>NC_136380.1:124961865-134961865 GCF_965140285.1 Lepidochelys kempii | reverse complement strand
TGCTGTCTTTCTCCCTTCCCCTCCCTGGTGATAAAGGGAGCTCCTTTCGAGTCCTAGGGATGGGGCAGACACTTCATCTGTACATGCCTTCTCTTGACTCTCTGCCACTTCTTCATCAGGGAGGCGGTCTTCTTCCCTTAGGCACATCCCTCGGTTTCTGTCACCCCACCTGTACAATGACTATGTGGGCACTTGCCTGTCATATTGGCTACTGCAGAGTTGAGGGGCTTTGGTAGCTGATGGTTACACAGCTACTTGAGACCCACTGATAAAATGTGTTAGAGATTCAAATTATTATTATTCTACCTTCAAGTGCAAACAGGTGTGTGAATCACAGGCACCTTATACATTCCACTAGAAAAAGCTTCTGCATACATGATAAATAAGTGTGGGTGGGTGGGAACGGAACAAATACCATATATAATGGAGGATTATAAAAGATAGGGAAAAATCATAAAAGGGTACAGTGATTGTTTTTGAATGATGTATTCTTATTTATGGAGAGCCAGGCTGGAATCAGTCTTTGATGCCGAATACATCCATTGAAGTGCCCAAAAGACAGACCTAATCAGAGCAGGAAAACACAGTTTTTAAGACATTTTTATAGAGTATAGGAAATTGCATATGCCATTTGTGAGTCTCAACAACTTTGCTAAATAGACCACGCCTTTTGAAAAGCCTGTGGCTGTACATTTGCCATGGAAATAGGGGTTGTAGAACATCACAGCTGAAACAAAAGTTCAGACTCTGAAAACCGTGGGGGTGTGCTACTAAAGTGTTTCCTTTTAACATTCAGCTGGCTAGTGTTCTTTTAGAGACTACATGGGAAGGATGGATGCCAGGAGCGAAATGTAAATTAAAGACAGAAAATTATTAAAACAAATATCTGACTCAAGCCATCCAGTGAAAAAATAAAGATTCCCCAGGAACTGAGTGGCTCAGGGGACTGGTGAGGCACAGGATACACAGCCTTTCAACTCTCGGTTGTTAGTACAAATCCAGCCTAGGCTGGTAGTGAATAAGGGTTGTTACCATGTGATGGCTAGTTGGTGATCCTATGAAATCAGTTGTCTGCCTAGTCACAGGTCCACATTTCAAAATCATGCATAGTAGTAATCCCAGCAAAGAGTGGGCAAAGAAACCAAACTACCACCTAATTCCTTGAGGTGGGTACTTGGACTCAGGACAGGTGTGTTGATGGGATAGTGCAGAGACACTTAATCCACTGAACAGCAATAGCTGCAGCGTAACAGAGGGCTTCCCTCTCAAGGGCTTTCAATACAGCACCTTCCCTGAGCACTAAAATTTACTGAGAAACTGACTTCCCTGCCTCTTCACTCTCATCCCATTTCGCTCTCCCCTTGCTCAAGAAATGCAAAATTAAAGAAACAAACAAAAAAATCAAACTCTTTGAATTTCAAAAATGTTGGGATCAGTCTGTCTTGGCTGAAGGTTTGTATTTTATAGTTCAGCTGATCTGGCTCAGCCTAGTTACCAGGAACACTAGCATGAAATCACAATTTTTTTAAAATTCATCTACTTATTCCTCATGTGATGTCACAGGGATAAATCCTTTTGTGCTAGGGCACTACAAAGGGAGAGAAGCCATTTTCCCCCTGCATAAGCTCCAAGAAAGGATCACTACATAGTGCTTAAGATCCACATGTCAAATGGAGCCTGGACTGTGGTTTTGTGTGTGGGCATGTGGGAGAAAGGAGCTTTCCTGACTCCTAGCCAACCAGTAAGTATATTCCAGTCAATAGCCAAGGTGCACATTCTTCCTGTTCAGAGTACCAGCAAGGTCTGCTCCAGAATGTGCCTCCCTTTTCAGCCCCTCTGAGCAATACCGGCCGGATTTCAGTAGAGAGAATAAATCAATTAACATCTCTGTTCCCCTTCCTTGGCTGGCAGGGACAGGAATCATCGGTCCAAGCAGATGATTTAGCAAGAATATTTTTATGCAGAAGCCCTTTGTAATAAAATGGAAAGGAAATAAACAAGACAGGATCTAAAAATCTATGTTTCACAACCTTGCTATCTCAGATTTTAACTCTGAATTTGCTGGCTTTTGTTGGTATACACTAATTCACATGCTTTTTAACCCCATTCATTTTGTATCAGGTTTTCAAAAGTAGCCACTACAATGGTGTTTACAAGGTCTGGGTGGGCAAAGCCTGTGTTACCATACGCCATCTGGTATTTGGGAATAACAGTTTGAGAAATTAGGCTTCTAAATATTCAATTGGCTTCTAGTGTGGATTTTGCTCATAGTAAAAGGATAATTAACATTTTGGTTGCTACATGTTTTATATCCCTTGAATTGATGTAGTCTGTCAGTAAAAGTGAGTGCGCTCTTTGTATGTGCTGTATCATTAGCATCTGAATATTAAAACTAAGAGAAGGTTTCAGAGTAGCAGCCATGTTAGTCTGTATCCGCAAAAAGAAAAGGAGGACTTATGCTCAGATAAATTGGTTAGTCTCTAAGATGTCACAAGTTCTCCTTTTCCTTTTTTATTTTTTTAAAGAGAAGAAGGTTAGTCTTATGGGGAAGGCCCTGGACTGGGATTTGGAAGATCTGCATTCAGTTCCAGCCTCAGCCATTGACTTCCTGTGTGACCTTGGGAAGGTAACTTAATTTCTCTGTGCCTTAGCTCCTCATCTGAAAATGGAGATGGTAATACTACTTCCTTTCTCTGCCTCTTCTGTTTAGAATGCTAGGTCTTTGCAGCCGGAACTGCCTCTTACTGTAAGTTTATGCAGCTCATAGCACAATAGGGCTGCGATCATAGTTGCAACCTTTGGGCACTATAGGAATAAAAACAAATATTAAAAATGCAAGTGTTTTGAGTTAATCGTTTGAGCTCATGAAATGTAATAGGTGAAGAGGAAATGGTGGCAAAAGATGAAGAACACTGTTGTTTAGGCCCCAGATGCTCTAATTTTGACTCTGGAATAGTATTTCTACATCCCTTGTCCCTTACCATTGTCCATCCCACCAACCCTCATCCCAGTACTAAATGATCATTGGACGGTAGCACTGCCCAGCACTAGTACAAACAGGACATATGCTTGTCATGGGGCCAGTGCCCCTTCAGGAAGGATCAGGATCTAACTGCCCCTGTGCATAATACCTGGGAGCAATCAGATGCTCCAGGTGGTGCCTCTTTGGCTAATTAGAAATGGAGAAGTTGAGTTAGGAGACTGCTAGAACAGTATAAAGAGGAAGTTGCCCAGCGGAGGGGAGAAGTGCTCTCTAAAGAAACCCTATGGCTGTTGCTGGCTGGAGGAACCCACAGGAGGAGGAATAGGCCTCTGTGGGAACAGTGAGAGGCCCAAGAAAACTGTCAGTGTCCCCGAGGAAAGGAGACAGTGGGGAGCTCCTGTCAGTAAGCTCCAAGAAGAGAGCGGATATCTGTCTCTAGACCAGAAAGCCTACAGTTTGATCCTGACTCTTGTAAAGAGAGTAGGAAGGTGAAGCGTGTTGACAAAGACACACCCCCTGGAGAGGGAGCAGTTAACTAAGAGGCTAGCTCTCCAGTGAGGAATAGCAAACCAGAGACCGAACCTCAGTGTGGATGGAAGCAGAGTAACTATGGCAGATAAGTGGGGGCTGCTGGCAATTTACCTATGAGAGAAGACAACAAGACAATGACTCCTGTGAAGAGGCAACTGATGCCTGGGACAATTTCTTTTGCTAGTTTATTGGTTATTAATGAATAAACTCTCCCCAAACAAGGGGTTTTTGAAGGTAAAGTCTGAATCAAGACTTATTTATATAGCCAAAAGGGTAACTGAGGCATGGCCCAAGGCATAGGCTTGTGACAAAGTGGTACCAGTAGTGGGATCTGGGTCCCCGCCCAACAATGAAGGAGGACAGGGTTTCCCATCATGCATTGAGGAAGAGAAACCGATGAGAGACAGGATTGTCCCCTGGGAGTTGGAATGGGGGAGCAATTTGGACATGGAGGAAGTCATGCAGATCCTGTAACAAGAGCAGTGACATTAGAGCAGCAGAAGGCGATAACCATGAGGGAGGTGGATACCATGGCTGACCTACTGTTGATGACTGAGATGATAGAATTTAGCAAGAGCTCCAGAACATGCAGATGTGGTCTCCCCATCATGACTTTTCAGGACAGTGTAAGGAGCTACAATGACTATGCAAACTGGATGAAAGAAGAAACCCAGGAGGGAGTACCTCCTTGTACAATCTGGTTAAGGAATAGGAGGGTGCCTGTCAGGTAACAGGGATCTTAAAAGAAAAAACCTGATAAAAGAGGACTCCCCTCACAACTGGGGGGGCACTTTCCTTCCATGATTAAACAGTAGGTGACATAAGGTCTAGGAGACAGTGGGCAGTGCTGTAATAAGGGAGATAAGTTCCTGAAGGGAGACCCCAACAGAGGGTGGCTATGGAGGGAGATGGCCTCTGGGTTCAAGTCATAAACACTCAGGTAGATTGGGGAATGTTATAGGATACTAGGCAGGGGAACAAGGAGACCCTAAGCTTATAGTTGGAGGGGGTGGCAGTGGAAAAGCTGTTTAAGACAAGAGTGTAAAAGAAAAAGGCAGGTTCAAGAAGGGGGTACTGCGGGTGGTGAGTACACTACCTTACACTGATCCAATAGACTTGCAGTAAACAGATCAATGTGCCATGGTTTCTATCAAATTTCTTTTCCATTTGAAATACTGCTGAGCCATATACATGGTATGACTACTGGAAAATAGGTTATTAGATGGAGGTTGGTGCATGGGGTTAATGCACCTTCTATTCCTTCTCTAACCTCACTGATTGAGAAGCTTAGCAGCAGACAGCCTTTTTGTCCCTAAAATCCTAAATCGGCCCTTGGATTCTGGTCTCTTAGCATACATTACAGACACAGCTACAATCCAAACCAGTCTATCAAGGCTTGTGAGCAGAGACTACAAACTGCACCTAGGTAGGAAACCTAAAATCCACCAAATAGCAAAGATCCAGTTACCGTAGGCTTTACCCCCTCCCCCTTTTACCAGTCAAGATACTTGATCTATTAAATCACAGAAATCACAGACCCTTCAGTTTCAGTGCACTGGGAGGATTGTATTAAGCTCAGTCAGCAATTATGTGTAATATAGGATAAAAATCTTTACTCTGAAAGTAAGCTTTAAAAGGTCAGAATATAATCACTGTAGCTGAGGGGTCTTTTTAATGTATGTTAGGCAGTTGGGGTAAAGTAATATAACTGAAAGGCAGCCACAGAAGTGGAGTGTAAACTATAAAACCATATTGTTCTATCAGTTTATCTGGCAGAGTTATGGATACAGCAGTGACCAAGACCCTCAACATTTGTTTTAATAGGAGTTTACCATTATTCATCACCTGGTAAATTCCATCTTTATCGTGGCCTTGTATGATCAAGCACAAGAGTGCAACAAAACAGGGAGAAATGGGAAATCATGCCAGTAAATCAGTGGGCAATTCAAACTGCACGCGAGAGTCAACAACACTTCTAATTTAAAATATATTCAGATTGTAGTTGTTGTGCCATGATTAGGGCTGGGCCCAGGAGCATTGGCACCTTACACTCGGATGGAATTTCATGCCCGTTTGCAGAATTGTCCCCTTCTGCTTTAAGCCAACTGATCCACAGAGCTCAACGTCCAACTCAGTCCTATATACCAACTCTTCTTCGAAAGGGTACCCCCATTTTTAGCTCAGTTGTGTTTGGCATTCATTCCCAAATACATCCTAGAATTCATGTCCTAGAGCAATTCTCCAAGGTGGCAGACACGAACGATTCCAGCTCTCACATGACTACTCCCAGAAGCTCAGATGATTCTGGTGAGACAGGAGTTAGCTTTTCAGAAGAGGAATCAGGTAAGCAGAAAATCCACAGTCAGAGTAGAACAGTTTGGGGGGGTTGGCAGCTTCGCCATACTTTGATTGTTTTTGCTAGGTCTGGATGAGACCAGGCCAAAAAATACAAACTCTTGTTCTATCCCTCAGGATAGATATTTTCCAAAGTTAGACCATTCAAAATGTCACTTTTTTTTTTTTTTTAAGGCCATTGGATTTACAAACATCTCATTTGCTGCTTCAACTTTGGAAATGAAATGGCTCTAATTGCATCAATAAGATTGAATTTATGTTTGGTTAATCAAAATCTTCTCACTGGATTTTGAAGAAAGAGTTGGCAGGTAAAATTCATTAGCAGAACTTTATTCTCATACCAAAAGATAAGTTAATCTCTTGATGAAACACATTCCTGATGGATGATACTAGCAGGCATCTCAACAGTTTATTTATTGCAAATAGTAAGCTCTGTGAAATGAAACAGAAAAAAAAGTTGTTTAAGAGAATTAGACATGCGTATATGTACCTGTGTAGGAGCGATCAACTGCCATCAGGCACAAATAGTGAATTGGAAAGTCATACTTATAAGTGCATTGTGAGCTAGCACAGATTTCTTCTTATGGACTTCAGAATGCAGAGACTGCCAAAGCATTTGAATCCCTAGACACTGGAAAAGCCTAAGTGATGGAAACTTAAAGATGGGAATGCAAAAACTGTCAAACAAGGAATAATGTGTAGACAGGGATGTGTGAAGGACTACTGGTTCAAACTAAAGTTAATGTTGCTGGAAACGGCACATGAAATCCTAGGAATGAGGAAACCACTGCCAAAAAGCATAAGAAAGGAGACTTGATGCTGAAATCCTCAAGTTAAAGAATCTGCTGAGGGAAAAAGAGGTAACCTAAAAAAAAAAAAACCCAAAAACAGGCCAGTGGCTTTAACAGTGATAGATGGCATATACAGAGGCCAAAAAAGAGGTCAAAAGAAGTGTTGCAACAGCTAAAAGTATGGCTTATGATGATTTATATAATTGATTACAAAGGCAGGAAGAAAAGACTAGCTGTAGACTCGCCAAGGAAAGAGATAAAATGGCAAGGGATATGAATGAGTTTGTTTATATTAGAAATGGAATATAATATTCTGCACAGAAGTGGTGAATCAACCAACATAGTTTAGAGTGATTATTTTGAAAGGCTAATGAATGAGAAGATTGCAAGGGAGGAACTAACAATATGTAAACCTATCCGGGATGGGAGAGATTCCATACAGGAGGAAGAGGTTGCGGAGGCACTAAGGAAAAGGAAAAATGAAGTATCAGTGAGCAGGGTGAAGTCATCGGAAAGTGAAGGCATCAAGTGTCTGACGAGTTTGTTCAACGATATTCTTAAACAAGAGAAAATGCCAGATGAATGGCATAAAAGTTTGATTGCCCATTTTTAAACAAAGCAGATGTTACAGTGTGTGCTAATTTTTGCTCAAAAAAGCTGATGTCACAGGCTATGAAAGTATGGGGGAAGATTATTGAAAAGTATCTACTTGGAATGGCTGAAGTTTGGAATGGTCAGTATGGATTCAAGCCGGGGAGGAGCATAGTTGATGCGATATTTGCGCCATGGATCCTCAAGAAGTTCAGAGAATCATAGACTATCAGGGCTGGAAGGGACCTCAGGAGGTCATCTAGTCCAACCCCCTGCTCAAAGCAAGTCCAATCCCCAACTAAATCATCCCAGCCAGGGCTTTGTCAAGCCTGACCTTAAAAACCTCTAAGGAAGGAGATTCCACCACCTCCCTAGGTAACGCATTCCAGTGCTTCACCACCCTCCTAGTGAAAAAGTTTTTCCTAATATCCAACCTAAACCTCCCCCACTGCAACTTGAGACCATTACTCCTTGTTCTGTCATCTGAGAACAGTCTAGAGCCATCCTCTTTGGAACCCCCTTTCAGGTGGTTGAAAGCAGCTATCACATCCCTCTTCGTTCTTCTCTTCTGCAGACTAAATAGTTCCCTCAGCCTTTCCTCATAAGTCATGTGCTCCAGCCCCCTAACCATTTTTGTTGCCCTCCACTGGACTCTTTCCAATTTTTCCACATCCTGCTTGTAGTGTGGGGCCCAAAACTGGACGCAGTACTCCAGATGAGACCTCACCAATGCCGAATAGAGGGGAACGATCACGTCCCTCAATCTGCTGGCAATGCTCCTACTTACACAGCCCAAAATGCCATTAGTCTTCTTGGCAACAAGGGCACACTGCTGACTCATATCCAGCTTCTTGTCCACTATAACCCCTAGGTCCTTTTCTGCAGAACTGCTGCCTAGCTGCTCAGTCCCTAGTCTGTGGCAGTGCATGGGTTTCTTCTGTCCTAAGTGCAGGACTCTGCACTTGTCTTTGTTGAACCTCATCAGATTTTTTTTGGCCCAATCCTCTAATTTGTCTAGGGCCCTCTGTATCCTATCCCTACCCTCCAGCGTATCTACCTCTCCTCCCAGTTTAGTGTCATCTGCAAACTTGGCATGGATTGCACCCGCATTGCATCTTCCAGATCATTAATGAAGATATTGAACAAAACCAGCCCCAGGACCGACCCTTGGAGCACTCTGCTTGATACCGGCTGCCAACTAGACATGGTGCCATTTATCACTTCTTGCGGAGCCTGAGATCTGGCCAGCTTTCTATCCACCTTATAGTCCATCCAGCCCATACTTCTTTAACTTGCTGGCAAGAATACTGTGGGAGACCGTGTCAAAAACATTGCTAAAGTCAAGGAACAAAACGTCCACTGCTTTCCCCTCATCCACAGAGCCAGTTATCTTGTCATAGAAGGTAATTAGGTTAGTCAGGCATGATTTGCCCTTGGTGAATCCATGCTGACTGTTCCTGATCACTTTCCTCTCCTCTAAGTGCTTCAAAATTGATTCCTTGAGGATCTGCTCCATGATTTTTCCAGGGACTGAGGTGAGGTTGACTGGCCTGTAGTTCCCCAGATCCTCCTCCTTCCCTTTTTTAAGGATGGGCACTACATTAGCCTTTTTTCAGTCATCCACGGCTTCCCCGGATTGCCATGAGTTTTCAAAGATTATGCCCAATGGCTCTACAATCACATCCGCCAACACCTTTAGCATCAAGAAAGATATGTATATATTTAATTATTTTTATTGTTAAACAGATTCTCACCGTGGAGGATGGGTCCAAAATTTCAATAATGATAGGTTCTTCTGTTCTCCCATACCATAGGAGGTACAGTCAAATGCTTTTGATTGGCGAGGTGGACTTGCCAGATACCTGCTACAGCTGAAGAGCCTCTCCAGAATTTTCTCTGCCGCCAAAGGTGAAGCAGGCTAAGAAACTGTTCTGCTGTCCATCACCCAATTACTTTTTTCTTCTTTTTTCAGGTCCTGTTTTCCTCAGCTCTCCATTTATTTATTTTTTTAAGGTTGGGGTTATTGGCCATTTCAATATACCCTATAGAATTGTAGGCAATTGTGAGGCCTTTTACCATGCTCTCCCCCCAAACTAGTAGCTGATAATGGCTGAAAAAGAAGAGAAAGGGCAGGGTCTGTAGCCTGTGCTCAGCACCCTTGGCAAAAGTGTATTGAAGTGGGAAAAATGTGTTCCTTCTGCTTCTCCAGTCTTGCTACCATACCAGGCTGCCAGCCTGCCCCAACAGGACAGCACAGCACAGCAGCAGTTATAGACAAAGGAAGAGTCCTAGAAAGGCAAGGTGCTGAAGAAAGGGCCTGGAGGGCTCAATCCCTGGCCACTGATATGGACTAGACCCCATCACTGGGTGTCCCACTCCAGGAAGGTGTAACGTGGAGGCCCCAGTAGCTCCAGTCAGTAGATCCAGTGCAGATATTATGGCTATGGGGTTGGAAGGCAGATATTTCTGCCAAACAGGTTTTGGTAGCAACCCATATTTGGGAAAGAAACTTTTTGGGGACTAAGAGAAAAAGCCAATTCTGAAGCACCAAACAAAACCAAAAAAATCTCTCTCCTCTGTTTATGATTGTCAAGGTTCCTCCCCCACTCTGAACTCTAGGGTACAGAGGTGGGGACCTGCATGAAAACCTCCTAAGCTTACTTTTACCAGCTTAGGTTAAAACTTCCCCAAGGTACAAATTAAATTTTATCCTTTGTCCTTGGAATATCCACTGCCACCACCAAACTCTAACTGGGTTTACTGGGAAATGTAGTTTGGACAGGTCTTTCCCCCCAAAATCCTCCCAACCCTTGCACCCCACTTCCTGGGAAAGGTTTGGTAAAAATCCTCACCAATTTGCATAGGTGACCACAGACCTAAACCCTTGGATCTGAGAACAATGAAAAAGCATTCAGTTTTCTTACAAGAAGACTTTTAATAGAAATAGAAGTAAATAGAGGTAAAGGAATCACCTCTCTAAAATCAGGATGGTAGATACCTTACTGGGTAATTAGATTCAAAACAGAGAATCCCTCTAGGCAAACCCTTAAGTTACAAAAAAGGCACATAGACAGAAATAGTCATTCTATTCAGCACAGTTCTTTTCTCAGCCATTTAAAGAAATCATAATCTAACACATACCTAGCTAGATTACTTACTAAAAGTTCTAAGACTCCATTCCTGTTCTATCCCCGGCAAAAGCAGCATATAGACAGACCCAGACCCTTTGTTTCTCTCCCTCCTCCCAGCTTTTGAAAGTATCTTGTCTCCTCATTGGTCATTTTGGTCAGGTGCCAGTGAGGATACCTTTAGCTTCTTAACCCTTTACAGGTGAGAGGATTTTTCCTCTGACCAGGAGGGATTTTAAAGGGGTTTACCCTTCCTTTTATATTTATGACAATGACAAACAAAACTCGGAAGAGAGTTTTGAAGCTGTCTTTCTGCCCTAGGAGCCCTTTCATGGATATGGAGCTTCATTCAGATTTAGTAAGAGAGGTGACATATTCTCTAAGAATACATGCGGTAAAGTACAGGTACAACAAATCCAGAGGTGACTCCTTGTCCAGGATCGCCCCTAAAAGCAACTTCTGCCTCCCTCCTTCCAACATTCCCCTGAGGCAGCACATGTCTCTTATTTATTCACACCTGATTTACCACCACTATGAACAAATGGGTGAGACATCATTTGCTAGGGCTATGCCCTAGAATTCAAAAGGATTGCATGCCCCAGATGTCTCCCCTCTCCCTCAACCCATCCAAGAGGAAAGCTAAGTTCAGGCAAATTGATCACCTCCTCCAAACTGCCTGTCCCAGACCAGGATAGCTATCAGGGCTGAGTCCTGGGTTTAAAAGACACTCAACAAGTCAATTCACTCCCACAAGTTCAAGTCCCACCCAGGGAGATTTCCTAACTTCAGTGGACCTAAAGGAGGCATGTTTCTATATCCTTCTCCTTCCGGCCCACAGACAGTACCTGAAGTTTGCATACAGCACTCATCCTATGCAGTACAAAGCCCTCCCTTTTGGCATTGCCACTTTCCTCAGTTGTATTCACAAACGTCTTGATGGCAAAAGTGACATTCCTATGCAAGAAACAGGAACATCTGTACCCTTTTCTTTATGACATTCTGACGAACAGCCCCTTCAGTCAGGGGCACACAACTGACAGTACACACCCTTCAATAATATGGGTATATAAATCAGTCTCAAGAATAGCCAGCTGGTCCCTACATAGGCAATAGAAAATGTGTGGGGTTAGCTGGACACCACACTCCACAGGGCCTCTCTCTTCAGAGACTGGCAGGCATGGATTCTGGAGCAAATATACAAGATCCTTCACCATCCACACTCCTGCATGAAGGACTTACTTGGTCTTCTAGGCATGTTCGTTTCATGCATATACAATTGACACAGCCAGAGACACTATAATGACAGATTCTGGTTTGGAGGGAAAGGGAGCTCACACTTGGATACATGATACAAAGTCAGTGGTCATGGATGGAATCTTACTACACTAAGAATCATTTTGAACCTAAGAGCAATTTGCCTAGCCCTTCAGGCACTCCTCCTTACCTTAAATGCCAGACACATACTTGTGTTCACAGACAACACTACTGCCATGAAATACACACACAGACAAGGGGGCACACAGTTGAGCTCATAACAAGTGGAAGCCACAATCTTGTTCAGGTGGATCACAATAAACGTTATGTCAGATCAATCCATGCATATCAAAGGGAAACTGAATATCACACAGGTTTCAGAGTAACAGCCGTGTTAGTCTGTATTCGCAAAAAGAAAAGGAGTACTTGTGGCACCTTAGAGACTAACCAATTTATTTGAGCATAAGCTTTCGTGAGCTACAGCTCACTTCATCGGATGCATACTGTGGAAACTGCAGAAGACATTATATACACAGGTTTCAGAGTAACAGCCATGTTAGTCTGTATTCGCAAAAAGAAAAGGAGTACTTGTGGCACCTTAGAGACTAACCAATTTATTTGAGCATGAGCTTTCGTGAGCTACAGCTCACTTCATCAGATGCATACTGTGGAAACTGCAGAAGACATTACATACACAGAGACCATGAAACAATACCTCCTCCCACCCCACTCTCCTGCTGGTAATAGCTTATCTAAAGTGATCATCAAGTTGGGCCATTTCTGAGTTTGTGGGGGGGGGGAGGGTGAGAAAACCTGGATTTGTGCTGGAAATGGCCCAACTTGATGATCACTTTAGATAAGCTATTACCAGCAGAAGAGTGGGGTGGGAGGAGGTATTGTTTCATGGTCTCTGTATATATAATGTCTTCTGCAGTTTCCACAGTATGCATCCGATGAAGTGAGCTGTAGCTCACGAAAGCTCATGCTCAAATAAATTGGTTAGTCTCTAAGGTGCCACAAGTACTCCTTTTCTTATTATATACACAGAGACCATGAAACAATACCTCCTCCCATCCCACTCTCCTGCTGGTAATAGCTTATCTAAAGTGATCACTCTCCTTACAATGTGTATGATAATCAAGGTGGGCCATTTCCAGCACAAATCCAGGTTTTCTTTCCCCCTCCCCCCCCCCCCCCCACAAACTCACTCTCCTGCTGGTAATAGCCCATCCAAAGTGACCACTCTCCTTACAATGTGTATGATTATCAAGGTGGGCCATTTCCAGCATAAATCCAAGTTTAACCAGAACGTCTGGGGGAGGGGGGGGGGAGGAAAAAACAAGGGGAAACAGGCTACCTTGCATAATGACTTAGCCACTCCCAGTCTCTATTTAAGCCTGAATTAATAGTATCCAATTTGCAAATGAATTCCAATTCAGCAGTTTCTCGCTGAAGTCTGGATTTGAAGTTTTTTTGTTGTAAGATAGCGACCTTCATGTCTGTAATTGTGTGACCAGAGAGATTGAAGTGTTCTCCGACTGGTTTATGAATGTTATAATTCTTGACATCTGATTTGTGTCTGCACCTTCAGCCCCCAACTAAAACCCCTCCAACGCATTATTAAGGATCTACAACCTATCCTGAAGGATGACCCAACACTCTCACAAATCTCCAACAGTTTGCAAGAGCTATTACCAGCAGGAGAGTGAGTTTGTGGGGGGGGGAGGGCGGAGGATGAGAAAACCTGGATTTGTGCTGGAAATCGCCCACCTTGATTATCATACACATTGTAAGGAGAGTGATCACTTTAGATAAGCTATTACCAGCAGGAGAGTGGGATGGGAGGAGGTATTGTTTCATGGTCTCTATGTATATAATGTCTTCTGCAGTTTCCACAGTATGCATCCGATGAAGTGAACTGTAACTCACGAAAGCTTATGCTCAAATAAATTGGTTAGTCTCTAAGGTGCCACAAGAACTCCTTTTCTTTTTGTGAATACCACACAGTTTGGCTTAGCCGCTGAAGTGTGGATCAGGAGGTGGTGTGTCTCCATCAGAGGGTGTTTGACAGCATATTCTGGACTTTTGGGAAACCAATCTAGGATCTCTTCGTATCTGGCTCTAATGACAAGACAAACAACTTCTGTGCTACTGAATATATGGACCCATCTCCCTAAGAGAATGAAAATTTCTTGGTGACTTACAGTTTAAGAATGAGAAAATTTGTGTAACAAAAATTATCTCAACGCTGCTCCTAGTGAACAAATAACCACATCACAAGTTCCTTAAACCACCTTGCCCCCAATCACAAATGACAGTCTCATTACAGAGTCCAAGTGCTGGATTAAATTAATTTTTATAAGCATACTCTTCCCTCCTAAAGATGATCTCCCTTCCACTGTGTTCTGTTGATCTATAAATGACTTCACTCTTACTGTTAATCTGACACCTTTCAGAAGCAAAGTTTAAACAAAAATTAAGTAGCAATCATTTTTTTGGATAAACAAAAGCAGATAAAGGCTATGTTTTGTGGCTGAGCTGGTCTTCAAAACAAATTTTGTACCAGAACCCCAATCCTGAAAGTTTCTGAGAGCCCTTTACTCCTACTGATTTCACAGTGTGCACAATACCCCTCAGGATCAAGCACAGACTTGTAGCAAAATTCAATTTGTCAGACAAAACCAGTGTGGTGAATAAGGCAACCAACCACATTTTAAGGAAAGAAAAGACAACCCTATGACAAATAGCTATCAAACCTTATTTTAAAGGGGACAGCAGCCTTGAAAATCATAGAATCACAGAAAGGGTTGGAAGGAACCTCAAGAAGTCAAAGTTCAGCCCCCTGCACTGAGGAAGGAGCAAGTAAACTTAGACCATCCCTGACAGGTATTTGTCCAACCTATTCTTTAAAACATCCAATGTTGGGGATTCCACAACATCCTTTGAAAGCCTACCCCAGAGTTTAGCGACACTTATAATTAGAAGTTTTCCCTAATACTTAACCTAAATCTCCCTTGCTACAGATTAAGCCCATTACTTCATGCCCTATCTTCAGTGGACATGGAGAACAACTGATCACCAGCCTCTTTATAACACTTAACATATATTAAGACTATTATCAGGTCACCCCTGAGTCTTCTTTGGTCAAGACTAAACATGCCAGGTTTTTTAACCTTTCCTCATTGGTCAGGTTCTCTTTTATAATTTTTTCTGCTCTCTGGATTCTCTCCAAATTTGGGGTCTCACAGGACATCTGGCCATGCCACCTGGTACTGGAATCTATCTTAAACCTGGTGCTTTTCCATTTAGGAAGAGGGGTGGGGACCCAGAAAGACAAAAGATTCCTGCTTTGTGCCAAAGCTATAAAGGGGGTGAAACACAACAAAGGGGGCTACCAGTCATGAGACATCCCCTAGTTACCACCTGAGCTGGATCAAACAAGAACTGTACCAGGGGAAAGGATTGGGCCCAGACTAGGAAGGAGTCTAGTCTGTGAAAGAAGTTTATTGGAACATCTCAGAGGGTGAGATTTACCTGTATTCAGTTTCTTAATGTATTAGGCTTAAACTTGCATGGTTTTGCTTCTTTTTGCTTGGTGACTTACTTTGTTCTGACTGTTATTACTTGAAACCACTCAAATCCTACTTTTTATACTTAATAAAATCACTTTTGTTTATTAATTAACCCAGAGTAAGTGATTAATACCTGGGGGAGCAAACAGCTGTGCATCTCTCTATCAGTATTATAGAGGGCAGACAATTTATAAGTTTATGCTGTATAAAGTTTATGCTGGATTTATTTGGGGTTTGGATCCCATTGGGAGCTGGGTGTCTGGGTGCTGGAGATAGGTGACTTGCTGAGCAGTTTTTGGTTAAAGTCTGCAGCTTTGGGACCTGGGTCTGGGTTGCAACAGACTAGCCTGTCTGGCTCAACAATGCAGGGTTCTGGAGTCCCAAGCTGACAGTGGAAAATGGGCTCAGAGGTAGTTTCAGCACATCAGGTAACAGTCCCAAGGGGGTCTCTGTGACCAAACCTGTCACAACCCGTACCATGATGTCATCCCTATTATTTTTAAACAAACAGAGACTTTCAACTCGTCTGCATCTCATCTCCTTGTGGACCTCAGAATAAGTGTATTTATCCTTGATGTATCATGCAACACCAGCATAATGTTCTTGTGTACAATGTTGTCTTCACTGTACAAAAGCATCTTTTGAATGATTATTGCCTGTAAACATACTTTTAATCAATTATTAGTCTAATCTATTGTTATTAACTATAATAGTAGAGGACTCCATCAGGCCCCATTTTTCTTCATCATTGTACAAACTTGTAGTGAAATGATAGTCCTTGCCCCTAAAGAGAGGTAAAATCTTTTTAAATGCTTCTTAGTAATTCCATATTGCAAACATGACTATATAGGAGAGGTGATCACATTTTGAAGACATTCAGTTAGGATACTTTTATTTTGAAATTGCTTCATAATAGAAATTAGCCCAAATGCAAACATATGGAACAAACACCTTAATGAACTCTGGGAGAGGTCATATCCGGATTCAAACTATAGGCTAGATACTTTGGAATGTGCAGAATACCTTCAATTCCCATTCATTTCAGTGGAAGTTGAAGGTGCTTTGCACTTCTTCGGATTTGGCCCAATGCACCTAAGGCCCATCCCTTCAGTAAAGTAGATACCTACATCAAAAACAAGATGAAAGCAACCTACAATGTTTCTAAATAGAATATATTTATGGGAAACTATAAACGTGTGAAGCAAAAATTACATCTTTACCATGTACACAAATCACTTATAATCAGTCTGAGTAGTTAACAAATTGTGTATAAATAATCATATGAAGCTCAGGCATCTACTGAATTTCCATCCATGTACAAAGTGAGTCAAATCAAGATTAGTTGGAGCCCCACAAAACGACTGGAATTAATCTTACAAGTAGTGTCCTCACTAAGTCATGGAAATATTCATGTCAAAAATTCACCTCAAAAATACAATAGAGTAAAAGGAAGCATAAAAATCTCCTTTAAAACATTAAGTTGTTTATCTTGTAAGGTGCAGATTCTGTGGAATAGGGGGACAAAAACTCCATCCTAGGTAATTCAGGTGCACCATATAAAAGCTCACTTTAAGAGGAGGTCTGTGCTAATGATCTACTAAATCCTTTTTAACCTCAACTTTTGTGGCCCTTTCTAATCTGGGCTTCTAAACATGATAAGGTTGACCCAAAATGGGTAGACCTATAATTCTAAATCAAAGGAGAACCCCACTTTGACAACATATACATTAGCACATTTCACACTTATGTGCCAGGTGCATTAATGGGTTATTACATAACCCAGGAAGGTCCTTTACCTCATTAGATTATTAGTAACTGTTTTGAAGAACCTTGGAGGGAAGTGTGGTCTCTGTGGCTATGATACGTGTGTATGGGTGCATGTGTAATACACCTTCTAAATTTACAAAGTGTTCCTGCTGGGTTGTAAAAATATTTGAGATAGAGGATCTTATGGAGTAAGAGACACTGCTTGAGATTTTACATTTTTTCTTCCTTTTTTTTTTTGCTGTCCTGTCTTTTCCTATATCTAAAGTCATCTAGATGGAAGGTTCGTGTTTTGCTCTATGTTTAGAGAAAATATAATGAGACAGAAATTTGGTGGAGTAAAAGCAGTGTCATTGGCACTTTACCAACCAGAAAGCTCTATAAACCTGCATTTCATATAAAGTGCCGACCTGTCCCTGCTGCTCATAGGCAGAGGCCTGGCTAGGTGGCTCTGCACGCTGCCCCCCCTCCCTCGGCCAATGGGAGCTGTGGGGGTGGCACCTGTTGGCGGAGGTAGCACTCAGAGCTGCCGAGCTGCACCTCCACTTAGGAGCAGCAGGGACAGGTCACAGCCGCTTTCAGGGAGCCACCTGAGGTGAGCGCTGCCTGGATCCGGCACCCTGCACCCTCTCCCACGCATCAACCCCCTGCACAGAGCCCTCTCCTGCACTTAAACTCCCTCCCAGAGCCCATGCCCCGCCCCCCCTTCCATGCCCCAGCCCCGAGCCCCGTACCCAAAATCCCTCCCTCTTTGTTAACTGGAATTTTTCACTTACCAGCACCCCCGATTCCCCCAACATGTCAGATAAAAAAGCTTTTACTGTATTATGATTGTTTGAGTTTGAAATTTGTTCCTCTTTCTGTTATTACTTCCCCTTCTCTTTCTTCTAAAGTAAATGACTAAACAATATACATAACAGTATGAGACACCTGAGTGAATAATTTCAACAAATTATTCACTCAGTGAGTTCAGCTTCTTTTTCTGCTGGTATAATGTCCACAGCAAAGAATGATGTTCTCAAATTATTTTTTTAAACATACAATATGGGTTGATCATGACTGGTTTTCTGTGAGCTTTCAGCACTCATTATTCTTAATCCAAAGGGACAGAGACTTAGCCCTGTTGAACAATGAAAAACTGCCTTAGCCCTGGTCTACACTAGGACTTTAGGTCGAATTTAGCAGCATTAAATCGATGTAAACCTGCACCCGTCCACACGATGAAGACCTTTATTTCGACTTAAAGGGCTCTTAAGATCGATTTCCTTACTCCACCCCCGACAAGTGGATTAGCGCTTAAATAGGCCTTGCCGGGTCAAATTTGGGGTACTGTGGACACAATTCGACGATATTGGCCTCCGGGAGTTATCCCAGAGTGCTCCATTGTGACCGCTCTGGACAGCACTCTCAGCTCAGATGCACTGGCCAGGTAGACAGGAGAAGAACCGCAAACTTTTGAATCTCATTTCCGGAGACTGCGGGAACTGTGGGATAGCTACCCACAGTGCAACACTCCGGAAGTCGACGCTTGCCTCGGTACTGTGGAAGCACTCTGCCGAGTTAATGCGCTTAATGCACTTAGAGCATTTTCTGTGGGGACACACACACTCGAATATATAAAACCGATTTCTAAAAAACCAAATTCTATAAATTCGACCTAATTTCGTAGTGTAGACATACCCTTAGAGTCATCTTATCCAGCCAGTTGAGAATTCCTCCTGTGGGGTGGGGGAAGAGGGGCAGAAATCTGGCAGGTCCATACCACCCTCTCTCACAGCTCCTTGCATAGAGGGTGTGGTGGGGGAAAGGGGCATGGCTGAAGAACTCAAGCTCTGGTGATCAGTTACTGGAAAGTTTCCTTGCAATTGGTGCAATTTAGAACTCTGCAGCTGCTCTAAGAGCAAATTGGGACCAAATCAGTGCCAAGGATCAGGGGACTGATCCTTTACAGTCATAAATGCAGAAGGGTACATTCTCATTCTAATGTCCAGCTTGCATACACAATCTTGTCACAAGGGACCGCACTGAATGACAGAAGAAAAATCTCTCTTCCACAAAGATGGTTGAATCATCACAGTGCTGCTTTGCAGAGAATACTGAAGCCTCAGGGCTGCAGTATCCCTCTCCTCTGAAATGGTGAGAGCATTGGCTGCTGGATATGCATAACAGGAGATCAGCCAGCCCAATCACTCCCTCTAAGTCACAGAGAGACCCTACCAAGCTCTGCCCCAGATACTATAGATGAAGCAGGTCCCTTGCACAGGTTCCCTGCTTCCCAAACCTCATTACTCTAAGTGAAGCTGCAGTAGTTCTGCTTTGTTCCAGGCCTCCAGTGCCCATCAGGGGTGAGGGAGGGCTGGACATACCTCTAGAAAATAGACGACACCATTAGCAGAGCTGTGAAATATCCGATTTCCTGGGACAACTTCTATATCTGAAAGATGTCCACTTTATTTAAAAATTGAATCCATTAATATATGTATTATTGATTTTAAAGAGCATTTGAATATGATTGTGTACTGTCAAGCAGCTTTAGAAGAGTTTGCTAGAGTCCAATACTGATCAAAAGAGACATCACCAATTACAACTGAAAGTCTGCTAAGATTGCTCTTTTTATCAAGATTAAAACATGAGAAAACACTTGACTCTGCCATTGCATCAGGCTAAGATATCATACTGTCCTCTCTCTGTCTCTCTCTCTTTCTCACACACACACACACACACACAAATTCATATTCTGGTCTTTAATATTGAAAGATACAATATTTAGATAATAATTATTCTCAACTAGCCTATACTGCAGGGGTGTGTGGATCTTTCGAAAATATAGACTCTCATCCAATCCTTTAAAAAAAAAAAATCTGTATTCAGACAATAACATAGCCTGTAGCGGCTCTATCTGCTATTTTAATAGCTGTAGTATCTAGCTTTATCTGCCTTCATTCTAAATTACTTTTAAACATTTTATATTTCTTTGGAAAGTCTGCATGTGTACAGATGAAGGAACCATCAGAGATATACATGGTCCATTGTTCTCCTCTGCCTAGATCATCCTCTAACTGTGCTCTTGACCATTTAATACATTTACATATATGAATGCAAAGTGTCAAATGTGCTTTGTTGCTCCCTTATGTAACTCAGGAATGGGTCTCAGATCTGCTAACATGTCTCCAGTATGTTGTGAATCCTGTGAAAATCATAAAAAGGAAGCTACAGAATTCATTGTTATTACTCACGGGCAAAACTGCTCCTCCTCTTCTTCATATCTGACCTTGCTGATGTCCCAGGAAATGCAGAGGGTCTGCTGATTTCTCTCTTCACCGAAGTCCCTCTCCATGATAAAGAGCAGGAATAAACTTGTTCTTTCCAAGGGTAGAACTATTCTTGCTCTTCCCAAGAACGCAGTCCTGCTTTTGGTTCTTTTCAGAAGGAGAATGATGGTGCAAGCTAGAGTTACTTTGTCAGTGCAACAGCAGGAGGGGCGGGGGGAGCTAGAAAAGGGATTGTGTGTTTGTGTAAGAGACTGGGAGGAGAGTGGCAGTAAGTGCTTGGAGGCCAATCACATTTTATCATTCTGCTAGTTAGAAACAAGATATGCTTAAGAGGTCATGTGCCCCGAGTGATTTACAGAGGCAATGACTATCAGAGAAGCTGTATGAGGTTCTCTCTTTAACAGAAGCAGGATCTGTATTGATATTCAGCCTGATATTCAGGCTTATAGACTTCCCATCAAATATCCAGGACAGTGTCAAAAATGTTGAGCCACATAAATATATATAAAACATATTTTTAAAAGCCACAAGAGGTTACTTTTTTTCCAAATCTGTTAGCAAAGCTTAGGATTTCTCTCTTTCTGTAGCATCCTTGAAGCATCTCCAAAGCAGTTAGAAGAACCCCAGTCTAATACTCATACAAGATAAGGAAAATACTCTCTGTTCTGGGCAAGACCAACTTACTACAGGATAAGGAAAGGGCACATGGCATTTATGTGTTGTATTTTCAAGAGTCTCCTTCCAGGAAAGGTGCAACAGCAGTAGCAGCCTTCAGCTCTATGTGGAGTTCAACTGCACATCACACTGGGGAACTATTACACAACATATATATTTCTTTACAGAGACAAAGTGGGTGAGGTAATATCTTTTACTGGACAAGTTTCTGTTGGTGAAAGAGACAAGCTTTCGAGCTACACTGAGCTCTTCTCTCAGTCTGGGAAAGGTACTCAGGGTGTCTTAGCTAAATATGCTCTAAGAAAGTCCAGAATACACACATTAACATACTTAAAGCTCTTTCACCAAACAAGTTTCAGAGTAACAGCCGTGTTAGTCTGTATCCGCAAAAAGAAAAGGAGGACTTGTGGCACCTTAGAGACTAACCCATTTATTAGAGCATAAGCTTTCATGGGCTACAGCTCACTTCATCGGACATCACACAATCCATTGTCTACAGCCAAGCTGATTCAGGACTCTCTCAGTACAGAATAGCTAACAGCATATATTTAGTGCATTGCTGGTCTATTTTCTATACTGGCCAGTCATCGCTTACAGACAGCCCCCCAGCCTAAAACAAATACTCTTCAGCAACCACACAACAAAAACACTAACCCAGGAACCTATCCTTGCAACAAAGCCCGATGCCAACTCTGTCCACAAGAAGGTGTGAGGATACTTAACTTAGGGAAATAGATTCAATATATGTAATGACTCAGCCATTCCCAGTCTCTATTCAAACCCAAATTAATGGTATCTAGTTTGCATATTAATTTAAGCTCAGCAGTTTCTCGTTGGAGTCTGTTTTTGAAACTTTTCTGTTGCAAAATTGCCACCCTTAAATCTTTTACTGAGTGACCAGAGAGGTTGAAGTGTTCTCCTATCGGTTTTTGAATGTTATGATTCCTGATGTCAGATTTGTGTCCATTTATTCTTTTGCGTAGAGACTGTCCGGTTTGGCTAATGTACATGGCAGAGGGGCATTGCTGGCACATGATGGCATATATCACATTGGTAGATGTGCAGGTGAATGAGCCCCGATGGCATGGCTAATGTGATTAGGTCCTATGATGGTGTCACTTGAATAAATATGTGGACAGAGTTGGCATCGGGCTTTGTTGCAAGGATAGGTTCCTGGGTTAGTGTTTTTGTTGTGTGGTTGCTGGTGAGTATTTGCTTCAGGTTGGGGGGGCTGTCTGTAAGCGACGACTGGCCAGTATAGAAAATAGACCAGCAATGCACTAAATATATGCTGTTAGCTATTCTGTACTGAGAGAGTCCTGAATCAGCTTGGCTGTAGACAATGGATTGTGTGATGTGTCCTGGATGGAAGCTGGAGGCATGTAGGTCAATAGGTTTCCGGTATAGGGTGGTGTTTGTGTGACCATCGCTTATTAGCACAGTAGTGTCCAGGAAATGGACCAAACAAGGGCACTCCACCAGAGAAGTAGATCACGTCATGGAATGCATCAACCAAAGACCCAAACAGAACCTGCTTCAATACAGAAACCATCCCCTCTTTGACCTCAAACTCCTAGTTGTCACTTACCATTGGAAACCATACAGGGTATCATTAAACAATTACAACCCATACTCAATGGGGACCACATGCTAAAAGAAATCTTTCCTGAACCCCCTCTTCTGGCCTTCAAGCAACCCCCTAACTCACCAAGCTCATCATCAGAAGCAAGCTCCCCACACACCAAGACATACCAAAGCGATAACAGACCTTTGTCATAACAAAAAATATGAAACCTGCAGATACATCACTACTGCTATGGCAATCAACACCCACTGTAACACACCTTTCAAGATCTATGGGTCCTACACAGGCCTAGCACAATATGTGGTGTACCTCATCCAGTGCACTAAATGTCCGAAGAAAAACAGTGATTGTCTGGTTTCATCCACAATGTTCTCAAATGAATTCACAAAAAAAAAAAAAAGATAAAAGACAAAACCACCATATCACCTGTAGGTGAACACTTTGCGCAGAATGATCAGTCCAAAATGATCTGATCTCTCAGTCCTCGTCCTCAAAGGAAACCTGAACACCTTCAAAAGACAAGCCTGGGAGCTTAAATTCATAACTTTGCTAGACACTAAAAATCATGGTCTTAATAAAGACACTGGATTGATGGCTTATTACAACAATCTGTAAACCATCTCCCCCCCCCCCCCCCCTCCATGACTGCAGAGGTGTTAACAGACCACTTCACCTTGAATGGTCCCTTAGAATATGTGATTTCAGAGTAGCAGCTGTGTTAGTCTGTATCCGCAAAAAGAGAAGGAGTACTTGTGGCATCTTAGAGACTAACAAATTTATTTGAGCATAAGCTTTCATGAGCTACAGCTCAGTTCATCGGATGCATGTAGTGGAAAATACAGTGGGGAGATTTTATATACACAGAACATGACACAATGGGTGTTACCATTCAGACTGTAACAAGAATGATCAGGTAAAGTGAGCTATTACCAGCAGGAGAGTGGGGGGGGGGGGGCGCAGGGGAAAGGGGGGGAAACCTTTTGTAGTGATAATCAAGGTGGGCCATTTCCAGCAGTTGACAAGAATGTGTGAGGAACAGTGGTGGTGGGGGGGAATAAACATGGGGAAATATTCAAAAACCAGTTGGAGAACACTTCAATCTCTTTGGTCACTCAATTACAGATCTAAAAGTGGCAATTCTTCAACCAAAATCTTCAAAAACAGACTCCAACAAGAGACTGCTGAATTGGAATTAATTTGCAAACTAGATACAATTAACTTAGGCTTGAATAAAGACTGGGAGTGGATGTGTCATTACACAAAGTAAAACTATTTCCCCACGTTTATTCCCCCCCCCCCGGCCCCGCCCACTGTTCCTCACACGTTCTTGTCAACTGCTGGAAATGGCCCACCTTGGTTATCACTACAAAAGGTTTCCTCCCTTCCCCCCTCCCCCCCTCCGCTCTCCTGCTGGTAATAGCTCACCTTACCTGATCACTCGTTATACTGTGTATGGTAACACCCATTGTTTCATGTTCTTTGTGTATATAAAATCTTGCCACTGTATTTTCCACTACATGCATCCGATGAAGTGAGCTGTAGCTCACAAAAGCTTATGCTCAAATAAATTTGTTAGTCTCTAAGGTGCCACAAGTCCTCCTTTTTTAAAATATGTGATAATTAGTTAGGCTAAATAAACTGTCACACCTTTTATTTAGCTGGGACATTCCGAGTACCTTTCTGAGACCTGAAGAAGAGCTTTGTGTAGCTCAAAAGCTTGTCTCTTTCACCAACAGAAGTTGGTCCAATAAAAGATATTACCACACTCAGCTTCTCTCTCTAATAGCCTGGGACTAACATGGATACAACACAGCAAACATATTTCTTTATGTAATTCAGCAGTGGAAGAAGCTAGCAGTATGCATGTATGTATCTATCTATGTAATATGGAGAGGATTCTCTGTTTACAGAAGTCAGGATATATGTAACCTCATACTTTGAGTGTCCATAGGCATATATTAATGGTATTCTTTCAAGGTGTGGCGATCCCAGGGGCCATTTGAGCAGCTGCTTGGGCAGCCCTGGGGTCAGCCACAAGTCATGGAGGTCACCGAATCTGTGACTTCCATGACAGATACACAGCCCTAATCATGAGTATAAATAGCCAAGTAGAGGCATGACTGAGCTGTGCTGAGAACATACCCACCAGTTTCAGGCAGGTTTATACACCGCACAATTCAGCGATGCCTCTACTGCCACTACCCAGGCTACTGTAGCTATACTGCTATTTGTACTCATGCTACCATCTATATACAAACAGGGGAATCACAGCCCCAGCTCACAGTGTTGACATATCCTAAGTGACTTTTCCAAGGTCATGCTTAAAGTCTGGTATAGAACAGAGAATTGAACCCAGAACTCTGGAGTCCCAAACTAATGCCCTAACCACTGGGCTATCCTTTCTATCAATTGTTTTCTGCACAGTCTTTGCGTACACTAAAAAGAAGCCATACGCATGTAACAGAATTACTGAACTGGTGGAATGAGTGGGTGTTTCTTGTATCAGGGGATAGCCGTGTTAGTCTGTATCCACAAAACAACCAGGAGTCCGGTGGCACCTTAAAGACTAACAGATTTATTTGGGCATAAGCTTTTGTGGGTAAAAAACCACTTCTTCAGATGCATGGAGTGAAAATTCAAGACGCAGACATGTTTCAGTATATAATGTGGTTTTTTATCCATGAAAGCTTGTGCCTGAATTAATCTGTTAGTCTTTAAGGTGCCACTGGACTCCTTGTTGTTTTTGGGTGTTTCTTGGCGCAAACACAGACAGTCCCTAAAGGGTATGGATACTCCCGTGTCTCAGGAAGTAACTCCCATGTTTCAGAGGGGTCTATTCATCTTACCTGTCGTAGGAAGGGAAAAGTTTTGTAACAGCAGGAAGGGACCTGCCTCTGTCTCCTTTTCCAGAAATAAAAAGAAATGTTTATTTGATTTACTCATCTTGTACCAGTGTCATTATTCCAGGGCTGTGCCTGTCTGTGCTAACACACACAAGGTCACTTAACACCATTGCAGAATATGTGCCTTATTTTTTTAACTGAAACTAGTGAAATGAATTTGTTGGCTTCAGCCAAGCACCTGCTGGGTTTGATCACATCACAGGACTATTGAACAGTTTGCCAAAGATTGCCAGCCTCTGTTCAGAAAATCCCAAAGATTAGAACAGCAGGGTAGAAATGAGATTGTAGGAGATCCAATCAGAAAGTATTGCACAATGTTAGACCACACAATACTTACACTTAGCTACTGCTATCAGTCTTTCATTGTCATGAGCATTAACATTCAAACACTTGCAATACAAGTATGCCATACCACCTACAAGAAAACACAAAGAAGTGCACCTTCAAACTGGTCTGACTCAGCACTGTGGAGAACAGGAGGAGATTTTTAAAACAGGTCAGAGATATGCATGCTTTTTTTAAAAAAAAATGACAAATTCTGTCAGTCATAAAACATTCATTTTACTTCTTTCAAAGAAGATGAAATGTTTTTCAGGGAAGGTTTATCTTCAGATACTTTGTCATTGGTAACAACAATGTGAAGATACAGATGACTTCTAAAGTAGAAAAGATAAACGTTTATATTCAATAAATGGACAAGGCCTCTGACTGTGGCAGAGTACGTCTATTTTAAAAAAAAAAAGAAAAAAAGACAGACAGGATGTCAACTATGAAACCATCTCCTTTAGAGCTTGAGGGAAAATATAAAGAGCACTTGATGCTGTTGAGACCATAATGCATGACAGTAGGCACGGGACTGCCAGTTGTGGGGAGAGGGAGGACAACCTACTTTTCCAGGGCCTGAGAAAATGAGGTCCATGAATAAATAGAGAGGGGGAAATGGAAATGTCCAGTCCTTCTGGGGGGGAAAAAAAACAGAGTCTCTCACCTCTCCCATGCAAAACAATGGCAAGGGGCAGATGTTACGCAAATTGTGTGGGTTATACATCCTCTGTTGTCTAGATGGGTCCTAGCAGATGAACCAGTGGGCACTGGGTATAGTAAAACCTCTCAGATTTCAGTGTCTTACAGAGCAGCTGTAAAAAGAAGGGTAGTACCAGGCCCACCAATAGTAGTCCATGTGATCCATGGCTAGTGACTTGGAGCTAAGTGTCATAGAGACATAGAACTTAAAGCATAAGGAACCACCAGATCATCTAAGTGGTTTCTCGGGACAGTAGAGCACAGGCAGGAGAAAGGAATAGAATGTGCAAAAAGAAAGAAAGGAGGCGGAGATCTGCTTCTTGGCCAACAGGGCATGACTCAGTAGTGCTTCAGCCAGGATATTCTGCAAATGAAAGTGTAACCTGTCCTCCAAGGTAAACAGGCCTTGTGTATATTTTGTAAATAAATTACACTGGAAATTATCCTAGGTCGGTCTCATCAATATTTCTTTCCCAGATGGAAAATGGCCTGCTGCAAAGCCTTTTCTTTTGTAATCTGACTATCCAGGAGTAAGGGGCTCCGTACATTATTCAAAGTAGTGCAAAGCCTATCATGCTGACTGATGGCTCATTGTTTCCTTGTACGCCCTATCAGCCTGTTTATATCCAGTTGTTGTTTCTAGTCTTAAACTCAGACTGTAAACTCCTGGGGGTAGCTACTGCCTTTTTGTGGGGTCCCAATCCATGACTTGGCTACCATAGCACCTAGGAAATACAAATAGTAAGGGAGCAATCAGTGACCACTGTGCTCCGGCTATTCTATGCTGACAGAGAACTCTTGCAGCAGAGTGTAAATTACAGAAGCCACAGGGCCTACTATAAATTACACTGAAGGCTGTTCTCATCCCCAGAATCCGGATATATAAAAATGATGTAAAGTCATCTTTATCCTCCTTCCTATTCCCCTATTCCTGATCTAAGGTCCTGTCCTTCACCACTTGAGCCTAAAATGAAAGTGTCCCAGATTCTCTGCTGTCTGAAGAAATCTCTCTCTCTCTCACTCTCTAGCTGGACTGCACTTGGTGTTCTCTCTTCAGACCACATCTAAAATAAGCACACTGCATCAATTTTGACATTTTTTATATTAAAAGTCAAAATAAATATGAGTGCATTTAGAAAACACTTTAAGGAATTATGGCTCTTCTATTATTTATGAAAATATTATACATCCAGCTTTGCTTTAATATAAATAGTATCAAGCAGGAACAGATGGGAATACAATATTCAGACTTACTTTTAATAATTCTACCCCTCCCCAAACTCCACACCTCCCCCTTAAAGATTCAGTCATTCCATTCATGGAATACTTCAATCTACAGTGATAGATCCTACAGAAAACCCTACCTTGGATAGATTCAAGTTGACAAAGCCAATTTAGAAAAATTATCTAGAGTAAAACATCCACTAGTTCGCAAAAAGAAAAGGAGGACTTGTGGCACCTTAGAGACTAACCAATTTATTAGAGCATAAGCTTTCGTGAGCTACAGCTCACTTCTTCAGATGCATATCGTGGAAACTGCAGCAGGCTTTATATATACACAGAGAATATGAAACAATACCTATTCCCACCCCACTGTCCTGCTGGTAATAGCTTATCTAAAGTGATTTCCAGCACAAATCCAGGTTTTCTCACCCTCCACCCCCCCACACAAATTCACTCTCCTGCTGGTGATAGCCCATCCAAAGTGATAACTCTTTACACAATGTGCATGACAATTAAGCTGGGCTATTTCCTGCATAAATCCAGGTTCTCACATCCCCCCCCACCCCCATACACACACAAACTCACTCTCCTGCTGGTAATAGCTCATCCAAACTGACCACTCTTCAAGTTAAAATCCAAGTTAAACCAGAACATCTGGGGGGGGGGGTAGGAAAAAACAAGAGGAAACAGGCTACCTTGCATAATGACTTAGCCACTCCAAGTCTCTATTTAAGCCTAAATTAATAGTATCCAATTTGCAAATGAATTTTCACCCTGACCACACCACACGATCCATCGTCTACAGCCAAGCTCTGCGATACAACCGCATTTGCTACAACCCCTCAGACAGAGACAAACACCTACAAGATCTCTGTCAAGCTTTCTTACAACTACAATACCCACCTGCAGAAGTAAAGAAACAGATTGATAGAGCCAGAAGAGTTCCCAGAAGTTACCTACTACAGGACAGGCCTAACAAAGAAAATAACAGAACGCCACTAGCCGTCACCTTCAGCCCCCAACTAAAACCCCTCCAACGCATTATTAAGGATCTACAACCTATCCTAAAGGATGACCCAACACTCTCACAAATCTTGGGAGACAGGCCAGTCCTTGCCTACAGACAGCCCCGCAACCTGAAGCAAATACTCACCAACAACCACATACCACACAACAGAACCACTAACCCAGGAACTTATCCTTGCAACAAAGCCCGTTGCCAACTGTGCCCACATATCTATTCAGGGGACACCATCACAGGGCCTAATAACATCAGCCACACTATCAGAGGCTCGTTCACCTGCACATCCACCAATGTGATATATGCCATCATGTGCCAGCAATGCCCCTCTGCCATGTACATTGGTCAAACTGGACAGTCTCTACGTAAAAGAATAAATGGACACAAATCAGATGTCAAGAATTATAACATTCATAAACCAGTCGGAGAACACTTCAATCTCTCTGGTCACGTGATCACAGACATGAAGGTCGCTATCTTAAAACAAAAAAACTTCAAATCCAGACTCCAGCGAGAAACTGCTGAATTGGAATTCATTTGCAAATTGGATACTATTAATTTAGGCTTAAATAGAGACTTGGAGTGGCTAAGTCATTATGCAAGGTAGCCTGTTTCCTCTTGTTTTTTCCTACCCCCCCCCCCAGATGTTCTGGTTTAACTTGGATTTTAACTTGAAGAGTGGTCAGTTTGGATGAGCTATTACCAGCAGGAGAGTGAGTTTGTGTGTGTATGGGGGTGGGGGGGATGTGAGAACCTGGATTTATGCAGGAAATAGCCCAGCTTAATTGTCATGCACATTGTGTAAAGAGTTATCACTTTGGATGGGCTATCACCAGCAGGAGAGTGAATTTGTGTGGGGGGGTGGAGGGTGAGAAAACCTGGATTTGTGCTGGAAATCACTTTAGATAAGCTATTACCAGCAGGACAGTGGGGTGGGAATAGGTATTGTTTCATATTCTCTGTGTATATATAAAGCCTGCTGCAGTTTCCACGATATGCATCTGAAGAAGTGAGCTGTAGCTCACGAAAGCTTATGCTCTAATAAATTGGTTAGTCTCTAAGGTGCCACAAGTCCTCCTTTTCTTTTTGCAAATACAGACTAACACGGCTGTTACTCTGAAACCTGTCATCCACTAGTTGTCTCATTTAATTGAACCTCTTATCAAGAGCCGTTTCTTATATTATCTGTTTAATTTAGCTAGGAACAAGGAGCTCTGTCACAGGGTGGCACTGGGCTTTTAAGAGACAACAGGGCCAGTATATCTGTGTCTGGTCACACCCAACTGGGCTATAAGAAAAAGCCCCCTGGGTTCTAGGGGGAAGAAGCCTGGATGAATCACATCTGAGAGTTAGTCAGGAAAGAGGCAGAGAAAGCAGACATGGGGTTCTCAGTGCTGGCTCCCTGGGAATAGGGAAACAGGTCAAAAGCAGGAAATTCCCTGTGAGTGACCGCCAGAGTCCTCTGGGAGGGGTGATAGTGGGAACCAGCTAGAGAAAAAAGGACCTCCAGGGAGAAAAGCCCTGGGTGGCAGTGCTCAGTGAACAGAGCATGGAAGGACTGAAAGATAAAGATGGAAAAACCCTGAAGCTGTAACCCAGGATGGGCAGAAAAACTGTTTTGTTGTGTTTGCCTATGTTTTGAGAAATAAAACTGCCTGGAAAGAGATTCTGGGTGTGGCTGTGGGTCCTCTGTGAGCTGGGGAGAAGGCCAGCTTGTTACAGGCTCCATACATTATTCAAATGATCAATTATCCCATTGAGAACTGGAGTTAATTGCAGCAGGTCACTGATGGGATCTTAGGGCACCAAGAGTGCAACCAAGCTACTCTGTCTCACGTCTAGTGCTAATGAGGCACTTCCACAGTACCCAAAATTCCCATTGAATTGGGAATAATTCAGGCTGCATGGTATTGCATGGTCAGCCATTTAAGTGACCAGTGTTTTCGGTCTTCAGTAAGTGACTGGTGAACACCAGAGTCTGACTAACGTACGAAAACCTGTACTTGCCTATCTGTATTACAAATGGAAGAAGCCAAAGGAAAAGCAAAGAATTCATTCCATTTTCAATGCACTTAAACCTCCCTCCCGCTTAGGGTCTTATGTATTTGGATAAATGATATAAAGTAAGACCATACCATTTTGGAAAGAACTTACTTAAATGAGGTCTGGTGGCACACACATGTAAGTCTCTAGATAAAGCCCATTTAGTTTGAAATTTATGAGAAAACATGATTTCTCTGCACATTTCTCAGATGTACTTCTCCTTTTGAGCCAGTCCTACCTCCATGGAGATAAATAATGGAACTCCCATTAACTTTAATTGGAGTAGGATTGGGTTCTTTATTTAGTGGAGTTTGGATTTTTCTGCACAAGGAAAGAAGCAGCAGATTTATGTTAGATGACTTAGAAGATTTTCAAAGGCACAAAAAAAGAGTTGGTGCCTACCTCCCCTTTGTGCCTTACAAAATCTCTCCCCTACTTACAAATATAGTAGATTGTTAACAACAATCTAGTACAAATGATTTTAGGTAATGAGCAATTTCCCTAATATAGTCATGACACCTAATAACTGCTGTGAAATATACACAAGATCCAATCTTGAAAAAGCATGCACGTGTAGGATTTTACTTACATGAGTAATCCCACTGAAATCCATGGGAGTACTCATAAGAGTAAAGTTACACACATGCTTCAGTGTTTGTGAAACTGGGCCCATTCTTTGTAAATCTGCATATATTTTAATTGGCCAGCATTCATGGAGGGGTGGGGGCCTTCTCCTGCAGCTGTACTCTTTGTGAATTTCCAATTAAAGTTACTGGGATTTCTGCATGCAGAGTGGCTATCAGATCCGATCCTTTGTGTATTTTTCATACGTTGTACTGATACAAGAAAAACAACGGCAAACAAATGATTTATGTATTTTGATGAATAACTGACAAGAAAAATATAGCTCTTCCACATTATAGAAACCTTTTGCAAAACCTTACATAACACAATAAATACCAGTTCAGCTCATTATTCATCCCTCCTGCCCTACCACATAGCAAAATATCCAACCAAAAGAGGCAGTAAAATACTCCATCCTCCCTGAGCCTACCAACCCTCACCCATAGCCCTTCTCTTCCCAAGAAGCTTGATAAAATTTTGGCTTTGCAGGATGTCTATAAGGTCAACAACTTCAGGCTATTTCAGACTGGGCAGGATGGAGTTTCAGGGCTCTCACAGGATCATAGAATCATAGAATATCAGGGATGGAAGGGACCTCAGGAGGTCATCTAGTCCAACCCCCCGCTCAAAGCAAGACCGACCCCCAATTAAATCATACCCTGACAAAGCCTCCTTTTCATTTAAGCACCAAGTCAAGCATCTCTGCTGTTTGCAACTGCAGCAATATCATGTATGTAAACTAATTACAGTGGAGAAAATACAATACCCGTGGCCAATCCACTCCAAGAGCCCTTGGAGTCCTGCATGGATCAATCCTATAAGCTTCTCTCTTCAGCATCTAAATGAGGTCTTTGAGGGTATGTCCACACTGCAGTCAGGAGGTGTGACTGCAGCACATAGAGAGGACACCTGAGCTTGCTTGCTTGAGCTAGTTCACTGAAGACACAGCAACACATAACAGCACTGGCTACCCGCCAAGAATATAATCCTATCCGGGAACCTGGGTGTGTACTTGGGGACCTAGCCTATGCTGCTGCTGCTGCTGAGGTTTTACTGCTATTTTTAGTGCACTAGCTTGATCAAAGCTAGTTTGGATATGCCTACTGTGCTGGAATCATCTCCCAATTGTAGAGTAGACATACCCTAAGGCACATTATGTGGTGCAACTACTGCCCTGGGTGCTAATAGCACATGGACAACATTCACCTTTGCATCACCTTCTTAATCAGTGTGGACAATGTGATTCCTCTAATGACAGAACAGCTGAGCGTAGTAGGGAGGGGATGAAGTGCCGCCTGGCTCAACCCATTATCTTTTGTGAACAAAAAAAGAAGAGTACAGCTTGTGAATGAAAGGGTGAAACAAAAAGGTATCATATACACCTTACACACCAGAATAACTTTGTAGCTTTCGTATCAGACAAAAGTGATACCGGCTGGGAGGCAAACAGCACTGAAGAATGAGATGAAAACTTGACTTCACCATTCATAGAAGATTTCTCATCCCACCAGTGGTGAGAGTTTTTACAGTACTCCTGGATAATCAGGAAGTTTTGATGACATACTAGAAATTATTTCTTTTGCTTTTTCTTCTTAACCCAGCAACACCAATTCATATAATTTTCACCTCCAAACTAGACTACAAGAATTCACTATCCTTGGGACTGACACATGGGCCAGAGCTTCTTATTCTCTATTGGCTACCATTCAAATTCTGGATCCATTTCAAAATCTTAAGCCTTTTCTTCAAAGCCCCAGAAGGACTAAAGACTAATTATCTCCATGACATTCTCTTCTCCCTACCAGTGCACTCAGTAGGGACAGAAACAAGGTTTCATTATAACCAAAGTCAGAGTACACACCTATGGAACAAATCCTCCAGGATATCAGACTGAACTCACCTCTTCACCAATAGAAGGAACTGTGGAAACAAATACTCCTGTCTAAACTGCATTGATCACATCATCCATCAACACCCTTCCAAGGATCACCCTTCCAGAGATCACTTTCAAAAGAAGACAGAAGAGTTGTATCAAGAGGTAAATGAAGTACTTTTAATACTGAGCATAACAAACACTAAGGTAATGTACCCCACAGAAATGTCAATTAACTCAGATAACTATGTAGTGTCGAGATTTCTTTTATTTTAAGAAAATTAAAGTTGGTGTCAGTGGATACAGTCTTTAAAAGAATAAATTTGAAGTTACTTCTGGTACAATTTCCTTTATCTGCGCTCTTATCTATATTTCTGTTTTCTTTTGTTCACAAAAGAAGAATACAGTTTGTGAATAAAAGGGGGAAACAAAAGGTATCATATACCTGACATCAGAATAACCTTGTAGCTTTCATATTATGCAACAACATGGAACAAAACACAGAAAGAATCCTCATCTTTTCCTCTCAGATAAAGAAAAGAAAATACCTTTTTAATTAGTCAAATTGGTTTTACAATTTTCTTTTAAAAATATAAATCAAATGGGAAAAGAAATTATTTTTATGCATTGAAATGCTTTCCTGACAAAAGTCAGGATTTTCAAGGTCACCACTAAATTAATGAGTTTTTAATTCACAGGTAGCCTTCAAAAGCTTGGTTGCAGAGAACTTAAGAAAGTGGCTGTATTGTGCATGGTTATTAAAAAAGGGGAAAATAAAGTTCTCTCTTTCTAAATTGAGAGAGATCAATAAAGCATTTTCCAGAAAGCACATTCTTGTGCCCAGGGTCTTCTCTGCTTACATTTCAGCCTGTGATGTTTTTGTTCCCAGTCAGGATGACCCCGGTGGTTTCTTTCCTGGGGATCTGTATCCAAAATGTCTCCCATACTCCTCTGTTTCACATCCCCCCCATCAATCTGTTTTTCCTGTTGACTTTCACATGTAAATGGGAGTTCTCTTTGTTCTGGCTTTATAATGCTTAGTTTACACATTAACCAAGGCAGGTGATCCCACATCCCTTTGTTTGGCAAAACCAGCTTGCCAAATCTGCCTGGGATACAGATCCTAAACACACACACACACACACCCCCCTTCTTAAATATCACGTGTACATCTATCATGCAATAACTAGGAGGATTGGTATGACTTAAGCTTTCATTAGACACTCACATGAACCTTTAGGGTAAATATTATGAAAGCAGTGTGTTTGTGCAATTGTGACTTTGTCAGGCCTGGTAGGAGTTGCTGTTGCAGAACAGTGACCTTTTGCCAGTTGGCATTTAGGGGTTCTTAGGGTCACAGTCACCCATCCTGTTCCTCATATGCATGGGTTCTCAGGGGAGTTATGACCAGGTGCAGGTCAGAGCATCATCATTATGCTAGTGTTATACAAGTTCGTATTTCCATCTTTTTAACTCTGCTAGTCTGGTGAAAAAAAAATGCTTTTTGAGGTCTCTCCTATTGTTTAGCATTTAAATTACAGTACTGCTATTGGGGCCCTACTGGGGTAGACACTGTACAAACATTAAGAGACAGTCTATGCCCCAAAGAGACTGCTATTTAAAGGGACCAGAGAGAAAGGGGTGGGAAGAGAAATGAGACAGAGGGGAGCAATGATTTGCGCAAAGTCACAAAGCAAGGCCCAGAACTAGAACCCAGATTGCTCTTATCTCATCAGTAAAAAAAACAAAACAAAACAAACCACTTACAGTTTACATGAGTTCAGTTGCAAATCTCACAGGACACCTCCAAGGAACTAAAAAGTGTTCCTCCAGTTTGAACTACTGCCTGAGTTTCTCAATAGCATTGTTGACAGAAGACACTAATTTTCCTGATCCAGGAGAGGCTATAGAGTACACAATGTTGAGGAAAATCAATGAAGTAACTCAGGGATACATGATTCCATTGACTCTGCACACAAATTTTACATAGAACTGTGCTGAAATTGAGGTTAAATTTCTCTTATTGAACTACATGGTCAAATTACATCCATGAGAGTATAGTGGTTTTAGTCCTTCCCTTACTTTGAATTTTGTGAGTGGGGGAAAAAAATCCAGTACTTATATTTGACAATTTCATAATTTTAAAAGAAAATTCCCACATCTAGCATTAAAAAAAATCTGCATGACAGATTAAGACTTTGCATGCCAAGTCTGTGCCCAGAATAGTATGAGAGAGCCAAGCCTGAACAAGCATAAACCAGAGTTTATCATGGAAATATTAGCACACCTTTAGCTACAGCACCATGGACAGCACACTGTGATATTTAAAATGTGGACATTCACAAGTGTTACCTTTTATTCCTCTTCATGGGCTACTCATATCATGGATCACAATGCTGTGGAAAAAGCAGCACCTGTGTGGTGGCTGTTCCCGACCTCCCAAGCAGTTGAGCAAGAAGTGGACAAAGCCTTGACTCTGCACCGCATATGTAGGTTAGCTGGTTGGAGGAGGAGGTAATCTGTGCCAGATGTGCTATATTCTAGCCCCTGTCTCAGCCCCTTCCTAATCCCAGAACAAATGGGGGAGCAGAGACCAGACGGTTGTCTGAGTCATGGTCTCGTTCCTAACCTGTTCATGGGATAGCACAGCAGCATGCTGCCCCCACTCAGGGCTTGTGGCAAAGTCCCAGCCTAGCCCTAAATCAGCATCTTTGGGTCAATAAAGCAGAAGAGTACTTTTTCCATAATGATTCACTAAAACACAGTGGAAAACCTAGACTCTTATTTTTAGAAATACCAAAGCACCTGGCTAATTTGCAATAATGACAGACTGGCAGACCCATTGCCAAGTACTGAATTCGTGACTCAATGCCTAGCTCGGTCATCCTCACTCAGGTTGATTACTCTGAAAGGAATGCACCACACTTCATATAATGGGGGCAGAACTGCACCCCTCACTGGCTAAGCATCGATACATCATAAGTGTACTTTGCTCAACTTAGTTTAGTTTGAATAATAGTTTACCAGTAAATGTAATGTAGTATATTTTGTAACAATAATGGGATCTTAGTAACACAGGACCTCATTAGAGCATGTTCTACTAAATCTTTGAGAAGTGGGGATAGGTCACTAGCCCTTTTGCGCATGTTATGAAGTGTTCAGGTGTAGCAAAGTGGTAATTAGTGAGATTATACTCTAATTCCTGTTACTACATTGTATTTTCTGTATCTCTTCACCGAATTTTGTATGAATATGGACACTCATGAAACTAGATCTTAGTTTCAGAAGAGTTTATCGGACTGACACTTACTCCTCAGCTGAAGTTGTTATCCTCTGCTTATAACACCTTTGATTGTTATTGAGATAATTATTAGGTTCCATACAGATAAAGAGTATGCAACCTAATACTATGCAGTATGCAACATGTTCAGGTGAGGAGTGAAAAGATGGATTCCTAAATAACAAAGCTAGTTTGTATAAAAAGTGTCCCTACAGACTGAGCTCCCCTCACTTACGTTGAGTAATAATTTACTCCTTATGTAGCCCTATTGAACAAAAATATGACTATTCGATCAACGTATTACTCAAAGTAAATAAGGAGTCCCGAATTTGACCCTTAATCAGCAGCAATGCCCCTTCTCTTCACCACAAGAAAATATATAGAAAGCAGTTCCTAAATAAAGTGTTTTACAAAGTTATTTCAACTCACATAGTAAATCTTTTCAGGCATTTCATCTGTTCATGAAGAAATTGATCTAAAAGAGGAGATAAGCAGATCAAGGTAGTCTGATCAAGCAAAAAGGAGGTAACAAACACATTTCAACCTCTAATTAATCTATCAAAGCTCCATATGCCTTTTGAGATAAAAAAGATTTTTTCAAATGAAAGTTAGATGACTGCTGTCCTTTTCCCTCCAACATTGATTTTTCGCCTTTTCTTAAGATAAAGGTTAAACAAAATCTATATCTAAGGAACATTTATTAAACTGCTTTTTCTCAGTGTAAAGTTAGCACATGTAAATGGGTAATTCACAAACTATTCGAGCCACACTGAAAAATGATAGAAATTGGTATTGAAGCACAGAACAAATGAACAGGTCTGAAAACATTTGACAACTAAAAGAATTGATGGATAGGGGATAAACTGCTTAGCCAATAACTTTTCTTTCATTTTCTTTCATACTGTAAGTGTCCTGTCCCCCCTCTAATGCAGTAGAACATACACTGCAGTACATTTCCCTTTGGAGAAATTATACAAGGTATGAATTTTAAAAAATTAAACCAAAGACATTCTAATTCTGGTGTTGGCTTCTTTAGAAGGATAAAAGTACTTCCATTCAAAAGCAAAATATGTTTATCCCACAAACTGTGCATCAGGAAGCCCAGGATGTCACTTTCACAGGTTGTATCAATACCTGCATTGCATAGCCTTCCAATTGTGAAAGGTTTTAAAGGCCAATTGGAAAGTCTGCTAATCACCTCAAAGAAATTGACAAGCATTTTAAAATATAAATTGTGGAATTGATTGGTCCCTGTGGAAAGAATAGAATAGTTTTCATTGCCAACAGTTACCACCCTTTAAAAAAAAAAAAAGATATGAATGACATTTTTAACAAGACAATTCTTTCCAGATTCTTAAATCAATCTCTGCATACTCAATGTCTCAAATAAGATACCTTTGAGTACACAAGTGGCCACACTGACTTCTTCTACTCCTGCTTTAGGTCATGATTCAGCAAGGTACTGGCCCAATTTTAGTCATATGATTAGTCCCATTGATGTCAGTTGGAGGTACAAACTTAAAAATGTGCACTGAAGTACTTTGCTGCATAAGAGCCTGAATGAGATGGATGATCTAGGTGCTCCAGCAGTAAAGATTCAGACTACGTGGCGACTCTCCTTCTGGCTCTGTTGCCTGAATATGGTTGTGGTGAAAACATCTTCAGTACAAAGGAATATCATCAGGTAGAATTCTCAACGTATCGTTATTGTCACCATAAGGAGACTACTTCTAGATTCTCCCAAATACAGATTGCTGAACAAAAGAAAAGGACGGGGTGAGTGTTGATACTGGGTTCCCCAACATTTTCTCCACTGAAAATGCTTAATTATCAAGGCTGGGAGGGAAAGGGAACAAATGTGAGAAAAAAATCATCTTGTGGCTAAAGCACTGCATTAGGACTCAGGAGATCTAGGTTCAGTCATCAGCTCTGCTGCAGAACTCCTATGAGACATTGGGCAAATTACTTAGGGCTTGTGTACACTGCCCCACAGGTCAGACTACAGGGGTGTGAATAGCAGTGCACCCTAAAGTGTGGTGCTGTAACTTCCCTGTGCAGGCATGAACTAAAAGGTTTCTAGTTTGCATCCACGTAATCCCCTTCAAATAGGGCCATGTTAATGTGAACTAGTCCAAGACCCTTTTAGTTCACATCTGCAGTATCCACAAGGGGGAGTTACAGTGCAGCCCTTTGGTGCACACTATTGACACACCTGTAGTGCAAACAGTGGGGCAGGGTAGACAGCCTAATTCTCTGGGTCTCAGTTCCACAACTATAAAACAGAGATATACTTCCTTTGTCTGTCTTGTCTATTTGTAGAAGAGCAAGAATGGTCTGTTACTGTGCATCTGCATGGCACCTATCACTGTAGCCTTAGAACTACTGCAGTACAATTACATAACAGTGAGATAATGTTGCTCTCTCTGTATCAAGTGCTGTTCACAAATGAGAAGGAATGAGCTTCCAAAGCAGTGCCTCCGTGTCATGAAGTCACAGTGCTGGGGTACGTGACCCAGGCAGTATCAGGATGCCAACCAAACTACCGCTATTTTCAGAAATGAGGAACAAAAATGATCATAAATTGCATAAATGGAACAAACCTGAAACCTGTTCCCAACTCAAATTTAACTCTGTTAACAGGCAAGCAAAGACTTTTTTTAAAAAAAGGTAAGCAATTATTTAGAGCTTAATCCTGCAGCTCCCAAAATTCTCAGCCTCTCATAGAACGTGGCCTTTTACATCTGAAAAGCACTTTGAGATTGTAGGATAAAAGATGCTATAGAAATGAAAGGAATTATTGTGGGTAATCACAACAACAGGTGCCATAGAAATGTCAATAGTAATCGAATAGTAATACTCTTGATTATATTGTGTAATCTATGCTATCCTGATGCACACACAGATATTCATCATCTGATCAGCTTGTTAGATTGTGAGGCTACAATCTAAGGCCCAGATTCAGGAAAGCACATGCTTAGCTTTAAGTATGTGCTTAAGTACCATTGACTTCAGTGGGAATTAAACACATGTTTAAAGGTTAAGGATGTGTTTGAATGCTTTTCTGAACAGGGATTAATGACTATTGCATTCTGGTAGCCACTAGAGGCCAGGGCCCCACTGTGCTAGGTGCTGTACAAACACAAAACAAAGAAACAGTGCCTGCCCTACAGAGTGTAGAATCTGAGGATAAGACTATGTGCAATAGGTGGATGCAAACAAAAAAATTTGGTGGGAGGTGGGGGAGAAGCAGCACAAGAGAACTAGGAGTCAATGCAGGTCAGCATGATAAGAAGTGGTCACAGCACACCAGCTGCTTACCCATTGTTGAGATTTTTTTCCCCACAGGCATCATGGAAGGGAAGAGTTTAAAAGAAAGATTTGAGAGAGGAGAATGAGGTGGCCTTGCAGCTATTTAAATGACATTTCTGCCAGACAAAAAGGGGCAGCTGGAGAGAAAATGCAAAGGTGCTTGTTGGAAAAATATTTAAATAGGCAATCAAAACTGGCATCATACGCAGAACGCAGACAGACTCAGCATCTCACTACTGTATAAGAGATGATCGCTAGCACAGGGATAGACCATGAAAGGACCTGAAAGGTGAAGACAAGTCATTTGTTATTGATTCAGTAGAGAATGGGTAGTCCATGGAGGGATGCAAAGAGAAGATGAAGTGGTCCAATCTGGACTATTAATGTTCAATTTTTAGTAGGTCTTGGAGTACTGGGGAAGTTCCAGACGACTGGAAGAAAGTTAATGTTTCAATATTTAAAAAGCATAAACGGGATGATCCAGATAATTATAGGTCTGTCAGCCTAACATAGATTCTGGGCAAGATAATGGAGTGGTTGGTACAGTACTCAATTGAAGGAGGGTAATATAATTAATGCAAATAAAGTTGGGTTTAATGGAAAAATAGATCCTGTCAAATTAATTTGTATCTGTTTTTGATGAGATTACAAGTTTGGTTGATAAAGGTAATAGTGTTGATATAATATACTTAGACTTCTGTAAGGCGTTTGACTTGGTACCGCACAACATTTTGATTAAAAAACTGGAATGATATAAAATTAACATGGCACGTATTAAATGGATGTAAAACTGGCTAACTGATAGGTCTCAAAATGTAACTGTAAATGGGGAATTGTCACTGAGCGGGTGTGTTTCCAGCGGGGTCCCACGGGAATTGGTTCTTGGCCCTCTGGCATTTAACATTTTTATCAATGACTTGGAAGAAAACAAAATCATCCCTGATCAAGTTTGTAGATTACACAAATTTGGGCCGTGGTAAATAATGAAGAGGACAGGTCACGGATACAGAGCGATCTAGATCTGGTAAACTGGGCACAGGCAAACAGTGTGTGTTTTAACATGGCTAAATGTAAATATATACATCTAGGAACAAAGAATGTAGGCCATACATATAGGATGGTGAGTTCTATACCAGGAAGCAGGGATTCTGAAAAAACATGGGGGTAATGGTGGATAATCAGCAGAACATGAGCTCCCAATTAGACTCTGTGACCAAAACAGCAAATGTGATCCTGGGATGTATAAACAAGGGAATCTGGAGGAGCAGAAGAGAAGTTATTTTACTTCTGTATTTGGCACTGGTGCAACTGCTGCTGGAATATTGTGTCCTGTTTTGGAATCCCTCAATTCAAGGTTGTTGATAAACTGGAGACGGTTCAGAAAAGAGCCATGAGAATTAAAGACTTAGAAAACATGCCTTACAGGGATAGACTCAAGGAACTCAATCTATTTAGCTTAAAGAGAAGGTTAGGGGATGACTTGATTACAGTCTTTAAATAGCTACATGGGGAACAAATATTTAATAATGGGCTCTTCAACATGGCAGTGAAACATATAACATAATCCAATGGCTTTAAGTTGAAGCTAGACAAATTCAGATTGGAAATAAGGTATAATTATATTATGGTGAGGGTAATTAACCTTTGGAACAATTTACTAAGGGTCGTGGTGGATTCTCCATTACAACTGTTTTTAAATCAGGATTGGATGTTTTCCTGAAAGCTGTGCTCTAGAAATTATTTCAGTCAAGTCCTATGGCCTGTGTTATATGAGAAGTCAAACTAGATCATCACAGCAGTCCCTTCTGGCCTTGGAATTTATAAAAATGATCTTTGTTGCTGCACTTTGAATGGATATAAATAGTATAAAAATGGACTATTTGTCAAGATCAAAGAGGAGGAGGTTGCAGTAGGTGAGATACAAGATGAGCAGACCTGGACAAAAGATTTAGCTGTGTAGATGGGGAAGAAAGGCCAGTCTCAGAAACGTTACACAGAAAATAGCAGCAAGATGTAGACATAGCCTGGACGTGAGAATGTAGAGAGATATCCAGGTTATGAGCCTAATGAGAGTGAGGATGGTGGTGTTGTCTACAATGACTGACAAAGTATGGAGCATGGAAATATTAAGAATTCTGTTCTGGCCATGTATAGCTTACCTGATGACTGGACATCCATGAGGAGATGTTGAGAAGGCAAGCTGAGATTTTAGTTTGAGCAGCAGGAGACATGTCCAGAGGTAAATCTCTAAGGGAGATAAATCTGCAAGTCATTACCACGAAGATGATGGTTCAAGTTATATTTATGAATGAGATCTCCCAGAGACAGGGCATAAAGGCAGAAGAAGTGTGGGGAGGTTTGAAGATGCAGTTCGTTGGATGCTTTCCTGATTTGGGACCTCAATCTACTTAGACATTTCTAAAACACCCATTGACATGTTATGGAGTGCGAATTCTACTTAAACAAAATTATGCAACACCATTAAAAAAAAAAGAAATTACTACATTCTGTGTGCAAGCCCTTGAGCAGATTTCTAAAGAACCCATTTCCAAAGACGAAGAACTGATAAAGAATTTTTACAAATTGCAAACTACATCTGTGCTAACGAAATGCTGGAATAAACAGCTTTGTTCCATTGTTCTCTAATGGTATTCATTATTTTTGATAATCTTCCACATTTTGTTGCAAAGGGAATTTCACATTTATTAGCAAGCTCTCACAATGTAGAAAGGCAGTTGATGATTTAGTAAATATCTTGCTTATTAATGTGGAACAGAACAGAAGGCAGCACTTCATGATTGCATTTTAACAAACAACTATGAATAGTTTATTTTTAGTAAGTAGCTGGCAGGAACGAAGAGACCGATTTTTCTTTGTGGAATGATTCAGTTGATGAAATCCACAACTTCCTTTGTTATTGCAGAAAGAATGAATTGATAAAGGCCTTTTTTGTCCTCTCCTGCCAAGGTAAATCTGCCAGCTTTGTTAGTAAAAGAATCTTGCATATAACAGGCAGTGTGGCTCTGGTAGATTGGACACACATAGACTGAGATCCAAGCACTCCCAAAAAATAACCCCGCCTCTGCCACTGGCTCATTCTCTACCTTGGGCAAAACATATAGTCCTCACAACATCCCTCTATAGGTGGGGAAAAGTTAGATTCATTCATATTTGTATGGCATTTTGAAGATGTAATACCTGACATAAATGTAATCCTTCTGCAAGGGGATGCTGGCAACAAAAAGGGCCAGGTTCAAAGAGCTAGGACTTGCTTTAAAATTAAAACAAATGGTTTAAACCTCACCCAGAACTTCTGAGATGGCCAAATACTTTCCCTAAATTTGACAAACTGTGGTACAATCCAGACTAGTGTGGGGCTGTGTCATCCCTGCCCTGCAACCTTGAGTGTCTTACGATGCTGAGCTGAAGTAGCTCCCACCTGGGCCGCTCACAAACAGACTTCCAGCATGCAAGCCACAATCTGTCTGTGTGTAACTGCAGCCTGCCAGTCACATCCTAGCTCTCACCAGCCTTTGTTATACTACAGGGAGACCCCAACACAACTCCAGTCCTAGATTTTCCTCCAAAAAATGTATGTCCTGTACTGACGAGCCCTCTCTAGGACAGTGCAAATATATTAAGTCCATTATTCCTTTAAGAGAATAATATGCCAGGATTATTTTAAATGGAGTTACCCAGACAGTTCAATTTCAACATACTGGATTAGATAAAACAATAAAACAAGTTTATTAACTACAAAGAGACAGATGTTAAGGGAGTATATAAATAACGAGACACAAAAGTCAGAAATGGTTACAACAAAAATAAAGGTAAAATGTTTACTGGTGCCTAACAAACTATATCAGATTCAAGCAAAAATTCTGATCACATTTTTCCAGTAAGGCTACTGACCAAATATCTTCAGGTCAGAACCTTTCCTCCAAAAATGCAATGTCCCCCCCCCCCGTATTCTTTAGGTGTGAAGCCAGAGACAGACCAGGGGGGCAGAGGGTTTCCTGGGATGTTTCCCTTTCCTTTCATAGTTTCAGTCCCCTTTTTGAAAAAAACATTTCCAGCTGGGGACTAGGAGACAGTCTGTGTGGAAGGATATTCCCTGCTGTGTTTTCCCACCTGTTTGAGACTCCATTGTTTTCCTTTCCTGCTTGATGACTCTGTTAAATGCAAATTAAGGCAAACATACACTCCTTTGTTCAAGACAAGCCTGTTTGATAAGTTTGATGCTACGTGAGTTTTGTACATGCAATCATCATCATACAAGGAATCTTATAACTTGATATACAGTGGTGCCAGACATTTTATCAGGACAACACTGACTAGCAAATTATGAGTTTTCAAATGACACCTTACAAGGCATATCTTGTACAAAGATTATTACAATAGTATGTAGGGTGTGAATACAGGAGTATATTCCATCAGGCTCCGAAATAGTGCTTGCAGTAGGGAAATATTGTCTGAGTGTGTATGAATTTTTTAAGTACTTATATACAAACGTTAGGTGAACTTGAGTGCCCCATAATAAATGAGAATATTGATATAATAGGCATCACAGAAACTGTGTGTCTCATTTTGTTATCTTCATTCCACCATAATACCAGGGTACAATATATATCAGAAGGACAGAATAGGTTGTGTTGATGCGGGAGTGGTACTACATGTGAAAAAAAGCATAGAGACAAATGAAGTGAAAATCTTAAATGAACCAAAAACTCTACCACGGAATCTCTATGGATAGAAATTCTATGCTTGAATAATAAGTATATAGCACTTGGGATATACAGTAACTCCTCACTTAAAGTCGTCCTGGTTAATGTTGTTTCATTGTTACATTGCTGATCAATTAGGGAACATGCTCTTTTAAAGTTGCACAATGCTCCCTTATAATGTTGTTTCACAGCCGCCTGCTTTGTCCACTGCTTTCAGGAAGAGCAGCCTGTTGGTGCTAGCTGGTGGGGGCTTGGAACCAGGGTGGACTGGCAGCCCCCACATCATCTCCCCGCTCCCCTAAGTTCCCTGTGTGGCAGCCACCCAGCAGGCTACCAATTGCTGGCAGTTCAGCTGTCCCTCCCCACTGGCCATGTGCTGCTCCTGCCCTCTGCTTTGGAGCTGCTCCCAGGAGCTCCTGCTTGCTGTGCGGGGGTTGGGGGAGAGAGGGGCTAATGTCAGGGTGTCCTCCTCCCCACTACTCTTGCCCCCTTCTTACCCCTTCTCCATATAGGGCAGGGTGGGGATAGGACAGGGCTCAGGACAGAGGGAACTTGCTGGCTGCAGCTGCTGTCTCAACTTCCTGATCTACTTAAAAAGGCAATGTTCTTAGAGTGGTGTCAGCGTACTTAAAGGGGCAATGCACATCTCTCTCTCTCACACACAGGGTGTGTGTCTCTGTCTGCCATGCTGTCTCCCCTCCCTCCATTTGTGCTGCCTTGCAGCCTCACACTCTAAATTAACAATGTGTTAACCCTCGAGGGCTCAGCCGAATGCTCGTTCATCATTTAGCAGTAAGGCATTCCCTGGGAAATATCCCACCTTCTAACTTCACCACCTCAACCAAGCTTCACAATCATCATTGCTGTGTACAGTATTAAATCGTTTGTCTAAAACTTATACAGCGTGTGTATGTATATATATAGGAAATTGCAACTTTAAGTGAAACAATGTTAAGCGAATCCATTTTTCAGGAACATAACTATAACATTAAGGAAGGATTCAGAGTAGCAGCCATGTTAGTCTGTATTCGCAAAAAGAAAAGGAGTACTAGTGACACCTTAGAGACTAACCAATTTATTTGAGCATAAGTTTTTGTGCATCCAATGAAGTTAGCTGTAGCTCACGAAAGCTTATGCTCAAATAAATTGGTTAGTCTCTAAGGTGCCACTAGTACTCCTTTTCATTAAGCAAGCAGTTACTGTACTACAAACCACCTGACCAGGATGGTGACCGTGACTCTGAAATGCTCCGGGAGATTAGAGAGGCTATAAAAACAAACAACTCAGTTGAAATCCCTCATTATTACTATCTCCATATGCACCTCAGGACAGGATGCAGAGAAAGTTTCTTGACATCTTAAATGACGGCTTCTTGGAGCAGCTAGTCCTGGAACCCACAAGAGGAGAGGCAATTCTTGATTTAGTCCTAAATGGAGCACAGAATCTGGTCCAAGAGGTGAATATAGCTGGACTGCTTGGTAATAGTGACCTTAACATAATAAGATATAGTATCCTGTTGGGGCAGGGGGACACCACAGCAGCTCACCACAGTAGCATTTAATTTCAAAAAAGGGGATCCTACACAGAAACAGAAATTAAAAAGGTACAGTGCCAAAAGCGAAATTCCTGCAAGCTGCACAGAAACTGTTTAAAGAAACCATAGAGGCTCGACTTAAATGTATACCCCAAATTAAAAAAAATAGTAAGAGAACCAAAAGTGTACCACTGGGGCTAAACAAAGTAAAAGAAGCAGTTAGAGGCAAAAAGGCATCCTTTAAAAAGTAGAAGTTAAATCCTATTGAGGAAAATAGAAAGGAGCATAAACTCTGGCAGGTGGGCCACACACCCAAACTGAGCTACCTGAGTGCTTACCTAAGCTACTCAAAGACAGCCAGCCAATTTCCCAGTTCCCGAGGCTCGTATCCCCCACTGGAGTTTAAACCCCAAATTATACCATCTTACACTGCACAGGGATCTGACAAGGTAAGCTCATTAATCAAGTTCACCTTCCCCTTGATGTGGGAAGGGTATGCAACAAGCCTGTGTTAACCAAGCTGAGATTTTTTCCCCCACACACTTCATTCAAAGGCAAAGTGGTTTACATAAAGCAAAAAAAAGTTTATTAACGATAGAAAGATAGATTTTAAGTGATAGCAAACAAATCAGAGCAGATTACCTAGCAAACAAAAATGTAAACTAAGCCTAATATATTAGATTGGATATGAATTAGCAGTTTCTCACCCTATCTGACTGATGATACAAGCTGTCCACCATGTTTCCATATACAGGCTATAAATCCTTTTAGCCTGTGACCAGCACTTCCCCAGTTCAGTCTTTGTTCCTCAGGTGTTTCCAGGAGTATCCTTGCGTGGGGAGTGAGGCCACGAGATGATGTCACACCTCACCTTATATAGCTTTACCATATGGCAGGAACCCTTTGTTCCAAACTCAGTTTCCAGACCAGTTTGTGGAAAATGCAGGTATCCAAATGGAGTTCGGTATCATGTGATCTGGTCACATGCCTTTGCATGCCCTGCTGAGTCATAGCAACCATTACTTTCAGGCTGGATGGAGCATTCTCAGGAATGTTAAACTCTTCCATGGTCCATTGTCTTTGCTGATGGGGCCATCAGCACTTTCTAGCTTCTTCATTGTTGTATCTGAAAGGCTAGCTGAGAGTGTTTTCCAGAGTAAGCACATTTGAAATACAAATAGATAGTCAATATTCATACCTTCAGATACAAAAATGATACATGCATACCAATAGGATATTCATATTCTGGAAAAGTTATGATTTGCTATGACACCTTACGTTACCCATTTTGTACAAAATGCATCATAATTATGCCATAATCATACCATAATAATATCACTATGACAAATATGGGGTGTAGTGTCACAAGTACATCAGAAGCAGGAAGCCTGCTAAACAACCAGCAGGGCCGCTGGACGATCAAGATGCTAAAGGAGCACTCAAGGAGAATAAGGCCATTGCAGAGAACCAAAATGAATTCTTTGCATTAGTCTTCACAACTGAGGATGAGGGAGATTCCCAAACCTGAACCATTAGGTGACAATTCTGAGGAACTGTCCCAGATTAAGGTGTCATTAGAGGAGGTTTTGGAACAAATTGATAAAACAGTAATAAGTCATACACCCAAGAGTTCTGAAGGAACTCAAATGTGAAATTGTGCAACCAGCAACTGTCATATGTAACCTGTCATTTAAATCAGCTTCTGTACCAGATGACTAGAGGATAGCTAATGTGACCCCAATTTTTTTTTAAGAGGCTCCAGAGGCGATCCAGGCAATTACAGGCCTAAGTTCAGTACTGGGAAAATTGGTTGAAACTATACTAAAGACCAAAATTATCAGACACATAGATGAAAATGATTTGTTGGGGAAGAGTCAGCATGGTTTTTGTAAAAGGAAATCATGCCTTACCAAACTACTAGATTTCTTTGAAAGGGTCAACAATCATGTGGACAAGGGTGATCCAGTGAATATAGTGTACTTAGATTTTCAGGAAGCCTTTGACAAGTTCCCTCACCAAAGGCTCTTAAGCAAAGTGAGCTGTCATGAGATAAGAGGGAAGGTCCTCTCATGGATCAGTAACTGGTTAAAAAATAGAAAACAAAGGGTAGGAATAAATGGTCAGTTCTCAGAATGAAGAGCAGTAAACAGTGGAGATCCCCAGGGATCTGTACTAGGACCAATCCTATTCAACATATTCATAAATGATCTGGAAAAAGGGGTAACAGTGAGGCGGCAAAATTTGTAGATGATACGATCTTGAATAGTTTTGTAACTCCTCTCAGTCTGCTTTGGACGTAACTAAGAGGTCTCACAAAACTGAGTGACAAGGCAACAAAATGGCAGATGAAATTCAATGTTGATAACTACAAAATAATGCACATTAGAAAACAATCCCAACTATACATATAAAATGATGGGATCTAAATTAGGTTTTACCACTGAAGAAAGATCTTGGAGTCATGGATAGTTTTGCAGCAGCAGCCAAAAAAAGCTAACAGAACATTGGGAATCATTAGGAAAGGGATAGATAGTACAACAGAAAATATCATATTACCTCTCTATACATCCCTGGTACCCCCACATCTTGAATACTGCGTGTAGATCTGGTCACCCCATCTCAAAAAAGATATACTGGAATTGGAAAAGGTACTGAAAAGGGCAACAAAAATGATTTGGGTATGGAACAGCTTCCGTATGAGGAGAGAATAATAAGATTGGGACTTTTCAGCTTGGAAAAGAGAGGACTAAGGGGGGATATGACAGAGGTCTGTAAAATCATGACTGGTGTGGAGAAAGTAAATAAGGACGTGTTATTTACTCCTTCCCATCACATAAGAACTAGGGATCACCAAACGAAATTAATAGGCAGCAGTTTTAAAAACAAACAAAAAGGAAGTATTTCTTCACACAACGCAGTCAGCCTGTGGAAATCTTTGCCAGAGGATGTTGTGAAGGCCAAGACTATAACAGTGTTCAAAAAAGAACTAGATAAAGTCATGGAGGGTAGGTCCATCAATGGCTATTAGGCAGGATGGTGTCCCTAGCTTCTGTTTGCCAGAAGCTGAGAATGGGCAACAGGGGATGGATCACTTGAGGATTACTCATTCCATTCATTCCCTCTGGAGCATCTGGCACTGGCCACTGTCAAGACAGGATACTGGGCTTAGATGGACCTTTGGTCCATCCCAGTATTGCTGTTCTTATGAACATTTTATTACAGGGAAACTGAACACAGCAACAATATATGTATTTGAACGACAAATAAATCATTTCCCATGGTGACTTTGGCAGTAGTCCATTAACTCTGCTTCCAACATGCAACTGTCCCTTTCCCACTTCTCTTCTCCCTTTGCCATGCACTAAACCCAATTCACGTCAATGGATGTCAGTGGGTAGTGTATTCCTAGAGTCCAGAGGTGCACTGGGGAGGTCTGATTCCAGTCCCTTGGAGAGTGCTGCCTGGTCCTGTCCTCGATCTTCACCACCTAGGCCAGCCATGGTGATTTCAGCTTTATTTAGCAGCTGGCTAGAAGGGTGCCTCACCAGAGAGTTTGCTCGGATTTGCTGCTGTCTTCTTTGGCTTCAGCAAAAAGCCCTGCCACTGGTACAGGTTCTTCACTGGAGGGGAACTAATAGCCTATAGGACTATAAAGAGAGTCCTTGCCACTGGGAATGCACTCTTTGCTACCAATGGGAGCCCTTTTTCTTCTTTCAGTTCAGGTTCCACTACGCAACCAATTCTGAGATTGTATTTAATTATCGTGTCTCCTAAAGTGTCACTGGAGGAATTCGAGAAGAAAGCTTACACAAATGAAACTCTCTTTGTAGGTGTAGTTCCCCTTGCAGAGCGTAGTGATTGTCAAGCTTCATCCACACAGTTGTTATTGGGGTATCTGGTGCACTGGATGAGGTACATCACATGTTGTGACAGGCATGTGTAGGATCCTTGGAAAGGTGTGTTGGGTGGCATATTGATCATTGTAGCAGTGGAGATGTGTCTACAGGTTTGGCATCTGTTATTTTGGCAGGGTCTGGTGCCACTTTGAGTTGGTGTGTCCTGGTCTATGGGGAGCTTGCTTCTGAGGATGAGCTTGGTGAGATTGGGGGGGGGGGGTGGGCAGGATCTGAAGGCCAGAAGAATAAACCCTCTTGAATGAACTCACACAGAACAATGATATTAAAAAAGCCCCAAACACTGTTACCTGTGGGTGAATACTTTTCATGGAATGATCACTCTATATCTGACCTATCAGTCCTTGTTCTCAAAGAAAACCTGCACAACACCTTCAAAAGACAGCTTACATTCCTAACTCTGCTGGACAGTAACAACTATGAACTTAACAGAGACACTGGTTTTATGGCTAATTCCAACAACCTGTAACACACCCTGCTGCCTACGAATCCTCCATTGTCCCACCACTGTTGGATTGTTTATTGCCCACTTCAACATGTGTGAATCCATTCTGCTTAACAATCTGTCCCACCTTGTATTTAGCTTAAACACTCCGGTTTCCTTCTCCAGACCTATAGTGCTTCAGTGTATATATTTACTCCAGCAACAAGAAGGGTTCTCCTGTCACTGTAGGTATCCACCTCCCCCAGAGACAGTATTTAGAAGAATTCTTCCATCAGCTTAGTGCTAGCTACACCTGGGGTTAGGTCAGCTTAATGACATCACTCATTGATGTGGACTTTTTATGCTCCTGAAAAATATAGCTATGCTGGGCTAGCTTTTCAGTGTAGACCAGCCCTTAGGCTTTCATCAGCAGATTTTAGAATTCCGTCTCTTTTCTTTGCATCTCAACAGGATGATAGATGCACAATTGCTCACTTTTGGTTCTTCCCTTCTCTAAGAGGGAAAAGCTTCTTAAATAGCTAAAGTTGTTTAGAAAGGAAGTGAAGAGAGGCACCAGACAGACCAGGACAGAAAACTGGATGTAGGGAGATTAAGTAAATAAAGACATGTTATGCTCAACCAAACAAAAATAACCAAAATCTCCATGAAGTGCCTTATTCAAAGCCCACTGAAGTCAAGGTAAAGACTACTACTGATTTTAATCTTTGGATAAAGGCCTAAAAATTCAAAGTAAATCCAAATGTCTTCTGAAATCTGAAACCCCACTTTTAAAATTTTATTTTAAAACATTTATAAAGTATATCAAGAGATGTTTTTATTGCATTCCTTAATTTTATTTTTCAAAGTGCCAGCAATGTTAAGATTTAATTATTCCCATCCCAGCATGTGCTGGCCAAACATTGCAGGACTTGTGAACCAGAAAGTGAAAGCAATTGAGCAGTTTTCATTGTCCAAACTAAGCAAAATGGTAAACAAACAGTATACGTAAATGATAAAATATGAAATAACTTTTAATATCAAATTGACTGTTTTTACAACATCATTCGGAAAGAAACAGATATCTCTTTAAATATGATTCAACCTCAGAGAGAATTCAACATGGCCTGCTTGCAGTCAGGAATGAAAGCAGAGTACCAAAAAACCCATAAGAAGTCTAATCACAGTAATCTAAACAGATGTCACACCAAGAGATAGATGGACCAAAGAGACGCAGATAAGCCTGACTAAGAACCAGCTGACAAAATTTCAGCTGGGCCAAGAAAGTTCCTTGGCAGTACTAACCTGTCTACAGATGAAAATCAATTGTTAGAATAGTTGTAGCAGTCAGAAGGTACTCTATTCACAATATTATGAAGTACGTAAGGGACCGTTAGCCAAATAGATTACATCCAAAAAATGTGCTCTCTCTCATCCACACACAGACAGAATTGTGTGCCAAGAACCTTTCCAAAGTCTGTTCTCCCCTCCAGAACTCTGGTGGCTCTAGGCCTGTGTGGCCTTTTGAAATACTGACACTGCCTTCTCAAGGTTGTGATTATTAAGCCCTCTCTCCAGAGGATGGGTCAGAAATTAAATCAGTATATTAGAACAGAACCAGCAGAAGGAAGCTACAAGCTAGCTCCCCAAAAGACCAATGATTCATAAACTTCATAAAACTGTATCTTTCCCTTAGTGTTTGCTATCATTTTCAAATAGCATTATTGTTGTAAGCATTGTTGTGTGTAAGTGCAGCATTTACCCAAACTGAGGCTTTTACATTTCTAAACATTCCCGGGTCTAACCTCTGTCATGATGGCGTTACAGTAGCAAAGCATTTTACAGCCAATGCAACTCTTCTTTTTTTTAAATCTTAAGAAGGCCAAAGAAAGGAACACAGTTAAAGAGAGACTTTTCATTGTCATTTGAAGCTATATTGTGTAGCAGATGGTTTAATTCTTCCACTCCTTGGCTCTGGTTGCAATATTCCTACAGAACTCCAGAAGTACTTACCAAGATTTTCAAAAAGCAACAGTGATTTTGAGTGCCTCCATTTTTGGTTGCCCAAACTGAGACACTACCCAAGCTGATTTTCAGGTACCCAGCTTTTCTTTTTCTTTCTCTCTTTCTTAATAACTCCCTTTAGGGTTTTTCATTTTGGCACTGCAAAACTTGGGAAAATATTGGTCTTAGTAAACTAATTAGAAGGGGAAAAAATCATTTTCATTAACTCAAAGATTGTATTTGACTTAGATCATGGGAAGTACCTGGTTTCAAAGGAAAAACCCTGTGCCGTCCCAGCTGAAAGGAAGGAGGACACACTTCTTAGCCGTTCCACCATGGAGAATGGACTATAAAGAATCAAGAAACAAATACTGGTAACCCCTTAAAATAAAACCTAAAGCACTGACCTTTTTTTGTGTGTGACAAAGCCTGGGAAATCTCTTTTCTAAGCTACTTGTTCCATGACACTAAATCTTCAATAACTTCCCAGCCACAGAATGTACTTTCCCTTGCTCTGTATGTTTTTCTGTAGTTTTCATGATCCATTTGTTAATGTGACAAGTCATTTACCTTGGCTGATGTCTCCATGATGCGTATAGCTCTCCTCTTGACCCACTGGGAATTTCACAGATAAAGCACTGACAACATTAGGAATCTAGCAGAAGGCCAAACAAACTGGAATACAGCTTCCTGGCTTCTCTAAAACTCAACTTCCCAATACTTTTTTCCATTTGTTCACAAAAACTTTGGGAAAAATTATTTGTATGTGTACTGACCTGACAGGCTAAAGGGGCCCTGTTAGCCTGTTTAGGCCTCAAGGTGTACTTCTCGCAGCAGTTGGGGGCTTAAAATGGAATATATTGAAGTTATATTCAAACTCTCAAACGCTGTGCATTTGATCCAAACAGGGTGTCTGTTGGGACCAGGACAATTAATGCTGAAGAAAAACCATGTCATTATTAACCAGTACTATGCCATGTGTGCCAACTGCCCCCCAAACCTATATAAAGTTACACAAAGGCTCCATTGCAACAAATGCAATAAAACAGGTCTCTGTACTGAAGATGGCATAAAAGGGTAAAAATAGGCACAATCCATTTTCTCAGTCCCTGTTTTTCTAAAACTGATATTTTATAGTCACTTTCAAACTCTGCTGACCTGAACTTCCTAAAAAAGTTCTACAGAAGCATAGGAATTGACATACCAGTCAATCAGACCAGTAGCCCATTATCTTTTAGACTCAGGTCCCTGCCTTCCTGTTTCTTTGTGTAGCACAATGGGATCCTAAACCTAACAGGAGTCTACCAGGCACTATCATAAAACTCAAGTCATAATAGTAATTGTCACAAACCTACCTTTTATTTTTAATATCTCTAGTTGTAAATTAGATGAGCCATGTTCCATCACACGAGATAGGAGAAACTATTGATGTAATTTGCTACCCACACTGCTTGGCCTTCCAGAAACAATTCCAATTTGCCATTCCTTTGTTCCCATCAAGCAAACAAAGACAAAAACAAAAAAATTCCCCTCCTGTCCTTTGGATCTGGATAACTTGTGATTGAAATTCCTGAACACCTCTCAAGGTAGGAGAAAATGATAGGCTGGGACACAAAAGCTCCTTAACAAAGGGTCCGCTGTTCTTTGCGAACAACTCTTATCTCAGACCTGACAAACTCACTACACCAACTCATCTTAGAGGATATTTATCCATAAAGAGTAACATGTAAGTCATAGAATCATAGAATATCAGGGATGGAAGGGACCTCAGGAGATCATCTAGTCCAACCCCTTGCTCAAAGCAGGACCAATCCCCAATTTTCCCCCCAAATCCCTAAATGGCCCCCTCAAGGATTGAACTCACAACCCTGGGTTTAGCAGGCCAATGCTCAAACCACTGAGCTATCCCTCCTCCCTAAGTGTAACCCTTCTGCCAGGTGGAGCCAGCAGCAACAAGGGCTGGGTTCAGTATCTAGGGGTTCCTTTTCAACAATACAACACAAAAGCAGCTCGAGCCCCCACCTAGTGACTTGGGACAATTACACACTGCCCCCTGAGCACCACTTCCCCTCTTGCAAGCACAGAGTCTGAGTGTAGCAAAAACTTTTAATAAAAGGAGGGAATTAACTCAGCATTAATTTGGGAAAACACTGCAACTAGGATTCATAAACATGAACCATGAGCAAAAGACCCACCCCCAAATAAGTTGGGCAGTGTCCTTTTTCCCTCAGGGTCTTAAGTCTATCAACCCAAAAGTCCCTTTCACTTACCCATCCCTTCTCTGTACCCCACTCACAGTTGCTGTCCTTGGCCACTGCAGCCCCAGAGTTCAGAGGTTCATCTGCAAAATTCACCTTCAACCACACGTGGAAGGTGGGGGGGGGGGAGTTAAGGAGGCACCTTACACGCTGCACTGCTCTGGCACTCACTCATCACCCCAACAGCTGATTGCCGGGGCTCTGCTCTGGCCCTCTCCACCAGCTTCTCTGCAGGCCGCTTGCCCCGCCTCTCCACCAGCTGCCCACACTCACCAAGATGTCTTCAGGGGCCCCCCACACACTTAACACAGCTCTCAGTGATTTCAGCTGTTAGTGGGGGAGCTGCACTACTGGTGCACACTGGGCAGTCTCTTGCACTCGAAACACTATCCCAAAGTAGGTCTAATACTTAGATCTAGGTATCAGTGATTTCAGCTCTGCAGCATGTAACAAGACTCTCACTTGAGTCTAAATTAACTCTTTTATTATACCATAGAAAGGGGAAAGGTCAAATGCTGTTTAGGGCTCACACCACCAGGTACAAGTACCTCTCTTTGGGCTTTGGAACCCATGTCCCCTGCCTAGCAAGTGCCATTTAGTTGAGGGTGAGTCCCTCTATTGGGGTATGCCAGATATAGTTCTGGTGCCCTCAGTTCACACAACAAGGATAACAACTCTTTATTACTCCTACCCCCAATAACAAGGAGACTGGGGATCCAACACCAGCCACAAGTGATCATTTGGGCAAGCAATCAGATCATGCTAAGCACCTAGGCAGGGTGGGTGTGTCTATGCAAACAAAATCAGCTTCTGAAGTCTTTTTCCACAGCTCACCATTAGATGTCAGGGGAGAGCTCATTCAGACTCTGCTTACATCAAGTATCTATGGGAAGCTCATAGCTTGTCAAGATGCATAGTCATTGTAAGATGCATGTATGGGTACTATTTAAGGAATAAATGTGTTTATATTGAAAGTATGTTTTATGGACGTGGAGAAAAGGTCAGTCACCAGGGGATACTGTTTCTCAGTAATAGCCCATTGAGACAAGAGCAAGTTGTCATCTCACCCTGTTTAGCCAGTGTGGCAATGCAGTGCTCAATTGTTTAACCTTGCATAATACTAAGATTTCCCATGGAAAACCATCAAAGGCAACTGCAAACAACTGAAACCACTTAAAGGGAAGAAAGGAACATAGACAGGTTCCCCCTCTATACAAATAGTCACAAAAGACTGTTTCAGTATAACACAGTGGAGAGGTCCTCTGAATCCATTCACTGAGGAAGCCCTTGTGGAGCAGAGATCTTTTCATAAAGATTTGGATCCTGGTTTTTATTAAACCAGCCAACCCTGCAACAGACTGAACTTGGGGCAGAGGGGACCTACTTTATTAGATAGGAAAGGCAATTATTCATAAGCGGAGACCCAGGTGTGTGTTTTGTAATTTTGGTTTGTATTGTAACTCTTTGTTTCCACCAGTTTCTCTCATTTCTAGTTATACCTTTAACCTTTCTTAAATTAATCTATTTTTGTTTTATTATAAGTGCTCACAAGTGCTGTGCGGTTTACAGGTGTGGTGATTTTACGTAAATCTGGTAAACTGGGGCACACTGCTTCTTTGGGAGCAGAGGATCTGGGATTTCTGAGAAGCCAGTGTCAGGGGCTGGGTTGGCATAGCCCAGAGGAGAGTGCTTGAGTGGCTAAAAGGCTAGTCCTGTTAGGGAGCTAACACCCTCCAGGCATAGGCAAGACTCCCTTGTCTTGGAGGCAGGTGGTAACAAGGTGTCTCATGGTGCTGGGAATCCTGAGAGCCATCGTGTAGGCCTGTGAGGCTGCCACTACACTGGCATATTCCAGGAAATCTCCCACCATTGCATTACCACTTGTACAGCTCCACCGGCAGTAGCAACAGCAGGTGTATTAGAGTGGACAGGAGTCAGATGTTATTACTGTATTGTCTAACCCTAGTCAAAGCCAGACTCATAGATCAAGTGGCAAGAATGCCCAAACCCTATTTACACTAGTGTTCCCAACATTCCAGTCACCAGTGTAGCTGCACTGATATAGTGCAACAATGGGAGATTTCACCAAAATGGTCAATGTAAACACAGCTCAAGACTTGGAGTCACAAAGGAAATAAAAATGTGGTGACAAAGCTTGTTCCTGGCTTTTTTTAAAATAAAGGTAGGCAAGAGAGCTTCAAACCACTTTGTAGGTCACACACACAAATACAAAAGGATGAAACAAAACACATTTAAAAATAAAATCTGAAGCTCTGAACTTGCCATGAATTTAATTGCAAAACACAGGCCTTGGAAATGTACGACCAAGCAAAAGACACAGGCAGAAGGATTTTGCTAGGATGTTGAGATCATTTCTTTCTATCTTACCTTTCATGATGTGGCATTTTCTAAGGTGAAAATATTACATAAACAAACATGGAATGACAACAGGATGCAACAATACATAGATTATTATTGTGATTTTCACTCCATATGCTTTATGAAAATATGCTTATGAATGTGAATATGATGTAACTGGAATATACTTTATGCAAAAGGTCTATCATTACAAAGCTTATAATCTACTGAGTGTGTTCATCCTATTTGTTTGCATGTATTATTTATATGTCTGGAGTTAGGAGAATAAGATATAAACTTGTATCACTGATGTAAACATATTAAGTGGAGGCCATTAACGGTGCTCCAGAAACAATCAGTTGTAAATGGCCTTAGTTACTTGAAAGCCTTCCTGTGTACATATGGGCCAGGCCATGAGGAATGGAGACTAGGGATCTTACAGCGACATGTGACCACATCACCGGATAATGAAATCCATCTTAAATCTGGTACTTTTCTATTTAAAAGGAGGGGTAGGGACCCAGAGAGACAAAAGATTCCCATCTTGTGCCAAAGCTATAAAAGGGGGAGCAGGACAAAAGGGGCTGCCAGTCATGAGAAAACCCCTGCTTAACACCTGAGATGTCTGCTGGAATTGACAAGGACTGTATCAGGAGAAAGGATTGGGCCCGGACTAGGAAGGAGTCCAGTCTGTGAAAGAAGCTTATTGGAACATCTCTGAGGGTGAGATATTACCTGTAATCAGTTTCTTAATGTATTAGGTTTAGACTTGCATGTTTCATTTTGTTCTGTCTATTATTACTTGAAACCACTTAAATCTTACTTTTTATACTTAATAAAATCACTTTGTTTGTTCATAAACCCAGAGTACGTGATTAATACCTGGGGGGGCAAACAACTGTGCATATCTTTGTAGCAGTGTTATAGAGTGCAGACAATTTATTAATTTACCCTGTATAAGCTTTATACAGAGTAAAACAGATTTATTAGGGTTTAGGCTGAACACTGGGTGCTTGGAAAGTCCTTGTTAATTGAGAAGCCCCTGGGCTAAGTGAATCTCAGTTTAAGTGAACTGCAGAGAGGTGTGGCCCAACCTCTGGGTCTGTGCTGGAGCTGACTGGAGTGTCTAACTCAGCAAGACAGGAGTGGAGGGGCTCCTGTTCCGGTAGGAGGGTTGTTCTCAGTGGTATGCCAGCTCATTGAGTGACAGTCTTGATGGGGTCTCTGTGACTGAGCCCATCACAATTATATTATGCAAATGTGGGTCTAAAATAAAAGCTTTTGCTTGCAGTGAAGATGGCTGAGAGCACGTAGATAAACTCTCACAAATACAACTCCCCTTTCTTGTAGCTAAACTAAACTCTGACCCTGCATAACTTCCTTTTGCAAAACCGTGTATGTACAAAATGTATGTACAGAGACGCAAGTGTGTAAGCCAAGTTCTGCAAAGAGGACAAATTCTTTTCACTTCTTAGGAGTCACCATAGCATCTGGGGAAAGCACTTAACATGTGGTATTAAACATTTTAGCATTGTGTGGAAGTGAAAAGCAAAGCTCCTGCCCACCGGACTTAAAAAATCAGAAATATGTGGTTGCTCACTCTCTGTTTTGAGTGGCTGTTCTTATTCATTATGGCACTTTACAGAACAGCTCTGCCAATTCCCATCTTTCAGATCAATTTCTTCCTGTCTTACGTGTCTTGTTCTTATAAATGAGTATTTATGGATTTAAATTTAGAAGCACATCTTTGTGTATGACTGCATTGTTTGGAATTATCTTTTTGTTCAGCGTTTGCAGTTAGTGGAAGCTAGAAATCCATGCCTACAGTTCCATCAGAAGAGAAAATGCTTACTGTGCCTCCATAGCATGAAAGTTTGTTAAAAACTTGTTGCTTATGCCAAAGATACCATTTTGGCACCATTCCATTCTCCCACACGTTTTAATGGCAAACCTTTCTACTACAAGAAAGAGACAATGTCGACCCACTGTGTTCTTCTGGCCAATCTTTTATATTTCTCTGTAACAGATCATCTCACAGTCTCAGATGAGCTGGTGGCATCTACAGATCATTAGGCTGTTCATCTTTAATATAATAAGTCATAGAACTAAAATTCCCAGTTAAACACATACAGGATCAAAAAGAGGCATGTGTTTAAATTAAAACTGAGGTACTCAATGAGGCTAATGGTTATGATCTTAATGTGCAACTATATTCGGCACAATTGCGGTAGCATTAAAGGAGACACTTATGCCTTAGGAGCTGAGTTCTCTCTCATGAAAATTTACATAGAGGTTGGATCTTGAATCACTCGCTGACCTTATGACAAAACACATTTTACAAGATTAGTTTATGCAGAAATACAATTGTATTTACATTTGTTTTAGTCACCTCTATGATGCCCTCAATATAGTATCTAAGTGAAGTTTATTGTTTGAATTGTTACTGTGCTGTTAGCATCCAGCCAAATCTTGACACATGCAATACCATCCAAACATCAAAACTCCCAAACATACTAACACACTTTATAGCTCCGAAACAAACACACAGTCACTTCTGAAGTAGAACGGCTTCCAAACATATGCATTTCTTACCACACTAAGACACTTTCCCTTATGGCTCAGAACCTGAAGTACCAAAATATTGGATACCACCCTCACATACATATTTTCAGCCCAACTAAAACAAGGAAGTTTTTGAAAGAAACCCGATCATGTGAGATTTCCAGAAAAAGAGAAAAATACATTTGGATAAGTAGCCAAACCTTTGGATGCTGAAACAGACAGAAACTCCAAGCCTTCTGAGGTTTGCCCCTCACTCCCAAAAGCCAGCAAGAATGCGACATAGGAAGGTATAAAGCTTGTCTTCACTGCAAAGTTAACAAGTTATAATTTAAGTGTTGCCACTAACTCAACTCCCATCCACACACAAAATCCCTTAATTCAAGTGTACTGGTGCTTTAGCTAAAGTTGGCTAGCCCATCAAGGGGCACAGGCTAAAACTTTAACGAGCACAACTTGTTAGCTGCTAACATGACCATTTGTAGTGTGGATGCAGGCTAGCACCATTAAAGTCCTGCTAGTACTTTCATCCCTGCCCACAACTTCCTCCACCCCTACCCAATACAAATTCTTCCACAATACACGGCAAGAGAATTCGTAGAATTCAGTTTCTGCAGCAGTAAGAACCATGGAATATGCCATGGAATATGGTTAGCAATGCACAAACTGAAAACAGAGCCAGAGCTGACGCACCAGCAAGTGTTATTTCACAGTGTGGCTGTGGCTGCCCTGTGCTTTCACTCATGCTAGGCTAACTCAAGAAGAGTAATCTGAGTGTAGGTAACTAGAGTTAAGTCTACCGTAAAAACATACCCATATATTGGATCTTTCAAGGAGAGAGAAAAACAAATATATGGCATCTTGATGACTTTAAGGAAGATGAAAAGTCAACGTGTTATCAGTATAGCAAAAGAAGAAGAAAGGCCAATAACCATCATAGAATAGAAACCAATGGTGATTAACAAATCTTACTATGTTTGTTACTAAAGCAAAGAGACAAAGCTGGGTGTCTTGACAGGACATCTGTGACTATGTTTAGTCCAAGAGAATGATGCTAACAGTGCTGCTATGTAACTTTCATCTTGCTGGGGCTAAAAGGATAAAGATGAGATAGGACAGACTTGTATTTTTTATGCACATGCTTGGTGTTTCATTTCTGATCATACATTCTTGTCAGTAGTGTTTGTGAGATAACTAAAAAGTGAAAAATAATTTCTGAAATGGAAAGGAAGTAGTGCTCGTACTTGGGAAATCATGACTGTAAGGCATTACCTACACTACCCAGTTTTGTCAAAAAAAGCCAAGTTTCATCAACAAACCAGTGGAAGTTACATACAACAATGCTCCTCAGGCCAATTTAACAATCCTGCTCAGCTGACATAATAAAACTACCTTGGTGAACAGCATAGAGCTTTTTGGGACAAAGTTAGAGCAACGCAGTGTCAGCGTAAACAGTGCACTTGCTTTATGTCACGCTAAGTGGCCTCCAGGATGTGTCCCACAATGCCCATTGTGACTGCTCCGGTAAGCAGTTTCTACTCCACTGCCCTGCAGCCAGCTACACAGGTCTGAGCCCCTCCCACTTTAAAGCCCCAGAATTTTTGAAATTCCACTTCCTGTTTGCTTGGGGTGGACAGCTCACATTGATCTTCCCAGCTGACCATGCCAGCTTTCCACAGCAAACATGTCCTGCCTGTAGTACACTGGAGTTCTTGGATCTGTGGGGAGAGGAGGCAGATTGCATGTGGCATTGATCAGAAGGGGCACAAAAGGTACACACAGCAGTGCTGTGCTCAATTCAAGGAGCTGAGGCAGGCAGGGATACCAGAAGGCAAGGGAGACCAACTGTTACTCTGGTGCAGTGCTGAAAACATGCCGCTTCCACAAGGAGCTGCTTGCCATCCTTGGTGGTGACTCCACCTCCACAGGCAAGAGCTCTACGGATACTTCGGGGGGACTGGAGGCAGCGGCCAGCAGAGTCAACCCAGAGGATGAAGTAGTGGACACAGAGGTCGAATTGGAGGTGGATATGGGACAGGCGAGAGGCTCATCCAGTGGCCCAGTGAGCCAGCACCTCTTTTGGACCTCAGAGTGGTTTAGCAAGTCCCAGCATTGTGGCTCTGGTGTGCCTAAAGCAGAAGCGGGGAGCTCTGGAATCTAATTATTTTGCTTTGATACTGTACTGCTACATGAGGTAGAGGTGTCCTTTATTTGGTTACATTGTGCACATGGGAGAAGGGACTGAAATTAACAACACTCGGTAATGTTTGCATCTGTTTCTCATTTCCCTGTACAGCTATGCAGTGAAGACCCTGTGGAAAAGTTTGTTAATGCACACCAAGATCTCCTAGAAATCCTTCATAGAGATCTCTAGGAAACTTTCCTTGGCAAAACTGCTTTGTTTCTTCCCCTGCTATAGGAAACTTTGCTGCATCAATTGGCAATTACTTCTGCAGGAACCACACAAGCACACAGGCTAGCAGCATACGGACCCAGTCTGAAGCCACATTCATGCAGGAGATGCAGCCTTGCATCCTCGGTTACCCTCAATAGTAAGATATCAGCTTAGATCACCCCCTCCTGTGGAAAACCGTGCCAGGATTCAGAATAGTGCCCTACGCGCTTGTAATGATGCCCTTCTGAAACCACCCAGACCCTTTGTCCCATCTTGCACCCCTCTGCCCCAACCTTCAGGCCAAACTCACCATGCTTAGTGCTCTGGATGTGCTTCATGCTTGCCAAGGGAAAGTGGGAAAGATCTGTATGTAACTTTTATGATTCAAGACTGTGAATGTACACATAATATTGATTCTGTGTATTATTTCTCTTGTTTCTCTAGATGAGCCCTTGCAGGCCAGCTCCTACACACCAGCAGATCACCTCTGGCAGATAAAGAGGGGAATGAAGAGGAACAAGGAGGACATGTTTTGAGAAGTGCAGCAATTGTCTGATCATCACTTCAGCATGGAGAGAGACAATAAATGAAAAACTAGAAATGGATAGCCAGGAGAGGAGACAGGAGCGAATAATAGAGGGTCAGAAGTAGATGATAAAGCACCTGGGAGGACCAATGAGAGATGCTCAGGTCCCTGATTGCGCTGCAGTCAGAACACATCCGTGCTCAACTCCTCCTGTGTTCCATGCCCTCCCCAAACTCCCCCCAGACATTCCCCGAACGTTCCAAGCCCATCACAGTACCCCAGAGACATCTTCCATAATGACAGCTGCATTTACACACAGCTGTGAGAGCCTCATTTCAGAGAGGCTCAAAATCATATGCCTTGTAAGAAATGTTACTCTGTGTATTGCTGCTTAATAAAATTTTAGTCTTACGAAGATAATGATTCTTTATTTGTGACCTATACACGGTAGTTGCAGCAGAAATTCATACACAGTGGCAATCAGCATGTTTCCATACTACAATTAACATTCAGGAAGGAATCATTACAAGTGTCATTCAAGGTGGCAAGTAAACAATGCCTGCCTGAATGCATTACAGAAAAACATTACTGTGGCTCATTGTCAAAATGCTGCTTTAAAGCCTCCCTGATTTAAATAGCTCCCTAATAGCCCTGGTATCTGCCTGCTCAAAATCAGCTGCCAGGCAATCCACCTCAACGCTCCACGCCTGGGGAAACTTTTCCCGCTTGGCTTCACAAACTTTATGCAGACCACAGCAGACTGCCTCAATCATGGGAATCTTTTCCTCATTGAGGTCTAACCTGACAAAAAGGCAGCACCACTGATCCTTTAATCTGTCAAATGCACATTCTGCACCTGCTGATCCTGTGGTTGAAGTGCTCCTTGCTGCTGGCAAGGTTTCCAGTATAAGGCTTCATGAGCTATGGGAGTAAGCGTTACACTGGGTCTCCCAGGATCACCATGGGCATTTCTGGTCTGGAAAGAAAGTCCCTGCAGGCTGCTTTCTATACAGGCCAGTGTTCCTAAAGATGTGTGCCTCATGCACCTTCCCTGTCCACCCTACACTGATGTCAGTGAAATAACCCCAATAATGCACCAGCGCCTGCAATACCATAGAGAAGTAGTTAGGGAATATGATAGCAAAGTAGTTAAGGAATCCCATTGCCATAAAACCATCCACTATTTCTTGCACATTGCCCAGAGTCACAGTCCTTCATAGCAGGAGGCGATTAATGGCCCTGCATACTTGCATCACTGCAACCCCCACAGTGGGCTTTCCAATTCCAAACTGGTTCGCGACCGACTGGTAGCAGTCTGGCGTTGCAGCTTCCACACAGCGATGGCCACATGTTTTTCCACTGTGAGGACAGCTCTCATGTTGGTGTCCTTGAACTGTGTGCGGAGTTCACCCCTGCTCTCCAGTGCAAGGAAGGTGGCTTTGTGGATACAAAAGTACTGCAGCTATTTCTCATCATCCCATACCTGCATCACAAACCAATCCCATCACTCAGTGCTTGTTTCCTGAGTCTAATAGCAATGGTCCACCATGTACAGCTGCTCTATGAATGCCAACATCAATCCTGAATTGTTTCTTTCCATGGTGCACAGAAGGGCAGGCATCATGGATTCCTGTTCAGATTCCCAGCTCATGAAGTACTGCAGGATCATCCACGTTGTGTTCATAACACTTATCACAAGACTGGTGAGCAGTGCAGGATCCATGCTTTCAGGCAGAGATGGCGTGCGCAAAGTTTACAGGAGCAGTTGAAAAATGACATGAAACATAGTTGGAAGCCCTTGGAATTATAGGATGGAGAAAACTACATGCTGGGGTTGTGATCCCACCTCCATGATACACTGCAATCCATTCCCAGAACTCCTAGAAGGAGAAGGTGGCAATTTGCACAGTGGCATATCTACCCACGGTGCACTGGTCTCTCTGTCAGTGCTACAGCACCAACTGTGGACACACTCTATCGACACAAGAAGTGTTGTGTAGACATGCATAAGCAATGTAATTACAGCAGTTTATGATCCTCAACATAACTTACATCGACTTAACTCTGTAGTGTACACACGACTTACGTCTAAATTATACACAATTTTTGGCTTCAAGTGGTTTAATGCAGCAATGTAATTAGAAACTAAAACACCAATGCAGTCTATGTGAAAAATAAAAGGCCCACTTTCACAATATGGTTCAAGAGTTCTGGCAAGATGGGAGGGCTTGGAATGGAAGGATGTGGTTGTCTGAAGATTAGGCCACAATTTATCATTTAGAAAAATGTAATACTGTAGTTCTTTTGAAGAATACAGATCATATTAACTAAAATGTATTAAGCATTCATCTGGTCATCATCCCATTTTAACTGCTATTTTAGATGAGAATCCAATAAGTTCGCAAAATGATTTACAAAATGTGAAGTACATTTCACAGTGCTGATAAAGTAATTGGACACTTATAGTTTCCTTATTCACACAATATGGTTAAACTTTTAAGACAGCCATTTAAAACTTGTCTTAAATGTGAAAAGCCTGTCATATCAACTTAAAGAAATCTGATTTTTCAGAGCAAGTGTATGAATTAAGCTTCTTTGCTGTATTGTAAGACTCCTATGGGTTAGGAAACCGTGTTCCCCTGCCAAACCCAGACACTTAAATTTAAAGCAGACTTAGATTTGATACAATCAGTACAGAGAAGCAAAATATGAAAAATGAAGCTACAATAAAAATGGCTCAAGGCTAAATTATTTATCAAATTGGTGATCTTGAAGTCCATTAACAGTTCCAGGCCTAAAAAGCATGTGGAATTACTCAAACTGACAGTTCCAGCAGCAATCTTTTATAACTAGAGGTGAAACTACAATTCAAGCAAGACAACAGAAGTTACATTAAAAGATCCTTATTGACTGCAGTTAGTCAGCACCAAAGCTTTTCTATAACATTAACAAGCTATCTTAAACACAGTTCATAGAATCATAGACTTTAAAGTCAGAAGGGACCATTATGATAGTCTAGTCTGACCTCCTGCACAACGCAGGCTACAGAATCTCACCCACCCACTCCTGTAACAAACCCGTAACCTATGTCTGAGCTATTGAAGTCCTCAAACCATGGTTTAAAGACTTCAAGGTGCAGAGACTCCTCCAGCAAGTGACCCATGCCCCACACTGCAGAGGAAGGCAAAAAACCCCCAGGGCCTCTGCCAATCTGCCCTGGAGGAAAATTCCGTCCTGACCCCAAATACGATCAGCTAAACCCTGAGCACGTGGGCAAGACTCACCAGCCAGACACCCAGGAAAGAATTCTCTGTAGTAACTCAGATCCCATCCCATCTAACAACCCATCACAGGCCATTGGGCATATTTACTGCTAATAGTCAAAGATCAATTAATTGCCACAATTAGGCTATCCCATCATACCATCCCCTCCATAAACTTATCAGGCTTAGTCTTGAAGCCAGATATGTCTTTTGCCCCCACTACTCCCCTTGGAAGGCTGTTCCAGAACTTCACTTCTTAGAAACCTTTGTCTAATTTCAAGTCTAAACTTCCTGATGGTCAGTTTATATCCATTTGTTCTTGTGTCCACATTGGTACTGAGCTTAAATAATTCCTCTCCCTCCCTCGTATTTATCCCTCTATATATTTATAGAGAGCAATCATATCTCCCCTTAGCCTTCTTTTGGTTAGGCTAAACAAGCCAAGCTCTTTGAGTCTCTTTTCATAAGACATGCTTTCCATTCCTCGGATCATCCTAGTAGCCCTTCTCTGTACCGGTTCCAGTTTGAATTCATCCTTCTTTAAACATGGGAGACCAGAACTGCACATAATATTCCAGTTGAGTCTCACCAGTGCCTTGTATAACGGTACTATCACCTCCTTATCTCTACTGGAAATACCTCGCCTGCTGCATCCCAAGATCACATTAGCTTTTTTCACAGCCATATCACATTGGTGGCTCATAGTCATCCTGTGATCAACCAATACTCCGAGGTCCTTCTCCTCCTTTGTTACTTCAAAGTGATGTGTCTCCAGTTTATAACAAAAATTCTTGTTATTAATCCCTGTCAAGGTTCCTTCCCCACTCTGAACTCTAGGGTACAGATGTGGGGACCTGCATGAAAACCCCCTAAGCTTATTTTTACCAGCTTAGGTTAAAACTTCCCCAAGGTACAAACTATTTTACCTTTTGCCCTTGGACTTTATTGCTGCCACCACCAAGCGTCTAACATGTATATAAAAGGGAAAGAACCTGCTTGAAATGTCTTTCCCCCCAAAATCCTCCCCAAACCCTACAGCCCCTTTCCTGGGGAAGGCTTGATAAAAATCCTCACCAATTTGCATAGGTGAACACAGACCCAAACCCTTGGATCTTAAGAACAATGAAAAAGCAAGCAGGTTCTTAAAAGAAGAATTTTAATTGAAGAAAAATAGTAAAAGAATCACCTCTGTTAAAATCAGGATGGTAAATACCTTACAGGATAATCAGATTCAAAACAGAGAATCCCTCTAGGCAAAACCTTAAGTTACGAAAAGACACAAAAACAGGAATATACATTCCATTCAGCACAGCTATTTTATCAGCCATTTAAACAAAACAGAATCTAATGCATATCTAGCTAGATTGCTTACTAAGTTCTAAGACTCCATTCCTTTTCTGTTCCCGGCAAAAGCATCACACAGACAGAGAGAGCCTTTGTTTCTCCCCGCCACCCCAGCTTTGAAAATATATTGTCTCCTCGTTGGTCATTTTGGTCAGTTGCCAGCGAGGTTATCCTAGCTTCTTAACCCTTTACAGGTGAAAGGATTTTTCCTCTGGCCAGGAGGGATTTTAAAGGTGTTTACCCTTCCCTTTCTATTTATGACAATCCCTAAATGCATGGCTTTGCACTTTTCACTATTAAATTTCATCCTATTACTATTGCTTCAGTTTACAAGGTCATCCAGATCTTCCCATATGATATCCTGGTCCTTCTCTGTATTGGCAATACCTCCCAGCTTTGTGTCATCTGCAAACTTTATTAGCACATTCCCACTTTTTGTGCCAAGGTCATTAATAAAAAGATTAAATAAGATTTGTCCCAAAACCAATCCATGAGGAACTCCACTAATAACTTCCTTCCAGCCTGACAGTTCACCTTTCAGTGTGACCCGTTGTAGTCTCCCCTTTAACCAGTTCCTTATCCACTGATCAATTTTCATGTTGATCCCCATCTTTTCCAATTTAGTTAGTAATTCCCCATGTGGAACCGTATCAAATGCCTTACTGAAATCGAGGTAAAATTAGATCCACGGCATTTCCTTTGTCTAAAAAAACTGTTACCTTCTCAAAGAAGGAGATCAGGTTGGTTTGACATGATCTACCTTTTGTAAAACCATGTTGTATTTTGTCCCAATTACCATTGACCTCAATGTCCTTAACTACTTTCGCCTTCAAAATTTTTTCCAAGACCTTGCATGCTACAGATGTCAAACTAACATGCCTGTAGTTACCCGGATCACTTTTTTTCCCCCCTTTCTTAAAAATAGGAACTATGTTAGCAATTCTCCAGTCATACAATACAACCCCTGAGTTTACAGATTCATTAAAAATTCTTGCTAATGGGCTTGCAATTTCATGTGCCAGTTCCTTTAATGTTCTTGGATGAAGATTATCTGGGCCCCTCAATTTAGTCCCATTAAGCTGTTCGAGTTTGGCTTCTACCTCAGATGTGGTAATATCTATCTCCATATCCTCATTCCCATTTGTCATGCTACCATTATCCCTAAGCTCCTCATTAGCCTCATTAAAGACTGAGGCAAAAGTATTTGTTTAGATATTGGGCCATGCCTAGATTATCCTTAACCTCTACTCCATCCTCAGTATTTTGCGGTCCCACTTCTTTCTTTGTTTTTTCTTATTTATAGAACCTTTTACTATTGGTTTTAATTCCCTTTGCAAGGTCCAACTCTATATGGCTTTTGGCCTTTCTCACTTTATCCCTACATGTTCTGACTTCAATAAGGTAACTTTCCTTGCTGATCCCTCCCATCTTCCACTCCTTGTAGGAATTCTGCTTTTTCTTAATCACCTCTCTGAGATGCTTGCTCATCCAGCTTGGTCTACAACTCCTACAACGTTTCTGCTCCATGTAACAGAGCTGTCGTTAATACCATGTTGAATACTTATATCTTAGTTGTCCCTTTCCCCTTTCAGTTCACTCAAGCCTAAATATTTTAAAAAAAACCACCACCAAACAAACCAGCTTTGTTCTAATGGAAACAAAATACATGGTCCTGTTACACATACTTTTAAGACATATATAGACGGGGTGAAAAATGTTAATATATTTTGTGGCAGGCCAAAAATATAGTGATTACTTTGGATTCCTTTTTAAAATGGGCTGTAAAACAATACAAACCACATAGAACCAGTGGTGTAGTGCGGAATGGAAACTTGGGTGGGCCCTAACATATAGTGGATGGTAAATGACAGACTCGCACTAGCCCTGCTCAGACTAGCACACTAAAAATAGCGGTGTGGATGCTGCAGCACAGACTAGCCACCTGAGTCCAAGCCTGCCCAACTCCCTGGATCTACGGTAGGGAAGAAGCAAGAGAAACTTATCTGACTGGAGGAGATGCCTGCCCCTGGTACACACAGCTATGGCCTCTGGGAGTGCGAAATAAGGTGTGGGCCCCATGAGGCAGAGGAGCTGCCTCAACACCCACTCAGGGAGGAGGAGGGTCTGTGTCGACTCTCTAGGGAGGGTGGTTCTGTAGCAGGGTGGGGGGAGTGACCAGGATCCCAGCTCTGCAGAGAAGGGCTCTCCAGATGCACAGGGTGGATAGGCACCTCCCCCTCCCCTGTGTGCATGAGGACAAGCCCTCTCTCTGGGGAGGGGGAAGAGAGAATGTGAGGCCATTGTGGAAGGAAGGTCCTGGGGGGAGGGGAATTGGACAGCAAGCACCAGGCATTCACCCAGTAGAAGTACTTCTGTCCCCAGGGGCTGGGCCTAGCTCCCGGCTCCAGCCCATTGGCTCTCACCACTCACCAAGTTGGAGGAGCCCACCACAGCAGCACGTGACTCGTCTTTCTGCACACAGGTGGGGCCATGACACTGCACCCTGCCCTCTTTCTGGCCATGGTGCTGTTGGATGTGAGGCTTCACTTGCCAAACTAGGCACATGCACAGGGTGGCTCAAAATGACACGGCAGAGCTGGTGGAGCATAGCTTTCTGATGTGACAAAGTGTCAATCCATCCTGGATTTCAGGTGCCTGAGTAATGCTCAGGAGTACCTGGTAGTAGTACAGCGCAGCATATTCATGTTGCTACAGAGTGTAGCCATGGTGGCATGTAGAATTGATCATTTATCAATTCTGAATTTATAAGCTTAAATGATCCCTTGAAAGTTTTCTTCCTTCAGCAAGAGTCAGTATGGGAAGATTTAGGCTTCTTAAATTCCTCAAAATTGCATCTTCCAACCTCATTTGTGATTGGCTCATGCTCTACTTCCTTCAGTTTCAGCTCTATAAGCCTTCTGTCAAAGCGTACCTTCTTCTGCACATTGGACATAACCCTATCATTGCAGTCATCTTGTTCTCAACTGATGCAAGACTGCAACTTGCTGGAAGTGTCTAAGAAGCTCTTCATTTGTGAAGAAATCAAACCAATGGATGTTAAAAATACACCATAACTTTGGACAGTGAAAACTGTTTAGTTCTCTCTCCTCAGCTGTTTTTCCAGCTACGTTTCTGCTCCATGTAACAGAGCTGTCATTACTACCGTGTTGAATACTTATATCTTAGTTGTCACACAGACATCCCACCATCTAAATAGAGGCCTTTGAAGATGCTGAAATGCCACTGATGCAAGACCAGTCTGACATGATTACTTCAGTTATAGAACCTCCTTCTGTCAACTGACTACCCAGATAGATACAACTATTCATCCATTCAGTGTCATTACCATCCAAATGCAGTGCTGGCAGATCATTGATTTCTGTTTTATGGAAGACAGGTTTTATCACTACTGATTTTAAGTCCCATAGATTCTGCAGTTTTTCACAGCTCTTTCAGCATTAACTGTACTTGGTCGGTAGCCTCTCAGAATCGGGTAATATCATCCAAATACTAGAGATCCTCTAAAGACAAATCTCAAAATTTCACATCGCCTACTTTGGCCTCCATCAGCTTTGTCATCAGATAGTCTATGAAACTATTAACTAAGGTAGGTGAGAGAAACATCCCTGGTGTACTCCTGCTGATACTGAAAACCAGCCTAATTCATCCATTGGCCTGCCTACAGCTAAATATACTGTGGTACCTTTCCCGCACTAGGCACACTAAGTGCTCAGACACCCCATACTGGTGTGGAAGTATTTGTAGTATTGTTTGACGCAGTAAGTCAAAAGCAGCTGCAAAGTCTATAAACAAAGTCTAATAACTCCCTTTTGTTGCTATACTTGTTTTTCAGTAACATTCCATACAACATAAATTGCATGGATTGTAAATCAACCGGTGCAGAAACCACACTGGTTGTCTCTTGTTTTTGGGTTAAGACAAAATTTCAGTTGGCTCAACGGTATGATCATAAACACCGTCCCTGGGACTGTCAGCAGCATTAATTCCCTATGATCTGAGCACGCTGCTCTCGCTCATTTTTTAAAAAAAAGGGAAGACGCAGCCCCCCCTTTCCCAATCTTCTAAAATGTGACCCGTTTCTCAAACTTTTAAGACAACTCTATGAAGCCATTGAGCCAAGTCCAGATCTCTACTCTTAAGCAGTTCAGATGAAATATTGTGAAGATCCGGTGAGTTGTTATTTCAGAAAATGTTTAGAGGAAGTGATGCTGTGGACAGTGACACCAAGCTTCTTTCTGCGGGGTTCATTTTGGATGAAGTGATAGTTTACATTCTGGTAGGTATCCATTCATTACTTTACAAAAATGCTCACCCCAATGCTTAAGTTGTGCATCAATATCCTGGCAGTGTTCTCTGTTTTTGTCCTTAACTGGCAGAAGCCATGAGAACAGATGTCCAACTGAGGCCTTCAAAGTCTCAGATTCACATTTCTGGTCATGTCTTTCAAAGGCTTCCTCAATGCACAGTGCCATATTATTTCACTATTGATTATGATCATTTTACCAGACTTCTTGACTGCTTTTTCAACAAGCTTCTTTGCCTCTACTACCCATTTCCTCCTCCCTTCAGTGACTTGCCTCTGGCCTTCCCATCAGCACTACACCTTTCCCCCACCCATAATTTGAAGTTATCATCTGTAATCCAGCATTTTTTAAATTCTCTTTAGTCCTAGTTGTTCTCCAGGAATCTCTGTGGTAGAATCCCAAAATAAAGTCCATTCTTACTCCACGGTAGACAGCTGGTCATCCACTTTGTTGAAAATCACTGCTGCTTAACTATTAGTAATAGCTACACCTAGCAGTACTACACCCTGAGCAGATTTAGGTAGTCATGCGTGCTCACAGCCAACCCAGGCCCACCCATGGCTACGCTCCTGCATAGAACAAAGAGAACAAATACAACCGCACTTGTCAATGTAACATTTTCCATCTAACATTTTTCTTTAATTTTTACAGGCTACTGATTAAAGAGTATTCTACCATTATATTGTGGGTTGTGCATTCAATAATAAACAAAATTACATATAAGTTTATTGGGAGGCATTTTTAAAAACGGGAAGGGGAAGGAGCTAAATTTGGCCTCTAACTCTGCATTTAGAAACCTTAAAGAAAGAGCCTGATTTTCAGAAGTTTTGCATACCCAGCAAACTGCTTCTTCCCCAGGGATCCTGAGTGAGTTCCCTACCCCTGGTGCTGCATGGTTAATTTGCATGCCACATTCACCAAGAGATGTGAAACAAGCCAATAGTCTTAAACAGAAAACTGCTCAATCGTTTTGAAAACTTACATGGACTTCTAAAGTGATGTACCTTTCTTCTGACCCCAGTGGTCTTCCTCATTAGGAAAGGATTAGAAAACCATGGGGAAAACATGTAAAAAAATGACCGTAACATACAAACAGGAAGTGGAAAAGAAAATATTATGCTAATGAGAGACAGAACAAAATGTCCCCAAAACAGTGCTTTGCATAAAAAATAAACAGAGATCATGTTTTAATAGTTCGGGTTTAAGGAGAACCTTTTGAATGTGTGTCCATGGCACATTATGTAATAGCACCCCAACCCGTATAATGCAACGGCCATGGCAGCGGGAGCAGCCGTGTGTGTGCACTATCCTGTTTTCCCCTCTGAAAATAGAGGAGTGTGTTGCAGGAACAATTTTTATTTCATATAACACCCTCTATTTCTTTAAAGAAAGATACCGCAAGCTCCTTTGTCTCATCCATCAATACGTTCCCACCCCAGCACTGAAAGGGACCACTTTCAGGGGGTAACTCATTCTGTGCCAGATCAGTTCTTGGCCTCCATGCTTCAACTGTCAAGTAGGGTTGGGGGGGGGACGGGAAGGGTGCTATTTTTTTGGTCTTAATGCCTTGCCACAGTTTTGTACATGCACTTCAGTTCTTTCACTGCTTGCTACCAGTTTCATTTGGAAAAGTATCTAGATATCTATTGTACCCATGTCACCCCCCACCCACCCACATCACAGCGACCAAGCACTTCACAATTTTTAGAAATACCCCTGTGAGGTAGGGAAGTGTAGTTATCCCCCCTTTACAGATGCACTGAGGCACAGAGAGAGATTGAGTGACTTGCCCAAGGGCACAAGGAATAGTCAGTGGTTTTCCTTGTCAGCTGGTTTCTTGTAAAGTGACAATATTTCATGGATCACAATAATCTCAAAAGCTTTAGATGGCTTTGTTTAGCAGCTTGATCTACTCTTTGTGCACAATCTATTGTACATTCCTAAGCCCCTAACATCTGCCACATACATCAATGAGGAGGATTTCTCCTTCTCATATTTATCTGCAATATCACTCTTTTTCAGAAAATTTGGAAGCACAGCAACCTTCTCCTCTGGTTTTGTGCAAAGTCCTTCCCCACAATGAGGGATTCAGGTTGTTCCATTTGCTCCTTTTGCCAGAGTTGAATTGATTTTGATGCAGTTTTCAATGGGAAGGTTTGAGGTATAGTCTCCTTGGTCACTTCCAGAGAGAGACAGAGGAACGCCAAGACACAAACTGAAAACCTGACATGACCATATGAAAATGGACATTTCAACACAATTCTGTTTTGTGAAAAGATTTGTCTTTCACTCCAATGTAGCATGGAAACAAATTACAAAAGTTGTCACTTACTTTAATTGTTGTCCTCCAGCCAGCTCTACTTCTGAGGAAAAAAAGAGTGTGACACACAAGATTGCTGTTAAAGCCTGAGCTGAATTATCTGGCCTATTATATGACATGAGGCAGAGTTATAGAAAACGTATTCTTGTCAGCTGGCAAAAGCAGTAATCTATCGACTCCAGTGGCTACTTACATTAGTGTTATCTTAGCTTACAAAATTGCCTTGCATTTCTCAAAAATCTCCGTGTTTCTCATTTCTCTAAATTGGATTAACACATTCCATAGTTTGTCTCTAACAAGCACTTCCTTTGAAATCACTCGCTATATGGTAGCATCTGTGAATCTGATTAATGTACAGTTTTTACTTCTGTTATTATTCTAGATCACGTAAGAAGAAATGTAAAAATACTAGTTCCAATACAGATCCCTGCTGAGCCCCACTTTGCTATTTTACCATTTATAGTTGTTCTCTATTTATTGTGGTTCAGCCAATTTTGTATTAACACCACAATTATGTTTATTCAAACTATCATTTAACTTAATTAATTAGACTCATGTGGTAACCCATTGAACCTTTACAGAAATCTAGCTAGGTTATGTCCATTATCTACTGAAATTGTAAAGAAAGCAATTAAGTTTGGCACATACTGTTTATGAACTCATGTTGCCTACAACTCGTCAACTTATGTGCCTCCAAGTACCTATACCATGATTACCTTACTACTTATTTAAGCATGACACAGTAATGAGAGCTTAGTCTCATTGGTTGGAAATATTTTTGAGCTCCCAAATTAGTCTTCTAAATAAATGTTTTAATTAAAAACAGTGACACAGAGCTCAGGTACAGCATGACAACATGTGTTAATTATTGACTCATGATAATGACAACTGCATGCTTTTGCATATTTAAACAGATATGCACACAGATCAATTTTACTAACAGAAGAAATCTTGTACTTTATTTTTCATCTTATCTGTTTCCAAATTAGGAAGGAGAGAGAAATGTCAGCATCTGCATGTTCGTGATATATTATAAAAGCTTGAAACAGAAGTAGTAACTTATCGACAGCTCTTAAGATTAAGTAATAAAACAAATTCACTTCACCTCAAAGCTTCTGGCCAGACATCCGCCCCTCAGTTATTCTAAACATAAAAAGTATTCCTATCATAGCACTGACAGACATTAAGATATCAACATTAAGCTGTACACCATAGGTTGACCAGATATCTTTTTTCCATTCAAATATTATTATATCAAAATAGAATTTTGGTCTCTGTCAAGGTGAAGGGATGCTGTATAATTACTAATGTGTGACTGCACAAATCAATTAGGCAATATCTTATAATACAACTAGTCTATTTGTGTTCATCATTATGCTGTTATTTCTCAATAACCACACAGTATGTAAATCTCTGTACTCTAACTGGATAACCATTACAGCCAGAATACGTAGATTTGCACATTTTGCAAGTATTTCTTTTCTGATTGGCTACTGCATTTTCTCTTGTCCAAATGACTCCTGTACTCATAACTGTCAAGCTACTTGCCAGCAACAAAAACACTGCCGGCTGTAGTGCTTCAGTACAGACTCTCCCTACAGCACAGGGGGAGGTTCTCCCATTGCTATAGTTAATGCACCAAGCTAGCAGGTGGTAGCTAGGCTGACAGAATTCTTCCATCAAGCTACACCAGAGGTTAGATCAGCTTAACTATCTGAGTCAGCAGTGTGGATATAGCACAGCCCTCAGCGACACAGCTAAGTCAACCTATGTTTTTAATGTAGGCTTGGCCTAGTCAACTTCATAGAACCATAGAATATCATGGTTGGAAAAGACCTCAGGAGGTCATCTAGTCCAACCCCCTGCTCAAAGCAGGACCAACACCAACTAAATCATTCCAGCCAGGGCTTTGTCAAGCCAGGCCTTAAAAACCTCTAAAGATGGAGCTTCCACCATTCCAGGGCTTCACCACCCTGGATAACCCATTCCAGGGCTTCACCACCCTCCCAGTGAAATAGTGTTTCCTAAGATCCAACCTAGACCTCCCCCCACTGCAACTTGAGACCATTGCTCCTTGTTGTCATCTGCCACCACTGAGAACAGCCAAGCTCCATCCTCTTTGGAACCCCCCTTCAAGTAGTTCAAGGCTGCTATCAAATCCCCCCTCACCCTTAATTTCTGCAGACTAAATAAGCCCAGTTCCCTCAGCCTCTCCTCATAAGTCATGTGCCCCAGGCCCCTGATCATTTTCGTTACCCTCCACTGGACACTCTCCAATATGCCATTAGCCTTCTTGGCAACAAGGGCACACTGCTGACTCATATCCAGTTTCTCGTCCACTTCATTGAATCACAGGTCCTTTTCTGAAGAACTGCTGCTTAGCCCGTCGGTCCCCAGCCTGTAGCAGTGCATGAGATTCTTCCGTCTTAAGTGCAGGACTCTGCACTTGTCCTCATCAGACTTCTTTTGGCCCAATCCTCCAATTTGTCTAGGTCACTCTGGATCCCTACCCTCCAGTGTATCTACCTCTCCCCTCAGCTTAGAGTCATCTGCAAATTTGCTGAGGGTGCAGTTCAGCCCATCATCCAGATCATTAATAAAGATGTTGAACAAAACCAGCCCCAAGACCGACCCCTGGGGTACTCTGCTTGATACTGGCTGCCAACTAGACATCGAGCCGTTGATCACTACACCCTTACATTCTTCAACTAAAGCAGAAAAAAACACTTCATGTTATGTGACTTGAAAAAAATATCTACCCCAAAATTCATGAAAATGGGGTTCTCATACTGGTGAGAGGGAAATTGTTTTATAACCTTGACCGGATTTCCAGCCTCTCTCTTATGCTTCCCACTCTAGAAATTAGCATGGCTTGTGGTGTTACAATACATATGGAGAATCTGAGCTCCCTCCCAATTCTGCCTTAAAACAAAGACAAGGAAATAAGAAAGGTCCAAAAGTTGTTTTGGTTCTCAAATTGTGGGTCGGGACCACAAAGTGGTCATGACCCCATTTTAATGGGGTTGCCAGGGACAGCATTACTTAATGGGACCCAGGGCTGAAGCTGAAGCCTGAGCTCCACCCTGACCCAGGGCTCAGGCTCCAGCCCCCTCCCCTCAACCCGGGGTCATGTGGTAATTTTGCTGACACAAGGGGTTGTGATTCAATGAAGTTTGAGAACCCCTATGTTAAACTATTATTGTTCAAAAAACTAGGTTAAACCATTTCCTTTTCAATGCTTGAACAGCCCCTTTGGAAACAATCTTCCTTCATTTACAGTTTGAATCCTTCACCTCCATTTTCACAGTAATAAAAACATCTACCAGTTTGATGGGACTTGGAATTCACTTCCCTTTACTGAACCCCAAACTGATTATTGCCTATGAAAGAGGCAGTACTCTTTAATTATTGACAAGCACACAGATTGAACACCATTTGGTGTTCAATTTAATCCTCTATTAGGAAGCCCAAATCTCAGGTGGAAACTCTAATCTCCCTCTGCACTTTTGTTAGAATAACAGCAGTTTTCCCCATCCCAAAAAAATATCTTGTTCTAATGGGTGATTCTTACATTTTGCCAGAAGCAGCAGGGATACCTCCAGCATCTCCAAATCTTTTACGTGTGGGGTTTGCAGATGTGGTCACTGCATTACTGAACAGTGCAGGGCCCCTTCCCTAGCATTTTTACAGGCATAGTTAGTGAAGTCTTCATCAATCTTTCTTCCCCCTCATATGTAGATATAATTTACACTTCCATTTGACTCACTTGTTCAGTTTCCTCATCTTGGCTGCCACGATTTCCTCATCTTCTCCAGCTGACATACAAGCCCTGAATGAACTTGGCTTCTACGGGCATGTCTACACTGCATCTGGGAGGAAGCCCCCAGATCAGCAGCTTATGTCCAGTCCAGATCAGCAGCTTATGTAAATAGCTCTGTAAATGGTGCTTCAATGTTGCAGCTCGGGCCAGAGCTTGGGCTCCCAAGCTCACCTCTTCCCCAGGCTTCACAGCCCAAGCCATAATGTCCACACTACTATTTTTAAGCATGCTAGCTTGAACCCTTCTAGCGCAAGTCAACCTACCTGGGCTGGGAGACTTCTCCCAGCTGCAGTATAGACATACCCTAAGAAAGCTGTACTGGTGTTTTGACATTTGCTGGCACTGACTACTTCTTACTGTTACTTGCAGCAGTTTCAACCCCAATTTAAAAAAATCTTTAAACAGCCAGAAAGCATTATTTAGAGACAGGGACCATCGTAAAAAAAAAAGGGGGGGGCAGTCAAGATCTTTGGTACAAAGTGTAAATTTCACATGAATTTCAGCACAATGTGAATATGGTGATGAGTTCCTTTTCACCTTCATAAAGACTGGAACTACATTTGTCCTTCCCCAAATCACTGATGTTATCTGTGCTTAATAATAAAAATGCCCATTTGTTGTACAGCAGTCTTCAATAGTTTTTGAATCATATGAACCCTTGGCTATATCTTCTATCCCAGCCGATAATAAAATAATAGTCTTTGTATTTTTCTCACTAGCATCTTAACCCTTTCCATTACTCACTAATTAGCATTTAATACATTTATTTGTCTGAAGTTAGTGCTGTTGGCTATATTGGGTCCAATAGTTGGCTTTCATCCCTTTTGTGCTAAAATTAGGGCCATTCTATTATTGGTGCATAGGGGCATGTGGGTAAAAAAAGACAGCAGAGTAGCCCCTTTCCCATCCTCCAATGTTTTTGCATAGAAGGCAATGTGGCTGTGTGCGCTCCCTAAGCACAAGGGGATACTACAGCCAGTATCCTCTGGCTGGAGACATCGAATCTCCCACATTGGCAAGAACAATGAAACTGGTTCTGGGGAAGGAATTACTAACTACATCTTTCCTAATGGTTTGGAAGGAGCTGCCATACAGCATGCTCCTCAACCCAGCATCTCTGAAGACATTTATACTTGCCATCTGGCCAAAATGCTTCCAGACAAGCTTTCAAGCCACACAGAGCCGCTTCTTCCTGCAAACAATAAATTACCCAAATAAATTACCCAGTTATTTGCATAGACAAAATTGGCAAATATTATGCTTCTTCCATGTTCTGGGCATTTTTTTTTCTTTTTAGCTTTTGTCCTCCATTTAAAGACGTCATCTTTTTGGTTGTTCTTGTTTAGTAATATGGTGATGCACATGGACATCTGTAATAAGTTTGGTGCAAGGGCAGAGGAGGGATTTATAATCAATGGGGCTCTAACTTACAGAGGATCCAAATATCATTAGCCACAAGCAACTATAGTGCCTCAAGTCAGCTTGCACTGTTGCTAATACATAGTGTGTGTGCTTGATCCGTGATAGAAAGAACAAGTTAGTTCCTGTCTCTTCTGGGTTCAGTAATAAAGAGGATTAAGACAATATCAGTTGGTAACTTTTTTCCCCTTATTCTTATGATAAGCAAAAGAAATTGAAACATTCAGGAGGGGATCAGGAGCAATATGAACAACGTCACCACTATATCAGTAATTCAAGAGTGTCACAATGTCATCTTGTTTGTTTCTTTCTTTCTAAAGAAGTGTAATTTCGTGCTGATACACTATTTACCTAGACATTAATATTCATTGCAAGCAAACTTAAAGTCATAAAAATGTATTATTTGCTCCATAAACTATAGATATATCCTTTTGGCATAGGTAGGCCATTTTATAAAGTACAATTTTGTCTAAGCAACTACTTCTTACCTGAAAAACACTCCTATTGGAAGCAGAGTTATGTCCCACATCTGTTTGCATCAGAAAAACTGCAAAGTGTGTGTTGAATGTAATGGCATCCTGCAACAATGCAGTGTTGACAACTCACAATTTTATTGCCAATCTTCTGATACTTTCCTAAAGTCCCAGCTCTTGGAGGCCTGTGATTAGCTGAAAATCTCAGCTCTTATTTAAAAAAAAAGGGGGGGGGGAGTTTTCTAACTCATAGTTGCAGTGAAAAGCATAAAAACTTGACCCATGTATACCTTAGAGACCCAAAAACAGAAGGTAAACATGATATGTAAGCCAATCTCATGACTTTTGGGGGCATAACTCATGATTTCAGAATGATTGGGGTTGGCAATACTGCATATATACTGTGTGCATCATATCATCCGTCAGTGAGTAAAATCCTTACAAAAAATCCAATTAGTTGCTGTTTATATCAATTGTACATTTCAAAAAATTTTATTAAAAACAGCAGATATTTAATGCCAGAGTAATTCGATAACTGTGCACTAGTGACTTACTCACAGTAAAAAGTATAAAAATCCATATTAAACTTTGATTAAAAAACAAACAATTAGTAAAAACTACCTCCTACTCAGCCACACACGTGAGATCTAAGCATAACCAAAGTATTTCTGTTGGGAGGATTTTCTTTTTAAAAACAAGCAGCCTACAAAACATATTACAAGTAACCAAAATGCTCTCTAACCTTCACCTATAGCAGCTTCTTCAGTACCACTATAATTAAACCATAGGTATGAAAAGATAGCCTGCAAGTCTCTCTGCTCCCTTTGAGGAATCTGGTAATGTGGCAAATAGTCCTCATAAATGGACAAGTCACATATTGCTCCAGATGAAGACATTTTGTAGGAAGATTTGCAGGTTGCCTTTAGTGTTATACTCAACACAAATCAATGAATACTTCGACCAGGCTCTCACATGTTGCAGCAGATTTATAGGATGCAAAAGAAGTGGCTACTCATGAAAATGAGTTGCTCATACAACTGGTTTGAACCAGGCACAATGCATGCAGATACTACCTATGCTGCTTCTCAAATCACTGAGATAACTGAATACAGACATTAATAAATAATTATGGCATGCACAAAATGTCACTGTTACAGTTAAAACATAACCATGCAATAAGATTTAAATTCTACTCTCAGTCTGCCCTCTTATTCTTAGGCATTGATAGGGAAAAAAGATTTGACCTATCATATGCACTGCAATACTCTGCCACAATGGAAAGGATTAAGGATGGAGTTTCAGCAATATTCTAAGCTTAATATCTTGTTAGACATTAATATTTGAATGGTATTTTTTACCTGCTGTATCAAGTTTATGACAGGAGTGTCCCATATTAAAGAGGATTGTGAGCTTGTACTACAGATTCAGAATCTCTACAGTTTTGGAATGGAGACGATAGCCTGGGAAACTTGGTAGTACAGGAATACAATTAAAAAATAGCACCACTAAATGAACCTTTAGAAATAAGGGTCTCCAAATCTCATTTTGGTATGGATCCAAAATGAGTGTAGCTACGCTGACGTTACGTCTATGTAGAAGTTTTTCTTTTGCAGAGTCTCATTCACTAAAACCAAGGTCATCTCTAGCTTTTCAGTTCAAAGGCTTTCCATGCCATTCCACTCTTGACAAGTGGCATTAACTGGTAATGCAGTGCTGCTGTAGCTGTGTTCGTCCCAGGATATTGGACACACAAGGTGGGTGAGGTAATATCTTTAATTGGCCCAACTTCTGTTGGGGTGAGAAAGAAGCTTTCAAGCTTACACCAAGCTCTTTCTTCAGATCTGGGTTACTCCTTACAGAATATATTTGTGATTTACATGTAAAGAGATGGTTTTACTTACTCCAAGATCTGCAAGTTCAAGTGGGTTCTTTTTGGCTCCAGAATCACAGGCAATCGTTCTGTAATTGAGGTACTTCAAGGGAATAAGGACTGACCAGTGATTGGTGCACTAGCCCAGGACTTGGGAGACCTTGGGTCAATTTTGTGCTCAGGTTTCTTGTGTTTTGGGGCAAGTCACTTGCCTCTCTGTGCTTCAGATTCCCCATCTCCAAGATGGGGATAACAGCACTTCTCTACCTCACAGGGGTGTTGTAAGGATAAATACGTTAATGATTGTAGGCACTCACAGTAACGGAAGTACCCAAGATAAACAGAATTGGTTTAGTTAATTCTGCCAAATATGTATTGTCAGAGGGATAACAGAATCCAGCTCATTCTCACACAGCTACATGAGTTTTGCAGTGCTAAAGAGAGTAAAATTTGTCAGTATAAATCTAAGATGTGCCTCTGGTTTAAATGACAGACAGCAGAATTGTACAATAAAAAGGTGCCATTTTTACAGTCCACCCCTCATTCTCTACATAATAATATTTAGTGAAAATATACTAAGAAAACCCAAACAAAACTCCATTTTTGAGATCATCCACCCAAATATCACACCTTCAATTACCAACCAGTTTCTTTATTAAGAAAAAAGTTTGTCAAAAGTAATTGCTGTCACTTTATTCACTCTATGCTTCCTCTGTGAGAAGCAGTTAGAACATCCTGTTCTTTGATGCCTTTAGGAATCATTCAGACATGGATAAGACAAATCACGGGTGAGGTCTGCACTCGTAACAGTGGCAACCTACTATGGGTAAGAAACAGATACCTTTTTAAAAGAAAAAGCAAGCTACATTTTTCACTTAAGCCACAGAAAACTACTTCCTTGACTCAGAGACCAGGACAATAAAATAGCTATGCAATTCTTCCTCTATATACAGCACTCTTTCCTGCCATGACCGTTGCACAAAATGAAGTATGGGTTCTGTGTGTGAAACGAAATCCACTGGATGCCAGTTATGCATTCTCCTTACACGAGAGTGAAGCCAGTTTTACTTTTCATGCTGAAAACAGTTCACGTTAAAATGAAAGACAGCATGTGGTATTTGTTTTTATGAAAACGTCCCACTGCTAATGCACCTGCTTTCCCCCCCACCCTTCTTAATAAGAACTATATGCAGTCCTATGCATTAGAAATCAGTGCAGGGCTTCTTCTAGCAGTGCAGCTTACATGCAACACTTGGAGCAATTCAGAATTTAATCTTTGCACGGCTCTGAAACAAGACGTGGTCCATCTCTGCTAACGAATCCAGTAGTCATAGAAGCGACTCCTTTCTTCCTATCTGAAAAAGGCCATTCAAATTCCCTTTCATCTTCATCTCGTAGCTATGTGGCAAAGCAGCATAGCCATGGGCTACGTACAGTAGGATTTATTGTTCACTAAAAGCTTCAGTAGATTGCCCGAGGATTCTTGGTGCTGTAGTAAGCTTCACATGCAGCTACATAAGCAGACTCTGGGAAGAAGTCATCATGGTATTCTGCTAGAAACCTGAGAAGAAAGCACACAATAGATTAAAATCAGACAAAGAACAAAAATACTTAGGTTTAAAGATGCAGTAAAATAGGCTGTACAATTCTCAAAGCGTTTTTTAAGCTTAACATAGCATATGCTGACGTACATAGTCCTTCCTGCACAAGTTTCAAAGTGTAAATGGTGCTAAAGTCTTACATACACGGTGAAGAACATAGCCTTTCCACTCTAGACTTTCAAATCTAAAGGAGATGGAAGGAGTTTGCTCAAGCATCACACACACACAAAAAACTGGGATAGAGGCTATGTATGGAAAATTTCAGTGCAAAACAAAAGTTTCAGGAAATAAGCATATGAAAACGAGGGGATACTGCAGAAATGTTTTTGCAACTTTACCTGTAGCAGACACCATATGAGCCTACTATGTATCTCACCCACATTTATTTAAAATGGAATCTGTAGCTCTAACAGTCAGCTTATACCCTTGAAAGTAAGTATAATCCTATTTCTGTCTTCCTGTGAGCATTCAGTGCCCTCCTTCTTTCATGGATTCTTAATTCACACACACACTCACAGAGTCCCACCAATCCCACACAGGAATGTATTTAGGGCCAAGCGAGCCAGGCAATCACCTGGGGTGCCGGGCTAGGGGTACAGTTTTTGTTGTTAGCGACAAAGGGAAAACAGGATGTTTGAAGTAAAACATTTCAGGTATTCCATATGTGGATTCAATTTTTACAATGTTCTGGACCTTTGTAGAATCTCATGGAACCTTCCAGACTTTGAGAACTACATTTTCCTCAAACCTCCTACAAAGTGGTCAGCCGGGCCCTTGTGAGTATAAAAGGGTGGGGATTCGCCAGTCAGTCAGCGAGATATAAAGAACAAACTGAAGTGAAGCGAGAGCCCAACTGCAATACTGCGAACCTTGTTTTGTATAATTGTGAAAGCGTACTTGTGTTTTAAGACTTGAAGAGTTTAAGTAGCGATTAATAAAGGACATATTTAATGAGACGCCAGAGATATCTATCAAACCCCTATCTATGCAACAACATAACAGAAATACTGTTACTTCTTTTGTCATGCTTAACACGTAATGTTTGAGGACTTTCTAAGACTGCAGAACATAGACTTTTGCTCTCCCTAATATTGTTTGTTTTCCCTTGTAGGAAATGAAAGATGCCCCCGAAGAAGCCTTGAGGAGCTCAGTATAGGAAGGGAAAAGCTCAACTGCAATCCAGTTTGCAGCAAGGGGCAAATTTAATGGGAAAACATCTGAAGCAGAACATAGACCAGGCTTTAGGCAATACCGATTGTCCCAGTGCAGAAGAAATTGAGGAGCGAAGCATAAATAATGGAAGTCCTATTACTAAGGAATTAACAGATTTACCTGAAAAGAAGAAATGAAAGATGAGCAAAGTGATGGAGAATCGTCCAGTTTTCCTGGCACTGTAAAGGAGAGTGATGATAAAGAAAAATCTGGTTTACATGAAAAGGAGAGAAACAATAATGAATCAGTCTCAGTGATGACAGAAAGAGCAGTGAGAAAAAACATGCACACCACAAATCAATACATCAGATCCTGCTTTATGGCCAGTGATCCTAAACTCTGCTGATAATGATTAGTACAATTTTGAACGGGCCAGGAAAAATCGAGAATATAACATTTCCAGCAAATAAGCAGAAGCAACACTTCTCTAAGTCACACTGCGAAAGAGTGTTTGAGAATGGTGAGAAACTGAATCGGTGTTAGCTACTCAAAATCAATGGACAACACATTCTGTTTTTGTTACAAAATAATTGACAAGAATGCCAAGACACTGCTTGCACTTTCCGGTTACAATCACTGCCATAATTTAGTGGATTCTCTGAAGCAACATGAAAAGTCACCTGGCCATTTTACAGCTTACTCCAAATGGATGGAGGTCGAGTCCAGACTCAAGCTGAATAAATGCACATATGAAGAAAACCAGTGCAACATTAATGCAGATACCCAGCACTGGAGGAATGTGCTCAAGCATCTGATCTCAATTATCCTCTTCCTAGCAAAGAATAATCTGGCTTTCCAGGGCTCGCCACATAAATTGTTCACTGAGCATAATGGTAATTTCCTCAGTTTCGTAGAACTCCTGGGGAAATACGATGATGTTATGCGTGAGCACGTACCTAGAGTGTTTGTAAAGAAGCTATGGACCATTACTGCAGCAAAATTATTCAAAACAAATTGATTGACTTTATGGAATGGAAGGTGTTTGATAACATATTGATGCAGCTCAGCAAAACGAAGTACTATGCCATAAAAATGGTCTGCATTCCTGATATTAGACCCAGTGGAAAGATGTTTACAATAAGATTTGTTGATGAGGGAGGCTGTAGCCACGTAAACGAATGCTTTATCTGTTTCCGGTGCGTGGATGACTCTACTGGAAAAGACCTAGCAGAACTATGAATGTTTTAAATGAGAATAAAATAAAAGCTTCGGGACTGCCGTGGCCAAGGTTACAACAATGGCATGAACGTGAAAGGAAGAAACAGTAGCGTCCAGGCAAGGATCCTTGTGCTGAATCCAAGAGCTTTTGTGCCTTGTGGCTGCCATTCTCTCAACCTGGTTGTGCCAGATGTAGCATCATCGTCTTTAGATTCAGTATCTCTCTTCAGAGTACTGCAAAAGGATAAACATCCTGTTTTTAGCATCAACTATCAGGTGGAAGATCCTCACAGACAATGTTAGGTTTCAGAGTAGCAGCCGTGTTAGTCTGTATCCATAAAAAGAACAGGAGTACTTGTGGCACCTTAGAGACTAACCAATTTATTCGAGCATAAGCTTTCGTGAGCTACAGCTCACTTTATCGGATGCATACAGTGGAAAATATAGTGGGGAGATTTTATATACAGAGAGAACATGAAACAATGGGTGTTCCCATACAGACTATAACAAGAGTGATCAGGAAAGGTGAGCTATTACCAGCAGGAGAGCGGGGGGTGGACGACCTTTCGTAGTGATAATCAAGGTGGGCCATTTCCAGCACTTTACAAGAACAGTAGGAGGGGAAATAAACAAGGGGAAATAGTTTTACTTTGTGTAATGACACATCCACTCCCAGTCTTTATTCAAGCCTAAGTTAATTGTATCCAGTTTGCAAATTATTTCCAATTCAGCAGTCTCTCGTTGGAGTCTGTTTTTGAAGTTCTTTTGTTGAAGAATTGCAACTTTTAGGACTGTAATCGAGTGACCGACTGGTTTTTGAATGTTCTAATTCTTGACGTCTGATTTGTATCCATTTATTCTTTTACGTAGAGAAGGTCCAGTTTGGCCAATGTACATGGCAGAGGGGCACTGTTGGCCAAACTGGACAGTCGCAAGTGGGGAGCGCAGCTTTTTGAAACTCATGCTCATTAAAACGTATCTTTGATCGACGATTGCTGATGAGAGACTGACATCGTTTGCTATTTTACCACTTGAAAATGCCACTGGCCAATCTTTGGATCTCTCTGACACTGTGCTTCAGTTTGTGAGGGCAAAGGTGAAAAAACAACCATTTGAACTAAAGGACTAGGGTTAACACTCTAAGGCCCACCGTAACACTGTTTAATACTGGGGTCCACCCAATGTTGGTGCACTGTTCAATTTCTTGACGTTAGTACATTTCAATTATTCTTAAAATTTAAAAGTTTCTATAAGCTTAGAGGAAAATTTTTTTTATTTGCTTATACATTGCATGATTAAATACAGATTTACAGATCCTAGCATGCAACTTTATCATCTTAAATGATGGGGATAAATCATGCATGCAAGCAGTGCATCAAAGTCGTGAAATGGGCTACAACTGCAACAACAAATAAGGTACTCAAAAGTTTAACAAAAGAGGGAGGCACCGAAGACGTTCCTTGCTTGGGGTGTCATTTGGTCTAGGGCAGACCCTGATTCCACACACACTTGTTCCTTTGTAGACACGGCAGATCCACAGCCACATAATTTGGCATTTTTCCAAGATGCCACAAAATGCATCATTTTGTTGCAGTGGGGTGACATTTTGTCATCTCCTTGTTCTGCTGCAACCTGCCTCTTGCTCTCCAGCTTTCCCCATAAGGGGAAGTTAACTGGCTTACAGTGCACATTCCCTTCACTCTTCCATGAAGCCATGCAAAAAAGGGGGTTGGGAGCCACAGCTGGAGCCCAGCTTTGATACAGAAACATTAGGGAAGCCCAAGCAGTGTAGGCTGGAGAGCTGAGCCCAAGAAGCAATGATGCAGCCACCAACACTTGGGGAGAGGGCTGCTAAAACTGACACACTCTCCACAAATCAGATGTCAAGAATTATAACATTCATAAACCAGTCGGAGAACACTTCAATCTCTCTGGTCACGCAATCACAGACATGAAGGTCGCTATCTTAAAACAAAAAAACTTCAAATCCAGACTCCAGCGAGAAACTGCTGAATTGGAATTCATTTGCAAATTGGATACTATTAATTTAGGCTTAAATAGAGACTGGGAGTGGCTAAGCCATTATGCAAGGTAGCCTATTTCCCCTTGTTTTTTCCTACCCCCCCCCACCCCAGATGTTCTGGTTTAACTTGGATTTAAACTTTGAGAGTGGTCAGTTTGGATGAGCTATTGCCAGCAGGAAAGTGAGTTTGTGTGTGTATGGAGGTGGGGGGGGGGGGGGTGAGAAGGCCTGGATTTGTGCTGGGGGTGGCCCACCTTCATTATCATGCGCATTGTGTGGAGAGTTGTCACTTTGGATGGGTATCACCAGCAGGAGAGTGAATTTGTGTGGGGGGGTGGAGGGCGAGAAAACCTGGATTTGTGCTGGAAATGGCCCAACTTGATGATCACTTTAGATAAGCTATTACCAGCAGGACAGTGGGGTGGGAGGAGGTATTGTTTCATATTCTCTGTGTGTATATAAAGTCTGCTGCAGTTTCCATGGTATGCATCCGATGAAGTGAGCTGTAGCTCACGAAAGCTCATGCTCAAATAAATTGGTTAGTCTCTAAGGTGCCACAAGTACTCCTTTTCTTTTTGCGAATACAGACTAACACGGCTGTTACTCTGAAATCTCCCTTCTCTGGGACACATACAAGTGAAACCAGGGTTTGGGAACGGAGGAGTTTAGTAAAAAAACAAAAAACAAAAAAAACCCCTCCTCCTCAAAAATAATCCCTGTAGAAAATAAATAAGTTTTATATCACTTAGTATTTTCAACTATTAGCCATACTTTGCACATTTGTGCATTGGTAGGTAAGGAATGGAAATTTGGTCCCATTGTGCTTGGCTGTTGGACGGGAGTTATCTGTTAGAAGCCAGAATTCCAGTCAGTAAATTTAGTATAATAAATACTTCAGTATATACGATCTAGATATAAGTGGTATCAATGATGTTCAGCATATAATGTATCAAAAAAACTGTACATTTCTCCAACCTTATTCCTCACTAAGCTCCCTTAAATAAGTAATTTCTTTTGATCTTATATATTAAGAAATCTGAAGCAGCAAAGAATACTGAAAAAGAATATTCTACACATAAGGCAATGTAAACAGGAATACATTAATTACTAAAAGCTCAGATGCTTACCTTTCACTTTAAATAGAAACAGAATACAGCAACCATGGAAATGTGTTCTCTACAACACTTGTCTCTACTTAAAACTTTCTTCAGACCAGGGTATCAAACATGTTATTTCTCTGGTTTTGCTTAAGCAAGACCACTACTTCAATATTTATAAAAATAAAATAATGGAAGCAATAAAAGATAGACATTTTATCTAGTGAACATCTTTGATTCATCATTATTTGTTTAGAGTGGGCTCTGCCATCCTATGAAGTTTCATTCAGTCTCACAGGTGTTAATTATAGAAAGTCAACAGTGTAGGCTGGCAGACCTCTATATTTGGCATAAAAGGTCCGAATTTTAAATCTTGTTGATGGGCCAAGACAGGGGGGAGGGGGGACAATATATGTTTCCATGTGATAGAATTGTGCCTTTGGGACAGGTAGAGAGGGGAATGGAGTTGCTTAGGAAGCTACATACAGAAAACTACATTAGAAAAATTCAAACTACCAAGTTAACTTAATTCTGGCATTATGTATTTGAGCAAGAGGGTTACAGGGGGGCGAGGGGGAAAGGATGTTCCTTTGTGTTTAAAGCAAGGATTCCATAGGCTCTGTCACAGATTCTGATGCTGAGCAAGACTATCATAATGCAGGTGTATAAAGGTCAAACTGAAGGGCAATCTTCATTCTGACATTTCCCAACTTATGAATACTGTGCACTCTGTTTTTAACTTAGTTTTTTATATGCAATATAATATGCACATTCTACTGGTTTCACACTGGTTTCTGCAAAAGCTATCAGGAGATTTTGCTCAGTACCTAACAGGCTAGCAGAAAGACACATACGATTAGGGGGAAGATAGATAGGATTGAAGACTTCTATGAAAATTACCCTCAACTGAGGTTAAAAAATTATATTTAGTGGTTCAGCATAGTTATAGATGTATTATTACAGCTTTCTGTTCACAGAAATTACAATGGTTCCCTATGTATCTGGTCCTAAAAGAATAAAAGGCGACTTCACAATCAAAGAAACTGAAGATCCATTTATATTCACTATAAAGTATTTTATAGTTCAGTATTTTGGCAGTTGCCAAGACGAATAAAAAGGAGTGGGAAAACTTTTATTGCTGAATAAAAGCTAATATAGAACCAGAATTCGATGCAGTAATCAAGATTTGAGTAATCTGTCTCCACCACACACCTTAGTTGATCACAAGAGAATGTAGTGCCACTCTGCTAAGTTTACCAGGCTGCACAACCAAAGACTTTATGCAACACTTAGAGGACATATGATGGCACTCCTTAAAAAAAAATAAATCTATTTGAAGAGTCAACGAAAAACTCTCCGTGCTCCCACAGAAACTGTTTGTCATATGTAGTATGCACCTATTTTACTTTAAGAAAACACTACAAAAAGCCTACCATAAATATAGTAGGGGGTTTTTTAAAACAAGGAATGCTGAACGATAAAATACTAGTGGACTTGGCTACGCTTTGTCTCTGTCCCTGGGATAGGTGGGTTGAATAAAGAGTTGGAATGAAGCACTTAAGCAGAAATGAGCTAATAAGAGTCCCTCATTAACTCTAATTCTGAATTTATGAAAGAGCAATTAAGTTTGCAGTCCACAAACAAAACGTGAACAAATTTCTAATGTAAGGTGACATTCTCTTTGATCCCAGCATCAACAGGTGGATCCTAGGATGAAGTAATTTTAAATTACATTAATAAAATGGGAGCATCTGTGATGGACATCAGTTTGGTTGAAATATTTCAGAGGGTAAAACTTAGGCTGTCTACACTACCGCAGTAAGTCAACCTACGCTATGCAACTCCAGCTACGTGAATAACTGATTCTGCCATATTTAGGTCCTGATTCAGGAAAGCTCTTAAGCATGTGATTAATTACTGTCCTAAATAGGTATACTTTCCTGAATCAGAGAGATTATTCACGAGAATAAAGCACTTCTCAACATGAGAAATGGCAACAGAACCAGGCTCCTGACAGGGGTCACATTTGTTAGATAACAACTTTTAACCAGCTCTTATCTCAGAATGTTTCAACTCACCTCATCTTCCCAGCTCAGTAGCAAACGTCTTTTCTTAAAATATATAAAATATTCTGTTAAATATTTATCAACTGAGTATCTAAAATCTGTAACCTTATCATACTTGCATGAAGCTTCTAGTAGCACAACCGCTTAACATTAATTGCACATTAGCACAGACTAGTGGACACACTTGACTACTACAATGAGTAACAAAATTACTTATTACTCGCAGAAATAGTATGGCTGCAGAATTCAGTGGACATTTTTTCGTAAATTCACATCTTCTGCAACAACTTTGATTTTCAACAGAAAATAACCACTCAAGACTTTTCTCATTGTCTCATCAGATTAAACTCCTGTATACTTCTGTCAAATATTGATCTGACTCCCTACAGAAAATATTCAAAGTATGAAAAGAAAAAATTTTTTACTGCCATAATGCAAAAGGTTTGAGACCAGCAGTACAGGAAGTGGGCTGCTTTAAAATATTTTTAAAAGAAAGTTTTAAGGAATGCAATGAAATAGCTGCCTACAGGATTGACTGAGTTTTAATAAGAATATTAGCTTCTAACGGAAAAAGCTATTGACTACTAGGAAAGCACTTTCCTATAATCTGAAAAGCCACATGTTGGACTCGCAAAGATAAATTTTTTAGAAGTGTCATTTTAGGAACTAACATAATTTTCTCTAAATCCTAATGAATAAATAGTAGAAAAGTAGTGAAGAGAAATGGTGAATAGCTGTAGCCTTCTGGAAGCTGTTCAAGGACCTACATGAAACAAATAGATTTGACTGAAAGACCATTTCCACTAGAGAGGGGTCTACAACATGGAAGACTAATTATAACTGGTACCCTTGGCTGACAGATACCAAGGATGTAGGAGGAAAGAACGTGAACATCCCTTTTCATTGAGAGGTGGCTGCGCTCGATCAGAATTATGGCAAATGGGTGCGGTAGTTCACACTAATACAGTACCATCTTTTATTATTTAAGCAGCAGATCGAGGTATGCTAGGTGCCTCATACGACACAGAAATCTGTGACACCTGCTCCAAAGAGTTTACAGCCCAATAGCACATTTTATTAAAAATAGACAAATTACGTAATTGGGGAAAAACAAATTCTTACACTGTACCCGTGGTATCTGGCAGGAAGGCTTGAGGCAACTTTCGTAGGTGGTTTGTCCTATTGTACACTGTGACTAAAAGGAGTTCTTGTAACAGCACCTACTATCTTAAACTCATTACGTCAGAAAAGCTTTGAACTGGGGGGAGTTACACCCAGTGCCATTCCAGAACTACCAAAGTCCCAAGAGTGAGAATTCCTAGACACATGGATCTACTAAAGAAATTAAAATTTCCCCTCATTAACTGTACTTCTGTGGCAACAGCCTTCACATGTCAGAATAATGTTAAGCAAAATAATCCCATAATATCTGCCTTTCATAGTTATGCTACCCTTCAGATGGTTATGGAAAAATAAAGTCTTACAGTAAATAATCTCATCTCTCTCAAGTCACCTCTTCTCTTGGTGCTGTGTATGACACGACCAATCTTACAGACCTAATTTCAGTGTCACCAAATATGCATGTACCTCTATGAGCCTAGTGGTAAAATCATACAAGTATAGGACTCGACGGGACCTCAATACGTAATCTGGTCCAGTCCCCCGCATTTAAGGCAGAACTAAGTAATAACTAGACTATTCCTTATGGGTGTTTGTCTAACCTGTTCTTAAAAACCTCCAATGATGGAAATTCCATAGCCTCCCTAGACAATTTTTTTCAATGCTTAACTACCCTGACTGTTAGAAAGTTTTTCCTAATATACCACCTCAGCTTCAACTGCTGCAATTTAAGCCCATTGTTTCTTGTCCTATCCTCAGAGGTTAAGATCAATTTTTCACCCTCCTCCTTGTAACAACCTTTTATGTACTTGAAAACTTGTCCCTCCCCCTCAGTCTTCTCTTCTCAAGATGAAACAAACCCATCTTTTTCAGTCCTTCTTCACAGGTCATGTTTTCTATGCCTTTAATCATTCTTGTTGCTCTCTGGACTTTCTCCAATTTGTCCACATCTTTCCTGAAATGTGGTGCCGAGAACTGGACATGACACTCCAACTGAGGCCTTATCAGCACAGAGTACAGTGGAAGAATTATTTCTTATGTCTTGCTTACAACACTCCTGCAGACACATCCCATAATGATGTTTGCCTTTTCTTTTTGCGCAACAGTGTTGACTCCTATTTAGTTTGTGATCCACTATGACCTCCAGATACCTTTCTGCAGTACTCTATCCCAGGCAGTCATTTCCCATTTTATATGTGTACACCTGACTGTTCCTAAGTGGAATACTTAGCATTTGTCCTTATTGAATTTCATCCTATTTACTCCAGACCATTTCTCCAGTTTGTCCAGATCATTTTGAATTACAATCCTATCCTCCACAGCACTTGCAACCCCTCCCAGCTCGGTATCGTTCTCAGACTTTATAACTGTACTCTCTATGCCATTATCTAAATCATTTATGAAAATATTGAACAGAACCAGACCTAGGACAGATCTCTGCGGGACCCCATACTATATGCTCTTCCAGCTTAACTGATAACCACTGAAAACTACTCTCTGGGAATGATTTTCCAACCAGTCATGCATCCACCTTATAGTAGCTGTAGCTAAGCTATATTTCCCTAGTTTGTTCATGAGACCATGCAAGACAGTACCAAAAGCTTTACTAAAGTCAAAATATACCACATCTACCACTTCCCCGCATCGACAAGGCTTGTTACCCTGTCAAAGAAAGCTATTAGGCTGGTTTGACACGGTTTGTTCTTGACAAATCCAGACTGATACTTATCACCTTATTATCTTGTAGGTGTCTGCAAAATTGATTGGTTAATTATTTGCTCCATTATCTTTCTTGGTACTGAAGTTAAGCTGACTGGTCTGTAACTCCCTGGGTTTTCCTTATTCCCCTTTTCATAGATTGGTACTATTTGCCCTCTTCCAGTCCTCTGGAATCTCCCCCATCCGCCATGACTTTTCTAAGATAACTGTTAACAGGTCAGATATCTCCTCAGTGAGCTCCTTGAGTATTCTAGGATGTAATTCATCAGGCCTGGGTGACTTGAAGACATCTAACTTGTCTAAGTAATTTTTAACTTGTTTTTGCCTATTTTAACCTCAGATCCTACTTAATTTTCACTGGCATTCACTATATTAGATGTCCAATTGCTACTAACCAAAAAAAAAAAAAAAAGGTATTTAGCACTTCCGTCATTTCCACATTTTCTGTTATTGTCTCCTCCCCCCTCCCCCCCACTGAGTAATGTGCCTACCCTGCCTTTGGTCTTCCTCTTGCTATGAGGAAGCTATGACATAGCTAGAGCTATGTCTAGACATAGCTAGAGCTATGTCTAGACATAGCTAGAGCTATGTCTAGACATAGCTAGAGCTATGTCTAGACATAGCTAGAGCTATGTCTAGACATAGCTAGAGCTATGTCTCTAGCTAGTATAATTTCATTCTGTGGCTTGGCCTTTCTACTTTTGTCCCTACATGCTTACATTGTTTTTTTCCCATATTCATTCTTCATAATTTGACCTAGTTTCCACTTTTTGAAGGACCTGTTTTTGAGTTTCAAATTATTGAAAATCTCCTTGTTAAGCCAGGAGGCTCTCTCACCATACTTCCTATCTTCCCTATGGAGTGGGATAGTTTGCTCGTGTGTCAGTAATAATGTCTCTTTGAAAAACTGCCAAACTTTCTCCAACTGCTTTTCCCCTTATACTTGTTTCCTATGGGATCTGACCTACCAAATCCCTGAGTTTGTTAAAGTCTGCCTTCTTGAAATATGTTATCTTTGTTGTGCTGTTTTCCCTCCTACCAGTCCTTAGAATCATGAACTCTACCGTTTCATGATCACTTTAACCCAAGCTGCCTAGAATCACAGAAGTGTAGGACTAGAAGGGATTACTGATAGAATACTCTATTATCACAACCAAGAAATGGCAAGTTAGGCACTAGCCTCAATGGCAACCCAGTTTTACCTTCTTACAGCAAGTGTTTTGAGCTGTTTAGGACTCAGGGTCAGTGTTCTCTCAAGTGCCAGTTTTAATTTGCAAAAAGTGTACTGTACTTAAAATTCATTTCTCAACAGTACATGAAGAAATGCTCACTATAGTCTATAAGACTGCTCTGCTGAGCACAATGGGTACACTGTTCATTTAATGAAAAAACAAACAGTGTATATTTTCTATATTTCTTACTACAATATATTTATTCTGGAAAATTGAAATCAATCATGTCCAGAAACAATCTGACATTTGACTGAGAAGTATTACAGAGCAGTATCTCATTTATAACATCCACCAGGCTGTGAGCAAATGTAGTGTAAAATGAGCTTCCAGACAAAAGTGGTATATCAAAGAAAGTTTCTCAATTCAGGATAGACTGCAATAGCCCAAAGACTTAAGTGAAACTATAAATTTAAACGCTAAATTCATCTCTCTAAAATTCAGAGATTAAATCCCTGTCTACACTAGATATCAAAATGCTTAACTGATTTTTTTCTTAAATAAAATTTAAACATGGTTCATGCCAATAGTGTAATAGCAAACTACTTATGCCTGATCTATACTGGTTAGTTAAAAAGGGGTTTAGGAACACCGTTATATTGATATGGACAGCGTAGATCTCTTCCCTTCGATCAGCCACAAGTTAAAGAAAAAAAATGAGAGATCTTCAGCCTGCCATTCTGAACTGTCCAACTTCTCACCGAGACGTTCACTGAACTGTCCTCAGGTGAGTAGGCTGCTTGTCTCTAACAAACTCAGCTCCTATTTATTAAAGGCGAAATAAATCTCACTCAAAGTGCAGGGGAGAGGGAAAAGAGACTCCACACTGAACATTCACTAGTCATCTTCCTCTCCAAATGTGGAAGACTGCTAGCATATGCAATATGAGGAGAAAGCCAACATGAAGAGTTAAGTTCTCTTCACTCAATTTCTCCTTTGTTAAGGACTAATTTAACAATTTTAAAAACAATTATTTTTACCTTTAAAATTAAGGTTCTGAAGTTCTGAGTTTTTGCAAATTATATTCTCTAGGGCAGTGGTCTCCAATCTTTTTATACCCAAGATCACTTTTAAGGGCAACCTTAGGATCTACTCCGCCTTTGCCCCTTCCCCGAGGCCTCTGCCCCTTCCTCAGAGCCCTGCCCTGCTCACTCCTCTCCCCTTTCCCCCGCCACTCACTCTCTCCCACCCTCACTCACTTTCACCGGGCTGGGGTACAGGGTTGGGGTTCGGGAGAGGGTGCTGGCTCTGGGCTGGGGCCAAGGGGTTCACAGTGTAGGAGGGAGCTCTGGGTTGAGCCTGGGGCAGGGGTGCAGGATGGGGTTTGGGGTGCAAGTTCTGGGAGGAAGCGTGGGTGCAGGAGGGGCTCCTGGCTGGGGCTAAGTGTTAGAGCCACAACTCCTGCACCCCGAGAGGGGGGTCAGGGCTGAGGCTTGGGATATGGGGGGGGGGTTCCGGGTGCAGGAGGGGATATGGGGTGACGGCTCTGGGAGGGGCTCAGGGATGGTGCTTTCATGCAGGAGCAGCACGTGGAAGGAGACCCCTGACCTCCCACCCCTGGGGGCACACTAGCCGCTTCCAGGAGCGGCGTGGGACCCCTGCCCTAGCTGCAGCCCCACTGCACCACCAGAGATTGCGATCGACTGGGAAATCCTCTAGGATCGACCTGTCGATCACAATTGACCAGTTGGTGACCACTGCTCTAGGGAGAAAAATCCATTAAACTACTTTGGATTCTAAATATCCTTGCTGAATAGATGCTAGTATACCTGCTAAGAAAAGCAGTTTAATGGCTGGCTAATAAAGATAAAGGTCCTTCCTAGTGGGGCAATTACAGCAAAAATTCAGAATCTATTTTACAAAAATTGTCAGAAATTCACATAAAACAGGAGTAAAAACCTCCTATAGCAAGAGCTACATTTAGGAAACTTTCCTTTAGAGGGGTCCACAAATTAAAAGCAAATATTTCCAACGGTCTACAGATTATAAAAATAGTAATTCAGCATAAGAGACGCAGAGAATTAAAAAGGCATCAGTCTCCTTCGTTTGGAAAGCACCTCACAAAAATTGTTTAGCAAGCACCATGAAACAATTAGTTTTCTTTAAAAACATGTAACAGAGTACTGACTACAGTAATAAGAATAGAGTTTCATAGAAAGATAGCTGGAGGCCTTTTTCTAAGATTTTGAGTTACAATTTGAACGTGCTAGCAACTTGCTGATTCTAACCTCAACACATAGATTAAGATACATTGTGATAAAAGCTCCACCACATACGAAGGCCATAATCATTTCGTGCCTTAAAATATAATAAAACAAGTTAAAATGGAGTTGGATTGAGAGCCAAATGAAAGGATTTCCAGCAGCAATGTATTAAGTCAACTGAATAGCTTTAAAAATATAGGCTACTGCACCCTCAATATATAAAATTGGGAGTGCCTTTAAAAGCAGAATAATAGTAGGTAAGCCTTGAAAAATGAAAGCACTTTTTAGTGATGCCACGTTTGTTAAGGCAAATGTTTCAGGCTACCAGTAGTCTAGGGATGGCAGAAAGACGCTCTCACTACAAGACACAAATACACGTTTGATATCAATATAGTACCCAAACTTTTCAAATAAGGACATAGGGTCAAAGACATTGTTTTTAAAGATAAAAATAGTCAGGAGGTGCTTAGATACTTCCATGACTGAGACCATATACGGAAGACAGTGGAACAGAGGCACAGAAACTATGCAATATACGAGAGAGAGATCAAAGAAACACTAAGCTAGAAGCTCTGCTCAACCATCACTACGAACCAACAAAAAGTTTATTTTTATAAGTTAAAACTTGAAATAGTTCAGCAACATCCATAATTAGGTGGTATGTTAGTGATTAAGAGTAGAAATTTCAGCATGATAATCTGATGGAAGTAAGACAGATATGGACTAAAGTGTCTGGCAAAATTCTAGACAGCCACTTGTAAAAGGCAATTTTCTCCCTCTCTGTAACTTGTTTGTAAAATACCTTTAAATTTTTTGCCCAATGGCAAGGATATGCAAAGAGATATTGTGCCTTGCCTGATAAGTATTTGTGATAATCTTTCAAGGCTACTATCTAACAAAATGCAGACTGTACATATTATGGAAGTGAGGAGTTGTCATCCAGACACAGGTAACTGAGGTACAGCAAGGTGATAATAGTCAATCCAAGCAAAAACAATATCCAAATGCTGAATAATGGTGATCCTGTTACAAGCATATTAGGGTGAGTAAATGTTGACTACTATTGGAAGGGCTTATCAAATAAAAATAAGTGATCAAAAACCTGTACCGTTCTCACCACAACTGTAAAGTTATACGCTTTAAAGTTACACTGTGGTATACTGTAACAATTAGGATTTGTTTTGTTTTCAATAATCAACACAGCAAGTCATTTCATAAACTATACAGACATAATAATCTTACACACCTTCTGATACATTAGTTCCACATAACCACTTTTCAGTGTGTGACTACTTTGAAGACACACACGAAGTGACATTAAAAGAGGTTTATTCATGTTCTTTCAATGCCTTCCTGACCAAGTACATTCAGTTTACAAGATTTTTATAGCTTCAACCTTGGGAAACTTGTGTTGGGACCTAAAATACAGGCTGGTTCTTTCCTTTTATTAAGTTAATATCTTTATCAAAGGTTCTGGGGACTGAATTTCTTCCCTCAGTTCTATCTGTGTAACTTCACTGTCTTCAGGTTATGACCTCAATGCAAGCTGAGCATATGTACATTTATGTTAATTTATAAAATTTATCTCCAGGCCAAGACAGATGGGATGATAGATGTCTGGTGGTCAACAATAAAAGTTTTATGTGCTATAATTCTGAACCACTGTATGCCCATCACAGACTACAGATGAAAGTTCTGCTTTCCCCTTGAGCCAATCAATTACGGAAGCACCTTAACAAAAGTTATGGCAAAGTTTAAGGATGATAATTTGCTCTGGCAGTTACACCACATGGACTCAGTGACCTAAACTGTCAAGAATGACTAGTGATTTTTGCATTCCCAATCACATGCCTTACAGGAGTCTGATTTTCAATGGCACTCAGAACTTCCTGGGGAAAAAAACAAAACAAAAAAAAAACGTCAGGCCTTTTAGGATATTGCATCAGGCACCCAAAAATCAAGGCATCCAGAATCACTAATTACCCTTGAAAGTTTAGGCCAATATTACCTCATCATTTTTACATGTAGTATATGATGTCAAATTACCTCAAGAACAGTTCAAAATGTTTTACCAAAACTTTTAGATTTTTGTCAGGAAAGCACATCTTCCCCAGTATCTCTGGAAGTTTAACTGTAAATAAACAGAGAAATAAACAAAATACTTAGTCTACAGTTTAATTGCTTTTACTCAATATTTGACTTAATACTCATAGAAGAGGCATATAAAAATCTTTCCCCGAACAGCTTCTCTTCTCTTTATAAAGTATTTATAATCACCACCACCAAGCACTTAATGTCCATTAGAAATAGAATGAGGAAGTTAATACTGTTACTTCGGTTTCTTGACATGCACTGGATATCTCTCTCGATATATAACTGCTACAGAGCCAGCAAAGTGAGCTCAGAACTCTGTCTGTGGCTTCAGCACCCAAGAGGCAGATTGTAAATGCTCATCTAAAGAACACTCTTTTCAAAATGTGTTTAAAATCTAATGCACATTTTTCAAAATATTTTACTGCAACTAGACAACTGCGTTAAACATAAAAATTTCCATTTTACAATGCTGTGATACCAATTTGAGGTACACAGAGTTTTTTTAAATGGCTGTTCTGTAAGTGCACCTGGAACCTAATAGTTTTAAATTATGAGCCAAATTTACCTGAGGCCACTATCGGAAAAAAATTAAAACACGAATGTAAAACCATTAATTTAGATGTACAGCATACAAGATTGTGTTTCATAAAACAAGAGTTATGTTTTACCAAACATCCGTAGCAAATGCTGAGATCCATAGATGTAAGAAGGAGGAGGTGGCTGATCACTTTGGGGATAGTTCTCTGGCATCAGTTTCCAAGACAACACCTAAATACAACATTCTGGTTAGAAAAATACATGAAAGTATGATCAAGAACAGTATAGCTTTTAGCCTGACTTAATTCACACAGAGATCTGGATTAGAGGACAATCAGATTTTTAAAAATATTTTCTTACATTCCGCCTTTTATTTAACTTCCTTGTTTGATATTAAAAAGGCTGTTTAACACCATTCAAAGCTTCGCTGTACACACTACAATACTGTGTTAAACGCAGAGTCTGTGCCTCCTAAATGCAAATGCACTCCTGACTGTCAATTAGCCTATCCAACCAATGCCAGCACAGTTCTATGAATAAGCATTTTGTTATATAACTAGTCCTACAGAATTAACAGCGGAAACACAGAATACTGTTTTTTCATCAGAACCCGAGGGGGGGGGGGGGGGAGAGTACAGTAGCTTCATTTTTCCCAGTCACACTAATTTCTCAGAGTAGTAATTTTAAACTAAGTATTTTGCTTAAAGGTTTTACTGTGTTTATACACAAACATTTCAAAGTGCCTTCATTTTTAAAATAAGTGTTGGACAGACAAAAAAGCCATTTGGCCACAGAACGGAAAAGAAGTCTTCAGGGTGATGGGTGGACTGGAAACGAAGCATATAAACCAATAAGTAATGAAATTACTATTTTACTCTGAACTATAGAGATGCTACTGCCCTTCTTAAAAAAAAAAAAAAAAGTGTTGCATTTTACAGGGTCCTAAGTTTTTCCACATAAATCTAACATCAGTTTGGAGCACCACTTGTGGAGATGACTCTTCAGTATAGCTGTTACCTCATTCAATTCGTTATTTCTTCTACCTTCAAAGCCAGCAAATACTGCACTCCCTTCTTTGCTAGGGGTCAGAGTGATAGGTGACGACGACCCACTATGGACCGGCGTTTCTTCAAAAAGTACACAGAAAAATACTTTACACAAAGATCCATTAAACGTGGCGTTTATTTCATTCAGCTAGAAAGGTCAGTTTTCTTATGCAGCTATTAAACAGAGTCAAAGCCTGCTGCTAAAACCTTTAAAACTTTAAACATAGGAACAAACTGAATATCCAACGTACCTGTCACGAGTTTATCAAATCTGCCCACAAAAACAAAAACACCATTGCCCCTTCAGTTCTAACCTGCACCAATCGTAAAGTCTGCAGCTTTTGTGTAAAGTTATCAAGGGAGAGGGCAAGTGGGGTTTAAGCAAGAGGATTTCTTGGGCTTGGTTCAATCCCCCAGCCCACCCATTGGCTTTTCAGCCCTCAGCCCCGAAACACTCTTGCAATACTTTAGAAGAGGGTCACTGCTAGAAAAACAAATTACTTTGTAAAACTGATATTGGAGAGTTGTGAAAGCATTGTATCCAAATAAATTTCCAGATCAAATTTGTTCAGGTTTACACGTGTTTTCTAACAGACAGCACTGCAAATTCAATTGAGATGTTAAAGTCCAGATGTCTTCTTTCTGGTTCATACATTATCACTGCTAAAAGACTAAAAAGCTGTCTTTAGTTGCCTTTACTGGAGAGGCAGTGGTCTAACAGGAGAAATAATTCGAAGACAACTGCCTTTGCACAGATCATCCTACCACGGGAACTATTAACAATTCTGGTTATGTACGAACCAGAAAAGTATCCAGTTCACTCCTGCAGCTGTGTTGATTCACCAGGCATAAAAATAAAGTATGCCTATATGTAGGGCCCTACCAAATTCATGGTCCATTTTGGTCAATTTCAGTGTCATAGGATTTTTTAAAATAGTAAATTTCATGATTTCAGCTATATAAATCTGAAATTTCATGGTGTTCTAATCATAGGGGTCTGGACCCAAAAGGAGTTGTCGGGAGGGCGGGGGTTTGCAAGTTTATTAGTTGGGGAGGGGGGGGTGTTGCGGTACTGCTACCCTTACTTCTGCACTGCTGCAGGTGGCGGCGCTGCCTTCAGAACTGGGTGGCCAAAGAGCAGCGACTGCTTGACAGGAGCCCTGCTCTGAAGGCAGTCCGCCACCAGCAGCAGCACAGAAGTAAGGATGGCATGGTATTGTATTGCCACCCTTACTTCTGCGCTGCTGCCTGCAGAGGTAGGCCCTCAGTCAGCAGCCGCCACTCTCCAGCCACTCAGCTCTGAAGACAGCAGCGCAGAAGTAAGGTGGCATGGTATGGCATTGCCACTCTTACTTATGTGCTGCGCTGGCGGGGCGCTGCCCTCAGAGCAGGGCACCCAGTTGATAGCCATCTCTTTCTGGCCACCCAGCTCTGAAGGCAGTGCAGAAGTAAGGGTGGCAATACCATGATCCCCCACTAAAATAACCTTTTGACCGCCCTGTAACTCCCTTTTGGGTCAGGACCCCCAATTTGAGAAACTCTAGTCTCCCCCATGCAATTGGTATAGTACCGGGTAAAAGCACACAAAGACCAGATTTCATAGTCCGTTACACATTTTTCATGGCTGTGAATTTGGTAGAGCCTTACCTATATGACTGAATATCTACAAGAACTCTGCAAATCTGCTCCTTTAATTTTTTTTTTTTTTTTAAACCACATTATTTTTCTTCTGAAAAACTATGACTTTATGACCCTGTTCCCTGATTTTGCTTTGGGACAGACAAAAACATGGAATCCATTTTTAGAGTAATTTTTCCAGATGATGAAATCTCACTTAAAATGTCTGAATTAAATGAATTACAAGGTCAGAAAAGTCACACATGCTTGTGGACAATGTGAATGAGACAGTTTGTGCAGACGTGAGCTAAAAAGAGCTGATTCTGTGAGTGCCACTCAACCATCAGAAAGCTCAACTGAAAACCTTTGGCCTGATTTTCAGAGCTGCTGATCATCAAGTGAAAGCCTGGCAACCAGTTTTTAATCCAACCACTTCAGACAAATCCTTGTAAACCTATTCACCCGGAATGTCTTTTAGAACAATCCTAGTGACCTCCCATCTGGTGGGCACAGAGCCATTTGTAGCAGCCTATTACAGATCCCAGACCACCTCACCCTACAGCCAGCCAGCAGAAACACCAGAACTCTGAGCAAGTATTGTTCTGCAACTCTTTTACCCCAAAGTACCCAGACTAATCAAAATCTGCAAAAACACTGGGTCCCAGTGGCCCCCACACATCACTGGGATGAGCAATCACCTGGGACAGCCTACAAGAACAGTAATACGTCTATCACGTGTAATGAGCTATGAGATGGCCTCTACTAGTGCAAGTGTGAATAAGTAAAAAGTTTCATTTGTTGCCCACAAAGGGGCATAAAATGTAGTGTGCCTACTATTAGTTTAGAAGCCATAAAGAATATAGAAGATGTTAGCTAAAAAGGACAAAATTTATGAGTGAACAGGACAGAGAGAGAGAGGGGGGAATAAAAAGTTTTTCTTCCAACTCAATTTACAATTCCTATTTCTGACACCAAAGCATCATGGATATTTTTTTTTTTTTATTTTTAAAGGGGAGGCTGGGAGGGACAAGAATAAGGCAGGATCCTTCATACAAGGCAAGGGACTCTGTATAATGTGTTGGAAATTTAAGAAGTTTCAGAACAGAAACTATTCTGTGAATAAAGCAGTTATACTGGAAAGAGTATGTGTAATTCAGCACACTGGAAACAGCTGGCTAACAAAAACATTCCAGTACTTCAGAAGCGCTTTACCCCTTAACTAAACAAATGGAACATCCTGACCAGCTCTTCTCCCTTCACTCCCTAAAAAGTTACCTCTTCACAACCCCAGCATGCAGCTCCACCTCCTCTCCTCTACCATGTGTCACAGCTGCAGCTTCTGTGTGACAGTAGGCCAGTCACCACTCAGGGTCCTCTCACTTAGTTGGCTCTCCCTTTACCACAAATCTCACCTCCCCACTACTGGTCCTACCTACTTCCAAGTCTTTCCCATGATTCTCCCGGAAGCCATCCTCTGCCCAGTTTCCATTACTTGCTTAAAACTCCCCCACAGTCGCTACAGATTTCCCCTTTTTGCATAAAAAATTAGAGGCAAAAGGTTAATAGGACAATAAGGAAGTACTCAAGACAAACATATTTGTTCTGCAGCCCACAAAGGTGAGCTACACTAATATCATAAAACTGCAACCTACTCTTTTCCAGATGCAAAAACAGTTTTGGCATTGAAGCAGGCGTATCGAGATGCCGCCGTTTAGGTTGTGGAGATGCACTACTTTCTGACAACCTGTCACAGTTCGATGTATGACGTGTAGAACGCCTCAGAGACTGTAGCATTTCAGGCTCAGCTTTTCGCCTCTTGGGTGTTGCTGGCTCTCCTGTTGTAGGCTGACTGTCTGTGGATTGAGGAGTTGGTGGATTCAGCAGAGGTGGACTCGGGGATAGCTCCTCCTGATTTCTAGGAAATGAGGAGAAAGCCTCTCATATAATTATAAAAGAGAACAGCTTTCCAGATTTAAAAAAAAAAAAATTATGTCTTCATGGATCTAGCTAAATAATTGTTCAAAATTAGGGTTGAAGTCTCCTTTTGAAAACTGAGGGACAAGTGGCTTATTATTTAAAAAGCTGCAATCCCCAAATAGAAGTATTTATTTTTCAAATGTTGAAGCCCTTTACACCAATTAAACAGAAATGTAAATCTTACTTTATTCCCAAAATTTCAGTTTCCTTCTATACCACTTAGTTCTACCTTAATTTCTTTCAAAGGTTAAGTTAACCTTCTGGTTGCAACAAAAATTCCAAACCAGAACAAAAAAAAGCCCACAAAAACAATTGTTGGAAGAAAGAGTTCAAGATTTTATAAAAGCAATTTTGAAATACAAAAGCAACATGTTATGATTATTCACCCTATTTCAAAATGTATTTCAGTACTCAACAAAATCTGTTTGCTGTATCATGAGGAAAGTGACACAATTCAGAGTCTATCCAACTTACCTGTTAGTGTTTGCTGTATTTTCTTTGATTGGAAGAAAGAATTTGGATGAAGTCACCTTCTTAAACTGTGCTTGCTCATAGGGATAGAGCAAGATCAATGGAAGAATGAAGTCAAAGGTTATCCTCAGTCCATCCACCATTTCTTTACACAACTCAACACTAGAGAAAAGATTGAAAAGGAGGGAGAGAAGGATTCAGTTCCAGGTTATGCACCCTGAAGTTGCATGTTATTAAGATTTCATGATGTAATTATAGGAAATCCCCTTTAAAAACAGACCATGAAGAGACTCAACTACTATACGTGCCAAAATTCAATCTATTTTGTCACAAAGGCAAAAGTGACATCTCAATTTTAAAATTTAAAACCAACAATTGTTGCTGATAAGTTAAAATACAAACTTACTTTAGTCAGCATTTCCTGAAACAGAGCACAATACCACCAGAGAGGACTCTGCCTCAGCAATTATATACTGCACATGGGGTTGGGCGGGATTTCAGCAATGCTCAGCAATGGCTTAACTGTTCTCACTGAAGTCAATGCGAGTTTTACCATTGAGTTCAATGAGAAAAGAATTATGACAGCAGTCGGTCCTTTTGAAAATCCCATTCAGTTTAAAGATTATGTTTGTGACCAAGCAGAGTAGTAAACAAAATAACTCCATAAGAAACAAGATTACATGCTTGCCAGATGAAAAGAAAACTATTTCGTAATTACTTTCAAAGTTCCTGGTGCAAGCTCTCTCTATAGTCTGTACAGAATGGTGTTTGTGTCATAAAACCCCCACTATGGAAAAAATTCACCGATTTTTACCTCTGCTTAAAAAGATTTCTTATAAATACTCAAGAGACAGCTATAGAAGAGGTTTCAGAGTAGCATCCGTGTTAGTCTGTATACGCAAAAAGAAAAGGAGTACTTGTGGCACCTTAGAGACTAACCAATTTATTTGAGCGTAAGCTTTCGTGAGCTACAGCTCACTTCATCGGATGCATGTAGTGGAAAATACAGTGAGGAGATTTATAAACATAGAGAACATGAAACAATGGGTGTTACCATACACACTGTAAAGAGAGTGATCACTTAAGGTGAGCTATTACCAGCAGGAGAGCAGGGGGAGGGGTGGGGACGACCTTTCGTAGTGATAATCAAGGTGGGCCATTTCCAGCAGTTGACAAGAATGTCTGTGGAACAGTGGGGGGTGAGGAATAAACATGGGGAAATAGTTTTACTTTGTGTAATGACCCATCCATTCCCAGTCTTTATTCAAGCCTAAGTTAATTGTATCCAGTTTGCAAATTAATTCCAATTCAGCAGTCTCTTGTTGGAGTCTGTTTTTGAAGTTTTTTTTGTTGAAGAACTGCAACTTTTAGGTCTGTAATCGAGTGACCCGAGAGATTGAAGTGTTCTCCATCTGGTTTTTGAATGTTATAATTCTTGACGTCTGATTTGTGTCCATTTATTCTTTTACGTAGAGACTGTCGAGTTTGACCAATGTACATGGCAGAGGGGCATTGCTGGCACATGATGGCATATATCACATTGGTAGATGTGCTGGTGAACGAGCCTCCTATAGTGTGGCTGACGTGATTAGGCCCTATGATGGTGTCCCCTGAATAGATATATGGACACAGTTGGCAACGGGCTTTGTTGCAAGGATAGGTTCCTGGGTTAGTGGTTCTGCTGTGTGGTGTGTGGTTGCTGGTGAGTATTTGCTTCAGGCTGGGGGGCTGTCTGTAAGCAAGGACTGGCCTGTCTCCCAAGATCTGTATAGAAGAGTTACACAATCATGTTGATTGAGTGGAAGGGAAAATTACATTAAAATTATTTACTTTAGTATGGTAGAAGTTCTTGAGAAAGTTATATCAGGAGAGCAAAGGGTTTTTGGTATGAGAGAAAGAAGAAATTAACAACTACTGAGTCCAGAGCTGTTTATTTTTTATTTTTATTTTTTTTTAATACACTGTCATGAATGACGATTCCACTTTACAGGCATTAATAAAGACAATGAATATTTTTATAGAGGGCTATAACTTGTTCAGGAAGGACAAGCAGGGTAAAAACAGAGGAGGTGTTGCATTATATAACAATATACACGCTTGTTCTGAAGTCCAGAAGGAGGTGGGAGACAGACTAGGTAAGAGAGTCTCTGGGTAAAGATAAAAAGGTTAAAAAAATAGGACTGACATGATGGTGGGGTCTACTACAAACCACCAAATCAGGAAGAGGAGGTGCGTGAGGCATTTCTAGAACATATAAAAGAAACATCCAAAAGCTGGTAGTATTGGGGGACTTTAACTACCTAGACATCTGTTGAAAAAGTAATATAGCAAAACATAACATTTCCAATAAGTTCTTAGAATGCATTGGGGATAACTTTTTGTTCCAGTAAGTAGAGGAAGTAACCAAGGGGACAGTCATTTTAGACTTGATTTTGACCGATAGGGAGAAATTGATAGCAAATGTGAAGGGGGAAGGCAATGGGGATGACAGTGACCCTGAAATGACAGATTTCATAAGTCTAAGGAAAGAAATGAATGAAAGCAGCAGAATAAGGACAATGGACTTCAAAATAGCAGACTAAAACTCAGAGAACTGGTAGGTAAAAGGTCCTATGGGAAGAAAAACCAAGGGAAAAAATGAGTTCAGAAAAGCTGGCAGTTTCTCAAGGAGACAATATTCAAGTCACAACTGCAAACTATCCTGTTGTAAAGGACAGATAGGAAAAATTTTAAGAGGCCAATACAGCTCCATTAGGAGCCCCTTAATGACCTGAAAATTTAAATGGAATCCGACAAGAAGTGGAAACGTGTACAGATTACTATAGAGAAATACAACAGAATAGCACAAGTGTATAGGAACAAAATCAAAAAGGCTAAGGCACATAATGAGTTACACTTAGCAAGAGACCTAAAATGCAGTAAGAAAAGGTTATTTAAATACATTTGGACCAAGAGAAAGAGAAAGGAAAGTGTAGGTCCTCTACTTAGCAGGGAAGGAGAGCCAATAACAGATGACATCAAGAAAAGTGAGGTATTTAATGCCTATTTTGCTTCAATCTTCATTACAAATGTTAATGGTGATAGACACTCAACACAAGTAATATCACCAATAAATGGGAAGGAATGCAAGCCAAAATAGGGAAAGAACAGCTTAAAGATTATTTAACAAAGTTAGATGTATTCAAGTCAGCAAAGCCTGATGAGATTCATCCGAGTGTATTTAAGGAACTAGGTGAAGCAATCTTGAACCTGTTAGCAATTATCTTTGATAACTCATGGAAGACAGGTGAGGTCCCAGAAGACTGGAGAAGGGTAAACATAGCACCTCTATCTTTAAGAATAGGAACAAAGAGAACCTGGGGAATTACAGAACAGTCAGCCTAACTTTGATACCTAGACAGATACTGAAACAAATTATTAAAACAATTTGTGAGCACTCTGATGATCATAGGATTATAAAGAATAGCCAGCATGGATTTGACAAGAACAAATCATGCCAAACTAACCTAATTTACTTCCTCAACGGGGTTACTGGCCTAGCAGAAAGGGGAAGAGTCATAAACATGATATATCCTTATTTTAGTAAGGCGTTTGACACAGTCCCACATTAGTCTCAGAAGTAAATGAGGTCTATATGAAATTACTATAAGGTAGGTGCACAACTGGTTGAAAGACTGTACTCAGAGTAGTTATCAATGGTTCACTGTCAAACTGGGAGGGCATATCTATTAGGGACTCAAAAGGGGACTTGATAACAGTCTTCAAATATGTTAAGGGCTGTTATAAAAAAGGACAATGATTAATTGTACTCCATACATATGCAGCAAAGGTAGTACACTAGAAATGGGCTTAATTTGCAGCAAGGAAGATTTAGCTTTGATATATGGATAGTTAAGCTCTGGAATAGGCTTCCATGGGAGACTGGAATTCCCATCATTGAAGGTTTATAAAGACAGGTTGGACAAACATTTGTCACGAATAATCTAGGTTTACTTGGTCCTGCCACAGCATATAGGGAGCTGGCCTTTGATTTCTCAAGGTCCCTTCCAGCCTCCCTACATTTCTGTGCTTCTAAGGGGTTAGGAATCAAACATGAGTTCTATTCCTAGCCATGCCAACAATTTTTCTGAGACACTGTGGGCAAGTGTCTTTACCTCTGTGCATTAATTTCCCGCTACGCATCCATTTACCCTTCTCCATCTACAAAATAGGGCAACTCTTATCTCACATGGGCGCTGTTAATATGGGTGAAAAGCAGGGACACCCCCATTAATAAAACACCAAAGGAAATACCTGTAAATTCACATAAACAGACCACAGAATGGTGTGCAAAAGTATGGGAGAGAAAAGACAAAGGAATACAGCTTTTGGAAAAGCATTGTTTTTCAAAGAGACAGACCATTTCATTATTTAGTTGACTCTTTGTGAACAGTGAGGAGGATGAAATTTCTCTAATTTAGGTGGCAGATAATCCCTTGACCTTAATTTGCTTCTAAGTGACAAAGAGTCCTGGAATTGTTGCTTTGAAGTTACCAATTGTTGCTTTGAAGTTACAGCAGTGGTGGGCAACCTGTGGCCCACCAGGGTAATCTGATTGCAGGCCGTGAGACATTTTGCTGACATTGACTGTCCGCAGGCAAGGCCCCCCGCAGCTCCCAGTTCATGGCCAATGAGAGTTGTGGGAAGTACCGGGCCACAGGGACGTACTGGCTCACCGCTTCCCATTGGCTGTAATTTGTTTTATTTTAATCAACATTTAAAAATCTAATAGATTTTTAGCTTTTTTATAGTCTCAATTAGTACACATACACTAGTTTAAATTAATAAAAAAGTCATTAAGTTCTCTATTCCTATTTCTGATGTCTCATGATAAGCATTAGTTTGGGATATTGTAATGCAAAAAGAACCTAAGTATTATTATCCTGTCAAAATAGTGACTAATACATCATAGTACAAACTGAGGCACTGCAGGGAATAAGACAATTCTGAATCGCTGAAACAGAATGTGACAAGACAAATTAAAGTTTAATCCTTTAAAAAAAAAAGAAAAAGAAAAAGAAAAAGAAAGACTCCACCCCAATGTTAACCTGAAATAGGACAGTCCATCCATTTAGACTGTTAACTCCTCTTAAAAGTAACTCCTGAGCAGAAGGGATCATATGCTTCAAAAATCACAAAGATGACATGTATGGATGGTTTTATCACTACACACATATATCTTCACTGCATAGTGATGCTTGAGATCAAGAGCATTCAGCAGCCTAATCACACAAGAAAGTGACTTGCCTGTAACTGGTGTCCTCTGAAGGCATTTTGTGATACACCTGGACTTTTGGAGTTTGTGCTACTATAACCTGACAAGCTCAAAATTTAACTTTACTTTAGCAGGGGGTGTCTCAAACCAGCCTCTGTAGTGGAAGATAGGTACCTCTTAGAGCTCAAAATTAGATTCCTGTCATGCAAAGGTGAAAATGTCCCATATATACAGAAATTCTTAACAAAAAATGGCTAAAATAGAAGCCTCGACTTATGTGACAGAAGGAGAGAGTGACGCTTTATTGTAATGCAAGTGTAGAATAAATATGAAATTAAAGAATTAGTTATCTTAAATTCAGTTAAGGAAATATATGTGTTGTAAAGAAAGGCCCTAACTGGCAAGCAGAAAAAAGTTCTTGAAAGTAATAATCTACGGCCAAAAGAAATTAACTAGGGAGGATGTTGGCTCAAAGAATAACTAATAAGGTAGGTGAAGTCTCTAAGAAGGGGGCCTCTGACCAAAAGAGGTAACTGAAGATAGTTTTAAATAAGAGAATCTGTCCAAAAAGGAGCCAGGATGGAGCTTCCCATCCCACATACCAGTATTATTTTAAAAAGTAACGCCCCATGTGAACTCAGGGGCAACAAAAAAAGCTATTAAGTCAGCAAGAATGATGAGGCCTTGGGGAAAAAGGAGGTTGTAAATCTTGTCTGAATTAAGACTGTAAATAAGAGTGAACGGTCTCACATTGTTTGGTAGCTAAAGTAGTAATAGCTATGACATCATTTGTTTGTTGAAGGGTATAAAAAGAGTTATGAATCTGAAGGTTCTTTGTCAGACCCTATCTGATCATGCTGGAGAACGCCAGGATGAGAAGGCCAAATGTAGGGGAAACTATTCTTAAATATACTGATCACATGCTTATGAATGCGTTGTTGCTGTATTGGGTGTAGTGACCGCTCATTCGTTGGGCTGTTAGGCATGTTTAGAGCAATTGTATAAAATACCATTTGGCCTTTAGACTTAATAAAGGAATTTATGGTTAAATTAGTATTGTGGTAATATTCCTGTATTATTATTAGCAATTCCAACATCACCTCTTTGGATAATAGTAATTTTCTCATCTCTAAACATAAAGTTGTCCTGATATTGTTGTGCTGTCTTACACATCGGGGTATCAGTCCACAGTATATGGATGGGCACAAAAAGAACACATCATCTAAAACCTGGGCTTGAAATTCAAACCTACACTTCCTCTACACCCAAACAAACGGTAGACATTACTTACTTCTTTTCTGGTGGGACGTAATGAAGGTTCATGTTGACATGTGAAGTCACTTGATGGTGCCGAGATCTTTCATTAGCTGAAAATGCTGCATTTATGGCAAAATGCTTCACATACGACTCCAAGATAGTTATTATATTTCTCTGACAAGGCAGTTTCACTAGCTGAAGAGACAATTTGATGGACTGTCAAATAATACAATTATGGATTTAAGCAATGAGCCACAACATTAATTTTTGACCCATAGGCTAGCCTAACTAGTCTATTTTATATATATTTATTTCAAATTTGCTCCTTAAATTATACTTTTGCTCAATCCCTTGTGTGTCCAGTTTTGGGGAACATATAAATATGATAGCAGAAGGGGATTAGCTCAGTGTTGTATTCCAAGTTTCTTAAAACAAAACCAGATATAGATGTGAACCCTAATTTTACAGATTAATATATTGGTAATTCAGAACTCTAGTCATTTAGAAGCCTTATCCCCTGAAATCTTAGAAGTTTTGCTATAAAGGCAAGTTAGCTCTACATGCAAGTGCGACTTTTGACTGCCTTTAGGTATTTTTTTTTATATACTCTCCCTCATTTAACCAATCATACCCGTTTTCTCCTGTTAATATAATAACAGTCTTCTTCAAGCTTTTTTTTCAAAACTTCAGGAATTTCTATGCTTATTGCTCTTTCTTCCATATCCCTTTTAGTGTGAATCTCTTGTTCTTCTTTCTGCAACAGCACAAATCAAGGTAAGAAAAAATGGTTAGTGTTACTAGTTAATTACTGTAGTATGTTAGGCAAAACTCGATCAAATATTAAAATTTCTGCTAAACAGAAACTGAATCTAACTACTTGTATGATAAAATACATGTAAGAGTAGTTTCTGAATGTAGATGGACAGTACACAGTGTAGTTTCTTTCCAGTAATACCTTCAATGTATTTAAAAAAGTCCTGTTTTAAAAATTCTATTCGTTTTTTCACTGGTTTTCCTGTTTGCTTTTTGCTCCCTCACATTACAATTTAATAATAATTAAATCAATTGTCACTTTTTCCATTTGTTTTTAAACAGTTTCACTTTCAAATGATCTCTCCTGCAGTGTTTAGATTATAAACAGCTTTCATGCACCTGTTTCCACTGACTTTTTGTACAGTGGAAATATTTCTACTGGTCTTAGATTCTTACAAATAGGTCTAAATTTTAAACTAATTTGAGTTGGCAGACCCTCTTTAAAGACACTGTGTATATCAGCCATTAAAATCCTGATGACATTAGAATCTGCTTCACCTGCAGAGACTAGTAACATTTTACAAGAACTATAAATCTGGGTAGTGCTGTTTGCTGGCAGACCTTAAGAGTGGAAATAGAATGAGAAGAACAAGTCTAATTTAAATACATTTTATATTGAGATCAATGCCATCTAAGGGAGTAAAACATCTTCTATGGGTTTGAATAACTCTACCACAATAAGACCTCTATTAAGAGGTCAACAATCATGAGTTCTAGTCCCGGCCCTATAACTACATGCTGCATGGCCTTGAGCAATTAATTCACCTAACTGGGAAAATTGAGACAGGTTCAACCATGTAAAGTATTAAGTATTATTAAAATTAAGGGAGCTCATAGGAATATACCATGTCTGTCCTCTCTTCAATGTCACTTTCTTCACTTTTTATTTCTTCATCTGTTCCTTCATCACTGTCATCAGAAGAACTACTTATAGCTGTTTAAGAGAGAAATGAGTTATTTTTGATATTTCACAAATTTATTCTGCATATCGCATTGGACATAGATTCATATCCAACAATTTTTCACTTTGTAACATTTAATTCAAGGCTGTTTGGTTTGTTGTTTTTTGTAATGAGGTATAAACTAGAAATGCTGAAGAAATATTTTAAGTATTTTAGCATGCAATAGTTAGGAAACTCAAAACAAACAATGCTCATATATCAACTTTAATTCATGAACATTCACCAATATATGCAAATTCACAAAATTTTTCAACAACCAGTTGCTCTTTTTAATTTTCACTGGACTCTAGTTGTAAGCAAAAGGTTAGCGTATTCAGCTTAAAAAGGCAAAAAGAAGAAAAAGCTTTTAAATAAATATCACATGATATGCCCAAATGCAAGTTGTGAGCAAATTATACCAAATGTTGAAATGAAAAAGTGGTAAATACTAATGGTGTAAAGATGTCTGAATCAGAGGAATGACAATGGTCAGCACACTAATGAAGTGTTGACACTGCAAAACAATACAAACAGACCTTAAAGTTACTAGAAAAATGCCCTTGGATCGATGGCTGATAGAAGAAAGAGGCCAGGAACAACCACCACCAGCATGCTGGAGGCAAGAAACAGATCTCTTTACCATGCAGGTAGGAAAAAATCCTGTTGCCCAAAAGATCAGGACAAGCCAAAATGGTAACTGAGCAGGCATCAGAGTCCTTGGGGGAGGCTGGGGCCAGACAGAGCAACCCTTTGATTTGAGAGTAGTGTAGAGGCCAGATTTTTAAAGATATTTAAGTGTTGCTGTTCTCAGCATTGCAACAACTAGATGCCTAAAATCCCCTTTTGAATATGATATTTAAGCTCCTAAATCAGTTAGGTGTTGACACGGTGAGAGCAGCAACACCAAAATAGCTTTAAAAATCTGGGCCAGAGTGCCCAGAAGAGCTGAATGAGGGTAAAGCAAAGAGTATTGTCTGCCTCAAGGGTAGGGAGAGGAGAAGGATATCTTGGTGTAACGTCTGCTCATTTTTTATACAAAACATATTAATATACTTCATATAGTTATATTAACATTCTAGCCAGTGCTATTACATGCATATAACACCAAACTCAGTAGCAACTCAGACTGTTGAATTTGCACAGTTACAGTAAAACTTGTTTTATGAATGAATGGAGGATGGAGTTCATAAAACTGAGTATCTCAATTTACAGTAGATACAGGATATGTTGCAGGATGGTGCCGTGCATTGTTTTCTTCTTGTCCTTCAAATCAGTGCAAAGTGATTACCAACACAATGAAGGCATCAGAATGTGAAGGGATGTCAACTTGTTCATCATCAACATTGCTTTCGTTATGTCCCGCCCCCCCCCGACCTACTCAGGAAAAATTGTTCATATAACTGGTTGTTCATAAGATTGGAGTTTGTAAAATTGAGATGCCACAGTAGTTTAATAAGTTAACAATTTTGTAAATAGCACAATGCAAGTGTAGTCATCAAATCAAAGAGAAGACAACTTACAATTTTCACTACTCTCATCATTTTCCTCAGCAGGAAGGCTTTTTAACACAGAGTCAACACCAGGCAATCGACAACATCTCTTCTTCCTTCCCTTTCTTCTCCTAAAGAAGAATTTGAGTGAATTGTTCAATCTGTCATCACTCCACTTATTTACTACTGCTGTCAAAGCATAAGAAGCAGTGCTATATGCAAAAGCAAGAATAAAATATGCATAGGCAATGAATGTTTGTGATTGTATTTATTATTTCAAAAATAATTTACTTGAGGGACAATATTCGGACACATCAATGTTTTTACACTTTACTATACTCCCGCCACCCTGTTCTTCTCTGCAGCCCTAAAAGGCTAGCAAGTATTACAAACAGATATTTGTTTTTGGGGAAAGAGTCCTGCTTCAAGTCTCCCCAATGTACTTGTCAGTGATGTTTCTTCAGAAGGATGTGGATCCAGTACATAGGAATTTTATAACAAGTCTTAACTATATACCAGTTTTTAAAGAGATTTTTGAATGAAAGCCATATGAAGTCAAGAGATAAACATATTCCTTACATGCGAGCTACAGCTTTTCTTGCCAATTTACGTTGTAATCTGCGGTTTTCGTCTGTATCACGAAGAACATGATCTTCAGCTGCCCATCTATCCCAGCTAAATATAGGGCAAAAGAAAAAAATAATAAATAGAAACTGACTTTACCAATAAATACTGAATGATAAATGTAGATTTACAGTCATCTACAAAGTAAAATTTTAGTGTTCTTTAGAAACAAAATCTGGAATTAAGTGGTACTATGATGTAGACTTGCATCTTTTTGCACCATCCTTTGGCTTTATTTTTCCTTAAAAAAATAAATAAATAAAATACACTTTTTCCTTAACTTTACAAGTTGAAGTACCTGAAGCAATAAGACAATGTTAAGAAACGTCAGGTCAACATTAGAATGTTTCCAGACTTCACCATCAAGCAACTCAGATTATGACAGAGATACAGTCTGAGTTTCCACCGACACAGAAGCCATAAACCAGTATATCAACATAAATGAATTCCCATAAAAAGCATTTATTAAAGGTATTCACAAAATAAAGATTACTGAAGTCCTCCTTTTTCATAATAGTATTATTTCTTCCTATGAAGGTATAGTAATCTTTATGTTGAAATGTTCCCAATTAATATAAAATTGTTGAAGAGAAGCATGCAATAAAACCCAACTTTGTTTTCAGGTTCGAGCCTCTAGATCAGCTCCAGAACATTTATTTAGCAGAGGACTACTAGATGACATTTTGAATGAAAAAACCAAAATTTAAAAGGAAAATGATTAGTTAAGCAAACAGGCATGCCATTAACATTTACACAATACTACAATTATAATTACCCCCAAATTATCAATGGGTAATCAGTGCAACAACAGAGAGAAATACAGCCTTATAATCCTGGAACTTAACAGTACCCTTTTTATGTTAATTGGAGATCTCCTGAAATTTAGCAAGGCTACTCCTTTTATATTCAATTATAATACTAAGTAACTTTAAACTGCCCTTTTCCATAATTATATTCCCACTACCTTTTTACTGGCACTTTATATTACGCATAATTTAAATTAACATCTGTGTCAACATCTTTCCCACACTACCAGTATAGATAGCATTTTAATAAACCATTCACAACTTTTAAAAGTACTCATTAAAAACCTTGCTCAAACCAGTTATAACCAAAAACATAATGGTAACATAACACTGGGCCATGTCCTTCTTAACTTTTACTTTCCGATAACTAAGGTCCTACCAAATTCAAAATTCCCTTTGGTCAATTTCATGCCCGCAGGGTCTTAAGGTTGGTCAATTTCACAATTTCAGATGTTTGCATTTGAAATTTCACTATGTTGTAACCCTGGGGGCCCTGATCCAAAAGGGGACCGGGGGGGCCAAAGCTGTTGTAGGGGGATTGCAGGATTGCCATACTCACTTCTGTGTCGCCTTCAGAGCCCATGTCCTGTCCCTCCCCAGCCCAGCTGATTTTGGGGAGATCACATTCCACAGGGAAGGGCTTATTTCACAGTCTGTGACGTGTTTTTCACAGACGTGAAACTGGTAGGGCCCTACCCATAACACTATTTCCAACTTTCTTACACTAGCAACTTCCATGTCCCATACTCCTCTACCCTTAGGCTAATTTAGGCCCAAAACCTAACTTCTACTTATCTCTTACCCTACACCATCCTGTAGGCTACAGCATGCCATTGAAAAGATTTTGTAAATACAAAAACTTTTTAAATAAAATGGTGCACTGTATAGTCTCACCTTCTGTTCCAACCATTAAAATGGATCAGATATTCTGGAATCTTTCTGCCCTTCTCATCTTTTCCAACAACAATATCAACAATCTGAAAAAGAAAACAAAGCATGTGGCCTAATACAAAGATTACAGTGCACTTTCTATAGAAATGAGTGTTTAGAGAATGGGTTTGTGGGTGCAATAAAGGAATGGATACTTATGAGTAAATGGAAACCTAATGAACTGCCTTTGAACACCCATACTGTAGGAAATCATGCACCTTCTCCTAAGCCCATGGAACTACTACGAACTGCAAAGATGACAGAAAATGTTTGTGTACTGATCTGAGATCTAAATATTGAAGAGACTACTATTAGGTCCTGCCCTGTCCTCATTTCCTATCCATCCCAAAAAGTGCTCCAAAGAAGAGGGATGGAACAATGTGGATTTGCAGAGGTATCACATTTGGACAAGTAGCCTTCTATCTCCTTTATGAGTTGCTTCTGCAGACCCTCTATACAGGAAACTAACCAGTAACATCATGATACAGAAGGAATACCAAATGCTTAGTTAAAACTATTGAACACTCTTCTTGTTAACAGCATGTAGGGCCAAATGCAGAGGTGAAAGTAAGCCGGTACAGCGTACCAGCAAGAGCCGGTACGCTGTGCCAGACCAACTTCCCCAGGATGGCCATTTAAAGGGCCCGGGGCTCCCTGCAGCAGCGGAGCTCCGGGCCCTTTAAATCGCTGCCTGAGCCCGGCTGCCGGAGCCCCAGGGTAGCAGTGGCAGGGCTCCGGCGGTGATTTAAAGGGCCCAGGGTTCCCCATAGTGGCCAGAGCCCCGGGCCTTTAAATCACCGCTGGAGCCCTGCCACCGCTACCCTGGGGCTCTGGCAGCAATTTAAAGGGCCTGGAGCTCTGCTGTGGTAGCTGGAGCCCAGGGCCCTTTAAATCCCAGCCTCTGCAGCTGGGAGCTCTGGGGGTGATTTAAAGGCCCCGGGTCTCCCGGCTGCAGCCAGAGCCCTGGGCCTTTAAATCTTTAAAGGCCCCGCCTCTTCTGGTTGAGGCCACGCCCCCACTCAGCGTACCGTTAAGTCCTTTAAATTACTTTCACCCCTGGCCAAACTGCAGAATTAAGAGAACAATTATTTGCGAATGTCTGAACTGAACTCCAAGTAAGATAGCACAACAGATTTTGAGAATAGCTAATACTGCCAGCTGCTCACAGAGTCTGTTTTTATTCCATCTAGTACAACAAGTCCACCTACTCATATAAACAAACTTGAATTCAAAGTACTTTCACTTTGATATCTCCCAAAAAACTAAACAACCATCTAGAAGATTGAAGGATAGCCTTAATCTTGCCAAATAACTTAAAATCTAGTCTGGACAACTGTGTCACACATAAGACTTAAATACGCACTCAACATACACACCACGCATATCAGGAGTGTTATATAGTGCCTCTTAGGAAAATCCCTTTAGAAACCTCATCTCTTCCACAATGCTCACAAAAATCGAGTCAATCATATTAACTAGAGATGGCCTGAAATTTTCCGTTGGGGGGTTTGGCACAAAATGCAGCTTCCACAATTTCAATGTTACTGATTTTTTTTCTATTTTCCAGTGGAAAATAGAAACTAAATATTCAAGTTCCTTGAAATATTTTGGTTTGCAGAACTGAAACAAAACATTTTTTTTTAGGTCAACACTGATTTGTATCCACCTGTGCTGTTGCAGTGCCTCATGCAGTTCAGATGCTTCACGCCCACATTCTCTTCCAGGGGCCTGGCTCCCTCACTCACTCCTAGAACGGCTCCTGTAATGCACTGCAGTCTTCTCACCAGTTGGATCAATGCAGTCCATCGTAGGAGTTGTGATCCAGCTAAGGAGCCAGGACCACAGAAGAGAAGGGATCTTTTTGTTTTTCTATATCTTTTGCAAACACATTTGGGGGCATTAACAAAATAATACGCAACTCTGCAACACCCATTTTAAGGGGCTCCTGCAGGCAACTCTCTCTGTGGAACACTAAAGGGAGCAGGTCAGCAATACAAGCCTGGGTGTTCTTATAGCAACTAAAAGGGCAGTCTTCACAGAGAGAAACTGCTAAGTCCTTGATCACAGAAAACTGGACTTAGATATTTCAGGCTATCCTTTGGGTGTGATGAAAAAAAAAAAATCAAAGTTGCTGAAATCCCTGAAACTGGAAAGACAACCATCTGCACCATTACACAGCCTGAGTTAAGATTTAATTTAAAGGGTGTTTCACTGTTGTTTAGTGAACACCCAAAACCAATATTACATTTCTTTTTCTAAAAGCTCTACACGTTTTTAAAAAGTCCGAATGCCCAGCAATTAACCACTTAGCCAACACTATGTAATTCATCACACACTGCCACTTTGCCCGCTCCGCTTCCGCTTCGTCCAACGGTACCTTTGACTTGAAGTCCCAATTTAATAGGCTTTTACCGGGGAGGGCTCCCTCCCGGTACTGTGCCTATTAAAGGCGCACAGGACTGAACTCCACAGGGGAGCCTATTTGGCAGGTGCACACGGAATCGAGGGTGGGCATGTGTCTGGCCCAGCCCCGTTCACACCGCTCCTGTCTCTAGGACATGCAGAGCCCTGCTCCGATGACTGGCAGCCCACACACAGCGGCCGCCGCCTCCCACGCCGAGCACAAAGCCGCCGGGGGAACCAAGCCAGGGGCACGGCCCGGAGCGGGCGCAGCGCAGCGCTCCGCTGGCGGCCTCAGGCCCGGAGGCTCCCAGGTGCCGCGGCGCCTGACCCCGACTGAGGCCCAGGGGAACTGGGCGCCCGCACGCCCCCGAGGCGCCGGACCGGGGCCGCGGACTCCCGCGCGGGATGCAGGCGGGGAACGGGCCCCAGCAGGACGCGGGGCTGGGCGCGGCGGCGGCGGCTGCCCCCTGGCGGGGTCGGGCCGCCGCCAAGCCCCGGTGTGAGGCTGCGCCAGGGGCGGGGCGGACGCGAAAGCGGAGCCTGCCCGGCCTGAGGAGGCGGCGGCGGCGGCGGCGGCGGGAGAGACCGAGGCGCCCGGCTGGAGATGGCGGGGCGGGGCGGGGCCTGTCTCTCTCCGTCACGCACACCCACCCCGCGGCCGGGCGGAGCTGCCGCTTCCGCCGACTGCGGGGCCCGGCGCGAGGAGGCCGCGGCGGGGGGAGGGGGGGCGGAGCTAGGGGCGCGGCGCGCGCGCGCGCGCGGCCGGTGGGTCACCTTGGCATCATAGAGCACTTGGGCCTTGGTGGGGTCGGGCTCGAAGCAGAGAACGCGCTCGCCTCGCTGGAACTTCAATCTCATTCCCCGCGCGGTCATTTGTTCGTCATGGCGAAGAGTGGAGAAAACCCCGCCCCCTGCGAGGGGTGGGGCCTGAGCTCGCCCCGCCCCCCGGGCCGGGGACCTGGATGCGGGGCGGGGATCCGCGGAGGCCTCCCGGAGGAGGGAACCCGCCCCCCCTCCCCCGGCCGTGGGCACGAGGGGTGGGGCCAAGGAACGGCTGTAGCTCCCCTGTGCTCTGGGGCTGCATGATTGACGTGTGGTGCAAATTATTTAGGGAGCTTTTTTGCCTATAATGTGCCAATCAGCAGCCCTGGGAGGTTATGGCCCAGTTGCTCCCCTGTTCCCCCCTTCGGTCCCAGTCCCCCCTGGGCTGCCTTTCAGCCCCTGGCTCCGTCCCTGGAGTCCCCTCATAGTCTCCTGCAGATCCCCCGGCTACCTCGCTCTGCCTCTGTGGGTCTTCCCTCAAACAGGGGTCTCAGCCCTTCGTCCACAAATCACCCAGCTGATCAGGAACTGGGGAAACAGGCCCTTAATCCCGCGGGGGGGGGGGGGGGGTATAGCTGAACCTGGCTGTCCTTAAAAGGCCAGCCAGCCTGTGACGCTAGCGCTAACTTCACCGTTGTAGCGGCAGTTCTCGTCATTTTCTAGTCTAGGCAATTTAGTCATTTTCATCTGTAGTGTAAAAAATTCAAACAAATCAGCATCTAATTATCCAAATTTCACCTGTAATGTGAAGATCATAGAGGAATCCGCAACCCTCAACAAAAATGAAAATTATGTTAAGGTAATAAAATAATAAACTTTCAAGAAATATATAATAACGGTATATGACCAAAGACAACAGTCTTACAAATAACTCCATAAAGAAAACCTGAACAAATTTAATACTGTATAAACACAAAAACACCCAAACCCACAAAATTAAATTTCCAGAATTTAATGTCCATTAACTAGAGACACTGCATATAAATTTACATTAAATTTAACATTTAACACTCTATCCAACAACTGAAAGTTCTACTCATGTGAAACGGGACCAAATTAATGTTATTGAAATCTTTACATTAGCATTTTATTACATGTATGTGTTCCAGTTTGCAATTTTGGAGCTTCTGCAGCACAGTCTCCCCATAACTTGCACAGTTGCACATCATGTCTTTTTACCTCAATTGATCTGATAACAATACATTGTGCTGTAAGTAGTAAGCACTTCATAAAAACCTTCATCATACATTTGCTCATTCCTTACTATGAAGCACTGTTCCCCTGTAGCACACATTTTGTTGTTAACCTCATTCTGAAAATGGCTTTTTTCCTGAAGTAGGAAAGTGCTCATATGCCAGTCAGTGATTCGTGATCTGTGTCTCAATCATTTGGAAAAATGTTTTCCCCTGCTGAGATCCCCATGGTTAGCAAGGTCAAAATCATCTGAGATACATGAAAACAAAGGTATATGTTTGTGTGCGCACAATGTGGATTGCTCAGTATATCTAATCCCTTCATGAACCTAACAAGAAATGTGGATGCCAATCCTGGCAAAGCTTCCCCCTCACTATGTGGCTAGTTTCACTCTGCACAGCATAAGCCTGAGATGAATGTTTGTCCCTCTAGATATTGCACTAAAATACCCCACAAAGAGAAAACAAATGTGTGAGGCAGTGACTTAAAGAACATATTTATAAATGAACTTGGGCTGTTGATTAATCACAGTTAACTTACACAAGTAACTTAAAATTAATCACCATTAAAAAAAATCACGACTAATGGCAGGTTTAATCACACTGTTAAACAATAGAATACCAATTGAAATGTATTAAATATTTTGGATGTTTTCCTACATTTTCAAATATATAGTAGTCTGTGTTGTAATTGAAATCAAAGTGTATATTATTTTTTATTACAAATATTTGCACTGTAAAGTTGATAAAAGAAATAGTATTTTTCAACTGACCTCATACAAGTACTGTAGTGCAATCTGTTATGAAAGTGCAATTTACAAATGTAGACTTTTGTTGTTGTTACGTAACTTCACTCAAAAACAAAACAATGTAAAAGTTTAGAGCCTACAAGTCCACTCAGTCCTACTTGTTCAGTCAGACACTCAGACAAACAAGTTTGTTTACATTTACAGGAGATAATGCTGCCCGCTTCTTATTTACAATGTCACCAGAAAGTGAGAACAGGCATTTGCACGGCCCTTTTGTAGCTGGCATTGCCAGATACGCTAAACATTCATATTCCCCTTCATGCTTAAGCCACCATTCCTGAGGACATGTTTCCATGCTGATGATGCTTGTTAAAAAAATAAAGTGTTAATAAAATTTGTGATTGAACTCCTTGGGGGAGAATTGTATGTCCCTTGCTCTGTTTTACCCGCATTCTGCCATATATTTCTTGTTATAGCAGTCTCGGATGATGACCCAGCACATGTTGTTCATTTTAAGAACACTTTCACTACAGATTTAACAAAATGCAAAGAAGGTACAAATGTGAGATTTCTAAAGATAGCTACAGCACTCGACCCAAGGTTCAAGAATCTGAAGTGCCTTCCAAAATCTGAGAGGGATAAGGTGTGGAGCATGTTTTCAGAAGTCTTAAAAGAGAAACACTCAGATGCAGAAACTACAGAACCCGAACCACCAAAAAAGAAAGTCAACCTTCTGCTGGTGGCATCTGACTCAGATGATGAAAATGAACACGTGTCGATCTGCACTGCTTTGGATTGTTATCGAGCAGAACTCGTCATCAGCATGGACACATGTCCCCTAGAATGGTGATTGATGCATGAAGGGACATATGAATCTTTAGCACATCTGGCACGTAAATGTCTTGCAATGAGAACACCTGTTCTTACTTTCAGGTGACATTGTAAACAAGAAGCGGGCAGCATTATCTCCTTCAAATACAAACAAGTTTGTTTACCTGAACAATTGGCTGAACAAAAAGTAGGACTGAGTGGACTTGCAGGCTCTAAAGTTTTACATTGTTTTATTTTTGAATGCAGTTTTTTGTACATACTTCTAAGTTTGTAAGTTCAACTTCCATGATAAAGAGATTGCACTACAGTACTTGTATTAAGTGGATTGAAAAATACCATTTCTTTTGTTTTTTACAGTGCAAATACTCCTCTACCCCGATATAATGCGGTCTGATATAATGCGAATTCGGCTATAACGCGGTAAAGCAGCACTCCACGGAGCAGGGCTGCTTTATCTTGTTATATCCAAATTCATGTTACCGGAAGCGGTTCCTTTGCGCTTCCCTGCTTACTTGCTATGGCCCCCCCTGCCCCAGCTCACCTCCTCTCCGTCTTCTCCCACGAGCATGCCACCGCTCTGCTTCTCCCTCTCTCGCTCCCAGGCTTGCTGCGCCAAACAGCTGATTCGTGGCAAGCCTTGGAGGGAGAGAGAAGCAAAGCGGCGGCGGATTGGGGAGGGGGGGCCAAGGAGGGCTGCAGCAAGTAACTGGGGGGGAGGAGGGAGCAGAGGAACCACTCCCTGCCCCAGCTCACCTCCGCTCCACATCCTTCCCTGAGCACGCCACCACTGCTCCGCTCCGCCCCCCACCTCCCTTCCTTCCTGCATCAAACAGTTGATTGGTGCAGCAAGCCTGGAAGGAAGGGTGGGGTGGGGGGAGAGAAGCAGAGCGGCAGCGGCATGCTCAGGGGAGGAGACAGAGCAGAGGTGAGCTGGGGCAGGGAGCAGTTCCTCTCCCTACCCCAATATTATGCAGTCTCACCTATAAGGTGGTAAGATTTTTTGGTTCCCGAGGACTGCATTATATCATGAACTTAAACTTTAGAAACATAGGACAATAGCCTGGCCCCCACTTACTTCAGTAGGGCCAGAATTTGTCCCATGTTGCCTAAGTTACTTGTAAATCATGTTTATTTTTCATTTAGAACTGTTCTAAACAGATGATTTGAAGCCACTCCTGAAAATAATCTCCATCTCTCCTTCCACAGCTTGTTCAATTTTTCTCCTGGTTTTTTCAAATGCAACTTTAATTATCCTTAGCCCCAATCATTTGAAGCTCCCTCTTATCTGAAAGAGTGTCTTGTCCCATGTCTTCTGTGAGTTCAATTCCCTAATTTATCTGAAACCTAGATTATCAAATGATATTTAAATAACTGATATTTAAAGAATTGAGTTTGTTCTTTGGGCCTCTGTTGATGACATTATTTACTTTTATTTTACTTTACTTCCCAGTTGAAGGGATTTCACAAATAAAATAGGACTACAAATAGGGGCGTAGCAAAGCAACAACTCACCAGCATGGCACCTCCTGCTGGTCATCCTGGAAATTAGCTCTTCCAGCCCAGAGCACCCTCTGCAGGCCACTGTCTTGCCTGTCACTGGCCCCGTGTCCCTCACAAACCCCCGTGCCTTTTACCTTGGGGTCCTGCCCCCTGCAGTACCCCCACACTCGGTCTCCCTTCCCAGGGGAACCCACAACCATCTAAACCCACCTTGCCTCACTGGCTACTGCCAGTCATCAGCTAGTCCCCACTCACTGGAGCGGACTTCAGTCTGTAATGGCCACTCATCACTGGCAAGGGGGTAGGACCAGCTGCCTCTGCCTATACCCAGGCTGCACCTCTACAGCCCCAGTATCTTTTGGCCATAAACAAGGTCTGCAGCCTGGGAGTTTACCAGGCTGGAGCTTTCCAGCTCCCTTTTCCAGCACTGCCCCACTTCAGGTACCTTGCTCCCAGGCAGCTAGCCCTTTCCACTCTAGGGCTAGAGTGAGACTCCCCTGCTTCTGGCCCACAGCCCTCTTATAGGACCAGCTGTGGTCTGATTGGGGCATAGCCCCCACTGTGGCCACTTCCCCCAATCAGCCTAGGTTTGCTGCTTTCACTCCTTTTCCACAGCCCTCTGCAGGGCTGCTTTTACTATTGGCTCCCCAAGGAAGCCCTCTCCCAGGGCTGTTTTAACCCCTTCAGGGCCAGAGCGGGTGACCACCCCACTACAGGGGGATTATTGAAGATGTGAGGGAGGAGGAATTGTTCAGAGAACAGGGTTTTAAAGAGGACTTTAACAGAGGAAAGGGAGGCTGGTAAATGAGACCAGTGACACTATTTCAGGCACAGGGTCACAGTACTCGGTGTGATAGTAACAATGGAATTAATAAAGCCAATAATGAGAAAAGGAAAGCTTTCGAGTGACAGTGAGCGCTTCTTCAGACCAGGGAAAGGAAAAAGAAGAGCTCTGTGTGTCTCTCTCCCCAGTTGTCTCAATAAAAGATATTACCTCACCCACCTGGCCTCTCTAATATCCTGGAACCAACATGGCTACATCAACACTGCATACATAATGGGAAGAGACCGAGAGTAAAGGGTTTGGGAAGAATGTAAGCAACAAAAGGGAAAATCAAGTTGTCATTGATGGGATTCAGGGAGAAGCATGGAGAGAGAGCCCCACTGGTTTCCCCCGGTGTGCCACCTGGAACTGGGTTACCTCTGAGTCCTCTGACTCACAAGCCTGGGATCCCTCTCAGCACTGTGCTTCTGTGACAGGCTATAGACCGCTCACACACTCCAGCATTCACACAGGCAGGGACACACCCAGCTGCAGTTGTATGCAGGCTTTGGCCAGCCACTGCATGAACCAACAATAGAGAGGCTGAAGCCAAAATAACCCCCAGTCCCGCAGCCTAGGACCCCAGAGCTGTACCATCCTGCCCTAATTAAAACCCTGACCAGTATGAATTTATTACCCAGTTCACCTCTCCCTCAATGTGGAGAGGAATATGCACAGTATGCTTGTTTTAAACCAAGCTGAGATTTTCCCCAGACATTTCCATCAAAGGCACTCTGGTTTAGATTAAAACATAAGACAAGTTTATGAACTACAAAAAAGATAGATTTTAAGTGAGTATAAGTGATAGCAAACAGATCAAAGCAGATTACCGAGCAAATAAACAAAACCGCAAACCAAACTTAAAATACTCGATAGATTGGATATGAATTAGCAATTTCTCACCCTGGTTGATGGTACAGGCAGTTGACCAGGTTTCCATACACAGGTTAGAAATCGTTTTAGCCTGGAACCAGCACTTCCCCCAGTTCTCCAATCTGTGTTCCTCGGGTGTTTTCAGGAGTTCTCGTCTGTGGGGAGTGAGGCCCCTTGATGATGTCACAACCCACCTTGTGTAGCTTTAACATATGGCACAGTTTGTGGAAAAATACAGGAAAAATACAGGTACCCAAAATGGAGATCAGTGTCATGTGGTCTGGTCACATGCCCAGCTGAGTAATAGCAGCCATTACTTACAGGCTGTCTGGAGAATTCTTATGCTCTTATGCTTTCTCTTATCCTATTCAGTATTCCCTGTTTATGCACCCAAGGATCACTTTAGCCATTTTAGCCACAGCATTGCACTGGGAGCTCAGGTTCAGCTGATTATGCACCATGATAGCCAAGTCTTTTGTAGTCACTGTTTCCTAGGATAGTGTCTCCCATCATGTAAGCATGGCCTACTTTCTTTGTTCCTAGATGCATACATTTGAATTTATCCTTATTGAAACACATATTGTTTGCTTATACCCAGCTTACAAAGTGATCCCGATCACGCTGTATTAGTGACCTGTCCTCTTCATTATTTATCACTCCCAAAATCGCTGCTTCATCTATATTTATCAGCATGATTTTATATTTTTGTGCAGGTCATGCTAAAAATATTAAATGGTTCATATAGGGCCATGAACCAATCCCTGGAGGGCCCCACTAGAAACACAGCCACTTAATGATTCCCCAGTTAAAATCACATTTTGAGGCCTATCAGTAATCCAGCTTTTAATCGATTTAACATAGGTTATGATAGGTTGGGCTTTTCACCATAATTCCCCCTTGTGTCAGTGCTTGAGGTTGCCATTATCCTCAGCTCCCATGCCTGTTGCAATCCAACTGCTTCTCACTATGTCTTTTGTGGCTCAGCCCTCCAGCCAAGTCACATAACATTCATGCCCTGCCAGGGCAACAGAAACGTCCAAATGAAAGTTCAATAAATAAATTTCCAAACTAATAACTTCTTATGCTTTGCCTCTTGTTATCTGCTTCTGGGCTCCTTTTCCTGGACCCTGCAAAGCTTCTCTTACCTCTGCTTCTTCCCCAGCAGGATTCCTCCATTGCCTCCTTTTGCCGGAGACAGATCAAGAAAAACTGATCACAGAACTAAAATTAGTCATTGCTTGGGGGAAAATGACCATTGCCTGATTATATCTGTTATGTGCAAACGTAATAAAGTGCCAAGCAGTAATATAAATACTTTGTGATTTAAAGGGGCCAATTCACAAAGCTGAAACTATTATGAGCCAAATCCACTGAGAAATAGAATTTAAACTGAAAAAAGTGAGGATAATTGGGAATGGTTTAAGAACAATTTACTAGATGCCCAAGAAGCCACAATCCTATAATCAAGAAAGAAGACTACAATGGTTTAAAAAACCAAACCAAACCAAACAAACAAAAACAGTTTGGCTTAGTAGGGAAGTGAAAGCAGCTGTAAAAAATAAACATAATGTATAACAGATGGAAAAAAAGTGGGAGGCTGATAGCAATGAATATAAATTAGAAGATAGGAATTGTAGAAAATTGATAAGGGAAGTCTAAGGACAAAAGGAGCCCTCCATGGCCCGCCAAATTAAAGACAATAAAGAGTTCTTTAAGTACATCAGGAGCAAAGGAACTAGAGCAATGGTGTTGATCCACTACTTGATGGGAATGGCAGAATTGTCCATGATAATACCAGGGACAATGTAGCACTGGAAGATCTCTGGCATATTGCTCAGATTGAAGTCCTCCAATATTACAGAGGTTTTTTTCCCTACCTCTTAATGATAAGTGCTTACAGATCTGTTCATCCTGTTCTCAGGTGTGATTTAGTGGTCTGTAGCAGACATCAACTACTACCTCATCTTGTGCTTTACCTGTTAGAGATTTTATCCATAAGAAATCAAGATCATTTGCTTCCATCAGTGACTCAGAAATAGGTATACCATTTTTGACAGAGTCGCATTCCCCAGCTCTTTTCGCCCCCTTAATCCTTCATAAATAAGTTATAACCAGTGATTTTAACATTCCAATCATGCAAGTCTTCCCACTAGTATAATAGCTCATGCTTTCAATACTTATGTCCCCACTCAGTTAGGTCACTGGAAGGAACTGGACAGAGGCATCACGCTGTCAGAGCAGCAGAGTCTGTAGAGAGAATCAAAGCACAACTCATAAAAAACTTCCCTTTGACAATATTGTACAGTTTTTCAGAAATATTACATGATTGGTACTATTTAATATTGGGCTGATTTGCAATATCATATATGAGAAAATTTATATCCCCATGTATAAGCAAATAAAGGGCTAATCTTTCTCCCACTGAAGCCAATAAGAATTTTGCCATTAACTTGAATAGGAGGAGAGAATCAACTTCTAAATTCTTTGAGACGATCATTAGCAAGGCTCAGACAGTAAACATTTAATAGGGGAAACTCTTTTTTGCTTCTGCAATCTCCCTTGACTACATAAAAACTAATTCATTTTATTAAGGGGAAATTTGCTCTTTTCAAATCTCCTTCAGGGTAAACCCTGGTAATTACACTCATTTCATCTGTTTACAATGGCTCCATAAAACTTTACCCAAGAAGGTGAGGCAGTTATTCTTTTCAGGATACAGCTCTACAGAGAGATCCTGACATTACTTATACAAAGTGTACTTCTTGCTTTTCCATAATTTATTTAAGAGATATGAAAAAGACAGTCACTATTCTACCATACATAAAGTCATGGGAAACTCTGGAAGTAAGGGCTCTATTTCCATTTATTATAATGGGGTGAGGTAACAGGAGTGTGTATGGTATCTCTGCCTGTTTTAAGGTTTCCTGACATTTCCCATTATAAGACCCTGTTTTCAGTTACATATAACTTTGCCAAACTTGAACAATTTGGTCTGAAATTTTACATTCTGGGTGTCTGCCTCAGGTTGAATTGTTTTGGAAAATTTCAGACAAAATGGTTCAGCTGCTTCTGAGAAGAAGGCTAGGATTGGGTAACATTTTCTTTCAACAACTGCTCTAGTGCACCCATGATTTAGAGCAGGGACTTGAAATTTGGCAGCAAGGGGGTGACTGTTGTGTCAGGGATGTGCCTTTTGCCATCCCTGTGAAAACATCTGCCCACATTTGGCCAAGTTATAAGCATTTGAAAAATTGTAGTGTGCACATATTCAGTAGAGACGTCTTCATTTTAGCAGGTAAAATGTCTAAAGATTCCATCTTCAGTGTGCATGGTCAAGCCTCATACAGCTCCTGGTGCTGACTGGCCTACTCATGCACAATCCAAACTGAGTGACTGAGCATGCTCCAGCCCAAGGCTAATAGGACTATTCCCTGTAATTGCTGTTTCTGAGGGTGAGGCAGGACACTAGAACTGGGAACAAGGACCCTGTGTCTCCTGTGTTCTCAGTAACCCCCCTTCTGGGATCCAGGCTGCATGGTGGAGGAAGCTGCCTGACTTGAATGCAGAAGAGACAAAACCCATATCAGAGGGAGATGGAAAGGAGTAGGTTCGGACAAGCAGTCTGGTGAGACTGGGACCCTGAGGGAGAAAAACTGTGACTCAGAACTGGGGGAAGACTGGGACTGGGTGGACAAGAAGACTGAGACCCAGAGGAGACTGGAAGCTAGTGAGCGAAGTGGAGTTGGGGGAAAGACTGGTAGCCAAGTGACTGGAGGTGAGGACAGGACACTGAGATCGGGTGAAGACCTGAGGGGAGGGTTGAAATTGGTACAGGCTGGACAATAAGACTGAGACTAGCAAGCAGTATGGGGAAGAAGGAGGGTTGGGAGGGAGATGTATCTGACAAGTGGCTGAGGTGCAGAGAAAGAACTGGAACTGACTGGGCCAAAGGTCCAGGGTTGGGGCACAGTGGGAGGATGAGATTGGATGAGGAGCCTGGGATGGAGATTGGGACTGGAAGCCAGTGGGCGGAGACACCAGTCATATGAGTGGTTGGGGGGGAGAACTGGAACTAGCTGGGCAAAAAGAGTGAAACTGGGGAGAGTGGGGAGAAGGGGAAACTGAGAATGGGGATGGGGGAGATTGGGACTCAGACAGAAAAACCTGAAGAGGGAGACTAGGATTGGTTGGGCAAGGAAACTTGGCCTAGGATGAGAAGCCTGAGGAGTGGAGACTGGGACTGGGTAGGCAAGGAGAAGAGACAGGACTGGGACAGGTTGGAAGGGTCCGGGCTGAAGGGGTGAAGCCTGAGTGGAAAGGGCAGAAGAGTCTGTGCCCAGTAGAGCACACCAGAGCCAATAGAACCCAAGATTCCTGAGTCTCACCATTCCTCTGTTGTCAGCAAATATCTGTGAAACCCACTGGCAAAGTGTCATTTCCCCTTCTAGTGCTAGTCCACAAAGAGAAGCTAACTGATAAGCAATAATAAGTTGTTATCAAGTTGTAGAGGTCTTTGTGATGGAGCTGAAGGTTCTAACCTTGCTAATGACCCATGTGATGCCCCATGACAGAATTTCTGTTTTTTCATTTTGCTTTTCTAAAAAACAGGGAAATTGAACACAAAAATCCTAAAAGAACTTTATTAAGGTTGCAAAGTCAAGCACTCAAAAGTCAGGAAATGCCAGAATTAAGCTTGCCTGTGCAATCTTAATTTAACCCCCATATATGTATGTATTATGCTGCGGTCTCTAACTACATACTATTTATTTCCCAACCAGACCTCTGCTTCACTCAGTGCACAAAACAGATGGTGCTGCATTAATGAGCAGCTATTCAATATTTTGTTTCCTCCTCATTGTTCAGTGTATGGCCCCAGGCCTTATTTACTGCACACTATTCAAACCCTGCTCTTAAGACAGAAGTATTAATTTCCTCATAGGCTTTTCTATGGAACTCATCACTGAGGAAGCTAGTGTGGCTAAAAGGACCAACCACCAGACTGGGATTTAGGAGGCCTGAGTTCTGTTCCCAGCTCTGTTGGGAACAGAACTTGTATGACCCTAAGAAGCCCTCAGTGCTAACTGTCAAGTGGGCTACAAGAATATCATGATTGTGGTTTGCCAAAGAAAACCATGTGAGGTCCTAAATGAAAACCAGGGTCACACTGGACATTGATATCATTGTGAAATGTATGTACTGATACTATGTTAGGAGTTAAGTATGTATACTAAAAATATGTTCTTAGATTCTGTATCACAAGAGAGGTGGAGAAACAGGTTTCCTGTCAGACAAGGGATGTTTATTCACCCACCTCTTTGTTGGATGTAAATTAAGAACTATAAACTAACACAAGGGTTGCACATTTACATACTAAATTATCAAAGGAATGTGAAGTCAATGAGGCAGAGGCACACATGAAAGCAAGCCCCAGGGGTTATACTGTCTTTGAGTACGGACAATTAATTTTTGGGGTTTATAAGTAGAATGCAAAGAAGATACCCCTTCATCCTGGCCCTAAAAAGTAAACGGGCAGTACATTTACATTAATGAAAATGGGATCTCAACTAGGCTTGGTTGTAAACGCAGCAGAAGACATCTAGAGATAGTTAGAGATATACTGCTAACAGGTTAGCCTGTTCAGTTAAATTCAGTCTCTAGAAGGCATGTTATAATTTTGTCTTATATGTAACCCCTTTGTTTTCATTATCCTTACTCACTATCTCTTGAATCTTTGATAATAAACTTATTCTTGTTTTCACTATAATTATATCTTAATGTTGCAGTATTAAACAAAGTACTGATCTTGAGTCTCACTCACACTAGTGGCAGGGGAACTAACAAGATGACTTACAGTCCTGGACACCCTCAGAACTGTCACACCTTAGGCAAGGCACTTCACCCTTGTGTACCAGTTCTCTGTAAAATGGGGCAATACTTAACAACCTTTGTAAGGAACTTTGAGATCTACCTATGAAACGTGCTATATAAGAGCTAGGTACCACTATTATTATTATTTTAGTGTCTGAGGGCTGGATTCACAATGGGGACAGAGGCACCTAGCTGCCCCTTTAGGCATCCAAGTCCCACATACTGGTGCCACTGACATTCACAAAACCCCTGTTCAGCTGCTGCCTAACTCTGTAGGCACCTGAAGTCCCAAGGCACCCAAGTGTCCGCTGGTAAAGTCACCTACATTTCTGCTGGGAGGCATGTGATCAAATCATCACTGGGCAGCTTTAACTTAGACACTGAGCCTGGGACTTATTTGTTGTCTTATTCCTACTGAGACCGTGGGCTCCACACCACATAGCCAACTGCTTAATCCAGAGTAGAAAAGACCATCCAAAGATCGTTTTAAAATAATGTATTTTATTGTATATTTACTTTTACGTTGTAGGGTCACCCAATCAGTACATTCCATTCTTCTTTTGGCTTCAATACATGTATACTGAACAAATCAGACAAAATGAGGCTCCAAAAAATCATGATATACAGTGCCACTGAAATATACTTTAGAATTTTAAAAAGAAAGTTTGGATGTCTCCAATACAGGGGGTCCTTGACTTGTGCAATCTGTGGGAAGACTATGTAAGAGGGCTATCAAAGCAAACCTTAGCGAAAAATCCCTTACAATGCCAGATGTAATGAAGATATCTTTTCAAGCAGTACTCTTGACAATCTTTCTTCTCACATGATGTGATTAACTCTGAATCACTTCTACACAAATTGAATGGGCAAAAGTTCACACTGAGGAGACTATTCTTTAACTTCATCTATTTTTATTACAGCATTGGAGAAGCGATGTTATAGTTAAGGTTAAGATGACACTCTCATTCTAAATCCCCATTTTCAGTGGCTTATAATCTTCTCCTAAAGGGTTTGGCATTTTGCATGCTTGATTTAGCCCATACATGATTAAGTGATTTTTTTTTTCCTTTTGGAAAGTTTCACAAATGCCTGCTAGGCCTCTTCTGAGTTGTCTAAACATTAAAAAAAAACTCTTTTGTTTGTTTGTTTTCAGATTTACCCCCCTCGTTCTGTCTTGGCTGACCCCACACTAATTTTGGTTTTAAACACTGAGACTTGGCATGCACTTAGTTGTGAATGGGAAAATGCTCCTTTAATTGGTCAATAAATATTTGGTTTTGAAATAACAAAGGCCGTCACCCTGTAGTCCCCATCACATAAGTGCAGAAGGGATCCAGTGTCCATGGATCCAAGCTTGGAATGAGAGTGCCACTTCCTTGGCAAATACCCACCTCCCCACAAATCCACAGAAAGCCCCTCCACTGGGACCCCAGGGGATTCTGATTTTATGGTTTTAAATAAAATATAATAAAATAAATATTACTTTTGTTTTCAAAGATTTACTGCTTGACTGTCTATTCTTGATCGGCGGGCTGTATCCGTATCCTTTCAAGGGATAAGTTAGCTAGCCACGGCATCCCCTAGAACCTCCTTTAGGGCAGGCCACAACCTTAATTACTGGTATAAATAAATTAAAAATAAAGGTATTAAATTAATGCAGCATTTGTAGGCAACATCATAGGCTTAATATAATTGGTTTCAAATCTTCCAGGAGCACCACTTTCTCTTCAACTCCATCCAAAGCTGTGGGAGAAGCTGGGGCAAGTTACTGCAGACAAAGAGTCATTAATATCTTAACATTTACTTCATCCTCTTAGACCATAGAACCCCACAATGTGAAGGTAATTCTGGGGCAGACATGAGTCAGGGTAGCCCTGGCACCATGGTTCCTGCAGGGGCCATGCTACCCAAGGGAGGCAAGAAGCTGATGTGGTGAATAGCAGACCCCCATATGGAAGATACTCTGTGTTCACAGAGAGCAAGAAGCTACAAGTTTGCAGAGTGGAGCACTCCTGCTTTGTCCTTCTGACAGAGAATTAGAAAGGGACTGGAAAGGCCAATTTGTGGATCCACCATTCACTTTCAACTCAATTGCTATTGCAGAAAAAAATGCCAAAAATATTGCAGTTTCCAGCATGGCTTATACCATAAAAAGTGGGTTTAAAAAATGTTTCAGGTCCTCACTTTGTGGCTTGGCACTTGGCAGGGGAAGGGACTGTTTCAAAATGTGACATTTTCACCTCAAACTACTCCTTTTCTTCTCCCAGCTGCCTTTCCTCATTCTCCCATACCACTCCCTCTCTCCACACCCCCCGGTACCCTTATTAACAAAAACAAAAGGGGAAAGAAACAAAAGGCAGAAGCAGTAGTGGCCTAAAAGTGAGATTTTATTTTATTTTAGAGAGTGACACTGAATGCAATGTCGTGGAAAAAATCATAAAGAAAAGTTTAGTTACTTCATAAAAACTGTATTGTCCCCTTAATCTCAGAGCAAATTTATTGATATGAGTGGGAGATTTACTGTGGAGTGAGGGAACTATGAAGTCCAGAAATTACATCTCAGTCCCTGGATCGCATTTAAATATGGCCTCTCGGCCTCTCCTCCAAATGAGTTTGACATCCTTGCTCGAAAGCCTTGTATACACTCAATTTGTGTACCAATTTAACTAAACAGGTGTACAAAATGATTTAGTTAAATCTCTGCATCCTCTGTAATGCAGGGCCTTAAACCGATGTAAGAGTACTTCTGTTACTCCTTAGCTTAAGAAAAGGAAACACCATGCAAAGCATTTGTTTTACCATTTGCAACTACTACTAAGAAGGCTAATGGACCCTGTAAACAGAAAGTGATAAGACTTCTTTTAAAGACAGATTCAGAGACTTCCAAGAGTTGCTTTGCTGGAAGACAATAAGGCCCCAAGAATTCAACAAAGTACTTGAGCATGTTTAAGTTAACTTTTTTTTAAAGTTAAACATATGCTTAACTCCATCCCTATTCAGCAAAGCACTTGAGCACATCCTGAAAGTTTAGCATCTGCTCAAGTGCATTACTTAATCAGGGCCTAAAGCCTTAATATTAGGGAAAATATGCAAATTAAATAGAGCCAATCTAACTAATCTCCTTGTCTTTAAATGCATATGTATATTTTGGAGGAATTTACAGATGAATTGGGTAACGGGAAATGAATACAACATGGCTGATCTAGGGTTTCAGGAAGGCTTTGATACAGTTCCATTTAATGGACCAGTTAAATTAAAGGCAGCAGGGATCCTGCTTGGACCATGAGAAAGAATAAAAAATTGGCAACAGAACAAAACAGAGAAGATGGAGTTTTGCCCAACATAGTGGAGAGAGAACCACTGAATAGTGTCCCTGTACAGCTTGATCCTTTTACCTGTGCTTTTATTTTGCTTATATTAATGGCTATGAACTAGAAAGAGAAAGCTGAACTATAACTATTAAGCTTGCACTGATTTACAAACTCCTGCAATCCCACTCAAATCTGTGGGTTAGCATAAATCAGCATAAAATCTGGCCAAGAGGTTTAAAGGGACAACTTCCACTTTAAATCACATTTCTATCTGTAAATATTATCTGAATAGACCTCTAAAAATGTGCAAGGATTTAAATACCTGATCCATCAAAATACTCCAAAGTAATCAACCTTTAAAATATAAGTATGAGGTGATGTGAAACTAAAAACAAGAAAAATTGCTTGAAAAATGACTGTCTGGGATTGCAACCAAGTCTTCTCATTACCATTTGGCACCACTTTTATGTTAAATCTGGGGAAAAAACACAGAAACTTGAGAAGGAGGGAGATAAGAGCAGTGAAAAGAATTTTCACTCAAAGATTTCTTAACTGAGCTGTGAACTTTCTTTCCCCCCATTCCTCCCACTCCCTCTGAGTAATCTCTTCTCCTGATTCACCCCAAGTCAAGCAACTAGCTTGTGGTGTGTTCAGCAGATGGTTTACCAGCAACTCAAACTCATCTGTGTATATGTTGCATACAGATGCTTGATTCAGAATCTGCCAGACTGGGGGGGGAGGTGCTCACACGTATATGCAGGAGAAAGTTATTCTACAGAAATAAAATAGTCCAGCCCAGTTGTTTATTGTCCTGAGTGCCTCCCGGTTCATTCTCATCATCTGAGGTGTATTAGAAAGGCAAATGCATACCCTGGGAAATTTCCAGATTCATTTCAAACAGTTAAGCACTGTGCACTGATTACCCTATACGGAGTCCTGTAACTATGCAACCAGCTGCACTGAAGATATAGTCCAAATACACAATAATGGTTGATAGTAGAACAGACTGAATACCGCAAATATAGTGTTTTATTCACTATTTACAAACATTCATGCAAGTGATTATTTTTGCATAATATTTGGGCTCTCCAGCACCATACTAGTGCCCTACAGACTAGTAACTATGCAAGATAGCCAGTTCTAAGGGCATCAATGTCTCCTTCCTCAGTCAGTAGTTATGCAGATACTAATGTTCATCCTGGGTCTCAAAGCATTTGGTCTATCAGTTTCTGGTTGGGACCCTAACCCAAAAGCAGCACTCTACCTAATGAACATCATCATTTAAAAATGCCCATATGCAGCTATGCCAGAGATTGAGGTTGGCATGATCGTTGCAGCAATAACTCTGTGCTGGTCTTGGTATCTGCTCTTTGCAGGTACTGCTGGAATGAACCCCACTACCTCGTTGGAGCCACAAAGATACCTTGTGACTACTATTCAAAAGCGACAGCCTTTCTTGCTGAACAACGACTGGTGAGGCATTCATCCTAGCTTCCATGTTGAGAAAAAGACTTGGAAAAGGTGCTGGCTTCTGGGGAATTATGGGAGTTTCTCAGACAATTATGGGAATTGGACTTCTTCTTCCATATTTCCTTTTGGTTCCCAGGCATTTTGAAATCTCGCACAGGAGATATGTGCTGGGAACCATAGGATAAGTGCACAAAAAGCAGTGCAACTGCGATGATGTAGTACATGAAGTGGACATGGGAGAAAACTGCATCTGAAACCTGATCTCTAGTGTGGGACAGATTGTTTCTCTGGTTCTCTCCCAAACGCTGTTCAAACTCGTCTTTGTTTGAAAGACAGGCTTCTTCCATCAGATTGCCATGGCTGCTTACCAATAAATTATGAAACCCTCCCTGGTAGTCCACAGACAAAAATATCATGAAAACCAAGCAGTGAGGGATTGGAGGTAGGGAGGGAAGGTGGGTGGAGAGAGGATCTTTCTTTTTTAAACTTGTCCAATAAATAAATGAAGAAGTTAGAGAATTACTAGTTGTTAAAGCACAGTGTGACACTCTGTACCCCAAAGCAACACCCTGGCAGCCCCATATTCACTACTGTCATATAATTGTGATATGTATTGTACAAAGTATGCCTGGTGAAGTATTATTTTTAAAGTCTTGTTCTGATAAACATTAATATCCTGTTGAATTGTGTGTGCTATCCTTGTATGTGGAGTTATGAAGTTTTGCTGTGTGTATGTTACTGAAATACGTTATGAAGCTGAAAATACCCACAACCTGGTACAACAATGGGGCAACCAGACACTGATGATGGCCCATTAAGGGCAATACACACTCACAAGAACTACCCCAGAAACTGTATACAACAGAGACCTCTCAGAGAGAGCACATAGACAATGGAGACTGCTTGTCTTGTATCATAGCAAATGATCTTTCCAGCAAACTGGAGGAACCTATAAAGGAGGGGAAGTGAAATTTGGCCTCACTCCCCACACAACTCAACACCTGGAAACAAGTATGAAGGACAAAGTCTTTGAACGAGGAGGTGGTCCCAGGATGGAAAGGAGAATCCCAGCCTGTGTATTAAGGAATGACACCATTAGGATGAAACACTGCTTGATTAAAACACTGTTTAGTTTATAAAACTAAGACTGCAAATTTGTTGTATTTCTTAAGTAACCAACTTTGATCTGTACACTTATTACTTATAATCACTTAAGATCTATCTATTGTAGTTAATAAGTCTGTTTTATATTTTACCTAAAACCGTGTGTTTTGCTTCAAGTTATTGGTGAGTCTGCTCAGTGTACAAAAGCTGGTACACATCTACTTTCCTTTGTAGAAGTGGCAGACTGGGTAATAAATGTATACAGGTCAGGCTTCTGACGAGGGCATGACAGTACAGCTCTGGGGGTCCAAGTCTGGGGAGCTGGGGTAATTAGCTGGAGCCTCTCTATTGTTAGTTCATGAGTGGCTAGGAGAAGCATTCGTGTAACTCAGCTGGGTGTGTCCCTGCTTGTGGATGGTTGTGTAAGTGCAGGACCTAGAGAGTTTTGCAGTTGTCACAGCATCACAGTGTGAGAGGGAGCCCAAGTTGGTAAGACAGAAGGCTTAGTGGTACCCCAGTTCTAAGTTGCACCCTGGGGAACCCATCAGACACAGAACTTAGCATCAAGAAATATGGGGTGAAATCCCAATGCCAATGAAGAGCAAAACTTCTGTTAATATCAGTAAGATCAGGATTTCACCTCTGTTTACTAGTCTGGTTTCTGCATCAAACTTGAGCAAACCAACCTACATTTCTGTCTCCATTTCCCCATCTGTAAAATATTGATAATACCTAAATACCTCACACAGTTATTCTGAGGTTTAATTGCTTAATGTCTGTAAAGCACACAGAAATCCATAATTAGCAGTTGCTAGAAAAGTGCATATTCCTTGTTTACTACTATTATTATTATTCTTTCACTAGGAAAAATTGTCTTTCTGTTATATGGGATCAGATCTGAAAAATCAACAAGGATTTTCTAGAAAAAATGTAGATCATTTTCTACACTCCCAGAAAATATTTTTCTAACCTATATACTGGGAAGGTGGGCTATGTGATCAGTGATGTTAGTAGAAGCTAAGTGGTTAGTTCCTCATGCATATTAAAACTATAGCTGGTATCCAAATGACGGCCTTAGCATTTATATTTTACTAATTTGTATGTTAAAAAATATTTAACCATAACATTTTGTTTATATTGTCAGTTTTATTTATTGAAGTCAGTTGTTTATGTCAGACAAATAGCCTAAAGGTGTTCAGGTTTGTTTGGCCCATATAGACCACACTGTTCTTCAGTAAGCTAGGCTTGGCTATTGAGTACAAGGACTGGATTTATGTATTGTACATATCCAGAAATAACAAAGAATAAAAACAAGGGGTCTGAAGAAGAGATTAAAATACTCATTGTGACAAGGCATCTCTTTGGCCTTGTCAGTTTCAGAGTTTCTCCCCTCTGGCAGTGGGGAGCTGGAGTAAATCAATTCTTCACTTTGGCTTTGGTATTTTTCCCAGATATTTACATGGTAGGCCTCCAGGTAGGCCCAAGTAGTTCTCTTAAGCAAAAAAACCAAACTCACAACACATAAGAAATACATTTTCTTGCTCCCGCTCTGGGGCCTCGACTTATTATGCTGGCTTCTGGTTGCCAGCCCTTCCCCAAACAGAAGTAAGGTTGATTGTTTCCTTATAGGGAGAAGAACAGCTGTCCACCTAAGAGGACCCTCTTCTTACTGCTACAGCTTGTTTCTTATCCCCCCTTCCTCTCAGGAGAAGGGGATGGAGGAGTTAAAGGTCATTGGCAGCCCTTAATTGGACTCAGGTGTCTCCAATTAATCTGAAGTAAACTCTTTTCAGTTCATAGAAAAGGACTTTCTAGGATTGATATATCTGGCTTCTATCACTCTCTTATAGCTATCAGGTCTGACTTTGTCACACTTTTGAGAAGGATATTTACAAAACCTGGCACTGCTTCACTTCCATTAGCAGGGCAGGAACATGCTTGAAAAGAAGACTGAAGTTTGCCAGTAGCTAGAGTCTAGGAAAACCAAATGATGGGCAAATATATGATTTCTGTGAAGATTTAAAAGCTGGAAACTGAACAGAAATACCACCAGTCTCTGAACACTTACCAACGAATTACCAAAGCCAATCAACACCTCACAGCCACATAACCTAATGTGTGATTTCAAACACTGAGAATGGCCTGAGGCCGGCCAAACACTTTAATTATTTCATACCCTCATCTCTAACATGTTTATTGATAAATCTGCTTAGCGTGATTTAAGAAAACTTTAAACTTTGTTTTTAACATAGGAAATAACAGGAGCTATTATGATTTATTAGGGTTTCTTTTATTAACTGCTTTGTGGGTCTGAAGGTTTGGTCTTCAGAACTGTAGACATTGAAGCCTGCTTATCTATAAATGGGTAAAGTGAGGGAACTTCCTTCTACTGCCCTCTCAGTTACCATAGCTACAACCAAACCATTGTTAGGTCATACTGCAGCTTCCTCCTCAATATGGTCTTCTTCCTTACTCCTTCACAAAGAAGGCTGCCAACTGGCCTGAATTATAACAGGATTCAGAATGTGGATTTTGCCTGAAAGCGTTCTCCAAGATGGCACTAACCTGAAGTAGAGAATGTAGCAGTTGATTAGGCTACAGTGTGCTAACCTTCTCTGCTGCTAAAAAATATAACTCATGGTAAATGAACCTGAATTTTGGTAGAACAAAGGAACAGTAACACACAGCGAAATGATAAAAAAAAATATTATATAATACATAGGTTGGGAAAAGAGTGTCTGTACATTTGGGTATAGTGCTTAGATTATCCACAAATATAAAAGTTAGTTTGTGAAAGTCATATAATACATAGAGTACATAATCAGCAATAACCCACATTTAGGTGAATAGATTTAACAATACAGTTTAGATATTCGAATCCGATTACTCGGGTACATACTACATTCACAAAAAGAAAAGGAGTACGGATGAAGTGAGCTGTAGCTCACGAAAGCTCATGCTCAAATAAATTGGTTAGTCTCTAAGGTGCCACAAGTACTCCTTTTCTTTTTGCGAATACAGACTAACACGGCTGTTACTCTGAAACCTGTCATACTACATTCAATCTCCCTTTCACAAAGTACAGTCAGTAAAGGCTGTTACTGCCTTCATTTTCCTCAAGGTGGTCTGGCTACTTAATCCATTCAGCAGTAGCATAACACTGTCCTCAATTATTTACTTCATACACTGCAAGTTAGGCATACTAAACAGACAACGTGGGAAATAAGATTTATGAGAATTAACAACTTTTTCCTCTTTTTAAAGGCCCTTCTCTGCAGCTGTTTTGTTGTCCTGAGAATATTCTTTTGCTCACATAAAAGCTCCACCGTAACAGTTACCTCAACTGGAGCTAACTCATGTGAAAACTACAAACTGCCTTGTCTTCACTAGGATTTTAATCGTGTTAGCTACCACGTGTGTTAGCTAACATGAGGTAAGAACATACCTTTTTTTCCCTCTAGTATAAATGCACTCAAAGAGTGAAGTTAGAAGCACAGCACTGACTTCGCATCCCAGGGATGAGGGACAAAACTACAGCAGCATTAAGCCAGCTTTGTGCACTCCCAATTCTGGACTGCTCTGTGGCAGTCAGCATACCATGGACAACCCTATGGGCCTATTTAAGTCACAGCAACCTGTACCTAGCTGGCTATGGGGAGTAGGACTGCCAAGAATCTACACAGCATTACATGATATGGCCTCACACCTGACATCCACCACCTACCACCAGCCCTGCCTCTATTCCAAGGCTTGAAAGGGGATTCTCAGAAGGCAGTCTTATGTGTCTTGCTCAGTTTCTGTGCCAGGGGAATCCCCTCCTGGCCAGATCCAAGACTTTAAGAGCCCTTTTTCACTGCTCTGGCATTTCTACCTGGTGTACAGGGGCCAGAGCAGCAATGAGGTTCTCACCCAGAATTATTACGTGAGAGGTAGCTTCTCCAAGATCAGGAAAGAAGGCTGTGGCAGAAACAAGCAGTGGACTCAGATTGCCTGTCTACCAGTGGATGCTTTCCTCTCCTGCTTCAATGTGAGTATAAACTGATTGCAGAACATTTGTTCTAAATCCTTTCCAGGGTCTGACTGGCAAGTATTCTGCCACTGTTATGAAAATGAGTCTCTCCTCATCTTCAGGATTCCTTGACTTTTTCAGAGAGTTTTAATATCTGATTTACAGCCTGAGCTGTCGTGGCTGAATCATTGCCCTGTGTTTCCTTTGAAGCTGTTTCAAATGAGTGTAGAAGGATAATCAAACTACCTATAAGGCACTAATTAGCCCACTTACTTTTCAGAGGTGAGCACAACATCTGCCACAATTATAATTTGCCAGTATATATATTTACCCTCATACAATGCACTGGGTTGCTTTCAGGGTGCCATGTAAACAATGCACTGGGTTGCTTTCAGGGTGCCATGTAAACATGCAATAAGGTTCCCAGAAACTGAGACTGTCTCTGAATAACTGATGTTACTGTAACTAAGATAGCATTTGTTTTGCCAGTATTTGATTTCTTGTGAAAATAATTTGCAAGGAGACCTTTATTTTGTAGAGGCATATGCCAACCAACATTATTCCTGACATTTGGCTTCTTACATTAAAAGACCTGCTAGTAGAGGAATTGACGGTGGCTCTTTTTTTCACAACAAAGAATATTCTTCTATATGGTGGCCTCTGTATATTTCCAAGTATGCCTCTGATGCTACTTAGCTGCAGGAACCTCTTTGGAAGTGGTGCCCATTGGAGCTGTACAAGTATGATCACATGACACAGAGGCCTGGTCTACACTACAAAGTTAGTTTGACGTAAGTTGCATTGTATCAACCTATTTGTGCACCTGTCGACACTCAGATTTGTCTCCCACTGATGTAAGTGCCTATTTATGGCAGCACAGTAACACCACCTCTCTAAACAGCGTTAAGCCACGGTTGATATACTGTTGATGCAGTGCAGGGGTGGGGGAGGCCTACTATGCTGTGAGCCAGGATCTTTTCTAGACTTCACTGCATTCTAGCCAGTCCCACCAGCTGAGCATGGATGAGCTCGATGCAAGGGAAGGAACTTCAAGTAAGTGTGTGTGCATGCATTCTACCTTACAGTGTTTAAATGTGAAGATGGCACCTGGCTCAACCCTAGGTTAGCAGGACACAGGTATCAACTGTTTATTGTTTTACTAGTATGAGAAGAAGCAACAGTACAACAGACAGAGGTAGAATTGTTATCTGCTTTTCATAACCCTGTAGGGTTAGGCACAGAGTGTCGTGTAGAGCAGTTTGTATATGTACACAGGGATGTCCTTTGTGTCCTCCTGAGAGACCCTCTGCAATCTTCTCCCTAAGATTTCTAGGGACAGCTGTCTTATTTCTTCTGACCCTTTCCCACGCCACTCTGCAATCACTTCAGCGGGCACCATTGCCTTGAACAGGCTAGTGACATACGGGCCCAGGCAGCTTCAGGATGCCAGCAGCAGTTGGGTACTCTGTGCCTTTGTGACCCTCAGGAGTGAGATATCTGCTAAAATCACCACCACCTGTGGAAAACAGTGCCAGTGCTCAGTGCCATTGCCCTGTTCATATCCATGGAAACAGGGGCTGAAATGTTATTGATTTACACACTGAACAATTCCCCGCTCATTAATGCTCCCATCTTGCCCTGGGCAGGCCATACTCACCATTGGGCGGGGAGAGTGGCATTTTGCTGAAGTGTCAATAAACATGTCTTATTCAAAACTCATATGGGAATAAAAGAAGGGAGGTTCTGAAACTTATTTTGCACTTTCCATTGTGACTGTACATACAATAATACATCTGTCTGTTTTATCTGTAGCTGCTGCCATTGAGACCTTGAGGGTTACCCTCCCCACACCTGCAGATGCCTGACCCTGATGAGCAGGAGAAAGAAGTGGACTAGGGAGGACATGTTCACCGAGATCCTGCAAGCAAGGGCTGCACTGGACCGTGATGGAGGTCTGGAGGGTGAATACAGCAGACAGCCTGGAGAAGCAAAGAGCAGACAAAAGAAAGACCCAGGAGTCCCAGCAGAAAAAGAAGAGGGAGATACATCAGGATGGGGATTCCCAGGCCGCAAACACAAATGCTGCTGACTCTTCTTGACCTACAGGTTCAACAGTAATGGGCTTGCCTCACTTTGCAGTCCATGGAGAATACCATTTCAGCAGCTTCCTCCACCCTCCAATGCAACATTTAATGAGGCGTCATGGGTCCCATCCCTACCCCTACCATTGGGGGACAGTCAGGACAACCACAGCTTCACATACACTGACCTATGAGAAAGGCAGAAATGGAGTGAAATGGACAGGAACATTTTCTATCCTACTATTTTAAAGTTCTGTTCTGGTAACTGAGTTTGAGTTTGCACTGTGTTTTTTTAACTGCACAATTTTGCACTCTTTTTGGTACACAATAAATTTTTATTTTTTGGAAATAGATGTACCTAGCATTCCTTACAGTACACTTTACTTGTAGTAGAACAGGACCTCAGAGCTCATAGGTTCAGTGAAAAACACAGTGTATTAATTATACATGTACAGCAAGCACCACATAATTCATGGGTTCATTAAAAGACAGTGTGATATTCATACATGTACACCAAGCACTACACAATTCCTCACAGCCCCCAAAACTTCAAGGCTAGACAGAGCACAGTCCAGCACAGCACATTGTTCTTGCTGACCATTAAAGTGCTATTTAAAGGCCTCCCTCAGTCACATAGTTCCACACTGAAATCTTCTAATGGCCCTTGTGTCTGGCTGTTCAAACTCAGCAGAGAGCCACTCCACCTCTGCTCTCCATCCCCATGGCAACTTTTGCCTCACAGATATTATGCAGGACTCAACAGGCAGCTATAACAACTAGGATATTTTTCTCACTGGGATCCAATCTAGTGAGGAAACACCAACAACATTCATTCAGTCTGCTGAAAGCATATTTAACGGTCATGCTTCACCTGCTGACCTGGTAATTGAATCTTTCCTTAGTGTTGTCAAGGTGGCCGGTGAACAGCTTCATAAAACAGGAGAGGAAGGGGTAGGCTGGGTACCCCAGGATCACTATTGGCATTTCAACATCACCAATGGTAATCTGACAATCAGAAAAAAATGTCCTGGCTTGCAGCTTTCTGAACAGTCCTGTGTTCTTAAAGATGTGAGTATCATGGAGGCATGGATGGCAGTATGGGATGGAGATATTGACCCCTTGCTTCCAGCCCCCTCTGCCGGACTTGTGTGTGCCCTGCAACACATTGCAAAAATTCCCCACAAGGCATTGAGCTGAAGGGTGGCATGTGACACATTGGGACACCTACCCCTGGTGACTGCACTTTGCATCAACACAAGCACTCCTCCTAGTGAGTATGCAAAGCACATGGAAGCAGACAAGTATGCTTGCACACAAGCAACACACTAACTGTGACAGCTTTACGCTGACATAACTTGTGTCGACCAAAGTTTGTAGTGGAGACATGCCTGAATATTTGGAGTCCTGGTTATAAAAGGGGGTTGTGGCCTCATCCATGTCAGCTGTTTCCATAGCTAGTTAAAGATGTAAGGACCTTCTTTCCATGCCTCGGGTGATTTCAGAGATTATATGCAACTGTCCATCACCCTAGTTTTTATAGTTAGATTGTGTTATATTGCTAATTAATTACACACCTCTTCTGCAAACACTTAAGTAACTTCTTAACCTTAAGCACACAAGTAGTTCCTATGGCTTCAAGGGGACTACTAACATGTTTAAGGATAAGCATCTAACTAAGTGTTTGCAGGAGCAACAATGCCTTATTTAGTAAGCGTTGGGTAGTTTGAGCCATTCCACACTTAATTTTTATCTGGACCAAGTTCTCTAACCTTTTTGGTCAGGGCCAATCAAGCTACCAAAGATAAGATAAGAAGGACCCATTTAAGTGGTGTGAACCATGCCTATCCATGTTAGTGAAGGTTGACATGCTTCCCATTTATGTGACAGTAACTACTTCTGACATTCAAGTGCTGAAGAAGTACAGAAGTTTATGCTGTAGTATAGAAAGCCATCTATGCTGCAATGTTACTGTTGTAGGGTGACTGGCCCTTTAAGGTAGTTGGATCTAACCTGGCATTCCCACACCATCAGCCTTCCATCTCATACTGTGAGGCAAGGGATCAGGTGATAGCTTGCATATCATCTGGTCCTCATAAAAGCCAGCAAGTAGCTCATTTGAACTGGAGGAAGTAGGAAGGTTTTTTGCAGGTTTTTCCATGGATCAGAAGAAAGAATTCAGTTCGTATGCACCTCCCAGGTGGATAGCTTGGTTGGTGTAAGAACCAGGCTAGAGAGAAGAAGGGTGCAGAGAGGCTTACCTTAGCTCCTAGCTTAAATCTAGATGGCCTTGGAGTAGTTTAGGAAGGAGTGCAAGAGCTGCAGGGAGTAAATAAGCTCCTGTAAAAGACCCTGGGTCAGGTGGGAAAGGACATGACTGAGATTTTGAACTTGTGTTAAATACTTTTACTTTGAAGAACTAAAACTAAAGCCCCAAAACAAAGGAGACTGACATTCTATTGCTGGAGCATGTTCTTTGGCGCACGGGCTGATATACTAGCTCACTGGCTTATGATTACCTTCAGAAATAGTTATCTGCTGACCATACATTTTCGATCTGTCTCTGATCTTGTTCTCTTATTATCTGTTTTGGACTAATTATTTGGACTAAAAGAATTTCAGTCTCTCCTCTTATTCTTTCAAGATGCATCTGTCTGCCATTTCAGTGTTTGCTAGTGAATAGTTTTATTATTTTCAGTTATCCCACCAACCAAAGGTTCCTGAAAGGTCTGGTTAACATCTTCCCAATGATCAAATAACCCTTTTAATCATGTGACCGTAACCTGGTACTGACAAGGCTGATGAACTCACTCTCTGGGTCCTTGGAAAAGTGCTGTTTACTGCATTAGTTGCTAAAGACAAAAAGCCAGATACTCAGGCAATGGAGCTATGCCAGTTTATACCAAGGACCTGATCCAATGCACACTAAAGTCAATGGAAAAACTCCCATTAACTTCACAGGGCTTTGGATCATACCTCATCTGAAGAGCTGCCCATTTTATTTAAAAAATAGCTGTAGTTTAAAACTATTCAGCAATAGATTTGGTCATTTAAGTAGCTTTTAAAGTACAAATAGTGAAGTGCTTCAGCATTTATTAACCGAACTATATTAACTTTATTTTCACAAGTAAAATGTTATGTAACTAACTGATCCGGCAACGAAACATCATAAATCAGACATCAGGACTAGGATTTTAAAAGTGTCAGATTTTAAATGAACCTTAAAATGAGATTTCTTTAATAATGCTTTCTTTATAAAGAGCAATTCAACAGGGTCGTGCTTTTCTTCCTGTATTAGTTCTTGAAAGAATACAGAGGAAAGATGTGATGTGATACCTTTAGTCGGACCAACACCGAGCCCTTAAGGAGAGCCTGCTGTAAAGTAAATACATTGTTGGTAGAGATGATTCCCAGATTATGGATATCAAATTCCTCAAAATACGGGGGGGGAGGGTTGCAGCCGGGTTTTGTTTTGTCCCCGTCTCATTACCGTGACATGTTGGACCCACCATCATAGACTTTTTTGTCTAGTTTCAGATCTGAATATTGTCTTACTTTGCATCTCAGTGACGTACTTCAGAGATTCATATCTGACGATGTTCATTTAAAACAAAAAATAAAACCCTTCACAAAGTTGCTGTATGCTTCTTTTGTTGTTCTTGGTGTGAGTTTCTCTAGATTGCCTTCTGAAATGTAAGAGCTTGCCAGACCAGGTGGGGCCCTACTTATCAAGGTACTCATGTAGACCAGGGTGTTCCATATGAGAGCATTCAGATGAGATTGCATTACCTCATCATTCCATATAGTCACCAGTGCCCGCATACATGCTCCTGGCAATAAACTCATAGGAAGTATTCCTCTGAGACATGGTTAAGTTACTACAAATTTATTAGAAAATTATTGTGTAAGAAACTGATGCTGATAAAATATCAGGCAAAGGTTTGCAAGCGCTATTTGTACAAGTAAGTGGGTCAGAGCAGGCGCTGGCCCTCTGTGGTACAATGCAGACACAAGATCCCATAGGCAGTCTAAGATTAGATTGTAAACTCATTGAGGCAGGGGCTGACTTTTTGTTCTCTGCTTGTACAGTGCCTAGCACTGTGGGGTCCTGGTCCATGGCTGAAGCTCTTTGGCAGTAGTAGCTAAGCAGTGACCAATGCACTATGGATAGGTAATGGGAGGACTGTTTGTGCAAGTGGGATTATTGTGACAACAATTCATTCCCCTGTACCCAGCCACTGCACTGGCTGAGATTAGCCTGGTGAAGGACCACACGGTCTGTTCGTAATACCACATGGTCTGTTCGTAATATTACTTTTGAATGCCGCATCTGATCAATTCCAAAATTTCAGGGAATGTTCAAGGTATCAGTGGGCAGAACCCTATTGATTTTGGTGAAAGGGGGGATAAGGAGGGTATTAAGAACCCTTGGCATGAAGGAGGAAGTTGGTGGGGTTGCAGTGAGTCCCTGAAATAGAGGGGGACAGGAGGAGCAACAAAGGGATCTAGTGAGGTGGGATGGAAGGAGCCCCTGGCATGTGGAGTAAGCTCAGCCTACAGAAGTAAAAAAGTGTGTGGCTCCCTGCTCTATAATACCTGCACTTCTGTTCTTGGGTGTGGAGTGGGGGTGAGGGAGTTCCAGTGACTGCAGTGCTACCCCGGAGAGGGCTTGCTTTGATAGTGTAGGTATGTGGCAATGTCTCCTCCTATCTCATGTGGCAGTTTGCAGCAAGAGGGCTGTGCTTGGGAAGTGCATGCCATGCTTTTTCCAAAGCTGTACAAGGGCTGCTGCTGAGTACCTTCCCCCAAAGCATGTCAGAAGTAGTCACTGCACCTCCTTTTGACCATCAAAAGTATAAGGTCTCCAGGCACGACCGTTGTAGCATATCTCCCCTCCTTCTCCACTGTGTGGCTCTAAGAGGCAAAAGTCTACAGAAATCTACAAGTGTACTTTAGCTGAGCTCAGCACACCTGGGAAAGAGTGACATGCCAAATTTCTGACCCCACCCTGATCCTCAGGGCTGTTCTAAATTATGTTAGCTTGAAACTGGGCCTTTATGCCAAAAGTGATTGTTAGATTGTGCTCTCACCATGTTCTCTTCACTCTAGTATATTGCTTATGTTGGAGAGGAACCATGAGAGAACTGTGTAGAGCCAGGTGCAATGACTCACACCAACCAAGATGTCTCCCACACTAAGACCTGGACTACACTACAGACTTATATTGGTATAACTGTGCTGCTCAGGGGAGTGGAAAATCCACCCCCCTGAGCAATGCAGTTATACCAACCTAACTCCCAGGGTAGATCGCGCTGTGTCAACAGGAGGGCTGCTCTCCTCGATGCAGCTACCGCCTCTCAGGGAGGTGGAGTGCCAATGTCAATGGCAGACGCTCTCCCATCGGGGTAGGCAGCGTCTTCACTAAGCCCTACAGTGGCGCAGCTGCACCAGTGCAGTGCTGTAAGTGTAGACAAGCCCTAAATTAATCCTTATCCAGCCTCTGAACAGCACAAAGGAGACTTTTCTTGCACCAGGATCTGGTCCTAAATATCTAACTCTTCTTCGCTTACACTTAGAATCTCTTATGCCTATTTTTCACAAGTATCAGAAGCTGTCCATGTATTGATTAACTATAACAGTGAGTTTATTAAATTAGAGAATAAATCAAACAGCAAAATTATCAAGTTTGTATATTTTCCACTAGACAACAAAATAACCAGCTAGTCAGCATACAATTTGTAATTTAAGGCGGGGGATCAAAATTAGCAATTCATCAAATTTAACCACCTAAATATATCACTACAGTTTATCTCACATTAGTTATACAGTACAAAATATATCATCCTATTAAAGTATTTGTGCTATCTGAAAATACAAATGTTAACTGTTTTAGTTAGATAATGGCATAAAGGAAGTTGATGGAAAGAATGGACAGATTGTGCGTATGCTCTCTCTAGATTTGAAAGGTATGTCTACTGCATGCTCGCATTCTAAGATAAACAGCTGCATTCCACTTTCCACTTTGGGTTGCTGATAACTCACGATTTCCATTCCAATTCTCTTATTTATTTCATTTATCCCTTCCTGTCTTTTTCCCAGGGGAGATGGCTATTCTCAGATAGAATTCTCACAATTCAAAACTGCAGCAAGTTCCAACTAATTTTTTTGCCTAGAACTAGAATCTATTTAACATGCTGATAGATAATTTTTGTGTTAGGAAAACCTATTACAATTCTGCACAATAAAATCACTCAGTATTAATTTTGAGCTACAGTGCATTATGAGATCTAACAGTGGCAAAGAGAAGTTACATTATTGTCTCAGCAGGATATGATGACTTTTGCTACCCAGGTGAGAAAAGTTTATATTTAGTATGTAGAAAACTAATTGATACCAACATGAACACAAACAGTTAGAAAGATGTATCCTGTTTTAAAATGCAATAAAAAATTTTCTGGCAGTGGAAAGTCTTTCTAGGATACTCGGATGATGTGCAGCAAGAGAGTATTCAAACGATTCCCGCTCTTAGAAACTGTCTATGATCTATTTTGTCATCCACTTTCAAATTATCTAGTTTAGCATAACAAATCCCAGAAGCTTAAGCAATTTACGGCACACGTATCTACAGTAGTGATGCTAAATCTATGGCACACAATGCAGTTCGGTTGGCATTTGCCCAAAAATATAATTTAAGACTGTGAAGACCTGTCACTAGTGATGCAACCAGCACACGCAACACATCCTGGTCCACTAAGAGTCTGACATCTTAGGGAGGCTGCCTTTTGGATAGAACTTCTAAATGGCATTTATCTCTGATATTACTGTAGAAATAAAGTATGAGGAAACATGAGGAAACTCCAGTGGAACATTTCTAAATTACATACACATGAAAAACAGTTGTTTGGACATTAAGACCTTTTTTTTACTCAGATAATTGAAAAAACATTTATTTAAACTTCATGTATAGTCCAATATATTTGTGAGAGGGAAAGGAACATACCAAAACGGAATGTTCTCAACTCCTCACAACTACAGACAGTAATTTCTCACAGCCACCAGTGATTTTAGTCATCATCACAGTTAGGGCAAGGGTGAGTTAAACCCACTGATCTTTCATATCGAGACAGATTCCTGGATATCAGACAATAAGACCCCACTCCTGCAATTTACAATGGAAAACCCCAATAGGGCTGTGCACAGATACAGTAGTATGCCTGCATGTTGTAAACTGCAAGACTCGGGCCTAAAATGCTATGTGTTCTTATTCAGAATGAGCCGCACCCTTTTCCTGCAACAAAAATTCTCCTTAACGTTTCAGTCTGTTCGGTTACCGTAGTGCCTAGGAGCCCAGGTCATGGACCAGGACTCCACTGTGCTAAGTGCTGTAAAAACATAGCACAAAAAGCCTGTTCCTACCCCAAAGAGCTTACCCTGTAAGTAATTTACAACCACACCCCCTCACCCTGGCAGGGAACGGGAGGAACTGTGACGCAGAGCGGTGTCTCTCTGAGGCTATATCTACACTGGTAATTGAACGACAAAACTTTTGTCTTTCAGAGATGTTAAACCCCCTCCCCCTCCAAAAGACAAAAGTTTTGCCATGACAAGTGCCAGTGTGAACAGCACATTGTCAGCAGGATAACGCTCCTGCCGACAATGCAAAGCCGCTCATTGGGGGTGGAAGTTTTTTGTCAGCATGAGAGCCAACAAACAGCGGCTACACTGCGTGACTTTTAGTGACACTGTTGTGCTGACAGCCGTATCGCTAAAAGCTGTGTAGCATAGACATAGCCATAGCCACAATGTCTCCTGATGCTATTCATGGTGAGGTGCAGTTTACATACCGTGGGTGAAATCCTGATCTTACTGAAGTCATTTTAGAGAGCTCCCATTTATTTCAATAGGGTTAGGACTTCACCCCACCTCTTGCTCAGTAAAAATCTAGCCCAAAGGGAATCACCTGCAGCATTGGGGTCTTTGTTTCTAACCCCCAACTGCCAGAGCCTGCATTCCATTCGCACCTCAAACTATCCTTGACAACAGTTGGAGGTTTGGGGTTGCTAGGAATGGGAAAATGGCCCAAAAGAAACCTGAAGCAAGAGTTTCCCTATTTTAAAACCTGATACCATTCAAACTTAAGGCAGAACTCAAGATTTGCAAATCCAGCTACCAACTGCCATGGTTTGTAAGAAACACTAAAGGAGTGCATGAGCATTGGTTAACTGACAAATGTCTGCTTAGAAGGGAGACTTTACAAAATGAATAAATAAATAATAAACCAAAGCCATTCTGCACTGTGCCAAAAAAGCTTTAATTTAACAAAAGGAAGTCTGGCTCCAATGGGGCCATCAAAATAGAAATTAAAGAGTGCTAAGAACATAGTCAGTTAAATCAGTTCATATTCTTGTGGTTATCCAGTAACAAATAAAGATGAAGGAATGATTTTGACTTCTGATTTAATACAATTTAAAAAATCCTAGTTGTATTATCTTAGTAGTTAACGTAAAAGCCTATTTATTTTCAAGCACCTTGCTATTACACATATAGCACATGCATATACTATTTACACAGAGTTAATAAAGGAAAGAAGGTTTGAGTAACTTTCAGAGAACAACACTAAGCCCTGGTCTACACTACCAACTTATGTCAGTATAACTACATCACTCAGGGGTCTGGAAAATCCACACCCCTGAGCGAGATAGTTATAACAATCTAACTCTTAGTGTAGACAGTGCTGTGTTGACCGGACAGCTTCTCCCATCAACAAAGCAACCACCTCTCGGGTGGGCGGGGTTCCTACGCCGAAAGGAGAAGCCCTGTGCTACAGTGACACAGCTGCACCAGTGCAGCGCTGTAAGCGTAGACAAGCCCTAATATATTTTCCTGTGCATTGTAAAATGTGCAAAATGTTACTGTGATGGAATGTACCCCTGTATTCACACCCTGCACACTAGTGTAGTAATCTTTATACAAAATATGGCTTGTGAGGTATCATTTGAAAACTAATAACTTGCTGGTCAATAGTATCATAGTAAAGTGTATGTAGCAACATTTTATGAAAAGTTATGCATTCCCCCTGGGATGATGTTGGTGGCACATGTTTAAAACCATGTAGCCCAGATTAGGCATAACTGGTTAAGCAGGTCTTAAACAAAGGACAAGTTGACACCTCTAGCCATGTGTCATCAAAGCTGATGGGCCATTCCCTATCAAGTGACCATTTTTTGGCAAAAAAGGGGGCATGAACAAACAGAGCTGCATCTTAGCAAACAACTTTGCAAACCTCCATCCTCCACCAGAGTCCATGTTTCCTTGCTCTCATCTGGAAAGAACTTTAACTAGAGGTCACACTCAGGAAAATGCTTTTCAAAGGGTGACTGAACTATAAAAATGAGGGGCAAAAACACCCCAAGTTCTCTCTCCCTATCCATCTTTCTCTTTTCACCTAAGACGACAAGGGAAACAGCCTTTGAACTTTGGTTGCAGATCCCAGCCTGAGAGTTTGGTCAGTAATGTACTGAAAACATGTGGTAAGAACTTCACCTTAAACCAAGTCTAGTTTATTAAGTTTAGAAAGTATTTCATGTTTATTATTCTTGTAACTATTTCTGACTTTAATGCCTCAGTACTTGTACTCACTTAAAATCTCCTTTTGTAGTTAAATAAACTTACTTTATTCTTTAATTGAAACTATCCAGTGTTGTGAATTGTTTGAATAACTTCATATAAGGTAGCAGACTGTTGTATGTTGATCCCCTCAGAGGGGCAACAAAACTATTACATCTGGGACTGTCCGGGAGAGGGCTGGACAGTGCAGAACACACGTTTTTTGGAAAAAAATCCAGGACTGGGAGTGTGTTGGGGTCACTCTGCAAATAGTAACCGAGGCTGGTGGAAGCCACAGTGTGGCTGGTGTTTGCTGACCACAACATTGAGACTTAAATGACTTCCTGGAGGCCACACAGGAAGGTTTGAAGCAGAGTCAGGAGCAGACCTCAGATCTCCTGATTCCCCAACCTGTATTTTACCCACAGGATCAGCCTTCCCTTAGTCCATGTGTGCGCTATTCACCCATGTGACCTGCATGCTTTTTGTGAGGAGGCCAGGTGGGAGCTACAGCCGCAAAGCATTGTGAGGCACCCCAGTTTAAAGGGCAAGTGGTGACACAAACCCTCACTGGTCTGGATTGTAACTGGGAATGTCATAGTTACTTTTTGAAATTTCTGTTGACAATTTCTAAATTAATCGATTTTCCTTCCAAGGATTAAAAACATATCTATGGAAAAAAAGATATCAGCAATAAAAAAACAAAACTTTTTGCATTTTTACCTTCACACAACACATAGCTAGACTGTGGGACTCACTGCCACAGGATGTTGTTAAGGCCAAGAACCTAGTACGCTTCAAAGACAAATTATTCTTATTGTGCAATTGTAAATATCCAAAGTTTTGAAAGGGATAAAAATTCCCACTTTAGGATTTAAATCAGTATCTGCATATTTAGAGTTAGTACAAGAGTATAATGGGGAGTTGATAACCCCATATCTGCCTGTTGCATAGTTTCTTGCCCCTTCTTTTGAAGCACCCGGTACTGAACCTCTGCTCGAAACAGGATACTGACTAGATGGAGCACAGGTCTAACTCAGTATGGCATTCCTGTGTTTCTATGCCTGGAGACATGAGGGCTGGATTGGTCCCCCAGTTGTTTGTTATTCTTTTTTATGAAGTTATTCTGTGTTTATAAACACAAAAGCAGGAAAGAGTCTTTATAAAGACCCTCTCTTGCTTAAGAGACCTTGCTGCCTGTTGCTGTTTTGTTTCTGCTCTGTCATTCCACGGGTTTAGATGTTGTACGTTTAATTTGATGTCATATTATAGGCGATGGATCCCATATTTCCCGACAACCTCTTACAACTTTATTCCAAAAACTTCCCAACTCCTTTATCAAACGCTTTCAATAATGCTCTTAGCAGCATAGGAGGCTGGTAACATTTAGGTCCCGATCCTGCAAAGACTTATGCATGCTCTTAATTTTATCCACCAAAGCCAACTGGACTCTCAGTGCATAAAGTTATGCATGTGGGTATTTGCAGGATCAGGGCCTTAAGGACACACCAGAATTGGAAAAGATACAGAGAGGGGGGAGGAAAAAAAAAAGATTAGGGGTATGAAAGAACTTCCATATGAGGAGAGATTAAAACTGGGACTATTCATCTTAGAAAAGAGACAACGAAGGAGCATATGAGAGAGGTCTATAAAATCATGAGAAAAAAATTTCTCACCCATTCACATAACACCGGAACTAGGCGGTTACCCAATGAAATGTATAGGGATCAGGTGAAAAACAAAGATAAGGAAGTACTTCTTCACACAACGTACGGTCAACCAGTGGAACTTATTGCCAAGGAATGTTGCAAAGGCCAAAAGTAGAACCGGATTTGAAAAAGAATTAGGCTTTATCTAAACTAGTACTTTTGTCGGTAAAACTTTTGTCTGTCAGGGGTGTGAAAAAAGTACACCCCTGACAGACATAAATTTCCCCAACAAAAGTGCTGGTGTGCACAGCACTATCATAGAATCATAGACTATCAGGGTTGGAGGGGACCTCAGGAGGTCATCTAGTTCAACCCCCTGCTCAAAGCAGGACCAATCCCCAGCTAAATCATCCCAGCCATAGCTTTGTCAAGCCTGACCTTAAAAACCTCAAAAGAAGGAGATTCCACCACCTCCCTAGGTAATGCATTCCAGTGCTTCACCACCCTCCTAGTGAAAAAGTTTTTCCTAATATCCAACCTAAACCTCCTCCACTGCAACTTGAGACCATTACTCCTTGTTCTGTCATCTGCTACCACTGAGAACAGTCTAGAGCCATCCTCTTTGGAACCCCCTTTCAGGTAGTTGAAAGCAGCTATCAAATCCCCCCTCATTCTTTTCTTCCGCAGACTAAACAAGCCCAGTTCCCTCAGCCTCTCCTCATAAGTCATGTGTTCCAGTCCCCTAATCATTTTTGTTGCCCTCCGCTGGAAGCTTTCCAATTTTTCCACATCCTTCTTGTAGTGTGGGGCCCAAAACTGGACACAGTACTCCAGATGAGGCCTCACCAATGTCGAATAGAGGGGAACGATCACGTCCCTCGATCTGCTGGCAATGCTCCTACTTTTTCAGCCCAAAATGCCATTAGCCTTCTTGGCAACAAGGGCCCACTGTTGACTTATATCCAGCTTCTTGTCCACTGTAACCCCCAGGTCCTTTTCTGCAGAACTGCTGCCTAGCTACTCGGTCCCTAGTCTGTAGTGGTGCATGGGATTCTTCCGTCCTAAGTGCAGGACTCTGCACTTGTCCTTGTTGAATCTCAGCAGATTTCTTTTGGCCCAATCCTCTAATTTGTCTAGGTCCCTCTGTATCCTACCCTCCAGCATATCTACCACTCCTCCCAGTTTTGTGTCAACGCAGGAAACACGCTCCTGCCAACGTAGCTACTGCTGCTCATTGGGGGTGGTTTAATTATGCTGGCAGGAGACCTCTCTCCCACTGGCATAGAGCGGCTACACATGAGCCCTTACAGCGGCGCAGCTGCAGTGTTACAGCTGTGCCACTGTAAGGTCTGTAGTGTAGACATAAGGCTTAGATAAATTCATGGAGGATAAATCCATCAATGCTATTAGCCAAGGTGGTCAGGGTTGCAACCCCATGCTCTTGGCGTCTCTAAATCTTTGACTACCAGAAGCTGGGACTTGATGATGGGGATCAGATCACTTAATAAATGCCCTTTTCTACTCATTCCCTGTGAAGCCTCTGGCATCAGACACTCTCAGAAGACAGGATACTGGGCTATATGGACCATTGGTTTAACTCAATATGGCCATTCTTATGTTTATGCTCTTACAAGTAGGCTTGGACTGTATTATCCATTCCATGAAGGCTTCTCCTCCCCAAGGGTAACTATAGGCAAGAGATAGTGAAGTCCAATGTAGACATACTGCCACGAAGCTAGAGTACCATGGCCTACATCCAGTGCAAAGACAGTAAGCCTCCACACAGATCCATGGAGCCCTCCAAATTTGGGACAGGCCCTATGGCTTTTTCTACAGAGAGATCGGTAAGGGATGAATTCCTCCAGCGGGTCCTTGGAAGTTTACCCCCAAGATTTCACTATTAGGTGAACTTTTGATTAAAATACAAAATTAACCATGTTTTGTTCATGAGCAGCTGGTGCATCTCACAGCAGGAATAGCTGATGGTTAGAACGCATAACATTGTCTCAGGGTGACCAGTCCCTTTAAGGGGAGAAGAGGCCAGGCACTCCTGTCCTATAATTAATTAGTTACTACTTCCCAGCCTGAGAGGTAGAGCTAAGGGGGCCAGGTGATAGTTCAAGGAAAACTAGGCCTTAAAAAAGGAGAGAGCGCTCAGGCAGGGGTTAGCAGCAGAGGCTGGGGGTAGGCTCTTGTGGGAGATACTGAGGTATGGCCTGCAAGAGGGTACTCCGGGGAATCAGCTTGGGGCCCAATGCCCTTTACTAGAGCAAGGAAGGTGACAAGGAACAGAGTGCACTAGGGAAACCAGCCTGGGGGCTGAATTCTCTAGCCCAGAGTCAGAGACTCTCAATAGATCCTAGAAAGGGGCTAAGAAGTGGGGTCAGAAGGTGGGCTGAAGAGATGCCCCAAAGGTGAGAAGAATCTTTTGCTTGTTTGGATTTTTGCTACTGTAGAAGGGGTTAAGTTTTGTTTGCGACTTGGCCCTAGGGCTCAGGCACATCTCCAACACATGGGTGGGTGGAGAATAGAGTAGACGTACTTTGGGGAATGAAACCGAAGCGGGGAATGCCTGCAGTGCAACTGTTTACAATTGAAAAAAAAAAAAAAAAAGAAGACAGATTCTGTTTGGATGTAAACAGTCCCCTGCTATGCTAGAAACCCTAACACAGCAATATTGTGCTGGGGCATGAAATGGCAGAAAGTGTTTATTAAACAAAGATCAAAAATAGAAAACAGCCCAATTTAAAAAATATTCAGTTTTAATTATTAAAGAAGTCCCATTTCTAAAAATCTCATCTGTGCCTTTGCTAAATGCCCACTAACATGTAGGACAGCAAGATGCTCTTAGTTCTGTGATAAACAGTATTTTCCAGGAAGAAAAAAAATGAATACCAAATGGAAATATGTTATGCTCCAAAAGAAGATTAGTCTGATGCCACTAAAGATGGATGTTTTATTTGGCTTGATAATGCTTTTCAGGCTTTGTGATGCTTTGCTTTCCTAAGGTCCAAACCTATAAACGCTTACTCATGCGAGGAGGAATAGAATCTAGCCCTATATATATTTTTCTACCCTGACTGGCAAAAACATATAATGCAAGGTCTAGATCCCTTACAGGAAAGAAGGGCACCATAAAGCATCACTCACAGTTGAGCTATCTCAAAGTACTAGTTGCGCAAAAGCAGGGATAGCGAAGCTGAGACTTGTCACCTTTTCAGTTGACATCTGAACTGCTGGCCCTGGCACAAAACAAGCCAAGTGCTCCAGTGTGAAAGAAAAAAAAAAAAAAAGCACTTTAGAGTAGCAGTAGAACCCATATCATATATGGTCCTCTCGCCACCCCCGCATATTAGAGCTTAAAGGTTATCACTTTGCTAGAGTCAAATGTTTGGCAAGCAGAGGTTTCTCCAGATACGGGTCATTCAGCTAAAGAGAGGATGATAAGACAAGTCACCTTATCGGTCAGGTCAGGATGTCAATATTATTTCATTTTTCAAATGCTCAAAATTAATTTAAAACACTTGGGGTAGAAGTAACTAGAGGTGTTTTTACAGTGAAGAAACTCCATTAAATTGATGCTGCCTTTATTGTAACCTCACTCTTTTAGCCAATTGACACTATCAGCTAGCTTGAAGAAAAATCCCTTTGGCTATCTTAATTCTCCTCTGCAGAAGACACACACGACGCTTGGTGTTGTCACAGTCATGTTGCATCTGGCACTTTTGCTATTTTCAGTGTTTTTAATTTGCCCTTTGCAACAACATGTATCACAGTATCACAATCAGTATCACAACAGGACCCTGAAAAGCACATCTGTGAAAACAAGTTCTCTATCTTGCTAAAAATCAGAAAAACTATTTGGAGTTATCTCAAGCAGCACAGATCCTTGGGCCTGCTTGACTACTTCAGAATCCCATAAAGCTGTAATGGTGCTGATTCTCCCAAGTCAGTCAGTTACTGCAAACTCAGGTCCTGAGCTTTTTCCAACGAGAGATTCCATCATATCTGGTGAAACTTGGCAAAGAAAAAAAAATGCTGTGCATGCGACTGGGGGGAGGGGGGCGGGGGAGAGGACGATTCCTAACCAAAGGAATGGTGACTTCAGTGTTCACAAGGGAAAAGGCCAATTATTCCCATGGACAGAATGGGAGTTACTAGAGAAGTGCCTGTCCACCAAAGAATAGCTGACCAGGCTCCTCAAGGTGAGCAATATAAGTAACTAACTGTTGAGGATAGTAGGAGGCTGTGAGGGCTGAGTTAAGCAAGTTCAGGGGAAAACAAATACTGCAGACAGTTAAGTTCAGAGGTAGTAGTAAGGCTATGTGTTTTCCATAACCCCTGGAGGAACACCTGGGCTGCTCTTACACAGTGCTTCTCCAGCAGAAGAAAAGTGCCACTGATGATAGCTGTGATATTCTATATCTTGGGGGCGCACCCAGTCACCCACATATTTCTCATTTATAAATGATTGTGATCTTGCATATAAAGCATGTCTTGTAAGGTATCAGGGGAAAGGTCATGATCTGCTGGAAGTCATTTATCCATATCATTAATACATATGAAGTTATGAGAATTATGTTGTATGGCTGTCACTAAAACATACTACAAGTTGGGGATTTAGCCAGTTATTAGCTCCCCAGAGGCAACAACACGGAAAGTAACCAACACCCACATGGGGTGTGAAACAACCCACCAACAGCCATTGTCCGGCAAGTGACCTACAATTCAATGACTCACCCACATGAGGCCACACCAGGGGAATTGCTCAACCTTGCCTGGAGACTGAGCAATGCCACACAGACAGCCTTAACTTGTGTTGTCCAAGCACATGGACTGAGGGTATAAAAACGGACACACCTATTCTCCTGCCCCGCCCTATGCTGCAAGCAACAAAGACACTAAGAAGATTGAAGACTTCAACGGAGGAGACTGGCCCAGATTTAAGGGACACATCTGTATATTAAGGACTGCAATATCCAGTGGGGTGAGAAAAACTGCTTCTCTAGTTGCTGCCCAGTCTAATAGGGTTGAGAGTTTAGACTGTGCACTTAGATTTTAAGTGATAGGCAAAAAGTCAGTTAGTTACCAAAAGAAATAAAATATATCTTTTATAGTCAATAAATTTAACTGTTTATCTCGACCAGTAAGTTTTTACGAAGTGTGTGGCAAATCTGCTCAGATTTTGCAAAGGCTGGTGTATATCCACTTTCCATTGATGAAGTGGTAAACGAATTAATAAATTTGCACTACTCATCTCGAGCAAGACGGTATATTCCTGGTGTACAGTGCTGGGAGGGATTTGGCTCTGATGCCTTGTGTGTGTGATTCATGAGTGGCTCTGGGAGCATTCATGCAATATAGCTGGGTGTGGGGCCCCACATGCTGTTGTGCTGAGTGATCACAGTGCCTGGAGGGGTTTGCTGCTGGTCACTAGCAAGGCACTGAGAGACAGCCCAGGTGGGAGAGTTAAGGGGGCACAGTCCCACAATCCCAGGCTGCACCCCAGGGATTCCGTCATAATGTTAACAACCATTTCCCCAGGCAGCACCTACAGCAGTAGCAATGGGTAGCAGACAACATGATTGCTAAATAGAGGAATTTTAAACAAGCGGGAAGAAACAGAGGGTAAAGAACAGGAAAATATGACATTCAAATATAGCAATCCTCAGCACCTGGACAATGCATTTAATTAAAACAAGCCTTTTCAGTCTGAGCTATAAAATTACCAATTGCATTTTACAGTACTAGGTGGTCCACTGACTACTGGAGTACTTGTGGAGGCCCTCTTTTGGGACTTTCAAAGCATTACTGTCTCAAGAACAGCATGAATTTATCCAAGCACAACTATAAGCCGTACCAACTTCTGGACAACAAGAGGTAGATCAGCAGGTGGTGTAAACTATCACAGCTCCACTAAATTCAATTTACCCCAGCTAAGAATCTGTCCCCAGAACAGTTACTGCACTCAGGAAACCCTTGTAAAACACAGCCAATTTCCAAGGAAACAAATAGCTCCATGCCCAAAGTATTTTCTGTAGATGATCCTAGTAAAATTTCCTTCCATGCACAAAAAGGTTCTGCTGCGCCATCACAATTAAAAACCAAAGACACAAAGGGTCCAAGAGGTACAATGCAAGACCAGGTAAAGGGACATGGAAGCAAGAAGGTAATTAAAGGGGACTTGGCAGCGCAAGGGAGAAAAAAAAATGAGTCTAAGGCTAAAAGCTAAGCACAACATTTAAAAAAAAAAATTTATTTAGATGAGGTCTCAAACATTTTTAATATGAATTTACAAACATCTCAAGTTAGTGCACAATATTGTGACAACCAAGAATGGGAAAAAGAACAGATAATACTTGATTTTCTGATACCTAATACTATCACCTTGATCATACGCCCTAGTGTGTGAGGTGAGGGGGAGAGAAAACAGAACACTGGGGAAAAAAATAATAATAATAATAATTAAGCCATGATCCATCTAATCTAACTTTCATTGGCACCACACAATAACCATTCATAACCTGATATTTACAGTGCTAGATATGCTATCGGGATAAATGGAAGAATAATTTGTAATCTCTATGTATGGTGAAGAAGATAGGTATGTATGACTGCCCTATGGCTTTTTTGAAGGTGCCAATGGAAGTTAATGCTTTTTCCCCCCAGAGGAAAGAGAGGAAATGTGTGAATCTTGTAAGACAACTGTCAACAGCCTCTGATCTACTGAATGTAGGATATATTTCAACTCAGTACATGTTGTTGCAGATATTCTTCATGAAATGGAAAAGTTAATAAAAACCAAGATTTGAAATCTTTTTTAAATTAGTACATAGATTTTGAAATATTCAGATGTGATCTTTTAAGGACCCAGAACAGCACAAAATAGTTTGTTTGAATGAGAAGGGACAATCTGGTAATTACAATATTCACTTTAACTTATATTTTCCATGTAGTATTTTAGAGTAGGGTTCCCCTTCTGGAAGTTGTTTCAGACTTCATTCAAAGGCGGTTCAACTCATTCACCCTCCTGAATCTTTGCCCTCTTTGGATAGTCTGTGCCAAATGCTGCACTGCAAGTATTCCTACTGTCCAACAAACTGGCTTGATTGTAGTCCATTGCTACAACTGCTGGTTGGGTAAAATGAGTCTCCTATGTCTTCTTTAGCAGAGCATGCAATGCAGCAAAAGCAGAGGTAAATGGATGCATTACAATACCTGAGCTCCACTTAGACAACAATGGAGTCAGGCTGTTGGTACCTATAAAAAATTCTGTCTTTAACAAATGCACACACACGCATTTAAAATTTAGAGTTAGTCAGTTATAGCATGTAACTCACCAATTTAGTTGGACTGCCCTTCTAACTAGCTTTCTCCTTGAATGTGGTATAAAAAAAATTGAGAATTACCTAAAATTTATCTAGACATAAATTTCAAGAATTTGTCTCAGATGACACACTGATGCCAACTATCAAGTCCAAAACCAAATTATCATTTCTCACCCCAGCCCTTAAAAATTGTTTCTTGATTGCTTCTTTATGAAGTAAAGGAGTGCCTCAAGTGGGTTGTTTTTTGTTTTTTAAAAGATATTTCTAATGTAAAAATTAGAAGAACAAGTCTTGATTTTGTTCTAGCTGTGATCAACATTCTGTAGAACAGGAGAACGGGGAGGGAGAGGGGGGTAAAACATTACAAGAGACTGAAATCTAAGATGTAGTTTTCACAACCTTTGATTGTAAAAGGAAAGAATGTTTAGTCACACTGCTTAAAACTGAATTTTTTATTGTTTTGTTTTTATGAAACAAAAAAATGAAAAGATATTCAAACAAAGGAATATTCAATATTCAAACAGCTGGGAGAAAAGCTCCCTGTGTGAAGACAGCATCCCCTTCTCTCATTCAAGAATGAAAAAGACTTAAGCTTAATGTGATGTTACTATTCCATTTAGTTCTATAGTCTTCCAGCACGAACAGACAACACAACTTTTATTTCTTGGAGACCGCCTTTATACATCATAAAGGAGCAATAAATAGCTCAGGAAAAGAAATGTTTTCCTTTGCAGGTCACCCATAAGGAAAGAAACACCACCACACTGTGTCTCCATCAGTGCCCTGCCATGGAAGCCTCACACTTTAACTTAAGTCAGGTCTATAACAGATATCCTGGCATAGCTATTTCAGTTAGGAATGCTATTTTTTTTTAAATAAACTGAAATAGTTATACCTGTATGTGCTCCAGTCTGGATGCAGTTATAGCAGTATGAGAGATTATTTGCATAGAGGAAGCTACACTGGTATAAGCTTTTATACTAATACAACTGCAACCATGCTAGGGCAGCTATACTGCCTTAACTACACTGGTAGAGTCAACAACCGTTATAGTTAAGGTGGATACAATTTTTATTTTAGACAAGCCCTTACTGTAAAATACAAACTGTTTATCTGAACCCATTTAAGAGAACCCTCCCACACACATTTAACACTTCTGTATATGCTAGTAAGTTCTGACAGCTTCCTCAAATTCTTAGGAAAACACTGCAAATTTGAGCCCAATCCTATTCCTGTTGAAATCAGAGGGAGTTTTGCCACTGACTTCAATAGGAAGAGGATCAAGCCCTCTGGTGCTAAACATAACAGCTGTTCCATACCCAGTACTAATAATTAGAACAACAGAATTAAAAGTCTGATTAAGATTACAAACTGCAAATCCAATCTCTAACAGGATGAAAATATGTCTAACATGTTATACTTAGAGTACTCACATGGTAAGATCTGCAGTGAAGTAAAAACTGATCTGCTACATCTCAGAAATGAGAAGTCTGAAGAGAGATGTCAGAACAAATTGCATAAGCATAGAGTATTATCATTACAAAAATGCACTAATGCCACAAGAGCTGCATTGGGAGCTATTATAGTATGTGTTATTTGGTACACATTCTATGGTACTCATTTCCACTGTTTTTGCAGTTGGCTCAGACAAACCAGTTTTGATGTGGTACAAAACTGAGGACTTAGTGTGACTTATTAAATACTTGCACTTCTCCTAGAAAAGTTATCTATTTCCAGATCATGCTAGTACAGTCCAATCCTTTAACAGCTCTGTGCCAGTCACTATAAAATATAGAATAGCAAGAATCCAAAAGGATGCATCAAAAATTAGTTTGCCTCCTAGGGTCCTCAAAACAATTAAAAAAAATAAGAATCGCGAATGCATTAACAAAGCCTTTCAACTAGCATACATTTGACCCGAGACTCAATATTCAGTCTGATCTTGTATATATGGGGGAATTTGCTTTTATTATAGTCATTATTATTATAACTGGACAGGTGCTACCCCTCATGTACAGACAGAGCTGCTATTTGTACTGGTGGAAGAGCTCCTCCCTGCTTCAAGTGGAATAAGCTCCACCAGGTGTACCTTCGGGGTTGCACCAGTCCAGTTACACTGAAGACTGCAATAATGGCAAATCCTTAATGTAGACAAGGCCTTCTTCTTGTGCTTTTGCACAAGGCAGGCTAAAACTCTTGTGGATTTAATCTATTGAATCCTGAGTTTGACTTGAATCCTCTATTCGTTAGAAGTGGTGCAAACTGTGCCCACCAAAACTCTGGTTTATCTCACTTGCATTGATGTGCATCTTTGTCCAGCTTTTATCTTTCACTTGGCCTGCAGATGCCAAATCCTCCCAAAATTACAACAGCAAAATCTCATGCACATTCTGTTTTGTATAAGAATAACTATCATTAGGAACATATTTAAGACAATTAGAGGTCAATTCTCCTGGTTTTCTTTCCCACCCACCTGCGATTTCTTGGAAAGCAACATATTCTTTACAAAGAGGAAAAACAGATTGCTGGGGCGCCTTAACATTACAACAGTATCAATAACTAATTTCTGTTGGGCAGTAGAATGTCCAAAAAAAAGATACAAGTAAGGAACACATTTTCTAATAAGTGTTCTGTTCTAACCTGCTGGAGCTTTGTTTACACCCTAAACCATGGTGTATCAGTCAACTACAGATTCTTAGTTGATTTTTTTAGCCAAAAAAATCTGTATCTGTGTGAAAATCTCTAGACTATTAGGAGTGAGGCCCTGTCTCAACTCGAGTGACATTCTGAGCATTGCTGCTCTTCTGCTTTCCGTGGTCTTTCAGTCTGCCCTCCTTCCTCTTCCCCTTTGGATGCACAGCATGCATGGGCAGCACCCTGATGCCCCTGGCACCTTGTACATTTCTGCTTTAATGCACAGACAGTGTGGGAGCATGTGCCACTGTTGCAAGCCCGGCACACCTGACTTTTATCATCCGTCCTGGGATTTTGAGGCCGCAGTGGAGCCTGCTGGTCACCCGCAGCCTGCAGCTGCCTGGTTGTGGATGGCTTCAACGGGGCCATCCACTTCATCCAGAGATTCAAGTCCACATCCCCCCATGCCATGGTGGGGTCCTTGGCCGCCAGCCGCCTGAAGTCCTCGTCATAGTGCAGCCAAGAAGTGCCGCCGTAGGTGGCATGGAATTTGCGGATGACATCCAGGTATTTGAACATGGCCCCACACCTCTGGGGGTGCTTCTCGCACAGCACGCTGGCGTACACCAGGAAGGCGGAGACCCACTGGTCCAGCGTGTCCCCCAGCCCCTGGCCAGGCTCGTGCTCCGGGGCCAGCTCTGTGTGGAGCAAGGAGAACAGGTCAATGAACTCCCCCCTCCAGATCCGCTCCTTGGTGGCCTTCGCCAGCTGGTAGCCCAGGGGTCTCCGCAGCCCCACGTAGGGACTCGCTGCCTCCGGGCAGGCCTCCCCCTGGGTGGCGGGCGGAGGCCCCGGCGAGCCGCTGGCAGCCTCCGGGCCCTGCGGCCCGACCGGGCCTTCTGGGGCCGCCGCCAAGGCCGCCTGCCGCTCCAGCCACCTGGGGTTCACGTACACGGTCCTCAGCCGCGGCGCCGCCCCCGCCCTGCTAGCTCCGGGCCCCGGCTCCCGCGCCAGCCCGGCCAGCTCCCGGAAGATGCCCAGCGCGGCGGGCAGGCCGCTGCCCTGCGCTCGGGGGGCCGGCGGGGCCAGGAGCGGGGCCAGGAGCGGGACGGGGGCGGCCCACGGGTGGGAGACCCCGGCAGGCCCCGCCGCGCTACCGGGCGGGGCCGGGAGCAGCCCCGCTAGGCCCAGCTCTCCCTGGGCGCCGCCGAGCGCCTCCTCCCGCGGGGCCCAGCGGGGCAGGCCGGCCCCCGCCCGCTCCCGGGAGCCCCCCGCCTCTCGGCGCCCGGCCAGCGGCGCCCCCTGCGCCTGGGGGGGCCCCGGGGCTCCCGGCCGGCGCCGGCGGCGGCTCCTCCGCCTCCCACGTGGCATCGGCGCGGCTGGGGCGGACGCGCCGCGGGAGGCGGCGGCGGCGGCTCCAGCCCCAGTGGAGAGGCGGGGCGGCAGCAGCCAGCCCACAGCCCCGCGCAGGGCCGCCGGGGTGGGGCGGGTCGGTGCTTCCAGGGCCCTACAGGCCAGCGCGCTCCGTCTCTGCTCCCCGGAACACGGGCCCCGCCGGCCGGCCGGCCCCGCCCCCGTGACCGAGACTTGCCGCCGCCCTCCGGCCCGAGCCGGGATTCGCCCTCCCCCACTTTTACACACACACCCGAGACAACCCGCCCGCCCACACCCACACCCGTGTCCCGGGGTCCCGTCGCAATGCAGTTGCCCTGTCTGCGGTCCCCCGCGTCATGCCCATCGCTTTCTGTAACCCGGCCCAGAGAGCGGGGCCGCCGCTCCGGCGTTGCACTGGCTGGGTGAGCCGGTCCCCAAGGCTCTTGTTGCAGTAAGGGACTGTCCCTAAGCCCCCGCTCAGGGAAGCACGTGTTAGTTGAACTCAGTTTAAACACAATATAATGCATCCGATGAGGCGAGCTGTAGCTCAGGAAAGCTTATGCTCAAATAAATTGGTTAGTTTCTAAGGTGCCACAAGCCGTCCTTTTCTTTTTGTGACTACAGACTAACAGGCTGCTACTCTGAAACCTGTCAATATAGCTAGGGGCAGACTGTTCTGATTCCCAAATCATGTCACAAGCTAAGGTCCCAGCGGGTACGCAAAGCAGCTATGTGGTAACATAGTTTATGATTAAAGGAAAGGAGGACTTGTGGCACCTTAGAGACTAACACATTTATTTGAGCATAAGCTTTCCTGAGCTACAGCTCACTTCATCGGATGCATTCAGTTTATGATTGTGGCTAATCTAGGCAAAAGCATGGTTTGGTTAGTCAGGGTGGACATGGCCAGTACCAGCTACGTCTGTACCTGGGCTAATACACCTTTTTAAAACCGGGCTATAACACAGTTTGGCTCCTCCTGCCACACTATCCAGCAAATTCTGTTATAACTAAATACAGTTGTTAAACATAGTTGCTTGCTCTGACTTTTAATAGAAGTAAAGGAATCACCTCTGTAAAATCAGGATGGTAGATACCTTACAAGGTAATTAGATTCAAAACATAGAGAATCCCTCTAGGCAAAATCTTAAGTTACAAAAAAGACACACAGGCAGGGATAGCTCAGTGGTTTGAGCCTTGGCCTGCTAAATCTAGGGTTGTGAGTTCAATCCTTGAGGGGGCCATTTGGGGCAAAAATTGGGGATTGATCCTGCTTCAAGCAGGGGGTTGGACTAGATGACCTCCTGAGGTCCTTTCCAATCCTGATATTCTATGTCTGTATACCAAGATGACCAAGGGATAGTTGTTCTATTCAGCACAGTTCTTTTCTCACCCATTTAAAGAAATCATAATCTAACATGTACCTAGCTAGATTACTTACTAAAAGTTCTAAGACTCCATTCCTGCTCTATCCCCGGCAAAAGCAGCATACAGACAGACACAGACCCTTTGTTTCTCTCCCTCCTCCCAGCTTTTGAAAGTATCTTGTCTCCTCATTGGTCATTTTGGTCAGGTGCCAGCGAGGTTACCTTTAGCTTCTTAACCCTTTACAGGTGAGAGGATTTTTCCTCTGGCCAGGAGGGATTTTAAAGGGGTTTACCCTTCCCTTTATATTTATGACAGGTGGTAAAAACACTGCTATGCTGGTGGTGTATGCTACCACTTACTACCATGGTGTAGATAAGGCCTCGGTTACAGACTTGACAACCCTTCCTTCTTCAACTGAGGACTAGGAAAGCTGCATCTTAGGTATCAACCTATTGTGACATCACTGTTTTATTTAAAAGCTCCAGTTCTCCAACTGGTCCTCTAACAAAACACATTAATTCAAGACTTGGAGTGTCTAATGTAAGAAAGAAGCAGGAAAAAATAAGTTAACTACATATTTTTAATTATACTTGAGCCTATTTTGATACATAGTACAGCAGTAAGGAAAGGATACAAACCCTTTTTCTTTTTCTTTCCAATTCACTTTTAACTTAATGACAGGTTTCAGAGTAGCAGCCGTGTTAGTCTGTATTCGCAAAAAGAAAAGGAGGACTTGTGGCACCTTAGAGACTGACAAATTTATTTGCGCATAAGCTTTCGTGAGCTATAGCTCACTTCATCGGATGCATGAACTTAAGTTTAACAAGGTTTTAGTCACAGTAGCAGGAGGCTCTGTGTTCAATTTGTGAAATGGAAAAATTCATATTTTGTAGCAACTTTTCATTCATTTTCTGTAGTGACTATGACTTCTGTAGTGACTACTGCTGGCATAAGTAAGTGCATTTCTATTGATGAGTTTTTAAAGATTTTGTTTTGAAATTCCTCTCAAGTAACTTTAAAAAAAACCCTAAAAACTCAACCTCTTACTAACTCTGAATTCATCAAACTGGGCCATTAGTTGTATCAGAATTTGTTGAAAGTTTTGTACAGTACAATAATTCCTCTAAAACTTGCCTGAGCAGCCTGCTAGCACAACAGAGAGTGTAGTAGAATCTATACAATATTTATACTGACTCTTTAAAGGTTTCCGGAGATTGAGGTTTTCTTAGCTTTAGTCTAGGTCTTTTCTCATTCATATTTGGTTAACTCCTTTTGCAAATGTCATTCATTTGCCAATACACAGTAAAGATTTTTCAGTTCTGACAGCTTTAAGTAATACATTTTTAAAGTAATACATTATATGTTAGGTTTGGCTGGCTCTAGGTTACATGAATTTTAAAAAATAGTAATTAACTGGTTTAAGATATCATTTTGTGTTGACAGAACTCAAATATGGCTTTGACTTGAAAAAATAACAATTGGCAAATTCTGGGATCCAGTGGCACATGCAGGCTGGAATTATGGTAGCCAAAGGGCCTTGAGAAAATATATCTTTAGTTAAGCAGGAGGATGGTGGTTTCTTAGGTCTGTCCGCAGCATGGCCCAGGGCAAAACTCCATTTGTGGGGACTGAAGCTGATTCAGAATGAAACTGATGAGTGGAAAGGAAGAAGGCATAACAATCAACTTCATTCGTTCCTCAGAATTTCTCTCTCCGTGATCTCATTGCTTTAGTAATCCATATTAATTCTACTACTATTTTTTTTTAAATATACTTTTTAAAACTTGAAGGCAGTATCTTCAGACTCAGAGCGGCTGGTCAATTATTGAATGAGATAGGAACAGGATGAGTTCAGACATTAAGATTAAGATAGGGCAAATAGTAAACATTCCTTCTGGAGCAGGGGTCCCAAGTAATAGTTCTTGCAGAATTTAAGCTTTCATTTTACAAATGTTAAGATATCCTTCCAAATGTTAATTGGAGCTCCATTGCCTGTGCTACTGTTAATAATTTACTGAAGACGGTAGACTTAGGCCTACTCTACATTTATAGTGGCATAGCTATGTTGATCAGAGGTGTGAAAAACCACACCCCTTAGCATCATAGTTATACCAACAAAACCCCCAGTGCAGACATAGTCCTAGGCTGCCCCTGAAAAACCCTGTGGGCTGCAACATAACCAGCAATCATGCCATATTATCAGCATAACCAGCAATCACTGTCATATGTAAAGAGTTGTCACTTTGGATGGGCTAGCACCAGCAGGAGAGTGAATTTGTGTGGGGGGGTGGAGGGTGAGAAAACCTGGATTTGTGCTGGAAATGTCCCACCTGTTGATCACTTTAGATAAGCTATTACCAGCAGGACAGTGGGGTGGGAGGAGGTATTGTTTCATGATTTCTGTGTGTATATAAAGTCTGCTGCAGTTTCCACGGTAAACATCTGATGAAGTGAGCTGTAGCTCACGAAAGCTTATGCTCAAATAAATTGGTTAGTCTCTAAGGTGCCACAAGTACTCCTTTTCTTTTTGCGAATACAGACTAACACGGCTGTTCCTCTGAAACCTGTCATTATGCAAGGCACTGCATTTAGCCGTATGGAGTGGAAATCTATCAACTGCATGAAGAAACTTGTACAGATACAGACAGACATCATCTTCCTTTCCAAATGCAAACAGATGGACATCGTACCAAAAGGACTGAAGGTCAAAAATCCATTACAATCTACATACCACACAGACTATGCTGACAGCTTGTGCCTCACGCTCTCAAAGAAACTGCGGAATCACCTGATCAAGATCCTCTACAGCAAACAGGGAAAGATTAAGAATGAGCTCTCAAAAATGGATACTCTCATAAAGAACCAACCTTCCACACAAACTTCCTCGTGGCTGGATTTTACTAAAACTAGACAAGCCATTTACAACGCACACTTTGCTTCTCTACAAAAGAAAAAAGACACTAAACTTTCTAAACTACTACATGCTACAAGGGGCCACAGCAATGGTTCCCTCACCCCACCTAGCAATATTGTTAACCTATCCAACTATACTCTCAGCCCAGCAGAAGCAGCTGTTCTATCTCGGGGCCTCTCCTTCTGCCCCTCCACCCCCACGAACATGATACAGTTCTGTGGTGACCTAGAATCCTATTTTCGACGTCTCCGTCTCAAGGAATATTTCCAAAATACCTCTGAACAACATACTAATCCACAGAGGTCTCCCTGCCAACACTACAGAAAGAGGGATTCTAGATGGACTCCTCCTGAAGGTCGAAACAGCAGACTGGACTTCTACATAGAGTGCTTCCGCCGACGTGCACGGGCTGAAATTGTGGAAAAGCAGCATCACTTGCCCCATAACCTCAGCCATGCGGAACGCAATGCCATCCACAGCCTCAGAAACAACTCTGACATCATAATCAAAAAGGCTGACAAAGGAGGTGCTGTTGTCATCATGAATAGGTCGGAATATGAACAAGAGGCTGCTCGGCAGCTCTCCAACACGAGTTTCTACAAGCCATTACCCTATGATCCCACTGAGAGTTACCAAAAGCAACTACAGCATTTGCTCAAGAAACTTCCTGAAAAAGCACAAGATCAAATCCGCACAGACACACCCCTGGAACCCCGACCTGGGATATTCTATCTACTACCCAAGATCCATAAACCTGGAAATCCTGGGCGCCCCATCATCTCAGGCATTGGCACCCTGACAGCAGGATTGTCTGGCTATGTAGACTCCCTCCTCAGGCCCTACGCTACCAGCACTCCCAGCTACCTTCGAGACACCACTGACTTCCTGAGGAAACTTCAATCCATCGGTGATCTTCCTGATAACACCATCCTGGCTACTATGGATGTAGAAGCCCTCTACACCAACATTCCACACAAAGATGGACTACAAGCCGTCAAGAACACTATCCCCGATAATGTCACGGCTAACCTGGTGGCTGAACTTTGTGACTTTGTCCTTACCCATAACTATTTCACATTTGGGGACAATGTATACCTTCAGATCAGCGGCACTGCTATGGGTACCCGCATGGCCCCACAGTATGCCAACATTTTTATGGCTGATTTAGAACAACGCTTCCTCAGCTCTCGTCCCCTAAAGCCCCTACTCTACTTGCGCTATATTGATGACATCTTCATCATCTGGACCCATGGAAAAGAAGCCCTTGAGGAATTCCACCATGATTTCAACAATTTCCATCCCACCACCAACCTCAGCCTGGTCCAGTCCACACAAGAGATCCACTTCCTGGACACTACAGTGCTAATAAACAATGGCCACATAAACACCACCCTATACCGTAAACCTACTGACCGCTATTCCTACCTGCATGCCTCCAGCTTTCACCCTGACCACACCACACGATCCATCGTCTACAGCCAAGCTCTGCGATACAACCGCATTTGCTCCAACCCCTCAGACAGAGACAAACACCTACAAGATCTCTGTCAAGCTTTCTTACAACTACAATACCCACCTGCAGAAGTAAAGAAACAGATTGATAGAGCCAGAAGAGTTCCCAGAAGTTACCTACTACAGGACAGGCCTAACAAAGAAAATAACAGAACGCCACTAGCCGTCACCTTCAGCCCCCAACTAAAACCCCTCCAACGCATTATTAAGGATCTACAACCTATCCTAAAGGATGACCCAACACTCTCACAAGTCTTGGGAGACAGGCCAGTCCTTGCCTACAGACAGCCCCGCAACCTGAAGCAAATACTCACCAACAACCACATACCACACAACAGAACCACTAACCCAGGAACTTATCCTTGCAACAAAGCCCGTTGCCAATTGTGCCCACATATCTATTCAGGGGACACCATCACAGGGCCTAATAACATCAGCCACACTATCAGAGGCTCGTTCACCTGCACATCCACCAATGTGATCTATGCCATCATGTGCCAGCAATGCCCCTCTGCCATGTACATTGGTCAAACTGGACAGTCTCTACGTAAAAGAATAAATGGACACAAATCAGATGTCAAGAATTATAACATTCATAAACCAGTCGGAGAACACTTCAATCTCTCTGGTCACGCAATCACAGACATGAAGGTCGCTATCTTAAAACAAAAAAACTTCAAATCCAGACTCCAGCGAGAAACTGCTGAATTGGAATTCATTTGCAAATTGGATACTATTAATTTAGGCTTAAATAGAGACTGGGAGTGGCTAAGTCATTATGCAAGGTAGCCTGTTTCCTCTTGTTTTTTCCTACCCCCCCCCCCCAGATGTTCTGGTTTAACTTGGATTTAAACCTGGAGAATGGTCAGTTTAGATGAGCTATTACCAGCAGGAGAGTGAGTTTGTGTGTGTATGGGGGTGGGGGGGATGTGAGAGAACCTTGATCTATGCAGGAAATAGCCCGACTTGATTATGTAAAGAGTTGTCACTTTGGATGGGCTAGCACCAGCAGGAGAGTGAATTTGTGTGGGGGGGTGGAGGGTGAGAAAACCTGGATTTGTGCTGGAAATGTCCCACCTGTTGATCACTTTAGATAAGCTATTACCAGCAGGACAGTGGGGTGGGAGGAGGTATTGTTTCATGATTTCTGTGTGTATATAAAGTCTGCTGCAGTTTCCACGGTAAACATCTGATGAAGTGAGCTGTAGCTCACGAAAGCTCATGCTCAAATAAATTGGTTAGTCTCTAAGGTGCCACAAGTACTCCTTTTCTTTTTGCGAATACAGACTAACACGGCTGTTCCTCTGAAACCTGTCATATTACTGTTTTTTGAGAAAGCTATAAGCAGCAGTAAAGACAGACACTAAAACTGTTCGCATTGGTCTTTTATTGTGTTGCCTCCAGACCCTCTGTTCTGACAATACCAGCCTTATCTGCTTGTTTATCAGCTTCTCATGCAAACCTCCATGCATCTTTTCGCACATTGCCCTTTACTCATGGAACCCCTTTTCTAAAGTAATCTGTAAATCCCTACCATCTCCTCCTTCAAATCCCTCCTCAAAACCCACATCTGTCATGAAGCCTATTAGATATCAGCTACCTAACAACGGTTAGGTTGGTGGGGGCGGGGGGGAGGAAATGTGGACACTTGGCATCTACTTCATTTATAGCCTTTAAAAAAAAACAACACAGACCATATCATTGTATTTATTTGAGTATGTCTCTTTCCACATGCTTTATATGTCCATTGTCTAAGGTCCTGATTCTGCAACTGCCTCTGTGTGGGTGGACACCAGTGTTGAAGTCAAGGTAGCTCCTCATGCATGCAGAGCTTTGCCCCTATGGAAGCAGTGTCAGGGTCTGGGCCTAAGAATGCAAGCTCTTCTGAGCAAGAAATGCATCCTTGTGTATGTTTATTCAGCACCTAGCTCAACAGGGCTCTGATCCTGATTGGGGCTCTGTGCACTAGTGCAACATAAATAATAAATAATAATAATATAGTTAATAATAATGGTGCAGAAGGATAAATATATTGAAAATGAGAGAAAGGTAGAATATCAGAGAAACCTGCCTTATTTGCCAATGGGCTAGGGAAAGGATTGACATTCAGTAATGGCATTCAACTACCAGGAGGGTCTGGGTGGAATGAAAAGAAAAGAAAATAGCTCATTCACCAAGCAGGTAAAAGGGAGCTGGTCTTCAAATTTATCAGATATCTACTACAAGACAGTCATGCAAAAGAGCAGTGGCCAGAAACAGCAACCTGATAGGAATCTCAGTACCTTTCCAGCTGGACTTCTCAGCAACTTACAAGTGCTACTGGGGGAAAAAAACAGTTATCAACTAGTAGGTGTCTGGTAAATTTTTCATACTCTGCAGTAATGGAGTATGAGCTGAATGGAGGTTGGCGCTGAGTGGTAAACTCAAAGAGTAGCTAGCAGAGGAAGGAGTTAATAAGTACAGCACATTCAAAATTTTAGTCATGCAGTAAACAGCAGACAGCAAAAAGGGACATTTTGGGTGCTGTAATGTCATGACATTAGCAGGTTGTAACGAGTGAGGAGATGGGCTAAAGAACGAAGCAAAAACTGAAATAAAGAGTGGCTAATGAAAGATCCAAGGAGTCTGGATGTGAAACATACAAGACTCCTGTTTACGACTGAAGACAATGAAGGATACATGCAGTGCAATTTGTATCCGATTGGAGAGAGGCATGCACGTCAGTTGAAGTCTCAGGCTTTGTCTCCATTGCAAAATGTTGTCATCTGAACACGGTTGTGAACATTTGTGATGATAAAATGCTGGACATGATGTAGCAGCCAACATAGATCAGGATGAATCATGTTCAGCTTTGTGGTAGCTAATTGTGTTTATACCTTACTTGCTGAGCTGAGTTTAAAGCACTGATTGCAACTATGGCCTGGTCTGCACTACAGGGTTTGGTCGATGTAAACTGCCTTGCGTTGGCCTAGTTGTGGAAGTGTCTTCACATAAATTTGACTCCTGCCAATGTAAGTGCCTCTTTACGCTGATTTGGTAACACCACGTCCCTGAGTAACATAGAGCCATGGTCAACATAATTAGATGCAATATCAGTGTAGTCACTATGTTGCTTATGTCAACTGTTACTGGCTTTCAGGAGCCATCCTGAAAGCCCCACACTGACAATCAGTGTTGGATTAAGGCATAAACTAACTAAGCCACAGTTTAGGGCCTCGCTATACGAGGGGCCTCTGAAAAAGAAAAAACTGACTCAATTTCAAATTTTATCAAAATCACTTGATAAAGGAGATGTGGGAAAAAGAAGATTCTCTCTAAATATAGACATTTTAGTTCAACTATGACAAAAATATACACATCTGGCTACACAAATACCCTTACCCTACCCTTACCCTTCATTAATTGTTCATTATTGACAGGTGGGAGGCCAGAGCTGAGAAAAAAATGATAATTTCACTTGTAAACTTAGTATTTCTATGAGTAACTCTGCTATCTGTCTTCTAAAGCAGCGTTTTGCTGGCCAGCTGCTACTAGTCAAATTTTGACCATGCCTTCGTAATGTATTTAAATAAATAAATAATCTCACTGCCAATAAAATCGGGAAAAATGTGTGGTCGGAGATGGCAGTTTTGTGAAGCAATCCTGCCACGCTCATATTCGCATGGGACTCATCCTAGGAGTGACATCATGTATAGCAACAGGTTTCAGAGTAGCAGCCATGTTAGTCTGTATCAGCAAAAAGAACGAGGAGTACTTGTGGCACTTTAGAGACTAACAAATTTATTTGAGCATAAGCTTTCATGGGCTAAAGCGCGCTTCATCAGATGCATGCAGTGGAAAATACAGTAAGAAGATATATATATCTTATATCTTATATACACACACACAGAGAACATGAAAAAATGGGGGTTGCCATACCAACTCGAACGAGAGTAATCGATTAAGGTGGGCTATTATCAGCAGGAGAAAAAAATGTTTGTAGTGATAATCAGGATGGCCCATTTCAAACAGATGAAAAGAAGGTGTGAGTAACAATAGGGGGAAAATTAGCATAGGGAAATAATCTTTAGTTTGTGTAATGACTCATCCACTCCCAGTCTTTATTCAAGCCTAATTTAATGGTGTTCAGTTTGCAAATTAATTCCAGTTCTGCAGTTTCTCATTGGAGTCTGTTTTTGAAGTTATTTTGTTGAATAATTGCGACTTTTAGGTCTGTAATTAAGTGTCCAGGGAGGTTGAAGTGTTCTCCGACTGGTTTTTGAATGTTATAATTCTTGATGTCCGATTTGTGTCCATTTATTCTTTTGTGTAGAGACTGTCCAGTTTGGCCAATGTACATGGCAGAGGGGCATTGCTGGCACATGATGGCATATATCACATTGGTAGATGTGCAGATGAATGAGCCTCTGATAGTGTGGCTGATGTGATTAGGTCCTATGATGGTATCCCTTGAATAGATATGTGGACACAGTTGGCAAAGGGCTTTGTTGCAAGGATAGGTTCCTGGGTTAGTGTTTTTGTTGTGTGGGGTGTGGTTGCTGCTGAGTATTTGCTTCAGGTTTGGGGGCTGTCTGTAAACGAGGACTGGCCTGTCTCCCTAGAACTGTGCGGGTGATGGGTCGTCCTTCAGGATAGGTTGTCGATCCTTGATGATGCGTTGGAGAGGTTTTAGTTGGGGGCTAAAGGTGATGGCTAGTGGCGTTCTGTTACTTTCTTTGTTGCCTGTCCTGTAGTAGGTGACTTCTGGGTACTCTTCTGGCTCTGTCAATCTGTTTCTTCACTTCAGCAGGTGGGCATTGTAGTTGTAAGAACGCTTGATAGAGATCTTGTAGGTGTTTGTCTCTGTCTGAGGGGTTGGAGCAAATGTAGTCGTTTGAGCTTGGTTGTAGACAATGGATCTTGTGTGGTGTGGTCTGAGTACTTGGAGGCATGTAGGTAAGTATAGTGGTCAGTAGGTTTCCGGTATAGGGTGGTGTTTATGTGACCATCGCTTATTAGCAGTGTAGTGTCCAGGAAGTGGATCTCTTGTGTGGACTGGTCCAGGCTGAGGTTGATGGTGGGATGGAAATTGTTGAAATCATGGTGGAATTCCTCAAGGGCTTCTTTTCCATGGGTCCAGATGATGAAGACGTCATCAATATCGCGCAAGTAGAGTAGGGGTGTTAGGGGATGAGAGCTGAGGAAGCGTTGTTCTAAGTCAGCCATAAAAATGTTGGCATACTGTGGGTCCATGTGGGTACCCATAGCAGTGCCGCTGACTTGAAGGTATACATTGTCCCCAAATGTGAAATAGTTATGGGTGAGGACAAAGTCACAAAGTTCAGCCACCAGGTTTGCTGTGACATTATCGGGGACACTGTTCCTGATGGCTTGTAGTCCATCTTTGTGTGGAATGTTGGTGTAGAGGGCTTCTACATCCATAGTGGCCAGGATGGCATTTTCTGGACTCTAAGATAGCTGGGAGTGCTAGTAGCGTAGGGCCTGAAGAGGGAGTCTACATAGCCAGACAATCCTGCTGTCAGGGTGCCAATGCCTGAGATGATGGGGCATCCAGGATTTCCAGATTTATGGTTCTTGGGTAGCAGATAGAATACCCCCTGGTTGGGGTTCTAGGGGTGTGTCTGTGCAGATTTGTTCTTGTGCTTTTTCAAGGACTTTCTCGATCAGATGGTGTAGTTTCTTTTGATAACCCATGTATAGCATGTAATCATGTATAGCATCCCCCTTGGCTGGTAATAACTAGATGGCTGCCATCTTTTGTTTACGGTCCTGCATGCTCAGTCGTATAGTGCCTTTACTACTGGTTTTCTTAAGTGTTAGTGTGTTCTTTCTTCCTTTGATCTGTACAATTGTGTATTTTAGTGTGCATGCCACTTTCTGCTTCATGCGCTATCCATGCTTCAAGTGATTGAGTTTGCAAGTGATCATCTTATGGACTTGGGTCAAGTGAATCTTGAGGAGGATAAATGTGTGTTGGCTTCCCTCCGTCAGTTTTGGGAACCTGCACAGTAAATATCAGAGAGTGCTAACGAAAGGATAAATAAAGGGTTTTGAGAGAAGTGAAGAAAGATATACATATATATCAAAATATTCTGAGTACTTGGTGAGCAAGTTATTTCAAACTATGTGCATACATGATTTATAGGCTATTGATGCCTATAATATTCATTATATTTGCTTGAATACAGGCTAGTTTTACTCACTTTCTCAATGCCTGTCTAGAGATTACCAGGTTTTTTTCTGGTAAATTCTTTCTTTCTCTTTCAGCATATAGCTTGTTGTCACTCTTTGTGTCTGAGGTGTTTACTTGAGATTAATTAGTGGTCCTGGGGGAGATAAAGGATAGAAAAGTGAACGCAAAGAGAGAAGTCTGCCTAGAAAATGCTGCAAGAAAAGCTATCTGCCCTAAGTATTCTGTGCATCAAAAGTGACAAACTCCGTAGCTTATCATTTGAGGACATCATCAATGACTTTGCTCTCCAAAAATCATGAAAGAAAATGTTTTACATTTCAGTGTTAAAATTAATGTGATGTGCAAACAGATATACTGCAGGTTGTACTGCTTCCATTAACTAAGCTGGTCTGTGTAACTGTAACTGCTTTTGTGTTGCTGTAGAAATAAACTTTTCATATCTACTAATTAAGAAATCATAGACAAAATATGTTAATTTGGAATTATTTTATAATGCAAATAGGCATATAGTAAGATATGTGTTTTAGATTGTTGTTCTATTTTTACTTCACCTTTATATATATGCAAAAATAAAGCTTTTGTGTTTATATATTCAGTGTCCTTTCTGTGAAAATTATATATATATTATATATATATATTTAATGGTATGGGTTCTCTTACCCTTGACATAGTTTAGGGCCTCAGAATGTCATAATCTGGCTTCACTGACAATACAATTGATACAATTGCTCCTGGTGAGAATGCGCACCACTGACAAAAGGAGTCAAGTGTGAACACACACAAGTGATTTAATAACTGTGGTGGCTATATGCCAACATAAGTCAAGTCAATATCATTTTGTAGAGTAGACATGGCCTATGAGTCTGATGATCCATCTGTGAATTGCTAAACCAGCACTTGTGACTGGCGATCCAGAGTTGGATCACTTGCTGAATATAGGCAGATAGTATACAGGGCAGCCTTGAATAGGGGAAGTGGAGCCATGGGACCCCTTCCCCACTTTGTGGACAAGTGCAAAGGGAAACAACTTGTGCCTCCCTCTCCCCCCTGGAACATTAACCTAGGCAACCCTTCCCCAGTGATGGAGTATTAGGGAGGGTATGAGAGGGCATTCAGGCTGCATTTTACAACTGGATTCTCTGGATGATGATGTCCAGGTGCATTTCCCGCAGGATAACCGGGGCAAGCTTGACGCAGCTTCAATTCACAGCATCTTCTCACACTTTTCTTGTCCCCATAATGTTCCTTGATAAGTCTGGAGGAGGAGGAGAGGAAGAGAGCTGATAGCTGCAGCTCTATCAGGCATGCAGCTAACACCTCTGCAAAAAAGTTTGCGCATCGCACATGGGTTCCAATATTGCCAACACTTGTCATGTAGCTCCAAACCCAAGGTCAAATAACTATTCATATTTTACATTTTATATCTTCTTTTTGGTACCATGTGTAGCCCTTCAGCCAGGTGACGCTGACAGCAACAAGGGCTGGGTTCAATATCTAAGGGTTCCTCTCAACATTACAAAACCTAACCAGCACCACCCTTCACTCAGATATATAGGTGCCGACTTCCCCACTTTCCCCTGGGTGCTCAACCCTCCATCTGCCTTCAGCCCCGCCCCCACTCCACCCCTTCCATGAGGCCCCGCACCTGCCCCGCCTCTTCCCACCCCTGTCCCCATTCTAACCTCTTCCCCAAAGTCCCCGCCCCCACTCTGCCCCTCCCCTCCCCTATTCCAACTCCTTCCCCAAATCCCCGTCCCGGCCCTGCCTTCTCCCCTGAGCATGCCATGTTCCCGCTCCTCCTGCTCCCTACCAGAGCTTGCTAATGCCACCAAACAGCTGTTTGGCAGCAGCTGTGTGGGAAGCACTGGGAGGTAGGTGGAGGAGCATGGATGCGGCATATTTGGGCAGAGGAGGAGGTGGGGCAGGGGCTGAGTGGAGCTTGGCTGCCAGTGGGTGCAGATCACCTACTAATTTTTCCCTGTGGGTACTCCAGCCCCAGAGCACCCATGTCTGATGGACGAATGTCCTTTTAATACACCACTCCCTTTTGCGCCATTGCGCAGCTAGCTATTAGCAGTCAGTAAAGTCAGAGAATTCAGTGGTACATTTGCAGGGGTTCACGTCTCACCCATGAACGGGGGATTGACTAACACCCTTGCTGCTGCTCTCCACTGTCACCATTGTCTTTGTCACTGCTTGTTGCAACAAACTTTATCACTTCTCATTGCTGTCTCTGCTGCCACTCGTTGCTGCATTTGCCACTGCTCACTGCTGTCTCTGCTACCTTTGCCTCTAGCTGCAGTATCATGTTCTGAGGTTCCTTCACTTAGCCCAGTTCTTAGTGATTTCAGCAGGTAGTGAGGAAGCTCACTACTACATCCTCCTTGTTGTCTTTCATCGCAAAACTATCCCCACAGCTCATCACTAATTTCAGCTCTAATGACCACTGAGCAGATACAAGGACTCTAAATTGAATCTGATCATCTGTTTTTAAACATAGGAAAGAAAAAAATTCAAATCTTTGTTACTAGAGTTCTTTAAACAAAGACTTTAACACCAGGTACTCACCCCTTTTGACTTTCACGTGAATTTGTCATCACTACCCTCACTACCCTGTGCTTAGTGAGTGAGGTTAAAGTTAGGGTGACTCTCCCCACCAAACTAGGGCATATTAAGTACAGTTCTGCTATCCTTTTCTCATTAAATAAGGATAACAACATTTAATTAACCATATGTTCAAGACCAAAGTGAATTTTAACCCAAAACAGCCAAAATAGATCACTTGGACAAAGCAGGTCTGTCTGATGATCACCTAGGCAATATAATATAATTAATTGAATTAATATAATTCAATCAAGTATAATTCAGTAAACTTCTTTTAGTAGTAGTAGTAGTATATTGCAGGAAATTGTCAGTCTACCACACCCCAGTTCATCACTAGGTGGCAGGGAGAGCACATTCAGATGTTGGCTTGTACCTGCATGAGACCTCACTGAAAGTATTAGAATGCAAAATTTAGCTTTAAATAGAACCTTAACTGCAATGTCAACTGGGGGTAACTAGCATAATCCAGTAATTAAGCAGTGGAACAGTCTCTCTTGAGAAGTGGGAGAAGCTACATTTTATGATTAAAAAAAACCAAAACATTGGACAAAGCACTTGAAAAACATAGTGTAGAGAGAAAAGGAGTACTTGTGGCACCTTAGAGACCAACAAATTTATTTGAGCAAAACCTTATGCTCAAATAAATTTGTTAGTCTCTAAGGTGCCACAAATATTACTTTTCTTTTTGTGGATACAGACTAACACGGCTGCTACTCTGAAACCTGTCAGTGTGGAGAGAATCCTTAATTTGAAGGTGGATGGCTGAATATGCCTCTTCTCTCTGTAAGTCCAATGGCCAAAAGCTTCAGAGGGGAAAGAGCTCTCTGCTCCCTCTATTGCTGAAAAGGAAAAAATTCCTCTGGTCAGCATAATTATACATGAACTTAGATTTCATAGGATGTGGGCTCCCAGAGAAGCTTGAGAGGGCAAAGAGCTGGTTTTCAAGCAGTCAAGATTCTAGGCTGAGGTCCTAAGTGCTCTTGGCTCCCCTCTTTTGGGGGCATGCTGAAAGAGGCAATGCAGGCTAATTACAATGTTGAGAGAAGATGTAGAGAACAGCAGAAGAATTGAGTGTACTACCATGAGGTCCTGGTTTTCCAGCACCTTAGTAAAGCTGAATCACTAAGCTGGGGCAGGCAGTTGTGGTTCCGGACAAGCAGCTTTCTTAGGACAAGAGAGACATATTCAGACACTCTACTACTAATCCCTGATCCCAGCTATGAGTGGGGTTTGGTGGATGAGTGAGGTGGTATGGTCAGGCACTTTTAATACCTGTGAAACATTCTCACTGGTGGGTGGGATGGGCGTTAGATGGATTGCTGGAAGGGGAAGTTTATTTTACTCTTTATTTGCATACCTGTGTGTGTGTGTGTGTGTGTATCTATCTATTTATGTTATGTTGATATGTTTTTCCAAGCTTATGACTGTGTTCTCTTTCCCTTAATAAAGATGTCCTTGTTTGTACACAGTCTGGGAGCGTGTTTGGGAGTGGAGAAGTCCTGCCTGTGAAGGGAGTGTTTGGTTTTCCTAGGGTTTTGGGTGGGGTCAGTTATTTGTTTGGATTAGTTATTTGTCAAGAGTGACCCTAGATATATTGAACACGGCTTTTTTTTTTTTTTGCTGCTATTAACCACGTGGTAAAACACATATATGTCTTTATTTTTGATTACAATAATAATGCTTTCAGTCTTATTGCTGTTACCCATGCCACCCCATGGACTCTTGTCAGATGCCTCTTCTAAGCGCTGTTATTCCGCTGGACGTTGTCAGCGAGAAGAAGCAGAGTCTGAACTCAATATAGTATTTTTTCTTATTGGTTAGACAAAACAGAAGAATCTTCTCAGCTGGTACAGGATGGGGAAAAAAGCAGAGGATTTACACTAATTTACACCACTTGAGGATCTGACCCATATAAATAGAAGGCAATTTGCCTATTACTGTAGCCATTCTCTGAGGCCATTGGCTTTCTCTGAAAACATCAGGCTGAAGGAACAGCACTATAACGGAAATGTATAGTTATACAAGCAAGGGGAACAGAGGGCAGATATCCCACTTACTCTGCAAAATTATGCTCTATAGTATTTACGACAGATTATAATCAGATCGGAATGCGCCAAGTGATTTAATATGGATGATTTACTGGGCTTTATACAACCAGGCATTTGAGACAATAAGGCCAAAAAAAAAAAAGTTTTTGAACATCCACCAAAACCTTTTTGAAGCAAATGAACTTTCCACTATAAAAATAATTCTAGCAAAATACTGGGAAATAAATTTAAAATCGAGTGCTGTTTACAGAGACTTCATTTTACTCCCCCTAGGTAGCAATAGCTTCAGCGGACGACAAGTGACAAATCCAACACCACAAACGTCATTCTGCGCCAGCCCGTGGGCATCCCACACACGAGATCCACCCGGTTCTCCGGGCAGACTCTGCTCTCGGGAGGCCCCCGGCAGGAACAGCTGTGGGGCGAGCGGCGGGACGGCGTGCAAGTTTGCAGAGCACCTGCTGCTCTGTCAGACCTGGCCCCGCCATTGAGTTTGTCCCCGAGTCTCGGGAGCAAGAACCATCATTCATACACCTGCATAACGGGCGAAGGTGTAACGCAAGCTGTGGTTATCCCGAAGAGGGAAAACACGTAACACGTGTCATGAAATGGAGCTCAAGCCCTGCTCCAATATGCGTAAACATCCTGCCATGAAACCCAATAGCTGTGGGATAGCTGACAAGGGACTAAAACCAGCGAAACAACACCCCGGGAGGGGCTCTTGCCCCCAGGGCGAGAGTGGCAACACCTCCTTCCCCGTCTCAGACAGGCAGCAGTTGGGGGAGGGGGCCCCTTCATGTGGCCGTGTACTTCTCTGGTGGTCACATGCCTGGGGAAGTTTCAGCCGCCTTTGGCTATCCCCCCCTCACCCCCGTTTCGCCCGCCCGTCGTTCACCCGGCTGCGCTCGGAGCGGCGCTCGGGGATGCGGGGAGCGGCCGGCTGGGGGAGGCAGCCCCAGGGCCCCCGACTGCCCTCCCCGCCCGCCGCGTCCGGAGGGGACTGGGCAGACCCCGTGCGCATCGCTGCCGCGGGGGGAGTGACTCTGGCAGGCTCCAGAGCGCCGCGATAAAAACTCCCGCGGCGGCTGCCTCCTTCCCTCCCCTTTTCTCGGCTAACCCCGCTCCCCGCCCGCCGCCCGGCGCAGTGACCGCGGCGGCTGCGAAGCCCCAGCGCGCACACAAGGGCGCCCTGCGGCCAGCATGAGCCTCCGGCCGCCCGCGCCGGGACCGGCCCCTGCGGGCTCCACCTCTGCAGCAGCAGCAGGCGCCCCGCGCGGCGCGGGCACCCGCTGACCGCCCCGCTCCGGGAGCCGGAGTCGTCGCTCGCTCCGCGGGGCGGCTGAGAGGGGAGGACGCCCACCCTCCTACCCGGGGACGGACACACACACATTCCCCGGGGCGGCCGCCACCATGTCCGCCCAGAGCCTGCTGAACAGCGTCTTCTCCTGCTCCTCCCCGGCCGCCGCCTCCTCCAAGAGCCTCTCCAAGCGGAGGCTCCGCCAGACCCGCAGCCTGGACCCAGCCATCATCGGCAGCTACAGCCGGGAGGAGGGGGACGGCCCGGCCAGGGCGCCCCGGGCCAGGGCGGCCGGCGGCCCCTCGGCGGAGTGCCTGGCCGCCTTCTCCTCCCGCGCCCTGCTGCGCCCGGGGGGCGGCCCGCTCTGCGGCTCGCTCTCCACTCCCAGCACCCCGCTGGAGAAGTCCCCCTCGGGCAGCTTCCACTTCGAGTACGAGGCTAGCCCCCGGGGCAAGAGGAACACGGCCTGGGAGCTGCCCTTCCTGGCGCGCACGCCCTCCGCCTCCGCCCTCAGCGCCCCCGGCGGCGGCACCGGCACCGGCACCAACAGCATCTTCTCCTCCCCGAGGAAGTGGCTCCAGCAGAGGAAGGGGCAGCAGGCGCCCAGCAGCCACCCCTCCTCCTACATCGTGTGGAAATCCGAGGTAGGACTCCCCTTCAGCGCGAGAGTCTTCCCCTCTCCCCCCCCCCCCAGGCCAGCTGGGCCGAGAGAGGTGGCAGGATGCACCCTCCTCCCCGGGATAGGGCTCCCGCAAATCCCCAACTTCCTCAGGTTCCTTCTGCCCTGAGGACAGGCTCCCTTGGTCCTACGGGGGTGGGTCTCCCCCCTTCTACGTATCGGGAAAGGGTCCCTGCTCATCTCTCTCTTCCCAAGTTGCTGAGCTATCCACGAGCTCCTGGGTTGCGTTAGTCAGATACTAGGGGCAGTTGGCTTCCGCTGCTGCTGTTGTTAGAGGTGAAAGGAGGAGTTGTGTGAATGAGGAGAATCCCATGGCTCTAGCAGGTGCCTTGATCTGTCAGTAAGGATGGGAGAGCACTTGACAGGTTTGGCCGATAGAGTGCACCTAGAGGACTTAAGGAGAGTTTTGAGTGTTTGTACGCTGCGTTTCCATCCTGGGCTGAGTCCGGGAAAGCTCGACGGGGGGTGGTGGGGACTGACCTGTACATGGGTCTTGCTGTATGTTGGTTAAGAATTGAAATATGTGATCCGTCACAATGTCTGAAGTCTGTTCCTAGAAATTCTTTTATTCTTCGTGTTTGTAGTAGAAACAAGCAAGAATCAAACATACACACTCACACAGAATTATAAATGTTTATGGATAACTGTAGATATTAACGGTTGTGCACTCTTCAAAAAAACACATACACTTTTTCACAGATATTTCTTTAAAGAATATACAGGGGTTTTAAAGTTAAACTCGTTGATCTGTTTTGTTGGCAGGGTAAACTTTTGTATGTTATGTTTCAAGGTTAATTCCATATATAGTTGTATTGGGCATGTAAAACACTCCCCTCCCACTCTAACACCTCATAAACTTGAATATGTAATGGCTTCTAACAAGATAGACACATTATTTTTAACGTGCACACCCAGTGATCTCAGTTTATCTGACCACATAGATGTGTTGGAGCCACAGGAGGAGCCACTGCATTCCAAAACTAATCTAATTTAACAATGCAAATATTTATTGGTTTAGTTTATATCTTATGTGCTTATCATAGCTGGTTGACAAAGCTATTAAAATAATGTGACATTGTTAGTTGATTGTAATTGGTTTGAAGATTAAGCGTAGCTGTAAACTACTTAAATTTAGATGTGGCACAAGTTCTCTCTTCTATTTTTGGTACATAGTTTTTATTTTGTTAACTATTTTTGTTAAATATTTTTGATGCATTCAAACTGCAATTAGAAGGTAACTTTCTTCCATAAGGACAATAAGGTAGAGATATAAGGTACATTTCCCACTCCTTAAGAAGAGCTTTGTGTAAGATGGAAAGTTTGTCTCTGTCACCAACAGAAGTTAGTCCAATAAAAGATACTACCTCATTCGTCTTGTCTCTCTAATAAACATTCTTCCATTATCAATAACCATTTCTATAGCAGTTAATGAAATCTCATCCATCATTCCAGTATTGATGTAGAATTCTTAAGTAAAATGCTTAATATGAGTATGATTTGTGGTTCAAAATGAAGCTGAAAGCTATCATGATAGAGGAATAGAAGATAATTGTAAGAGCAAAATATAACACTAAACATAAAAGCTCTCAACATCTATCAATGCTGTATGGTAACAAAGAGCTGTGTACTAGGATGTAAAGGAGACTGGAGATTTTATACATGGTTCGGAAAATAGAAACATTGAAAGTTTTGGTCAGAAGTTATTCAGAATTTTCTAGATGTAAACACATTTTAAATAATTTAGGAGATATATTAAGTAGATGTCAAAGAAAATTTATGGGAGTAGCAGCTTTAGTAGCAAAGACATGCATAGTGAAACACTGGACAAGGTAATCTGGAATTTAATGTCAGCATAAATTAAGGGTAGGAATGCATGTGCTCAGTCATGATGAGTTCAGAACTGGTAAATAACACTTTCTAGGATAATTAAGGTGTGTGGTTTTCATTCGGTGATTGCTTAATCTAGTCCAGGATTTAGGCAGCCCATGGTCCTCCATCCTGCAAGGAGCTCTACATAGGTAGATCCTTGCATCCTTCCCCACCAATCCCTAGTGAAATCAGTGTGTGTGGCTGGAGGGATGTCTGTATGGAGTTCTTTGCAGGATCGAAGCAATGTGTGGTGAAACTGTACAGCACTGGATGTGTTCCTCAGTCTGCAAACTAAAGAGCAAGGGGGATTGACAGTGTTGGTGTGTATCTAGCATTCTTAGGTAAATAATCTTTTTTTCATTCATTAGGTGTCTTATAGCTCTTTACCACATGGAATTTTACAACATGGGACCCTTAGTTGAATTTAAACGCAGTATGGTTTCATATGTTGTTTGTTTCAATGCTGTTCTTTTTCAGGTTTTTATTTTATTCCATGAAATTTGAATAGTTTGTATTTATAACTATAATTTATAAGGTTAAGAAAATGAGTATGTTAATAAGTAATCTCTTACACTTTGAGGAAGTCATTTTGGCAAGGACAGATTTTTAGAGAAACAGATACATATGTGTTTAATGATACACTTTATATGCTTTTTTTATTTAATTCACCTTAAGGCTGAAATTTCAGTGCAAAGGAAGAGATTTGAGGAAACTTCCAGCAGTTCAAAATACAAGTTTAGGCCCCAGCCCTTTTAAATACATGTATCTGGCCCACTGAGCAGACTCTTCTGAGGCTTACTACAGCTCTGTAAGACTGCAAGGGTTAGTCTATGTGAAGCCCCTTGCATGATTTGGAATGAAAGTTTCTTTTCAACCATAGCCATAGCATTTGCTATGGATGAATGCTGGAAATGTAGAGATATGATATGTAGTCTCTAACAAGCAAGTTGGCTTGGAGTTTGAATGTGAAAACTGAAGTGAATAAGGTGGCAGGGTTATGTGAAGATCCTTCCCATACAATAGTAATACTGTACTTGGCAGTTATAGAGCACTTTATATTGGCAAGGTGCTGTGCAAACATTAATTACTCACCCATATAGTCAGCAATCATTACAAATGTAAATAACTAATCTTTAAAAAATGTATGCAAGCAGTCTTCCCAATTGAATACATTAGTAAAACTTCTATTTACAGGCATTAATTCTATTTCAGCTCTTGTAATGGGTATTTGACCTAGTACCATCAGAAAATCATGTTTATAAACAACCTATTTAATTATTTCATATCCATTCTTTATTAATTAAAGCCTTATCCCTAGGCTGGGGAATAAAGAATTCTGCTTTTACAGTGCAACACCATCATTGTGGCAAAATGAGTTGGTTGACGTGTTAGAGTAGAATGATCTGAATGGGTGAACATGAGGTAATTATTTATAATACTGTAACTTTAAAAGATACAAAATCTAAATTATCACATCCCGTGTAGCACATCTATAGTTATGTCAGATGGAAAAAGGAAGTTCATAATGGATAAGAGTTTACTCAGCTATTAAAAACTCTGCTATAGGCTAAAACTGTACATAGAGGCTTTATATATATATATATATATATATATATATATATATATATATATATATATATATATATCCATAAACAGCTTTACATATACATATAACTTCCAATTTATTAGTTTTAGAATTATAAAATGAATTACAAATACTTCTTATATTAATTTTACTCCTACATTTTTTGATATAATTATACTTATTGATAAGTGGTCAGAGCGAAATAATGGTCTAGTGGTTGGGCAGTAACCTGGGACTTGGAAGACCTGCTCCACCTCTACAGATTTCCTGTGCGGCGGTTGAGCAAGTCACTTAGCCTCTCTGTGCCTCAGTTTCCCATCTGTAAAGTAGGGCTACCAACACTGCCCTACCTCGTATGAGAGTTGTAAGGACAAAGACATTAAAGATGGTGAAGTACTCTGATACTATGATGATGAGGGCCATGTAAGTACCTGAGGTAGAGGTCCAAATATTTCCCCATGTGCACAGTGAAAACAGCTAAGCTACACACTGAAGCATTTCTAGAGGAGAAGCAGAGGTGGTGCCAGCCTCTTCCCGGTGGGGAGGCTGAGGTGGCTAGACAGAAAATTGAGGGTGCTGTGCCCCCCCTTGCCATGAGGTGCTGCCCCTCTCCATGGTCCTGCCCCTGCTCTTGCTAAGTTCTGGCCTTGTCTCCTCCTCTCTTCTCCCCGAGGCCCCATCCCCCCGGCCGGGGCCAGTGGTGCTGGAACTGGGGTGCTGGAAGTGCTGCTGTACCCATGGGCTTGAAGTAGTAATAACAAAAACCAAATACATGGTTTCCATCATCAGTATCCCCACTATAAAAATTGTTCCAGCACCCTGGCTGGGGCTGTAGCTGCTCCTCAGCTCCCTGTTGCCTTTCAATGGCTCACAGTTAGTAACTGTTGCGGGGTGGGGGGAACCCGGCCAGGAGCCCCCTCTCTCTCCTCTCTGCCTTCAGAGCTGGGTGGCAGGAGAGTGGTGGCTGCTACAGGGGGGCTAAGACAAATTATGGGGTGGCCATAGCTCCGCAAGCCCCCCCCCCCCCAGCACTGCCCCTGAGGAGAAATATGTAGGTAGAATCTCTTTTCTTCCTATCTTTGGCCGAGCAGTTCCTATAGCTGTTTGCTCCAGTTTCCATGACGCTTGCTGCCAGATGGGGAAAGAGAAGTAGATGGGCAATTAGAGGATTTGTCTTCAAATCAAATGGTAGATATTAAAAAAAAATAACCTGGAGAAAGATATTCTGCATCTGCCCCAAATCCCAGCTGTGTACTTATATGCAGAGAGCCCCCGTGGAACTAGGCTGCCATGGTACATAGTATGTGTGGAAACGTGTCAGAATTTCATATCCTCCTGTCACTTGAACAGCTGGATAAGAATGACTTGCCCAATTCTATTCAGACTTTACAGAACGTGCTATATGTGAATCACTCACTGTTCAAAGATCTCTGTCATAATTATGCATGTGAGGCCGAGCTAAGGATAGTGTTACTTTTTTATTTCAGTTATTTGGCTTTGGCATTTTATAAATAAACATTCTTTGGAATGATTTCTGAAGGTTGACATGTAGCTTTGCACAATTTGACATTCACTAATGACTTTAAAAATCAAAGTTACGTGTGGGATTGCAAGCTTCAATAGTAAACCATGCTAACCAAATCATGTAAAGTTATTAGGCTTTAAATGGTCTTTATTCTGCTACAAGATTCTAATGGACCTGAAGGAATGGTGTAAAGACTCTCTAGGGCAGCAATGGGCAAACATTTTGCCTGAGAGCCACATCGGGTTTCCAAAATTGTATGGAGGGCCAATTAGAGGAGGCTGTGCCTCACCAAACGGCAAAGGGTGGCCCGGCCCCTGCCCCCATCTGACCCCCCTGGCTTCTCGCCCCCTGATGGCCCCCCCCGGGGCTCCTGCCCCATCCAATCCCCCGTTCCCTGTCCCCTGACACGCCCCCCCCGGACCCCTACCCCATCCATCCCTCCTTGTCCCTGACTGCCCCCCGCCACCCCATACAACTCCCCCTCCTTCCTGAATCCCCCCCAGGATCCCTGCCCCCATTCAACCCTCCTGTTCCCCGCCCTCTGACTGCCCCGACACCCCCACCCCCTGACCATCACCCCAAACTCCCCTGCCCTCTATCCAACCCGCCCTGCTCCCTGCCCCCTGACCGCGCTGCCTGGAGCACCGGTGGCTGGCGGCGCTACAGCCGCGCCGCCCAGAGCACCAGGACAGGCAGCCGCACCGCCCAGCTGGAGCCAGCCATGCCACCACAGAGCACAGGGTCAGGCCGTGGGTCTGCAGCTGTGCTGCCCAGCAAGAGCTCGCAGCCCCGCCGCCTAGAGCTTTGTGCCAGTGGCACAGTGAGCTGAAGCTGTGGGGGAGGAGGAACAGCAGGGGAACAGGGGAGGAGGAACAGAAGGGCTAGCCTCCCGGGCCAGGAGCTCAGGGGCCAGGCAGGAGGGTCCCGCGGGCCACTGTAGTTTGCCCACCTCTGCTCTAGGTGCTTTATCTGTTTTTACTTCTCAACTCTTGCTTTTCAGGTGCATTGATGGTAACTGTATGAATAAGAAAGTTTTATAATTAAGAGAATATTTTTAAGTGGTGCATTTATTATGTATTATTTGTATTACTGTAAAACTGCAGCAAGAAGTCTTTCTTTGCTCATATGTGACCTATTTAAGTAAGGGCTTCATCCTGGTTGTACTGAAGACAGTGGAAATACTCCAGATGTGTTCCTCAGTTTCCTTTCAGATGTCAGCTCTGCTTTTAAGAAATTTTCTTCAAGAAAAAATCCTGTTTTTCACTTGCCAAAAAAAGTCTTGTTTTTAATTATTTTTTTCTATTTATTAAATATTTTACATATAAATTATGTTTGTTTTTAAGTAAACTGAACATTTTTGAAAAGGTTGTATAAATACTTGGATGATTACGCCCCAATTCCGCAAAAACTTTAAACATGTGAATAGTCCCATAAAAGTTAAGAATGTATGTGTTTGCTAGATCATGGCTTCAGAATGTATATATCTTTTTAATGACTGAAATACATTTGCAAACTGAAAAGTCTAGCAGAATTTAGAATGAAATATTAGTTTTAACAGTCAACTTATGTAAAGTCTGCTGCTTATTCTTCTGCACTTGACATTAGAATAGAAAACCACAATGTGAAAGGTATCTGTTTTGTTATGCTGTGGTGGAGAAGCTTCCATTTTTCATACCTGTGTCTATCTAGTGTTTGCTGTGATGAGCTGGATGGGAGGATAGCCCAGGATTCTCCTAAAAGATCTACACAATTCAAATTATAGTCTGATCAAAACCAGCAGGAGAACACTTCAACCTCTCTGGCCACTCAGTAAAAGATTTAAGGGTGGCAATTTTGCAACAGAAAAGCTTCAAAAACAGACTCCAACGAGAAACTGCTGAGCTTGAATTAATATGCAAACTAGATACCATTAACTTGGGTTTGAATAGAGACTGGGAGTGGCTGGGTCATTACACATATTGAATCTATTTCCTTAAGTTAAGAATCCTCACACCTTCTTGTCAACTGTCTAAATGGGCCATCTTGATTATCACTCCAAAAGTTTTTTTCTCCTGTTGATAATAGCTCATCTTAATTAATTCGCCTCTTACAGTTTGTTTGGCAAATTCCACCTTTTCTGTATGTATATATATATATCTTCTTACTATATGTTCCATTCTATGCATCCGATGAAGTGGGCTGTAGCCCACAAAAGCTTATGCTCTAATAAATTTTAGTCTCTAAGGTGCCACAAGTACTCCTAAAAAGAAAAGGAGTACTTGTGGCACCTTAGAGACTAACCAATTTATTTGAGCATAAGCTTTCATGAGCTACAGCTCACTGTGAGCTGTAGCTCATGAAAGCTTATGCTCAAATAAATTGGTTAGTCTCTAAGGTGCCACAAGTACTCCTTTTCTTTTTGCGAATACAGACTAACACGGCTGTTACTCTGAAACCTGTCATTATGCAAGGCACAAGTACTCCTGTTCTTTCTGCTAATGTACTGTGTCTATTGCTCAGGAATAAACAGTGTACACATCCTAAGCCAACACACTGTTTTGTAAAAGCTCTTGTTAAAGTAATGGCAACACATCAGTGCATGCTTCTTACATCTGCCACCCTTCCATTTTCCCTTCTGGTTGTTGGGAAGGAAAAGGAACTCTTTTTCCCACTCCATTTCCAAGTGCTCTGGAGTACTGTAGCAAGGTGGGGAGTTAGCTCCCCTACCCTTCCTCCTGGGTGTTGTGAGAGACACTTCATTCGACACTTTTGCTCAGTTTGGATGGCCCTCCGTCATGAATAGCTCCAGTGCACTCTACTGCTGCTTAGAGCTTTTCCAAGCTGCAACAAAGTGAAAACTGGCATTATTTTTGTCAGTTTCCCTACTGCCTGGGTAGGGTTCTGAAAAGAAGCAGAGCAATAAACTAGGGGCTCATTAATGTCACTGTAAGTTGCTGGTTGGCAAAACTATGAGCAAAAGCAGGGGCACTGGAGCTGCCTGCCTATACATTTGGGGGGACAACGCTGCTTTAGTTTAATTATTTCACAATTCATCTTTGAAATCATAAGGGCTGATAACTTAAGGCATGATTTTCAGAAGACGTTAGTGGGAGCGCTGCACAATTGAAAATCAATCCCTTAATATTTTAAAAGCTTAATTCTGTAGACACTGATAACATCAGCCCCTATCTGCCCCCTCACTTGCCAGCGTTTCTTACTCACCTTGCTGGGTAGGCAAATGGTATTTTTAAACTTAGTGCTCAGGAGTTAAAAAACTACACTGACTGGGATGGGGCACAGAAATATCAAGATAGAAAAAGAGCAAATCATACTTCATTAGAAGGCTTTCTAGAACTTAATGCTATTGGTAATTGGATTGAGGGGTACTTTTATGATACAGGTGAATATTTCCATGGTGCCTCGTGTGGATAGTATCTCTGAAGTCAATGGGACAACTCAAGTGAGTAAGGGCTCTTCACACGAATATGAGTTTGCAGGATGAGATCCTTAAGCATCAGTGATTACATTGCACTTGATGTTTAGACTGTTCAAAAAAAATGTTTAGACTGGGGAAAGTTTTTCTGCAATAGTTTTTCTACCTACTGTCACACCGCAGCTTTTGTGCAAAATTTCTAAATAAAGAAGCTTCTCTTTTATAGTTTATCTGCAAAAACAGAAGCATGGAGAATTCTTGTTTTGTATTCTTTGATCATTTATAAAGAAGGCCTGAAAGGGATATGTTTGTGTCTTAAATATTCTGTAGCTTCCTTATTTTGAAAAATCAAAGATGGGTATTGAATCTGTAGCAAAGGCATTCTTTCTCTAAAGTTTTCATTAGGCATTAGAATTAGAAAGGTGTTAATGTGACAGCTTCCCTTTTGATAGCCACATTGAGGATTGAACTGGGGATCTCCAGAGCTACAAGCATAGATGGCTACAGCTGGAGCTGAAGAGGCAATGCTCCCTAGGTGGCTGCTGTAGCAATTTATATCTTCTGTAGGTTACCACAGAAGGGAATCTGAAACACATGACATGCTCACCAGCAGAGGCGCTGACTTCCCCAGTTACCGGGGGGTGCTCCACCCCTTCCCCCAAGCCGCCCTCCTGCCCTGCCTCTTCCGCTCCTTTTCCTCATCCACCCCCGCCCCCCCAGCACCTCCTGCATGCTGCTGAACAGCTGATCGCAGCGGGCTGGATGCACTGTGAGGGAGGGGAAGGAGTTGATTGGCAGCCCCACTGGCGGGTGGAGGGGTGGACGGAAGGGGGAGGAGCTGATCCATAGGGCTGCCGGTGGGTGCTGAGCACCCCCTATTTTTTTGTGTGGGTGCTCCATGGAGTCAGCGTCTGTGCACACCAGTGAATTACATTAACAATGAATACATTTAAACAATTTGAAGAGACCTTCCCCAGCTCCTCAGCTTTCAGTCTCTTGTAGTGTCACAGTATTAATTATTCTCCTGTTGCCACAGTTTAGAAGACTTGAATTCCTATTGTAAAAAAACCTGAAAAAACCAAACACTTTTGTCACAAGTTTTTCAGATTTTCCTCTTATTTATTAAAAAGTTGGTACAAAAAAGGCACAAGCTCACATTTTTTTTTTTACTTTGCCAGGTTCCCTTTAATGTGTAGTGTAATATCCTAGAACATAAAGGATGTGTGTTGTGGTTGGAACAACGCTGCTATTTTGAAATATAACTCATGCACTTCCTGAATTACATTCTTTTTTAACTGAACCAAGGGGTTGGGATGGGAGGAGAAGAAGCCAAATGCTACTCCTGCTTAACAGCAACTAAAGGAGGGGCAGGGAGGTAAACTGGGATTCAAATTACAAGACGCTTATTAGCCAGAAGCTGATATTCAGGGCTCAGTCCTGCAAGACATAGAGCACTCTGATCTTAAACTAGCAAAACATTTAAGGATATGCTTTACTTTAAGTGAGACGTCCCACTGAAGACAAAGATATTTGGAAAAATACATGGTTTTTTTTTGTTAATTTCTTTCAATCATAGATCTTCAAAGCTGTTATTATTGGTCTTCTGTCTGTTTTTTCCCCTTAACAATGATTAATGTCTATACAAATACCTGGCCTGCTTTTTCATTTGACTTTAACCTTTCCTTGCATTACCTACAACATCTACTGCAAGGTAGGTGTATATTTCATTGTGGTTGAGAGCAAGCAGGATTAACTAATTGGACAGATAATGGTGCCTTTGAGAGATGTTGGAACTCTGCTGAGCTTCCCCTGCTGGACATCCACTGGATGGTTGTACTGGACCCAAATAGTGAATCCCCATGGGCTCTTGGCTTCCTAGGGCAGAGCAAAGTTTAGGCACGTAGGCACATGCTCAAGGTGCTGACTCATGTCTGACACTGCTCAACCCTGGGAACCTGCAGTCCTATTGCCTAGACCCTGAAACTAGTTTTTCCCAGTTTTCTCCATGTGATCCTCTGGCCAGCCTGCAAGCCCTTTCAGGTGATCAGGGTCCCCCATCAGGTGATCTGTTTCTTGGTTATCACACACCTGAAGTTCAGAATGAAAAAAATAGTTTATTTTAGCTCTGCTACCTTCTGTAGCCAACTCGTTGTATGGTGAACGTAGACCCAGTCGAATGTTAATGAGTCTTGATGTTCCTGTAACATCTGTCAAGATAGGGTTACATGTGTTAGCGTCACATGTGTTAGCAAATGGCTTGTTCAATGTACATGATTCAGGGAGTAAATAATAAAATCAATCAAAATTTGTAAGTTTTACATATGTTTTTAAGTTTTGTAGCTGTGTTGGCTTCAGGATATGAGATAGACAAACTAGGTGAAGTAATATTTTCTATTGGACTAACTTCTGTTGGTGAAAGAGACAGGCTTTCAAGCTCCATAGAGCTCTTTTTCAGGTCTGGGAAAGCTCTGTGGAGCTTGAAAGTGTGTATCTCTCTCTAACAGAAGTTGACCCAATAAAAGATATTACCTCACCCACCTTGTCTATTAAGTTTTACATAGACAGATTTCCTAGACTGTCACAAAGGGGTACATTTGAACATTAGCTCAGTGTGTGAGGATTTAAGTGAGCAACTCATTGATGCACATTTGTAGAGAAGTTGAGAATATATGCCAAAGGTGTAAAGTACGTTTGTAAATATGGGTTAAATTTGATTTAAAACAATATAATCTTGAATTTGCATACAAAGATCACGCAACTCCAAAACATGCAACTGATTTGTTGAATGTGGTCCACAGTGATTTCACAATGACTGAGCCTTCATAAACATTGCTGTAAAAGAGAGAGGTTGCAACGTTTCAAACCACTGTTCCTATGCTATTTTCAGTTTTTAATTTCTAGTTATCAGTGTGTGTTCAGCCATTATTGTATTAAACAGTGGTTTGCAACATTGGCCTTCTATGTCTCTGAAAGATTATTTCAATTTAGTTGCCTCTTTCTGAGAGTAATTTGGTGAGAAACGAGTTGGCAGTGTTCTCCTCAGTTTTTATTTGCCTGTCTTTCTCTCTCTCTGAAAGAGCTAAAAATATTTCTCTTACAGGAAATGTTTGTCATTCTGTTACGTCTTTTGTTTCCCATAGGAGGTAGTACTTCTAATTTATTGAATAAATCTTTCGGAATTGTGTTCTCATCAGAGCTTATTCAGTATAGACTTTTTTGGATATGCGATCCAGGATATCTCACCTGTTTTTACTTGTTTTTACTTTACTTTACTGTTTTTACTTGTTACTTCACTTGTTTTTAGAAGAGATGCAATCCGTTTTACAGTGACTTTAAGGATTGAGTCAGCAGTGTGCCCTTGTTGCCAAGAAGGCCAATGGCATTTTGGGATGTATAAGTAGGGGCATAGCGAGCAGATCAAGGGACGTGATCGTTCCCCTCTATTCGACATTGGTGAGGCCTCATCTGGAGTACTGTGTCCAGTTTTGGGCCCCACACTTCAAGAAGGATGTGGATAAATTGGAGAGAGTCCAGCGAAGGGCAACAAAAATGATTAGGGGACTGGAACACATGAGTTATGAGGAGAGGCTGAGGGAGCTGGGATTGTTTAGCCTGCAGAAGAGAAGAATGAGGGGGGATTTGATAGCTGCTTTCAACTACCTGAAAGGGGGTTCCAAAGAGGATGGCTCTAGACTGTTCTCAATGGTAGCAGATGACAGAACGAGGAGTAATGGTCTCAAGTTGCAGTGGGGGAGGTTTAGATTGGATATTAGGAAAAACTTTTTCACTAAGAGGGTGGTGAAACACTGGAATGCGTTACCTAGGGAGGTGGTAGAATCTCCTTCCTTAGAGGTTTTTAAGGTCAGGCTTGACAAAGCCCTGGCTGGGATGATTTAACTGGGAATTGGTCCTGCTTTGAGCAGGGGGTTGGACTAGATGACCTTCTGGGGTCCCTTCCAACCCTGATATTCTATGATTCTATGATTCTATGATTCTATGATTGGGAAAAGGTGATGCTCACAGGATATAGGAAAGTTTAAAGATCACGAGGAAAATCAAATTGTGTATGGTTCCTTGAATATTAACAAATCTTCAGTAATTTCTTAAATTTCATAATATTTTTGGTGGTACGTTTTTGTTCTTTCCTACACCATGAAGAAGAGATTTTTTATTTATTTATTTAATTTTTTTTACTGTTTTAAATGAATTCTGGCCAAGTTTTGGACCATAATCTAATTAATGTAATTTCTTTTGAAAGCAGTTATGTATGTAAATATGGAAAGATTTAACCCTCATAATAACATCCTGTTTGGAAGTTAAGTATGTTTGGTTGTTTTAATATGAGAGTGTGTGTGGATGTATGTGTGTCTTGGGGTTGACATTCTTATGACTCAAAGAAAGACCCTATTCTACATGACACTATGGTACAACTGTGCAATCATTACAGGTTAATTTTGTGATTTTTATCTGACAAAATACATGGTTTGACCATGTTTGTGTGTTTGCATCTCAGGATATGTCTACACTTACGGTGATGTGTACACTATAGACACTGCATACACCCCTAGTGTGGATATAAATACCGTGAGACACTGCGTAGATGAGTAGGGTACAGACACGCTAGAACAGTGGTGGGCAAACTATTGCCCTTGCCTGCCCATGGCCCTGTATGCAATTTTCCCACCCAGATGTGGCCCTCGGGCCAAAAAGTTTGCCACCCCTGCACTAGAACCTTAGTGTATATAATCCACATGGCTCTCTATGCACCCAAGCAGTGCCTCCCTTATCTACTCTGCTGTTTTTAATAGTGTAGTGTTGCGCTGCCAGAGCCTTTCCCTACCACAGTGAAAGACTGCAACAGCGGGGCAAGGCTCTGGCAAAGGGAAGGCAGCAGGGAAAAGCTCTGGCAGCTCCCAACTCCTAGAGCCTGTCTCTGCCATAGGGAGCTGCTGGAGCCATTCCTTAGCACAGGGAAAGGCTCTGGCAGCTGGCAAAAACTCTGGGGAGAGGAATGCTCTGGCAGCTCCCCACTGCCTGAGCCTTTCCCTCTGCTTCCCCTCCTGCCAATGCTTTTCACTGCCGTGTGTAGCTTCATGTGCCCTCCACGCCACAGCAAGTGTAGATAAGGTCTAACATGCTGCTTAACCAGGCTTTGTACCAGTACGTTATGGGAATATTTAGACAACTCTCTCTCACCTTCTCAGCATGGGGTAGGGTACCTGGAGAACAGGCACAGACCTGTACCTGCACTCTGTGATGTCCTAATAATGCACTCTCACAGCTGGGAGGAGGGAAACCTGGCCAAATGGATTTCATAGGTGTAGTTAGACTAGAAGCTTCTATTCCTGCTTCCTTGGCTTGACTCACAGCATCTGCCTTGCGGTTCCCAACCTCTTTGTCTCCCACCTCTGACCCTCTGGTATCCTGACCAGCCTGACTCAAGTTCCTGACTCATGGTTCTGATCTCCAGTTTATCTCCTGCTTCTGACCTTCTGGTATCCTGACCCAGACAACTTTTGACTCCTGTCTCGTGACTGTGAACTCTGGCTCTGACTACGAGGTCTGGTTTCCCACAACTCGCTGGGAAATCCCATCTACATTGCACAAAGAGGGGAAAGAAAGAGTTTTGAACTAGTTACAGGCACGCAACCATTTGCCAACCTCAGGTGAAAAGCTAAGGTTACCATGCTTACTGTGTATTGCTGCCCATTGGTCTGAGTGGTTAGCCAATATTTGGAGCCTTGCTGTGTTGTTTCTTTTAAAAGGAGAAATTGATTTGAGTCAGATATTTCTTTGGTGCAGTCCTGTTGATTTACAATGAATGTACACAAATTACTGTTTTTCTGAACACAATAAGAATCAAACATCGGGAGATAGTTTCCTTGTTCAGAAATCCAAGCCTGCTTTCCAACTTATTTCATGCCCCAAAGAATCTTTCTTGGCTTCCTTCAAGGGCCACACTCACAGTTCTCTGGCTTTCTCCTGTCTGCTTCTGACACGCACACACAGCTGCCAACTTTCAGCTTTTCTGGAGATGCTCCATCCCTGTTCAGGGGAGCACCAAATGGACATACAGACAACTTCACCAATCAGTGCCCCAACACCTGCATTTGCACTCACCCAGGGAAACCCTTCTTATTAGCCCTAATTTAGTTCTTGTTCTGAACTTCCCATAGGGTCCAGTGACCTATGCGGTGGCTTCTGTTGTTTCAGCTGTCTCTAAACAAAGGGACATTTAATTTCTCCCTCATTTAGCCTTATTGAAAGGTAGCTAGTGCACCTAGAAGCTTCAGCGAGGTCTGTGATTGCTCATAGATCAAAGACTGCTTGGTGGCAGCCACCAACACCCTCCAATGTAACAGATTTAACCATGCAGGAACTGGTTACGCACTTGGTGAAAATAGTAGACAGGGCCTAAAAATAGTTTTCAGAGAGCAGGAAGCAATGCAGTTTTTAGCTTTGTGCATAATCAGGGGGGATGGGTCTCTATTATAATATCCTTATCATAATAACACCAGATGATAAGTAAATAAGAATGGAATTATGATGACAACCACATTTCTATACAGATATTGTAGGTACAGTTTAGGTAACTTTTCTCCTACAAATTTCTTCCCCATCAAAAATGGGGAAAATTGTGCCCTTCTTTCCACTGTCACCCTGTGTTGCTAAGGCAACCAACCACTTTGATCCTTGGTCTGATTTTTTTTTCCTGAATGTGACTCAGCTTAGCAAATGTTTTGTAATATTGTATATTCCCTGAGGTAAATTGATACAACTAGCAAAACATCAGCAAGTGCTTTATCTATAATTTTAATACAAAATCATGAAGATGTGTATTGTACTGTCATTATTCCTTAATTCTTATAGCTGGCAACGCAAAGTGTCTGGGATCCTGTACAGATGTTATGATGCTATGCACTGGTTTCCAACTGAATACTGAATCTAATACAAGGTCCTGGCACTCATCTTCAAAGTTCTTAATGAGCTGAGGCTTGACTACCTCAGTGCTTCTTCTCCTTTTCCTCAAGTTCAAAAATATGGGGACCAACAGGCAGGATGTATCTGGCAGGGCTGAAGATGAGGCTTGCTGGTGACAATGTGTTCATGTTAAAGGGTACCTTGTTGTGTAACTCTGCTGGAGAAGGTCAGCATGAAGACCATGTTTTGATTCCTTCAAAGCACAATGTAAGACTCCTCTGTTTGCACAAATCTTTTCTCATCAAATCTTCTCTCAACAGTGACAATCTAGCTGATGAGCTTCCTCTCCTTTCTAATGATGTCCTGCACAACAGAACTTCCTATCTGTTTTCCATCACCAGTGCAACTACACTGACATTAGTATCCAGGCTCAGGCATTTTCAGCTCTATGTTGTAAAGACCAGAATGTCTAAAGCTTGATCTATAGTAGTGTTAATATAGGTGCAGCTACACTAGTGTTTGAAAACAGGTTTTTCTATCTTAGACACTCCCATAGATAACTCCCCATGGGGGCAGAGAAATGGAGAGACACTAGTGAAAGACAAAAAGAAAAGGAGTACTTGTGGCACCTTAGAGACTAACCAATTTATTAGAGCATAAGCTTTCGTGAGCTACAGCTCACTTCCTCAGATGCATATTGTGGAAACTGCAGCAGGCTTTATATATACACAGAGAATATGAAACAATACCTATTCCCACCCCACTGTCCTGCTGGTAATAGCTTATCTAAAGTGATCATCAGGTGGGCCATTTCCAGCACAAATCCAGGTTTTCTCACCCTCCACCCCCCCACACAAATTCACTCTCCTGCTGGTGATAGCCCATCCAAAGTGACAACTCTTTACACAATGTGCATGACAATCAAGTTGGGCTATTTCCTGCACAAATCCAGGTTTTCTCACATCCCCCCCACCCCCATACACACACAAACTCACTCTCCTGCTGGCAATAGCTCATCCAAACTGACCACTCTTCAAGTTAAAATCCAAGTTAAACCAGAACATCTGGGGGGGGAGGGGGGAGGAAAAAACAAGAGGAAACAGGCTACCTTGCATAATGACTTAGCCACTCCAAGTCTCTATTTAAGCCTAAATTAATAGTATCCAATTTGCAAATGAATTCCAATTCAGCAGTTTCTCGCTGGAGTCTGGATTTGAAGTTTTTTTGTTTTAAGATAGCGACCTTCATGTCTGTGATCGCGTGACCAGAGAGATTGAAGTGTTCTCCGACTGGTTTATGAATGTTATAATTCTTGACATCTGATTTGTGTCCATTTATTCTTTTACGTAGAGACTGTCCAGTTTGACCAATGTACATGGCAGAGGGGCATTGCTGGCACATGATGGCATATATCACATTGGTGGATGTGCAGGTGAACGAGCCTCTGATAGTGTGGCTGATGTTATTAGGCCCTGTGATGGTGTCCCCTGAATAGATATGTGGGCACAATTGGCAACGGGCTTTGTTGCAAGGATAAGTTCCTGGGCTAGTGGTTCTGTTGTGTGGTATGTGGTTGTTGGTGAGTATTTGCTTCAGGTTGCGGGGCTGTCTGTAGGCAAGGACTGGCCTGTCTCCCAAGATTTGTGAGAGTGTTGGGTCATCCTTTAGGATAGGTTGTAGATCCTTAATAATGCGTTGGAGGGGTTTTAGTTGGGGGCTGAAGGTGACGGCTAGTGGCGTTCTGTTATTTTCTTTGTTAGGCCTGTCCTGTAGTAGGTAACTTCTGGGAACTCTTCTGGCTCTATCAATCTGTTTCTTTACTTCTGCAGGTGGGTATTGTAGTTGTAAGAAAGCTTGACAGAGATCTTGTAGGTGTTTGTCTCTGTCTGAGGGGTTGGAGCAAATGCGGTTGTATCGCAGAGCTTGGCTGTAGACGATGGATCGTGTGGTGTGGTCAGGGTGAAAGCTGGAGGCATGCAGGTAGGAATAGCGGTCAGTAGGTTTCCGGTATAGGGTGGTGTTTATGTGACCATTGTTTATTAGCACTGTAGTGTCCAGGAAGTGGATCTCTTGTGTGGACTGGACCAGGCTGAGGTTGGTGGTGGGATGGAAATTGTTGAAATCATGGTGGAATTCCTCAAGGGCTTCTTTTCCATGGGTCCAGATGATGAAGATGTCATCAATATAGCGCAAGTAGAGTAGGGGCTTTAGGGGACGAGAGCTGAGGAAGCATTGTTCTAAATCAGCCATAAAAATGTTGGCATACTGTGGGGTCATGCGGGTACCCATAGCAGTGCCGCTGATCTGAAGGTATACATTGTCCCCGAATGTGAAGTAGTTATGGGTAAGGACAAAGTCACAAAGTTCAGCCACCAGGTTAGCCGTGACATTATCGGGGATAGTGTTCTTGACGGCTTGTAGTCCATCTTTGTGTGGAATGTTGGTGTAGAGGGCTTCTACATCCATAGTGGCCAGGATGGTGTTATCAGGAAGATCACTGATGGATTGAAGTTTCCTCAGGAAGTCAGTGGTGTCTCGAAGGTAGCTGGGAGTGCTGGTAGCGTAGGGCCTGAGGAGGGAGTCTACATAGCCAGACAATCCTGCTGTCAGGGTGCCAATGCCTGAGATGATGGGGCGCCCAGCATTTCCAAGTTTATGGATCTTGGGTAGTAGATAGAATATCCCAGGTCGGGGTTCCAGGGGTGTGTCTGTGCGGATTTGATCTTGTGCTTTTTCAGGAAGTTTCTTGAGCAAATGCTGTAGTTGCTTTTGGTAACTCTCAGTGGGATCAGAGGGTAATGGCTTGTAGAAACTCGTGTTGGAGAGCTGCCGAGCAGCCTCTTGTTCATATTCCGACCTATTCATGATGACAACATGTCAGCCTTTTTGTCAGCCTTTTTGATTATGATGTCAGAGTTGTTTCTGAGGCTGTGGATGGCATTGCGTTCCGCATGGCTGAGGTTATGGGGCAAGTGATGCTGCTTTTCCACAATTTCAGCCCGTGCACGTCGGCGGAAGCACTCTATGTAGAAGTCCTCTGAGAGTGCTATAGAGAATGTAATCTGACTAGGATGGTATTGATTTTAATCATCCTTGGTCTTTATTCTCCCTGAATTGCCCATTGTTTGAGTAAAATGGGTATAAAAAGCTTACACACAAATGCTAATTTGGTAATTTTTTACACCCACGTTGCACCAGAATAAATGACTCCAGAAGGTACAGGGCACTAGAAAATCAGGTCCCTCATATTTGGCAGCTAGACATAATAATGAATGGTGAAACATACATAATTTGTGTATAAATAAAAGGAAACCTCATTTCTGCCACTGTGGGATTACAACTCTCCCCTCATTTCAGTCACATCTCAAACAGCATATGTCTGAACGACTGCAGTGCAGGAGAAATGATGCTTATCTGAGGAAGGCCTATGTTGAGAGATGTCTCTCATCTCATTGTTCTCAGAGGCTGCTTCTGTGCTAGTATTTTTTTGGGAAATCTCCCACTGTTGCTTTGCAGCTGCACTGGAGGTAGCACAAATGTAAAAAGAATATGGGTGTTTTTAGAGCTGGCTGGAAAAATTCTGATGACTCCTTTTTTTCTTCTTCCACATTTTCTGATTTGTCAAAATTGAAATATTTTATGGAGACTATTCAATTTAAGCAAAGTTCTGATGGAACTCTGCCTGCTGGGAGGTTTCAAAATCTGCCTGGTTTCCTGCTAGCTCACTTGCCTGGCTCCTCAGCAGCCCACCTACTAGACTGCATCAGAGTCAGGGACCCTAGGGCATCCAGGGTCCACGATTCTAGGGCAGCCTGCCTTGGAGCCAGGACTCCATTTCCTTTGTCAGAGAATCTTCAAATTGTTGGAGTTTGTTTCTCACCAGAACTAAACCAAATATTGAAATGCACTACAAAATGGAATTACCGTTCTCCACGCAGCTCTTGTGTTTTTTGTTTGTTTGTTTGGTTACCTTGTCTCCTTGTGCTCAGGGCAGGTCTAATCAACAAAATGCCAAAACCACCTTTTTTCAAGAGGTACAAAGTATTATTTGTAGAGAGTGTTCCTAAACACCCAACGTAACTATACTCTCGGTGTCTAATGGCAGCTTCATTTTGTGTGACTTTCTTTCAAACCATCATCCAAAAAGTGTTAGAGAGGCAAAAAATAAAATTGGAGAGAAACAGCACAGGGAGGGGAAAAGAAATTCAAAGGTGTGTGAAAGGGAGAAAAGATCTCTTCAGCTGAGATTTGAACTGAGAATTTCAGCAGGTATAAAGGGGGGAAAAGGTGTGATAATATGACAATGCATAGAGGTATCTATTTTATATTACACAGCAACATTTAACCTCAGATTGACCTTGAAATTTAGAAGCTAATGGGGACAGTTACGTAATTGGGAACCGCTAAAGTTAAACTAAATAGAATTTGGGAGATATGGGTCACACAGCCTAGAGAGAACAAGAACCAAATTGACTTGCTGAAGTATGTGCTTCCACAGTTCTATTTAAAAGTAGCACCGTTCATGATTTACCACTGTTTTGTTTTGAGCTTCCAAAATATGTTTTGTAGACAACGGGGTTTTCCATGCCTTTCCCCCCTCTTCAGTAATGATCTCAGCAAGTCTGCATTCTTCTGGAAAAGTTCTATAAAATGAATTAAGTATGGCTTCTAACATAGTGTATGAAATTGATCTGACAAAAGATCTTGCCTATATTAAACCAAAATCTTAATTGCCAGGATCATTAGACATTTATATTTCTCAACCTTAGGATTACTTTGCTTAGCTGCTTATTTCCTGTTTTGTTTTTTCCTTCTCCCCATTTCCTTTCATCTTAGCTATACAGTCATGGTGTATAAGCCTCTGTTCCTCTCTGCTTGCTTTTGTATCCATTCATGAAATCCTAAAGTTAGAGATGGAAAAGACCTATTAAGTCATCCTATCTCTTTCTCTGCAAATTTAAGCATGTTCCCTACAGTAAATTTCTAGTGTCTTCTCCTATCTAGTTCTAAATGTCTCATTTGATGAGGTTTCCATCAGGTTCTTGAGACAATGTACCATACTTTTAATATGTTTTGCTGTAAGGCAATTTTTCTGACCATCTAGTTTACATTTTCCTGATCCCAATTTTATTCCATTACTCTTAATAACACATTAAACAACCCCTCTGCCTGCTTGATGTTGACACCCTTCAAGTATTTGTAGAGAGAAGTTCCCAAGCCTGAGTTCCTCAGTCCTTATTATTCAGTTTCTCCATCTCCTCTTTTTGTGAGAATTTGTGGGACCCAGGTCTGCTGGCTCCTGGGCAGCTGCTTTGTCCACACCGCCACCAGGCAGCTTTGGTGAAGTGTGGACCAGCAGCCTGCAAGTTCTACAGGTTCAAGCACTGCTGTATGTCACAGCCACAGAGGCCCCTGCTGACAGAACCTACCACATTCCCTGATTGCCCCAGGCATGCTATTTAAGGCTTAGGGGATACACCCAAAGGCTGTCTGTACAATCAGGCAGATCCCAGCTTACTGCTGCAAACAAACCTGACTGTAGTTTTTTTCAGCTGCACAGTTCCCTGTCTACACTGTGATATCCTCAGCAAGCCAGACTGCCTAAACAGGAGGGTCTTTACTTTTCTTTCTCTTCAGAAGGTATAAACAGTGTAATTGCCAGCAGTTATAAGTTAGGACATAGTCCTTTCTAAGCAAGCACGCGTATTCTTAAGAAGAAAGTATTACAGAGAAAATATTAAAACAATAAAATAACCTACATGCATGCTAAAAAGCTTATCAGAGATCACTCCAACTCCATCATCAGGCTTTGGAAGGATCAGTCCGTCAAAACCCACAACTGGGTTTTCCCTATGCTTACAAATTCATAATTCTCTCAAATTCAGAACCAGAGCAACCAGCTAGGCAGCTCAGTCTCTTCTCTATACAGCTTGGGTCCCTGCTCTTGGCCTCATGTAACAGGTGATCAGCAGGCAAAGGTCCCCTCAGGGCATAGCTTCAAAAGACTGGATTTTTGGATAAGCAGAGGTGGGGAATTTGCATTTACCTCCTCCTAGATATTCCCCAGGAAAACCACTTCACACTTATTTTCCCAAAAGTCCATTCTTGACTGGCACATTATTACACAATCCTTTAATCATCCTGGCTTTATATCTGTCACAGTCATATCTAGGGGTAAGATTTCCAAAAGCATGTAAATAACATAAGCTCTTAGGTCACTTTTGAAAATGGAACTTAGGCTCCTAAGTCACTTTTGAAAATCTTACTTTAGGTCTCTTACAACCTTACAGAAATTCCAATCAGCCTGGAAAGTACCATTGTTTTAAGTTATTTATTTATTATTGGGTGTATTCATTTTCATTTTTCCCAGAAGAATCTTATTTTTTGCCCATAATTCCTAGTTCCTTTTGCATTGTTCTGACTTCATCTTCTTCTTGTTTTGAATCCTTTGCAGATGTCAGTAATGTATTGTTTGCTCCCTCTTGCTGATTATTATTGAGAATGTTAAGGCTGGGTCTAACAGTCATTCTTGTGGCATGAGAAATTTTACCACAACTTGTTACATTAAATTGCTCATTATCATCACTATTTATTTTCAGTCGGTTTTCAGTTTCTGACAATGTTCCTATCTGAGCCAATAGGAAATTATTTTTCAAGAAATACTTCCTGAGACAGTATTAATGTAGTACTAAATTCTAAATATATCTACTGTATTCGTTTTACCCACTAAGAGACACATACTCTATCCTTGAAGGTGAATGAGAATTTTGACTGAGTGAAGAGTGCAGTGCCTGGCCTAATTTTGTAATTCTGTCCAAAAAAGCAATTGTTTGTCTTTCTAGCTCTGTTCTTTGAAATCTCATTCTGTTTATGGTAACTCAGTGTGATGTTACAGCTCAATGATGTGTTATGCTGTAGTTCTATGTTTTTCAAACTGTTTCATGGAGCCATTACTGGTTGTCTATAGAATAAAATATTTTGAAAACCAAGCAATGTGGAATGTGACATTGAGCTGAGCATGAAGGGTGGCTCATTTGGAATCCTGATAAAGAGGGCTTCAAAATGAAAACTCGCTTCAAACCACAATATTGTCTTGCTTTCTGCTGGGGAGAGCTTGCCTGCCCCTCCACAGCTGTAGAGGGCTCCAGACGCAGCAGAAACAGAGAATTTCCACTACATGAGAGAGAGGCAGAAGTTGGGACCTCATATAGAGTGGACTATTTGCACAGTATGAGCTAGTATTTATGGTGCTTCATGTGCAGAAGGCTTTGGAGGTGGCTGGCTAAATCCACTGCTGAATGGAGACAGAGACACAAGAGCAGTGGGACTACATCATTCCATTCCCAGGGTTAAAAATGGCAGTTGCAGTGGCTACACTGCCTTTCCATGGCTTGAGAGGATTGGATTCCTTTCCCCTATCCGTGGGCTCCTGCAGAATGCTCTGGACTAAGTCTGCCTAGTGAGGCTTTGCACATGGAATGGGATTTAGCCCTATACATTTATCTGGAACTGAGGACAGTGGTTCCAGCAATCTCAGATAATTTGCCACTCTGAGTTACAATTATTGAAAGCGATAGTCTTCTGCAGATAGTAAGATTATTTTTGGCTTCCCTCAGGGATTATAAAATGTGCTCTTTTGTTTCAGATGAAGGCATATAACCATATAGCTCCAACAGAGATAGTTGATCTGTGTGACAAAATGTCTTTTCATTCTTTGAGAAACCAATAAGAACGTTTTAAAACTTAATGTAAACTATGTTGGACATCTTATTCACTGCTTGAATAATTTAATAGAGTCAGTTCTGGGGGTTTTCTTTTCTTTGAAGCATTTCTATGTAGAAAAATGTCACCTTAAATGTTTAGCAACATTCTAAATAAAGGTGAAGTCCAAGTTATTAAAAAGTTACATCATGCTTATAAAATTTCCATGCGCCATGCTAGGAAAAAATCTGCATAATATGCTTTTTTTTTTTTTTCCTAGGAAGGTACTTGTTTACCAGTAAGGTTTGATCTTCTTGTCTGTCTTTGGCTATCTCCTGTGTCAAGTTATCTCTCAAAGCAGAAGAGAAAGAGGTGTTTCCTGCAACATAAAAAGTGCCAATCTGTTTCAAAAGAGAAATGAAGCACGATTGAATTGGCCAAAAATGGGTGACGCTCAGCTTCCTTGCAAATATCTTAACTTCTAAGTTTTCAGTGTAGCAAATCCACTGTAACATAACTTCCTATTCAGAAATGAGCAAATACCATGCTAACTCCATAATCATATCTGTGAGCTTGACACACAATTCAGGTAGAATCGGGTATCACTGCTGAATTCCCTAGATACTTGTGAGTGGGGAATTCTAGAACAAGGAAGGTGGCCTGGAGACACATACACATTCTGCTAGGAAATCAATCATTTGGAGGCCAAATGAAACCAGGGGTGTTACACAGCGGCCATTGGTGGGTTACTACTCTGTGTCAGCAACTCTTTTGAGGCCGGATGTACTCACTGCACCTAATACACTGTTGCCATGATATATACCAAAAAGGTGGTGTGTAATACACATCATTGGAAAATTAATAACTCACTGATCATGAATATTCTTGTGTAGGTATGTACGGGGTGTGTACTAAGAGTTATAAATATGTGATGGGATTATGTTCTTAAAATGTGTTTGGCAAGCAATGCATAAGCCCAGTCTGCCCTAGACAAAGGAATGTGTATTTGCTTGTCTGACCAGCATGGGGTCAGGCAAAGACAATGTAGGTACACTATCATGGAAGGTAAACAAAGCTATAAAGTTAACAAGCGGGGGACAAGACATCATGGCATCTACACCCCAACAGGAGACAGAAACTTTGTCTGGACTTATTTTTCAAAAAATACATCTCAAAGGGGATTCAAGGGGCCAGAGCTCTTGAAATCACAGACTGTTGGGTCCTTCAACTAAAGGGGCTAAAGTCGATAGGAACTGACTATAGGTGAGAAACCTGCTTAGGCAAAGATTGTAATTTGCGGAAACTAAGTTTTAGTGTTAGAAGAGTGTTTTTATTTTTGGCTGTTTTGTAATCATTTCTATCCTTATTCCTTAGGACTAAGTCATGTCAAATATATCTCCTTTTGTTAAATAAACTTGTTTTACTTTTACTGTAAACCAAATCAGTGCTGTGATTGAAATAAGAGTGTTTGTCAGACTCCAGTTAAATTAGTGATCTGCAATGTATTGTCCCTTTAAAGGAGCTACAAACTTAACTTCTTTGAATGCTCTAGGAGAGGGCTGGACACTACAGAGATATGTCTCTGGGGAACTCAGGAGTTGGGGTTCACTGTTTGTTACCTGCAAGGCATAGTTTGGACTGGCGAAGTCCTGAAGAGTTTGCTGGCAAAGTAGACAACCTGGTGTGTCAGGGAACTGCCACACAGCTTCACAATAGCAAAACTCTCACTTGCTCCGGCTGAGCGGGGTAACACAGTAACTTGCAATTCTGGGAACCTCAGTAGATTGTGACATTGGCAGATGGCTTTGGGGAAATTTGAGACTGGGAAGGTTTTGGGGTCACTCTGCAAAGTGGGTGGTGGAAGCCAGAGGTGACCTGCATGCTTGTATGCTGGCTGTTGGTGTCAGGGCTGTGAGCCACAGCAGTATAACATTTAAGACACCCAGAGTTGCAGGGCAAGTGATGGCATAAGCCATCACTGGTCTGGTTTGAGCCCCAAAGTGTCACACTGGGTGTGACTGGATGCAGATGAGAGTGAGTATGTTCAAACAGAATCCTTGGAAGACTGAAGTGGTGACCATGCTCTGGAGAAAGCAAGTAAAAGAGTTAGAGGGGTGATAGAACATCTTGCTGATAAGGATTTATGTCCAGGGGCAGCTCTAGTGGTTGTGCATGGGTTTAGTTGCACCCACAGATATAATTAAACCAAAGGTGCAAAAACACGTTGTGTGCAATTCCACTTGTAGCACATGGTTGTGCCACTCCTGGCCACATCACTGCATGATAATATCAGAGTCATGTGCTGCCACAGAGGTCCGAAGGGCAAAATCTGCCAGAGGTGACACTGGGGTGGGTTTGTGGGATACCATTGTGTCCCAGACTCCAGGCAGCATGGACTCAGGGGCACGGTTCTGCACTCATGGCAGGGTCTCTCCCTGCTCTGAGTAGCCAGGTCTGGATGCTGAGCAGAGCTGCCTCCCACACTGTGTCCAGGGTAGGGTCTCTCCCACCTCCATGAGTAACTGGGGCTGCCACCTCACTGGACCATCTCCTCAGATTTGGGATCCACCCTGGCAGGTCAGGGGAGGGGCTGAGATTCCACCCAAAGTCCTAGCATACAGCGTCTGCGTGTTTGTCTGTCTGTCACTGTGTATGCATTTCCATGTCAGTCTGCCTCTGTCAAACAAGTGTTGGAGAATCAAACTGTACCCACTGAATTGGCAAGCTACATCTGCCCCTCTGTATTTCCAACATTTGAGAATGGTACAGTTACTCTCTCAGCTGCCTTTGGATGGTCAAATAACAGCCGTGACCATGGCTGCTTCTTTTTAACATTTGTATAAAGTCATGAGGCTGCAGCCTTTTCTTTCAGATGCAGACTTTGTCACTGTGGCTCATGCCTTTGTTATTGCTAGGTTGGATCACTGCAGCGTGCTCTACATTGGACTAAACCTTAAATCCATTCAGAACGTGAGGCTAGTGCAGAACGTACCCCTGTTAGGTGAGGTGTCTTGTTGTGAACATGTGACACCAGTGATCTGGGATCCACACTGGCTGTCTATTGGCTTCTGGGAGATATTTAAGTGTTTGGTTTTTGTTTCTTAGTATAACCAGTAAAGCCCTAATGGCTTGGGGCCTTACTACGGAAAGAATGCCTCTTTCCCCATGCTATGCCATAATGAGATCAGTGGAAGTGGCTGAGGTAGATCTCCCTTGGTTTGAGCTAGGAGGCTGATGGCACAGTGTTCTTCTTGAAGTCCTTTTCCTTTTGAGTGCTATTACCCATCATAGGAAAAAGGTGATAATGAACCCAACATAGGACTGTCCTCTATCTCTTGATTTAATGCCCAGGAGGGGAAGAAAGCGCTTTCAAATGTGCCCAAAAGGTTAACATGTAGAGATCATGGATGGAATTGTGGTAAAGGCATGAGAATGGGACCCAGGAGACCTGGATTCAGCTTCTTGGTCTCTCACAGAAATCTAGGTGATCTTGGACAAGAGATTTAATTTCTCCATTCCTCAGTTCCCTTCTGAAAAATAGAAACAATACTTCCTATCTCTCACGCACTGACTGTCTTGTTTATTTAGACTGTAAGCTGCTTTGGGCAGGGACTCTCTCTTACTATGTATATGTACAGTGCCTAGCATAAGGGGGCCTGAACTTGGTTGGAGCTTCTACATACAAATGTACTAGCGATGATAATTAATAAGCACACTGAAGACATCACAGCCCATGTGTCCTTCCCAACCCTCCTTTTGACTTTATTAACACCTTAAACAGAAGGGGTAACATATAGGGTTGCCAATTTTGTAATATTTAGAACCGAATACTCCAGCAGGAGTGCTGGAACCTCCCTCGCCCTGCCTTTTCCTTTACGAGGCCCTACCCCGCCTCTTTCCCAAGGCCCTGTGCCTTCCCCGAGGTCCCACCCCCGCCTTGTCCCTTCCTCCCAGGCCCTGACCACTGTTCACTCCTCTTCCCCCTACCCCCTGTTGCTTGCTGCTTTTCCCCTCTCCCCCCACCTTCCCTCTGCCCGGGGCAGGAAGGACTCACCTGCGGAGCCAGGGCTGGGAGCTGCAGCCACGCAATATGGGTAGAAGGTGGCACCGGCTGATTAGGGGCTGGCATAGGTGATGATCTGGTGCCTCTCCGCCTTTCCCACCCACAGTAACGGGACTTTGGGTGTCTGGTCAGTAGATCTGACTGGACACTGTCAGGTCCCCTTTTCAACCAGGCTTTCCAGTTGAAAACCAGGCACCTGGCCACCCTAGTAACATACGAGTAGTAGATCGAGTCTGGCCTGGTTGTTTGACTCAGGATTCCCCTTCACAATCACCACGTTCCCCTTCGCTCTTTTTTTTTTTTTTTTTTTGGTGTGTCTGAGTTCCCAGTTGATTGCTTCAGACCCTGAAGGCTCTTTCTTTGCACCAGGCAGCACGAGATATAGATGAGCTTGTGAGGGTAAGTCACGGTGTTTCTTCTCTTCCTCTTTTACTTCCAAGATTCAGAGGGACCTTTGGCAGTCTTATGGCATCAGTCCACTCAGTCCTAAAATTTGGAATCTGGATACTCCATCGTTTTTGTACTACATTTCATAGAAACATAGAATATCAGGGTTGGAAGGGACCTTAGGAGGTCATCTAGTCCAACCCCCTGCTCAAAGGAGGACCGATCCCCAATTAAATCATCCCAGCCAGGGCTTTGTCAAGCCTGACCTTAAAAACTTCTAAGGAAGGAGATTTCACCACCTCCCTAGGTAACGCATTCCAGTGTTTCATCACCCTCCTAGTGAAAAGGTTTTCCTAATATCCAACCTAAATCTCCCCCACTGCAACTTGAGACCATTACTCCTTGTTCTGTCATCTGCTACCACTGAGAACAGTCTAGATCCATCCTCTTTGGAACCCCCTTTCAGGTAGTTGAAAGCAGCTATCAAATCCCCCCTCATTCTTCCCTTCTGTAGACTAAACATCCCCAGTTCCCTCAGTCTCTCCTCATAAATCATGTGTTCCAGACCCCTAATCATTTTTGTTGCCCTCCGCTGGACTCTTTCCAATTTTTCCACATCCTTCTTGTAGTGTGGGGCCCAAAACTGGACACAGTACTCCAGATGAGGCCTCACCAGTGTCGAATAGAGGGGAACGATCACGTCCCTCGATCTGCTGGCAATGCCCCTACTTATACATCCCAAAATGACATTGGCCTTCTTGGCAACAAGGGCACACTGTTAACACATATCAGCTTCTCATCCACTCTAACCCCTAGGTCCTTTTCTGCAGAACTGCTGCCGAGCCATTCGGTCCCTAGTCTGTAGCGGTGCATGGGATTCTTCCGTCCTAAGTGCAGGACTCTGCACTTGTCCTTGTTGAACCTCATCAGATTTCTTTTGGCCCAATCCTCCAATTTGTCTAGGTCCCTCTGGATCCTATCCCTACCCTCCAGGGTATCTACCTCTCCTCCCAGTTTAGTATCATCTGAAAACTTGCTGAGGGTGCAATCCACACCATCCTCCAGATCATTTATGAAGATATTGAACAAAACAGGCCCCAGGACCGACCCTTGGGGCACTCCACTTGATACCGGCTGCCAACTAGACATGGAGCCATCGATCATTACCCGTTGAGCCCGACAATCTAGCCAGCTTTCTATCCACCTTATAGTCCATTCATCCAGCCCATACTTCTTTAACTTTCTGGCAAGAATACTGTGGGAGACCGTGTCAAAAGCTTTGCTAAAATCAAGGAACAACACGTCCACTGCTTTCCCTTCATCCACAGAGCCAGTTATCTCGTCATAGAAGGCAATTAGATTAGTCAGGCATGACTTTCCCTTGGTGAATCCATGCTGACTGTTCCTGATCACTTTCATCTCATGTAAGTGCTTCAGGATTGATTCTTTGAGGACCTGCTCCATGATTTTTCCGGGGACTGAGGTGAGTCTGACTGGCCTGTAGTTCCCAGGATCCTCCTTCTTTCCTTTTTTAAAGATCGGCACTACATTAGCCTTTTTCCAGTCATCTGGGACTTCCCCGGATTGCCATGAGTTTTCAAAGATAATGGCCAATGGCTCTGCAATCACATCTGCCAGCTCCTTTTGCACTCTCGGATGCAACGCATCCGGCCCCATGGACTTGTGCACATCCAGCTTTTCTAAATAGTTCCAAACCACTTCTTTCTCCACAGAGGGCTGGTCACCTCTTCCCCATGCTGTGCTGCCCAGTGCAGTAGTCTGGGAGCTGACCTTGTTCGTGAAGACAGAGGCAAAAAAAGCATTGAGTACATTAGCTTTTTCCACATCCTCTGTCACTAGGTTGCCTCCCTCATTCAGTAAGGGGCCCACACTTTCCTTGACTTTCTTCTTGTTGCTAACATACCTGAAGAAACCTTTCTTGTTACTCTTAACATCTCTTGCTAGCTGCAACTCCAGGTGTGATTTGGCCTTCCTAATTTCACTCCTGCATGCCCAAGCAATATTTTTATACTCATCCCTGGTCATTTGTCCAATCTTCCATTTCTTGTAAGCTTCTTTTTTGTATTTAAGATCCGCAAGGATTTCACTGTTAAGCCAAGCTGGTCACCTGCCATATTTACTATTCTTTCTACACATCGGGATGGTTTGTCCCTGTAACCTCAATAAGGATTCTTTAAAATACAGCCTGCTCTCCTGGACTCCTTTTCCCCTCTTGTTATTCTTCCAGGGGATCTTGCCCATTAGTTCCCTGAGGGAGTCAAAGTCTGCTTTTTTGAAGTCCAGGGTCCGTATTCTGCTGCTTTCCTTTCTTCCTTGTGTCAGGATCCTGAACTCGACCATCTCATGGTCACTGCCTCCCAGGTTCCCATCCACTTTAGCTTCCCCTACTAATTCTTCCCAGTTTGTGAGCAGCAGGTCAAGAAGAGCTCTGCCCCTAGTTGGTTCCTCCAGCACTTGCACCAGGAAATTGTCCCCTACATTTTCCAAAAACTTCCTGGATTGTCTGTGCACCGCTGTATTGGTCTCCCAGCAGATATCAGGGTGATTGAAGTCTCCCATGAGAACCAGGGCCTGCGATCTAGTAACTTCCGTGAGTTGCCGGAAGAAAGCCTCTTCCACCTCATCCCCCTGGTCTGGTGGTCTATAGCAGACTCCCACCATGACATCACCCTTGTTGCTCACACTTTAAGCTTAATCCAGAGACTCTCAGGTTTTTCTGCAGTTTCTTACTTGAGCTCTGAGCAGTCATACTGCTCTCTTACATACAGTGCAACTCCCCCACCTTTTCTGCCCTGCCTGTCCTTCCTGAACAGCTTATATCCATCCATGACAGTACTCCAGTCATGTGAGTTATCCCACCAAGTCTCTGTTATTCCAATCACATCATAATTCCTTGACTTTGCCAGGACTTCCAGTTCTCCCTGCTTGTTTCCCAGGCTTTGTGCATTTGTATAGGCACCTGAGATAACTCACTGATCGCCCCTCTTTCTCAGTATGAGGCAGGATTCCTCCCCTCTCACGCACTCCTACTCGTGCTTCCTCCTGGTATCCCACTTCCCCACTTACCTCAGGGCTTTGGTCTCCTTCCCCCGGTGAACCTAGTTTAAAGCCCTCCTCACTAGGTTAGCCAGCCTGCTTGCGAAGATGCTCTTCCCTCTCTTCGTTAGGTGGAGCCCATCTCTGCCTAGCACTTCTCCTTCTTGGAACACCATTCCATGGTCAAGGAATCCAAAGCCTTCTCTTGACACCACCTGCGTAGCCATTCGTTGACTTCCACGATTCGATGGTCTCTACCCAGGCCTTTTCCTTCCACGGGGAGGATGGACGAGGAATATATATTTGATTATATTGTCTTCATCCTGCCTTCTCTTACCACTGCACATTTCATCTCTCTGACCTCAACTCTTCCTCCTGCCCTATCCTTTCCCTACATTTATTCCTATCTCTCATCAGCTCCGTACTGCCTTTACCCATCCCCCTTTCTTCTCCTCCCCCATTCCAATACTAGTGTGTGTCCACAAAACAATATTTTAAGTTTTTATAATATAAATAAACATTAGCTTAAACAAAACAATCCCTTGCCAAAAATCACAGTTTACAAACTTAGTAAGATGATTACATTACTCTTTAAGCAGCCACACAAATCTTGTAACTCTTGTCCTTCTTTCACCATTCCCATCCCTTTTCTTTTATCCATTTGTTATGACTTGTTTTTATTTAGACTCTGATCTGCAAACTCTTCAACATGTGCATAACATTCCTCCCATGAGTAAAGCTCAGCATTCACTGAAGTGTTTGCAGGAATGGGAATTCAACTGCAGGTTCTAACAGCAAGGATTGTGTCTTCTTTAGTGTTTTGTGTAGCAACTTCAATAAAGAGTATAAACCCTTCGAGGTTCTATAAAACAAGATTGTGAGATCACTGAGGCAGGGACCATCTTTTTGTTCTGTGTTTGTACAGTACCTAGCACAATGGGTCCTGGTCCGTGACTGGGACTCGGGGGAAGGAGGGGTCGACAGAAATACAAGGAATACGAATAGCAATATATTTTATCATTAAGGGGGACCATAATATAAACAATACATTTTATTTATTCTAAAATACAAAGGATAATATTTTTACTGAGCTTTTTTATTTAAAAAAGTTAAAACAAAGTAACTGACCAATCAAATAAGAAGCTAGCTAGACAATGCAATGATGTAGATTAGGACTCTGATATGGTTTCCATTTGACTATGTGAATTATGAACACTTGTTTTAGGTATGTTGTTTTGTTTTTTAATTTTTTTAAAGCAGTTTACCTTATTTCTTCGTACAGTTGTGGGAGCTATATTTCTTTGGTATTAATCTGCAAGCTGTAACGGGAACTCCTGCTGGGAAGTACTAGTATAATGACAATTGCTGTAGAAAGATAAAAACCCCATTCACATTTACAATAAAAGTGAAACAGTGACAAATATTTCTAAAAAATGTGTAAATTTTCAGATATGGAGTCTAGTTGGCATCCGGTATCAAGCGGAGTGCCCCAAGGGTCAGTCCTGGGGCTGGTTTTGTTCAATATCTTCATTAATGATCTGGAGGATGGTGTGGATTGCACCCTCAGCAAGTTTGCAGATGACACTAAACTGGGAGGAGAGGTAGATATGCTGGAGGGTAGGGATAGGATACAGAGGGACGTAGACAAATTAGAGGATTGGGCCAAAAGAAATCTAATGAGGTTCAACAAGGACAAGTGCAGAGTCCTGCACTTAGGACGGAAGAATCCCATGCACCGCTACAGACTAGGAACCGAGTGGCTACGCAGCAGTTCTGCAGAAAAGGACCTAGGGGTTAGAGTGGACGAGAAGCTGGATATGAGTCAACAGTGTGCCCTTGTTGCCAAGAAGGCTAATAGCATTTTGGGCTGTATAAATAGGAGCATTGCCAGCAGATTGAGGGACGTGATCACTCCCCTCTATTCGGCATTGGTGAGGCCTCATCTGGAGTACTGTGTCCAGTTTTGGGCCCCACACTACAAGAAGGATTTGAAAAAATTGGAAAGAGTCCAGCGGAGGGCAACAAAAATGATTAAGGGGCTGGAGCACATGATTTATGAGGAGAGGCTGAGGGAACTGGGATTATTTAGTCTGCAGAAGAGAAGAATGAGGGGGGATTTGATAGCTGCTTTCAACTACCTGAAAGGGGGTTCCAAAGAGGATGGATCTAGACTGTTCTCAGTGGTGGCAGATGACAGAACAAGGAGTAATGGTCTCAAGTTGCAGTGGGGGAGGTTTAGGTTGGATATTAGGAAAAACTTTTTCACTAGGAGGGTAGTGAAGCCCTGGAATAGGTTACCTAGGGAAGTGATGGAATCTCCTTCCTTAGAGATTTTTGAGGTCAGGGTTGACAAAGCCGTGGCTGGGATGATTTAGTTGGGATTGGTCCTGCTTTGAGCAGGGGGTTGGACTAGATGACCTCCTGACGTCCGTTCCAACCCTGATATTCTATGATTCTATGATCTTTACACTCTAAATTTTTGCTGTTTAATCTTGTTTGTCTGGAAGCATCTCTCTCAATTGTTCCTCATTTCAAGAGACATCACTCATTTAGTCTGTTACCTGCTTTCTACATAAATTTGATGTCCTCTCACTTTTGATGTTGAAAATTATTTGCATCAAAAATAAAGAAACTTGTAACTGAGGTTATAAAAATTATTTAAACTCAAGGAGTAAATCCCACATAATTTTTGAGTTTCTTGCATGAATGCTTTTTGTATGTCCTTCATTTGGCGGACTTTGTTCCACATTGTGTCTCACAGTTGAGCTTTGGCAGCTCAGTGGTATGTATGAAAGATGTATAAAAATGGAAACTTACTATTGATTGCATATTCAAGGAGATTCAAAAGTGCAAGTTTTCTCTCAAAGTCCTCATTATCTTACGTTTATTAAGCTGGTTTCAAAACTTCTGCTGCAATGGTACTATAACATAGGAATTATAATCCTCTTCGACCACAGTTCAGCCTTCCTTGGGTACAAATTGGTGAATGAAGCCATTCGCTGTGAAGGTAATTTAGCTACAGAGTTAGGTGGGCTATGTATGTCAATAATTGTGACAGTACTAGTGAAGATTTAGTATGTAGAAAATGCTGGGTAACTGGTTTTACTATGTACTTTTTGCAAATGCCTTTCATAGACTCTGGTTGTCTCTGTAATACTCTGTGTATTCCAATAGTACAAGATGCTATACTTAAATATTTAAAGTTGTAGGTAAAAAGTATAATATTTTATTTGAGAAATTCAATGTGACCATGTAATTAAAGATTGCCTCATAATGAGATCAGCATGAAGGTTTGCACATCCAACTTCAACAGCATATCCTGACTTTAGAGTGCTTAACCATGTAACATTAGTGTTATCTTAATGTAGCTTATTATATCCAATATATTATATCAAATGCCATTTTAAATAGTCAAAATGCTAGCAGTAAGAGGACTTTCTCATTCTTTGCCTTTTTTTCTGCTTAGTTCACATGTGTGAATATTCTGTTGGAAATCCTGAAGAGGTAATGACTGGCCATGAACCAATTGCATTACTTTGTTAATTTATATACATTAGTGTGTAAATATAGATAATTGAAAGTGCGTGTGGTATCTTTTGCAATTACTTCTGTTTTGTTTGGCTTTGTTACTGGTGAATTGCAAATGAAATCATTAAAATTCCACCTACTTCAGCAGTATGTGATTAAATATCTCCATTAGCCAGGCTTCGAGGGGGCGTTCAGCAAGGGCTTAGTTTAAACTAGCTTCCTTCTTCCCCATTCGCCTTCAGAACATGATACTTTCAGCTGGTTCTGATCACTGGCTTCTGTTCTAATATGGTGGTCCAGAATATAACAAACTGGTGATGCACAGTATTCCAGGGAAGCACAGAGACAACTATTAGGGTAGGTCAGATATAATATGCAGATTATTCCTTGTCCTCAGTTTCCTGCTAGGCTCTCAGTTGGCTTCCAGCACCAGTTTGAGACCATCAGTGAATCAGGGCCCAGCTGTATTTTTGGCTACCCTTTCATCAATGAATCTCGAACACAGCTTCACTTCTCTAGGATAAAATACACATCATACTGAGAGCTGGAAATAGTGTTCTTAACTCACTGGTTATGGAGTGATCTCCCAGAGAGACATGGACTAACTTCTTTAGGCACTTCTAGCATAAGTTGCAGAGCTGGGGGAGCCACCTGAGCCATGGCTTGACGACTTTTAAGCACGTACATAGAAAATAGGGCTGCTGTCTGGCGAATTTTTGACCAGTTTGGCTGGGTTTTTCTCTACTGTCTTGTCAGTTGCTGGTCAAGACTTGTAAATTGCCAGGTGTTTTGCCGCACAAGCATTTGGCCACGTGCACAATGTTCTTGTAACTAGCGGCCACGCATGTTGCAGGTGGGAGTGCACCGTGGCCAGTAACTGGATCCCACTCTGCATGCATAGCGTGGACTGTGCTATGGGCCAGGCCTTACTAGCTGGCTGCAGAAACTGTGGTGGCTCCTCTCAGCACTGGGGACCGGCCAGGAAGCAGGATGGACTCTGTCACCCAATGTGCATAAGGAGCAGGATGGGGTAGGTAGGGGCTCCCTCCTGGGAAGGGTTGTTAGGGGGGCTCCCTTGAGGACTGAGGCTCCTGGGAGGGAATGGATGTAAGGGCTCATGGGCCATGGGGGCAGGCTGCTGGTTAGGGTTGCCAGCTTTCTAATTGCAGAAACCTGAACACCCTTGCCGGGCCCACTGCCCCACCCCTTCCCTGAGGCCTCGCCCCTACCTGAGTCCCTGCCCCCCACTTACTCCATCCCCCCTCCCTCCATCGCTTGCTCTCCCTCACCCTCTCTCTCATGTTCATTTACACTGCAAGGCCCAAACAAGCATATTTATTGTTTTGACAGATGTATTATGCTAAATTCAGATGATATTTGTTACAGGATGCTAGAGCTGGCAGCAAAATATTCACAAAGGGTAATTTAAAAAAAAATGAAATTTCACAAAGGTTTTCATGATTCTTTCCCTCCCCTCTTCCCGTTTTTCGTAACCAGCTCCATGCTTTTTGTTCACTAAAGTTATTGTAATTTTGTGTGTGAAATTAGGACCGCACGTTATCACTGCTGCAATGGATCCATTAAAGGCCCACTCCCGAAGCCCAGATACAAATCCATAGAGCACAACCACAGAAATGCACACCTGTCCAGATACCTATAAAAATAAATCTGTAGAAACTGACTCCCACGCCTACATGCAGATACACACGTGTATTCAAGTGTACACATCTAGCATGTGCTAACACATATACTTCCACATTATTTATTATTACAATTGTTGCTTAGTGCCTAGAGACCCGAACTAAGATCAGAGCTCCAGGGTGGTAGGTGCTGGACATACAAATAAAAAGACAGAGTCTGCAACAAAGAGTTTATAATGTAGAGACAAAGGTGGGAAGAATTGTATGATACATTGGCTCTTCTGCAGTTACTAGTCAATGACATTCACTTTTAAAAAAATAATACATTTCTTTTAGAGTTCCCTTCTCTTTTAAAAACTTGTTATGAAATGAATACACACATATTTTGGGTCATCAATTTTTTTGCGTGCAAGCCAGCAAAAGGAATAAAAGTCAAAGAGTTAGGCTGCAAATTTTATTCACGCAGGTATACACACATGCAGCAATACATGCACCTTCCTACACAAAGACACACAGTCTCTTACGTACATACGATGATTCATGCACACACTTGCCTACATAGAGACATGTTTTCATACACTTTTCCAGGGGCTGCCTAAATCACCCAGCCAGGAAGGGAGGAGGGTGAGCTGGAGGGGAAAAGATGGGGGATTGGGGGTGAAGGAGAGAGGATGCAGAGGGAAAGAGGCCAAGGACGAGAACAGGGTGAGGGTGAGAGGGGTCAGTGAAGAAGAGAGGAGGGGGTTTGGGGGTATGTGGGATGGATGGGGATGCAGGGGGAGGCAGAAGGCTCCAGGTGCTTCAGGATGTGGGGGGGACAGGGGTATATAGGGACATAATGGGAGTGCAGCAGTTTGTGGAGGTGAATGGGGTGCAGGAGTGCGGGGGGTGAGGGACATGGATTGGCGGCTCTGGGAGGTGGAGAGGATGTGTGGGAGAGCACTGTAAGGGGTACAGGGCTGGGATGGGTAGGTGCAGGGGGCAGGGTGGGATGGGACGGGGGAGGGATGCAATGATGGGGGGAATGGGGTGCAGGGGGGTTAGGACGGGGAGGGATGCAGTAATGGAGGGATGGAGGTGCGGGGGAGTTGGGACGGGGAGGGATGCAATGATGGGGGGATGGGAGTGCGGGGGGCTTGGGGCATGGAGGGATGCAGTGAGGGGGATGGAGCCCCATTCCCAGCACTCGGAGATGGGGATACACATACCTCCAACTTCTGGTGCTGGCGATGGGGCGACAGACCGTGGTTCGCAGCAGGGCACGGGCCACAGCTCCAGCCCAGCCACATAAGGAGAAGAGGGCCGGGCAGCAGCGGGAGAGGCACATGCCACACGACCCTTCAACAGCCACCTGCGGAGCACTTGCGAGTGGCACGAGTTCCTCCCCTGCCCTGACCCAGCCCATGGCAGCTGTGCCTGCAGGTGGGGGGCAGCACGCAGAACCCCCTGGCAGCCCCTAAGGCTAGGAGCTGGACCTACCGGCTCCTTCCAGACCTGGGAGCCATGCAGGCCACTGCGCGGCACTAGCAGGGACCCTGCCAGCACTGCTGTGGTGCCGCAAATCAGTCATTCAGCAGGCCCAGTCAGCAGTGCTGACCGGAACCATCAGGATTTGTTTTCGACTGCATGTTCCAGTCCAAAACCGGACACCTGGTTACCCTATGGCTGATGGTGGTGGTTCCTGAGAAGGGAAGCACAGGTGGTGGAGTGATAAATATATGACCCCCCACTTTAATGGTGCTCTGCAGCTGCTGACTTCTAGAGTATGCTGCCGGAAAGCTCTTTCACCAATACTGGATAGAGAACAAAAAATAGCAAAAATTTCCTCAGCACCCTCCCAAACAAAGCAGAGCTTCCTGTAACCAGAGGAAGAAGAGCAGAAAACTTCATGAAGTCCTCTAGGGATCTCACTATACAGATAGAATTTACCTGGGAAGTGCCTACATACTGAAGTGAAGGATGCTGCTCAAAAACCTAAGAAGGAATTCTAGTAAATTAGAAGCATGATTTTCTGTTAATGCTGTGTTAGTTTGTCCACTTTGTATTGCATTCATTTGATTGTTTTATTATTCAGTTATGAATTGGCTTCAGCCAATTCTCCAGATACTGAAGGAAGTCTTACATTGGCCATTTATTTCCAAGATCTAACCAGCGCCTTCAGAAGATAGGTGCACTTACTGCGCTCCAGTTCTCCAATACAGTAGTTTTGTTTTAATCATATCTGTGTTTGCAGCTCAGTCACTTATTCCTAAATTCTTCAGAACTCTTGATTGCATACCTTCCAGTCCTGTTCTTTAAGGGCATGTCTACATTGCAATTAAAAACCCACAGCTGGCTCTGCCAGCTGACACGGGCTCATGGGGCTCAGGTTAAGGGGCTGTTTAATTGCAGTGTAGATGTTCTGGCTTGGGCTGCAGCCTGAGCTCTGGAACCTTCCTACCTCACAAGGTCCTAGAGCCTGAGCACCAGCCTGAGTCTGAACGTCTACACTGCAATTAAACCGCCCCTTAGCCTGGGCCCTGGGAGCCCAAGTCAGCTGTCACAGGCCCGCTGCAGGTTGTTAATTGCAGTGTAGTACCCAGCGTTACATATTTGTTCCAGGAGCCTGCAACAGTACACTATCTTTATTGTCTAAAAAGAGTAGTTTTGTCACAGTTCTCCTCGCCAAGATCTCCTGTAGTGAAGACTGGATGCAAAGCAGTCATTTAGCTTTCTGTGTCCTCAGCCTCAGTTTCTCCCTTTTTTCTGCATTACACCTCCTCTGTATCATTAATATGAATATGACCACAGACGGCTCCTCATCACTCTTTCGAAGTTTGCCTGGATTTCCTGTGAGAGCCAAAATCTTCATACTCAAGAGGCCAGTCAATGAACGGTTCCTGTGGTCACCAGATCCCCAGTATTGATGTTTGCGATGATTGAATCCATGGTTATAAAAATAAAAAGGTAGGTGCAGCGTCAAGGGGACTTCTCCCTTGCTAGTGTTTTTCTGTGCTCGATCTACTTTAAGCACTCGCAGGATTTGCTTCTGTCATTGTTCTTAACAAAGACTTGTCACAGTTTGAGCTTTGTAGCAGTGAAGGAAATTGTGCCTGTTCTCATCTTGCATTTCTGTAGCACCTTTTATTTTAGGATCACAACTGAGTTTAAAACATTCATTTCTCACAAGCCCCCCTGTGAAACATATATCCTAAATAGAAGTACAGTATACACATTTTGTAGTATACATTGGTCTCCATTTAGGTTACTGCAGCACGAGTCTACATCATCTGCATGGCATTTTACATCTAGGTTTTACAAGTTTTCCTAATGGGCACACATAATGGGCTTTATTTTGATTCTGCCATTGTTTCTTCCCCCCCACCCCATAAGCATACTGCAATTTCACTGTTTATTGACGTTTCTCCCTCAATGTTTTCCAGTTTTATTAATTTTACAACTTTTCTTCAACCTGGCTTTAAAAATTTTCAGTTTCCCTTACTGTCTATTCATATTGTTCTTTCAAAAAATTGTTCTCAAACTTCCCTTCCAGGGAAGTTGTGGAAGATCAGACCTCTGAGGTCTCATGGAATTTTCTTTAACAGAGTCCAAGGTCATGGGGCTAAATGCATTGTTTAAATATTCATCCAACAAGACCTTTGGCCATGCAGCAACTGAACCCAGCTGAACACTGCTGCTTACAGTCATGATCAGTCTTTGTTTATTTAACCCAGGCTGTATTTTAAACAGTTTTCGATGACAGGCATGTTATGAGTCATATATAGCCTGTAGCAGTGCTTAAATATCCTTAGATTAGATCTGGTTATCTTCACTGCTGCTGAGCAAAATGGGAGGATTCCTTCTTTTCACATTGTTCCATTATTAATCAATGTTATTCTGATGTTTTTCAGTCTGTTATTTGGAAAAAATGTAACCAAGGTTAAAAAAAAGATTTTATTGCATGCTTTCCCCCAATGAGTGAAGAGATTACACCACCAGTTTTTGGAAGAATTTTAAGTGTTCATTTAAAAACAAAAGTTTCTAGCCCTTTTGATTGCAATGATAATCCAAGTGTGAACTGAGGCAGTGTTGTCTTCTTATTTCTGCAGTCAGACAACTCCAGGGTCTTCTGCTGCTTGGGAAAGATATGAGCAGTAGATTTACCCTGTAATTCCCTGCTACTATTTAGAGCCCTATGACAGCAGTCAAAAATCTTGTCAATTTTAACTTTGTTGTCCCCTCTGAGCAGGCAGGAGCAGAAGTGAAAGCTAGTACTGAAGTATTCATGGGGGAGGAGCACCAGAAAAATGAAAGGCCCAGGTAGAGTAGTAGAGACCCATCATCCCACATGAGCTAGGAGGCTCACAGGTTGTGGGTGTAGAGAGCGAGGTCTTTTTTCTTTCCTGCAGCTAGATGCGGTTAAGAGAGTTTCATACTTATCCCACCCACTAGACAGAGGCGGCCATGAAAGATGAACCCTCCCAACAGGATATAGGGCAGAGCCCTGATAAGCATCTTGGCACTCACTCCATTCCCAGCAGTTGGAAGTGGGTTCTGGGAGGTAGGCTAGTAGGTTTTAGTCCTCTGCCTAGTGGCTGCTAGGGGTCTATTACATATTTCAGATCCTGAAAGTGTGTAGGGAAATGTGCCACAGTCTGGCCATTGGCCTTCTAAAAATCTTAATTTATAGTTATCTGAATGATTTGTTAACTTTCATCCAGCCATTGATCAAAAGAGAGGCAATTATTTGCATTTTGAGTGTCCCAGTCAGCTGTTTTCTACAATTGAACAGTTGTAATCACACCAGATACTTCAAAAAAATTGTAATTACTTTTCTGTGGCAACCTGGAGACGGGAAAGAGACTATTTCTCACAGGTAAAAGAAACCACCACTATTTAGATTGATTTAACAGAGGCTGGTTCGCTGACCTGTCACAAGGTGAGTGGCCCCTACAAAGGGAGAATGGGCCAGCCCCACCTGTACCATAATTAATTAGCTGCCTCCCAACCTAAGGGGGTAGAACTAAGCATGTCAGGTGAAAGCTTAATGGACATCTGGGCTTCACAGAAGGGCTGAGAGAGATCAGTCTGGGGAGTGGAACCATAGGAAGTGGGTAGGCTCCTGTTGGAGGCCCTGAGCCAGGGCCTGCAGCAGGCTACGTACTCAGGGGAGCCAGCCTGGGGGGTGAGTGCTATTTACAGGAGCAGGGGAAAGACTCTCCAAGATTCCAGTAGAGATAAGGAGGTTTTAGTACCGTTATACAAGGCCCTGGTGAGACCTCATCTAGAATACTGTGTGCAGTTCTGGTCTCCCATGTTTAAGAAGGATGAATTCAAACTGGAACCGGTACAGAGAAGGGCTACTAGGATGATCCAAGGAATGGAAAACCTGTCTTATGAAAGGAGACTCAAGGAGCTTGGCTTGTTTAGCCTAACCAAAAGAAGGTTGAGGGGAGATATGATTGCTCTCTATAAATATATCAGACAGATAAATACCAGAGAGGGAGAGGAATTATTTAAGCTTAGTACCAATGTGGACACAAGAACAAATGGATATAAACTGGTCATCAGGAAGTTTAGACTTGAAATTAGACGAAGGTTTCTAACCATCAGAGGAGTGAAGTTTTGGAATAGCTTTCCAAGGGAAGCAGTGGGGCCAAAAGACCTATCTGGCTTTAAGATTAAACTCGATAAATTTATGGAGGAGATTGTATGATGGAATAACATGATTTTGGCAACTAATTGATCTTTAAATATTCATGGTAAATAGGCCCAATGGCCTGTGATGGGATGTTAAATGGGGGTAGGATCTGAGTTACTACAGAGAATTCTTTCCTGGGTATCTGGCTGGTGAATCTTGCCCATATGCTCAGGGTTCAGCTGATCTCCATATTTGGGGTCGGGAAGGAATTTTCCTCCAGGGCAGATTGGAAGAGGCCCTGGAGGTTTTTTGCCTTCCTCTGCAGTATGGGGCACAGGTCACTTGCTGGAGAATTCTCTGCTCCTTGAAGTCTTTAAACCATTCTTCAATAGAGGACTTCAATAGCTCAGACAAAGGTGAGAGGTTTATCGCAGGAGTGGGTGGGTGAGATTCTGTGGCCTGCATTGTGCAGGAGGTCGGACTAGATGATCATAATGGTCCCTTCTGACCTTAGATTCATAGATTCATAGATATTATTATGAGCACAGAAAGGTGCTGAAAACAGGACACAGAGGCTGGGCTGAAGAGAAGCCCCTGAAGGGCAAAAGAATTGTTTTGTTTTGTTTGGAGGGCTAAGCCACAACACCAATATTTAAAATCAAAATCAAATGACAGTTCAGTTTGCAGGTATCACACCACCTAACTTTCCTGAAGTACATTAGCAAGGAGTACAACAAAGAATAGATGTTTTGAAAGTGTGAAAGTTAATCATTTGCTGTTGAACAGCATAAGGTTTTACATTTTTACCATTAAAACTGTCAAAATGTAGCTAATAGAGACAATGTGTGCTTTTGTTTATATTTGCTATAGCATTTGTCAAGCAAAACTTACTTAAAGGGATAGTATCATGTAGTTTAGGGTGCAAATTTAGATGTATGTTCTTTTATTTAAAACAGGGTCTAGACTCTACTGTGAACTTGAATTCTCTTTCCTAATTTCAGTTAGAACTGTTTTGTTTTGGATACAAAACTTCCTTGTAGGACTGGAAACCTATGCAGTACAACATTGTGCTAGTGTACAACAACGGGAACATTGAAACTGATTAGACTAATTTCTGCAAAAGTAGAGTGCAGTATAAATAGACATCCACACACCATAAATGGTGAAAATCTTAGCTTTTATTTTTAACTTCCAAAACTAAACTACTGCAGATCATTATTCTTGGGACAACCCTCAAAATGCATCTATAAGCTTCTCCTAATGCAGAATGCAATTGTTCCCTTTTTGCAGAGGGATTAGTTGTTAAAACGGAACACCACTGCCTCATGCTATCTATATGTCTGTTTCTCAGTACAGGCTAAGGTGTTGGTGAAAAAACAGAGACATTGGATTAATCTTGAAATTAAAAATTTTTATACACTTATAAAATACACATACAAAACAAACCAATACCAATAACAAACTCTTCTTTGTCCACCTACTCCCTCAGAGCTAATAAATTCCACCTCCTTGAAAGGCACTTATATCCTCCTTAACCCATCTCTTCTTTCTGAAGGGCTGGGAGAATGGATATGGTTTGCAGTGTGCTGTCAAGAAGAACAGAGTTGGGCTGTGTTGAACCAGATTGAAGAAAGAATTGATAACCCCCTTGCCAAGTACAGGTTACAAGGACGGGAGCTCACCTGGCCATGTGGTGGTACCTGAACGTCTGGAAACATCCAGGGATTCAACAAGGCCAAAGGTTGCAGAGCTGCCAGACAAGTGAACATCTTCACTCTACAAAAATGCACGAAAGCTTATCCCCAAATAAATCTGTTAGTCTTTAAGGTGCCATCGGACTGCTAATCGTTTTTGTGGATACACGGCTACCCCTCTGATATCTTCACTCTAGGATTTTGAAATAGCCTCAGCTCTTCTGGTTGTGTTTCTTTAGCCTAACTGTATAATTTCTGCCTTAAATTACACTTCTCAGTATATTTGGATGCCCAAATATCTGCAGCTGTGAAAAATACCCACTTCCACTAGACTGTGTTTCATCCTATCAGAAACTGGTCTAGTTATTGGAAATCTGAATTCTTAGATTACTGTTTCAGTTTCCAGCTCTCATCTAGGAATTAAGGTCTCACATCCTGAAACAGCTCCAAGAGGTACAGAGCGCTGCAGCTGCCTTCTCAGTACTGCATGTAGCTGTGAACATATCATTCTGATGCTCTGCTCTTTGAATGGTCTTTCATTCAAATGCAGTCCAACTGTGGTCTCCATTTTAATATTCAAAGCCCTCCATGGAACTGTTCTGGGCCATTTCCAAGATCATCTCTCTATCTGTGACTGACATATCCACAGCTGTGTTCCAGTGAAACCATGCTCCATATCAATTAATTTTTCTAAATGAAATTTTGTTGAAATCCACACACTTCCACAAAATGTTTAAATTTCCAAACACTGCATTTTTCATGGATCAGAAACATTCAGTCAGAAAATTTCCAGCCAGCTACACTAAAGACCAAGTTGCTATATGGCAAATTTCATCCTAAAATGTTCTGTTCTGCTCTGACTATGAAGTAGCCCTGTGCCTGGTTGAGCAAGATCTAACTGCTTAGGGAAGTGAATGACTGTATGGGTTTCTTTACTAAACAATTTGTAGACCTGAAGAATATGCTGGTTTATTTTATCGATCTAGAAAGTTTTGGAAGCCTTGCACTCCACTCTTTTGGATGCCCACACAAAGCTAACAGAATCATATTTGATTTCTTTCAACATTTTTTTCTGTGCAAATACAGTTTTACCACCCTGCACACATTTGATGTATGTAACTGTCGGGTTCTAGGCTACGTCTACACTACAACTGTGTCACCACAGCCATGCTGTAAAAGGCATGCAGTGTAGCCACTGTTTGTTGGCTCTTCTGCCGACAAAAAACTTCCACCCCAAACAAGTGGTGTTAGCTCCTGCCGACAATGCACTGTTCACACTGGTGCTTGTTGTCGGCAAAACTTTTGTCTTTTGGGGATGTGTTTCTTTAACACCACTGAAAGACAAAAGTTTTGTTCAGTTGCCAGTGTAGACATAGCCCTAGAGAGCTTAGGAGAGAAAGTAAAGAAATGGACTGATTCTAGTAAAAAGCATTTCTAATTCTGAAAACAAGTTCAAGTCATTTTTAATATGTACTCCATCCGCCATTTAATTAACAATAACCATGTACTCCTGAGGCACTGTTGTTTATTTGCAAAGAATACAGAAAGTCCTGCATCCCTGGCCACAGGAGGAACTGAAAATGCAGGAGACCGTTTCTTTGCTTACAGCCTCAACCCTCTTTTAGCCAGACCCACAAGGCTGCGCCTGGCTTTTTCCTTTGTGTTCTCCCCACCCCACCCACACCCTTACCCAAAATAATACCCAGCAAAGCCCTTTGCTCACGCAGTTTTAATTCTTGTGTGGACATGCACGTGCCTTTTGTGTGAGGTGGGGACTACTATAAAGGAACCTTAACTGTTTTATAGCTATTTAAAATGAAGGGTGGCAGTTACACACACCAGCTTCAATGATGTTTCACCCAATCCACAAACAATTATCTTGAAATGGGAATTGTTAAACTGAATGATATTCCATATCGGCAGACAGCCTAAAATAGTGAAATGATACTGAAATTTAAATAGCTTTCATGATATAATGTTGGGAGTGCATATAAATCCCTGAAATAACAAAACTCTAGTGTACTGATAGTGTCCCTTTAAGTACATGACACTAAGTTTAGCCCTCAAATTTAACCTATTTAAATGTTAATGGCAATCTATTGAGGAATGTTTACTGGATTCTAATAGGTTGATCCATCAGGATCTCATGTTGTAGCTATTTATATAAGGAGGACCTAAAAATGGCATACTGCTGGTATATTTGTCCATCAATTGCTGGGTTAACTTGATGCTAAATTATTTTTTAAAAGAATTCTCTGTTCATATGCTAAAAACAATTTGGTGTCTGATTCTGATCACCTATACACGTGTAAACTGGAAGACCATTGACACTGGAGTTCCACTAGTGAGATCAGAATCAGGCTCTTGGGTGGAGGTATTTTACTCAGGAATTCTTTTTGTCACTCTTAGGCCTGGTCTACACTGTGTGTATGTGGGGGGTATCGATCTAAGTTACGCAACTTCATCTACATGAATAACATAGCTGAAGGCGACGTACTTAGATCTACTCACCGCAGTGTCTTCACTGTGGTGAGTCAACTGCTGCTGCTCCCCCGTTGACTCTGCCTGCGCCGCGCACGCCGGTGGAGTATAGAAGTCGACGGGAGAGCGCTCAGGGTTTGATTTATCATGTCTAGACTAGACGTGATAAATCGATCCCCGCTGGATCGATCGCTCCCCCCGATTCGACGGGTAGTAGTATAGACATACCCTTAGAGTCAAGTTGTAGCCACCCATTATCAAAGTGAACCATAAGCTCTGATGCCCAGGTGGGGTTTTTAAAAACATTCAGTGCTCCCATTAAAGTCAAAGGGAGTTTTACCATTGATTTCAATGCTGAGTGCTTTCAAAAATCCTATATACAAGTTCAGCAAAATTCTTGTGTGTGTGTGTGTGTGTTTTAAACCATAGAAAATAGCGGTGTGTGTGTGCGGGGGGGGGGGGGGGGGCTAACTTGCCCTTTTCAGAGGCCGTTTATTGATTTCTTCCTATATATACAAACAAGGCTGCTGGCAGCTAGTAGTTAATAGTTAGGACCTCTTGAACATTGTTAAGTATCAGAGGGGTAGCCTTCTTAGTCTGGATCTGTAAAAGCAGCAAAGACTCCTGTGCCACCTTATAGACTAACAGACGTATTGGACCGTAAGCTTTCGTGGGTGAATATCCACTTTGTTGGATGTGAAAGCTTATGCTCCAATACGTCTGTTAGTCTATAAGGTGCCACAGGACTCTTTGCCGCTTGAACATTGTTGTTACTCTTTACAGGACTGCAGGGTGATTCTTTTCTTGGGACAGTACCTGCTAAATCCATTTTGGTGTAAGTAGCAGAAGAATTTATTTGTACAGACTTGTGGTCAATGATTAGGTTCTGTAGATAAATCTTTCAAACCTGGTAAGGTTTCAAAAATGTGTTTAAAAACACTGATTTGTAAATTAAGATCAGAAACTATTATTAGCTTTTGTTTGGAGTTAAAACATTGTTATATATAGCATGGATTGTAAGACAACTCCAAACTCAAGATGTGGATCTGCTCTATCTCAGCCTTGGCCTCTTCAATCTCTGCTTTTTGAGGGCCCAATCTCTTCCAAACAGAGGAATGGATCCTATGATTACACTTTTAGGTCTTGATTCTCCACTATGCTAAGGGTTTTGGGGGGTTGATCATAGGAACCATTCCTCTGTTTGGAAGAGATAATAGTACTACTTTAAGTTATAAATGATTTAAGGAAACATAATTTCACAACAAGAACATACGTTTGGAATTGTAGGACATTGAAAGGAACAACAGTTCCCCTAATTTTCCATGTTTTTAAAAAATTGTTCTGTATGTTTCCTATTCCTTTCTAAAGTGCCTTTGAGTCTTGACTTTTCTCCCACATGAATGTAGAGGAGACAGGAGTTGCTGAATTTTGAAATGGTCACATTAAGTAAACTTTATCATGGGACTGAAGAGAGGGAAGAAGCTGATTCTTTAATGAGTTACTCTTCAGTTATTTGAAGTTTTCCAAAGCATTTCCATAGACAAAATGCAGATCACACTAAAAATCTAGCAAACTTCACTTTGGATATTATGCCTATTTTACTTACCTTTCTTTTATCATGGTATATTAAACATAAAATCAGTACATAAAAAAAAAAAGACAAATGGGGCAGTAAAAGAGGCATATTACACAAATTAACAAAGAAATAATAAATATAAAACAAAATAATTGCTCCTTTCAAAAATCAGACATTTCATAAAAATTTGAGGACCACCAAAGATTCACAAAATATTGATATGGGTTGGTCAAAATGTCATTGAAGCTGTTGGGTGTAACTGCCACCCTTCATTTAAGATAGTTGTAAGAAACATCTCAGATACATTATAACAACTCCCACCTAAAATAAAAAGCATATGCAAGTCTGCCCAGGAATTAGAACTATGTGGACAGAGAGCTTTGTGAGAGTGTGTGTAAGGGAAGTGACAGACATAGGCTTTTGAGAGGTTCTGGCTAAAAGAGGTTTGGGGCTGCAAGCTAGGAAACTGGCTTCTGTTGTTTGATTCTTTTTGTGTTCAGGGAAACAGGACTTTATACATTCCTTGTAAATAAACATATTTGTATCAAAGGTATCTGACCACATTTCTCCTAACTGGAACAACCAGCAAGACTCTGAATTTTTGGCTAGCCACTTAGGCTAAAAGAAGTAACAATATGTTAAATAACTATCTCGTACATTTTTTTCCTTTTCCCTTATTTTTATGGTCAAGTGTGCATAAATATTTACAGCAAATGCTACAGGATACACTTACAGTGAAAGAAACCAGTGGCTATTTCTTATCTGTCAAATGACACTCTTTTTTTTAACAAAGACTCTGTTTAATTACTGAAAAAAATCCTTTTTACCCTTTGTTCAGGAAAAATGTTCCTTTTTCTTCCAAATGGGGAATTACACACCCAGGACTGAAAAATTATGTTGGCTTGAGGTGCAGAATAGGCAAAATACAGGCATAGAAGAATGACAGGTTTAAGGCCCCGTGAATTAATAAGGCTATGAAAGGAAGTTTTATAACACTGGAAACCAAAACATTCCCAGATTTACAATGGGAAAATTACTTCTAGTGATTCAAAATGTATAACTTCATAATCTAAATTATGGCCATGACTGTGGTTACTGGAGGGGCCACAGTGAGATTGCGCAATCAGAGCAAACTGCAAAGAATGGGGTAGACAATCCCAAAACAGGTGGTTTATTCTAATAATTAGATTCACCAAGGCAGCAACAAAACAGCTTCTACAATACTGTACCTTACTGGTTATCCAGAAGCCAAAAATACAGCTCCCTCAAAAGCAATCCAGCCCTGGGCTCCCAACTAGACAGCCAAGTCAAATATGGTAAGGATTACTTAAAATCTTATTCACTATATATAAAGTTCTTCCAATCCTAAGAGATCAGACACATTGCCCATCAGGTCAATGAATATTTCAGATTTTATCCAAATACATGCTTACAGCCTATTCTTATTAACTAATATAAGATTTATTAAAGAAGAGAAGAAAGAGAGTACTGTGGTTAAACGATCATTATAAATACAGATATGCATAAAGTTCTTAGGTCAGTTTCATAGCGGAGATGGTGTGCTGCTGAGTTGTAAAAAAATCCTTCCAGAATCAGTTAATTAAGTTATAGTCCAAATAGACAGTCCATGTGCAAAGTGTTTAAATTGTTCCATTAAAAGTATCAGGGTAATCCAGACTAGAGTTGGAGACCACAGTCTTGCGATTCAAACCTCCCCTGACAAGGTTCAAGCAGACTTGAGATGACAGGATCAGGCCCTAGAGTTCTTTTATAGATCTCTGGAAGGCTACAGTAGGCTCTTGACACAGATAACACAGTGGGTACTCCTTCGATGAAGAACAGGTAATATACATTGTTGCTTTGAAGCCACTTCATAAAAACATAAGAATGGCCATACTGGGTCAGACTAAAGGTCCATCCAGCCCAGTATCCTGTCTACCGACAATGGACAATGCCAGGTGCGCCAGAGGGAGTGAACCTAACAGGTAATGATCAAGTGATCTCTCTCCTGCCATCCATCTCCACCCTCTGACAAACAGAGGCTAGGGACACCATTCCTTACCCATCCTGGCTAATAGTCATTAAAGGACTTAACCTCCATGAATTTATCCAGTTCTCTTTAAATCCTGTTATAGTCCTAGCCTTCACAACCTCCTCAGGCAAGTTGTTCCACAGGTTGCCTGTGCTCTGAGTGAAGAAGAACTTCCTTTTATTTGTTTTAAACCTGCTACCCATTAATTTCATTTGGTGGCTCCTAGTTCTTATATTATGGGAACAAGTAAATAACTTTTCCTTGTTCACTTTCTCCACACCATTCATGATTTTATAGACCTCTATCATATCCCCCCTTAGTCTCCTCTTTTCCAAGCTGAAAAAGTTGTAGCCTCTTTAATGTCTCCTCATCTGGGCCCCATTCCAAACCCTTTCTGAACCTTTTCTAATGCCAGTATATCTTTTTTGAGATCGGGGACCACATCTGTACGCAGTATTCAAGATGTGGGCGTACCACGGATTTATATAAGGGCAATAAGATATTCTCCGTCTTATTCTCTATCCCTTTTTTAATGATTCCTAACATCCCGTTTGATTTTTTGACTGCCGCTGCACACTGCATGGGCACCTTCAGAGAACTTTCCACGATGACTCCAAGATCTTTCTCCTGATTAGTTGTAGCTAAATTAGCCCCCATCATATTGTATGTATAGTTGGGGTTATTTTTTCCAATGTGCTTTACATTGCATTTATCCACATTAGATTTAATTTGCCATTTTGTTGCCCAATGACTTAGTTTTGTGAGATCTTTTTTAAGTTCTTCACAGTCTGCTTTGATCTTAACTATCTTGAGCAGTTTAGTGTCATCTGCAAGCTTTGCCACCTCACTGTTTACCCCTTTCTCTGGATCATTTATGAATAAGTTGAATAGGACTGGTCCTAGGACTGACCCTTGGGGAACACCACTAGTTACCCCCAGTGATGAGCTGCCAAAATCTTAACAACCGGTTCCCTATAAAAAGTTCTGATTTAAGGGATGTGCCACAGTATATATTTTTTGTACCAACAGGGTTACCATATGTCTGTATTTTCCCAGGAGGAATTTTTAAAATTCAAAAATTCCTCCCAGACGGTGATTTAAGAACTGAAAAGCCTGACATGTCTGGGAAAATACGGGTGTATGTTAACCCTGCCTAAAGTTCTTTTTTAAAAAGATGGGTCTGAACTAGAAATGAGCTCCGTTTCACATGTGTGGGTCCCTGCTGCTCCCTGGGGGTGTGCTAGGTTGACCAGATGTCCCGATTTTATAGGGGCAGTCCCAATTTTGGGGTCTTTTTCTTATATAGGCTCCTATTACCCCCCACCCCCTGACCTGATTTTTCACACTTGCTGTCTGGTCACCCTAGGGTGTGCACATGTGTGGGTCCCAGCTGCTCCCTGCCCCCCTCATTGAAGCAGGTGTGCAGGGTTACTGCCCTGGGAACTGCAGGGCACCAGTGGACGTGGGGCCAGCTGCAGACAGGGGCGTGGGGCAAGGCTAGCTGGAGGCAGGGGGTGCGGGGCTGGATGCGGGCAGGGCAGAGGGTGTGGAGCCGGCTGGAGATAAGGCAGGGGGTGCGGGGCTGGTGCGGGCAGGGCAGGGAGTGCGGGGCTGGCTGGAGACAGGGCAGGGGGTGCGTGCGGCAGGGGTTGGCTGGATACAGGGCAGGGGGTGCGGGGCTGGTGTGGGCAGGGCAGGGGGTGCGGGGATGCTGGAGACGGGCTGGCTGCGGGCAGCGCAGGGGTTGCGGGGCTGGCTGCGGGCAGGGCAGGGGGTGCGGCAGGGGCTGGTGCGGGCAGGACAGGAGGTGCGGGGGTGGCTGGAGACAGGGGCTGGCTGCAGGCATGGGGTGCGAGGGTGGCTGGAGACGGGCTGGTGCGGACAGGGCAGGGGGTGCAGCAGGGGCTGGCTGCAGGCAGGGGGTGCAGGACTGGCTGGAGATGGGCTGGCTGCGGGCAGGGGGTGCAGGATTGGTTGGAGATGGGCTGGCTGCGGGCAGGGCAGGGGGTGCGGCGGGGCCGGTGCGGGCAGGGCAGGGGTGCGACAGGGGCTGGTGCAGGCAGGACAGGGCTGGTTGCAGGCAGGGCAGGAGGTGCGGGGGTGGCTGGAGACAGGGGCTGGCTGCGGGCAGGGTGGTAGGTGCTCACGGGGAGAGTGGCTAGGAGCCCCCCAAGCAGCAGGATGCAGCCCAGGCCCAGCAGAGCAGCTGGAGACCCACCAGGCAACAGTGGGAGCCCCAGGGCCAGGGGAGCAGCAGCAGCAACAGGGCTCATGGCAAGGGCCCGGCAGCAGCCCACATGGCTCCCGCAGCGCAGCGCCCCCAGCGGTTGGAGGAGGAATTTCATCACTTCTTGGCCGGAGCCCATCAAAGCCTCAGCGGCCCCTGCAGGGAAGCGGGTTAACAACCGGTTCTAAAACTGCTTCAAAATTTAACAACCAGTTCGCGCGAACAGGTGCGAACCGGCTCCAGCTCACCACTGGTTACCCCTCTCCAGTCTGAAAATTTACCATTTATTCCTACCCTTTGTTCCCTGTCTTTTAACCAGTTCTCAATCCATGAAAGGCTCTCCGTTCCTATCCATGACAACTTAATTTACGTAAGAGCCTTTGGTGAGGGACCTTGTCAAAGGCTTTCTGGAAATCTAAGTACACTATGTCCTTAGATCCCCCTTGTCCACATGTTTGTTGACCCCCTCAAAGAACTCTAATAGATTAGTAAGACATGATCTCCCTTTACAGAAACCATGTTGACTTTTGCGCAACAATTTATGTTCTTCTGTCTGCCTGACAATTTTATTCTTTACTATTGTTTCAACTAATTTGCCCGGTACGGACGTTAGACTTACCAGTCTGTAATGGCCAGGATCACCTCTAGAGCCCTTTTTAAATATTGGCGTTACATTAGCTATCTTCCAGTCATTGGGTACAGTCGCTGATTTAAAGGACAGGTTACAAACCATAGTTAATAGTTCCGCAATTTCACGTTTGAGTTCTTTCAGAACTCTCGGGTGAATGCCATCTGGTCCCGGTGACTTGTTACTGTTAAGTTTCTCAATTAATTCCAAAACCTCCTGTAGTGGCACTTCAATCTGTGACAATTCCTCAGATTTGTCACCTACAAAAGATGGCTCAGGTTTGGGAATCTCCCTAACATTTTCAGCCGTGAAGACTGAAGCAAAGAATTCACTTCCTGTTTCCTATGTATACTCAGGTAGTTAGTTGCATTGATTAGCATAAGGGAATTCACCATTCAAAGGTTCACAGGTAATTTACTACAAACTTCAGAGAGAAATAAAGACAATGATGTCTGTCTGTGGAAACTGCAGCAGACTTTATATATACACAGAGAATATGAAACAATACCTCCTCCTACCCCACTGAAGTGAGCTGTAGCTCACGAAAGCTCATGCTCAAATAAATTGGTTAGTCTCTAAGGTGCCACAAGTACTCCTTTTCTTTTTGCAAAGACAATGATGTTATTATTACACCACACGTTTCACCTAATGGCTAATATCTCCTTCTGAATCAATAGAACATAGTAACAGACAGGAAAAGAAATTTAGCATTTACAAGCTGATTAGATCACATTGTTAACATCTAACAAGATATAGGTAAACACAGGCAAACACAATTAGTATTTACTTATAATTCTCTAAGAGTACAGGACCCTCAACCATTTAACATGGCTTTGATAACAATCTACAAGAAATGGTCCTGCTTATCATTTCAATACTTCTCTAATATGTTCTTAAAGGTTGCAATTGGGTCACTTTAGCCTGCTGGTTGCTTAACCCTTTCTGGCTCAGTGTCACAATGGCTAGATCAGACCTGTGTTCCATCTAGTCCAGAATACTGTCTCTAACAGTGGTCAACACCATGTTTCAGAGGATGAAGAAAGAAACTTTGCAGATGGTGATTAACTGAATAACCTGCCCAAAGGAAAAGTTAAGTTAGAGGTTACCTAAACTTAGCTTGAGGGTTTATTTTCCTTCCAAAACTTTTCCCTTTTCTTTGATCCTTACAATATAGTAAGATGCCATAAATGGAGGAAATCTACATAAACTTTCCTAGTTGCCTTTGAAATCTCTGCCTTTGAAATCTCTTGAAAAAAGGTCTTACATGATCCTTTGGTTATACTATGCATTCTTCTGTTTTTGTCCCATCATTGAAAATAATGCATGTAGAGGGGATTAATCCCTTAAATGTATCTAATTTGCAATATTACAATTTATTAAGCTTAGTTCCTGGTGGTTATCTAGAAAAACCTAAAGTCAAGTCTCATTCCCTCTCTCAATGAGCATACACTAACTTGGATGGTAATAATGCTATGAGAGATAGGATCAAAGCAAAGTAATTCCAAGAAGGGATAACAAATGTAATGACTTCATATACACAAATGTCTCTCATAAATAAACAACTAATTTTAAAAAGGACGTTAAACGTTACTTTAAAAGGTTTTCATTGAAGAGGATATTTTTGGTTGAACAATAGAAGAGGTGAAAAATGTTCTCAATACAATGGTAATTAATCTTTAAACCACTCTGTGGTTAGAGTGCTTTCCAAACACAGCAATATTTTTTACTACTTCACAAATACCGTACTTAGTAATGTTTTTGGTTTCTAAGTAAAATACACAATTTAATAAAAGGAAATTAGATATGAAAGCTGTTAATACTTTTATCTCATCTCAAAAGGTTGTTGTGTATACCACACACTATCTGGTATATTTAGCTTTCTCAAGACTCATATGCTACAGGAGTCAGCTTTTATTAACTGAGACCCTGTCACAGGAAAAGTTGCTAGACCTTCAAGAGGAGCTCACACCCCAGCTTTTAATTGTCCTGGATATACTCCCAGATCAGGTAACTTTAGGCTACAGCAGTCACTGCCCTAAAGAGCTTACAGTCTAAATAGACAAGCAGAAAAATGCAGTATTATTACAGGATCCTAAATGGACAGAATTAAAAGGACACTGTCAAACAGTGCACTGAAAACCTGACATTTAACCTGCCTTTAAACTGTAATTTTGTTATGTAGCAGGGATTTTTCCATTTTCTGAATATTAAATAAACCCCATGCTTTGCTGTTGATGTCAGAAGACCGTTTGTTTGTTTTAAATGACCCTACAATATTTTTTCTTCTGTTGCTCCTGTGACGTTATTGACATAAACTGTGACTGTATAGATCATTGTTGCAACCACTGTTATATATTTGCAGCAAATATTGTACAAAAGTTGTCATGTGAGGTGTCTATGAAAAGGTTATTATTTGCTGGTTATGATTATGCTATCTGTATTTGTGTATCATTTTTGTAGTTGAAGTTATGAGTATTGGCTATGTACTCGTATCTCAATGTGTTTGATTCTAAGTAGCATTACTGAAACATTTGATCAGCTTCTTGAGAAAGGAATTTGCAGATTAAGTGCCCAATCAAGAAACACTTAACCTTGGGAGACTCCAATCCACATAAAAGGTCTTCCTGGGACATTCAAGGTAGCATGTGAGCAATGGCTGCCGCCTGCAAACTGAGTCATGCATGAACGTGTGACTTGCCCAAGTGGCTACAAACTCCATCTTGTTGCTGTGATTTTGCACAGGAGAACAAAGGGGTTTCCGCCCACAAAAGAAAGAATATAAAAGGCCCTGGAAACTACTTTATTTTGTCTTCAATACTGCTTCTTACCTCTGGAAGGACTTTGCTTCACTGAAGCTCTGAACAAAGGACTGAATGACCCATCCAAACTGTGGAGGTACTCCAGAGACTTGATTTGAACCTGCAGTTTATTCCATCATGGATACAAGCCTGAACCAAGAACTTTGCCATTACTGTATGTAATTGATTCCATTTAACCAATTTTACCTGCTAGGCAGCAGTTCTGCGGAAAAGGACCTAGGGGTGACAGTGGACGAGAAGCTGGATATGAGTCAGCAGTGTGCCCTTGTTGCCAAGAAGGCCAATGGCATTTTGGGATGTATAAGTAGGGGCATAGCGAGCAGATCGAGGGACGTGATCGTTCCCCTCTATTCGACATTGGTGAGGCCTCATCTGGAGTACTGTGTCCAGTTTTGGGCCCCACACTACAAGAAGGATGTGGATAAATTGGAGAGAGTCCAGCGAAGGGCAACAAAAATGATTAGGGGTCTGGAACACATGACTTATGAGGAGAGGCTGAGGGAGCTGGGATTGTTTAGCCTGCAGAAGAGAAGAATGAGGGGGGATTTGATAGCTGCTTTCAACTACCTGAAAGGGGGTTCCAAAGAGGATGGCTCTAGACTGTTCTCAATGGTAGCAGATGACAGAACGAGGAGTAATGGTCTCAAGTTGCAGTGGGGGAGGTTTAGATTGGATATTAGGAAAAACTTTTTCACTAAGAGGGTGGTGAAACACTGGAATGCATTACCTAGGGAGGTGGTAGAATCTCCTTCCTTAGAGGTTTTTAAGGTCAGGCTTGATAAAGCCCTGGCTGGGATGATTTAACTGGGAATTGGTCCTGCTTCGAGCAGGGGGTTGGACTAGATGACCTTCTGGGGTCCCTTCTAACCCTGATATTCTATGATTCTATGATTCTAACTCTCATCTATATTTCTTTCTTTTTATGAATAAACCTTTAGATTTTAGATTCTAAAGGATTGGCAACAGTGTGATTTGTGGGTAAGATGTGACTTGTATATTGACTTGGGTCTGGGACTTGGTCTTTTGGGATCAGGAGAACCTTTTTTCTTTTACTGGGGTATTGGTTTTCATAACCATTCGTCCCCATAATGAGTGGCACTGGTGGTGATACTGGGAAACTAAGGGAATTGCTTGTATGACTTATGGTTAGCCAGTGGGGTGAGACCAAAGTCCTCTCTGTTTAGCTGGTTTGGTGTGCCTTAATACTAAAGGAAACCCAGCCTTGGGCTGCAACTACCCTGCTCTAAGCAATTTGTCCTGAATTGATGCTCTCAGTTGTGTCCCCCCAGAGGCAGCATCCTTACAGCTCCAAGTACGAGTCAGCCGCTAGAAGGTATCACAGCAGAGGTGAAAGTAAGCCAGTCCGGTCCGGTCCAGCGTACCAGCAAGAGCCAGTATGCCGTGCCAGGATTGGACCAGCTTCCCCAGGCTGGCGCTTTAAAGTGCCCCCCGAGCCCCGCTGCCAGAGCCCCAGGGTAGCGGCGGCAGGGCTCCAGCGATCATTGAAAGGGCAGTAGCAGCGGCCAAAGCCCGGGGCCCTTTAAATCACCCCTGAGCCCCAGGGCTCCCAGCTGCCACTGCAGCTGGTAGCTCTGGGGGTGATTTAAAGGCCCTGGGGCTCCCAGCTGCAGCCAAAGCCCTGGGGCTTTTAAATCTTGATTTAAAGGGCCTGGCCCTACCTCTTCCAGTTGAGGCCATGCCCCCCCTGCTCAGGACTCCGGAGTACCGGTACATCCTTTAAGTTACTTTCACCCTGGAGAACAGTGCCAATTCGTAGACTTGTTGACATGCTTTATAGTCATGCTTTGATAACGGGATGGAAATCAATAGCTTCCCAAACATACACATATACACACAATTCAAAATAATTAGAAACACAAATAATATTTTAAAACTTAAGAATATTCCAAATTGTGAAGAATAAGAAGTCCTAAAATTCACTATTGTAAAGGATACTTAGCAAAGACCTTCTGTAGATACTACTGACCCCTTGAAAAACTTCCCAAAAAGACAGTCTTCCAAATGTATCAGGAAATTCTTGATGCAACACACTCACTGAAGTCCAACCAGGCACTAGGACTGAGTAATTCCAATAGAGATGCTGTAAGTTCTTTAGGGGCAGAGACTGTTTTTGTTCTGGTTGTAGAGCACCTAGCACAGTAAGGTGCTGGTCCACGGCTGACGCTCCTAGGTGCTTCTGCAACACAAATAATCAATAATAAACAGTCCAATTTCCAGAAATCTCTGTTAAACTGAATCAAAAATCTGTAAAAAGGAATAAAGGAGGTCAATTTCCCTTCTTCTGGAGGGAATTTGTGGTAACTGCAGGTTAATTTTCCTCTTTAGCCTTGATTCTAAAATCCTTGCAGTACTGACTAATCAACTAGAAAACTATTGCTAGAGAAGTAGGATTCATAGAGTAATGTGTGGTTTTGGTTTTTCAGCTATGAAAAGATGAGAGCATCTTTCACTGAGATGGTTTAGTATATGTGGGCTCTGTGAAAGACGTGTTTTGATGAGGGATCTCAAAGAAGTGTGCTTGCAGTATGAGGGAGAGAACTTCAAGTAACAGAAGCAAAGGGAGAAGTGAGGTGGAATTAATTAGGATCAGGGGAGAGTTGGAAGTGCTCTGAAATGGGAGCATAGACGTAATCATTAGAGTTATGCAGAGACTTAACGACAAGGATGAGTAATTAAGCTTGACCTTTATAAGTGAGCGAGTAGAGGGCACCAGTAAATGAAGAAACATTGCCCAAATGGGGAGGGAGAAGTTTAGCTGGTGTTTAAGCGGGCTAGAAGGGAACAAAATAGGAATTGAGGAGGTGGGAGAGGTTGCAGTGATACAGGTGAAAGATACTCAGGACAGACTTTTTAGCCATGAGATCAGAAAGGAAGGGATTGAGTTTTGAGATGGTAAAGAGAGACAGAGAACAAGGCAGCAGGACATGGTGACTGCCTGGTTGTGTGGTGGTAAGTGGAAGAAGGAGTCAAATAACACTGAAGCTGCAAGCTAGGGTTATGAGGACCTACCTGGTATTCTGAGCGATGGAAAGTGCCAACCTAGCATAGCTGATCTGAAGGATGAGTAACGATTTCAATGGCCAGCATCTTGTGATCTGATTAACGCAATATTTTTGTTACATCGGGCCCTTGGATGGGTCATTGATGATGAGGATCAAACCTCTGGATCAAGAGAATGAGCATCTACCACCTGAACTTAGAGGCCTGGGTTTGTTAGCAGAATGACTGTGCATAGTGATAATCCTTTATGTGGCCCAGCCACTTGAGGTGGACATAGCACTACACTGTGTAAGTATGGGTCAGTTCAGCTTCAATTCTGAGACTATTTTAGAGTTGCTAGAGCTAGAACTAAAATGCTGTATGTGAACTGAAAGCTTGGAACCTCCACTTTTAAATAGGGTGTGACCGGAGTCCCGGGGGAGCCAACTGAGGTCACTCAATTAGGGTGAACTGCAAAGAATGGGGCAGACAATACCCAAAGCTGGTGGATATTCCAATACTTAGATTTACCAAGCCAGCACAAAACAGCTTCTATAATACCTCACTGGTTATCCAGAAGCCAACAACATAATTCCCTTAAAGTAACCCAGCCTCAGGCCTCCACCCACACACTCAAGTAAAATATGATGAGGATTACTGAAAATCTTATTCGTCATATAGGAAAGTTTTACCAATCCCAAAGGATCGGACACATTACCTCCCAGGTTAATGAATATCCCAGATCTTACCCAAATACGCTCTACAGCCAATTCTTATTTAACTCAACTAAAATTTATTAAAAAAGAAAAGAGAGAGTGAGTATTGGTTAAAAGATCAGTATACATACAAACATGAGTACAATTCCTGAGATTCAGATTCATAGCAGAGATGAATGAGGAGTTGTGGCACCTTAAAGATTAACAACTTTATTAGGTCATAAGTTTTTGTGGGCTAAAACCCACTTCATCGATGCATGGAGTGGAAAATACAGTAGGAAGATATATATATACACAGAGAACATGAAAAAATGGGGGTTGCCATACCAACTCTAACGAGACTCATCAATTAAGGTGGGCTATTATCAGCCGGAGAAAAAAAACTTTTGTAGTGATAATCAGGGTGGCCCATTTCAAACAGTTGACAAGAAGATGTGAGTAACAATAGGAGAAAAATTAGCATGGGGAAATAGTTTTTAGTTTGTGTAATGACCCATCCACTCCCAGTCTTTATTCAAGCCTAATTTAATGGTGTCCAGTTTGCAAATTAATTCCAGTTTGTAATTGAGTGTCCAGGGATGTTGAAGTGTTCTCCAACTGGTTTTTGAATGTTATAATTCTTGACGTCTGATTTGTGTCCATTTATTCTTTTACGTAGAGACTGTCCGGTTTGGCCAATGTACATGGCAGAGGGGCATTGCTGGCACATGATGGCATATATCATTCTTACAACTACAATACCCACCTACTGAAGTGAAGAAAAAGATTGACAGAGCCAGAAGAGTACCCAGAAGTCACTACTACAGGACAGGCCCAACAAATAAAGTAACAGAATGCCACTAGCCATCACCTTCAGCCTTCAACTAAAACCTCTCCAACGCATCATCAAGGATCTACAACCTATCCTGAAGTATGATCCCTCACTCTCACAGATCTTGGGAGACAGGCCAGTCCTTGCTTACAGACAGCCCCCCAACCTGAAGCAAATACTCACCAGCAACCACACACCACACAACCAAAACACTAACCCAGGAACCTATCCTTGCAACAAAGCCCGTTGCCAACTCTGTCCACATATCTATTCAGGGGACACCATCATAGGGCCTAATCACATCAGCCACACTATCAGAGGCTCGTTCACCTGCACATCTACCAATGTGATATATGCCATCATGTGCCAGCAATGCCCCTCTGCCATGTACATTGGTCAAACTGGACAGTCTCTACACAAAAGAATAAATGGACACAAATCAGACGTCAAGAATTTATAACAATCAAAAACCAGTCGGAGAACACTTCAGCCTCCCTGGACACTCAATTACAGACCTAAAAGTCTCAATCCTTCAACAAAAAAACGTCAAAAACAGACTCCAACAAGAAACTGCAGAACTGGAATTAATTTGCAAACTGGACACCATTAAATTAGGCTTGAATAAAGACTGGGAATGGATGAGTCATTATACAAACTAAAAACTATTTCCCCATGCTAATTTTTCCCCTACTGTTACTCACACCTTCTTGTCAACTGTTTGAAATGGGCCATCCTGATTATCACTACAAAATTTTTTTTCTCCTGCTGATAATAGCCCACCTTAATCGATTACTCTCGTTCAAGTTGGTATGGCAACCCCCATTTTTTCATGTTCTCTGTGTGTATATATATCTTCCTACTGTATTTTCCACTCCATGCATCCGATGAAGTGGGTTTTAGCCCACAAAAGCTTATGCCCTAAGTCTTTAAGGTGCCACAAGTACTCCTCCTTCTTTTTGCTGATACAGACTAACACGGCTGCTACTCTGAAACATTGCAGAGGTAGTGAGCTTTGTAGTTGCAAAGCGTTCTTTCAGAATTAGTTCATAGGTTATAGTGCAATGTTTATATTCAGGCTTCTCCAGTCAGGGCTTGGATCTTATCTTTGTGTCTTAAGCTTCCCCTGCGTGAAGCATCAAGCAGATCTGAGGTAAAAAGGATTGGGACCCAATGCATCTTTTTACAGTTCAGAGTCCTTAGGCGAACAATAGGCAATCACGGATACTTTGAAGTGGACCTATTTCCTAAGCATCATCGGTAATTAGCTACACGGATTTACATAAGGCAATTTACCCATTAGGCAGCCTATCACAAACTTTAAAGTGACATATAGACAATGACATTATTTCACCCCAGATTTATCTAAATGTTAATATTCCCTTTTGATCTCTGAATCAATAGCTATAGTGATAGACAGGAACTGTCTGTTTACATGGCTAACATACAAGATATAAGTAAACACCTACAATTAGTATCACCTTTAATTTCTAACAACATAGGTTTGCATTTCAAAGTTCTAGCCTATCTAGCATAGAATGGCCCTAATTACAATTTGCATACACTTCTAACATGTCTCTAAAGGTTGGCTTTGGGTTATTTAGCCTGCAAGCTGCTTAACCCTTTCTGGCCATGTGTCATACTTTGTATAAGATCCGTTGCAATTATATAACAGATGGTTTGCATGGTCACATTTTAATGAGATAACGTCACATGGGGTAATGTATTAATATTTAACTCTAGGTGTTGCTGAGAATACTGGGCTCTACAATAATGCTGGAATTGAGAAGGGCAGGAGGAGAAAGCAAGAGTGTAGTGAGAACAATGGATTTTTAGAGGGTGGTTCCAAAAAGGACTATGTAAATAACATCTTCTTACTCAGCAAATCTGGTCCCTATGTCTGTATTCACAGGGATATCTGCTGATATTAGATATGAAAACAAATCTCTGCTAGCTTTTACTTCTGTGCTGGCATTGCAGAGCTAACAGCTATGAGATAGCAAACTGGATTATTTTCTGGTTTGCAGATCATTCCTATCTTGAATCTGAATTTTTTGAAGCTCCCCCTGTTGATCTTTGTGATGTGTAGTTTCTGTCCCTTCAACACTCCAGTAGCACTTGGGCTGCCTCTCTCCAATGAAATGGACCACTCTCATCTCAGACCATTGATAATCCGGTAAGAGGTGATGGCATTCTTACTTCAGTCAAGAGTTCTTCTGTGGGGGAGATGAGGGGAGTACTCTATCTTCCGTTCCACTATCTCTAAGACTATCACCAGCAAGAGCCATTTTTAATGAACAGCTGACCTGCTGGAATTCAACAGGTCTGATAGTTTCTCTGCTGATGTGTTAAACCTTTGTATGCTCTGTTGCTATGTATCCCCTAGAAAGCAACATTTTTTCCTAAGAGAGTGGATTTTATTAAACTGTATTTTGGACCGCAGTAGGCAGGCTTTCTGAATAGCTGGGCTTGTAATGAGAACAACAAACGTAAGGGGCAGGCAGTATTTGTTTGTGGCTGTTTGAAAGTAATGGGGGCAGTTCCTATAGGGACTACTGGAATATGGAAACAGGTGAAAGTTTTTGCCAGAATGTGTGGTGAAAACAGTGCCTATGCTGGAATCCCCTCTCCCTTGCCTCCCCTCTCCTTTCAATTTTGTTCGTTCATTTAAAATATCTGATAGTTTTAATCTGTGTTTCACCACATCCTTTTGGGAATTTAACATTGAGGTAGTAATGGAAGGAAATTTAGCTGCAACATTATCTGTAGCTTGGTCTTCATCATACATAGAGTTTATAGCCAAAGAAAATAAAACTATTTTTACAATCCATGTCAACAGTACATACTAAAAGCACAATGGAGACATCAAGTCCTTAACCACTAAATAAACTGTTTTACAAATTCACAGATTTATGCCAGTACCCGTCCTGGCTCAGATCTGCTGTTATGAGACTACTGAAAACTAAAGTGAACATTTTAAAACAAGCATTTTATTGTTCCAGTAGCAAGTATTTCAGATTTTTAGACCATTTATCATTTTCCAACGTAGATCACAATGAAACCTTCCCTGTGTGTTTTTCTAGTTCATCTGTGTTCTATGACATAATAATAGAATTTGAGATCAGAAGGGACCTTTATGGCCATTTCGTCTGACCTCCTGCATAGCAGAGACATATAATTACACCAAGTGATTCCCGGGTCTAGCCCAACCACTTGTGGTTAATTTAGAGCAAATTGCGAGTCTTGTTTTCAAGCACAAAAATAAAATGTATTAATAGCAAATGTAAAGTTAACACATCAGTTTGCCCTGTCTTCCTTTGAACACATGGAGCCAGGTCCTCAACTGGTGAAAATTACATAGTTTAGTTTGAAAGCTTAATCTTTTTCAAAACTATACCTCTGTGTTGCTCCCTAAAGTATAAGTGTACATATGCAAATATTTAATTGCAAATGCAAATTACACTTCATGTGCACAATTTCCATACAGAATTACTGATTTGCTCCTCTGAGTACTTAACAGGTGCAATATAGAAAACAAATTTTGAAAATTTGGCAGTGAAACATATCAAAATGTAATCAGAAGGCTCACTGTTAAAAATAACACAGTTGGCTTAAATATTTAAATAGTAACACTCCCATGACTTTTAAGCCAGTATTAATGACAAACTGATTAATAAATCCCATATTCCTGATTGCCTATCCTGTTCAAACCCATTTGGCCCTTGAAATTAAACAAGTACTGCCTTAATTGTAAAAATAAATAGTATCAGGTAATATCTTCATTCTGTTTTCTTTTGTTCAACCTTTGAATGGTATCAAAGATTATACAGGTATGGAATGCTACCATTGTGAAGTAGTGTGAATTGAGAAAAATCACCTGCTTGTCCTAGGATTGGCTCCATTTTTGTCTGCCAAAACATCAGACTGGACTTTCAGCTTCTGAACTGAAAGCAGATGTACCAATGTGAACAAAAATTACTTATGGAACATGAGGTGACATCATTTAACATGTAGCAAATGGCTACTTGTAACAGAACATAGGACTAAAAAAAGAGTAGAGTCAAAATCTTGGAAACATCATCAGACTGCTTATTTATTGAAAGAGGCTCAGGACATCTGTGTGTTTTAGTGATTTACTTTTTATATACATTTTCCTATCATCTGGTTAGGAACATATGTATAATTATTGAGCCTGTGTTTGCAGAAGGGTTTAAGATATGATGAACTTGTGCTCACTGAAATTATCTTCCTCATGTCATATATGACAATCAGGACTCTAACCAAAGAGCATACACTCATGAATAATTGTGACTGTATCTGGAATATTAAGACATTTTAAAATAATTTTTATTTCTGTTACAGCGCTGGTTGAGCTCCCCTTATGGTTGGACACTAGGCTGCTGCAATGTTCTCAACCGTTGGATCCCATGTGCCTTTAAGTCTACTGGGTCTGAACACCATCCAGATACTGTCTTAGTCTGCCTCTTTGACATACTCTTGGACAACACATCCTTTCCTGGGATATGGGATCCCCTGGTCCAGCTGACTTAAGCCTCCAATAGTTTAAGCACACCCTCCTGACATCTCCATGCTTGTAGGTACTCTGGTTTACTGTTTAATCCTTTGGGGACCGTGTGACAGTTAAACAAAGGTACACAGAGATTATGCAAAAGGAACTTCTAAACCAGACACACTTTACTCATAGTCAGAGCACAAGAGTTATAACTATAGGGAAAAATAACAAATGTGCATGCAAAACCCCTCCCTCTAATGTCCTCACCACTCCAATGCTTTTTTGAGTTTTGGTTTGTGTCCTTTCAGAGTCCTCCTGCTCAGTCTTCCTGTTGGCCACCAACGACTGACTGGAGAGAGAGCACTTTTGCTCACAAGATCCATCCCTTAAATAGAGCTCTGGCCCTTCAGTTAGGTGACCCTCCAAGTAGATTCAAAATCCCCTGTCAGGTAATCATTACTTAACTCCAGCCTCCTACCCAGGGGTCTAAACTGGGAAAAATATTTCCCCTGGACTATGGTTCTAGGGTGGACCCTTTTGAATGAAGGATCCTCAAGACTGAGGACTCTTGATGGCTTTCCCATTGTTAGATCCTCTGCTAGATATAAGGATTTATCCTAACATCTCCTACGTGTCTTAACCCAAGATGAAGGTTACAGTGCAAAACTGAAGAGCACATGGCAATTTACTATCAAAATGGTGTTCACAAAATGGAATGGACTGATGATGATTGATATAAACATATACAGATATATACCAGTTCATCAAAATTTCTAATTGTCTCTGGTCTGTTTCTGTAGATATTTCCCACTGAAAGTAGGGTTCATTCAGAAATCTTTGGTATACTCTTTATACTCCAGAGATTACACTATGTGCTTTTAATTTGCATTAATAGCCACCCTTCACCCTCATTGGGCTTTAGAAGTTTCATGGGCCCTCCTCTGACACCTCATTTAAGTCTTGACCCCTAGATGGAATCTGAACTTCTTATGTACAGTTGAATTTACACACACATATATATATGGCTTCTCTGACCCTCTTTTTTTTTGCTCTGGACCCTGCTTAGATGTTAGCATATGTCAGGGTTCCCTCCCCACTCTGAACTCTAGGGTACAAATGTGGGGACCTGCATGAGAGAACCCCTAAGCTTATTTCTACCAGCTTAGGTTAAAAACTCCCCAAGGCACAAATTCTCCCTTGTACCTTGGATTACGTAACGCTGCCATCACCAAGTGATTTAGACAAACTCAGGGAAAGGACCACTTGGAGTTCCTACTCCCCCCTAATATCCCCCCAAGCCCCCACACCCCCTTTCCTGGGGAGGCTTGCGCATAAACAAGATGAGCACAGACCAACCTTGGGGTTTTTTAGGACACTAAAGAAAAACCCCATTCAGATTCTGAAAGAAACAGAACTTTATTGTAAAGAAAAAAGGTAAAAGAAGCACCTCTGTAAAATTAGAATGGAAGATAATCTTACAGGGCAATCAGATTAAAAAACAGAGAATTTCCCTCTGGGCCAAACTTTAAAGTTACAAAAAGAAAACCAGGAATACACCTTCCTCTCAGCACAGAGAAAATCACAAGCCAAAATAAAAATAAGCTAATGCATTCCCTTGCTAGTACTTACTAATTCTAATGGAGTTGGATTGCTTGCTTCCTTGATCTGCGTCCGGTAAGCACACAGAACAGACAGACCAAAACCTTTTCCTCCACCCCCCAGATTTGAAAGTATCTCGTCCCTTTACTGGTCAGGTGCCAGCCAGATTACCTGAGCTTCTTAACCCTTTACAGGTAAAAGGATTTTGTGCCTCTGGCCAGGAGGGATTTTATAGCACTCTATACAGGAAGGTTATTAACCTTCCTTTTATATTTTTGACAGCATATTTGTTTCTATTACTAAAAGTTGCAGAAAACCCATTTCCTGTTTCATAGAATCATAGAATCACAGAATATCAGAAATGGAAGGGACCTCAGGAGGTCATCTAGTCCAACCCCTTGCTCAAAGCAGGACCAATCCCCAACTAAATCATCCCAGCCAGGGCTTTGTCAAGCCTGACCTTAAAAATATCCAAGGAAGGAGATTCCACCACCTCCCTAGGTAACACATTCCAGTGTTTCACCACCCTCCTAGTGAAAAAGTTTTTCCTAATATCCAACCTAAACCTCCCCCACTGCAACTTGAGACCATTACTCCTTGTTCTGTCATCTGCTACCACTGAGAACAGTTTAGATCCATCCTCTTTGGAACCCCCTTTCAGGTAGTTGAAAGCAGCTATCAAATCCCCCCTCATTCTTCTCTTCCGCAGACAAAATAATCCCAGTTCCCTCAGCCTCTCCTCATAGGTCATGTGCTCCAGCCCCCTAACCATTTTTGTTGCCCTCCGCTGGACTTTTTCCAATTTTTCCACATCCTTCTTGTAGTGTGGGGCGCAAAACTGGACACAGTACTCCAGATGAGGCCTCACCAGTGTCGAATAGAGGGGAACGATCACGTCCCTCGATCTGCTGGTAATGCCCCTACTTATACATCCCAAAATGCCATTGGCCTTCTTGGCAACAAGGGCACACTGTTGACTCATAGCCAGCTTCTCGTCCACTGTAACCCCTAGATCCTTTTCTGCAGAACTGCTGCCGAGCCATTCGGTCCCTAGTCTGTAGCGGTGCATGGGATTCTTCCGTCCTAAGTGCAGGAGTCTGCACTTGTCCTTGTTGAACCTCATCAGATTTCTTTTGGCCCAATCCTCCAATTTGTCTAGGTCCCTCTGGATCCTATCCCTACCCTCCAGGGTATCTACCTCTCCTCCCAGTTTAGTATCATCTGAAAACTTGCTGAGGGTGCAATCCACACCATTCTGCAGATCATTAATGAAGATATTGAACAAAACCGGCCCAAGGACCGACCCCTGGGGCACTCCACTTGATACCAGCTAGACATGGAGCCATTGATCACTACCCGTTGAGCCCGACAATCTAGTCAACTTTCTATCCACCTTATAGTCCATTCATCCAGCCCATACTTCTTTAACTTGCTGGCAAGAATACTGTGGGAGACCGTGTCAAAAGCTTTGCTAAAGTCAAGAAACAATACATCCACTGCTTTCCCTTCATCCACAGTACCAGTCATCTCATCATAGAAGGCGATTAGATTAGTCAGGCATGACCTTCCCTTGGTGAATCCATGCTGACTGTTCCTGATCACTTTCCTCTCCTTTAAGTGCTTCAAAATTGATTCCTTGAGGACCTGCTCCATGATTTTTCCAGGGACTGAGGTGAGGCTGACTGGCCTGTAGTTCCCAGGATCCTTCTCCTTCCCTTTTTTAAAGATGGGCACTACATTAGCCTTTTTCCAGTCGTCCGGGACTTCCCCCAATTGCCACGAGTTTTCAAAGATAATGGCCAATGGCTCTGCAATCACCTCCGCCAACTCCTTTCGCACTCTTGGATGCAGCGCATCCGGCCCCATGGACTTGTGCTCGTCCAGCTTTTCTAAATAGTCCCAAACCACTTCTTTCTCCACAGAGGGCTGGTCACCTCCTCCCCATGCTGTGCTGCCCAGTGCAGTAGTCTGGGAGCTGACCTTGTTCGTGAAGACAGAGGCAAAAAAAGCATTGAGTACATTAGCTTTTTCCACATCCTCTGTCACTAGGTTGTCTCTCTCATTCAGTAAGGGGCCCACACTTTCCTTGACTTTCTTCTTGTTGCTAACATACCTGAAGAAACCCTTCTTGTTACTCTTAACATCTCTTGCTAGCTGCAACTCCAGGTGTGATTTGGCCTTCCTAATTTCACTCCTGCATCCCTGAGCAATATTTTTATACTCATCCCTGGTCATTTGTCCAATCTTCCATTTCTTGTAAGCTTCTTTTTTGTGTTCAAGATCAGCAAGGATTTCACTGTTAAGCCAAGCTGGTCACCTGCCATATTTACTATTTTTTCTACACATCGGGATGGTTTGTCCCTGTAACCTCAATAAGGATTCTTTAAAATACAGCCAGCTCTCCTGGACTCCTTTCCCACTCATGTTATTCTCCCAGGGGATCCTGCCCATCAGTTCCCAGAGGGAGTCAAAGTCTGCTTTTCTGAAGTCCAGGGTCCGTATTCTGCTGCTCTCCTTTCTTCCCTGTGTCAGGATCCTGAACTCGACCATCTCATGGTCACTGCCTCCCAGGTTCCCATCCACTTTAGCTTCCCCTACTAATTCTTCCCGGTTTGTAAGCAGCAGGTCAAGAAGAGCTCTGCCCCTAGTTGGTTCCTCCAGCACTTGCACCAGGAAATTGTCCCCTACATTTTCCAAAAACTTCCTGGATTGTCTGTGCACCGCTGTATTGCTCTCCCAGCAGATATCAGGGTGATTGAAGTCTCCCATGAGAACCAGGGCCTGCGATCTAGTAACTTCCGTGAGTTGCCGGAAGAAAGCCTCTTCCACCTCATCCCCCTGGTCTGGTGGTCTATAGCAGACTCCCACCACGACATCACCCTTGTTGCTCACACTTCTAAACTTAATCTTAGTTCCTTCATTTAGCCTATTTTAAAAACTTCTTTGTCTGTGTCTCTTGAGTGTGAGAGGAAAAAAATGAAACACAAGATGGCATGGTGAAAGATTTTAGCAGCATTACCTTGAGATAGCTGCATTGCTTATGGGTAAAGGACATGAATGACTTATGCAAGACATTGTAAATGAGAGTAAGAATTATTATAAAATGTTTCCCTGTAATGTATGCGTCCCATAGGTCACAAACTATTTTTAGGAATATCTTAGAGAATTTTAAAATTCTACTGGGACTATTTTTCATATCCTTCCAGGTAGAGCCAGGTAGCTTTGATCCCATGAGTTCACTTAGGGCTCAGTGACAACCATGAAAACATCTGAAGCCATTGTTCTGAAGGACCAATATCTTAAGCCCTTCCAAGGCTAGATTGTTCAGCCTCATTTTGAAGTTGGAAATCTTTTTTTCCTGTGGGATAAAAAGCTCCTGCTTCTAACTTCTAATCCGGCAAAGCTGCCAGATGTCATACTTTTAATTTTGTGACATTTATTTATAGCAAAGCTGTTACTGCTCTAGGGCTGAGTCTAATCTATCCTGCGCCTTCACCTGGTATATATTTTTTTTCTTTTGTGAAGGGACAGAGGAGGAAATCTTTCTCTGACATGGGTTGATTTTAAAAGTGGCTATTGGAAGCTGTCTGGGGATCTGGAATGTTTTACAAATAAATCCCAGTGAGAGGCATTAGTGGGCAGATGAGGAGTTTATAAAGAAAAATACACTGATTGTATCCCTTTCTGTGTGGTGTAAGCAGAAGGCGTGCCCATCCTGCTCCTAATACAGTTAGACATTCTTGTGTATATGTAAGCGGGGGAATAGTCCCGCTATTGTGGGGAACTTTCCTGGGTTCTGTACTACCCTGGTGAAGTGCGCTAATGAAAGGATCTGAGTCCTCGCTCCCACTTCCTTTACCCAGTGGCCTCCCTGCCCTTGAGGACTCCCCTTCCACTCTCTTGTCTGGCAGAGTCCTCGTAACCCCAACAAGGCTGGGCCCAGGATTCCTGGGGGGCTCAACCCCCAACCCTGCTGTGGTCACCTAGGACAGGGGCTAGGGTGTCCCCACTGCAGGGTACTCTCTCTGCACTGGGCACTTGTCTGACCCACTGACCATTACATACAAGTTAAAGCAAATGCAAGTTATTTAATCAACAATTAATTTTAAAAAGAATAAGGAAAATGGGAAAGGTTAAAGGAAACACATCAACCTGATCTGTGGCAGGGAACATCACAAACAGTGTCTCTGCAATGTCCCGGCAGTTCACAGTCTGTTACTTGTAAGTCCCAGGCCTCCTTCTCAGGCCCTGGCTGTGCTGCAGGGACGCTGTGGGTTGGACACTTGGTCTGGTGATGGCCACACGCTCTCAGGCTCTAAGTGGTAGGACCCTTCTTCCCAGGGTCGCCCCCGCCCTGCCGGGGTTAGGATCCAAGCTTGGCCTGCAGAGCCTCTTGGCTGAGGCGTCTCCCTGTGCTAGGCCTGCTGCCCAGGGTCCCTCTCGCTTTCCCCAGCTGCTCACCGCACCCAGCTCCAGACTGCTCCAGCCCCAGCTCCACCACTCGGTCTCTGCACTGCTGCTGCTCTGCCTCCAGCTCCCTGGGCTGCTTCTTTGGCCCGTCTGCCTCTGGTTGCTGCAGCTCTGCTCCCAGGACAGGTCTGCTCTGCAGGCTTCTGTGACTCTGCTCCCGACACTGACCCGCTTCCTGGGCTGCTTTTCTGGCCCCTCTGGCTCTGGTTACTGCAGCTCTGCTCCCAGGGCAAGTCTGCTCTCTCTGGACTGTGCCTCTGGCTTTGGGGCTGCAGCTCTGCTCGCAGGACAGGGTCTGCTCTCTCTGGGCTGCTTTTCTGGTCCCTCTGGATCTGGCACAGCTCTGGTCCCCAGCTCAACTTGGGGCCCTGCTTTCTCCTTAGCTCGGTCCCACTCTGTCTGACCCAGGCAATTCCAGCTCACACGGAGGACGGGACTTCCCTGGCCTCCTGATTAGCCTGCCCGCCCTGTTATTCAGGCTGACCAGGAGCATTGGCCTCTCCCCATTATTCCTGGGGGCTGTCAGTATCAGGGTCCTGATTCCCCATCGACCCTTCCCCCTTTTTAGTACTGGGAGCTAGCAACTAAAACACCCCCACTGAATGTTAGTAAGGGGGCAACAGTCCCCTTACATATAGTCCAAATATATCTGTGATGGGGTCTACAGGCCTCACACTAAACCGTGGCTGGGAGTAGAGCAGTACTGGGCAAGGAAGGCCCTGCCCCTCAACAGGTGCAAGGCATGTTGTCAGTAAGGAACAGTTTAAAAACATTGACAGCCCAGGAAAAGGGAGGAATGAGCTGCATGTAGTGCTAGGAAGCAAGGGTGATGCTAAGAGATGTCAGGAGTGGCAACAGCTTTGTGAAGGCTGCTCAAGCAGCAGGGACTTGGATTCCTCCTTTCCACGCTTTATGAGCTGAAAGCCCTAGAAGAGATTGATTGAGCAGGACACTATGCGACCAAGGAGAGTCTGCTAAGTCAGTGACCGTGCCCCAAATTGAGGAGATCCAGACAGATAGGAAGTGATTCAGGGGAAAACATAATTTGGGGTAGCTCAGTAACTGGGCTGGATGCTTTGACAAACTACTAGGCCTTGGATTGGGACCTAGTGGAGTGGCTGGGCCTGGTTCTTCTTAACTTGTGTTGCTTGCTTCTCCCTTGTAATGACAAACCTCTGGAAAAACAGTTAGAACACATGGGGATGATTGAGGCCACAGCAGAGGTCCCCTCTGGAGTGACTAGGTTGGCAGACACTGTAAGGCCATGACTTGACCACTAGGCCAGCTGGTCACTGGACCTTCCTGCTACATTATCTCTGTCCTGAGATTTGGCTTTACTGGGAGGGCCGCCTGGAGGATTCAGTGGGCCTGGGGGCAATTCAGGCAGCAGGGGTCCTTCCGCTCCAGGTCTTCGTGGCACTTTGCTGAAGACATGAAGCGGAAGGACCCGCCCGCTGCCAAATTGCCACCAAAGACCTGGAGCGGAAGAAGTGTCGGCGGGTCCTTCACTCCGGGTGTGTTCGGCGGCACTGAAGGACCCCCCGCCACTGAAGGGCCGCCGAAAACTATCCTGGGGGCCCCATGGGGCCTGGGGCAAATTGCCCTACTCCCCCCACCCCCCCAGCGGCCCTGTTTACTGGTACTGCAATTCAAATAAGAGAAAGAAAAATATAAACCTTAGCCTGAACTTTCTCCCCTTGCTTGGCTATTCCTAGGGTTTTCCCTCCAGAAACTCTCTCAGATCTTAGTTCCTGCCTCTGAATGATGCTCCAGCTCAACTCAATCAATTATATTACCGATTATAAATTACAGGTATATATAGCTGAGCGAAACTGTCTGCTAGTATGATTCCATTGCACCCTCATAACGCCTTGCCCCAGAGGAGAAAATCTGACCCCTTTGGGGTGGAGACTTGTCATATTAAATGTCTCTAAAGTTCTTAACAATCTTTGGTTACTCAATTAATATATAATTGCATTATGAGTTCCTTCTCTCTCTTGATACTTCGTGGCATTACTCTGCTTAAATTGTACCAGCTCCCTTCTAGAGCAGGGCCTGCTGTGACTTATGGAAGGGAGGGTATTGGGAACAGGCAGAGCGTAGAAAACTGTTTAGAGTGAAGGCAGATGGGTGCAAAGCTCATAACTAACACTGGGATGGGATCCTGTTTTTGAGTTCCTGTCTCAAGGCACTGAAGGCTCCACCAGTCAGAGAGGACAAGGGGAAAACTCATTCCTGGGTCACCAGCACGTCAGAATAATTATTTTTTAAAGGATCAGCTCCCTGCAGTGGGCCTGCTGACACGAGTGAGGTTTTGCAGGCACTGGCATGATTAGTCTCTGCCATGGAGACCTTTATCAATTGCAATGAAACCATGAGTTCAAACATCTTTTTATTTTAATATTTAAAAAGTGCCATTTCCAAAAGAATTTAAAGCTTTTAAAAATCATTTCTAAATGCCTATTTATAGGAAAGGATACAAATTGGGTGATGAGCTGCCAGTTATTCCCTTACACTTAAGCTCTTGGATATCTGCCCCCAGGCCCATATGCTATCGGACTGTGGAAGATATGTTTGCTCTGCCAGCAGCAGCATCTGGATGCTTGGCACACTCCTCTGAACAGTTGTTTTGGCACCTTTGGAGCTGTTCTGGATTTCTCATGTGGTCAGCAGGCAGCTGGAACTTTTCATCTCTTTGGATACGATTTTCCTTTGGTTCGTCTTGGGTTCTTTGGAATTTCTATATTTCTATCTCCTGGGGTCATAAGATTCTCTTCAGTCACTTCTCAATATCTGTGTAGAGGATCTTCACAGCTAAAAGAAGGAAAGAGAGAGAGTGTGTGTGTGTGTGTGTGTTTTCCCTGTAGTAGTCAGTGCCCTGGCCTGAAATCAACCCACATCCTGATATTGATGCCAGCTGCACTTACTGTGTGTGCATTGTGACTGTGAATCCAAAGTGACTATCCTTTGTAGAGCTGGTCAAGAATTTTTTGATTGAAGGTTTTTCCATCAGAAAATGCCAATTCATTGAAACTAAAACAATTTTGTGGAAATATGTCTGTGTCAATGAAACTTTAGTTGGGAAAGGTTCTTAGGCCTAGGATGGAATTTCTGTTCAAAAGCAGAGAAAGCAAAAATAAATAATAGCTTGATTCTGTAGTTAGGGCACTCATGTGCAGTGTGGAGGACCCAGGATCAAGTCCCAGCTCTGAATCTGGGTTTTTTCTCCCTCTCATGTTTTTTTCATGAAAATTGTCAAAAGGCCTTGTTTTTGTTTCAATGCAGAACAAAAACAAATTTCAAACCCTCAAATATTTTCATAAAACAGAATTCTTGTTTGCTGGCCAGCCCCTAATCCTTTGCCTTTTTCTGCTTGTGTAATCTTCTGTTACAGTGCACACATCGAAGATATCTGGGATGCAGGTTGCATCGTCTCAGAAATATGCAGGTAGTGGCTCTACTGTGCTGACACAATTCCTTGCATGACAGCAGTTTGTTTGGATTGTAATCAAAGAAACAAACACAATGAGAAGTTTGCTACCAAATTAGGAGACTTAGTTGCTAGATAAGTCAGGAAAGAAAATGTAAAAACATAAAGAAAGGACAGCTCTTTCAGATTTTCTCGCACAGCTGCCAAGCCGTAAGTAGCTTCTTGAGTAACTTTTTTTTTATTGGCCACATCTTCCCTGATCTCAGTGATGACCAGGCTATGGCCTACAGGCCACTTTTGACCTCTGAGAGCAATTGTATTCGGGAGGGTGGGGCAGGGGGGAAAGGTGTTTGATTATGAAATGAAAATGTGTTCCCTGAACAGAACTCAGAATGTTTTGTACTGAAGTGTTTGAATTAGCTCTCTTACTTAATGTGCTCTTACCTAACTCTGGGCTTCATCAGTATTATCTTCACTTTACAGAGGGGTCAACTAAAGCTGTAAGAGGTGATACGATCAAGGTGCTGGGAATGAACTCTCAGTCTTGTGCATGAGCCACAAGACCATCATTCTCTAATTTATCCCTTCAGTGTCTCATTTCCTCCCTTTCCGTCTCTCCGTTCCAATCTCCCTTCTGTTTTTGAGATTGGTTCTCTCTTTGTCCACCACCTGGCCATGTCCCTTCCCTGCCATGTCACTGGTCTTTTTCCTCTATTGGCCCTGTTTCTTCAGCCTTTGCTGCAGTCCTTTGCTCTCTGAATTTGTCTATGACATTGTGGCCCTGTCTCACACCATGGCTTTCTCCTGCAGGTGGAAAATGCTTCTGGTCCAGGCCAGAAAGCAGCAGTGTTGCCAGTCTGTTGCTCCCTACTTGCTGCGTCAGTGTGTTGCACTGACGAGCAGAATGGGTATGAGGGAGCCACCAGAAACAGTAAGGAGAAGTAGAAGTGATAAAGGACGAAGCCTTGGATGTCTGCTTGGTAGGTTCTAGTAGCAGGGAGAAGGAACTGAAGGGGAAAGCTTGCTCACTGCCTGCAGCCTTTCTTGTGAGTGACACTTCAGCTGGTGTGAGAGAGTGACAGCAGGGGAAAGAGTGACTGTCACTCAAAATGAGTGACACTTGGAAAGTAGTTGACTGATGATGCCATATGATATCGCTAGAAGTTTAGAAATCATTCCTTTCTGTAACCTTTGGAAATGTGGTTCTTTCCTTTGCTCCCACTTTTACCTAATTTTCTTTGTGGTTAAGGAACTGAAGTTGGACATTCTCTTGTAAGCAGTAATGCTATACAGCTATCTAGTTGTGTTTAAGCCAGTGCTATGTTATGGGACAAATTTTGGTTCCACCATCCAGCCAGAGGAAATGCACAAGGAAATCTTCTGGAATGGGAGTGGGGACAGAAGCCATCTTCTGTGTTTCCCAGGCCACAAGCAGCGATTGATTAAGTCAATCGCTACTACTTCAGCCTTAGCACTGTAGGCTCTGCAGCATTACAACCCCTGGTCCTGAATCCAGTCATGTAGGAGGGGATCCACTAGCTCTGTTCCACTCCCATAAAAACCTCTGTACCCAGCAGTGTATAAAACCCTAGAGAACTAGATTGCACAACATTCAGTCTCCTGAAATCTGCTCCCACTATCCTCCTCCAACCTGTAGAATGGAACTGCAGCTGTTCTGTGCTGTCAGGGAACATCAGCACCCAGAAAGGAATTAGTAAGGTTTGACAAGACAGGTTGAAAGTAATTATGTCAAAATAATTTAAAAATGAGCCTATGAGAAACCAATTGGTGGTCTCAGTCCAATTCATAATGGGTATGTGGTGTCCACATTGAAGAACGCTCACAGTAAAATTATCCTCACACTCGTAAACGTGAGTCCTTCAGGTCAGGAATGAGGTGCACTGACAGTGAAGCATGCGTTGCCTCTATGTATGTGCTGTGGCTAAACAGAATGCCTTTGTCACTGCTTGGTAAAACATAGCAACTGTGGAACAGCCCACAGCAACATAAGGGTTCGGGGTAGTCAATAGGCACACCACAGGCCAAATCCGAACTGCCAGATGCTTTTGAACAAACCCCGATATCTTTTTTTTATTTATTACCATAATAGTTATTATTTTTGTATTATTTTCTCTGGAGTCTGAACCTTGACTATACCTTGACCAAGAAATTTGGACCTTGACAAAATTAAATTAAAAACCATAACCAGTTGTAATGCGATCGGACTTAAGTAAGCAGAATATAATAGACTAGCAGCATTCTTTTTACACACACACACACACACACACACACTTTCATATAGTTAAAAGTATATCACTAGCATGGAGTCATTAGTCACCAAGTCGTTTTACATTTTGTCTGAAAGGCTGCACTCAAGCAGCACAGTGCCCTTTAAACATTACACTGGAGTATTGTTTGTGTTTACTTAAAAAGAAGAGCTACCTACTGAACCACTAACACTCCCTACGGTAGCACCTGAGGGTTTTTTAGAGGTCTCCCATACAGATACTGACCAGGTCTGAGCCTAGTAAACCGGTGACATCTGACCCAATCATTGCACAAGATAATATTGCTTAGTCTCTTGCAGCTGCCAATATAATGTTTCACAAAAAGCAAGGTCCAAATCATACCTTCAGATACAAGGACATATATATGTGAGTTGCACCAATGTCAATGAGGGCAGAATTGGGCCTAATTTTGCTGTTTTTTAAAAAAAGTAAAAATCTAAAAGATTAACAGGATTATTGATATGATATTCAAATAATTCAAGTTTAAGAATAAATAAAAACAGCCTTTGCTTTCATATGTGAGTCTCTGCCTCAATCCATCTTTAATAATTTCTCCGCTGTAATATACACTAATATATACAATTTTCCTGGAAGTAGACACATTGATATAATCCTACTTTTAATTCCCCGCATTTACCTTTGGCTCCAGAATGTAGTATGATCTTTGAGAACAGTTATTCCACACATTTTATCTCATGGCTAAACAGAATGTCACGGTGAATTAGGAGATTTTAAGAAGCATAAATGGGAGTTAGGTTCCCAATTCCCATCAGTTTTTAGTGGGAGTTGCATGCCAAACTGCCCCACGTGCTTTTGAAAATATCCCTCTTATTCACTAGGATTAATATTTGTCCCCTGACAGTCATAGGGTCACTGTATCATGCCATTTAACTTGTTACCTAGAAATGGGTTAGAATCAGAATGGTGATGGGCCCAACTGAAAGCTCAGTCTGATTAATTCAAAACTTTCAAGAGAGCAACACTTGGATGAGAAAACAACACACCTATCCATAATAAGACAGACATTTGCCCACAATGTAGTGTTGGATTTTATATTGTGTGTGGATGTGGGTGGGGTGGAGGGAAAGTTTGCAGGACTTTTCATGCATGCACACACACACTATCATTTCTCTGACTGGTTTTACATTGGTAATTTGATCTAACCAAATCGGGTTTTAGTTGTGGATTTAAAATGTCTCAGATGTGACATAGACAAAAACCACAAACCATATATTTCTTCTGCTTTACTGCCTGCAGAGACTAGCTGACCACTCTTTATAAATGATGTTTATATGTCCCTAATCTAGTTATGACAAGCTGGAAGACTGACCAAAAAGTTGAGGTTGTTAGGCATTCTGTGAATTTGAAACTTGAATCTCCTTTCTTGTTGTGTTAGACTATGTCACAAAAACCAGTCTGTCAGTCAGTTCTACACAGGCTACTCCAAGCATCGCTGCTATACACTTCTGGGAAGAAACCATGACGGGTCTCTGAAAGTATGTCTACACTGCAGTTAGACACCTGCGGCTGGCTTATGACAGCTGATTCAGGCTCAGGCTTAGGGGCTGTTTAATTGTGGTGTAGATGCCTTGCAGGGGGCTAGAGTCTGGGCTCTAGCCCAAACCTGAATGTCTACACTGCATTTAAACAGGCCCTTAGCCTGAGCCCCAGGAGCCTGAGTCAGCTGGCATGGGCCAGCCATAGGTTTTTAATTGCAGTGTAGACATCCCTTACTTGTAGTTCATTGTTTATCATTTAAAGTTAGGATATTTAGAAGCACTCCGCATTGTCCTTACTCTGGTTCCACCCTAAGAAAATATATATTTGCTCATAAAGGGGAGTTTAAATTCCTGGAAATTATCCAGAAAGCAATCTGATGGTACTTTAGACACAGAAAGGAATAACAGAAACAATATCTCCCCTCTTTCTGGAGTAATTAAGCAAACTAAGGAAGGAGTCCTACAGTTCACATGGAGCTTCTGCATGGCACTAACATTCAATTGTGTATAAGTCCCTATGCTGAAGATGCATAGCTGTTACGAAATAACACCAATTTATAAATTGTTTACCTTTACAGCATCTTTGTCCCTAGTTATAGCACTATTTTTAGCCCTTTTAGCAGGGACATAGACTTTAAACCGAAGATAATTATGACTGGACATAGGCAATAGTCCGATAGCTGTGTCTTTAAACTTACCCTCATTCTATGGATTACTGTGTCCTTATACCATTGCCTTTTTGAGATGTTAGAAGAAGTACTTCACAAGATCTTCTTCCACACTCTTAGGCCAGGTCTACACTATAAACATACATCGGTGTAACTACGTCGCTCAGGGGTGTGAAATCCACCCCAAGTGAATCCCCCAATGTAAATAGCGCTATGTCGACAGGAGGGCTTCTTCCATCGACAACTACCACCTCTTGTGGAGGTGGAATAACTACGCTGATGGGAGAAGTAGTGGCTGCAGCATTATAAGTGTAGACTTGCCCTGATTAGGCAAACATCTCAATTTGTTTTACAGAAAACACATTTTTTTCTAAATGGAGATGAGTGTTTTGCCTGAGAGGATTGAGAACAAGCATGATAGGAACTTGGATGATTGTGATAAGTCCTCCCTCTTCTTCCTCCTCTTCCAACTCCAAATTTCATCTTTATAAGTTGCTTCACAGAAGCAATATTTCTGAAATCAAAAATGTACGTGTTTTCTAACTAAATCGTTCCTATTTGTCAAGTACACTGATCGCTGATTGTAAGAAATACAGATTTTGCGCACACCTTCTGTAAACCTCTTTAATAGTTTTGCCTAGACAAGATTATTTCCCAAGTAATTGGCTTTTTCCTCTTCTTAAGTGAGTAGTTGTTGCAAAATTTGATTTCTTTCTACCACTGACAAGATAGTGCAAAAGAGTTCAGGAACACTCTTCACACCTTTCTAATTAAAGAAGTCTGCGCTATCTGCTTTGCACTGCTCACAGCATGTAGCTGGTCAGGTCACATCCAGGGGACAGTCATATGATTTAATCTTGCAGACCTGGAAGTCAAACTGAAAAAAAAATGTTATTTTCACAAGTCCCATCCATTTAAGATGCCAAAGCAAGATTGGCCTCTTCATAAATTTTCTCTCTTTGTATGCTTTCATCCGAGTGAAATTTCAAAGTTGAAATTTAATTTGTCCCTTAATAGACTTCACAGTTAACCTACTGAAATGAGTAGGGGCAGTTCACCCCTCTCTGAACAATATTTATTGTTTCAGGCTGTCTGCAGACTCAGGCAGACATCACTGGATCAGTTGTCTTCAAAATGTAACCAGAGTATAATCTTCCCATCTGCCAGGGCTAGGAACTTTTAAAAAACAGATGCATGCCATCTGGATTGCTTTAAAAATGAAGAGGTACGAGCAAGGGTGGTTAATTGGGGTGTATTATCTTCTTGACATGTGCTTGGTGTGTAACTTCCATTAGCATAAATAAAACGCGTCAAAAAGGAAATAAATATATAATTGGCTTTAGTGTTTCGTATCACTTTATTATGGATGAAAAGAATGAAATTGTAAGCTATTATGTTTCTTAATTAGTAATTCAGGAATACTTCCAGCTTACCGGTTTACGGTTTAAATTTATATGTTGTTGATTTGAAAATAAATTAAAATGAAAACAGCACAATCTTAAATATTTCTTTCTTTATCACTTTTTGTGAAAGTGTCTATTATTTCCAAACTAAATACAAGTGTTGGAAAATCACCGCTGAACAACTTTATCTGTAAAATAATAATATTTCAGCTTTCAATAGCTCAGTGTAAATGTAGCACTTACATGGGGTGAAAATCTGCCCAACTTTTTTCTCTATATATACCTTTTCAGTGTTGGAATTGAAATATCACAAATAGCTAATTTTTCATTACTGTAATTAAATAAATTGCTTCATAATCATGAGTTATTTCATTTTTCATTTCATTTCCATTTCTATTTGTAAGGCAGTCAACAGTTAATATTATTCCAGCGTGTGCCAAGTAAGAAGTGTTTGCACTGACTAAAAGAACCACTCTGAAAGGCCAAATCCTCCTTCCCTCAGCAGATGTTCCCATAAAAGAAGAAATAGACTCATTTGGGATGGAAAGCAGGTGCATTTATTGATTTCAAATTGTTTCTTTGAGCCTATACTGCATTCCAGTACAATATGTTAATATACTAGTAGGAGTTTACTGTTGTTAAGGCTTTCTTGATGTTACCTGGTAAATTAGTAACCCTGAGACTGTATTTCACACTCCTGAGAAATGCTACATTAATTCACGTTTTGTAGCAGGCAATCTTGTGGTAGTCCTCTTCCCTTAACTGACACATATATTGTCCAAAGTGCATGAAAGATATCAGGAAAAGCTATGATAATATGTGTATTATGTAAAGTTGTTAAAAGGCCGTATGGAAGGAAGTCAAAGAAATCGTGGCTACTGAGTTTGTCCGGACTGCACGAAATATTGACAAGGGGTCTTCAAGACTTTTGGTGCGGTTATTAATAGCAACAGAACAGACTCTTCTCACAATGAGAGGAACTATCCATATAGATAGCTGGAAAATTGTTTTGATGGGTCAAGGTTGTCAGTGTGTTGGACACTTGAGAATTTACTCAGTGTGGAAGGGTGTTCCGGAAGCAACATATTCACCATCCTGATCAGTGTTGCTGTCATGGGCACCAACACCATATGCTGAAATCCAGGGATTTACTAACACATAGTTGGGCCTTCTTTTTCTGGAAGATGATCTAACCCAACCAGAAGATAAGAGGGAGGCAGATGACTCCTCACCCTGAGTGTTCATGATCAACTCCTGAATTGTGAACATAATGTTTCTGTTATACTCTTTCCCTTCTCTCTTTTCCCCCTCCCAGTGTATCAGTTTCTACTTCTTGTCTATCTTGGTTTTTCTCTTCTGTTTAAAAGTCTGGCCACAGCCGGATGATGCAAGGTTATATTTTTCCTGGCTGATCAGCTTGAAAAACAAAAACAATTCCCGAGTATGTGCTGGAAGGGTGAAACGGGGGTCCAGGAGTGGTTAATTGGATTGTGTGCCATGTCTGAGGACTTCCAGGATGAAATCCTGGCTTCACTGAAGTCAATGGGAGTTTTGCCATCCACATAGTGGGATCAGGATTTCACCTCCAGTAACTAAGCTGCAAGCAGCAGAGACAGAAGATGTATATTCCTAGGTTATGCTGTTATTTTCTTCACCCCTTAGTGCGTTTGTAAGAGAATCAGGGAGCTGAGCTAACACTTAAACTGACTCATTTTAAGAATTTCAGTAAAGGGGTTTTTATCTCTCAAAAGACCTTCTCGTAACAGACAGAGACTGGAATAAAGGAAATTAGTTAAAAGATTTAGTTGATTTTTTTAAAACAAAATTTGAAATGCTTTGACTGTTTCATTTTACTTTTTATATGTGTTTAATAATAGCTTCTTATTGGGGGTTATACAGCATATGATACACAATCTCTGGCAAAATAATCCTGAACCATTTCATTACAAATTGCGGTGGCAGTTAGAAAAGTAACAAATAGGATGCCATTACTTAAGGATGCCAGTATTCTGAAACAAAAACAAAAAAAATCAGCCTTCTCTTAGCTTTACCACAGAGGCTGGGTTCATCCTGGGAAGGGCAACAGAAATTGAATATTTGTAATATTGGAATACACGTATTGATGTGACAAATGGGAACGAAGGATGAATTTTTAAAATTAGGTTCAGATTAAAAGCAGAACATCAGATGGAAAAGTCAGTAATATCTATTTTGTGTCCTTTTGATTGTGCTTAAAATGCTGGTTAACTGTAACTTGCCTGTTGCATAAAGCATGCAAATAGAGGGAATAGGGGCATCCTCACCAGTCACAATCACAGGGTAACCCCTGTTCAGTTGCATTGCAGGGGTAAAGGATAAGCAGTTTGGGGTATATGCCAGGACTAGGCTGCTGTTTGCAGCACTATCTGCTCTCAGAGCTGTAGAGATCTTGTCAACATTATATTAAATTTCTTCCCCCTCCACACATTTGAACTATCTTGGGTGGTAAAAGACAGACAAGACGAGTGAGATAATATATTTTATTCGACCAACTTCTGTTGGTGAAAGAGAGAAACTTATGAGCTACACAGAGTAATTGGCTAGGAGGCATTGTGCTATGGTGGAAGTTGAGGCATGGCTCTGCATTGCACTCTGCTGGTATCGTGAGATCCACAGGATTTCACCACAGATCTGATCCATCTGCGGGTGAAGAGGGCATTGCTGCCCTTGCAATTATAAGGGGAAGGAAAAGTCCTTCCTACCAAACCCCATGGGACAATCAGGAGAAAACTCTGCTGCTGGATCTAGCAGAGTTTCCTGGGCCTGCAACAGTAATTTTCCATAGCGGGGTCTAAATGGCCTTTGAAGAGCTGTTTGTGGTAGAAATGAATGCTGCTCCTTTTGTGAGACTGGAATATATTCATGTATGCGGTTGGGTATTGTGGGTTTTTGTTACTCTGCCCTCTAGACCTCAGAAAGACAGTAGTAAAATGCAACACATAAAAAATCATTGCTGAAAATATAAATTCACCTTTATATTTCACAAAGAGCTATAGAAAACTAGCTCTCACTAGACTCCAGTTAACCTTCAGTGGTATCTGGAGAAACTTTGCTTCTGAATATATACTTAGAAGAATCTTCCAAGCAGCTAAAAATGGTTTGTTCCTTAAATTCTTAACTGAATTGAGTTTTTGCAATGGAGAGCATTTCTGGATTACTTAATTTCTTTTGCTTGTGTGCTTCTCTCTGTCTTCTGCAATAGAAGAATTGTAATAGAATCTATAGAAATAGAAAAGAATTGTAATTGTAATTGTCTTTGTAATAGAATCTATAACCTTACTTGGTGTATGACTGTTACCACCTCCACGATATTGTTGTGCTAGTGCGATCCCTTTTTCTGTCCATCATCATAATCTTCCTATAGGCATTGTCTTCTTTTTAATTGCACTTTATACATTCTACTAAAGATCTACTACCCAATGGTGAAAAAAGTGTGCAAACACTCACTAGTGAGGTTCCTAGAAACTCTGATGAAAAGCATAGTTCCTGCCCTGCTGCTGGGATTGGGGAAGATGCTGAGATTCTTTCCAGGGTGCTGTCCCGGGATCCACCTTTGGATTTCATAAAGCCCAGTGTGGACATGGATGTATCTGAGGTTTGAAGCCATGTTAGTTGACTATGTTCTAGTCTAGTCTTTCCTCTAGTCTGCAATGCTGTCTGCTAACACATTATAGTCTGCATTTTAAGAGGTCTTTTTGTCACATTAAATTAACATGATTGAAAAACACATACTTTCTTCTCATCAAAATAGGGCCCACGAGGGAAAAAGAAGAAAAGAGAAAGTGTATTGTGGCTTTAAACAGCAGTCTCGGTGTAGTCTGTCACCACAAAAACTATGGGGCACTAAAATATGGTTACTGCATGGTGTCATTACCGGATGCCATAAAGATTGGGTTCCTTAATTATGGAATTCTGTACTTTAATATGTTTGGGTTTCTTTTAAGTGTAAGTTTAACTCTGAATTTCCTGTGTTTGTAGCGCTTGTTTTTGGGATAATTACAATGCCACTGTAATGTTCCTACCCTTAAGTGACTGATATGTACTTAACCTTAGCTCCAGTTTAACAGTGTTCATATGGGTATTCTATAATGTTGCAGCTCAGGGACAGTTCAACAAACACTAACCAAAAATCCAAGTGAAGAAATACCTAATCTGGGGTTTCAGGTTTGCTTACAGCTTTCACAGTGCTATAGAAAACTAAAGATCAAGGTGGCTGAATCACAGGCTTTATTCCCTGTCATATGGTTTGACAACATTTTGACTCAAAAGTAAAACAAATATAACCAATCTCTTCTCTCACAAGCTTCCTGTTTAGACTTCTGTTCAGGAAGGGTACATCAATACTGCAACCCCCACAGCAATGAGTCTCAAAGCCCGGGTCAACTGATTCAGGCTCGTGGGGTTCACGCTATGGGGATCAAAATAGCAGTATGGACATTCCCATTCGGACTGAAGCCTGGGCTCTGAAACCCATTGAGATGGATGGATCTCAGAGCCCGAACTCCAGCCAGAGTGGAGTGCAAATGTCTGCATTGCTATTTTAAGCCCCATAGCTGATCCAAGTTCTGAGACTTGCTGCTGCGGGGGGTTTTTTAATTTTTTTTTTCAGTGTATGCATACCCGAAGAGTCTCCTGAGAGCAGTTTTTCTGGCCCATCTTTATCTAAAGATAGATGACCCTTTTTATATGTTTCACTTGCTAGGATTTTAAGGAGGCTTGAAAGCTGCTTTCCCTCAGCAAAAGCAGAAATCTCTCCTCCCCACTCCTGCTAGGAAGTAACACCAATTTTAAACAAATCTCCTCCACAGGACCCCTGAGAAAAGCAGGTGACTTTCTGGTCTGAAGGTCTGAAGACTGTTGTAGTGGGTTTTTTTAAGGGAGGGGTAAAGTAACCTAACCTAAACTCCATATTCTGGAAATGAGAAGTGAGTAAGCTTTATCTGCATTTACCCTGTGCTACACTACTGTGAAAACCTCCCTGCACCATTTACATGGTTGGTGGAGGAGATGGGGGCTGTTAAGTGGTGTGTGGCCAAGTTGACAGCCCCTACCATTGTGAGCCCCGTACTGCCTGTAAATTCATCACACTGGGGGTTTTGTTTTGCTAAAATTGTGTGGGTGAAATCTTGGCTCCTTTGAAATCAGTGAGAGTTTTCCCAATAACTTTAATGGGACCAGGATTTCACCCTGAAATTTAGTAACATTTTATTTCAAAATGTGTTTTCTTTTGTTTTTAAAAACAATTATATTAGCCGATACCTGCCCTCCCATGAACAGCGTTAGTGAGCAGCCCAGGTTTTCACAGTGAAAGGTGTTAACAGAGAGTTCTAGGATAACTAGCTTGAATCCACTACTGTTTAATCCAGCAGTTCTTAAACTTTGGTACTGGTGACCCTTTCACATAGCAAGCCTCTGAGTGCGATCCCCCACCCCTTATAAATTAAAAACACTTTTTTATATATTTAACATTATAACATTATAAATGCTGGATGCAAAGCAGGGTTTGGGGTGGACACTGACAGTTTGCGACCCCCCCCCCCATGTAATAACCTCGTGACTCCCAGTTCGAGAAGCCCTGGTTTAATCCATCTTGACAGCACCTCATTTCCCCGGGGCTAGGCTGATTCTTGCATTAGTAGATGGCTGAATTTGGCATAGTTGAATGTGAATTTGACAAGAGTGGCACCGTGCATGCAGCCAGAGAAAGTTAGGAACCCTTTAGAGTTCACTAAATGTGTACACAATAATGCAATAAGAGTTGTTATCTTAAAAAAATTGGAAAAGCAGAACAACTGACTTCTTTAAGCACTTCCTCATGATAGTGCTTCCCAATATATAATAATCGTAATTTAAACAGTAAGAATTGTAGTACATAGTGAAACCCATAAATAACCTGGCTGCTCATTTTGAACAGAACACATCCATTCATTTTACATTTTAATTTTCTCTGTATGCGTACTTCAGGAAGTAGCAAGAAAATACTACCGTCATTCTTCACTTCATGGAGATTGTTCCCAGGACCGCTGTCTAACCCTGTGAGTCATTATTTGTTTGAACTCTTGTATTAATCGTTACCCCACAGACCTCAACTGAGAACACTACAGTGTTCTCTTTGCAGCTCATAACATGGACTAAAACATGTGTCACTTACAGTGAGGTACAAACCCTTCAACTGCTTTTCTCTGGTCAGGCTTAAACATTTGGTATCAACATATAATAATTTGTCAGTAAATCTTAAAGAAGGAAAACTCTTTAGACTTGTAGGTCACATTAACACTCAGGGGGAAAATGGATTTTTAAAATTATTGATTTATAATTTTGCAAAAGGTTTTTTATTTGACGTTGTTGGGCATCAAAGCTAACTAAGAGTCCAGAAACTGAAAAATATGTGCTACCATAGCTCATTTTATTTTCCAACTATTATACCTCTGAAAAGGAAAGATTGATCTGAAGTTGCTATTATTCAGAATAGGGCAATCCGTTGCAAAGACAGACCCTTATGGTTTCAGATGTGAAAGTGAGCCACCATCCCCAGGGGCAAACTACTGCATGGTTTAATCCAGATGTGAGTTCATCAAAATTGGAATGTAGCAAACATGTGGCTGCTGCTTCACACTTCTCATATCTTGCATCACAAAACTGATTTTCCAGTATATTATGCTGTGGCGAAATAGTTCAATATTCCTGTCATCCTCGACAGAGAGAACATCTGGGATCAACATGTTCACATCATGTTTAAGCATTCTGTGACAGGGTAACCCCCATAATCTCTACATACTCTGAAGTCCTGTCCCAGTGGCATCCCCAGGGAAATGTCCCACCAAGCCAGACCATGGCCTGAGGCTTGTGAGCATTGATTCCCAGCCAGGAATGAGAGGTAGCTAAGGGAGGATTACTAGATTGTCAGTAATTAAGTGCCATGGAGCCAATTTAAGATCCTCACCTAAAAGGAGAGAGAAGGGAATGTGTTGACCAGAAGCCAAGGAAGGGATGCTCTGGGGAATTAGAGGAGTTACTTGTATGACTTGCACTTTTTTTGTTCTAGTGTATTTAAGATTACTCTTAGTAGAATTGTCTGGAAGGAAGTGCAGCCAGAGACTCTTGACATATGAGTGTCAATATGGATTAAACCAGAACCACTGCAATAAAACCCAACACAGAGAGAGTTCAAATGTGTCTTTAGTGTGAGTGAATTTTCTCTTTAGATGTTTTACTCCAGCCCTGTTACAGTTCTAGGCAAGCAGTTGTTCTTACAAATAATATACCATCTTTATGGGGAAGAATGAAATGGGAATGTGCCAGCACTAGCTGACAGCTCTTATTACGGCATGAGGAAAAAGGCAATTGGCCTGTGTGTGACAGGTCAGACTGGTAGCTAAAGGCTAGCAGTAGAGGGAAAAACTACAACTTTGTTCTGAGATACCACATTAATACTGATTCTGACTCCTGTGAAGGTTTGAAGTTCATTAATCTGATAGTTATATTAGTACTAGGTATTAAAATCATCCCGTATTTTGAATTTCCTATTCGGAGTAACTGTAGAAGTTCTTTGAGATCACTTGTGAATTCAAATTCAGCACTTTTCATAATAGCATTGTTGTAGCATAGCCACGCAAAGCTAAGACAAAGCTTAAATTCCAAGGTCAAAATGGCTTTCAGAAATGCCATGGGGGAGAAAAAAGCCTTACATAGTGAATTACTGTGAATAGTTCTTAATATGCTCTTTTAGTAATAGTACATCTTGTTGAGGAGGCCTAAAATAATTGGTTTCTAAAAAATCCTACTTGCTCTTTCGCTTCCTGCTTTATTTCTGATGGAAGGCTATTGTGACCTAACTCCCAACTACACAAATCCCCATTATAATTACACTTACTATAAAAACATAGTTTTAAGACCTGTAACACTCCAGGATCATAAGGACTTACGGATACAGAGAGAGTGGAATATCTAATGCAAGTGGATAATTGGGAATATAAATGTCTCTCATTTCTAAATTTTTTTTAAATAAAGTTTAAAAGGAAGACAGTACAACTGTAATGAAGCACTGCCTCTCCCACTTGATCTTCAGAAAACTGACCAAATGAAAAACAAAAAGCCCCAACAGTAAACGAAAAAGGAGAAATAGAGGTAAAAAAAAAGCCTCTCATGGATAAGTACAGGAAGCTTGCAGAATTCATTATTTATATGTCTCAGAAAAGACTAACAAGCATCAAACTGAGATGTAGTTACAACAGAAGGACTAGAGTGAAGGGTCTAACTTTTCTTATGTAAAAGTGAAGAACTGGATTCAAGAGCTGAAGAACATTAAGGCTTTCACCTTGCAAATACTCTCAGGGGGACTCAACTTGAGATACTGTTTTTCCTACTTGTGTGGTCTTGGCATTTGTTGTGAAGAAGAGATATGAAGTTCTCTTTTATCAACGCAAATAGAGATGCTGTTTTTTTCCCAAACAATTATGTTAATTATTTAATTAGGTTCTAGTTTAGAGTCTTGGGGCAAGTCTACACTACAAAATTAAGGTTTCAGAGTAGCAGCCGTGTTAGTCTGTATTCGCAAAAAGAAAAGGAGTACTTGTGGCACCTTATAGACTAACACATTTATTTGAGCATAAGCTTTCGTGAGCTACAGTATCTGATGAAGTGAGCTGTAGCTCACGAAAGCTTATGCTCAAATAAATTTGTTAGTCTCTAAGGTGCCACAAGTACTCTTTTTCTTACTACAAAATTAAGTTGACCTAATTGACATACAGCCACCAGAGTAATTAAATCGCTTTTGCATATCCACATTATGCTCCTTGTGGTGGCGGTGTGCATCCTCACTAGCAGCGCTTGCATTAATGCAGAGGGCAGTGCACCGTGGGTAGCTATGTGGGTAGCTAGTGTTTTGGGAAGGGTTTGCAATGCCTCCTGGGGACAAATGAGTCGCACAGGAGTGACTGGGAACATTGTTTCAACATCCCATAATGCAATTTTCTCCATCCCATAATTTTATCTGTATGCCATAATGCTTTGCATCTCTTTTCAAAAACCTCACAAACCTGTGTGTCCACCATCTCCGTGAGAAGAATGGATCCTGCTCAGCTCTGCACAGTTGTGATGAGAGTTGCAAGCACAATGCGCCTGATCTTGCAGTATTTGCAGAGCTGCGGGGAACAAGATGATTCCTTGGAAGCTGGCTTGCTGGGGGACATAGAAAGAAACAATTCAACGTAGTTGTTGGCATTCTTGGAGGAGCTGCAGATGGTGGAGCGCCGGTTCTAGGCCCAAGAAACAAGCACTGATGCGTGGGATCACATCCTTATGTCAGTATGTCGGGATGATGAGCAGTGGCTGCAGAACTTTTGGATGTTCAACACCACATTCCTGGAAGCGTGTGTGGAGCTTGCCTCAGGCATCCAGTGCAGCAACACCAAAATGAGAGCTGCACTGAGAGTGGAGAAGCAAGTGGCAACCACTGTGTGAAAACTTGAAATGGAAGATTGCTTCCGATCAACCGGGAATCAATTTGGAGATGGAAAATCCATTGTTGGGGTTGCTATCATGCAAGTGTGCAGAGCCATTAATAGCATCCTGCTGCAAACGACTGTGACTTGGGCAATGTGCAAGACATAGTGGATGGTGTTGCAGCAATGGGGTTCCTGGACTACGGTGTGGTGATAGATGGCACGCATACATATCCCTATTTTAGCATCATACCATCTTGCCACAGAGTATGTTAATGGAACAGCTGTTACTGACATCAGTGTAGGATGGCCAGGAAAGGTGCATGATGCACCCATCTTTAAGACACAGGCCAGTTCAGAAACCTGCAAGCAGGGACTTTCTTTCCAGATCAGAGGATTACCATTGGTGATATTGAAATGCCAGTAGTCATCCTGGGAGACCCAGCCTTATTCCCCTGGCTCATGAAGCTATACACCTGCTACTTTGACACCAGCAAGGAGAGATTTAGTTACAGGCTCAGCAAGTGCAGAATGGCAGTTGAATGTACCTTTGGCCGTTTGAAAGGCCGCTAGCACTGTCTACTCACATGATTAGACCTCAGTGAAAAAAATATCCCAATGGCTATAGCTGCCTGCTGTGTGCTTCATAATATCTGTGAAGCACAGGGGGGAAAGTTTCCACCAGAGTGGAGAAGGAATAGCTGTCTGCTGATTTTGAGCAGCCAGTTACCAGGACTATAAGAAGAACTCAGTGGGGAGCTATACGGCTCAGGGAGGCTTGGAAAGAACTTTTTAATTGTGAGCCCCAGTAAAGTGTGTTGCTATAGTGTGCTCTGTCTGCCATAGTTGTTTTGCATTCCAGTATGAACCTTGCAATGAGTGCCGTATGTGTAGTAATATAACATTGCAAATGCACCTATTGTTAAGGCTGTGTGCTTGTCACGGAGGTCATGGATTCTGTGGCTTTCCGTGACCTCCATGACTTCTGCAGCAGCTGGTGTGGCTGGCTCCGGTGCTGCCTGAGCAGCTTGGGCAGCCCCTGGGCCAGCCGCATCAGCCGCTGCTGGGGCAGTCTCGGGCCACCATGCCCTCCCCCTCCAGCAGCAGGAGTAGTTTAAGTGTGGGAGGGGGCTCAGAGCTGGGGGTTGGGGTGCGGGGCGGCACTTACCTCGGGGAAGGGGCTGGCATGTCCCTGCAGCTCCTATGCGGAAGGGGCAGGGGGGCTCTGTGTGCTGCCCCTGCCTGCAGACCAGGAACCACAGCCAATGGGAGCTGCAGAGCTGGTGCTTGTGGCAGGGGCAGTGTGCAGAGCCTCCCTGGCCTTCCCTCCCTATAGGAGCTGCAGGGACATGCCGGCTGTTTCTGGGAGCTGTGCAGAGCTAGGTGGGCCAGCCCCGCCAACCCTCCCCACCCAGCACCAACGGGAGTTCTAGGCTGCGCACTGCCCCCCGCCCCCCTCCAGGACCCGCAGCGCCCCCTTCTCCCCCGGCCCCCTTCCCCCAGCACCCACAGCGTGCCCCTGAGCCAACCCCACAGAGCACCCGTGGCCCCTGGCCCAAGTTTTAGTTAGGAGTATATAGTACTAGTCATGGACAGGCCATGGGCCATGAATTTTTGTTTACTGCCTATGACCTGTCCATGACTTTCACTAAAAATACCCATGACTAAAAGGTAGTCTTACCTATTGTTATTATCTGTGAATGATATCAGACCCAGCCAGCATATGTTGTGAACTAATAAAGATTAATTAAGTTTCAATAAATAAACTTTTATTCCAAACCCATGCAAACAGACATATTTATAACTGAATGAATCTTTATAAATAAAGGGAAAAGCACCTTTTAAGGGGACAGAACAGTCATTTTAATTTCACAAACACACACACCAACTGTGCCTCCCACAGGTAAGTGTATATGCATCTGTGATTGCCCGTACAGGCCTCTGGAGTGCAGTGCTTAGGTTAGTGCAGCGGCTCCAGCCTCCACGTGGAAAGTTAGTTGGCAAGGTGAATAGGGGAGGTCCTGGAATGCAGTTCTCTATGGACTGCAGAGGGAGGCAATCATGGGTCTGTTAAACCTGCAGGTCAACAAGAGTCCCCAGCATGTTTTTTTTGCTGCTTGAGAAGTGCTAGCATCTCCCGCTGCACATCTCTCTCTCCTGTGCCTTTCGCCTCTCCAGTCTATCCATCCCTGTCCATTCTGTCCGTGAGGGCGATCCTCCAAGCCCTGTGCTCGGTATCGGAAGCACCAGAGGCTTGCAGGATCTCTTGAAACATGTCATCCTGTGTCCTCTTTCTTCTCCTCCTTATCTGGCTGAGCCGCTCCACTGGTGTGGATGGAGAGACCCTCAAGGCCACATTTCCAGTTGCAAAAGATACAATGCACAGTGGTACTCTTGTGAGTGTTTTCACAAGATAAATGGAAACTTGGTATACTGAACTCACTCCCCTTGAGCCACACAAGTTCCAAGCACTACATTCTCACTTCTCCTGGGGATTTATAGAGCAGGGTAGTAGTCCCAGACATGAGTATGGCTCGGGGGAGGGAGAGGCAGGGAGATGGGCTAAGTTGGGATAATAAGTTTGTGGGGAGTAGCTCCCAGGCATGATTATATGCAGATAGGGCAACTGAACTGAATACTGGAACCATTTTCCACAGGCGGTGGTGATTTTAGCTGATCTCTCTCTTCTGAGAGTAATAGAGGCTGAAAGGGAACAGCTCCTGCACATGTCTGGCTGCAGACCGGGTCCATAGGTGGGGAAGGGAAGTGCTTGCCATAACTAGAATAGCTTGTACAGCAAACATATAACTCAAGTCTAGTTTCATTTGACTATTTCCATAACTTTACAGTCTCTAGGTGGTTTTTGCTCTTTTCCAGTATCAGACACCTTATTTGTTGCTCCCTTTTATTATTATTTTTAAACATAATCTTCATTTATTTTCCCTTTCACAGCCCTCAACTTGATGGGGGATGATGCCTGCATATAAGGTAGTAATTCTGGACATAGTTCTGCACTTGCCATGAGTTAAACGGTGTCTTTATTTATTCTTTTGCACAAACTATGTAAAAGAACACGAAGGTTTCAAAGCAAAGAATCAAAAATGTGGAAATGACAAGTCAAGGTAGATTGTACAACCTTAACTGGGCCCTCTTTTGCACGTGCATTAGCAATCAGTGTTTTCACATGATCATATACTGGTTCTTAAATAACACAATATAATATTAGAATCATACCATTTTATACTATCTTAGGTACACAAGTGTAGAACTTCATATGTATTGTAAAAATAATTGTTATTCCTTAAGTATAAAGAGAAATTATTTCATATGTTTAATATCTAGGTTTCATTTTTATATTCCGCTCCATAACGGAATGTGTGTCATTTTTTTCTTTAGAAAGTTAGGGATACAATCTAATATGGACTTATGTACATGCATAACTTAACTAACATTAGCCCCAGCAACTTCCATGACACTTCTCATACTGTGTAAAGTTAAGTGCATATGTAATGTAGTGTCATCAGAATCATACCATATTTATTCTAGCTTGGTTGAAAGATTACATATTAAGAGAGAACCCACCATTGCCATGACTGTTTACAGTTTCTGCTAGAACCTGCCAACCCTTGTCCTACTATCCATTCAGGGCTAGTGTCCCATTATTATCTATTTGTATTATGGTAGCACTTATTAGGACCCAATTGAGACTGTACTAGGTGTCTTCTGAACACATAACAAAAGACAGTTCCTGCCCTGAATAATTTGTAGTCAAATAGATAAGATAGTCAAAAGAACTATTATCTCAATTTTACAGATGGGAAACTAGATTTTTCAAAAGTGCCTAACAATCATTGAGGGTTAGACACCTAGGCACCTGCTAGGATTGCAAAAGTTCTTATCTTTATCTTTAGGTGCCTTAAATACCTTTTTAAGTACCTGGCCCTCAGTGACTTGACCAAAGCGACACAGTAAATCTGAGTCACAGCAGGGAAGTAAATTCATCTCCTGGTTGCAAGTCTTTCCTGTCTGGGATGATTGTCCCAGCAGTGCTGGGCTTTGCCACCTTGCTGCTCAGATCTTAGCACAGTACCTTGGGGAGTTTCCTAGCTCTGTTCAGCCAAGAGAACTTACATAGAACTGGAATTCTGCATTCAGATCTGTGTAGGCACTTGTCCCTGTACTTGAACTCTGGTGAGCTTCACTGAGGACACATGGGTCTGATTGCAAGATCACCTTGCTGACTCACTCGTTCACTCACACAGGCCTTGTTTACACCTAAAACTTAGGTCAATCTAGCTACGTTACTCAGGGGTGTGGAAAAATTTGCATCCCTGAGAGACAAAGTTAAGCTGATCTATGCCCTCTCAATGGGTAGATTAACTACAGTGACGGGAAAAACCCCTTTAGCAAGTGTCTACACTATGGTGTTACAGTGACAGATGCAGCACCGTAGCTATACCACTGAAGCATCTGTAGCATAGACAATCCCACCATTTCTCGCTATTTTGTTTGGCCGAGCAAAGCAAGGCCATACAGTAAGGTTGATGGCATTTTTGTTTGTCTGTAATATTAAGATTCCTTAAAGTGCTCATGTTATTCCACTCTGAATTTAACTATATTTGGGTATTAAAAATCAACCCTAGCCATTGCTGTTCATATTCTATAGCCAGACTTCAAGGGTGAGCATTCAGTCCTTCTCCTTCCCTGTTGTTAGTTTGCTTCCTAGGAACAGGTTTATGCTGCCAGTTATGCTCATTAGCATTCCTCTCATGAACTGATGCCATTGAGTTATGCTGACTGCTGCACGGACGGCAACCCAAGCTTTTGTTGGTTTTCCCCTTTCTCAATCCTGGCAGCAGCCACATGGGCATCCAGCTATGTAGAACAGGAATGTAAACCTTGCTTTGGCAATGTTTGCATAAAGTTCAGCCACATTCCTAGTAAAGGAACAGAACAGAATATAAATCTACATGACAGGCTAGTTATTGTTTCGTTTGGATTGTGGCTTTTTAAAACATGACTTTGTGAAATTATTTTCATATACATAAAAAGGTGGTCATCATAGTATCTGGGTGACAGTAAGATTTTTTTTAAAAGCTATTAAGATTCCCCCAAAGAGAGGAACAAATCTCCTTGCTACCTCTTCCTTCATAGATATAGGATGCTACTTAAAAAGAAACACAACTGGAACCCACTGTTTCTTAGGAGGCAATTTGCTGGGAAAGAAGAATATTGGCATTTCATATTTTGTTCTTTGTTCGGTGGCAGCCATGTCCAAATTTCTCAGTTTAGAAATTGATTATTTTTTTAAAAAGGATTAGAGTTCTTTTTTTAAAAAATTCTTTTTTTAAAGTTGGCTCCTAATCCTGAAATATGTTTGATTCAAAATCTGGGACATTCGAATATATGTGTTCTAAAGGAGGTTTCCATAACTGCGCAAGCAGGAAATGCAATAGAGGAGACTTCATGGATCAATAGGGTGACCAGATGACAAGAACAAAATATTGGGACACATCGGGGGCAGCCACAGGCTCACCCCCCAACCAGGGCCGGCTCTAGGTTTTTTGCCGCCCCAAGCAAAAAAAAAAGAAAAAAAAGCCGGAGTGCTGCCAAAGCAAAATATCGGGACAAATGGTGTCCCGACTGGACATGGGTCAGGATGCGGGACGAACAACAAAATATCAGGACAGTCCCGATTTTATTGGGACATCTGGTCACCCTACGGGTGAATAACTAAAGCTTTGAGATTCTCACATATCTGGCACTCTACACAGCAAATTAGGTATTTCTTGGAGAACACATTATTTTTGTTTCGTGTCAGGCTTCTGCCAATTAATATCATGCTGTGTTTACTACTGCAAGCACTATCATGTTCTCTGTCTCTTTACAAAAGCAACTTCCTTTTTGTCTTGTGTTTGTTTCCAAAATATCCAGTTCTACCATCACCATCTCTGGGTTTAAAAAATTAACTTGACTAGGCCCATTTTAAAGAAGAGGGGGGAAAGCAGCAGCAGATTAGATGAAGAAATGAGTGCCAAATGCTTTATGTATCACTTTTATAGGAACAGCTTCAGAAGAGAGGGAGGAATAGGAGGTGGCAGGTAGGGAGTTGGTTTCACAAAAGGATTTTTCTGTTGCAAAGTAACTTTCCCACCAGAAACCATTCAGTCTAACTCAGCTGCTCAGACATGCATTTCAACCATTCTTGACAAATCGGTGTATTTCTGATAAGCAGCTGTTTATGACTCTAACGAGTTTTAACAGTAGTTAATGTATGGGTACAGGCATCAGCGGTGTGACTTGCAGATGTTAATATGCTTAGTTGGCTCCACATTAGAATGCAAAACATGACCTACGGTATGTCGCCTTCTGGCCTTCAAACATGGTTAGTACGAGGTCATTTGGATTTGTCAGTTTTGTTTCCCTCCCAATGTAACATTTTATTCATCATGACCTAGTTTAGAGGAAACAGTTGAAAATGTGTAGACTAGCACCTTTTACAGTAAAATATTTAAACCCACAGAGTCATCCTTTGCATAAATTATAGCTTGTCCTCTTACAGACAATTTATTAGAGCTAGAGCTGACCTAACAAGCCGTAACGATTTATAAACCATCATTCTATGAGGTGAGCTTTCTTGCTGTTCCTTGAACAAAAAAAGCCTGTCGAACATAGGCCACTTAGGCGCCGACTCTGTGGGTGCTCCGGGGCTAGAGCACCCAAGGGGAAAAATTAGTGGGTGCTCTGCACCCACCAGCGGCCAAGCTCCCCGCCCCCCCCGCTCCCGTGCCCCACCTCACCTCCTCCTCCGCGAGCATGCCACATCACCGCTCCTCCACCCTCCCTCCCAGCGCTTGCCACCACCAAACAGCTGTAGCAAGCTCTGGGAGAGAGGGGGGAGGAGTGGGAATGTGGCATGCTCAGGGGAAGAGGTGGGGCCGGGGCGGGGATTTGGGGAAGAGTCGAATAGGGGCAGGGAGGGGTTGGAGTTGGGGCGGGGACTTTGGGGAAGGGGTTGGAATGGGGATGGGGCGGGGTGGAGTCAGGGCGGGGGCAAAGGGGGGTTGAGCACCCACTGGTGCCATTAGAAGTCAGTGCCTATGATAGGCCATGTCTACACTACAAAATTATGTCAACCTAAGTTGTGTCTGCATAGAGCCACCACAGTTATTACATCACTTGTGCTTGTGCACGCTACGCTCCTTGTGTTGGTGGTGTGCACCCTCACCAGGAGCGCTTCTATGGATGCAGAAAGCAGTGCACCGTAGATAGGTATTCCACTGTGCAACTCACCACCATCCAGGACAGAGTGTTTTGGGAAGTTTTTGCAATGCCTCCTGGGACTGAAACGAGTTGCACAGCGGGGACTGGAAGCATGGGGTCAATTTCCCATAATACAGTGTTCTCCATCCCATAATTTCATCTGCATCCCATAATATTTCATGCCTACTTTTCAAAAATCCCCACCAACTCGCACGTTCCTCCTCTCTGTCCGCTGTCTGACAGAAGCATAGAGCCTGCACAGCTCTGCACTATTGTCATGAATGTTGCAGGCACAGGGTGCATCACCCTGCAGTGTTAGTAGAGCTGTAAGGTGAGCCGTGGGGAACATGATGATTCCTTGGAGACTAAATTGCTGTGGGACATAGAAAGAAACAATTCAAGTTGTTGGTGGCATTCACAGAGCAGCTGGAGATGGTGGAGGGCTGATTCTGGGCTCAGGAAGCAAGCACTGACTAGAGAGATTGCATTGTCATGCCGGTTTGGGATGATGAGCAGTGGCTGCAGAACTTTTGAAGGAGCAAGGCCTCATTGCTGGATCTGTGTGCTGAACTGGCCCCAGTCCTCCGGTACAGGGACACAAAAATCAGAGCCCTACTGACAGTTCAGAAGCGAGTGGTGATTGCACTGTAGAAACTTGCAACACCAGATTGTTACTGGTCAGTCACATATCAATTTGGAGTCAGGAAATCCACTGCAAGGGCCATTGTGTAGCAAGTGCGCAGAGCCACTAATTGCCTTAGGGTGACCAGACAACAAGTGTGAAAAATCGTGACGGGGTGGAGGGGTAATAGGAGCCTATATAAGAAAAAGACCCAAAAATCAGGACTGTCCCTATAAAATCAGGACATCTGGTCACCCTAAATTGCCTCCTCCTATGCAAGTCTGTGACTCTGGGCAATGTTTAAGACATAGTGGATGGTTTTGCAGCAGTGGAGTACTCGAACTGCGGTGGGGCAATCGATGGCACACATATCCCTATTTTAGCACCAGACCACCTTGTCACAGAGAACATCAACAGAATGGGCGACTTTTCTATTGTAATGCAAGCGATGGTGGATCACGGAGGACGCTTTACCGAAATCAGTGTGGGCTGGTCAGGGAAGGTGCATGACGCGTGCATGTTTAAGAACACAGGACTGTTCAGAAAGCTACAAGCAGGAACTTTCTTTCTTGCCCAGCAGATGGCCATTGGGAATGTTGCAATGCCAACAGTGATCCTGGGAGACCAAGCTGCCGCTTGCTCCCCGGGCTTATGAAGCCGTACACCAGCTACCTCAGCAGCACCAAAGAGCACTTCAATTACAGGATCAGAAGGTGGAGAATGACAGTTAAATGTGCCTTTGGCCCTTCGAAGGGATCCTGGCATTTACGTACGAGATCTCAGTGAAATATCTTGGATCTCAGTGAAAAAAAAAATATCCCAATGGTTATAGCTGCCTACTGTACCCTGCATAATATTTGTGAAGGAAAGAGGGAAACATTTCTACCAGGGTGGAGGACACTGATGGAACAGCTCTTTGCTGAATTTGAATAGCCAGATATAAGGGCTATCAGAAGAGCTCAGCACGGAGCTATATGGCTCAGGGAGGCTGTGAAAGAACATTTCAATAGTGTGTGTTGCTGTAGTGTGCACTACCAGCTTTGCTCCTTTGCAGCTCGATATGATTCTTGTCGTGATTTGCTGTGAACGTAGGAATTGTCCGTGCACCAATTAATATTGTCTATGAATGAGGTTATGTGTTCTGTGACAAAATGAAGCTGCAGGAAATTGCTGGGTCAGTGCTGCTCAGCACTAGACAGCATGTGTTGTGAACTAATAAAAATGAATTTTGATCCAAAAAAATAGAATTTTATTGGGTAACATAAACGGGGAAATTAAAAAAAAAACATTTAAAACTTAATAAATTAAGGGAACAGAACTTATAAAGGGAAAAGAACACACATTTCCTTGTCATGTACACATACACCAACCGCGGTTTTCACAGGTCAGTATACGTGCAGCTGTGACTGTCTTGAATGTCTCCCGGGGTGGAGTGGCAGGGGCGGGGCAGTGACCCCTGATGCCACGTGGAATGCTGAGGGGTGGTGTAGGGAAGACCCTGTACTGAGTTCTCGATGGGCTACAGAGGGAGGTGAGTATGGGATTGTTGAACCTGCAGGTCTGCCAGAGTTTGCAGCATCTTTGTTTCCTGCCTGAGAAGCCCCATTATGTGCTGTTGCATCTCCCTCTCCTTTTCCTGCTGGGACTCCTGGGCCTTTCTCCTCTCGACTCTTTCCTTCTCCTTTGTACAGGGGTGATCCTCAGGCCCTGGTCTTATTCTCTAATGCAGCGCAGGCTTGTAGGATCTCCTGGAGCATGTCATCCCCAATCCTCTTCTTTCTTCTCCTCTGGCTCAGGTGTTCCGTGGGCGTGGAGGGGGATACCCTGAAGGCCACAATGGCAGCAGCTGCAGATACAACACACAGAAGTACCACCACAAAGTGAAAATGCAGCTAAGGACAGTGGGATCCCTTTCCCCTCCTGCACTAGGAAAAGAATGTGGTGTAAGTGCTGCTACATTAGCTCTACACTACCATATGTTTTCCCGTACTTTGTGCATCAGTTAAATTGTGTTTAGGGTTAGATTACATTTGTGGTCTATGCAAAGTGGCTGCACCACACTTGAGAATCTGGCTCATAGACTTTATAGTCCTCAGATACCATAGTGATGGAGTAGAATAATTAGACATATTTATGCACCAAAGAGCACATGAACTGCATACCCCCCCCCTCACAGTTGCAAATTATTATGACTGAAGTTTATTTCACGATGCGGTTGCTCAATTGCTTTGTCACTATCTGAGGTTTCGTTGGTTTTTTTCCTACTTTAAATCTCATGTTAACATTTTATAAATCAGTGTGTAGGAGATAAATTGGGGGGAAAAATATGGCTAATGCTTGTAGGAAAAGGGAGATGAGCAGACAATCCAAACTCAGTGGAGTTTATGTAATTTCATTGGCCTTGGTCTCTCTCCCCACTACTTTCACCTTTTCCTGCATTTGAATGATCGCAAATTCAAATAGCCATCCATGCAAATCTCAGCATACCATTTGAGGTTATTGTGACATACCGTTTATATTCAGTGAGCTATTTTTAAGCCCCCAAAAGTTTATTTCAAAACCAAATTTCTCCAAAAAATTTCTCACACAGTACCCCGTCTCTTCTAACATACATACTATACATATCATAGCTTGTTTTCATTAGTCTAAGCACACAAAGGCAACTAAACTAAGCTGTGATGTTGTCTAATTAAAATATAACCATGCAAATCATTATTGCTACCACAGCTATATAATTGCAGCAAATCTTATACAAAATATAACTCATGGCCAGAAAGGGTTAAACAGCTTGCAGGCTGGATGACCCAAAGCCGACCTTTAAAGACATGTTAGAAATGGTAATTAGGGGCCATTCTATGGCTAGGGAGGCTAGAACTTTGAAATGCAAACCTGTATTGTTAGAAGTGATACTAATTGTGTGTATCTTGGATGCTAGCATGTAAACAGACAGTTCCTGTCTGTTACTATAGCTATTAATTCAGAGATCAAAAGGCAATATTAACATTTAGATGAATCTTGGGTGAAGTAATATCATTGTCTGTATGTCTCTTTAAAGTTTGTGATAGACTGCCTAATGGATAAATTGCCCTGTTTAAATTTGTGTAACTAATTACTGGTGGTGTTTAGAAAACAGAAGGTTACATCAAAAGCATATTGTTTACCCAGGTCAAGTGGTTGCTAGAACACTGTAAAAAAGACCCTCAGGTCCTGATTCTATCATCTCAGATCTGTTTAAGCTTCATCGTGGGGAGTTAAAGCCATAAGGACTTAGATCCCAGTCCTAAGCTGGAACGCCCTGAAATGGTATTGGGTATTGGACATTGGACCATAACCGCTGAACTAAATTCAAAAGGAACTCTTTGCAACTGCAAAGCTCACCATCTCTGCTATGAATCTGAACCTGAACCTCAATGGATTGAACTCATGTCTATATGTATATTGATCTTCTAACCATACTCTCTTTTATTTTTTTTAATAAATTTTAGTTTAGTTAAAAAGAATTGGCTGTAGTGTGTATTTGGGTAAGATCTGAAATATTCAATAACCTAGGAGGTAATGTGTCCAATCCTTTGGGATTGGTAGAACCGTCTCTTTTATATGGTGAAATAAGATTTTCAAAAATCATCGTAAAAAGAAAAGGAGTACTTGTGGCACCTTAGAGACTAACCAATTTATTTGAGCATAAGCTTTTGTGAGCTACAGCTCACTTCATCGGATGCATCACGAAAGCTTATGCTCAAATAAATTGGTTAGTCTCTAAGGTGCCACATGTACTCCTTTTCTTTTTGCGAATACAGACTAACACGGCTGCTACTCTGAAAAAAATCATCATATTTGACTTGGGTACCTGGATGGGGGCCTAAGACTGGATCACTTTAAGGGAACTGTGTTGTTTGGACTTCTGAGTAACCAGAAGGGTAATAAAGAAGCTGTTTTATGCTGATTTGGTAAATCTAAGCATTGGAATATCCACTCACTTTTGGGGGATTGTCTGCCCCATTCTTTGCAGTTCACCCTAATTGAGTGACCACAGCTAGCCCCCACTGGGACCCCAGTCACATAAGCACTTTTTATTTTCACATTCAGGTAACTCCAACAATATATTTTTTTATTTACTTTAAAAATAATCAATTTTGGACTGAGAGCAGATGTGAGAATTTTCAGCAACAAGAGACTTTAGAATGAAAATGATGCTTCAATATTTATGGGTGTACTACTACGATGATACTATTGTACAATATTAAATTAAAGAAGTACAAAAATGCCACAACCACAAAACAAAAAGCACGGATATGGTTTACAGATATGTCTGACATAGAGCTCTCATTCTTTCAGTAAATGAGCTGAATTAATAACTTAACTACTCCATTAAATTATCCTATTAGCTACAAATGCACATTAGTGTTAGTACCTTATAGTAATATAGCTCCATAAATTACCTTGAAATGTAATAAATACTGATCTTTTGGTTTGGTTTGTTTCTTTGGATACATCTGAGAGGTTCTTGTTCATTTTCAATTTGGCTAAAATCATAGTTGCTTCACGTACCTTGGCAATATAACATGGGGATTCTTCTCTTATCTCTGTGTGACAGAAGGCTTTAGCACTTTAATTTATTCATAAACACAGAGGTATTTAGCCTCTTTGTTCATTAATTCTGTTTATTTTACATCTGTAAAATTCCTTTGATGAAGCATTTTGCTCCTACAAGAGCATGGTTTATTTGTGTGCTGTCTGAAAGAAGAGGTTACTCTCTTTCTAAAGGCTTCATTTACGTACAAAAGTAGGCACTTCTGTTCCCCTGCAGTAATCAGGAAGGGTAATTTTAAGAGCAATGGCTTTTTTTGTTGTTTGGAGTAATAATAGAGTCCAGAGGCAAGTCGAAAAGACATTATTTGATTTTAAAAAAAGTTAACTGGTCTGCATGGGATGGAGGGAATCTTCTAAACTTTTACAGAAGTCCGCCCTCGATCTCTTGAGCACAATACTGAGTGAGAGAACACTCACAGTCAATGAAATGCCAAATAAGCAAGGGCTCTTCTTCAGAACAAATGTGCATTGACTAATTGTGCTCAGGCATGTGATTGTTCCAGCAGGTTTCAGAAGTTACCTTAATCCAAAATAACTCAGGGCTGTCAAGCGATTAAAAAAATTAGTTGCAGTTAATCGCACTGTTAAACAATAATAGAGGACCATTTATTTAAATATTTTTGGATGTTTTCTACATTTTCAAATGTAATTGAAATCAGTATAACACAGAATACTAAGTGTACAATGCTCACTTTATATTTATTTTTATTACAAATATTTGCACTGTAAAAAACAAAAGAAATAGTATATTTCACTTCACCTAATACAAGTACTGGAGTGCAATCTCTTTATCATGAAAGTCGAACTGACAAATGTAGAATTTTGTACAAAAACTAACTGCATTCAAAAATAAAACAATGTAAAACTTTAGAGCCTACCAGTGCACTCACTCCTACTTCAGCCAATTGCTCACACAAACAAGTTTGGTTACAATTTGTAGGAGATAATGCTGCCTGCTTCTTGTTTCACCTGAAAGTGACAACAGGCGTTCACATGGCACTGTTGTAGCCGGCGATTCACGATATTTACATGCCAGATGCACTAAAGATTCATATGTCCCTTCATGCTTCAACCACCATTCCAGAGGACATGTGTCCGTGCGGATGTCTGGTTCTGCTCGATAACGATCCAAAGCAGTGCGGACCGACACAGGTTCATTTTCATCATCTGAGTCAGATGACACCAGCAGAAGGTTGATTTTCTTTTTTGGTAGTTCAGGTTTTGTAGTTTCCGTATCTGAGTGTTGCTCTTTTAAGACTTCTGAAATCATGTTCCACACCTCGTTCCTCTCAGATTTTGGAAAGCACTTCAGATTCTTAAACCTTGGGGCGAGTGCTGTAGCTATCTTTAGAAATCTCACATTGGTACCTTCTTTGCGTTTTGTCAAATCTGCTGTAAAAGTGTTCTTAAAACGAACATATTCTGGGGCATCATCTGAGACTGCTATAACATGAAATATATGGGAGAATGTGGGTAAAACAGAACAGGAGACATACAATTCTCCCCCAAGGAGCTCAGTCACAAATTTAATTAATGTGCATAATCAGCATGGAAGCATGACCTCTGGAATGGTGGCTGAAGCATGAAGGGGTATACAAATGTTTAACATATCTTGCAATGCAGGCTAAATAGTGCCATGTGAACACCTGTTCTCACTTTCAGGTGACATTGTAAATAAGAAGCAGGCAGCAGTATCTCCCGTCAGTGTGAACAAACTTGTTTGTCTTAGCGGTTGGCTGAACAAAAAGTAGGACTGAGTGGACTCATAGGCTCTAAAGTTTGACATTGTTTAGTTTTGAGTGCAGTTATGTAACAAAAAAAATCTATATTTGTAAGTTGCACTTTCACGATAAAGAGATTGCACTACAGTACTTGTATGAGGTGAATTGAATAATACTATTTCTTTTATTTATCATGTTTACAGTGCAAATATTTGTAATCAAAAGTAATAATAGAAAGTGAGCACTGTATACTTTGTATTCTGTGTTGTAATAGAAATCAATATATTTGAAAATGTAGAAAAACATCGACAAATATTTAATAAATTTCAACTGGTATTCTATTGTTTAACAGTGTGATTAATTGCAATTAATTTTTTAATCACGATTAACTCAAATAAATTAATCACATGAGTTAACTGCAATTAATCGACAGCCCTAAAAATAACCCTTTCAAATATGGTGTTTTATAAACTAAAATAGGTTGCCCTCATGCAGGGTGACATGGGAGAGGGTGTTCGTAACTCAGATTGGGAGTCAAACTGGAGTTTGTGTCAGTGTGGAGTAAGAGGAAGATGTTTGTAGCGGGGTTTAGAGGTCATGAAGGGAGGCAGTTGTCAAATGGAAGGGGCATACAGCTATTTTCCACTTACTGGGTCCAAACTACATATGTAATCTCTGGGTGTACGTGTGACACACAAATAGCAAAATCCTGTCCCCATAAAGTCAATGGTAAAATTCCCATTGATTTGAGTGGAGCTAGGATTACATCGTGTATATGGGTATGTTTACATATGCTTTTTTTTTAATGGCCATGTGGTGTTTTAATAAGCTAAACGTTTACAGTAAACTGAATTTTAGAGGCAAAGATTAAGAAGATATGGCTAAGTCATTGGTAATAATAATAAAAATAAAAAAGAGGAAAAACTTGGGATTCAGCACAAATTCTCTCTTCTCCCAAATCTTTGTATCTTGTCTAGTTTAAGGCTGTAAACTCTGTGGGGCTAAGACAAGTCTTATGCATTTGTGTTGTGCCTAGCACCCTTTGGGATGTAATAATAATAGCAGGGCTGGGGGGTGGGAATGAAAGATGGAGTTGGGTTCTTAAAGGGTAAGTTGTTCATTGAGTAATCTTATGACCAGTGGCATTAAAGTTTAGAAATTTTTCTGGTTGCTTATGATTGAAAGATTCTGAATAGCAATTCCAGCAAACAAAAAATAGTTTCTCTACTATAACTTAAAGGGCATAACAGCAAGCATTCTGAGACACAGTACCAGATTCCCAGTGCTACATAAAAATTATTGTATAGGATGGCTACATTCTGTTTTAAAAAGTGTTAACAAAACAATATGCATTAAAAATATATGGTTTAGGTTGACTTCTGCATTGACAGAAAATAGACTTTTTTCTACTGCTTTTCGATTTTTATCACACTCTGTAGGAAGGTAAAACTAAATATATTTGCTTAAGTTAAGGGGCGGAGTAAGGAGAAGAAATCTTGGACTATGAGTAATGATGTTTTGCCACTTCATTTAGGATTTGTTTTGAAAATGATGCATTCTGTTGTTATTCCAAACATGGCTTAAAACCTAATGTTAAATTATCACTGTTTAGTTTTCAATTCTCACTGGCTTGGTGCAGCGTTTACTTTCTCCTCTGCTTCCACCACTGTGCAGACACTCGTGTGAGCATTTTCAGGAAATAAGAGAGTGGTGAAGTCTTGGTAATGTAGGATAGCAAGACATATACATGTAGGAATATGCACATAGTTCTACTAAACAGCATTGGAAAATATTTTATTACTTTTTTATGTAGGAGAAAAAGATCTCTTTGGAACACAACCTAAAAGCTGTCAAGTTCCTGAGATCTCTATATAATTATGTAGCTTTGTTCACAGAACTTATTTTTAGGTTGGCCTGTCTCTGGCCCATTGGAGAAACAAATTCCAGATAATTTATGAGCATTAGATAAACAATTACAGAACTTTGAGCTGGACCATCTCAGACTGGGGAACTGATTCTCCTCAGAGTACTGGAACTCTATTGACTTTAGTAGAGTTACTCCTGATTCTCACTGATGTATGTGAGGAGGATCTGGCTCTGAGTGCAAATCCATTCAATTTGCTATAAGGGGTAGTAGTTCATTTTTCACTACGCTCAGCTTGACTTAGAAAATACTGCTATCCATCTCCCCTTGGCCTATGCCTCTTTGTCATTAAGCCCTTTACAAATTTGCTTTTTCTACTTTTGGCTGACACTTGCTGTAAAATATATTTAGGTTTCCCTCTGTGTTTATTATTTTGAGTGGTTTGCATACTTGTGCCCATTCCTGAGTATTCAGAAACAATGTCACATCATACAAATGTCACTTAAACTGGCAAAGTCAACCTGGGCTCCATCTGGTGGTTTTGTTACAGTTCAGAATGTTGATCTGTGGGAGGTTTTGGGTGTGAAAGTACCTCTCACTTTTACTCCAAATCTACCAGTAGACCAAAACAGATGAGCTGTCTTGCACAGGGTAGCATTTTCTATTGCCTCCTCTGCTATACATTTAATGCTACAATAGACACGCACATATTCCCCACCCCAAACTTTTGCAACTGAAACAGGGCATCCAAAAGTGGTGTTCTCCTCCTTCTCCTTTCCACCGGTGTTGCCACCAGTCATGATTTTGTCATGAGTCTTGCAGTACTTGTTTGTCTTAAAGCTCCAGCTTTCGGAGTCATGTGGGAATAGCAGCTGTCATTCATGTATAAAAAGTAAGTTTCTAGTCCTCATGATTGCAAATAAATGCTCGAAAACATGACTCAAGTGCACCTTAAAGGCTCAGAAACTAAAAGACAAAAGAACCCAAAGTTTGTTTAGTTCTTAAAATGTCCTGATTCTGGGCGCCTGACTCATGCTTGCCGGCCAATGGTAACCGAAGGGTCAATGTGCGGAGCCCCCTGGCTGCCCCTACATGGAGGAGGCACAGGGGGGACATGCTGCTGCTTCCGGGATCTGCATGGAGCCCTGACAAGCGCGGAATGGGGCAAGCCCCACACTCCGCTCCCCAGCTACAGCTTGAGGGCCAGATTAAAATGTCTGAAGGGTCAGGCCGTAGTTTGCCCACCCCTGTTTTAAGGGGTTGTCAACAAGAAGCAATTTGTGCTCCCAAGAGTCTCATTGAACTAGCTTCATCTACTATGTAGAGTGGAGGTGCTGAAAATAAATAAATATTTAGGTGTAAAAGAAATTATGGAAATTGTAGGAATTGTCTAGAAACTGAAATAAAGAGTGTTGTGATTCTCACTGGAAAAAAATGTTTCCCTTTTCCCTGGAGACACTGTATGCCCCCCACCCTTCTTCCTCAGGAAGACACAATAACAGATAAAGCTAGCAACAGGATGACATTTTTCTCTTATATTCCAAAAATGTCAATGTGGAATAACTGTTCAGTTTCACACACATCTATCCACTTCGCTTATTATTTTCTGCTCCTCTGATTGCTTCCTTTACTCTATTAATTACTGTGGAAAAGGTCATTTTGATCTTTATGTTAAGAAAATAATCCAACACAGGCCAGTGCTAAGTAAATGAGATTTTATTTTGAGAATTGTTGTTAGTGCTGTTTCCTGTTGGCTTCAGTTATTTCCCCTCTTATTTAGTATCAGATATCACAGAATCAGATAACATTTCTTGTAAAATTCCACCAATCTGTTTGCTTTGTGTAAATTACTCCACATGCATCTTTCACATTACTGTCCATTCATTTTTAATGTTGATTTGACATATAAGAAAGGAGCCATTAAACACTGCATAGTATTGACATTAACACATAACATATAGTTAAATAGATGAATATAAATAACCATTAAAGACCCATAAATGGCACACAGGATATGCAATAATGAATTGTGTTTGGTCAAATGACACGTAATGTGCAGGTCAGTTGAGAAATTCTTTTTAAACTAAGTTAGCATAAAACTTAGCTTTAATTTAATTGATAACTGGAAGTTGATGTTGGTGTTAATGGACTCAAATGGCCCTTGAGTGAGTGGACAGATCTGCCCTATAATGACTTGAATCCTTCCCCTCAGACCAAATCTGGAAGGGCAGCGGTTTATACCTTTTCAGAGTCATCACCTGTGGAGTCCCACAAGACTTCATCCTCTTCCCCCATCTTATTTAACATCATAAGTAGCTGTCATGAGAGTTCATGCTCGCAGAGGGAGAGGGGATCTCCCAGATAATTAAGGCCATTCCCTCTATTAGGGGAGCTGCTGAGATAACCTGTCACTATGTGGATGACATCCAGCTCTGCACTCCTTTACATCAAACATCAATGGCACTATCTCCCAGTTTTCTCAGTGCCTAGCCAAGAGAAGGGCAACTGGCTGGAGCTGGGTCCAGGTGGAATGAAAGTGAGTATGGCAGAAGAAGGAAGCACTCTGAAGAAATTACCTTCTCTATAACATTCCCCAAAGGCATATGGTTTAGCCCTCATGTTGTTCAATAGCCTTAAATGTTCCAAAAGAACCTCCATGCTACAAATTGAATGCCCCAATAGAAAGAATTCATGCTCCTATCTGCAGCTAGCCGGGACACTGCACCCTTTCCTACTGAGCTCAGACTTGGTCACTGCAACATATGCATTTATTACCTTCAGGCTTGAATATTTCAACTGATATTTAGGACTAAAGACATGCACTCTGAAAAAGCTTTGTCTAATATAGAATACAGCAGCCCATCTGCTTAGCAACACATGTTGTTGTGGTCACATCACCCCAATACTTTATTTTCTGCAATGGATACTCTTTGAATACAGAGCCCAGTGCAAGGTCTCTGTGCTGATATTCACAGGCCCCCATAGGAGTGGGCCTAGCTTCCTGAGAGATCCCCTCTCCCTCTGTGAGCATGACCTCTCATGACAGGTATTTTCCATGTGACCAGGACAAAGAAACTGTGGACCAAAACAGAGAGCCTTGGGAGCATAGGAGACAACTTTCATGGGAGCTCAGTCTAGACTATGGATCTCACTCCTGTAAAAGGTAAGACTGGCCACAGACTTCACTGTATTCTGGATTAAATGCCAAACTCTTTTTTCATACACAAATTAAAGCAGGGTGGGTAAAAATCAATGATTTAAAAACAAAAATTAAGGTTTTTTTATTTAAATTCAAATATGGGTTTATTTTAAAAAAATCTATTTAAAATTAAATTTGAAACTGACAACCTATGTTTAGGCACAAACTTCTTATAATCTATTAAAATAATTTAAATTAAGTACAAAAAACAATATTAAGCTGGACATTTTTGCTGCCAAGTTTTAAAGAAAGCAAAACCATTGAACTGGGGGAAGTCACTGGCTAAACATCTAACTGTTTGAAGGGCTAAACCAGCTTTTGACGTCAGTAGCCTTTTTTGTAGGAGCAGAGAGTATATTTTCTACATTTCTGTTTATTCAACCAGTTCATTCAAAGTTAAAAAGACAATTGGGATTTTTCCTCTTCCAATCTATGAAGAAAAACTAGGTGTGAGAGGGTGAGATATACTAGTTCTAAAATCTTGAAGAGCGTGGTGATCAAAAACAATCGGTTGTTCAACTCACTAAGTACATATATACTTCCTCTATTTAATAAATCAGTTAGTTTCAAATGCAAAACATGTTTTGATAAACTTTTTTTCTTATATATACAGCACATCTAAGATAATTTTATTTAATAATAACTTTAAAAACTCTAGGTTTCAGAGTAGCAGCCATGTTAGTCTGTATCTGCAAAAAGAAAAGGAATACTTGTGGCACTTTAGAAACTAACAAATTTATTTGAGCATAAGCTTTTGTGAGCTACAGTTCACTTCATCAGATGCATGCAGTGGAAAATACAGTGGGGAGATTTTATATACACAGAGAACATGAAACAATGGATGTTACCATGCACACTGTAACAAAAGTGATCAGGTAAGCTGAGCTATTGCCAGCATGAGAGAAAAAAAAAAAACCTTTTGTAGTGATAATCAAGGTGGGCCATTTCCAGCAGTTGACAAGAACGTGTGAGGAACAGTACAGGGGGAAAATAAACATGGGGAAATAATTAAATGCTGTTTTTATGCATTTTAATTGAATTTGAATTTTTGTCTAAATAGAGCTTGACACAATAATTACAAGGAAAAAAATCATTTAGTAAATAAGAAATGCATCATTCACCATTTTCTACCATAATAAAAATGTAAAAATTAAGAATTTGAATAAATGTAAGTTAAGCTATATAATTGCTTAAATAAGTGTATAGATATAGTGTATCCTCCTCGTTAGCAAAAAGAGCACCAAATTTAGCCTTTAAACTATATTTAGTTGCAAATCAACATGTTTTGCTGTTTACTGACTTGATAAGAGTCAGCCTGTCTTTAGGAGAATAACTAAAAATGCAAACACAGTTAAAACTTGTCAGCAAGTTAAAGAAGTATGGGCTGGATGAATGCACTATAAGGTGGGTAGAAAGTTGGCTAGATTGTCGGGCTCAATGGGTAGTGATCAATGGCTCCATGTCTAGTTGGCAGCCGGTGTCAAGTGGAGTGCCCCAGGGGTCGGTCCTGGGGCCAGTTTTGTTCAATATCTTCATAAATGATCTGGAGGATAGTGTGGATTGCACTCTCAGCAAATTTGCGGATGATACTAAACTGGGAGGAGTGGTAGATACACTGGAGGGCTGGGATAGGATACAGAGGGACCTAGACAAATTGGAGGATTGGGTGAAAAGAAATCTGATGAGGTTCAATAAGGATAAGTGCAGAGTCCTGCACTTAGGACGGAAGAACCCAATGCACAGCTACAGACTAGGGACCGAATGGCTAGGCAGCAGTTCTGCGGAAAAGGACCTAGGGGTGACAGTGGACGAGAAGCTGGATATGAGTCAGCAGTGTGCCCTTGTTGCCAAGAAGGCCAATGGCATTTTGGGATGTATAAGTAGGGGCATTGCCAGCAGATCGAGGGACGTGATCGTTCCCCTCTATTCGACATTGGTGAGGCCTAATCTGGAGTACTGTGTCCAGTTTTGGGCCCCACACTACAAGAAGGATGTGGATAAATTGAAGAGAGTCCAACGAAGGGCAACAAAAATGATTAGGGGTCTGGAACACATGACTTATGAGGAGAGGCTGAGGGAACTGCGATTGTTTAGTCTACAGAAGAGAAGAATGAGGGGGGATTTGATAGCTGCTTTCAACTACCTGAGAGGTGGTTCCAGAAAGGATGGTTCTAGACTATTCTCAGTGGTAGAAGAGGACAGGACAAGGAGTAATGGTCTCAAGTTGCAGTGGGGGAGGTTTAGGTTGGATATTAGGAAAAACTTTTTCACTAGGAGGGTGGTGAAACACTGGAATGCGTTACCTAGGGAGGTGGTAGAATCTCCTTCCTTAGAAGTTTTTAAGGTCAGGCTTGACAAAGCCCTGGCTGGGATGATTTAATTGGGGATTGGTCCTGCTCTGAGCAGGGCGTTGGACTAGATGACCTCCTGAGGTCCCTTCCAACCCTGATATTCTATGATTCTATGATTCTATGAAAACTGATTATTTAAATCAAGGTTTCCTGCTTGCTGATTTAAATCATTATTAAAATTGGTGATTTAAAAAGCTTTGATTTAAATTAATCCACCCTGCTATAAAGTAATAAACCAATTGACTTCTGTAGCCTGAGAAGGAGAAGACAGGTGTGTTAGCGAGTGTTTATATATATATATATGTAATATAGTCTGGCGGGGTCTCTGCAAAGTTATTGTATACTGAATCCTCTGGAATACAGATGCTCAGCGGTGGGAATCCTATAAAACCTAGATAATTAGAGATGCTGTGCTAAAAACTCAGGAGGCACAGTGCCTACGAGTGCTCTGGGGAGTATAGTTCCTGAACTAGCTTGTCAGAGGGTGCTGTGTTCACAAGCTTTGCAGAGGCCCCCAGCTCTCATGGCCCCTCCAGCCACCTTCTGGAAGGCTAGTACCAGTGTGGGCTCTAGAGTCACATCCCTTGTGCTCAAGGGTATGTCTACACTGCAGGTGGGACCATGCCTCCCAGCCTGGGTAGACAGACTCATGCTATCGCTGCATGAGCTAGCTCACTGGAAATAGCTGTGTGGATGTTGCAGCATAGGTCATGGCTTGGGCTAGCTGTCCAAGTCTAAGCCTGTCTGACTCCTGGGTCTACTCTTGGGTGGCTAACCTGAGCTGCACACGTGCCGCTATGTCCACGCTGCTGCTGTTAGCGTGCTAGCTCGAGCAGCGGTAGCGTGAGTTTGTCTACCCAGGCGAGACTCACAGGGTTGCCAGTTTTGGTTGGACATATTAGAATCATAGAATATCAGGGTTGGAAGGGACCTCAGGAGGTCATCTAGTCCAACCCCCTGCTCAAAGCAGGACCCATCCCCAATTTTTTGCTCCAGATCCCTAAATGGCCCCCTCAAGGGCTGAACTCACAACCCTGGGTTTAGCAGGCCAATGCTCAAGCCACTGAGCTATCCTTATTCCTGGAGGTTTCATCACATGACATAATCTTTAATGAAAGATTAATTTTTAATTCCTGGAGATTCCAGGACAATCCTGGAGGGTTGGCAACCCTGACAGGAGGCATGCTCCCAGCAGCAGTGTATATATACCCCAAGAGAGCACCAGGACTGCAACTAGACCTGGCTTCCATGGAGAGGCTGCTTGTGCCTCTTCTCTCTCATTTCCCTTACCCACTCTTGTGCATCTGGACAGAGTCAGGATCTAATGTGGCCCAGTGTGGCTTATATCCCTGTACACGTGGGAAGATGATTTACTCTTCAGCCACAAAGTAATGTCTTCATATGGCATAGGTGTGTAAGCCACAAGTGAAAATAAAAAGACATTGATAACTGTGGTGAATTTCCACACATCTTGTTAATCAGTCGATAGAACTTTGTAAATATCAGGCATTTGGAAGGCAGCTTGTGAGCCTGGTAGTCTCATATGTTGTGGAATTCACCACCTTTTCCTCATGTGACCTGTGCATACAGTGGCCTTTATTTTTAACACACTGCTTGTGGAAGAAGAATGCTGGAGTCTTTTCATTGGCAATTTGTAGCCACCTCTAAAAGAGTGATCAAGTGCAAATATACAACAGAAACATTTGTAGATTTTTTTTTGTAATCTGTTTTTCAAAATTATTTGTAAAAAGCAAATAAAGAAAACACAATTAAGGAAGCAAGGAGTAGAAGCTGGGTTGTTTTATCTGAATATTTATTTTGGCAGTGATCTGGAGTTCTGTAAAACTGACTTAATTGTCTCTAAATTTGCCAGCTGTAGTTTTATCTTTTATTATTAGAGTAAGGACATGTTTTGGTTACTTCATGAGATTTTTTTTTCATAACTTTTTATGAACATAATGCATTTGCTAATAGGTGTGCAGTCTAAAAATGCAAAAAGAAAAGGATCACTTGTGTCTCCTTAGAGACTAACAAATTTATTTGAGCATAAGCTTTCGTGAGCTACAGCTCACTTCATCAGATGCATTCCACTGAATGCATCTGATGAAGTGAGCTGTAGCTCACGAAAGCTTATGCAGTGAGCTGTAGCTCACGAAAGCTTATGCTCAAATAAATTTGTTAGTCTCTAAGTTGCCACAAGTGCTCCTTTTCTTTTTGCGAATACAGACTAACACAGCTGCTACTCTGAAACCAGTCTAAAAATGGCATTTTTAATCTTACATATAAAATGTGTTTTATAGACTCACAGACATGGGCTCTTAAATTTAGCTCCTAAGAAGTGTTAACATATCCTGAACCACAACAATGCTGTTACATTACAGATTTTCTTGCTGATTGGATCTCCTGTGTAGTCACTGGAAGAGTCACACAAGTTCTGTGTATTACTGTCAGAGGCAGATTTAAGGTTTCCTTGGGCCATGGGCCAGAGGAAGTAGGGGACCCTCCCCACCCCTTCCACCTGTGGTCCTGCCACCATTTCACCCTCTCCACATATGACCCCGCCCAATTGGCACCTACTGCCTCAACCTTTTGCATTCAAATTAAGCTGCTTGTTTACTCTTCCACCACTCTGCATGTGTACTAGCAGTGAGCACACTGAGAGTGGAGGAGAGTCTCTGAGCTCTCAGTTCAGGCACCCAATGCTACAGTGGCCTCCTGACAGACACAAGGAGCAATTGCAGGAAGGGTCCTGCTCAGCCTTTGCACCCCCAGGATGGAGCATACTCAGTTGCTCTGTGGGGGGCACATGTACAGTCTTGTCAGCATGCAGACAGGCTGTTCAGAGACTATAGCTGGCAAACTCTAAGAAGTCTTTGTTGAGCACGTGTGAACTTGAGATTTTCAGCGGCTCAGAAATTGGCCAAATTTGGGTGAATTTTTATGGGACCAGTAAAAGGCACATTCCTAGCACCACTACCCACCCTGTCAAATTGCAAGTCCCTGCTCCAAAGCATGGAGGCATTATAGCTTCTCAATACATTGCCAACCTCAATTATTTAAACATCATGAATCAGGCTTAAAAAAATCAAGTTTTTTTTTAAATAATACAATTTGTGTTTTTTCTTTGCCTTTTGATTTTTGAGCCTTTAGGGTGCGTTTTTCTTCAAACTTTACAATAGAATAATAAGGGCTAAAACCTTTTTTTTTTTTTTAATGAAACGCTAAGATTCTCAGGTATTCACAACACTCCTGGAATGATGGGGTGGGGTAGCCAGAGTGGGAGGGCTAACAATAACACCATATATTGTGAGACTTCGTATAAAAATGAGTGTTGGCAACAAATCTGACAGTGACGATTTCTAGTGAATATTCATATGCTGAACTTCCATTTCTGTCAATGGAAATTCTGTGCATAGTATGAATTAAATGCAAAATATGCAACAGAAATCTGCTGTGTCGGTTGGAATGGACTGTTTTTCCCTATAGTTTTGCCTCTTATGCAATTATAGTCCTCAAGGAGACAACAGAATTGTGCAAATGTAACGTATGTGTGTATTTGCTGATGGGCAAGCAAGTTGTTGTTTAAATAACTTTGGCATGTGTGCTTTGTCCAGGCTTGTAGGGCTACCAACACTTCATGCTTGACTGACATGCTCTAATATACAAGTAATATAACTTTCTTACAGCTATCCCTTTATCCATCAGAAAGGAAAATATTCAGTTTCATAATGGGGTGGTGAATGTAGCCTTTAAAACCAGCTTTCAAACTACATTGTTGTTTTTTGGCAGTTACCTCTGGCACTTAAGGTAGTTTTGCTTTAATAATCTCAACATATGTCATTCCCTTCTTTCCCATTCTGCATCATTTGTTGCTTAGAAGCAAGTTTAAAGCCTTCCTAAGCCTTTTTCTACAGTACAGCATATACAAGAATAAAATCATGGTAACTGGAGTATTTTATGGGGCTAATACACTCTACAAATAGAATACGAATCAAATTAGCATGAAAGCCATGACTTTCCTGTCATTATCTGGCTGGTATGCGTTTGCAACAGCTCTTTATAATGAGATTTCCTTATTTACAGTCAGACAGTTCCCTAGCATTGAAAATGTCCTTGGTGATATTGCAGTTTGTTTTGGTATAGACATTAAATATTATCAAATAGCCATACAATAAATTGAGTTAAACTGGAATTAAGGTTGAAAGTATGTATCAGTAACTTCTTGGTTAGGTGGACCCCATCTCTTTCCCAGCAGTCCTCCTTCCCAGAACAGCATCCCATGGTTGGGGAAACCAAAGCCCTCCCATCGTCACCAGCTGCACAACCATACATTCATCTCCAGGATGCACGTGCCCTTACCCTCCACTGGAAAGATGGGCGAGAATACCACCTGCACCCCCTAACTCCTGGTCCCACCTGGCCTTAAAATCTATGAATGGGAAAATGCTTTTTCAGTATGTGCTAAACTGCCTTTCTTTCACAGCACTAACTTTTCAAAGTACCCATCATGGGAGAGGGATAGTTTTCATTGCTTAACATTTGTATGTAACACCACAAGTATGCCTGACATTTTACAGGGAGAACAACAGGTTCCTTTTGAATAGGGTGACCAGATGTCCTGATTTTATAGGGACAGTCCCAATATTTGTGACTTTTTCTTACAAGGCACCTATTACCTCCCACCTCCGTCCCGATTTTTCACATTTGCTGTCTGGTCACCCTACTTTTAAAAATGGTGTTCAATCCAGGATTATAACTGTGCAGTGAAAGATTGCGAGAATAGTAGAAAAGTACATACAGATGGTGACTTCAGTTTATAGAGTGAATATTATATCGTTTTTCATAAGAAACATGAAAGACACTGAGAAGAGAAGATAATTGCATTTTGAATGTTTTATCTTCTTAGGATTAATGAACCATATTTATTTATTTTTGAAAAGCAGGACATCCCACTAAAATCAGTGGTGAAACCCACAGTGTAATGGGTTTCAGAGTAGCAACCGTGTTAGTCTGTATCCGCAAAAAGAAAAGGAGTACTTGTGGCACCTTAGAGACTAACACATTTATTTGAGCGTAAGCTTTCGTGAGCTACAGCTCACTTAATCAGATGCATGCAGTGGAAAATACAGTGGGGAGATTTTATATACACAGAGAACATGAAACAATGGGTGTTACCATACACACTGTAAGGAGAGTGATCAGGTGAGGTAAGCTATTACCAGCAGGAAAGAAAAAAACCTTTTGTAGTGGTAATCAAGGTGGGCCATTTCTGGCAGTTGACAAGAATGTGTGAGGAACAATCACTCTCATTACAGTGAATGCATCCGATGAAGTGAGCTGTAGCTCACAAAAGCTTATGCTCAAATAAATTTGTTAGTCTCTAAGGTGCCACAAGTACTCCTTTTCTCCTTACAGTATGTATGGTAACACCCATTGTTTCATGTTCTCGGTGTATATAAAATCTCCCCACTGTATTTTCCATTACGTGCATTTGATGAAGTGAGCTGTAGCTCACGAAAGCTTATGCTCAAATAAATTGGTTAGTCTCTAAGGTGCCACAAGTACTCCTTTTCTTTCCACAGTGTAATATGACCTTTTACATTTCATATCTGTATCTCTGACCAGCTGGGGAAAGGCTAGATTCCTGGGCTCTGATTCAGCAAAGCACTTAAGCATGTAGGACTTAAATCTGTATTTAAAAGTTAAGCATGTGCTTAAGTGCTTTGCTGGATTTAGGCCCTTAGGAGGAAAGAGGGTAGAGGAAATGCTTTTCTGTTGGAGACACATACCTACGTATTTCATTATATCTCACATTAATCAGGGTGACCAAAGGACTTCTCACAAAGATACTAGCAGTTGTTGCTTCATTGAAAATTATGCTTTTTATTAACTAATGAAAAAATACAGCATGAAAACATATGCATAACAAGTAGCTGATGGATAATGCTTTCATTCTACAATACAGCATCTGGAAGACTTTTGAATCAAAACTAGGAACTTTCAAAAACAACTTTTGATTTTTAAATCCTCACCATGTAGCTTCAGAATTTCAGTAGGAAGAAAACAAAACCTGGAAAACAGAAAAAAATTGGAGAATGATTTTTTTGGTCAAAAACTAAAATACTTGGTGGGAAAAATCAAAATATTTTCTTTAAAAATTTCACTTTTGAAAAAAAGTTAATTTGTTTAAAAAAACATAAAATTCTCTTGAACCAGCTTTATTTTTTAACACTTCAGGAGAGAAGTGCAACGTTGGCTATTGTCATGTGCCCTCAGGAATGTGCTCCATGTCTGTCTGTTTGAAATTAGGGGCTCACATGTTGAAGGGGAATGGGTTTTTCCAGTCCCAGTAGCATTTGTGTTTCTTCATAAAGAAAGATCTTCAACAAAACAATGTGCTCCTTTCACAAAAAAACAGGAGCTTTGTGAAATCATGACAATAGCATTGCTGAGCTGGGTGTGCACTTTTATAAAGGTTTGGGGTTTTGTGCAAGTAGATTACTATTATTAGAGATCATAACTTTGCCCCAGTAGGGATGGTGGCCTTCCAGCACATTTTCCTAAACTAGAACCAGTACAATTTTCCCCCCAGAACTGTGTAGAAAGGATAGTAGAGAGGAAGTCTGGTCCACTTGGAAACAGAGGAGGCTGGAAGGTGAGCGTTCTTACTGGGACAGACTTAAAATTGTAGTGAATTGTCTATAACATATGGTAATTGATCCAATGGTGAGGTGTGTGTTTCTGTGTAGAGGAGAAAGGTTGTAATGTTTGATAAACTTTTCCTTTCTTTGTTTTATGTTTTTTTATTGGATATGTTATATGTAGACCCACCGTAGTTGATACACTAAGTACTATTTTTGTATATTCATAATAAATGGAGAAAAATTGCTTTTTTCTCTGGAGCCTAAGTGAGTTGGTTGAATCTTAGAATATGATGCAGGACCCAACTCCTCTCTCAGCTTTTACCTGAAGAGATTAGGCACGTGGATTGGCATTTGGTTTGATTTTTTAGGAAAGTCCTTTTTACTTTGTTAATTGTTTGTAGAACAAAGAAATTGCATCTTTTATCTTTTGATTCTTGTACATGTCCCTTTGAGATTTTAAATAAGTAGGCTAATTTTGCACAAATGATAAAAACATGCCAGCTTTTTCTGTGGCAGAAACCTTTATGAAAGATGAGAGGGAAGTAAACCACTAGCAGTGATCGGAGAATCTCTGTATATACACTGGGCTCTGGAAAAGCATGCACTGAACACTTCACAGACATCATTGCAGATGTACATTGTCCTCTGGCTGGTTAGTCAAAATGCATCAGCTGGAAGTGATACTGAAGAAGAAATAAATCTCAGCATGTTGAATGTAGAACTCACATCTTAAAGAAAGCAAACAATGAGAACTTTTCATTTTCAAGATACTGCTTCTGCTGCTGCTCCAGATGTTGACACAGCTTCTAATGCTGCCAGTGAAGAGTGATGGAGAAGGTCAGTTCAATATGAGCCTCTGGCCTGGTCAAAGTGAATCCTTTGAAGAGGAATCCCATTACAGCAGAGCAGCACTATCAGCCTGGACTTCCCTCACTGGGAGATGACTGACTGAAAGGCCAGGACTGGTATCAATTAAATTATTTTGCTGAGCTGTGAAAACAGTAAAAATAAATACATAAAAAGACCAGAATTACAAGGTTATTCCCTGTCTCCTTGCTTTCCCAGCTAGTTAAATTCTTTTTTGGAAGAACTGCTTTCAGAGTGAACTGCTCTTCATAGAGTTTCTGGTTACTCTCCATTGTTTGTGATAATCCCGAAGAAGCCTGAAAATAAAATATCATTTCCTCAATGATTATGATCATTTATTTGTCCAGTTTTTCCTCTGCCTGCACACTGACATCTTAATAACAAATATAAAGTCAATCAGAATGTCTTTTTATAGCAGTACAGAATAGAGCTGGATGAGTTACTTGTAATATTTTTGCATCAGAAATTGAAATTGCTTATTATTATTTTGCAAAATGTCTGCAGAATAGCAGCAATTGTATTAAAAATGGAAAGACTGATGCAGTGTTTGTGTGGAACTTTTGGCATAACTTTTTTGAATTTCATGTTAGGTTTGTAGTGACTTATCCCAAAAGACACGTGGTATTGGTTCCATGGATGGCTAAGACAACTCTACATGGTCAGAACTCATTGACACATTTTCTCAAAGGGGAGCAGGGGACATAATTTTTGGCTCTATTTTTATTCCAGCCAGAAACAGGTGGTAATGGCAACGGGGCTTATTGGCCCTCACAAAAAGACCTCGTTAGGAGGTCAAAGGATTTCCCTGGCAGCCATGTGAAAACATCAACAAGGAGAGACATCTACCCACCAAAGATATTGCAGAGAGTAGCAAGTTGCCTGCTTGTTCCTGCCTCCCTGCCTGGAGAAAAAAAACATCCTGTTGGGTTGGTGGGGAATTGTGTCACGGCTAAGGGTCTGTGGTGGGCTGACCACCTCACATGAGGCCTTAAGGCGTAAATTAGTCAATTTAACCTATAGGCTGCAACTGGAGGAAAGCCAGGGAGTACTCAGGCCTAATTGGCTGATGAAGCCCTCTGTGGGAGGAGGCGAGCTGGGTTTATAAAGCTAGGAAGCTCCAAACAGAAGGAAGCTTCATGGAAGTCGTCTGCAGTCACTCCTGGGAGAAGGGAGGTGTGGTTGGGATAACAGAGGTAGGTAGCCTGTAGCTACTCCCTGAGAGGAGGGAGTTTGGGGCTGGCAAACCAGAGGAGTGGGGAGAGCTAATCCCCAGAACCTCCAGGAGACACCACTGCCCAGTAGTGAGTAGAGGCCCGCATCAGATGAGTCCTCCAGATAATCACATGAGCATCTGAACTCTGAAATTTTTTAGGTTCTGCCATTATGCTATTGGCTATGTTGAGGCTGGCATATAGCATGTTTTACGTGCAAGTTGGCCACAGTCAGACTGGCTTATAGCATGTGTTGATACATAATTGCTGTGTTCTTGCTGGGGTTGTCAGTGTGCAGTTGACCAGATTCAGTAATACTTTTGGTATTCTGTGGGGTCCTGGTAGGAGAGGGGTGGATTATCTGCTGGCAGACCCAGGGCCGCCAGAGGATTCAGGGGGCCTGGGGTCTTTGGTGGTGGGGGTCCTTCCGCTCCGGGTCTTTGGGCTCTTTACCGAAGACATGAAGCAGAAGGACCCCCGCCGCTGAAGTGCCCCTGAAAACTCTCGTGGGGGCCCCTGTGGGGCCTGGGGCCTAGGGCAAATTGCCCCACTTGCCCCCCCACACCTTCTGGGCGACCTTGGGCAGACCATAACAACAGTAACCACTGTGCCTCAGTCTCAGCTCACTCACCTGGCTCCTGCTACCCAAAATTCTGGTTTAAAGTCAAATGCTTCCTCAACTGGCCCCCCCTTTGTGGACCTGGAAGAAAACATAAAATAATCCATTGATAAAGTTTGCAGATGACCCAAAGATTGGGGGACTGGTAAATAATGAAGAGGACAGGTACCTGATGCAGAGCAATCATGATCGCTTGGTAAAATGGGCGCAAGCAAACAGTATGTGTTTTACTATGGCTAAATGTAAATGTATACATCTAGGAATAAAGACTGTAAATCATAATTACAAGCTGAGGGACTTTGTCCTAGGAAGCAGTGTCTTTAAAAAAAAAAAAAAAGGGTCATGGTGTATAATCAGCTAAACATGAGCTCCCAGAGTGATCCTTGGATGCATAAATGGAAATCTTGAGTAGGACTGGAGAGGTTATATTACCTCTGTATTCTGCACTGGTGCAACTGCTGCTGGAATACTGTGTCCAGTTCTGGTGTCCACACTGCAAGAAAGATGTTGATAAATTGGAGAGAGTTCAGAGAAGAGCCTTGAGAATGATTAAAAGTTTAGAAAACTTGCCGCCTTGATAGATCCAAGGAGCTCAATCTATTTAGCTTAGCAGAGAGAGAGTTTAATCGATGTCTTGATCACAGTCTACCTACTGGAGAACAAATGGGATTTTCACAGTCTACCTACTGGAGAACAAATGGGATTTTCAATCTAGTAGACAAAAGTATAACACAATCCAAGGGCTAGAAGTTAAAGCTAGACAAATTCAAACTGGACATAAGGCGTGTAAATTTTTGGCAGGGAGATTGCAACCTAACATCTCTTTATTTCTTAAAATTCAGAAACACACAAGAACCCAAAAACAGAGAAACAAAACAGGCTGCTCCCTAAAACAGATGAACAACTCATACACACCACCACCCTGCCCCTGCCTTGGTCTACCTGGCTGACTGCAAAATGACTCTGCTAGGCCCGGAATCACAGGTTTCCCTCTAGAGCCCCCTATCCTGTAAGCATGACAGGATTTAATGTGACTGCCTGTAATTTTTACAGTTTTCAGTACATCACGCTGAGGAGAGGTCTGATTTTTTGCTTCAGTTGAGGAAGTGCCTGCATTGTCAGCCTGCACCTTCATAGGCACTCTGGCTGTCTGCACCAACTCTGAAATATATGTCGCTGGCTGTATGGTGGTGGGGTGGTTCAGTGTCCATTGTAGAGATTTTAGTGCTTTCTGTCTGTCATCCAAGGCTGAATCCTGACTTTTCAGGTCCCTGTCTTGTTAAGTAAGAACAGCCCCAAAGCAAAACGGGAAAGAGAATTTTCACCACTGCCCTGCTCCCTCTCTAAAAATGGTCTGGCTGTAATGTCACCCCCACCTCCCCTTAACTTCCCTCTGTGGGGCTGTTGTTGCCTTGGTCACGTTACTTCTCTGCCTGGGCAGCTCAGTGTAATGAGGATGCAAAATGTGGAACAGATCCCTATGCTACTTGTGAAGGTATAAAACAGGGCATGTAAATATGTCTGAGGAAAAATGTGGGAGGCCTCAAAATTTCTCAGAAAGCCAAATTGAGGGAGGACTCAAAACCCATGAAAAATGATAGGATGAAAATGTTAGCACCAAATTTGGAGGGAAAAATGTTCAACAACGTCAACCACTCTAGTGTGGAATTTGTTACTGCTGCTGTAGTAGCGTGTGTGTGTCAGTGTGTGTTCATGTGCAAGTAGGAGCTGCATTTTGGCCTGACAGTCTTTAGTTGCTTCATTCTCTAGTAGTGTATCTTGGTGCTCATAGAGGTGAGGGACTAAATAGCACTGGTGTAGCTGTCTGTAGTGCAGCCAGGTAATTTACAGTCTCCTTCCCCAGACTGCAGCTCTGCCAATTAACCCAAATCATGACCTACAGCAACCCTATTATTTCAATCCTGGAGTATGTATTAAGGCCCCGATCCTGCAAAAAGTTACATATGTGCTAAACTTTATTCATGTACAACTCCATTGAAGTCAATGGAATTACTCATGGGAGTAAAGTTACACACTTGTCTACTTGTTTGCAGGATCTGAACCTTAATTGGTAAATTGAAGTGCCTGTAACTTTAAAATAAAACAAAAGAGGGACAAGAACATAATAATTTTTATTTATTTCCTGAGATTACAAAATTAAGAAACTTCCATGCTGTTTCATCATAAAAACTAAAATTGTGCTGGATTCTTGAGGTAACATCTGTAAATGTGGGAGAATTGTCATGGTGGTCAATGCTTCTGGACCTGCAAGTTTGACACAATGCCCCTTGTCAGATTCAGCTCTCACAGCCAAACATGTTGCTAACTAGGAAAGAATAAATGTTAGTCTAACTAGAAAAAACTGAAATAGGCATCAAGCAGCAAAATCATACATTTAAATAAATTTGAGACCTAACAGTTCTCCAGTGAGAGGCTGGACACCCCCAACCTGCTCCTCAGCATGGTTATTTACTAAAACGTCCCTTTTGTGAGTAGTTTGATATCTGTCTTGAGTAGAAAGCAGGTGCTACTTCATGAATAGTAGCAGCCGGAGTTTTCAGAGGTGCTGAGCACCTGCATCTCCCATTGGCTCTGCTTGGCACTCTGGGTGCTCAGTGTGTGTGAAAAACAGGCTCATGTCAGACTGTCAGACACCAGGAGGAACAGCGCAGTGGTGCAAGGGCTTGGAGACCTCTAACAGCCAAGTTTTTAGTGGGCTGTCAGTATCATTTTATTAATGATGATACTTACGATTTTTAGCACAGTAGTATATAAATATTACAATGTTAAATAAAACTAATCCTCCTCAGCACTGGATGTGCACCTAACAGGCCCCCTGGACTCAGCAGCTCTCTTCCTCATACTTGGAGAATGTCAACACTGCCCTCCGCTCATTGGGAAGGGCACTCTGTACACTGCAGCCCAGGTTGGCTGGGGTTGATTAATTTCAGCTGAGCCTCCCTTTCTTGCCAGCCTGGATTTGAGCCGACAGGTTCGTGAAAAGGAGAGCCCAGCAACAGGGGGAAGAGGGCATTCACTTGATCTGAGCTCGGCGCTGCAGGGGGCCCAGTAGATTTAAAAACAAAAATCTGCTAGCCAGACCCCTTCCGCTCTCTCCCCACCTGCTTCCGGGGTTTCATCTCTGAAAACAGCTGGGCAACTAACCCCAGGGCAAGCCAGGGGAAGAAGTAAAGGGGAACCAAAATCAAGCTAGCTCCACTGTTGATCCTGTAGTAAGGGTTTCATCGCTGGAGGCATGTTGCCCCCCACTCCATTGGGGCACATGGCCCTGTCTCATCCCACCCCACCTTCCATCCATGTGGCTCGCTTCACTGGCTATCCTGCCTCCCCTCCCCGGCCGGGAGCTCAAGGGCCAGACAGGACAGTCCCGTGGGCCAGATGTGGCCTGCGGGCCGTAGTTTTCCCACCTCTGCCTTAATCCTTCTCCACAAACCACAAGTATCTGAGGCTAGAAACTGTGTGAGACATTCAGATTTTCTCTTTATTTTAATAGTTTTTTCTCTCTGGTCATGAGCACTGGGAATAAAATATGAATTTGTATGCATGGCTAAGCTTATGCTGGGAAACATATGGACAGTTGATCTGAATGCTGACATCTTGTTGATGGGAAAGCTTTGCAACTTACAGCATGTGTGGGTATCTTCTTGAATTATTTACCTTTAAGTGATTTTGATCATCAGATTAAATAAGTACAAAATGGAGCAAGACTGAAGACGTGTAAATGAATATTCTGGGATATGTGAGTGTTCTTTCATTGTTCATGCCCTAGGCATGTACGTTTTTAAAAAAAGGATAAAGGAACATATATTTTGTTTAAATTAAGCTATAATAAAGTTTGCTAACATTTTTACTACTTAACCACTTATAGTTGTAGTAAACCTTTTTGCTTAACTGCTGAATGTTGTTAGTTAAAAACATATCAGCAATATTTTTCTAAAAGATAGTGAACTTTTCAGGGCCATAGCAGAAGCATGCTTCAGGATTTTATTTTCATAAGATAGCGAATAATCCTTGAGAAGGAAAACACAAATCAGACTTCCATTGTACGTTCTAAAGGGTTTTTATTTGAAAGACAGGGTGCCATTCTGTCAAATAATTAAAATGTTCCAATACTGGTTAAGTGCTTTCATTTGTCCTCTTCAGCAGTAGCATCAAGCACAAGCAGAGGTCAATGAAAGAAGAACAGATGCAGCATGTATCTGACCTTTTCTAGGTAAAGAAATGAATAAAAACAGTCAAAGCGTTCCTAGGTAGAAAGTTCCATAGAAAAGTAAACCTTAGTAACGTAGCATGCTAGGCCAGGGATTGACACCGAACCATAGAGAGGCCTTCTGAAAGATATTTCTCTGTCCCTTCAAGAAGGGGTTGTCTGGAGAAGGTAGAATTTCAAGGTTAATAATGCATACTGCTTTTCTTACATAAAGCTCCATTTTACACAGTTGGGAAACTGAGGCACAGAAGGTAAGGGTCAGCCAACAAGGCATTGGAGGAGTGAGTAATAGAATACAAGTCTCATAAATCCTAATTTGGAGCAGTAGCCACAGTACCATGCTTCCCAGACAAGGAAACTGGACCAACTTTTTGTTCTGTATTTGTACAGCACCTAGCACAATGGGATTCTGGTTCATGACTGTGGCTCCTAAGTGTTACCACAATACAAATCATCTCCATTGTCATCTCCATTTGCTTTTTAGAATTAACCCTCCCCCACCCCACACACACACACTTTGGTTGTGTCTTTGCAGATTTATCAATCCAGGTACCTATATGGCCACTATATAACCTGAGTGCCTCAGAGTTATTAATGTATTTTATCCTCACACTACTTCTGGCAGAAATCAGACTCAAGAATCTTGGCTTTTGGCCCAATACCCTATTCCTAGACTGTCCTTTCTCCCAGTTTTGGCTGCTGTTAGCTTTTTAAATTTTTTAATAACGCCCTTGTTGTCAGGAAGAAACAGTTAAAAGAACTTTGTGGTTTCAGTGCTTGTGCTTTACAGTCCTTTGAGGCTGTGATCCTGGACAGGTCTTTCATTTCTGTCGCACCATACGTTCTCACTTTTCATTGAGGACAGGCTGGCTTTAGTTCTGTATGCTATTCTTAGACTCCCATAAAAGTCCTGAATGTTTAATTTCAGAAATTCATTCACTTGAGAGGACAGATTTCAGGCAAAAGGAACTAGAAAATGAGGGGAAGCAGAGCTTTTGCACTAAAGGGACATTATAGTTTCATCTAGTTTAAGGCCAGAATGGACCATTATCTCATCTAGTCTGACTTTCTTTATAGCACAGGCCATTAAATTGCACTCAGCCACTTTTATATTGAGCCCCGTAACTTGAGTTATAAGTTCTTAGGAGCCTCTTTTCAGTACAGTTTTAATCCAGTCTTTGTTTACATGACTTTGGTTACAGCTGGGGCCGAAATGATGTTAAATACATTTTAACAAAGATGGGTGCTCTAAGCAACAAATGTCCAGTAGCAAAACAAAAATATTCTCACTGACACAAATTGGGGGCTTGGTCTCCTAAGATTCTCCATTCCTTTGATCCCATTAATATCAGTGGAAACCTGATCAGACTCTGACTGCTCATTTATTCAAAAGTTCCTCCCTGTGGCCCTGATTCCTCAAGGCAGTTAAGCATGTGCTTAACTTCATCCCTATTGGCACAGATATGCCTAGAGCTGATTGGGAAGCAGGACTTTTTGTGTGTGAAAATTTTCATGAAAAGTTTGTCCTTTGCTGCGAAGAAAAAAAAAATTAAATTAAAAATTTCCAATCAGTTCTACCCAGGATTTTGATGCAAAAGAAACAGAAACCATTATCACTGCATAGAGTAGTACAGGCTGGTGTTGGCTTTTATGATCTGAAATTTCAGTAGGGTTGAGTGAAACCATCAAACTAATTTTTGTGACCCAAGTGAGGTTTGAAGTTGCACTCTGCATCCAGAGGAGACTGCATTAACCCATGATGTTGCTCGGTCTTTCTATATCTAAATAAAAAAATATTACAACACAAACATTTTCTAATATTTATGATTTAAATGACCTACCAAACCAATGAGATTGAGAGTCAAAGTAGAGATGCTGGGCTAAAGTCAGAAGTAACATACTTGGTATAAGTGACATGTTGATAAGACAATTTTAGAGTCAGCCTTTGTTGTATGCCTGCCTTTGCTGGTACAATGAAGGGCAGAGAGCACCCAGCTGCAGGAAGCTTGCTCAGAAGTGGGTTACAGAGTGACACAAGGTGCCTGCAATTTCTTCTCTGCCTGTGGCCTGCAGACAGCCAAAGTAGTCCCCACTCTGTGTGGCACTGGCCAGGGAGGCAGTGTTCACTGAGTACATCGGTGTCCACTAGAAGCTCTAACTGAGCTTGAGTCTCAGCATTAAACAGCCTCCCCAAGCAGAACTCCTGAGGGAGGGCAGTAATGCAAACTCTACCGGCTCTCTCTAAGGCACAGCACTTCCTCCTGAGGCAGGAGGGTACAATTTTCACTGCCTTGTATCGTGGGGGTGAGATAAGATTCGAGCTTACTTTGGCTTACACCAGCTTGCCAATGGGCAACTTCCCGCTCCAATTACTTCACTTCTTAATGTGTGTCCACACTGTAATGGCGGGGTGTGATTGAGCTACCATACCCCAGCTAGCTTTAATCTAACTATCTTGGGTCCTGGAATAGTGAAGCAGTGGCAGCGTGGGCTTCAGTGCAGGCGAGCTCTGCAGGTAATTACCCAGGGCTGTAGGCAGGTTTGTACAGCCCATGCTGAAGCTCTCACTGTTGTGGTTTCACTGCTCCAGGACCCAAGCTAGTTAGATTAAAGATGGCTCAGGAACGTCAGATCAAGCTTCAGTATCACCCTGTGATTGCAATCAAGACATACCCTTTATATGCCTTGCAGAGATCAGCAAGGAGTGGGTGGTTTTTTACTGTCCAAGGCTCAGTGGGCCTTATCCCTGACTGGGTGAACTTTCTGTTCTCATTTTGTCAGATACTTGTATTTTTTATTTGTAGTTTAATACAATAAGCAATAAAATACTTATTCTGTCTTTTGTATCTCTTGTGCTATGGTTTAAATCTGTTTGCTTCGCACAGATTCAGTTAATTTTCTTTCAGTGAAAACACATTTTAAAATTTCTTCTCCTCTCTTCCAACCCCTATGCTTTCAAACTTCAACTGAATTTAAAGCTACATTAGAAATTTCAGATAATGCCAAATTATTTTTGGGATTATTGGGGTGCAGGGGGAGAACACATAGATTATTATTTATCTGAATATTACCATTAACCAACTGGTAAAACCAGATGGCTCGTTTTGTGATTAAAGCTATTTATTATTATTTATTTTATTATAAATTAGTCAAATTTGAAGATTGAGTTTAGAGATTTGCAAAAAACTCCCAGTACAGAAACCACACAGTCATGATCTTGAATCTGCTCATCGGTATGCTATGGTACAATGCTGCTTTGCAAATATGTCTCTGATGCTTCTACTTCCTCTCCCTCCCCTCCTCCCCCTTCATGACCAGTGTGGTTTGCCCTTGGCTTGGCATCCTGTCCACCTTCAAAGAGACTAGCAGACAACAGTGCAAAGATGTTTACTCATGACCTAGACTTGATCAAGACTCATTTACTAGAACAAAATGTTTTGTTTCCAAGTAATGGCCTTTCAATAATTTTTTAATAAAAATACACATTCAGAATTAGGCCCTAAAGTAATACGCAATTCAAAGAGCTCTTGTAATATTGGAAGACTTCATTTTTTTTAATTGTATAGTATTCTCTGGTTTGTGACTTTTCCATTGTCATCTGGGAGTAACTAGCAATTTTCTGTATTGTAGTAGGATAGAAGTCCACATCCTCACAGTCCAGTTAAATGGGTTGGTAACGAGTGGTAGGTTAACTGACTTCTTGTATCCCATTGCCAAATCTTTGTTTACTTTTCATTATGATTAAATGCCTGTGAAAATATCCAGTTGATTGAATCCAGTTCTTAATCTGAGGAGAGGAAAGGAGGGTTGGAGGTGGGAAATCTCCAGGGAGTTTGGCTCCCATTCTTGTTAAAAATCAAAGCTTCTGGTGGAATCCCATATCAAGCTTTCCCTTGCTGAAGACAGCATAGTTGAGAGACTTTTCGTGACCAACCCACCAAGAGGGTCAGCAGTTCTTGGGAATAAAATCTTTGTTTCCATAGAAAAGAGTGAATTGTTCCCTGGTGTTCGAGCAGACAGTCAAAACTGATGCTCTTTTTTTGGAGCAAATAGCTAAATTTAGGGTTTTGCAGCCAAACCAGTACTACTGTTCTCTCATTGGCTGCATACAGGGAAAGCAGTGTGGCTCCTTACATTTGACGCATCAAACTTTGATGGCTCCACCCTGGAATAATCACTCAGGTCTCTCTCTCTGTGCAAGTAGCTTTTCCCAACTGTTAACACTGTGGTGTGTGCTGCTTCTATCCTTCAATTCCCATCTCCAACCCCAAAGCACTTCTGTTCTATATAGGATCTTATACAGCACTTACTGTTGTAGTATCTAAGTACCTTGCAGTAGTGCATTAAGCTGTGTGACTACCCATCTGTTGCCTGGTGTTTGTTCTCTCATTCTCCCCTAGAGGGAGAAGCGTGTGCAATGGAGTGTCTTGGTTTGGTAATGCATGGGTTTTTTGGTTGTTTGTTTGTGTTTGTTTGTTTGTTTTAAATATAAATACACCTGTTGCTATGTGTCTGTTAGAAAAGGCAAGGTCACATTTGGAGTGAAAAGAGGTGAAGTTTATGATGGGCCTTAGCTCCTGAGAAGAGTTCATTCCACAGTCACTGATCACCTCTTAAGAAAGGTCTATCTCCTGCACAGACAAGCTTTACTCTCGTCATTGAGAGTTCCACTGTGCCAGAGGAGCAAAGTTGGGGACCACAGTCTTCATCCTGGAGTTTTAGATGACCTTTTGTATCACCTCAGCCTAAGCCATGGAGTGCCTTGAAGAGAAGGACGGAGACCTTGAACTGGATTTGAAATTCTATGGTAATCTGCATAGAGAGTGGAGGACAAGTCTGATGTGCTTGCAGTAGTCTGTGTTGTTGAGGAGACTCACTGCACTATTCTGTACTCGTTGGAGTTCCGTAAGTGCTGTGGAATGACTTGACCGATTGTGGGTGTGTATTTTCAACCAAACAAGACTGCACCATGGTTGAAGCCTCTTCAGAATATTTTTCTCTACCCACCAGCATCACTGTGTCTTGCTTGGGTTCAGGTTCAGCCAGCTGTTCTTCATTCAGGAGCTGATCACATCCACGCACTTCCTTTATCCCAGTCTGCTAACTTCTTTGTCTTCTACACAGTAGACACTAGGTGGCAGTGCTCACACCACTACAAGTTCTTTTGGGGTCAGTTGCTGATTTTTTTTTCATGTTTGTTTGCACCTGTATGTGTCCAAGTAATAGTTCCATTTATGCAATAATATATACTGTTTTCACAGTTGATTGTCCTTAGTATACTGCTATACAGGAGTTCCAAAACGAGACAGAATTAATACATTCATTAGTGGAAATGTAGTTCAGATCTTTTCAGAAAGCCTATCCCTTTTCCATGATTTGCAGTAGGAAAAGGCTTCTGAGGAAGTATTTGAACTCTGAATTCGTTTAAGACACTGCTTTCATTTTTAATGATTTCTTCTTTTCGGGCCCTTTTCAGACAGGCAAGGCATAAAGCTATCCCATCATGAATTCAATGGGGTTTTTTCTGTTTGTTTTCCACCCAAGGATCTTAAGTTGCCTTTCTGACTATCATGCCCTAGTATTTCCACTGCGAGGATACAGTGTAGTTCTTAGTGTGCCAGACCCCATGTCTGAGGCCCTGCCTATATTGTGTATATATAGACAAGGCCTGAAGGATCCCTGTTACATTCAGTCATCTTTGCCTGAAAGCTGAAGACCTAATTATGTGCCTTGCTGCGCTCGTCAGAAAGAAAGGCTATAGAAATGGGATCTCCTATTTAGCCTCAGCAGTGTGGCTGGACAAATGGAGCAACTTAACTTTTCCCCTTAACCCCTTCCCCAAATCCCCGCCCCAGCCCTGCCTCCTCTTCTGAGCGCGCCGCATTCCCCCTCTTCCCCCCTCCCTCCCAGCCACGCGAAACAGCTGTTTTGCGGCGCAAGCACTGGGAGCTAGGGGGAAAAAGCAGGCACTCTCTCGAGTGATCAACATTCATATTCTTTCTTGAATGATCAACTCTTCTTTGGGGAAAAATAATAATGGCAAAATCCCAGACATTTTTAGTTATTTAAAAATTCCTCTTGGACGGTGATTTAAGAACCAAAAAGCCAGACACGTCTGGGAAAATACGGATGTATGGTAACTTTAGGTTAACAGATTGGGAAAAGGTCACCATAGACCGTTTTTTCTCTATCCTTAGAGTGTTGAACAAACCTTTGTCCTGTCTCTGGTTCAGAAACTTTAACCTAGTCCCGAAGCTTTGGGCTAATAAAATAAACTCTTCCTGTAGAGTGGCAAAAATAAATAAAGCTTGTCCCTTTATTTTGGAATATATACAGAGCTGTCCCTCTTCTCTGGGAGAAGATCAACAAAGTTGGTCCATAGTCAGGCTAGGATGAATAAATAAACTATTTCACCTGCGATAGGTACAGGTTGTGATCTGACCCTTGGATTCAGGCCTTAGATTCTTCATTGTTTCTTTCATTGAATGGAGCCCTTGGATTCACTGAGCCATCTCCAGGTCAGTAAAGAGATCCTTGTCTTTCTCCAGAAGATAGCTATCTTAAAGCCACCTTTTCTTACTCTCTTGGCTTGCCTACATGGTGCCTTGATTAACTCATGGGTATAAATTTTAGTGCACACTGATGTGTTGTGTACCAACTGGCCTGTGTTGACCCTGCTGGTGCTCATTTAAAAGTTCCCTAGTGCGTGTTAACACGGCCCCATTTCAAACAGTACTAATGTGCACTGGGGAACTTTTAGCGCCTGCCAGCAGAGTCCACACAGGCCAGTTAGTGTACAACATGCTAGTATGCATCAGAACTTACATCCCTGCTGGTGTGCACTAAAGCAATATATGTATGCAAGCTCTCATTATGAGGGCTATCCTGCCAGGCTTGGTAGCAAGGCGAGTTTTTATGCCTTCTCTCAGAGAAGAATTGTAATGCCTTCCTTGTTATGCGGGATATGTGGCAAGGGTGTTTCTAGAAAGAAAGGACAGCAAAAACTGCAAAATTGCCCAAGGAACTACTGTTCGTTTTGGGGTGTTGGAGGTAGAAATGGGTTACAAAACCTTGGTCAAGGTTTCAAGGGCTTGAGTAATGGAGAAACAGGATGAAATAGTGCTTGTGTGCTCAGATGGGGTTGTTAAGATAGTCCTGATGGAAGGTGGTTTGAAAGCCTTACTGCTTTCTTCTCCCAAATCCCCTTTAAATGGGCTTAGTATTTCCTGGGGCTTGGAGGAGGGAGATCCCCATTGGCATATGGTCTATGGAAGGACTTAAAGAAAGTCCAGATCAGGTGCATGAAACCCCCTCAGCAGCAAAAATGCAAAATGAAACTAAGTAAACCCTTAGACCCTGTGTAAATTCCATCTTTTGAGCTGCTATCTGTACAACAGGCGTTTTCTAAACCCTGTCTATTTGATTTCTCTTCATAATCATACAGCATTACAGTGCATTAATTTAGAGTTGGCCATTTGTTGCTTGTAATTTTCTCCTCCTTTGTAGTTCATCACAGGACTTCTGGGCAATCTTTTAGATATTAGAGCACCACGTTAGTGTGCCCTGACTTTTTTTTTTAATAATAATAATCCTGCTCTGATAACTTTTTAGACAGTGTGGTAGCCTGAACTTCTTAATCAAAGTGAAGCTTTTTTAAAAAAAAATAGAATCCCACAAATCTGAAACTGTTTTTAGATTCCATATTTTGTGTTTCTAAAGTAAACACTAAGTGTTGACTTTTTGATACTAAAGTCAAAAAACGCAGTGTAGCTGGTTGTTTGAGATGTTGAAACGATGGGACCAATAAATAAGCCATTTTCATCTTTTGATGTCATTGTACCATTGAATTGATTCAATTGAACTAACATTTAAAACTACTACTTGATCCTTTATTCCTTGCTAAGCGGGCACACTTGCTTTTATTGTCTTAAGACTAGTTGATTTAAAAACCAAAGAATCCTACAGAATTTCCAGAGATACATTTTGAAATCCTTCCCTCCCCTTTGACAATCATGGAATAGCACATTACAACTTCTGCACTGGCCTTTTTCCAGATAAGGGTGTATGACTCTGCTTAGTCCAGTTGATCATATAACATTGCCATTATGATCAGACATAGATCTTTTCTCACATGGCTCAAATTTTTCAGCTTGGAAAATTTGTTATTAATAGTGTTTTAGATGACCATGAGGCTGAACTGCCCCAAAGTAGCTGACAATATAAAACACTCTACCAAATAGAGGACCACCTCTTCCCTCCCAGTCACCATAGCGGGAACCAAGTATTTATAGGAAAACTGGTTCTTTTAAAAGACAAACACCTGATACAGTCCCTATATTTTTAGGAATTGAAAATGTTGAAAGCTTAAGAGCAAGTTCTGTTCTTTTGTCATTGTGTATTTTATAAGTTCAACTACTTACCAAGAGAATAACGTATGTCATTACCGTAATGATGGCAGGATGCCAACTGAAAACACTGACCTCACATTAACTTTGTGCCAGAAGTGATTAATTCTCATTGATCTACTGAGCCAGGCTAGTGCAGGATGCTATTAATTTATTTCATTCATTGGACTGGAAGTAGATCATTTTTGTGTATATCAAAGGAAGGAATTGAAAGGATATCAGAGAGACCTATTTGGAAGATTTCCAGGTTTAGATGTGTTTCTTTCATTGAATGGAGTTTATGCACAAGACTTGGGAGGATGAGCTTCCCACATAGTCCATGTAAATAGGATTTCAAGGCATCTGGCAAGCAATACTTTGCTCCAGTGAGTGCCTGAAAAAGACAAAGAGGATCTGACATTGATTCAAACTCAGCTGTAATGACAGTCTGGTCAACTTCCTCCTTCTTATGTTACTGTTAAAAGGCCAGGTTAGCATGATCGGAGCTATACCCCAGGATACCACATTTAAAAATAAGCATTGCCCAAAATGGTACTCTCCCTGCTGAGTTACAGATCTTAATTTTTCTGTCACACTCCCAGGTGAATTGGCATTCATTTGAGTGCAGATGGTGGTGTCACTGACCCCTTGGAAAACTGCATTTCCACACATTACTTATCAAACATCTAAATTTTGCACTTTTTGTCTCCTAATAAGAATCACATTAACATGGGCAAGCATGAATGTAAATAGTGGTTTTCTCATGGAAAATTAAAAAGCATTTGAGGCCTTCTGGGAGGGAAGTTATCTACAAAATGATCCCATACAAGAAGGATCCATCTGTTAACTGCAAGCTAGGTTTTGTGCCAGAAACTTTGTGTAAGAAACAGATGCACTTTTTAAAAACAGATTATCTGTCCTAGTTTCCGTAGTATGTATGATTCCTCTGGGAAACTGTGAGCCACACATCAAAGGATGAGTTGCTTAAAAGTTTATTACCTCCCATAAGTCACATTTGAATAGGAGAGAAGGTAGCAAAACACCTTCAGCACTGGTGATAAGTACTTCACTCCAATGTGCATGCCCAGATGTTTTCCATAGGACTCAATTGTGCCTTAAGGAACTGGTCCACATGTGGCATCTACCACACTGTTTCAGGAGTGTGTGGCCTCCCTCAGAGATGGACCCCCCGGCCCCTCCGTGAGCAAAACTGGGACACCCAGGCCTGTCCTGCTGAAAGGCTAGGGTCAGGACAGGAACCGGAAGTAATAAAAGGCCGGTGTGCAGCGCCTCGTCCCCAGCTCAGTTGGAAAGGAGCCACCGGCGGAGAAGAATGTCTCTCACCTGCTGCTGGAGCTCGGACCCTGACAGCAACCACTGCAGCACCTGAGATCTGGAGGGACTGCCAGAGCTGCCGATTGCCGGAGACATCAAGGAATTGCTGGGGCTGCCATTAGCTGTTTACCCTAGTGAGACTGATGATGGCCGCGGGACCCAGGAACCCCCTCGACCTGGAGTGTAGGAAGTAGCTCAGGGGAGCCAAAAATCATTTGGCTGTGTTGCTGACTGACTGCCGGCCAGCATGTTGCGGACGGATTTCCGCACTGACCCAATGGCAGACCACTCTGTGGTGCCTGTGTTACCCTACCCCTGCCACCTCACCCATGAGGTGGCAGCCTCCCCACCATAGGCCAAGAGGCCTGCGTTTGTTGGTGGTCTGCTGGAGCCAGAACCCCTGACTGTTTGCTGCCCTGCCCTGTTTGAGGGCCTGACCTTAGAGACTCCTTATTGCTCTGTCCTGAGTACAGGCCCAAGCCACCTAACTGCTTGCTGCCTCCCCCTGCCAGAGGGCTGGGACTTATGGACACTGCTACTCTACACTGACTGTAGGCTAGAGCCCCCTAACTTTTTAGTGCCCTGTCCGGTCGGGGGACTGGGGTTCCTAGACTCAGTAGTGGGTTACCCGGCCAAATGGTGGAGACCCCGATGCTAATTTGCCCCATGAACTGTGCTCTTCCAGAGGACTTGTAGCGCGGGGGTGTGGCCTCCCTCCCAGATGGATGGAGGGACAGTTCTGACCGCCTTACACACACCTTCAGGAGTTCAAGTACTTCTCTGTACTGTGTGAGAAGGAACAGGGCACTTACCTAGTACTTTCTCTCAGTCCTTGCAGAGTTGGCTGGCTCCTCTGTAGAGAGGCACAGGGAGTCTTGTATTGTTTCCCTTTCCTTGTAGACTAGCTACAAGTTGGCCGTCATTGGATCTTGTCCAAGCACCTATCCTAGTTTGGGCGTTAATCTAAATAAATAATACGAGTAGAAAGTCTTGTAAACGCATGATCTCTACAACAAAATCTGTCTATACATTTTCTCAATTCCCCTGAATAAAACAATGTAATTCACGTTTTAAAAAATGCAATTACTGTATTCTTCCCAGTTGGATAGAGTGCAACTACCCGCAATGGAAGGCCTGTGACTACTGATTGTCACGGTAATGGGAAGCTCTTGGGGTCTTGTTTGAATCTTCACCACTCTGGGACATATTGAATTAATTGGTGGCAAGGAACACATCTCCTGTTGACCATAAGACTAAAGTTTTTCCTCTCTCATGAGGATCTTTGCCATGTTGACAGGGTATTTGTCACCTCCAGTTTAGAATGCTGTGTCTCACGCTGTCTGGAGGGGGGAAGGTAGTTGCCACCAGGAAACTGAAGCTCCTACAAAGAGTGTTATTCCTCCAGGAATGCCTATGAGCCAAACAGGGTATAGACACATGACACCAATAATCCATGAGCTCCACTGGCTGCCCAGTCTTTCTTAGACTAACTTTAAAGTCCTGGTCCTGATCAACAAGGTGCATAAATCGACTCACTCTGAACTATCTCCATTCATAATCTTCAAAGGCAGCTATGCTCCACAGTGCTGTTTCAGCTAGACTGGTTGAGAATAAGATTTTCTGGTACATTAGATTCAAGCACCTTATCCAGCCCTGACCATGGTCAAATACAAACCCCACCTCTTAGAAACGGAGTATTCTCTGTGGCATTACACTCCATATTCATCATATAAATATTGTTATGATATGAATATAGCATAACTAAGATATGTTTTACACAAGATGCGTCATGTGAGGTATCATTGAAAAGGTTATGATCTACTGAATGTGTTTATCCAATTTGTATGCATGTATCATTTCTGTATCTAAAGTTAGGAATATTGACTATGTAACAATTACAACTGTGTGTGTACTTGGGGGAACATGCACCAGACAGTAGGCAATCAGCATCAATGGGCCATTAGGAGGAATAATAAGACTTCAAAGATATTAATCTCCCACCTTTCTAAGGAGCTTCCTGGGATGTTGCTTTGACACTGCGGGGTCATCTGATGATGTCACCTGGTACAGAGTACCACATTGGACACTGCTGGTATTTTTCCACTGGAAACAAAGGATTCCCTCCTCATGTAAATCCTACTTAAGGCTGGGAAGTAAGTCAATGAGAGCTCTTCTCTGTTGCCTCCCTGCTGAAGAAGGAAGACTGCTGAAAGCACTTGAGGAGACAAAGGAACTAAGCTGGGGAAAGGCAAGGGCTGAGTAGACCACTGTCTCAGCCTGGAGTCTGTAAAGAGACGTAAGTGGAACTCTAAGCTGCAGGAACTCTGCAACCTGCCAAAAACAACATTTAGGGTGAAAAAGTACATTTTGTGACCTGTTTGTTTAGTGAATTAAGCTTAGGTTGCCTGTTTTGTTTTATTTGCTCAGTAATCTGCTTTGTTCCGTTTGCTATCCCTTATAATCACTTAAAATTTACCTTTTGTAGTTAATAAACTTATTTCTTGTTTATTTCAAAACCCAGTTGGTGCAATTCATACCTGGGGAGGGGCAAAAAGCTGTGCATATCTCCCTCCACATTGAGGGAGGAGTCGATTTTTATGAGCTTGCATCATACAGATCTCTCTATACAGTGCAAGACAATATTATTTTGAGGTTTACACTCCAGATGGTGTGTGCACCAGAGTGCTGGCCATTCCCCTCGCTGAATCCTCCTACACAGAGATAATTTCAGTCTGTGCGTGCCGCTGGGTGTGGCCTTGCCTGGGTGTGTGCTGGAAAGGGGCTTGAGAGCCTGGCCCAGCAACCCAATGCAAGGGAAACCCAGGCTGGTAGGACTGGGGGGGGATCAGTGGGACCCCAGCACATCCGATGCATTCCCACAGGGGGGTCCAACCCGTCACAGTCTCAATACCAGACAGTCTCAATACCAGACCATAGTTCTAGAGATTGTGGGAGAGAAAATAGAATACTGGAAAGAAGAGAAAAGCAGGGCAGAGACGGGGGAAGCATACCGTGAGCAATGGGGAGTAAAGATACTGCCATTTAGAGCACATGTGTTTGTATTATCAGTGTATAGATGCCACAGTACTAGGGGCATTTAAAAAAAACTATTAATGACTTGGGTAAGTGGACAGGGTAAGGGAGTATGTTTTCCAGCATCTTGGAATATATACTTTAAAGATAACATCCTCAATAGCTCAATAATTTATAGCAATGGCAAAGAGACAAATCATACTTCCAGGGAGAGCCAAAAAGGGCAAATAATGAGGACAAAGAGAAGAATCTGCTTTTCAGGTTGCACATTTCCTTGAAATGGAGATATTTTGCAGTAGAACTGTCTCACAGAGAAGGCATTTCAGAGACTGAAGAGTCACAAAGGCTCTTGGGGGATTCCTTTGCGGTGTTTCCTTATCTGCTTTGAGAAAGGGACTTTGACAGAATGAGGAGGTTGTGTGAAGAGTGAGACTCAGCGCTTACAGGAGATTCCTTTATATCTTGAAAATGATCCCAAGTGGGTAACTTCCAAAAATAGAATTGCAAACTCCGGAATTCTTACATAGCTTCAGAAAAAGCCTTAGAAGAGAAGGGTGAACTCTTAAAATCACTTACCGAAGGAGTTCTATGTTTCAAAATGTATCCAAGGCTTCTTAATACTTGTAATTTTAGAAAAATTTCAATACTTAATTTTTTTGTTATTACTACTTAAAAGCTATCAACAAAGGACCCTGCCGATGACGAAGGGAGGGCGAGTGCTGCCTCCACAGCATGGCTCTTACGGTTCCTCCAACCTCACAGGTTTAGAGTTTTGCAAATTTGGTGAAGCCCCAAGGCCTCTGCTGGATTACCTCCCCAATCCCCGCCATACACCCACAAATGAGTAAAGTCAGTGTGTCTAATACAGCTTTGTGCCTAGGGTAATTGTATCTTTTAGTTTCTGGCAGCTCTAGTAATGTATGTGAGCGTTTATGGAAACCCACTAAGGGCTAGAGCAGGTGAGGGCAAACTACGGCCCAAGAGCCGGATCTGGCCCATTGGGGCATTCAGTCTGGCCCGCAGGATTGCCAGCCCCTGGCGCAGTGGGGCTAAGTCATGCGCCCTGCCTGCCCTGGTCCTGCTCCCGGAAGCAGCCAGCACCAAGTCCCTGGAGCCCCTGTGGGAGGGATGGGGCAGAGGGCTCTGTGAGGTGTCCTCGCCTGCTGGCACCGCCCTCCGCAGCTCCCATTGGCTGGGAACAGGGAACCGTGGCCAATGGGAGCTTCAGGAGTGGTACCTGCAGGCGAGGGCAGCGTGCAGCAGAGCCACCTGCCCCACCCCACGCCCAGGAGCCACTGCTGGACATGCTCCCCATCAGGGTAATCCGCTGGCCAAAATGTCTCGTGGCCCGCCAGTGGATGACCCTGATAGACCGCGTGCCAAAGGTTGACGTGCTAGTGTAGCTGATGCACTGGTTCCAGTTTGGTCAGTAGGGCCCAGTTCTTCTCACTTACAGCAGTGCAACATTGACTTGATTGTTCAGACATAACATGACAATTGATATTTCAGTAGGAATGTTGGGGCCCAAATCTGCCACCCTTTCTAAACTAGTAGTACTTTGGTCCACATAGGTGGCCCCAGTGAAATCAGAGGGACCGCTATGAAATAAAAGATGAATAAGGTTGATCAAATCTTGCCCTTAAGAAATGTATTTTCAAACAGTTGTCTTTGCCCTCAGATTTTACCATAAAACTGTGTTCACACATTTTTTTAAGGAAAAACACTGATGAATGTCAAGCACTCACCCTCAACTAATGGAATTGTGTTGCATTTATACTCGAATGTGGCTGAACAGAATCTGGCAGACTCTCACATGAAACCACAAAAGAAAAAAAATCTTGTCAACTTCATTACTGGGTAGTGTTTTCCCTTAAGTTTTGTTAGGCCTGGTACGACACTGCATGTGCACCAAAAGTTCCCATTGACATGCAAGGAATGCAGGGTCTACCTCTAAGGTAATGTCTTTGCTGAAGAGTTAGCCTGGGTGTATTGCATCTGGTGTCAGCACCCAGGTTAGACTAGCCCCATTAGGAGCAACCACGCTGCAAAGCTGCCTCAGAATTACTGTGTCCTCACTAGTAATGGTGCTGCACTCCCCTATGTGTCACTAGGCTTTCTGGGGGCAGGCCCCATGGTGCTCTGTGCTGCAGTAAGCAAAACTGCTCTGATTCTTTCCCAGTGAATTGTGGGAGAATTTCTGTCCTGGGCTCTTGGGGTGGAATTATGAGAAGGCATTGGAGGACATATTAGGAATTTTTTTTTTTTTTTTGCATTTGCTAATTTGTATACACTGTGAGACAGGGAATTCTAAATAGCTTACTCTGTGTTCTTATTAAAATGATTAATGACATCTTACCAGGCATGGGAGAGTATCTTAGCATTCATGTGGCCAGAAATACTGTCTTCTGCAAATATATCATTGTTGGCGAGTGTGCTAACCCTTTGGGTTCACACAATTCATCTCTGGTGAAAGCATCCTAGCCCAAACTGATTCGGGTGAGGGTCTGGGAAGAGAGAAAACTACCCCTCTGTCAACTGTAGAGATGTACTGAAGATAAGGAGGGGTTAACAGTTGAGTTTTCTTGGCGGGTGGCCCTGAATGCCTTGTGAAATACTCCAACATGAGGTCTACAAACTGCTGCCCTTCCCTTGGAAGAAGAATGGGAAGTCACAGAGAAAAGTGAGAGCATACAGAGCCTAATTCAGCAAGGTGCTTAAACATGTGTTTAATTTTAAGCGCAGGAGTAGTCTCACTGAAGTCACTGTGGCCCAAATAGCTGGCAGTGTGCATTTATTTATAAAAAGAAAAGGAGTCCTTGTGGCACCTTAGAGACTAACCAATTTATTAATTAGTCCCTAAGGTGCCACAAGGACTCCTTTTCTTTTTGCGAATACAGACTAACACGGCTGTTACTCTGAAACCTGTCATTTATTTATATTTTCAACTGTTTTAAAATTCCTTATATTTGGTACAGTTTGGCTGTGAAAGAAGCACTTTCCCTGAGCCCTGCAGTAGAGATACCATCATTGTACTTGATACTTTTAAATTATTATTATTACTGTTGTACCTAGGAGCCTCAGTCATGAACTAGGTCCCTGTTGTGCTAGGTGCTCTATAAATACAGAGCAAAAAGTCCTTGCCCAAGAGAGGTGACAATATAAGCGTAAGATGAGACAACAGATAGCTATAGACAGACGGGGCAGTACAAGGGACAATGAGACAATACTGATCAGCAAAAATGAAACCCAAAATGACAAAGCTAAGCAGACTGGGTAGCATTGGACCAACTGCTTCTTGCTGCCACTGCCAAAATAGTATAATCTGATTTACAGGAACAAACAAAATACAAACCTGCAACCTCATAAACATGTCTGGTATTTTCTATATGTTTTATATGTGTGTACACCACGCACAGCCCAAGACAACTGGACAAGTGACATAACTGAAAAGCAAAATGCACTTAAACATACCATTGATTGCTACCATGGAAGGAATCCCTGGATCCTGAATTAACCACCTCTGAGTTGCGATAACAGATGCTGGAGTTCCAGATGCTACTCTTTATTTTATTATGCCACTATTGTTGTGGGTTGCTGATGCCCTCTGAGAGGAAAAATAAAGATAAAAACATTATAGGTCCCAATCCAGCAAACATTTATGCACATGTTTAACTTTCCTCATGTGAGTAGCCCTATGGACTGCAATATGACTACTTGTGTGTGTAAATTTAATCTTACCCGTACAGATTTGCCTACATTATGAGCTGGGGTGTGTGAGTCACAGCTTGCATAGACATACCTGTGCTAGCTCTCATCTGAACTAGAATGCTAATAATAGTAGTGTAGTTGTGGTAGCCTGGGCAGCGGTGGCACAGGCTAGCCACCCTGACTGTACATCCATGCGGTACAAGCGAGTTTGTACTCAGGGCAGCTAGCCCACGGTGCTGTGGCCACTCCCTATGGTTACACTACTATTTTTAGCATGTTAGCTCAGATGAGAGCTTGTGCGAGTATGTCTGTGCAAACTGGGAATCGCACCCCTAGTTTGTAGGGTAGACACAATAGAAGTGTTTGCCCCGGGGCTGGTATGAAAGCTCATTTAAGTACACAGAAAGTTGCTTAAATTGGCTTTGGATCAGGACCTTAGTGATTTACTGGCCATCACTGAAAGCCCAGTCACTCACACCATGAAAGAGGCCAGGACTTCACGTCAATGGCATCAGCAAAATGTTTTGCTTGCTGAGCGCTAAATGGACAGTCCTTGTGGATGGAATGCTCTAATTCCACCCCATTCCAGCACCTCAGAGGACAAAGAAGAGCACCGTACGTAGAGCTCAGCTCACAGGGGAAGAGTGGAGAATTCTGACTGAGTAAGGGACAAAAACTATCATGCTGAAACCTGTTGTAATTAAAAATGCAGCAGCTGAGAGGTAGAAAAGGAGAAGGAATGATTCTGTCCATATATGTGGGTTTTAAGCACAAGTCAGTCAAGTGAGACAGAGGGTTTTTAAATAAAGTTCTTTCTTGAAATGAATGTGCTAATGCAGATAATACCAGAGCAAAGCAAGTAGCAGGAAGAGAGGGTTATCCTTGCTGACTTACATTGGAGAGAGAATTTGCTCTTTATAAATGTTTACATAGTTAGGAAATTTAGAGAACTGTAAATTATGACCTAAATCTTCAGCCGTACGTGCTCAGAGATGTACCATGTGCAGTCCTGCCACTCATGCTCACACCCAAGCTAGGACTGGTGCACACGCTGGGCATTTTGCATGTGCAAGTCAGGAGCTTAGTTAAGATTGGGTCCAGGGCTGATACTAGGGCCGGACGAGCAGGGCGATGGCCTTGGGTGCCAAGTTCCAGGGGGTACTGAACTGCTGTAGTGCTCAGCTTTTTCTAGATGGTGTGTATGGAGTTTTTTGGGCTCAGCCACCTAGGAAGGGAGGTGGGGTAAAAATGTTTTCTTCTGCCTGGGCCAGGAAAATGGCTCGGGCTGCTCCTGACTGGGCCTGTCTTTAAATCTATAAAACACTCTCGTTCAAACTGATTTTGCTTAAGGCTGGAGCAGAAGTCGAAGTAGAAAGCAATAAGTACATTAACATCAGAGGCCATAACCTTAGGCGAGATTAGACCAATCTTATTAATTGAGAAGTGACAGCGTCCTCTGTACTGTACAAGGCAGACAGAGCCTATGACCTGAGAAGTTTAGTCTTACAACATTTCTTGGAAATATGAAATTATTTTTATTCTAGTGTTCTAGAGGGTACAGTCAGAATCAGGAACCCTGAAGCTCTTACGATCTACTTGAAAACAGGAGGCAACATGTGAGCGTAATGGAGAGGGGAGGAGAATAAAATTATACAATTAAATAGATTAGCTGTGGAACAACTTGAAAGTTACACATTGTACTGCAGTAGTGCCTAAGGACTCCCCTCAAGGATCAATGCCCACTTGTGTTTGGCACTGTGCAGAAAAATAACAAAGACAGTGTCAACCCCGAGAGCTTCCAGTGAAGGTCTCAGACAGGATGCCACAGGTGAGCATGAGGATGAGAACAAAAAGGCCTTAGCAGGAAAATGTCTCAGCTCACCACTTGCCTAACCAATGCCAGTTGGAAGTGAAAATTTAATCATATAGTAAAATTATTTTGATATTTTAACTCCCTGCCTGTTTATATATATTTTTAATGATTTTGGTCTTTACCTCTTTATAAAAAGAAAAATCCTATTTCTATTTTTGAACCTCGTCTCCCTTTTTTAAAAGGAAAAAAATGTAAATATCCTCTTGTGTTTCATGCTAGAGGTAACCTCAAGTCACAGATACTGATTCAAGAAGGTATTAAGTGTGTGCCTAACTTTAGTGGGACTACTCATGTGCTAAAGTACCTTGCTTTATCTGGTTCAGAGTCAGATCTGAAAGTTTGAGTGAGTTTTCATACTGAATTTTGTTTGGGATGCCCCTGTTTCACACAACTGTTTCATGCTTTAGTTATTTTAATCTTTCCACTTTATGAGTAGGCTTGGAAGGATTAGATGGTTATCAGTAAATGTCGATTTCACTGTAAATACATAAACCGATGAAAAATATTTCCATCAATGATAATTGAAATTTACAGATAGGCAAAATAAGAAAAATGCTGCTTGAGAACTTACTAGAGTTTAAGGATATTTACTCTGTATATTCTGAAAAGTAATGTTGACAGTTTGTGTTTAAGTGGTTATAAAGCTTTAACTTTTTGAATCTCAATATCTACTGTCATTAAATAATTATCATCTGAACCTCCCCTGTAATTTCCTGCAACTGTGAGAATTTAAATAGATAAAAATCAGGAAGAAATGCTTAAAACCCATAATTTTGCACAACGGGGAAAATTTAAATAGCTACAAATTTTAAAAGTGCTTTAAAATAAGCATTGATATTATACACTGAAATTAAAAAAAAATTAATTCTGCCAAGCCCGTTTCTGAGTCTGTGTGTATGGTGTTCATTAATATTAACACAATATTAACATGCGTTGAAAGGTAAGAGTATTTCAGGGTAAAGGTATTCATCCTGAAAATGTATGTTAGATAAAAATGATCTAGATAACAAAAGTGGCAGTATTATATGATAGCAGCCAGAATAAAGCTTGCATTGTTTAGGTGAATCTTTCAGGAAATTTGATTTGATATAGTTCTGTAATTCAAAAATAATATGTGGAATGAGAACTTTATTTTTTCACACCAGCTACTGTAGTTAAATAGCCAGCAGCTCTGAAATGCCACCACGTGGAGATGAGGAGTATGGCAGAGCCTCAGACTGCACCTGAAAAATAAATAAAGAGAGAAAAAGAAAAGAAAAGTGGATGTAGAAACTTTTTGCTAGTAAGGAAAATCTTCAGTAGTCCTCTCACTTACTGGACTTACTATTCCAAAAGAAAATTCTGAACTTAATTTTTTTGTTTTTTCCTCAATCTTATGATTTTGTCTATAATACAACATAGACTAATAGTCAGAGTGATCATATGCCATCAGTAGGGCTGTGCAAGAACTGGAATTTCTGTTTCACAGGGAATTCCACAATTTGTTTTTGGAACATAAACAGACTTTCAAAATTTCCCACAACAAAATTTTTGAAAAATGAATTAATGTGGAGTCAGTCAAAATATTCTGTTTTTGATAAAATCAAACTGTTTAATTTTTGACTTGTTAAATTTATTATAACTATAACATTTAGAAACTAATTCATTTCAAAATAAAAAAATCAAAATGTCCTGTTCCAAATGCCATTTTGAAGTTATTAAAACATTTCATTTTGATATTTGTTCCTAAACGTAATTGTATCAAAGTCAACAGTGCTCACAGAAAGTTTCATTTTTGAAAAAAACAGTATTTTCTGATGAAAAATTCTCAGATTGAAATTTTTCAACCTAGATCTAGCTAATAGTTTTTAAGGTAATTTCAGTGAGGAGGGCATATGATTTAAAATCAGCAGAACAATTATTGCCCTGTAATTATAACAAAATGAGCTATTTTTGCTCAGTAGTATTTACGTAAAAATATTGTTGTTTCTGAAATTTCATAACCGCACTCTAATGATAAAAATACATTTTGAAAAAGCTCATCAGCTGAGATCACGGTAAAATTCCACCAGCAGCACTGATGACGCAGGATTTAAAATGTTCCTGGGAGCGGTACACAGTCCACGATGAAGTAAGTTATTACTGTAGGGTGTCTGTTTGTTAGATAGCAAAATAAAACTGTCACTTGTTACAGTGAGGGCTCTTGAAACAGAAGCTTATGGCTGGTCTACACTGTACCCTTGTGGCATGTCTGGGGAAGACTAAAACCACCTCCCTGAGAGGCAGTAGCTAAGTCAGCGTGAGGAAGCCCCCCCACTGACTTAGCACTGTCCACACCAGTGCTTAGGTCGGTGTAATTTGTGTTGCTCAGGGAGTGACTTATTCACACTGCTGAGCAACCTAAATTATACCAGAATAGCCTGTAGTGTAGACAAGCCCTTAGTAACTGACAGAGAGGGCTGTGCTGAAATTAGTGGCTTCAATTTATACATTCATTGGCAGTACTGGATTTACCATGGCACCGGGCCCATGCTTCAAAGGGGCCCCGGCCTGGCCCGCTCCTCTCTTCCTCCCACCCACCACTCTCTCCTGCGGGGGCAGTGGGCGGAAGCTTGGTTGTGTCGGCTCCTGCTGCAGGGCAGGCTCTACCAGCAGCCAAGTTCCCCCCTCCCGCGGGTGTGCTGTGTTCCTGCCCCTGACCAGTGCTTGCCCCACCGCCGAACAGCTGTTTGCCGGCACAAGGGAGGGGGAGGAGTGGAGCCGCAGCGTGCTCGCTGCCTGGGGAGGAGGTGGAGAAGAGGCAGGGGCAGGGCCCTGGGGAAGGTGGTGGAATCGGGGCATACCCCCTCCAGCCCCCTGCCATGAGCCGCTCAGGGAAGGGGGCTGGGAGCACCCACACGACCCACACGACCCAGCACCCACACGACCCCAGCCCTCTGCCCTGACTCCTGCACCCCCCACACACATCCTCACTTCCACCCTGAGCACAAAACGGGAGCTCCTGCACACACACCCCACATTCCCACCTGCACCCCTCACACCAAATGGGAGCTGCCCCAGGTAAGAGCTCTGCACCCCAACCTCCTGCCCCAACCCTGAGCCTGCTCCCTCACCCTAGCTCCTGGCCAGACCCTGCACCCCAACCCCCAGCCTGCTCCTGCACCCTAAATCCCTCCCAGACCCTGCACCCCCATCTCTGTGCTCAGTGCACCCCCACCCTCATCTCAGCACACAGAGAGGCAAAGAGAATGGGCTAGAACCCGAAGGTAGGTACCCTTACCCCCTCCTCAGCCCTGCTGCACTTGCAGTTTACCCCCAGCCCCTCCCTTGCTCCAGGGACCAACCCTAGCTCCCACCCCGCTGTGCTTTTGCCCCCGGCCCCTGCCTTGCTCCAGTCAGCAGGAACTAAACCTCCCTCCATGCACCACTGTGCTCTTACCCCTGGCCCCTGCCTTGCTCCAGCTAGGGACCAATCCTTCCCCCCGACCATACCCCACTGTGCTCATCTTGCCCCTGGCCCCTGCCTCACTCCAGCTGGGGACCAATCCTTCCCCCTGACCATGCCCCGCTGTTAGGTGGATAAAAATCAATGACTTTCTAAAAAATCAAAAAAATTGATTTTTTTCATTTAAATCGGATTTTTGAGGAAAAAAACCTATCTTAATTAAAACGATCTCATCATGGAATAAGGATTATAAATTCTAATCCTATAGTGTGAGACAATATATTCATGTAACATTTAAAAAGAGTTTTGTAAATGAGTTCTAATAGTTCATGGATTAGGGACCCAATTTCATGGGGTTCCACAGGCTTCTGTATAGATTATTTAGGTTAATTTTTCTATCCACCCAGTGGGGCTCAGTGCTCAGTCTAGAAGATACCATCAGAGATGCTTAATTTTGCAGTTCTCAAACTGTGGATTTGTGTCTCCAGAGGTAACATGCTTGTTAACAGCAAAAAATGTTTTAAAATAAATAAATAATATATAGAGGTGAGAAATAACAGACCTCAACCCTATTGTCTCTCTGCAAATTTGTGTACACAGAGTCAATCCCTTACCTCTCTTTAAGAGTGAAAAGTTTCAAAAAGTTCAGTGAATAGAAGATTGTTGGGGCGGAATAGATCTGGACAAGGAGAAGAAGTCTGGAGATAAATATGAGAATCAAGGGACATACTTTTTTTGTTAAAGTATTATGTTTGCTGTAGCAGAAAAAAATCCAGAGTACTTAATGTTGTTTTAGTTAAATAAAATAATTTAAATGTCTATCTGGTGATGTTCTCCTCCTAATACAGCCTGGCAAGAAAGTTCTCCAAACCAAGCAATCATTCATTTTCTGATATAGCTGTAAAACTAATCTGAAAAGTTTTCAAAATAAATTACTGTTTAAAAATGTATAGTGTGTACCTTCTAAAAATGAAACCTACATCTATCTCTGAGTTGTGAAGAATATGTATTAAGGTTATAACCACCAACAAGAATGCACTTTTATGTAGAAAATCATGATTAAATTGAGTCTTCCTGACTAGTGATTTAAATTATGATTTAAGTCAAATCGACCCTGCCCGCTGTGCTCTTGCCCTTAGCCCCTTCATTCCCCGGGGGGGCCCACAAATATGTTTGGGGCTGGACCCACAAAAAGTTAATCCAGCCCTGTTCATTGGAACTTTTTCTCCATTTCTGTTCAAATGGATTCATACCTGCTGAGGTTTGCTTTGACTTTCAGCTTTGGCTGCACCCAAAACTCAAAGTGAAACTAATTCAAAATTTTCAAATTTTACTTGGTTTTGGGTGCAAGCCATGTGAAACCACCCACTTTTGCATGGTTTCCACCCAATCCCGTAACTCCATCTCTGTTCACTGTAAAGTCTTGTTATAAAAGTTTTTTTGTGGGGCTCTGGTCAGCTTACTTTTTCCTAGTTACTGATTGACGGTGACTTATTAAATAACAATGTTGACATTTAAAGGAACATCATTGGCATCTGAGTTAACACACATTGAAATGAATGGAGCACTTAAAATTTCAGAGCTATTGTATCAGGTATCTCTGCATCAGTTTCACTCAAGTCATATTTTGAAGGTTTTCTTTGCAATTATAACACCTTAGCTAAAGACTCAGGCTAGAATCAAAAGGACTTTAAGTGACTAACTCCTAAATCAGGTCCCATTGGGATTCACAAAACCCCTCCTCAGCTGCCACAAAACCCTGTGGGTGCCTAAACACTCTCCACACCTAAATTTTTGCAGTATAAGTTCTCTAGGTATCTTTGTTTCTGCCTCTACATATGTGTACTGCAGCCTCACTCTAGGCTAGGGTTCCAAACTGTGTTAGAAAATAGTCCCCACCTTTTTTTTTTTGTGTATGTATATATATATATATATATATATATATATATATATATAATCCACCCTCCTGAACAACACTGCAGAGAGGTATTGAGTTTTTCCCCCCTCCATACTAAGTCATTTTTCTAATTTTAAGATCCTTCTGAAGCACTTCTCTCCCTATTAAAAAATGTTTGTCTTTCAGTTTCAAATTATTTTAAATAGAACTAGCCATCTCAAAGCAGCCCGTACAAATAATTGACAAAAAGGGTATAATCAAATCCTCTTAAACTTTGTTATATATAAAAACAAAAAAACCTAAAATATCTAAGGATGTAAAGTAAGATTTTTTCTATGTGAGAAACGGAAAATGTTTTGATAAAGCTCTTCTCAAAGTATACTGTACTACAATGGAATTATTTATACAGCCCCCGTTCCATTTGTTAAACAATACTCAAATAAACACTACACGACTAATCATTCCTAAAATACCCAAACTTCCTCTTCATTCATTCATTCTGTACCTTGGACAAGACAAATTTACATTTCATGCATGTAAAACAAATTGTACCATGATGTTTTGATGGTCACACACATTTCAATCACTTTCAGTAATAACCGGAAGCAGATTATTTGATGTAACACACAACAATTTGCTTCTCTTTAAGTACCGACATGTGTAAAAGCAGATTTCTGATGTGGCGGTTGGGGGAGAACAATTGTCACTCACTAAACCTCCCTTTCTAATAAAAACAAAAACAAGCCTTCAACTAATCTAATAAAAAACAATTACACTAGTTCCATTTTCTGTTTGTCACTGACTACAAATTTTTATTATACTCCCCAAATCACACACACAAATATACATAGGACTCCATATAGTCACTATTCCAATTGTCCACCCAACTTGCCCATGTCAAACAATTCATTTTATATTCTGCCTCTCAACCGATTAAATGAATCCAATTTGCTATATTTATGGATTTAAAGAGATTAACTGCACTGGGGGAGGGTGGAGGAGAAAACTTTCATTTTTAAGCAAAAAATGAAACAATACAAGAGCTAAAAAGCAGTATTTAGTGAAATGCAGGGTATTTATAAACCTACAATGAACAGCTTCTGCAGAAACTGATGGAGACTAACAGAAAGCTGTCTTGGAACTGCATTGTAGCACGCTTTTTGCCTCTCTGCTTTATAGAGAGAAAGGCAAATTGGGCATCAGTCACAGAGAAATAGTATCTCTTTTAGTACCTGTTTCTCAGGAGAAAACCATGACAATCTGTTATGTGTTAATATTCAGTGGTTCCCATTTCCATTGTTTGATGTTTTTAGTTGGATTAAAAATAGATATTTGTACCTAGTTTCTGGTTTAGTGGCAGGGGGTCTGATCTAACTATTTAGTAGATTAGAGCTATATCTCAAGGACCACTTGAGGGAGTCTTGTTCCATTATCTAGCTGCAAGCAGATTACTTGCTAACATAGAACATTTTGGGTTTTCATTTCCACCCTTAAAAACAAAACAAGATTTTTCTCATCAGTTTGCTATTTGTCCAGTATCAAATAGCCTCTCAAGAAACTGATTTCAGAGTAGCAGCCGTGTTATTCTGTATCCGCAAAAAGAACTGGAGTACTTGTGGCACCTTAGAGACTAACAAATTTGAGCATAAACTTTCATGGGCTAAAACCCACTTCATCAGATTCATGCAGTGGAAAATACAGGCGGAAGATTATATATAATACACACACACGGAGAACATGAAACAATGGGTGTTATCATACGCACTATATCAAGAGTGATCAGTTAAGGTGACCTACTACCAGCAGGAGAGAAAAAAAAACCTTTTGTAGTGATAATCAAGATGGGCCATTTCCAGCAGTTGACAAGAATGTGTGAGGAACAGTAGGGGCGGAGGGGGGAGGGGGGGGACATGGGGAAATAGTTTTACTTTGTGTAATGACACATCCACTCCCAGTCTTTATTCAAGCCTAATTTAATGGTGTCCAGTTTGCAAATTAATTCCAATTCAGCAGTCTCTTGTTGGAGTCTGTTTTTGAAGCTTTTTTGTTGTAATATTGCCACTTTTAGGTCTGTAATTTAGTGACCAGGGAGATTGAAGTGTTCTCCGATTGCTTTTTGAATGTTATAATTCTTGACGTCTGATTTGTGTCCATTTATTTTTATGTAGAGACTGTCCGGTTTGGCCAATGTACATGGCAGAGGGGCATTGCTGGCACATGATGGCATATATCACATTGGTAGATGTGCAGGTGAACGAGCCTCTGATAGTGTGGCTGATGTGATTAGGCCCTATGATGGTGTCCCCTGAATAGATGTGGACACAGTTGGCAACGGGCTTTGTTTCAAGGATAGGTTCCTGGCTTAGTGTTTTTGTTGTGTGGTTGCTGGTGAGTCTTTGCTTCAGGTTGGGGGGCTGTTTGTAAGCGAGGACTGGCCTGTCTCCCAAGGTCTGTGAGAGTGGGGAATTGTCCTTCAGGATAGGTTGTAGATCCTTGATGATGCACTGGAGACGTTTTAGTTGGGGGCTGAAGGTGATGGCTAGTGGCGTTCTGTTACTTTCTTTGTTAGGCCTGTCCTGTAGTAGGTGACTTCTGGGTACTCTTCTGGCTCTGTCAATCTGTTTCTTCACTTCAGCAGGTGGGTATTGTAATTGTAAGAATGCTTGATAGAGATCTTGTAGGTGTTTGTCTCTGTCTGAGAGGTTGGAGCAAATGCGGTTGTATTGTAGAGCTTGGCTGTAGACAATGGATCATGTGGTGTGATCTGGATGAAAGCTGGAGACATGTAGATAAGTATAGCGGTCAGTAGGTTTCCGGTATAGGGTGGTGTTTATGTGACCATCGCTTATTAGCATCGTAGTGTCCAGGAAGTGGATCTCTTGTGTGGACTGGTCCAGGCTGAGGTTGATGGTGGGATGGAAATTGTTGAAATCATGGTGGAATTCCTCAGGGGCTTCTTTTCCATGGGTCCAGATGATGACCATCAATGTAGCGTGTCAAGGTTCCTCCCCCACTCTGAACTCTAGGGTACAGATGTGGGGACCTGCATGAAAAACCTCCTAAGCTTATCTTTACCAGCTTAGGTCAAAACTTCCCCAAGGTACGAAATATTCCACCCTTTGTCCTTGGATTGGCTGCTACCACCACCAAACTAATACTGGTTACTGGGGAAGAGCTGTTTGGACGCGTCTTTCCCCCCAAAATACTTCCCAAAACCTTGCACCCCACTTCCTGGACAAGGTTTGTAAAAAGCCTCACCAATTTGCCTAGGTGACTACAGACCCAGACCCTTGGATCTTAAGAACAATGAACAATCCTCCCAACACTTGCACCCCCCCTTTCCTGGGAAATGTTGGATAAAAAGCCTCACCAATTTGCATAGGTGACCACAGACCCAAACCCTTGGATCTGAGAACAATGAAAAAGCATTCAGTTTTCTTACAAGACGACTTTAATAAAAATAGAAGTAAATAGAAATAAAGAAATCCTCCCTGTAAAATCAGGATGGTAGATATCTTACAGGGTAATTAGATTCAAAACATAGAGAACCCCTCTAGGCAAAACCTTAAGTTACAAAAAAGATACACAGACAGAAATAGTTATTCTAATCAGCACAATTCTTTTCTCAGCCATTTAAAGAAATCATAATCTAACACATACCTAGCTAGATTACTTACTAAAAGTTCTAAGACTCCATTCCTGGTCTATCCCCGGCCAAGACAGAATATAGACAGACACACAGACCCTTTGTTTCTCTCCCTCCTCCCAGCTTTTGAAAGTATCTTGTCTCCTCATTAGTCATTTTGGTCAGGTGCGAGGTTACCTTTAGCTTCTTAACCCTTTACAGGTGAGAGGAGCTTTCCCCTGGCCAGGAGGGATTTCAAAGGAGTTTACCCTTCCCTTTATATTTATGACATAGCGCAAGTAGAGTATTAAGGGAAGAGAGCTGAGGAAGCGTTGTTCTAAGTCAGCCATATAAATGTTGGCATACTGTGGGGCCATGCGGGTACCCATAGCAGTGCTGCTGATTTGAAGGTATACATTGTCCCCAAATGTGAAATAGTTATGGGTGAGGACAAAGTCAAAGTTCAGCCACCAGGTTTGCTGTGACATCATCAGGGATACTGTTCCGGACGGCTTGTAGTCCATCTTTGTTTGGAATATTGGTGTAGAGGGCTTCTACATCCATAGTGGCCAGGATGAGGTTTTCAGGAAGATCACCAACGGATTGTAGTTTCCTCAGGAAGTCAGTGGTGTCTCTAAGATAGCTGGGAGTGCTGGTAGCGTTGGGTCTGAGGAGGGAGTCTACATAGCCAGACAATCCTGCTGTCAGGGTGCCAATGCCTGAGATGATGGGGCATCCAGGAGTTCCAGGTTTATGGATCTTGGGTAGCAGATAGAATACCCCTGCTCAGAGTTCTAGGGGTGTGTCTGTGCGGATTTGCTCTTGTGCTTTTTCAGGGAGTTTCTTGAGCAGATGATGGAGTTTCTTTTAGTAACCCTCAGTGGTTTGGTTGGTCATTTGGGATAGGTTCGTATTCTTATCCCAACTATATCTGAATTTACCTGAACCTCTAACTTAAAATTCAGACCCACTATAATCAGCTCTCTCATAAAATTCCCTGCACTTTCTGGTCCTGGCTAGCATGGAGATGCCACACAAGTGAGATATTTTGGTGTTTTCTGCTTCTGATGGGAATCAAAACCACAAAGTATGTGGAGAATAGTGGGAGAAGTAAAACAGTGATTTGTCTTTTGATTTGTCTTTTTTTAAATCTCAAGGAAGTTTCAGGTTCTCTTTTTTCATTTCTGGCTACATTTCTTCATGCTTCATACTTTATTTGGATTCACCCATTTCTACAGTGAAGTCTGTGGTTCAACAAAACAAAATGCTGGTATGTGTTATAAATATAAGATAGTCTAAAGCTGCTGATGTTTTCTCTACTCATTGAATTATAACACACAGAAATCAGTACTGAATGTGTGAACTTACTAGATAAGGTGGTTACATGGCAAAAATAAAGTAAAGCTTTGGTTCAATGTAACTTCCAAAAAAGCTGTTCAATGGGGTCTGTGTAAAACCCCATAATAAAACTCTAAAAGATCCATCCATCCTTTAGGAGCACACATACAAAATTTTTAGCATCATAATTAAAACTCAATTAACAAAACCTAACCTGATTGTAATAATGGCTTGCATGTATTTTGAAGAGGATTAGAAACATTCACACCATAGAGGAATCTTTAGACTTCTTGTTTTGTTTTACATGTTGTAGCACTTAGAAAGGTGTATTTATATGAACATATGTATTCCAAAGTTCCTGGAAAAATGTTAACATGGGATGAGATGTGGTGTCTGAAATTTCAGAGGGTTTGGTTTGTTAATGGAGAAAGTTGGCAAGGTTGGATAGTGGGTCTATAATGCAAGATAGTTTCAGACCTCACTGGAGAAGGACTAATGCCCTTCTATCATAATAGTCCCTTAACTTCCTACTTCTGTGTCCATGAGAATTTTCATTCCACACCCTTGCAGAATTATTAGCAAAGTTAAATGCTTAAAAGAGTGGTGGAAGAAATCAGATGCGTACATTTTGGGTCATTGTATATTAACAGTGGATGTGATTCTGCTGGGAGATGTGCCCCTGGAAAGCAAGCATGAAGTATATACTGTAGTAGCAGGCTCCCAGGGACTAACACTACTGAGATAGATTAGCAGATTTTATTCCACTTTATTCACTGCAGCACTAGGATAAAGTAAAGAAATGTCATCTAGTGGACTAAGTACAGGCCTGGAAGGCAGGACTCTTAGATCCTAGTCTTAGCTCTGCCACTGACTTGTTACGTGACCTTGGGCAAGTAACTTAAGCTCTGTGTTCCTTTCTTCCCCCATTTGTAAAATGGGCTTACTACCTACTTCACAGTGATATTATAAGACTTTAGTAGTGTGGGTAAAATGCATCAAGATTTTGGATGAAAGTTGATAGGTGTATGCAAAGTATTATTTTATTGTTAACAATATAGTACAAGGGCTCTAGCTCTTTTTCCAGCTTGCCTTGTCCCTTATCACACAGTGTCTTTAGGTTAAGAGATGCAGAGCCTAGTTCTAACATGCACATGCATCCAGAGAACTCTACCCACCAACAGCAGTCACCCTAAATCTACATACTAAGTAAATGGGGTAGAGTGGAAAATTTCTGGCTTCCTTAAAGGGACCTCATCTTTCTAGTCTGAAGATTCATTATAACATGTTCAGTAATGACTTTTGCAGATTGTTAAAGGATTGTGGCTCATAGGATGTCATGTTCATAAGACTGGTGGTTACATGGGGTCAGGAAGTGGGGAGTGAGTGCATGGTTGGGGTAGCAGAGGGAGAAATCTTCTTCAGAACTTCCAAGGAAGGAAGAGTTGCTAAGATTTAGTGCTAAATCCCTTCAAAATGAGCGAGTATTCCACACCTTTCTTTGAGAAGCTGCAGAATGAAGTGCTTTTGTAAGAAAAGACATTGAGCCTGGTTAACGTCAGCCAGGGGTAGAGAGGCCCAAGTGGTTACTAACAACAGCTGTAAATATGGCACATGTTCAATTAATGCTGCTGCTGCTGACTTTCTATACGTCTTCTTTTCTCTATGTGTAAATAAAACACTGAAAGGTTTTTAAATATACTGGAGCAATTTTCTCGTTCTACATCTTCTTCCTCACTTCTTTCCTCTGTGATGAAAATCTTTTAGATAGAAAGTTAGCTAGTTGTGTTTTTATGAGAAGGCAGAGTAGCATTAAGGACCCATATAAACTATTGTTTTTAAGATGATTAGAGAACACCAAACAACAAAACAAAAGGTATAAATAAATAGCAGTTTAAATACAATCCAAGGAAGCACAGTCTGTTTTATCTAATGAGGTTCTTATACCATGCCTGTCACCATGAAACCTGAGTATATTTTGGTATCCATGCTTAAAGCAAAAAACCCTATTGATTCGGCAGCTCAGTTTAACTTGACCTCTCACCCGTCCCTTTCCCTCTGTCTAGTCTTGCTTATGCAAGAGCATTTTAATGATGCAACCACCATGGCAACCCCTTAGCGAACCCATAAAACATCTCCCAGCTCCACACAGAACTTCTCGTCATAGTGCAAAGGTGTTCCCAACAACACTGCCACGGCACTTGCTTTGAGTTAATCTGACCACCACTGCATCCTCAGGGCCCAGACAACTTCTGTTTTGCTATCCAAGGTGAAAACCCAAATGTGAGGGAAGCCCTTAATTCAGATACAAAACAAGAAAAGAGAAAATGAACAAATGCAATTAAACATACTTACCGGACATATAAAGAAAAGAATATAATAAAGTTCCCTATCTGCTCGTTCACTGACACCTAAGATAAGGGCGCTCATCACTATAAACACTGAGCTGGTAGGCCCAGAGTGGATCTGGCAACAGCTCAAGGAGAGACTGGTCACTTTCCCACAAGCCATCAGCATGAATAGTCTGAGGGCCTAGCAGATAGACACCCTATTCTGTAGACATTGTGTATTGGCACCAAGGAGGTATACCAGGAATTGTGGGACAGGCACACTTATCCACAGGCCCTGCAATGCTTGTAAGGGGGACTGTGTGCATCTGAAACTTGGTAACTAGTATGGATGCTCTGCATCCATGAAACTTGCATCAGTTCAGTCACATTGATACAAATGACATGAAAACAACTTTTTTGTAGATTTCCTCACTTTGATAAAAATGCTGCTCAAATCATGTTTGACAGGTTGGCCCTTCTTATTTTTAAAGAAGTTCAATATTTATAATTTTATTTGTAGGTGTGAATTCAGATGAAATGGCAGGGAAAAAAGGTTCCAACGTCCAGAAGGAGGTGAGGCAGACCAGTTGAAAATCTTTGGGTGAAGATAAAGGGGGAGAAAAACAGGGGTATTGTCATGCTAAGGGTCTACTATAAATGAACAAATCATGAAGAGGAGGTGGAAGAGGCATTTCTGGATCAAATTACAGAAATATCCAAAACACAAGACCTGGTAGTACTGAGGGACTTTAACTATCCAGACAACTGTTGGAATAGTAATACGGCACAACACAGAAAGTCTAGTAAATTCTTGGAATGCACTGGGGACAATTTTGTTTCAGAAGGTGGAGGAAGTAGCCAAGGAAAGTCATTTTAGACTTGATTCTGACTAACAGGGAAAATTAGTTGTGAATCTGAATGTTGAAGGCAATTTGGGTGAAAGTGATCAGGAAGTGATAGATTACAGAGGTGGATTATGGTTTTGTAGGGCCCTGGACCAGGACAAGAGGGGGGGGCCCTCCTCAGCCCTTCTGCCTGCAGTCTCTCCCCCTCTGCCCTCTTGGTGTTCCTGCCAGGGAGTGGGGTTGGGGCAAAGGGGCTCGTCCCACTGTGCCAGCCTGGTGCTCCAGCTGGGGAGCAGGGTTGAGGTGTGGGGGCACCCATTTTTCCAGGACCCCCACTTGGCTGGGGTCCCTGGGCATGGGCCCTGTTGGCCCAGTGGCTAATCTGCCACTGATAGATTACATGATTATAAGGAATGGAAGGAATGTGAGAAACAGAATAAGAATGAAGGACTTCAAAAAAGCAGACTTTAACAAACTCAGAACTAGTAGGTAATAATCCTTGGGAAGAAAATCTGAGGAAAAACGTTCAGGAGAGTTGTCAGTTTCTCCAAGGGTATGTCTATGATGCAGTAAAACACCGGCATCTGGCCCCCGGGAGCAGACTCTGGCTTGCGAGGCTCAGACTGAGGGCTATAAAATTGCCGTGTAGACGTTCAGGCTCAGGCTATAGCCTGAACTCTGGGACCCTGCTAGAGGAGAAGCAGTAACGCTGCTGAAAATTATCTGGGGGTTATAGTGGATCCCAAATTGAATGAGTCAGCAATGTGATGCAGTCTCAAAAAAGGCTAATATAATTCTGGAGTATTGTGACAAAGTGCTGTGAACCAACAGCTGGGCCAGTACTCTGGTCACTTAAACACCAATTAATTCCCTTCTAGGGTTGACCTGATGAGGCCTAATTAATGGATTTGAATGAGCTGGGGGAGGACGAGTGAGCAAATTGGCCCATTACTTCAGGAGGTATAAGAAGCACAAGAAAGAAGTGCAGAGACAAGCTAGCAGAGCCAGAACCAGCAGGGGTCTCCTTGTAGAGAGATCTCTTCCCTCTCCTCGGCAGAAAACTGAAGAGAAACTGAAACTGTAAATAAACTGTACTGGGGTGTCTAACTGAAGATCTTCAAATCTGTGTAGACAGAGCAGAAGGTGGGAGCACATCTAGATGACATAGCAGTTAAAACTCTGGTGGCCACCAGCACCTTGTCTACATTAAGTCTCAAGATTGCTACCACTTGTGAGAAATTCTTTTTTGTTGTTGTTAGAAAAACCTGGGTACAGTTAATTACTTTGTGCCTCAGTTTCCCCATCTGTAAAATGGGGCTAATACATACAAAAATATAACCTCTTTGTGAGTTAGATAAGTGCTTCAAGGTTACATTTTGTAAAAGTAACTAGTGATTTTGGGAGCCTCAAGCTTTGGGTATCTGACTTGAAACCCCTTTAAAGAGGCTTGAAATTTCAAAGAGTGGGTACTCAACACCGTCTGAAAATCTGGCCCCTTTAAGAGATCTCAAGTTATTCACCTAAAATTATTAGTCACCTTTGGAAAATCTAGGCCTGGGGCCCTTAGATGAGAAGATGTTTTAAAAATGCAAACGCCTTAATGTTAGCTGCCATAGAACTGGATGCACTTGGGTGTATGTGCTGTAATTTCAGAAGCAGAAATTCACTTTTCATAGGATTAAACCATGACTCTTTTGAATGTTGTAACTCCATGTGTGTTTCCTTCTTGCAGTCTCCAGTACAAATATAATAACATATGGGACAAGGAGGCAGATGGGAGGCACGGGAAGTCTAGAACCACTTTGTGTGAGTGCTTTTTCACAGCATCTTCAACAGACTTGGCTTGAAGATTTAATCCACAGAAGGAAGTTTCCTACTGAATGCTACTTACAGCTCTTTGTGGTTTCATGTGTGGGAAGCACATATTTTGCAAGGTAAATGAGGACACAATACAATATGTAGGTTGTTGAGAGTTCAAAGCTGAAAGAGTCTAGGAGACCAAATTTCAAAGCAGGAAGTTATTATGGCTGATGCTAGATGTAGTGTATTTCTACCACCATACTCAAGCATGTGATATAGAATCAAGCACAGACAATATAATCAATTTCTTATTTCATAAAAGAAAACAGATGTTTTACGGTACTGCCAGCCCCATGAGTTTGAAAATCATGAGTGGCGTAAAAATCTTGAATTTCTTTTTCTTTTTAAACTCACTCTTCTCTTTGGTCTGTCTTCTGCTTTTTGAACTCCTAGGGAAAATCACCCCTTTTTGTGCACATATTTCAGGAAACTCCACAGGAAATGCGAGAAAGCAATAAACACCCACCACCCACCCCACTTCAGCACCTTCCGTGGACCCCATCTTGTATTATGATCAGTGGAACTGGTGTCAGAAGGCCCATGTTCCCTAAGGGACTGGTACAGATGTAAAATAGTACAATGTAGAACTGTAGAAAAGGGAATACTGGGAGTTAGCTCAGCCACATGGACATGTTCCCCTAGTTCAACTTAACCTGCGTTGAGCATCACTCTTTTCAAATGAAACAGCATCTGATCTCCGAGTTCTCTGGCAGTGTGACCCATGGAACTCAGTCTGAAGCCCCCTAGAGCCCTGGATATTGCAGACACAAACCTAGCCCAACAATGGACCTGGTGGAAAGAGGAGTTTGAGCTGTATACACACCTGGCCATGCAGTAGGATGACAACAGCAGGAAAGTAAAACTGTTACTTTCACAGGCTCTGACTTATTTTTCCTGGTGGGTGCTCCATCCCTACTCTGCCCTGAGACCCTGCCCCCCACTCTGCCCCTTCCCCTGAGACCATGCCCTCGCTCCACCTCTTCCTGCCCCTGCTCCTTCCCTCCCTCAAGGCACCCTGCCCACCTCCCACTTGCTGCTCTCCGCCCTCTCACAGTGCCTCCCACCAGCTGATCGGCAGCCCTGCCAAACAGCTGTGGCTTTTTTCAGTGGGTGCTTGAATCCTGGAGCACCCAGGGAGTTGGCGCCTATGGTTACTTTACCTTATTGGGGAACAAGGCGGAGGAGTCTGGAGCACTCTGAAGCTTTCCACCACCCCATGCCTAACAGCAGTCCTAGGAGCCCTGGAGAACTATTGCTCCCCAAAGCAGAAGAAACTGTGGAGTGACACAGGTGTTTTACTAGAGACCAATCCAAAGGGTTGGGGGAAGGATAGACTCCTGTGTAACTGCCTTACATACACTGGCTGCTACATGCAATTTTGGGGATGTGACAGATTTCCTGATTTGCAACATGATAGTCTGTGGCGCTTGGGATCACAACCTGCAGCTGCTCTGGGAAGGCAATCTCACAGGCAGATGCTTACACTGGGGCGTGCTGCTGAAGACTCAAGAGAAGGGATGGAAGCCCTAGGCAGCACAACACTCCCAGTAGTAGTGCAGTGAGATGACAGCAAAGGAGAGCAGGTGACCAGGGTTCCATATCCTTAGTGAGTGTAAGTTCCAGGGTTCCATATCCATAGTGAGTGTAAAGGAGAAGTGCCCCGCTCTAGGATAGCATTTTGCAAGGAATGTAGCAAGCTGATCCACATTTGAGAGGTGTGTGGAAGAGCAGAGGAAGTTCTCAGAAAGATTATCAGACTTGTACAAATGCAGGGTCTGGGTGTCAATTATTTGTCTTCTATGTTGTTTGTATTAAAATAGGGAAGATGTATAATCCATGAAACTGGAGTCAGAGATCTCAGAGACTTATTGTATTTCAGGGACACCAGTAGAATAGGGACTGTGAAGAGTTAGGATGGAAGCAACTCAGCCCCATTGACACAGCCATGCATATAGTTTAATAAAATTCCACTTGTTCAACTTTACCATAACCAAGCACTGTCCTCAGCTCCAGCCTATGTGCCCTGCCCCCTGCAGTTCTTCTATTCAACGGCCTCTACTCTTCCTACATGACCCTGCCCTACTCCATCCGTTGTTGCCTGACCACATCTGTGCCCAGTTCCCCTCTCTACAGCTCAACAGCAGTGGGGCATGATGGGCAAAGTGCAACCATCCTGGAGCTGGTTCCCTGTAGGCTGGAGAAGATGAAGCAGACACTTCGGGGACTCTTTCTCCTTCCCAGCTCCTCTGGCGCACATTGCTCACCTTTGGCTCTTTTACCTGAGTCCAGTATAACACAAGTAGGGGTGAGAAATAGCAGAGGTCTTCATGCCCTGGATTAGCTGTACAAGCAGAGACACCACAGTAAACAGAGCGGTGACTTCTGCTGGTGGCAGCCTGTGGCAGGTTTTGTACCTCTTCAACCCCTTTGGTTGGAGGGGCCAGGGGTATCTGCATCTATGTCAGTTCTACTACCCCTCCGGTAGCCAGTATCCTATGGCCTAATGGCCAGAGTCCCTCTAAATCCTCTTCCCCAAGTGGGATAGCACAGCCTAGTGGCTAGAGTCCATATACCATCTCCTCTGGGTTAAGAGAGGGGTCAAGTGACTATGTCATTGCAAAGGGGGGGGGGGTTAATGACCCCTGGTGGGGGAGCCCAGGCCCACCCACCTTCACCAGGCTCCAACCCAGGGCCCTATCAGTGGCAGGGGTGGATCTGCCACTGGGTCAGCAGGGAATCCTACCAAAACACACTGACCTCACAGTGGTGGGAGGTAGCACTCCCTTACTTTCCCTGGGTCACTTTCCATCAGTCTTCCAGTCGCCATAGTCCCTGTGGCATCCAGGTCTCCAGGTTCCTCAGCACCCGACACTCCCTGGGATTCCAATAGCTGCGAGTCTCTGGTTCTTGTCCCAGTTCCTGGCTCCTCAGCTCTCCCTGGTAAGGGTTGTAACTGCTCCTGGGCTGGAGCCTCTGCTGAGCATCCTTCCTCATCAGCCACCAGCCCTGACTGAGCAGCTCCACAGGCTTTTATACCTGACTTCCAGTTGGAGCATGCCCAGCAGAGCCGCAGGGGCGTGGCTTTCTCTGCTAGGAAGGAAGGACTCTCAGTCCCAGTGCGGGGCCGTTCTGCACCATCACACAGCACAACACCTGCAGTTCAGGTTCCCAGCTTTAGCCTCTAGAGCTGGGGAGTACAGCTCAGGCAGAAATCCTGACCTATTGCAAATGTCCCGTGAGAGGTCTATAGTCAAGCTCAAAATCATGAGACTTGCACAAATAGTGTGAGCGCTGAGAGCAGAGTTTTTAAAATCATCACAACTGCAAAGTGGCGGCTGAAAAATACTGGGATCCCAAATCAGTGATAATTTAAAACTTAAAATCTACCTACTTTCCTATGAAGGCATTAGTTAGCATTTTTTACTGACAAAATCCGGAAGCAATTGCCAACCTCAGTTTGATTTCCTTGGGAAACCTCCATGTTCTTTTCAAAACTACTGGGGACACCTCACCTGTTTTACATCTTCCACTCTCAAAATCCCACATCATAGCTACTGTTTTTGTTAGCTGACGCAGACTTTCCTTTAGAAGTTTATCAGTGCTACTTCTTAGGTGGTTAGAGGGGTTACTATTGAACAGTATAAGACAGCACCCTAACCCCCTTCCAACCTGAAGAATGAGAGATGGGGACTAGGTATCTAACTAAGGTTTCCCTAAGGAAGTAGAGAACTTTGTCATTAGGCACCAGGTTAGCCCAGTGTTGGTATCTTGTATTACTCAAACCCTGGATATTCTCCATTTTCTAATGGATGTGTAACAAAGATGGTACTGAAAATGTTGGCACCAATTTGATGTTTCCTAAGAAAACCAGTCCAGTAGTTGTCTGTGAATGACACCCTGTTTGGAACTATATGGTTCTATGTAACACAAGAGGTACTCTAGACTGACTTTGGTTAAGTACTTAGGAAGGTGAGTGGGTGTATTACTAGAAAGGAGGCCTGTAAAATTAATAAACTCTTTCCTGTTTTAGATTGAACACACGTCATTAGCTGAAGACTGTTTAATATAGCTTTTCTGTCTTTGGTCTCATTCTTTCCTCTTAAGGGTTTGTTGTTGAAATAAGTAGTTCAGAACAAATTATTTTCTTTAACCTTTCAGACTTCAGTCCAAAGTATGTTTTAAAGAGATTCAATTTACCACTTTACGCCTCAGTCCTATAAACATTTATGCACCAGCTTAACTTTATACACAAGTATTCCTAGCGAAATCAATCGAACTACTTAGATACATAAAGTTAAGAAGGTGCACTATCCAGGATCTGGTCATTGGAAAGTTTAGTATTTGTTAATCAGATAGTAAACTAGCTATTCCATTGTTACAGTTGATTTCTCTACATGACAATGTTAATAAATTGCTAGCTTGACAATCATTTTAAAAATGAAGTGAGGTGAATGCAGCAAAGACCAAGGAGAAAATGCATATTGGAGTTCATCATGCACCGATAGTTTCTTTAACTTACTGGAAAAAGCTCTTTCAAACCCATCACAACATAAATGGTCTTCTTCGCACCTACTATGAATTGTTTTTTGTTGTATCTGAATGGTAGCAGATTTTTCTGGAAGTAGTTTTATTCCAGTTTCTTGCCAAAGATTAATATAATAGAAGAAAATGAAATGTATCACTTCTGCTTCTCAGTTTGACAGTAATGCATTTGCTGAGATACAGAATTTAAATTGCTTTTCAAGGTTGGCCATACTGAATAAATGAGGCTCAGGAAGAGCTGCATCTTAAAAAATGTAAGACTTTTTATGTATGTGTGCAGATATATGTATATGGAGCCTTCAGGATGATAAAATCAAAACTAGGGCTGTCAATTAATCACAGTTAACTCACGTGATTAACTCAAAAAAATTAATTGTGCTTAAAAAATATTAATCACAAACACAGTTTTAATTGCACTGTTAAGCAATAGAATACCAAATGAAATTTATTAAATATTTTGGGATTTTTTCTACGTTTTCAAATATATTTATTTCAGTTACAACACAGAATACACAGTTACAACACAGTTACAACACAGAATAAAGTGCTCACTTCATATTATTATTATTGATTACTAATATTTGCATTCTAAAATGATATACAAAAGAAAAAGTATTTTTCAATTTCCGTCACACAAGTACTGCAATGCAATCTCTTTATGGTGAAAGTGCAACTTACAAATGTAGATTTTTTTTTGTTACATAACTGCAGTCAAAAACAAACAATGTAAAATTTTAGAGCCTACAAATCCACTCAGTCCTACTTCTTGTTCAGTCAATTGTGAAGACAAACAAGTTTGTTTATATTTATGGGACACAATGCTGCCTGCTTATTATTTACAATGTCGCCTGAAAGTGAGAACCAGTGTTCACACTTTTGTAGCCGGCATTGCAAAGTATTTATGTGCTAGATATGCTAAACATTTGTATACTCCTTCATGCTTCTGCCAACATTCCAGAGGACATGCTTCCATGCTGATGATGCTCATTAAACTAATAATGTGTTAATTAAATTTGTGACTGAACTTTTTGGGGAAGAATTGTGTGTCTCCTGCTCTGTGTTTTACCCACCTTCTACCAAATATTTCATGTTATAGCAGTCTCGGATGATGACCCAGCACATGTTGTTTGTTTTAAGAACACTTTCACTGCATATTTGACAAAATGCAAAGAAGGTACCAACGTGAGATTTCTAAAGATAGCTACGGCAATGCCAGATACAAAAGTGCCACACAAATGTCTGTTCTCACTGAAAAATACTCTTTTATCATTTTTACAGTAGAATATTTGTAATAAAAATAATATACAGCGAGCACTGTACACTTTGTATTCTGTATTGTAATTGAAATCAATATATGTGAAAATGTAGAAAACATCCAAAAATATTTAAAGAAATGGTACGCTATTATTATTTAACAGTGTGATTAACTGCAACTAATTTTTTTAATCACGCGATTAATCGCAATTAATTTTTTAAATGTATTGACAACCCTAATTAAAACCTCTTTCTAATTCAGCATAGGGCTCTTATACATATTTTCAGAAAGAAGAACAAAAACAATTTGCCAATAATATTCTATTATCAATTTTCCTTCTTTAGAGATGTTTCAGAGTAACAGCCGTGTTAGTCTGTATTCACAAAAAGAAAAGGAGTACTTGTGGCACCTTAGCGACTAACCAATTTATTTGAGCATGAGCTTTCGTGAGCTACAGCTCACTTAATCGGATGCATACCGTGGAAACTGCAGCAGACTTTATATACACACAGAGAATATGAAACAATACCTCCTCCCAGCCCACTGTCCTGCTGGTAATAGCTTATCTAAAGTGATCATCAGGTTGGGCCATTTCCAGCACAAATCCAGGTTTTCTCACCCTCCACCCCCCCACACAAATTCACTCTCCTGCTGGTGATAACCCATCCAAAGTGACAACTCTTTACACAATGTGCATGATAATCAAGTTGGGCCATTTCCTGCACAAATCCAGGTTCTCTCACCCCCTCACCCCCCTCCCAAAAACCACACACACAAACTCACTCTCCTGCTGGTAATAGCTCATCCAAACTGACCACTCTCCAAGTTTAAATCCAAGTTAAACCAGAACATCTGGGGAGGTGGGGGTAGGAAAAAACAAGGGGAAATAGGCTACCTAAATTAATAATATCCAATTTGCAAATGAATTCCAATTCAACAGTTTCTCGCTGGAGTCTGGATTTGAAGTTTTTTTGTTTTAAGATAGCGACCTTCATGTCTGTGATTGCGTGACCAGAGAGATTGAAGTGTTCTCCGACTGGTTTATGAATGTTATAATTCTTGACATCTGATTTGTGTCCATTTATTCATAAATGTTCACAAATATTCATTTATTATTCATAAATGGACACAAATCAGATGTCAAGAATTATAACATTCATAAACCAGTCGGAGAACACTTCAATCTCTCTGGTCACGCAATCACAGACATGAAGGTCGCTATCTTAAAACAAAAAAACTTCAAATCCAGACTCCAGCGAGAAACTGTTGAATTGGAATTCATTTGCAAATTGGATATTATTAATTTAGGTAGCCTATTTCCCCTTGTTTTTTCCTACCCCCCCTCCCCAGATGTTCTGGTTTAACTTGGATTTAAACTTGGAGAGTGGTCAGTTTGGATGAGCTATTACCAGCAGGAGAGTGAGTTTGTGTGTGTGGTTTTTGGGAGGGGGGTGAGGGGGTGAGAGAACCTGGATTTGTGCAGGAAATGGCCCAACTTGATTATCATGCACATTGTGTAAAGAGTTGTCACTTTGGATGGGTTATCACCAGCAGGAGAGTGAATTTGTGTGGGGGGGTGGAGGGTGAGAAAACCTGGATTTGTGCTGGAAATGGCCCAACCTGATGATCACTTTAGATAAGCTATTACCAGCAGGACAGTGGGCTGGGAGGAGGTATTGTTTCATATTCTCTGTGTGTATATAAAGTCTGCTGCAGTTTCCACGGTATGCATCCGATGAAGTGAGCTGTAGCTCACGAAAGCTCATGCTCAAATAAATTGGTTAGTCTCTAAGGTGCCACAAGTACTCCTTTTCTTCTTTAGAGAGGAGATGGAGAAAGATTGACATCTATTAAAATAACTTGACCTCTATTGCACTTGACCTTGTCTGTTTTTAATAACTAGAAGCTAAAGAAAAATTATGATTGACTGCCTGTCTAGGGCAAATCTTTTTGTGCATTGAAGTCAGACAGACATGAATTAATTTGAGGCCGAAGTGCAGTTTTAATTTGAAAAGTGAGTATAAAAGTGGCATCTTAACTCAATAAATCTGCTCCCAGGGTGTACTCAGAATCATTTGTACTGATTTTAGTGACCAAACAAGTTTTTTCTGCCTTTTTACTTAAGTTAACACTGTTGATCTTATTTATTTATTTATTTATTTATTTATTTATTGAGAATGTAGATTAAAAGTCATCAAGGCTAAACCATGGAAAAGTAAGGAGCAAGCTATGTTTTACTGGAGTTCACAACTTTTGTCTCCCTTTAACTCCTGGCATTAGAACAGGCTAAATTTGGCCAAATTTAGGTTATTTTATTCCTATTTCTTATTCACGTAGTTTCACTTGCATGCATGGGATTTTACATAAATGTAAGAAGACAGTCCAGGCCTTGAGGAGCAGACAATAAAAGTTAGACCGGTAGAACCTAGAAAACAAGGTAACAAGAAAAGATAGACACTAGTCTACATTACAAGTACTACAGCTGTAGCGCTGCGGCTGTGGTGCTGTAGCCTTGTACTGTAGACACCTGTTACAGTGATGGAATCGTTTTTCTGTAGTAAATCCACCCTCTTGAGGCAGTAACTAGGTTGACAGAAGAATTTTTCATTCCCCTGAGCAACATATCTAGGTTGACTTCCAATCTAGGTTGACTTCCAATCCAATATCTAGGTTCCTCTTCCAATCTGCCCTGGAGGAAAATTCCTTCCCGGCCCCAAATATGGCGATCAGCTAAACCCTGAGCATACGGGCAAGATTCACCAGCCAGATACTGCAGAAAATTCTTTCCTGGGTAACTCAGATCCCACCCCATCTAACATCCCATCACAGGCCATTAGGCCTATTTACCATGAATATTTGAAGATCAATTAATTACCAAAATCATGTTATCCCATCATACCATCTCCTCCATAAACTTATCGAGTTTAATCTTAAAGCCAGATAGATCTTTTGCCCCCACTGCTTCCCTTGGAAGGCTATTCCATAACTTCACTCCTCTGACGGTTAGAAACCTTCGTCTAATTTCAAGTCTAAACTTCCCAATGACCAGTTTATGCGAGAAGTCACATGAGATGATCATAATGATCCCCTCTGCCCTCAAAATCTATGAACAACAGAAAGACAAAATAAAGGAACTTTTAAATTTAAAACAATTTTGTAAACAGGTTATTACACTAATAAAAATGCATCAATGAAAGTATTTTAGCCATTGTTAATTGGTACTGACAAGAGATATAAGAATATTATGCTTTTAAAACAGAGGCCACTGACTGCATGAACTGTAGAAGACAAACACTGAAGATAGGCTAATTCTCGGTGTACATTAACTGGCTACCAGTTAATGTCATTATTGTTCTGAGTGCAATATTTTTCAAGTAAATTGGGTAGTGTGTGTGTAAAATGATTGTAATTCACTTAATTAAAAACTGCATCCAGATTTTTTTAAAATGTCTTTGTAATAAATACTCACTGCTTAAAGGTAAACCACAGTTCTTTTTTATTAAAATTTGTGGGAGTAAACTAAGGCCTGGTCTACACTATGGGGGGGATTGATCTAAGATACGCAACTTCAGCTATGAGAATAGCGTAGCTGAAGTCAACGTATCTGAGATCGACTTAGAATCATTTACTTTGCGTCCTCGTGGCACGGGATCAATAGCCGCTGTTCCCCCGTTGACTCTGCTTCCGCCTCTTGCCATGGTGGAGTTCCAGAGAGCAATCGGGGATCGATTTATCATGTCTACACTAGAAGCGATAAATCGATCCCTGATAGATCGATCACTACCCGCCAATCCAGTGGATAGTGTAGACATGGCCTTAGAGTTCAAGAAACTAGGAACTAATAGTGTAAACTGGCCTAATGTAAGCAGGCTCAAGGCAAAACTTGCCCAAAGTATTTTGCCAGTATGTGTTTATGCTGGTGTGCAGTTATATCCTCAAAGGTTATGGAATATAAATTGCAAGGTGCGTGGTAGTTTTATGATGTACACAAATGGGCACCAGATTGAATTTGGCTTGTGATTTTAGCTTAGTTTTTATCTCTGGTCTTCTGAGGAGACACTACTGCACACCAGTTTCTGTTGGGGAGCAGCTATGAGCCTCTGAGGTGCCAAGGGCTTTTTAGCAGGTGTTGAGTACCTGAACACACAGTTAAGTCAATGGAATTAAATCCTCCACTCAGCTTCTTCCAGGAAGCACTCATCACCTGGCTGGATCAGGCCCTTTGGTGGTGAAGAGCCAAAATCATTTCCAGGTCAAAGACAACCAATTTGCTACTCCACCCCCCACCCTCCCATTTTCTACAAATTGAAGTAAGAATAAAGCCTTTGGCAACAGAATTTCCTTTTGATTGTCACCTCATTGATTCTATTTAAGCAGTGTTAAGTGGCCATCACCTGTTTTTTGCCTTTTTTTCCTCTGACAAAAAGATATGACACACAACACTCACTAACTTCCTTTGGCTGTAGTGTGATCTCTTATACAGCACAAACATACATACAGTGATTCTCCATGAGTGCTTTTTATGGTTGTTTTCCTTGTGCTTTAAGTCCGATGAAGTTTCTAATTTTATTATCGTGGTCATATCTCTCAGTCCTGGCTAAACTAGACAGAAGCACACAAGCATCAGTCAGAATTGTTATGGGTGAATGTGATAACTGAAGCTAGATGTTAATAATTATGTCTACATTGTGCCCTTTTGGACAGCAGTTAGCAAGAAGATGGTTTTCTGCGAGGTTGGCTACTTCTAAATATATAGAATAATACAGTCGTGTGAAAACTGTAGCAATGGTAGAGGAAGCCATTTCAAATCCCAAATAAAAACACAATGATGTGTGAATGATTAGGGATGCACAAACATCTGCAAGTTAAGTTCAAATTCCTTTGCTTTGCATGCATAAGTGACTTTTCTATTTGCAATAGGATGTTTGCTATTGTGACCATCTAAGTAAAAAGGAATGAGCTCTTAAATCTTAAAAATATCTGACTTGATGTGTTCTGAGGTAATGAAACCATGTCAACATAATGTGACACAGATACCATGAATTTAATTCTAAAATCAGGAAGTAGGCTCAGTTTATACCACATCTATAACAGAGTCAGGACATTTTGTGACCTATTCACAATACAGGTGAAATTTGAAGTGTAACATTATCCCTGCAAATGGATTAGAACCTTAGTGTGCGTGGGCTTTAAACCCAGTTATGAGGATCCTGTCTACAATAAAAGCTTCTAACCGTATTGTAACTGGGTCAGGTGGTGAGCATGGTGTACCCTGGGCCCCTGACTTGGTTGTAACTGCATGGCGTAGTTGGGGCCCTAGCATCAATGAGAGATGTGCAAACCCATGGATACAGTTATTTATCATTACATTCTTTCTGAAAACCAAGCACACATGGTTATATGGGCTACCTATGTGAAGTATTGTTTGAGATCACAGTTTGTGGACTCATGTTTATCTAGAAGGGAAGGTACTTGAGGATTACTACCTCCAAGTATGCAGTCCAGGAGTTTTGGAGAGGTAGTGGGAGGGGCAGGTGAGAGAGAAGTGAGTGCTCTGTGATATGGAACTGATGACTGCTCTTTTAGCAATAAATTCCTAACCTACAGTTTTCATTAAGTGACCTCACACAGGAATGTCAGAAGTATTTTAGTTGGCAAAACAATTATTCAAAGAGTTACTGGAGTGCCCCAGGAGTGGAAAAGACTCAAAATCCTCCCCTCCCCTCAGCTGTGTAAAAAGCATGTTCCATTGGCTTGTTTTCTCCCCCTCCCTTTGACCCAACACTGTAGTTAGTGTGAAAATCCAGAGTTTCATTAACATCACAAAATGAACGAATACATTGTATATATTAGAGTAAATCAACCATGCACAAAATTCATATTACCCTTCTTCTACTGGGTAAATTTCTCAATACAAAAATAACATCTCCACTCATCACGAAGTTTCCACATGCTTCAATCTTTTTCTAACAAAAATGCAGGACCCCCAATCCACATACCACAAGGATCAAACATACAACAATAATCCTTTAAATTTCTTCCCACAAAATTAATTTCACATAAACCTCTGCTACTGGAAAGGTTTCTAACACCACATGGCTTATGACCCTTAGCTAATTTTGCTTCTCTCATCTATCAAAACATGCCAGTGTTCACCAGTCTGAGTACCAAAAGCCCACTGAGGACCAATAGGCTTTGGATCAAGTGCAAAAGGAGGAGGAGAAACCTGTGAACTCCCAGTTTGTTACCCCTCTAGATTGTAAATGTTTTAAGGAAGGGACCTCGTTAAATTTACCCTTATTGTAAGGCATCTAGCGTTCTCGAGCACTGTAAAATAATGGGCATGGCAGATGTATTGTAATGGCTTAAAGGAAGGCTGCATTATTCCATTTAGAAATGTAAAGAAAATTCTAAAGTAGGACACTACTGCAATGTGTAAGCGTGACTGATTATCTCAAAAAAAACCCACCCCACACCAAAAAACCTGGAGGCAACATTGTTCATGAATAGGGCATATGATGCTTACCGAAGGTGGCTCCCAGTTAGCGGTGCTGTGGGCCTAAGGCAGGCTAGTCCCTACCTATCCTGGCACATACTGCGACCTGGAAGCGGCCAGCAGATCCAGCTCCTAGACGGGGTGGCCCATGGAGCTCCACGTGCTGCCCCTGCGCCGATCACCGGCTCCGCACTCCCATTGGCCGGGAACCGTGGCCAATGGGAGCTGGGGAGGGTGCCTGCGGGGGAGAGCAGCACGCAGAGTCTCCTGGCACCACCCCCCCGCCTAAGAGCCAGACCTGCTGGCTGGGGCGCAGTGCGGAGCCAGGACGGGCAGGGAGCCTGCCTTAGCCCTGTTGCGCCACTGACCAGGAGCCGCCTGAGGTAAGCCCGCACCTCAAACCGGAGCCCCAATCCTCTGCCCCAGCCCTGAGCCCCCCCCAAACCTGGAGCCCCCTCCTGCACCCCAAACCCCTCATCCTCGAGCCCACCCCAGAGCCTGCATCCCCAGCTGGAGCCCTCACGCTCCCTGCCACAGCCCTGATCCCCTTCCTGCCCTCCAAACCCTTTCCCACACCCCTGTCTCAGCCCAGAGCCTCCTCCCATACTCTGAACCCCTTGGCTCCACCTCTCCAGGCCAGAGCCCCCTCCTACACACCAAACCCCTCATCTCTGGCCCACTCCATAGCCTGCACCCCCAGCCGGAGCCCTCACCCCCTCCCACACTCCAACCCCCTGAGCTAGTTCGGTGAAAATGAGTGAGTGAGTGAGTGTTGGGAGAGCGAGCAACAGAGGGAGAGGGGGATGGAGTGAGTGGGGGTAGGGCCTCGGAGAAGGGGAGTGGCCTCGGAGGAGGGGCGGGGCAAGGGTGTTTGGTTTTGTGCGAGTAGAAAGTTGGCAACCATATGCATGGTCAGCCTTTTTTGTGGAGGCTTAGCCTCCCCCAGCCTCATATAGCTGTAAGTGCAGACAAGCCCACCGAGGAGGTTCATTACAAGTGTAACTTGTTATCTGGTATAAATGTAAAGTTCTGTTTCTTATTATTTTCAGATGTTGTCATTCAGTGGCTACTGCCGTGGTCCTGTTGTTGTCTTGCAACTCTATGTTTGTCCCCTCCTCCCCATTTCTATTCTGGAGCCATTGGCATTTTGTGTATTCAGCATTTCCATAGGGTGACCAGATGTCCCGATTTTATAGGGACAGTCCCAATATTTGGGGCTTTGTCTTATATAGGCATCTATTACCCTCATCCCCACCTCCACCGCCACCCCGTCCCAATTTTTCACACTTGCTGTCTGGTCACCCTACATTTCCATATCAACAGTACTGGCTGGCTAAAGAGAAATATTTAGAGTGTTTTGTAATCTGACTTCCTATGTTAAGAACCTTCCTGAGTGTTCACTGCCCTGCTGGCTGTGTAAACAGAACGCCCATGAAATACATGTTACCAACACCAAATATTCCCCTTCCAAATCCCTGTTTGATATAAAGCCAAAAATATATAAACAGACCTAGTGTGGTACCCATCTGGTGAATTTGCAAACCGAAAGAGGGAAATAAATCTGGTTTGTATTAGCTGCAGTAAGATGAAGAGCTGCTAAACGGTTCATGCACTAAGTGTGCTAAATATGACAGTTGTTTCTAACAGTTTGTATTAAGATAAATCTGTGTTGTGATTAACATCTCCTAATTTCCATTTGTTGTGTACAGTTCCAGACAATTCAGCGTTAAATGATTTGCAAGAGCTGAGGGGGACAATTTTGTTGGTTCTCTAGTACATATCATAGGAGTGTGATTCATTGCAGAAGAGGAGAGGGATTGCAGTCAATCGGGATTTACTGTATCAAGTTTGTTGAAAATGTCTTTGAATGTATTGTAAGTGGAACTTCCTGATTGCCTGTCTGTTATCTCATAATGGTATCAAGAATACACGCTAAATGCACAGGTCTGACCTTCCTCATGTATGTCTTTCTTTTACGTAGCTTCCATTTCATTGTATCAATAAAATGCTGCACAATGAATGTATGCTGGGGGATTATTATGCTTCTTGGGTGGTTAAATTCACTCATCCAAAGACATATAAAAATCCCCCCAAAACATGCCACAAGTCAGCCTTATTATGGCAACAGTGTTCACATTTTGCTCTTAAAAGTATCTTTAGGACTTTTATCTTTAGGACTCCATTAATTTAAAATGTTAATATATCTCATTTGGAATGGCATTTTATGACATCTTGGATGATAAAATCCAGTTTTCAGCTAGCTCACTGATTGCGTAGAGTGTTTTGTGTGCTTTTAAAGTTCTGCTAGGAAACAGAAAATGTTTTGATTCCTAATTTAGAATTTTTTCGTCTTGAAGGTTCAAAGGTTTGAGTCTCCAAAATGTTCAGAATCCTGTTGGGTTTTTTGGAGCACATGTCTCAGAGAAGAAATACAAGGTCACATGCTGCAAAAGTTCTCTCTGTACTGAGCATTTTTGTCATAGGTAATGAATTACTACCATTGACACACTATATCTTTTAAATGTTCAGAAAACTGAGTGTGGTGGGTAAGACCATTCAAAATCAGTAAGAATCAAGATGAAAATGCAAACTCAAAACTTTTTTTGGAGTAGTGTTCGATTAGCTATTATCTTTTACCCCTGTGGTTTCAGTTTTATGATGCTGGCTGGAAGCTGAAGTAGCAGAATATTGGTAGCAAGGCTTTTCTGAAAGTGTTTTTGTCGTTGTCGAAAACAGAAAGTATCAGATATTTTAGGAATGAGCTTAACCAACAAAAAATGCAAAGAGCATGTATCATTTATCAACATTTATTGTTAAAAATTATTATTTCAACAAGTTTAATCTCATTAGTTATGATACTCAACTAGTAATAACAAAGTTATGATGCATAACATTGCATAATACAATAAATGCTCTGTATTCACAGCTTATTTTCAGATGTCATTTTCCATCTTTTTAACAGCCTGTTATAACATTAGTCATCTTGGGTGCATTTGAGTGCATACGTCTGTCAGTCTATTCAAATCTATTTTGTAAGACTGATTCAGCTCTATTGCAATCACAGCCAGGTAATTCAGTCTTTCCTGTGACATCGTTGAGTGTATAGTTCTTGATTCTGTTCATTGTGTGGAATGAAATCAAAATTAGACAAATTCACAGGGAAGGTTATTGCCATCTTAAGTAAATCTCACACTTCTGGAACTCCTCTATCACTCAGTTCTTAGATCACTTGTGACATTGTCAGAGATAATCTTGCAAGTAAGCATTTAGTGTGTATACGGAGGTGCTGTAAAAAATCAGTACAAATTCCAGAAACATCAGCTAGGGAAGTAACTCTGTGTACATATTGAGGAACATCTCACAAAAGGGATCCAGTGCAGATATAGCCACGATTGTCTGTAAATCTCTCATTGAGTTGACTGATAAGACAATCTCCGCAAATACGATTCTGTGATAATATAACTGAACATCATCATTGATGCACATCTGCTTGCCTTCTTGCTGCTTCAGACATTATAGAGCTGGAATTTAGTTGGCCTGATACTGTGGATGCCTTCTTCCATCACCTTGGTGTTTCTTCCTGTACATGAGCCTTACATGCTATACCAGTAACAACCATCCAAATCTTAGCAAACCATCCAGGTGATCGCAATTCCACCAGATTCACTAGAATACTTTCCCTGTGTGACAGTGCCCTATCAAGCATTCTGTTCTTCTGTAGGCTTTCGGAGATTGGTTGTCTTTCTTGCAAGATGCTTAACATAATCATAATTAAGTGCAATGGTGTTAAGGATGAAATCCCTGCTAGCAACCCATCTGTGTCTTTCCCAGTACTTGAATCAGCCAGCATGTCAATCACTCACCCAGTATCTCCAGTGTCTTTGGGATGCAATAAATCAGTTCACAAATGTATCCGAAAAGACATATCCAACGAATATCACCCATGACAGCAATCTCCTGTTTGCGTACTCCATGAAGTTCCTGGACCCTCATGAATACATTGGTACTCTCTTTGAAGAGATGCTGAAAAAGGAATGTACTGTCTCTATAAATCTAAACATTTTGTTGATCTGACAGATCCCTCATGCTAGGTAAACAACAACCAGATTCAACCAATGTGTCATGTAGTGAATGTAAGGGCATAGATTCTGGCTGCCTTCTCATAAGTTTGGATATCATTCATTTTGGCAGACATCACGTTGGCATCAAAGTAACATTGTGCTATGCAATTTTTGATCGAGAGCCCTTATTAATTTCATCCAACATTTCTTTTGCTATAGAAAGCCCAGCGAAACCTTTCTTTTACTTTATCTATATGAACATCTACATTGAGCAGCTTTCTATCTGTGTGTGCTTTGTGAGAGGTCCTCAGATTCATTGGCCATTAGAACAAACTTGCCTGCCCACAAGACTTCTTCTTTTATGATTGTGATGCTGGCAAAGCAAGTGCCAGCTCTTGCCAAGGCTTTAGGCTGAGCACTCACAAATTCATTGCTGGAAATCAGTCTGTTTCACATATGTGTTAAGATGGATATCAAATTTATAACAGTGACTTTATAAAATGCTTGTAAATTGCTGAATGCATTAATCTCACTTATAATTTGTTTATCACATGCTGTAAGGTAATATGTAAGTTTTTGCTTTCACAGCAAACATTTTGCAGTTATCACCTGACAGGAGGAATCATCTCCCGCTCATCAAGAAGGCTTATCAAAACTAAATGGACCATTGTGGGACATCACAATACAAAGAGCTCATCCTGTCAGTTTGAATTCTGAAAGAAATAAATAAAAATAGTTGACATGAAAATTTTTCGTCTCTCTTGTGCTGTTTGGACTCTGACAGGGCTGGAGCTAGGAAACAAAAGCAGAGTTCTCCAGGGTCAACCTGGGTTAGCCCTAAAAGACATTCAGAGCTGACAGAGCAGACATTCAGAGCTGACAACTCTGTCACCTTTTAAAACCTCAGACTGCAACTCATTTGTGCATATATGCTTGCCTGCTTTAACCTTGTAATAGCTCATTTCTTTTTCTAGTTGATAAATTTTTTAGTTAGTTTATTATGGGATTGGCTACAAGTATTGTTTTTGGTGAGAGATCTAAGGTACAAATTGACCTGGGGTAAGTGATTGGTCTCTTGGGACTGGAAACAACCTGAATCTTTTGTGATCTTTGGTGTATAGCATAGACTGGAATGATCTGTGACTACATGGTAAGACTTACAGTGCTTTGAGAATTCACACTTGTTACTGGGTTGGTGAAATTTAATTATAGAACATACAACCAGTTTGGGGTCTCTTCCCTGCTTCTTGACAGTCTGCCCTGAGGTTGCAATTCACAGTTGTGGACCACTCAGGACAGCGTGACAATGACATTACTGACACAAGATGCAGCCATCTCTAGTATTTAATTTTTGAATGTTTTTGAAGTATATTTGTTTCTATCTTCATTCCATGCCAATTTGTGGAATGTTCCATCCTATTGTTGAAGTAAATCAAGGGTTGCAAGAGTGTTTCCTCTTTTGATTGACTTTTCACTCTCTTGTTATACCCCCATAATGCCATTTCTTCACAATCAAGAGTCAGGGTGCAGTCAACAATATGCTGGAAGAACAATCAATTCTGTTTCACTTGTGTTTTTTGCTCCCTGAGTCGATACGGTCAATGACGTTGTTACTGATTTTGTGTGAGAGATAGGCAGCCCATTGTTGAAAAACTAACTTTGAGCAGGAGAAAGAGCATGCCTTTGTATGTGTTCATGTGCCTTTTCCTATCTATCAAATCCAGTTGTAGTGAATAACTCAGTGCCATTCCTACCAGAGCCCTTATTTATTGTGGATGGAGTGAATTGTCAACAACAGAAACAGAAGACAGCACCAGCCTGGACCGAATATAAAATGAAAGGGAATTGTTTGTCCATCACCAGATTAAAATAATGGTTCACTTTTCTGATCATTTTCTGTGGATCATTTTGAAGTATTGGTTGACATTTTTTCTCATCCTTACCAGCAGATAGATCCACTCAATAAGAGTTAAGATTTGTGAAACAATTGACAGAATTGCAGCAGTAGATGTCCCTGGAATGTTTCCTTGTGGTTCTTCACATTCTCTTAAACGCTTCTCAAGCTGAGTAGTAGGTGGTAGATCTCCTTAGGAACTTTTCACTTCCCAGAGAAATTGGATGTAATCTTGGTCATGATTTTGAGTTATAGTCTAGTACTGATGTGTAACTTTATAGTAAATAGTTAACTCTTCGGAGTCCAAATCTTCCTGACCATTTGGAAGCCATGGTGATCAATTCACTCTGCCAGGGAAACAACCCAAATGCTTTGAGGGGAAAATCTTGGTTAATAGGAATGCATCCGATGAAGTGAGCTGTAGCTTACGAAAGCTTATGCTCAAATAAATTTGTTAGTCTCTAAGATGCCACAAGTACTCCTTTTCTTTTTATGTATACTAATGTAATTGCATTTCCCTGCTCTACTTTGTCACTAGTCTTTCCCCATATTCCTTACTGACTGCAGTCAGTCTGTTTACACAGCTTCTTGGGGATGGAGTGGTCTTTTGCCCTTTGTCTTGTAGTCAATGCTGCGGGCCAGGTTCCTGTTAACCTCCTCTTGTGTCTTGCTAGAGGTCAGAAGTTTGCTTTCAAGAATGGTCCACAGTGACTATCCCAGCATACTTGGACACTGTACAGAATAAAAGAAAAAAATCTTAAAACAAAATGTATTACTAGATCAACTAACTCCAAGGTAAATGAAATAACATCATATCTAGTATATGGGGTAGGCAACAGCCGATCTAGGTAGATTAAATCTAATAGTTATAGTTCTGGTAAATTGGTGATTACAGTGTCTCTCTTTCTCTTTCTCTCTCCCCTCAGCTATCATGAGCTCTGCCTTTATACCAACATCCTAATGCCTGAGGTCATAACTGTGAGTGAGACTCTATTCCAATCCCTCCTCCAAGGGTCCATCATGTATACACTCACTTCCTGTAAAGTCTAGGTATGAACGCTATTACTTGATGACTGCTAATCCAGCATAGAGGATATGATGGGGAGGGTAAGTTGGCTTCAAAGTCCATTGTATGTCCCAACTTTATTTAGAAAGGAAGAGGACTCTGCCTTCATGAGCAAAGAGTTCTTCATCTCCTGTTATTTAAGATATGGCACTTCAAAGTTACATACCACTGGATAATGACATGTAGATTCTGTAATGTAGGTCTATCTTCTTAATGAACAATTGAGAGAGATGGGGGGAAGGGAGAGAAAGTTTCAGTCAGTGGGGTCACTGCCTTCCCAGAAGGGATGGGGGTGAGAGAGGGCCCAGGCTGGTACCCCCAGGGTATTTCCAGCAGGTAATCACCATAAATTCGCATTAGTTAAGAGCACTTAAAGCAGCTGTGACATTTTTACTGTGAAGTCAGTAGTGGGGGCATTCATCCAGTTCAAGACCAGACAGTTCTCCTTTTGTGGAGCGGTGTTCCTGATCAGTAGGACCCGGATATGGCTTTGTCCAGTGAAAATGAGCAAGACTCTGGATGCAGAAGGATACCAGCAGGGGCACAGGTGAGGGCAGCATCCATGTGGCGTGATGACGCAGGTGGCCCCTGGCCATCGGAGGAGGGACGTCCTGTGTTCTGGGGATGTGCCAGTAGCCACCTTAGTGGTCAGGTAGAGACTTAATAACAATCATACTTCTTACACTGACTAAACTAAGTCTCTGCTATAAACATATACTGTACAAAAGACTGATTATGCCATTCTTCAGTTGTAGCAGCACAGCAGCAAGTTAGTGCAGTGTCAGAAGACTTACGATTATTACGATGGTGAAACCCAGGAAAGGTTTCAGAGTAACAGCCGTGTTAGTCTGTATTCGCAAAAAGAAAAGGAGTACTTGTGGCACCTTAGAGACTAACCAATTTATTTGAGCATGAGCTTTCGACAAGCTTATGCTCAAATAAATTGGTTAGTCTCTAAGGTGCCACAAGTCCTCCTTTTCTTTTTGCAAACCCAGGAAAGTGGGAGTGTCTGCCCTCCCTCCCATCCCCCTCCCTCCACTATGTTCCCCTCCAAGCAGCCCCTGCCTCCCCCCATCTCTCCTTACTCCTCCCTACTAGTCCAAGGCTTTTGTGGAGTTGGGATTCTAGGGTCTTCCCCTCTCTGCCCCATGTCCAACACTACTCCCCTCTGCTCTCTCTCTCTGCCCTGTGTCCAGCACTGTTCCTTCCCTCTCACTCTGGGCCCCACATCCAGCCTTGCTGGATGCCTTCCCTCCCCAGGATTCCTCAGGATGATGTTGCCACTGCAATCTGGAGTGAGCAGGAGTTCAGGCAACCCCATCCAAGAAGAGGAGGTCCAGGCAATCCTCCCCCATCCCTCCCACTGTGTCACAGCTCCCTGCCAATCTTACATCCCCCTTCCCATACCCCCCGCTCCATCTAATTCCTTACTCCTCCCAGCTAGCACAAAAGCTTGTTGTCTCTCCCTGGTGCTCAGAGAGGCTGCTGTGGGTTCTGGCAGGTGGAGTGGTCTTAGGTGCCAGCTGCACTCTCAGCCAAGTGAGATACGTGGACCTGATTTCTGGACCTGGACCAGGTTTCTGTGGATGCAACAGTATCCACGGACCCAGCTAGAGCTACCAGTATTTTTCAAATTAACATCATCTGACTTACAAGTTAATAACTCTTTGTTAAGACCAAAGGAAGGTCACACCTCTCTGAGGTATTGTTTCAGGTTGTGTTCAGAACATCTCTGCACCAGCAGTTTACAGGAGATCACATTGTTAAGATTTTCTGTGCAGCCATGAAGGCTAGACACTTATATTAAAAAATAAAAAAAACAACAGCATGTCACCTCTCCCGCCCTCTCCTCCAAAAAAAAAAAAAAAAAAATTAGATGTTTGCCGTCAAGATAGCAGCCTCCAGGAACGAAGTGCCAGAACTAGTGTGACTGGTCTAATTTGACCCCAAGTGCTTAGCTTGTCAGACTTGACAAGATCACGGCTGAAATTTTCCGACTGTAGTTGTTAACTCATAGAGATTTGTGAAATTAAGTCCAAAGCTATTCAAACTGAACAGGGTGCTATCAATTATAGTGAAATAGGAGAATAGCTAGAGCTAAAATAACATTTGGATTAGCTCAGTCTTAATTTCTTTGCTGAAACTCAAACAAAACAGCATGTTTGTTCTGAGGGGCTTCCAACAGAACGATCACAAATTTGCATGCTGGTAATGTGCTTGCTTTAGAACACAGTGGCTGCTGGAGAGGATAACATTTGACTTTTGCTTATTTAGGACCAGTTTCTGCCAACCTGACGCCTGTTGATTAGAACCTTACCCTGTGAGTGGTCCCACTGATTGCAAATGGGACTACTAGGGAAATAAACAACTGAGTGTCAGAATCTGACCCTAATTTTTTTAACACTTTATAAAGGAATAATGTCATCCTCAAAACACAAATGAAATCATACTAAACTACTGCAGTGGAAGGAAATTAATGATCAAACTGATAGATGGGGGAAAAATAGCTGGAAATTTGTTTAAGCTGTCTCAGCCAAAGAACTTCACCAGTGTTTCTGAATTGGGTGGTTAATGTTAACTTTAGTTTCTGAAGTAGGCCATGTCTAAGCTACACAGTTTTGTCAACAAAAGGCAGCATTCATTGACCAAACAGAGGAGGTTTACACACTGCTATGCTCCTCCCACTGATTTAATTCTCCTGCTACGCTGACATAATAAAACCACCTTGACGAGAGGCATAGAGCTTTTTGCAACAAAGTTAAAGCGATTCAGTGTCAGTGTAGTCACTGTACCCTAAGTAGCCTCCAGGAGGTGTTCCACAATGCCCTTGCAGGCATACCAGAAGGCAAGGAAGGCCAATCATTGGTCTGTTTCATCACCAAAGACATGCTGCTTCTACAAGGAGCTGCATATCATCCTAAGTGGCAACCCAACCTTCACCACCAAGTGCCCTATGGTGGATACTTCAGGGGGGCTGGAGGCAGCAGCCAGCAGAGTGAACCCTAAGGATGAAGTGGTGGATGAGGAGGTCAAATTGATGAAGGAGAGGGGAGCTCCAGTAAGTACTTGTGGTTCTATACTGCAAGGTGATATGAGACCGGTCTTTTTTTTTTAAACAGGGTAGAAGAGGGATAAGGGATAGAAATGACCAAGACTAGCACTGTTTGCATCTGCATCTCATTCCTCTGTGCAGCTAGGCAGAGGGGCCCTTGTGGAAAAGTTTGTTAATGCACATTGGAATATCCCGGGAATCTTCCATAGATATCTCTAGGAAAGTTTCCTGGATGTACTCTGCAATTCTCTGCCAAAGGTTCCTTGGGAGGGCTGCCTTGTTTCTTCCCCCAATCTGCAATTACTTCTGCAGTCAAGCAGCATACGGACCCAGTCTGAAACTGAATGCATACAGGAGCTGCACCCTTGCATTCTTGGTTACCCTCAGGAACAAGATATCCATTTCTATCATCTCCGCTTGCCAAAAATTGTGCCAGTATTCAGAATAGTGTTCCTAGGCACTTGTAGCAATCCCCCTAGGAAACCAACCCACTATTTGTCCCATCTTGCCCATTCCCCCCTGGCCAAAATCACCATGCTTAGGGAGGGCTCTCACCATGTGGTGTTCCTGCCAAAGGAAAGTGAGAAAGTGGTGTGCCTAACTTGTATGAATCAAGGCTGTGAGTGCACTCATGATGCTGCCTATGTCTATTGTTTCTTTAGCTTCTGCAGCTGTGCCCTTGAGGGTCTCTTGTATGTCGGCTGAGCAGCTGAGTCTGATAAGGAGACGAACCAGGAAGAATAAGGAAGATATGTTTAGGGAGGTGCAGCAATCATCTGATGCAGCTGATTGCGAGCAGAGAGACAATCAATGAAAAACTGAGAATGGAGAGCCAGGAGAGGAAACAGGGCAGGAGCAGATGATACAGCTTCTTAAGGACCCAAACTGACATGCTGAGGTCCCTGATTACGCTGCAGAAGGAACACAACTGTGCTTGCCTCCCTCTGCAGCCCATAGAGAACTGCCTTCCATGGCCTCCCCAAACTCCCCCCACAGATTCCTCACATGTTCCCGGGCCGTCTCAGTACCCCATGCATTCCACCCTTAGGGACATGTTTCACAATGACAGCTGGAGATACAACCAGCTGTCAGAGCCTCATTTTGAAAAGTGTTCTTCATTGGTATGTCCCTTGTAGGAAATAGTAATGACTGTATAGCTGTTAAATAAAGATTCATTTTATTTCTATAAGTAAATTGTTATGCTCTCCTACCCACGGTGCTACTGAAATTCATACACAATGGTAATCAGTACACCTGCAGAGTAAAACTAACACTCACGCAACAGTCATTACAAGGGTCATTCAACGTGCTGGAAAACAATGCCTGTCTCAGTGCATTACAGGAAGACATATTACTGGGGCTCACCGTCAAAATGCTCCTTTAAATCCTTCCTGATTCGAATAGCCCCCTGTTGAGACCTTCTAACTGCCCTCTTATCTGGCTGCTCAAAAGCAGTGACCAGCCGATCCACCTCAATGCTTCACCCCTGCAGAAACTTTCCCCCCTTAGCTTCACAAATGTTATGCAGAGCACAGCACACTACTATGACCATGGGAATATTTTCCTCCTTGAGGTCCAACCTGACCAAAGAGCAGCACCAGCGACACTTTAATCTGCCAAAGGCACATTCAGTGGCCATTCTGCTCCTGCTGAGCCTGTTGATGCACTCCTTGCTGTAGTCATAGTTTCCCATGTAAGGCTTCATGAGTCCTAGATCTTTGGCTTAGCAGGATCCCTAGGGCTTTCCAGAATCTTCTGTATATCACTAATCAACCACAATTTCCTTTTGCAAACGCCTTCACATATGCATCCCCTTTGCCAACAAAGCGCTGTCCAAACTGGTGCTCTTCATCAGTAAAACTTTTGTCGGTGTTTTTTTCACACACCTGACCAACAAAAGTTTTACCGACAAAAGTGCAATATAGACATAGCCTCAGTGTCTTCAGTAAAAGTCTCCTTCTGAAGAGATTCCTATCTTAAACACATCCCCCTTGGAAAAAGCTTCACATTTATATGATCTGCTCCTCTCATCTGCAATATGTAGAAATGCTTCCTCTCCTACTCTCCACCTGCCAAAAAAGCCCCTCAAAACCTCTGTTTGGTTAAATAGTGGCATGTGTGAAAGAAACATGGGTTAAAACTCATAAAAAAATTTCGGATGGAACAGTTTTCTGTTGGAAAATACAGATTCCATGGAATTGACAGATTCAAATTGACACATTGATGTTACACACAAATATGTCAATACTTTCAGAACTTCAGATGCAAATCAGGCTGGTTCCTGCTATCTAGCCCAGAATTTTTCCAAAATTTCCATTCCACAGAAAAATTTTCATTTTTAACATTTTGTTCCATTTTGGAATGGGAAAAAACAATCAGAAACGTGAAACTTTCTGCAGGATAGAAATTCTGATGACCACACGGCTCTTAACTGGATGAAGAACATTTTTCTTGTGATCCTTTGAAAATCTATATATTGAAGAGGAAAGTACTGTATTGGGTAAGATTTTGCTGAGCCCAGGAAATCAAAACCCCTCTAACATGTACCTAACCAGCTCGGTTTCTAGACTCAGTTGGGTTATTGTGTAATATTTATTAATGCATTTTATGTGTATCTGTTGTGTATACTAATGCATTTTATGAAAAACAGTTAATGTATCAAAATCCCATGCAAATATAATATGGTTTAGGTAAATGTACAGATTTTTTTCTTCTCTAATTTTGGGATTAACATGAAAAAAAGTATATGAAGATGATGTGGTCTGAAATAAAATTGTGGTCAGAATGAAAGGGTCATAGAACAGTGAAAAATATAGGGTTTTTTTAAAAGTTTCTTTTAATAGTATTTTTTTATTTAAAATGTATATTTTTGGATTAGTCTGAAACCTCTTCCTCCCACCCTACCCGCCCCAGTCTGCTGTAGCCAACTGGTTTTATTTAATCCAGCTTCATTCCATGCTGTTTTTGGCTCCATACAGCCATATATAGGTCCCAATACTGGTACCCTGACTTATGCTGAGCAATATCTTTCTCTACAATCATCCCATTTGTATCAGTGGGTCCATTTATGGAGTAGGCTACTCAATGGAATAAAACCAGCAGGACCTGGTCCCTAATGGAATGTTTCTGGAAATTCTGAAATTTCCTGCAACATTCTACTACTTTACATTGTCTGTTAGCAACTATCTTCATTTTACAGGTAAAACCAACTGGTATATCCAGTCAGTTATTGCAGTAATCATTCAAGAAATTTTTGCACCCCTTCCTGCCTGCCTGATCTGTTTTATTATGGTCTTTTCCTCTGGGCTATTGAGGAATCATGTTCTTCCATCATCCTTCCAAGATGTGAAGTAAATCTCAGAAGAGACAAAGTGTGACCCCGTTCGGTATAATAGCCACTATTCAGACTTTATGGGGCCAGGATGGGTCCATTAGTTTAACAGACATTGTTTGTGTTTTAGTGGTGTTTTTATTGATCAGTGACCTTATCACAGAAGAAACACTTTGTTCAAAGGAAGTGACCTCCCTTGAGCTCTTCATTTTCAGTGAAGAAAGGGCTTAGTTGGGACAGCCTTAGGCTTTTCTTGTGTCCCCTTCACAGTTGCTATAGTTACAAGCTTATTAAATTGCTTTGGATTTCTTTTATTATTTTTTTCTGCAACTTTTAAACTCTTCAAAATAAACTGTTTGTGACACTGCTTTCAGAAGACAGAAGTGGGGCTGTTTGTGCAAAATAAATATCTGGCCTCATTAATTGATGCAGGAGGGACAAAAATACTAATACTATAGCAACATATTTATCTTTCTGAAGTAATAAAAAGAGTGAGGCTTATTTTACTTCAGGGGAGGGCAAACTACGGCCTGCGGGCTGGATCCAGCCCATCAGGACTTTCAATCTGGCCCGCAGGATTGCCACCCCCAATGGCACAGCAGGGCTAAGGCATGCTTCCTGCCTGCCCTGGCCCCACGCTGCTCCCAGAAGCGGCCGGCACCATGTCCCTGCAGCCCCTGGGGGAGGGGAGGAGCAGAGGGCTCCGTGCACAGCCCTTGCTTGCAGGCACTGCCCCCCACTGCTCCCATTGGCCGGGAACAGGGAACCATGGCCAATGGGAGCTTCAGGGGTGGTACCCACAGATGAGGGCAGTGTGCGGCGGAGCCACCTGCCCCACCCCAACCCCAGGAGCCACTGCCGGACATGCTGGCCACTTCCAGGAGTGTTGCGGGGCCAGGGCAGGCAGGCAGCCTGCCTTAGCCCCTCTGCGTGCCACTGCCACCCTGGAGCCACTCATGGTAAGCGGTGCCGGGCCAGAGCCCGCATCCTGAACCCCTCCTGCACCCCGCACCCTAACCCCCTGCCTTGAGCCCCCTGCTGCACCCCTCCTGCACCCCAACCCCCTGCCCTGAGCCCCAAACCCCCTGCTCTGAGACCCCGCCACACCCTACACCCCTCCTTCATCCCGCACCCCAACCCCCTGCCCTGATCCCCCTCCTGCACCCCAACCCCTTGCCTCCCATACTCCGCACCCCCTCCCGTACCCCAACCCCGTGCCCTGAGCCCCGAACCCTCTGCCCTGAGCCCCCTGCCACACCCCTTACCCCTCCTTCACTCTGCATCCCAACCCCCTGCCCTGAGCCCCCTCCTGCACCCCAACCCCTTGCCTCCCATACTCCGCACCCCCTCCTGCACTCCAACCCCCTCCCCAGCCCTAAATTTATGGCCCTGAATACAATTTCCCCACCCAGATGTGGTCCTCGGGCCAAAAAGTTTGCCCACCCTGTTCTACTTGCTAATAGTTTATTGAACTGTCAGTGGATTTGTGGCTTTAATTCCTGTTTTATCTGCTGCATGTCCAGGATAAACATAAACTTTCTATTGTGGGTGCGATTCAGAGTGACAGTCAAGGTTTTGGGGCCTCAGAATTGGCTTACTTCGAGGAGTGCACACAGGAATTGCCAAACTGGATCAGACCCAAGGTCCATCTAGTCCAGTATTGTGTCTCTTACACTCGCCATCACTAGGTGCTTCAAATGAATGTGTAAGAATCCTGCAGATGTGGGTAATCTGTGCCTCCTCCCACACCCCACACACTAGGTCTTATTAGGGTTGCCAACTGTATACTCACACAAAATCGAACACCCATGCCCCGCTCCTACCCCGCCCCTTCTCCCAGGCCCTGCCCCGACTCACTCCATCCCCCCCCCCCCCCCCCACACACACCTGCCGTGTGCTCTCCCCACCTTCATGCACTGGATTATTTTCACCAGGCTGGCTCATGGGGCTGGGGTGTGGGAGGCAGTGAGGTCTCCGGCTGGGGGTACAGCTTTGGGGGTGGGGCCAGAAATGAGGAGTTCAGAGTGTGGGAGAGGGCTCCAGGTTGACGCAGTGGGTTGAGATGCAAGAGGGGGCGAGGGATCCGGCTGGGGGTGCGGGCTCTGGGGTGGGGCTGGGGATGATGGGTTTGTGTTGTGGAAGGGTGCTCTGGCCTGGGACCAAGGGGTTCAGAGAATGGGAGGGGGATCAGGGCTGGGGCAGGGGGTTCAGGCCCAGGAGGGTGTCAGGGATGCAGGCTCTGGGTGGTGTTTACCTCAAGCAGCTCCCGGAAGCAGTGGCATGTCCCCCCTCCGGCTCCTATGTGGAGGCGCAACCAGGTGGCTCCGCATGCTGCCCCATCCGCAGGTGCTGGAGGAGAGATATGCCTGCTGTTTCCTGGGAGCCGTGTGGGGCGGAGGCTAGCAGGGAGCCTGCCAGCCCTGCTGTGCAGTGCCACCAACCGGACAGTCAATGGCCCGATCAGCGGTGCTGACCAGAGATGCCAGGATCCCTTTTCGACCAGGCATTCCAATAGAAAACCGGACACCTGGTCACCCTAGGTCTTATCTTGGTCTCTAAGAGTATGTCTACACTGCAGTAAAAACAACCATGGCTGGCCTGTGTGGGCTGACTAAGGCTCATGGGGCTTGGACTGCGGGACTATAAATTTGCAGTGTAGTCATTCAGGCGTGGGCTGGGTTCTGCACAAATGTAAAATAATCCCTGTGGATTAAAGAATGAAGAATCTCCTAGATGGGACCGTGGTCAAAGACAGATACTTAAAACCATGATATCAACCATTTAAACTATAAAAATTCAGTAACCTTTGTTTTGTTTTAAAATGAAATACAGATAATTGTTTATAAGACTTAGCAATACTGGTAAAGGTGCCTTCAGAGCATTAAACTTGTTCTCCTGTGATGTGGACAAATATTAACCTCTATCTCTTTCTATAAAATGAAAATAAGTCACTACCAACAAGACGGCCAAGAAAGTCAGGATATCTGTACGCTACAGGCGTTACAGCTGTGCCTCTGTAGTGTAGACACTTATTACAGGGATGGAAGGGGTAAATCCACAGCCTGGAGAGGTGAGAGCTAGCTGTGTCTGCAGGTTGTGAAATTTTTCACGGTCCTCAGTGATGTAGCTTGGTTGACCTAAGTTTTGCATGTAAACCAGGCCTCAGTATTCAAAGCCAGTGTCAGAATTCAGAAGCTCCTGACTTCTGTCATATACTAGATTCTCCTACCTCATACCTCAATCTAAAAACTAACCGACATGCGTACTCCTTGCTCAGGCAGTAACATCAGACATCATTGGGGCTACTCATAAATTGCTCTTATGGATAAGATTATAGGAGTGGGTCCCTAATTAATAAAATCTTTGGGACAAGCCCTGCATGTTTTACTCATGTCAGTAGTTCAGTAACTTAATGAGTAAGGCATGCAGGATCAAGCCCTTATCTTAACAGAGTGAGAGGGAAGAGGAGCCACTGCATAGCTTAAAAACATATAAGCAAATATTATCAAAAATTAGATTTTTTAAAATGTATATTTTAAATATTTCTTTTAAAAGCCTAGTATGTAAACAAATCAGATCCACAAAAATGCATTTGGAAACATCCGCCGCAGTTAGTACGTCATTTGTGTTCATGCATACTTGGGTCTTTGTATTTGTGGAATGCATACCTACTAGGAGTCCTTGTACTAATGCAGAGTGCGATACACCATGGGTAGGTATCCCATTGTGAAACTCACGCTGTCCAGCGCACTGTGTTTTGGAAAGCAATCTGACCTAATTCTGAGTGTCAAACTGCCTGCCTAGTAATTTTGTTTCTTCTTTTATAATTGGACAGACAATAACACCAATATTTATCCTATAAAGCTTGTACCAAGTCTTGAAGCAATAAGACTCAGTGAAAGTCACAAGGGCAGATTCTGTCACCCACTGTGTCTCGTTAATGCTACTTTGGTGATGTAAGAGGGTGCAACTGGTCCACAAAGAATTCCCCCAGTGCAGACATGGCGTGAGGGCAGTGTACATGGCCCTGCAGCCCCTGAAATTATGGGCATCTGTTAAGGGTGGGGGTGGGAGTGGTCAAAGTCCTCCAGCCATTGTCAGCCGTGGGCAAACTGCTAAAAATTAGATCAGCCCAAGAGCTGCTGAGAATCTAACACAATGGTGCCCTCCCACCCCCTCTTTTCCCATTGGTACCCTCTGTACCACCCATCATGTTTGTTCTTTGTTTATAGAGTGTTTTGGGGTTTTTTACGTTTTAAAAAGAAATCATATGGTTTTATAATATGAACTGACATTAAATATCTATTCTAAAATAATGCAAAGGTTGCAGCATGAAAAGTTAGGGTTTATCAATACAGGGTCTACACTGGTTTAGCTGTATATCAGTTTAAAAACAGTTAAAATGGTGCCACCCCTCTGTGGGATACAGTTACACTGCTATAAAGGTGCTTATGTCAATATAGCTCATGTCCATAGATTTACTGATATAGTTACATTGATACAAAAACTGTGTGCAGAGCGGCCCTTGGAAAATATATTTCCAATTTTAATTTGGTGCTCTTCTGTGCATATGCATTATGATACAGTCTTAAATTACATGATCACATGCTACTTTTTCACAAGATGCCTGCCTTATTCAGAAGCCCTGTCTATGGTAATTTTGAGCTAGTCACTACTGTCTTGCACAGGAAAAGTCAGAGCAATGTAGTAACAGAGGCATTTAGAGAGCTGTCATGGGGGTGACATATGGTTGCCAACCCTCATGGATTGGCTGGGAGTCTACCGGAATCGGCCTCAATCGCCCAGTGACTATTAAAAGCAATTTGGGAGATTTTAATAGGCCAAAAGTCCGGATGGCGGTGCAGAAGGGCTAAGGCAGGCTCCCAGACTCCCTTGGCTCTGCGCAGATCCCAGAAGTGCCTGGCATGTCTGGCTCCTAGGCGCAGGGGCGGCCAGGGAGTCTCCGCATGCTGCCCCCATGCCCTGCCATGAGCACCGACTCCGCATCTCCCATTGGCTGGGAATTGGGGCCAATGGGAGCTGTGGGGATGGTGCCTGTAGGCAGGGGCAGTGCACGGTGCCACCTGGCTGCCCCTGAGCCTAGGAGCCAGAGGGACATGCCAGCCACTTCCGGAAGCCACCCAAGGTAAGCACTGCCCAGAGATTGCAGCCGTCACCCCCTCCCACACCCCAACCCCTCTGCCCCAGCCCTAAGCTCCCTTCCGCATCCAAACTCCCTCCCAGAGTCCACACCCCACATCCCCCATCCCCTCAGGCACCCCAACCTCCTGCCCCAGGTTCAGCCCAGGGCCCCATCCCACACTCTGAACCCCTCTGCCCCACCCCTAGCCCAGAACCTGCATCCCCTCCCACACTCCAACTCCCTGCCCCAGCCTGGTGAAAGTGAGTGAGGGTAGGGGAGAGTGAGAGATGGAGGGAGGGGGAGGGGGTGAGTAGGGGGCAGGGCCTCAGAGAAGGGGCGGTGCAGGGGCATGGCTTGGGAAGGGGTGGGACAGGGTGGGGCAAGGGTGTTTAGGTTTTTGCGATTAAACAGTTGGCAACCCTCGGGCGACCACTACATAGTGCTCTTTACTGGTGGAGTGCGGCTCTTGAGGCATTTTCTGCCTCAGTTTCCCTCCCTGGGTTGAAAGTCCTTGGTTTTCCAGACACTGTTGTGTTCTGGAGATGTGGTTCAGCCCTCCATCTATGTCACAAACAAACACTACCCCTTTTGGGATAGCGTAGTGTCCAACTAAAAGTCCCAAACAAAAAGATTCTGCTGTCCTTTGTGGGCTTTTCTTCAGCCCATCCTTTGGACCCTGTTCTCAGCCTCTTCCTGGGCTACCTTTGAGACTCTCTTTGGCTCTAGGATAGAGCACTGCCACCCAGGCTGGTTCCCCTTCACAGCCTCTCCCTGCCAACACCACTGATAATCCTTATGAAAAGAGTCAAGTTTATGGGATCCATGCTAGTCTCTGAGGTGATATGAAAAACAGAACATGTAAGCAGCGTGCACAGTCAATACAATGGCAGAAATCCTGTCATGTTGGCTATTGACACGTACCCATTATTCCATCAAATCAGTGCTGATATAAATTTGGAAACCATTGTAGGAGAGTTGGCGGAACAGGAAACAAAACAACGTGGTGCTCCATTGCACTAAAGAAAACGGGAGTAGTTTTTCCATAGCATTTCACAGTACTGTTCTTTGAAAAGTCACTGTGTAAAGATGTCACCTTCTCAACAGATCTAATTCTTGTATCTTGTGTTCAGAATTACTTTTTAGTGGTTGCTACTTGCTTCTAGCCACTGCTTGTCTTAATGACAAAAAAATAAGTTTTTAATGCTTTTTATTTCTGTTGGCCATGCTGATCCAGCAAAGCTAGGATAATCTGAACTGGAGTCTGTTCCTTCTTGGACATCATAAACAGAATTGATTACTAAATTCCAGTCACTCATAGCTGTGAAAGGACATTGGAAGCAGTGAGGTAGCACAGATATCAGAGCATAATTTGAAGATAATAGGGTTGCAAAAGACATAGCAACATAATCTGACTAGCAGAACCTTTTACAGGACATGATGATGCTTGAACCCAGCTTGAGTGTCAGATCCCAGATTGAATTCTGGGGCTGGCAATTAGTAAAACCATATTTTGCTTCGTAAAGTAAACACCTTTGATATGGCAGGCACTGAGAGTCAATAAACATGGGATCCCAAGATGCAGCTGTTAGTAAGCTTCTCATAGAAGAACTGCACTTTAAGCTTGTGCTACATTAATAGCTCTGAGCTGAGCATTAGGAGTGGTGTGGTCCAACTGAACCATCTGCAAGCCAGAACTATGTATCTGAGAGAGACCTTTCCAGAAGGGATGATTTAAAAGATATTTTATGCTTTGCACTGCTTAAATTAAATCGGTTTTAAGTGGATTTAGTTAGACCAGTGCAACACATTTCATGGACACTCAAACTGATTTAAACCTGGCTTATATCGTTTTAGCTTAAATTGGTAAGGAGTTAGTTGAAATTGTTTAAAGAGCTTTCACAAAAGGATTTGCACTGTTTTAACTACATCAATTTGAAAACATACCTCTAGTTAAAATGGTGCAACTTATAATATAGATGAGGCCTGCCCTGGTGGCTTTTAAATTAACAATAAAAAAAGTAAAGAAATTCTGATATTTTTATTTTTAAAACACTGCTAATATGTGTTTTACTGAGATCGTTTATATCCATCTCAATTTTATGTTCTATATCAGAGTGAGAAACTATAAAACATGGAAAATATTGATGTCTAATATTAAAATCCCAGAGCTGTTTTCCTGTAATTTGCTTCAACAAAACTTGGCAACCATATAGAAGAAAATATTTATCCTTGTCTTGGTAATTCCCAGGGCCCTATTGTCTACTGCGCTAGACTTTTTCTTCATTTTTTGCTGTCAGTCATCAAGGTCATGGTTTCATAGGCCTTTGTTGGCTGACTAGTTGCTGAGGCTGAGGAGGTTTTGTTTCTCTTTTCCAGAAGCCCCTCGCTCCAGTCTGAAGGAGCCTCCAGCTTTGAAATTTCACTGCTAGCAGGAAGCCTAAACTTAAATGACATCAGTTGGCTCTGTCAACAACACATTGAGAACACAGAATGCTTACCCCTTATTTTGCCACACGCTGACCTGTCCTGTAACCTAGGTGTTTAGTTTATATCAGCTTTGATAAAGCAAATCCCTTTGTGCTTGCTAAAGGCTGTTTTGTTATATTTTAATAATAATTTTGTCCATGGTCTTCAAAAGGGGCTGGATTCCATGGAAGCTCACTGCTGTGACATTAGAACAAAGTAGCAAGCTAGGAAGAAACTAATGGAAAAAATCCCACACGTGCATGCACACTCTCTTTCAATTGTGTGTGTGTCTGTGTGTAAACGCACACACTCAGTCTACATGGAGAATCCATCCCCTTCAGTAAGCTGAATAGACCGAGTTGTGCTCATTCAAGCTGAGTTTGTCATTACTTAAAAAGTTTATAAAATGAGTAGAAAACAAAGCATGATTAGTGTTTTGAATCTGTGACTGTTTCAAGAGATGGCAATAACTACAAGGGAATAAAACTCAGCTCCTACTAAATATCTTGGGATATTATGGGATATATAAATATTCATGGGATTACTTTAGATGCTATCTCAGCAGTGCCAGGGACCCATGCGGCCTACAGTAAGGGTATGTCTACACTACGAAATTAGGTCGAATTTATAGAAGTCGGTTTTTTAGAAATCGGTTTTATATATTCGAGTGTGTGTATCCCCACAGAAAATGCTCTAAGTGCATTAAGTGCATTAACTCGGCGGAGTGCTTCCACAGTACCAAGGCAAGCGTCGACTTCCGGAGTGTTGCACTGTGGGTAGCTATCCCACAGTTCCCGCAGTCTCCGCTGCCCATTGGAATTCTGGGTTGAGATCCCAATGCCTGATGGGGCTAAAACATTGTCGCGGGTGGTTCTGGGTACATATCGTCAGGCCCCCGTTCCCTCCGTCCCTCCGTGAAAGCAGCAGCAGACAATTGTTTTGCACCTTTTTTCTTGAGTTACCTGTGCAGACGCCATACCACGGCAAGCATGGAGCCCGCTCAGGTAACCGTCACCGTATGTCTCCTGGGTGCTGGCAGACATGGTACGGCATTGCTACACAGCAGCAGCAACCCCTTGCCTTGTGGCAGCAGACGGTACAATAGGACTGGTAGCCGTCATCGTCATGTCCGAGGTGCTCCTGGCCACGTCGGCTGGGAGCGCCTGGGCAGACATGGGTGCAGGGACTACATTAGAAGTGACTTGACCAGGTCATTCTCTTTAGTCGTGCAGTCAGTCCTATTGAACCATCTGATGGTGAGCAGGCGGGCGATACGGATTGCTAGCAGTCCTATTGTACCATCTTCTGCCGGGCAGGCAAGAGATGAGGATGGCTAGCAGTCCTATTGTACCATCTTCTGCCGAGCAGCCATGAGATGTGGATGGCTTGCAGTCCTTCTGCACTGTCTGCTGCCAGCCAAAGATATAAAAGATAGATGGAGTGGATCAAAACAAGAAATAGACCAGATTTGTTTTGTACTCATTTGCTTCCCCTCTCTCCCGTCTAGGGGACTCATTCCTCTAGGTCACACTGCAGTCACTCACAGAGAAGGTGCAGCGAGGTAAATCTAGCCATGTATCAATCAGAGGCCAGACCAACCTGCTTGTTCCAATAAGAACAATTACTTAGGTGCACCATTTCTTATTGGAACCCTCCGTGAAGTCCTGCCTGAAATACTCCTTGATGTAAAGCCACCCCCTTTGTTGATTTTAATTCCCTGTAAGCCAACTCTGTAAGCCATGTCGTCAGTCACCCCTCCCTCCGTCAGAGCAACGGCAGACAATCGTTCCGTGCCTTTTTTCTGTGCGGGCGCCATACCAAGGCAAGCATGGAGGCCACTCAGCTCACTTTGGCAATTTGGAGCACATTAAACACCACACACATTATCCAGCAGTATATGCAGCACCAGAACCTGGCAGAGCGATACCGGGCGAGGAGGCGATGTCAGCGCGGTCACGTGAGTGATCAGGACATGGACACAGATTTCTCTGAAAGCATGGGCCCTGCCAATGCATACATCATGGTGCTAATGGGGCAGGTTCATACTGTGGAACGCCGATTCTGGGCTCGGGAAACAAGCACAGACTGGTGGGACCGCATAGTGTTGCAGGTCTGGGACGATTCCCAGTGGCTGCGAAACTTTTGCATGCGTAAGGGCACTTTCATGGAACTTTGTGACTTGCTTTCCCCTGCCCTGAAGCGCATGAATACCAAGATGAGAGCAGCCCTCACAGTTGAGAAGAGAGTGGTGATAGCCCTGTGGAAGCTTGCAATGCCAGACAGCTACCAGTCAGTTGTGAATCAATTTGGAGTGGGCAAATCTACTGTTGGGGCTGCTGTGATGCAAGTAGCCCACGCAATCAAAGATCTGCTGATATTAAGGGGAGTGACCCTGGGAAATGTGCAGGTCATAGTGGATGGCTTTGCTGCAATGGGATTCCCTAACTGTGGTGGGGCCATGGACGGAACCCATATCTCTGTCTTGGCACCGGAGTACCAAGCCGGCGAGTACATAAACCGCAAGGGGTACTTTTCGGTAGTGCTGCAAGCTCTGGTGGATCACAAGGGATGTTTCACCAACATCAACGTGGGATGGCTGGGAAAGGTACATGACGCTCGCATCTTCAGGAGCTCTGGTCTGTTTCAAAAGCTGCAGGAAGGGACTTTGTTCCCAGACAAGAAAATAACCGTTGGGGATGTTGAAATGCCTATAGTTATCCTTGGGGATTCAGCCTACCCCTTAATGTCCTGGCTCATGAAGCCATACACAGGCAGCCTGGACAGTAGTCAGGAGCTGTTCAACTACAGGCTGAGCAAGTGCAGAATGGTGGTAGAATGTGCATTTGGACGTTTAAAGGCGCGCTGGTGCAGTTTACTGACTCACTTAGACCTCAGCGAAACCAATATTCCCACTGTTATTACTGCTTGCTGTGCGCTCCACAATATCTGTGAGAGTAAGGGGGAGACGTTTATGGCGGGGTGGGAGGTTGAGGCAAATCGCCTGGCTGCTGGTTATGAGCAGCCAGACACCAGGGCAGTTAGAAGAGCACAGGAGGGCGCGGTACGCATCAGAGGAAGCTTTGAAAACCAGTTGCATGACTGGACAGGCTACGGTGTGAAATGCCACACAGCACTTTAAAAGTTTACAACTTTAAAATTTATTGAATGCCAGCCTTCTGGCATTTATTGAATGCCAGCCTTCTGGCATTTATTGAATGCCAGCCTTCAGCCTTTTTGGGCAATCCTCTGTGGTGGAGTGGCTGGTTGGCCGGAGGCTCCCCCACCCCACGTTCTTGTGCGTCTGGGGAGGAGGCTATGGAACTTAGGGAGGAGGGTGATTGGTTACACGGGGCTGTAGTAGCAGTCTGTGCTTCAGCTGCCTTTGCTGCAGCTCAACCATACACTGGAGCATACTGGTTTGATCCTCCAGCAGCCTCAGCATTGAATCCTGCCTCCTCTCATCACGCTGCCACCACATTTGAGCTTCAGCCCTGTCTTCAGCCCGCCACTTACTCTCTTCAGCCCGCCACCTCTCCTCCCGGTCATTTTGTGCTTTCCTGCACTCTGACATTATTTGCCTCCATGCAGTCGTCTATGCTCTGTCAGAGTGGGAGGACAGCATGAGCTCAGAGAACATTTCATCACGAGTGCATTTTTTTTTCTTTCTAATCTTCACCTAGCCTCTGGGAAGGAGAAGATCCTGTGATCATTGAAACACATGGAGAAAAACACGTGGAGAAAAAAAAAGACACATTTTATAAAACAGTGGCTACACTCTTTCAGGGTAAACCTTGCTGTTAATATCACATACATAGCACATGTGCTTTCGTTACAAGGTCGCATTTTGCCTCCTCCCACCGCGTGACTACCCCCTCAACCTTCCCCCCTCCCTGTGGCTAACAGCGGGGAACATTTCTGTTCAGCCACAGGCAAACAGCCCAGCAGGAACGGGCACCTCTGAGTGTCCCCTGAAGAAAAGCACTCTATTTCAACCAGGTGACCATGAATTATATCTCACTCTCCTGAGGATAACACAGAGAGATAAAGAACGGATGTTGTTTGAACGCCAGCAAACATATACTGCAATGCTTTGTTCTACAATGATTCCCGAGTATGTGCTACTGGCCTGGAGTGGTAAAGTGTCCTACCATGGAGGACACAATAAGGCTGCCCTCCCCAGAAATCTTTTGCAAAGGCATTGGGAGTACATCCAAGAGAACCGCGAATGCCAGGGCAAATTAATCCTTTCACATGCTTGCTTTTAAACCATGTATAGTATTTTAAAAGGTACAGTCACCGGAGGTCCCTTCTCCGCCTGCTGGGTCCAGGAGGCAGCCTTGGGTGGGTTCAGGGGGTACTGGCTCCAGGTCCAGGGTGAGAAACAGTTCCTGGCTGTTGGGAAAACCGGTTTCTCCGCTTGCTTGGTGTGAGCTATCTACAACCTCATCATCATCATCATCATCTTCTTCGTCCCCAAAACCTGCTTCCATGTTGCCTCCATCTCCATTGAAGGAGTCAAACAACATGGCTGGGGTAGTGGTGGCTGAACCCCCTAAAATGGCATGCAGCTCTTCATAGAAGCAGCATGTTTGGGGCTCTGACCTGGAGCGGCCGTTCGCCTCTCTGGTTTTCTGGTAGGCTTGCCTCAGCTCCTTAAGTTTCACGTGGCACTGCTTCGGGACCCTGTTATGGCCTCTCTCCTTCATGCCCTGGGAGATTTTGGCAAAGGTTTTGGCATTTCGAAAACTGGAACAGAGTTCTGATAGCACGGATTCCTCTCCCCATACAGTGATCAGATCCCGTACCTCCCGTTCGGTCCATGGTGGAGCTCTTTTGCAATTCTGGGACTCCATCATGATCACCTCTGCCGATGAGCTCTGCATAGTCACCTCTGCTGATGAGCTCTGCATGGTCACCTGCAGCTTGCCATGCTGGCCAAACAGGAAATGAGATTCAAAAGTTCGCGGTTCTTTTCCTGTCTACCTGGCCAGTGCATCTGAGTTGAGAGTGCTTTCCAGAGTGGTCACAGTGGAGCACTCTGGGATAGCTCCCGGAGGCCAATACCGTCGAATTGTGTCCACAGTACCCCATATTTGACCCGGCAAGGCCGATTTAAGCACTAATCCACTTGTCAGGGGTGGAGTAAGGAAATCGATTTTAAGAGCCCTTTAAGTCGAAAAAAAGGGCTTCATCGTGTGGACGGGTGCAGGTTTACATCGATTTAACGCTGCTAAATTTGACCTAAAGTCCTAGTGTAGACCAGGGCTAAGTCCTGCAGGAGCTACTGCTGTCTCAAGGGTAGGAGTCAGGCTTCAGGAGGTGCCCTACCTCCCTTTTCTACTTCTCCAGGGGAGAAGCAGGAGGGAGAGCAGAGAACCTGTGCAGTAGGGAGACTAGTTGGATGATCCCTGCTGGCCCTCTGGGAAGATAGGTAGAACTTGTGAGTGGGAAGAAGTGAGGATTCAGGCAGAGCCACCAATGACTGAGATGAGAAGAGGAAAGAGAGGAAAGAGGCAGAGCCACCAATGACTGAGATGAGAAGAGGAAAGAGAGGAAAGAGGCAGAGCCACTAAGGAGTGGACTGGCAAGGGGAACCAAGGAGAGGGGCAGACTCACCAGAGACTGGGGTAGGTGGGGATATAAATATCTTGCATTGGTTTCAAAAGGGATAGTGGAAGGTTAGGGTTCAATGTTGTATCACCCCCTCAACTCCTTGGATTTTTGCTCAGGAGCCACTCTGAATATCACTGTGCCCCTGGTCATGCTATACATTATGTCCCTTTGGAGCAATGTTTGTTAGACAGCAGCCCAATTTAGAAAAAAATCCTATTTATTAGAGGTTTAACAGACGTTGCATTTTATTTGTCTGTTGGGGGTAACCACAGTGGTGGTATGGTTAATGCAGTTTTCTGGACAATTCAGTGTAGTATCAGTGAATAATTGCAGCTGTGTAACCATGTTAATGGGCTTCTTAGGAAGCTTCTTTATGTCTTCTATGAACCCCGTCTGTAGTCAGTTTGAGACCACCAGTTTAATTTATATACACAGAGCAATGGGTGCATAAGATATTCCCTGTGTTATGTAGGGCACTGAATGGGATAGTTTAGGTACTGTGATGTAACAGCTACATAGACAGGGTCTGTGGGCTAGTGATCAGAGCAAAACAGAGGAATGGAAGCCACAAATTTAGGGTTCTGTTTCCAGCCCTCCCACCAACCTGATATGCATTTACCTCTTTCAGAGGTGTGTTGGGTCTTAATGTCTGTGAAGGACTTTGAGATCCTAGGATGAAGGGTGCTACAGAAATGCAAGTTTCAGAGTAACAGCCGTGTTAGTCTGTATTCGCAAAAAGAAAAGGAGGACTTGTGGCACCTTAGAGACTAACCAATTTATTAGAGCATAAGCTTTCGTGAGCTACAGCTCACTTCTATGCATCCGAAGAAGTGAGCTGTAGCTCACGAAAGCTTATGCTCTAATAAATTGGTTAGTCTCTAAGGTGCCACAAGTCCTCCTTTTCTTTTTGAGAAATGCAAGTATTATTACGATGTTTTAATTTAACCGTAAAGAGAAAACTAATCTTCTTTTAAAAAGTAACTGGGATGTAGGTGATGCAGTGCCATATTCTGTTAACATGTTGCCATTCTGTGATCCAAGCAGATTTCCCCCCCACTAAATAAGTCTTTTCCTAAAATGAAGATTTATGGAAATGTGCATCTCATTATATCCATGTCTTCTACTTCCTTTAGTAAAATGTCTGCAACATGCTCTAGTGCAGGGGTCTCAAAGTCCCGGCCCACGGGCCATCTGCGACCCAAGAACCTCCTCACTGCAGCCCGCGGAGGAGAGACGCAAGCAGCCACGCAGCCGGCAATATCTGCTGCAGGCGCCACCCCCCAGAGCTCCTATTGGCTGGGGAGAGGGGCAGAGATATCATCACTAGTCGCCGGGCAGAGTGAGCCATGGAGGCAACGTCATTAGTTGCTGGGCAGAGTCAACTGTAGCATCAGCGTCACTTTTTTCCACAATGAATATAAACAAGTCAAAATACCGAACACAACTATCTGATGCGCACCGTGCTGCAATCCTGAAGGTTTCAACTGCTCAGACACTGAGGCCAAACATCAACAAACAGACAGAACTGAAGCATTGCCAGGTGTCTGGCAAACACTAAAAACTCTCTGGCAGGCGAAGAATTGTATAAAGTTGTAGGACAGTTTTATTATTTCTAAGAAATTCGAAATAAAAACTACAATATAAACGTTTTCTTTTCTGAACACCTGCTTCAGTGACATTATTGGCCAGCTGGGAGGATTTGAGGACTGGCACTGGCCCGAAGGTAAACTGAGTTTGAGACCCCTGGTCTAGTGCAATGGTTTTCAAAGTACAGGCCACGACCCAGTAATGGGTTGTGGAATATTAGGCATTGGGTTGCTTGCAAATTTAAAATGTCATGATCTCTGAAAATGTCTTTCATTACAGTTTTAAAATAACAGTACAATCATTTAAATTTGGACATTTTACTTATTTTCAGTAAGATGTATTCGTTTGCAGAGAGTTTCTTATGCACTAGACATGTACATAAGATAGCTTATTTTGAATATAATAACCTAACTAGACTGCTTTCCACACAGTCAGTTTTGTTAATGCTGAGGAGACTTGAGTTGCGAGGCTTAATCAACAAACCTTCATCCTGAAAAATGGACAGTTTTGTCATAAAAATAAGAAGTTCAGAAAGAGTCATCAAATCCATCTACATCTGAAAATGAAAATACAAATATAGGTATGGCATCTGCAACAGAAAGTTCTAGTAATAACAGACAGACTTTTGCCATGTCGACCTTGCCTGAACCACCTACTAAAAAGAAAACCAAATCATGGACAAGACAGTGTAATGGTGCTTTTTTGAAATATGGTTTCATCAATTGTGCTAACACAAACCAAGATCCAAAGCCCCAGTGTGGTGTTTGCAATGAAGTGCTTGCAAAACAAGAGTTTAAAAATGGCATAGTTAAAAAGACATTTAGAAACAAAACATGAGGAACTCATTGATAAGACTATTGAATATTTTCAAAGGAAGCAATGGGAATTAGTTATCAGTGCAAGTTTTTAGTCAGTCAACGACTTTGAATGATAAGGCACAAGTAGCATCATATTTGGTTCCATACCATGTGGCAAAAGAGAAAACGGCCCATACAGTTGCTGAAAAAATTATTCTTCCAGCATCTCTGGACATGAGTATATGCAATTTTTTATGAGAAGTCTGCTGAAAAATTGAGACATATTCCTCTCAGCGATAACACAGTGTCTTGGTGAATATATGATATTGCAGAGCATTTGGAAGCCCAGCTTATTACTCGGTTACAGTCAGCCAGGGATTTTGCTATCCAACTTGACAAGAGTACTGATATTTCAAATTGTGCAATAATGGTAGTTTACGTGAGGTATGTATGGCAAGATGACTTTGTGGGAGATTTGCTGTGTTATCTGACTTTGTCAACAAATACAACAGAAGCACTGTGTGACTGCGTAGTTGGGAAATACAAATTGGACTGGGCTAATTGCAAAGAAATTACAAATGATGGTGCAGCAATTATGACAGGTAGAAATAGAAGAGTTGTGAAAAAAATATCTGAGGCAGCTGGTAATGATGTTGTTTGGAATCACTGTTTCATTCACTGTGAAACTCTGGACTCCAAGGGTATTTCCCCTGATCCTACAGCAGTACTGAAGGAGATAGTGAAAATGGTTAATTTCATTAAAGGAAGCTCACTGAATAGCAGGCTTTCTGAAGGGAGTGGAGCATACTGATTTACTGTTTCACACTGCAGTCTGGTAGCTGTCATGGGGCAGGGTGCTTACAGTGGTGTACGAATTCAGGAATGAGATTCAAATTTTTCTGGTAGAGAAACAGTCTAACTTGGCAAATTTGTTTGACAATGACAGTTGGTTAGTAAAGTTGTCATCTCTAGCTGACACTTTCCCAATTTTAAACTAACTGAATTTGAAATTACAAGGAAGAGGCAATGATTTGTTTCAACACTGAACAGATACAAGCATAGCAAAAGTCATTAGCACTATGACAAGCGTGACTAAAAAGTAATCGTCCGAGCTACTATGTTTCCCAACCCTATTACTACACACCGAGGAGAACAGCATCAGTGAAGAAAAAGTGAATGAAATGAAAAGTATCCTACAGTTACATCTCACTGCTCTGTCTGACAATTTTAGTCACTGCTTCCCTGCAGGGGGGTTTGAAAATTTGAAGGAAAAGTGTTGGGTAAAAGATTCTTTTGCTTTTGAAAATCCGGAATCAATAATGGAGCTAAACTTGATGCCTGAGCAAGAAAAAGAGCTGCTCCAACTCACCTGTTGCACACTCAAAACATGGCATAAGTAATTAAATTTGTCATCATTTTGTATAAGTGTTTTCAAAGAATATCCACTGTTAAATAAGATTAGTGTTCCCTTGTTGCTACGGTTCACAACAGCTTACATGTGTGAACTGGGATTTTCAACTTCGACAAGGTTAAAAACAAAAGAAAGAAACCGACTCAACAGCACACCTGATATGCAGGTAGTGCTTTCATCTTGTGATCTAGATTGGAATGAAATCATGAACAACAGGCAGACCCACCCATCACATTAAATAAGTGAAGCTCAACCTGATAGTCTTTTTTTACTGTATTTATACTGTATTTAAAAATGTTTTACAAGACATGTCAATGTCTTATTTTAGTTATGACTTGCAGTGGTTAAAGCTAGCATGTATTGCCCTTTATTGTGATTTTATGAAAACTCTCTAGTCGGAAGAGATTATTGTTTTGGGTTGTGGGGATAAGTGTTTCTTCCATTGGGTCATGAGAAAAAAAGTTTGAAAACCACTGGGGTAGCAGACAGGGCACTGGACTGGGAGTCAAGAGATCTGGGTTCTGTTTCTCCCTCTGCCACTGACCTACTGTGTCATGGTCACCGTGGACAATTACTTCTCATCTGAGTGCCTCTCTTTTCCTTTGTCTGGTCTGGTTAGACTGTAAGCTCTCTTATGTGTTTTGTACAGCACCCTGACACAAAGGGGCCCTAAATCTCAGTTGGGGCCATTAAGCACTACTGCAATACAAATAACAAAAATAGTGAGACAAGGTGCCATTTTTCTCTTTCTGTGGCATCAGTGTAAGTGCAGAGTAGTGCCATTGAAGGCAGACTGGTCATCTTCATTAAGCCCAGAGGAGACAGAAAAAGGGCACGGGAAGCCAGCTTCTCCGTAAAGAAAATGAAGTTGACGTCAATACTGCCAAAATAATGTAAGTATCGCTAATCGCTTTATATATGGAGGTGAAATTTAATAAAACAAACATTTACTAATAGGCCCCATGAGTATGTTATCTATTTGCCAATAATAGAAGATAGGTTCTTTAAATACAGAGCATGTGTGGGCTGAGCATGGTTGTGACTGAACTCAATGTTCAAACTGATTGGTTTCAGCTAGTTGACAAAGAGAAAGCCCTGGAAGAATATCTATGCCATACTGAGGGAAGGAAAAGCATGTTTTGATCTGTTTCTTTCAAAAGTGGGTTCTTGGGTTTGATGCTGTGAATGGAGCTGTAAAGAATAGAGAGAACATCATTCTTTATTTTTGCAATCAGGGTTTGCTAAAGTCCTGCAATTTCAACCTTAGGCAAAAATTAAGGTTGATTACAAATTGCTTTTGGCCAATTCTGAATTGAAGGATGGAAGTTGCAACTATTCCAGGGGCCTTTGTCTCAGGGGCCTTTGCAGAAAAGGAACAGAAAATGCTATCCACTTGGTGTGCTTAACCCAGAAAGAAAAAGGAGGAACAACTTCATAATGACATAAAACTTTATTTGATGTTTTCAATAAGGAGAGCCTGATGAGTATAAAAACACTACTTCAGGGGAGTTGGACCTAGACCATTAAACTCACTTCCAAAAGAGAGAAGAATGACCACAGTCCTCACCAGTTTCAGAACTAATGCAAAGTTTATTTATTTGATTTAGCATAGCCTCATAAATTGACATACTCATGCACTTTCTCTCTTACAGACAAACACAACAAAACCCACCAAACAACCAAATAAAAAAACCCTTATTATCTAATTAAGCTATTTCTTTTCCCCACCCCATTTCTTTCCCTGCATATATAGAAGTGCTGCTGTTATGTCTATCTGTAAATACTTGGGAGGTCTTCACATACTGCTATGATTGGGGTCAAATATATAGGTAGGACATCTAAGAAAAGCAAGAGACTAAAGACTCTTAAGAACGTGTTGCTCCTGTACAGCAGTGGTAATCTTTTAATGACATGTCTCAAATCAGAACTGTCATCTTTGAGTCTTTAAACTCTGATGATGGAAAGGCCTCCAATCTCTGTGTAAGGGATATATTGTTAGCTAAAGCAAATTTGGGGTCAGCTGGAACTGAGCCACTTCAGTGACTGTTGTTTCCTCACCTATTCTCCTATAATGTCTGTTTAGCATTGGAATCAAAAGGTTAATTTAGTTGTTGAAGTTCCGCATCCTAATATACAGATGGTATGGGCTGTGTAAGTCATCAATGTTTGTCCAGTCTTACAAAGACAAACATTCTCCCCCTATTTTCAACAAAACATGTTCTCTATTTTATGAACTTTTTTTATTTCCCCCTCTCCCCCACAGATTGATATTATAATTTGTGTGGAAGAAAAGAAATATCAACTTGAACAGCGTGGCAAAGAATAAAGCATGTTTCTAATCATGCTTCCAAGAAACATCTTTAGCTGAATTTAAAACTCCTCATTTTCTTTTCCCACCTAGATTTAATAAAGTATCACTAATCTGAATTAGAGAACAGAATTCCTTATGAAAACAGACAATGGAGGAGCTAACAGTTGAAATGTTATTTGTAGTCAAATGTCTACTACTTTATTCTTTGGAAAATTAACTAACAAAATGGTGTCAGCTGAAAAGAATGGAAGCATTCAACAGATGATCCAAAGGCTGCTGAGAAAACAGATAAGAAAATATGTGAGAAAGTCCAGTGACAAAGGGACAGAGTCTGCGTTATGGGAGGAGGGCTGGCAAATATGGAACATCAGTGGTTGAACAGGGAAAAGTGGTGGAGGGTTGCTAGGCATGACCTTTTTGTCTACACTAAGGAAAGTCTGGTAGCCCGAGATATGCTGGGTTTGAGAGATTAAAAGGGGCACTTAAGGACAGACCCTGAAGGGATGTTCAAAGTCATTTTCTAGTATTACTCAGATCTTTTTCAGAACTCGAAGGAGGCCCTCAAGGGAACGTGGGGGTGGCGAGGAGGGTCAAAGGGGTTCTGAGGGCGAGAAAGTAGGCAAAAGAGATGAGGAGAGACTAACTTTATTTTAGAGTCTCTACTACTGTCAAGGGTCACTCCAGATCAGGAGAACAGTCTGAGGGCCCCAATCACAAGTAGCGGAGGCAATTTAGCTTTGAAGAAAGGAGTTTCTCCAGGAATATGTGGTCCAACAAGTGAGCTGAACCAGTCCTTTCCAAACCTGTTCGCTAGAATGCTAACTTGGGCTCAGGTGACAATGGGGAGTCCTTTCAGACTGAAGAGCCCCATCTTCTGGCCATCAGTAACAGTGAACTCTTCCCCTGTGTAATGGCTTTTGTGGATGACATTTCAGGGATCTCCCCACTGTATTTTCCACTGAATGCATCCAATGAAGTGAGCTGTAGCTCATGAAAGCTTATGCTTAAACAAATTTGTTAGTCTCTAAGGTGCCACAAGTCCTTCTTTTCTTATTTCAGGGATCATCACAATTGCAGAAGACAATGAGAGACTTTGCTTCTGCTTACACACTTATTGAGAGAGCCTCAAGGACAGGGGGGTCCAATTCAACTTTCAGAAGAGCAAGGCAATGTGGCAGGCTGGGTAGGGTGGGCCAGCCTTTCCCTGTTTACAAAGACTGCAGAAGGTGGTAGAAGAGAGGAAGCTTAAAATATTAGGGTTGGACTTCTGTAAAGGGGGACGTGACAAGGAGTTGGAACTGGCAAAAGGCCCTGGAGATGGGAGAGTAGGCTGTAGAAAAATAGAATGGGTGGCGAGTTCCCACCATCTTCCAAAATGTAGAAGTTTTACATCAGTACCTGCTTCTTCTCTTCTTGCATTTGGGGCTGCTTCCACCCTCGGACCGAATTATGATGAAGCTGTTAGGACTGTTTTTTTCTGGTTTGTGGAGGAAGGCCAGATATCCCCTGGTGAAAAGGCCCTTAATGTGTAGGTCCAAGGAACATGATGGTCTGGGGCTTAGGTATCCTGAAGTGTGTTTTCTTACTTTAATAGTTCAGTTTTATTTTCTATGGGTGCCAGGCAGAAGCAACAAAGGTCACTAACTCGGCCTATATGTGACCCACTGTCCCACATTCCCCTGGGGAGGACAGCAGGCTTAATGCAAGAAAGGGCTGGGGTGGGAGGAGGCACCCGGGACATTAACAAATGAGCTGTTACAGACAACAGACAGGCAGAGACTTGCAAAGGTGCAGGGCTCTAATGCCCTGCCCAGAGCCCTCAGTGTTGCTCAGTGGTCTTGGCTAAAGTCCCCTTAAAACTAATCTCCAAGGCTGTGGCCGAGCATATGCTTAGTGTACAATGGCTGTTGCATTTGCCCATGCAATCACTGCCCAACTAGTATCTAGCCTACTGTGCTTTGTAAAGTGCTTTGGGATAGCTTGAATATGAAAAGTGTTAAAAGAAACTCCGTTCTATTGTTCGTGTTTTAAGGAAGTCAGAGTAGCTTCCAAATGCAATCATTGTTTTGCCCCTTGGAAATGGGAAAGAATTCTTGACCCTACATTCAAACTCACTGTTGAGGGAGAGGGGAAATTTGCATGATGACTGTTTGCTTTGTTCCCTTACTGTGTACACACAAAAATAATCTGCTTTATTGACAAAGAACGCTCATTTGTTAATCCTGTTCCAGTTTAACAGTTGACTCTCCTGAGAGTCTTAAGAACTGGGTTGAAGTGTTGGGCATTTTTCAATAGCTGCACTAAATTGTCTTGCCTGTGAAAAAACGTTTCAAGAAGAAAACTAGGGTGGAAGGTCAGGCCATCCCAGAAGTAGAAAGGGCCCCTGAGAAAATATGGTATAATGGTTAGAACAGGGAGTCAAAAGTTGTATTCCCAATGCTGTGGGTTTGTTCTTATTGCAAATGGTAATGTGGATTAACTCTGTTGTCCCTAACTTGAGTCCTGTCCACATGCAAAACTCCTTGCCTCAAGTGTGGCAGTGCTTTTGTGTTGGGTTGGCTTGCCCGTCAGGGGCTATAGGCTAAAGCTCCAGTTAGCACAACTTGTCAGCTCCGGATGTGACCACTCTGCACTGTGGATCTAGGCGTGGTGCTAGTCCGCCAGTGCCTTTCCAAAATTCCCCCAGCATGCTCAGAAAGGAGAGACAAGTTCTCCACAATTCACTGGGAAAGAAGTCAGAGAGCGGGCTCATCTTACTGCAGCACAATGAATAAATCGTGGGGTATGTCCCTTCTAAGCCTTAGCACCATACATGAATGAATGCAGCACCAGTGTGGACACAGAAGCTCCAGTGTTATTTTGTAGTGAGGCCACTCACTTGAACTAGGCTAAACTGGTTAGAGTAAATTGAATGTCGCTAACTTGAGTTAACTTTGCTGTGAAGACATACTGGACTCAATAATACCGCTTCTCATATCTAACTAGGATTACCTACATCCCAGGGATGTTGTGAAGCTTATGTAATGTTTGTAAGGTGCTTTGAGAACCTAGTAGAATAGGTACTGCATAAATGCAAATTATTAGTATTTTTATTACTTAAAAAGAAGTTTATGGTGGCTGAATTATTTAACAAATATGTTTCCTCAGTCTCTAATGAGCGAGCACAGAGAACTGAGTGGCATAGATGAGGCATAAAGCAGATCTAACACTAAATAAAATGATGTATTTATAATGAAGCCTGTAGAAGAGAACGTCACTGTTAGATAACTTTCTGTTTTGCAAGACTGCCCCAGATTATGTCCCCAAACATATTCAATTCTGTTCCACCTTTATTAAAAGGCCACCTACATTAAGCAATTATGTCTGTCCTTGAGTAGCTACTTAACACAGATTTTACTGTATGTTATTTGTAAACAATGTGCTCAGTAATTTCTGAGCATGTTTGACAGTATTCAAACCATACAATAAAAATGAAAAAATGGACAAAAGTCAACTGAAAATAGAACACACACACATCCAACTCACTAAAGAAGTGTTTTTCTCTCACCACTTACTCAGGAGGGGTTGATGTGCATACGGGGGCCTTGCAGTGAGCCCTGAAGTCAATAAAATTGGGCTTTGGCTGGACAATAGGGAAATCAGTTCCCTGATCGACACCCAACTGGAAACACGCTCTGCTTCCATTCCCCAAAGTTCAAATCAAGTTAGTGTTTGTACAGTGTTTTCAAGAGGTAAAGCACTATATTTCATGTAGTTATTATTATTAATAAAGAAGTAAGCTACAGAATGTTTGAATAAGCAAAACATTTAAATCAGCTACACCTAATAATTGATTTGCACTCAGGGGTTCTGTAAAGAGATGGGGAGCCGTTAAACTGCTATGATAAAAAGAAATTTCAGAGGGCTGGAGAAAAGTGAATGGAGCTCCATTCTTCATAAATGATAAAATAGATAACTCAAGGAGCTGCTGACCTGTTTGCCTAACTTCAAAATCTTGTACAATTCAATGGCAAATAAAGAAATTGTTTTGTAAACATTCAGATGATGTCTGGCTGATATTCTGTGGGAGGCGTGGATTGTTAGAAAATTGACCATGCCAGGCAAATCTTTTCTGTTGATACATTGACACATTTTTTGTCAAAACAAAAAACAAACAAAAAATGGAGTGAAGTTCAGAGTTGATTCCCATCAAGATCAAATTGGTTCAGTGTTGAGGTATCAAGCAATATTTATGCAAATATATGTATGAAGGACAATCCTATATTTTATCTCTTTTCATGGATGATTTGGAATTTTAAACTAGACGATGATTCCAAATTACGGAAGATTGTGACTATGGTGCAGCGAAACTGCCAAAGGACATGAAGAGTTCTAGCAAGTTGTGCGATGTCCAAGAGGAAATTCAATGTCATTAAATATAAGGTAATAAAATCGAGAGGAAAATAAATTCCAAGCCAAACTAACATCAATCAAAACCCAGAGAAGAATGGTTAGATAGCAGCAGTGTGGAGCAGGATCTGGACAGTAATAGATAAATATCAGCAACTCAGAGTGATGCATTTGCAAAAATAGAAAATGCCATTCTGGGTCTGGTCCCCAACTTTTTCTCATTTTTGATCCAGGATTACCTCAAATTCTGTTCCACAGGGACCTATTCTAATATTATTGTCTATTATTTACATTAGGAATGCAGAAGCATGTTATAAATAATGTGGGTTAAAGTAATCACATGTTGTTTTAAGTTGTGTGCACTATTAGTTTTCCTGTTTCATGGATTCACATTCAGAGGGAGGCACATATGATTCTGAGGTATATTGATAGGTTTATACCCCTTGTAAAACCAGGAAGGTGATAATTCCTATTTACACAGCATTAATAAGACCATGAATACTGCATTCTGTTTTGTGCTCCATAGTTCTGAAAGGATGGAGATAACTCAAAGAGCCTAAAGCAATCATGTTCTAATAGGAAAGACAGGTAGAAGGGTTATTTACAGGTTTGGAGAAGGGCCACAAATACACTTTAAAAATATTATTATTGTATCATATTTTTTAAGATGGTAACAAAAACGAAAGGGAGGGACTTGCTAAGGGTAGTCAATGAAAACTAGTCGAGAGAAACAGAGAAAGTCTAGCTGCATATTAGGAAAATTATATGGGACCAGTTAGGAAATGCAATAATCTACAGTACCTAGGGAAGTTGTTGAGCCCCTCCTCAAGATATGGTCAGAGAAAACTGGATTTAGCACTAGGACTGGTCAAAATGTTTCCGTCAACGTTTCCTCTCCCCCAACAGAAAACTGGTGTCATAACCATACAGCGAAGGGTAGCCTAGAATTCCTCCTTACCTGTAAGGAGTTAAGAAGCCCAAATAACCTGATTGGCACCTGACCAAAAGGACCAATGGGGAAAGAAGATACTTTCAAATCTGGGAGGGGTGGGGGATAAGGCTTTGTTTGTGCTCTTTGTTTGTGTGTTCTCTGGGGAAGCAGAGAAGCAGAGAAGCTTCAGGTCAGAAAACTCCTTCTCCTAAAATCATCCTAAAATGTTGATGTTTTAAATGTAATGAGCTGGGGCATGTAAAGGCCAGCTGCCCCCAAAATCCCAATAGATTACAATTCATTGCACTGGGGTCACACCAAAGGTCCTCAGGCCCAGATGCCTCGCAGATACCCTCAGAGCAAAGGGAAAGTGTGAGTGTGGGCAGGAAGAAGGTTATCGCGTGGAGGGACACTGGAGCACAAGTGTCGGCTATCCATCAATCCTTAGTGGACCCCAACTTAATCAGCCCAGAGGTCCAAGTGACAATTCAACCCTTCAAGTCAAACTCTTTTGACTTGCCTACAACCAAGTTGCCTGTCCAGTACAAGGGCTGGTCAGGAATGTGGACTTTTGCAATCTATGATGATTATCCCATTCCCATGCTGCTGGGGAAAGACTTGGCCAACCATGTGAAGCTAGCCAAGAGGGTGGGAACGGTCACCCGCAGCCAGGCTAAGCAAGCCTTCATACCTAGCTCTGTCTCTGAGCCTTCTACAAGGGCCCCGTCTGTGTTACCAGAGACCCAGACTGAGGTGCTGGAACTGGACCCCAACGTCTGCAACAGCAGTAGTGGATCCAGTCGCAGAGACCCAGCCAGAGCCAGGCCCAGAACTGGAACTGGCAGAGCAACCAACACCAGAACCATTGCCAGCACTGAGTCCAACGCTCAACCCCATCTGCAACCCCAACACCAGAGGGCACCACCGAGTCTGTACTGGCAGCAGCAGCCGATGACCTTACACAAGAGGCTCAGCCAGAGCCTGAAGTACCCCATAGTGCACCAGCAAAGAGCAGTTCACAGTCAACGGAAACAACCCCATCACCTTCATCGCTTCCAGAGGGACCAAGCCCAAGTCCAGAATCTAATGAGGAACTGATACCTCCAGCATCAAGGGAACAGTCCCAGACCGAGCAGGAAGCAGATGAAAGCTTCCAGGGAGCTTGGACGGTGGCACGAAGCAACGCACCACCTCTCAGCTCTTCTAATCGATCCCAGTTTGTTGCAGAAAGAGGACTTTTATACAAGGAAACTCTTTCTGGTGGGCACCAGGAGGACTGGCATCCTCAAAGACAGTTGGTAGTTCCAACTAAGTACTGGGTAAAGCTCCTGAGCTTAGCCCATGATCATCCTAGTGGCCATGCTGGGGTAAACAGGACCAAAGACCGTTTGGGGAAGTCATTCCACTGGGAGGGAATGGAGAAGGACGTTTTTACTTATGTCCGGTCTTGTGAGGTGTGCCAATGAGTGGGAAAACCCCAAGACCAGGTTAAAGCCCCTCTCCAGCCACTCCCCATCATTGAGGTTCCCTTTCAGTGAGTAGCTGTGGATATTCTGGGTCCTTCTCTGAAAAAGACACCCAGAGGAAATCAGTACATACTGACTTTTGTGGATTTTGCCACCCGATGGCTGGAAGCAGTAGCTCTAAGCAACACCAGGGCTAAAAGTGTGTGCCAGGCATTAACAGACGTTTTTGCCAGGGTAGGTTGGCCCTCCAACATCCTTACAGATTCGGAAACTAATTTCCTGACAGGGACCGTGAAAAGCCTGTGGGAAGCTCATGGGGTGAACCACTTGGTTGCCACCCCTTACCACCATCAAACAAATGGCCTGGAGGAGAAGTTTAATGGAACTTTGGGGGTCATGATACATAAATTCGTAAATGAGCACTCCAATGATTGGGACCTAGTGTTGCAGCAGTTGCTCTTTGCCTACAGAGCTGTACCACATCCCAGTTTAGGGTTTTCACCATTTGAACTTGTGTATGTTCTCGAGGTTAAAGGGCCATTACAGTTGGTGAAACACCAATGGGAGGGTTTTACGCCTTCTCCAGGAACTAACATTCTGGACTTTGTCAACAACCTACAAAACACCCTCCGAACCTCTTTAGCTCTTGCTAAAGAAAACCTAAAAGGTGCTCAGGAAGAGCAAAAAGCCTGGTATGATAAACATGCCGGAGAGCATTCCTTCAAAGTAGGGGTCCAGGTCATGGTCTTGAAGGCGCTCCAGGCCCATAAGATGGAAGCATCGTGGGAAGGGCCATTCACGGTCCAAGAGCGTCTGGGAACTGTTAACTATTTCATAGCATGCCCCACCTCAAACCTAAAGCCTAAGGTGTACCATATTAATGCTCTAAAGCCCTTTTATTCCAGAGAATTAAAGGTTTGTCAGTTTACAGCCCAGGGAGGAGATGACGCTGAGTGGCCTGAAGGTGTCTACTACGAAGCAAAAAGGTGACGGTGGCGTGGAAGAGGTGAACCTCTCAATGACCCTTGGAAGTATGCAGCGACAACAGATCAAGGAGCTGTGCACTAGCTTCACACCGATGTTCTCAGCCACCCCAGGATGGACTGAACGGGCATATCATTCCATTGACACAGGTAATGCTTGCCCAATTAGAGCCCAACCTTACCGGGTGTCTTCTCAAGCCAAAACTGCTATAGAATGGGAGATCCAGGACATGCTACAGATGGGTGTAATCTGCCCCTCTAACAGCACATGGGCATCTCCAGTGGTTCTAGTTCCCAAACCAGATGGGGAAATACGCTTTTGTGTGGACTACCATAAGTTAAATGCTGTAATTCGCCCAGATAACTATCCAATGTCTCACACAGATGAACTATTGGAGAAACTGGGAAGTGCCCAGTTCATCTCTACCTTGGACTTAACCAAGGGGTACTGGCAAGTACCACTGGATGAATCCGCCAAGGAAAGGTCAGCCTTCATCACCCATGTAGGGCTGTATGAATTTAATGTGCTCCCTTTCGGGCTGCGAAATGCACCCGCCACCTTCTAGAAACTTGTAGACAGTCTCCTAGTGGGATTGGGAGACTCTGCAGTCGCCTACCTTGACGATGTGGCCAGCTTTTTTGATTCATGGGCAGAACACCTGGAGCATCTGCAAAAAGTCTTCAAGCGCATAAGGGAGGCAGGACTAACTGTTAAAGCTAAAAAGTGTCAAATAGGCCTAAACAGAGTGACTTACCTTAGACACCAGGTGGGTCAAGGAACTGTCAACCCCCTACAGGCCAAAGTGAATGCTATCCAAAAGTGGCCTGTCCCAAAGTCAAAGAAACAGGTCCAATCCTTCTTAGGCTTGGCCGGATATTACAGGCGATTTGTACTGCAATACAGCCAAATCGCCGCCCCACTGACAGACCTAACCAAAAAGAAACAGCTAAATGCCGTTCAGTGGACTGGAAAGTGTCAGAAGACCTTTAACTAGCTTAAAGCGACACTCATGTCTGACCCTGTGCTAAGGGCCTCAGATTTTGACAAACCTTTACTAGTAAGCTTTCCTAGTAACCACATATGCATCCGAGCGTGGTGTGGGAGTAGTTTTAATGCAGGAAGGACTGGATTGAAGAATTCCAGAATCAATCAAATCAAGAATTCCATCCTGTCGTGTTTCTCAGCAAAAAAACTGCCTGAGAGGGAAAGCCACTGGTTAATCAGCAAAAAGGAATGTTACGCCATTGTCTACGCTCTGGAAAAGCTACGCCCATACATTTGGGGACGGCGTTTTCACCTGCAAACCAACCATGCTGCGCTGAAGTGGCTTCATACCGTCAAGGACAATAACAAAAAACTTATTCGGTGGAGTTTAGCTCTCCAAGATTTTGATTTTGAAATACAACACATTTCAGGAGCTTCTAACAAAGTGGCTGATGCACTCTCCGGTTAGTCTCTAAGGTGCCACAAGTACTCCTTTTCTTTTTGCGAATACAGACTAACACGGTTGTTACTCTGAAATCTCCCGTGAAACTTTCCCAGAATCAACTGGTCAAAATCGTCCTTGAAATGTGGAAATTATTGTTAGTTTTTAAATAATCAGTAGTATATCTAGAGTGCATGTGTCTTATTAACTCTGTTTTCTCCTAGAGCTCCAGGAAGAAATCACAGCCAGTGTGGTACAGGCTGTCCAGTACCATTTGTGATTTGCTGGGGAGGTGGGGGGGGTGTCATAACCATACAGCTAAGGGTAGCCTAGAATTCCTCCTTACCTGTAAGGGGTTAAGAAGCTCAAATAACCTGGTTGGCACCTGACCAAAAGGATCAATGGGGAAAGAAGATACTTTCAAATCTGTGGAGGGAGGGGAAGGCTTTGTTTGTGCTCTTTGTTTTTGTGTTTTCTGGGGAAGCAGAGAAGCATCAAGTCAGAAAACTCCTTCTCCTAAAATCATCCTAAAATGAGTCACTATTGCAAAAAGAGTAAGTAAATAAGGCAAGGCGCATTAGATTATCTTTTGTTTTTAGCTTGTGAATTTTCCCTGTGCTAAGAGGGAGGTTTATAACCTGTTTTTTAACTTTAAAGTTTTGCCTAGAGGGGAATCCTCTGTGTTTTGAATCTGATTACCCTGTAAATTTACCTTCCATCCTGATTTTACAGAGGTGCTTCTTTTACTTTTTTTTCTTTATAATAAAGTTCTGTTTTTTAAGAATCTGGTTTACCTAATTGGTTGGTATATTATTCTCAAGCCCCCCCAGAAAAGGGAGTGAAGGGACTTGGGGGGATATTTTAGGGAACGGGAACTCCAAGTGGTCCTTTTCCTGAATCTTTGTCTAACTCACTTGGTGGTGGTGGCAGTACCCATCCAAGGACAAGGAAGGATTTGTGCCTTGGGGAAGTTTTTAACCTAAGCTGGTAGTAATAAGCTTAGGGGGTCTTTCATGCAGGTCCCCACATCTGAACCCAAGAGTTCAGAGTGGAGAGGGAACCCTGGCAACTGGTTTTTGGTGGAAACAAATAAAGTTCTCAAAATGCCTGCTTTCCTCAAAAATGTAGTGGTTTGTTGTTGTTTTTTGGTCAGAAAACTAAAATCGTGAATACTAAACATTTTTTTTAATGAAAATTTTTTTGTTGTTGTTTTCTGGGCAATTTTTTTTCTGTTTTAGGTCAAAACCTCCTGAAAACAAAACAAAACAAAAAATCAAAAACCCATTTTCCAACCAGTTCTACTTACTTACACAAGCAAGAAAAAAAGTTGAATGGCCCAATTGTCAGTTATGCTAAGACCCTTTATGCTACTCTGGCAGCAGAAGATCCTTGAAATGGATAGAAATGTCCCCTTGAGAATAATTCTTTGGCAAAGGGTCTCCTTGGATGGTATAGAGCTGGCATTAAGGGTGTATTAAGGGTTATTCCCCAATATATAGGGCAGCGCAGGGGCACAGCCAGAATACACTACTCTATAGCTAGTAGGGGTCCATGGGAAACAAAGCAGAAATTAGAGCAGACCCGAGGTTGCTTTAACTTACACCAAGAGCTAGGCAGGGCCACGAAGCACTCTAGAATTCAGGGAGGGCCAAGATGGCTTAAAGCCACTTTTGAATCACACTGCCACCACCAATATCTGCCCCAGGTGTAAGAGTAGAGTAACTGAGTATCAGACCCAATGCCCTCCAGTCCTAAAAATCTGTTGCCTGAATTTGTCCCCCAATGATCATTTCGAGTATGGTTTCTGTGCATGGTTCCCCACCTGCCGACACAGCTGGGGACAGTGCTAAGGTGCCATCTCCCCTGCACTGTGCAACATGGATAATGGTTCTCTGGCGCTTGACCTGGATAGAGCTCCATGGAATTTGGAGATGGGTAGACTGGAGTGGGGAGGTGCCTATCTCTGGGGCACAGTGCTCTGCAGAACCCTCTGATTTCAGCTGGGAGGTAGTACTCTCTGGAGCTGATTATCTCCCTCTGGGTTTCATCTGTGGCTTTCACTGCAGGAGCACTCAGCCACAGACAGTGTTGCTGATACCTGACCAGTCATGGAGCCGGGAGGGAATAAAGCCAGCAGAACAGCAGTTATCCCTTCTCCCCACATGAAAGGGAGCTTTATTCTTCAGGTATTCACACAGTTAGGGAGCAATCTCCAGAATACATGGTCTCCTACGTCCCTCTTACCAGAAGGCCTGCTTGCAGGAAACCTGTGCAAACTCTCACTCTCCTGCTCTGGGTTTTTGGGAAGTTGGGAGTGGGGTAAGAGGACAATAAGGCAAAAAGCTGTAGTAATGCAATGGTAAATCATCTTTGCATCTTAGTCCTTCAGCAGAACAAAGCTAGCATTAAAGAAAAAGGGCAAGATTTTTAGTTCAGCTTCATGGCTTTTAGAAATGAGGCAGCTATATGGGTTAAAAACTGTGCAGCAACTCACCTTTCATCCCTGCAGACGTGGGATTAAAGTATGGGATTAAAATACTAAGTGGCGTGTTTGATTAGTCTAATTTTAGGGGCACTAGTAACACTCATGAGAGTTATGGGCATAAATCTCCCTGCCCGTGGATAGAAGAATGGATCTTCGTGAGTAGACATTTGTTTGTTCAATGCCTGGTCCTGACCTCAGTGGAAAGAAGAGCGAGCTAGAGAGAGCGCGTCATAAGCAGTAGCTGCACTTTTCCTCCCCTTTCCTACCTCTGCTCGTCTCCTTGATCTAGATTTTCCATTACACCAGTAGGAAAGGCACCGATGTACTGATGTTTTGCTCTGATGTACAGTGCAGAGCACTTACGTGTGTGATACCAGCATTGTTATAAGAAAAGGAGTACTTGTGGCACCTGAGAGACTAACAAATCATGTTTCAGTATTGAAAAAGAAATAAGATTTTACTTACAAATGAGGTGGCAGCTACTGGCAACTTGATTCAGAAACAAGAATTAGCCTCCGAATGTAAAGCAAAACAGCACATGCTTCAGAATATTTCCTTTGTGGCATATTTTTCAGATTTGATAATATGTAATGAATTGATATAATTGATTGAAAATTAATTGATATTACTTAATTAAATCAATTGAATTAATTGATTGAATTAATTTATATGAATTGATTGAAAATGCTTAGGGGTCTGGGGCACATGATTTACGAGGAGAGGCTGAGGGAAATGGGCTTATTTAGTCTGCAGAAGAGAAGAGTGTGGCGGGATTTGATAGCAGCCTTCAACTACCTGAAGGGGGTTTCCAAAGAGGATGGAGCTAGGCAGATGAAAGAGCAATGAGCAATGGTCTCAAGTTGCAGTGGGGGAGGTCTACGTTGGATTTTAGCAAAAAGAAAAGGAGTACTTGTGGCACCTTAGAGACTAACCAATTTATTTGAGCATGAGCTTTCGTGAGCTACACCTCACTTCATCGCATGAAGTGAGCTGTAGCTCACGAAAGCTCATGCTCAAATAAATTGGTTAGTCTCTAAGGTGCCACAAGTACTCCTTTTCTTTTTGCGAATACAGACTAACACGGCTGTTACTCTGAAACGTTGGATTTTAGGAAACACTATTTCACTAGGAGGGTGGTGAAGCACTGGAATGGGTTACCTAGGGAAGTGGTGGAATCTCCATCCTTAGAGGTTTCTAAGACCCAACTTGAAAAAGCCCTGGCTGGGGTGATTTAGTTGGGTCGGTCCTGCTTTGAGCAGTGGGTTAAACTAGATGACCTCCTAAGGCAGTGATTCTCAAACTTTTGTACTGGTGGTGACCCCTTTCACAAGCCTCTGAGTCCCGACCCCACCCCATGAATTAAAAACACTTTTTTATATATTTAACACCATTATAAATGCTCGAGGCAAAGCGGGGTTTGGGGTGGAAGCTGACAGCTTGTGACCCCCCACATAATAACCTCACGACCCCTGAGGGGTCCCAACCCCCAGTTTGAGAACCCCTGTCGTAAGGTCTCTTCCAACTCTAATCTTCTATGATTCTATGATAATATTTAACTAAAATGTTTCCGGCGCCAAAAGGTTAAGAAAAGTTAAAGCTTCTGAATAGTGTTTTAAATAATTAAAAACTCAATACATAAAGAAATGGACATGTTCTGAATAGAGATTTTTAATTATTCTGTTTACAACATCATATTACAGCATTTTAAAACTAGAAAGATTAATAACTAGAGATCTGACCTGCCTCCACTTCCCTACCAGAACATTATAAAAGTTCTTAAAAACCTTCTAACCTTTGTTAAGAAAATAAACAGAAAATGGTCTGAGTAATGCATATACTCCTGTGGAATGTTATGGTCTAGCTACAATCTAAGCTGTAAGACGACACTGATGGCTCCAGTTGTTTGTTTACATTGTGCAGAGATCACTCTCCTCCCTTCATCCTAGAATCCCTCCTTTGTTTTGGTTAGTTTCCTATCAAACATGCAGGAGTGTAGGTCTGTGTGTCACTACCACCCTTCAGGAGCACAGCTGCCAAGTTACTGTTAGATTATATTAAGTCAGAGGTAGGCAACCTATGGCACGCATGCCAAAGGCGGCATGCGAGCTGATTTTCAGTGGCACTCACGGTGCCCAGGTCCTGGCCACCAGGCCGGGGGGGCTCTTCATTTTAATTTAATTTTAAATGAAGCTTCTTAAACATTTTTAAAACCTTATTTACTTTACATACAACAATAGTGTAGTTATATATTGTAGACTTATAGAAAGAGACCTTCTAAAAAGTTAACATGTATTACTGGCACGTGAAACCTTAAACTAGAGTGAATAAATGAAGACTCGACACACCACTTCTGAAAGGTTGCTGACCCCTGTATTAAGTGGTTATCTTGCTTCATGCTACTGTTGTCACTCGCTGTAACATCTGATATTGCACAAATGCAATGTAATTATGCAGTGCATGGAGAAGGAGCAAAGCACTTTGCCCTTGGATGGTACTTCAGTGCTGAAATAATAGGGACTGAACTGGGAGTAACTGATAAAAGGGACATTACACAGAGATAAAGAGAAAGATTTACAATACAAAGAATATGGGATATGCCTACACCATCTCAGCGGCTGCCTCTTCTTGCAGGACCCACAACTGCAGCTGGGACTATCTGGCAAAACAGTATTTAAAGCATGCAGGTATAGCTCTGAGGAACAGAGAGCTATAGAGCTTTCTCAGCGCAAGGCTCTGGGGAAATACGAGAGCAGAAGGAGTCCTAGTATCACCATTTTCACTTCTCATTGTGAGACTAACCACTGTGCCCTAGTATTCCACAAAGGACCAGACTGGGAAAAAATCCAGTAACACACACTTCGGCTTGTCTACTCTGCCTCCCCTCTCCCCCTTGCCCCCAATTGTCAGTTTAACTAAGTCAGTATAAAATTGTACATTCAGTTTTATTGGTACAACTGCATGTGGACAAGACCTTAGACTAGTAAACTTGAATTGCTTTTCCAAGAGTCTATGACAGATACCCAATGGCTATTTTTAGTAATTTTGTGTAGCTTTATAGGTGAGAGATTGGAGACAAACAAAGAACAAACAATGCTTGTTTTAATATTTAGTAAATGGACACTATGATATTACAAGACAACTGGTACATTCAGGGCTTGATCCTTCTCTTAAATCAGGGGCACGCAAGCTTTCTACGAACTTGTTACAGTCAGTCTCCTAGACCTTATATTACTCTTTGCGCCCCACTCCCCTTTATTTATCCACACTGGCTTTTTATCTGTCTGTTCAAACATTCTGACCACCATTGCAACAACAGCTGTCTTTTCTGTTTCTCCTGCTATTTGGATCAGTTCAGCTGCATCTTTCTCCCTTTCAAATCGCCATCGATTTTCAACTCTCATCTGAAAACATCTTACTATTTCCTTGAATATATTGTAACTTCTCTCCCTGCTATTGTTTTTATTTTGTTGCTATTTAACTGTGTAAAGCTTTATTATTCTTGTTTGAAAGATGCTATGCAAAATAAAGATGTTTTTGTACTGTATAGTACCATTAGTAACAAACATTTACATGTAAATATGAGTCTCTAAGGTACAAAAGGTACTCCTTTTCTTTTTGCGGATACAGACTAACACGGCTGCTACTCTGACACCTGTGATAATCTGGAAATGTTTGTAGTGCTTTACAAACATAGGTGTCAATCCTGCAACCTGATTTGCACAGACAGACCTTTATGTTCACTGTGCTGAAGACTGGGGTATGGTTAAGCCTATGGGCTGGTCTACATTACAGGGAGAAGGGGAGGGGATCGATCTAAGTTACGCAGCTTCAGCTACTTGAATAACATAGCTGAAGTTGACATATTTAGATCCACTTACCGCGGTGTCTTCACTGTGGTGTGTCGACAGGAGACGCCCTCCCATCAATTCTCCTTGCACTTTTCTTTGAGGAGGTGCAGTACTGGAGTCAATGCTAGAGCGATTGGCGGTCAATTTATCACATCTATACTAGACACAATAAATCGACTCCCGCTGGACCGATCGCTGCCTGTCGATCCAGCCGGTAGTGTAGACAAGCCCTTAAATAAGAGAGATTCCTTGTCCTGAGGAATTTACAGTTTACACTAGAAAGTTATAGGTTTTTAATAGTTAACGCAGTACAAAGATCCTACTGTTGTTGCAGTTATAGTGTTATAAAGGTGCCTTATACAGCTATGGCTGTTCCCATACAGGAAGGAGAAATAAATACAACTGCATCCATTTTAAAATTATTTCAGTAAAACAAAACAAAAAACCCCACACATCCTTAATTGATGTAGTTATTATTTTGGTACAAATTTTAAGTGTAAACCAGGCCTAAATTAGATAGTCACAACACCAAATATAGGATAACAGAGGAAAGGTGTGAGGATTAATGCTGATGGGAGGAAGGGAGGCAAAATGCTCGAAGAGTTGGGTTTTAAGGAGAGATTTGAAAGGGAGATGGTCCCTAGAGGACAAGAAAAGAGGGACTGTTATGGGTACAGGAGACAGTATATATAGAAGGCGTGAAGAAGAGCGTGGAAAAAAGGAGATGAGATGGTTGAGAAGAGGGAGGGGCAGTGCAGACCAGTGGAAGGAAAATGCTTCCCAAAAGGGATCAGAAACAACAAACGTGAAATGTACTGAAAGAACGTTTGTTTTTGTTCAAGATTAATTTAAAATTGTTTAGAAAAGGAAAAGCACTTTGTCAAACAAAATGAATCCTGTGAATATTTACCTGTCGAAGTAACTCATATAACCAGTCTGGCTCCATAAACTTTGTCTAAGAAGTCCGGATCAACAAAATTCAATTTGGAAGCTGTCAGTAAATTTGTGACCACCTGTCTGATCTGTACCAGGTTAACTAATCCAGACACCTCTGACTATAAAAGAAAAAGAATATATTATTGACTGAAACAAGAAGTAGCATATGGAAATGATTTTTTTCACCATTCAAAACGTTAGCTCCATTAAACGTTAATTCCATCAAGAGTGACATTAATCCAAGACTGACTATGTAAAGAGATGGTGATATGTAAATGAGTTACATTAAATTGCAATTTTTACTCACTTGGATTTTTTTCATCAGTAATCTCAAAATAGTTTCTTGGTTGAAATAAATGTAAAGAACTATATTAAAAAAAAGTCAAGCTGATTGTGTCTGAATTGTATTTTATCTAACACTGATCAAATAGCTGCTTTGTACACATTTCACTAACAGATGGACAAGTGATCCCATTTATGCTGCTTGTTACATGTTGACAGAGTGCATTAATTCATTTTGCCTCATTGGCAAGTTGAGATTTTAAGAAAACAATGCTAAGGTTACTCTCCTTCTGCATGGCTATCTTTGGAATGCTTCTTGGATTTTCATTAACTCTATCACCAAGATACCAAGGATGGGGGCAGTACTGCTAGGCAGTAGCAGCCTAAGACCAGAAACTTGTAAACAGCTTGCATTCTTTGCACTAACATGAAGAAAGTCTTCCCTTAAAGCCTTGTTGTGTTTCAGCATTTGTAGCTAGTTGGTCTAACTGGAGATGAATAGGTGGATAGCTGGCAAGAGCCTTGATACGTTACAGCTGTTGTGTGGAACAGCAGTCCCGAAATGCTGCAGCCAGAGAATACAGGCTTCAGTATAAACAGTACAACTCTCAAGATTCTGGCACTCTGCTGTCTGCATTCTGGCTTTGCTTGTGGACACAAATTATACACAGAGCCATTTCCAAGGCTTGCCCCCTTAACTTTTCAATCCAGTGTGACGGGGCAAGGCCAGATGGCTATAGAAAAATAGTGGGAGATAGATATATTAGCTCCAGGCTAAACAAATCCCTGGTACCAGGATAAGTTAAATGGCAGCTGCTTCACGTCAATTAAGACAGCTGGGACCAATTAAGAACTTTCCAGAAGGCAGGGAGAAGGCTAGGTTGATTGGGACACCTGAAGCCAATCAGGGGCTTGCTGAAACTAGTTAAAAGCCTCCCAGTTAGTCAGGTGGGGGTGCATGTCAGGAGCTGTGGGAGGAAGTTGTGCTGTTGGAGAGACTGAGCAGTACACACCATATCAGGCACAAGGAAGGAGGCCCTGAGGTAAGGGTGAAGTGGAGCTTGAGGAAGTGAGGGCTGCTGTGGGGGAAGTAGCCCAGGGAATTGTACATGTCATGTTTCTAAAAGGTCAGCTACCATATCTGATACTATTAGGGTTCCTGGGCTGGAGCCGAGGGTGGGCCTGGCTCCCCCCTTCCCCCCCCGCCAGTTAATCTCTGAGACTGGGAGACAACAGAGACTGTGCAAGGGAGGATAGCCTCTCCTCACCTTCCTTGCTGGCTTATGATGAAAATGGCTCAGTAGACTGTGACCCTTGTCTGTAGAGAAAGAAGGGTTTTGTGGAGGGTCACAGTGAGACTCTGAGGCTAGTGAAATCTGCCAGGAAATGTGGGACCCATGGAGAGAAGGACAGAGCTTTGTCACACCAGGGAGAAGGATGAAAAAGAAAAAGACAGAAGAGGCCTAATTCACCACTGCATTCTACCAGCTTTATGCTTGTATAAATTCACTGAAATCAATGGAATTACACCAGAGGTGCCATTTCAGATTTGTGGGTGGTGGTGGTGGGGGAGGGGAGGCTCTAACCATGATTCTTAGGCACCTGAAACCTCTAGGTATTTTGCAGATAACTTAGAAATTAGCTGACAGGGGCACTGTATCTAGTTCATATATATAAAGAAAAAAATATACAAACACCAATTAAAGCCATGTTTAAAGTTTATATGTAAATTTAGAGCAGGGGTGGGCAAACTATGGCCTGTGGGTGAGATCTGGCCTGCCAGCTATTTTAAGCCAGCCCCTGAGCTCTGCTGGAGAGCAGCGTCTGGGGCTTGCCCCACTCTGGAGCTCCAGCAGGGGTGCAGGGTCAGGGGCCACTCCATGTGGCTCCCAGAAACCATGGCATGGCCCCCTCCGGCACTCCAGCCAGGGAGCAGGGTTGGGGGCTGTTCCATGAAGCTCCCGGAAGCAGCGGCATGGCCCCCCGTCAGCTCCTACACGCTCCAATAGCCCTGCTCCAATTATCCCCTCTGGTGCTCCAATGGGAGCTGCAGGGGTGATGCCTGCGGACGGGGCAGCATGCAGAGCTGCCTGGCTATGCCTCTCTGTACAAGCCAGAGAAGGGACATGCTGCTGCTTCTGGGAGGTGCTTGAGGTAAGCACCACCCGGAGCATGTACCCCTGAGCCTCTCCCCACCCCCCAGCCCCCTGCCCCAGCCCTGATTGCCCCTTCCAGCCTCTGAACCCCTTGATTCCAGTCTGGAGCACCCTCTTGCACCCCAAATCCCTCATCCCCCATTGGCACTGGCCAAAATCTGTGGGAGTGAAGTGGCCATTGTCACAGTTCAGGGCAACTGCACCTGCATTCCCTCTCCCTAGTTCACCCAGGGCACCAACTTTTATGCTTGGGCAGAGACTCACATCTCTCTCCCTCTGGACCAGAGGCTTTCCAGGCTGCACTGTTCCCTGCCCACACTGTGATATCCCCAGCAAACCAGACCATTTAAAAGATCAGCACTTTACTTTCTCTCCAGAGATTATGAACATTGTAATTGCCAGCAGTTAAATTTACCACACAGCTCTTTGTAAGCAAGTACATTTATTCTTAAGATGAAAGCATTACAGATAAAACATATCAAAACCAATAAAGGAACCTATATACATAATAAAAAGCTTACCACAGGCCACCTCAACTCCAACCTTGGGCTCTTGTGGGTGTCAGTCCTTCAAAACTTATCACTGGGTTTCCCCCATCGTTATAAGTTCATAACTGACTCAGATTCAGAACCAGAACAACCACAAATAGTTGAGTCTTTCCTTTATACAGTTTGGGAATCCTATAACAGGTGATCAGCAGACAATAGCTCATCATTCCTCTTGGTGTAGTTTCAAAAGGCTGTATTTTTGCATAACTTGAGGTGGGGCATTTGTGTTCACCTCCTCCTAGATATTCCACTGGAAAACCACGTCACATTCTTTGTTCCAAAAGTCCATTCCTGACTGTCACATTATTCAATATATTCCTTCAAACCACCACATCTCGCCCCTTAAAAGATAATATGCAATCCCAGCCCACAATTATACAGAACCTTTGCATTTAATACAATGAACTCCAAAGATAATTACATTTAATTCAATAAGGTCTCCCCAGGATATTGCAGGAAATTGCCATATCTGTCACAGCCATCTGTACTGAGCATTAGTCAGGGCTGATGCAGTTTTCAGGGACTGTTACCATGACTTTGGTAGGAGACAACAAGAGTTCTGCAAATGTATTTTCTTTTCATTATGTTTACCAATGTTTTAATAAGAGCAGTATTGGGTCATACACAAGTTTTGTGAATTAACGTATTAATCTAAAGAAGCTGCTGGACATATGATTTGGCAGATTTTCAGGTTCTGCTGTTGGAGCACATAACAAAAAGAATTGCTCCTTGTATTTGTAGGAACTGAACTCCTTTGCCTTTTTGACGTAAATGTAGTTTTACAGGGTTTTATTGCTCATGTGCTTAAAGGTTACAATAGACACAGTGTTATAAATTAATCCATATATAACTTGAATCCCTAACTGATACAATGTGAAATCCCTCTAAGGAATATTAGGGCTTGATTCCTGATGGCTTGGTTCCTGTTCACATCAGTAACTAAGTATTATGTCTGTGCGAGGAGAATAGAGACTCAAACCCACTATCCTCCTGTTTTAGGGGCCCTACAGGATAATCCAGTACGTTAAAAAAAATAGCATTTCTTTCCATATTTGATTCACTTCTTTGATATCCTGCTTTGCTGGGTAAATAGTATAACATGACTTGCAGAAAGAAAATTATTGTAAGTAACGTAGTGTATTCGTATTGTAAGTGACATAGTGTATGCCATGTAACCCCACTCACAATTGCCATGGGAGGAAATTTTGTCTTTTAATAATTTACTAATAATATAGTAAATATAGTAGCCAGTCCTGCAACCCTCGCTCATGGAAATTTTCCTTTCTCACAAAAGTAATCCCACTAAGTTCAGTGGGACTACCTGAGTGAATAAAGCCAGACGTCTCAGGCATTTGTGTCTGACCCAGTCACGTGAATCTTAGTACTTAACAGTGCACATATACTGTAAAATATCAAAAAGTATATAATTAAATACAATGTCCCTTTAGTTTCCAAATTACAAAAAGAGAGTCATATCATTCTCTCAGTCTACTTGTGCAAGTCTAACTGTTAGCAATTGGAGTTGTGGTCCGAGGGCAAAACATGGCCAAGAATTTACTGTTTCACTAGTGTAACACGACAAGGAAGTAAAACAGGCAAATGCTCAGTAATTGGACATTGCCCTAGATCCGTGCACACAACTTCCAGTGGCAGGAAGGCCAGTGTATAGCTCTTGGAATGGACAAGTGGCAAAGACTGAGAAATGTAAGGCAGCTCATGAGGAATATATGCAATTGTTGACATGTGAATCTGTTTTTTTAAATAAAATAAGGGTGGAAGTTTTAATTGCCATGAATACCAAGAGTAACATTCTGAACCTAACTTCTAGAATACAAGGACAATGTTTCAGTTGTTTTACATTATCCCAAACCTTATGAGAATTATACATTTACAGCTACTGCCTACACAAGCCATAACTGATTAAAAATGACATCATTTGTGAGTTATTTACATAGGAATAAGACTACTGTTGGTCACCACATACTTTACCCTGTTCATTACTTAATTACTTTATACAAAATGGAATAGAAATTGCAACATTGCATGTAAACATTCATTACTTATCTTGTTCTCTGATGATACAACAGTTTATTTTCTGAACGACATAGTATTGTTACAGTAGTGTTAATCTTGATTAACATTAAATAAATAAAAAACCTAAAACAAGTCCTTGTTAAACATCCACATAGTAGGTTAAGATGCTGGTCCAAATATTGTCAATAGTTCAAGACATCAATTAGCTGTTGATCATGCAGACCTTCTATTTAGGTAGGCATTCTCCTATTCAGAAAGGATTACAAATCACATTTCTGTAGCCAATTGAAGGTTTCATTTTAGGGTTGTATTGCTTGTTATGCATCTGTGATTTCTTTCAGTATCAGTTGAGTGAAACAAAATTGTGGTTCTCTCCTCACCTCCCCAAACCTTATTTTAAGTAATAAAGTAATTGGTAATAAGGCTCTCATCCTACAATTAACAGCACTTGGGTGGAGTTCTTTGGCTGCATGGAGCCAGGTTGCTGTTGAAGGGGCACTTTGTGAGTGCAGTAGTCCCACCCGCCCTTTTCAGGATGGGGGCCTAAATTTGCTGTAATCTTCACATCAGAAAGTGTGATTTGTTTCTCTGAATTGGAAAGACCTTATTTGGCATTCTATTCACAGCGCTCCTAACTACAGGTGATATTTATCTCAATATTTTCTCCTTGGGAAATCTGTTTGTACACTCTTCACCTGGAAACAGTATTATTATTATATTTGTTTACACATGGAAGGCTCCTACACATCCCTTGAATTTGTAACAGGGTTTCCCCTTTCTGTTAGGAAAGTCATCGAATGGTTTCCAAAGTGGGGACAATTTGGAGATTTAACACAAAAAAGATCAGACAGTATTTATTTACAGCCTGCACATGTACCAGTGTTGGCAGAATAAGGTACTTGGGCATTGCATTAGAATAAGGTAATAGCAAAGTGTAAGAGGAAATCAGGAAAGGAAATACATGACAGAGCTCTGACCCCTTAGGGGTCTAGAGGAAACCCTTGGAAGAGTTGTTTTTTCACAATTAAATCTCACTTCTGCAAATGAAGTAGGGCTGAGATTTTCAAAGCTATCTAGGATATTTGAATGTGTGTCTGTATCCCCTAGGCAGCTTTGAAAGTCTCAGTCTGGAAGTTACTTCTTGGCCTCAGCTGCTATTTTGCTTCCATATACTTCATGCATTGTTAGTTTATTATTTATTTGTTCCTTGTTCTCAGCTTCTTCCTGACTTAAATATTGCATTTTAGATTGATTCCCTCAGTGACCAAACTGAATGCAACCTGAAGTAAAGAATCCAAAAGGAAAACCTAAAAGGAAAAAGCTGAAGGCCTGATTCTGACATTCATACTTATATGGAGCAGTACTTTCGTCTGAGTAGTCTCATTAATTTCAATGGGACCTTTTGTGGAGTAAAGTATGCCTCAATGCAAAGATGGCAAATTCAGGCTTAATATTTGCATTGCTGTATTCAAGATTTTTTTTTTCTTATCAAATGAAACTTGGCTAATGTAATTAGCACTCTAAGAAAATCCCTTTAGCTCTACTCATAACATCTATCCTTGGTATAATCAAGGATGGTTTGGAACTTTAATTGAAAATATGAGAGAGAGAATTTTGTCTGGCAACCGTTGTCATATTGTCAAAATGAATCTGAAATATTTCACAAATTCTCATTGAGAAGTTATTATTCAAAGAGTTAAAAACTAAAAAAAAAAAAAAAAGTCACTAGAAGGCAAAACACAAAACAGAATAAAAAACGCTCCCCAAACCCTGGATTTTTGCAAGTAGACTGTAAATTACTGAAAATCAATTCCTTGATTATTCCAGAAACAAAAAAGGAGTTGAAGTACACACATGCGTGTCCATCAACCCTGCTTAATTTTCATGTTAATCTATGTTTCTTTTCAGTTTTCAAAAATGAAAAATTTATAGTGACTTACAAGATAAAAGCTAAATTTAAGTTAGAATGCAATGCACAAAATACTTGGTAGTGGGATTTCTTGACTCAGATATTTAGAAGTTTGAGTTTAAAGATTTTTATAGTGACATTTCACAGATTCAGGAGACAGGGAACATTATGCAAACAAATAGGAATGTGAAGTAATTTAACTTTATTTTGGAATACAAGTCTGCAAAATTAAATTTCTTTGCCAAACCTACTGATGACAATTTTTATCATCACACAGAGGGCAACATACACTGACTAACAGACCATAAAACTCTTGTATTTGTAAGATGGAAAAATATGGATGTAGTTACTGAATGTACATATATGGGGGTGAAATTCTAGTGCTATTGAACTCAATGGGAACACTCCCATTCACTATATTAGGGCTAGGATTTTACCTGGGGTGTTCTCATATGTTGACTGTTCTTTATGCTGAATGGTTGTAGACTTAAATTCACAATTTGGGGTCTTATCTTGCATACTTTGCTCACATATGACCAGAGTGCTTGGCCTTTATATCGACAGGTTTCAGAGTAACAGCCGTGTTAGTCTGTATTCGCAAAAAGAAAAGGAGTACTTGTGGCACCTTAGAGACTAACCAATTTATTTGAGCATAAGCTTTCGTGAGCTACAGCTCACTTCATCAGATGCATACTGTGGAAAGTGTAGAAGATCTTTTTATACACACAAAGCATGAAAAAATACCTCCTCCCACCCCACTCTCCTGATAAGCTATTACCAGCAGGACAGTGGGGTGGGAGGAGGTATTTTTTCATGCTTTGTGTGTATAAAAAGATCTTCTACACTTTCCACAGTATGCATCCAATGAAGTGAGCTGTAGCTCACGAAAGCTTATGCTCAGATAAATTGGTTAGTCTCTAAGGTGCCACAAGTACTCCTTTTCTTTTTGGCCTTTATATGTGTACCTTATACAGGTGTGCAAAGGGTGCGAAGTGCCTTTCCTCCTGCACTTTGTACATGGACCAAGTAATGACCAAGTTACAATATCTGTGTCTGTATTTGAGGATGCATAGAGCTTGCTCCATTTCTCAAAAAGAAAAGGAGTACTTGTGGCACCTTAGAGACTAACAAATTTATTTGAGCATAAGCTTTTGTGAGCTACAGCTCACTTCATCAGATGCATGCAGTGGAAAATACAGTAGGGAGATTTTATATACACAGAGAACATGAAACAATGGGTGTTACCATACACACTGTAAGAAGAGTGATCAGGTATGGTGAGCTATTACCAGCAGGAGAGCGGGGTGGGGGGGCAGGACCTTTTGTAGTGATAATCAGGGTGGGCCATTTCCAGCAGTTGACAAGAACGTGTGAAGAACAGTAGGGGGGGAAATAAACATGGGGAAATAGTTTTACTTTGTGTAATGACACATCCATTCCCAGTCTTTATTCAAGCCTAAATTAACTGTATCCAGTTTGCAAATGAATTCCAATTCTGTTTACCTGGCGAAGCTCGGTGCTGCCCTTCTGTGCACTGCTCCAGAACCTGTGCACTGCTGAAATAAATTGTACTCCCTCAGATGGTGTGGCAACATGGGCAGCATGTATAAGAGGCTTGGGGAGGCTGGCTATGCAGGGGACAAATGCTGGATGAGGCATGGGGCACCTTCCTTTGGAGGTGTGCCAGCCTGCCACCTTTGCACCTGTGTAGGAGCACTGGACACTCCCTCGAAGTGGCAGGGACCACCAGTGCCCAGACTTTACCCCTGCCTGTGCTCTGCCCTCGGTTAGCCCTGAGGCCCTGCCCTCACTCCGCCTCTTTCCCCAAGGCCCATGTTTGGGCAGGCTGCACAGAATGGGGAGGCTGGGCATGTTTGGGCACTGCACAGAACAGGGGCACTGGGCATGTCTGGGATGCATAAGCCACAGCGCCTAGGCAACGTGAACCCAACAAGCCAGTGGAGTGTTCCCCCCGTGCAGTGCCCTGGGGGGTGGGGAGAATGGCAGCCTTTGTTCTGTGCCCCAGTGCAGCACTCTTGGATGGGCACCTGCCAGGCTGTGGGGGGCTGAATTTCCAGTCAGCTGGGGGCCGGGCTGCACTTCCCCAAGCCAGACTCTGCAGGGACATAAATGGAGGTGGATTGAAGAGGGTATCAGGTTACGTGACTGTCTAGCTAGCACTCACTCCCCCACACTATGCCCCCCTACACAACCCACCAATCTACCTACACACACGCACACTATACCCCCTGCACAACTACACACACACACACTATACCTGATGCACAATCCACCTACACACACACTATACCCTCCCACTTTTTTCCTGCCTTAAGGTGAGGGGAGGGGGCAGAGAGTGGTGAGGGGAGGGGGCAGAAAGGATTGAGTGGTGGGCAGAGCTTCGGGGGAAGAGGTGGAGCAAGGGCGGGGTCTTGGGGAAAGAAGCCAAGCGGGGGTGGGGCCTTGTGATAGGGGGGCCACGGTTTGGGTACTGGTGGGCCACCCCACTTCTAGTGATCTTGAAAGACTCATGCGATGCCTATGTGTGGCAATGGTATTCTCTCCCTGTGCACCAGATCAAGTAGCAAGGACTTCTATACTTCTGTAGGGGAACTACCAGGAGCAGGAACTTGCTTTTCATGGGGGAGTTTTATTTCACTAATAAAATGTTCCTCAACGCTGTGATTGAGAGAGCACCTCCGGGGATGAGATGATGCTTTACTCTCCTTAACTGTTGAGTCCTTGACGTCTGCATAGTATTGGTGGATTCGGTGATGTAGGTATATGTTTATTAAGAACTAGATGGAGACCACCAATGCATTTCAAGGGCCAGCACATAAACTGTAATTTTTCAAAAAGAAAGATTGTTAAAAACAAAGAATTTCTGCAGCATTACCCATAAATATTACCCATAAATTGCAGCATTACCCATAAATTGCATTTTAACTGTTTGTTTTTGAGTTACATAACCATTATCTTTGAGCTCTCTTCCTTTTGTGGAATGTACATACACTGTAACTAAGAGAATTGTCAAAGTCAGATTCAGGACTCACATAATTTGTCAGACCACTCTGTTTATTAGCAAAGCGCTTTGCCAATGCACCCAGATGTGAGCCCCTCTCTGAGGCTAAAGATAACTTATTTATACAGCTAAGCCAAAGCCAATTTAACATAAGAGACAAAAGGAAGTAGAAACTGACAAATATACATACATATGTTATTTGCATACTAACGTTTACCAATCTCCTAGCTCAGCAGTCTTTTCCAATGAGAGCACAAGTCCCTCCTTTTGCCACCAGCACTATGTCCAATGCCTGACGGTTTTGGAGGGCCATCTGTCGGATTGCCCCTGTTTCTTTGGCCAGGGCTCTTAAACGTTCTCCGGTTTCATTTGCCATTATTTCAACTACTGCTTGTAACCTTAGGAGACCTTTTGTATGGTGTATTACTCCCCCTAATGGTATTAAGGAACTGCCAATGGCCTCTTCCCAGGTTAAGGGGCTTATGTTATTTACGTGCGGTTGGGCATCTGTTAAGTCCCCTCTTTTTCGCCTGAAATTGCAGAGGCGTTCTCGAGGGAAGGTTCCTAGCACTCGGAATTGTGGGAAGAGTCGGGCAGGATAACAGATTCCTGACCAATTAGCTGCTAGTTCGATATAAGCTCTGGTCCCACACACCCAGTGATGGCCTATTAAGGCCAAGAAGGGTTGGTTGCACCCATTTGTCATATAGGTGTTTGCAAAGGAGGAGTAGTATCCCCCAAAGGGTACAGGGTAATTCTCCTTACGAGGAGTGGTGTTATTTGCATGACATTGAAAGATTGTATTGTTTTCACTAAGGTTACTGTAGGGGGAATATGTGATTGATTTCTCTGTTTGATCCCAGGTTGAGAAAAAATTCATATCTCCATACCCGGCCCGCCACTTTTTAGTTTTGTTTGAATAATCCCATACACCATTGGCCACAATATGCTGAAGGCAATGGCTTTTCCCCAGATCCAGCCCTGTCCCATTACACACTCAACACCAATGACTTTTTCCCTCCACCACACTTATCCATTTAGTTGCATTTATTCCCACCGCTTCCCAAGTGTCATTGCTGATCCATATTTTGTTGAACGGACGGGGCCTCCAGTGAGGTCTGGGGACTTGAGTGGGATAGCCAGGACAGGAACACCAGTTTGAGAGTGGGCTGGGATGTGGCTGCAGACCCAGCAATTAGAAATATTAAGGATCTGAGCTATCCACACCTGCTGCTGGATAAAAGAATTGTCATCATGGTCTCCCCAGACCGTAAGATACCAGCAGCCGAGGAACAGTGTCTGCTTCTGGCAATGCTTACGAGAACGTAGATTGTAAGGTATTGCAGACTGTTCCTCTACGTCTTCTTCTGGAGTCAAAATTGACTCTGTGTTGTCCTGAGGTGGTGATTGGTTCTCTGGGGATGGTGCCTTTTTATGCTGTGAAGCATGTATCCACGCTGTGATGCCAGATAGTCCAACAGCCGTCTGTGTAGTAAGCAGTACCTGATGAGGACTCTTCCACCGGGGCTCCAAGGCGTGCTTTCGATGACGGCGCCTTACGTAGACCCAATCACCTGGCTCGAGGTTGTGGCAAGCGTCGGAGGTGGGTTCCGTGGGCCAGGCGGCTCGAACCTGTGAATGGAAGTGACTTACAGCTTGCATTAGTCCCTTGCAATACTGAAGAAGTGCACTGTGAGTCAAGTTCGAATCTGGAACGGGAGTCATAGCTTGCATAGGCTTAAGTACACCATTTCGTCTTTCAACTGCACCTGCACTCTGTGGGTGGTAGGGACAGTGCAACAGGTGTTTGATATACAATATACGGTCCAGGTGTTGAAAAAGTTGTCCAGTAAAATGTATACCCCGATCAAAGCAGGAATTCCCTTGGCAGGCATAATATGATTTAACAAACGTTTGGCAACAGACAGTGGGTCAGCCTTGCGACAAGGAAAGGCTTCAATCCAACCGGAGAATAAACGTACCATAACCAATATAAATTCATATTGTTGACACTTAGGCATTTGTGCAAGAACGGTGCTTGAGGCAGGCCCTGGAACCCCTGGGCCACTTTTACAGGTTTACCAATATTATGGCTTTGTGGTACAGGCTGCACAGTGGCGGGCTGCAAAAGAGCTAAAATGGGGGGCCCACCATCCTGTCTTAGTTACAGCAGAGACCATCCCCTCCTTTCCGACATGCGAAACACCGTGTAGCAGGGCAGCCAGAGAGGGGTAGAGTGAAAAGGGGGCTACAAAGGCGCCAGTAGGCGAGCGCCAAAAGGAATTGGGATGTAGAGAGCAACATTGGGCAACCCAGGATTCTTTCTCGGTTTCTGGGGCAGAGTCTTGGAGCAGGGCGAGGTCAGTGAGGGACCAGGAGGGTAAGAGGAGAGCGGAGAACAAGGGAATCAGACATTTTGACTAGGCGCGCTGCAGCAGCCACAGCACGCAGGCAGGGGGGTAAGCCTTGGGCAACAGGGTCTAAAGTGGCAGAGAAATAAGCCACTGGGCGGTTCTTTTCTCCATGCATCTGAGTGAGAACTCCAAGCGCACACCCAGATTGTTCGTGGCAGAAAAGGGTAAAAGGCTTAGAATAGTCAGGCAGCCCTAAGGCAGGGGCAGAAGCCAAACCCTGTTTGAGGGAAACAAAGGCAGAATTGGCCTCTGGGGGCCACGGCATGGGGTCAGGCACAGAGAATCGAGTGAGTTCCTGGAGAGGTTTTGCAAGGGAGGCATATTGGGGAATCCACTGTCTGCAAAATCCAGCCATGCCTAAAAACTTCTGGACCTGACTTGGGGAGCGGGTTCAGGGAAAGCTAAGGATAACTTGGAAGCGGGTGGGAGAAAGTGCACGGGAACCCTGGGAGAGGAGAAAGCCGAGGTATGTGACAGAAGCTTGACAGAGTTGTAGTTTAGAGCGAGAAGCTTTGTGACCCTTATTTGCTAGGGCAGTAAGGAGCACTAAAGAGTCAGTTTCAGAGGCAGACAATGAAGGGGAACAGAGGAGTAGATCATCTACATATTGGACTCGTGTGGACCTGGACGGGAAAACAAGGTCAGCAAGGTCTCGGGCTAATGCTTGGGAAAAATATGACGGGCTTTCAGTATACCCCTGGGGCAGTGTGGTCCATGTGTACTGTTGCCCCTTGTAAGAAAAGGCAAACAGGAACTGGGAGTCAGGGTGAACCAGGAGAGAAAAAAAAGCAGAGCATAAATCAACAACAGTAAAATGAGTTGCATCTGGTGGGATAGAAGCCAGAATCTTTGAGAGAGGCAAGTTTTGATTCTGTCCACCTATGATTTGCCTCTTCCCACCACTGCATGAAACAATCAACCTCTCCTTTTGCCAATTTAGTCGTAGGTTGGCCGAGTTTGTCTTTTAAGATGTCTACTCGGTCTTTGTCCCAAGATCCTAACAGTGGCCACTGAATTTTGGGATTCTCCTGAGTTAGCCTTTTGCATTCCCATACACATCTCCCCCCCCCCCCCCACCCCCGCGCCAAGGTCAGCCTTTTGAAGCCATCCCCCACCCATGTCATGAGGTTTTCTGTTCATTAAAACACAGCAATGCTAGCAACAAGACAAACAACACAAAACATAGATCCATGGTATTCTGAATTATTCTTCCGCTGGCACCAGCTTGCTTGTAGAGTCTGAAAACAAAAGAAACCATTTCCACCCCCCTGGTGGGGACAGATTATTGCTTTATAATTATACCACTTTCTTTTACAAATTTCCTTGCTAATTGCAGGAAAAACAGAAGAATTACCTCCAGGCTGTCCTTATTTTGTTCTATAGTCACGCTGTTCTATAGTCAGGCTAGTGAATTACCCCACTCACTGGTCATCTATGAAATTCATGAGGTGGTGTACCTCAGTTTCCCCTCTTGTGCAACAGACCATGTTTGCAATAGTTTCTCTGCTGTACCAAGCTATAAGTTTATTCTCAGGTAATAGCGGAGACACAGCTTCAGATTTTAGCACTATTCACACACACAAAATTCTCTTTTGCCTAACATCCCTTGCGCTGTGATTACTCTTTACACAACTGTACCCCGATTACACTTCCATCTTGTACTAGACACAACCAGGAGCAGCCAAGTTAAGTTCCAATAGAAACCCCTTACATCCTTTAGTGATTTTGATTATATTACCCAATAGTCAAATAATTTTAATCAGATTCTCTCTCTGCCTGCTGCCTGCAGCAGTCCCTTATAGACTATTTCTGTGGGAAAAGGGCCCATTTTCCCTCAGAATAGCTGTAAAGGCTTCTGGGGACAGAAGCGTAGTGCTGGTAGTAGTCACTCTACCTGACCCCCTTAGCCTAGACCATTTTTCCAGAAATTTACAGGAGTCCGGACTCTTCCTAAAATACATAATCTGAGCCGGCGTTCCTTTAGGGAACTGTCCCGACTTAGACATCTGGTAACCCATACAGAAGGACTTTACACACCAATCACACAAGAAGGAAAGTCGGGTTCATCAGAGCGATGCCCGGTGCAACACACAAAAGGAGCCCACAGGCTACTGCCTCAATCGCCCTTGCTTTCACACTAAGGGTTTTACCCAAGGCGCGTTGCGGCTGCGATTGTGCAGATTTCACTCACTCATACCGTGGGAAGAGGAACCCTTTGGTCAGCCGATCCCCGGATAGAGACGGCGCCCAGACTCAAACACACCACAGGGAGGACGGATAGACACAGAGACAAGACAGTCCTCAGTCTGGACAAAACACAGAAATAATTACCTGACCAGATTCCTGATGTCAGATCCCGGGATCCCTACCAGAACAGAGTGGGAACCAACAGGTTCGATGGCGTAGACTTCACTGTGGTCATGTACCCTTCCGTTCTGGCAGAGGACTGCTCGGGCCAAATGCCTTAGTGCCAGCTTGCCACGGCCGACCTAAGAACAGTCAGGAGTCACACGGCCCCAGTGAAGACGGTTGCCATCTCAGTGGAACCTCCAAATTGTCAAAGTTGGATTCAGGACTCACATAATTTGTCAGACCACTCTGTTTATTAACAAAGCGCTTTGCCAATGAAACCAGATGTGAGCCCCTCTCTGAGGCTAAAGACAACTTATTTATACAGCTAAGCCAAAGCCAATTTAACATAAGAGACAAAAGGAAGCAGAAACATACATATCTTATTTGCATACTAACGTTTACCAATCTCCTAGCTCAGTAGGAGCTGTAAGTTAGTTTGAGGACCCATTGTCTCACACGCCTTAATGTTTCTCTTCCTGACAACTATATCTCAACAAACCCTTCAAGTAGCATTTCTTTAATGAATTATAATTTCAATATAATTCATTCTACTTTCACAGTATGAAAGTCTTCTCTTGGTTAGAAGAGAAATGTGCCAATGCCCAGAGGAAGGAATAGGCAGACAATATCGCTCTTGAGCACTGTCCAGCAGGCAAAAAGGAAGCTTCTGCTCACCCTCGAAGATATGGAGTTAGTTTTTTGATGACACAGGAGAGGTATATAGCTAGCGAAGCGAAGGGATTGTACAAGGAGAAAATAACTTCCTGGGTGCCTTTCACCTGAGGATCTCACTACTGAGTTTTACAGCCCATATTTTACAGATGGAGCAAAAAAAGTTATTGAGTAAGCCTAATAGATTTGCTCAAAGTCACACAGTGAGAGAAGAACCAAGAAGTTCTGAGCCCTATTTACTGCTCTGAGGACCACATCACCTAAACCACATCACCTCCATAACAGAAAGATAGAGTTGGTCTGAGAACTATCCTCTGACCTCATTTAGTATGGCCTCTTGACACCTGAGCCTCTCACTGCCTAGAGGAGGTATGCACCTTAGTCAGAAGGACAATGAAGGACGGAGAGTTGATTATGTCTAAGTGGCTCAGTCACACCTCCACAGTTTCACAACTGTTTGCTCACTGTAAGGGCATGGCTACACTGGAAACTTCAAAGCGCTGTTGCGGGAGCAAAGTGCGAGTAGAGAGCTCTGGTAATCCACCTCCACGAGGGATAGTGTTATGTAGTGTTGTGAGATAGAATTAGGGTGACAGTTAAATATTAAACAACCCAGTATCACTAATGCTCGGCACTGTAAAAACTCAATTAGTGGTTTGAATTACCTAATAACTTCAAAAGTGCTATCTTGAAGCAAACAAGACTCAGTTAAATTCTGATCAGCCTTCACTGCTGGTGTCAACAGTATAGTAGTGGGTGGGAGAGGAGAGGTGAAAGTTCTACTGATGTGCTCATATGTTTTCAGTCAACAAGCAAACAGTGGAGCTGCTTAACAGTGTGGTCCAAGGAAACAACTGCAGGGGTATCCCACAATAATGACTTTGCGCTGGAAATCTAGAAAACCATTATTTTAAACCCTAGCCCAGGGGTGGGCAAACTACGGCCCACAGGCTGGATCTGGCCTGTCAGGGCCTTGGATCCAGCCTGCAGGATTGCTACCCCCATGGCACTACGGGCCCCGAGCCACTGCTGGAAGTGGCCAGCACCAAGTCCCTGTGGCCCCTGGGGGAGGGAGGGCAGAGGGCTCAGCGCACTGCCCTCACCTGCAGGCATCACCTGCCACAGCTCCCATTGGCCAGGAACGGGGAACCACGGTCAATGGGAGCTTCGGGGGAGGTACCCACGGGCGAGGGCAGCGCGCAGAGCCCTCTGCCCTCAACCCCTTGGGGCTGCAGGGACGTGGTGCTGGCCGCTTCTGGGAACGGTGCAGGGCCAGGGCAGGCAGGGAGCCTGTCTTAGCCCTGCTGCGCACCGCTGCCACCCCAGAGCTGCACTCCGAACCCCTCCTGCACCCCAGCCCTGTGCAGTAACCCACACCCCTCCCACACCGCAACTCCCTGCCCTGAGCCCCCTGCCACACCCGTCCTGCACCCCAACCCCCTGCCCTGAGCCCCCTCCTGCACTCTGCACCCTTCCTGCACCTCAACCCCCTGCCCTGAGCCCCCTCCCACCCTCCTGCACCTCAACCCCTGCTCTGAGCCCCCTCCCGCACTCCCCACCCCCTCCTGCCCCCCAACCCCCCTAACCTCCTGCCTTGAGCCCCCTGCCACACCCAACCCCCTGCCCTGAGCCCCCTTGTACACCCTGCACTCCTCCTGTGCCCCAAACCCTTGCCTTGAGCCCCCTTGTACACCCTGCACCCCTCCTGTGCCCCAAACTCTTGCCCTGAGCCCCTTCCTGCACACTGCACCCCCTCCTACACCCTAGCCCCCTGCCCTAGCCCTACATTCATGGCCCTGCATGCAAGTTACCCACCCAGATGTGGTCCTTGGGCCAAAAAGTTTGCCCACCCCTGCCCTAGCCTGTAATGTGAAAATGTCTGATACAGTCAGTGATAGTTATGAGTAGTTTTTTATAATTAAGAGTGAAGAGCCTCAAGAAGTGCCTGAAGTATTTCTGTTTGCAGTCTTGTTGTAGCTGTGTTGGTCCCAGGATATTAGAGAGACAAGGTGGATGAAGTAATATCTTTTATTGGACCAGCTTCTGTTGATGAGAGAGACAAACTTGTGAGTTTACAAAGAGCTCTTCTTCAGGTCTGGGAGATGTACTCAGCTGTCACAGCTAAATACAAGGTGGAACAGATTGTTTAGACAGATTGTTTAGTTAACACATTTCAAGGGACCATTCAAGGTGAAGAGGCCCATTAACACCTCTGCAGTCATGGGAAGGAAGCAGAGAGGGAGGAGCAGCTGTGAGGAATTGTTAATGGGTTACAGATTGTTGTAATAAGCCATAAATCCAGTGTCTCTATGCATCTGATGAAGTGAGCTGTAGCTGACGAAAGCTTATGCTCAAATAAATTGGTTAGTCTCTAAGGTGCCACAAGTACTCCTTTTCTTTTTGCGAATACAGACTAACATGGCTGTTACTCTGAAACCTGTCTCTATTCAGTCCATGATTTTTAGTATCTAGCAAAGTTATGAATTTAAGCTCCCAAACTCATCTTTTGAAGGTGGTGTGCACGTTTCCTTTGAGGATGAGGGCTGAGAAGTCAGATGTAGAGTGTTCACTTTGTGAAAAGTGTTCCCCCACAGGTGACAGAGTGTTTTTGTCTTTTATCATTTTTCTGTCTGAGTTCATTAGAGAGCATAGAGATTGTCTGGTTTCACCCACATAATGGCTATTGCGGTATTTAGTGCACTAGATGAGGTACACCACATGTTGGATAGGCATGTGTAGGACCCATGGATCTCGAAAGGTGTGTTGTGGGGGTTGTTGCCATTATAGCAGTGGAGATGTCTACAGGTTTTGTATCTGTTCTGGAAGGGTCTGGTGCTGCTTTAAGTTGGTGTCCTGGTCTGTGGGGAGCTTGTTTCTGATGAGGAGCTTGGACAGGTGAGGGTTCATGTAAGGCCAGAAGAGGAGGTTTAGGAAATATTTCTTTTAGGATAGGTTCCCCATTGAATATTGGGTTGCCACCTTTCTAATTGCTATTAGCTGAGGCCCTACCCTGTACCCTGCTTCCCCCAAGGCCCTACTCTTGCTCAGCCTCTTCTTCCTAAGGCCCCACCCCCATCACAGGCTCCTCTCCCTCCCTGCCACTTGCTGGATAGTTTTCCTCCTCCTCTTCCAGCTGGGCTCCCTCTGCTCTGGGGCTGGGACAGGAGCTGCTGTTGCCAAGTAGGAGCAGGTAGGAGGCAGCCCCAGCTGAGCAGGGGCTGGCACAGGTTAATGATCCCATGCCTCCCCCTGCCCCACAGTAATGGACTCTTGGTGTCAAAAAAAAGGAATCTGGCAACCCTAAATGGCACCTGGACACAGACTGACTGGGTAAAATTTGGATGGGTGGCAACCCTAATTGAGTATAGGTTTTAGTTGTTTGATACCCCGTATGGTTTCCAGTATGGGGTGTGTGGGGGGGGAGGGATAGCTCAGTGGTTGTAGCATTGGCCTGCTAAACCCAGGGTTGTGAGTTCAGCCCTTGAGGGGTATGTGGGGCAAAATCCATTTAGGGATGTGGGGCAAAAATTGGGGATTGGTCCTGCTTTGAGCAGGGGATTGGACTAGATGACCTCCTAAGGTCCCTTCCAACCCTGATATTCTATGATTCTATGGCAAGGAGGGGTGGGTGGTTTCTGTATTGAAGCAGGGTCTCTCAGGGTATTTGGGTGGCCCATTCCAGGATATGATCTACTTCTCTGGTAAAGTGATAGTGGTTTTGTGTGTGTTAAGGTATATATCCCAGACTTTCTCCTCAGAGCATATTCTGTGGTATCTGAGTGCCTGGCTGTAGATAACAGATTTCTTGGTGTGTTTAGGGTGGTTACTGGATCTGTGAAGGTATGTATGGTGATCCATAGGTTTCCTGTATATAGTTGCCTGTAGGGCTCCATTGTTGAAGCTGATTGTGGTGTCCAGAAAGTTGATGCTGGTGTGGGAGTGTTTTATAGGGAGTTTAATGGATGGGTGGTGGTGGTTGAAGTTGTGGTGGCAGTCTGAAGGAGTTTAAGTAGTCTGTCCAGAGGATGAAAATATACTCTATGTATCTCAGGTATTTCACTGGTTTCCATGGTGCATTTGTCCAGAAATTCTCCTGCAAGGTGGTCCATGAAGAGGTTGGCATATTGAGGAGCCATCCTAGTACCCATGGTTTGGACAAAGTGTGTGTTGTTGAATGTAAAATTGTTATGGGTGAGGATGAAATGGCTGAGTTTGGCAATGTGTTTGGGGTAGATATCTGATGGTTGCCCATTGTATTGCAAATATTTGAGGCAGGCAGCTAAGCTGTCATTGTGAGGATTGCTGTAGAGGGAGGTGACATGGCAAGAAAGTTTGTGGAGGAAGTAGGTTGTGTCCTGGAGCAAGCTGGCCTTGTGTGTCAAAATCTGCACAACGCTTTCAAAAGAGAAGCCTGGGAGCTTAAATTTGAAATTTTGCTGGATGCTAAAAATCATGGTCTGAAGAGACATTGTGGCTTATTACAACAACTTGTAACCCACTAACAAGCTCTCAGTAGCTCCACCGCCATCCTTTCCTCCCTATGACTGCAAGACTGTTAACAGGCTATTTCACCTTGAATTGTCTATTGAAATATGTGAATTACTTATGTTAAACAATCCTTTCCCTCTTGTATTGAGCAATGACACTGGGTATCTACCTTTCCCAGACCTGAAGAGCTCTTTGTAAGCTTTCAGAGGGGTAGCACTGTTAGTCTGCATCAGCAAAAACAACGAGGAGTCCTTGTGGCACCTTAGAGACCTTTATTGCTCTCAGCGATAAAACTACCACTGCTGGTTTGGGGTGGGTTTTTTAAATTGAGAGCTCTCTCTCAGCGATAAAGTGTGACTACACTGTAACGTGGGCAGTGTAGACATACATTTGTTAGGGTATTTAGTCATAAGCTTTCGTGGGCTATAACCCACTTCATCAGATGCAACCTGATGAGGGTTATAGCCCACAAAACCTTATGCCCAAATAAATTTGTTAGTCTCTAAAGTGCCACAAGGAGGACACCTTGTTTTTACTGGGACAGATTAACACAGCTACCACTCTGAAAATTGTGGGTGAGTTGCTCTTAAAACTAATACTCCCAGAGTTTGAGAGTAGGCCCCCAGTTAGGATTTCCAGAGTCCTGATTTCTAGCAGAAAGTCTGATTGTCACTCCCCTTTAAACACTGCTCGCTGGATGGAGTTTAGGGCAGATGTGGACTCATGCAAATGTAAGTTGAACTGAGAGCAGATGCGTTTGGTGTCTGGCTGGGGACTGTCTGAGTTGGGTCTCACCTGCCTGGTTTCCCCCCCTTTCTAGCGTGCCTGTTCTTGGGTCTGCTGAATCCTGCATCGCCAAACCCTTTCTCTTGCCCCCCTTCTCAGGTGTAGGCGGGCGCAGCCCCGCCCGCTCCCGCCGAGTACCAGGGCCAGGCCCGGGCCCGGCGGCCGGCTCCGAGCGGGCGAGCCGCTTTCTGGCCGAGCCCGGCTCGCGCGGAAGGAGTCAACCCCCGCCCCGCTCGATGCCAGCGCCGCCGGAGCGGGGCGGGGCGGGGCGAGAAGTTGCGGGCGGCTCTGGGCGTAGGATGGTGCCAGAGGCTGCGGGGTTGGAGCCCGCGGGCGCTGCTGCTGCTGCTGCCGCCGCCGCCGCCGCCGCCGGGGCGCTGTGAAGGGGCGGCGAGGGCCAGAGCCGCGCTCCCCTGCCGCCGCCGCGGGGGTGACTGTCCCCGGCCATGGGAGACTCGGTGTTCAGCGAGAAGCCGGCGCTTTGCTACGCGGTGAGTGCGCGCCCGGGGCTGCAGCCGGGCGGGGGCGCGGGGGCTGGCAGGGCCTGTTCCGGGGATGCGCGGAGGGGCTCCCGCAGTTAGGGCGCCGGCCCCGCTCTGGCAGGGACGTGGCCCGCTTCGCGCCGGGCGCTGCCTGGGCTGCAGAGCCCCGGGCTGGGCGCGCCTGGGTGGGGGACCTGCCCCTCACGCCGGCGCAGCTGCGGGCGGGGGAAGAGGAAGGCACCGACTCCCCCGCCGGTGACAGCGGTCACGGAGCAGCCAGGCACCCTGCTCGGCCCCGGCCCCGGCCCCGCGGAGCCGGCCCGCCAGTGCCCCGCCGTGGGGCTCTCTCTGCAGGGGCCCCCCGTGGCCCAGGCAGCGCCGCGAACTTGCCCGCGCGGCTGCAGGCGGGCAGGGGCAGGGACGGGGCTGCGGCGGCTGGGCTGCAAGAGCGGCGTCTGGAGCGGGAGTGGGGATGAGGCTCCTCGGCTGAGTGCCCAGTGGCTGCGCGTGGGGGACCGGTCCCTTTTCCTCCTCAGTCCGCTGGCTCCCTGGGGGCAGGCAGGCTGGAAGAACAGGAACAAAACTCTCCAGTTTCTAATGATCTGCGAGGGCTCAGGAAGTGGGGCCAGTGTTTGCTTGGACAGTGGGTAGTCGGAGAGTGTGTGTGTGTGTGTGTGGTTTTTTTTAAGGCATTTCTTTTCATATGAATGCACTTAAAAAGGGGGTTGTGGTGGTTGCATCTGGGTGTGGGGTTCCATGGGATCCCTCAAGGCTTCCTCTTTCTTTCCTCCCCAGTGAGAGGCCGGCACTGTGTGTGTGTAACAGGACTGGAGTTTGTCAGCTCTCCTGTCTGCCAAGAATAAAGTGCAGGGGAAGGAGGATGCATCTCCTTAGAATTATTTCAGAGTAGCAGCCGTATTAGTCTGTATTCACAAAAAGAAAAGGAGGACTTGTGGCACCTTAGAGACTAACATTTATTTGAGCATAAGCTTTGGTGAGCTACATGCATTCCATGAAGTGAGCTGTAGCTCACGAAAGCTCATGCTCAAATAAATTGGTTAGTCTCTAAGGTGGCACAAGTCCTCCTTTTGTAAATAGGTTAAAATACTGGAGATTTTTCTTTGTAGGAGGGATAACGCTGCCTTTTTTGAAGAGAGGGTGAGATGTGGTTATTTTTAAAATTAACACAAGGAAATTTTTAAAAGCTAGCTGTGTTAGTACAATCTGTTAGTATAATACAAGCCATAACCAGTTAATTTCTTTTTGTAAGGCAACTTTTAGAACTGGGCTGTTCTTATATAATGTACTTTAAAGAAGTGATGCGACTCTTCATCAGTTATACTGGCATTTTGTCCTTTTTTCCTAACAAGTTGAATGGAAGAATGAATTGCCAGTACTTGAAGTCATTTTCAGTTACTGATTTGTTTGCTGCTTCTCCGGCATTTTATGGGATAAGACCATATTGTATCATTTACTTCACAAGAGCTGAGCTCTTGAGAAACCACTTCCTTTTTTACTAGCCTTATTAGGAGCATTTTCTCTGTTTGGGTGAAAAAAGCTACTGTCTCCACTGTTTATTGCCTGAAGCCATATGTAAAAGTTAGAATTAAGAACCTGCTCACATTTACACTGGTGTAAATCAGGAATAATTCTGTTGCAGTCAGTAGTGTCACATAGATGTAAATCATGTATGAGTGACAGCAGCATTGGGCCTGTAACTTTTTTCAGTGTTGGAATTCAGCTGCTAGGAAAACTAAGGACATCCTCTTCCATGTAGTCCGATGTCCAATCGTGAGACAGAATGTGGCAACTTGAACTACTAGGGCTCAATCCCCACGTTATTTCAGCGATTGTCATACAACTTTTATGTTGCACAGTTGTTTAAGTGAACATTCAGGAGTGAAGTAGTGTTTGCAACTTTCTTCAGTACGTACTTTTATACGGAGTGTGGGGTTCTGAAAATATTTTCATACCCACTCAACCACAGTATTGCTCCGCCACAGATAGTACTTAGTAGACTCAGCTAATAAAAAAGATTCTAAAAACTGGTTGCTTCTATAGGGATACTTTAAATCTATCCTGGCTCTCTGTAGTGGTAATAAATCTGCTGAACTATTCGTTAGTGTCAGTAAATGAGCAGTCCCTTTGAAAATCTGATATTCCACTCTTATTTTTTTGCTTTTCCATCTTTGGTTGAGGTAACTGTATATACAGTACCTGTTTACCATGATACATACAGAATCCTATTGGTTTGGTAGGATAATAGCCCCACTGATATTGAGAAGTTTCTCAAACCGACACAATTTATAGAGACTAGGTGGGTGAGCTAATATTTTGTATTGGGCCAACTTCTGTATAAAATAAGAGATTAACTCAGCCCACCTTGTCTCTCTAATATCCTGGAACTAACACAGCTACAACAACACTATATGCATAAAATTTGTCACATACTAGAACTTCTGTTGCTTCCTGTGATCATGTTTGTAAGCCCACCATGAAGCTACCAGCTACAACCATGTTGTTGTTTCTCTTGGTTTGCCACTAGTTCATTTTTATGTCAGCGGGCTGCTGCCATGAAGTTCAGGTCTGCCGTCCTGCAAAGAATCAGGCTCCAGGATCAGCTACATCAGAAAAGTGGCAAGAACGACAACTGTTGTAATTGTGGTGTTTTGTTTGAATTATTCTGCATCATGGTAGAGGAGAAAATAACTTTATTTTTATAATTACATCAATAAATCTAATTTCCCTTTAAAAGACCTAATTGAGCTGTATTGGCCTAATTGAGCTATATTGTCTATATGAAAAATGCAAAGGCGGGATAACCGTTTGATAGCAAGATTTACATTCTGATCCAGCAAAGCACATATGCATGTGCTTAACTTTAAGCCTGTGAATAGTAGTTGACTTCGGGAGTTTAACATTTAAGCACAAGCTTAAGTATTTTGTTGGATTGAGGCCTTAGACACTACTACTTGAATGTCACTTATTGATATTCTTTTTAATTGTAAATAGTTGTGTGGACTAAATAAAAAAAAGTTCTTGGATTGTCTTAATGATTATCCGAAATAAAAATAGTGCTCTTACAGTATTTAGCCACAAATATTTATATTGGGACTATATAACAATATTTCTGTTTTTTATTAGGACTGTTTACTTATGTGCCATTCTTTAAAAAATAAAAGAGAATGAAATAACATAGAATATCATTGTAACTCACAAAGTTCATGATATATTTCTAAGCATGTGCTAGGTATAAAAAGTGCTAAGTGCTGTTGTCCATAAAGAATCAGGTGTAACTACTGTATTTAGTTGAAACTAAAATTATAATATGGAAAGTGGGATTGCCTTCTCGGATCACATGACTGTCATAGGGTTTGATCCTTCTCCTTTTGACATTGGTGGGAATTTTGCTATTGATTTCAGTGGGAGCAAGATTGCCAACTATTTTCTTATTTCACAGCTATGCTTTGGTGGAGCCTTATCACTGAAAAAAACACTTCAACTGGTGAAGTTTATTCCTGTCAACTAGTTGGAACATCTTTCCATTTTGAAATCTATTTTTTAAAAGTCAGCTAATGGGAAATTTTGGTGATTCAATTAAAATGGTTTTTCTTCACAATTGTTCTTTCAGCCTGTTTTCTTGTTTTAACTTAATTCCATTACTACCTCCTAACTATATGATTTGGACCACCCCAAATAATTCCTCTCCCTAGTTGGTGTTTACATCATTGCAGTATTGTAAATACTTGAAGATGCTTATTTTGCCTTGCCAGTTGCTATCTAGCCAAGTAGGATGCTTTAATCTTTCCTCCCAAGCCAATCCCATTAGCCTGTTAATTATCTTCATTATTCTCTGCAGAATCCTTTTATTTAGTCATTTCTTTCTGGTATTGAGGGGGTCTAGAGCTGAATACAGTGTTCCAGGTGCTGTTTCACAAGAGCTGAATAAAGGGGGATTGTCACCTCCCTGATCTGGGATGGGAAGCCTCTGCCTATTCATTCTTAAATTTATATTCACTTTTGAAATCTTTAATAGCAATTTAAAAAAATGCTACAGCTTCATGTTTTTTATCTTAAATACTTATTAAGCAGTATTATAATATTTACATTATTTTTAAAAGGTCATTGCTAACTGAAATAGAGTCAATTAAAGATTTAAAAGTAGTTTTAGGCACTACACCTGATTTTAAGTTCCTGTGGTGGTGTGGTGGGCATAAATCCCTCCAATGGGTCAGGGTCTAGCCTGAAGATAGTGACTTAAATCAGCCCTGCCCTGAGACATATGCCAGAAGTGGCCAGCCTGGAGAGAGAGGCTGGAGTTATCAGGAGGGACAAGAGATAAAAGGGGAAGGCAGGCCTTGGAGGTGGCTGCCCTGATCAGCAAAACTCTCACTGTTCAACTAGCTAGGAGGGAGAGAGCGAGCGAGCGAGCATACTCTCTCAACCTGAGGAAAAGAGAAGGTCTAGTTATTTCATTGCATTTTTTTGAGGAAAAGAAGGTGGTTCCCCCAGCAATAGTCAGGGACATGTCCTTCTTTCTGGCTCAGTCTTTAGTCAATTGACACTCAACTGCTGTGGCACCTTCGCAGACTCTCTAACTTTTGTGCTTTTTAAATATTTCTCTCTCCTGTTGCTGTGCACAGGGGAGTATGACTATGCACATAGTGCTTTCCAAAAAAAAGTGTGATATTTAAGTTAGAAGTGTCCTTTAAAACTAAGAGCTCGGACAGTAAAAATCCATGGTTGAGGAAAATCGAAGTACTTAATTTTTTTGCAGAATCCTAGACTTTTTTTTTAAACAGAGTTGCTTGTACTTCTGGTTTGAAGGTATGCTATCTGATGTCGTGTGTCTGAAGCCCTTCTCAGATTGAAACAATAGAACTGTGTGCTACAAACATCTCCCTTTTATTTCAAAGGTTATGGTAGGTCTCAAGTGTAATTTATTTTAGTGGAATGATAACTTTTTTTTAAAAAAAAGATAATAGTTTTTTCAATTACTCAAATAATCAAAGGCCTATTCAACTGTTTTCATGTTGCTGTTTCAAATTAATAGAATTTCAGGATACAAGGAATATTTTCAGCTACATTGCATGAGCAAATTAGCTAGCCCAATTAGCAACAGTTTTTCTGGGCCTGAGTTTCTAGTTTTTACAGATTAACAAATCTTATTGTCTGCAGAAGTGTGGGTTGTTTTTTCTGGAGAAAAATGATAGATCATGATTTGAGATTATTGAGCCCAATCTTACATTCTTTACTTGGGGGCAGAATTCCCATTGACAGCGCGATTCACAAAATAAAATCATAAGAATTTGGGAAGTGGCTTTTCTGCTAAACTTTATGGGTTTTTTTTTTTTAAAGTGAGGAAATGAGCACTTTGTCCCACTCAACAATGAACCCTATGTCAAGCTTAGAATGATATTTATGGACACTGGAGTCTATTCATGTTTCGTCAACCATGGAAAGTTTCAGTGATTCTGACCATTGAGAACCCAGGTTGAAAGAAGAGGAGGTCTCCTCTATTGTAAAGACATAAGATTTTATTCTACTATGTCACAAGCTCTTAGAAAGTTACAGAGTGAAAGTACAATTCAGTTCAAATTAATTAGTTAGCATTTTCACCGCATGGTACAAAATATTAAGTAGTCTTGGCTCTGCACATGCCTATGTATATGAATTTTGTACCTCTTGGTGGTATAGATATTATGAGAGACAACTCACTGATTTTTCTTGCCCTTATATTGGATAATTTATCATTACAGTGGGATTTATAATCTTTGTGATTGAAGAATTGTCCTTACTGAGGTACTGCTTAATAAATCTATTTCTGAGCTGAGCTTGTGGTTATTAATTCAAATAGGCACAGGAGTTCTTAACTTTAATGCAACCATCTAGGACTCTAGTAAAATGCTGAAGCCCCAAGTCAATTCACTTGTGTATTAGTACAGTAGAACCTGAGTTACAAACTGCTCAGGAATGGAGGTTGTTCATAACCCTGTACAAAAACGTTATGGTTGTTCTTTCAAAAGTTTACAACTAAACATTGACTTAATACAGCTTTGGAACTTTACTATGCCGAAGAAAAATGCTGCTTTTAACCACCTTAATTTAAATGAAACGAGCACAGAAAGTGTTCCTTCCCTTGTCAAATCTTTAACCTTTGTTTATTTTCTTAGTAGTTTATGCTTAAACACAGTGCTGTACTATATGATCCCACAGTAGTCTGGGGTGAGTGACTGGTTTCTTGGGACTGGGAGCAGCCTGGTGTGGTGTGGTGTTGTGTTTGGTTTGAATGATCTTTTATCGTGAGGCCCAGTTTGTCTGGGTGATAGGATGGACTGGAGAGTCTAGGGTGATTGTTTGTGCCTCTGTGGTGGGACTGGTACAGTGATCTGTGAGTTAGTGAAATCTGATTATGGAACACACCACCTGTTTGGGATATCTGCCCTGTTTTCTGGCAGTCTGCCCTGAGGTGGGCACTTACAGTAGGGTGACCAGGTGTCCTGTTTTTGTAGGGACAGTCCTGATATCCAGGGCTTTTTCTTATACAGGTGCTTATTACACCCCCATTCTCTGTCCTGATTTTTCACACTTGCTTTCTGGTCACCCTAGCTCAGTCATGGGCCACTCCAGACAGTGTGATAAGGAAACTCAGTATAGTTCATCTCTAATAGGAGATTTGGCCAACCTGCATTAACACAGCTGCTCTGTGAATGAACTTTATAGCACAGTATTGTGGAAGTCTGTGCAAGTAGCAGATTCTCACGCAGTTGGTCAGTAGCAGGCTTAGTCCTGGAAGGAAAGTTTGCCTTGTAGATAATGCACAGGCTTGGTAGCTGAGAAATCTGGGTTCTAGTCCAGGCTCTGCCACACATTCCGCATGTAATTCTGGACAAGTCACTTCACCTTTCTGTGCCTCAGTTTTCCTGTGAACATACTTCCCTGTCTCAGGGAATTGTTTTTGTGGATTAACTCATTAATGCTTGGGAGGTGCTCAGATACTAAGGTGGTGTAACAGAAATAAAAATAATAGAATCTGTGGGGTTGGTGTTTTTTATCTAATGATTTGATGGTCCTGTGTTTCAGGTTTTTTCCCACTGGAACTCAACAACTTTCTACATCCGCATCTGGGTCAGCGTGAGCTGCGACTTTTGTTTAGTTTTTACATTTCTTTCAGCCTGGAGAATGAAGTTATTCACTCTTATGACTATCAGTGCCATAGAAGTATTTAGATAGTCAGTGCAATTTTTCTTTTAGTTGCTGGTTATTTTCAGTTTCTGGTCCCTGGTCTACGCTACGCTTTAATGTTGGTATAATTAGGTCTCTTAGGAGTGTGGGAACTCCACACCTGAGCGACATAGATATACTGACCTAATCCCCCATATAGACATGGCTACCGCCTCTCGGGGAGGTAGAGAACCTACACTTACGGCAATGGGAGAAGCTCTGCTGTTGTCAGCGTAGGTAGCATCTTCACTAAGCACTGCAGTGCAGCTATGCTGTTGCAGCTTTGTAAGGCTACATCTGCACTGTGCACCTTACAACAGCACGGCTGTGGCACTGCAGCTGTGCCATTGTAAGGTGCGCTGTGTGTAGCCACGCTTTATTGCGAGGAGAGAGCTCTCCTGGTGACAAAATAAAACCACCTCCCATGAGGGGCGGTAGCTTCTTCCCCGGGAGCATGGCTCCCACCAACAAGACACTGTCCACACCGGTGTGTTTTGCCACTAAAACTTTTGTCATTCAGGGGTGTGTTTTTTTCCCCCCCCACACCCCTGAGCGACAAAAGTTTTAGTGATGAAAGTGCCGGTGTAGACACAACCTAAATGTAGACAAGCCCCTAGTCTCATGCTTTATTAACACAATACTGCAATGCATAGACTGCAGGGGAATATTTTTATAAATTCCAACAGAAACATATGTAAAGTCAGGATGTATTTCTTTTGTTGCAGCTTTTGAAAAATCTTAATTTTGACACAAAATCTTAATTTTGACTCAAAATTGACCTGATACTATCCCCTTAAGAAACAAACCAATTCTATTTGATATGCTTAGCTAAGTCTCTTGAAGACTTTAATTTCATAGTTTGTTTCTTCAGTTTTGACTACCAATATACACCTCTGGTTGTTCATTGCTTAGTGTCCTCTGGGGAAATACAGTTCTCTTCTTGTGTTTGAATGCAATACCTGTTTCCATAGTGATGGCCCAGCTGAACTTTTAATGGGTCGATGAGGTACATTTAGAGTTCATGTTTCGTCATGTTCATCATTTTCTAAAGGTATTTAATGATACAAGAATGGAAATAAAAGTGCTTCATCTATCCAGGGAATACAGAAGGTGTGCATGCAATGTACTCATCACATAAGGAATAAAAAATCCTTTATAAAGTGAAGTCAGGCTAACACATCCATGTTCGTGTTCACTAGCTGTATGGGAGTGTCTCCTCCAAAAGCTCCCTTGGGGAATAGCTTGTGCCTTATCAGGATTAACTGGTTTAAAAAAGAAAAATAAGAACTGTTTTCCTTAGTAATGATTGTAAAACTTTATCGACTCTACAAAGTAAAGGATTTCCTGCATATATTTTGTACTAAAAATCAAAAAAGAGGGTGTTAGAAAGTGCTGATGTGAAAAGGGATACTAAAGTAGTAGTTTTTTTTATAGATTGCCTGTAACAATTCTACAGTACTGCAATGTGAATTAAGTTTATTGCAGTTGTATGAGAAGTGCGAGTGTCATAACTATACAAAGTGGAGTTTGGTGATGCTCCAAAAGTGTAAAAAGAAAAGGAGTACTTGTGGCACCTTAGAGACTAACCAGTTTATTTGAGCATAAGCTTTCGTGAGCTACAGCTCACTTCATCAGATGCATACAGGCTGTTACTCTGAAACCTCCAAAAGCGTGTCTCTGCATTTTTGTGATACATGTCTGAGTCCTACTTAGACGTGATACCAGGAGCCTATGGTATCTGCCACTTCATGACCACCTTGATTTGTTTGTCAAAGATTTTGTGTGTTGGTTTGTTTTGGAATGTGCTAACTTTGTAGAGTCTGAGCCTGATTATGATGTCAGTTACTTTGGTGTAAAACCAGATTAACTCTGACTTCAGTATCTCTGAAAAGCAGGCTGGTTCAGTTGGTGCCTAAATATGGATTCAGGCACATAACTCAGGTGCCTGAATTCTGTAAATGTCATAGTTGATGATATACTGCAGGACTGATTTTTACATAGGCATAACATCTCAATCGAGTATAATTTTACTGATCAACTTGTAATACAAACTATCATCAATATTGACATCAGTAGCAGTTGATTAGAACTTCTGAAATTAAGCACTTTAATAAATGTCGTCTTAATATGTATTGAGGCACCAAACTTCTGGCACCCAAGTTTGAAAATTTTGGCTTGAATGTCTACATTTCTGGAAGCATGCAGTATTCTTGCAGAACACCACAAACCCTGACATGTATTATTTTGCAATACATGGAAATGTAATATTATTCAAGTTTCTATTTAAAAAGCACATTGTGAAGAGTTGTCAGGATACATTGTTAAGCCTGAATAAAACTGAATAGAGTCTAAGATTTCTTCTGTCCCTTGTCAGTGTATACAAATCCCTGATCACGTACTCAGGGATGAGAGTATAAAGTGTGTATTGTACATCTCCATGTCAATGCAGGCCGGACCCTTTTTTACCTGAACAGAGCAGTCCTCTTTTGTTTTTGTTTCCAGTCCATTTTGTAAATTGTGCATAGTAATTTCATATTTAAACACATTTTAAAGTGAAAACAGAATCTGAAGATGAAAAGTTGAGAGATAAATATTAAGCTGATTAAAGCACTGGGGATATGTTAATGCATGCACATGGAAAAACAACCCATTGGGACCTTGAGAACTATAGCCCCATTGAGTCCATCCCTTGTCTTGCCAAGATATGTTGTAGGTCTTCAAATGGATTTTCAGGCCAACTTTTAAATTCTGTAATGCTAGCTGCTCCCTCTTCCTTTTGGCAAATTATCTTGTGTCCAGTGACCCTCTGGGTGAAACAACCTGACTTCTTGCCTTTCATTTATACCATGACCGTAGATGTTTTCTTGTTTTCTCTGTGGTAAATGGTTCACCTCCTATATCATATCACACTGGCATTAGTATTTGTATAATTAAATTTCCCTTTAATGGATACTTACAAGCTTTGGAAGCTTTCCTGCAAAAACTAGGTATAAATAACAAATGAATGATTTTATTTTAGATTAAAAAGTGTAAGTACTGGGGAAGTGGCCACATAATTAATGAAGTTTTGTATGTCTGCCAGCAGAGTTTGGTGTGAGTGGGTGGGGAAGCCCCTTCACTAGTTATGTTCCTTCTTCTCTGACATGCCAAAGTGTGGTATTGTGTATTTTTTCTCATGGAGGGCTTTTGTATCAGGCTTCCATAGGATTCCAGCTTGTCATCACCCCTGTTAAGTGAATACAAATAGATGCTAGGGGAGACTGATGTGATTTGGCCTGCACTGTCACCAGTATGTATATATGTCAGAGTTACAATTTATGAATGTCACAGTTCTTGTGCTCTTCCCCTTGCCTAGCAAAAAATAGGCTTAGGTTCAAGCCAAATAAGAAGGAAGCTATTCTGAAAGACTGAACAAGGGTTCTGACCTGCTCAGATACAGAGAACACAGAAGTATGTGGCTACCAGGTATACCACTTCAATGAAGGCACATTTGTCAACCTAGTTTGCAGTATCAGGATAATTTTGGATTAATTCCTGCTCCTAGATTCTTATCAGAGCTGAGTCATGCAGTCCATCTTTCCACTTTTTGGCTTAGAAGCAGCAACCATTCCTTTCTAATAGAGACCTTTCTACATCGATCTATGCCCTTGTAATCTCAAGGCTAAATTGCTGCAGTGCTGCCTTCTCGGGCCTACCCACAAAAACCACCTGGAAGCTTCTGTTAGTATAGAATGTAGGGCCATGCAACACTTGTACTTTGCATTGGCCACACACACACACACTTTGGGCAGTTCTTAAAATCCAGATCCCATATGTTGATTTGTATTGGCCTATATTGCATGACTCATAAAGAAAAGCCTCATGGAAGTTACAATCTGCCCTGAAGGGATGCCAGGCCAGAATGTAGGCCTACCTTCGTAGCATCATGGTATCATAGAAATGTAGGGCTGAAAGGGACCTTGAGAGGTCATTAAATCCCATTCCTTGAGCTGAGGCAGGACCAAGTAAACCTAGACCATCCCTGACAGGTGTTTGGCCAACCTGTTCTTAAACTCCAATAATCAGGATTCCATAGCCTTTCTTGGAAGCCTATTCCAGAACTCAGCTATCCTCATAGTTAGAAAGTTTTTTCCTAATATCTAATGTCCCTTATTGTGGAGTAAGCCCATTACTACTTGTCCTACCTTCAGTGGATATAGAGAACAGTTTGACTGTTCTCTTTATAATAACCCTTAACCTATTTGAAGACTTATCAGGTCCCTTCTCAGTCATCTTTTCTAAAGATTAAACAAGCCCAGTTCTCCCCCACCTTTCCTCATAGGTCATGTTTTCTAAACCTTTTATCATTTTCAGCTGAGACCCCACAGTGCCAAGTAGAGTAGGACAATTACTTCCTATGTCTTATGACACTGCTGTTAATATGCCACAGAACAATATTAGCGTTTTTCACAACTGCATCACATTGTTGACTTGTATTCAATTTGTGATCCACTAAAATTCCCAGATCCTTTTCAACAATAATACTGATTAGACAGGTTTCAGAGTAGCAGCCGTGTTAGTCTGTATTCACAAAAAGAAAAGGAGTACTTGTGGCACCTTAGAGGCTAACGAAGGTATTTGAGCATAAGCTTTCGTGAGCTACAGCTCACTTCATCGGATGCATTCAGTGGAAAATACTGTGGGGAGATTTATACACATAGAGAACATGAAACAATGGATGTTACCATATACACTGTAACAAGAGTGATCACTTAAGGTGAGCTATTACCAGCAGGAGAGTGGGGTGGGGGGGAACCTTTCGTAGTGATAATCAAGGTGGGCCATTTCCAGCTGTTGACAAGAACGTCTGAGGGACAGTTATTCCCCATATTGTAGTTAGTTTCATTTTTTCCTTTCTCAGTGTAGTAATTTGCATTTGTCTTTACTAATTTAACTTTGTTGATTTCAGACCAATTCTCCAATTTGTCAATGTCATTTTGAATTCTAATCCTATCCTCCGAAACGATTGAAACCCCTTCCAGCTTGGTGTCATTCACAAATTTCATAAGCATACTCTGCACTTCAATAATGAAAATACTGATTAGCACTGGACCCCATACAGACCACTAAGACCCCACTAGGAGCATCTACCCAGTATGACAGTGAATCATTGATAAATTTCTTTGTGTATGATCTTTAAACAGATCGTGTACCCACCTACAGTAGTTTCATTTAGACACTTCCCTAGTTTTCCTTATGAGAATGTCATATGGGACTATGTCAAAAGCCTTCCTGGGAATCAAGATCTATCACATCTACAATAACACTGTCAAAGAAGGAGATTAGTTTGGTTTGGTATGAGTAGTTTGTAACAAATGCATGCTGGCTATTCCTTATATCTCTATTGTCTTCTTTGTGATTACAAATTTCTTGCTAGTTAGGATCCATGCTAAGAAGTTGATTTAGGAAAAGAGAAACTTACAATTGTGTGGGTTTTTTTTTACAGCTTATGTACATATGTAATGCACTGGAATACATATTTGTATTCATTTTGATGCATGTTTATGTGCTGTGCCTTTATTTCTTGTTTGTTGGAAATATTTCTCTTGAGGTTATCCACAAGATTACCCAGTGACCACATTATGATTGGTCTGTAAGTAATGGCAGTTGCATAGCTACCACCATATCTGAGAGAGATAGATGAGGCTGAATGGTTCCTTGACTGTATAACAGTTCAAAAGCTCTTTCTGGTTAGAAGGTATTTAAATTCTTGTTGAGAGCAAATTGTGTAATTTTGTAGCATTCTACAATGTGACAAAATGGCTGATGTTAGTATGGTGGATCCTGCGCTTTTCTTGGCAAGGGCTAAGATGCTACCCCTTGCCCCTGCTTTTGGGGCATCGAGGGCCCTGCTAGTGGCCCAGGAAGGTGGTAAAGGTGGGAAGCAGGGGAGGGGTCTGGATTTGCTCCTTACTCTAAGTCTCAGCCCCTGTGGGTTCTTACCCTCTTCCCCCTGGGGTGGGGTACCTTCAGTCCTTAGATGCTGGGGCAGGGTCTCCCTTACTTCAGTTTTCTGATCTTTCCAGTCTCATAGCACATCTCCAGCCTCCTTCTCCTTGTCTGCCTGAAGCAGGGGGGTTTTATTAGATTCCTGACAGGGTCTTAATTGACTGCAGGTGCTCCAATTAACCTGTAGCCACCCTCCCTAGTCTACAGGGAATCACACCTTAATTAGCCTTCGGCTTATATATTTCCCCTCTAACACTACTCCCTGGCCCTCCTGTATCACAACTTGTAAAGGACAATGGAGGGAGAAATTACTGTTTATCTTAAGTTACTTATATTATCTTTTTGACAATATATAAGCTTGTGAGGTGCTCAGACAAAACTAGATTTGTCAGTATAATGCCTGATTGTAATTTCTAAGTGTTATGCTACACTTAGTACATGTAATACTTTAACTCAGCTCTGGGTTTTGTGAAATTCTTTCCCCTAAAATCCTTCTTCCTTTAAGAACAAGTACCTCATTTATAGTGTATTTAACCCATTAAAAAATGGTGCTTGCTGCAGAAGTAGTTAAGCTAAAAAGGACACACAATTGTCTATTTTCAGTAGACAAAGTAAATCACCCAGGAGAAAACACTTATACCTAAGATGTACTGGTAGGGGAACAGTAGTTGTTACATTATAACTAAGTATACTTGTGTCAACTGTTCCACTGGTGAATGGATGCACATTGCCTTATTTTAGGTCCCAAAGCATCAAATCAACAGTCAGCTTCATTGCACATACAGCACTTAGCACACTGGGGGACAGGTCCATGACTAGGGATCCTAGGTGCTACAGTAATACAAATCATAAATAATAATAATAATCATAATACTCACTATACATTGGGTTCTCAGCATTATTCAACTTCATTACAATCTGTTCTACAAAGATGTTAGTGAGGACAGAATTGGTTGTACAAAGTTTGCTAGCCCTTAAGGAAAATTCCTATAAAATGTAATAGCAAGCAATAATCTTTCTGTATGCCCCCCCATCAATTAGTATATGTAATTTAATAGATAATCACATCTTTCCAATAGAATTCTGAAGGATGGCTCAAAACTCTACAAAAACATCAATCTGTGTACTAAATGTAGGTTTTACAGTAATTTGCAACCCTATGGATTTCATCCCTGTTAATTCCTAGTTTCTCCCTTTCTCTTTGTTTCTGTCTTTCATAGGGACCTGCATGTTTGGATATCCAACATTCTAAGGGATGTCTCCATTTTGGCTTGGGTTGTAATTCCCAGCTCAAGGAGATGTATCTGCACTAGCTCTCGTTGAGCCAGTATGCTAAGACTAGAGTGTATCCACATAGGCGCAAGCAGCAGGAAGCACTAGACACCTGAGTATGATCCTCTTCAAGACACTGGCTATGTACTTGGGGTGGCTAGCCCCTTTCTGCTGCTCATTGTGCTGCAGGTGGATGCTATTTGTAGCATGCTAGCTCTGTCAGAGTTAAGGTGGATGTCTCCGAGTCAGAATTTACAGCTCCAGCTCAAAGTGTAGACATACCCTTAAAGTCTAAATTGGTGTAACTCAGACACAGAGTGAAGCACAGCAAGAAAATCAGTTAACATATTACTCTCCTGTAGGTCACCCTTTACTTTAATATACATCTTCGTTCCACTCTTACTGATACTAGTTTAAACTGCTGTCTTGCTTGCATGTTGGTGAGTCGATGTAAGTAGGTGTATGTAGATTGAAATTACACCTTTTTACACATCCTATCTGAATTTTGTTAATAAAGTTTAAGCACCTCTGTGTGGGAGCATACTTAGCAGCTTACTTCTTGGAGGTTTACAGCCATTAGCAGGGCTCTTTAGACCAGGGGAAGTGACCTCTTGACTGGATGTATTTATTGTTTCTCTTGGGAATCTCTTTCCTCTTTGGGAAGAATGGCCGTAGCACACAGTAATATAATACTCTGGAAACAAACTAGTGCAATTATTACTCATGTGTTTTGCAGATTAGTAGGCCTATCCTGCTCCCAGTGATTTCGGAAGGCACTTCTGTTATGTCTCAAAGTTTTTCTACCTTTTTTTGAGGAAAAAACATTGAGCTGGAATTTTTCATACTGGGTCTAAGGATGAAAGTCAGTTGTTTATTCCCTTGAAAAGGTTAGCAAAATTCCAGTTGACCAATATTTATGAGAGATCAGAGCCTGGAGATGGGGATAAAATCCAGTCATTTATTTTATGCTTGGATGACTTCCTTTAAAAACTTGAGAATTGCTGTGGACATAGGGCCATATTCCTAAAGGTATTTAGGTGATTACATTTTAAATGTATCATTGTGGCTACAAATACCCGCGTTTGGTTATGAAGAATTCCACAAAGAGTGATACTTTCTAAAATATTTTTATAAGGTACTTTGGCCTTTTCATAAATCACTTAACTTCCTTTCTTCAGTTTCTTCATCTGTAAAATGGGGACAGTTCAATGAACGTTGTTGTGAGGCTTCACTGGAGAATCAGCCTCTTAATTTTAATAAGAACTTAAAAGTACAGAACAGCTCTAGAATTGAGCCTAATCTTTGTAAAGTGCTGTGAAAAATGAAGTGTTTTATAAATGTTAAGTATTATTTTTATTATATCCCACATTTCCCCCTGTCACCCCAGTCTCATTTGACATTTCCATGCAGGAAATTCATGTGGCAGGACCTAGGGGTTCGGAGTGTGGGCGGGGGCAGAGGGTTGGGGTGAGAGGTGAGAACTCCAGCAGGGGGTGTGGGTTCTGGGGTGGAGCTGAGGATGCGGGGTTTGGGTTTCAGGCTGCCCCAGGGTTACAGTGGAGAGAGAGTACTCTCCCCAGCGCTCTCTCCCCGCAGCAGAACTTGGGCTGGGGCCGTAGGATAGGCGCCTCTTCACCGGCTGTGGCAGGTCCGCGGTTGGGTTGGGGCTGGGGGAGTGGCACCTCTTCACTGGCTGCAGCAGGTCCAGGGCTGGGTTGGGCTGGGGCCGGTGGGGAGAGGCGCCTCTCCTTCTGGCTGCGGCAGGTCCGGGGCTGGGGGAGCAGCATCTCTCCCTGCCACAGCCCTGAGCGCCTGCGCAGCATTTAATAGGCTGCTGTTCGGCCATGCAGCTTAGATGGAATTTAGCTCTAAATCCGTGTCACCCTGCTGCTCCTTTGGAGAAAGTGTCTTTGCAGGAGCAGCAGAACCTCAGATGTGATTCTCCACTGGTTTTGGGGAGGCCAGAGTGTTCAGCCTAAGGGAAGAGGTACATATTTGTCTTTTCTCAGCAGCCTTCACTTCACACTTCCCCCCAGCAGTTGAGAATCCTGCCCAGGTTGTCCTGCTTTTGCATATAGTGGGATGCCAGAGTGTAGGGGAGAGAAGAGTTTGACCTGCTGTTTCCTCAATGAGAAGAATGAAGCTAACACTTCATCATTTTCACTCTGCTGCAGTTTGCCCCCCAGTGTGATGTGTAGGAGGAGCAGGTAGTAGCACAGGCCTGGTTCTGTGGAAAAGAGGATTGAGACAGGGTTGAGGAGGAAAAAAGTTTAGAGGAGTGGGAGACAAGGAGAGTGAGAAGACTGACCGTGTGTGTCAGAGAGAAGGGGATACATAGGGGAGGCCCAGTGTCAGCGCTCATCAATTTGGGACCAAGTGCAATGTACAACTGAAGTGGTAGCTGAAACAAACATAGAGATTATTTTGAGCTCTCAGAAGTATTGTCTGTAAGCTCTTTTGGGTAGAGATACAAGGTGAAATCCTTCCCCCGTTAATGTCAATGGCAAAATTCCCATTGGCCAGGGATCTTACCCCTAGTCTCCATGTGCTTCATACAGCAATTCTGGAAGGAGCCTCTGGGAGCTATGAAATAAAAATGTTGTTTAATAATTTAAAACAACACTCTAACATTTTGGAATCTTCCACTCATGTGGGAGAGATTTTTCCCCCCATCTTCTTTGCCCTATAGCAAACAAAAATTGAAGTAAAGTCCTGCACGTTGTATGTATGAAAGTCAGGAATTTTTAAATTTCCTCAGCAACGGTAAAAGGAACATGTTCAACATAAAAATCACACTTCTGGCTGATGTTTTGTACCCATCATACTTACAGGTACCACCTAAGAAGACTGTAACTGGAAGAAATTACATGAACTTCACTGCTCTTCCAACGCCATTTGTTTGTTTTGTCAGTTTCAAAGTTTCCCCTTTACCATCTCTTATAAACATAGGCAGTGGAGCAGAAAAACTTAGCATTTATTTATTTTTAAATCAGGACATACTACCTAACAGTTTGAAGGAGGGAGACAGAATAAAATCAGAATGGTTCAGAAAGGCTGCATCACCAATTCCAATTTGCTTCTGGCTCCTTCTCCTGTGTCCAGACAGAAAACCCACCCATGGGTTCTCTACCCAGGTCCTGATATGGATTTGCAGAAACTGTGGCGTGCATTTCCCTGTCATAGGAAGCTGGGTTGGGGGAGATCATGCAGTGTGAGAAGTGCGTACTGGTAGAATCTCTCAGGAGGCAGGTGGAAGAGCCAAGGGAGGAGGTGGCTAGGCTGAAGAGCATGCATATGAGGGATTAATTGAAAATATGCATATGCAGACCTCCACATTTAAGGAAGAAATCCAGCTGGAGAGGATTGTGGTAGCACCACCAGGAAAGAAGGAAACTGCTCCTTCACTGGGAGGAACCTGGCTGCTGGTTTCCTCTGGCAGCAGGCAGTGCTCTACCTTTGCACCACCATCCATAGAGAGAAAAATCTGGTGTGCTTCCCAGGCAATGAGGGATGAGGAATCTCCCCCAAAAGGTGGAGGACGAGAAGCAGCCATGTACCCCCTAAGGCTGGGAGAATCGCATCCAGCACTCCCACCAGCCTTCATTTCTTCTTGGAAGTCAGTGGCTCCCACCTAAGGGGGATGGAGGCATGCATCTGCAGGCCTGACCTGGCATCTGGAGAGGTGTATTGCCTGTCAGGGACTCATATCTGAGATATTACAGAAGAATTGCAGAGGATCAGCTGGTGCTTGTGACTGCTATTCCATGCTGCTCATAGAATAATAGGGATGGAAGAGAACTCAGGAGGTCATCTAGTCCAATCCCCTACTCAAAGCAGGACCAACACCAACTAAATTATCCCAACCAGGGGTTTGTCAAGCCAGGCCTTAAAAACCTCTAAGGATGGAGATTCCACCACTTCCCTACATAACCCATTCCAGTGCTTCACCACCCTCCTTGTGAAATAGTGTTTCCTAATATCCAAGGTAGACCTACCCCACTGCAACTTGAGACCATTGCTTCTTGTTCTGTCATCTGCCACCACTGAGAACAGCCTAGCTCCATCCTCTTTGGGACTCCTTTCAGGTAGTTGAAGGCTGCTATCAAATTCCTCCCCCTCCCCCCACTCTTCTCTTCTTCAGATGAAATAACCCCAGTTCCCTCAGCCTCTCCTCGTAAGTCATGTGCCCCAGCCCACCAACCATTTTCATTGCCCTCTTCTGGATTCTTTTCAATTTGTCCACATCCTTTTTGTAGTGGGGGGACCAAAACTGGACTCAATACTCCATGTGTGGCCTCACCAGTGCCAAATAGAGGGGAATAATCACTTCCCTCGATCTGCTGGCAATGCTCATCCGTGTGGGCACTCATGATGCTGCAAGGTATGACCCTGAGCAGATCAAAAATGACTACAGGGCTTTGTGAGTAAGGATAAAGGAGTTGTGTGCAGGTAGTAAGCTTATTGAATTTTCTGGTCCAGGCAGACACACCCATCCTGGAGGTAAACATACGAATGCGGACTTGTCACACTACTGGAATATTGGTATAGAAGGGTACAGCTTGTCCAGGAAGAACAGGCGGGGAAGAGGGAGGAGGGTTGCCTTGTATATTAAAGATGTATACACTTGCACTGAGATTGAGATAAGTGGGAGGACAGACCTTTTGAAAGCCTGAGTAAGGAAAAAAGGGGTAAAAAACAAGGGTGATGTCATGGTAGGGGTGCACTGTAGACCACCTAACTAGGAAGAAGTGGTAGATGAGACTTTTTTAAAACAACTAATGAAATCATCCAAAACACAGGACTTGGTGGTGGGAGACTTCAACTACCCAGACATCTGTTGGGAAAATAATATAGCAGGGCACAGATTATCCAAATTCTTGGGAATGTATTGGAGAGAAGTTTTTATTGCAGAAGGTGGAGAAAGGAGCTAGGTGAGAGGCTATTTTGTATTTGATTCTGACAAACTGAGAGGCACTAGTTGAGAATCTGAGGGTGGAAGACAGCATGGGTGAAAGTGATCATGAAGTTATTCGAGTTCCTCATTCTAAGGAATTGCAGGAGGGGAAACAACAGAATAAAAACCAGGGTGGATCTGATTTAAATCTAGTGATTTAAATAATGATTTAAATCAATTTGTCAGGAAGACTCAATTTAATAATGGATTTCTACATAAAAGTGCATTTTTTTTGGTTGTTATAACCTTAATACATATTCTTCACAACTCAGAAATTGATATAGGTTTCATTTTGAAAACTTTTCAGATCAGTTTTACAGCTATATCAGAAAGTGAATGATTGTTTGGTTATTTCATTTACCAAAGGTAATCAAAGCAGATATTTATGAAGTCATTGGGAGGTGAACCATCTCCAATTCAACAGGTTAGTCATTAATATTTGGAGGATTTTCTTGCCATGCTGTATGAGGAGGAGAACATCACCAAACAGACACTTAAATTGTTTTATTTAACTAAAACAACAACATTATGTTCTGGATTTTTTTCTTCAACAGCAAACATATAATATTATAACAAAAGAAGCATATGAATTTTTGAATTTAGACATTCAAGTTTTTTTAAATCAGGTTTGTTTTTGTTAAAATTGTTTTTACTAAAATAGTTAAATTTAATTAAATAGACTATGTCAACCAGATCAGCATGAAAAACTTAAAATATTGGCTTTTGCAGCTAACTCAGTCCTCTTCACCTTCATTTTCCTGTTTGTTCATAATCTGGCTTTCCTGCTTTTTCAGGTCCCAAAACAATTTCTCAGTTTGGAATGAATTAGTCCAAAGGAAGAAAATATTCTTTCTACACTGGCAGAAGAAGCTACTGCTGTTAAGTGAGATTATCACTTTAACAGTCTCTGAATCCATGTGCTTAGGTGACTTCCACCAGTACACTGGTGTAACTTTACTTTCTTTAAAATATCATCAGCAAACATATATTTCTTGAATGGTTCTTATTCCCAAACTGGGTCTCTTTTACAGCCTGCTGTCAGAGGTTTTCCCTTCTAGTGAGAATGGTATGGTAGATCTCAAATCAATGAAGGCTACATGCAGAAAGACCACAAGACTTCTGGAATATGCTGCTCAAACAGTTTTACTTTTGTTTCTACTGCCTGTCCCTCCCTTCTCATATTTATCTCCAGACTTCTCCTTGTCCAGATCTGTTTTGCCCCTCTCCACAACAATCTTTTATTCATAGAACTCTTTGAAACTTTTCACCCTTAAAGAGAGGTAAGGGATTGACTCTGTATACACAAATTTGCAGAGGGACAATACGGCTGAGGTCTGTTTCTCACATACATCTATCTATCTATCTAATTTATTTAAAAACATTTTTGCTGTTAATAAGCATGTTATCTCTGGAGACACAAATTCACAGTTTGAGAACTGCAAAACTAAGCATCTCTGATGGTATCTTCTAGACTGAGCACTGAATCCCATTGGGTAGGTAGAAAGATTAACCTAAATCTGTACACAAGTCTCTGGAACCCCATAAGATTGAGTCCCTAATCCATGAACTGTTGGAACTCATTTACATTTTTTAAACATTACATGAATATATTGTCTCATACTTCAGAATTTATAATCTCTATTCCATGATGAGATATCTTTGTTTTAATTAAGATACATTTTTATACAATCTTTAGATAGGATATTTCCTCAAAGCATTTTATCAAAAAAATCTGTTTTTTTTTAAATCATTGGTTTTTAGCCACCCTGATTTAAAAAAAAAAAAAAAAAAAGGACTTCAAGAAGGCAAACTTTAGCAAGTCAGAATTGGTATACAAAATGCAATGGGAAGCAAGTCTAAGGGAAAAAAAGAGTAAGGAGAGTTGGCAGTTTTTAAAAGAGACATTAAGGGCCCAAGAGCAAACTATATCAAAGCACAGAAAAGGTTGGAAGTATGTTAAGAGGCCACCTGGCTTTACCAGGAGATCTTCAGTGATCTGAAACTCCAAAAAAGAGTAATACAAATAGTGGAAACTAGATCAAATTACAAAGGATGAAAATATATATAATTTAAAAAAAACAACACAAGCATATAGGGACAAAATTAGAAAGGCCAAGGCACAAAATGAGGTTAAATTAGCTAGAGATATAAAAGGTAATGAGAGCTTTTTACAGATACATGAGAAGCAAAAGGAAGACAAGGGACAGGATAGGCCCATTACCAGACGAGGAGGGAAAGAATTCTGGGTGCCTCTAGCTTTGGTCACCCGACTTCAGACACATTGGGCCTGATTTGAGAGGTGTTGAGTGCCCGCAATTATAAATGAAGTTAATGGGAACTGTGACTGTTCAGCACCTCTCAAAATCAGGCTCAAGGCATCTTAATGAATAGAGGCACCCAAAAATAGTGACAGGTTTCAGAGTAGCAGCCGTGTTAGTCTGTATTCGCAAAAAGAAAAGGAGTACTTGTGGCACCTTAGAGACTAAGAAATTTATTTGAGCATAAGCTTTCATGAGCTACAGCTCACTTCATCGGATGCTCAGATAAATTTGTTAGTCTCTAAGGTGCCACAAGTACTCCTTTTCTTTTTTCCAAAAATAGTGGAAATTTTTGTACATTAGGCCTGGGCGGGTTGCCTGACATCATGCAGGAAATCTGACAGAGCAAGGAATTGCACTCAGGACTCTTGGCACTCATCGTTAAACTCTGAGTCTTTTGTAGTTTGTACCATCAGAAAACTGACACACAACCAGGTAATCTGGCCTAATAGAAGGTATATTGCTATTTAAGAGAGATTTTTACAAATGAATAAGTTGTTTACAGACCGACTTAATCTTGATTTGAATGGAACCAGCATTTAAGAAATTTCCTTCACTTTTGTAATTCAACTAAAGTAGTTTCAAGCAATTTTCGTACAAGTTTAACACTTTGCAAGAGTCACTGTTTCAAATAGCTCATGCTATACTTACAATGTTGTATCCAGAAATCATGTTAGCAAAATGTGCAAAGGAAATAAATGCTAAGTGGTACTAAAACTAATGCCCAAGGGAAGAGGGTATAGCAGAGAGATATACTAATACTCTAAACAATAAGGCATAGGTCTGTTCCTGGTTTTCCAGTTTGGATTCATTAAAAGCATAAGATTATATTAAACAATATCATACTTGAGATTTTACATGTGCAAGTTATGGTTCCCACAGCAACTGAAACTTATCCCTCTTGTGTGTACATAGCACTATTACTGTACAGTATAATGGTGATAATTTGTATGTCTTAATATCAGATGTATATGTTAAAAGGACACTATCAATTTTATATTTTAATGACTTTTTAAAATTAATCCATTTTCTGACAGAGCTCTCTTTAAATCATAGAAATCACAGAAATGAAGAACTGGAAGGGACCTCAACAGGTCATTTAGTTGAGTCCCCTGTACTGAGGCAGGACTAACTATTATGAACTTCTCTGACAAGTATTTGTCTAACCTGCTCTTAAACCTCCAGTGATGGAGATTCCATCCCAACCCCAGGTTATTTTGTACCAGAGCTTAGCTACCCTTAGAGCCAGGAAGTTTTGCCTAATGTTCAACCTAAATCTCCCTTGCTGAAATTTAAGACCATTGCTTTGTCTTCAGTGGTTAAGGAGAACAATTTATCACCCTCCTCCTTATAATAACCTTTTACGTACTTGAAGACTTATGTCACCCTCTTCGTCTTTTCTTCTCCAGACTAAGAAAACCCAATTTTTTCCAATCTTTTGTCACAAGTCATGTTTTCTAGACCTTTAATCATTTTTGTTGCTCTTCTCTGGACTTTCTCCAATTTGTCCACATCTTTCCTGAAATGTGGCACCCAGAACTGGATGTGATACTCCAACTAAGGCCTTCTCAGTGCTGAGGAGAGTGGAAGAATTACTACTGGTGTTTTTGAGTAGCAGCCCTGTTAGTCTGTATCTGCAAAAAACAGGAGTACTTGTGGCACCTTAGAGACTAACAAATTTATTAGAGCATAAGCTTTTGTGGGCTACACCCCACTTCATCAGATGCATAAAGTGGAACATATAGTAAGAAGATATGTATGTGTATTACACACACACGCACGCACACACACAGAGAACATGAAAAGGTGGAAGTTGCCAACTCTAAGAGGCTAATTAATTAAAATGAGCTATTATCACAGGAGAAAAAAAACTTTAGTGATAATCAAGATGGCCCATTTCAGACAGTTGACAAGAAGGTATGAGGATACTTAACTTGGGGAAATAGATTCAATTTGTGTAATGACCCAGCCACTCCCAGTCTCTATTCAAGCCCATGTTAATGGTATCTAGTTTGCAAATTAATTCCAGTTCAGCAGTTTCTTGTTGGAGTCGGATTTTGAAGCTTTTCTGTTGCAAAATTGCCACCCTTAAATCTTTTACTGAGTGACCAGAGAGGTTGAAATGTTCTCCTACCAGTTTTTGAATGTTATGATTCCTGATGTCAGATTTGTGTTCATTTATTCTTTTGCGTAGCGACTGTCTGGTTTGACCAGTGTACATGGCAGAGGGGCATTGCTAGCACATAATGGCATATATCACATTGGTAGATGTGCAGGTGAACGAGCCCCTGATGATGTGGCTGATGTGATTAGGTCCTATGATGGTGTCACTTGAATAGATATGTGGACAGAGTTGGCATTGGGTTTTGTTTCAAGGACAGGTTCCTGGGTTAATGTTTTTGTTGTACAGTTGCTGGTTTCATCTCCCCAACGTGCGATGAGATCCAGTAACTCCCGTTCGGACCATGTTGTAGGTAATCTGCTAATCCGGGACTGCGTGGTCGCTTGCGATGGTGGACTGTGCTGATGGTGACCAAACAGGAAATGAAATTCAAAAGTTCTTGGGGCTTTTACTGCCTACCTGGCTAGTGCATCGGAGTTGAGAGTGTTGTCCAGAGCTGTCACAAGGGACCATTCTGGTACATATATCTGTCTCAATTTCCATGTCTCTAAAATGTGGCTAATGCTTACTGGGATTGGTGAGGATTTGAGGTGAAATTGTAGCTCCACTGAATTCAGTGGAAGCCAATGGCAAAACTTCAACAGGACCAGAATTTCATCCTTGAACTTCAGAGAGACATTGTAACATTTTGTAGATACTTAAATGTCTGAAATCTCATGGAAAACTTTGATTAAAAACTTTTCTCTTACTAAAAATATTTGCAAGAGGAAAGGGGAGTATGGTGAGGAGAGGGGAGGATTTTGTTTGAATTCATCTGCTCCTGTTTGTTTCTCTCGTGAAGTCATAATATTCTTTGTTGCAGGATGGCATCATCACCTCTTTGAGTGAAACATACAAAGCAAACGGCAGCACTCCCTTTGTGGGGAACATGCAATTTGTGCATTTTTTCTTTTGTTTTTCATTTTTTCCATACCTTCTAGCAGGGTGCCAGACTTCACCTGCCAAAAGGAAGAGCGAATTAGCTGCATATTTAATCTCTACAGCACTTACTAGATTTGCAATACCCTGTCAAATTGCAAGACTGTTGCTCATTTTCAGAGCATTAGATGCTTTTTTTTGGTCTTGTACTGTAATGGTAGCCTAATGTAGTCAGTGTAATTATACAAGAATAGTGCCATTCTGGCAGTTGTGCTAGAATATAATACAATGAGTTTTATTTTATTTATTTTTGAGTCCATGGTAATTTAGAAAGGATTTGCATTTCAATAGCTACCCATTATATGCAGTGAGACCATATATAGGTTGGGGATAGATACTGGAAAGAGATTATTTTTGAAAACTTCCTTTATAAAAGCAACCATACACTGAAAAGTGATGAGTGCTTACAAGTTGTGAAAAAACACAAATACTAAAGAATTGGTCTTGCATTTAAGTAGTTCAAGCAGTATGGTATATTTATAGACTTTGCGGAGGCTTTGTGTTGTGCTGTGTAAGTACCCTGAGTTCTGTGTACACTCTGAATCAATGGGAACGCCATGAAAGTAAAACCTTCTGTGTCCCTTGGAGACAAAAACGTGGCAAGGAAGGGAAAATGGGGAAGTGTATTTCACCTCCAGCAATTGTTACATGCTTGTTCACATTAAGGGCGGTTTCCTTTACAGAATACCAAGGCATGTTCTAGTCAGGGTCCTGGGTTTTAGTGAGTACTATATATGCTGGCAATCCAGGGGTTAGATTGACTACCATCTAGTGGCAATGTGTGTAAAGAAAAGAGAGCTGGTCACCAGACAATTTAGTTTGAGAGTCACTGGCACTAAAAAGAAAATGGGCTGAAAATAGTCTTCTTTCATTGTTGTAATTAATCCAGTTCACGCTCTTTCCTCTTCTGTTTTTTAAATGGTGGTTTGAAAGCATACTTATTTTGTTTTAGGGCTCCTGCTGAGCAGAGGGAATATCAGTCGAGCAGAGAGCCATCCCTGGCACCCTGGCTGAAGAATGAGTGGAGCATTTCTGTCCCCATGGATGGGAGTGTTGAGTACAGCCTGACTCTTGATGAGGAGTGCTGGAGAGCGCTAGCAACCCAGTTTAGCAAATATGTCAAGTTTTTTTTTTTTTTTTTTAAAGACAGAAGCTATGTAGCCTTAAAAGGACTTGTTTAAATTTTTGTATGTGTGTGCTGAATATGTCAAGTTTGTAAGGAGCCAGCGAATCCTCCCCTCTCCTCCCCCAAATCCTTTTAAGTGAAGATTATAGAATAGTTCACATGCTGTGAACTTACCAAAATTCGTATTCTGGTTCACAACTTCAAATATAATAAAATCTGAATTAAATAAGAAACTGCATTTGGACTTTTTTTTTTTTTTAAAATCATTCATATTTAAAAAACAGGTGGGAAAGAAATGCTGGCTTCTTACAACCTTGACATAGTGAGCACAGGGGGAAAAAAACACAAATGTAAACACGTCCTTTTAAGGCGATATAAGCAGTATAACATTGCTAAGGCTATAGGTGCTATTTAAATAATTAAATACATAAATGGAATAATGCAAAAGGGACTGGAGGGGAATGGAGAACAGAAAGGGAGCAGAGAAGCACAGCGCCATGGAAAGTAGCCAGAAAAATTGAGGCATATTATAGTTTCTTTGCCTCAAAATGGGTTCTAGTAGCAGTGGAATATATTCCCATTTGTGCAAGGCTGGAGAGGCAGTCACTTAAAGAAAGACCTGAATGTGTTTTATAGGCAGTAGTGGGCTACCATGAATTATTAACGGGAAAGTAATCCTTAACGCTATTTAGATTTGTTTGTATGATTTGATAACTGATAATTGTGTAGCATAGTATAATGCTCATTTGCCTGTCATTACACAGAATGCTCTCTTAGCTCCCAGCTATTTTGTAGCAGTGAAATTGTCTGAGCTAGTGAACAAACTGAAAAGTTTGGCTGTTGCTTTTGCATGTGCTGAATTTTTTTCTCTGTGCTTTACAAGCCTGTCTTTCCTGTCCCTCCTGCATTTAGCTCTCCTTCCAGCGGCCAATTATTTGCATCACTAGTTGTGACATTTGACCGTACGGTAGGCAACAGAACAGAAGGAAAACTAAGTGCAAGCTATCGGTTTAAGAATTGGAAAACTAGAATGAATCGCCTGGGTTTAGCACCGTTCCTGTTCGTTTGGCTTTGTTACAGAGCAGCAAGCATGTGTTTTACTTTGCTAGACTGGGGCTGTAGCACAGGGTACCTTGCAGGATCAAGCCTTGGAACAGCAGACCATGTTATAAAATAACGCTGTTTTTTTTTTTTCAATCTACATATGATATTAAGGATTTTATTCTTTTAGACATTTTCTGTGGATTTTGAAAAGCATGATTGTCATGGGGTGCTCTACTGACTGCTGGATTGCCTCCTTCTGGTTGCATCTGGGATTAGCTCTGCCACTCTGATGTCCCCTCCTGTGGTTGCTCACTCCGTCTCTCTGTTTCACTCTTTTGGAACTCAGCTGTTCCCACTTGGTGGCTCGACCCTCTGGCTGGTTCACTGTAATTTCCCTCTTATGTGGAGGTGCGTTTGTCAAAGTCTCACAGGACCCACTTGTCCCAGGCAGTCTTCCCTTTCGCTGATTTCAGAGTAGCAGCCGTGTTAGTCTGTATCCACAAAAAGAAAAGGAGTACTTGTGGCACTTTAGAGGCTAACAAATTTGAGCATAATCTTTCATGAGTTACAGCTCACTTCATCGGATACATGCATCTGCTGAAGTGAGCTGTAGCTCATGAAAGCTTATGCTCAAATTTTTTAGCCTCTAAGGTGCCACAAGTACTCCTTTTCTTTTTTTCCCTTTCGCTGTCCCTTAGCGGTGCCACTTCCCCAGTGGTTGGTAGGGAAACCCAGGCCCACCCTCTACACTGGGTTCTAGCTCAGGGAACCTTCATCAAGCAGTGAGAGTTTGCACAGTCCTAAACCTTACAGCTGTATCCCTGGGTTACTTCCTACCTTGCTTTCTTTTGCCCCGAAAGTGACCGCAGCCCCTTCTACTCTGAGCTACTGGGCTTTCTACAGGCGCTTCCTGTTCCTGTCCAGCTGCGTTTCATCTCAAATTAGTCCTCCTTGCTCCCTGGCTGCTCCTGCAGGTGCAGCCTAGGAATTGATGGGCTTACCTGACGCCCTAAGTGCTATCAGGGCTTGTGTGGGGTGGACACCTCATCACAATGATCATCTTCCAAAAGTAAAATTCCATATGGTGCCTTCTGTTTCTCCTCAGCCCACCCATTCTGGAATGGCAAATTATTTGGCCTATGCTGGATTTCACCAGTAGTGATAGTCTGTGAGTTGAAATCTGGCCATGTGTAGTACAGGTATAATCTATTCAAACAAATTTTCAAGCATTGCCCTTATTATATGTGGATTCTTTAAAACACATTTCATTGATGTAGTGATACCAGTTTTCCCTACATACATATAAGGTCCTGGTCTTAAACAAAATATGTACGAATGACACAGTAGGTTGTGCTGGTGGGGAGTGGCATTATATGTGAAAGAAAGCATAGTCAAATATAGTAAAAATGAATCAAACTACCATAAAAACAGGAGTACTTGTGGCACCTTAGAGACTAACAAATTTATTAGAGCATAGGCTTTCGTGGGCTACAGCCCACTTCATCGGATGCATAGAATGCAACATATAGTAAGAAGATCTAGATAGATAATACATACATACAGATAAGTTGGAAGTTACCATACAAACTGTGAGAGGCTAATTAATTAAAATGAGCAATTATCAGCAGGAGAAAAAAACTTTCGTGATCATCAAGAGGGCCCATTTAGACAGTTCACAAGAAGGTGTGAGGATACTTAACTTAAGGAAATAGATTCAATTTGTGTAATGACCTAGCCACTCCCAGTCTCTATTCAAACCCAAGTTAATGGTATCTACTTTGCATATTAATTCCAATTCAGCTGTTTCTCGTTGGAGTCTGATTTTGAAGCTTTTCTGTTGCAAAATTGCCACCCTTCAGTCTTTTACTGAGTGGCCAGAGAGGTTGAAGTGTTCTCCTACCGGTTTTGGAATGTTATGATTCCTGATGTCAGATTTGTGTCTATTTACTCTTTTGTGTAGAGACTCTCTGGTTTGGCTAATGTACATGGCAGAGGGGCATTGCTGGCACATGATGGCATATATAACATAGTAGACGTGCAGGTGAATGAGCCCCTAATGGTGTGGCTGATGTGATTAGGTCCTATGATGGTGTCCCTTGAATAAATATGTGGACAGAGTTGTAAATAGAGAGGAGGTTTTGAAACTGATAAATGAAACAGTATTAAGCCACCAGGACTAGATGGTATTCACCCAAGAGTTTTGAAGGAACTCAAATATGAAATTGCAATACTACTAACTGTTGTATATAATCTATTGTTTAAATCAGCCTCTATACCAGATAACTGGAAGGTAGTTAATGTAACGCCTATTTTTAAAAAAAGGCCCCAGAGACCATCCTGGCAGTTAGAAGTAAGCCTGACTTCAGTACCAGGGCAATTGATTGAAACTATAGTAAATAACAAAAATATTAGACACATAGATGAACATTATATGGAAGGGGAAGAGTCAACATGATTTTTGTAATGGAAAATCGTGGCTCACCAATCTATTAGAATTCTTTGAGGGAATCAGTAAGCATGTATACAAGGGTGATCCAGTGATATAGTGTACTTGGACTTTCGGAAAGCCTTTGACTGTGTCCCTCACCAAAGACTCCTACACAAAATTGGCAGTCGTAGGATAAGAGGGAAGGTCCTCTCATGGATCATAACTGGTTAAAAGGCAAGAAACAAAGGGTAGGAATAAATGGTCAGTTTTCAGAATGGAGGAGGTAAATACTGAGGTCCCCCAGGGATCTCTACAGGGACCAGTTCTATTCAACATATTCATCAGTGATCTGGAAAAAGGGGTAAATGAAGGGGTAAATGAAACAATGAAGTGGCATAATTTTCAGACAGTTAAGTTCAAAGCTGACTGTGAAGAGTTAAAAAAGGATCTCAAAAAACTGGGTGCCTGGACAACAAAATTGCAAATGAAATTCAGTGTTTATAAATGCAAAGTAATGCACATGGCAACTATATATACAAAACGATGGGGTCTAAATCAGCTGTTACCACTCAGGAAAAAGATATTGGACTTAATGGTTCTCTGAAAACATCTGCTCAGCATGTAGCTTTTCTGATTGCTGCTAATAGGAACCATTAGGAAAGAGGTAGATAATAAGACAGAAAATATCATAAGGTCACTATATAAATCCATGGTACATGAACACCTTGATTAGTGCATGTGGTTCTGGTCGCCTCATCTCAAAATAGATATATTAGAATTGGAAAAAGTGCAAGGAAGGATAATAAAAATTATTAGGGGTATGGAACTGCTTCGTATGACAAAGTAAAAAAGACGGTGACTTTTCAGCTTAGAAAAGAGACGACGGGGGTGGGGGGGGATGACCCTGGTCTATAAAATCATGAATGGTGTGGAGAAAGTGAATAGGGACATGTTGTTTTATCCTTTCATGTAACACAAGAACAAGAGGTCACCTAATGAAATTAATAGGCAGCAGCTTTAAAACAGAATAAAGGAAGTACTTCACACAGCACAGGGTCAGCCTGTGGAACTCTTCGCTGTGGGATGTTGTAAAGGCCAAAAGTATAACTGGATTCAAAAAAGAATTGTATAAATTCATGGAATATAGGTCCATCAATGGCTGTTAGCTAAGGTGCTCAGGTATGCAACCCCAGGACTAACTGATGAAAGCTAAAAGCTGGCACTGGATGACAGGGGATGGATTACTCTAAATTGACCTATTCTGCTCCTTCACTCTGAGGCACCTGGTGCGTGCCACTGTCAGAAAGAAACAGGATACTGAGCAAGATGAACCACTCATCTGATCCAGCAAGGCTGTTCTTATCCCACTGAAGTCAGTATTTTACTGCTGATTTCAATGGCAACTGGATCAAATATGAAGTCCTCCTTTACTCATGTTGCTGGTTCACAGTGTATCAGGAAATCCATCATAGTTTAAACATGGTCTAGTTACTGTCCGTTTCTGCAGCTGAAGATGGCTTCATTGCTAGTCTTCTAAGACCAAAGCTGTGACTATGCAACCATTTCTGTTGTCTTTGTTTGTAGTTGCAGAAAACGATCGGGGAGCAGAATAACTTTATTTTACAAGGCCCCATGCTTTTATTTAGTTACTGGCAAGCATGAATGTGCCCCATTGCACTACAGTTTTTGATTTGGGGTGGCGTGATTTATTGATAGTCTATCATTACATTACTGATTAGCACGCTGAAATTGATAGGTTCTTGTCCCAAGATTAGGCAGAATATTATCAAAATCACTGTTAAATTGGGAGCACCAACATGCACGGTTACAACACCACACTTGTGAAATCATATTGTATTTATAATGGTTTTATTAACTAACTATAATTTTATTAAAAAGAAAAGGAGGACTTGTGGCACCTTAGAGACTAACAAATTTATCTGAGCATAAGCTGTTGTGACCACAAGTCCTCCTTTTTGCGGATACAGACTAACACGCCTGCTACTCTGAAACCTATAATTTTATTAGCTGTCACCCAGCAAGTAGATAGAAATAATATAGAATGAGCTGAGCATCCACATTCTTATAGCATGCCTTGCAAAACAACCCTGATATGTTAGTTCATAGAATCATAGAATAACAGAGTTAGAAGGGACCTCTGGAGGCCATCTAGTCCAACCCCCTGCCCAGAGCAGGACTAATCCCAACTAAATCATCCCAGCCAGGGCTTTGTCAAGCCTCACCTTAAAAACTTCTAAGGAAGGGGATTCCACCACCTCCCTAGGTAACACATTTCAGTGTTTCACCACCCTCCTAGTGAAAAAGTTTTTCCTAATATCCAACCTAAACCTCCCCCACTGCAACTTGAGACCATTACTCCTTGTCCTGTCATCTGCTATCACTGAGAATAGTCTAGATCCATCCTCTTTGGATCCACCTTTCAGGTAGTTAAAAGCAGCTATCAAATCCCCTCTCATTCTTTTCCGTAGACTAAACAATCCCAGTTCCTCAGCCTCTCCTCATAAGTCATGTGTTCTAGACCCCTAATCATTTTTGTTGCCCTTCGCTGGACTCTCTCCAATTTATCCACATCCTTCTTGTAGTGTGGGGCCCAAAACTGGACACAGTACTCCAGATGAGGCCTCACCAATGTCGAATAGAGGGGAACGATCACATCCCTCGATCTGCTGGCAATGCCCCTACTTATACACCCCCAAATGCCATTGGCCTTCTTGGCAACAAGGGCACACTGTTGACTCATATCCAGCTTCTCGTCCACTGTCACCCCTAGGTCCTTCTCTGCGGAACTGCTGCCTAGCCATTCGGTCCCTAGTCTGTAGCGGTGCATTGGACTCTTGCACTTGTCCTTGTTGAACCTCATCAGATTTCTTTTGGCCCAATCCTCCAATTTGTCTAGGTCCCTCTGTATCCTATCCTTACCCTCCAGCGTATCTACCACTCCTCCCAGTTTAGTGTCATCCACAAACTTGCTGAGGGTGCAATCTACACCATCCTCCAGATCATTAATGAAGATATTGAACAAAACCGGCCCCAGGACCGACCCTTGGGACACTCCGCTAGATACCGGCTGCCAACTAGACATGGAGCCATTGATCACTATCCGTTGAGCCCGCCAATCTAGCCGTCTTCCTCTTTTCCCTCACCATCACCAGTGGTCGTCATCCTGGCATGTCCTAAGAGCTACATCTCTCCCTCCCAAATCACATAGGCTGGGATACAGCTTTTATAATGTGTTATGCTGATGCCACTATGGCTAATAAGTATTCAGTAGGGGTTTCAGCCCCTTTTCCTTATTTGTAGTTCCTCACCTACTAATTCTGGGGTGCCCTTCTCCCATAGGATATTAATCCTTTTACCTGAAGTTTATTAGCATATATGTCAATTGGTTATCTTGGCATCCTTGTGGTCAGACATTTGCTGATGTCCATAGCTAAACATATCCCAAGCTGGTAGAAACTAGCATCTTTTGTGATTACTTATCAGCAGTGTAGTCATTACAGCATTCTATCTTACGATGTGTTATGATCTAGGGTTACTCTTGGTTAGCTACTTATGCAAAGGCTTTTTGGGTCATATGCCTTAATTATTGGTAAACTAATTGTCTTACAGGCCTTGAGGGTTATAGGCTCATTGAATTATTGCTTTAACTTGCACCTTTGCCTCCCTTAGTAAATACCTATACCTACGGGCTACAGGGGCTTAACCATATCATAATTAAATATTTGCTAAACTTTAAAGGGCAATGGGTCAAAGGAGACTGGGATTCAACAGATCCTGCCCTGGGGATAATGGAGGTGGGAAAGTAGCCACTGTGGCAGGTGCTTTTCTTTCTCTAGCTCTGCAGAACCTCATCTCTGACCATTCTGTGTAGTAGCATCATAACTGAAATGTATGCATCATTTGTAGGTAAGTTCTTGCTTAGCCACTCTTCCTTCTGCAACTTGGAACCCCCATTTAGGGGAAAGGGTAGTCCAAAGACACCAGTCTGTGGGAAGCCCCTTGTAGCAGAGTTTGTATAGGAGCATATTGATAAGAGACCAAAAGAGACTTGACTTGGGCAGAGGCATATGGCCTTTGTATGGATTGCCTGTGCCTGAACAGATTCCTTAAACCCGCAGTTCTAGGGTTACTCCTGAGGGAATGCTGTGCCCCAAAAAATAAAAGTTCTGTGCACAATATTTTTAAGTTCTGCACATTTTGTCAATAAATGTGGAGGCCCCAGCATGGCAGTGGGGAGCGCAAGTGACTGGCTGCATGGAGGTGGGAGATCACCCTGCAGCCCCTGCCCGAGACAAGGACTTGGCGATGAGGCTGCATCAAAGGGCCAGACCTGCCCCAGAGGTCCATGGGAGGGGCTGCTGCAGGGTGATCTCCTACCTCCTCCATGCAGCCAGTGGCCTTTGCTACCCATTGCCATGCTGGAACCTTTACATTTAACTGGGAGCTGGGGCTGGGTGGCTCAGTGCGGGTGGCGGGGAGGTCCAGGTGCTGGGAGAGTGGGACTTGGTGGGTGTGGCTTGAGTGCAGCTGGTTGGGGTTCAGTTGGGGGGGGGTCTAGTTGTGGAGGGCTCATGGGATGCAGGGGGTGGGGCTCGACGGGGTGAGGCTCGGTTGGAGGGGGGGATCTGGATATGAGGGGTCCATATGTCTTGGGGTTGGGTGGATGGGGGAGCAGTGACCCTTCCCCCTGTTGCTTAGGAGCAATGGGGGCAGAAAGTGGGGTGGGGAGGTTTCTGGTAGTGGGTCTGACCTGACACCCCCTCCCCCCCCCTGGCCACTATGTGCAGGGGAAGTGCACTCCTCCCCCCTGCCCAACCTAGCCCAGTCGGGACTAGCAGCTAAGCCTGGCACAGGGTAGGACCCACTTGCCAAAGTGGGGCTGGGGAGGGCTGTGTGTGTGTGTGTGTGTGTGGGGGGGGGGAGTCTGGGGTGGGGGGGCAGCTCAAGATGTAGGGGGTGAGGCTTGGCCGGGTGGGAGTTCAGGGAAATTGGTGGTAGGGGTTTCTGGATGTGGTGGAAGGAGGTTTGTCGGGTGGTCTGGATGCACAGGAGTTGGGCAGATGTGGGGATGGCTGTGACCTGGCACCAGCTGGGGCGTCCCCAGGCCCTCTGCCCCTGCAGTGATTTACCTCTTTGCTGGCTACTCTGGGCACCCAAAAGGACATGCTCACGCTGCTGGGAAGGGCACGTGACTGCTCTTGTGACTTTCCTTTACTTCCCTGTCAGTCATTTTTCTGCAAGGAAGCAAAGAATTCTGCACGCACACAATGGCACAGAATTCTCCCAGGAGTAGGGCGTGAAGCCTCCTACAAGTTATACTGAGAGACTAGAAGGCAAACCCAGCCTCCCTGTGGAAGATTTCCAAGGAAATACAGCAAACCTCATCTTCTGTAATTTCTTTGTACCTATGCAGAGATAATCTATTAATGAGAGGGTCTAGCTCACTTTTATTTCATGATTGTATAAGATCTTTTGGTATTTCCAAAATCACTTTTTTTTTTAAAAAATAAATTTAGGTTTGGTCCTGAACCAGAATTCCAGATTCCATAGCTGAAAGTCTTTGTGTTGGGCCTCCTTCTGAAATAAGTTACCCAAGTGAACTAAAGCTTTGGATCCTCTCCTATCCACACATTTTAGGGAACTTCATATCCAGATCTGAGTCCCAGTTTTGTGAGCTGGACCCAACTTTAGAAGAAAATGTTCTATATATGAAGGAGCAGTTTCTTAAGACTTAGTGATTTATATAGTATATTTAGCTGATTTCAGAGCCCAGACCAACATTTTTATTACGTAGTGTCTTATTTCATATTTTGTTCACCTCCCGAAAGAAACTTTTTGCTTTTGGTAGCATCTTGTATTGGCCACACATCAAATGAGGTATAATAGCTGAAAATGATCAGCGCATTTTGTTGTGGTGCAAGAACACTTAATGAAAAAGAAGATGCTATCATTTGGAACATCTCAAAGTTGTTTCCTTAATAGTCCCTCAGGGCACTTATTTATCATAAAGATATGATTGTTTTACCATTCATTTTAAAAATACATTGTTCTGTATGTTGATACCCTTTTAAAAATCTAGCAACAATGGTGAAGAGTTGGGAAAAGTAGCATAAAAAACTAATGTATTTCTTGAGAAGGAAAAGTTGCTACATGTATTTTCTGTGCTTGTTAGTGAACTATGATCAATGAAATCTTCTCTTTGCCTGATTTGGGGGGGAAAAGGTATGAAGCATTTTATTTTCCTTCAGGCGAGAGGAGCGAAGAATAAAAGTAATAACTTGCATAATATTCTACTATTAAGCAATGGACAACTCATCAATAAGGGGCACAACTTCAAAATCACAATTTTGCATTAAAATATACCTACCACTCTTACATGTAGTATCTAAGATGACTTATAATTGAAAGAGATTGGAGGATCCTTTTTTTTTTTTTTTTTCCTATCTGCATTTGACAGAAGTTTGTGTAATAGTCCGTTTCACTCTCTAGGTCACCTCCAAGTCTTTTTTTTTCTTGTTTGTGTGGGCCTCTCAGTCACACAATAGGGGAGAAGATATATTTTAAAACTCGAAAATTTGGCTGTAAAAGCTTGAAAACTAACAACATTCAGGAGCATTTTTTACTCATTTTTTGAAGTAGTTTCGATTTCAGTTTGACACAGTCCTTTTAAAACAGTTGTTCTCAAACTTTTGTACTGGTTATCCCTTTCACCTAACAAGCCTTATAAATTAAAAACACTTTTTAATATATAAAACACCATTCTAAATGCTGGATGCAAAGTGGGGGTTTGGGGTGGAGACTGACAGTTCGTGACTCCCCATGTAATAAACTTGCAACCTCCTGAGGGGTCCCAACCCCAGTTTGAGAACTCCTGTTTTAAAATGGTATTACGAGACACTGCACTTTGGGGACAGAAGTTGTTTTAGAACAGTTTTCTTTAAGAACTTCATGTTTATGAAATAAAGAAAGTTGAAATATTTGCTGAGCATGCTTCATGATTACCAAATCCCACATGCAGATGCAAAAGATGACTGTTTGTGAAATCTTTATCAAACTGGAATGATGTTCTGCAACAAAACCAAATAAATCAAAGGCTCTCTGTGACATTTCCTTTTCAACTTTACACCAAAATCCTTTTAGAAGAGCATTAAATATTCCCTTTTTGTCAAAGGGAAGGATGTGGTTCTATCTTTTCTAAAGATGGGCGGGGGAGAGATTTATCGCAATCACGTCATGGCTGTCCAGAAAATGCACTGAATATTTTGGATTTCATCCTTTTGATGAGGAAATAATTGTTTTTGTTTTTTATGTAGTGATGGTACATGAAAGAATTAATTACTATAATATGAAAGTACTTCTAAACTGAAACCTTGAATCCAAGCTTGAAGTGACAGAAGATGCCAAGAGAACAGCCAAATTTGGTACCATTTTCCTTATGTATACCCTTGTGTCATAATGAAAATGGTTAATAGCACAACAGTATAGGATCCAAATAAATTAGGAGTCTTGTATTAAAAAGTCCAGTATGAAACTTTATTCCCAACTTGATGCCAGCAGATATTAGTATCTTATCAGGACAGGGGTGGGCAAACTTTTTGGCCTGAGGGCCACATTGGGGTGCAAAACTGTAGGGAAGGCTGTACCTCCCCAAACAGCTTGGCCCCTGCCCCTATCCACCCCTTCCCACTTCCCGCCTCCTGACTGCCCCTCTCAGAACCCCCAATCCATCCAACCCCCCCTGCTCTTTTCCCCCTAACTGCCTCCTGGGACCCCTCCCCATCCCCTGACTGCCCCCCCAACCTCTGCCCTGTCCAACTGCCCCCTGTTCCCAATCCCTTGGCACCCGCCCCAGAACCTCCGCCCCATCCAACCACCCCCTGCTTCCTGTCCCCTGACTGCTCCTCAGGTATCCCCTGCCTCTTATCCAACCCCCGGTCCCCTTACCATGCCGCTCAGAGCAGCATGTCTGGCCACCGCGCCGCCCGGCTGGAGCCACGCATGCTGCTGCGCCACACTGCATGAGCGGGCAGCCCCACCACCCAGAGCGGTGCCTGCGTGGTGGCATGGTAAGAGGGAGGGGGAACAGCAGGGGAGGGACTGGGGGCTTGCCTCCTGGGCCAGGAGCTCGGGCTGGGCAGGATGGTTCTGTGGGCCGGATGTGGCCCGTGGGCTGTAGTTTGCCCTCTGTATTAGGATGTACTGTATTTAAAAAGTTTAGCCACTTTTAGACTCCGGGTGATGGTGTAATTTTGAAGAACTGGGTGGGAACATGTGGGTCCAAACTTGGCTCTGTTATGTTTGCTGAAAAGTCAGAGTAAACACACAGGTTTTATTCCAGATTTCTCAGTGGAGCTGAGAATCAAATTTAGTCCATCTTCTCCATCTACAGCAATTGGGAGTCCTTCATTGTATTAAATAGATGAGGAATAAAATAGAGAAGTTCCCAAGTGATCTGTTAGTGCTTATAAATATGCAGCTACATTTTCTTGAGAATGAGATTTATTTCCAAAAAACCCAAAGGCTTTGAAATACTAAGTCTTATTAGAATACAGCTCACTGCTTAAATAATATTAACATTACAGATTAGTGAACAAACTGGTGCTTTCTGGCCACAAATTGCTTTAACATGGATCATACCCAACTCAACAGATGAAGGATGGACTAGTCCTGGGACTATATAAAAGAAGGGAAAGGGCACAAGACGTTATCCATTATTGATGGGACACTCTGCCAGTGTATCTCATGAAATGTGAATCCGAGCTCTCTGGATTGGACAAGCGCTACTCAGACTGACAGTTGGGTGAGAATTACCTTATTAGACAGTAAAATAACTTAAGTGTAGGTATAGATTGCATTTTATGGTTCTTTTACCTGGAAACTTGTTTCCAGATCCTTTTATTTGAATCTTTAACTCAAGCTTTGCTAAATAAACTTCAGTTTGGTTTTACTGTTGACACATCTAAGCCCTGGTCTACACTAGGACTTTAGGTCGAATTTAGCAGCATTAAATCGATGTAAACCTGCACCCGTCCACACGATGAAGCCCTTTATTTCGACTTAAAGGGCTCTTAAAATCGATTTCCTTACTCCACCCCTGACAAGTGGATTAGTGCTTAAATCGGCCTTGCTGGGTCGAATTTGGGGTACTGTGGACACAATTCGACGGTATTGGCCTCTGGGAGCTATCCCAGAGTGCTCCATTGTGACCGCTCTGGACAGCACTCTCAACTCAGATGCACTGGCCAGGTAGACAGGAAAAGAACCGCGAACTTTTGAATCTCATTTCCTGTTTGGCTAGCGTAGCGTGGCAAGCTGCAGGTGACCATGCAGAGCTCATCAGCAGAGGTGATCATGATGGAGTCCCAGAATCGCAAAAGAGCTCCAGCATGGACCGAACGGGAGGTACGGGATCTGATCGCTGTATGGGGAGAGGAATCCGTGCTATTAGAACTCCGTTCCAGTTTTCGAAATGCCAAAACCTTTGTCAAAATCTCCCAGGGCATGAAGGAGAGAGGCCATATCAGGGACCTGAAGCAGTGCCGCGTGAAACTGAAGGAGCTGAGGCAAGCCTACCAGAAAACCAGAGAGGCGAACGGCCACTCCGGGTCAGAGCCCCAAACATGCCGCTTCTATGATGAGCTGCATGCCATTTTAGGGGGTTCAGCCACCATTACCCCAGCCGTGTTGTTTGATTCCTTCAATGGAGATGGAGGCAATATGGAAGCAGGTTTTGGGGACGAAGATGATGATGATGATGATGATGAGGTTGTAGATAGCTCACAGCAAGGAAGCGGAGAAACCAGTTTTCCCGACAGCCAGGAACTGTTTCTCACCCTGGACCTGGAGCCAGTACCCCCCGAACCCACCCAAGGCTGCCTCCTGGACCCAGCAGGCGGAGAAGGGACCTCCGGTGAGTGTAGCTTTTAAAATACTATACATGGTTTAAAAGCAAGCATGTGAAAGGATTACTTTGCCCTGGCATTCACGGCTCTCCTGGATGTACTCCCAAAGCCTTTGCAAAAGGTTTCTGGGGAGGGCAGTCTTATTGCGTCCTTCATGATAGGACACTTTACCACTCCAGGCCAGTAACACGTACTCGGGAATCATTGTACAACAAAGCATTGCAGTGTATGTTTGTTGGCGTTCAAACAACATCCGTTCTTTATCTCTCTGTGTTATCCTCAGGAGAGTGAGATATCATTCATGGTCACCTGGTGGAAATAGGGTGCTTTTCTTTAGGGGACACTCAGAGGAGCCCATTCCTGCTGGGCTGTTTGCCTGTGGCTGAACAGAAATGTTCCCCGCTGTTAGCCACAGGGAGGAGGGAGGGTTGAGGGGGTAGCCACGCGGTGGGGGGAGGCAAAATGCGACCTTGTAACGAAAGCACATGTGCTATGTATGTAATGTTAACAGCAAGGTTTACCCTGAAAGAGTGTAGCGACTGTTTTATAAAATGTGTCTTTTTAAATACCGCTGTCCCTTTTTTTTTTTCTCCACCAGCTGCATGTGTTTCAATGATCACAGGATCTTCTCCTTCCCAGAGGCTAGTGAAGCTCAGAAAGAAAAAAAAAATGCACTCGCGATGAAATGTTCTCCGAGCTCATGCTGTCCTCCCACACTGATAGAGCACAGACGAATGCGTTGAGGCAAATTAATGTCAGAGTGCAGGAAAGCACAAAATGACCGGGAGGAGAGGTGGCGGGCTGAAGAGAGTAAGTGGCGGGTTGAAGACAGGGCTGAAGCTCAAATGTGGTGGCAGCGTGATGAGAGGAGGCAGGATTCAATGCTGAGGCTTCTGGAGGACCAAACCAGTATGCTCCAGTGTATGGTTGAGCTGCAGCAAAGGCAGCTGAAGCACAGACTGCCACTACAGCCCCTGTGTAACCAACCGCCCTCCTCCCCAAGTTCCATAGCCTCCACACCCAGACGCCCAAGAACGCGGTGGGGGGGCCAACGCCCAACCAGCCACTCCGCCACAGAGGATTGCCCAAAAAAAAGAAGGCTGGCATTCAATAAATTTTAAAGTTGTAAACTTTTAAAGTGCTGTGTGGCATTTTCCTTCCCTCCTCCACCACCCCTCCTGGGCTACCTTGGTAGTCATCCCCCTATTTGTGTGATGAATGAATAAAGAATGCATGAATGTGAAGCAACAATGACTTTATTGCCTCTGCAAGCGGTGATCGAAGGGAGGAGGGGAGGATGGTTAGCTTACAGGGAAGTAGAGTGAACCATGGGGCAGGAGGTTTCATCAAGGAGAAACAAATGGAACTTTCACACCGTAGCCTGTCCAGTCATGAAACTGGTTTTCAAAGCTTCTCTGATGCGTACCGCGCCCTCCTGTGCTCTTCTAACCGCCCTGGTGTCTGGCTGCGCGTAATCAGGCTCAACCTCCCACCCCGCCATAAACGTCTCCCCCTTACTCTCACAGATATTGTGGAGCACACAGCAAGCAGTAATAACAGTGGGAATACTGGTTTCGCTGAGGTCTAAGTGAGTCAGTAAACTGCGCCAGCGTGCCTTGAAACATCCAAATGCACATTCTACCACCATTCTGCACTTGCTCAGCCTGTAGTTGAACAGCTCCTGACTACTGTCCAGGCTGCCTGTGTATGGCTTCATGAGCCATGGCATTTAGGGGTAGGCTGGGTCCCCAAGGATACATATAGGCATTTCAACATCCCCAACAGTTATTTTCTGGTCTGGGAATAAAGTCCCTTTCTGCAGCTTTTGAAACAGACCAGAGTTCCTGAAGATGCGAGCGTCATGTACCTTTCCCGGCCATCCCACATTGATGTTGGTGAAACGTCCCTTGTGATCCACCAGAGCTTGCAGCACTATTGAAAAGTATCCCTTGCGGTTTATGTACTCGGCAGCTTGCTGCTCCGGTGCCAAGATAGGGATATGGGTTCTGTCTATGGCCCCACCACAGTTAGGGAATCCCATTGCAGCAAAGCCATCCACTATGACCTGCACATTTCCCAGGGTCACTACCCTTGATATCAGCAGATCTTTGATTGCGTGGGCTACTTGCATCACAGCAGTCCGAACAGTAGATTTGCCCACTCCAAATTGATTCCCAACTGACCGGTAGCTGTATGGCGTTGCAAGCTTCCACAGGGCTATTGCCACTCGCTTCTCAACTGTGAGGGCTGCTCTCATCTTGGTATTCATGCGCCTCAGGGCAGGGGAAAGCAAGTCACAAAGTTCCATGAAAGTGCCGTTACGCATGCGAAAGTTTCGCAGCCACTGGGAATCGTCCCAGACCTGCAACACTATGCGGTCCCACCAGTCTGTGCTTGTTTCCCGAGCCCAGAATCGGCGTTCCACAGCATGAACCTGCCCCATTTGCACCATGATGTATGCATTGGCAGGGCCCATGCTTTCAGAGAAATCTGTGTCCATGTCCTGATCACTCACGTGACCGCGCTGACGTCGCCTCCTCACCCGGTATCGCTTTGCCAGGTTCTGGTGCTGCATATACTGCTGGATAATGCGTGTGGTGTTTAATGTGCTCCTAATTGCCAAAGTGAGCTAAGCGGCCTCCATGCTTGCCTTGGTATGGCGTCCGCACAGAAGAAAGGCGCGGAACGATTGTCTGCCGTTGCTCTGACGGAGGGAGGGGCGACTGACGACACGGCTTACAGGGTTGGCTTCAGGGAGCTAAAATCAACAAAGGGGGTGGCTTTACATCAAGGAGTATTTCAGGCAGGACTTCATGGAGGGTTCCAATAAGAAATGGTGCACCTAAATTATTGTTCTTATTGGAACAAGGAGGTTAGCCTGGCCTCTGATTGATACATGGCTAGATTTACCTCGCTGCACCTTCTCTGTGAGTGAGTGCAGTGTGACCTAGAGGAATGAGTCCCCTAGACAGGGGAGGGGGGGGAAGCAAATGAGTACAAAACAAATCTGGTCTATTTCTTGTTTTGATCCACTCCATCTATCTTTTACATCTTTGGCTGGCAGCAGACGGTGCAGAAGGACTGCATGCCATCCACATCTCATGGCTGCTCGGCAGAAGATGGTACAGTACGACTGCTAGCCATCCTCATTTCTTGCCTGCCCGGCAGAAGATGGTACAGTACGACTGCTAGCAATCCGTATCGCCTGCCTGCTCACCATAAGACGGTTCAATAGGACTGACTGCACGACTAAAGAGAATGACCTGGTCAAGTCACTCCAAATTTAGTCCCTGCGCCCATGTCTGCCCAGGCTCTCCCAGGCGACGTGGCCAGGAGCACCTCTGACACGACGAGAACGGCTACCAGTCGTACTGCACCGTCGCTGCCAGAAGGCAATGGGTTGCTGCTACTGTGTAGCAATGCCGTACCGTGTCTGCCAGCACCCAGGAGACATACGGTGACGGTTACCTGAGCGGGCTCCATGCTTGCCGTGGTATGGCGTCTGCACAGGTAACTTAGGAAAAAAGGCGTGAAACGATTGTCTGCCCTTGCTTTCACGGAGGGAGGGAGGGAAGGAAGGGAGGTCTGACGATATCTACCCAGAACCACCCGCGACAATGTTTTAGCCCCATCAGGCATTGGGATCTCAACCCAGAATTCCAATGGGCAGCAGAGACTGCGGGAACTGTGGGATAGCTATCCACAGTGCAACGCTCCGGAAGTCGACTCTAGCCTCGGTACTGTGGAAGCGCTCCGCCGAGTTAATGCTCTTAGAGCATTTTCTGTAGGGACACACACACTCGAATATATAAAACCGATTTCTAAAAAACCGACTTCTATAAATTCAACCTTATTCCGTAGTGTAGACATACCCTGAGTGCCCTGTGCTAAGGAGAATATTGAACTCTGGTGAAGTCAGCAAATGGGTGCACTGCTTGCACCAAGGCGGGAGATTGGTGTACATTGCAGATGTCTTGAGGACAAGGGACTGGGCACTCATTGTAACTGGATGGTGGTATGTGTAAACTGCTAACCTGCAGTGACAAAGAGTGGGGCTTGTGATAACCTGGAGTGGAGTGCTTGTGTGGCTTGCAGCCAGCAACTTTGGGAGAACTTCCCCCAGTGGGCCCAGACCAGACACTTCAGTTAACTGTGAAAGTGACACAATGAGTTAGTGGTTGGCTATGATAACTATTACTACTTTAGATGCAAAATCTTATGTGTTCCATCAGTTAGCATTACAGGTTCTGATTCTGTTTTTGCTATCTGCTGCGTAAAATCTCCTTTGAAACTAGAAAGTAGCTTTCCCCACCCTACCATTCACTTGTTTACTTTGTCCTCTCTTTGGCAAAAGTGCTAGAGCCTAGCCCTCGGCCCACTCCACACATGAAGCTGTCATTGGCTTCATTGAAGAGTTCTATGTATATCGGGTAACATTTTCAAAAGCATCTAAGTCACTTTAGGAACCTTAAGAGTGTTTGAAAACAAGACTTAGGAGCTTAAGTCCCTTATGTGCTTTTGAAATGTAACCTAGTGTGCCTAGGGGATTGAGTTTTTATTGTACTGAACTTTCTTGTGGGATAAGAATATATCTGTCTTTTTGATTGTTTCTGTCTATGCATCATCATGGATGGTATCAGCAAGAAAGTATATGCTTCAGGGAACCTGTCTGTGCACTAACACTATATTAGTTGTTTCTCCATAGTAGAAAATAAGTCTGTTTGCTAGTTAACTTCCACAGCAGAGCAAGAGCAAACATGGAAAGTGTAGACACAGTCTCAGGACACACTGGAATGATGATGCTATGGATTTGGGGTCAGGGCTGGGAGGGGAGTTAAGTTTTATTAAAGGCCAGCACCACGATAAACCACAATGAAAACAATTACATTTGTATAAAAAGTTAAGAAGCTCAACTAATCCTAAGGCTCACATACTGAGGTCACATCCTGACTGTGCTATGTGTTGGCAGACTCCCAGCACCAAAGGAAAGTGCAGCATTTAAATCCTCTGCTGACAGTCCTCCCAGGCCAAGAGAAATTCTGCCCCATGGGGGTTCTTTACTATCTGTCCTGGACGTGGTAAATACTTACACAGATGAGATATGCTGGTTTTCCAGCATACTGAGAGAGATCATTGCCTAATCTTCTCTTGCAAATGTCCCCTGATGATACTGTTCCTTATAAACCCTTGATCTCCTTCCATCCTGCAGATGAGTTCTCCTGCTACTAAGCACTATTGTGTACATGCTGGAGGCTAGAAAGCTTAGACTTGTGGTGGCTCAGCAGTTAACTTCAAAAGGAGAGACGGGATGAGGGTTTCAGCATAGGTAGAGATGAGATGTGATGGAAATGGTGTGAAAGGCATATTTACACACCCGTGAGGTGCAGGAGGAAAAGGAAAGCTCATCAATATGGAAAGTGAACACAAATGGGAAGCGGGAATTGAGAGAGAGAGAGAGGTGGTGTTTGAAGATGCTCCACTTGCTCAAGAGAAACATTTTCATCTTTTGATACAGTTCGTGAGGAAAGCTGAGGTATAACTGTCAGTTAATTTAGCCAAAGTTTTCAGATGTATTGAGGAACTGCCCGTACTTCCATTTTTGTGTGCACCTCAAAATAAGAGCTCTTGTGGAAATTAGGCTATATACCAGTAACGGAGCCTAAGTCCAACGTTTAAGTGCCACTGGCATTCACAAAACCCGTGCTTCAGCTGCTGCCTAATGCTGTAGGCTTCTACAGTCCCTAGGCACCTCCATTTCTGCTGGTGGGCATGCACAAGCCGCCTGACAGGGCCATGCAGTGCCTAACTCATGCCAGCAGGATTCACAAACTAGGCATTTCCCCACCTACCTCAGCATATCTGGTAGGTATGCTCAGAGTATGCCATAACCCATAAAAAAACTATGCAAAAAGAAAAGGAGTACTTGTGGCACCTTAGAGACTAACCAATTTATTTGAGCATGAGCTTTCGTGAGCTAGCTGTAGCTCACGAAAGCTCATGCTCAAATAAATTGGTTAGTCTCTGAGGTGCCACAAGTACTCCTTTTCTTTTTGCGAATACAGACTAACACGGCTGTTACTCTGAAAAAAAACTATGGTGTTTGGTCCTTTTATACCTAGTAGCCCTGTGGTTAGAGCACTCACCTGGGATGTGGGATATCCAGGTTCACATTACCTCTCTCTGCCTGATTTGGACCAGGGACTGGAACCCAGGTTTTCCACTTTCAAGGTGAGTGCCCTATTCCTTAGGCTACGGGTGGGCAATAATTTTTGCAGGGGGGCTACTCCATGAATTTTGGTAAGTCGTCACAGGCCCCACATTTCTGCTATTAATGGAGGGGGTCTGGGAGGGAGTTTGGGTGCAGGAGGGGGCTCCCAGCTGGTACAGAGTGTTTGGGTACAGGAGAGGGTGAGGGGTGTGGGCTCTCGGAGGGAGTTTGGTACAGGAGGTACCTGTTACCTCTCTGTGGAGACTTACCTGTTACCTCTCTGTGGAGGCTTTGGGCAGGGGATTGGGGTGCAAGGTCTGGGAGGGAGTTTGGGTGCAGGAGAGGGTTCTGATCTGGGTTAGGAGGTTGCGGTGCGGGAGGGGGTGTGAGGTGGAGGCTCTGGCCAGGAGGCGCTTACCACGGGTGGCTGCCTGCCTGCCATAGCCCCACACCGCTCCTGGAAGCGGCTGTGGGGCCGGCTGCTGCTGGCACGTCTCTGCGCGTCCCTTGTGGGGAGGGGGCAGCGGGTCTCTGCCCCCAGCACCCCCCCTGCAGCTCCCATTGGCCTGTTTCCATAGATTTACCTGTTACCTCTCTGTGGAGTCCGTTCCCCCCCCCCCCCGGGGCATGCAGACACCACGAGCAGCATGGGGCCACGGCAGGAGTGCCCTGCTGTGCTGTGGGACCTTTAACAGTTTGGACTCGGAGATCGCGAGGGAGCAGAGGAGGCCGGACAGAAATGTTATATGGGCTGGATCTGGCCTGCGGGCTGTATTTTGCCCACCTCTGTCTTAGGCTATGGGGTATTCAAGGGTGGGTGGCTCTGAATTGCTCCTGTTGAAACTGTTCCACTTTGTATAAAAGTCACTGACTCAGGACTTGAACTTGGGTTTCCTATCTCCCAGATGAGTGCTGTAACCACCAGGCTATGGAGAAATTAACATGTACTTTTTTTCTCTGTCCCAGTGTCCCCCTTGTGAATCTAGCCCAAAAAGTTAATTTTGGTACGTCATACACATTTTTACAATGTTAATACACTTAATCATTGTGTAAATCTTTGTTATATTCATCCATATGGACATAATGTTCAAAATCTATTTTAGTCATTTGCTTGGAATTTTCTCATTTGTTTCTTAAAATGATAGGGATTACCAGCTGTGGTGGGCTCTGAGGATGACGCAGTCCCAATGTGAGATGGAGCAATCCCTGAGAGATTCCATACAATTCTGGGCTTTACATTTTGAGGAGTTTATTTAACTCTAGTCAATTATTTTTTATATTTAAGTTAGCTTTTACTGTAAAGTCACATTTTATTCATGAAAAGCAATCTTCAGGTTTATGACTAAAAAGGTTTATTTGAACTGGAAAGGTACGAGATCTATTCGAAGACAGAACACCACACTCACTTCCCAGAAAACACATAATCAAGTAGACAGTATTATGCTAAAAATGCTGGCACTAAAGAAAGTTATTTTGGGCCTTGGTCCTGGGAGGTACAGAGAATTTTTGCTGGGTGCTCAGCAACCACAACACTCGGAGCCTTCGGGCACTCAGCACCTTGCAAGACTGAGCCTTTGTTCCTTGGGAAATCTCATTTTTGCTCTGTTTGCATCTCCTTGCTAAGAAGGCTATTATCATCTTTACAAAGACAGACAGAGGCTGGATTTGCATGTGGAAATGTCTGCTTTCTAATAAACAATAGTAGTAATGTTTTTCTATTAAAAGTTCTTTAGGGCTATGTAGCTCCCAATGCAATTACTGGGAGCACAGAAACTGCTTTCTATCCCTCATTGTTCAGTGTGTTTGCATTCAAACTAATTTATTGTTCTTGTAGCATTGTCTCGCTTTTAAAAGCCTAATTTAAAGGAGAATTTTAGAAAGAGAGAAACAGCTCTGACACTCTTAATAAAGTAAATATAAATGTCAGAGTGCATTGTCATTTATTACAGGACAAGGAGTATTCTGTAGCCTCCTTCCTACAAAGCAAAAATAAATACTTCACAAAGAGCGAGAATGGTGCTGTAAGCTAAATGGAAAAAAGTGTTCATGTGAGATGGAAAGGGAGGAAAGTAATCCGTCTCGGGGTGGGGGGGAGGGGAGATTAGTAGTATTGATGTTTGTTTATGTATTTTCTTATGTGGTGACATAAGTGAGTGGCACTTTAGAATACATATAAAAGGCCTGATTCTCATTTACACTACGGTTCCTTTACATTACTTTTGCAGCATACACTGCTCTGGCAGTGTGAAGTGACCTTAAAGTGAATGTAAATTTTACTCCTGAGGGCATTCTGCGCCAAAAAATTAAAAATTTTGCACCAAAAAAAAAAAAATTCTGTGCACAGTATTTAAAATGGAAAATTCCGTACATTTCATTTGTCATATAAATGTGGAGGCTCCAACATGGCATTGGGGAGCACAGGCCACTGGCTACACAGTGGTGGGAGATCACTATGCAGCTCCCCCATCCTGGAACATGGACTTTGTGTTAAGGCTGCACCCAACCCTGACACAGCACAAGGACCAGGCCTGCCCCAGAAGCACCCCAGGGCCCTGCTCCTCCATGCCAGGTGCACCAGGTGTGGGCAGGCAGGCTCAGCAAGGCAGGATCCAAATGTGGAGGGAGATCCAGGGGGAATCCAGGTGTGGGGTGAGAGAGTGCAGGTGACTCAGTGGGGGAATCTGGGTGTGGGAGGGATCTGGATGCACAGGGTCTTGTTGGAGGGTTCTGGGACTCTGTAGGGGGATCCAGGTGAAGGTGGTTGGGACTCAGTGGGGGGGGGTCTGGGTGACGGGGGGATAGAGCTCAGAAGGGGGGGGGTCTGTGTGTGTGCGGGATCCAGATGCTGGCGGAGTGGGGCTCAGTGGGGTGGGGATCCAGGTGCAGCTGGTTGAGGCTCAGTGGAGTGGGGATCAGGTGGCTCATTGGGGTGGTTCAGGTGCAGGCGGAGTGGGGCTTGTTGGGGGGATCTGGGTGTTTGGGGGGGGTGAGGCTTGGCAGGAAGGTCTCGGTACAATGAGGTCTGGATCTATGGGGTTGGGCGGATGGGGGAGCAGCTCCCTGTACAGGGATCCCTCCCCCTGCAGCTGAGGAGTGATGGGTGCAGAAAGCATGCGGGTGAGGGGATTTTCAGAGCTTCCTACAGCTGGGGGAGAAATCTGGGAGTGGGTCTGACATGGCCCCGGATGCTGTGCAGGGGAAGAGGAAGTCCTGTCCTCACCAGAGCAGCCGGAACTAGCAGCTGAGCCCGGCGCAGGGTAGAAGCCACTATTGGCATCTGCCACAGTCCTGCCCCGTGTCCCACAGTGAGTTACATCTCTGTTGGCTGGGGAGGGATGCATGACTGCTCTTGTGGCTTCCCTTTGCTTCCCCATCTGAAAATCATTTTTCTGCAGAGAAGCAGAGGAATTTGCAGGAGTCCTAAATTCTGAACATGTGCAGTGTCACAGAATTCACACAGGAACAAAATTTACACTGCTTGAGTGGTGTAAAAGGGTCCGTAGCGTAAATGAGAACGAGGCCTAGAAGATTTTATATTCTGGGTTAAGATGAGAACGGAGGACATGACAAACACATGTTGGGTTAGGAGAGGGGAAGGACACGGGCAATATAACAGTGAGGGCAATTGGGAGGCAATGCAGGCATCTTGAAACTAACCATGTTTTTGTCTATATATTAGAAGATATAGTTTTTAAGAACCCTCCAGTGGGTTTTAATAAGGGCCTATATGACATATGGGAGATGGCATGACAGACATGGACAGGATTAGGAAGGGAGTTCAAGGGAAAGGATAGATACAGGTGTTGGTGTGGGAAAAGGACACAAAAGAGGCATGCAGGCAGATAGCTTGGTTTGAATGAAGAAGGGATGAGGAAGAAAGAAAGAGCATTCTAGACCGAGGGATCAGCCCAAGTGAATCACTGGGAGATGACAGAGATGAAGCCCAGCGTAGCACAGTGAGCAAGCAGTGGAGCAAGTAGGTTTAGGGTCAGGGGTCTCTGAGTCACTGGAGGAGTTTGAAAAGCATGAAGGCAGTCTGGAATGGAGTCAAAGAGATGAGGAAGCCAATGAAGGTGATAAAGGACGATACCATTTATTTTGCATGAAAATAATCATGCTGGACAACCCAAACTAGAAGTGATCTGGAGTATAATGGGAATCTTAAGAGTGAAATCCTGGCCCATTGAAGTTAATAGCAAATGTCCCATTCATTTCAATGTGGCCAAGATTTCACCCTCAGTTTGAGCTTCTTTACCATTATAGGAACATGCACAATGCATATATGTTGGATGAGCTGTGATTTCAGAGAGAATGTAAAATAGGTCATGTTTGAAGGACTAGACCTGTATTACTGCCAGTTAGTTAGATTTAAAGTTCTCAGGGCTCCAATTCAGTCAATAAATTGTTTATTGAAAAAGCAGCTTTTCCGGTATAAGTAACAGTAGCTTGACAGCTGTTAATTTAAAATTAAATTCAGAGTGAAAAAAACTGTAGCAGCTATACAAAGTTTTACGACTTTCGGCTCAAGGCTGAGGGTCTTGTGGAGAAGCCATGGTGAGCTGTAAGGAGACCAGAGTTCTCTTTCTGGCAATGTCCCAGACTTTCTGTGGGCGCATCTAATTTTCGGTGCTGCAAATTTCCCCTATTTTTTAAATTAAGAACGAGAATATTTTTTTCATTTTCTTCAGCCAATGAAAGCTATGTTTCTATATTTTCTATGAAAAAGACTTGGAGGGACAGGAAAAAGTACATTTAAAAAAAATCTTGATAAATTATCTATAGCAATTCTTCTATATTAGTGGTCTGCAATCTTTTTACGCACAAGATCACTTTTTGAATTTAAGATCAACCCAGGATCTACCCCTCCCCTTCATCAAGGCCCTGTCCCCGCTCACTCCATCCCCCCTCTGTCGCTCGCTCTCCCACACCTTGACTCACTTTCACCAGGCTGGGGCAGGAGTTTGGGGTGCGGGAGGGGATGCAGGCTCTTGCCTGGGGCTGAGGGGTTCGGAGTGTGGGAGGGGGCTCTGGGCTGAGCCTGGGGTAGGGGGTTGGGGTGCAAGAGTGAGAGGTGCAAGCTCTGGGAGGGACTTTGGGTTCAGAGGTCAGGTCGTCAACTGCACCTAACCTCATAGAATCCACTGGACATTTCATGAATTTTACTTTTTATTAGTGTCAGTTGTGGTTTATAGATCCAAAATCCTTCAGGGATTGTCACAAATCAGTGTAACATTCTCCCCTATGGGGGTGTGCATAGGTTGAGCCTGGGACACAGGGTTGAGGTGCAGGAGTGAGGGGTGTGGGCTCTGGGAGGGAGTTTGGGTGCAGGAGGGGGCGCTGGGCTGGGACAGGCGATTGGGGTACAGGCAGAGGTGAAAGTAAGCCGGTATGCCACGGTACAGCGTACCAGCAAGAGCTGGTGCGCCATACCGGGGTGGATCGGCTTCCCCAGGCACAATTTAAAGGGCCTGTGGCTCCCAGCAGCGGCTGGAGCCCCCGGCCCTTTAAATTGCTGCCAGAGCCCTGGGGTAGCGGTGCCAGGGCTGGGGCGTCGATTTAAAGGGCCCCGGGGTGGTAGCGGCGGCCAGAGCCCTGCTGCCAGAGCCCTGGAGAAGCAGCGGTGGCCCTTTAAACTGCTGCCAGAGCCAGCAGCTGCTGCTGTTACCCTGGCGGGGGGAGGTACTCACCGGTACAGGTGACCCCTCTGACCCCCAGCCCCACCCCTTCCTCCTGAGACCCCGTCCCTTCTGGGGGCCAGAGCCGGCCCCAGCCCAGCCCCGTACCAGTAAGTCCCTCGACTTACTTTCACCCCTGGATGCAGGAGAGGGTGAGGGGTGTGGGCTCTGGGAGGGAGTTTGGGTGCAGGAGGGGGCTGGGGTAGGGGGTTGGGGTGCGGGCGGGGGTGCAAAGTGTAGGCTCCTGCCGGGAGGCGCTTACCACAGGCAACCCCTGGTCAGCGGGGCTCAGGCAGGCTGCGTGCCTGCCGTGGCCCCATGCCGCTCCTGGAAGCGGCTGGCTGTTGGCATGTCACGGCCCCTGGGGTGGGGGCAGCAGGTCTCCGTATGCTGCCTGCATCCACAAGCACCACTCCCACAGCTCCCATTGGCCGGTTCCAGGAGCGATTGGTTCCTAGCCAATGGGAGCTGCGGGGATGGTGCTGGGGGCACAGGCAGCGCTTGGAGCCGCCGCCTCCCCCCCCTCCCTCCCCGGGGCTGCACAGACGTGCTAACAGCCAGCCGCTTCCAAGAGCGGTGTGGAGCCACGGCAGGTAGGCAGCCTGCTTCAGCCCTGCTGCACCGCTGGACTTTTAGCAGCCCGGAGATAGCAACTGAATGGCAGAGGCTCCAGGATTGACCAGTCGATCGTGATCAGTGGGATGGTGACCACTGCTCTATATGATACATTAGGAGGACTTGAAGTTCAGGTATCTTTGCCAACCACCAGAATACAGTGCAGATTCTTTAGACAATTAGAAAAGTGGGAACTCCAAACATTATATTGATGTACAGTTTGTGTTTCTACCGTGACGGGTTATGTACAATCTGACTTTAAAATTATTACTTGTCCAGGATTGAATATTGTCTTTTCTGAATAACCGAACAGTGTGATGTTTGGGCTATGTCTGTACTATCATTTATGTTGGTATAACTTATGTTGTTTAGGGGTGCAAATAAGCGACCCCCCTGTGTGACATAAGTTATGTCAACCTAGGTACCGGTGTTGAGACAATGTTGGCGGCAGAGCTGCTTGTTGGGGTTGGATTAATTAAGTTGATGGGAGAGCTCTCTCCCTTCAGCGTAGAGTGGCGAAACTAGAGAGCTTACAGCAGCGCCACTGTAAGCTCTCTAGTGTAGCCGTACCCTTGGTGAAAGAAGTAAATCTTATTTGTGGGAGTTTCTATCTAATCGGTCTCCAAGTCTGACCATTATTATCCTATATATGAAAGTTGTTTGAAAGATGAATAGTAGATCTGGGTAGGATGGATTAATGAGCAGTGTTCAGGATAGGCAATTAAAAGTACAAAATAGTTGTATCAGGGATAAATACCACTTTATTTTATTAGATACTTTCTTTTCCTTGAAATTGATGTGATGTGACAGTCAAATTTCCCTTGTGCTGAAATTTTGAACTTTTTTCCTCTATATAAGGGCTTACCTTATTCCGGATACTAGTGAATCAGTGTCGTGTTTTTGTTTGTGGATCTGAGAAGGAAAAGGGTCAGTAGAAGAATAAAGTGAGCAGGATAGTCTCTCTTCCTCCTCTCTTTCCAGTGAAATTGTTGGGGACACAGACAACATGAAGAGGAGCAAGTGTGTGAGGCCTTCAAGTTTCTGCTCCTCATCTTCCTTAATTTTGTTAGAACAACATTAGACAACACTTGATTTGTTTCATTCTACCTGGGAATAACTTCATCATAACTAATTCATTAACACATACCTACTCACTAGCTTTTTTATCGATATAATTTGTGTGTAAAACAGGCATTAATTAGCCTTTTTGAAAATCACCTTGGCAACTACATAGTCTAATTAATGCAGATGTACTTTATAATGTTGTCTCTCATTTTTACCTGTTGACAGGGAGATTATTAACATGAATACCAGCTGGGTACCTGCATTTTCTTTTCTCATTTAAATGTCTGCTTCAGATATCTTTTTTTTTTTTTTCAAGGCAGCTTTCTTGTTTTCTTTGAAAGCTTATAATAAGCCATGGCTTGGGGATGCTTCATCTTTTCTTGTGCCAAACTCAACAGCAACAACCAAAAAAAAAAAAAAGATTAAAGGCGTAGTGAACCAAAATGACAGATTGAAGATAAATGAAAAACATTGTTAGTTGCTCAAATTTCATCCTTTTGTCTTAGGTCATTAGCTGTAGTGTGAGAAACAGGCACAAGAGAGCTGTGTGAGTTTCCTTGGAATAGCAAAATGTGTCACATCTTGGAGTTGTGTTTTCAATTTGGTGGGTCTTGATTTCTGAGTGTAAATTTTTAGCAGAAATTTTGAGCAGTGGAGTTGGTGTGATGTGTGGGGCAAGGGAAACAATTAAGGAACACTCTGTGCTTGTAAACATTTCTGTTCTGTTGCAGTTTTAAGTGGCAAAATGCTTAGACATATACAAAAGAGAAGAATAATGTTGATAGAAGGAACTGGCTTTATGATCCTTAAGATTTTTAGTTTTTATAAAAAGAAAAGGAGGACTTGTGGCACCTTAGAGACTAGCCAATTTATTTGAGCATGAGCTTTCGTGAGCTGCAGCTCACTTCATCGGTTAGTCTCTAAGGTGCCACAAATACTCCTTTCCATTGTGTACTACACCTATGTGTTCTGCCGTGAGATTGTAAACCTCGGGGAGGAGACACTGTTTAAAAGTGAAATCCTGGCCCAGCTGAAGTGAAGGGAAGTTTTATCATTGACTTTATGAGGGCTAGAATTTCAGCCTGAGCGTTTGTACAGTGCCCTTCACAATGGGGCCCTGTCAAAACTAGGGACCCCTAGTTCAACTGTAATACAAATAATACATAATAGTAATCATAAAAACTGCAAGTACCAGGGAGAGCCAGATGGTAAGAGGAGAGCTGGCCCATAGGAAAAGGAATGGAGACCTTTTGGATCTTAGTCTAACTATTGAAATGTCCACATTTCCCTCAAGCACTCACAGGAAGTTCTCCTAATCACTCCTAGGTGAGTGCGCCTGTCATATGTGATTCTTCTGCAGGTTTTTCTAGGGTAAATTACACTCGTTATTAAAGGGAACATGCTTTGTAAACTGGCTGTTCCATTACTACTTGCTTCGATGCCTTTTGACTGTAGTAAATGTACCTGAATACTTGGATGCCAATATCTAAACTGTATTGTTAAATTTATGCACATAAATTTGGGTTACTGCTGGTTTCAGGGGATCCACCAAGCATGGCTGGCACTAGACTCAGTGAGGCCCAGGGCAGAAAGCTGAAGCCCCAGTGTGCGGGACTGCAGCTTGGGGCCTCGAGCCCACCACCCAGGGCTGAAGCCAAAGCCTGAGTAATGCAGCTTCATGAGGCATGGGACCCCAGGCAAAATCGTGAGTAATGCAGCTTTGTGGTGCCTCCTGTGGCATGGGGCCCCAGGCAATTGCCCTCTTTGCTATCCCCTAACGCTGGGCCTGGCACAGCTGGGCCATGGAATTTTTATAACATGTTGGCGGGGGGCCTCAGAAAGAAAAAGGTCGAGAACCCCTGCTGTAGAGTATTACAGTGTCCGTATTGAAATGACCTCTGTTTTAGTGATGGGTTCAGTATTGGAATTGGATAAACTGCCTTCCTCCCTAATTAAGCTTTGAGACCATTCAAAGGAACTGTTTTTACACTAAGAACCTGCTTGTACATACAAGAGTAAAAACAAGCAATCAGGTTGGGGATAGGGCATGGAGAAGATGCTTCCCAGAATTACTCCAGAATAGGCATTTGTAATCTGCATCCTATGATTTGGTTTACTGCTGATTATGTGCTATATGTATCTTATGACTTTTAAAACAAACTTGGTATTTGTGGATAATATAAGCACTATACCCAGATGTATAGACACTCTTCTCTTAACCTGTGTACAGACATCAGTGGATTTACTCTCACAACACTCCTGTGAAGTAGGGAAATCTCCTCCCCATATTACAGAATGGGCAGCAGGAAGCTAGTGGCAAAGTCAGGATTGAGACCTACTCAGCGCCATAGCCACAGGGCTCATTCTACCTGCCATTCCACAGCCTTTTGACTGTTTCAGCTCCTCTCTTTGCTGCAATGCCTTGGGGAAAGGTCTCTGAATATTTAACTTGCTTGCAGCCTCTAATTTTTGAGCTCTTAGGAACCATATATAGCTCCAGTCCTTCCCTTTACTACTGCTAATTGGTTCTGCAAGCTGCAGCATGAAATTGATATGATTCCTGTCAATTTCAGAGCTGCCCCTAGAGTTGTGACTAGCTGCAGTGAAACCAGATCCAGTTTTGTCAGTTTCATCTTAGTGCCACATGGAAAAATAGTATTGCATTGTTCATATTTCAAACTTACATTTGTATTTAGAGGGGCTAGAAACTTATTTTAACAGTTGATACCCATCTTCAGCTTCCATTAAAGTTAATGACAATTGCATATATTCAGCACTTCTATAAAATTGAGCATTAATTAAAAATACTTAGCATTTATGCAAGTAATTGTGAAAACTCAATTGCTGCAGAAATTGATGGCTTCTTGTCCTTCTGTGTTCCCCCAAACACCAGGGTAATTTCCTATTCTCTATTGAGGTGCTCTTTCAAGCTCTGCCCCAATGTAACAGATGTTTGTGGATTTTCAGTGTCTAAACCAATATTGCTATGGAAAAAATATTTTCTATGTTACTTTGCTGCTGTTCATGGCTCTAAAAAGCTTTTACTCAGGATTATGATTATAAATCATTAAATAATTGTTTGAGTTCTCTGGCTTATAATAATTATTTGTCTGTAGGCTAGTTTAATTTTCCTGGTATATGGAACATTATTTTCCTTGGCTGTTTGAGATTCTGAACAGCTGGAGGTCTGCAAACAGAGGTATCAAGAGAGTGAGAAGGGTAAAACTGTGCAACTAGCGCATTTGTCGGCCATTCTGTTTAAAAAAACATGACGTATCTCTGATCAGATAGTGGGAATGTTTTCTCCTGCAGTCCTGAGTCACTTGTAAGGAATGTTAAGATTAATGCACCAGATGAATTCTGTCACTGTGTTCTGTACTGTTGCAGAAATGGAAATTGTTCTTCCTTTGAACCTTCCTCTTATTTCAAATAAAAGTTCAGGTGCTCCAGAACTATTATTAGTATTCATTGGAAATTAGATAGATGCAAATTCTGATTTTTATTTATTTATTTTTTTCCTCCAGAATCTCCTATTAGTGGTTAGCACTAGATCAACATTTTTTTTAGGCTCTGCTTTGCAGAGCAAGAGACTGAGCCTTTTTCTGTGTTTGTTTCCAAGAATATTTTGGATATACCTATGTTGCAATAAAAGCCTTTTGTGGTACAGCCGTGGCTGGCTTGGGTCATTTGAGCTGGGGCCTGGGCTCTGAGATCCTCTCCTCTTGCAGGGTCTCAGAACCTGGGCTCTGGCTGGACCCTGAAAGTCTACACTGCAATTTTTATAGCCCTGCAGCCAGAGCCCTGTGAGCTCTTATTCAACTGACCTGGTCTCTGAGACTTGGTGCCTCTTTTTTTTTTTTTAAATCGCGGTGTACACACACAGAGGTACTACTACTGCAATATAAACAGCAATTAATAGTGTTCTCAGTTACAATGGTGTAAATCTGGAATAACTTCATTTAACTTCAGTGACATTATCTTGATCAATGTAATTGACATAGAATTTGGTCCATCTGCAACCAAGTGTTAATTACCTGAAGAGCAGTGGGGGTTCTCAACCAGGGGTCCAGGGCCTCCTGCAGCGGGGCCATAAGCAGGTTTCAGGGGATCCGCCAAGCATGGCTGGCATTAGACTCACTGGGGCCCAGGTCAGAAAGCTGAAGCCCCAGCGTGCGGGACTGCAGTCCGGGGCCTTGAGCCCACCACCCAGGGCTGAAGCCAAAGCCTGAGTAGTGCAGCTTCATGGTGCATGGGGCCCCAGGCAACTGCTCTCTTTGCTACCTCCTAACACTGGGCCTGGCACAGCTGGGCCATGGAATTTTTATAACATGTTGTGGGGGGCCTCAGAAAGAAAAGGTCGAGAACCCCTGCTGTAGAGTATTCAATGTCCGTACTGAAATGACCTCTGTTTTTAATGATGGGTTCAGTAAAGGAATTGGATAAACTGCCTTCCTCCCTAATTAAGCTTTGAGACCATTCAAAGGAACTCTTTTTACACTGAGAACTTGCTTGTACATACAAGAGTAAAAACAAGCAATCAGGTTGGGGATAGGGCATGGAGAAGATGCTTCCCTGAATTACTCCAGAATAGGCATTTGTAATCTCATCCTGTGACCCTTCGATATTCATGAATTTACAGTGGGCCAGATTCTGACACCAGGGCTCACATTGAATAGTACCTTACTTCACAAATATGCTTGTTGATTTTGAGGATAAAGGTTTTAGAATCTCACCCAGTATTATTAGCAGCCTGTGAGTGTAATTTCAGTAAGGGCAATTTTTCATAGAAATATGAGTTCATGTTTTCATAGGTAAAAGTATGTTTTTTTATTTTTCTTTGAAATCCAACACACAGAGTGTAGTTCAAAGCCATAACAAACAACACAGAAGTGAAAGATTTCTTCTGAATCGCGCAGAGGCTAATGTAGTGCCCATTTTTAAAAAAGGGAAGGAGGAGGATCCTGGGAACTACAGGCCAGTCAGCCTCACCTCAGTCCCTGGAAAAATCATGGAGCAGATCCTCAAGGAATCAATTCTGAAGCACTTAGAGGAGAGGAAAGTGATCAGGAACAGTCAGCATGGATTCACCAAGGGCAAGTCATGCCTGACTAATCTAATTGCCTTCTATGACGGGATAACTGGCTCTGTGGATGAGGGGAAAGCGGTGGACATGTTCCTTGACTTTAGCAAAGCTTTTGACATGGTCTCCCACAGTATTCTTGCCAGCAAGTTAAAGAAGTATGGGCTGGATGAATGGACTATAAGGTGGATAGAAAGTTGGCTAGATTGTCGGGCTCAACGGGTAGTGATCAATGGCTCCATATCTAGTTGACAGCTGGTATCAAGTGGAATGCCCCAAGGTTTGGTCCTCGGGACGGTTTTGTTCAATATCTTCATAAATGATCTGGAGGATGGTGTGGATTGCACCCTCAGCAAGTTTGCAGATGACACTAAACTGGGAGGAGTGGTAGATATGCTGGAGGGTAGGGATAGGATACAGAGGGCTCTCGACAAATTGGAGGATTGGGCCAAAAGAAATCTGATGAGGTTCAACAAGGACAAGTGCAGAGTCCTGCACTTAGGACGGAAGAATCCTATGCACCGCTACAGACTAGGGACTGAGTGGCTAGGCAGCAGTTCTGCGGAAAAGGACCTGGGGGTTACAGTGGACGAGAAGCTGGATATGAGTCAACAGTGTGCCCTTGTTGCCAAGAAGGCCAATGGCATTTTGGGATGTATAAGTAGGGGCATTGCCAGCAGATCGAGGGACGTGATCGTTCCCCTCTATTCGACACTGGTGAGGCCTCATCTGGAGTACTGTGTCCAGTTTTGGGCCCCACACTACAAGAAGGATGTGGAAAAATTGGAAAGAGTCCAGCGGAGGGCAACAAAAATTATTAGGGGACAGGAACACATGACTTATGAGGAGAGGCTGAGGGAACTGGGATTGTTTAGTCTGTGGAAGAGAAGAATGAGGGGGGATTTGATAGTTGCTTTCAACTACCTGAAAGGGGGTTCCAAAGAGGATGGCTCTAGACTATTCTCAGTGGTGGAAGAGGACAGGACAAGGAGTAATGGTCTCAAGCTGCAGTGGGGAAGGTTTAGGTTGGATATTAGGAAAAACTTTTTCACTAGGAGGGTGGTGAAACACTGGAATGCGTTGCCTAGGGAGTTGGTGGAATCTCCTTCCTTAGATATTTTTAAGGTCAGGCTTGACAAAGCCCTGGCTGGGATGATTTAGTTGGGGATTGGTCCTGCTTTGAGCGGGGGTTGGACTAGATGACCTCCTGAGATCCCTTCCAACCCTGATATACTATGATTCTATGAGAGGTAGTACTCTGTGCATAACTTAAATGGATGTAGGTAGAGAAGTCAAGGTATACCACCCTTGCACTTCTCCTGCCCTGGAGTCAGCCAGAGGTCAATTCAACTCCCAGTGGAAGTTTTATCAGCTTCAGGGCTTCTCTAATTATGGTAAGTATGATCTAAAGGCTGTTTCAGAGTTAGGGATTGCCAAAGATTTTTAATTCCAATCAGCAAACCAAAAAAAAAAAAGCATATATATAAAATTTTGGCTAGTTTGGATTGATGTTTGTATATTATGTTGTCATTCACTGATGTGGAAGCACTTCCTTATTTTTATAATGTTCAACTCCTATTTTTTCCTCTCTCTCCACTGCTAACACCTCACGTCCATTCTCTGCTGTTCCTCCATTCCCTATCTTTTATATATTCCCTCTTTAATCTTCTGTCTGCTTATGTTATTTCTGTGGCCTCCTGCATACATCCAACACACACATACTTTACATTTCTCCAAGGTTTTTCTTTTAGATCTTTCAAATTTATATTGCAATGGTTCTCAAACTTTAGCAATATGAGGACCCCAATTTTGATTTAAAATTTTTCGGGAACCCCCAAACCTCCCTGCTCAGCCTTTGCCCCACCCCCTTCCCTGCCCCTTACCCGGGGCTATGTCCGTGCCCTGCCCCTTCTCCAAGGCCCCGCCACTGCTCACTCGCTCTCCCCACCCTCACTCACTTTTACCAGGCTGGGGCAAGGGGTTGGGGGCAAGAGGGGGAGCGGGCTCTGGGAGGGAGTCTGGGTGCGGGAGGGGGAGCGGGCTCTGGGAGGGAGTTTGGGTGCAGGAGAGTTGTGGGGTGCAGGCTCTGGGAGGAAGTCAGGGTGCAGGAAGGTTGTGGGGTGCAGGCTCTGGGAGGGAGTCTGGGTGCCTGCTCCAGGCACCGCCCCTATAACTCCCATTGGCTGCAGTTCCTGGCCACTGGGAGCTGCGGAGTCAGTGCTCGGGGCGGGGGCAGCGTGTGGAGATCCCCTGGCCCCAGGGTACATGCCCGTTGCTTCTGGGAGCACCGGGGAGCCAGGACACACAAGCCTGTTCCCCAGCATGTTGGAGGTGCACCTGGGAAGGAGGGGTAGGAGTTTTTCAGCGGGGCCTACGGACCCCATTGAGTCCCCTCGGGGACCCCCAGGGGTCTGTGGACCCATTTGAGAAATGCTGCTGTATTGGAATCAACTTTTTTTCACCAGAGTAATTCCCCAAGGTCCTTGTTTAATTCGGAAGGAAGGCAAAGGTATATACATTTCAGTGACGTGCAAACCATGCCAGAAATTATTAAGAAATAACAGGGATACCATCATGGTCTCAGTAAAGTCAATGGCAAAACTCGTATTGACTTCAGTTGTGCATGAAGTTCCACCCTAGTTTTCTAGTGACTTCTTTTATAAGCGAAACAGAATGAAGTATCAAAACCTTATTATTTCTGGCCATTCCTATTTACATCGTCTCCTGATTTCTTGCATTGTGCGTATGCATTAAGCAGCTCATGACTTGCCCACTGATAAACTCCACGTTTCATGAAAGGAGATATTCTCTCTCCCCTCCTTCCCCCAAAACCTTTGTAGGGCTAATTGAAAATATCAAACTCCATATGCACCCAAGTTTACAACAAGGAAGTCTGCATATTAGACTGCATCTCAAGAGGAAACAGATTGAACCACAAACAGCAAAAGGCTTCCTGAGCATTTGAGCCTTCAAACAAATTTTTTGTTCTGTTTATTGTAGCCATTACTAACATCAGTCCATCTCTAAGCAGCCACGGGGGAAAGAATCATAATCATGTGGTCGCTTAAATGAACCCTGAACTTAACATAAAAAACCTATACAAAATCCTAGCATATTGTAGTCCACCCCAACAAGTCTGAAAAGTTGCTTAAAAGCATTTGGAGCAGAATAGGAATGTAGTCTTGAACCCTGAAAACCACATTCCCATTTCTGCAGCGAGAAGCAGGTGTTGTCTGCGCATAGGACTGGTAGTCAGTGATTCCTGCCTTCTAGCCCTGGCTCTGACACTGACCCTCTTTCGAACACTGAACAAGTTACATAACCTCTCTGCCTCAGTTTTCTCACCTGTAAATTGAGGGTAATAATAAGCTACATCACAGGTGTGTGTAGGCAGGTTGGTGTATTAGGTGACACCTTATTAGCACTTTGGAGATAAAAATGCTAAATATACTACTAACTTCGCCTTCAAAGTAGACATGGAAGACATGTTTTCATGTCACAAAAGCTGAGAGGTTCTAATACCTACACAAATAGCAGCAGAAATGCATTGTTAAAGGAAAATCAAACCTATGTATTCTCCAGACCCTCAAAATCTATTCAGAAAAGATTGTTTTAGCTTCTCCTAACCAAATTGACATTTCTTAGTCTAAGCCAGGGGTGAGCAAACTTTTTGGCCCGAGGGCCACATCTGAGTAGGAAAATTGCATTTAGGGCCATGAATGTAGGGTTGGGGCATGGGGTTGGGGTGCGGGAGGGAGTGTGGGGTGTGGGAGGGGGTGTGGTATGCAGGAAGGGGCTCAGAGCAAGGGGGGTGGGGTGCAGGAGGTGGCTCAGGGCAGGGGGTTGGGTTGCAGGAGGGGTGTGGGGTGCAGCAGGGGGCTCAGGGGGTTGGGGTGCAGAAGGGGTACAGGTGCAGCAGGGAATCAAGGCAGGGGGTTGGGGTGTGGGGCTCAGGGCAGGGATTCGGAGTGCAGGCTCTGGCCTGGCACTGTTTACCTTGAGTGGCTCTGGGGTGGCAGTGGCGCAGAGCGGGGCTCAGGCAGGCTCCCTGCCTGCCGTAACCCCGCTCCACTCCCAGAAGTGGCCAGCACCATGTCCCTGCGGCCCCGGGGAGGTGGGGGCGGGTGGCAGAGTGCTCCGTGCACTGCCCTCGCCTGCGGGTACCTCCCCCGAAGCTCCCATTGGCTGTGGTTCCCTGTTCCCAGCCAGTGGGAGCTGTGGGGGGTGGTGCCTGCAGGCGAGGGCAGTGTGTGAAGCCCTCTGAAACACCCCCCCTCCCGCCCGGCGCCGCAGGGACATGATGCTGGCTGCTTCTCCCGCGGGCTGGATCCAAAGCCCTGATGGGCTGAATCTGGCCCGCGGGCTGTAGGTTGCCCACCCCGGTCTAAGCTTATTTTCTGTATTGTTAATATGACTTTTCAAGGTCTTGCATTCTTCAGTGGACTCATCTACAGTTTAATGGCATTGGGCCCATGAATAGTGCATGTTATTTAGTACTTAGGGTGTGCCAATGGTAATTACTATCTTTATCATAAGAATTCAAGGTTTTATCCAAAAGAGGCCATACCTGCTTGGAATTGCTCATAATCCCCCCTCACCTGTGATTGGAGCTCCTTTTTGAATGTTCTGGATTTTTTAGAGTCTAGTCACTTTTGTAGGATAAATGCTAGGGCTCATGCGATTAAGTAAAAAAAAAGTAATCGCGATAAAAAAATGAATCACGATTAATTGCACTGTTAAACAATAGAATACCAATTGAAATTTATTAAATATTTTTGGATGTTGTTTTCTATATTTTCAAATATATTCATTTCTGTTGCAACACAGAATACAAAGTATACAGTGCTCGCTTTGTATTATTATTTTTGATTACAAATATTTTCACTGTAAAAATGATAAAAGAAATAGTATTTTTCAATTCACCTTATACAAGTACTGTAGCGCAATCTTTTTATCATGAAAGTGTAACTTACAAGTGTAGATTTTTTTTTGTTATATAACTGTGCTCAAAAACAAAACAGTGTAAAACTTTAGAGCCTACAAGTCCACTCAGACCTACTTCTTGTTCAACCAATCACGGAGATAAACAAGTTTCTTTACATTTACAGGAGATACTGCTACCTGATTCTTATTTACAATGTCACCTGAAAGTGAGAAGAGGCATACGCATGGCACTTTTGTAGCTGGCATTGCAAGATATTTACATGACAGATATGCTAAATATTTGTACGCCCCTTCATACTTAGGCAACAATTCCAGAGGACAGGCTTCCATGCTGATGTTGCTCATTAAAAAAATAATGCGTTAATTAAATTTGTGACTGAACTTCTTGGGGTCGAATTGTATGTCTCCTGTTTTGTTTGACCCACATTCTGCCATATATTTCATGTTATAGCAGTCTTGGATGATGACCCAGTACATGTTAGTTTTAAGAATACTTTCACAGCAGATATGACAAAATGCAAAGAAGGTACCAATGTGAGATTTCTAAAAGTAGCTACAGGACTCGACCCAAGGTTTAAGAATCTGAAGTGCTGTCCCAAGTCTGTGAGGGATGAGGTGTGGAGCATGCTTTCAGATGTCTTAAAAGAGAAGACTGATGTGGAAACTACAGAACTTGAACCACCAAAAAAGAAAATCAACCTTCTGCTGGTGGCATCTGACTGAGATGATGAAAATGAATATGCGTCGGTCCACTCTGCTTTGCATCGTTATCGAGCAGAACCCATCATCAGCATGGACACCTGTCCTCTGGAATGGTGGTTGAAGCATGAATCTTTAATGAATGTGGCACGTAAATATCTTGTGACGCTGGTACAACAGTGCCATGCAAAAACCTGTTCTCACTTTCAGGTGACACTGTAAACAAGAAACGGGCAGCATTATCTCCTGCAAATTGTAAGCAAACTTGTTTGTCTATGCGATTGGCTCCACAAGAAGTAGGACTGCATGGACCTGTAGGCTTTAAAGTTTAAATTTTTTTATTTTTGAACATTGTTATTTTTTTGTACATACATCTCTACCCCAATATAACGTGACCTGATATAATGCGGGTTTGCGTACAACACGGTAAAGCTCTGACACACAGCTCTGAGCAGCGTGTTGAGCATGCCGGGCTGGGCCGAGGGGTTGGATAAGGGGCAGAGGGTCTCGGGGGCAGTCAGGGGCTCCCCACCCTGGGTCTGGGAGGCAGGAGCTGTGGGGGGGCACTTTTGGGGGCCCCGCAGTCCCAGAGTGGCCCAGGGGATTAGCGGGGGGCCAGTCCGCTTCCCTTGCCCCAGCCCCAGCCCCAGCCGTGTCACTTGGAGGAGGTGGCTTGGGGAAAGGGACCCTCCTCCCCCCGCACTCACTGGCAGCAGTGGAAGCGGAGCAGCCCGGCCCCAGCCCGCTCCATTCCACCAGCTCCCGGCCGCAGTGCTCCGCTTCCTGCCACAGGTGAGTGCGGGACCTTTCCCCAACCCCCCTCGTCCCCAGCGACATGGCTGGGGCCTGGGCAAGGAAAACAGAGCAGGCTGGGGCCACGTCGCTCCGCTTCCCGCCACTGGTGAGTGCAGAGGGCCTCCTTTCCCCAACCTCCCCGCACTCACCGGCGGCAGGAGGCGGAGCAGCCCAGCCCCCGCCTGCTCCACTCTTCCAGCTCCCAGCCACGGTGCTCCGCTTCCCGCCTCACGTGAGTACGGGGGGCGTCCTTTCCCCAACTTCCCTGCACTCACCAGGGGCGGGAAGCAGAGTGCTGTGGCTGGGAGGTGGGGGAGTGGAGCGGGCTGGGGCTGCATTGCTCCACTTCCCGCTGCTGCCGGTGAGTGCCTGTCAGGGGGCGGGGTGTGTGGATCGGGGTCGGAGCAGTCAGGGGATAGGGAACAGGGGGGTTGGGTAGGGGGTGGGGTCCTGGGGGTGATTAGTGAAGGGGGTTTCTGGAGGGGGCGGTCAGGGAACAAGGAACTGGGGGGGCCAAAGCAAGTTCGATATAATGTGGTCTCGCCTATAACGCGGTGAGATTTTTTTGTCTCCTGAGGACTGCGTTATATCGGGGTAGAGGTGTAATTCTACATTTGTAAGTTCAACTTTTATGATAAAGAGATTGAACTGCAGTACTTCTATGACTATTTCTTTTGTTTTTGTACAGTGCAAATATTTGTAAGAAAAATAAATATAAAGTGAGCACTGTGTTGTAATTGAAATCAATATATTTGAAAATGTAGAAAACATGGAAATATATTTAAGTAAATGGTGTTCTCTTATTGTTTAACTGTACAATTAATTTTTTTAATTGCTTGACATCCCTAGTAAATGCACCAAGACCCAGGAAGCTGACCACAGGCAATCTGGAAATGTGTTGCTCTTTTGAGGCATTATGAAGTGCTGGTTGATTCTCCAATATAAATACCTTCACAGACTATATAAGAAAAGCAGTGAACCTGAAGAAAGCCTGTTTAGCTCTGGCAGGGAGTTCTTCCCATCGCTCATCATCAAGCCCTCCAGCCAATTAAGAAGGCCATGAGTCTTGGTGGTGAATAAAGCATGGAACTAGAACAAATGAGTTGTACTGCTGGTCCTGCCACTGATAACATCACTTCCTTTAAGTGAAAGTAGCATACACAGAATTCTCTAAGGGGAGAATTCTCCCAGTGGGGAGAAAAAATATAAGATGTCACTGTGTGTGGAAGCTGGATCTCCTGGCTGGGTAGCACAAGGGCTGCATTGAGGCTAACCTGCCCAACCCCTCCACACCAGCCATAGAATTTTACAGGCACACAGGAAACCTGATGGTGGACCCTTAAAGTGTGGTACCATAGCCAGGCTGTTTCTCTACTCTCTGGAGCTACGCCAGGGTGGTATGCATTAAGGCTAAATTTTTGAAGTGTCTAGGGATTTCAGGCACCTCCATTTTTGCGTGCCCAACTTCACTTCACTTTAAAGGGGCCTGATTTTTAGAGTGTGGATGCTCAGTAATTTCCAAATAACTCAGAATAATATATTTCAAATAAACTTCATTGTGCAAATAGTTTAAAGCTAATTCTATACATAGACTACTATATATCTGAAGAAGAGTTATGTGTACAGGAGCCATGTGCTAGGCTCATTAATCACAGTGAGCCATTTTAATCACTTTTTTTTTAACACTGGAGTTGTCATTATTAAAACTTTAACGGGAAAATGTCAGATACAACACACAATCTAGCATGTCTTTTGATGTTTGAGAAGAGGCAATAGAACAGACTACAGTTTGGACTTGTATAAACATTTTCATTATGTAAGGTGAGAATGGAGAAAGCATAGCTAATGGATACCTACCGTCCATGGCTTTGGTATTTAAATATCTACCCAAAATATGGTTGGATTATTCCATTTTTAACTTCAAAACAAACTAAAAGATTTACTTGTTTATATTTTCACAGTTTATAGCAACAGTGATTGCTGGGTTGGGTATTTTCTGGTAGGTAAATGACTAGCTAAATTAAAAACCAAAGTCAAAGCTTCCTTGTCAGTCAGTATCACATTTAGAGGTTTTCTGTCAGTTAAATTGCAATATGAATAAAAAGTGTGCACTGTATAACAGCTTTTTTTTCCTCAAGGTATCCCAACTGGTTTTACAAACATTGATCAGTTTCTGGAAATAAAATATAGACAAATGGACCAGAAACTATTATATGCTCAACACTTAGCTTTGTGGCCTGATTCTGATTTCTGTTACACCTATTTAAATCCAGATTAAATCAAGTTAAATTGGATTTAGAGCACTGTAATCATAGTCTGGCCTTTGGACATTAGGATGCTGTCCAAGACGCCAAAGGGTGGTCAATTACATTTTTCAAGTGGGGTGGTTGTTTTTTTCACTGCTAATAGGGAAAACCCCACATTAAATTTTCTGCTCTATATGTTTATAATATTCAGTGAAATTAATGTCAAATAAAGTTAAGAAGATCATGAGGAAAATTTGAAAGCAAGAAAGCTGTGTATATTTATATGACAAATATTGAACAGTATAGAATATGTAAACTGGCTGAGAAAATTCTCTTAGAAAAACAGTGTGATTTTGTTTTCAAACATGACTTTTTTGTAATTTAGTCTGCCATCTACTCCCAATAAAAATCTCTTCTAATTCCCAGATTACCATTAAAAAGATCAGATTTAGGTACAAATTTTTTTTTAATTTTTTTTTTTTTAGGTTGAGGTTTCATGATTAGTCTTAATGTAATAATATCCTTTAGGTTTTGGTCCTTGGAGCTAGGACCATTTAGTAAAAAGTACAGTGGTAAAAAGCAAACAGCAACCCCACCTATTATAAATAACAATGTACTGTAATATGTTTACTAAGAATTTTAAATGCCATTTGTTTGTATAAGCAATAAGAATTTTATTAATCTCTAACTCTCATAAACAGATCAAGTGGTAAGTACAGCTGTATGTTTTTCATACAAATATCCTTAAGGTGCATTTGCAGGGATTTAAAATGAGACTAGTTGCATTAAAACTGTTGTTTCAGCCGTTAGTTTTTACCAAAAGTTCCAAAGCACTTCTCTAGACAAGTTTAGTCCTGGAAATCGGGACCTTAGACTAGAAAGTTTGACAGGTATAGTAGCTAAAAACATATGATTGTACTGAGCATCTTTTCTATTCTGATTTGCTTAATTGGCGGTTGGCTCCAGCCAAAAGGTTCTCGGGCCCTTTAGTTTGATTTGTATGGTTAATGTCAGTGAGTCTGGTTTTGGTTTGGATTCTGGCTTGTACGGATACAGCTGGATACTGAGACATTCCACCTTTCCTCACACCAGGTCTGAAGGCAGGGAGAAGGGAGAAAATGTCACTGTGGCAAAGTGCTAGAAGAGGTGAGCAGAAAATTACTTTTTCTGGAGCTGCTGCAAATGACCCCATAAACGAGCTATAAGAGGTTGAAGTAAGACTCTGCAAGAGTGTGAGATAAGCATATATCTCAGTGAAACTCTATGGAACTTAGAGACAAAAAGTAAAAATTTCCAAAGCACCTACGTCAGTGGTTCTCAAACTTCGTTGCACTGAGACCCCATTCTGACAACAAGTTGGGGGAGAGAGGGCCAGAGGCTGAGCCCCCCACCCCGGGTGGGGGGTAGAGCTCGTGCTTCAGCTTCAGCCCCAGGTCCCAGCAAGTCTAATACGGGCCCTGGTGACCCCATTAAAATGGGGTTGTGACCCACTTTGGGGTCCTGACCCACAGTTTGAGAACTGCTGAAAAGTGATACAGTTGTCTATGCCAACTGTCTAGCTTGGTTACAGTTATGATTGTAGTGATACCCAATGTGGATGATCTCTGAGGACTGGCTGTGTGAGTTAAGTTTATAATCTTTATCCATTATTTTTTGGAGCAGTAGCCACATTAAACTTGACTCAGCAGAAAATACATGGTTTAAATGGGTAAAGAACACTACCTTGTACCTTAGAAATGGTCCCTCCAATGTTGGGTTCAGGCATGTTGGTATAACGGTCGGGGGGGGAAGTACCATTCATTCAGCTGTGGATAAATAGGGGAGTTCACTTCCCATTTCTGCCAGTTTGGGGAAAACATCTGAATATGTCATCAGACCAGCAAATAAGAAATATTAGGAACAGAAAGTGCTGATACTCCTTTTAATATGATGTATCCGAACAGGAAAAAAAAAAGAAGGGAGTTCTGTAATTTAATGTGGCTATAAAACATGCCAGAGATTGATTTTTTTTTCTTTTTCAAACTTCCTAGCTTGTCTTTCAGAAGTAAAACAGTATGCTCTGAGAATGGCTGAAAAAGCACATTTCCTGTCCAGCTCTGAGAAGATAAAGGATGAATGCTTTGGTTGTGAGCTTCAAGCTATCATTGTGATTTAAAAAAAAATTGACAATTTTTGATTTTGTTTTAAATTTTTTTTTCTTAATTCAAGTGTTCGTATTTGATACTCTCTTCAGTCATTTTCACTCTCCTGTTGAAATCCATGACTTGTGCAACTAAGCTATTTTACTTTGTTAGTTTTAATAATTAAATCTTTATTAAAGATCTCAGATAACAGGCAGAAGATATGTAAGCCAATGAATACAGCTGCTATTAAGTACATACCATTTAACTAGTGTCTTCACTTGTGTATATACAGATGGTATCAGAATACCAAATACAGGTTATAATCTGACTGTTCTTGGGCCATGATATGGGAGCCATTCAAGTCCTACATTGGGGAAAAATTATTAGCCTCTCTTCATTTTGGGGGGTGGGAGAGGGAGAGAAACAAGTCGAAAGTGTTCAATTATGGGAATAAGAGATTAAAGCTCTGAGGGGCAACACATTTGAAAAGACAAGTTATAAGTCTACAGAGCAGAAACTAAGGCCTGATCTACACTATGAGTTTGTGTCGGATTTAGCAGCGTTAAATCGAATTAACCCTGCATCCGTCCACACAATGAAGCCATTTTTTTCGACATAAAGGGTTCTTAAAACTGATTTCTGTATTCCTACCCAACAAGGGGATTAGCGCTGAAATCGACATCGCCGTTTTGAATTAGGGTTAGTGTGGCCGCAATTCGAAGGTATTGGCCTCCGGGAGCTATCCCAGAGTGCACCATTGTGACCGCTCTGGACAACACTCTGAATTCTGATGCATTGGCCAGGTGTACAGGAAAAGCCCCGGGAACTTTTAAATCTCATTTCCTGTTTGGCCAGGCGAGCTCATCAGCACAGGTGACCATGCAGTCCCAGAATTGAAAAAGAGCTCCAGCATGGACCGAACTGGAGGTACTGGATCTGATTCCTGTATGGGGAGAGGAATCCGTGCTATCAGAACTACATTCCAAAAGACGAAATGCCAAAACATTTAAAAAAATCTCCAAGGCCATGAGAGACAGGGGCTACAGCAGGTACGTAACACAATGCTGTGTGAAACTTAAGGAGGTCAGACAAGCGCACCAGAAAACCAAAGAATCAGACGGACGCTCCGGGACAGAGCCCAAGACATGCTACTTCTACGCTGAGCTGCATGCAATTCTAGGGGGGGCCGCCACCACTACCCCACCCTTGTCCGTGGACTCCGATGATGGGGTCCTCTCCACCATGCCTGAGGATTTTGCGGATGGGGAAGATGAGAAGAAGGAGGAGGAGGACGAGCTTGAGGAGAACACTCAGCACACCATTCTCCCCAACAGCCAGGATCTTTTTATCACCCTGCCTGAAATACCCTCCCAACCCAATGAAGCCGGAGAAGGGACCTCTGGTGAGTGTACCTTTTAAAATATAATACATGTTATAAAAGCAAGCGATTAAGTAGCACTGAGGACTTGGGATGCATTCGTGGCCAGTACAGCTACTGGAAAAGTCAGTTAACATGTCTGGGGATGGAGCAGAAGTCCTCCAGGGACATCTCCATGAAGCTCTCCTGGAGGTACTCTAAAAGCCTTTGCAGAAGGTTTCTGGGGAAAGCAGCCTTATTCTGGCCTCCATGGTAGGACACTTTACCACGCCATGCTAGTAGCAAGTAATCTGGTATCATCGCATGACAAAGCCTGGCAGCGTATGGTCCCGGTGTTTGCTGGCATTCAAGCAACATCCGTTCTTTATCTCTCTGTGTTATCTTCAGGAGAGTGATATCCTTTATGGTATCCTGGTTGAAATAGGGCAATTTAACTAAGGGGACATTCAGAGGTGGCCGTTCCTACTGGGCTGTTTGCTTGTGGCTGAAAAGAAATCCTCCCCGCAGTTAGCCATGCGGTGGGGGATGAGGGGCATTGGCCCTGAGCTGTTCGCATTTGGCTAGCAGGGATCTTCCCTGATACTAGTCATTTGGTGGGGTGAAGGGTAAAGCAATCATCCCAGAGAATTGGATGGGGGGGAGGGGTTAGTTTGGTTTCTGCTGCCGCATGTTAACAGGAAAACCACAGCACTAAATGGCCAACTCAACGTGCTTTTCTTGGTATGGGAGAGGAGGGCGCTGCTGTTATGAAGGTTGCAGAAGCTAAAAGACTATGGCTTACCATGGTCATCTGCAAGCTGAATTCTGTTGCCTGGCACTGCGTGTGTGATCTCTAACACCAAAGCCACAGGCACTCAATATAAGATGCAAAATGCAACCTTGTACCAAAATCACATGTGCCATGTAATGTGAATAGTGTTGTTCACTGTGAAAGAGTATAGCCATTGTTCTGTAAAATGTATCTTTTAAAATACTTCACTCCCTTTTTTTTCCTCCAGCAGCTGCAAATATTTCAAGCCTCCCTCCTCCGTCCCAAAGGCTATCTCAGATAAGGCGGCGAAAAAATGCGTGTGCAATAACGTGTTCCCTGAGCTCATGCAGTTGTCCGGCACTGACAGAGCTCAGCAGAATGTGTGGAGGGACACAATAGCAGAGACAGGAAAGTGGCTGATGAATGTGAGGAGAGGTGGTGGGAGGAAGATCAGAGGAGGCATGAGGCAATGCTGGGGCTACTGCGGGATCAAACGGACACGCTCCGGCGTCTGGTGGAGATTCATGAACGGCAGCAGGATCACAGACTGCCGCTGCAGCCCCTGTTTAACCGCCCTCCCTCCTCCCCAAGTTCCATAGTCTCCTCACCCAGACGCCCAAGAATGCGGGGGGTGGAGGCTCCGGGCAGCCAACCACTCCACCCCACTGGACAACCCAAGCAACAGAAGGCTGTCATTCAAGAAGTTTTAAAGTGGCCTTTCCCTTCCCTCCTACCCTCCTCCCACATCTCACCCGGGCTACCGTGTGAGTTCTCTCCCTATTTTTATAATCAAATAATAAAGAATACATGTTTTTTAAATGATAGTGACTTTATTTCCTTTGCAAGCAAGCTGTCATCGAAGGGGGGAGGGTGGGTGGCTTACAGGGAGTTTAGAGTCAACCAAGGGGGTGGGTTTTCATCAAGGAGAAACAAACAGAAGTGTTACGCAGTACCCTGGCCAGTCATGAAACTGGTTTTCAAAGCTTCTCTGATGTGCAGTGCTTCCAGCTGTGCTCTTCTAACTGCCTTGGTGTCTGGCTGCGCGTACTCAGCGGCCAGGCGGTTTGCATCAACCTCCCACCCCACCATAAACATCTCCCTCTTACTCTCACAGAAATTGTGGAGCACACAGCAAGCAGCAATAACAATGGGAATATTGGTTTCGCTGAGGTCTGAGTGAGTCAGTAAACTGCGCCAGCGACCTTTTAAACGTCCAAATGCACACTCTATCACCATTCTGCACTTGCTCAGTCTATAGTTGAACAGCCCCTCACTACTGTCCAGGGTGCCTGTGTACGGTTTAATGAGCCAGGGCATTAAGGGGTAGGCTGGGTCCCCAAGGATAACTATAGGCATTTCACATCCCCAACAGTTATTTTCTGGTCTGGGAAGTAAATCCCTTCCTGCAGCCATTTAAACAGACCAAAGTTCCTAAAAACGTGAGCGTCATGAACCTTTCCTGGCCATCCCACGTTGATGTTGGTGAAACATCCCTTGTGATCCACCAGTGCTTGCAGAACTATTGAAAAGTACCCCGTGAGGTTTATGTACTGGCTGCCCTGATGGTCTAGTCCCAAGATAGGGATATGCGTTCCGTCTATAGCCCCACCACAGTTAGGGAATCCCATTGCAGCAAAGCTATGACCTGCACATTTCCCATGGTCACTACCTTTGATAGTAGCAGCAGCTCAATGATTGTGTTGGCTACTTGCATCACAGCAACCCCCACAGTAGCAACCCCCATTCCAAATTGATTACCGACCGACCGGTAGCTGTCTGGCATTGCAAGCTTCCACAGGGCTATTGCCACTTGCTTGTGAACTGTGAGGGCTGCTCTCATCTTGGTGGTATTGTGCTTCAGGGCAGTCAAAGTTCCATGAAAGTGCCCTTAAGCATGTGAAAGTTTTGGAGCCACTGGGAATCATCCCAAACCTGCAACGCTATGCGGTCCCACCACTCTGTGCTTGTTTCCCGGGCTCAGAATCGGCATTCCATGGCATGAGCCTGCCCCAGTAACACCATGATCTCCAAATTGCTGGGGACCGCGGTTGTAGAGAAATCTGTGTTAATGTCCTCATCACCGCGCTGCCGTCGCCTCCTCGCCTGGTTTTTCAGGTGCTGGTTCTACATAAACTGCACAATAATGCACGTGGTGTTTACAATGGTCGTAACTGCTGTGGTGAGCTGAACGGGCTCCATGCTTGCTGTGCTATGGTATCTGCTTGGGCAATCCAGGGAAAAGGGCGCAAAATGATTGTCTGCTGTTGCTTTCATGGAGGGAGAGAGGGTTGGGTGATGACATTTACCCATAACCACCTGTGACAAATTTTTGGCCCCATCAGGCATTGGGAGCTCAGCCCAGAATTCCAATGGGCAGCGGGGACTGTGGGAATTGTGGGATAGCTACCCACAGTGCACCTCTCGGAATGTTGACACTTGCCACAGTACTGTGGACCCACACCGCCAAATTAATGTGCTTAGTGTGGATGCATGCACTCGACTTTATACAATCTGTTCCCAAAAATTGACTTCTGTAAATTGGAGTACTTTTGTAATGTAGACATGGCCTACATAAATTTGAGTTTATGAAGGCTCCTCTGCTGCAAACAGCTATACTAGTGTGAATTCTCACTCATCCAGGCAGCGTTATTAATTTAACTGGGACTCCATGTGGGTCACAGAGTGTGTACTGGCATATCCGTTTGTAGGATTGATAGTTGAGAGAGAATTTGCTCTTGAGTTGAAAGCAGAATTATGTAGAGCTAGGAAAGAAAGCCAGACAAGTTGTTAGCATGCAGGCTGAAGAAGGCAGAAATTTTCAGTAACATCCCCACTGTCCTTGGTGAGCAAGGATTAAGGTCTTTTCTTCATGTACTGTGATGCAGCTGGACCACTATAGCACTTTAGTGAAGATGCTACTATGCCGAAGAGAGAGCTTCTCCCGTTGGCATAGTTAGTCCACCGCCCCTCCCGTCAACACAGCTCTGTCTACATAGGGGGTTAGGTTGGTATAACTATGTCACTCACGGGTGTGGATTCTTCACACCCCCATGTGATATAGTTATACCGATATAGATCTGTAGTGTAGACCTGACCTAAGAGTCACCAACACCAAAATAAGTAGCCAGACATTCAGAAATTTCTGGGAGGAATCTTACACTGCAACACCTATGAAGGCTGTTGTCTCAGGACTCCTACAAACTCAGAACTCTTACAAATCTTGCAGGGCTACCTGAAAACAATGCTATGCTGAAAGCACCCACTAACCACTTTATTCATTTTGTTGTATAACTATGCAGAAAAAGGTAACAGAACCCTTTGGAAAAATATAACTATTTATGTTAAGTATAGAGAGAGAGATCGTGGAAACCACAGTGATGGGCACATTAGAGACACCATGTGATGGATCATAATGTTTTTAATATTCTTCTGAAAAGGAAAATAGCTCAGTTCATTCCCTTCTCTCAATCCCCGTTTCTTCCAAAATGGTCTGAGACTGTGCAGAGATTTCTCTGTTTTTATTGCTCCCCCTTTTAAAGTTTTTTAGCCTCGAAAAGACAAAAATATGTTTATCTTTTTTGCCTTTTTTCACATCACTGTGGTCAGATACCAAGAGAGAAGTTACAAAAAGATAAGTTGAATAACAGATCTTGTTTTTCAGCCACTTGTGAGGCTGCCGTGGTCTCCAGTTCCCTATTTTCATAAGTTGTTTTTCCATCTTAACGATGAATGAGTACAAAGAATAAAGACAGTTTCTTACCATTATGTGAATTGCAGTTGCTGTTTTAAATCTGAATCAGTGTCATTTTTAAATCCCGAAGTTTCACAAGGTTTTTTTTTTTTTTGCAAAAATTAAAGTTTTTATTCCAGCTGGGGCGTACAAATTTCTTAAACATGTCTTAATAGCACATTATTTGCTCTGCTTCTTGTATAACCAAACCAAATGTTGTGAATATTTCTAAAGAGAATTACCTAGAAACTGGCAGTTTAAATGTAGTATTATAAAGCAATTTAGATCGATGTGGTTCGAATAGTTAATGATTCCAGTGGGAACAGTTGGGAAAAGGAGACCATAAATTACCACTGAGATGTGGTCTTGTCTGCTATGTGTCGGTAAAACAGACATCACTCAAACTGATCATGTCAAGATATGAATGTAATCAGCTGGTGGCTTCTAGGGGGCTTACTTACAGGATCAGAAAATTAGGATGCATGAAGGAATGTCAGGTTGACTGAGATAAATAATATTGATTGTAAGGATTTTGTGATGTTAAACCAAAGGCAAGCCAATGAGATGATTTAATCACTGTTTTCTTCTTTTTTGATGCATATTTTTTTCATTGGGCCAGAATACTGTTTGCCGACATCACATCTGCCAACCTTCCAAAAACGAATTATGCTGAACCGTAAACAGACCAAACATCACAGTTAAAAATAACTAAATGATGCCATCTGCTGTCATAAAATATCATTTAATGTTTTATGAGATGCATGAATGGTTTTGATAACTAGAAATGGAAATTGTATGCATTTACTAAAATGCTTAAAGCGGTTGTATGCCACAGAGACCTTTGTCAGAAAAATATAATAAGTTTGATTCTCATTAGCTAATGTAATTTGTAGAGTACATGTGGAGATTTTGCTTTAGCTACTATGAAATAGCTGACTGAAGCCTGAGGCCTTTAACCTGAGCCCTGCTGCCCAGGGCTGAAGTGAAGCCTGAGCCCCGCTTCGGCTTTGACCCCAGGACCCCACCAAGTCTAACACCTGCACTGGTGACCCCATTAAAACAGGGTCGTGACCCATTTTGGGGTTATGACCCACAGTTTGAGAACCCTGAGCTAGAATTCTGTTTGGGACCTGAAGCTTGAAGTTTCTATAATATAAACCAGCGGTGGAATCCAGCATTGCTTGAATCCCATCCTAAGTGCATCTATCCCATCTATTCATTTCTGCTAGGTACACTATTATATTATCTGAGCGTCTGGAAATCTAAAAGAGCATCTGTTTACCCTTGAGTGTACACCTAGGGAGAAAGTGTAGGAGGATCAGGGTCCTCCAGATATCCTGAAACTCATGTCAGTAAAAGAAGTGGAAAGCTTCTTGTGCAGTTATTTGAGAGAATTAGCTGTTATTTTATATATGTATATAATATTAGGTTTGTGTATTTCTGACTGCAAGAGTTAAAGACATTATGAACCTAACAATATTTTTCTCAAATGCAGCCATGGTACATAATTGTAATTCATAGCAGAACTCATGAATAATTACTTGAGCGAGTATTAAAGCATTCTGAACTGCCCCTAGCTCCCCACCGTTAATAATGTTTACAAAATATAAGTGGCAAAGCTTATAATGTTTACAAAATATAAGTGGTGTAGAACTGAAGATGCAGAATTTTAAAATTTATTAATATGTTCTTAGTTCTTTACTACTCTTTGCCTTGGTATACAATGCTCTGAAGTAAAAATGGCTTATATTACACCCTTGTGCCTGTAATACAAATATTCTGAAATCTATAACGGGGAATGTAGGCCCCCATCCTGGAGAAACTTGGGAACATGCAAGAGTAGTCCCATTGAAATCAACGTGAGTACTCATATAAGTGAAGTTATTTATTTATATATGTATATATGTAAATGTTTTCAGGATCAGGACCTTAGTATCTTACTTCAAACAGGTATACTGTAGATCCTGTCTCTAGAGTAAACAAATCCTAATAAGCATTCAGAAATGTGTAGATAAAGACATATGGTTTTTTGTTCAAATAATACGATTACTTACATACATACATACATACATACGTGTGTATTTCTGTTTATAAAAAATACCTAAGCACCCAACCCATATTGTTTGGATTGCTTTTACATTGTGTAATATCCATAGAAAAATGTATCTAATTAATTTTAAACATAAATATCCACTTGCAGACATAATATGGTAGAACTCCATATTAAGCATCATAATAACAAAAGCCCTTCAACCTCAATTTCTTTCTTGCTCAATGTTTGTATTTGTAGCATCCATAGAAGATGAACACATGGAAAACCAAGCTAGGGAATAAATTTCACCACTAACAATTCCTTAGGGAGAAGACCCTGGTCAGCAGCCTTTCAAACCAAAGGGAACATAATGCGTCCTGTGCAATAACAGAAGGTGTGCACTCAGGTACACTTAAACTATGCTGGTGGTCTGCAGTGTCTATTGGTTGTAATTTACTATAAACTTTTCACCTCTATATCCAGGAACGCCAACCTCAAGTGTTCAAAAATCAAGTCAGACCTCAAAAAATCATGAGATTGACATAAAGATCATGAGATTAAAAACATTCTGCGGTTATTTTTATTTGCCCTTTGGTTTCTGCACCTGTAGGGTGCACTCAGGTCACAGCTTTTCTCCACAATTATGAGGGCTAGAAACCTTTTTTCCCCTTAAATGGAAACTGAGATTCACATATAGTCACAGGATTCGAGGAGATGAGTCTTGAAGGAAAACACAAAATATAAAATTGAGTTGGCAACCCTGTACACCATACAGCTGATGGAAGATTATGGTTTAGGATACATTCCTGTACACACACACCTGTTTCTATTAAAAAAAAAAATTAGTGATTGGGGTAAATGTGATATGAAAGTAAGACAAACATGGCATAGCTGTTTCCATACACATGGAATATATTGTGATGTTTGTATAGTACATAATCTATAATTAAAGGTATTACAGCCAAAATGTGTACTTTCCAGTAAAGTGTGAACTATTAACAAGAGCACACGGATCCATCATATAATGCATTGTTGTAGTGCCATGTCTGTGTTATAACTTTATGAAATGCAAGTAAGCTGATGTTAGGCTGGCACCCATTGTAAAGCTACTGAGCATCAGGAAGCTTCACTGGTATAATCTTCAAAAAATTCTTGTAATTAACAATTGTAAAAAAATTGGCTACATAATATTGTTAGTGGAATGTCTGGGCCTCTTCTATCACAGAGATTTTAATGCTGCGACAGGGGTATTCAGCCTTTGCAGTTCCCTGGTGGGGGTCCTGTGATCCTAGTACACCCCACTCAAAGAAGCACTGAGCTGAGAGGAAAAGAGCGACAAACGTGGGTCTGCCAAGCTTGCTTAGAGAGGACTCTCTGGAGCAGGCATCTTAAAACCACAGAGATCTGGTTCTCCAACAACTAGAGGACCTAGTAACAACCAATCAGAGCTCAGTAGCCTCAGATAAAAGGAGTTGCAGAGGCCTAGCAGGACAGTTTCTGGCTGGGCGTGGAGGAGGTAGAGTCTCCTTTCTGGCCAAAGGAGCCTGTAAATTAGCCTGAGTTTATGGGCTGTCTGAACTTACACTGGGATTGCAGAGAGAGGAGACCTGATGATGCTGACCCTGAGATAGGGCTGGAGATAAAAGGGCCCAGTAGGAAGGGGCCCAGGGAACCAGCAGCGACAGGTTGTGGGTCAGCAGTGCATGGCTGCTGTGTGTAGGATACCCTGGTTGGAACTCAAGGTAGCGTGTGGGCCTGGGTTCCCCCACCAGCCATAGACAAAGTGGTGTAACCCCCAAGAAGGAGTCAGAACTTATTTGGGAGCCTGAACAAAGAGCTGCGTTTAAAGGGTCCAGAGCCAGGACAGAAGATCCCAGCAAAGGCAAATAGATTGTTAGTTATAGGACTCTAATACCTGGAAGGGGTTTGTTCGGACTTTGTGAGTTGGCTGGAGGGCCAAGCCACTGAAGACCAACCGAGGTTGGCCAGCAGCCTGCAGGGGGCACCAGGGCAAGAAAAGAAGAGTGGTATCACATGCTGCCGCTGAGAGAAACTCAAGAGATGAGTGCTCCTTTACATATTCACTGTACTGTAGTCTTAAGTGGATATGGTGACAAAGCCGCTGTGTCAATAAGAGAAAAACTAAGTGCTGAGATCCTAAAATTGGCCACACAGTTTAAGAATTCAGGGCTAGGTTTTTAGTTTGTGATGCAGCCTAGAGTAAGAAGTAGTATGTTGTTATGCTGTCCTAGAGTAGCCTCCCAGTCTTCCTGCTGCTCTGAGAAGAGAGGTTTCAGAGTAACAGCCGTGTTAGTCTGTATTCGCAAAAAGAAAAGGAGTACTTGTGGCACCTTAGAGACTAACCAATTTATAAATAAATTTATAAAATAAATAAATTGGTTAGTCTCTAAGGTGCCACAAGTACTCCTTTTCTTTTTTCTGAGAAGAGAATAACCACATCTGGTATAGACCTGCTGCAGCATACCCTTTCCAGTGCACTGGTGTAATTATGCCACCAGCTTTATGGGGACAGGGTCATGTCCAGCACTTCCAATCTCCTGCCCCTTCCCTGTATGGTGGGGGACATGGCAGTTCTGTGAAGAAGTGGTGGTATAGTACATTCCCTCAGTGGAATAACGGGATGCCTCCTCTTTTACTCTCTTGTATCATTGCACAGGAAGGGCCATAATCTGGCCCCCTGTGCTGTCAGATTTTGTAGTGTTTGTTTTATCTTCATGTCATCTATGAATTGGAGAGGACTGGAGGAAGATATACAAACATAAGAAGAAAAAGAAGAGAGAAAAGAGGTTGAAAAAAACACAGGGAAGGAGGTAGAACCAGTGTAATACAAATGTTCAAGTACATTCAGCTAGGCAGCATTATCAAATGTTTTGGATGTGCTATATACACTGTCAGGTGTGTACAATATGGTTCCTGAGAACATGCAGTGCACATCAAACAAAATATCAACTACCTGTCCATATACTGGAAAGTTTATATCTTACCAAAGCCTGGTATCCTGCAGCAAATGTGCCCATGAGAGCAGAAAACTAAACCTGAAGAACAGCAATAAATCTAAAGGGCTGGTGGGGGGAGCCAGGAGCTTGGGGCGTCTTGAAATCTCAAGAACTTCTTGCTAAAGTATTTTAAAGGAGGAAAAAAACCTAAGGCATAATGCCTGCAATATGTTGGATTTTCTTTTTCTGGAAGATGGGGAAGATCCACAGGACCACATCCAGAAATAACCTCTTTTCCAATGGCCTTGCTAGAGCTTCTAATGAGCAAATCATTCTTAAAAAAGTGAAGCATGATGACACAGGCAATTTTCATAACTTTCTCTGTGTTATGTAGTCATTTGGATGCAGTGCATCCTCCAGTACAAGGGGGCACTGTTTCCAACTGAAGTATTTCATTTCTTCATGATAACACATCAGGACTGGCAGAAACAAGAGACAATGCTCTGTAAAAAGCAGAGGAAAGATGAGCACAATGCGGATAGTAAGAAACAAGAAAGGAAAAGAGGAAACAGAGTAATAGAGATGCAGAGGAATTCTGTCCCTTAAGAATAGGCTTTTCTTCTGTCTGCCCTCCAAGATTTGTACACCACTGTAATCACAGTGATATCTGAGTGCTTAATAATCCATCCCTCCCTCCCCACAGAAAAGGAGCGCTCTCTCTCTGTTCCTAGTATCCCCCCCATATGTGTTTTACTTTTATGACTCCTGTTCTTTTTCAGCTGCTTCCACAGAAACTGATTTGTGCATTGAATAGAGCTTTTTTGTGCCTTTCCTCGTCCCCCACCCCCCAAGTGTGGCCTGCTAACCTTGACTGAAAGTGAACCAGTTGGATTGCCAAAGACTTCTAACTCTGTGTATTGCACTGAAGTAAGATCTATCAAATTGTCAGATCTCCTAGTTAGATTTTTAGGGCCCAGTTCTAATTCTGGCTTGTGTGAGTGGCCCTACTAATGTCAGCTGGACTACTTGCATAAGCATTATTTATGTGAGTAAGGGTTGTAAAATCAGGCCCTCTGTCATTGGTGATTCTTACAAATTAGTATTGCAGCATAATATCTGAAGGGAAAACAGTTTATGGTTGCAAATGAGCCAGTATTGTCTTTAAGCAGCGAGAGCCTGCATAATGGCATTTTCATTCTGTGAAGCAAAAAGGAGTGTCAGTTGTGGTCCTCCATACAGAGTGCCAAAACCAACCTCTCTCTAATAATTACCAGTGGAAATACAGTAGCAATAGTTAGGATCCTTGTATTTCATGCCTTGCAAAATTAATAACTAAATTGGATCATGGGGAAATCACTGTTTCAATATATTTCTCTTGTCTCAGAAACACAAACTGTTTTCTCTCCTGGAATGGCATCAGAACATTTACATTTTACAGTGTATGTTTCTCTCTGGCCTAAGTGAGCTCTAGATGATGAATGTCAGCCTTTCAAGAAAGTTTAATGCTTCTGGAATAGATTACTAGTCTAGTGCAGTGGTCCCCAACCTTTCTTGCGGGAATAGCATATTGCTATTCCCAGAAGACTGTGGCGGGCGCTGGACATCCCGCCGCTGAAATGCCGCTGCCGAAAAGCAGCAGCGGGAGGAAGCACCGCTGCCGAAATGCGGCCAAGAAATGGCAACGCTTCTCGGCGGCATTTCAGCAGTGGGGTGTCCCACGGGCACCACATTGGGGACCCCTGGTCTAGTGGAAGGTTTTACTGACTTGAAAAGGGTTCTTTTAGTTAAAACCTTCAGTCCTTTCGACATTACACTACTTTATTACCTCACTTTAGCTATGGAAAGAATTTGCTGCATTATTTTAAAGTTTTCTAAGTTTCTGTTTCTGGAAATGCTGTTGCCTCAGGTTTCATTCTATGAGCTAAACAGATCAAACTGTTTCCATGACATAGCGCCTTATCTCAAGAACAAACCTTCTATCAATACTAGGATTTGTAATTTAAAAATAAAGTTAACTGTATAGCTTGTTGCCAACTTGAAAAAATTAATTGGCAAGTTGGTTATTTCCACTTATCTGGCCAAGCTGACGGCTATGATGATAAATCAGCTTGAGCTGAAAACTCATTATATTGCTTTCCTTTTGCAAATATAATTGATAAAAACCTTACATTGAGAGAATAAAAATACTACATTAATTAGATCAAAACTCAGAATTTACCTTTATACAACTACAATTGTAATTTAATAAAAGATCATAGTTTCTTATATTGTTTTAAGGAACCAGAACATATTTTGTTACTAAAATAATTTTCTGTTGCTGCTTTGTTTCTCTCTCTAACTCTTTTCTTGTTGGAATTTCATCATAAGCAGTAAAAGAGTGTTTTCATTTTATAAAACAGGTATATTTATAGCCGTGACACTCTATTTACACCCCACCCTATGAGGGGTTTGGTGAAAAGAGGAAGATGGATTAAATTGATCATTCTGTTTCCTTCCCTTTTGGACAGCCTCTTCAGCTGTTTGCTAAATGCATCACATTTTAGCAGCAGAAATGTAAGACTTCATGACTGAGCAAATCATGAAAAGAACAAATCACTTTGGCAATAGCATTTAATTAACCTTTTCTACTTCATGTGATGCCTCAGAATTATTATATAAAGTAAAGCAGTTGCAGGCAGATCTTCAGCTGATGTAAATTGTGTGGCAATTTACACCAGCTGAGGATCCGCTCGATGTTCTAGCATTATATGTTAGTCCTTCCAGTCTCTTGAATAGCATAGGTAGTTCCTGTTTATCACTGTTTTTCATTAAAAGATGAAGAAATTTGGTGAGCATTGAAGTGACGTTTTATGGTACTATCATCACTCCATCTGTAGGGTTGCCAACATTCTAATTGCTGAACACTGGACGCCCCTGCCCCTCCCTGCCCCTTTTCCCAGGCCCTGCCCCTGCTCGTTCCTCTCCCCAGCTCCCTCCATCACTCCCCCCTACCCCCATCACTCACTGCCTCCCTGTCCCAGGACTCACCTGCAGAGCTGGGCTGGGTGAAGCTGAGGTAGAGCCTGCCTGCCTGCCTGCCTTCCCAATTGGGGCACAGGGTGGAGGAGGGAGTTGGTCCCTGGAGGGGTTGGGGCGGGGGCACAGCAAGGCAGGTGGGGGGGGGGGGGAGGTGTCGGTCCCCAGAGCGAGGGGGCGGGGACACAGTGGGGTCATGGGGCGGACAGAATGAGGGGCTGAGGTGGGGGCACAGCAGGGTGGGGCGGACAGGATCTCCCCTCCCAGGCGGTGGCAGCACTGGTATCTACCTCTCTGCTGAAGAGGCTGGAGCGGGGTCTAGGAGCCAGTCCGTCACTTCTCTCCCTCAGCAGCTGAACAGAGCAAGCAGCTCCTCCAGGCTCCAGCAGCAGCTGCTGCTCTTCCTGCCCTCTCAGTGGGGAGCCTGATTGTGGTTACTCCGGTAACCAGACTTTTAGTGTTTATCATTATTGCTGACCAGACACTGCCAGGTCTCATTTTTGACCGGACTTTCCAGCTGAAAACCCTATCCATCTGCCATTATGTCTCCACCTCCAATAATCTCAAACAGGCCTGATTTGCACTATTTGGACTTAGCCAGATCCTAACCTTTGGAAAGCACAGTTGATGTAGAGCCAACGTGGGGAGCATGTGGGTGGCAAGAGATGGCATGGGCATAGTTCTTTGTGTTTCAACACTCTCAGGATGGTGGACAGGCCCAAGAGGGGGTATTTATACAGTGGTAGAAGTCAGATGCTCCGATATTAAGGTGATGAGCAGAAGTATGCAATCCTAAATGCAAGGATCGAAACTTGTTCCTGGCAGCCCTAAGGATCCGTGGTCCCCTTGTGTAAGTGAAATGGTAGTTACATCTATTGTGCTTAAATTTCTCCTCCTTTATTAGAAAAAAAAATATTGAAATAGGGAACTATAATAGGAAAGTCAACAACCCAGTTTAATCCTCTTTAGTTTCTCTTGGATCAATTATATCACCAGTTTCAAAAATACTTTTAATCCTCTATATTGTTCCACACCATGTTTGTTTTTTTATTGTATACTGTTTGCCAAATACACAAGATATTTAAGGGTGGATGGGGTGGGGGAGAGTGGAAGCTGAATGAGGCGGAAGACGATGGGAGTGCTGGGTAGCATGTGGGAATGATCCATGTAGAGCAAGGTTGAGAAGGATCCTTTTTCACCAGCTTACATACTGTGAGGAAGTCTTGATATACATATGCTTGTATATGTTCCTATCTGTAGTTCCATAACTCAGCACATTGTTATAAAAATAAATGGCAGTTTAGCTGTTGAAAATGCATGGTACTCACTTTCTGATGGCCTACTTATAGTCATTGGGACTGATTCACACTAACTGGAGCAGAAGGGTGTCAGATTTTTTTCACTGAAAATTTAATTTCTTTTTTTTTAAATTAATTTTTTATTACATTTTTTTTGGATGTTAAGTATTTTTTTATTTATTTTGGTTTTACATTCTTGCTTCCCCCAGGGAGAAAGCAAAATAGTGAAAGTATTGGGGTGTGCGGGGGAGAGAGAAGAGTGAAGGCAGGAAAAACCAAAACCTGAATTTATTCTTCATTTGTTTAAAAAAAAAAAAAAAAGTTCATTTTTGAAACTTGCAGACCTTCTTTTGTGTGTGAAAACATTTTTTTTAGCAGCTCTGTTAAGATTGCAGTGCAGGTTGTTGAGGGATTCGTAGTACCTCTTTTGGCTACCCAGGCCATGCCTGCACCCCAGCTAGTGGCACTCATTTTATGGGTTGTGAAGGCTCCCTAGCAGAGTGGAGGTTATAAACATCTTCTACCACACCATTCACCACTGCCTCCCAGCCGGCCCCAGATGCTAAAGGGAAGCTGACCACCCCTGGGGCAGGGAATAGAGTTTGCAACTCTTTTGTAAACTTGGCTATGGAACCAAAAATGACCACAGATCCATTAAAACATGAACTAATGCATCCCACACTGAAAAAACAAAAAACAAAAATGCCATACTATGGAAAAGCACTATCAAACAAGTCTAAAAACAGCACTGCATGTTTTTCTCATTCTGTCTATTTTAAGATTATTTAACATAATTGAATATTGTCAAATTGTGCACGTCTCCGCCATGGGAATGTCATTTTGAGTGCATAGCCACACACACAGTTTGACTTGAAAGAATAAGCATTCCTTCCTTACCATATTCTCTGAGAACTGGAGGAATAAGGGACTGAGCACGTATTCCATTACATAACATGCAAAGAGACCTAGGGTTGGGTTTTTTCAACTCACGCATTGAACAAAAAGATAAACGTAGGGTTTTTTTTTTTTTAAGAGGTTTATTTGCTGATTTGGAATGTGGGGGGGAGAGGGACTTTAAGCCCTGATGACCTCTCCTTAGCTCTTACACATCTCACCACTTTTTATTGGGAATACTCTTTATTTGTAGGACTTCAAACTTTATGAAAACAATCAGGCAACTTCATGTGTTATAGGAACTAGATTATTGTAGAGATCTACAAAGTTGGTGTGAACTGTGGCTATCGGGGGGCTGTTTAGGAATGAGTATTTATGCTGAGGTTTTCTTTTCCAGGGTAAGGAAGATAGTAAAAGGAGGCTATTGTTTTGACTAAGTATGATGACAAAATTGTTCCTATTTCTGCAGTTTTCCCTGCACCTGTCACTTACTGGAGCTATTTTTTGACTGTCTAGACAATCCTCCTAAATGTGTCTCTTCTTTTTTTCTGGGCACTGGTCACAGTGAATAAACAGAGTAATCAAATTCATTGTGAATCTGTTCTTATGCTGATCCCTAATAGCTTTTTAAAAATAATACTGCTTAAAGCATATATCCCATCCAGATTGTGTATTTTCAAAATGATTTGAATCTGGCATAATTAACACTTGAAGCCCAACCCGGAAATGGGTTTTTATGTTGCATTTTTTATAAGTCTGAGTTAAGTGAAGTCTAAAACTGTTTTCTAAAATGTTGAACTGTTATAAATGGGCACCGATAATAAAAACAATTATAGCTGAGCTCTTTGAAATTTTTAGTTTCTAATAAGCTCCAATTAATAATATGTTCCAGTCCATTTGCTCTTTTATTTTCCAGGCCTTTTAGGTCAGCCTCTCACTTTAAGAAAAGGAGTACTTGTGGCACCTTAGATACTAAAAAATTTATTTGAGCACAATCTTAAATAAATTGGTTAGTCTCTGAGGTGCCACAAGTCCTCCTTTTTGTTTTGCGAATACAGACTAACACGGCTGCTACTCTGAAACCTCTCCACTTTAGTGGTACATTGGGAGCTGCTTGGTAGATCAAAGAATTTAAAGATTCAAAGCATGCCTTTGTGTCTGAAGCTCTGCCAAAAGGATGCAGCTACAGTACTTGCAGCTACCCACAACCCTCCTCTGTGCACAGATGCACCTGTTAACACTGGGTTTAGGGCTTTTCCTGCTATCGCAGCTTTTCTTACTACTGCTTCTCTGTCCTCCCCTCACTGCTCCTGTTGTTATACTGCTTCAGCTTACTCCACACACAGTTCTCCTTCAACAGTTGGTTTTACTTCTCTTCCCCTTCACTCTTGAAAAGAATTTAAGATGTTTTTAGAGGTACAGGTACATTCTGCAGAAACAATGCAAGCTAATGTTACAACCACTGAATGGAGACTGAATGACTCACTGATCTGCTAATGGGACATTTAGCCTTGCCACTAATAGCCTGCCAGTTCAAATCTCCGGCTGTTCAACGACCTGGTTGAAATAAGTTAGCAATGAAGGCCCAACCAGAATGGGAGCACTGTAAGTGTCAATTTGCAGTAGTCAAAGCAGAAGAGGGAAGCAGCATTGGGCTTCTGACTACTCAAACACACTTCTTTTCCTTCCCAAAAAGGAGGAAGGAGCAGTAGCATCAGCAGTATTTGAGGCTCTAGTGGAGAACAGAGAAGCACAATATTTCTTAAATATGCACAGGCTTATTTTTATCTAACATACAACATGTGGAAAGCTACTATGGTTTAAAAAAGGATTTTTTTAAAAGGGTGATATTCAGCTATGAGCTACATTGGTGTAAATCTGGAGTCGCTTCATTACAAGCAAGCTATTAAAATATAATTTTTGTTTAATCTTTTTGTTAAAAAGTTATAGAACTCTACAGATGAGTTCATTTATTTTTTACCAACATTCATTCCTCTGGTATGTGCCAATGGATGGAGAAGCACACATTCTTGTGTGTGTTGTTGGAATTACACAGCAGTATACATACATGCATATATCTTGCTAATAGACTGTTTTCTCTGAAATTCATTTACAGCATATTCCCCACTGAAGGTGGTTTTTTATATACAAGAATTAATATTTGTCACATACAGTTTCACAATGAATTTATGGCGGTCTGAGTAATATTTATGGAAGGCTTATGATGAGATCATTTCCTTTCTGAACCGTGAAAGAAAACTTATCAAGCCAGATCGCAGAATGTTATGTTGCTATGCACTCACAAGTGAGATGCTATAGCAACATCATAACTTGATATTAAATATATTATAGCACAGCTGTAGTACTTTTCCCTTTCTTTCCCTCTTTTATGTTTAATAAATCCTATTGGTATTTGAATTTCTCAAGTAACTTCAGTAGTAATTAATTCTATGAGCCAAATTTTGCTCTCAGATAAGTTGGTGTAAACTATCATTGAACATTTGTATTGCGGTAGTGTAATGCTGACAGCCCCCTATCACTGGTGAGTGGGATCGAACCTGGGACCTCTGGAACTAAATGTAGGAGCCTCTACTGCATGAGCTCAAAGTGACCTGGTGTGGCACTATACCCCCATACTCTTCATAGTGTTATCGTTGTGATATGAATATGGCATAACTAAGATAAGTTTTATGTAAGATGGGTCATGTAAGATATCATTGGAAAGGTTATGATTTACTGAATGTGGTTATCCTATTTATATGGATGTATCATTTCTGTAACTGAAGTTAGGAATATGGACTATGTATCAATTACAAAAGTGTTTGCACCTGGGGAACTCCCACCAGACAGTATGCAATCAGCATGGAGGGGCCATTAGGAAGGGCAATAGGACTTTGAAGATACTAATCTCCCACTTTCATGAGAAGCTTCCTGGGATGCTGCTTTGGCACTGCAGGGTCATGGGATAATGTCACCTGGTACCGGATACCACCTTAGACTGCTGGCATTTTTCCACTGGAAGGGGATTCGGGTCAAACTGGGGAAAAAAAGGATTTCCCCATATGTAAATCCTAATTAAGGCTAGGGAATGAGTTAACCATGGATTAGCTTCACTGAATCCCCATCCAGGATGACTGCTGGAGATATCTAAGAAACAAAGACAAAAGGGAATAGAGGGAAGTACTGAACCTGAGCTTGGAATGGTGTCTGGCCCGTGAAGGATATACCTGGAGTTTTAAGCTGCAAGCTTAAAAGAAATTATTATTTGTAGCCAGTTTCTTTAGTGTATTAGTCTTAGTTTGCATGTTTGTTTTATTTGCTCAGTAATCTGCTTTGATCTGTTTGCTATCCGTTATCACTTAAAATCTACCTTTTTTAGTTAAAAAACCTTGGTTTTTGTTCATTCTAAAACCAGTGTGTGTAATTCATAACAGGGTGGGAGATGGGGAGAAGCTGCACATATCTTCCTTCACATTGAGGGAGGGAGCGAATTTCATGAGCTTATGCTAGACCGTTTTCTGTGCAGCACAAGACCATACAATTTGGGGTTTGCATCCCAAAGGAGGAGTGCACTTGAATGCTGGGCAATCCCCGAGCTGAGTCTTCCCGCACAGAGCTGATCTCAGTGTCTGTGTGCCTTTGCAGCTGGCTGTGTCTCTACTTGTGTATGTGCTAGAGGAGGCTTGAGGGCCTGGCATGGCAGGACAGGGTGAGGAAGCCCAGGCGGATGGACCGGGCGGGCTCAGTGGGACATCAGAATATCGGGTGGTACGCCGTGGGGAGAGGATCAACTCGTCATACTTGGCTCTTACCCAAGGTTGCAGCAGACTCATCAATCTCTAGGTGCTAGAGGGGGACAGAGTGTCACACAAAGCAGACATGGATTACAGTAGTACCTAGAGGCCAACCAGATAAGAGCCCATTCAAACACTGCAAACATAGGCCCCCAATCCTGCAAAGACATATGCATGTGCCTAATTTTACCCAATATGAGTTGTCCAGTTAACTTCAGTGGGACTATACTATCTTTTAGAAAAGGGAACAAAGAGGACCCAGGAAATTATAGACCAGTCGACCTAACTTTGATACCTGAGAAGATACTGAAATAAATTATTAAACAATTAATTGGTGAGCACCTAGAGGATAATCGGGTTATAAGGAATAGCCAGCATAGGTTTGTCAAGAACAAATCATGCCAAACCAACCTAATTTCCTTCTTAGACAGGGTTACTGGCTTGATGGATGGGGGGAAGGAACAGACACGGTAGACCTTGGTTTTAATAAGACTTTTGACACAGTCCCACATGACATTCTCATAAGCAAACTGCGGAAATGTGGTCTAGATGAAATTACAGTAAGGGGGTGCACAATTGGTTGAAGTAGGGCTGTCAATTTATTGCAGTTAACCCATGCAAATGACTAAAAAAAATTAATCTTGATTAAAAAAATTAATCACAATTAATCACAGTTTTAATCGCACTGTTAAACAACAGAATATCAATTGAAATGAATTAAATATTTTCAGTGTTTTTCTACATTTCTGTATTGAATTGTTGATTTCAGACCAATTCTCCAATTTGTGAAGGTTAGTTTGAATTCTAATTCTGTCTTCCAAAAGGTTTGCAACCCCTTGAGGTTATCTGCATATTTATAAAGCATACTCTCCGTTCCACTATCCAAGTATTAATGAATATACTGAATAGTACTCGACCCTGGGTAGAGCCCTGCTGGACCCCACTGGAAACATCGTCCCAGTTTGACAGCGAACCATTGATGATTAATCTTTGAGTAAGTCTTTGAACCAGTTGTGCACCAAGCTTATAGTAATTGATCTAGATCACATTTCCCTAGTTCGCTTATGAGAATGTCATGTGGGACTGTGCCAAAAGCCTCACTAAAATCAAGATGTCACTTCTGCTGTGTTTCCCCTATCCACTTGGCCAGTAACCCTGTCAAAAAAGAAATTGTGTTGGTTAGGAATGGTTTGTTCGCAACAAATCCATATTGGCTGTAACATGTTAGGTGTATTCAAGTCGGCAGGGCTTGATGAAAGCAATCTTAGACTTATTCTTGGAGCAACCATATACTCTTTAACTGTTCTTTCCTTATTCTGATTATGTTCCTTACCCCTTGTTGTAAATATTGTGTTTAGTATCTGGAAACAATTAAGCTTTTCAGTAATGACTGTAACAAAATAGGCATTAAACACCTCAGCCTTCCTGATGTCATCCATTAACTGTCCTTTGCCACTGAGTAGAAGACCTACATTTTCCTTCATCTTTCTCATGCTCTTAATGTATTTATAGGCTCTCTTCTTATTGCCTTGTATGTCCCTTGCTAGGTCTAACTCATTTTGGTGCCTTAGCCTTTCTGATTTTTGTCCCTACATGCTTGTGCTATTCTTTTATACTCATCCGTAGCAATTTATCCATGTTTCCACTATTTGTAGGATTTCTTCTTGATTTTTAGGTCAGTCAAGTGCTCCTGATGGAGCCATATTGACCTCTTACTATTCTTTCTATCTTTCCTTTGCAACAGGATAGTTTGCTGTTGTGCCTTTAATATTTTTGTCTCCTTCAGAGCTGAACCTTATCAGAGAATCAGGAACTTGTGTAATTCCAGTGTATGAGCTTTGAGGAGCAGCTGCTTCTGATGAAACTGGAGGAATTGAAATTTTAAGAAGCAGAACAAAAAGAAAGCAGTTGGCTTTCATTGCTTTTTAAATGGAATTATGCTCAGGTGGCCATGAAGGGGAAACTTTCTCTGGGAGGTTTTCTTACATTTCCTTGCTTCAGACCAAAGTCATTAACCCTTCTTTTAATACTGTCACACTTATTGCAGGAACAATTTAAAAGAATACCCACTGAGAATAGCCTGTAAGCTTATGCCTGAGCAAATGACACATAACATTTTTCTTTTTTTGTCTTTCTGAGGAGGAACTTGCTATGCCCTGATATGTATCCAGAAATAGCCCATCTGCCAGCTTCAGACAGTTTAATTTTTCTCCTTCCTTCAGGCCAAATGGTCTCACCCATTTCCGTAGACAGGAAGCTTATCAGCTTTTCTCTTCTATTTTTTTCTGAAGTAAGATGTAATACTACTGATCAGCTCCATGGTGGGTGGGGTGGGGAACATGCTAAAATATTTTGGGTGAGATCGTGGTTACTTAGAGTACTGAGCAGGATCAGAATTTTAACATAGATGCTGCAGCCTTTAGTGCTGTCCTGGCATATGTAACAGTTCCCAATGGATCTCAGGTTATCCGTGGTGTTGGAGGGTCACACAGTGGAGAAGAATATCTTTTAATCCTCTTGTGAGACTTGCTTCATGAGAATGGGATCTGCCCTATAGCTTTTTTTCAGCTTTCTCAGCAGCCAGCATAAAACTATGGAATGAACACCCAGAGGAGCTAGGTACCATTGCAAACTTCACTGCCTTCTACTCTAAGGGCAGTGCACATTTCTTTGACCTGGCCATAAGTATATATGTATGTGTGTGTATATAGATATAAAATTTCAAAACAAAATACTCCACTGCACACACTTCTCTCATGGCAAAAGGATGAGAGAACAAACACATGACAGATGTTAGGCATACCACTTAATGAACTCCTGGAAGGTGCTCAGATTCTACAGTTATGAATGCAGTATAAGAACCTATATAGACTAGAACTTGCTACAAAGTCTAAGATAGTAAAAGAGTAATGGAGAAAGAAATTTAAAGCCAGGGCAAGAAGAAACTGAGTGCTTTTTGAGAATTCAAAAGCACCGGTAAAATATAATTTAATTAGTTTGATAAAAATGCAAGTGTGTGCAGTTTTCCAAGTACTGTCACTCTGACATTGCATGTTGCCAGGGTTTCAGATACTTGTTTCTGTTTGAAATGTACAGTTTAATAAATATATCTCTCTGAAGATATAAACTGAGCAACAGCACCAAGGAGGATTTGTCAGTTTATTCTAACACGTCTTTCCTTTTAAACATTGTAAAAGAACCAAATTTCATGTGATTCAAAAGGCTGATTGCTGCATCTGCGTGTGTATGTTTAGGAGAAAGTGCTGTGTCTTAGAGATAGGGAATGTAGAATATGATGTAATAGTTGCTAAGGCAACTACACTTTTTATGGAATGCTAGGATAATAATGGTAAGAAGCCTATGTAAGTTGTTCACCTTCTCCTTTTGCCACTTTTCCAATTTTTGTAAATACAATAGATAATTTGAGATCAACCTAGAAATGGCTCTTCTTTTGTTCAACTCAGCCATATCAGTGAGGTTCTGCGATCTTTATGGATATAGCAAAGAGGGATCTATTTACATACCGAAAGGCTAGGATTCAAGCATCTCTAAAAAGCATACTTTACAAAGAAAAAATGCCTTCCTTGCTCTGCCTGAGTACATTATGTTAGAATTGAATGAAAGTGGGCCAAGGTTGTTTTTGTTTTTTGTTTTTTTAAATGTGATTCCCTTTTCCTGTTTTCCCTTTCCCCTTTGTGTGTGTTCTACACAAGTTTTAGAAACTCTTCTCTATTACTGTGAAACAACATTTTGTGTATAATTTGTTGTTCATTATGTGGCAAATGAGGAGTAATGAAACCCCACTTGAAGAGAGTTGGGTTGGGACTAGAGCATTGCAAGCCCTTCCAAGTTCCGTGTGCTCACAAAAGTTGTATGTCAGCACTGGCTTGAATGGATGGACAGGCACAGAAATTCTGAAAGCCTTATGTTTTGAATTGACATCTGACCTTGCTCAGTGAAAACTGTTACAATGTTACAGAATCAGGCCCCATATACATAAATCCACTATATATTTTTAAGTATAAATACATGAATACCAGGTCTGTCTATATGTAACGTATAGTGGGGTATTTAGAATTTAATGGTGGGACTTCAGTCGTATTCAGCATTGGGCTCTCTCTGCTCCCAATGATTTCAGTGGAAGTTTTGCCATTGATTTCAGTGGGGCAGAGTTAGGCCAACCCTGAGTGCTTCTAAAAATCCCAGCCTAAGCTCTTCATGACAGGTCCTACATCCTTACATGTGTGTAAAGCAGCTAGCATGCTTTTGGGGGTTTATATATAAACAATTCCAAAGTGATCAACTTTCAATTATCGCTGAAATATGACCAGCTTTTCAAGTAAGGGACACTGGTATTTGACCAGAATAAGTCCCCCCAACTCAGGTTTCTGTGAAACAGTTCATGAAGCATACAATTTTTTTTCACAAATGAGAAAATAAGGAACATTCATTTACAATTTTAAGCATTTTTAAGGCTCCCTCACTCCTGATGACTAGCTACTTACTTCATCGACATTCAGTAAGGTGGAACTATTCTATAGATAAACGTAACTTCTGAAGGGAGGTACTGAAAACCTTGCTTGGGTCCCAGATATGTCTGGTCCAGAGAGATTACTTTTCAATTGAGCCCCCATTCTCTATTTTATTCTTTGTGTTTTGTGGCCATAATAGTAACTTTTCCTAAAATCTGAATGCAAATTTTTTAAAAAAGTGTTGGTAAAATAATTTAATCTGCCAAAGATTGATTAAGGCAGCAGAGACCTCACTTAGCAGGCTGTGTTTGTTCTTTTATTGCGCAAAATTCTGCAAAAGGGAGCATGTTAAAGCTGCAGGATAACTTCTATGAGAGACTTCTCTTAAATTCTCCTTTAGGGCTCAAAGTATTTATGCTTGGGCTCAGCCACAAAGTGAGATGTTTTGTAAAATATAAAGGAAAAATTCCATTGTTATAGATTTAGGTGACCTCTTGGGGCAGGGAGAGAGGAAGAAATATATAAAAGGGAGAAATGATGAAGGTGCCCAATGTGCTTTAAAATTCCAAATTTCCCATGTGAGTAAAAGTCTTTTATAATGTGTGAGTGGGAAAAAATTAAGCAATTAGAAGTGATTAATGGATTTTTATACATTAATTAACTATTAAAGGAGAGGTTTCAGAGTAGCAGCCATGTTAATCTGTATCTGCAAACAGGAGTACTTGTGACACCTTAGAGACTAACAAATTTATTTGAGCATAAGCTTTCTTGGGCTGCTGCCCACTTCATCAGATGCACAGAATGAAACATATAGTAAGAAGAAGAGGGGGGATGAGTCACTGAGGAAGGAGTGAAGAGCCATCAGCAAGGAGAGTCTGAGGCAGAGACCTCTACCCAGGCCCCAGCGAGATTAGAACCTTTTAGTTTTATCCATGATGTTTCCTATCCTGCTCCCATTAAAGTCAAGCTATGACTTCAGTGGGAAGCAGGATTGGATCCATACTGCATAATGAGAGAAAACATTGAGTGTCCAGAAGTGAGATAGAGCTAGAGAGAAATGCTCCTTTTGTTCTCCAGCAGCCAGAGGAAGTTGGGTTGGGGGTCTCCAAGTTTTTTCAGACATTTGCTAGCTAAAGGCTGATCCAAAACAGGATCCAGGGACAGCATCCTGTTCAGAACTTCACCATCCCTTTCCAGCAGCTTAGGAAGGAATGGAGCTTGCTTCCTTTCACATTGCCCTTGGACAGTAGAGTCCCCAATCCTACGTATCCATCTGTGGCTGGTGTATTTATTCATTTGACTATTGTGTCTGTTAAAATTTCATAGCACTAGATGTGAGTGGGTCTGTGGATGTGTGTGTTTAGGCAAGAGAAAAGGGAAGAGATGATGTGATATTAGAAAAGGGAAATATGAACAGATACATTTTGTGGGGAAGAATAGGAAAAGGGAGAGAATACAAGGGAGAAAGAGGATAGGTAGAAAAAGAAAGGGGAAAGGGTGTTACAAGAGAGAGGGGAAGGGAAAGAGGATATTAAACAACACTGAAGATCATTCTGTTTTCAGGAACTGAAAGAAAAAGAAAAATTGGAGTCAAGCCAGAATGGGAAAGTATGTAATAAAACCAGGAAAGGTGTAAATAGAAGTTGTCAAATAGCAGTCATTGAATGTAGCATTTTGATTAACTTCACAGGTCATCAGGTAGGTCATCTGACAAATACTACTTTGCAGTATTTGACCAGCCATATAGTTAGTCAAATACTATTTGGCAAGTGTATTTTTAGATGGAATACCAGTAGGATTTGCTGAATATATTCAATGAATATTTCTTCTATTGTTCAACCTGCCCTAATAGCAAGTTGCATTAAATATATTTTTTTCTCCTTGACTAATAGTCTTAGCCCTTGGGTTAAAGGTGAAGGGTAAATATTTTGTTGCCTGGAAAGCAATTTAGGGTACCTAGAATGTAAAAGGTGTTTATGAAACCAACCTCCTTTTAATTATAATTTAAAAGCTTGTTTAAATAGGTAGTTTGAGCTACCCTAATATTTGTGCAAGGACTATGATCAGATAAAGATTACAAATACAGTAGGGGCACTTTTTTCCTTGGAGGCATGTAAACTTTCCTCAACTGCTCTGACATGTCTCTTAGACAAAGCCTTCTACATCTTTAATACTGTTTTTGGAGTAGGGCATACTCGTATCGGGGAGAACTTTTAGATAATTTGGGATATATTTGGTCCCTTTCAAAGGTGGGTTTGATGAGCCATGCCAATCTTTGATTTGTTTCTTGGGCTTCAATCATATCAACATGTTCATTATAATGAAAAGTCCAGGGACCCCTACTCTATGGAATTACAAAGGATTGATTGAATCAGTTGAACAAAGCATATATTGAGCCAGCTGGACATATGATAGTGTGCTGGCAGCAACATTTAAGGAAGTTACAGGCATATGGTATGTGTTTGTAAACATTCTGGATAGCCAAACATTGAGAAAAATAAAATGCAGACTATTTAACTTATTAGTATTGCAGTATCCAATTAAGCCATCCATGTCCAACTTTATTTTGCTCCCAGGATGCACCGAGGCTTCTAGCTTGAAGGTCCATGTCAAGAAGTCTTGCAACATCTTAAAAAAAAGGGAAGTTACTTGCAGCTGGTCAAACGAAGCAGATGGAAATACTGATGTTGGTGATAATTGTGGAAATCTGAGATTAAAAAAGGATGATTATCATTGTTTCTGCTCAGGTGTAGCTCCTCCTTCAATCAGGATATGGCATTGCACTGGTCTGCACCTCTGGCTCCCCCTTTTGGCTGCTTTCTATACAGTGCACCAGCTTGTCTGCTGTATTTGCATTTTGTGGCCTCACCCTCCAGCTAGGTTATTTTTCCAGCCCCATCCCCTTTCGGGGTGTCAAAAGTCTAATATGTTTATAAGTTCGAGTGACCATAAATGAGTAGGTCCTCTGCCCCTTCGAAGGGCTATATCCAGATCACCAACTTCCCTCTCAATTCTTCCCTCACACGTCTGGCTTGCTCTCGGTCCTTCCTCAGGACATTCCTCACAAGAGCCTGTCTTGCTTCCTGTGATTCCTTGCAAAAGTATCCTCCCTTCTCTGCTGTCTCTCCCCTCCCTGAGCTCCTGAGCCTGCTTATAAGACCCAGGTGTCTAATGGATCATGAGGCCCGCAGGTGCTTCTCTTCTAGCAATTAGGCATGGCATACTCAGCCAGCCCCAATTAATGCTTTTTAATTGGACCTGGCTAACAGAGGGCTGGCTCAGGACCTCCTGGCCAGCACCCTGTTACAGATACCAAGTGACATCTGCTGGGAGAGCAATACAGCAGTGCACAGACAATCCAGGAAGCTTTGGAGAGTATTGGGGGCAACTTCCTGGTGCAAGTGCTGGAGAAACCAACTAGGGGCCGTGCTCCTCTTGACTTGCTGCTCACAAACAGGGAAGAATTGGTAGGGGAAGTAGTAGTGGGTGGCAACCTGGGCAGAGTGACCATGAAATGGTCAATTTCAGGATCCTGACAAAAGGAAGAAAGGAGAGCAGAATACGGACCCTGTACTTCAGAAAAGCAGACTTTGACTCTGTCACGGATGTGATGGGCGGGATCCCCTGGGAAGCCAATATGAGGGGGAAAGGATTCCAAGAGAGCTGGCTGTATTTTAAAGAAGCCTTATTGAGGGCGCATGAACAAACCATCCCGATGTGCAGAAAGAATAGCAAATATGGCAGGTGACCAGCTTGGCTTAACAGAGAGATCTCTGGTGAGCTTAAGCACAAAAAGGAAGCTTACAAGAAGTGGAAACTTGGACAGATGACTGGGGAGGAGAATAAAAATATTGCTCTGGGCATGACTTGGGAGGAAAATAAAAAAGTATGCAGGCGTGTAATCAGGAAGGCCAAAGCACAATTGGAGTTGCAGCTAGCAAGAGGTGCGAAGGGTAACAAGAAGAGTTTCTATAGGTATGTGAGCAGCAAGAAGGTAAGGGAAAGTGTGGGACCCTTACTGAATGGGGGAAGGAACCTAGTGACAGATGATGTGGAAAAAGCTGCAGTACTCAATTCTTTTTTTTTTTGCCTCGGTCTTCACAGATAAGGTCAGCTGCCAGACTGCTGCACAGTTTGGGGAGGAGGAGAGCAGCCCTTAGAGGAGAAAGAACAGGTTAAGGACTATTTAGGAAAGCTGGATATGCACAAGTCCATGGGGTCAGATGCAATGCACCCAAGGGTGCTGAGGGAGTTGGCTGATGTGATTGTAGAACTATTGGCCATTATCTTTGAAAACTCGTGGGGATTGGGGGAGGTCCCGGATTATTGGAAAAAGGCAAATATAGTGCCCATCTTTAAAAAAGGGAAGAAGGAGAATCTGGGGAACTACAGATTGGTCAGCCTCACCTCAGTCCCTGAAAAAATCATAGAACAGGTCCTCAATGAATCCATTTTGAAGCCCTTGAAGGAGAAGAAGGTGATCAGGAACAGTCAACATGAATTCACCGAGGGCAAGTCATGCCCCAGCAACCTGATTGCCTTCTATGATGCTATAACTGGCTCTGTGGATATGGGGAAAGTGGTGGACGTGATATATCTTGACTTTAGCAAAGCTTTTTATATGGTCTCCCACAGTGTTCTTGCCAGCAAGTTTAAAAAGTATGGATTGGATAAGGTGGTGTGACAAAGTTCCTCCTCTATCTTGGTGGATCTTGCGCTTGTTGGCGGATTTGCTCGCCTCGGAGATTCACGGAAGCCTCAGTTTGGCCATTTTCTTGAACCCACAGTCCAGGTCAACTTCTCCTGTGTCTGACAAGGAGTTGGGAGGTTTGCGGGGATCCCAGGCCTGCCCTCTACTTCAGGTTCCAGCCCAGGGCCCTGTGGAATGCAGCTGTCTAGAGTGCCTCCTGGAACAGCTGTGCAAAAGCTACAACTCCCTGGGCTACTTCCCCCTGGCCTCCTCCCAACACCTTCTTTATCCTCACCATAGGACCTTCCTCCTGGTGTCTGATAAAGCTTGTACTCCTCAGTCCTCCAACAGTACACATTCTCATTCTCAGCTCCTAGTGCCTCTTACTCCCAGCTCCTCACACGCATGCCACAAACTGAAGTGAGGTCCTTTCTAAACTCAGATGCCCTGATTAGCCTGCCTTAATTGATTCTAGCAGCTTCTTGATTGGCTGCAGGTGTTCTAATCAGCCTGTCTGTCTTAATTCTTTCCAGAAAGTTCCTGATTGTTCTGGAACCTTCTCTGTTGCCTTACCCGGAGAAAAGGGACCTACTCAACTTGGGGCTAATATATCTGCCTTCTGTCACGCTCCTTTAGCCATTTGGCCCGACCCTGTCACAGTGGATAGAAAGCTGTCTAGATCATCGGGCTCAACGGGTAGTGATCAATGGCTTGATGTCTAGTTGGCAGCTGGTATCAAGCGGCGTGTCCCAGGGGTCAGTGCTGGGGCCAGTTTTGTTCAACATGTTCATTAATGATCTGGATAATGAGATGGATTGCACCCTCAGCAAATTTGCAGATTACACTAAACTGGGGAGAGAGGTAGATATGCTGGAGGGGAGGGATAGGGTCAGAGTGACCTAGACAAATTGGAGGATTGGGCCAAAAGAAATCTGATGAGGGACAAGTGTAGAGCCCTGCACTTAGGATGAAGGAATCCCATGCACTGCTACAGGCTGACTGGCTAAGTAGCAGTTCTGCAGAAAAGGACCTGGGGACTACTGTGGATGAGAAGCTGGATATGAGTCAACAGTGTGCCTTTGTTGCCAAGAAGGCTAACAGCATACTGGACTGCATTAGTAGGAGCATTGCCAGCAGATCGAGGGAAGTGATTATTCCCCTCTATTCGGCATTGGTGAGGCCACATCTGGAATACTGTGTTCAGTTTTGGGCCCCCCACTACAGAAGGGATGTGGACAAATTGAAGAGAGTGCGGCAGAGGGCAACGGAAATTATTAGAGGGCTGGGGCACATGACTTGTGAGGAGAGGCTGAGGGAACTAGGTATATTTAGTCTGCAGAAGAGAAGAGTGAGGGGGGATTTGATAGCAGCCTTTAACTACCTGAAAGGGGGTTCCAAAGAGGATGGAGCTCAGCGGTTCTCAGTGGTAGCAGATGACAGAACAAGGAGCAAAGATCTCAAGTTGCAGTGGGGGAGGTCTAGGTTGGATATTCAGAAAAACTATTTCACTAGGAGGGTGGTGAAGCACTGGAATGGGTTACCTAGGGAAGTTGTGGAATCTCCATCCTTAGAGATTTTTAAGGTCCAGCTTGACAAAGCCCTGGCTGGGATGATTTAGTTGGGGTTGGTCCTGCTTTGAGCAGGGGTTCGGAGTAGATGACCCCCTGAGGTCTCTTTCAATCCTAATCTGCTATGATTCTATGCTATGTCTCCTGAGAATTACCATTCGCGCAAATTCAATTGATTCTAATTAAAGTTAATATGCTCAGCATGTGCAGAATTCAGACCTATGGGTGTCTGAGTGCCTGAATAAGATATACAGGCCCAATCTTGCAGCTCAAGATTTTAAATTAATATCTATATGCAATATTTTTAAATGGGGCGTAGTCTTTTTTTCAACTCAGTCCACATCATAGGTGGGAATTCTGACAAAGTTACAGACAACGTTGAAAATAAGATAGACTTTTAATCGTGAATCTCATAAGAGGAGCTTTATGTGGTCTATTATGTCTTTAAAATGCATTGCTAGACTACATTTATTGGTCTGGAAATCATTTAAGTTCTATCTTCACTGTCTTCTGTTTTCAATGTGGGTAGGGGCTAGGCAGCAGGTTTTCTCTCTCACCAGAACAGCATAGATAGTATGACAGCTCTCCAGATTAAACACACATAAAGTCAGAATGAAAGAATTTTCTTAGTTCTCACTATTTAAAAAGCACAATGCCTATTTTTAAAAAGAGCTTTGCTACGGAGTGGTTGACACTCACTGGAAATTCCATCTGCAAAACCAGAAAAAGATAATCTACAGTTAGGCTTTGAAAACCTCTTGATAAACAAATCCAAGTCCTGCTACCCAATGTGAAAATGTTAATCATGTAGGGAGAAATAGTATGTAGCCATAATAAGCTCAGCCATTCTCAGATACCATGGAGCCTGTGTTTCCTTGCTCTCTCTTTCTGTGTTAACAAAGCTGCGTTCAATCAATCTCCACTTCCAAATACTCTTTTGTGAAGCTTTTCAAAACTGTTCATTGCTACTTTATTGCACACCATGAACTTATACTGATACCACTGTACTAAATATGTCTGAACTAGGTTGAAAGCTCTTCAAGGCAAGGATCAAACCTATTTTAATGGAGTATATCAGCTCTTTGAAGCTTGTGAGGGAACATCTGTGGGCCAGTACTACACTATTTCAGATTTTGCTTCTTAAAACATACCCGGGGGCAGGAACGTGTTGGCGGAAAACCATTGCTGCTGACTCTACTTTTAGGCCCCCAGGGCTGGGGTTCCATGGGCAATGTTGATTGCAACTCCCCTTCTCTCTTTGGTATGGGACAAGGCTAGCTCAAAGTCATTCCTGGTTGTCTCTTCTCTGGGAGCCAGGGGAGCACAGTTGTTGGAACATGTAGTTTTCCCAGCAGCGAGGGTATAGAGACAAGAGAAGATATAAATCCTGTTCTCCTTTCCCCAGATGAGGAGGGACCTGGTCTTGCTGTTATTTTATGAACTCTATGTATGGACACACAGTTTTGGGTTTCTTTAAAACTGTTTTGAGGAGAGAACCTCTATGGAGGTTCTGAATCAATTTCTAAAACCAAAAAAGGATTGTAGATATGAAGAACTGCCTTGTTCAGTGAACTGAAATAAGGATCACAGGGAGGAGAAGGTGTTTTCCTGTTTTAAAAACTCCCCAGCTGTGGTCTCTGTTTTTAATTTTGCCTTCCTCAGATATTTACAGTTTTGTATGGCACAGAGCACTGTTTGTGTTAAATAAATAATAACTCATCCTTGGCTTACTCTGATGTAAACAGAAAAATAATTAAAATGATGGTTTAAGTTGCTGATGGGAGTCTCTGCCACTCCTTTTGGATTTCTATGACATGGAAAGTAGCACTTTCTTTATACCAGCCATCCTGTCTGAACCTTTCCCTTCCTTAAAGCTTTTGGAGAGGACTCTCTCTGCCCTCACAATCATTTGGAGAGTTTAGGAGTATCTGGGCTATTACTGTTAATAATTTAATATAAAGGCTGATTATTTATAAAGCATAGCACAAAAAGTTAACATGGTGTCTTACAAACCTTCTCTGCCTGAGAAGCTTACAATCCAAGAAATGCAAGAGATATTGCAAATGCCCTTTATTTGACAGGGTTTATATGAAAGGTTAAGGGTGTATTCCTAGAGGCAGTGACTGGTAGAAAGAAGCTTCTCTGTTGCTTTGATTTGCTGACTGAGTTCATTTTGTAACATTTTAATGATTATTTTATGTTATCCGTAAAAACCAGGCATGATCATACATGCATGGGGACTGTATTATTTACCTTGTGGTAAAAACTACAGGTTTCTTATTTCCACTAGGATTTTACAGTGAGATAACTATCCCATGTTAGTGATCTTCCTGTAAAAAGCCACCTTTGTATCTGTGAAGACAGAGCCTTTGTATTGAGATGGGGCCTCAGAGGTGGGTGAGTGAATTGCAGCTCAGTCAGATAAGACATAGTATTGGTGGGTTGAAGAAAGTAGCTAGAAAAGATGATGATATTCTTTGATGATAACCCGACTGAAGGAATGTACTCATCGCTTGCTATGCAGGTTGGCTGTCTGAACATGGTCTTCTTAGACACACGAGTGCTTATGGATAATCAGGTAGCTGCAGTGGCCAAGGGCACTTTTTTGCCATATGCATTTGTTAAGAAAATGGTGTCCTTTTCTTTTGCTTGCCTGTCTACAGGTATCTTTGCTGTTGTCACTTTTGAAACTAGACTAATGCCATGTGCTCTGCATAGAGCTACGCTTAAGACCATTAGGAAGCTGTAAATAGTGCAGAAGGCAGTTGTCCACTTATTAATTGGAGTTTTGTATTTAGAGCTCATTACAGCAGTACTCTGTGATCTCATGTGGCTATCAGCTTGTAAGTGAAATTTTAGAGGTTAGGTTAATTTAAGAGCTAGCATATAAAGAGCACTTACTGGTTTGGGACCTGGTTGTCTGAGAGACCACTTTTTCCTCATGCAGTATTGCTTAAGTGGAGCTGCTTGATTTGGAGCTTCCTCATAATAAATGGAAGGAAATATGATCCAGTGATTTGGACACCAGCTTGGGACTCAGGCGTCCTGGATTAAATTCCCTGGTCTGCCACAGAGCTCCTGTGTGACTTGGGGGACTTAGTTTGGGGGATAATACCTGTCTCACAGGAGTGTTGTAAAAATAAATAAAGATTGTTATGTGCTCAGATATGACAATAATATGGGCCATATACTTATCATAGCCTGGATCTGTGAACCCTCAGGGTCTATGTCCCTGGTTTACAAGTCCATTATGGCTCATGTACATGACTGTGGCAGCATAAAGGGGCTATAACTGACTGGATTTGAGAGGTACCCTAGTGTAAGGGGGTTCCATGGTTGACCCAGAGGTGGCTCTACTCCTCCCATCCCACACGATAGTTAGTGTACTTTGGAGAGGGATGGTTAAAGTGCTGTCCTATTGCTCTTGCCTGATATAGTAGAACCTCAGAGTTACGAACACCAGAGTTACAAACTGACCAGTCAACCACACACCTCATTCGGAACTGGAAGTACACAACAGGCAGCAGCAGAGATTAAAAAAGAGCATTCTGTGTAGTAAAGTTTCAAAGCTGTATTTAGTCAATGCTCAGTTATAAACTTTTGAAAGAACAACCATTATGTTCTGTTAAGAGTTGCAAACATTTCAGAGGTGTTCCCGAGGTGTTCCCAGCTCTGAGGTTCTACTGTATAAGGATTCTTTGGGGCTGGTGCAGCAGACTGAACTTCAGAGTTGCTTTAAAATAACACAGACTTGGTCAGAGTCCACATTTTTTAAAGCTTTATGTTTAATTCTGCTGTATGCCCAGTTCCTGGACTTACTTTGCCTGTTAAGCACGCAACAACTTCTCTCTGAAATACAGCAGTGTCACGCTTTACCCAGAATAGATTCCAGAGAATTGTTTGCCTGTTGATGGGGTTTATAGCTAGAAGAAGTTCTGGGAACAGCCTGCATACCCTAAGCACTTTTGAAGCAGCTTTTTCCACTGTCAGGCAGATTCTGGCTCTGGGTCAGTGGCTGCTTCCTGATTCTCCCCCAACATCACCTTCAACCAGAGAGATGACATGACTTAGGAATAACATTTTATTGAGTGGTATAATCAAACATATAGATTAAACTCTTACCATGCACATTTTTACTTCCTGTATAATTCTGAAAACATTAATCCTGTATTAGCATTCCCTTCTTTCTTTGTTCATTGATTAGCTAATGCTTGTACAGTGCTTTGAAGATGACAAAGCTGTGTAAATTCTTTTGATTAACTGATATAATACATACTGCTGGAAACATTTCACGGTCAATCTGTACGTATTCTGCTAATAGAGATATACATTTATCACAAGAACAATGAAGCCTGGAAAAGTTGAAAGTCAGTTGTAAGTGTTAACAGATGAGTTTTGCATGATGTTCTGGAAGAATTAAGATATTTACTCACCCTGCTCCCCTGGGCAGTGAGTTCTAGTATGAGGTGACTTTCCTCTCCCCCCAACCTTTTCCCTAAAATCTCTGTCTCCAGTTCTGGTGAACCATAGAATCATAGAAGATTAGGGTTGGAAAAGACCTCAGGAGGTCATCTAGTCCAGTCCCCTGCTCAAAGCAGGACCAACCCCAACTAAATCATACCAGCCAGGGCTTTGTCAAGCCGGACCTTAAAAACCTATAAGGATGGAGATTCCACCACCTCCCTAGGTAACCCATTCCAGTGCTTCACCACCCTCCTAGTGAAATAGTTTTTCCTAATATCCAACCTAGACACCCCCCACTGCAATTTGAGACCATTGCTCCTTGTTCTGTCATCTGCCACTACTTTGAACAGCCTAGCTTCATCCTCTTTGGAATCCCAAAGTTGAAGGCTGCTATCAAATCCCCCACCCCACACTCCTCTCTTCTGCAGACTAAATAACCCCAGTTTTCTCAGCCTCTCTTCATAAGTCATGTGCCCCTGCCTCCCCTCCGCTGGACTCTCTCCAATTTGTCCACATCCTTTCTGTAGTGGGGGGCCCAAAACTGGACACAATACTCCAGATGTGGCCTCACCAATGCCAAATAGAGGGGAATAATCACTTCCCTCGATCTGCTGGCAGTGCTCCTACTAATGCAGCCCAATATGCCATTAGCCTTCTTGGCAACAAGGGCACATTGTTGACTCATATCCAACTTCTCTTCCACTGTAATCCCGAGATCCTTTTCTGCAGAACTGCCACTTAGCCAGTCGGTCCCCAGCCAGTAGCTGTGCATGGGATTCTTCCATCCTAAGTGCAGAATTCTGCATTTGTCCTTGTTGAACCTCATCAGATTTCTTTTGGCCCAACCCTCCAATTTGTCCAGGTCATTCTGGACCCTATCTCTACCCTCCAGCGTATCTTCCCCTCCCCCCAGCTTAGTGTCATCCGCGAGCTTGCTAACTAAATTCCATCCCATCATCCACTTCATTAATGAAGATGTTGAACTAAACCGGCCCCAGGACAGACCCCTAGGGTACTCAGCTTGATACCGGCTGCCAACTAGACACCGAGCTGTTGATTGCTACCCGTTGAGCCTGATAATCTAGCCAGCTTTCTATCCAACTTATTGTCCATTCATCCAATCCATACTTTTTTAACTTGCTGGCAAGAATACCGTGGGAGTCCGTATCAAAAGCTTTGCTAAAGTCAAGATATATCACGTCCACCACTTTCCCTATATCCACAGAGCCAGTTATCTCATCATAGAACGCAATCAGTTTGATCAAGCATGACTTCCCCTTGGCGACTGTTCCTGATCACCTTCCTCTCCTCCAAGTGCTTCAAAATGGATTCCTTGAGGACATGCTCCATGATTTTTCTTGGGATTCAGGTTAGGCTGACCAGTCTGTAGTTCCCTGGATTCTCCTTCTTCCCTTTTTTAAAGATGGGCACTATATTTGCCTTTTTTCAATCATCTGGGACTTCCCCCAATCGCCACGAGTTTTCAAAGATAACGGCCAGTGGCTCTGCAATCACATCAGCCAACTCTCTCAGCACCCTCGGATGCATTAGATCTGGCCTCATAGACTTGTGCATATCCAGCTTTTTTAAATAGTCCTTAACCTGTTCTTTCACTACTGAGGTCTGCTCACCTCCTCCCCAAACTGTGCTGCCCAGTGCAGCAGTCTGGGAGCTGACCTTATCTGTGAAGACCGAGGCAAAAAAAGCATTGAGTACTTCAGCTTTTTCCACATTGTCTGTCACTAGGTTGCCTCCCCCATTCAGTAAGGGTCCCGCACTTTCCCTGGCCTTTTTCTTGTTACTGACATACCTGTAGAAACCCTTCTCGTTACCCTTCACATCTCTTGGTAGATGCAACTCCAGTTGTGTTTTGGCCTTCCTGATTACACCCCTGCATGCTCAAGCAATATTTTTATACTCCTCCCTAGTCATCTGTCCAAGTTTCCACTTCTTGTAAGCTTCCTTTTTGTGTTTAAGCTCACTGAAGATTTCTCTGTTAAGCCAAGCTGGTCATCTCCCATATTTGCTATTCTTTCTGAACATTGGGATGGTTTGTTCCTGTGCCTTCAGTAAGGCTTCTCTAAAATACAGCCAGCTTTCCTGAACTCCTTTCCCCCTCATATTCCCTGAGGGAGTCAAGTCTGCTTTTCTGAAGTCTAGGGTCCGTATTTTGCTGCTCTCCTTTCTTCCTTTTGTCAGGATCCTGAACTCGACCATTTCATGGTCACTGGTGCCCAGGTTGCCACTCACTTACACTTCCCTTACCAATTCTTCCTTGTTTGTGAGTAGCAGGTCAAGAGGAGCACGGCCCCTAATTGGTTCCTCCAGCACTTGCACCAGGAAGTTGTCCCCAACACTCTCCAAAAACTTCCTGGATTGTCTGTGCACTGCTGTATTGCTCTCCCAGCAGATGTCAGGGTAATTAAAGTCCACCGTGAGAATCAGGGCTTGTGATCTGGAAACTTCTGTTGGTTGTCCGAAGAAAGCCTCGTCTACCTCATCGTCCTGGTCTGGTGGTCTATAGCAGATGCCCACCATGACATCACCGTTGTTGCTCTCGCCTCTGAACTTAACTGAAAGACTCTCAACAGGCTTTTCTCCAGTTTCATACTGGAGCTCTGAGCAATCATACTGCTCCCTTACATACAGTGCAACTTTTCCACCTTTTCTCCCCTGCCTGTCCTTTCTGAGCAGTTTATACCCATCCATGACAGTGCTCCAGTCCTGTGAGTTACCCCACCAAATCTCTGTTATTCCAAAGCCCTCTTGTTGACACCACCTGCATAACCACGCATTTAGCCTCCACAGTTCGGTGGTCCCTACTGGGTCTTTTCGTTCAACAGGGAGGATAGATGAAAAGACGACTTGTACCTCAAACTCCTTTATCCTTCTTCTCAGAGCCACATAGTCTGCAGTGACCCATTCAAGGCCATTCTTGGTAGTTTCATTGGTGACCAGATGGAGAAGTAGGAAGGGGTAGCGGTCTGAGTGCTTGATCAGTCTTGACAGACTTTCCGTCACATCCTGAATTCTAGCTCTGGGCAAGCAGCACTCTTCTTGAGTTTTCTGGTCTGGTTGGCAGATGGATGACTCCGTCCCCGTAGGAGAAAGAGTGTGGTTTTGATAATAACAGGCATGGTTTTGCTTCGGTTATATAAATATTCATTGACTATGGGGGAGCAGGATAGGGCCCTTAATAATGAACATTATGTAAGCCTGATCTTACACACGCACACAGTGCTGATCTTGCCGTCCTTCTGAATCTAAAAGTCTTTATGGCACTGATCCTGATTTCTGCCCAGGGAGACCTTTTAGCTTACATGGAGTGCCACTGACCTTCATGGTGTTCTAGGCAGGCATAGGGCCCAACCCACAGGGTTGAGGCCTTGATTAGTAAGAGTTCAGGAGGAAGGAATGCAGGATTAATTGTAAAGTAGGAACTGCTCTTTGGCTTCAGGAGACTCTATTAACAGCACCAGGGAAGATGTTCACTCTCCTTTAATGCAGCTTTTAATAAAGTCTAGATGTAGCTAAACTGTTCCATGTGTTTTGGTATTCTGTTCAGTAGATTACATCCCTATTAATCTGATCCCTTCTTGCAGTTTAAGAATCATGTTGCTTTAGCTGTAGCCTATCAGTATCATAACATTCCTGTTTTGTAATGAAGAAGGGACCCCACAGTGGTTGTATTTCATAACCAGATGTGAAGTACTGGGAATCTATCTGGAGCTAACAGAAATATTCAAGTCAGTTGTTTTCCCAGTACTAAAGAATACAGTTTTACATTTTTTTGACTATAGAATGAAAGCTCTGAAACAAATATAGAAATAATCCACGCTGCTTGTTGGCCATATTTCACTGATCTGGGTGATGTTGACCAAAGGTAAGAGAAGAGTTTGGAGTTGAGAGTACTCAGACCTTGCCTTGCTGTGATTTTTAGATGACAAAAACATCTATGGAGATGATTCAGTATATTTCATGCTAGGTGAAATTCGACTTGTCATTCTGCTTAAAGTAAAAGGCTGGCATGAAAATTTCAGTGTGTGGGTTATTAGACTAGCATAGTGAGTAAAAGAAAGGGTTGGATAGCTCTGTAGGCAAGTAACCTCCTTTCTCTTGGGACCTGTAGTGAGGGCCAGCACAGTGGGGTTCTGTGTGCTCAGAGAGTCCAAGGATTCTGCAGGTTTGGTCCACATGGTGGTGCTAGCCTCTGCCAACAGGACATGAAAGAGTTGTGGTCTTCCTTCCACCCCACTCCACACTGACCAACCCAGGGGAATGAAGGCTGTGTGCTCCAGGGGCTCCCAGATAAACCAAGGGAGTAGGAAGGGAAGAGGAGAGAGACAATAGTTAAGTTGAAGCGGTCCCTTTAAACCAGACCTTGATCATTTGAATTTTCTGCATTACTCAATTTAACCCAGCCTGAATTCCAAGAAAGCTAATTCCTTTCATGTTTGCAATTTGTGTTATCAATTCCTGACCATCGATATAATGATTCTCATACCTCTCCGATATTTATTTTTGATTCAAAGATCTTCCAGGATTTATTGATTTTGAGTGAGTTATTTAAATAAATTGTAAACTGAATTCAGCTCAGCCCAGAATGTGTCATTTTCAGCTCTTTGAACTTACTAGGGCATGTCTTGAACTGGAGCATGTCTTTGTCAAACTTTGAAAACAAACTAAGTTTAATATTTTGCACTTGAAGTCTACAAACCTGCCCCTATTTTTTCTGCTTGGGAGTTGACAGCTGTCCTGATGAAAATTCAAAGTATCTTCTATGCACAATGTGCTACATGCCACATATATTCTCCTCCCTTTTACTTTCTTACGTTTTGCTCTCTCCCTTAGAGTCCATGGAAGCCTCCTCCCACATCTTCAGTTGGCTTTATCTCAGACCCAGGGTAGACTAGCAGCAGCAGAATGAATTCAACCAAAGAAATGAGCTTGGAATGCTGGCACCAAACAGGATCAAATCAGGATCAGGATTCTAGATGGTTTTTACCATCCTGCTAGGTGGCTCAGAACAGAATAGAGCAGCAGGGAAGAGGACAGTAGGGAATGAAAGGAAGCAGGGGCATCCTGAGCAAGACAAAATGTCAGGCATAGTTGCCAACATTTTAAAAAAGTTTCAGGGACAATTTTGCAAGTAAGATGTGTTGAGAAGGAGGGGACAGGTCCCTGGCTGCTGGAGGTTGTGTCTTCAATTGACATGAAAGTAGTGCTTTTTGTTAATAAATAAGAATCCCTTAATAAGAGTCTGAAAAACACTGTGACTCAGAGAAGCATCCAGGATGTATAGTTCATACAATATGATGAAAAGCATTCAAGCTTGGGTGTTCATCACAAAGCCCAACAGTCGTGAAATGCCACACAACCCCCCATTTCCAAAGCACCCATTATTGTGTTTGCTTTTATAAAGAGGCCCCAACTCTGCTACCCCTATAGTTCAATGGACAACTGCAGGCTCCGTTCCTCATTGTGTCTGTAAGAGAAGACATCAGATCTGCTTGTTACCCCACTCACATCTCTAGGACAACTCAGCTGGCCTGTTCTGCCATGTGATGGCTTTCAGCAGAGGACAGATTTCCTGTCAGGCGCCTCTCCAGCTCCCTTTAGGAGGCACTTCCTCCCTCTCTTAGTGATAGTCTCTGGGATTTCCCCTCTTTTTCTCCAACTGGGAAAGACATGGCTTTTTTGTCCCACCGTACCCCTGCCCTATGTTCCTGTGTCTTCCTCTGTTTTCCATTCTAAAAGTGCCGGGGGGAGGGGCTTGGAGACAACCAAAAGGAAAATTTCAGGCTTTTTAACTTTTCATGCACTGTACTGAGAGGGCAGGGCAATGTCTGATTGATTCCACCCTCTTTCCCCACAGTCTTTGCCAGTATCCACCTTGTGCAGTATTTAGACTTCAGCAGGAGTGTAGAGCAGTAGAGGTAGTAAGCAGAGTTCTGGATTCTTACTTACCTTCCCTACTGATAGCAGGACAGTTTTTTAAAAAAAGTAAACTTCGGATGGTGGCCACAATTGGCTGTCTTGTTTTCTGGCTCCCTCGTTATGTCCAAACCAAGGACATACCTGGCCAAAATAGGGCACAGTTGGCAAATATGGTGCTATATGCACCTTGCATACCTTAGGTTGTATAACTGTATATGAATTGCATGTTGAGGACTTGAATATGTATATTAATTACTTTATGGGAGAGCATAGGCTCCTAAAAGATACGAAGTAACATTTTCCAAAAGTCCTGAAGTGACTTAAGAGCCTAAGGACCAGATTTTTAAAGGTATTTAGGTTTTGGTTTCCTCAGCATTGCAATGTTGCTCATTTTCAAAAGTGACATGGCATGTTAGAGCCTGTTGCCCACTGACCTTCAGTGAGGCTTAGACTCTCAAGTGCATAAGTTTCAGAGTAACAGCCGTGTTAGCCTGTATTCGCAAAAAGAAAAGGAGTACTTGTGGCACCTTAGAGACTAACCAATTTATTTGAGCATGAGCTTTCGTGAGCTACAGCTCTCTAAGGTGCCACAAGTACTCCTTTTCTTTTTTCAAGTGCATAAGTCACTTTTGAAAATGAGAGTTAGGTGCTGCAATGCTAAGTAGAGCAATATGTATAAAAATCTGGGCCAAAATCACTTTTTCCAAAGGGCCGTAGGCTCCTACATCATGTTGGCATTTTACAGAGCTTGACTCTGTTTCGTTTGTATGGCTTATACACCTGTGCTTTGAAAGAATACCTTTGACTCTGTATGTTGTCTTCTGTTAGTAAATTTTGAGCTTGATGAGTAGGAGTAATTGTAGGTGCAGTTGTTTTTAAAAAAGTTGAACATTGTTTTCTTGCTCCTTTTTTTTTTTTTTTTTTTTTTTGCAGTGCAGATAGACATTTTCAATGTATAGGGGAAAAAATCATCATGAGTACCAGAAATAATGTGTGTGGGGGCTTGTTTTTTTTTTTTCTCAAAACATACAAAAAGATCACGTGTCAGATAAGGAAAAATAGGACTTGTTTTGAGGCAACTGCAGTTAACTCTTTTTCAGGGTGATTACTATTATTTTGAAATTGTCATGGCATTTTTCAGGTAAAAAAGCAAGTACTAAGGGTTAGTTTGGACATGAAAGGCAAATATTTCTAACCTTTAGCAAATAGGAATGGAAAGTTGGGTCGGCCTGATCCCCACTGAAGTCAACAGGGGCCTTTCCATTCACTTTGATGGATGCTGGCTCCCTCCACCCCAAGATGGAGAAAAGATAGCACTTAAGTAATGCATTCATAGTATTAAATAACATTGGGAGAGTACTTTTAAATATTTGTTACTGAGTAACTAATCTTCATAAACTCCCGCATATTGTGGGTAAATGTTTTAATCCCCATTTGACAAAAGGAGAATCTGAGGCATAGCGAGGTTAAGACTGCCCAAGCCAGGGCTGGGATTAGAACTAAAGAGCTCTTGGTCAGGGCAGATGCTGCCCATTAGTTGTCCACTCTCTTTAGAGCTCAGTCATAATTTTGCTACTAGCGTAGAGTAAAAAGACAAGTGGTGTTGCACTGCTCAGGAGTTGCCTGGGTGGGTGATTTTAAATTTCAGAGTTGCAGTCTTCCTCCTGGCTTTCCTGCTGCTCTTGGGAGGGAGTAAATTCTGATGGGTCTATACATGGCTTGGCATATGTTGCCCAGTGCATCAAAGCAGCTGAGCAGTTATGCTGCTTGGCATGTTGGGGTAGAGCCAAGGCTCCTCCTATCCCCTGAACCTCCCCATTCACCTCTGTGGGGGAATGTAGCAGCTCTTCCCTTTCTGCACTGAGCACAGCAGTAATGGTAGCTGATTTAAGGGGGTAAGGGGTAAGGGCTATGTCTCCTTACTCCCTTGTGCTAGCAAACAGGACCACAATCTACCCTTGTATGATTAGTGAAAGGCACTTACAACGCTAGCATTTAAAACTACCTTTGATTATGTATATCTAAAGGGTAATAAACAGTATTGCCAAACACAAGCCTTTGAAAATAGTAAGTCAGGTCCCAAAAATCACAAGATTGGCTTAAAAATCAAGAGATTTAAAAACAAAATAACTGATTTGGGATTCCTTTAATTTGTCTTCTAATTTCTGAGCCTTAAGGGTATGATGGAATCACATTTTAAAGCTTTTCTCTGCAACCACATGAGCTGTGGCTTAAAGAAACTCACCAAATATCATGAGTCTCGCAATAAAATCACAAGAGTTGGCAATACTGCAGGAACCTTAATTGGCTTTTTGGAGAGTCATTAAACCATTTTGTGACTGCATCTTTTACATTAATATTCAACTTATACGTTAAGCTTTAGATCACTACAGTGGGAATCACTGTCTCTTGTGAAAAAGAGTGAGTGAAGCCAGTGGTTTTAACCCACTGATTTTACGTCCCTCCAGTTTTGATTGTTCCAGAAAACAGGCATTCAGAAATGCATATTATTCTCAAGGGAATGCATGTGATCTGGCCTTGGTTGTTAAAATCATTTGCAAAAACAAAACTGTGAAAACAGTCTCCAAAGATTCAACCCTCATGCTGCATTTATCATAATTGCATTCTAAGCAGTTTGCCGCATAGCAGTGTGTGTTGAATTCTCTCTGTATAAAATTACTCTGTGCAATTCAAATTCATATAAAGGACATTTACTGTGTATGATACACACCCCTGTTTTAACTGCATCTTATTTGAAGTTATAAGTTACCCTTTACAAGATCATTCTATGTAACTTGGAGCGCTGTATCTTATTTTTTCAAAACAAAGGTAGATTTTTTTCTAGGTGTTAATATTTATGCTGCACTCCATTCTTTTTATATAAATTGTAGAAAGTGACATCCCATAATTACATTATTCTTGATATAAGTGTGTGTCAAGAGCCTCATCTTTTTAAGCTCCAGCTTCAACAAAAAGACACAGAAGCACTTTAATATTTTCTTAAACATTTTATTGTTTGCTAGTTGTACTTTTCTCTTTGTTTTTTGGGGGGCTATAGCATTCACTAAGAAGTAGAGTTAATGGAAGCACGCATCATTGACTGCAGTGGAATGATGGATTCTTGAAAGCGAGTGAAAATGCCTAGAATACTTTTGCTTTTTTCTTATTTCCTGGTCTCTTTAATTCTGAAAGAAAAGGGAAAATAACTAAATTAAAACCAGCTTCATACATAAACACAGTAGTCGTAGGTTATGTGTGTGCGTGTTTTTTGTTTGTTTTATTTTTAGGGTTTTTTTTAATGCTAGTGATTAGAAATGGTTCTAAGGCATGACAAGAGTGGAACTCTCACATTTGGAATAAAATAATTAATACAACTTTAAACTAAGTATAAATTGCAAAACCCTACTATACAATTAGAATGTCAATTATCTATAGACAGATTTGTAAACAACTCAGTTGTGACTGCTATCTTCTTTTGTCCTTCTGAAGCAGTATACTGTATTGGATGATATTTTTTTCTTTTAAAACATGTTAGGACAGCATGTTATTAACTGTATCTGTTACAAAGGTTGTGTTGTCAGTTTGTTTACATTTTCATCCAAGATACAAGGTCCTGGAAAATATATTCTTCCCCTTGTACAGCATTGCACAATTTGCTAGATGTACGACGGGATTTTATTGTCTTCCTCTGAAATACCAATTAATGTCACCATTGGCAGGCTAGATGAATGGCCTTATCTGTCTTATGGCACTATGATCTGGTCTTTCATACAAACTGCCTTCATTTAATTTAAAATTTATTTGGAAACTGACAATGATTTAGCTCGATATAAGGTAAACAAATGTAAACCAGTTGTAAACTGATATATGTGACCACATAGAGGTTTCTATTGGCTTAAATAACTAATTAAAGTTCTTTAAACCAGTGCAGCTTCTGTTCAGACATAAGGCTGGTGTTTTACATTGGAGTCTATTGTGGTTCACTGCAGGCCATACAGAGATTCAGCTCATACAGTTTTTGAATTCTGGTGGGTCAGTTCTTCTGTCCATTAACAAGGGATTTCCCTTCACAATTCCTTGAATAGGCATAACATCCTGACACCACAATATTCGTCACTGTCATGTAATTGGGATATGTCTTATACAAAGTATGCCTTGTGAGGTGTTATTCTAAAAGTCTTGATCTGCTAGACAATAATATCTTGTTGGATTGTATGTGCTATCGTTGTATGTGAAGTTTGGTTATGTTTGTGTTGCTGAAACATGTCCTGAGGTTGAAAATACCCACAAGGAGCCTTTCAAGTATGACAGTAAAAAGGCCAAACAATGTTAATGGCTTATTGAGGAAATGCACACAAGCACAAGAATTATTACCCCAGGAACTGCGTACAATGGAAACTTCTCAGAGATAGCACTATACAATGGGAACTGTTTGATCCAGGTCACAGCAAAAAGGCTTTCCAGCAAGTGGGGAGAAGATATTAAAAGGGGGGAAAATGACATTATGGAGGGACCTCACGCTCCTTGCAACAACACACCTGGAAACACCTTTGGAACAAAGACTGAACTGTGGGAAGTGATGGTCCCAGGCTAGAAGGATCTTTAGCCTGTGTATGAAAACTTGGGAAAGCCATGGCAACTTGTGTCTTAAGAATATGCCAGCCTGTTTCTCACTCAGGGTGACAATTTGAGAATTTATATCCTATCTATCTAGTGTGTTAAGCTCAGTTTGCGGTTTTTGTTTGTTTACTAAAGTAATCTGCTTTGATCTGTTGGCTATCCCTTATAATCACTTAAAATCTACCTCTTGTATTTAATAAACTTGTTTTTGTTTTAATTTAATTTGTGTAATTCATAACGGGGGCGGGGGGGACAAGCTGTACATGTCTCTCTCCACATTGAGGGAGAGGGTGAATTTCAATTAGCTTACGCCCAAGACAATACAATTTTGGGTTTACTCTCCAGAGGGGGAGTGTACTTGAGTGCTGGGCAATTCTTTAGCTGAGCTCTCCCATGCAGAGCTGATCTCAGCATCTGTGTGAATGTAGCTGCAGCTGGGTATGTCTCTACCTGTGTGAGTGCTGAAAAGGAGCTTGAGAACCTGTCACAGCAGCAGAGTAATGGGAATCCAGGCTGGTGGGACAGGCAGGCTCAGTGGTATCCCAGTTCCAAGTGGTACCTGGGGGAAGGGAGGGAGGGAGAAACCCGTTACAACAGGAATTACAGGAAAATTTCCACTTGCATCAGGGGGAGAAGAAAATATTAAATGTCTTCACAGGATCAGTCAAGATGTAATGACTAACCTTTAGTAGAATATGTAATATTTTAGCTAGTAATGTCTGCTATAATTTAGGGTTACATTGCTATTTCCATTATAACCCTTTTTTCTTCTTTGAGTGATTGCTCATATCAATTCCATTAGGTGTGTGTGCGCCGTGTGCACAGTCATCGGAATGTTTTCCCCGTAGCGATACCAGTCGGGTTTTGGCTGTGGAGCCCCCTGGAGTTGCGCCTTCATGGCGGTGTATATTGGTCCCTGCCGACCTGCTGCCTCTTCAGTTCCTTCTTACCGCCAGTGACCGTCATTGGAGCAACTCATCTCACAGCAAGTCCTAGTGGACTTTTCTCATTGTTACCTGTAAATAGTTGAAAAACTTAGTGTTACTTAGTTCAAGTAATTTTAGTCAGTTTAAGATAAGTTTCAGTTGGGGGTTCTCCCCACCCCTCTGCCACGTTTCCCCTTCTGGGGACCGGGGCATGCCTTGGTCTCAGGGTTTCAAACCGTGCAGGTCCTGTCTGAAGCCTATGCCAATGGGAGACTTACATGACTCCTGTTTGAAGATCTTTGGGGAAGCCAATCAAATGGATAAGTGTAAAATCTACAGAGGCTTCTGCCCAAGGACCAAGAAGGAGAGGGACTTAGGTTGAAACTACTCCTCGTGGAGTCAGTCCTTCGTCTTCAGCTGGCACAGGTGTCTGACCCCAAGCCCAGCACTTTGGTCTGGAGTGCGCCGGCCTTGGTAAGAGATTGGCGCTGAGAAAGGACTCTGGCTCCAGGGACCCTCTGCATTGCCATTCCCCGGCACTGAAGACCTCCTCTGGTGCGACTGCCTGGCACTACTCCATTCACCGGTGCCACGCAAAAGAAAGACAGACAGACAGAGGTCTCTCTCCCACTAAGGTAGTGGAGCGAGGAGGCACCAGTGGGGTATGTCCTGTGCCAGGACACCCGGCTCCGACTCAGCTGGCACCATTGACTCCGGCCTCACAGGGAGGTTCATCAAGTCCGGTTCTAATGGACTCCCCGATGCGGGAGTGTCGGGAGGAGGACTTAGACCTTCCCCCTACACTGGACACCTTTGAGGCAGCTAGTGACCTCATAGCGATGAAGGAGCAGTCCCCCGCACCAGCGCTGTGAAGACGCACTGTGCCCTGTAGGGGCAAGCTGACGATGATGATGCACCATTTGCCCTCACCTCCACACCGCTCCCTGGCACCATCTCACTCCAAACCACTTTGGTCACTGAGGTCGGAGTCCTCGTCGGACTCAGAGGCGGCGTTGTACGCCTGTAGGCAAAGCTGGCACCACTCTTGGCACCAATTTAGAGAAGAGGAAGGGCAGCCGCTACCTATGATGTCCTGGCCTCCTCAGTGGCAGATGCCGGCTCGGTGGCCTTTCTGGACTCCATGGGCCTACCACCAAGCCCAAGGGCTGGGGTCCAGATCCTTGTCTGTGACTTCAGAGGCACAGGACCCTCCATCATCCATGTCGGTAGCTTGGGATTCTCCCCCTCCCAACCCCCCCGGTATCTTCTTCATACTCCCCGGATGAAGCGGTGGCAGGCAGCTCCACCACGCTGTCTGCCATGGACAACAGAGCACACCAAGAGGTGCTCAGGAAGGTAGCTCAAAATTTGAGTATGCAGGCAGAGGAAGTGTTGGAGGAGACTCACCCTATGGTTGACATTCTGGACCCTGAAGGTCCCTTGTGGGTGGCTTTGCCCCTCATTAAGACTATCCATAACACCACTAAGGTGTTGTGGCAAACACCCACTTCCCTCCTCCCCACCCACGGCAAATGGGTTGGAGAGGAAGAATTTTGAGCCCTCCAAGGGGTATGAGTTCCTGTTTACTCATCCTGAGCTGGGCACTCTGGTGGTGGAGGCTGCCAACCAAAAAGAAAGGCAGGGCCAATTCCTAAGTCTAGGAGGCAAAGAAGCTGGATCTCTTCAGTAGGAATGTGTATTCTACCAGGGGGCTCCAGCTTCACCTTGCCAACCAGCAGGGAGTTCTTAACAGATACAGTTTTAATTCTTGGAACATGCTGTTCAAGTTTCAGGAACTGCTTCTGGCGGACTCCCACTTGGAATTTGCTGCTGTCCTTGAAGAAGACAAGGTCATCACGAGGACCTCCTTGCAGGCCTCCCAGGACTCAGCAACCCATACTATGGCTACAGCTGTAGCCATGAGAAGGAGTTCATGACTTGAAGTGTTGGGACTCCTCCAGAGGGAATGAACAGAACAGGTAATCGTCAGTCATCCATCCCCTGTTGCCCATTCCTAGCTTCTGGCAAACAGAGTCCAGGGAAACCATCCCTGCCCATCCTGATCAGTAGCCACTGATGGACCTATCCTCCATGAACTTATCTATCAAATGGGTCTTGAGCATGGGAGAATTGGGATAATCTCTCCAGTTCTGTTCCCTCCCACCTTCCCTGTCCCTGTTTAGGGAACCTTCTCACGAGCAACTTCTAATGCAGCAGTGCAATCGCTCCTACAACTCAGGGTGTTAGAGGAGCTTCCTCCGGAGTTTAGGGGAAAGGGGTTCTATTCCCGGTATCTCCTAATCCCAAAGGCCAAGGTTGGGTCAGGCCTATTTTAGACTTGCAAAAGCTAAACATATTAATGAGGAAGCTGAAGTTCAGCATAGTCTCCCTGGCTTCCATTATTCACTCCCTGAATCTGGGGGACTGGTACGCCACCCTCGACTTGAAGGATTCATTCTTTCACGTGTCCATAATCTCGTCCCACAGACTGTTTCTCTGCTTTATGGTCAACAACAGCCACTATCAGTGTACAGTCCTCCCCTTCGGCCTCTAGGTGGCCCCTCAGGTGTTCACCAAGTGCATATCAGTTGTGGCAGCCTTCCTGCGGAAGCAGCAAGCGCAAATATTCCCATACCTAGACGACTGGCTAATCAAGGGCCGCTCCCAGGCCCAAGTGGAGAACCACATGAGCCTGGTGCAGACGATGTTCCACAGGCTCGACCTCATTCTGAATTTGGCAAAGGGGCATTGCTGGCACACGATGGCATATATCACATTGGTTGATGTGCAGGTGAACGGACCCCTGATGGTGTGGCTGATGTGGTTAGGTCCTATGATGGTGTCCCTTGAATAGATATGTGGACAGAGTTGGCAATAGGGTTTGTTGCAGGGATTGGTTCCTGGGTTAGTGTTTCTGTTGTGTGGTGTGTGGTTGCTGGTGAGTCTTTGCTTCAGGTTGGGGGGCTGTCTGTAAGCGAGGACTGGCCTGTCTCCCAAGGTCTGTGAGAGTGAGGGATTGTCCTTCAGGATAGGTTGTAGATCCTTGATGATGCGCTGGAGAGGCTTTAGTTGGGGGCTCTAGGTGATGGCTGGTGGCGTTCTGTTACTTTCTTTGTTGGGCCTTTCCTGTAGTAGGTGACCTCTGGGTACCCTTCTGGGTCTGTCAATCTGTTTCTTCACTTCCTCAGGTCGGTATTGTAGTTTTAAGAATGCTTGATAGAGATCCAGTAGGTGTTGGTCTCTGTTTGAGGGATTGGAGCAAATGCAGTTGTATCTTAGGGCTTGGCTGTAGACAATAGACAATGGATCATGTGATGTGGTCTGGATGAAAGCTGGAGGCATGTAGTAAGTATAGCAGTCAGTAGGTTTCCGGTATAGGGTGGTGTTTATGTGACCATCGCTTATTTGCACTGTAGTGTCCAGAAAGTGGATCTCTTGTGACACCATCATAGGACCTAACCACATCAGCCACACCATGAGGGGCTCATTCACCTGCACATCTACCAATGTGATATATGCCATCATGTGTCAGTAGTGCCCCTCTGCTATGTACATTGGCCAAGCTGGACAGTCTCTGTGTAAAGTATAAGTGGACACAAATCAGACATTAGGAATGGTAACATACAAAAGCCAGTAGGAAAGCACTTCAATCTCCCTGGACACTCAATAACAGACTTAAAAGTTGCCATTCTTCAACAAAAAAACTTGAAAAACAGACTTCAATGAGAAACTGCAGAACTGGAATTAATTTGCAAACTTGACACCATCAAATTAGGCCTGAATAAAGACTGGGAGTGGCTGGGTCACTACAAAAAATAATTTCCCCTCTGTGGATACTCACCCCTTTTTGTCAACTGTTGGGAATGGGCCACATCTGCCCTAATCTAATTGGGCCTCGCAGGAGAAGCGTGGAGGCTGAGCGGGGGCAGAGCCACGGTTCGGGCATGAGGGCCCACAAAACATTAATCCAGCCCTGTGTTGTGTTTGTGGCTTTTGCTATATTTACTGCCCATTATTCAAAAGTATGTAATTATACTTGTATAAGCACTGACCCCCCCCCCACTTGGTAAGCCAACTCCCATCTTTTCACATGCTGTATATTTTTTTCACTCCATGCATCTGATGAAGTGGGTTATAAAAAAAATGCTTATGCCCAAATAAATGAGTTAGTCTCTAAGGTGCCACAAGGACTCCTCGTTGTTTTTGCTGATAAAGATTAACATGGCTACCGCTCTGAAACCTAACAAGAGACAGTAACATTGAGAATTCTGCTTAAATATGCTGTAGTGTCACTGTTTAGTTCCATTACTTAGGATGAGGTCATCTTGCAGATAGAGATTTAAATACACTGTGCATACTGAAGACCATTTAAGTCTGCATCCCCAGCCTTCCTATTTTTATGCTGCAATCTGTGGTTAAAACTTAAAGCCAGTGAGTCTCAGAGGAATTGCAAATATTTGTATACTTTTAAGAAAAAGAAGAGATAGAAAACTGCAAAGTTGTGATTCTCTTTTCCTAATACCATGATCAAATTTTCTCTTGAATAGATCTTTCTTTTCAAGTATTCAGTAATTTTTTACATGTTGCTATACACAGACATGCAAAATAGTACTCTGTACTACTAGGACAGTTCTTTCTTTCTTTCTTTCTTTCTTTCTTTCTTTCTTTCTTTCTTTCTTTCTTTCTTTCTTTCTTTCTTTCTTTCTTTCTTGTCCCATGGAAATCAATGGAACAAGTCACATTAAGCATGTGTGTAAGTGATTTGCTGAATTATAAAGTTGCCTTCTATCTGCAACCATGTTCAGATGGCTTATTTTTACATCAAGCCCTCCTGCTATTAGGGTTTAATTCAGTGCTGCCACCTCTCCTTCGTTCACATGTAAAGACCCATGAAGTGGGGTTTGATAGCTTAAGTGGAAGGAATCCAAATCTTTGGCCTGGAGCGGCTGCCAATTCCCTCAGCATACCTCCATGACACTCCATACCGACATGCTGTATTTCAGGCATTCTGAGGATGGACTTTTAATTACAGTGTCAGTCTCTTTCTAGCAGTTCAATCAGGACTGACAGAGCAATGCACTGGAAAGCAGGATTTTCTTCCAGAAGTAGTAGCAGCAGTAGTGGTAGTAGTAATAATAATATGGATGACTTATGTGCTTTAGACTTTTTTCAAGGTGTTTTACAAAAATTAACTAAATAATCCTTAGTGCTTTGAAGTTTGTCGGTATAAAGCCTGTACGTATGTAATTATACTTGTGTTAATGTTGTACTTATTGTTTGCAAGTTCAAGATATTGCTTGCTGTCAAGGTTATTGGAATTGATCACTGAATTACAGGCTGATCTAATACTTACTAGTACAGCAAATGTTGCACCTAGGAGGCATCTATTTTTTATCCTAGAATAGAGAACTTTTGGCCAAATAATTGCTTTAGAATTTGTTGATGTGCATTTATCCTAAAACCAATTTCTACTGTTAATACTACATCAGTGGTCCCCAACCTGTCTTGTGGGAATAGCATATTGCTATTCCTAGAACACTGTGGCGGGTGCCCGACACCCTGCCGCCGAAATGCTGCTTCTCACAAGAAGCGTTGCTGCCGAGAAACGGCGACGCTTCTCTGCAGCATTTCGGCGGTGGGGTGTCCTGCAGCGGGTGTCATGGCGCCTGCGGGCACCGCATTGGGGACCCCTGTACTAGATTCTGTGCCATCTCTACCACAAACCGTTCAGAATTCCAGGAGCTGAAAGTATTTCCTTGTGCAGAATTAAGATGCTGAAAAGTTTTGTTTTTTTCCAGGATAGAAGTTTTCTATGTTAGAACATGTTTTATACATTATTCATACATTAAGAATAGGGATTTCAATTAAAATATTTCTTCCCTAGTTAAGATATTTCACACCAATGAAAGTCAGTTCTGAATGAAATACATTAAAGCATGATTTTGGCCACATTTAAAAAGAATGGCAAGATGCATCTACTTTCTCAGAGTACATTCACTGTGAGCTACACTGTGAAATCTTGTACACTTAGCTAAATGGTTAGGTCTTTCTTCATTCTTGCCTTTACAGTTAATAGCTGCAGAGGAGCAGTGTTCCGCTCTTCTTATTTGAAATAATTAAATAACCCAATTTAGGCTATGTAAAGGTTTATACTACAGCGTTGGGCAAATAAAAAATGCATAAGAGAATAATTATTATAATTCATTTTGCCAAACTAAACTGTATAATCTTAGGTTAAAAATTTGTTTTGAAATATAAGGATAATTATCTTCAATTGTAAAGTATTTTAGATACGTCCCACAGGCCTTCTTACTAATCAAAGACATTGACATGTGCTTTCTAAAAGGTACATTTGTCAGACACCAGAATCCAGGGTTGGTATTGTTCCCAAAATGTCACCGAACTAACACACTAGTATTTTTCCTTTTGTTATTATTGCTCTGTTTTAACAGTATGTCCACAGAAAAAATACAGAACAAGAGATAACGGATTTAAATTGGTCTATGAGAAGGTTTAAGTTTTAAATTTGCTATAAAATAACATTATATGAATGGATCAAACTTACCTTTAGAATACTCTGAATACGTTCTGTGTACAGTACAAGTTCCGCTGATCTTCATACTTTAGAACTCTTCCTACGTCTGCACAATTTAAACCATTTTCACAACTAAAGCAGCCAATCAGTGCTCAGAAAAAAATCTCTTCTGTCATCAAATTTCAGCTGTCAGAATAGATCATTAAACTGAATATTGTGATTATGGTATGTGGACTTTGATTACGAAAAGAGAGCAGATATGACTCCAACATGATGGGTTTTGATGACAATCCTACTCCAGCTGAAGTCCATATGAGTTTTGCCATAGACTTCAATGGTAGCTAGATTGGATTTCTGTTGAACAAATAAGTTGACTAAAAGTGTTCCAGTTTAAGATTGGTTTCAGAGTAGCAGCCGTGTTAGTCTGTATTCGCAAAAAGAAAAGGAGTACTTGTGGCTTCTTAGAGACTAACCAATTTATTTGAGCATAAGTTCACATTCGATGAAGTGAGCTGTAGCTCACAAAAGCTTATTTTCAAATAAATTGGTTAGTCTCTAAGGTGCCACAAGTACTCCTTTTCTTTCAGTTTAAGATTGTTACTTTCCCAAGTATAATCACAGTGAGTCACCACTGGTTTATGGAACAGTCCTAGTTGTCCGTCAGCCATTTTACCCACTCTGCTTGTAAATGGCACAAGAGGATATGCTGAGCTGTATGTATGCTACGCAAGTGGAGATTGTTCCAAGGAATCTGTTCAGAAGGGTCAGAGCAGATGGCCCAACATATCAGTCCATGGCCAAACAGCTTTCCATTTTCAAGCATCTGACACAGTTGAGTTCTGTGTTTGGCAACACTACCAGGCACCCACAGACCCAGAGCCAAATTTTACGGCGGGAGGGGAAATATGGAAACCAGAAGAAAAATGTATCTGTCTGATACAGTATTGTTCACCATATGAAAGTGCAATATGAGCAGTTCCATTCACAGAGGCCACATAAAGATTCCTGAAGCCTAGATGTTGATGCATGTTACCATTGGAAAATGCAATAGTAATGTAAATGAAACCAGAGGTTTTGTGTAGCTTGTAATTTCAAAGTTTTGTAAGCATTCACTAATTAGATGTTGAGGATAGTCTTCTCCAGTAAGCAAGTGAGACTAGATGTAGATGGATGGTCATTTGGTTAGATGGTAATTAGCTATGGTAAAAGCATGGAGTGAAAAATGCTCATCTGCATTAACTGACAAAATCACCAGCAATAATGGCCAGCATTCCTAAAAAGTTCAGAAAATCCTTACATGTCACAAGCTGCCTATTCTGCATCACTTATACAGAACTTTCAGATTTTATCGTTTTGACGGGTTGATCCTTTTTTGCCTGTCAGGTGGTAGAGAGGGGTCTCTAGCAGCGGCTTCTATTCCTCAAGAGATATTCAACTGGGCAGATATCAGCAGAAGGCTGGCCTGATGAACTGTCCAAACTAGATGACTAATTGGGGGTGGGGAGGGAAGGGCCCAGCTGAAGGCCAAGATATGGTTGGCTTAAACCACAACCCCAGCTTCATGGAGGGGAGCTGGGGACACTTAACCACCAGATCCACAACCACAATCTAGCCCTGTGAGTGCCAGAGAGGCTGAGGAGCTACTGGAATCAGGGGCTCAGAAACAGACCAGTGAGAAATTGCCCAGGAAACCAAACCCTCTGGAGGACCACAGGGCGAACCTGAGAAATGCCCTGCAAGAGGAGCATAATAGGAAACAGGCTGGGACGAGAGATTGGTGCCAACCACTGGGACCCAGGAAGTGGGTGGGCTTGGGTCTACCAAACCCAACAGGAGGGTCCATTAAGGCCTTAAGCAAGTGAACTAAACACAAAGTTCTGCCAGTGACTGTACACCCTGAGCTGGGGATGGACTTTTTAGCACTCTGAAAGGGGAAAGGATGTCCAACAGCTAGCCAGAGGGCTATGGTAGTGACAAAGGACCAACAGGTGGGCTGGATTGTGAGTGATCCTTCAGAGAAGGAGGGAAACTGAGGCAGGCTTACTGAATTGCCTGGTTTCACTTCAGGGCAGTGCCACAGACCAAAGGCAACCATTAATACGCGGTACTAGAAGTGGGAACTAAGATGTCCTCTGCCATCATGGAGTGATGACAATTCAGAGCGATGCCTACCAGATCCTCCATCATGATACGTCTGACCTTCTAAGCTGGTCCGTGATGTTGCACCAATGACTCAAGAGTTTTGGTATGAGGTTTGGCAGCCACAGCAACAATGGGACAGGCCTGGGCATCAAAACAGGTGGAGATCTATGATCCAGTTGATTGGATGCAGGATTTATGGACGTGAGGGCACATAAGATGGGTCTGCCCTTATGAGAACAAAGATGGACAGGCCAGCCAAAATTTATAGGATGTTGAAAGAGTGCAGAGGTCCCAGATTTTTAGAGACACTTAGCCAGGATGTAGCAGGAAATAGGCCAAGAGGAGAAACACTCTTTGGTGCTAATTGGCCTGACTACACAGTATGAGCAAACAAAGCATATGTGGAAGAGTAATTATTCCAAGTTGGCCAATGAACTGCCTGTGTATCAGTCTGACTTCCGTGAACGGGTTCCCAACAACTGTTTGAGAGAGAGTGAAACCCTTTTAATCCAAACAGAGTTTCTTTGTTCTTGTCAGTTCCTGGGCTTTGGTCCTGCTTGTCAAAACCAGTTTGGTAGGATCAGCAGCAGTCAGACCAGAGTCTTTGGAGTCCGTGGGTCTTCCATTGTCCCATAACAACCCTTGAATGTTTACAAAGGGAAGATTGTTTTGAGCCGTTCTTCCTGTCCTGCTTATTTTTCCTTACAGACCACTATTCAACTAAACCAATATAGTCATAAACTGCTCAATAACCACATCAGTGTATAATATTGATAAATAATTACAGAGTAGCTCCACTTCCATCACACACATTAATAATATAAACAAGGTTTGTATTTAAGTAGGAATACAAAAATAGAAAATGATACAGACTTTCACAGTGGCCAAGTTAATTTTGCAGGAACAACCTTATTTTTTGGACTATTTGATATTTCAAACTTTACTAACAAATTATACTAACACAGGGTTGCCAGCTTGGTATTTGGTGGTTTTTCCCTTAAATCCCCAGTTCCTGTAGAGAGGTCATTAAGTGAGAATCCTAACTTCCATTAAAAAAAAAATCTTTAGCTCTCATGGTTGTGGAGAAAAGCCAGAAAGCATGTATCCAAAAGTCTCAGGAACCAGAAGGCTAATTTATTGGGGAAACAAAATCTCAAGAATTACAAAATAGAATTCCAAAGCTCAGACACAGTGGTGATCTGTGGAGGGCGGGAGTGTATCTGATGTTTTAAATATACATATAGGCAGAAGTTGTTTGGCTTTAGAAGCTTAAAAATCTGTAGTATTTGTCAACAGGGTATGTAAATTCTTTGAACTGGGCCTAACCTGAGATAAATGCTCTTGGCCAGGTAGGTGTCTACCTGGTGGAGTTTATACCAATTCTGGCAGCTCTGAGTTATTCTGGAGTATCTCAGAAGATGAAGGACTAAATTCTGACCTCAGCCACACAGGCACAAATCCAGAATAGCTCCATTTATTAAAATAGAATTACACTGGATTCAAACCAGTATAACTGAGATCAAATCTGGAGTAAGAACTATGGAAAATGAAAGCCCTATATTTTTTATAGTAAATTTGAAACATATATCTAAAATACGGAATGAAATGCTTAAATGCAATGCTCAATACCATCTTCATTAATAATGTGATCTCTTTAACTGTAATGTATCAGCTGACCTTTCAAGCTTTTTGTTTTTAAAACTCTTTGCTGTTCAGTCAATATTTACTTCAAGAATAACTGAGTGTATTTTATACCAAGGTAATGTAAACAGAAGCAGCTGTAGGTATGCCCTAAAGTGATTAACAGACAATCAAGGCTATCTGAGCATCTTTTGTTTGTAATGAAAAAGAATGAAATATTCCTAGTTTGTGGGGTTTGGAAATTAATACTTCTGTTTTATTCTCTAGAATATGCTCCAACACCTTACAAAGAGATGATAACATGATTTAGGTTTGCAGGGTCAAAAAAGAACATGCACTGTTTCTAGGGACCCTGTCATTTTAAAAATCATAATGCTCTCTGAAATCCTTTACCAACTATTGTTACAAGAAACATCTCAAGTAACTGCGATATTTAAAGAAAAAATCTTTTTTTCTATTTTTCCCTTTTGTTTTTTTCTGTGTGTTTGGCAGGTCTTTGAGAATAATCAGTTTTACTGTTTGCTGTGGATGCTCAGTCAGTTTCCCTTTCTGTTTGTGTTGGGTTTTGCACACAGCAACAGGAATAAAGAAAAATATTTTAAAACAGTAGGAAAATGTTAAAATCTCAAAAATTGAGTACTCAGGGCAGGTTGGTACCTGCAAGGTGATGAAATTTCAAGTTGATAATAACTTTTCAATACATTCCCCTTATTTTATATCTGAGTTCCTAAGATAAAAGGTTGAGGAGAAAATGGAGAACACATGGAGTGTATTCAAAAGCAAACAAAAATAACCCTCTTCTCCCAGAAGTTATGTACACCCACATATGTTTATTTCAGCAGAATTATTGCAGGCCTCTAGTGAATATAAAATGTAACTAGCAAATGGGGAATGAGTAAATTAACTATTTTGGTCAGGAAGATAGGGGGAAATTATCTAAACACACTCTATGTTCTTGGGAAGGCTAACTTAACAAACTCAAGCAGTTGAAGTGAGGTCATACAATCACAGTACTGCTAAGAGCAAGCCCGTGAAGCGATGATTTACAGCTCATCTTTCATATGAGAGTTTTTTAAGTAGAGAGCCCTCTACATACGGCTGTGAATCTGCATGGGTTGCAGAAAGAGTTTGGCTGATAATTTCATGAGCCAAGACATGGTACGTGGGAAACTGCTGTTCCTTTAAGAAAAAGGCCTTCCCTGAACTAAGCACTCTGGCCTGAAATGCGACCTTTTTCATCTCTTCACTTCAGTCAGAGTGGCCTGTATCTATGGAATGGCACTTTCTTAAAGGTACACTGACAGTATGTTAGAATTTTGTTTTACAGGATGGTGAAATCACTGCTAAATTAAATAACATTTCTCTTAAATTAGTTCAGATTGTTGGATCAAATGAGCAGAAAACAATGCAATTTGTATATTAAACATTAGACCCGCTAATCTGTAACCCACTCAATTTTCTTTTTTTCCTGGTAGGGTAAATTAGCTGGATCAGTTCCTTTCATGTGGCTTTTGTGTTTTATATATATATTGTGCAAGAATGTTTTATGAACAGGCCAATCTGAAGTTTTTTTTAAAAAGCGTTTGTTTTGCAGACTGAATTGCTTCTTACTCTCACACTTATGGTAGAATGACAAAAGTATGCACATTTTCAGAGAGATCCTGGAGGAAAAGTATGCATGAAACATGATGTACAGAGCTTAGGTGTACTTGTGTAATTGCTGGAAGAGTTTAATAGAATCAGGAATTTGGGGCAAACGTTCATACTTAGAACACGCAAGTTTACACATAACTGATACCTTTACAGTCAATCTGTATATAGGGCAATACAAATAATACATAATAAAAATATGATACTGAACTCATCCATTCTATTTTTCCAGTATGTGACCAAGCAGGACTGCACCTTGTTGATTCTAATTTTCATGAGAGTCAAAAACCAAACACTTTCTCATTTGATTGAGATTTTTGTGCAAGCTTGGTATATTGTATAATTGATTTATTAATACACTTTTTCCTGAAACATATACATTTCAAACCCTCGGAATGAATGTTTTAATAAATATTTTAAAAGCGTGCACCCTACTGTTAAAAGCAAACAATTCTTTGCTGCACATTTACAGAAGACCCTATTTGGGAGGGAAAGAGTAAAACTGATTTCCAAAGAGAGAATGTTTCTGGATACTGGGCACTTTTCCACTAAACTTTACTTCTCTGTGGAAATCTGGAAAAAGTGTTATTTCACTTTTCTATTACAAGAAAATAAGGCTAGAACTGAGTTTTCTTTCTCATCGCCAATAAATTGAGAAAATTCTGCAGAATCTGTTTTCTAGTAGAAAAAAATGGAACTTATTATGGTAAGTAAGACCTGAGAAGCATTTCTTTTAAATTCATTAATTTTGCTCCTGAAAGTATGAAATAATGGATGTTATTCTTATTATTGTTTTATGTTCTGTTTGGGGATGGGGCAATATTGACCATATTTTTTGCATTCTGTAGGGGGTATCTGTTTCTGTTTTGTATTTATGCTGCCCATCACCATAGTATCAAAGCCCCTTCCACAAAATATAGATTGGCAATAGCATTCTCCCTAGAGGTCTTAAAGCAGCCTCTGGCTCTTCTCCCATTTGGGGTTACAGAAGCTCTGCTTCAGGAATAATTTTTGGGTAGGAGGACGGTGGAAGGCAGAAAAGGATAAGAGAGTAGTTTAAGATAATAATGTCATTTGTTTAACAACACAGTGCTTCACAATAATAGATTAACACATGTTCCCTGCCTGAAGCTTATTAATGTTTGTTAAAGTATTTTTTGCTGCATCTTATTACTTCAAAGGCTCTTGTTGTTGATCCTCCTCCCTTGAAATAAATGACAAATATACCACTCACTTCAGTGGGAGCGAGTGTATGCTTCTAGTACCAGAGATCACCAGGAAGCAGTTTTAAGATTAAATTGCAATGGTGCTGTGAACTACTTTCACAGAGGTTGGCACCAAAATAGACCAAGGTTGAGAAGAAGTATTAGCATAATTAAAAATTGAGATAAACACACACAGCCTAGCATATTGCTTTATCATTTAAGAGGCTTATCCAGCCCAAATGAGCCTGTAAAGTTGCTCACTTCTGGAAATTATGAGCCTGTTAGGATGTGAAGCTGTAGAGTCTTCACACAGTGGTTACGGGAGAATAATCCTGCAGTAGTTGAAGAATGCAGTCTGTAATTTCCTTCTTCTCAGGGATAGAGTCCATGACTCCACTAAAGCTGACTTCTATGGATGACAATTAGATTTAAGGGAATTACACCAGGCGATGCACTAAGCAAGTAAATTCCTGGGCGGGGGGGAGTTCAGGGCTATTTCTCCATCTCCTGGATGGACTCTGAATGAGACAGAGTTGTGGCATTGAATGCACTGGTTGGATCTCTGCCGCATTTGCTTCACAAATTGAAAAGTGTGAATGAGGCACAAAGGTGTGAGTCTGTTTAAAACAACCAAACAACAATAACAAAAAAGAATGAGGATGTTGTTTAAAGAACTGGGTTGGAATCCTGGAGAAATGGGTTATGTTTCTGGCTCTGTCACAGAGTTCCTGTTTAATGTTGTGCAATGAATTTAAACTGAAATGTTTGGAGGTGGCCGCTAATTGCATTTTTCTCATGTTGTTGGTGCCCAGCTTGAGACACCTCAGAAGTTCAGAGTTCCATAGGGAAATGTAGGTGCTCAGCTGCTCTAAAAAAATCAAGCCCTCCATGTCTCAATTTGGTCAGCCAGTAATTGAGAAGCTCAGAATTATTGGACACTTGCAAATCTTTACCTTACTTACTCCCTGCCATGGTTCTCTTAAATGGAAAAAATAAAACTTTCTAGCCTCATGGAGATTTTGTGAGGAAAATTCATTAACTTTTTTGAAGCACTTGTATATTATAGCAGCATAAGCTTTCATGAGCTACAGCTCAGCTACAGTGAGGAGATTTATATATACACAGACCATGAAACCACTGTTCCTCAGACGTTCTTGTTCTCTCCTGGAAATGTGCTGGCAATGGCCCACCTTGATTATCACTTCAAAAGGTTTTCTCTCCCCCCACCCCACTCTCCTGCTGCTCATCTTAAGTGATCACTCTCCTTACAATGTGTATGATAAACAACCATTTTTTCATGGTCTGTGTGTATATAAATCTCCTCATTGTATTTTCCACTTTATGCATCCAATGAAGTGAGCTGTAGCTCACGAAAGCTTATGCTCAAATAAATTGGTTAGTCTCTAAGGTGCCACAAGTACTCCTTTTCTTTTTGCGAATACAGACTAATACGGCTGCTACTCTGAAACCTGTCATATATTATAGTGAGAAGAGCACAGAATTTTTTTTTAACAAACATTCTTTATTCAGTGCAGGATTTGAACAATGTGAGTAAATAAAACTTAGGGCCACAGGCACCGACTTTCTGATTTCCCGGGGGTGTTCCATACTGCTCCATCTCAGGCCCTGCTCTCACTCCACCCCTTCCCCAAGGTCCCACCCCACCTCTTCCCCCCCACTCTACCTCTTCCTGTCCCATTCTGCCCCCTCCCCCAAGCACGCCTCGCCATAGATGACTGGTGCCTCCCCATACTGGGGAGGAGGGGGGGAGGATCTAAAGGGGATGTCACGTGACCCCCCCCCATCAATTGGTGGGGGGGGTCATGTGTCCCTGCCCACCAATCTATCCCCCCTGCCCAGCCCGGGGCCACCAAGCTCTCCCCAGGAGGAGCTAATGGAACTATGGAGCTATGCCAATTAAAGCTAATGGAGCTAAGGCAATTTACACCAACAGAGAATTTGGCCCAACAATATGTTTTTGCAGCATTTAATTTCTGTCCAGAAATGTAGTTTATCTTTTTTGCATATGTTAGCATACTAATCACCCTAAGGAATATGAGTATACTTTACATAGACAGAAGGCCAAATGATGCAAGCCTTCCAATGCATGGAACTCCCACAGAAATCCATGGTGGTCCTGTGTATGCAGAATAGCTGCAAGATGGGGTCTACGCCAGCATAACCATTCCTGGTGCACTATAGGCATGTAGCAGTGGTGACTTTACATAACTATAGACAGCATTATACTAGTATTGTGATTATACTACTTTAAATACTTTACTACCTTGGTTTATCTTAAATAAAATATATTATATCAACTAAGTGTCTAAATTAATCTCCTTAGTAAATGAGAAATATATAGCTCTTATAATCTCCAAAATGATAGCGTTTTGTAGTCTTGTATTTTAAGAAAAGTATTGGGCTGTACTGAACTGTTATATTTTTTGATGCAATTATGCGTTAACAGAAGTTTTCACACTTTGCTGTGTTGTTGTGCCGGGGGTTCAGTTCTACTGTCCTCACAGCAGGACATGGAGACAAATTGTATTCTTCTTCCAGAAAATTAATTGTTACAAGGCTATGGCAACAAACCTCTTCAGCTTCCTGTCTTTGCATGCCTATTTTGAGCTCCAAGACACTCTCAAATTCTTAAAATCTCGGATGTTGGTTTTTTTCTTTTTACTAAGCTCTTTCCTTAATAAAGCCATAGGAAATAAGACTTAAAGAGGTTTCAGTGGGTCTTTCAGCTGATGAATGTATGTTTTAATTAGGGTATTAATAAAATTGGCAAGAGGAGCAAAGCAGCTGCTGCGTCTGCCTCACACAGATTAAAATAATTGGATTAAAGAAAGCTGTTAGTTCGCTATTAGAGAGTTTAAATAGGAGCAGAGGGCACTTAGTGGGCACACCAGCAACAGCAAACTGTAGAAGGGAGAGAGGAGAACATCAGAAAGCTTTCATGTTGTTTTATGCAAAAACAGATTTTCAGTCTGCCCCTGAGTTTATGTTGGTGTCAATGCTCGGAGCATATAAAAGACTATAATTTTTCTGCTTCGAATGCTTTGTGAATATGGCCATCCTATTTGTTTACCCTTTCATTCAGCAGTGTTGACTTTAAGGCAGGGATGGGCACACTTTTTGGCCTGAGGGCCGCATCGGGTTTCCGAAATTGTATGGCAGGCCAGTTAGGGGAGTCTGTGCCTCCTCAAACAGCCAGGCGTGGCACAGCCCCCGCCCCTTATCTGACCTCTCCTGCTTCTTGCCCCCGACGGCCCCCCGGGACCCCTGCCTGATCCACCCCGCCCCCCTTGCTCTCTGTCCCCTGACCCTCCACCCCTGACTGCCCCTTGCCGCCCCATCCAACCTCTCCCCTCATTCCTGACTGCCCCCCTGGAATCCCTCCCCCATGCAACCACCCCTTCTCCCTGCCGCTTCCCGCAGCTCCCATGAGCCGGGAACGGCGAATGACGGCCACCAGGAGCTGTGAGCGGCCGTACATGCGGACGCTCAGGTAAACAAAGTGTCTCGCAGCCCTCCAGGGGCTTACCCTGAACAAGCTGCGAACCAAGTTTGGGAACCCCTAGCCTAGCTCCATCCTCTTTGGAACCTCCCCTCCTCAGACGCTCACTGACTACAGAACTGATTATTCAATTTTAACTCTCCGGTTATCCCATTCTATTTCCCCCCCAGTTTCTGCAGCACTGTTACCCATGCATACATTAATGTTTCTCCCTAATTAGCAAGGGCAGATTTCTCTCCTTCGTCCCCCCAGCCCCATAAACTTTGTCTCCATTAGACTTTGAAATTAAATTACTTTTCAGTGTGCTATATTGCACCTGTATCACTGTCATTCATGTCTTCACTATTCCCAACTACAAAAGTTAAAAAATCAATCTTCGTTTTAAAAATTATTAGCTTTTTTGTTGGGCTGTGTGGTTAATTTGCCTTTTCCCCCCCTTTTTTCTTTTCTCTTTTCTTTTGAGCCTTTCAGGGTCGGGTTTTCTAGATTTTTCTCAGCAACCGTGAAGGTTATATCCTTTATTCAAAGCTGTGAGTCTCACATAATCACATGACTCCAGAAGCTAAAACTTTAAGGAACAAATCAGGTATCATGAGAGCTGGTAACACTGTGTATAAGTATTTTTTAGGCACTTTAGCACATGTTACTCAGTTACTGCTGAAGTGACAAAAGGAGTACAAGAGCACAAAACTTTGCCTTTCTGTGAGTCTTACATAAGCAATTGCTAATTTTTGTGACTTTTTTACCGGAGCCTGCACCCCCTCCCATACCCCTGCCCCAGCCCAGTGAAAGTGAGTGAGGGTGGGGGAGAGTGAGCGATGGAGTGAGTGGGGGGCGGAGCCTCAGAGAAGGGGTGGGAACTTGGGGCAAGGGTGTTCAGTTTTGCACAATTAGAAAGGTAGCAACCTGAAGTGTAGCAGAGGTTTACTTAAGAGACAAAGACTTCTCTCAAATTCACTTATTAATTTAAAATATTTTACCAAACATTATCAACTAAATCATAGTATTTCCTACTGAGAGGTGTCCTGGGACAGATGAAAAATACAGTGATGCATCTCCACAATGTGAAAATGGGTGTACAATAGGTTGGGGCACAATGGCATCTGTTAAAAATAATGGTGCTTCTTGCAGACAGTGAAAGCAAATTCCAGGCTAAAGCATCTTAGTAAGTAAATGACGAGCCACTGACTTTGAGCTTAGTCCTAGAATCTGAAAACAATTTTCTGTATTTAATCTAGGGTCGTAGGTATTTTCCAGTAATTGCTGATTTTGAAACAAACAAGTGAGTGCTTTATTATGCAATGTATGCAGTTATATGACTCAGTAAATTATTCTTTTATCTTGTAGAGTAAGCCAGCCTACCATATGCATATTCACTGATGCCAAGATGACATTGCAGCACTTGTTTAAATCAAACATTGTACACATTATTCATCTTTTTTGTATCAGTTGACTGAGGTGTATTGAGGTACACTCAAAGAAAAGCTCTCTTTTTGACAAAGATATGTAAATATACTACTTAACAGTTTTCATAAATTTGTCAGTATATATTCTGAAAGCAAGTAATTGATAAACATTTCAACTGATTAGCTATCTTAACTGGATTTGAAATTGCTTCTGCTGTATGCACAGGTTGCTTTCACTCTTGTATTTTCACCCACAAATAATGCTTTTTTTTTTTTGAATGAGTGACTGAATGTAATAATTGTGGGCTCCATCAGAACTAAATGTGTATAACTTAGTGTATAACTTAGTGTGATCATAGTTTTCCTGTGCACCCTTAGGCCAGATCCTCAGCTGCACCACTACTCACTAAGCACTTAGGTGGCTCTAAAATAGAGCTGGTCAGAAAATGGTGGCTTTTTAAATCACAATTAGAAATATTTTTATTCAAAATTTTGTTGTCATACCTCATGGGAGTTGTAGTTTGGGTTCATTATGCTCCCGGTCTTACTTATGGGCCAAGCTTTCTGGCCAGGCTGCATCTTCAGTGATGCACCATTCTTTCACCTGTTGGTCAAGGATGGGGATACGTCCTAGGAAGCCCTGGCCATGGTTCATCATGGGAACAGTAGTCTGGTCAGAGAGCCAGGCTCATTCAGGAGTATGCTAGCATCAGGTGTTTGAACTTCAAGTCCCATGAGGCATGGCAGAGCCATTTTGAATCAAAATACATTTGGTTTTCAACCAAAAACTGTCTGTTTCTTCAACAAAATACCAATTTTTTTCATGAAAAGCAGGCACTTTTCACACCGTCTTTTTTAAGTTGCAAACCCAGTTTCCCATTGTAAAACAACTTTGATGGAAATGTTTAGACCAGCACTACTCTAAAGCTGTTCTTTTATTCTCCTGGGGCCACTGGAGAGCGCGTTGACGCTTTGCATGACCCCCATCACTTCTCTGGTGAGGGGGTTAGGGTGCCAACTCTGACTGAAGCTATTCTGGGAGATTTTTTCCCCCCAACATGACATAATGTCATTTTCTTAAAATATCCTATTAAAATCTCCCAGATTTCTTTCAATACTCACCAGGAGATCAATGCTGATTCTAGGAGACTCCAGGCCAATCCTGGAGGGTTGGCAACCACAGTGGGGGTCTGGACTGGTTCTTGGAATTTTGCACAATTCAAAATTAGTGAAAAATTATATAGAGCACATTCACAAAAATGAAGTTTTCAACTTTTAGAACTTTAATGAGACTGGTTTAATAATTTTAAAGTGGTTATTACGTACTTACTGAGGTCTAACCACATATTCAGTTTCAAGTCTTAAGGGTAAATAATTTTGAGTCTCAGTGCAAAAGAACCAAATCGAAATAGTGGGGAAAGTGCATTTTCTTTCTTGTTCACAGAACTCGTAAATGGCTGTTTGGATTTTGCTCAAACTTTAGGGCTAGACTGTGCTGGTAAAATTTCACCCCAAAGAAAAAACTTTTCAGAAAGCTAGGAGCCACTTGTAAAAAAAAAACAAAAAAAAACCCGCAGTTTGAAGTGGAAGAACCTTATATGATGTCTAAAACAAGGAATGTAATGATAAACTCATCTAGATATAGTGACATTCTCCAAAAAATGCCTGGACATGTAGACTGTTAGCGATTGAGTGTGATGGGATCTTTATTTAAGCCAGAAGGTATTAATACATTGGAACCCATGAGTGATTAGGAAGGAGGGGGTTTTTTTGTTTGTTTTTTTGCTGTTAAGATGTATTTCAAACTACCAGTAAGTGGATTACAGGTTCAAGGTGAAGATGATAGCTTTCGTAGTTAATCACTTCAGTAAGGGTTGCTAAATTGAATGCTTCACTGCAAGTCTGTTTTATCTTTCTGCAGTCAACTTAGAAAAGTTGATTGCATAAAAGTCTTGTGTGATTATTGGGCTCTGTATGCAGAGGCACCACAATACGCACCATAGAGATGATAGTTCCAGTATATATGACCTTAGCTGGAATACTGTGCCCAGTTCTGGATATTTGAATAACAGAATTATAGAAATTGGAGAAAATTCAAAGACTAACAAGAAAAGATGAATCAGATGGAGAAGGCTTTTTCGGAAAGATTTAAAATACTAAATACGTATAGCTTAGCTAAATGATTACAAGCAGGGGCTCTGATCATTGACTACAATAATCTGAAGGAATGAGATAAATTGTTTAGTTGAAACTTCCATGATTTTGGCTGAGTTTGAGGTTTAAACAGTCTTTTAGGGCATATTTCAAAAAGGTCAGTGTTCAACCTTAATTGCAGTGGAATTAAGTCGTTGCTTGGCTAGTTTGTGTAGACATATACTACTCTCCTTTACTGAATGGTCTTAGAACTGCTCAGCTGTGTTTCAAAGGCTTTCATTTAGCTATAGATATAGTACAGTCTCCTTTAAACCCAGTTGTAGGACCATATGCTTTTGGGGCTTGCCTGAAAGCCCTTGAAGTCAAAGAACTTCAACGAGCTTTGGATCATGCTCTTGGAGGGAAGGATCTGTTTCTCTCTTTAATGTTTCTGAGGATGAATTAGTTACCATAGTATGCAGCATAGTGAAAACCATGCACTCCTAACTGACTCTGTAGGCTGTTACAATAGAATACTTAGTGAAGTTGAAAGGTAATTTACTGGAAAGCAGTTCATAGTGGAAAGCATATGGCAGATTTGAAAATGTTGACCTAGCTTGAGCCTTCTGAAGGAGGACAGGTCTTTATTGATAAGTTTGGGGGGAAATGTTCCACACATACAGAGGAACGTGGAAGGATGCATGAAGATGCTTGGGGCAGAAGTGGAGAATGAGGTGATTGAAGCTGGCATTAATAGTAGAGCAGAGAGGTCAGGCATCCTTCTAAGGTAGTCAGTTCCTTAATTATTTTTCAAGCAGCCTCCTCTCCTATCCTAAGTCAAACTTTATGTTGATATCCTTTAAACAAAAGCAATACGTAAGATGCACAACCAGTTAAGAACTAAGGTGTAAAGGATGCTAGCACTACAGCTAGGTATTTTCGGAGCATTTCAGTTTCAATAAATTGATATTTTCTGACAGAAAAACGTTCTGTTGGAAGATTTTGAGCCAGCTCTAATGTAATGATTTATACTCTCAGTCTGAGGTTTTATATGAATTATGACTGACTGCATGCATAATGACAGCTTAACATTGGTTGCATAATACCCAAAGGGCTCGAGAAGGATGTTGGTGCCTTGGCCTCACGACACAGGACTGAAGTGAGACTTGAGTGGTGCATAGTCCTGGTGCTGCACAGGGATGAATTTTACCCTATGCAAACAGTGAGGCATTATTGCCTCTGTTGCGCTGCCTTTTCAATGTCTGAATTGTCAAATTGCCTTCATGAGAAGGCATGGTTCTTTTACAACAAAAAGAAGGATGTATTTTTACAAGTTCACTGATGATATGAAGCTATTTTTTCTGTATGGATAAGGTGATTTCAAATTTTCTAGTGTTCTCAAGGCAGTGTTGGAGGAAAGAGTTAACCACATTTGGGTATATTTCCATCTTTTCCAATGTTGTTGATTTTTACTTTAGCTTTAAAGCATCCTGGGTTTCCAATTTTAAAATGTCATTTTATCCTTCAGTGTTATTTTAATCTCTTTTCCCTGAAATTGCTGATGTGCATTAACAGTCTTAACGGTGTGGCTTTGCCTAGGGTGGGCTCTGAATTTGATTAGGAGCCATACAAATAAACTTTTATTTCAATACCAATAAACTTGATGATGATATACAGTCAATCCCTGTGAACTGGAATCTTTGTCTTCCTTTTGTTGGGAGAGCAGTTTTATGAGGTAAAGTCATATCAGCTGAGAAACAAAGATGTCATTTATCGTGGTGATTTGGTAAGTTACCACATGGAATAGAACTGCAATTAACATAACTGGTGATTCAGAGTTTGTTTTTAATTAGGCTGCATTTTATAAATGGCAGTATAGTACTCATAGACTGTGAATACAACAGACTTTATTTAGGAAGCAAAATCTTTATCAAGGAATTTTTCCCCTAGCAAACCATAAAATACTTAGCCTCAGTGTTGCTTTTGTTTAAAAGATGTTTGGAGTGGAGGTTTTGCTTGTTAGGGCAGAGGAGGTTTAGAAAACATTTTTTGGAAGGACAGAGAAAACATCAAATGCATCTTAACATGCTCAAAGTGATTTTACCAGATGCGTCCAACATTCTTTGATCTATTCCTAATAAGGAAAGCTTGCACAGTTACAGTCCAGTTATGAGTTTGTACAGCCCTGAGGAAGAAGGTTTTTTTTTTTTTTTTAATGGGGGAAGAGAGGAGGGAGACATGCCCCTTCTTAACCACTCCTTGTACTTCTTCAAAACAATCCCATTGAAATAAGAAGCAGGGAATCCAGTTGCAATTTGTCTGCTTCTCTCCCTGTGTCACTCGCTCTCACACACACGCTCACTTCATGACATAACTCCCTGAACTTACTGAGCTTACTTTGAAGCAGTCAAATAAAAAGGTTGTTTTATTTTATTTTATTTTAATTTATTTTTGGTTTCTTAAGATTAATGATAGTAGAAGTCTCTGGAACAAAAGGTATTGTGGGAGTCATAGTTGCTCCAGCTGGACTATTTCTCAGACACTTGATACATAGTTTCAGGAAAACTGCATTATTTTTTACAAAAATTCTAAATCGAGTTCTTGTTCCAAGTGTGGTTTGATCAAATTAGAAAAGACACCGGAGAGGCAGCAGAATTTAGTTAATGGGTAAGCAAACAAAATCTGTATATATGTAGTGTGCTAGAGATAACTGTAATGGAGTGTATGCAATGACTCTAACTTAACTGCATTTTAATTTTTATTTGCTGTAGCTAAATTTTAAGAAAACAAACACTTCTTGCTTAGTAAGAAAAAAATTGGCACTTAGTTTGTGCCCACCACTTAGCAGGCTCTGAAATGTATTCCCTCAACAAACTAAAGGCTCTCAAAGACCTTTTATTTTTAATGATAGTTTCATGATCTTGCATGTTTTCATAGCTAGCCTGAGAGGACCAAAATCCATGTAATGATCGTGGCGTATGTTTCGGTTGATTTTGTTTAAATGGCTTAATCAGATGTTGAGTTGCTTTGAAATCTGTGTAAGTTCATTGTTTTTCTAAGTGTGCGTGAAGGCTGTGTAACCCCAAAATATACAATTATTAATGCATAGATTCAGTTGTGCAAAACACTATATCCTGTAAGCCTTGTGTTTTATAGACTAGCTAAACTGCCTTCATGTCTCTCTAAATTCCAGTTAGTTGCAATGATTTGTAGTGTAGAGTAAGAGCTGTTCATCTGTTGGCTCAGTCCTGGAGGAGCTTGTAACTCTAGCAATTGTTTCTGTTTTTCATAACATTGGGAACTTATGGGCTAGTTTTCCCTCTTCCTGTCCAAAATAAATGAGCTGCTTAAAGCAAAGAATGAAATTACAGCCGAGTTAGCAGGCACACAGTCTCAATTTGGGGTACCTGAGATTAGAGGGTAATTTATAAAAGATTCCTCTCTTGATACTTCCTGCTGATGTATAATGTTTTAAATTTTATTTATTTTTAATTTTTCTATATTGTTTTTATGGAACTATAACCTATTTACTGAAAAGAAAATCAAGGAACACTATATCGGCTTTGGTGTCAGAGCAAATATTTGTACAGTGAGCCATCAATCTAGTTTTAGCATCATATGTCCATAACTGCAAATAAGCAGGTACAATTTTGTAAACATGTTTTCACCAAGTAACATGGAAGTGGTGACCTTTCATATGTGCTGCATGATCCCCAAATGCAGGAGAAATCAGCCCAAAAGGAGCCAGCGCTAATTCAATGCATAAACAAGGGCAAACTGATAAAATGGGAGCACTTGTGAGTGCCCATCAGCCTTCACTCTATATTGCATACATTTGAGCTAGTGGCCACTGTTATGATTTTCAATATAAGTTCTGCTCTGAGAGTGAACTGTGCAGGGTTTTTTTGAGCAGCGGAATTATTAGAGCAGCTGCTTGTTGTGGTTGGGAATTGGAATACAGAAGATATCACAGTGCCAAATATTGGAATACATTGGGTCCTTGTCAAAAGTTGCAACTGACTACTCAGAGTGTTACAATTCCTCCTACTTTATAAATCAATGAGCAGGACAGGGCAGGTGGGGGAATGTGAGAAAGAGAGAGAACGCATGAGCAGCATAGGTGTGAGGACAAACATGAATGGGTGGAGCAGTTATGTAGCACATGAGTTGAAAAATTCTTCATAAGAGGTATTTATTTATTTTTCAATATATGAAGTATGCCTGTTACCAGTTCTAGGTGTCTGTGCTGTACATCTGTTGTAAAATAATGGCAACATGAGTGAATAACAACACAAACTCAAATGACTCAAAGAAAACTCCCCTTACCATAAAAACCTCCCACAAAATTCAGCACCCCCACTCCCACAATTCAGAGAAAAGCCTGATTGCAACAGGGCTGAAGGTCAGCAAAACTTAAAATCTTTCAGAGAGGAATTGCGGAGTTCAGTTGCAGCTGGAAACAAAACTGGAAACTAGTCAACTGCGGAGCAACTGATATAATATGCTCCTTGTGAGAAGTAGTGTAAGTGAGTAGCCATGTGCTGTGCAAGCTGAAGTTTCCAGTTATCCTGAAAAATGGCCACATTTACAGGGCATTGCAGAAATCCAGCCTCAATGGAATGGATAACCTGTAATGTTGGGGTATAGTAAACTGATGAAACTTTTTCCCATCCAAAAATGCTCTTTTGTTGAAACCAATGTGTTTTGTGAAACTTGCGGGTTTCAGCCAAACATGCTGTCAGGAAGGCGTCTCAGGTTGCAGATGAGAATGCAAGAGACACCAGAATAGACTGGTTGCTAGGGCACTCACCTGAGAGGTGGGAGGTTCAAGTCTCTATTCTTCCTGAATCATAGCAGGAACCAGGGTTCCCCACATCCCAGACAAGTGCCTGAACTACCGAGCTCTTGGGGTGGGTCTCTTGCACTTGTGCTTTTTTGCGAAAAATTTCAGAAGGTCTCATTTTTGTTGTGCCTTAGAAGAAAAACAAATTTTGGAATTCGTTTTTTTCCACCCCCCATGAAACAGAATTGTTGTTTTCCAGCCAACCATAACATATAGATTAGTACTATAGCTTTTTCATTTGACCAACAAATTAATTTTTATTTTAAGTCCAAAGGTCTTTTCTTTAGGCAATGGCAGATTTTACATAAAGTATTGTTTTGAATCAGGGGAGCTGTCACTGATACACTACAAAGAGTGGTTTACATTGAATTACAGGCTTCAAAGGCTGCTAAAAAGTTGAGTGATCCAACATTTTATTGTAATGGATCAGGTAAGAGAAAAAGTGGACGTGAATAGTGTAGATATAATAATTTTTAATGCTATAACTCAGTTGCAGGGATTAAACTGGCAAATGCGGATTGTTTTCATTTATAAATTTATTCTGCTAAATAGAGATGCATGAACAGTGCACAGATATCCCTGTATATAAGTACACACACATTGCTAACTCATCCAATCTTATTGTGAGTCTTGTGATATTTGATCTTTTTCTTATAAAGGCCAAACAGTTGGAGTCATGAGATTACATGAGAATCTCAGCTTTCATTTTTTTTTTTAAATTAAGTTTCTAATCCAGGTGATTGCAGATAAAAGTTTGAAAACAAGAACCCTTAGGCTCAAAAGCCTAAAAGTAAATAAAGAACTCGAAATGTACTAATTTTAAAATCTCATTACTTTTAAAACTTGATTTTGGCAATATTGTGCACACCCATGATAAAAGCAGGTTAGCTAGGTCCTGTTTGTATGGGTTGCCAATTCTTTCCCACTGAATATAATAGTATTGGAGATCATACTTCACCTTTCTTGCTCCAAGAAAGAGATCTTGGAGTCATTGTGGATAGTTCTCTGAAAACATCCACTCAATGTGCAGTGGCAGTCAAAAAAGTGAACAGAATGCTGGGAATAATTAAGAAAGGGATAGATAATAGGACAGAAAATATCAATATATTGCCTCTGTATAAATCCATGGTACTCCCACTTCTTGAATACTATGTGCAGACATGGTCGCCCCATCTTGAAAAAGATATATTGGAATTGGAAAAGATTCAGAAAAGGGCAACAAAAATTATTAGGGGTATGGAACAGCTTCAGTATGAGGAGAGATTAATAAGACTGGGACTTTTCAACTTGGAAGAGAGATGGCTAAGGGGAGATATGATTGAGGTCTATAAAATCATGACTGGTGTAGAGAAAGTAGATAAGGAAGTGTTGTCTACTACTTCTCATAACACAAGAACTAGGGGTCACCAAATGAAATTAAAAGGCAGCAGGTTTAAAACAAATAAAAGGAAGTATTTCTTCACACAATGCACAGTCAACCTGTGGAACTCATTGCCAGAGGATGTTGTGAAGGCCAAGACCATAACAGGGTTCAAAAAGTACTGGATAAATTCATGGAGGATAGGTCCATCAATGGCTATTAGCCAGGACGACATGGAATGGTGTCCCTAGCCTCTGTTTGCCAGAACCTGGGAATGAGCCACAGGGGATGGATCACTTGATGATTACTTGTTCTGTTCATTCCCTTTGGATGATGAATGGAATGAACAGAACAAGTAATTTGGGGCACCTGGCACTGGCCACTGTTGGAAGACAAGATACTGAGCTAGATGGACCCAGTAGGGCTGTTCTTATGGTGAGCCAGGACCCACAGAGGTTGAAGAGTTCACATTACTAACATTTTAAAATGGAAACATCACCACTTTTGCATTTAATAAAGAACTATTACCCAATTATATGTAGACAAAAGAGTGCCATTAAAAATTCAACATTTGCCAACACCTTCTAAACAGAGGGGATCTAAGGCCATGTCTAAACTAGTGAGCGTACAGCGTGCAGCTGTATTGCTGTAAGATTGCTTATGTAGCTGCTCTGTGCCAATGGGAGAGAACTCAACCACCTCCATGAGCAGCAGTAGCTATGTCAGCGGGAGAAACTCTCCCGCTGATACAGTGCTGTCTACACTGGTGCTTCTGTCGATGTAATTACATCACTTGGGGGGGGGGGGTTTCATACCCCTGAGTGCCATGGTAATATAGACTAGCCCTAAGACACTACAGCTGTTTTCCTGTTTTAAAGATAAAGACATAACAATGGTATCTCAGATACCCCTGTTTGGAGATGATAGGTAAATACTGACTTTCATAATGGTGACCACTCTCTCTCGTTCTGAAAGTAAAGCATGTGCTTTAGTTGTATAGGACCAGATTCAAGCATAAGAAAATTGACATCAGATAATGTATCAGCTTTGATGTATTGAAAACATCAATTCCGTTGTTACAAGAGCGACTCAGATAATAATGATGAATAACCATTCATAACAGGGGGCTGTCCTACGGACAGATGAATTCTTCCATCTACTGCAATGGGCTTTCTTGGCTGAGCCAGCTTCATTGAATTTGACTCATTGTTTTGAAATTTATTATTACAAACAAATATTAGCTCTAAGAAGAGGGTCACAAATATTTGGACAGTTCAGATGGGGTCTTCAGAAGCCTTGAATGATCTCTATGCTAAGTAGTAGATACAGGTTGAATCTATTTTACATGATAAACAGTTTTGTCTGGAAATGGAAGGACCATATCAGAAGACTTCTCCCTTATGCATTTAGCCCATAATTGCCCTCTGTGATAAAAAATGCTCTTACTTATAAACTTGAAGAAACAATTTGGGGCAGTCTGATGACTTCAGGAAATCATTGACAAAGGTAGTGGCAAATCACTTTCCCCACTGGGCTACTAATACTAACCTCTGGGTATGCTCCCAAATCCCTTCTTTATCCTTATACTAATGTTAGTAGGACACTTTTTTTCCTGATGACTGAAAGCCAACAACTATGATATTTATCTTCCCTGGGGCTGGATCATATCGTCTTACTTAGTGATATATTTCTGGTGTGGGTGTGAATTCATTCTCCTCTGTGGGTGATGTCAGCATTCCAGTATTCTACACATGTTGTCTTGCTATGCAGAACTTAGCAACGTGTATCCTGTGTTCATCTGATTCCAGTTGGCAGTTCAGAGCATTTAGCAAGAGAGGAAGATAACTCTGTGTGTGTGTGTGTGTGTGTTTTAAAATTGTCACATTCAAACTAATTACTGTTTGAAAACTATTGACAACTAAAATAATAGTTTCTAAAGTGTGATCTTTTGCCAAATCTAATAGATTTCCCTAGCTGAATGTACAGAATATTAGTCTGTGTATTGTGTTTAGGTAAAGTATTTATGTAGCTCTATAGGGTGAGATAAATCAATAACAACACAGAACTTCAGAATGTAATAATGTCTTAAGAACGGTATTGATTGCAAAGACTCTGATCATAATGGGAGACTCTGTACTAGGATGTTTATAACACAATGTTAAATCTTGTGGGTGAAACACTGGCTCCATTGAAATCTATAGGATTTTTGCTATTGACTTCGATGGGGTCAGGATTTCACCCTGTGTGTTGAAGTCATTAGTAAAGTCAGACTTTCGTATTGAATAATAATTAAGAGTCCCAGTGCTTAGTGTACTGGTTTTCAGACTTTTTACCAGGTCTGTTTCTGGGCTACGTAGTAGCCCTTAGTTTCCCATATTTTATTATTATAGTGCAGTCTCAGCATTCAGAAGGGTTTCCATCATTCCTTGATCTCCCGCTATGCTGGGGCCAGTTTGGCACCCTGCGCAATTGAGAGCAGCCTCAGTGCTCTAAGGTGCACCAGCTTGTAACAGCTCCCAGGGGATACCCAGAGTTCTGAGCATTCCTCCTTGACCCCTATGCAGGGGGAAGCTAAGAGAGAGTGATATAAAAAAAGAACACCACCTTTACACCACCCAGTCATTCCTGCACACTTGGAGAATCCCAAAAGGAAAAATAAGATAGCTTTGAGTACCTAGTGGGACAGAGGATTTGGTCCTTCAATGTTCATTTCGTGCTATAATGGACATTTAGTGATATTTACTCCTCCCTTTTCTTAATTCTTCATTCACTTCCTATTTTACATCTAGTATTCTCTATATTGATTTTATGTGGTAGGATTAAAGTTGTACTGGAATTAATAGCTTGTTTTTACGTATTTTTATTGGTCCATACAAATGGCAACAACTGGAAAGTGAGGAAAAGAGGGATTAGATGTTCAAACGTGAAAGCTGAGTTGGGGCGATATAAACTGTCAAAATTTAAAGTTCCTACGGTTGAGAGAGGCCTGGAAACAATTTTAGAAGGATTTGAAATAAATTACCAGTGTAAGTGAAAGGTTTACAAAGTGGCAGTTGTATACTTAGTTTCCTAAGCTTATAGAAGTAATTAAGCAAAGAAAGTTAAAACTATGTAACACTATGTCTACTAGCATGTGCCGTGTTTTCCACAGTATAATTTTTATAATGTGAAAAAATATTTAATTATTTTACAGTGAATACACTTCTAAACACTACTACGTTTGGCTAAGCATTGCTAGTTCAGGAGAAAAACCAAACCAGCATAATGGCTTTTGATCTTAAGTATCTCAAGTGGACTTGAACAAATGACTAATTAAAAGTACAGCTAATAGTAACAGTCTTTGTTGTATACCCTGTAACATAAACATGGCAGGGAGTAAAGCCATTACCTATTACAAATACTGCTGTAGTATAAAATCATCATTCCAATCTTATATCAAAATTATTATTTACAGTTTCTAATATGACTAGAGGCCGTATCCTGCACTCTGTGCACACCTCAAATTCCTGGTGGTTGCACCTGCTACATGTTTTAAACCCTCAATCCGTCGCTGTAGGTAATTAGTAACCTAAATCCTGATTCTGGATCCCTTGAAGAATTTGTCAGTGAGAGTGAACAGGATCACTAGAGTCCTGCAAATCTGCAGATATCCACTTTATATCTGCAGAGATCCGCATCCGCGGATGCAGCTATCCGCAGACCAGGTTTGCGGATCGTGGATAGATGTGGGTCTAAATTTTATATCTAGAGCCCTGCAAATCTGTGGATATTCACTTTACATCCATGGACCATGTTTGCAGATCTGCTGCAGATACAAATTTTTCATCCTCACAGGGCTCTAAGGATCAGGACTTAGGTTATTGATTGCCTACATTGACTTGTGGGGACAGGGCCGGGGTTGTGGAGGAGAGGTTAAAAGATATAGGATAAAATTTTCAGTAGTAATGTAGGCACTCAGTCTCCTAAGTCCCATTGATTTTTCAGTTAAGTGCTTTCAGAAATTTTACCCATAATAGAAATTTGTTCAAAACATCTTTGCAAAATGGAAACTGGTTTCCTATTAAAAGGCTATGCTCAAGGTTGGGATAATATTTACAATGAACTTGGGAAGGATGGCAGATTTTCAAAAGCAGAAAGTGGAGTTAGGCACGTCTTCCTTATGCTAAGTAAGCCATCTACTCTGGTTTTTTTATTGATTTATCTGACAAATTTCTCATTTATGAGGAGAAAATGGGTTGAATGTTGGTTGAAGGGCCAAAATGGAAAATATAATTGAAGCTGGGGACTGGTAGGAGATGTGGGAGATGGAGCTGATTAATGGGTGGAGGATTTTGAGATGGGGTTTCAGTGTGCTTAAGATTTAAAAAAATCAACAGAAAAACTTTGCAACTAACAAGATATGTCCTATCATCACCCTGATCACTTCCTTCTATGTTGTATCCTTTGCCTTTTAAGCTTGTCCTCTTCTGTATTTAGAAAATGTCTAGCACACTTTGGGCAATACTACAATTGGGCTTGTCTATGCAAGGAAAAAGTCCTCAGTACCTAGTGTGCACTAGCTACTTCACATAACTCCTAAGGGCATGTCTACACTTGCCATTTAAAGCAGAAAAAGTCCCTTTTTTGCGCAAAAATCATGGGAGTGTCTACACTTGCCAATGACATTTTGCAGTGAAACTGAGAAGTTTCCCCACAAAAAGAAAACCACCTCCACGAGAGGCGTACAGCTCTTACTGGTGATGCTTTTGCGGTGATGTGCAAGTAAAGACATTCTTCCTGTTTATAGAGCTTTTAGCCTCCTGAGGATATCCCACAATGCCTAGGTGACCACTCTGGCCAGCAGCTCTGCTGCTCTGACGCTGGGTAAACAGACTTCCACCCCTCCCGCTGTAAAGCCCCGGGAACTTTGAAACTCCCCTTCCTGTTTTCTTGGCAAGTGCTCACTTATCTGACAAGGTGAGAGTGGCTGCTTCTTGGAGCAAACGATCCCCTGCTTGGAGCATTGCTGACCTAGTGGAGCTGATCAGCATTTGGGGAGAGGAGGCTGTGCAGGGACCCAGGATGATCCGCGATCACCCCTCGCCCCTTCCCATAAGACCCATAGTCAAAATGGAGAGAGCTGCATGTGGGATAGAGCAGCTAGAGCGCTGCTTTCATCCGCGAGGTAAGTGCTGCTAATGTAAACGCTCTCTGACGCCTGAGGAATTAAATGAGTACAAAACCAACACTTTACTTTCACTGGTTCCCTACCACCGGTGAAACTTACACCGCAAAAACTCTGGAACTCTGTAGACATACCCTAAGAGTGCCCATTGTATGTATCAGCTTAATGCACCTTGGAAATGTGCTAAGCAAAATCATCTGAGGGCACTGTCAGTGTTTAGAAGAGTGTTCACTTGGGGCATTAGTATGGAGTAGCTAGTGTGCTTTAAATTCACACTGTAGCTTACTGTGCACTAACATCTCCATGTAGACAAACACTTTATAACAAATTAAGTAAAGTGTGCATGTGTGCATGCATATATGTGTGTAAGGTATACATATTCAACAGCGAGTAACTGAGCTAAGTGCTTGGAAGATGCTCAGGGTAAGGGGAGAGGTATTGTCCACCGTAGCTGGCTGTGGTGCCTCTCCAAGGAGGCACTTCACCCAACTGGTAGAGTAGACCTTGGATCACTTCAAGTGTGCCCTCCCCATATGGATGGGAGTAAAATAGGTCGATATGTGCAGTCCGGTCTGTCCATTGCCTCTCCCCTCCATGGCCCTTGTCTGCAGCACAGGAGGTGCTTCCAGAGCTGTGCCTTGCACAGTGTGAATCCCAAGAATCTTATTCCCCTCCTTGCACAGCAGACCTGCTCTTGTTCCCCTGCCAAGATCTGTCTCTGCAGAGGCAAAAGTTGGTCCTAGGAGACCATTACATTTGATAGACTTGTAGGAAGTCTGAGAAGACAGTGGTCAATACTTCTCATTATTATTAGTAGAGCCCTGCATGGATACAAAATGTATACTTGTGGATGCGAATATCTATGGATATAAAGCGGATATCTGTGGAGTTGCAGGGATCTACCAGGAACTGCACTGGCGAAAGCAATGGCATGTCAGGCCACTGCTTACAAGAGCCAGCGCCCAGCTCAGGCAGCTCCTCTGGCGTATCTGTACGACCTCCAGCCCTACCAACTGGGGTGGGCACCAAGCTCACTGGCAGCTGTCCCGGGTCGCACTAGTGTGTTCAAGCAGCTCACATAGTACCGAGGAGTCCCTTTCATGCAGCAATCTGCATCTCCTGTTCAGCAGTGTGTGAACCTCTAGCATACATTAGTGCAAGAAGCAGTAAAAAATTATCTATCTTGATTTAGTAAAGATTTTGACACAATCCCACATGACATTCTCTAAGCAAAATAGGGAAATGTAGTCTAAATGAAATTAGTATAAGATGGGTGCATAACTGGTAGAAAAATCATAATCAGAGCAGTTATTAATGGCTCGCTGTCAAACTGAGAAGACGTATCTAGTGCTGTCCTGCAAGGGTCAGTCCTGGGCCTGGTACTAGTCAATACTTTCATTAACGACTTGGATAATGGAGTGGAGAGTATGGTTATAAAATTTGTGGATGACACCTATCTGAGAGGGGTTGCAAGCACTTTGGAGACCAGGATTAGAATTCAAAACAACCTTGACAAATTGGAGAATTGGTCTGAATTCAATAAGATTAAATTCAGTAAAAACAGGTGGAAAGTACTTCACTTAAGAAGGAGAAAACAAAGGCACAACTACAAAATGGGGATTAACTGGCTAGGTGCTAATACTGCTGAATCACAAATTGAACGTGAGTCAATACGATGAAGTTGCAAAAAAATGTAATCTCATTTTGGGCTGTATTAGCAAGAGTGATGTATATAAGATATGGAGGTAATTGTCCTGCTCTTGGTTGGCACTGGTGACGCCTCAGCTGGAGTACTGTGTCCAAATCTGGGCACCACACTAAACACACAAATTGGAGAGGTCCAGTGGAAAGAAACAAAAATGATAAAATGTTTAGAAGACCTGACCTAAGAGGAAAGGATAAAAAACTGTTTAGACTTGAGAAACGAAGAACGAGGGGGACCTCATAAGTCTTCGTATATATTAAGAGCTGTTATAAAGAAGACAGTGATCAGTTGTTCTCCATGTTCACTGAAGTTAAGGACAAGAAGCAATAGACATAATCTGCAGAAGGGAGATTTATGTTAGATATTAGTAAAATCTTAAGCGTATTTATGCTTTGGAATATGCTTCCAAGGGAGATTGTTGAATCTCCATCCTGACAGCTGTGGTCTAGGTGTACTTGGTTCTGCCTCAGCGCAGGGGGTCAGACTTGATGACTTGTTAAGGTCTCTTCCAGCTCTACATTTCCATAATTCTATGATATATAATCTGTATACGTGCAGTGTAATTTATGTGAATATATTACAAGGTGTGTATTTAGCATATGGTTGAGCTTGTGGTTTCCCCTGTATCCAGGTTGCCTAACACTTTCCATTATAAAAGATTATTGTAAAGAAGTGCTTTTTGATAAGCTGTGACATATTATGTAATTTTTATGCACCATGCATGCACATTTAATGCAAAGCAGATAAACTTTATAAGTACCAGCATGCTGTGTGTATGTGTGTAATAGGTGGTGTTTGGTAGCACCGTCTGTTATTGAAGTTGCTCAACACTTCCTATTATAAGGCCCTATTTTTAGTTGCTTATAACTTCACTTTAATCTCTGTCTAAGATGCCCATCTGTAAAATGCGAGTAATAGTATTCCATCACCTCACAGGGATGTTATGGAGATACATTAATTAATGTTGTGAACAACTCAAAAGCTATAGTTTTGAGCATTCTAGACAAGCTGGTGAGGAAATAAATGATTCTGTCTTCAAAACAGAGTTTGCAGTGTGCAGTAAATAAGGCATTGGACCTCACTTTGAACAAAGGGGAGAAAATCAAATAATGAACAGCTGCTCATTCAGTGAGTACTGTCTATCTTGTGCACTGAATGAGTCAGGGCTCCTAAGGAAATGAGAGTTTGTGATGAAAAAAAAGTCTCATAATGCGTACAGACAAGGGGGATGATATATGGTTGCACGAGCTACTTTAATTCTGGCATTTCCTAACTTCTGGGTGCTTGACTCTGCAATCGTAATGTTCTTTTCATGTAGTTTTCTGTATGTAATATATATGTGTATCTCACTAACACAGTGCAGAACATATACTGTATACTTTACTGTATATTTTACATAAGGGACTTGATCCAATGTCTACTGAATTCACTGAGGATCCTTTAGGTCTTTTACATGTCAAGTCTCACTCATTAGCATGCTATCTCACTCTCACACACATTCCTAAGCTTATCTCACTCACTTTGAGTAAATATATAAAGATTTAAACTATTTTTACTCAGGCACTGCTAGAGACCACAATACGTCCGGGACCTCAGGCATGAGTCATGGATTAAAAACCTGGACTATTGGGTGTCGCCAAGGACCAAAGATGAGAGTCCCTCTCTTAAGCAATGACCTAACACACGACCTGGAAAGTCTTACTCTTTGGCCTTGAATCTCACTTTTAAGGACAGCCAAGTGGATGAATCCTAGGTGACTCATTAACAAATGAAGGAGAAGAAAGGATGGTGATGCTTACGTTCATGTTAAAAATGGGCAAAATATCTTATGATGACAATAAAATTGTGTAATGACAGATCTATTTTCAGCGTATTGTGACAAGATATGGTTGCGTAGTATCTTTTGTTTTACATGTCAGCTGGTGTAGCTCCTTTGTCTCCAATTTGATGTACTTCAAATTATGCCTGCTAAGATTTAGAGACTATAAAACCAGAAATTACCATTGTGATTATCTAGTGTCAGCTCAAGCAACTGGACCATTATTTTTAATTTGGTCAGAATTTGTTCAAGAACCAAAGGAATTCTTTCTGTCCCAATGCCACAAAAATGTCCACTTAGACTTTGCTTCCATTGTGAAATGTTAGTTTGAATTTCATGGCTAACCCTGAAGCAAATATGTATATTTCACTATTACTAATTGACAGAAAAAATTACTTACCTCATCAGAATGAAATATTGACCTACAGAGTAAGATTTTGTATTCCTCTCCAAAGCTGGGAGACTGAATAGCTAAATCTGTTGATTAGATTTCCTAACTCAGTGGTTATTTATTGAATATATAGCATCTCATGTTGTATATTATATTTATTTTAACACATGTTGATTAGGACTGTTTAGACAAATGTTTAGGAACTTGTCATTCAATTAGGATAAATCTAGGCATGACATACATGAGGAGGAGAGGGGATACATAGGGAAGAGGTGGGGTTTTGTTGAGGTGGCTCTTCAGACCCACATAAAGGGATCAGCACTTATGGAAAATAAACTGTGTACTGTAAAGAGTCCAGTAAAATCTCTGTATGTTAAATTGATTATACAGGAAAAATGGTGTGAAACTGAGTATACAAAAAATGCTGTCAAATGCACAAAGAAACAAAACTTGGGAAGATCAGCCTTCCCCCCTCCTACACCTCTGGTTCTTTAGGAATCCTAATGTTTTTGCAACAATAATAGGTAAATTTTTCAGGGTAGAAATGATGCGGTGGGTTTTTGTTTTGTTTTGGGTTTTTTATAGGGCTGTTGATTAATTGCAGTTAACTCACACAATTAACTTAAAAATTAATCACGATTAATTGCAGTTTTAATCACACTGTTAAAATACCAATTTAAATTTATTAAATATTTTGGATGATTTTCTAAATTTTCATATATATTGTATTTTGTGTTGTAATTGAAATCAAAGTGTATATTATTTTTTATTATAAATATTTGCACTGTAAAAAGATAAAAAAAACAGTATTTTTCAATTCACCTCATGCAAGTACTGTAGTGCAATCTCTTTATCGTGAAAGTGTAGCTTACAAATGTAGATTTTTTTTTTGTTACATAACTGCACTCAAAAACAAAACATGTAAAACTTCAGAGCCTACAAGTCCATCCAGTCCTACTTCTTGTTCAGCCAATCGCTAAGACAAACAAGTTTGTTTCAATTTACTGGAGATAATGCTGCCCTCTTCTAATTTACAATGTCACCAGCAAGTGAGAAGCATGTTCCCTGGAAGGTGGTTGAAGCATGAAGGGACATATGAATCTTTAGTGCATCTAGCACTTAAATACCTTGCCACGCCGCTACAACAGTGCCATGAGAACGCCTGTTCTCACTTTCAGGGGACACGGTAAACAACAAGTGGGCAGCATTATCTCTGCAAATGTAAACAACGTTGTTTGTCTGAGCGACTGGCTGAACAAGAAGTAGGAATGAGTGGACTTGCAGGCTCTAAATTTTACATGGTTTTATTTTTGAAATGCAGTTTTTTTGGTGCATAATTCTACATTTGTAAGTTCAACTTTCATGATAAAGAGATTGCACTACAGTACTTGTATTAGGTGAATTGAAAAATACTATTTTTTTTGTTTTTTTACAGTGCAAATACTTGTAAAAAAAATAACTGTAAAGTGACCACTGTACACTTTGTATTCTGTATTGTAGTTTAAATCAATATATTTGAAAACATAGAAAACATCCAAAAATATTTAAATAAATGGTATTCTGTTATTGTTTAACAGTGCGATTAATCATGATTAATTTTTTTAATTGCTTTACAGCCCTAGTTTTTTGCATAGATTAATTGATTCTGTGAAAACAAAGATGACATTTCAAAGATCAGGACTGTCCAAGAAGAGAATTTTTAAGGAAAGGGACCTGTGTTGTTTTGCTTACCAATGAAAGAGAAGGGTATGTTTGTTTAAACTGTGCATATGATGCTTCATGTTTTTCCACTTGATTTCCTGTAGGGTGACTTCACGTGGAACAGCATGTCAGGGCGCAGTGTTCGGCTGAAGTCAGTTCCCGTTCAAAGCCTTTCAGAGTTGGAGCGTGCCCGACTACAGGAAGTGGCCTTTTATCAGTTGCAGCAGGACTGTGACCTAGGTTGTCAGATTACTATTCCCAAAGGTAAGGCTCCATCAATCATTACTATTTAGAATGGTGAAAGTTTAAACGTCTGTTTGGTAAACCACAAACTACATGTCACAGTAACATGGGAAGAAAAATATAGTATGTTGGTCACTGCTTGGCATGATCATATATTACGTTTTTCCTTGATCATCATAACCTTGTTGTAAATTATCAAGATTTTCAAAGTAACTAGTGATTTTGAGTGCCTCAGTTTATGGATATCCAACTGAGAGACCTAAAAAGATCCTGGTTTTCAGAATTATAGGACTGGAAGGGACCTTGAGGGGTCATCGAGTCCAGTCCCGTGCACTCATGGCAGGACTAGACCATCTAGAGTCTGACCATCCCTGACAAGTGTTTGTGTAACCTGCTCTTAAAAATCTCCAACGATGGAGATTCCACAATCTCCTTAGGCAATTTATTCCAGTGCTTTACTGCCCTGACAGGAAGTTTTTCCTAATGTCCAACCTAAACCTCCCTTGCTGCATTTCATGCCCATTGCTTCTTGTACTATCCTCAGAGGTTAAGAAGAACAATTTTTATCCCTCGTCCTTGTAACAACCTTTTATATACTTGAAAACTGTTATGTCCCCTCTCAGTCTTCTCTTTTCCTGACTAAACAAACCCATTTTTTTCAATCTTCCTTTATAGGTCATGTTTTCTAGATCTTTAATAATTTTTGTTGGTCTTCTCTGGACTTTCTCCAATTTGTCCACGTCTTTCCTGAAATATGGCACCCAGAACTGAACATAATACTCCAGTTGAGGCCTAATCAGCACAGAGTAGAGTGGAAGAATTACTTCTCGTGTCTCGCTTACAATACTCCTGCTAATACATCCCAGAATTATGTTTTCTTTTTTGCAACTGTGTTACACTGTTGACTCATATTTAGCTTGTGGTCCACTATGAGCCCCACATCCCTTTCTGCAGTACTCCTTCCTAGGCAGTAATTTCCCCTATTGTATGTGTGCAGCTGATTGTTCCTTTCTAAGTGGAGTACTTTGCATTTGTCCTTATTGAATTTCATCCTGTTTACTTCAGACCATTTCTCCAGTTTGTCCAGATCATTATAATCGTCTCCTCCAAAGCACTTGCAACCCCTCCCAGCTTGGTATCGTCCACAAACTTTATAAGTGTACTCTCTATTCCATTATCTAAATCACTGATGAAGATATTGAACAGAACCAGACCCAGAACTGATCCCTGCGAGACCCCACTCATTATGCCCTTCCAGCATGACTGTGAACCACTGATAACTACTCTTTGGGAACAGTGTTCCAACTAGTTATGCACCCACCAGCTCCATCTAGGTTTTATTTCCCTAATTTGTTTATCAAGTATCAGAGGGGTAGCCGTGTTAGTCTGTATCCACAAAAACAATGAGGAGTCTGGTGGCACCCACCGAGCCCTACTACCCCTTCACTAAGCCCCAACCAGCTGCACCTGGATCCCCACCTCACTGAGCCCCACTCCCACAGCAATTAGACTCCCTCAGTAAACCCCCCACACCCAGACCTACCCGGCCGAGCTCTGTCCCCCCCCACACAGACCTCCTCTCCGTATGACCTCCAACCACCTTCACCTGGAGCCCCCTGCAAAGTCCCATTACCACTGCACCCAGAACACCCCCCCCCAAAAAAAAAACAAAAAAAACCCTGTCCATTCAGATCCTCCCACTGGGCCGCCCGCACCAGAGTGCCCCACACAGAACCCTCTCAACCCATACCTGGATCCTCCCACACTAAGCCCCTCCACACTTGGATCCTGCCAGGCTGAGCCTGCCTGCCCACACTGGTGCACCTGGCACAGAGGGGCAGGGCCCTTGGATGTTTCTGGGGCAGGCCCAATCCTTGCACTGTGTCAGGGTTGGGTGCAGCCCCACCGCTGAGTCTGTGACCCTCGGGGAGCTGCAGAGTGATCTCCCACCTCTGTGCAGCCAGTGGCCTGTGCTCCCCAGTGCCATGCTGGAGTCTCCACATTTATTTGACAGATAAAATTTGCCAAATTTTAAAATATTTTGTGCAGAATTTTAAATTTTTTGGTACAGACTTCTTAATTTTTTGGTGCAGAATGCCCTCAGAGGTAACCCCCATCAGCTCCATCATCCGCTGGCTGCAGCACAGGGATGGAGCAAGTGGGCAAACACGCAGGTGCTGGTGAGGTGGCAGGAAGCTTGTGGGTGATTGGTGATTTGGGGGGAGCTGGGCCACCTGGCCTATCAGGGAAGCAGTGCTGCCAAGTGCCCCTTGGCCAGTCTGCCTGCCCTGCCGCAGGGCCTCAGAGCCTGGCTGGGAGGGGTGACAGAGCCAGGCTCTGGCTCCCTGCCCTGGGGAGGGGGAGAGGCCTGCTGGGAGGTGCAGACTGGCAGGCTGCACCAACCGCTTTGCCACCATGACAGGGAGCAACACTTCCCACTACCTCAAGAGTGAGGCCGCACGTACTCCCACCAGCACCCCTCCAGTACCACCTCCCAGTACACACACACACCCTTCCAACGCCCACCAACTGCCCCCTCCCAGTACAAACACACCTCTCCTGCATCCCCCAAATACCCTTCCCAGTACATGCACACCCCTCCAGCACCACCCAAATATCCCCTCCAGCACCCCCATCCCCCATCTCCCCTTCAGCTCTTCCCCTCCTCCCCAACTCTCCCCCCAGCCGACAGTGTCCTTTATTGGGGAACTTGAAACATAGTAACCCTCAGTTGCATGGGGGGTAATGTGCCTATAATTATTTTATTTGACAAAATCAAAATTAATACTTTTTGGAAACTCAAAACAAATGCAAAGCTTAAACAGTTGTAGGAAAGTGTTTTAATACTAATATTTCCATCTATTTGATGGTTTATATATGTTCTTTCTCAAAGTCTCAGATGTAATTTATTACATCTTTCTTGGAGGTTATTTTTAGGTTATACAGTGGTTTGATTTTATTTTTCATTTAATGCACTAAAAATATAAGCAATAGGCCCTGGCTACATTACACAGCATTGTGTAATGTGTTTGTTGAACAGGGGCACTTGTAGGTTGAAAAATGTTTCTTTGGAGTCTGGACCTTGACTGTACCTTGTCTAAGAAATTTGGACTTTGACAAAAAATAATTGGCTATTCCTGCAGTAGATCATCTCTATTCAGCAATGCACTTAACACGTGGTAAAAGTTAAACCTGTCCATAAGTGCTTTGGTGAATAGGGAGGGGCTTGAACATGTGATTAACTGTTTTCCTAAACTGGGGCCTTACAGATACCTGAGATGTGAGGGGCAGTGAAGGACCTCCATGGTCTGATTGCCACAGTGGGGAGCAATGACCCTCCATGTCCTGTATGCTGAGGGAGAAGGGATGCAATGGGGGGCTGAGGGGGGAGGGGAAGAAAGACAAGCATAAATCACTTTAAAGTGCATGAGTGTGAAAGGTATCTTGAATGGTCTTAAAGTAACCATCATTGGTGCACAGTAATCAACAACTGATGTGAAAAGGAAAATGCAAAAACAAGAAGCAGCCAATGTGGCTTCATGTGACATTGGCCAAATGTGAAGTTAAAAAAAACAAACAAACAGTTGTGCAAATAGAGAAGAGAGAGGGAGCAAGAATATACAAAGACCGTTCAGGCTCGCAGACTAAAGAGTACATCAAGACAGCAACATGATTAAATGATAGTCAAGTGGATTAAGGAGAATAAAAAGGACTTTTATAAATATCAGTGGGAATGAAAACACTGGAGTATGTTATTGTAGATGGTAAATTCCTTGGTGCCAGTGACTGTGTAGTCCTTGCACAAAGGGGCTCCAAACTTAAAGGGGAATCTGGGAGCTAAAGCAATAGAGATAACATAATAATTAATGGAGAGAAAGCAAGACAATTAATACATTAAGAAGATTAAATTGATGCTAATTCTAAAAACTATCTGTGTATTTATAAAGCACCCATCAGTGTGCAATCTGAGCACAAATGGCTAAGCTATTGAAATACTTTTTGTAATTGGTCTTTAACAAGATAAGTAAGGAGGAAATATATAGAGAATTAGGAACCAATGAAGCTTGTATAAATACAGCTGCTGGAAAATCCTTAGCTGAGAGAATCCTGGAAAATGGAATACTGTGTGCATACTAGCAAATCTGAATGATGTGCATTCTGAGGCATTATGGAAATTGTTTGTTTAATGTATTAAACACTCTGAATTTTTTTGTGAAAAGTCATGGAGAATTGGGAGATTCCTACCAGAGGAATGGAAAAAAATTACATGTAGTCACAATGTTCAAAACTGAAGAGAATGGGATTTAGCTGAATTTTAGTAAAACATTTGAAAGTCACATAAAAATCACATAAAGAATTCCATTTGGCTTGGATGTGTGCATTGTCACATGGATTGAATGCCAGCTGAAGGCCTGTAAATGAAGGCTTATGCTATATGGCAATATATTGAGTTGGGGGAAGGGTCGAATTGGAGACTAGTAGGTTCAGGCCTTAGGTTTTTTTATTTTTATTTTTATATGCACCGCTCAGGGCCAGGCATAAACTTGTCATCTTTGGGTCTGGTCCAGTGCCCATTGCAGTCAGTGAGGGTCTTTTCGATTACTTCAATGGCATTGGATCCGGCTTTTTTTGGAGAAATGGTCATGTGCAAATGGCATAGTATCAAAAATATTTTATCTTATACTTTTTTCCTCTATGCCATTGATTCTCCCCTAAACTAAATCTATGACATCACGAATAGGAAGTGTTTTGTTTATAGTCTACAAACAATACTGTGGTATGAAAAATAGTTGATGTTTTCACAGAATTGTGTGCAGAGTCAGATGAATAAGTCCCTTTCCTGCCCCAAAATTGTTCAATTATATTTCTTATTGGTAATGTGGCTGCATGCCACAATCACATAGACAACATAACAGCACAGTAAACAGCTTGCTGCAAATTAGGCAAATAGTGTTATTACCATGATGACAATCCACCTGATTGAAATGAATGGCAGGAAGCAGAAGCCAGATAAATTCAAAATTAGAAATAAGGCATACATTTTAATAGTAACAGTATGGTGATTAATCATTGGAACAAACTATCAAGGGAAGTGGTAGATTCTGCATCTTTTGATGTCAACTGCATGCCTTTCTGGAAGATATTCTTTAGTCAAACACAACTAAGTGATCTCAGTACATGAGTGTCTTGGTGAAATTTAATGTCCTGTGTTAACTAGGTGGTCAGACTAGACAATTTAATGGTCTTGTCTTATTTAAATTCTGTGAATCTAGGAGTCTTGATGGCAGCCTGGACTGACTTCTCCCAATCATTGTCTTCAAATTACTGTGCAAACTAGATGGATCTGGAGGTTCTTGCCCATGAGGGGTTGGATAGAGTGCCAGTGGGAGGAAATAGAGGTTGTGTCCACAATTGAGTGCAGAGGAAGTTAGGGTAATAGCAGAGAGAACTTTCCATTTGAAGAGCAGAGAGGAATTTGCAGCTGCTCAAGGGAGTGCTGCAAAGAGGGATGACACATCCAGATCTCCCCGGGGACAGCTTAAGCGACTATCAGCACAGATCTCTTCAGCAGCATGAAACGGCTTGCACTCCTCCACGCCACACAGCACTGGAACATGATCAATAAGCGTCAACCCATCCCTGGTAGGCAGACCACTGGCTTTGTGACAGTCAGAGCAGAAAGGCTGAGAATTGAATGAGCACGAAGAGCACATGGCTTTGTCACTTGTAAAGGTGGCCCTTCTGTGTGGGGACTTAGCTGTATGAGCAGACCAGTGTGGAGACATTTATACTGCTTTTGTCCATGCTTTACAGTTCTGTTTGGCACATTTCACAAGCTGAAAACTCACTTGAGAATAAAACAACAACGAACACAAAAGCTAATGGCTTTTTGTATATTGGTTTCATTTATGATTAGTTTTGACAGTTTGAAGCAGCCTCTGATTATTGCATTGGGACTGAAAAATAAGTTCCCTTTTTATATATGCCTAGAGAGTGGTTGTTGCTTTAAATCTGCAGCTGAACGTGCAGGTAATACGATGTGCTTTCATAGCAGCACAGCTGAAATGACCTTGCTGAAAGTCTAGGACAATGCCTTTGTCCTAGAAATCTGTAGGTTGATAGTAAAATATAAGCAGATAGGCTCATTATTCTTCTGTGCTCTAAATGAATGTAAAGCTTTATATTGTTATAGGCAATTTTTTTTCTGATTATTATTATTTATATTGTAGTAGCACATTGGAGACCCAATGATGGATGAAGGCCCCATTGTGCTACGCACTGTACAAATAAATTACGAAAAAGATGGTCCCAACACCAAACACTTTACAACCTAAATATAAGAGACAACAGATAGACACAGCCACACAGATGGGAGAGTACAAGAAAATAATACCAACTAGCACAATAGCCGGTGGCTTTTGTCAAGGTTTTTGTAAGCGTCACAGGAAGGGAGAGTTTAAGGTGGGTGGTGGTTTTATGGATGTTTATGGGAGTCCCATTCAGTATGGAAATACAATCCCTTAAGTAAAATGTTTTTTGTTTTTTTTTTAAAACATATCAGGTTTATTTGAAAAGCACATAGAATTAGTTTTGTAATAACTTGTTTGAAATAGATCTGTTTTAGAGGAAACTCATATTCCAGTGAGGTTAGGATTGGGAATGGGAAATGCCCCCTGGACCCTTGTGCACAGTTGTCAGTGAAAAGAGTTGTTCACTAAGTGGCTTAGTCTGTAGCTAGGTAAACCCTCAGGTTTCCATAGCAACTAAACACAGGGGCGTGTATGCTCCTGGCATCCCCAGAGCCACTGAGGTAACATCAGCCTGCTAGATGGGTATAGGCCTCCTGTTGCCCAAAAGGCATGGGCAGCCAGAGACCTGGCCACTGGGGGAGGTTAGACCTTGGCTCCTCCCCTCCTGCCCAAAGCCCCGCCCCTCCCCTCTTCTGCCCTCTCCCCCACAGGAGCCCAGAGCCATGTTTCCCCGCCCTTCCCCCCCCCCAGCAGCGGATGGCTGGGCAGGGGCCGGGTGGCCGGGCGGCGCAACAGCAGCGCCCCCAGCCCCGGAGCGCCGGGGCACGGTCCGAGGACTGGGTGGGCAGTGTGGCCCCAGCGTCAGCCTCCCCGAGTCCCCGCAGCAGGCCGGCCAGCCCCAGCCCCAGCCAGCCTGGGCCAGGGCAGAGCACTGGGAACTGCAGGAGGGAGCCTGGGGGTGGAGCATGAGTGGGGCCAAGCCAGGCTGCTTGAGGAGGCACAGCCTCCCTCAGCCTATCGTATCTGCCACCCAGGACAAAAGTCATCCATGCCCAGCTGATGAACCTTGGAGGTCAGAGAAGAGAAGGCCCCAAAACATATCGAACGAGGGTGACCAGATGTCCCATTTGTAAAGGAACAGTCCCGTATTTAAGTCCTCCTGCAGGTGTCCCAACTTTTTCTTAAAAACAGGCAAATTGTCCCGTATATTCTGCCTCAGCCACATCAGTATCGGCGGGTCCTGCTGCTGGCCTGATCCCTGCTCGCCAGCTGCCCACCCATCAGTGGGGAGTGGAGGGGTCCTTTGTCGACAATCGGGGTGGGTGTGCAAGACTGGTCAGCAGGGCCCTGCCCCCCATTCCGTTTCTGGCTGGCACTGGCTGCGAGCTGGTTACACGTCACTCCTCCATATACCCCCCACGGGGAGCATCCGACTCCCACAGCTGTGTGGAGAACCAGCCCCTGGTCGGAGCAATCAGCTCACCAGCAGCCTGGCCGGCAGGCTCCTTCCTTCCCTCACTGCCTCTGGCTGGGCTAGCACCCCAGGAAAGCCCAAGACAACTCCGGCCGGGGGCTGCTGACCAGGAGGAGCTGAGTCCTGCATGTGCCAAAGTCCCGCACAGCACTGGCACGGGGAAGCCTCTCCACCCCTCAGCTAAACTCTGGAATGGCAGGGCCAAAGTGATTCCCAACCTGTTCAAACCCTGAACTGCAGGCTCCACAGTAGCCCCTAGGGCAGGGGCCTAGCCTAGCACCCTCTTCACCTGCCCCCCCTCCTGCCCTGGGTCCTGCCCCCAGGGAGCACGGGGCTGCTCTGGCCCCTGGGCATCCTCACCTGTTGAGCCTCCTCTCTGGCCAGGCTCTGAGGCTGCTGAAACTCCCACAGTCAGGTGTCCTGGTACACAATGCATCCTTAGGGCTTAACCCCTTCCTGCCCACGCTGTAGCAGTGGGATGGAAGGTGGCTGGGTTATGTTGGTGGCCAGCGGTAGCCTGGACGTGTTAGCTGCCTTTGACACTATGCGGGCAGGAAAGGACAAGCTGCTTCCAGCCACGAGGGGTTTGGGAGGGGAGGGCAGTAGAGAAGGAGAGATGAACTCTGCAAAGACACAGGCCAGGTCATCCCTTCCCCCTTCTCCCCCCGCTGCGGGAAGCAGGTCCCGTCCCTTCCCTCCCACACAGTGCCAAAAGGCTGCTGCTGGCCACATTCTGGTGTGAACCCTGGCAGAAATCTGGGGAGAAGGGGCATGTGACCCTGCATGGGTCCCCCCTCCCACATGTTGCCTTGGGAAGATGTGGTGCCAGGTACCAGGAGAGGCGGGTCTGTCCCGGGGCCCAGCCAGGCATGGAGGGCGGAGAGCGCTGGGCAGTGAAGGTTGGCTCTGTCAGTCACCTCCCCCCTCGTGTGAGAGAGGTGTACAGGAGTGTGTGTGTGACCTTTCCCTGTGTGTGTGGGAGGGTAGGGGTGTGTGTGTCACCCCTCCCTGTGTGAACCCTAAAGCCTTAAAGATAAGAAGGTAAATAAAAAGAATCCAACTATGCAGTATTTCTTTTTAACGGGCTCAGTCAACTTGGTGTTAATTTGAACATTTGTACTGCATAGTTCTGATTGATTGCCTTTGAACTCACTTAAATATGAGTAATTTTACCAGGTGTCCTGTATTCAGCATAGGGAAATATGGTCACCCGTATGGAATCAATTTGCAGCCGTCTAAGCAAAACCCCTAGAAGATTTTTAAGGTAATGAAGGTTTCCAGGGCTAGTGGGTAAGGAGGATCCTGGAGTCTAGGATAGGGAGAAAGAGTCCCCAATAGGAGTTTGAGGGAAGTGAATGCATAACCCAGCTATTGACCCCTGATTTTTTCCGATTGTTTGGAAATGTACATTTACCTTGAACAGTCCAAAATTTGGATCAGCTACAGAAATGTATTTTTTGGGTGGCACAGTTTTCATTAATCTTGTGTCAGTGTTTTCATTAAACACCTTCTTTTAAAATGCAGAGGCATTTATAAAATGCATTCTGTCACAAAACACCTGGAACACAGGATATCTACCTGAGAACAATTTTGTTTTTGTGCACTATGTCGTATTTTAAAGGACTAGATTCACTCAGTTTAGAGGTTATAGAAATAAAAGACCTTCAGAAGGTTAGTATTTCAGATGCATTATTATTTATTATTATTAACAACCCAATATCATTCTAAGATTACAAGCCAACAAAAATTATTATTATTATATAATTATGTGGAGATTTCCTTTTTACAAGGGAAGCATTACAGCAAATGTTTTGGGCCCAGTCTTCAAACAAATCAAGTATTTAGGTGTTTAATTCCACCTGTTGCACATGTAAGGACCAATCTGATTGCTCAAATATGAGATTGGTACACCCAATTTTTAATTTTGAGCCCTGTATGGTAGCCCAATATTTGGATTTTTCTATACCTGGGTGCAACAGGTTGGGTTAAGACCAGAATGTCAGTCTCAGCAATGAATATTCTTGCTTCTGTTGGCTTGTGTCAGAACCTTCATGTTATGTTTGTGTTTTAACATGCACTGCTTTCCGAAGTATATTTACATTATACTTATAGTACCATGTGCTTACTTTGTACTTGTGGATTCATTTCAGTGTATCTTAAATGTGCTAGGCAAAAATGCAAGAATAGTACCAATGTGAGCTGTAGAATTTTCTTATGCTTCCAAAATTGACTGCAAACTATCTGTCAATATCATCAAGAAGACAAAAAATAGAAAGTGTCTCAACCAATATATTTTTGCAGTATCACCACTGCATAGGATACGCATGTTTATCAACATCATTAATTATGTACTTGATCAAAAATTAGTGCAGCGTATAATAGCTTCAGTAATTACAGCAAATAATGCCAGGTTTTTGAGCAAATTTCTCATTATACTGTAGTAGTATACCGTGGGCATGGAGACTGGGAAGCAAGCCTGGTTGCTAATGAAAATTCACCATGTTTGATGTTTTGAGTAATGCCTACAAAAATATAGTCTGCAGATCACCAAATTAATCATCATTAAAATTAATCTTGACATAATGAAAGCATCTAAAGTTGCCTTGGAGATCTAAGGAAAAAACCCTCTGCATTTCTGAGAAGGAGACGGTAGCGTATCTTGCTCTTGTATGTGCAGGTGCACATGGCTGAGTAGCTTGTAAATTAAACAACCCTAATTTTGCATGCATGTTTGCTAACTGATTTCAGAAGCTATGAGGTGCTGCATCTCTGCTCACAGAAAATCAGTACTATGGAGTCTTATAGAACTTTTTAATTAGGGTGGAATTAGGCAGATATGAAGTGACTGAGTATTTTAGGTTGCTTTGAATCAAAGGCACTATAAGAATAAAACATAGATTTTGAAGCAAGACCCTGTCATTAAAAGGGAGCAAAGGTAGATTAGCTTTCAGAACTTCTATTGTGCTGTGCTTCATTTTGTGTCCAGCATGTTTCTGTTCAGCTATGAATAAAAATGAGAATCCAGAATTATGTGTTCTCTGCTTTTTGTTTATTTTGGCAGGGAGTAGATTTTTGAACCAGGTTTTTGTTTACATTGCTGTTCATTGTATTTCATTACACATTTTCCTTAACATGAGAGTGACCATGATTTTTATCTCTGCTTGCATTTTTGTAAGTGCTCCAACTTGGTCATTGTGTTCTAATCATTGACTGCGGAATTATGTATTTTTAAAATATTAAAACAATGGAAGCATCTAAGTAAACTGTACTCTGAAATTTGACAACAGCTTTAAAGAAAAGCTTTAAACCGCTTTAACCAATGCACCAATGCAGATGCTTATGACCACCTTTTCATTAATGCTACCATCTGCCCCTATTTGTGTCCTATAAAAATATCTGCACCATGGTCCTGTAAGTCCTTGTGCAGAACGTAAGCTTGTTACACTCTAGTACAAGTGTTAATGGAAACAATGCATGGAGACAAAAGGCTAAGAACTAAGCATAGTCCTCCAGATTTAGCTCACATCTGCTCCTCACCTGTCAGACTTGTGAACAGAGCTGGTTGGGAATTTTCTGTCAGAATTATTTTTGATAGAAAATTAAATTCTCTGGGGGGAAATTTAAATTCCGATGAAAAATTTTTATTTTTTTTCTGTCAGGAAACTGCTGCCCACCTGGAAGGCTCTGGTCAGCTTCCCTTTTTGTGTTTAAGGAGGGAGAAAAATTGACAGGTGGGCAGTTGGGGAGCTGCAGCTGAACTTGAGGGGAGGCAGGGAGGGTGAGCGCCCTAGCTGTCCACATGTCCGGCTGTCTCTCTGGCAGTTGGTCTGGGGAGACACAGAGAGCTTGGGCTTTCAGCTTCTGGCAGCCTGTCTGTAAGGCTGTGAATTTCACTTTCTGCGAACGGTGAAATTAACAAGAGCCCTTCAGACAGGCTGAAATGCTAAAAATTCAGTTTTGGTTCTGCTAAATTGGAATTTTCCTGGAAATTCCTTTCCTTGAAAACTTAGATTTCCATTTCCAAGCCAGCTCTACTTGCTAATGTGCAGTGTTTTAAAGGTGGGATGGGCAGCATGGGCTTGTTTGAGGAGATATGGGCATCATTATCTTCATCATGCTAATGCTACATGCTAAAGTCTTACTCCCACTACTAGGCAGGTCTAACTTGAAGGCTGGACAGCAGCACTGTCTGCCGTGCTCATCAGATTGGCTTCCCCAGCTCTCCCCGTCCCCCTAATCATTTTTAACCTTGTGTTTACGCAAGCAACCCTTTTCCCAGCACTATACAGGGTCAAGCCGTCAGGCCTTACAGACAGACTCAGCATTTTAGATCCAAAGCTCTTTCTGTTTACCTATTCAAAATGAGAAATGTCTTCTGCCTCATTACCTGAAGGGGTACCTTTGTCTTTCTAATTATTATCTATTATTTGTGTTGTGGTATTGCCTAGGAGCACCAGTCATTGACCAGGACCGTATTGCACTAGGCACTGTACAAATACAGAATGGATAGAGATATCAGAGGGCCTCTTTGACAGGGTCATGAGAACATTCATGTAGCTGATAAAATACAGGATATGCTGTGAGAGTGGGACTGGCAGCTTTCAAAAATGACTTTTATGAAATATTTCTACCCCACAGTGGGCATGCTACTGCAGGAAGAGATCTTACTGATGCTCCAAATATACATGCAGATGTATGATGATCCAAGTTTCCATACAAAAGGTTTATTCGCCATCTTGTGAAACCTAATTGCATGAGATTATATCATGACCATGAGGCAAGGGGAATTCTGGATCTTCCTATTGTTCATTTAGAGGTTGGATTTTGTGGAGTAGGGCACATGTACATCCTAATCCTGCAAAGTGATCCCTGGACACCAAGCTTTTATAACTGCATGGAGCCCACTGACTTTAGAAATGTTTTCTTGTAGTAAACATGGGAAATCCTCTCCAGCATCATTCCTTAATAATGCACTTAAGGTAGATTTTATACATCTACATTTTATACAAGGTAACAAAAATAAATGTAGTATTTCATTATTAGAATTTTACATGAGAATCTCAACTTTCATTTTAAAAAAAAAGTTTCTATGGTTGTGGAGAAAAGCTTGAAAACATTAATTGAATGCATTCGAAAGGCAGAAGACAAATTACAAGGATTCCAATGGATGGTTTGGGGATTTTTATTTATTTTTTAAGTCATGGTTTGTGATTTTTTAAAGCCTTGGTGTTGGCCGTACAGCAAAAGAGAGATCTGTGTTTCTTCATTCCCTGTCTTCCAAGACTTAGGCAGTCAGAGGAAATGTCTTTTGTTTTTGATGTAGGCCTGATCCTGCAAAGATTTGCACACATGCTTATATTTACATGCTGTCTGTCAGTAGTCAATGATACTACTCATGCATAAAGTTAACAATCTGAGAAAGGACTGAGAATCATAGATACGTTAGTCTCTGTGGACTCAGTCCTTGCAGAGTGATCCATATAGGTGTGGTGATTTTTGTAGTGACCTCCTTATTCAATTACTATTGTTTGTTATAGTTCTCTTCTTTATCTTCAAAGCCAAAGAATAAAACAAAAATAAATATACTACACATGGGAGACCTGTGAAGTTGTATTAATAACACTGGTATCTCCATCTATAGATGCGTTTTGACTACTCTTCTACATGTTCTACTTTACTGATGGCCAAGGTCTCCTGCTTTGAAGTGCGTATTATGCTGTGTAATTTAATTGAAATACCAATTTTATTTCTGTTATCTTTATATGTGACTTCTAAACATCTGTTTTAAGTACATACTTAAGTAAATATTCCTGGAAAGGATTTCTCTTCCATCCCTTGTATATGAGTAATTTTTGAAGTTTCTTCATTGGACAGTTTTAGCGGAGGAGCTTTAATTTAGTTGGTGCCATAAGTCTGAATTTAGTCTGTAAATGCTGATTAGTGAAGATAAGATGACTGCAGATGGATTTATTTATTGAAAAGATCTGGTAGAAGAGAGACCTTTTCTCCTTTATATTTTTGAATTATGTATGTCAGTGACATTCTCTGTGAATTAACCTTTTCAGTATTATCAAACTAATCAGAAATTAGCATTGCCTCTGTGCCATCATTTTTGCAACAATCATTTTAGTACTATAAAGTGAAAGTACAGTTGAAAGGCTCAGGATAAAAATGTCCCACAGCAATTCCAATAGTAAATGCATCAGGATTTGGAAGCTGTCATGAGGTGTGTGTGATCCATATACAGATTTCTGTGTATCAAAAAAAGCCCCATAAGAGAGAATTATAAGAGCTAATAAGAGTATTGTAAGCAAGACATGAGAAGTAAGTCTTCCTCTCTACTCCACACTGATTAGGCCTCAACTGGAATATTGTGTCCAATTTCAGGAAAGATGTGGACAAATTGGAGAAAGTCCAGAGAAGAGCAACAAAAATGATTAAAGGTCTAGAAAACATGACCAATGAGGGAAGACTGAAAAAATTGGCTTTGTTTAGTCTGGAGAAGAGAAGATTGAGAGGGGACATAACAGTTTTCAAGTATTTAAAAGGTTGTTACAAGGAGGAGGGAGAAAAATTGTTCTTCTTAACCTCTGAGGATAGGACAAGAAACAATTGGCTTAAATTGCAGCAGGGGCAGTTTAGGATGGACATTAGGAAAAATTTCCTGTCAGGGCGGTTAAGTACTGGAATAAATTGCCTAGGGAGGTTGTGGAATCTCTACCATTGGGGATTTTTAAGAGCAGGTTGGACAAATACCTGTCAGGGATGGTCTAGGTAATACTTGAGTGCAGGGGACTGGATTAGATGATCTCTCGAGGTCCCTTCCAGGCACATTATTTATTATGATGGATGCTACAGAGGACTGAAATTAAATGCTGATAAAAAGAATAAATGCCAACAAGCATCCTTAAAAATAATATCTAAATTGCCAGGGTTTGTAATGTGTTCCCAGACCTGTGTACAGAAGGGGCCTTCTGTACATGACTCCCCCTTGCCTGCAGCAAGTGCTACCATCTCATTGGGCCCCATACCCAAGGGAGCTCTGAAGGAATCTGTACCTAGTGAACGAATAGGGTGGGTTTTGTGGGATGTACATCAGATCAGCAGGGAACAAGCCTGAGGCTGCATTATCTTTCCTGTAGAGTTCTTTCTTTAAGGGGAGATTCCAAAAGCAACAGCAGATGAGGAGTCTCTGCCAATGAAACTCTGCAGCCACAGGCAGGGGGAAAAGGGAGGATTGGAACTGCTCTTGGACGCAGACACTCTTTAACCTCAGGCAGATCCCCCAAGATCCAGAGAGTTTGGAGACACTCTGACAGGAAACCCTGTTCATGAAAAGAAGAATTTGAGGAAAATCTGCAAGGGAAACCTCATGGAGTTTTCCTCTCCACCTGAACCTCTGCTGTGGGATTTTCCAAGGGAGAGGGCAAACTGTATTCAGATCAGCCTCATTCTAGAAGCCACAAAACTGAAAGAAATTTGGAGACATAATAAGTGTTTGCATCAGTTCAGTATATTCTAAGTATCTTCTTATGATCAAACTGGGAGTCACTTTAAACACTGCTTTCATTTGTATTTTAATATAATATAATTTCTAGTCACGATAGGATTTGTAAAACTTTTTTTTTATTATTATTCAGTCAGTGGCGACCAGCAGACAATTACGAGTTTTAGTTTTTGTTTATAATGAGCTGAGAGCTGTTTTAGAGTTGTAATTTGTATTCCTCTTAAATCCATCTGGAGCAGCAAGGCTCCTCCTTATTGTGAACACAACTAAAATATTTTCTTATACAGCAATTTGTCTTAATGCAGTACTGTACATAGCTTTGACATTTCATATTACTGGTTACAAGAGCACTGCAAGCACAAGATGGTGTTCGATCTGTCCCTGTGTTTTATACTGCCACTGATCACCATAGTATTTGAATGCCTTTCACTTAAAATCAATGGCAATATGGAAGTCCCTAATATGTTATGGACTCTTTGGAACAGGAACTTTGTCCACCTTTGAGTTTGGAAAATTCCTAGCACACTTTGGACACTCCTGCAATCTAAAAATAATAATTCTGTGACTATAGTCCTACTCTTGTTTTGTCAACTACTGTACACTGTGACAATTCACAACATTAGTCCCACTATTGTCCTCAGTTTAAAAAGTTCGCCCCTGTTAAGGGTGATTCCCCACTCTGGCACTTTGAGTGCAGAAGGTGGGGGCCCACAAGGATTCTAAAAATTAATACTGGCTACTCCAGGCTTGTATTAAACTCCCAGGGTTACAGTTTTTCTCTGACCTTGGATGGGTAGATGCTGCCACCACCCAAATGCAAAACTCCTTTGAGGACCCAGGAAGGCACACTTGGGAATTCCTTCCTGTGGGGTACCCTCAAGCCCCCCCTCCAACTCTCCCATCCCGGGAAGAGCTGAGAAGAAAAACAGCTGTTGCCACCACCTAATTAAACAACATGTGCACAAACCTCTTAGGACACAAAAATCCAATCCTGTTCTTAAAAAAGGTAAATTTTATTAAAAACAAACAAAAAAAGAAAATACATCTGGAATCTCAGGCTATTGCTAGATTAAAAAAAAAACACCTTCAAGAATTAAGCATCAAGAATAACGTTCTTGAGGTCCAGCTTAAAGGTTACAAGCAAAACAAAAGCATTTGGGGTTAGCACAGGGGAGTCCACAAGCCATAAAGAAATAAAAAGAGATAGACCTAATTGCGTCTTCCTAGACATTTCCTGATCTACTTACGTATCTGGGATTTCAAATGAGTAGTTTCTAGGTATGATACAGATAATTTTTTCATACTTGGCCCCAAGTTTCCTACAGCATAACTGCAGCCCTGTCTGCCTCTCTCCGAGAACCACCACAGACAGACAAAAGAGGAGTCTTGTTTCAATTTTAAAAAGTTCTAGCCTTCCCATTGGCTCTTTTGGCCAGGTGCCCACTCACTTCTTTTAACCCTTTACAGGTAGAGCAATTAAAGAACAGTTACTAAGAGGAATTTTATAGCTAACTGGCTGGCTGGGTCCATAAAAGGGAGCTCCCCCCTTCCTTTCATTTATTACATCCCCCCATTGATTTCAATATCTGTAAAAGCCTGTTCTTCTTCGAATAGTGTCCCTAGACAGCTCCACTTCAGGTGCACATGCACCTGAAACTCTTTTGAAGGGAGATTTTTGTTAGCGGTGTCCATTTGATCTGCACATGCGCGGCTGATTTCCTCATGTCCCACAATGAGGCTATATCAGGCTGCACAGACAAACTGCCTGCAGTTCCTTCTCAACCACATCGGCCTGAGACAGAGCTTAGCAGGTCCACGTTGTGTGTGCTTCGGCTGCATGCTGACTTCAGTCTAGCTTAGTTTATTTGTGTTTAGTTAGTAGTAGTTAGTTACTGGCTATTTGGAAGTTTTATTTCCTCCAGGGAAATCCCCCCTGGGAGGGCCATACACGATTCACCGGGATTTAAACTCTGCTTCACATATAGACAGGCAATCCCGCTCAGCGACGGACACACTAAGTGCATTTGCTGCTTAGGGGAGTTGCATTCCCACAGAAGTGAGTTTAGCCCTCAAATCCAGGGCATGGAAAAGCTGGAGAATCAAGCTCTGACTGTTAATGAAGCACTTCCTTTGGACCATTTTGGAGCCAGGTCAGGCGAACTCCCTGTACACCAGTCTGAGACTCTGTAGCACCTCGGTGCAATATTCTCCTAGAAAGAGGAAAGCCTCAGAGATCTCCTTTAAAGAGTCCAAGAAGAGGTACTTTTTACTTGCCTCATAAGGAATCCACTTCAAAATATACCTCCGAGCAGGTCAACAGCCTCCAGTGACTTTGACCACGAGGCTCTCTATACTATAGAGATGAAAAGCTCCTTCGGTAGTGGTGAGGTGAGAAGGCCCTAGTACCATCCTGCAGAGATGGTCATAGCAAAGAGAGAAAACCAGTACCATCGTATTTAACCCCTTTCGCTGTACCCCTGTCTAGCTGTTCAGTACTGTGCAAGAGTAAGCCTTCATCTACATCAGCGCTGGCTGTGAAATGCTCAAAACCCTCAGTACTGACATGCAGGGACAAATTTATTGGTCCATTGGTACCACAACCTCACCTAGAGTTCTCCAGGGCCCCAATCCTCTTCCATCAAGATGTTAGGGAGACTCAAGCTTTTCCTCCCCAGCAAGACGAGGAAACATTTGAGGATCAGGAGATGAGGGCAGACAAAAGCTACCCCTCAGACTACCATGTCATCCTCATCATTGCATGAGGCCTCCTCTTCCATCTATGGGCAATGGATTTTTGGCAGTTGTAAAACCTCGTTAAACAGATGGCAAACTCCATAGAGATATCTCTTGAGGATGTAAAAGAATCTCAACAAACTGTTGGATCGTCTTTACTTTGTGACACCATACAAAGTTACCCTTCCCATCAATGAGGCTCTGATGAAACCTGTGAAAACCATTTGGCAAGCCCTGGCCACAGTAACTTCTAAATGTAAGAGAGCCAGTAAAAAGTATTATGCTCCCACCAGGGACTCTGACTTCCTATTTTCTCACCATATACCCAACTCTCTGGTAGTTGATGCAGTGAATGAACAGGGCAAACAACAATGATATAAGTCCACTCCAAATGACAGACACCAGAAGTGCCTAGATCTTCTATGGAGAAAATCTTACTCATCGGCAACCCTACAATTCCACATTGTGAATTACCAGGCACTGATGGCCAAATATAATTTTACAAATCATGCAAAATTTGGTTCTTTTATTAAACACCTTCCTCCAGACCAAAGGGAGCAATTTCAGGCTAGCATCGCTGAGGGGCAGTTTTACTGCCCAGGACATCTCTTCAGGCAGCTCTGGATGCTACCGTTACCACACCCTGTTCCATTTCCACAGCAGTGGTGATGCATGGGGCAAGTTATCATATTATCTTCACAAAATATGACTCTCCTACACCGAGCTCACTGATTTCTAGGCCTTCCTGACTTCTGATTAAGCAGCAGGACTTTCAACACTTCATGGACAAGGGCAAATTATTCGCCAAGATGGCCCTTCAAGTTGCAGATGATGCTGCTGACACCACCTCAGGCTCCCTGGTTCCCAGACTGGTGCTCCACCGTGACTCCTGGCTGCAGTCCAGTGGGCTCCCAAAGGAAGTCCAAACCATGCTTGAGGACCTCCCCTTCAATAACCAGAAACTCTTCAGTGACAAAGCTGATGCGTCCCTCCATTCTCTTAAGGATTCTCTTACTATCCTCCAGTTGCTGGGCCTCTATACCCCCGTCCCAACCTGCAGGTAGCATCGGTCATCTTTCCGACCCCGTCCCTGCACAACCTACCAGCCCTACTCACAAAGCCAACCTGAGCTGTCTCGCTGCCTTGTTCTCAACCTCTATGGCATTCTATTGCCTCCACCTCATCTGCCTCTGCCTTCCGTTAATACACCTCCAGGCAGAACTTTTGACTCCTTCCATGAGAACTGCAAATCCTCCTCCACTCTCCCGATTATGCTACCCATCACCTTTGGGGGTCATCTTGCCCTGTTCGCCCACACTGGGGCAAAATTACCACCCCTCCCGCCCACATTTCTCCATGCCGAAGAAGGGGAGTGGCTTCTGCCCCATTCTGGACCTCCGGTCCCTGAACAAATTTATTTGCAAATTCCATTTTTGCATGGTCATGCTTCCCCATATCCTTCCATGCCTTCCCCATGGCACCTGGTTCACAGCTCTCGATATGAAAGATGCCTACTTTAATAGACATCCACCCTGCTCATCACAAATTCCTACAGTTCATGGTGGGCACCTCCCATTACCGGTTCCGTGTCCTCCCTTTTGGATCACCACTGCCCCCTACTGTGTCTTCATGAAGGTTTTTGTGGTTGTGGCAGCTTGCATGCATTGGCTGGGGCGTTCCCTCTTCTCCAATCTTGACTCCTTGTTGCATACCCCTGTGCCCATCTTCTCACCAGTATCCGGACCCTGCATGCCCTGCTTGGCTACCTAGGTATCTGTATCAACGAGGAGAAATTGGTGCTTGTCCCCACATGCACCCTCACCTTCATTGGGACACGCCTGGATTCTGTAGTGGCCTGTGTCTTTCTTCCCTTGCACCGCTTTGCTGCCCTCAATGCTCTTATCGTGCAGCTTTGCCACCAGCCATGGATGCATGTCTATCAGTGCCACTCCCTGCTGGCCATATGAATACCTGCACCATGGTCACACTGTTTGCTCGCTTGCATATGCGTTACCTCCAACTGTGGCTCCACTCGGCCTACAACCCACAAAAGGACACTCTCACCAAGCCTGTCCTCATTCCCCCATCCGTCCCGACCTCCCTGGCCTGGTGGCACAACTTTTCCATGATCCTCACAGGTGTCCCGTTCGCGCCTCACACTACTCTTACCACTGATGCCTGACTTGCAGGCTGGGGAGACCATTTGGACAGCCACATGGCCCAGGGCCTCTGGTCACCCCTGGAGGCAAGGATGCACATCAACATTTTGGAACTATGTGCCATTCGCCTTGACTGCTTGGCCTTCCTGTCTCTTCTCCGCTCCCGCCACATCTAGGTGCTGTCTGATAACATGGCAGTGGTCGTCTATGTCAACAAGCAGGGCAGGGCCTGGGTCCGTGTCTCCCCCCCACCCCCCCCCGCTTCTGTGCGGAGGTCATCTTCCTTTGGAATTGGTCCATCATCCTCCACACTGTACACCTCCCGGGGGCAAGCAATTCTCTCATGGATCAGCTCAGTCTCTCCTTCCGTACCACCCATGAGTGGGAACTCCATGGTCTCATGCTCCATTCCATCTTTCTCATTGCCTGGACCTGTGAGCTCCATTATGTCTTCTTGTCCATTCCCCTGCTTCTCCAGGTCCTGCACAAAATCCGGAAGGATCGGGTGATGATTCTTGTCGTGGCCCCTGGTTGGCCTCGCCAGTATTGGTTCCGAGATCACCTTCATCTGTGGATGGTTTCTCCGTCTTCATTCACCCAACTACTGCCCGCTTCCTTCACTGTCTTCCCAACGCCTTCCCCTCTGTGCGGTAACCTACCCACCCCTGGGACCTCAACCTTGTCCTCTCTGCCCTCACTAAGCTGCCCCTTGAACCCCTGGCAACCTGCTCTCTCACCCACCTCTCCATGAAGATGGTCTTCTTGGTGGCCATCACCTCTGCACAGTTGGTCAGCGAACTAGTGGCCATGATTGTGGATTGTGGAAGATTGTGTCTTCTACCGTGACAAGGTCTCCCTATGCCTTCACCCCAAATTTTTTCCCAAAGTGGTCTCCTTGTTCTACCTCAACCAGGGCATACACCTACCCGTCTTCTACCCTAAACCATACACCTCCTCCAGAGAGTGCACACTGCACTCCCTCAATGTCTGCTGAGCACTGGCCTTTTGCCTCCAGTGTACCTGTGACTTCTGTGCTTCCCTTCGTCTCTTCCTCACTATCGCTGACCGCTGTCGAGGCTGCGCTCTCTCCTAGCAACGTCTAGCTCATTGGATCTCTTGTATTGTGAACAGATATGGTCTCCCTCCCTTCTGCCCCGGTCACAGCACACTCCATGCAAGTTCATGCTGCCATGTTGGCTTTCCTTGCAGACATCCCGTGGCAGGACATTTGCTGTGCAGCCACTTGGTCCTCTGTCCATACCTTTACTGCCCACTATGCAGTACTACATCAGGGCTACTTGTGGAATAAAGTGCTACAAGCATGAGTAAAGGTATAAAAATCTGGCATTTAGTCACTCTGCCAGTCAGTATTAGTATTTAGAGGAACTTTTTAATAATTAGGATTCAGTCCTACAATACTTAATGAGCCAAATTCCATGTGAAGACTTTGGGAGTTTTGCTTGCTTAAAGAGTGCAAACTCAGACTTTAGTGACTGGCACAAAGCATTAAAAATCATAGAATATCAGGGTTGGAAGGGACCTCAGGAGGTCATCTAGTCCAACCCACTGCTCAAAGCAGGACCAATCCCCAATTTTTGCCCCAGATCCCTAAATGGCTCCTCAAGGATTGAACTCACAACCCTGGGTTTAGCAAGCCAATGCTCAAACCACTGAGCTGTCCCTTCCCCTGAAAATCCACTTGTGACTCTCCCATGGTCCTAATGCAGCCCTTCAGTATTCAACACTGCTTGATTTCATAGGATTTTTTAAATATTTCAACAGAACCTGTGAAAGAGCATGGCAAAAGGCATTAAATACAGTTATCTGCTTAACAGCTGTTCTAAACTGTAAAAAGAAAGTTTGCAAGGACCAGTTTCCCTTTGCCCCAGGTTAATTGGCACAGAGGAGGGGGACTAGACTCAACACAAAGTTAAACATAGAACAATGTAGGCCAAAAGGATGTGCAGATTTATGTTGGCCACGCAATGAGTTCGGGTTCTGAGGCTGTGTTGGTGGAGGGAAGAAGGAGGAACAGCCTGGGGACATCTGTGGCTCAGAGCTTCGATTTTTCTTCTTGACTTTATGCCCCACATCCCCAAAACTTTAGCCCAGGGCCCTCTAGATGAAAATATTCACCTTCCATCTGTGTTACAGCTGGCAGAGGTTTGAAAACTACTACATGGGGACTTTGCATTTCAGCAATATTAATCTAAATAAACATTGCAAGGAGGATTTATTAAAGTGCTGTTAAGGTCAGAAAAATGACAATGTAAAAATTGCACCATTTTACTCATCAGATTAGATCCATGTGTGTAGCCAGAAGCAAATCTGCTTTTTTTTTAGTGACCAACAGAAAAGTTTCTCACTCCAAAAACACTACAGCTATGGAAAAGTGTGGCAGTCTCTATTCTCTTTCATGCATTGTCAACAGAATTGTTAATTAACTTTCGATTTCAGAATCTTTATTCTAGGTGATGATGCACAAACCACAAGACTTTTGGTCCCTGGCTGGGTATTCAGGGCTGGCATACGGAAACAGAATGATTTTTAATGAGCAAATTTGGTATGGAAATCCATAAGAGAACAAACTTGCTTCATGAAACCATTTGTAGTCATTTTTCAGAGTAGAACTGCACTTTAAGTAAATCCACCCTATTTTTTTTTACAAATAAATTTACTTGTTTAGTAATATTCCATTAAATGAAAATTATGATGCTTACAGCTCCTATAGAGAAATATTAAATTGAATTTCCATATTTTTAAAATCACATATCCTTCAATTACAGATTTATCATCTTCTTTTGTTTTGAATAAGCCATGGGTATGATATTTATCTCCCAGATAAGTCCCCTCTGCACTGTATGAAAATAACTCTTTGTTGTAGAACAGACCTTGTTTTCTTCCATAAATGGACAAGAAACACACATCTTACAGAAAAAGAAAGATGCCAAATAAATGAGTTTATTTCTTCACTCAGTAACCCCATAAGGAACAGAGAATATTTCCTTTGTTGAAAAAAGCTAAGAATTAAAATAATTGAAAGGATCTGTTGCACTCTGTGCGCATAAAAGAAAAATGCACTTCTTCCTTTTCTGCAAGTTTCTTTGCATGTGACCTACTGAGAAAGACTCGTCATATGGCTTATTCATACAGACCTTGCATAAGAATAATAGGAGTTGTAGGATCATATTCTTGTTTTAGAATTGCTTGAAGCTTATTATGATGGGAATAATTCCATCATATGAAATATCATACAATAGTAGTGAGTTTGTTTTCTCAGTAACATGACATGGCAGGCACTAATGCAGTTATCTTTTTACTGTATATTATTTTAATCAAAATTAATTTCATATAATTTTGGGCTGTGCTAAGGCTGTATAGTATAATGACCTAAACTCCAGATAGCCAAGCCCTCCTGGATTTTAACCCCAGCTATGCTACTGACTTGCTGTATGATCTTGGGCAAGTCCCTTCAGGTTTGGTTGTGATAGCCTTCCTCACACTGAGTAATATCTGTAGTAGGAAGAGAGCCTGAGACATAAGCCCTTGTATTAGAGGCCTGGTATGAGACAGGACCTGCTCACAAAATTTGGCAAGAACAAGGCTGATATTGCAGAAATACACATTCCTAAGAAGTGCTAGAGACAGAGTACTCACACAAACACATCCCAATATCAAGTGGTACCAGAAAACCCTGATATCAAGGATGGTACTAAAACATTCCCCAAGGATAACAGGAATGCACTGACCCTTCGTAAAAGATAAGATCAGGATGACAGTACATAATAGAGATATTTTGATCGAACCAGCATGTCCAAGACGATGGGTGATAACTAGTGATGTCAGGGAGCAGTAACTAGGTCAAAGGGGCAGTACTAACTTGTTTGTGTTGGGGTATAAAGATGTATCTCAGAGAGAGTAACTTTGTCTGGCCTTAGGGAGGAACGGAAAGTCCCGCCGTTCACTGAGTTGGTCCCTTGTTATGGGCATACATGTCTTAGTGGTCCAGCAGAGTCTGTAGGATACTAGTACCATGCTTTGGTGACAATAAACCTGGCTGGGTGCCTTCGTCCCTTAACAGATCTTGTGGTCATTGGGCGGTTCGCTCAAGGTCTGCCGTGCCAGCTGTCTGCGCAGGGCTGGGGCGGCACACAGAGTGAACACATGCACACAGCCAAACACCTATCAACATCTAACCACAATATCTTACTTCTCAAAAAGGCCTATTGATTTCCCTAACGAGTAAAGTACTACTCAATTTGAGTAAGAGTAGCAGAATCTGAATGTTAGGGTATGTCTACATTGTAATAAAACACCTATGGCTGGCCAGTGTCAGCCCAAACATCCTGGAACCCGGGTCCACCCTATTTCACTGGGTTCCAACCTAGGGCCATTCAAAACAGTAAATCTATGCATGGCCTAGGGTCTGGTACTTTCATGCGTGTTCCCTGGGTCACTTCCTACTCTTTTTCCAGTCTCTGTCGTCACCACAAATAGGTCTTGGGATCCCTCCTGGGTTCCTCTCTGGTCTGTCTCTGGAACCCCTTCTCCTGACAATAGCAAGTCATCACTCTCGGCTCTCTGTGGCTTGGCTGTGAGGCCCAGTCCTGGCTGTTTGGAGTCCTGGCAGCTTCTCGACAGGAGGCTGCTGTACACAACTTTCTCCTCCTTGGTCAACCCAGATTGAGTTGAGCCACTCCCTTGTGAATGCTCCCTCTAGTGGGAGCATTGCCAACAGAGCTGAGGAGGCGTGGCTTCCTGTGTCCAGAGCAGCTCCTTAACCCTTGCCTCGCCAGTGTGGGGCTGATACACTCTGTCACAGATACCCAGAGATAAAATTGTTTAATCAACTTTGTAGTCTACAGATTTTTTTCAGATGCTTATAATTTTGTCTAACATTCACTTTTTAGGCATAAATTTCCCATGTTTCCAAAAATAGGAGTCTGAAGTTAGGTTCCTAAAACCTTATTTACAGCCTAGTCCAAATTCCATTGACTTCAATGGAAAGACTCCAGTTCTCTGCAGTGGCTTTGGTTCAGAACCATAGGTGACTTGATTTTCAAAAATGCCAAGAACCCAACAGCAACCATTGGCTATAATTGCAGCTGCTTTTGATAAAGCACTTTTGATAAAGAGGTCACTTATTTAGATGTCTCAATATGGACTAGTCAGCCTGGCTTAGTCTCTTATTTTTCAAAATGGTGGCCTTAGCATGTATGTTGGACAATGAACACATAGAATTGGGTAGTGAATGAAGCAGAAAGATGAAAAATAACAAATATTGAACAATTGATTCATTTGTTTGCACCTTCTGACCTGCACATTCACTGAGGTAGGAATTCTGCAAAAAAGTGGTGGTATAATTAATGACTCTCATAATGCAAGAGCGCATGGGAATAAAATTAAGCAGGCATCCTTTATTTTGTCATTTCCTGACTTTTTTAAATACTTCACCTTGCAACTCTAGTATTCTTTTAATTTAGCTTTTTAAATTAATTTAAATTAATATATCATTGACAAAGGGAGCATAGAAATAAAATATGCTGAAGGCTGGGTGAGGGTGGGGTTAGCTTTGTGGTTTAAGCACCTTCTAACCACAGGTTAGAATACTAAATGATATTTCATTGTAGATAGCACTACACTTGCAAATATTAGCTAATTAATCTTCAAAGCACTACAGTGAGGAGAATGAGTAAATTTTGCTTGCGGGTAATAATACTTGCCTATTTCTCGGGAATGCTTTGAGGATTAATTCTATTCTCAAAGCACTATACATAAAATAAGCAAAGTACTACATAAATACAAAAAATTATTATTTGTTGTTATTGGATTGGAAAATATTAAGGTTAAGATTTCCAAAGCTGCCTAAATGTGCTGAGTCCTTAAGTAGTTACAAATATTTCCAGAATGCCTTATACCTGACATAACCAAAATGCATGCAGCAGAAATCGCTACCAAAAATATTTACATATTAAATAGATTTGATTTAATCATGTGTTCTGGTGGGAAAAAAATCCATTCCCCGTCCTCTTGGCTGCACAGAGCGACTAGCATCAGATTCTTCAATAAGATTCTCAAGTGTCTTTTCCATCTGTCTCACTTGAACCTTCACACTTTATTTTCTTGTCTTTGAGGCAGATCCTCAGCTATTGTACATGTTCATAGGTCCAATGATGGATCTATGGTCAGTGATCCCTCAAAATTCGAGGATGATTGTCTTCATAAAATGATAGCCAGTTATGATTGGTGGAACTGCAGGTAACTAATGAGGCCATTCTGGGATCCACAGAGCTTATCGAAGTTGGAACAGACATTTCCTCGTGGATGGTGAGGATTTAGATTGTTGAAGATCTAGATTGGGCTACAGCGTGTTCTTTCCTCCTTTCCCATTTCTCCATTTCCTGTTCTCTTTGTTGGGTCTCAAAATGTTGGGATCCTTCCCTCAAGATCCTTCTACATTTTTTGTCAGATGAAGGCTTGGGTTTCCTATGAGTTTATGGCAATGTTGCATTTCTTCATGTTGGCTTTGAGGGTGTCTTTGAAGTGCTTTTTTTGCCCTCTCCTCATCCATTGGCCTTGACTCAGTTTTGAGAACATGACCTGCTTCAAGAGTCAATTGTTTGGCATTCAAAGAACATGACCAGCCAACAGAGTTGGTGGCGAATGATCATAGCTTCAATGTTGAAGATTTTGGCTTGGGACAAAATGCTGCAGTTGGTGCATCAGTCATCCCTCTTAATTCAGAAGATATAGTGGAGGGATTGATGGTGATTTGGAGCTTGTTGGTGGAGCACTTTAGTTTTGTTAAGTATCAGAGGGGTAACAGTGTTAGTCTGTATCCACACAAACAACGAGGAGTCCGGTGAGAATGGGATTTTTACCCACGAAAGCTTATGGCCAAATAAATCTGTTAGTCTTTAAGGTGCCACCGGACTCCTTGTTGTTTTAGTTTTGTTGAGTGTGAGGCCTCATTGGTTATAGGCCTCAGAGAGAATGTTGACTGTTTTTTTGAAGATCTTCTGAGTGGGTGCACAGAGTACAGTCATCTGCATATTGGAGTTCAGTGACTGATTTAGTGAAAATCTTTGTCTAGGATTGGAGGCAACTGAGATTGAAGAGCTTGCCATCCATTCTATACTGGATGTCAAGTCTGCAGGGGAGCTAGTCAGTGATGAGAAGGAGGGTTGGAGTGATGACACAGACTTGCTTGACTCCTGTCTTGACTAAGAAGGGGTCCATTTTGGATCCATTGCTAATGACCATTGCAGACATGTTGTCATGGAGGAGTTGGGGGATGGCAACAAATTTTGGCAGGCATCGAAATTTGAGGAGCCATCTCCACAGAACCTCATGATTGGTGGAATCAAATGCTTTCATGAGATTGATGAAGGCCCTGGATAGAGGACAGTGTTGTTTGCAGCACTTTTCCTGAAGCTGGCAGGCAGTGAAGATCATGTTGCTGGTACTCCAAGATGGTCTGAATCAACATTGTGATTCTGGAAGCTGATTTCCTCAGCAATGGGGAACTGTCAGTTGAGGAGAATTTTGGCAAGGATCTTTCCGGAGGTGGACAACAGGATGATTTCTCTGTAGTTTCCACATTCTGATTTGTCTACTTTCTTGAAGATGGTCACAATCATGGCTAAAGTTGGCTGGGATTGCTTCTAAATTCCAGATCTAGAGGATTAGGGTATGAAGCTGACAAGCCAGTTCTTCTCCCTTGAAGATTTCGGCAGGGATTCTGTCAGCTCCAGATGCCTTTCATCTGTTTGATGGCTTTCTTTATCTTGTTCAGCGCTGATGGAGTTCTAAGGTTCTCCTTGCTGGGATGTTGAGGGATTAAATCGAAGATGAAGATTTCATCAACATTGGAGTTACAATTCAGGAAGTCTTCAAAGTGTTCCTTTTATCGTCCATTGATCGATTTTGTTGTCCTTGAAAATGTTGGCTCTATCCCTGGAGAGAGAGCCCGTGGGTGCGACATCTGTAGAGTGGTTTGGTAGCATTGAAGAATCCGCATATGTCATGGGTGTGGGCGAGTTGTTGAATCTCCTTCACTTTGATCTCCCACCACTTGTTCTTCATTTCATGGGTTTTCCTTTATGTCCATCATCAATTCAAAGCTGAGGTTCAAAGGAAAGGAATGGACTTATGACCAACACTACCAGATGAGTATCTTTCCCCTGGTATTCTAAAGCTTCTTTCTGTTGTCCAAGGATGCACTCTTCTAAGGACTCTGCTCTGTATTCTCTTTCCCCCGCCATGCTGGTCCTTTATTCTGCTGCAAACCCCTCCTCTGGTCCTGACAACTTGTGCACTATGTCCCAGCTTGCAAAGGGACATGCACAAAGATGTAGATGCTAAGGCTCACTCATGTGTAAATTGGGGCTTTGCATGCATACATACATTTGCATGTGTTCAATCCTGATTTTTTATGTGCAGCAGGTGTTACTCGTGCATTTTTTTAGAATCTTGCCCTTATTTCTTATGCCAGTGCTTGACACTGCTTTCAGTTGAGTGTACTGGGAGTAAAACAGCATTGCTCTAAACATGGTCCTTTTCATAATGTTATTTGGGCAGGGAGTGTGTCTTTTGGTTGTCTGCAATGCTATTATAGAATGTCTAAAATGTAGAGATACTAAAAACTGTGGACATTTATAAAAGAAAAAAGAAATGCACATGGGGGATATCTCCAAATCTGGGCCAAATTCTGAACCTGAGTTGAATTATTTCTGATTTATACTAGTGTAATTGAGAGTAGAATTTGACATTTTATTCTAAAATATGTTATACTTTTTTGTTCTTAACAGGGACAGTATTCAGGCTTATTTTTGAAAGTGTATAAAAATAGCTCTGTCTAACTAATGGTAGTATGAATAATACTGTTATATGGTAACATGACTGCTGAATAATCCTAATCATAAAACCTGTTTGTGAAATTGCTTTGTGTAAGAAAACATGCTGAGGCGATATTTGTTGCTCTTGCTACAATGAAACAAATATAGTATAAGTTTTCTTTTGTGTATTACAAAAACAGCATGTTAAGAGTAAACATGCATTAATCACTAAGCAGAGTAGTGCATACATTCAATATAGGTCCATTATATTTCTTTGATATTAGAAAACAAAAAGTGACATGTTAAAGTAGGTACATAACTTAACCTAGAGTATTGAGTTTATACCTGTTATAGTGTCATTTTTGTTGACTTTTCATTATATTCTTAAGAAAATAATGGCAGCCAACCGTTTGAAATAGTTGAGTCAAGAAGAAACCTGCCTACCCTGCTACATGAACTCTTCAGTGCCTAATACCCCATAGAATTTTTTTTTAAAATGTACTATGTTGAAACAGTTGTTCTTCTAAAATTCTTATCCATCTGAACTGATCTGGACATGCCATACACAGATGGAAAGCTTGTTGTCTGAGGAATTTCGTTTTTGAAGTTGGTCAATTAGCAACCATCTGACATGACTACCAGAATTCTTACCTGAGTCTTGTTTTTCTCCCCACCTGTCCCCAAGATATTAGCTGTGTATCAGTGTAACTGAAATATAGCCCCATGACTAAAAGTGAAGCGTAAGTAGTAGGATTGTGGAATCTGCTTTTCACTTGTCTAACAGTAACACCTAATACTTAGGCAACTCTCTGCTAGGCAACTCTCTGACACCACATTCTATAGGCCATTAACCTCTGATCCCACTGAGGGGTACCAAAAGAAACTACACCATCTGCTCAAGAAACTCCCTGAAAAAGCACAGGAACGAATCTACACAGACACACCCGCTAGAGCCTTGACCAGGGGTATTCTATCTGCTACCCAAGATCCATAAACCTGGGAATCCTGGATGCCCCGTCATCTCAGGCATTGGCACCCTGACAGCAGGATTGTCTGGTTATGTGAACTCTCTCCTCAGGCCCTACTCTACCAGCACACCCAGCTATCTTTGAGACACCACTGACTTCCTGAGGAAACTACAATCCATTGGTGATCTTCCAGAAAACACCATCCGAGCCAGTATGGATGTAGAAGCTCACTACACCAACATTCCACACAAAGATGGACTACAAGCCGTCAGAAACAGTATCCCTGATAATATCACGGCAAACCTGGTGGCTGAGCTTTGTGGCTTTGTCCTCATCCACAACTATTTCAGATTTGGGGATGATTTATACCTTCAAGTCAGCGGCACTGCTATGGGTACCGCATGGCCCCACAGTATGCCAACATGTTTATGTTTTCAGCTCTCATCCCCTAGCCCCCCTACTCTACTTGCGCTACATTGATGACATCTTGATTATCTGGACCCATGGGAAGGAGGCCCTTGAGGAATTCCACCATGATTTCAACAATTTCCACCCCACCATCAACCTCAGCCTGGACCAGTCCACACAAGAGATCCACTTCCTGGACACTACAATAAAAATAAGTGATGGTCACATAAACACCACCTTATACCGGAAACCTACTGACCACTATACTTACTTACATACCTCCAGCTTTCATCCAGATCTTGGGAGACAGACCAGTCCTCGCTTACAGACAGCCCCCCAACCTGAAGCAAAGACTCACCAGCAACCATACACCCCACAACAAAAACACTAACCCAGGAACCTATCCTTGCAACAAAGCCCGATGCCAAGTCTGTCCACGTATTTATTCAAATCACACCATCATAGGACCTAATCACATTATCCACGCCATCAGGGGCTCGTTCACCTGCACATCTACCAATGTGATATATGCAGTCATATGCCAGCAGTGCCCCTCTGCCATGTACATTGGCTAAACCGAACAGTCTCTACACCAGGGGTCTCAGACATGCAGCTCGCAGAATTATTTCCTGTGGCCCACCGTAGCTCCCTTCATCTGCTGCCCCCAAGCGTGCCACGTCCCTGCTCCTCCGCCTACCTCTCAGCGCTTCCTGCAGCCAAACAGCTGTTTGGCAGTGCTTAGGACTTTCCAGGACAGAGCGGGGAGGAGTGGGGATGCAGCGTGCTCAGGGGAGGAGGCGGAGAAGAGGCAGGGCAGGGGTAGAGATTTGGGGAAGGGGTTGGAATAGGGACAGGGAGGGGTGGAGTTGGGGTGGGGACTTTGGGAAAGGGGTTGGAATGGGGGCGGGAAGGGATGGGAAGAGGTGGGGCAGGGGCGGGACCTCACGGAAGGGGTGGAGTGGGGGCAGGGCTGGAGGCAGATTGGGGAGCTTTTGTATCTTTGTTTGAAAAGGTGTCCATGATGTGGCCCTCGGGCCAATATACTAGTCCTCATGTGGCCCTCGTGGTGATTTGAGTTTGAGATCCCTGCTCCACGCAAAAGAATAAATGGACACAAATCAGATATCAAGAATTGTAACATTCAAAAACCAGTTGGAGAGCACTTCAGTCTCCCTGGACACTCAATAACAGATTTAAAAGTGGCCATTCTTCAACAAAAAACTTCAAAAACAAACTTCAGCGAGAAACTGCAGAGCTGGAATTAATTTGCAAACTTGACACCATCAAATTAGGCCTGAATAAAGACTGGAGTGGCTGGGTCACTGCAAAAAATAATTTTTCCTCTGATACTCACACCTTCCTGTCAACTGCTGGGAGTGGGCCACACCCACTATGATTGAATTGGCCTTTTTAGCGCTACACAAAGTAATTTTCCCTTTGTTGATATTCACCCCTTCTTGGGTGAGGGAACTATTGGGAAAGGGCCACATCCATTGAATTGGCCTTGTTAGCGCTGACCCCCCCCCGCCCAATTTGGTGAGGCAACTCCCATCTTTTCATGTGCTGTATATTTATACCTGCCTACTTTTTTTCACTCCATGCATCTGATGAAGTGGGTTATATCCCACGAGAGCTTATGCCCAAATAAATGTGTTAGCCTCTAAGGTGCCACAAGGATTCCTTTTTGTTTTTACTGATGCAGACTAACATGACTACCCCACTGAAACCTAATACTTATGTATCATTTGAGATCTTTCCATTGTGCAAACTGGTATGTGGGTGGATGTGCATACTATGATCCCACCTCCTCCATAGACCCTCTTAGGAGCACAGAACGGAAGAGTCTCAGTGTTCCCCTGAACTCAAGGATTGTGACTGTCCCTGGCATTTGTCTCACACACACACACACAAACACACACACATACCTCCTTATACCCTTTCCTTTCTCAGTATGCCCAATCATGTGTGATTGACAATTTAACCCTATATATTCTAGTTTATGGATAATGCTACTTTAACTATTCTTTCTCCTCACATATTTCTTTTTCTTTCTCTTATAGATGGACAAAAGAGGAAAAAATCCTTAAGAAAGAAACTGGACTCATTAGGGAAGGAGAAAAACAGAGATAAAGGTACAGTGAAGATTAAAGACGTACATATTTATCTAATAGCTGTACATTTTTATGAGATTTGTATTCTGAAATGTGTATCTTCTGCAATAGGACTGTGTTACCTAAACTGATACATTACCTAGTCATTTATTCTCCAATGGAAAAAAATACTATATTTTATATTGTATTTTTTTTGTCACTGCCATAATCTAGCTGCACTGTGCAACATTAACTTTTTTTACGCAAGCAACCTTTTTACCTAGCAAACGGAAATTATTGTTATTGTTTAAAACATGGCAAACTATCATTGCTACTATACAGTCAGTTTCAAATAAGTTCAGGGTGACACATGTATGGCCAAATTTTTGAGGATACCTCAAACCAGACTCTAAAGTTGCACCCACACTTTTGTGCTTTTAAATAATTGTGTGTCTAACATTGCAGTCACTGTTTTAGAAGAGGCTCCAGAAAAGTTGGCCTGGAATCAAAAACTATAGTTATGAACGAGAATTAATGGCATTTAGCATTCTGACACCAATGTTGATATACTAATTAACTGCAAGAATGGAGTTTTGAAATGACAGTTTGTAACTAATATAGCTACTGAGCCAGTGTAATTTTTTGACTGTTTGTGCATTTCTAGAAAGGGCACGTTTGTTTCAGTTTGTTTTGTTCGTTTTTTAATGACTCATCAATAAAGCTCCATGTTGATCTGAAACGTTTGTGAATAAATGCTATAATTAAGCTTTATCACATTAAGATTGCTGATAAAGATCAGGAAAAAATGAAATGCCCGTGGTCATGTTTATTTTTAAAGATTTTTGTAATAGTTTTTCCAATTGAGTTAGGTGATTCAATAGCCTAACTAAATTATGAGCATTATTTGCTGAATAAGTTAATACAAATACACTTAATTTTCCTTACCTCACATCAAATTTCCAGCTTTTGGCCTTATTTATTTACCCATATATTTAATTGCCATACTTTTTCAGGAATTTCTTAAAACCAAAATTCAGCTTTAAAATACAATTGAACAGATTATAGTGCAATGCAGACATGCTACAATAGAGTGAAGTATTAATTTATTTCAGTTTTATTTTTCTTATGATTTCCTCACAGACTTGGAGTTCTTCTATTCATTGAACTATTCAGCACCATATAGAAGCAGTCTGCACACACACTAAATACAGCACCCAGGTAGAGGCAGTTGCGCCAAAAGACTATCATCCAACAAGGTCTTGGTGGTACATGGAAAATGAGGGGTCTCATACTCCACTGAATCATGGATAGTTGATGCTTTATAAACTGTTGCATTCAACAGCATGAACCTAAGACTAGGTTACTTGCCTGCAAACATCCTTAGGCTCTTGAGAGCTAACTACTTGTAATTGGAACTTGGTTTAAAAAAAAATCTGTTGACGATTCATCTGGCAGAATAGAATCCAGCTTACTCTCCTGCAGCTGTGTTGCTCTGGAGTGATAAGAGAAGAAAAACTAGTAAAACCTTACGTTTGTCACTAAGGGAACAGATGTAACATTGAACACACAGAGGCGGCGGGGGGACGGGATCAAATACAGTAGAGAACTGTGTTAAATGTAAACTACTAAAAAATAAAGGGAAAGCAGAATTTTTCTTCTGTGTAGTAAAGTTTCAAAACTGTATTAAGTCAATGTTCAGTTTAAGCTTTTTAAAGAACAACCATAATGTTTTGTTCAGAGTTATGAACATTTCAGAGTTACGAACACCTCCATTCCTGAGGTGTTCATAACTCTGATATTTTACTCCTATGTTTTATTTTACTCTGATACTTTACTCCTTTTTGAACAAAGAATAACCATATTTTTAATTATTTCTTTCAGTGTGTGCTACCTTGCACTTAACTGCAGTAAATTTAATTATCCATCATGTTGCTCAGCTTGCTAGTTTTTTCCCCTAGTCTTCTTTAGTCTTGAGTAAACTAATTTAGTTTTTTTGAGAAAATTCTATTTGCTATTCATCCCATTTTCAAGATAGTTAATAAGCAGATAGTAAATAACACTGATTCTAGAACTGATTTGTGACATGCTTTACCATAAACTCCTTATGCACAAGGAACTGACCACTTGTTCCTAAACTCTGTCTTCTGTCTCTTAACCAGTTTTGAATGTGTGGTAGGATTTTATTTTCCATCCTAGGATTTTGAGCGTCTCTTGAGAAAATCTTTATTTACAAGCTTTTTTGAGAGTCTAAGGACTTGACTATGTCTGTATAGTGCATTAGTGTGCACCAGCTGGGATTCAAATTCCACTGTACACTTCTGTGTGGACCCTGCTGGTGCACACTAAAAGTTCTCTAGTGTGTGTTGATATAGGTCACAGTACTATGTCAATGTGCAGTAGGGAACTTTTAGTGTAGACCAGCAGTGTGACACATTAGTGCACATTAACACACCATGTAGACAAGCCCTAAATAAATTGCACCTACTTGTTCTCCTTTAGTCGGTGTACTATTCTCTAGTTTAATAACTGATCGTAAACATGAATTATCTATTTTGATAATGGTTCAATTACTTCTATAGTACCATCAAAAACTTTTGTTTTCTAGAATTCTACTTCCAGAGCTATTTCAATGCCTTCTTTCTTTCTTTCTTTCTGTTTATTATGAAAAGATAGCTTCTCACTTTTGTTACATGTAAATGCTTACCCTAGGATAACTCTTTCCCCCATATTTCACCATGAAAAAGATTATTTAAGCAATATCATTTTGTTTCTTTGCATCACTCCAGCCTTTTAAAATGTTTCTTTATTGTGTAAAAGTTTATTTCATCCAATCACTGACTCTGGCAGGCTCTTACAGTACTGCTTAGATACTTATGAATATTTTTTCTATCTATCTATCTATCTATCTATCTATCTATCTATCTATCTATCTATCTATCTATAAGGTATTTGTTCTTAAGATTTTTTTTTTTTAGCTGTAGCATGTTACCTGCCAACAATTTCCATTCTGTTAGCATCTCTTAGGCTGGATTTTTGTTTTTTATTGGACGTGGTTTTTTGAATGCATCTTGCTATGTAGGGCTGAATCATTACCATAAGCAAAGGGCAACATATTGTTTCTCTTATTCCTTCTTGTTTTTACTTACTTCCTGGTATTCTGTAATACTTATAATAACTTTAACTACACATTTTTACCTGTTTCTGTGCTGATTCTATGGATTTTAATTTCTTATTTTTTCCCTTTGGGCTGAAGGCTAGGACTATAACAGGGTTTAAAAGAGAACAGGATAAATTAATGGAGGTTAAGTCCTTTAATGGCTATTAGCCAGGATGGGTAAGGAATGGTGTCCCTAGCCTCTATTTGTCAGAGGTTGGAGATGGATGGCAGGAGAGAGATCACTCGCTCATTACCTGTTAAGTTCACTCCCTCTGGGGCACCTGGCATTGGCCACTGTCGGTAGACAGGATACTGGGCTGGATGGACCTTTGGTCTGACCCAGTATAACCATTCTTATGCACTTACGTTTAAAACTTGTCTCTCCTAACACCCCTTTACCCTTCCAAATACTCTTATCTTGAAGTTTAATATCAGAAGCCTATATGTTCCACTCCTGCAAAAAATAACATACAGGGGAACAAACGTGTGGGAAAAATATCCTGTTCTACATGAGCCACAGAGTTCCTATTTTCCCTTCTTCCTTCAGAGGCTGCTGGATTGATGGAGGTGGCAGATAGGTAGGCAATAATGTAGACAAAGGGAGCAAAGGGCCAGGAGACCATAAGGATCCTGGTCCCAGCTCTGGAGTGTGTTCACCTGAACAGAAGGGTTCTGCACTGCACTGCTCTGCAGCTCCCCCCAGCCTACAAGAACAATAGCCATCCCCATCTCTTGCATGATGTTTATTTAACAGGCCTTTCTACCATTTATTTTATAAAGAGAATGTCTTCCAGTACCGGGCAACTGATTCAAAACAAAAATCCACTCAGCTCTGTGGATGTGGGCATACTCACACAAACGGGTTATGACCACTCACTCATTCACAGTTACTTGTCCCAAGTTCTCCTGCGACTAGTGACCCAGCTGGCTTGCCTAAGAGATTGGGCTAGTAGCTTTGTTCTTCAGGGCTGAGAAGGGGTCAAAGTTAGGGCAAGTAAGGAAATAACAAAGGTAGAGCAATGTGTCAAGGTTTCCAGAATACTCATTATGGGCTAGATTATGGCTGGCCTTTATGTCAGTGCAAAGAGCCTTCCCTTCCCTGGAGCATCCCCTGTGCAGAGCCTGCCTCAATAGCAGACCCTGCACTTTGAGGTGCCCAAGGACAGTTACCTCTGTGTTTCACCAGGGATGAACAGTACCTGAAAAGGAGTAGCGAATGGAAGGGAGAAGGTGGGGCCTTGCTCCCTGCCCTCGGGTACTTCTCCCTCTGGGCTAGCCATTAGGGCAGGGCAGGCACACTGTGGGAAGCAGGCTTGGAAAGGATTGTTTTTCCAAGAAGTGCATCCTCTCCTTGATTTCTCCCAGATGGTGCATCCCTGCACTATCCTCAACAAATTGCTATACCCTAGAGGTACAGTCTAGCTTCATCTATCAAAGGGGCATAATAATACACATTGTACAGGGGTATTGTGTGATTTAATCACTGATATTTCAGGATCAGATCTTGTTCTACTCACTTAACAGCAGATTATATCTATCTATCTATCTATCTATCTATCTATCTATCTATCTATCTATCTATCTATCTATCTATCACTTCTGCATGAGTGAAAGTATCAGTAGCCTGATAAATCCCAGTGTTTTCTAAAGTCATCACATTCTCTTCTCCATCTTCTTGTATTTATAGTCACTCTGGCCATCTAAGCATTTTCCAAACATTCTGTTTTGCTGCTGACAGTGAGAGTGCTAGTCTGGGGGAGTAATAAAATGTCAGCGTTGGTCTGAATGGGATGCCTGGCATGCTGACAGCTGAGATCCTGTTCCCTTACAAATTCACTTCTAATTTTGATGACAGGAGAAACAGCCATTCATCTGTCTTTAGACAGTGATATGGGTGTTAGTTTAAGCATCCCTTCTTTGACTGTACACCCTTGCATTCCAGAGATAGATGCCTCTTCAAAAGGATTTCTCCTGCAAGATTTTATCAGTGAGCTGATTCCTCGCTCCCTCTCCCACAGCCTCCTCTTAAAAACAAATAGTGAAGTATTTTCCTTGAACACTAACTAGAACCACATAATAAAATTCAGAAGGTACGTGCATGGTGACATCATTGCGGGAGTTTAAGTCTTTGGAATATGGTATGATCATTTTGTTTTATTTTAAATATTTTATGCTTTCAGAAAACTCTAGAGATGGACCATGAAACTTTTAAACTTGGTTTGTTCAGCAACTGAGAATTATCCAATTTGCCTTTGTTTCTGTGTGGAATGTAAACATTTAGGGCGCAATTCAGCCTCCTGAACCCCAAAGAGGCTGTTTGTGGTGGATTGCTGGTTATTTCTAGAGAAAAAGCACTTCTGTGAATAAATATTTGATTTGTCTTTGCAGCCAGAAACTCTGGAAACCTTCTTCTTCCATGCTTGTTTTCCACCCATTTTCTGTGAATTTAAAAGTATTTTCTTACTGTTTACACTTAAGCTACTTCAGTAATAATTCACTCTAATGTTGTCAGTATGCCTTGGCATATTCTTAGGAGAGAAGAGTTCCATAATAAATACAAAAAGTTTCTTTTTCATTATAGTATTTTTGTTTCAGGCCTTGTCTGTGCCCTACTGCGTTTTATTTTATTACATTTCTAAAACGTGCCTCTTGTGATCTCTAAGCATCTGAGCAATTTTAAAAACCACATTATGTCATGTTTGGACTTATGTCAACTAAGAACTTCAGGGACTCTTCATTTAAAAAAATCAAAATCCTTCCCACAGAAAAAGGCTGACTAAATCAAATCAAATCAAATCAAGGCCTTATGATCTCAGACCAGCAAGAAAAGTTCCAGTTGCAGATCCCTCACTTGCGTGAAAACCTTGGGTGAAATCTTCACTTCACTCCATTGAAGTCAGTGGGAGTTTTGCCATTGACTTCAGTGAAGCCAGAATTTCACCCTGCTTCCAGTCCTCAGACACTTGAATTTAATTCTTCTTCGAGTGATCGATACATGCCCATTCCACTGTAGGTGTGTGCGCACCTCATGCACAGTTGTCAGAGATTTTTCCCTGAGCAGTATCCATCGGGCAGCATAAATGCCCTCTGGTCCCTGGCACCACGACACACATGTATAAAGAGCTGTGCTGACCCCAATCTCCCTCAGTTCCTTCCTACCACCAGTGACGATTGTTGGAGCTCTGATCTTTGTATCTCCACGTCTTCCCTCTTATAATGTATATAGTACCTGTAGAATCAGTTTTTGATCTCGTGTAGTGTGTTTGTACATATTTAGATATACGAATAAGTTTAGGATATTAATTTTCTAGAGTGGTTTCCTAGTTGGATACTGGGCTTGGTTCTGGACTAATACCTCATTCTCCTGGCTTCAAAGACTGTCACTCATGTAATAAGTCTATGCCAGTGAGCTGCCCACACCCCAGCTTCCTTACGTGTCTGGCAGAGGTGCATGAGAGTGACATTTGTAGAGGGTTCAAAGCCCAATTGAAAAAGAACAGTGCTGCCAGACTAAAGTACCACCTTAAGGTACTGCGCTTTGCCCACTGTTGGAACCTTCCCACTCAGAATGGGAACCGAGCAAGTATGAGTTGGCTAAGAGTGCTCTCCCTCTTCTAATTGAGCCTAGAGGCAGATCCTCATCGCCGGTACCTAAGAAGAGACAGCATAAGTCTCCCAAAGACTTGGTACCAGGGCTTTTGAAGTCTACAGTGAAGGCAACAAGCGGAGGCAAGGACTTGGAGGTGTGTTCAAAGAGGAGACATCCCCAGATACAGTCTGTAACTCAGAGGGATTACTGACTCTGGAGCCCAGGAAAGGTCTGTGGAGCCCAGTCCCTGAAGTGCATTTTTTGGTACCGCAGACCCCAGAGCCCTTTCTGGTGTCCTCTACACCAAAGCCTTTCAAGGCAGCTAGATTGTTACTTAACCTGATGATGCTGGCTTCCCCTGCTGTTTAAACAATGAGGAGTACTTGTGGCACCTTAGAGACTAACAAATTTATTTGAGTATAAGCTTTCATGGGCTAAAACCCACTTCATCAGATGCATGGAGTGGAAAATACAGTGAAGATAGATATACAGAGTACATGAAAAGATGGGAGTTGCCTTACCAATTCTAACAAGACAATTCAATTAAAGTGGGCTATTATCAGCAGGGGAAAAATCACTTTTGTAGTGGTAATCAGGGTGGCCCATTTCAAACAGTTGACAAGAAGGTGTGAGTAACAGTACGGGGAAAATTATCATAGGGAAATAGGTTTTAGTTTGTGTAATGACCCATCCATTCCCAGTCTTTATTCAGGCCTAATTTGATGGTGTCCAGTTTGCAAATTAATTCCAGTTCTGCAGTTTCTCATTGGAGTCTGTTTTTGAAGTTTTTTTGTTGAAGAATTGCCACGTTTAAGTCTGTAATTGAGTGTCCAGGGAGGTTGAAGTGTTCTCCGACTGGTTTTTGAATGTTATAATTCTTGACATCTGATTTGTGTCCATTTATTCTTTTACATAGAGACTGTCCGGTTTGGCCAATGTACATGGCAGAGGGGCACTGCTGGCACATTATGGCATATCTCACATTGGTAGATGTGTAGGTGAACAAGCCCCTGATGGTGTGGCTGATGTGATTAGGTCCTATAATGGTGTCCCTTGAATAGATATGTGGACAGAGTTGACAACGGGTTTTGTTTCAAGGATAGGTTCCTGGGTTAGTGTTTTTGTTGTATGGTGTGTAGTTGCCGGTGAGTATTTGCTTCAGGTTGTGGGGCTGTCTGTAAACGAGGACTGGCATGTCTCCCAAGGTCTGTGAGAGTGGGGAATCGTCCTTCAGGATGGGTTGTAGATCCTTGATGATGCGCTGGAGAGGTTTTAGTTGAGGGCTGAAGGTGATGGCTCGTGGTGTTCTGTTACTTTCTTTGTTGGGCCTGTCCTGTAGCAGGTGACTTCTGGGTACTCTTCTGGCTCTGTCAATCTGTTTCTTCACTTCCCCAGGTGGGTATTGTAATTTTAAGAACGCTTGATAGAGATCCTGTAGGTGTTTGTCTCTGTCTGAGGGATTGGAGCAAATGCGGTTGTATCTGAGGGCTTGGCTGTAGACAATGGATCATGTGATGTGGTCTGGATGAAAGCTGGGGGCATGTAGGTAAGTATAGTGGTCAGTAGGTTTCTGGTATAGGATGGTGTTTATTTGACCATTGCTTATTTGCACTGTAGTGTCCAGGACCATGGCCTGCACATAGCCGGGTCCTGCCTCCATATCAGTGGCCCTCTGGTTCTTCTTTCCACATTCTAAAGTCTCTCCACTCCTTTCCCGCTCTTCTATATTGTCTAGGTGCTAGGAGCATCTGCAGCAAGGTCACTGTGTTCCCTTTCCCCATACTGGGACCGTGCAAGTGGAACAGTGTGCTCAGGGACTCTCCTGTGGAGGAATTGGAGAAGGGACCTCCTCAACAATGCTTAGCTTCTTCTTCATTGCCTAATGAGAGGATGGTGACTGAGTCTACTAGTCCTGCTCCTGATCATTCCAGAGCTCATCAAGCGTTGCTGATGAGGGTGGCTGTAGCTGGAGATGTTCAACCAGAAGAGGTAACAGGAAAGATCACACAGGCTCATGGACATTTTAGCTTGTTCAGGACATTCTAGGGTAGCTCTCCCTATTAATGAGGCTATCCTGGAACCTGTCAAGTTTTTATGGCAAACTCCATCTTTCCTACCTCCCAGTGCTAAAAGTGTGGAGAGAAGATACTATGTCCCTTCAGAGGGTTTTGAGCATTTCTATAACCATCCTCCTCCAGACTCCCTGGTAGATGCTGCTGCCAATGAAAAAAAGAGACAGGGACATCAGGCCTCTACCTTGAAAGGGAAAGAAGCGCAAAGGCTGGACCTGTTTGTCAGGAAGCTTTATTTCACAGGAGGTTTACAGTTTAGGATTGCGAACGAAGAGGCTCTGCTGGGTCAGTATGATTTCAGCCTTTGGGATAAATCTTGAAGTTCAAAGACAAGCTTCTTGGTGAGACAAATCAGGAGTTCATTGCAATGGTGGAGGCAGGCAACTGAGTTGCCAAACCAACATTGCTAGTGAGCCTGGTGGTGGACTGTGTGGCTCAAGGTATAGCTTCCGCCATCACTATGTGATGTTCATCTTGGCTGCAGTGGACAGGTATTCCCCAGGAGGTGTAACAAATCATTCAAGACATCCCATTTGAAGGCCCCCTACTCTTTACTGATAAGACAAATAAGAGACTTCATAACTTTAAGGATTCAAGCATGACCCTTGTGTCTCTGGGGATTTATACACTGGCAACATAAAAAAAACCAGTTCCTCCCACAGCAGTCCCAATGATTTAAGTCCTTCTCACTGCATACCCAAGATCTGTCCAAAAGGAGGAGCAGAAGTTACAAGAGGCATCCTCTTCTGCAACTGCCAGTTCAGGCAAACTGGGTCCTCTAAACAATCATTTTGACCTGTTGGTTGACAGCAGTCAACCACTTACCAGACTACCATCTTTCTCCACTTCAATTTTTGCCAATCACCTATACCACTTCCTAAGTGTGTGGACCTGTATCACCACAGATCAGTGGGTCTTAAAGCATGGTGAAACTGGGATACACCCTTCAATTTATTTCTATCCCCCCTCTTCAGGGACCACTCTCACAAGAGTCTGCTACTTCTGGAGATGCAGTCTCTTCTCATGGGGGCCATATAGGAAGTTCCCATGTCATTTAGAGGGAAAGGATTTTATTCATGTTACTTCCTAATCCTGAAGGCAGAGAGGGATCGCAGGCCCATTTTATTTCTAAGACAGCTAAACAAGTTCCTAACGAAAACAAAATTCCAGATTGTTACTCTAGCATTATCCCTTCCCTAGGTCCTAGGGACTGCTATGCTACTCTCAACTTTAAAGGATGTTTATTTTCACTTGGCAATTCACCAGAGCCACTGAAAGTTTCTCAGATTCATGGTCAATGGATCCCACTATCAGATTACGGTACTGCCTTTCAACCTGTCAGCAGACCTCTCGTATTCACAAAATGTCTGGCTGTAGTAGCAGCTTTCTTGGAAAGGTCAGGAATCCATGTGTTCCCTTATCTGAATGACTGGCTAGTGAGAGACTAGTCCAGGTCTCAGGAACTCTCCAATATAGCCACTATTCAGTCCACTTTCAACATGCTGGGGCTCCTAATCAATACAGAGGAATCTATTCTGACACCTGTTCAAAGAACAGAATTCATTTGGGCAGTCATGGACTCTACACAGACCAGGGCTTTCCTGCCGGAGCAGAGGTTCCAAACAATGTGGGTCATAGCTCAAGATGTAAAGGCACACCCTGTCACTATGGTTTGGAATTGCCTCAAACGTCTAGGGCACATGGAAGCATGCACTTATGTGGTGCAGCATGCCAGGCTACACCTCAGAGAACTACAGGTGGCTCAGCTCGGGGTGCTCACAGGCCCATCGTCACATGGAGATGGTGGTTCAGGCATCTGCTCAGGTCTTGTCCTCCCTGGACTGGTGTCTTCAAAGAACCTGCAAATGTTTGTGAGGGAGTTCTTTTGCCCCACCACAACAGTCACCCACTCTAGTCACAGATGTATTGGATCTAGGTTGGGGAGCTCGCTTAGGTCCGCTTCACACTCAGGGCCTTTGGTCTTCTCAGGATCTAAGTCTCTAAATAAATAGCAGGGAGCTTCAGGCCATTTGTTCAGCTTGTGTGGTGTTCCTTCCACATATCAAGGGATGGAATTTGTTGGTACTCACAGACAGCACAGCAGCCATGTTCTGTGTAAACAAACAAGAGGCTAGAGGTGGGGCTTTAGTTAAAGTTATGCCAAGTGGCAATCCTCCTTTGGAATGCCTACGTTGCCAGGTCTATCAACCTGAGAGTTGCTTACCTTCCAGGAGTTGAACACACTCTGGCAAATCTCCTGAGCAGGTTGTTGCAGGTCACCCCGAGTGGTCTCTTCAACCAAATGTGATCAGATCCATTTTAAAGCTGTGGGGAACTCCCCAGGTAGACCTATTTGCAACAAAAGCAACAAAAAAAAAAGTAATCTTCTTTATTCCTGATCCGGTCATAGTGCAGTTTCACTGACAGACACCTTCCTGCTATCCTGGTCAAAAGGTCTGCTGTATGCTTTCCTGCAGGTTCTGCTCCTGCTCAAAGTCTTGTCCAAGATCAAGCAAGATTCTGCTTATCTTATTCTGATAGCCCCTGCATGAATCTGTCAAGGTTGGTATTCAACTCTGCTAGCACTATTAGTCAGACCTCTGCTGTTGCTCCTCAGAGATGTGGATGTGATCTCCCAGGACCATGGCTGCTTCCTTCATCCTGACCGTTAGGCCCTCCATCTGACAGTGTGGACGCTTCAAGTCTGACAACTTCAGAATGAGTTTGCTCTAGAGTCTCAGGGAGTGCAGGAAGTTTGGCTAAATAGTAGGAAGCCTTCAACTAGGTCTACTTACCTTGTTAAATGGAAGGGCTTCTCCATTTGGCCCATACAAAGAGGCGTCCTCCCAGCTATGGCTCTGATTTACCATATCTTGGACTATCTTTGTTTCTGAAACAACAAGGGTTAGTTCTTAGCTGCCAAATGGATTCTGAGGGAACTATCTCAGCTTTCCACCCTCCCATGGCTAACCAGTCAGTTTTTTCAAATCCTGTGCCCATCAGATTTCTAAAGGGCTTGCTCAGATCATACCCCCAGGTTCACAGCCTGGTACCACAGTGTTTAAATTTAGTTCCAGCCAAGTTGATGGGTCCCCTCTTTGAGCTGCTAGCAACTTGTTCTCTGTTAGGCATGTCTATGAAGGTGGCTTTCTTTGTTGCTATAACCTCAGCCAGGAAAGTAGGGGAGCTGCAGACTTCAGTATCAGAGCATTCTTATACACTTTTCTGTAGGGACAAGGTTTTCCTCTGACCTCACCCAAAATACCTGTCTAGAGTGGTTTCCAATTTGCATATTAATCAAGCAGTACCAACTTCTTCCCAAAGCCTCATTCAAGTAAAGGGGAAGAAAATCTCCATACTCTAAATGTTAGAAGAACTTTGGCATTTTATCTGGATTGGACTAGGCCTTTCAGATCTTTGTCTTAGCTCTTTGTTGCAGTTTCAGACAGAATAAAGGGCCACCCACACAGTGGATCTCTTCCTGGGTTTCTTGCTGTATTCATTTATGCTACTGATTGGCTGATATTGCACAAATCTCAGGCAACTTCTGTGGCCATTCTGGCTCATCTACTCCTAGAAAACACTTCTAGGACAGCAAACTGGTCATTTGACTCTCACTGTGCCATCTATCATCAATCTAGAGATGATGCCCAATTTCGGCAGGTGGTCCTACAATCCCTGTTCAAGTACATTTGAATCCACCTGCAGTTTGAACTGCTTGTAAGTCATCTATAGCGGAATGGACATGTGCCATCAGAGAAGAAAAATAGTTATCTACCTTTCCGTAACTGTTGTTCTTCAAGATGTGTTGCACATGTCCATTCCATGATCTGCCTTCCTTCCCCTCTATATTAGAGTCTTTTCCAGTAGGAAGAAACTGAGAGGGGTCAGGGTCAGCATAGCCATTTATACCTGCATGCAGTGACATAATGCACTAGCGGGCGCTCATGCTTCCCTGATGGGTACTACTTACGGGAAAATTTCCAACTGTGCACGAGGTGCACACATACCTCTAGTGATATGAACATGTGCAATACATATCAAAGAACAATAGTTACAGAAAAGTAGGTAGCCATGTTTTAGTTCAAGCAGTTTAGGACACGTCTATATTGTGCAAAAAGCCAGGGAGTGAATCTACAGTGCTCCAGCCTGCCGTGCAATAAGTGTCTGGGTGGACCCTGCAAATGTGCACTAAAAGTTCCCTAGTTTGCATTAATGTACTGCTGATTCAATCCAGAGTACATGAAATCTCAATACACCAAATCGCAACTCAAACCACAGTATGTCTCAGTACACAAATCACAAATCTCAGTACGTTAGCTAATATCAATTGCTGATTGGCTGGAGTGGTGAGTACTGAGCTGAAGGCTCACCTTTAAGCATATGTTGTTATGAGCCCTGTCTTCCTGGTATTTAAATCTGATAGCTCAAGCATCTCAATAGATCTTAACCAATAGGGCTGCTTAGATCAAAACCAGCACTTTTGGAATTGGAGTATTTGTGGCACCTTAGAGACTAACAAATTTATCAGAGCATAAGCTTTCATGGGCTATAGCCCACTTCATCGGATGCATGGAATGGAACATATAGTAAGAAGATATATATATACACATACAGAGAAGGTAGAAGTTGCCAGACAAACTGTAAGAGACTAATTAATTAAGATGAGCTATTTTGAGCAGGAGAAAAAAACTTTTGTAGTGATAATCAAGATGGCCCATTTAGACAGTTGACAAAAAGGTGAGGATACTTAACATAGGGAAATAGATTCAATATGTGTAATGACCCAGCCACTCCCAGTCTCTATTCAAACTCAAGTTAATTGCATCTAGTTTGCGTATTAATTCAAGCTCAGCAGTTTCTCCTTGAAGTCTGTTTCTGAAGCTTTTCTGTTGCAAAATTGTCACCCTTAAATCTTTTACTGGGTGGCCAGAGAGGTTGAAGTGTTCTCCTTTCGGTTTTGGAATGTTATGATTCCTGATGTCAGATTTGTGTCCATTTATTCTTTTGCATAGAGACTGTCCAGTTTGGCCAATGTACATGGCAGAGGGACATTGCTGGTACATGGCATATATCACATTGGTAGATGTGCAGGTGAATGAGCCTCTGATAGTGTGGCTAATGTGATTAGGTCCTATGATGGTATCACTTGAATAAATATGTGGACAGAGTTGGCATCGAGCTTTGTTGCAAGGACAGGTTCCTGGGTTAGTGTTTTTGTTGTGTGGTTGCTGGTGAGTCTTTGCTTCAGGTTGGGGGGCTGTCTATAAGTGAGGACTGGCTAGTCTAGACTAGTCTAGCCTTGATGTAACACAGGCATGGATGACTGCAGGGTCTGCATCTGAGAGTAATAGGCACCATCTCTTGGTTAGCAAAGAAAAATATATTCTGATTACTGCTGCTCTAATGAGACCTTGAGCTTGTGAGCCAGTTTGATAATAGGTAGATTAATTTTTTCAAAAGAGGGTGATCTTATTGGTTTTGCCGGTTCTTTAAAGGGATTCCTACTGCCAGCCAGCATCACTTTTCTCTTATCTAGCCTGAACCCAAGCCAGCTGGTTTTCATCCAGGTCCCCACCTCTGCCACACATTGAGAAATCAGATAAGTGGTTAAGATCTTCTGAGAGGAAGGCATACAGTAGACTACTATCAGTTTATTGATGGCACAATAGCCATAGCTCTTGAGAATCTCCCCTAGTAGCTGTACATACATGTTGAACAGGTGGGGTGACACGATCAAACTCAACAACCAACAGTCCTGGAGGAGGAAGAGTGTTGCCCCAGAGTACCTTCTGTGACCAGGAAAGAGTGGAGCCATTTTAAGGTAATTCTTTCCAGCCCAGCCAAGGTCCCAAATTCATATTAGTAGCACTCCATGATCAACAGTGTCGAGGTAGAGCTAGTAGTATCATCTGACCTCCGTAGTCAGGAGATCATTGGGAAAGAGATCAATGCTGTTTCCATATCGCATCTAAATCCCAAGCGTGACTGACTGGGAGCCCAAAATCGGAAGGTGTCATTTGCTGCTGGAGTTGGTCTAACACCAATTTCTCAATGATCTTCCCCAGAAAAGTGAAGGGACAGCTGAATATAGGAGGCAGTTGGAAGGTGGAGGAGGACACTGTAGATACAGTAGAATGACACAGTGTAAGGGTCACTGTGGGAGCCAAGAGAACAATTTGGAGGCAGGGAACCCGGGCAGCATGGACGCAAAGTCAGGAGGACAGAGTACTGAGAGGAAGGAGAATGTGGGGGACAGGAGTCTGATGGGGCAGGAAAGGGGTTGGGGAAATGAAGAGGAGACAGGAGAGAGATAGAGATAGAAACCGGGAAAAGAATGAATAACAGCTCCACGCCATAGGTGTTATGATGGGCTAAATGAAGTCCTCCATTAAACAGCAGAAGGGAGGTCCATGTTAGTGTGTGTGCATTTTAAAGTTGAACTTTCAACCTGAAATAATTGCCTCCAAATTGGGGTCCCTAAATGAGAAAAAATCAGAAGACAACCCAAAACAATACCATGTGTTTATTTTTAAAATCTTATTATTATTCATTTAGGGGTGAAGGATGGACTGACATGGTTCTTTGATCTCTTAGAATTAGTAACATTACATACTGCTTGATTAACACTTAAATATTCTGTTGTGATATTTTTACTTGTTCTAAATTAAAAGCAAGTTGTTTTGAGATGTCATTCAGTGTACTGGTCTCCTCCAAACTCACTTGATATGAGTGAATCAGCTTCCCAATTTTGGTTTAGTCTGGCCACTAAATTGGTTTGTGTCCTAGCATGCTTTACTTCTAAAGTGTAGTGATGATGACTCTAACCAGAGCAAAATAGAGTCTCTTGTCTCCTTAGGTCTGATAATACAATAATGCTTCAATTCAAGATTCAGGGAGTACACTTTTTTTTTCCAATGCCTTGTTATAATCTCAGTGAAAATGCTAAGACTTACAAAGGTGTTCTACAAAATACAGCTGGGCATTCGATCCCAACAGGAAGTCTGGTAGAGGAAGGGTATTTCTAAAAAGTGTGACAGAAAATGCATTTATAGGAATTTCTGCTTGTCCTTTGTTTCTGAAGCTGGAATTGCTTCCTCTGCATCCCTGTTTGTGTTGTCTGTGTGCCAAATTCAGCTCCTATATGGGTTCAAAGCCAATGACTTTAGTGTTTAGAGTTGCATCCACTTTCACCAGGGATGAGTTGGTCTCAAAGACTTAATAAACATTTTACTTTCTGTTTAGATGCACAGTTTTACATAACTTAAGAAACCAGACTGAACCAATAGCTCTAATAGACAAATGAACTGACTCCATTAATCTCAAATGGCTCTTAGCTCTAATGCTTAATAATGACACTTTAAAAGACAATGTTATTAACCAATTCACTGCTGATCATTTTAGCCAAAACATCTTAGGCGCTTTTGAAAATTTCATGCTAAGGCCTGGTCTATGCCATTTTTCTACCAGTATGACTATGTTTGTTAGGGGGATGATATTTTCCCCTCACACACTGTTAAACCCCACAGTGCAGAGGCAGTTATGTTGGTATAAAGATGCCTTATACTAGTATCGCTTATTCCTCTTTCCATATAGAAATGGCGATAGCAACATAAAGTACCATTACACTAGTATAACTGCATCCACATCATGGGGGTCAGACTGCTTTATCTATACCAACATAGTAAAGCGTATAGACTAGGCTGAAATGATTTTTCCAAGGTCACCTAGGGAGTACATGACAGAGCTGGGAACAGAATCCAGTTTCCTAGCAAGCCTATTATAGTGCCTTAACCATAGACTATGCTTCCTCTACACTGTGCAGCTAGTACATAGTTATCTGGGAGTTATTACTGAGAGGGAGCAGTTACCTTAATGAGATTGTTATATAGTTGAAAGTTGTCAAAGATATCAAGAGTCTTGGGATGATTGCTATTTTTACAAGTTTGGTATAAAGTGAAACAAATTTAACAAATAAATAATTCTGTTCTTGTTGCAGAATTCGTACCCCAGGCTTTTGGAATGCCCTTGTCCCAAGTGATTGCTAATGACCGGGCCTACAAACTTAAGCAGGATTCTCAGAGAGAAGAGCAGAAAGATGTGTCAGACTTTGTAGCCTCTCTCTTACCATTTGGAACTAAAAGACAGAACAAAGAACTCTCAAGCAGTAACTCATCTCTTAGCTCGACCTCGGAAACACCAAATGAATCCACTTCCCCTAACACACCAGAGCCAGCACCACGTGCCAGAAGAAGGGTAAGTTTACCTGTAACAGCTTAATGCACACTGGGGAACCTGCTGGGGCCTCAGGCTCTGGTCAGCACCAAAAATTAAACTTGTGCATGATGGTTTCTGACCACATTTAAATAAAGCTGGTTGTGGTTCGAGCCAGCCCTTGTTAATGGTGGAAGTTGTAATCTTAATAGTCAGCCTGCTTTCCCAACTGGGAACAAGATACAAGAGAACAAGATGGACACTGCATGATTATTACAACACCATAAGGGATACGAGACTTTCGGTTTTCCTCCACTTTGGTTCAGATTGGCCTGTCCAGTTCTGCAGGCCCTGACCATGTGTATTTTTTTCAACTGGTGATGGTAGATGGACTACACATATGTGACTGATGTTCATAGGTTTTCATATTCTAATTTAGAGTCCAAAAAAACAGAAATTAATTTAATTATTAGCATCCACTAGTAAAAATCATTATGGCCTGATTTAGATGTCACATACCTCAGAGTAAATCAAATTCACTATAAAAGTTAGTGAAAATAACAGTAGGATAAACCATGTGTGAGATCCAGATCACGCCCTTGGTGGCAAATCATGCCCCTGCCTCTTAGCTCATGGAGGGCTCCCTTGGCAGCAGAACAAGTGTGGCTCTGTGGCATGAGGTGGGGGCAGGAGTCTACAGGCAGCACAGGTGTCTGCAATCACCATGCTGTGCAGAAGATGATATCTGCAAAGGAAGATTCCTCTCTCCACTGCTCACATCTGTAACACCCAGCCCAGCTCCTCAGGCCATGTGCTAGTCAGAGAATTTAAGCACTGGGACCTGACCCAACTAGTGCTGATGTCAGTGGGACTCAGATCTAGTCGTTAGTGTCTAAATTGAAATAGAATGTTGCTCCTGCATATGATATGGATATCTGATAAGCCTCTTGTTTGCCGGGTTTCATCCCTTGGGTTTCATAACTTGATGCCATGCTCTGAACTGACGCAACACTGCAGTAAAGTAGATAATGTCACAGTTTGAGCTCTTTACAAAAAAAATCAGATGGTACTGGAACAAGCTGTCGTGAATGCTACTCACGTTGCCTTTTTATGTGGAAAAATGGAGAGAAAAATTAAACCTTGACAACTAATCTAAGTGTTGGGGATACCAGAGGAGCTAAGGAAAAAAGAAATGTTCCTGAGGAATCCTCAGCGACATTCACTCTTCTCCACCTCCCCTGCATCAAAGCTTTTATGGGGAAGTACTGTGGGGGACTCTGTAAAGTATAGCGTTAACAAAATAAAAATTGATTTTATGCAGTATTTGATACAGTGTATCCCAGAGTACCACAAGCAATAAGTTAGATTCCAGTAGCACAAAACAATTACAGTAAATGGTACAGTAATTCAGTAGTATGTTATATGTAGCCATAGTTATAGGAATCTGTTTTAGTGAGAGAGAGAATTATTGACCAGGAGATGGGAGCCATCCCCTATTATTTTTCAAAAAGTGCTGTGAGATATTTAATTTCCACTTGGACAGCCATCAGGGATGAGCAGAAGAAATCTAGGTTTAATCTTTCATCTAAAAGATGTGCCCCAATCCCCCCAGTGCTAAGTTCCTAGCAGTCTGTGTTTTTGACACCTTTTTGGTATGAACAAGAGAGATGGAAGTCAGTACTTCCACTTGCAGGGTATTGTGGCTGAAGTTTCAGTACACAGTCATGGTGATATAATATCATATGGTTCACCTCAGAGATAAATAAAAGTGTAGCCGAAGGCAAGCAGTTGAGGTAGAAGCAGACATAATTTTCTATTTAGAATGTGTTTGAATTATTAACTATAACAACCTCACATTTCTCTTCTGTCTTTAACTTCTACACTTTATTAGGCCATTCCCCAGCCATTCTTGGAGTGTTTCTTACAGGATATTCGACAGTGCATTTTCTAACCTACTTTTAAATGTTGCAACTGATGGGGCTACCACCTCTTCCTGTGGGAGACTATTCCACATTCTGGCCTTCCGCTATCGGATAGTTTTTCCTAATATTCAGTCTAGATATCCCCTCTCTGTTTTATCTCATTACCTCTACCATAAATAATTCCTTTCCCTCTTTGGTGTTAACAGTCTACAGATATCTGCAGTTGGCTATTGTGTCCTCTCTCAGTCACTGCTTAGTGAAAATGAAAAAGATACTATCAAGAAACCTATGAAGTATTTGGGGAGGTTTTTTTTTGTGAAGTTCCTAAGATTGTATTCTTGTTTACCATATTTCAGATTGTGTTCTAAAGACACTGCCTTATGTTGTCTCTTCTTTATTCAATCTCCTTTAAAATGGGATAGATTGATTTATATATTGGATTTTGGCCAAGTCCTGAATAAGTTTCCAAATATCTATCTATGTTGCAGACGTATTTTAAATTTTGTTAAGTGCTTTTGCTTTCTTGAGATTTGGCAGTAGCTTACCACTCCCTTTCTCTGGTCATCCCTAGAGACACATATTGTATATTACTTCTGGCTGGAGATTCCTTGGGCCTTCAGATAAGTATGGTAGTTTTCATACGGCACCCCAACTTCCGTTTTGAAATACATGATCCGATGCAAAAGAAAACTTGCACTTCAGGTGTTCTTGTCCTATTACTCCCATACTCTTTCTCCTAAAAGATATTTTAGCAGCATCACAGATGAAAAGAGAAAGCATTGGAAACTGTCCCATTCCATAATACCGACTCTGGGTACTCTGCCTCTTACATTTTACCTCCTGGGCAGTGCATACTGGGAGTCCCAAAGTTTTTTTTCCTATTAAATATATCAAAGAAAATGGTCAAATGTGTATTGAAGGTAAAAGCAGTAGTGCAAACCTGTCAACACCACCTGCTATTGTGCTTCAACCTTGACCTGGAGGGACTATCGCAAGGAATGAGAGGGTGATTAATTTTATGTAGTCAATCCTTGGTCTCTCAGCTCAGGCTCGTAACAAGGGCACCAATTAGTGACTGTTGTGGTGGCGATGGGTCGTGGACTTTGTGATGGAATCCTACAGATGTCTGTGGACCAAAAGGGCTATTGTCATTAGATGGTGCAACTCCATTGCCTTCAATAGATTTTCACCTGCTTATGCCAGGGATGATTCTGGCCCTATGTTAATACGTTATCTATGCCAAAATGCACTGAAATAATGTGAGCACAGTCCCATCTCTTTTATTAACCAAGCTGTGTAAGGGGAATAAACTTTCTCCTGAGATGGCAGTATTTCTGGAACTGCAGTAGTGACTGTGGGTGGGGTTTTTCAATAGCTCTCAGCATTAACTGAAATCTGCTCCCATTGCAGTCCAGGGGAATTCCATTATGCCCTTCAATAGGATCAGAGTTAAGCCAAATCTGAATGTTTTGAAAATCTCATCCTACATCACTGGTGTTTTAAAAGAAGTTCTCCACTGTAAGCCCAGTTTTGAAACCCCCTGTGTCCAAAATCCTCAAAAAAACGTAATTTCCACGTGAAGTTTTACATTTGTGGTATGTAGCCAATGTATCTTTTTTTTTTTTTTTTTTTTTTGCTTTGGGAGGAATTGAGGGGGGTCAGACAAAGCATTTTTCAGAGAATGAAACTGAAATTGAGGTGAAGCTGACTTTGTGAAAGGTCTTGTAATTATTTTTGTAAAACTGAATCTCAAAAAAGAATGGGTCTAGCAACTTCGAGGTTGTTTTATTCATAAGTCTTCCATGAGATCCAGGAAACAAGACTATTTTTGATAAGGTCATATGGTTATTTTAGATGTTATTAATGAAAGATTTTAATTTTCAGTCAGTTCCCAGTGGACTTTATAAGTTTGTCCAAGGGCTAGAAATATTTATAAAGTTCAGTCATGGGCTGACAGAGAATTGTACCAGCAAAATTAGTAACTTATGTCATATGAACTTCTCAGGTTCTATTTGCTTACATATTCCACCAACACAGGTTGTGGAATTTGTATACTCTGTCAGCAGAACATCTTGCATTTAAAGAGGTTACCAAGGTTTCCAGCAGAGTATTGGATTTGAATTCTACAATTCAAATGTTCCCTTGAACAACATGTACTGAATTCTTTCACACCACATCTTTAGTTATAATAAATATTTTATCTGTAATAAAAGGAAATATAACAATTTACAGTAGATGTTTTTATATCAAGGTTTTTTAAATAATCTGTAAATAAAAAAGGAAATTACTATGCCAACCTTCATTAAGAAACAGTTTAGCTTGCCAATAAATGTCAATGGAATTAAAACACTTACTAAAAAAAATCTTTTTAATATAATTGTGATCTACAAGCTTAACTGTATCCACAAAAGATTTTTGCCTAGGAATTTAAACAGGACGAGTCGATGGAATGTAATAATGTTATAGGAATACTAGTGAGGCAAGGTGGGTGAGGTAATATCTTTTGTTGAACCAACATTGAGTAAAGGATATTACCTCACCCACCTGTCTCTCTAATGTCCCAGGACCAACGTGGCTACAGCAACACTGCATAGGGATATTAATCTTTTTTGTGTTTGGGAATAGCTGGCCTTCATTTTTAGGTGTCAAATTTTGGAAGTGTTTTACCTCTTATGCCTTTTTCACTGCATGGGAGGCTGTGCCTTCCTTTAGTTCAAAAATGTATGTATTTAAAGATTTTATTACAATGTTAAATGTTTTAAAAATATTTAGAGCAGAAAAGGCAGATTGTCGAAAAAGAGCTCCATGTAGAGCCTATCCCTGGTCCTTCACAACTCAAAAGTAAAAATACATTGCAGGATTATGCAGTTATCTGAGGTACTGTAGATGTGTCTATGTATATAAAGTGTGTGTGTGTATAATATACTTTGCATTCCTTTTCACTGGGGTTATTACACAAGATGTGGGCCCAATAAAAAAGTGTGAATATACCCATACATGCATATGTATGTTTATATAGATAATGTACACACACGGCCCGATTTACAACTGTCCTGCACTTTATGCAATTACACTTGTAAAAATAAGCACAAAGTAGGTGTAAAACATTTGGTACTGTTTTATACCCTCTTTGCACTAGTATAGGTGATTACACAAAGTGCAGAATAACAGTGAATTGGGCTTCTTTTATATAGTGGGCCTGATTCTCCACTCCAGAACACTGATTTTATACTGGTATAACTCCATTGGAGTAGAACAGTGTCAAGAAGGGGAGAATCAGGGGCACTTTGTATGTATGTTGTTTAATATATAAGATCAGTGGTCAAAAGACCTCATTAGATACGCTCTTAAGGGAAGGGAGCTGCTTAGTTGATTCCATCCTTACTGATTGTTTGCATGTATGTGTACTTTACAGGGCGCAATGTCTGTGGACTCTATTACAGATCTTGATGACAATCAATCCCGACTGCTAGAAGCTCTACAACTCTCTTTGCCAGCTGAAGCTCAAAGCAAGAAAGAAAAGGCAAGGGATAAGAAACTAAGTCTGAACCCTATTTATAGACAGGTTCCCCGGCTTGTAGATAGCTGCTGCCAGCATTTAGAAAAACATGGTAAGTGTATTTCATTTTGCTTTAGGTAGAAAGATACATTTTTATGAGGGTTCATGTATGTAGAACTAAACATTATATACTCAGATAGGCATACATATACATGTTCTTATAATGTTTAGTGTGATATACATTTTTAACCCATTTATAGTATATTTTAAACCACTTCATGGTAATAACATTATTTACCTAGGCATTTGACCAACTATTATTATGACCTCAATTTCTTATCACTCCACAACAACCTGCTTGTAAAGTGAGACCTGTTGACAAGTTGTTTGATTACTAATGTTAACTAGCTTGCAAGTGAATATCTCATGAATATTCATACAGCAGCAAAATATTATTAATTATTTGTATTCTGGTAGCACATAAAGGCCCCCCACCCATTGTGCTTACAGTCTAAGTGACCAGACTGACTAACAACTAACAAGCAACCTGCCAAAAGTACAAATACAACTTCTTTTAATTTTCTACTTTGATAAAAACCTCCCCCGCAGCCAGTCTCTGCTGTGTCTACCTGTCAGCTCAAGTTCTTCACAGCTCTTGCTCAACCTAAATGTCCTCTTTCTCCCGCCACCGCAGGAAAACACTCAGCCTTGTTTTCAGAGACACATACAAAACTGGGGGAGGAATCCTAAAACCCCAGACTGCCAGAAGTGTCCTAAGGCCTACCCCCTGTTCCCCCACCCAGTGTCCCAGCTCTGTTAATTATGGACACTTCTCCTGCCTCTCTCCTTCCTGTGATATCACTCCTAGATGTGCTGCCCCTTAAAGCAAAATTGCCACCACAACATCCACCTGTCTGCCTGCCTGTTGATGTAGCATTGAAAAGATGGCACAAAAAGTAGCACTGAACTGCAGTTCGGCAGGTCAAGTAATCCAAAAGTTTTATTAAATTGAAAAACTCCTTGTCCCAAGGCACCTTAAGTCTCCTGAGCTGGGTAAACACGTGTTTAGAGAAATGCTTTTATTCTCTACTGTGGCTAATGCACATAGCTCAGATTGCTTTTGTTTCAATGCAGTTTCTGACCGAGTTTTTAAACAGTGAAACAGTCTGCTAATATGCTATGCTTTCAGGTCTCCAGACAGTTGGAATATTCAGAGTTGGAAGCTCAAAAAAGAGAGTCAGACAGGTGAGCAGACATTTAGTTACATGAACTTGACTGTTTTTGACTGTTCACCAATAGAATTTCTAGTAATGTGATTATTTCCCCCTCCTCACGGTAGATGAAAGTAGAGCTTTTTGTGGAAGTGACTTTATGGTATTTGGGTATTATCTATGGTAGCTCTGAGTAGGCTGTTTCCAGTCCCCTTCCGCTCAGGAAGGAGCAAAACAGTTCAAAGAAAACAAGAATTCTAACCTAAATCTTGAACTACATTTGTTTTTTACAAGTTCAAAAATGGTCAAATAAGAATTGCTCCCTCTGCCCAATTTTAACTGCCCACCTTCACCTTTGGTGAAATCCGTATCAGGGTCTCAGCAGGTTAGCAATCTCAGTATAGTCTGGATCATCTCACAACTGAAGAAGCAGTGTAGAGCATGAGATTTGAGTAGAGTTCAGTGACAAGGTTTAGGTTTGAAAGAAAAATTGACAAATACCTGGACTGAATGGAGGAGGTGTACTCTTGGCTGCCAATTCTATCTAACATTCCAGAAAGAGTTGATGATTAAATTAAACCCAAATTACAAATCTCTTACACAGAAGTTGCGGGATATTAAATTATATAGGGAGAAATCAACCTCTTCAACCCCCGAATTCCATCTCGTAAGCGTCACCTCTCTTACCCCTATTAATTTCAAATAGTTTTCTCCCATCCAAGTCCCAGTCTCAGCCGAACATTGAGAAAGCAAAGATTCTGCACCATGGGGATCCAATGATAAAGACAGAGCTGGGAGTTAACGCTCACACTCCCTCCCAGCAGCCACACACACTAAAAGATGGATGACAGAGGATAGCCTTGTAACATCTGCTAGTTATACTAAGTTTGGAGGTACAGTAGTTACAAGGAGGTATCAGAGTAAACAATATGGTACAAAAGAGCAAAAAGAAGGAGCGGGATGAGCCAGATCCTGAAAACCTGAGGTCCTGCATGACACAGGGCTGGTCCCCTTGGAAGTGAGCTCTGATGGGTAATCTAGCTCTGCTCTCTGCATTCTGGAAGGCAGGATTCAATATCCCTTAGAGTTGTAGATTACTGTATGCCAGTTCTGACAACTGCGTGGGCTATGTATCAAGAAGTTAGACATTTTTATTCTACCAAGGTAGCTTACAGATCACCCACTAAATTGGGAAAATCAAGGAAAAATAAGTTACCATTTGAGCTACAGGCTTTAACTACAAAATATCTGTTGTTTAAGCAAAGGCAAGTGCAAACCTACAATCATATCATTCCCGTGGAAAGAACCAGAGGCTGGGCAGTCATGAACTAGGCAATGAGCTAACCTCCACTTGAAAGTCGTTTACTACCTGTTTTTCCTTTTACCGAGCTTCCAAAAACGTAGCAAGGCAAAACAGTTTGGTATTTTTGTATTAAATTAAACTAATGTATTTAATTAAATTAACTCATGTATTGTATTAAACCACATGGAAATGTCTGGACCTTTTGCAGTAACAATAATAAATGCTGTCATCATGAACATAGAGTGCGGGATATGTAAGGTCTGATTTCAATTAAAAATCTGTCCATTTTCTGTACCATAGAAGGCTTTGCAAAACACTTTTTTAGTTGTGCGTCTACAGCTGTTCACAGGCTTTCCTGTATGCGAGATGGACAAGGGTTTTCTGAAGTGAGAGTTTTCTATTTCAGGTGAATTTCTTTGCAAAGAACAAAGAAATGTGTGTGCCAGTGGATTTGTTTGGGTTGTTGAGCGGGGAAGGAAGCATTAGAGCAATTGCAAATATGTACACCATTTTACTTGTAATCTCCTAAACCTCAATTGGAAGCCATTGTTTAATGCTTACTAGGTATGCTTCCTAACGTCTGATGAAAAGACTGTAATTAAAAGCAGTGTGTCTGAGAGATCTCTTAATGAGAAATGGAAAGATATTGCCTTTTTATACTGCTTATATTATATCTCAAACTGAAATAATTCCATGGACAACGTATGTCTGATATTCTATTAATTACAACATCCCTTTGGAGGCCATCCTGGTGACCTTTTGTGATCTATAGATCCATAAGGATTATATAAGAGCTAGATGTTATTAGAAGTAGTGGTAACGCTTTGCCCCACCATGTGGGGTCCATTTTGTTTAGAAAATATCATTTCAATTCAATATTTTGTTTTGAAAATGTCAGTTCAAATAAACCAGAACAAGGCTGAATTTTTTTTTTTTTTTTGGTTTGGCCATTAAACCAAAAAAATCAGTTATTCGCTCAGCTCTATTCATGATGTTCCACAGTAACTCTGCCACCCAATCTGAGGATTGGCACTGGGTTGTGAATGGAATCCCTTGAAGTCCTCAGCTGGAAAAATAATACCCACAAAGCAGGGTCTCATGGGCAGGGAAGTGTAATAATGGAGTAAGAACAAATTGGCTGATCTAGGCTTCATGCTCAAGTGTGGGAATCCCACACTTAATAGCAAAGCTCACAGTGAAAAGGGGACCCCAGTTTTTACACCAGGCCCTTAAACACTCCCAAAGTGTCAACCCTTCGGACCAAGTTTGCATTAGAAAATGTGGCATTTTCAACACTCATCTACATTTACATGATTTCCCATTGCTCAAGACTAAGATCAATGTAGGCATATACTTTCCTGGTGATTTGCCTGCTCTTGTGTCTGTGATTTGCCTATAAACATCTCAGTCCCACTACAAGTAAGTTGTGGGGGGGGGCTCATTTTTTCTTCTGAGCCACATTTACCTATAATTTGTCATTGGGGTGATTTAAATATTTGAAATTCCCCTGCATACTAGCAAAGGTTTGAAGTACTGTACTCCTAGAAAACAATTTCATAAATTATTATTTCAACTTTGAATACAAGACTAACAGTTTGAAAAAGGCATGTGCAGAATACTTCCATGGGTGCTGGGGTAGCACACATACTGGAAAGGGGACTGTGACAACCTTTTACACAGTTCAGTGTGCATTCCCCATGCAAAATTGGCAGTGTATAAGTAGGAGGCAGGGCTAGTGACTTAGACTCTCCATGTCCCCTTTGGCAAGTCTGTTGCTGCTAACAGTGCTAGACTTGCTCATTTCTTGTGCTCTTGACTGCAGTTGTGGCTAGAAACAACAGTAGAACTCAGATTCTGTGATGAAGTCACTTGGCTGTTTGTTCACTTTTTAATGGTGATCACTTTGTGAAAATAAATAAATGGTTAGGAGGAGCAGGAAATATCAGGGCAAGGTGCCACAATGTGTTCGCAAACTTGGCTTCTTGCTTCCAGAAACCTGGATTCCAATGCAATCTCCGGTCACAAGAGAAATTTGACTTTTGGCCTCTTCTTATTTATTTATTCCTATTATGAAAATTGCTACACTATGCAGCATGACTTATAGTCTCTCTCTGCTCCTGAAGGGCTCAGGAGCTGAATAGTAGGAATAATGGAGCAAGGCTGTATGGGGAAACATGTCTACTACATATTCTTATTATAACTGATTCCAGCAAGTATATTATTCTCTTATTTTCATGACGATTAAATTCATTGGTGCTCTATTTTTGGTAAAAGACTACCATAAATTAATTGAAGAACAAAAATATCTCCCTCCCTTTTTAAAAAAAAAAAAAAGAATCTGGCACATACCAGGGATTCTGTATATAATGGAAATAGTCAGCAACTAAATGTGAGTTGTATGCCTGCCCTTCCCAGGAACAGCAAACTTGAAATGTTAATGTGGGTAAATCCATATCTAAAAATATGTTCTCTTAGGTAATATACTATACTAATGAGTATGCTGTGGTGTGACTATTCTTTTGTCCTGATTTTTTCCAGTTACGGGAAGAGTTTGACCGTGGTGTAGATGTTGTGCTAGAAGAAGAACACAGCATCCATGACGTTGCTGCTTTATTAAAGGAATTTCTACGAGATATGCCAGATCCACTTCTCACCAAAGAACTTTACACTGCCTTCATCAACACACTCTGTGAGCTTCACAACCTCTTCTTTTAGTGTTTTTCCACAAGCTCAGTTCTACATGCTCCACGAGGCCACTAACAACATTTTATTTAAGAGCCTTAACACTCCCTCTACTTCCAGTTCATTGCGAATATTTGTGAATTTTCTCATGTGTTGCAAAGGGCTTTACTTGCTTTTGGTGCTGGATAGGTACAACACAGAAAAAAAATTCTCAGCAACATGGAGGTTATTCAGTGTATATAGAAAATCACATTCTGTCTATCCACGTGCATACACACATGCCCGGATTCTGTAATTGGATCTGCAAAGGCTGATTTTTATGCTCATGCAGAGTCACATGAAAATCAATGGGGCTTGCTCAGGTGGAAGAGTCTACCTCATTAGATCCAAATTTTGGATTGGGGGCTTTATAGAGTAATGAGGTAAATGATAGAGCCATGTGATTATGCCACATTTTTCATGGACTTGTTATTGCTCTGCCCACTAATCCACTAATGCCTGGATTATTTCCAGTGTTGCAAACCTCTGAGCAGTTGCATACAGCCCCTCTCCAAAACAATAATCATGCCAAAGAAATGTTTCTTTTCTCCTGCCTCCTCTTGCAGAAGTTTTGGCTTATAGGCATTGAGCTGCATGAAACGTTCTTCAACTGACTTTATTGCACAATCTAGCACCTGGTTAAAGAATTCAACTTTGATTTGTTGTTTGGGGTTTCTTAGGGGATTATCCCGTGCCTTGTAATCAAAATGTCGTCTTCTTTGGTGACTCTTATATTCTTGTATGGGTGGGAAAATAGCTTCAGTGTGAAGTTCCCCTGCCAACTTCTGTGCACTCTTCAGGATGTTTTGAAATCCCTCATCTGCCAGTAAGACTGTAGGTATGACTTTGCTTTGTCCAGTTGTTCCGTTGCTCCAGATATATCAAGGTCAACACGTTGGAGTCTCTTGCTTACCACATTTATTTCAAACAGTATGTCATGCCACAACACTAAGCCACACAGAAATTTGAAGTTATGTATGTTTCTGGTGATTCCATTTCCCTCTGCCACTGTTCTCCCACGAACAGTTCCCGTCATAGCATTATCCTCCATAATGGCAACTATGGCATCATCTAGCTTCCCAATTTGGTGTTCGATCGGCTTTATCGCCTCCGCTCGACTTTCCCATTGTGTGGCACTCAGTGGTTTCCGTGTCAGAGAGGATGTTCACAGATGTTGCTTCAAAATTTGCCATTGATGAGTTGATGCAGAGAAAAATACATAGATGCTTTAAATTACATTAAAAAATTCAGCAGCCTCGCTCAAAGCTGATGCTGCATCACTGACCACCAAGTTCAATGAATGAGAACTGCATGGGACAAAAAAAGCTTGAGGATTTAACTCTCGGATCCGTGTCTGCACTTCTCTGTTCTTTCCTCTCATGTTGGCACCATTATCGTAGCCCTGACCTCTCATGTCAGCTATCACAATCCCGTATCTTCCAGCTTTTTAAGAAGCACATTTGTCATACCAGCTCCTGTAGTATCATCAATGTCAATAAATTCTAGAAAATGCTCTCTGACAGTCACCATTGCAGGGACATTTTCACTAGGTTCTGTTGTTGTAAAACGCACCATTAAAGTCATTTGTTCCGTATGGCTGATGTCAGGTGTGCAGTGCAGAATAACAGAGTAATATCTTGCTGGCTTCAGATCTGCCACAATCTTCTGTTTGACTTTTGTTGCCAGTAACTGTATAATTTCATTTTGAATAGTTTTACCAAGGCAGTGGTGCGTGTACATTTCTTGGGTGATGACTCTTCTTAGATGCTCCTGGAGTTCAGCATCAAACTCAGTCATCAGCGCCACAATTTTAAGGAAGTTTCCATTGTTTGGCATATACAGCTGATCTGAAGTGCCACACAGTGCTAGATTTTGGGTAGCAAGCATTCTCACAATGGCAATGAGCCTTTTCAGAACATTTTGCCAGTAAGAGACTCTGATGCAATCATCTCTTGATGCTGATCATCTATGGTGGCCTTTAACCTTAGTCTTATCTCAAGCTCTTTCCACCTATGGAATGCTCTCTGGTGATTTGCTGCCTTCTCATGGCATTTCAGATTTCTAGCCAGATTTTTCCAGTCCTTTGTTCCTGTAGAACACAATGTGGCTGGAACATTAGACTGGAAGAGTTTGCAACAAAAACAGTATGCAGCATTCTGGGTTTTTGAGTACATAAGCCATGACCTCTCCACTTTGTCACCATTGGGGATTTCACGCCAGTAATGTGTTGGATGGAAACTTCTATTTTCATTGTCTTTGGGGAACAGGACATTTTTCACTTGCTGTGGCCCATGCAGTACAAGGAAGTCCCTCAGGCTACTGCTCAAATGGGCCCACAGTCCTGGATCATCTTGACTTAAGGAATTAAACGCAGCAGCAGCTGTTTCTTGCGCCTCCACCACACTCTTTTCTGATCTACACTTTTCTTCAGGAATGTGCGTGGTTACATCCATTTCAGATGGAGATATGGATGCTGCAGTAGCTGCCAGGTCACCTGCACTTTGACTAACTGGAAGATCAGGCATCTCCTCACAATTCACGTCGTCACTGGGGCCGGAAGGCTCACCGTGAACATTTGTGTTTATGTATCTCAGAAGAGCTTCTTCCTACTTAGATAGAAAAGCTTCCTTTGCTTTCTTTCTTTTTCTGAATGTTGCCCCAGAGGGGAAGTTTTCTTCTTTCACTCATGACTGGTGTTCTGTGCCAGCTAAAGTGGATCTCAACACTGAATTGAAGGGGACAAATAAGGAGGCTGGTAGCAGGGCCTGAGTGAGGGAAGATACATCGTCTTAAGGGCCTAACTGGCTCCTGTTCTCCTCAAGTGGGTTCAGGGAAGCAGCAGGAAACAGGAAGCACCCCTGAGAAGCTGGTGTTAATCAGTCCAGGCTCGTGGGCGTGCTAGAGAGGTAGATAAGAGGCTCCTCGTCCTCTCTCTCCCTGCAACTCCTGCTGCTTTCTGTTATTCCCTCTCACCTTTTGTCCTGCCTGCCTGTTATGTCTCTTGTGCCCTCCTTCCTCCAGCACAGCACTCCACCATCTCTGTGCATCTAGAGCAGAGAGAATATATATGCACCAGCAGCAGACACAATTTTCTACATTCTGGGTCCTAGTGGCGCCCTTCTGCCCAGTCTGGCACCTTAGGCGGCTGCCTCAGTTCACCGCATGGTAAGGCCAGCCCTGTTCGTCTCTCCTCCTGGAGCTGGGTAATTCAGGCAGTTTTCAACTCTCTCCTTAAACCAGGAATCCTCATCTGTCCTCCTGGAGCAGGTGGTAGTTAAACTTGCTGTACGAGCTTAGCCAGTTTCTCCCACAGTTGGCCCCACCTAATGCTCAGAGTCAGAGAGTTTGGCAGCCTTCTCCTGATGTGAGGGAGGAGGTTGCATTAATGCTCCCCTTCTCCTAGCTCATTCCCAGTTGGTTGAGTGAGAGGGGAGTCTTGCCTTTCCCCCCCCCCACAAGGCTCCTTAAGATTTTCTCCCAAGCACCACTTATTCCCATGAATGCTTCCTCTCTATCAATAACCCCTATTATATAAGGAGCTTTCAAACCTTAAAGAGCCAAGCCACGTGATTGGGTGGGCTGACCGCTGGACACCACCCCATCACACAGGCCGAAACCCGAGATCCAAATCTTACACCCAGATTCAAACTTTATGGCAATTCATGGACCTCAGAACTATGGTTCAAAATACTCCTGCCTGTCGAGGTCTCAAGCTGAAAATCTGAATTAAAGCTCTGCCAGATTTCTGAGTGTTTAGATTTAGCCCATATAAGAAAGATGTTCAAGCCACAAACTCATGTGTACTCAGATCCATTTGTGGGTTTCAGATTTGAGATCCTGTCTCAGGCCCATCTCTACTGTTGACTAACATTGCATTTAGAAGTATGAACTGGCTACAGACAGTGCAGAATTTATGTGCTCTTTCTTGCTGCTTTTTAGGTTTCCTAGTCACACTCTAGGAAAGAAAGTTGTAAGAAAACTAATTAAAAATGGTTAAAGCATAAATACAAATAGAATACTTTAAAACTAAAATTCTCCTGGATGCCAGAACATGTAGCCACCAATATCCAGTATATATATATATAAAAGTGACGGTAAGGCATATTAGGCCAAACCTTACTTTTGTTTGTTTCCAATAATGTAAGCAGAATTTAAATCTGAGCTAGCAGACACAATTAATCCTACAACTCCACTATTGGCTGAGATAAGATCACAGAATAAAACAGAAATATTTTATGCAACTGATATGTATTTAAAGTTGAATCGACCTACCTTGGAAAATGTATTGGAAACATGATCAGTAAACTCCTTAAACAATTCTTTTCTTATATTATTCTTTTAGCTGGAGCACTACCGAATGTATGTGCATTGCATTAGGTTAGTGTCAATGTTTTTCTTAGATTTTTCTTTTTCCCTCTTAGTATTAGAGCCAGATGAACAACTAAGCACCTTACAGCTTCTTATTTATCTTCTACCTCCCTGTAACTGCGACACCCTACACAGACTCCTGCAATTCCTCTTTACGGTGGCTAGCCATGCAGAAGACAGCACAGACAAAGATGGCCAGGAGGTATGTTCAGATCATTCATGTTCCTTCACTTCCGTTATTCCTTGCTCTAAGGACATATGTATAAAGATGAGAAACAGAGAGCCTAGAATCATAAGCATTAAAGATGAAATAGACTTAATATTGCCCTCCCTCTTGCCATCCAGTTGTTTACAATCGTATATTCCTGAGATTGTTTTGTATTGTAGTTTTTAAATGACTCAATCAATGAGGCGTCCACCACTTCCTGTGGGAGATTCAGAGCCTAATAGACTTCACTGTTAAGAAATAGCTAATTCAATCTAGCCTATTTTTTTCCTAGTTTAGTTTCATCCCATTATATAATATGGAACAAAAGGCTGTGAGTCAAAGGACCTGCTTTTTATTCCTGACTCTGCCACTGACTCGCAGTTGAGACATTGGGCAAGTCAGTTCACCTCTCTCTGCCTCATGTTTGTCATACGTAAAATAGGGATAATGAGTGGGATCCATGAAGGGGTTTAAACGTTGAATGCTGAGTGTCACGGCACCTTGAAAAGTCACAGAGCAACATTGCAATCCCAAAAGCCTGAGCTAAGCACCCAGGCTCCTTATACAATGAATGGGGAGACATAGGTGCCTAAGAATGCAACCCAGAAAAGCCAGCATGCTATGCAGGGAGCTGCCTAAACTAGTCAATGGGAGATGCTGAGGAGAGGGGCGTATGCTAAGCCTCTCCCCTCTCTCAGAGATGAGCACTTCCCTGCAGTCTGAACTTAGGTGTCTGTCTCTGCTAGTGATGGATGAACGTGAACCACACTCCTGGAGTTAGGCTTGCCCGAGGAGTAGGGGTCTCCACTGATTTTTTTAGCTCAATGGTTAGAGGAGAGCCCTGTTCTAATCCTTCCTCTCCCTCTGTCAGAGGAGGAAATTTAAATTCAGGTCTCCCACGTCCCAGGAGAGTGCTCTAACCACTAGGATAAATGTTATAAAGTGGGTGCCTCCTCCAGCTAGATTTTGAATGAGACCCAATCCAGTAGGTGTGCTCAGAGGCCACCTATTGAATCAGGTCCAGCATGCAACTTATATGACCGAATGCCTGTCTCTCCCTGGTTCGTGAATTGCTCTGGGGCTTATGTGGGATATAGGGATCCAGACACCTAAAAGGAGTCAGCTGTGCACAAGTCCAGAGGCAGAAATGTAGGTGCCTAGAGAACTTGTACTTCAGTACTGAGTGAGTTTAGGAGCCTACAGCATTTGGTGAGAATTTTGTGGATCATCGAAGTAGAGCCAAAAGCAGGCCTTAGGCACCTAGGTCTGGTATTTAGGTGCCAAGTACCTTCGCGGATCCCACCCGTGACACACTTACTTTTGTAAAGCACTTTGAGGTGTTTGGGTGAAAAACACAGTAATTATTTATGGTTTCTAGCCATAACCCCTTGAGAAACCCTAAACAATTTTTGATACAGTCAGATATTTGGATGTCTGCGGGTGAAATTTTCAAAAACATTTATATGACTCAGGAGGACAAATGCTATTGAAAGTCAATAGTACTACAGCACTTAAGCATTTTTGAAAATCCCATCCAAAATACTGCTATTTGCACACTCAGCTAGCAGTTGGTGGAAAAGTACAGACACAATAATTAGGTATCTACCAAATTCACGGCTGTGAAAATCGAGTCCCAGACTGCAAAAGCTGGTCTTACCTGTGAAATCTGGTCTCCGGCTGCCCGGCTCTGAAGGCAGAGTGGAGAGCGGCTGCTGCTGCCTGGGCACCCAGCTCTGAAGGCAGCGCCACCGCCAGCAGTGGCAGAGAAGTAAGAGTAGCAATACTCCTCCTCCTTCCCCTCGCCCCCCTCCCCCCATGGGATTGCGGTGCCCTTTTGGGTGCCGGACCCCAGGTTGAGAAACGCTGTAGAGAAATCACACATTTTTCATGGGTTGGTCACGGCATAAATGGCAAATTTTGTGGATGTGTGTAACACGTCTTGTAACACAGCCATAAAATTTGCTATTTATGCCGTGACCAGCCCACTAAAATTGTGTAATTTTTCTGTGATTTAAGTAGACCCCTAATAATGGAGGGTTTTGAAAAAAGAATTGGCCTGTAATAATATTTATTGTGCTAAGAATGGTGTAGAGCTATACCACTGAGACCCTGATCCTGCACTGAGTTCTGTGTTGGTGCAGGAATCCGCCCTTGTGAAACTAATCGCAGGGTTAGAGCCCAAAGCTGCTTAAGAGAGTTGGTAGAGTAGCTGTGGTAAAGGTCTGAATTCTCCTTAGTAATACATTTGCTCAGCTGCAGGTATTCTGACACAGCAAATTCATGTAAACCATCCTGTCAGTATTATAAGAGTCAGGGACAGTGTATGTAATTGGGCATCTGTTATAGATAATATATTATTCTGCTAACAATTAATTAAAGCCCCAGTCCTGCAAAGACTTATACAGGTGATTAATTTTATACAACCAACTCGTCCCAAAGGATTGCTTGTATGCATAATGTTAATTGTGTGCATAAGTCTTTGCAAGATTGAAGCATAAATATCTTATTTATAAAAGAAAATGCTTATTTTTAACCAAGGTGTTCATGCAATAGAATTCTACTCAACAAGATAGAACTTTAGCGTGTACGTAAAGTAAGTGACCTATTGGACAAACTCAAAATAGTATTTGAAAGAATAATTATATGCTGGAAGCCTTCTGGAATAGTTTGACAGACTATTTTTTACCTTTCACCCTTGTTTTAATGAATTAGTTGAATACAGTTCAGATGTGGGGAAAAAATAATGAATATGTGCATTTCTCCTCTTATACATCAAAATCTCCCCCTCCCCCACCCCTGTTAGTCAACATCTGGAATTTACATTCAGTCTTGTTTAGTGAAGTCCTGACAGCTTTTGCAGCATTCCCAAAATAGCAGCCAGGTGGAGGCACATAGAGGAAGATCAACTGAATGACCTCTGCTCCTTGCAAATTTGACACTGGAAAATTGTCCTTAGTAATCCATATGACACATTTTTTCAGAGAATTTTTAGTGTATTCTTGTTATTATTTTGTATCTACTAGTTTAGCCAAGATCAGGTGACTACAGGGGTAGAAGTGAAAAGAATTTTTGTGTTCAAGAACCAAACAAGGGAAAGATTAATAAAAGTGATAAGCATGTCCTCAGCTGTTTAGGTATCTTGAGGAACTTGTGTACAGAAGGATATAAGGGTTTGTATTTATTCTATCCACCTGGAAGCACCATCGCCTGTTGAAAGGAGCAGCACTGGGGACCAATTCATTGGCCTAAAGTGGCAGTACTTTGCTGGGGCTATGAGGTGAGATGTTAGGTCCTATTCTTCTACTTCCGGGCTTTGTGGGAGGAGAATGTTGAGAAAGCAATGAACTTCTTTACGGTGAGAGAGAGAGAGTATTAATTAATGATCGATAGCCAGAGAAAACATGTCCCTAATTTATATTCTTTTTCTTCTAGGTAATTGGGAACAAAATGACATCTCTGAACCTGGCCACCATATTTGGACCTAACCTGTTGCACAAGCAGAAGTCTACAGACAAAGAATTCACAGTTCAGAGTTCAGCTCGAGCTGAAGAGAGTACTGCAATCATTGCTGTTGTACAAAAGATGATTGAAAACTATGAAACCCTTTTCATGGTAGGTGAATGTTTCTTAATATTACACCAACTGAGTTTGCATTTGACTCTTCAAGTCAGGATATCCTAGATGGTGCTACCAAGAAGTTGAATTGAGCTATGTTCAAATAAATTATGCAAACATTGTTATAGAAGGAATGATTAGCATTGATTGAATGCAATTGGTAAGCAGGCTACATATTCTTACTTTAGGAAAAGAGCTTTGTAATGAGGGTTAAGCATTAAAAATGGGTAGATTAAAAACTTCTTGTACATAAGGGCAAATATATTCTGACTGATCATGTCCTCTCAAAGATTTAGGAAGGAACCTTGTTTAAGCTGCACAAAAATATTTATATATCTAGAGAAAGATGCTAAGTTATTTCCTAGATGATTTTTTCTCTTCTGTGTGATTGAATTATTTATTAAGTTGTGAGTTAAACAGTGCAACTCAATGGTTAGAGGAGACCCCTGTTCTAATCCAATTAATGAAAATCCCCCACTTTGTCTGAGCCAGGAGGGAAAAGAGAAATCTTTAGTCCCTTCAAGGATTGGTACCAGCCCCTCACCCCACATTGACTTGAGGAGAGACAGGTGTGGGAGGTGCTCTTGGTAGGCTGACTGTTTGGGCAGAAGGGATGCAGCGTAAGCCTATTGGTTCTTAGGCATCCAAAGGGAGAAGTTATAAGGAAGGCTGCGGGTTTGTCATGGAAGTCACGGATTCCATGACCTCCGTGACTTCTGCAGCAGCCGGTGAGCCTGGCTCAGGGGCAGCTCAGGCAGTCTCGGGCCACCCCACCCCACCTCTCCAGCATCAGCAGAGTTTGGCTATGGGAGGGGGCAGGGTTGGGGTATGAGACAGGGTGAGGTGGGCTCTGGGCAGTGCTTAACTGGGGGCCTCCCCAGAAGCGATAACATCCCCCTTGCTCTGCTGCTAGGTGGAGACTTGGCCGCATCTGGCTGCAGGCACCCCCCCATACCCCCCACAACTCCCATTGGCTGCGGTTCCCAGGCAATGGGAGCTGCGAAGCCAGCACTCTGGGCAGAGGCAGCATGCAGAGCTGCCTGGCCACACCTCCGCCTAGCAGCTGAGCGAGGGGGATGTCGCCGCTTCCGGGGAGCCCCCCAGGTAAGCACTGCCCAGAGCCCGCCTCACCCTATCCTATGCCCCTACCCCCTCCCACACCCAAACTCTGCTGTGGGGGTGTGGGGGAGAGGCGCGGAGCCAGGTAGGGAGTCTGCCAACCCCCCTCCCCCCAGCACCAGTGGAGTTCGTGGGCCGTGCACCGCCATGCCCCCAGCACTTGGGCTGCTCTCTCCCAGGGCACAGCCCGCCCCCCGTTTTAGTCAGGAGTATATAGTAAAAGTCATGGACAGGTCATGAGCCATGAGTTTTCGTTTACTGCCCGAGATCTGTCTGTGACTTTTACTAAAAATACCCACGACTAAAATGTAGCCTTAGTTATAAGCATTTTTCTCTGCCCAACGGCACCATTCTGGTCTGTAAAGAAAAGCTTGGTTTACAAAGAAAGAACAACCTGCACCGGACAAGTTATTGCTGCATAGTTCCCAGATGTGTTACTTAATAAAGTTGTGGCCTAGTTAAATCACATTCCTGGTGTCTTGCCTTTCTTCCTATTGTCTACAAAACTATCACTCAGTTTAGTATGATTTATGATTTTGGCTTAAGAGAGCCTCTGGGCTGGAATAACAGGATAGTGCAGGTCTGAATTGTCAGTGGTATCTTTCTTTCGTTTTACGGAGACTAAGTCACACAAATGTCTCGAAGAAAAAGAAAAGTTTAAGTCTTAGGAAGGTAAGAATAGTTGTGTGTTCTGTTCCGTTTTGTTTTCCATTGTAACTACATAGCAGCATGCATTGTATTATTGGTGATCAGTTCTCAAAACAGGAAGATAAAAGAAAGGGAACTGCAATGATAGAGCATAGTTGGGAGCTGGGGAGAAGACAGGAAAATCTGTAATGTGGTAACATAGGTTTGAGGAACATAACACAATGTGGAACATACTGCAGTGCAGGACATAGCTGGGGAGAGAAGGACATGAGAAAGGAAGAGTGAACATGGCCTGCCAGGTCCAATAACAGCATCAGATGAGCTGCTCTGTCTTTCTTTCATACTGTATTTCCTTCCATTACATCCTGGGCATTATTTTTTATTCTTGTTCCAGTGAAACATTAAGCAATTTGTTTTTCTTTTGCTTTTACAGTTCAGGAACATTTCTGGTATATTTTTCCTTCTAGGGAAAAAAATGATGGAACTGTGCTCCTGTGAGAGCTGCTGCTTGCTTGGAGCACTGCTAGCAATAATGATTTTGTTACAGCAGGTTTACATAAAACAAATGTTGAAGTATTATTATTTTTGTTTCACTGTATGAACATTTTATGGAACAGCCACATCGCAGCACATTACACTCTAGGCACACATTCAGATTTTTAATGTGGAAAGGGTGGGGTTTAGGGGTTGACTAACCTACATATGGACTCTTTTAATTGTGACAGTTTTATTCCTTTATCTCTTCAGTGCTAGCATTTTTATCTGAAGGTTAAACTCAGTGCAGGGAAAACAGAAATAATTTTCTTTTGTTTTCTGGAGTAGCTTTTCAGTTTTTGGAGTGAGATTAAAGTCTGTGCGTCTGAATGCCAGACTAAATGGATAGCTGGATGCAAGGGAAAACTATATCTACCCAAATGCTCTTTTTATGACTAAAGTATATTGGTTTGAAACATTCAGAAATGTACAGCACACAAGCATCTCTGGAGATTTTGCTCTTCCCAGGGTTTAACATACAGGGTGGGTTGTTGTTTTCTTCTGCCTGTTTTCAGGAATGAAGCTATGTTTCATGTCAGTAGTTGTTTTTAAGTACAGTAGTGTCAAACTTCTTGTATTTATTGTTTCATAGGAGCACCATGGGTCTATATTCATCTTGTTAATGTCACTATTGGGGTTCAATTAAATGTTTTTTTGTTCTCTGTGAAATTAGCACACTGCATCCTTTGCAAAGTTGATGGGTTGCTGGGAACCGAGCTGAACATTTATTTGTACAGAACTCTGATGATTCCCAATCAGGCAGCAGCAAATTGTTAGCCAAACCCCAGGGAGTGGGGGAACGCCAGGACTGCTGTTTATAGTTATTGTTTGACATTTGTACTACTTTCAAATTGAGAAACAGCTGGACTAGAGCATGCAGCCACAGTATTAACATACAGTACATTACTGCCAGGGTGATTTTTTTGATTTGGTTTGTTTTTTTTAACACTATGACTGGCTTCAGCGTTGAGAGTAGAGCAAGGTTTGTGAAATAAAATCTAATAGAAACAATGTGATATTTGGCCCAGACCACAGACTTCAGAATGGTTTTGAGTTATTTCTAGGTCAAAAAGATTCTGTTTGTCAGAAGGAACCCAGATAATTATGAACTGCGTAGATTTCTAAAATAGATTCCAGCAATTCAGATTAATACCAGCAATCTAAAGTGAATTTACTATAGTAGAGATATTCTTACCACCATTTCGGGCTCAACTTGTGCATTTATTTTGGTTCCCCAATTCCCTTTGATTACAGTGGAATTTAGAGGTGCAATTATATAGGATAGGGTCCTATAAAAGACTGCTGGTCTCTAGACCCCTAACTAAGGCCCCAGTCATGCAAATGGATCCCAGTAGGTGGACTCATACACCCACATCATGCCCCATTGACTCCATTGGCGTTCCGCATGGGTGCAGGAGTCCAAGCTACCAAGTGTTATGCTTTTAGCACCCCCGTTACACATTCCTGCGTCTCAGGTGAATTCTCACACATGTAGCTCAGCTGCAATGAGGCAGCAGCCATTTGCCTGGAGTTCCCCATTTTCATTGCTAGAGGCCACTACGGCACTTACTGAGCAAGCAGCCAGGCACCATTTCTCCATGGCAGTAGTTTTCAAACTTTTTTTCTGGGGACCCAGTTGAAGAAAATTGTTGATGCCCATGACTCAACTGAGCTGGGGATGAGGGGTTTGGGGTGTGGGAGGGGCTCAGGGCTGGGACAGAGGATTGGGAGTGGGGGTAAGGGCTGCGGGGTGGGGCTGGGACTGAGGGGTTCAGGGTGTGGGAGGGGGCTCTGGGCTGGGGCAGGGGGTTGGGATGCAGGAGGGGGTCAGAGCTCTGGGCTGGGGATGCAAGTTCTGGGGTGGGGCCGGGGATGAGCGGTTTGAGGTGCAGAAAGGGGTTCCAGGTTGGGGGTGGGGGGACTCAGGGCTGGGGTAGGGGATTGGGACACGGGGTTGGGGCATGGACTTAGCTCCGGCGGCTCCTGGTCAGGGGCACAGCCAGGGTGCAGAGGCAGGCTTCCCACCTGTCCTGGCACCATGGACCGCGCTGCACCCCTGAAGCAGCCAGCAGCAGGTCCAGCTCCTAAGTGGAGGCCCCCAAGTGGCTTTGCACGACTCTCGCCTACAGGCGCACACCCCTTCCCCCCGCCGTGTTCCCACTGGCCAGTTCCCATGGTTTGAAAAACACTGTTCTATGGTCCTCCTGCTAGATCTAAGTCAGGAATCAGCAGCTAGGAGACAGCACAAGATGAGACCTCATAACAGCTCTAGGCGTCCTCAGCTACACCATCCCTAGTTACCTGAAGGGCCCCTACTACCATGTGTCTTCTATTCTGACAGTCCCCTGCCCTCCTGGAACCGTAGCACCCACCTACCTCCCAGCAGCCACCAGCGTTATCCACAGCCCCAGCAACCCCACAGCTTCCGTCTCTGTGCATCACTACCACCACTGCCAAGTTTTGTGCAGCTCCATGACCTACCCTCAGCAGGTTGTATGCAAATCATTCACTTGTTTGCAAATTAGTTACATTTACATAAAATGTTATACAAGAAGCAAAACAAAACTTGGCTGTTATGAGAAGTCCACCAGCCTAAATCCAGTTGCAGGATCAAGGCTTAAGTTGCTTCATTCACCCTATTAAAAATTCTGCACACATTATGTAGCCGGCTGTTTTCATTTTATAGATTCCCCCCTCCCCCCCCCCCTCCAAAATCTACTAGAGTTTTCAGGGAGTTGTTTAGTTTTATATTTGTAAGGGAAAACGTTGACACTTTAAACTTTTTTTTATTGGCCAAAGTCCTGTTTACTGAATACTTTTATGATTAGCAACTTGATGTTACTTACTCAGTGTAGTATGCAGGAGGAAGCAAACTCTGCTTTCCCTTCAAATTTTCTTTAGAACCAAATCCATTGTTCACAAAGGCCACATAAATTGAGAGGTCACAAGGCTAGTTATAGTAGTAGGATTCCAAAAAGGCAGTCCTGTAGAAAGAAGGTTGATTATTTAAGGACTGATAAACAAATACCCAAAATGTAAGCAAAAGAGAAAACTGTGCATTGGACATGTACAATTATCATAAAGATTTTGTATCTATTTTAATTAATGAGCATTTATTTATTTTCAATTATTTCCTTTGTTATTCAAGCTTGTGCCCAGTTTGTGCCTTGAGTGCATTTGTAAATATTAAAGTTTTATGACAATTACTACATAGTCCAAAGAAATACAAATTATGTCTCTCCAAATACTTCCCCAAACAGCCCCTCATCCCCAAGGAATCTATTAGGAATCCTATTCGTATTTCCCAGTAAATGCCTGGGAGAACAAATGAACCGAGCAGCTTGACCTGAACATCATTTGATTTTTAACTCTGACAAACTGAGGCCAGAAACAGACGGCATTGTTTACTGAGGATATGTTTACATTGCAGTTAGACACCCACAGCTGGCCCATGCCAGCTGACTTGGGGTTGCAGGGCTCGGGCTAAGGGGCTGTTTAATAGGGGTGTAGATGTTCGGGCATGGGGTGCAACCTGAACTCTGGGACACCCCAAACCCCCGCCGGGTCCTAGAGCCAAGGCTCCAGCCTGAGCCTGAATGTCTACACCACAATTCACAGCCCTTTAGCCCAAGCTCTGCGAGCCCAAGTCCACTAGCACAGGCCAGCTACCGGTCTTTCATTGCAATGTAGACGTCCCCCGAGACTGTTCTGCTTCCTGATCCACCCATCACAAACAAACCAGACGTGGTTAGTCAGGTTCCTCAAATGATTTCTCTGTTACAGCATTGGGGAGAGATGACTTCTCTGATGTAATTTGGACCCAACCCATTTAAGGTTTGGTAGATAAAACTTCAGTATGTTAAATTGCACCTAGAAAACACGCTGGCAGCCAATGCACATCCTTGAGTACTAGTGCAACATGCTCCCAGTGAGCGACCCCTTGCTACCTCCTCAAGACAAGTTGCCCTATTCTGCAGCAGTTGAAGTTGCCAAGTGGTTTTAAGGTTTAGCTCCATGTAGAGGGCATTGCAGTAATTCAGGTGGGAGGGGACAGGTCATAGATCTCTCTGGCCAGGGCCAAGCCCAAAAGAAGATGGCACAGCCTCTTAACTAGCCTTAAAGGGTAAAAAGCCTTTAGGAAAGATGTGGATAAAGTGGAGAGAGTCCAGAGGAGAGCAACAAAAGTAATAAAAGATTTAGAAACCCTGACCTATGAGGAGCGGTTAAAAATACCGGGCATGCTTGGTTTTGAGGAAAGAAGACTGGGGGGGAGGGGGAAGGCGTGGACCTGATAACAGATATGTTAAGAGCTGTTATAAAGGTGACCGTGATCAGTTGTTCCCCATCTCCACTGAAGGTAGGACAAGAAGTAATGGTCTTCAGAAAGGGAGATTTAAATTAGATATTAGGAAAATCTTTCTAACTGGACGGGGAGTTAAGCTCTGGAATAGGCTTCCAAGGGAGGTTATGGAATCCCTGTCATTGGAGATTTAAGAACAGTTTGGACAAACACCTGTGAGAGGTGGTCTAAGTTTACTTGGTCTTGCCTCAGTGCAGGGGCAATATAAGGTTCCTTCCAGCACTGTTTCTATAATTCTGTAATCTCAGTCTTGACCAGATAGTCTGTCACCTAGCTCACCATCATCCAAGCCACAGTCTTAGTTATGTTCTGTGTAAGATGGTCAACAACTGCCCTGGTGAAATGGAGAGACAGTCAGCTATCATTCACAAACATGAGACAGAAATATTCAGATCCTCACCCTAGCTGCCCCTGCAAATGCTGCACAGAAGGGAAGGAGAGAAGAGACCCGTATGGCACTGCATGTGGGAGGACCTTGTGGGTAGATAAGCCGGCTCACAATATTATCCTGTGAATCATTTCAACAAGAGCCATTCCAAAACAACTCTTAGCTCTCTCTGCTAACAACTTGGCAGTTCCAGCAGCACTTCATGGTCAGTTGTATTAAAGGCACCCAAAAGATACTGTATAACAAAACGGACACTTAAAGTCTGGCTCTTGGACTGAGACTTTCAAAGGACCTAAGGCAGAGTTAGGTGCACAATTCCCAAGGCCTACGCACCACTTAAGTCCCACTTTTGCCCTGTGGCCCCTGAGTGCTAAGTACTTTTGAAAATCAGGCCATTTATTTAGGAGCGTAAATCAGGATTCTGTGGAAATTGGACACCTAATTACCTTAGGCCCCTTTCATAATCCTGATTTAGGCTCCTAAATAAATGGCCTGATTTTCAAAAGTACTTAGCTCTCAGCAGCTCCCATTGAAATTAAGTAATTGGATAACTGAACAGAATCGGGCCCACTTGATGCCAGCCTACCCAAGAAGCAAGCTGGTTTTCGACTGCAGAGAATGTGCTGCAACCAGGTCCTGGCCCTCACTACAAACATCAAGGTAGGGTTCCAACGAAACTCAAGACTGGTCCTGCCTTCATCTATCAGTCAGTAGCATTTGACACAGCCTGGAAGTAAAGTCTGTTACTGAAATTGGCCAAAGTGGATCCCCTGCATGCGGATTCACAGGCTGCTAAACTGCATGCTTAACAACTGAAGGATGCTCATACACCTCATAGGTCAAATGGGCTACCACAAGGCTCTGTACATGCTCCAGCACTCTTCAATGTATACACAAGCAATATGCCTGAAACAATAGCGCAGAAGTTTGCATACACTGATGATTTGCACTGCCCCATATCTGTAAAGAACTTGAAGTGACCCTTACATCTGACATTAAGATCATGGAGGAGTACTTCCAAAAGTGGCATCTGAGACCAAATTCAGGCAAATCGGTAGTCTCTGCTTTCCACCTAGACAATAGAATTGCACAAAACACTCTGTTGAGTTTTGTTGTGAAACTGCATTCTGACCCAAAGCCAATCTATCTCAATATCATTCTTGACCTTTCATGACTACCTCAAAAAATAGCCTTTCTAAAGTGAAGACTCGCATCAACATTATTCCAAAGTTATCTGGAACAAGTTGGGGATCAACTGCCCCAGTGCTATGAACATTGGTCTTGGCCCTGCTGTACTCAGTTGCAGAGTACTGTGCATCAGGTAGGCAAGAAGCTGCCATATCCATCTTGTGGGTAAGCAGCTGAATCAGATCATTCTAATCATCATGAGAACATTAAAATCAACACCTCTACTGTGGCTATCTCTATTAGCAAACATCGACTCTCCAGCTATCCACTGAGATATAGCCATAGCACGAGAACTTAAACTTGCCAAAGATTACCCAGCACTTCCCCTCCAGATGGTTATGGATAACATTACCCTAACAATGCCTGGAATTGAAAAACACCACTATGGACCATGTGACCACCTCATGTCTCTGGATCTGGCCAGGGAATGGCAAAGTGTCTGCACCTCATCTACCATTCTAAACAAGCATATTACTACTGACCCAACGAGCCGCCCTGCTGGTTTTGACCTGCCATGCAGAATTTGGACCACACTGAACCGCCTCCAAACAAACCATAGAAGATGCAGCCACTTGATGCAGAAGTGGAAAATCAAAGACTCCCCTTCGTGTGACTATGGTGAGAACATCCAAACCTAAGTGTCCCAAATATGGATTCAAAGGTGAATTGAATCATATACACAATGTCCCAGAGGAGGCCTTAAAATGACTTATGGACCTAGAACTGCAGCTAGAGAATGTTGCTCTGTAGATGCCATGCACGCATGCATGCGAAAGAAAGAAAGCGAGAGCAAGCCTGGACAAGTGTGGAGATACAACAACCACATTCTAATTTCTAGACAAAAGGGAATTGGGAACTGTATAAGAAAAACACCCTAGAATACTCTGTCCTTTCAGTGTAGAATTTCACATTTAGTATTCCAGGTTCTAAAAGAAAAGAAATCCAGTTATTTAGTTTGGAATTTTATAAGCTCCACTGGCTTTTTCGGTGGAAATGTGAGCTCTTTAAATCAGAGCTTTGGAGCTGTACTACCACAAGTAGTTCATTTGAAATCCCTAGGTGTTGTCCAGACCTGTACTGGAAACCAATGGGATACTTGATCGTGGTCACTTAACACTGACATACAAGGTGGTTTTTAGTCCTATATACATCTGTGTTGTACATATGTTTCTGTTATGTATGAGTGTGTGTATGCATAGTTATTATTATCAACTTATATATACACAGTATTTTACGTAATTCTGCACAATTTTATTTTCATGCTCAAGTCTGGTGTTTTAAAATGGACATAATTAAAATACACTGTAGGATATTCTTCTGCAACTAACTTCTTAATGTTGTTTTCATTGTAGGTTCCCCCTGACCTTCAGAATGAAGTGCTAATTAGTTTGTTAGAGACTGACCCAGACGTTGTGGACTATTTGCTGAGAAGGAAAGCTTCCCAGTCATCGTGAGTAATCTGTTTTTTCATCATCTCTGTTCCTGCTGGGAATTTTCATTTTCCATTGGAAGTGTTCAAAAGGTTCTTGTGTGTATTCTCTGAAGGAGTCAGAGAGTGCTGCCTATGACATTGACTCTGCCAAAGAAATTACGCCTCTTCAACATTGTTTTCTAAAGCGGTGGCGGATTTAGAGTTAGTGGAGCTTTGTGCTCAGCTTCATTTTTGGGGCCCCTCCTTGGGACCCATCCAAGAAAAAGAACATTCTTATCTCCCTCCCACCCCCACTTTTCATGCTTTCTTTTCTTCATCCTCCTCCTATAAGTAATAGCAAGTAAATGAAAATAAAGTGAGGTACCTTAATTGTTTTTGTAGTCTAACTTATTTTTCCACAGACCACGTGAAAATCACTGGGGGTCTCGGCAGACCACTTAATGATCTTTCCAAATATTGTTTGTACCATTAGCTAACGATTGCAAAGCGCTTGGGATAAGAGCGCTTTATAAAAAAAAATGTAAAAAAACATTGGGGTGCGGGGTCTGGTCAGGACATAGGGTGAGGGAGGGGGCTCAGGGCTGGGGGTGCAGGGTCTGGGAGGGAGTTAGGGTGAGGGAGCAGGCTGGGGGTTGGGGTGCAGGGTCTGGCCAGGAGTTAGTGAGGGAGCGGGCTCAGGCTTGGGGCAGGAGGTTGCAGTGTGGAGCGCTTGGGGCAGCTCCCGTTTGGTGCAAGGGGTGCAGGTGGGAATGTGGGGGGGGGCCAGGAGCTCCCGTTTGGGGCTCAGGGTGGGGGTGGGGATCTGTGGGGGTGCAGGAGTCAGGGCATGGGGTATGAGGGGGCTGGGTATATGGGGGGGTGCAGGAGTCAGGGCTGGGGTCGTGGGGGGATTTGAGGGGGGGGTGCAGAAGTCAGGGCTGAGGGTGTGCTCCCAGCCCCCTGCCCTGAGCGGCTCACAGCAGAGGGCTGGGGGCGGGGGGTGGTATGTGTAGGGGAACTGCGGAGGCCCTGCCTTTGCTTCGCCCTGCCCTGATTCCACCCTCTTCCCCAAGGCCCCGCCCCCGCCTCCTCCCCCAAGTGCATTGTGGCCCCACTCCTCCCCCTCCTTCCAGGTGCGCCGGCAAACAGCTGTTTGGCAGCAGGAGAAGCGCTGGGAGGGGGAGGGACGTGAACGCGGCACGCTCGGGGGAGGAGGTGGGGGTGGGGGGAGCTTGGCTGCCAGCTCGTGCAGAGCCTGCTGCAGGAGCCCCAGGAGCTGGCAGGACCAAGCTTCTGCCCCCGCAGCTGCCCAGACCTGGGGCCCCCGTCGTTGTGGGGCCCCGTGCCAGGGCACCCTGTGTTTCACTGTAAATCCGCCTCTGTTCTAAAGACAAAACTTGTTTACTGTTTCTGAGAAAGGTTTGTGTACTGCTGCAGAGAACATACCATTAGGTTTACATACATATATTCAGTGCACTGTAACCTAGTAATCCACTGGTACATGTCTTGTGTTTGTTGTGGTCTTGTGCTTTTGGTAATACAACACATATATTACACTATCATTGATACATACCCTGCAGTGCCTTAACAGAATCATGGCTAGCAGTTTGGCCAGTCTGTTGCCCTCTTCCTATTATACACATTCATAAGCTTCCAAAATAGACATGACATTGCTAACACTCTGATTGTTATAATAGAAAGTGTATTGACAATGGATGACAGATCTAGCAGTGTGTTTAATGAAAGGCATGAAGAGGAAGAAAAAAAACAAACACCCTGCTAGTCAGCAGAGCAAATGTGGTATGCAAAATATTCATATTCTTCTCTGTTAAATACATGATCTATGCCTATCTACATCCATGTGCCTTGATGCTATAACTTTATACATTTGGAATAGTGAGACTGCCTGTTCTCTAATAGGATTCCTTCTAGCCCTCGTAGATCCCAAGATATCAGACCTTAAAATCATACCATTGTTATTTATGGTAAAGCTATTTAAGATAATTTTTTAAGAGTTTCCTAGATTGAAAACTATTTGGAACAGGCTGGACTGTGTCTTCCTGTGTGTGTGGAAAGTGCCTAGCACGTTGTGGTTGCTTCCAGAATAAATAGTAAGTTCTTCAAGTGCTTGCTCATATCGATTCCGGTTAAGTGCGTGGGTGCCACATGCATGACCATGGGAAGATTTTTACCCCAGCAACACTCAGTTGTGCCTTCATGGTGCCGGATATATGCCCCAGATGACCCAGCGCCCCCTCAGTTCCTTCTTACTGCCCATGATGGTCGTTGGAACTGTGGAGCACAGCGTAGCTGATCGCCACTCTCCCTAGCTTCCTCTCTTAGTACCTGTTAATAGTTGTTTATAGTTGTTAGTAGTTGTTAATAGTTAGTGTAGTTAGATTAGTGTACTTAGTAGGGTGGAGCGGGGTCTTCTCCCCTCTCCCCTCTCCCCTCTCCCCTGTCCCGGTACCGGGGCCCATGCCGGGGTCTCTGGACTTCAAACCCTGCTCAGCTTGCTGAAGCCGATGCCGACAGGAGACACCCACAGCTCTTGCCTGAGGTGTCTGGGGGAATCCCACCAAGCGGACAAGTGCCGCATTTGCAAAGTCTTCAAGCCAAGGACCAAAAAGGAGCAGGACTTCAGACTCAAGCAGCTCCTTACGGAGGCAGCACTTAGCCCGGTCCCTTCCTCCACACACCAGGACTCGGCGTCATCTTCGGTGCAGAGTGCCCCTGCAGCACCTACTGGTCTGGCACCGCGTTTGGACTCTGCTAAAGACTCGCAGTGTCAGGCCCCCCTGGCACGTCCACCACTGCAGCGCCGGTCCCTGTCTGCAGGCCAGAAGAAGAAGCAGCCCAAGCAGGTGCCGACTGCTTCTTCTTTGTCGGTTCGACAGCCAATGACACTTCCCGCACCTCAGCTGGAGCCACGTCCATTGCTGGAGCACACAGGACAAGTAACGGTTCCTACACCATCAACTCCAGTGCCACAAGGGCCGTCAAGTCCAGTGCATATTAGCTCCCCGGTGCACACTGCAGTAAAGCTAAGGCTGCCCTTCATGCCGGAGACTTTCTCTACAGTGCGGGACTTGATTGCACTCACAGAGCCGACTCCCCTACAGCCAGCAGCACCTCCAGTGCGGGCGGTGCCTTCAAAGGGAAAACTGTCCCTGATACGACTGCCGTCGCCGAGTGAAGCAGGGCAGCACTGGTCCCGGTCCTGATCTTGGTCCCGGCACCTTTCACGGCATCGCTCGCAGTCCTGGAACCGATCCCCTTCTTGGCATCAGTAATGCTCGCGACGCCACTCTGGCTCGCGAAGATCCGAATCGTGGTACAGCCGGTAGCGATCGGACTCTCGGCACTGCTCCCGGTACTGGTCAGAGCGGCGCTCGACCTGGAGCCAATCCTGGCGCCGGTCTCATCGAAGGTCACCGTCGAGATCCAGATCAGGCTCCCGGGACCGATATGACTGCAGGCACCAATCGACATCTCGGTACCATTCTACATCTCGCCACCGGTCCACAGCACCATACAGCACCGGGGGACTCTGGGCCAACACGTTCAGCACCACCTTGGCCATCTCGCTCCGCCTCCACGTGTTCACACTCACAAGATGACCACAACTCCCAGGACCAGGGCAAGGATGGTGCAGGACAGTGGCTGGACGAAGGCTAGGACCCAGGCCAAGGACCTCCACAGTGGTCTTTTTGGAACCCCTGGGCATACCATCAGGCCCAAGGGGTTCCTTCGGAGCCCCAAGTACCGGGGCCACTGTGTCTCTCCTCCTCCTCCCCCCACCCCTCCCCCTGCACCGGGGGTTTTGAGGGGACTGCTCCAGCCCCAACACAGGCCCATGCCCATGCCCCTACCGTTGTAGACCTTGGGCAACAAGTTCCTCCACATGAGGACCCCACACAGGATCCCTTAGTCCCGGGGGTATCTTCCTCGTCCTTGCCTGATGAGGCAGTGGCAGGGACTATGGTTTCAGGCCCTCCTCCTATGGACCTCCGCGCCCACCAGGAGCTGCTCCGCAGGATGGCGTGCAATATGAACCTCCAGATAGAGGAGGTGGTGGAGGTAGAGGACCCAGTGGTCGACATTCTGTCTGCGGAGGCACCGTCCAGGGTGGCCCTCCCAGTCATACGAACTATTCAGGCCAATGCCAAGACAATCTGGCAATCGCCTGCCTCTATTCCACCTATGGCCAAGGGGGTGGAAAGGAAGTACTTTGTCCCCTCAAAGGAGTATGAGTACCTCTACACGCACCCCCAACCATGTTCCCTTGTCGTGGCTTCGGTCAACGAGAAAGAACAGCACAGTCAGCAAGCCCCGGCACCCAAATCAAAGAACGCTAGATGCCTAGACTTGTTTGGGCGCAAGGTGTACTCAGCCGGAGGCTTGCAGCTCAGGGTGGCCAACCAGCAGGCACTCCTGAGCAGATACAATTATAATTCATGGCACTCTATGGAGAAATTCAAAGAGTTGGTTCCACAGGAGTCCAGAGAGGAATTTGAGGCTTTAGTGGAGGAGGGCAAGAAGGTGGCCAGAACCGCCCTGCAAGCCTCTCTGGACGCGGCGGACTTGGCGGCTAGGACCCTGGCCTCAGGCATAGCCATGTGCCACATCTCGTGGCTGCAGGTCTCTGGCTTACCACCAGAGTTGCAGTAGACCCTCCAGGACCTACCCTTTGATGGCCAGGACCTATTCTCAGGCAAAACAGACTCAAAGCTGCAGAGTCTGAAGGACTCGAGAACTATTCTGAGCGCTCTGGGAATGCATACCCCCATAACACAGAGAAGGCCCTTCAGACCGCAGCCTCAGAGGTCCTACCCTCCCCCTCAGACAAGACAGGACTTCTTTAGAAGACGTGGCCGAGGTGGTAGAAGAAGGCAAACTGGCCACCAAGCCAGCCAAGGCCAAGGCCCTCCCAAGCCATCGACTGGGCCTAAGCAGAACTTTTGAATGTGCGCCCGAGGATGGAGCATCAGTCTCCATTCAGGATCCTTCCCCGCCTTTCCAAGATCGTCTCTCCCATTTCCTCCGTGCATGGGTCTCACATAACAGCAGACCGTTGGGTCCTTTGCACGGTGGGAAGGGGTTACTCCCTTCAATCGCTCCTAGCTGTGGGGGTGATAGAGGAGGTTCCAAGAGAGTCAAGGGGCAGGGGTTTTTACTCCCGCTGCTTCCTAATCCCCAAGGCCAAGGGCGGGCTTCGGCCCACATGGACCTATGCGGACTCAACAAATTCATGGTAAAGTTGAAGTTCCGCATGGTCTCTCTAGGGACCATTATTCCTTCCTTAGATCCTGGAGACTGGTACGCTGCCCTTGACATGAAGGATGTGTACCTCCACATTGCAATCTACCCAGCACACAGACGCTTCCTTCGCTTTGTGGTCAATCAACAGCACTTTCAATACACTGTCCTTCCTTTTGGCCTATCTACGGCCCCCAGGGTGTTTACCAAGTGCATAGCTGTTGTGGCTGCCTCCTTTCATTGACAACGGATCCAACTGTTCCCATACCTCAACGACTGACTTATTCGGGGCCGCTCCAGGGATCAGGTGCAGTCTCATGTCCAGCTCACCATGAACATGTTCAATCTACTGGGCCTCCTGCTCAGTGTCGTGAAATCTACTCTGGTACCAACTCAGAGGATAGAATTCATAGGAGAGTCTTAGACTCAGGCCTAGCCTGAGCACTTGTGCCGGAAGCACGCTTCCAATCCCTGGTGAACATTGTCCACAGCCTGCAAAACTTCCCAACCTCGACCATGAAAACATGCCTATGCCTCCTGGGACATATGGCCCCTGTGACAGGGTCGGGCCAGATGGCTACAGGAGAGTAATAGAAGGCAGATATATTAGCCCCAGGTTAAGTAGGTCCCTTTTCCCTGGGTAAGGTAACAGGGAAGGTTCCAGAACAATCAGGAACCTTCTGGAGAAAATTAAGACAGACAGGCTGATTAGAACACCTGCAGCCAATCAAGAAGCTGCTAGAATAAATTAAGGCAGGGTAATCAGGGGACCTGGGTTTAAAAAAGGAACTCACTTCAGTTTGTGGTGCACGTGTAAGGAGCTGGGAGCAAGAGGCACTAGGAGCTGAGAGTGAGAACGCATACTGTTGGAGGACTGAGGAGTACAAGCATTGTCAGACACCAGGAGGAAGGTCTTAGGGTGAGGATAAAGAAGGTGTTGGGAGGAGGCCAAGGGGAAGTAGCCCAGAGAGTTGTAGCTGTCGCACAGCTGTTCCAGGAGGCACTCTAGACAGCTGCATTCCACAGGGCCCTGGGCTGGAACCCGGAGTAGAGGGCGGGCCCGGGTTCCCCCCCAAATCTCCCAACTTCTGGTCAGACACAGGAGGAGTTGACCTGGACTGTGGGTCCACGAAAACGGCCAAATTGAGGGTTACCGTGAAGCTCCAAGGCAAGCAAATCCACCAATAAGTGTAAGACCCACCAAGGTAGAGGAGGAACTTTGTCACACCTCTTGCACATACACACCAGGCTGCAGCTACGTCCACTCCAAATCTGGCTATCAACAGTATACTGCCCAGGTCGGGACAGCTTGAGCACAGTAGTTACAGTCCTGCCAGGAATATTAGCCTCTCTAGACTGGTGGCTGGACCCCAAATCAGTGGGCGAAAGGGTGCCATTTCACGCCCTGCAGCCCTCCGTGTCCCTAGTCACGGATGCGTCATCCCTGGGATGGGGAGCCCACCTTGGGGTCCTCCATACACAGGGGCTATGGTCGGCAGGAGAGTTATCCCTGCACATCAACGTACGGGAACTCAGAGCTGTGCGCTTGGCGTGTCAGGCTTTCCAAGAGCGCATTCAAGGCCGTTGTGTTGCAGTCCTCACAGACATCACAACGGCCATGTTTTACATCAATAAGCAAGGGGGAGCCCGGTTGTCCCCCCTCTGCCAGGAGGCCACTCATCTGTGGGAATTCTGTATAGCCCACTCGATCCATCTGGTGGCGTCGTTTCTCCCAGGAGTCCAGAACACCTGAGCGGACCACCTCAGCAGATCATTTCAGACTCACGAGTGCTCGGTTCACCTGGACGTCATCCACTCTGTCTTCCTGAAGCGGGGCTTTCCCCTGATAGATCTATTCGCCTCTCACGAGAATCGGAAATGCCAAGTGTTCTGCTCTCTACAACGATGCTTGGGAGTCACCTAATTGGAATCGATATGAGCAAGCACTCGAAGAAGAAAAGACGGTTACTCACCTTTGTAACTTGCTCTTCGAGATGTGTTGCTCATATCCACTCCAAACCTGCCCTCCTTCCCTTCTGTCGGAGTATCCGGCAAGAAGGAACTGAGGGGGCGCTGGGTTGGCTGGGGCATATATCTGGCGCCATGAAGGCGCCACTCCAGGGTGTGCTTCAGCCGACCCACCGAGTGTTGCTGGGGCAAAAATCTTCCGACGATTGTGCACGCGGTGCGCACACACCTAATTGGAATGGATATGAGCAACACATCTCGAAGAACAACAGTTACAAAGGTGAGTAACCGTCTTTTTCTAAAATCCAGCGGCAATGATTCTCCTGTCCCTCCAAGGCCTTTACATCAGGACTTAGGGTACTAAGAGTCCATGACTTTACAAACAGAGGTATGCAAGGAAACAGTATCATTAACACTTCTTAAAAAACTCTCTCTAAAATCATTTCCAAAATTGTTAAAAATCATGATATATACAAGCTATATGAGGACGTGGTATCGTACGGTCACATCATTTCAAATGTATTCCAATAAAAACCTTTATGTTAGACTTCACCATCTATGGTATATAGAGATGTATGATTGTGTTTCACATATGGATACATGTTATGATTTATCATAGACTTAAGTCACAAAAAGTTGTGCACGTGAAGATTTATTCTTAAATCCTTCTCCGAATACTCTCAAAGCTTATTAATCTTTCCTTGAGCTTCCTTATTTTTCAGCCAACATGCACACATTCAGGGAACAGTGGATATCTTGTGCAAATGACAAGTTCCTCCACCCACCCCTCAAGGAAAGGTTTTCAGTGACATTAGGAGCCAATAGGTGCAGTTCTACCTGTTTATTGTACTTTAAAAAATGGAATATTAAAATGTCCCTGAGAATAGAAATATGTGATGTCATTTTTCTTTTACCTGGCTACCAACTGATTTATGACAGACTCACTTTTCTTTGCTATATATGTTTTCAGCTGTGATTGGAAACTTTTGGGTAAGAATTTAGCTAAGAGATTAGAAGGAATATTGGCTCAGTGTTAATGCAAGGGATATGCTGTTTTTAAGAGGTGGGTATGTTTCAGAAAATAATTTCCATTTAAAGACGTGGGGGCATTTTTTGGCCACATATATCTTGGTTATTTTTCCTGTGAGAAGGAGGAGGCAGTAGAGAACAAGGGAAATGTCTATATAGATTTAATCAAAACGAGCCTCCAAAATATAACCACATTCCTTAATGGATTTTGCTGACCATGTACTTGAGTATGGATTTCAGTTTGGACCTGTGGGATGGAAAACTTTACACATCCCTCAATAATTAAATAGACAAGCTTCATCTGCAAATAAATTAGTGGGTTTCATAGCATAGTATGTGAGAACAACTTCAGCATTTTATTCTCATGCAAATTATCCTGAGGCTACTACAACTGGTGCATGCACTGGACCAGCCTTCCACATCTATGCTTTTAATGCCAATGAAAAATTTCTGGACTCTGTTTTAGCCATAACATAGCAATCTCTTTGTTTTCCTCCTCCAAAGGCAGACAAAACAGAGTTTGCCTCATTTTCCACTTCTCTTAAGAGTTGAGTATCTTGTATGAAACATCAGGGAAAGGTAATAGGGTTGGGCACTGAGAACTGCTAATTACTATTAACATTGCACTACTTACTACATTGGATGTTGTGGATAATTTCCCTGACATTTTTGTACTTTGCATTAAAGATGATGAAAGTTTGGGGTTTCCAGCTACAAAGTGAACCAAATCTAAATTACCTCTAAATAAAAATAGTTCCTTAAGACCATTTATGGTTTATCATGTTTAAGTAGTCATTATAGAGTAAAAATATTTGAAAATGATAGATTTTTTGTTTGAAGTTCTCTTTAGATAATGGTTTTTAATAGGGCTATTGATTAATCACAGCTAACTCACGCGATTAATTCAAAAAAAATATTCATGATTGAAAAAATTAATCATGATTAATCGCAGTTTGAATCGCATTGTTAAACAATAGAATACCAACTGAAATTTATTAAATATTTTTGGATGTTTTTCTACATTTTCAAGTATACTGATGTCAGTTACAACACAGAATACAAAGTGTACACTGCTCACTCTATATTACTATTTTTATTACAGATATTTGCAGAGGAAAAATTCTAAACAAAAGAAACAGTATTTTTCAATTCACCTCATACAAGTACTGATGTGCAATCTCTTTATCATGAAAATGCAACTTACAAATGTAGATTTTTTTTGTTACATAACTGCACTCAAAAACAAACAATGCACAACTTTAGAGGCTACAAGTCCACTCATTCCTACTTCTAGTTCAGCCAATTGCTAAGACAAGCAAGTTTGTTTACATTTACGGAAGATAATGCCCACTTCTTTTTACAATATCACCAGAAAGTGAGAATAGGCATTCACATGGCACTTTTGTAGCTGGCATTGCAAGGTATTTACGTGCCAGATATGCTAAAATTCGTATGCCCCTTCATGCTTCAGCCACCATTCCAGAGGACATGCTTCCATGCTGATGATGCTCGTTAAAAAAAATAATGCATTAATTAAATTTGTGACTGAACTCCTTGGGGGAGAATTGTATGTCGCCTGCTCTGTTTTACCTGCATTCTGCCATATATTTCGTGTTACAGTAGTCTCGGATGATGACCCAGCACATGTTCATTTTAAGAACACTTTTGCTGCAGATTTGACAAAACGCAAAGAAGGTACCAATGTGAGATTTATAAAGATAGCTACAGCACTCGACCCAAGCTTTAAGAATCTGAAGTGCCTTCAAAAATCTGAGAGGGACGAGATGTGGAGCATGCTTTCAGAAGTCTTAAAAGAGCAACACTCCAATGCGGAAACTACAGAACCTGAACCACCAAAAAAGAAAATCAACCTTCTGCTGGTGGCATCTGACTCAGATGATGAAAATGAACACGCGGCGGTCCACATTGCTTTGGATTGTTATCGAGCAGAACCCGTCAGCATGGGGACACGTCCTCTGGAATGGTGGTTGAAGCATGAAGTGACTTTTGAATCTTTAGCGCATCTGACATGTATATGTCTTGCAACGCCAGCTACAACAGTGCCATGAGAACTCCTGTTCTCACTTTCAGGTGACATTGTGAACAAGAAGCAGGCAGCATTATCTCCTGCAAATGTAAACAAACTTGTTTGTCTGAGCGATTGGCTGAACAAGAAGTAGGACTGAGTGGACTTGCAGGCGCTAAAATTTTACCTTGTTTTATTTTTGAATGCAGTTTTTTTTTGTACATAATTCTACATTTCCAAGTTCGACTTTCATGATAAAGAAATTGCACTACAGTACTTGTATTAGGTGAATTGAAAAATATTATTTATTTTGTTTTTTACAGTGCAAATATTTATAATAAAAATAAATATAAAGTGAGCACTGTACATTTTGTATTCTTTATTATAATTGAAATCAATATATTTGAAAATGTAGAAAACATCCAAAAATACTTAAATAGTATTCTATTATTGCTTAACAGTACGATTAATCGTGATTCGTTTTTTTAATCGCTTGACAGCCATAGTTTTTAATCAATACTAAGCCGTGTGACTACACATCTGTCGCCTGATGTTTATTCTGCCATCCTCTCCCCAAAGAAAGATGCATGTGCAGTGGAGTGTCTTGTTTTCATAGTGTGTATCTTTATATCTGTTGCTATGTGTTTATGTTAGAAAAGACAAGGTCAAAGAACTGAGCCTTGCATTTGCAACAGAAGATGATGAGGTTTGTGATGATTCTTAGTTCTTGGGGGACTTCATTTCAGTCTCAGATGCTGCTACACCATTGCACTATATAAGAGTTGCCTCTTGCAAGAGAGAATGATGATTATCCTTTTTTGGAAGCCTTAAAATATTGAGAGAGAGAGAGAGAGAGAGAGAGAGAGAGAGAGACTCTTTGCTCAGACCACCAAGGTATCTAGATTTTTATGTTTTTATGGCCCTTGATTCCAGTGGGAAGATAGGAATGGATCCTCAGTAGAACGGTTCATTATTAGTAGTAGTAGTATTTATAATGCAGCCATCCTAGCAGTATCTGGGTGGCATTACATAAATGTAGAAGGACATCAGTTCCCTCAAGGCAATGAACAAGGCTCCTTAATGGCATTTCATGTTTGCTCTGGAACCTGAAATGGTATTTTTGAACTAGTCTGTAATAGATAAGCTTAGTGGATTTTCAAAGCTTGGGATCTGATGCCTGTAGTGTCATTGTTTTAGCACATCTTCTACATTGTGCTTTATGGCAAGATTTGTTATGATTCATTTTTCTTAATCGTTCCTTCACCTAGTTCATAACCTGTAGAGGATATTATTACAGGGATTCCCATTACCCCATTCTCCTTTAATGATACAGATTCTTCTTACTATCTCTTTAATACCCCATAACCTGCCTTTCTTTCATATAGTGTACCTATGTCGTACTTATTTTGCATGTTTTTCTTTAAAAGCCTTCCTCAGAATGAAACAAAGAAAAGAAAAAATACCTTTGAAACATCAGGCATGAAAGCATATAATCGTCTAATTACTTATCGTGTGTGACAATGTGTTTTTCCTGTTAATTTAACTTTAGGAACTGTAATATATCCAGGATTGCAATGTTGGAGAGAAGCTAATACAGCAGGAACCATTAAAATTTTGCTAATTACCACTAGCAGTAGTTAAATTCATCAAAATACTTTATGGTTTCTTCTTCGACTGATGGTCCCTATTGTATTCCACTGAGGGTTTACGCATGCGCACCATGTGTCTGGAGCCGGAGTTTTTTAAAGTAGTGCGCTCTTGGCTTGCCTCATGGTTTCATCCAAGATGATAAAGGTCAGAGCAGACCGACTGCATCTCCAGTTCCTTCTCACCACTGCATGGTCTAGGCTGGAACTATTAGTGTCCTTCTGCATGTGACACACTTTAAAAATATACAATTGTACAGTTTGTTTTAAAGTTTTTACTGTTTTTATTGTAAGTTTTAGTAGTTTGCTATTTTAGGATTAGGATGGAAGTTCCTTTTTGGGGAGTTTTGTTCCCTATGAACCCCCTTAAACTACGGAATCCAAGGTCAGCACCAGCCGTACCACCACTGTGGACCCAATTCTGGGGCCTAGTCAGGATGTCAGGAAGCGTACATATAGCATTGTAGTAAGTCTTCCTCTAAGCCTAAGGCCTAGTCTACACTGGGGGGGGGGGGATCGATCTAAGATACGCAACTTCAGGTACAAGAGTAGCGTAGTTGAAATTGACGTATCTTAGATCGACTTAGAATCACTTACTTGGCGTCCTCATGGCGCGGGATCAATGGCCTCTGCTCCCGCATTGACTCTGCTTCTGCCTCTCACCCTGGTGGAGTTCCAGAGTCGACAGCAGAGCGATCGGGGATTGATTTATCGCATCTACACTAGACGTGGTAAATCAGTCCCCGATAGATCGATCACTACCTGCCGATCGGGCGGATAGTGTAGACATGGCCTAAGAAAGGAGAGAGTCCTTCAGTGAGTTCCAGTCATGGGGACGGAGCACACCCTAAAGCTCACAAACACAAAAAGAAGCCACATAAATTGATGGATCCACTGATACTGAGTGTAAACCTGCACACACAGTCAACATTGGCATCCCTCAGAACTAGAGAGTCATCCACTCCTGGGAAGACCATTGCGTCCATTCTGAAAAAGTGCCCTTGATTCCGGAAAGTTGGGGAAAGCACCAGAGCCCAGGAAGCATTTGCCCTGGGAGAGCCAAGATCCCCATGCCTTCCGGAGCCTCTACTTTCAGGGAGACATTATCTCCAGGACAAGACATGCTACATCTGAGGCACTCTTTAACCCCCTGATTTGGCAGCGTACATGCTTCCGCTGGCTTCAGTGGTACTGCCGATGGATCTGGTCTCCAAGTTATGTCTTCAGTGGACTCGGACAAGAGTCAGGGATTATCCGTCCCTTCCTACCACTACAACTACCAACGGAGGCCTTCTACATCATGACAGTATCCTTCACTCCAGCCACCATGGAGCCACTGGTTTCCTGCACTGTGGGACCCTCCTCAGCACCCTCCAGATCTGTAATCCATAATCTGGCCCTATGGGGGATCCTGGCCCTAATACTCTCCCTTGGAACCCATCTGTTCCATAGGGAAGGCTTTGCCTATTTCACCATCTGGGGTGCCTTCAAGTAGATGTTCGGGTCCTGTAATGGAAGATGAGTCATCCAGTCCGGCTCCAATAGGAGCACAAGAACAGGAAAGATTCTTGTGGTCCTGACCTGATGTGGTAGTGGCTTCAAGTCCCCGCCATCTCCTACTGACTGCCGCCAATTCCAGGATCTCCTGTGTAGAATGGCTGGAGAGATTCACACTGACTTGGAGGAGCTCCAAGTCACTCAGCATAAGCTGCTGGGTATACTTCACTCATCGGTACCAGGCAGAGTCGCTCTACCAATCAGTGATGCCATCCTAGAGCCAGCTTGCATGATTTAGCATATGCTGGCGATATGTACACCTATCCCAAAGGGGGCAAAAAAAAAAAAGATACTGTGTACCAGGCCAGGGGTCTGAGTTTCTGTTCTCACACTCCCCACCAATTCATTTGTGGTCCAGCCAGCGATAGAATGGGCTAGGCATCAGCATCCACGCTCCATCCCATCTGATCAGAAGGGCAAGCAACTGGACCTTTTAGGCCACAAAGTCTTCTCTTTAGCCAAACTTCAATTCAGGATTTCGAATGATCTGGCATTACTTGTCAAATATAATTTCCTGAACGACAGCAAATTGGAGGACTTTGCTGAGAAACTCCCACAAAAGAACTGAGCCTGTTTCTAGGCAGTAATTGAGGAGGAGAAGCTGGTAGTGGGGACGTTGGTCCAATCAGCAGTAGATGTGGCAGATATCTCATCATCCTCAGTGGCCATGGGCATTGTCATGAGGAGGGAGTGGACTCACAAAATACCACTGAAGACTTCCTTTTTGATGAATCCCATCTTTTCAACTAGAAAATGGACAATTCCCTCCACAGCCTCAAGAATTTGAGAGCTACATTCCGTTCCTTGGGTATTTACACACCAGCACCAAAACATAAGTTCCACTGCTCACAGCCTGCACAGCGTTACAGAACCTCCCAGTTTTTCCATCAATGGCCTTACAAACCACCAAGGAAGAGTCAAAAGACTCAAAGGTCTCGTCCTCCAGGATCACCCTCACAATCTTCCTCCTCCCAGATGCAACTCCCACAGAAGAGATATTTCTGAGGAACCCTAGAGACCCATCAACGACCTTGCCTGCTGCCATACCATCACACCACTTCCTTCAGGGATGGGCTGGCACTCTTTTTTACCAGCTTTGAGTGCAATAACAATGGACAAGCGGGTGCTAAATGTCATCCATTGTGGCTATACAATGAAGTTCATTATGCTGCCACAACCCCTTCCCCAATCCCTCCTCAAGCACCACTCTCACAACAGCATCCTCACCCTGGAGGTGGACTCCGTATTACAAAGAGGGGCAATAGCGTGGGTTCCTCCGGACTATCAAGGGGGTTCTATTCAACTTACTTCCTGATACCCAAAAAAAGAAGGGTGGATGGAGACCAATCCAGGATCTCCATTATCTCAGTTGCTTCATCCGCAAACCCAAGTTTCGTATAGTCACCTTAGTAGCCATCATCCCGTCATTAGAAGAAAGCATGTGGTTTACAGCTTTCGATATGCAGGACACTTATTTTCACATAGACATCCATCTGGCCCAAAGACAGTTCCTGAAGTTCACGGTAGTCCCTCAGCACTTTCAGAACAGGGTCCAGCCATTTGAACTCACCCCTGCTCCAGCATCAATGTTGAAAAATCAACTTTGGACCCCACATGGTCCCTAGACTTCATCAAAATTGCAAGTCATCCTCTCGAGTAGCAGGAAAGGGTCCACTAGGTTCCTAGTTCCTACCATGCCAAATGGAACTGCTTCACCTTCTGAGCCCAACAGAAAGTGCTTTCCCCAGAAGAAGTGGAGATTTCCCTTCTTTTGGATTACCTCCTGTCCTTGAAGGCATCGGGTCTCACCCTCAAGTCTCTCAAGGTCCACCTAGCAGCAGCTATTAGCACCTTCCACCCCACTGTGGGAGGACACTCTGTATTTATACACCTATTGACTGCTTGGTTTTGGAAAGGCCTCATCAGAACCTTCCCACCCATACAACCTATCACCCCCCCCCCCAAGTGGGATCTTAACCTAGTTCTGTTGATACTAATGAAACTTCCCTTTGAGCCACTGGCTTTGTGCTCTATGTCCCTCCTTTCCATGAAAGTCACCTTCCATGTGACTATCACTTCAGCGAGAAGGGTAGGTGAACTTGAGGCCCAGATGGTGGACCCTCCTTTCACTACTTTCCATAAGGATAAGGTCTCCCTGCACCTGCATGCCAAGTTTCTGTCAAAGGTCGTATCCCAGTTTCATCTGAATCAACCCATCCACTTACCTGCTTTCTTTCTGAAGCCTCACACTTCGGAAGAGTAACGGCGACTTCACTCCCACGACATCTGTCGGGCCTTGGCCTTCCACCTGCAGAGAACAAGACCAATCAGGAAATTTTCTAAATTGTCTATTGCAATAGCTGAGAGTATTAAGTGGCAAGCAGTCTCTACACAGAGAATCTCCAAGTGAATTTCAGGGTGTATTACACTCGATCAGTTGTCGGGAGTGCCTCCCCCGCCAGGTGAGGGCCCATTCCATGAGAGCCCAGCCTTTGACCATGGCCACCCACCATGATCTGTGGTCCCTATCTGTATTCCACTTCCTGCCCCCCATCTCCTCTGCTGCGGAACTCTTTGATTCATGGTGGAGAAGGAACTGGAGACATGGGGTTGGTTCGCCCCGCCCTTTATCACCTCAGACAAAACCAGGAGGCAAGAAAAGGATGCATGCATGGACCAACAGACACTACTACTGTGAAAATCTCCAGTTCCAGATGCATGGTGTACATGTGTAAACCCTCAGTAGAATACACATAGGGACCACACATCTCAAAGAACATCCAGTTACAGGTAGATAACCTAATTTCCCAATCTAAGTATAGAGAATGCCACAACTACCTAAGTGAAAGTAAATACTGGAGTGCAGTAAACATCCACTTACTAATGGAATCATTTTAGGTGAAACAGATCTGGAAGTTTTGTTTTTAAGAATATGCAGTAGTTTGCTATTTGTTTATAGCATAGTATGTAGAACATGGTTTAAGGTATTTTACAAATAATATTTTTAAACTGTTTTTATAAATCATTGGAAGCTGAAAATTAAATTTCCACCCCCAAAGTGTTCCGCATTCTCTATTTGTCCATACCTTTGGTTTGGTATAGGGTTGTTCTGGCCTACAATCATTTTCTTTTAATTTTGAAAACTAATCCTTTAAGAATAATTTGGAAAGTAATAGCACATGTAAATAGTTACATAATGTAAATAACAGATACTATAGAAGGGATTTTTTTAAGAAGTGAAAATATGGACCTTTCCAAATGTGACAGTTTCCATTTAAGTAAGTCTTTATCAGGGACACTATCAAGAAGAGGTAGAATATAACAAAGATCATTCAAGGTAAGACATTATATGACTCTTACATATAACTAAAGTTATGTTCTCACAGTATTTTGCTTTCTTTTCCCCCTCACTGTTTCTTGTGTTACCTTGCCATAGCTAGCTTGATGTATAACCCCTCTTTTCCCATATCTTACTTTAATCAGACCCTGATCCAGCAAACATTTACACATGTGCACAGTCCCACTGGCTTCAGTGATAATACTCACAGGCTTCATGTTAAGCATAAGCATAAGTGTTTCAGAATCAGGCCTTAGATCGCTTACAATACATTTTATACTTCCATCTATCTGGAAGCAGGAAGAAAAAGACTGTCAATGTTAGGAAATATAGCCAAGCTGTTCCCCATTTCCCTCAGGCTTTTTTGATTCCTCTTCTGAAATTTAGACATTGCTTAATCCTCTGCTACTTCTCTAATTCTATTTCCCACCTCCACCCCCAAAGGTTTCTCAGAATTGAAAAAGAAAGAAGTAGACATGAGGAAGGAAGGAAGAAAAGTTTAAAGAGAGGAAAAAGAAAAATATTTGGCATCCACTGATGTTGTACTCCAGATCCCATAATTCCTTAGTACATCTGCAACAAGTGTTTTCCTAGAAACTGTCGGTGGCAAGGTTTACTGATCTTTTGGTGAACCCTGCCTAAGTAGTGCTAAGATAACTCTACCAAGCCCAATGGCAGCCCTATTGGCTGGGTGTGAGTTAATTCCCAGTTAGAGTTCAGAATCAGCTCAGGGAAGTATTTCTAGATTCAGCTGAATTTATTTAAGCTCAGCATTCTCTGGATGCTTCCACAGTGAGAAAGACATGGAATGTGAATAAAACATAAGAGCTATTCTGTTTAGTGTATCTATTTTGTGTTTTGGAGTTTAGTGCTTGTAAAGCTGCATGAAAAGAATCCAGCCTGAAATTTTACTAAGTCTGTATCACTTTGGTAGATCAGGTCCCCTGAAATAAACCCAGAACATAGGAGAGGTTCAGTTGTGCGTTAATCCAGAGTCTCAAATGGTCTGTCAGTCTTTCCACTCTAAAAGCGTGTTGTTTTCCTTCTTCAGTTTGTCATTTGTCACTTGTCTGGAAAGAGGATCATTGTTTCATTGGAAACAATGTGCTCCTGATGCTTACTATACAGTTGAAGCCAAGGTCCTCTCTTTGGATATGACCCTGTGAGGTGCTCAACATTTTCAATGAACTCGGCACCTCACAAGATTGAGCTGATGTCACATCATGTTTAATTATAGGGGAGATGAATATGATGTCACAAAGTCTTTGACCTCAGGTGGAAAAAAAGTAACAGGGACAGATGAGCTTCTACTTTTTGTAGGTACTGGCTAGCCTGCCCAAAACTAAGGCTTCCCCATCAACCAAAGGGGGGAGGAACCATAAACCACAAGCCACAACTGAGTTTGAAGGACAAAAAATAAGAAAGCAGGGATGGGAGTGAACGTCATATGGCCAAAACAAGGGATCCAGACAGAAGCAGCAAGCAGAGTGTTACCCGAAATTGGGCCAGCTAGTAAGCTTAGGGAGGACTAATGACCCACCAGAGTCTGGCAGAAAGCAGCACGTTTATTATACTGATAGATAAGCTCAAAAGAAGGTGGTGGGGCAGGGGAGGGTGTCACACTCACACTCGCATACTCACGCTCCCAGGACAGGCACAGCACTGGAGATGTCAGGATCCTTCAAGGTAAGTGTCCCACAGCGCAGCGATGGATGGTGCGATGAAGGTAAGGCTTCCCAAGGCACGATGGAATGCAACGCAGTGAGCCACTGGCCAGGCAATCAGGGCGAAGGGCCTTCATGGGAGGTACAAGCTTGTGAGTGCACTCCTGAGCACATGGCCCCTTCCCCTTTTAAGGACCTGCTCCTCATGGCCTGTGACTAGAGATGACTTGGCCGCATCTGGTTGGTCACACTCCACCTCGGACAATGTCCATGCATTGGGTGTGTGAGCGCTGCCTAATCAGAGTGTCAGACACCTTGTCTACCTGGGAGCTCTTCTGATCTTCCAGCTGTTCAACCAGCCCATTCATCCCACAAGCATTCCAGGAGGGAGGGGGAGGAGGAAAGCCACTTCACAGGTATTCAAAGAGGGAGAGGAGAGGAGTGTAACAGACCTTTTGAGCATACAGGTTATACATAGCATAGTCATACAAAGCATACAGATCACTGCTGCTCCTACAACACTCCGCCCCTTGACCTATGATCATTACAGTAGTAGTAGTTGTTGTAGGTCACAGGTGATCTGTTGCAAACAAACCAAACAATCATAACCGGGTGAATATAACTAAAACCATTACAATTGACTAAACACCAGATATAACAAACACAAATGCAAACAATCACAATCATCATAATTGGGAATACAATAAAACCATGACCATTACAATAATTGGGTACATTGACAAACAAAATGAGGCCCAAGTTTGATGCTGCAATAGCCATCAAACAATAAAAGTTAACCCTAGCCCTTGAATACACACAACAAATAAGATTTGTAGGATTACCACAGTTGTCATGCAAGGTTAAAATGATTTGGAAGATGCATAATAACAGAGAACTTGGTGAAATTGTTGATACTTAAACTAACATTTAGTTGCTAAAATGTTGCAGAATCCCCAATTACTAACAGTTGTTCTCGAGGTCTCTGGACGGGAGGGAACAAATCCAAGACCTGAAAGACAGGGCCCTACAATCATGGGCCAAGGTCTTGCAGGTTATGGGGGCCCATGAACTACTCTTCAGGGATTGGGGAAGTAGAACCATGGTGCATAGAGGAAAGTGTGGAGTTAACAATACAAGAAAATGTAACTAACAATGCAAATGTACCAATAACAAAAATCAACAACAAAATGATTATTAGAGAGCCTAACAAAAAATAAACCTGATGCATTGGGGACCAAAGTCTTTTGGACAGGGCTGGATGTGATTGATAATTTTGTTGAAAATGGAGGAATTAGAGAGAGGAAAAGGCATTTACCCTGTCTAGTGTAGTATCCCCTCTCTCTCTGGACCCAATGCTAGCACAGGACACCCACCAGAGACAGACACAGAACATGCAACACAGAACACTGAACACAGACTTTATCTCGACACTATGACCATGGTATTTCTATAACTCTTTAGCTGGTACCAGCTCTCCTGATGTTCCAGTTCGGAGGCTGGAGAAGTGGAGTGGCGGTGATGTGCTCGGGGAGGAGGAGGAGCAAAGGTAAGCTGGGGCGGGGAGCTGCAGCAGGGCTCCCGGGGACGCAAGGTGGAAGTTTCTCCTAGGGCACGAAACATCCTTGCACCTGCCCTGGCCGTGCCCCCTGCAGGCGCAGGCCCATAGTTTCGGACCATCCTCCAGACTACTGAAACACAGTGTCTGGGGTCCAGATCCAGGGAATCCGGATCATATCAGATATCCCCATCCTAATCATCATATGGTCCCGCATCCCCCTGGGCTTTCACCCCAACGGCAGCGACCCGGGCTGAATAAGCCCTCTGGACTCTGTTCTCCTGGGCGGACCCCTCCAGGACCAGATCCTTCAGGCGGGTAACTGCCTGGCTCAGAGCAGCATTCTCCCGCTCCTCCTCTGCTGCCGCCACCTCTACTGCGGCTACAGAGAGGGAAGACACCTGGGCGCTAGCAGTCTGAGCCTGCGCCTTCCACATATCCTGTTCCTTTTCCAGCTCGTGAATTGTACTCCCAGGTGGAACCACCCCGGCATCCAGGGGTCTGCCCCTTTCTTCTGGAGCCATTCTAACAACATCCCGGGCAGTGGTGCCTCTCCCCAAGGGGGGCGTGTCTTCTCACTCAGGCTGCTTGTAGGGGTCCCCTGGTGTTCTCCAGTAGTCTCTTGAGTGGGTCCAGCTTGAGCCTCCATGAAAAAGTGGTAGGCTAGCAACCCACTGCAGGGAGAAAAGGATGCCACTGCGAAGTATGCCACTGTGGGGCAAAGGGAAGAAAAAGGTGAAGCAGCCTGAGTAAGAAGACACCCCCACCTCGGGGAGCGGCGCCAGGGTGTTGTTAGAATGGCTCCAGAAGAAAGGGGTAGACCCCTGGATGCCAGGGGCGGTTCCACCTGGGAGTACAATTCATGAGTTGGAGAAGAAACAGGATATGTGGAAGGCGCAGGTTCTGACTGTGGAAGTAGAGAATGCTGCTCTGAGCCAGGCAGTTCTCTCCTGAAGGATGTGGTCTTGAAGGGGTCTGCCCAGGAGAACAGGGTCCAGGGGGCGTATTCAGCCCGGGTTGCTGCCATTGGGGTGAAAGCCCAGGGGGGTGCAGGACAATTTGATGATTGGGACGGGGATATGTGGTATGATCCGGATCCCCGGATCTGGACTCCAGATGGCCGGACCCCAGACACCGCAGACAACTCGAACAAGTACGGTCTGCTGTGGTGGGAGCGCTCAGCTAATTTGTTTCTAAGCTTCTATCTTTCAGCCTCCGAACCGGAACATCAGCAGAGCTGGTACCAGCTAAAGAGTTATAGAAATACCATGGTTATAGTGTCGCGATAAAGTCTGTGTTGCATGTTGTGTCTGTCTCTGGTGGGTGTCCTGTGCTAGCACTGGGTCCAGAGAGAGGGGATACTACACTAGACAGAGTAAATGCCTTTTCCTTTCTCTACTTCCCCTATCTCCAACCAAATTATCAATCACATCCACCCCAGGCCAAAAGACTTTGGTCCCCAATGCATCAGGTTTATTTTTTATTAGGTTCTCTAATAATCATTTTGTTGTTGATTTTTGTTATTGATACATTTGTATTGTTAGTTACATTTTCTTGTATTGCAACTAAATGTTAGTTTAAGTATCAGCAATTTCACCAAGTTCTCTGTTATTATGCATCTTCCAAATCATTTTAACCTTGCATGACAACTGTGATAATCCTACAAATCTTATTTGTTGTGTGTATTTAAGGGTTAGGGTTAACTTTTATTGTTTGATGGCTATTGCAGCATCAAACTTGGGCCTCATTTTGTTTGTCAATGTACCCAATTATTGTAATGGTCATGGTTTTATTGTATTCCCAATTATGATGATTGTGATTGTTTGCATTTGTGTTTGTTATATCTGGTGTTTAGTCAATTGTAATGGTTTTAGTTATATTCACCCGGTTATGATTGTTTGGTTTGTTTGCAACAGATCACCTGTGACCTACAACAACTACTACTACTGTAATGATCATAGGTCAAGGGGCGGAGTGTTGTAGGAGCAGCAGTGATCTGTATGCTTTGTATGACTATGCTATGTATAACCTGTATGCTCAAAAGGTCTGTTACACTCCTCTCCTCTCCCTCTTTGAATACCTGTGAAGTGGCTTTCCTCCTCCCCCTCCCTCCTGGAATGCTTGTGGGATGAATGGGCTGGTTGAACAGCTGGAAGATCAGAAGAGCTCCCAGGTAGACAAGGTGTCTGACACTCTGATTAGGCAGCGCTCACACACCCAATGCGTGGACATTGTCCGAGGTGGAGTGTGACCAACCAGATGCGGCCAAGTCATCTCTAGTCACAGGCCATGAGGAGCAGGTCCTTAAAAGGGGAAGGGGCCATGTGCTCAGGAGTGCACTCACAAGCTTGTACCTCCCATGAAGGCCCTTCGCCCGGATTGCCTGGCCAGTGGCTCACTGCGTTGCATTCCATCGTGCCTCGGGAAGCCTTACCTTCATCGCACCATCCATCGCTGCGCTGTGGGACACTTACCTTGAAGGATCCTGACATCTCCAGTGCTTTGCCTGTCCTGGGAGCGTGAGTATGCGAGTGTGAGTGTGACACCCTCCCCTGCCCCACCACCTTCTTTGGAGCTTATCTATCAGTATAATAAACGTGCTGCTTTCTGCCAGACTCTGGTGGGTCATTAGTCCTCCCTAAGCTTACTAGCTGGCCCAATTTTGGGTAACACAGAGAACCCTAGACAGCAAGAGATGAGCTTTTAAAGAATAAAGATCTAGTTTTTAGGTAAATGTAACTGGTAATAAAAATTAGGAAAGGGAACTACAAAAAATAGGGTATGTAGGCAAAAATGTATACAAGGTCATCTTGAAGTTTTCTCTGAGGCTTCAGGGGCTCTCCCCTGTGTACATTAGGGTGACCAGATGTCCCAATTTTATGGGGACAGTCCCGATATTTGGGACTTTGTCTTATGTAGGCACCTGTTACCCCTTACCTTGTCCCGATTTTTCACACTTGCTATCTGGTCACCCTTCTGTCCATCTAAATCCTGATTTTCTAAATTACTTTCAAAATCTCAAATTCAAAATTCATTTTGAGGAAAGGATTGCCACTTGGTAAATATTTGCGTGGTACCTAACCCGTTGGGTAACTGATATTGATTGGGACCCACAGGTACTACTACAGCACAAATAAAAATCATAACACTGAAAACCTTCATAAAATTGGGGTTCCAGTGTCCCCAAGATGTTTGTAAAATTGGTGTTTATCTGGGAGTCTGAGCTGTGCTTTTTTACCTTTTTCTCAAAATTAAATTACAAGATGTATCAATATGATATAAAGATAAAATGGTGAAAGAAACTTTAAAAATTATCAGAAGAGCTAGTTGTCATGTGTGTTTCTGCGTAGGTTATTTTTCTCTTAATTTGTTTAGAATGGAATCCTTCTCATGCCATGAGAGAGATCACCCAAGACATAGCTCTTTGTTTCTCTTAAGAGTGGTAGGGGTCGGGGGATTGTGACATATTGCCTAATATCGAACAGATCAGTCACCCTCAAAATTCACTGCACTACAGGCAAAGCGGTCAAGGTAACATAAGGAATCTATTCAGTGTGTTTCTTTTCCAGTGGTGAGCTGTACAGTTTTTTGTTTTTATTTTAAATTGCAACATCCATTGAAGTTTATTGACCTCTGCTGGCCATTTTGTGGCAAGTTTTAATCCCCTAAATTTGTGGAAAAGTCTCCTCCATATTGCTTGTAAAGTGTTTTCATTTCAGCAGCTGTGATCACGTCATTTCTTGATGTTGTCAAAATGCAGCTTTATCTAATGGACTCAGAGCCCTGCACATTAACAAATGTTTGTTTATCAAATTCTGTCAGAAGCCCTGAGATGCTGCGATCAGAAGGTTCCTACTCTATGGAAGGGAGACATTCTTCCACGGACTCCAACAAAGCCTCAAGCGGAGATGTCTCCCCTTATGACAACAACTCACCGGTATTGTCTGAACGGTCGCTGATGGCAATGCAAGAAGATGTTGCCCTCAGTTCAGATAAGCTATACAAGGTGCCCGAACAGTACATGTTGGTTGGCCATTTGCAGTCTAAATCAAGAGAGCATTTGCCTGGATCATGGGCTGTGAAAGGTAAAGTAGGACCAGTACATGTTTGTTTTTCTCACATGCTGTTTATAAGGACGTGTTGTTTATTGTTTCTCCCCCTTGTGGCAGAATCGCTTCCTCCTCTTCAGACCTACTTATCCAGCAGTGTGATTTTCCGCACTGTACTTGAGCTGTGATAAAAAATAGGTCCATATAGGATCCTGTGGATCCCTCCCCTCCACATAATGGAGGATTCACTGTTGGTTGGCCTTTTAGATATGTGAGAGCATGGCACTTGTGCGGCTGGAATGGTAAAGAGTGCTATGCGTCAAGATTAATATAATGGAGCAATAGAGAGCTCTAATAATGAACAGCTGGCATCTTCCCTTCCAGGTTGAGCCATAAGGCTCTGCTCCTCAACCCATGTTGTGAGCTCTGCTGGCTGGCCCCTACCATTATGCTGCATTTGTGCTCATTAGAGTATTGCATTTCCCAAACTCTTGAAAGCTGAAGCCACCATTTAGGAAAGTAAAACACATCACACATCACTCTTCAATCCTGCCATGCTAGCAGAACAACGTGGGGGAACCTTGCACTGCCGCTGTCCTTCCCATCTTCCCAGGGGTATTCCGCACACTTTGTTACAGTGCAGGCCTTGCCCTACTGCTTGTTTGTGTAACCAAATGGTGCCCTCAGCTGTAATGATTAAATACTTTCAAGTTATAAATTCCATTTGCTTGATTATTTCTGTGAAAGTCTACAGTTCATGCTACAATAGTGGTATGCTGCCAGCACTCCAGAAGACTCTTCACATCAAAATTGCAGAGTACTTAATGGGTAAATTGAGGAAATATAGCGATCTGGAGCATGACTTTCAAAGGTCTTTAGACGCCTAAAAATGCAGACAGGTGGCCGGATGAATTTTCAAAATGCACCTAAACAGGTTAGGTGCCTAGCTCCCATTGAAATCAATGGGAGTTTGATGCCCCTAAATCATTTAGGTACTTTTTAAAAATTTCACTAGGCATCTGTCTGCATCTTGAGGCCTCCCCAACTCCTGGCTGCTGAGAGGGCTTTGTTACACACTTAAGGAAGGCCCCAATCCGAGAGTGAAAGCTCCTGGGTCTTCTCCATAGGGAGCTCATTGAAAGATTTGAGCCTAAATGATTCAGAACAAGATTTGGCTCTTTGTCTCTGGTGTACAGGAAATCCACCTTATCACTATGTTTGCTCTCTCATCTTGTGCTGCTGGATAAAGTTTTACCTTTAATTTATTTATTGTTCCATTCATGTGTTTCCATTCAGTGCTTATAAGGGATCATTTCATGTTCTTTTACTTCTTCTGTAGATGTTCCAGAGGATCATTTCAATATCTGGGGCACCTGGCATTCAACACTGAAATGTGGCTCCAAAGATCCAGGAATGACAGGTGTGACCTTTCTTTGATACTTTTTAGCCCCAGTCTGACAAAGGCTTAAGCACTTTGATATGCACTATGAACTGAAGGCAATAGGACTATTCATGGTGCATAAAATTAAACATGTGCATGCATGTTTATAAGATCAACGGTTTTCATTTGTTTATTTTTAAATGGTGAATCTTCATTCTAGACACATCTTCAGGGTTTTTTTAACAATTCCTCCGCTTCCCATTTTGTTTTTTTACTTCATTATTTTACAAATATATCAGGTAAAGAGAGGCACAACAATTATACAAATATGGCAGCATTTAAAAGTGAGCCACAAGATAAGGTAATAGAAATTCATCTCCTTTAAAGCAGAACAATAGAATTGAAAGGCAGTGTGTGCTAGGGGCTTAAGCACAGCCCTTGGAGGCAGGGGACCTGAATTCTACTCCTGACTCCACTAACTCCCTGTATACCCTGGGCAAATCACTTAACTCCCGGTCCTCAGTTTTTCTTCAATCTGCACCTACTTACCTCACAGGAATGTTGTATAATTCATGCTTTTAAAGCACTTTGAAGTTATATGGCATTATGTCAGTGCTAAGTGTTAAAGTCACCAGCTTTATACAACAGGTACAGTTCAGATAATACAGGTCCAACATCGACCTTGCCAATATAGTGCAACAAGTCAGTGGTGACTTGTAAAATGTCAGTGTGTCATATTGATGTTCTCTGCCTTATTCTGGTCCTCAGGTTCATATGGAAACATTTATGAAAGCAGCTCATTACGACCAGGACGGTGCTCTCTTTCCCAAGGGAACCTATCATTGAATTGGCCTCGGTGGCAGGGTAGTGCAACAGAATTGGACAACGGGAAGCAAATAATCAGAAGGAGTCAGACTACTGCTGCCATTCCTGAATGTAGGCCTCATCCCCCAGTTTCTCGTGTTTGCAGTACGCCACAAATTGAGGGTGGCAGGAGGAGTTCAGACCAGTCCAATTCAAGGGCTGAGCGGCATTTGACTTTTAGTAGCGCAGAGGACCTTACAGAGCATGACCCAAATGTGGGTTGTTTGCCAAGAACAGCTAAACCTTCGTACCTGAGACAAGAAGATATAAACAGAAAAGAGAGGCCACCACCCCCTTATCCTGGCCCAAAAAACCAAAGTTCTGCATTGTCCCAGCGGCCAGCTGTCTCTTCAACAGTGCATTCATTGTGGAGACTTCAAAGACCAGAAAAAAGTTTGGGGACCGTAGCAGCAGGAGGACCAGCAGCTGAATCAACTGATCAATCCACTTCCAGTCAGCAGTGGCAGCCCTTGCCGAACAAAATGGGTAAAACCTATTCCACTCCAGCCAATAATCAGAACAATAAAAATGTATCGGAGCCAGACTGGCACGATTGGCAAAGAGAGCGGTGGCAAATTTGGGAGCTTTTATCAGCTGATAACCCAGATGCTCTCCCTGAAACCCTTGTATGATCAGACTCTTACTGAGAACTGCCACCCAAGCCTACGCGTCTCTTGAATAGGGAAAGACTAGTGACGTTAGAAAACTTTTTGTTTTATACCAAGTACATTTCATTTAATTTTTTAGAAAACTTTGTTCACTTTAAATCTTTAATAGCACTGTCAAGCAGTCCATTTACAAATACAGTATGTTCCTGTTTCATAGCAAGCTTTTGAGAGAGAAAAATGAGATGAACATTTCAGTGTAACAACTCTGCATGCACAAACCGTGTGTAAGATAAAACTAGTGCTTTGGTGTTGCTAAGGTGTATTTATATGTCTGCAGTTTTGATGATTGTATAGTCTGGGTTATGTATGATAATCATATAGTATGTTTTCGTAAACAGATGACAATCAATTAGGACTGACTTTTTTTAAAACAAATCACTGCACTTACTTATGTTACCATAATATGCGTTGGAATTCTATAGAAAGTGCACAAGCTGGTTTCTGTGCTTTTAAACAACTTGTTAATGGGGGGCATTGTCCTTCTGTTCACTGCCTATAAAAAACACTAAAATAGAATGAAACATGAAAAGCCATATATTTTATAAGGGTAGTAGTAAGCTAGGGGGGACATTATTTACCAAATATTTTTTTCTTATAAATGTAAGTTTGTGAACAAAATTAAAATTTGATACAATGTTATAAAAGAATATTTTTTTAGATTCTGTTCAGAAGCAGTTCAGCTAATCAATCAAGAGTAAGTTTGTGCCTAAACCAAACTAACAGACTTAGTGCAAAAATTCACCCTCCCATTCTAGAGCGACTACAATCTTATATATACAGTATATAATATATAATATATATTTATAGGTGTATGATTTTATATATTTTAAAACAATGAACTGGAATCCAAAATTTAAAAAAAAATGAAATAAGGCATGTAATAGAAAGAAATATGGCTTTTTCTTTTAAACAACAAAAAAACAAAGCAATCGAAATAAGCATTTAAATGTATTTTCATAAAGGAGTCACATGCAGTGTTTTAGAAATGAGTACGACATTTGGAGAAGTTCACAGCTTTGTGTATAAATATTGTGCCAAAATTTGGGGAAATGTTTTTTTTCTTCAATAACTAACTATATGTTACATTGGTAAATGTCGCTGTTACACAAGTGCTGGTGTTATTAAACTGCAAAAATGTTTATGACCAGCAGGTGGCAATGTACTTCAGTATTTTAAGAGGATTTTTTTTTTTCACATAAGGGAAAATGTATCATATAAAAAGATTTTTATAAAACATGTTAGTCTTAATTTTAATGAAGCTGAAGACTTATTCAATGATGTTGTCTTGAAGTTCTATCTTGTGCCATAACGATGGAATAAAAAGCTAAACAAAAGCATTGCAGTATTTTTTGCTCTTTTGTTGTAATAATGGTTATAATAAAACCCCACAAATGTCAGTGATTTTTATTATCATTATTGGGTAAAAATTTCAAAAGCACCTAAGTTACTTAGAAGCATTTTCAAAAGTGACTTAGTCTCATTGAAAATCAGTAGGACTTGGTTCCTGTATGCCTTCACAGCCAATAGACACTGTGGCTGGCCCATGCTGGCCGACTCAGGCTCACAGTGCCCGGGCTGTGGGACTGTTTCATTGCTAAGACTTCTGGACTTAGGCTGGAGCTTGAGCTCTAGGATCCTGTGAAGTGAGAACATCCTAGAGCTCGGGCTCCAGCCCAAGTCCAGAAGTCTATACAGCTGCGAAACACCCCCACTGCCCAAGCTCTGTGAGCCTGAGTCGGCCAGCATGGGCCAGCCATGGGTTTTTCTTTGCTATGTAGACATACCTTTAGACTCCTAAATCCGACACATAACTCTGGCTTAACTCAGTGTAACTAAATGGATTTATGCAAGGTTTAAGCTGGTTCAAGTACATCCGTATATGAGGTTTATATAATTATAACAAGATCAATTTAAAAAGATTTAATTAAAGCAGAGCAACTTTTCTAATGTTGATCAGGTCTAACTGTGGTTTTAAGGTACTAACTTTAGGCACCCAAGTTTGAAAGCTTTGAGGCATTAATATAAAGGGAGGTTCACTCCCAGTCTAAGTCAAGTCAATGGGAAAACATCCATTGTCTTCACTGGGTCTTGAGTTTGGGCTTTTTCTTACACACGTATGTAAAACTAAGTGACCAATCAAAGCACACCCTGTGATGCTGAAATTGCAAAAGATAACCATGATTTTTTTTTTTTGGTTCTAGAATCTTGTATTTCAGCAGGTGCTCAACTAGTGTACACATGGCACAAAACCATGAATGTGTGAGGGAGCAAGGCCGCCAGTGTGTCTGTAATACTCACTTCTGAGTCAGTAGTTTGACTCCAGCCCAGGTCATTAGCAACTCAAAGTTAGCATCTGATGGGTGGGTTGGTGCTCTTTGGGAAAAGGGTTGATAGTGTGTGAACAGACCCAGAGAAGCCACCTTCACCTTTAGCAATGAACTGTCTTCTCTCTTGTAAAGGGGCAACCGTTCTGGTCAGGGTTAAGACATGTAGGCAGTGTGGGGCTATGCCTGTACTGTTGATCCTAATAATACCTAGCTCTTGTATAGCACTTTTTATTAGTAGTTTTCAAAGTGCCTGCCTTTACTCAGGTGCATATTCCCAATGAAATTAATAGGAATACCTACCAGAGTAAAGGTGAGCAAGATTTGATCCATTGGAGATACCTAAAAGACTGCAATCCCTGATGCTGTCAGGCGGGCTGTCTCCTCTCACGAACACTACATTTAAATAAAAAATCTGAGTTTCCAGTAACCAGACCTTCTGAAACAACATCAATCTGTCGAACTGCATTGCAACTGTGAGCGGGTGGTCATAGAGACAGATTCCTGCTTATAGACTGGGTGCAGCTATAGGGCACGTGCTTGTTGTTAAATGTGAACTGTGAGCAGAAGTAAACCAAAAATAATAGGAAAGAGAATGAAATATGAAAAGAGACTACATATGGTGCAGAGACACAATAGGAAAATGGCTTCAACCAGCCAATTCAAGAATTTTAGATAGCCCAAAGCCACCCCACACTTTACTGCTGTCAGCTGTATTCTATAGATGAAACCTCAGCTCAGGTCCAATAATAGCATCATCTATCCTGTGAGAGGGACTTGTGTTATAGAAATCCAGTCCTCCATTTTGAATCCCTTTCCAAATACAGAAGCGGATACATTTACACAATTTTTCAGAGAAAGATGTTCAGTGGTTATTCAAGCACATGAAATATTTTTTCTTTTGCATCTTGTGTGTGTGTGTAAATATATATTTATTTACACACACACACACACAGACTGCATGTGTGTGTTTGGAATTGATGCAAATTGATGGCAACACAAACCAAATCTGGAAGACATCCTTGGTGTCATATAGTTCAGTACTCAGTTGTTTGGCAGAAAATAAATATAGAACAATGTAGGATTCATACAAGGTTCATGCACTTGGCAACATTCAGGGCGCACCCGGAGTGTTGTGTAGGAGCAGTGCACACACGGCTCCTCTCAAGGGCATGAACCTTGGAATCTCGCCCACATGACAAGAACCGTGGGAAGCCTCCCAGGTCTGGGCTCAAGGCCCGAGAGCAAGGAATGTGGTAGATAGAAATTGGTAAATAAGAATGTTAAACAAAGCCAGTGTATTCCTTTTATCTGTTGGAGAATGTAATGCGCGGGGGGAGAGAAAAAATAAAGGAGAGGGTGGAAAGCTGACAGGACCAGTCCATTGGCAGACCAGCCTGTTTGCTTGCTTAAAGCTTTGTGCTGTCTTGTATTTGAACCGCAACAACTCGTGCCCAAACGTGGGGCCCTCAGCACTCACCTTGCCCGGCAAGGGTTTCAGACGCGTCACTCATCCGCTTCGCGGATCCCGGTGAGTATTTTTCATTGTGGTAAGTATGGGAAGCTCCCTCTCTGCTTTGCAAGTGCAACACCACAATGAGCTACAGTATTTGCTGCGTAAGGCTCAGCATGATTGCCCCACTCGAGAACTCACTCTCCTGCTACAGGAGGTGAGTGCTCAATGCCCGTGGTACCCTGAAGCCGGAACCCTTGAGCTAGCGGACTGGGAGCAGTTGGGCCAGACATTGCACAAAGAGCCTCAGGCGCCCGTGCAGGCTTTACATACAGCGTGTCGCCTCGGACAGGCCCTCCCTCGCGGGGCTGGTGCTCTCGCCACTCCCGTCCGCTCCTGCAGCCATTCCCCCTCCTGGCGATGCGACACAGCGTGTCGCCTCGGAAAGGCCCTCTCCCGCGCCAACAGAGGGGCTGCCGATCCCGCCACCCCCGTCCGCTCCTGCAACCATCCCTCCCCCTGCTTCGCCCCTAGTGCCTCTATTACCACCGCCTCCCTTGCCTTCCCCACCAGAGCCGGTGTGTGATTACCATCCCCCCGTGGGGCCCCATGCTCCGGGGCCCCCCAGGGGGTCGTCCGCGTCTGCTCAGGGGCTTTTGCTGGTGCAACAAATGGCTCACGCAGCGAAGACTCGCTCCGATATTACAGCACAGGAGTTGGCTGATCTGGTCTCAGTTTGTCCGGTGACCTGGCAGGATGATGGCCAGGGCAACCAGGTTGCAAACTGGGTCAGTTTGCCTTACTCGGTGATCAGAGAGGTAAAGAAAGCGATTCGCGAGTTCAGCCTCACTAGCACGTATGTACGTGGTCTCATTGAAGGGCTACGTACTGGGTACACCCTGATCCCTGAAGATTGGAAGGCGCTGTTGCGCATGATGCTGACGCCCAGTCAGTATGTTATTTGGCTTAGTGAGTATCGGCAGATGGCGGAACGCCAAGCCCATATATAGAGAGCAAGGTATCATTTATGAGCACTTGGCAGGGGAGGGCCAGTTTGCTACCGTTCAGATGCAGTCTCAACTCCCTCAGGCCGTCTTCCCCATTATTTCCACCTGCGCCCAGCATGCTTTCCGGAAGGTCCCGGATTCAGGCAAGCCTACAGAAGCTTTGCCAGTATCCGTCAGGGTGCCTCAGAGTCCTTTATGGATTTTACCAACAGATTGCAGGAGGCTATCCTCCGACAGGTGGATAACCCTGCGGCAGCTCAGGAGATCCTGTTAAAAATGGCGGTTGAAAATGTGAACGAGGATTGCCGCTGTGCTCTCCAGGTGGCACAAGCCGCTGGCGTTCTAGAGCTGTCGGACATGCTGCGGGCGTGCCAAAACATCGGCACACAAGCACATAAAGCTGGGGTTCTGGCCACCGCCCTGCGGAAAAGCGGGAAGGAGGGGAAGTATTATTACTGCTGTGGTAAGGAGGGTCACTTTCAGCGGGAGTGCCGCTCATCGACAGCGCCCGCCTGCCCCTCAAAGAAGTGCCCCAAGTGTCGGAAGGGCTATCACTGGGCTAATCTGTGTCGTAGCGGGTCGGGAAACTGCACGACGGGTCTCCCCCGAACCCAGGGCCAAACGGGGGTGTTTCCCACTCAGACAATTGTTCCTCTGCCTTAAAATCCATAGATTCCATGAGGGCGGCAACTGCCGGAAGTGCAGGACTTGATTTGATTATGCAGGAGGACACTGATTTTCAGTTGCCAGGGGAGGTTTGCGCCATACCTACACAGGTGATGGGACCTCTCCCTGCCGGATTTGTGGGTCTGGTTCTCCCTTGCTCACACGCTGGGAAACAGGGTTTTTTTGTCATCCCAGGGGTCACTGACGCCAATTACACTGGCGTTATTAAGGTTCAGGTGTGGACCCATCTTCCGCAGTCGCTCCCGCGTGGACGGTCAATTGCACAATTGATTTTAGTCCCCTATCAGGTGCCAGCCGCAGAGGATCGAGCCCAGGGCGGAGGCGGCTTTGGATCAACACTGTCTCAGTTGCCGTCTCACAACACGTCCTCTCCGCTTGTTGCTCTAACAATGTCGGTCCGCCCCTCGAAACCTCAGTTAACACTTCTCTTAAATAATGTTCCTTTTACAGGGTTGGTGAACACTGGAGCTGACGTTACGGTGATTCGTGATTCGGAGTGGCTGGTCGGTTGGCCAACAGTTCCTTCTAAAGAGTTGTGGGGGATCGGGGGTAGCAAACCCGGGCGCCAAAGTTTGTCTTGGGTCACGGTCTCTAAACCAGGAGGTCATGTCCTTGCTACAATCCGCCCTTTTGTACTCCCTGTCCACCTCAATATTTGGGGCCATGACTTACTTGTAAACCTGGACACCACCCTCGATATTAATATATAATGGCCCCAAATCCTCCCTCACCCACCTTGCCCTCCGCATTACCATTGGTATGGCAATCCTTAGAGCCCATATGGATTGACCAGTGGCCCCTCCCCCAAGAAAAGCTGAAAGCGCTTCATTCACTTGTACAACAACATTTGCATGCATAGCGCTTGGAGAGCTTTACTAGTCTTTGGAACTAGCTGCTGTTATTTTGGCCTTTCAACTTTTTGCTGATTGTCCCTTTAATTTGATCATGGACACGCATTATGTTTATCAGGTAATTGATCATTTACCCCTTGCCCTCATCACCCCTCAGGTCGATGCGGACCTTCTTCGCCTGTTTTTGTCCTTACAGTATCTCCTCACCACTCGTAATTTCCCTTATTTTGTTGCTCATATTCGCAGTCATACCCCTCTGCCTGGGCTACTCACTGAAGGCAATGCGCACGTTGATCGCGTGTTACGTGGTCAGGTAAATTCCCTTTTTTCTGACCCCATTGAAAGCCATTCCTTTTTTCATCAGTCTGCCTCTGTTTTGGCCCGACAGTTTCACATTCCTGCTGATCATGCATGTTCTATTGTTCGTTCTTGCCCCCACTGTGCCGCTGCTGCCCCTACCTTTTCTTATGCCGTTAACCCCAGAGGCACAGCAGCAAATCAGCTGTGGCAAATGGATGTCACTCACGTGCCACAATTCCGCCCCTATTCGTTTTTACATGTTTACATTGATACCTATTCGGGATTCCTCTGGGCGACCCCACAGCATGGGGAAGCCACTCCCAAAGTTATTCACCATTTGCTAGCCTGTTTTGCTATTATGGGTCGCCCGAGCCAGATAAAAATGGATAATGCCCCAGCCTATTGCTCCACAGCCCTCTCCACCTTTTGTGCCCAATGGGACGTCCGTCTCAAACATGGGATCCCTTATAATTCCACGGGCCAAGCCATTGTTGAATGTGCAAGTCGCACGCTAAAAACCTTGCTCAACAAACAATTAAAACAAGGGGAGCTGCGTCTCCGAACCTTAGGAGACATTCAGCAACAAATGCATATCCTTTTGTTTACTTTAAATAATTTAACGCTGAACGCAGATCAGCAGACCCCCGTGGATCGGCATTTTCACAAATCCGAGGTACTGGAAAGACCGCGTGTCTATTACCGTCAGCTGCCCGATCCGCAATGGTTGGGCCCGGTACCTTTAATCACTTGGGGTCGGGGATATGCTGCTGTGTTTCTCCCTGCAGGACCATTGTGGGTTCCGCCCCGGTGTGTGCGACCGGCACTGAAACAGCATGGCGTGGCACCAGGGGCTATCGAACTCCATACCGGAGTTTCAGCTGACCTTGGAGGAGAACGCGGTGCCTCCTGGGTCGACAACGGCGGGACAGAAACAGAGAACCATAGCGTCCCAAGCCAGCCCGTGACATGGGGAGCAGTAAAAGCATTGGTCGCCGCGGCTCAACGAAGACTGGCAGCAAACCAACAGCCAGAGACTCCTGAGACTTTGTTTGTGGCAATTCTTGCCCAAATTACTGCTAATTCTGTATTGATTGTATGCCTTTTGTGCCTGCTATTTCCTGTAGGGGTTGGCTCAGGAGAGCTTCCTCCGTTACGGGCCCAAATGACATATAACCTATGGGAAAGATTGGCTTCAATAGCAAATGTTACCAACTTTTGTTTATCTGATTTTGTAGCAGCTGAAGAATTGTTAGGTAGGTGCCTTATTCCAGTATGTCATCACCCTGCAGAAATTGGGAATGAGATGATGCTGGCTGCTTACGCGAACCTCTCTTCCCAGTACTCTAGCATGACTAATTGGGGCCCGGCCAATTACACTTTACCTTCTTAAGCTTATTTTTTGCTGTTGCTGTGTGCAATGTATTTCCTTTTTGTTAAGGCTTTGTCGAGACCCGCCCTGGCAGGCTCCACGAGTTATGACCTTGTCTGTCCGGGAGTTAATTGGCTTGCAAAAGCAAATTGATGGCTACCATGAGATGGCCGAGCACAAATAAATAAAAAAGGAGGGGATGTAGGATTCATACAAGGTTCAGGCACTCGGCAACATTCAGGGCACACCCGGAATGTTGTGCAGGAGCTGTGCACACACAGCTCCTCTCAAGGGCATGAACCTTGGAATCTCTCCCAGATGACATGATCTGTGGGAAGCCTCCCAGGACTGGGCTCAAGACCCGAGAGCAAGGAATGCGGTAGATAGAAATTGGTAAATAAGAATGTTAAACAAAGCCAGTGTATTCCTTTTATTTGTTGGAGAATGTAATGCGCGGGGGGAGAGAAAGAATAAAGGAGAGGGTGGAAAGCTGACAGGACCAGTCCGTTGGCAGACCAGCCTGTTTGCTTGCTAAAAGCTTTGTGCTGTCTTGTATTTGAACCGCAACAGAACAAATTTTGTTGACTTAAAGTAACACTCTTGCCCAAGATCACCTCATTTCTGTGTATTAACTGCAGCTGGATGGGGCAGAATAAAATGAACAGAGACCAGTTTAGAGCTGTAAAAGGTTGTGCTGGTCCCTTTAAAAGCAGACCTAGATCCAACAGTATCCTATTCCCACACTATGTGTTCTGGGTGTTTTAGTTCCCAGGGATGGTTAGGAGCTGTAGGCTTCACAGACATGCTTGCTGGGAAAAGGGTAGGGCTAGAAAGAATTCCTTTCCTCTCAGTCCAAGAGGGATCAGGGAAGGGGAAAGATCTGCTTTGAGTCTTTGGAAGGGAACTAGGAAAGGGGTAAAAGTGACTAGGTTTCTCTAGCCAAAGTGTTTGGAGCGGGGTGAGAACCAGAGAAAGAGACTGGGTAAAGAGTATGGACTGTAATTACCCCTGAAAGGGGTGGAGATTTTCAGCTGCAGGACTAAGCTACCAAACCAAAAGGAAAATCTGAGGCAGAGCTACCTTCACGTGATGGACAGATAAGGTACTACTAAATCATCTCAACAACTTTAAAACAAGTGGTCAGACTGTGTGGCGATAGGACTATAAAGCGTAAGTGCCTACAGGAGCTAGTAAAACTAACATTAAAACACTGGTTTTCTTTAACATGTTGCCTTGTTCCAATGTTAGAAAAAAAATAAACTAGAGTGACTCAATTTTTATCCACCTGATTTAACTCAATCAAAGTGCAGATTCTACCCCATGGAAGTCTATTGTTCAGAGCTTTTGTGGATTGTAGCAAAATCTAGAATAATTTTAACTATCTAATCAATTGTTATGTTTCAACATTAATACCTAAAATGTATAATGCATATCAAAGGTGGTGGGAGGGAGCAATATGAAGAGGTGAATGAGTGTGGGTCATAGAGGTTTCTTGGGTCCAGCACTAGCAAAGCCCAATGGAGAAGCAGATATGGTTGCTGCCATTTTAGCCTGAAATAAGTAAAAAAATCTCATTTTTCCCATACTGACTCAATCTCTATCTTTTAGTCTCTTGTATCTTTCCCAATAGGAAGTCAAAGTCATAGCTGTGTTGGCTCTGCCTTAGAACCTTTGATAAAACTACCGCATCAATATCTGCCAAATCTTTTGTTAATACTTTAGATTTCTTTTATGTTTTCTTTCTAGGCTCTGAGCTTTCTTAAACCCCTACTATACCCTCCTGTGGCAAAGTCTGCAGGATGGGGACAGAGGGTCACCTCAAAGCATTTCCTCTGAATGTTCCTCTTGGAAGTAGCAGAAGGCTGCAGAAGGGGCATGGAACTTGACTCCAAAGGCATGTGAGGAGAACTCTGCTCCCAGGACCTCTGAAGGACAACCTGCTCTTCACAATCCCCTACAGCTTTTTCCCACACTGCTGCATGGTTCTGTTTAGATCTTGCTTATAGCTGTGCAGTATAAAACAGGGAAGGGATTCTCTGCAGGCTAATACTGCTTGGAGAAGCATTAATTCTTTTGTGGGTTTCCATATATATGCAGGTCCTGGAGGGGGCATAAACTGTAGAATACAGCTGCTTCCTGATTCTTCCCATCCAGATATAGTCTCATCTAATCTGTAGACTAACCCCATGGATGTGGAGTTTGGACATTCTTGTGAGCAAAGGGGAGCCTGTCATGGAGACACAGCTCCCTGCCTTTGACAATAGTTGAGGGAAGCCAAATTTGTCACCCTGGGTGCTTAATGTTAGAAACCCAGCTTCTATTGAGATCAGTAGAGGCTGCAAGTGCATCATGATATTTATTTAGGTGCCTAAGGCTAACAGTGGGCATCTAATTTTAGGCACTTGAGTTTGTGAAGACAAGCCAAAATTTCTGATTTTCTTCTCTCCAGAACTGCTTATTGTGTGATTGGTAGTTTGTTGTTGTCCTCTGGAAAATCTACCAGTATTTGTGATTCTAGTCTCTCTCCCACCGTGCTCCTTTTGATGTAGATCCTCCATGATGTAGCCATTGGCCCACTTTCCTGCCAGTAGAGAAAACTAGGCCTATGTAGGAGATTACAATAAAGCTGCAAGAAGCCATTCTTGTAACGGGAGCTAAAGAATAACTGAACTAAAGACTAACTTTGTTTCCATGTAATGCCTTAACTCTCATCCTGTTGTGCAATACAGAAGCACAGCGAATGATTCCATCACATTAAATATTCTTCTTCGAGTGCTTTCTGCTGACTATTCCATTCTAGGTGTGCGCACACGCACGTGCGTGGCCGATGGAGATATGAAAGGTCGCCCAGTTTCTGCTCCGAGAATTTCATCCTGGATCACAGTCTGCATTTCAGAGTAACAGCCGTGTTAGTCTGTATTCACAAAAAGAAAATTGATGAAGTGAGCTGTAGCTCACGAAAGCTCATGCTCAAATAAATTGGTTAGTCTCTAAGGTGCCACAAGTCCTCCTTTTCAGTCTGCATTTGCTACTTCTATGAGCTGGCTAAAGTGCTTCCACCAGCCATAGTGACAGCTCACTTGACTAGGGCACAGGCGTCATCGGCAGCCTTTCTGGGGCAGGTGCCGATCCAGGAAATCTGTCGGGCTGCGACCTGGTTGTCTGTCCACACGTTCACATCGCATTATGCGCTGACCCAGCAAGCTCGAGACAATGCTGGCTTTGGCACAGCAGTTCTTCAAACTGCACGAGGGTCAATTCCAAGCCCACCTCTGAGGATTCTGCTTGTGAGTCACCTAGAATGGAATCAAAATGTGCAAGCACTCAAAGAAGAAAAAATGCTTACCCACCTTTTGTAACTGTTGTTCTTCGAGATGTGTTGCTCCTGTCCATCCCATTACCGGCCATCCTGCCCCTCGTTGGAGTTGGCAGCAAGAAGGAACTGAGAGGGCATAGGGCTGACGGCACCAGATATATTAGCACATGGGTGCAGCACTCAAGGGGGCGCACACACCTAGAATGGGATGGACACGAGCAACACATCTCGAAGCACAATAGTTACAAAAGTTGGGTAACTGTTTTGTAGCTTGGCATCAAACAGCCCTTTTACAGGCACTGTGGAGAAGTATTAAATTTCTGGTGTGCCAAAATTCTTTGAAGGGAAATAGTTTATTATTCAGGCCATGCTACAGTGAATCTGTTTCTCTGTTGGCTACCTTCCACTCTGCATTGGCACCTGAAAGAGAGGGATCCATTACAAAAGTATTGGCTTCTCCAGTGTATGGCTACTAATTCATTGGTAAACTAGAAGATGGGAAAACGGTAGTTGATGACCATAGGGAAACTTGGCCTAACCAAGTTTACATTGTAACATTTCAACAAGTAACTACAAGCTGAGACAAGTAAAAGAGAAAGGGAAGTAGAGGCAGAGGCTCCTAGTGAAGGCAAGGCGCCCTCTCTCATACCCTTCAACGAATTTCACTGGAAAAGGAAAAGTCAGCCTGATGTCGTGATTGTAGCATAAGCCATCACGTGGTAGCCCCAGGTTCTGAATGACTGTTGGACTCCTGCTGCCTGGGCTGGTAGAAGAGCAGTTCATTACATGGCTGCTGCAACTGGGAGCCAGCTTAACACCTTGCTCTTCTTGGTAATGACTGAATTCAAGACCTGGGGAAAGTGAAGGACAAAAAGTACTGTGGAAAGGGCAGATCTAGTGCACATCTCCCCTTATAGCTCTGCTAGAACACCTCAGTTCTGAGCTGCCTGGGTCCCTGTAGTTTGCACGGAGAGGGGCTTTCCTAGCCCAATTCTGAATTCTGTTGTATTTTGTTTTTCTGATGGACTATGGCCACCAAACTGGCTGTATATCTGAGTGTGATGGGGTATATTATGCCCACCCTGGGATGGAAGGGGTTAAGAAGCAGATCTGGGCCCAAGTGATCCTTTTAGCTAAGGGGGAGCTAACTCAGGGAGAATGGGGAGTTTAAAAAGCCAGCTCATCAGCGACCAGAGGCAGTAGCAAACGGGACTTTAGTGAGGGAGTGTGAGAGGCAGATAACAAACATACTCTAAACTTAGGCCAATATCCACTTCCTTCTCCATTCCCCTCTGCACTCCTGCACCAAAAAAAAAAAAAAGCCTGCAAGAGTAAAACTAATGCAGGCAGAAAGCCAGCAGCAGAGTGGGAGCTACCCAGTTTATTGCACGGAATACAGCATGTATGATTGTCATAAATATAAAGGGAAGGTAAACCCCTTTGAAATCCCTCCTGGCCAGGGGAAAACTCCTCTCACCTGTAAAGGGTTAAGAAGCTAAAGGTAACCTCACTGGCACCTGACCAAAATGAACAGTGAGGAGACAAGATACTTTCAAAAGCTGGGAGGAGGGAGAGAAACAAAGGGTCTGTGTGTCTGTCTATATTCTGTCTTGGCCGGGGATAGACCAGGAATGGAGTCTTAGAACTTTTAGTAAGTAATCTAGCTAGGTACGTGTTAGATTATGATTTCTTTAAATGGCTGAGAAAAGAATTGTGCTGAATAGAATAACTATTTCTGTCTGTGTATCTTTTTTGTAACTTAAGGTTTTGCCTAGAGGGGTTCTCTATGTTTTGAATCTAATTACTCTGTAAGGTATCTACCATCCTGATTTTACAGAGGTGATTTCTTTATTTCTATTTACTTCTATTTCTATTAAAAGTCTTCTTGTAAGAAAACTGAATGCTTTTTCATTGTTCTCAGATCCAAGGGTTTGGATCTGTAGTCACCTATGCAAATTGGTGAGGCTTTTTACCAAACCTTGTCCAGGAAGTGGGGTGCAAGGTTTTGGGAAGTATTTTGGGGGGAAAGACGTTTCCAAACAGCTCTTCCCCAGTAACCAGTATTTGTTTGGTGGTGGTAGCAGCCAATCCAAGGACAAAGGGTGAAATATTTTGTACCTTGGGGAAGTTTTGACCTAAGCTGGTAAAGATAAGCTTAGGAGATTTTTCATGCACGTCCCCACATCTGTACCCTAGCGTTCAGAGTGGGGGAGGAACCTTGACAATGATAATCTGCCTTGTGGGCAAGGTAGTTTATGTGTACGTGTGGTGTAAGCAGCTCATGGCCCTCTGAGACCATGTAGGGGCTCCTGAGACCAGAGTGACTGAACAGGAAGAGCTAAGGGAGACAGAGAGATACACAGACAAGCCTTTCAGGAACTCAGTAGAACAGTCCCAACCTCCATCTGACAGCCTCTGTGCTGTTGAGGAGGATGAAAATCTCAGGGAAGGAGAACATTAAGCTGGTGTGGAGGGAAACAATCCCATAGTTGGGACCCTCCTTCCAGATGATGTCATGGTATCCTCTGAATCACACTGAGGACACCTCTCCAGGGGAGGGAATCCCAGTTACAAGGAAAAGCAAGGCAGGGTGACCAAATGTCCCAATTTTATAGGTGACCAGATGTCCCCATTTTTCAGTCTTTTTCTTATATAGGCTCCTATTATCCCCCAACCCCTGTCCCGATTTTTCACATTTGCTGTCTGGTCACCCTAGAGCAAGGTAATAGTAATGGGGGACTCAATTATTAGGAATATAGATCAATGTGTTGGTGATGACCTGGAGAACCTCATGGTAAATTGCCTGCCAGGTGTGAAGGCTGAGGATCTCATGAGACATCTAGACCAACTTATGTGCAATGCTGAGGAGGAGCCTATGGTTATGGTACATGTATGTACCAATGACATAGGGAAAGATAGGAGAGGAGTCCTGGAGGCCAAATTTAGGCTGTTAGGTGAGAGATTAAAGTCCAGAACCTTCATGGTAGCCTTATCCGATATGCTTCCAGTTCCACGTACAGGGCCCTTTAGACAGGCAGAACTGCAGGGTCTCAATGCATGGGTGAGATGATGGGATAGGGAGGAGAGTTTCAGGTTTATTAGAAATGGGGAATCTTATGGGAAAGGAGGAGCCAAAGCAGGAAATCCGGACATCACTTAAACCAAAAATGGAACCAAATTGCTGGCATGTAAAATTGAGACAGTTGTAGAGAAGTTTTTAAACTAAGCACTGGGGGAGAACTGACAGGTGCAGAGCAGCACACAGTTTGAGTGGAGACATCCCTTAGGGCTGAATTTATTAATGAGCAAACTCTATATCTTAGGAAAAAGGATAGAAAAGACATTGGTAAACCATAGGTGAGAACTAATGAGGAATAGTCAAACATAAAAGAGTCCCATTTAAATATAATACATGCAATGGAATAGTGACAAAATGAACATGCCCTTATACACAAATCTTAGATGTCTAAATGCTAAGATGGGTGAACATGGGTGCCTGGCATTAAAACAGGATATTGATATAACTTGGTGGAATGAAGATAATCAATGGGACATGGAAAAACAAGGTATAAAATACGTCGGCATGACAGAATAGGTCACACTGGTGGGGGAGTGGCACTATATGTGAAGGAAAGCATAGAGTCAAATAAAGTAAAAATCTAAAATGAATCAAACTGTACCAGAGTACCTCCATGGATAGAAATTTCTTGCTTGAATTATCAGAATAGAGCGGAAGGAAGATACTACCAACCACCTGACCAGGATGATGATGGTGATTGTGAAATGCTCAGGGAGATTTGCGAGCCTACAAGGCAGGAAACAACAATAACGGGATTTCAACTAACCCCACCTCGACTGGGAATATGTAACCTCCTGAAGTGACACAGAGGTAAAATTTCTAGACACCGTCAGTGACGGCTTCTTGGAGCAGCTCGTCCTGGAACCCACAGCTGCACAGGCACTTCTTGATTGAGTCCCAAGTGGAGCACAGGAGCTGGCCTGATCTTGTGGCGGGGGAATGCCAAAGAAACCTGCCACAGTAGCATTTAACCTGAAAAAGGAGAATTAAACAAAAATGAGGAGGTGAGTTAAATGCAAATTAAAAGGAACAGTCACAAGGGTGAAATGCCTGGAAACTGCATGGAAACTATTTACAAAGACCAAAATAGAGGCTCAAACGAAATGTGTTTCCCAAAACAAAACAAAAAAAAGCCAGTAAGAGGATCAAAAATGCCCTCATGGCTAAACAGCAGAGTAAAGGAGGCGGTTAGAGACTTCCTTGAAAAATTGGAAGTCAGATCCTAGCAAGGAAAATAGAAAGGAGCATAAACTTTGGCATATCAAGGGTAAAATAAGGCAGGCAAAGAAAGAATTTGAAGAGAAATTAGCTAAAGACACAAAAACTAGCAGCATGGGTTTTTTACGTACATCAGAAGCAGAAAATCTGCCAAACAACCAGTGGAGTCTCTGGACAATTGAGGTGCTAAAGAAGCATTCAAGGAAGACAAGTCTGTTGCAGAGAAACTAAATGAATTCTTTGCATCAGTCTTGCCTGCAGAGGATGTGGGGGAGAGCCCTACACCCAAGTCATTCTTTCTAGATGACAAATATGAGGAACTGTCCCAGATTGAGGTTTCAGTAGAGGAGATTTTGGAACAAATTGATAAATTAAACAGGAAGATGTCACTAGGGCCAGATGAGATTCACCCAGGAGTTCTGAAGAAACTCACATATGATATTGATTAACAATTAACTGTGGAACATAACATATCACTTAAATCAGCCTCTGTACCAGATGATTAGAGGGTAACACTGATTTTTTTTTTAAAGGCTCCAGAGGCAATACAGGCAATTGCAGGCCAGAAAGCCTAACTTCAGTGCCAGGCAAATTGATTGAAAACTACAGTAAAAAACAGAATTGTCAGACACATAGATGAACGCGATTTGTTGGGGAAGAGTCAACATGGCTTTTGTAAAGGGAAATCATGCCTCACCAATCTATGGATTTCAAGAAGGCAGGCTTGGGAAGGCAAATTCAGGGAGCTCATAGTTAAGATCCCATGGGAAGCAAGTCTAAGGGGAAAACGAGTTTAAGAGAGTTGGCAGTTTTTCAGAGAGACATTATTAAGGGTACAAGGGCAAACAAACCCACTGAGCAGGAAGTATTGCAAGAGACCATCCTGGCTTAACCAGGAGGTTTTCAATGATCTGAAATGCAAAAAAGAGTCCTACAAAAAGTGGAAACTAGGTCAAATTATAGGGGGTGAATATAAACAAATAACACAAGAATGTAGGGACAAAATTAGAAAGACCAAGGCACAAAAAGAGGTTATATTAACTTGAGACAAGAAAACATTCTACAAATACATGAGAAAGACCAAGGACAGGGTAGGCCTGTTACTCAATGAGGGGGTAAAACAATAACAGAAAATGTGGACATGGCAGAGGTGCTAAATGACTTTTTTGTTTCAGTTTCCCACCAAAAAGATTAGTAGCGATTGGATGTCTAACACAGTGAATACCAATGAAAATGAGGTAGGATCAGAGGCTAAAATAGGGAAAGAACAAGTTAAAATTACTTAGACAAGTTAGATGTCTTCAAGTCACCAGAGCCTGATGAAATATATCCTAGAATACTCAAGGAGCTGACTGCAGAGATAGCTGAACCGTTAGCGATTATTAACACTATGTTTTAGTCATGGGTATTTTTAGTAAAAGTCATGGACAGGTCACAGGCAGTAAATAAAAACTCATGGCCTGTGACCTGTCCAGGCCTGTGACCTGTCCAAGACTAAATCTTGGCGGGGGGGGAGGTAGGGGGAGAGGCAGCCTGGGGGTGCTGTGGGTGCTCATGGGGGGGGGGTGGCCCAAGGGCACCACAGATGCTCAGGGGGGAGCAGTCTAGGACCCATGCTGGGAGAGGGCTGGGGGGGCGGCACATGGCCCGGGACCCCCGCTGGTGCTAAGGCAGGGTTGGTGGGGCTGGCAGGCTCCCTACCTGGCTCCTCGCAGATCCCCGGAAGTGGCGATGTGTTCCTCCCTTGGCTCCTGGCTCCTCACACTGCCCCCACCCCAAGTGCCAGCTTCGCAGTTCCCACTGGCCAGGAACCACGGCCAATGGGAGCTGCGGGGGTGGTGCCTGTGGGCGGCGGGAAAGTGGAGCTAATAGCTGAGAGGGAGGGACACATTGCCGCTTCCAGGGAGCTCCTTAGGGTAAGCACCACCCAGAGCTCTCACCCACTCCATGACTCAACCCCCAGTCCTGACCCCACTCCCACACCCAAACTCCTGCTGCTGCTGGGACAGGGGCAGTGGCCCAAGACTGCTCCAGCAGTGGCCGATGTGGTTGGCCCAGGGCCTGCCCAAGCTCCTCAGGCGGCCTGTGGGCCAGCTGCACCAGCTGCTGCAGAAGTCACGGCGGTCCCAGAAAGTCACAGAATCCTTGACTTTCGTGACCGCCATAACAAACTCACAGCCTCAGTAATTATCTTTGAAAAGTCATGAAAATTGGGAGAGATTCCAGAGGAATGGAAAAGGGCAAATATAGTGCCAGTATATAAAAAGGGAAACAAAGATAACTCAGGGAATTACAGACCAGTCACCTTAACATCAGTACCTGGAAAGATAATGGAGCAAATAATTAAGCCTTTCAAGTTGTGAACACCTAGAAGATAATAAGGTGATAAGTAACATCATGGATTTGTCAAGAACAAATCATGTCAAGCCAGATAGCGTTTTTTGACCGGGTAACAATCCTTGTGGATGGGGGGAAGCAGTAGATATGGTATATCTTGACTTTAGTAAAGTTTTTGATACTGTCTTGCATGACCTTCTCATAAGCAAACTAGGGAAATACAATCTAGATGGAGCTTCTATAAGGTGGGTGCATAACTGGTCTGAGAGCTGTTCCCAGAGAGTAGTTATCAGTGAAGCTGGAAGGGCATATAGAGTGGGGTCCTGCAGGGATCAGTTCTGGGTCCGGTTCTGTTAAATATCTTCATCAGTGATTTAGATAATGGCACAGACAGTACACTTACAGAGTTTGTGGATGATACCAACCAGGGAGGGGTTGCAAGTGCTTTGAAGGATACGATTAAAATTCAAAATGATCTGGACAAACTGGAGAAATGGTCTGAAGTAAATAGGATGAAATTCAATAAGGACAAATGAAAAGTACTCCATTTAGGAAGGAAAAATCAGTTGCACACACAGAAAATGGGAAATGACTGCCTAGGAAGGAGTACTGCAGAAAGGGATCTGGGGGTCAGAGTGGATCATAAGCAAAATATGAGTCAACAGTGTAACACTGTTGCAAAAAAAGCAAACATTGTTCTGGGATGTATTAGTGGGCATATTGTAAGCAGGACATGAGAAGTAATTTTTCCGCTCTACTCCATGCTAATTAGACCTCAACTGGAGTTTTGTGTCCAGTTCTGGGTGCCACATTTCAGGAAAGATGTGGACAAATTGGAGAAAGTCCAGAGAAGAGCAACAAAAATGATTAAAGGTCTAGAAAACATGACCTCTGATGGAAGATTGAAAAAACTGGGTTTGTTTAGTCTGGAGAAGAGAAGACTGAGAGGGGACATGATAACAGTTTTCAAATAAATAAAAGGTTGTTACAAGGGGGAGGGAGAAAAATTGTTTTCCTTAACCTCTAAGGATAGGACAAGAAGCAATGGGCTTAAATTGGGCAAGAACAGTTTAGGTTGGTGTGACGTTATTGACACAAACTGTGACCGTATAGACCACTGTTGCAACCAAGATCCTGTAGTGGCACCAAATCTTGTACAAAGGAGGTCAAGTAAGGTGTCTATGAGAAGGTTATGATTTGCTGGTTATGATTATGCTATGTATGCATGTATCATTTTTGTATTTAAAGTTATAAATATTGGCTCTATACTGCCTAGCCTGCTTGATGGCCCATTAAAGACCATCAGCTATACAATTGACCCATTGCGAGAAGGCAGATAGACCTTGTGACTCAGGAACGCATGCAGGGACATGCCTATGGACAGAACTCTAAGGCTTTCAAGCTATGGCTGGGCAGCTTGTATTTGAGACAAAGGAAGCACAAGCCACATGGCACATGGAAGAGAATATAAAAGGCCCTGGAAACATTTTGTGTTCAATCCTGCTTCTTACTTCTGGAGGAACCTTGCTACATACTAAAGCTCTGAACAAAGGACTGAATGACCCATTCCACAGTACATCTGTGGATGTACTCCGGAGACTTGATTTGAATCTGCAGTTTATTTCATCACTGCTGCAAGCCTGAACCAAGAACTTTGCCATTACTGTATGTAATTGATTCCATTTAACCAATTTTAGCTCTCATCTATATCCTTTTCCTTTTATGAATAAACCTTTAGATTTTAGATTCTAAAGGATTGGCAGCAGCGTGATTTGTGGGTAAGATGTGACTTGTATATTGACCTGGGTCTGGGGCTTGGTCCTTTGGGATCGAGAGAACCTTTATTCTTTTACAGGGGCATTGGTTTTCATAACCATTTGTCCCCATAACGAGTGGCACTGGTGGTGATACTGGGAAACTGGAGTGTCTAAGGGAATTGCTTGTATGACTTATGTTTAGCTAGTGGGGTAAAACCAAAGTCCTCTCTGTCTGTCTGGTTTGGTGTGCCTTAGAAGTGGAGAAACCTCAGCCTTGGGCTGTAACTGCCCTGCTCTAAGCAATTTATCCTGAATTGATACTCTCAGTTGTGTCCCACCAGAGGCAGAATCATTACAGTTGAAAATTAGGAAAAACTTCCTAACTGTCAGGGTGGTTAAGCACTGGAATAACTTGCCTAGGGAGGTTGTGGAATCTCCATCATTGGAGAGTAGGTTACACAAACACCTGTCAGGAATGGTCTAGATAATACTTAGTCTTGCCTTGAGTGCAGGGGACTGGACTAGATGACCTTCTTGAGGTCCCTTCCAGTCCTATGATTCTATTATTAGAATTCTTTGAGGCTGTCCACAAGCATGTGGGCAAGTGTGATCCACTTGACATAGCGTACTTGGGCATTCAGAAAGCCTTTGACTACTCGTAAGCAAACTAAGTAGTCATGGACTAAGAGGGACAGTCCTCTCATGGATCAGTAATTGTCAAAAGATAGAAAAAAAAGAATAGGAATAAATGGTCAGTTTTCACAATGGAGCGAGATAAACAGCAGGGTCCAGCAAGGATCTGTACTTGGACTTGTGCTGTTCAACATATTCATAACTAGGGCTCTACTAAATTCATGGTTCATTTTGGTCAATTTCATGGTCATGGGATTTTTTAAATTGTCAAGTTCATGGTTTCAGATATCTGAAATATCATGGTGTTATAACCAGGAGGGTCCCAACCCAAAAGAGGGTAGTGGGGGGGTTGCAAGGCTATTGCGGGGGGGTGGGTTGCAGTATTGCCACCCTTACTTCACTGCTGCTGACGGAGGCGCTACCTTCAGAGCTGGGCAGTCAGAGAGCAGCAGTGCAGGGTTGGATGGTATGGGGGGGATTATCATTTTGGGAGGGCAGGGTCAGTCTGATGCCAGGGCCCCATGGCCAGGGGGCACTGTGGTCGCGTCAGCCCACCCAAGGCCCCTTTAACCCCCAAGCGCTGGGCCTGGAGCTGGGGAGGGGCAGGGCTGGGGACAAGGGCACCAGAACCTATGTAAAAGTGAGGGGCCACCAGCACTGGAATAGGGGAGAGCTGGGAGTCATGCCCCCCCAGTTTTTAACATGGGCATAGTTGCGGGGGATGAAGGGGTGGCGTTGCCCATCCAAACTGCAATCCTCGGGCAGGCATGGAGTGGTGCTGGCAGGGCTGCGCTTTGTGGAGGTGTTGCCCCCCAATCCCCAGACTGCAAGCCTCGGGCAAGTGCGGAATGGTGCCAGCAGGGGCTGTGCTTTGCAGTGGGGGAGCTGATAACTATGCCTGTGTTAAAAAGGCGGGGAGTATGGCCCTCTGGCCTGCCCGGTTCCAGTGCAGTTGGCGGGGGTGCCCCAGATGAGGGGTCCTACTGTGTGCTGAGCTCCAGCTACTAGTCTCGGTTGGGCTGGGGAGAGACAGGACTTCCTCTTCTCCTGCAGGGACTGCTCCCGGGGCCGGGTCAGACCCACCCTGGAAAACTCCCCCTGCTGCAAGAAACTCCGCAGCTGCTCCCTGTGCAGTGACCCTTCCCCCCGCAGCTGGGTAGCGATGTGTGCAGGAAGTGGGGTGGGAGTGCAGATCTTCCTGCAGCTGGGGGAGATTCCCAGAGGTGGGTCTGATCTGGCTACTTAAGTCCAAAGCTGACTACAAAGGTTTACAAAAGGATCTCACAAAACTGGGTGACAAAATGGCAGACGAAATTCAGTGATGCTAAGTGCAAAGTAATGCACATTGGAAAACACAATCCCAACTGTACCTACAAAATGATGGAGTCCAAATAAGCCGTTTCCACTCAAGAAAGTCTAGCCCTGTCACACTGAGCTAAGCCAGGTTTGCACTCCAGAATGAAAGAATAGGGCAGAGTGCGGCCAGCCCGAGAACCACCCTTTCACCTCTCCCATTTGACGAAGGCCATGCTGTTCTGACAAGAATGTTTCCTGGCATATATGGTAATTAAGGAAAGGAAAGGAAAATGTGTGTGTTGCTACAGGGTGTTTTAACACTGGATCATGGTATCACTGACCTCCCACATTGCACGGGGCCTCAAGCCTGCCATTAACAAGTTAATTGTGTTTAGCACCTTCTATCTACAGCACTTTGTAAACACAGACAGATTATCACTCTCAAAACCCCCAAGGAGAATCAAAGAAGATTAGGGTTGGAAGGGACCTCAGGAGGTCATCTAGTCCAACCCCCTGCTCAAAGCAGGACCAACCCCAACTAAATCATCCCAGCCAGGGCTTTGTCAAGCCGGGCCTTAAAAACCTCTAAGGATGGAGATTCCACCACTTCTCTAGGTAATCCATTCCAGTGCTGCACCACCCTCCTAGTGAAATAGTTTTTCTGAATATCCAACCTAAGCCTACTGCTACTTGAGACCATCGCCCCTTGTTCTGTCATCTGCCACGACTGAGAACAGCCAAGCTCCATCCTCTTTGACCCCTCTTCAGATAGTTGAAGGCTGCTATCAAATCCCCCCTCATCCTTCTCTTCTGCAGACTAAATAAGCCCAGTTCCCTCAGCCTCTCCTCATAAGTCATGTGCCCCAGTCCCCTAATCATTTTCGTTGCCCTCCAGTGGACTCTCTCCAATTTGTCCACATCCTTTCTGTAGTGGGGAGCCCAAAACTGGACGCAATACTCCAGATGTGGCTTCACCACTGCTGAATAGAGGGAAATAATCACTTCCCTCGATCTGCTGACAGTGCTCCTACTAATGCAGCCCAATATGCCGTTAGCCTTCTTGGCAACAAGGCACACTGTTGACTCATATCCAGTTTCTCGTCCACTATAATCCTAAGGTCCTGTGTTCAGTGTGTAGTCCACAGTTATAAGTTACCACCCAGCTCTTTCTAAGGCCTTGGCTACAATATATGGTTTTGTCAGCAAAAGGCAGCTTTTGCTGACAAAACAGGGGAGGTATACACACTACAATGCCACTATTGGTGGCAAAACCAACTCGACAAGAGGCATAAAGCTTTTTTGCAGCAAAGTTAAAGCGACAAAGCATCAGTGTTCATTATGTTGCCATAACTGACCTCCCCCAGTATCCCACAATGTCCACTGTGACTGCTCTGCTCAGGGTTTTGAACTTGGCTGCCCTGCAGGCATGCATCCCTCCCCTTTCAAAGCTCTGGGAAGTGTTGACATTCCTCAGCCTAGAGAGCTCACAGAGCTGTTGAGGATGCTGCTCCAGGCAGCTGTGGAGGCTGTGGGAAAACTCAGAGGGAATCACAGAACCATTAATGTGGAATTGGCAGGCAGGTTAAGCAGGCTGCTGCTGCGGGGAGGAGTGGGGGAGAGGGACTGCTTTGCTGTGCAGAACCAGGGACTGATGTGTGTGGGGTTTTCCCCCTCCCTCAGGATTAGTTGCTAAATTTAAAGAGAGCATACAGACACTGTCCCCCAACACACACACTTCCCCAACACACACCCTGTTTCTGTCTCTCCCCCACCCACACACACCCTGTCACACACTTCAGTTGAAAAGTGGCCATCTAGTAGGATGCCCATGGAATGATGGGATTGAGCAACCTGCATCATGTGACACTGTGCCTGCCCCATGAGGCATTGCAAACCCTTCCCAAAACATCCTGAAGCCATTTTATAGCGTGATAGCTACCCACAGTGCACTGCTCTCTGTGTTGATGCAAGAATTGCTGGTTTTGATGCACTCTGCCAACACAGGGCACTAGTGTGGACATGCAACAGTGGTTTAATTAAAATGGCATAACTTTTGTTGACAAAACTCTGTAGTGCAGACAAGGCTTAAGCAAGTACATTTATTCTTACGGTGAAACATTCTTACAGTGAAAACATATTAAAAGTAAAAGAACATACATGCATGCTAAAAATCTTACCAGCAGTCACCCCAATTTTAATGCTCGTGGTAGGTGTCAGTCCTTCTAAATCCTCACTTGGGTTTTCCTCATGGTTAAAAATTCTTTGTTTGCTGATTACCTGTTCCTGAAGATGAGATCACAGGCCCGAGCTGTATTAAGAAACAACTGAAATACCCTGGGTCTGAATCTGAGACAATGACATACTTCCCAAGATGTAGCTTAAAAAGGCTGGGGTTTTGCATAACCAGAGGGGGGGAATTTGCATTAAGCTCTCCCTAGGTATTTTCCAGGAAATCCACTTCACGTGTCCCAGAAATCCATTCTTGTCTGGCACATTTTCAGTGTCATCCTTTGAATGCCCAGGCCTCACATCACATCTCCCCACTAGAGAGGTTACATGCAAATAATGTAATAATACATCATCTTTGCATTTAATATAACGGATCCCAATCTTAATTCAATAAGGTCTCCCAAGATTATACAGGAAATTGCCAAATCTGTCCACACCCTACCAGTTAGGCAGGCAATATGTTCACTTTACAGAGAGGGAAACTGAGACACAGTCAAGCTAAGTGTCTTTGGTGAGGCTGTGCAGTGAGTTATTGATGGAGCTGGCAACTGAACCCAGAAGTCTTGATTCCCAGTTGCTAACAGCAAATTCTTTCCTGCCTAACTTATTTATTATCAAATTATCTGAGTACCAGCCTTCATAGCTTATTGTAGTACTTAAAGCAGCAAGTAGGAAGTCTTGCTAATAACATTCTAAATTCCTCCTGCTGCTAAAAAAAGATGCCTGAAAGAAGCTTTAATTTAAACTTAAAAAGTCCTTAGTTCATCAAAGGGAAAGACCATCTCAGCCCGAGTTACCAGTTTAAACTTAGCAGAGATGAGCAGTGGAGACTCCATCAAAAGAGGTAAAGGGAAAATAATTTTGGATCGGAAAGAACTTTTTTATGCAGAAAATAAATGTGTGCAATGGTCTGCCAAGTGGGGTTACTGACGCAAAAACACTCTGTTCACTGCAGGACAAGTCTGCCTTACACCCAAAGGCTACTTCATAGCCAGTAATAAATACCCAGGCAAGGCATTATTCAGGCAGCCAGGTTCCACAGCTGGCAAAAGTATACCTCCATAATATAGCTGTTGGCTCAGTTTCCTGACAGTAGGGAAAACTGGGCCTGTTCAGGACCTCAGAGGAAAGCTGTAAGTAGACATTCTTGTAATCTTTGTAAAGACTACGGCTATGTCTACACTGCAATTAGACATCCGCCATTAGCCCATGCCAGCTGGCTTGTGCTCACAGGGCTGGGTCTAAGGGGCTGTTTAATTGCAGTGTAGGTGTTCTGCTTGGGCTGCAACCTGACTCTGGGACCCTCCACCATACCCTAATGGTCCTGGCTCCAATGCTACCAGCAACTTAGCAGGCCGTAAAGAGCGAAGTAAGGTTAAAAACAGAACAGAGCTACGAAATACTGGGCCTGATCCTGCTAGGACTTTCTATTGATAAATAACACTTTATAAGAGCCTACTGTTGTTATCACTACAAAGTGGAAAGTAGTAGCAGGTTAGTCCTGTCTGATAGTTCACAGGATCATGTGCAAAAGCAACAGATTTCACTTCAACCTTTGACAAAACATTTAAGCTATTATGAAATTACCAAAACAAAAGAAATGCACCAAAAAAACCCCACCCACCTTCTTTTGTCCTCTGTCTCACCCAGGTTCTTACACCATGCCCATCACCGTAATATAAAAAAATCTAACTTAAATAGTAGTGGAATTCTATAAATACAATAGGCTATGGTCACATGAGAGTGAAAGCACAAGTGCAAATGCAGACAGCAGCTGCAATGTGGTTATAAATGCACCAGATGAAACGTTGGGGTAGATGCAGTTCATGTTCATAATATGGTGTCAAAACAAGGACTGTAGAGGAGGATTTAGGATATGGTAGCTAGAAGGAAGCTATGTCAGTACAGGGAGATAATAGATGATTTATGCTTCTCATTCTTTGTCCAACAGCCCAGATCCCCAAAGGTAATTAGGCCCCTACCTTTGGGGATCTCGGCCAAAGTACTTTACAAACACTAATGCATAAAGCCTCACAATGGCCTTGTGAGGTAGAAGGAATGTGACCTCCATTTTACTAAGGGCCAACTTGGGCCCAGTGATGTTGAGGTGCTACATTTTCCAAAAGTGTTCACTAATTAGGGGTGCTTTCACTTCTGGGTGCCCAACTTGGGCTACCTAAGGTCAAATTTTTTAAACGGTATTTAAGTGGCTAAAGATGCAGATAGGCACCTAGTGAGACTTTCAAAAGCATTTCCCGCAAGGCACCTTAGCTGCATCTCTAGTCATCTAAATATCTTTAAAACCTGGCCCTTGTGCCTGATTTTCAGAGATGTTGACCACACATCTTTGTTGAGTGCTAAATGACTCCCCGTGACTGCATGCACTAATAAGGAAACAATAATGATTTCCAGAGTAATTATTCATTGTCTTGAATAATTTCTACCCTGGTTTAATTGAATTTGGCTAGATAAAGCAGTGGGCATGATGCAAAACTTGCTCAGACACCTGATGTGACAACTGGAAGTCTATGATCTTGGCTTTTGTGTAATGAAAGTAACAGCTGGAATACTTTGAGGTGAGTAACTTGAGAATCATAGGTCTGATTACTGTACGTTAGCTTCACACACCCAGACGTTGTCACTCCCCAGCCAAGTGGTTTACATGGCCTTTGTCACCATGACATTTGAACATAAATCTCTTGAAGCACATGGCAGTGTGGGAAAGCGTGCAGTGATGCCACCCATGCAGTGTATGTTCTGTGCATGAACTGGAGTCTTCAGCCTTTAAGGCTGTCAATCTGGCACCTTCCACTAGCACTAAATTCACTTTCATGGACAAAAGGAGAACTCTCCCCAGACAGCCTGAATAACAAATGAGTCAGGTGCACACATTTGACACGTGAAACATCAGTGCAGCCCTATTAGTTCTAGACAACTCTTGTTTAAATAAAGTAAACTTTGTGTCTCTCCAGACAGCGGGTCACAGCAAAATGGGCAGCAAAGTTCAAACCTGGCCTATTACTTTGTGAATAACTGACAGGGAAGGGAAGACAAGTACTTCAACTGGGCAGGGAATAGCTGCCTGTGTTAGACTGAAGCAAGGACAGAGTAGTAGTTCACCACTAGCTGAGCTGAAGGCAGCAGGCTATTCCTTGCAATAATTCTCACTAGCAAGGTACCAGTATAACCCTAGAATTTAATCCCTTCCTATGTTAGTAGAAGTTTTTGTATAAATACTGGTACATGAATAACATTCCTGTCTTATAAGATACATGAAAATAAAAATGATGGGATGGGCCTTTAAAATGTGTTTTTTGTTTTGTTTTTTTAAATCCTGGCACAGAATCAAATGCTTCACCTGGGTAGAGGCATGCAGTTTCCACTGCACTCAAAGGGGCTGTATCTGTGTCAATGAACAGAAGTCCCATCCCGTTGTTAAGGGTCTGTATTTTAAAAGGATAATTGAACATTAAAAGTCCCACATCTTTTCAGCTTTTATGAGTGCCTCCCACCTCTGGACTTTTGCACTAGCTCTGTACTTAGACCTTCCCAAAGCTCTGCTCTCTGTTACACTGGTACAAATCTGCAAAACCTCATTGTGGTTAATATGACGCTAATAGTTATGCCAGATTCACACTAGTATGAATGAGTGCAGAATTTCACCCAGTGTCACTCCAGCTTTAACTGATGTGCACTTTCCAGCCAGATTTGCCTTTGATGCCTTTTTGACTTTTTTTAAAAACAAAACCTTTCTTTATTCTGTCCTCAGCCTTGACACTGATATAGTATCTCTTCCAGCTCAGAGCAGTGCCACACAAGGAAGAGGTGGCAGGAGTCTAACGGGCCCATGTGAGGAGGCTGAGGAAGTCAGGCAGCCCTCCTGTTCAGAAGAAATCTTAATCCCCTCAGACAATTGCCTGCCTTTCCTCCTAGGCTGTACATAGGGAGGAGATGTAATTGTCACTTCTGTCAGACTATGAGGGAGGGGATTATCACTTTAAATTCAGCCCCAACGAATGTTAGGGGATGGAGATGGCAGCGGGACAGCAAGCATAAGGAAAAGGGAGAGCAGGAGGAGACAAACTGAATACATTCCCCAGCTTTGTTTAATGGTAAGAGCCAAAAATCCTCTGCATCCACCCCCCACCCAGTATGGGGATGGTACCACCAGCAAATCAGATTAGTACCTGATAAAAGGGGAAATGACAGAGGTCTAAAGTGAATATAAATGCCGTGCCTCAAAGGACCCCCTTGGTCCAGTGGTCAGGACACCAGCTTAGGGTTTGAGAGATGGAAATTCAAGTCCTTGCTCTGCCCCAGAAGTCCTGCGTGACTTTGGGCAAATCCCTTCACCTCAGTTTCCCATCTGTAAAATGGGGATAATAATGCTTCCCTATTTCATGGCTGATAGTATCCCAGCACCTCACACTCTAATCTATTTATTCTATTGTGATGGGAGCCACACCGTTGCAGATAGATATGTAGCCTGAAAAAGTCCATAGTTTAAAAATAACCATTTGTATGATAGTCTACTAAATTGATGGCAACTGGTGCTTGCCCCTCCAGTGATTTATACTAAAAAATGGGCCACGGGGTCCTCTTCAGATCCAGGCAGGGCCGGCTCCAGGCACCAGCTGAGGAAGCAGGTGCCTGGGGCAGCCAATAGAAAGGGGCAGCACTCCGTGCGTTATTGGGGCGGCATGTCCAGGTCTTTGGCAGCAAATCCTTCATTCCCTCTCTTCCTCTTTGGCAGCAATTCGGCGGCAGCTCAATCGGGTTTTTTTTGTTCACCACTTGGGGCGGCAAAAAAGCTGGAGCCGGCCCTGGATCCAGGTTAGAATTAGATTAGGGTTTGGAGCTCAGGTCTGAAACCAAACCCAGAGTAGGCCTCTGATTTGTGTCTCGTGCCTCAGAAATCTTATAAGGAATTAGGAGTATATTTGTTCACCGCAGTGGACTAGGGGATCAATAGGCAGGGAAGGCCTTTCACACAGGGGCACCATGCTTTAGACCTAGTTCTGGCCCCTCAGCATGCCTTCCTCCTCCCCTTGATGCCATGGCAACGCCAAGCACAGCCCCCCCGGCCCCCCCCCGAGCCACTGATACCCCTGTTACTTCTCTCAAAAAGGAGGCTCCCTGCTGCAGTGGGGGATCTGTGGAAAGGTAATTCAGCTCTAGGCACTTCCCAACCCCGTGTGGCGGCCTGGAAAGCAGAGAAGGACAATGCTGCAGAGGCAGCTGACCTTTCTCCCTTCCCACCCACTTCTACATGGGAGAGTTTAGATCTGGAGGCACAGTCTGGTACTTGCAGAAGTTAATTTAGAACAGAAATACGATTATACGGTATAAAGTTACCTATCTAGCAAAGATTAGCATGGAAGTGAGCTGTAGCTCACGAAAGCTCATGCTCAAATAAATTGGTTAGTCTCTAAGGTGCCACTAGTACTCCTTTTCTTCTTACAGCACAATTAAGTTAATGTAAATCCATTCCAATTGGATCATCGAGAACTATGCTGAATGCCTTGATTATTACATTGAACAAACAAAAATTGCCATGGCTCTTTAAATATGGTTAAAATCAAAATACTGCCAACTTTCCCACCCATCTGTTTTATGTGGGTCTCTTAAATATATCCAGATGGACTTTTTATTGAGAATTTCAACTTTGAAATTGGGAGCATATTGTTACTTTCAGTAAAACAGGACACGGGTTGCATAACTAGGTCATCTAAAATCCAAGTATTTGCTGCATGTCAGTACTTGTGAACTCTTTCTCTCTCTCTCTCCTTTTTTTTTTTAAGTATGGGAATTCTCCAACAAAGAGGTTACTAGATGAAAAGTTTCATAGACCAGAGGTCCATGGGAATCTAGTTGCTTAGCTTTCATTCTTGTTCTTTGAACAAAATGCTCTTGAAGAGACAGAAGAGTGAAACTAGACTTTTGTGGGGTGGGGGACGACACATATATTTATTTAAGAGGCGTTAAAGGCTGTGGTTCAGTACTTTAAATAATATTGTCCTACCTGTTGACATCATGTTTACATGTTTAAAATATGTACTGCTCTGAAGCATAGGCACTGACTTCCCCTTTGCCCAGTGGGTGCTCAACCCCCCCACTGGCCCCGCCCCTGGTCCGCCTCTTCCCGCCCCTACACCGCCCTCGCCCAACCACCATTCCCCCCTTCCCTCCCCCATTCCACCTCCTTACGTAAGAACGGCCATACTGTTCATCCAGCCCAGTATCCTTTCTACCAACAGTGGCCAATGCCAGGTACCCCAGATGGAGTGAACCTAACAGGTAATGAGCTAGTCATCTCTCTCCTGCCATCCATCTCCACCCTCTGACAAACAGAGGCTAGGGACACCATTCCTTACCCATCCTGGCTAATAGCCATTAATGGACATAACCTCTTTGAATTTATCCAGTTCTCTTTTAAACACTGTCCTAGCCATCATAACCTCCTCAGGCAAGGAGTTCCACAGGTTGACTGTGCATTGAGTGAAGAAGAACTTCCTTTTATTTGTTTTAAACCTGCTACCCACTAATTTCATTTGGTGGCCCCTAGTTCTTATATTATGGGAACAAATAAATAACTTTTCTTTGTTCACCCCCTTCTCCGCCTCCTCCCCTGAACGTGCCGCATCCCCGCTCCTCCTGTTCCCTCTGGGAAAGTCCTAAGCACAGCCAAACAGCTGTTAGGCAGCAGGGGATTGGGAAGTGCTGGGAGGGAGGGGGAGGAGCAGGGACGCCATGCACTTGGGAGGGAGGAGGAGGTGAGACGGGGGCAGGGAGAGCTTGGCTGCTGGTGGGTGCTGAGCACCCGCTAATTTTTCCGTGTGGGTGCTTTAGCCCTGGAGCACCCAAAGAGTCGGTGCCTATGCTCTGAAGTGAAAACTGAAGAATTGTATGACCAAAGGCTCTCCATTCTGAGCAGTGCTTCCTATTCACATCATAACAGGGCAGTTAAAAAGTCACTGGTAGCTGGATCAAACCCACTTAAAGTTGACTGTTTCATTTTATTAAATGTGAGAGAGTGTGCCTGTTAGAATAGATATTCAGGCCTGCCTGCAAAGGCCTATCCTTTAAAAACTTAGGTGTATTTTTATCACTTAGCTAGTTATAGAGATATAAAACAAAGAATCAAAATCACAAGTCTGCCTGTGTATGGGCCTTCTCTCACTAGGATAGTTGAGGCCTTGTTCTTAAGCTAAGGCCTTTGGCTAAGCAGCAGGGGCAGCCATAAACTGGGAAGCGAATGGTCACATCCTCACATTCCAAACCAGTCACACTGAAATAAGGTGCTATTGGGCTGTTAGGAATACAATCCTGTCCTGATAATGCCCATCACCACCAGATAAAGATGGTTAAAGAAAACTTAGTTTGATAGCATCCTGTCTGGCAAGAAATCGCTTGTCAATGATTGTGAAACCCTTATTTTTGTATGTTTTATCTTTATGGCCCGCACTTTTCTATTGTTAATCTGTCTGGTTCTCTAATTGTTTCTGTCTGCTGTATAATTAATTTTGCTAGGTGTAAGTTAATTAGGGTAGTGGGATATAATTGGTTAGAGAATTATGTTACAATATGTTAGGATTGGTTAGTTAAATTTCAGTAAAATGATTGGTTAAGGTATAGCTGAGAATATTACTATACAAACTGGGGTCAAACAGGAAGTGGAAGGGAAAGTGGAATCATGTTTGCTAAGGGGGGGAATGGGAACAGGGAATAGGGAATGGGGAACCGGGACATGGGGTAAAGGCTCTGCGGCGTCAGAGCTGGGAATGGAAAACTGGGGAACAGACTCTATCATTCCTGACTGGTGTGAAGGACTTCGGAATATGCTTGCTTGGAAACTAACCCCAATAAACATCTCATTGTCTGTGCTTCGGACTTCTGGTCTTTTGCTGCATGCTGTCTGCATGACAAGAACCAGGGAAGTGGGAGGGTTGAGGGTAAGCCCTCTAACAGTGCCACTTGAGCTAATGCCAGAATATTGATCACTTTTAATCTTGCTGGTTGCAGAAGGGAACAGATAAAGCAAGTGTATATATTGTGAGCAGTGGTGCACAATGGCCTGCTCATTCCTCAGGCAATAAATACATGTCCGTGTTTATACAATGGCTAACTACCTTCACCCTCCTGATTAGGGCACGAGAATCCTCCTATTCATACCTTAGAGCATATGGTTTCAATTACAGTAGGGCTGCTTCATTTTAAACATCACTTTCTGGGGGCATTAGGCAACATGTCCTTCCATAAAACAGGGTGATCAAGATTTATCCACTAGCCACTGGTGACTTTGCTTGTATTGTGCCTAGATATAACTTAAAGCACCTACAACAGAAACTCATAAGCATGCAAGAGAAACTGTTAGTAGTGAAAATGTATGTATTTTGTCCCTAACACTTTTAGAGGGTTTCCTGTACTATTCAGATGCTAACAACTATGTTTTTAAAACTAGCATTGAAAGAACACAGTGTGGGTCTTTCATGACCTACACCAGAGGTCTCTAAACTATAGGGCACGCCCCCCTATGGTACCACCTAAGCCCACTCCGCCCCTAGCTCTGCTTCATCCCTGCCCCCAGCTGTGGTCCTGGGCCCTGTGCCTGACCCTGTCCCCAGCCTCGGCATGGCTCCACACCCAGCTGGTTGCCAACCCTGGGCCCGGCAGCTGCCCACATTGTGGCCTGGCCACGGCTCCGTCCCCAGCCCCAGTCCCACCCCCAGCTGCGACCCCAGCCTCAGTCCCCTTCCCCCTGTCCACCCCTGCACAGGAGCTGCGGCCCGGCTCCTGCCCCTAGCTCTGGGGGTGTGTGTGCAAAGGGGTATGGACGAGGGGAATGGGGGGGGGACGGACAACCCTCAACATTTTGGGGACCTGTGACCTACATAGAGGGGAAAGTTGGCTGCTTCCTCAGCACAGTTTCCTCCCTCCCCCTGGATCCACTCACCAGAGAGTGCTGTGCAGTGTTGAGGGAATCTGGCTGCTCCATGGGAAGGCAATAATAAGAATAACAATTAATAATAACACAGCCACAGACTGCACTACATTTGTTATAGTTTTTGCACTTTGGGCCAGATCAAGACCAAGCAAAGCCCTATGCACTTTATGAAATGGGGGGGAGGGGGCCCTGTGGCCTTGCCCCCACACAAGGGCCATTCTCCCAACTTGGAGTGGCAATGGCAAGGAAGCCCCCCCAGTCCCAGAGAGGCAAGGCAGTGGCATGGGGATCCCCTTTTTCCATCAAGTGCCAGCAGCGGATCCTCTTCATCAGGGGCAATACAGGGGTTCCCCTCCAACTCTTTATCTTAATAGTACCAACATACTGGGTGTATCTTGGGTGGGTGAGTGGGGCAGGGTCACTGCATTTGTCTCTGCTTTCTAACTATCATGTGCTGGGGTGGTGTGATAGGGGCTCCCTAGAACAGTGGAGTTTGTTAGAAGACCACAGAGATGCACAGGGCAGTTCCCTTCTAAAGAACTGGTTGTCTTCACATTCTGACCAGAGCATTTTAGCGCCCTGGGTAAGCAAGCATATTTCCACCCCCTACCCCTTTTTTTAGCTGCTTTGAGTTAGGATATTACAGAGTAATGATAATGCATTTATTTTTGCCTATAGGTATTGCATAGACAATAGAAGCTATTGTATGATTCTTGTAGGTGCCACATTAATTTTCACACAATCCTTTAACATCCCTATAGTATCCTCCTATATACCCTTTAAGTAAACTCATTGATAGGTCCTTAACAAAAATGGACTGAAAATAATTGTAACATAAATATGGATACTGCAATGACCTAATAGCATGAAACATATTCAGAAAGACATAAAATTGGATTACTGTTTTTTTTATAAAGTGATACTGGTGCTTTTCCATCACTCCACAGTGAGACTGTGGTTAGAATAAACAGCTGCCTTTCTCACTGACACGTTGTAGAATAAAAGGACTCAAGTATAAACAAAGAATGAATTTACCATGGAGGTGGATTATCTAGCAGTTGAACTACCAATAGCATTTGACTCTGCATAAGCAGAAATCACTCTTTCTCTGGCCTTTCTATGAGGGAGACAGCCATTTTTGGGGTGGGGAGGGGGTGGAGTGGGGTGGATGGATTGTAAGATTTCTGTTTTTTATCTTTTACATTGTGATTTTTATTTTTCTAAGAAAAGTATTGATTATTGTTTGCTTCCTGATACAATATTATGGTTGGCTTATACCCGATCATTTCTCCTGCTGAATCCTGCCAAGTAAATTGTGATTATGCCCCTTTAAAGGTGAAGGATTATAGCAGCATGGCTTGTTTGTATAAAACCCATGTGGGAAGTATAATTCAGTTGGGGAAGCTGTGTTATGACAGCTGATAAGAGGCCTGACACATCCTGCATCTTGGCAGGGGGTTAGGCTAGATGACCCTTGTGGTCCCTTCTAGCCCTATGGTTCTATGACCTTTGACTTCTTGCCAGGCAAGGCCCCACACACTTTGTGGAGACAGAAAAAAGTATATGGCTGTGGTGATTGTGAAATCAGATTATGCTGTGCTTCAGTGTGAGACAATGCCAATGTCATGGTTATAGTGGCTAGATGGACATCTCACCGTAGAGAAGGGTGTCAGGAACTGGGTCACAGCCCAGAATGCTACAAGCACAAGTCACAGGGAACATATTTCCTCGCCAGTGCAAATCTCACCAGCAGCCCAAATCGAGATCTGCACCCAGTGCAGATTTCCCTATTGGTCTCTTCACCTGTTCAGTAAATGGCCTGTATTTTTATCTGCCTGGGCACAACTGAAAATTGTACCTATCCCAGAATAAGAAGCCTTTTAAAAGAAAAGCCAAGGTGTGTTCAGCATCTGGGGCCACTCTGCCGCAAAGGTATCAATTCCCTGATGTGTGAGTGCACCTTGCTGGCCAGGGAATGGAGCATTATTGCAATGGATCAGAGGAAGGCTCCCTATTCTGTTCTCTGTAATAACCATTGAATCAGGCTGGGGCAGCAACAAGTAAGGGTAGGTCACAGTAACAGGAAACCACAGCTCAAGGAGGGAGCAGGGTGTGTTTTACTCCTGCTGAGTGTTGACTAAAAAGGCATGTTTTACTTGTACAGTTTTTACTATCTTTGTTTCTACTGTAGCTCCCTCTCACTGTAAATCACAAGCAGCCCAGGACTTCTTCATTTTTCTTGTCTAAACGCTTCTTCCTGAGCATGGAGTCCATCACCGTTCGAAATGGGTGCTCAACAAGGAATTCTCTGCAGCTCGGCTGTGGAGGCCAGGGAGGAAGGGTATGTGAGGGACACAGACAGGTTACAACTTTCCAGTGGGGTAGCATGCACCTGTCAAAGGTTGCCAGCAGTGGGGGCTTGAAAGCTGCTTTGTCTTCTTGAGGGAAGAGCTGTAAAACAAATGAGAAGCTCAGAGAAGATACCCAAGAGAGAACATGGTCAAAGGGGCAGACCTTCCAGATTCTCCTGGGTAAGCTGTAGTGCAAGTGCACTTGTGTAGTCATGAGGTGAAGGCGATGGAGTAGAAATCATTGGCTGTTGCATGTGCAGGTTTGAATCTTGCTGACTATATTCTTTCCCCTATGTGGGTTTGACTTTTGCCAGCCTTGTGTTTTCCAAAAGTAGCGGATGGGCCTCCGGATATCAGAGACCTTTGTAAGGGCCCTTTGGTGCTCCTGCCCGGTTCCATCTGGCCCTCCCCAGCAGGGCTTCCTGCAGTAGAAGACAGTGATAGTTGCTCTTTCGTCTTTCTGCTGGTCATGCTGTGCTTGGGGGCCATCTTTCCCTGAGACTCAAGAGAGCCAAAAAGTCCAACCTGTCTGCAGTCTGTGGAGGCAGGAGAGCAAGAAAAGAGCGATGTCTGTGAAGAGAGCCCTGCTTTGCCTGCAAGGGTCTCCTAGGGCCTCAAGAAGCCACCTACTTTCCTATAGGCTGCCAAGTAGCCACCAAACCATGGCAGCCAGAGGAGTTGCCAACTTTGTTGTCTTGTCAGGCCAAGGGCTGTAAGCACAAGCAAGTGTCTAAGAAAAGAGCACCCCAGGTGGGACTTGAACCCACAATTGCTTGCTTAGAAGGCCAGTGCCTTAGCCATTAGGTCACTGGGGTGAAAGCCATACCACACTCCTCTTTTGTGGAAGAGGTCAGATGAGACGTGGGCTAACATATCACCACAGAGAGTTGCCTTAGTATGAGAGGGAAGAAGAGAGCCTTTGTGGCCTTGGTCAAAGACAACTGCGGGATGCTGCCACTGTCAGCCCATGTATGGCCCTCCGCTCCGCATGCAGACAAGCTCTTTCATTGATTACCTGAGCCAGGTCATTTTCTACAAGCTTTGGCATACTTCTGGCATGGCGATGACTAGCTCTTCTGGGCTCTAAGTCTCTGTCCTTTGTCTTGGGATGACTTCTCCTGCCATCTCAAGGCGTGCTCATCCACTGTAGGGATGTGGAAAGACACTGAGCCATGAGGGTGCAAGAGAGAGAGGGAGAGCTGCGCTTCTTAGTTAGGGGGTCAGTACTCACAGGTTTTGGCATGTGGTCTCTAGAGCGGCTGTCCTTGTGTAGTCATGGCTGAGAGGTGAAGGCAAGGGAGTAGAAATCTACGGAGGTTAGAATCCAGTCGACTATGAGCCTTGCCTTTTGCCGGCCTTGTGGTTTCCAAAAGTAGCAGACTGGCCTCCGGATATCAGAGACCTTCGCAAGGGCCCTTGGTTTGTCCTGTGATGCCTTGCAGCGCTGCCTGGTTCCCATCTGACCCTTTCCACACCCAAACTCCCTCCCAGAGCCTGCATCCAGGCCCCCTTCTGTACCCCAACCCTCTTCCCCAGGCTCAGTCGAAAGCCTCTTCCTGCACCCTGACCTCTCAGCCCCAGCCCAGAGCCCGCACCCAACCCCCCTGACCCAGCTTGGTGATAGTAAGGGAGGGTGGGGGACAGCTAGCAACAGAGGGAAGGGGGATGGAGTGAGTGGGGGCAGGACCACAGAGGAGGGGCAGGGCAAGGATGTGGCCTCAGGGAAGTGGGAGAGGGTGAAGGGAAGGGTGTTTGGCTTTGTGCACTTAGACAGTTGGCAACTCTAGAGCCAGAAGGTAGGGAAGAGGCTCAGGGAAAGACTACAAGTTTTAGGAGGGACCAGACCTTGGCTGCTGACTAGAGTGTCCTTGAGCAGATTCCAGAGTAGAGGGTGCTCCTGGTTCTCCTGCCAGTGACTGAGGGAGTGGCACTATGGTGTAGTGAATGGGAAGGGTCCCTAGGATTGCTGAATTAAGACTTTTGTACCCAGAAGGGGAAAATGCCCATAGTAACCTGGCTCGAGGGCCAACTCATGAACAGGAGTGCTGGAACAATCTGTATAGTATGGGTGCCGAGAGCCATTGAGCCAAGCTGTAAACCCTGTATATGATGGAAACAACTTCAAGCCAGGAGGTTCGACAGCCCCCCCCCCAGCATCCTTAGTTCTAGCACCTATGGTCATGAAGAGGCAGCAGCAGCTTGTGGAGTGAGAGAGAGGCTGTAGATCAAAAGAGAAGCAATGAGACACTGTGGGAAGAGATGTCAACCTTGTGAAGCTAATCCCCAGAATGGTGAGAAGGAAGCACTGTCCTAGCAGTGAGTTGAGCATCCCGTCATATGTAGTTAGTGCTACTATTTGTAGAATGGAGCTTCCAAGTATGATAGACTAAAATATCATGTAGAGAGCTTAAGGATGATGTTTGAAATATATAGCTATAGTGGAACTAGAGGTTCAAATCCTGCAGTGTCAAGTCAGCTCTTTGTTCTGAGGTAGCTATGTTTTGCTCTGTGGCTCTTTCAGATGACATCTGAAACACTTGGTGCCAGATTTTAAAGGTATTTAGGCACTTAATGATGCATATAGGCACCCAGCAGGATTTTTCAAAAGCACCTATCTGCATCCTTAGGCACCTTTAAAAACTAACCCTTAGCTGAACAGAATGGGCACCTTTCGTAACACTGGGAGCTTTGCCCTTGTATCTTACTACTCGTATAGTCAAGTATACCTTTGTAAAGGGAGTGTAAATTTCTTGCACTAGTGTAAAGAAGCAGAGAATGCCACTAAAGCAGAATTCCCATTGCATTGGTGTGACTACATAAAACGGTAAGGCAGTGAGGAACTGAGCCTGTTACATAAACTTCAGACACTGGGCTGAAACAGTGTTGTCATAGCAGCTTCCACAGCTGCTGTGTGTCCTGGGGAAGAGGAATCCTTCTCTGTGTCCACCACACATCCACCTGGTTTGGCTAATTGGAGTAGACTGGGGCTCTGGATTTGGCCTGTGAAGCAGATAGATCATGTATAATGGATACTATATTCTTTATATAGTAATTTTATTAAATACAATTCACTTGCTCACTCTAGTGAATAAATAAGACCAATGCATAATTAATAGAATAAATCTAAAGAAAGGAAATTCTCTAGTTTATTTACTACACAATTTCTCTAAAGTACTCCCTTTATTTTTAGAACTTCGAGGAAAGCACTTAGCTTTGTCTGCCTTTTGTGTCCTTATATGCAGTGATGTTGGCCCCAGGATATTAAAGAGACAATGTGGGTGAGGTAGTATGTTGTATTGGACCAACTTCTGTTGGTGAGAGGGACAAGCCTTTGAGCTTACACAGAGCTCTTCTGCAGTTCTGTGGAACTTGAAAGCTCATCTCTCTCACCAACAGTTGGCCCAATAAAAGATATTACCTCACCCACCTTAGTTTTCCTTATTCTTGTGTGGGTTTAAAACTCTTCTAAAGTGAAGGACACATTGTAGGAAATAGGCTGAACAGCTTTAAGCAAGAGTTTGTATTCAAGTTACTGTAAAACAGAGAGAGAATTCAGTTTTCCGTCTCACTAGTTGATTGTCTGGGTCTTCTATCAAAATGTCTGGAAATGCGCTAGCAGATCGGGACTTGCTCCATAAACTAGAGAAGAGTTTTGAACTTCTTAAAAACTTTAAAGCTAGTAAAAACTTTGAATTTTTTCCTTTCTCTACTGTAGTCAGGATTTTGGAACAGGGGGCCATGACATAGAAGTCACTTAGAGCAGTGGCCCTCAACCTTTCCAGACTACTGTAGCCCTTTCAGGAGTCTGATTTGTCTTGCATACCCCCAAATTTCACCTCACTTAAAAACTACTTGCTTACAAAATCAGACATAAAAATACAAAATGTCACAGCACATTATTACTGAAAACTTGCTAACTTTCTCATTTTTACCATATAATTATAAAACGAATCAATTGGAATATAAATATTGAACTTACATTTCAGTATATAGGTTATAAAATAGGATAAACAAGTCATTGTTTGTATGAAATTTTAGTTTGTACTGTCTTCACTAGTGCTTTTTCCGTAGCCTGTTGTAAAACTAGACAAATATCTAGATGAGTTGATGTACCCCCTGGAAAACCTCTGTGTACTCCCAGGGGCATGCGTACACCTGGTTGACAACCACTGACTTAGGGTATGTCTACCCAGCAATTAGACACTTGTGGCTGATGCGTATCAGCTGACTCAAGCTCACAGGGCTCATGCTGTGGGGCTGTTAAATAGTGATGCAGACATTCAGGCTCGGTCTGGTGCCTGGGTTTTGGGACCCTCCCCCATCACAACATTACGGCCCCTTAGCCTGCCCCGCAAAAGCCTGAGTGAGCTGACATGAGACAGCCATGGGTGTTTAACTGCTGTGCAGACTGAGGCCTGGTCTAAACTGGGAGGGGGGGAGAGATCGATCTAAGTTACGCAACTTAGTCGACGTACTTAGATCTACTTACCACGGTGTCTTCACTGTGGTAAGTCGATGGCTGACGCTCTCCCGTTGACTCGACCTGCACCTCTTGCCCTGGTGGAGTACTGGAGTCAATGGGAGAGCGCTCGGCGGTTGATCTATCGCGTCTAGACTAGACAGAATAAATCGACCCCCGCTGGATCGATCGCTGCCCATCGATCCAGCCAGTAATGTAGACAAGCCCTGAGTGTTAGACGAAAGCTCTGCTATGGCTGCTATACCTGCTTACGGCTAAATTGTGGCTTACAGCACAGAGCTGGGGGAGTGCTGAGAAAAGTGGTATGTGCCCAGGGGAACGCAGGCACTAGTTACCCCATTAATAACACTTTGTAGAATGCAGTGTCAGCTCCATCTGCTTTGGGCTAGCCCCTGTGACTGTGCCATGTCCCCCTTTTCTTATACCACTCAACACAACTTGGAGTTTCTAGCAATGTGGGTAGAGACCCTTGGTGATTGTGCTCAAGCTGCCTGAGCATCTTAAAAGATCAGCATCCAGAACTACACTTCAGTGAGACTTGAGGATGCTCACACCTCTGCCCCTCAATTCGGTGAGGGGCAGAGTGGGCAAGGATTGGGACTGTGCCTGGCCCCTGTACAGACACAAGGAAAGGAAATGTTCCTTGTACCCTCTAGCAACCTCTCCTACTCTGCAGGGCCAGGTACAACCGCCCCTTTAGCTGGGACAAACACTCTAAAGATGGGTTTTAGAGTTACCACACAGCAAATGGAGCAAACTGAGGGAAATACATGATTACTCTTTCCCAGACTTTGTTAATGAGCTGTCATGTACACAGAATGCTCTGTGTGTATGTGTGTGTGTGTGTGTAAAATGCTTCAAAGCCGAGGGGAGGATATACAAGGGTCCCTTATTTAAAGTGTTCTGTCTTTCATACTGTACTATGTATGTAGTACATACTGTACTAAGAACTGTCAGTGCCCCAATATGTCCACCAGGAGACTGTCAAAGCTCACAAATGGTAAGTCAATGCTAAACCAAAACTGCTGTCTGGTAAGTTTATGCATTAAAGGCCGGTAACTGACTTGAAAATGTTGAGCTGGGGAGAAATACAAAGGAAGCACAGAATACTAGCTTGGTAAACCAACTCAGAAAATGAAATTAGCACCTTTTATGAACTCACTCCTCAAAAACAAAACAAAACAAAAAATCCCCAAAGTCAAGGCCAACTTTTCTTAAAACATACTGCATCTCCTGGTATCTGCATGTAACAAAAAAAAGAGCAAGGATAGCCACAAGCTCACTGGAGAGAATTAGTACATCTCTGTCAACGTGCACTTATGAGGCTAAATTCTATGCTGGTTTACACTCTGCATATCTACTGAAGGCAGGACACTTGCATGTGGTATAAATGGAAAAGGATCTGGAATCTGACCCATAGTGTTCAGTAGTTTTTTTTTTTTAATTAGGTGTCAGACTACTTGGCTCAGATATATGGCTAATCCATGGGATGGCATGTTCCTATTGCCTTTCTTCGCAAGCAGTTGAGGTGGCTGTTGAGAGGTGGAACTAGTTTCAAACTAAGTTGCTGGTTACAATAGAGATGAAAGCAAAACAGTTTTTGTTTCTGAACTTTCTATGACCATGCTTTTGTTCTCCCTGAAGCAGATAGTAAAACATCAGTTGATTTCAGGAGGAATATGATCCAGCCCATTCCTGCTCAGCATCTCACTTTGACCTTAGTGGGAGTTGCTGGTGTTTGGCATCTCTCAGAATTGTGAATTTAAAGGTTACTTGCCAACTAATTTGAGTGTCCATAACTCAAACTACACAACTGTGAATGGGGAATGTTGTTAGCTTTTTTTTTTAAAAGAGGGGGGCTCAGGATTGCTTTAAATGGGCTGAACTCCAGTACTAACAAATGTCTGGGGAGCAAATAATCGTATTTGCTATGTGACTTTATAGGACTTATTGCACTCACAATACCAAGGAAAATGTTCTATTCTGAATAAAGGTTAAGTAACGCCTGAATGTATTAATGCAAAGAAATCAATTATGAAAATGGGAACTGAAACTGTAAATAGAACTGTGGGACAGCAACAACCCCTTTAGAAGCCATGGACCTCTGGGTCTACAATCCTGACCAGACTTTGCATAGCTCTATGGAAGAAGGCAGCATGTCCTGTGTATTTGCCATTCAAGTTAAAGATGAGGACTTAGTTGTGCACAGAAGCATAGGCTAATTCTTGGAGTTGATGCAAGTTATTCTGCTGAATTACTTTATCCAGAGGATTATATAGATTATTTATTCTATGGATTCTTACACCGGTTTGGATTTACTGCAATAACAAAGAGCTGATCGTTTCATTTCATTTAAGTATCTATATTTAATTTGTTAAACAAACGTAGTATGACTTCTGCTTTGAAGTCCCACATAGTTTTGTACTCCTTTGTACACATACAGGGAATGAGGAAGTCAAACTTCATGTTGGTGTTCATCTGCAATAGAGCTTGGATTCAAATTTAGTGGGGGAAAAAAATACCAAACTTCCATTTTCTTTCTCCCTCTCTCTGGATCACTTGTAAGAGGTGAATATGAAATATCTCTCCTAACTCTCCCCACTACCCCCAGAAAATATTTTCTCACCCAATTAAGATACTTTTATATCACCTAAAAGTTTAACTTACATGCTGTGGGGTCAGAAGGGTGAAGCTGGTAGGAAAAATAACCACCAAGAGGCTGTACAATGATGTATAATTAAACTGCCCTTTGTTCAGGTTGAGTTTTTTTCCCTGTTACAGCCCACCTCTTCTAACTGGTTGGGGTGTAAATTACACTGTTGCTTCCATTTGATCCCTGCAGTGTACTGAAGCCAATTTAAGTCTCCTATTCTCTCTTCACACCAAGTAAAGTAGAGGTGTATCCTTTTATCACAGGATGACACTGGCCCTTTAAAAGGGCACAGGGCCAGAGCAGCTGTGCCTGGTCAGCTGATCCCAATTAGGTTTTAAAGAGGGCAAGTGAGCCAGAGAGCTGTATGGAGCAGGAGGCAGTTGCTTTGAGCGAGAAGGTGGAAAAACACTGCAAGTCCACGGGTTAGGGGACAGTGGTTCCCCCCACCCCCCTTATGGGAAATACATTGTCTGCAAAGAGACTCTAGGTGTGGCAGGGGGTCCTTTGGAAGCTGAAGAGAAGGCCAGTTTGTTACACCCTCAGTGTTTAAATCAAATCTTTGGGTCAGATCTTGCTGTTGAAGCCAATGGGAACATGATTAGGCCTATTAAGTGCTTGTGCATTATTTATTAATTTTTTTTAAAAAGAGATGCACCCTGCAGTGGTGTATATCTCCTACCAATACAAAGAATGATGAGGTGAGCATGTTCAGCAAAAAGCACACATCTGGGGTGACTAACTTATCCAAACATTTCAGAACCTCAAAGAAATTTGGGACAGATTTAGTATTGAGGATAAGGATTGTGGGGAGGAAGAGGGTTCTTTATGTAACAGAACAAGTTCCTATATCTTTATGATGAAACAAACCTTGCGCTTGTTTACACTGCTGAATAGAGTCGTACTTGTATAACTGAGGACAGAATTTGGCTTCTGTGGGAGACGGTTATAGAAACTTCTTGAAACACAGGTATTTTCTATCATTAGATAGGGTATCCATTCTGCACACTGGAGTGACCACTGTGCTATGGCTGAATGGGAATAAAAAATCTGAAATGCTCAAGTACCTATGGAAGGCAAAGGTTAGTGGGTTTAGATAAAATAAATCCAATATCTTTATTAACAGGTAAAACTTACACAAAAAATGTTGAGGGTTGAAAAATAAAGTGTTTTCCTCTCCTCAATTGCATTTTCATGCATCTCTGAAATTAAAAGTGCCAGACATCTCTTCCATATCTGATCTGGCAGCTTTTTAGGCCACATAGGTAGACTCAATATGGGAATAAAGACCCCAAACTTTTGGACGATTATCCAGACCAAAAATACCTCTGAACCTTTTGAGGTTCACTCATGAGTATGTTCCTTCCCTACTTTTGACATTCACTGTCAGCATGCCACAGAGAAAATACATTTGATTCTTCATGTTACAGTGTAGAAGACTCCCAGGAAAAAGGATGACACACCTGCAACTGTAAAAGACATGATAAAGTCTCTAGAGGACTGTGCCCTTAGGTGGTTTAGATTTAATTGGTGTTCTTCCTACTTGTCAGTCTAACTACCTGACTGTTAGACTTGTCAGTCTAACTACCAGCTGCAGCAAAAACCCTTTACTTTTAGCATTCTGAACTCTAGTTAATTGACATACTATTCTCAGTGTGTGAAAAGTCAAGTGCTCCTAAAGTTTAAATATAAAAATATTAACCATGCAAAAAACCACCCGATTTGCACTTGAATGCAAAGAATTGCTGCCACTCTAAGGCATAGCAAATATAAAAGTTGTCCTGCTGCAATAAGCTTGAGCTCCTTCATTTTCAGCTGCGCTATGAAACATGCTAGAACAAGTAACCACAAAATTAGAATGCACAGATGTTGTCAGTTAAGTGAAGATTTGTTCTTGTAGTCATTTTCCTCCGTTGGACAGACCTTCTTAAGGAGGACTAGTGAAAACAATCATGTCTGTGCTCTTGCCAAAAATATTATTGCATTGAGACGAATGGGATGGGGGTAGCAAATATTTTCTGAAGTGTTGAGCTGGTTCTCTGGATTTGACAAAAGTATGGTTGCAGAATAAAGCCTTTGGGTACAGAGAGAGACTTCAGCTAGGAAGTTAGGAGTAGAATTTGAAGAAAACACATTGACTACAGCTTCAGCATTTTTTATACCTGCAAGTGAGCTCCAGTCTTGAGCTCATTATGTTCTCCAGCCTTTGCTATTAAGGGTATTTTCAATAAACTGCCCCCCCGGGGGGGCCAAGGGGGGAATCATTATTTGCTTCCAAGTCCTAGTGGCTGCTAAAACTTCTTAATATTTATTTCACAACTGGGTGAGGACCACTTGGGCTATAGTCAACCATTGTTTGGCAATATATATTTCGGAAAGTTTTTATAAGCTTTTCTATTGCTTAGGAATTGTGATTCGGTACTGCTTTTAGCAGTTTGTCTAGTCTGCTGTTGCAATATTCTCACTCTCCATTTTATTATAATGGTGGTTGTACAAATACCCAAATATTAAACTGAGAATACATCTTGACGCACAGACCAATCAAACTCCTGAAAGCTACACTAAAGCAAATGGTTTGCAGTATCCCTGCTTTAGGCAGAGTGCGGATATTGGTTCTGTGAATTCACTTTTAATAAGAATCTGCCATTATTCTCTGAATACAGTGGAGTAAATGGGGTGCTACCATTTTCTGCAAGTGTGGAGCATGTATTTTTAAATGGGGTGATTCAGATGCAACTGGCTTTTGATGTGCTGGAAGACAGTAAGTTTAACATCTTTGACCATTAATGAACCCCAAAATATGGTGATGAATGGTGGTCAATCTGGGCAAGATGCCTTCCTTTTTGAGAAGGCGGGAGGGGCTTGTCTCATTAGCGGTGGTTAGAGTTGGAGCAGTTCCAGAGGCAGCAGACTTTCTCTACTGTCAATTTTTTTTGATGGAGTACAACATGTTTGTGGCTTTTAGTGCATGGCCTTTCTGTTATGCCTCAATCTGCCACAGCTCTAGTGACCTAGGATTAAGATTTGTAGGACCTTGATGTTGGGCACCAAAATGCCTGTTAAAATCTCTGAGTGTTCGGCAGCTCCTATTGAAGTGAATGTGTCCTTATGCATGCTCTGCACTTCCAAAAATCCTACAGTTAGCTAAATAAGCATATATAGGGAGGTAAATTTTAATCTTTCTTTTAAATCTTGGCCTCTGGTTTTAATGAGGACCCTGGTATTTTCTAGATATTGAGCATTGTGGATGAATATTAAATGTCACTTAAAAATGTACTATTTATGGTGTAATTGGTTTTTGTGGTTTCAAGTAACACCCAACTTCTCCTGATACCTTGCAGAACCTGCCTGGTTCATAACTATGATAGCTGGATACTTGAGGCAGTGTCCAGTTTTGGTGTCTCTCAGAATCTCCTTTTATCTCCTTAATACATCCCTTTCCCCACCTCCCTCCATTCTGGGATGGGGGAGACAGTTCAGATTAAAAACAGGAAAAATGAAGATACAAGATTTAATGGCAATTTCTCCTACTTTCCTGGCACTGTTTTTAATTCTATCATTAATTTGAGCAGCTGAAATTTAACAGACCTTAATCTGCATTGGTTTGTGGCTTGTGTAGTTATTTATACCTCTGAAGAATAGATGTAAAACATAACCGCTCTGGTTTCACAGCATTTTGCACCCACTTTGCATTGGCAGGGGAGCTGGAACAATTTGTATTGGGGGGGGTGGGGGGCTGAAAGCCATTGAACCAAACTGTAAATCTTGTATATAATGGAAACAACTTAAAGTCAGGGCGTGCTGCAGCACCCTTTGTGCCCCTAGTTCCAGCCTCTGTGTGCATGAGTGTAAATGGCTGTGTAAGATTCAGTGTGATGGAGAACTAGGCCCAATGCATCTGGGTTTGTCCATTTCCAACCCTTTTCAGCCTAGCACCATCTGAGCTTTCTAGATCAAGTAAAGGGAGCTAAGGGTGAAGTATGTCAGGAGGGAACTTCTGAAGAAAAGTAGTCGTATTTTTCCCAACAAGAATTTTCATGATGTTTCTTATACCAAAGACATTTCTCCTAAATCTGTTTTCCAGATTATCTTGCTGCTCTTTGTATTTGCAATGTTTGCTTTAGCTTGGTTGGTCTCAGGATCTGAGGGTCAAGGTAGGTGAAGTAATATCTTTTTATTGGACCAGTTTCTGTAATGGTGGAAGCAGTGTGTCTGAGCTCAATACGAGTTTTTCAACAGATTGTCTCTTTGCCTTTGTCCGTTCTGTTCTCACTCCTTAGATTCAAGAGAGTTTTGTTTAGTAATTAGTTTTGTAATTGTTAAATGAAATTTAATGTGGTAGATGCTGAGAAAGGCCACTAATCTGTATTGAAATTGTATCCAATCCCCCGGTCATTCAAGTCTCAGGAATTCTTTCAGTGTTGTGATGTGTTCTGCAGAACTGCAGCTGCTTCAGCCTCTGACTTAGTTGAGTCAGCTGGCTTGGATTCTTGTGGAAAGCAAAGAGGCCCGTCCTTAGGTTAGTTAGCATTTATGATGGGATTTTTGAGCCCCATTTAAATTATTTTAACTTCAAATGAAGAGGTGAGTGTAGAGTCTGGAGATGGAGCAAGATGGCTTCCTGCTGGCATATGTCTCCTCCTTCTCCCTTTCATGATTATCTTTACTATTATGTGTTTTAATTTTTGCTCTTGTGACATTGGAGGACCAAAGCCGAGGTGTGATTAGCTTCAGATTTTAAATTTATCTTTCACAGATTTTATAGGGGAAAATGTTGTTTTAGAATTCTTTAACTGCTTTTTTGCTGTTTTGGAATAAACTAATACATTCTGTTCTGACTCTGATACACTTTCACTGCCACATATAATCTAAGACTGCTTACATGTACATAAAGCTTCCAGATTTTGGTTGACATGGATATTTAGAGGGAAGAGAGAACTGACAAACATTGACTACTGGAAGTCCAACGTGTACATTGTCTCGTCCAGTTTTCATTTATATAGAGTGAGCTGAATACTGTTCTTCAGATTTATATCAGTAACTCTCTTGAAATGACTGCAGTTACTCTTGGTTTATAATGGTGTAACTTGGGCTAGAAATTAGCCTGTCAAATATAAAGAGCCTGAACGTGTTCCTGTCAGAGTCAATGAGTTTTTTCACATACAAATCTTTTTTTGTACTCAGATTTGTGCTATACTTACATTTATGCTGTCCTAATTTGGAGCCACTCAGACAACACAATCTTAGCAAAAATTCTCCCCCCTGCTGGGATGTTACTGTCTCATTCATCTGTCAGTGACATTTTAGAGTTCCTTGGTGAATTCTTCTGTAAGCCATGTGTGGTTTTAAAATGAAATTGGAAGGTGCCACTGCCTATGTTAAGAAAAGTAGAGTTAATCAACAATCTGTAGCCAGTAAACAGGTAATGGACAGTGCTATTAGAGTGTGTGTGGGTACCAACATATGGTTAGGGGCTACTTGTCAACCTTGAGGCGGTAAATTGTAGCCCTCCCCCACTGTCTGCTGCAATACACAGAGATGAGAAAATTGTTCTGCCTATTCTGAGAGCACCAGGAAAGGTAGGATCACAACTTGACTTTTTTTGTATGAGCCTTGGGGGACATCTAGTAATGGAAGGCTCCCATTTTTCATCCAGCAATCCAGGAGATAGAAGGAGTGATGCTGGTGGGGTACGGGGTGGTGGCAGGGGGAGACAAGTTAAGAACTGGCTACCAATTATGGCTCTCTGACTTGTTTTTTTGTGTGCTGGTGCAAGTTAGAGCAATCCCCAGGCTGCTCTAATTTGCACCATTTGGTAGTGGGCCCCCAAGGGACTGTTACCCACTGGGCATACAGCCAGTGTACACTCTCACAGTGGGGAAATCCTCAGCAGGGAACTACTCATGATTTCCACTCCTTTTTCTACCACCTGAGCAGCTCAGTGTAAAGCAAAATAGGGCAGAGGAACTGTCCCAAAGCATTGACTGTGACTCCTTGACTTTTTAAAATATGGTCAGCCCTCAGCCTGTAAAGAATAGACACCACGGCTTTAATGTGATGTTGCTAAAGAATGCATTTGAGAGGAACCCCAGAATTTCAGTCCACCTGGATGTCAACAGATGCATATACTTGGAATAAAAAGGAGAGTCTGATTTGAACAGACAATAGCATTGGTGCATGTGATCAGCAGGGATCCAAGTTTTGTGATTAACCCCCCCCCCAAATTATCCAATAAAACATAAAAATCTGTTTTTCCACGATTAAAATGAAATGCTAAACTTTAGTTTCCCTAGCCACAATATATATTGACATATTTACAATTTTAAGCAAGTTTGAAGCCTACCGGTGTTTAGCGCTTTCCATGTGTTCTTCAATTGTCTGTCTTCAAACATACTCTACAGCCTTGCTGCATACAGAACAGCACATTACCATTAACGTGAAATTTGTCCTCACCAAAGTTAGTGACATGGTCTTGAGGGGTGATTTTTAAAGTTTTCAGCATATTTTCATAACTTTATTTACTTCCCTCTGGAGGCTGAAGTGAAATTTGAGATGCCTTAAAACATGCACCCCTATACACCATTGAGCAATCTCTGTACGCCAGAAGCAGTTTAAATTGACATAGCTAAACATACTCCAATAAAGGGCATTAAAAAATCAACCACACAAGGGAGAGGTTGTGCACACTGAATAAATGATACTGGTACTTTCAATAAAATGTAGTTAATATATTGTTTTTTTCACAAAATGTAAAAATGAAAGATTCTCTGTAAAAACACAAATTATGCATTTTCCCCCTTGGCAAACAGATTTCTAGGATCCCTGCCAATCAGTGGTCTTGTCTCACATAGGGGCTCTCTCATTAGAGTGAAAAATCCTGTAATTTGTGTCCTCTCGCTGTCCACTTAGACGTCTGTAGGACCAGAAATAATTGCACATGTCCATTGGGATGCAGGCAGGATCCGGGCAGTTGTGACAAGAACTTGTATAAAATCCCTGCAGCAGTTAATTCAAGTCAGGGCAAATGCCATACCAATGTCTCCCTCCCTTTTGTCGTAGGACGGGATGTCAAACTCATTTCATATGGCAGGCCTGATCTGATACCCTACAACTTGGCCTGGGTCATATTCAGCAACAGTTAAGATAAAAATAAAGATAAACCATGTTACAATTACTTACATTTTATTTTAGATTTTAGTGACTTCTAATGCCTGAAAAAGATATGATGGCCACTTGTCACAAGCTGAATAAAGAAATGAAAGACGGGAAGTGTTTCTCCCCCGTTTATTTTATGTAAAGGAGGGAGTCTACTGGCTGCACTAAGCATTCACCCTTGACTTATTTGAAGTTTCTTTTTCTTTGACGTGCCAGGCTGGGGTATCTACTATCTACCCAGCAGGTAAGCAATCTTCAGTGCCATTTCCCCTTGCCCACAGGGGTGAGAGCAGAAACAGTAACAACACTAAGTTGGGTCGGGCATTCCAGTAGGGATGCTCACCCACGCTCAGCTGTAACCTAGGTGGTCAGACCTCAGTGCCAGTCACCTGGATTAACTCTGCAGTATAAACATAGCCAGAATTTTAAAAATATAAAAGTATTGTAAAAGGTAACAGTACATTGCTGACAGCCTCTCCCCTAGTCCCAATTATTCATGAAATTCGTCATCCTTGTTATGAGGATGAACTGCCACCTTTGTTTACAATTTGAATGGAATTGCATATGTAATCTTCCTCCTCTGACCTCTTATCAGGAAATCTCATCTGTACAACTGATGCTAATGAACGTGCAAGTTTTGGGTTGGTGCTGTTGTCGGTCAAGTCAGATGAACTGAATCAATACTTGTACTAGTGAAATGAACCCAGTAATGCTTACATCAGGTGTTTCTCCCTCCCCTCCCTTCCTTTTCCATTTCTACCACATTTTACCAATGTACTGTTCTTGGCACCTGAATAAACACTTGCAAATATTTACAATTCCCCCACCTTTCCATAGCCCTTTTTTGAGATCTTTCCCATAACTCCCTCATATAAAACAGTTGAGTTCCTCCTCTTTCTTAATATAAACATGGAACTAATGTGCCCCTTGTCACAGTGGCCATCTGTTATGTGTATAGTACTAATTCCATTGCTCACAGATTTAGTCGGGGTGCTCCTACTTATTTTGCATTGCAATCTATAACTTACAATGAACGATTCATTGAAGAGACAGAAAATAGGTTTGTTCTTTGTTAATAAACTGTAAATTATTCCTATATTCACAACTGTTTCCCTGTGATTTGTTCCATTCTCCAGGTAATATATACTGGTTATAAAGACATTTTAGTAAGATGGGCTCTGCTAGTTACAATAAATGAAGTTCATCTTTACTATTAATGGACTTAATTTGTCACCACATCTAAGCTTACATTTTTATAACTTATATTAAAAAAATTACCCATGAATACACTTCTTTCAACAATTGGTATGCAGTTGTCTACAAACACTTCACATTTGTTCCATGGGTAATGGCTCTGCCATTGCATCACAACTAGCCAGGCTCATATTTTTGTTAAGATGGACTAACCATGACACATTAGGAACTAACATGTCCTCTTCAACAATGGGTACACGCTAACTTTCTCCCATCTTCTTGAACAAACCTTTTTATATTGCAGAGGATTCAAAGAAAATCCATGAGGACAATCCAAGAATTCAGCAATAGAGAAGTGACATTACATCCTTCTTGTGCCCATGTTGATGCACAAGGACAAAACTAGATTCTTCCATTCCTCTCTATGTTGCTTCTATTTGCTTTATGGTGTTGAGATTCACTGTTCTGCCCCGCCTTCAGAGGGTTAAGGTTTCTCTTAGGTGCCCCCATTTTCTCACATGAGTTGGTTTCCATTTGAAACCTCTGGAACTAGAGAGGAGGTTATGTAGATTGTCAAGCACTGGGTGATGCACTTTCATTGGTCTGTATAATCAAATAGTCATGTCCTACATGCTGGACAAGCTTCCGCATGGCTTTCACAGCCAGTCCTTAGCTAAACAATGCAGTGTGCTTTAGCTTAGAAGTGATGAAGGCATGAATGGCCATGGCTAAGCTTTTATCTGATAGGAAAGGACACAGTCTCCTAGCAAGCTAAAGGTGAGTAAGGCACTTCTGGGCACTATTGCAGTTTGTCTGTTTAGTATCATCTATGTATTCAGAAAAAGCCCTAGAGCTCACACTTCTTTAGAACATCAGATGACAATCATTCTGTAGGATACTAATTCCAAGTTCATCTCAGATCCTTGAAATACACAAGTGATGCTAATGTAATTGAGGAAGTATTATCTAGACTGAACTTATCTAGACTGAAGCCATATAAGTCTCTTCCAGGTACTTACCTCTCTCAGACACTGGGGACATCTGAAAGAACAAGGTATAGGTGTATTGGTAGCAATGAGGCATGTAGTATCCCACTGTCTTTCCTAGTTTTTTCGTTTACATTGAATAGGAGTGGGCCTTGCGGGGACGCAACAAGTAACAGATTGTTGGGGTGAAGAGGGAGCTTCCCATCATGATCCTTCAGGACCTATTAAAGAAAGGAAGCATATCCCAGTGGTTAGGGCATTAGCCAGATTGAGACACCTGTTATCAAGTCCTTGCTCTACCACAGACTTCCTGCCTGACCTTAGGTAAGTCATTTTGCCTCTCTGCCTCCATTCCCCATCTGTAAAATGGGTATAATAGCACTGACCTACATCAAAGGGCGTTGTGAGGATAAATACATTAAAGATCATAAAGCAAGCAGATAATATGGGTGATGGGGGGCTATGTAAGTGCCTAAGATATATTAAGAGAAATGAGCAAAAATAAATTAAGGTTCTATTCTGCCAAGTGCTGAGCACTGATTCAGCAAGGCGCTTAAGTATGTGCTTAACTTTGATCATGTTGGTAGTCATTTTGCGTTTAGTGGGGAGTAAACCTTTATTGTCACCCTTTCAGTCTTGGTAGGCCTCCTAGATTAGCCAGCAGTACTTCATGGTTGACCATGTGGAAGACTGCTGATAGATTTAGTTGACAGGTTATTAATAACCCTGAGCTCCCTGTGTGTATATTGTAATCATTTTTCATGGTAACTATTTGTTGTTTGTCTTGATTTACCACAGGGCTCAGATTACCCAAGCTGATATTGCTATGCTTCCACATAGCTTCAGTAATGAAGGGGCAGATTCTGATAGCAGCTTACTCCACAAATAGTCCAGCTGACTGGAAAGGGGGTGCTTGTGAAGTAAGTTACTATTTCACATGGGTAATATTCAATGACAGAATTGGCCCTAAGTTAATTGGGCATCTTTCTCAAATGTTTGATAGTACAGAAGACTCTTTACTATGCAACATTTTTCAAAAATTTCATGTCTTAATGTGCCACTTCACTCTCACATTTTTGATCTGTCCTTTTAAAAGAACAGAGGGTTTTTTTTAAATTAACCTTAAATAAATGTTACGAAGTACCTTATAGAACATAACATGAAATCCAATGAGTAAATAGTTTTAATCTTAGCTGTCCATTTTCTTTTCACATATTAGTGTGTTCTCTGTTTAGCATGTTTTTGTGATGGGGTGTATAAAGCCCATACCAGTGACAAAGAGGTTAAAAAGCTGCTGTTGGCAACTCTGACTCATCTCTTCTGGCTCTGTCAGTTATGTGAGGGGCAGATCAGGGGGTTAAAAGCAGGAACTGGTAGGCAGCTCTGGGAGAGAGCAGACAATAGCTCTACAGAATGCACGAGGAACCCCTGGAGAACTTCAGGAAACTTGTTCTCCATAAGGACACTCACTGATCTCATATCCCTGTAAGGAGGCAGCAGACTCCAGCATACTGCCTGGGCAGACAAGCTCCACGGTGAGCTGTCAAGCATTTGGTACGCAAGTTACCCTCCTCCCCTCCCAAGTAGTGAATCTGGGACCATACTGGAAGGACTTGGGGAATGGGAGCCAGGAGCCCCACCCCCCTCAAACGGTGCCAGACTGTTAGCCCTAATTTAGTACTGTCAAGGTTCCTTCCCCACTCTGAACTCTAGGGTACAGATGTGGGGATCTGCATGAAAGACCCCCTAAGCTTATTTCTACCAGCTGAGGTTAAAACTTCACTAAGGCACAAAGTCTTTGCCCTTGGATTAGATAAAATGCTGCCACCACCAAGTGTTTTAGACAAAGAATAGGGAAAGGACCACCTGGAGTCCTATTCCCCCAAAATATTCCCCCAAACCCTACACCTCCTTTCCTGGGGAAGGCTTGATAATAATATCCTCACCAATTGGTACAAGTGAACACAGACCCAAACCCTTGGATCTTAAGAACAATGAAAAATCAAACAGGTTCTTAAAAGAAGAATTTTAATTAAAGAAAAGGTAAAAGAATCACCTCTGTAAAATCAGGATGGTAAATACTTTACAGGGTAATCAGATTCAAAACATAGAGAATCCCTCTAGGCAAAATCTTAAGTTACAAAAAGACACAAAAACAGGAATACACATTCCCTCCAGCACAGCGAATTTTTTACAAGCCATTAAACAAAGAAAACCTAACGCATTTTCTAGCTAGATTACTTACTAACTTTACAGGAGTTGGAGAACTTGCATCCTTGATCTGTTTCCAGCAAAGGTATCATACAGACAGACAAAATCCTTTGTCCCCCCACCTCCAGATTTGAAAGTATCTTGTCCCCTCATTGGTCATTTTGGGTCAGGTGCCAGCAAGGTTGCCGTAGCTTCTTAACCCTTTACAAGTGAAAGGGTTTTGGCTCTGGCCAGGAGGGATTTTATTGCACTGTATACAGAAAGGTGGTTACCCTTCCCTTTATATTTATGACAAGTACTGTGAGGACCCTAGTTTGTGCGCACTGAGGTACCCCATGGACTTTGCAGCACCAGGTTAGCGGGAGGTGCCTGCCAGCACCCCAAGGAATATGACACATGTATGCTGTTCTTCATGTCCCTTTTCATCATACAAAGCTTTCCCTTCTCATTTAGAGTATGATAAGTATTCCAATCAAATCACAGTCTATTAGGTCCCCATTTTTCAAAGAGTACAGTAATTTCCCATCAACATCAAAGCAGATGTGACTGTTACATTTTCTGTTTTAAGGACTGGAAGCACTAGTTTATTTTCTCACTGCAATTTATTTGTATTTACAAAACAGCGCTGCAAAAATAAATCTCTGTTTAGGCTACTCTTAGAAAAATAGGTTGAATATATTTGCAATTTTAAAAGAATGTATTGTATTGGAGCAGCTAGTGCTAAATCTATGCTTGCATGTTTTAATGTAATTGAAGTAAATAAATTTGGCCACACTCAAAATGCTGTTTAACAGTAGATGGAGAGTCATTTTAGAGCAAACAAACCAAACTCACTACGTTTTGTAGCATCAAAGCCTCACATTCTTATCAAAACACATGGCTTGCATAACATTAATATTACAGATTTCAATGGTCAACTATATATTGGGTCCAACATTGTGAATCATTAGGAAAAGGATAGATAATAAGACAGAAAATATCATATTGCTGCTATATAAATCCATGATAGTCCCACATCTTGACTACTGTGTACAGATGTGGTCGCCCCATCTCAAAAAAGATATATTGGAATTGGAAAAGGTTCAGAAAAGGGCAACAAAAATAATTAGGGGTATGGAACAGAGTCCATATGAGGAGAGATTAAAAAGACTGGGACTGTTCATCTTAGAAAACAGATGACTAAGGAAGGATATGCTAGAGGTCTCTAAAATCATGACTGGTGTGGAGAAAGTAAATACGAAAGTGTTATTTACTCCTCATAACATAAGAACTAGGGCTCCAAAAATAAAATTAATAAGCAGCAGGTTTAAAACAAACAAAAGGAAATATTTCGTTAACCTGTGGAACTCTTTGCCAGGGAATGTTGTGAAGGCCAAGACTATGACAGGGTTCAAAAAAGCACTAGATAAGTTCATGGAGGATAGGTCTATCAATGACTATTAGCCAGATTGGACAAGGATGCAAAACCATGCTCTGAAGTGTCCCTAGCCTCTGTTTGTCAGAAGCTGGGAATGGGCAACAAGGTGATTACCTGTTCTGTTCATTCCCTCTGAAGCACCTGGTATTGGCCACTTTCAGAAGACAGGATGCTGAGCTAGATGGACCATGGGTCTGACCCAGTATGACTGCTTTTATGCTCTTATAAATTTGAGTTGGAAAACTGAATTGGCCTGAAAATTGCCAGAGGTACTATAAGATAAAGGAGAAAGATCATGCAAAATTTGGAGGGGAATCGTCAAATTCTTCACAAGTTACTAGTCATAAAAAAAATCACATCAATGCAGTTGGCTTTTGTCCGTTTCCCTCTAGTTCTAATCTAGCTCAGGAATATTCCTTCATCCTTTGGAATACTATGAGCTCCTTTAACTCTTTTTCTGGCTGTATTTTTTTAAAAAAGGTTTTAATTAAGCAAATGTTATTAGTGATTTTTGTGGTGGCCAGTTATTCCTACTCTCACTGACTTCATAGGAATTAAACAAATGTCTTTGAGGTGGATAATTCGGCTGGAAATCTCATTAAAACAGTCTTTTGTGTGCTGTTTTGATACTTCTTGCTTCTGCCTTGAGGTGACAGTGATATTAAGATGGGTCCAAACTGCAAGTTCAGATCCAGATCTAAAATTTCCAGAAGTTCAGGGTGTTTGCATCTAGGGTTTTACTTTAGTAAAGAGCTAGGGGTCAGCAGCTTTGTCTGGATCAGGATTTGCACTTTCTGAAAGTTGGGGAGTTCGGATCTAGGATATTGACTCAGAGCCATCCCTAGTGAAAAGGTGCACTAGTAATATACAAATGTAGACTTAAACCCAACTCTTCTGAACCTCATAAAAATTCTGTTCACATATGTTTCAAGTTTTCGGTGAAATCTTGGGCTCGAGTTTCTTGTACAAACGCGTTCTCCCATCTTTAGCACTAACCAAATCAACTTTTAACTCCAAAATGCTTTTGACAAAATGTAAATACAAGAGTGTTCAGTGTCTCTCTCTTGTTTATACTTGGTATTAATGAACAACAAAGAGAACTGGATTTTTAAATCTCATGTTGCAGGTCAATTATTTTATTATTGCATGATTGTGTCTTCAAACAAAGCTTGCTGTCTTTTGGCTTTTTTGTTAAATGAAATTCTGGCACAGCCTATTGTGTTTATTTTACTTAGCCATGTTTTCCCCAAACACAAATCCATTTTCCCCCATTGTTTGCTTAAATAAAGAAAGTATCTCAATTTTTATTTAATAATGAAAACTAAAAGCAATTACTCTAAAACTTTGTTAATGCAGAATTAAACTTGCCCAGTGCTGCCTTGTACCTTTCCAGGATGCGGAGAATTGCTAAATTTCTGAAAACCAATAAGTACGAAGTTAAAGTGTGCACCACTCCTGCAATGCAATCTTAGCTCTTCCCCCTGGAGCCTGGCAATAGGCAGTGGAAATGGTTCAGTAAAGGTGGTGCCACAATAAGCAAGTCTGAGGAAGGGCTAGAAGGATGTGCCATTGTTTGTAGTGTGTTCCACAGTTCTGAATTCCAGCATTTATCTGCATGCACTCCAGCTAAACTCAGTGTGTTAGGGGTAGTTGTATTAAATGGTGAAAAAATTAACTAGAGCAGGTTGATTGCTATGGAGTAAGGATGTCACACTTCCTGTACACTCTAGATGTAGTCCTTAGTTTCCTGGGACATGCTTCCTGCTGGGGCCAAAAACAAAAGAGCCCAGGACAGGGAAGTCACAGGCTGCAGCTACAGAGAGTGGCAGAAAGTTTTGTTACCCCATTGCTGTAGACTACCCTTTATTATGAACAGAGGTGACACCAGTCTGCTCATCATGTATAGTTGGGAGAATTGTCATCGTGATATGATAAGACTTGTGTGACACTGCATCCCATATTCTTCATAGTGTTATTATTATGATATGATCATGGCATAATTATGATGCATTTTGTACAAGTTAAGTCATCTGAGGTGTAATAGAAAAAGTTATGATTTGCTGAATATGATTATCCTATTTCTATGCATGTATCATTTTTGTATCTGAAGTCATAAATACTGAGTATGTATCTGTATTTCAAATGTAGTTACACCTGAGTAATGCCCACTAGACCAGATGCTTTTAGGCTAGATAGCTGGTTGGGAAGGGCCTATTCAGAGAAATGAGCCATTAGGGAAAACAATAGGCCTTAGGACAGGGATGGCCAACCTGAGCCTGAGAAGGAGCCGGAATTTACCAATGTACATTGCCAAAGAGCCACAGTAATATGTCAGCAGCCCCCCAGCAGACCTCCCCCCACTCCCAGTGCCTCCCACCCACCAGCAGCCCTGCCAATAAGCGCCTCTCCCTCCCTCCCCGCACCTCCCGATCAGCTGTTTTGTGGCATGCAGGAGGCTCTGAGGGGGAGGAGGGAAGTGCAAGGGCATGGCAGGCTCAGGGGAGGGGGTGAAAAGGGGTTGAGTGGGGGCAAGGCCTGTGGCAGAGGCAGGGATTTTGCTGTGAGCACCCCGCGGCACATTGGAAAGTTGGCACCTGTAGCTCCAGCCCCGGAGTCGGTGCCTATACAAGGAGCCGCATATTAACTTCTGAAGAGCCGCAAGTGGAGGCACAGGTTGACCACCCCTACTTATTTCCCACCTGGGGAGCCGTCCTGAGAACACTCCAGATAGTCTGTAAGTAATGGCTGCTATGACTCTACAAGGACATGTGACCAGGCCACATGATTCTGGACTCCATCTTGGGATGTCAGTATTTTTCCACAAACTGGACTGGGAACCAAGTTTTAAACCAAAGGGTTCCTGCCATATGCTAAAGCTATATAAGGCAGGGAGTGACATCATCTGTTGTTCTTCAGTCCCCACATAAGAAACTCCTGGAAGCACCTGAGGAACAAAGACTGAACTGGTGGAAGAGCTGGACCCAGGCTAAAGGAATTTCTAGCCTGTATATGAAAGATCTGGGGATTCCAAGCTGTCAAGCAAGTGCAGCTTGCCCCTTAAAAATATGAAGCCTGCTTGTATCATCAACCAGGGTGAGAATATGCTAATTCAGATCCTATCTTTCTCGTATCTTAGACTTAGTTTGCGTTTTTTGTTTATTTGTTAGGTAATCTGCTTTGATCTGTTTGCTATCAGTTATAATCACTCAAAATCTATCTTTTGTAGTTAATAAACTTGTTTGCTTTATCTAAACCAGTGAGTTGGAGTGACGTGCATGGGAAATCGTAGCTCAAGGGGCAAAGGCTATTGCATATTCCTCTCCACATTGGGGATGGGGGGTGGAGGTGGGGAAATACAAACTCTATGAGCTTACACTATACAGTTCTTTGTGCAGAGCAAGATGGTATAATTTTGGGTTTATGCTCCAGAGGAGAGCGGGGAGTTACCTTGGCTTTAGCCTTTCTATTGTTAGTTCACACACAGTGGCTAGTCAGACAGCCTGCATGTAAATGCAGCTGGGTGTCTCCCTACCTGTGTGAATGCTGGTGGAAGAGGATTGGGAGCAGGTCTGCAACTTGTCACAGCAGTGCAGTGAGAGAGGGAGCCCAGGGTGGTGGATCAAAGGCTCAGTGGTACTCCAGTTCCAGGTGGCACCCCGGGGGGTGGGTATATGATTTGAAGGATCCAAGTATGCCTCACTTCAGTGCTGTACTTTGTAGGTTGTGTCAGTAAAGGTGCAGGAAGGTGTTTTCTGGCCCTGGGGATTGCCAGCAGTCTGGTGGCATACATGGCAGTGTTCTCTTGGGGCTTAGTGAGATGTACGTGAAGGAACCCTCAGGGCAAGGATGAAGGAGTGGTAATATTTGGAAAACTTGGGCTGGTTTGTGTGGGGTAGGCTGTGTGTCTGAGGGGAGGCCAGGTGTAGGTAGCTCAGTCTGCAATTCTTGACCTAAATTTGAGTTTTGCCTTAGCAAAGAGAAGGTGTTAGATTTTTGTCCTATTGTGTTCATGTGCTTTGTTACCGAAATGTTCAGTGGTACCTATGAGGGTGGAGTCCATTAAATAACCCCTTCATATCAAATCTCCTCCTCCCAAATATCACACCTTTAATTACCTTTGTCATCTCTTCCCTGTTTGTAGGGGGTGATATGGATGCTTAGTTTGCTCTTAAAATCATGACAAATAAATACACTCACCAAAAAAACCAACAACCCTTTAAGCATTATTTGCCCATATATCGGGTCCAATTTTGCAACTTGTACTCACAAGTAACCCTGTGATTGTGTGTATACCCCACACTGGCAGAGAAAACTAGAGTCAGGACATTATCATTGCACCTGGTTTTGGCCTTTGGCTACGCAGCAGGGGCAGCCATAAACTGGGAAGCGAATGGTCACATCCTCACATTCCAAACCAGTCACATTTGAAATAAGGTGCTATTGGGCTGTTAGCAAAACGATCCTGTCCTGATAGTGCCCATCACCACCAGATAAAGAAACAGATCTTCAGATGGTTAAAGAAAACTTAGTTAGATACCATCCTGTCTGGCAAGAAATAATTTATCAATGGTTGTGGCTGTGAAACCCTTATTTCTGTATTGTGTTAACTTTATGGCCCCCACTTTTTTGTTAATCTGTCTGGTTCTCTAATTGTTTCTGTTTGCTGTATAATTAATTTTGCTAGGTGTAAGTTAATTAAGGTAGTGGAATATAATTGGTTCGAGAATAATGTTACAATATGTTAGGACTGATTAGTAAAATTTCAGTAAAATGATTGGTTAAGGTATAGCTGAGAATATTATGATATAAACTATATATATATTACTATTCAAACAGGAAGTGGGTCGGAAATTGGAATCATGCTTGCTGGAAATTAACCCCAATAAACATCGCATTGTCTGCATTTCCGACTTATGGTTTTTTGCTGCTTGCTGTCTGTGTGACAGGAACCAGGGAGGTGGGAAGGTGAAGGGAAAGCCCTCTATTGTTCAGTATAAGATCAGGAAAAGCCTGTGAAAAGCCTGGAGAGGAGTAAAGTACCTGTGAAGGACTGAGCCTCGGGCGGGAAAAGGGCCTAGAGACAGCCCAAGGTAAGAAGTAAGTCCAGTTAGGCAAGAAGGCGTCTGAAGAAGCAGATCTTAGGTGCAAGCTACAGGATCCCTGGATTGGAACTGAGACTAGAGGCAAAGCCTGGGTTTCCTTACCTGCCACTGAGGAGGGCGGCATAAAAGAGACCTTGAGACAAGGGGTGTAAAGACTACTGAGCACAAAGTTAGGCCAAAGATCTGGTGTAAGGTTATTAAATTACTGTTTTGGAGGATTGGATTACTCAAAAAATGGTGGGACTGAATGTGACATATCTTGAGGGTGGAGTCATTAGAAGCACCAGACCATCACAGGACCTGAATAGTTCCCAGATGGAAGGTGTCTCAATGCTGCATCCAGCTACCAGAGGGTGTGCCAGCTGGTGAGTCACTCTTCTACAAGCCCTTACTGATGTGATGCATCAATGGGACTATACATCTGAGTGAGAAATGTAGGCTTAGGTCCTTTAGAACTGATTTGAAAAATCAGACTTCATTAATTTTCTTCTTTGTTTTTCTTTCTCTAATGAGTGGGAACACCAGAAGTAATAGCCCTTAAGTAGGGAGTCACATTGTTATAGTGGAAAATAATAGACTTGGTTGACAGGGAAATGGTAGATGGGAATTGGGTGGGAGAAGAAACATCTTGCATGATCCTTAGACAATTTCTTCTGATCCATGCAGTCCAACAGAGAAAAAATATTCACTGGAAACATTCAACATGCTGTAGCTCACGGAAGCTCATGCTCAAATAAATTGGTTAGTCTCTAAGGTGCCACAAGTACTCCTTTTCTTTTTCCACTTATTAGGGAAATTGTAGTGCATCCTACAACTCTAGACACCCCCAGCAAGATAGAGTCCTGAACCCTATTCTGTTTTGCAGACACTGCAGCTCCAAAAAGGAGGAGGAGTTCCTGAGCATGTTTCCTCCAAGGATCCTGGAAACATTCCTCCTGCCTCACCTCAGCAAAGGCAGAATGATTCCAGGAACTTTTGCTATTAGTGTCCCTCTGTACCTACCCTTTCTGTGGGTATGGCCTATATAAGCCCTCTGTGTTTACCCACTTTGTAAAAGGGTTATAATAATAGGTATCTGCTTCCACAATGGGTCTTGTGAGGCTTAATTACCTTTCAAAGAATACAGTGAATGAACAGCTCTATGTAAATTCAGTTGTACCGGAAAGATCCCTGGCACAGAAGTGTTTGTTGCCTGAACTGAGCAGTTAATACTATTATTTGTATTTTTTTATGGTAATGACTCAACACCAGCCAAGATTGGGACCCTGTTGTGCTAGGGGGTAGTAGACAGTCCATGCCCCAAAGAGCTAAATAGATAAGACATCCAAAGGATATAGGAAAGTGATAAAACATATGAGCAGTGAACAATGTGGTGGTGGCAAATGGTGGCAGGTTAGTTCCACAACTTCTTTTGGGTGTGGTTTCATTAGGAAGGCATTAGCTAATTATGTTATTGTTTGCCCTGTACACATACAACAATGTGGTTTATTTTTGTTCTAGATGCTAAATGTTATACTAGGATCCTACCAGGGGTGAAAGTAAGTTGAGTGACTTACCGGTACTCTGGGGCCAGCTCTGGCCCCTGGAAGAGGTGGGGCCTAGGGCGGAAGGGGTGGGGTTGAGGGGGTCAGAGTCAGCCCCAGCCCACCCTGTAAGATAAGTGCCCCCCCCACCGGTGTAGCAGCAGCAGCCTGGGGCTCCGGGGGCTATTTAAAGGGCCCAGGGCTCCACTCTTTTACCGCCCTGGCCCTTTAAATAGCTGCTGGAGCCCGGGGGAAGCGGTGGGGCTCCAGCGGTTATTTAAAGGACTGGGGCGGCAGAGGCAGCTGGAGCCCTGGCTCTTTAAATAACCCCTGGAGCCCCTGCTACCCCAGGGCTCCGGGTGGTATTTGAAGGGCCCGCGGCTCCCCTGCTTCTACTGCCCCGGTCCTTTAAATAGCCGCCGGAGCCCTGGAGTAGCAGCAGTGGGGCTCCAGTGGCTTTTTAAAGGGCCCGGGTGGTAGAAGCATGGGAGTCCCAGGCCATTTAAATAGCTGCTGGAGCCCTGCAGCCGCTACCCCAGGGCTCCAGCAGCGGGGCTCTGGAGGCAATTTAAAGGGGCTGGGGCTCCAACTCCAACTCCAACTCAGTTGTGCTGAACTCACCGTAATCACTGCTATATGGCAGATCGTTGACCCTGAAATCCATCTACCTTCTTACCTGGGACTACATATATAACTCTCTCTGAGGTTGGGATCTACCTAGGAGAACAGAGGAAAGAGTGGAAACTTCAGTGTCAGGGTGGGCAATGGTCAGACTCATAATTTGATGGGGAAGCATTCACCCCTTACACCATAACTGGGATTTACAGTGAGGGGAGAAATAGCACTACATTGATGGAAGATTAGGATGGTTCACCTGAGGCAGCCACCTTTTCCAGTAGAATACCAAAGAATGGCAAGGAGAAATACATTCTTTTAAAAAAGGGGCTGTTGAAGAATTTCTATTCATTTATTTTTTTTTCTTCACTTCATTTGTTTTGTGTGGAAAACTATGTATCTTTCTGCAAGACTGCAGCTTCTGGTCTGACCAGTCAAACAAACGAACAACTGACTACTATCCTTAATAGTAATGCTCCCTGGAAGCTACTGTGTGAGTGCTGAATGGTTTTTTTGCCTAAACTCTAGTAAAACCCTTCAGTTAAAAATTATTTGTACTCTTGTAAAAAGGGGTAATATAAAATTATCAAAATAATGTAATTATAATAATTAGCAAATTGTGAAGAAAGCTCTTTAAGACCTATAACTGCACAGTCAAGCTACTATCACTATAATTTATGGGTTGACATTTTACCTGAGCTTTAAGCAACTCTAACAGTTGCTTCGCTACTTGTTAAAATAAGTGCATAGCTCTGAGTAATTATAGTATAAAGTTATATGGTAAACTGATTCCAGACTGTGAGACAGAGCCTTCTGATAGAAGTAAATCCATAATCCACTGCAACATTCCTTCTATATTTTAACCTGATTTCTTCTGAACTCTAGTAAAAAATTATTGAAATATATTTTGTTCAGCCTCCTTTTTTCTTGATAGTGACACCAATGTGTGGAGAAGTTACCTTTTGTGGCAGGAAAGGGAGAATTATGAATGTGCTGGGGATGTGGCAGCTGTTGTCTGCCTTTATGTTGCTTCCATTGGAAAATACAGAACACGGTGGTGACTGTCTATTATTAGAGAATGAATTTCAGCAGCTGCCTAACAATGTAAAGGCAAAAAATAAAAAGGAATATTGGATTTCTATTTTTCCCCCAGATACCATGATGAGAGGATGGGGGTAAGAGGCGATCTGTTTCTGAAATACTGCTACATTAAAGTTGCACTTAGAAATGTAGCATTCATTGCTGAGTGGCAGATTTTATATTAGGTTTGTGGATTTATTCAGGTGAACCCCATTCCTTTCTAATGACTCATCCCTTTCTCAGTCAATTTTTGCAGAAGAGTCCCTTTGGTATAAGGTATACCCACGCCCTCATATTTGGCTTTGCTGGAAATTTAGTTTCTAAAACTGTGTCTATGTGTGTCAGTGTCTCTGCGTAGATCAGAAGTGGTTGCTCATTATGTACTTTTGTCAGGTACTTAATGAATTTATAAGGTATAAGTAAACTTTACTAGAAGAGGCCTGCCTACCTATGGGATGGGGAAATGGAGTTCTAATTCTGGCTTTGATGCTGATTCCCTATGGGCACATCACGTAACCACTTTGCCTTAGAAGAATCAGAGTGGTCCAGTCGATAGGATATGACATATGTACAGTTCAGGGGACAAGAGGCTCTCTTCTTAGCTGTGGCAATGACCATGGGCAAGTCCCATCACTTCTGTCTCTGCCTCACAGGGCTGATCAAGCAGAAGTAGATGAGCAAGAAGAGTCTGCACTCTGGGAGTTCTATTATTGGATCATGAAGAAAAGCCGGGGTCTGGCCTGCAGCCACCCCAGGACCCTGCACAGCCACTCATTTTTTCTAATACTCATACTCTAGGGATAAGCTCTTGCCAGTTGTCCAGGCTTCTGTGGTCTTGTGTCAATACAAACATCCTCCCGTCAAGATGCAAGCCAGGTCCAGGCTCACTGAACTTTGCACCCATCACTTAAACTTCGCTGCGTTTACTCACCCCTTAATCTTATTGCCACTTGTGCGTTCTACAGTGGATGATGTCTCAGAAGATAAAACAAGTTTGGCCACACACAATAAACCCCCCAAGATCTTGTGTTTGGCAAAACTTTCTAATCTCCCCTGAGACATCTGCTTCTTTAGAAGTGAGGAACTGCTGGCTGCCCTGGAGCCCTGTAGCGATGTGTGTCGGAGGGCCTGCTCTAAAATTTATGGAGCATAATAATTCTATAACTGTAATGCTAATTATATATTACCACTTTTTATAACAGCATACAGAGAAAAGATTTATAACTTAACAGGTTTACAGGAGCTTAAGATGGTCTGTTAGCTGAACATTAGCATTTGTGCTATAGCTTCCATGGACTTTTTCTGTTAAGGACAGTATTCAGTTGCTTGAATGATCTTACCAGAAACTGCAGCCTAAGAGATGCAGGTCCAGAGTCCAGAATTTCAGTAATAAGTTCCTTATTGAAGCACTTATTCTTTTAGTCTCTCCCTACAGAGGCAGGGGAAAATCCAGAGGGGTGGGGTAAATAAACCTTATTTAAGGGTGAATAAACCAACACTATGTGGTAGCTGGCCAATGGGAGGAAGAATTTCCAGGGGCAGGGTTCAAACTGGGTTATTTCTTACTAGGGATATGTGAGAGGAATCAGCTTCTGGGAGAGGCTGAGATGCCTTTCAGTGGGGAGGATAAGGAAGAATTGTAACATGGGTGTATTCAGATGGAGGCTCCTCTCAATCCTTGCAATGCTTCTCTTTATGGGCAGAATTTGTGCTAGTGGACCACAGTTCAATTTCTCCATGTCTGATTTCCATTTAGATTGCATGAACATGGTGGTTCCAATGTCTGGAGTTCACCTGACCTTAGCTGGAACACTACACAAAGGTGTAGCAAAGATGAATTCTTCAGGGGGGCTGAGGCTGATGTATGCCATTATCTTCTTTCATTCCTAACAATGTTCACAGCATTAAAAAAAGAAAGCTTTCTCAGAAGTATGAGCAGACCGTCAGGAAAAAAATGAATACGCTACTATTACGTTTTGGTTTTACCTGTTTTGAGCATGGTTTTTGAGTGTTTTTAAGGAATTGTGAATGTTTTATTAAAATTCTATCTTTATTGACAGTAGGGAAAGACATTGGGGCACATGTTAATTTAAATAATGTGTAATGTAAAGAACCACTAAGGAGGTTGTGGAAATATAATTATGCCATAGAACAGTTTAATATTAACTAATATTACAAATGGACTGTAAAAGAAGTAGCCTTGCTAAATTGGAGGAGACCTCCAATTAACATCTGAAGGGTACGTTTAGGTTCATGATTATAAGACTATACTTCCGTCTGTTGTCAGTGGACTGATCATCCACTGATATGCTCAAAGATGAAATAGTATAAGTGGTAGTTGCATTCCAGTTTGCTTAACTAATCATTTTCTTTTAAAATAAAGTTTGGTCGCATCATTCAAAGTGTTGCCTAGTGGTCCTCTACTAATGAAATTTTTGACCTAGAGGCTTGAACCTGAAAAAGAAATTGGGTTTTATTGCACACTTATCTTTAACAATTTAATATTAATTGGGAACATTTCAACCTAGAAGTTACAAAAGGTTACAGCGGGTGTCCACTTGTGCAATGTAACATGCATGTTTGGGGCCTCCATGTTTACTACTTTCTGCTTAATTGATTTTTAACAGATTCATAGTTCTTTTGCATTTTTACTATATTCCAAGCTAAATACACAGGGTTATCTTTTCACCAGTGCTATGACCTAGGCTACGGCAATCATTATGAATGTAACATGTAAGGTTTCTGAATTGTTTTATTTCTAAGATTTTTCCTTATTTCTCCCTAGTGACAAAGGAGTTGATTGTAATATGACATAAAATATGTGCAATAGTGATTTTCCACTCCAGCTATTTGACATTAAGATCAATCATTAGATTAAATAATTTTTGGAGGGAGGTGCGGAACTTTCAGTTTAGATTCTATATTAAATCAAACAGGTTTCAAAAATTAAAGCACAATGTGTGAGAGATTTTACTCCACTGAAAAATGTTGAAGCAGGAACAATATCTAAATGAACCTGTTTGAAATTTTTTGGCACATTCAGAATTTGCCTAATAGGATGAATAATAAAGTCAATAAATAAGCATAACTTGTTCAACATGTCCTGACAAAGTGGTCCCCAAAGAAGGAACGATAGAAAATTAAGAGCAGTGGAAACATTTTAACTAGCAAACAGAAATCTGGAATACAGACAGTGTACTGGAACATCTCAATAGATCCATAAGTTTTTCTTTCATCTTTTTTGACCAGAGAAATGGGTCTGCATTAATTCTTTTTATTATTCCAGATAAAAAATACTTCAAGCCTGCTCTTGTTCCAGTACAGGTCAATGTCAAAACTCCTATTTGTATTAATGAGTAGGAAACATTGTTTCAACACGTCAACATAAAACATTAAAGCACATTTAAACAATGTGACACACTGTAGTTTAGGAAGGAAAGAAGGCTCTCTATTTCAATTTAGAATAATGGAATAATTGAAGATTAGGGTTGGAAGAGACCTCAGGAGGTCATCTAGTCCAACCCCCTGCTCAAAGCAGGACCAACCCCAACTAAATCATCCCAGCCAGGGCTTTGTCAAGCCGGGCTTTAAAAACCAGTAAGAAGGGAGATTCCACCACTTCCCTAGATAACCCATTCCAGTGCTTCACCACCTTCCTAGTGAAATAGTTTTTCCTACTATCCAACCTAGACCTCCCCAACTGCAACTTGAGACCATTGCTCCTTGTTCAGTCATCTGCCACCACTGAGAACAGCTGAGCTCCATCCTCTTTGGAACCCCCCTTCAGGTAGTTGAAGGCTTCTATGAAATCCCCCCTCACTTGCCTCTTCTGCAGACTAAGTAATCCCAGTTCCCTCAGCCTCTCCTCATAAGTCATGCGCTCCAGCCCCTTAATAATTTTTGTTGCCCTCCGCTGGACTCTCACCAATTTGTCCAAAACCTCTCTGTAGTCGGGGGCCCAAAACTGGACACAGTACTCCAGGTGTGGCCTCACCAGAGCCAAATAGAGGGGAATAATCACTTCCCTTGATCTGCTGGCAATGCTCCGACTAATGCAGTCCAATATGCCGTTAGCTTTCTTGGCAACAAGGGCACACTGTTGACTCATATCCAGATTCTCATCCACTGTAATCCCAAGATCGTTTTCTGCAGAACTTCTGTTTAGCCAGTCAGTCCCCAGCTGGTAGCAGTGCATGGGATTCTTCCGTCCTAAGTGCAGGACTCTGCACTTGTCCTTGTTGAACATCATCAGATTTCTTTTGGTCCAATCCTCCAATTTGTCTAAGTCACTCCACTTAGGGTCCACCTATCCCTACCCTCCAGGGTATCTAGCGCTCCCTCCAGCTTAGTGTTATCCACGAACTTGCTGAGGGTGCAATCCATCCCATCATCCAGATCATTAATGAAGATGTTGAACAAAACCGGCCCCAGGACAGACCCCTGGAGCACTCTACTTGATACCGGCTGCCAACTAGACATCGAGCTGTTGATCATTACCCGTTGAGCCCGATGATCTAACCAGCTTTCTATCTACCTTTTAGTCCATTCATCTAATCCATACTTTTTTAACTTGCTGGCAAGAATACTGTGGGAGACTGTATCAAAAGCTTTGCTAAAGTCAAGGTATATCATGTCCACCGCTTTCCCCATATCCACAGAGCCAGTTATCTCATCATAGAAGGCAATCAGGTTGGTCAGGCATGACTAGCCCTTGGTGAATCCATGTTGTCTGTTCCTGATCACTTTCCTCTCCTCCAAGTGCTTCAAAATGGATTCCCTGAGGACCTGCTCCATGATTTTTCCAGGGACTGAGGTGAGGCTGATCAGTCTGTAGTCCTCCAGATTCTCCTTCTTCCCTTTTTAAAGATGGGCACAATATTTGCCTTTTTCCAATCATCTGGGACCTCCCCCAATCTCAACAAATATTCAGAGATAATGGCCAATGGCTCTGAATTCACATCAGCCAACTCCCTCAGCACCCTCAGATGCATTGCATCCAGACCATGGACTTGTGCATGTCCAGCTTTTCTAAATAGTCCTTAACCTGTTTTTTCACCACTAAGGGCTGCTCACTCTCTTCCCATAATGTGCTGCCCAGCACAGCATTCTGGGAGTTGATCTTGTCTGTGAAGACCAAGGCAAAAAAAGCATTAAGTACTTTTGCTTTTTCCACATCATCTGTCACTAGCTTGCCTCTCCCATTCAGTAAGGGTCCCACACTTTCCCTGACCTTCTTCTTGTTGCTAACATACCTGTAGAAACTTTTCCTTCACATCTCTTGCTAGCTGCAACTCCAGTTGAGCTTTGGCCTTCCTGATTACACCCCTGCATGCTTGAGCAATATTTTTATACTCCTCCCTTGTCATCTGTCCAAGTCTCCACTTCTTGTAAGCTTTCTTTTTGTGTTTAAGCTCACTGAAGATTTCTCTGTTAAGCCAACCTGGTTGCTTGCCATATTTACTATTCTTTCTGCACATTGGGATGGTTTGTTCTTGTGCCCTCAGTAAGGCTTCTTTAAAATACAACCAGCTCTCCTGGTCTTCTTTCCCCCTCATACTAGCCTCCCAGTGGATCCTGCCCATCAGTTCCCTGAGGGAGTCAAACTCTGCTTTTCTGAAGCCGAGGGTCCGTATTCTGCTGCTCACCTTTCTTCCTTTTTTTCAGGACCCTGAACTCAACCATCTCATGGTCACTGCTGCCCAGGTTACAACCCACTTCTACTTCCCCTACCAATTCTTCCCTGTTTGTGAGCAGAAGGTCAAGAGGCGCACAGCCCCTAGTTGGTTCCTCCAGCACTTGCACCAGGAAGTTGTCCCCAACACATTCCAAAAACTTCCTGGATTGTCTGTGTACTGCTGTATTGCTCTCCCAGCAGAAGTCCCCCATGAGAACCAGGGTCTATGATCTGGAAACTTCTGTTAGTTGTCCGAAGAAAGCCTTGGACAATATTTACAATATTTTGAGTAGGTCACTCAAATGGTAGCTGGGGAACCTGGATTCAGTTCCTTTCCTTTTGTTCTTTCCCTGTGGAACATGATCATTTAGTCTCCTGAGAGTTGTAATATTTGGTTTGTTTCTGGTTGTTGGGGTTGGCATAGGGGTAGCTGGCTGATGTTTAGTGGCCTCTGACATACACAAGGTCAGACTGGATAATCTGTTGTTCCTTTCAGGCCTTAAACTGTGCATGCATCTACACAGCAGTTAACCACTTGTGGCTGGCCTGGGTCAGTTGACTTAGACTCATGGGGCTCAGGATGTAGGTCTAAAAATAGCTGTGTGGAAGTGTGGGCTTGCAGGCTCCCAGGCTCTAGCCTGGGCCCAAACATCTATATGGCTATTTTCAGCCCTACATTCCGAGCCCTATGAGCCTGAGTCAGTTGACCTGGCTCTGCCATGGGTCTTTTATTCCAGTGTAGATGTACGGAATGACTTCCATCTTGGACTTGGGTAAACCATTTTGGCCCAGATTTTAAAAAGTATTTAGGCATTGTTCTGCTCAGAACTATAAGGACTGAGACCTACTTTAAAAAGTGACTGAGGCCTCCATTTCAGAAGAGAGTACAGTGATAAGGTTCTTGTATTATAGCAGAGCTAGTTCTAAAAAGCACTATATAAAAGCTAGGTCTCTTGTTTATTACCATACTAGCATATCAGCTGCAAACTTAGGTGAGAATTACAACTATCTAAATGACCACTAACTCCTACCAATAAACATTTCTTTATGTTTAAAAAAAAACCTAAGAAATTGAATGGCAAAAAAACTTTGTTCATACAGAGTTAAGGTTGCCCGGTTATAGCTCATGCCCTTCCAGAATGTCAGGCTCTGCAAAAACTCAAACTTCTAAAACCCAGGAAATATGAACTTTTTAAGTTTTTTATCAGTTAGACATAATTGTTTCTTCTACATCTTTGTTTCATGACAATTACACGTGAGTTCCCTTGCAACAACTGCCTACTCTTGTTTTAGATTCAGCACTATGTAGGAGGATGAATAAAAAAAGTTGATTTGTATATAGACTGCCCATGTTTCCATTAAGATATTTTTATTAATAAAATGTTTCTCTCCGTGTGATATGCGTAGACATGAAAGAGCCAGGGAAATAAGTGATATCTAATCATAAAATATTTAAAATATGTACAAAAATGTCAAAGAAGAAAAAAGGTCAACTATGTAAAGATGTGCATTCTACGCTTTATAACAATCTGAAAAGTGATAGTCATTTTAAATGGCCAACACAAACAAGATATAATCAGAGCTGACTTCTCTCACCCAGATTCCAGGACTCATAAGCCCCGGGAACTCTGGGGTGGGAAAGCAAGCTGACTTGTTTAACTTGGCCATAAAAATGGCTAACGCTTTTCTAACTTTTTCTAATGTTAACTTCCTTTCAGATTATTCTCTATACTTCTAATCACACTGTGAAACGTTCTGAGGCCTATTCTATATGGACTTTCACTCCCTTAGTTGCAAGTGGAACTTTGTATATCTTCCCAAAGACAGTCGATTTCACTACTTGCAAAAGGAACATAAGAATTGCCACACTGCCACACCAGTGGCCATCTCTATATATTAATACTCTCTCTATACCATTTTTTTGTGTGTACCTCCTGTCCTGTAAACAATCCCATTAGTATGTCCTAGTTCAATTACCTGGCTTTCAGAATGTTGTGAAATAAGTTAAAAGTAGACTACTAAATTGTGTGAATGTTGTACTTCAGGATATAAATGTCTAGCATCCAGAGCATTTCCTAGAGTAACCACTGTGACTGAGTTAGACTTCCTTAGACACACCAAGAATTAAAATGTAAATACATTTCCTTGCTTTGAGACTCAAAGCCCATATTTTCAAATGGGCCCCCCTTCTAGGGAGTGTGCCCCCCCAATTTTTTCCCTAGCAATAAATATTAGAGAAAAATGTTTGTTGTCATAAACAGGTATTTAATTTTATATCTGCAAAGACGGTAATTTTACATCTAAGTACTGTTGTGCGCTAGTGATAAACTGTGGGTGTAATTTTTTGTGCAGATAAAAATGGTGGTTGAGATGAGGCCTGTCTAAAAATCTGGCTGTACATGCAATTCTCCTTCTCACCAACACCCAAAATTCTGGCAGACAAAATTACTCTGATGCACGTCCTTACACAAACAGACGGTGCACAATGTTATGCCTCAATCTTGCAATATTATTAGCACAGGCAGTGACTTCAGTAAGTCTCCTGGCAAATAATGAATGAAATAAGAGAATGAAATAAACAAGGAAATTAGTTTTTTGTTTTAATATGTTTCTTAACCTGATAGCATCTTTCTAAAAACTGACTGTTTTGGTGAGCTGTTGGTCAAAAGAGCAACTTCCTATTTTCAGAGGAAGCACTGTTGCAAAAGTCCAGTTATTGAATAGAACAAACCTTTTACTCCACTGTTAGAGCAAATATTAAATGCTTCTTTGGGCCAAATTCTGTCGTCCCTTTAATTGAGTAAATCGTACACTGGCGGCAATGGGAGTCTTGTTCAATGAAGGGCCATGGAATTTAGGCTTTATTTTAAATATGAGATCAAGAAATTGTGTGACCTCTTTGGCACTTGTGATAGGAGATGGCTAAGTAGATTAAGCCTAAAGTGTTCATTTTAAATTCTAGATCTCCTGCATTACACACTTCAAATCTCAGGAGGTCAATTCAAGTCTTCTGAGATAGAGAAGTAATAAATATCTATAATTCCTTTATAGTGTAGTGATCCATTCAATCAAGACCATAAAAGGAGGTCATGACAGCTTCTCCCATGAGTTGAAAACATTGGTGGTACTTGTCAGAGTAATCGTTTGCCCTTCACTCCACTGTTGTGCAACATGTTCTGTGTAAATGAGATGTTGTTCTGCACAGCTGATACGCTGCATTTGAGTGGTTTTCTCCCTCTCTGTGTTTAGGGTCCAGTCCTGAAACAGTGCACTGCACACATGGGTGGGAGTTAGCAAACTAGGGTCTATGCTTTGTAAAGACTTTGGGATGAACGAGACTAAACATTGTAACTCTTAGAACCTAGATATATAGTGACTACCACTCTCTACATACTTCATGTAAATACTGATATTTACGGTACTCTAAAGCATAGCCTTGGCCCTTCAAGTTCACAGTTCCATTTTGAGTTATTTTTCAAAGCATAACCACACTCTAATGAACAATCTCCCTTGGAGTTCCCAAGTAGCTGAATCAGACTTCTCTGTCAGATGTGAGAGATGAAGAGCCATTACAGTTAACTAGTAGTACTCTTTCTCATAAAGCCAGACCTTTAATACCTATTTAAATTTCCACTTTGTAACTTAATAATTTCACATTGAAAAATATAGCCACAGGGCTGCATGTTGAATAGATTTACTCCCTTTAGGATATTATCTCTACATTAGCAAAACAAAACACAATTAATAATACTATGTTTATACTATGTTATTTTATGGAAAGTCTCTCTCACCAGCAGGAAAGTATAAGTACTTCTAGGAAGCACTGGGGAATAATGAAAGTTGCCAAAAATGTAAAATAATACAGATTTTCTTATGAACCATGAAAATGTTATGTTTAAACTAAATCAGTAACCTTTAGCATTCGCATGAGAACAGCAAAAAATATGAACAGGGATTTTTTTTTTAAAAGTGTCTGTCTAGAAGATATTTATTTTAGACATCTGAAAACTTGGTTCTTACTTTTTATTAAATAAATAAGGCTTGAAACCTCAGATGTCATGGAAAAAAAGAGAGCCCACTAAACTAAATGCAGAAGATCAATGAGCAATAAATAGAAAAATTCTCTATTCAAATCTGAAAATGAATCTTAACAGTGGATTTTCGATTCCGTTGCTTTCTCCACGGCCTCATATTGAACCATTATGGTTGAAATTGTACTAAGATAGATTTTCCCTCTCCATTGGATTTTTTTTCCTTTTTTTTTACCCCATATACTTTTCAGAGAGTTTCCACCTTATTTCCCACTTTCTCACTTCCTTCCTTCCATCCACAAAGTCCATATACCACATGTGATAACTTTCTACTGAGGAGGGCTAGATCAGTGACTTTCTGTGACCTTTCACTGCATGCCCGCCTTCCAATGGCCAGAGGGATAACAACAGAAAAATGTGAGGCATGCTGTCTCAGGGGCTTACCAAGTTATTGAAAAGAGATCATAGCCCCTCCTCACCTGGGAGTGAATTACAGTGTTGGATTCTTAGATTCTGGTGCCAGACTTGACTGCAGTTATTCAATAGTGTATAGCTTGCATCTGTAATAGTGCCTTTAATCCTGAGAATCCCAAAGTTCTTTATCCATTCAACAGACTGACAGACAAATTATGTCATAGAAGTTAGACCTTACCGGGTCATTCAATCAATTTTTTACTTTCCTAACACTCCAGTGTGATGTACCTGTTCAACAGCACATAGCAACACAATAGTTTAGAAGAGAAAAAAGACAGAGAAAGATATTCCTAAAACTGCAGGGGTAAGTTAGGTAGCCAGAAAAAGATTATCCAAGATGTAGATCAGTCATGGGAGTTGTCTATCCAGAGAGCCCAACTCATTGGGAAGAATGAGTGCAAAAGGTACCCTAACTACTACTCCCATGAGGCACCATGGAACCTTAGGCAGATGCAATTTAATGTCAGATTGAGTCAATCTTTTCATTCCATGAAATAAAATTGTTTTAAATTTTTCATCTTGATTTGGGACTAAAACAAATGTCAGAATATCAGAATTTCCCACAGGATGGAAATTCTGATTTTTGTTCAGATCTAGTTTCCAAGAATTCCAACGTTAATTTTATAATATTTAATGTGCCCCTTGCGAATACTACAGTATTAGTGGTAAACCTTTAGGCATGCAAAGGAAAATAGCTCATATACATATAGGGACAGATTTGTGCTTTAGCATGTGCCTTCTTCTTGTTTCCTTTGCTGACAAGATGTTAGTTATTAGAGTTGATTAATGGAGTTTCTTCTTTCAGGAAACAGTAGTTGGGTCTAAGGAAGTATTCCCTAGCTGGAAGTTTCCCAACAAGATTCAGACTTTCTGACTGTCTTTTGTATATACCAGAGGTTCAGGAGTTTCTGCATGTTATGGTTCAATGGTGCTGAATTATTCTTGCATGGATCTTTTACTTCCTTCCACATTTTAGATGGCAATACACATTCAGCAGGAACAATCCAAAGTGAGATTCTATGTCTGAAGTCAGAGCACCTCTGGCAGACAAAAGTTAGTAGTACCAGATGATACCAAGAAGACCAGTACTGAAGGAAAGAATCCCACTGTACTCAAAGAGTATTGATCAGATACTATATTTGGGGTTCTCAAGGGGTTAGTAGTCCTTTAGGGAGAATAAGGGTCCACTTGGCCCATGATGACTCTGTAAACCACACCTGGGAGCTGGTAGGGAGGAAGCAGGTTGTTAGTCAATTAAACAAGGAAGCACCTGGGCTTAATAAAAGGTCTATGGAACCTTAATAAAAGGTCTAGACTGAGCACTGGAGTTAGGCAGACACTGTGTTCCCTAGGTGGGGAGCCTGAATTACGTAGAAACTGTGTTCCTAGAGCTGTTGAGATGCAATCAAGTGTGCTGCTAGGGGAGGCAGCCTGAGTTAAATGGAAGGCACATTGCAAGAATGGACATCCCAGAAGGAGCCTGGCCAGAGGCAAATAATAAAGTTAGATGAGGGGCAAACAGACTGAGTCTGACTGAGTTTCTCAGCGGGGAAGCTGGGGTAAAAAGGAGGATGAACTTGATTTGCTTAATTTTGAACCCACTCGAACACCAAAAGTTTGAGTAAAATTCTAGCAGTGTGTTTTCATTTCTATTTAAGGAAAATTGAAAAACTGAGCAGGCAGAGAGAGAGAGAAAAATTAAAATGAAAAAATAGAATATAATCCCCCCAAAACTAGCATGGCACTAGTGGCTGGCCCAAACTATGATATACATGATTAATCTCTGTCTAATGTATAGCTCAGTCTTCTGTCCAACTAGAAAAAAGATTTTCTTTTTAAGTTGAAACCCCTTTGGGGAGGAGGGGAATGAAGGGGCGGAGAAGGATTTCTATGAGCTTAAACTAGTTTTGTAAATTCTGAACCTGAAAAGTATTTCATGATGTTTACCTCCCCACATTCATGATTATTACCCTTCTCTCTCTCTGGTGACATCCATCATCATAATACCTGAGTGCCTCACAATCTTCAATGTATTTATCCTCACAATACCCCCATGAGGTAGGAAAGTATCATTAATCCCCATTTTATGGATGTGGAACTGAGGCACAGAGAAGCTAAGTGACTTGCTCAAGGTCACCCAGGAAGTCTGTGGTGGAGCAGGGACCTTCACTCAGGTCTCCTAAGGCCAAGGCTCGTGCACTAACCACAGTCCGTCTTCCCCAATTGTACAATCTATCAATATTGGGGCTTCTTGGCTGCAAAAAGTATACCTGTAACCCTTTAACATAAGGGTGATACCTTCTAGGATAATCTATTGCTAAAATATTTTCTTAGGAGGAAAGTAAAATACATATTTAATAGGCAAGCAGCCTATTTAACATACAGAATAAACAAACAACAGTGAATATTATGATGGTGATACTTCATCTGAGTTCAGTTACTTTTTTATAAACAGGAATCTCTTGTTTTCTCAGCTGCAGAATTTGTCATGGTATTGTGTTCCAGGATCTCCACTTTCATTTGAAAAATAATGGCTCTTTGCCCTTAGGTTGTGAAGATGCATTCAGTTTGTTTTCAAGGTTAACTGATGAAGTGACATCAGCCTCAGTTTCGTTATACAGCCTGAAACAATCATTTGGGATGATGTGAACTTTTCCATTCATTTCAATGTGTTGTGGATGCCTGAAACTTAGGTGACATATTAAATGTTAAATATAAAATGTCTAGTATTGTTTCACTGGTAATCATTTTAGTGGCATAATCCAGCTAATGTGCACAGTACTGCAGAATTTTCCAGTGGGCTGCCACGGTAGGTCTGGTTTCCCACAGAGTGCTCAGGCCTTATAAATCACAAGAATGAAACTTGAGTTCATATAATATTGGAATAACCCTGTATTTCAGTATGTGCTAGGGTTTTTGTGCGTGTCCATGTTGCTGCGTACATTGATTGCTGTCCTGAATTTGCATGTAGATGTTCATACTGAATCTTAGTCTCCCAAAAATTTGGCTCATTTCTGTCCCCTCCTGCATTTCAACAGCTACTGTAACCTACTGGCTGCTACCCTGCCATGCTTCTCTTCACTGCAGCTGGAGCAGCATTCACTTGTTAAATAGGTATTTTTCCCGGATAGGTCCCCTTGGCAAAACTTATACACCGCAGCCCCTCCTGGTCCCAGTAATCAGGATGTGTGAGGAAAAGCAGGCATAGAACTACAGCAACCCTGCCTGCTGGAATAATTTCTTGCTGCCCTAAATGGCATATGCTGGTTGAGGACTAGAGAGTAACAAAGACACCTTTCCTCCACCCCTGCCAGTGTTCAGCTGGATTGGAGTATCTGGCATAATCCCTTTAGTAAACTGGCAAATAATTGGTGCTGTCTGCTGAAGTGGTGGTATTGTCAATTGGTTCCAGCGAGTTCTGTAATTCATAGTATCCACCCTTCAATTCAGAGTTGTCTTTGTGGGTTTCAGTATTTGCATGGGAACATCCAATTTGAAGTCTCTATATAGTGCACTCTATTACTATAAACCATACGTTATAGAGTCGGACATCTGCTAAGGAGTTCTGATAGCAAACCACTTGAGTGCAACCTGTGGTTTCCTATTCCCTCCAGAACCCCAGGAAATGTCTTGAATGATATACTTATTTTTATTTATAACATGAATGGCTTCAAAACCACCCCCTCCTCCTTCCTCTCATGCTGTTCTACCCCCTCAACCTGATCTCCTACTACTTTGGACCATTAGACCTTTTCTCCCTTCAAAATTAACTGAGAAAATTGTGGTTTTTTTAGTCACTCAGAAAAAATACTGCAACTCTGAACTTGCTTTGTTTAGAGAGGTGGGTGAGTGACTTTAATTTATCTATCCAAGACAAAACTTGACAGGAGAAACTAGGACTTTTGAATGTTATTCCTTTGGTGTTTTTGTGCAGACCTATTCTCACTAAATACCACAGCTATCATTTTAAGTGGTTCATGAGATGAGGAGAAATGTACCATTAAATTTTTTTCCTTCATGTTTTTGCTGTAGAAGCCAAACACTCTGTTTCTAGCTCTCCACCTGACCCCTGGTTCCTGTCTATGTTAATGTTTGTAGCCCTGTGGCTAGACTATGTACTTTTTTGTTTATGAAGTTTTGAGACTTGTTTAATAAAAATGTCTGTATTGCCCTCCCCCACCCACTGATGTGTTGAATGGCTAGATTCTTATAATGAATGTACACGAAATCTTGCTTGATGTTTCCAATATCAACAACAATTAACTTTACAGTCGTAAGCACTCAAAGGAGCAAAGAGGACTAATACCTTACTACTTAAGCACACCAATTGTCTTGCACTAGTTTCTTGCCTTTTCATTTCCTTGTTTTTTCTGGGGTTTGCCCCTCCTCTGACTCTGATGAAATATTCACAATACTAACCCTTGCTATGATTACTCCCTGAAAAGCTGTGTTCCCGTAAATACTGATAAAAAGGACTGAAGTATAAATGACAAGTACACTATGACAGAAGTACTTAAACACATGATGTGGAAATAGTACTTATAAATATATAAGTAAAAGCACAAGTATTTTGAGCTCCAGTATTCAATGCAATTGTTTGGTCAATATATGGACAACTATGTAAATATATAAGCCCATGTTTGAAGAGAGAGAAAAAGAACAACAATGACATTTTATTCATATACACAAATAGGCATGGAGTAACAATGAAAAAATCTCTTGTAAATAAATTTCATTTTGTGTGTGTGTGTGTGTCAGAGAGATAAACACGCTCTCTCTCACCGCTGGCTGGGCCAGACTGGAGTTAGTCTCATGGCTGACAGCTGCAGTGACCAATCAGCAGTGAAGGGGAGATGGCCTAGGTCCTGCAACAGCAGGGCTAATAGAAAAAGCCCTCGAAGCCAGAAGTCAGGGCCTGAAGCCCTGACAAGTCAGGACAGTGGGTTCTGGGAGAGTTGGGAGGGATGTGATAGTTTCAAGAAATTATTTTACTTGAAGGTATTTTACTTTATGTACCTTTTAAAATGTACTTAAATTCAAGTACAAAGTACAGAATATTTAAAGTGCTTAGGTACAGATGTGTAGAGGGCTTTGAAATACTTGAGTGTACTTTGGTATATTTGTACTTAAGTACATGGGAACACTGCTGAAAAGTGGGTCACTCGTATTTATGTTGTGGTCACTGTTCTTGAGTAGACCAAAACCTATCTGGTATTCAAGACCATCAAAGGAGCAGTTTCTGTTTGTGGATGCTCCAGAACAAGCTGTTCTAAGAGGCAATCAGGCAATACTATTGTAGCTCACAGGCTCCAACGCCTGCCACCCATCTTGCTTTCTTGGCTTTTCCTCTCCTTCAGCTGCTCTTAGTTCCCACGTAGAACACTCAGACAATACAAAGAGCCTTCCTTATGTCCGGTTATTGAGCACTCTAAATAGAAAATGTAATATATAATTAGATAATGACAAGCTTAAACAAAGAGGTAATAGCTCATAGAAAAGGGTTAAACATTTAAATGTGCAAGGTAAGGTAAAATTATAAACTAACCCATCACATCCCTCCCTTAACCTATCACTTTCAGGTTGCCCTGCCTGTAGGAGCTCCTTAGAGGTAAGCGTGGGGAAACGTGATGTGTGTCTGTGTATACACTATTGATAGTGCACATTACTGCATTCAGTAGATACTAAATTGAATTAATTCATTCACCTTTTTTGTTGTTTTGGTGCAGATCTTTATGTAACCATTCATATTTCAGAATGAAGGTGTCCTACTTCAAAATATAAGAGTTAAACATTAATACACCAGAGCTAGCAACTGTATTCCAATATAAATGAATTCATGGTGTAGAAAAATATCCCATGGAAGATTCAGCTGTGATTCTGTAACTCATGTTGAGTATGGACTTCCATTCTAAGCCCTATTTTCAACTGCTTTCTCCAAACTTCTGAGTGGTATTACTGAACTATTTGTACATTGGGAAGTTTCAAATAATGTAGAGGAGAATTTCCTGATAATTTGGGAAGTGCAGGACATAAGGATGTTTACTTGCTACTTAAATATTATGTTTTAAATTCTTTCCCGGAGTCTTACACTTTTTTGGCAAGAATGTTTATACTCATGGGTCTAAAAAGTTCAGACTTCTAGAAAAATCCATTGAGCCACAAATAACACATCCAACAATATAGGGACCATGAATGCAAACCGTGAATTGCATGAAGAGTTTTCAAGATATAACCCTTGTGTAGCAGGTTGAGCACTCACAGGCACAGCGCCTTCTGCTGGTTACCTCAGGAATTAGCACTTTCCAGTCTCAGAGCACCTCCTGCTGGCCAGTGTCCCTCCTGCTCCAGGCCCCATATCCCTCCCAGACCCCAGTGCCCCTTTCCTTGGGGTGCTGCCCTGCAGCAGTGCATCCCTCACTCTGGGTCTCCCCTCCCAGGGAGCCCCCAACTTCTATACCCACCTTGCCTCAATGGCTACTATCAGTCATCATCTAGATCCCTCTCCCTGGGGCAGACTGCAGTCTGTAATGGCCACTCATCATTGGCAAGGGGGTTGGACCAGCTGCCTCTGCCTATCCCTGGGCTGCACCTCTGCAGCCCCAGTGCCTCCATAGGCCTTTAACAAGGCCTCAACCTGGGGAGTTGCCGAGCTGGAGCTGGAGCTGGAGCTGCCCTTGCCCTTGCCCTTGCCCTTGCCCTTGCCCTTGCCCTTGCCCTTGCCCTTGCCCTCCTATCCTCCCAGGCAGCTAAGTCCTTCCCACTCCAAGCTGGAGTGAGACTGATTTAGCTCCTCCCTTAGCCCTTATATCAGGGCCAGCTGTGGCCTGATTGGGTGTGGCCACAGCTGTGGCCGCTTCCCCAATCAGCCTAGGCCTTTTCCCCAGGAGCAGGGTAATTGCCCCACTACACCTTGGTATGAAAGACACAGGAAAAACTATAATGTGGAATTGTTGCAGGTCAGAATTAAGGCTATTTGCATGTCCTCATTGTGTATTTTTATTTCATAGAGTAGTTGTTTAAATGTTAGTCTTAACTCAGGATTTATTATGCATGGGTTTTTTTTTATAACTATGGTAGTCTCGCCATTTTAATTTCAGTTAACAATTTTTTGTGTCTGTGAATTTACTAGGGATATGCTATTTGTTTTTTTCTTTATAAGACCTTAGTTTAAACTATAATTCACTGGACTGAATGTAATGATTAAGCCATTTTCTAGTAAAATCATTGTGTACCCAAAAAGTGGCTTTTTTTCTAATGCCTTCTCTCTTTTTTGAAAAAAAAAATACAGCAAATTAAAGTTCAGTATAATGCAAGCCAACATGTGCAAAGAAAAACAGGTCTTTAACCAACATTCTTTTCATGCCACATATAACTTGCGCACGGTCTATTAAAAATAATTCCCACAATTAAAAACAAAGTGGGAGAAGGATGAGAGAAACGATGAAAAAAGCTGAAATAGCTAACCCACTAAAGATTTAATGTTAGGCAAGTGGTTTTACTAGTGCGTCTGGCAAACTGAAAAATATTTTCAAACAGTGGAGATATTTAAGTTGCAAAAATAATTGGAAGACACTTTTTTTCCCCTCATAAGCTTTCTTGTAAAATGTTAATTCACCATTTCCCTAGTCCCTTGCATAGGACACATAGCATCATCACAGTCAGCCCATGAAGCTGTCAGTGCAGATCTCTGGAGACCTCTTTTATGATGGCAAAATGGATGTCTATACAAGTTCAGCTGCTGTAAGTAAAACAAATATAACTTGTTTTGCATGACATTATGCACGAAACAAATTGACCATAGCGAGGAATATTTGAATTAATGCTACTACAGCCCCTAGCTTAGCCTAGTTTAGTTATGATGAGATATTACACTTAATTAATAAATACAAGTTTGGGAGTTGGAACTCCTTCGGAATCCTAATCCTGACTCTGCCACTGATTTGCTGAAGACTGTAGTATTATTGCTTGCTTTTTCTCCCTCCACTGTTTCCAGCTGGCTTATCACTTGCTTACATGGGGGGGGGGGGCAGGCAAACCCCACCAACTGTTACAGTATAATATTTACGCTAATAAACAAACAGATAATATTTATGCTAATAAACAAACTTTACTAAAATTAATGATTATCCCAAGAACCCAGTAGACTTGCTCCTCTCCAAGTAGAGTCTAAAATTAGTACAGATGGTGAAAAGAAAATAGTTTTGAAACTTTTGGGGAAAATAGTGAATGGTAATTAGTACTTAAATGGATCTGTGTTTGAGAAAATGGAAAATTATAAATCTTTAGACATAAACCTAATCTTCATTCTATTTGTCGCCATCTTTTGTACAAGCTTTTTTAAACACAGGGTACATCTATATTATTTGTCATAAAGTAGCACTTGGAAGCTCTAATCAGGATTGAGGCCCCATTGTGTTGGCACTGTACAAACACACAGTAAAAAGACAGTCCTGGCCCTGTAAAAGGAATAGCTTATTTTAAACATGTATTTGGACCTAATCCTCTAGAAGTCTGGGTCAGTCTTGCTTGTGGGCAGATTTCAGGACTCATGTCATGTTATTACCCTTTGTAAAATTGACATTCTTTCTTTTAGAAAATGCTACTTCAATGGGCTTAGAACTGTGCATTCATGGCAGGTGTTGCTTCACTGCAGATCTATAGTAGCAAGGAGTTTGCTTGGGTAGGGCATACAGAGATCTTAAATACATTTTCTGCTGCTCTTCATAAGTACCATGCAGAATGCTCACAGTTCTGTTGACCACTGGGTATGGGGTTGCTGAGGCCTCCTGCTTCTTTTTCTTGAGAACACCCTTCCACCAGGGGCCAAGAGGGGAGTAACACATTATGGCAGTTTTATCCCTTTTCCACCAAGAGATTCCCCTTAGGCAAGCAGGATTCTTAGATTCATCTAAGCCAGCTTCCCTCTGCTTGCTTCTGCAAGTGGATCTGAGAATCAAGCCCTGAGGGCCCTTGACTTTATTGGGACCAGGATCAGGCCCTTTGTCTATTTTCATTTCCAATTATCTTCACTGGAGTACCACCTTCTTACAGTTGAATGCTTATTTTCATTATATTTTTCTCTGATCACAGAGGATGAGACACTACAGCTGCTATGAGTAGAGAAAACACTCTCTGTTTTTCTCAAACTTTCGCTGTTGGGGGTTAGAAAGTGTGTGTGTGTGGGGACAGGGGGGTGGGGAGTTGGATAAGGAACACATCACTGAATACTTTGCATTCCACATGAGCAAATGAACCATACTCACAATTTAAATATGCAATGACATTCTTAAAGGTGCATAGTTTGTATGAACTGAACCTAATCTGTTATCTGCAGATTTATTCTATGCAGAGTGCAAATGTTGCTTTAAGGAAATTAAGACTTTTTCCTTTCCTTCTATTGAACAAAAGCAAATAAATTGTTCTCAATACCTTACAGGAGTCTCCCTCAAAATACTATGGACATGATTCTCACTTACACTAAGGCTGCTTTAGACTGTTCTGGCAGTGTAAAAGATCCTTTGGAATGAGTGTAAACGTAACTTGTGCCCGCTTATACTGCCAAAGCAATGTAAAGGGGCCCTAATGTAAATGGGAATCAGATTCTATATGTTTTTGTGAATTACACATCTGCACAATATATATTAAAAACAATATAGCAGTTGTTTAATTTTTTTATGTAATTAGAGATGCTTGAAAACATCTGGTAGTTGACACACAATTCATTTTTTCATTGTATCTTTTCATGGTAAATTGGGAACAGAATACAATACACCCCTCTGAGATACTCTTAAGTTTATGGCAGGTTGTGTACTTTTTAGCTAGCCACTGCATAACACCATTTGCTTCCCGCAGATACAGTGGGAAGTAACTTTATCTGGCAGTAAAAACTAAGAGGGAAGGAGAGACTGATTAAGAAGGAAGTTTTAGTGTCTATGTTTGTAATACAGAATATTATTTGCACAGGCAACCTTAAATCCTGCAACTCTCATGCGATTCACTCTACAAGTGAAATAGTGTTCTTTTAACATAGGAAATTGTGTACAAAAACTAGGTTTTTTTTATTGAAAGGAAAAGGGTAAAATCAAATTTTATTATACAGCTGTAACAATTCGCCCTTCATGTATTGTTAGTGGAATTGGAACCCTGAACCTTTAGCATCCACCTGAATCTTCTACCACCTGAATAGCAGGAATAACTACAGTAGAGGGCAAAGAAGGTTGGGGGGTGGCAGTGGGGGGAGGAGGGGCAAGATGGACAGCTGGGACCCTAAGGAGTGGTGAGGGGAGCTCAGCCTGGTGCACAAACCTGTGCTTGCTCATGTTCTCTCTCCAGGAGTTCAAGGAGCACCTGTGGCTATATGCAGGGTCTGAGGGTGGTCCAGTTGTGCCAAGCACTGTTCAGCAGTCTCTCCTCCTTTTTGGTGGTGGTGGGGCACAGCACTTTAAAATGTTTCTAGTTAGTGTGTTTTGTCATGCTGCCACTAGTTTCTCAAGGAAAGCAAACGAGAGAAAGGGAATACAGATTGTCAAAAGTTCATACCTCACATAAATCTGACCGGAATTTCATGGCACAAAGAAAAAGCTCTTCTCTAGCCCAAGGACTTTCCCCTGCTGCATTACAAAGGGCTGCTGCAAACAATGGAGGTGCTGGAATCTCTCAGGAACAAAAGTTGCACAAATCTTTTAGAATGGACAGTGTTAGGCAGCTCTCCCCAAAATAATAAAACATCATTGTCGTTTTTGCAACCCACGTAGTACTCATGTGCACAGAATATTCAATGCAGCATCACTGTGCACTGTGAATTATAGCTGTCATTATGGGAAACCCCCATGGTGTGAGGTCCAGGTTCCCTTCTAACCAGATCCCAGAGATGAAACTGTAATTTGTGGGATTGCCCCCATATACATGTATGTATGAGAAAATGAGAAGCTCCCTGCCAGCAAGGCTTTCTCTGAAGGGGCAGGTACACTAAAATCCATTAGAGTTATGTAGTTGGGAAGAAATTTATATTTCCATACGAAATGAGGAAGAACTTGCTCTATGTGGTAACCATCTCAGATTAAACTCTGCTGCTTTTAGGGGAGCAATGTCAGTGGCTTTCTCAAACATTTCAACTCTTCTTTCCCTCTTCCCCTTTTTTTAACTTAAACTCCCATGGTTCCTCTAAGGACAGCTCTTGATCTAAAAATGCATAAGGCCAATGTTTAATCTGATGGCACTCTCAAAATAGATTTATGGATTTGTTTGTTAGAATAATTTGGAATGGGATGAACCAAATTTGCCTCAGGCAATGGATATGGCCTCTGAGAGTCGAGTTTTCTGTTTGTTTTTAAAGAAATAGATTACTAATGAAATATGACTTGCAACTAACAGAAATTAAAACCAGGGGAAAGCTTTGTTTTTATGTAAATCTTAGAAATGGCAGCCTGGCATTTCCAAATATGAGTGATAAATTGTAACTGTCCTGTCAATTTTTTGAGTTTATCTCCAGGGTTGAAAAATTTTAGGTTAAGGAACAGCAAAAAATCATGGGATTTTTGTGAATTCTACCTGTCTGCCCTTTGCTTTCCCTCTTACTTGCTTTCTTTTACTTCCTTCCTTGCTGCTTTTGTTGTCCTGCTCTCCAAACAAGCAAAGAAGATGTTCCTCACCAAGGGTGGTGAGAATCAGTACCACACCTCTTTGGGTATGTCTGCATTAGCAGCTGGGAACACATAGCCAGACATATGCACTAGCTCTTCTTGCTTAAAATAGCAGGGTTGATGGGGTAATGTGGGTGGCCATTCAGGTTGGCTGCCTGAGTATGTACCTAAGAGGTCTGGGTGGGTTTGTACCCAGGCAACTAGCTGCAGACTCTAAGGCTAAGTCTACCCTACACACTACTGGTGGTGGTGTATAATGTGCATGTAGCTACATGCTGCAGTGACAAGCAGGCTGCGTCCACGCTGGCATGCATAGCAACATGTTAGTCAAGGGCTCTGGCAGAGGGGAGGCAACAGGGAAAGGCTTCAGCATCTCCACTCTGCTGGAGCCGTTCACTGCAGTGAGGAAAGGGTTTGGCGTGGGGAGAGTCCAGCAGCAGGGAGCTGCCTGAACCTTTCCCTCCTGCCCACCACACATCCGCTGCCACAGCCTTTCCCTTTGGTAGGGGAAGCATCCATAGCAGGGCCTTTCCCCGCTTGGAGTGTCTTTTCCTGCAGAGGGGAAAGGCTGCAACAGCTGGGTTGCAGTGGGACACTATGGTGCTAAAAATAGCAGTGTAGATGGGGAGACACTGCTTGGGCGAGTAGAGAGTGTGTATGGTATGTACTTGCATACATACCTGCACCCTTCAGGCCTATCTTTACTCTACTTGCCAAAGCTGTGTCTCACTGGCTACGCTGCTATTTATACTGGTGCTAGGGGACCTATGTGGGTATGTACGCTAGATGCTGCCCAAAGACGTGAGCCAGGGAGATGTACTATCAGAGGCCCAGAATTGCGGCCCAGCAGGAGAGGATCTAAGCTAGCATTAAACCATCCTTGAACTCTCCTGATCCTGGAGTTGTCCCTGATATAATTTAGACAGCTATGCATGGCCTGTTGGCAGCATCACTCTGCTGCCCAATTGTCCATAGTTCTGCCAGGAATTTCTGCAGTGCTGTGCATTGCATCCCCACCCATGGCAACCCCCCCATGCCCCAAGGCTTGTGATGGGGTCCTTGGAAGACGGATGCAGGCTATCTTCCAGAGCCAGATTGAGTCTTTGTACTCTGCTTTGGCCCTTTAGCCCAGCACAAAGGTGTCAGAGTGGGGGTGAGACTCTCACCCCTTGTACTGCTTCTGGGGCCTCACCCAACTGAAGGATCTTTTTTAGAATCACACTTAAAAGTGTAATTGTAACATTATAGATCTTCTTTTGAGTAGTTCCAGACTTTATTACATTAATACTCTTAATCTTTCTGAAACATTCACCTTTTAGTTTATAATGTTGTAGGCTTTGTTTCTTAAAGATGGTTATTTTTAAAATGTGAGTAAAAACTTTTCATCCCTTTGGTGAATCAGGGAAATATTTTTTCCCCATTCTTAAATTTTTTTTTGCTACTTTTGTTTTAACAGCACCACTGCCAAAACCAGTGAAGTTGGAACGTTGAAATTTGGCATTGAAATAGTCCTTACTGAGAAGTACATTCCTGAGGAAATTGATTTTCATGTTACCATCTTACGAGTGTCTTGAAAATTTAGGTTCTGAGCCACAGGGTTCACAGTTGATTTATGTCTTTATTTTTTGCTAAGCTTGTTGAGTTAGATTTGCAGTGAGCTAGCTAGTTCTCTCTGGTCTGAGCAAGATATAGAGAATCTACCAGTTCCCTTTGTAGTTTGTTCCAATGATGAATTGTCCCCACTGTTAAAAACATGTGCTTTAATTCTAATTCTGAATTTGTCTGGCTTCTCCTTCTAGCCATTGGTTCATTTATGTTTTTAGTTTTTGCAACCAGAAAAAAGATCCCTTTTAGTTGCTTTGAAGATGCTCATACAGTATAACCAAATCACTTCTACCTTCTTTGTGATAAACTAAACAGACTGAGCTCTTTAATTCTCTCTAGTCTAAGGCATTGTTGCTAGCCCTTGAATCATTTTTTTGCTCTTTTGTGTACCTTTTCCAGTTTTTCATTATCCTTTTTCAAGATGTGGACACCAGAACTATATGCAGTATTCCAGTACAAGTCTCACTCATACTGCATAGAGGTAAAATCAACTCTCTACTCTTCTATTTATATACCCAAAGATTGCATTAGTCCCCCGACCAAGAGGCCCTCCCCCCCCGTGGCTTTGCCCCTGCTCCTCCTCTTCCCCTCAAGGCCCCACCCCCTGCACAGGCCAGAAGTTGGAGCTGGGCCGTGGTAAGAGCTGCCAAGGGACCCCAAGCCACTGTGAGGAGCCCCAGACCCTTCACCTGTCCTGGGCGGTGTGTCCCAGGGAATGGGCATATGGGCTGGGGGCTGCTCTTGGGCACCCAGCCCCCCTGCCCAGGGCAGGTGGAGGGTCCGGGGCACCCGATGGTGACTCAGGTTCCATGGTTGGCAATTACCACTGCCCAGCTCCAGCTTCCAGCCTGCAGGGGAGGGGGCGGGCAGGGCCTCAGTGGGGAGAGCAGAAGTAGGGGTAGGTCCATGGGGCAAGGGAGGGAGCTCATGCCCCCCCCTTCTGCTGAGGTTCCAGTGCTTGGTCCTGATTCTGATCCCTAGGTTCTCTTCAGAGTTGCTGCTCTTTTAGATTATAGTCCCCCGCTCTGGAGGTATGGTCTGCATTTCTTGGTCCTGGATGCGTAATATTACATTTGGCTGTATTAAAGCCCATTTTGTTTGAATTGGCCCCGGTTACCAAGCAATCCAGAGAGTTAGAGTTTTGGACCCTGAATACTTGCAACAAATAGCTCATTAATTACAGGCCAATAATTAGTCAATGAAATATGTTCATGAATACATTGGAGGAAATCATAAGGAGTTCTTTGGCACACGTTTGCTATGAATACTCTGACTAAACCCAAAGAGTTTCAAGTGGAGTTTCCAGCTCCTGATGGGAAGGGAAGGGACTTTTGTCAGCAAACATGTAGCTAGCACTCTTTTTACAATGCCTGGTAGCAACTTTAGCCCATTGCAAAAGTAATTTTACACAGACATCAAATACTTTAAAGGATCCTCTCAACATATTTTGAAACGTTCCCTTCATAGGATCTTGGATATTCTTTTTGAGTGTAAACAGGATTGTTGCCATTCTTTGATCTGCTTTTGGACTAAGCATGACATTTATCTATATTCTTGCAGAATATTTTTTTCCCCTTCCTTGATTAATGGGGGTCTTGATTTTTGTTTTTCTTTAATGGATATTCTGAATAAAACTCTCTGGCTGGAAACTGATGATAAAAAGGTGTTATTCCCATGATGACTATCTTCCCTTAGCTTGCAGATGACCTAAGGCTTAGGGAATCTCTTGCTCCTCTTAACATTCTAATAGAGATAACATGGCTCATGAAAGAACTTGTTTGCCTCACATGGATGTGTTTAGCTGGCACAGCCTTATTTATCATTACTGTGTCACTTAAGGAAATGTGTATTCATGGGATATAAACTTGGCTGTTGTTTTGTAATGGCTGTTTATACTGCACATGGTCAGGTCTCTTCTCTGGTCTCCTTCTAATTGTGTCTGGAATGCTGCAAATGTGAGGAATGTGTGTTAGACTTGGTTTGGATTTTTCAAGGCAGTTGTTCTCTGATCCTTTTTATGAGATGATTGAAGGGGACTGGGTGGGGGGGGGAGGGGGTTGGCTCACTTTTTTTAGTGTCCACAGTAAAAACTGTTCAGCAGTTTTGAACAGTCACAACGCGTTTGACTGCAAGCTGAATTAGTGCTAGGAGGGCTTTCTGACGAACTCCATGAATACTTTAGCTATCCTAAGAATCAAAGTAAAAACAATGACTTTTTTCTGAAAGAAATACTGTAGGTAGGGAATAACCCAATGGCTGTTGCATTTCTTCCATGCCGGGAGGAGGAGAGAAGGGGGTTTTATTACCCAAAGTATTTATTTTTTTCTTTTTTCCTTTTAAGTGGCTCATTATTTTTCAGAACGTTATACTGTGTGTATATGTATATGTGTGTGTGTGTGTATATAATATATATATATGCTATATTTTTGTTTACTTGCTTCTCTGCAAAATCAAACTTTAGCTTTCTAGGGATTTGCGTGGAACCCGCTCTTCTCACAGAAGTAGCTGTAAGGCTATCTTTCCCAGCATCTGACTCTTCTGTGATCTGGGGTATGAACTAAGCAGATGTGTCTGGTGCTTGACTCATACATCCCATAATGTCTGTGAAGCAATAATACTGCCAAGTGAGCAACATGGGAGGTCATGTATGATGTATGGGCATAAAAATGTGCGTGGGAGCTAGCAAAAGTTGCGTCAACGTATGTGTCAACATCTGGACCCACTAGTTGTGGTACTGCTTGAAAGCCTACAACGTCAGCTTAGGCTATTGAAGAAACTGAAACTGCTCAGGCCTTAATGAGACTTCTTCGACCATCCTTTCCTTGCATCAGATTTGAAAAAGGGCATTCAAAAATAAACGGTGCCTGATATGGGCAAATGATATTATGCATACAAAATGATTTTTTCTCATCAGAGAGGAATATTTATCCCCCTGAATTGAATAGCCTGTGATAGCTGCACACTATGGCCCTGATTCTGTATTACTCTGAATGCCTCTTGAGAAATGCAGTCTTGAGTATGCCTTTGATTCCCACTCAAGGACTAGGTCCTAACTTTCATTTCTGTATTAAAGTGTCTGAGGTGCAAATAAACCCCTGCAAGTGAACTTGTTGAATAAAGACATGTTAGTTGTATGCTGTAATTTCCCTAAAACACATGCATTCCCGTACATCAGAACCAAAATGGTTAGTTAACATCCTGCAACCTTGTTGTACCTTGATTTACTTTAACGAGGATCCAAACAGATTACCTGTAAATGCATGGTAATCCTCATCTCTAAATGAGATAATATGGAAAGTAATTAATAAACAGCATCATAAAACTGACATAAAATAGCCTGGTGTTTTTCATTCAGCTGATGGCTTAACTGATGGCTTGCATGTGCTTCAAAGAAAGAATTCAACTAACTAGTAGACCTCAGGGAAACCACCTAGAAAGTAATCATGTATTATATCTTTTGAGCCTATGGTGAGATGAAGTCAATAAAGAATTTTAAAATAAGAGAGAAATAGGGCAGCAAAAAATAGATATCTAAATCCTAGCCTCTGTACATCTTGGAAGCAGTAGCCATAGCCAGAAGGACCTAATGGCTTTATCAACCTTGATGTATTAAGTGTCATGTCATACTGGATTCTGGATTGGTCTTTTCATACTGGATTGGTCTTGTCATACTGGAAGTAGCGTGATTATTTGTAGGAGGAGTGGATGGCTTTATCAGTAATGTTCACTTTCTTTTCTAAATGAATTGTGCTGTGCAGACAATCTTTTCATATGGTAATAAATTGGTGTGGTATTCTTCTGGGTGCAATATACAGTATAATTGTTTTTCCATAGACATTTCCACAGAGGAAATATATATTTTCAATTCAGTTGCCTTATTTGTATTACAGTAGCACGTAGAGACCCCAATATAGAACTTTAGTTATGCTAGGCACTATACAAACACATAGTAAGACATGAACAGTCCCTGTCCGAAAGATCTTAGTCTATATGACAGACAAAAAGAAAGGGAAGAAACAGACACAGGGGTGAAGTGACTTGCCCAAGGTCACTTAACACATTTGTGACTAAACTCAGATTTTCAAAATCCCAGTCTAGTACCCTAGCAACAACCCTGCTGATTGATATTTTAGATTTGAAGAAAAATGAAGTCTCCATAAGAGAGCAGAGAGCGTGTGCCTCCTCTTTATCAACAGCCATCCTGAATTAGCTCAAAGTGACTTCTCTACAGACTGACCAGAGGGCCCATTCTACTCCTAAAGATGCAGTCTATAGAGAGAAGCCTTACCATTGCATACTGTACACCACAAATAAAATAATATCAGTATTTATTAAATAGACTAAGAGGGCTCCCTAGTTCTATTTGCTGAGGACTGGAAGTCAAGAATCCTCTGATACTTGGGGCTGATCTACTCTACCGTGGTTAATCAATCTAACTTACATAATTTCAGTTATGTAAATAACATAACTGAAGTCCACATACTTAGAGCCACTTACCACAGTGGCTACACTGCGCTGTGTCGACGGGAGAGTGTCTCCCGTCGACTTCTGTTACACTTCTCAGGGAGGTGGAGTACACAAATGATGGGATGATCTCCCATCGATTTAGTGTGTTTTCACCTGACCCGCTAAATCTACACTCGCTGCATCGATTGCAGCAGTGCTGATCTACCGGGTAGTGTAGACAAGCCCTTGGATTGGATAGGAAGGGAGAGAGCCACAATAACGATTAAAGGATTCGAAAATATGATTTATAGTAATGAGTTCCTTGAATCTTGTCTACTAAGCTTAAAAAAGAGAAGGTCAAGGAGTGATTTGACCACAGTCTAACACTGCCTACGTGGGGAACAGAAATCTGATAATGGAGGACAATTCAATCTATAAGACCATCCTTTCCTTGCATCAGATTTGAAAAAGAAGCTGAAGCTGGAAAAATTAATTTAAGAAATAAGGTGCAATTTTTTAACAGAGAGGGTAATTAACCATTGGAACAATTTACCAAGAGCTGTGAGAGATTCTTCATCACTAGACATTTTAAAATCAAGATTGGATGTTTTTCTAAAAGATATGCTCTAGTTCAAACAAGACTTAATTGAAGGAAGCCCTATTGCCTGTGTTACACAGGAGATCGGGTTAGATAGTCACAAAGGTCCCTTCTGGCCTTCAGATCTATGAAACAGAATCCTTAAGGGCTCTAACAAGGATTCCCGTCCGAGACCTCAGGCAAGTTGTTTCTTTTTCTTGATTTTTAAAAATAGGGATAATACTCGTGTCAACTGCGCATTGTAAGGATTGATTATTTTTGTAGAATTCTTTGAAGATAAGTGTTGTAAACACTTCAAGCAGGGGGCAAGGTTGTAATCAGAAAAGGTTTATTTGGAATAGGAAAATTCATCTTGTATTAATATGTTGGCTTTGAAAGTTATATTGGAAGGTGAAAGTTATTGGGTTTGCATTCAACTCAGGAGTGTAAAGGCAGAAAGGAAAATCGTCCAATGAAAACCAGAATATAAATGGACCAGTGATGGGCAGAATGACTGCTATAATGTAAAATAAAAGGACACTAGAGATGCTAATGGCAAAAATGGATAATATAGTATAAACCTAATGGCTAGGTGGTTTGCTGGGAATTGAAGCTCTCTGGTGCCCTTATTGGTGAAAAGGAAATGTGTATGCTGCATATTGTTTTATATGGGGCACATAGTAGCCTTGTTTTTAGTGCTTGGCCTTCTAACTGTAACAAATTGCACAGGCTTTGCTTTGGCACAGAAAACCATTTTAGAGAAAAAAAACTCCACCCAGGAGTGGTGGGATGCGGACCCTTATTTACAGGAAATAGTTTCATAAATTTCACAAAGCTCCAGATTCCTGCAGATACACACCTTCCTAATGCTCATGACCCATACCCTTTTCTGTGGCTTCACTAACGCTGTTCCATATTTAAGAGCAGTAAATGAATTGCACTATTTGAGAATCCCCAGCTGCAAGACAGGTACTCGTTTGTTTTCACAAATTCAAAGGTTGGCCATAAAGGGTTTGGGGAATGGACTAGAAATGACCGTAGTTTGTAGCACACTAAAGTACTGCACAGCAATGGTAAGTGCTGATGTGACGTTAATAAAGCCCCTGTGTAGAGGCAGTCCTAGGGACATGGACGAAGTGTGGTTGTTCTTAGTGCCTCCTCGCTAGTGGCATCCCCTTAGTACTGCTGAGGCTGGAATCAGCAGGAATCATTATTTAAAAAAAAGAAAAATAAATAAAGGGTTGGAAGGGTAGAATAGTAGGCAAGTGGTGGGAGCTTCCTGAGGAGGAATGGGAACCTCTATATTGAGGAATGGGAACCTCTATACTGCCAACTACAAGAAGTTACTACTGTGATTATGATGAGTTGTCTGAACGTTATTGATTATAAGCAGTGCATCATTTCATAATGAAAGTTACTCTTTACAACTTGCATAAGGTTTAAAAGACAAAAGAAAGGAAAATGTTGGGAGCTTTGGATATGTATGGGGAAAACCTTAAAAGAAGGCTATGGACACTCTCAGGGTTTATTATTTTAGATTACTTAACCAAATCTGATAGGAAAAAGCAAGCAGCTTTCAATTCTTAGTTTTCCCCTGTATGTCGTGCAGGATACTGTAGACTGGTTGCAATGTGATGAGAAGCACATCAGCCAAGTGTATCAGCTGCAGTGCCAGGGTAATTGAGGAGAATAGTAGATGCAGAAACTGGGAAGTCTTGTTATTTTGCTCCTAGAGTTCTCGCTTTGATACTGTAAATAGTAGGTTGCTACAAATAAGGAGAGAGAAACTCTATATTTCCGTTGAAAATATATACAACTTTCATCTCCCACTGTGTGGTATTATCTAGTCACCTTGGTATCCCGCAGCCACATCATTCATATTCCTTTTGATCTTATTCTTGGCAAATATTGAAAAGGACTGCCAAGATCATTTTAGCCCTTTATCCAAATTACTATAATGGCTAGGTTCTGAGCTGATGTCTTAATTCCCTATCTCAGATGAACTGAAGAAAAGCTGAGTTCTTAGTGGTTTGCTCTAAGAGGAATGCCGATCCGGGATATCTCCTTGCTAATCCCGCTGGACTTTCATAGTACCATTCATGAGTCTAAAAAGCACAGGTAGCATGATGGCCTTTAGTTTATCCTTTGATAGTCATATCTGTGATAGTTTTAGGGTTTTGTGTTTCAGCCTTTGAACGATTACCTGATGGAAATCTTGATTTAACAACCTGTAAATACAAGTCAGTTATTTTACCATATGTTAACAGAGATAAGCCTTCTTTAATGAACGGTTTCACAGATTGTGCCATTCATAAAGACAGATTATCTTCTGAGATCCAGCCCCTTTGCGCCACTAAAGCAGCATAAAGGGACTGTAATCTGGCTGCAAATCCCTGGCCCTGTACTTCCCTTTCCCAGGTATTGGATGGGGACCTGGCAAACCCTGCCATCTGTGGCAGATCTTACAGCAGACAGAAGCAAACTAAAATGTTTTGGGTGGGGTCAGTCTCTCTCTCATTTTGACCAGAAATTCCATTCTGGACCAGAGAACTTTTTTTGATGAATCAGCATTTTCCCATGAAAGCCGTTTAATCAAAAAATTCCTGAACAATACTAGTAATTTCCAAGTTGATCAAACCGATGTCAATCTGAAGTGGTATGCAAGCAGAGAGAGTAAAAGTGAAATAAAAAAAAAAAAGTAAAAGTCAAGTAGAGTTGGACCTTGCAAAGGGAATTAAAACCAATAGTAAAAGGTTCTATAGTCATATAAATAGGAAGAAAACAAAGAAAGAAGAAGTGGGACCGCTAAAAACTGAGGATGGAGTGGAGGTCAAGGATAATCTAGGCATGGCCCAATATCTAAACAAATACTTTGCCTCAGTCTTTAATAAGACTAAAGAGGATCTTAGGGATAATGGTAGCATGATAAATGGGAATGAGGATATGGAGGTAGACATCACCATATCTGAGGTAGAAGCGAAACTCAAACAGCTTAATGGGACTAAATCGGGGGGCCCAGATAATCTTCATCCAAGAATATTAAAAGAATTGGCACAAGAAATTGCAAGCCCATTAGCAAGAATTTTTAATGAATCTGTAAACTCAGGGGTTGTACCGTATGATTGGAGAATTGCTAACATAGTTCCTATTTTTAAGAAAGGGGAAAAAAGTGATCCAAGTAATTATAGGCCTGTTAGTTTGACATCTGTAGTATGCAAGGTCTTGGAAAAAATTTTGAAGGAGAAGGTAGTTAAGGACATTGAAGTCAATGGTAAATGGGACAAAATACAACATGGTTTTACAAAAGGTAGATCGTGCCAAACCAACCTGATCTCCTTCTTTGAGAGAGTAACAGATTTTTTAGATAAAGGAAACGCAGTGGATCTAATTTACTTAGATTTTAGTAAGGCGTTTGATACTGTGCCACATGGGGAATTATTAGTTAAATTGGATAAGATGGGCATCAATAGGAAAATTGAAAGGTGGATAGGGAATTGGTTAAAGGGGAGACTACAACGGGTCCTACTGAAAGGTGAACTGTCAAGTTGGAGGGAGGTTACCAGTGGAGTTCCTCAAGGATCAGTTTTGGGACCAATCTTATTTAATCTTTTTATTACTGACCTGGGCACAAAAAGTGGGAGTGTGCTAATAAAGTTTGCAGATGATACAAAGCTGGGAGGTATTGCTAATTTAGAGAAGGACAGGGATACCCTACAGGAGGATCTGGATGACCTTGTAAACTGGAGTAATAGGAATAGGATGAAATTTAATAGTGAGAAGTGTAAGGTCATGCATTTAGGGATTAATAACAAGAATTTTAGTTATAAGCTAGGGATGCATCAACTAGAAGTAACGGAGGAGGAAAAGGACCTTGGAGTATTGGTTGATCATAGGATGACTATGAGCTGCCAATGTGATATGGCTGTGAAAAAAGCTAATGTCGTCTTGGGATGCATCAGGAGAGGTATTTCCAGTAGGGATAAGGAGGTTTTAGTACCGTTATATAAGGCACTGGTGAGACCTCACCTGGAATACTGTGTGCAGTTCTGGTCTCCCATGTTTAAGAAGGATGAATTCAAACTGGAACAGGTACAGAGAAGGGCTACTAGGATGATCCGAGGAATGGAAAACTTGTCTTATGAAAGGAGACTCAGGGAGCTTGGCTTGTTTAGCCTAACTAAAAGAAGGTTGAGGGGAGATATGATTGCTCTCTATAAATATATCAGAGGGATAAATACCAGAGAGGGAGAGGAATTATTTAAACTCAGTACCAATGTGGACACAAGAACAAATGGATATAAACTGGCCACTAGGAAATTTAGATTAGAAATTAGACGAAGGTTTCTAACCATCAGAGGAGTGAAGTTTTGGAATAGCCTTCCGAGGGAAGTAGTGGGGGCAAAAGATCTATCTTGCTTTAAGATTAAACTCGATAAGTTTATGGAGGAGATGGTATGATGGGATAACATGGTTTTGGTAATTAAATATTCATGGTAAATAGGCCCAATGGACTGTGATGGGTTTTTAGATGGGGTAAGATCCAAGTTACCCGGGAAAGAATTTTCTGTAGTATCTGGCTGATGAATCTTGCCCATATGCTCAGGGTTTAGCTGATCGCCATATTTGGGGTCGGGAAGGAATTTTCCTCCAGGGCAGATTGGAAGGCCCTGGAGGTTTTTCGCCTTCCTCTGTAGCATGGGGCACGGGTCACTTGCTGGAGGATTCTCTGCTCCTTGAGGTCTTCAAACTACAATTTGAGGACTTCAATAGCACAGATATAGGTGTGAGGTCTTTTTTAGGAGTGGTGGGTGAAATTCTGTGGCCTGCGTTGTGCAGGAGGTCGGACTAGATGATCATAATGGTCCCTTCTGACCTAAATATCTATGAATCTATGAATCTATGAAATGACAAAAAAGGGTATTTTAAATATGTGGGTGTGTCACTCTGTCACATTTGAGCACTTAATACATGTTGTAATTGGCTGGTTTTAAGCACAGATGTCACTGTTTATCATCTAGAAGTATGGTGCTGACTGACAAAGCTCTTTTCTCTTCCCCCTCCACCCTCCTGTTCTTATTAAAGCTCTGTAATAGTGAAGTGGACCAACATCCAAAATATTCCAACATAATGAAACAATATTATGATTTGAAAGCTGAAACTGTTGTGGTTTGGAATCCGGAAATCCTGGGGATTCAAAATTGTGGTATAGTCCTGTATAACTATACTTGGTAATTATGAGAAGCTCTATTTTTCTTTAATATTAAATTTCACTGATTAAGAGGTTCAGCCTCTAGCTACAATACATTAGAAAGAGGATAAAATAATTAAATCAACACAACTTGTGTTGCATTTAGAGAAGTACATATCATGATGAGAGTAAAAACTAAAAATAAATAAAAATGAAAAACTGGAGGAGACTTGCAATGAGAACTTTGTAGACTAGTGAAATATGTTTGATAGAATAAATGTTCATACTGTGTGGGTTTTCCCTCAGTGCAGCTTCATTCCCCAAAACACTGATTTCCATGATAAGAATTGGATAATTTAGACAGACCCATTAACCAGTAGCAAAGTTATCCACAATCATTAAGCCTCCCACTGTTCTCTTTTAAGAAGAATCTGTCTCATGGAATAAGAACCCATATAAATAAATCACTCTGACACTGAAAAATATCATTGAGCTGATCGGTAATTGTATCTACTGTTTGAACCCCTCTGTTTATGCATTGCTCAAAAATCTTGAAATAACATTGGGGTAACATTTTCAAAAATGGCTGCCGATCTTTAGGCACCCAATCTCATCTATAAGCAACTAGAGAGGTCATTAGAACTTCAGAGGTGCTGAGCCACCTACAATTCCAACTGAAATTCAAGCCACCTATTAGCTAGGGAAGGATAGGCGAGAGGTCCTGTAAGCCAAATTTAGGCTGCTAGGTCAGAGATTGAAGTCCAGGACCTCCATGGTAGCATTCTCTGAGATGCTCCCAATTCCAAGCACAGGGCCAGTTAGACAGGCAGAATTGCAGAGTCTCAATTGCATGGATGAGATGATGGTGTAGGGAGGAGGGGTTTACATTTATTAGGAACTGGGGAAACTTTTGGGAAAGGGGGAGCCTATACAGGAAGGATGGGCTCCACCTAAACCAAAATGGAACCAGATTGCCGGCACTTAACATTAAAAAGGTTGTAGAGCAGTTTTTAAACTAAGGGCTGGGGGAAAGCCGACAGGTGTGGAGGAGCACATGGTTCGGAGAGACACATCCCTTATGGGAGGATCTATTAATAGGAATCTCTATGTCCCAGTGAGGACGTCAGGATGGAAAATGATAAAATACAGGCAGGTCTGATCAGAAACAGTCAAATGAAAGAGTCCCATTCAATTACACTGTGTAATGGCAGACAGCTAAAAGGAGAAAAGTTTTTAAAGTGCTTATATACCAAGGCTACAAGTCCAAATAATAAAATGGGTGAACTAGAGTGTCTTGTATTAAATGAGGATATTGATATAATAGGCATCACAGAAAGTTGGTGGAATGAGGATAATCAATGGGATACAGTAATACCAGGGTACAAAATATATCAGAAGGACAGAACAGGTCATGCTGGTGGGGGAGTGGCATTATGTGTGAAAGAAAGTGTAGAATCAAATGAAGTAAAAATCGTAAATTAATCAAACTTACCATAGAATCTCTATGGATAGTAATTCCATGCTCTAATAATAAGAATATAGTGGTAGGGACCTATTACTGACCACCTGACCAGGGTGATGATAGTGACTGTGAAATGCTCAGGGAGATTAGAGAGGCTATTTAAAAAAAAACCTCAGTAATGATAATGGGGGATTTCAGTTATCCCCATATTGACTGGGTACATGTCACCTCAAGACGGGATGCAGAGAGAAAGTTTCTTGACACCTTAAATGACTGCTTCTTGGAGCAGCTGGTCCTGGAACCCACCAGGCAATTCTTGATCTAGTCCTAAGTGGTGCACAGGATCTGGTCCAAGAGGTGAATAATAGCTAGACCGCTTGGTAATAGTGACCATAATATAATTAAATTTAATATCCCTGTGGCAGGAAAAACACCACAGGGGCCCAGCACTGTAGCATTTAATTTCAGAAAGGGGAACTACACAAAAATGAGGTTAGTTAAAACAGAAATTAAAGGGTACAGTGCCAAAAGTGAAATCTCTGCAAGTTGCATGGAAACTTTATAAAGACACAATAATAGAGGCTCAATTTAAATGTATACCCCAAATTAAAAAACATAGTAAGAGAACCAAAAAAGAACCACGGCGGCTAAACAACAAAGTAAAAGAAGTGAGAGTTTAGAAAGTGGACATTATGCTTCTTTCTATTTTCCTCACTAAGATTTAAACACTGGCAAATGAAATGCAAAAATACAATTAGGAAGGCCAAAAAAGAATTTGAGAAACAGTTAGCCAAAGACTCAAAAAGTAATAGCAAATTTTTTTTTAAGTACATCAGAAGCAGGAAGCCTGCTAAACAACCAGTGGGGCCACTGGATGATCGAGATGCTAAAGGAGCACTCAAGGATAAGGCCATTGCAGAGAAACTAAATGAATTCTTGAGGATGTGAGGGAGATTCCCAAACCTGAGCTATTCTTTTTAGGTGACAGATCTGAGGAACTGTCCCAAATTGAGGTATCATTAGAGGAGGTTTTGGAACAAATTGATAAATTAAACAGCAATAAGTCACCAGGAACAGATGGTATTCTTCCAAGAGTTCTGAAGGAACTCAAATGTGAAATTGCGGAACTACTAACTGTAGTCTGTAACCTATCACTTAAATCAACTTCTGTACCAGATGACCGGAGGATAGCTAATGTGACACCAATTTTTAAAAAGGGCTCCAGAGGTGATCCTGGCAATTACAGGCCGGTAAGCCTGACTTCAGTACCGGGCAAACTGGTTGAAACTATAATAAAGAACAATATTGTCAGACATATAGATGAACATAATTTGTTGAGGAAGAGTCAACATGGTTTTAGTAAAAGTAAATCATGCCTTACCAATCTACTAGAATTCTTTGAGGAGGTCAACAAGCATGTGGACCAAGGGGATCCAGTGGATATAGTGTACTTAGATTTTCAGAAAGCCTTTGACAAGGTCCCTCATCAAAGGGTCTTATGCAAAAAGCTGCCACAGATTAAGAGGGAAGGTGCTCTCATGGATTGGTAACTGGTTAAAAGATAGGAAACAAAGGGTATGTATAAATGGTTAGTTTTGAGAATGGAGAGAGGTAAATAGTGGTGTCCCACAGGGGTCTGTTCTGGGACCAGTCGTATTCAACATATTCATAAATGATCTGGAAAAAGGGGTAAAGAGTGAGGTGGCAAAATTTGCAAATGATACAAAATTACTAAAAACAGTTAAGACCCAGGGAGACTGTGAAGAGCTACAAAAGGATCTCTTTTGACTGAGCAGCAAAACGGCAGATGAAATTTAACGTTGACAAATGCAAAGTAATGCACATTGTGTTATACTTATAAGAAGCACACGGGATCTTTATAGGGAAGAAGGCAGCATGCTGCATTTATTGAGAATACAGTTAGCATATGCTTTTCAATCACACACACACACACACACACACACACACACACACACACACACACACACACACAGAGTCTTGCCAGTTGATGTTTATAGTTACCAGTCCAGAGTCTGGATCAATCTAGTGGCCAGCCAGATTGGTCACAGAGGGGAGCAGGGCTCTGTCGGTTGCGATCTGATGCTCCTGGAGTGTGGCAAGACGAACCCAAAGTCCCACAGCAAAGCACCCTGTTCTTATAGTCCTCTTTCTCTGTTGAAGTCTATAGATTTTTGCTGTGTTAGTTTCTGACCGGTTACTCCTTGACTGGTGTTAACATTCCAAAACACCTCTGAGAAGGTCATCCTGTTTTGGTTTTGATTTAATCAGTTGTCTTTAGGGGTGCCAGCTTTCACCTCAGGGTTGTCAATTTACCCTTCTTCAATCATAGATACGCGTTGATGGTTCTTTGGCATCAACAAATCTTGATAAGTGTCTTCGCTCCTCCTTTCTTGACCATCTGGTGAACAATGGCCTTCACACCTTATCTTTTCCTGATGCATGCCCCCCTCATTCACACAAGCAGTCTCTTACAGAGACCAAACAGTCTTTTACAGAGACTTTGAGAATACAAACAGTAGTATTTTATATCGAGCAAAAAGGCACTGCAAATTAAACCTTGCTAAGTTTTACAATCAATAACCAAGACAATTTACATTGAGATCCAGGCCTTCAATGTTCCTCTAATCTATTTAACATAGACACAATACAGAATCCTGTCTTTTACTAACTAAACCTTAAAACAAAGAACTAAAAGGGCCCAATTAGTAATGCATATGGGAAAACAGAATCTCATAGTCCCAGAGGGTCATTCCTTTCTGCTATTCAAATGGGGTGGCTAGCAGGATGAAATCAAATTATACATTAATTCTTACAGTGCAATTCTAAAATCCTGCCCCTACAATTGGAAAGCATAATCCCAACTATACATATAAAATGATGGGTTCTAAATTAGATGTTACCACTCAAGAAAGAGATCTTGGATTCATCGTGGATAGTTCTCTGAAAACATCCACTCAGTGTGCAGTGGCAGTCAAAAAAGCAAACAGAATCCTGGGAATAATTAAGAAAAGGATAGATAACAGAATAGAAAATATCGTGTTGCCTCTATATAAATCCATGGTACGCCCACATCTTGAATACTGTGTGCAGATGTGGTTGCCCTATCTCAAAAAAGATATATTGGAATTGGAAAAGGTTCAGAAAAGGGCAAAAAAAAATGATTAGGGGTATGGAATGGCTTCCATACGAGGAAAGATTAATAGGACTGGGACTGTTCTGCTTGAAAAAGAGACGACTAAGTGGGAATATGATGGAGGTCTATAAAATCATGACTGGTGTAGAGAAAGTAAACAAGGAAGTGTTATTTACTCCTTCTCATAACACAAGAACTAGGGGGTCACCAAATGAAATTAATAATCAGCAGGTTTAAAAAATACACAAGGAAGTATTTCTTCACACAATGCACAGTCAACCTGTGGAACTCCTTGCCAGAGGATGTTGTGAAGGCCAAGACCATAACAGGGTTTAAAAAAGAGCTAGATAAATTCCTGGAGGATAGTTCCATCAATGGCTATTAGCCAGGATGGGCAGAATGTTGTTCCTAGCCTCTGTTTGCCAGAAGCTGGGAATGAGCGATAGGGGATGGATCACTTAATGGTTACTTGTTCAGTTCATTCCCTCTGAGGCATCTGGCACTGGCCACTGTTAGAAGAGATGATACTGGGCTAAATGGACCTTTGGTCTGATCCAGGAGGGCCATTCTAATGTTATGTTGTCTAAATATGGATTTTGGGTGCCTTACTTTGGCAATGTGCATATATTTGGCTAGTGCATATTAATACATTGTATATTGCATGTAATTATTATTAGGAATTATTACTTTTCTCCAGTTAGAGCCTTTTAAAAAATTAAACTACAGTCATATGCCCCAATCTTGCTAACTCTTCCATGAGAGTGGAACTCTGTGCCAATGTAGAGTATAGTAGCCTCAGCAGTATTGCAATTAAGAGTTTACGATATGTTTGAGAAGATAACAAACACCAGCAGCTTTGTTGCCTTTCAGCCTTAAATCTCTTGCACAATACAACACAGAATTTGAACCTTCCCTCTTAATCATTCACAATTTTCATGCCTTCCTGGCAATAGCAATGGAAAAATAAGTGCACCAGTAGAAAGATTAGTTGCAGTGCCAAATATGTGTTAGACTTTCTCTATTCCAATTATCTTTTAATGAAAGAGTCAGTATAACTATTTGACTAGTCGTTGCAAGCTTTTCTCTTAAGAAAAAATAATGCTGGGCGCCGACAGTGGGATTAGGGAGACATATCCACCAAATCAAAGGCCGTATTCTGTCAGTTGGAATCACACCTCATGAGGTGAAACCTTGGCCCCAAAGACATCAGTGAGAAGTTTGACATTGACCTCAATCAAGTTAGGGTTTCACCGATGGTGATATCTTTCCCTAAATGAATAACAAATTTTGTGAAATGCATTGGTTCTTCTGAATTAAGTAACTTTTACAATATATACACACAATTAAGACATAATGGAGTTTTATTAGGCATGAATTTAGCCTATGCTGTTTAAAACATGAGGAGGCAAAATGGATTTACAAATTGGCCAAAAAGGTTAGTAATTCCTCCCTGCGAAGTTAGATAACTGATTTACCACCTTAAAAACCAGGTTTATCAAGGTCTCATTAGAGTTTCATTACAGAATGGCAGGTAACACTTAATTGTAAATATTTTTAATTTAAAAAGAAATAACTCTTGGTTTCAGCTGTTACTATATTAAAATACAGGTGTACAAACTTAATTTGTGTTACTAATTTTTCTGTTATGGTGGTAAAATCTGATCCAGGTAAAGACCCAGTGTAACTGCAGCCCCACAGGAAGCATGCTCTGTGAGTCTGTCAAAAGTACCCCACAATCCCTTGGGCTGACTTTCTTTGTCCTCTGAACAGGCAGTTTTGGTGAACAGTCAAGTTTTCCCACACTGCACCATGAACAAAGGGTTAGAGTGGCCACATTTGGGAAGGGTGCTAGAAAGTCCAGGATACGGGTGTTTGAATTTGGGCCTGCATAATGCATTGTAGATGCTGGAGCCCCAGGTTTGGACCCAGGGTTCAACAATTCCTAACTTGGGGTTACAAATGAGTGTAGATGTTCAAGCCCTAGGTTAACAAACCCAGGGTCTGCCAACTCAAGTTCTATTAGCTCTGGGCTGACATTGCAGTCTGGACATATCCTAAGAGACCTGGGAGGCTAATGAGAGTCAGAGCTCATCAGCACTGCAGTGACCACTGCAGCCAACTATAACTCTGAGATAGCGCGTAAATATAATAATGTCCAACAGATATCTTTTGATTGATTTTCACTTTACCTGTCTTATGGTAATAATTGATCTTTGTATAAATTATGTTTCATGATTACCTTTCCAGCCTACCTTCTGATGCGGAAATTCACATTTCCTTTAACTAATAGTTTTGCCACTGTGGAGGTTTATCAGAGGTTTTGTTGAACAGTGTGAGTAGGGAGAGAGACTATTTCATCAAGGTGACAGCTTTCAGAGCTGTAGCCATGTTAGTCTGTATCAGCAAAAACAGTGAGGAGTATTTGTGGCATCTTAGAGACTAACAAATTTATTTGGGCATAAGCTTTTGTGGGCTAAAACCCACTTGATCAGATGCATGGAGTGGAAAATACAGTAGGAAGATATATATACATAGTACATGAAAAGATGGGAGTTGCCTTACCAATTCTAATGAGACAATTAAATTAAAGTGCGCTACTATCAATAGGAAGAAAAATCACTTTTGTAGTGATAATCAGGGTGGCCCATGTCAAACAGTTGACAAGAAGGTGTGAGTAACAGTAGGGGGAAAATTAGCATGGGGAAATTAGTTTTTAGTTCTTGGAGTGACCCATCCACTCCCAGTCTTTATTCAGGCCTAATTTGATGGTGTCCAGTCTGCAAATTAATTCCAGTTCTGCAATTTCTCGTTGGAGTCTGTTTTTGAATTTTTTTTGTTGAAGAATTGCTACTTTTAAGTCTGTTATTGAGTGTCCAGGGAGGTTGAAGTGTTCTCCGACTGCTTTTTGAATGCTATAATTCTTGATGTCTGATTTGTGTCCATTTATTCTTTTGCATAGAGACTGTCCGGTTTGGCCAATGTACATCGCAGAGGGGCATTGCTGGATGGATGTGAATGGCATGATGGCATACATCACATTTGTAGATGTGCAGGTGAACGAGCCCCTGATGGTGTGGCTGATGTGGTTAGGTCCTATGATGGTGTCCCTTGAATAGATATGTGGACAGAGTTGGCACTGGGGTTTGTTGCAAGGATAGGTTCCTGGGTTAGTGGTTCTGTTGTGTGGTGTGTAGTTGCTGGTGAGTATTTGCTTCAGGTTGGGGGGCTGTCTGTAGGCAAGGATTGGCCTGTCTCCCAAGGTCTGTGAGAGTGAGGGATCGTCCTTCAGGATAGGTTGTAGATCCTTGATGATGCGCTGGAGAGGTTTTAGTTGGGGGCTGAAGGTGATGGCTAGTAGCTGAAGGCTTCTAGGGAGGGCAGCCTTATTTAATACAGTGCAGTAGGATGTTGCTTGTCATCTGTAGCCTGCATTACGATGCAATCCTACCGGTCAGGGCTCTTTTCTCGGGCCAAGAAGCAGCACTCTACCATTTGCAGCTGCTCCATGAACATCACCAACGATCTTGATTTGGTCCTTTCTATGTCCCACAGTAATCTGCTCTCCAGGAAACCATCATGTTTCTTGCAGTTCTGCAAATACTGGAGGATCGTGCATCCTGTGCTTGCAACACTCATGACAATAGTACTGAACTGTGCAGCTCCCATGCTTCTGTCAGAAATGGCAGACAGTGGCAAGTCCCATGCAGGTTTGTGGGATTTTCAAAATAGGCACAAAAATTATGGGATAGAGAAAGTTGCATGATGGGAACTTGACCCTGCAGTCCCAGTCACTTTTGTGCAACTCATTTCCGCCCCACCCTGCATTGACAAAAGTTCTCCAAAAACGAGTGTGCTGGATGGTGGCGCGTTGCACGCTGAGATACCTACCCATGGTGCACCGCAGTGTGCATTGAAACAAGCATGCCTGGTGAGCAAGAAACCAACTATGCACAAGTAATAGGCTAACTACAGTAGCTTTATGCTGATTTTATTCATTGGCAAAAGTTTGTAGTGTAGAACATGCCCTCGGTCCTGGTCAACGCTACAAAGTTAGGGCCACTTCACCTTGAATGTTCCCTTAGAATATGTGTTAACTACTCATGCTAAACAACTGGCTGTACCTTATATTTAGCTGTGACAGGCTGAGGGCATGTCTACATGTACAGCGCTGCAGTGGTGTGCTACTGCAGCACATCTGGTGAAGATGTTCTATGCTGATGGGAGAGAGCTCTCCTATCAGCATAATAAAACCATCTCCATGAGCAGCAGAATCTATGCTGGCAGGAGAGAGCTCACCTGCTAACTTAGCACTGTCCACATCAAGGCTTATGTTGGAGTAACTGATGTCGCTCAGGGGGGTAGTTAATTCACACCTCTGAGCAACATAAATTCTATCGACATAAGCTGCAGTGTTGACATAGCCTAGTACCTTTCCGAGACATGGAGAAGAAGCTCTCTGAAGGTGTGTCTCTTTCCCAAACAGAAGTTGGTTCAATAAAAGATATTACCATGTTTCTCTAATTGTTGCTTTTCATTTAGACATGAAATTGGTTGAAAGCAATGGTCAGCAAAGTTTGCGGTTTTCCTAAAGGACAAAAGAATATAAATCTAAGTTAGAAGAGTTTAACATAAAATATTCCCTGAAAATGAGGAAGCAACTGATCCTAGGTACTATGGTAATACAAATAATAATAATAATGATTTACAGATCGTTTATTCCACAGTGCATAGTTAGCCTCTCTTGCTAATCTACTTTTGTGTTGTCATCTTTGCAACAAAGAGGCAGTCTTTTGGGCATGTAATAAAAAGGAATGTTGGCCTCAGACCTCTCATTTTAAATCTGTGCTTTAAAGACCATTTTTTCTCTTTCAAATGTAAGAACAATAAACTCCTTTAGCAAAACTCTGGAACATACCCAAACCAAAATGGTAAGAATAGTATGGCTAAAGTTTACACAAAATGCATGCTTAGCCTTCAAAAATTTTAATTAGGTAAGGCAAACATTCTTTGTCTCTGTCTCTTTCTTAATGTCTGTTCCATTGCTATTGATTTCAGTTTTTAAAATCTTTTTTATTATATCGTTGTAAAATTAGAGACATAGTTTGGAGCTAGGCATTATTTTCTTAAGAAAAGACTACAGAATTGCAAGTCAAAGATTGCTTAAGAGAAAACAAGTTTGCCATTCATGTTTCACAGGACCAGCCTCTTTGTTCCCAGAGGACTTTTTTTACAATTACAATTTAAAGGTTAAAATTGTGTGTGTCTGTGCATGTGTATATATAGCTATGTGCTGTCATATACACAAATTTTATATATGTTATATACACACACACAATATGAGACATGTTTTGATGAGTAAACTTTTCTTGCTGCCTTTAATTATGAAACCTTTGAAAAGTGAAATTTATGTTGGGAACTGGAAGACTAAATGTGTTCTGTTTCTGCTAGTGTTATTGCTACTCTTGCAATTTGTATGAGAGGTACATAAATGTGCTCCCCACCTATACTTTTAGCTAGTGGGTTTGTCATGTTATCACCAAGACATAGATGGGTATACATCCTGGATATTTTTTATTATCTTTGAGTCCATAATCAGTTTGGAATTCTTATTTATAACTCACTATTTAACAAAAATAAACTTCCTAAACAAACCATAAAAGAAAAATAAAAGGACCTAAAAATATTTTAAAGGAGTTAAACTAGAGATGGATGTGAATTAGAACTCCAGGCCTGAATAATACAAACTTCAAAGAGAAGCATTATGGAATCAGAATTTGAACCTAGATCCAATTTTGTGGTTGGTCAATTTCTTTATATGTATTTGGCCTAGCTCAGATCCAGATCCCAACAGCCTCAACTGTATGGGGTTTGAGGGCTAGATTTAGCTCTGACATTTATGGATTGAGATAGAACAAGGAAAACAATTATGGAAATAAATAGAGGCATGCTGTAAAAACACAATGAAAATGAAAACCGCTGAAGTGGAAGACACACAGTAAAACCACATTCTAGTCAGTTACACTAGTGAAAATCTGGAATGACTCCAGAAATGGCAGTGGGTTTATTCCAGATTGTCACATTTAGGTAACTGACAGCAGGATTTAGCCTGTTTTTTAAAAAATACTGTAGTAAACTCTAAAAAGCTTCAGAGGGGTAGCCGTGTTAGTCTGGATCTGTAAAAGCAGCAAAGAGTCCTGTGGCACCTTATAGACTAGAAGAGGGCCTCATCCTCCCTGATTGAACTAACCCTCGTTATCCCTAGCCTGATTCGTGCTTGCATATTTATACCTGCCTCTGGAAATTTCCACTACATGCATCTGACGAAGTGGGTATTCACCCACGAAAGCTTATGCTCCAATATGTCTGTTAGTCTATAAGGTGCCACAGGACTCTTCTAAAAAGCTTGGTATTTAACTTACTTTCCATGTTGTACACATACAACAGAACATTGGCTTTCAAAATGTCCATATCTCTCTGTCTGTTATTTCATGTGATAGAAGGGAAAGAAAAGGCCCTCCATACATCACTGAGCAACAAAATATACTTTGGAAATATGTGAAAGTGCAAAGGGATCTTGTGTTTCACTCTGTGTATGTGTATTCATCTTGGTTGCTTAATTATGAAGCATAGAATTAAGGCTGAACCATGCACTCCTGGTTACAGGACCTGTGGGGTGACTGGATCCATTGCTTGGTAACTTGTTCCTCAAGGACCAATTAAAAGCAAGACATGTAAAGTTCAATAAAAGTACAACTTTTGTGAGCTGCAGACTTCTTGCTAGAAACTGGCTTTAGCAGAACTTCAGTAAACTGCTTTTTCTGTTGTCCTTTTTATGTGAGACACTTAGCTAACTTGTTAATATCAATTCACACCAGTATCTCAAGATCAGCAATATAATTAAATGGCCATTTTTATACACCAGTATTATTATCCTTATTATTATCTTATTATCCTTGTGAATGAAAATGAGACATGACCGTAGCTGAGAAATCTTCTCTACACTCACATACAATCCGTATAAGAAAATATTCAACCTCTTGCTCTGCTGATGTTTATGTGGGATGCTATGTGGAGGAATTTCAGATCTTGTTTATGTCAGTAATTTAATCTCAAAAGTCATAACAGCCTGGTTAATTTAGCTCTGCTGATGATGTATTCTTTCAGCTAAATTATAGTTAAGAGATTTGTTGAATTATTCATTTATATCATTTTGTATGTCAAGACTCTAAATATATATACTCACAAAATGAACTAAGTATATTAAGCATCTGTAATGCATTGTGAACATATGTACAGTTACTAGAAAAATGGGCCTTTATTCTCCACGCAGTCATACCATCTTACATTGGTGTAAATGCATAGGCTTTAAAAGAGTTGCTCCCAGTCTACAGTGGTGTAAGCAAGAGGAGAATCATGACTATAATCTCTGCATTGCTAAATGAAATGAAAAACCCAGGAGAAGATATACAAATAATCAATTCAGCAGCTCTCATGTTTAAACATAAACGCTATATCCACAAGCAAATATCCATTCATAAACAACTGCTAACTCTGTTATAGATTTACCATATGCATGAGTACTTATGTTAATGAAGAAATAATATATCATTTGTCAAAAGTGTTGGTTTCTTAAAGATGTAATTTCAAATTTCTTGCACTGTACTTGGAATAAGAAAGGAGGGAAATATGGCTGTTTACATTAGTATTCTAAAAGCAGATTTGTTTATTTGGAAAATATTCCAGTAAAGACAGATATTTACATTCAGACTGGCCACTGAATAATTGTAGCCAATTATGGGAACAAAAACTAGCTCAAATAGGGCTGCAAGAGAAGAAAAGGAGCATCCAACACTCAATGAGAGTATTCTCAGCATATCAGCAATCATTCCTTGGTTAATAGAGGCAGACCTGCTCTTGTTTTACACAGATAGTACAATCCTGTTGTCTGGTGAAGTTGCCAATCTGGGGGCCAGCCCTCCAAGCATAGGTCTGGAATAGTACTAAGTGTGTTTTCCCTGTTATCTATAAAACAAGCTAGCACTTGTTTTAATAGCAAGCTATCCTACTGTACTAAGCTGAGCGGTATGAAAGTTCAAAGGGAAGCAATCTTCAGCATGAGCACACTGACACACACATTTGAAAATGTGATTTACAATTATGATTGACTTTTATTCAGCCTAAATTTTCAAATGCTAGTAGTGATTTCATAGCCTAAAATTCAGGGTGGCCACATGAGACATCTTAAAGATTTTCAGAAAGAAACATTTGACCTAGGCCATACATTAATGAAAACTTGACTTATCTAGTAAGAAACTACAGTTGCTGACATTGGTTTCCATTCACTCTTCAGAGGAGGGAACTACAGAGAAGAAACCAATTCATTTACTGGATGCTGTGACTTTGGGTTGAGCACAATAGTCAGATCTAAAACTTTTGGTATTTGAAGAAAGAACAAACACCAGTGAAACAAGGACAAAACGCTGGAGGCAATTTAGGACACTTAATTTTTGAAAGCAGAGGAAGTGGAAGATTTAAGTAATTTGTTACACCTCTCTCACACACAGGCAGTTCTTAGCCTTTTTTTTTTTTCTCAGAATAATTAGATCTTTATAGTCTAGCAAAATAATTCCTGTGAATTAGGGGTGGAGAAAAGGGTCTGGCCCATAGGAATGGGGAAATGAGTCTGGTATACCATAGAAAAATGCACTGCAGTTTACTTGGAGCAGGGCTGGCCTTACCATGAGGCAACTGCCTCTGGTGCCAGACTGGGGGGGCGCCACTAGGATCCAGAGTGTAGAAGTGTAGAAAATTGTGTCTGCAGCTGGTGCACATGTATTCTCTCTGCTCTAGATGCACAGAGATGGTGGAGTGCTGTGCTGGGGGAAGGGAAGCACAAGAGACAAAACAGGCAGGCAGGAGAAAAGGTGAGAGGGAATAACAGAAAGCAGCAGAAGATACAGGGAGAGAGAGGAGGATGAGCCTCTTATGTACCCCTCTAGCACCCCCAGGAGCCTGGACTGATTAACACCAGCTTCTCAGGGAGCTTCCTGTTTCCTGCTGCTTCCCTGAACCCACTTGAGGAGAACAGGCAGTCAACTGAAGTAGTAGGAGCCAGTTAGGCCCTTAAGATGCTGATATCTTCCCTCACTCAGGCCCTGCTACCAGCCTGCTTATTTGTCCCCTTCAACTGAGTGTTGAGAGCCAATAGAGCTGGCGCAGGACAACAGTCATGAGTGAAAGAAGAAAACGCCCCTCCGGGGCATCATTCAGAAAAAGAAAGCAAAGGAAGCTTTTCTATCTAAGCAGGAAGGAGCTCTCTTGAGATACATAGACACAAATGTTCACGGTGAGCCTTCCAGCCCCAGTGAGGATGTGAGTGGTGAGGAGATGCCTGATCTTCCAGTTAGTCACAGTGCAAAAGTAGCTGGCACCTACTGCAACATCCATATCTCCATCTCAAATGGATGTAATCATGCACATTCCTGCAGAAAAGTGTAGATCAGAGAAGAGTGTGGTGGAGGCGCAAGAAACAGCTGCTGCTGAGTTTAGTTCCTTAAGTCTAGATGATCCAGAACTATGGACCCATTTGAGCAGTAGCCTGAGGGACTTCCTTGTACTGCGTGGGCCACAGCAAGTGAAAAATGTCCTGTTCCCCAAAGACAATGAAAATAGAAGTTTCCATCCAACATATTATACTGGCGTGAAATCCCCAATGGTGACAAAGTGGAGAGGCCATGGCTTATGTATTCAAAAACCCAGAATGCTGCATACTGTTTTTGTTGCAAACTCTTCCAGTCTAATGTTTCAGCCACATTGGGTTCTACAGGAACAAAGGACTGGAAAAATCTGGCTAGAAATCTGACATGCCATGAGAAGGCAGCAAATCACCAGAGAGCACTCCATAGGTGGAAAGAGCTTGAGATGAGACTAAGGTTAAAGGCCACCATAGATGATCAGCATCAAGAGACGATTGCATCAGAGTCTCTTTACTGGCCAAATGTTCTGAAAAGGCTCATTGCCATTGTGAGAATGCTTGCTACCCAAAACCTAGCACTGCATGGCACTTCAGATCAGCTGTATGTGCCAAACAATGGAAACTTCCTTAAAATTGTGGCCCTGATGACTGAGTTTAATGCTGTACTCCAGGAGCATCTAAGAAGAGTCACCACCCAAGAAATGTACACACACCACTACCTTGGAAAAACAATTCAAAATGAGATCATACAGTTACTGGCAACAAAAGTCAAACAGGAGATTGTGGCAGATCTGAAGTCAGCAACATATTACTCTGTTATTCTGGACTGCACACCTGATATCAGCCATATGGAACAAATGACTTTAATGGTGCATTTTATAACAACAACCGAACCTAGTGAAAATGTGCCTGCAATGGTGACTGTCAGACAGCATTTTCTGGAATTTATTGACATTGATGATACTACAGGAGCTGGTATGACAAATATTCTTCTTAAAAAGCTGGAAGATATGGGAATTGTGATAGCTGACATGAGAGCCAGGGCTACTATAATGGTGCCAACATGAGAGGAAAGAACAGAGAAGTGCAGACACAGATCTGACCCTCAAGCTTTTTTTGTCCCATGCAGTTCTCATTCATTGAAGTTGGCGGTCAGTAATGCAGCATCAGCTTCTAGTGAGGCTGCTGAATTTTTTAATGTAATTCAAAGCATCTATGTATTTTTCTCTGTATCATCTCATCAATGGCAAATTTTGAAGCAACATCTGGGAACATCCTCTCTGACACTGAAACCACTGAGTGCCATACGATCGGAAAGTCAAGTGGAGGCAATAAAGCCTATCAGACACCAAACTGGGAAGCTAGATGATGCCATTATGGAGGATAATGCTATGACAGGAACTGTTCGTGGGAGAACAGTGGCAGAGGGAAATGGAATCACCAGAAACATACATAACTTCAAATTTCTGTATGGCTTAGTGTTGTGGTATGACATACTGTTTGAAATAAATGTTGTAAGCAAGAGTCTCCAAGGTGTTGACCTTGATATATCTGGAGCAATGGAACAACTGGACAAAGCAAAGTCATACCTACAGTCTTACTGGTCAGATGAGGGATTTCAAAACATTCTGAAGAGTGCACAGAAGTTGGCAGAGGAACTTCACACTGAAGCAATTTTCCCACCCATTCAAGAATACAAGAGTCACTGAAGAAGACATTTTGATTATGAGGCACGGGATCATCCCATAAGAGACCCCAAATAACAATTCAAAGTTGAATTCTTTAACCAGGTGCTAGATCAGAGGTGGGCAAACTACAGCACACTGACCACATCCGGCCCGCGGGACCATTCTGCCAGGCCCCTGAGCTCCTGGCTCCTCCCCCACTGACCCCCCTCCCCCGCAGCCATGCAGGCAGCACAGCTTGCTCCTGCCCACCTCCCAGGCTTTCCAATAAGTCTGTCCCGCTGCTCTGAGCAGCATGGTAAGGAGGTGGGGGGACGGGAGGTTGGATAAGGGACAGGAGGTCCCGGAGGGAAGTCAAGGGGCGGTTGGATGGGGCAGAGGTTCAGGGGGGCAGTCAGGAGACAGGGAGCATGGGGGGTTGGATAGGGGGTGGGGTTCCGGGGGGTCCCAGGACAGGGGGGGCAACAGGGAACGGGGGGTTGGACAGGGGGTGGAGCCCTGGGGGGCCAGTTAGGGATGGGGGTCCCGGGAGGTGGCGGTCAAGGGACAAGGAGTGTGGGGGGGGTTGGGTGGGTCAGGGGGCCACGGGGGTCCTGTCAGGGGGTGGGGGTGTGGATAGGGGTCATGGCAGTCAGTGGACAAGGAGCAGGGGGGGTTGGATAGGGATGGGGTTCTGGGGATTCCGGGACGGAGCAGTCAGGGGATATGGAGCAGGGGGGCAGTAGGGGCAGGAAGTGGGAGGGGGTTGATAGGGGGCAGGAGCCAGGCTGTTTGTGGAGGCACAGCCTTCCCTATCTGGCTCTTTACCGTTTCGCAACCCCGAAGTGGCCCTCGGACCAAAAAGTTTGCCCACCCCGTGCTACATTGTGCAATACAGTCATTTGAAGAACGTTTCAGCTCAAGGAACACAGCAGTATATTTGGGATGTTGTATGATATTCCAAAACTCCTCACTATACCTGAAGACCCACACAGATAAAAATGCCCATGTTTACTATGCAGACAAGAAAAGTTACATTTGCTGTTCAGGCCTTTGAAAGTGAAGTGTTAAAAAATTTTTGAACAAGGCATTTTAAGTTGTTAGTTCTCCTTTATTGGGGTAGGTAGCAGAGCAGTACCATGAGAGGAGTAGAACAGGAAGAAGGCAGAACTGAGACCTTTCAAAGTTTTGGCCCAAGCAAGGGGGTATGGGGGCATCATTTGAACTCCCCGCCTCAGGTGCCTAATGTTGTGGGCCGGCCCTGACTTGGAGACAATCATAGGAATATACTTGGCGTCCCATATTCCTGTGCTCCAAAGGTTTGTCTTCACTAGGAAAACTTATGTTTCAGCCACTGTCACATTTCATGATGTCAGCTAATCATGGTTACACAATTCTGAACTTAACTGGTCCTTTTGTTTCAGAAAGTGCAGGAAATAAACAGAGGGGCAGCCATTTTAGACTTGATTCTGACCAACAGGTGAAGGTGGAAGGCAATTTGGGTGAAAGTGATCATGAAATGACAGATTGCGTTATTCTAAGGCAGGGTTCTCCAAACTTCATGAGACAAGGGCCATATTAGATTTCTGAAGGGGCTTCACGGGCCGAAGTGACTGTGAAATACATTAAATATATGCAAATATATGCAAAATCGTTTAAAAAACAACACTACTGTGTCAGTATTGCATTAAATCAGGCTTCCCTTTTTGGGTCTGCTCTGCCCGGTGTCTGGTCCCTTCTTGCTGTGCCTGATAGGCATGCCTGCTCTGCTGAAGAAAATGACAAAGGATTGAAAGTTTGGCTGTACTTTAGTAAGAGAAGCTCCAGGTTCCCATTGCTGGTTGGGACTGTTTGGTTCTATTAGTGCTATGGTTAAAATTTAACCATTATGAAATTGTTAATTTCCATCTTCTTTACTCCATTTATTGGAGATGTAATTAAGCATCTGGCTTGTACTTTTACTCTAAGGCAGGGGTCCATGCCTGCTCGGCTGCAGCAGCGACTCTCCCCTAAGTTGGCTCCTCTTTTGGGGGGCACACTGGCTCCCGGGGGCACTCACCCCTCCGCACAGCTCAGCTGAGCTACCCCCACCCGCGTGAGCTGCTGCCGGCAGCCCCTCCCGCTGCCTGCTCGGCCTGCCTACTCCGCTGCAGCCTACCTGTTTGCTTCTCCCTGTACCTGTTCGGCTGCAGCAACGACTCTCCCCTAAGTTGGCTCCCCTTTTGGGGGGACACTGGCTCCCAGAGGCACTCAACCCTCTGCACAGCTCTGCTGTGCTGCTGCCCTGCGTGAGCTGCTGCTGGCGGCCCCTGCCCCTGCCTGCGTGGCCTGCCTACTCCGCTGTTCGCTTCTCCCCTGTTGGTGGGAGGGCCAGACAAATGGAAGCCCCGGGCCAGATCCGGCTCGCGGGCCGTAGTTTGGAGACCCCTGTTCTAAGGAAAGGAAGGAGTGCGAGCAACAGAATAAGGACAATAAACTTCAAAACAGCAGCCTTTAACAAACTGAGAGAACTGGTAGGTAAGATCCCATGGAAAGAAATTCTAAGGGATAAAGGAGGTGAGGAGAGCTGGCAGTTTCTCAAGAGACCATATTAATCACACAACTGCTAGCTATTCTGACATGAAGAAAAGAAAGGAAGAATAGTAAGAGGCCAATGTGGCTCTGTGAGGAGCCATTTAATGACCTGAAAATCAAAAGGGAATCCTACAAAAAGTGGAAATGTGGACAAATTGCTGAGGAGGAATACAAAGGAAAGCACAAGCATGTAGAGACAAAGTCAGAAATGTTAAGGCTAGCAAGAGACATAAAAGCTAATAAGAAGAGGTTCTATAAGTACATTACGAGCAAGAGACAGATGAAGGAAAGTGTAGATCCTCTACTTAGCAGGGAGAGAGAGCTAATAACTGATGGCTTCAAGAGCCTACTTTGCTTCAGTCTTCAATAAAAAGGTTAATGGTGACCAGATAGCCCACACAATTAATATTAATGACAAAGGAGAAGACAGACATAATAGCTCAGTCTGTTATGTTATCAAAAAGACTCAGAGGTGACTTGATTATGGTGTATAAGTACTTTCATTGTGAAAAAATACCAGTAACTAAAGGGATTTTTAACTCAGTGGAGTAAGGACTATCAAGAACCAATGGTGGAAAGCTGAAGCCAGGCAAATTCAAATTAGAAATAAGGCACATTTTTTAACAGTGAAATTGATTAACCATTGGAATCAACTATCAATAGAAGTGGTGAATTATTTTAAGTCAAGACTGGATGCCTTTCTGGAAGATGTGTTTAAGACAGGGGTAACTGGGTGAAATGTAATGGCCTGTGATACACAGGAGGTTAGACTAGATGGCCTAATGTACCTTTGTGAACTTAAGCTCTCTGAATCTATGCGTTACCATCTCAAGTAAAACAATGTAGTTTATATCTAGTCTAAATTTGTCTAGCTTTAGCCTCCAGCCATCAGATCTTGTTTTACTTTTGTCTGTGAGAAGGCTTTCTAATCTACCAGACAAAGGCATTACAAGATCCTTAGAAGTTGAAACAATACAAATTCAGCCTAGAATTAAGGTGGAATTACATTTTTCACCAATACAAGATGGCTAGCATCATAGGTGTTTACACCATATCTAATTACCAACACTACATTTATCAAAGATAGACACACCTACTGTCTGTAGTTGCTTTATTTTTTTAAAATGTTTATTATGGTAGTACCTAGGAGAGAACTGAACCCAATTGTGCTAGGCACTGTACAAACACAGAATAAGACAGAGTTCCTGCCCAGAGGTGCTTACAATCTAAATAGACAAGGCAGACAAAGGGAAAGAGATATAAAACACAAGCAGACTGAACAGAGTGATGATCAGCAAATGTCATGTACGGTTTTGTTTTTGCTTTGTTGTTTAAATCCTGGTTTGGGCTTATATTAGGAGAGGATTAGCTAGTTTGAAAGACTAAGGAAGAGAGGAGGTGAAAAGAGGTTGGAGAACATGAAGTAGGGGGCAGAAGGAGTTGGAGCAAACAGCCAGTTGTATTATGGTCAGTTATGCATATGATGGTTCCTTTTATCAGCTGACACAGCACTGGACAAAGCTGTTTGTGTGTGTTTATTACACATTACTGAGTTAAAAAAACAACAGTTACTTTGAGAGATCATTAACATTAACCCTAACATTAACATTAATTGGTTGGAAGAGCACAGCCTAGTAATTGTTTAACAATATTTTTGAGGATACACAGACTCTTTTTTCCTCTTGAACCTTACTTACTGTATTTGAAATGAGCCAAACACTAGCACCTCATCACTCTCTTTTCACTTTTACTAAGAGTGCAATGTCTGTATTGTGATATATAGCATTAGGTTTTTATGACTTTTAGATACCTAATTAATTAAAAATGGTTTAGGAAAAACAGCACATTTAAACAATGTACTTGTCTCTAGTCTGCTAATATAAATGTAGGAATCATGAAAGGGGAACAGCTTTTCTAACAGAAGTGCCCTTCTATTTGCACTGGGCTTAGCCATTAAAATGTTGAATGCAAGAGTAAAATACTAGGTTTTTTTATGGGAGAACTTGTTGCCTCACCCTCTGTTAAGTAGGAGGTAAAGCAAATAAAATTCCGTAAAATGGAATGTGGAATCAGATTTACTGCACTGGGAGTAGTTGGGGTTAACAATGGCCATGAAGTATACAGCTAAAATCTTCTCTCCAGTGGATGCCTCTGTTCAATAAACTAATACTAATAAGAGACTCTGATCTTTATATAAGACTGAAAAGCTGAAGAAAAATATTTACCAAAAAAGGGTTATCTGTAAAATTTACATTTTCTCTGTGTATTTTTAAAGAAACAAATACATAGCAACTTCCTATTCCTGCTGTGATGGTTTGGGAAATCTGTCTATACATAGTTTATTAGTTCTGTTTCATACTGGGAGCTCTTTATGTGTACACAAGTAAGACCACGGACTTCATTTTGAATACGGGGCTTGATGCCTTCTCTGTTGTCTTTTAATCTCCATGTTGGACTGAAATTCCAAGAGATGGTGGCACAGGGGTAACAAGAGAGGGTTGTTAAATCTTGATGACCCTCTATTCAGATAGAAGCACCCTTGGACAAAGTATTGGTTCTTCTGGGTGGCAGCCAATCTGCCCAGATGAGCTGAAATTTAGCACTTTGATCACCTGATGACGTTAAATAGAGATCACTGGAGAAAGGGGATGGAAGATTATAAAAGAGAGGATTTCTTGCTCCCCAGATATTGGGAGAGAGACCAGAAGCAGAAGAAGTTGGGGGCAGGGGTGAAAGAGAGCTAGGTCAGACCAGAGGACTCCATGTTCTGGATGACAAGCTGAGGGCATGGAGGAAAGGAAGGATCTGGACTTCTCAGAGGATTCTGGACTCAGAGACTGTTTCAGAGTGCTGAAGAAACTGTGACAGTGAAATGCAGGTAGATGTATTTTTTTGTCTGGATGTGTGTGTTTCTCATTCTATCTAAGTAGAGAGCAACAGAATTCTGTGCAAAGTCTGCCTGTGTGTATGTTTGCTTTTACCTGTCATGTGACTGTCAAGGTTCCTTCTCCACTCTGAACTCTAGGGTACAAATGTGGGGACCTGCATGAAAGACCCCCTAAGCTTATTCTTACCAGCTTAGGTTAAAACTTCCCCAGTGTACAAACTTTTACCTTTCGTCCTTGGACCTTATGCTGCCACCACCAAGCGTTTTAAACAAAGAACAGGGAAAGAGCCCACTTGGAGACGTCTTCCCCCCAAGCCCTACACCCCCTTTCCTGGGGAAGGCTTGATAAAAATCCTCACCAATTTGCATAGGTGAATACAGACCCAAACCCTTGGATCTTAAGAACAATGAAAAAGCAATCAGGTTTTTAAAAGAGAATTTTAATTAAAGAAAAAGTAAAACATTCACCTCTGTAAAATCAGGATGGTAAATACCTTACAGGGTAATCAGATTCAAAACATAGAGAATCCCTCTAGGCAAAACCTTAAGTTACAAAAAGACACAAAAACAGGAATATACATCCCATTCAGCACAACTTATTTTATCAACCATTTAAACAAAACAGAATCTAACGCATATCTAACTAGATTGCTTATTAACTCTTTACAGAAGTTCTGACCTGCATTCCTGCTCTGGTCCCGGCAAAAGCATCACACACACAGACAGGACCTTTGTTCCTCCCCCCACCCCCCCTCCAGCTTTGAAAGTATCTTGTCTTCTCATTGGTCATTTTGGTCAGGTGCCAGCGAGGGTATCTTAGCTTCTTAATCCTTTCCAGGTGAAAGGGTTTTTCCTCTGGCCAGGAGGGATTTTAAAGGTGGTTAGCCTTCCCTTTATATTTATGACAGTGACCCTGAAGAGTTAAACTGTGAACCCAGAGCACGGCTTGAGTTCTGGGAGAGGGTCTGCTTAAGTTACCGGGAGTTCTGCTGTAGCTATAACTAGGGCTAGGCAGTTAAATCATGGGGGTCTCAGCTCTCAGAAAGGGGCTGCTAGACAAAGGATCTGCCCATTGAGTGTGTGCCTAGAAACCTCTGCCAGGAGCGGTGCATGGACTCTGTTTAGACTCAGGAGGCTTAAAGTACATGGGGCACAGGAAAGTGGGCCCCAAACACAACACCCTGGTTAATGTCTAGCTACAGGAAGCTCTACCAGTGCTGTGGATGTGTGATACCTGCTTTCTAAGATTGCCAGAAACTCCAGGTTGTCCCTTTTCACTTTTGCTAATTGCCGTAACTGATGTGAAATGCCTATCACCGAAACAAGGACTTCTGTAGAATATTATGGGACAAGATAAGCTCAATGACATTGTGTGATGTATTTCATAAATCAGTTGAAAGCTTTCCATCTAAATCAACACGGATGCTTACTTTAGAAAGGTGTTGGCAGAGTTTTGCTCCCAGTTATGTTAATAAGAATTTTTCCAGTGGCTTCAACCAGAAAGTATTTTTATAGAGAAGGGGGACATATGGCAGTAGAGCTGGGCGAATGATGCATTTTCAGTGTCGCACTTTCAAAAAATAATTCAGTTCAGGTTGAACCAAATTTGAAAATTCCAAAAACACTTGCTGAATCAAAGTCCACTTTGGGTTGAGGGAATGGTTTGTTGTATCGGAAACATTTTGTTTCTGGGAATTTTTAAAGGGCTAGATTCACAGGGAGGAGGTGATGGTGTCTCCTTGATAAGTTTTCGTCCAGGATTTAGGGCACTCTGCCGGGATCTGGGTTCAATTCCCCACTTTGCCTGATGCAAAGAAGGGATGTGAATTGTAGTAGGATAGTGGCCTAATCCTCCAGGTCATAGGGTAGTCTGGGGTGGGTTCTTCTCAGCCTGTCCTGTTCAAGCTGTTCCACTTTGAATAAATAATTAGTCATTGAGGGACAGAGACAGAGAGAGAGAGACGCTATTCATATTAGGCACTCACCCGGGAGTTGGGAGACCCAGCTCCAGTAACTGTTTAATTACTTATAAGCAGTGGAACAACTTTAAGAGGAGAAACTCCTACATCAGAATATCCCATAGCTCAGGGGTTAGAGTGTGAGTCTGCAATGTGTGAGATCCTTTTTTCACATTAGCAAGAGGGGGAAATTGCCTTAGGTGTGTGCCCTAACCACTGAGCTAAAGTGTCTGAAGTAGGCACTACTACTACTACTTCCTCCTTTCCTGGCCATTTTATTCACGGACACCTCAATCACAAAAAACCCCACATTTTTTGGGTTGAAATTATTCCATGAATTTAACTCAAATTCACGAATAGTTTAGGTTCCCCCCCAAATTGCAATTTTTGGTAAATTTGCTATTTGTTGGGGGGGAGGGGAAAATAACACAGCTCTATATAGGAATGGAGGGAACATTTATTTTCATTTGTTATGAAATGCAGCAGGGAAGAGAAAATAACAAAATAATTAGATTAGCACAGAAGTAGCCTTAATTTATGGGGCTGCAAATTGTTGGAGCTTGTCTTTGCTAGGAAATATTATTATTGGCCACACTAGAAGAAGACAAGAAGCAATGGATGTGGTTTAATTAGCCTGCAACTTTATTCACTTAAAATATCTGGGAGTACCCAGCAACACAGTTGTACAGTGCAGGTCATCATTCCTTAATCCACAGAATCACCAGTCATGTCCCAGCCCTCTTGCTGCTGGGACCCCGCTGCCTTCACCTTGTATGAGGTGAAAGGGGTCTATGAGAAGAGAGGTGTCACCTCACAGCTGTTCCAGATGTAAGAGCCCGGAGCTGCTCTTCCTCACCTCCCTTAAGGATTGCTTTCCTTTACATCCTTTTCCAATCCATTTGATCTGTTAACCATATCCCTTCCATATTGAGTGCCTACACTGGATATCTTACCCGATCCAGGTAAAAGAGGGCCTCTCTACGGCTTCATAGGGTATAAATTACACCCCCCACACCCTAATTCCGTTAAGCACAAAGACAGCAACCTTCTCCTGACCTGGTCCCAACTGCATCCTGCTTTTCCTGTCTATCTCTTTAAATGTTCTCCCTTTTCCCTACCCATTGTAAGAAAGCCCCTAAAGGGGCAATAACTTTTCCCCCCACAGCTAGCTGCACAAAGACTCCAACATGAAGGTTGCAGTGGACACACTGTGTGTAAGCATAATTGTTAGGGGAAGACTTAGGTGACAAGGTGCTGCCTATGACTGATTGGCCAGGGTAGACAAGGACCAGTCAAGTTGAGAATTGTTTAACTATGATTAGCTGACATCATGAAATGTGACAGTAGCTAAACATAAGATTTCCTAGTGAAGACAGGCCTTTGGAGCACAGGAATGCACAAGTAGTTGCTTTGCTTGTGTCTGCCCCTATGACTGTCCCCAGGTAAACTGCAGTTATTTTATTATGGTATACCAGACTCATTCCCCCATTCCTGTGGGCCAGACCCTTTTCTCCACCCCTAATTCACAGAAATTATTTTGCTAGACTACAAAGATCTAATTATTCTGAAAAAGAGACTGAGAACTGTCTTCTGAGAGAGGTGTAACAAGTTACTAAATCTTCCACTTCCTCTGTTTTCAAAAAATCAGTGCTGTAAATTGCCTCCAGTGTTTTGTTCTTGTTTCAGTGCTGTTTGTGCGTTTTTCAAATACCAAAAGGTTTTGATCTGACTTTTGCGCTCAACCCAAAGTCTCACAGCATCCAGTAAATGAATCTGATTTCTTGTCTGTCAGCTCTTTTCTCTGAAGAGGGAATGGAAACCAATCCTTGTCCGCAACTGTAGTTTCTTGCTTCTTGCTAGATAAGTCAAGCTTCACTAATCTATGGCCTAGGTCAAATGTCATAGGACATATGATTTCAGAAGAAGCTGGAAGTTGGGAGGGTTGTTGACTTTTGGGGGGTATTATAGTAACAACAGCTAGAAGAAGAGGATTAGGAGTCATTAGAAAAGATGCTAGCAGAGTGCAGGGATAGTGTGAAAAGAAGATAGGAACTTGGAAACTCGTAGCTAGGAAGGAAGACGGGAGCTAGAGATTGCAGAGGAGAAGCTTGCGGATACTGCAGGAAGCTGGAGACATGGGAAAACTGAAGCTGGGAATTAAATAATTAAATATAAGGAGATTCAAAGTTTGTACCTGAAAGAGTTTATAGAATTAAAGAGTTGAACTACATGAATCAAGTGGTGGGGCCGCAGCTGAGAGAGGCTCTATCAGGGGTGCTGGAACAGTTTTTAAAGTGGGGGTGCTGAGAGCCATTGAACCAAACTATAAACCCTGGATATAATGGAAACCACTTCAAGGTAAGGGGTGCTGTAGCACCCCCACACCTCTAGTTTCAGCATCTATGGGCTCTCTGCAGCGGTGTTTGGGACACCAGCCACTGTCCGTCACTGCTGTTGTGGGGGCATCAGTTGCTGCTTCCGTTTTTCAAAGTGCCATAGACATGCTTTTTAGCTTGGCTTTTTTTTTTTAATTGTGTGTGTAAAGTCTTTGGCACAGGAAAAGCATCTTACTCTGAATGTGGTGTGTAAACATGCAGTGCTGTCTAAATGATTGCACATAATAGCATGCTGTGCCTTTTTTTTTTTTTTTTTTTAAAGGCTGTTCATACAATGCAGGATAGAACAACTCGAGTACTTCTCCCCCCAGGCCCAGACAGACTACATAAAGAAAACTGTTGAAATCAGCTGACAGGAAGAGTCTATCTGAAGGCTCAGCAAGGCATTTAGAGAAAGAGCCCTTTTCCAAAACCCCTGCAATCTTTCTTCTGGCATGCAGACAAGTTGTAAATATTAAACATGGTCTTTCTTTTTTCTCCTTCTTATTTCACTCCATCAGAATGTTTTATTCTCTCTTAAGAAGAGCTGCTGTCAGGCCCCAACAGGTTATTTGCCAAAGCACTAACGACCTCATCTAATTACTGTTTATCTGAAACTGCTTGAAGAAACCTTTTTTTTTTTTTTTTTAATTTGTTAGAGAAGAATTCTGTCACTGAATCTCAGCACAACAGTTGAAAAATCCCGTGGATTTCAGCATTTAGGAATAGTTCCTTTTCTAAAAGAGAAACACAGGCTATATTACAGCAGTAGCTTTACCAGGATATGATTTATTAAAAACAAAACCAAACTTAGCTGAATTTGGGTATTATTTGTAAAGTCAGTGTGGTCGGAGTAATCAAAACTGCCCTGGGATTGCTACTAAAGATGGGCAACATTTTTATTGCAAATATATATTCACTAAAATAAGCATTTTTTGTGTCACCTAAACATTTATGAATTTGGGGTGGATTTAGCTGAAAGTCAAAATGGTTTATTTTGGCCGTTTTGCAACAAATCCTTTTGACTTTGTTTTGAAATGACATTTTGTTTAGCAATTTAGCTTTTTTCTTTTTTTTTTTTAAAAAGTGTAAACAGCTGGAAATAACCCAAATTGACCCATGTCGTCCCCTCCCCCTCCCCACCGAAAAATTTTTCAGTTCACTCAGATCTAATTGCTACTGGCAGGAGGAAAAATGCTAAATATTGTTGGGGGGAAACCCCAGCTAAAACTCCCCCCCCCACACAGTAGAATTGTTTTAAACATTTTGTAGATTTCAAAAAGCAAAAATATGAAACTAAAGTTCTTGAAATAGGGACTTCAATATGTTCCTGTGAAACTACAGCAGCTTCTGCAAGAGTTTTTGTGAGGGGAACTAAGATTCAAAATCAAAGTGGACCAAAGTGGCCCAGGAAATATAGGCCCTATCCTGTAGTAACTCCAGATGTGCAAATCCCTGTGAGAGTTAGATGCATGGAATAATTGCAGGATGAAGCCCTTCAATAGAAAATAATTCCAGTGGACCAGTTGGACTGTCAGACCTGTTAATAGATAATCACTGTAAGTCTTGTTCTCCACACAAACTGAGCTAGCCCATATCTCTTACCATTCTTGAAAACTGTGAAGGTGGAAAATCTTTTTGTTCATGTTGGCAAAATTACTGATTTTTTTGCATCACCAGTTTTATTTGTAAAAATTGATAGACGCATAATACTCTTAATGCTGAATCTAGGACAAACTGTTATCAATTCCAGAATTTTATGTACTTAACCCCCACTCCAAAGAAATGTAAACAAACTTCCCTTATCAAAATCCTTCCCTTTGATTAAAATTGTGAAAAGTTCACACATCAAAAACAAGTTTCTTTGCAGGGGTGTGTGACATTTTTATGAGTTTATCTGGTGATGGCATTAGTTTACATGAAAGATTTATAACTAGGTCCCTGCCAAATTTATGGCCATGAAAAATGGACCATGCTATCTGGTCTCCCCCCCGTGAAATCTGGTCTTTTGTGTGCTTTTACCCTATACCAGTGGTTCCCAAACTTGTTCCGCCCCTTGTGCAGGGAAAGCCCCTGGCGGGACGCGCTGGTTTGTTTACCTGTTTACGTCCAAAGGTTTGGCCGATCACGGCTCCCAGTGCCCACTGTTTGCTGCTCCAGGCCAATGGGAGCTGCTGGAAGCGGCGGCCAGTACTCCCCTCGGCCTGGCGGCGGAACGAGTTTGGGAACCACTGCCCTATACGATGCAGATTTCACTGTGGGGGAGACCAACATGTCTCAATGTGGGGCTCTTCACCCAAAAGGGAATTGCAGGGGGGGTTGCAAGGTTGTTTTAGGGGGGTCATGATATTGCCATCTTACTTCTGCGCTGCCTTCAGAGATGGGCGGCCGGAGAGTGGTGGCTGCTGACTGATGGCCCAGCTCTGCAGGCAGCAGTGCAGAAGTAAGGGTGGCAATACCATACTATGCCATCCTCACTTCTGTGCTGCTGCTGGTGACAGCTCTGTCTTCAGAGGTGGATTCTTGGCCAGCAGCCACCGCGCTCCAGCTGCCCAGCTCAGAAGGCAGCGCCGCCACCAGCAGCAGCTCAGAAGTAGGGGTAGCAGTACTGCAACCCCCCTACAATAACCTTGCGACACCCCCCAACTCCTTTTTTGGGTCAGGACCCCTACAATTACAACACCATGAAATTTCAGATTTAATAGCTGAAATCATGAAATTTGTGATTTTTAAAAATCCTATGCCCGTGAAATCGACCAAAATGGACCATGAATTTGGTAGGGCCCTATGGATAACAGCCATGGATTTGAGTCATAGCACCAAATGTGAGGTAAATCACAGGACTGTGAGCATCAGACTGTGCAGTAAATGAAACTGAATTGGTTGCAATTAACACCCTTTCATTATTTCTCTCCAGGTGTGGACGTAGACACTCTGGTTTACACCGTTTTGCAATGGTATAATTACTTTGTCTAGGGGCATGGTTTGCTTTAATTTTTTAATCAAATTTTATTAAAAATAGTTATTCCAGTGTGTAAACAGTAACTCCTAGGGCGTACACAGTTATATTGATATAAAGGTGACTTATACCAGTATAGTTTATTCCCCTCCTTGTATGGGAATTAGTATGCCAGTATAAAGCACCTTTATATCAATATAATTCCATCCACACTTGGAGGGTTGTACCCCTTAAGTATAGTTTAACTGGTATAACTTTTGTATGTGGACAAGCCCTAAGAGTGTTCCATTTCCATGTAACTTAAGTCAGTGAAAACTCATGGCTTTATGAAGGGAAGGAGTGATATAGATGCTATATTTGCAATGAGACACAAGTTTGAAAGAATGATAAATGGAGGGCATAACTGCTATGCAGCATCTACTGATATTGAGAAAGCATCTGACTTGGTTCCTTAGGAGCTGCTGTTTGGAGTATTGAGATAGATGCGAGGGGGACTTCAAGACATGGAGATAATAGAGGAGCTGTTTCAAGGATCAAGAGCTAAGGTGATACCAATAAGTGGAATTTTGGAGAGTTTTGATGTGACGATGGGATTGAGACAAGGCAGTGTGCTGAGTTCACTTCTCTTCATCCTAGTTATGGAGTTAATTAGCAGGAGACACAGAAAAAACTAATGTATGCTGAAATCTGGCCCTTTTGGCTGACAGCAAAGAGAAATTTGTAAATATGGTATCAGAGTGGACATCCATGTTTGAAGACCATGGTTTGAAGGTAAACATAAAGAAAACTACAGTTATGCAAGTAGGGAAGGCAGAAGAAGAGGTGTGATGGAAGTTTCAGAAGAGAAGCTGAATCAGAAGTATTTGTGTATTTGGGAAGTATAAAGGAGAGAGATCTGGAGAACTCAAAAGAAGAACCCAGTGTGCATGGCAACTGTGAAAAAGGTGTCAGGAGTACTATGGAATTGGCAATTAAGTAACAAGATGAAAGGAAAAGCATATCCTACATGTGTATGCCCATGCCTGCTCTGTGATTTGGGAACAGTGGGTCTTATGGAGATGGAAGACAAGAAGGTACAGGTAGTAGAAAATAATATACTGAAGAGAATGGCAGGCAAGCAGAGGGTAGACAGAACATGCCTGGAAGAAATTAGGGGGAAGATGAACTTGGGACTCTCAGTGATAGATAGGTGGGCTGGACATGTGAAAAGAATGGGAGAAGAATGATCAGCAAAGAAAGCATGAGGGGAAGAGGACAGCAAGAAAGGATGTGGAAGGCAGAGGACATGATTAAAAGACTCTATCAAGAGAAAAGGATGAGCTCCAAAACCTATGAACTTGTGCCATGGACCAGAAAGAATGGTGAAAAACCATGGGCACCTCTGACCCTGTGTAAATGGCAAATGGAACCAGAGAAATGTTAAGCGTTAAGTCAGTAATAAAAATCAAATCAAGTTATATTGAAACAGGGCACTCTTACTCCAGAATAACTGTTCACACACAGGGCTTGTCTTCGCTACAGGGGTAAGTCGACTTGAGTTACGCTACTCCAGCTACATGAATAACGTAGCTGGAGTTGACATAGCTTAGGTCGACTTACCGCGGTGTCTTCCCTGTGCTGTAGGGCCTAATTAAGGCATCAGCTAACTAAGATACAACTTAGGGCCTCTAAAAAAGAAAAAAACAGACTCCATTTCAAATTTTATCAAAATCAGTTGATAAATAAAGGAAATATGGGAAAAAGAAGATTCTCTCTAAATATAGACATTTTCGTTCAAATATAACAAAAATATATACATCTGGCTACACAAATACCCTTACTCTACTCTTACCCTTCACTAATTGTTCGTTATTGACAGACAGGAGGCCAGGACTGAGAAAAAAATTATAATTGCATTTGTAAAATTAGTATTTCTACGAGTAAGTGTGCTATCAGTCTCCTAAGGCAGCGTTTTGTTGGCCAGCTACTACTGGTAAAATTCTGACTGTGCCTTCATACTTATTTAGATGAATAAATAAGCTCATTGCCGAAAAAATCAGATGTAAGGTCAGAGACAGCAGTGTCATGAAGCAATCCTGCCAAGCTCATACTCGCATGTTAGTGTTCTTTCTTCTTTTGATCTGTACATACATACAATTGTATATTTTAGTGTGCACACCGCTTTCTGCTTCATGCGCTATCCATGCTTCACATGATTGAGTTTGCAGGTGATCATTTTATGGACTTGGGTTGAGTGGATCCTGAGGAGGATAAATGTGTGTTGGCTTCCCTCCGTCAGTTTTGGGAACCTTCCAGGGGTGAAAGTAACTTAAAGGACTTACCGGCACTCTGGAGTCCTGAGCGGGGAGGGCGTGGCCTTGACCAGAAGAGGAAGGGCCTTTAAATACCCAGGCCCTTTAAATCAAGATTTAAAGGGCCCCGGGGCTCCTGCTGCTGCTACCGCAGCAGAGCTCCGGGCCCTTTAAATCACTGCCGGAGCCCTGCCACTGCTACCCCAGGGGCTCCGGCAGCAGGGCTCAGGGAGCGCTTTAAAGGGCCCGGGGCTCCGGCCACTCGGGGGAGCCCTGGGCCCTTTAAAGCGCCAGCTGGGGAAGCTGGTCTGGTCCGGCACGGCATACTGGCTCTTGCCTGTATGCCGTACCGGACCATACCAGCTTACTTTCACCTCTGGAACCTTCACAGTAAATATCGGAAAGTGCTGACAAAAGGATAAATAGAGGGTTTTGAGAGAAGTGAAGAAGGATATACATATATATCAAAATATTCTGAGTACTTGGTGAGCAAGTTATTTCACACTGTGCATATATTATTTATAGGCTATTAAAGCCTATAATATTCATTATATTTGCTTGAATATAGGCTAGTTTTTTCACTTTCTCAATGCCTGTCTAGCGATTACCAGTCTTTTTTCTGTTAAATTCTTTCTCTTTTGTGCATATAGCTTGTTGTCACTCTGTGTGTCCAAGGTGTTTACTTGAGATTAATTAGTGGTCCTGGGGAGACAGAGGATAGAGAAGTGAATATGAAGAGAGATGTCTGCCTGAAAAGACTGGAATTTTCTGCTCGCCGGGTTTGGACAGCACAAGATAATATTTTATTATAGGTAGTATGCCATGCAAAAATTCTTATATAGACTTATAAATCACATATCATATGCATAACATATTTTATTTTTATAGTATGGCAAAAGAAAAATCCCAACAATTCATTTTTTCATAGCGAAAATTAAATCTGAATAAACGTTTGTAAATGTATTTTTATATAGTCTGGATAAACTGTCTTTCCCTAACAAAACTAATCAAACATTTTTCATTTATTCATATGAAAAGAAGGATAATTTTCCTTATTCATGGTGTGAAAAAAATTATATATCCACTCTTGTTTTCCCATGAGAATATAGACAAAATAGCACTAACGTTCACAGAAATAACCGGGTAAAATAACACAGATTTTTGGTGGGTGTATATGATTTGTTGTTGAATAGATGTGTTATAAATATTGAGATTTATATAAAATTAATTTTTTTACTTGTTTAAATAAAAACTTTCTGCTAATAATTTTAGTACCAACATTAGGTAATGCAGCATAACCTTCTATAAAAACAAAACAAATCAATGTATTGGAAAAATACAACCTGCATACTATTTTCTAATGGTTTGCTTATTACCTGAGTGTAATTCATATCAATATAACTTATAGTTGAGCTTTAAGCTTGTGGGTTATCTACATCCTATATCCTCTGTTGCCTCTTGTATCCTCTGTTGCCATCTTATATCCTCTAAGAGTTTCATTGCGTATTCAGACAAGGAATTCCACAATTTAAATGCCCCAACAGAGAAGAAAAAGTTCCTGAGAACTCTTCTAGTAAATTGTATTATTTACTGTATTTTTTTTATTTTGTAGTTTTTATATTTGTACCGTTTACTTCTAATTTACTTACATATGCAATTAGTTGAAAGAATTTGTATAAAATTTATTCCTGTCATGATGTCGTCGTTACAGAGAGGTCTGCTGAAAATAAAGATTATTATTCTATTTTTACAACTTTGCCTTTGTATAGATGCCAATATAAAGCTTTTGTGTTTATATATTCAGTGTCCTTTCTGTGAAAATAATAAATTCATTTTTTATGGTATGGAGCCTCTTACATTTGACATAGCTTAGGGCCTCAGTCATAACCTGGCCCTGCTGCACTGCGTCAGTGGGAGATGCTCTCCGGTTGACTTGCCTTACTCTTTTCAGAGAGCTGGAGTACCGGGGTCAACCGGAGAGCGCTCTGCTGTCGATTTAGCGGGTCTTCACTAGACCCGCTAAATTGATCCCTGCTGCATCAATCTCCCTGGAGTGAAGATCAGCCCACAGACTTGAACTGAAATAACTAAAAGTGTGAATTACAATAAATTGTTACTTTGTTTCCATTTACTGTATAAACAAGCCCATAGTCAGTTTAACAGAATTAAGACTTTGCTAGGGACGCGAAGAATGCACACGTGACCCAGCATAGGCCTCAACAGCTCCTTGGAAGTTCCTTTCACTTCCACTAATGATGTGCATTGAGTACAGCAGCTTGAGATGTTCTAAGTTTCTACACTGAAACGTGATATATGGGCCCAATCTATGGCCCCCTGCCATAAAGGATAGACTCCCATTGACTTCAGTTTCCTTTGGATCAGGGCTAAAAGAGCATAATGATTTGGTTATGTTTAACAAATAGTATTATCCTCCTCCATCAGGGATGGAGGGTATTTATATTACCGAAATATAATCTGCTGGAGTTCAGATTGTCTGAACAAGCAGACAAACAAGAACTTATTTTGGACTTGGAGAAAGTAACCTTTTTATTTCTTATGATTCCATAGCAAATGTTCTCAGTTTACAAGTTAAGATTCCCCTCAGTTCTGCCCTGCAGACTCAATGTAGAATCTCTGAATCCAGCCGTATTAAAAAATGTTGCCTCTTGCATCATCACAGTACACATAATTCTGAAACTATGAAATATGAATGCAATATGAAACTACTGATGATGCATAAATCAGACTCAAATCTATTTACAAGCTTTGTAATCTGCTTTATGCACCATCAACTAAATTTTATTTTTTCAGCACTGTAAGCAGTGATGGGTCTGACACATATTAAAAGGAGGCAGAAGGTGCTATATTACATTATCACTTTACTGACTAAGTCACACTTACAAACATGAAGACCAACAGCTTTTCTATTATAATCCTGCAGGATCTAAAGTAGCTGGCTACAGATGACACCATCTATGTCAGCAGGGTAGAATAATGGCTAAAGTAATAAAACCTTTTTCTGAAACAAGTGGGTGATCCCATCTGTCTGGTCTTGCTTCAAGTTAGCTAGCAAATACCATTTGAAATCTCCCAATCAGCCGATTATATATAGATACTGTATACAGGTACTAGGGGATATGCCATGTGTGCATCCTTTAATTTAAGGAGGACTGAGAGAGGAAAAACTCCACAGCACAGATAAACCTTTTCATTTTCATTGTTCTTTTATTCTTCCCCTTCTTATTGTGTTTTATGTGGCTTGTACATGATGTGACTTGAGTTTGATTTAATGGTGTGAAACACGAGTGTTGGGACCTGAGTGAACTTTTGTTTTCTGCTTCTTGGCATTTGGATTAAAAAAGGATTAACGCAGGTTAATGCTATGTAGAGCAAGTTGAAAAATGGGTTGACATTTTTGCTAAAAGATTGATTTGTTTTATTCACTGAAATTCAAAACTTTGAAAAAAAAACCTTGAAATTTCTTGAGTGGTTCTAGTTGTTACCCCTGTCTCAATATAGGGGTTAGTAGTCATTGACTTCAGTAGTTGTTACTGATCCTTTATTTGTCTCTCTTTTAAGAATGTCAGCAAGGATGCAGGTTCTGTGGTTGGTAATAGCTTTCATTGACATGATATTTTTATTACTTTCTTTACAACCAAATATTGCCATCAGTCACTGACCAAACAATGTCTATAATTTCAGTTACTTATTACAGATGATTTGGATTTGCTACCATAATATTTTTTTTTTATAAATTTGACAAAGAAAGGAACAGCAATTGGGTATGGACAACTAACTTTTAGAAACTGGACTGAGACCATCACCACATAGGCCTCTGAAAAGTCACAATTATTTATACAGCACCATAAATACGCATGTTGCTTTACAGACCTTCAGAGAGCAATGAATGTCTGATATTACTGGCCTTTGCCAGATTTGAGCCATTGGCTTAGGTAGAAAAGGCTTCGTGCCCTGTTATCAATCCCCTAAACCATTCAATCCAGTCATCTGAGTATTTGTTTTCCTTTTCATGCTGTGATAATATTTCTGAATACTGATGAGATAATTCATTCCTTCTTCTAGACTTAGGTAATCAGATTAATACATATAAACAACATATTTAAAAAACAGCATTACAAGGAAATTTGAAATGGGAGCTGTTTTATGTCTTGCTATCAGGCAGGTGTTGGTACAGTGTGCCAGAACTACTTAGCTTCGCTGTGCCTGTTCTCTCATCCATACCAGTTGCTAGATTAAGCTTTCATATCAGAAGAGTATCACAGAGGCTTTATTAATCTCTGTGAACAAGGACTGTAGTGATGCCACCTCACAAAAAGAGAAAAATGGAAAATGTACTAAATTTATTTTAATCCAATGCACATTCATCTGCTACATGTTTTCAGATGAATGGCTGACTGAGTTGGTAGTAAGATCACATTATCCAGAACTTGTGCTTTTTCTAGCAATAATCCTTGTGTAATTACACATTTGACAGGTGAAAATTGCCAATGGAGTTTGACACTGCTTAGCAAAGCGTAATCTTGCATGCTGCAATCTGTAATTTTCTTAGTTTTGTGAGAGACTACATGGTGTTATCTCTGTGCAGTCGGGGTTCATCATAAGAACTGAGATACTGTATATTTGTTATCTATACTGCTTACTTAGCATGGCACTATACAGTGCATTCACAGTCTTCTTACTTGAATTCAAGAGGCAATTTCTAAAGTCAAAATACTGGTAAATCGCTCTTGCTGTTTTGGATATCTTCACACTTTATGGGTTAGGATTATTGTTGCATGTAGAAGAGAGCCTGCTGGTCTGTCTTTTCCATCATGAGCAGGTTATAGATGTTCTTTTTCAAATTCAGAAGAACGTTTTGAATACTGCTGAGCAATAAATAGAGCCTTCAGTTAGAATCCATTTCATAAGAACATAAGAACGGCCATACTGGGTCAGACCAATGGTCCCTCTAGCCCAGTATTCTGTCTTTGACAGTGGCCAGTACAGAACAGGGCAACTTTGGAGAGATCCACCCATCCTGCCCTCTCAGCTTCTGGAATTCAGAGGTTTAGCGTTGTCCGGTCATGGAGTTGCATCCCTGACCATGATGGCTAATAGCCATGGATGGACCTATCCTCATGAATTTATCTAGTTCTTTTTTTGAACCCACTTATACTTTTGGCTATCACAACATCCCATAGCAACTAGTTCCACACGTTACCTGTATGTTGTGTAAAAAAGTATTTCCTCTTCAACTTGCTGCTAATTAATTTCATTGTGTGAACCCTGATTTTGTGTGGGAAAGGGTAAATAACATTTGTTCCACACCATTCATGACTTTATAGACTTCTATCATATTCTCCCCCCGTCCCCCCCTTAAATGTCTCTTTTCAACCCTTCTGAATCTGTCCTAATAGGAATAATTATATGGCAGTTTTCATATTTGGAATTCATTGTTAAGATTTGTAGTTTGTTTCCTGAATGGGGGAGAACCAGATTTTTGAGATATTATAATTCCAATTTCTTTAAACTTTTTCTCCAAGTGATGGAAATTAATCAGTCAACTGAAAACAGTCTTCAGAATGCAGAAAAGGTAAGTATTTAAGATCACACAATGTGGTATGATAAGTTCACAAAGGAAATCTCTTCCAAAGACTTGCAGGCCACTCTTGAATTTATAAAACATAGAAAATAGCAACTGAGTTAAGATCAAACAACGTTTTACGTACCATTCTATAATAGGTAATAGCTGTCATACTTTGTTGCTTTCTATTGTTCTTGAGTACCTACAGTTGGCATACTTATTTCAAGACATAATATTTCCTTGGAACTTCATTTTGGTGAGTCTTCCCATGTAGCAAGACACAATCTGACACCCCTGCCCTCCACACAATTATTGATCCAACAGCATAGTTAAATGCAAATGCAGCATGCATAGTTTTTTTGTTGCCTATTCTACATAACCTAATTACAAGATAATTATATGATAATGGTTTCTTAGGGGTTACATGCAAAATATTTTACATCTACTCCATCTTCTTTCTGTAACACAAAACAGTACTTCACGCAAATCTGTGAAAAGTTTTAAATAATTTGCTTTGAATTTGCTTTGAATATGTCAAATATTGCCTCAAGATCCTTTGTTAATATGCTTATGCCAATAATTTAATATTGTTACATGATTTTACTGATAATAAACTCGATGATTAGGTAAAAATGCCATTATGCTTAAAGATATTATTGCCATGTCAATGGCAAAGCCCTTCCCCTTCCATCCCCATTATTATTGCATAGGAATGAAGTAGCCTCTTTAGATGCATTAATGCTTGGGAAAGTGTCAATCATTTGGGAAGGCTTCCTAGAAATAAGATAGGGCCTCATGTTTGACAAGGATACAGCACAGTCATCCATTGTTTTCGTACTTCCACTTTTTTCTGTTTAATTTCCTAATACAAGCTCTTTTGTGCCTCTCTTCTTGTATCCAGTTGTTTTCATAAGGCTGAAAGAAAATGGAAAATAAGTATTTCTATTTCATATAGAATATAAGCTATTCCTAAAATTTTACTGGAAAAGGTGGGCTCTAAGGCATTCTTTGGACTTTTCTCTGGTTTTGCTATATGTTGCTTTTACTTTCCTGTTTGGTGTTTTCTGTATGCTTTACATTGTATATGTACAGAAAAATATTCAATAAATAACATATTACAAAAAACGCATTAATAAACGATACTACAATTATATGTTATTGGGTTGATCCAAAGTTTAATTACGTTGATGGAAAAGTATAGATGAGCCCCTATTTTTTTTATTTTAAGAATACCGTGACTACATTATGAACTCCCTGATGAACCCAAGAATCCAGAATGTCAGGATTGCTGTCAAACCATCTAATATATGGAAACAACAAATGGTGCAGGTGCTATCATAGCAGAGAGAGGGCCAGAGAGATTCTGATATCCATTACGCCTGTGTAAATTTGGGCTACTTCACTGATTTCACCCTCAAATCAGAATATTTTCCCAAGTTGTTCTGGAATCCAGAGAAATGTCACTTTGGTCCAGAAACCAAATCATGGTGTTGAAAAATGGTCTGCCTGTCAGGATTGAAACCATAACAGATGTCAACACGGTAAAGCCATTGTCCTGCTTTCAACCTTGGCTTCTCTGGTCTTGAAAAAGCAATAGTTCAATAAAAATAATTAGAGAGGTGGGGGATGATTGAGTGACATCTATTTTATATATATATATAAACACACATAATTTCCTGGCTCTGTTAGTGGTAAGGGAAAATGTGATGTTTTTAACAGTATGTCCCTCTGACTAGCTGGTACTCTGCCAGAGAGAGCTCCGGTTGCAGGAATTTCAAACATAATGCCACTTTTTGCTTGGAAATTAAGCCCTAAAAATCAATAATTGGGTTTCAATATTAAGTCATATATAGTATTTTTATTGTAGTTTTATTAGATCAGTAAAATGCCAACTGTGGGACAATATCAGAAGCAAACTTAAAATCTAATATATGCCAAAGAATGTAGAGAGAGGGATTTGAAAGAGGCAAAGAAACTATACTTTTAGTGTTGAGTTTCCTAATATGAAACGAGTAAAAAGAAACTAAAGTCCAACAAAGTAAATATTGTAAGTTTCAGATTACCTTACTTTGCTGTGTAAATTGCTAAGGAAACAAGGTCATGAGACACTTTCTCAGTCACCTTCCTTTCCCCATGGGTTGTTTTTCCCCCACTCTCAGCACACTAATTAGAAACGAACAAATTAATGGCAATCTAGAATTTTTAATTTTGTTAATTAAATTGGAACCATCAATTGATTAAAGTACAGGCAACTGAGTTTGTTAAACACATTGGGCCAAGATACGACACACATACTCATTCTGTGTAGAATCTGGCCCATAGTTTGTGCATTTCTCAAATTTAATCCTTTAGGGAAGGATCTGAAGCACAGGGCCAGATTCTGTTCTGATTTATATCAGTGTTTAATGTGAAGTGATTCCACTGAAGTTTGTGGAATTTGGAGTATCTTTGGCTTTTCACTGGATTGAATTACTTAAATTATTCTGGAGTTACATCATTGTACCAGAGAGATCAGAATTTGACCCAGGTTAGGCAAGTTTAACTTCTAATCTGAGTTTTAAAAAGACTGTTATTATTTATTATTGCCATTGACAGAAATGACCATAGGATCAGGCCCTTTAATATGTTAGCTTCAATGATATCCAACAGGGGGAAACTGAAGAACAAATAAGTAAGTAAAGTGAGTAAAGCTGAATTAAGTTTACTTTCACACATAAGAATGAGCTACTGAAAAGCTGAAAGAAATTCAGTTCCAAAATCTGTGGGAAATCATTGGAGGAACTGCAAAAGAAGAATATGTTTAATCAGCTTCACTTAAAATATACAAATCTTCCAATATGTACATTTTAAACAGTTTTTTAACAGTTTTTAATAACATTAACTTTGTCATTAATTCAGTCTTGTTTTTTAAATTTCTGTACACATTTCCACTTCAGGTATTTGTGGGACTAGTGACTGGAATGTAATTGTAGCATTGGTCTGAGACCGGTTTAGTCTGATATATTATTCCAAACTATACATGGTGACACAGAGATAGTACAAAATCTACATCACTGTAGGATGAGAGCTTCAGGGTGACAGATCTAGTTGATGAGGATGAGGCAGTCTTGCACTCTAAATTGAGATTTTTTGAGAAAGACCTTGACACTATGAAACTGCTCTTTCTCTAATGTCAATGTCGAAACAAATATGCAAATATTGATAAAGGAGATATCCTGTTCTAAATGCAAATACTTTGATATCCATCATTCATTAAAAATACCCAATTCTTTGTTAGAAAAGATCAGTTTGCCTTGTTTTGCCTATGCCAGATGTCAGACAGGAGGAGACAGTTGCTAAATTGTTCACCATGCACTTGAAATAGCAATGGAAGTATTATACCCAGCATGTGGTCCAAAGGCAGACATCTGCTAACAAAGATTAGGGATATTGTGGAACAGATTCACAGTTGTTATAATGAGCCAAATAATCTCCCATGTAACTCCACTGAATCAAATGAAAATAGCAGTCAGTGGTGTTGTATCAATGTTGGCCCAGTGTGCTTTGCCAATTGGATTCATAGTATGTGTTTAGTGTTTTGGGGGTTACAGATGCATTTGTCAGAGCTTCTTGGTAAATCCATGTTTATTGGCTAGAAACATGGTGAGAGAGGAGTACCTATTGCTCTAGGGGAAATAGGGAAAACCATCCAACTTCATGGACTTGGATAAAGCCAGTGAGGAGACTAGCTGTTGGAGTTCTACATATGCTTCAAAGATAAACTGCTTCTAGCTCTTCAGAGAGTGTACAGAGAGACCAAGTGGAAGTACATCCTTTGTTGTACCTTTTGATTAGAAGCATTCTCTCCCGCAGTTCAGCGACTTGCAGCCCCTTGAGAGGTATCTCTCACATATGTGTTATCAGTATGGTCACTAAAATATCAAGTATAGTTAAAATCATTAGGTATTGTTCATTCTTAAGACAGTCAGTAGGTTGGTTGGGTACTCGAGAGTCCCAACAACTCCACTTGGATTTTGTTAACAAATTTTAAACTTTCTTTTAAACTTTAAAAAGGGAAAAAATCCAAGTAATTTTAGAGATCAATTGTTCACTCTGAACATTTTGGTAAACTTCTGCATTAGCTCTTAAGATGTTGTTTTATATAGTCTGTCAGCAAACACAGATGCAGGCAAACTGCAGAATAAACCACCTTCACTTCTGTTTGACCTGTGGCTTGTGTACCAATGGGAACACAATAGGCATATGTGCATACATTCTGAGATAATTAACTTACTACTTATTGAATAGAGTCCAGTGCAAGCATGAATACAAAATGTGTAAGGCTAGGTCAGCCAGTTACCACAGTTGTCATTCATTGCACTTGATTTGAAGAACCGTGGCTTCATAAATTGGTATGCCCTGGACATTTGGCAGCATGAAACTGGGATTACCCTTTTTCAACTTGAAGCTTTTTGGTTTCTATTGTATATCTAACCCATGAGAGGAGAATTACAAAATGTTATCTCCGATCAGATGGCATAAGGATATTCTCCAAATGGATAACATAATGTGATGTCAGTTTCTGAAATTTATATTGGTACCTATGGGATTTCATATTTTCTTTCCAACAATTCTGAGAAAAATACACACTGCACCTAAATCAACATTGAAAACTTCAAAAACTTTGCTCAGGTGTGTATAATAATCATAGTGGATGTGTAAGCTGTTCTCCATTTTATCACGTCTCTGCTTCATTTAACTTCCACTTCAATTAACATAATCAAATAATAGATTTAAATGTAAGATCTCTATCCCCCTTCACCTCTGAGAGTATAAAAGCTAAATGGAAAACGAATCTGGATATTGTTCTGATGATGATGCCTGAAGTTTTATATATTATATATCTATCCCTTTCATGTGAAGCAGAGTTGGAAGGAAAATAGTTTAAAACTAATTCAATTTAAAACTTCAGATAGGCTATTTTAGACACCTGCAAAGATGGAACTGTGCAAATGCTTGCTACATGAGTAGCAGAAAGGGAATGATGTTAATAATCTTATATTAATGTAGCACCTTTCTGCTGGAAGACTTTGCAAACTATATTGAAACATGTCTTAAACGATACTCAAGGGACTTACCAAAAATTGATTGCTTAATGGAGCTGGTCTTCTAATAAAGCTACAGCAGACCTGAAATCCTCTATACACTTGAGGATACTTTGAGGTGGTCTCTTTAAAAAAAGTTTGCCTAATAAGGCTGTACAAGTTTATACTGAAATTTTTCTGTACATATACAATGTAGAGCATATAGAAAACACCAAGCAGCAAAGTAAAAGTAACATATAGCAGATTCAGTGAAAAGTCCAAAGAACGCCTTAGAGCCTTGCCTTTTCCAGTAAGATTTTAGGAATAGCTTACATACTATATGACATAGAAATACTTATTTTCCATTTTCCTTCAGCCTTATGAAAACAACTGGATACAAGAAGAGATGGCACAAAAGAGGTTGTATTAGGAAATTAAACAGAAAAAAGTGGAAGTAAGAAAACAATGGATGACTGTGCTGTACCCTTGTCAAACATGAGGCCCTATCTTATTTCTAGGAAGTCTTCCCAAATGACTGACATGTTCCCAAGCATTAATGCATCTAAAGAGGCTACTTCATTCCTATGCAATAACAATTCCTTAATTGAGATAGAAGGGGGAGGGCCTTGCCATTGACATGGCAATAATATCTTTAAGCATAATGGCACTTTTTACCTAATCATCGAGTTTATTAATATCAGTAAAATCATGAAGCAATATTAAATTATTGGCATAATCATATGAACAAAGGATCTGATTAACTAAGAGTTATACTTACCAATGGAGGGAGGGAGTTTGCATGTGGGAGGGGGCTAGGGGCAGAGGGTTGGGGCACAGGAGGAGTTTTGGGGTGCCGCATCTGGGCGGCGCTTACCTTGGGTGGCTCCCCGCACGCAGCGACATGTCCCTGCTGCTCCTAGGTGGAGGTGTGGCCAGGCAGCTCTGCACGCTGCCTCAACCTGCAGGCGCTGCCCCCGCAGCTCCCATTGGGGTCAATAAGCATGTGGACAAGGGGGATCCAGTGGATATAGTGTGCTTACATTTTCAGAATGTCTTTGACAAGGTCCCTCACCAAAGGCTCTTAAGCAAAGTAAGCTATCATGGGATAAGAGGGAAGATCCTCTCATGGATTGGTAACTGGTTATTATGCAAGGTATTATGCAAGGTAGCCTATTTCCCCTTGTTTTTTCCTACCCCCCCCCCAGATGTTCTGGTTTAACTTGGATTTAAACTTGGAGAGTGGTCAGTCTGGATGAGCTATTACCAGCAGGAGAGTGAGTTTGTGTGTATGGGGGTGGGGGGGGGGGTGAAAAAACCTGGATTTGTGCTGGAAATGGCCCACCTTGATTATCATGCACATTGTAGGGAGAGTGGTCACTTTGGATGAGCTATTACCAGCAGGATAGTGAGTTTGTGTGTGTGGTTTTTGGGAGGGGGGTGAGGGGGTGAGAGAACCTGGATTTGCGCAGGAAATGGCCCAACTTGATTATCATGCACATTGTGTAAAGAGTTGTCACTTTGGATGGGCTATCACCAGCAGGAGAGTGAATTTGTGGGGGGGGGGGGGTGGAGGGTGAGAAAACCTGGATTTGTGCTGGAAATGGCCCAACCTGATGATCACTTTAGATAAGCTATTACCAGCAGGACAGTGGGGTGGGAGAAGGTATTGTTTCATATTCTCTGTGTGTATATAAAGTCTGCTGCAGTTTCCACGGTATGCATCTGATGAAGTGAGCTGTAGCTCACGAAAGCTCATGCTCAAATAAATTGGTTAGTCTCTAAGGTGCCACAAGTACTCCTTTTCTTTTTGTGAATACAGACTAACACGGCTGTTACTCTGAAACCTGGTTAAAAGATAGGAAACAAAGGGTAGGTATAAATGGTCAGTTTTCGGAATGGAGAGAGGTAGATAGTGGTGTCCCCCAGGTGGTCTGTACTGGGACCAGTGCTATTCAACATATTCATAAATGATCTGAAAAAAGTGGTAAACAGTGAGGTGGCAAAATTTGCAGATGATACAAAACTACTCAAGATAGTTAAGTCCCAGGCAGACTGTGAAGAGCTACAAAAGGATCTTTAAAAACTGGGTGACTGGGTAACAAAATGGCAGATGAAATTCACTGTTGATAAATGCAAAGTAATGCCCATTGGAAAACATAATCCCAACTATACATATGAAATAATGGGGTCTAAATTAGCTGTTACCACTGAAGAAAGAGATCTTGGAGTCATTGTGGATAGTTGTCTGAAAACATCCACTCAATGTGCATCAGCAGTCAAAAAAGAAAACAGAATGCTGGGAATCCTTAAGAAAGGCATAGATAAGAAGACAGAAAATATCATATTGTCTCTACATGAATCCATGGGATGCCCACATCTTGTGCAGATATGGTCACCCCATCTCAGAAAAGGTAGATTGGAATTGGAAAAGGTTCAGGAAAGGGCAACAAAAATTATTAGGGTATGGAACGGCTTCCTCACAAGGAGAACTTAATAAAACTGGGACTGTTCTGCTTGGAAAAGAGACAACTAAGTGGGGGTATGATAGAGGTCTATAAAATCATGACTGGTGTAGAGAAAGTAGGTAAGGAAGTGTTGTTTATTCCTTCTCGTAACACAAGAACTAGGGGTCACCAAATGAAATTAATAGGCAGCAGGTTTAAAACACACACAAGGAAGTATTTCGTCACACAACGCACAGTCAACCTGTGGAACTCTTTGCCAGAGAATGTTGTGAAGGCCAAGACTATAACAGGGTTCAAAAAAGAACTAGGTAAATTCCTGGAGGATAGGTCGATCAATGGTTATTAGCCAGCATGGGCAGGGATGGTGTCCCTAGCCTCTATTTGCCAGAAGCTGGGAATTAGCAACAGCGGATGGATCACTTGATGATTACCTGTTCTGTTCATTCCTCTGGGGCACCTGGCATTGACCACTGTCGGAAGATAGGATACTGGGCTAGATGGACCTTTTTGTAGTCCACAAATGCAATACGCAATGGTACTTTGTATATATTGCATTTTTTGATGAGCTGCCGAACTGAATGGATGTGATCAATTGTCGAATACTCTGAGCAGAAACAGGCTTGTTTTCTGCTCTCATACATTTCAAGATCCTTCTTAATTCGATTGAGTATGACACAGGTGAAGACTTTATACACTTGTGAGAGGAGTGTGATTGGATGCTAGTTGCTCAATTCTTCTAGATCACCTTTCTTCATCAATAGTATTGTTTTTGATTTCTTCCATGCCTCTGGAGCACACTTGCTATTGATGTAGATGGTGAACTATTGTGCCAATGCTTTGAAGAGAGAATCTTCTTCTGTTTTGAGATATTCCAGCCAAATATCGTCCACTCCCAGGCTCTTTTTTGTTACGAACTGCATATTTTGATTTTCTTCCCACATAACATTGGGAACTTCTGTAGCCTGCTGCCTTGATGGTGTATGCTGGACATTGAAATGCATGGAGTAGAGATCATTGTAGAATTTTGTAGATATTTTGTTCATCTTGCTTCTTTCCAATGTCCTTTCACCATTTTCATCTTTCAGTGCTGCCGGAATAACCTGTTTCAGCCTAATGTCTCTTTGTACCTTCTTCAGACTCTCCTTCTTTTCGGCAGCCTCTCTCAATTTTTTCTTTCTAAAATCTTCACAGTCTTCTTTGATCTTCATGTGAATTTCTTTGCACAGTGTTCTGTATTCTTCAACCATTTTTCCTTCTAATTTCATGCATGCCCTCCTTGCCATTAGATTCACAGTTTCCTTGCTGATCCTCTGCTTGCATCCAAGGGTTTTCAATGCCTTTGCCTTTTTAGCTGTTGAGATTATCTGCAAGGTGAACTCTTCATAGTCCTCATCGATGTCCTTTTTTCAGAGTAACAGCCGTGTTAGTCTGTCTTTGCAAAAAGAAAAGGAGTACTTGTGGCACCTTAGAGACTAATTGGTTAGTCTCTAAGGTGCCACAAGTACTCCTTTTCTTTTTATCGATGTCCTTGTTGACCTTGCACTCGAGGTCCATTTCACTCACTTCCCGTGCAAATGCCTCTTTGTTGAAGTGCCATTTTCACTTCAGTTTCTGGCTTCTCTTGACTCAGTCTTTGTAGACATTGTCAGTGCATAGTTTTGAGCACAACATATGATGGTCTGAGCCTCTGCAAATGATTCATTCTCCTATTATTGCTACATCATTGAAGATTCTTCTGGTATCCATCAATACCATTATCATTATGATTCAGTGTGACTCCATCTGGGCTTTTCCATTTCCACTGCTGCTGATGTTCTTTTTGAAATATCATGCTACCTTGGGTTGTTAGCATTGGTCAGGCCAATGCATGAGTCTGTGCTCAGTTTCCCAGTTTATTCTGCTTTGGGTGGCTTGTTTGGCAGAAGAATTTTGCAGCAGTGGATTTGGGGTGCCGGCCCTTGTGCCCCGTAGCTGTGGTGCCCGCTCCACTTTGGCCAGGTTGCCCTAGAATAATAGAGGTACAGTTGGTCTCCCTACTACCTTGGATGCTAGCTTTACATCTGCTCGGCTTGCTGAGACCTGCCAGAGCATGCGCTTAGAGGACGAATGGCCGAATGTCTTATAATGGCAGACTAAATCCCTGACGTAAAGCTGAAAGGTCAGGCAGTCTACCCTGTCTGTCAGAGACCTTTTTATTCTTGGTTTGTGTTTTGATATATTGTTCCTGTTGTATGTTGTTCTTTAAAGTTTGGATAAAGGTTTTATCAGCCTTTCCTTTCCAGAAGGAGGGATGTGGTGCGAGCTGTGAATGTTATAGAGTGGCCACCAGGGGGCAAAGAGCAAGGGAATAAGTCTGTATAAACAGGAAACAGATTGTCTGACATTCATCCCAAGCACAGTATGTTGGGTCTTTGTAATCTCTACACCTCTTCAAAAACTTAAGTTCCATTTCATTCAGAATCCCTTAGACCTACTTACATCCACTCTACTGATGTGTTAAAGAGTCTAAGTTAGTGTAGCCTACCCATGACGGGTCCAGAAGGAGGAGTATGTTAAAACAGAGTGAATGAAAGCAGCCCTTAAGAAGTCTAGTTAGTATTTGTGGGGTCTAATTTACACATTACCTCTAAAATTGACCTGGCGTGTCTAGACGAGTCTAAATAAATTAAATCTGAGTGTAAAAGAGTCTAAGTCTAGAGAGAGTCTAAATTGGTATAGGATATGGGTTCTTCTTGTGCCCTTAGACTGTAAGTTGCACCACACTCTCTAGACTTTCCTAGTCACATTTGAATTTGTTTCAAACTCTCCTAGATTTAATGCATAAGGGAATCTGAGATGGTGACACTTACATGCTGAGGAGGCAGGAGAGAGATGCTCATGGATGCTACTTCAGTGTATATGTCCTAACTCCTTGATATAGCACTCCTGCACATAAGTCATATCAATTAAGATTACCTTAAATCTATTACCAATATCTAAGGGACTGTGAGGAGATTGTTTTAGACAACTTTACATATTACCTCTGAATTTGTTCCAATGGGTATCTTTGTCCCTTGCCACCTCAAAAAAGTTCTCCCTAATTAACAGTGAGTTACATTACATAGAATCATAGAATATCAGGGTTGGAAGGGACCTCAGGAGGTCATCTAGTCCAACCCCCTGCTCAAAAGTAGGACCCATCCCCAATTAAATCATCCCAGCTAGGGCTTTGTCAAGCCTGACCTTAAAAACTTCTAAGGAAGGAGATTCCACCACCTCCCTAGGCAACGCATTCCAGTGTTTCACAACCCTCCTAGTGAAAAAGTTTTTCCTAATATCCAACCTAAACCTCCCCCACTGCAACTTGAGACCATTACTCCTTGTCCTGTCCTCTTCCACCACTGAGAATAGTCTAGAACCATCCTCTCTGGAACCTCCTCTCAGGTAGTTGAAAGCAGCTATCAAATCCCCCCTCATTCTTCTCTTCCGCAGACTAAACAATCCCAGTTCCCTCAGCCTCTCCTCATAAGTCATGTGTTCCAGACCCCTAATAATTTTTGTTGCCCTTCGCTGGACTCTTTCCAATTTATCCACATCCTTCTTGTAGTGTGGGTCCCAAAACTGGACTCAGTACTCCAGATGAGGCGTCACCAATGTCGAATAGAGGGGGATGATCACGTCCCTCGATCTGCTCACTATGCTCCTACTTATGCATCCCAAAATGCCATTGGCCTTCTTGGCTACAAGGGCACACTGCTGACTCATATCCAGCTTCTCGTCCACTGTCACCCCTAGGTCCTTTTCCGCAGAACTGCTGCCTAGCCATTCGGTCCCTAGTCTGTAGCTGTGCATTGGGTTCTTCCGTCCTAAGTGCAGGACCCTGCACTTATCCTTATTGAACCTCATCAGATTTCTTTTGGCCCAATCCTCCAATTTGTCTAGGTCCCTCTGTATCCTATCCCTCCCCTCCAGCGTATCTACCACTCCTCCCAGTTTAGTATCATCCGCAAATTTGCTGAGAGTGCAATCCACACCATCCTCCAGATCATTTATGAAGATATTGAACAAAACCGGCCCCAGGACCGACCCCTGGGGCACTCCACTTGACACCGGTTGCCAACTAGACATGGAGCCATTGATCACTACCCATTGAGCCCGACAATCTAGCTAACTTTCTACCCACCTTATAGTGCATTCATCCAGCCCATACTTCTTTAACTTGCTGACAAGAATACTGTGGGAGACCGTGTCAAAAGCTTTGGTAAAGTTAAGATACAATACATCCACTGCTTTCCCTTCATCCACAGAACCAGTAATCTCATCATAAAAGGCAATTAGATTAGTCAGGCATGACCTTCCCTTGGTGAATCCATGCTGACTGTTCCTGATCACTTTCCTCTCATGTAAGTGCTTCAGGATTGATTCTTTGAGGACCTGCTCCATGATTTTTCCGGGGACTGAAGTGAGGCTGACTGTCCTGTAGTTCCCTGGATCCTCCTTCTTCCCTTTTTTAAAGATTGGCACTACATTAGCCTTTTTCCAGTCATCCGGGACTTCCCCCGTTCGCCACGAGTTTTCAAAGATAAAGGCCAATGGCTCTGCAATCACAGCCGCCAGTTCCTTTAGCACTCTCGGATGCAACTCGTCCGGCCCCATGGACTTGTGCATGTCCAGCTTTTCTAAATAGTCCCTAACCACCTCTATCTCCACAGAGGGCTGGCCATCTCTTCCCCATTTTGTGATGCCCAGCGCAGCAGTCTGGGAGCTGACCTTGTTCGTGAAGACAGAGGCAAAAAAAGCATTGAGTACATTAGCTTTTTCCACATCCTCTGTCACTAGGTTGCCTCCCTCATTCATTAAGGGGCCCACACTTCCCTTGGCTTTCTTCTTGTTGCCAACATACCTGAAGAAACCCTTCTTGTTACTCTTAACATCTCTCGCTAGCTGCAGCTCCAGGTGCGATTTGGCCCTCCTAATTTCATTCCTACATGCCTGAGCAATATTTTTATACTCTTCCCTGGTCATATGTCCAACCTTCCACTTCTTGTAAGCTTCTTTTTTATGCTTAAGATCCGCTAGGATTTCACCGTTAAGCCAAGTTGGTTGCCTGCCATATTTACTATTCTTTCGACACATCGGGATGGTTTGTCCCTGTAACCTCAACAGGGATTCCTTGAAATACAGCCAGCTCTCCTGGACTCCTTTCCCTTTCATGTTAGTCCCCCAGGGGATCCTACCCATCCGTTCCCTGAGGGAGTCAAAGTCAGCTTTCCTGAAGTCCAGGGTCCGTATCCTGCTGCTTACCTTTCTTCCCTGTGTCAGGATCCTGAACTCAACCAACTCATGGTCACTGCCTCCCAGATTCCCATCCACTTTTTCTTCCCCTACTAATTCTTCCCGGTTTGTGAGCAGCAGGTCAAGAAAAGCTCCCCCCCAGTTGGCTCCTCTAGCACTTGCACCAGGAAATTGTCCCTTATTCTTTCCAAAAACTTCCTGGATTGTCTATGCACCGCTGTATTGCTCTCCCAGCAGATATCAGGAAAATTAGTCACCCATGAGAACCAGGGCATGCGATCTAGTAGCTTCCGCGAGCTGCCGGAAGAAAGCGTCATCCACCTCATCCCCCTGGTCCGGTGGTCTATAGCAGACTCCCACCACTACATCACTCCTGTTGCGCACACTTCTAAACTTAATCCAGAGACACTCAGGTTTTTCTGCAGTTTCGTACCGGAGCTGAGCAGTCATACTGCTCCCTTACATACAGTGCTACTCCCCCACCTTTTCTGCCCTTCCTGTCCTTCCTGAACAGTTTATAACCATCCATGACAGTACTCCAGTCATGTGAGTTATCCCACCAAGTCTCTGTTATTCCAATCACATCATAATTCCTTGACATCACCAGGACCTCCAGTTCTCCCTGCTTGTTTCCAAGGCTTTGTGCATTTGTATATAAGCACTTGAGATAACCTGCTGATCGCCCCTCATTCTCAGTATGAGGCAGGAGCCCTCCCCTCACAGACATTCCTGCCTGTGCTTCCTCCCGGTATCCCGCTTTCCCACTTACCTCAGGACTTTGGTCTCCTTCCCCCGGTGAACCTAGTTTAAAGCCCTCCTCACTAGGTTAGCCAGCCTGCTCGCAAAGATGCTCTTCCCTCTCTTCGTAAGGTAGAGCCCGTCTCTGCCCAGCACTCCTCCTTCATGGAACACCATCCCATGGTCAAAGAATCCAAAGCCTTCTCTCCGACGCCACCTGCGTAGCCATTCGTTGACTTCCACGATTCGACGGTCCCTACCCAGGCCTTTTCCTTCCACGGGGAGGATGGACGAGAACACCACTTGACATAATAATGTCATCCCATTTAATGTGAACTAGTTCCCTTTAAATTCTGTAGCAGCGGACCTCTTTTCAAACTACAATGACAGAAATATGAAGGAAAACATAAATTTGATATCAGTGCTATCATAAAGTCACCTGCAATCCCTTGCCTGAGTCCCTCTGGCTGTGTAATATTCTAATATAGCTAACTTTTTTTCCTCCTGTGTTTAGAAAACAATTTATATTTAATAACTTACTATTATAAAATGTTTTTGTCTGGCCAAGACATCAATGCGAAAAGAACTACAGATGCTACAGTAACTTTAAGAATTTATTAATGTCATTCATTTACATGTTTATTTAAATAGTAATTAGCATTGTTATAAAAATGTCATTAAGGTCACTATGATGATATTGAAACGCACAAGATAAACACATTATCATTTAAGTCTATGGAGAACATTTTCAAAAAGATTGCAAGTTACAGCAGAAAAACTCTGTAAATGTCTCTGAAGATAAAGAGATGGCACGAAGCAGCAAAGATAGAACCACATCCAGACTTCTCAAATATTGAGGATGTTCACATCTAGATATATGGTTTAGGTCCCTTTCTGGTGGAGACCACATGATGGTAATGGTAGGGGTTAGTGAATGGCCAAAGAGACAAGCTTTACATTGCTAAACTACTAGGCTGACCAAGATAATGCACCAAATCACTCAGATTAAGACCAACTATTTCAGTGCAAGTCAGTGCAGACCATGTTAGAACACTGACACAACAGAGCTTGCACTATAGTACTTGTATGAGGTGAACTGAAAAATACTGTTTCTTTTGTTTGTCTTTTTACAGTGCAAATATTAGTAATAAAAATAACAATACGAAGAAAGCACTGTATACTTCGTATTCTGTATTGTAATTGAAATGAATATATTTGCAAAATGTCAAATCCAAAATATTGATGATAAATGTAAATTGGTATTTTATTATTGTTCAACTGTGGGATTAAAAATGTGATTAATCACGATTTTTTTAAATCTTGCGATTAATTGTAATTATTTTTAAAAATTGTTTGAAAGCCCTAAGAAATATTATAATTTATATAGGAATAGGTTGTAAAATCCTTAGGTCAGTGACACTGGGCCATATTCTCAGCCTTGCTATGGCTGCTTTGTGTCTGTTTAATGCTGATCCCTAGTAGCTGGAACAGGCCCTTGGGGCCATAGACAGCTGTGTAAATTAGAGCAGCTCAGCATGTGCTCTAATTTACATCAGGGACTAAATCAATCCTTGGCTGGCCTTAGCATAAGGGAGCCATAAAGTTGGCAATTTTGACCTCCTTAACAGAGCTGCACCAAGTTCAGCTCAGATGTAAACAAGGATCAAAGCTCATGTCCTCATTCTCAGTACACTTTGCTGGTGCAATATACAATTGTTTAATAATAATATTCTAGGATTTATATTTCACTAGAGCCCTCTTTGCAGTATCAAAATGTATAGACCACATGTGTGAGGCAGGGTTGCTGTCACAGATTTACTTAGCAATTTTCTCGCTTTGGTACTCTCTGCATCTGTTAATTTTGAGTATTTTAATATAGATTGATTTTGGTATGTTCCTAATAGCCAGGCTGCTAGGTTTTGAATAGGCATCTGCTTATGAAGCCATTTCCCTACTTTACAAAAATCCATCCTATGCACAGAATTTGTCATATCAAAAGCTTATGTCAATTAATACCTCCTATGAATCTTCAATAACACGCACTCTGTGAGAAATTTCACTTGTGCATTATGCATGAGCATTTCACACACAGTACGTGCATGGACTATAAAGGTTTTCTATCTACGTTGGGATCAAAGTTCTATCCTTTTGCTTTTCTTGTGTTTATTGGCAGCTTTTGATTCCATCAGTCATGCTTATGCAACATAAACTTTGAAGGGACACTGCTGGGTTACTCCAAGTATTATTTTGGCACGCTTGGTATGGTTTCAGAGGACTCTCTGATAGTTATTCAAGTTGATTTTGTTTTCTCATAGCTCTTCAGGATTCCATCTCAGACCCTTATTAGCCCCTTGTTGTCGCATGCTAGTGTCCTGATTACCCTATCCTTTAAAATATTAGATGTGCCATGCAGGTGACCAGGCATCCTTACTGAACTATGCCTTCCAAAGTTGATTTGGTTCCTATGGTTTCTGGGCTGTCATTAAGATATGCTTCTGAGCCAGGGCCAAAGCTGTACAACATTTTGCTTTTGTGGAATTCTGACACGATACAAGCTTTATGTGCAGAACCCAGTATCATCTTGGAAGAGCCTCTTCCTTCACAGTCTCTTTGGAGGATGATTTTTCCATTTCCTGTCACTACAGATTCACTCTTGGAGGCAGTTTTAAATCTACAATGTCTTTGATGTTTTCTTCTTACTATGCCAGGAACATTCCCAGAGTGACACTGATGCTCTCCCAGGCTGTCCAAATGTGTATTCATGGCAGGCTTCCGCTAAGCTCTCTCTCTCTCTCTCTCTCTCTGTTTGCTAGCTTGCCAGATGTGAATAAGCTTCAGTTAATTGAAAATACCAGATTTTGAATAGGTTGCAATTAATTCAGAATGCTAAAGGCAGATTATATGTGTGACTAAAATTTATGTCAGCTAAATTTAACCATTGCATTACTGCTCTAGTCAAATCTATTGACAAAAGTGTCTTATAAATTTCAGAACATTTTCTTTCCAGGCTTACAAATGCCTTCCAAGATTTTTTTTTTTATTCCTCTTTCCAGTCTAAAGTATCAGACAAAGCATTTAGAAATGGAACATATATGTCATGGAGATGGCCAATTTCCTATAGCCAAGCAACCAAGTATGTTTTTGTCTCCTTGTTCTTCTAGGACCTGCCTGTAGCTGCTCCTCTTTCTCCTTAAAGGGAAATTAATTGATTTCAGTGATTGCTCCTTGTTGTGTTCCATGGAGCTAGGTAACAGGGTGGTATCAACCATCTTCCTTTTCTTTCTTCCTTCTGCAGATCCACCTCTTCCTTTTTGCTGAACTCAGACCAAACACAAACCAAAATGCTTGTCTGGTACCATGATACTTCAAAAGAGTTGTTGCAGTAGCTAGTAAAGGATTCTGGGGCATACATACAGCCATTGAAATGAAGGAGCACTGAGTTATTTGGAGAACAACCATCCATCTTTATGAAAGAAAACCACTGAAGTCTTCAAACAAAAGTATATGGGATTACAAAATAAGAAGACTGTTTTACTCATGGTAATGATGCAGTAGATGGGGGAGCCTTCCATGCATCATACTTCATGAAACTGTGAATAGTGAAAGATGCCAATTTTCATTATAATTGAGGAAACATTGAGTTTGCCTAGGTTTTGAATGAATGTCATTATTGCTATGTCAGGATCTGCTGCTGACAGTCAAGTCAAAGCAATGCCCTTCTCTAATGATGTAGTCAGATGATGAATTCATGTTATGGCCGGAGAAGTTCAGGAACAGAACAAAGCTTTAGCAAAGCTTTTGACACTGTCTCCCACAGTATTCTTGTCAGCAAGATAAAGAAGTATGGGCTGGATGAATGCACTATAAGGTGGGTAGAAAATTGGCTAGATTGTCGGGCTCAACGGGTAGTGATCAATGGCTCCATGTCTAGTTGGCAGCCGGTATCAAGCGGAGTGCCCCAAGGGTCAGTCCTGGGACTGGTTTTATTCAATATCCTCATTAATGATCTGGAGGATGGTGTGGATTGCACCCTCAGCAAGTTTGCAGATGACACTAAACTGGGAGGAGAGGTAGATACGCTGGAGGGTAGGGATAGGATACAGAGGGACCTAGACAAATTGGAGGATTGGGCCAAAAGAAATCTGATGAGATTCAACAAGTACAAGTGCAGGGTCCTGCACTTAGGACGGAAGAATCCAATGCACTGCTACAGACTAGGGACCGAATGGCTAGGTAGCAGTTCTGCAGAAAAGGACCTAGGGGTTACAGTGGATGAGAAGCTGGATATGAGTCAACAGTGTGCCCTTGTAGCCAAGAAGGCCAATGGCATTTTGGGATGTATAAGTAGGGGCATTGCCAGCAGATCGAGGGACGTGATCGTTCCTCTCCATTCAACATTGGTGAGGCCTCATCTGGAGTACTGTGTCTCCAGTTTTTCCACATCCTTCTTATAGTGTGGGGCCCAAAACTAGAGAGTCCAGCGGAGGGCAACAAAAATGATTAGGGGACTGGAACACATGACTTACGAGGAGAGGCTGAGGGAACTGGGATTGTTTAGCCTAAAGAAGAGAAGAATGAGGGGAGATTTGGTAGCTGCTTTCAACTACCTGAAAGGGGGTTCCAAAGAGGATGGATCTAGACTATTCTCAGTGGTAGCAGATGACAGGATAAAGAGTAATGGTCTCAAGTTGCAGTGGGGGAGATTTAGGTTGGATATTAGGAAAAACTTTTTCACTAGGAGGGTGGTGAAACACTGGAATGTGTTGCCTAGGGAGGTGGTGGAATCTCCTTCCTTAGAAGTTTTTAAGGTCAGGCTTGACAAAGCCCTGGCTGGGATGATTTAATTGGGGATTGGTCCTGCTTTGAGCAGGGGGTTGGACTAGATGACCTCCTGAGGTCCCTTCCAACCCTGATATTCTATGATTCTAGCAGCAGCCTAGAAGAGTTCAGAAGAGCCAGCATTATTCAGTACAACTGGATGAAACTATAGATATCAAATGCCCAATTTATAACATTTGTCTAGTATGGGTGGGAAGGACCCAGACAGGAGGACTGGCTGTCCACTGACAGTAAGTAGATTCCATAAAACTGAAAGAATGTTGAAGTCATGCCAGTGTTGAACAAGGGCAAGTGAGATGACCTGGGGAAGTATAGGCCTGTCAACCTATCAGCCTGTCATCAATCCCAGGTTGTCATAAATATAAAGGGAAGGGTAAACCCCTTTGAAATCCCTCCTGGCCAGGGGAAAGCTCCTCTCACCTGTAAAGGGTTAAGAAGCTAAAGGTAACCTCGCTGGCACCTGACCAAAATGACCAATGAGGAGACAAGATACTTTCAAAAGCTGGGAGGAGGGAGAGAAACAAAGGGTCTGTGTGTCTGTCTATATGCTGGTCTTTACCGGGGATAGACCAGGAATGGAGTCTTAGAACTTTTAGTAAGTAATCTAGCTAGGTATGTGTTAGATTATGATTTCTTTAAATGGCTGAGAAAAGAATTGTGCTGAATAGAATAACTATTTCTGTCTGTGTATCTTTTTTGTAACTTAAAGTTTTGCCTAGAGGGGTTCTCTATGTTTTTTAATCTAATTACCCTGTAAGATATCTACCATCCTGATTTTACAGGGGGGATTTCTTTATTTCTATTTACTTCTATTTTTATTAAAAGTCTTCTTGTAAGAAAACTGAATGCTTTTTCATTGTTCTCAGATCCAAGGATTTGGGTCTGTGGTCACCTATGCAAATTGGTGAGGCTTTTTATCCAACATTTCCCAGGAAAGGGGGGGGGTGCAAGTGTTGGGAGGATTGTTCATTGTTCTTAAGATCCAAGGGTCTGGGTCTGTAGTCACCTAGGCAAATTGGTGAGGCTTTTTACCAAACCTTGTCCAGGAAGTGGGGTGCAAGGTTTTGGGAAGTATTTTGGGGGGAAAGACGTGTCCAAACAGCTCTTCCCCAGTAACCAGTATTAGTTTGGTGGTGGTAGCGGCCAATCCAAGGACAACGGGTGGAATATTTTGTACCTTGGGGAAGTTTTGACCTAAGCTGGTAAAGATAAGCTTAGGAGGTTTTTCATGCAGGTCCCCACATCTGTACCCTAGAGTTCAGAGTGGGGGAGGAACCTTGACATGGTGGGATTAACCTGAAATCATTTTGAGATCCAGTTGAGATTTTTTGAACTAGAAATACAGATTTTAAAAAGGAAATTTTATTTTCCTTTGGAAAGGAAGTCCAGAAAGCAGCTGAAACTGAAAGCAGCTTGTTTTTTCTCTGCTTTGTGGCCAAGCAGAGACAAAAGGGGATTATCTTTGTGAATTGCAGGTTTTCTTTGCCTGGAGGCAGGGTACTTAACTCCTGCAGGGAAATTCACAGTCTTCCAACCCAGAGGTTTTTTTTTTCTTCCTAAAAGTAAATAGGGGGTGTGTGTTCTACCCATTTGCTTTTTCTTTGGGCTGGGTAAGCAGGTTTCCAAGTAGTTGGAGGGTTTTTGCTTTAATTTGGGCCCAGAGCAGAATCAAGGGAATTGTCTTTTTCTGTAGGCTGACAATCACTATCAGAGAATAGGTATTCTATTCGAGCACAGCAAAATTTTACAGCCAAGTTTTGTTTATTTCTAAACCTCGGGTGTAAAGTTGGTTAAAAACAGAGAGGTTAGAATGACAAAATCCGTGGCTCGACTACAGCTTGAATTAGCCAAATTTCAGGCTGAGGAAAGATAAAGGGAACATGAAAGACAGATAGAACTCATGCGGCTGAAGAAGGAACAAGAAAGGGTGCCAGCGAGGTTACCTTTAGCTTCTTAACCCTTTACAGGTGAGAGGAGCTTTCCCCTGGCCAGGAAGGATTTCAAAGGGGTTTACCCTTCCCTTTATATTTATGACACAGGTAAAATAATGGAAACGCTGATATGGGATTCAATCTATAAGAATTGAAGTGTGGGAATATAATTAATGCCAGTCAATGTGGTTTTATGAAAATATGTCTGGCCAAACAAGCCTGATTTCATTTTTTGGTGTGATTACAAGTTTGGTTGACAAATATAGCTGGGTAACTGCAATAGACTTAGGCTTTTGAAAGGCATTTGACTTTTAATCAAAATGCCATGTGCTAACATTAACACTATATGTTTCTACTGGGGATCCACAGGGATCAGCGCTTGGCCTAAGACTATTCAACATTTTCATCTTGTATCTAGAAGTAAATACAAAATCTGCACTTTCAGATGAGAGAGAGGTTGGTGGAGTGGTAAATGATGATGAGCCAGACTGGGGAATCTGAATTTCATGGTAAACTGGGTCTATTCAAAGAAAATTTGTTTAAATACAGTCAGATGCAAGGTTATATATCTAGGAAAAAAAGAAGACAGGCCATATCTACAGAATGGAGGACTGTATGTGGGAAAGCAATGATTCTGTAAAGGATTTAGGGGTCAGAAGGAACAAGCAACTCAACATGAGTACCCATTGCTCTGGCGAAAAGGGTGTATGTGATTCTTGGATGTCGAAATAGAAAGGTGAGTAGTGACCAAGAGTAGGGAGGTGAATTTTACTTCAGCATGTGGAATTAATTGGTCAGGCAGATACTGGAATACTGTGTACAGTTCTGGTGTTGCAATTTAAAATGAATGTTGAAAAATTAGAGAAGGTGCGGAGAAGAGTCACACAAATGTTACTAGGATTAGAGAAAATGCCTTACAGTGGAAGACTTAGAGTTCAATCTGTTTATCTTATCAAAAAGAAGACCAAGGGGTGATTGATTAGCGTAGATAAGTACCTTCATAGAGAGAAAATAGCATGTACTAAAGGGCTCTTTAATCTAGCAGAGAAAGACATAAAAAGAACCAGTGTCTGTAAGCTGAAGCCAGACAAATTTCCTTCACAAATAAGACACACATTTTTAACAGTGAGGGTTATTAACCATTGGAATAAACTACCAAGGGAACTGACAGAGTATCCATCTCTTGATGTCTTCAAATGAAGACTGGATGCCTTTTTGGAAGCCAAACACAAGTTATGCTCTAGTCAAACACAAGTTATTGGGTTCAATACAGAGATAACTGGATGAAATTCTTTGGCCAGTGTTATATACAGGAGTACAGACTAGATGATTTAATGGTCTCTTCTGGGCTTGAAATCTATTAATCTAATGTTACAGAGGAATTTTTAAAAATTTTTTCTAAGAATCCAGTTCTTGCAGCGTGAGTTGATTAGTATGGCTGTATTGCTATTTCATTGATGTTGACACTGTGGCCTTGCAACTAGACTGTATTTCACCCTGAGACATTTGGACATAATTTTCTGTTGAACGGAAAAATGTTGTTGTGGTGAGGATGCTAGTGGAACTAAAAAAGGTTCTTGACAAGGCTGTAAATTGTGAACTCTTAATATAGATAAGCCCAGTGCATGCCTCTTCAATCTTTTTATATGCTGAAAGGGCCATTCAGCATCAGCTCCTTCTCCTCACTAAGGTTTGTTGGCCTTTTGTATGACACAGTTATAAAATCGAATGTTTGAGCTCAGAGAAGTGGCTGGGATTTTTCTTGTTGAATGTAGCTCTGCCCTTGCAGAATATTGCATTGAGCAGCATTCATTTTCTTTGAACTCTTCTTTCCAGGGAAGGGTTTGTGACACAAATTTTCCACGTAGGAGTCACAAACAGGAGTTAGGGGGTCAGGATCACCTTGCTCCTCCCCTAATTAAAAATGAAGAGTAGGGTGGTCTTTGGAATAGGGTGCTTGGTTTTCCACGCCCCCTCCTTCAAATTAAAAATTAAAGGGGAAAGTTAATACTCGTGAACCTATATTACAATTAGAACAGGAGTACTTGTGGCACCTTAGCGACTAACAAATTTATTAGAGCATAAGCTTCCTTGGGCTACAGCCCACTTCATCGGATGCATAGAATGGAACATATAGTAAGAAGAAATATATATACATACAGAGAAGGTGGAAGTTGCCATACAAACTGTAAGAGGCATTATATATATATGTATGTATATATATATCTTCTTACTATATGTTCCATTCTGTGCATCCGATGAAATGGACTGTAGCCCACGAAAGCTTATGCTCTAATAAATTTGTTAGTCTCTAAGATGCCACAAGTACTCCTGTTCTTTTAGCGGATATAGACTAACACAGCTGCTACTCTAAACCTATATTACAATTGATGACCACCTTCATGTAATCAATGGGTCCAGTATAATCCTTGGCTGTTCCCTTGTGCTCTGTCATCACAGAGACAGTCAGCTTTGACCAGACCAGTCAGGAATAAATAAAATACATTTTTAGATCCATTCACTTAATTGATGCCCATCTTAGATTGTAAGCTCTTCAGTGTCTTTTTATGTACGTCTAGGGATGGTCTTGGTTTACTTGGTCTTGCCTCAGTGCAGGGGTCTGGACTTGTAGACTTCTTGAGGTCCCTTCCAGTCTTACATTTCTAATTCTATGTTTACACACTATGTAGCACAGTGGGCCCTGCTTCTGTAAAGCTCACTCATTCTAGAGCAGAGTGCAAGTTCTTTCAAAATATTCAAAAACCTCTGTTTTCCAAAATGTGAACAATGTAAAACAAGGGGATTTCAGAGAATAATGTTTGCTATCACCCCACTTCCCATTTTCTCTCGATTGCCCCTAGAATGCATTGGCCATTCATTCTCATCTCTTTTTCTTCCTCTTCCTTCATTGTCCTATTGGCCTTTCAATTCACCAGACAGGTTTTATGAGAGCATGAACCCCAATATTTTGGGGATATTTGTCTGGCTCAAGAAAGGATATTGCTTGGTTCAGGTGCAAAGTTGCTCTGTATCACTTTCTATATAACTTCTACTAGGTAACATGTTATTTGCCTTCTCTGGTCCACCACATAATAACGGGTATTGTTTAGGTTGGATTTGTTAGTGGATGGCCTTCAGGAAGTTGTGTTGTCATCTACATGGTGGACATTTGTTAAGTGTGTGGCACAGGAAGCATTTATACGGCATGCAAGTTTGTTTGAATTTTGTCAGTAGTCTCTCTCTAGAGTGTTAAATTATTTTTGTCTAGGATTCATAGGTGGAGCTTGGACTGAATAGCCAAAATGGCTGATCATCAGTGGATGCAAGCTTCAGTGATAGCATAGAAATGAGACACTCCTATTGGAATGTAAAACTTGAATTTAGAGGTAATCGTGTCTCAATTTTTATGAAAGCACAGCTGTGCCTGTAAGCAATCAGACACTATGTTTTATGTGGAGGGTCACACCACATCAGATAGGTGGTGAACTGTACACTTTATAATTCTCTGTTAAAAGTTGTGGTTAAAAGACTTTAACTATTGAATTTATATCTGGAGAGCCAAATTTTCATCTGTTAGAAATCAGCATAGTTCTAGTTAAGTCAGTGAAACTACACCAGCTTGAACGACCTGAGGATCTGACCTGGAGTGTTTATCTGGCTGAAATTGATGGGAAGGGAGGTGGCAGAGTTGTACTCACACCCAACTATGTGTGGTTTTTTTTAATTAAGCAAACTACTTTATATTTTATGGAATGAAACCCACCCTGAAAACAATAGCAGAAATCTGACCACTTCTCTGGCCTGTATTTGTAAATCTTCTTTCACTCCTCATAGGCTTCCTTCTAATACCAGAGTAATTGTTCTGGACTCAGCTCTCTAATGTTATTAATTGAAGAGTAGTTTACTTTTCATTCTCCCCACCATTTATTTTAAAGAAAAGCAAGGACTTCAGAACACAAACATGCATATAATAATGTGAAATTCAGTATGTGAAACTAAATCCACAGAAATTAAGGCGGTGACGCAAGCAGACACAATCCAGGGACTTCAAGCTTAAGGCTAATATTTCATTCTCCAGAGCTGTTAAGCCTTTTTATTTTTTCTTTTCTTTAATAGGAATAGTGTGAGCTATGGATGGAGTGTTGGTTAAGTTAAAATTTCCTGGCTTTTCAGTTTTTGCAACTTTAATGTGGTTTGTGTAGTACGTGTGCACATGTTCACATATTCTTTCTCTCTAAAACAGCTGATATCAGATTTTACATGGAACAGAAAGATTCTCAGAGTTTTCACAGAATGAGATATAATATCTATTTAAGAGCTGTAAGAAGTGGATTTTGCATATTGCTTTGAAGGTCACTGTCATTCTGATCAATTCCAGGTGGGAGTTTCAATTCTGTGGGCCACACACCAAAATGCTCTGTCTCTTGTGTGTGCATCTTAACCTTTTGAGGTTGATAGTTCCACTGTTTCAGTGGAATGTAGCTGTCATGAGAGGCCTTGATCATACAGGCTGAGGTGGTCCCCCAGGTAAATTTGGCCAGTCCCACAGAAGGCTTTGAAGATGGGGTTCAAAACTTTGAATTTAACCCATATTCCATCAGGAATCAGTGAAGGGAATGGTGCAGTAGGGTGTTTTTTATGTGGCTATGCCTGTTTGGATCTCCAGAAGCAGTAAGGAGTCCAGGTGAACACACAGGCTGTGAACTGTCAATTCTGAGAACATAGCCTGAGGTTTTTAGACCTTCCTCAAATTGTACGTTGTTAGTGAGTATATACACTACATTTGTATCTAATCATCCACTAGTTTCTTTGTCTGTTATCTGCCTCATTAGAAGTGGTCCAGTTAAAGGTGTTGGTAAATTAAGTAGAACAGAAAAGAAGTGCAACATCTGTTTTTTAATTTCTATTTTTTGGGAGCAGGGGGACGTTGGGTGTGTTTTTAGGCTAGCTGTATACTTTTGGTGCCCTTTGTCACATCTGGCCAATCATTAAATCTTGAGGGTTGTGACTGAAAAACTGATGGCTTAGTTTCTCACAGAAAATGCAGTCCAAGTGACACACGATATGAAAACATCACATGGAAATTTCCAAAAACATGTGATGTGAAAATGCCAACTTAATTAAAATATACATTTTTTTAAAACTTCCAGATGAAAATATGTTTGGCAGTAAAGCTGATCTATTTTGCCTGTATAGCAAGATTTGGAATTTCATTTAAATTAGAGGACCAGTCCAGCATCTCCTTTCCCAATTTTTGGTGCTGCATATCAAAGAAAGTATTATTACAGGAGCAGTGAGCTAAGTAGTTGTTTGTAATAATGCTTTACATTGGTAATGAGGAAAGTTTTAAGAGTTTTGAAAACAAATTGATGTTTACCCTTTAAAGGACAAATTCTACTGGTGGAAATATGAATGGGTCTTCTGTTGACATCAGTGGAAACCATGTGCTCAAAGGAAGAATGCAGCTCGTAATCTTGTTATCTCCAAATGGGGAGGAGAGCCTGGTCAGCCAGAAAATGGGCATTTCTCGTGTGAACAGGGATTCTCCAATCTGGGTCTAAAAGTTTGGAATCCATAAAAAGTTCGGGACAGGAGTCTCACCAAAGAGAGTTTTTTGAGAGACATCTCAGTAGAAATATCAGGCAATGAATCTATCTTACTGTATGAGAATGACTCATAGAGTCCAGAGCCACTCTCCAGTAATTATTGAATACATGAGAATCAAAAAGAGGAATGACAATAGCTGTGAAAACAACAATGAAAAAGCAACTATAAGAGATTATGGTTAACCCATCCCAAATTCTGCAACTCTCCCCCCTTCTCTAGTACTTTCCATATTCCCAACCTCTTCCACCAAATTAAACTGACTGCCATCTCCAGTCCTCTCTGTGCCTGAGTCTGCTTTGTATGTTTTAATCCTAGACCTTCTATAGGAGTTTTTCTGCTTCCTGCCCACCTGTAACTCTGTTGACATAGCCCAATAGACGCTGAGGATGGCTCCTGCTGTGATGGACAGGGGCAAAGCTTTCTCGGCTGTGTTTGTGCTGCTGCTGAGAAAGCAGTAGATGGAAAATAAACAGATCTGAAGGACAATAGTAGTGCTGCAGGCAGTGGAAAATAAACACAGCTGAGCAGTAAGAGAAAGATCTGTTCTTTAGCTTCTTTAAACTTTGAAATGGGTGGGGCAAACTTGAATCTAGCAAGCTGGTTAACTCCTGTCCCATTACAATTTATGTCTTTGATACAAAGAGGTGAGCTGGGGGTGGGGGGTGGGAGAGGGAATGAAAATAAGGAAAAGAGGGATTGAGAAGAAGGACACTGAGGGACTTAAAGAGGGAAGAGAGTGGGTTGATGAAAGCGGGGAGAATGAAGTTGCTGGTGTGTAATACACTGGTTCACTAATCCTCTCTACCTTCCCAGATAGTCTTTTTTTCACTGTGGTATAAATTACAAGAGCAGACGTGGAATCTGTGAAGTAATTTCTTTTTGAAGAATTTAAAGTGCTCACCACTGGCTGGTTAAGACACCATACCACTAGCAATTATAAAGTGCTCTAAGTAACTCTGGCTGATGGGCAACTCGGATAGCAAAGAGAAACTTTTTTTTTTTTTTTTTGCAAAAACTGGTAACAAATGATTTTACGGTTCTCAATGCACTAAAGAGTTCTCTCACCCAGAGGCTTGAATTATGAAAACTATTCTTCTGCTGCAGAGACACTAGAGAATAGGACTGCCTGACTTTTGCTTCATGAGAGCGAGCCTAGGATAGCTATACGTTCAAGTTGCACTCAGCACCTTAATGTCGTTTTTTTTTATTAATGTGTAAGAGTTGTGGCTGTTTGTTTCTGGAGGGATTCATTCAATACACGCAACTCCCATTAATATCAGTGGAAGCTCTGCATATAGATTTAGGATAGTATGTCACTCTACATGCTTTTTATTTGTTTCTGGAAATTGTGCACATTCTGTTCTAGGAAATTTATTTAGCACATTTGTTGGAGCTGGGGCTGATAGTGACGGTGGACAATAATATGGGTTGCAGTATTGTGTTTATTGATAGACTTTTCCAGTACCTTGCAGAGATTCTTTCCATTAAATTAGGCTTGAGTAAAGTCTGGGAGTGGATGGGTCATTACAGAAAGTAAAACTATTTCCCCTATGCTTATTTCCCCCCCTACTGTTACTCTCACCTTCTTGTCAGCTGTTGGAAATGGGCCATCTGATTATCATTACAAAAGGTTTTTTTCTCCTGCTGATATGGCTCACCTTAGTTGATCACTCTCATTATAGTGTGGATGGCAACACGCATTGTTTCATGTTCTCTGTGTGGGTATATATATATATATCTTCCTACTGTATTTTCCACTGCATGCATCCGATGAAGTGGGTTTTAGCCCTCAAAAGCCTATGCTCAAATAAATTTGTTAGTCTCTAAGGTGCCACAAGTACTCCTCGTTCTTCTAGTATACAGAAGTATCTTTAATACTTAGCATTAGTTTGTAGTATTGCATATGTAACCATTTAAAACAGGGCTTGCAAACCACATCAAAAGTCTCGAGATGGGTATTTTTGCTGTTGGTTGTATTTGATTCCCACAGCCATCTGCCGCTATGTAAGCTTATTTCTGTTCTTATTTATGCAAAGAAAATTATCAAACCTTAAGTCCATTGTGAATACCTCGAGAACAGCACTATTGTTTTATCATTTTTCCATATGTTTTGGGTAAATCTTGCCATAAAATTCAGCTGCAGCTCAGAAATGTGTTCAGTACACTTTAAACTTTATAAAATCTTCCATATGTAAAGCACATTAACCAGCATATCATGGCACATGGCTATTGTACTGACAGGAGACTGGTTCTGCTCTTGTGTTGTGTAGGAAGGTGGCTATCCTTTGCAAAGAACAGATTGGGCTATGCATTCTGTGCTTAATGCCCTTTCAGAGCTGTGACCTGAGAGGCTAGGATTTGGGGCACCTAAATAAAGAGGTGACATTTTAAAAGTCTAGATGGCTTGAGAAACAAAAAAAATCATTTAAAACTCTGTGTTGGCTTTAGGCACAAGCAATGCAAGAGGCTTCTTAGTTAGTTCTTAGGACCCTGCACTTCTGTAGGCTTTGCAATGCTGCACTGACTTTGGGAACTGAGCGGTTGACGCACTCTGGCAAGGGCCATGGAATGGGAGGAAACTCGAGGTCAAAGATTTAGAATACTTTCAAATTTCAACCCATGGTATTGAAATGAATGAAATCTGACCCGTGAGTTTCTGGTAGTTAATGCCAACCATCAGCTCAGCTTCAGTAACCTCACCCTGCTGTGGTTTCTGACATCAGTCAATTTGTTGTTTTCGAAAAGACCAAAAAAAAGCTATCTCGGCAAAAGCATTTGATGATAGACTATATATTTGCGTAATTACAGGATATAGAAATCGCAATTCTGGAGCATCACTGAAAATCTTCTGCCTCTCTTCTGCTGTTGACAGATTCTGTTATGCATGCTTAGGGAACACGTATCTTGTTGTTGAGTGATCCTTAAAGTGCTTCTCTAATTTATTGTGTCCTGCCTGGAAATGGCCTTGCAAACATCCCCCGGCTTGCTGAGGGCCAAAGGTTCATTCAGAAACAGTCAGTGTTGCTTTTCCTTTTTTTTTTTTTTTTCCAGAAAGCTATCTTCACTGATGTCAAACTACTGCTCCAAGTGCTTTGTTGTTATTGGAAAGGAAAAGAAAAAAAGTTTTTCTCCTCTCCCTCCATTTGATTGCAAAATAGATTTTTGGGATTGATTTTCAAGAGCACAAATGGCTTTCGTTAGCCATTGAGAGCCAATGGGAATTAGGTGCCCAAGTGCCATTTCTGTTTTTGAAAATCTATCCTTCTATGTTTTTCATAAATGTTTGCAATTTTGCTTGATATGAGTTGTCAGTTTAGATCTTTACCAGTATGGCTATGTATCTAATAATGGAATAAAAAAATTGGAGCTAGGAAATGCAGGTCCTATGGTCATTGCTACATTTAGGTTGTGGTTTGTATTTGGTCCTAGATAGTGTGTTGAAAAATTTTTTAGAAAACTTTGTTGAAAAATGCCATTTCATCAAAACAGATGTTTCAAGGAAACATCTGATTTTGATGAAAATTTCACTCGGAAGGTTTCTCAGGCCCAGGATCGTGAGGGCAGGGGAGAGGAGGAAGAGGAAAATCCCAGAATAGTTAATATTCTGATTAGTAGGGCTTTTAGTTAGACCTAGGTTCTAAATCAGGTAGGGAAGAGACTTGAACTTGGGCCTCCCCTCTCAGTGCCCTAACCACCGGGCTATCAACTACTCTAGGGTGTGTGTCTCTGACGGGTGTGTGTGTTTTTTTACCAGAAATTCTATCCTGGACCTAAGAAACATTTCCTGACGCAAGGTTTGTCTAAACCAATATGTTTCCGTGACATACTTCGGTTTGGACAAATGAACATTTTCTGACCAAAAATGAAAAATACCTGACCAGCTCTAATAATGATCACCATCAGCACACATACTACAAATCAGAAGCCCCTCCGACAGACCCATTATGCAAAACAAATATGCAGCCCACCCCTATCTCAGCCCTCCCTCAAAACCAGCTCTTACAGATGGACTTTGAAGTGTATCCAGATGGTCAACATAGTAAGGCTACCTCAAGCCCAAGCTGGGGACTGAATTCCAAAGCTGATGGGCCCCATAGAGAATCCCCCATCTTTTTAGAGAGCCATAAAGCTGCCAGAAATCTAACCAGTTCCCAAGGTGATGATCTCAGTTTCGTTTTCACTAGACAGAAGTCTGCAGAACAAACAGACCTTGTCACTACCATTGGCAGACCACTGTGTTATCATTGTTATTAATTATTTTGAGCTCTTATTTATTATTTATATTACTGTAGTGCCTAGGAGCCCCAGTCATGGTCCAGGACCCCATTGTACTAGGTGCTGTACAAACACAGAACGATAAGAGAGTCCTTGCTCGACAAGCTTACGTTAACTATAGGTCAAGAAACAGTAGATGGATATAAATAGGGGAGAGTGGAATACAAAGAAACACTGAGACAATAATGGCTGCCATGACAGGCTGTTGTGGGCAGTGTAGCGAAGGCTGACATGATGGGCTGATCAGAGGAAGCATCGATTGCTTGACACTAAATGAGAGAGAGAGGTGGGTAGGTGTGGGGGGCAGAAATTGACTGTAAAGAGTCGGGAAAGTCAATACAAGCAGTTTGTTTTATGCAGTACAGAAGAGGGAGTCAATGGAGGGCTTCAAAAAGAAGTGCTCCATGTCAAAATGACGGGTAGGAAGAATAGTCTTTGCAGCAACAATATGAATGGATATGAGGTAGGCCCTATTCCTTATTTTCAGCTTCCTCTATGTTACTAGATCTGTCAGTCTCTCTTGTGACAGGAAACATGGTTGTAGTGCAGAAGGGGTTTCAATTATCTTCTCATTTGCTGGAAATAATAAAAAACCTCAAGCTGACATGTGTCTCAGGAAGGATACATAGTCCATACCACAGAAACAAACAAACAACATTCTTTCAGCTCCAATATCCTGGTTGGGAAACCAAAAAGTGGCAGAACATCAGCAGCTTCATGATCTAGCAGTCTTCCTTGCTGACACTGATGTGTACATGCTGGTTTGTCAAAGTGCATTGTGAACTGACCAGCCATGACTGCATAAGTCCTAGAATGAAGAAAGTAAATTTAGAATTATGTAGGGATTTTATAAAGCTATGTATAGCTTTTTGCAAGAATCAAAACATTTTATAGAATTTTTAAGTACATTTTTATACTGGTTTCAGAGTAGCAGCCGTGTTAGTCTGTATCCGTAAAAAGGAAAGGAGGACTTGTGGCACCTTAGAGACTAACCAATTTATTTGAGCATAAGCTTTCGTGAAGTGAGCTGTAGCTCACGAAAGCTTGTGCTCAAATAAATTGGTTAGCCTCTAAGGTGCCACAAGTACTCCTTTTCATTTTTATACTGGAATCACTTCACCCACCAAAGGAACATAGAATCATAGAATAGAATATCAGGGTTGGAAGGGACCCCTGAAGGTCATCTAGTCCAACCCCCTGCTCGAAGCAGGACCAATTCCCAGTTAAATCATCCCAGCCAGGGCTTTGTCAAGCCTGACCTTAAAAACCTCTAAGGAAGGAGATTCTACCACCTCCCTAGGTAACGCATTCCAGTGTTTCACCACCCTCCTAGTGAAAAAGTTTTTCCTAATATCCAATCTAAACCTCCCTCACTGCAACTTGAGACCATTACTCCTCGTTCTGTCATCTGCTACCATTGAGAACAGTCTAGAGCCATCCTCTTTGGAACCCCCTTTCAGGTAGTTGAAAGCAGCTATCAAATCCCCCCTCATTCTTCTCTTCTGCAGGCTAAACAATCCCAGCTCTCCTCATAAGTCATGTGTTCTAGACCCCTAATCATTTTTGTTGCCCTTTGCTGGACTCCCTCCAATTTATCCACATCCTTCTTGTAGTCTGGGGCCCAAAACTGGACACAGTACTCCAGATGAGGCCTCACCAATGTCGAATAGAGGGGAACGATCACGTCCCTCGATCTGCTCGCTATGCCCCTACTTATACATCCCAAAATGCCATTGGCCTTCTTGGCAACAAGGGCACACTGCTGACTCATATCCAGCTTCTTGTCCACTGTCACCCCTAGGTCCTTTTCCGGAGAACTGCTGCCTAGCCATTCGGTCCCTAGTCTGTAGCGGTGCATTGGATTCTTCCATCCTAAGTGCAGGACCCTGCACTTATCCTTATTGAACCTCATCAGATTTCTTTTGGCCCAATCCTCCAATTTGTCTAGGTCCTTCTGTATCCTATCCCTCCCCTCCAGCATATCTACCACTCCTCCCAGTTTAGTATCATCCGCAAATTTTCTGAGAGTGCAATCCACACCATCCTCCAGATCATTTATGAAGATATTGAACAAAACCGGCCCCAGGACCGACCCTTGGGGCACTCCACTTGATACCGGCTGCCAACTAGACATGGAGCCGTTGATCACTACCCGTTGAGCCCGACAATCTAGCCAGCTTTCTACCCACCTTATAGTGCATTCATCCAGCCCATACTTCCTTAACTTGCTGACAAGAATACTGTGGGAGACGGTGTCAAAAGCTTTGCTAAAGTCAAGAAACAATACATCCACTGCTTTCCCTTCATCCACAGAACCAGTAATCTCATCATAGAAGGCAATTAGATTAGTCAGGCATGACCTTCCCTTGGTGAATCCATGCTGGCTGTTCCTGATCACTTTCCTTTCATGCAAGTGCTTCAGGATTGATTCTTTGAGGACCTGCTCCATGATTTTTCCAGGGACTGAGGTGAGGCTGAAAGGCCTGTAGTTCCCTGGATCCTCCTTCTTCCCTTTTTTAAAGATTGGCACTACATTAGCCTTTTTCCAGTCATCCGGGACTTCCCCCGTTTGCCACGAGTTTTCAAAGATAATGGCCAATGGCTCTGCAATCACAGCCGCCAATTCCTTCAGCACTCTCGGATGCAACCCGTCCGGCCCCATGGACTTGTGCACGTCCAGCTTTTCTAAATAGTCCCTAACCACCTCTATCTCCACAGAGGGCTGGCCATCTCTTCCCCATTTTGTGATGCCCAGCGCAGCAGTCTGGGAGCTGACCTTGTTAGTGAAAACAGAGGCAAAAAAAGCATTGAGTACATTAGGTTTTTCCACGTCCTCTGTTACTAGGTTGCCTCCCTCATTCAGTAAGGGGCCCACACTTTCCTTTGCTTTCTTCTTGTTGCCAACATACCTGAAGAAACCCTTCTTGTTACTCTTGACATCTCTTGCTAGCTGCAGCTCCAGGTGCGATTTGGCCCTCCTGATATCATTCCTACATGCCCGAGCAATATTTTTATACTCTTCTCTGGTCATATGTCCAACCTTCCACTTCTTGTAAGCTTCTTTTTTATGCTTAAGATCCGCTAGGATTTCACCATTAAGCCAAGCTGGTCGCCTGCCATATTTACTATTCTTTCGACTCATCGGGATGGTTTATCCCTGTAACCTCAACAGGGATTCCTTGAAATACAGCCAGCTCTCCTGGACTCCTTTCCCTTTCATGTTAGTCCCCCAGGGGATCCTACCCATCTGTTCCCTGAGGGAGTCGAAGTCTGCTTTCCTGAAGTCCAGGGTCCGTATCCTGCTGCTTACCTTTCTTCCCTGTGTCAGGATCCTGAACTCAACCAACTCATGGTCACTGCCTCCCAGATTCCCATCCACTTTTGCTTCCCCCACTAATTCTACCCGGTTTGTGAGCAGCAGGTCAAGAAAAGCACCCCCCCTAGTTGGCTCCTCTAGCACTTGCGCCAGGAAATTGTCCCCTACGCTTTCCAAAAACTTCCTGGATTGTCTATGCACCGCTGTATTGCTCTCCCAGCAGATATCAGGAAAATTAAAGTCACCCATGAGAATCAGGGCATGCGATCTAGTAGCTTTCGTGAGCTGCCGGAAGAAAGCCTCATCTACCTCATCCCCCTGGTCCGGTGGTCTATAGCAGACTCCCACCACTACATCACTCGTGTTGCACACACTTCTAAACTTAATCCAGAGACACTCAGGTTTTTCTGCCTGTGGGGTATAACATGGTAGGTGTGTTTGAGTAGCAATAATTGTTGTGGAAAAATGTTAGACATTGCCGCGGAGACCAAAGTTCATCCTCCGTCATGGAAGAACTGGCTCTGAATTGCAAAGGGTGAGCTGCAGGTTGAAATGAACAGCAGGCTCTGGTTTGCATTTTGTTACAGTGATGCAGGGTAAAATTTTCTAAAATGCCTAAGGCCCAGCTCCTCAAAGGTATTTAGGCACCTAACTCCCATTGAAATGGGAGCTAGGTACCTAAATACCTTTGACTGAATGTAAGTGACTTAAGTGTCTTAACTCCCATTGAATTTCACTTCTGAAAATGTTGTCTCTTTTGCAAAGACCTGCCCCTCAGTAAGGCAACACAGCGGGTGTTAAACTTCATCTAGCTGTGCTACACAGAATGCAAGTAAAGAAGTGAATAATACATGCGATTGAAATTGCAAGGGAAATATACCGAAGCAGAATGTAATGATCTGAATTTGAATTTAGCTTGGAGAGAAGGGATAATATGCCTACCTTTCTGAAAATTGTCATGGGATCAATAACCGCAAACAGGACCTTGGTTTCATGTCTCATCTAAAACACTCTCTCTCCAGTGTTACAATGCCCTGAAACATCATAGAAATGTATGGCTGGAAAGGTCTTCTAGTCCAGAACCATGCTGGGCCATTGGTTTTCTGTACACTCAGGGAGAAGAGTACTTTCTTCAAATTTATGTCCTGAAGCCCTTAGGTGTTTGGTCAGGATCAGTAGAACAGACCCCGGTTAATCTTACGCCTACTTAGCTTGTGACAGATGATGGAGTCTCAGCATAAGGTGCTTTTACCCTTGCTTTCCCAGGTATTCAGCACATAATTTAGAGCTAATTTATTTTTAAATAGTGCAAGTCACCTTTAAACACCTGCCTTCCAAAGGGGAGGAGGCAGGCCTTTAAGAGACATGGTTTCATTTACATGCATCTCACTTTGTATTTAGCAAGGGCATATTTGACTCATTTTCATTTTTTGTTATGGCACCTGCAGTATATTTAGCTTCCTCTGACAGTAGTAACAGTTGTTTATGTAAAATAAAATTAACTGTTTAAAGATTTAAGTCAATTTTCATGCTTCATTTTTTAGTGTATATTCCAGGAGAGAAAATTTCCTGTGCTTTGAAGGAAAAAAAAGTACTTTTCTGGTGCCAAAAAATCATAGAATCATAGAATATCAGGGTTGGAAGGGACCTCAGGAGGCCATCTAGTCCAACCCCCTGCTCAAAGCAGGACCAATCCCCAACTAAATCATCCCAGCCAGGGCTTTGTCAAACCTGACCTTAAAAACTTCTAAGGAAGGAGATTCCACCACCTCCCTATGTAACGCATTCCAGTGTTTCACCACCCTCCTAGTGAAAAAGTTTTTCCTAATATCCAACCTAAACTTCCCCCATTGCAACTTGAGACCATTACTCCTCGTTCTGTCATCTGCTACCACTGAGAACAGTCTAGATCCATCCTCTTTGGAACCCCCTTTCAGGTAGTTGAAAGCAGCTATCAAATCCCCCCTCATTCTTCTCTTCCACAGAATAAACAATCCCAGTTCCCTCAGCCTCTCCTCATAAGTCATGTGTTCCAGTCCCCTAATAATTTTTGTTGCCCTCTGCTGGACGTTTTCAATTTTTCCACATCCTTCTTGTAGTGTGGGGCCCAAAACTGGACACAGTACTCCAGATGAGGCCTCACCAATGTCAAATAGAGGGGAACGATCACGTCCCTCGAGCTGCTGGCAATGCCCCTACCCCTTGAGCCCGACAATCTAGCCAGCTTTCTAGCCATCTTATAGTCCATTCATCCAGCCCATACTTCATTAACTTACTGGCAAGAATACTGTGGGAGACCGTGTCAAAAACTTTGCTAAAGTCAAGGAACAACACGTCCACTGCTTTCCCCTCATCCACAAAGCCATTATCTCGTCATAGAAGGCAATTAGATTAGTCAGGCATGACTTGCCCTTGGTAAATCCATGCTGACCAATCTTCCACTTCTTGTAAGCTTCTTTTTTGTGTTTAAGATCAGCAAGGATTTCACTGTTAAGCCAAGCTGGTCGCCTGCCATATTTACTATTCTTTCTACACATCGGGATGGTTTGTCCCTGTAACCTCAATAAGGATTCTTTAAAATACAGCCAGCTCTCCTGGACTCCTTTCCCCCTCGTGTTATTCTCCCAGGGGATCCTGCCCATCAGTTCCCTGATACAGAAAGCTTATATGCTACGATAGAAAGGTGAGAGGAATGGGACTGTTTTTGAGAGAATAAAAGTTCCTTTTACTTCCTGGATTTTCTTTAAATGACTGCTAATATTTTTAAATTAACCTGGTACTATCAGGCAGTAAAAAAGCAGCCCCCCTTATAACTCTCCCCCCCAAAAACAAACTTTTATTTTCCTCTTCAAGCAGCGTAATTCTAAGACTGTTTTTAAACTAAACGTTCCTGCTTAAAAGTAAAGGGCAATCATATTCTGCTTTTGAAGACAGCTGGTAGTTTGTCCAAATTCATAAAAATAAGTGTCACAGCAATTACCATAAGAGGCTGAGCAATTGTCGAATTCTCCCTTCAGTTACATTCCCAACGTTATTGGAAAAGAGAGAATAATGAGAGGTGTTCAAGCAATATAGGAAAATAAACATTTAAGTTAGCAAATATTGGAGCTTGGGTAATGGAGCCCCCAGGACAATGCATACATTCCAGTACCTAGATATCGGTTTAAAAGCAGAAAAGTTTTCTTAGACACTGGAGTTAATTAAACTTCCATGTTTGTCAATACTTTGCCATTTATATCTGCTTCTGTGAATAATATATCCTATGGCAAAATATCACATCAGTGCCCAATTCTTTAAACTCCTCATGTGACAATTTGACCATCATGGGTGGGCCAATTGACTACTAGAAATAATCAAATCTGTGGAGTTAAGTTGAAATCATAGAGTTATTGGTCTTCAGATTCTTAGAGAGGACCAGGATGTGTTGCATGAGGGTCTTGATAAAGTGAAGGACCGCTGAGTAAGAGATCGTTCTCAAGTTTCCTACTCAAGCTTATGGTCTATTTTCTCTCTGCTCACACAACACACATGCCTATACACAAATTCAGAGAATCTAAGGCTAAATTTAAAAAAGAAACCCAAATATTGAAAAGGATGGAAAGCACAAGTAAGGTAGCCAAGCTATCTTAATTCTGGCACTGCAGAGATATCAGCCTCTCACCTTCTTTTTGCTGCAGGAGTTCTGGCAACATAGAATGTTTGGTTATATTTAGTTTCATATGTAAGTCTCCAATACTAAGTGAGTTGCTCTGTCACCATTTAACAACCATATTTTTATTGCAAGGGCTTTGATTTCATGATCTGGACCAGGATGCTGATATATGCAGGCAAGCTTACTGTGCTTAATGACACTTGCATAAGTGGCTAATATGTAATTGTAGGGCCCAGCAGCAAAGTTCTAAGTACCTTTTGCAGCTCCCAGTATTAGGGCCTGAATGAGGACTGGGGAATAATTGCCTGATGTGTGCTATTTGTTCAATTGGGAATTTGTAAAGTAAGCATTTTATTTTCTCTGGGTGGCGTATGAACATAAAGTAACCCATAGTTGGTGCAACCACGGCATAGTAAAGCTCAATACCTTGATTTTTGTGGTGATTGCTAAAATGATGCTTATTATGGAAGGATGAGGTAGTCTGAATATCTAATTTGCTCAGGGTGTTGCTACAAGGCAGAGCTAATACAGTTTGTGTGGCTTAATGATATATTTCAGTACAAGAGACCAGCAAGGTCATTCATTACATTAGCTAAATATTAAGTAACCCTTGAGGAGAGAGCAGGGAGCTTGGAAGGGCTATTGTCCCACTGCCTGCTGACTTCCTAAAAAGAGCCTACTCTTGTGTATCTGTCTGGATCCACTGGTCCCTTGCTGGAGCTCTGTGAGAGCTGGGAATAGAGAGATCAAGGTCATTGTGGGGAGGACTCTCCTTCTCTTACTGTGGATCTCCTCTATAGGAGGGACCCATTTCTGCAGATGCTAGGAAGTGCATAAGAATAGGGCTCCACATGGATACATCATGTCCCTATGAGCCTGAAGGGGTTTGCTGGGGGACCCTCTTCACACATGCCACAAGTGTTAGAAGGCTCATCATCCCAAGCCTTAGGAGGTTTGTCAGGGTCCTCCAACCTCCCCCGACAATTTCCATCCACTAACAAGCCTTGGGAAGTGGATGACTTTTGTGTAGGCAGAAAGAAAGGTGGGAAGGCAATTTTCCCCATCTCTGTTGAATAGATGAATCTAAAACCTTAATTTGAAATGTCTCCCATACTTTGGTCTCAAACTAGGACCTGGCAGACAGTGACAGAAGGATTTTCTAACTGTGACATTTTCTGAGAGAATTTTCTGAACATTTCTGAGATTTTTCTATCATGTGAAACAACTTGGGATAAACTGATTTCAATGAGAATATTCATGTGACTAAGGATTCCTGGAATGGGTGAATGTTTCAGTATCTGGCCTTTAATTAATATTGTGATGGAAATATTTATGCTACATATATTAATATGTAGCATAAAGCAAAGACTCAGAAGTTAGGGCTGGAAGAGGTTATCAAGTCCAGCCCCGTGCTTGTAGTGCAGGTTTATCTGCTATACTATTCGTCTGAGTGTATTATCTAATCTCTCTCTAAGTATTTCCTCTGACGATGTCTCTGTGGCTTCTCTTGGCAGGCTGTTCCATTGATTAATAGCTCTTATTAGGAAGTTTTTCCTGGTATCTAATCTTAACTTGTTCTTCTTTAGGTGAAGACCATTACTTCTTTTAATGTATCCTTGGTCAACTTTGAATAAGTCTTCCCCCTCTTTCACCTGGTTTCCCTTAAAACAGAAAAACGGTTCATATGTACTCTCTGGTATGTTTAAACAATGTCTCCTTTTCACTTTGTTCCTCCTGTGGTACCTTCCAACTTTCTTACTGTTACTGCCCTTCTTTGCTTTCTCTCTTTATCACTTCTGTTTGTACTGAGATGCCCAAAGCGCTTCATGCTATCCTCAATGAGGCCTTTTCAGTGATGTGAATGCAAGAATTGTTACCTCTCCACTCTCAAGAATAATATTTAAATGTATATATTTTCCATATGGCATTAGTCTTTCCACTGTCTGTTTGTTGTACCAAGGCTGAATCTAAAATTGCAGTATCCCTGGTACGTTTTCCTCTTTTTGGAACAAGAAATTATTCTCCAAATATTTCAGGAAGTCCACAGAGATCCAATTTTTACGCAAATATATTCATTATATTTGTGTGTTCTAGAACGATCTCTTCATCCCCTCCCCTATATATTTTGAGTCAGATTTGTGGCAGTCTATTGTCACCCATCCACTTTGCTTTTCCTGCATTACATTAATCCATAAAGATTTACTGTTGCCTTTTCCTCCTGAAAGGCAATTCTATGTCACTAAATGTACTGATAATTTAAATATAAATTCACCCCAACACTGAATTGGCCCATAGATTCTATCCATAAATAATGAAATTCCATTTCTGTCAATGTATCCTATCATGTTTTATGTATGGCAGGCATCATTCTGTCTACTTTCTCACATACGTGACCACATTCCTCGGATTTATTGCCCATGCTCTTTATCTTTGTGTATAGATACTTGAATTTTATTTTTAATTTAATCTTAATTTGGGGCTATCTTTTATCCATTATTCCTTTTTATTAGGCTTGGGCTAAATTATGTCTGTAAAAGGCAGAGATGTTCAGTGAGTAAGGGAAGGAAGCATGTTGCCTGAGCACTGCTTCCTCCAGAAGCATAGAGGGATGTGGGTGAGCAGGTTAAAATGTGTAACAAGTTTCCCTCCAGTACTGTCTGGTGCTCAGGGTAACCATGGCCTTCCATTATCATTCTCAGGCACATCTGCTTTGGACCATTAGCTCTCACCCACCCATGTGCTCTCTAGTATAGTCAGCCAACTGATGCTGGCCTCCTTCAGGATTGTGCTGGGCTGTGGTACTCACCCCTCGGTTTGCCCACACAGGGCCAAATATAATTTGACCCATAATGTTTTGTTCCGTACATGACAATTTTCTCCATCCTCCAAGCTCAAAGATCTTTATCCCACCTTAATTAGTTTGACATTCAGATAGCTAGCTCCCTATCTGATCAAATAAAGGCAGAACTGTTCTAAATAGCCCTGGAGTTAACATATTTGTAAAGCTTTGAAGGAAGGTCATAGTTACTGGCTAGTTACGGAAATCTTGAAAGACTAAAGGGCTGTAAAACAAACTCAAATTACAGCCTGGCTTAGTGGTTGAGATCCCAGATTTTGATAAAGACTTGGAGAAATGTTCTGCTGTCTAGATTCCTAAGGTCTAAGAAGTAAGAGCTGGATTCACAAAAGGATGTAGGCACCTAACCGCCACTTTCACAAAACTCCTGCTTAGCTGCCCCAAACCCTGTAGGTGCCTAAAATCTCTGGTCCTATGCTGAAGCTGTTGCACTGTGATTAAATAATGAGAGAATCCACTGAGGGTGAGGGGAGTTAGGGAAGAGAGCTCTTGTGCACAACCATCACAATGATGCTGTAGCCTGGTGATTAGAACACTCATCTAGCAGGTGGGAGACATAGGGTCCGGTCACCCCTGCTCCAATGATTCTTTCATAATTCATTCAAAGTGGAACAGTGTCAGCAGGAGAGATTGAAGGAGCCCCACATTTGAATAGCCCAGTGGCTAGAGCATTCAGCTGAGAAATGGGAAACCCCTTGTTTAAATCCCACCCCCCCTCCCTCAGCAGACAGGTGGGAACTGAACTGCGGGTCTCTCACATCCTATGTGAGTGCTCTGACTACTCAGCTAAAAATTATAAGTTCCTCCTCACTCCATGGCTTCTTGCAGAAACGGCACAGGTGCCTAACACCAAGAGAGGGTTTTCAGCTGAGGCTCTCAAGCAGAGGGAGGCACCTATTTCTGAGAGAAGGGTGGGGCTTTGGCTAGGCATCCCCCATTGGCTAATTTAGATGAGGAGCCACCTAGCATGTGCTGGCTTTTGTGATTTCCATTCTAAATGTGGTTTCCATTCCATTCCATTCCACTCTGGTCTCTCCCAATTCATTGTATAAGGAGCCTAGGTGCCAAACTCAGGCTTTCTGAATCCCAGTTATTATCTAGGCAACTAATTTTCTTTGTGAATCTAGCTCTAAGTACTTCCCATGAGACCCTTGTAGGTCTAGATATTCTGAATAGTCTTCTCATGGGTCTCAGAAGGCATTGTCCATGCTGAGAACATATACATTTTTACTATTTATTTTCCAGAGTATTTTAATCCCCCTCTAATCTTAATAACATTATTATCATTATTTCATTAACTTCTCCTACTAATACATTTAAGCTCCTCAGTACCAAATAGTTTTCTGCTGCCTTCCATACCGATTGCTTCATCAGATCCCACAACTTTGAGTTTTTAATTTATTTCATGAAAAAAACCCATGATTTTTTTGGTCTTGTATCAACATGTTTTTGAGGCCTAAAGTAGCCCTTACACTTGGTAGAAGACTGTTGTATTACAAAGGTTTTAATGAAACATTTTGTGAGAGATGAAGAAGAAACCACTGTGATCTTTTTCCAAGGGTAAAATAATATCCACAGGACTTTAGCATGTTTTGACATCTTTGTTCCTATGTAAAGGTTAATAGATATGGTAGAATGTTATAAGCAATGCTTTATTAAAAGCAATATGTTAAGGTTGTAAAATTAAATACCCAAATCAGAAAATACTATACAACCTTCACTTTTTATTATAGTGAACTGATCCATACAGATCAGTTACGTGCTTAACAATTGACCCAATACTTTAAAATACTGCATATAGTATGTGCAACATGAACAAGTTAGCATTTTCTGAAACCCGTAACCTTTTCATTTCCTGACTTCTTCCTGGCTTCTTTTCATTTGCAACTTAAATGTTTCATTAATATAATTTCTTGCATTAATTTTATTTTGTGCATTTGTTGGGGAAAAAGGATAAAATGGGGGGAAAACTCATAGTTGTGTGTTTTACATACTTGATTGATCTGTATTAATAGAATTATAATGCCTTAACCTCAGAGTGCTAGTTCTCCATTTTAAGTATGCAGGGTTAATTGATCTATTTTAGAAACAATCACTTCCATGACATGGAAATATTAAGAACATACATATAGTTATTGAATGAAAGTAGTTTGAGGTTTCTTGTCTGGCCTCGGTCAGCCCAACGTTCTTGTCTATAGGGAGGGAGAGTTGTATAACTTCACAGTGCAGCTTTAGGAGACACAGAGACTGTAATATGTCAAATAGAGACTGTAATATGGTAGCCTTTTAGACTCTTCTTTTGTAACCAATGTTCTATGAGTTCGGTTAAACATCAGGCATTTTTTAGGAATAATTTAGACAATTTCTTGAGTTTTATGTGTGGTTTTCTCCTTTTTTTAATACATTTTTTATCTTATCTCATTTGGATTGAATATGTCAATTTTATTTGAGGAAATACATATTGTTGCCATTCATGAAAGTGTGTGATTTATCTGTCTTCAGTTCTGGGTGATGTTATGGAGAAAAAGAACATGAACTACTGAATTGTTGGCCTGTCAGAAAGGAGCAGTCCCACATAAATTGTTCTGGTGGTATACTGGTGATTAAGAGATGTCATGACCAAGAGGGAGGGTGAAATCCTGTCCTCAGTAAATTCAATGGGAGTTTTGCAATTGATTTCATGGAGTCAAGATCTCAAGAGTGCAAGAGCAGCTTAACTCCTAAAACTGTAGCATAATAGTGTTGTGCAACCAAATGTTGCACATCTCCCCTCGTTTAAACTCAATGGCTTCAATATATGTAGCCAGTTTATCGTGGTGTTCAAGCATGGACAGTTTCAACCTAAAGAGGGAAAATTTCAGAAAGTTATGGATTAGAGAAGACTGGAGGTTGCAGAAACATTATTTTAATGTGATAGCTTACCAGGCCTATACAGATACTTGTGGTCAATCAAATGCAGAGTTCAGTAACAAGAGATTGAATTCGTACTTTAGATTTTTATAGTGAGAGGAATTCTTAAGCTAGTTACTTGAATAGTGAAGGCAGGCTGTGATTTTTATTAAAATGATGGGCATTGGTTATTTAGTTTTTTGGTGCCAGGCCTTTCCCCTTTATGATCTCTCCAAATTCTCCAGGCAACATGGGAAAATTGCAATTTTTACTGGATTTCTGTTTCTGAGCATGATACTGATTCCATCACTATGTAACCACTGAAATGCGGGTGCATTTTATGAACAAGTTATGAAGGGAAAATGAAAGCAAGTCACTCATTTAAGAGGTAAGAATAGGTCTCATGAATAGTCGCCTGCACTGTAGAGAATGCAGCTACTTAGGAGAACAATTGGCAGTCATGAAGAGGCAGCGCGGTTCACTGGATTAGTCACTGACCTTTGAGGTCCTCCTTAGAGACTGTCCTTATCCACAGTAAACAAAGCTCATTGTAATTACAAACAGATGCCAGATAAAAGGTGGAGAATACAATAATCTCTGCTGAGCTTCTAGTGAATGCTGAGAATGGAAAACAGGGTACCATCACTCCAAAGGAGCATGGCACAGTATAGTTAAATTGTAAGCTTTGTGTTTAAAGTTACCCAGAGTACACTGGAAATCCCACTGTTGCCATTACTTGCATTAATTCCTGATCCTTTTCATATCAACCCTTCCATTTCCCAAATTTTAAAAAGAAATATTTTACAGGACCAAAATCATACTCAAATGTTATGTCTTGCAACTTATTAATATACGAGGTTGATTCCAGTGTAATTAATATAATCCTATCATCACTTGCAGACAGTACATGAACGACAGGAAAGTAAATGAAAGCAATCAGTCTCCATGACTTTTCAACTCTCAAAATTGGATACTGCTAAAAGGCCATACTGTACATTACAGCAGCCATTTAAATACAATCTGACTACATGTAATATATTACTAATATGAATTATTTTAATTCCTTGGTGTAGGTACTCAGTGAAAGTGTAGTGAAAACATTTTTACGATTTGAGAGATTGCTAGTTCCACTGCTACTCTCTGTTTTAAGTAAAGAGACTATCTCCCAAACCAGTAGTATATTTCAAAATTGAAGAAACTATTAAAGTGTGATCACTATGCCACGTACTAGGGATATGACAAACCCATAATTTTGGGATTCTATAGATAAATAGTGAGTATTCCTGATGGATTCAAATCCAGATATTGATTATCTTTAGAGTCTTTGGCTCATGGATGGAGGTGAACAGAGGGCTGAGCTGGGGGAGGCAGCGGGTGAATAGGTTTTGGGGATGTGGTGGAGGGAGGGGACGGAGAGAGAAGTAATAGGTATGGGTGGAAGGACCCATGTGTGAACAGAGGTGAGTAGTGGGAAGGAATAGTTTTTGATGTGTGATTTGCTTCTGGGGCTGTGGATTTGCTGGAAGAATGGTACTAGTATCAGGACTGAGAGTCAGGATCAGCCCTCTCAAGCGTTTATTATCCGTTTTATTATCAACTGGAGAATCCAACTGATTTCAGTACAGGTGCAAATTTGACTTGCTTAAGATGAAAGTTGATTTGTAATTGGGGATTTGTCACATGTTTTACTTCTAGGGAGAGAATACATGGTGTTGTGCAGTACAAATAGTTTTTTATCATAATAGTATGAGTTTGGCGTGGCCAACTTACCTACAAGTAGTGAAGCCACAAGTGAATTATTTAAATGATCCTAAATGAATCCCATGAAGACCATTATACCACATCCTATGGTCAGGTATTTGGTATATGCCACATATTTTACAGGTAGACTATTTTAAATGTATTTATGGAGTGTTTTATAATTTTTATTGGAATCATTTTTCATATTTCTCTACCTGTAAAGCCAGGCTTCTTCAGTATCATGAGGCCTCATGATGCAGAGGAAGAGGAATATTCTAACTAATGAAGTATTGAAACAATTCAAAATGACCAGACATAGCTTTTCTAAATAGTACATACTAATCTACGGCTCTTAAAATCCCATATATCATGGGTTCTTGGAGCTAAACAAAAAGTCTTGCTGTCTTGGAAAGAGAGGAGCCTTATCTTTCTGGTTTTCTGATATTTCTAACCCTAATAACTCACCTGTTACCAGACGTAATACCTGTTGCTGGTTCAGGACTGAATATTGCCTGTCATGAGCCATGCGGCTGTATATGTTTGGCATGAAAGAATGAAAAGTTGTTTTTTTTCCTTTAAGGACTGTATATATCTGTACTTAATATTTAGTATCTCTCCCCACTATATCTCCCCTTTTCCAGTTTTTATCCACTTTTTTCTTTTTCGCTTTTTGCTTCTTTCTACTTCCTCTCATCTTTTGATATCCCCCATATTATGCTGGCAGTGCTCTCTATTGTGAAGGGAAGGCTTTGGCAAAGAGGTGAGTCTTGATCTGACTGGAGTCAGCCAAGAATGTGTTTAACTTGTGATATTTTTAATGAATTACCTGACTGTTGAAGCTGCTCTGGTTTTGAAAAGTTAGAAGCAGTCCACGAAGAAATGGATTAGTAGGCAGAGTGCAGTTGAGGGGAGTTAAAGATACATGAAAAATTCAGATGTATTAGTTCCACAATTCCTCACATAAATAGCCACTCCTTTAGAAGCATGCGTGCCCTAAGGGGACACCTTGTGTGTCTAGCGATTTCTGTAAAGCATCCCAAGGTATGATAGTGGCAGTATGATAGTATGATAGATATAAAAAGGAGATCCCTGTCCCAAAGAGCTTAAATGCTAAAAATACCCAAAATTCAAACAAAGGAATTGGAGATGGGATACAACAAGCTTTTTTTATCCCAGTCTTTTCTGTTCTATTTTATTGTTTTAATAATTTGTAGCCTTTACTTCTTGCACGTAAAATTCAGTTTACTGTAATCTTGTATTACACATTCTGAGCACTGCTAACGTTTAAAAACTCTCAGATTCCCTGTGTTTACACACAGATTCAGGTACCAGTGTCATCTGTTGTGCTTTGTTTCTCTCATCAATATTAAAGCATTGGATGATGAGGGTGTCGTGCCACTGTTGTAAAAACTCTGTTTAATGTTCTGTAATAATGCAGACTATCTTAGCTTTAATCCAATGACTATTTGAATAGATGATAAACCATGCTCTAAATTAAACAGGTACCACATGCCTTTTGCAGGGTCTTTTACAGTGCTCGCTAGCAAACTACATGCATTCAAACCATTTGGTATTTGTGGAGTTAACTAACGTACACCTATTTCCAATTAGCTTCTTACACCCGGATTGGAGTGCTTGTTTACCTATATAAGGAAACATGCTACACTGAAATGAGCTTGCCTGGTTTTTAGTCTGACTGAGAGAGACGAGTAAGCACACACCCTGGAGAGTGGGAGTGATCAGTAGGCTGGACAGAGCACAGCTTCCTGAATCAAACTGACTACAGTTCAGCTGATCTTGAGAAAACCAGCACAAGCAGGCAACAAAGCACCCTACTTGGAGGAACTATCAACTTAAAGAAACAAGCAAACAGAATTTCAGGAAAAGAACAGTAACTGACAGTATAAAAATGGAGAAGCAGGTAAGTCCCTTTCATTTTAGAAGCGGCCTTGTTAGAATGAGGAGGAAATCAGAGTGCTACTATTAAGTCTTGTTCTTGTATCTCGTTCAGTCCTAAAACGGCTTGGCACATTTTAGAAATACTTCTAGACAATTTATGTCTCTTGTGCACAGTAACATCTGTGTGGGGTAATTATTTTAGTTTATCTGACTTTCCATGTGTTTCTAATTCCGATACACCTTTCTTTACCAAAGAGATTATCAAAGTTTCTTATCTTTGATGGAACACAGATGCAAGCTGAAACTGTGGAAATAAAGCTAGGATGCTTTGATTAACTGTCTGAATCTCTGCAAACTGCAGAATGCAAAATTTCTAATATGCACACACTAAAAGCCCTTATTTTTAACGTTTAGTGCATTTTTTAAAAAAGTGAAATATCTCTTCATTCCGTAGTTTCTAGTATACTTCATTTTGATTGGTATGACTGGAGCTCAGCTGATATGTTCTTGCTCGCTGTACATGGAATAGGGGGATACCTGCAATAATAATAAGCACAAGTTACTTACTAATAAGCCTGGTTTGATCTTGCTAAACTTGTAAACTAAACTTGTTCTCCTAAAAGAAAAGTTGTCAAGGTACAAAACAAAAATGTGGATTGCTTAGGGAACATTTACAGATTCTGATAGCCTTTACAATAGATTCTGATTTGAATCCAGAGAGAAAAGAGTTCTTTGAAGAATATCTCGGTAAGAATGCCATTAAAAGTGGAAATCTGAAAGAATATGTTTCAATAGCCTTCTAATTGCATATTGTTGTACAGTACGTCAGGACAGTCAATGTTAAAATGCAGCTAAGTATAGAACTTCCTCCAAATTCTATTGCACTGATGATACAAAAATTACAAATGAAAGTTTAGTTTACCTGATCCCTCTGAGAGGTACCTTCCACAGAAGAATACCGTGTACAGAAAACTTGACAGAAACAGGTGCAGACTTTGTTTCTAGGGTGATTTCATTTCCCTCATCCTGGTGGTTCACTGTTATATGATGGCATTGCACTAAGCTTTGACTGATAATCTCGTCACAACAAATCTGCGTTAAGAATTTAATTGGTATGTCTGTATCTTTCCTGGGAGCCAAAATAGCAAAAAAAAAAAAAAATTACATGAATATTTCTAAAAATTTAGAAGATTTTTAAGAAGTTGATCACACTAGAAACAAAACAGTTAACTTTCAAAATGTTGCAAGATATATTAATGTATGCCTAACAGTAAGCAGTTATATTGCAAGCTCCTGTAATGTAATATTTCCTGGCTAAAACATTCATTTGTGATAAGGAATTGGCAACGTTAAAATTCACTTATGCTAATTTAGTTTCTCATTCATAAATATACAGGATATTTCCAAACTCCTGACCTTCAAAGTGATATATTAATGGGAGTTACATACATAAAACAGCAATGCTGTATCTTCAGTATAGCATTTTTACAGGATCATCTGCAAGGAAAGTAGATAGTGAGTTCTTAGACATGGGCCAACATCTGAACATACCATGTTATCCTCCTGAAATATCATCGGTTTCGATGGAACTCAGCAGCAATAGGGAGTCTGGGAACGGAGGACGAGGAGCAAAGACTGTGGCTTCTGAACTTCACTCACCTTATCTCCCACCCCATCTTTGCGGGCTTCAGTTTATGGTACCTGAAGAAACTTTATATTATTGTGCCTCAGGTAGGGTACAAGATAAGAGATTTTCTCAGGGATATCTGTAAATAAAATAGAAGCTTTAAGAACAGGAGAAACACATGCCAAGAGAAATACACACTCTTAATCCATTGGATTCTATTCTGTCTAGATACTTAATGGTACTGATCTGAATACCTCATAATCATTAACAGAATTTACCTTTACAACACCCTGGGAGGTAGAGATGTTTTACTGCCATTTTACTGTTGGGAACTGAGGCACAGGGTATTTATTTATATTATTGTAGCACCTAGAGCCTCAGCCATGGACCAGGACCCCATTGTACTAGGTGCTGTTATATAGACACAGATCAAACAGTTCCTAGATTAAAGGAGTACTAGTGGCACCTTAGAGACTAACCAATTTATCTGAGCATGAGCTTTCGTGAGCTACAGCTCTCTTCATTGGATGCATTCAGTGGAAAATACAGTGAGGAGATTTATTTACACACAGAACATGAAAAAATGGGTGTTATCATACACACTGTAAGGAGAGTGATCACTGAAGATGAGCTATTACCAGCAGGGGAGCTGGGGGGGAGAAAACCTTTTGTAGTGATAATCAAGGTGGGCCATTTCCAGCAGTTAACAGGAATGTCCGAGGAGCAGTGGGGGGTGTGGGAAATAAAAATGCGGAAATAGTTTTACTTTGTGTAATGACACATCCACTCCCAGTCTCTATTCAAGCCTAAGTTAATTGTATCCAGTTTGCAAATTAATTCCAATTCAGCAGTCTCTTGCTGGAGTCTGTTTCTGAAATCTTTTTGTTCTAATATTGCTACCTTTACGTCTGAAATCGAGTGACCAGAGAGAATGAAGTGTTCTCCGACTGGTTTATGAATGTTATAATTCTGACATCTGATTTGTGTCCATTTATTCTTTTACGTAGAGACTGTCCAGTTTGACCAATGTACATGGCAGAGGGGCATTGCTGGCACATGATGGCATATATCACATTGGTGGATGTGCAGGTGAACGAGCCTCTGATAGTGTGGCTGATGTTATTAGGCCCTGTGATGGTGTCCCCTGAATAGATATGTGGACACAGTTGGCAACGGGCTTTGTTGCAAGGATAGGTTCCTGGGTTAGTGTTTTTGTTGTGTGGTTGCTGGTGAGTCTTTGCTTCAGGTTGGGGGGCTGTCTGTAAGCGAGGACTGGCCTGTCTCCCAAGGTCTGTGAGAGTGGGGAATCGTCCTTCAGGATAGGTTGTAGATCCTTGATGATGCGCTGGAGAGGTTTTAGTTGATGGCTAGTGGTGTTCTGTTACTTTCTTTGTTTGGCCTGTCCTGTAGTAGGTGACTTCTGGGTACTCTTCTGGCTCTGTCAATCTGTTTCTTCACTTCAGCAGGTAGGTATTGTAGTTGTAAGAACGCTTGATAGAGATCTTATAGGTGTTTTTCTCTGTCTGAGGGTTTGGAGCAAATGCGGTTGTATCGTAGAGCTTAGCTGTAGACGATGGATCGTGTGGTGTGGTCTGGGTGAAAGCTGGAGGCATGTAGGTAGGAATAGCGGTCAGTAGGTTTCCGGTATAGGGTGGTGTTTATGTGACCATCGTTTATTAGCATTGTAGTGTCCAGGAAGTGGATCTCTTGTGTGGACTGGTCCAGGCTGAGGTTGATGTTGGGATGGAAATTGTTGAAATCATGGTGGAATTCCTCAAGGGCTTCTTTTCCATAGGTCCAGATGATGAAGATGTCATCAATGTAGCGCAAGTAGAGTAGGGGCATTAGGGGACGAGAGCTGAGGAAGCGTTGTTCTAAGTGGACACAAATCAGATGTCAAGAATTATAACATTCATAAACCAGTCGGAGAACACTTCAATCTCTCTGGTCACTCGATTTCAGACGTAAAGGTCGCAATATTAGAACAAAAAGACTTCAAAAACAAACTCCAAAGAGAGACTGCTGAATTGGAATAAATTTGCAAACTGGATACAATTAACTTAGGCTTGAATAGAGACTGGGAGTGGATGTGTCATTACACAAAGTAAAACTATTTCCCCGTGTTTATTTCCCCCACCCCCCACTGCTCCTCGGACGTTCCTGTTAACTGCTGGAAATGGCCCACCTTGATCATCGCTACCAAAGGTTTTCTCCCCCCCCCCCGCTCTCCTGCTGGTATTAGCTCATCTTAAGTGATCACTCTCCTTACAGTGTGTATGATAACACCCATTTTTTCATGTTCTGTGTGTATATAAATCTCCTCACTGTATTTTCCACTGAATGCATCCGATGAAGTGAGCTGTAACTCACGAAAGCTTATGCTCAAATAAATTGGTTAGTCTCTAAGGTGCCACTAGGACTCCTTTTCTTTTTGCGAATACAGACTAACACGGCTGCTACTCTGATTCCTAGATTAAGTGATTTACCTAAAGTCACAAGAAATGTCTGAGGATGAGCTGGGAAATGAACCCAAGTCTCCTGCATCTCAATCCAATGCCCTATTCACAAGATCAGAGTTTCTCAGTTGTGAGGGGGGCCTGTCAAATTTTCTAGGGGGGCAAAGTACATCAGAACACCATTCAAATTTGGCCTGACCATCCCTGAGTCATGACAGAGGAGCAGCTGGTATAAATTTGAGTAAGTGACATGAGGCCTCCAAGTTTAAAAACAAAAACATACCTCCCTTTCCCCATGCAAAAAAGCCAGAGATGTAGGATGTGGTTCAAACAAGGTTGAGAACCCCTGCACTAGATCACTCTTCCCTCTTAATCTACTCTGCTGAGCCCATTATCTGTAAAATGGACATATTTCTTCACACATCGATAGACAGAAACATTCTCTCTGTGACGATATGCGAGTAAAGTAATCTTGGAAACTGGGAACACCGCCCTGTACAAAGTGGTTAAATAGCGCTTTCACTGCCAATGAGCTGTATGTAAGGAACTCTACTTTTGTATTTGGTTAAACTGGTTCCAGCAATTTTTTTGGTCCATGAACCCACAAAACGGAGGGGGGGGAATCCATCCCACAAACCCACGATATTTATGGCATTTGGGTCATAAGACAATATTTCTGCCATTTTATGGGTGGAGCAGCTGGCAGTAATGGGTGAGGCTCTTTTGGTAAGCTATTACCTTGAGCTGCATAAACTTTATAGCCTTTCTCCTTGATACTTTTTATCAGTAAATATGTATTTTTTTAAATGAGTTTTGCCCACGTAGTAGAACACTTCCATTTTAATACGCCTTGAAACACTGATGAAAAGTTTCCACTTTAAAATGGTTGGTGGAGAAAAAGCTATAGATTTGTTTTCAAGGTTAATTCCAGGTTAAATAATGTAATTAACTTCTACAAGGTATCTCCCTGTCTTTGGATCTGTGTCGATTTTAATTGTTTAACTCCAAGGAAAATAATGAAGTACATTGATGATGTTCAGTTTAAAGAGATGTCAGATTTACAGATGCACATATTGAATCTAAGCAAAGGTGTTGTGCCCCATCAGGCCTTCTGTGTATATGTATGTACTTATAGCACCATCTTTAGTTGTCTAAACATGAGGACTGAAGTGAAACAGAACTCTGATTTGACAGTCCGAGTTTTAACACAGAGAGGACTGAGTTGGAAATTTTTGTTCACGTTTCAGAGCTGTGAAGTTATTACTCTCTGACAAAGGCTTTGATTACTTAGACAAAAATGATTTTGCTTGGTTCTGAGTGAAACACTGCTGGTGCATTAAATTCAGGAGTGTTCTTATCCATTTGTGGTTTTAGCAAATAAAGTGTTAACTTTAGAGCTGAGGCTGTTGGATGTAGTTATCATGAAAGTTTTATTGTAAAAGAAAAGTTGAATATGGAAACTAATATTTCTCTTTCTTTAATCCATGAACTATAGTATTTAAGGATATTTTTAAAAGTTTCCAAGGTAAATAAACTAGAGTTGACTGTTCACCCTACAACAACTGTCTTTTTCTTGATAAAACAGGTTTTTCAGGGCCACTGCTTTGTTTATTTATTTTTACTTTTTAAATTTTTCATGTAATTGGGATTGAGAGCTCCTGTACATTAGCAAGTAGAGGCTGTGCACATCACATTTCCATTTTGATATCTTAATGCTTTTTCAATAAGAAAATGCAAGACTTTCAGAATGTAACTAGAGAGCTAGCAATAATAGATGAGCATGCTGTACTAATTGTGTGCTCCCTGTAGGGTTTTGTTAAAGGTTTTACCATTCTATTACGCTATCGTTTTCTAATGTAAGCATTTTATATGGCATGTGTGATTTCATTGCCCTCAAGTGACCTAAGTAAATTCCTTTTTTCCCCTGAAGCATATGCCTAATTGAAAAGAACCGTCAGCAGTTGCCGAGCTGCAAGCAACATCTCTAGGAATAGCTTGAAGAGAGACAGGTGTCAAAAGGGTGGGGTCAAGTGGGACAACATTTATAAGAACCTTCTGCAGATCCTACATTGAGTCATTGTTAGGATTAATGGTAATGAAGAAGTGTAGGCAGGGCATATTAGTTTAGCTGAAGAGAAGACAGCAGCTGCCTCAAGATTAAATATACAGATTATATTTTCTGAAAGGGCATCTGTTGTTTTTGTTTTTTACTTCTGCTGTCTTTGCTGTTCTATTTAGGAAATTTAAAATGCAACTCAAAATCTGTATATTTCCTAGTGCAACTGCTGTTCTAAAATCCTAAAGCCCCACCTGGCTGTGTGGAACCTCTACATTCATAAATGTAGTTATGAAGAACACACAGGGCTGCAACCTAAGACTGAAACATTGTGTTCCCTCTTGGAGGCCCTATGTTGCTTTACAGTGCCAGCTGCCCTGAGTGCATGTGTTTTAAGAGTCATGCAAATGAAGGACAATCTCAAGCTGGGGAACAGCCTTTCTCTTCCCTGATCAAGAGACATAAAATTATTAGATAATAAATGATTGGTCAATTCTGCTTAGAGGATTAAAAATTAATCTCAGTTTAAAGTACTTCCATGAAGTCTGCTCAAATTTTATATTTATTGATCACAACTTTAAAATGCTTGATCAGGTAAAAAAAAATCAGTACTTAAATTTAAGAAGGTTAAAAACCAATGGTCCTTGCAGGCACAAACACAGAGCCTGTATCATATAAGATGTGACACATCATTCTATCAGCCATTCTGTGCTATTTGTCTGTCTTGGAAAGTTCGGAAAACCACTAGGCTGAAAATGAAGGCTAGGAATGTCTCTGCCAATGGACTATGGATAGTAAATTAGCTCAACGCGTCTGTCTTGTGTTATCTGTCAAATAGACTGCTTTAGGTAGGCTTGTGCTATTGATTGATTTATTTGTTTCTGTATTTATTCCATGCTATATTTCAGTAGCACATGTAAGCATTCCAAAACTAAAATTCTTACAACTTTGGGCCTGATCCTGAAAGATGCTGAGCACCCACAACTCCCATTTCAGGCAACTAGATTTATAGTTGCTGTGGCCCTTAACAGGCTGCATCTGCCTGGTTTCTTTTAGAACAGTATTTCCTGTTGTGTTTTATTTTTTGCTAAATTAGTCAACACTAAGTCTAATTTTTGGTGCTGTGACCAGTGATTGAGAGAGTACAAGGCTGTGTTGTTGATGCAGAGGTTTGTTTGTAATACAGTATTTTATAGAGGGGTTGGTCATTTTCATGATCAATTCCTGGTTCAGCAAAACACTGAAAGACAAAAAAAGTATATTTCCAGGAAACTTCTCTGTCATCAATACTGACATCAATGGGACTTAAGCACAAGCATGTTCTTAAACATTTTGCTAAATTGTGGCCTCAATCAACAAAATTGAGATCTCTTTGTCCTCAGACTTTTATGCTCTTTGTACAGTATATCAGGACTAGGGAAACAGATTACTTTGAAATCAGTTTTAGCCAGGAGGACTTCTTAATACAAAACTCAGCATTTTCACCTTACAGACTGAAACATTTTCAGTGGTTTTAGGTCTTGCACTATTCTTATTCCTGGACTCACACCCATTGGTAGTAATTGTGGTGGCCCTTAATATAAAGAATTAGGGTGAAGGCAGAATGGAAGTGGGCAGTTTCTCTTATTACATGTGATTAATTTTATTTGTAGGAAGTGTTTGTATAATTTCAGCTTCATTTAAAACCAGCTGAGGTTACTTCCAGGAATAATGAAACAAGAAATTTGTGGATACTGTAGTGCAAAGTTCCAGTCATTCCTACAGGTTGAGAACAGTCTTGTTTCATAATACAATAGATATATGCAGCGTCATTTTCAAAGGGTCTTGACTTGTGCCCAATGAGCTTCCACTGATGTGTGTTCTCAGTGCTGCTGGGTTTCCTGCAGTTCTGTGTGGTAACTGCCTAATCTTGGAGGTTCCATTTGAAACCCCCAAGTCAGGACCCCTGAGGGGTATATTTTTTGTACTTGTGTCATATTCCTATGAATTAAAAACTGATTGTTCTCCTAATATGTGAATTCTGTAACATAAGTCATTATTTTTACTGTACATTTTTATCTTCTTAGTCGGTCTCTAATTTCTTAGTCTGTTTGAAATTCAAACCTATTTTATCTGAGGACTTTAAGTATTAGCGATTAATTATAAATTCTTACCTTAAGAATGGAAATATGCCACAAAGTGGTTTGGGATATCTTATTGGTTATTTATTCAAAATTAGGCAGCTGCACTTAAAACTCTAGTGGGAAATTCTGAATATGTTGTGTTTTGCCTTTGATACAGTGCCATACCTCCTCCATTAGTGCAGCGCTTAGACTGCAAACATCTGTTTGCTTTTATTGCACATGTGTTACGTAAGATGTTCTGTTTCTGCATGATGTAAATCACTGGCATTTACTGAAACATATGATTTTTTTTATTCAGTAAACCTTAAAATGTGCCAATAAATTGACTATCCTAGATAATGACATGTATAGACATACATATAGAAGGAAAAGCTGATGCTCTGTGTCTGTGTAATCAACAATATTACACTTCTCTGTTTTTAGAAACAATTTGTAAACATTCATGTGATTGTCTATAAAAAATTGACCTAAAACGGGCACACATCCACACAATCAGATGATAGTGGTCAAAACTGCGGATATAGAAATGCACCTGACTTAATTACATTTCAGAAAACAAAATGACAAAATCTATAGACCCTCATTCTAGAATCTTGCTATGTTCACAGAACAAAACAGAACATATGAATGTATAATATACAGTAAATGCATTTTCAGGTGATCATGGCTGTGTACAACATATTGCCTTTTGAACAAATTGATAAATTAAACAGTAATAAGTCACCAGGACCAGACGGGATTCACCCAAGAGTTCTCAAGGAACTCAAATATGAAATTGCAGAACTACTAACTGTGGTATGTAATCTATCATTTGAATGAGACTCTATACCAGATGACTGTAGATAGCTAATTTGATGCTGATTTTTAAAAAAAGGCTCTAGAGGCTATCCTAAAGGCAATTACAGGCCAGTAGGCCTAACTTCAGAACCACACAAATTGATTGAAAGCTATAGTGAAGAACACAATTATCAGATACATAAATTAACACAGTATGTTGGGGGAAGAGTCAACATGGCTTTTGTGAAGGGAAATCATGCCTCATCAGTCAATTAGATTTCTTCGAGGGGGTAAAAATTGTGTGGACAAGGGTGATCCAGTGGATATACCATTCTTGGACTTTTAGAAAGTCTTGGACAAGGTCCCTTACAAGGGTTCTTAAGCAAAGTAGGCAGTCATGAGATAAGAGGGAAGGTCTTCTTATGGATCTGTAACTGGTTAAAAGAGAGGAAACAAGGGGGCATAATAAATGATCAGTTTTCACAGTGGAGAGAGGTCCCCCAAGGATCTGTACTTGGACCAATGCTGGCCAACATAGTCATAAATGATAGGGAAAAATGAGTAAACAGTGAGGTGGAAAAATTTGCAGATGATACAAAATTACTCAAGATAGTTAAGTCCAAAGCAAAGAGTTACAAAGAGATCTTACTAAACTGGGTGACTCAGCAACAAAATGGCAGATGGAATTCAACATTGATAAATGATAAGTAATGCAGAATGGAAAAAAATAATCCCATCTATGCATCCAAAATGATGGGTATAAATTAGCTGTTACCACTCAAGAAAGATCTGGGAGTCATCGTGGATAGTTCTCTGAAAACATCTGCGCAATAAGCAACAGCACTAAAAAAAGATAACAGAATGTTAGGAACCATTAGGAAAGGAATATATCATAATGCACTATATAAATCCATGGTATAGTAACACCTTGAATATTGCATACAGTTCTGGCCACCTCATATCAAAAAAGATGTATTTGAATTGGAAAAAGTACAGAGAAAGGCAATAAAAATGATTAAAGGGTATGGAACAGCTTCCATATGAGAAGAGATTAAAAAGACTGGGACTATTCAGCTTGGAAAAGAGATGATCAAGGCGAGGTCTGATAGAAGTCTGTAAAATCATGAATGTTGAAAGTGAATAAGGAAGTATTATTTACCCCCTTCCCATAACACATGAACCAGGGGTTAACCAAGGAAATTAATAGGCAGCAGGTGTACAACAAGCGTAAGGAAATACTCCTTCACAGAATGCACAGTCAACCCGTGGAACTCATTGGCAGGGGATGTTGATTGTGAAGGCCAAAAGTATAACTGGGTTCAAAAAAGAATTAGATAAGTTCATGGAGAATAGGTCCATCAATGGCTATTAGCCAAGATGGGTCAGGTATACAATCCCGTGCTCTGGGTGTCCCTAAGCCTGTGACTGCTAGAAGCTGGGACTGGATGACCAGGGATGGACCACTCGATAAATTACCCTGTTCTGTTCACTCCCTGTCAAGTATCTGTTGGAAGACAGGATACTGGTCTAGATGGACCATTGGTCTTGACCCAGTATGGCCGTTCTTATGAAAAATTATCTGGATTCTGAAACAAGTTTCTCAAATGATCTCAGTAACTTTGGTTCTTTCAATAATCTTCTTTCTATCAGACCTCTTGAAGCTTGGTTCTAATGTAATGCACTCAACATTGCTAAATTGCACAACTGAATTGTTTACTTTAGGTTACAGAAAATATAACTCTTCGTAGTAGATTAAGCTTATGGCTGTCAAGCGATTAAAAAAATCATGAATAATCATGCAATTAAAAAATTAATCATGATTAATCACACTGTTAATAGAATACCATTTATTTATATATTTTAGATGTTTTCTACATTTTCAAATATATTGATTTCAGTTACAACACAGAATACAAAATGTACAGTGCTCACTTTATATTTATTTTTGATTACAAGTATTTGCACTGTAAAAAAAACAAATATTTTTCAATTCACCTAATTCAAGTACTGTAGCGCAATCTCTTTATCATGAAAGTTGAATTTACAAATGTAGAATTATGTACAAAAAAAATCTCATTAAAAAGTAAAACTATGTACAATTTTACAGCCTGCAAGTTCACTCAGTCCTACTTGTTCAGCCAATCACTCAGAGAAACAAGTTTGTTTACATTTGCAGGAGATAATGCTGCCCGCTTCTTGTTTACAATGTCACCTGAAAATGAGAACAGGCATTCACATGGCACTGTTGTAGCCGGCATCGCAAGATATTTACGTGCCAGATGTGCTAAAGATTCATATGTCCCTTCATGCTTCAACCACCATTGCCGAGGATATGCATCCAGCTGATGACAGATTCTGCTCGATAACAACCCAAAGCAGTGCAGACAGATGCATGTTCATTTTCATAATCAGATGCCACCAGCAGAAGGTTGATTTTCTTTTTTGGTGGTTCGGATTCTATAGTTTCCGCATCGGAGTGTTGCTCTTTTAAGACTTCTGAAAGCATGCGCCAAACCTCGTCCCTCTTGGATTTTGGAAGGCACTTCAGATTCTTAAAGCTGGGTTGAGTGTTGTAGCTATCTTTAGAAATCTCACATTGGTATCTTCTTTGCATTTTGTCAGATCTGCAGTGAAAGTGGTCTTAAAACAAACAACATGTGCTGGGTCGTCATCTGAGACTGCTGTAACATTAAATATGTGGCAGAATGCAGGTAAAACAGAGCAGGGGACATAAAATTCTTCCTCAAGGAGTTCAGTCACAAATTTAATTAACGCTTTTTTTTTTAACAAGCGTCATCAGCATGGAAGCATGTCCTCTGGAATGGTGGCTGAAGCATGAAGGGGCATATGAATGTTTAGCATATTTGGCACGTAAATACCTTGCAATGCCAGCTACAAAAGTGCCATGCAAATGCCTGTTCTCAATTTCCAGTGACATTGTAAATAAGAAGAGGGCAGCATTATCTCTTGTAATTATAAACAAACTTGTTTCTCTTAGCAATTGGCTGAACAAGAAGTAGGACTGAGTGGACTTGTAGGCTCTGAATTTTTACATTGTTTTGCTTTTGAATGCAGTTAAGTAACAAAAAAAAATCTAGATTTGTAAATTGCACTTTCATGACAAAGATTGCATTACAGTACTTGTATGAGGTGAATTGAAAAATGCTATTTCTTTTGTTTTATCATTTTTACAGTGCAAATATTTATAATAAAAAATAATATACACACAGGATACAATATATATGAAAATGTAGAAAAACATCCAAAATATTTAATAAATTTAAATTGGTATTCTATTGTTAACAGTGCAATTAAAACTGCAATTAATCACAATTAATTTTTTTTTAGTTAATTGCGTGCGTTAACTGCGATTAATCGACAGCCCTAGTTATTATGTTTGTGATGTAATTTTAAATGTCTCCTACTATGTTAGCCTCAAATGCCTTGCAGTTTTAGTTCTTTATCTCCCTATCTGTTTGTGTAACTCAAGCATAACTAAACTGGAATGCATTGTCCATCCACTGGAGAATGAAAGAATCAAAGCCTAATTAGAAAAGGAGAATTTGAAAGAGGACAAGTCAGTTGAATCATCAGCTGCATAACCTTTTATTTCCCTACCAAGAACTTGAAAGTATTCAGAGTTCTGGTAAGAGGGCACAGAATTTCAGAACTGGAAGTTTCCATAGACAGTTGAGACTGTAAAAGGAATTGAAGGTACTGCTGTGACCTTGAAAATTGGAACAGGTTATTTTTTGTCCTAAACTGGCTTTAGGGAATTAAAGAGTTGATCTTTCCTGAGACTCAGATTGAAACTGTTGGTATGATACATGTGATTCCCTGCAGATCGTGGTGTCTACTGAGGCCTCTTTAGTCATTCCAAGGTAAATTATTTTGGTTTGGCACTCTGGAACTTTAACTGATTATTTTTACGTTAGACTATTACACAGTTATCAGCATCAAGTTTAACATGCAGAATTCCTTGCAGCTACCTGGTTTTTAGTAATAAAGGATGCATAGTTGGCACAAGAAAATGCTAAACCTAGTATAAATGTTACAAATTAGTGAGAACATTCACACATCTATTGACATGAAAACAGTCACCACATATAATACAGTCCAGCATATATAATTTTCCCCTGTTAAAATGCTAATTAAGGATTGTGGTATAGGTAAAGAACATAACAATGCAATATCTGTAAATGTAAGGCAAGCATGAGAGTAACCACATGTACATTATATCATTCCAGGAGAAAAATGTGTTGTCCTCTATGGCATTTTTAACTTTCATGTCTGAAGTGTGGGGAAAGAGTTGTATGACAAGGTCCTTCTAAGAGAATACTGAGCAGAACTGGTTGTTGCTTAGAATGTAATATTGATTTGGCATGATCAACAAATGAGTACTCAACATATCACCCATGGTTATGTTGCAGTGTTGAGTCATTGATCAGTATGGATCAATGCTGCGCTCCATACTGCAGTATCCATTAGGTGTGCTCTGGGAATTACAGGTGTTATCTCTTGAATGGTTAGGTTCCAAATTAGAGTCAATGATCTCAGAAATAGCAGATAATAAACAAAGAAATGGAAATGAGATTGATTTCTTTTGCATGGTACTTTCCATAACCTCACCTTCCCGAGTCAGTATTTTTGAGATAAATAATTGCGGTTAGATTGGATAAACTGAATCCCTAAATAAGGGTGGTCTTTGTCAGGAGTGTAATCAAGAGCAGTAAAGTGTCAAGGCTTTGTATGTGTACATCTTCGCTTCTAAAATGGACCAATACATAGTCTTTATACTAACAGATATCTGTCTAATATTTAGATATTAGATATCTATATTGTGATATCAAACCAAAATCTGTCAAGGTGGGATCATATTATGGATTCTGAGAACCTATATCTTAATTCTTTATTTGTTTGTAGCTGGGATTAATTACTTTAACAGATTTCTTTTTAGTGAATTTTGTACTTGTAAAAGATGCAGTCTCACAGCCCTGGAGTCTGAAGTATTTTATTTATCCACAGAACAGATATAAGCACAGGTAGAAACTGAATAAGCTCGCATCCTCCCTTCTATCCTGTTTATGTGACACATTTACATCATGGTTGGGGAGGAAAAGGTAATTCATTCTTAATACTCACTCAGTGTTTGGCCTAATTGCTGGGACTGCCAACACCGATTCCATGGCTTGTGTGATGAATTTCCAAAAGGAACTGGATTCAGAACACCAGCTCATTATAGTGTTGCCATTAAAGGCTGTTAAGCAATTAAAATTTAATTGCTATCTCTCTCTCACAGTGATCTCTGACATTCTACATTATTTTCTATTGTAAATTTAGGAAATGATGCAGTATGTCGGATAACAAATGTTGTAACAGTTGGCAAATGTTCACTTTTGAATGGCAGTCATTGCCTTTCAGTTATTGCTGTTTTGGGTCAGAACGGATTACATTTTACCTTCAGTGTGTATGGCACTTACTAATTTCTAAGATGTGACTGAAGCTCTGCATCTAAAAATATTTTGTAAACATTAAATTGAACCACGTTATTAAAAATTCAGTAATTACGTGCAACTGTACTTCCATATGTCTGCTCAAAGCCAGCTTTTAACATTTTGCCTTTAGACAAATTCTCTTTAAAGTTTTTGGACAAGTTAAATCCCAAGCTAAAATTTGTTTGGAAGATGATATTTTACTAAGCATAGTTTAGTAATTCTCCTAGATCAGAATCAAATCAGTAGTTTTTAGCATATTTGTACTGAAGACAGATCTCAAACTAAAAACCTGTTAGAACACATGACAAATCCTCTTGTCTGGAGATATTCAAAGATGACACCAATATTCAACAAAAAGGGGTTACTTTAGCCATCTCCTGAAACTATAGACTCTTATGCTGAACTTGTGAAATCACCTTTATTCCCAGATGGAGCAAATCATAGCATTTGCTAAATCAGGGCCCAATCCCTGTTCCCATTTAAATTAATAAGAGTTATATTTCTCATTGGCTTAAAAAGGAGCAGGATCAAGCCCTTAAAATAAATCTAGGATAGATTTAGAAGAAGACTCTGTATCTGCAATGGATTTTCAGAAAACCTTTGAGTAGACATGTAGTGGTTGCATAATTCACATAGCAATGAAAAACTTCTATTTAAACCTATCATATAAACATCTGTAGCAGGAGGTGTGAATGGATAAAGAACTTGATAAAAAGTAGAAGAACAAAGAAAAGGGTAATTTTCAAAAGTAGCCAAGTGACTTAGGAGACAAAGTCCCATTGAAGGACAGTGAGATTTAGGGTCTTCAGTCTGTTAGACACTTTATAATTTTACCCAAAAGGATTAAAGGAGTTACATCCCTATGTCCTACGGAATATCCCATAGAATTAGATAGATGAAGCAATAGGACACTGCCCAGATGCAGTTAGTTTGAATAGCATGTAGAATCCAAAGGCTGGGTCCATTTGTAAGCAGCCTGATGACTTGTCTATCAACAACAGAGGTTGGTTCAATACAAGATATTATCTCACTCACCTTGTCTTGCTAATATCCTGGGCACTGACATAGTTACAAGTACACTATATGCAGCTTGGTGACTGTCCACTAGGAGAATTCATCCTGGGCTGTACCATAGTGTATTAAAAGAAAAGAAAACCTTAGAATGTCAGGAACATTTCATAAGCATCAGGCCTATTACAGCACACTTCCAAAGGAAGTGATGGAAGTTCTGTTGCTTCAGTCACTTAGAACTGAATTGTATAAAGCACTTTAAAATATACTTTATACAAACCTGCACAAACTGAGGGATAGACTTGATATGACCTAGCTGGGAGAGTGGAGTGGAAGGGGGCAGTTTCCATCTATAATTTCTATGATGCATGTCTTGACAAATGTGCAAAGTTCATAATGGGAAGTTTGCATTCTTACAGAGATCAGTATGAGTTGCACTCTTGCCACAGAGCAGAAACACTCACTTCTTCCTGCTACCTAATACTCCACCAGCATTTCTTCCTCTGCACTACTTCCGTGTAATCAGTCTTAACAAAACAATCCACCAGAGTCACAGCTATCTCTGTGTGACACAGAGAACGTGATCTGTTTGGAAAGTGGTTCTCCTTCTACTAATGCTACTCCATAGGAGAGCTAGAAGGTACTGTGCTCTAGGTGGATAACATGGGAGGATGAGTTTCACAATTAGCTAATGGAGGGAAGATAGCTGTTTGTATGGACATAATGGGTTCCTAGCCTGGTTGGCATCTAGGTAAATACTTATGGACACATTTTATATAAGATTTCACAGTCACCAGACAAATTGCCCCTCTGAGCCTTCCTTGTCTCTCTCAGTGCTCACCCCCACCCTGGTCTCAGTCCTCAAGTCATCACCTAGCTCTTGGGGTAGATTCCTGCAATTCTCCCTCTCTTAGACTAGGCCTTGCATGCAGTCCCCACGGGCACTAATTTAATGTCCAGATGCTGCACATTGTTTCTTCTGGGAGCAATGAGGACAGACAGCAATGACCAGACAGCCAAAGTATTATTTAATAGAGCAAAAGCATTTAGGAGAAAAATAGACTGTATGCCTGTCCAGCCTACCAGGCATCTAATTATCTTCCGCGTGTGGACTCTGGAAGGTCTAACTTTGTTTACATTTGTCAGCAGTCTTTCTCTCTGTGTCAGCTTTCTCCATGTTGTAGCTCATTGACCATTCCTTCCTGCCTTTGGGAGTGTCACTTTAATGCTTTGATTACCCCCCACCGCCCCTCCTTCATGGGAATCATGCTTCCACCTGTGATGTGGTAACTCCCAGCTTTGGCAAAACAAACTTATTGGAGGCAGAAGGTAAGATCTCTGAAACTAATAGCCTCCCTCATTGTCTTTCAAGTGTATACCTGGATGCTCTTAGCTGGGAAGCCATTGTGTTGCCTTCTTGTTCAGTCGCCATTGAATTCAAGCATTTGAGATGTATATATTAAATGTTCCACTATCCCCAATGTAAGTTATGTCAATAAATCATACGGAAAGTCCACCATAACCCACCATAGTTACGAAGTAATTTTACCTCACTCACCAGGTCACATACAGTGTTCCTGAAATTGTTACATCTCAGTGTTCTTAAAGTATTATATGGAAGCGCCACGACTGTCACATATGGAAGATTCTATTGATAAATAGTTTATAAATGATTAGTAGAGGTTGCATACAATTTTCAAAATACCCCAGGCCCATTTTCAAAAGAGCCTAAGTCCAGTGGGACATAAGGAAACAGAGATAAAAGGGAGATAAATTATGGAGGATACTGAAATGGATTGTCTAGTAGACAAGAACAAGTATCTAAGGCCCCAATCATGCAAACACTTAAACAAATGCTTAACTGTACTACCTTGTGTAGTCCCACTGAAGTCATGGTAGTACAATTAAGGAATTGTGTAAGCATTTGCAGGATTGGGGCCTTAGATATGATTCAGGCTGCAGTAGGAAGCCAGCAAAGGGACTTGGAAAAGGGCTGAAGAGACCATCAGAGAAGCTAGCTAGATGATTTTTTGTCTCTGAATTTTTAACAGATGGCAGGGAGCCTCTAATTGATAAACTGAAAATATCAGTCATGTTGTCGACCCAGAGAAGTGTGTGAAGTCTCATTGCAAGGAAGCAGAAAGTAGGAGTCTGGAATACCTTACAGATGCTACCCTTTCACTTTATTCTTCATACAGGTTTTCTGAGACAGGGCTTAAAATGTTTTGATAGTGTTAAAAACCCACTCCCCTCCCTTTACTCATCACAGTTTGTTCAGCATTTTCATGCAAGGTTTGAAGTGGAATGTTGTAAAGTTATATGCTTTTAGTCTGTAAAACTCTGGATTCTGTCCAACAGACTGTTTTTACGTGGCCTGTATACTTTTTAGACAAACAGGAATTGTACTAGGGTGCAAGAATTTAGACAACTGATGCATTCTTTAAAATAACTACAAGTTGGCCTGCTGCCTTTGAAATGAGTAGAAAAGTCCCCCAACCCCCACGCCAGTGGAGTCTAGGAATATAGTTGTGGCAAAAACAATTGTAAGTGCCTTTAAATTAATAAACGTTAAAGGTACATTTTGTTTTCTGACACATTAGAATTCCTTTTTAATTAATTAGCCATCCACACAAGGTAGGTCAGGGAACTTAAAATTTCTGCAACAGAATACATGTACTCTGTGAATAAAGTGTTAATTTTTAAATGAAAATATATCATGACATTTTTTTCTATAGTGGTAAAACTAGCTTTTCAAGTCCATGACACCCTTTTCATGATGAAATTGATTCAGTGATGTGCTGCCAAAATTTTAATATAGGACTCCTCAGAAATGTTGTGCCTCAGTCAGTGATATGTATGATGGTCTCCAGGAAAAGCAGTATTTCATCTCCTTGCAAAGATATGAATTCTTCTTCCTCCCTGATGATAAATTTTTCCATCACTATCCCCATCTTCCAGCTCAATGCCTCTTGACACTTCATTCTTTCCCATTCCCTGCACCTCATGGAAATGTCTCTAGATGCCAACCCCTATCAAGCATCAGTTCCTCACAGCAGTACTGGTGGTGGTGGCAGCAAGTGAATTGTCCAGTGGCCTTTGTTGACAGCAGTAGGGGTGGATAACTTGTCCGGTGGTCTTTAGCTGTGGAATGGTTGGTCAGGTGAGGAGTGGATCCCTTCTGGTGGCAGATAGGGAGTAGGTCCCCTTTTAGCTCTTGAGGTGGGTAGGTTTCCACTCACTTCTGTTAGGAAGGGGAAAGTGTGAATCCTCCACAGTTGATATGGAGAGTATTAATGGAGGAGTGGGTCTCCGTTAACTGGTCTGGAAAGTTGGGTGTGGAGCAAGTCCCTCCTGGTAAATGGGTGGAGAAACATGGCTCCAGGCTCTCTGCCGATGTCAGGTCTTCAGGCGCAGGACAGGGAACAGGCAGGAAGTTGGATGAGGGGTGGATGGCAACAGCTATAGGACTCCTACTTCGTGCAGCAGCAGGTTGACCCCATCTTCTTTCTTCCTCCTTCTGTGCTGCTGCAGCAGCTGTGGAGACAGGAAGGTTAAATGGGTGTGTCCTCTTTGTGGACCTAAAGGCACTGATGGGGGATACAAGGGAGTTCCCCTTGCAGTAGCTGTCACGGTTGCAGTCAGAATGTGCCTACCCAGAGAGAGCTGAAAATTTTAACAAGAGTCAGCTTTAGTATTCTAGCATTTTGTCACTTCCCCTCCAAATGCAAGCAATTTCTTACCACTGTAATCATACCATATTGCACCGGGCTGACTGAAAAGCCTAGCAGGGTGATTGGGCTACAGTCCAAATGCAACTGACTTGTTTTATATAAAAATTATGTGTGGGATCGAAGCTGTATGTCCCCCCCAGCCTCTGGCTGTGGAAATGGAGCCCCCAACTGCATGCTCCTTTATAATCCTAGCAGTCACTTTTCATTGATTTACTTTTTCATGACTATCTTCACAGGGAAAGAGACTAGAGGGCTCTTTTAAAATTAAAATTTAGCTTTTCCTTTAAAGGGACCGAAATCTGACTGTTAACAAGGGACTCACATGACTGCTCGCTGACTTCAATTTATTTGAGTTTTACTTCCAATTTTTCCTTCCCTTCTATCTATTTTTAAGTAAAGAGATCCTAGTTACAACCACATTCCTGGAATGGGATCAGTGCTGTGGTCCTTGTGTAACAGCCTTTAAGGAGCAAACCTAGATAAGTAGTTTGACTAGGATAAGCATATATGAGCAGGGCAGGCTAGCTTTAGCCTGTTTGCACTGGGATTATAACAAAGACAATGAGGGAGGAAAGTTTGAAAGCATTTTCTTCAGGGTTGTATTATAGATTGTTTGCTGATTTGAGAGCATTCTTCAGAACATTGAGAACATTCAACAGAACAGAAAGACATGCATTTCTTTTCAAGCTTGGAAAGCAAACCTTGTGAATTTTTCATGGTTCCTTCTTTAGTGGTTTCTTTAAGTTCTTTTAATCAAATAGTTGTGGAGGATAGAATTGTGTTTTTAATTATTTTTATGTAAGAATTTTATAGTAACAGAGCTAGGGCCAAATGACCCTTGGATGCATGATTTGAACTGGAGTAAATGGAAGTTGTGCATCTGAAGCCAAAGACAGAAAGGCATTTAGTGCATGAAAAGAAAAAGTAGTTTGGTGTTTTTCCTTTCCCCCCATATCTAGATGTATATCTTGCTTTACTTTTGTAGTGGGTAGCGAGGGGATTCCATCCAATTGAATCCATGGGGAGTCCCTTACTAAGGTACAATACATGTAGCTGCTAACTTTGCGTTAAAGATAAACAAAGTTGATGAAAATGCAGTTTTAATACACAAGTATTGAGAAAGTGACAAATACAAAAAAGAAGACGTAATATTTATGGGAAAATGATTCAATCAAATCAGTATTTTTACTAAAAATACATTTTCTGTTAATATTTTAGTAGCAGTGTTATGGAACTTCCTGATATAGAGTAAGTAAAACATTAAAAAAAGTCAAGCCTTACAGTATTTCAGCAGCAAAGATCTAACTTGGATCAGATAAAATGACACTGTCCAGGAAAGTAAATGGATTGAATTACTGCACTAATAAAAGGGAAACTGTGTGGTACAGTAGTTTTGCTCAGCCATTGCATTTCACAGGTGCTTAAACCACTGTGGGATAGAATAACTGTATTGTAAATATAGTCATTATATTTTGCAATTAGCTGCATTTTTCTGTGAAATGTGATAAATCAAGGAATGGAATTTGTCAGGCATCAGTTCCCTAATGGAAAGAAGAAAAAAGCCTCACAGCTAAAATCACCATTTTTTAATGTTAATGTTTTCACTCAAGTCACAAGAGAAATATTACAGTCCAGTTCATAGACTGAAGCTTTTTGATTTTTATTTGCAGTAATTAGAATAGGTTTATTATGTAACCAGATATTTTGGCAACACCTATGCCTTTATTGTGTATTTTCCACAAATCTGCCGCTCCCTGTGAAGGGTGGCACTTTGTCACAATCACTTGGTGCAACCTGACGTCTTCCTCGCTGATTGGGGAGTTTATAGTTGATAGCTATCAGAAGAAGCATTTGCCAGTTATTCTACAGGTGTATTATTCTCCATGGGTAGCGGGGCTTTTTTCTTACAGTGTTAACTATGTTTTTCCTGGTTATAGTTATGACTGCATAGCCCATTTGTTGTTAAAAATTCCATAATTCAGGATTCTACACCTCTGCAATACTGCATGATCTAATTTATGGTAACTAACTCATATAGGAAACCATAGCCACCCTGAGATTTTTTTTTCTCCCATTAAATAAAAAAAGCACGTGGATTTAAATTTTGTGATCATTTAAAGATATAAAAAGGAAATAGTTATTAGGTGATGGACATTAAAGACCTGATCCAACTCCCATTAACTTCAATGGGAAGTTAGATCAGTCCCTAAAATGCAAACACAAATGAAAATAGAAGTACGGTAGCTACAATTAACTTTTACTGTCACCAAGATGTGACAGATCTGCCTTCGGATGCACATTCAGTTCCTATCTAAATAACTGACTTTGAATGCAGATCATGCATCCACTGGCGGTTACCCTCTGTGTGCTTAGCAATTTTTCTGTGCTGGATGCAAAAGCTTAAAGGGGTATATTTTCCCCTCTAGCCACATGTATAAAATTCACTAACGTTAACATGTCAGCTGAGCACGACCACTGAGGTAAAAAGAGACCCAATAATGAAGCAAATCCAAATGATGTGCATGTGGCTTATTTTTTTATACTTTACAACATTAAAATCCTTCAGAGATCACTCCCTTTCTGCCACAGAACATATTTCTCTTGGAGGACTAGATTCCAAAACTGCTAATGCCACAAGGATCGTATTTCTTTTACTCCGTCTTTTTGTGAGAAACTCCCATTGGAAGTCGAGCAATGAAATTAGAGTGGAATGTAGCCCTCTTAAGGGCCTAGCTCATGCTGCCCAGCTCTTTATAAAGAGGATTTCTCCCTCCTGCATGGAAGTTACGTGTCAGTCATGTATGCAGCAAAGTCTCCCTTGCTCTGAAGGGTATTCATTTGTTGCAAGGTCAATGCATGGGAAGCAGGAAGAGCCCGGGGCTGTATTATCTCTTTGCTGGAATCCATTTGGGGGCCCCAGAGCAGTCAAGGCCAGAGTAGTGCAGTTCCATGAAATCCCTTTTGCCAGGAGGCACGGAGTTGCTGTGCAGATGATCCTGGCTGACTGTTGATCCCTGGAATCTGTCAGGCACAGGAATTGGCCCTTCAGCATTTTCCACAGGGGCAAACCTGTGGGGGGTGGAAAGAGTCCTTGTAGAGATTTATTTCCCCAGATATCACTCCCATGGGTTTTACTGCAGGATGAGATGACCTAGGCCAAGGTATGGTATCCGTGTTTTCCTGTTGCTTGAGGGTGGCCTGAATTATTGAAGTGCAATACAGCAGTGGTTCTCAAAGCTGGTCCGCTGCTTGTTCAGGAAAGCCCCTGGCAGGCCGGGCCGCTTTGTTTACCTGCCGCGTCCACAGGTTCAGCCGATTGCGGCTCCCACTGTCTGCGGTTCACCGCTCCAGGCCAATGGGGGTTGCGGGAAGTGGCGAGGACCGAGGGATGTGCTGGCCGCCCTTCCCGCAGCCCCCATTGGCCTGGAGCGGCGAACCGCGGCGAGTGGGAACTGCGATCGGCCAAACCTGCGGGCGCGGCAGGTAAACAAACTGGCCCGGCCTGCCAGAGGCTTTTCATGAACAATCAGTGGACCAGCTTTGAGAACCACTGCAATACAGACTTCACTAGCTTGAATATAAAACATAGGAGGAGGAGGACTACAGCAATGCTCTGAATGAAGAGTTAAGGTGAGAAGAGCTAACAGGAGTCAGTCAACAAGCAAGTGTGGATGGGGTTGGAATTTCCTGCTATCCTCTGTAAGAACAAGTTTCCATTTTGTTTGAATCTGAGTGACATCCAAATATTATAGGACAACAAACATTAACTATTATCTTCATGCTCAAGCAACTCCCAGGTGAATATAAACAGTGATTGTTTAGAGACCATCAATTAAACTAAGATGTATTTACAGCAGGTGCCACAGAGATAATGGAATGAATGTAAAGAGAACTTTATAGCCTCATAGCTTTAAAACAATTAGGGTTTTTGATGTCATGTTTACTGGGAAAAGTACCGAGATGATATTCAAGGCCTGTGCTACTTTATGAAAGGTTTACAGTTTAACAACCACATTTACAGACATTAAGTAAGAAGGGCTAAGTGGTGGGAGCTTTTACCCTGAAGAAAGATTTATTTATAACTGCAGTAATTATTAAAACGACACTTGAACCTAGAGCCAGAAGTTCAGACGCTAGATCTTTTCTAACCTATGATTAGATTAGATGTGATTTTGTTTTAAAATAATATTTGTTTTAAGGTAACCTTTTACTATATGTATTTGGAATACCGTGTAGCATCTAGAGGCCCCCATTGAGTTTGGGGTCCCATACATACATATAGTCGCTGCTCTGAAGAGCTTACAATTTATATAGTCAAGACAGACAAAGTGGGAGAAATGGAAGCATATATTATCCCCACTTTGCAGATGGGGATCTGAGGCACAGCGAAACGGGGTTGAGACTTCCAAAGCATGCTAGGGCACTTAGCCTCATGACTCATTGAAATTAAACCTACGATGCCCTGTCCAAGGTCACAAAGGAAACTGAACCCTCAACTCCTGCATTTTAGTTCAGTGCCTTAACCACAGGACCAACATTTTGCTGAAATTAAAAGCAGTTCCTTTAAAGGATTCCTAGCCCCTTGATTTCTGCCCAGGCATGCTGTATTACCAGGTGCTTAACAGTGGAAGGAAGGAGAATCTTAGATTTTAACCTGAAATGTCCCAGCTCATTCAACGAGTCAGTGTCACAAATTATTTGATGTTCCTGTACCTTGGTCAGTTCAGCTATCAGATTAGGTAAATAGAAACAGGACTTTACTGAGAACTAGATCCTGTATCTGAGCTGACCTATCCCTAAATAAATAAGCTACAAAATAAAGTTAACTATTTTTAATCGTAGTGTGGCCCGTTTCCTTAAACAAGGGTTTCGCATCAGGATTTTAGTACACATGAAACTTACCTTTTTTACATGATTAAACTGTCATTAATAATACTGATTGTGCTTAATGCCACATACAACATAGAAGAGACATGGCCCCTAGCCCCAGGGAGCTTCCAATTGAAATAGAGAAACAATATACTTCAGGCACAGAGCACTGGGTGACACTACTTGCAATGATGTAATAATGCACATGCGGGGAAACAGGACTCCCTGGGCCAGATTGTCTCTTGTGCTAGAACTCCACACAGTGTAGAAACTGGGGGCAAGAGAGCCATAAGGGAACCAGTTATTGCACCCTGATTCTCAGGGCTAATTCCAGCTCCAGGGAGACCTAAAGCAGCTTCTGGACTGCTCTCAGTTTCATGACTGGTGTAGGGTCTTTTAGTGAAGTCTATGCCAGTAGAGAAGCAGCATAGTAGAGAACATCTCTGGGACACCCTTTTCCTTTATGACCCTACAACTCTGAGAGAAGGAAGTGGTCAGGTGAAGGACTTAGTTTCAGCACACTTGCACCACCCAGGAGTTTGCCTCCAACAGGATAATTCTCTTTTGGGCATTTCCGGATGGATTATACCTCCTTTGTGCCACCTGACTGGTGCAAAGGTGAGTAGCTTTGTAGGGAATCTGGCCTTCTCTGTACATTTCAGGTCTGAAAGAGATCTCTAGTTTGAATTTGCTTTGTCGTCTTAACTCCTGAGTTTAACAATATATCCACTTGTCAATAGGGAAGCACCTCATCCAGCCAGCTAACAGTCTGATGTAGGCCTGTAAAAATTCCTCCTTCTCCATCTCTGCCTAAATGGCAAATTCAGAGCTTGTTGTTCACCTTTCTATACACTCAGCTGCCACTATCTAGTTTGAAAAACAGCAACAAACTGCTTTTCTCTTCCACATTTAAAGGAAGCCATAACATTATCCCTGTAGTGAAAGACACCCAGTTACAGTTCAAACTTTACTGCTGCCCAATAGCCATAACAGATGGCAAACCTGAATGGGATTACAGCATTCTGATATTTCCTGTGAAAAAATAATCTTTCGTTAGGTTTATGCTGCTAGTGATACGAGGAAGTCTGAGCTTCCTGCTGACGGTTAATGAAAACTGACACGTGCAATACAGGTTACCAAAGTTTGAGTTCATAAACAAATTCCTTTCCTGCTTTACCATCTATTCCCAAACTTACCTTAGAATCATAGAATATCAGGATTGGAAGGGACCTCTGGAGGTTATCTAGTCCAACCCCCTGCTCAAAGCAGGACGAACCGCAATTAAATCATCCCAGCCAAGGCTTTGTCAAGTCAGACCATAAAAACCTCAAAGAATGGAGATTCCACCACCTCCCTCGGTAACCCATTCCAGTGTTTCACCACCCTCCTAGTGAAATAGTTTTTCCTAATATCCAACCTAGACACCCCCCACTGCAATTTGAGACCACTGCACCTTGTTCTGTCATCTGCCACTTAGAACAGTCTAGATCCATCCGCTTTGGAACCCCCCACTTCAGGTAGTTGAAGGCTGCTATCAAATCCCCCTCACTCTTCTCTTCTGCACACTAAATAACCCCAGTTCCCCCAGCCTCTCCTTGTAAATCATGTACCCCAGCCCCCTGATCATTTCTGTTGCCCTCTGCTGGATTCTCTCTAATTTGTCCAGATCCTTTCTGTGGTGGAGAGCCTAAAGCTGGATACAGTACTCCAGATGTGGCCTAACCACTGCTGAATAAAGGGGAATAATCACTTCCCTCGATCTGCTGGCAATGCTCCTACTAATGAAGCCCAAAATGCCATTAGCCTTCTTGGCAACAAGGGCACACTGTTGACTCATATATTCAGCTTCTTGTCCACTGTAACCCCTAGGTCCTTTTCTGCAGAACTGCCATTTAGCCAGTTGGTCCCCATCCTGTAGCAGTGCATGGGATTCTTCCGTCCTAAGTGCAGGACTCTGCACTTGTCCTCATCAGATTTCTTTTGGCCCAATCCTCCAATTTGTTTAGGTCATTCTGGACCCTATCCCTACCCTCCAGCGTATCTACCTCTCCCCCACAGCTTAGTGTCATCTGCGAACTTGCTGAGGGTGCAATCCATCCCATCATCTAGATCATTAATGAATATGTTGAACAAAACCGGCCCCAGGATCGACCTCCTGGGGCACTCTGCTTGTTACTGGCTGCCAACTAGACATAGAGCCATTGATCACTACCCACTGAGCCTGACAATCTAGCCAGCTTTCTATCTACCTTATAGTCCATTCATCCAATCCATACCTTTTAAATTTTTTGGCAAGAATACTGTGGGAGACCATATCAAAAGCTTTGCTAAAGTTGAGGTATATCACATCCACCACTTTCCCCATATCCACAGAGCCAGTTATCTCATCAGAGAAGGCAATCAGGTTGGTCAGGCATGATTTGCCCTTGGTGAATGCATGTTGACTGTTCCTGATCACCTTCCTCTCCTCCAAGTGCTTCAAAATAGATTCCTTGAGGACATGCTCCATGATTTTTCCAGGGACTGAGGTGAGGCTGACCAGTCTGTAGTTTCTGGATTCTCCTTCTTCCCTTTTTTAAAGATGGGCACTATAATTGCCTTTTTGCAACCATCTGGGACCTCCCCCATTTGCTACAAGTTTTCAGAGATAATGGCCAATGGCTCTGCAATCACATCAGCCAACTCCCTCAGCACCCTCAGATGCATTATATCCAGCCCCATTGACTTCTGCATGTCCAGCTTTTCTAAATAGTCCTTAACTGGTTCTTTCACTACTGAGCACTGCTCACCTCCTCCTCATACTGAGTTGCCCAGTACAGCAGTCTTGGAGTTCACCTTATCTGTGAAACCGAGGCAAAAAAAGCATTGAGTACTTCAGCTTTTTGCACATCGTCTACCACTAGGTTGCCTCCCCCATTCAGTAAGGGTCCCACTTTCCCTGACCTTCTTCTTGTTGCTAACATACCTGTAGAAACCCTTCTTGTTACCCTTGACATCCCTTGCTAGCTGCAATTTAGTATTGAAATACTCCAAGGATTAAGAGAGTGCCCACTGCTGGTTATATTAACAGCTGCAGATAAAGGTTTTCAGTGGTGTTATCCCAATTCTTCCTTGGGAGGAAATAAATCGTTCATGGTGGAGGTATATGGTTAAGTCCTAATACATTAACCAGGTATTGAAAGCAGGCTGAGGATCATGAGAGAATTGCCAGATTTTTAAATTGTTGGGCTGGTAAAATTTCTCAAATTTCGTTCATCCAATGAAAAATTGCATTATCTTAAGTGATAGCACATAGGAGAGCATGTAAATCTTTACCCTTATTTAATATATACATTAATTGACTTAGAAAAATAGATCTGTGTTTCAGTCAAGCATAAATTGAATGGATAAATCATATCCTTAAATGGATAAAGTTTATACTGAACTTTTATTTGTAAATTAGTTTTTAGTTGGCCAAAACCTACCAGTTTTGTTCTTATATTTGTCTTCAGAAATCGACACATTTCTTTGTTTTTCATAAACAGATGTTTCATTCTACTTTTATCTAATAATAATTAAAAAAAATTATGCAAAAATGCCAATCCTCAAACTGTCAGATGCTGGACATCCCTAATAAGCAACCCTGAAATAACAAATCAGTGTTCCCATGTGTTATAGGGGAAAAGAGACAAGAGCAAAACAGTTCCGTTTCATGCTTCCAATATGTTATAAACAGTGGGTGTAAAAAAGAAAAAAACCAAAGAGAAAGAAACTTGACAAATGTTGACAGCTGCCTTTGAGCTTTCAGAAGCAAATAAACAGTTAACTGTTCCATAAACATATAGGACCACAATCTGCCATGAATGCACACGTGGATTCCCTCTGAAATCAAATGGAGTTCTCCCTAAAAATTGATTTATGATTTCATATAAAATTGACAGTTTATATGTAAAAAAAATCCCATGTGAATTTACAAAATGTGTTGAATAACATAAGTACCATTTTCAATCTTAAAATTCCAGCCTCAGCAATTTTATTTCTTCAAGTGCCAATTTATTTCCTCTTTCACAGACATACTTTCTTTAATTCCTCCTCTACTAAAATGAGTAGTGCAGGGCTTTAAAAACCTATGATTAAAATCATCTCAGAAATAGTTTCCTCGCATGGTTTTTATTTAAATTGTAGAGGAATTTTTAATGGTTCTTCCACTGAGAAAAGTTTATTTCTAATGCATTTTCTTTATACCTTGTACATCAGTCAAGCATTCTTTTCATTTACATAATTAACTTAAAGTGTCTTCTTAAGATAGTGTTGGATATTTTTTAATACAAACGATATTTTAGTTTATCTATTAAATAATGCTCAAACATTCTGTTTTTTTAACCAATTGAAATTAAAACAACTTGATGGCCAGATCTTCTAAAAAACAAAACATATCTGCTTGTTTGGGACCTGAATGTTTAGACAGGGCAGTTTTATATCACCATTTCTCTACAGGGAATGTATATCCATACGTGGAAATTAGGAAGATAATTCATAGGACTTTGCTGAGTCTTATATTATACAGGAGATCAGACTAGATAATCACAGTGGTTCCTTCTGCCTTTATAATCGATATCAATTAACCTTGGGTCATATTAGAGCAGTGACATCTAGTCATTTTCTCAGCTGTTAAGGCCATTGCAAGTATGCCTATTAGGTACTTACCAGTTCCATTGTATCTGAGTGCCTCACAATGGAAGGAAGCTATGAGAGAAGACATCTCCATGCAGTTTTCCCCATCATCCTATGGAGGAATGGGAGTTTTCTCCTGTGGAATAGGCTACAGCACCATTGGAGCAGAGATGTCAGAAACTCCCTTTGCCATTAGGACATGGTACTTCTTGAAGAAGAAAACACAGGTTTAGCCATGTAGTTCACTGTTGTGACCCATATCTTCCCTTTCCTCTTTCTGACCATATTTTGTGTTGCTATCACTCATGTTATAATATTGTTTCTATTATCATACATCTAAGATGATAAATTCTTCAAGGCAGGGGCTGTGTCTTTTATTTGTCCGTTCCTAGCAAACTTGTGGACTGGCATAAACAGTCATGATGATAATATTTTGATTTTTAACTTTCTCCCTCTATTGATACTTTTGGGTAAGAGTGTTGTTCATCTAGCAGATGGCACTGTTTGTTTCATTGTTAACTTCAGCCACTCCTGCTGTGCTTTTGGAAAGGAAAAGACTCCGCAGGAAGAGCTTTTTGTTACAGGAGCCAATTGCTCCACGCAGGTGTGTGTATATGTGTCCCTAGCGGACTGAGAACAAACACTCTTAATTTTTCAAACAGACAGCAATAATCTGAAATGGGCTGACCTGGAAAGTCCTTGGCAAGGGGAAAGGGGAAAATCATTTTGTAAGGGCTTATCCCCCAGTTCTGAAATCAATGAGAATATTGCCTGCAGAACTGGGACCATAGTGATTTGAGAAACAAAACATTTTGATAGTATTTAGTAATGTATTTCATGGAAGGGTCTTGAGAAATCTTCTCTCCTTGGTAATCTGAAGTATAGTAAATACACAGCTGCAAATAAATACCTGGCTTATTTTGGATTGGACAGGAAGCAAATTAATAGCTTGACACAATTAATATTTACAGTTGAGCCATCTGTATAATTAAAATGACACTCAACAGAAACTTCTTTCCTTATAATATTTTGATTGAAATTCACTTTGTGCAGGGGGCCAACCTAGTCCTTGGCACAATATATGTCTCTGTTAACCACTGTGCATTGGGTGAGTTTCACCTTTTCCGGATGTTTGAGCAATATCAAGGTAATTAATGGCAATGGAGCATCTAATGGATATCTTGCTATAGATCACTCAACTGCAGAGGGGGAACAACAACGAACTCCTTGGTCACATATACAAAATAATCTATGCTGCTGGCATTTCCTTTACCTATGTGATTGAAGTATGTGTTATAAATGGCTGATAAATCTAGTCTGGTCTGAAAGGAAAAATGATCAGAACAGCTTATTGTCTATAATGGAGAAGAAATGCTGGTTTTATGGCAAAGGGGCCAGACTGGGGGTATGGGAATGTAGGTTCAGTTCTTGGCTGTGGCTCAGGCTTTGTGTGACTTTGGCAAGTCAGTTGGGCCTGAATGTTCAGAAGTGACCAATGGTCCCTCTAATCTTTGACAGGCAAAAAATTTCTTCTGTGCAAATTTTTGCGCGTGTGGTGTTTCGCCATGTGTGCGTGGGGTTTAGGATCCGTGTGCGTGCACACACGCACACCACTTAGAAGGAACTGTGGGAGTGACTCATGATTTTGGGTGCCTCTATTTTTGGGTGTCCTGTTTGAAAATCTTGAGACAGATTTTCAGAAAGTGCTGAGCCCCTGCCTTCTGAAAACCAGTCCTCTTTCAGGCATTTTAAATTGGGCACCCCAGAATGGTGGCTCCTCAAATCCGCAGTGACCTTTGAAACTGTTGGCCTAAATTTCTCTGTGTTGCAGTTTCTCATCTGTAAAATGGGAACGATAATACTTCCTTTCTTCAATCCTTTGCCTATCTTTTCTATTTATAGTGTGAGCTCTTTGCAACAGGACCTGTTTCTTACTACACGTATGCTGAAGCTTCTAGCACAATAGGGGCCTGATACCAGTTGGTGCCTCTGGGTGCTACTGAAACATCCTGTTTCAGTTCATTGTTTATTATTATTATGGCTCTTGGAGCGCAAATTTTGGCTGATAGAATAAGCATATGATCCTTGAATGTTCACATTATTTATATTATCTAGATCATATGTTTATGTCATCTGTGCATATAAAACATATAATTAGGGAATGTTTGAATCTGTAAAATAGGTTTTATTAGGAAACTGAAAACCAAAGGTATATTTTATACTGCACTTTATGCAACAATAAACTGTTAACAGCTCAGCTTTTATAAAGGATTAGAAAAGAATTCAAACAGGTGTGATAAATTATATGTTGAAAGAAAGACTACCCCATAAAAATACAGACTCCTTATAGTTTAATGTCCATTGAATTTCTAAAACTTGAGTTAAGGATCAGGTGACATTCTAATTTTTGGGGAGGGGGCATACATAATTACTTGGCTCCTATTAAGTCACTTAAGGCTAAAATTTAGCAAGCAAGCTGGGTGAATTTTCATTTTCTAAAAATAAAAAAAATTCTTCTGCTAGTTAAAGGGCTCTGTAAATTATTTTTGCATGCTGTGTGTTAGAGTGTATGGTTTGGGACACCCTATTTAAAAGTTAGAACATGAAATTTTTTTACTGTTTTTCTTTGGCAAAGGTTTTTTTCTGTGGTCTTGAATAAAACTCGGGTTAATATGTCTGCTTCAGTTAACAGTCATTAATACAATTTATGCTAAAAAAAAAGTCTGTACTAGCATCAGCAGTGATAAAACAACTGTGGAAATTGCAGGTTTCAGAGTAACAGCCGCGTTAGTCTGTATTCGCAAGAAGAAAAGGCGTCCTTGTGGCACCTTAGAGACTAACCAATTTATTTGAGCATCAGCTTGCGTGAACTACAGCTCACTTCATCGGATGCTCATGCTCAAATAAATTGGTCAGTCTCTAAGGTGCCACAAGTCCTCCTGTTCTTTTTGTGGAAATTGTGTGTGTTAGTGGAGCTTGGATATTGCTATTGCAGTGCCAACACACACAAATTTGTTTGTGAACCTCGCAAAAATTTGTCTGTTTTTGTGTTTTCTGTTATGGATGCTATTATTTTTTTTACAATATATTTAGAATAATCAGGGCACCCCACCACTGTGTTATGTTGATAGAAGGATAGGATAGACCTAAATGCTGTCCTATTTTGTAACCGCAAGGTGGTCAATACACATTGATTTTTGGAGCTATAGTTGACATTTCCACTTTGGTCTCACTAAAAATAGCTTTCAAAAATGATAGTTTCACATTTCTCACATACTTGGGGACCTGATCCTACAGCCCTTGTGTACCCAAAATTCAGTGTGAATTAATTGGGAGTCTTAAGTGTGCAAAGAATTTTTCCCAAATAAGAAATAATAAAATCTCCATGTTCCATGGTAGTTCTACCAGCTTTACTGTTCACGAGGGGAAATAAAATCTGAGAAATTCTTAAGTGAGATTTCATCGATTAGTTGCAGCAATGTGATTAATTGCAGCTCTCTGGAAACTGTAATATCCCTTTCCAGTAAAAAAAAAAGAGGGCTCAGTTTTAATAGCTATGACACTTTAGCTAAACATTTATAACATGATTATAAATCATAACATGATTTGCCTCCCTTTTCTTGGGTTTATGGCAGAGGAGAAAGTAAGCTGATACGCCCGGGTACGGTGTACCGGCAAGAGCCGGTGTGCCGTACCGGGGTGGATCAGCTTCCCCAGGCGGCAATTTAAAGGGTCTGCGGCTCCCAGCAGCGGCTGGAGCCCCCAGCCCTTTAAATTTTTGCCAGAGCCCTGCTGCCGGAGCCCTGGGGTAGCAGTGGCGGGGCTGGGGCAGCGATTTAAAGGGCCCGGGGCGGTAGCAGCAGGCTCCGGGGACGATTTAAAGGGCCCAGGGCAGTAGTGGCGGCCGGAGCCCTGTCCCCGGAGCCCTGCTGCCGGAGCCCTGGGGAAGCGGCGGCAGGGCTCCGGGGATGATTTAAAGGGCCCAGGGCTCCGGCCGCTGCTACCGCCCCGGGCCCTTTAAACCACTGCCAGAGCCTCCGGCTGCCACTGGTACCCTGGGGAGGGGGAAGGAGGCACTTGCTGGTACAGGGTGGGCTGGGGCTGGCTCTGACCTTCCCCAGCCCCGCCCCTTCTGCCCGAGGCCCCTCCCCTTCTGGGAGCCAGACCCGGCCCCAGCCCAGCCCCGTACAGGTAAATCCCTAGACTTACTTTCACCCCTGGTTTATGGGCATGAAAAATCCCAGTGCAGTTTGAAACCAGTAGAGTTGAGGGGGGGCGGTCACAAGGTTATTTCTTGGAGGGGAGGGTGTTGTAGTATTGCCACCCTTACTTCTGTGCTGTGTGCAGAGCTAGGTGGCTGTTGGCCGGGTGCCCAGGTGTGAAGGCAGAGCCTCCGCCAGTAGCAGCACGGAAGTAAGGGTGGCAGTACCATTCCCTGCCATCCTTACTTCGGCGTTGCTCCTGGTGGCAGCTCTGCCTTCAGAGCTGGGTTCCCGGCCAGCCACAGCTGCTCTCCAGCAGCAGCGCAGAAGTAAGGGTAGCAGTACTGCAACCCCTTCTACAATGACCTTGCGACCCCCCACCAACAACTCCTTTTTGGTTCAGGATCCCTACAATTACATCACCATGAAATTTCAGATTTGACTAGCTGAAATCATGAAATTTACGATTTTTAAAATCCTATGACCGTGAAATTGACCAAAATGGACCATGAATTTGGTAGGGCCCTAGACCTGAACTTGCTTCTCTTGACTTCAGATGGAGCAGGAAAAGGTCATGTATTTTCATCATCTGAACATGGCGTTCAGAAGGAAGTAAGGCAGTGATTTCAATGGGATGGACTGAGTGTTAAAACTGAGTAAGGATCTCTGAATTTGGACTCTAGAGAATACGAACTTGATTTGAGTACTTCCCTCACAACACAATACAATTCCTATTGCACAGTAAAATAGTGCTGAATCACTGAGCTATTGTAAGCTTGATATATATCAGAGAAACTAATGCCTTTACTGCAAGCTTCCTCCTCTGCTTTTCGTTTGTTTGTGACTCTTATTGTGAGTCTGTTAGTCATGTTTAAAGCCCGTGTCACACATTTAAGCCTGGCAGATTGAGAGCTATGTGGCTAATGTGGAATTCAGATTCACAAACTAACCATGCCTTCACATGCAAACTGTGCATAGCAAACATACTTTGCTTTGTACATTTTTGCATAGAAACTGTAACTCGAAACGCACTACAGAACTAAAGAATATAAGGCAGAGGCCAGTATCTGGTATAAATTACAAAAAGCAGTTTTGAAAAGACATTGTTTGATAAAAGAAATTAAAGCAGTGAGTCATCAGAATAACGAAGGCAAAGAAAAATAAAGGGGCTTAGGGAAGGGAGACAAGCTGAAGATAGGTTTCAGAGTGGCCTTCCTGTCAACTGTTGGGAATGTGTGATGTCCACCCTGATTGAATTGGCCTCATTAGCACTCCGAAAAAGTAATTTTCCCTCTGTTGATATTCAGCCCTTCTTGTCAACTGTTGAGAATAGGTGACTTGCACATTAATTGAATTGGCCTTATTAGCACTGACCCCCCACTTGGTAAGGCAACTCCCATCTTTTCATGTGCTCTAATATATATACTGCTTGCTGTATTTTTCACTCCATGCATCTGATGAAGTGGGTTTTAGCCGACGAAAGCTTATGCCCAAATAAATTTGTTAGTCTCTAAGGTGCCACAAGGACTCCTCGTTGTTTAAGCTGAAGATAGGGTCCCTGATTCTGCAACTAATTTTGCACGTACAGATCCTTTTGTCCACACAGAGCCCCACTGACTTCAGTAGAACTCTGTATAGGTGCAGGGGTTTGCCCAGATGTTGTCAACTACAGTATTGGGGCCTTGGTTTAAGACAAGAGAGGGTAAGTGAGATTGAGGTGGTAGAAGGGTGGTTCCACATGGCAGCAGTTGCAGAGAAGAACATTCTCACAGCAGCAGTGATAAGTTATGTGATGGGACAGAGAAGTGGAGGGCATTGGAAGGGAAAAGGTCTGTAAGGTAGGCTGGAGCAAATACATGGAGGGTTATTAAGAATTGTATTCAGAAATAAGCAGGATAGGTGTCTGACTGTGGAGGTGATGTGGTTGGGTTTCTTTGTGTGGGTAAAAAGGAGAAATGCTGGATTCAGGAGAGTGGGATCTTTGAGAAAGGGTATATTAAAAAAATGCCACTCGAGTAATTTAATTATACTGTTTAGGGCTTGGTCACCCATGGCACAGAGCTCTCTCTCTCTTTTCAGAAGGCAAAACGTAGCATACTTTTTTTTCTTTTTGACAATTAACATTCTATATAATGTTTTGTGGCTAAGAAAGAGAGAGGGAGAGATATCTCTGGCGCTCTGTATCCTCATGGGAAGACACTGGAGATTACACCCATACTCTCCCTTATGAGTAGGGTGGAGCAAAACCTGGTGAAAACAGGCTGTGGAGAATAGAGTTTCTATAGCATATTCTTTCTTCCCTTTCCTCTTCTTCCATAGAAAACTCTCCCCATTAAATCCAGAGCTCTGAGATTTGTGAAGGTTCATAACTGCATGGGGAGGGGTAGGACTGGGGGGATGGTCAAGTTCAGCCACATTGCCCCTACCAGAGTTCTCTTGCATAGTTCAACCCCTGTTCATGGATGTTTTGGAGCAGCTAGTGAGAATGTCATGAAGCTTGCCTGGAGGTAGCTGTGCTGCTATGGGGAGAGGGAGCCCAGGAAATAGTGTGGTGGAACTAGTTCATCAAGCCAATTCGATTTCAACAGATTTCTGGTTTCGTGGGCCTCACTCCGATCAGTACATCACACGTGGGCAAACTCCATTTTTGGAAAAATCTGAAGGAAACTCTACAAGTTGAAACTCAGTGTTCCAATGGGATTTTCTTGATGTACACTTCATCAGATCTGCAAATATTATTTGAACAGGAGATGGTAGATCTATTTATTGTTGATTTGGGCTGTCATTTCCCTTGTGTTGTTCTAAAGATATTTCTGCACTTTTTTTTATGAAGGTTGCTTAAGTGAGAACCCAAATTGTGCTCCTGAAACAATCATTAAGGGTGGTGTAGCTGCGTATTAGGGCTGCAATGCCCTCACTATCTAAAATAAATTATTCTTTTTTATTCATGGGATTTCTCTCACATTGTCAGCCTTTTCCTGTCCCTTTCTATTATACTTTCCCCTCTGGATGAACACTTGACAGCTGATAATGAAAAAATGTTATATTTAGAGAAAAGTTTGCCTGAATAACAAGAGTGTGAGAGACAGAACTGATGGCATTTCTTGCACTGTGATGTTTAGAAGAGTATCATACTCAAATATCTGTATCTGTTCACTTGAAAATATTGGAAACTTATTTCAGAAGAAAGAAAAAGTAATCCATCTGTTGCCAATTGTCATATGTAAGAGATAATATCAGTCCAGTACAGAATTGCCGTAAGATAATTGGTTCCTGCTCCTGCATAAGTGCTGAGACATTTATGGAAAATAAATGTCAAAGTGAAGCTGAGACGTTTATTTTCAAAGCATGAGGCATGGGTCCTTTGAAAATATTTTAGTTTAATTACTTAAAGGGTAATGTGGTACTCGTACCTGTGAGGCAAAAAATGGCTTTGTTGGCAATTTAATGCCAAAGCAAAGCTTGAAGTGTTTGTTAACTGCCAAAGTTATTTTTTGTTAGAGCTGGTTGACAAATAGAAATTTCCATCTGGTGGGAAATTCTGAGATTCTAAAATTTTGGTTCATCCCAAATCAGATGCAAAGTTGCAATCTCGAAATTTTTTTCATGAAACAAAATATTCCAACATACTTTGTTTTGACTATCGTTTCGACTATTATGTTATATTTATAATATACAAGTCAAAACATGTTGATATTTATATGATATTCTATATCAGAGTTGAAATGATAAAGCTGAAGTGAAGTGTTTCGACTTTATCAAAATGAAATGTTGACAAAAGCAATACGCTTCTACAAAACTATTCCACTGGAAATTTTTTTGACCAGCTCTGTTCATTGCCTGTATACTCAAGTGTCATGAACCCTATTTGTATTATACAAGGCAGTGGTCAATTGAGGAAATCTAGGCCTACACAGGCCTGTGCCAGGGGAACATAATAAACAAGTAACAAGTTTTCCCACCCTGGTGAAGATTTGAAATTAGGAATAATGGTTGATTACGCAGAAAACTGACTGGGTGACCCACATTCTTTGTGTGTGTGTGTAATAAAGCTGGGACAGACTTCCAACAGATTTTGTCTCCCATCTTGGTGTCCAAGTGCTGTACCCTCTTTCATCAGCAATAATTATGTGATATTGGGCCAAATATGCCCCTCTGTGCAGTGCAAAGGAGAGTAAAAAGAGAGGGGACAAAACCGCAGATGGAATAAAGGTTAGATTTGGATGGTGTGTTTTGGGGACGTACTGAGTTGAAGTAGGTAGCACTTGGGTAACAACTGGGTAGCAACTGTTCTACCCAGCACCCCTCCCTCAACAGCTAATTTCTCAGTGGAAATTAATGCTGCCTATTGTAGCATTAACTATTCCTCTGAAACTTCTATTTCCTTTGGAGAGAAGAGATGGTGCATAGCCATAGTGGGGGAGTCATTGGTCAAACGGCTCTAAGAGCTGTCAGAGTGGACCAAGCAGCACTGAATGTGAAGAGGTAGTGCTCTGGATGACACAGGTTCCTTTGGAGTTGGAGCCAATTTCCCTCATTAGCTCTACTCAAATGGCATTCCCCTAGCTCTTTCACGTGACTGTTGACCACTCCCTTACAGAGGAGCATGTTTCATTTTTCCTCCCTATTTCACACAGAAGACTTTATATTTACATTAGTTTTTGTCCCCTCCTGCAGGTTTTTTCAGCAGATAGGGAAAATATGTCCTATGGTCACTCATGGCCTATGGTGATGAAGGTATCGTAAGTCCCGTGGTAAGAGAGAATCTCTTTCTCGCAGATGCACTTTAGATGAGGATTCTTGAAAATAAATGAATGCTTTTTTTTTTTTTTTGGATAACATAAAAGAAAAGGATGTAGAACTATGTTTACAACATATAGTACGTTGTCATAAATATAAAGGGAAGGGTAAACCCCTTTGAAATCCCTCCTGGCCAGAGGAAAAATCCTCTCACCTGTAAAGGGTTAAGAAGCTAGGATACCTCGCTGGCACCTGACCAAAATAACTGATGAGGAGACAAGATATTTTCAAAAGCTGCGGGGAGGGAAAAACAAAGAGTCTGTCTGTGTCTGTCTGTGTGATGCTTTAGCCAGGGACAGAACAGGAATGGAGTCTTAGAATTTAGTGAGTAATCTAGCTAGATATGCGTTAGATTATGATTTCTTTCAATGGCTGAGAAAATAGCTGTGCTGAATAGAATGAATATTCCTGTCTTCTGTGTGTCTTTTTTGTAACTTAAGGTTTTGCCTAGAGGGATTCTCTATGTTTTGAATCTAATTACCCTGTAAAGTACCTACCATCCTGATTTTACAGAGGTGATTCTTTTTTACTTCTATTAAAAGTCGTCTTGTAAGAAAACTGAATGGTTTTTCATTGTTCTAGGATCCAAGGGTTTGGGTCTGTGGTCACCTATGCAAATTGGTGAGGATTTTTACCAAACCTTCCCCAGGAAGTGGAATGCAAGGGTTGGGAGGATTTGGGGGGAAAGACGTTTCCAAACAACGTTTTCTCAGGAACCCAGATAAAGTTTGGTGGTGGCAGTGGAAGTCCAAGGGCAAAGGGTAAAATAGTTTGTACCTTGGGGAAGTTTTAACCTAAGCTGCTAAAAGTAAGCTTAGGAGGTTTTCATGCAGGTCCCCACATCTGTACCCTAGAGTTCAGAGTGGGGAAGGAACTTTGACATATGTATTTACAGACAGTAAATTCTAGTTTTCTGAAACATCATTATTGCTGAAGAAGAAAATGATAGTACTTCTGGGTGAATTCTGTGGAGGGAAATGTTCCTAGCATGTCTTATAATACCCCAGAGACATAATTATTTGGTAATTCTCACAGCTTCAGCCAGGCTGTAGCTGATTAAATAATGTAAGTATATATGTGCCACATCCCTGTCCCTGCCATTTTTCTGAAACTCTTTCTAATAGGACGGTGCTATGAACTGCTGTTTGGATAGTGTGAATTCCAAATATAAATTGGGGAAAGATTACATTTTTGGAACATCTGTAATCTGTGTGCTATTACAGAGTTAATTAGCTGTATATGAATTTTAAGCATTTCACTCTATCTCTGTTATATGGACATAATGCATGTCTTGCATTCTTGAGACCTTATGATTTTCCTAAAGATTGTAGAATAAAAACTGAAACCGGCCTTGATTACACATGATGTTCAGTAGTGTAGCTAAGTACGTGTGTACCAGCTTATTTAAAGGCGTCTTTGGGGGGACAGAGAAGAAAGATATCGATATGGAGTAAAATCCCACTATACCTTTTATTAGTGGCATTGATATGCAGATTAGAATTAATGAAAGGATGAGTCCTTCATTTACCCTGCATAGGTCTGTAGCAGGTGAAAGTGTGCTTTCCTGTTAGGATGGTTAAGTAGCTGTCCTTAATACAAAATGTAAAAGCAGCTTTAGGGCTTGTTACCAGATTAAACTGAATCAATATAATGTACTCTTACACTGATTTAAGAGTGTCCACACAAGAGGGTTCCACTGACTTAATATAATAAATTTAGCAACTGATTTCTTTAAATCAGTGTAATTTCTGTGTGTAGACTGGGTCTTACAGAGAGACAGACTGTCATAAATATAAAGGGAAGGGTAAACCCCTTTGAAATCCCTCCTGGCCAGGGGAAAGCTCCTCTCACCTGTAAAGGGTTAAGAAGCTAAAGGTAACCTCGCTGGCACCTGACCAAAATGACCAATGAGGAGACAAGATACTTTCAAAAGCTGGGAGGAGGGAGAGAAACAAAGGGTATGTGTGTCTGTCTATATTCTGTCTTTGCCGGGGATAGACCAGGAATGGAGTCTTAGAACTTTTAGTAAGTAATCTAGCTAGGTACGTGTTAGATTATGATTTCTTTAAATGGCTGAGAAAAGAACTGTGCTGAATAGAATAACTATTTCTGTCTGTGTATCTTTTTTGTAACTTAAGGTTTTGCCTAGAGGGGTTCTCTATGTTTTGAATCTAATTACCCTGTAAGGTATCTACCATCCTGATTTTACAGGGAGGATTTCTTTATTTCTATTTACTTCTATTTTTATTAAAAGTCTTCTTGTAAGAAAACTGAATGCTTTTTCATTGTTCTCAGATCCAAGGGTCTGGGTCTGTAGTCACCTAGGCAAATTGGTGAGGCTTTTTACCAAACCTTGTCCAGGAAGTGGGGTGCAAGGTTTTGGGAAGTATTTTTGGGGGAAAGACGTGTCCAAACAGCTCTTCCCCAGTAACCAGTATTAGTTTGGTGGTGGTAGCGGCCAATCCAAGGACAAAGAGTGGAATATTTTGTACCTTGGGGAAGTTTTGACCTAAGCTGGTAAAGATAAGCTTAGGAGGTTTTTTCATGCAGGTCCCCACATCTGTACCCTAGAGTTCAGAGTGGGGGAGGAACCTTGACGCAGACGTTTTTAAAATGTCTTTCTGTTAGTTCATAGTCACCAGCAATAAATACATCATATTTTTAATTATCCATTTGTGTACATGAATTCTCTTCTTCCCCATCACCCCACAACCTATTTTGTACTACCTTCCTCTCCCTAATTTACCTACACAACCTATACAGGGTGAGGTGAGAACTTGGTATTTCACTTATCTGTTTTAGTTTTTTGGAAGTCTTCCTCCTCTTGAGCTACAGAGTGACTTCCTCCCTTTAAATCTTACATCTTTCTTTGTCTCGGTTTCTGATTAATGCTTGGTACAAAGTGCTCAGTGATGCTGTGAATTAATGGCATTTTTGTAAAATTAAAATGTATTTTATTTGCCAGAATTTGTTTCTTTGTATTCTGGACCTGCCATTTGTATTTTAAATGGTGGTTTACTTGAAAATCAATAGCGAGACAAGATGGGGGAGGTGATATCTTTTATTGGACCAACTTCTATGATGAGAGAGACAAGCTTTCGAGCTTACACAGAGCTGATCTGAAGAAGAGCTCCATGTAAGCTTGAAAGCTTGTCTCTCTCATCAACAGAAGTTGGTCCAATAAAAAAATATTACCTCACCCCACCCATCTACCTAATATCCTAGGACCAACCTGGCTACAACAACACTGCAGTGAAAATCAATAGTCATCTGTGTATATGGGTGCATGCAGGCATACATTTTGGTTTACGGCCTCCTGGAATTTTGCTTGAATTCACTTTGTTGATTTGACATCTATGCTAACAGTAGCCTACCTGAAAACTTTCACTTGTAGGTTGCTAGTTCATGTCCAGTACATATTAACAGAGATTGAAAATGATTATAAATTGTTGGCTGTTTGATGGTTAATGTAAAATAAATTGGTGGCCTCAGTCCACTTCCCTGTGGACAGTTAGTCATCTTGTACAATTGTCACTGGTGTTGGTAGCCCTTCAGAAAGGTAAAGAATATAATGGGGATGAACACTGAATTCCCCTAGAGCCTGTTGTGCCAGGTCAGGGCTGAGGCATTCTGGCAGGGCAATTTGGGGAGGCCTTCTCTGCTGTTGCTGCCTATGCTGCATGTATTTTATAGATAAAGTTCAGTGCTGTTAATTATGCATTTTTTCTGAGCATGAAGGCCAAAAGTTGCAAACCTGGGTGCTTAAAATTAGGATCCTGAATTCATAGTTAGGCACCTAAAGAAATGTGGCTTGATTTTTCTTTGAAGTGCTGAGCACCCACTAATGCCTCTACAGTTAATAGGAGCTGCAGGTGATCATTACCTAAATTCAGATGTCTAAATATGGATTTAGGAGCCTAACTTTAAACCCAGGTTGGAAAATATTGGACTAAACTCTCTAATATTGGGAGGAGAAAGGGGAAAGAAATCTCTCATATAGGACCTGATCAATAGCCCATTGAACTAAATGGGACTCTTTCAATTGATTTAAATGGGCTTTGAATCAGGTCTAGGTTATTGTCTCCATCAGTTTCTGTTCTGGATGATATAGAATTTACTTGTTGTTTATCTTTTAGATTTGGTGTTGCTAAATATTAGTCTACTCTTCCATCATTCTCAAATAGTATCTTTGCAGTCTGAACTGCTCTGTCAGCACATTTATTTCTCCGAAGCTAATGATTAGAGGAACTCACAGTATACTTTAGGTCCCATCTGCTGGTGAATTGCTGAAATTCTTTGCAGCTGAGCTGTGGTCTGTTACCATTTATTAGTTCATCTGGAATTCCACCCTTGCTGCTTGAGCTTTCATCTTCTCAATAACAGCTGATGACTTAGTATTTGGTGAGACATTCACTTCAAACCATCATGTAGTGTTCTTTTAGCAAGTAATCTCTGTTGGGGTACACCAGTAGATCTGCTCTATTTCTCTTGGCCTTTGTGGAAATGTGAATGACAGCAAAGATACTCTACTGTGGTTCTTGTGACTAGAGTATGCCTTAGACATTTCTGGATGTATTTTTTGATGCCGTCTTCTCCTCACTGTGCTTTCTATTGCTGACATCATTGACATGCTTCTGTTCTAAGATGTTTTACAGCTGATAACTTTCAGAATGATCATCTTAATCTAATAATAATACTTAGAACTTTTACAGTGTTTTCATCATCAGTGCCCTTTACAGGTTGTTACTAAGTAATCTTCAGATTGCCTCTGTAAATTAATATAGATGGGTAAATAAATTTCCATTTCCCAAAGGAAGCAAAGATACTTCAAGTAGGAAACTTTCAGCTTTCTCAGAGTTTTCTACATGATCCTCCATACTAGGGCTCTGGTTTAGCTCTTCTCCTCCCACAGATGAGATAGGAGGATTAGCTTCTAAAGCCAGTAGGACCTTTGAAATCCATGGAGGCTCTACTTCCCTGTGACAAATGTGGCAGTGTCCTGTAATAGCCTTGAAAGACCGTATTGTATTAAGTTCATGTATTATTGTGGGCAGAGATTGTATGTAACCTCTCTATGGGAGAGATGTGATGGATGTAAGAATTTGGGAGTTCAGAAGAATAGATTGAAATGTCAGACAAGTATGGACTTTTGGGACAAGAAGTGGTAAGTGGATTTCCTGGGGATTCCTTAGGGAGAGGTTAATGCAAATTCTCCAAGTCTGATTATGCAAAAACCCAGTTTTTTGAAGCTATGCCCCAAGGAAAGGGTCTTTGTCAGCTTTTCACCTGTTACAGAAGGCCAAGATCAAAGGCTCGAGCTGTATAAAGAAATGGCTTCAGATGAATTTGTAACCTTGGGGAGAAATCAATTGTGGGTTTTGAAGGACTGAAGCCTACCAGAGTCTAGATTAGCACTCAGGATGACCTCTGGTAAGCTTTAAGTGGGTAGATTTTTGTATTTTAATATGTTTTCTCTGTAATGCCTTTACCTTGAGAATAAATGTGCATGCTTAGAAGGAGCTGTGTGATAACTTATAACTGTGGGCAATACACTGGACATCACCATTTAGAGAGAAAGTAACACACAGTTACTGGCCTGCTTAGGCTGTCTGGCTTGCTGAGGATATCACACTGAAACCCAGGGAGCTGTGCAGCCTTAAAACCACTGGCCAGGAGAAAGAGTCCTGATCTCTGCCCAAGAGAAGTGACATCTGGGAGCAGGAAACCTTTAAGTGGGTGCCCTTGAGTGATCAAGGAGGGGAAAAATAAATACAATTACCCTTTGTGGCAGAGCTCTGACCTTGTCCCCATGGGTCCTGCGCTTCCGGGCAGTTTATGCTAGCCTCAGAGGCTCACTGCGACCCTCCACATAGCCCATCTCTCTCTAGGGTCAGGATTACAGTCTACTGAGCCCTTTTCATCATAAGCCAGCAATGGAGGTTGGTGAGAGAACTCCCAGTCTCTGTTGTCCCTATGGGCTTGTTCCAGAACAGTTTAGCCTCCTGTCCTGAGAGGGGCCTGTTTTCCCCTCCCAGGAGGTGTTTCTGTACTGGCCGGTTGGCAGGAACCCAGGCCCGACCTCTACTGCAGGTTCAGGCCCAGGGACCCTAATGGCAGCAGCTGTTGGCAGCCAACCTTTCACTGCCAGAGTTGCTACATTTCCCTGGGCCACTTCCCCACAGTTCTCCCACTTCTCTCTCTTAACTCCTTCTTCACCCTTACCGTAGGGCTCCCTTTCTAGTGGCTTGAGGGCATCTTCATTACCAAGCCATACTTTCTCTACTCTGGCTCCCTTTTGGCCTGACTGGACTGAGCCCTTTTATACTATCAGAGGGGCCTTAATTAGAGTCAGGTGTTCACATTAGCTTAACAGCCTCACCTGTCTCTTTGCAGGCTAATTGGAGTCATGTGTCCACCCTAGCCTGGAGCAGCCCCTGCTTTGGTCAGTCAGGGAACAGAAAACTGCTTATCCAGTGGCCAGTATATCTGCTTTCTACTACTTTGCTGTACCCAACTGGCCTGGGTCTATCACACCTTAAACAGTGACATCTCTATCCAGACTCCTTTCAGAGTCAAGCTGTTAGGGGCTCTGCTTGCCAGCCACCGACCAAAGCACACTTCCCTTAAGGGGAGCATTTCACAGCATAGAGGGGAGTGTGTGAGGGATGTAGGCAAGTTGATTGCTGATAGGATTGTCATTAACTTGCCAAGAAAAATTTCATAGGTTTGAGGGAGAGAGGAAGATCATTTGACCTCCTTAGCTATATCCCTGACCGAAAGGATCCCTGAGCCTCACATGGGGTGTCCACAGAAGGCTGATACTGCGGAGACACTGTGAATTAGTGGATCAGACACTGGCCTGAGAGTTAGGAGACCTAGATTCTATTCCCAGCTCTGTCTTGGGCAAGGTACTTCATCTCCTTGTGCTTCTCTATCCCTACCTGTAAAATGGGGATACTGATACTTTCTTTTGAAAAGTGTTTGAGTTCTGTGGATGAAAAGTGCAGTGATCCAAAGCCTACTGAAGTCAGTAGTAACATTTTAATAGACTGTAAAGCGCACTGAATCAAGCCCTCTTAGATTAAGTATTATTTATTTCTTTATTTTATTGCCTCTTTCCCTACCCTGGGATCTCCTGAATCCTTATACACTCTGTGATGGGAGCAAAAGGAATGATGACATCCTTTGGTTTGCTCATGTTTCAAAAGGCATATAATAGCCATCCATAAGTTAAACTGGCTGTTATAATACATATTCCACTAACAAACTCTCAATTTGTTAACGGTAAGTATTTCTCTCAAACCAAAAACCCTCAGAAATCTGTATATCTCTAAAGACTTCCCGTCCAAAGCCTTGAATTCTTAGATAAAGCAAATGAAAATATATTTACAAAGCATGAATGAAAGTAATAATTTTTTTTAAAATAATGAATATTTTTCAGTGTGACAGGGTTTGATGAGGTTACAGAGGGAAAATTTAAACTGATTGTAGTGATTAAGGGTACTCAATAGAAAATAGTCTTCTGTTGCCATAAATCAGAATTAATCACACATAATACTGTGTGCTGTGTATCTCACGAAAAGGAGAGGAATGAAAGGTAACAAGGGGAAATGGGTTTTATTTATTTTATGGCTTATGGCTGTTTAGTTGTTTTTTTTTTTAATTCTTGGAAAGAAAATTTATAATACAATTTATATAAGTTAATGGGGAGTTGCAAAGTGTTTTCTTTCCTATAGTACAGGAATTCAGCTGACACAGTTATTGGTAGATAACCTAAAGCATAATATGAATCCATACAAAAGGGACTGTACTAGTTTATCCGTGTACCAACTAAGATTATTATACTTAAAAGTCAAAGCATTCTTCAGTTGCCGATTTTGGAATATGGAAATTCAATGTAAATACAAGTGAAAGAATGCTATCTCAATGGCCCCTCCTCCCCCAGTGCCAAAAGCTGTGAACAAATTAGAACAGGTGTCCACCCTCAAATTCTTTGCAAAGCCTTCCATGTGCAATCTGTCACTGAAAGATCAAAGTGAAGCCAGTTCATGTAGCATTTTTAGGGATTTGTAACCTGTCCAGAAAGGATTTTAATTGCTTATTTAGAATATAGACAATTATTACTAAGAATGTATATTTTGTGGCTTTGTCTAATATGTGCTAAATCCTCAAAGGCCCATTTTGCTTGGACAATATTACTTAATCAGCCCCTTTCCTTTCCCTTATAATTGCAGTTTCTAATACAAGATTAAGAAAAGCTTTTAGAAAATTGCTCATAAGAGTTAGACGTTTCATCTGGTAGGGACAGATGTGGGCATTGTACACAGTGTAGAAACAGCTATTAAAAATGCTCATTCTCAAAATAATAGGGATGTTTGATAAAATCTCCTTTTCAGCCTTGTAGGAAATAGGCAACTGGAATGTTACAATGACACAAAACACTTTGGGGAAGATTCGCAGCTGCTGTAAATGGTCATAGCTCCACAGACATCAATTTATACCTTTTTGAAGTTGAGCCTGTGTGTTGCAGTAATGGAAGTTACAGTCATAGGGATGGATTCTGACACCCTTAATGATGTTGGGCAGTGTCTTACTCCACAAATAGTTCCATTGGATGAAATTGTGATGTTATTGACCTAAACTGTGACCGTATAGATCATTGTTGCAACCAGGGTCCTATAGTTGTACCAAATCTTGTACAAAGGAGGTCAAGTATATAGAAAGTATATAGAAAGGTTGAAATTTGCTGGTTATGATTATGCTTTCTGCATGTGTGTATCATTTTTGTATTTGAAATATGAATATTGGTTATGTACCTGTATCTCAAAGTTTTTGATACTAAGTAGCCTCAGGGAAGCATTTGGTCAGCTTCTTGAGAAAGGACTATTCTCAGTAAGTGCCCAATCAAGAAACACTTAACTGACAATGGACTTTGGGAGACGCCAATCCACATCTGAGCTTTTCTGGGAATGTTCAAACTAACATGTAAACAATGGCATCGGCCTGCAAAAAGCTGAATCGTTCATGGACATGTGTCTTGCCTAGATGGCTACAAACTCCATCTTGTTGCTGTGACTTTGCCCAGAAGAACAAAGTGGTTTCCACCCACAAGAGAGAGAATATAAAAGGCCCTGGAAGCCTCTCCATTTTTTCTTCAGCTGGCTCAAGAGATGGCCTCTCCACCCCAAAGAGATGCCTGAAAGAAACTGGGACAAAGGACTGTAACTATGGGGGTGTGAGTGATTGCTGGACCCAAGCCATAAACCACAACATTGGTCTGAAAAGGATTGGGCCCAGACTAGGAAGGAGTCTAGTCTGTGAAAGAAGCTTATTGGAACATCTCTGAGGGTGAAATTTACCTGTATTCAGTTTCCTACTGTATTAGGCTTAGACTTGCGTGTTTTGTTTTATTTTGCTTGGTATTATTTTACTTTGATCTGTCTGTTATTACTTGAAACCACTTAAATCCTACTTTTTATACATAATAAAATCACTTTTTGCTTATTAATTAACGCAGAGTAAGTAATTAATACCTGGAGGAGCAAACAGCTGTGCATATCTCTCTATCAGTGTTATAGAGGTCCGACAGTTTATGAGTTTACCCTGTATAAGTTTTATACAGAGTAAAATGAATTTATTTGGGTTTGGATCCCACTGGGTGTGTGGGTGCTAGAGACAGGAACACTTGCTAAGCCATTTTCAGTTAAGTCTGCAGGTTTGGGGGAGTAGGTCAGACCCTGGATCTCTGTTTGCAGCAGATTAAAGTATCTGGCTCAACAAGACAGGTTTCTGAAGTCCCAAGCTGGCAGGGAAAACGGGCTCAGAGGTAGTCTCAGGACATCAGGTGACAGTTCCAAGGGGATCTCTGTGACCAAATCTGTCACAGAAATCTTGGCCTCATTGAAGTTAATGGGAGTTTTGCCATTGACTTTGACAAGGCCAGAACTTCACTCGTGACTTCAGTGAGACTGTTAGTAGTGTAAGGTACTGGTCAGCATAAGCAAAGGTCTCAGAATCTGGCCATGGTGACAGAAAAAAAGTGGACAGTTCTGTTTAAAAACACATACAAAAAATCCAACTGATGATTTTGTGGAATAATTATTTTAGGTACACAGTGGAATTGTTGGTGACTTTATTATTACATAGTTAGAGGCATTTATGAATATAAGACAAACATGATGTTTCTTTAGGATAAGCGAATGCAATTTTTATATTCTGAATGAGTATTCTTGAAAATGAAATACACAGTTCACTGACTTCATTACAACATTGCTGCTACACTTACAATTTCTGCATTGCACGCCATTTTCATAGGCTTATATTTTGATTGTAGGGACTTGCTCTGAATTGCATGCATCGTCTCTTAAACTGGGAGCTATTAGTTTTATAATATTTTTCTCCAAAATAGCGTTAGCCTTTTTGAGTAGAAAAACAAATTAAAAGTTAACATGTTAAAGATTTATTTTTATTTCTATGATTCAAAATATTGAAAAGATTTTTTGCAGACCATTTGCTTATAATAGGAATTAGTACCTTAAGGGAATAATTACTAGAAGGTAGCTTAGTTAATTTATTTAGAATTGCGTCTTTGCATGCACACTAAGAATTCTGTTCTAAGTTTACGTGTATAATTCCCATTAATTTTATCAGGAATTAAAAACATGTATTCAGAAAAGAATGACACAATATTTTCTTTCTTTGAAAATTTCATAGAGATTTTTGGCATGAGAAAATAGCACACATTTATAACAGCTGGAACAATGTGATTGATCACAATAGCTGCAAAGGAACAATTACACTTTAATAATTCAATAATCTTGTTAAGAAGGAAGTAACTATTATAGCACTTTGTGTAAATACTATGTGACAGATCCTCAGCTAGTGTAAATTGATGTGGCTCTATTGAGTGAATCTGAGGACCAGGGCTGAGATCTTCACCCCATTTTAGCCTCTTTGTGCTGGGTAAAGGAGCCAGAGCAGCATAAAGGGGCTCTAAAAGCTCTGACTCTGGCTGGGGGTGGGCTCTCTCAGCTCAGGCAGTGCAGAAGATAGCTATAAGTCTGACTTTCAAGGATCCCTTTATGAGCACAGGCATTGGGGCTGGAAACAGGAGTGGCATGTCAGCTGCAGGGGCTACAAGTTGTATGCTCTGCTTTTAAAGAGGCACAAAACAGAATCTTATCCTTAGTTTGCTTGTTCTCAAAATTGGTGGGCTAGATCCTCAGCTGGTGTACATTTGTGTAGCCATGTTGTATAAATTGAAGTAAATGGATTTATATTAATTTACTCCAGTTGGGCATCTGGCTCACCACATTTTGGCATGTCTAGACTAGGTACTATTTGAGAGAATGTGGGTTTTTTACATGGTTTTAAGCAAACATCCCTTAGCAGCCAATATAAAGAAGATTTAAAACACTTAAAAAATGTGTTAGCTGTTTATGATCAAGCCTAAACTCCTCTCAGAACCAGCTGACATGTTTTCAAATGTGTTAAACCCTGTCAACACTCGAAGCTAAGCGGTGTTTTAAACTGAGTGAATTAAAACATGTTAGCTAACATGTTTTTAAAACATCCCCTATTTTCCTCCTCTCACAAGGTCTTTCAGAACATATGGGCCTGATCATCATGTAGTGTTAATTAGTATAGTTTCACTGAAGTATGTACACTAATATTGATGATGTATGTTATGTCATTTACCTGACAGTAAATATAAAGACCTTAGAAAGGGAGAATTACTCACATGAGGACAGATACTCAGCTGGTGTAAATTGGATTATTATCCTTTCTATGTACTAAGCGATAAACAAGATAATGTCAATATTAGTGTATACACATATTGATCTAACATAATTCAACAACGCCAGTTATATAATTTGGGGAAAATGGTATAGAGGGAGTTATCTAGTATTTATATTACTGCATCATTTTATACTTGCATATTTAAAAGATCTTTCAGTGAGCAATACAAGAGCTCAGTTTTGTCCCCTTTACTAGAGCTGGTTGAAATTTAGAATTTCCCATTCATGGAAAATTTCAACATTTCAAAATTTATTTTCATTTTTAATTGGAACAAAGGCAAATATTTTCAACATTTCTGAAAACTTTTGTTTTTCTAGATTATGGGTTGTGTTCTGTACCGATCTATGCTGGGGGCTGGCTTTACCCATTGGTGACCCTGGCAGAGAATGCTAATGTTGAAAAGTCCACCAGAGCAGAGAGTGGTTTTTCAAAAGTTACTCCTGGGGGAATTCTGCACCAAAAATTTAAAAATTCTGCACACAATATTTTAAAATTCTGCAAATTTTATTTGTCGAAATAACACTATATAATCATGCCAGTTTCAATTATTTTAGTAATTTATTTCAAAATACGTGTCAACAAGTATGTCTGTAGCAATACAAACACACACACAACAATTCCCCAGGAGTAGAGTTAAAGAAACCCCTACAACAACCCAGTTCCTGCTTCTCTGCCCCCGCCCCAGAGCCCAGCTGGAGGAGCCAGACACTCACTCTCCCTTCCCCTCAAAGCTCAGCCCTGCCCCCCCGGAGACCAGCCATCGCCCCCCACTCCCCCAGCCCAGACACTCACGTCCTCTGCCCCCCAGAGTCCAGCTGCAGGCCCCTCCTGGCCCAGACACTCATAGACTCCTAGAGCCCAGGGATCCAGAGGGAGAAACAACCTGATGCTGGGTCCCAGGCTTGCACAGAGTTTCCTGCGTGCCATGTCTTTTCCTCAGGGAGTACTGGGAACTACAGCTGCTGGGAACCCTCCAATTCCCTCCCCCTCCCCCAGACCTTGTCTTCTATTTATGAGCTGGGCTCTGCTGGGTCCAGCAGTCCCTAGCGGTGGCCAACGTCTCTGCAGCCCATTTCTGTGGGGGGGAAAAAGGAAGTTCTGTGCATGCAACATTAATTTCTGCAAAATTCTGCATTGGGCAGCGGCACAGAATTCCCATGGGAGTAAAGAGTTTGGCAGTGAAGTGACTGTAACCTCCTCCCTTTGGAGGGAGCCAACACAGCTAGAAAACCTTTTTGGTTTTGGAATTAAGAAGGCACGACTGAATAGTTTGATTTGATTGAGTATGTTCCACATAAGTATTATGAAATCTTATAGTCTAGGCCATAAAATAAGGATAATTCTGAGCAAATTAGTAAAAGGAGATGATTTTTTAAACTATTAATTTGTTCGTTTAAATGAGGACCATGTGGACAGTTAATAAATTCAGCGGGTTTCATTTCAACTCCCAAGGAGGGTGTATCCTATGTTTTATTTTACCTACAGTAAATGACACATAGCTGGTTGGAATGTGGAGAGATACATCACTGAAAATTTCCCCAAGTGGAGCTCTGTCATTGGGTATCATTATATCACAGCACATGCGCAGTAGCAATGGTTTCAACTAGCTCTCTCTTTCTTTTGAGTTCTCCTTCTGTGATGATGGGGACATTCTTAGAAGTAGACCCTTGACCTCCACCCCTTTATTTTCCATTTCCAAGGCAACGAGAACCAGGACATGATCATATTTTGGCCACTAAGAAAGCCCATGTTGCAAATGAATATATCTTCCTATGCTGTTCTATAGTCCCTAAAATCTATTGCATCTATATTTGAAAATAAGTAATTTATGTTTTTTAATTAAAATATATTTATCTCTAAAATCTTGCCTTGTTAATAATATATAGTATGGCATTCAAATATATGTTAATATTAAATTTGGCTTTAGTCAAAAATATATAGTAATTAAAATCTGCAGATCTGGCCTTTACATAGAAAATTTATTATTTTCCATTGGGGTCAATGTTAATGCAAACACATTTTTTTTTTATTAAGAGTCAAAACATCTGCATAGTTGATGTAAGGATGGACAAAGAATAGAATTCCTTCTCTGCAGAAGCTTGGAGGCTATGCTTTCAAACTGTTGACTTTAAAACAAATTTGATCTTAGTGTGTATATTCCTAATGCTGGTGTCAAGTATCAGGGGGTAGCCGTGTTAGTCTGTATCCACAAAAACAAGGAGGAGTCTGGTGGCACGTTAAAGACTAACAGATTTATTTGAGCGGAAGTGGGGGTGTTTTGCCCACAAAAGCTTATGCCCAAATAAATCTGTTAGTCTTTAAGGTGCCACCAGACTCCTTGTTATTCCTAATGCTGCCATTGGATGTTTTGTTTTATTGTTGATTTCTTTTTCTTCAAATTATTTAACCCCCTTCTGTTTGCAGTGGCCATGTATGCTGGAAATCTTTCAAGCCATTTATTTTCTAAAAATGCTGGGATCAGGGTAATATTTTATTGACCACAGCCCTTCATTTGCTCAAATAACAATGCAAAAGGTTGGTGTGTTAGGTAGATGAATGGGTGTAATGAATCATGTTCCATCTAAATCCCAGTTATATTCTCATGTCTAGACAGGGTCTGCTACAAGGAACATGTGAGTGTAATTGAATGTCAGTATGCATTGAAGACTTTTTTTCTAATAAGATTTTAATACAAAACAACAACATTTAGTAAAACTCAAAGCATGTACACTGTTTAGAAAAATCTTTTTGAAGTGAGGAATCTGGTTGATTCTTCTGCGCTAAGCTGATTAACTGTTGTGTGACCTTTCAAAGTATGTCTAATATAATCCTGAAAGACCACCAGAGTTGAAACTGCTTTATTATGTCCCCTTCAGGCTTATTATCTGTATCACACGAAATACTAATTCACTTTGGTTTTAGTTAATTTGACAGGTCATTGGTAACATCATTACTAATAGCAACCTACAAGAAGTCACACGTGTTCTGACAAGCTGGAGTTTTTAGATAATGTCAGTTAATTAGAGTACAGTGAAAATGCCAATTGCTTCTCTCCATGAACTGGATATTCTTAATATTTTTGCGGGGGAGAGGCAAAATACGTTTACTTAATGGACAGAGCTCTCTCTCTCTCTCTCTCTCTCTCTCTCTGGCTAAAGGTAATTAAGACTAAATAAAAGTTTGAGGATACCTATAAACAATCATAGTGGTAATACCATGCAGGCACTCTGATGAGGAGGACATCCTTGTCTGGTAGCTGTATATCAAGCAGCTTTTGTGATGAATCATCACAAAGTCACATCAGTCCTTCCTGTTCAAATTCTATGCAGGCATGTGAGGAAGTTTTTGTGGAGTGCTACAGTGGCAATGTAGCATTCCTTGCCCAACATCTTTTGGAGCTAAGGATGGCTGTGACTAGACTAACCTAATTTACAACTAAGGGGACTATAAAGCTGTTCCTCAGCTGATAACTTCAGTACATGGAGCTGTCGTAGCACCTACCATGTACCTACCAGTACATGGAGCTGTCGTAGCACCTACCAGTCTTGTGCTGCTGTTTGGCAGATATAGTGCCTGGTAGATCCGCTGGCTCTGTAGCTACTACAACCAGATTTTCAGGTTGGCTACTCCTTATTTGGAGTAAATCATTTTCATGACCCCCTTACATTTACTGTAAAAGTAAGAGTAAAAATGCATAAATGATAAGGCTGTGTAATTTGTGTTTTGAGAGATTGAAAGAGAATGCTTGACCTTGAAGGGTTAGAGTATGTAGGGAATCTTAAAGCGAGATTTTCTTTTTTAAGATACAAGGGGAAATTTCTGAAAGTTAAATCTCTTTTCCAAATTTGGGACCACTTCTATAAAAAGCAGCTATAATATCTCTTCTTTGAGTGTTTCTATCAAAGGGATTCACCAAGGAATAATTGGCTGTTCCAGAGATACCTCATCCCCACTCAGATCAAAAAATTTAAAATTTATTATCATTAATTTATTTACTTGTACTGTGGTAGCACCTAGGGATCCTCATCAGGGACCAGGACCCCACTGTGCTGGGCAGTGTACAAATATGGAAGAAAAAGATGGTCCCTGCCTGAAAGAGCTGTGATGCTTGCTGTAGAATGTGTGTGGCAAGGGAGCGATGCTTTGGAGTGTCCAAAGGTGGCCAAACTTTAAGCATATATCCCGGCACTGACACCAGACTACCGATGGACCCTTTAGTTATAGTTTCGGCCCTGGCTTATTTCTTAACTCTTGGTAGCAGCAAGATGCTCCTTAGCTGTGAATTGGAAGAAGAAAGATCCCTAATACAATTGCTTTGTTTGATAGGATCTGGGACATATGCCATGTGGAAAAGCTTAAAGACAACAGAGAAACCAGTGTTAGTTTCAAAATAACTTGACTCCAATTTTTTTTAGAACAAAATAATCCTTCAAAAACAAACAGGTGACTGGATAGCACCAAAGTTTTTCTTTATCATGATCTAGGCAGTGTCTTTCCTTTTGACATGTGTATAAACCCTATGCATTCCTGATCTCTTCTTATTCCATTTCTCATATAATCTGCATACCTTTGTTATATTCTGAAGATTGCTCTGTCTCCTATGTCTGTCTTCTATGTTTAATTTTGTTATTTCTGAGCAGAAGTAAACATAATTTATTTATTAAGAAAAAAGACGGAAAGCAAGGGGAGGGGAGATGGTGAAGGGACAGGAGTGAGGTAGAACTGTCAGGATAGCACAGAGAATGTGCTGGGAATTCTCATTTAAAGAAAATACAATGACTATGAGATCACTTTTGGAGCAAGTCAGAAAAATGCCAGAACAGCAGTTTCTCCCAATCATAATATCCATGTTTACACTGAGATTCAGCCTGACCACTTGTTAATTAGTGTTGCCGATTCATATCACACTTAGCTCTATATCTCAACATGCCACAACTGTTCGATTTACATTTCACAAAGAGAAACAGCCCTGACAGAGGCTGTGCAGAGAGGCACAGCTGGGTTATGTAAATGTGATTTATCAAGCTGTAACTTGGGTCCTGTTACTCAGATGCTGGTGTCTAACTCATTGATGATTTTAGTGAGTTTCACACATACTCAGTGTTTGGTATTGACTCTTAAGCTCATTTGCTTTTATGAATGTCATAAAGGTTTACATCAAAGTTATCATATACCCTGAGTCCATGCTCACAGTGACCTGTGATGTTTATCTTCCTCCTTTCCTGCTCTGCCATTCGCCACAGTGACATTTTCAAAGAGGGGTGATGCATACCAAATGTGTCTAATTTAACACCAGACTCCAATGAGTGAAAGAAGCTTAAGAAACAAAATGTAGCAAGTGGTATCTAACTGGTCTGTTATACTGGCAGTGTTTCCCGTTCAGCTGGCCTTGATCCCAAAACCTTTTATGGTGCCATTTGTATCTCGAAAGAACAAACATGTGTCTCTGAAGATGGTTACGTAGTGAGCTTTATCCAATGCCATAGCGTTGCTGTAATTGTAATTAGAGGGGGCATTTCAGTATTTGGAAAACTGCTGTTTGTTAGAACTTGTTTGTAACTCATGGAAAAGGTGTCACATTGCAGGTGTACACATCACACTCACAAATAATACTTTATGGGTTAAATTGAGCCATAAGACTAAGCCCTGAATAAGAGGCAGTGCATAGCTGCGCTGCCCCAGGAGGAGCCCTGGTAAGGAATTGTGACTTAGCCTGGTCTACATGAGAAAGTGACGATATGGAAAGTGGTTTTTAAACCAATTAAGTGAAAACCCCTGGGTGGATACTCCTCTTTCAGTTGAAGAATGGCTTCTTTGAGTTTAGCCTCAGTCTGTCCCAAATAAGCTAAACTGAAATAAGACTGGTTTAAATTGAAATAAGAAGGTCCACACCGGGGTTTGCACCCCTTCAACTCACTGGGTGTAAAATCAAGCATTTAGTTCAACTGGTCCAACTTCTATGTATAGACAAGGCTCCAGAGAATTGCAGTTACTTCCCTTCTCCTTGGGGAGAAATAAATTGCACCGTATTTCCCTCCACATGCCAACTCTACTGGTCTTGCCACACACTGGGATGGGGGAGATGAGGCTTTGTCTGCTCGATTATGGGGGGCCTAGGGAATGTCTGGAGTGCTGGGGCTGCACCCTTCACTAGATCCAGACCCAAATGAAATACTGAGAGCTTTGCACAGAACCCAGAACTAGTGCTTACCTTACCCTTAGACTATTTTTCTTCATTATTTACAGAGATTTGGATGATCTCGTCAGCTCTTTAACACCAAATATTTCCTTTTCTGTTAAAATCCTTTATAAAGCATCCTTTTGTCCTATGAAGTTGTTTATATGAGAGAGAAACCGGAGAGACAAGAAGATCTGTTTTCAATCCCATGATTTTGGGCAATGGCCTGAAAATGCCAACTATCTCTGTCAAAATAACCAAGAGAACAAACAATATACCAGCAGCCTCTATGGTACATTTATACTCTGTTTTTAAAAAGTTACGAAGATTTGAGTATTGCCTTTGTGGGAATGTAGGATGGGCTCTGGGGTTGCAGCAAACAGAAGTTACCATTGTTAGCTGTTGACCCAGGAGCCTCCTATGTTGACTCTTGCACAAGTGGGCAGGCGCTGAAAAGCCATTGTGATGGGAAGTTTGCAGCTGGTTTGAATACTGTAGCCTGAGCTAGAGGAGCGGAGAGTTAAACGATCTCAGTACCTAGAAACTTCAGAATCAAAATAAACATTTAGCTGATATTTTTTTAAAAAGTCTAATCCACATGGGGTCGTTCTGCAATTAATTATTTCATGGATTTTTCTGAGATTATATTTCTGCCTTGTTTGAAAGTATAATAAATAAGGGCAGCATTTCGCCCTCCTACACATATCCCAAATGTAAATCTTTTAGGATATAATGTTCCTCTCCTATTTGGGGGATGTCCCACTGCTGCTTTTAGGGGTGGCAATCAAGTGCTCAGAGGGCCTGGAGAGAATGCGGAGCCAGTGAGTGAGGCCACTACAACCTGCAGAGCTTGGGGCTTAGTAGGAAAGTAGCCCTGGGATCCTTGGCTAGATGCAGAGAGGCTTTCCTTCCATTCTCATTACATGACAAACAGTCTTCCCTTCCTCCAGAGAAACAGCAGTACAACTTGGTACCAGCCTTGCTGCCATTGGCTGTCCATATGAGATTATGTTATGTTTATTTTATGTGGACTGCCCACAGAGGAAGGGGAAATGAAACATTTTTTGAGTAGCCATTGCCAACTCCAGACTGCTGTCTTTGGCCACACAGGCACTGTGGAGACATGCTAGAGATAACTATGCAGAGGACAGGAGAGTAGCCACTTTTCCTCTCCCGATATATCCAGTGGTGCAAGTAGAATTCATTTCTTACTAGTACGCTGCACCAGCTAAAGGTGGCGGGGGCGGGACATGTGACCTCCCCAGGTGACTGCTCACATGATCCCGTCCTGCCCCCAGCCCAGGGCCGGTGCGCCATACTGTCTATAAATAGCTTACTGGAACAGCATACCAGACTGTACCGCCCTACTTGCACCACTGGATATATCTCTCTGACTTCTCTCTCTGTTATTGCTTCTCTCCATTATGTGCAGTAGGAGAAGAGTAAGCGTCTGATATCTACCTAGATCCTCAAACCTCCCGAAAATAACTTTTCTGTCCTAAGTAACCCTGCAGGCCCTACAGATTCTTACAGTATGGAGAAATATTATAGGTACAGGATGTTCTTCTAGCAGTACAGACCCCTGAGCATCCTTATGATCCTTGATTAGCCTTGTGGAACATGGACAGACGCAACACATGCTGTTTAACTCATTCCAGTAATACATTTAAGCAATTAAAATAATCAATTCCAGGGTTTTTTTGCTAATTAAGACGGAAGCATTTTAATTTGAAAAATATAGATTTGATTTTTCACCTGGAATAAACAACACATTTGTAATGGCTTTTGTGGTGTGTCAAGGAACTGAAAATGTAAATTGGACTAAACGGTGGTGATTGTTTTAATGTGGATTAATGTCCCTTATAGTGTTCAGGAGGAAGCTACCAAACTTCATTTTCCCTTTTAGAATTATATCTCTGAAGCTGGAAGACTAGTTCACTGACACTCTGTCTTATTGTAGCCCCATCTCAGAGCCTTATCATCCAATATGAGGGTGTCTCCAGCTTTTGGGTCTGGGAAATGCGGCAGACGTTCTTATATCATTCAGGTTCTAATCAAATGATGATGGTTCAGTTTGTTACAATAAATACAGCTTGAATAAATAAAGATTAAAGCTGGATTCTCCCCTACAATTCAATGAGCACAGGAAAATCATGAGAGAAGGGCTGTGTTTATGCACAATGAGGAATCCTGGCTTCATGGCCATCCATCCCTTTCCCACCCCTACACTCTGTGAAAGTGGGTAGAGGTTGTACCAGGTATAGGAAAAAGAAAAAGGAAAGATCAGTCAGAAAATCCCAGAGTCTGATTTTCTATATGCCTTGTGGGAGTAACCCACACAGGGAGAATATTTGGCTCAAAGCCATTGTTTAAATGTTTGGGCACCATATCTCACCATCAGGTTTCAGAGTAACAGCCGTGTTAGTCTGTATTCGCAAAAAGAAAAGGAGTACTTGTGGCACCTTAGAGACTAACCAATTTATTTGAGCATGAGCTTTCGTGAGCTACAGCTCACTTCATCGGATGCATACCATGGAAACTGCAGCAGACTTTATATACACACAGAGAATATGAAACAATACCTCCTCCCACCCCACTGATGTGGCTCTCCCAGGATCAGTGAGGTTTTTTTTGCACAAAAACCATTTGCAAGGTAGTAATTAATTGATAATTACAGACAGCTATCTGTTTCTTAAAAAAAAGAGCCTTATAATAAATGACGGTAAGTACAATCTGTGAAAGTGCACACTTGTTACCTGACATGATGCAAAATCCTTCATGGCTATAGCATAGGTTTTTAATTCATAAACATGGTAGATTTGATTTTAACTATACTCAGGTGAAAAGGAATTTTAAAATAAAAATTCAATTAAAAAGAAGAGGAGCTCTGTTTGGCTAGAAAGCTTGTCTCTTTCATCAACAAAAGTTGGTCCAATAACATATATTACCTCACCCACCTTGTCTCTCTAATATTCTGGGACCAACATAGCTCCAACAACACTGCAAACAAACATATTTTCTCTTCACAGAAGATGTTCAAAGAAGCTCCATGTTTGGCCCTGGATACATTGTAAATTCTACAGAGATCTCAAAAGGAATTATCATCACTGCTTAAATGTACAACTGCAGCTGGGTCTTAACTGTATCCTAAATTTTTCACCTACATTCACAGTTGCCCAGTTACGGTTATACATACCATTCCTTTGGCAACCTCATTTTTCTTCCTGCCTGACTACAGCAGTGAACAAGGTTTCATTGCTTCCCCAGTAACAAAGGTCTCCCGTTGAAATTCTGTAGCTTCTTTTTGAAATGGAAGAATATGGTACTAAGCCAAACACCCACTTACTTTCCATCAAAATACTTGCAGGGTGGCATTATTCTGTGCAGGATACTAGAAGGCCTATATTTGACATAGCATACCAACTGAAAAAAATGATAGTACTGGACCTGTGCCTCTCCCTGTTTATTTAAGTGTATTGTATATCTTTGTTTAAACTACTGACTCTTTTCCTTACTAGCAACCTACTATATCCACAGATTGACAGTAGTAGTTTCTACCATTATGCATACATTACCAATCATTTTCATTTGTTACTGCATACATTAACATGGAAAACTGAATGAATTTTTAAATAATTCAAAATGATAATTTCCCATCATTCAAAGTAGCTGACTGGAGAGCTCTCTATCGTGTTTTTGCTGAAAGTATTATTTTATAAATATATAAAAGGGAAGTTCTCAATTTTTTCTCTCTCTCTCTCTCTCTCTCGAGTTATTTCTTATGTAGGTTTTGCATTCACTTAAACATTGTCATGCAGAAGGAGCATATGAGCACCCAAGAGCTATGCACAGTTATGGAATCTGTGCTGTAAACTATGGGTCAGATCCTCAGCTGATGGTAATTGGCACGTCTCTATTGGATTAAAGGCAGTTATGCTGATTTACATTACCACCTTAGAGTCCTGTGTTTCCAGGAAATGGGTTACAAATAAATAAAACTACCTCAAGGAACAAATTCACACATCTATCTATGATAGTTATGTGGCATCCATTATCATATTTGAGAATCTTGCAATCTTCACAATGTAGTTACTTCACAACCACCCTGCGAGGCAGGGATCACCATTTTACAAAGGAGTTCCTGAGACTCAATGCGTTGTCCATAGTCACACACAAAATTCTGTGGCAGAGTAGAGAATTGAGCCTGGATCTTCAAAGTCCCAAGCTAATGCCCTAACCACTGGACCATCTATTTACTGCTATTGTGTGGCTTTCTTGGGGTGCACATGTGTCAAGGTGAGTCACCTTGTTGACCACCCCCCCGCAGCAAGAGGGAGAATTGCTTGTGCTTAACTGAGTGTCAGCTCCCTGACACCACCAGTGTGTCAGCTACCCAAACAATTCCTCAGGGCAATGTAAGTCCTGATTTTGCCTTACAGGTTAAAAATAGGCACTCTCCAGTCTGCAAGCCCCTTTGAAGCACTTCCCTGTGATACCCAGCCCCTGCCACTGGCTACTCACAGAAATACCAGGTAGACTAGCCCCAAGGGGACAGTGTAAACACCAGGTTGTTTGATTCAACTGAGGATCGGCTCCTATATAACATCACAGCCCTGAGGCATATTTATAGTGAAAACATAAATTTATTATCAAAAATTCAGATTTAAGCAAGAATAGTGGAAACAGAAAAGTTACATATAAAAGAAAATCATAACATGCTTTCTAGAGATTAAATTTAACAGGTTAATCTCCTGTCAAAGGAAGTTTATCTGACCCCAGAGGTCTTTTATAGCATTTCTAACAAAGACTGGTTGAGTTCCCATTTTCATGAATGTCATTGCACTTCCCAGTTACTTCCTCATATAAAGGAGCATCTTCTGCCTTCCCCTTATGGTCCCCAAAGTCATTATTTGTCCCTAGAGTCAGATGACCACCCCTCCGCCCTAGTTTATTCTTTGGCCTGCTGATTCCATGTTGATTTCATATCCTCATACTGACTTCATATGCAAAAGGGGTTCCATTGTGTTGACTTACAATGCTTAATATTTACTTCTGAAGTGAGGCAGGCAGGTGACTATACATCTTTTGTCTGGCAGAAACCTATTTGTCAACCCTGCCTTGAATCAGACTTTTAGGAACATGCTTTCAGTATGTGTATATACATAACTCCTTACATGGTATTTGGTATTTGCACATACATTTCCCAACACTGTACATGATGAGTGTGACCCCAGCTTTTACTGAAGACTCTTATGACATTATTTATGGATAAATACTATGAAAGCAGTGTCCTAGGTGTAGTGCGTTTGCCAGGCCCAGCAGGAATTGCTGTTACAGAACAGAGAACCCTTTGCAGGTTGTGCTTCTTAGGGTCACAGTCATACCACATCTTGTCATGGAAACACATTCAAAATAATGTGTACATTACACATTTAAATCATTGAGATTAGAGCCAATAATTAAACAATCTGGTAGTTACTTACAAAAGCCCATTCGTGTATGCACCATAGGCCCAATCCTGCTCCTCTGAAGTTAATGTAAAGACTGGTAAGCAATTTGACTTCAGTGAGAGTTGGATTAGGAGCCATGACTTTCAAAGTGTGATCTCTGCATTCTGGGTGGAATTCCAGTTGAGCTAATGCTGTTAGAGACAGAGTTTTTAAACAATAGGAAAAAAAACCCAAAATAATTACGAGACACTTCTTTGACTAAAATTTCACTGGTGTTTCATTTTCAAAGAGAATACAAAATATTTGATTAAAGAAATGCGTAAATAATATTTAGCCCCCCAGGAGCATCACAGACTTTTAAATTTTTGTTAAACAATCCTCTTTTCTATTTTATGTCTGTATTTCCTGCCAAGCAAAATCAAAAAGACTAAATAATGTGTCTAAAATATTTCACAAGAAAGAATTCAGAGGACAAATAGCTGCATGGAAATTTAGAGATTTTAAACTTCTGTGATGCATTTTTGAGGAGTCTTGAATAGAAATAAATCTAAACTAGAGCCATTTATCCAAACCCAACCTCCCCCAAATCACTGAAGGTTCAGATAAAATGGAACCTGGAATCTGAACCTGACAGCTGATATTTTACAAAATGAAAATCAGGCCTGATTTTGTTCAACCCATGATCTTCCTTCTGTTCCCAATAAAGTAGTTGGCAAAAAGTCTCATTCGTTTCAATGGGAGCAGGAACTAGGCCTCTGTCTGGAAGCTGCTGTCTGAAATTCCACATAGAAGATTTTGATCTAATTGCTTAGCATGAAAGAATGTTGGATAGCGAGATAACCCAGTCATTTGTTACTGCATTACAAAGCACCAAAGAAGTGAGCTGTAGCTCACGAAAGCTTATGCTCAAATAAATTTGTTAGTCTCTAAGGTGCCACAAGTACTCCTTTTCTTTTTGTCTAAAAACTGGCTCCCCTGGCTAAAAAAATCTGACACTTCTGTTCAGAACAGAGAGCAATCAGCAGGCGTTATGAAACATTTAACGTTACACTGCTCCAGGGTTACTGCTGTGGATGTACTGTATCATGATCTGCGGCATTAGAGTCAGAGGGCTATGTTTCCTGGAGGACTATTATTGATGGGACAGGGGAACAGAGAATGCTGGGAAGTTAGGTTGGAAGCAACGCAGCCACATAGATGGAGCAGTGTAAAGGGTTTAATAAAATTCCACTTGTTCAGTGTAATCTGTTTTCTGCATCTCTCTTTGCAGATAAAACAGGGCGGCAGCAGGCATTCAAACTTGTAACTCAGATTTTTAATTTTTATTTTACAAAATAGTGAAAAATATTTAAAATTAAATACGTTACAATATATTTATGCAGTTGCATCTCTTTCTATAGAATGCTTCTATGACCAGCTGGTAAGAGACAAGAGCATCTTGGCTTCCATTTTCAGTCCATTTGGCGTTAAACTGCTCAGCCCTGAGCATCTTCTCAGGGTTCACAGGAGTTCAAGTTCAACAGTCTGGAGTGAATTCATGGCTATTCAGTGTACTTCCAAAAAATTGTTGCCAATATGTTCTTGAAATAACAGTGAATTTGCTTTCACTAGGTTCGCACCCCTATTGTGGACACTTTCTGCAAATATTCTAAACCACTAGTTTACTTAATGTTTGTAAATTTTAAGGAAATAGTCACAGAAGGGGATATTCACTGCTTCAGTCCAGTTTCAACCTTCAAAATAGAGAATTCAAGTTGTGTACAGGTCTTTTTGCTGGCCTGCTGTACAGGAGTCAATTTCATGCAGGAAATTATTTTCAAAATATTAATGGGAGTATTTGGACTGGAAAACTGATTGTAAAAGTTGTGTTAATCCAATCAGGGAATGGAATAATATCATGTGATCAATGTGTCCAATTAAAATAACGGACCGGAATCTTCTGAACTATGAATATTGATTGGATCCTGTCGGTTCTCTGCTTAGAATCAAAGGCCAGAAATTATTTGGTGAATAACTTTCAATAGTTAATACATTCAAGCAATTCCATTGTGCGGATGCACTATTTTTTAACACAAAAAAGTGGAATTTGACACATTCCTTATTCAACACAAATTATTTCCCTATCTTTAGTATGTATATAGATTTCAGTTTTCAGCTAAATTACACACATGCAGTGGGAGCGTATAATTCAGGACCATCTGTGCCAGAAAATAAATGCCTCCATCACTTGTACTAAAGATAAATGATGACCTAATGATGGAGTTACCTTCTTTGTAGGCCTCATATTACCATAAGTTTTATTCTATGAAGCATAAGGACTAAATAAGCAATACAATACAGTACTCTAATTGCAAAGGAGCCCACAGTTGCATTAGTGGATATCTTAAATATGCAACTATCCTATAGAATTTAACAGACAATGCAAACCTTTACAAAGATTTTTTTTTTCAGTCAGCCTATAGAATTCTATGGCGAGGTTATCCTTCTCTATTCAATTCTATAGACTTGGAGCAGCAACACCCTGAGCTGGAATTGTATGTTCAATGAAAGAGACCACCTGGGATATGTATATTGGTAATCAAGACAAAGACATTTCAAATACATTTGAGAATTTGTGGACCTGACACTCTATCAATTTTTTTCTTATCTTTGAGCATTGCAACAAATAGAAGTCTCTCCAATGCAGTCCTGTTACCACGACTCTTCATGTGCTTTTGTTCGTGAGTCTGTGAATCACAGTCAGGCTACTTCAAATATCTCCCTTTTTTTTCAAACTTTATTTTTCTTTCAGGTTATTTCCATATTTTGGGCTTGGCTTCTTGAAACTAAATAGTTCTGAGACAGTCATGATGGTCCAGATAGATTGCTCCAACTATTAGGGATTTAGATCCAATTTTGAGTCCCACATGAAGACTCCTGTCCTGCTCTTCATGTCAAATGTAGAACTACTTGCCAGTTTTTAAAACCAGAGGGCACAAGGGTGGATAGAAAGCAGTTTCTGAGTTTCTTTAATATCCCTAGGAAACCTACGAGAGTATAAATGGCATTTGTATTTTGTTAGTGTCTTCTCTACAAAAAGAAAGGAGGACATTTTCCATAGCTTTTACTTTTTACAGTGTTTTTCTGGATCACAGGGATTTTGCCCACATAGTATTTGTTTAAACTGCAGCATTATTCCACTTAATTTGAAATGGCTACCAGGTCAGAAAATTGGAGACCTTCCACTTAAATGAACTTCCTTTTATCTGAAGCTAATGTGTAATCACCTGGCCTTGCAAAGAAGTTGCTTGAGTGTTTGTATTCAGAATACCATATTGATTGAAATATGATACACTGGTTGCCATCAAAAGTCAACATTTACCCACAGTTATCACAATGTAGTTATGCGATGGTGCTTTAGAGATACAACAGTTACCATTTGCAGTGTATTTTATAAAATAAAGTCAATGAAGCAAGTTGATATGCATGGCTTTGCTTGTCAGGATTTTCTTTTTAAATGAACTACACAACAACTTTTGAAAATTTCAGATAGGAACATTAAAGAACATACCATACTTACAACACATTATTCTAGCCTTAGTGTCCAGAAATATGAAAATCTATGTTTAGAGAAAAGCAGCAGTCTTTCTTTCTTTCTTTCTTTCTTTCTTTCTTTCTTTCTTTCTTTCTTTCTTTCTTTCTTTCTTTCTTTCTTTCTTTCTTTCTTTCTTTCCTTTTTTTTCTTTTCTTTTCTTTTCTTTTCTTTTCTTTTCTTTTCTTCATTACTGGTGCATGGTGGAGACTTTGAGAGAGGCTGGTATAGAGAGGCCTTAGTGCAAATAAGAATCAAGCACAGAAAAAGCATTATGCACTTCATTCTGCAGACTTGAATCTGTCTATATAGATTTAGTATATGGCCATGTATCAGCATTGTATCTAAGTGGGGTCTGGGAGTTTTGCCTTTGACTGATCATATCACTGACCATAAACAGGAAACTGTAAAAGTCCTGCGACTTAGGGCCTTATGGTTGCTGCCATGCTGTATGTCACAGGCACTAGGAACTTCTTTGTGAGAGTGGAGATAAAACTCAAATCCTCCAGCTCCAAAAGCACTAGCTTCTACCATATGAACAAAAAGAGTCTCTATTAGTTGTACAGGGCTATCACACCCAATTAAGCAGTTTTAATTTTATCCAGAAGAGGTCATTGGAACAAATAAATACTAGCAAGTTTATTACATTCTCCCAGTTAGATAAAACTTGAGTCTTGAGTGTGTGAGGGTCCCAGGATTGCAAGTCTCACCTCTTATACCTGTGTGGCAAATTGGTGGCCACCTTGGGATTACACAGTTTTCAGTATGTTTTCACAATGACAGTGGGGATAGAACTATTATCATCCTACTATAAAAGCTCAGACAACTCCCATCTGAAGGAAGGAGAGTCAACATTAGCTGTCTCTCCACCTATCTACATACCTAGCTACATATATAGTCCTCATCAGAGTAATGTCTGAGCTTCTGTTAGAAATATAGAGATTTATGACACGAGGATGATCTTTTCAGATTCCACTCAATAGAAAACAGTGGTGCACAAACAATAGCCAGAATACTTATATAGCACTTTCCAGCTAAGTATTTGAAATAGAATTTTGAATCTGGATGAATTCAGATTCACAACAGCCCCATGGAGTATCACAGTTTACAGTTAAGGAAACAGAGCTTCAGAAAGAGGCAAAAAGTTTATTGTAGTTCTGGGAATAAAAGTCAGATCTTCTGGCTCCAAATCATGTGCCTTGACCACAAAATTTTTTCCTTCCCAGAAAATCCAATTTTTCTCTGGCTTGTATCCTTGACTATCAGTACTTTTAGGAATCTGCAGATTTTGGTTTAGCTTGCATGGTGTCATACAATACTTCAGGACAATGTCTGACTTGAATATTCTTTTGAGTGTTGAAAGAAAGGATCTTTAACTGATTTCATTTAGTCTTCCTTTGCAATTTCTGAAGTTTTCACTTCACTATCATTTACATGTAAGAGTATCTGATTTCGACACTGCCAGTTAATGTTAGTGTAATGCCGACAGACCGCGGTTGTTGGTGGGCAGGATCAAACCGGGGACCTCTGGAGCTTAGTGCATGAGCTAAAAGCCAGCTGGCGGCTGTAGAGCAGACTCATTTAACTCTCTCTAAGTAGTCTCGGTGCCACAAGATGGGACAGAACACCACACTCAGGGCCGTCCTTACCCACATGCAAAGCATGCAGCTGCATAGGGCACCACATTTCTTGGAGATTAGATAAAACTTGAAGATTGCACTCCCCTGAAGATTGCAGCCAGGCCCGACCCTGCACTCATGGCGTGGTAAGTGGAGCGACCTGGCCCCAGCCTGCTCTGCTCCCCTGGCTCCCAGCCGTGTCGCCAGTGAGTGCTGGGGGGGTGGTTCCCCCCCCCAAGCCTGGGAGCCAGAGGAGCAGAGCAGGCCGGGGCTGGGTCACTCCACTTCCCACAGGAAGTGGCCAGCCCCCGTCCCCCACGGACAGCCTCCCACAGAGGCCTGGGGCCCCACACAGCCCCTCCGCAGAGGCCTGGGGCCAGCTCCCCTCCTTTTCGGACTCTCTTCGTCCGCGGGTGGGGGGGTGGGGCTGCGTAGGGCACCAAAATAGCTAGGGATGGCCCTGACCACACCCAGAAGTGTGTGGGTTACATACTTCCCCTAGCTGAGGAAGCACATCCTGAGCTTCAGAGACTTCCCAGTTGAAATCCCAGATGAGCCCCCACTTGTAACGCCAACAGATCCCAGTTGTCGACGGGATTGAACCTGGGACCTCTGGACCTTAGTGCATGAGCCTCTACCACATGAGCTAAAAACGAACCTGCTCTTAGCTCAGGCTGTAGAACAGACGCATTTAGCTCTCTCTAAGTGGTCTGAGTGCCACTAGATGGGAGAGAACACCACACCCAGAAGTGTGCGGGTTACGTTAGCAGTAATTACCATTCATGTTTTTTTTTAAAAAAAAAACCTCTGTGAAGATATTTATACTTATCATATTTCTACCATAATATGAACTATAGCCAAGAAATCTATCAGCTGAACATTTAAAGGTTCTGTTCAGGGCAACGAATCTTGTGCTCTGCTGTACAGGCACTGAAAGCTTTCTGGGCTTCCAAGCTCAGTATAAGCACAGGGTCTGTTAATTTTTAATCGAAATTGTTGTTCTGACATCTCCCTCAAGAACTCTAACTCTTGCCCATCCTCAATACCCTCTAAAGGCATGTCCTCCTCCAATATCAATAAATTAGTGGCCCAGTATCAATTCTATTATTGAACACTAGTCAGCCTCTTATTTTTTGATTTCATTAAACTATTTAAACTATTGAAATATTTTAATATGTATGGGACAGAGTACTAACTGTAGCACCCTGATCACTGACATTACTGCTGGAGGGAAAAGGCTGCAGGCTCAGTTGGAAGCAATTAAACACTTTCCGTTGGGAGATTATGACCACCACCTGGCTGGTCATTGCTGGGCTAATGATACAATTAGCAATAATTGGGAAGATATAATGGCGGAAGGAGGGGAAAAGGGCCAAAGTGACAGGATGAACTGAGAAGAGGAAAGATGCTACATAGAAGTTTCCTCTGACAGTATGTCTGTGACATGTTCTGTTTGCGGGAGACTGAGGAATACAGGTACATGGGGTGAAAAGGAAACAACTTGGGGATGCTTGAGGTGGAGGGGCCATGGAAGCAGGCTAGGTAGAGAGGCAAGTATCTGAAGAAGCACCCTATGACTGTGAAAAAATAGTTATGCTCCCCAGGTTCTACATAAGATTATTTCGTTGATTAGTGCGTTTTAGGAGCCTAAACAAGCTGACAGCATCCCTTTACAATAAAACCTTTGAGCAAGGGTAATCAACTATTTTTTGTCAGGGTCCAAATTTCTTGGTCAAGGTTCAGACTCCAGAGAAGAATAAACAAACCCCACTAATGATAAGTAAATAAAAAGATTTCAGGGTCTGTTCAAAAGCATCTGACAGTTTGGATTTGGACTGTCTACTGACTACCCTGCCTTTGAGCACTCTGGCTGAAGCTAAGTACTTGAGAAAGATTAATGTTGTCTTAGGACTGTATATTGTACTCAGTGTTTTCTATTCTTCCATATTTCAGTGTTTGGTTTTTTTTTAATGTATAAACATATGTAACCTCATGCAATATCAGGTATAACAGTAATGCTCTACTACTATTTTAGAAGACAGACTTCCTCCAGAAAGGGGAGAACATTCAGGCTCCCTGCTTTTCCTCAGTGCCTATGAAATGATGCATGCTACCCCTACCCAGTGGGAGAAATGAATTCCAGTCCAACACATACATATGCATATATAGTCACCTGACCAAAGTGTTAAAGGCAAGATTCCAGGTTGCAAACGTTAAACATCTTTCTTGAATTTGCTTTCCTAAAGTTCAGAGAATGCTGTAGGCTGCTCTAGCTCTGAGCTGCCATGTGAATTATGCATTTCCTTCTGTTTCTTAATGGGTAAATGTATTTATTTTTGTAGGCAGAGGACCTGATTTTAAAATGTGGCCTTCAGTTTTGACAACAGATTTATCAGGGGCACCATTTCAGATTTTGGTAAGGGGTGGAGCAACTTTAACCATGATGCCAGGGACTACACTACAAACACAAGTAGATTTCAAAAATAACCAAGCATCACCACTACTCTGCAGGCTAACTACTTTAAACCTTGTGGTATTGCAATGTTTGAATGATGCACATGAACAATATTTTATTACAACCTAAATCAAATAAGGGGGGATATGACTGAGGTCTATAAAATCATGACTGGTGTGGAGAAATTAATTAAGGAAGTGTTATTTACTCCTTCTCATAACTCAAGAACTAGTGCTTGCCAAATGAAATTAATAGGCAGCAAGTTTAAAACAAACAAAAGGAAGTATTTCTTCACACAATGCACAGTCAACCTGTGGAACTCTTTGCCAGAGGATGTTGTGAAGGCCAACACTATAACAGCATTTAAAAAAGAACTAGATAAGTTCATGGAGGATAGTTCCATCAATGGCTATTAGACAGGATGGGCAGGGATTACCCTCTGTTTGCCAGAAGCTGGGAATGAGCGACAGGGTATGGATCACTTGATGATTACCTGTTCTGTTCATTGCCTCTGGGGCACCTGGCATTGGCCACTGTCGGAAGACAGGATACTGGGCTAGATGGACCTTTGGTCTGACCGACTATGGCCCATGGTTTTTGTTCTTATTATTTCATAATACCCTACAACTGAAGTGCTTTTCAGAGCAGCAGTTTTTGCATTCTTAATTTTCCAGTGCACAAATAATTGAAATTCTACATTTTGGTAAAATTTCAATGAACCTCAGGTTTGTATTAAGGAGATCAAAATATGTTGTTTTCAAAATCTTGTAGCAGTAAAATCAAAACTAAAAATGAAATAAGATGGACCATATTCTGGTCTCATTTACACAATTCCAAATTCAGAATACTGGTTGAAACCCATGCAATTTCTCCAGATTGACAGCAGTGCTAAGGAGAGCATGATTTGCCCCTTTGTGTTTGTTAGTTGCAATTTCTGTTGGGAACTGTGCTAGAGATAGCTATGGATATGGATCCTCTGGTAAAACCCCTCCCTTAGTGGCCCACTATATTAAAGAATTCCTTTAGCACAACTTACTGTAAGTATTAAAGTGTACCTAATTACCAGAATTTGATGTTTCTTTGTAAAACTTCTGTAACGATTGGAACAAACATTGCTGCCGAGTAACATTAGACCTTTTTGTAGGACCGATTGCAATGCATTAACTATGGTAAAAGGTCCATCTGTATGGAGATCATCCACAACAGAACCCTTTCATTTGGGACAGGGAAGCAAGCCATTTTTCAAGGGGGTACATAAATATAAAGTTGAACCGGGGGCTACATCCTTTAAACACATATTTCACAAGTCATCATCATCTAATACTTGTGCATAGATAAATGAAGGGGCATTCTGGAGGTAGCTCTTGCTCTTTTTGTTGAAACACTGAAGATCTGAATTGTCCAGAGGGGTTTCTTTCCAGAACTACACCGCTGAGCATCATTTACTCTCTCTGATCTTTTTCCTTTAATTTCTTTAGTGCACTGTCCTAGGCACTTTAGAAATAATTCTACATTGTATCAGTAAAAGCACTGGCATCTATTGATTACGTGGCAGACAGCAATATATTTCAATTGTGAAAGGTTAGAAAACTTCTCAAAAATATGATGAACTCACCAAAGGTGACATAGATCCATTTGGCAGATAAGGGTCTAAGAGCATTGGATCAAACTCCTTTTTGGGGGAAGGGGTCATGGGAAAGAGGATTTGTAATTGGCAGCCTGGAGGATGAAGAGACAGGATCCAGGAATCCACCCCAACTCCCCACCCTAGGAAAGCCCAAGGCTTTGGCCGGGAGAGGCACAGCACAGAGTACGGGGGCAGAGTGGTGTGTGCAAACAAGGCAGAGGAGCCCCAACAAAGGCTGTTGACATCAAAGAAGCTGCCAGCTGATTGACAGCTCAGAAGAGGTGTTGTGTGACTCTTGCGCACACACACACAGCGCTGTGCATCTGTCCTAAAGGGCCAGCACTCGCTTCCTGCACACCTGGGCACATCCGCGTGGAGCAAGCTGGAACCTGGCTTGGGTACAAAACCCGGGGGGAGAGGGGAAAGCGCTGCACCTGAATTTTATGTGTACATAACTTTGAGTACAACAATTGCATGTCTACCATCTGCACGTGTGAATCAAGTAGAGGTTGGCACCTGCAATTAGTTGTACAGGTCTTTACTAAAATCAGAATGAGAGAGTTCCCTAGTTTGTTTTCCATAACTCGAATAATCCAATTATTGATGGCTACGTTCAGGGGCAGGTAAGGATAACTGGAATGTAGTAATAACAAGTGTAAATTAATATAGGAATATAAAATTGTATGTCTCCGTCCCATCCTTCATATGTTATCTTCTAAAAAAAGTGTAAATTCTGAGAGGGTGGGAGCAGGGATTACAGGGTTTTTGGGTTTTTTTTGTTAATTTAATACTTAGCACAATTGGGCCCTTATTTTGATGGGATTCTAGACACTACAGCATTATAATAATTAGGTTAGTTATTTATTGTCACTAGTAGCCAATATGTAATTAGCCCTTTTACTGCAGGCTGTTACTACTTTGTACTGCAGCTTTAAGTAGACATTCCCTGATAATAAGTAGGACATGCATACTTCATGCTTTGGGCAGCCTACGATGCCTGTGTCTGTTTGGCACAGCTGGTATTTGAGAGCAATTAAATGGTTAATTACTTTGTGTGATATATTTCAGTCCTTTAAAGTCTCTCATTTTCACTGAAAATGATACTGTTTCAAATAGATAGTTGAATCCAAACCATGAGATGCAATTTGTTGCTACACACAAAAGTAAACCTAAATTTTTAAAAAATCATTAAATAGTTTATAGTAGGTTCATGTGAGATGTGGAAAATATTGTAACTATATTCACGGGGAAATGACCTTCATAACTCACTTGAGCTGCACCTTTCATGTGTTATGAGCTCTTCTCTTGCCAAGAAGAGATTCCTCCCCTCCGCCCTCCTCCCCCCATATCTCTAACATGCCCCTTGTGAATACTACTTGCCTCTCTCTAACTCTAATACTGATTGTATTTCTCTTCTGTTTATCAGTCCGGGGAGGGGAGGGGGGCAGAAGAAATAACAGAAACAAAACCACATCTCAGATAAAATTGTGATTGTGATACAGTAGATAGTGACACAGTAGAAATTGCACACGGCTGACTCACCACTCTGTAAGCTTCCCCTCAGGGGCCAAACTGGGGAGATAACTGGCTAATCACCCAGTCCTTTGTCAGTTAACAAGGGGATTGAGCTTGACAGCTGGGATAGTTAAAAGGGAGAGGGGGAGGCTGGAAGGAAAGACCAATGCTTGATCTAAGCTGTCAAGCTATACTGAAGTAAGGCAACTTACATCAACCTAACTCTGTAAGCATCTACACTGCAATGATGCTCCCACTGATGTAGGTCACCCACTATACTGACATAATAACTCCACCTCTGCGAGAGATGTAGCACTTAGGTTGATGTAGTTAGGATGATGCAGTGTCTGTGCAGAAACTGTGTTATTTACATCGCCTGTGGTCTGTCAGCCCCACCACTCCCAGGCCCACATAGAGTTACCACCTATCTGTTTTTCCACCCAAACAGTCTGGGTTTCAGCTTGTCTGGGTGCCATTTGACAAGCCTGTATGTCTGTTTTTTGTTTATTTGGGGGGAGAAGAGGTGGGGTGCAGTCTTGGGGGGAAGAGGCAGAGCAAAGGGCAGGGCCTCAGCGGTCTGGTCACCAGCCATTAGAGAGGTGGCAACCTGGGGCCCACAGGCAGAGCTCTGTCTGTGATTCCTGCACAGGGCTCACAGTCTGGGCCGTGGGCCTCAGAGGGGCAGGGGACTCCAGCTGTCAGTGCCTCACAATACCCCACACAGTTAAATTGAGGGAAGCATTCCTGATGAGAACACGCACCACCAAGAGAGGGGGCGTAGTGTGGACTCGAAGCACTGCAGTAATTACTATGGTGGCTGAACGTCGACCTAATTTAGATTGACTTAATTTTGTAGCATATACAAGGCAGGAGAAGCCCATGAGGAATGAGAACCCTTGCCCTGAGCCTAGAGAGTATGCCTTATGCTGTAGGGACACAAACTTGTGCAAGATGATATAAATAAAACACATGGTGCTGACCCTACAGGAGAGTGTGTGAGGGCGAAACACAGTGTGGGGGGGGAGCTTACCCTGCGACAAGGATGTATTCCTGAGGTCCAAGAAGAATGCAAAGTGTACAGAGCAGCCTAGAAAATGGAATCAAGATGCCTGAGAGTCTAGCCATGTTCTGTGCCTTTATTTTAATTTAATAAGCCTTGAAATGTGTTTTATTAGTTTTGTAATTACAGTTTCAAATTGTTTTATTTTGGCAGCTGCATTAAAAATGTAAACATCAAATAGTACCTTGAAATTGTTTCATGAACCAGTTTGAATTCTTCTACTGGCTCCCTGCCTTACATCTAAGCAGAGCTCAGGAGACAGATCCTCTGAAGATATGTTCGAGGAAGTCTCCCTAATTGAAAAATCATTTCCCTCTTTTTTTTTTCCCCTTGCAAATACAGAAAGACTTCATTAGGAGGCTCTCTAATATAACATTCACAGACAAAAAGCTACTATACTTTAGCTTCAGTTTTCACTAAACTCCATTACAGAGACTCAGATTATTCACACACACAAATCTTTATGATTAGGTCGCTAAAGTTCTTTCTCACACTGTAGAAAATGTGTTATGCTTAAGCTTAAACCATGTTATTAGTTTATTATTCTCCAACATCTGTCTCAAACTTGTGAGAGAACTGAACTGTTTGGCTCAGTTTACATTTAAATCCTGTCAAAGCTAAGGAATTTGTCACACCAATCACTTTGTGGCCCACCTTGCATACATACCAAAAATACTCCCAAAGACTAACAGGAATTCCTGCCACCAATTAGATTAGACCTGCTTTGAAAAAATGTAGCAAATTTGGTCTCTCACTTTGGCAGTTACCAATTGTGACTGGTTCCCCAGAGTACAACCTAGAACTGGGGTACTGCTGAGCCCTCTGTTTCACCAACCTGAGCTCCCTCTCACACTGTGATGCTGTGACAAGCTACAAACCTTGCCATGAACTTATGCTGCCATCCACAGGCAGAGAGACACCCAGCTGAGTTACATGAAGCTTTCATCAACCTCTCATGAAACCAACAAGGAGAGGCTCCAGCCAATACTCCACAGGTCCCCAGCCTAGGACCCCATAGCTAAACTATCTTGCCTTGGTCAGAAGCCTGACCAGTGTCCGTTTATTACCCAGTCTGCCCCTCCCTCAGTGTAGAAAGGACATGCACCAGTTTTTGTTTCTGAGCAGATTCTCCAAACAGTCTGAGCAAAAATACTGTCTCCCACACTATTCTTGTCAGCAATTTAAAGAAGTATGGGCTGGACGAATGCACTATAAGGTGGGTAGAAAGTTGGCTAGATTATCGGGCTCAACGGGTAGTGATCAATGGCTCCATGTCTAGTTTGCAGCCGGTGTCAAGTGGAGTGCCCCAGGGGTCGGTCCTGGGGCCAGTTTTGTTCAATATCTTCATAAATGATCTGGAGGATGGTGTGGATTGCACTCTCAGCAAATTTGCGGATGATACTAAACTGGGAGGAGTGGTAGATACGCTGGAGGGCAGGGATAGGATACAGAGGGACCTAGACAAATTGGAGGATTGGGCCAAAAGAAGTCTGATGAGGTTCAACAAGGATAAGTGCAGGGTCCTGCACTTAGGACGGAAGAACCCAATGCACAGCTACAGACTAGGGACCGAATGGCTAGGCAGCAGTTCTGCAGAAAAGGACCTAGGGGTGACAGTGGACGAGAAGCTGGATATGAGTCAGCAGTGTGCCCTTGTTGCCAAGAAGGCCAATGGCATTTTGGGATGTATAAGTAGGGGCATAGCGAACAGATCGAGGGACGTGATCGTCCCCCTCTATTTGACATTGGTGAGGCCTCATCTGGAGTACTGTGTCCAGTTTTGGGCCCCACACTACAAGAAGGATGTGGATAAATTGGAAAGAGTCCAGCGAAGGGCAACAAAAATGATTAGGGGTCTGGAACACATGAATTATGAGGAGAGGCTGAGGGAACTGGGATTGTTTAGTCTGCGGAAGAGAAGAATGAGGGGGGATTTGATAGCTGCTTTCAACTACCTGAGAGGTGGTTCCAGAGAGGATGGTTCTAGACTATTCTCAATGGTGGAAGAGGACAGGACAAGGAGTAATGGTCTCAAGTTGCAGTGGGGGAGGTTTAGGTTGGATATTAGGAAAAACTTTTTCACTAGGAGAGTGGTGAAACACTGGAATGCGTTGCCTAGGGAGGTGGTAGAATCTCCTTCCTTAGAAGTTTTTAAGGTCAGGCTTGACAGAGCCCTGGCTGGGATGATTTAATTGGGGATGGGTCCTGCTTTTGAGCAGGGGGTTGGACTAGATGACCTCCTGAGGTCCCTTCCAACCCTGATATTCTATGTTTCTATGATTCAAAACACAGTGTTACGCAGGTAAAATATAAAACAGTTTATTAAGTACAGAAAGATAGATTTTAAGTGCTTATAAGTAGTAAGTGAACAGAATAAAGTTGTTATCCAAGAAATACAAGTAAAATTGCAATCTGAGTTCTATCAACTAGACAGGATTTGAATCAAGCAGTGTCTCACCCTGATGGTATAGTTCCTTACTGCACAAGGGATTCTCCTTTCCAGCATGGGACTAACTCCTCAGTTCAGTCTTTGTTTTCCAGACATGGTTCCAGGTGTGGGGAATGAGGACCAATGATGATGTCACTTCTCCTCCTTTATCGGTTCTTCCAGCTTGCTGGAAAGATCTTTTGCTATGATGTGAGTCAAACAGTGTCATAGAATCATAGAATATCAGGGTTGGAAGGGACCCCAGAAGGTCATCTAGTCCAACCCCCTGCTCGAAGCAGGACCAATTCCCAGTTAAATCATCCCAGCCAGGGCTTTGTCAAGCCTGTATCATTGTATACAGGATCTGTATACAATGAAGGCTTCTCAGAAAGAGCATGTAAACAATGGACAAACAATGTAAACAAGGAAAGTGTGGGCCCCTTACTGAATGAGGGAGGCAACCTAGTGACAGAGGATGTGGAAAAAGCTAATGTACTCAATGCTTTTTTTGCCTCTGTTTTCACTAACAAGGTCAGCTCCCAGACTGCTGCGCTGGGCATCACAAAATGGGGAAGAGATGGCCAGCCCTCTGTGGAGATAGAGGTGGTTAGGGACTATTTAGAAAAGCTGGATGTGCACAAGTCCATGGGGCCGGACGAGTTGCATCCGAGAGTGCTGAAGGAATTGGCGGCTGTGATTGCAGAGCCATTGGCCATTATCTTTGAAAACAAGTGGCGAACCGGGGAAGTCCCGGATGACTGGAAAAAGGCTAATGTAGTGCCAATCTTTAAAAAAGGGAAGAAGGAGGATCCTGGGAACTACAGGCCAGTCAGCCTCACCTCAGTCCCTGGAAAAATCATGGAGCAGGTCCTCAAAGAATCAATCCTGAAGCACTTGCATGAGAGGAAAGTGATCAGGAACAGCCAGCATGGATTCACCAAGGGAAGGTCATGCCTGACTAATCTAATCGCCTTTTATGATGAGATTACTGGTTCTGTGGATGAAGGGAAAGCAGTGGATGTATTGTTTCTTGACTTTAGCAAAGCTTTTGACACGGTCTCCCACAGTATTCTTGTCAGCAGGTTAAGGAAGTATGGGCTGGATGAATGCACTATAAGGTGGGTAGAAAGCTGGCTAGATTGTCGGGCTCAACGGGTAGTGATCGATGGCTCCATGTCTAGTTGGCAGCCGGTATCAAGTGGAGTGCCCCAAGGGTCGGTCCTGGGGCCGGTTTTGTTCAATATCTTCATAAATGATCTGGAGGATGGTGTGGATTGCACTCTCAGCAAATTTGCGGATGATACTAAACTGGGAGGAGTGGTAGATACGCTGGAGGGGAGGGATAGGATACAGAAGGACCTAGACAAATTGGAGGATTGGGCCAAAAGAAATCTGAGGTTCAATAAGGATAAGTGCAGGGTCCTGCACTTAGGACGGAAGAACCCAATGCACAGCTACAGGATGATACAGGATACAGGTCCTTAGTATCGTAGGCTCATTAAGGAGAATCCCGATTACTATCTGGCTTCTCCATTGTTGTACCTGAAAGGCTCGTTGTGAGTGTTTCCAACTTCACAACATATTTCAGTAACACACATAGCAAAACTTCACAACTTCACATACAATTTAACAGGGTATTAATGGTCAACAGATTAAGACTTTTAAAATGATACCTTACAAGACATATTTTGTACAAAACATATCATAATCATATCACCATGGTAAATATGGGTGTGCCAGGGTGTTGCTTTGGGGTACAGTGTGTCACACCAATGTTGCATTGCTAGTGTGAACAGAGTAGAGTAATAATCCCAGTAGAGCATACATCCATCCCTCTCGTATTCCACAGTACAGGGGCCACTGCTTAGGTGACTTGTCTGATCTTCTCCAAGCCACTGCTTCAGAGACTGTCCTAGGGATTGTGGCATAATTACCTGCATACAGTCCAACTGCAGTGAGACTGAACAGTATCTATGCAGTTGCATGCTAGTATTGCAATTTGAACCAGCATGGCTACCATGGAAAACACTGCACCATTTATGCCTACATTAGATCCCACCAGTTTAATTATCAAAAAAATCATTTTTCTAGTGTGAACAGGGCCTTAGAAAATTCAGTGTTATCTGAACCTGTCTACCTAGTCCTGAAAATGTGGTGTTGGTTTTTTTAATGGGTAAAACTTGTTTTTGCCTAATCCTCATTGATGAAATAAAACAAGTGGAATAAACCATTTTTTAAAAACCATTTAGTTAATGCACCTTTTTCTACTTCTAAACATGTTTTTTTTCTGTGTATATGAGTGTGTTTCACAACACCACTCAGCAAATAGGGCAATCACTAAGATTTGCTGTTTTAAATAAGGGGTTTCACCTTCACCACTCATCTGTTCATTTTTTATTTTTCTTTGAAACTGGAACCAGGAATGTATGATATCACTGTCAATTTCATGGCAATAAGAATGAAGTAAAAACACAGGATTATAATTTTATTGCAGGATCATGAGAAATTTTATTGTAAGTGAAAATTCTTATTCAAACACTAATAACTTCAGTAACCTGGTGGGGCTTATATAAAATTGCAGTGAAAGTAATGGCTTTTGTGGAGGGTCAGGGCTGGAAGGAAGGAAAGTAAAAATATCCATTTTATCTTTTAACGTCTATCCTATATATCTTTGTTTAGACGCTGTGGCTTCTATTAGATTTAATGACTTTCCACTGTAGCTTGCATCCTTACTAAAGAGGGCAGCATTTATTTAAAAACTATTTATTTAAAGCTCCTACTCAAAAGTGGCTTTTAAAATAGAGATAAAAGTGTGTTTGTTCTCAGCTATCTTAGTGCATTTGGTGTGATTTATTGTTGAGAACCAGCACTCTGACTGGAAGAGTTCAGGGATGAAATATTTTGTGTATATGTGGATGTATTTTCTCCTCCACATACACACAGACTATTTCATGTCTCTGTTAATTACAGCTTGATTAATCCAGCTGCTTATTAATTTTGTGATGTGTCTTAGTAATAACTGTGCCTGATATCTAGCCAGGAATCTGGGGGAAACGCTATTTTACTGCTGTTTTAAGTGTCCCCGGCATCCTCAACCACATTTCATATATCTGCTCAATGCAATGATTGAATCCATCTGTTACCATTCTATGGCATGTTATCATTTGCCAACCACTCACCATGGCCATTAATTGCATGTACATGCTCCTGCCACAGTTGCAGAGGGTACAGTTGCCCTTCCAGAGTGGTGTTTGTGACTTATTTCACTGATTACCAGGACTTCGGGGAAATGCAGTATGTTGCAAAGTGTCCCCTTCTTCTCCCATGCATTATAATACTATTTGATTACATCTGCCAAATCCATGGATGGAATTTACTGGTCTCCATTTTCACATCCTTTCTTCTTTGCAATCACTGTCAGTCACACAAATACTTTAGTAATTGTATATATGTGTGAAGGGTGAGGTCACTTACCCTTATCCATCTCATTGTATTAACTACATTACTGCCAAATTTAGCCTGATGTCTAGGGAAAGCTGTTTTATTTCCCTGTTAAGTATCACACTTGTACTGTTTTAACATTTATATTGCAGCAGTGCCTAATGGGAGTTCAGTTTTCGTTAAAGGAGAAGCTGAAAAGAACTCAGTGGAGAGTGGGGGAGAACCGAGATTCACCAGTTAAAGGAGCAGAAGAGAGTCCAGAATGAATGTATTTAGCAGGAGAAGGGAAGGCTGAATTCATTCATTGTTCAGAGCCCAGAGTTTAAGTAATGTATGTGTCAAATTTAAGATTTTTTTTTTTTTTGGTGGATTCAGGCTGGCAAAAGGAGGCTGGAAGGGGTGTAATTAACTGATGTGGGAGTGAAGGTATGGTGTCATAATAACTTTGAAAAGCCACTTTAACAAATTCCAAATGAATAATAACCATGCAGAAAACAGCTCAGGTCTGAGTGATGCCAACAAGCAAATTGCTACATTAATACTATCAAATTGAAATGGTGATTTATTTATTTTTCTAGTTGTTGAAATTAAGTTTGTAATGGCATGGTTGAAAGTCAGTTGTTTTGCTGCCACCCCAAAGTTTCAATAAGACCTTGTTAGAGCTTGAAGATTTCTTTCCTCCCACCCCCATATGACCACCAGATGAGGAGCAGAGAGGAGTGAACTTCACAACAAAACTTGGGTACTAGACAAAAGGAAGCCGGAGGTACTGGCTTTATACTCCATTTGCACTGTCCATAGGTTGAATCCTGGCCCCATGGAAGCCAATGGAAGGGCCCCTATTTACTTCCATAAGTCCAAGGTTTCATGCATAGTTTCTAAGACTTGTGCTTTGAGTGCTTTTGTCCTGTCCTTCTGCTAAGCCTAGTAAAGAATCTTCTCCTTGAAGTTGTGTGTATTAATACTCATTGGGAAGCCATCAGGCACTAGAGTCTGTGGGGACTAGTTGTTCGAAAGGCAAGCTACCAGGTATCTGAAGTGCACTGGAGTGTCACCACAACCACAGTAACACCATGGAGTGGGGTTAATTACAATGTATATTTTAGGATGGCTGGAACATCAGTTCCGTGCCTCTTTTGAAAGCCACACAGTAGTGCCCTATATGATTTAAATGACTTACTGAATTGTAAATGAATCCTTTTAAAAAAGAATTAACAACACCTCTGTATAAGTAAAATGGCTAGATATTGTCCACATACCAAAAATCTGTCTTGGGATTTATGATTACTTCTCTTCATTCAGTGACAATGAAAGGAACACTCATATAGCTACACCGATGAACAGCCTTTATTGACACCATACATCACTACTGGTATATAAATAATCTTTAAAAGATGCCTATTGGTTGCCCTGGTTGGACAATAAAAATGAAAAATAACTTCAGAGTGAAAACAGTACTACCAACAACCTTAGATCTTGTACTATCAGACATAATAGGTTTGTAGCCTCTTGGATATTTTTATTTCTCTGTTTCTGAATTATTTAAAGGAAAATAACCAAGTGTAACTGTGAGCTATGCAGCTCTACCCTGCAAATGTAGTCTCTTCTCATTTGGTATGTGAGAGTAAATCCACATGATTTATTTATAGACTCCCAGGCTTTTCTATGGTGCTCATCACCACAGTAGCTGAATGCCTCATAAACATTAATGGAGTTAACTTGACAGTGCCTACACTGAGAGGCAACATTCTCTCCATTTATAAGATGGGTAACTGAAAACACAGAAAGAAAAGGAGGACTTGTGGCACCTTAGAGACTAACCAATTTATTAGAGCATAAGCTTTCGTGAGCTACAGCTGAGCTGTAGCTCACGAAAGCTTATGCTCTAATAAATTGGTTAGTCTCTAAGGTGCCACAAGTCCTCCTTTTCTTTTTGCGAATACAGACTAACACGGCTGTTACTCTGAAACCTGAAAACACAGAGATTGGTACTTGCCCAAGGTCACTACGTCTCTAGTAAAGCCAGAGATGGAACTCAGATCTCAGTACAGTGTCTTAGCCTCCAGACCATCCTTCCACAGTATCACTCTCATACACCACAAATTTACAAGAATTGCTCAGGGTAACATTTGATCTTGTTCTTATGACAAAACATAAGTCTCACCCCATTCCAATGCAGCTCATAGAAAACATATCCAACCCTTCCCCAAACATCCACATTTGAGACACTAGCGTTGCCCTGATGACTGTTAAATTGATACAGATATTCACCAGATAAAAGTTTGCCTTTCTAAAAGGAATCACCACAAAAGTAAATGACCTCTAGCTGTCAGATGTGTAATGCTGATCTCCAGGGTTCAGCGGGAGCAGGACTCAATATCAGCCTACAATCACAATGGATAGTATGCAGGTTCCTTCACTCCTCCCCCAAAACCCTCACACTCCTGGGGCACGGAGCTGACCTCGTCACTCAGGGAGGATGACCTCTGCCAGCACCCTTGAAATCCGCTCAACAAAGTTCCAACGAGAATGGAAGGTTTAAACCAAGACTTTTTGCAACAGAGGTTTTGACAGAAGAACCATTTGTCTTTGGAGCTACTGTTACAGCCAAAGAGCATATTCCAGTCTCTTCTTATTTAAATAGGGTGCGTATTGGAGAATCCATTTCTTTAAGTCTGCGAAATACCCTCCAGGGAAGGCGGCAGAGGCATACTAACATCTTTTTCTGACAATTCAGAAATAAAGGTGGTGGGACATCCGTTGGACAATGAAATACTATATGTTGCTTTAATGATCACCATGTATGGTGCATATGGAGTTGTACGTAATGAGACAATACATGTTGTTGGGTTTCATCAGCAAGAATTTGGAATGGCCGCATTACTTACAAGAAGCAAAGAGGCTTCTGGGGCCAGATTCTTGCAGATATGGTTAATCTTTAGGGGCTGTCTATGCATAAAATGCTGCAGCAGTGTCGCTGTAGTGCTTCAGTGAAGACACTACCTACACCAGTGGAGGGTGAGGTGGGGGTGTTTCTCCTGTTGGTGAAGGTAATCCACTTCCCTGAGAGGTGGTAGCTAGGTCAATGGGAGAATTCTCCCATCAATCTAGCACTGTCTACACCAGGGGTTAGTTTGGTTTAACTGCACCATTCGGGTGTGGATTTTTCTCGCCCCTGAGCAACACAGTTATATCATCTTAATTTCCTAGTGTAGGCTAGGCCTTTTGATGTGGGTATTCTTACTGACTTCAGTCAGACTATTCATAGGAGTAAGGGTTGTAGTATCATGCCTTTAGGTCTGACCTGACCAGGCATTGCAGAGCAGTAGTGGGGAAGGTATGTATAACTTAAAAACCAGAAATATCTTATCTTCTTTCATATTTCAATAAAAGATTAAATACTTGTGTAGTTTGTAGATTAAATACTTGTAGTTTGTCATAAATGAGTTAAACATCCCAAATTTTTAACTTGGCTCCTAGAATTAGAATTCATAATGAATCAATTTAATAAATTCTTTCTTTCTGTTAGCAGAACTACTGTCCGTTCAAAGATCATCATTTTCTGGATTTTATTGTTTGAAATTGCTCAGTGAAAAATTTCACAAATTCAACTTTCTCTGTGCATGCCATTCAAAATTCAGGGTGTGTTGCTTAGTTGTAACAACAGAATTTACATGGTTATTGTTTCTATTGCCTGATTGGATGAGCAATAACTCACTTTGGAAATGCTTGGGGAAAGCAAATGTAAAATTAACTGTTGCATCATGGGAGTTGAGAATGTATATTTCCATTGTACAGTACTTTAAATATAATTTTTATGTCTCCAGTGATGTGTATGGTTGATTTCCTGTCCCAAAGAACTTAGAATCTTATCTATGCAGCACATCCATGAGTAAGGGATAGTAAAAACCCCAGGAAAAGGTTGGGGAGGAATTGTGCCTTGGAAGCTGGTGTAGTATACTCTTGGCCCGCTTTGTAGGCCTGCGAGGGAGGGGAGAATAGAGCTGGGAGGACCCACACTTCCAAGGGAGCACTTCTCGGAATGTAAGGAAAGTTATTCTGCCTGGCCCTTGCATGAAGCATAGACAGAAAGATCTCTTAGAGACAAACAAATTTATTTGAGCATAAATTGCATCCGATGAAGTGAGCTGTAGCTCACGAAAGCTTATGCTCAAATAAATTCGTTAGTCTCTGAAGTGCCACAAGTACTCCTTTTCTTTTTGAGGATACAGACTAACATGCCTGCTACTCTGAAACCTGTCAGAAAGATCTCTGTGCCTCTTCTTCAACCTGCACACTCTCGTAATGACTAGGCTCAATCTAACCCTAATTTAGGATGAGAAACAGAAAGTAACAACATAGGGCAGAGGTGGGAAAGAGATATAATGGGGAGAAGACAATTGCCCAGATCCTCCAGCACATAAATACCTTTGAGGCTCTGGGCCACTATGAGTACATGGCCATATGGGGGACTAGTAAATATGGTTAGTTACAATTATGTATTTATTTGTTAATGATGTCTTATGTATTTAAACTAAAGCTATAGTTTATATGCAGGCTTGAAAAATGAGTTGCTTTTTTTTTTAGGGATTAACAATAGAGGAATGGCAGGAAATGGTGTCAGGAGGTGAATTTTTTTTTTTTTTTTTTTTTTTACATGCTTCATGTGAAATATCAGCTGTTCTGGCTGCTGCAGCTGGCAACCATATTTTTGAAGAATCAGTTAAAGTTTCTGCAATTTATCATTTCTGTTCCTTAAGGTTAGGTTCTTGTTATGAGAATTCATAACCAAGTATAAGTTTATAGATAACTACCAGAGCTTTCGAATCATGGAGGCTTTTCATCTTCCCTTTTCAATTAAGAGGACTGATGTAGCCCTAGCCAAAAGACTTTTTCTGCCGTCCACACAATGTATCATAACTGGGGTTGACCATGTTTGCCTGAAAACTAGTAATGTCCTTGACTGCATGGTTTTTCCAAATGTCCTTGTTGGTTTTACAGAAAACAGCACTTCTCCACCGTTTTCACTAACTCCATCTGACAGGCCACCTGAAAGAGCCATCGATCAACTGAGATGCAGAAAGTGATCAAAAGCTGGCTGATCATGTGTTCACTTCCAGGATCTTCCCCTACCAGTCCTGTGTCACATTGCCATGTCCTTCTTACCAAGAGCCTGATCCATCTCCTATTGACTTGAGTGGAAATTGGATTAAGTCTAAATGATGACTAGCATGTGGATTCTTATGGCTCGGTTTAATTCTCAGTAAAGTTAGTGAAAATAATCCTATTGACCTCAGAGGGAGTTGGATCAGGTCCTTTATGTGTCTGAAAAAAAAAGGTAGTTGACACTAGCATTAAAATATGCAATTTCAGTTCACAACCCAGACATGGGTTTTGTTACAGATTTGTTCAATGTTTGGATGGAATTCACAGCCTGTTGAGCTAAGCTGACCATTTATTAAAATTTTTCCATGTAAATCTTCTGTTTGGAAAAACTCTGGATTACTTAGCACATGATCAGAATTGCCAGCTGCAGCCAGCCATTTCAGTTGCTAGCATCAGAGACCTGTATACAAAGTTCCAAAATTTTATTGTGCCTTAATTGCTGAAAAGGGAGAGCTGTCTAGCAGAATTTTTGTGAGCATTAATAAACTCTCTTGGTAGTTATATAAAAATTTAGGGTAGTCTATTAACGAAAAATGTGTTAATGCAGGTGTTGAGTGTACTGCAATGAAATTACAGTACTCAAGAGCTTGTTTGTTGTACTCGGTTACATGTTCTGTAATACTTCCAGGTATTCATACTGAACTCAAACAAATGAAAACATAGATTAAATCCTGTTAAAATTGAAAATAAAGTTAATGACAATAAAGAAAAGGAGGACTTGTGGCACCTTAGAGACTAACCAATTTATTTGAGCATAAGTTTTTGTGAGTTACAGCTCACTTCATCGGATGCCTTCAGTGGAAAATACAGTGGGGAGATTTATATACACAGAGAACATGAAACAATGGGTGTTATCATACACACTGTAAGGAGAGTGATCAGGTAAGATGAGCTATTACCAGCAGGAGAGCGGGGGTGGGGGATGGGAGGGGGAAACCTTTTGTAGTGATAATCAAGGTGGGCCATTTCCAGCAGTTGACAAGAACGTCTGAGGAACAGCGGGGGGAGGAGAGAGGGGGAATAAACAGGGGGAAATAATTTTACTTTGTGTAATGATACATCCACTCTCAGTCTTTATTCAAGTCTAAGTTAATTGTATCCAGTTTGCAAATTAATTCCAATTCACCAGTCTCTCATTGGAGTCTGTTTTTGAAGTTTTTTTGTTGAAGAATTGCCACTTTTAGGTCTGTAATCGAGTGACCAAAGAGACTGAAGTGTTCTCCGACTGGTTTTTGAATGTTATAATTCTTGACTTCTGATTTGTGTCCATTTATTCTTTTACGTAGAGACTGTCCAGTTTGACCAATGTACATGGCAGAGGGGCATTGCTGGCACATGATGGCATATATCACACTGGTAGATGTGCTGGTGAACAAGCCTCCGATAGTGTGGCTGATGTGAGTAGGCCCTATGATGGTGTCCCCTGAATAGATATGTGGACACAGTTGGCAGTGGGCTTAGTTGCAAGGATAGGTTCCTGGGTTAGTGGTTCTGTTGTGTGGTTTGTGGTTGCTGGTCAGTATTTGCTTCAGGTTGGGGGGCTGTCTGTAAGCAAGGACTGACCTGTCTCAAGATCTGTGAGAGTGATGGGTCATCCTTCAGGATAGGTTGTAGATCCTTGATGATGCATTGGAGAGGTTCTTACAACTACAATACCCACCTGCTGAAGTGAAGAAACAGATTGACAGAGCCAGAAGAGTGCCCAGAAGATACCTACTGCAAGACAGGGCCAACAAAGAAAATAATAGAACGCCACTAGCCATCACCTTCAGCCCCCAACTAAAACCCCTCCAACGCATCATCAAGGATCTACAACCTATCCTGAAGGACGACCCATCACTCTCACAGATCTTGGGAGACAGGCCAGTCCTTGCTACAGACAGCCCCCCAACCTGAAGCAAATACTCACCAGCAACCACAAACCACACAACAGAACCACTAACGCAGGAACCTATCCTTGCAACAAAGCCAAATGCCAGCTGTGTCCACATCTATTCAGGAGACACCATCATAGGGCCTACTCACATCAGCCACACTATCAGAGGCTCGTTCGCCTGCATATCTACCAATGTGATATATGCCATCATGTGCCAGCAATGCCCCTCTGCCATGTACATTGGCCAAACTGGACAGTCTCTATGTAAAAGAATAAATGGACACAAATCAGAAGTCAAGAATTATAACATTCAAAAACCAGTCGGAGAACACTTCAGTCTCTTTGGTCACTTGATTACAGACCTAAAAGTGGCAATTCTTCAACAAAAAAACTTCAAAAACAGACTCCAATGAGAGACTGGTGAATTGGAATTAATTTGCAAACTGGATACAATTAACTTAGGCTTGAATAAAGACTGGGAGTGGATGTGTCATTACACAAAGTAAAACTATTTCCCCATGTTTATTTCCCCCCACCCCCCACTGTTCCTCAGACATTCTTGTCAACTGCTGGAAATGGCCCACCTTGATTATCACTACAAAAGGGGTCCCCCCTGCCGCCGCTCTCCTGCTGGTAATAGCTCACCTTACCTGATCACTCTCGTTACAGTGTGTATGGTAACACCCATTGTTTCATGTTCTCTGTGTATATAAATTTCCCCACTGTATTTTCCACTGAATGCATCCAATGAAGTGAGCTGTAGCTCACGAAAGCTTATGCTCAAATAAATTGGTTAGTCTCTAAGGTGCCACAGGTCCTCCTTTTCTTTTTGCGGGATACAGACTAACACGGCTGCTACTCTGAAACCTGTTAACGACAATGTTTGTAGCAACTGAATCTTCTAAGTGAAGAAACCAGTCCATAATGAATTTAGAGGAAATATTTTTTCCAAGCAGACTCCCCATGATTTCCCAAGATTTATTGTAATAAATATCATTGCCATAAAAACAACTTCAGCCAAGGACTTCTGACAACTTCATTTTTAGTCTGGTCAGCTAAGGTAAACTGAGATGTCCAAGGAGAGTTGGGGAAAGAGTTTACTTGCGGTAATTGTAATAAAGGAAGTTTATAAACCACAAGCTGTTACAATTCAAAAGTGAACAACTGAATATTATTTCTAACAGATTTTTTATTTCCATTTTTTATTGCCATCTTCTTGGCAAGCTGGTGCTACTTTGGGCTAGTGGGAATGGGATTGTTTTGAGGTTAGGGCACTGTTATTTATTTTAGATAAATGAAAGTATAATCACTGCACACTTTCACTGCATAAATTCAAGTTTTGTAGTTTTAAATCCTAGGACTTTGTTTTACAGCCTTAATAAAACACACCATAAGTAAAGATCAAATCATAGCATCCATTTGTTTCTGGCACTGAAATTCATTTGATCAACTTCACATGTGTGAACAAATACTAACAATGTACTATTTGCCTACTACACTTTCTAAATTAATTGTTTCTGCCAATAGAACTCTAATTCTGTTTTGCAATTTCTATAGCCTGATTCTATGGCAAAATATTAACCCTGGAAGGAACCATTTGTAGCTATAAAATATTAGAAAATGTAACTCAAATATGTTTATAAATGATTCTGGAAGGTGAACATTTATGGCTGACAATTTTATTTTGTAGTCAAATGAAAGCTTAATCTCACCTTTGATCTCAGTAAAATCAAAATCTCAACTACAGCTTCTGATGGCTTGCATTTGCAGTTATTTTTTTTAAAAAAACAATGATAAATTTGATAGACATACAATACATGGTATCATGTTTGAAATGGAGTTTCTCTACACAGAGTTGACTGCAGAATTGCAACAGAAGTGCTGGCAGCTTTATGCAAATTAACCATAGGAGGGAGCCTTTCCTCTTTAAGGATATAAGGAATCAAGGCCTTTACAAATTAAAGATGTCTTTAGTAACAGACTATGGTGTCTACCAACCAGTTTTTATTCTGGTAAAAAAAAATACTCCTATTCTGTTAAGATGCTCTATGGCAACTTCACAAAAGGTAACATTTACACAATAGCATAGACTTCAGTTTCTATAGGCACACATAGAGCAATTTCCAAAACCTACTCTGAAGAGCACATAAGGTGTGATAACACTTTTAACATTACTGGGATTCACTCATTGTTAGAAGAAAGCTGCTTATTTAAATCTTTGCCAACATCAATAGAGGCTGCTGTGGGAAAGAATGTTTGTTTGCTGTTTTAATGCCTGTTTGGGTTGCGGCCTACCTTTGTAGTCACTGACTGCTGTATCCTCAGCATGTATCAGAGAATAAAGTCTCAATGACTCCCTTACGTCTTCGAATAAAATTAGGGGTGGTTTACACAGAAAAGTTTCACTTTTTAAAGTAAAATCAGGTTTAAAATCAATTTGGCTAATCTGCTGGAAACCCCCATGTGAACAACTGACTTGTATTGCTTTCACTTAATTTGGTTAAAAGAAAAGGAGTACTTGTGGCACCTTAGAGACTAACCAATTTATTTGAGCATAAGCTTTCGTGAGCTACAGCTCACTTCATCGGATGCATACAGTATGCTCACGAAAGCTTATGCTCAAATAAATTGGTTAGTCTCTAAGGTGCCACAAATACTCCTTTTCTTTTTGCGAATACAGACTAACACGGCTGTTACTCTGAAACCTTAATTTGGTTAGGCACCCTACCGAGGAGAGAGGTAGATATTAGTTGTTGGGTAAGTACTGGGGGGGAAAATAACAGAGGGGAGAAGAATATGATTTTTGGAAGAAAAATGAAGAGTGAGAGAGAAGGATGAGCAAAAGCAAAGGATTAAATTAAAAAGATTATTTTTTGCAGTGTTTGTAGCTGTGTGGGTCTCAGGATATGAGAGAAGGTGGGTGAAGTAATACATTTCATTGAGCCAACTTCTGTTGGTGAGAGACCTGAAGAAGAGTTCTGTGGAGCTTCAAAGCCTGTCTCTCTCACTAATAAAAGATATTACCTCACCCAATTTCTCTCTCCCATTTTATTTTGACATTAAACTGTGGTCACTGAAAACACATTTAATTTTCTAAAGGGATTTATGGCTGAATTTTTGTAAGCTCTCAGAAGATATTTCATGGGTTGCTTGTGCCTGTTGGTTCATCTCTAGGCTTGCGGAGGGACTCTGCTATTTTCCTTCTTTAAGTGGCCAAGGAGGGAGTTCCTCTGGCTCAGTTGTTCTCAACCTTTTCCACACCATGACCCCATGTTACAACAGCAAAAGGTTTCAGCACCCTACTCCCACCTACTCATTAAACCAACCAACTCCTATTCAAGTTAAAGGAAAGACTGCCATTAAGTTGAATGGGAGTTGGATAAGACCTAGAACAGTTAGTCACGATGCCCCTATATTTGATGTGATTGCAAATCCCAAGTTGAGAAGCCATTCTTGGTCTAGACTGGAGCAGGAGTGGGCTGCAGATTCTCACCTGTGCTGGCCTGCCTTTCCAGCTCTCATGGAGCTGCTTCTCCAGACTTAGCTCTTACCCGTCTCTCCAGCTCTCCCCCGTACCTCATATGAGCCCCTGCCTTCCCAGCCCCTTCCTTCCAAATTAATCTGTTCCCTGGCTTGTTCTGAAATCTGCCCCTGTCAACAAAATATTTGGGCTTCATTATTTTGAACAAAAGCTAAAGACCACATTTTCCCACAGCGTTTAACGAAGACAATATGCATGTTTTAACAGAAGCCTCTTTCACCATGGTGTTCTGCCTCCTCCCCATGTACGTGAGGCGCATGAAGCACCTCAGGCTCCTGGAGTGGAGGGTGAAGGACTCCAACGGCCCCTCTGGCAGGGGACCTTAGCGCATGCCCTCGCTACAATGAGTTGGACTGGCTCCTCTCTAAGGCTGTGGGTACGGCGCCTGAAGTGACTCTCTACCCTCTCCTTGCCCGTGCCCTTCATTGGCATCCCTTTTAATTGTATGCCTGGATACCAATGAAGGGTGCAGCCAAGGAGGCAGCGGGGATCTCAGAGGAAGTTCCAGAAGGAGTCCTGAGGGAGACAGAGGAAGAAGAGCTTGTAAATCTGCACCTCTATCTGGCAGACCTGTTCAGGAAGCCCATCCCCCCATTTGCCCTGAGAACACAGAACCACTGTAGGAACAAGCGTCTGATGCTGGTAAGTTTTTACAGTGGTGCCCCACCCTCCCCGACAATATTCCCTCTTGCTCTGGTGCTACAAGCCTCAGCCTGCCACCTCCCCGCCCCCCACACGCAAGCTCCCAGCCCTGGTGCACCCTGACATGGTCCTGAAGCAACACATGGCTGTAAATCAATAATTTTATTGAAATCCCATGACCCGCTGTAAAGCATATAGTGGAAGCTATAACACATTTAGTAATGAGCAGTCACTGTGCCTCTGTCTCTAGGCATTTCTTGACCATCACTGATAATGATAGTCCCTGGGCTGTGTGAAAAGGGGCCTGGAGAAGGGAGGGCGCGGGTGGATTTTGAAAGGGCCCCAGGGGGAAAGAACAGTTTGTCATGACAATTATGGTTGTGCAAATACCCAACACCATCTCTCTCCACTCCCGTCCCCTTAGTCTTTCCTTCATCTTATGAGTGGGAGCCATGTGGAATGGGAATAGGGGTGGTTGGTGGCTTAAGTGCAGGCTCACCTAGGTCAGGGAAGGGAAAGGGAACAGTTTGTTTGCTGAGGAAAATCAAAGCAATCCATTCTCTCTGTGACTATTTCAAGTATTTTGAACCATTCCCAGTCTCTGGCATCCGTCATGAAAGCTGGGAGAAGCAGGGGGGTGGGTGAAGCATCCGCTTAGGCAGTTGCATAAATACAATGCTGTTTCCCTTATCGGGGAGAGGCGATTGCCATGCGCAATCCAAAACTTCAGGGAAGAAAATTCACTTCTGGAGTCACTCTCTGTGTTCCATGTCCCTTTCAGTGCTGCTTGCTGGACACGGGCTGGATCATCTGGTGATGTGGAGGGCCTAGGGGTGAGTGGATGTTTTCTGTCCTCTTCCAGGGGAACTCCATCTGCTAGCTTAGAATAGTCAATTTCCTCTTGAATTGCCACTCAGGCCTGTAAATATAATTCAGTACATTTCTGGTGTAGCAGAAATTCAAGATGGTTCTTCAGGTTTAATGGCAGGGCAAATGTGCTTGGTTCATCTTCGTAGCTCACCAAACCCTTCCACTCAGCAATAGGTAGAGGGGTCACCATTAGCAGAGACTTCTCTTTGGCATAGGTGTCCGCCATGGTACTAGGAAGCACATTTCTTTTTTCCATTCCAATACCTTCAGAACTGCTATGTTCTCCAAGTGGTGGCCAGCCTTTAAAGAAAAAAAAGGTGACTGGTAATATTATCCCTGAAGGAACCAAACCACACCCCAAGCAGTCCCTTGATGGACTGCAAACATTACAACATTTAAATAAAAGTAATGCAGGTATCTTACCATATTTACCCTCTGCTCCTTCCTCGTGGGCTGCATAAGTAGTCTGAAGGAAAGAGACTGCAACATTTGCATTCCCGGGATTCTAAAGACTACCAATATTGTAGCCTTCGGCAGCACAGTTATGTTATGTGTGTGGGGGGATTTAGGTACCTGTCAAGGAAAAGTGAAATAGAATGCAACCCTTGCCTTTGACTTGGTAGGCTATTCCAATGCCAACAGGGAAACCATTCCAGTGCTTGGGCAGTAGCAGCACCACAGAGGTAGCAGAGGAAGACCTGCTGCTTGGCATAGATAGCTGCCAAGAGCACTTGGACTTTCTCCGGGAAAGGGAGGAATGGGCTCCTAGGTAGGATGAGGCATTCCTGCAGTGGAGAGGCAGCGCAGGCAATGGGTCCATGCAGAGAGAGAAGGGGATCATGCGGTTCCTCATTCAACTGGTGATAGAACACTTTTGGGGCCTGCCGCTCCTGTATGGGAATGGGCTTCACCTACTCCTTCTCTAGCTAGCACACAGCCTACTGCTGAGGTGGTGAATCCCACCGCTCCGCAATGGGAAGGAGCATGCTGGATGCCCAACACATCCTCATCCACTGAAATCCCTCACAGAGAACCCACCCCACCTCCCAGGATTCAGTGAGGGAACAGTGAGCCTGATCCCCTCCCTGTTGTCCAACCTGTGTTTGTTCCCAGACCCATGCAGAAGATGTTCCTGTTTGTACCCCTGCACAATATTCTGCAACCATTTCCCTGCTCCTCTCTCTCCTGGCCCTTCCCCTCTCCCCACATGTCCATAGACATGGTTTGCCCACTTTTCTCAGTGAATTTAACCGTTTTTGGCTCATTTTTTCTCGTTATAAACCCCATTTTGTTCAATGTATGCCTGTTCCTTGTGGGTTGGTTTCCCAACCCTGAACTGGTTTGCAACTGATCAGTAGATGCCAAGGCTTAATAGCTCCAAAGCGTGATAGCCACCCACTTATGTACTGGTATGGATTTCTGAAATCAAGTGGTCTGGCACTGAAGGGTTGTTGCAAGCTGCTCAGACAACTCTGTGAAGGTCTGCTTCCCCATTCAGAAGTTCTGGAGCCACTGGTCATCATCCCAAGTTTCCAAAACTATGTGGTCCCATCACGCCATGCTGGTTCTCCTGGATCAGAAATGGTGGTCCACCCATGGGCATTCCATTGCAATCCTGGCACTTAGCACTTTCCTTGGGACTACTGCAGATTTTAATTCCCCTTCTGAGTCAGTCATCTTCACCATCTCAAATTTTTATGGACCGATTCTGCCCAGTATCCGATGCTAAACCACACGAGCATTTGTGCTTTGGACAGGAGCAGAACCACATCATCATACACTTGCTTCATATCTCCAACATAGTTCAGAGAGATGGCCAGGAGCTGCTGATGCCAAATGTGTGAAGGCCGCACACAGTGTCAGCAGTTCCCAGGGTCTCTGGGATACTCCCATTTCAGGGGTGGTGCTACTGTGCCATACTGAAAAGGATTAGTGTGTGTGCAGCACACAGGTATATTCCTGTGCACAGCATGTACCCGTGCCCAGCTTGGCATATGTGGACACTTGGTGTGGATATGGGAAACACCTGCTAGCAATACATGGATAAGTACCCAGGGAAGTGCACAAGCATAGATGCAGCCTAAGCATAGTACAGAATCCATAGTCTAGGGTGAGGGTGGGAGGGACTAAAGTGGTTTAAAGCCACTTTTGCACACTCCTAATCCTGGCCTGGTCTGCGATCATCAGAATAATTGAGTCAGTCCTGGGAGCCTGTCTAGGTTACAGCAGCCTGTCCCCGGCTGCCTATGGGCAGCAGCTCTGACCAGAATCTATCCCTGATGTGCCTCTTCCACCTGCAACCTCACCCCAGCACATACTCTATGCTATATTTGTGAGGCGGTCCTTGGAAGACATTCTTATGGCAGTGCTGGAGGAATCTTCTCCCAGCTAAATGTGGGGCTTTTAGAGCTACTTCATGTCACATCTAAAGAGGCTGGAGCAGGGCTAGGGATCTTGCCATTGCAACTAGCACTCTCTCCAGCTAGCACTATGGTAACCAATGGCAGGAAAGTTGACTTGTTTCTATTCTGTTTTCTTTTTTTTTAAATAAGCTTTAAACTGAGGCTGCATTCACTAAAATTCAAGAACCATTCACGCAAACCTGGGCTGAATTATGCTTTGATATTAGATTCTACAGATATTTTTAGTCTCTCAAACTCCTGATACAAAACCGGCTGAACTTCAGTCATTTTGGTTGACTTTTACTTTGAAAATATGAGTTCATCCAAGTCAAAAACTAAAAGCAAAATTTGGGAGTGAGGACTGGTTGAACCTATATGGACCAAAACCAAAGAAAATAATTGGACAGATGGTTGCAAAGTTGAAATAATTGACTATCACAGAGTTCTTGCTGGAGTGAGTCTTTTTTTCTCTTACTAATGCTAAGTAATATCACAATCTTGTGTGTTTCTTACTCTCATTTTCTCTTCATCTCAGTTCTTTCTTTTTTTGCTCTATACCATCTCTCCCTCTCCTTTTACTCTTCCTATTTCCCTATTTCTGTCTGACTCTCACCAGCTCTCTCTTCTCTCTAATTCTACTCCTCTACTCTCCCTTCTCGCTTCTTTCTCAGAGGGCATTACCCATGATATGTAACTGAAAACATCACCAGAACATTTATGCAAATTAAGCACTGATTGGGTCTGCATCATCCACACTTTATTTACAAATGGTACATTTTCAGTGCTTATTGAGAAAAATAAGGAGCTGGCCTGAATGAAAAGATGTTTGAAAATCTCTAACATTTCCAAAATATGGACCTTCCATGGATTTGTACTCCATCTGTACTTTACCTAAAGCAAAAACTTAGTTTGTAAATCATTGCTTTTTTGACAGTACTGAATTGAAATCAAATTATAATCTCTTTGACCTCTTATCTTTAGATCTGAAATTTGGCTGTTCCATGTGGCTTCTGCATGTTTTTAATGTGCCAAAATGAACTGGCAATGGAAAAATATAAAAAATGACACTGTATCAGTAGATAAAATTATTCTAAAACTGTCAAGAAAAAAATCAACGGGAGATTAGAGTACAGAAGGCCAATTTTGCTTGAATCCCAGCTGTCTTCTGCCCCAAGATCTGCACAGTTTGAGGAGATTGTGTAATACTTTCAGGGAGCCAGTTACAATTCCCTGATTTTTTTGGGCTTCATACTTTCAGACTGTCTGAGTTACTTTAGTGATTGTTTCAGGGGGAAACCTAATTGTAAAATTTATTGAGGATTTTTTAAAAAGGGGATGATGAAGTGGCATTTAGGCACTATAGGCATTTAGGCAAATAAAGAAAGCATCATAGCTTGGCGTAGGGCTGTCCCCCAGACTGAAACCATTCTGAGAAAATCCAAAGTTACCACAGTTCTGTAATGAACAGGCTAGGGAGTATGTTTACCACTGCCCTTTATTGGATGGAATCAGAACTGCTCCACATGTAGGTCATGGATGCTACGCTGCTAATAGTTAACAGAAAGGATAATCTCTCTTATGTAGTAGAGTCCTCTGCTATCCTCTTTATTGCTGAGAAGTTTTGAGTCCCTTTTATTGTGCAATGTAGTAACATCGATGAAATCCTTGGTGTGTATGGATTTGTTACAATTTGCTTCTTTCCTTATTTGCATAGGGCTCTGATCTTGCAACTGGCTTCGTGCAGAGCTCCAATGACTTCAGCAGGCCTCCACATGGATGCAGGCATCCACCCCATACAGCTCCTTGCAGGATCAGAGCCTACGCCATCATTAACTGCTTTTATATAATAGCCCTGAAGAACAATTTTGACAAATGTAGGAAGCTATTCATTAGTATATGGGATTTTTCAAGCAACAAAGGCTTAGTTGTGACTAACTCTATCAACTACTCATCTTGGAGAGATATTATTAATGGTCGTGAGGACAAAGCATTGTCTTTGTTCATTCACTCACTAGCACATAAATAATAATGCTGAATGTAAATATTAGAGGTTTAGTATACGTTTTTCTTTGTTTTTATTGTTTCTAATGTTAACTGCCTCTTTTGCCTCTGTCTCCACATTGTGTTCTAGAATTGGAATTTTTTTCCCAAGAGTAGATCGGCAACAGAAGTGTCGCTGTGCTAGGCTAATCTAATCAGTCACATCACAGATCCTCAAAGAGCTTAGTGTCCTTTCATGTTTAGTTTTGCTAGAATCATTTCCAGTGCAATTACATACTCTGTTCTGCTTAGGGATTTGAAATACATTTAGGATTACTATTAAAAATGCAGAATTATGTCCAAAATGACCTTGCTTTGTTTTTTCTTATTAATCCAAGAAACACAGAAGGAAGTCAGTACTATGCCAATCAGGTGTTTTAGATAGGATAAGGATAAACAAGGATTTAATTTTGAGTAAGTAAAAGAGAAATTATATCAGCAGAATGTCCACTTTGTCAACATTTCCCAAAATTCCAACCTTGTTTCTGACCAGGCCTCTTCGTGTGAATCAGTATGAAAGTTTATATTCTGCTCCAAACAGAGACTCTCCAGTTCTTGTGTGTTACTTTTGATTGGTGTGTTTTATTTTTATTGTGGGAATAATTTTATAACCTGCTTCTGCTTCCAAGAGTGGCTGACATTTTGAGATGAGCTGGAGCCTGTTCATTTTCACACTTGAAAGGTACTTTCTATGTGATGCCTACAGCTCTTTCCACTGTAATCCCAGCTATACTGTAATTCCTGATTACATCCTGGATAGTAGGAAAACTGTTAGTTATAGGCAATAAAAATGGTTCTCACACATGCCAACTCTTGTGAATTAATCGCGAGAAACACGATTTCTAAGTATCATTAATCCTGACTCATGATCTTGATAGAATTCTCAATTGTCAGGATTATTTTTTTTCAGCCGTGGCTACGCTGTCAGCCCTGGGAAGCCAATGTTCCCCTGTCAGCCTGGGAAGTAGGAGAGAGGACCCACCCCGCAGTCCCCCCAATCCCCGCCATGGCTGGGGAGGGTGAAGAACCCTAAGAGGATCAGGGGTGAGGCTGGGGGGGCTGAACTATGGCCTGGGAGCTGCAGGGGGGCTGAAGTGAGGAAGGTGGGGGCTGATGCCTGACTAATCTAATTGCCTTCTATGATGCGATAACTGGCTCTGTGGATGAGGGGGAACCAGTGGACATGTTATTCCTTGACTTTAGCAAAGCTTTTGATCCCGTCTCCCACAGTATTCTTGCCAGCAAGTTGAAGAAGTATGGGCTGGATGAATGGACTATAAAGTGGATAGAGAGCTGGCCAGAGCATCAGGCTCAATGGGTAATGATCAATGGCTCCATGTCTAGTTGGCAGCCGGTATCAAGCGGAGTGCCCCAAGGGTCGGTCCTGGGGATGATTTTGTTCAATATCTTCATTAATGATCTGGAGGATGGCGTGGACTGCACACTCAGCAAGTTTGCAGATGACGCTAAACTGGGAGGAGTGGTAGATACGCTGGAGGATAGGGATAGGATCCAGAGGGACCTAGACAAATTAGAGGATTGGGCCAAAAGAAACCTGATGAGGTTCAACAAGGACAAGTGCAGAGTCTTGCATGTAGGACGGAAGAATCCCATGCACCAGTATAGACTAGGGACCAAATGGTTAGGCAGCAGTTCTGTAGAAAAGGACCTAGGGGTTACAGTGGACGAGAAGCTGGATATGAGTCAACAGTGGGTCCTTGTTGCCAAGAAGGCTAATGGCATTTTGGGCTGTATAAGTAGGGGCATTGCCAGCAGATTGAGGGATGTGATCATTCCCCTCTATTCGACATTGGTGAGGCCTCATCTGGAGTACTGTGTACAGTTTTGGGCCCCCTACTTCAAGAAGGATGTGGAAAAATTGGAAAGCGTCCAGCGGAGGGCAACAAAAATGATTAGGGGACTGGAACACATGACTTATGAGGAGAGGCTGAGGGAACTGGGATTGTTTAGTCTGTGGAAGAGAAGAATGGGGGGGATTTGATAGCTGCTTTCAACTACCTTAAAGGGGGTTCCAAAGAGGATGGATCTAGCCTGTTTTCAGTGGTAGCAGATGACAGAACAAGGAGTAATGGTCTCAAGTTGCAGTGGGGGAGGTTTAGGTTGGATATTAGGAAAAACTTTTTCACTAGGAGGGTGGTGAAGCACTGGAATGCTTTATCTAGGTAGGTGGTGGAATCGCCTTCCTTTGAGGTTTTAAAGGTCAGGCTTGACAAAGCCCTAGCTGGATGATTTAGTTGGGGATTGGTCCTGCTTTGAGCAAGCGGTTGGACTAGATGACCTCCTGAGGTCCCTTCCAACCCTGATATTCTATATTCTATGATTCATGCACACACCCTGGGGATGGGCAGGGGGAGTTAAAAAATCCAGACACTTGAGCTAAAAACACAATATAACTTTTTTTAAAAATCTCATTTGGGGGCCAGTTTCATGATTTTTTGGGAGGGGTCTGGCTCATTTTTGATCTCTTGAAGTTGGCAAAACTGGGTTCTTAAGTTGCTGTACCTATAGTTTTAAAAACATTTGGGACATTTCCTTCTTTAGAGACAGCAGGTTCCCAGATCCTGATGTCAGAGATCCTGAAACCAATGAGAGCAGTTCAAAAGCTGTCATAGAGAGAGAAATGGTTCACAAGTGCAACTTCTGAAAGCCATCTTCATAAACGGTGAAATTCACCCCTTAAGAGTCAGCGCAAAGGCCCTGTACTGCTTAAGTCCCCTTTAAGCTCTCAAAATGGGTGGGACTTAACTGTATGTAGTGCATAGCTCTGGTGCTGATCCTCCACACAGGGATGAGTTTCACTCACATAGAGCTATGTGAATGAAACAAAACATATAAATATAAGATATATTATATAAAACCCACCAATTTTGCTTTGCTGGTATTAATCACGCCTTATATTTGATTGTCTTTGAACATTTGTGTGAACAAGTTTCTGTTTGTTAGAACTTGAGAAAGCAAAATCAGGAATACTCACCTGAATAAATGTTTTCACTAGAAATGTTATCAGAGTGACTTTGAAAAGCTTGTTTTGTCTTCATACCAATAGAATAATCTAAATGTTACAAAAGTTTGTGCCTAACTTGTGACTGAAAAAGACTCATTTTTACAAAGTTTAGGTCATGCCATCAGGGAACAGAAATAATACCATATGACTTAGGTGGTCAACAATATGGTCTGGGTAATGGACAGTCAATGCTCAACCAGTTTTGCTAATATTTGGTTTTGTAAATAATTCTTGAAATAGTATAACCAAATGTGAGCTATATTGGGATGGATGACCTCTTATTTAGGACGTGAGCTCAGGTCTCTGGAGACCTGGGTTTAATTCCCTGCCCTGACACAGATTTTCTATGTGGCCTTGGGAAAGTCAAATAAACTCACTGTGTCTCAGGTCCCGCATCTGTAAAATGGGAGCTAATAGCACTTCCCTACCTCACAGGAATATTGTAACAACAACATTACAGACTAGTGTGCTACAGTCCGATCAGAATGGCCATATATGAGTACCACAGTTAGACAGACACGTAGATAGAAATGAGCAGTCCCACTAAAATTAATTGGGTTTCTCCTTCACTTGAGTAACATTAAAAGGTTAAGTATTTGCATGCTTGACCCCAAAATTATAGAGAATTTATTGGAATGGAAGTGTCTCATCTATTTCACTGAAAAGGTGACAGCGCTCAGAGACCAGTGGAGAAATGCATATCATTTTGCTGCTGACTTTAGACTTGGCACAGATGCAACACTCCTGTATCTTATGGTTCTAAAACCAAACTGCAATTCCATATCTATTTTACGAATAGTTGATTCTGTGAGGCAATGATGCTGCATGAGAGCTTGAAATGTAGAAATGGGTGATCAGTGAGGTAAAAAAATCTGTGAAAGCTGTAAATCAAATAACTTAGTTAACTATAATGTTAAAAGTTCATTTTAGTGTGGAATCTGTGCTTGAAATAGTAGGGTGACACTAAAGTACATTTTAGTACATATTGTTCCTCTGATATTTTACAGTTACATTTTAATAATAATAAGCAGTCCCATACTGGGACTTTGTATGGCGCAGGAGTTTGCCTCACAAATTCTGTTACAGGATGGGGGCCTTAGTGAAGTACACAACTGTCCAAGGTTCCTGGTAAAGCCATTAAATTAGTAGTTAGGAGAAATTGACAAAGGTCATAGTTCAAGTGCCCTTGATGGTACATGGAAACAAAAAAATTCTTTCCTTCCTGGCTGAGCATGCTGTTTTTGTGGGCCAAAATAAGCTTTGCTGTGTGCTACTGACACTAGCCCTTCTCTTTGTAATGTCTCCCTAGTCACCTCTTACTCCCACAGCCTTTTCCACAACAAACCCAGAAAAATTTAGAAAAAACAAAAACCAAACAAACCCTCGCAACTTTGGTGAGGTAGCAAAAGAAAGTCTCAGCCTTTGCTATACAGGTTTTGCTTCATTTTCATTGTTAAAATTGTTTTGTGTGTAGTAGCTTTTTGTTTTTGTTTTGCCCTAGATAAATCATAATGGGGGATGGGGCGGGGGGGTGGGGTGAGGAGTGGGAACATAGCTAATGAAGTCACAACCTATATTGTGAACAGAGAACCTCATCCATCAAACCGTCACCTCAGGTTTCTGTACAGGGTCACAGAGGAACAAAGTACGCCTGTGTAAGGTTGAAATAGCATTGGTAAGTGTTAGTGTGTGTGAAGCTGGTGGTCTGAAGTCTATTTATTTTGTCTGAAAGGCACAAATGGCATGCTGCTGAGTCAGGGAACAAGCATGGGGGAAGTGTCCTTATCAATTATTACTAGAAGGCTAACAACCGACATTTAAGAAGTGGAATTGTACCATCTGCTTTTCCACATCTTTCGTTTTGTTTTGTGGCAGCTGTTCATTTCTGAGCTTCAGAGAGAGATGGACAGGTAAAGCTTATGTTTCCAATTGAAACAACAATGTTTTTGAACAAAGCTCTAAAGACTTCGTTAACTATGAAGAATTTGCTGAGGATGAGATTTGATTTTTATGGCATAACTTCAAGGTGCATTATCTGGGAAAACCAAATATTGGCGCTTTGTACATGTAGTTAGAAGTCTTTGTCCAAAGTAAACTTCACATAATAGTTTTTTCTGCTTGTAGCTCTTATTTCAGGGAGCCGTAGATGTTTTTAATAACTCACCATTGATTTCTGTAATTCCTAATATATTTTGGATCTTATTTGTTAGGTTTTTTTTAACTTCATCTTTGTTATCTTTTTTTTTTTAAACCTTTAGATTTATTTCCAGGATCTTTATTTGAAAAATAAATAAACAAAAATTAGGCCCATTAGCAGCCTTAGGAAGTTCAGGTAGCTAATTTTTTTAAAAAAAAAAAGACTAATTCTTTAATATACTTTAACTGAGATGTAAACAGGAAACCCTTAGAAGTATCAAGGGGTGTATTTATTTCAGAAATTAGTAGCTAAGATGTTGATGAATGGAGATGCACTCTTTTTTATGCCTTGTCAAGAAGCACTCTTTGTATGGCATTTGGTGCCTGATGTCCAAATGACCACACTGTGTAGGCGAGTTTATTTGGATACCCTCTCTGAGGATTAACATACTGCAATGGTTGAATGCCAGCAGAATCTCTTTCCTCACCACCCCCCAGGAGAATGGTTTCTGCTGAAGTCATTTTGTGTGTGCTTTTTCCTGTGTGAGGATTAGGGAATAGGAGAATGGCTTTGTGAGGAGATTCGGAGAGAGGGAGCTGAGGAGAAACTAAACACAGGGTACGAAAGACTTTAGCCTTTCAGAGTTCTTTCAGTCAATTCATTCTGGGAGACCAATTGCATGTGATACAGCAGCTGGGGTTTTGTTTTCTTTTCAGCTGTATACTGTAGGAGAAGCTGGTAAGGTTATTTTTTCCCCCTTGTTCTACTGTTCCATGATGTTGTTGTAATTGCTTTATTCAAGTGATTGTTTCAAGAGGAAGGGAAGTTGGTTAATGATGCTGGGGACACCCTGCATTGTCTCTTCTTTGTACAGCTGCTTAGTTTGCAAAGAGGTACTGTTTACAGCAAAGGGACCAGTTTCCATTGAATATCTTTGCTATTTTTTAATCAAAGTTGTTTTCGCCTCTCTTTCTGCAAAGCTAGTAAAAATAAATATATAAAAGGAACTCAGCTCTTCAGTAATGTTTGAATTTATAGAAAGCTAATTTGGGGGGAAAAGCTTTCACCTAAATGCTAAATTTGAGATGTTTGTTCTTCATTGATGTTATCAGATTTCTCACTTTTCTGGGTTAATTCCAAACCTCTCCTGGGTTTTGCGTGAGGAACATATATTAGTCTTCCTTCTCACATGGTCAACCTAGACAACAGGGGACACTTGCTCTGACAACAAAATAAAAGGAAATAAATTTCTGTAAGGAAGGTGAAAATGAGAAATACAAAATAAATAAATAAATTAAATAAATGGGGCGGGGGAGGGAGGGATGGGGGATTATTTTAGTTTAGTTTAAAAAGAAATTGCAAATAAATCCTCAGCAAGGACATTAATATTAGACACTTATTCTTACCAAAGTGCTTGTGGATAATGTAAGACGATAAATACAAGGCTAAATAGAAAAAATAAGGAATCTCTCAGAGGAATCAAAGTATTCAGATTCACATATAGTCTAATTACACCCTCTCAAAGAGGCAGTTTTCAGATTCTCATTTGAAAAAAAATTAGCTGTCCATTCCCTCCCCCTGCCCCACACATTATTTTCAGAATAGTGACTTGTGTTTGTCTGCATCTTTTATTTCCTTTCATATCATCGTGGGAAACTTTATCTTGAATTACTTGAGGATATGTGAACACAGCTTGGGGCATACCATGCCTAGTCCACAGGCAAGCTATGAAAATCCTTCCTGTGACTCAGATGAATTGCAAAGTCCATAATTACAAACAAAAGTTTCTTTTGTGGTCAGTCAAAAATCACAGACAAGGGAACTGGAGAATGATTGACACCAGTTATAGGAGTGATTGACAGAGAACCAGAAACTTGGTCCATGACATAGTATGTTAGTTTTTCAAGCAGTGTTGGTCTTTTTTTTACAGTTATTCATTTCTTTATTCCCAGTTCCCCTATTGAGTTCTGAATGATTTGCTAAAATGGTCCTTTGTAGCTATAGCCTATGGATGTCTGTATACAATGATTTACTAATCTGTTGCTGCTGAAACAAAACTGATAACTGCATCATAATCAGACCTCCTTGAAAGAATGTGTAGATTCTATACACTTTACACACTTAGCTGTTGTTCCAGTTACAGATCCCACTCTTATTAAGTAACGAAGTGCTAATGCCCAATCCTGCAAAACCATACTCACAAGGTTAGCTCTTACTAATGGAGCCGGCCCACTCATCTTAATGTGGTTACAAGTGTGAGTAAAAGTTTGGCGGATCAGTTTCCTAATCATTAATGAACTGGATTAGGAAGTGAGCCGTTACTTTTCTTTTCTTTATGGCTTTGAAACATAAACATCTATTAAAATAGACATTGATGGAATCTGTCATGGGAGCCCAATGAATGTCAAGCTCACTGGCTGAATATCAGAGTTTTGTAGACTTTTGACTTCACCATTACAGGGAAATGCTAAAAGATGGAGCACATTTTGCAACTTTACCTTTAGAATACTAACAATTTTGGCAGCAAGGGAAACATAATTCTTCTATCTCTTTGCGTTCCACACTAGATACTGTGACCCCAGGGTTAGCAGTGTAACTTAGGGCTACTCTCTAGGAGGACAGAAGTTAAATTAGTATAGTCTTATCACCTACCATTGGAGTCCTTACCCCTCCCAACTCCTAGCAATAACTCTCAGTTCTGCCAAATGGTTAGATTCATTATCTTTTGGCATCAGGATCTGTTTTCAGCAAACTGACACATCAGGTTAGGCTTCTGGCTGTGGTTCTAAAGATGGAAAAGTAGTTAAACTCCGGACTGTAGAGCAATATACACTGTTTATTATTTTCACACCACTGATTTCAGTGTGACTACTTGTGTGAGTAAACGTTTTCAGTATCAATACCCCAGTCATGAAGGAACCAATCAAAGTGAACAGTTACTATGTCTCCTTGGTTCTCTGCTATAGCACTGTTCAAACTCTGTTCATTAGTTTTCATAACTCAGCAGCATTCTTTAATGTATGAAAGTAAAAATGAGGCTTTGTTGTCATTCTTCCCAAATATGCGTAGGTCTGCAAAATTCCCTTGGAAGAGAAAATGTGATAACATTGACCAAAGTGAACCACATTATCTGCTATTTCTATCCACACTGGAGGTAATGTAACTGCACTGAGTTAGTTGGCCCCAGCAAAAAGAGACATAAAATTATCTGTTTGAGCCTATACTCTGGCTAGTTCATCATCATATCACAATACAAAAATATCTATTTTTTTCTGTGTATACATTATTGGCAGTTATTGCTTAGAAAAGGGGGTGGGATCCAATGCTAGGTGAAAGGTAATGTTGTTTTGCCAGACCTGTTATGTTTATCGTCCTGTATTTTACATAGGAATGTGGTTGTGTAATTTAAAGTACTTGCTATGTTTATGAGCACAGAGAACATGTGTGGGAAAAGTCCTTGCAGCTCATGGTTTCCAATCCTTCTAAAAATAACCACCAGACTCCCACGTCATCATATCTCATGCTAAATATCCTGTAAAGAAGGTGTGCTTTCATTATCCAAGTCTAGCATCTGGTCTCTCATGGGAAGTTGCCATTTTACAAGCACTAATCCACCAGAGGTCCAGTCGGATGGAATAGGGTAAGAATTAGGGAATACACCCCCAGTTGCTCATGTAACAAAACAAGAGACTTTGAATATTGCTGTAAAGTCAATTCTATCACATAGTAATGTTTTTTTTTAAATTGCATCTGAAAATGGTCAGCAATTGCATTAATCATTCTTTTTAATAGAACTAATTTATAGTAATTTTCAATCTTTTATTTTGTCATCCATTCAAATGCGGGCTATATTCTCTAATTATCTATTATCAGAGCTCCATTGTGGCAGCTTCCTATATGATTGTCAATTATTCTTTTTGGTACTTGACAGATATGGTCCTGGAACTTTAAAACTGCCAGATGTTCTATACTGTCTTTTTTACAGGAACCCAGTGTAACTTGATGAAAACTACCTTGCTGAGTAGGTGATCAGCCACAGGATTGGTGGAATTTAAAGTCTCTGAGACGGTATAACTTATGGTTGAGGTTTTCAGAGCTGATGAGTGGATTTAGCCACACAACTCACATTAATCTGTATGCATGTTGTGTGACTAAATATCATGCCTCACCATCTTGGAAAATGTTTATTTGTGTGTGTGTGTGTGCACCCATGCGTACAACTAACAATCCTTTGTAATTAGATGTGGTGAGCATCCTTTATATGACATTTCTGTGTCCTTTAGGAAGATATCACCATTGCCATTGTAAATGTTCAGGATTTAACAGCTTGACTATGAAAATTCATGGCAGGTTAAAGCTTTGCATAGATGATAGAACAGACTGGACACTGTCTAGAACTCATATTTGATACAGAATGGAATTATTGAGACATGTGGACTTAATGTATAAACATAACCTCTATTGAGACCAGGATTGAAATGTTAATGATCTTTTGTCTGACACTTCAGGGAAAGGCCACCAATGATTTCCTAGGGGAAAAGAGCTATTAGCTTGAAAACGTGTCTTAGTCTGACCAAGCTTTTTTACATTATTAACTGTCATCTATGTAGGTACATAAGAACTTTTGAAGTTCTCTCTACTACAGAGAACTTCAAAGAGAAAAATAGAATGGGGTGCTTTTACTTCCATGAAGAAAGCGGATCTCTGAGATACTTCAGCGCTAAGACCAGGAAGCTAAGGGACAGCCTGTCAGTCAGGCCTTGTCTATATTGGGAAAATCTGTAAGAATTTTTCTGTACAGGTGAAGCTTGTCCAGTGGTAGCTATTGAGGCTAGGGAGTAGGCTGAGGCTTTGTGAGCCATATTATGATCAGAAACGTGTTAGACGGCATTGTGACATTCCTCACAGTACATTCTGGACTGTTGCATAGCTGTTATTCCTCAGTTCTCCAACCTGGAATGCCTTTTACACTGTTTTACTGGTGAGCAGCCACTCCCGGTCAGTTAATTACACAGCCTCCAGCATGCAACTTGCTCTCAAATACACGGTATTTAGTGCTACTAGCTAACAACTTATAAATTACACTGCAGAGGAATACCTGCAGATTCTCTAATCCAAAACCTTCTCCCATAAATGTGCATCTTTTATTGCCTAACACCTTGTTGAACAATGAAAGCTCATATAAAGTCCGACATTCCATCTAAGGAAAATGATATGCACCAGCTTTGTTATCCCAAATGGAGTTTCCCCACACACTTTAAACCAAAAACACTGTTTAGATAAAACAATGAAACAAGTTTATTAACTACAGAAAGAAAAGAGACTTTAAGTGACTACAAGTATTAAGGCATAAAAGTCCAGATTGGTTACAAAAGAAATAAAAAGATAAAATGCAAACTAAATGCCTAACTTAACAAACTAAGTGCAAAAGGTTTTTCTCACCATAAGCTTACACCAGCCAGTACTAGCTGAAAAGCCTCTCAGCTAGGACCTCTCCTCTCCCAGTTCAATGGTGCTTCCTTTGTCTTTCGAGTGTTGTAGCTGTCGTGAATAGAGATGAGGAGAGAAAGAGGTGATTTGGAGGCCATTGTCTCTCATTCTCTCGCCACTTTGCTGATTACCCTCCAGCTGGGGTGCAGGAGACAGATAGTCTCTTGTGGACGTGAGGTTGAAACCATGCCTTTGATGAAATGTAAATTTCTCATTCCCATCTTCTCGTTATTGGAAAATGGCTGCTTAGCTGGAGATAGCTCTGGGTGTTTGCCAAAACTGGTTTGGGCCCGATTTTCTTAACCTTTGAGCATGTTATAACAATGGTATACAGTAGAATTTTGTAACTTCACATACAATAGTGATACACATTTTACGAGGACAATAATGTTCAGCAGATTATGACATTTCAAATGATACCTCACAAGTCATACTTTGTACAAAATTTATCATAGTCTTGTAAAAGTGGTGAACATAATCATAGAATATCAGGGTCGGAAAGGACCTCAGGAGGTCATCTAGTCCAACCCCCATATTCAAAGCAGGACCAATCCCCAATTTTTGCCCCAGATCTCTAAATTGACCCCTCAAGGATTGAACTCACAACCCTGGGTTTAGCAGGCCAATGCTCAAACCACTGAGCTATCCCTCCCCCAGTATAGACTATCAGAGGCACACTGGTAAAAATACCTCTAAGCTACTTTCACCAGCTCTCCCACCATCACTAGCACCTCTGTAACAGCACTGTGGTCTGCCCAAGGAAACAAGGAAAATGAACTTCTGCTCCCTCCAAGGAGACCCAAAAGGAAGTTACACGATATTGTACCTGGAGCATGTAGTTCAAGGCATGGGCAAAAGACTGTCTCCGTTCAAGAGTTGCTGTGCAGATGCCAGCTGTGGTCAGTAAAGATACAAGAAGAAGGCTAGGAAACCACTGGATGCAACGAGACTAGGGGACCAAAGACTGCATAAGGTTTTGGCCCTGCAAAAGCCTTTTAAAAATATTTATAATAAACCTGTTTTGTGGTTAGAAGAGGGAAGTTTGGAAGTCAGTAGTTTTGACAATGCTTAGAAGTAAGTGGTCAATAATTTATAATGTTGATTAGTGCCTTAGGGTGTTTTGGAAAGAAAAATGTAAAAAATAAGTTATTTTAGTCCCTATCATGGTTGTTGTGTCAACAACGACGTTTTCCTACAGACATTCAGGAGGATTTTTATCACTCAGAGCACCAAATAGCAGGATGAACTTTATTTCTTGTGTAAGGTTTAATTTCCATTTTAGTTTTAAGAATAAGATGAATTGGGGGAAAGTTTGATATGGGGAATTCTGTGGTTAGATGATGTTAATACATATCAAAAACAGTCTGTGACTTACTTACTATAGTTTTGAAATTGAATAGTCAAATGATATACCAGTGTAGATGAGAGAAGAATTTGGTCAAGAGTGTCTGGTACATTTAAAAACAATTGGTTAAGTTTAGAAAGAAAGTAGAGCCATATATATATATATATATATATATATATAAATTACTAGAGGGAAGAGTACAAAAGAAATACCTGTACTCAGTTAACACTCTGATCTGGCATTACTTTTACATCCACAGTGCCCATTGATTGGTGTCAGTCAACCAATTGTCAAGGTATTTTTACAATTTGGGATCTTACAGAACTCATTTGCGTTTTATGGACATCCAGCTGATAGTGATGGCTTGACATATCTTCTTGATCTTCAGCTAGCTAAGGGATAGTAACATATAATCTATCTCAGATATTGACCTAGTCATGCTTACCCACCATTTATCACCTCTAGACATCCATGCTTGCATTGTTAGGGAGGCATGCTCAAGGAAAAGCTTACAGGAAGTGGCTCATAGAATTCTCTGTGGCTGGCCCTCACCTCTGGAACTCATTCTTACTGCAGGGAATACAAGATGCATATCTTTATTTAGCCTGACTCAAGCAGGCATAGAACACACTTTTTCATATGTTATGCATTTGTGTCTATCACCAGCCTTGATTTGTAGCTCTGCAGCCCAGGGTGTAGTGCTCATGCAGAGGGGTTTGTCTAAATTTAGGAGTGCGTTAATTATTTTTATTTTATAGTAGTGGTTGAGGTTCCCCCCTACAGTTTGAAGAATTATTTCCAAAATGCTAGAACTGTATCTTGTATTAATAACCCCCAAAAGGCCTCCCCCACCCCAAAATGCTGACTAAAACCAGTTGGAATAGACTGCAAAGATAACAACTGTAGAGTGAGAGAGAGGACATGTCTATACTGGTATTCTCTCTCTCTCTCTCTGTTACATCCTCACACACGGTCTCATTCTGCCCTCTTTTACTGTGGTTTTACACTGTTGACGTCCGTGGAGCAACTCCTGATTTACAGCAGTATAAATGAGATTTGAATCGGGTCCATTGCGTTTCCTGGTTTCATATTACCATTAGACATAAATATGTCAGGTATGATGATCCTATTCGAGAGCTGAATAGTCATAAAATGACTGTTATGCCACCCTCTGATATGTTCAGCAGGAGGACTGAGTCCTCTCCTTCCCAAACATGCAAGGTGGGATATCCAACATTGGCATAACCCAGTTCCATTGGAGTCAAAGGGAGTTTTACCATTGACATCAGTGGGAGCATTAGGCCACTGTTGAGTACTTTTGAAAATATCACCTGCAGACTTATTTCTGCAGAAATATTAGCATGCGTAGGTTGGGTATGGGGAGGAATATGTTCTTAGCATACTAGTGCAGTATGTGGAGTACTTACTGCTCTACAGGGTAGCTTGCTTGTCCACTGTAAATACAATGGAAGTTGCCTGCCACTGCTTTCTTTGCCCTGGTTTACCCCTTGTACTTCTTGTTCTCAATTGGTGCTGCTACTCTTGGATTTTCCACTTATTTGGAGTCCATTTGCTGAGCTCTTAAGACTCTTGTGTGTGTAAGTTTCCCACCTCACTATTTTTGCATGGGTGTGCATGGGTGTGTAAGTTTCCCACCTCACTATTTTTGCATGGGTGTGCATGCCAAACATTTATTTCCACAATTAAACATTCTAAAATATAAATCCAGTTACTGTTTGTTTTACGTCTATCAGTAATTAGACCTCAGATGGTAGGGCAATTGCAGAACAGAGTTTATCAATTTACATGCTAATCCAGCTGAGTTTGATGGAGCATGATTAGCATAGACTCAGTCAATATATTAATTAGCTACAATCCCAGTATGCTGCAGTGGTGGTTATCACTCTGAGAATTTTTCCAGAGCAAATGCAGGTTCCTTAAAAGCCGATTCTCAGTGTTGTTGTTAAAGCTAAGACCTTAATAATTGGTTTTATAAGGGAAGTTAGTTAAAAACTACTCAACCTCACATAGAGCACCTGGGGCAGCACAGTATCATTATTAGGAGATGCCTGGTCTCTCACTTGTATCAGAGGATAGACCTCAGCCCACTGTTAAATTGAACCAGGTAATTAAATAATAGACATATCAAAATGAAGTTCAGCAAAAGGATACAATAGATCTTCTGACTTAGAACAAATGGTAAGAAAATAAATCTCACCAAGTGACATGCTCTCTAAACCTTGTTGGTTTTTTTAAGGGTTTTGGGATGGTTTTATCTAATTAATTAATTCCACATGCCTACAGCCACAGGAATCTCTCCACAGGAGACTGTAAGAAATCAGGACGAGCACAATTTGAGTCTGCCTTTGTATTTGAGTACTCTGCTGAGCTAGACTTCACCTGGGCTATTAGTATCTACCATGATATTTTGTGAATAGAAACACTGGAATGACGTTTTTGTTTTGTCTGTTGTTAATTTTGGGGGTAATTTTAGGATTGTAGATTGAGTTTTATATACATAATTATATGTATATTTACATATGTATTTTTAAAATGTCCCTGAATTAGACATTTTCAAAGCCCATGCTTCTGAAGATGAGCTCTGAGTGAAAATAGATGTTTCGAAATTTTCCCTGCTTCAACTCCTTGCTGAATATTTTTTCACACTGTAAAATGTGTGTAAATCTGGGAAAGGATTCTGTGTATATTAAAAAAGCAAAAGCCCAAATCAGAAATATTTGTTTTCTCTGGGTGAAGGGAGGAAGTTATATTTTAATTTTAAAACCAGGAGCTACTTATACTGCATATATTGATGCTACTCCAACATTACAAAGCAAAATGTAAGGGGAAGGTAAATATGTTCATTCTGTGCAGCTTCCACCTCTTCTTGCCTTCATGGCTGTGGGTGGAAGAACAACTGGAGGTGACAAAAAGGAAACATCTGTTGTGTTCCATATTTGTCATTTGGAACTGACATTTTCGGTTAGAACTCAGAGCAATCTGTGACCTTATACTTCTCACTGCCCTTGGGAACATCATAATGACTGTCTGTTTGGGTTCTAAGATGAAAGGTTTAAAGCCACTCTTTGTATCAGACAGTCCACACAGGGAGTGCCGTTTGCATGCTCTATTCAAATACTACTCTGGCCTTCCAGCCAGGGGAATGACACTATCAACTCAGACAGACAAAAAGGAGAAGTTTTATTTGGGAGATGAATCAGAAAATAAAGGAAGAGGTTTCTTATGTCTCCATCTAGACATCCTTGTAGCTAGAAATGTCTAGAAGTTATAAATTATATTACCTGCCAGTGCAGATCATAGAAATTATTGATGAAAATGACCCATGAAGTCTCCTCAATCTGTTCCTCTGCAATGCAGTATTGTTCTTCACATCTTTTCAGCTTCTTTGTCCTGACCTGCACTGTATTGTTTCTTACATGCTTCATTAATGGGCTATCTCCCACTCCTCTTGAGAAACTGTCACAAGTCTAATAGAGCTCACTGTCAAGAATTCTTTTATTAATATTTAACTTATAATTTCCTTTGTTTGATTCGGTCTTACTACTCCTAGTCACTATTCCTCCAATTTTAAACAACTCTTTTCCTCATCAGATGAACCACTACTGGGAAGTGTTCTGAATAGGCAGTGATAAAATCAATTTTACTTTATTTGAGAATATGTTATCTATCATCAATTGATTGAGAATCACAGGAATTTAAAGAAACCAATGAAAGAAATAGCATTCGTTTATAGACTTATTATAGGGAAGGATAACATTTTAAAATGTTGCATCCGATGACGTGAGCTGTAGCTCACGAAAGCTTATGCTCAAATAAATTTGTTAGTCTCTAAGGTGCCACAAGTCCTCCTTTTCTTTTTGCGGATACCGACTAACACAGCTGCTACTCTGAAACCTGTCATTTAAAAACCTGTTAAGTCCTACAGTCTTTTAGGATAAGAGGATTTTAAGGGTATGGGTGCCTAACTCCCTTACGTGCCTTTAAGGCAATTTTCAGCAATAGGTTTCAAATAAACAAGAACTGGCTGCTCTCAAGCCAAAAGAAAAAAGTAATTAACATATGTATTCAATATACAGTGGTCACCATTTAAAAAAGATCGACATTATCGACAATTGCTATACTGCAGTATCTGAGTTACTACCATTATTTCTTACTCTATTCTAATGTAAGCATTTGTAGAATCACTGGGGATCTAGGTGCCACAGATACCACACTGGTAGTGAAAATGTCTATTAAAATGGGTAAAGATATGAAACTCTTAAAATACTTTTATCATAGAACACAGCTACATAGTTTGGACACACCTAAGCAGTTCCTTCTGGTTCCGGAGGTATTCTGTGGTCTTGATGGTATTCTGTGTTTTAAGTGTAGGGAATATCTTTGGAAACCTTTACTATCTCTAAATCTAGAAGGAACTTTTGAATTGGGCACTCTGCACATTGCAACACTTTATCCAAACTGGAATTCTGTCCTACCCTCTGAAGTCACCTTTGTCACCTCTACTTACTCTCTCTAGTGTTTTTATTAGACAGCCCCATTATTATTATTCAGCCTTTCCACTCATGTTACTGTATTTCTCTCCATCTGATATGAGACTTGAATCATCTGTTTTTCATGGACAGCTAATGACAATTTCAATTATTATTACTAAACCACATTGCTGACAGATTGCTTTAAAATTAACATAACACTGAGAGACTCCCAACAAATTGCCAAACTTTTGTAATAGTACAAGCACTTGAAGTAGTAAATTTCAATTATGTAACATGTTAACAGCAAGAAATATGTACTTTTATAAGCTAATTTCCCATATACAAATCTAATTTCCAGTGGTCTATTTTCATCAGTTTTAGTGCACTATTTTTTCTGAGGGTTTTGACTCTTGGAGATTAATGCAGCCAACAAAAGGAACAAGCCAAAACAGGGATGAAGCAGTCTAAGAGCAGTTTCTTCCCAAGATGTAGAAATGCCATGTGTCAAAATGAATGAACAATATTATGTTGAATAATTGGAGACTACCCAGGGCCAAACGGTTTTAGGTTCTGGTCATTTACATGACATTAATATAATGTGCTCCTGTAAAGACATTTCACCAGCAGCAGATTTACATTACACTGTTCCAGATGTTTAGTGCACTATCATAAACAAAATCTCCTTATTAATATGTAAGATGTTCCAGTTGTCATCTTTGTTGTTGTTTCATATCATCCAAATTGCTGTAAATTTTCTTCCCCATCTTTTTCTCTCTAACTAAATCTTTTTTTTGGGGGGGTGGGGAAGGAAATAAACATGGAAATTATAGTTTTTTACTTAGTTGGAAAAAAGCAAACACATGGGAGAGCTGAATTATATGCCAAATGTGGGAATTCCAACCACAGAAGTTGCATTAACTTCAATGGGAATTTTTTACTTTTATTTTTAAATGTATATTGTCTCCATCATCATAGCTGTTTTAAATTCTGTAAATTCACCCAATCAGACAACTACAAGTATTGCCAGCAACTGATAAAAAAGAAACACATTTGTGCCTCTCCCAGGGGTCATTGAAAAATAATTCCCCCAGCCGGTCACAATCCTCATTAGGGAAAAACATATTTTAAAAGTTATTGTGCATTGTGTTCTAAAAGCCATTAAACTGGTAAATCACAGTAGAAAGTCATCTCTAGAGCTGAGAGTCCTTGGTTAATAATTCTAATTAATTAGCGCTTCCATACTGCTTTTCAAATATTAACTAGTCCACATGATGTACCCCCACTTTACCCAGGAGGAAATGGAAGGCGGAGGAGTTCAATGATTTGCTCAGGGACCACAGAGGGTGTCATTTACAGAACCAGGATCAGAACTCGGGAGTGCTTTTCTCCTAGTGCAATGATCAGATCACTACACTTTTGAAGATAAATCTCTTTCCCCTTATCAAAAATGCTTTCTGGATCCTATCTTTGAGATACACTGGGAGAGAAGATCTGGGTTTGGTGAAATGAAGGCACAGAGATTTGAACTGCATTATGGGTGATCAGCAACACTTCTATTAAATTGGGTGTATATAAAAATTATTCACCCTATAGAGAAAATGGAAAGATAGGCTCTTTTCTCTGTATGTTAGTTGTATTCTAGTCATGTGTCTGATTCTTAACACTATACTATATGTTATGTATATGTGATAGTCAACTTCTAGAGATCTGGGAATTGAAATAATATTACTAAAGTATTGTTGAATTGGGAAAGGGGAAAAAATCAAGAGTTCTATGAGTTGTAAAAAAAACAGACCAGGAAAGAGCCCACCAGCTGTGCGATACTGTTCAGTGTGAAAAATGTGCTTTAATTCTCTCTCTTTTCTGTAGGAGATCATTAGAGGGTTTTACAGTCTTTCCACATCAGTACAAGAGACATTCTGTAGCTTGGTGTGTGTCTATGAATTTGGAAGATATGCACTCCAAAGGGGTACTGCTGTTTGTTTATCTTATTAAGGTTCTGCATGTATTTCTGCAGAATATCTAGACTGTCTCTTATAGCTGGAACTGCCTGTGGTGATAAATTGGATGCTGAATCTTTGCACCTGATGCCATGCAAAGCTATAAATTAGTTATGGGCTAGCAAGATAGAATCCTAAATGTTTCCATTTCTCATAGCGCAGCTGACCCTGGAGGTCACCAAGCAATGAATGGGCAAAAAACTTGACTTGTTAGCAAGAATACAATGAATTATTTACACACATGTGAACATTTGACATTAGCATCTTTTGAATTAGAAGGCTTTGCTGTGCTTCTTTTATTTTTGCCCTCAAAACTATATAGTTGGTAAAAATGGGATTCGGCGTTTGGCTCATTTAAAACCAGAAAATATACACAAAACAAGTTATAGCATAAAAATGGGGGATGTGTGTTAGGAATTTTTGGTGAACAATTTAAATGTTTTTAAAGGATCTAAGATTAGACTATTTTATGTCAAAGCTACAGCATTGAAGAATGGGCAGTGGTTACTTAACTGTACATATGGTCGCTTAATATCCCTATACATTCAAAACCAGTGTAAGATTAATAAATATAGTGAATGCTGTGGGTTAAACACAAAGAACAGGGGAAAAACCCACCTCCCAGTACAATTCCCATTGGGAAATCTTCAGTGAAGCTCAGCCAGGTGGGGTTTCCACTTGTTTTTCTCATTTACACTGCCGTGCTCTATTCATCACAACACCAGGGTCACTTTTCATCCATGAAAGCTCCTTGCTAAAGTATGGGTTTTGTAAATAAAGCCTTGCGTCACTGACAAAAAAATATAGATCACTAGGTACTCCAATATATTGAATTTGTTTTAAAGTCTGAAAAGTTTATTCCTGTAGTGGAATATTTTAAGGCACCCTTGGTAGGGAAAATTTTCTTTTTAATGGCAAGTAACCTTTACAGGCCCTTCATGGCTATAGAACTGTTGTTTTGAACACGAAGGGGCTTAGAACTGCTGCAGTACGATACAGGAATTTTAGTATGATTGCTCCAAGGTGAAAGCATTTTTTTCCACTATATGAGCAATTCTAAAACATCAAGGTCCATGTTCTGCTCTCAGATACATGCCCAAGAGATCCAATGGCTACAGGGAGAGCTGCACATGTATAGCTAAGGGGCAGTATTTGGCTCTGAATGTTAACGAGGCTAGGGGAGAATAGACTTTGGTTTTGTTTAGCTCCTTTCCTACTTGGCACAGCTCAAAGCTACTTACAAAGAAGTAAATGAGATACTAGCAGTGTGATGACTGCAGAGGCAAATGAAGCAGCCATGAGATGCTCAGTAGTAGCTCTCTCGCTCTCTGGAAAAGTAGACCCTGGTTTATGTTGAGAAAAGCAATACTGGCTAGTAACACTGGGGTTATCCTGGTTTTTTTTCTGAAAGTGCCAATGGATCTTTAATAGTATCGGACATCCACCAAAGAATTTAATGGCTCAAAACTATGGACTTTCCCCCCTTCTCCTTATAGTGTTGCTCTAAGCGCTACAGTAACTTGCAAGCATCAGATGTGAAATACTAAATGCCTTCTCCAGCTCAGTGCTCCAGTTTCAAAGAACAGTGTTTATGGGGGTGGAGGGCGCTGAGAGCCACTGAACCAAACAGGAAACCCTGGATATGATGGAATCCATTTCAAGCCAATGGTGCAGCGGCACCGTCAGCAGCCCTAGTTCCAGCACCTATGTACAGGAAATTTGTTTACTTCACATGCGTGTTCTGTACAGCAGGCTGTGTGCATTCATTCTAAGCAATGACCGTAAACAGCTAGGCACCAAGTTAAGCCGAGTTTTCATATAGCTAACTTAGGCCCCAATCCTGCAATGAGCTCTGTGCAGGTGGGGGCTCTTGCACTTGCATGGAGCTCATTGCAAGCTCAGGACATTAGATGTACCCGTGCAAGTGTTGATATGCTATGCTATTCCCACACAAATAATCGTCTGCTTCAGAGAAGGAGGCTTTGGATTCATGGGAAATGCCTGAATACCGTCTACAGGCTGATGTTCTTGACACTACCACTTTAACAGCCTTAAGAGGTGCTGACCTTTCAATCTTTGATTCTAGTGCCAAAGAAGGAAGTCACATATGCGTATGATTTTTCCCCTCAAATTCTTCTGTTCATAAGCACTGTTGCAGTGGTTGCATAGTTTTTACAACTTGGAATATTTTAAATACATAGCACTGGCACACATCAAAGGGTGGTTTGGATGACTGTACTTTGAGAGCACTTCTGGAATGATGTATTCCATATTTTCACCGTATAAAGGATCTGGGCATCTTATATGTCACTGAGCAACAAGAAAGGCAGGCTCCATTCTTCGGCAGTGCCAGGAACTACTTGCTTTTGTAGACAGGGAGGAACATCTTTTGGGATGCAAGTGGGCAAATTTGTGGAAGGGGATCTGAGGTCATGATAGTAATAAAAATGGATATATGTACTATCCATGCTCTTTTATACATAATCTTTCAAATCTGGCAAGCCTTCAGTAGTTACTTAGCCACACTACCCTCCCTTCCTTTATACCTATATCCATAAAAAGACACAATAAAATAGAGAACAGCATCTTTAACATTTTCTGCCTAATGCTCTCTTTAAAATTGGTATAAACAATGCTGGCTTTGGAACCCCAGCTGGTCTTAAATTGTTTAATAGCTTGCCAGCAGCATGCCAACCTCAACTTTGTAGTCTGTGGGACAAATGCTGCTTGCCTAACTCATGTAAGTAGTCTATTAACCTGTGGCCCTGGGCATCTGACATTGCCATGGTAAATTTTAGAAAAGATGATATCTAAGCATTTAAAGATCTTCAGGACTCCGTTATACTCAGAGAAACATCTATTTTTCTTTTTTAAATTGAGCTACTTGTCTTTGAAGTGTAGTTTCTCCTAGAATGACGGTGACAGATTTTGCATTAGGGTGCAATCTACCACAAGGGCTAAGAGCCTACCTGATCCTAAACGCTCTTATGAGGCACAGCCTTCGGGTGCAGGGGCAGAAAATTCATTGTTTGAAGTAATGGTAGGCATTATCTTCTGTGCCTGATCCACAGGATGCGTGAGCCTGTTACAGCACTCTGCTGTAAAGATTGGCTCTTTAACTCAAGCTGTAGTTGCTTTCAATCCCTGGTGTTTTAGCAATGATCATACATGGAAGCATTTACCTGCTCTCGTCTCCCACATCCACAACATTGCCAGACCCACACAGTCAAAATTCATGTTTCAGGTCCAGCAGCACACTCCATACAAGGTGATATATTCTTGTTTATGATCCTTTCTAAGGACTGTTTTACAATACTTAATTATTATGTGAGTTCTGTTACTATTCTGTTTGTTCTGCACAGCATAAAGCAAAAGGTCAAAACACATTTCTTCAGGTCTGGAAAGCCAAGCAGTTGTTTTTGCACCAGAAAAGGAAGACTTTAAACTTTTACTGGAAAAAGTCACCAAGCGGAAGAAAGTGAAACTGCAAAAGCATGAAACTGCAAAAGCAAACTTAACGAGCTAGCTAATACAGAAGGAAAAGGACAGTACTGAGAAGTACATGTCTTTTGTGCAAAGCTGAAAGTAAACCAGCATTTCTAACATGATTTGGGGGTCACTGCTTAAGAAACACACACATCAGAAAATATGGATTTTTGCAGTTAGACATGAAGTATGCTGCTGCTATGGCTGCCAGATATCATCAAAGACATCCTAGTGGGAGAAGAGAGAATGGTGCCTAGTTGTAAAGTGAGACTGCCTATAGATATTGATCTGAAGTCAGCCAGAAACAGAAAAAGGAAATACATTTCTTCCCTCAACCCAGCCATAAGAACAGCTTATAGGCCAGTTCTGTTTTCTCCACCTTGCCATTTACTTAGGGTCAGTGTCTCGGGGCTGCTCTAACTGCCACTGGGGTTGGGCTGGCACAGAATCAGAGAGCTTGTAACTGAGAAGAACTTGGATTCAGGGGAAAACTGAGCATCCTTTTTTTGGTCCAGATTTTAAATTGTTTGGACAAACCATATGTGCCGACTCTGTGAGTGCTCCGGGGCAGTTAGATAGAGGTTTTTAATGAAATAATTGTTACCTGACACTTTTTTCCTTAGGAAATAATAAGTTTAGGCCTATTTCTCCACTGTCTTGCACCTTGGCTACAGGCTGCAAAGTCTGGCACCCATCACTAGGATTTATTTTTCTCTCCCTAAGTAAACTATCAGCATCCCCAGCCCAAGAGCTTTGATGTGGATAAACTGCCAGATTTCCACTCAAGAAACACAGCTTCACTGTAAACACACCTTTGTTTGCAGTGACAAGTATTTATGTGTGTGTTGCACCATCTCTCAGCTGTGCTTGTTTTCTCCACTTATATCAAAGAGCATGTAAGCAGTGAAAGGAAGCAGGGCAAAGTGAACCCGAGGATCCATGAAGCACAGAGCTGGCAAGAACCAGCTACTGAGCCTGATAGTGTCTCTTTGAACTACGTGCCTATAATATTATAGGTCCTGATCCAACTATCATTGATATCAAGTACAAAACTCTAGGAGCGGCTCTTGTAAGAGCAACTAAAATCTGGCTCTGTGTGTGTGTGTATGCATGCATGCATGCGAGACAGATTCCTCAAATGCAGTGTATACTTTATTCCTAAACATTTCAAGAAACTATTTGGCCTTTGACATTAATGACATGACATAAAATGTGTTAATAATAGCATAATAGTTAATCTTTGCAAGAAAAATAAGCGCATCCTTCAATACTTGCCATACTCCTAGATCAAATGCATCCCTACAGACTATTAATGCCAGATGAAATCTGAAGATGTAATATAACATGAGTTGAATAAAATGTGTTGTCCTTTGTTACTCAGTTCTTTCAAGGCTAAGAAGTAACAGAACACAGGATATCAACTGTTTATTTCTCAGTAGCCCTGTTCTTGCACATTGTAACTGTGCCATCTTCTGTTTTGCCATCCTTTTCGCAAGTGTCAGCACCCTGCTGAAGCTCTGTTGAATTATTATGGCAAGTGTGGCTCATTAACTTCACCCTAGAAATAAGGAAAGTATGAACCGGTTGCCGAGGAAGAAGAAGCTAGTGAGTTCAGTTGAGAGCTGTGCAAATAACTGATTTTTCAGTTTGCCAGCTGAATCACAAAATCAGAAAAAAAAATAGAATTTTCTGGCACAAAGTCAAAAAACAGTTTTGGGTGGAATGAAATGTTTCATTTCATTTTCAAGATTTTTAATCTTTTATTAGTAACATTGAAACAAAATTTGAAACAAAGTCATTTTGCATCCAAAAATCAAAACATTTCATTTCAAAAATGTCAGCATGAAGTGTTCTATTTTTTTCAGATTTTTTGGGTGGGGGAAGTTGAATGAAACAATTTGGTGAATTCAACACAAATTCATGAAATGTTTGAGTCAATCTAAATCTGCATTTTACAGTGAAACAAAATTTTGGCCAAAAAATGTCACCCACCTCCAGTAAAGATATAGGAACTCCTGGGAGAAAATATTATGAATAGCTAAGATCAGGGAGGAAGCTTAGGCTGAAGTTTGTTTTGGTGGTTGTGTTTTTAGTTATCAATACAATCAGACTTCAGTAGGAGAATGAGCTTGGGCACTAACTCAAGGTCCACATGCGTTTCTGGAAACAGGGTAAGGATTCAGCCTGTTTACACACATGAACAATATGAGCCATATTATTCATAAAGGGATAGGAATGGGATTTCTGGTTGCAATCCCCTTTCACCAGTAGCCATTGTTCATACATCTAAGGAGAAACAAACAGCAGAAATTGAGAAAGCTCAGACTGGAATCATGATCCATTTCATTATGGATTTATTTACCTTTTGAAAGAGTGTTGGGGTGCATAATAATTATTATAATTGCCCTGTCTTCACCGAGTAACTATAGAAGGTAGCTGTCAACGCATTGAGCTGTGTTCTTCTCTTTCATGTTAGAACATGCTGACATGCTTTCGAAGTTTCACTTTGTTTGACTTAAAGTTTGCTGGTTGGCATAACTGGATGCCTCTTATTAAAACAAAAAGAAAATCATGATCTGACATAAGGTAGAAAAAATATTAAAATGCACAAAATGATTGGACATCTACAACTTAAACTCTCCCAATTCAAGTATATCTGAGGCTGATACTGTGTTGTTCTTATCCCCTTTATGCTGACTATCAGGATATCGTGTTGCTGTAGGCTAATGTGGAATGCACAAGTGCCTTACTGGTCAGAGTTCAAAGGTTTCATCATATTTTTGCAGCCAGAAAGCTGGTCCCAAGCACAGTTCCTTTATCCCAAGGGGCCAAACTTCTATGCTGGGAAAAACTTACCACAAATCTGAAGCATGCAAAGTCTTGCAGGCTCTTAAACTTGTAACTACAGAAAAATTACAGAGTAGAGACTTCAAAGTGATAGTACAGTTGGAGTATGTTGTGTAACATAAAATATTCCCAGTGGACATTGGTGGGGTACCTACTTAATAATTCCAACGTACTTTAAAAAATTACAATTTGAAACTCTTGTCTTTGTTTGCTCATACAAATAAGTTCCTTTAGCCTATGAAGACATATTTAGAAACTGAGATTCCAAGTTGTTTTTCATTAAAATAGCAGAGTATTGGGTGGGTTTGTTTTCAAGAATTTATAGAGCTGCCTGTCTTATTTGTTCCTTTTTAAGTGATTGTGTTTGCTTATCAAGTTTAAGAAACTAGAAGCAATTGAAAATAAAGACCTTTATTTTTCTTTTGAGTAGCTGAAATATCACTATGATATCTATGTGTGTGTGAAACTGATCTCGAGCCTGGATTGAAAGGAATCCCATAGTCTTTGCAATTCATTTCTGGGCCATCCTTCAGCAAAGTCTGCGAATCATTTTTGATTATGCAAACGTATGTGTTGTTTGGGCAGCAGGGATGAAGTGTGCTGGGGATTCTTGTGATGTTTATTATTGGCCACCAGAGGCTGCTCAGGGTCCACCATACTCATTTCACGGAGGATTAGAGTCCTAGTGGTAAAAAGAACAAAAGAGGTCTTGCTCTGCCATCTCTTTGAACTGGTTTCTCCTATAAAACAAATACATTCCTTTGAGGTCTGGTCTTTGTAGCAATTAATTAATTACCTCAATAAAGAACCATAGAACAACAATTCCAGACTAACTAATGACAGTCCCATCCTTTACTCCTTTATTTTTCCTCTAGCTTCTTCCTTCACCATTTGCAAAGAAAAAGTATTTTTTTCTGCAATCTCCCAATTAATTTCACTTATTTTCCTTATGTTTGTGATGTTAACATTTTTTAAAATGTTAATAATTTAATTTTTATATTTGCAAATTCTTGTTCTTTTCTCTTTTGCACTTTCTACATTTCCCCTTCTTCTGTCTACATTTTTTCATAGCCATCTCCACTTACACGTTTCCTCCAAAAACTTTTTATTTCATAACTTTACAATCCACTTTTTTCAGACCTTTGAATAAGTGACTAAAAACTGAAGCTGGTAACATGATCAGTGGTTTGATAACCAAATAGCGCACTGCCAAATGGAAGCTATGTCATAGGTTTGGAAGTGCATACCTCACCGAGGGCTTCTGTTGCTTAGCATTACAATTGCTGATTTCACTAGCACTATCAAAGCACACTTGAAGACCAACCATGACTAATTTACCACTGCTAACTACATCACAAAAATGATTCTCTGAATGCTTATTATTGTATGTACAGATCTCCTTAATATCTGTATGTATACCATATGTGCTTACTGTTGTTGCAGTGTGAATTTAGGGTTTTATGAAGTGATAAGCCACGTATTAATAGTTTTAACAGAAGGCACACTAGTTGTTAACATGGTAACACCTTGCCAGAACAATGTTATATCCATTTTTTATGCTAGAAATAGGCTAGCTGCTGGGCTTTAAAATATGTAATATGAGTGCATATTTAGCACTTGCATCTGGTCAATATATTATCTTCCTCAGTCTCTTGGGCTATTGCTAGTAGTGGTATAAAAATGTGCAGCCCTAGACTTAATATTAATCCATTTCCCAGTAATTTGGGAAACAATATGCAAATATCGACCTCAGCACCGCAAACACTTTAGCACTTGCCTAACTTTACTCATGTGCATAGTCCCATGGATTTGAATGGGCCTACTCACATGAGTAAAATTACCAAGTATTCGAGTGTTTGCAAGATGGGCCATGGCTTGGAGGAATAATTTTCTTTGTTCTTGCAAGAATCATTAGATTAGGGGTGAAATCCTGGGCCTATTCAAATCAATGAGAGTTGTGCCATGGATTTTAACAGGGCCAGGATTTCACTCATAACTTATTAAAGTAATTTCACAATTTGAAAATCTCCCTCCCACATATTCCTAACATACCCACCAAGCTCTAATCTTTTATCTGTAATTTGATAAATTTTAGGGATTAGGCAGTGAATTGCCAATGTAGCTTACATGGTTCCAAAACGTTATGATATTTGGATCATCAGAAAAAAAACAGGGAAGGTTCTCATGTCTTCACTTTTCAGAGTTTTTTAATAAACCAGATAAAATGCAAAATTAGCATGAAATCAGCATTTTCAAACTTCTGTTTAGTAGCATTGTTAAGAAGATTGACAAGGATAAAATTCAGGTTAAATTGCCAAATAACTTGTCTTTCCAGTAACTCCTTTAAACTTGCCATTCCGAGGAGGGAATGCATGAAAGCATTTACCCGTGAGTAATACCTTATTAAACTGTCATGATTTAATGTGACACATTTTTCTCTCAATTTGCATGCCTGATAATAAACTTCCTAAATATCAACTTCAGGACCACTGGCAAAAAAAGTAACCCAATCGAAATAAATGTTGGATCAGCATTGTGGGACAACTACAATGCCCCATGTGAATACAGGACAAAGGGCTTAAGCCATTAAAAACTATATGGTCCATTGCCATGCTAATGTTGAGTTCTTTGTGCAGAATGGGCTTGTTGCCTTGTAAACACATTTCCATGATTCATTAAATCCTGTGGAATAACCCCCACCACCCAACAATTCCAGTACAATGGAGCAGTCATTTTTAGATTTAATTATGAACAGGCAACACTGAGCTGACTAACTTTCCCACTTTTGCTGAAGGACCAGTGTGTCTACAGACCTTTCCTTTAATTAACAGTATAAACATTTTAGAAATCCATTACTTTTTTAAAAAGAAAGAGGGGGGTGGAGGGACGTCTTAAAAATAATAAGGGTGCATAAATGAATGCCATTCGGGGCACTAATATTTCATTCATCAAGTTGCACTGGTTTTGCACATCTATTTAGTATTCAGTTTAATAGAATATAGTAACCATAGTAACCAATGCATAAAGGGATATGCAACTGCTTCAGACTCTGCAACGTCTTCTTAATGAAACGTGAACCACATGCCATGTTAATGTCTAAAACAATTTTGTTGATACTATCAATTGGAAAAAGCTACAAGGAGAGATTATGGATAAAATCCTCAAGAATCCTGACCTTGCATTATATTTTTTGCCTTTTAATTTAAACATTGATTTCCCCTTGCCCATTTATTTGTGTTATGTATTCCTGGAGTAACCAGTGAGAGTGTGGGTGTAGTCTGCAGAGGGCATTTCTGCCATTTTAGACTCTGCCTGGCAGGCGCCTCCCTTTCCTTTGCAGCTTCAAAGATGCACTGGGGTGAGGGTCTACTCTTGTGGTGTTTAGAAAATGGGCACGACAGCCATGTTCTCCTGCTGTGTCATTCTGAAACCTCACAGGGGCTCCAAACAGTAGCTGCCTGCTCCTGCAAGCCTCTCCCTGCTCATCCCACAAGACAGTACTTCAGCCCCTTCCACTGTAGCCTGCTCCTTTTCCACTAGTTTAGGAACTGCACAAGACGGGTGGATGGCTGTCACGTGGGGCTCCCAAGCTGCACAGGAGCCCTTGAGCAAATGCTACGGAGCCACGTTTGAAATGATAATTTCTTCTAAGGTTTTCATCCAAATATGAGTTTCCCTCTTTTTTTTTAAATTTTAACTGAATGTGAGATGCAATAGTTTTACGTTTTCACTAGGGCTATGTATTTAAAACTAGGTCTATACAATCAGTGGTATGATTCTGTGATTCTAAATGGTTTCATAATCAGTGGACATGGCTGCACAATTCAGTGCAACTCTGCTGCACAACTTGAGAGATCTTGGTGCATAGTTTAGGTCTATGCCATGCAGTACAAAGCTCCCAGACCTTAATCTCATAAAGTAGACATCTCATTGCTCACAAGTCAATGGGAGATTTGGGTGCACAAGGTATGCAGGGGCAATAGGATCACTGCTTTATACCAGCTGAGTGGGTGGAAAGAGGCCTTTATGTAAATGAGAATTAGGCCCCTACAATTTAGTTATAGTTATGGAAAGAGAGAGAGGGAGTAGTAAAAAAAAAAAAAAAAAAGCCTGTTGAAGAAGGTATTAAAAAATGTGACAGTATGTGAGAGAAAGGGTGGCCACAAGCATTAAAAATTGCATACAATGGCATACGGGGCATACGCTAAACTACCCTTATGGTGAAATATAATGTAACAGGCATTTCTGTGCTTCTCTTTTACTGCTGTCAGTGAATAGTGATTGTACCTGACGGGAGTGCAGTGTAGGCAGGAATTTGAACATCTGGGTGTTCCAGCAAAGAAACACAAGCAGTCATGAAGGGTGTTCCACACCTGTCCGTTTCTGTGGCTTTGGATAGTGAAATGTCAGAAGCTGATTGAATAAACTGGGGAAAAAAGAGAAGCATTAATGAAAGCACACTGATATAGCCTTTGTTTTGTGCCTGCCTGCATATTGCACAAGCACTACCTGTATCAGCCTTCACAGTTTTAACTTACTGGAATGGCATCAAAATAATGGCACGTCACATAAAAATATCATAGTTTTACAAATCAATAGTTCAGTCTTTTTTATGTGTGTGGCTTAAAAAAAGAAAAAGAAAACAATCAGAAAATCTGAATGTAAAACAGCATTGCCAGAAACCTAGGGAAGTACATTATCTTTGTAGCCACTGTCTTTTATTACCAGCAGCATTTAACAAAAAAGAGAAGCCTACAGAGGAAACACATCTGGAAATGTGTCCTAAATAAAGTAAAAATTCTTTTGGGAAGTGGTAAGCCTATACTATATGTCTGTAATTAAAAGAAATGAGGTATGGTTGCTCATAAAAAACATCTGAAAACAGTTTAAAGGTTAAAAAGAGGGCTCCCTGGCATAGATAGAAGGGTAAGAACTGAACAGACCAACTCACTCCTCGCAGGGTGGTGCTCACTGTTAGACAACTTAAAAGTGCAATTTAATGTTTCAACTCATTCCTTACTTAGCTGGCATGTAGGTAAATAATTTTAAGTACTAAACAATGCCACTAACAAGAAGAAAAACAGCATTTGTGTGATAGGGAGGACTCTGAAATTGTTTCTTTCTTATTCATAATAGTGTATGACTAATGTTTAGAGACATCAGTCCATGTCCTTGTGGGTTACTTCATTAAATCCTTAAGGCCCGTTCTGTTTTCATCTAAGGCTTCTGTTTTTCCTCTTCTACAAAGCAAGAACAAGGATGCTTTCTGCTGGGTTTCCCTAAAAAACATATTGGGTAATCAGCCCCGAGAGTCACAGATGACAGTAACTGAAGCAAATTCAGGGGTACTGCAGTTATATGGGACTGGCTTTGATGTAGGGTTGCTAACCCTCCAGATTAATCTTTAATTAAAAATTATGTAATGTGATGAAACCTCCAGGAATATATCCAACCAGACTTGACAACCCTACTTCAATGACGAATCTGAGGTGCTGTCCTGACAATTACAAACATCAGAAATTTATTCAAGCCAGATCCTGAGGCATTTATTCAGGTAATCTCTCATTGATCAGCAAAATCTAAGGACTTCTAGATTTTTGTCCACTGTATTTTTGCACAGATTTGATCATGCTAATATGACACCAAAACAGTCATATTAACAGGTTCCCTATTTAGCTAAATGTTTAGCCCAGCTCTGTGTGTGTGTGTGTGTGTGTGAATTTAAGTGTATTAGAGCATCATGATAAAAAGCTCCGAGCAACAGTGGAAATATCTAATCTGGGGTGTCTTGATACTTAAAGATATTGGACTCCATCAGTAATTTTTTATCTTCTCATTTTGGAAATATTTTGGAAAATATTTGCATATTTAACTATATAGGGCCAGCTTGTGTAAATTAACATAGTTTCATTGATTTCATTAGAACTATGTTGATTAAACCCATGAAGGATTTGACCCATATGGTTTATTTCTATATTTATTAGTGGTTACTGGAAAAATTCAATGAAATATAAGAATGGAATACTGCACATTTTTGGGAGGGTGATTCCCTCCCCCCCTATTTTCAGGTCAACTTTAATATTTATACTTGCAAAACTCTATGTATTTTTCTTATCAATGCCATGTTCTTGGGATATTTTTGGCTCCCTACAAGCTTTTAGGTCAAGTATTTTATGATGTTTCTTTTGGAGGTTATTTATGTATTCTGTTTTTGTTGTTGCCACTTGAGAATTAAAGAGAGTACTTTGTATTCTGGACATCCCAATCTTCCTCTGGCTGTTGGTTTAAAAATCACTGAGGAAAGGGCATATAAAACCTGCTTGTGGAGAATTGAAACCACGTTAATTTGAGTGTGAAAAGTAGCGCTGTCTGCCTGAAATGTGAAGGATTAGGTGATTACTCATTTGTGAAAAATAATGGGCCTTTATTCCCCTAAATTATTTATATCTAAAATCAAAGGCAATCTGTTAGTGATAGACTTCACATCTCGAGATGATGATGATTGTTTGTAGTATCAATCTTAACGGTCCTTTTTCAAGCTTGGCTTTTTTTTTGTTTTTTAAAACATGTGCTGGGTCAAATTCATACCTGGTGTCAGCATAGCTGGTGCAACTCTATTACTCCATTCTGATGAAGGACCAGATCCTGGGGCGAGGCCTGGCTGTATCTGGCGCAGCTCAGGATGGGGACAGAGTGTGCCCCTGATCTTGGGGCTGGCTAGGTTACTTTAATGTATAGTCACTTCCCTTGGCCCAAAGGGGCCATTATGGCAGTTGGCAATCAGATGGGTGTAAAGAGGCCCTGGTTCCATCTGTATTGCCCTGGCCCCACACCCTGTGCTATTAGCAGGTAGCAGCTCTGTGCCATCTGAGAATTGCTCTATGCCAGAACAATTGTTCAGCAGCTGAGGAAGCCAGCTATAGAACAGCTTTGTACCTGTTCCACCAGTTCAAATCCACCTGGTGTACTGGAAAATTGGACCTGAGTTTGGATCAAATTGTATGTACTGGGAAACAAAATAAGCTGTCATAGACCAGATACTTTATATGACGTATTAGGCATGCTAAAAATAAGATCACATACAAACATCTGGCCACAGTGTGGCTGAATCAGATTTTTTTCATGTGACATTTGGCAAACAAATTAGTTTGATTATATAAGGTAACAGTGTGCTCCCTTCCTTTCAAAGTATATAACTTTCAATCTATCAACACAGAACTAGCCTCTGTCAGATCACAGTAATCAGGGCTGATTTGTCTATTATCCCAAAAAAGTAACTGCCTCAACAAGCCTGCTCTTACTGCTGTACAGTAACTCTCAACCTGCCAAGGCCCAAATGTATGACCTTGGCCTGTACACTGGGCACAAAAAAGAGTCACAACAGAATAGCTAAGGAAGGAAACTGAGAAGACGTGAGATTAATTTATAGAATGTATGTTGTTTCCATAGTTTAGTTTTAAGACTTAGCATAGCTGATGTCAGTAATTATGGATTCACTAGTGACTCAATACGTAAGACAGTGTTTCCACTTTAAGTGCAAACTGTTTCTCATGCAGGAAGTCTCTGCTCTGATAATTTGTTTTGGAAAGTATGAGGGTAATTAGGGCAGGGTTAACTGGATAAGCCATTTTGAGGTCTGAGACTTAGAACAATTTTTATGACGTGAAAAACCAACACAGTTTCAACCTATTTTCCCCTCCCCTCATAACTTTACAAGTCTTGTTATAAAAACTTCAAACTTGTCTTTTGCACTAATTCTCATTAGCCTAACCCCCAGTACTATTGAAATCAGTTGGAGTTTGCCAGAAATGGGATTTGTCCCAATGAAAAATAATGCATAGCCTGTTTTTACCAACTTGCAGTGCAAATGTGTTTCATGATTAGGGACTGATGTTTCATACATAATATATTCAGTACAGACCCGTTTACACGCAAATCCGCTTAATGCGCGGTAGCACCAATGCTACCTATTTAACACGCGAGACTCTTTAACACACGGTAGTTATATAGTAATATATATACACTACATTAGAAAATTTTAACCATAGGCCTGATATAATGGCAGAGGGCAAGCATCAGCGTTCCTAAACCGTAGAAGAAGAGTTAGCTGCAATAGATCGAGTAAATAGCAGAGAAACCCAGGCCAAAGTTTCAAAAGATATTGGGATTGCCGAATCTACTCTCCGAGGCTGGCTAAAAAAACAAATCTAAACTGAATGGCTTTGTACAAAATATCGATTCTGCCACGGGGCTTAAGTGAAAACGTGTGTGCTATTCAGCAAACCCACAGCAGACAAAGCCATGCACACGGGGTTTGCTCAGGAAAGGCTGAAAGGAATGCCGCTAAGTGAGCCAATTCTTCAAGCCCAAGTGACAAAATTTGGAAATTTAACAGGGGATGAATCATTCCAAGCCAGCAAGGGGTTTATAAGTCGTTTTAAAAAGCGTCATGGCATAGCGCAGGTATCTATTTCTGGAGAAAGCTGATCAGCCCATCAATTGGCCGCGAATGCGTTTCATCTGCTGGCGAATGACAGACTTCATAAGAAAGAAAAAAAAATACGAGCCAGAAAGAGCAGAAAATAATGGTGTTTTTTTCTAAGTGAATCATAGACACTTTTTTCAGCATGGCCCTCTTAACTCGCGGTCCGTTAACATACGGTCGTGACGGCTTGACTCCCGACATCTGCGCGTAAACGGGTCTGTACTGTATATAATAACTTTGGGGAGAGGTCTATTGAATGTTGTTAATGCTAGTCCACCTGATTACACTAGAAAGTGACTCTCCAGCCCTTATTGTTGGTGAAGACAGCTTTTAAAATGTAAACCCATGAGTAGGTTAGTACACTTGTAATTAGGGGCGACTCTACCAATTTTGCCTCCCCAAGCAGTCGCTGCTGAATTGCTGCTGCCCCCAGAAGAGCGGCGGAACTGCACTGAATTGCCACCGTGGGACGTGGACGGCCGCCCCATTCTGAATGCCACCCCAAGCACCTGCTTGGAAAGCTGGTGCCTGGAGCCGACCCTGCTTGTAATAATTTTTCTTTCAAAGAGACATCTTCACAATCATCTTCAGAAAAATGTCAGGCCCACAGCCAAGCTTGCATATTCAGAGAAACACCTCTTCCCCTGTGCTGCTTGGTGAGAAGGTATGAGAAAGCAGTTCTACCACGCCCAAGGAACCAAGCTATTGAGCCTTCTCCTCCTCCTCCTCCTTGCAGCAGCCTCATGTCATCTGCAGAGGCAAGAGGGGCTAGATTTTAAATGCTTCTTCCTCCAGCAGTGGAATCTTCTTTCACTTCCCTGAAGCTGGTAAAATTGCTGTCTGTCCTCTCTGTTTCAGAGATGGAAGCAAAATAGTCCTACAGGAGGGGCAGGGAATGACATAACCCTTTCACCGATCCACGTGGCAGTGACACTTCCTCAACCTCTCAGTCATATTGTTTTATCCTTAGGGTTAGGGGCCTAGCGGCAAAGTAAATTGAAATCTGGACCCAAACCCTGATCTTTTCAAAATTGTCCAGAGTTTTAGTGTGTCCAGAGCCAAGATTTTATGTCAGGCCCATCTCTCTTGATCTTCTGTCTTTCGGGAAACTTGGAATAGGAACTTCTCCAGCCCCCTTATGTGAGTGCAGAATGTCAGAACAGCCAAGTTTTCAAAAATCCACCCTGCACTTGAGTATCCCAGGTGATTGCACTGTGTATTGACAGTTATGGACGAATCACAAACCACACTCCTTGAATATGGAAAGTTAATTGAACAGGTGATAAAATGCTGACCAGGTGAGATATTTAGATTACCTGAGTAAAATGTTTCCCCACAACATGCATCCTTATCTCTTTGGAATGATTTGTTAGTAACACCATACAGGTATTGGTTTTCAGCAAATAGGGCCATATCAATTTTTGATGCCATAATCCGCTAATTAGTCACAAAGATAAAACCTGTATCTTGTGAGAAAATATATGGATTGCCAGTCACTGTGTGTGGCATTTTAACAGATGCAAATTTCTAGAAGTCTTCTTCACCTTTCCTCTTCAACATAGGAGTTTCTACTGTATCTGTTGTTGTGTGAGAGCCCCACTGAAATGCTGGAGGCGGCTCTTAGGACTCCCTTGTTAAAATTCTGACACCAAATGGAAGAGAGTGTAGGGTGATTCCCCAGCCTTTGGTACATTTTGCCTCTCTCTGGCTACTGCTCAATCACCCTTAGCACAGCAAACTGATCTCTGGGGCTCAAATTACTTCAGAAGAGCATTTTTTTTCTTTTAGAATGCATCATATTAAACCAAAGTCCATGTTTTTAAAAGTATTTAGGTGTTGTGGTGTTCAGCATTGCAATGCCTACCTGATTTAGGAGATTGTCTCATTTTCAAAAGTTATCTAGGCATTTAGGAGCCTAAATCACATTGACTGTCAATGGGAGTTTTGGCTCCTCCGTGACTAAATCCCTTTGGAAAATTATACTTACACTCTGTAATCAGTTAGACATTGCAATGCTGAGTGCAGCAATGCCTAAATACCTTTGAAAGTCTGGGCCCAAGTATCAGGCAAAAATGTTCCCAGGGAGGATTCTCCTAGGCTTATCTACAGTTAAAGGTCTTCACATACCATATACATTTCAAATTACATTATCTGAACCCTAAGCTAGGGATATAGATATTTTTCAGGAACAATGTATACACATTTCTTTCAAAGTGCACTTAACGCACCATTCTACCCTGCAGCCACTTAGAGCTGCTCCAGCAGTGGAAAGAGTCCCTAAAAACCTCTGTAGCTGGCCAGAGGATCATTAAGTCATCCCCTCTGGCCCAGTGTAGATATCATGGTTGGGGTTTTCCTTATGCCTCTATTCACGACAGCCATGTTGGCCCGTTAAGGCCGCAAGTGAGAGCAGCCTGAATTCTTTAACTGAAGTGTACCAGTGTACAGCTTGGCCAGGGTCAAGAGAGTGGAAAGGTATCTGAGTGTGGAAAGGTACCCTGAGCTGTGCAGCGTATTCTTTGACTGCAGCAGAGGATCTGGGCCAGTATGGTATTACTTCCTGTCTCAGCTGTGCGTATGAGAAAAAGCTTTTAAATAGCAAAGCAAAGGAATAGATTCCCCAATCCTTCACTCCCATTGCTACAACATACACAGCCACGGTACACGGAGCTTATCACTGGTCGAAAGAAAACACATTTTAAGAACCACTTTACTGAACTATTGGCATCACATCACTGTGACACCTTATTCTGCAGCTCAGTGCAAAAGATTCCTGGAGCTGAAAGGAATTTTCTGGGTAGTGACTACTTCTTGCCTCGATAGAAACAGCCATTGCTGTAGCAAATCCATGACCATGGGGCTTTTCTTCAGGCATCAGATTTGCCTGATTGTCCCTTGAGATCAAAAGACAGATTTCCATTTAGAGTGGAACAGAGGAACTAGCAAGCTTCTAAACTCATCTTAAGTTTGAGGCTGGGAAGGAGGGGTGAGAGAGGCGAGGGGGGAGAGGTGAGAGGGTTAGGGACTTGAGGAGGCGGGTGTGAGTGTATAATTCTGTAGATCTCCCCCTTTTCTTGGCTTAAAAATGGTGTAAGTCAAGCAGCAGCCACACGTTACACACAGCTCCTTTTTAAAAGAAAGCCACTAAGGGACAGATTATGTGTGTTGTGCAACTAAAAACAGGTCCTATTGGACAAAGCAAAAAGGCTCCACCAGTTGTATTTTATAATCTGGATATTTTCTTGACATTCAAAATAGGGTACAATACTAACTTAGGTTTGGAACCTGTATGCAAGAATTATTTTTTCCCCCACGAGGAAAGGCAGGAATCACCCTCCCTGAGGAGAAAAATGAAAGTAAAATGTTAGGGAGAGCGTTATACATTTACTAGTGAGACAAATGAGGGTTTATCACAGAACATTTTGTAATTTCTATAGCTTTGTTTGCACATGTTCATATGTTTCTGTTCCTCAGAGCACACATATACTTGGTATATATGTAAATTAGACATAGCGTGTTTTTCCCTCTATACTTCTTATGTTTTATGCATTTTAATCTGGTAGGACTTCAAAAACAAATGTTTCTTAAATTGATAGTGACATACGTGGTTCTAAATAGAATGGGTGTTACTACACCTTACAGGTTTTTTGTTAAGTATTTGGGCAACTCTCCAATATTTGGGTAGTTTTACTGGGTATTTAAATTTCAAGGTTTTTTTTTTTTTTAAATCTCAGGAGCCTGTTAAACTTTGAGCGGACCCAGAGCAGTAAAATAAGAATGAAAATAATCTCTTATGCCACAAATTGACTTCCCTCTTTGTAGCCTTAGACACTGTTTCCAGCTGCTTTCAGTCTGTTAAATCCTTGAAAGCTTTCCTAATCCTCATGTAGGCAGTCTTTCTGTTATACCCCCCTCCCCTTTCTGCTGATTGGTGAGGCTATTTCATGGCCTAATTCAGCCAACTACTACGTATCTGAGCAGTGATTTGAAATAAGAGCAAGGCAGACAGTTGCCTCCCTACTCCTGACTTTTAATAGGCTAGAGGAAAGGTTGCGAAACTTGACATTGTCTTAGGAAGAGTCCCGACAGCAAAAGATAAAGGAAAATGAGAGAGAGAGAAACTTAACTGCTGATGGATTTTTGTTTTTACTTTGAAATTACACTGTAAATTTGAATTCAGATTGTTTCCTGCTGGATGGATAATGGAATTCTAAACATGAGGCAGGTAAGGAACATGCAAAGCATTTAGAGATCTGTAAAGGAGGGAGCAAAGGGGGGAAAGTTGGGTTGGTCTGTAAATATTTACTTTGTTGGACTAGATAGCATTTGCAGAAACCTTTGCCGAGTTTAGATTTTTAGCCTGAAGATCCTTTATAAATAAATAGAAATTAACCAAGGGTTTTTACTTTCAGTTTGATCTTATTGCTAGTAAGTGATGTCATGCAATTCATTGTTTGATTCAATTTTGTAAAGAGCATGAAAGCTGTTTGTAGGATATGTAAATCAATTCCAATTTGCCATGGCTTAAATATATTGTGTAGACTTTCTCACAACCTTGTTTGTGACATGTACAATAGGAATGTGTTTTATAACTGTAGAAGCGTGTGTGAGTGATTTATTAAACATGCACAGCAACTCACACACAATTGCCAATACTTTATTATATTTTAAAGCAACTGAAAAATTAGTCTCAAGCAGTTTTCTGTTTTCAAAAAAAGTACTGAAACACTGCAGAAAAGAGCCTAGAAAACCCATGATTATTCAAATACGATCACTTTTTTAAAATCTTGCTATGAATAGACAAAAGCAGCTGTTTTCTTATTCACAAAGTTGAAGGTCACAATGGGATAACAATTTGATACTACACTGTCTGTAGATTTGCAATTAAAATATGCAGTTAGAAGAACACACAGAGTACAGAGCACTGACAGATGTAAATCTCAACCTTAAAGCAGAGCTCGGCTCTGAATTAAAGACCCTGGCAAATCAACATCTTAAAATCAATACTTTGTTTTATGGATCGCCACTGTGTGAAAGTCAGGCTCTGAGAAAAATGTTCTTGTTTCTTTGTGAGAGTCATAGTCTATTCAGGCAGCTTTCTGAAATCAGTAGGACTTGGGATAAGGTGGGGGAGGAGGTAGTGGGGAAAGGAGGGTAGAAGCCAGGGGTAAAGTTTGCACCTGCAGTGGAAATAGAGCATTTGTTTTTTTTTCAACCACTTTTTGAAATCAAGATGAAAGCACTCATGTATTTTAGACCATTTTGCCATATGTGGAGGAAAAGCAGTTTTTGCGATTGGGCAAAAACCTGCTTTTTACCTTTTTAAAGATTGTTGGGGGGGAGGGGAAATCTTGTCACAGTGGAGTGCAAATGGAAACTAAAGTTTACATACTGCATTGCTTGGGTTCAAATTAGTCCTTTATCTGTGTGATCAGCAGAATGCTTTGTCACCACAAAAAAGAACCTTTGTAAAGGGAGGTGTCAGAGAGGATCAGAAGAAAGTTGGGATATGTCAGAGCCTAAGAAAATACAAAACAAACATTGCTAAAGATCGATGAATGTTGCCTATCTGGGATGCTTCTATTTGAAGCATAAGGTTGTAAAGTGTGTGTGTGTGTGTGTAAGAAAAGGAAAATAAACCAGGAGAGGAGAAGAGGAAAAAGGGGAGTGGGAGCTAGTGAGAAAATAAACAGCACTAAAGTTCTTCAATGACTCCCCAGTAAAAGGAAAAGAGGAGGGGCAGATTTAGTATTAGAATAGTTTTGACTCATTATATAATACCCACCTCCATCCAACAGAAGTTCTCCTCTTTCCACTTCCTCTATGACAGCAGTATCTCCTGGGAAGTTGCATACATGAAGCTGAGAATATGGGCCCGATTCTTCCCTCACAGCAGTTTTACATTGCTGCAGCCCCATTAATTTTAATGGAGTTACTCCTGTTTTTTCCCCTCTGTACATGAGAGAAGAACTAGATCCAATAGTGCAGACCCTTGACTGTTATACGTTGTCATAGCTTCATAATGGAGCAACTACAGCAGGTGAAGATCTGCCCGTGTGTTTAGACACACATTTTTGTGCAAGCTTTCCCAACCAACTTGGCTGACCTCACTTATGCCATATGCACAATTCTGAAGTTGCCACTGGATTTCAGTGGTGTTTGTGTGTGAGAAGTATTTCAGTTTGGCAGAGAATCTGTTCTTGCTGAACAAAAGCCAGTGATCTAATAGTCTAGAGTTGAAGGGACTAATCATGTGTATGTTGACAGAGCTCAAATAGCCTCTTTGCATCTTTAAAATGGTAATTGGAGATCTTGATAAGCCTCCAGATGTGATGACCGAAGGACAGTACAAAATAAGAAAGCAAAATATTCAGGAACTGAAGTGCCATGAAATTGGTTAGAAATCATGAGATGGTTAGAAATCACTTCTGATTTTATTTGAAAATTTCTGAAGAGGAGTCGTCCTCAGGAAAAGATGTGCCTTTTATATCTGCCAGCCAATTCGTTGTCATAATCCTAGTATGGTTTGGATTTGCAGGGTTAACTATCAAACAAATCTGGTGTCATCGCATTCAAATGAAATCATATATTGTGCTGATGAATGATCTGGCCCACAGGCAGCATATAGCTACTGAACAATAGTGCACAGGCTCAGAAAAGTGCAATGAAGCTAACTATCCTAGCTGAAAAGCAGAAATTACCCATAGAAATGTAATCTGCTGCCTGTTGGGCTGATAGGATTCAACCTGCTTTACAACTGTGCCAGGCCCACAGTCCCTAGCGGGACATCGTTGGTTGGTGGTATGGAATGCTGTGCTGAGAGTCATAAATGAGACATGTAAAAAGAAATAGCCTTTCATTAGGAGGTAATTTAAAACCTCAGCAAGAGCTGTGACAGTCTCTGTTCTGTCTGATATAAATAACTCCACTGAAACCTCTATAATGAAATTGTGACGTTTCCATACAACTGCTGTGTACATCACATCTTTCAAAGCACCTTGGTAATTCTGCAGCTGGAAAATTTCAGGCCTCTAGTCAAAAGTACGTCCCTAGGAAGTGGAACTATGTCGTTTAAGAGGGTCTAACCCGGGGTGGGCAAACTTTTTGGCCCAAGGGCCACATCAGGGTGCAAAACTGTAAGGAAGTCTGTGCCTCCCCAAACAGCCTGACCCCCAGCCCCTATCTGACCCCTCCCACTTCCAGCCCCCTGACTGCCCACCTCAGAACGCTCCATCCATCCGACCCCACCCATGTCCAACCCCCCCCCGCTCCTTGTCCCCTGACCGCTGCCCCCCCCCGGGACTCTCCCACCCAATCCCCCCTGTTCCCTGTCTCCCCCCCACCCCCTGAACCTCTATCCTATCCAACCCCTCTGGCCCCCTTACCATGCTGCTCAGAGCAGCATGTTTGGAGCCGCGCCACCCAGCCGGAGACAGACACGCTGTCCTGCATGAGCGCGCAGCTCCACCACCCAGAGTGCTGCCCACCTGGCGGCATGGCTGAGGGGGAGGGGAGACAGTGGGGAAGGAGCCAAGGGCTAGCCTCTGGGCCAGGAGCTCAGGGGCCAGGCAGGACGGTCCCATGGACAAGATGTGACCCACGGGCTGTAGTTTGCCCACCTCTGGTCCAACATGACAGCCAAATATATACCAGGAAACAAATCTTCAGCTTCACTATGGATACTGAAATTTCCATCTACTAAAATTCTGACCAGCTCACTACTTGGGGAAAAGGGATCAAAAGAGTCAAAAAACTCTCAAAGATCAGAAGTTTAGATAAGAACACAGATGTGTCAGAGTTCTAAGATTTATTGAGGCCAGTGTGGCTGGGTGCAGTTTGCTTGTCTGTATTCTTGGTATTTACTTTAAAACTGGAGAGGGCAGTGTGGTATCTGTTTAAGGTTCCCCAAATGGATCTCAGAAACTAGGTAATCAATTAATTTTTAATATTCAAACCCATTTTTGCCCACAACAAATAATATCCTCAAACATACTAACACCATAATGCAGCACATAGGAATTCTGTGAAAACAGATTTAGGGCTTTATTTTCCACTCACTCAAGTCAATGGCACTATTCCCATTGACTTTGATCAGGGCAGGACTGGGCTCACAGTCCTATAAAAGGGTCCTATTAGACATGCAATTTGCTAATGGATCATTAAGAACCTAATTAAAAGTGAAGATAAAATCTGTAAGGCACAGAGGCCATTTCAGTTCTTATTTGTCACAGCTATAGTCATAGCTTTTATAGTATATGATTCATAGAGTGCATACATGCTGGATAGAATTTTAGTCGATAACACACGTAAAACATAAAATCATCCCTCTTCCATACAGATGTTTAGCTTTTTAGCATGTGGTTTCTATTTCCTACTTTCTTTAGTGCACCTTTTTAATTCTTAATTTATTCCTTGCTAAGAAATCTATATCCTTGTCCTGAAATATTGTAATCATAAGACTTGCTTTAGGAAGTGCTGCTTAGAGTTCTTTTTTTTTTTTCAGGGGCTGTCTTGTCTAGAATGAGAATTTATCTCTGAGAATTCTGTTTGGTGTGTGCCATATCTAATAAAGAAAACAAGTGTATGGAAACTGTGGGCTGAGAGTATATCAGTTAATTAGTGCCTGGACATTACCCGGTAGGAAGTCTGGCAAAGTTTTTGTGTGTGTGTGTGTGTGTGTGTGTGTGTTGTCTGCTTTCTTTGATCATTTGTGTGGTAAATAGACATGCAGAGTAACTATGGCAACATGTGCTGTAGGTTTGTGGGAACAGAGGGGATTCAATCACTGGACAAAGGATAGTTTGTTAGGATAGGTTATGATTAGAAAAAGGTGGCACCGAATAGGACATTTAAAAACATAACAAATTTGAGTTTTTCACAACTTAGAAAACAACATTTGCTTTTATAGCTATGAAAAATCCGGCCATGTTTGAGGGTAGTGGTGGAGAGGGGAAATAGAAATAAATTAGAGTATAAAATAGTGCTATTTGATTATTGTGCAGTATATGCCTTTTGTAAAACTGCATTTGTTTGAACCAAATGTACATATTAGTGTTTTTTTTTAAAATAAATCCTTAAATATTTAAACCTCATCAGTGGTTTGTGTATTAAGGCTGGAAGACTGGCCTTCTGCAGTGTCTAATATCTTTGTACAACTTGTGATCAAAAGATACAGTACATATTTCAGTTACCTACCTGTAGAGGTCAGACTTGAAGTTCACAAAAACTTTACATGATAGAATTTAAACCAGAGTTAAGAGTAAACATTTCAGTGCAGACATAGCCACTTCCTTATTAACTTTAAACTGAATTACCTGATCTTGGTTTATAAATAGCATATTATATTAAATATATACACACGCGCACACACACACACACTATGGATGTGCATAACCAGCTTGGAATAAATAAAAATGGAGCCTTCTCCCCTATCTTGAAAGGAACCAAACCTAAACCTTTTATTAGGTTCTAAAATATTTAGAAGTGTTTCTCTCTCACTAATCCCCTTCTACCTTTGATACATCTCAGGTTCTCAGAATGTCTGGCATTCTCTGCTGGGCTGGCTGCTGACTTCCAGTCTAACAAATTCCAGGGTTTCTGTGGGATCAAGGGTGGGGACAATGCATTCTGGACCCCTTCTAACCTGAAGAAGCCTTTGAGCTCAGTAAAAATAGTGCCAGACCTTAGAATCCATCAACAGAATAGCACCAAAGGTAAGGGGTCTGCTGGAGGGTGGGTCAGGGATACACTTTGAGACTGAGGAATTAGTAAATGCTCAGGGGACTTGCTGGAGCTCAGCAGAGTAGAAAGATGGAGTCTGGGAGAAGAATCAGATGGGTGGGGAGGCAGAAACAAATGTAAGGGGACTTTTGTCCCCTTACTAATTCAGTGGGGGTTTTTCAGAAGGCTAGCTCCCAGTACTAAAAGTAAGGGGAAGGATCAATGGGAAATCAGGGTAAAGGAAGGGGGAGCGAAGACTCAGATCCTTTCGCTAACCCACTTCACCAGGGTAGTGTATAAGCCAGGAAAGTTCCCCACAATAGTGGGCCTGTTCCCCTGCTTACACTAGTAAGGGAGAAAGAAAAGGCACGCACAAAAATGTGGATAAAGTTTCGAATAAGCATCAGAACTTCCAGGGCTTATTTGAACTGAACTTCCAAACCTTTAAGGTTTCCTATACGGTAGTCTACCTTTTGCTGCACCGTTTTTCTGTACATTTGTGCTATTTCGTGCTTATACTGTTTCTGCAGGTTGTGAAGAGTTATTGCACATCACTAGAGAGCTCAAGTCTGTAATATGAAATCGACCCTGTATGGAACTTAAAAGGCACCACAACGGTTTGAGGAAGCAGAGTTTGATCTGATGTTTATAATAAAAATAGTTCTTAATGTTTCAAAGTGATACTTCATAGATATATTTATTATATTATCTTATGGGGATATGGGTGGAAAGATGTGCAATTCAAAAAAGCTGGAATATAACACTTTAAGGTGTGTTTATTTGGCCCTGCAATATGATTAGATTTTTCTTGTAACATGTTTAGGTCTAAAAACACTTTGAAAAGTACTAAAAAGATTAAGAGAAAGCTAGGCTCTACTCCTGGCCCAGAGGGACAGAGACTGAGAAGACACAATAGTTTTGTTATCAATTTTTATTATAACAAAATGGACTGTAATGACAATATTTTGCCACAATAACACATTTGTAAATTATCTAGTTGTATTAAGATTTTATTACTGCTGAAAGGAGTTGGTACTTGATAGTCCATCACTTTATTTTTTGGGAAAGAAGGATTAATTTTTTGCATTTCTATAAGAGGCCTGACCATTGCACCTGGGCACCTAACTCTCGGTGTCACGTTGCATGTGTGTTATAAGAAAGTTATGTATTCATCCTGTCAATGTCACTTCAGGCTCAGCCAGAGCAGCTGCTGTGGAGCTGAATTCCTTCTCTCTTTCCACCCCAGCATCTGAATTCAGAGTTTGTTAAATTCCCCTACTTGACTGGCTCCAGAAGGGAAAAATGGCCAGTGAAAGTTTTTCAGGTGGTGTTGCATGGAACTACCAGTACAGCACCAAGCTGACTCTCACAATTCCAATATGATAATTCACATGTGTAAAGTTCTTCACATCTGCAAGTGTAGCCCTTTTGCCACGTGCCGCTGTCAACAATGAGGACTGGGTTAAATCTCTGTAGAATAAAAAAAACTGTGGCTCTAGCTCCCACCCAGAGGCGTGTTCCTACTTCTGGATCTGGAAAATAGAACCGCTGTGGTCATCTTGGCAGCTGATTCTTCCCCACTGAAAAACACTCAGGAATCCTTGGGAATATGGAACCACAACTACTTTAATTTTTGGTGGGGGTGGGAAAGTAAAAAAACAAATCAAAACAAGTGTGAGACGCTAGCCACATAGATATCTATATACAGGAAGGTAAGCAAAACCCCTATCAATGGGTCAGGAGTATGGTGTCAGGCGTATGGCCGGTTCCACAGATGCAATGTATTATTTGACGAGCTGGTTGATGTTTGGAAGTGTTACCCATGAAGCAATCCCCATCTGCCAGAACCCCATTCATGGGTCCATTTAGAGTAGTAATCAGGGGGACATCAAAGGTTGGCTCCCCTGTGCCTGTCAGCTCAAGTCTACACCACTGATATCAGCTGTGGTGAAGTTAACTCTGTTCTACAGGGCTCCTCGAGGCATGGGTGAAGTCTGCTCTGCAGAGTCTCTTGGGTAGGCAAGCACTTTTTTCTCTAGGAAGCTTTGGAATGCTACCTGCTTAACTATATCACTTAATTTTGCACCTTGACTATTGACTCTAACTCCCAAACTCTGTGTCAAAATTCTCAAAGTGTGTGTTTTGATCCTGAGCCTGGTCCACTGAAGTCAAAGGTTAAAACTCATTTACTGAAGTAGCAGAGGATTAGGCCCTGTGACATTTTATTGGTGAGATTCAGTGATGCATAGCATTTAATTAATTGCGCAGTTGGTATAAGGGTGTGTGGTTGGAAATGATTCTGACATGCAAAATCTGAGGTGTACTTTAAATGTTGTATTTAGGTCTACTTCTCTTCAGGTTTTTGGTACTAAAACGCAAGTGTTGTTCCAGTTCTATACCAAGTCAAACCCACACCCTATGCCTCTTGGTATGGGCTGACATGGTGAGCAGACTACAATATAATCATGCAATGAAAAAATTACAATGGAGAAGTTACTTATATCCTTAACAGAAAATGTTCTGACATTTATGTTGTCAGCTGCAATGTTATATTAGAATACATCTTAATCTTTTGTAAGGGGAACAGAATCACATCTTTACTTGTACATTAATGACAATTTTGCTTAGGGGAATTAGTATAAATCTTGTAATTAGATTAGGAAAAGAGGTGAAAAGCACTACTTCCTGTCCTCATTAAGTTGACTTTTGAATATTGGGGGGGTGGGGAGTAGAAGCACCACATAATAGGACCCGCTCCTGCATACACTTAACTATGTAAAGTAACATGTGTTACTTTATTCACATGTGTTTTCTGTAGGGCTGTCAAGTGCAGTTAACACATGATTAACTCAAATTAATTGGGATTAATCACTGTTAAACAGAATACCAATTGAAATGTATTAAATATATTTGGATATATTTTTAAATACATTAATATATTTCTATTACAACAAAGTATACAGTGCTCACTTTATTACTAATATTTGCACTATAAAAATTACAAGTATTTCAATTCACCGCATACAAGTGCTGTTGTGCAATCTCTATCATGAAAGTAATTTACAAATGTAGATTGTTGTTGTTACATAACTGCAGTCAAAAACAAAACCATGTAAAACTTTAAAGCCTACAAGTCCACTCAGGCCTACTTCTTGTTCAGCCAATCACTAAGACAAACAAGTTTGTTTACATTTATGGGTGATAATGCTTCCTGCTTCTTATTTACAATGTCACCTGAAAGTGAGAACAGGAGTTTGCATATCACTTTTGTAGCTGGTGTTGCAAGGTATTTATGTACCAGACTGGGCATAAGAATGTTTAGCCTTTCAAGCTTCGGCCACCATTCCAGAGGACATTCTTCCATCAGTACAGCTGATGACTCATTAGAATAATGCATTAAATAAACTTGTGACTGAACTCTTTGGGGGAGAATTGTATGTTTCCTGTTCTGTTTTACCGCATTCTGCCATATTTCGTGTTATAGCGGTCTTGGATGATGACCCAACACATGGTTGTTTTAAGAACGCTTTCAGAGAGGATTTGACAAAACGCAAAGGAGGCACCAATGTGAGATTTCTAAAAATAGCTACTGCTCTTGAACAAAGGGCTAAGAATCTGAAGTGCCTTCCAAGATCTGAGAGGGACGAGGTGTGGAGCATGTTTTCAGAAGTCTTAAAAGAGCAACACTCACATGTGGAAACTACAGAACCCAAACCACCAAAGAAAAGTCAACCTTCTACTGGTGGCAGCTGACTCAGATGATGAAAATGAGTATGCAGTAGTCTGCTCTGCTTTGGATGGTTATTGAGCAGAACCCGTCAGCATTGATACGAGTCCTTTGTAATGGTGGTTGAAACACGAAGAGACATAAGAATCTTTAGTGCATCTGGCACGTAAATATCTTATGATGCCAGCTACAACAGTGCTCCGAGAACACCTGTTCTCACTTTCAGATGGTGACATTGTCAACAACAGGTAGCATTATCGCCCATAAAATGTAAACAAACTTGTTTGTCTGAGGAATTGGCTGAACAAGAAGGAGGTCTGTGTGGACTTTTAGGCTCTAAAGTTTTACATGGTTTTGTTTTTGAGTGTAGTTTTTTTGGTATATAATTCTATATTTGTAAGTTCAACTTTCATGGTAGCGTTTGCATTATTGTACTTGTATCTCTTTACAGTGCAAATATTTGTAATACAAATGAGCACTGTACACTTTGTATTGTGTTGCAATTGAAAGACATTTGAAAGTGCAGAAAATGTCCAAAAAATTTAAATGCTATTCTTTAATAGCACAATTGTGCAATTAATCAATTTTTTAAATTGCTTGACAGCCCTAGTTTTCTGATTAGTTTCTTTCAGACTACTTATGTGAATAAAGCTATGGATGTGCTTAAAACATTTGCTAGATTGAGCAATAATACTGTAAAATTAGTAATATAATAAGCAGAATCACTTGATGTTTAAATAAAATGGTACAGATCCTATGCCGGTATAAATTGGCAGTTTCCATTGAAGTCAATGGAGCTTTGAGGATTTACATCACATGAGGATCAGGCCCAGTGTTTTAAGGGAGAATGCTAAATTCTGCTAATTAGGCAAGCAAGAAAAGTTTAGAAAATGAACCCATTTGCCTGTCTCCCTTCTTTCCCAAATTTTTTGGGGAACATAGATCCAGAAAAATTGAGATTCAGAATTTACCTTTTCAAACAAAAGGTAACATTAACATTTTTGAAATGGAAATATTTCATTTCAGTTTACTGAAATGATCTAAAGTGTTTCATTTTGAGCCCATTAAATACTAAACTGTATTCCCCTAGTAGCATATTACCTCATGGGAGATGTAGTTCAGGCACCTGATGTTCCCTTTCTCCTGTAGAGGCTAGGCTCCATGGCTGGACTACATCCCCCATAATGTTCCCACAGTCATGTGACTCATGATGCACTAAGTTTAGTCAGGGAAATCCACATTTCATTATAGTCCTCAAGGGAGCCTGGCCCATAGAGAATGGGGTCTGAACTGCAAACCCTCAAAGCAATGCTCTGATGGGAAATTCAGTTTAATGTTTTGCCGAACTCTTTTGAAATGAAATGTTTCAACTCAAAACACAAAATATTCCAATTCAAGCTGACCTGACCAGAAATGAAAAATTTCAATTTGATTTCCCAATATAAAAATGAAAACTCTCAGCAAAATTACCAACTATCTCTAGATCAAGAATATCCAGAGTTGTCCAAAAATTTTGGAATTATAATAACTCATGTTTCAGGTCATAAGCCTGTTTCTATTAGAGACCAGGAGGAGACCTACAGTGGAGGTCAGATTATTCTATATCCGCATGTTGCAAAGTTCTTATACCTTCCTCTGAAGCATCTGGTGCTGGCCACTGTCAGCGACAGGATGGTGAACTAAATGGTCTTCGTCTGATCCAGTCTGGCAATTTCTAGGTTTGACAGAAGCCTGTTGGCCAAGGGTCCCCGGTCTTTTGCAAACAACTCTCACCAGACCTAACACTTATTATACCAAACACACATCTCGCAGTCTATTTATCCATAAAGAGTAACATGTAAAGGTACCTACAAAAAGCGTATAAATAGTCAAGATTCATAATCATTAAGATATGCACTTGGGTAATATTTAAGGAATAGGTTTTATGGACTTTGAGTAAGAGTTAGTTACGAATGGATGTTACCAGTATGTCTTGATGATGGTCCATTCAAGCAGGAAGACGCTGTCACCCCTCCTTGGTTAGCCAGTGATGTAAAGCAAGGCTCAATGATCTAGCCTTGCTCCATCCCAAGACTACTGATGGAAACCATCAAAGACAACAGCAAACAATGAAAATCACTTGAGGTAAAAAGGGCATAAAAAGGGCAGGGGATTTCCATGTTTGAGTAGAGGCAAAAGACCGATTCCATATATTAGAGTGCAGAGAAGCCTCCTTAGTGAAAGGATGCAGATAGGCTACCATGGAAGAATTGGGTTCTGGTTTCTGTGAAGACAGCCAACTCTGCAACAAACTGACCTGTTGAGAGAGAATCTATGTTAGGAAAGGTATAGATACATGTAGACCCAGGTTTGTTTTATTATTTTGTATTGTAAATGTTTCCACCATTCTCTTTTTTCTAGTTAAATCTCCACTCTTTTAAAATAAACCTACTCTCGTTTTATTCTCACAAGTGCTGTGTTATATAGGAACTGTGATTTAAGGTAAAACTGGGCAGAGGATCTGGAATTTCTGTGAGTAGTTAGTGTCAAGGGCTGGAGATCACAGGGGAATGATTCAAAGGGACTCAGGGACTGGGGTGCACTTATTATTAACCTGCATGGCAAAGACAGGGCTGGCATGTAGGGTTGCCAACCCTTCAGGATTGTCCTGAAGTCTCCAGGAATTAAAGATTAATGTTTAATTCAAGATTGTCATGTGATGAAGCCTTCAGGAATAAATCCAACCAAAACTGGCAACCCTACTGGCATGGTCTAGAGAAGAGTGCTTTGAGTAGCATGGGTTTAGGGAGCCAACACCTCACTGAGTCCGGTGAGGCTACCTGTTGCTACAGAGAGGGGATAACAAGGTGACACTCCGTCCTGGGAACCCAGAGAACTGTTGCATTCTGTTCCAAACTCTCAGGTAAAACTGCAAATGGAGACTTCAGTAACCAGGATCACACTTGTATTGTGGTTGAGACTAATGTGCTATGCTGCAATATAGCAAGTAAAGGCAGAAATGTAAGATGTAATTTTCTGAAAAAAATGCAGTTAAAAACCAGCAAGTTCCTCGTGTCCCCTGAAAAATGAAATTTGTGCTGCAAAAACTGCAAGACAGTGTCAAGAGAACAAAGGCAGGGCTACTTTGGGAGAAATGTGGAGACAGCAGGATTCTTGTCACTTTCAGCATGCTGTCTGGGTAAAGAATTGGGACAGGAAAACAAAATGGCAAAGGGTGGAAGGAAATCAAGTTGCATGGAAGTGACTGGGGCACATACATGCACAAATCTGCACCTGTGCTCTGGCGTGATATAGCAGGGTCAAAATCAATGCAGTTTGCTTAATCAAATAAATTAGCTTTGCAGTCCCTTTTTAGAAACAAATAAAATGCACTGAATAGAGCAACTGGTAGAGATTAATATATTTTGATGCAGATACCCCCTTTAACAATGCCCCTTGAAACCAGTGGCTGTAAAGAGTTAATGGTGGTTCTTTTCTGATTGGATAAAGAAAAGAGTGCAGTTAGGTAAGGATTCCTAACTGGGAGTTAAACAGTTCAAAAGTGCACTATATTGTTTTGGTCTAATTAACACAACATGGTGATAAGACATTAAAGCAGAGTGACAACACTATACATTGATAACAGAGGATGTTAATGCCTGCAGACACAGCCTACATTGTAAAAATCTGGGAAAAAAATGCTTATTATGTTAGATAGGTCAATGTGGCTTGACCTAGTTTTGCTTTGCTGCCTGGAAATTATGTCAGTATTAGTTATGTCATCCCGTTGCTTGAACAATTTAACATCCTTTTTGCATTGCAGTGTCCTGCTAGTACTTTTATATATATATTTACTTATTCTTTACCAGGATCCTACAGGCTAATAATTGTAGAGATCTGCATTTGACAAAGCAAACTAACCAACCACCACCACACTCCAAAATTGTCTCTTTTTGATATGCCCTTTGTGTGGTAAGGAGGGTTTTTTTTCTGTCAATAAATAGCAACCTATAAAAATCCTAAGGCATCTCTTCTCCCCTTGATGTAAATGTATAACTCGTGTTAAGGTTACGGAGTGAAGAACAACTAGGCCTCATGTTGCCCCTACACAGCTTTATTTATGGAAATATATTTTTAGTTTTGTGATAATTAGCTGTTTGCCTTTATCATTGTATAGAGCTTACTGAGTTCTTGTGAATAAGCAGATTTCCTCCCCCTGCGAAATGGATGAGATCATAGGAAATCACTTGTAATTCATCTAGACAAAATTTTGCTCAGCATTGAAGATAAAACTTGGATTTCCCTAAATATTCATGTTTTGTCTTCACATTTGTTTTTTTTTTTTCCAGTGTCAGGGCTGGGCCATACAATCTGCCCTGAGTTCAAGGGTGATTGTTAGCGTTGTGTATTTGGTTGTCGTGGTAATAGCCAAAACTGCTGCCCCCAAGGATACAACAGTTAGTGCCTCAGGAGCAGGCTAAGGAATGAAATGTGTCTCTTCTTCCTCCCTGCTCCAGTGAGGAAATAATCGGCTCCTAGTGTAGCAAGTTACTTCCTCCTCTGCACCAGTTCATCTCTGCTAGCTCCTGTGTTAAGGTGGTGAAGCTGTGGCTCCACCTACTCCTCAATTCTACCCACCCACCCACCAACCAGCTGCACAGATGGGGGAGTAGTGGCCCTGGAGAGTTAACTGTGCCCCCCTCCCTACCTTCCCCCTCTTGTGGCCTCTTAAGCCTCTGCATGTTCTTGTCAGGGCAAGTCATATTCTGGCTTTGTGTAGCATTTCTACATATCCAGGAAAGAGTTTTGAATCCTAATCTTGCTCCCATTGGAATCAAAGGGGAGAGGCTTTTGGCTAGTGCCTCTGGACCCAGTCATGCAGGCATGTGAGAATAATCATGGGACTACTTAGGTGGGTGAATTTACACACACATGCAAATAGTTGAAGACTCACACCCTCTTGCAGGAGCAGGGGGCGTAGGCCTTTTATCTTTTAACATTTTTTTAAAATGAATGATATGAAATGGTCCTCAGGGTTTGAATGTGGCCTTGTTCCTCTCGGTGTTAAAATATTCTAATGTGGAAAGAGCTGTATAATTTCTCCACCCTTTCTTCACAAATAAATGTAACCTTCAAAAGGTCCTGGTGCTCAGATTTTCAGCTCAAGTAAAATTGCTTTCTAAAGTCCTTGAATGTGCATTAGATGTAAATGCTCTTATACCCCCCATTATCAAGCTTAATTGGAAAAAAAGCCTGATAAGACTATGCCTTCAAAGATGCCTCATCAATACTTCTGAAAGGTGAAGAAATGGCTGGAGCTAGAAGTCTAGTATTGCTAGAGCAGTATAAGCACATGCAGTTACTGTAGATGACCATGGCAATCTGCAAGGAAATGGAAAGAGACGATCCCTGCTCCTTGGAGTTTACAATCTAAAACAGATCAAGAACACAACAGCAGGTCATGATGGGGAAAAATCCAAATGATTTAAAACTGATCTCTTTATGCTGCTGTTAATTAGCCTATGGAACTCACTTGCCACAAAATATCATTAGGAACAAGAATTTAGCTAGATTAAAATTTCACTTAGCTATTTATATGGATAAGACTATCCACAGATATACTAGCAAAGAAAAGCACTTAGAGGTCTCGGTCTTCATGCTTCAGGACATAAGTCAACCAACAGCTGTCTGAGGTTAAGAAACTTTCCCCCCACAGTAGGTTATTTTAGAGTTGCCCATTGCACGGTTTTACAGTTTATCTGTTTCTATGGAATGATACTAAAAATAAATCCTCCTCCTACATTCTGAGGGTAAGGTAGATTCCTCAGTGAGAGCAGATCTTTTGAGCCGATTCGTTTCCCCATGTGTTTTGTGGGAAGAGATGACTAGGCATGGACCAGAATACTAGCGGTTGAAATAGAGAAGAAAAAAGATGGAAGTTCAAGCTGTTGTTGTTTGGTCTCTACAAGAGTTAGCAACACCTGGATATAGGAAGAAAAGAGGAATCAAATATGACACCAAGTTTGAGCTTTGTGTTGGGGAGAATATTGGAGTTAACAGAGAAAGAGAAGGGAAAGTTTATGAAGAAATGTAAGATTTTATTTTACCTGTTGAGTCTGAGTGTGTAGTGGGATATCCAGACAGAGAGAGACAGCCAGTGCTGCTTTTTTGGGGGTCAGGATTGGATTGCCATTGGAGGGCAATCTCAATGGTTGTGCATCCTAGCTTATGTGTAGCTGTCTGAGAAGTTACATTGCTCAAAAAAAAAAAAAAAAGAGGGAAAAGTTACAATACATTTTGCCAATTCCCTCCCACCCCCCCAAAAAGTTAATTGCAAATTTTCACACTAATTTCTAAAGTAAAATAATTTTGACCAGCCTCACTGAGGCATTTTTTTAACTTCCTCCTACTAGATAGTAGTGTGCAGAGCAGGCTGACTTAAGGCTCTTCCCTCCTCCTCCTCCTCCCCCCACCTCAGTCTTTCTATGCCTTCATACACCAGAGCAGACACCAAGGGAGGAGGTGGAAAGAAAACACTAGCCCCTTTACTATCTGTGCACTGTGTCTGCATTGCAGCACAAACACCAACTCTGTGGGTGGCACGTGAACTGCCAGGTGGGGGAGGCTAGCCCTCAGTCCCACCCTTTCCGCCTGATGCCCCACCAACCCCTTGCGGCTACCGAGCCCTGCTTAGCTCCCCCACCCTCCCAAAGCGCCAGGAGGGCGAGTGGTGCAGGGAGACTGGAGCCGCACACAAAGCAGGAGGGAGGACCTGGGAGTGGAGCACGAACAGGGCTATGTCTGGCTGTTTGGGGCGGCACAGCCTCCCCCAGCCTATGGTACTCACTGTCCATGACCAATTGCCCATTTTTTTGGCATAATTTTTAGTGTTGGCAACAGGAAGGAGATTCTGAGAGTCACCATGATAGAGCTGTAGTTAGAGCTACGAAAGAGGACTATGTTACCTAGGGATAATATGCAGAAGGAAGAACCCTGAGAGAAGCCAACAAGAGGAGAAGATAACAAGTGGGGCAAAAATGGAAAGAAAAGAAGAGAACTAGGTAATCATGGGATGATCACTAGGAAGGAGAATAGACCCAGGAGTCCAAGGATAAGATTTTCCAGAGTGACTAATGATTTTTATGTGCCTCCAGTTTTGGGTTTTGCTCATCTTGAAGCTTTGAAGGGGTCAGATTTTCGGAGGATGGGTGTACAGCAATTTCTGAAAATCAGGCCTTTTTAAAAGTGTCTCAAGTCAGTCAGCTAAAATAATTTATGAAATTCTTGAACCATGTGTGCTTGAAAAAGTATCAGATCAACAATGAGAATGGGTTTTTTAGGCATTACATGATTATAGGTTGTCTTGGTAAGTATAGATTGAGTAGAACATGAAGAGCAGAACAATACTGAAGAAGTCTGAGGGGAAAAAGCTGAAGAAGTAGGAGTAGATGGCAAATGAAGAGCCTGGGGGCAAAGAGGAGGAAGAAAATGGGGTAATAGTTGGAGAAGCAAGTAGGTTTGAGACAGGAATTTTTAAAACAGGGATTCAGAGAAGGTGTCATGAGCAGCATTCCCTCTAATTTTTCCCCACTCATGTGCAGAATGAATCTTGCTCTGTGCACCAATATGGAGGTGATGTGCGAGGGAGGGGGCTTAGCATAGGGCTGAGGGTTGGGGTGTGAAGGCTCTGGCTGGGGCAAGAGCTCTGGGGATGAGGTGTTTGGGATGTGTAGGGGGCTCAGGCAGAGGGTTGGGGTGCAGGGCCAGGCTTTGACTGGGGGTGCAGGCTCTGGGGTGGAACCAGGGATGAGAAGTTTGCAGTGCAGGCAGGCTGCCCCAGGGCTGGGGCCAGAGGACTCCCCCACAGCTCTCTTCCCACCAGCAGCACAGAGCTCCAGAAGAGGGGGAAGAGGCCCACAGCAGCCCTGGATGCTCAACTTGCTCCCCTTCCCAGTTCCCACCCACCCCTAGCCTGCTGCACAGCCTTTTACAGCCTGCTGCAAGGCTGCACAGCTTAGAGGGAACTTAGGTCACAGGGCCAGTACACCCCATGAAAGGTGGGGTGGGCCTGCAGTTAAAGCCAGTGGGGCTTCCCTGGACTACAGGGAAGTGCAGCCCAACGGCCAGAGTCAATGGGGTTCCCCTGGACAATCAGTGAGGAATCCACCCACAACACACCCACTTCTGCCAGGACCCTGGCTCATCCTTCCCTGGGCTACATCCTACCATGACTCCTGCAGCTGAAGTCACAGTGTCTTTGCAGTCTCTGGGCTCCTCAGGTGGTAACTGCAATCTCCTTAGGTCATCCACAAGTGCCTGGGCCTCAGCATCTCCTACTCCGGCTATCTGGGATCCTGACTGCTACTCAGCTGGCACTGGCAAGGTGCATCCTTCCTCCTCAGCAGTAAGCCCAGTCTGAGCTAGGCTGCTTGTTTTTATACTGCAGCAGCAGTTGGAGCATGCCCAGCAGGGGGCATGGCTTCTGCTGCTAAGAGCGCTGCTTTAATCTGTTCCGCTCCATTGCGGGGCCAGTACACCCGGTCACAGAAGGCCTCACAAAAGAAGTACTGAGAAAAGTCATTGCTAACTTCATACACTTCTCCATTAATATGTGTGCCTTAACCCTGCTTCAGTCTGTGAGTGGCATAATGATCAATGGTGATTTATCTCAAATAAATCGTCTGGTCCCCTAGTTTTGATTCTCATGTTTATTATATAAATCAAAGAAAAAGTACATTTTTTTAGTATGTAGTTTTGAGTTTAGCTTATCTAAAACTCACTAAAAAAGTTTTTCTCCAAGGATCAAATCCCAAGGGGATTTTTCTATAATTTGAGGAATTTTGTACATTCTCTCTCATCAAGCTTTTTACTGATAGCTGTAAGCTTGATAATGAAACCAGATATAATCAATTTAGAAACCAAATGGGAAAAAAAGTTTAATATTTTTTAAAAAGAGTGAAGCAAAATTTAAAGGGATGTTGTCAATTTAAGAGATTCTGGGAAATACCTTATTCCATTTTTTAAACAATGTTTATGAGCTCTCATTGAGCCAGATTGTGAGCCCCTTGCTCTCACTGGTGAACATTTACTCACACTGGGATCTACCTGTGTGAGTAAACATTCATCAGCAGGAGTAAGGGACTTGTTCTCTGGCCCTTAGTAATAAAAACAAACATTGAAATATTTTGCTCCATTGTGCAAGAGTTTTACATTAGCCCTGAGGAGTAGACAACCTTGTGACACACACTTTTGATGACCTCAGCTATATGGTGCTGTATCAGGTCTTTAAGATCAATATTTTTAGTGTTTATGTGTTGTTTTAATCAACATTTGTATGGCTAAATCTAGAGCTAATGAAAGTGATATAACACTGGCTAGAATGTTGTGGGCAGATTCAATAACAGAGAACTGCAGCCATACCAAATTATATGCTGGTGTATGATTCTGATGTAGTCAAATATTCTTATAAGATCCCCAAACACATGCAACTGTGTAACCTAGGCAGGGTTTGAACCTCGGTCTTCAGAAATGAAAGGTGACTGAGTTAATTTACTTCCCCAGCCTTGTACAGTAATATTTTAAGGCAGTGTGAATAGTAGAATCATAGAACTGGAAGGGACCTCGAGAGGTCATCTAGTCCAATCCCCTGCACTCATGGCAGGAAGGGAATTAGCTATTCTACTTTTAAAGGATAAAATTGTAATGTTTTCAGTATGTGAATTGACACAGAGCAAAATTCACACCGTAGTTTATTTTGTAGAAAATCAAGCAAGTCAGTGAAACTTTGGGATTCGATCATTTATGCTTTGGAGGTTAATTTATTTATTTTTAATTCTAACTGTTGTTGGGGTAAAAAGGTTAGTCATAGCTTCAGGTGATGATAGATACATTATTTAATATTTGTGTTTATGCTCAGAATAAGGTCAAGAATCTTTGCCTAAAGTGCGAGAATGAATGTGATTCAGAATGATTAACACCCAGAGGAAATTTCTGAAGAGTTTATTTTGGCTAGTCTATAATTGATAATTCCCATGGCTAATGGCATGCCAGGCGCCACGTCTATCACCATCTGCAGATCTTAGCTCCGAGTAGCAGTTATTGGTCACATATGGTAGCTTGTCAACTGTCATTTTAAAAACAGAATGCAAAAGGGCACCTTGGTAAATTACAGCAATTGGGGGCTTAAATGATTCTGATGGTGGGCGGGGAGGGGGAATAAATGTAGCCCTGAGGTGAGCCTGCCTGCTGAAGGCAATAGACTTCCCCTCCCCCACCGCTTGGGACTGCAGGTGAATGTGATTTGAGAGAGGTTCGCAGAATAGAAATTGGATCAAAGTGCTCTTTTGGTGCATGGTGCCCCATGTCTTCACCTGTAGGGCGGCAGACATGGTTGGGTCTGAAGGCTCTGGATGCATTAAAGTTTGTTGGATTTGGGGTTTTTGACAGTGTGGTCTCTTGCCTCCTTCTACTGTTCCTTTAACAGTGTGGCTCTCTTGCCTCATTTGTAATGCTACAATACTGTACTCGGTGTAAAGCACTCTAGGCCAGATTTATCCCTCCACAGTGAAGGAGGGGAGGATGTTTTTTGCTTACCCTATTCTGCTGGCAGCCATAACTTGGGCCACTTGCTGCATTGCCATGTGGTGCTTGCAATAGGAGTTAATTATTGGCATGCAGAAACATCCGGGTCATATCACCTCCCTCTTCCAATCCATCACTGACTGCTCCACGCTGTCTCGAAATGCTCCCTGGTCTGTGGATCCTGAAAAGGCAGGGGTGGGGGAGGGGAGGCTGCTCGGTGCTAGGGTAGGTCATGCAGCCCTTTGCTGGCCACTTTGCCCAAACCTAGCTGGTATAAAAGAGTCACAATGCTGGGATATATATTCCCCTGGAGATATTCAGCCAGGTGTATCACTGCTCAGTGGAACATTCCTAACCCTTTAGTGTAAATTTGTAAAGTGCCCTCAGGGAACCTCTAGTTCTGTTAAAAAAGTAAACAGTACATGTACTGTTCAACACTATAGGGCTACAAAGTAAAATTGCATAGTTCTGTTCCTGTAGAGCTGGTTGGAAACCAGAATTTTCATTCAGCAGGAAATTCTGAAATTTCTGCGATGATGATATCCTGAATTGGAATGATGAAAAGCTGAAATATTGAAATTTCCCATGGAATGGAACTTTGAAACATTTTTTAATTCAGAACCATTGAAACAATTTGGAATTCAATTTCATTTTAATTATGTCAAATCATTTCATTTTGACTTTTATATTATATCAAAATATTAAATATAATATAATTTTTAAACACACCTTATAAGCAGTGGAGACACAACTGCAGAAGAGGTACTTCTATAGATGAAACACCAGCTGGGGCTACGGATACCACAATGATGGGTCTGATATAAAAGCCTAGATGCGTGGAAAAATAGAATATTAATAATGCATTCACATTCATATAGCACCTTTGATCTCAAAGACTTGAAAGGTTCTTTAGACATATTGCTCTGGTAAAATTTGGCCCTGGTTTAAAGTGTTTATATTAAAAATATGATGCACAGCTGTGGCAATTAATTTTAAATATTGTGCAGGTTTATTCTTATGTTTAACAATATTGAGGTAGGAAGTCTACTTATTAAAGCACTGGACTGGGATGCAGGAGAATGGGTTCAATCCCTGGCTCTTTTACAACTTCCATGCTCTCTCTGGGTATATGTTCATTGCAGACTTCGCTTGGGCACTTGGTGGTGTTCCTAACCTCCTTCCTGTCCACACACAAAAACCTCTTAGTTGAGTCTGGTGGTGCTTTCAACCCAGGCTTGTTGGCCTAACTGAGGATATAGGTTGGAGGTCAAGTTCTGCTTTCACATGGGCTGATAACCTTTGCAGTGAGGGTGCAGGTTTTATCACTTGAATGCTGATAATCCTCCAGTGCCTTCCCACGATTGCCCCCGTGTGCCCAGAAGCACAGACAAGTTCTCCCACAGTTCACTGGGAAAGCAGTGTAGAGTGACTCAGCTTACTGCAACACAAAGAACTGTGGAATGTGTCCCTAGAAATCCTCGTGATGCATGCGGGAGGGAGGGGGTGTAGCATCAAGACACAACAACTCTGGTTAGGGCTTTGCAGTGTGCAGTACTTAAAGTGTGTCTGGGCAGTGAAAGATCTGACAAAATAAAATAAAAATGAGCTGGATCACTGAGAGGTGCACTTTAAGCACTGTTTTACCAAAGCTGCTGCTCCCAGACTGAGAGACCCCTTCTCCCTTGTGGCCCCCCCCCCCCCCCGACTTTCTTCAGACTACTTTAGCACTGGCAGCATGATTGCTCATATCTAAGGTAGGCTAATCTGGGTGCTCAGACCCAGATGCCAATCACTTTGCAGTGAAGACTTACCATGTGTGACCTAAGGCAAATCACTTAAACTACCCTGTGTTTCAATTCCCCAATCTGTAAAATGAGGATAATCCTTCCCTGCTTCACCAAGATGTTGTGAGGATAAAATCCATTAATGATTGGGTGGTGCTTGGATGTTGGTGCTGAGGGCCAAATAAATACCTAGATAAACGATGTGTTGTGTTTTTTTTTAATATCAGGTGTGAAAATACTTAACCAAAGTTGTTGTCAGTGTTATACCTATACAGTTCTTCAAATAGGATTACCCTGTGGAGCTACCTGTTCAGGTATATTTTAGATGACACTCATGTTCTGCTCTCATATTGACTTGAAGCTTTCAGCCATCATCCTTGAAATGAGGACAGTGGAAGATGTCAGGAAGAGCTTGTATAGAAAATTGAAATTGGTCTCATTGGGAACAATGTTTAAAATACCTTATTTAGTGATTTCATGCGGTGTCAGCAAAGGTTTTTCTCTCTTTTGTAGTACAGTTAAAAGCCCATAAGAGTAGATCTTTGGGAATGATCAGAACTTTGATCTGCACAAATGAATTATGGAGTTTGTTTTGATGATGCCATACAAAAAGATTTCAATTAACCTCATCTGAAAAATGCATGGTACTGAGAAACTTACATATCCGATTAATTGGCCTTCAGCTCTTGGGTCCCAGTTGTGACATACCGGGACACAATCCAGATTAGTGAGGGGCTGTGTGTAACTGCAGGCTGCCAGCTACACCCTGCAACCTCGGGTTCATACAAACCACACCCTGAGTGTCTGTGTGTAACTGCAGGCTGCCAGCTACACCCTGGGTCTCACCACCCTTGATTATACTGCAGGATGACCTCGACACCCCCCCATTCCCTGATCTTTCCCCAGAAACATATGTCCTGTATAGCCCAGCCCTCTTCTGGACATTACAAATATATTAAGTCCACTATTCCTTTAAGGAAATAATATATATACATCTTGTTACCCGAAATGGAGTTACCCAGACACTTGAACTTAAACACACTGGATTAGATAAAACAATAAAACAAGTTTATTAACTACAAAGAGAGATTTTAAGTGAGTACAAGTAATGAGGCATAAAAGTCATAAATGGTTACAAGAAAAATGAAGATAAAACATTTACTAACTGAACAAACTGTATTAAATTCAAACAAAATTTCTCATCACATGCTTCCAGCGAGGTTATTGACCAAACTCTTTAGGTCAGGAACCACTCTCCCCGGCCCAGAGTCCAACAGCTATTTCCTTTGTCTTCTCAGGTGCAGAGAATGCAGTGGGCAAGGAAAGAGAGAAAGATCTGTTGGGGTGTTTGCCTGTTCTGTTTATAGTTTCAGTCCTCCTCTTGAAAAACATTTCCATCTGAGAACCAGGAGACTATGTGGAAGGATGTTCTCTGCTGTTTTTTTCCCCATTGTTTGTGCGTTTGTGTTTTTTTCCCCTTCCTGCTTGGTGGCACCGCCCCTGTTTACTGCTTACATGCAAATTAAGGCAAGCACTCATTCCTTTGTTTAGGACAGACCTTTTTCATGACTTCTGCCTGTGCGGGACTGTGAAGTTGGAACATGTGTTAATAGCATCATATAGGAGCAGGGTCATAACCAGTGCGAGGCAAGCAGGTATCTCTCCAGGGCGCAAAGCTGCAAGGGTGGAAAAATTATGAAAAAGTAGAGGGTGCAAAAATGCTTGCTCAACCTGGGTGCTAAAATGCCTAGTTATGGTTCTGTACATGCAGAGTCACCTGGCCACGCCTCCCCTTAGGAGATAGGAAGGTGCTGGCATTTTCCTCTGGGAGCCGCCTGAGATAAATGCTGCCTGGAGCCTGCACCCCTCTCCCCCTCCCATGCCTCAACCCCCTGCCCCAGTCTAGAGTCTCCTTGTGCATCCCAAACCCCTCATCCCTGGCCCCACCCCAGAGCCCGCACCCCCAGACAGAGCCCTTACTCCTTCCTGCATCCCAACCTCCTGCCCAGGCCCGAAGCCCGCTCCTACACCCCAAACCTCTCATCCCCGGCTCCACCCCAGAGCCCCCAGCCCAGAGCCCATACCACCTCCCACACTCTGAACCCCTTAGCCCCAACCCCCAGCCCAGAGCCCCCTCCTACATCCCAAACCCCTCATCTCCAGCCCTACCCCAGAGACCGCACGCTCAGCCGGAGCCCTTGCACCCCAACCCCCACCCCAGCCTGGTGAAAATGAATGCTTACAAGAAGTGGAAGGTTGGACATATGACCAGGGAAGAGTATAAAAATATTGCTCGGGCATGTAGGAATGTTATCAGGAGGGCCAAATCGCACCTGGAGCTGCAGCTAGCCAGAAATGTCAAGAGTAACAAGAAGGGTTTCTTCAGGTACGTTGGCAACAAGAAGAAAGCCAAGGAATGTGTGGGCCCCTTACTGAATGAGGGAGGCAACCTAGTGACAGAGGATGTGGAAAAAGCTAATGTACTCAATGCTTTTTTTGCCTCTGTTTTCACTAACAAGGTCAGCTCCCAGACTGCTGCGCTGGGCATCACAAAATGCGGAAGAGATGGCCAGCCCTCTGTGGAGATAGAGGCGGTTAGGGACTATTTAGAAAAGCTGGACGTGCACAAGTCCATGGGGCCGGACGAGTTGCATCCGAGAGTGCTGAAGGAATTGGCGGCTGTGATTGCAGAGCCACTGGCCATTATCTTTGAAAACTCGTGGCGAACCGGGGAAGTCCCGGATGACTGGAAAAAGGCTAATGTAGTGCCAATCTTTAAAAAAGGGAAGAAGGAAGATCCTGGGAACTACAGGCCAGTCAGCCTCACCTCAGTCCCTGGAAAAATCATGGAGCAGGTCCTCAAAGAATCAATCCTGAAGCACTTGCATGAGAGGAAAGTGATCAGGAACAGCCAGCATGGATTCACCAAGGGAAGGTCATGCCTGACTAATCTAATCGCCTTTTATGATGAGATTACTGGTTCTGTGGATGAAGGGAAAGCAGTGGATGTATTGTTTCTTGACTTTAGCAAAGCTTTTGACACGGTCTCCCATAGTATTCTTGTCAGCAAGTTAAGGAAGTATGGGCTGGATGAATGCACCATAAGGTGGGTAGAAAGCTGGCTAAATTGTCGGGCTCAACGGGTAGTGATCAATGGCTCCATGTCTAGTTGGCAGCCGGTATCAAGTGGAGTGCCCCAGGGGTCGGTCCTGGGGCCGGTTTTATTCAATATCTTCATAAATGATCTGGAGGATGGTGTGGATTGCACTCTCAGCAAATTTGCGGATGATACTAAACTGGGAGGAGTGGTAGATACGCTGGAGGGGAGGGATAGGATACAGAAGGACCTAGACCAATTGGAAGATTGGGCCAAAAGGAATCTGATGAGGTTCAATAAGGATAAGTGCAGGGTCCTGCACTTAGGACGGAAGAACCCAATGCACAGCTACAGACTAGGGACCGAATGGCTAGGCAGCAGTTCTGCAGAAAAGGACCTAGGGGTGACAGTGGACGAGAAGCTGGATATGAGTCAGCAGTGTGCCCTTGTTGCCAAGAAGGCCAATGGCATTTTGGGATGTATAAGTAGGGGCATAGCGAGCAGATCGAGGGACGTGATCGTTCCCCTCTATTCGACATTGGTGAGGCCTCATCTGGAGTACTGTGTCCAGTTTTGGGCCCCACACTTCAAGAAGGATGTGGATAAATTGGAGAGAGTCCAGCGAAGGGCAACAAAAATGATTAGGGGACTGGAACACATGAGTTATGAGGAGAGGCTGAGGGAGCTGGGATTGTTTAGCCTGCAGAAGAGAAGAATGAGGGGAGATTTGATAGCTGCTTTCAACTACCTGAAAGGGGGTTCCAAAGAGGATGGCTCTAGACTGTTCTCAATGGTAGCAGATGACAGAACGAGGAGTAATGGTCTCAAGTTGCAGTGGGGGAGGTTTAGATTGGATATTAGGAAAAACTTTTTCACTAAGAGGGTGGTGAAACACTGGAATGCGTTACCTAGGGAGGTGGTAGAATCTCCTTCCTTAGAGGTTTTTAAGGTCAGGCTTGACAAAGCCCTGGCTGGGATGATTTAACTGGGAATTGGTCCTGCTTTGAGCAGGGGGTTGGACTAGATGACCTTCTGGGGTCCCTTCCAACCCTGATATTCTATGATTCTATGATTCTATGAGTGAGTGAGCGAGAGTGGGGGAGAGTGAGCGACTGAGGGAAGGGGGATGGAGTGAATGGGAGGGACCTTGGAGAAGGGGCAGGGCAGGGTGTTCGGTTTTCTGCAAATAGAAAGTTAGCAATCCTACCACCGACATAGCTATCCCTGCTCGTTGGAGGTGGCTTAATTATGTTGAAAGGAGAGCTCTCTCCCATCAGCATAGGGTGGTTATGCAAGAGATCTTACAGTGGTGTAGCTGCATCGATACAGTTGTGCTGCTCTAAGGTCTCTAGTGTAGACACAGCCTAAGAAGTTTTATAGTGCTAATCTTTTAAACTTCCTTCTAGGGTTTTGTTACTAGAACCCACTGGGACTTAGCTATAGATACTTCACTCCACCTCTTTCCAGACATCTATTTAAAATAGAGTTCAGCTCGTCCACTCCAAAGTGACCACCGAGCAGAACTGCAAGAGACTGCAATAAGCAGACAGCTTTACACTGTTAAAATGCAGTTCTACCAAAGGTACCAAATAATTTGTGAGTAAATGGATTAATGTGCTTAAAAGGAGGAGCATTCATTGGTCACACATACTGTGAATATCCTATCTACATTTTATTTTTCTTCATCTCTGGAAATCTAGAAGGATCCTTTCTGTAGTAATGTTCAGAGTACATAAAGGCACGCCTGTTTCTTAGAATTAGTGAAGCTATGAAATCCGTGAACTTTTCCCCATGTTCTTATAAAAGGAGTGCCAAATCTATGAATTTTAAAGCCATGGCAAATTTTTGTTGCCCTTGGCTGTGGATAACAGCTATATCTTTCAGTGATGTTATGTTTGAAAGCTGTTTTTTGTGTAACATCCAAAACTTCATCTTATGCTTTCACTGCATTCATAGCACCCACAGAAAGATGAATAGGCATCCTCTATTTAGAGAATTTCCTTATTTCATCTGAACCATTAATTTCATCTGGCTGCTTGATTGAAATGATTCAATGCCAATAATCCAGAGATATACAAAAATCTGTTTAGCAACTTGGTGTTCTTAAATCGGGAAATAAAGGATCTGATGTTATAATCCATGAAGGAATAGTTTGTGCTAGTAAAATGGGTTGTACGGGGCTCAGCCACAAGAAAACTGGAAATATTTCCTGTGTAATGAGCCGTGCAGGGTAGAGACTTAAAGGAATGGCTGGCAGTACAGAGCTATCTACAGTGATGTAGTCATTTTTATGTTCCATTTAGGTTTTGTTGTTGTCGTATTTAAATGAAATTATGCAGAAGGAAAATATGGGTCCTATCATGTAACTCTGATGAGAAGAAAGATCAGCTTTCAAAGCATTAAAACTACCATTTAGAAGAAATACATACATCATACTCGGATTATTCAGCTGAGAACATTAGAGATGAAAGAAAAACACCCCCTAGGTTCAGGAAGGAAATTGTGGACTATTGAGCTTTCGCAAACGGTAAGAGCCAGTGCGGATGGATACAAACAGCAGATTCTTGGCTGAGTAGCTGCAACTTAAACAAAATAAGATAACGCTTGGACTGAACAGCCTGTATTTTCAGGAGTCATTACTAGTGATTTTGGGTGCCCAACCCAGGGACACCTTAAGACAGAGGTGGGCAAACTAAGGCCCGTGGGCCACATCCGGCCCGCGGGACCATCCTGCCCAGCTCCTGGCCCGGGAGGCTAGCCCCCGGCCCCTCCCCTGCTGTTCCCTCTCCCCTGCAGCCTCAGCTCATTGTGCGCTGGTGCAATGCTCTGGGCGGCCGGGCTACGAGCTCTTGCCGGGCAGCGCAGCTGCAGAATCACGGCCTGACCCTGTGCTCTGTGCTGCGCGGTGGCGTGGCTGGCTCCAGCTGGGCGGTGCGGCTGCCTGTCCTGGTGCTCTGGGCGGCACGGCTGTAGCGCCGCCAGCCACCAGGCAGCGCGGTCAGGGGGCAGGGGGCGTTGGATAGAGGGGCGGGGAGTTCAGGGTGGTGGTCAGGGGGTGGGGGTGTGGATAGGGATCAGGGCAGTCAGAGGGCGGGGAACAGGGCTCCCCGGGGGGCAGTCAGGAAGGAGGGGGGTTGGATGGGGCAGTGGGGGGCAGTCAGGTGCAGGAGTTCCAGGGGTGGTCAGGAAGAAGGGGTAGTTGGATGGGCCAGGGGTCCTAGGTGGGAAGTCAGGAATAAGAGGAGGGGTTGGTTGGGGCAGCAGGGGGCAGTCAGGGGTGGGGGAGTCTGGGAGCGGTCAGGGGACAGAGAGGGTGGATGGGGCAGTGGTCCCGGGGGGGAGGGGGGGTGTCAGGAGACAGAGAACAGGGGGAGTTGTATGGGGCAGGAGTCCCAGGGGGCGAGAAGTGGGGGGGTCTGATAAGGGGCGGGGGCCGGGCCATGCCTGGCTGTTTGGGGAGGCACAGCCTCCCCAAACTGGCACTCCATACAATTTCAGAAACCCGATGTGGCCCTCAGGCCAAAAAGTTTGCCCACCCCTGCCTTAAGAGGATCTGATTTTTCAGAAAATGTTGAACAGCTGACCTCCAATAAGCAGGCCTCTGAGATGTCTCAAGTTGGACCTCAAAAAATGGACATGCTACCTTCTAAAGATGATCCTGGGAGCGCCGATTCATAACTTTGCTTGATAGTAAAAAGTATGGACTCAACAGAGATACTGGATTTATGGCTTATAACAATCTCTAACTCTCTTAGCACCCTCGTCCCCCAGCCTTCCCCCCCCTTCCCTCCTATGACTGGAGAGGTATTAACGGGCTACTTCATTCTGAATGGTCCCTTGAAATATATGTTAGCTACTTTGGCTAAACAATTTTGTTCTGCTTGTATTTCGTTGTGACACTTTGTGTATTTAACTCTAGCACTCTCGTAGCCAAGGTGGAGTCTGCTCTGCAGGCAGCTCTGGACAAGAGACCGCGTATGCAGGAATGCAGCAGGGAAAGTCCCTTCCATCCCAAGGACACCTGTTTCAAACCCCCAGAGTGAACACACCCACCCACAGGAAAAGTACAATGGATATAACAAAAGGGAGATTTTTATTTACAGAGGGATGAGAAGAGAAAAACAACCAGAGGAAATATAGGTGGAGCAGTAAAACAGGGTTGCATCCAAACTAAGGCCCCACGGGTCCAGTGGTAGCACAGTCTGAAAGGGCAGACACTGAGAAACGTCTGCACACAGTGTTCAGGAATCCTGAGCAAAGTTCCAGTCCAGTGGTGAGTCTTGGGTGCTCCTGGTCGTCTTCGGTGCCAGTAAACTTTCCTCAACAAACTCCTCCAGTGCCCTCTTCTGCTGTTCTCTGCAAAGCCACACAGAGCAACCACCTCCCCACTTAACTAGCTAGCAGCCTCCCTCCTTATTCCCAGTGCAGAGTCACAAGCCCCAGTACTCACAGCCCCATGCAGCTCTGGGCAGCAGTGATACAGCTCCGGCCTGTCCTTCTCGAGCGATTCCTCCCTGGCACAGTGCTCCTCGTGGCTCCTGTCCTGGGGTGTCCCCGATCAGCCATGCTGTCCTTCCCAGGCTTCAGGCAGGTTCTCCGCTGCTTCACTTTGTGAGGGCCTGCGGGCTGCAACCCTTCTCTCTCTGGAGCTCCAGAGCCACCACTCTGGAGTTTCTCTCCTTTCTCTCGCTGCTCCCCCTCACCCCTTAGGAAAAAGATTTAAAGGGGCCATACTCTCTAAATCCCAAAGGGGTTACATGTATATTTCCTAGACCTGAAGGAGAGCTCTGTGTAGCTCAAAAACTTGCATCTTTCATCAGCAAACTTAGATGCAATGTGTTCATAGCCCATGCAATTCCAAAGTCTGTAGCCCTTTGCAGGCTACTGAATGAGGAAATCCCAAACCTCACTATCGAGAGCTCAGGGATCCAATTGTCTTTGGCCTGGAAGATGAGTAGATACCTAAAGGGCTTTCATCCCAGCTAGCCTCTGTGGCACTGGAAAACCAACCCACCATTCCCCCCAAGGGGAATCTAAGCCTGCTGCCAAGGCAAACTGCCACAGATGCTGCTAACTTCGAGTTTAGCTGGTGAAAACCCACCTGCAACCAATTTCAATCTATTACAGTATGTCCAAGCTGAAAATACCTGTGTTTGTGTCAAAGAGGAGTGTCCTCAGCTTCAGTTTTTCATCCCAATGAAATGTAGAAGAGTTCATTCTCCCAGCTAATCTCCTTCCATGGTTGATCCACTGCGCTGTCAGTGCCTCTCCAAACTCATTTCAGTAGCAGCTTAGGCCATGCAGTCCTGGTCACTGGGAAAAGTTGCTTAGGCCCAGCCCAGTCCCGTGGCTGGGGACCCTTAAGTGTTGCCAGCTTTTGCAATTTTATCACATCTCTTTTTTCCTTAAAGTCCTCACTCCCAAGGTCAGATAGTTAAGTAAGAATCTCAGCTTTGCTTTTTTAATTTTTTTTAAATAAGTCTCTAGCTCTCATGGTAGTTGAACCTTACAAGTTCAAAACCCAGAGGCGTGTAAAAAAGATCCCCAGACTTGCTATTTTTTCAATCTTCTCATGATTTTTAAGCCACTCGGGATTTTTGGAGCCCTGACTTATGATTTTTTGATTGGTGAGTATTGGTAATAATGAGTTGCATACTTGGGTGCAGAGCCTGCATTTGGAGAAGACTGGGACAGAGCAGGAAGAGACCTGCATCATCCTGAAGCCACCTCTTATGAGCAGTACCCTGCCAGCCAATCCTAGCATTCCTTAGATATGTTGGGTTTGGCCAACAACAACAATCCTAAGAAAGGAAAGCTACTATGGTTTTTGGACCCTTAGTTCAACCTCCCAAGCACCTTGCATGAGAGGCAAGGCTCCTGGTACAAAGAGAGGGGAAGTTATAGGGATGCTTGTCAATACTGGCCACCACAAAAAATTGATCTACCTCAGAAATATGTTTGTTAAAACGCCTGTCCCCCCAGAAAACTATTAGTTTCTGTAACATCGTGGCTTCATTCTGTATCCTAGATCACGTTATTAAATTATTTGAATGGGTGACTATCAGGAACAATTAACAGTAGTGCTAATATGTGCACTGGTTGTAATGCTGGTGTAATTGAGGGTAAGCTCCTGTTTTACGTGTTCAATATTTAGCGTTAGACATTTTAGTGCATATAAATTCCAAGGGTTTTTATAACCTGTTGGTTTTAATTAGACTCAGACTATAAAGCGGCAGACACACTGGCAGTTCAGATGTCATTTTTTTTAAAAGTGAAAATCAGAGAAGTTACAGTGGGGACATTAGATCAAGAGAAGTCAGAAAAAATGCATTTCAGTGACTTCACTTAATCTATTCCAAACTAAAAATGGGAAAATATGTGTGTGATTTTATAAGGTAGGCATTCCGTGACCATTCATAATACAACATGGGGGAGGAAAAGCCCAGTTTTTCTTTTGCCACAGGTGCTGCTGCCAAATTGGCACCAGCTCAGCATCTAGGGATTTTAAGCTTTGCACCTATGATTTGCACTGCTCAGAATTTTAGTGCGTGATTTCATTTGATATCCAGGAATGTTTCTGTACAACCAGGACACTGTCAGCCAAATGCTGCTCTCAGTTGCACTAGTGCAAATCCTGAGTAACTCCATTTACATCAGTGGGATCTTCAGAGGCAAAGAGCATCTGATAATCACACCAGCTATGTAGGTTCCTGATTCTGGATGTGGATGCCTAGCTCTTAGGCACTCAACTTTGAATTTTTTTCACTATAGTCAGTTTAGTCAGTTCAAGAATCATTCTCTCATGGTAAATTTTCTTCTAACTTCCCATTATTTTATGAAGAAAAGGAGTACTTGTGGCACCTTAGAGACTAACCAATTTATTTGAGTATAAGCTTTCGTGAGCTACAGCTCACTTCATTGAGTGCCACAAGTACTCCTTTTCTTTTTGCGAATACAGACTAACACGGCTGTTACTCTGAAACCTGTCATTATTTTATGGTTTCCACAACAAAGGAAATATTTATCACCTAAAGATAGCCTGGTCAATCCTTGTTGTTCTGCACATTTGTTAAAAAAGGCATGATTACTTTGAGCCTCATCTTGCTTCTCTACAAATGGCCCGGTCCACCTCCCACTGAAGTCAAGCACAAAACTCCCATTGTCTGCAGCAAGAAGTGAATGGGATTCATGAGTGCTCAGCGTCTTGCAGGATCCCATTCAATGTACTTTCCATTGAAAGTTAAAGAACTGTCCATTTCTTTAACTCTCATCCTTCATAACCACAAGCATTCACATAAAATAAAGCTATATATTTTGGCAATGTCTATGCATATTTGAACAGTAGCATTTATATATGGCAAAATAATTTACAGTAAAATAAGTGGCACATGGACCACATTTCCCATTTTTTTTATTAGGGTACTATATGCTCTGATTGAGCTAGCATGCTAAAAATAGAGTGTATCTGCACCTGTGCGAGTGATGGGAGGGGCTAGCTGCCCTGAGTACGTACACGTCTGAGAACCTATGCACATACTTGGGGCACTTAGCCTCTCCACCACTCACACCACCCCAGTTATACTCTATTTTTAGCACACTAGCTTCATCAGAGCCAGTGTGAGTATGTCTCCACAAGATGGAATTAATGCTTCCAGCTTCAAGTGTAGCCGCACCCAGAGTATCATAAAATCCTGGGTCAATCGTATGTTAAAATAAAATATTAACTTTCTTTCTTCATAATGTTTCAAAATGGTTGGCTCCTGAGACATGGAAGATAAGTGATGCTATGTGTGTAGTTTCCAGTCTTTCTTTCACCTCTGAAGGCCTGGGTTATAATCTGATTGAAGTGGCAATTGAAACAAGATTGATGGTCTCAATTTAGCTCCTAATGTACATTTGTTAACAGCCACCCTCATGCAGTTCAGCACAGTTAGTGGTCTATACACAGTAGAGTCTGAGGACTGGAATAATAGGGGTATTGCAGCTCAAGACTGAGGAGCATTGGCAGAACTGCATGAAAAGAATTTACACTGTACACTTGGCTCTTACAAAATCCAATAAACTTACTTTTTATATGCCACAAAAATTGATTCCGATTTTACAGTGTAGAAAAAATACCCAAACCAACAACCATCACATGCCTTAGTTCCCATGGATGACAGAATGTACCAATGTTTGCATTATAAATAGAAAAGCTTTCTGTGTTGTTTGTGGAGGAATCACTCAGGAGGAGGAAATGCATTATGGTAAAAGTAATTTACTTGTGATTTTGCAGCGCTTTGTTGAAGGTATCAGCAAAGCAAGGAAATCTTCACTTAGCAGAACGAGAGCAGATGGTATATTATTTTTATGGTATCCTCAAGCAGGAAGCTGTGCTAGATTACAGCAGTGATTCACATCTGACTACTTCTGAATTCATAACAGGGATGATATAGTGGTGTGACACGTATTTGGTTTCCATAAACCATTCTTTGGTATACATTAGAATTTAACCTTAAATAATAGTAGTGAAAATAAATGTAGATGAGCCAAAAAAGATGAAGCCAGGCCCATATTGCTAAATTCTGAGAGGAAGACTCTCTATAATGCCTTTTGAAATGCACTATGGCAGTTAATCCCATTTATGTAACCCTAGATAAATCTGTGTACCACAAACCTCAGCAAGTAGGTTTTTGCAAGACACAGAGCAGACATAGCAGAAGAAAGAGAGTTTTTAGAGCTCAGCATGCCAGGGAGCTAACATGTATAAAAGCTACTGCTCGAATGGACCATAGTTTAATCCCTGGTGCTGCCAGTCAGGATAGTGATTAAAAATCACCCATCCAGAGAATTACTTCTGGATGTTGTTACGCCAGGTTGTGAGGGTGAGGTTAAGGGGAGGAGAAAAGGAGGGTTTGTGTGGGGAAGGATGGTGTCTGAGCAGTTCTTTTTGAAAAGGAGGGAGGGAAAGTGGGGGAAACTTGGCTGGCTTGAAGAGAGAGAACAAAGCTCCCTTTACTAAACTCACAGCCAGCCCCGCAGTCACAATTTCTGTGTTCCTCATGGGTCGGCTACTGCACTGTTAATACACCAAAGAGGGAGCAGAATTGTGAACAAAATGTCAGTGACGGAGAATTAATGAGAAACTTTTAAATGAAGCAGGTTTTGGACTGAGATAATAACCAGTAGCAGTACTAGCCAGGCTGTTGTGAAGCCCTCAGGGGATTTTTTTTTTAAATCTGCTTTTCCCCAGGTGCAAAGTGTGCCGTTCTTTAAGTAGGTTCTTCTGTACGTCAAAAGAGTGTCGGCATTGATAGTAGTATAATATAGTCTTCAGTGTGAGGGGGGTAGGAAGACTAACTAGCTTTTTTTTTTAACCTTCTCCTGGTAATTCAGATGTGTGGGAATTTTTCTTTATTTTGATTGTATAATTGATTAATAGATATTTTACTTCCAGGGTCTATTTGATGCTCTTAAAACAAGGGCTGGGGAAAGAGGGGAGGAAAGTAAATATAGTTCATCTGCAAATTATCCTAAACAAATACTGCCCCTAGCTGCAACTCCTCTTTCAGCATTAAACATTTAAGCGATGTCTGTGCTGCTGCCTTTTAAGTTCACACATATATCTCCTCGGGTGTTTCATCTCCGAGGCTTTTTTTCACATCACGTCTATGTTAGTGAGGAGAAAATGCTTTGGGTTCTGATCACTGCAAGAGGTCAGTTCATGGAGTTGCTGGCACTCAGCCTCTTGCAAAGTAACTGTACCCACTATTTTTGATGGAGAGACTTACTTCAGTGTACCTGAACTACACAAAGTCCTTAATGCCGGTACATTTTAATAGAGCTAAGCCAAATGCCATAAAACCACCTTCTTCCGTTCTGGATTCCAACTGACTGTTTTATATTTTATGCTCTTCAAAAGTGAGGAGAAGAATGGCAGTTTTGCTTAATACACATTCTGAACTGGTAACATGAAAGAAAGCTCAGAATATGGTCTATGGCTAACATCCAAAACTAGGAGTAAGAGAGCTGAGTTCTGTTCCCACATATTTCCTGCTGCCACAGGTGTGATCTTGGGTTAAGTTATTTAGCCCTTCTGTCCCTCATTTTTTTTTCATTTGAAAAATGGGGCTAATACTACTCAGATCCAGTGTATTCTGCAACTCTTTGACCTTGGAGCTTACTGTGCAGCCCCCCTTTCTGAAGAATTGTGCTTCATAATCTGACCTTCCATTTTAAAAAAAAGTTCCTTCTGGTAGTGGAGATAGTTTAAAAAGTGACCCGCAGTGCAAACCGATGCAGACTCATTTGCCTGTGTGTGCACACAGTCTGAAACAGTAGGTCTGAGAGGTGTGAACTGTCCCATTGATCTCATTTGGGGTCTAATGTATTCTGTAATTCTGTTGTTGTGTTGTAATATGGAATTTTCTCAAAATACCATGGGATTTTGTATTTTTACCACAAAACTCCCATTTTGCAGTAGCCGGGTGCCCAACATTTTATTTTCTGTCTCCCTGCCCTTCTGGGACCTGTCTGTAGTTTCCTCTTGCTCTGTAGCTTCCTCCATAAGGAGGAGTTAATTGGATTTTAGTGCATGCTCTCCATACAGTTCCACATAAGAGAATCCCTAAAATCATCAACGGCTCTGAAGTCAAGGAGCATTTTCAACTGAGAGTCGTGACTATGTTTGTTTTCCTGGAGGTGAAGACAGGGGAGTAATAGGAAAGGAGGATATTTCATGCAATAGAATAAATGAATGTTGCCATGGGATTTAGGGTTTGCAGCCACAGAATTTAGGAGCTACTGATGTGGAATTTGGTCCCGTTGTGCTGTGGAATACTTGGAGCCCTTGAGAATACCCATCTCAAAAGATTATTGTGAGGATTAACTAATGTTTGTAAAGTGCCTTGAGATCTCCTGGTGGAAGACACTTATAGAAGTGCAAAATATTTATTTTTATTTATAATTGTTAATTTTTTCAGTATGGAAAATACTTAAAGGAATCACTGGATACAGCCTTTTGTTTCCTCCTTCACTTGAGTCCCCAGCTTGAGTCATATTCCTTTACTTCACAGTTCATAGCACCTGCCAGTGGTAATAGGCTAAATGTGTTCTCCAAACATCCCTATGCTAATTGTTTGCTAGTGTAGGTCAAAAACTTTTTCAAGGCAGCTTAGCCACCCTAATGCATGCTCTTCCATATTCTTCCTTCATTTTGACAGAAAAGCTCTAAAAAAATCAATTTCTTGGCTCTGCTATTCAGGCACAGTGACATGAAGCCTTTTCAGATGCTATAAGTTCAACAGCAATGCTCCTGAAAATGGCGATAATTCAAAAACATATTTTTTGCTTGTCTAGAGTCTGATTTAAATGTGCTACCTTTTCCATGAGGAATTTGTGTGTCAATCATTCCACTGATCATACGACATGTTAACCAATCAACTCGTAGATTTCAGTGTCAAGCTGAAAACAATTCCATATCATAGAATCATAGAAGGTTAGGGTTGGAAGGGACCTCAGGAGGTCATCTAGTCCAACCCCCTGCTCAAAGCAGGACCAATCCCCAGTTTTTGCCCCAGACCCCTAAATGGTCCCCTCAAGGATTGAACTCACAACCCTGGGTTTAGCAGGCCAATGCTCAAACCACTGAGCTATATAATTCAAAAAGTTGTCTTATTCTGTTTATAAACTCAGTATTGTGCCCCCCGCCCCGATCTCTATATGGTTTACGGGTTCAGTGAGTTTCTACTCACAAAATCCTTCTGTCTGGGGTAGGATTTGCTCACACTGACTACACAAGAAGCCAAGCATTCCACCCCTCAATCTGTGGGCCATCTGAGGTGGGCTGGAAGCCCTACTAAATTTCTGACCCATCATCCTTCACATACTACTTGTAGCTCCTGAACAGCGTAGCTCCCAGGCAGGAGTGAAAGTAACTTACATTTCTTATCAATACAGTCGTATCGCAACCCACCTCCATTCCTACACACTTAACTTCATGGATCTCTTTGCATGACTTTGATATAGAAATTAAAGCTACAACTACCAATGCTGTCTCTAGAATAAAACTTTAATAGTGGAATAAAAGCCTGAACTCACTGTCACATTTCTCTCCTCTCCTCCAGTTTAAGGGAGCCCCCATGGAAAGAAGACAGCATGGAGGGAGGGGGAGAGAATCTGTGTACGTGAACCAGACTCAGAGGAAATACAGCAGGCAGAGGGAGGGGGAGGGAGCCTCAGCCAACCCCACTGAGCTTTGCAGGTGCAAGACTCAAAGGAAAAGTCCCTGCAGGCTCTGTCACCACGAGCCAAAGCCACCAGCTCCACTGCCCCACGCAGCTGTGGGACAGAGCTGGGCTAGCTTCAGGATGATGCCCAGGAAATGCCCTGTCTCCCAGGGCAGCAGCCCATCCCAGCTATCAGCGCCAATTCCAGCTTGAAGTAATGGGCCAGCAGCGGCCATGGTCAGGGTGTCTTTGTTGGAGCCATCGATCCAGTCATCCAGCGCCGCACCCCCCTACCCTGCCCTTGGTGGAGGAGCTGGAGAGAAGATGAGGAGGGCATGGTGACTTTGTTCCATATTCCACCCGGTGGCTCCTTCCTCCTCCGGCCAGGCTGTGGAAGGTGGCTAGGCTTGGCGCTTCACCCCCGCCTCGCACTCAGCAGCGGCTCCTCTCCAGCTTGCGGCAGGGAGGAGGGGAACTGGCTGGCAGAGAAGCCCAGCCACTGCCAGGAAAACTTCCAGGCTCAGCAGCTGCTGCTCTGCCAGGCTGCGGAAGGGAACCGTGCATAGGAGCCATCCGGGGGGGACAGAGGTCCGGGGGTGGCAGCAACACACACAGCGATGGGGGCTGGTGGGTGGGGGCTGCAGCTTCAAGGGGAACCCACAGCGAACCTGCCCCAGCCACCCTCCAGCGGCTCAGTCCTGGCTTGTGGAAAGTGTGAGCGGGGCAAGGGACATCCGGGGAGGGACTGGAGTAACCTTCTAGAAACTCCCACATTGGCGCATACAGCTGATCTTGCTGCTCTCCCTGTTGTCATGTCATGCCTTGAGATGAATGTGCTGCACGTCAGCCCCTTCCAAGCCACAATTTCATACATGGCATGGGATTTCACTGAGTATAAGGAGGTCCCACACATGAAATGAATAGCAAGTCTCCTACATGACAAGCGATAAATGTGATCTGTTTCACTGTAATGATGTTGTTCATCGCACTGAATCCCCTTTCGCTGTGACCGTTGCTTGCAGCAAGGGTGTCCACTGCAAGGACAAGGGTTTTTTTAAGTTTTCCAAGAAGGGTTTTCCTCCAGAAGCCTTGAATTCCACAAATCCCAAGTGTGTATCCTGTTGATTTATTCTCCATTGATCAGCCAGTGCTGTTATTTCCCTTTCTCCAAAGTGGGGATTCTCTGGATTCTCTTGCCATTTTTCAGGATTCAAAAACCGACAAATTGTTAATTAAGTTCTTATAATCAGAAGCCCTTTCTTTGCGTGTACTTTGATTGGCTTTGTTCGAGGCAGTGGTGAATAGTTTTGTCCTCGTGTTGTCAACGACTACTTGAATGAATTGAGACAAGTTGATTCTGGGTTTTTTTCCAGCGCCATTTAGTTTGCTGTTTTTGAACATCATGGATTGTTAAGCCTTCTGAGCTTGTTCAGAGTGAACTCCTGGGTCTGTTTTTAGACTTTTGATTCTCTTGATGTGTATTTTCATTAGGTTGTCTGCTTTTGGAATGGTCATGTCTCGTTCTTGTAACATCTCAGACAAGTTCTTCAGTTCTGTCAGCACATGTAGCATTAAAGAAAGGTTTTTGATAAAATTTACAGAACACAGCTTTGAGCATAGTCCTTGAAATTTAAGATATTCGCTTCTGACTCTCGACCGGTCTTGTGAGGCCGCCTCAGTGTTTTACCAAAGCAGAGTATGTTTGCCATACTGTACTGACTGCTCTTCACATTGATGCCACCCACCTTAAATTGTACTTCAAAAAAATTGGCAAAGTATTCGGTGTGTAATTCTTTGGCATGAGCTCTCAGTTCACGAGAGTTTTTTGGTGACTGACTGTTCAAGAAATATAATGCATCCAAAAAGGCCTTAAAGTCATTTGTACCTCCAAAATTTTGAGCTTTAGCTTCATCCACAGTAAGTTCCAGTCTCTGGTTGAGGCAATGCTATAATATCACGTTAGGAAAGTCTGTTTGTAGTAGTTTTCCAACGCCAGCTTTGACTGCTAACATCACATTTGTGCCATCACTACAAAAGCTGATCAACGCTTCCAATAATATTTCTTTAGTGAACGCACAATGCAGCAAGCATTTCAAAATTTCCCCTTTAATGGCTGCTGCTGTTGTGCTTTGCAGCTCAATCAAGTCCAGAGGAAACATTAGTGGCCTCATAATTCCATCTATACTAGCTTTCAAAAAAGTGAGAGTCGAGTATCCAGGAAGAGTAGTTGATTCATCGACAAGTACTGTAATTTTTGACTTATTGTTGATTTTGTTGACCATTCTCTTATTCATTTCAGTGGATATATGATTGATTATATCTACACAAACTATTCTACTATGCAACAAACGCCCTGTTTCAATTCCATTGATTTGCTGTAGGTCAATGAGGCTCTCGTGGTCACTGCCAAAACAACATCAACCACCCAATGTAGTAAGCTGTACAAAATACACGAGCAGTAGTTTCAAATGCCTCTTCTTTACTTTTAGCATTCAGATTAAGAAGAGTTTCTTTTTTAGCCATGGCTTGAATTTTTTCAGCTTCCATGTGAGCTGCCGATTTCTTATCTTCATTTATTTTTTTGCAAAGGGAGGACAGCTCTGTCTCTTTATTCTTTCCATACGAGGATATTTCACAAGAGGCCCAGTTTAGAGAGATGTTCACCCTTCTTGCAGAATGCAGCTTAAAATCGGAAACATCATGACGTACTGTGCACCCAAGTTTACCGCCCGAAGCAAAAGGCCAGTAGCTTTTATTTTTGAACTCCTCAAATTGCATTTTTAACCATACAGCAGGGTAAGGTGGTTGAGCCCTAGTTTTCTTACCTGGCAATTCAGTAGTTTCATTTGTCTCCTCTCTTTGTGGTGGCTGCAGGTGACCACATGACAAAGGTGTAAAAGTATCAGTGTTTTTTCCCTGTAGATGACTTTCAGCTTCTTCATTTGTTGCTGTTCTTTTTGACTTACAATCCCCATTTCCTCACTTTTACATTTAAACTTAACCATTAGGGTCTGTTGAACATGTATATTCTTAGGTGGCATTTTTTTTTCTCACCTAAATTGCGTGCCTGACAAGACAGACTTGACCAATAAGAAGCAAGCATGGTTACCATTATGGCAGTATAGCACTCAAAAGCTAACGTTCGGAACAACCACGTGAACATCTTCCTGTGAAAACAAAATCTTCTTGCTTGACAGATCTACACACACACACACACACACACACACACACACACACACACACACAGAGCAGGTGTGTATATATATACATACAATATGGATGGATCTCTCAAAAAAGATAGCTTTTCACTCTAACACCCACAGCCCCCCGGAGCAGGACACCATTAAGCAGCAACCCGAAAGCTGGGTGCCCACAGACGCACTGGCGCACAGCTAGACCTTGCCTCTTGCAGAAGTTCCCGAGGTGTTAGCCATGGAAACATTCCCCCCACCCCTCAAAGGGATGCCAAGCTGGCACCCTCCCCACTCCAGAGTCCCGGGCTTTATGGCTGGAGAATGCACCTGGCTGTTGGAATGGGTGGCCGCTTGCACAAGGACAGTAAGTCACAATGCAGCTGCCACTGACCAGAAGCCACACCAGCAACCAGCCCTCGCCGGTTGCTGCCTGCAGAGAGCCAGCAGCTGCCGCTGCACTCGGTGCTGGGCTGGGTCCGCCAAGGAGTAACCGAGGCAAACCACAGCCAGCCAGGGGCAAGGGGCTGCACTATGCCCTCCAGTGCCCCAGACCTGCCCTATTTCCCAGCAAGTGAACAGATCTCAAGGATTGTTCTAATTTCCCAGGAGCATAAAAGGGCACAGGGGCACACCAATGCGTGGCTAGTAGGGTGAAGGATAGAAGTGAATGAAGGACAACTAGAAATAGCCTTCATGAAATATACAAGATACTTTGAGAAAATTTTGTCAATTTCAGCCTCCGGATTAAAATCTAGAATTAAGACCGACATTAGCTAGCAACTTTAAAATGGCAGAAATCTGGGTTTGTTTGTTTTGCTTTGTTCCTAAAATGGAAACATTATTTTTTGTTTTGTCTGAATTTAAAAATTGCATTAAAAATGAGGATCTTTTCTACCTAAACAAACAAAACTCCCACAACCCTGCAAGTTACAGAGAGAGACAGGGCACTGAAACAAAACAGAAAGAGATCTGAGATCGCGCCTGTATGTTCTAACGACATTTCAGGTGTTTAATTCAATATATAAATAGGGTGGAAACTATTTTTCCTTTCAAAGGCGGCACAGTAATTTCCCTAACTATCCAGTTTTCTCCTCCAGTCTCTTTGTGGTTTTGTCTATAAGGCTAATTGCTTTCCCTGTGATTTTTTCGTTGCTTTAGCAAAATTCATTTGCCAAAAATAAGCCCCGATGACACATCTTCCCGCCACGTTCTCCATTTTTTAAAGAGCAACGTTTCAAGGAGGATCTGCTAGCAGTTTGGGCATTGCATCCATCCTCCTGGAGTGGGGGTTTTGACCCCCGATACCAGCCATTTTTTTAAAAAAGGGGGTGCAGTGCTGGAGGGATAGACTTGAACTTGGAAATAGTCCCTGATTTTATTTGTGTATTCGATCCAGGGCAGAAAAAAACTGTCCCTTGGTCACACCAACAACTGTGAAATAAACAAGGATGCCAGAAATGGCCCCTAATCTTGCAGGTTGAACCGGGGACAGAACATTAGCTGAGTTTAAGCTGTTATCCAGCCAAGCAGAGGTGAAAGTAAGCCAGTACTGAATGCTTTGGCCACTCTCTTACCGGTACGCTGCTGCACTTTCTTAGCGGTACACCGTACTGGCTTACTTTCACCACTGCTCCCCAGAGACCTTTCTTGCTGGGGGATTCCACAGTCTAGTTGTGTCCTGAGCCCCCTTCAGTAGGCATATCCAGGAGGCACAGAAAGTTGTTATAGGAGTGCTCTGTAATAGAACCTATATACATGTAAATAGTTAGTTACTAGATAAAATGTCCATAGTTGGCATTCAGGAATATGTAGAATCATTTCTGGGTTTTATATGTCCAACAAAATTTTTGATGATACAAATTTCTTCCTGGGTGTAGCTGTTTACATAGAGCTCTTAACAGAGGGAAGCCTGTGGTTACTGCAGTGGCTGGGCCTTATTTTCAAAGGAGCTGAGCCCCCACAGCTCTCACTGTCTTAATCAGTAATTTTGGGGTATTACTAAAATCAGACCCAGTCTGTTTGCAGCAGTCTGTGTTTGGGGGAGTACTCAGACACCATTCAAATGGGGCCTCTTCTCATCTCTGGAGCTGGAAACCCACAAAAGGGAATTCTCAGGGTTGGTGGAATGGGAAATGTGCTGTGTCAGTGGCTCTTCCCACTTCTTGCCTGGCCCAGCCAGATCTGTGATTTTGGAGGCCCCCCAGGTGCAGAAACTCAGGGGAGACCGTGTTTAATAGAAAATCAGACACCTGTATTATTTATAAAAAGGGACATTGCACCATGGGAAAACTGAAAAAGAGAACATGTAATTTATCTAATTTGTCCAACATTTTCATATTCTCTTGCTACTATTAAAGAGATTTGTGCTTTCAGAAGACTTTCTCCTCACAAATCAGCTTCTCCCTCTGCTAAAGCCGGCAATAAAACACTAAATCTACTGCATGTTTATGGCATGAGTTATTTTTCTTCTTCTTTCTCTCCTTTAAAGCAAAAAGCACTTAAATGATGTCTTTGAATGTGGTAGAGAGAGAGTGAATGTGAAAGTTAAATAAATCTATGCAAGAATATCATCATCTGTATTTTCATAGCCCTTGCTCCTTACTGATCTAGTTGTTTTCATACTCTCCAACTCATCTTGTCCTAGGCACAACAAGTATTGATCAGAGAAAGGGAAGCAATTTCACTCATGGAGTGGATTTAGAATACAAGCTTGGATTTAGAATACAAGCTTGATTCTGCCCTTTGACAAATTACTGCACTTATGCATGTACATGCAATGAGGAACTGTTGAGAAAGGTGGCATGCTGCATAACCGGGCAGGGCTGAGCCATCGGTGTGGCAATCTCCTTTCCAAGGCACAGTGAGTGCATTTAGTTTATCTGTCAGTAGAAATAAAAAACACACTTTAGCTTTGTTCTTTTTTTCCAGCTTCTGCATTAAACAAACCCACATATTGATTCTTTCTGGGGTCTGAGGTGGGAGTGCTTAGTGTTCTTATTCTGTTAGGAGAGTTCTCAAAGAAATGAAGACAGAAGCCAAAAGGGCTCTTGCTCACCTCAAAATATAAATTGACTTAACATTGATGTATCTAGGTGAGGAATCTGCAGTTGTTTTAGGATGGCTAGCGGGGTGGGATGGGCCTCAAAAGGCTTGGTTTCTAGCTGCCATGATGATGTGATGATGCAAAGTGTAAATGACATTTACATCAGCATGCCAGCCCAGTGGACTCCATGATCTGAAGACAGATTAAACAAGCCAACTGTGTGCTGAACTGGCTGACACTCAGGTTGGGTTCCCAGAAGAAAAGGTTCTTCTTGGCTAACTGCTTCTTAAGGAATATGCCCTGTCCTTTCATCCAAGCTCTGGATTGTGGTCTCTTCTCATCTGGCACTGTGACATGATGAAGTCAGAATTCAAATGTCATCACTTTATGCCACAAAAACAACACTGAATTTATACATAGATTCTCTTAGTTCAGAAGAATCCAATGGCCTGGCTTGGAATTTTTTTTATTTATTTTGCTCAGCCCTACCAGAGATTTCTGTTGTTGTTGAAGCTTTGTGGTTACTCTCTGGAATGTGGAAGGATAAATGCCATTTGGAGAGTTGTAGCTACGATAACAGCAGCTTGTATGTCTGATTGCTTCAAGCATGAAGGGCAATCCTGAGCCTGTTTGGCAGTATTTGGATCAAGAGGCTAGGAGATAGCAAGAAAGGAATAGAGCAGTCTTTCATTGCTGAGCTTATGCATACAAGGCTGACAAGAATATAGACAAGAGACAAAAACAAGAATATAGAAGACTGGTAGACTTTCTGAGAACAGTGGATTTTGCTACTGGCACCTGAAAATTGAGCTAAACATACAGAAATTGGTTTATGTCTCTAACCACATCTACTGCATGCTTGGATTAGGTTTAAAATAGCTTTCATTGTCTCTATTTAATTTGAAGGCTGCCTGGTGCATCAGACTATTTATTATAAGTCACAGTGAATGCTTTGGGAAATTCAGTTTACAATTAATATTGTACATTGTATATATCATTGTATATAGCCCCTTTGTGCTAGGTCAGGGGTTGGCAACATATGGCATGTGAGCTGATTTACAGTGGCACTCTGCTGCCAGCCTGGGGTCCCAGCCACTGGCCCCGCTCAGCCCACTGCCGGCCTGGATGGACATAACCCTGCTGGGACCCCAGATGGCAGGGGCTGGTGGACAGAATCCCAGATCGGCAGCGGCCCCGCTCAGCCCGCTGCCAGGCTGGGGTTCTGTCCCCAGGCCCCTGTATATGTAAAATGTATTACTGGCATGCGAAACCTTAAATTACAGTGAATAAATGAAGATTTGGCACACCACTTCTGAAAGGTTGCCGACCCCTGTGCTAGGTGCTCTGCACACACAAGTCGAAAAGACAGTCCCTGCCCCAAAGAGGTTACATTGTAAATAGATTAAGATACAATAGAGACAAGAGACCATAAATAATTATTCTCTTTCAGATGGGTTATGAGGCATTAGTCTGTTTGCTCCTTGGTGTTAATATCAATCTTTTTCTATCGTTTTTAGGAGAATTTCTAGAACCTATAGTTCAGTTTGTATTGGGCACCCCCCTCTCTTCCTGATTTACAGAAGATATAAGTCTACTGTAGCTACCAGCTAAGAGACTTCATCCTTCAGTTCAAGCAGTAGAGACTCCATGTTCATTTCCTGGTGTTGCCCAAGATAATGGTTGTTACTCTGCTGAATGATTGGCCAAGTTTTCTTGAAGTCATTCTGGAAGGATGTCTCCCCGCCCTTTTTAATTACTAATCCTCTGAGATTGGATACACTTCGTATGAACACAGAGGCATGTTTTTAGTTTTTGTGACATCACGGTACTTCAGAATACATTGGAGCTGCAGGAGATGCTCTAGAAGAAAGAAAGGAAAGAAAACTATTACATTTTGTTTTCTTGCCTCTTGGTATATGTTGTTCTTTAGGAAATTCCTCTAAAATAACAGTACAATCACAGCATACCGAGAACTGCTGGGCTGGAGAGCCTGCATCCTTGGTGGCAGGTGATTCTTTGAAATACTCCCCTGCCATAGGGGAGGAAAACACATCATAGCAGTTGCAGATGTATCAGTCAACCCCAGCTGCCTATTCCACAGTCAATAACTTTGTATTGGGCATTGTCTGTCCTTCCTGGCTTCAGGTATTCTAACCTGACAAAGACACAGAAGAGAGAATAAAGAGAATGAGACAAGCAAGTGTAACTGAGGATTCCTTTTAAATCAGAAATATTTGAGGAGAGAGTATGGTTGATGGGATTGATTAGTGCTTTATGTTTAACAAATGATTCCAGCCATACTGAACCCACAAATTATAACCTGAATTTTGTAGAAAAGACCAAGAGAGATTATGACTTTTACAGTGCATATCAGTTTATGAATTTTGTTTTTTATCTGTATGGGAGAAAAATCAGATGAATAGGTCCACAGTGCACATAAAGATAATATGAAATGTATTACCATGATTTATATTTCTTTGGGAGAGTCAGAGAAATGCAGATAAACCAAGCATGGGTCAGCAAGGCCTGCCTCTCTTCTGCTGCCTATGGTGGTATGAATTTGGATCCATCTTGTCTGAACAAATCATTGTACCTGCTTTAGGTCATCACTTAAAATGACAATTAAAACTTACTTAACATGCTCTGTATTTAGCAAAACTTAATCTCCATTTTCCTCCTCAAGCAGATTGTAGGTGTATATTCCTGTAGTTACTTTATGTATAGTTCCATCTCTTTGCTTGTCTAGGGAATTAAAATGCACGTGTGAGTTTGAATTAGTAGGGCCCCATCCAATAGACTGTCACACAAATGGCCTGTACTCAGTTCAAAGGGACTATGCCCTTAAGTAAAGATATCTCAAATGTACATCCTAAGAGTTTGCAGGATTGGGTCTTTTGTTTTTTAATTAAAGCCCATGCCTTTTCTTTTAATACTGTAGTACATGCACATTCAGTTCCTTTTCCGAATGCATTGCACAGAAAGAGAGAGAACTGTTTAAACTATATATTTAAAATTAATATAGGACTATCACCTGAAGACGTACTCTTGGGAGTAAGGACTCATTACATTAAAATATACTTGCTTTGATCCTAATCCTGTAAACACTTAAGCACATGCTTAACTTTACCATTGTGAGTAGTCCCACAATAGTAAAGTTAATGGGTGTGTGTTTGTGGGATTGGGGTGGGGGAGCACTGTGTGTGTGTGTGTGTGTGTGAGATTCCCTCTAGTATCTGCAGACAGGATAAGGCCCCTGGTACTACTTCCAGCCAGTGGACATTTCCTTATCTGCCACACAGAGTTTCATTACCATGTGGAAAAAAGATTTTCAGTATAGGGCCCTTAATTTGTGATTAAAATAAGATGCTGATAATGGAAATAGTTTTGTCAAGCAATGGGCTTTTGAATGAGGTAGTAATTTAAAAATATTAATGTTCATAAGAAAAAGTGCAGCCTGTAGGGAATATGTGTGGGAGGGAGGAATGCAGCAGGACTTGACCAGGAAAATGCGGTGTCTGAGTCATTCCAAATAACTTGTTGGGACTTATTACCAAGTCCAAATGGCTAGTGTCAGATCCATCTGTGCTGATTACAGGGCTGGTATTACATTACTGTAACTTATCCCTCTTTGCTAAGAAACTTTGAGCTGATCCTGCATTCTTTGTATACCCAAAGCTCCCATCAGCTTCAGGATTGGAGGTTTTAAGAGGCATGTTGAACTTGCAGTCAAAGAATGAGGAGAATGCACAGGCTCATTTTTGACCATTTGAGTCTCTTCCCTCCGAGACCTGATTTGGTGTCAGATTGAGAGTGGGCCCATCCATCCATCCGTAGAGTGAGGGTGGAGGGGGTCAGCAGATCAACACTCTCTAAGTTGATGGCTCTCCTTGTAGAGGTTAATTTAAAAAATGGTCATCGCTACAGCATGGCTAGCCAAGCAGAACAAACAGTTCACAATCTTCTCGAAACGGTCCCATACGTGGAAAACTGGAGGCAGGCTTGAACAACAGACCAAAAGGTACAAAAGAACTAACCAGTTAACATGAAGTATGCACTAATTATCTCTGTGCACTCATAGTAAAAACCAGGAAATTATTTTCAGAGAATCATAGGATAATAATATCCTAATTCTGGATCTGCCAGGGTTGAGGAAGAGTGGACCTTGTCATTCTTTTTTTTTTTTTTTAAATAGTTACCCAATCAGTTGAAGTAGGTATTGGCTTCTTCTCTGCACCCTATCAGTTGACTGTATTGAATCCCCAACCAGAAATGAAATGAGACCTAAATTATCCAGAACAGCAATCTTGAGAATTTCCAATCTTTAAACTTCTTTTAGAAAAAAAAATCCTATATGTACCAGGAAACAAAGAGAGTTGGACACACAGTACTAGTTGTCCCATATAACACAAACAAAAAACTGAGATATGCTCTTTATAAAACAATCCTTTCCTATTTATAACAGTGAGGTATCACTATTGTGTACAGCTAAGAATCTGGTATTATACTAAAATATATACTTTGGTTACTGTCAGTGAAGAAGCTTTTAATACCAGAAATTAAATCAATTTTGTTCTCTAGCCTGGCAGAGGTTTGCTTCAACATTTTAAGAATAGAAATTTTAGGGCATTGCGATACCATAGTGGTTGCTGGGGTATGAGAATCTGAATAGACTAGAGTAGGACTGCCCTAGTACACTTATGCAATCCTTACATGCCAATACGTTGAATCAGAAAAGTGTGCGGGTAAGTGATATTGGAGCTCATCATTGTAAAGCATTTATTAAAGAGGGGGGGCAATGCGAGGTTAAGGTTTAAGGCACATCACACCAAGGGAAGGTAACACAATATTCGAATTAGGCATGAGCAAAGGCCGCAAAGTTGGGACTGGGATTCAAACTTGCCCAAGGTTTGAGGATATTTGGATTTGAGGTTTAGAGTGAGTCTCTAATCCCAAATGTAGTCTAGGGTTGTATTAATTTCCAAACATTGCAGCTGGAACTCCAACTCCCTAAGGCTCCTTTGATAATCCCAGCCTTTGTGGTTTGTGTGTTTCAGACTGCATCACATTTGGATATTCATATTGCTTTAAAGCAGTTTAAACAAGCTCTTGTTACTTATTCATTGCAAAAGGTTTTTCAGGTGGTGATGCTGAGAAGAAGTTGCAGTGCGTTGTTTATTGCAGTGTTGCTGTCAACATCATCATCATCATCATCAATGTTCCTATTACGCCTCTGGCATTTAGGGCAGTGACGAAGCTCCTCTACTCCTGTCTGTTTCTGGCAAGTCTTTCAATGGTTCCCCAGCTGTGCCCCAGGTTTTTCAGCTCAGCTTCCACAGCTCTTCACCATGTTGTTTTCGGGTGGCCTCGTTGCTGTAAAAGGAGTCCGATAGAACAACCTCCTTGTTATGGGATTTTCTCTACTGAGCTGAGTAGTATGCCACCTCTGTTCAGTACACAGGAACATGCAAAATTCTATTCCTCATCTCCTTTTTTCATATGAGGGGATCTGTCACCCTTTTCATTACTGCTTTTCTAATCATTCCCTGTCTTTCAAGTGGTTAAACTAGAATTCAGTGCTTTACTGTCAGTTTAACTACGTAACAAAAGGAATTCTTCTTCTTCTCTAGCCAAAAAAGAAAACACAGTTGCTGAGCTCATGGCTCTGTTGATCACAGGGGAATATTAAAAGCATGTCCTGTATAATAGTTCAGCCGGATGAGGTGGTAGCTTTTCTTTTTTTTTTTTTTTTTAAGATTACAAGTAACTTCAATGTATTGTGAATGAGGGGAGTTTTTGTGAATGGCTCACTTTGAAGTTTAGAAAGATACCGGCTTGTTTGAGCAAAGGAAATCTAATATTTGATGGTGCAATTCATAATCTAGTCATTTTATGTGAATCAAGTACCATACAATTGTTCCTTCAGTGAGTCACAAAGACTGCCAAAGAGCACATGCTGCTATTGAAATTAAAGTTTGCCAGGCTCCAGAGAGCTGTAATAAAATTGTCACTTTTAGTAGGACTCATTGGGCCAAATTCAGAGCTTACTTAAATGCTAATGTAATTTGCAAGGGAGTATAAATGGCACAGTAGTGTATCATTTTAATGTAGTTACCTATCGTTTTTCTAAGGCTGAGAAAGCAAAAGGTGGGGGTGTATCTGACAACAGGAGACTGTGCTATGAAGCAGCCATTTAAAGGAGACTGTAATAAAGAGAGTGTAGCATAAAACAGCCATGTAAAGCAGTTTGGTATAAAGAAGCCATCCACCTTCCATGGGAAATTTCCATCAAGGGAGTTGCATTTCCTATGACACTAGTTGTGAATTTGGCCTCTAATGACTGGGCTGGATTCTCAGTTCTACCCTACTCTCTTACTACACAAAGTGAGTGCAAACCTCATGCAAGTCCCAAACTGCAGATGCCCCTGGCTCCTATGCCTCCTTCTCTCTTGGCTTCAGGTACCAGGAGCATATCTGGGATGGGCAGGAGGAGTGGCCATAGAGCAATGCACTCTGTGAATCCCCAACTGGCAGAAGAGCACTAGATTTCTAGGAATGTGCTGTTTAGAGCAGCTGTGAGGCTATCCTAACTTTCATGTTCGGCCAGTGAAAGAATCCGAGAGCCCCCACACTATGTTCACCTGGCATAAGTTGGACATGACCGCGAAACTAGGACATTTGATTTTCTTCTTGAACAATCATTTTACTTCCCAAGAAACTTTCTCAGAAATTGAAGGAATAACATTTTCACTGTCTCCATCTAGCTGTGCACTTGAATAAATCCACATGTGTGTAAGCATCCTTACACTTGGCCAAAGACACAAACTGAGGAGATGTAAACTAGCAAACACTACTCTTAAATGTCAGCCTCCCTGAAACTTTTATTTTTCTCATTGTTAATATTATATTGATGTAGCTCTGCCCTGATCTCACTGTACTTACATGGCTGCATTTGCACCCTACATAGGGACTGGTGGCTTGGAATATCAACTGCCTGATACCTGATAGTATCTCTCAAACTATTAATATTTGTGCCCCAAAAATCAGGAAAAAATGCAAAAGTACTTCAAATTTCAAAAACGTTGGCATTTTTTTAACTTGAAAAGTGAACAATTCTGGAATGATATAAAAATAAATCAGAAAAATGAGTCGAAATAGAGCTTTTCCAAGCAGAAACAGGCAAAAATATGTTCCATCTTCTGACCAGAGGTGACTTTTGCCCTGAAAATATGCACCAAAAAAAAAAAAGCATATTGTAATTTTCATATGTGCCAAATATTTTTACCTATTGAAATACTGACATATGAAATTGTTTTTGAATCTTCTTCAGTCTGTCTAGGTATTTATACCTTGCTCACCAGCATAATATCTGAGCAATTTTCCCTCAGCCCAAACCCAAAGTAACTGCTCTCTGGACTGCAGAGTTCCAGGGGATTGGAATTCTGTGCTCTGTCTGGGGAGTTGATCAACAGCTACGTCTGGTACTCCTCTTCCATGGGTTTGAATGTCTGGTGGATCCATGACCAATTGTCACATCCCGCCCTCCTCTTGGTCTGCTTCTTCACCTAAAGGCCTTGTGCTTGCCTGGGCACAGGGAGCCTGCTGTGGAGCACAGCTCCATGGTGGACAGGGAGCAACAATCTGGGATCCCATAAAATCTGGGCTCCCTTGGTCATAAAGTTGCCGTCTTTCTAATGGCTGGTAACCAGACCCCGGAGTCCCCACCCCCTGCTCTGCCTCTCCCGCACTCTCCAGATAAAAAAACCTGGACATCAGGGCTTGTCAAATGGCACCTGGATGCACAAGCCGAAACCCAGACTGTCTGGGTGAAAACTGGGCAAGTGGCCAACCTACTTGCTCAGCAGAATCATATTGTGTCAAATCTTCTCTATACAGAGGTGATGTGGATGGCCCTGAATTCTGCATAACCAAGGTGTTAATGAGCAAAAGCACTGGAGATCCTGCCATCAGAAATATGTGCTTTTCCTCATTTAAAAATTATTTCAACTCTGTTGAGGGTTAAAGACTTGCCTTTGAAGTCTAAGGGTGGGGAAAGTGTACTTCTGGGGTACTGCTCCCAGTCCACAGAATGTCATGAATATCAATAGGAAATGAATACAAAGAGGGAGGCTAGCATACATTTCCAGAAAAATCTGTTTAATGTTTAAAATGCTGAGTTAAGGAAAGGGCAGCAGGTGACCGATCAGCAGGAGAGATGAGGTGAACAGTCCATTAGATGCATGATTTAGCTTAAGTTAAAGCTGCTGAATGAAAACTAAGAGATGCTAATGTGGCCAGGGGACACAGTAGAAATATTTGCTTTGGGGGACAAATTCTTTGATTTTTTTCCTCTTGTACATTTTTTCCTTTCGTCTTCTCTTTTCATATTGACCACCCGTACATTTGTTTGCACACCTGGAAGTTGTCCCACACAGTATGCATAAAGCTGTTCCAGAAATCCAGTTTGAGGCATAAGGGCCTGATCCTGTAAATACCTCCTACTTGAATAACCCCACTGAAGTCTATGGTCAACTCATGAGAGTAAAGTGAGAAGGATTAGGCCCTCAATGGCTCTCACACTGAATGTATACAAAAATCCACATTTTTAATCACACAAGTGAGTTCAGATCAAAATAGAGCTGTTTTGTTAGAATTGAAACAACAAGGAGTCTGGTGGCACCTTAAAGACTAACAGATTTATTTGGGCATAAGCTTTCGTGGGTAAAACACCACTTCAGATGCATGGAGTGAAAATTACAAATGCAGGTGTAACCCTTCTGCCCGTCAGAGTTGGCAGCAACAAGGGCCGGGTTCAATATCTAGGGGTTCCATTCCAATAACACAATGCAAATCGGCTCGAGCCCCCACCCAGTGACCTGGGACAAATGTATACCACCCCCGCTGGGCGCCTCCCAGAGGCAATACTTCCCCTCTCGCAAGCACATAGTCTGAGTGTAGCAAAAGTCTTTTAATAACAGAGAGAAACAATGTGGCATTATGTTGGGGAAACACCACCAACAGGATTCATAATACAACCCCTGAGCAAAAAAAACCCACCCCAGGCAAATTGGGGCATGCCCTTTTCCCTTTGGTTCTTGAGTCCAGCAACCCCAAATCACCCAAAGTCCCAAAAGTCCAATGCCCCAAAAGTCTCTGTCCCTGGTCAGGGCAGCCCCAGAGTTCGAAAGTTTATCTGCGGAGCTTTACCTCCCAACCTGGGTGGAAATGGGACGGGGGTAAGAGGCACCTTACGTGATCTGAAGCTGACCGCCCCATAGCTCCATAGCGGCGCTCCACTCCGCCAGCCGCCCCACGAACTCCTTCGCTCAGCTGCGCTCCGCTCCGCCAGCCGCCCCACGAACTCCTTCGCTCAGCTGCGCTCTGCTCCGCCAGCCGCCCCACGAACTCCTTCGCTCAGCTGCGCTCCGCTCCGCTCCGCTCCGCCAGCCGCCCCACGAACTCCTTCACTCAGCTCCACGGCCCACAAGCAGCTCCTGCCATCCACACACTGCGCCGCGTCTAACTGCTTCACCAGCCGTCCCGCAAACTGCTCCACAATATATCTTCAGGCTCCCCCACTACTTAACACAACACTCAGTGATTTCAGCTCTTAGGTGAATTCAGCTTATAATAGGGGAGCCCCAGTGCTGGTGCACTGTCAGCCCAAAGTGAGCTCAGCAGCCTATAACTAGACTTCTAATGAAATCAAAATTAGCTCTGATATTCCACAGTGGAGAGAGGAGGAAGTGCAATTAGCATGTAAGGCCCTCACCAAGGGGCCCATGCCACCACATATTAATACTTGTCCCCAGCCTCTCTCCATTCACACAGTTTTGGAACCCATGACCCTTGCCTAGCGAGTGCTACTTAGTTGATGGTGAATCCCTCCATCATAACAAAAGGCCACGTACAGTTCCAAGCACAGTTCCCATAATCAGGGTAATAACAATTTATTCTTCCTGCCCCAATAACAGAGACACTGGGGATCCCACAGCAGCCAAAGTGACCATTTGGGCAGCTATGGTCTCATTCTAGGCGTGGTGGGTGTGCCTATGCAAATGAGATCGGCCCCTGAAGTTCTTTTCCACAACTTGCCACACCTCACCACCAGATGTCAGGGTGGAGCTCATCCTGACACTGCTTACACAGGCATGATATGATGACACATGAAGGGAAGGGAGTTACCTCACAAGTGGAGAACCAGTGTTGACAGAGCCGATTCGATCAGGGTGGATGTAGCCCACTCCAAATAATAGATGAAGAGGTGTCAATTCTAGGGGAGGCAAAGCTGCTTTTGTAATGAGCCAGCCACTCCCAGTCCCTATTCAAGCCCAGATTAATGGTATTAAATTTGCAAATGAATTTTAGTTCTGCTGTTTCTCTTTGAAGTCTGTTTCTGAAGTTTTATTGTTCAAGTATAGCTACTTTTAAGTCTGTTATGGAATGTCCAGGAAGATTGAAGTGTTCTCCTACTGGCTGTTGTATGTTACCATTCCTGATGTCCGATTTGTGTCCATTCATTCTTTTATGAAGGGACTGTCTGGTTTGGCCAATGTACATGGCAGAGGGGCATTGCTGGCAAATGATGGCATATATAACATTAGTAGACGTGCAGGTGAATGAGCCTCTGATGGTGTGGCTGTTGTGGTCAGGTCCTCTGATGGTGTCGATAGAGTAGATATGGGGACAGAGTAGGCAACGAGGTTTGCTACAGGGGTTTGTTCCTGGGTTAGTGTTTCTGTGGTGTGGTGTGTAGAGTTGCTGGTGAGTATTTGCTTCAGGTTGGGGGGATGTCTCTAAGCGAGGACTGGCCTGCCTCCCAAGGTCTGTGAGAGTTAGGAATCGTTTTCCAGGATAGGTTGTAGATCATTGATAATGTGCTGGAGAGGTTTTAGCTGGGGGCTGTACGTGATACCTGGTGGTATTCTGTTATTTTCCTTGTTGGGCCTGTCCTGTAGTAGGTGATTTCAGAGTACCCGTCTCGCTCTGTCAATCTGTTTCCTCACTTCCCTGGGTGGGTATTGTAGTTTTCAGAATGCTTGATAAAGATCTTGTAGGTGTTTGTCTCTGTTTGAGGGATTGGAGCAAATTCAGTTGTATCTTAGGGCTTGGGTGTAGACAGTGGATCGTGTGATGTGTCCTGGATGGAAGCTGGAGGTAAGTATAGCAGTCAGCAGGTTTCCGGTATAGGGTGGTATTTGTGACCATTGCTTATTTGCACTGTAGTGTCCAGGAAGTGGATCTCTTGTGTGGACTGGTCCAGGCTGAGGTTGATGGTGGGGTGGAAATTGTTGAAATCCAGGTGGAATTCTTCAAGGGCCTTCTTCCCGTGGGTCCATATGATGAAAATGTCATCAATGTAGCGCAAGTAAAGGGGTACTAGGGGACAAGAGCTGAGGAAGCGTTGTTCTAAGTCAGCCATAAAAATGTTGGCTTACTGTGCGGCCATGCGGGTACCCATAGCAGTGCCACTGACTTGAAGATATAGGTCGTCCCCAAATCTGAAATGGTTGTGGGTGAGGACAAAGTCACAAAGCTCAGCCACCAGGTGTGGTGGCCTCATCAGGGATAGAATTGAGGCAACCTTCTCCCACTATCCTTTGTTCCTGTTAAACATCTTTAAAAGGGGAACCGTGAAAACTTTTCATGTTCTTATTTTGGGTAACAGGTTCAAAAGAATTATCTTTATCCAAAACACCACTGTGCAAGTCTCCCTTTCTAATTTAGTTTATCTATCTGTTTGGCCCCCACTACCATAATTTCTGAGCACCTCACAGTCTTTATTGTGTTTGTTGTCACAACAGCCCTGTGAGGTAGGGTAATGCTGCTCTCCCTGTTTTTATTGGTTGGGAACTGAGGCACAGAGAGATTAAGGCCTTAATGCACAAAAGGAGTTAGGCACCTAGAAAATCACTGTGATTCACAAAGCCTGAGTTGGGCATCTTGTACAACGAATAGGGAGAGAATAGGCGCCTTAGAGTGCAATTCACAAAAGCTAGCACACCACCTAAGCAATGCCAATGAGAAGGATGTGTGCCCCCCTCTCAGAGATAGGTGCCTAAATCCTGGCTCCAGGGAGGTGCCTTGGGATTCTCAGTTGCAAAATGTCTCTTGGTGGTAAGTGCCTACACAGTTAGCAAGAAGCTGGGAAAGAGGAAGGTAACATCCCTCATATCTTTTAGCCCAGTGGTTAGGGTACTCACCTGGGATGTGGGAGACATACAATCCAAGTCCCCACTCTGCCTGATGGGAAGAAGGAATTTGAGCAAGTATCTGCCACCTCTCAGGTGAGTGGCCTACCCTTCGGGTTGCAGGACTCCCTGAGATTCTGTCCTGTTGAAGCTCTTGCACTCTGAATAAATAATGGAAGAGTCAGTGGAGCAGGGGGACTAGATCCTGAGTCTCCCAACTCAGTGCTCTAACCGCCAGGCAACAATTGGATTCTCATGAGGGTGTGCTCATTCTAATTTGTTTGTTCACTCACTCTCTTTCAAAGAGTCATTTGAGCTAGAGAGATAACCCAGGCCTGAGACTAACTCTATTGCCTGGTGCTTAGAGCACTCACCAGGTGTGTAGAAGACCCATGATCTCATCTTCTTCTTCAGTGACTCTAATAATTTATTCACAGTGGAACAGCGTCAAAAGGAGAAATCCTTAAAAAATCTGAATGAAGTAAGTCGAAAAGGGTTCCAAACCATTGTTTTAAGGAAATGAAATGCATAGGAAATTAAATAATCACAATGTTTATTATTCCATTGTGAACAAAATACAGATTCATGTGGGGAAAGAAAGACCAAAGAGAATGTTTGTTTGTTTTGCATCCTTATGGTCAAACATCTGAGGTACGTTTGCTTTCTCTGTGCTGTGCTGCAACTGCATGAAAGAAATCATTGCAACATGAAAAACAGAAAACACCAGGAAGCAATTCTTTCCTGCTGTTTCCACTTTAACATGAATTTTTTTAACACCTTTATTGGAGTCCAAATGTCTGGTGTAATATCAAATCAGTCAGGATTACAATCAGACATTTTACATGCTTTTGGGTTAATCTGTAGTTTACTCTTGAGGGTTGTTCACTTGCACACTGATAATTTAGCAATGTTTTTTACACAACTGCAATCACCCAGTGCTTCATCTCCTAAACTAAAAGAGGTGACTTATTGCTCTGTGATTCTGGAAAGAATTCCCTTCCCAATAAATACAACTAGGTGTTTCAAGCAGCTGCTCCAGCTTTTAGGTGAACTCCTGCCAGGCTTTGTTTATGTGATGTATTTTTTAATAGTGCTTGGAGAAAACAATAAAAATAGCAGGGGAATCATTTGTCATTTTTCTCCTGTAGTGTTCTACATTCTGTGAAGAATTAGAAAAGTTCTGTACTGTTCACATTGTGTGACAGGTTTTGCCAGTTCAAGTCAGTCTCTTTTACAGGCATGGCAACTACAATTCATTATTCAGCTCTGCATTAATTACACAGCAGGCTGAGCTTCCACTTGTTCAAGTTATGTGGCAGTGTAGCCCAATGTCCTTATTACAAGCCATCATTGTCGGACAGGTTATACAGAAGCTCTGTGAGAGAATCTGATCCTCATTGCTTTTTTACTTGATTTAAGTTGAATGCTGAGAGAGATTTTGCTTTAGGGTCAGTGACTAAGGCATCTGGATTGCTGAAGGATTTTTGATTCTTAAACTCTGGCGGAGGTGATTAGGTGGAGCTGGTTTTCCTGGAATTGTAGGGTAGATTTTCCTGTTGTGTTTCAGCGTCCACTGTCTCACAGTTACAGACACAGTCACAGTATCGCTCCAGGATTACTAGGACAGTGGTAGCTGCTACCATCTGGCCGTTTTGGCCTGTCAGTATTTTTTGAGTGGGTCAACGTGGTCTTTCTCTACAGAAATGTATCAGCCAAAAGAACTAGGGCGAAATCCATCGGTGGGTATGTGAGTTGATACGTTCTTGAGGGTTGGAACAGATACTTAAATTCTCAACGGCGAGATTACATTTTCCATTTTCAAAAATATTTTCAAATGTGTTTAACAATATGGTAATGCAGCATTTTATGTTTTTGTGCTATTATAGAAAATGATCTTCTCTATATGGAAAGCTTAACAAAAATGTTTCTCAGTAATAAGCTATTTTAAATTTGTGTGAATGTTGTTGTTGTTTTATCAATTGGTGTTAAGCTACTAAAGAAGCCTGGAAAATAGGCATCTTCATTCTGGTAAATGCAACTTTATAGTTTTGGTTTAAAAAGTATCCAATAAAGGGCGAGGTAGCACATTTTCCCTCAGTTCTCTCATTTAAACATGAAATTTCCTACAGCCCTCTACCGTGCTTGTGCAAAGTCTTTGAAATCACCTTTTGATATAAAATATTAATTTGTTACCAATCAAGTTACATAATCTAAAACTTTGACATGTACTAGGCTAATGTCCTAGAGATACATGTTAGAAGGATAAACTTTCTTTTAGCACCAGTATGGTCAACGTGGTATAGAAGACAGCTTGAGCATGTAAACTATTTTATTTATGTGTGATTGAAGTAATGCCCACCAGATGTACTATATATATTCAGTGAAACCAGGAGTGTGTATGAGCCACAATTACTGAGTTTCTAATCTATATTTCCCAGTAGGATATTTCAAACTGAACAATTGTCTGTCTAAGGGCAAGATAATCTGACATTCGGAGAGGTCCATTTTTAAAGTAGCTATTTAAAAATCTAATAGATAATGATGCTAGGGTGTGTGTATGTTGTGGGGAGTGCGGGTGGGGGTGGGGCTGGAACTGTACAGCTACATGCCAGTAATTCTATCCATCATGTTACTCGTTTTCAACCAGTAAAAGTTAAGGGTCACTGTACTCTGATAATTAACCAGAAATGTATAACATGCCCTAGGTCTAGAAAGTTGAACCAAATTAAAGGAGATTTTACATTTTGTTGGTGAATGGCATTGCAAAGAGCTGTAACTTTAAGTATTTGTTTTTCTCATGCTGTCATCAGAAGTAATTAGATACTGTTGTGATGGGTGCTATAGAAAATTTTGTGGTAGAAAGACAGAATATCTATTTAGTGTACTGATGCAACCATTCTGTATAGAGAATAATTTTGCTTTTGTTTATTCCTTTTCACTCTCTGTCTCTCCACTGTAAGGTGTTATACTGGACGGTTGTCTCTATGACATCAGTCACTACCCCAGGTAGCAACATTTAATGGATAATTTCCTTTTTTTTTCTTTCTTTACTCTCCTTTTCTACCTTTTTAGAGAGGTGCTGAGCACAAGCATCCCCCAATGATTTCATATGGGCACTCTGCACCTCTCCGGATAAGAATTATAATGAGAACATAAGGAAAGCAGTACTGAGCAAATGCTGTACCACACATTGCATCTTGGCTTTAAAATGCGTGGCTAGAGAGAAATGAGAATCGAGCACCAACTCCCAACTATTCTGAGACTGAGTAATAAGATTTCTGAAAATCCTGTATTTACGCAGTAAAATTTAGCTCAGATGCGACACCCAGCTATCAATGAGGTTCTGCTTTTGTGCAACCTTCCAGGTGGATTGAGGCAGATGATTTCCTCCAAGGTCAAATAGTAAATGACTTTACTCAGATTAGAACTGAGTATCCTCTGGCTTCCCAGCCTTTTCTATGTGCTGGAACTAAGGGTATGGGGCGGGGGTGCTCCAGCACCGTCTGGCTTGAAGTGGTTTCCATTATATACAGGGTTTACAGATTGGTTCGAGGTCTCTCAGCGCCCCCACTATAAAAATTGTTCCAGCACCCCTGCAGTCTTTGTTTTGACTGCTGTTCCCACCCAGCCCCACAAAATCTCCTTGCTCTCCTATATTTTTTTTCTTTCTGAAATGAGCCAATAGCGTTTGGCACTTTTAATTGTCTGAGTTACACACTGTTACTGATACTGTTCTTTCATTTGCTGCTTTTAATTCTTTAGCTAGAAGTACTAAAGCTATTCTGCATGGCTGCTAAAAACCCTCAAGGCGAGATTGTATGGTTGTGGGCAATTGTTTGTTTTGTCTCACCGTTCTCCTTACAAGGGATGCAAATACAAAAAAGAAAATACTTGAGATTGCCAAGGTTCATGTTTCGTGGGGAGATGTTACCTTTAAGTTCCCACAAAATAAGAGGGTGGATATGCCTCTGTGAGACAGTGAAGCATTGCAGGCTCTTTCTGTCAGCAGGTAGCTTTTGCAAGCTGTTCTCAAACAAAGTCCACAGACAAGGAAAAGTAGGGTGACCAGACAGAAAGTGTGAAAAATCAGGACGGGGGTGGGGGGTAATAGGCTCCTACATAAGGCAAAGCCCCAAATATCAGGACTGTCCCTGTAAAATTAGGACATCCGATCACCCTAAGGTAAAGTAAAGAACTCCCCTCTTTGCCAAGATTGGGCTTTATTAACAAAGTGGTAAGACTGAGACTTTTACATCTCACCCTGAGTAAGGGGCAGTGCATAACAGACCAGGGAATGAATTATGACAACAAATTGTAATTTCTTTCAAGACTCATCCTTGCTCCAAGGAGGAAGAAAGGTGCTATTGGCATTACCAGTAGTTGATTATTTCCCCCTGTGTTGGCTGAGATATGCTGGTCAGCAAATCGACCAGCTGCACAGTGGAGTTAAGAGGGAGAAAGAGTCTTACACTTGCTTACTTGTCTGCATAGAGTTATAACAGCAAATCACTACCTTGTCCAAATAAATTAACAATAAGATACTAAACTGAGGCTCAAGCTTTCTCTCCAGGCTTGGCTGTTCTTAGGGTTCCTACTTAGAGTGCTCAGCCCACACCCTAGATCTTTTCTCTGTAGGAAATTATCCCCACCTTTCTCATATTCAGTGGAGATAAGAAGCTGCCTGCCTCAGTGATACAGCAGAACCTCCTTACTTTTGAATGGAATAGAACAGAACCCTTTCCCAGCAGAATCAACACCTGCTAACAGGGAGGGTTGTTTCACTGCCAGCCTGTTATACTCTCATTGTACTATACCAGAGGTGACTCTTGGCCTGTAACTAAATTGAGTTTCCTCCTCATTCTGTAACTGGCTAAAGCTGAATGGAAATGAGATGGGCGCAGCAGACAATAATGAAAAGGAGATAGCCATCTTTGAGATACTCCTGACCCAAAGACATATTTTTTCTTGTTCTTGGGATTCAGGATTTCAACAAAGATATTTGTAAATTCTCCATGGAGGAAATCAGGAAGCCTGGAGACAGTTGTTTTGCAAATCTTAGTCAATTACACTAAAGTGTAACTGACATAAGGCACAAAAATACATACTGGGATTGGGTTCTGCTGCTTGTTCTGCAATTGACTTTCTATGAGGACATCGCAAGTCAGTGTCTTAGCTCATAGAGCCTGAACCATGCTAGGAAGATGGGTAGGAGGTATACAACAGTGGTTCTTAACCAGGGGCCTGGGAACCCCTGGGGAGCCGTGAGCAGGTTTCAGCTGGTCTGCTAAGCCAGGCCAGCATTAGACTCACTGGGGCCCAGGGCAGAAAGCAGAAGCCTCGCCACCTGGGGTGAAGCCTGGGGCCCTGAGACCACCACCTGGGGCTGAAGCCAAAGCCTGAACAATGTAGCTTCACGGGGGCCCCAGTGGTGTGGGGCCCCAGGCAATTGCCCTGCTTGCTACCCCCTGATGCTAGCCTTGGCTTTTTTAAGCAGAAAGCCAGTTAGTGTGGCACAGGTGGGCCGTGGAGTTTTTATAGCATGTTGGGAAGGGCCTCAGAAAGAAAAAGGTTGAGAACGCCTGGTGTAGAACACTGTCCTGAAACCGTTCTGCCTGCATGGGCCAGAGTGGGAGCGTCCTTACTAGGATTGCCGATTTTGGTTGGACGTATTCTTGGAAGTTTCATCACATGACATTATCTTTAATTAAAGATTAAGCTTTAATTTCTGGAGACTCCAGGAGAATCCTGGAGGGTTGGCAACCGTAGTCCTTCCTGCTGTCCTCTGTTACAGCTAATGACTGCATTCCTCTCAGAGCTGTCTCACAGACACCAGGCCATATGTGTGAGGGGCTCAGATCACAATCTTGCCACCACACAGACATGTGTAGTGTCTGTCCGCCCTTTGTTCTCTCAGGAGACAAGCAGCCAAATTTATCTGTCTGTCTCCTGCACAGATAGCAGGGCTCTCTGAGCCCTATATTCCTCCCCTACAACAGTGCATCTTCAACAGAGCAGCTATAGTTTGCCCCTTATCCTCTCTATGTCATAGTCAATCGGTAAAATAGGGACCTACCTCACTGGGGCCACATGAGGCTCAGTGGATTAGGTCCAAACTCTCCTCTCAGCTACACTGCTACAACTTTACCAACTTTGCCCCTTAAAGTTTGTAAAATGATTTGGGTCCTTGAATGAAAGTGTGTGCAAAGGGAAAATCATTTTTGTTGTTGCTCATTTTAATTCTACTTAAATACTTACTTAAGTGATTTACAGTTTTTAAAATCTTTCCCCCTCAACTTACCTTAGCAATACAGTCTTCATTTGAAAATACATTTATTTGTCTTATACAGGCACTCAGAGGAACATACAGAAAGGAATTATAAGTGTGATAGACATACAATTGGAATAAAATGTTCAATATTGGATTGGGAAAACTTGTAAAAGCCAGTGAGCTGATTCTTTTCATAGTGGTTGCAAATGTGCAGAGTATAATACTGAGAACACATTTCTGGTCTGTTAGAATAAAAATACACTTTCTTTATGGGACTTTTCAGCTATCACATGTGAGGAGCAGAAAGCAAGGCAGAGAGGTTGATGGGATATGCCTGGTGGGTAGGATGGAGATTAGTTTAAAAAAGCAAGAGCTTTATTTAGCCAATATTGCATCTGTACATTGAACTTCCAGTCTGTTTAAATTCTAAAAGCCCCGTGAGATGTGAGGTCATAACTTGACTGTTGCAGCTCCCCGAACACCTCTTACAGCTATTTTAAAGGCTCTGTGTGATGTGAGAACAGACCCTCGGTTTCTTCTGACAGTTTATGATTCATGGTCAAAGTTTAGGATGGTTATGAATTTAAATATGGTGTTTACCCTTGTAGTGCTAGGTTCCCCCTCGAGTCTTTTTAAGTACATGGTCGTTGTCACCCATAATGCCATTACACTGACCAAAAAGCAAAGTGAAGTGCCCAATTTTTGCAGCTGTATAACTAGAGAAACATTTGAAATTAATCTCTTTTCATTCATTAATTCTTTTCATGGAGAGGTGAGAATTATTTTTATGTAAGAGTCTTTTAGCTGGTGTAAATCAGTCAAGTTAATGGAGCTCAATCATGAGGTCAGTGGAGTTATGGTGATTTACACCAGCTGAGGATCTAGCCCTTTGTTTTCAGCATTCCACATTTCAGCATCATACACCTAAAAATATAGAACTATTGGACACACATGAATATTAAACAATTCAGAGCATTTAATTTTTAAAACATACAGAAGCATATTAAAATATATATCTGCTATTCTATTTTAGGTTTCAGAGTAACAGCCATGTTAGTCTGTATTCGCAAAAAGAAAAGGAGTACTTGTGGCACCTTAGAGACTAACCAATTTATTTGAGCATAAGCTTTCGTGAGCTACAGCTCATTTCATCGGATGCATACTGTGGAAAATACAAAAGATGTTTTTATACACACAAACCATGTTTATCACTACAAAAGGTTTTCTCTCCCTCCACCCCACTCTCCTGCTGGGAATAGCTTATCTAAAGTGATCACTCTCCTTACAATGTGTATGATAATCAAGGTGGGCCATTTCCAGCACAAATCCAGGTTTTCTCCCCACTCTCCCCCACAACCCCCCCCCACACAAACCCACTCTCCTGTTGGTAATAGCTTATCCAAAGCGATCACTCTCCTAGCCCTTTGGGGCTTTACTGTATATGGTCATTCTTGATTTTTTTCAGTTTTTAACGTAAGGCTCAAAGAATATTCTAGTTCCCAGATGATTATTAGATCCCAGTTTGGTAAACGAATGTGTGTTTTTTCTATTGAAGATTCCACTCCTGTGAGGTGCTGAGCATTCTCAGTCCCGCTGATGTCAACTTGCAGGATTGGGCCTTTAGAACATGTGTTCTGTAACTGACATATGACTTTCCACAGACAGAATGATGCCCTCAGGACTATGTTTAACCACAAGTGGTGTGGAGGATGTGCTTTTGCTGTATTTGTTAACATCTCTTAAATGTTCCAAAAAATGTAAACTGTTACAAATATTATGACATATCCTATGTAGTTTACTTGTGGACAAAACAGTTAATTATTCCTTTGGCAATGAAAATATATGAATAATGTGAAATATTCACATGAAAAATATGACATTCACTTGTGGCAAAAGCTGTTGAATGAATACTCTCCTTTTGTAGTTTTATTAACCCTCAGTTTTACGATATAAATGAGGAAGAGAGTTCTCTGCAGTAAATGGAGGCTTATATGTAATGATGACTAGCTTTCCCTAATGTAGTGAATGCGTCTCTTCCCAAAGTATTAGGAATAATTTGATTATCAGCTACATGTGGATGGTTGCAGTCCTTTAAAAATATGTCTATGTCAAAGTAATGAAATGCATAAATAATTATTAACAGCACTAGTTAATCACAGACCTCAATTATCTGAGATATAAAAGTTGAAAGTAGTTAATGGATTAGGGGCAAACATTAGGTTGTGAGTGTTCTTTAATAGCATTAGGAATACTTCTTGAATCTGATGCCACATGTTCTAACTGTTCCCTAAAATGATTCTATTTATATCCATCAGGAGAAGGAAAACTACAAAATAGATTTTCTTTCTTCAGAGCTAGTACTAGAAATTCCAAATGTATCAATTACAGATGAGACAGGTTTTCTTTCTTGCCTCTTTCAGTGCCCATATCCGATTCTATGATAAGAATGTAAACACTTAACTACACTTTACTGTGCATTTATACAACATCCTGCTAACCTGAAAAACAGACATTGCCTATTATGATGTTACTTTGTGTCAGCACTAGAAGACACACACCCATGTGCGCACGCACACACTAATTCTGCCTTTGACTCCATTTCCAAATTTCACTCAACTTCATTATAAACAGTTTCTATACAGTACATTCTTTGTGTGTGGTATCTATAAAGGTTTTGCAACTTATTTTATAACTGCCATTCTTGGATTAACATAACATGGTAATGTATATAATAAGGACCTTTTTATATTAATTTTTAATTTTTAAAGTTTGAAAGACCTTTCTACAAAAAAAATAATTGCATCAGCAGGTGTTTCATGTCTAATTCCCCAGTCTTGCATGCTTATGTACCTGTATGGCTTTTACACATGTGAGTTATTCCCACTGAATTTAAGTACATCACAGGTGCTGGAAGGATGGCAAGAGTGGGGGGAGCAAATCCCTCTCTCCCCCCCCGAGTCCCACCCTATTGTAGCCTCTGCCTTCCCGGAGCCCCTGCTCCCCCCACACACACATACTCTCCCTGCTGACCAGCCTGAAGCCCTCTGGTGATGTGTTCTTCCTGTTTCCCAGACCCAGCGGGTTCCCGGCACCAAGAAGAGCCTCCACTGTAGTTTTGGTAGCTGACAGGTGAGGGCCAAGCTGCTGGCATGTGGCTCAGTGCAGAGTGGGACCCAGGTGCCAGCCAACCAGGCCAGGTTACAAACTGCTGCCTCCCAGCCAAGTTTTAAAGGTGGGGAGGGGGAACCATGGCCCTTTGGGTGCCCGGAACCTTTGTAGAATTGGGGGTGGGGAGGGAGGCAAGGCCAAAGTGGCAGAGGAATTAATATTTAAATATCCCACAGACAGCATATATGTTTCTTTTGTTAAAAAGTGGGGTGGCCATGGCACCCTAACCACCCCCTCCCCCCCCCGGTTTTAGTGCTGGTGACACGCGTCAATGTTTGCAGCATGGGCCCTGACATTGCAGTACTGAAATCCGGATATGTTGTCAGTAACTGTTGCTAGGAAAAATGCCAATGGAAACTGCTTTGGGTATATTTAGGATATGATTCACCAACACATGAAAAACTGAAATCTTGTTAGTGAGGAGACACATCAGAGAATCTCCAGATATAGCACAACACACCTTTTTTGCTTCTGAATAAATACAGTTTTACCAAGTTGCACAGTCTTACATGCACCGGAAGACAGTGGAGAGCGGCAGCTGGTTGCAGCTGCTTCAGCAAGTGTAGGACTGCTCAAGGACAGCCCTTATTTATGCCACTGGCTCAAGAACCTTATGCCAGTGGAGGATCAAGAGTAGCAGAGATCCATTCTGCCACATTGATACCTATCCCATCTTGTCCGTGACCTGCCCCTGACACACCCTCTCCTTCCACTCCCTCTGAAAAATGGGCAACTGTATGGAAGCATTCGAGCCACCTCTGCTAACTTTACTCCAGTAGAGGGTTATTCTCCATTGACTTTGTGACGCAAAGTGTCCTTAGTTAACTAGAGCCTGTAGCCTATTATTTTTAAGTATAGTTTTACTTTTTAGTATAATTTTACCTCAGTTATAAAATTATCACTCTTCAAAAATTAGCAATACGTAGTCTTGTCCTGAATGTATTGGGTCAAAATGGTGGATGACATTATCTGGTAGTAATGATATTATTATGTAGTTAATGCTAAAGAGAAAAAAAACAGGCACTCAGATGTTGTGGTGATGAGTATAAAATAGGTAGGAAGATAGAACGGTTCTTAAATCTACCTGCAGAGATAGTTTCAGCTTCTTGGTATGTGTAGGGACTTTAAAGTATTTCATTGTTGTTGCACTCCTAGGACCAAAGAAAAGTAGAGAAGAAATACTCAGAAGTACAATGTTATCATTGTACTTTGGTCTGTAACCTTAAACAAATTGTTTAAGGGGTTAAATGCAATGTCACCTCAAGGAGGAATACTAACACACGTGTAGGGTGCATTGGATTTTTTCTCTGTTTGCTATAATAGCTGCAAAATACTTACTAGAGCCAAGAAGAATATGTTACATTCTCCTCAGTGAATGTATTTTTGGGTCTTGATCGTGCTCTCATTGAAATAAATTGCAAGAGTCTTAATTACTTTAATGGCACAGGCGCTGGATATTGTCAATGAAGAAGTGTTAGGCTTTTTGACCAAAAATAGATGTATAGAATTGTGAGTTTTAAAAAGATATGATTTTCCACTATGAACATTTTCTCTCTAAATGTAGCTCTTTATATTCATGCATTTCATTCATATCCAACTAATAATATACAGTTCAAAGACACATTCTTCTTGGACTTCTGTTTTTTCTTAAATCATAATACCCCTGCTCTGTGTGTTTAAATTGCACTTAAATAAAAAGATAAAGCATAGAAATAATAAAGTAAACATAGTAATAAAATCATATTGCAGATCATAATAGTAATGAAACAATCATATAAAGGAAGAATTTTCCACTGTACTCCGCTCGTACTTGACACTTGCGAGTTAAAGTAAATTAGTCAAATTTCAGTTTAAATTGTCCATTTCTCTTTCTTTTTTTCTAGGGAGCTTGAGGATGCTCTCCTCATGGAATTAAAAGGAGTTATCACCAACTCAAAGTTCTTCAATTTGTCTTAAAACAATGGGTCAAATCCTGGCCCATTGAAGTCATAGGAAGGGAGTTTTGTCACTGATTTCAGTGACATTTCACCCTTTAAGGGCCAACATTCTATTTCCAGCATATTTCATACACTGCATTTCTGTGAGAGGAGATTCAGACTTCCAAATGTTCTGTTTCCTCTGAGGTTTCTTCCATTCAGGTTCCCAAGAATTCAGTCTGACTCCAATCTCATCACACAGGATCCTTTATTTGGTATACAACAGGGGTTCTCAACCTCTTTCTTTCTGAGGCCCCACTCCCCAACATTCTATAAAAATTCCATGGACCACTTGTGCCACAATATCTAGTTTTCTGCACAAAAAAGCCGGGGCTGGCATTAGGAATAGTAAGCAGGGCAATTGCCTGGGGCCCCATGCTACAGGGGCTCTCGCAAAGCTACATTGCCCAGGGCTCCAGGCTTCAGCCCCATCAGATGGGGCTTCGGTTTTCTGCCCTGGACCCTAGCGAGTCTAACACTGGCCCTGCTGGCGGACCTCCTGAAACTTGCTCACGGTCCTCCAGGATGAGAGCCACTGGTATACAGCAAAGCTACGCTGCTGAGTATCAGATTCAAGCGTAGTGGTTGAGCATAGGGCATACCACATAGCCACAGCAAACCTTTTCCTTTTATATACATTCATACATCACATTGCATTTATTATACGTTGCATCACATGTTTTGGGATTGGCTTGGTTACTTTGTAGGAACTAATCTCTGTGCAGCATGCTCTGTCCATGCACAACTTACTGTTTACCTCATCTTTACATTCCCAATTTATCCATTGGACATTTGTAAATGGTTCCCTCTTATCTTAGCTAGAACAAACATTCTATTTTTAGCCTGCTGATCCTAATCCTGTCTCCCAAAAAGTGAGACCTCACCCATGTCCAATTACTCATGTCAAACCAGGTCTACATTCAGTTCTTATTGAAGTAGGTTTCCCAGCTAGAAATAATATTAATGTTTTAGCATTTGCTATTTCACTGTTGTCGATTGCTAAAATTACTTCTTGTGAGTTGAACTTAGTATTTCTCATTGCAATAATATTTTTAGCCTGTAATTCTAAAGTTTTTGAAATTACCAAATTATATATTCCAAGTTCTTTCCACTATTGCTGTTTTTCCTGCACTGGTTGGGTGGCAGTAATTTTACAAACTACAGCTTTGTAAAGCCACAACAGAATCTATTATAAATCATTTATACTGAATTTTTGTTTCTATGATAATACACTTGGCATATGGGGTGGTTTTTTGGGGTTTTTTTTTCTATTGGTATTAAAGTGCAGTCTTCCAATTTCAAGAGGTTAGAAGTTTTCCAGAAAGCTCATGAAAGTGAAAGTTCATACATGAAAATTTGAGAAAAATGTCATTGGGTTTTAAGAGACTTTGTGGATGGATTGCTAACATGACCTGCACTGAATTGTTTAAAAATACAATAGAAGGATTGTAATAGTAAAGTAATAGCAGGATTGTAGTTGGTTAGATACTCCTATTTGGATTGTCTTTAGCATACTCTGTCCCTCTTACAGCTTACATTAGTTTTTGGTTCAGTTACAGAGGCAGTGGTAATGAAAAATGCAGTGTTATTAAAAGTAAATGTCATTGGTAGCTACAAAGGAGAGGAGGTGCAGATGATTTTGCTAGAGGTTTTAGCAATATTTGGTACAAGGGGACATATATCATTTATTGAGCTCCCTCGGTGTGTTCAATTCTGAACAAACAGGAAGACAGGTCTCTAAGGCCAGATTTTGATGCCCTTACTCTCACGGAGTAGTGCTACTCAAGGAGTAAGTTACCATTCAGTAAAAAGAAAAGGATACTAGTGGCACCTTAGAGACTAACCAATTTATTTGGGCATAAGCTTTCGTGAGCTACAGCTCACTTCAGCGGATGCATTCAGTGGAATACATCTGATTAAGTGAGCTGTAGCTCACGAAAGCTTATGCTCAAATAAATTGGTTAGTCTCTAAGGTGCCACAAGTACTCCTTTTCTTTTTGCGAATACAGACTAACACGGTTGCTACTCTGAAACTTACCATTCAGTGTGAATAAAGGTATCAGAATCTGATCCTACATCAGACTTGGACAAAATAGTCTATAAACACCTTTCTGAAGCACTGGGTAAGCTCCAGCCTTTGGATCAGTGGTGCATATACCTCCTTGTTTATCTGTAGTTGACTATCATTAAAAGCCATTTGTTTCAAGGAGGCAACTGAACAGAGATAAGGACGTCACCTGCCACACACTGAGCCAGCGGGATTTCCATATATAAAAGGAAGCATGGGAGAAGCCCCAAATCCTAAACAATTATAAGAAAGAAACGCTGAAGGTCAGTGTGTTTTCACTGAAATGCCAGTATAGAAGTAACAATTAGGTTTGCTGGCTTAAAACCTTGGCTTCTGCCAACCATAAATCCCCTTCTCTTATTTTCAGTTCATCATATAAAATACAGGATAAATGGGTGATGAGATATTCTGTTGTGGTGTGGGAATGAATTCAAACAGCATGAATGAGGTTTTGATCATCTGGATCTGTCATGGAACAGTGAATGAAGAAAAGAAAAGAGACACTGTTCTTCATCTGCAGAATATGCTTTCATCTTTTGTGTGCTGTGTGACTGTGGTTGATGTGAGAGTGGCGGGTTATCATTGCACCCATGTCAAATCAACAGGTCTTTAATTTTTAACAGGCACAGCATGTATTTCTGGCATTTGATGGATAGTTATAACTGAATTAGACAGTGGCAAAGTGAACTTTAGTTGAACCAAGATCATCAGCACAGTAGACCTGAAAATTAAGACTTGTGATGAGGTCAGTGCGTTTTTAAAATCTTCAGAGCTTTTGGCATATATCTGGATGACTGCAAAGGACCAAAAACATCCCTGGAACTGAAGCCTCAGTGCCCTTACCCCAAAGCATGTATGAATAAGAATTAATGGGTGATTTGAACCTTGCCTCCATTTGTTGAACTTTTCTGTTCTGTTATGGTTTGTATTGGGGTTATATATAGCATTCCTGTCACTGTAACTGCAGTCCGAAGTTTAATTGTAGTGAAATGCAGAAAGTTCAAAGAGATTTGGTTCCCAAGCTTGCTAATGAGCACCAGGCTCTCTTCACCCTTAATGAACCAAGGTTTGTATGTGGATTTTTTTTTTGAAATGGGAGGGAGGCAGGAGTTCACACAACTGAACAATGACTTTACAGTGTAAAGAGTGTGCAGCTGTGCCATCTGAAGCTGTCCTCAGTTATGAGCAACAAAGCTTAAATAGATTGTACTGTGAAGAGGTACAGCTCTGTGAGTGTGAAGCATAGCTTTTGCTTCTGCTTCACTGACCTGTCTGCTTGCAATAGCAATGGGGCCTTGATGAGAGCTTAGGCAGGGAGAGCTGCGTAGGGCGACTCTTTCAAAATCACTCCCTGTAACTTGAATAGAGAAGAAGAAACAAAATGAAGTTTCAGTTGATCTCTTTCCAGGGATGTACTGCTGCATTTTCTTGAAAATCCCATGCCCTCCATCTAAAAGTCATTGGTGATTCCTTAGCCTCTTCAGCTGATCCATAAACCACTAAACTGAGTATTTTCAGCCGATAGTCTATTTTCCTTCTAAATTGTAATAACAAAGATTATACACACAAAGAAAAATTTGTTAAACTAAACAAACCACAGATATGAGCTTCTGGAAGATCATTGAGCTAACGTGAAATATTATGTCTTAGGTCAAGCTCATTTGAAATTTGTGCAGAGCCAATATTTTCTGTTTAAAATAGATATCTATATTATATTTTGTCTAACCTCTCTATTTCTGTTGCATCCATCGCTGCTGCTGCTGTATATATGTGTACGTATATGCCACATTAAGTGTGTGTGTGTGTGTGAGATGAATTTATGCATATATACACATTCTTGAGAATATATATACACACACCTCTGTACTCTGCTGCATGTGTACTGCACTACACGTATATTCACAAACATATAGATATAGAGACAGATATACCCAGTATATTTATGTACCATGACTGTAACATTAATTAAAATGTGTAATATGAGACAATGCCACAATGTGAAGTACAGAAGCAACAAGGAGCTTTTAGGTTATCTATTATAACACTGTGGCTTAATCCTTGCTCTGCTAGTCTTCAAAACAGAAATAAAAAAAAAAATTGCCAGCAGGTTAGCAAAGCAGAAAGCTGCTTCTGCAGCAGGAATCTGTTTTTACTGTGATATGTTGTTCTGCTGTTTGAAGGTCTTAATTTTGGCTTTTAATAATTCAAAAGCACCAGAAAACATCTGCTGTTGCCCTCAATCTCATGTTAAAGATAGAAAAACCGACAAAAGGGTTTTGGTTTTTTGTTTCGTTTTTTAAATACAAAACAGTACAATTGCTATGGTTTTTTTTAAATTGCTTTTGTTTTTTAAATACAAAATAGTACAATTTTAAATACCTTGACGTGTGCCTATGCAGATTCAAAACTTTAGATAGCTCTTCCGTCTGCCGTGGTGGCTTGATAGTACCAGTGGCGAAAGTTGACAACCCCCCGTGGCTGACCCCTCTTGCTCTCTCTCGCCTAATCGAATTTTGCGTTATGTTTCCAGATAGCCGATCAGCTTCCCTGGATTTCGCTGACGACACAGGAAAGCTTTGCCTGAAGATGGAAACACTGGAGTCGGAATTGACCTGCCCTATCTGTCTGGAGCTGTTTGAGGACCCACTGCTGCTGCCTTGTGCTCACAGCCTCTGTTTCAACTGTGCGCATCGCATATTGGTCTCCCACTGTGCCACCAACGAATCAGTGGAATCCATCACTGCCTTCCAGTGCCCTACTTGTCGTTATGTCATCACTCTGAATCAACGTGGTCTAGACGGACTGAAGCGCAACGTCACCCTGCAGAATATTATCGACAGGTTTCAGAAAGCGTCAGTGAGTGGGCCCAATTCTCCTAGCGAAACCCGCCGAGAGCGGGCATTTGATAGCAACAGCATGTCATCCAGTGAAAAAGTTCTCTGCCAGTTCTGTGACCAGGACCCTGCCCAGGAAGCAGTGAAGACCTGTGTCACTTGCGAGGTGTCCTACTGCGAGGAGTGCCTCAAAGCGACTCACCCGAACAAGAAGCCATTCACAGGCCACCGTTTGATAGAGCCTATTCCAGACTCTCACATCCGAGGATTAATGTGTCTGGAGCATGAGGACGAGAAAGTTAACATGTACTGCGTGACTGATGACCAGTTAATCTGTGCCTTGTGTAAACTGGTTGGACGGCATCGTGATCATCAGGTGGCAGCTTTGAGTGAGCGCTATGACAAATTAAAGGTTAGTTTTACCTACTCACTCCTTGTAGCCCAGCAAGCAGGGTGTGACAAGAAGCTTAGTTGCATGATGGGGAAATATGTTTTCTCACCTCTGAAGAGTGGTTGGTATGGGTAGGAGTGCAGTCTGCAATTAATATGTAATATGTATGTACACACATATATCTGTTCTTGAAAAGGTGTCAATTTGCTGTAGATAAAGTTACCTCAGTATTGTCTAAACTTCCCTATACTTACCATAGGGAATACCAAGCATACTACAAATATTGAAGTAAACTTGTTCATTTATTTAAAGCATTATCTATAGTGACTGGTAAGTTTTTAACGTTGATCGCTGTACATATAGGTGTGTGTATATACATATACATGGACATTGAAATTTCAGACATTCTTTGAATATTCTGATGACAATTATTTTTAACGCAGTTGCTTACAACTGGAAATCCCTCTGCATCACGCTAAGCAGGGGAAGCATTTAAGAGCTGTCTTCAGGACTCCCCCAGCAACAACATTCACCCACACTTATATAAGACATAGAAATGAAAACAAAAATGAAATTGTTTCAGAGCTACCTGTGACATTCCCTTGGTTATGTGATTTTTTTCTCCCCCTCCCTACCCCTTCCACATCTATCCTATCAGGTAACAATGCTGTTCTGACAGTCCTGTGTTCCGTTGCAGAATGTCTTCAGTATAGTACCGGTATTCCTAACACACATTCTCTGGATGTTCTCCAGTTTCAGCATGGAATTAATTTAAACAAAGCTCCAACTCAGGTAGTAGTAACTAAGTAGAGAAGTATTATACCTCCTTGAGCCCAGGATCTTTTAGTTACCAGATTTGCATGCTGCTGCAGAGCAGAATAAGAACAAACGAACCTCAGGAACCCCCACCCCCATTCCTTAGGGAAATGCAGCTTTGATTGTTTTGAAGGAAGACTACAACTGAGAGATCATGAGTATGAAGGTAAAAAGAGCATTCTTCTTCTTCTGCATACAATGGTTTCAATGGCAAAAAATTAACAGAATAGGTTGAATTTAACTAGAAGTCTTATCTCAAAATATATACTAATAACACACATTGTGTGTGTGCTTTTATGTTTATATATGAGTGTGCACACACACACACACACACACACACACGTCGTCTTATATTAAAACAGTGAATAGTAATAGGAAGAAAATCTGGCTGAAACTGACAGCTTCCTTTTAAATCTTAAAGGATTTCTTGTTTAATAATGAAGTCTAGTTATTTTTACATATATTACACAATTTTATTCTTTGATAAATATAAGATTTTTTGTCATGATTGATAATAGTTTACTTTAGTATTATAGAATGTGGATATAAAAACCCAATAATCGGCTTAATGAAATGTTACAATTCGGTAGATGAATTAGAACTGTTACATCGCTATTGTTCATTGATTTATATTGGTAGGAATGCACTATTTAATGTGAAATACCTGCCATAATTAAATATTCGTATATATTCGTAAGTATATTTTTTGGTGTCTCAATATAAGCAATTAGGAAATATCTCACATTTTGATTTATTTAGATGTAGTAAGCCTAAATATAGCATTTTTAAAACAGTTGACTCTTTTCTTTATAGCTTTGAGTTAATATCACCAATAGCTTGGAAAATTAAATTTAAAGCCAGGCTAGTTTGTACTGTACTTAGGTTTTCTGCTAGCTCTGGTTGTGAACATGAATGCAGTGGGTAGAGTAGATGATTGTCAAATGATGCCATTCCACTTTAAGGACAATGCAAATGATTGTTTAAATTCCTACTAAAATTATTTAGCTAAATTCTCTTTACATATTGTATTACAGTGTTTTGGCATTTTGTGTCCAAGGTAGCAAGATATCCAAATATGTGTTTCCTTGGCCCCAGCAATCCTGCCAGGTGGTTGATCTCTTCCCACAGATAGTTCTTTCAAATAACAACAAGCCTGTCTGAAGGCCATTTGTTACCCACTTCATCATGAGCTACCATTCTCCTCATATAATCCTTCCCTCCATGTGCTGCACTACACTCTGGGTAGAAGGGTAGTAGGCCAGGTAGTTTCTTTCAAGATCAAAGTTCCATTCTCTGGCCATCAGCAAGGCTATTTGAAAACCATGCCCTAGCCTTTCTCTCCCTACCCTTTTCTCCCAGAGGCTGAGAATATTTTATGTGCTAAAATCCTAGAGCGAGATCTATAGCATGTAGATCGGCATCATTCCATTGAAATAAACTGAGTGATGTGGGTTTGCATCAGCTGAAGATCTGGCCTCTGCTGTCTGTCAGACAAGCAAGAGTTCCAAATCCACTCTTGAATTCTGGTTGTCTCCTTCATTAAGGGTAATATTGACCTTTGAGATAGATACAAAGTCAGTCTAGCTACACTACTGCTACTAAGAGTGGAAGGATCTTGTTCTTGAGTTTATATGGTGACTTTCATCCACATGGACGTGTAGAAGCTAATAAGCTCAATGTTAAAATTAATAAACTAAAATGTCAGCTAAAAATGGATAACACTGATTGTGAAAATACTGTTATTTAAATGAAAAGATTTTTGGTGATACGAAGATTTTTGAAAAAGTGAACATCTATTATTCTGTAAAATCGCTGGACTCATTCATAAATTTCTAATGATAACAGTTTCCTTAAAAAACCAAAACACACCATACCTTAAGTGACATTTTCTTTCAGTGGAGTTTTTTTTAAATCAACATAGTGTTGATGCTAACGAAAGCAACTAGTTGGTTTTTGATATGTAGCTCTGGGTGTCAAGCTATGCTAATTACTTACATTCTATCCCAGCAGTGTTGCTAATTATTTAAACAATATATCATCCTTCATTAACCACGGGACAAAAGATGCCATTACAATCTAGCTCTTTTTGTGGCAAAAATGAAGCCCTTTAATTAAGGGTTCTGGTACACTTGTCTGAGGCTTGCATGCTACAGTGGATTTAACAGTCAATGTAACAGTCATTGTGAAGCTCTGGAAATGAGAACTAAAAGTCTCTAAATCGCTTTGCCCTGACAGTTGTAACTCCAATCCTGTGAGGTGCTGAGTACTTTCATCTTTTATCAGCGCACTGTGAGTTGAAGGCACTCATTTTCTCACAGCAGCAGGCCTCTGGTATTTTTAGTTATAGGATTACATGAAAAATCTTCTGTTTATTATTATTAATAATAATTAATAAAGTAGGTCACGGACATGTATGTGTATAATAAAAAAACTGGGGACAAGTCAGTAATATATTGAATTTATATGACATGGTGTAGTGTTAACTTTGTGGTGGAACTTTAAAATTAACCTTCTGTTATATAAACAATGTGTAGTGTGTTATAAATATTAACAGGAGGTTCACAGGATTCCAGCAAATGCTCACATCTAACCCACTTTATGAATGCAAAGAATCTCTATTACTCAATGAACATTCATCCTTTCCTGTTTGTCTTGGAGCAATGGAATGAAAAAAAATGCAATTAGAACTATACCAATTTTTTTCAGGGAAACAAATTAAAATTAGATTCTCATATAGTTGTATCTACATAAGTTAACATTAGCTAAGGTTTTGGAGTGAGAAAGAATGTTGTGTGCGGACAAATGTAAGACATAGATATAGTCAGCTAATGTTCATTTTGAGTTAATAAACATGTTACATTTGGGCCTGACAAAAGGAAAAAAAAAATATCTTGGATCAGAGTCTCAAATAGTACAATGTAAATAAACATTGCTCAATCGAAGTTAATGGAGCTGCTTAGATTTACACCAGCTGAGGATCTGGTCCATAACGTTCAGATAGCTATATCTTCCATAATGCCATGAAATGTGAAATCAGTTTGGGGTGGCTTTCATACTATCTAATCAGGAGAGATCCTTTGTTGGGTCTGCTATAGCCCTGAATATTTCTGTGTAATTCTTATTAATGCTGAAGTGTGTTAGGGATGTTTACGAAGGGTAGATCACATTCCAGAGTAGAATTCTGTAACTGCAAGAGTGTTGCCTTTTTCATTAACATTTTCAGTATTTTTACTTCCAAAAGTACACCAACAAAAAGGGATCTTTAAATTGTTTTGTTGTTGTTTTTTTATTTTCATGGAAAGAATTTACAAAAATAGACAACACTACAATCAAAATCCACATTTTGGTGTGGTGATTTTATGACGGAATCCATTTAAAAAAATCTATTTCTTTTTTCCTAATCTGAATCAGGACACAGGGAAAATAATCCATTTGCCTTAACAAGTTTAGTGCTCAAACATTTTTCAGTGGGAAACAACTATAAAATATTTAAGCACTGAGAAAATCAAAGTTACATCTTACAAAATTACTTTGAGCATATTATGATAGAAGGCCTTCTGCCAAATCCAAAGCTTCTATAAATAGAGTATAACAATGCATGCATCTTTCCCTATTGTTTTAAACTTGAGGTTAAAACCCTTAATATTTAAATGTCTTTGTAGAGATACTAATACAATATATGCTGAAATTTTCAGTCCAGCTTTGTGTCCCTTACTTCCTTTTTGTATTACTTTTAATTTATGGACTAATCATTAATCAGGTTGCAAATGTATTGCAATATCATCAGGGTCTGACACTGCAAACCTGTACTCATGTAAATAGTCCTGCTGACCACACATGAGTATGTGCTTAAAGGATCAGACCATACGTCATTATGTGCATTTATTAATAGTATGTATGTGTAGATCAATACCTATACACACAAAGATACTAGTAATATCTACATGTACTCTGTGTGTGTGTGTGTGTAACAGAGTATATATAATTTGTGTGTATGTGTATAATACACATGCAAAAACACACACAAATCTACAGTGCATGTAAAAGATACATATGGGTGTGTATCTATGAATTACATACACACGTATGTTATGTATATGCATTCCATATATAACGTACTTGTGGCTATTACTAGCACGTTTATGGATGTAATGGATTTCTATTTTTAACTCAGCATTGATTAATGTATCCTTTTTAAAAACTTTTTTTCTGTTGCTGATTTTCACATTTATGAATATATTTTCCCTTTTGTATCTTTGTAACGTCTATTAACATTAGGCTTAATGGTAGTTATACAGACAATACATTTAGGAAAGAATATGCGCCTTAGAAGAAACACACAAAGCCTTTCTCAATAGGATCAATTTTTCAATCTGTCAGTGAGCACAATATATAGTATGAAGAATGTGGAAAAAAATATAACTAACTTTACAAGATTGAATATTTTCCTCCTGCTTGCTTAGTATTGAATGATTTTGAGTGGTAGCCAGTTGTCACCTTTCTTTCAAGTTTATGCAGCTTTAGTATTTTAAAAGTATTATATTAAACCTGGCAAAATGTGTTCTAGGGAAACTTGAAATTCAATAGCTTCTTGTTCATTCCATACATGAACTATAGAAATTAGATGAAACAGGTTTAATAAAAATTGTTAGAATACATAAATTAAGTACAATATATGCATACATGAAGTTAATAAATTGTTACATTATATATTGCCCGATCTAAAAATAGTGTATTCTACTGCATAGATTATTCTTTTTGGTGTCGATATTGGTATTTAGTCACTTTTACTTGTATAGAATATTATCGAAACACATTATCAGACTGGCCGCCTTGAAGTGTGCTGATACCCAGACAATAAAAATAAAACTAATATGTGTAGCCATGGTGTTTTAGGGATTATTGTGCTACAAAGAGTGTGTAATCTAGGTGAAAAATGGAATAACCATCGACTACACTAATTTACTACGTTAATATACTTATACAATTATGAGAATCCTCTTTTTAGTCCTACATCCTTTGTTTTAGTGTGTGACCTTAAGTCTGTGTTGTTTGTTCTCCTGAGTCAGAATTTTTTGGTGGAAAGGAGCAGGACCGTATAACATTTAATTACGGTAACAGATATTGCTGTGCATGTATGTTTTATCCTTTACTCCCTTCTTCCATGCATGAGTCATTTCAGGCATCCTTGGCTACCAAGCAAATTCTAAAATTTACTTTACACAGGTTTCCTTAAGAGACCTGTGTAATCCATCCGATGAAGTGAGCTGTAGCTCACGAAAGCTCATGCTCAAATAAATTGGTTAGTCTCTAAGGTGCCACAAGTACTCCTTTTCTTTTTGCGAATACAGACTAACACGGCTGTTACTCTGAAACCTTCCTTAAGAGGGAGACCTTTGTCTGCCCCTACTAGATCTACAAGTTACCATCCATCTTTTTTTTTTGGTGATCAAATAAACTCTTCAAGGCTGGAGCACAGTCATTAAACATGTCTGTAAAGCGCTTAGCATACTTTGAGTATCCTATAAATAAATAATAGTAAGTGAAGGAAAAAGTGATGTACTGTTGACTTTTGGGTGATAAGCCGTATGGTGCTAACAATGCTGCCTGAAAAAGAGTTTGAGATGGCCTTTTTCTTGTGACTTGTATAGGGTGCATTAGGAGCATCACTTTTCTTGTGACTTTTTCCTGTTTGTGTTCTGGCACTATACAATAGTTCATTTCATACCTGTTTTTTTCCAAAGAGCACCTTAAACAAAAGTACTTTCAGAATCAGATCCTTGTATTGGTACTTTAACTTACTGTTCCTCTTTTCCATTAGAATGATTTGATTGAGTTCCTAAGCTTTCTTCTCTGCATCTGCTGAGGTGTGAGATTTTTGTTGCAGCTAGAATTAGATTGGCACAGATATGGCCGTCATTGCCTCCTGGTAAAACCTGCAAGGTTATTTACTATTTATCTTTAAAACAGTTCCTGCATTAACACTATCATATGTCAACAGTTGTTTATATAAGGATATGTTTTCAAAGGTGCCTCAATCCAACTTCTAAAATTACATGCACAATTTTTCACTTGATCCAAAAAATTTGAATGTGAAAAATGGTGAGTTCAAAAAGACTCAGCAGGCAAAATCTGATGTGTAATTTGAGTGCATTCTTTTGAAATTTCTACTCTAGCCATGAGTTCCGCAGACAGAAAAGCAGGAGTAGCAGCATGATCTTTTAATTCAGTTTGATAATATTTGGTGGATCAGAAGGCTCTTGAAAGACCATAAGAATAAGGGATACAATAGGAGTGACTGTGGCTAAATTTCTCCCTTTTTGAGACTTATCTTTTCAAGTATTTTTGAGATTGAGAGGGTTTTTGTTCCATAAGCAACGATAGACTCTTTTTGTGAGTGGTCTTTCTCTGACTTATAAAAATCAGAGAGATGAGGTAATATCTTTTAGTGGACCAATTCTGTTGGTGAGATAGACAAGCTTTCGAGCTACACAGAGCTTTTCTTCAGGTCTGGAAAATGTACTCTGGTGTCACAGCTAAATACAAGATTAAACAGTTTCAAATTAAACGATATGTTCAATTTTGTAGTTAGCTGTGACACTGGACTAGAACTGAAATTGTTGCAGACAATAGATTAGAAAGGCAATGGGAATGGAGGCTTCAGCATGGCAGTGATGAGTGCAGGCCACTGGCTGCACAAAAATGGGGGTCACCCGGAGCCCCCACTCCTGGGACACAGGAGTGATGAAGCTGCATCCAACCCTGACACAGTGCAAGGGCCAGGCCTCCCTCAGAAACAGCCCATGCCACTGCCCCTCTGCGCTGGGGCACACCGCAATAACGAGTGAGAGGGATAGTCTCACATGCACACCCATCCCGAGCCCCCAGTCGAGGTGTGGGCAGGCAGGTTCAGCCCAGCAGGATCCAAGTGTGGAAAGGCTCAGTGTGGGGGATCCAGGTGTGGGGGGAAGGTTCTCTGTGAGGCAATCTGGGTGCGGGTAGCTTGGTGGGAGGCCCTAGGGTCGGGGAGGCCCTGGATGCACAGGGGCTTGTTGGGGTGTTCTGGGTGCAGGAGCAATGGGACTCTGTGGGTGGGGGTCCAGGTGAACATGGATAGAGCTCAGCAGGGGGGTCTGGGTGGGATGGGGCTTGGTAGGGGCTGTGTGTGTGCAGGGATGGGGCTTGGCAGGGGGATTCAGGAGCTGGGGGGATGGGGCTTAGTGAGGTGAGGTTCCAGGTATGTGGGGCTTGGCAGGGTGGTCAAGGTGCAGGGGGAGTGGGGCTCAGCAGAGTAGGGTTTCAAGTGCAGGGAGCTCAGTGGGGGATGGTCTTGAGGTGTGGGGGGGGGCAGATGCAGGGGATGGAGCTCAGCAGGGGAGTCGGGGTGAGGGGTGGAGTCTGGATGCCTGGGGTTTGGATGGGCAGGGGGGCAGCTCCCTGTAGAATGACTCCTCCCCCTGCAAGCTGGGGAGCTATGGGATCAGGAAGTGGGGGTGGATGTGGAGCTTTCTGCTGCTGGGGTCACCGTATGGGGAGCTTCCCCCCCCATATCTACCCAACCCCCATGCATCCGGATACCACCCCACTCCCCAGCCAGACTTTCCTCATCCATACAGTGGAAGAGGAAGTCCCGTCTTGCACCAGCCCAGCCGGGACTAGCAGCTGGAGCCCAGCAGCTCTGGGTATAGCACAATAGCAAGTGAGAGGGTCAGTCTGTCTCGCATGCATGTCCAGCCTCCTCCCCCACCCTCAGGCTATGATTTATGTCTCCCTCAGCTGCTTCCAATGCCTAAACCAAAAATGCCTGCTCTGGACCACTGACCACTGTGAATCAATTATTCTATGAGGAAAGAGTAAAATCTGTGGGAGACATTAATTCTGTGCTTGCGCAGTGGCACAGAATTTCCCCAGGAGTATAATTCTGAGCTCAACTCAGGATAAATCAGGAGTATTTCCATTAAAGTCACTGATATTATACTGAAGTATTCTAAAAACTGAAGTGAGATCAGAATCACAAAGCTCGTGCAAAAGAACTTAAATTCCTGAAAAAGTATTTTATATCCCAAGTATGCTGGTAGCCATTTACATCCCAGTATGCTTTGTATTTAGAATGGGAATTACCATAAATATGGTAATAAATTTAACTACTACTTGCTGTAAATGCTGAGTTTTTAATGGCACCCATTGACAGTCCTAAATCTCTCATTTCTGCCATCAAAATAACAACTCTGAACAACTTTCAGAATTTGCAGATGATGGCTTATTTGTTTAGCTGAGCTAGAAAGGTTCGTAATTTACTCTTAATATAAGATAGTGGTTCTCAAACTTTTGTACTGGTGACCCTTTTCACATAGCAAGCCTCTGTGTGTGACCCCCGCTCCCTTATAAATTAAAAACACGTTAATAGATTTTGGCATTAATACCATTATAAATGCTGGAGGCAAAGTGGGGTTTAGGGTGGAGGTTGACAGCTCGCAACCCCCCCATGTAATAACCTCATGACCCCCTGAGGGATCCCAACCCCCAGTTTGAGAACCCCTGGTATAAGAGGAAGCAAGGGGACAATAGTGACTCAGAAGCTCCTGGGACTACTCCTGGAATAGTGCTATTGATGGTACCGCTCCTTGTTCAGGACTGTGTCTAAAATCACAAGCTGCACCTCCCTTCCTTGTATCACTTCCTATAATTGCATGTACTATATTCCAAAAGTCTGAAACTCAGGATTTTACAATTAGTTTTCATATATTGATGTTTTAATTCTGTGTCTAAAGATAAACTAACTTGTTTTTAACAAACAACATTTTTGGATGGATTAAAATGCTATTCTCCTTAGCACTGTCATGACAGGCTCAGAATATTGGGGCTGAGGGAAATGATGACTAACTAAGTAGAGGAAATCTTTCCATGAAACTGATGAGAAAAGAGATACCAGAACAGAAGTGTTCCCTTGTTGAAAATAACCCTGTTCTCAGGTAAATGACAGTATAACTGGTGATTTAGGACCAGATTTAGGGTCAGGTGACCAAATGGGGTACGGGGCTTGGCGGGCACCAGGCTTGGGGTGATGTAAGTTATTCAAAAGTTTAACAAATGGGAGGGGGTGCTGAAGATGCTCCTCGCCTGGGGCGCCATTTGGTCTAGGGCTGGCCCTGGCTAACAGTTGTCTGTGCTTGCACTGCGGCAAGCTCTTCATTGAAACTGATCCATGTGAAAGTGTCCTCTTTGATTCATGCTTTGCTTTCTTGAAACATGAGGCTGTATAACTGAGCTCTGTTGTTTAAAGGGGCCCAGACAATATGGTCAAACTTTAAAAATGATTAGACAGACAGCTGTTTGCCACATATGTATCTTGTTCAGAAGTCATTTGCTAGAATTGTTAAGCTGTAGTCAATGACACTCTGTGCTAGCTTTGCCCCATAACCAAAAAAGATAAAAGGGAAGAATAAAACTCATAACACATTGACTCTTTCGTATCTATCTATAATGGTGAGTCTGTATACATAATCTGTTAAACTGTGACATGTGCGTGTGGGGTGTGTGTGTGTGGGGGGGGAATGGCAAACCATTCAAATATTTGTTAAAATATGATATTCTCCACACAAAAAAGCCTCACCATATATATTAGGAGAAATCCTTTTCAATGACTAACAGAGCGGAAGAAATTGTTAAAAGAATACATTGCTGGTGCATCCGTAAGTAAAATGCAATATAAAATGAACCTAAGTAAAAATAGAGGTTTTTCTGGGTATCCAACCCAAATAGATTCTGTAAAATAGAAGAAGAGGAGAAGTTGGTGCATATGTGAATATGAAGGTTGAGGAGAGGTGGAAGGTCTGCAACCCTCACTACCATCAAGGGCACCCACTGTCCACAGCCACTTCACTCTCACAGCAGAGGAATATGTAGCCACAGAATGACACGCCCTTACCTTGCCCTTCCTATTTCCTGCCTCCTCCTGTCCATTCGTGCCGGGGGTGCTGCTGTCATGGTCACAACAAAATCGTGGTAGTTCCACTATGGGGGGTTTCGGGCCTTCCTTATCTGAAGGGGGAGGGGACAGGATTTGAGTCAATAGGGTTAACTACCGTGCATATGTCTCTAAGGCTACAATTGAAGGTTTATAATAATTATTAAGCTACATGTTTGAAAAAGTTATCTGCAGTAGGATATAATGCCTGCATTCTGTCACTGGTCCTTCACTTCCCCCACCCCAAAGAACAATAGTTGCCCCCATAAATAAAAAATTCTGGTCTAGATACTTGGTCAAATTAGTTAACATGTACGTTGATGTTGTTTTTGTTGCACTTTTAAATGAAGGCAGAATTTTCCTACTGTTTTATTACGCCCCTCAACAAATCTGTCTGTACTCAATGTGTTGCATCATCGCTGACCTTCTGATGCTTCTGTCGTAGCTCATGGGGCTGTGTGACCTTAGTGGAAAGAACAGCTCCATCAATTTTGGCAACAGCCATCCTCATAATGCCTTTCCACTTTTTTTTGAATTGCCACCCAACTCACTGAATTAGCCCCTTTTTTTGCAGGGGGGAATGGTGGAGCAGCACTCCAGAAGTTCAGATGCTTTCCCAAACCTCTCGTCTAAAAACTGGACTAAAAGTCTCATGCAAACAGGATGTCATGAGATTTCTGTTTCTGGCTGGGTAAGAAATATTAGAAGAACTATTTTTATTTACTTCAGTCCTTCCAGTCCTGCCCTTGTTGTGAAAAAAATCTTACACATATTCCACAGAAATGATCAAAAAGTGCTATGTCTTTGTCATACTGTTGCCTTTTGGATCAATAACAATAGAAAAAGTTGTACTTATTGTTAAGGGTAACTATGTGAGGGGGGAAATGAGAGAAATGAAATAAAGAGTTAACTATACTTTTTTGAACCTTGAGAAGGTTTGAGTTTGGTTTGAATTTTGAGCAGAGTTTGAAATTGGCTCCTGCTTCATCCACATCAGTTTGCACATTCCCAGTTGAAACCAATGCAATTTACTTTGTCAAATAAATCACCATTGCTCTTTAGAAAAAACACAAACAAATTCCCGTCAGAGCAGTGTTGTTAGGATCCCATTGTGGTTAATTCTGCCCCATTGAAAACAATGGGGCTTTAGACTTCACCGTTTTAGTCAATGGGCACAAGACCAAAGTCCCAGTTGTTACCTACATTGACATTGCCTCTTAAATAAAAAAAAGCCCGGTGTTAAACTAAGTAGTGTTTACAAACTAAATTATCTGCTTATAAAGTAAATTATCAGAATTACAGATGCATGTGAAGGAGTGATTATTTTCTTAGTTACCGATGTGTATAGTTAGCAATGAAACTGTCAGTAGCAAGAAGAAGGAAAAAGGAAAAAAGGGCACTGCTTATTTTGCACACTTTTACAGACATATTCTAGGACTGATAAGAGCTCCAATTCATCCTGAAGTCGGAGACGGAAGTTTTCTTGTTGAATGACTACTGTGCACATAGTGGGACTATTAATCTGTTGTCACGTGTTTTCCTTGGAGGATTTAGTTTCCTTCCTGAGGAGGTCCAATAGGTCAGGTAAATATCTGAGTTTGGAAGCTGTTTGTATCAGTCCTGCCCTGTTAGAATGAATATTTCTACGAAGAAACTATGAGAGGAAAGTTCTAGGAAACCTAATCGTGCAGCTATGCAATACAGCAATGTCGGGGAGCCATTTTAACTGTGTATGACAGATAAAAGGTCTCCTCTTTATTGTGTAATTTGAGAATCTAGCTTGTTTAGAAATCAGTATTCAGTTTTGTTTTGTTTAATAGCATTGGCTGAGTAGAGATTAAGAGCCAGATTGTGGAGCCTTTACTTAAACCAGCCCTTGTTCATGCGAGTAATCCCTGGTATTACTTGGTCAAATAAGCATTCTCTAGTGTACGGATTCTACAGTCAGGGCCTAAGAAATTTGAATCTATTACTTAATCCATCTGTTCTCTTGTTTTATACTTAGATTGTAAACATTTTGGGGCAGGGATGGTCTTTCTGTTTGTACAGTGCCTAGCACAATGGGGTCCTGCTCCATGACTGGAGACTGGGGCTCTTAGGTCCTATGATAATACAAATACAATAATAAAATAATATCTCAATTATACAGTATTTACATTGGTTCATCTGGCCACACCCTGCCTTAATTTACACCAGTGCAAATCCAGAGTAATCCCGTTGAAGTAATGGAGTTATTCTGGATTTGTACTGACGAAACAGAGTTCAGAATTTGATCCATAGTGTTTTAATAAGGAACAAAACAGACAAGCGTATGCCTGTGCAGCGCTATTAAGGGCTTTCCCTGTTGTTAATACAGACCTGTACCACGAGAAGTAGAGATGAGAATCAAATCCCCACAAAGCGAGAAGTGTTTGCAATATGAATCTGAGGCCAAGACTACACTAGAAAAGGTTTGCCAGTGTATGCTATACAGGTCTAGCTATACTGGCAAAGCTTCCTAGTTAGGGTGACCAGATGTCCTGATTTTATAGGGACAGTCCCGATATTTGAGGCTTTTTTTAAATATGGGCTCCTACTACCCCCCACCTCCTGTTCCGATTTTTCCACTTGCTATCTGGTCACCCTATTCCTAGTGTAGACACAGTTTATAACAGCAAAAAAGAACTCTTGCTTCTATATGTTATACTGGTTCCCAAAGTGAAATAACCTATACCAGCAAAACCGCTTTGATGCTGGTATAACTGCATCAACACTAGGGCTTTTGCTGGTATGCCTATGTTGCAAAAATATCACCCCCTTTGCTGACATTGCTATACTGGGAGAAGCTTCTAGTGTAGATCTGGCCTGACTGTGAAACTCTTGTTCACAAGGATTTGTGAAAACACTTTTGATCTATCTGAGTTTGTCCCCCATCCCTGAATTTCAGTTTGTGCTTTAGAGTAAAATAAAACTCAGCCAGTTTTCTGAATCTAGCTGTAGGATATCCAAAAAGGCTCATAAAGTTAAGCCAAACTTTTACAAACCTGCCCTGAATTTTGAGCTTGCAACCAGCTGCCAAACTGGCCATGTTTTGGTTTTCACTGCAAACATTTAACACAGTTCTAGTACTGTATTATATAGTCTCCTTGGTTTTTTAGACAGTGATTCCCTAAAAATATCAACTTCACTTTCCAAACTGTGGATTTGATATTTATATATTTAGTTTGATTTACACACTGATCCTGTTAAAAAGGAGCACCTACCCCTGCTCTAGGCACTACTTGACTATTCCTAAAAAATAAGGAGCTCTTCTGTAACTCCCTTTTAATTATGAATCAACTAATTCAGAATAAACCAGCAGCAATAAACATATGGAAGATCATGAAGATCTCCAATGAGAACCTTCCCCCTCCTTCAGTCTGGAAAAACAAATGGGCTTCACAGCATGCCCTGAAAATTAGGGCTATTTCAGACCAAGAGGAGAGCATGTTCCAAAGTATATACATACTAATTCCTCATTGTTTTACCATAAACCACAGTGAATCCTGATGAAATGAATACAGCTGTTGCAGTGCTGTGACATAAAAGAGAGCCAAAATATAGTAACTAATTTACTGTTCAGGGATTTTTAAAATATACATTTGGAGGAGATTCATTATTGGCAATTCTTCAGTGAGGCATTTATAAACTTATCCTCTGAGGTGATCGTATCTTCTTTCATTCTGAGAACACACAGAGAAGAAATAGAACCAGGATGACAAATGAGCAGTTAGAAATCTGCAACAAGAAACCACAAGAACCTCAAGCTAATCCAAACCAAGCTGAAAAACCTTTTGGGAAGGAGATGAGAACTCTTTCATGGGCTGTTAGAAAAATTCACTGAGAGACTCTCTGCTGACCAGGTCACTGAGGGCAGAGTCAGCAAGGGGAGGCTGCAATAGCCACAACCTCCCATATGCTGGCAGGACTATAAGAATTCGCCCCCTAAAAGTAGGTAATGTTGGCTGGGGAGGAGTTGTGCCCAGCACTGATTCTATGCGTCCCCTCAGCAACCTCTGCTGATGGTGACCCTATGGAACTCTGAACATAACCCAAGGATAGGCTGCCTCTTCTCACTTCTGGTGAATGCTCCCCTGGGGTATCAGTGACTAGGATGGCACAGGGAAGTATTCCAAATACTTCAAACATCTGTAAAAAATTCAATGATTCTGGCCCACAAAACGAATACTGCCCATACTGCAGTGTGTCTACCCCACAGATAGTCCCAACCTTTGCTCTGGCTGTTTAGAAGTAAGCAAGCAGACATGCAGAGCACCAAGGTCATGAAGAAGTGGACATAATATCATTTACACTGCTATAAGACCACTGATAAAAGAAAAAACAGTTGCCTCCTGTCTTATCCTGAAGAGAGTCTAGCTTCTCATTTGTACTAATTTTGACCCCAAACTATATTCTGGCTGCAGGAAGTGGGAAAATATACAGTGCCAGAGTCCCTTCAAGTGTTCTGATGTTCACTGTGTTTGGTATTTTGACTAAAAAATTATTATTTGTTACAAAACTGTGCATAAAAATTGTAGAAGTACATGATTAAATAGGTGAAATGGATATTAAAGCTGGTGAGATGAGGGTAAAGCATGATTTGAACTGTGTTAACTGAAATTGGTGTGAACCAGGGTGTGATGGGGTGTACTAGGCCTTTTAAGGCAAAAGGCTAGAAAATGAGTAATGGAGGTGGGTCCCCAGGTCTTCCTAGAAAGGCTGCAGGGAAGAAGCCAATCAGAGCTCAGCAGGCTCAGCTAAAAGGAGTTAGTTCCTGGCAGGTACTAGAGGAGCAGGGAAGGTGCTCTTTGCTGGGGTTTGAGACAGAACCAGAAGGCTGGTTGTGGTGACATTGGCATTCTGTGGGGAAGAACTTCAGCCCTGAGGTAATGGTGGAGAGGAAGGGACTACAAGGGAAATGGCCCAGGGAATAACAACAGCTATATATAAAGTCCCTGAGTTGGGACCCAGAGTAGTGGGTGGGCCCCGGTATGGCACTGGCAGGATGACCTAAGCCCCAAGAAGGGGATAAGACTTGTTTATAACCCCAAGAGAAGGGCAGGACCTAAAAAAATCTCCAGGGAGAATGCTCTGGGTGCACTGCTCTAAACCAGGGCAGACAGGGAGTTAAAGCTAGCCCAGAAGGGTCTGAGGATTGAGCCCAGAGACCAGGCTAAAGCCATTACTTAGGGCATAGGGTCAGATCCTGTTGGACCTTTTACCCTGGAAAGAGTTTGTTTGTTGACATGTTGACTGTGTGACTTGGCTGGATGGCAGAGCCACTGAAGGGCAGTGTTGGCAAGGGCAATAGCTGAGGGGGCACAGCGAAGAGAGAGAGAGAGAGAGAGTGTGTGCAGGTTTGCACCTACCCAACACGAGGTGCTCACGAGAGGTGAGTGTGCGCCACCACATGGGGCTTAGGTTGAGTCAGTTTTTACAAGACCAGAGAATATGACTTTAGACTTGCACACCAGATACAGTAACTCCCCACTTAACGGCCTCACAGTTAACGTTGTTTCGATCTTACAACCCTGCTCCATTACAGAACATGCACGTTTAAAGTTGTGCAATGCTCCCCTATAACGTCGTTTGGCCACCTGCTTTATACATGGCTGGCAGCCCCTCTACACGCCTCCCCCTCCCCCCCCGCCAGCACTTCCCGCCCGCTGGTGGACCCCGAGAATCAGCACCTTCCCCGTGCTCCCCCTGCCTCCTGCTCACAGCAATCAGCTGTCTTGCGGCATTCAGGAGGGTGGGGAAGTAGTGAGGACGCGGCGCGCAGCCTCCCCCCTCCCTCCCCTGCCTCCTGAATGCCGCAAACCAGAAAGCAAACATTTTGTTTCAAGGAGAGGAAAAGATATTAGCAGAAGGGAAATGGTAACAGTGGGCAGCTCAAAGCAACAGGGTATATCCAGCACAACCAGATTAGGTAGTGTAGAGCTACAAAATAATATTTAAGATGGAAAGCTTACTCTGGAAAGACATTCCTTATGGTCCTTATTTGGCAGAAGCTGAAAACTAGGAACTTGGTATGTGAGTGATAGACAGAATTATCTCCTTTATTAAAGAAAGACATCTCTGTACTCTGAGAGGATTTATTTGGGACATCTGAGGGTGTCCACTAATTCTTTCTGAATCCAGAGACAAATTGAAATAGAGGAGAGCTGATCTAACAGCTGATACCAGACTGTGGAAGAACTGAGACAAAGCAGACAAGAGAGGAAAACCAAGCCCTGTATCAACCCAGCTGCTTCACCTTGTAGCAGCAATTGAACAGCTACACATCTATAAACATTGTACCTTGCTGGAGGTAATAGCTAAGACATACAACATTAGCCTACAGTTAAAACCCTCAACAAAATGCAGTCTAAATCTATAGTCTGAAAACCTCTTCAAGAGTAAAGATAACTTTCATGATTTAGCTCTTACCCTAAAAATGGGTTATTACTAGAATAAATGCTGTTAACACACATAGAATTGCATTGTGTATTGTAATATGTCCTGTCTTTTGATATTTTGCTTTTTATTACAATTAAAACTAGTTTAATATAGGGCAAGTCCTTTAGTCCCCTAGCTTGGACTTCAAAGAAGACTAATTACTTGGGCCCTTTTCTGTAGAAAAGGCAAACTTCTGACAAAACTTTGTCTAATTTTGTTTCCAAGTGACCAATAACAGTTAAGATATTGAATGCCCATAAGAGAATTGAAGAAGATTGGTCATACTTGGTCAGACCAATGGTCCATCTAGCCCAGTATCCTGTCTTCTGAGAGTGGCCAATGCCAGGTGCCCCAAAGGGAATGAACAGAACAGGTAATCATCAATTGATCCATCCCCCGTCACCCATTCCCAGTTTCTGGCAAACAGAGGCTAGGGACACTTCAGAGCATGGTTTCATATCGCTGTCCATCCTGTCTAAAAGCTATTGGTGGATCTATTCTCCATGAACTTATCCAGTTCTTTTTTGAATCCTGTTATAGTCTTGGCCTTCACAACATCCTCTGGCAAAGAGTTCCATAGGTTGGCTGTGCATTTTGTGAAGAAATACTTCCTTTTGTTTGTTTAAAACCTGCTGCCTATTAATTTCATTTGATGACCCCTAGTTGTTGTGTTGTGAGGAGTAAATAACACTTCCTTATTTACTTTCTCCACACGACTCATGATTTTGTAGACCTCTATCATGTCCCCTCTTAGTTGTCTCTCTTCGCAGCTGAAAAGTCCCAGTCTCATTCATCTCTCCTCATACGACAGCCGTTCCATACCCCTAGCTGTAAGTAGATCAGTATGAGGCACTCGGGCTGAATTTTTCAAATTTCAATTTTGCAACGAAAAGATAGTGATGAATTTTTCATGAAAAATTGTCTGGTTTTTTGGCCGGCTGTAATTAAGAGTAAAAGCTGGTTAGTGCAAACATGGAGCTTAAATGGTATATTTCTGTACCTTTGTGTGCTAAATCTAATTCTTAGAATCATGTTTCCAGTATGCATATTCACTATTACAGATTCAGTTCAGAAATAGCTTTCTGTGAGTATTTTATGCCATGCTTCCTCAGATGCGTTCTCTGACACTTGAGTGCACAGACAGCATTGTTAGAGCATGCCAAAAGATTCCTTTACTTTATGCCTACTATTCTTTGTTCCTTATGTTTTGTCCAGATGGTGAAAGCATTCCTCAGTAACTGCTGATCTGAGCAATGCAGGCTGGCTTGGATGTAAAAGAACAAGAATGTTTGGGGGTGGGGTGGGGGGGGTTGGACTTTTGACCAAAACCCCCTAAAATTTTAAAAAGACAGAAATGCTATGATCAGACTGTCATGAGTTTATATTCAGCAGTAACTTTCAAAGAACAACTTGTAAGAATCTTAAAATGTTTTTTTCTTCAATGTAGAAAGGCTAAGTGTGATTACCTCCACTTTCTTAACTTTTGCTGTTGTATTAAAACTGCTTAATATCTCTTACATCATAAGTATGAGGCAAGAAAAAAATGGCCCGTTACATCCTTTTGTTGCTCACCATTAGTCAGTAAGCATGAATTCCTTTTTTGGACATAATTATAAGAGATATAACAGCTTAGTATTTGGCCTAAAGGTAAACGTTTTACCAGCATGAATCTATTGTAGCAACAAACTGAAGTCTTTTGAATTCAAACCAGAAGGGGAAGAAAGGAGATAAATGGGGAGGGTGGGATTTATAGGTCAGTCATTGATTTCATTTAATTCATTTTTTGTGTAGCTTTAGGAGTACAAAGCTGTCTGAGATTTACAAAAACAAACATTAATTTTTTTTTCATAGTGTTGCCAAATTACAGAGTGCTGGCAACCCTAGCCAAGAGTATTCACAAGCACCTTTCTATAGACAAAAAGAAAAGGAGTACTTGTGGCACCTTAGAGACTAACCAATTTATTTGAGCATAAGCTTTCGTGAGCTACAGCTCACTTCATCGGATGCATATGCATATACACGGCTGTTACTCTGAAACCTTTCTATGGACAAACAGCCTTGCCTTATACTGATGAATCTGGACTTTTACACTTAGTATCTTAGGCTGTTTCAGCATTACTTCAGGGTGGAATGGCTCTTTCTGCTTTAACTCTATCACACATTAGTGCAGTGATCACTGATTGTCTGACAAATCCCTATGATTTCTTTTTTAGTATTTATAAGTGTAATCCTAGATTTCTCTTTGGCATGTACTCTGTTTTGCATCAGATAGAGAAACCTGGCCAGCTTTAAAGGCCCACCGTCAAATTTTCAAAAGCACCCCAGTCACTTAGGGTGCAATCCACAAAGCAATTGAGGAGCCTAATTTCCAGACTTAATTTCCAGGTGTTTAAATCCCCATGCATGGCATCACTGTGATCCATGAAACTCTTTCTTGGCTGCTGCCTAGTCCTGTAGGTGCTTAAACTCACTCAGCATCTAACTTTCTGCTGTAAAAGTTCTCTAGGCACCTAAGTTTTAGACCCTGGGTCATGTGCACGGCTGCCTCGTCTCGATGCCCAGACACCTATCTTCCCGCCTAAGCCCCAGAACAATGAATGGACAGGGAAGCTAGATACTAGTCTGCCTCAATCACATATGGGATCCAATCCAGGAGGTGGCCGCTAAGAATGCCTACTGGATCTGGTCCCATTCAAAATCCTATTGGAGGAGGAGGTGGGGCTGATTCTCATCTTATAATGGTTAGCCCAGTGGTTAGAGCACTTACCTGGGATGTGAGAAATTCAGGTTTAATTCCTGCCCCTCCTCTGCTAAAGGGAGATCCGGGATTGGAATGGAGCTGGGATGCGGGGTGTTTAACTACTGAACTGTGGGATAGCCTCATGTGTGGCTGTCTCAGGGTCTGCTGTTGAATAAATAAAGAGCTACTGGGAGCAGGGGCACTGGATCCTGGGTCTCCCACATGGATGTCCTAACCACTGGACTACAGTCATTTTCTCACTCTGTCTGCCCCAATGACTGCTCCACTGTAGCTAAATACTTAAATAATCATTGTGAGAGAGGGAAGGATACTATAGTCCAGTGGTTAAGGCACCCACCTGGGAAATTGGAGACCCCAGGTCCAGTCCCCACACAAAGTGGAGCTTTATCAGCAGGAAAGATTGAGGGAGACCCACATCTGAATATCCCATAGCTCTGTGGTTAGAGCACCCTCCTGAGAGATAGGTGCTTAGGGCCAGATTTTGCCACCCTTATTCACTACAAATAGAACCTTATTCTGTGAACATGCTTTCAACAGGACTAATCAGAGTAAAATACTACTCAATGTCAGAGTGGCTAACTCTGGCCCTTACTAAACTGAATCTCCTGCAGAGGAGAGTTTCCAAGCAATGCCTTATTTTTTTCATTTGCATTGTCCAAGAGAGTCCTATCTTTTAGGTAGACTTCTTTAAGAGAGATTCAGCAAGTTAAGACAACACTGAATTCATTGGCATAGCAAGCCTGCAGTTTGGCCAGAGTTGAAGTCAGACTAACTTGTATAGTAACAATAGTTCTCAGATACTGAGATTTGGGAGGGATGACCAGAAGCAGGTGTTTCAATCTAATATATAAGAGAATGGCAAACGAAAAAGCCATTGACCAGGACAGCCAATACATGAGACAAATTGTCAAAACCTGGAATCATCCTGGCCCAATGGGGGTAGTTGTCAATTATGTCTGGGGTAACTTTTGTGAGGTCATTAGCTCTGTTCTCTTTTGAGTAGTGTTCACTCGTTAAGGCGCTGCAGGTCAGATGATTAGTTAGAGGGAAAGCTAATGGGTCAGGATTCTAATGAAGGGCATTTACATAGGTTTTTGAGAGCTTTGCAAATCCCAAAGTTGATTTCCTGTTCCCAGGTGTCCTGGGATTTAAAGAGATATTCATATTCCCCTCCCCTCCTATAAGCTATTTAGTGGAACGAGCAGTTAACAGAATTCACACTTAAATTGTTCTTCTGAGGTGATCTCTAGAGTTAGCACCCCATTAGGCACCTACCACACTTAGGAGCTCTGAATACAGAATAATTTAAAAATAAATAACTGAGCTGAATGGAGGAAGGGAAAGAGTTCACATCTCTCTAAGCTATTGTTTCAGGTAGAGTCCTACGTGGGACTGCTGTAGAGCCTGGCAGAGGGATTGAGATCCTGCGGGTCCTGCAGGACCCGCTGCCAGAACAGTGAGAGCAGGTGGGAGTGGGATTAAAGAATAGTCCCACACACATCTCTAGTTTGAGGCTCTTTGTCAGCAGACTCAGACAACACAGTATTAGTTACATCAGTTCATATTTGGAAGGTTTTGTTCACAACCCTAAGGGAAGGACACTCAATTATTCTAAAATGAAAGTGTAGATTCTGATTAACCTGATAGCATATGCCTCCTTGTCCCATTTAGATCCACCACCACTTGGAGACTCTCTACTGAATGCCTCTGCTAGTACACTCAAGTCTCAAAATACTCTGAGGCTTCTGTTGTTTGTGAACCACAACGGAATAAGAATTGAATTGCTCTGAGGCTTTCTGTCAGAGCATGCCATTCAGCCTGATGTGTGACTGATTTGAAAGCCTCAAGTGACATGTGAACTAAAAGCAAAGGGGAGAAGTAGAGAAGCTGCAAAACCTCATGATAACAGATTTCTAAATGTATGAGAAGGGAGACAGACACTGCTGGAAGAAGAGGAGTAAATAGAGATGAAGAAAACTGGATAGGTTGGGTGGTGCCTATCTGAACTTCTTCATCCCATGAAAGGGCTGAACTTTACACCACCTTGTTCTTTGCAAGATTTTCAATAGATCCTGGATCTAGCTAGGCCACAAATACCAGAAGAAAAACTTATTACAGTTTTTCTGCACTTCTGCTTCCAATTGTGGCTGAAACCAGGCAGCGTGAGGCTTATTAAACTTGAATATGGGGAGCCAGGCTGGGAATAAAAATTAGCCTAACTATTGTATACTTCAGATAAAGGTTGCTTTTTGGTTTTGTTTAACTCGTGATTGAAACTAGTTTACTGTAGAGGTGGTGCTTTCCTCCCCTCCCCGCAACTTTGGAGTTCAAATAAAAAGGGAGCTGAATCCAAAGTGTCCCTGATGTTGCACAGCTCCTATTTAACCAAATATTTTAAAAATGGAATGTTTCAATTTTATTTGGGGGCATAGGGGAATCTAGTTAGAATGAGCAAATCTTTTGGGTGTGGTTATTGTTTAAACCACTTTATCAATTTCCAATCATAATTAAAGTATTTAATAAAGAAAATAGTCTTGCTTAACCTGATTGCATAAGTTAATACTTTGAGCAATACACGGTGCTAGCTGATAGTTCATCTTTGCAAAGGAAGATTTGTTTTAATGAAAGTCAATAGCATCCACTAAGTTAAGACATTGCAGTTTGTCACTTCTTTGTCAGTTGATATGCTGAGATCTGTGCATATATGCTTACACTTACAGTAGTAGGCTTTAGCTTTATATTGGTGCATGGCTCATGCAATGCAGATGTGTAAATGTTTCTGAAGGTGTTTTCTGTTAATAGTGGGGTGGAGTTTGGAAAGGGTGACGGGCACATGAAACCAGTTGCAGCTCCCAAATCCTGAGCTGCCCAGCTCCCTAATCCTGAGCTGCACTAGCATAGGATCCAGGTGTACATTGGGATTCCATCCATGACCTCTTTCCACTCAGCTTCCCAAGAACTCAGTTTGACTCCAGACTTTGTCACTCAGGTACCTTTATGTGTCATACAGCAACACTACGCTGAGCTGATCAGACTTAAATATGGGGTGTCTGTGGTGTGAATGAAGGGTATATCGCATCTCCAAAGTTACAGAGAAACCCTCTCCCTTTATATACATTTACATATCTCGGTGCATTTACTATAAACTACATCACGCATTTTTTGATTGGCTAGGTTACTTTGCAGGAATCAATTGCTGTGCAGCATGTTCTGTCCATGTATTGTTCATGCTTGACTACTCCTTACCTTATCTCTACATTCCTAATTTACCTTAAAAAGAAAAGGAGTACTTGTGGCACCTTAGAGACTAACCAATTTATTTGAGCATGAGCTTTCGTGAGCTACAGCTCACTTCATCGGATGCATGCCGTGGAAGCTGCAGCAGACTTTATTTATACACAGAGAATATGAAAAAAATACCTCCTCCCACCCCACTGTCCTGCTGGTAATAGCTTATCTAAAGTGATCATCAGGTGGGCCATTTCTTGATATCTGATTTGTGTCCATTTATTCTTTAAATAATAAATAAAGAATAAATGGACACAAATCAGATGTCAAGAATTATAACATTCATAAACCAGTCGGAGAACACTTCAATCTCTCTGGTCACGCAATCACAGACATGAAGGTCGCTATCTTAAAACAAAAAAACTTCAAATCCAGACTCCAGCGAGAAACTGCTGAATTGGAATTCATTTGCAAATTGGATACTATTAATTTAGGCTTAAATAGAGACTGGGAGTGGCTAAGTCATTATGCAAGGTAGCCTATTTCCTCTTGTTTTTTCCTACCCCCCCCCCAGATGTTCTGGTTTAACTTGGATTTAAACTTGGAGAGTGGTCAGTTTGGATGAGCTATTACCAGCAGGAGAGTGAGTTTGTGTGTGTATGGGGGTGGGGGGGATGTGAGAAAACCTGGATTTGTGCTGGAAATGGCCCACCTTAATTATGCACATTGTAGGGAGAATGGTCACTTTGGATGAGCTATTACCAGCAGGATAGTGAGTTTGTGTATGTATGGGGGTGGGGGGGATGTGAGAAAACCTGGATTTGTGCAGGAAATAGCCCAACTTTATTATCATGCCCATTGTGTAAAGAGTTGTCACTTTGGATGGGCTATCACCAGCAGGAGAGTGAATTTGTGTGGGGGGGTGGAGGGTGAGAAAACCTGGATTTGTGCTGGAAATGGCCCACCTGATGATCACTTTAGATAAGCTATTACCAGCAGGACAGTGGGGTGGGAGGAGGTATTTTTTCATATTCTCTGTGTATAAATAAAGTCTGCTGCAGCTTCCACGGCATGCATCCGATGAAGTGAGCTGTAGCTCACGAAAGCTCATGCTCAAATAAATTGGTTAGTCTCTAAGGTGCCACAAGTACTCCTTTTCTTTTTGCGAATACAGACTAACACTCTGAAACCTAATTTACCTTGTCCATTGTTCTTGTTCATAGTAAATGGTTCCCTGGTGTTCTCCCTCTTACCTTAGCTGGCTCAGACATTCTGTCTTCTTATCCTACTGATCTATTTACTTATCTTATTTAGCACAAAACCATCTGTTTTCAACCTAATGATCTCTTTACCTTCCTAAGTCTGTCTTTCAAGAAATGAGGCCTCTCTCCAGGTGTTAATTACTCATGTCAGGCCAGACCTCAGCTACAGTTTAGCGTAGACTCCACCATACCCCATCCCTGACAAGATCCTAATGCATCCCCTATACCAGGGTTCGAGGGCTGGTACAGGAGGCAATGAAGCCACTATAATTAGATTTCCATCAGCAAAAAGCTCCCCTGCACAGTCAGAATTATCAAATGGCCATCTCTGGATACATTAGGTCCACTTCATGGTAACAGCTTACCAGAGAAGCTGGCTCTGTGGGGAAAAATAATCACTGAATGTAGATAAAAGGCCAGCTTTCCCACTGGGAGTTTCTCTGCTTAGTAGACTATCAAGTTTGCCAACAAGCCACACCTGTACAGTAGTTGTGAAGGTAAAAATATGATAGTGTGTAAATAGCACCTCTTGGTAACAGAACTATTTCTCCCTTATTTCATTCATTTAAACTGGTAGCCTCAAAGATTATGGTGAAAATAAGTGACATTTATGTCACACTTTTCATCTAATGTTCCCAAAGCACTCATCTTACCTGACATAAGCCAATAATAATGTATTATTGTTTGATTTCTAATGATCTACATAAAATAAGACAGCATCTACCTTGAAGAGAAATATTCTGGGTTTCATGACATCCGAGTTCTTGCTTTCTATGCCATAGTTTTCACATTCAGAGAATGAGGGTAATGTTACTTACTTAGATTTCTCAACCACATAATGGTATTGCTTCTGAATCTTCCAGTGCATATCTCCATTCAAACTTTAGTTTGACATTGAACCAAATTGAAATTCATGACTCTAATGGATTTTCAAATATTTCTGATGTAGACATTCAGAAGGCAAGTGATATGTGCACTGGCTTCTTGCATCAGTGAACATCAAGGTTTGTGGTACCTTGGAATAATTATTGATCTCTCTTGTCAGTATAGCTTGTTATTTGACAGAACTGAAGGGTTGCTTAATATTATTATGGGAGTATATAAATGGATAAGTGAAGCATAAGGAGTCTTGCTCATCATTAGCTGTTTTGATGGTACTAGTGCATGTCAAGGCATATCTGCATTTTAGTGCCAGTTCACCTTTACAAAGAGAGAGAGAAATCTGATGTGTAATCAATGGAAGAAAACTAGAGTAGAAAAAGTAGAAGGGGGGTGAGGGAGAACCATTTTAAGGCCTCAATCCTGTACTACTGAAATCAGTGGGAGTGTAACAGTTTAAGGCAGGGATCCACAACCTTTGGCATGCGGCCCGCCAGGGTAAGCCCCCTGGTGGGACGGACCAGTTTGTTTACCTGCCCTGTCTGTAGGTTTGGCTGATCGCAGCTCCCACTGGCTGCGGTTCGCCGCTGCAGGCCAATGAGGGCCGTGGGAAGCAGCAGCCAGCATAGCCCTCAGCCTGCGCCACTTCCCGCAGGCCCCATTGGCCTGGGACGGCAAACCGTGGCCAGTGAGAGCTGTGATCGGCCAAACCTGTGGATGCGGCAGGTAAACAAACCGGCCCGGCCCTCCAGGGGGCTTACCCTGGCAGGCCGCAGGCCAGGGGTTGCTGATCCCTGGTTTAAGGACCAGGAAGCCTGGGGCTAGCCAGCCCTGTTTATTCAGCACACCTGTGCAATAATTAACTGCATTTTAGGCAGAGTGGAATGGACTAATTAGGGTCAGGTGACAGCCTGAAACACCTGTGCCTCATAAAAGGGCTGAGAAGAGTCAGTTTGCAGGAGAAACCATATGGAGCAACCTGGGCTCCTGTGAAAGGCACCAAAATACGGTTTGGATGAGGTGTTGAGATAATGAGGGGACTCCAGAGAAGGAGCCTGGGAGTCAGGGCCAAAGAGAGAGAGAAAGAAAGAAAAAAAAAACTTAAAGGTAGCCTAGAAGGGGCTGGCAACAGAGCCCCAGAGGGCAGGCTGAAGAGGAGCCTAAGTGGGTGTTCCAGGGTAACTGCAACTGTATCTCTCCCCCTCCATGTTCCTCTCCAGGAGTTTCTAGTCAGGTCTCCAGCCATCACTGGTCTCTAGGCAGGGACCCTTGTCCCACTCCCTTCTGACAGGGGGTTTTAAGGCTGCACTGCTTTCTGTCTTATACTGTGATATCTCCAGCAGCCAGTCTGCATAATGGTCAGCACCTGTGCTTTGCTTTCTCTCTGAGGGTTATGAACAGTGTACTGCCAACAGTTACCACACAGCTTTTTTTAAGGAAGCTGTCAAGGTTCCTTCCCCACTCTGAACTCTAGGGTACAGATGTGGGGACCTGCATGAAAACCTCCTAAGCTTACTTTTACCAGCTTAGGTTAAAACTTCCCCAAGGTACAAACTATTTTACCTTTTGCCCTTGGACTTTATCGCTGCCACCACCAAACGTCTAACAGGTATATAATTGGGAAAGAGCGCATTTGGAAACATCTTTCCCCCCAAAAATCCTCCCAAACCTTACACCCCCTTTCCTGGGGAAGGTTTGACAAAAATTCTCACCAATTTGCATAGGTGAACACAGACCCAAACCCTTGGATCTTAAGAACAATGAAAAAGCATTCAGATTCTTAAAAGAAGAATTTTAATAGAAGAAAAAGTAAAAAGAATCACCTCTGTAAAATCAGGATGGTAAATGCCTTACAGGGCAATCAGATTCAAAACATAGAGAATCCCTCTAGGCAAAACCTTAAGTTACAAAAACAGGAATCTACATTCCATTCAGCACAGCTTATTTTCTCAGCCATTTAAAGAAATCAGAATCTAACGCATATCTAGCTAGATTACTTACTAAGATCTAAGACTCTATTCCTGTTCTGTCCCCAGCAAAAGCATCACCCAGATAGAGAGAGAGGCTTTGTTTCTCCCTCCTCCCAGCTTTTGAAAGCATCTTGTCTCCTCATTGGTCATTTTGGTCAGGTGCCAGCGAGGTTATCCTAGCTTGTTAACCCTTTACAGATGAAAGGGTTTTTCCTCTGGCCAGGAGGGATTTTAAAGGTGTTTACCCTTCCCTTTATATTGATGACACAAGCACATTTATTCTTGTGGTAAAAACATTTCAGAAATAGGGCAGACAATTCCCCCCCACCCCCAAACAGGTGGTTTAATCTATAATTAGATTCACCAAGCCAGTAACAAAGAGCTTCTGCAGCACCACACTGGTTAAACAGAAGCCAAACAGTCACCTTTAGGCATCCAGCCCTTGGCTCCCATCCAGACAAACAGGCCTAATATAGTGAGAGGTTACTGAAAACTCATTTTGCCATATGTGAGGTTCTTACTGATCCCAAAGGGTCAGATACTTACCCCAGATGAATGTGCATCTCAGATCTTACCTAAATATCACGCTGTCAGCTGGATTGGTAGTAAACTAACTGAAGATTTAACAATAAAAGAGTTATAAATGGTTAATAGATCATATATATATAAATGATTGCAAAGTCTTTAGATCAGGTTTGTAGCAGTGATAGAATAGGCTGCTGGCTTGCAAAAGTCTGTCTGGTGACTTCCAAAAGATTGGCAGGCCCCCAATCCATAGTTTAAGATGCTCCTTTTAGTTGTAAATCCACAGTCTAGAGAATTAGAACAGGAAAGAGGCAACATGGAGATGTCTCGTGTGTCTTTTTATATCCTCTGCCATGTGCATGGAATTTTACTGTCCCAAACAAAGCCCACAGCCTCTGTATATGGAAAGTGGCCGGTCCAAGATGGAGTCCAGGGTTACATAAGCATATCACATATCCTTACATGGTTTGCTGAATCACATGGAGTGGCCATTGGCTCTTTGCTGTCTGAGGCGTCCTCAGGAACAGCTATCTGGACGGGATATGTTTCTTCAATGGTCTGTTGAGAGCTGAGTGTCCTTGATGGGTCATCCATACATAGCTGTCTAGCCCTGATGTAAATGTATCTGGGGTGTGTCACCCAGGAATACAACACAGGTTTAAGTTGTATTTAAACAAGTACATAGCTAATATTCATATACAAAGATGATCCATGTCTATAAACAGGATAGTCATGCTTAGCAAATCATAACTTTTCCATTGACACCTTACATGACATACTTTGTACAAGATCTGTTGCAATTGTATAACATTGATACGAATGGTCATCTATCTTATACACATCACAACACCTGCAGCACCAAGTCCTGACACCAAAGTGTGCCAAGGCAGTCAGTGGAACTGCTGATAAAGTTGTACCATTAACTTCAGTGGGAGCAGGAACAAGCTGTGGCAGATGTGGCAATGTCTTGCAATATCTCTGAGAGATCATACTGTATTAAGTTCATGTATGGTTGTGGGCAAGGGATTGTATGTAATTTAATGGGGGTGAGTGACCACAGCCTTCCAGGAGCTAAGACCAGTGTGGGGTGAATAGGCAAATTAACTGAGGTAGTAACATCTCCAGAGAGGTATCACTACCTAGAGAGGCTTGCATATATTGGTTCAAACTGAATTTGTCAGAGACCAATGTCAAAGAAAGGAATTTTGGATGAATAGCTTGAGTTCAAACTGTCTCGGGGCCTTCTTTCTTATCTGGCCTAATGGGGGCACCAGAATCCTCCTGGAAGGGTTGCAAGGACTGACATCTACCTGAGCTTGGAGTTGTGGTAACCTCTGAAAAACTTTTTAGCATGCATTGAAGTTCTTTTATTGTTTTTTAATATGTTTTTTCTGTAAGGTTTTCACCTTACGAATTAATATGCTTGCTTAGAAAGAGCTGCGTGGTAATCTATGACTGTGGGCAATTATGCTGTTATAGCCTCTGGAGAGAAAGCAAAGCACAAACACTGGCCTGTTAGCCAGTCTGGCTTGATGGGAATAACACATTGCAGACAGGGAAATGTGCAGCCTGAAAAAACCCTGTTCAGTACAGGAGGGAAAGAGAGATGCTACCAAGGTGAATTGATGGCTGAGAAGCCAATACCCTAAAAGTGGGTGACCTTGGACCACGGAAGGGCAATACAAGTGCAGTTGCCCTGAACTGTGACACAAGTCCATTGGTCCCACATCTTATAACAAATTGTATTGCTGTCATTATAAAATAGTGATCTATTTTTGTTACATTTTTTCCACATCAAAATGCTCAAGCACTAGGAAGTCATTCCCCAGACTAGCATTTAGTCCCCGGAGTCCAGGGAGATTACTGAAGAACCCAGGAAGCTGAGTAACACATACCGCCTCCTCAGCTACCCTGGAACCTGCATGGCACATATCAAAAGCACAGGTTCCTTGGGAAGAGAGACAAGCTTTTCCTGTGAGGTGGCTTAGGGTCTCAGGAGGGGAGATGTGGCATGGCTACGGTGGGATCCAGCTGGCCCGGGCCTCCTCCGGCCGTGGGGGGGACGGAACAGTTGAGGCTCAGGGCTTCTCTGGGGGGCCTCAGGTGGAATGGATAGGACGGGGTGGGCTAGCCTCCCTGAAGAAGGGCTGCACCTGCTGCCAATGAACACGTGTCCTCTCTCCTATGTAGTCAGCCCAGACTGAGTTGAGCTGCTCCCTCTTATACTCTGGTTCCAACTGGAGCATGCCCAGCATGAGGGGGCGTGGCTTCCTCAGCCCACAGTATGGGGTTAACCTCTTCCTGTCCATTGTGGAACAGGTCATAGCTGGGTTGCAGTATCTTCCATTTTATGCTGGGCTTTTGATTATAACAGGAGGCATCCAGCTTCAGTTGCCTCTACTTCCCCTTTCCTTCTTATTTCTTTTTATCTATTAATTCTGATATAAGCTCAGGAACACAATAAAAAAGATCTAACACTCAGTGAAATGCACACAGCAAAAAGCAGCAAGGAAATGTTGCACTACAGCAACACAGGCACAAACATTACAGTTAATAGATGTCAATGGCTTTAAGAGCTTCAACCCTTAGTGCCCCACATGAATGTAGAACATGGCCATTCTTCTAGCAGTGCTTGTGGGTTTGCTATAAGAATCCCCTGAATACTTCTGCAAAGAGTCTCCTGATTGTGTGGTAAATTCTAGTGATTTGGGATGCTATCAGGGTTAAAATTTCTTTCCCTCAATCTTTATTCTTGATCAAATGGAACTCTATGAGCCAGACCAAGCTCCATAGATCCATATATGGAGGGAATCCTAAGCAAACACCCACCTTACATGAAAAATGTGTGTATATATAACGTTGTGAAAAATAGCATGAAAATAAAGCAAAATTTGGTACCTTTGACACTTTTATCCCAATTTCTGTCACTCCTGCAGTGCCTCAAGTTTGCAAAGCGCTTTACACAGAGTAATCCTTTCAACAGCCCTGAGGGTTCTGTGACTGTAAGCATCATTATCTCCACTTTACAGGTAGAGACACTGAGACAAGGAGATATGTGATTTTTTTCCCCCCAAGGCCACACAATAACTCAGTGCCAGAGCTGGGATTAGAAGTCAGGAACTAACTTTATTGAGGATGCTAACATTGTGTTGCTTGAAACTAGACAAGGTCTGATAGGTATTGTGCTATGTAAACATTACACACTCAGGTGCTGGCAGACAACCAGTTCATTATAGAAAAGGCACAAGCTACAAAAACCAACCTTTGGGATTTCTGGTAGGTGACGAAAAATCACCCTAGAAAGCTAGAGCTCCTGCTCTCAAGTAGTATATGTGAGTTGTCATTGTTCTTCAAGACCTAAGATCTCACCCTTTTTGTATGTTGAAGGTTTGAGGCTAAAATTCCTTCCTTTGTTGTTTATACAGAATTAAGCGAAGGTATTTTTCATTTACATAAATTATGCATTTGTAGGGAGACAGCAAAGTAAGCATTTTCATCTTTTTGCAGGTTTCAAAGGAAAAATATATGAAAGCTCAACAAAAAAAATTGTGGGAAGAATGCCTATAGATCTATACTAACCCATTTATTAAAGTTTGTAGGGAAAAAAGCCATAGATCATTATATTTTTCAACCACCATTGTATTATATTTCCTCTCTGAATAACAAAGGCCAAGATTTCAGAAATCGGAGCTTCAAAAATGAAGCTGAACACTTTTTGTAAATCTGGTCCTTTATTTAGATACCTAAATATGAATTTAGGAGCCTCACTTTAAACTTCTATTGCTGAACATCTTGGCCAGAATGTACAGTGTTATACACGTGTGCATGCACATTTGATTGGATTTACTTCATCTCCGTTCATAGGGACAATTTTTCATCTCATTTCCAGCACCCAACTGAAGTAAGTGTAGTTACTCTACAGATTTACGTGTCCTTTAAGCAAAATCAGAATATGTCCCACTATGTACATTATTGTAGTAACTCTTGCACAAACTTGAGCACATCCTTATTAATGATGGAAGGACTCTGCTTGCATTTCCTGTGAGTGCTTATTCAAGCTAACATGAAGATACGCTGCTATTTTTTGTTCTACTCACAGGCATTGTTATCAATGAATTAAAACAGGTAGGAGTTAAATTACAATAAAAGTAAAATGGAGGATACTTGTATATTACCACTTTTCTGTTAAGCTTCTCATAATGAATGTACACACTAATAAAGTAGAACAATGCTGGACAATTCACTTAACACGTACAGAGAACAAAGAAATAAGAAATAGCACTATTGCTTCATCGTAAAATAAAATGGCCAAACCCTGAGATCCTTACTCAAGGAAAGTTTCCACTAAAATCAGTAGCAGTTTTGTTTGAGAAAAAAGCAAGGCACATTAGAATTTGGCAGATGATTGCTAATCTGATACCTTTAGAAAAATATAATAGTTTCTCAGTCCCTCTCTCAGTTTTATTTGCTTGTAAGCAAAGCAAAAAGAACATTGGAACAAGAACTACCGTATTAAAGCCTGCTGTGATTTGCATCCACAGCGAGACTGGATTCTCTACAGGAAATGGAAATGATAGTAACTGAATTCCTTCTGCACTGACTAAATTTTTTTATTCCTTAAATATAATCCACTTTCAACTTTCCTGTGTATTTTGGGGTGTTGACTATTTTAGCTCATTAATTGCCCTCTACTATATGGAAGTGTACAAACAACTTTCTGTGAATTATATAGGACCTGATTTAATACCCACCAAAGTCAGTGGAAAGGCTGCAATTGATGTAAATGCTCATTGGACGAGTTCCATAGGGTGTTCAAGATGGTGTGGTATAAAGGGTTTGATTGGTAATTACTTGGGATGTTGCCTGGCTCCTGATTGGTGAAGCCACAAGTGAGTTATGCTGATGATCCCAAATGTGTGAATCCATAAAGAAAAACTCCAGGAAAAGGATGGTATGATATTAAATCAATCACTCAGGGTTGCTGTGCAATCTTAATTCAGCTCTCTTTGTATATGTAATTTGATACGGGGGAGCTTTTTGAAGGCACGAATGTCAATTGGGCACCTAAATCCCAGAATCAGGCTCCACTGGTATTCACAGAGCCCCAGTGCAGCTGCTGTTGAGCCCTGTAGGCACCTAAACTCACTTAGCACCTAAATTTTCACTGTAAAAGTTCTCTTAGGTGCCTAGGCACCTAGGCATCCACTCTAGGCATCCAGACACCTAAGCCCCAGAGCTATGTGCGAACCCAAGGAAGATAGGCGTGTCTCTGCCAATGTTGCTGCAGGGCCTGATCCAATAAGTGTGCTTGGAACTTGCCTACAAGATTGGGACCCCACAAGTAAGCTCACATAAAACAGATGGGTGGGGAAGAGGACTTCCCCTCACAACTTTTGGCTCAGTGTTTAGACTACTCACCTGCGATATGGAAGACCTGCAGTTTTCAAGTCATTCCACCCCCCTCTACCTGAGGGGGAGAATAGATTTGAACAGGGATCTGCCACCTCTTAGGTAAGGGTTCTCGATGCTGAGCTGTGGGATATTCTGATGTGGCTCCCTCACTCTCTTCTCTTGAAGCTATTCCACTGTGAATAATGAAAGCATCATTAGGCCAGAGAAAGCAAATATGAGAATGCTCACCTGGGAGGTGAGAGACCCAGGATCCAGTCTCCTGCTCCAATGACTTTTAAAATTATTTATCCACAGAATTCTATTTTCCCCCCACATAATACCTCTCCCATTCTGTGTCCAGTACACCCTGAGTGCTTAGCTTTGCAATCTTAGCAATGTTCTTTTAGCATTGCTTGTTTTGTATGGGGAAATATCTATATTCTCTTACACATGTACCTTGCCTCCCATATGTTTCCCTATGTTGGATTTAAGTTCTTCAGGACATAGGTACACATAAAACTCCAGGGACACTTTTGGCTCTATACAAATAATGAAGGGCCCAGTCATTAGATTAGTAACTTATATGCAGAGTCTCAGGGAGGTTAGTGGAACTCCTTGTGTCACAATATCTACGTGAATAATTGCTTGCAGGGTTGGGCTCTCATAACGTCTGTTGGGGGATGTGGATGTGAATACTTTTTTTTTTTTTTTAACTCAGGAACGTTCAGCTCAAATGCAACATCTAATTTTCAGCACAGTTCTACTCTACTTAATTATCCATTTAGATTGACTGAGGCATAAGGAGGTCAGCTGACTAGTACAGTGTTCCAGGGATCTCCTGATTTAATTCTGCCAGCAACCAGACTGCATGACCTTTTTATCCTCTTTTGAATTGATTTACACATTATGGAGGTCCACTTTATTGTACTGTCAGATGATTAATGTACACAAATACTTATTAGATAGGCACATAAACTGTTTTTCTATTATCATTTTATATCATATTTGCATAATGCAGAAACTTTCCAAAGTACAATTAATTTAAGACATGATGTAAAAAATAAAAGGCTCTGTTTTCAAATTAGTTAAGCTCTATATTACACTTTTGATAGACTGTATATTAAAGCATATCATACCCAATTTAGAATTACTTATACCCAGTATGGTCCTGATTATGAATAATCCTGTGTAATGTTGCCTATAGTTCTTACCTAAGCAGATTTATGTCTATCAAATACTCCACTAAATTAGGTTCATTCCAGCTGTAGAGGGGATATATAGGAACTGCTTCATGTAACTCTATCCAGTTTATAGACAAAACAAGTCAAATTCATCCTCAGTCTGACTCAGGTGATGTCACCAGAAATAAATTTGGCCAAACAGATACTGCAATTTAAAATGGCGTTTGGGGGTCATATTCTACCCTTTTGCTATGCCTGCCACTCACATTGGATGTCAATAAGTTTAACATAATGTTGTCTGTGTCTTGAAGGAAGATAATCACCCTGACTATTCACCCTAAACCAAGCTTCAGAGGTTCGAACAATTCAAGGAATATTATCTTATTTATTTTACATTTTCAAGTAGCTCTCCACTCCTTGACTCCAGCTGAAATCAAAAGTAGATGCATGTCACTCTTGGGAGAACCTGTGCCCATGAGATTTCCAGCCCAATCTTTATCCAAATCAGACCTTCTAACCTTCTGATGTGACCACCTGTGCCAGGATACTAGTGTATTCATTAGAAAATTATCCACCAGGACCAAGGATATACCTCTAAGGACCCCATCCTCTGTTCCATGCATCTCTTGAGGTTTGTAGTTGAAATGATAAAACCTTGCTGCTATTAGCCTATTTAGAGTTTTTGATTTGTAGATAATGGCCCAAATCATGAGATCCTTAATCAGTATTTACTTGGTCCTTACTAAATAAACACAAAGGGTCAGACGGCGGCCTGCGTTGCACGTAATGTGAAGTTGCACTGCCATGTATTCTGAACTCCCTGAAATACTGGAGGGTGCACACAGTGCATCAGTCATATCTTTGGCCCTTACCTGTACCCTTTGAGCAATGGCGCAGTGGAGCATGATATAAATGTAATAGTAATGATCCACAGTAAAAGGCAAATACAGGCCACACTAATTTATAATGGCTCGAGAGTGGTCTGAAGACCTTGTGCATCAGCCAAGTCCAAACCATGTAACCTTTTATGGAATGAAAAGTCTTCATGCACAAACTGGTAAAGAGCAATAAGTGTTATGACCCAATCCTGTAAAAAATGTAGTCACATGAAGATTCCTATTGTCTTCAATGGTACTTCTTACAAGAGTCAGGGCTACTCATGTGAATAAAGGATTACAGGTTAAAGCCTTTAGTTACCATTTCAAAACTCTTTACAGAATTGTTAAATAATACGTTCCAGGAATGCATCCAACCACCTGCTCTTTTACCATTCCACTAAGCATGTCTTCCACTTCCATATTGAATCCATAGAGGCAGATGAGGGAACAGAACGTAGCCTTTTGTTTTACTTATTTACATTAAGTATTGCATGATGCAATGCAGACTAACCTGAAAATAATTTCTAAAAAGTACATGGCTGCAAACTTTAGAGGAGTGTTCATGTGTTTTATCTTCAGAATTTCTTGTTGCCCTGGGTAACAAAGTCTCTGAGTCCTGGACAATTCTCTGGACCAAGATCCATTTAAACCATATAGTTAGCACTCAATATCTTTTATTAGCAACCATTACAGAGCTCAGGTGTAATTTGCTCTTGAAAACATACATTATCTAAAAGTCAGCTGCATTCTGACAATAACACTAGCATAATTTGCACTAGCTGAAGCTTCCAAGTGGCCATCAAGGGTACAAGCAGAGCTCATTGAGATAATCCAGTCTTTGTATGTTAAAAACACAGCTAAGTGTGGCATGGATTGCATCTGAAAAGAAAATCTCCAAGTCAGGGAAAATGAAAGAAGACATTTCTGGCCACTACTACTATCTGGGAATTTTGGAGATTGAAAAATAATGTTAGCGTCCGTGGATGAACACAGCTGTGTGTATAGCCATAGCCACAAAGCATCATCTCAGTTTTACCTAGACTGATCTTTGAAATGCCGGCTTTTATCAAAGTCCCCACAAGGAACTGGCAGAGTGGGGTAACAGCTTTGTCCAGGCTCATGAAGAAGAAACCTAGAGCAGAGTATAATCAGCATATTGATGACATGGCAGCATTTCACGCATTACCTCACACTTACGTAGTGCCCTCCATCTAAAGCACTGAAAGCACTTTAGAAACATTCATTGCTTCATCATAGAACCCTGTGCGATATGTATATTATTACCCTAATTTTAAAGATAGGAAAACTGAAACAAAGTGTGTTGGACCAAAGTCACAAACTAAGTCATTTGTCAAAACTGGAGGTAGAAGCCAGGATTCTTGATGCCCAGACTCAGACTCCAGGCACTAGACAATGCTGCATCCTTTGATTAAATAAATTACAATTATCAGTTCAAACATTAGCTTGCCAAATTCAATTCTGTTGTAACCCTGTTTCAATGAAAGGAGTTGCAGCCATTTATATCAGGGTTGAGTTTGGTGCAGTATTTATTTATTAATTTTCATTTTACTCTTGTGGCTTCTTTGTTGCTACCTAGCACATAACTGCCCAAGGATAACAGAAAGAAGTTTGTTAAAATACCACTGTAACCATGGCAAATTATACGACAATAACTGACACACATGGGGTTCAAATTAGAATTGAGCAAATAATTGATTTTTTTGGTTAGGGGGACAAATTGAAAAAACCAAAACAAAATAAGTCAGTTTGGATCAAACCAAAATGGAGATTTTTCAGGCTCTCGCTTTACAATGAGACACCTGGAAAAACTAAACGTGGTGTTTCCTGTTGGTTCTAGAAGTCTCTTGGTGGGTCTTGGCCCCTGCTGCAAATCTGGCAAGCATCAGGGTCCGCAGCAGCCTGCCAGGAATCCAGGCAAAGTTCTAGGGGAACCTCATTTTGGATTTACTGAAAGTTTGTAGAACCCAGAAGTTTTGGGGGAGACATTTTTAACTCCACAAATCAGCATTTTCCTACAAAATATTGTTTTGCTGGAAAATTTCTGGCAAGCTCTAGTTCAAATTTTGTAGGGGTATCCTGAAAGTGTGAAAAATATCATTTGTGCTCTGGTGAAAATAGTTAAAGCAGTTTGAAAGTCCACAATTAGGGAACAATACAGCACAACTTTTCCATGTGGGGCTTTAGTATAGGACAGGGGCAGATCAGATAACAGGTAATATCTGATCAAGAGCTAAATGCATTCATGATATTCCTGTGTTCGTTTTTTTTTTCATACAGCGCATGAGATAAGTATTGGCATTGTCATTATTTATTTTAACAGGGGAATTCATTATTAAATTATTGTCTGGTTACAACAAAAATAAAGCGTCACTGAAGAAAATCATGTATTTTTCCAAAAATCTTTACTTTCAATGGTCAATAAATCATCTTATATTCCATCATCTGATATCTAATGTTTTATTCCATTCTTCAGTCTGCAACAGAAAGCTCTTTAAATTAAATATAGTATAATACATTGTCACTTTCAATGCTGCAATTCATTTGAACAATTCTTGCTCATGTGAAAACTGGTATCTGAGGCTCATGTAGTTTATCCACATTCTTAGGGTCCAAAGATTCAATTATAGTCTGTGTAAAGGTTATAGAACAAAGAGGATTGGATTTTTTTTCATACTTGAGGATATTCCAAAGTTCTATACAAAGCAAGGAGTTAGCTCAGAGGTGAACAAAATACGTTTTTGCTGTAGATATTACTATAAAGATCAGGAGAGTCACAGAATGCTGGGAACAAATGTAGCTCTCTTGACACCTATCTCTTTGGAAACAATAAAGCAAGGATAAGAGAAACAGTAGAGAGTAGGGCCTGCTTATTATCATCATACAGATGCTCAGACTGCTGTGCTGAAAAAAATTGGTATAATTTTCTTTTAAGTAAAATGTGACGGTTTGGATTCAAGATGGGTTCAAACTGAACACTGGATCCAAACTTCATCTGAGAGGACATTCAGATTCATTTCTGAATATGGACTCAAACTTGTGGCTTTGACTAACTCCTAGCTGTGGTAAAGGAGGGTGAAACAAAGAATGATTTTCTTGAAGTTTTCTATGTAATCTCAAATTGTGTAGCGGAATTTCTGCTCTTTTAAAATAAGAGACTTCCAGCTTTAGATCTAAGATCATGTTCCCCTGATTTTGCAGAATGTGTCCACCTCCTGCTGCATACAGCTCAAATTCCTCACCTGCAAAGCCTTACATAATCATGCCCAAATCATTGCTCTCATTTACCACTAGAAGACCTTCTGCTAGCTGTGCTTTTCCTTGTACGTATTTCCTTCTTAGTCTCTTTTCTCCCACTCTTGCTTTCATGCTTTCTATCACGTTGGCCCCCAGGCCTGGGACAGTCTCCCTGTTCCCATCTGTCTAGCACTGCCTTTACATCCCCCTAATAAGAAAACTTGTTTAGGAAAACTCTTCTCAAGATTTTTGATACTGTCATTTAGGGACTTCTATGGACTTTCTCTTTCTCTCATAGAAAGATGGTATCTCAGCATCCCTTTGAATTTCATATTCCCAAAGGAACAGAAATATATTGGTCAAACAGTGTACAATCAGACATTATTTCAAGTCATCCTGCCCAGTTCCAGTTTGTTGCAGCTGTGACCAATCAGGACCTCCAAAGAGAAGTTGCGGGGAACAAGGGCTACATGAAAAAAAAGCAAAGCCCTTATTGCATGGGAGAAGGTTTAGTATGTAGAGCAGTGGTTCTCAGCCAGGGGGCTGTGACCAGGATTCAGGGAGGCTGCCAAGCAGGACCAGTGTTAGACTTGCTGGGGCCCAGGGCAGAAAGCCAAAGCCCCACCACATGGGAATGAAGCCCAGGATGGGCCCTGAACCACGCCACCCAGGGCTGAAGCAGAAGCCTGAGCAACTTAGCTTTGCAGTGCCCCCTATGGTGTGGGGCCCCTGCCAATTTTCCTGCTTGCTACCCCCTAACACTGCCTCTGGCTTTTATATTCAGAAAACCAGTTTTCAGAAAGAAAAAGTTTAAGAACCCCTGATCTAGAGTTTTCATTGATTGAATATTGCACATGCAGGAATGACTATTCAACTGATCAGTGGTTTTGCAGCCAGGCATTTTTGTGCATTGAGGTGCTCAGAACCTCACAGACTAGTTATCACAATATCTGATTCTGTCACATGTAAAAATCACTTTATTGAACATCTAGAAAAAGGTTTTGTCTATGTATACAAAATGGCTCATGGTCATCTCTAGCTCATGATTGCCAAAAACTGAGATTTTGATGTTTCCTTCCAAGCCTTCTCCAATAACCCTGTTCTCTATTACTGGTGACTATGATCCTCTCTGTCATGTTGACTCAGAACTATCTTTAACTCCTTTTTACTTTTCCACCCAAATCCAGGCCATGACCAAGTCCTGCTTTTCTTCCTCCACAACAATTCAAACAACTGGTCATCTCTTTCTGTTCAGACAGCAAAATCATTTGTCCATGTCCTAATCATCTCCCATCTCAGCCACTGCCATCTCCTCCTTTTGCCTCTTCATGAAAAACTAACTATGTTCCACTATTATCTGTCTGATATGCTACTGTCAAAATTATGTTTTTTGTCCATTTCTTCAACCATGTAATCCCTTCTTTGAGTCACTTTTCTGGCTCCTTATTCTGAAACCTGGTCTTTGTTCAGGTTGCCGCCTCCCTCTCATCTGCACACTGAAGCCAGCCTGAAGATCCTTTGACTCCATCACAAACATCTTTGTGCTTTCTTCCAGACTGTCCCTTTTTTTTGACTGTCCCTCTCACCAAATTTTATTTGTTGGTTCATGATCAGTTTAGATGATAAACTTCCACAGCAAAGTGGTTCTGTGGTTTTATTTGTTTTATAAAGTGCCTGTCGTATTTTCAGGAGCTCAAAAATATTATTAATAATAAAATTATATTTTGAATTTTTAAATATTTTGTATACTAGTTGTATTATATTTAGTGATTATAAGCTCTTTGGGGCAGGTATCACCATTTTGTTCTGTGTTTGTACGGCATCTAGAAATTGGGGGTTCTGGTCCATGACTGGGACTCCTAAGCAATACTACAGTACAAATAATAGAGCATTATATTTTTCTCTTTAATTATTTCAAAATAGATTTATTACAAATATTTTATGCTTTACATACAGTGAGCTTGTATTTCTTTTTGTAACAGACTGTAATATAAGAGTACTGCAGAAATAGAATTTAATGCAATATCTGGATTTATAAACATTTGGTTTAGAAATGTTTAAATGTTTCTAACATATTTAGAAATCTCAGAATTATTGAGAGATATCAGTCATGATTTATATATTTAAACCACTGTTCAAATAAAACATCTCTGACTCCAGGACAGCAAAATATTTTGTTTATGCTAATATGCTCCAATGAATCCTACATCATTGTAATCCGATTAGTCACTGCTTTCTATGTACTGCCCAAAATCTTTCTCCACTTCTTAGAAAGAAGCAGCAGAAGTCTTGGAAGGAAAATATAACATTACATTAAAGAGAGCAAATTATGCAGTATCAACTTTCTTTAAACTCCACAAATGGAATAGCATTTTTTGATCTACGATCATGCAGGACAAGAGATACTATTATTAATTGGTCTGGAGACTGTTGGCTAATCGTCACCATTTAAGTCTCAGCCTAACAAAATGTCCAAGATTTAACAATATGCTCATTGATAAAGTGATCTTGTTGGGCGGGGGGGAAATTCTTCTTCGAGTCCTGGCCCTTATGTGTATACCACATGTGTGTATTCCACATTGGTGAATTACAGATAGGAACCACCTTTCAAAGAACATCCAGTTACAGGTAAGTAATCACCATTTGCTCACTGCTTGGAATTGCCTCTAATTACAAGAAAGATCACTTAACTTTACAATTATTCACCAGCTATAATGAGTGCCTTTTTAACTGCAGATAAATGTCCTGTGCTAGAGAAAGAAAGGCTTAGTAGCGGGCTCATAATCCTATTCCCCATCCCCTTATTTTTGGTCGTCCTCGATCTATGTGAAACTCATTCATTTATTTTTGTTTGTTTGTTTGTTTATCTCTCAATACCATGGGTATTTTGTAACCAAGGCACAATTCAGCAAGACACTTAAAGCATCCTTAACTTAACCTTTTGAATTCAGTGGGAATACTGGGAGCTTCAAGTTAGGCACATATTCAAATACCTTGCTAAATCTAGACCTAAATTCACTGAACCATCCTGGGAAGTCGGGGGAAAAAATATGTTCCTATTGTGTGATGTCAGCTGTGCAGATATAGGGCACCATAACACATAAACATAGCAAAGAGCACACACAAGCATGCCTAACTTGTTAGTATTCAGCTTTATGCTTAGGTCATGTCAAACTACTGGGTAAATAAAACATCTCTGACTCCAGCACTGTGAAATATTTTGTTTATGCTAATATGCTCCAATGAATCCTAAATCGCTGTAAACAGATTAATTACTGCCTTCTATATACTATAAAGAAACAGCAGATGCCTTGGACGGAATTAAGGAACAGACCAACTCTTTAGGATAGACCATACTTCAGAACTCTTTGCAATCCTGTGTAGATAAAATAAGCCACTCTGTGGATTCTGCTGAACTTAATTATTTTCTGTACCTTGGTTGGTGGGAATTAAAATCCTTTTCCCTGAGCACATTCTAGAAATGAGGCAATTTTCCTGCAGTAGGCAAAAGAATATAAATACTGTAATCCTGAATCCAGATTTTCAACAAACATCATAATATTGTAACAAAAGTGGTGAACATACAAAGCTAAAGTCATTGCTATAATTTACTGTAACACTTCCCAGGTTTATAGGCTGTCCCTATGCCCATCATGTCTATAACCAGCATTCCTGTGGCACCTTTTAGAGAGAGACCATGAAGTTCCTTCAGCTTTGACCAATACTTAGCCTGTATTCTGTTTCCTGATTCCTCTTCTCCAAACACCTCCCACCGAGCCCTTTCTTCAACTCCCTCTAACCCCTGAATCCAGAAGCTGGGTTCTTGTTATCCAGTAAAAGACCTGGGGCAGGGCCTTGACTGGCCTGGATCCACTGACTCGGGCTCATGGGGCTATAAAATTGAAGTGTAAACTTCGGGGGGTTGGATCTCACAGCGGGCCGCAGGGACATGCTGGCCGCTGCTTCCTGCAGCTCCCATTGGCCTGGAATGGCGAACCGCGCCACTGAGAGCTGCGCGGGGCCGTACCTGCGGATGTAAATCTAAACAAAATGTCTTGCGGCCCATCAGCGGATTACCTTGATGGGCCATGTTGCAAAGGTTACTGACCCCTGATTTAGACTGTAAACTCTTTGGAGTAAGGACTATCTTTTTATTATTCACGTATTGGGCCTCAATATGTGACAGGCCTCTAGATGCTCCCACAATACAATTAATCGATAATGATAACTCTGATTGTGACTAGGAGTATGTGGGGAAGCCACATTGCTCAACTGTGCAAGAACCAGTCACAGTCTAGTCCTAAATAACACATCTTCCTGAGGTAAGTGAGTACATTTTGCATGTTACAGATGGGGAAACTGAGGCATGGATGTGAAGAGATTTATCAAAGGCCACAGAGCAAGTCTTAATGGTGAAAAAAAAACGGGGATAAAATTGTTTAAAATATAATTATGGAGTTTGGCTCTCACTAGACCACGTTCAAAACAACGCAGTTCACTTAGCACCGCTTGTTATTTGCCAGTTGGTATTAGTCATGAATGGTTTTCCTTAAAAAGAATACTTGAGAAAGCAAAGTAATAGACCTGTTAGTGAATAGCATGTATTGTGTACAAAAGTTGTACTCCATCTCCAAAATCTCTCATTAGGAACAGTAAATATTTTCTTGTGTAAAGTATTGTTTTTTATAACCGAGTTGGAGTTTGCTGGGATAAATCCCCTTTTTTTTCCTGCCAGAAAGTTCGACTTTTCTATTGAATAAATCATGACATGTAAGAGACACATCTACAATGGATAAAATCCATTGACAAAAAATCCTTCCTCTAGTTTCTGCCAGTTGGTGATTAGATACTACAACACAGCTGCCCAATTACTGGAGTCAGCTGACAGCTGGGTTGAGAGAGTGAGTGTCCAGAGCCAAGATTCCAGCAAAGCCCATTTTGGTTGTAATAGTATTACAGCTTGGTGAGTCAGTCACAGTGAACAGTATATTTAACAGATTTACTCGCCTGTTCTATTCACACGTCATCTGTGAACAGACTTCAAGGAGCCAAATGGGTCAAAAGGTTCTGGCTGAACCAGAAGGAAATTTGCAACACGAGTGGAGAGATGGGTGAACTGCTTCAGGCACATGGTGGAAGTTATGCACCTAGGCACTTGTGAAAAACTCACTAGACTCTTAGCTGCATCTTTAAGTGCCTACCTACCTTTAAAAAGCTGGCTCAACAGCCTTGTCAACACTAAGCATAAGGGGATTCAGTTACAACATGGTTGCCTCTTAACCTGTTAACAAGGGGGTTGAAATGTGTATTGCTGACAGGATCTAACCATGTTCCCATAATCAAGCTAAAATCTGTGATTTAGCTATGGGGACACAGTTAGGTCCTGTCCACACTATAGATTTTTAACTATGTTGTAAGTGGCTCAGGGAGCAACGGCATTGTAATGGTATCCCTGGTTTGATTATGGCTGTAATGTAGATGGGACCAAAGCTTACTGAATCCCACACAGTTGCTTTAACTTTTCAGCATTACCATGTAATGTTTTGATGTGAAATTCTACACAGCAATGTTAGTCTGGCAAAGTCTGTCATTTGGGGATGAAGCACAGGTGCCAGAGGAAAGTTAGCTTCTTAAATCCAGCTAGTTTGGCTAATTGGAGTAGTATGAATTCAGTCTGGTTGATGGTGTTTTCTGATCTGTTTTCCCATTCTTACTGTTAAATTTATGCCCCAGGGAAGTTGGTCTTTGCGGATTTGGCACTTCAGATCTTACATTGTGCTTGTACTATAAAGTTACAAAAAGAAAAGGAGTACTAGTGGCACTTTAGAGGCTAACCAATTTATTTGAGCGTAAGCTTTCGTGAGCTACAGCTCACTTCATCACGAACGCTTATGCTCAAATAAATTGGTTAGTCTCTAAAGTGCCACTAGTACTCCTTTTCTTTTTGCGAATACAGACTAACACGGCTGCTACTCTGAAACCTATAAAGTTACAGAAATTGTTAGTTGGCTGTCTTGTATTAGATTGATATCTAAGTACGATTCCCATTTTTAAGGTATCATTTTTAAACGGCTCATATTAAACATTGAATAGATTTAGGCTCATGTGTCAGATTAAGTTGTAATGTCTGTGTAAAATTATCCATGATAAAGCAATAAGTGATTTTATCTTATATTCACAGTAAATATCAGAGGCTCAGTTTGTGGAGCACATTCTGAGATGGAGTCAATGGAGCTATGACAATTTTCACCATCTAAGAGTCTGCCCCTGAGTTCTTAAAATAGTTACTTGAAATTCCAGTTACTTTCCTATGGTGACAAAATTGCTATAGGCCAAAACTATTATACATTTTGTGAAAGAATTGGAGCACTGGAACTTAACTTATATTTGGAAACTAAACTAGTTTAGCTTTCTTCCTTGATTATCAAAGTCAAAATAAAATAAAAACTACAGAATGTCTTCCTTTGAGAGCTGAGTAATAAGGGCATTGTGCTTTTAACCTAAGCAAAGCTGATGAGGGGTAATATTATAACATTATATGTTATACTTAGCAGCAGGTTCCAAGAAAAAATTGCCTTCTAAAACCCTTCTAACCTATGGAGAATAAATAGATGGTGCTCACAATGAATACATTTTAAAATAAATGGAAAAAATCACATTGACATTGCAACATTTTGTTTGGTGGATGCTGGATTAAGAGTGTATGTGTTAGGATTTCACCCACAGACTCTTCTGGCTCTGTCAGTCTGTTTCTTCACTTCAGCAGGTGGGTATTGTAGTTGTAAGAACGCTTGACAGAGATCTTGTAGGTGTTTGTCTCTGTCTGAGGAGTTGGAGCAAATGCGGTTGTATCATAGAGTTTGGCTGTAGACGATGGATCGTGTGGTGTGGTCTGGATGAAAGCTGGAGGCATGTAGGTAAGTATAGCGGTCAGTAGGTTTCCAGTATAGGGTGGTATTTATGTGATCATTGCCTATTTGCACTGTAGTGTCCAGGAAGTGGATCTCTTGTGTGGACTGGTCTAGGCTGAGGTTGATGGTGGGATGGAAATTGTTGAAATCACGGTGGAATTCCTCAAGGGCTTCTTTTCCATGGGTCCAGATGATGAAGATGTCATCAATGTAGCGCAAGTAGAGTAGGGGCATTAGGGGACGAGAGCTGAGGAAGCGTTGTTCTAAGTCAGCCATAAAAATGTTGGCATACAAAATAAAACTATTTCCCCTTGTTTATTTCCCCTCATACTGTTCTTGTAAAGTGCTGGAAATGGCCCACCTTAATTATCACTACAAAAGGTTCCCCCCCAACCGCCCCGCTCTCCTGCTGGTAATAGCTCACCTTTCCTGATCACTCTTGTTACAATCTGTATAGTAACGCCCATTGTTTCATGTTCTCTGTGTATATAAAATCTCCCCACTATATTTTCCACTGTATGCATCCGATGAAATGAGCTGTAGCTCACAAAAGCTTATGCTGTAATAAATTTGTTAGTCTCTAAGGTGCAACAAGTACTCCTTTTCTTTTTGCGGATACAGACTAACACGGCTGCTACTCTGAAACCTGACAGCAGTAGTAGGTTGACATCCTCAATATGGACCTATACTAGAAGGGAATGAGATACATGCTTTGTCAGTAAGTTTCACCAGTATTTACTAATAGCAGAGGAATGATGAGATTCAAGAATCTTGGGCTCCAATCTGGCTCTGGAGGGGACTGTGCTATAGTGGGTGCAGTCTTCTGCCTGGTCCACCTGCCCCCTTTCTGTCCCACCCCTTCAACCTGTCCCAGTCACTTTTTCTTTCTTTACCTCTCCTCAGGTTTCTCATCTCAGTCTCAACCTCCTTGCCCAGTGAGTCCTAGTTTCACCCTCCAGCCTTGCTATCTGAGTCCCAATCTTCCTTCCCACACCCAGCCCCAGTGTCCTTGCTCAGCAATCCCAGTTCCCAGGTCCTCAGATTATGTCTCTCCCCACACTGTCCTGCTAATCCTAGTCTCTCTTCCCAGCTCTTCATCCATCCACAGTCTCTCCCTCTTCACCTCTCCTCAGCTCCTTGCTACAGTGTCCTTCCTTCCTGGCTCCTTGTCCCAGTCTCCTTGTCCACCAAGTCCCTGTCTTTCCCATGCATTCCAGCTTCTTGTCTGTTCTGTGTCCCCTCCCTCCAGCCCCATTCTCCCCACCCCCAATACTGGTTCATGGTCCCAGTCTCCTTGCCAATCTGGTCCCAGTCTGCCCCCATTCCCTCATCCAATCTTGATGTCCGCTCCTCAGTTGGCACCCAGTTCCCATTTCTCTCACAAGCTCGCAGTCCTAGTCTCCCCTGGCTTCCAGTCACAGTCTCACTGGCCAAACTGTCCCAGTCTCTCCTCATCTCCCCCCACCCAGATCAGTCACTTTGCCCAAAGTCCCCACCCTCTCTTCCTGCTCCATCTCTGGTTCCCAGCCCCTGTATCCCTTACCTCCCAGTCCCAGCCTTCCTCCCAGCTCTTAGCCCCAGACGCCTTGCCCAACCAATCACAATTATAGTTTCACTCCTGACACCCTGCAGTTCCAATCTCACCAGATTCCTTGTCCCAGTCAACTCCTTTCGTTCCCCCAATCTGGTTTTTGCCCCCTCTGCATTCCAATCAGACAGCTTCTTCCTCCATGCTTCTAGCAGTGGGGTCACTGAGAGCCCAGGAGAGACAAGTTCCTTGCTTTCAGTTCCACTGCAGTGATGATAGGGAAAGTCCGACTTTATCCCAGTAATCCTGGACTGGAGTATCCTCAGTCACTCTGTGGGGATACCACATGTTGAGTCTGGTCAGCACTAAGGGCTGTGAGGGGATGGGGCATGTTTAATTGCTCAGTGGGGTTGGCAGATGCATGAACACTCCTGTCACATGTAGCAGCTGAAGCATGCTCAGTTGCTCTGTGGGAATGGCGCATGTGCAATCAGGTTAGCACTAGGAGGACTCAGGACTAGGTCTGAGGCTTGACCATACTCAGTGAGGACAGAATCTTCAGAGATTTTAGTTGCTAAAATCTAAGTCTCTACTCAGCATAGGCTATCTGCAGTTTTTCAAAGGGTTGTAGGTTGGCCATATTTGGGTGGATTTTCTCAGGGATGACAAAAGGCACATCCCTGAGACAAGGTCCACACTGGTCCAAATTTCAAGTTTCTGCTCCAAACCATGGGACCACCAGTTTCATAAGAAAAGTTGTCCACATTTTTTACATGAGTAAAACAACCTGTTCTTGGAAATAACTGATCCATTTTGGCTGACCAAAAAAAGAAAAGTCTGAGCTAGACACCCAGAACAGAAAATTTCAGCCTGAACAGTTCAAGTTTGGCAAAGTTATAAGCAAATGAAAACAGGACTTGTAATGTGAAGTGTAAGGCAACCTTAATAATATTATAAGCTTTGAAAATGTAAAATATGGTCTAAATATTTTCAGGTAAATTCTGATGGTGTCAGTTACATTTCTGAAAATTATGTAGATGTGCATGAGCTTTACTGACAGCTGATTTTGATTTTTTGTGCATACCAAAATATATTCATTTTTGTATCTCCTCTAGACACCACTGATTTACACATTTTAAGACAAGAAGGGACCATTATGATACCTTGGCCCCTGGCATAATAGAGGCTATAACATTTTATACAGTAATTCTTCCATCGAGCCTAATAACTTGTGGTTGAACTAGAGCATATCTTTTAGTGTATCTATGCTACTTATCAGTAGTGGGATGGCCAGTTTATTGGGAAAAGAGTTTAGCCTTATGATCATGAATGATGTGACTGCATCTTCCTGGGGACATTGTTAGAAAAAAAAATTCCACTTAATGGGGATGCACTGGGCTGATATAAATGGTTTAAGTGATCATCAGCCAGCTGTGAAATTATAAACTCCAGCGTTAGTACAGAAGTTGCTAATTAATGCCTCAGTCGAGAAAGCACTCAAACTTGAACTCAATGGGGCTATTAATATGCTTAAAATATGCATCTTCTTAAGCACTTTGCTAGGTCAGGACCTGTAAGCATCAAAAATAGAGATGAATTTAAGAGAATTAAATTTTTATCTTGCATTTTTATTGGTTTGGTTTGGTACATCATTTTATTTAATCTTCAAACCTTTTCTTTCCCCCCGCCCCCCAATCGCCTTTTGTTTTAACCAGGATAGCCTGTTAATTGGGATGATAGGCTGCCCACAGGATGTCCCAATTAAGAGGATAGTACTGTCAACCCTAAAAGAAGTTAGGATTCCACTTCAGCCAAGTGGCTTTTTCAGTTGTTGAAAAGAGCATAGCTTAATTGGTTGAAAAACTGGGCAGCCAGTCTGTTCAGGAAAAGCTGAGAAATGGGAGTGAAATTTATATCAGGATCTGTAACTATTTAGTTGATGCACAGATCTTTTCCTCTTTTCTCTGCCCTTCCCTACATCCTCTTAATGCTTACCTCTCAATTTCATTTGTACTTCTGTCTGATGCAAAATAAGTTTATACAAAGACTTTTTCCCTTTCTCATCTGATTCTCACATTCTACAAGCAGATGTTAAAAGCAGTGCTGTTTAACGAACTTAATCTGTCCTCTCCACTGATGGGTTTTTAAATTAAAGTTATTTGAAACTTTCGTGCCTGGAGTGTGAATACAGCCCTGCAGTACTTGCCCTTTGCCACATGCTGATGCACCAAGTCTTAGAATACAGGTTGACAATTTGTCCCGCTATGCTTACTGTACCCTACCACTATTGAATGAAAGGTAAAAAAGTGTCACTATTCATTTATAGGTGAGTACATAAAAAGTTTGTTTGGTAAGGGCTGGGGATTTTATGAGGTGCTCAGCATCAGCTGTACCCGTTCAGTGGGTGCTGCAGCTACTCTGCACTTCACCTTAAATTTGTAATTACACTAGAAGAAAGTATAATTTAATGAATGGCAAACTATAAAGAAATTTTCATTACAGTGTACTTTATTGGTTTGCAAATATATAATTCTTTGTAACTGTGGGACTTGGCAGTAAAATAATGAAACTGTGATGGCAGATGGAAGTTATGAATTCAAGAGACAGATGCAATTAAGCTAATAGGTAAGTGCTGTACAGCTCTATAATAAAATTATGCTTAATCATTTATTTTAAAATATTAAAACTGTACGGTTTGCCTAGGTATAGTGATAGGTGTGCTAGAAATATCAAATAAATATGGTAAACTTGTCAGAGTCTTAAACTGATTTTCCTGAAAAAGGCCTTCATGGAGACTTAAAAATGGAATCTTAAATGCATACATATTTATTAGCTCTTTGTGATCATATATAGGCATGTCATAGTAATGTGTTTGGATGGTATAACTATTGTAGCCAATTAAAGAGGGATAAAATCACATAAATTAGGTTTTAACGGTCAGTCAAAATTGCAATTTCTTCAGATTTCCATTGCTTCTATTAAATGTAATGGTTTATTGGGGTGGCAGGTTAATTTGGGTTTGTCTTATTAAAGATAACAATTACATTTTCTTAGAAGAAAATCCACATGTATCATATGTGTTGCCTAAATTAATTAATGCACTAGAGTTTGATGCCAGTGCTAGTCATTCAAGCATAGATTCACAAATGAATTTCAGCATGTTGATGCTCAGCATCACCACATCTAACGTTCAAGCATTAAGAAAGTCACCGGGATTCACAAAGCCTGAGTTAGGCACGCAGGCTCCCTACACAGTAAAGGAGGAGAGAGAGGCTCCTTAAAATGGGATCCACAAAGACCAGCATGTTAGGCAGCTCTCTGACTCAGCTGGCCAATGGGAGATACAAAAGTTGGTGGCAGGGGAGGTGTAAGCCTTGTCCCTCAGAGAATTCAGCACCTAAATCTAGGCTGAAGGAGGCACATTCCTCTGCTTGGAATCCTCAGCTGCAAACCCTTTTTTGGGGCTGCGCAACTACGCTGCTCTTGCAAGAAGGTGGGAGTTGGGAAGAGAGGACCTCTCCCGTCGTTTTTAGCCCAGTGGTTAGGGTACTCACCTGGGATGTTTGAGACCCCCCAGTACCAGTCCCCCCACTGCCTGAAAGGGAGAAGGGAGTTGGGCAGAGTGAGGGATCTGCCACCTCTCAGGTGAGTTCCCAAACCACCAGGCTATGGGATATTCTGATGTGTTGCTCCCTCATTCTACTGTTGAAGCTGTTGCTCTCTGAATAAATAATGAGAGTTATTGGAGCAAGTTATTGGACTGGATCCTAGGTCTCCCACCTCTCGGGTGGGTGCTCTCGCCACCAACAGGCGAGACTGAGGGAGCCGCACATCAGAATATCCCACAACTAAGGCTATCATAATGTCAGAGAAGTCACGGAATCTGTGACTTCCGGAGACCTCCATGATGTTTTCTTCCCCGGGGCTCGAGCTATCAGCTGGCAGGCTGTGCAGCTCTCAGCCACTGCTGGCGGCTGGCTCCCAGCAGCTCCTATCTCCTGGGCAGCAGGGGGACTCCAGAGCTCCCAGCTCCCATGGGCGGTAGGGGGACCTTGCAGCTCCCAGCACCTGGGACACTCTTTCCCCACTCCCCCCGCCCCCGATAGCTCTAGCTGCTGCAGGGGGCGAGGGGACTGTGGATCTTCCACTCCACGTGGGTGGCATGGCCCCCACACACAGCTGCCCAGCTGTCATAGACAGCGAGGTGCCCCCCTGCTGCTCAGCCAGAGCACCCCCCGCAATTTCCAGCTACTTGGGGGGAGTGAGGGGAAGCCTCCCAGCTGCTGTGGATGCTGGACCCTCCTCCCTCCCCATTTTGTCAGGGATATTTTTAGTAAAAATCACAGGCAGGTCACAGGCTTCCATGAATTTTTGTTTGTTGCTCGTGACCAGTCTGTGGTTTTTACTAAAAATATCCGTGAGAAATCTGAGCCTTACTTGTAACCCAGTGATTAGGGAACTCACCTGAGGGGTGGCAGATCCCTGTTTAGATCCATTTTCCCCCTCAGGTCTCTCATGTCCCAAGTAAGTACCCTAGCCACTGGGTTAAAGGTTATGAGAGTGGGGGCAGTGGCAGGAGATTGGGCCCCACAGGTGAATTAGGCAGACAAATGCCTCTCTTCCCCTGGTTCATTAATCACTCTGGGGCTTAGGTGTCTGCATACCTAGTGTGAGGTATGTGCAGAGACAGAAACATAGGCACCCCGGGGAACTTTTACAGTGAAAATTTTGGTATCAAGTGAGTTTAGGTGTCTACAGGGTTTGGCAGCAGCTGAGAGGGGGCTTTATGAATCCCAGTGAAGCCTGGGATTTAGGCAGCTGAAGTGGCAGTTAAGCGCCGAAGTCCTTTTGTGAATCTAGCTCTCTATTCCTAATGCTTTTTGGTATATTGCAGAAATGAAACAAACTAGATCTTTGTTTAGTTTGAAAAGCATCCAGCAGTTAATGTTATACATTAAAGACATACTAGAACACAGATTTGGGAATGAGAATGTACAGCATTTAAGACCAGGCCAAGCCCAAAAGGAATTATTGAAGTCTCCCATTTCAGGAGTACATTAAAAAAACAGTGCCCAATGGCAAGCCATTAATTCTTCAAAATGTGACTCTGACTCTAGCCTTACAGCCCTAGAATTGGGGGTGTTTGTCCACTTAACTTCCAGTTTGATCCTGTACTGGTGAGATTTGGAAAGCACAGTGCACATGTGTGTGGTTGGATTTAGATAACTTTGAGTTAGTGCTTTTGCCATAATGAGGAGTCATTAGTATGTTATAAAAGGCCAAATTCTCCTATCAAATATGCCTCTGCAACTCTGATGAAGTAAGTGAGAGTTGCGTCAAATCACTTACTGAAGAATTTGGCTGTATATGGAGGTCAGACTAGATGATCTAACAGTCCTTTCTGGCCTTAAACTCTCTGAATCTGTGAATTAAATATGCACCAGACTGAGTCCCAAAATTAGTGACATAAAACCATGTATTAAATGGCAACTGTGTCAGGAGAACTGGATTCTGTTCTTGGCACTGCTGCTGAGTTGCTGTGGACCTAATCCAACACTAAAAGCAATAGAAAGATTCCCATAGTCTGCAGTGGACTTTGGAACAGCTCTGTGTACTTTTGATAAGTTAGTTTGTCTGTAAAATAAGGATCATAATGCTTACTCACCTTTTGTAAAGGACTTTCAGATCAATCCATGCAAAGTGCTATACCAGTATAAAGCATGAATTATTATTGTTTATTTGGACAGAAATTCAGTTTGGTGAATTATTAGTCAATTACTTATTTTGATAGTTTTAGGAGGTTTTTAGGTCAGTCTGTGTTTTTGTGTTTTTTCATTTGAAGTAATTTAGTTGCTGTGGAGACAGGGCAGTCATATAATTTGGGCTGTCATTAGTTTCTCAGACAAACAAATTATTACAAAAAACAAGAAACTCACTGGGCAAATGTATGAGCAGAACCAGAGCCTTACTAATTTATAACCCATCTTGGGTAGAGGCTTCTTTTTATAATGTTGAATATAAGCCATCCATGATGGCTTATATGTTGAATATAAACCACCCATGCAAAAACAAGACGTGGTTTTTTTTACAGTTAATATTACTATATAATTATACCAAATGTAATTCACAATCCCTACTTGACCTGTTAAACAAAGTGAAAGCTTTACCAATAATGATGTTGTTTTACTATTTCAGTGTCACTATTAAACTTAAATATAAAATTTACACATTCCAAAACAAAAGAACAATATTAAAAATTGAGCTGTTCTCTTTTTCAGTTATGCAGTCAATACAGCATCACGTTTTCCTCCCATCTACTTGTACAAGTATTTTCTTGGCCATCTCAAAGTACGTATGCTATGCTTTTACATATATGATACTTTGTGTTGAAAGGAGGAACCTAAGCATCTTAATCTGGGGAAGCCTGATGTCCTGAGGTTTGATAAGTGTTGCCAGGTTTCACTTCCAGAACTCCTGGAGATATCCAAGAGTGTGGTGCAGGACAGTATGGATTAGACACATGTCAACTCTTCTCCCCCATGCACAGTTCATTTTGACTTTTGCATGACCCTGTGTGTTCAAACAAGAGGAAGTGGTTGCATAACTGAAATCAGCTCAAACTAGAGGAGTAAAGTATAGGTTTGGGACCCACGAAAACAGCAAGAACCAAACTGACCTTGTTGTTTTCATTTTGGTATTTGCTAACGCATATTAAAATGTCTACATGAGTTTCAGGTACAACTCTTTAAGTAATTTCTTTCACTATAAAGTATTGAATAATGCATTAAACCTTATCTCAATCATTTAAAGAAGACTAAAAGAACTATAGTCTGATAGAATGATTTTAAAAATGAAAGAGAGAGATCAGAAACAGGGTCCAAACCAACATAGTCACAGCCTAAAAATCCCAGAGGAGTCCTCATATTGTCCATCTGCAGTGTAACAATTTTTGCATGACATTATGTGGGATCTACTTTTTTTCCTCTTCCTGGATTGTGTGTATATGTTTTATGTACCTAAACAGGGTGTAACTAGGTTAAAATTGGTAGGCCTGATTCACAGAAGTCAATGGATTTACAAGAGTGTAAAGCTGAAGTAATGTACTAGAGTCAAATTAGTGAGCTCAAAATCAGATCCTTATTTGACTAAAGATTCTGAATAAATGTCATCTCCTTGGGCTTTTCATTTATTTATACTTTGCCAAATTGACATAAGAAACATATTTACATAGCCACTGGTTCACCGTTCAACCTTTGCCACCGTCAGTAAAAGGGAAAACTCGAAAGGTTGTAGTAAATCAAATGAATAATTTTCTGGAGGAAGCCTGTACAAATTGGACATGTTGTCTAAATTGGTCAAATGAAACATTAAGATGTCTCACTCAAGGCTCAGAAAAGATTCTCTCCAGAAGTAATTTGATTTGCACATTTTTTCTGAGATGTTAGTCTATCCCAGGGATCGTCAACCTTTGGCATGCGGCCCAACAGGGTAAGCCCCCTGGTGAGCTGGGCTGGTATGTTTACCTGCCGCGTCTGCAGGTTTGGCCAATTGCAGCTCCCACTGGCCGTGGTTCGCCGTTCCAGGCCAATGGGGGCTGCAGGAAGCGGCGCGGGCTGAGGGATGTGCTGGCCACTGATCGGCCGAACCTACAGACGTGGCAGGTAAAACGGCCCAGTCCTCCAGGGGCTTACCGTGGTGAGCTGCGTGCCAAAGGTTGCCGATCCCTGGTCTATCCACCAGAGTGAAGCAGCATGTGCTTTCCATTGTCTAAAAGTTCTGGGTGACAAAGGTTTATACATGAATGGTTAAAGCTAGTATATGACCAGTTTGGGCAGGCTGGCTTACATTTAACTTTTGCACTCTTCTCACTATCTGGTTAAAGATGAGCAGCAGAACAGACTTTTAGCCATCAAACCAAGATACATTTGGGCTGGAGACAAAGTTAAGCTTACCATATGAACATCTTGTTCTTATTTGACTGATAAAAATGGCTTAATTGATTCCTATCACTAGTAAGAGACTAATAAAGTGTGCAAGATTTTTTTCTTGATTGTTCAATCTATTCAGATTTTGAAGTGACCCAACAGAGAAACTAACACATGAAAATACAGACTCAGATGCTGAGCTATATAATGATGGGTCATAAAGTTAGAAATGGAAATAATTAGAAATGAACCTAAGCTACAGAGTTTGAATCTGGATTTCCTGGAGGTCAAGGGGGTATTTGCACTGGGGAGTTTGATTTGGGCTCATCTCTAGAAAAGACCTATTAGATTTACATTGTCTATCCCTTTACGAATGCAGGATTGTTCACTGCAGTATGTCTTCTAGTGCCATGTCTATTCTAGTTTTAACTGTCTTAAGTACTGGACTTCCCCCGATTTCCACTGAAAAAGAATGGACTCTAGTGGATGTTCCTGTTAGGAAATTTTCCCTGATATATGCTTTGAAATATGAAGTAATTGAAGCAGATGAAAATAATATTTGACTCTTGATAATTATAACAGTAGAATTTACCTTAGTATGTGTATATTGTGGAACTATATAAATGTTTTATTATAATATACATTTAGTGAAAAATAGCCTTAGAAAAAGCACATAGGCCCCAATCGTACAAATACTTATGTATATACTTTAATTTACTACTGTTAAGTAGCTTCATGGGGTTACCCACAGTAGTAAAGTTAAGTGCACGTAAGTGTTTGCAAGATTGGAATCTCAGTGAGGTACATGAATCTGGATTGGTCTCCAAAATGTTTTATATATTTAAAAAGCTATTCATTCAATATATTTTTCTAGTTATTTTTCTTTATAGCTAGAATCTCTTATATATAAATTATACAGGGACCTGAACCACAATTTCAGGTCCAAACATTTCTGAATTTTCTTAATGGGATGTGCAGGGAGCGGGTGGCAGAATGTGACTGTGATCCTTGATGAAATGTTGTCATTAGGATTTATATCAGTAGTGTACAAAACTAGAATCCTTAATCTGCATACCACTGAAATATTTATGGTGGTTCAAATTCAGATTCAAACCAGGATCTGTGTTTTGCAGCTCACGCTGATTTTTTATTTGGTATAAACTGAGCTCACCACCACGCTGCCATATGCGGTAGTGAGAAATACCTCCAACATCCCATCACAGATTTGAGAGAGATTGTAATTAGACTATCCAACATTTTTCTTATGTTGTACCCTTAACTACTTGTTAATAGCAAGGCCTTCAATATGATAATGCTGTAGTTCAAATCTAGATCAAATATGATTAGTTTTCTAATGAAATCCCAGATCTGACGCTGATCAAAAGTTATGTAACATAACCAATAGCATTTGAGCTGTTACATTATAAAATAAACAAATGTCATTGGCTTAAGTTTCACACTGAAAAATGACTGTCTTATACCAGGTCCATATGGTATTTTGGAAAAAAGTTTAAGGCCCCTATTCAGCAAAGTACTTAAACTGAAGCCTAACTTTAAGCATGTGAATAGTCTCAGTTTATCCAATCAGCCCCCCTCCAGGGTGTTTACTCAACCTTGCAACCTACAGTACAGACGGTTCTGAGCGCTGGATAAAGAGCAGAGCATGTGAAAAGGCAATTGAAGGTGCTGAACACTTCCCTAGAGTATGTTCTGGGATGGAGCCCTAAACTTGTAGAGCATACTAATTTTCTGCTTGATGCTCTGCTAGAATTAGATCCAACTCAAGTGGAAGACAAAGGCAAAACTACCACTGACTTTCAGTGGTGTGGGATCAATGCACTCGTAGCACATGGCATTCTTCATGCGAACATTCTAGCCAGGTTTAAAATTGGGAGGGGGGAGAGAGAGAACCAAATACATGTTGCTTTGTTTACTGTGATTCACACTTAAGTCACAGCTCTCTTGTTTGTTTGGGTTTTTCTCTTTTTTCGTCTTAAATAAGGAAGAGAAAGCTGCCAAAAACCACACACACAAACAAACTACCAACAAGGCAAGAATCCTTAGTTGGGCTTATTTAGTCTGCAGAAGAGAAGAGTGAGGGGGGATTTGTTAGCAGCCTTCAACCTCCTGAAAGGAGGGTTCCAAAGAGGATGGAGTTAGGCTATTCTCAGTGGAGGCAGATGGCAGAACAAGGAGCAGTGGTCTCAGGTTGCCATGGGGGAGGTCTACTTTGGATATTGGAAAAAAAATATTTCACTAGGAGGGTGGTGAAGCACTGGAATGGGTTACCTGGGGAGGTGGTGGGATCCATCCTTCGAGGTTTTTAAGGCCCAGCTTGGCAAAGCCCTGGCTGAGATGATTTACTTGGGGTTGGCCCTGCTTTGAGCAGGGGATTGGACTAGATGACCTCCTGAGGTCTTTTCCAACCCTAATTTTCTATGATTCTATGAATACTGACCTTAAGTCCTCCAAAATGGGCTAACTGACACTATGGTTCTTTTTTACTTTCTTTTAAAGATAACAACCTTGACAGAGTCCCCAGAAAGTAAATTCAATTGCATACAAAGTTGGATCTATCAAAAGTCAGTTCCATCCCAGTTAAACTGATTTATTATTGTTCTACAGTCTGTTCATCGATCTTGGTTATGGGGAAGTTATTTTTTAAATAAAAAGGTGAAGTGTGATATGACCGTGATTAATAGCTTTATGGGCTCAGACAGCAGCCTATAAAACTAGTAATAAAAACAAAAGTGCAAAGAACAAATTTGGGTTTAAGGAGAAGTTATTTGAGTTCACTTTTTGAAAACTGCTATAAACAATATTTCTCTTCATTCACCTGGGCTAATCCAACATGTGACCAAATATTTGCTGTCGCCTACTAAAATTCAGCAATTTTTTTTTTTGCTTATTTCACCCTTGCTTAGTATTGGCTTCTCTGCTTTAATGATGCTCAAGATAAAACGTGCCACCTCCTTTCCTGTATCAAACACTCATATCATGGCTTGCCCTATATCAGTTGAAAACTGACTTGTCCTTTCATTACTGTGGCTCCAATTGACAAGTGTTGTCAGCCCCATTGATCCAGATATCTGTAGGAAACTGTTGCTGTGCCAGCCTTACTTCTCTTTAAAATTGTAATCCAGTCAGGTTTCCTTCTTCACTCATCATAATGTATAATACTTATTTGATTTTTTTATATAATCCCATAAGATCAAGAAAGGTTATGTTTCAACCACAGAATTTAGTAATATGTACTGGCTGATTAAAAACAGATTGTCCTCATGATGTATCCCATAAAACAAAATTTTTAGAAAGTGGAGAGGCACATGTTTGTAGAAGCCAGAATTTTAAAAGCACTGCATAAATTGTGGTTCTTTAGAGGAGCTTTTACCTGTCTGTGCCAGTAAAAGCTGTTTTAGTATTAGTGATGTGTAAAGCTCAGAACTTCAGCTTTGGAATGGATGCTAGGAATGGATTAGCCTAGACATTTTGTGTGCACAGGCTATTGGGAGACTTCCTGATTTACCAGCAGTTCCCATTTCTTGGCAGGGAAAAAATACATTTTGACTGATCATCCCTTCTTGTGATATTTAAACACTTCAGTTCTTAACCTCAGCTGCTACACAAAAAAAATGCAGAGCTGGACAGAAGTTAAATATAATTGGGGTCGAAAGTTGTCCACACCTTTTCAAACCTCTATAAGTTCAAGTTTCAGCCCAAACATTTGTAATTTATCCATACCACTTTACCTTTCCCTTCTTAATTACTAATTAGAGATGGGGGCTAACCCAAAATCCTACACTCAGACTACCACCAGATTTTGGGATATTTGAAATCTAGATTGAAATCTGAATTTCGCCTCTGTTGCCCATCTCCAATGGCAGTTTTGTGCCAAGTCTATTTGGACACTACACAATAATATTAGTACATTGTTTTTGCAAGAGGTTTGAATGCACTGAGAAAGAAGTATTGCATTTTGTATGAAGCTATCCTATGGGAAAACCAAAGCACTACTGTAGCTTGCGATTGTTCTCAATCCTGCTAGATTATCTCAGTGGAAAATTATGCACAGGAATTAATTTTTTTAATTTAAACTTTGTTACTCTGATAGTTTAGCTCTGTAGACTCTAATAATTTATATTTGAATGAGACTTAACAGAATCATTGCATTTGTTTTTCTCCAGCAAGTGTACTTTATCCAGAGTTTATCCCAATCTTTCCCCAGAATCTATACTCATAAAGTTCCTCTTTATGCTGTGAAATAGGTGTGGGGAGAAGAGTTAAAATAGTTAAGGAAATGAAGACAAAGGCAGGACAACAACTCAGAGGAGCTTCTGGCTTAGCAGCTGTAGCTGTTCTAGTCAAAGAACAAAAACATAGCTGCACTTCAGAAGCATCCAGTAAGAGGAAGCAGTGTGCCAGGGGTATGACTAGCAGGTCAGAAAGGGAAGAGCAACAACACTTGTCAAGAATACTGAGATCTGTGTTATTAGAGGTGTTTGTGTGTTTAGGCAGATCTGAAACATTTTGATCATCCCCACAATGCCCCACTTTATGTAAGAATTAATAAGAAAATAGCAGCATTCTTACAAAATATAGAAAGAATTCTAATTTAGTTTAAATAATTTAAATTATATTGGCTTCAAAAGCTGTTTCCCTTCTATTACATTTTTTAATGAAAAATACTCTTCGCCTATTAATTGCTTGTTGTCTTTGAGTTTCTCCGTGTGGTATACTGTGATGAGTTGAGGATAAGCTCAATTCCCACAAGTGTGTATCAACATCATAGCTATTTCCACTTCACGATGTGTGGAGTGATAGTTGAGCTCTGTGCCTTTGGACTTAAGGCGAGTTACTCCCATAATCATTTTGTGGGTTCAAGACTGTCTGGAGAATTACATGGGTCAAACAAGCAAATTAACATGTCTGTAGGTTAGGCATAAGTATAGGGTGCATAGGATAAAAATTAGCTCAAGTTCTTCCATGTGCACCTGGGATCCTGGCATATTCACGTAAAAGAACAGAACATCCCTATATAGAGGCAACAGTTGTATTGGCGAGGGAAGACATTACATTCAAATATACTCAAAACCAAGCTTTTCTTTATATTTAATATTTTGTATATTTTTTAGAATTGAGCGGCAACTTTGTCTAGTGGATCAGGCATGACACCTGGAGCCGGGAGCAATGGGTCTTAGTTTCTGTTCTCCTATTAATTAACTCTGTGATCTTTTTAATTTTAGTCATCCAAGCTTAAAAATTTGGGCCGTAACCTGCCTGTTTTCCACTTGTAAAAGGCAGATAATAATACCTACCTATTTCACAGGGGCCTTGTGAGAATTAACTAGTTACTGGTGGTGTTTTCTGTGGTGGTGGTCTAACCCCCGTGTCCACCTAGAGGTCCAGAATATGAGGAATACAAAGTGATGCATAGTCACCTTTGACCTATCCCAGTACAGTTCCTGCTCCACACACAGGAATAGAGGAACTGAGAATTGCTGCCAAAGTTTGAATACTTAGATCATGTACCATACTAGATAAATGCTAAGTAACATTGTTATTACAAAGTGTTCTTCTGGAATGTTTGGTTATAGCAGGATCCACAACTTCAGATGAAAGCCTTTTATAAACCATAAAGGAAAAGGAGCTCTTATATTAGTACTCTGTGTGTGTGTGCGCGCGCTCATGTGTATGTGTGTATATATATATATATATTTATTTGAACAGGCAAGAAGAAGAAAAACATTACTTTACTTTACCGTACCCTGTGCAGTTCCTATTGTAACTGACTGCTGTATGTTTCTCTTTGTAGCCCTTTGAACAGGAAGGTTCTACAGTGCAGGAAAATATCTTTGGGAGTAAAAGAGGTTCTTGGGAATGTGGCTGTGTCCTCTACTGTGATAAATTTTAGAAACCCTCGTCATGCCAATTAAGGCCGTGTCAGCACCAGTCAGCGTTTTTTCTGTTTAGCGTATTTAGAATCTCATTCTTTCATTCTGACAATATCATCAGCCCTTGTAGTGGTTTAGGCCTATCCAAATCTGCAGATCTAGGAGGAAAGCAGCTGATAAATCCAAAGGAAAAAATCCTTTTTTGCACATGTTGTTCTTTGCATGAGACCACTAATTTGGCAAAGGACATGGGTTCACATTTGGTTTACGTATATTTTAAGTCTAAAAGAGACTATGATGATCTTGTCTGACTGCCTACTTAAGACAGGCCAACAAACCTCACCCAATAATTTCTGCATCAAGCCCATAACTTCTGTTTGAGCTAGAGTATTTCTTTTAGAAAGCCATCCAGTGCTGATTTAAAGGCTGCAAGTAACACCACATCCCTCACTAAGTTGTTCCAAATGGATAATTAGCCTTACTGTTAAACTCAATCTTATTTTTAGTCTGAATTTGTCCAGCTTCAATTTCCAACCATTGGCTCAAACCATTCTATAGACTTGTGGAACAAAAATGAAACACCACCCTCTCAACTGTCCCTTATAATTACGTTTTGGTGACTCATTCTGGGTGGACTTGGCCCCATTATACTCCATAAATAATCATGTTTTAAAATGATTGTATAAAGCTCCATCTTCATGACCATTTTAACTGAGTCAATTGACCTGCTTACAACTCAGTTAAAAGTTGTAATATGATTACACCTACTGTGTCCAAGCAACCTGGTTAAAAGAAGCTTGTGAATTTTGGCTAGTTGTTTGTTAGGGTTTGTCTACACTACCGCACAGGATCAATCTAAGATACGCAACTTCAGCTACATGAATAGCATAGCTGAAGTTGATGTACTTGGATCTACCTACTGCAGTGTCTTCACTGCGGTAAGTCAACAGCTGACGCTCTCCCATCGACTCCGCTTGCGCTTCTCTTTCTGGTGGAGTACCAGAGTTGACGGGACAGCACTCAGGGGTTGATTTATCTCATCTATACTAGATGCGATAAATTGACCACCGCTGGATCGATCGCTGCCCGCTGGTCCAGCGGGTAGTGTAGACAAGCCCTTAGTGTTGCTGTTTAAGTTCTCACGAGTGGACTTTGAAGTCAGAACTTCATTTAGATAAACAGAAATGTTCCTACCTCTTTGGGTGGCGTTGCTTGATTGGGCTGAGTGCACATTTTACAAGGCAGGAATGCATTGGCAGAAGGGCCAGAAACCTAACTTTTTTTTTTTTAATGAGCATATACATTATATTAGATATATTATGATTTTCTTCCCCACCCCACCACAAAAATCCTCTTGTATTTACAGATAATCTGCAAGGCTTATGTAGCATTTATTTTGTTGTTTCATCTGCTTAGCCACGCAAGCCAACCTTGTATCTGTCACACTTGTATCTGTCAATGTTACCATTAAAAATCCACGTTTTCAGGAATTTCTGATTTAACTGTGGAAATCCATTCTAGACAGAATGTCCACACACAGGTCAGGACTACATTACAAAACTTATTGCTGGAACTATATCTGTCAGAAGTGTGAAAATACCCACACCCCCTCACTGTCATAACTTTGTTATTAAAATCCCCAGTGTAGATGCAGCTACTGCCTGCTGTCTTCTAAACTGCTTCAGTTGTCTTAGCTAATATAGTTCAGAGAGGTGATGTTATTATATGGGCAGAAAACTCATTCTATGGCTGTATCCATGCTAGGGGCTATGTTGGCAAAGCAAAGACTATGTAGTGTAGACTACCCCACAGACTTGCGCCAAAATAACAAAACGTGTGAATTAAACCAATTTAGTTATTTTGATGCAAATGTGTGTAGATCAGCCTTTTACTCATACAAACAGCCCTTAGTATTGCCAACCCTAAATGTTCAAAAATCACGAGTCAGGCTCACAAAAGTCACGAGATTTAAAAATAATGATTTGGGCTCTTTTTGTTTTCTGGCTTTTGGATTTATGAAGTGCATTAGGGCCACGTTTTCAAGCTGTTCTCCACAACCAGCAAGGATAAAAACATTGTGGGTGTTTGGGTTTTTTTAATTAAAGCTCAGACTCTCTTGTATTCACTTGTCTTCGGGAGCTAGGCTATAAATAAAATTTCAGCTATCATGAGAACCATGATAAAAACAGGAGTTGGCAACACTGATATTTATTTCAGCCATAAACATGAGGATAAAGAGCCATAAGCAATAAGATTCATGGGATTATAAAGAAGAAATCTTCTTAGAGAAACTTGATTGCTGTCCCTGATAGAATTACAAAGTTAGCAGACAAAGGGAACAAAGTAGATATTATATTAGGCTTTTAATAAAGTGTCTGATACTGTCTTTCTCAAAAACAACTGGGAAAAACAAAATTATGAACGGATGATATTTCATTTTCATGGTTATAAGAGATTTATTTAAAATGGCGAAAGAAAAAATATAGATATATTGAAGATCTTGACAATGATATTTAGTTGATATTAAATCAGTTACAGTTTTGGTTAAAATTTTGTGAATTCCAATAAGTTTATAAGAAGAGCATGCACGCTTTGCACATGCATTATCAGATACTATATGTTCAGCACATGGCTAAATAGTCCCTTTCCTTACCCTGTGCCTGCTCAAAACACCTGGTAATACGGATAAAAAAGAAAGCCACATGTGCATACCTACAAACATACCTGAAAGTATAACAGTTTTCCATGTATTTGCCTGAAATCCTAAATTCTGTAGAAAACTAAAATGTTCTTTTCTTTCTTTTAAACAGCAAAATTTGGAGAATAACCTCACGAACCTTATTAAGAGGAATACTGAACTGGAAACTCTCTTGGCTAAACTCATTCAAACCTGCCAACATGTGGAAGTGAGTATTGAGCTATTCTTGAAATACTTGATATCTGAAACATGTATTTACAGCCAGTACCTGTGCACTTCAGAAATCCTCAGCTTCTAGGAATTCTGGAGGAACTTCCTAGAGCAGGAGTAGGCAAACTATGGCCCATGAGCCAGATACAGCCCCGTGGCGCAGCAGGGCTAAGGCAGGCTCTCTGCCTGTCCTGGCCCCGCGCCGCTCCTGGAAGCGGCCAGAACAACATCCCTGCGGCCCATGGGGTGGGGACAGAAGACTCCACGTGCTGCCTTCACCTGCGGGTACCTCCCCTGAAGCTCTCATTGGCTGCAGTTTCCCGTTCCTAGCCAATGGAAACTGCAGTTCTATGTTATGATAATATTTCATACAGGGCCATTTAGCTTCTGACTACATTTTCATTCCTGTGGCAACTCGGTGTTATTCAGAGAACATTGTAGATACCTAATAGACCATTATATTAAATATTAATAATGGTGTACAGGAAAGGTTTCACAATATTGGGATTTAGAACATTTCTTGCCTACACGTATAGCAGTCTAAGGGAAATCTGCTTTATTCACCAATATTACACTATGGAAAATTCCTGTAGAGAAGAATAGCCTTTCTACAGAATCTTTAAAACAACTTTTAGAATCTAATAGAAATTACCTTGGTAGACTGCTATAAGATAGTTACCAAAGTCTATGGAAAGATACGATTCATTATTAAATGCTTCAGGTTTTTAGAGTAACACCTATAGAATCCTGTTGGTTTCATCCCTATACAATTCTGTAGGACTTTCTCATAGGATATTTTATTCTTGGTTTGATTTTGGTCTTTTCTGGTATGTGGCATCTACCTTTTTTCCACAGGCTTCGATTCAGCAAGGTACCCAAGCTTGTGCCTAACTTTAAGCAAGTGAGTGTGGCTATTGAGTAGTCCTATATGCATGTGCTAAGTATCTTGTTAGGTTGGGCCTCAGTGTCTACTGCGGTATTTGGTTCTATCTTGGAAACAAAGACAAGATACATCACTTCTTGTTTCACTTGTTTAACTCTGGTAGAAAATTTTCCTAATGGGGATGAGATTTTGGTGAAACAAGACCTCCTCTCCATTAGGGGAACTACAACCAGCACAACCCAAAATGTGGATGGACCCTGCACATTTTAGGGTCAGTCTTCAGGGCAAGTCTATGCTTAAAACGCTGCATCGGCTCAGCTACACCAATGCAGCAGCACCGCTGTAGCGCTTTAATGAAGATGCTCTTAACTGAAAGAGCTCTCCCATCAGCATAGTTAACCCACCTCCCGGTGAGGCAATAGCTAGGTGAACGGGAGATGCTCTCCTGCCACCACAGAACTGTCTACACAGGGAGTTAGGTTGGTGTAACTACATCGGGCAGGGGTATGGATTTTTCACACCTCTGAGCAACATAGTTATACCAATATATGTCTGCACTGTAGATGAGACCTCAGTTTTCTCTGTGTTCTTCAATATGCTACAAATTCTAAGCTTTCTTTAAAAAAAAAAAAAAACTAACTTATTACATTGTAAAGATACAGCTGCCACACTGCAAACAGATGTGCTGCTGTCCCTTGATCTCAATTTTACAAACAATTCTCTCCAGACAAAAAGCAGCAGCTGCAAAGTTGGGAACTCATTCCTTCCCAGCCAGTTGGTCTAATTAGCATATAAATTAGCTCAATATTAAGAGATGTGCCTGAATCACAATCCTGGATCCAAGCACCACTGAAATTTGGACAATTTTGGATCTGGCTATTAACTTAACAGCTGTCCATGTTTATCATCAAGGACCCAACTGTGACAGACTTGCAACATCTGGGACAAACCTTATGGAGTAAAATAAACTTTATTGAATTAGGATAAACCCTTCTGAATTAGGTTTAATACCTTTTAGGATCCATGGTATTAAAATGTAGTTTTATGTGTGTTCTTGTGGAATTTTATGTAACTTCTCTTGAAGGAGCAGGATGCTAATGTAATTCCTCTGGTTATCAACCTCTTTGAAGCCACCCCCTGGAGAGGTTCACATATGCTAGTTCAGACTGGATTCTCCAGGAACCAATAGCCGAGGAAAGGATTTTTGGATAAATAGCTGGTAGTAAACTGACTCGGAGCCTTCTTCCTGATCCAGCAAATTGACAGGACCCCTGGTCCACGCAGGGCCCCAGTCCTTATGGTAGAGTTGTAAGCACTAGGCCTACTGAGGCCCCGTGGGAATGGGTGTTTGTTCTGAGCTGAAGCTCAGTGATCAACTGGTAACCAAAAGGAAACCCCTTAGATGAGGTGTTGAAGGACTGCTCCTGCCAGAGTCCATGTTAGGGTCCGGGTGCTGTCTGGTCACCTTATTAGCATGCATGTAGATTATTGGGTTTTTAAAAATGTTTTCTCTCTAGTGCTTTTACATTAAGAATAAAATAGGCTTGCATAAAAAGAGAAAGCAAGCAGGACTGCTTTGGCAGCCTGTCTCTGCTGTGAACAACACAGTGAATGCCAGGAACTGTTCAGCCTGGAAATACCCCGGTCAAGAGGAAGAGATGTATGTCTCAGCCCAAGAGAGGTGATGGCCGGGGAGCAGGAAGCCTAAGAGTGGGTCCTCTTGGTATACCACTGGTGTGTGAGTGTGGAGGGGAATATAGGTGCAGTTGCCCAGAACTGTGACACCAACCAAAACTTTAGAGCTGAACACCCTAACCTTGAGAAGTTGAGATCTGGATCCAGATAAAAACTTCATCCTGAGTCCATCTATACTATTTTTTGAGCACAGGTAATTGCTTTTTGTCTCTTTCTTTTAAATAAAAATAAAATACAAAAGTACAAAAGTCAAGCAAAACAAACCTTTTGTTAATGCAACATTAATGTTACAAAGTTAAAATGACAAAAAAGTCAGGAAAGGAAAAATGTAAGGTTCTACTAGCAATGTTAATTTTGCCATATTTCTTCTCTGACTCGACTGCTTCAGACTTAGACAACCTGAACCTGCAATATGACACCGATATGTTTTGAAGTGTTTACAGGACTGGGGCCTTAGCATTTTCTATTTCAGTTTTTCTGGTTTCACATATTACTGATAATGTTGTAAAATGTATTCTGTAAAATATACACTGATGTACTACATGCCCAATGCATCATAAGAGTTGCTGTTGTATAATAAATTCACTATTGCCTGACTGTGTTTTTAATTTTGTAGTCTTATTGTTGCCTTAGAATTTTTTTAAACACACAGTTACTTTAAATAAGATAAGCCTTATATATCTTAAGGATATATCTTGTGCAAAAATATATATCCAAAACAAAGGAAGGGAGACAATGGCATTGGAACAATGTTTATTGGGGGGGGTGCTGAAAGCCATTGAACAAAGCTGTAAACCCTGTATATTATGGAAACCTCTTCAAGCCAGGGGGTGCTTCCTCACCCCCAGCACCCTTAGTTCCTGCACTCCAAAGGGAGAAAAACTACTGTTCTTTGATTTTCTGTTTCAGAGTTTATTAAGATGTGCACAGGCTACAAAACTTATTTAAACTACCTTCATTTGCTCTTATAAAATAGTAATAAAACTTAACATTTTAGCAGAGCATTTTGGTCCTCAAAAGAATGGTAGTTACAAGAAAAATTAAATACAACCAAAAATGAGTGGGGTGTTCCTTCTAGTTTTGCTCTTCGGTTTTTAGTGTGTGGCAGACCTGATGATTCTGACAAAATGAAAAATGGGCTATAGGCCTTCTGTAAAAAAAATTACCTGGTCTATGGGGGAGATATGTTGTAAATGTTTTATACATTGCCTGTGTTTATCATCCAGTGAAGTGATTTCAATGAACCCAAATGTTCACTGGTTCTGCTACTCATTACAAAGTTTAACTCCCCAGCAACTGATTTCACCATTGATACATTATTTAGAGTTAGGGTGACCAGATGTCCCTATTTTATAGGGACAGTCCTGATATTTTGGGCTTTGTCTTATATAGGTGCCTATTACCTTCTACCCCCCGTCCTGATTTCTTTTATTTGCTATATGGTCACCCTATTTAGAGCACACCCCTCAAGACATAAGAACTGATGACTTAACCGTACTAAGGAACAAATCCAGTTCACCCTATGACTTAAGCATGACTTCTTTGTGTCTTTTAAAAACAAAAAAACCCAGAGATGCGCTTCACTCCTAATTGACATGGGTAACCCTGGTGACTTCAATATGAATACTTACGTGAGCAAGGCAAGCAGAATTTGGCTCCAAATTAATAAAGAGGTCAGAAGACAATTTTAAAAAATCAATATAATTTTGGTGGGGTTGAGGGAGGAATGAGGGGGAGCTACCAAAAAAGTAGTTTTCATCTATAATATGAAGTATAAGCCCTGATTCTGCAAACACTTAAGCACATTATTAACTTTACGCATGTCTCTATTCCCATTTGGGGTCACACATGGTAAATTTAATATATTGCATGATCCTCTATGCACATGCACATACACACAGAGAGTCTTTTTTGGGCAGGGTTGTTTGGTTACACACACACTCTGATTTATAGTTGGTTTCACTCACTTTTCTGATTCATCCACACCTGTTTTTTTAACTCATTCCGCACCCTCTCGTTTTTCATTCCTCACCTTTCCAGGGAATCCAAAAGGCAGGTGTACTGTGAAAGGTTTTCTCTGCTTTTCAGGGGAAACTGGTGTTAGGGGCACAGCTGGCTCCCAACCTGATCATTAGGCAACCCAGAATGTTCACCTGGACCCAGTGATTTCCCCTCACTCCAAATGGTTGCACTTCCTAATTGGGCAGGGGAACCAGCAGTTTGCTAATTGAGCCTTGCAGAAACAGCACAGAGACTGCTCAATACATACCATGCCTGCAGCTGTGCTTACCCTGCTCTCACCTCTGCTTCATGCTCCAGCCCTTGTTTCAACATGCTTCTAGTCCAGGGGTCGGCAAACTTTGGCACATGGCCCATCAAGGTAATCCACTGGCGGGCCGTGAGACATTTTGTTTACGTTGACCATCCGCAGGCACAGACCCCCGCAACCCCCAGTGGCTGTGGTTTGCTGTTGCCGACCAGTGGGAGCTGCAGAAAGCAGCACAGGCTGCAGGGACTTGCTGGCCACCGCTTCCCGCAGCTCCCATTGGCCGGGAACAGCAAACTGTGGCCATTGGGAGCTGCGGGGGGCCGTGCCTGCGGACGGTCAACGTAAACAAAATGTCTCACGGCCTGCTGACGGATTACCCTTGTTAAGCCGCGTGCCGAACGCTGCCACCCCTGTTCTAGACCTTGCTCCAAGCCCTGCTCCTGCCTTGCTCCCAACCCTGTTCCTGCTTCAGTCCCAGAATGTACCTGCTCTGTTCTGGTTTCTGAATCCTGACTACACCTCTGGCTACATCTGAATATGATTCCTGCTTACCCTTCAACTTAGGCTTTGGCGTCTGACTCCAGTTCTGACCTTTGGTTGGCTCCTCAAACCTGACTCTGGCTTCACCCTTGGACTGTTACCTGTTTCCTTGATCTAAGCTTGTCATTACCTGACATATGTTTTAGGAAATTGGTTAAAATGTTTATTAGTTACTCAATAGACTGAAGCTGTTCCAGTCCGTTATGCACTAATGTAATTAGAACACAGCTGTAGAAGAATCTGAACAATTAGCTGTGAGGGGGAATACAGGTTTGGCCTGTAGACAACATAATAACATCTGGGTTTTAGCCATTGTTTTCAGTCTACCAAACGTAATAGGCAAGATTTATGGATGCTATTGCAAAATTTCTTTTCATTTTTTCCAGTCAAAATCATTCTTTGGTTATATAAGGGAGGGAGGGGCATTTTTACATATTTGTATAACTCTGGAACTGCTGCACTCACTGTGTTTTTTATAATGGAAATGTTTGGATTCTAACTCAGCTATAAAAATCTTGCTGCAGGCTTAAACTCAGCAGACAAGGCCACAGTCAAAAGTGATTTTGTGTGTGTGTGTGTGTGTGTGAGAGAGAGAGAGAGAGGTTTTCATGGTCAAGTTATATAAATCCCCTGAAAAAACAAGGGGGAATAATGATGGGCCCTTAACTCTGACAGCACAGATACTGACACTGTGATACGGATCAGACGCCTCTCTACATCAGTGTAACAATAGCAGAGCAAAAGATAGGGAGGAAAAATGGCAAGCACTGTGGAAATCCTGCAGTCGCCTTATCCAAAGAAAGGGCCTGATGGAAAGTCACAATTCAGGGGCTGAGGCACAGGATAGCATAGGAAAATAAATGTAGTTTAAAATAATGAAAATTCAAATATCTTCTCAGACTTCAGCCACTTAATCAAAGAGTAACAGCCATGTTAGTCTGTATTCGCAAAAAGAAAAGGAGTACTAGTGGCACCTTAGAGACTAACCAATTTATTTGAGCATAAGCTTTCGTGAGCTACAGCATCCGATGAAGTGAGCTGTAGCTCATGAAAGCTTATGCTCAAATAAATTGGTTGGTCTCTAAGGTGCCACAAGTACTCCTTTTCTTTAATCAAAGAGCTTCTTTGAGTTGTACAGAGAAGTATGTCTCCCTTCCTTTTTCCATGAAATAAGCTTAGAATTCTCCTTGTTTGTGGTCTAGGAAAAATTAGAACTACGCTGGCAGGGTGCTCCCCTGAGGACTCTTAAGTAATAAAAAGGCTCTGTTCATGACAATAAAAATAATGCACTGTGTGATGCCAGCTCCTTTTATTTCTCATTCACAAACTGAAACTTGGGAGCACTTCATTCAGATCTCACATTAGCTGTAGTCTCCTCTGCTTCTCAGCTCATAGGAAGGATTAGGTGGAAATCCTGTCTACAGAACATGTTGATAAGTACTTTAGTAAAGCAGCCCCTCTTTATCATCAGAGTTCTGACATACGCTGTTTATAATAAGCTACCTACTTCAGATGATGTTTACGTATGCTGAATTTATTTGCATAATGCCCAGTACAACAGAAAAAATAGATAAAATAATACACAGAGTTCATCCCTCACAAGACGGCATTCAGTAATGGAACTTGAGGTGAGAGTTCATTATCTATCATTATATTGGTGGGGGGGGGATCATACTTGGGAGGCAGTGAGGGGGTAGGAGAAAAGAAGGTAGGAGTGAGTTTATTAGGGTCATCACAAGAGGGCAAGGAGCTTCTCTTGGACACAGGAAACCAGTGAAAGAATTTAAGAAAAGTGGTGGCATAGTTGGAGTGATACTTTTATACCAGTGTTAGGGGGAGACATAAGAGGAAAAGTTGGAAAATAGAAAGTTTCTGGTTGGGAGATGACCCAGGCCTGGACTAGGGATTTAGATGTGCAAACTCCTGCTAATTCCCCCTTGCCAGGAATGTGTCTTTGTGATTCCCATGCTGATTCAGACGGAGGTTGGGATTGCAATGTATCATGGGAGGCATAGTCCAGCCAGAGAGCCCAGCCCAGAGATGATGGTAGGAGCATAATGCGCATGAACTACTGCTTCCCTGAGGCATGACATGAAATGCACATATTAATGGCAAACTGACTCAAAACGAAACAGTTCATGTCGGTTAAGCAAACCAAGATGTGTTGTTTTGGGTTGATCTGACATGAATATTTTGTTTTGATTTTTCCAACAGAAAACTGAAAAATTTCAGTAAAATTATTAGATATTGGTTAGGGGGCGTTTTATATAGAAAATTCCTGACCAGGTCAAGCAATGTTTCTTAAGAATTGCATGTGTCATTTCAGCTGGTTTCTCTTTCCTCTAATCCTTTTTCTGATTTTCTTATAAAACAGTGAACAAATATTAAATGTTTTACTTTATTATTAAAACTAAGGTAGCTGATAACAGCTACAAAAATATTTTTCCTCCCTCCCCCATCCCCTTGCATTCCCTTGAATTATAAGCAATTACTCAACGTCTTTCTCAGTTTCTTTATCTAAGTCCTAGAAGTAATTGAGATTTTTATATTTTGGTGGATGAGCAGGAATAAATGACTTGAAGGAAATTGAGTTATTGTTGGTGAGAGTAATTAGTGATATCTTTAAGCTGTGCACAAACCCTTAAAGAAGGGTTTACGTCATTTGTATCCTAAGACAGTTATTAATGAGCGAGTGGTACTTTCTCCATTATTATTGTTCAGATGAACTATGAACATGCTCTATCTTTGTTTTAGGAATCATGTTAGTACAGAGTTTGCTGTTACTGTGTGTCTCTCAAACAAGATATTTTTATTCAGATCACAAATGAATATTAGGCAGTAAACTTCCGAAGTTTGTGGTTGCTTAAACCTCAAAACAAAAAAAAAAGGCAAGGGGGGGCAAAAATAGTGTGGGTGACCACACTCTTCAAGGTCCAAGACAAACCACAGGGTATTCTCAAGCAGGGTAAACCACAGAGTTTATTGAGGCAGTTCCCCTCACACACCCTGCAACAGTCTTATTAGGCCCCTCAGGCCTGTCCCAGGCAGCACAGTACTCCTTTTTGTAATAGAGCAAAGAAATAGTTTCAAAAACAAACTCAGGAGCCCTGTGAGAAGTCTACCTTCTTCTAGAAAAATTTCTATTAGACGGTCATTTTTTTTCCATTAATGCAGAAATAGAGAGCTCACTTTGCCAGTCTGTCTATGAGGGAGGAATTGCAGATTTCCATTTTGTCAAATTCACTCCTTTGGCTGCTAAAATAATTACGGCAATCCTTTTCTCAGTGTTAACTAGTAATACCAACTCATCCAGCACCCCTAAAATACACAGGCTTGGAGAAGGAAAAATAGCAATATTTAAAGTTTTCAAAAGAGCACTGAATATAGTGTTCCAGAACACATGCATCTTTGACAGGTATAAAAGATGTGTGAAAGGTTAGCATGGGGGTGTTTGCACATCCAACATTCACTGCCTGTTGCTAATCAAGCCTTAAATGTTCTGGAGTCCAGTAATACCTGTTTAATATCTTGTTCTGGAATAATTGCAAAGGTAAGGAGCTTGAAGTATCTTTCACATTAAGCCAGATATCCTGCCAGGTTTCTGTTGAGATAGTAAGGCTAAGATTTTTCCCATTTTTCTTTGAAACTGAGATTGAGAGGGTAATGCCAAGCATTAAGCCACCTATAAGTAATTTCTACAAAGTGACTTGTATTTCCATATTTCTTAACACGTTTGTCTTGAGGTGAGAGTTGAAACAGAACAATTGTCCCCTAATCTTGCATGAATCCTTGAGCATAGCCCCTGAAAGAAGGAACTGTGAGATAATGGTAGCTGATATTGGTTGTATATGTAAATTGAGGGAGGCCAGTTTATCATCTTGGATTATATCTTTAATTTTTGGTAATGCTTTTTCTGTACAAATTGTTTTAAGCATGGAGTTGGCCTTGATTCTAAGACAAAAGTTATCCCATAGTGGTACAAGAAACAAATTAGTGAGATTGGATGTGGTAATCGTTTTAACCCATTGCAGGATTCCCCATGTAGATGCAAAGATTGGATTTTTCCGTAAGGGTTTCATTAGCCTCTTAAAGTATATAAAAGAGGAGAGGGAACTAGGGGCATAGCTAAGCTTTTTTTAATCTCAAACCAGGTTAATGTTTATATAGAACTACCGCAGGGGAACCATCCTACAATATGACACACTTGGAATGCTAGATCATAGAGATCCAAATCTGGCAACCCGCATACCTCCAGTTGCCCAGGATTTTTAAAGTGTTTTGTGTGACAAGCCCGGCTGCTGTTTTTTTATCCCATATAAATAGGCTTCTCATGCAATTTATACAAGTACAGAGCAAGGGAGAGAGCTTGAAAGGCAATAGGTGAATGATATGTCATCCTGAGAGATATTCATATTCGCTATTTCTGTTCTTTCCAGTAAGGATAGAGGGGGGATGCCTCCTCTCGACATCCTTGGAAATTTCTTTTAATAGCTAGTCCATATTTATAGAAACAATTTTGGGAAGATCAGGACAAGTTTTAAATAAATAATTTATTTGAAATAGAAAATGTTGAAACTGAGAAGGATCTGATCTTTGGAATAAATCACAAGCAATTGATATAGCCAAGTTAATGTGAAAACCAGAGATCTTTCCAAAAACATCAACTGCATTCAATAATTATGGGATTGATGAGGATGCAGTCTTCCCAAAGATGTCATAAGCTTATAAACTGACTTTGTATTGTTTCCAGTTTATAGTCATACCTTCAATGGCTGAATGCTCTGATGTGTGTTTGAGAGTGAGATGAGAAAGAGGTGAGAGGGGACAGCACTGTCGTGTCTCTCTTTCTAGCTGAAATGGTGGGAGAAGTAATTCCAGTAGTTGATACCGAACAAGGGGACAATTGTATAATACTCTGACTCAATTCAGGAATATTGGTCCAAATCCACATTTTTTAGGACAGCCATTTTATAAGGCTATTCAATCCTATCCAAAGCTTTCTCTGCATCTAGAGATAAGGCCATGGAGGGATCATCTGAGCTTGTTGGATCAAGTGAGAGATTTTTCTCTTACCAGCAGTCATTCTCCCTTTAATGAAACCAATGTGACCTTTGTGTAATATTGATGAGATGGTGATATTCAGTTGTGTCACTAAAATTTTTGCAATTATTTTGCAATCTTAGTTCAGTAGAGATTGCGTGGCGGAGGGGCAGAAATTGCCACAGTTGCAACCATCTTTGTTTTTCTTTATTATTAACATAATTAAAGCAGTTCTCATGTCACAACCCTGGTGACTTTTTGGAATATTTCAAGTGAAGACTTTTGAAAGAATAGAAGATAGCGGATTACAAAATGTTTTGTAGAAACCCGCCAGAAAGCGATCTATCCCAGGGGCCATGCAGAATTCATATTTTTATGGCCAATTCAATCCTTTGTTTTGTGATAGCTTTGTCTCTAAACAGGTGTTAGGGTATTAAAAGGTAGGTCTTCAACAAAATGATCAAATTGATTAGAATCAAATTGGTTGTCTGATTTATATAAAGCTTGATAGAATTGCTTAAATTGATTATTTATATCTTTGGTTCAAGGATGGGACTAGAGTCTTCTTGTAATAAGAAGAAAGAAAGAATGTTGTTGGCTAGTTCCATCTTAAGTCTTGCCAAGTAGTTTACCTGTTTTATCTCCCCATTCATAATATCTTTGGCCCTTTGAGGGCAAATTCGACTTGACTGGATAAGCATTCATTATATTTATATTTGGCATTTATTAGAGAACTTAGGAGGTTTTCATTATTTCAGTCAGTCTTATGCTCTTCTCTGCAACTCATCTATTTTCTTGTCCAGAGAGCATAGTAATTTGAGCTGCTCTCTCCTTTTGAGAGTCATACTTTATCCATTCATCCCTTACAGTAGCTTTTAGAGCTTCCCAAAAGATGGTATCTGAGGTGACTGAGTGCTTATTTTCTTTTCTGAAGTTAGAAATGACTGAATCAACTGTAGAACTAAATTTTGCATCTTTTAGTAGCGGAGCATTCAGCTTCCTCCTAGAAGATTTGAATGATGTGTAACCAGCATCTATGGTAGATATTAGGGCTGTCAATTAATCACTGTTATCTCAAGCAATTATCTCAAAACAAATTACCTCGATTAAAAACATTAATCACAATTAATCGCAGTTAAACAATAATAGAATACCAATTGAAATTTATTATAAATGTGTTTGGATGTTTTTCTATATTTTCAAACACCCAAAAGATACCTGGTTTACCTGTTGTGTTTTGAGGACTCACAAGTCATAGGATATTTGACTGAAACTGCTCTTGCTGAAGCAATCAATGAAGGTTTCTTCAGGCCTGAAGGAAACAGGTACTAGAACACACCAGGCACTGGACACAAAAATAAAATCCATGAGAACCCCATCAATTAGACATGTGACATCCAAAACCAGCAGGGAGGAGACCTAGGACCAAAGACCCTGCACTGAAGTCAACATAATTGGCACTGAAGACAATATAGTATCATAGAATCACAGAACTGGAAGGGACCTCGAGAGGTCATCTAGTCCAGTCCCCTGCACTCATGGCAGAACTAAGTATTATTATCTCCAATTATGGAGATTTCACAACCTCCCCTAGGCAATTTATTCCAGTGCTTAATCACTCTGATAGCTAGGAAGTTTTTCTTAATATCCAACCTAAACTTCCCTTGCTGCAATTTAAGCCCATTGCTTCTTGTCCTATCCTCAGAGGTTAAGAAGAACAATTTTCTCCCTCCTCCTTGTAACAACCTTTTATTTGCTTGAAAACTGTTATCATGTCCCCTCTCAGTCTCCTCTTTTCCATCATCTGCTCGTAAGCCAACACTCGTGGCACTGAAGCAGATACCAAGTCCAGCAGCAGGAGAGGCTGCCCTGATAGTTCAGTCAGAGACTGTAGGCGGAGCTCAGTGTTTTTGCAGAGCGAAGACCACACATGGCCTCCAGGAAGAAAGCCACTAAGTCCCAAATGGAGTCGAGGGCTAGTGACAAGAAGCCTCCTATCATCTCTGCATGGGGGGAAACTTCCCTACTGCTGACTGCACAATGATGTCAGGGTCAATATCATCAGAGTCACTGTTGCCGCCGGACATGTCCCTGTTGGAATCCAGAAGGCGCAGTTCTAAGACAACTACTGGCACTGATGTGCAGACCCAGTGTACCTTTGCGCTGCCTCTAAAGGGAAATCTGCTCCTCCTGTCTATCACAGTGGCACATGTTCTTGCCCCCTTCCAGTAGATAACCCTCTTTCCTGAGGTCCACAGGTGAGACCACAGAAAGAACCAAGTGGCTTTCCTTACAGACCTCAGCCTAACCACATTGGGAATGACACTGGGCTAGCCTATGCCAGACTAGCAGGCCATATCTGTATAGCATGCCATCATGATTTTATTGGGCTTAGTTGAGTCCACCCCTACACACTTCCAGGAGTCAATCTCCATTCCATTCCATAAAGAGGCAGAGATTGTACTCACAAATGGCATCCCTAGCTAGACCACTGACACTGGACAGAAGAGAATGCCAAGAACGGTCAGATATGGGACCTGAGGAGAAACAGCAATAACATCCTGCCTCACCATCCAAGGACTTTTACTGTTCATCACCCGATGAAGCAGTAACTCTATCAGTGCCAGTAGACTTCCAGTCATTTCAAGAATTACTTTATAAGAATCACAGATACCAGAAATATACATGTCTGTCATAAAAGAAAAATCTCATCAGTTGTTTAACATGCTGGCAACTTCAGGCCCAGCTAGAATTGCCCTTCCAATAAATGAAGGACGGCTAAGGTCCTGGAAAAACACCTGCCATGACTGTGATCCTAGGAACACCACAGCGTCAGATGGCAAGGGTTTCCCTGATATGTAACAGAAAAACTCAGTTGGCCTGACCAGCTCACAACACTTAGCATGCTTTTGTCATAATATTTAAAACATGTCTTGGAATATCATTCAAAACTAAGAACATGAGGGACACTAATATTACAGTGAAATGTACGTAACAATGCTATATGTGAAATTATGGATACTCACTGATCTTACATTCTGAAGTCTGCAAAAGGAGGCAAAACGTTTTTCCAGACTAAGGAGAAAGGCAAACACCTCTTTGTCTCAATTGCAAATTGAACTAGGCATGACCAGGGGCAGGGACAATGGGCTACTTATTTGCATCAGAGATTGTAGGAAAATCATTTGCATTGGGAAAAAAATCACAGGAGACTGCAAAATTAGCACGGTGTCGGCTCCCTGGTGGACATACAAAGCTGAACCCCCAGGATGGCTTTCTGACTTTAAAGACAAAGAAACTTGGGGGATATAAGGAACTGCTGAAAGCCTCTGGGATATCCATCACCTGGGAGAACAAAGAAGCCAGTGCTTTGTATCTAAGCTGGGTCATCCTGCTGAACAACTTGGAGAATGCTGACAACTTGGTGTGAGTAAGAAACGATGTTAGACAAAACTGAATCTTGCTAGAATCAAATTCTAGGCACTAGAAAGCATGTTGTTGTTGTTGTGTGTGCAATCCTTTCATACCTTGTTCACTCTTGCTTGAAATCACTTAAATCTATGCTCTTCCTAAATTTATGCCTAGTTTTACTACAAACCATCTCAGTGCTGTGTATTGAGGTGGAGTGCATCACCCCAGCTATGCTAACAAGCTCTTTGGATGGAGTGAACTTGGTGTTACCCCTGCAAGTGTCTGTCAGAAGGACTGGACACTGCAGTGGAGATTATTTTGGGGAGACTTGGGACTGGATGTTGTTGTTGGGGGTCACCCTGTGAAGAGTAAGTGGGCTAATGAGATAATTGTGCTGTGAGCATGCTGCTGGAGTGAGGGCTCTGAGCCAAAGCTGCACAGCACAGAGGCACCCGGGGTTGTAGGGCAGGTGGTGACAGAACCCCTTACTAGTCTGAGTGAACCCCCAAAGCATCACAACCATTCACCACAAAACGGTTGAAGAGGTACCAAGTCACTCAAAGAAGGATCTGAGTACTTCTAAGCCCACCCAAGCACAAACTTCTCAGCCATGTCAACAGTGCAGGAGAAATCCAAGTCCAAAAAAATCATCTCAAAGGATAAGGGCCCAGAAAGCTTAACTTATTCATGAGGCTACCATATTCCCCTGCCTCCCTTCTACTACAGGTAGAAAATTATCAGGCCGATCTGGCTATTTTTTTTTTTTGGCGTCTAGGAGAGAGTGACATGCTTTCTGTTTAAAGCTCCTACCGGATAATAGCCAAAAGCTCAAAGAGAGAATCAGAAAGGGACAATTAGTAGCCAAAATTCTCCTAACAGTGCTTCAGACACCATGGCCAGATCCATGGCCATGGTGGAGATGACATAAAGAGCTTCCTGGTTTCAGACATCAGGTATTCCCAGAGAAGTGCAAGCCCTTTGAAGGCATGGACTGATTCAGTGAGCACAGAGATAACCCTGTACACTGTTTAAAGACTAAAGCTATCTTCAGTCAATCGTGCTTACTTTATGGGGGCTCAACTAGCGGAGGTCCTCTAAGGCAGACTGGGCATCTGGCTATTTTAGAAGTTTTTAGGACCTCCTCTGGTTCCCTCAATGTCCAGTGGTGGCAGTGGCAGGGGATGAGGCTAGTGGGGCTGCCCAATGGAGGAGGGCAGCTGCCAGATGGGGCTGCGAGGAGCAGGCTGACAGGGAAGTGTTATTGCCTTCTCCCCAGCTGCTCCCCACTCCTGGCACAGAGCTGCTCCTGGTGGCACTGCCTGCACTGGTTGGACTTCAGCTGCTTCCCTCCCCCTCCCCCCCCTCCCCGCTCATCCCCCATGGGCTCTGCTGTCTGGGCTGCTTCTGGCCTCTGCTCGGATTCTACTTCAATGGCAAGGAGCTAATTTGAAAAGGTATGGGGGACAGACTAGGGGATGTGGGGCTTGCTGGGAGCCAGACAGGAGGTGCAGACTGGGATGGCAGCGTGTAGGGGACCAAGTGGGGGGTGAATGGGTCTCATTCTGCTTGAGCTGAGCAGCTCCAGGGGAAGGGTTGCAGGAGATACCCAGCCCTGGGCGGGGGAATGCGGACACCAGGGGAGGTTGAGGAGGAAGGATGGGGAGCAGGTCCACAGCCCCAGAGGTCAAGTAGGAGGCTGGAGGATGAGTAAGTTGGTGAGGGGTGCCTTGACCTATTCTTGCATCAGGGTCCTCCAGGGCCTTGTTACGTGACTGAGTGAATCAAAATTCCTCAAGGGCCTCCTGCATACTTACCCACCTGTTAGAGAACTTACTCAACATTATCGTCCGAAAACTCAAAGAACCTCCTTTCAGGCAGCTGCTGGATTGCTCAGCATATCATCTACCCTCAAGAGGGTTTTTCTGGTGGCTCTCTCCATGGCACAGAGGGTAAATGAGCTTGAAGCCTTCATGGCTTAGACTCCTCACACATCCTTTCATAGGGACAAGGTAGTGCTCAGACCACACCCTACATTCATCCCAGTTGTGGTCTCAGAATTTCACCTTAAGTCAGTCATTTTACTGGTCTCTTCCCCAAATCAGACTCAATACAGGAAGAAAAGAAGCTAACATGCTTTGGGCATTTCAAGAGCCTGGCTCTATTACGTTAACAAGACCACACCTTTTAGACTCTCTCTCCACGTCTTTGTGGCTATATCTGGCCCATTGAAAGGTCAAGTCAGAATCCCTGATCAGGTTCTGTATTGTATATCTGCCATCTATCAGATAGCTGGCAAGACCTCTCCCTCTGAATGTCAAGGCACAGCCTGACAGCATCTTCAGCCTGCTTCAGCAATCTCTGAGATCTGCAAGGCAGCAACACGGAGTAACCCTCTGATATTTGTTCATCATCATTACCTTGACATGGCAGCCAGCCATCGGATGCAAAGCCTGGGAAAACCATTCTTTAATTATTATTTGATGAATGCAGCAGAAACCTCTTGTTCCCATCCTCCTGAGTCCATGCTGATACTGTTTGCCAGTCACCTACAGTAGGATCCACACTAGCATTTGAAGAAAGAATAGGTGTTTACTATGACTGGTTCTTTAAGATGTTGTAGTCGGTATGGATCCCACAACCTGTTCTCTGTGCAAAATCTTCAGCAACATAGGCTTTGAATTGCAAAGGAACATGAGGAGGCACAGGGCTTGTGTGTGGCCCCAGTGGATACTGCTATTCAAAAGACTTCTATTTTGAGCACACAAGGGGCATGTGCAGTTACAGTGAGCTCCACACTGACGACATCTTGAAGAAGCACAGTCGTGTAAGTAACCATTTTTTAGTTTTCCTTCTGATCCTGAAAAAAACCAAACACCACTGTCTATGCCTCAGCTGCTGCCACATATGTGGTTGTAGAAAACAACAAAATAACTCTTCTAGCTTCATTTTCCTCAAACCTAGTGTTTATTTTGTTTACAGTCAAAGGCATACACGTCTGGAATGTAATGGCACTGTGATTTTTGTGGTCTTTATCAGAATATTCCAAACACCTTTGATCTGAAGGCTTTTTGGCTGGAAATCTTACAAGAATAGACTTTTCATGAAATTTCTGATCTTTTTAAATACTGATTGGGTTGGAAATATTTGATAATAGCCTTTTTCATGTTGTTTAGTCACTTATCAGTCTGCTCCCAACAGTGGTGCAGAGGCATGTAAAATGACAATATTTTAAAAAATAACACAGACACTCTCCAACCCCAGAAAAAGTTTTATTGGATTCTCTCTTGGGACAAATGTTGGTGACAATCGACCCAAACTGGTTCAGCTACCCTGGCTTAATGGAGACATTGTTCACAAAATTCTTACGTAGCCTATGTAGGTTGCTTTATTTTTGTACTCACCTTTTTTTAAACCTGCTATGAAACTGTCTCTAAATCCAGATTTCCTGGTTAGAGAAAAATGTTGATAAGACCTAGAAAACAAACGAAAACAAAGCCTCCGGCTCACTTGAAATAGGAGATGACCGTTCCTTTCTCCAGCCCCAATTTAGAATAAAAATGTTGTAGATGATCTATTCAGATGGCAAGCTGATTAATATCACATATTTCCAAAGGCACAGTTTGTCATAATTGATAAAAATCAGTGTTGCATTCAGACTAGAAAAAATCTGAAAGAGTTTTATTCCAGTTTTCTTGAGAATGCTACTTTGTGCCTCACATAGTATCAGACAGACATAAAAGAGACATAAAAATGTGACCTCACCGCACACATCCAGTCTCATCATCCAAAGAGATCAAGAAGAAAATGTCTTTTTGTTGCTGATCATCATTCATTATCCCTTATATTTCCATCACATTGTTCTCATGTGTTGGTGTCTCAGTGCACTGATAAGACGATAATTTTTATACCATGAGCTAATTGTCATATTTGGATAAGTTTTTAAAAACAAATTCTTAAAATGGACTTTAAGAAATGTCTTAGAAAAATAGATAATTTACACACTAAGCCATTAAGGAAATGGAGGGGCACAGTCTCTTTTGAAGGTTATGGAAATATTGTGTGGGCACAAATAAAGAACAACATTGGGAAACTGAATTACAATGATATCAATTGTTTTATGAAAACAGTTCACTCAGCTTTTTTTTTTTTAAACCTAGTCTCAAGCTATAATAATGGTTAGGCTTTTGCTGTTCTGAGACCACTCTGCTGATCATGCTGACTAATATTGCCTCATGGTTTCCTTCTACTCTGTCTGTCTGTTGTTTCTTGTCTTATACTTAGATTATCAGTGCCTCAGGACAGGGACCATGTTCTTGTTCTGGTTTGTACAGTGCCTCGCACAGTGGGGTCCAAGTCCATGACAACATCTCCTAGGCACTACAGTAATACAGTAATAAATAATAATCAACAACAAATCCTCCCTTCTGAGAGAAAATATTCAGATAAATGGCAAAAGGCATCCAAGAAGCCATGACACATGCCTTAAGTGCTGCGGACCTACTTTTCATACGAGAAATGTCTTCTATTCATTTGTGTTCTCTCTAAATTGAGACCCAGTTCAGCTCTCTGTTATCCCCATATGATATCTCTGTGGAGTGCAGTGGAGCTACTCTGATTTACCTGTGGGTAACTGAAAACCTAATTTTAGCCCATGGTATTCTTGAAGCAGTTAAATAAAACAAAGAATATTTTAATGTATAGAGGGATGGCTTCATGTGAATGAAGATTATCAATATTATAATTGACAGTTTGATTTTTACTGTATCTAATGAAAGGAGTGTAATTCTTTCATCAGTTTGTGGACTCAAAATCCCTGAAGGATGGTTACAGATCCACATGATGAAAAAGGGGAACGTTTTCAAAGGCACAGGAACATTTAGGCACCTAACTCCCATTGAAAGGCAACAGGAACTTTTGGCTCCCATTTGTACCTCTGGAAATCTCCTGCAAACTCCAGCTCTGTGGGCCAAAATGCACAGTGATGGTGAAGTTACCCTCCTGATGTAAGTGGGAAAATTAGTGTAACTGCCACTGAACTGGCGTTCAGTGAGTGTGAGATGGGACTACCATATTTTACAAGCCTTTCCTGTTTCAGGCCCCTTCCTATTATTTTGCACATCCTAATAAAGTCAAATGGGTGCAAGATACACTACTTTACCACTTACACTGTTTTCTGATCAATTTACCCTTGGCCAGCCTGGACTTAATAAGTAGGCTTTTCTCATCAGAGTAGCCGCTGGCTAGAGTACTTGTTTCATCCCGTCCCTTGGTAAGATTCTGCCAGGAGGGCTCCTATGCAGACTCAACCACAAATTAAACTGCCAACCTCTGATGAACCCCAGAGGGAGAGCTGTACTCCCATGAGGTGAATCTTGCTAGGAGACTACAGAACACTTTTGGCTCAGAGATGTGAATTACACAAGTGCTAGTAGGTGTGAGGTTAGCCCTGTGATTTAACTCTTTGCCAAATTAAGGTTGAGCTAGCAGCAGAAGATTGACTGTAATTGAGTTGTCCATTGTGTTATAATTTTGTGATTTACCAAACATCTGCTAAGGACTTTGAAACCACCACAACCATTTTGCTTATGACCTAAATCACAATTTGACTCAAGTCTCTGAATATGCAAGTCTAGGCAGCCTCTCAGAGAGCAGAACTCTTTGCAAGACAGTCCTCAGTTTTAGTTGAACTAAAACCAGCTGGCCTAATTTCTCCCATTGGGTTAAGGATGTTTGCAGCTACAACTCCCTGTCAGCGCACTGAGGAGCACCCATTTTTCTCTACTTGCCCACTCTCACTCTTGAAGATCAGCCTAGCAGTCATCTTTCTGTTTGGAAAATATTTGAGGTGCTCCCTGAAGAGCCCATTAGTCAGTAAGATGGATCACTGTGTTGAGCCAACATAGGACAACCCAGTTCCCTGAGGGGCCTGGGTGTGTTGCAACTTGCTTCCATAGAATCATAGAATATTAGGGTTGGAAGGGACCTCAGGAGGTCATCTAGTCCAACCCCCTGCTCAAAGCAGGACTGTCATAAATATAAAGGGAAGGGTAACCACCTTTCTGTATACAGTGCTATAAAATCCCTCCTGGCCAGAGGCAAAGTCCTTTTACGTATAAAGGGTTAAGAAGCTCAGGTAACCTGGCTGGCACCTGATCCAAAATGACCACTGAGGGGACAAGATACTTTCAAATCTGGAGTGGGGGAAAAGGCTTTTGTCTGTCTGTGTGATACCTTTGCCGAGAACAGATCAAGGATGCAAGCCCTCCAACTCCTGTAAAGTTAGTAAGTAATCTAGCTAGGAAATGCATTAGGTTTTCTTTGTTTTGGCTTGTGAAATTCGCTGTGCTGGAGGAAATGTGTATTCCTGTTTTTGTGTCTTTTTGTAACTTAAGGTTTTGCCTAGAGGGATTCTCTATGTTTTGAATCTGCCTGCCTGAGAGATTATCTTCCATTCTAATTTCAAAGAGGTGCTTCTTTTACCTTTTTTCTTTCTAATAAAGTTCTGTTTTTTAAGAATCTGATTGGGTTTTTTGGGTCTTAAAAATCGAAGGCTGGTTTCTGCTCATCTTGTTTATTCTCAAGCCTTCCCGGGAAAGGGTGTGTAAGGACTTGGGGGGGATATTTTGAGGAAATAGGAACTCCAAGTGGTCCTTTCCCTGTTCTTTATCTAAATCACTTGGTGGTGGCAGCATACTGTTCAAAGACAAAGCAAAATGTATGTCTTGGAAAAGTTTTTACTAAGCTGGTAAAAATAAGCTTAGGGGGTTTTTCTTGGGGGTCACCACATCTGTACCCTAGAGTTCAGAGTGGGGAGGGAACCCTGACAAGGACCAATCCCCAATTTTTGCCCCAGATCCCTAAATAGCCCCCTCAAGGATTGAGCTCACAACCCTGGATTTAGCAGGCCAATGCTCAAACCACTGAGCTATCCCTCCCCCAAAATTCCAAAGCCTTCCCAACCCCTACCAGATCACAGAGCAAGAAAGAGACTTCTGGCTACTGTGACCACTCATTGATGGAAACACAGGCCACTACTGTTACCTTGTCCTTCCGTCCTATCCTTCACCCCAATCCCCGTTTGTTTAGTTTATTTTACCTGTCGCACATTTTCTACATCTTAGATTGGGAGAACTGTCTTCCAGTTATCGGTTTGTATAGAGCCTGTTTAGAGTCCTTAAGCAGTGCAGAAATAAAAATGATTATTTCATTATCATAACAACAGGACTAGAGTCAGACCTTGTCTCTTTCATGGCAGCAGAGAACAATATCATGTAGCCAAAGCACAAAGCCATACCAGTCTGTTTTAAGTAAATTTCATACTATAAAATAGCAATGTTGTAAAACGGTATTTTAAAGCTATAAAATATTAGGTTGAAAGTAACAGTTAAGGCCCCAATTCAGCAGGGAATCTAGGCTCAGACGTAATTTTTTAAGTTCATGAGTAGTCCCATTGGCTTCACTGGTACTTAAAGTCAGTTAGGCATGTGCTTAATTAAGTACTGAAAAGGGCCTATGTAGCCTGCAACTATAATAAGATAATGTATCAATATTTCAGAGAGGGGTCAGAAAAACCTAGAAAATGAACTAGCTTTTTAATAGTAGTTTTGGACATGCTGTCCAAAAATTTTGAAATACATTTTCTACTTTAATAAAAATTGGATATGTGTTCAAAAGAATTTAAAAATACTTTATTTTTCTAGTTTCAAAGAAAAGAGAAATCTGTCTTCATTGAGTAAGAGATCAAAAAGGGAAAGTTTTGGAACCATTTTATTCATATAATATTGGTGGGTGCATCTTAATTTTTTCCCCTTTCTTAAATAAACTTGGCACTAAATAAAACATTGTTGTCTATATTTAGCCCTAGTGTGACTCCCCTGATGTCTGGAGAGTTACACTATAGATGAATTTGGTCCTATAGGCTAATTTAATCATTGATATAAATAATGGTGATAGAAATTACACATTGAGTGGAAGCTAGTCAGAAATCCTGTTTAAGTGATAAAGTAATTAATCTAAGCACCAGTCAACCATGACATAAGTGAGCACTGACATAAAAAGAGTTGCACCCATTTATACCTAGCCTGAGTTTTACCTTAATTTATACCAGTTTGGGATTCCTTGCTTTGTCAAAAGGAATTTCAATCCATGTAGTCAACCAGAACTCGGAAGAAGGGCAGGTCTGTGGTTAGAAAATAGTACAATTGGTTAAAAGCAGTTCTGCAGAGGTGCAGGATGACAAAAGTGACCAGTGGGAGCATGCGTCAGAAGACCAGGTTGTAGGTGGTCATGCCTAGTAGTCAGAGTCAAAGTCAAAACCAAATTCAGAGTCTAAATGCCAAATCCAAGAGTCAAGACAAAGTCAGAACCAGGAACCAAGGCCAAGGGTCAGAACTCTAGTCAGAATCCAAATGCCAGAGCCAAGGGTAAAGACTGAGTCAGAGCCAGGAATCAGAGCCAAGGGTGAGAAATGGATTACCAAGAGTCAGGGAAAGCAGGGCTGGTTCCAAGGTAGCAGCAAGGCTGGAACTGGTCTGGAATAAGGCCAGGTGCAGGGCAGGGTCTAGGTTTGGAGCAGGGCAGGAACAGGACTTGCGAGTGAGGCGAGCACATGGAGGCAGAGAAGCTGCAGACAGGGGTATTGAATAGTCACAAAACCTCTGCAGCTGCTGGCCTTAAGGGCAAGCCACCTGACTGCCAGAGGCAATCGTGGCTCTGCTGTGGCCCAATTGCATTGACTGACAGCCTGACAACTGGGCAGGCAGAGCTGCAGGCCCTCATTTCTGACAGCAAGTAAAATAGATTGTTACTAACATCTCTAATGCACACACCATTGAAAATAGGCCCACGTTTCCTCTTCACCTATGTCAGGGCAGACGTCTCCAGCACCACACAGGCCCCTCCTCCAGGGTTATTGAACCAAACAGCATTTCAATATTGAAAATACATTTAAGTATTATAAAACTGCTACCTCTATTAATGCTTGAGCCTATGGTATATGTGGCTAAATCTTGTTTGTTATGGAAATAAAATCAGGGTTTTGTACCCTACAGTTAGTAGGCTGAGGGGCATAAAGGCTGTTCAGATAAGAGGGCACTTTGTAAAATTGGCCCTGATCCAATAATGTGTTTAAGCATGTTGTCATAAATATAAAGGGAAGGGTAAACCCCTTTGAAATCCCTCCTGGCCAGGGGAAAGCTCCTCTCACCTGTAAAGGGTTAAGAAGCTAAAGGTAACCTCGCTGGCACCTGACCAAAATGACCAATGAGGAGACAAGATACTTTCAAAAGCTGGGAGGAGGGAGAGAAACAAAGGGTCTGTGTCTGTCTGTAGTCGTCTTGGCCGGGGACAGAACAGGAATGGAGTCTTAGAACTTTTAGTAAGTAATCTAGCTAGGTATGTGTTAGATTATGATTTCTTTAAATGGCTGAGAAAAAAATTGTGCTGAATAGAATAACTATTTCTGTCTGTGTATCTTTTTTGTAACTTAAGGTTTTGCCTAGAGGGGTTCTCTATGTTTTGAATCTAATTACCCTGTAAGATATCTACCATCCTGATTTTACAGGGGGGATTTCTTTATTTCTATTTACTTCTATTTTTTATTAAAAGTCTTCTTGTAAAACACTGAATGCTTTTTCATTGTTCTCAGATCCAAGGGTTTGGGTCTGTGGTCACCTATGCAAATTGGTGAGGCTTTTTATCCAACATTTCCCAGGAAAGGGGGAGTGCAAGTGTTGGGAGGATTGTTCATTGTTCTTAAGATCCAAGGGTCTGGGTCTGTAGTCACCTAGGCAAATTGGTGAGGCTTTTTACCAAACCTTGTCCAGGAAGTGGGGTGCAAGGTTTTGGGAAGTATTTTGGGGGGAAGGACGCGTCCAAACAGCTCTTCCCCAGTAATCAGTATTAGTTTGGTGGTGGTAGCGGCCAGTCCAAGGTGTAATATTTTGTACCTTGGGGAAGTTTTGACCTAAGCTGGTAAAGATAAGCTTAGGAGGTTTTTCATGCAGGTCCCCACATCTGTACCCTAGAGTTCAGAGTGGGGGAGGAACCGTGACACATGTGCTTAAATTTAAGTACAGGGGACTATTAATGTGCTTAAAGGTCAATACATGTTTTGCTGGATTAGGGTCCTTTTTGTAATCTCTGGTCAAGGAGCTGTCCGTTTACTTGTCTGTAAATATCATTCTTGTTGCACTCTATAAATACTATAATGTAAAGATGAGATACAATAGCCTACCCTCCATTTCCTTAAGCATTGTGTTCTAGAAGTTTTTTATAATGCTTGAATTTTAAACAATGTCTACACTGTATATTCCTTCTGTCAACTAGTGATATACTCTGAAACAACCATTGTTATACATTTAGTTTCTCGAATGTAGAATATATAAAAAAGAGCTGTTTGAAAAGTGGTATTCTTCCCACCCACCCAACCCCCTGGAACATTTTGACTTTAAACTGAAAACCCCAAAGCTTTTTGACTGAAATAATTTTTTTAAAAAAATCTGTTTTTTGGGACGTTTGGGGTGGGGGGGGTATACAAAGTGAAATTTTGCACAGAAAGCAAACATTTTGCATGGACATTTTTGTATCTCCCTCTGCCCCGCCTCCACCCACTTTTCCATTAAAAAACAGTTTTGAGAAAAAAAATTGACCAGCCAAGAGACCTCTCTCTCTCTCTCTCTCTCTCTCTCTCTCTCTCTCTCTCTCTCTCTCTCTCTAATCACAATTATTTTAACACTATTTTGTTACTGAAGAAGAATGGCAAGAATCTCAAATACACCTAATATATTAAACAATTAACCTTTTCCATGGGCTGTTGTGTATAAGCTGTGGTAATAAGCTACATATGTGTTCTTTATTTGAACCCTACTTAGGTCTCGATTCTGAGAGGTGCTAAGCACCCAGTGAGGGATAGTAAGGGCTCTCAACACTCACTGATGTCAAGTAGAGTTGAGGTTACACAGCACCTGACAGGCCATATTTGACTTTGGTTAGAAATACTGATGAGTTTGTCTGTACAGTGATACATTATGAAAATGCTCTGTCTGGACTTTTGAATTTTCATTATTTCACAAGAGTCAGAAGAGGGAAAATAAACAGAAGACAATTTGTAAAACAAAAAGAAAAATACAAAAAATTTTTTAGAAATGATCATTTTAAATTAAAAATAGAATGAAAAAGACCAGACCTTTTCTAACCAAGGTGACTTGCTTTTCAGGTGAATGCATCACGACAAGAAACCAAGCTGACAGAGGAATGTGACCTGCTCATTGAAATAATCCAACAGAGACGACAAATTATTGGAACCAAAATAAAGGAAGGGAAGGTAAGTGCTCTTCTCCCGATAGTTCAAATGGGTCAGCAGTGTTTCTTCATGCTCTGTAACCTCTGTGATTTCTTGACTTAATGTGCTAGGAATACACACTTACAAGAGTCCTTGGATACTCCTTGCCATCTGTAACTTTTAGGTGAACTGAGATGCTGTCTGCTGTCTGCATTGGGTAAACATTCAGTCATTGCTTAAAACTTATTGAGTGTTAAACACCAAAATCGCATAAGGTTAGATTAAGGTTCTTTTTTTGTGATGTAATATGATTTTTAAAAATCAAATAATTTATGTAATATTTTCCCACAGGGATGTGATTTCACTTATCAAAAGATATTTATAAAAAGAGGGACTAAAAAAACTTTTACTTTATCAGAAATCTGAAGGCATTTGCCCATAGCAAGAATTTACTGTATCACAGGACTTGCTCTCCAGTCATCTGCATTAATATTTTATTCCATACAGATATAAATTGTTTATTAAAGACATTTATACAAAATAACTCGACAGACAAGAGCAATTACTTTCAAGATAACACTTCTTTAAAGACTGTAACGGGGAACTTTAACTTGTATTTTACAGAAAGTGGTATGAGATTTTTACTATCTAAAAATATTGGGAATGTAAATTCAATGCCATTGCTTTCCTAATAACTGCAGGACAGTGGTTGTTAGTGTCAACCTAATGAATGAGGCAAATATCAGATATGCATTCAAGTTTTAAATTGATCTAGCTACCTGGTAAATTAAGGAACATCTTAGTTTTAGATCATTATTCTTGTTTCTTTTGGAGCATGGTGTTTATTCTTTACCTGCTAAAGTAGCTGGAAGAGTGAAACATAAACTCTTCTAGTGTGGGAAAAGCTCAGACAAGGAATAAAGTCAAGGGGAGGTTAAATGGTTCACTTAGCTGTCAAGATATTCCAATTAACTTGAAATTAAAAAGGCTGTCGGCGAGGGCTGATTTAAACATGTTTGAAGACCACAGTTCCCATTCCTTATTTGACAGATCTTGAACTTCATGATATTAACAAAATACATCTCCCTTCAAGATGTAGTAAGCCAGCCTTCTGCATAATCTTCTTGGCTGTATTTCTGTATACATTGAGACCAACCCTACTGCCCTCAAAGTTCATGGCAAACTTCCTGTTCATTGGGAGCTGCCCATTATGCATATAGATTTCATCTTTAAAAGATCCTTCACCAGATTCTGATCTCAGTTACGCCAATGAAAACTTGTAGAGTTCATTAGTTACTTTGGATTTTCTCCAGTGTAACTAGGATCAGACTGTGCCCCATTCTTTTTTCTGTTAAAAAAAATCAGACTTCTAATAACCCCATAAACACTTGAAAAATATCTGGTTCCTTCCTAAAATCTGCATCACTTGCACACTCTGGATTGTTTTGATGAGGCTCTTCATTACTGACAAGGTTGCTGCTAATGATTTGTTTTTAAGAAATATTTTTAAACAAATATTAAAGACCTGTTTGTGCCCAGCCCCCTGTATGGGAATGTGAGGCCACAAGAAAACCTCCAGAGGCCAGGGAGTCCTTGCACAACACTGAAAAAGTTTCTACCTGTTTTCCAACAATGGTGCAGCAGCTATACCAGTACTATCAACAGGGTAAGCACTGGTATAGACAGGGGTCAGGCATTTTTATCAACATGTCATGAAACCCTGCTCAGAGCGGCTGGAAAACAAGTACAAAATATTCTAGTTTAGATCTACCTAAGGAGCCCAGAGATAGAGCTACCACCTATATGTGCCTAGCTAATGGGTCAAGGCAGGGGTGGAGCCATGTCCTGTCCCCCCTCCTACGCACTGACCAGCGAAGCCACAGAACAGAGTGCATGTCGCACCTTCTTTAAAGAAGGTTTCAGAGTAACAGCCGTGTTAGTCTGTATTCGCAAAAAGAAAAGGAGGACTTGTGGCACCTTAGAGACTAACCAATTTATTAGAGCATAAGCTGAAGTGAGCTGTAGCTCACGAAAGCTTATGCTCTAATAAATTGGTTAGTCTCTAAGGTGCCACAAGTCCTCCTTTTCTTCTTTAAAGAAGGAATGTCAGCTGTTCCACAAAGGAGTTCTAGAAGGCACAGTACCTGCCAAACTCCCCTTTGGCCTATGACTTTGGCTACAGAGCTATGGCCTCCAGACTGGAGCTCCAGCTGTTGTTATTAGGATGAAGGCTCTGACATGGGACTGTGGCTGTGGGCAACAGCTCAGCCCTTAATGCACTGTTGTATACTTGTGTAATCACGTGAAGTGTACTTAACTGAACAAGGCATTTAAATATCAAACAGGTAAGATGTGTTAAGCATAGAGGACATTCCTGCAATAGAGGAAGGGAGGTTCTTCCTTTCCAGATTTATCATCTATTGTGTATATAAAGAAGCTGAAAAATGCTAATTCAGACGTTTGGCCTGCCAACCAGGAAAGTGTCCTCTGGTGCCTAAAGCACATTGTGTGACATTTGTTCAGTTAATTACTTGGATTGTTAATGAATACCATGGTAAAGAGTTGAACAAGATTTGCATGTTTAGGCAGTGAATGTGTCACTGCCTAGGGCAATATATGCCGAAATGCTGTCTCTTCATGAATGCACATATAGAGCATATCTTGTGCTGCACAGAACAATCCCCAGCATACGTACAGTATCTAAACAAATGGCTCGTTTCCTAGCTATCTACCTACCCCCGTACAGTGTGTTCATGAGAAACGATCAGTTAAGTGAGGGCTGGATTGTGACCCCTTTCCTCACATAAGTTACCTACTGGTTTCAGTGGGACTACTCTTGTGAGTAAGTGCTCACCAATGTGAGTATTGGTTGTGCAATCTAATCCTTAGGGCAGGGAGATGCTGTTTGGTAAATTATATCAATAATGAATTATGCTGAAAGTATATTATGATCTTTTTTCTTTGAAGAGCAGGTGACAAATGTTTGTTTCATTCAAATACTCAACAATAGTAGCAGCCAACCACAATAAATACGCTGTAGCAGTAGATCACATTAGGAACCAGCCAGAACATTAACGTCATCACCATTTGTACGTTTCTGTAGCAATTTTTCTCCATTCATTGCTTGTATTTTGTAGGAAAATATCAATGTTAAAGATTTTCAGCCTTCTTCAACATTGACCTTTGTTTTTTTAAAGTTTCCTGAAAGGAATATTTTACTTTTGCTTGTGGACTCTATTGTCCTAAAGCAAATTAATATGTACCCTCACCTTCACTCAGCATGCATAACTCCCATTGCAGTCAATTATCTGGCAGTAGAGCGAGCAACTACAGTGTTTATTATTTAATTAATGAGACTCTTAGAGTTTGTGTTAAATTTAGTATACAATTCTGATCTTTCTGCTAATCCACTTAATCATTAATTTCCTGATTTTATACATAGCTGGGGCTTAATGTCCTTCTGAGGTCCAAAGTTATTAGATTTCCTTCCTTTTTTTCCCCTCCTCTTGGAACTATGTGGTGGTGATGATAATGATTTTATAGAAATAGGAAGGATTCCCAGAGCATTCAGGAACTAAGAGGCTTCAGGAGCCAACATTGTCTCTAAAAGGCAGATTGATTGTTCCCCTCCCTAGCCTTCCAGCTAATGGTACTTTCCAGGACAAAGTCATATCTCATGTGGATTTCCTGACTGGCTATTTCCTTGCTACGTATAGCAGAAGCACAATCAATTCTCCATTTATAGCTGTGCTTCTGAGTAGCCAAATTCATTCCACAAGACAGGTTAGGATCTGAACAAACATAAAATAAAATAAAAAGGATGAACATTTATTTATTGTTAGTGAACATGAACCAAGCCCCTTCATCAAATTTTGTTTTCGTGTCATTTTTGTGTAAACCAATTCGGGACTAAAGAAAAGTAATGAGCCTTGTAAACTGCTCTTAACGCATTTCTCATCACTTCAGGGAAATGGTTATCAAAATACTTTTTAGTTATCATGTAAGCAGAAAGTGCCAGGAAATGACGTCTTGCTGAAGGAAAATAGGCTAGCTGTGCTTGTTTTGGCTCCCCTCTGTTGTTTCCAGTGTGGAAAAAGTTGATGTAGAAAGAACAAATCTGTCCTCTTGTAAAATAGCACATAGCTTTTACTTGGCTAATGTGGCCTATGAGTAAAGCGGGTTGAAAAGAGGCTCTTTCCTGTCAGGTAAGCCACTGATGTTAACACCCCATTTGCACTATGGCCATGAGCACAAAGTGTAAACGCTAATGTGATTTGTGAGCACGTGGATCTGACTCTTTTCTTATGTTTTTGTTCAAGGTGGTGAGACTGAGAAAACTGGCTCAGCAGATTGCAAACTGCAAACAGTGCATTGAACGCTCTACATCTCTCATCTCTCAGGCCGAACAGTCTCTGAAGGAGAATGATCATGCACGCTTCTTGCAGACGGCTAAAAATATCACTGAGAGGTAAAGGCATGGACTGCTAGGGAATTTCCTCCTGGCAGATGCAAGAGCTTAAAGTTAGGGCAGTTGATTGGTCATGATTGCCCTCTTGTCTTTCTTGTCTTGCTGTAGGTGCCTTCAAAGAATAAAGGGGGGCTGAATTGCTTTATTCTACCCTAATGATCATTGGTATTGCCTTGAAATGTCAAGGTCCTTTCTATAATATTAAATCAAAACACCTATTTAAAAGAGGAAAGACACATGAGAATGGAACTGCTTTCAGTATTGTTTCATGATCCTCATCATCCATAGATGAAGAAGGGGGCATAGTTATACATGGAAATTGATAAATACTAATCGGTAGTTTGGCGATAAGTACAGTTATAATTAGAGCTGGCCAGAAACTGTAATTCCCCATTCTATGGGAAATTGGAAATTTAAAAGGAAAAAAAATCCAAAGTGGAAAGAAAAATGAACTTTCCTGAAGGATCGGAATTTCAAACCGTTTCTGAGGCTCCCTAAGCTGCCAAACCGTTTCTGAGGCTCCCTAAGCCTCACCAGGTGAGGAACCAGGCAACTTTCTGCCTGGGAGCCAGATAGCTTGGGGAATCTGGAAACCAGCATTCCCAGGCTTTTGAGCTGCTGAAGGATGGGGAGCCTGGAAACCCAGGTCGCCAAGGAACAGGAAGCCTGGGCGCTCTGGGGCCAGGGCTCGTAAGGCTTCAGGCTCCTGGCTTCCTATTAGCCTGCCAGGCAGGCCACAAGAAGCGGAAGCCTGGGCTGCTGAAGAGCCACAAGCCTTGCAGACTGGGCTCCTGGGCAGCCAGCCAAGGAGCTTCATGGGTGAGCTGGCAGTAGATGAGGTCGATTTCCAGTGGAACCCTGCCTGGATTCCATTCTGCTGGAATTTCATTAAAATCTACACGTTCCCATGAAAATGTCTAACTAGGTGTCGATATTCCATTGAGATAGGGGAAAAAAAAGCAAAGTAGCTGTAACTATGATAAAATGGAGTCTACACTATAACAAAAAAAAAAGAAGTGGAGCACATATTTGGAGCTTGTCTTTCTACTAATATTTACATCTTTGTCCAACAGTTCTTTTTTGGCTATGGGGTTACTTTGTCTTCACATGATACAGCTAGTGTTAAGTGCTGGCCTAGTCTAAGTCATAAGGATCTGTGTTGTTATTTATTTTATGTTTTATTCTTTCTACTTCTTTGAGACACCCTCTCTGCAGATGACTGAAATCGCAAAACAATGCCTTTATCCCTCAGAGATTTCTTTACTTCATCTCTGATATAAACCAGTGGCATACACTGGAGTGTTGGGAGTAGATTTGGAATGTCAGTTTATTCCTGAATAAAAAATTAAGCCCAGATCCTACAAAGACTATTACATGTCCTTAACTTTAAATATTCTGAGTTAGTCCCATTGACATAACATGGATCTATACATCGTGTGTAAATTTTACCACGTGTAATAGAATTTTCAGCCATGGAGCCTAAATTTGATTTGGCTGTGTTAGACTCACTTTTGGTGTTTACTTTATGGGCCAGTCTCTGTCACCTTTTAATAATTGTATTTTACTCCACAAGCAGTCCCTTTGAAGTTAATGGGACCACTCATTTAGTAAAGTACAATTCAACATGAGTAAGGGTGTGGGAATTTGGCCACCTCTCAATATTCTGGAGAATTAATCTTTGGGCAGAAATATTTGCAGATACAATATATTTTCAGTGAGTGTTAGAATATTCACAGAAAGTGCATTTTGAACTCATAAACATTAATATATTTGCACCAGACATGTGATGGCAAGAGTTTCACTCATCCAGTCAGAGAACAGTAATAACCCCATGTGACAGATGTGTTCAGTCAAAATTAATCCAATGCTTCTTGCATATTATAGGCCTGTACCTATGACAAAATGTTCATGAATAGAGCTGGTTGGAAATCTTCTGACAAAACATTTTCATTGGAAAATGCCAGTTCATGAAACCTGAAATTACTTGTGGAATTTCACCAAATCATTGTCAACATTCCAGTGGAACCCTGTGTGGTTCCCTGCCAGTTTGCCTGATTGGCTACTGGAGAGACCTGTGATGCAAACTGCTCCAAGGCTGGGGACCCCAGGCTTCCAGGGTCCATGGGTCTGGGGCAGGCCCATCATGTAGACTGCTCCTGGGCTGGGGACCCAAGGGCTTCCAGACTCCCTTGCCAACTGGGTCCCTGTATTGTTCAGTTTTTGAATAGGCAATCCTGGAACAAGCCAGCCTGGGAGTCTGGAAGGCCTGGGTTCCCTGACCCCAGGGTAATCCACATGGCAGGTCTGCCCTGGAGCCACAGATCCTGGGAACCCTTGCAACTGCTGAGTGACATTGATACTCTTGTGAGCTTCACCACTGCTAATAGAAATAGAAAGAATGTCAGTTATAGCCAGCAGCTGTCACTCTGGGGAGTATATTTTGGTTCAAAAACTCCATGTGTCAGTGTTTTCAAAAGAAAATTTAGGGATGGATTTCTGAATCAAAACAAAACCACATTTCAAAACATTAAAATTTCTCATGAGCCAGAAATGTGAGTTTAGGCCAGCTCTACTTGTGAACAGTCTGTGGACCAATGAATAATTTCAAAGAAGAATAAATCCGAGAAAATCATAAACTGCTCACAGACAATTTACAAAATGGAGAAAGAGGCTAAATTTGTTCAATAAATTATTCACCACAAATGATTCTCTCAGCTCTAGTGATGTGTAAAACGTTGCTTGCTGCTAGAGTATACATTTAGTCACCTCTACAGGGCCCTGAGCTCCAGTGGCTAAAACTGATTTCTTAAAGTTACGTACACTGCATTTTTTCATGCACATATTTCAAAGGAAATGCAATATAAAATTCTTTGCTGTGGGCACAGTGGGAAACCATGCTTACCACAGGAGTTTTTAGTTAGTGGGTTGTTCATCCTATGAATGAAATCCACTTCCTTTACATAAAGCCTTAGTAATCAGATGCTATATGAGTGAAGTGCTGGAGAGAGAGCTGGGGGAAGTGAAATCTACTGAACCAGAATGACATAGGTCTACAGTATGCCATTTGCTCATTACGTTGTGGGCACAGAATCCACCTAAAATGCATGCCATCACACGTGTAATAGCATCATTTGTCCAACCTATGCGTGGCCAGTGTAGAGACCTTTTCCATATAGGGTGTCTGGAGACACCCAGGAGCAGCTGTTGTGTTCACAAATCCACTTCTGTACTTCCCAGCAACCCCAGTGTGGGGCCTCTGGTACAGAAGGCCAGGTATAAAAATTTTGGCCAAACCTAATGTAATATAAGGTCCAAAATAAATTAATGAGTCTTTTTTTCCTTTAGGGATAGAAACATTAGGGCCAAATTGTTATTGACCCTTTAGTGAAAATGGGGAAGAGTGCTAGAAACTTCCTCACTGTGTGCCAACACTTACACGTGCAGTCCCTACAATAGACCTCATCCACACTAACATAATTACCTGAGTGTCAGCCACAGTCTCAGCAGAACCAATGATGAAGATGATTAACTGCAGTTATAGAACAGGAGAAACCTCATTCAGCACAGTTTCAGAAAACCATTCTTAAAATCCTGGTGAGATGGATGGTCAAATAGATATGAATTCTCTCCTGAATTTTCTGTAAACATCACAATCCACTTACACTCCTGGTTCCCGCTGACACGTCTTTGAGATATCAGCCTGAAAAGTTCCAAATGCAGCATCTATCTTAGACCTAATTTTCCTGGAAAATCTCATCTACAGATGCATGACGTTTACTGGAAAAATAAATACAATTTTTGATGTGAGCTAGGCAAGAAAGTATTTCAGGTTTGAAAAAACATTATTCTGCACGTTCAAAAGGCTAAGCATTTCAAGATAAAACATCCTGACATCTGTTTGTTTAATCTTCACTCTGCACTTTTTGAAGTTGAAAATTATGTAACTTGTTTAACAACTGGGGGAAGTGTGACAGTCTGAACCAAAACCACAGTTTTTGAGACAGATGTGCAAAGGAATGCCTGGAGCAGGAAGCTGCTTAACAAGGCAGTAGTTGAGAGAGATACAGCATCTGTTCAGGACTGTTTAATACACAGCAGAAGCAAATAAAAATACTTCTAAGAAGAATTTTGTTCAACAGGAGAAGGAAAAAACCCTGCTTTTCCATTTTTTAAAACCTATTGATGTTTGATCATAATTTTGTTATCGTTGTAGGGTAAAATAGTTCAACATAGCAAAATCGGAGGCAGCCATGTAATTACTTACTTACAGAAGTAAGAATGCAGGATACAGCACTAAATTACCGTAATGTGTTTTTAAAAATGGTTGTAAAAATGTGACAATTTGGGTTTGATGATTCTGATGATTAGGAGATGAATGTGAAAGCTACTGCATCCTTGTGTTTTTCCATTATAGGGTCTCCATGGCTACTGCATCCTCTCAAGTGTTAATCCCTGAAATTAATCTCAATGATACTTTCGATACTTTTGCGCTTGATTTTACCAGGGAGAAAAAATTGCTGGAATGCCTCGATTATCTTACAGGTATTTTTTTAAACGATTAATTCACTTGTAAAATAGTATGACCATGATTGTCACGTTCCCATCCTTATTAGACTCCCTGCATGGATTACCCATAACACAGGGGAGGGGAAGGGAGTGAGGGACAAAAGCAGTAGGTGTAGCCTTGCCTCTGTCCCCTGCTCCCTGCCAAGTGCTCTGGCCAGCACAGTTAAGTGGACATGGAGGGGAAAATAAGATGAGCCCAGTACATGATGTGCATTCCTTCCCCCCCCACCCCCGATGTTGTAGCGATGGGGAAGTAGGGACTGAATTCTGACTCATAATCATAATTTGTTCCCTGTTCTACCCCTAGGCTAGTGTTGCTGTGCACTGCTTGTGTACAAGGCAGATTACTATTGCTGTTAAAGGCAGTTTAGCTGTATATTAGTAACCAGAAACAATTCTCATAACCAGCACGAAGGAATCAGCAACGAGAGAAGTATTTGTGTATTAACACATACAGGACCTTTCACCCATGAAGTACCTGAAGGAGCTTACAGTGTTCAGGGTTGTCTAACGTGTGGCATCTTTTTCACTGCTATACAGATTGATCCTACAGTTTTTACTTTCTCAAAGATCCCATTAAGTTAAATGGGAATTTTGCCTGAGTAAATCGGCAGGATTGGGCCCTTCCAAACAGATTGCGTAATCTACAATCACAGAATATTTAATCATTCACAAAGGAAAACAAATTGCTGAATCAAGAATGTTCCCTTTTTGGTCCCAGAATTAGAACAATTAATTTCAGTTTAATTAATTGAAAACAGCAAAAACATGGCAGCAACTCTATATTTTTGTACAGCCTGTAAGCAGCCATCACTGAGAGTGAGAATGTGGAAATGAAAAACACACAGCATTGTTCAAAGAGCACTTACAAATTCTGCCTCAGTTTTGATGGGATTTCACAAGGGCGTGCCATACACCATCAGAGGAGGCACCCCAGTCTTAATTCTGCCCCAGTTGGGATGCCAGTGTTCAACTACCCCCTTCCTCAAATTCCACCCACAAATGACCAGACTTCTTCTTGTCCCTTCTGCACAGTTCTGTGAAATGACACACACTCAGGTTTGGGGGAACAACATAATAGTTAGGTCTGTTTAGCTAGACATTTTTAATCTAACATTTTCATGGTTTGGCTATCCGGTCAAGAACAGCCTACGTACCCATGTCTTTACCAGATTAGTCTTTCATAGTAATAAATAATGTGTGGCTCAAATTGCAAAATACAAACAGGAAATCCAAAGTGTCCAAGCACAAAATACAATCTGCCTAGATTTCTTGTATCTCATACACGAGTATTGAAATAAAGAAATTATATATACACCAGTAGTCCTAGATGCTTGGCTATTCTGTATTATAATTTGAAATCTTTAGGGCCAGAATTTACTCCCTTTCCTCGTGATGAGTAGTATTCTTAGTTGTTGAGGAGTTTCACTGAAAACAATGGAGCTATTTGTGGAATGAAGCTCTATTCACAATGATGAAATGTAGCAGAATTTAACGCTTTATAAGCGATTTCTATTCCATTGTGTTTCCTCACTCTTGATGTTCTGAAATAGTTAATTTTTTTAAAGATAAATTAGTACTTGGATTACTAATTAAAGAACTTTGCCCTATTACATTTACCACTGGTGAATAAACAACTTACAATGATGTGTCTATTTCATTGCTTTATAGACCAAAAGCCATAGGGGCTACAGGTCCAAGGATGGATTTTACATTCAGATGTTTAAATTTATTTGAAAGATTGGAAAGACACTTTCAAGCAAGGAATTCCCCTCACATCTTGAGGAATTCCATGTATATTATTGTAGTCTAGCTGGTTCATGAAATAAGTAATGCTCCGGAAACATCACCCATATTCTAGTTTCAGAGAAGGCTAAGTACACAGCAGGTGCATTGGATAAAATCCTCCCACTCTGTCTCAAATCCTCCCTGTATTCTGTGATTTTAGAGCATGAATATCTATACTCTTCAGTGGGAATCCCTGTGTGTGCACAAAAAGAGAAAATTCACACTGGTGTTTTCAAAGTGGATGAAGGGAATTAGGTATTCAATCCCTGTTGAAATTCAATGGGAATTGGGTGCCTCAATCTCTTAGGCTCCTTGAAAATCCCTCCCTTAGGTTTTATAATAGTTACCATTTAACCATCAGTAATAATAACTATCATCTTTCCCTTAAATTATTATTTATTATTTGTGCTATGGTACTGCCTAGGAGCCTCAACTGGGATTGGGATCCTATTGCACTAGGCATGTAAGAGAACGAAAGCACAAACATTTCAGTTTAATACAGTCCCATAAAATTGGATACCCCAGCCTAAATACAAAGATCAGTGTTTCCTTTTAACGATATTTTTCTAACCTGAAGGAATGGCAATATATGGAGAAGGAAGAATAAGGTACAACAGAGTTTAAAAAAACAGCTACAGTAAGTTATTCTGATAGAAAGTCAGGTCTTTCTAAAAGCCATGAATGTCAACCTCTAGTGTTTCAAAGAGAACTCAAGGTAGCAACACTGCCATAGACTCTTTCACAATATATCGTCAGTTAATACACACTATCTAAATTGCAGCAATATCCCTTTCAGAGAATTGTTTTCTTTTTCTTTTGCTTAAATTCCCCTTCTGGAATGAATGTTCTTATTTTAGCTGATTTTCATCCCTTTTTGTTAATACCCATATTCCCAAGGGTTCCTCGGTTTGGAAAAAAATACGCTGACAAGCTTCTGTGCTACAATATTTAGAGCAGCACAAATCATGGTCAGATCATGAAACACATTTGAGCATTTCCGTGTGCCTCGCAGTTGCCTCTTTTACATAAATGAAAAACGCTGTTTGGAACAAAGTCTACCCCTTTAATCCTTGCATAACACATAAATGAAATAGAACCTTTAAAATATAAACATATTTAATAGCAAAATAAAATTTTTAAAAGGTTACATTAAAATAAAGTTACTGAGAAAGGAACAATAGACTCGTCTACTGTGGGGTTTTTTAAGTGCTCATGACGGTCTGAGAACTGCCAGCAAAAAACATGTGTAGTCCACTTTTTCCTTTACTTTTAATTCAGGTGCAATTGGATCATTTTTGTACAGACTTCTCTGAGAGTTATCAGTACCACTGACCTCATTGGGGCTATTCATATTAAAGCAACTTAGATGTGAAAGGATGGTGGCAATTATATGACATGAATTCCTGGAGACTGATTTTTAAACTACCCATCTAAGGGTCAAATCATCCGTTTTTAAGAAGTTCCCATTTATGTTAGCAAGAAGATGGCATCCTGAGGTCCCTTCCAACCACTGTTCCCTCTAAACTGTGCGCGAGCACGCAGATCCTAAACCCTGCGCACATGGCGAAACACCACGCGCACAAAAATTTGCACAGAAACACAAAAATTTGCACAGGGAACATTGATTCCGACCCTACATTTCTAAGTTCTGCCTAAAAATCTATGGTACAATATGGCCATAAAATCCCATCTAAAATGTGCACATTAATCTCAGAGGTGAAAGGGAAAGTACCCTACTGAGTCAGTCAGTTCCTTCCCCTAACAGTTGTTCTTGGTTTTTCACAGCTCCTAACCCACCAACCATTAGAGAAGAGCTCTGTACAGCTTCTTACGACACAATCACTGTCCACTGGACCTCAGATGATGAGTTCAGTGTGGTTTCATATGAGCTGCAATATACCATCTTTACTGGACAAGCTAATGTAGTTAGTAAGTATAAATCTTCTCATTTTCTGTTCTGTTTAATTGTGAGTTTCAGTAAATTACATACCTTCAAATACAAATATATACAGAAGTCAAGAAGAAAAGGGGAAAAAAACATAATTCCTATACATTTTTATTGCTCTGTTTCTATATTTAAAGTCCAATGACTTTTGAAAGGATTTTCAAATTCAAAACTTGTGTGGCTTGAATTTCTTGTTTGCATACATTTGCTAGGAGTGTAGTAGGCTGGGAGTTTAAAAAACAATAATAGATTCCTAATGGTACAAATACAATCCATCTCATAAGAGCAAAGCAGTATTCATAACTTTTTAGACTCTTTGTATGATGTTAAGTGAGTTTAAAATATGTGCACTGTAGTTATAAATTCTGAGCAGTGGTATTGTCAGTATAAGCAAAGCCAGATGGCGAGGGCCAGGGCCAGATTTTCTAAAACACTTAGCACTCGATAGCTCCCATTCAAACACTTATGGTGAGAATTTCAAAACAACTCATTACCCAATAAAACTGTACTCATTTGAAAATCTGATTTCTTTAGATTAATGCCTTGATCTGCCAAAACATTTAAGTATGTGCTTAACTTTAAGCAAGTAGTACTATTCATTTAAATGGGATTATTCATGTGCTTGAAGGTAAGATTTGGTCAAAGACTATTCAAGTGCTTATGTTCAAAAGCACCTATGTGACTAAGGAGCCTAAATCCCACTTTCAAAAGTGTCTGAGTCTCATTGACTTTCAGTTAGACCCATGCTCCTAAGTCACTTAGGTTCTTTTGAAAAAGTTTACCTTTAGGGATAAAAAATAAGGTTTTCCTACCAACTTCTATTTTCTATTGGGCTACAGAAAGTAGGGATTCATTTTGGTGTGAAGCTTTGGGTGGAGGGATAGCTCAGTGATTTGAGCATTGGCCTGCTAAACCCAGGGTTGTGAGTTCAATCCTTGAGGGGGCCATTTAGGGATCTGGGGCAAAAAATGGGGATTGGTCCTGCTTTGAGCAGGGGGTTGGACTAGATGACCTCCTGAGGTCCCTTCCAATCCTGATATTCTATGATTCTCTCAGTGTATTAAGTCAAAGGGAGTAAACATCAGTGGGAAAAGCTACTGACATGGTGATTTTATTTAACTCAGTTTTTATAATTACACTAACCCTTGCATTGTCCTATATGACTTATAGTAGAACATTTTCCTTTGCCTTGATACTAAGAGTTTTATGAAAGACAAAATATAACTTCTTATTCCTTGTGGGTGAACTTGTTTCTAGGCAACTCTTCTACCAGTAATGAACCTCCTAATTTTTATTTCTGTAAATTATTAAAATAGATCAAAATCCACAAAGAGACTTAGGTACTTAAAGCCCAGATTTTTGGAAGAGGAAGCTGCCTGTCTTATACCTGTAGTCCAGTGATTAGGGTATTCACCCAGGATGAGGTAAACCCTGGTTCAAGCTCCCTACTGTCTATTGAAGAGAAGGACTGTGAACAGGGTTCTTCCACATCTCAAGGGAGTGCCCTAGGCACTGAACTATAGCAGCATTCTCACTCTCTCTCTCTCTCTGACCCAGTGCATATTTAATTATTTATACAGTGTGGAACAGCTTCAAAAGGAGAGACTGAGAAAGCCCCACTTTAGAATAATTCATAGTCCAGAGTTTAGGGCACTCACCTGAGAGGTGGGAGACCCCAGAGTGAATCCCTTCTCCCCTTCAGGCAGGATAGAAAATTGAACTGGGGTCTCCCACATCCCAGGTGAGTACCATAATTGCAGGGCTAAATGTAATACGGGAGGCTTTGTCTGTCTTTTCCCGTCTGTTTTGTGTGGAGTCTGGCAGGCACCTAAGCTGTCTGACTCCAGGAAAGGGGGTTCTGGCTGTGGATCACAAGCAGAGAAAGGTGCTTCCCTGCAGCCTGGACTTAGGCACCAATCTCTGTGAGAGGGGTGGCTCATAGGAAACACCTCTGACATCGGCATCTCCCATTGGCTAGTATAGGCAGCTCTTCACCTAACATGCTGGCTTTTGTGTGTCCCATTCTTAGTCACCTATCTCTCTCCATCCATGTAATAGGGATCACAGGTGCCTAACTCTGGCTTTGTGGGATCCCGTGATTTTCAGCATGATTTTTCTCCATCTGCATAATGGAAATAATACCTGGCTGATGAACTGAGAGGATGAATAGTCATAAATGTTTTGAGATGCTTTGATGAAAGTTAGTACTGTGTCTAAGTGCAATTCCTGCTGTTAACACCTGGGAATGAGGTGTGGTCTGAACACAGGCTTGGAAGCCTGGGATCTAATCCAGGTTCTAGCACTGACGCCTGTGGCGATGGTCAAGCGCCTCACACTCGCCACCTTAGTTCCTATGTCTTTAAAATGGGGTGAGCATTTACTATCCCCTCTAAATGGCTTGTCTGAGGATTACTTAGCTGGAGTCTGCACAGTGGTCTGAACATGAGTGCTATCACAGGATAGAGCATCATTTTATAAATAGGAATCCTGGAATATTGAAAGCACGTGCTTGTCAAATACTTGACCGAACCCTGCATTTAGTATTTCACTTGTATGCTTACTTCTTGTCAACAGCCTCTAAATTCTTAATAGAGCTGAGTAGAAAGGCCAAGTAAACTTCAGTATACACTTGTACGCCCTGGTTAACTGATGGATTTCATGCAATAAAGGCTTAAGAGTACTTCAAAGGAATTAGAGCAAGGCAGACAATAGAAAGAAAAGATTCTCTGATTAATCACTAACAAGCAGACAGAACTGTGCAACAATGCAGTGTGCTGCTTATTCTCTGACCCATTTTCATACATGGTATTATGCCTGACAGAAGGCATATTGTGGGGTAAAGAGAGCATGTCAGCTGCAGAACATTAGGGATGGGTTTGATGTCAAATATAAATGATGGCAGAAGTGATTGTAGTTTCTGCACCTTTGTAATCTGACACTTTCTGTTCCTTGTTTGCTAGTGAATAAACAACAAAGTATCTCCTTTTAAGGCTATGTTGTAGGCTTCACATGTGGAGGTGAGAGCTTTGATCTACAAAACAAGTATTAATGGGGTTTTGGTGGTGTAATATGATAATTTTTTGGAATTGCATAGTGTGAAATGCTCAGTGTATGCTATGAAATTTAATTGTCGCACTTGCTATTTTCCATACATAATAGCATTAAAGCATTAAATAAAAGTTAATGAATGAAGTAAACATCTTCAGAGAGCTTTTTATAAAATGTGTTTTATATATTTCAGACAAATGTAGATATGTTGTAGCAATATGTTGGACTTACCCTATTTCCCCAGTTTTACATCATTGCGACCACTAAATTCAGTGGACTTCCTCTCTTGATTTATACCAGCAGAAATCAAAATCAGTCCTGTGGTCTTTGGAGAAACTGATTTCCCAAAATGTTTATGGCTTCTTCAGGTCTCTCTCAAGACTGGAAAATGGGTGGCTGTTTGTTTTAATTTTACTTTCATCTGTAAGCCATGGAACTGTAAAGTTTTATTCTAGGTCATAAAAATGTATAAACATTATTCTACTTCTTGTAAAACTTCCTTTTTTTCTCTCCGGCTGAGGTAAAGTCCTGTGCCTCATAGTGGAGATACCATTTCCTTCTTGCAAATACCAGTTCCAAGGGGAGAATCCCTACAAGCGTGCCCTGATTTCTTTGATGTAAACCTCTGTAACATGATACGGTCCAACTTCCAACCATACTCAGAGATTTGTCCACCAGCCTCCTGTTTTTACCCAAAGTGTTCTTGAGTGTATGGGTTTTTTTCTTCATGTAGATCATGTTCTTTGTCCTCTAGTGGAGGTGAATCTTCCTGTTTTTATAAAAAGAAAAGGAGTACTTGTGGCACCTTAGAGACTAACCAATTTATTTGAGCATGAGCTTTCGTGAGCTACAGCTCACTTCATCAGATGTATGCCGTGGAAACTGCAGCACCATTTCCAGCACAAATCCAGGTTTTCTCACCCTCCACCCCCCCACACAAATTCACTCTCCTGCTGGTGATAGCCCATCCAAAGTGACAACTCTTTACACAATGTGTATGATAATAAAGTTGGGCCATTTCCTGCACAAATCCAGGAGAGTGAATTTGTGTGGGGGGGTGGAGGGTGAGAAAACCTGTATTTGTGCTGGAAATGGCCCACCTGATGATCACTTTAGATAAGCTATTACCAGCTGGACAATGGGGTGGGAGGAGGTATTTTTTCATATTCTCTGTGTATATATAAAGTCTGCTGCAGTTTCCACGGCATACATCTGATGAAGTGAGCTGTAGCTCACGAAAGCTCATGCTCAAATAAATTGGTTAGTCTCTAAGGTGCCACAAGTACTCCTTTTCTTTTTGCGAATACAGACTAACACGGCTGTTACTCTGAAACCTGTTTTTATATTTAACTTTCCAAGAATGCAGTGGAATACTGGAGTGTTAACCTCTTGAATTTTGAAATAAATGGTGTATTCAATGGAACCCTCTTACAGTGAATTATTTTTCCCAGAACAGTTTAGTGGAAGTGGAAGTTCCCTGTGTCTGGGTATGCAGTCTTCATGTTGCAATCTACTAAAACAAATTATTATATTTTAATATAATGGAGTTCCAGTAAAAGATGGTTTCCCTATATTTGTGGTATTTACATACTGCCACATAGTAAAAGGCATTCTTCACTTCTTCCCCGGCCACCCCCAAACAATGCATGCAGTGGCTGCTCTTACTGCAGGTTACCTCCTACAGAGAGTGTCTATCCATTTCTATCCGTGAGTTAGTCAGGAGGAAGTAGCTAGAGTACTGTATCAGGCCAATAGGCTTCTTTCCCCAGAGGCTATGTGAATTACTTTGGATACGTACCCACACATTCTACTTATGTAAGTTGTTGTTTTGGAATCCATTTCTTAGACCTGCATTGCCAGATTTTCTACACTTTCCTGTCTTTACTACATTTCCCTCAGCAAAAGCATACATTATTAAGAGATTATTATGAATTCAGCAAGAAAAACAAACCTAAGCTTTACTGATGCATTTTGTGTCCAACATAATAAATTATAATATCTTTTATTAACTGATAAATTTGGAGGTTAAAATTTGATCCAGGCCCTATTTAATACAGGAAAGATTATTTCCAAATGTGGCCAAATTTCTTGACTACCAAAGACCTGGCAGCACTGTTTCTGTAACAGTGTAGAACTTTAAATTAAGTAGTTTTTTATTACAGTAGTTATTCTCAAAGCTAATATTATCTGAGGAGCTGTTTGCACATTAGCATCTCTGAGAAGTAGCTAATCATCTGTAATCTAAATACTGTAAATGCCTTTTCATAATTACTGTGTGCTAGTTGCTTTGCATGCAGTATAATTTTTTTTACCCCTTTTGAATCATGTGAAACATAAATCATGTAAAAAACCTAGTACTTTTTTAACTTCATAGAATTTCTTTAGTACACTACAGTAAAGGTCATGGAATTGTTTTAGTACACTACCGTAAAGGTCAGCTTTCAACTCTTTGTCTTCACTGTATGCAGCACAATGTGTTTTTGAACAGCACTCATGGCTCTCTCTCTCTCCAAGACCAAATACAGGAGGCAAAAGATTAATTCTATTACTCCTGGTCATTGAGAGAATCAGGCCTGCTATATATATATTTAAAGATACAGTATAAGGTGAAAATCTACCCTGAGTTAGATGGCTACAACCCCCAGGAGTTCCATCATAGAGGAAGTTCATCCCTGTCCCACAAAAAGAGAGGACAGATGGTCATGTGGTTAATGTACTGGACTGGAACTCAGGAGATCTTTATTCAATTCTCAGCCCAGTCATAGACTTTCCATGTGACTTTGATCATCTTAGGTCCCCTTCTGTTAAATGGAGAAAATAATACTTCCTTTGTCTAGTTAGATTGTTTTATCTCTTGGACAGTTTACACTCTTAGGGGCAGGGTCCATGGATCCAATTGCAGGATCAGGTCCTAATCTAGAACCATATGCTGGTTTACATGGTACATTTAGGGCCTGATTCTCGTTTACTCCCACTTTAAGGCCCTTTACGCTGCCAGAACAATGTAAAGAGACTTTAGTGTAAATGAGAATTAAGTCTTTAGTCTGAGATTTTCAAAAGTGCCTGAGGGGGCTAGGTACCCAACTCCCACGGAAATTCAATACAGGCTGGGTGCTTGTCTCCCTTGGGCACTTACTGTCTGAGCTGTTTCGGTGTATTCCTTGGGGCACAGGTTGTGTTTTCCTCTATTTTTTGTAAGAGTACCGAACACATCACTAGAACGTAACAAATTATTTATTGTTGTTATCCTCACTGCTTGTTTATTATGGCCTTGAGCACGCAAAGAATGGCGGGAGAATAGAATTTTTATCTTTAGTTAGGTAAACTGTTGGACCTAAAGAAATTGCAAGGATAAAATTTTCAATAGTTAACTCCATTGAAAGTCAACAAGACTTTGTCTTTGACATTACTGAGAACTATGAAATTATGAAAATTTTACTATGTCTCTTCATATAATTCTTTAACTGATTAAAAGAGATTTTGTATATTAAGAAAAATTCCATAGTACTTTCTCAGTGAGTATCTCTTGAATGTATAATAGCCAATGTTCCAAATGTGGGATAGAACCAGGAAAACCTCAGACTGTTAAAACAGTGTTCAAAGATCATATTGCTTAGGAAAAATTGTTATCTATTTAACAGAAATTCTGTCTATATTAATTTCATCCATGTGGGAATGTGGAGGGGGAAAGTTATATATCTGTCACCTTCTCCCACTGTCATTGCTCCACTGATGTGAGTTGGTAATAAATTTATTGAAATAAAGCATTTTTAAACAATTAAAATTCTTGGGAGATTAGATAACCTTCCTGTGACTTATGTGTTCCTGGTGTAGTTTAAAAAGAAAAGTGTTTTGTTAAAACAGTGTAAATTTTAGTAGCATTTACACATTGGGATTTTTCCCGTCTGGTTTTTCAAGTGCGTCAGCAACCAACCCTGGGGAAATAGCTTTACAAATTATTACCTCCAGATTGCAGAAAACTTAATTTTTTTTTTCAGCAAAAACTCACACATCCTGCATGGGCATCACTGTACTCACTACACCATTTCAGGATGTAATTTAAATTCCCTAAATTCTTCTAGGATACATACATTGTTTTGCCACCTGCAGGAGCCGTAATTCTTAATGTTTAAAGCCCTAGATTTCTGAAACAAGAACCCTAAATCTACAAACAATATGTGCACATGCTGTGATTAGGAGCAGTCGTGTCTCTCAGCTGCTTCTTCTACACCTGTGCATAAAGCTTAATGGTGCTGCTGTGGCATTTAAACTATTGGCCATGGTAGGGAGTCAAGGATGCACACGGTCCTAGCAGCAAATCCTAGAGGCCTGTGAAGTGTTCACACAAGCAGGTTGCTGAGTTGGCTGATCGTTCCTAATCCTCTTTTTCCCCTTTTCCCAGCTAACTGGGGTCAGGGTGCTGGATCAGTCTTTTCCAGGCTTGCCTGTCCAAAGCTTGTTCCATATTCACTCCATTCTCCTCCGTTCCTAATTTTCTCCATTTCTTAAAAGAAGTGGCTATTCTATTATGTCTGCCCCTGGAATAGAGTGGGAGACTAAACAAAATGTTCTCTCATAAGTAATAGTTTTATATGACTCTGGTTGGTTGTCTGTACTTGTTTTAGATCGTATTATAATTGCAGTTGGAGGACATCATCATAACTTTACTTTTTCAGCTTTTGGGGCCAAAGAGTTGTTTGGTCATGTGACAGCCCTCCAAGGATAATCATCAAGGCCCCCATTCAGGAAAGCATCCCTATTCAAATGAAATTTAAACACATGTTTATATGGATAGAGTTAACCATGTGTTTAAGTTTCCTCCAGAATGGGGCATTGATGATTGTCCTTGGGGGCCTGCCACATGACTAAACAAAGCTTTGACCCAAAAATATTCTATTTTAAAACATTCTGTTTTATATCAATAGACACAGGCTGCAGAAGTTTTCTCAATGACCCTCTAGTAGCAAGATATCCTGATGTCTTAGAGTGGTATAGTTATGCCAAGATCCCGAGGTCTAAATTAATGTTCGGATTGTTAAATAAGTTAATAACTAATATGTACATATAGTTAATTTTATAGCTAATATGTAACATATGTACATATGTAACATATGTAAATCTAGATGGTGAAACCCATAACAAATGTATCTGCATTTTTTTACAATTCCTCACATGCCTGTTTGAATGCAAGTTTAGACTGACTTCATTGAGATCATTTTAACTTCATCATCCTCTGATGGATTGCATCCAGTTTTTAATGTTGTCAGATGGTTCCACGGCAAGCTACAAAAATGTACTTTAATTAGAGAGTTCTAGGGATTGATACAGATCTCAGATTTCCAGGTCATTTAATAAATGGCAATTAGGGTATCAACAAAACTAACACAGTACTGAGGAGCATAACTCTCACTACCACTGCCTGCCTAACATGGGCCTGGAAGGATGGGGCATACCCAGCACTAAGGGTTGGATCTTGCTGCGATGAGCACCTCCCGTGATGAGCTGAGTCAGTGGGAGCCGAAGGCTCTCAGCACTATCCAGGAGGTTTGCAGTGCTTTGCAGGATCAGACTCTAGAAGCAATTGAAAAAGAAGTGAATGGATCTGGTGGCCATTCATAGAATCAATCATGGAATCATAGAATATCAGGGTTGGAAGGGACCTCAGGAGGTCATCTAGTCCAACCCCCTGCTCAAAGCAGGACCGATCCCCAATTAAATCATCCCAGCCAGCGCGTTCATGGCCTTATTCTGTGAGGCTCTGAGTCCATCCTGTGAGCTGAGTTCCTTCCATCCCCAGTCACTTAACAGCAACAGACCATGTTCATCACTGTGGTGGGGGTGTTCAGCACCAGGCAGGATCCCTCCCTAAATCAGTTTTTAAAAAGCAGCTCTGTATAGCATGGTGTAGCCGCAACTGAAATAGGGCCTGAGCCTGCCCAGTGTCAAACCCTGTATTTTTCCAGTGCTTGATGTGGAGTCTCTGATTGCAGAATGTTCTGAAACCACTACTGGAAGGGATTCTTTTTTTTTTTTTTTTAAACTGCATGTTGGGCAGATTTGTTCTGATAGAATGGAGCTAAAATAATGAATGTGCTGGTGGTGACTGAGGCCCCAATTCAGGAAAGCACTTAATTACAAGTTGAAATCCATCCTTGAGTCCCATTAACTTCAATGGGTCAGAATGGCTGAATAGTTTTGCTTTCCTGAATCAAGGCGTGAGCTTGCGAGGTTGCACATGACTGTTGTTGTTGTTGTGGACACTGGGTAGATTCTAGGCATACCACCATAGGAAGGAGCCTAACCCTTCAGTCGTTGAAGTTGGCAGCAAACTTTCTTAGATATTAATGGGAGCAGGAATAGGACCTCATTTAGATGATATTCCATTGGTTCCAGTGGGACGTCAATCAAGTATGGCATTAGCATCGCAAAAGCTGGAGGGAAGGACCACTATTAAAGCGCTGAAATCCTTCAGAAATATTTTATTAAAACGGTATCTATCCACAGCATCGCATTATCCTTCCTAATGAGAATCAAAACCCTTTTGGTGCATTATTAAATTCTCTCTCGAAGCCCTTGTTATTCAACACTGTTATTGCAATAGTGCCTAGAGGCCTGTCGGGTCGGGGTCCAGTTGTTTAATTCAGAATAACAGAGTAACAACTAGCAACAGCAGTTGCTGCATAACTCGTGCTAATTTTCTATAGTATCAGTATATATTTGGTAGTCAAAGGCCAGGAGGATGGTCTGAGCAGTGTAATGCAATTGGTAGCGTACTTCCCTGCCCTATGCTGGGATCGTGCCCAGGGCTGCTTTTACTTCCCTTCTCTCATGAGCAAAAAACTCACTCATAGAATAAAAACCAAAATTCAGTAGATCTGTTTCAGAGACAGAACAGGGAATGGAGAGATACTGCTGTAGGCACCATACTATCGGTGCTAGACAGCACTGGAGCCTCTGCAAGGAAAGCACTGGGTTCTTTTCTCAGGGGATGGGTGGATGATGGATTTGTCTGATCTAATTTTCCAGCATCTTTGTGAAAAAACTGAGTGCTGCAAACTGTTCCTTACAGTTTAAAACTCGTGTAGCGGATGTTTGGGAGACGTAAATAGGGTCAGGGAGCTCACTGGCTTACGAACAAAGAAGATACCAGAATTCATTTTTGCTGTAAAACAACAAACAAAAAAATGTTTCAAGTTGGGTAAACACAGTTGTTGTTCATCTTGACAGTATTTAGTATCAAAATACCAGTATGCTTGATGTGTTAGAATAGGCCACAGAAAATTGGAAATCTGCAGACATTCCAGGTCTGCTTTCTACAAGATAAAATACAAAAAAGTCAGTTTAGTGGCACTGCAGCTTGGTAAGAAGAAGAATGGTGTGAAAGCTATGGACCTAGTCTGGGAGTTAGGAGACCTGGGTTCAATTGCTGACTCAGTCCAGGTGTTTTACCTTGGGTAAGTCACTTAGTGTATGTCTACACTGTAGTAAAAGACTCAGGCCATGGCCACTGATTGGGCTTGTGGAGCTCAAGCTGTGTGGCTATAAAATTGCAGTGTAGACGTCTACTGAGACTCGGTGCTGTGGGATTTTTATTGCAGTGTAGGCGTATACTCAGGTCTGGATTTTTATAGGTATTTATGTGTTGTGGTGCTCAGCTTTGCAGCCCCTAACTCTTTTAGCAGGTTAACTCTCATTTTCAAAATGGATGTAGACATTTAGGAGCTGAAATCCTGCCTAAATCCCTTTATGAAATTGAAATTTAGGCTCCTAAATCAGTTAGGCATTGCAATGCTGAGTGCCGCAGTGCTTAAATATCTATAAAAATATGGGCCTTCATCTCTCTCTGCCTCAATTCCCCATTTGGAAAATAAAGGTAATACCTCCCTTCGTTGTTGTGAGGATAAAATCCATTAATAATTGTGAGGCACTCTGATATTGTGGTGATGAAGGCTAGATAAGTACCAAGACAGAAAGAATGAACTAATGAAAGACCATAGAGACAAAGCAACACAGTTAAGAAATTAAAAGATGAGTCCTAAACTCGATCCTGAATGGGCTTGCAAACTAAAAAACAAAACAGCCTGAGTTAGGAAGAGAGTTTCCAACGTAACTCTGAATTTATTCAAGTCTCTGTACCCTATCAGCATAGTTCTTTTTTATATGATCTCCTTGTGTGTGTTTTTTCTTTCTTCACTTTTTTTTCTCAAAAGGTTTTGTGCTGGCACCAGTGTATCTTCATGTATAAAAGAGTCTATTGTCAACTGGTAAAAGTCACTATCCATCCTTGTTCCCTGCTCCCCTGGTAAAAGGCAGGATAAAAGGTCAAAACTGCCCTGAAAATATTCTGGCTTTTAGAATGTGTTCCAGCCCCAATGAAGTTAAAGCCTGAAAAAAACTTCAATCTTCTCATCCAGTGCAAGATTGTTCCTTTTTGTTATATTTTCCAGTCTTAAATTATTATTCTAATTATTATTTATATAATGTAATTACATGCATATATCATTATTAACATCATTGTTATTTCTATAAATGTTTATAATGCAAGAGTACCTAGAGGCTAATTAGACTGGGGCCTATTATACCAAGCACTGTTTTAAACACATAGTACTAGTAAATGATTTGTCTCAATGAGGCTTCTATCAAATCTTGTAGGAAACACTTCCACAGCTTAATAGATCTCACTGTGGGACGTTTTCCCCTTTTGGTTTAGCCTACGTTTTTCTTTCCTTCGTAGCTTCCTTCTATGTTATACCCTCATTTGGATGCATCTCACACACAATAAAAGTTTATAACTGTATACAATGGAAAGCCGTACTAACCTTTCCCAACTAACCACTGGGAAAGAAATCAGAAAAGTAGTAAAATAAATTATAAAGCATGCAATTACATCCATCTGGCAGAGGGTAGACTGAAAAGATGACACTTGCACAATACCCTGAAGTCTAACAAACTTAGGCTCTGATAGACCGCCAAGAGATGTAAGATCTGCAGTTGAGATCTCTCCACCACCAACTTGCTTCAGGTCCTCAAAAATGAACATTAAGGGACTGTCAGCAAAAATGCCTTAACAAACCTCATGGCAATGAATCACATTAGTCTTTTAAGTCCTAAAGCATACAACTCAATTCATTAAGTCAAAAAACAGACTGATGGCATTTCCACATCCTCTAGTCCTTAAGCAATAAACCATTCCTTGTCTAGGGACAATTGAAAGTTCCCAGAGTATCCACACATCAGTGAATCGTTTCTTAAAGGTCCATTTTTCATGGTTGGTTACATATACTAAGAGTTTAAAAGGTTCGCTGGTTGGGTGCAGGAGAAATGCGTCAGTGGAAATTAGCGAACCGGTTGGTTCAACACTTAAGTAAAGCACTTAAGTAAAGAAAGAGGCAAGTGTCTTGTGGATTGTTTAATAATTCCTGTTCAGGTTAATGTAAATATTCATGAGTGTTCAAAGTATGTCTCCATCAGTTACAAAGTATTTAGTATGTTATGACTAATGTGTTTGGTTTGAAATTACAGGTTTATGTAACTCAGCCGACAGTTGGATGATTGTTCCAAATATCAAACAAAACCACTACACAGTGCATGGGTTACAGAGTGGCACTAAGTACATCTTCATTGTCAAGGCCATTAATCAGGCGGGCAGCCGAAACAGTGAGCCAGGCAAGCTGAAGACAAACAGTGAGTAACATGGAATCCAGCAAACACACAGGCACTCCCACACTCCCTCTCCTCCCCACTGTCCTTCATAGGTTTGATACTTGAAAGGCGCAGGAGTATAAAGCAAGTTGCCTTCTTTAAAGTGCTTTGCACTTAAGCTGTTTATTTTTCACCCCATTCAAGACTGCCAGAGTCTTCAACATGACAACACAGGGATCTCTTTTATTCCTGAGGTCCACTGAAGTGTCCACATCATTGAAAATACCACTAGCAGTAGCAACATCAAGAAGAAATTAGTGAAAAGGTTTCTTTGGGGTTTTTTTTTTATTACTTCTCATATTGTCTTGCCCTTTTCTTCTACCATTATAGGACATTTTATTTCTTTAAAAATTTAATAGGATGGTCATTATATTGTTAAAATGAGCTAAATTGGGTCCTCTTGGATCCCTGTTTTATGATATTGGGAGCCTACCTGAATTTATTATAAAAACTATGTGGAGGTGATGGAGTCAGAGATCTCACTTTTAAGAAAGTAATTGAACAAAATTATTAGTGGATATAGCATAGCACTTTAAAGCAGTGGTTCTAAGCTTTTTTCCATCTGTGGTTTCTTGTCATGCCCTAGCCAATCCCATGATCCTTTTAGACTACAGATGGGTTTGGGTGTTGGGTAGAGAATGTTGGGGCTGGAGGGGCAGTTGCTGGGGGATAATGAAAGTGTTGGGAGATTACTCTGGGGGAGCTGGTGCGTTTCTTCTTCCTCCCCTGTCTAGCTGGCCAGCACTCTATCCCTAAGTTACCGACATATATAAACAACATCTGCTACTAAAAAGAATGTATGTAGCAGTAAATACAGTTTTAAGTAAAGCAGGCATTTCCCTTCCTCTGAAGGACCCATATGGGAAATGGCAAACTTTCTTCTCTTTTCACTTTGAGACACAATGTGACAGACAAGCAGTCTTTATTGTCAGGTACCTGTGACATGATCTGGCCTGATGCAAACCAGTACAGAGAAAGAAATGTTTCAGATGATACTTCACTAATACAAAGACTAGAAAACAGGTAGAGAGACATGTAGAAAGTATTTTGCTGATACCAAGTGGTAGAAGCTAGCAGATACTGTTAGCATCGGTGGGGAAAAAACATGTGTCATAGCCTACGTTCTAAAAGGTAAATCTTACCCTTGATATATGCATAATTCTATGTATGTTATGAAAGAAAAGATACCCCTACATCTAAAACCATTCCTTCATCTTTAGTATCAAAGTAATAGTGATTGAGACAGTGTTGGCCCAACCTTTTCCTTTAAATGCGTAGCCTTTCTGATTTCCTAGAGATCTGAAATAAAGCATACTGAATATCACTTTTCAGACCTATTTCATTCATCTTTTTATGCCAACTTCAATTATTTCAATTCCGCTGCATAGGAATTACTTAGCTCTTCTTTCACAAACACTAAGGAATTCACATCTTGATTTAAAGTGCACATTTATCAATAGCATAAGGTCACAGAGCCACTGAGAATGCTCATTTCCACTCCCCACTCGTGTAATCAGATCTTCCACTTATAAGAAGATTTGCCTTTATATGAAAGAGGATAAAGGAGAAAAAAAGACTCTGTTGGCCACTGGTGATATATTTTTTCCAATTGTCCTTCAAAAATTCTCTGGCAGAAGTAAAAAGATCTTTCTGCTTTTTAACTCAGGTAAGCTTGTCAGAGTCAGAGCAGGCATTATGTATCTACAGAGTTCGGTTTACCAAACTGCTTCCTGTTACTGTCTACACACCCTGTGCTATGGCAGAAGATACCTGCCAACAGCAACAACAGTAATGTTTTTACACCATATTGTTTGGACCAAGTTATAGTTCATTTCCTTCATTTTAATTCACAATATCCGCGATTGTCAGCATCCCAGTGTAAATAAAACCAAGAGAGAGTAAATGAACAGACCAGGATAGCACTTCTTCTGATTTTCAAACTTCATTTTATGGGATTATGAAGTAATACATTTTCTGCAATAGTGATAAAGCTATTATTGTAATTTTTCATTCTTGGCAAACTAATAAGAATGTGAGGTACTCTAAAATCTAGTGTATAACAAAAAAAGCCATAATGAGAGATTGCGTGTTTATTGCAATTCAATTGTAATTTCACTTACATGAAAGATTTAGAGCAGTGGTTCTCAAAGCTGGTCCACCGCTTGTTCAGGGAAAGCCCCTGCCAGGCCAGACCAGTTTGTTTACCTGCCGTGTCCGCAGGTTCGACCGATCACGGCTCCCACTGGCCACAGTACGCCGCTCCACGCCAATGGGGGCTGCAGGAAGGACAGCCAGCACATCCCTTGCCCTGCGCTGCTTCCCGCAGCCTCCATTGGCCTGGAGCGGTGAACTATGGCCAGTGGGAGCCGCAATCGGCAGAACCTGCGGACGCGGCAGGTAAACAAACCGGTCTGGGCCGGCAGGGGCTTTCCCTGAACAAGCGGTGGACCGGCTTTGAGAACCACTGATTTAGAGTATTCAAGTTAGCTCAGACAATGAGCGTGACTTTAACACGGGGCTCTTCTTAGATATAGCTAGTACTTCAATCTATCTGAACACTAATCTACAAAGATCATCCTTTTGTTGAGTTAGAAGGCAATTTGAACTGGTATATTTAAGTCTGGGCCTGTTTCAGTCCAGGGTAATGTTCCAGAGAAGAAAATATGTCGTATTATATAGTCTTATCTGTTTAACATCCAGATTTTATTATTCAAATATATGACCTTACGTGTGTTTATTAAAATTAAACAAACTTTTCCTTTGTCATCCTTCTGTGCGTGCCCAGGCCAGCCATTTAAACTGGACCCCAAGTCTGCCCACAGAAAGTTGAAGGTGTCCCATGATAACCTGACAGTGGAGCGTGATGAAACCTCTTCCAAAAAGAGCCACACACCCGAGCGATTCACCAGCCAAGGGAGCTATGGAATAGCTGGAAATGTGTTTATCGACAGTGGACGGCATTACTGGGAAGTGGTTATAAGTGGGAGTACATGGTATGTGTCACATTTTTAATTACTGTAGTACCAGAAAAAGTTGCATTTGTTTCCATGCTAGTACATGTCAGTGCTTCCTAAACAAAATTGAAACATCATTCTTCAGTAAGAATAACAGATTGAATATGAAAACAGCTTGATGGTCCAGTGGTAACTGCTACACAGGGGAGTCAGATTAGGTTCCAATATCCCTAGAGAATGGAATGCTGTGGATACATGTCTGTCAAGGTTACTCCCCCACTCTGAACTCTAGGGTACAGATGTGGGGACCTGCATGAAAAACCTCCTAAGCTTATCTTTACCAGCTTAGGTCAAAACTTCCCCAAGGTACAAAATATTACACCCGTTGTCCTTGGACTGGCCGCTACCACCACCAAACTAATACTGGTTACTGGGGAAGAGCTGTTTGGACGCGTCCTTCCCCCCAAAATACTTCCCAAAACCTTGCACCCCACTTCCTGGACAAGGTTTGGTAAAAAGCCTCACCAATTTGCCTAGGTGACTACAGACCCAGACCCTTGGATCTTAAGAACAATGAACAATCCTCCCAACACTTGCACCCCCCCTTTCCTGGGAAATGTTGGATAAAAAGCCTCACCAATTTGCATAGGTGACCACAGACCCAAACCCTTGGATCTGAGAACAATGAAAAAGCATTCAGTGTTTTACAAGAAGACTTTTAATAAAAAATAGAAGTAAATAGAAATAAAGAAATCCCCCCTGTAAAATCAGGATGGTAGATATCTTACAGGGTAATTAGATTCAAAAACAGAGAGAACCCCTCTAGGCAAAACCTTAAGTTACAAAAAAGATACACAGACAGAAATAGTTATTCTATTCAGCACAATTCTTTTCTCAGCCATTTAAAGAAATCATAATCTAACACATACCTAGCTAGATTACTTACTAAAAGTTCTAAGACTCCATTCCTGTTCTGTCCCTGCCAAGAGCAGCATACAGACAGACACAGACCCTTTGTTTCTCTCCCTCCTCCCAGCTTTTGAAAGTATCTTGTCTCCTCATTGGTCATTTTGGTCAGGTGCCAGCGAGGTTACCTTTAGCTTTTTAACCCTTTACAGGTGAGAGAAGCTTTCCCCTGGCCAGGAGGGATTTCAAAGGGGTTTACCCTTCCCTTTATATTTATGACAATGTCCCACAGTGGGCTGTACGGTGTAGGGGATGAAGAGGAGCATCCCTTCATTGGCTGTCATGTGGAACAGGGTTTGCGGCCTCTGGGGGTAGCTGTATCCACCGTGTTTGGTCAGAAAGAGAGACACCATGACATGGGATTCAAGGGTTGTGATAGTGCTAGAAATAAATGGAAAACTGGTGGGGCCTGGAGTGCCCACCTCCGGTACAAAGAAAAGTGCACATTTGCTAATGCCACCACATAACAGGCAGAAAAATGCTTAATAGTGTATTTAGCATAAAGCAAGAAAACACAGCTGATATAGAAAAACCTACAATAACACATATGAGGTTAGCCCCTGCTTCCACCTGAGGAATGTAAGCCATAAAAGCTTCTTCCCTACAGGGCGAATCAGGCCTTCATGCAGGGTGCCCAATGATGAGACTTCCCCTGGAGGTCATTGTCCGAGTCTGTTTCACCAGGACATCCCACCAATCCTACCATTTGTTTGGCAAAGGAATATTGTCTCCTACAGTTGCCTCATATGGCGCAATGCTCAATCCAATAAACTTGACGCTTGAATCTACATACCTCACAGAGGCCTAGCAGAAGAGGTTCTTTGAAGGCAGAAATGGGCATTCCATGTACACTTTGATGCTTTTTTCTCCTCTTTCTGCTGCACCATGTATTGAATCAGCAATAAGAGATCACATTAATAGCAAATGCAACAATAGAAAGTTATTTGGTTTATTTAATTAACGGGCCCTATATTCTTCTGTTCAGGAATGGAAATTTCCAGACGAAGGATTAGAACTCTGAGCTGTTTAGCATGCAGCAATTTTCCTTGTCAATAAAAAAGGCCTTTATCATTAGCTAAGTGTTCCAAAAATTGCCATAGCATCCAAACTGTAAATAGCAATGTGGACGACAAGATTTGCATGACCTGCCAGTCACAACATTGGGAGCAGGGAGGAATATTAATTAAATGTGGTATTATGGTTATCCTTCACTTAATGAGAACGTAACATGCATAAACAAAAGAGGACAATGCATTCCTTAGAGTCTTTCAGGGTAAAGTTTAGCCGTTATTGATAGAAAACAGCATGGCACAAACCATTGGTTTTCTAGACTGTTTTTGTTTTACAGGTATGCAATTGGTATTTCTTACAAGACCGCGCCAAAACATGAGTGGATCGGAAAGAATTCTGCCTCTTGGGTGCTTTGCCGTTGTAATAATGCCTGGGTGGTGAGACATAACAGCAAAGAAATTCCTATCGAGCCTGCTCCTCATCTCCGTCGTGTTGGGATTTTGCTGGACTACGACAACGGTTCCCTCGCCTTTTATGATGCTTTGAACTCTCTACACCTTTACACTTTTGACATAACCTTTGCACAGCCTGTGTGCCCCACATTCACTGTGTGGAATAAATGTTTGACAATTATAACAGGCCTGCCTATCCCAGATCACTTAGACTGCACTGAGCAGCTTCCGTGACTGCTAAAAGCAAAGGGATATAATGTCAGTTTTCCAGTGGACTGCAAAAATACTGCCCACAGGAGCTATTTGAATATGTGGCGTACAAAATATCCCTGATGATTCCAGCCAGAATTGAAAGTGGGTATCTCTCTTTGCTGTGTATTTTGTATTAAAGGGCAAGAAATGGCTTTAATAATTTCTCAGAACTATTTTGTATTTAGTCTCTTACAGGAAGATTTATAAATTATTTATATAAAGAACTCCCCAATTTGGCTATTTGGATTACAATTCATTGCTTTTGCACATTAAGGGCCCCATTCACTAAAGTTTCACAAGCCTTTTCTACAGTTTTATTTTACAAGGGACAACTAGCAGGAATTTTGTTTCCTGGAAACTGTGCAGCGGACACATTGATATACTGTTGATCTTACATTAAACTCCAATCTTATTGTGTGCAACATCTCTCTACTTCCGTTTTGCACACCAGAACGTGCATACCAAAAAAATGAAATAAAATAAACAAGGGAGGAAATGGAGTTATCCAGTACAACAAAAGAAGAAGGGTTTCTTTACTTCTGTTCACTAATAGGTCTGCATGTAAAACTTATTCATGAAGAAACATATGGAATCCCTTCTAGAAATGTCAGTGGATAAATCATCCAGTGATTCCCATCTATCGGTGCTTCACTTTTGTCTCTGGGAAGTTCAGTAAGATCACTGAGGATTTGTAAGACTGATATCATCTCAGAAAATCAGCAACATTGGAGCAGCGCAACCAATCCAAGGTCTGACTATATCCTGATTTGATGAGATGATGTGTCATTTAAGGTTCCATTATAATTGGAGATGGCTTAGTTCTGACGGTCGAGGTGTGGGTGTATATCACTGATTTTACAGGTACACCACAACAATCCAAGCCCATACATCTGAAATGAGAGATGGTCTACTTACAACTGATTTTAAACTAAATGCAAGAGTTTCAGTGCATCGCACTGTAGTGTATCAATAAAGAAGAGCAAAGATATCTGGTATATGGATGTTGCATTGAGAAGCACTGTACTGACGTTCATCATAAAATCAGCCAATGAAACAAAAAATGCGTATTGTTGCATTGGGTTGTTTGAAGGGATAGAGTTCTCTTTGTGAGTAAATGACAGCTTTGCAGCAGGAATGTTTGTCTATCTGAATTTCACCTGCACATATGGGATCTAAGTTAGCCCTGCTGTTAGTGGCTGCAACTCCACTGAGATAAGTGGAAGCTGTACGCACTGTATATCCCAAAGCTGAATTTTGCCCATTAATTTTTTAAAACATGAATAGGGCCCTTTGTGAGTATTACAATATTTCTATAAATATAAAATTATCATTTGGGAGATTCCTGAGAAACATTTGAAATGTGGAAGATGGTATGATGCCTTTTAAAGATTTCCTAGAGAGACAGTGAATGGGGTTTTGTTGATAATATGCAAAGGATGAAAACATGCCTTCATAGAGTAAGGATAAATGGAATACAAGCGTAATGAAAGGGTTGGCTCAGTCATTTTAAACCTTGCTTTGGGTGTCCTTTGAAAACGACCCTTTAATGCACTTTGTTCACCACTGGGCCCAAAATGAAAGGGTCTCAAGCTTGGCTTCAGATTTTTTAAATATTGACTCTCCAGGTACAAAGATGTACTACAGTTTGCCTTATGACAGTAATATGAAAAAAGCTTATGAGGAGGCTAATGAATACATGACTACAGGTTTTGTTTAAACAGAGATTAATTACTGCTCATGTTCCTTTGATTCTCTATACATACCCTGTTTACTGTGGAATGAATGGGGAAAAGTATCTCTCTGACAGCATGTTGGTTTCAGCCATTTTATCGCTTCCTGCCATGGCAGTGTTCCATTGTTTACAGAGAGTAGCCACTGACCTTTTCTGAGTTGACATATGTAAGGGAAAATATGTACATACTCGATGACAGTGTTTACTCTAATGTCTATGATGATATAGAAAAGGGCCCCCCAAGAACTTTAAAAAATTTCTGAAACAGTGTTTTTTGTAACCAAATGCGCTATTACCAGTGTGACTTGATGGACATTGTTCAGCTGATCTGGCCTTGACTGTTTGAAAGGCAGTTGAGAAAGCATGAAAGTTATTATACACGGCAGACTGGGTACAATCTGTCAAAAAAACAAGGGTAAAAAGGTGCTGGGAGGGAAGAGAGTGACAACATGGAATGGATGTCAACTTTCTACCTAGAAGAACAGAGTATGTCACTGCAATGTACAAGGCACCACACTTTTTCATAGAAACGTTATTAAATATATCTGGAAGCTAGTTTCAGAAAGGGGCAAACTGACAACAGTTCAATATTCGATCATACAAGGTTTGCAGAGATCAAACTGGATTGAAAAAGTATCATGAATATTTGGAGGCTTTTCTCCCCCCTTTTTTCATTTTAAACACCACACATGCGTTTACAGGTTGACGATGGTTTTGGCTGAGAGGGAAAAAAATGGTCTGGTATCTAAAATAGTAAACCTTACCATGGGATTTATATTTCAACAGTGAATACTTCATTTTAAGCCAAACCACGTTCCTCGAATGGACTATTAATTCTATCAGTGCTCTTTGTGGATGTATGTGTGTATATTATATATGTAAAATTACACACACACACATAGAATTGTGTGTATATTATATGTATGTGTATGTAATTGTACATATGTAAGTACAGATTAATTGGCAATAAATTAAGTGTCCTACCATCCCTTTTAGCTTATTATTTGAAGCATTATGTAGTCTGTATGGACTATGATTGGGGAAACAGTTTGCTGTGCTTGGTGTTTGTATGGACATTTTCAAAAATAAAAATCTGTTTATTTTACAGTACTTGATTCTATGCCTGATTATACAATAAAAACATCCATTTCAAAACTTGGCTTTTGTGGTTCTGTGGCATTTTGCATGGTCCATAAGAATAAAACGAAATATGGGGGGACCAGCAATCTTAAACCAGTAACTAAAACATGCTGCTTTTACAGTATATGGCAGAGCTGGATCAGGTTTTCCTCTGGTATTCTGAAACTGCTGAGACTGTCTGACTGCCAGTGAAGCCCGCATGTGCACAATGATCATTTTAAGGCTGTAAATCCAAGTTGGGATTCAGTGGAGCAAACTGTGGAACCCTGATAGGAAACTAAGTGCAAGAACAGAATGGCTGAATGGCTAGGGGTGTTGCTCAACCTGGCTTACAGAGACCAAAAGGAAAGCTGCTCACTGACATAGCTTTTCCTCTGACTGCTACTTCTCTCAACTGCTCAGGCAAATGAACCTCATTGAGCAGGGGCTCCCCATCCATGGTCGAGAGAGCATTTGTGGGTGGGCTGTTGAGATTTGGCTGATCATGGAGGAATGGCTTCTTCCCTTTTCCAGCTGCTACATCGCAATAAAAGAAGCTAGAAGTACAATGAATATTTTGCAGACATTACTCTTCTATGTAAGCAATTGCTGTAGTTGCAAGAAAGATGATATAGACTCATCAGTGGGAGAGGTGAAGGTGGTCCATGTGACTACCAATGGGAAGGGAGGATGGTGTGTGTGATTGCAAATGGGTGACTGAGCCTGATGCTACATGTAAGAGATGGTAGGTCTATGACACAATCCTCTTCACTTTGACCATCATCCCTCTCACCCACTTTCATGGCCCAATCACAATCTATTTCCCATCCAGGGCCGGCCTTAGGATGGTCGACATTGGCAACTGCCCAGGACACCGTGGTTGCCGGGGGGCACCATCAAGAGAGTGTAACAATAACAGCTTGAGAACCTCTGAGCTAGATGAACCCTTCTTATGGGTTGGGTTAAAACCCCTTTGAGGTTGATAGGTGTTAATTCAATTAACATAACTGTAAATGTAAGAGCGACCTAAGACTAAAGGTCTGAATGAATCCACACAGGAGCTCTTGAGTTCAGCATTGTTTTGGGTGTGTAAGAGAATACACAGATACTGAGGTCACAGACAAGAACAGAGAGAGGCAGAAGAAAAAAGGCAAGTAAAGCCAAGCAGGAACCTGAAAGCACAATGTGACCCTGGAACAAAGCGAGAGAGAGAGAGAGAGAGAGCTTTTGGGTCTGTTAGCCAAAAGAGGGTGGAGGCTGATAAGCTAAGACATTGTTCCTTTTGGTTTGTGGTTCCTTCTGTGTTCAGAGACACAGGACTTCATACGTTCCCTGTAAAGGAACAAGATTACATCAGAGAAATACCTGGCTACCACTAATTTCTACTCCCAACTGGAACACCCCCAAGGCCTCAAACTTTGACTAGCTGCTTGGGTCAATACGGGCAACACTATCATCACTCATTCAGGATCGAAAGGTTGACTCCTGCCTGTGGTAGGCCCATGGTGCCAGCGTCCATCACCCCTTCTTACATTTTCAAACAAGCACCTTTGTCCTTTCTCCCTGCTGCCTCCAATGCTTGGGAGAAGTTCCCCCTAAACATCTGCAAAATTAATGCATTATTCTCCTTCAGAGCTCTCCTTTACACACTCCTCTCCTGTTAAGCTTACAAAAAAAAATGACAACTGGCTGCTAGTGCAGTGACACCGCAGTCTGTCATGCTGACCAATACTGTCTCATTGTTTTCCTTGAAGAAAAGGAGTACTTGTGGCACCTTAGAGATGAACCAATTTATTTGAGCATAAGCTTTCATGAGCTACAGCTCACTTCATCGGATGCATACTGTGGAAACTGCAGAAGACATTATATACACAGAGACCATGAAACAATACCTCCTCCCACCCCACTCTCCTGCTGGTAATAGCTTATCTAAAGTGATCACTCTCCTTACAATGTGTATGATAATCAAGTTGGGCCATTTCCAGCACAAATCCAGCACAAATCCAGGTTTTCTCACCCTCCGCCCCCCCCCCACACACACACACAAACTCACTCTCCTGCTGGTAATAGCCCATCCAAAGTGACCATTCTCCTTATAATGTGTATGATTATCAAGGTGGGCCATATCCAGCATAAATCCAAGTTTAACCAGAACGTCTGGGGGGAGGAGTAGGAAAAAACAAGGGAAAATAGGCTACCTTGCATAATGACTTAGCCACTCCCAGTCTCTATTTAAGCCTAAATTAATAGTATCCAATTTGCAAATGAATTCCAATTCAGCAGTTTCTCGCTGGAGTCTGGATTTGAAGTTTTTTTGTTTTAAGATAGTGACCTTCATGTCTGTAATTGCGTGACCAGAGAGATTGAAGTGTTCTCCGACTGGCCGTCACCTTCAGCCCCCAACTAAAACCCCTCCAACACATTATTAAGGATCTACAACTTATCCTGAAGGATGACCCAACACTCTCACAAATCTTGGGAGAAAGGCCAGTCCTTGCCTACAGACAGCCCCCCAACCTGAAGCAAATACTCACCAGCAACCACATACCACACAACAGAACCACTAACCCAGGAACCTATCCTTGCAACGAAGCCCGTTGCCAACTGTGCCCACATATCTATTCAGGGGTCACCATCACAGGGCCTAATAACATCAGCCACACTATCAGAGGCTCGTTCACCTGCACATCCACCAATGTGATATATGCCATCATGTGCCAGCAATGCCCCTCTGCCATGTACCTTGGTCAAACTGGACAGTCTCTGCATAAAAGAATAAATGGACACAAATCAGATGTCAAGAATTATAACATTCATAAACCAGTCGGAGAACACTTCAATCTCTCTGGTCATGCAATTACAGACATGAAGGTCGCTATCTTAAAACAAAAAAACTTCAAATCCAGACTCCAGCGAGAAACTGCTGAATTGGAATTCATTTGCAAATTGGATACTATTAATTTAGGCTTAAATAGAGACTGGGAGTGGCTAAGTCATTATGCAAGGTAGCCTATTTCCCCTTGTTTTTTCTTACCCCCCCCCCCCCCCGACGTTCTGGTTAAACTTGGATTTATGCTGGAAATGGCCCACCTTGATTATCATACACATTGTAAAGAGAATGGTCACTTTGGATGGGCTATTACCAGCAGGAGAGTGAGTTTGTGGCGGGGGGGGGGGGGGGGCGGAGGGTGAGAAAACCTGGATTTGTGCTAGAAATGGCCCAACTTGATTATCATACAGATTGTAAGGAGAGTGATCACTTTAGATAAGCTATTACCAGCAGGAGAGTGGGGTGGGAGGAGGTATTGTTTCATGGTCTCTGTGTATATAATGTCTTCTGCAGTTTCCACAGTATGCATCCGATGAAGTGAGCTGTAGCTCACGAAAGCTCATGCTCAAATAAATTGGTTAGTCTCTAAGGTGCCACAAGTACTCCTTTTCTTTTTGCAAATACAGACTAACACGGCTGTTACTTTGAAACCTGTTTTTCCTTGTACTCCCCTGGCTGTATCCACCTGTTGTCTCTTGGCTTATGCTTAGATTGTAAGCTCTTTTTGTTCTGTGTTTGCACAGCACCCGCACAGTGGGGTCCTGGTTCATGACTGGACCTCCTAGGTGCTACAATAATACTACCAGTAGTAATAATTAAAATGTGCCCACCCTATGGGAAAAGTTGGAGACCCCTGACATAAAGTGAAACACATATTCTGCTCATAGAATTTTAGAAGATCAGGGGTGGAAGGGACCTCAGGAGGTCATCTAGTCCAACCCCCCGCTCAAAGCAGGACCAAACCTCAACTAAATCATCCCAGCCAGGGCTTTGTCAAGCCTGACCTTAAAAACCTCTGAGGGAGGAGATTCCACCACCTCCCTAGGTAACGCATTCCAGCGCTTCACCACCCTCCTAGAAAAATAGTGTTTCCTCATATCCAACCTAGGCCTCCCCCACTGCAACTTGAGACCATTGTACCTCGCCCTGTCAGTTACACATCATGTAAGTCAGAAGTAGCTCCATTAACTGCAGTACTCAGTATCTGTCTCAGCTAGCCCAGCCTCCATGTGGGAGGAATATCAATACTCTCTACATCAGAAAACATAGTAAGACTATATTGACAACACATTTAATGTTACTGTGTTGCGTTCTTTACTACAGTCATTCTTGGGAGGGTCAGCACTGGCAGCTGTGGGAAGGACAACTTGGCTTGGAAGAGTACTCAAAGAGCAGCGGGGAGTAAAGGCATTCCCAGTTTTTCTGTTTTAATTAGTCGGGTACAACAGCTGTCTACTAACCCAAGTTCTGCTCTCAGTCTAAGTCCGTGAGACCGCCTCAGCGCTGCAGCTACTCCACTGTAGCATAGATGCTTGCGAACGTGACGGAAGAGGTTTTTCGGTCACTGGAAAATCCACCCCCTCAAGAAGCGGTCGGTAGCTAGGGCAATGGAAGAATTCTTCCACCTACCTAGCAGTGTTTACACTAGAGCTATAGTCCTCTTAACTACATCTCTCAGTTGTATGACTTTTCCACACCCCCTCAGCAACATAGCTAAATTGACCTACGTTTTAAGTGTGGACCAGGCCTCAGTTACACCAGTGTAAATCCCAGACAGCTCCATTGAAATAAACAGGGAACTTAATTTGCTCCAGGGTCCACATCGCACAAATTGCCATCATACTTGATTTCAATTGACAACTCCCTCCCTTCCTGAGTGGCTGAGGGTTAGCTGGACATAGAATCTTAAATGTTCCCACTCCAGATTAGGATTGAAGTCCGCTAGTGTGGCTGTTTGGGGAACCTCCCTGCTTACCTGTTATATGTCCTAACTGTGCTCAATATGTAAATAACAGAGAATTTCACTCTTCATTGCTGCCAGTCTGGCTCCTTTCACCAATAAAATGTAAGCAGAGTCTGAATGAACTCTCCCCTGACATCTAGTGGTGAGCTGTGGAAAAAGACTTCAGGACTGATCTTGTTTGCATGGACTCACCAACCCTGCCTAAGTACTCAGCATGATGGGATTGCTTGCCCAAATGATCACTTGTGGCTGTGATGGATCCCCAGTCTCCTTGTTATTGTGGCAGGAGTAATAAAGGGTTGTTATGTGAGCCAAAGGCAGCAGAACTGTACCTGGCATACCCTGATGAAAGGACTCACCCTCAACTGAACAGCACTCGCTAGACAGGGGACATAGGTTCCAATGCCAATGAGTGGAGAGAAGGTGGGGGATAGGTACTTGTACCTGGTGGTGTGGGTTCTGTTTAAGGGTACCAGACACGGTTTGCCCCTTCTGCTCTTCATGGTACAAAAAAGAGCTAATTTAGACTGAATTGAGAGTCTTGTTACATGCTGCAGAGCTGAAATCACTGATGTCTAAGTATTAGATCTACTTTAGGACAGTGTCTCTATTGTAAGAGACTGCCCAGTGTGCACCAGCAGTGAGGCTCCCCCACTAACAGCTGAAATCACTGAGAGCTAGGGGGGGGCTGAAGACTTCTTAGTGTGGCTAGCAGGGTGGCTGGTGGAGAGGTGCGGCAATTGGCTGTTGGAGTGACGAGCAAGTGCCTGAGCAGCAGAGCTTATAAGGTACCTGTTTCCCGCCCTTTTCCCTTGCCCCTCCCCACAGGGTGGGAGGTGGACTCTGCGGATGCACCTCTGAACTTTGGGGTTGCACTGGACAAGGAAAGCAACTGTGAGTGGGGTGCAAAGAAGGGATGGGCACATTAAAGGGACTTTCATGTTGCTAGACTTAAGAACCTGAGGGGAAAAGGACACTGCCTGAGGGGGTGGGTCTTTTGCTCATGGTTTGTGTTTATGAACCCTAGGTGTGGTGTTTTCCCAAATTAATGCTGAGTGAATTCCCTCCTTTTATTAAAAGATTTTGTTACACTCAGACTCTGTGCTTGTGAGCGGGGAAGAATTGCCTCTTAGAGGTGCCCAGGGGATGGTGTGTAATTGTCCCAGGTCACTGGCTGGGGGCTTGAGCCAGTTTTGTGTTGTGTTGCTGAAAGGGAACCCCTAGATACTGAACCCGGCCCTTGTTGCTGCTGGCTCCACCTGGCAGAAGGGTTACATAATATTTACTGAAAAGTAAGGGGGGAAGCTTACTGCCTTTCATTTTCACAAAAGATGTTCCAGCCTTCATAAACTAGCGAAAATTTGATAATTTAGTCTCTCCCTCCCCGACCCAGTGGGGATAATTTTTAAGTACTGCAGCCTTAAAAGTGAGATTCTGGTGTGTTTAGTTATAAGGAAGGTTGTGACCCTTTCTAACTTTTTTCAGCACAGTTTTTCTGCCATATGATTGACAGTGTCATTAATAGTGCTGTCTCTGAGAGAGGGGGAACTGCTGGGAAAGACAACTCAAAAATATAGGATGGGTGGAAACCTGCCATCCCTTCTTTTCCCTAGTGTAGCTGCATCCCCAGCTATATATATATAAAGCAAGTCTGCACCCATCCTTCCATCTGTTGCTTCCCTCCCTGACCCCATCCTACATTCCACAATGACACAGAAATATGCTGTTTAAGGATGTGTTTGAAATCCTAATCTGAACAAAAGCAGCAGGAGAGGGATGTCAAGCCCTCAGGCCCTGATTCTCCTCTCACTTACCCAAGTTTTACATTTGTTGGCTTCAAAGCAGTTACTCCTGATTTACACTGGTACAGGTGAGAGGAGAACCAAGCCCATAATCTTCAGATTCCATTGGGGTCAAAAATCCAACAAAGCATGAACGCTTGTGCTATCAGACCAGCATTCCTAATAAATCATGTCTCTGGAGTGGGTGCATTAGCTGCTAGAAAAGCCCACCCCGTTTCTCATGAGCTGTTTCTCAAGTCCAACACAGGTGCATTTTAAAACGTACACTTCAATTGCATTCTGCTTGGGTGAATTGTTCGGGCAATGTTATACCATTTCCTTAAGGCAGTATGCAGAACAATTCTCTTGGCAGGTACTGAGTTACATTTAACATGGGAACAGCTGGGACATAAGGTAAGACACAATAAAGCAGCATCATTCTATTGTTCCTGTTGTTTCTGTTTAAAAAATGGAGGCTGCCTAAAGCAGTTGAAAAGTCTACTTCCTGCAGCTGTTTATCATAATTTATATATCTATTCTAGTGTATGGAGAGGTTTCCTTTCAAGGAGCATTGGACCTTTTCTTTTTAATTCCTCCCGAGGCTGCTTTGTTGTTAGAGGTTTTCTAAAAAATCCACTGTAGCACATAATGGGTTGCAATCAACCCCCTGAAAGATGTACAGTAAAAGCATTGTTGTGTCTCCTGCTGGCTGATGAATGAAAGAAAACTCGAGCTGGTGGAAAATGAAATAGTTTTGAACACCAGTCTGCCTTTCAAATCACATGAAAATTTTCCTGAGAGTGTTTTGTTTCTTTTGAAATTTTTGTATCTTTCCATAGGGAAAAACACCTGACCTGGGTATAGGTTTTGGGTTCTCCCCATTTTGTGGCTTTTCTCTCCTTGTTCTTTCCCCCACCCCGGAAGTTTTGATTTTCAATTTAAAAAATAAATGTTTGCAGGAAATGAAACAAATATACAAAATAATGTGGGAAAAAATGACCTCTTTTCCACCAGCTCTCATCAAAACTACAAATGGAATAAAAACAATCAAATCATGTAGAAAAGCTACAGCTGATCTCAGGGTTTGTCTACATTACAGCCACTATAGCAGCAGTGTCACTGTAGCACCTCTGTATTGACTCTTCCTACATCAACATAAGGGCTTTGGGGGCGGGGGGGTGTCAGTGCAGTTAATTCATCTTTTCAAGAGGCAGTAGCTAGGTTGATGCAAGAATTCTTCCACTGACCCAGCTGCATCTACACCGGAAGTTAGGTTGACCTAGCCTGGCACTCAGGGAACTACATTTTTCATAGCCCTGAATGACGTAGCTTGCTCAATCTAATTTTTAAGTGTAGACCAGGCCTCAGACGTAGACTTTGGCAGTCACTGTTCTGATATTATCTTATCTCATCCACCTGACATCAAGTGATGGCCAAACCTAGTAAGTTCTGGAGATTCATTCTGAAGGGTAGTCCTCATCTAAACCTGCTAGTGAGGGCACTGAGCTGGAAATCTAGTGAAATGAAAACAGCTTTAGTCTACTGGACTAAGCCTAAGGCTGGGCATCAGCAAATGTAGATTTATTTTCCAACTAGCACTGACATTTCCTTTGACCTTAGGAAAGCCACATCACCCTTCTGGCTCAGTTTCCATCTGTAAAATGGGAATAATGATTCTCCCCTACCTTTGCACAGCACTTTGAAATCAATGGATTTGAAAAGCACTAGATCAGAGGTTCTCAAACTGTGGTCGGCGAGCTGTGTTCAGGTGGTCCGCAGATAGTTCCCACTAAGATGCGCACCTGGTCGGCAGCACACAAGAGAATGAAGAGCCACTCACCTAATTAGTGGAGCCGCACAGGTGTGGTGACACTAATTAGGTGGCTGGACCCTGGAGAAGACACACATGTAAGGTGAGGGGTATTCTCTTGGGGAGAATAGGGGGTAGGTGGGAGGGGGCAGTGGGGTTAGAAGAGGGGTTGGGGGGAATTTGGGATGTGCAGGGCTGCGGCACCCAGAGAAAGAGGTGACTTTCACCAGCTCCAGGGCTGCAGCTGGCAAGGGAGAGACCCCCCTTCCCAGCCCCAACTCGGGGGCTGCTGCAGCAGGGGAGAGAGGGAGAAACCCCCCTCCTTCCAAGCCCCAGCTTGGGGGCTGCCACGGCAGAGGAGAGAGGGCACATCCATCTCATTAGATAGGTAAGACTACTGATATTAAAATATGAGTTGTGTACTTTTTATTTGTAGAACAAAAAAACGTTAATTATTATTAAGGGGTTTTTTTTAAATAGCACTGATATCCAAAGCTCTTTACAATAGTTAGCAAATGGTACAAACAACATTTGAAAAGATGATTAAGTGGTCCGCTGAGACCTTCAGCAATTTTCAAGTGGTCTGCAAAAAAAAAAGTTTGAGAACCACTGCACTAGATAATTGCAAAATATCAATCTTGGTTAGTAAATTTGGTACTTTCTTATTTTGACCTAGTGGAAAATACCGTGGAAAGCAGACCTTTCTCATAAAATGTTAGGTAAATGTTTGTGGCAAAAACAACAACAACAAAAAAAACAATCCAAAACCAGGATATTCAGAGGCCAAAGAAGCTATCACAGCTTTTTTGAAACACAAAATCATTTTAGGATCCATTTGAACATGGAGCAATGATGCAGGTCAGTCATGTTCCAAGGGAAATAGAAGTAGCTCAAATGAATTCATCCTTGTCACACAAATAAGTAGTGAGTGATACTAACAAGCAGAGAGGGTCAAATAGTAAAAAAACACATATATGTGAATATTTCTGTAAATATATGGTTTGCTCAGTTTCTCTTCTATTGATTGGGTCATATTTAGAGGTGGGAAGAAAACAGTTTTCCCATCGCATGACAATTTTTTCCATCATGGGAAAACGTCATAATGTCGACAATTTTTGTGAACCGGAAGTCTTGAAAAAATATTGGCTTGGGTCAATCAAACAGTTTGTTTTGAAAATTTTGAAGTGTTTCATGAACAGTTTCAATTCTGACAAATCAGCATTTTTGGAAAGAAAAAATGGCTTGTTGAAAAAAATTCCCACCCACCTCTAGTCATGTCATTCCATGTATTTGGATCAACACTAGGTATCACAAGCAATTTAACTGTTTGCGAACCACCCAGAAGCTTCTTCATCTAGACTGTTCAGCCAATACTTAGAAATACAAAGCCAGTCATAGAAATCAGGATCACTTTGTGAATGATACACAAATAGAAAGAACAGCCTAAATTCACCGCATCCATTAATCCCAATGCATTATTCAAACAATTCTACAAACAAGTCTTTCTCATTAGAGTCTTGATGGTGTTGTCTTGTGGATAGGATGAAATATGAGTTCATCATCTTTGAATCTGTGAAGTGAGTGTTCCACATTATTAATACTTGGAAGTCACTCAGGATGAATACATTCAGTACAAACACCAGTACTGGAAACTGAATAAGCTATTTGCCAGTTATAAGACTGAGTTACTGTCTAGTTATGAATGGCATCATGCATATTTTAAGTCTGGTAAAAATAAGCTTGTTACCCATACTAAACAAGTGCTGAATTTTACATAGATGTATGAAGAGACTCTATGATTCTGAATAAAGTAACAGAGTGAGTTTGGTACAGTGATGTGCAGAATCGATAGAATTATTTTCATAATGTACCTGCTCTTGGGTAGGTTATCATGCCTGAATGAATATTGTAGCATTGAGCCAAATCATGTTTTGTCCGAGATGGGAAACCAGGATCCTGACCTTTTGTGTCCATTAAAGATCCCGTGGCATTTTACCACAAGAGCAAGGGTCACAGAACCTGGCCAAATGTCATCTTTAGTAATGAAATAACCAGGGGTGGATCATGCCTCCTGAAATCCATCTTCTGTGGGGAGCCTTTACATACACCCCTCTTGCATGGGAGTCGCTCAGCCATCTGTTCAGCAGCTTCCCCAGCTTCCATGAGCAAGCTCCACTGGATTCAGGAAACCACAAATGGGAAGCGGATACATACTGGTAGGACTGGGTATGGGGAATGCACATCTTCCTCCAATCAGCCTAATAGGGTCAGGGAGGAAATATTCTACAACCTGGACCATATTATACTTCTCCATCTCTATGGTAAGGGGGACCCTCCATTTAAGGTGGGACCTTTCCTGGGAAGTCCTGACAACATAGCATCAGTGGAGTCACACTATCAGGCAGCGGGTGGGGAGGAGTGCACCTGAGAGCCTGAGTTAGTGCAGAGGCACAAAGCCACCTTCTCATGCCCCAGGATCTGTAGGGTTTGTGAGCAGGTCTTGCAGCCTGTTCTGGGTAGAGCTGAGCAAAATGTTTTTAGAGAATAGGAAATGTGCCAGAAAATGTATTTTGGGGGAGGGCGCCAAAAATGATTTGTGAATTCGGGTAGAATGTGGCAAAGAGGTTTGGCCAAAATTAGAAATGTTGAAATGTTTCCTTTTGAAAATGTCATTTTGAATTGACACGCGGACCGTTTCATTCAATCCAAATGGAAAGAAAAAACAAAAGAAATCAATCTGAAATGAAAGTATTACTAGGTATTATTATTATGGAGAGGTAGTGGGGCTTTCAGTTTAGGTAATGAACTGAAAGATCAATTATTCACTCAGTTCTAGTTGGTGGGGAGGGAGTGGAGATATGTGGCATACATTATTCCACTCTGCCACAACCCTCAATGTTCTATTTGGGAAGAAATTGCTGTGAAAGACCGATGCTAGTGATCTTCTGATTGTCCAAGCTGAACAAATATAAAAAGGAAACATCAGGTTTGAACTAGTTTTAATGGTGAATTCTCTGTAACTTGAATTCTTTAAACCATGCTTTGAGGACTTCAGAAGGGCTGCCAGAAGCTGGGAATGGGCGACAGGGGATGGCTCACTTGACAAGTACCTGTTCCGTTCATTCCCTCTGAAGCACCTGGCATTGGCCACTGTCAGAAGACAGGACATTGGGCTGGATGGACCTTTGTTCTGACCCAGTATGGCCATTCTTATGTTCTCAATAACTCAGACAGAGGTTAGGGGTCTATTTCAGGAGTGGGTGAGGTTCTGTGGCCTGCAACGTGCAGGAGGTCAGACTAGATGATCATGATGGTCCCTTCTGACCTTAAAGTCTGTGTCTATGAGCCATCAACAGCGGGGGGAAAAAAACCTTGATTTTTATAATTCTTTAATTTTAGATAATCTATAATGTTATTAATCACATCACTAAATAAATGTGTTTGGGTAAAATACAGGATTTATGCCAAGCACATGGAGTAAAAAACCTTGGCCCCATTAAAGTCAACAGTAATTTTGCAACTGACTTCAATGGAGCTGAGATTTCATGCATATGGACTACATCCAAGGTGAATTGGTGTATGTGAAATTCCTGTTGAATATGGAACTCTCCACCAACTAAAGACTGCTCTAACAACTGAGCCCTTTTAAACTTTTTCAAAGGAAATTCTTCACAATGATGCTGCAGTGAAGAGTCCCCCTGGGCAAAAAATAAAAGCTAATCTGTTTGGCAACAGAACAAAAGACTCTTAAAACAGGATTCACTTATGTACTTTTTTTATGTAGATATTCTTGTATTTGTATCTACTATATTAATAATATGAGTCAGCGGAAATACTTTAGACTCCAAACTCTTTGAACGGTGTAATCAACAATGCTAAGTGTTTTGTTGGTAAATGTATGAACAGTACCTGATATTATCATAGCTAGATACTTTTTTTTAATAGAGATCATGGCCAGTTTGCATCTGCTCATCCTATCCTGCATTAGCTAATTACCACTGATAAATGTAAGCCATCCACAGATGATATCAAACCTGGAACAGCTGGAATCAAATTCATGTGGGAACATCATTCTATCATCTTGACACTAATAGTATGATAGACTGCACATAGGAATCAAAGTCAGTCTGTAGCAAAGAATGATTTAGCTTGTGTCATATAGATTTTTGTGTACAGAATCAAGATTCCCCTACACAAATCTCTCCTGGTGGGAATACAACTAACCCACTGTGACGCTGTGGATCAGAAAGATGACCATGTGTAACCTTGTCACTACCACTGTTATACAATTGCAACAAATCTTGTACAAAGTAGGTCATATAAGGTGTCAATGGAAAAGTTACAATCTATCAACTATGATTATCCCGGTTAAATCTATGTATCGTCTCTGTATCTGAAGTTATAAATATTGGCTATGCATTGGTAACTGATACCTGTTCTGTATTCCTGGGTGACAACCACCAGATGTATTTACATCAGGACTGTGTGTCGATGGCCCAGTAAGGACACTTCATTCTAACAATGGGACAGAGAAGATACTCATTCCACCCAATAGGTCTTCCTGCAGATGACTCAAACTCCGTTTGGGGTGAGTCTGTCCTATTTCTCAGCAGTCTGGCCTGAAGTTGGCATCCTCAGCTGTGACCCACTTAGGCATGGTGACACCCACAAGTTTCAAGGAGTATGTGAAAGAGCTTTGAAAAATGTGGGTCCTTACACATTGATATTCATTAAATGCTGGTCCTTAAAGCAGTTATGTTAATGTGCAATATGCCAGTGTCCTCGGGGTGGGGTGGGAGGGGGGTAAATCTTTCTAAATAAAGATGTGGATGCTCCAGAACAGCATTTGTCAAACTGGGGTCTCCGGGGGTACTCCAGGGGATCCGTGGGCCACGCTGAGCAACTCTTCCCACTCCCTCCTTCAACTTTTCCCCCTCCTTCCCAGCATCTCCCTCACACCGGGGAACAACTGTTCCCCGGTGTGAAGGAGGCGCTGGGAGGAGGGGGGAGAAGCAGGGACCCTGGGTCCGTGCCGCTCCTGGAAGTGGCCAGCACGTCCCTGCATCCCAGGGATGAGGGGCAAGGGGTCTCCATGTGCTGCCCCCAGCCCGAGCACTGACTCTGCAGCTCCCTTTAGCCAGGAACTGTGTCTAATGTGAGCTGTGGGGGAGCTACTTGTGGGCAGGGGCAGTGTGCAGACACCCCGTGCCCCCCCCCACACACACCTAGGAGCTGCTGCCAGAGGGATCTGACAGTCACTTTTGGAAGCTGCTCAAGGTAAGCAATGCCCCCCTCATCCCCTCCTGCACCCCAAGCTCCTGCCCCAGCCCAGATCCCACACCCAAACTCCCTCCCAGAACCCACATCCCCTCCTGCATCCTACCCCTCTGCCCCGCCCTGAGCCCCTTCCAGCACCCAAACTCCCTCCTGCACCCCCTCCCACACCCAAACGCCCTCCCAGAGCCCACACCCGCTCCTGCACCCAACCCCCTGCCCCAGTCTGGTGAAAGTGAGTCAGGGTGGGGGAAAGCGAGTGATGGAGGGAGGGGGTGGAGTGAGCGGGGGCATGGCCTCAGGGAAGGGGGTGGGGCCAGAGCTGAGCAGGTGGAATTGGGGGCCCCAAAAAATTTTAAATCAAAATGGGGCTCCTCGGCTTGCTAAAGTGTGAGAACCGCTGCTCTAGAGCCCTGCTGGGGTTCTTGGCTCATTATATTTAGGCTATCAGGTTTTTAAGAGGATCTACATATGTAAGGAAGGGCTTGTCTATGCTACCACTTTTGTCGGTATAACTTACGTCACTCGGGGTGTGAAAAAAACACACCCCCTCTGGACAGTGCTATGTCAACAGGAGAGCTGCTCCTGCCAACACAGCTACCGCCGCTTGTGGAGGTGGTTTTATTAGGTCAACGGGAAAGCTCTCGTCCATCAGTATAGACCAGCTACACTGGAGATCTTACAGCATCAGTACAGCTGTGCCGCTGTCAGCTCGCTAGTGTAGATAGGGCCTCAGTAAAAATGTTCTGTCTGTCTAGGGTTTTGGACTGCATACATTCCCATAGGATGAGCATCTTGCATGCATAGGTTTGAATTTATCCATCTTTAAAACAGGGCTAATACAGATACACCGGACCCTCACTGGAACACAGAATTTGGGGTCCATGCGCGGTACCGCATTAATGCAGGGACTGCGTTGTAGCGGGGACCGCGTTAAAATGAATTGCAATTAAAGTAATTGAATTTGGAATCCATGGCCGCGACCGCGTTATATGGGAATTCGTGCTATATAGACGTGTATTCTAGCGAGGGTCCGGTGTATTTCTAACAGTGGTGTCATAAGGACTGATACATTCATTAATGTTCATCAGGTGCTTTGAGATCCATGAAAGAAACATCTCAGACAAATGACAAGTACTATTAACTGATTGTCCTTCGCAGGTGAAAGAAGTGACTCAGGCTGGGGAAAAGCTAGTTTAAAAAATTGGCTCTCTCCTGGCTGGTAGGTAAATTGGTGGAAGAGAGAGAATGCGTTCCTGCCAGAGGCACATGTTTTGGGTGGAAAGAATTAGAGGTATAGGATGGGAAGGATAGCTGACAGAAGGCCAGGAAAATGACCAAACTAGGCAAACTTGTCTGGGGGAAGGGCTAGCTAAATGGGAATTTGATGAAAGGGAATTCACTCTGGAATCCCAATTGGCGCAAAACAGAGGGAGTTGGTCAGGTGGGGTGGAATTTTTCAACAAAAACATTTTTTTTCAATGAAAAATGCAGATTTGGCAACACCAAAACATTTCATGAATTTGCATCAGTTTTGCCAATTTTGTTTCAGATGGAAAAAAAGGAAAAATAAATTCCAGAAACAGTGAAACATTTTGTTTTGATGTTTTAAGAAATGAAATATTTTGATTGGAAATTACTTTTCACTTCAACATTGCCTTTAATTTTATTTTTAAACCATTTAAAAATGTTTGAAATCAAACTGAAATGTTTAATTTGCCCCAAAATGATTTCCCCCCCACCATTAGCTGAAAATTTAAAAATAAAATCATTTCCAGTGCAACCCAATTTCTTTTTTTATTAATATTTGTTCAGAATTACCAGCTATTATTCACCCGGTGCTATTCAGGATCACTTCTAAGGGATGGCAGAGAATCTCAATTTGGGTAGATGCAGGTGGTTGGATGAGAGTGCTGAGAGCAGTCCTGTTCCGGGATATTTTCTCAGCACTATTAGTAACAATGGCAGTGAAAAGACACTGAATTGGAACAGAGGTGAAACTAGAAGAAGGACAAACATATTCCTTTTTTCCTTTTTTTTTTAAGTTAAAAATGCACTATTGTATGAGCTCAGCATTTATTATGGGAAATTATGCAGCACCCAGAACAGATGCAGAGTGCAGATGGTAAAGAATTTTGGAATCTAGTCTCCTTACCTGTGTCACTAATGACCCTTCAATTATTAAAATGGAGAAAACCTAATTTACTTTTCACCATTCATCTTGGTTTGGGGGTTGGTTTTGTTGTGTTTTTCACTACTTGACAATCGGTCTCTGCATCTCTGTTGTCAAACAGCAGGTCAGATTGTGACCCTGCGATTCATGCACAGCCAGAGCCTTTCACATACGGGTATCCCCTAATCCACATGAAAGGGAGAATAAGCCACCTCAGCAGCACTGAAAGGCAGAGGGTGTGGACCAAAAGGTGGTTTTCTGGCTCCCAACTCTATTATTTTATTCATGGAGCAACACCGCACTAAGGAATCCCCATCTGGGGGAAAGTTCAGAGAATCTGCAGCCAATGGAGGCCCTTATAGAGCATATCTCACATTCTATGGAGTAGCCATGACTGGTCTGGGCAGAGGGGGAGTGAAGCTGCAGAGCCAGCATTGACACACATGGCCTACATATTGATGGCTTTGCTTTCTGCCTATGTCCCACAATAACAAGAGTCATAGCATGAAGGGGGTTCAAACCCTGCCCTCTCCCAGTGGATTTGTGGGGAAACTATTTGGAGACCTTTGCTGAACTTCCCTGCTACTCCCCAAACTTTCTTCCCCGGGTGTTTTCATGGGAAGTGCTGCTCTTCCGAATGAGTCCTGGGGGAACTTTCAGTTCTGATGTAAATGGATGTAGGTATATTAAAGTTAATATTCCACCATGATTTCAACAATTTCCATCCCACCATCAACCTCAGCCTGGACCAATCCACACAAGAGATCCACTTTGTGGACACTATGGTGCTAATAAACAATGGTCACATGAACACCACCCTATACCGGAAACCTACTGACCACTATGCCTACCTACATGCCTCCAGCTTTCATCCAGACCACACCACACGATCCATTGTCTACAGCCAAGCTGTATGATACAACCGCATTTGCTCCAACCCCTCACACAGAGACAAACACCTACAAGATCTCTATCAAGCATTCTTACAACTACAATACCCACCTGCGGAAGTGAAGAAACAGATTGACAGAGCCAGAAGAGTACCCAGAAGTTACCTACTACAGGACAGGCCCAACAAAGAAAATAACAGAACGCCACTAGCCATCACCTTCAGCCCCCAACTAAAACCTCTCCAGCACATCATCAAGGATCTACAACCTATCCTGAAGGACGACCCATCACTCTCACAGATCTTGGGAGACAGGCCAGTCCTTGCTTACAGACAGGCCCCCAACCTGAAGCAAATACTCACCAGCAACCGCACACCCCACAACAGAACCACTAACCCAGGAACCTATCCTTGCAAACAAAGCCCGTTGCCAACTGCGTCCACATATCTATTCAGAAGACACCATCATAGGGCCTACTCACATCAACCACACTATCAGAGACTCATTCACCTACACATCTACCAATGTGATATATGCCATCATGTGCCAGCAATGCCCCTCTGCCATGTACATTGGCCAAACTGGACAGTCTCTATGTAAAAGAATCACAAATCAGATGCCAAGAATGATAACATTCAAAAACCAGTTGGAGAACAGTTCAATCTCTTTGGTCACTCGATTACAGACCTAAAAGTGGCAATTTTTCAACATAAAAACTTCAAAAACAGACTCCAATGAGAGACTGCTGAATTGGAATTAATTTGCAAACTGGGCACAATTAACTTAGGCTTGAATAAAGACTGGGAGTGGATGTATCATTACACAAAGTAAAACTATTTCCCCAAGTTTATTTCCCCCCCATACTGTTCCTCACATGTTCTTGTCAACTGCTGGAAATGGCCCACCTTGATTATCACTACAAAAGGTGTTTCTCCCTGCCCTGTTGGTAATAGCTCACCTTACCTGATCACTCTCGTTACAGTGTGTATGGTAACACCCATTGTTTCACGTTCTCTCTGTATATAAAATCTCCCCACTGTATTTTCTACTGCATGCATCCGATCAAGTAAGCTGTAGCTCACGAAAGCTTATGCTCAAATAAATTGGTTAGTCTCTAAGGTGCCACAAGTACTCCTTTTCTTTTTGCGGATACAGACTAACACGGCTGCTACTCTGAAACCTAAAGTTAATCGAGTTACAGAGGGCTGAATTTGTGTGTGTGGGCAGGGGGGAAGTCAGGAGTTTTGAGGTGAGGGAGAGACAAACAAAGCAAAGTTCAGAAGAGCTTTTCTCCTCTATAAAACAAAGTTGTTAGGGGACTATCTCTGAGCCACAAATTCCAGTCACAAGAGTAAGAAAAGATTTAATTTCACATTTGGCTTAGGGATAGCTTTCTATCACATTCCTGGGCCCTTGGCTCACAGATACTCTCTCTAAACTTCCTTAGAACCACTCAACAAGCCTATGCCAGAGGAATCGCACCTATTTAGTCACCTTTTATTACTTATAATGAAATGTATATAAAATGGCTGAGCCAAATATAATACAGGATTTATGAAGCTTTTTTCCCCCTGGCAGCAGCATATCACGATAAGTGGTTAATCGTTCCTCGAACAGCCATTCTTTATCACTGAGAAACCATTTGTATACTTATGTGCCTGCAGCCATACTGCCTTGTGCTATGGGCCCATTCAGTCTCATAAGCAGTGCGGGGTCAGATCGGGACTTGTATGGGCGTTGGGAATTTTGCATCTGGCACTCTTCCCTCGCTGAGTGAGTGTTGAACCAATATAGTCTTAGGAGGTTATTATGGTCCCAGTTCAGCAAGATATTTAAGCTTGTGGGTAGCCCCACTGAAGTTGATGGAACTACTCATGCTTAAAGTAACATGCATGCTTTAATGAATTGGGGCCAACTGCTGAAGTTGACTTTGTTTTAGCTCAAAGAGTAAGGAGAGAAAAAAGTTCATGTAAAGAAAAGCTATGAATCCCTTTCAATGTTGAATGGATGAGTCTAGAATCTTACCAGTTTATTTAAGAAGAATCATCATTTAACATCTAAAATAGGTGTTATTAATTAATATTTTAAGAAGCTCTCTTACCAAAACATAGTATTTACTGTCCTTAGCAATGCTAAATTTAATACAGGATAAAAAATCAAAATTATTCTATTTAGCATTTGACAGCAGGTTTAAGAAATAGCATTTAAGCTTTTATGTTCCAGTTTACCTTTAGTCCCCATTTTAAAAGTTAGCCATAGTTAAAGCCACTGATGTAATTTTGAAAATATGTGAAGTTCAGAATAAGTAAAATTTCTAAAAATAGTTTTGTACATTTGAAAAAAGCTCTTCTTCCTGCAATGATTCCTTAGTTTCTGGTTGTAGATGGGCATAGCTTCTCCATTGCTAAATCACCATCAGGAGTCCAGCTTAAATTTGTCCAAGGAATTGCAGTGGGGCAGAAGCCAATCCCACAGCATTGGGTTGCCTTCTTCTGAAGCATTAGACACTGGAGCCAGATCTCCGTTAGAAATTCGACCAACTTTTTGAAAAGTGGAGCTGGTGGAAAAGAAAGGGGGTTCCGATCCAGGTTTGGAGCTCAGACATGTCTACACCAGACTTGATAAACCAATGGACTAATCCAGTAAAAAAAATCATATGAAACTCTCTTCCTGTGGGGATCCAGGACAATAGTTTGGTTCAAGTGACAGTTTCTAGCTTACTAAAAGAGTGAGTCTAGAAAAAAGAATTTAAGATGTTATCGACTTGCAGAGAATAGACTCCCACTGCCCATTTGTTACACATGGACTACAAATAATTAGAAAAACAGATTCCCCTTTGCTGTTTATCTGTACTCCCTGATCTATTCCTTTAGGACCAGATTGCAACCCCCTTACTCACACTGCTGAGCAGTAACTCCCACGAGTCATTCTACTGCAATGAGTTGGGCCAATCAATGGCTCGATCCTGCCACTCCTCATGGTGCCACCCAGCATGCAGTTCCCTGCAGGAGTGTGCTGAGAATTCTCCAGAGTAGCATGCAATCCAAAGCCCACCCATGCAGCAGGGGACAGGCAGTGTGTGTGCTTCAAAATAGCGCATGGGCCCACAACAGTACAGAGGGTGGGGGTAAGGGGGTCACCCCTCTCATCCTAGCAAGGGCTGCATGTGTTGAGGGCTGCGGTGCTCACGTTGCTGTGGTCTGGTCCCTGTCTGTGCAGACAGCCTGGTTTCTTGCATCCTGCAGGCACAGGAGAATTTTAGGAAAGGGGGCATCTTCCACAATCATCTGCTGCCTCCTGGATAGCATGACCAGATGAGATGCAGCACCATGTGCCCCCTCTGCCTTGCACCATGCCCCTTCTACTCTCTGCACACTCCAATGGAGCTGGGTGTTCGTGGACCTTCTCGGCTACTTGGCAGCCATGGGTGCCTTGCTCTCCACACAGAGCACAAGTAAGGATCAGCACCATTGGGGAGCCCATCCGTAGGGTAGCCCTAACATTTGGGCAGGCTCAAACTCCAAGTGAGAAACTGCTCAGCAATATGCATACGTGGGTCATAGTCTGGCCCTTAGTATAGTATTTGAACCACAGCCACCTTTTAAGTAGGAAGTTAGGAAACTTTTTCTATCACACTTTGCTTTAAGAGCTACAGATTTGTATTTTACTTACAGTCAACCTCATGAATTTTTAGAGATATATCAGTGATTTAAGCAAACCTTGCATGTAATAAGCTGGGTTTCAGGTTTTGCTTAAAAAAAATCAAATAAACTTTCAATGAAAATTGTAAGGGGAAAATGCAAATATTTAAATCTGAGACTGATTCAATGTTTATCTTAAGGTCATTTTAGCTTAATAGTAAAACGATTAGAAACACAAACCTTGCTGAATGCCACCAACCTTGCACAGAACTCCAGATGTGCTCTGACCGATTGCTTTCAAAAGCAGTGAGGATATTAAGACCCTTTAATCATTTTAAGTGAGGAGCTATTTAAATCGCAGAAGCTATCTTCTCTTTTCTGAATATCTGACGGCTTGCAAACGTTACTGAGGGGAGTGCTTATTATCTTGAGTAGTCCCTTTGATTTCAGTGAGACTAGTCACAGTAGGAAGTGCTACACCAAGTAGTAGAAAGTGTTTGCAAGACTGGTCCCACGGTTTGTGACTTAAAAGTTCAAGAAAAAACATATAAACCAGCCTACACCCGATCCAGATATGGAGTGAGTGAAATCAAATACATGAGTAGTTATATATTTATACTGTTTTTTAATGACTTTTACTATTTTGTCACAACACATGTATTTCATGTGTTGATCAATATATGCTGGGCTAGCACCTAAATATCACAGTGGAAATACATATTATCCACACCATACATATATCAGGATATACTGAGGGCAGAATATTAATATAATAGCGGTTATAAAGCCAGATTGGCCTATGCTTTTTATATAATCCTACTCACGTATGTGAAGTGTCTCATAACACTTTGCATTTGCGGCAGTATACATTTAGCACAAGCAGAAAGGAAACTTGTCAAAATCAAGATACACAGCTGTATGTCTTAGTACAAGTTAGAGAAGTAACTTCAGGGACCAGTACCTGGAATGCTAGGGTCCAAAACACAGATAAGAAAGGAACAGAAGAAGAAGTTAGGAAACTGGGACAAACTGATGGGTTGGGTTTTAGGGACATGTAAAGAGCTGTGTAACTTGTAAAACCATCATATAAATAATACCAGCTGAAACGAGTAGCTTTGGGAGCACACCTTCTGTGTAAGGGGGATGTAACATCACTGCACAAGACAGCTTCCCAGAGATTGGTATCATAGAGAACCTTTTTCCTCTACTATATTATTATTGGTTTGGAGCAATCAGCCTAACTGACATTGGCATTTTGGTCTCGAGTATGTTTCATAATGAACCAAAGTATGGTCAAGTAATTGACTATACAATTTGTGTGTCTGTGTGCATGTATTTGTGTGTCCCACATGCTTACATTGCAGCATTAAGTGGTGTAAATAAGGGAAGAAACTGTGGAGACAATACATAGTTTCTTGGTTTTGCTTTGGGGACTCTGTGTGCCTGCAAACTTGACAGAGCCAGGAAGGGGGAGGCCCTGCTGGATGGCCCAGATCACTGGGTGTTACAGGCACTAGATGTATTCATTTGCTGTTTGAAGATACTGTACTTGGATGATTTGCATTGTGGACAAGCAGCCTGGCAGAACATACCCAGAATCACTCTCTAAGCATGGAACCAATGTGAACTCAAGAATAGGGGAGGAGTTTTTTAAACAGAAGTGAGAGCCAGATTGAAACTCAGAGGAACAGCAGCTCAAGGACCAGGAAAATCTTCTGTAGAATGCATCCGATGAAGTGAGCTGTAGCTCACGAAAGCTTATGCTCAAATAAATTTGTTAGTCTCTAAGGTGCCACAAGTACTCCTTTTCTTTTTGCAGATACAGACTAACACGGCTGCTACTCTGAAACCTTCTGTAGAATTGTGTTCCAGGGACTTTGCCAGTTTGTTGGATTTAGACTGAGGGCTTTTTCATCCCACTGGAGAAGAAGACTAGAATTTGCAACAGGCTGTGCAAATTGTGACTGAAGTTGCAAAGAATCATGGGGAGTTTGAAGGAGACTGTGGGATTATCACTTGTTTCCCAACTTTAAGGTGCTGGTACTTCATATAGAGGGTTTGGACACCATTCCACAGAGGATGAAAAGGGGAAATCCTCCCTAAGAAAAGTCCTAGGGGAGCATTTGTATGTGTGCACATATCATTATATGTTGCATTTGAATTTGTGTTAGTTTTAGGTACTAAAACATAGGGAAAATTCCTTGAAAGTGTTATCTTTAAAAAGTTGTTATTGACAATATTTGCAATTGTTTCATGGGTTATATGTAAACTGTTTACTTAGAACCCATGAAATACTGTCAATAACAACTTTTTAAAGATAACACTTTCAGGGAATTTTCCCCAAGAGAATATATATACTTTTAGTAAATATTTTTCCTTAAGAGATTGTGTCATTTTATTTCTTTCAGCTATTTAATTTGTATTATCTATATCTATATCTATATATTAGCGCTGTCAAGCGATTAAAAAAAGAATTGTGATTAATCACACGATTAATCGTGCTGTTAAACAACAATAGAATACCATTTATTTTAAATATTTTTGGATGTTTACTACATTTTCAAATATATTAATTTCAATTACAACACAGAATACAAAGTGTATAATGTTCATGTTGTATTTATTTTTTAATACAAATATTTGTACTGTAAAAAACAAAAACTTATTTTTCAATTCACCTTATACAAGTTCTGTAGTGCAATCTCTTTATCATGAAAGTAGAACTTACAAATGTAGAATTATGTACAAAAAAACCTGCATTCAAAAATAAAACAATGTAAAACTTTAGAGCCTACAAGTCTGCTTAGTCCTACTTCTTGGTCAGCCAATCCCTTAGACAAACAAGTTTGGTTACAATTTGTAGGAGATAAATCCTGCCCGCTTCTTGTTTACAATGTCACCTGAAAGTGAGAACAGGCGTTCACATGGCACTGTTGTAGTTGGTGTTGCAAGAAATGTTCGTGCCAGATGCGCTAAAGATTCATATGTCCCTTCATGCTTCAACCACCATTCCAGAGGACATACATCCATGTTGATGATGGGTTCTGCTTGATAATGGGTTCTGCTTGATCCAAAGCAGAGCGGACTGACACTTGTTCATTTTCATCATCTGAGTCAGATGCCACCAGGAGAAGGTTGATTTTCTTTTTTGGTGGTTCAGGTTGTGTAGTTTCTGCATCGGAGTGTTGCTCTTTTAAGACTTCTGAAAGCATGCTCGTCCCTCTCAGATTTTGGAAGGCACTTCAGATTCTTAAACCTTGGGTCGAGTGCTGTAGCTATCTTTAGAAATCTCACATCGGTACCTTCTTTGCGTTTTGTCAAATCTGCTGTGAAAGTATTCTTAAAATGAATGTGTGCTGTGTCATCATCCAAGACTGCTGTAACATGAAATATATGCAGACTGTGCGTAAAACAGAGCAGGAGACATACAATTCTCCTCTCAAGGAGTACAGTCACAAATTTAATTGACACGTTCGTTTTTTTAACAAACATCAGCAGCATGGAAGCATGTCCTCTGGAATGGTGACCGAAGCATGAAGGGGCATATGAATGTTTAGCATATCTGCAGGGGTGGGCAAACATTTTGGCCTGAGGGCCGCATCGGGTTTCTGAAATTGTACAGAGGGCCGGTTAGGGGAGGCTGTGCTTCCCCAAAAAGCCAGGCATGGCCTGGCCCCCACCCCCTATCCGACACCCCACTTCTCGCCCCCTGATGGTCCCCCGGGACTCCTGCCCCATCCAACCCCCCCTGTTCCCTGACGGCCCCCTGGGGACCCCTGCCACATCCATCCCCCCCGCTCTCAGTCTCCTGACCGCCCCCGGACCCTCTGCCCCTAACTGCCCCCTGCTGCCCCATCCAACCCTCCACTCCTTCCTGACTGCCCTCCCCAGGACCCCTGCCCCATCCAACCACCTCTTCTCTCTGACCGCTCCTGGACCCTTCACCCCTAACTACCTCCTGCCCCTAACTACCTCCCACCACCCCATTCAACCCCCCTCTCCTTCCTGACGGCCCTCCTGGGACCCCTTCCCCCATTCAACCCCCGTTCCCTTCCCTCTGACTACCCCCACCCCATCCACGCCCCTGACCACCCCCCCGAACTCCCCTACCCTCTATCCAACCCCCCCACACTCTCTTCCCCCTTACCATGCTGCCTGGAGCACCAGTGGCTGGCAGCGCGGCTGCACCAGGAGAAGCAGCCACGCCATGCAGCACAGAGCACCGGGTCAGGCCGGGCTCTGCAGCCCCGCCTCCCAGAGCATTGCGCCATTGGGGGACAGCAGGGGAGAGGCCGGGGACAGCCTCCAGGGCCAGGAGCTCAGGGGCCAGGCAGGATGTGGCCCATGGATCGTAGTTTGCCCACCTCTGATATCTGGCATGTAAATACCTTGCAACACCAGCTACAAAAGTGCCATGTGAATGCCTGTTCTCACTTTCAGGTGACTTTGTAAATAAGAAGCAGGCAGCAGTATCTCCCACCAATGTAAACAAACTTGTTTGTCTTAGCGATTGGCAGAATAAGAAATAAGACTGAGTGGATTTGTAGGCTCTACAGTTTTACACAGTTTTGATTTTGAGTGCAGTTATGGAACCAAAAAAAATCTACATTTGTAAGTTACACTTTCATGATAAAGGGATTGCACCTCAGTACTTGTAAGAGGTGAATTGAAAAATACTGTTTATTTTGTTTATCATTTTCACAGTGCATATATTTGTAATAAAAAATAATATAAAGTGAGCACTGTGTACTTTGTATTCTGTGTTGTAATTGAAATTGATACTGAAAATGTAGAAAAATATCCAAAAATATTTAATAAATTTCAATTGGTATTCTATTGTTATAAGTGCGATTAAACACGATTAATTTTTTAGAGTTAATCCCGTGAGTAAACTGCAATTAATAGGCAGCCCTAATATATCAAAGTCCTGAAAAAAACTAAACTCTGCTCTGTACCGTTGCAGAGAAGTAAGCTGAGCTACAGGAAAGGGGAAAGAAAAACACCTAACATAAGCATTGTACTTTAACCAAACCCATTACAGATGCACAAACACATATCCATTTTGAGGGCAGAAATGAGAAATGTGATCATCTACTCTGATCTGCTGCATAACACAGGCCATAGAATTTCACCCAGTAAATTCTGCAGCTAAATCCCTGTTGATCTAGAGCTTATCTTTCAGAAGGACACCCAATCTTCATGTAAAACGTCAACTGACTGAAAGGTCACCACATCCCAGTGACTGACTACTCACAATATTAAACCATTGTGTCTTAATTCCATTTTGAATTTGTCTAGTTTCAGCTACACACAGACACATGCACTCACTATTTTAAATTTTAAAAACAAAAGACAACGTCCTGAATTTCTCCTAAATGAACTTTCACCCCTGAAGGGTTGGGGTTGGGGGAAGCATCCCAGTAGAAAAACATTTTTAAAACTTGACATTTTAAATCAGGTGGTGAAAAAAGACATCTCATAATTTTTCTCTTGCTCAAAATGTCAGGTAATATAACCAACAAAAGAGTGCCTCTATCACCTTGTCATATTCTAAACTTTAATCTCAGCTATAAAACGATAGTCCATTGTTAGTCCTTAAAAGCCTCCATTGTGAAAGGGAAACGTAATAACCTTTGCTGCGGATACACCAGGTGCTCTTCTCTAACAAGCCATGGTGATAGAGTGATGTCATCTTTGACAGTAACGTCTGCAAGGTATTGAATTGCAATAAAGACGCTTACCAGAAATCGTATCTTCCAGGATTATAGACTGTATGAGCAAACCATATGATTTTACACAATGGGTTAAATAATGGATAATAGTGCTAGATACCTTTTGGAAACATTGTAAGCTTGATCTCCTACATGGGAAAAATCCAAGGCGTTTAATAGCTTTATAAAGTAGCACGTTTTTGTCCCAGAATAGACGGGCAGCAGTAAATTCTGGGATTACTGCTGTTATAAAACACAGTAACAGAAACCAACAGCTGTGCTTTAGGATCCTCAGCCGCAAAGGTTAGTGATGGTTTTCCTTCAGTGCTAACCAAGTGACCACAGGGAATGCCATATCATTATCCATGTTCTTAAAGTTCGGTGAGCTGTATGCCAGCCTAAACAATTAAAATTGTAATACCATTACTGCAAAATGGATCTAATTATAATGATCTAAGTGGTTTCATTGTACAGTCAGGGTTTGGGATATTTTTTAAAAAGCCTATTAAATATGATGCATTCCATGAGTTACACATGAAAATAAAGAATGACATGGAAGAGGGAATAAAAGCCTGGGCACTTCACCATAGAGCAGTGAAGGGGAAGACTGCCTGAGACTGCTAGTGAGGAAAGCCTTTGATAGCCTGGAAGGTGGAAAAGTGTATTGTGACCTGGCTGGAGGGCCAAGTTGTGAAGAAGGAGCACCTGGAATTGCAGAGGCTGGGAGAGAGAGAAAGAGTAGCAGCAGAAGGGGGCTCTGGACCTGGGCAGAGCTAATCTTCAGAATGGCCAGGAGGAGGTGCCACCTGTAGTGAGTGGACCCCCATGACACTCCCCTCCCCTTCTACTTGTGTCCCTGTGCAGGGCCAGGCTTGCACTATCTTGACTTTTCTACAGCATCTAGCTGTATGGTACCTAAGCAGTTCCCAGTTAAAATTAAATCTACATGACAAGGCCCCAGATGGACTTCACAGGGTTTTCTGGTATACACCTACAGATATGTTTTTATCATTATTATCTTCCCTCCTCTATCAACTCATTCTCATTATGGTAGGAAAACTAATAATGATGCAGGTTTTGCAGCATGCTTTAAAGGTAAACAAAACCATGCCCCATTAACTGAGAATGCTTTATCTCCAGCTTTCTCATGGCTCATCCAGTGCTTTGGCAGCTGCACTGGCCTTCAAAAGTGCAATTGTTTTGGCTGGTCATGGAGGGATATTCAGTCACCAACTAGGCTTAGCTAAGTCACCAGTTTAGTCACCAATGGGTGACTGTGAAAAGCCGGGCCAAGGCCTTGAACTGGCTACAGAAATGACCTGGGAGCTAGTGATGAGTTCTGAGCACAGAGCTGATGTGCTCATGGTAGCTTGTCCTATTAAGGAAGCAGACTACCACCTTTCTGCACAAGCTGGAGCCACTGCTTTACTTCCACCTTCAGTCCTGGTGAACCTAGCATTTTACAGAATGCCAGTCTGTAGGTGACAAATGGCTCGACTGCTGGAATCCAGTGGCCAGCCTCTGATCAGCGTAGGAGGTGTGGCATTCCTTAGTAAGCTGGTGATGAAAGAAAGCACTTTTTGCCACTTACACTGGCTATCTCAATGATGAGTCAGACCGATCTGTTTGTACCAATTTAGTGATGGGGGAGGGGGGAGAATGCCTTTGATGGAAGGGAAGGGGAGGGCAGTGCCCCCACCTAGTTCTTCAGAGCTTTTGTCCCTCCAATGAGAATCACAGCTGTCCTGCGCAGGCTTAGTTTGAGACAGTTGTTCTTCATCCAGGTGCTAATCCCTGTAAACATTGCAACGTTCTTTTGACGGAGCAGGCTCCTTCAGTGTAGAGCTGAGCATCATCAGCATGTAGCATCTCACCACCACTCCTAGTGATATCACACAGCTATTGAAGGGAGGACAAGATTCTGAAGGTAAGGGCATCTGGGGAAGAGATGCAGTTACCCATCACCACTCACTGACTCTTGTTGCAGCAGAATGACTAGAGCCACTGTAATGCCCTAGACTATACCTATGTCATGTAAGTGGGCCAACAACACCTGTGGTCAACCGTTCTGAAAGGTCACGTAGTAGGAGCCTGGAGATGTGGCCTGTATTCATTGTCATGTGGAAATCATCTTTCAGTACCTCTATGGCTGGCTACCCCAGCCAGTACCTCTATGGCTGTGATACCCCAGCCAGAAGCCCCATTGTGAAGAATGCTGGCAGGTGTCACATGCTATCAGTTGTTACTGCCCTCCATGATTTTGTCCAGGAATGGGAGAATGGACATAGGGAAGTGGTCAAAGAGGGTGTAGGTTTTGCAACTATTACACTTTTTCCCCCAGGGAGATTAGCAGTTTGGCACCTACGAAGAGGGTGTTGATGAAAGCAGACAGCAGCTTTTCTCTGACTTTCACCAGCCAGGAAGAGTACAGGCTTCTTTTGCAGGGGTAGCTAAGTACTTCTCAGGGCTTCTAAGGCTTCATTGTGTGTAATGGGGCTGAATTATGTCAGGGCAGTGAGGTGGTCAATGCCAACCCGTCCGGTTGAATGTGTTCTGCCTCAGTGAGTTCTTGTCATATTGGGTTTATCTTTCTGTGAAGTAGGATAAGAGTTCTTTGTGGTCTCATGTTTACTAGTTTAGTAGTGCAGTCTTCTGATACCAAGTTTTAATGGCCTCTACAAATTATTGATGGGATAGTTTTCTTGAATTTCTATATGCATACATATCCTTTCTACAAACAAATTGTATTCTAGGCCTCCTGAATTCTGCAGTTGCCACACTATATACCCCTTGTTAGAGCGTTGTGCTCCAGCATTTATGCTTTCTTGGAAAAAATGACATTGCTAGCCATTACATTTGAGAAGCAAATGTCTTAAATGTCAACAAAATGTAAACTAATGCAGCATTCTCTGCCTGGGTATGCAGAGAGCCTGGAACAATAGGTCTGAGAGCGGTGAACTGCCCCTATTCATCTGAATGGAAGATTAACTCTGAAACATAATGATTATTATCCTCTACCAAAATCTTAGGTTCCCCCTTCTGATAACTTGTACAATGCAGTTCTGCATTTTCATTACAAAATTCTGCCAGACACTGAAAGTTTGGGTTGAGTCATTGCTTTTCCATGAACTCTGTGAATGGGATGCCATATTGTTGCACTGCCCCAAGAGCAGCATGGGGTGGTTTCCTGTTGGTACTTTCACCAGAATGAGAACTTGGATAGGGTGACTGAATGTTCCAGTTCACTGGAATTGTTCTGTTCACGTTCTAACTGCATTGAAAAAGGGATTTTTGTCTTTTTCTGTGTAGTTCTGGCTCACTTACCCGCTCTCCTATAGCGTTACTCTGCTGGCAGCACACCGAGTCCCAGTCTGTCTACTGTTTTCCCCAGGCTGTTGCTGGAGCCAACCTTATACCTGGCACAGCGTAAGTCCCCAGTATGCCAGTGCTTTGGAGGGGAAAAGCCAAGGTTCCACTCATCCCCATGTGCAAAGGAGAGATGGGATGGACCCAGGGAGGCTGCTGTCCCCATCATGGAGCTACTGACATTATCTGCTGCAGCACAAGGGACTACCATATCCCCTTTCTTTGATTTGAGGAAAAACTAAAAGACCAGGACTGTTCAGCTTAGAAAAGAGACAACAATGGGGAGAGGGATATGGTAAAGGTTTATAAAATTGTGCATGGTGTGGAGAAAGTGAACAGAGAAGTGTTATTTTCCCTTTGCCACAATACAAAAGCCATGGAACAGCCGATTGAAATTAACAGGCAATATGTTTCATACAAAGAACAGGAAATGCTTTTTCACAAAATGCACAATTAATCTGTGGAACTCCTTGCCAGGGCGTGATGACCAAAAGTATAACTGGGTTCAAAAGAGAACTAGATACATTCATGTAAGATAGATCCATCAAGGGCTATTAGTCAAGATGATCAGGGATGCAATCCCATCCTCAGGGTGACCCTAAACCTCTCACTACCAGAAATCAGGAGGGGAAGACGGGGTAGATCACACCAACTACCCTGTTCTGTATACTCCCCCTGAAGCCTGGTATTGGCCACTGTTGAAGACAGGATACTGGGCTAGATGGGCTGTTGATTTGTCCCTGCATGGCAGTGCTGATGTTTACTCTACTTCTGTATGGGAGAGAATGGGCCATGAGCTGGTCTTCTGGAAACATGAAATGAACTTAATACAACTTCAGTGTAAATACCACCAGGTGGTCCCATACTGATTTGGCTTAATCATTTTAATATTTAACAAATAAAATCCTCCATTTTTTTATGTACCTGAAGTTGCCACAGAATTTCCAGGTTGCCACAGAGTGCTGGAACTCCAGTGAGCCTGGATGCCCAATATTAGACCAGCCTCCTGCAGAATACACAGGGCTTTGACCATATGGGAATGACTGTGTTTGTTTGTTCAATTTAAGAAGGCTGCTGTCCTTTAAAGCTTCTAGACTCTCTTCAAGCAGACTATAATTTGTTTTTATCATTTTATCTACTGTGCTTGCTGAGTGGATGAAAATTACTCATTAAATTCCAAAGCTTGTTAAGCATTCCCTGATTTTTAAACCATCCTGCCACTTTAAAAAGACATTCCCAGGAAGGGTAAGGCTGTATGAACTGACTTTTAAACTGTTTTATATTCATCTAGTGAGAATGGCCTGGGTTTAAAAAAATAAAGCTATCCTGATCTGGTTGGATTAGGAGATTTCCTATGGGGTACGTCGTCGTCCTTCTTCTTCTTCTTCTTCAACTCAAGTATAAATCTAGCTAATGGCAAAAATGTGCTACCTTTTCATGGCTCTTTGTGGCCACTGACACAATAGTTGGTGGTGTCAGTCCAGTTCATAGTGAATAAATTATTGCTAGGAAATCCACCCTCCAAATTGGCAGCATGGTGGGATACGGAATGACCCACTCACTTCTAGAGGTGCTTTCACCAGAATGGGGACTCTGGTGGGGTGACCACATGTTCCAGTACACTGGAAATGTCCAAGTACTAATTGTATTGAAACTGGGATTTTTTTCCTCGTGTCGGTATAGTTCTGAGGTACTTATCTCTCCTCTAGCATTAGTATGCTCCCAGCAGAGTAACGCAGCTCCTGCGGTAATGATCAGGGAGGAGGTGGGAGTAGAAGTGAAAAGACAAGAAGTGTAAAGGCCTTAATGAACAGGCACTGGTGACAGGGGAAGGTCAGCATTATTGGACGCTCCTTCTCCGTCTTCTCTTTACTCCCTCTCTATTCCTCCCATAGAGTTGTGAGCAGAAACATCTCACTCATCCTTTACATCTCCCCACAGAAGTCCCTGTGTCCTCTGTGTCACTGCCATAACTGTCTGGGGTTGTCCACGCCCTGAAGTCCTGAGCCCCCACTTTTGCTCCCTCCGCTGAACTAATCCAAAGAGGGAGGAGAATAACCTAACTTCTTGTTCCTACGTCTCCAGGACACTCAGAGCTTCCAGGCAGAGAGCAATCTTAGCGGCTTTCTTGCCTATCTTCTAGCTGCAGCAGGAAGAGTGGCCCTTAGTGAGGATTTAAAGTGGGTCAGCTGGCCAGAAAGCTGAAGATGATGGGTCAGAGTGTAATGAAAGTGCCAAAAACCTGAGTATCCTGTCAAAAGTCAGGCTGGTATCTGTCTAGTCCACTTGGTAGCAGGAGGAAGACAGGAAAGGATGAAGTAAGAAATAAGATAGGACTTGGAACAGGGAAGAAGATAAAATTTAGGGGAGCTGGGCTGGAAGTGTAGCTGAAAATACAATGACAAGGGTAGTACTGAGAAAATAGTAAAGGGAATACAGGAGGTAAATACTTTTTTCTCCCTTCCTACCTTTAGCTATAACATGTTTTCAAAGGCCTCAATAACTATTATGAACAGCAGAGGTTTCTGGTGCTTTGGTGTTTTCAGCAATCCTCTGTTCTCAATTGTCAAAGAGTGGAATTCAGCTAACATACTAAAAGCACTCTTGCCGCTGACAAGTCACTCATTGTTCTTTCAACAATGTGTACTTTGTCAGCTATTGGAAAACTCCCTCCAAGAGCACTTGAATTGCTATTTTAGTCTTTTAACAGTTTATAGAGTAAAATTTTAAAACTTTTGTACCAGCTGCTAGCTGGCATTTCACATTGACTTTAATGACAGGTTTCAGAGTAACAGCTGTGTTAGTCTGTATTCGCAAAAAGAAAAAGAGTACTTGTGGCACCTTAGAGACTAACCAATTTATTTGAGCATGAGCTTTCGTGAGCTACAGCTCACTTCATTGGATGAAGTGAGCTGTAGCTCACGAAAGCTCATGCTCAAATAAATTGGTTAGTCTCTAAGGTGCCACAAGTCCTCCTTTTCTTATTGACTTTAATGGAAGTCATGCCACTGAAACCCCATACGACACTCAGAAATTACTTTTTTTTTTATCCATTTCATTTTAGTAAACATAGTCCAGCTGAACTAACTGTACCCAAGGAGCCTATTTTGACTGCCAAAGGTAGTTAATCTTTTGTACCTACTGCAGTCAAAACTTTTGCTAGTTAAATTGTATTCAAATTTATTGTTTGTATTATTACTGTTGAGGTTAGGATCTCGTGCTAGGCAGTTTAGGCAAGAGACCATCTATTCAAGTAGCTTCTCTCCGAATGGTGTGTGTGTGGAGAGATAGTTATATCCACTGTTTATCTTTCTCTCATGTTTCTGTCTATACCACGAGCTAGGGGCGTGATTTCCCTGCTCGCATACACATACTCAAGCTAGCTCGATGAGCACTAGCATGAGTATAAATAGCAGTGTAGCCACAGCAGCATGGGTAATGGCTGTAGAGGCGTGGCTGTGGCGACTATGTACCCACCTGAAACTGGTGGATACCTATACCGGATGGTGAAGTCTTGCCTTTGCTGTTGCTAATCATGCTACTGGAGCTACACTGCCTTTTATACTTGTGCTAGCTCAACAGGAGCTAGATCAAGTAGGTGTATGCAAACAGGGCAATCACAGCCCTAGCTCATTGTGTAGACATAGACGGGGAGACACACACAGATGGGTGGAGGAATTCATGAGAGTGTGGTGTGACTTTTTTTTTATCTGCAGTTGTTTGGAATGACTTCAAATCTCACAAATGGGAAACCCATAAATAAGTTAGGCCTTGATTCAGCAAACAACTGGTGCATGTGCCTAACAAAGCATATGAGTAAGTTCATTAGCTTCAATAGGAATATTCACATGCTTAAAACTATGCATATGCTTAAGTACTTTGCTGAAGCCTTATGCAGGTCATCCCCAAACCTTCACAGTACATCATGGTATAGGCTGCATATCTCACATATTTCACAGAAAAACTGCTCCAAGATAATCCACTGATCTTTTTTTCCCAGTCCTCTATGTTGCTTATTCTTGCATAGAGATTCATCTGTCTCTATATGCATAATACATTAGGAACATGTTAAAATAATATTGTAGCTATATTTGAAACACACTTGATAGACTGTGTAGCATTGCAACATGCTATAAATGTTTAATTTTGTGCCTGGAAATTATTTTGAATATTTTATATGTATATATAAAATATACATTTGGAAATATTAAATGAACTAAACAGATGTTGTAGATATGTTGGGGGAATATCTGATGTACATTTAGTACATGCTATTTTTCTACACGGGAAGGCTTCAAAAAAACATGAATTTGGAACCTACAGCAAATGGGCTTATTTCTGACTCCAATCTAATATGGCTATTGCAATTTAATGTGCCAGTCTGGCTTAATGTACACATACAGATGACTGTAAACAGAATTTGGGCAGTAGGGAACCCTCACTAGTTGGCTGATATGTGAATAGCTGAAATGTATATTTGGCAAAGCTGGATTGGGTTTTTAGTTTGTTTTTGTTTTTATTTTATTTTGTTTTTTGATGAAACAGAAATGTTCGTGGAGAATGGAAACCCCTGGAAGTTTATATTTGTGTATTGAAAAAAAATAAATTCAGGGGTTAGTTGAAAAACTGAAAACCAAATGGCAACAAAAACCTAAAAAATTTCAGCCAAAACCAACCAACTTTGGTGGGGTTTTTTGTCTGTCCATTTTTTTCTGAAGAAAAAAAAGCACTGAAGCAAATTTTCAACAAATGAAATCATTTTCATTAAATATTATGCAGGGAAATAAAAGTATTGATCAACTCAAATACTGAATTGCTGTTGTCCTTACACTTTCGCAGCAAGAAGGCAACAAGTAAGATAAAGATTACTAAAAAGAACAAAAATTGCAAAATGAGAAGTTGGTCTAATAATTAGGATATTTGAATTTTTTTAAAGGTGATCAGATTGTAAGATTTTAGGACAGGGACTGTCTCTCACTATGTGTTTGTACAGCACTTAGCCCAATGATGTTCCAGTCTAGGTTCGGGACTTATACATACTGCTGAAATATATAATAATAATTTCACTTTACATTTAATCTATATGACCTTTTTGGAAGGCAGTAAGACCTTCTCTGAAGAACCATTGCTGGATAAAATTATAATATGTTACCTTTATAAATATAAGCCAGGGTTCGGGAAAACGCTTGCTGCTATGATTCCTGATGGTAGATTTGGGAAGGAACTGTTAATTAACAAGAGATGCCAGAAACAGATGGACAATCACATAAATGTGTTTGAACACTCATCTACAAAGTTCAGCTGCAAAAGATGTATGGACAGGTCAGACACAGATTTACCAACTGTTACATTTTGGATGGGAGTTAGTTTTAGTAATATATCTAAGGCAGGGCAAACTACGGCCTGCGGGCCAGATCCTGCCAGCCATTTTAATCTGGCCCTTGAGCTCCCGCTGGGGAGCAGAGTCTGGGGCTTGTCCCACTCCAGCATTCCAGTGGGGGAGCAGGGTCGGGGGCTGCTCCTCACGGCTCCCGGAAGCAGTGGCATGGCCCCCCTCCAGCTCCCACGCGGAGGTGTGGCCAGGCAGCTTTGCTGCACACTGCCCCTGCTCCAAGCACTGCCCTTGCAACTCCCATTGGCCGGGTACTGTGGCCAATGGGAGCTGCAGGGGTGGCACCTGCAGAAAGGGTAGTGCGCAGCAGAGCTGCCTGGCCGCGTCTCTGCGTTGGAGCCGGAGGTGGGACTTGCCACTGCATTCGGGAGCCGCTTGAGGTAAGCGCTGCCCAGAGCCTGCACCCCTGAGCCACCCCCCCCATGCCCTAACCCCCTGCCCCAGCTCTGATCCCCCTCCCACTCTCCAAACCCCTTGGTCCCAGTGCAGAGCACCCTCCTACACCTCAAACCGCTCATCCCCAGCCCCACCCCATAACCCGCACCCTCAGCCGGATCCCTCACCCCCCCATCCCAGAGCCCCCTCCTGCACCCTGACCTCATTTCTGGCCCCACCCCAGAGCCCTCACCCCCCAGCCAGAGCCCTCTCCCCCTCCTGCACCTCAACCCCAATTTTGGTTGCATTCATGGCCCACCTATACCCAGATGTGGCCCTTGGGACAAAAAGTTTGCCAACCCCTGATCTAAGGATTCTGTGCTCTAACGTTTTCTTCTTTTGGGGATTTTACAGAGATGTCTGTTTCCTTGCCAATATATTAAAATTAAATACATTTTTGTGGTGGGTTCTTTTAGTAGTTTTATACCTTTAACAACTGGATATTCTCAGGAAATATAACAGTATCTGACAAATTGTCATTTAACTTTAGAAGTTAGAAAAGACCAGTCCAACCAGACCATCTCCCTCTACCAATGCATGATTGTTCCCTACAGAACATTCTTTAGACTGTGTAAATCAATATAGCTTTAAAATCCCTAGAGATCCTTTAAAATGTTCAGAACGTTTTAATAGAGTTGGACACTATAATAACTTACTGTCCAGCAAAAAAGGTTGTTGACATTTTTTAAGAGTAAAAGATGCCAAATGATAACACAGAGTTTGTCATGCTGTATCTACCTTGAAATTTAATTAAACATACTTAAAATCCTTCTATCAATCACTTACAACAGATTGCAAACCAGAAGCACAGCCTGTCTTATGTAATGCCTGGCAACACATAAATATGTTTTGCTTTAGGACAGTAGGCCCCCTAAAGCCTGGGGAATTCATGGTTAGAAACTGGCAGGTTTACTAAGTAGCTGGATGCTTTTTTAAAAAAAATTAGCTGTTTGAACCAAGGACAGCATGTGTAGAGTTTCTATATTTATTATTTCTATGAGTCACTCTGGATTTACACCAATGTAAATGAAGATCAGATTCTGGTCCTATATCTCTGGTAAAACTCCCAGTGGGATTAGGATTTGGTCTTTATTGTCCATCATGATCCATCCTATAAACCTTAACCACTTTTTCTTTATAAGCATGCTTTAACATATGTTATCTCAAACTGAACACTTTATTTAGCCAAATGATATGATGGTGCTGGGTTTTTATGCTGGTTGTGGTACTGAGACAGCAATGCTAAAAGTGCTCTGTGACACTTTGCAGCAAAACTGGAATGGATTTATGGCCGTTTTATTTAATTAAACAGCTATTTTTGACCCAATCAGCCATCTGACACCAGTTCAACATTTATCATCTTAAACTTCCATGGTTTGGAGTGCGGTAGAGTGGAGTCTTATCTTTCTAATAATTCTTTCCTGTGTCATGTGAAAATCAAGCTTTTCACATTCTTATGCTTTATAAATGTTGGTGTACCTCAGGGCTCAAGCCTGGGTCTTTTACATCTTTCACTATACTTAAGTCCTCTTGAAGTGTTGATTGTGTCACATGGCTTTCATTATCATATGCACTCTGATGTTGTTCAGATCTGTGGTTCCTTTTAACCTTTCCTGCTGAGGTCAGTAACTGTATCTTTGAGTGTCTAACAGCTGTCTCCTGCTGAATGTCTCATAATATTTTGACATTAAGCATGGACAGTTCGGAGGTTTCGTTAATTAGGTCCGACAGTTTGTATTCTACTTTTGGTTCACATTCCATGGAATCTGTTCAGTACCTTCCACCAGGAATGTGGGTGTTATTTCTGCCACTCACTTGTCTTTTTCAGTTCACATTTTTTCCTTCAACAGAATCATGTCACTATCAATTATTTACCATCTTCCAAATTTGCATGTACTTGGCCATTAGAACTGCAAAAACATCAAACATGAGACCAGAAGAGCATGTACTAGAGTATTGCAGGAGTCTGAACACATATTTACAGTGGACACGCTCTTCTGCTTGGCTGCAAATGGAGGCCTATGTGAGGCTGTGCACGTGTTGCCAGGGATATTGGGCAATGTGTGCACCTTGGTATAGGAGTAAGTTAAAGTATTATTTGGAGGGGAAAGCATTGCTTTATAGTTCCCTTTAGTCCTTATTGCACTGCTACTGATTGACTTCAGTGGGACTTTCTTCTGGAGTATTCTCTGAGTGAGGCCTGATCAACATACACAATTGTATGTGTTTGTTTAAAGGTATGATTTATAAATCTATGTAGTTAGACCAGTGCAGCTTTGTGTTTAGACACTCTTAACCCGATTTAAACTTGGCTCATATTAGTTTAGCTTGAATCTAAACTGAGAAAAGTATGTCCACACAGGGGCTTGCACCAGTTTAACTTAAATTGGTTTTTAAAATGATTTAAGTTTAACGCAGGCAACTCCTCCGTGTGGACAAGCCCGGTGAGAATACTCTGCTATGCCTTCCTCACTTCTTGTGCACAACCCATGCATTCCAAACCTCTCAGACTTGATGCTCTGGCTCTTAAATCTGGTTTCTGTTTTCCTTCCAGTGTGCAACTTATATAAACAATCAAATTTAAAATCAGTGTTTTAGAAGTTAGGCTGAAGACTGACCATTTTATTGGTTGGTTCTAACTTTATAACTGTTGGGCCAAATTCTGCCGTCAGTTAAATTGAAGCAGATTTAGGGCCAGATGTCAAAGGTATTTAGGTACCTAAAGATATAGATAGATGCATAATGTGATTTTCAAATGTGCCTAAATATCTTTGAGGATCTGGGCCTTAGTGACTGTGGGCTACAGCCATAAAGGGACTTAGGCATTGCAACACCATGTGTTGTAATGCCTAAATTCTAGGTACCTTACTGCCGAGTGGCATCCTCAGTCCCACGTTAGGCACCCAGGCTTCCCCTAAAGAGTACAGGGAGAATTAACCACTGGGCTAGTGGCTGTTCCTTCATCTCTCCTACTGGAACTGTACCACTTTATATAAACACCTATTCATTGAAACTGCTTCTCCCACATCCACCACTGAGAGGATAGCTATACAATCCCTGAAGTCTAACTACCAGAGAGTGATCAAACCAGCAGACAAAGGGAGTGCCACTGTAGACCTCAACTGTGCTGACTACATTAATGAGGCCAACCAAAAATTCTGACCCCATCTCCTATAAAGAACTCAATGACCCCCCATCACAATTTACCCAGAAACTTAATGATATAATCAAATCCTTCCCCAGACAGCTCTGAGAGAGTCTACAAACTCATCCTCCACAAACCCACGGCAACAGTCTTCTATATGTTTTCCAAGTCATACAAACAAGGGAGCCCAGGCAGATCCATTATATCTGGCCAAAGCACTTTTACTGAAGGAATATTGGGACTCATAGGAACCATCCTCAAACCACTCACCACACAAAGGGCCAGTTTCCTCTGGGATACAAATGATTTCCTCCACAAACTTTGCAACATTAACAACCTCCCTCAGAACACCATCCTTGCAACCATGCATGTCACTGCCCTATACACCAACACCCTCACAATGATGGCATAGCTGCCTGCCTCAAATATTTGCAAGAAACTGAACAATCTGCAGATATCCACCGCAAACACATTGCCAAACTTATCCATTTCATCCTCACCCATAACAATTTTACATTCAACAACAAACACTTTGTCCAAACCACGGGAACAACCATGGGTACTAGGATGGTTCCCCAATATGCCAACCTCTTCATGGGACACCTTGAAAAAGAATTTCTGGATGAATGCACCAAAAAAACGATATACCTGAGATACATCGATAATATTTTCATCCTCTGGAAAGATGACTTAAACTCCCTCATAGACTGCCACCTCAAGAACAACAATCACCAGTCCATTAAACTCTCTCTGGAACACTCCCACACTAGCATCAACTTCCTGGACAGCACAATTGGCTCCAACAATGGAATCCTACAGACACTCCTATACAAGAAACCCATGGATCACCACACCTACCTTCAGAGATGCAGTAACCACCCCAAACACAGCAAGAAATCTGTTTATCTACAGCCAGGCAGTCAGATACCACAGAATGTGCTTCGAGGAGAAAGTCTGGGATACACACCTTACCACACTTACAACCACCTTCACCAAACAAGGACACTCTATCAGAGAAGTAGATCACATCATGGAGTGGGCTGTCCACAAACCCTGGGAGAACCTGCTTCAATACTGAAATAACCTCCCCCCCACAACCACATACCTCTAAGTGTCAATTACCACCCCACACTGGAACCCATATGACCTATCATGAAACAACTACAGCCCATACTGGATGGAGGACTCCATCCTGAAAAATCTTTCCTGAACTCCAGACTTCTGGCCTTCCCCAACTCTCCAAGCTCATTATCAGTAGCATGTTCCCACAGACCAGCACACACCAATTCAATTCAATTCACACCAGACCATGTAAGAACAAAAAACCTGTGACATACCTCCACTGCTACAATGATCATCAACCCACAAAACACGCTGTTCAAGATCCATGAATCCTATGCATGCCTATCACAACATGTTGTGAATCTCATTCAGTGCCCTAAATTCCTCAATAACAATTGAGTGAAACCAGACAACCACTACACTCTTGAATGAACTCACAGAGGAAAATGATAAAAGACAAAAGCTTGCCTCTCTCACCAACAGAAGTTGGTTCAATAAAAGATATTACCTCACATACCTTGTATCTCTAATATCCTGGGACTGACACAGCTACAACTACACTACATACATCTCACACATCCCACATGAGTGTGCTTACCACTGCACTATAAAGTCTTTCTCTCTTGCACCGTAAATATATAACTGTTTATTCAAAGTGGGACAGCTTGGACAGACTGAGAGACCCATCCCAATATACCCAACAGCCTGGGGGGACTGAGGTCACTTTTCTGCAAGGTGGGAAACCTGAGTTTAAGTCCCTGACCCAAATCAAGCAGAGTAGGGATTTGAAAATAGCACACACCCCATCCCAGCTAAGTGCTCTTTCTTTCTTTGCTTCTTTCTGTCACCTGGGTTGATCTAGCTTAGGCATTCAGCTCCAGGTGAGAATTCACAGCTGTGACTTCCAAACATAGGCACCAGGGAGTTACATATCTAACTACTTTATCTTTGAGGGGCCAGGGTCCACATCCCTCTCCTCAGCATTTCCTGCTGGCTGCTTTAGGCCACTTCCCCTCTCAACATGCTGCCATCAATGAATTTTTTGGTTAGGCATCTAACTAAACCTATGTATCGTACAGGGAGCCTGGGCACCTAACCGGGGGCTGTGGATTCCCCTGGTTGCCAGGGCACCTAAAATTCAGGCTTTGCAATGCTGAGCAGTGTGACATTTAAGTCCCTTTGTGGATCTATTCCTTTGTGCATTCCCTACATGAAGTTCATTCATGGTGCTCTCTACTCCCCTCAACAGACAATGGACATTCAGAAAATATTAAAAAATAAACATTTTACATGATTAGACAAAGTAGGTATTCCACTATTTGTTTAGTTATTTATTTTTACATACCCACACACTAAAAAATTGCTGTTTAGAAGGGCTCAGTGCACAAATTCAGCACGGTTACTGAGGATAGAGGGAAGGAGAGGGAAATGTGCTGAGCACTTTAGTATTCCTGTACAGTTTCATTCAAAGAGCTACAGGCATACTTTCTCAGCTTCACAGATGCCACATGGCATCATGAGCCTTCATCTGATGCCATCTGCAGGAGGAAAGCTTCAGCTTGGCCTGCAAATAGAGCAAATGTCATTACAGTTGAATGAATGAAATGAGACACATCATTTCAATCGGCACAAGGGTGCTGGGGGGAAAATCAGGCCAAACTAGTTCAGTTTTTGCTGGAGGAGCTAGAGAAAGATTTTAGAAAATCATTGTTTGGAAAGTTTGGTTGACTCTATATCAGGAGAGGGATGAGTCGGGAGGGGAAATATGGAGCTAGTGCATTTTTTGGAGCTGATTCTCCAGTTTCCTGGAATTTTCTTAACATTCCTAGCAGTCAAAAATGTAGAGACTACTGAAAAGGTGAGAAGTTGGTCACCATAGTTTATTCCTAACTTTGCATTTGAAAAGAATAAATCCAGAGAGCATCTTCCCTGAAGTTAGATGCTTCCTTTTGTCATAAAATTGACTGTGTATCAATTAATCTTATGCTAACCCTGGTGGCTTTGGGGGTTGTTCTGAGTCTGCTGGTATTGGGTTTTTTGGCAGCTTCTCAGGCCAAACTTCCCTATTAACTTTTACCCAAAACAGAACTTAAAATATAAAGAGAACTTTTAATATCATCAACAGGGGAAAAGATCATGATCATATAAAACCATGATAAAGTAATTAATCAGGTTTTCTGAGCCTATACATACAGATTGTGAGAAAAAGTACACACTGACAATGCATACATACCTCCTACAAACCTAGTACACTGAAGAAAGCTCTCTCAGTCCAGGACTTTTCTGTTAACTCTACCTCCAGGCAGAACTTCCCCTATTTAAGTTCTCTAATTGTGTTTTCTCAGTGCAGTTTTCCCTATCTGGATCTCTGAGCACCCCCTACCAAACTCTCATGAATGTTTACATTCTCTCCTCTATCAGGTGCATCCAATAAGAGAAGCAGCAAACAGCTTCCTGGTGGCCTAGGGGCTCACTTCTAGCCACGCAGGACAAACCTCTCCTTAATGCAGACTCATCCTAAGGTAAGATTCTTGGGAAAGCTCCAAAATCTCTTCCTAGACTAGTAAACAAAAGTGACGCCTTCCTAGAGGGGATGGTTGCACAATCCTATTGCTTACAAATCAAATAATCCTCAAATAATAATAATCCTTTCAGTTAGGCCCTGTTTTGTTATTCTGGGCTCTAAGGCTTTCAGAAATATAAACAAACCATCCATATATAAATACAGGATGGAAGAAAGAAAACTATGCTGTTATATTCTTTGTAAAACAACTGTCTGTCAAGTACAAACTCTCATATCCTTTACTATAATATGTTCGTCGTGCACAGATATTAGGGTTGCCAGATGTCCAGTTTTCGGAAAGCCCGGTCAAAAAGGGACCCTGGCAGCTCCGGTCAGCACTGCCAACTGGGACGTTAAAAGTCCGGTCGATGGTGCTGCAGGGCTAGTTCCTACCTGTCCTGTCTCCATGCTGTGCCCTGGAAGTGGCCAGCAGGTCCGGCTCCTAGGCCGGGGGCCTGGGGTTCCATGCGCTGCTCCCGCCCCGAGCACCGGCTCTGCACTCCTATTGGCTGCTTCCAGGGTGCAGTGCGGAGCCACGACAGGCAGGAAGCCTGCCTTAGCCCCACTGCGCTGCTGACCAGGAGCTGCCCGAGATAAATCTGTGCTCCAACTCTGAGCCTCAATCCCCTGCCCCAGCCCAGAGCCCCCTCCCACACCCTGAGGCCCATCCACGGCACCACCCCAGAGACCAATCCCCGAGCCGGAGCCCTCATCCTCTCTTGCACCCCAACCCCCTGCCTCAACCTGAAACCCCCTCCCACACTCTGAATCCCTCTGCCCCACTCCCTAGCCCAGAGCCCCCTCCTGTACCCCAAATCCCTCATCCCCATGCCAGAGCCTGCACCCCCAGTCCAGAGCCCACATCCCCTTCCCCACACCCCAACACCCTGCCTCAACCTGCAGCCCCCTCCCACACTTCAAATCCCTTGGCCCCACCCCCCCCAGCCTGGAGCTCCTTCCCGCACCCCAACCTTCTGCACCCTGAACCCCTCATTTCTGGTCCCACCCCAGAACCTGCACCCCTTGTTAGAGACCTCAGTCCCTCCCGCACCCCAACCCCCTGCCCCAGCCCACTGAAAGTGAGTGCAGGTAGGGAAGAGCGAGCCATGGAGGAAGGGGGAATGTAGTAAGCAGGGGGGCGGCACCTTGGGGAATGGGTGGGGCCTCAGGGAAGGGGCGGAGCTAGGATGTTTAGTTTTGTTTGATTAGAAAGTTGGCAACCCTAACAGATACTTGTCTGCTATTGCTGAGCTGTTTGCTTCAAACTACTAATGGATTTGAAAAAAAGGCCTGCTAGATAAAGTGAAAAGTCAGATCTACAAAACACTTTCTATTCTTGAGGTTGTTACTTTATCTATCTTACTCATGTTTGAGAATTCACAGTGCTGAATGCTAATAAACTTGGTGCAAACTTTAACTCCATAAGGTTTAAGTAGCATGTGGGCCTAACTGACCTCTCCACAAGGGGGAATTTTCCTCAGACTGTTTTCACTTCATTCCTGGCCTAATATGGGAAAGCTTCAGGAGCTTATTTAAGACTGGAGCTTCACAAATATGTTAACCAAAAATTACAAAGCAGGGTGAGGCAAATTCTGGTCTTAGTTATACTGGTGCAAATCTGAAATTATTTGTCCTCTTAGGTATTACTCCAGAGTTCTGTAAATGATATCTGGCTTACAGTTTGCTTCATATTTCAAAGTTTTCATAATTTTAATACGTATATTTAAATTTCCATTATTTTTTTTCAACCAATGAAGTGTTACAGAGTAAATCAGAGGCATCTCATCCAAATGCACATACATACAGCCCCTGAAAAGTCAGGTTAGAAAAATAATATTCCAGCCATAGGGAGATGTAGTTTCTATAAAAACTTAAGCACATTTAAATTCAAGTGAGGCCAAGTTAGCCCCACCAATGCCTTTCTTGTAAGATTGAAATATCATAGAATCATAGGACTGGAAGGGACCTTGAGAGGTCATCTAGTTCAGTCCCTTGCATTCATGGCAGGACTAAGTATTATCCAGAACATTCCTGACAGGTGTTTGTCTAACCTGCTCTTAAAAATCTCCAATGTTGGAGATTCCACAACCTTCTAGGCAATTTATTCCAGTGCTTGACCACCCTGACTGGATGTTTTTCCTAATGTACAATCTAAACCTCCCTACAATTTAAACCCATTGCTTCTTGTCATATCCTCAGAATTTAAGAAAAACAATTTTTCTCCCTCCTCCTTGTAACAATCTTTTACTTACTTGAAAACTGTTATCATGTCCCCTCTCAGTCTTCTCTTTTCTAGACTAAACAAACCCAGTTTTTTCAATCTTCCCTCATAGGTCAGGTTTTCTAGACCTTTAATTATTTCTGTTGCTCTTCTCTGAACTCTCTCCAATTTGTTCACATCTTTCCTGAAATGGAACGCCCAGAACTGGAGACACTAGTCCAGTTGAGGCCTAATCAGTGCAGAAGTGTAGAGTGGAAGAATTATTTCTTCACTTTTTTTTTGCAACAGCGTTACACTGTTGATTCATATTTAGCTTGTGGTCCCTTATGATCCCCAGATCCCTTTCCGCAGTACTGCTTCCTAGGCCGTCATTTACCATTTTGTATGCGTGCAACTGATTGTTCCCTCCTAAATGGAGTACTTTGCATTTGTCCTTATTGAATTTCAACCTATTTACTTCAGACCATTTCTCCAGTTTGTCCAGATCACTTTGAATTTTAGTCCTATCCTCCAAAGCACTTGCAACCTCTTCCAGCTTGGTATTGTTCGCAAACTTTGAAGTGTACTTTCTATGCCATTATCTAAATCATTGTTGAAGATATTGAACAGAACCAGACTCAGAACTGATCCCTGTGGGACCCCATTCATTATCTCCTTCCAGCATGACTGTAAACCACTGCTAACTACTCTCTGGGAACAGTTTTCCAACCAGTTTTGCACCCAACTTATAGTAGCTCCATCTAGGCTGCATTTCCCTAGGTTTTTTTATGAGAAGGTCGTGTGAGACAGTATCAAAAGCTTTACTAAAGTCAAGATATACCATGTCTACCACTTCCCCCCCATCCACAAGGCTCGTTACTCTGTCAAAGAAAGCTGTCAGGTTGGTTTGACATGATTTGTTCTTGACAAATCCATGCTGACTGTTACTTATCACCTTATTATCCTCTAGATGTTTACAAATTGATTGCTTAATTATTTGCTCTGTTACCTTTCTGGGTACAGAAGTTAAGCTGACTGGTCTGTAATTCCCTAGGTTGTCCTTATATCCCTTTTTATAGATTTGCACTATCTTTTCCCTTTTCCAGTCTTCTGGAATCTCTCCCGTCTTCCATGACTTTTCAAAGATAATTGCTAATGGCTCAGATATCTCCTCAGTCAGCTCCCTGAGTATTCCAGGATGCATTTCATCAGGCCCTGGTGACTTGAAGACATCTAACTTGTCTAAGTAATTTTCATCTTGTTCTTTCCCTATTTTAGCCTCTTCTGATCCTACCTCATTTTCACTGGTGTTCACTATGTTAGACGCCTAGTCACCACCAACATTCTTGGTGAAAACTGAAACAAAGAAGTCATTAAGCACCTCTGCCATTTCCACATTTTCTGTTATTGTTTTTTCCCCCTTCATTGAGTAATGGTCCTACCCTGTCCTTGGTCTTCCTCTTGCTTCTAATGTATTTGTAGAATGTTTTCTTGTTATCCTTTATGTCTCTAGCTAGTTTGATCTCATGTTGTGCCTTGGCCTTTCTAATAGTGTCCCTACATACTTGTGTTATTTGTTTATATTCATCCTTTGTAATTTGACCTACTTTCCACTTTTTCTAGGATGCTTTTTTATTTTTAGATCATTGAAGATCTCCTGGTTAAGCCAGGGTGGTCTCTTGCCATACTCTTGCCATATCCCACATAAAGGAACTATAAATTTGGTGTAGAGATGGAAGATTGACTTAGACCTAATTTGTTTTAGTTATTCCCAATTAAATGGTCACATTAAATATCTCTCATTATGGGTATTATCAACTTTTAAAATATTATTTTCAAAGCTATGTTTTCCATGTAAAATATCTTGGATCAGATACATAAAGTGGTGAGCTGGAGCCAGTTGTTAAATTTAGAAGCCCTTTTAGAACTGGTTGTTAAATTTAGAAGCCCTTTTAGAACTGGTTGTCCGGAAAACCGGTTCCAAAAGGGCTTCTAAACTTAACAACTGGCCAAAAGTGGCACCTAAGGCGCCCATACAGGGCTGGAGCACCCACGGGGAAAATTTGGTGGGTGCAGAGCACCCACTGGCAGCTCCCCACCCTGCCCCGCGCCTGGCCCGGCCCAGCCCCAGCTCACCTCCGGTCTGCCTCCGCCTCCTCCCCTGAACATGCCACCCTGCTCTGCTTCTGCACCCTCACCTCCCCACCTCCTCCCCCCCCACAGGTTTCCCATGAATCAGTTGTTCACGCAGGAAGCCTAGGAGGGCTGAGAAGCAAGCGGCGGCTTTGCACTCAGGCCCAGAGAGGCGAAGCGGAGGTGAGCTGGGGTGGGGGGGTGAGGAGGGCTGTTGTTACCTGCTGCGGCACATGGGGGGGGGCGCAGGCACAGGGGAACCACTCCCCGCCCCAGCTCACCTCTGCCTCCCTGGGCCTGAGTGCGAAGCTGCCGCCTGCTTCTCAGCCCTCCCAGGCTTCCTGCGCGAACAGCTGATTCACAGGAAGCTGGGGAGTAGGGGGCAGAGAAGCAGAGCGGGGCGACACATTCAGGGGACAAAGCAGAGGCGGAGGTGAGCTGGGGCCGGGCGCGGCGTGGGGAGCTGCTGAGCACCCACCAAATTTTCCCTGTGGGTGCTCTAGCCCCGGAGCACCCACAGACTTGGTGCCTAAGGCACCACTTTTGATGTGATCAGTGGGGGGAGCAGCCACTCCCCTGCTCCCCCCCTAGCTACGCTCCCCCACCCCTAGGAGACAGAGGGACCTACCGGATGCTTCCTGGGAGCTGCCCCAGGTAAGCACCTCCGGGACTCCCCACCTCGCCCCCTGGCAGGTCTCTCTGGCTATTAGGGGCGGGGTGGGCACCCACTTTGGTGGCCCACAAGACCCTCCTGTCTGGTTCTGGGGGCAGTCAGGGGACAGGGGAGGAGGGTAGATGGGGCAGAGGTTCCGGGGGGGGGCATCAAGGAACGCGGGGGGTTGGATGGGGCAGGAGTCCTGGGGGGTAGGGGTGGGCCATGACCCCCTAGTGGGGTGAGGAGGGAACTGGTTGTTAAGATTTTGGCAGCTCATCACTGGATACATACGTCAAACTATCCTGCAGGTATGAGTACCAACCTCAGGGCAGACTATTGTAAGCAGTGTCAGGATGAGCTCCACCCTGACATCTGGTGGTGAGGTGTGGCAAGTTGTGGAAAAGAACTTCAGGGGCCAATCTCCTTTGCATAGGCACACCCACCACGCCTAGAATGAGACCATAGCTGCCCAAATGGTCACTTTGGCTGCTGTGGGATCACCAGTGTCTCTGTTATTGGGGCAGGAAGAATAAATTGTTATTACCCTGATTATGGGAACTGTGCTTGGAACTGCACGTGGCCTTTTGTTATGATGGAGGGATTCACCATCAACTAAGTAGCACTCGCTAGGCAAGGGTCATGGGTTCCAAAACTGTGTGAATGGAGAGAGGCTGGGGACAAGTATTAATACTTGGTGGCATGGGCCCCTTGGTGAGGGCCTTACATGCTAATTGCACTTCCTCCTCTCTCCACTGTGGAATATCAGAGCTAATTTTGATTTCATTAGAAGTCTAGTTATAGGCTGCTGAGCTCACTTTGGGCTGACAGTGCACCAGCACTGGGGCTCCCCTATTATAAGCTGAATTCACCTAAGAGCTGAAATCACTGAGTGTTGTGTTAAGTAGTGGGGGAGCCTGAAGATATATTGTGGAGCAGTTTGCGGGACGGCTGGTGAAGCAGTTCGGCGCAGTGTGTGGATGGCAGGAGCTGCTTCTGGGCCGTGGAGCTGAGTGAAGGAGTTCGTGGGGCGGCTGGCGGAGCGGAGCGCAGCTGAGCGAAGGAGTTCGTGGGGCGGCTGGAGGAGCGGAGCGCAGCTGAGCGAAGGAGTTTGTGGGGCGGCTGGCGGAGTGGAGCGCCGCTATGGGGCAGTCAGCTTCAGATCACGTAAGGTGCCTCTTACCCCTGTCCCATTTCCACCCAGGTTGGGAGGTAAAGCTCCGCAGATAAACTTTCGAACTCTGGGGCTGCCCTGACCAGGGACAGAGACTTTTGGGGCATTGGACTTTTGGGACTTTGGGTGATTTGGGGTTGCTGGACTCAAGAACCAAAGGGAAAAGGGCATGCCCCAATTTGCCTGGGGTGGGTTTTTTGCTCATGGGTTGTGTTATGAATCCTGTTGGTGGTGTTTCCCCAACATAATGCCACATTGTTTCTCTCTGTTATTAAAAGACTTTTGCTACACTCAGACTATGTGCTTGCGAGAGGGGAAGTATTGCCTCTTGGAGGCGCCCAGCGGGGGTGGTATATATTTGTCCCAGGTCACTGGGTGGGGGCTCGAGCCGGTTTGCATTGTGTTATTGGAATGGAACCCCTAGATATTGAACCCGGCCCTTGTTGCTGCCAACTCTGACGGGCAGAAGGGTTACACTATTAAGAAGCAGGGCACAAACTCAAAACTGGCTGTGAGTTCTATACTTAGATTTCACCAACCAAGTATCGAGTGTAAATTTCTCAGGTACTGTAACAGCCTAACCAAGGAGTCACGGACAGTCCCCTAAAGTACTCTGATCTCTCTTGTCACCTAGGCAAGCTTGCCTTTGTTGTAGATGGTCCCTTACACCAAAAAATACAACGATGTTCAGGTTACGTCCAGTCCCAAAGGACCAGTCACTTATGTCAGGGCAACTGCAACTTAGATCTCACCATCAAAGACAATGCTTATAGCCAATCCTGTAATAAACTATCTAAAGATTTATTAACTAAGAAAAGGAAATAAGGGCTATTTACAAGATTAAAGCAGGTAAATCTACACAATGAGTTACAGTCTTAAGTTCCAAAATGTAATAGAAGCTTTTCTAATTAGCAACCTCATCCCTTAGGGTTAACACTGGGAAGTCTTGCTTATGCCTAAAATACCTTGCCCTCTAGAGTTCAAGCACTTTAGGGCAGAGGTTCCCAAACTTTTCTTCCTACATATCCCTTTCCAGATCGACTAGCTGCCTGTGTACCCCGACCCTTCTCATCGCTAATATTTCATGTGTTCTTCTTAATACTACCTGTCTTTAGCCATCTGTCCACATTTCACTGTTACATACAATATAGTGCGATATATAGAACTGTGGTGGGGGGGAGAAACCCTGACTAAGTTCTGAGCTTAGTTAGACTGGATAGCTACAAGGCAACTGAACCCATATTGTACAGTGATTGGAGGTCAGGGCTGTGTACATCAGGATCTCTGTGTATCTGTGTTCTCAATGTTACATCTTGAAGTAAATTAACTACCTTATTTTATATAACAAATTCCCACAGAGTTTTAAAGCTTTGTCTGACTAGCCTATAATGGAAATGCAATCAATAAAACAATTAATAAATAAAATCCACCGTTACACAATTCTTCCACATATCCTACAGAGATATCTCACATACCCCTCCGGGTATGCATACCACAGTTTGGGAACCCCTGCTAAAGGGGATGCAAAGTAAGGTTTGCAAAATTCTGAGGTGAATGACTGCAAGTTGCCATGTCTGAATGGCTAGTCAGTATTACTACTGAAGAGATCACAATGTGTCTGTGCTCCTCTCAGACTTCTAGCTGCTGCACTAGTTTCTGTTCCACTGAATTCAACAGAATTGATTTAACAGGAAAAGGACATAGAGCCTTAGGATATGTCTACACTGCAATTAAAAACTTGCAGCTGGCCGATGTCAGCTGCCTTGGGCTCACAGGGCTCAGACTAGGGGGCTGTTTAACTGCAGTGAAGATGTTTGGGCTGGAGCCCAGGCTCTGGGACCCCATCACATTTTGTAGTTCTGCATTTGACTTTTTTTTCCTTCCTAAGTGTAGTACTGTGCACTTGTGTTTACTGAATTTCATCTAGATTCATAGATATTAAGGTCAGAAGGGACCATTATGATCATCTAGTCTGACCTCCTGCACAATGCAGGCCACCGAATCTCACCCATCCACTCCTGCAATAAACCTCTCACCTATGTCTGAGCTTTGAAGTCTTCAAATCATGGTTTAAAGACTTCTTGTTGATTTCAGACCAATTCTCCAATTTGTCCAGGCTGTTTTGAATTCTAATCTTGTCCTCCAAAATACTTGCAGCCCCTTCCAGTTTGGTGTCATCCACAAATGTTATAAGCATTCTCTCCCCTCCATTATCCAAGTTATTAGTAAATATGCTGAATAGCGTGGGACCACCCACTAGATATATCCTCCCACTTTGACAGTGAACTATTGATAATTACTCTTTGAGTATTTGTACTGCATCAGAGAAACATGCAAAAAAGAAAAATAAGTTCTTGTAAAGTACATATTTAATTTTATAGATCAGGGATCGGCAACCTTTGGCACGCGGCCCACCAGGGTAAGCCCCCTGGCGGGCCGGGCCAGTTTGTTTACCTGCCATGTCCACAGGTTTGGCCGATCGCGGCTCCCACTAGCCACGTTTTGCTGCTCCAGGCCAATGGGGGATGCGGGAAGCAAGGAATATGCTGGACCCTGGTAGGCCATGTGCCAAAAGTTGCCCATCCCTGTTATAGATTATCTGACTAATTGTTTTGTTTCTCATGCAAAAAAACAAGAATAAAAAATAAAATTACAATGGAAATATTATGATTTTTTTTGGTGCATTCTGTAAAACGATAACAGGAGAAAGTCCATTAGGTCTGTTCAGTTAGTCTTTATTTTCCTCTCTGCCTCCTTCAAAATGCCATGTTAAGAACTTGTTTGAGATTTTTATTCTTGTTTGCATGCACTGGGCTTTTCTCACTTTGCTCCCAGTTCCCTAAACTTTATTTTCTACCTTCCTGTTCTGACTACTGGTAGCAGGAATAATTTATCTGAGTCAGGGTAATGAATTCTTTTCAGAATTTTTTCAAACTGCACCTCTGAGTCTTTTCTTGCCCATAAAATTAAGCCCTTCTTCCTTAGCCATTTTTCACAATGTAAATCTTGGATCTCTAGTGTCATCCTGATTGCTTATTCTGCCTCTTGCTAAGGGTAATATTTCACATCCAATGCATAGCTGCCAGTGCAATACAGCATTATTTTCACACCCTTTCTTTTGATTTATTTTAATTTCCATTAACAATGTCAATGCATCTCCTTGCTTATCTGCTTCGCCTCATCCAGCAACAACTGGATAGAAAGTCTTAGGTTATTGTTTTTGAGGGTTTTTTTCTGACAACTTCTAGGTGTTTTCCACACCATCTTGCAGTATGGAGCAAACATTCCCTCTGTCAACTCCTAGTCTTGTCTCAGTTGCATTTACACTGTACTTCACAGGGTTTGAATTAGTTCCTATTCCTTGTTGTACCTCCCATTTTATCATTATTTTCAAAAATGGAAATCTTAGTTTCCAAATGTGTTGTCCAAGTTAGCTACTGTGGATAAATAGTAAAACATTTAGCATAAAGAATAATGATGTAAATTTTCACACAATGCATAACTAACCTTTGGAACTTATTGCTGCAAAGTATCATTGGAGGCTCAGAGCTTAGCAGGGTTTCAAGAAGGATTAGACATTTGTATGGAATGTACAGAGTTATAGTAAGTTACATAAATAAACAAGAGTTTTGGAAGGGACATAAATCCTCAGGCTTTGGATCCTCATAAACCAACTGCTAACTGTTGTGGATTAGATTCCCTGAGCATAGATAATTCCCCTAATTACCTACTGCAGGGTTGCTCCCACTTTTCTGTGAGTATTGTGTAGTGACCACCGTCAATGCCAAAATGCTGGCCTAAATGAACTACTGGCCTGATTCTGTATAGCAATTCCACATTCCTGTGCACTGATTCCAGTGATATCTCTTTGACAGGATGTAGCAAGACCTTATTTTGGGGAACAGATGAGGTGGTTGGGGGTTCCTTTATGAATATTCACTGCAGAAAGCAATTATCTTGGCTGAGTCAAATAGGCTGAGGATACCCATTGCCTTGTTTTCTGAGTTGATGAACTTGGTTTATTTCCCTGCTCATGAGTATCTCATTTCCATTTTTATTGGACACCCCTTTCTCAGTTCCTACACATGTAATGAAAGAAACAAATAACACTGGCTTAAAAACCCTCCTTCATAACAAAGATTGACCCAGTTAAGGTATATTTTTTCCTAAAAATAGATGGCAGTCACTCAATAAGCAATGATTGAATTAATTCTTATTTTGAGGGATGGAGGGAGGGATATCATTCAGGTTGTTAGACCATGTCTGCTAAGTGATCTTTTAATGTTTTGTGTTAGGTAGCAGCCTTGGACTCAATGTACCAGCTCCATTATATTAGGCTCCTGAAAACTTTCTATAATCTGCCTGCAACAATATCTAGAGAGAGAAATACTATTTGTAACCAATTTCTTTAGTGAAACTAGCTTAGTTTGCATGTTTGGTTTCCTTTGCTTAGTAATCTGCTTTGTTCTGTTCTGTTACCCCATTTACCACTTAAAATCTGCCTTTTACGGTTAATAAAATTTGTTTTGTTTATTATTAAACCCAGTTTCTGTCATTTCTAACAGGGTGGATGAGTAGCTGTGCATACCTTCCTCCACACTGAGGGAGGAGGCGGATTTCATAATATACTTTTGGGTCTGAACCTCAAGGGAGGTGGACACCTGAGTGCTGGGGCAAGTCCCTTAAGCTGAGCCTTCCCAGAACTGCTCTGTGTCTGTTTCGTTCTGCAGCTGGGTGTGGCCCTGCCTGTGTGTTTGCTGGGGGAGGCTTAATACCTTAGCTCAGCAAGGCAGGTAAAAAGGGTGTCCCAGCTGGCATAACAGGCAGGCTCAGTGGTATCTCAGCACATCAGGTGGCATCCTAAGGGGTCCAACCTGTCACAGTATGAAGAAGTCAAAATGATTTACACTTGAGAAGGTCAGGCATGTTACCTGATGTCAGAACATCTAATCCAAGTATCCTTTAGTACACCTTACATGACGGCTTCTTGGAGCAGCTACTCCTGGAACTGACAAGAGGAGAGGCAATTCTTGATTTAGTCCTAAGTGGAGCACAGGATCTGGTCCAAGAGGTGAATATAGCTGGACCACTTGGTAATAGTGATCATAATATAATTAAATGTAACATCCCTGTGGTGGGGGAAACACCACAGCAGCCCAACACTGTAGCATTTAATTTGAGTAAGAGGAACTAGACAAAAATCATAGAATCATAGAATATCAGGGTTGGAAGGGACCTCAGGAGGTCATCTAGTCCAACCCCCTGCTCAAAGCAGGACCAATCCCCAATTAAATCATCCCAGACAGGGCTTTGTCAAGCCTGACCTTAAAAACTTCTAAGGAAGGAGATTCTACCACCTCCCTAGGTAACGCATTCCAGTGTTTCACCACCCTCCTCCTGAAAATGTTTTTCCTAATATCCAACCTAAACCTCCCCCACTGCAACTTGAGACCATTACTCCTTGTCCTGTCCTCTTCTACCATTGAGAATAGTCTAGAACCATCCTCTCTGGAACCACCTCTCAGGTAGTTGAAAGCAGCTATCAAATCCTCCCTCATTCTTCTCTTCCGCAGACTAAACAATCCCAGTTCCCTCAGCCTCTCCTCATAAGTCATGTGTTCCAGACCCCTAATCATTTTTGTTGCTCTTCGCTGGACTCTCTCCAATTTATCCACATCCTTCTTGTAGTGTGGGGCCCAAAACTGGACACAGTACTCCTGATGAGGCCTCACCAATGTCGAATAGAGGGGGACGATCACGTCCCTCGATCTGCTCGCTGTGCCCCTACTTATACATCCCAAACTGCCATTGGCCTTCTTGGCAACAAGGGCACACTGCTGACTCATATCCAGCTTCTCGTCCACTGTCACCCCTAGGTCCTTTTCCGCAGAACTGCTGCCTAGCCATTCGGTCCCTAGTCTGTAGCTGTGCATTGGGTTCTTCCATCCTAAGTGCAGGACCCTGCACTTATCCTTATTGAACCTCATCAGATTTCTTTTGGCCCAATCCTCCAATTTGTCTAGGTCCCTCTGTATCCTATCCCTGCCCTCCAGCATATCTACCACTCCTCCCAGTTTAGTATCATCCGCAAATTTGCTGAGAGTGCAATCCACACCATCCTCCAGATCATTTATGAAGATATTGAACAAAACCGGCCCCAGCATCGACCCCTGGGGCACTCCACTTGACACCGGCTGCCAACTAGACACCATCCCCCTGTATGACCGAGGAACTTCTTCCACTGCTCCAAGATGTGGAAGTGAGTTCACCTCTTGCTATAACAGTCTTTTGTGAGAGGATTCCCTGAAGAAGTATGGGGAAGAGGCATCTGAAATTGTATGGAATACTTCACCTCCATGATATCCAAGACCCAATGGTCTGCTATGATGAAGTTCCAGGCCCCCAGAAAATAACAAAGATGGTTTCCAAAATGAGGGGAGGGTAAAGATAATTCCAGATGTTACAACTGCTTCTTGGAGCAGCTAGTCCTAGAACCCATAAGGTGCCAGGCAATTTTTGATTTAGTCCTAAATGGAACATAAGAGCTGGTTCAAGAAGTGAATATAGCTGAACTGCTAGATAATAGTGACCATAATGTCATTAAAATGAGGAGGTTAGTTAAATAGAAATTAACAGGTACAGCACCAAAAGTGAAATCCCTGCAAGCTGCATAGAAACTTTTTAAAGACACCATAATAGAGGCTCAACTTAAATGAAAACCCCAAATTAAAAACAGAGTAAGAGAACCAAAAACGTGCCACCATGGCTAAACAACAAAGTAAAAGAAGCAGTGAGAGGCAAAAATGCACCCTTTAAAAAGTGGAAGTTAAATCCTAGTGAGTAAAGTAGAAAGGAGCATAAACTCTGGCAAATGAAGTGCAATACATTATAAAAATATAATTAGGAAAGCCAGAAAAATAATTTGAAGAACAGCTAGCCAAAGACTCAAAAAGTAATAGCAAAAAAAAAATCTAAGTACATTAGAGGCAGGTGTCCTGTTAGAGAACCAGGAGCCACTGGATGATCAATATGCTAAAGGAGCACTCAAGGATGATAAGGCTTTACAGAGAAACTAAATGAATTCTTTGCATCAGTCTTCACAGCTGAGGATGTGAGGCAGATTCTCAAACCTGAGCCCTTCTGTTTAGGTGACAAATCTGAGGAACTGTCCCAGGTGTCAGTAGAGGAGATTTTGGAACAAATAGATAAACTAACTGTAGCAAGTCACCAGGACCAAGTGATATTCACCCAAAAGTTCTGAAGGAACTCCAATGTGAAATTGCAGAACTGTAGTCTATAACCTATCATGTAAATCAGCTTCTGTACCAAATGACTGGAGGATAGCTAATGTGACGCCAATTTTTAAAATGGGCTCCAGAGGTGATCTTGGAAATTACAGGCCAGTAAGCTTGACTTCAGTACTGGGCAAACAGGTAGAAACTATAGTAAAGAACAAAATTGTCGGACACATAGATGAACATTGGGAAAGAGTCAACATGGTTTTTGTAAAGGGAAATCATGCCTCGCCAATCTACTAGAATTCTTTGAGGGGGTCAGCAAGCATGTGGACAAAAGGGGATATAGTGTACTTAAATTTTCAGAAAGCCTTTGAGAGGGTTCCTTGCCAAAGGCTCTTAAGCAAAATAAGCTGTCATGCGATAAGAGGGAAGGCCCTCTCATGGACTGGTAACTGGTTAAAAGATAGGAAACAAAGGGTAGGAATAAACGGTCAGTTTTGAGAATGAAGAGAGGTAAACGGAGATGTCCCCCAGGGGTCTGTACTGGGACCAGTCCTATTCAACATATTCATAAATGATACGAAAAGGCGTAAACAGTGAGGTTGCAAAATTTGCAGATGACACAAAACTACTCAAGATAGTTAAGTCCCTGGCAGACTGCAAAGAGCTACCAAAGGAAGTCTCAAAATTGGGTGACTGGGCAACAAAATGGCAGAGGAAATTCAGTGCTGATAAATGCAAAGTAATGCACATTGGAAAACATAATCCCAACTATACATATAAAATGATGGGGTCTAAATTAGCTGTTACCACTCAAGAAAGAGATCTTGGAGTCTTTGTGGATAGGTCTCTGAAAACATCCACTCAGTGTGCAGTGACAGTCAAAAAAGCTACAGAATGTTGGGAATAATTAAGAAAGGGATAGATAATAAGACAGAAAATATCATATTGCCTTTATATAAATCCATGGTATGCCCACACAGTGTGTGCAGATGTGGTCACCCCAACTCAAAAAAGACATACTGGAATTGGAAAAGGTACAGAAAAGGGCAACCAAAATCATTAGGGTATGGAATGGCTTCCATATGAGGAGAGATTAGGAAGACTGGGACTTTTGAGCTGTGGGGGATATGATAGAGGTTTATAAAATCATGACTGGTGTGGAGAAAGTAAATAAGGAAGTGCTATTTACTGCTTCTCCTAACACACAAACTAGGGGTCACCAAATGAAATTAATAGGCAGCAGGTTTAAAACAAACAAAAGGAAGTATTTTTTCATACAACGCACAGTTAACCCATGGAACTCCTTGCCAGAGGATGTTGTGAAGGCCAAAACTATAACAGCGTTTAAAAAGAACTAGATAAATTCATAAAGGATAGGTCCATCAATAGCTATTAGCCAAGATGGGCAGGGATAGTGTCCTTAGCCTCTGTTTGCCAGAATCTGGGAATGGGTGACAGGGGATGGATCACTTGATGATTACCTGTTCTGTTCATTCCCCCTGGGGACTTGGCATTGACCACTGTCAGAAGACCGGATACTGGGCTACATGGATCTTTGGTCTGACGCAGTATGGCCGGTCTTATGTTCATCATTTCATATAATACAAGACACCAGGAGCTAGATTCACAAAAGGACTTAGGTGCCTAATTGCTACTTTAGATGTCTAGATTCCAGAACCCTAAATACCAGAATCAGGCCCCACTGGGATTCATAAAGCCCTCATTCAGCAGCTGTGAAACCTGGTAGGCACCTAATCACTCCGGGCACATAAATTTTTGCAATAGAAGTTCCCTAGGCATATACATTTCTGCCTTCCGGCATGTAGACTGCAGCTCCATGCCAGACGTCCAGATGACTAAGCCCCAGAGCGATGCATGAACTGGGAGAAGACAAGCAGAGCAACGCATATCTTCCATGCCACCTGAAGGGCCTGATCTAGTAAGCATGCTCTGAACTCATCTGCTAGACCAGGGTCACATAGAATAATAGAACCATAGGGTTAGAAGGGACCGCAAGAGTCGTCTAGTTTAACCGTCTGTCAAGATACAGGATTTGTTGTGTCTAAATCGGGGTGGGCAAAGTACAGAGGAGGGCCGGATCTGGCCCATGAGCCATTTTAAGCTGGCCTGCGAGCTCCTGCTGGGGAGCAGGATCTGGGGCTTGCCCCGCTCTGGCACTCTAGCCAGGGTACAGGGTTGGGGGCCGCACCACGCAGCTCCTGGAAGCCGCAGCATGGCCCTGCTCTGGCACCTACATGCTCCAACGGCCAGCTCCGGTGCTCCAATGGGAGCTGGAGGGGCAGTGCCTACAGACGAGGCAGCGTGCAGAGCCACCAGGCCACACCTCCACATAGGAGCTGGAGAAGGTACATGCCGCTGCTTCTGGGAGTCGCTTGAGGTAGGCGCCGCTTGGAGCCTGCACCCCTGAGCCTCTCCCCATGCCCCAACCCCTTGCCCCAGCCCTGATCCCCCTCCTGCCCTCCAAACCCCTTGGTCCCAGCCCAGAGCAACCTCCTGTACCCCAAACCTCTCATCCCTAGCCCCACCCCAAAGCCCACACCCCAAGCCCCAACCCCTTGCCCCAGCCCTGATCCCCCTCCTGCCCTCCAAACCCCTTGGTCCCAGCCCAGAGCAACCTCCTGCACCCCAAACCTCTCATCCCTAGCCCCACCCCAAAGCCCACACCCCAAGCCGGAGCCTGCACCTGTTCCCTCACCCCAACCCCCTACCCATGCCTGGAGCCCCCTCCCGCTCCCTGAACTCCTCATTTCTGGCCCCATCCTAGAGCCTGCACCCCCAACCAGAGCTCTCACCCCCTCCCATACCCCAACCCCAATTTTGTGAGCATTCATGGCCCGCCATAAAATTTCAATTCCCAGATGTGGCCCTTGGGCCAAAAACTTTGCCCGCCCTGGTCTAAATCATCCAAGACAGATGGCTTTCCCGCTTCTCTTTGAAAACCTCCAGTGAAGGAGATTCCACAATTTCTGTAGGCAGTTTGTTTCATTGTCCTGCTGTTCTTATAGTTAGGAAGTTTTTCCTGAGATAAATTGAAATCTGCTATGCTGTAATTCGAACCCACTGCCTCTTGTCCTGCCCTCTGTGGCAAGAGAGAATAGTTTTTCTCCATCTTTCTTGTGGCAGCCTTTCAAGTATTTGAAGACCAGTATCACGTCCCTCCCTTAATCTCCTCTTTTCCAAACTAAACATGCCCAGTTCCTTCAGTCTCTGCTCATATGGCTCCCGTTGATCATTCTTGTCCTTTCCAGATTCTCTACATCCTTTCTATGCAGTGGTGACCAAAACTGGACACAGTACTCCAGCTGTGTCCTAATCAGTGCCGAATAGAGCGATGCTATCACCTTCCGTGACTTACATGCTATACTTCTGTTAATGCAACCCAAAAGTTTGGTTGATGGAGCTACATTGCTCAGGGGTGTAAAATATCCATACCTCTGAGCGACGTAGTTAAGCACAAACAGCACTAGATCAATGGAAGGATTCCCAGCACAAACAACACTAGATCAATGGAAGGATTCTTCTGTTGACCTAGCTACCACATCTCAGGGAGGTGTACTGCCGACAGCGATGGGAGAATCCCTCCTGTCACTGTAGTAAGTGTCTACACTGAAGTGCTACAGTGGTGCAGCTGTAGAAGTCTTAGGAAAAAATTCCTTGAGGGAGTGGAGCTTAGGACATGTCTTGGCATCTCCCATTGATTAGCATAGGTGGGGAGCTGCCTCGCCTGCTGGCTTTTATGAATCCCATTCTAAAGCAACTGTCTCTCCCCATTCATTACATAGGGAGCCTAGGTGTCAAACTCAGGCTTTGTGAATCCCAGTGCTTTTCTAAATGCTAAAAATTAGATGCTCAGTGACTCCATGTCTAAATTTCTTTGTGACTCTAGCACTAGGTGATCTGCTCCTACATTCCTTTAACTTCTTTTCTGTTTGAAGAAAGACTATTAGGTTGTGTGCAAGCTTATTTTTTATTTATTTTTTTTAGCTCTTTAAAGTTACCCATTTCATCAAACCAAACTCATTTTTGTACATTTACATATTTATTTCTGCCTGTCACTTTAATAAAATGCCAGTAACTTGATGGAAAACTCAAATGTGTTTCTTGGTGTTCCAAGAATACAACCCACTGCTTAGTGCATGCTTTTGGGAATGATGTAATTAATTTTTACATTTTTATTTGAAGAAAACATCAATTTTAACAACTTCTCTCCGTGGAATATTAATCATATGCACAAAAAGTCACCTGGAAGTTCATATTCCTCCTATGTAGAATACTGCCAATAAATAAATCCTTCCTCCTCCCCATGACTTCTCGAACACATTCTATTTTGCACACCGCTAAATGCTTACTTAGCCGTATGTACGGAAATATGTCAGAATCAATGCATAAACTTGTTATTGTATATCAAAGTCCAAATGGATTACTTTTACTATCATGCTATATTTTTACTATCATAGTTTGGAAATCCTGGGCTTGGTATGTTTTCAATAATCTTTTAATTAAATTTAAATGTTCTAGTAACGTGTTTGTCACTGAATGTCATCTGTAGCCTCCACAGTGGAGACCCAGAAAATGCTGAGTCATGTACAAAATATCAGTTAAAAGCTTCAAGAAAGGAGACTGGTGGTTAAATTGCTTATCTGCAAACAACCCCTTGATTATATTTATAAGTTCTAAAAAACGTATTTTCACACTCTGCTCGCCCTCTTGCCCCAACCCCTCACACCTATTCGCTCAAGTGTCTCACTCTCTTTTCCATATAAAAGCATAAAGTCCCTCTCATTTCCCTTCACAGTGGAAGGGATCCCATCAGCAGAATCCTAATAGAGACATTCCTGTCAATGTCCCCTTTTCCTTCCTTCCCACTGTTTTATTGTTTTTCTTGTAAACTGTTCAGAAAAGCTGCTAAGATTAGAAATCTCCTTATATCAGTAGCCATTGCCTTCCTGGAGTGACAGGCTAATTTCCTCCCTTTCTCCTCATAGCCTTGTACCCTGCTAGCTTCTGCTGTGGGAACTAGGGAACTAAATATTATCAGCCTGATAAGGCTTACCTAGTTCTTCATTTTTGTGCATTGGCAAATGAAATAAAGACTGACATATAGGTTTTGGAGGGCAGGGATTAGTAACTTTTGTGCACTGGAAAGCAAAAACAGCTGGGGCAAAAATGTAATATTTGTCTCACAAAGTTAGTGATGTTAGCCATCATATGCATTCCATTTATTGTATTTTATCAATAAAGTCAGAAATATTTTTCAAAAGTATAGGTTTGTTACCAATTTCTCTACGGTTTCTTGATAATAGGGTAGAAGTAGTCATTCCAAAGAAGGAGTTGGGGGATGTACAGTGCTTTAACAACCTGCACATTGTGATTTTGTTTGCTGAAGCTGTGGGATTTAGTTCTTCTTGATTTCATTATACATTTCCAGAGTAAGATCTAGAAATGTTAATCTTGCATTAGGATTGACTGAAGCATTTTATTTAGAGTTTTCAGCACTAAACTGATGCAGAAACATCTTGCAACTAACCTAAATAGTGAGAGGAACAAGATATAGTACATCTGCTTTGCCCTCCATGTTATTTGTAAATGGATAGATAAGCTATATGTTCAATTTTAATGTGTTTTACAGACACAAATACCATAATTGAACTTGAAATCCATGTAGCTAATTTCTCTTCATTATTAAGAGCTCTATTCTGATTAATTCTGCCTTGGTGGAAGGTCACAGAGCAGGTTTATGTACATCACTGTGCTACTCCTCTGAAACTCGGTTGAGCCTTTGAAGAGATTCGCCCTCCTGATCCGCAGGGGGACTGCTGTGGGAAAGAAAAAGAAAATGAAGTCTTGCTTTCAGTGAGTTATTTCATGCCAGCAGAGCATTATGTCAAATTCTTGTGGGTCAAAAAAAGAGAACTACAGAATGTGGTTTTTTTTTCAAAAGGATGAATCTGGCTCTGAGCTGAATAAATTCCTGTGGAGGCTCAAAGTGGAACAGCTAACCATGTTCTTTGCTGGGAATTCTCTCTGAGAAAAACATCAGATCCTACCCATAACTCCCACTGCTGTTTCTTCCCTCAGGCCCGCATGTTTGGAGAGCACAATAATACTCTTGTGTTGACTGCATCCTTGGCTTAGGATTCTGTGTATTTCAATTGTAGGGTGAACTGTTGCACTGGTCCTGCTAAACAGCCTTTGAGAGCCCTTGTTCTATGTGTTGACGTCATTCTTTTCTCTGATAGGGTGTACTCTTCCTTCAGTGTACTTACTTAGTATGACTGTGATGTAGGTGGGTATTGCTTGAAGTTCTCTTGTATTGATAAGTTCTTAAACAAACTACTGTCAGAGCTCCATGAGAGCAAAATGTTTCAAATCAGAATCAGACTTTGCTGGTACTAAAATAAAGATGCCTTATTGTAGCTTTATGGCAAAATCGGTGGAAGTCTAAGTTTGAGACCAGGAGAGAGAATGAATTCAGTTAGTATCCAGAAGTTTACATTTGTTTCCTTTTTTTTTTTAATGAAATGGACATAGGATAAATATAACATCCAAATAGACCTATACTCAGTCAAAAGTGTTCAGCTACTTAACGACTATTACATTAGCATGCTCTTGTTAAACGTGTGTATGGGAGAGACCGCTGCTGACTTTTCCTTTGTGTGTATGTATAATAGACCACTAGACAAAGAATTTCCTTTCCAACTTCCTTTCTGGTTCCACTTCTAAGAGACACATCTAATCAAAATCTGGACAAATAAGGATTGTAAGGTTTTTTCCCCCAGCCATTTTCTTTAACCTCTGCAAGCTGACAAGTATTTCCTGTCTGAGTTTGCTTTAAAAGACAACATTCCTCCTGACTAACAACCCACTATGAGGACCTGGCAGGTGCAGAAAAAGAGAGGTAGAAATCTGTGAGTGGAGATAAGTAGGTGGTTTCTGGAGTTGGACATGTTCATGCAGGATAATTTAGGGCTAGCAATAGAAAGCACCATGGCAACATGGCAAACCATCAATTCTGGGAACTGAACCAGCCAGTCTCATTTTAAGGCACTTTGTATAATAAGAGAATTAAAAAAAAAGTTTCATACCAAAATTCAGCTCTAGTAATGGAATCACTGCATTCACAGCAGTACTTATATCAGTCCTTCAGCTATTTCAGTTATAACACATGGGATATAAAAAGAGACTGGGATTGCAGTAAACGGCTTCTTAGTCCCCTGTCTTACTCCCGCTGTGTGGCAATGGCAAAGTCCCCATTAACTTCAATAGCAGGCTGCCCTGTGGGCCCAACTCAACTCAAGGAAAGTTTTCCCATTGACTTAAATGGCGATTGGATTGGGCCCATGCAGAGGGAAAGAGTTGGATGTGCCTGTTGCATAATGTTCACTATCTGCTTCAATCCCAGTGAGTTTACATATAAACTTGTGCCTAGTGCTAAGAGCCCAAAGCTACATTAGCCATGGTTAGCATTTAGAAGGTATGAAAGCTTCTCTAGCATGAATGAATGAAAAGGGAACCATACTACGTGTATATTATTTACCACAGCTTTGAGCAGCAGCAGCACCCCTGTATTACGACTCTGTCAGCATTATGAAAAGGAGGACTTGTGGCACCTTAGAGACTAACCAATGTATTTGAGCATAAGCTTTCGTGAGTTACAGCTCACCTCATCTGATGAAGTGAGCTGTAGCTCACGAAAGCTGATGCTCAAATAAATTGGTTAGTCTCTAAGGTGCCACAAGTCCTCCTTTTCTTTTTGCAAATACAGACTAACATGGCTGCTACTCTGAAACCTGTCAGCATTATGTTCACTTTTACAACCCCTGATTTTTGTAAAGGGGGTTTTTACAGTCACAGTAATTAGGGCTTAAATTAAATTGCAAACCTGGTTTGCTTGTCAACAGCCTGAATTCATTCTCTTAAAAGATATTTAAAAGCAACCATTGCAAAGTATTTTAGGTTCAAAGTTTAATAAAGATTTGACTATTCAAACCATTACAATTTACTACGGCTTTTTAAAAACGCTCTGGCGGTTTGAGAGCTGTTTCCACTATCACAGGGGACAATTTCTGAGCCTCATTTCATTTCCCAAGCCAGCAGGGTCTTAGTCAGTTTGGTAACAGGAGCCATATAGGATTGCCAGGCATCTGGTTTTTGACCGGAATGCCTGGCAGCTCTGGTCAGAACCACTGACTGGGCTGTTAAAAGTCTGGTTGGTGGTGCAGTGGGGCTAAGGCAGGCTCCTTGCCTGCCCTGGCTCCGCGTGGCTCCTGGAATCTGTGGTTCCTACAGCTCCTAGGTGCAGAGGCAGCCAGGGAGGCTCTGCATGCTGCCCCTGCCCTGAGCGCCGGCTCCGCAGCTCCCATTGGCCACGGTTCCCAGGCAAGGGCAGCACGTGGAGCCCCCTGGTCACCCCTGTGCCTAGGGGCTGCAGGAACATACTGGCTGCTTCTGGGAGCTGCTTGAGGTAAATGCCACCTGGAACCCACACCCTCTCCTGCACCCCAACCCCCTGCCCCAGCCCTGAGCTCCCTTCCAGATACTGCACTCTGCACCCCATCCTGCACCCCAACCCCATGCCCCAGCCCTGAGCCCCTGACTGCACCCAAATTCCCTCCCAGAGCCCGCACCTCAACCCCCTGTCCCAGCCTGGAGCCCCCTCCCACACTGCAAGCCCTTGCCCCAGCCCTGAGCCCCCTCCCGGAGTCCACACCCCCTCCTGCACCCCAACCCCCTGCCCCAGTCCTGAGCCCCCTCCTGCACCCAAACTCCATCCCAGAGCCCTCACCCTGAACTCCCTCCCACATGCCAACCCCCTGCCCCAGCCCCGAGTCCCTTCCTGCACTCCAAATCTCTCAGCACGAGCCTGGAGCCCACACCTCCAGCTGGAGCCCTCACACCCCACACTCCCACGTCCCAACCCCCTGCCCCAGCTCAGAGCCCCCTCCCATGCTCCAAACCCATCAGCCTAACACACACGCCCAGCCCAGAGCCCCCTCCTGCATCCCAAAACTTTCATCTCTGGCCCCACCGCAGAGCCTGCACCCCCAGCCAGAGCCCACACCCCCTCCTGCACCCCAACCCCTTGTCCCCCACCCTTAGCCCCCTCCTGCACTCCGAACCCCTCGGCACCAGCCCGGCGTCTGCAGCCCCAGCTGGAGCCCTCATGACCCCACATATCCTGCCCCAGCCCAGACCCCCTCCCATACGCCAAACCCCTCGGCCACACACCCCCAGCCCAGAGCGCACTCCTGCACCTCAAACCCCTCATCACTGGCCCCATCCCACAGCCCTCCCCCCCTCCCCTGCACTTCAACCTTCTGCCCCAGCCCGGAGCCCCCTCCAACACTCTGAATCCCCTAGCCCAGCCTGCTGAAAATGAGCGCGTGAGTAAGGGTGGGGAAGAGCAATTGACAGAGGGAGGGGGGAAGGAGTGAGTTGGAGGGCAGGGCCTTGGAGAACGGGCACGGCCTCGGGGCAGGGGCAGCGCAGGGGGCAGGGCCAGGATGTTCAGTTTTGTGCGATTAGAAAGTTGGCAACCCTAGAGCCATATACATACAAATTCGTCATTTTATCATTAGTGTAGCCTCACAACACCTCTGTGAGGAAAGTACTATTATTATAGTTGGGGAACTGGGGGGGAAAGTGAGATTATGTGACTTGCCCAGAGTCACACAGGAAGTCTTTGACAGAGCCAGAAATTGAGCCCGGATCTCCTTAGGCCTAGTCCTATACTTTAAGCACAAGACAACCTTTGTTTTCTAGCGTCATGTGAAAAAGTAGTTCAAATCTCTCTAGAGTAATACTCCTGGCTGATTAAGATGTTGATGGGTTCAAAAGGAATCTCATCTATTCTCCTTCATCTCAAAGTATAGTAGTTGTGACATGCTGCAACAGAAACACAGAACGATGCCATGGGGAAATATGTTTCCTGTTTTTATCTTTTGATATTTTTTTTAAAAAATAATATTTTGACTTTGCCAAGATAATTACTTCTGAAAGTATCAGAGTGTCACATTTTTCTTTTCTTTATTATGTGGGTCGAGGCTTAGGGAATGAGACAAGCACCAAATAGCTGTACAAGCAGTTAATCAAATAAAACTGTTCCGAAGAAAGAACTGTAAATTGCTCCTTTTCATCTATAACCACAATTTAACTCTCCTGTACCCTGGAGTTTATATGCAAACAATTTTTACCTTGTCCCCCAGAGGACTCTAATCTACTTTCTCTGCTGTGGACAGTTTCACAATGGAGGAGAAGAAAACTTTGCACTTACTAAAGACCTGAGGGAAGCTTGTAATGAGTTTTCCCAACATCCCGCTCAAAGGGAGCGTAGCTGCAATCCTTGGAAAGTGTCCCACAGCATATTGGTTTCCACTGACCCACTTCTCGACAGCCAGTTGCTTTCTTTCTCCTCTCTGCCTCATCAGAGTTCAAAACCCTCTTCTGCTTGACTGTTTCCCATAGACAACTCATTACTAGAGGGTGCTGGCAAATTGCATTTAAAAGTACAGGGCCAATGAGGTACAGATATCCCTTTGTGAAAAGAGCATTTCCAGCCATTAAAGAATGACACTTTAAGGGATAACCTTTTATCTCCAGCAAATGAGTTTCCAGTGCTGAAGTGTAGTCAGTGAATGTCGTGGTAGGTATCTCTGTGATGGGTCAATGGCCTGGATAGAGAAATGCCTGCATGCTTGTGTGTTGCTTTGGTTCTCACAATGGAAAAAGGAGTGTCAGCCAAGCTCTCCCACAGCCTTTCTATTACCAATTATAGTTTGCAGTTATAGCACCTTTCAGTCAAGATCTCAGTGGGTTACAAACCAGGATATCATTTTATAGATGGGGGAAACTGAAGCTCAGAAAAGTTAAATGACTTATTAGTAATGTCACTAATACAAACAATGTTACTTTTTCACACATAAATATTATCACGTGTCATTTTTGCATCATATTAACCCATTTTCCTTATTATGGGAGGGTGCCTTATAGAACTGTAAGCAGTATATTATTGAAATTATTCTCTATATCTGCTGGATCTAATTAGAATGGTATCCTTTCTATAGATCTGTGTGGTTGCCCTATAGAATTCTATAACAGGGATATGATTATTTGTTGAATTTTTCTTGCTATTTACAAAAAATCTATGAAGAGGGTATCATCCTTCTTTAAATTCCCTAGGAACTGCCATAAGCATTAGAGGCCTCTGGACCAAATCCTACTTGCCTTAAGTAGCATGGGTCACACTGAAATCATGAGGACTGATTATGTGAATAAAGCAAGTAGAATTTTTATCCTATCGCCACAAACTATGTGGCGGGAAATTCGTCAGCCAGGCTATCCAGGAATGACTGGTGCTCATTTACTTCCAGGATGATATGCTTCAACAAGACCCCTTCCAATACCTCATTCTAGCTATTTTGCCTCCAAGAGACTCTTACCATCTGTATTTTTATAGTTTGGAGCACTAGAAGTCTGCTCCTCAGATGGCCATTACTTAACAGTCATGTTTTTGACAGCAATGGGATGTACACTGGAAAATCGCAATTCTCTATATCAAAGTACTGAACTCTCCTTACAGAACAGTTCTCCCATCCTTTCTCTAAGGCCTTGTTGTAATGTTTTGCTTAATTTTTTTATGCTGACGGGGCGAGTTCAAGCAAACCTGGGGTCAACTGTCACTTTATTCAACTAAGTCCCCCCCATTCAATTCCTACATTCATAGTCAAGCTTCTCTCCTTCACTCCTGTCTCCCACATATAACTGTGTCATACTCCATACCATCTGGGTGTATGAGAGAGTGGGATTAGGTGATAGTAGTTACCCATGGGCTCACTTACTCTACTGTAAATGTCAAGAGTCCGAACTGAAGTCAGTGGTGTTATTCGGGAAATACATCAGTATAAATAACAAGATTTAGGCTCAAGTGTGAGTGTTTGGGGTGGGGGGAAGGAGATGGATTTTTTAATAATAAACAAGAGAAGAGAGGAATCTGAAATGTGCCCCAGCCAGAGCTGCAGTAAAAAGGGAGACTATCACTATGAGCTTTGTCAACAGGGATGTTAGATGGGGTGGGATCTGAGTTACCCAGGAAAGAATTTTCTGTAGCATCTGGCTGGTGAATCTTGCCCATATGCTCAGGGTTTAGCTGATCTCCATATTTGGGGTCGGGAAGGAATTTCCCTCCAGGGCAGATTGGCAGAGGCCCTGGAGGTTTTTCGCCTTCCTCTGTAGCATGGGGCACAGGTCACTTGCTGGAGTATTCTCTGCTCCTTGAAGTCTTTAAACCATGATTTGAGGACTTCAATAGCTCAGACATAGGTGAGAGGTTTTTCGCAGGAGTGGGTGGGTGAGATTCTGTGGCCTTCATTGTGCAGGAGGTCGGACTAGATGATCATAATGGTCCCTTCTGACCTTAGTATCCATGAATCTATGAAACAGCTCATGCTTCATCCCCGTATCCTACTCAGCCACAAGCAATAGCATCACACTTGCATTGGTGGAGACACACAGCTATAAGAGGAGCTTCTACTCCATTTTGTCCACTTAGACTACATTGGAAATGTTCTTCCATGTTATTTCCATAAGGTAGTAGTCCCTTGGTGCAAGTCCCCATGAAAAAATTAGTGCAGACAAGCCTTAGGACAGCCCAGAGTTTTCCCACTATATCATCTGGGCCCTGCTTAGAGCAGGGTTAGACAACAATGCTACAAACCACTTGCTCCCGGGCTACACTTAGCATTTCCAGCAGAGGACTACTGCCCTTTGGGAATAATGGGTAAGAACACTTCTAGAAGGGAAAAGCCTTTACAGTTAAAAGAAGTGTTCCTGAGGGTTTAACATCTGGATTTTCCAACTCTGACCTCTCCTGCACCAAGCACAGAGAGAAAAAGTGAAGCTGTGAACAAACAAAACCAGAAAAAGGGTAGTCTTTCCATAAACGTCAAAGACCTTAAGATCAGACCTAAATATTTAAAAATTAAACAGCCAGTCATAATGTTCCATTGAGACTTTCATTACAAAAACACAGGGAAAGGGCAAACGTAATGTTCTGCTGCATCTAAAAATGCTCAGAATCCACAGAAACCATTGAATTTCAAACTGGAACTTCAAAATGTTCTGATCAGGACTGTGGATTCTTTCTGAAGATTCTGCACTTGTCCATGTTGATGTGAATGGGAGCTGTGCTTGGGAAACAAGCAGAGATAAATGCTGTAGATTAATAGAGAAGGATTTTAACATGATTATGTCTCCATGTGCCAAGTACTGTAGAGTGGGGTGGTGTAAAGTTTATGAGGGTGACTTTAGTTGGAGGGCAACAGGGAAATAGAAAAAATTATATTTACTCATGCAGTTCCATTTAGTTTTGCCATAAGTGAAGACAAATTTGACCACCACAGTGGTTAGACTGCTAAAGACTGAAGGGTAAATTCTGCTGACTACTGAGATTTATATTCTTAAAATGAATCTTATTAACAATGTCAGCCATCCTTTGCTCATTGAAAAAAAAAGTGTGAACTGGCAGCTCTGGACTACAGCTGCATTTTTTTTGTGGAGAGGAAAAGGGGCACGTTATACTCAAGATGAAACTGTCACTTTTTTTTGGTTATTGTCTAAAATATTTGTCGTAGAAAACTACTTGTCAATTCTACAGAGCCCTTGCTACTTACTATAGAAATGGCATGAGGTCTTAACCTTAAAAATACCAAGGAAGGCTTTCAAAAGCAGAAATGGGAGTCAGATATCCAACTTCCAAGGATTTTTTTTTCCAATAGGAGCTGGACACCACACTGTCATTTGTATCACTGAAGAACTCCCCTTGTTTTACAGAACTAATTCTTAGGCCAGTTTGAAAATCCCAGCCTAAGCCTATTTTCCATAAAATATTCATAGTATCCTTTCTCTGCGAGTTTGCAACTGTGCTACTTAAGTTTCAGTTTCCCAAGTGTTCATAAAAAGCCACATACTTAAAGGCAGATTTAATAACACAAAATTGGTCCCCATATGGCTGAAATGATAACTTTGAGAATATTTTCCATTCATGAAAATCGATTCAGCTTTCTTTTCCTTCCACTATAATGAGTAGCATCAGGATCAAATTACTGTACCAAACAAACTGGAGAAAAGAGAAACAATGAGACCAATCCATAGGAGAAGCTATAAAAAAGCTTGTTCCCAAGGATTTATAATGACATGCTAATGTTAAACTATTCTAGCATGGTCTAATTGAATGTATAATAAAGGAAATGCTTGGGCATATTAACTTCTGTGCTACTCAGGTACGGTTGCCAACCCTTCAGGATTGTCCTGAAGTCTCCAGGAATTAAATATTAATCTTTAATTAAAGATTATATCATGTGATGCAATCTCCAGGAATTCATCCAACCAAAGTTGGCAACCCTATACTCAGGCTTTGTCTACACTAGCATTTTTGTCGGCAAAACTTTTGTTGGTCAAAGGTGTGAAACAAACATACCCCTGACCAACATAAATTTCACCGATAAAAGCATCAGTGTGGACAGCATTATGCTGACGGGAGACACTGTCCTACCGACATAGCTACTGCTGCTTGTTGAGGGTGGTTTAATTATGCCGTGGGAGAGCTCTCTCCTGTCAGCATAGGGCGACTACACAGGAGACCTTACAGTGGCATGGTTGCAGTGGTATAGCTGTGTCACTGTAAAGTCCATAGTGTAGACATAGTTCAGTCTACTGAATAACTGCTCACTGTCTGAATTAGTTAACTCTTCCACTGCTTTAGAAAGAGAGGGTATTACAAGGTACCTCTTTATAGTGATGTGCAAGGGTTTAGCTATGTGACTATTGTTGATATTAATAGAAGTGATGCAGCAAAAATACTGTGTATTGCCTCAATAGTGTAGCACATATTTTAATACATTATTAACAAGAGAAAGGATACTCATTCAATTTGCCTTCCTTTACGGGTTTCTCTAAACCCCCGTCAACTTCCTGTTTATTCACATTGCCCCCTGAGCTCCTTTTTCAGAAATGTACACCTATAGATCCACTGGAAACTTGTGCTCATGTCCTGGGGAATGTACCATATGGCCATGAAGTTTCCAGAAACCACAGCCATTTTGCATTCATTGCAGAACTAAGAGCTCTGCATGTTTTGGTTATAACGGGGCATTTAAGACCTGGGCTGTGTTTGTGAGAGGGGAGGGGAGAGGTGTGATGGGTGGTAGTAGTGGGAATTCCCAGGGGCATTCTGCCTGACTCCGTTAGACTCCATGGGTTCTGGGGTGAAAACACTAGATTGGAAGCTCCACTCTCCTGTGTGGTGAAGCTGGCACTTCTCCCGTGCTGGCTTGTCTCTACTGTGGTGAGGCAACAACTATAACCTTATTCCACCTTTGTGAAGAATCTAATGTCATGACTAACTCTAGACAAGCATAGTCTGTGTATGTCCTACTGGCACGATGGCTGGTCTTCTACTTTGCTAAGAAGAAGGATGATTTCTTCACTCTTCCATGCACATCGATTTATATCCACAATCTGTTCCACCCACAATAGCTCACCACGCCTCTCAATTACAGAATAACCAAGGGTGTAGGATCCCTGTACTAGAAAGTATAGCTGGAGAGATGTTGATGCTAGCTGTGGGGAAGAGTACTTGAGCGATGCTCTGATTCAGTGTATTCCCTCAGGTAGTCTCCACTGGGTAGGCTCTTTCTATAAAAGCCCCAGCTAGAACTTAGCTTCCCTCCTCTAGCAGAAACTTTGGATGAGGACAGCAGTGCAAAAACAGTTTACCTTCTTCTGGGGATGAACTCAGAATTGTCACTGAAGGTTTCTTTCAAATGCTTTGTAAAAATGCCAATTTGTGAAATAATGGTCCTGATCCAACCTTCTCTGAACACAACTGATCCACTCCCATTGTCTTCAATGGGAAATGGATCAGGCCCTAAAAGACTAGCCAGAGATAAATTCTCTTTTTGGTTTCTTACGTGAAATTATACCATCCATCGAGGATGTTTGAGGTACACTGTGTGTGTGTGTTTGGGCTTTTTGTAACGTATTTCAAATAAGTTTTTATTGTCCATTTCTTCTGGTTCTCAAGGGAAATGTAAGTCTTCCAGGACTGCAAATGTTTATGTTCCAGACAATGTTATAAAAATGAAATGAAATCTGATTTAATGCAATTTCAATCTTTTTGGCATAGAAAGATGCTGTAGCCTTTGTACATACACTACAAAATTTTCCTCTCCTCCACTCTAGTGGAGCCTGATAATTTTTCCTCAAATAATCATTTTACCTTTCCTTTTTTAAACCAGACATCGTTTCCTTCATAGCTACTTCACTGGTTGCTTTGCTCTTTTAAACTCATCCCATCCTCATTGCCAGAAATTCTTGTTATTTCTCCAGATACCCACTCAGCCAATAGCTTCAGCTGGATAAGAGAACAAACAGCAAGTAAATAATACAACAAAATGTTCCAAGGGTGAAATATCCCCCTGTAAAGAGAATGATCACAAGGTCTGGGTACCATTTTCATAAACCCTTGAGTGGTGCCGATGTCTTTTGCTGCCCCTCTGCAGAGAGGTGAATTTCACTGAGAATTAGCACACTGGAATGCTCCCTGTTACAGATACCACCTAGTATGCTCTCGGGTCCAGTTCCAACTTCAGGCTTCAGTTGACTAGCTGTGAACTCTGCCATACAGTGAGTGTGCAGAACTTAAAGGGACAGCAACACACACAAAGGCACAATTCATAAAGCTAAACCTGCCACAGGGCACGGTGGAATACTTTGGTGCTGGGGTTTGTCATTTTTATCCTTCTGGCCCAAAAAATAGTGTGAATGCAGCCTCTCTTTGTATTTTTCAAGCTAAGTATAAAAATAGTTGAATAAACAGAGCAAACTTTTCTTTACCCTAATTTTGACAAGCTGTGCAGTTTTACAGGCAATAAATAGTGGTTTGCTGGTTGTGTGCTTCTCTATTATGGTGTGGGAGAAGAAATGCATTTCAAATACTGTCCCATGAACCAGGGACATAACTTGAAAGTGTCAGTGTACTTCTAGAGTATCGGCTTTTCAAAGCAAAAAATGACAAAGGGTTTGAATTGGAATCCTTAAGCCCTAAGCATAATAGATGAAAATGTAAGTGGTTTTTGATGTAACCAGAAGCCTTTGATATATTTAGAAAATCTTGCATGTCCTCTCATATTTTATGCTGGCTAATATATGGATAAAATAATTAGTTATAATATCATACTTTTATTGTGCTTTAAAACTGCCCTTCTGAAAGTCCCTCATTTATGCAGTGTCCCTGCTTTTGAATGCACCTGTGTTGCTTTTTATACTCACAGCGTAACCTGGGAGACATTCAAAGCCCCAAACTCAGCCTGTTGAACACATATTGCAGTTAAGAGCAGTGTGGCTGATGGCTAAGCCACGGCTAAGTCACTGGTTCCATTTATAAACTGGTCTTTTCTTCCCTTAGCATGGTCAGAGCCAAATTCTTTATTTTCATTTCCTTACACATTGGTGTGAAAGTCCATATGGTTCTATTGAAGTCAATGGAGTTATTTTGAACTTACACTGGTACGTCAGAGAGCAGGTTTTGGCCCTCAGTCTTGACTGAGATTTCACCTTACAAAAGCACCGTACTACAGCTGTGCAGAAAAATCCAACCCAAACCACAACTTCTGTAGTGATATCCATGTTATAAAAATAGTGTAGGTATTATTCCATTGCACTCCTCCATTAATATCAAAATCATATCCGAAACAGTATCTTCCCTCAGAAAGATTTTCAGGACTTAAGATACTTTATCTGACCTATCCCTCATCCTGGATTCTATCCTAAACTCTGGAATCAGTGCCTTTACTTTAACCCTTCTTTAACAGTTCCTGCTGTTACAACCAGAGGAGTTGCTATCTGAAACTTAAGAGCTCTGTTGGCTTTTGAGTGTTCACGTGGGGTTTTTTGCAACAAAATCAGTTGTTTTCAAATCTGCAGACTATAACTGCATGTGCTCAGGGAGCTTTCAAGTCTGCTGCATTGTAATGAATGTCTCCCAGGGCTATCGTGTCTTTCTGCCCTTTGAAACTGCCTGCTTTATTTTCCCACTTCAGCAGCCGGGCACCTGCTGCTCATTTTACCTTGGAGACCCATAGTGGAGTCTTCTAATGATACTCATGCATCTGTCCTGCACACTTTCTTACTTGAACATCTCTGTGCCTTCAATCAACCTGCCTGTGTGTCTTTTGTCTTTTTTTTTTTATTAATAAGTGGGGACTTTGTGCTGTTGTGAGGCTTTATCTCACTAATTCCACCTGCTCTTCAGAGTTGTCCACAGAACAAAATAACAAATACCAGACAGAAAAGTCTACATGCTTTTAATATTCATTCTTCTAATCTTTTTTAAAAAATTTTTACAAAACCATCTCTTTTTAAATTGCCTTCAACATTTGTCCTTCTTAAGAGAAAGGAGAAAGATGGAAATGATGAAGATATTACAGATTCCAGTGTGGTGACAACTACCCTCTTCATTTATTCATGTTGTTCTCTTCTCATTTATGCCCGTGTAAACCAAATGCAGTTTAGACTTAATCTAGACTTAATCTGCTGTAACTGCCCTTTGATTACCAACATTGTTAGAAATCATATCCGGCTTCTCTACTTCTTAATCTTGACTATGGCCACTGATTAATGACACTAGACCTTTACCTGATCCCTTGCTTTATTCTGATTGTGCAGGAAAGGTTGTAATGCACTTCTATGACAGGGTTCTACTGATTTTATATTATGTTAGAGGGCGTAATCCTGTAGTCCTTATTCAGTCAAAACTCAGTTTATGTCAGCTGCAATGTGGCCTGAATAAGATATGCTGGGTCAGGCTTCTGGACAATTCATCTCTCATCCCATCTACTTATAATATCATTGTGTTCAATTTCTTTTCCGCAGCTTAAAACTCCCACTTATGATTAAGATCTTCAACCAGCTTCCAACTTTGAAGGCTCAGATTTCCACTTACAAATCATTGTGCCCTCAATAGTTGCTCCTCCAAATGCTAGCATATAGATTTCTAATTGCCGCCTTTGCAGTTGCACCGAGGTGCATCGATAGCCCCATGCTATCATTTTCGCTCAGAATTAATAGGTGCAATTGTTTGGGGTTGCAAAGTTGTCTCAATGAAATTGGAATCTATTGGCTGAATGCCTTCAACTCACAATGAAGTTAAAGTGTAGCAGATTGTGCTCAGCACTTTGCAGGATCAGGCTCTAATTTTCTATATCCCTAACTGTATCCTCTAGTATTATGGATCAGATCCCACACTATCGCCAAGAAGCACACAATAAGTGTGTGTGTGTATGTGTGTAAAGGCAGCATAAAGTTTGACTTCGCATTCTCCTGATTCTAGCTATACTGTGTGCAGGGCCAGTTTCCAGCAGTTAGGGCATTTCAATGGCTGTTCTAAATTACACCAGCTGTAAATGGCCCTAATGGTCTAAAATGGCAGCCAGAGACTGGCAGAGCATAAGACCTGCTGGCCACATCTCTTTCCTCTGGCCATGCCTACTTCACCAGCAGCAGGGAAGAGGGATGACACAGGAGCTTCTACTTCATTAGAGGATCTCCCTTGCACTAGAATCATCCTCTCATGTTTGGTAATACTGGCTTTACAGGGCATGGGACAGAGAAGCTGCACCATGGGATCTGAACCTATATCTCATAAGAACGGCCATACTGGGTCAGACCAAAAGTCATCTAGCCCAATATCCTGTCTTCTGACAGCAGTCAATGCCAGGTGCCCCAGAGGGAATAAACAGAACAGGTAATCATCAAGTGATCCATCCCCTGTTGCCCATTCCCAGCTTCTGGCAAATTTGTCTAGGAGTTTTCATCCACTTTCTGACCTTTACAGAGACACATTTATTATAGTCTCTCCTCTGACTTCCTCCTTAAAACTCCCTCAGGGAATGTATTTCAATAAAATGACTTTTCTTTCAGGTATTCCTTATTACTGTGCTTTCTTCTGTTTTTTTCAACTTAATCTTTCAGTCTCGTGTTCATGCTTTATATATACAGGAGCATGCTTCCTTCATTTCCAGGGGAATAAAAGATAATACTTCACTCATTCTGTGGAGGACAGAAGTGAATTAAAAGGCAAACCTCTTCAGTGAATTTTGTCTTTGTGTATTTGATTGTGTTTCCTACCTAAGAGCTTTACTTTTCACTTTATTTAATTTCATGTAGTTGAATTCAGACCAATTCTTCAGTTTGTCAAGGTCACTTTGAATTCTAATCCTGTCCTCCAAAGTGCTTGCAACCCCTCCCAACTTGGTGTCATCTGAAAATTTTATATGCATACTCTGCACTCTCTTATCCAAGTTATTAATGAAAATATTGAATAATGCTGGAACTGGAACCCTCCTGCAGGACCACACTTGATATGTCCTCCCAGCTGGTTTGACAGCAGATCATTGAGAACTACCCTTAGAGTACATTTTTTCAACCAGTTATGTACCCACTTATAGTAATTTAATCTAGACCATATTTCCCTAGTTTACTTATGAGAATGTCATGTTGGGTAGCCAGCTTTCTATTTGCAGAAAACCGAACACCCTTGCCCCATGTCCTGCCCCACCCCTTCTCTGAGGCCCCGCCCCGCTCACTCTATCCCCCCTCCCTCCATCACACACTCTCCCCCACCCTCGCTCACTCACTTATTTTCACTGGGCTGGGGCAGAGGGTTTGGGAGGGGGTATGGACTCTGGGCTGGGGGTGTGGGCTCTGGGGTGGGGCTGGAGATGAGTGGTTTGGGGTGCAGGAGAGGGCTCCAGGCTGGAGCCAAGGGGTTCAGAGTGTGGGAGAGGGCTTCAGGCTGGGGTAGAGGGTTGGGGTGTGGGAGGGGGTACAGGCTCCGGGCTGGGGGTGTGGGCTCTAGGTTGGGGCTGGGGCTGAGGGGTTTGGAATGCAGGAGGGTGCTTCAGGCTGGGGCAGGAGATTGGGATGTGGGGAGGGATCTGGGTTGCAGGTTCCAGGCTCTGGGTGACACTTCCTCAGGTGGCTGCCAAGAAGCTGCCGACATTTCCCTCTGTCTCCTAGGTGGATGGGTGGCCAGGGGGCTCTGTGGACTGCTCCTGCCTGCAGGCACCGCCACCATAGCTCCCATTGGCTGCAGTTCCTGGTCAATGGGAGCTGTGGAGCTGGCCCTGGGGGCGCGGAGCAGCGCACAGAGCCCCCGTGGCCACCCCTAAGCCTAGGAACCAGAGGAAGATGCCAGCAGCTTTCTGGGAGCTGCCCAGAGGTGGGCAGGCAGCCTGCCTGTCCCACTGTGGGCAGCCAACTGGACTTTTAATGGCCCGGTCAATGGTGCTTACTGGACGAAACTGGACACCTGGCAAACCTAATGTCATGTGGTACTGTGTCAAAAGTATTACTAAAATCAAGATGTAACATGTCCACTGCTTTCCCCTGTCCACTAAACCAGTGACACTATCGAAGAAAAGAATTAAGTTGGTTTGGTATGATTTGTTCTTGACAAATCCACGCTGGCTATTACTTATCATTCTATTATCCTCTAGGTGCCTACAAATTGTTTAATAATTTATTCCAGTATCTTTCCAGGTATTGTTTGGCTGATAGACCTATGATTCTGTGGGTCATCTTTTGTTCTCCTCTTTTAAAGATATGGACTATGTTTGCTCTTCTCCATTCCTCTGGAACCTCACCCATCCATGAGTTCTTAAATATAATCACTAACGATTCCAAGTTTGCTTCAACTATTTCCTTAAGTACCCAATGGTGAATTTCATCTGGCTCTACTGACTTGAATATGTCTAACGTATGTAAAATATTTTTAACCTCTTTTCCCCCCTCTGTTGTGATTCCTGTTCCTTCCTCCTTGTTAATGTTAATTGTGTTAAGCATCTGGTCATAACTGACTCTTTTAGTGAATACTAAAGCAATACAGCCATTAAACACCTTTGTGGGGTCATTCTTTAATACCTTTCCATCCCCATTATGTAGTGGACCCACATTTTCCTTCATCTTTCTCTTGCTCCTAATGTATTTATGGACCCTCTTCTTATTGCCTCTTATGTCTCTTGGTAGGTGTTGATGCAGCCCCTTACTATTCTTCCTGTTTTTCCTTCATGTCAGGATTATTGGGATGTAGCCATAGGAACTCTGGTGTTTCCTGTCTGATTGTACCATCCTGGTGCACATATAGGAGCATTTAAGAGACAAGAGTAAGTATTTTACAAATTTCATGGTCTTTAACCAGTGTACTAACTCCTCTAGGCCCCTCATGTGCTCAGGTATGCATTTCTTGCCAAGGAGAAGTTAAGCAGCATCAGTTCAGTGAAGCCCAACTTCACCTTTTTAAGTTGCAATCTCAGGCTTTCCTTTTAAAAAACAAACACACACACACACACACACACACACACACACACACACACACACACACAAATAGGAAGTAAATACTGTAATAATCCTGAATTGACTCGTTGTTAAATTATCAAAAGCCAGGAAATGTGAAAGTTAAGACTTAGCACAGGGTTTCTCAAACTGGGGGTCGGGAACCCATGGGGGTCGTGAAGTTATTACATGGGGGGTCGTGAGCTGTCAGCCTCCACCCCAAACTCTGCTTTGCATCTATTGATGGTTACTGGGACCCACTAGGGCTCGTGCCTACAAGGCCTAGTTGCTGAAGCACCTTAAGTGCTTGCCTCTGAGATGTGGTACGCCTGGCACACTGCAGGCACTGTAGGGGTTTGGAGTACAGAGTAACCCCAATAATTGCACTATATGTCTAAGTATCAAGAATTCTAACAAACAGCAACCAAATACAGAGAGAGACAGCAGAATGGCACAACTCACCCACCTTGCAGACTGTCTCTTTTGCAGGCAGACTGCTGAAAACCCAGATCCCACCCTTCCCTTACTATTTTAAGTGATAGCTTCTAATTTTAACAGTTTTCAGTATACCACATAACTCTAGTAAGACTGATGCAGCCCATTCATCTTCTTGGACTTCTAGATGGCTTGATTGTGCGTTTTACTGTGGGCACGTCTTCTGGCTCTGATCTCACAAAACAAGGTCCGGCCCTACTCTGCATTGATGATCTAGTGGCATATTTCACAAAAGTAGAGTTTCCCCTGGTGCCCTGGGACAAAATTTTCCCTCCCTGACCCCTGTTGTTGAACATTATTCTGTACACTGGTTAGCTAATGCCTTCAACATCAAAAGTGACTGCATCACAGAGGAGCTGTATGTGATCCTTCAGGTGGTATAAAAATGTGCTAAGTATTGCTCTCATTATGGTACATGCCCCCTTATTTCTAACTATTCAGTAAATTATCTTTCTTCAATTAAGAACGGAGCAGCCAGCGTAGTTATAATTTGCGTATTGGCATTTTTTAGGCAGAACATCACCTTTTGGGATGAGAGAGAGTTTGTGCTATTGAGCTATATAATGAAAACTTAAATGTCGATTGTGATGTAGGATATGTACTATTTTCATATTTAGTTCACATATGCAAGTAATGGAATGAGACAGGTGTCTGCCAGAATTCAGTGCTCTAGCTTATTTGACTCTTTACTTCTCCTTTCAGACTACCTACAAAGGTGCCAATTAATAAAATTTCGAATGGTGATTTTTGGTGCTAAAATTAGACAAAATGATCTAAAACCATTCAATTCCTTTCAAAAAGTCACAAAAAACAGATATCTATTAACAGTAACTTTTTAAAATAGTTTCCACAAATGCAATATGCATAGAAACTATTTTCTCATAACATTTTATCTTAGCAATGTTGAGTCACACCAAAACTGGAATGAGGCTGTTTTAATGTAATGGAGAAAATTAACATGGGGACCTATTGCAAATAAATGGGAGATTTATCAGCATTAAACTAGCATTATAATACAAAGAGTTAAAGTCCTTTACCAACATAAATATATCTGCTGATTTTTCAAAACTAAAAAAACCTTGCTCATATCTCTTAAATTGTCTGCCTCTTATTTACTCTTACGGGAGCTTGAGCGCCAGATAAAAATGTCTGACTGGCCGGGAGCAGCCCGCGGGCCGTAGTTTGCCCACCCCTGCTCTAAATCTTAGGTAAACCAAATTTGTGAATCATAGGGACAAAAATAGGTTATCGACAGAGATGACTCAAAGTGTGGCTCTGGAGCCAGATCTAGACCACCCCAAATTTTCTGGGTGTTTTATGTAAGGTTTTGATTTGATCACTTATAAAGATGGAGAAAGCTGCAAAATTTGCGGTTAGAGCTGTGTTTGGATTTCAAACATGTGCAAACTAGGAGTTGTTCAGAGCTGGAGATTTAGTTCTGGCCCATCTCTTTCTCAAGTATTTTGATTTTTAATCCAAGTGCTAGATCATTCTTTACATCATACCCAAAGATTGTACCTTGGTAGCATGTTAATTGTTTGTCTTCCACTTCTCTCAACACTGCAATATAGGCTACAATATATATCATTCATTTTTGCCAGGTTTCAATTCAATAATTTATGGGGGGAAATTAGTTTATTATTTTAGTGCTTAGAACATGAGACTAGGATCCAAGGAGTTTTAACCGCAGGTTTGCTGCTGGTTTGCTGTATTACCTTGAGCAAGTTATTTATCATCTCTGTGTTCTGGTTTCCCCATTTTACAAATGGGAACAATACCTTTGAACACTCAGAGGGATAGGATTATTTACTCAATCTTTATGCAACTCTCTAAACATGTAAAATGCTAAGTGTCATTAGCAGTTATTACTATTAAAGACCCATTGTTTCAAACCAGATGACTTTTCAGTTGATGTCTTTTCCATAGTCTAATTTGACTGGAGTTAAAAGATGTGTCCCACTTTTCTGCCTAAATGTTCCTATACACAGCTGTGAAACATTAGCAGATATAGATTACCCTGAGTCATCTTAAACTTAGAAGGGCTTTGTCTTTATAAAGTGAGTGAAGTGCATTTACCTTATGGTCTGACCTTGAAGAAAACAAAAAGTTTGCAAAATTTTGGTGCATTACTCATATTCAGACTGTTTTAAGATCTGATGTTTGTGCCTAAACCTTTCATAAAAGGCTCCATATGTTTCAGAGTGAAATACTGTTATCATGTATGGAAAACCTGTCACATCGTTTAAAAAAAGGCATGATGCAGTTGGAGAGTAAAAGAGAAAATACATAATTCTATATGATCTGCTCTTTACTCTGTCTCTTCCAGTTCATTCCAGCTATAGGCTACAAATAACAGACCTTCAACTGTCTGCAACTGTCACTGATTTGTAACATTTGTTTTTAATCAAGATAAATTTGACTCTGATTTAAAGAGCATTCTAACCACTAACTCATGTATAAGTTCAGGGGGAGTGTTCAGGAAGGATGTTCTAGCTCTCCCCCAGGATAACAAGATGAATCTGTCACTGAGGAATTGCTTTAACTGGCACAGTGTAATTTCACTGAGAGATTATTTTGTTTGAAGCAGTACTCTGCAATTGGCATTTTTGGACTAGCTGAGCTAGTAAAGTCTCTGGGCTGGAGTCATTTGGATGGGGCAAATCACTACACAAGCATGGGTTTCACAAGCATGAAGGTTCACCCCTTTGGTAGCCCTACTGATCCACACTGAACTATGAAAAGGAAATGGCCTTCAGCTTGACAAAATCAAAAGACAGACTCATAAAGTGCAGTACCCCAGAGGCCACATGATGTACCCTAGTTATCCAGCTGGTTCCTGTGGAAGCATGCAGATAGGCTTTGCTTTAAAACCCAATTTATATCATAGCATTAACGCGAAAGCAGAGCAAGAAATTGTCTTCCTGTCCCATGAACATTTTTTAGATTTCAAAAATGTTTGTTCTGCATGGGAACAAAATTGAGACCGTTCAGTTTTTTTCATGGAAAAACAAGAGAGACACACATATTCCACCCCACCCACCCCATAGCATAGTTAGTGATTAGGGCACTCCCCTGGGATGTGGGACCCAGGTTCAAGTCCATACTCTGTTTGATTTGAACCTTAGTCTCCCACATGTGTGCCTAGTAACGAGTATGTGTTGTGTCTTTCTCTATTAGCAGTGCTTAATGTGGTCTGAAAAACAGGCCAAGGGGTCTATCATCACCCACATCTGCCTGTCTAACGATTATTTCTGCCCCCACATTAGGTTTTCTGCCCCAGCCTCACCTCTGGAGCTCCTGAAGTTCTCTCCCAGGTCTGGGCCAGCTGCAGCAAGGTCCCCTCTCCCAGTTTCAGGCCAGGGGTTGCAGGAAGCAGAGGAGACATCTGTTTGCTCACAGGAGGGAGCAGAGCTGTCCTGAGCTTTTGGGCTCTTTCCGTCTCCACGCTCTCCAAGGAGAATGACATTGGCTCCTGAGGGGAGGGAGGGAGTTCTGCCTGCTTTCTGCAGCAGCTCTGATTGGCTGCTCTTCCCCAGCAGCTGGGCAAGTGGGAAAAGCAGTCAATCAGAAAGGGTTTTCCCCCTATGCAATACAAAAAATGTATTGCAAGTGAGCCCCTCAGTGACCTGGCTCAATTTTTAGAAATTTTATCTCCCGGGTCTGTGACTCATTGCGTCCCAGTGCACTCGAAGCACTGCTTGGTGGGTATGTTGCGGTGGGTCTTTCTCGCTCTCTCTCTCTCTCTCTCTGATTTTGAGCAGAAATTCCATCCTGGGCCTGAGCCCTATTCCCAATTAAATTTAGTTAAAACTGATGCTTTCCCATGAAAAGCTTTGGTTTAAACAAGTTGACACTTTTTGAGGGAAAAAAAAATTTTGTCAAAAAATTCTTAACTTGCTTTAATTATTACCTCCAGAGTTGAGTCAATGACCCAAAGAAGTTTTGAGCACCTTTTTCCTCTGTTCTTAGGTTCTGCTCTTCCATGTTTCTGCATGTGACTGTGCTAAAGGATCTGACTGATGTATTTGCTCTTATTTTATGGAGAGTAACTGTGAGGAAAATATAATTCTCACCATTAGGTCACCTGTGTCAAGAATACCACATATGTTAGAAAATTGGGAACTATTTCTCATCTCCACCTGAAGCACATAAAGGAACTTATAAATGATATGCAGTTGCCAGACTCTATACTGTTCCCTACAGATACCCTCCCACTGACTTGTGTTTTCAACTGTCATTAATATGGCCTTAAATGTTATATAGATTCAAAACTGACTGTGGAAACTGAAGGCAACATGTGTGAAGAGGTAAACCATTCCCAAAGTTTTGCAAGTGGCTAATTTGGGTGAATTGAAAAAGGTGAGAGGAAATAATTAAGGTGAGCAATAAGGTAATTTCTGCAAGAACTGTACATGCTGGCCAACATTTTTACATCTTATTGCTTAAAATCTGTCTCCTAAATCTGTGTCTAGAAACCTAAATAAGTGGTTTGATTTTTTTGCACATGCTGGGCACCCACAAATCGGGAAAGCAGCCTATCCTGAGCATCTTTAGAAGTCAGGACATGTTTATTTAGGTGGCTAAATATGGATTTAGTAGCCTAGCTTTGGACCGTAGCTTTGAAAATGTCAGCCACTGTAAACAGATTAGTGTCATTTGTCCATGTCTAGTGATGTCTCCCCAAAGGGACAAACACACTTCTTGAGTGTAGGCTTCTAATCATTCAGAAGGCATGACTCAATGAAGCTTTCAATTGGCTAACAGTAAACGCAATTTTAGGAAATAATTACTATGATCCTCCTCTCTCTTCATTGAATGAGCACCCACATCTTTAGTCTGCAGAACTGGCTTGGAAGTTTTGGGAAGAGAGGTGCACTCTTAGGACTCCACGCATATCCATTTTGTGTCATAGCCAGAAATATCACATAATAAGACGAGTCTCTCTCATGGTCCAAGCCAAAAAGCTGAAGGAAAAATTTATGTAAATATTTCATAATGCAAAGGTCTTTGGTTTAAGTGCTGTTTAAAGTGGGTGAAGTATTAGAGAATTTGGACTACATGTTTACATCTATTTCATGTTCACCCATCTCTGTGGCTTTCTTCCTATTACAAAGTTGGCATTTCAAAAATTTGCACTCTCTCACCCAGTTGTTTTGAGAGTTGCTAGAGGCTTGAGAAAAGGTTGCAATTTTCTCAGTAAGGTGCGATTTATATTTAAATTTTGCACTTTAAAAAAATTACATTTAATAATAACACACCTTAATAATATGTGTCCTTACTCTTGTAAGGCATTTTCCATGGAACAAAGGCTGTGTTGATTTACACTCACATGCCAAAAAAATTAAATTAAATTAAATTAAATTAAATGAAAGGCAATTGGATTGAGCAAGGCTGTAAATCAGCACCGTATTTTTATGCGTTACCTTCACTCCCTCATTGTACACTAACCATCAGAATGAATTATCACAGGCTTCTGGAACATGATATCTCCAGGACGTTGGTGTTTCTGAGAAAAGAGAGTTTATATTAAAAATCAATGCCTATAATTTGTTTTTCCTCTATTAAAAATATTACTAGAGGCAGAGGAATTGCTAACGACACTCATTGTGTAATCTGATTTCTTTGTACCCCTGAATACTAGTTCAGAAGCAAACATCCAATTTTATTTTTAAAAATGTAACAACAGATTTGAGCTTTAGCCATTCGCCATAGCCTGGGGATTCCAATCACATTTGGAATACTAACTAAAATGAAGGTGGGTTCCTCTCTGATAAAGCCTTGTTAGAAGTAATCCTTACTACTGCAGGTAGACAAAATAACGTCCTATAGCCTCAGTGAGCCTGATACAGACAAGCAGTTCAGCTGAACTGTCCAAGCTGAGAGTTTGTGAGGGGCACTAATTGGGTGACTGTAAGATGCTGTTTCTCTCTTTTAGTCAGTTCAAGTGTCCAGCATCTGGAATGTGAAAGTTTCCAGACTGTCAGAAAGTAACATGTCACAGGCACCCCATGACTCTCATCATTCTGTGATCTGACCTCATCAACTCTAGATATACCATTTCTTCATGTCAGCCACAGCAAGGATCCTTTAGGTGGAAATGTTGCTGGGTACCTCTGCTGACGGAATAAATTGTTGGGGATGAGCTGTCTGAAGGATTTATTAATGTTGTTATTAGCTGAAATGATGTAGATAGGTGGGGTTTTTTTGCTATTCTGCCTCACCACCATGTTTTTTCACTGCTATTGGTGGTCATTTCACTTAAACATACTTTGTCATGTTAAGGTTTCAGTGGGGTAGCCGTATTAGTCTGTATCAGCAAAAACAAGTCCTTGTCCTATAGTAGGTGACTTTTGCGTACACCTTTTGGCTCTGTCTTCTGTACCCAGAAGTCACCTACTATAGGACCTACTATAGGACAGACCCAACAAAGAAACTAACAGAACACCACCAGCCATCACCTACAGCCCTCAATTAAAACCTCTCCAGCGCATCGTCAAGGATCTACAGCCTATCCTGAAGGACGACCCATCACTCTCACAGATCTTGGGAGACAAGCCAGTCCTCGCTTACAGACAGCACCCAAATGTGAAGCAAATACTCACCAGCAATTACACACCACACAACAGAAACGCTAACCCGGGAACCAATCCCTGCAACAAAGCCCGATGCCAACTCTGTCCGCATATCTATTCAAGGGACACCATCATAGGACCTAATCACATCAGCCACACCATCAGGGGCTTGTTCACCTGCACATCTACCAATGTGATATATGCCATCATGTGCCAGCAATGCCCCTCTGCCATGTACATTGGCCAGACTGGACAGTCTCTATGCAAAAGAATAAATGGACACAAATCAGACATCAAGAATTGTAACATTCAAAAACCAGTAGGAGAGCACTTCAATCTCCCTGGACACTGAATAACAGACTTAAAAGTCACCATTCTTCAACAAAAAAAAACCTTCAAAAACAGACTTCAATGAGAAACTGCAGAACTGGAATTAATTTGCAAACTTAACATCATCAAATTAGGCCTGAATAAAGACTGGGAGTGGCTGGGTCACTACAAAAAGTAAATTTCCTTCTGTTGATACTCACCCCTTCTTGTTAACCATTGGGAATGGGCCACATCCACCCTGATTGAATTGGCCCCATTAGCACTGACCCCCATCCCCCCGCACACACACACTTAGTAAGGCAACTCCCGTCTTTTTATAGGCTCTATATTTATACCTACCTACTGTATTTTTCACTCCATGCATCTGATGAAGTGGGTTATAGCCCACGAAAGCTTATGCCCAAATAAATTTGTTAGTCTCTAAGGTGCCACAAGGACTCCTCGTTTTTGTCATGGTAATTACTGTAATTATTGCTGCTATATACAGACCCTCTCCCTATTTGTCTCCAGATACTTTTTCTTTCTTTCTTTCTTTCCAAATGACCTGATTTTGCACTTTGTGTTTGGACTTGGTGTGGAAAATTTCAGGGATCTGATTTTGAGGGGCAGTTTGGTGTCTCAGTTTTCAGATATCTCTTGTAGAGGACCTCAGAGTGCCCTGTTTGAAGGGAAGTTCCTTTATGGTGCAGGGGCTGTCACTTTCACAGGAAGGTGTATTTTTTGGGGAGGGAGCAGAGCTTGGTATTTCAAATTTGGAGGAGAGGGGGCAGGGAATCAGATTTTCTTGAATATGAAGTAGACCCTTTGCAGACTCTAACAATCTCTCTCTTTCACACACACACACACACACACACACACCTTGCTGTCTCCAGGTGCATGCAGAGAGAGCTACCTATTATTAGATTCCCACAGAAAAGCCTGAGTCTTTAGGTTTACCTTTAATTGTTTTGTTACCTTTTTTTATTGTGAAACGTGACTTTCCTTCTTTCCTGGTCATTTGTACAGAATTTCCCATAATGTTCTGCACCATGGTGATTTTTACCATCCTCTCCTTCCTTCTCTAATTATGGTTGTTCTGTTGATCATTAACTAATAGAGTTGCTTAGTTACTAATGTGGACAATCCCTTGAACCTTCATAAATATTTAACTTGTACTGTAGAGGGGTAACAGTCCTTTGCTGATGATCAAACTCAATGTGCTGCATGTTTTATAGCTGGGAAATTGTGTAGTCACCAAATCCCATCTCTTTCTGAAATGTCTAAAAGACCTTAAAATGCAGTGGGTAGTTCTGTTTTTTAAGGTAACTGTAAAGAAGGCAGGTCCCTCTGCTATCTTCTGGCCTATTTGGAAATAGCTCGTACTGTAAACTGAAATGCAATCCAATAGCTGCTTTAAAAAAAATCTGACTGTGTGCAAAATGAAAAAGCAATCCAGTCCACAGAGGATTTAAATATTAATGCTGCCCCTACAAAATAAGATCTGGAGTCTCACAGCCATAAGCCCAACACTTTTTTGTTCAGTGAATTAAAAAAAAACCACTATAGGTCATGTGCAATTACCCAGAAGGTCAGACAAAAAGCTATTGAGTGAAACCTGTAACCAGTGCGGGTTGCTAGGGAAGGAATCTCACTTAATGGAACCCTGCAGCACAAAAACACAGGACTGTTTTATGATAACCTTGGAATGTTTGTTAAGAAACGTAAGATGCTTTTGCTCTGAGCTACTGCCCCTACACTTCTCCCATTTACTGTGGAGTCAGTCTCCTTAAATGAAAGCTTTGACAATTTCTCTATAAATTGCACTCCTTGAGAGGTCTCCTGCAGCTCGTCTGTTTGTTCTCCTGGGGTTTTGAAAGCTGCACACTGTGGAAGCCTCCATCCCTTCTCTATTTGTCCTTTTCTTATTGCTTTCTGAACCAATGATTATTTATTTATTTATTTATTTATTTTTGACTGTCCAAAGGATTAGGGCTGAATAAAACTAAAACCCACCAATTTTGCCACAGATGCTAACCAGATGAATTCCTCCCTCCTCCCCCAAATCTCCAGCCAACACTATCGTCACCAAAGTAATGTAATCTTTACGTTTATTCCCTTCAACTCAATTGGTTTAATATGGGTTTGTGTCTTATGGCATTACAGGTCAGAGTCTGACCTCAGTTACATGGCAGTAACCCTTTCCAATGGAGTTACTGATGTTTTTGTTAATGAGATTGGAGTCTAGTACAGTATTCTGAAAAGGAGCTCTTTATCTGGCTTGAAAAGTACTGATATTCTGCAGTGCATGGTGCTGGCTACTGGCTAAAAAACCAAAGGGGACAGCAAATAAATCCTAATATGTATATTTACCAATAAGCCACTTTGACTGCATTTCAAAAAGAGCTATAAATTGGAACTGGTCAAAAAATAAGTGTTTTTTTCCCATGGAAAAGTCCATCTTTTCAGCAAAATATCAAACACCAAAACATTTTCATTCAAAATGGCATCTCCTAGGAGCTATAGTTACACTTCCATTCTCCTCTATGGGCCAGGCTCCCAGTCAGACTATATCACCCATGACCCACCAGTTTCTCTTCTCCTGGTGAGGGAATGTGTGGTAGGAATCACTTGCTGAGATGCATTATGGAGATGTAGTCCAGCCAGAGATCCTAGCCCACAGATGAAAAAGGGGTAAATAAGACACCCAAATTACAACTCCAATGAGGCATCGTGGCACCATATTTTAATAAAAATATTTCTGGTTTTAGCTGTTTGGGGTTTTTTGGAGAAAATATCAACATTTTTCTGATGAAACCACTTTTTTAAAAAAAAACTTTTATTTTGTCAAAACCTCAATTTTCCAATGAAATATAGTTTTGATGGAAAAATTTTACAAGCCTGACTATTCACTTTCTGTAAGTTAACAGCCCTTTTGGAAAGCTTCAGCAATTTCTGTAGAATTTTCCATTCTTTTTACTCTCCCATGACTAGCTACTTTGAGCTGAAAGAGTTACATGGCCACAGAGTAGCCACATAATTCCCACACAACTCTTTGAAGATGAGAGGACTATGTTGTCCTAGGCAGGAAAGTAAGAGTATGACAGGTTGAAATAGAAGAGTCTATTCATGGGCTGAGATTTACTTCTGGAAAACAAAGGTAGTGTACACTTGATGTGACAACTGAAACATGTCTGATTTCTCAAGAGATTTTGGTGCCACCATGTTGCTTCCACTTCAGATCACAGAGCTTGCACCTGTGCAATCTCATTGGCTGTTTATGTAACACCGACAGACCCCTCATCATCAGTGGGCAGGATCGAACCTGCGATTTCTGGAGCTAAAGATATGAGCCTCTACTGCATGAGCTAAAAGCCACATGGTTGCTAGCTAAGGCTGTAGCAGACTCATCAATCTCTAAGTGGTCTTGGTGCCAGTAGATGGGACAGAGCACCACACCCAGGAGGTGTGTGGGTTACATATGTATGAAACCGAGGGCCCATAATGTCTACATTTTCATAAAGTATTCCTGAAACATCACAGCCCAGTTCAGATGCCTGATGAGATGTCAAGGGCAGTGTACATCTCGGACTATTGGGTCCCGGTGCTTATGGACAACTGGGCCAGTGATAATGAGACTGGGTTTTAGTTCAGCTCATGGTCCAAGATGGGTCACAACATGTACAAATGAAAAGGATAAAGATTATGGTAAAACTAGAGAGTCCAGACTACCAGGCACAATCTCTGATGTACCAGAGCTGCAAGGCTTCCAGTCTTTCAGAAGACCTTCTTATTATTTGTTGTATTTTATGAACTCAAACTCTGGGATGGGACCCACACTCAGCTATCCCTTGGCCAAATGCAAGGGATGCTCAGAGAGAATAAAAGAACAAAAATGGTATTTTTCCTCATCAAAAACAAAGCAAAAATGAAATTCAGTCCATTAATAATTTCCTTGTCTTTCAGTTCTGTGTCTCCAGCTTGAGTCAGAGATCTATGTGTAAGCTGCCAGGGTGTGGGCAGCCTACCTAGTGGGTAGGACCTTGCCTGGTGGTTGCAGTGGCAGTTTGGAGTAATGGTAGGTGCAGATCCAGGAGTCAGGTACTGGGCTCAGGGTGAAGCCAGAGTCAGGGTCAAGGAACCAAGCCAAAGCTCAGAAACAAACTCTGAATTGGGGCAGGGCTGCAAGGCAAAGACGGGAACAAGGGGCTGAAAACAAGAGCAGGGCAAGCACGGCTGCAGGCATGGGACACGGTCAGGTGATGCTGTGCTGCGGCCACTGCAAGGCTCAAGTAGCTGTCTGTGGCTTCCTTTCCCAAACGGGAGACACAAGCATTTGGAGAAGGTCTCACTGAGCCCAGCTGAGCTTGCTGGGTCACCTAGTGGATCACCCAGGCTCAGGCCAGCTCTGTTCCTGATACTACATGGTTATAGTTGTGGATCTGTCCAAGCTGCCGACCCTCCTTCCTTTCAGTCAGAAATCTTCATTAGCTATTCACCTGATCACAAACAAGCATACAAGATAAAATAAGCTTAAAAAAACAGCCTCCAACATACCAAGCCTGAGCTAGAGAGCAGTGATGGATGAACCTACAAAGTGTCAGAGGTCCAGTTTGGCTTGGACATTTTCCTGGAGCTTATTTGGCCAGGGAGTCAGGTTAAAAATCCAAGGACAGGCTTTTGTGTAAGATTTCTAGGTCTTCCTGACATTAGCTGTTTCTGATTTTTAATGTGAGGATAACTTTTCTTGTGGTATTTTGATATTTCTGCCTCTGGTCTCAGCCAAACCCGAGTCATTGAAAACAGCCTAAGCCTCATGGTTTTGAATTTCAAAAACTCCCATTAAGTCCCTTTTACTGAATGTGCACTCTTCCCCCATCTATAAATGAACTGGCTGCAAGTTGTTGCCTAATCATACAGGCTCAATGCTTCAGAGGCTTACTGGGGCATCCAAATCCCCATTCAGGTGCTTAGTTTGAGCCCATGTGTGCTCCTGTCCCACTCCCAGTTTTCAAAGTAGGTGTCTGGGATTGCACAGTCAGTTTGTGCTGGAAGAGGTGTGTGAGAAAATGGGCTGGGCTGTGAAGATGGCCATGGTAATAGATGTGCATGAACTATGTTTTCAGACTTGTGCAGACAGGCCCATTCAGGTTGATTTAGACATGTGCAAATGGCTCAAGCAAAGGAGTAAGTAAGGAGATTCGGGTAAGGTGGATTCCAAGCAGCTCTCTGACCACAGCTCCAAAGATGCAGCAAATGACGCTGAGTAACAAGCAGCACCAACAGACATGGCCAAGTTATCAGGCATGTGTAATAGATTTATACCTAGTCCTGCTACACTGCTGTCATGAGGGTAAAGTGCTTTCCAATCTACTCCTCCAGATTAGCCATGAGATTAATGAACATGGGCCCTTGCCATGGCACTGATGTAGCTCCCACTGCCTCTCCACAGCTCCATGGTATCAGCTGGCAAGATCTGTTTCAAAAGTTCCATGGCAAATTTATCTGTAGACCATCAAGTGGCACAGTTTGCTGACTGAGAATGGCACATTCAAAATGGTGGTATCTGGTAGTGCGTTCTCATTCAGGGCATGATACCCCCATCGTTTGTCTGGCCCTGACCTGATCCATATTCATATCTATCATGCCCTTCCCTCCACCATGGAATGGACACTAAGTACTCTTAAAAGGTTGGAGGGGGAATAAATTTTAGGGGACTATATTTTACTGAGCTCCCTGGCCAAAGATATTTTATGTCTGGTGTGAAGTCCAAGAATGAGTGTATCTGTTCTACAGACAATCAAGAGTCAGTGTACGTATGTGAGGTGTGTGGTGTTACTTTTTAAAGGTACTGGACTACCCACATTGGTTATCTCTACACTTATGAAAACTTGCAACATTTGACCTTTATGTGATGAAAACTGTCTCCAGTATCTCACTGTTATCATCCACTTGTGCCGTGTAGTAAGGTGCCCTCTTGTCCCGCTACAGTATCTGTTGCAAGCAGCTGCAAAATGAGGTGATGCAGATAGTCTTATTCTTAGCTGTAACTGTCCTGGAGATACTGGGGGGAAGTGTGGGCAGTAGTGCCAAATGGCACACAGGAGCTCATTTTCAAAATCCCAGTGTGGTGCATGCAGCTAGGATCTGTATGAGCAACCACATACATTTTGATCCATTGTGTCCTCTTTTTTCAGACTGCCCAAATCTGCATGTTTCTTTTTGAAAAGAATCCCTCTTCTAGGCTGCAGAAAGGAAATAAAAGTTCAGGACTCAAACTTATTCTGGTGCCCATGGGCACCCATGTGAGATTCTTTGAAATTCTGAAGTGGAGGCTTCTGCAGCATTTTGGCTGCTGTTCAGAAGTGTGTGAGTGTGTGTGTGTTAAAAATACCCCAGGAGGAAGTTCCTTCAAATACAATTCTGTTGTGAAAGGAAATATATATACACACACATACACTATCTCTCTCATATATAAATAATACGTACACACATACACACACTTCCTTTCACATAAGAATTGTATTTGAAGGAACTGCCTGCTGGTGCATTAGAGGGTAGAGGAAATCTTGATCAGAGGCTTAAAAACTCATAACACAGGGTTTTTTTCTTCTCTTTTTTAAAATATGATACTGAAAGAACTTCCTAGACTTTCCTGTGAGGTTTAGTGAAACATATTCTGGCACTGAAAATGGTTTATGGATTCCCGCAACTTCTGTAATATCTTTGATCTGGAATTGGGACTATTCCAATAAATACATTCTCTGTGTATGATGCATTGTATTTCTTTTTCACCTGGTCATTTTCCTTCAACTCTTTCTCCCTTTAGACAATAGTTTTTATTTAACTCATGGATAACTTTATTCTGGTCATCTTGAAATGTTTTGCAGCCAACAATTTCTTTCATGCCTTGCTTCTCTTGTCTTATCAAATGCAAGAAATTAAATCCAAAACTTGGTAGATAGGGGCACAAAACAGAGAAGTTTGGAATATTTATTGCTATTGTCTGTTGAGTTGGGGATGAGGAGGAGAGCAATGGGTATAAGCCTTAGGGCATGTCTACACTGGCAGAGTTACAGCACCGGGAGTTACAGCGCCGCTCAGAGAGCACTCAAGGGAAAATGCTGTTGTGTGTTCATACTGTCAGCTGCCTGAGTAATAGCGTGTTCACACTTGCGGCATTTGCAGCATTATTCAGAGTGGTGCATTCTGAGGAGCTGTCCCACAGAGCATTTCTTCCTCTTCTGCCACTAAGAGTTGTGGGAAGATGGAGGGGGGTCGCAGGGCATCATGGGTACTGGCCCAATGCCCCGTGATGCATTGCTTTGCATCCCAGAAATCCTTGTGCTTCCATCCACATTTTGTGCCATCTTTCAACAGTTCGTGTACTCCTGCCTCTTTGGGCTGCAGGAACGGATCCCAAACTGTTGACCAGTATGCTGCTCACCCTGACCAACAGGTCACAAGTGGCAGTGGAGTTATTCCTTAAACTACAAAGGTAAGGTGAGTGTGACATTGATCTCACCACGCGTAGTAGCTATGACACGAGATTGCTTGTGGCATTCATGGAGGTGCTGACTACAGTGGAATGCCTTTTGGGCTTGGGAGAACAAGCACTGAGTGGTGGGATCACATCGTCATGCACGTCTGGGATCATGAGCAGTGGCTGCATAGGCAATGACTTCTAATGGCGCCAGTGGGTGCTTGACCCCCTCTGCCCCCGACCCCACCGTGATTCTGCCCCTTCCCCTCCAATCCCTTCCCTGAAGTGCCCACCCCAACTCCACTCCCTCCCTGCTCCTCTTCTGACTCCTTCCCCAAATCCCCACCCCAGCCCTGCCTCTTCCCCGCCTCCTCCCCTGAGCGTGCCACGTTCCTGCTCCTACCTCTTCCTCCTGGAGCTTGCTACAGCTGTTTGGCAGCAGCAAGCGCTGGGAGGTAGGTGGAGGAGCAGGGACGTGGCATGCTCAGGAGAGGAGACGGAGGCGGGGGTGAGGTGGGGTGTGGCGGGGAGCTTGGCTGCCGGTGGGTGCAGAGCACCCATTAGTTTTTCCACATGGAGTCGGCGCCTATGAGTGGCTGCAGAACTTTCGGATGAGAAAAGCTACATTCATGGGACTATGTGATGAGGTCACCCCATCCCTGCGGTGCAAGGTCATGAGAATGAGAGCTGTCCTGCCTTTGAAGAAGCGCGTGGCGATTGCACCGTGGAAGCTGGCTACTCCAGACTGCTACCAATGGGTCGCTAACCAGTTCAGAGTGGGAAAGTTGACCATTGGACTCATGTTGATGGAAGTGTGCAGGGCCATTAACCGCATCCTCCTCCGAAAGACCGTGACTCTGGGCAACATGTGTGACATTGTGGATGGCTTTGCACAAATAGGCTTCCCTAACTGCAGAGGGGCGATAGGTGGCACACACATTCCAATTCTGGCACCACACCACCTAGCCACCGCGTACATTAATCGCAAGGGGTATTTCTCAATGGTTCTCCAGGTGCTTGTGGATGACCATGGGCATTTCACAGACATTAGTGCAGGCTGGTCCAGAAAGGTGCATGACGCACGTTTCGGAACACTGCCCTGTTCAGGAAGCTGAAAGCTGCAAGATCTTCTCGAAGCAGAAGATCACCATAGGGGAAGTCAAAATACCCATTGTGATCCTGGGAGACCCTGCCTACCCCTTAATGCTGTGGCTTATGAAGCCATACATGGGGCAACTTGACAGCAGAAAGGAGCAGTTCAACAACAGGCTGAGCAAGTGCAGAATGACTGTTGAGTGTGCTTTTGGCCATTTAAAGGCCCACTGGCGCTGCCTCTATGAGAAGCTGGACCTGGCCAATGACAATATTCCCTATGCTTATATTGTACTCTCCATAATATTTGTAAAGGGAAGGGTGAAAGTTTCACTCAGGGATGTACCACAGAGGCTCAGTGCTTGGAGGCTGAGTTTGAACAGCCAGAGACCAGGGCTATTAGAGGGGCACAGCATGGGTTCCCTAAGGATCAGGGATGCCTCTAGGCAGCAATTTGAAGCTGAAAGCCACAAATATTTGTTGCTATGCTTGGGACTGCAGTACTTGTAATGCTAGAAGGTGATTGTGATTGGTGCAGATGATGCAATATGAAGGTTTAACTTAATTATCTGTTGCTTTGCAGGGCTCTGTTTGCTTTCAATTAAGTGAATAAAGATTGCTTCCAAACCCACACAATTCTTTTATTAAAAAACAACAACTGCAGCAGAGAGTCAAACAAAAAAACCCATCAGCAGTGAGGGGGATGGGGGAAGGGAAACTCCCAGGAGGAGGTAGAGTCCCAGGATGGCTAAAGATTTGTGTATGTCCTGGAATCATATCTAGCCTTCTCCTTTGGAGTACAATGCAGTAGGTACTGTACTTCAGCAAGGCTAAACTGCAGAAGGACAGGTGTTGAGTGCAGTGGGTAATGGGAGTCTGCAGGGCTGGACTGTGATGGGGCAGGAGTGGAATGCAGTGGATACAGACTGGAGCCAGGAGGTTGATAAGAGTGTGTTGGCAGTGTCTGGGGGAGCATGGGAAAGAGTTTTGTGACAGTGGCTGCAGGGGAGAGCAGGTGTGGAGTTGCTCAGTTTGCAGAGCTAGTATCTCCTGGAGCATGTCTGCTTGGCGCCCCATAACCTTTAAGAGCCACTTCATGGCTTCACTCTGGCATGCTGCATTCTCCTTTTGCTCCCTCTTCTTGCTGTCCTGCCACTCCTTCAATTCCTGTTTCTCGGCGGCGCAGTGCATCATAATATCACACAGAAAGTCCTTAGTTCTTCTTGGCTGCTTTCTAATTCTGTGCAACTGTTCATCTGCCAGTAAGCAAGAGGGAGGCTGGGCTCCCAAGGTAATCTCTGTGAAGTTTAAATGCAACATTTTACAGAAGCAGTGTTGTTTGCAACACACAGAACACTGAAGGAAAATAAGATATGGGGATGACGGTTGGTCATCTGAGGGCAGGGCAGTAGAGTTCACACTGATGACCAGAGAGGTGAGAACAGGCATTGTGGGACACCGCCCGGAGGCCAATGGCAGCGCTGTAATCGACCAGGGTGTCTACACTGGCACTGCAGCACTGAAGCCCCGGCGCAGAAAGCTCTACGCCTCCCGTTGGGGTGGGTTTTTTAAGTGCTGCCACTGTGCAGTTTCTGCGCACGAAGTGGCTTGGCAGTGTGTACACCTCGGGAGTTACAGCGCAGAGAGCTACTTTACTGCGCAGAAACTTACCAGTGTAGACAGGGCCTTAGAATCTGCTTTAAAGATGTTAGCACACATTGTTTAATAACAATTACTATGTTACTAAAGCAGTGTATCTCAACAACAATACAGGATGCTGTTTTAGTGATCATTATACACCCATAGTCTGTGTAAGGCCCTTAGGAATGTCCCCTAGCAGTATAAGGGCAATCAATGTAGCTTTAGAATACAAAGCTGTATTCTAAATGTAAAAAGAAATATTCCATGCCCAAAATGGTGTCTAATGTATCTAGCAAGTGACTTTCTTTTACACCAGACATTCCCCTACCATATTCAAATGCAGGGCTTTAAAATTAGATTTAATAGAAATGGCAGTTTAGATCATCAAAGAGCAAGCACAGAATGGCATAGAACTGCAGGAACATAACAGACATTAGGTGGGATTTTGATAGGTGCCTACTGTGACTTGGGAGCACAAGTCCTATTGATTTAGTGTTTCTAGCTTATTTGAGCTGAAAAGGATTTTCCTCTCAGGGCCTCCCACAAAGGATTAGATGTTCACCTGGATAATGAGAATGCTCACAGTTAGGGTAAAAGAAAATAAGAAAGGATATTAACCTCATGCTTAGGGGCATAAGACTTGATTTCAACATGATGTGCTCCTAAGGGCTTGTCCACATGAACACTTAGTTCATAGCAAGCTGAGGTGTAAATCTACCTTGCACTAGCTTACCACGCAAAGTGTTCGACAAGGCTCTTAAGCAAAGTAAGCGGTTATGGGTAAGACGGAAGGTTCTCACATGGATCAGTAACTGGTTAAGAGACAGGAAAAAAGGGTAGGAATAAATGGTTAATTTTCAGAATTGAGAGAGGTGGTATCCCCCAGGGATCTGTATTGGAACCAATGCTGTTCAACATAGTCATAAATAATCCAGAAAAAGGGGTAAACTGAGGTGGCAAAATTTTCAGATAATACAAAATTACTCAAGATAGTTAAGTCTAAAGTTGACTGCAAAAAGTTACAAAGGGATCTCACAAAACTAGGTAACTGGGCAACAAAATGGCAGATGAAATTCAATGTTGAAAAATGCCAGGTAATGAACATTGGAAAACAGAATCCCAGCTGTACATACAAAATGATGGGATCATAAATAAGTGTTATCGCTCAAGAAAGAGATCTTGGAGTCATTCTGGATAGTTCTCTGAAAACATCTGCTCAATATGCAGTGGCAGTCAAAAAGGGTAACAGAATGTTAGGACCCATTAGGAAAGGAATAGATGAGACAGAAAATATCATAAGACCACTCTATAAATCTGTGGTATGTCCACATCTTGAATACTGCATGTGGGTCTGGAAGCCCCATTTCAAAAAAAAAATATTGGAATTGGAAAAGATAAAGGGGCAACAAAATGATTAAGTATATGGAACAGCTTCCATATGAGGAGAGATTAAAAAGATTTGGAGTTTTCATCCTGGAAAAGAGATGACTAAGAGGGCACATGATAGAGGTCTATAAAATCATGAGTGATGTGGAAAACGTGAATAAAGAAGTGTTATTTATTCCTTCACATAACAAAAGAACCAAGGGCCACCACATGAAATCAATAGGCAGCAGGTTCAATACAAACATAAGGCAGTACTTCACACACCACACAGTCAATCTGTGGAACTCATTGCCACGGGATGTTGTGAAGGCCAAAAGTATAAGTGGGTTCAAAAAAGAATTAGATAAGTTCACGGATGCTAGGTCCATCAATGTTTATTAACCTAGATGGTCAGGATGCAACCCCATGGGTGTTCCTAGTTTCTGATTGCCAAAAGCTGGGAGTGGATGATAGGGGATGGATCTCCAAGGATTGTTCTGTTCATTCCCTTCCGCTGGAAGACAAGAAACTGGGCTAAATAGAGCACTGGTCTGACCCAGTATGGCCATTCTTACATTTTGCATTTTTGTGGGTTCAGCTAAATGGAAAGAAAAGGGAAGGGAAAGGGGTGAGAGGCACAGAACAGGGGAGAAGAAGATAAGGGGACATGTGTCAAGTAAAGCTATGGTGAAGAGACAATATGGGAGAGTTTGGAGAAAACAGCCACCATATAAAATACATTGAACTAAAACTTATTTTAGAGGGTGGGGATGAGGAGGAAATGGTAAATATATTGTTTATTTAAAAATAGGGATTGTCCTTTGAACACAGTCAGTTGATATGGATGCTTAATACATATCACATTTAAATCACATTTAATTCTGAGTCAGGGTTTAGCAATTTCATTGATTTTTGCTCTTTTATCAAGTATGGATAAAATAATCCAAATGCAATTTTTTAACATTCTAAATTTAATAAAAATTAAGCTCTTTCCAGAGGGTCTACCATGGCTATTTACTAAACCACTACCATAATAATTTTCTTCATTTTTTGTTTAGCTCTATTTTAAATGGGAATAATAGTTTTTCTAATCTGAAGGGTACCAAAATAATTATGCAGGTCTCAAAATACCACAATATTGGCTTAAATGTTTAAATATTTTTTCCCAAAAATAATAGGTCTGGTGTTCTTTTTATTTGCCTTCTAGTTTCTGAGCCTTTCAAGCGCAGTTCAGTCATACCTTCAGATTTTTTTTCTCTCTGCAACCATGAGGGTGAAAAACTTTTTTTTAAATGAAAGCTGAGTTTTTTCCCATAATCACATGGTCCCCAAGAGCTGGGTCTTTAAGAAAAAACAAACATCACAAGCCTCACTATAAAATTGTGGGAGATAGCACTACTATTGGGAGGGATAGCTCAGTGGTTTGAGCTTTGGCTTGCTAAACCCAGGGTTGTGAGTTCAACCCTTGAGGGGACTATTTAGGAGTATGGGGCAAAAATTGGGGATTGGTCCTGCTTTGAGCAGCGGGTTGGACTAGGTGACATCTTGACATCCCTGATAATCTAGATTTACAGGTGATAAAAAAAATTGCTAGTGAAACCTGCACTAGCATCAGACATAGAGGACTCCCTCTGTCTCTTGGTTTCAGTTGGGATGAGAAAAAGGTTAAGCTGGATTTTTTTGGTTTGCTAGAATGGACTTTATTTTAGTGGCTTGTCCTGTGCATTGTGTTGTCTTGACCTATTCTCTGTAATGTTTTGGTGGGTTTCTTATTCCTTGTGTTTGTGTCTTGCTGATTGAGTGAGTATTTCTGTGTTGGAGTACAGGGTTTCAGAAGACAAGAGGAGATAAAGGACACTCTTGGCCCTGTTTAGACTAATGGCTGTAAACCGGTTATGAACTGGAGCCTTTGCTTAGATACTGTGTGGTCAGTAGCGGGATCAGAAACCACTGTTTAACCAGAAAAACTACTACAATCATTCATCCAGGCTGTCACCAGTCAAAGTGCTAGGAATCCTATATTCCAAGGTATGCTAAGTTTGAAAACTTCAAAAGGAGCTTCTTCCTTGCCTAGACTTCAGCAAAAATTCAGGTCAGAGGTTGAGGGTTTGTAAACTAATAATCCCTAGATGATACAGGAAGAGTCTTTACCAAAATTCATTTTTCCATCTTCTCTTCGTTAGGAATATGTTGAAAAGTGGTTTGGAAAAGAAATTGTTTTTAAACATGAACAACAATTCTGGGAATATACTGACTGAGTGACAAGGGCCCAGAGAGAGCTCTGAAAACTATACATTTTCACTTAGCTGATACAAAAATAAGAGTGTGCATGAACTCGGTCATGACTCAAAGCACCATGCACTATGCAACATATCAGACCTAAAAACTGCAACAAGGTTCCCTATTCCCCCTCACCACACTTACTCATGAGCTGCCCTGAATTCTGCAGCATGCTGGAAATTATTGGAACATGACTGGACGTCATATGATAACCCTCAGTTTTAACGAGCTTGTGATGCTGGCTGATCAGGTCATGCTACAGTGTATTCAGGTCAATTCATAGAATCATAGAACTGGAAGGGACCTCGAGATGTCTTCTAGCCCAGTTCCATGCATTCAAGGCAGGACCAAGTATTACTAGACCATCCTGACAAGTGTTTGTCTAACCTGCTCTTAAAAATCCAGTGACAGATTTCACAATCTCCCTAGGCTATTTATTCCAGTGCTTAACTACCCTGACAGGAAGTTTTTCCTAATGTCCAACCTAACCCTCCTATGCTGCAATTTAAGCCCATTCTTGTCCTACCCTCAGAGGTTAAAGAGAACCATTTTTCCTCTGTCCTCCTTGTAACAATCTTTTATGTATTTGAAAACTGTTATCATGTCTCCGTTCAGCCTTCTCTTCTCCAGACTAAACAAACCCAGTAGATCACTTTTTCTAGACCTTTAATCATTTTTGTTGCTCTTCTCTGGACTTTCTCAAATTTGTCCACGTCTTTCCTGAAATGTGGTGCCCAGAACTGGACACAATACTCCAATTCAGGCCTAATCAGCCTCAAGTAGAACGGAAGAATTACTTCTGGTGTCTTGCTTACAACACACTTGCTAATACATCTGTAATGGGGTCAGCACCAACCTCTTGCAAGTGTTCCCCCAGTCTGCCGATATGTGCCTGCAATCACTCAGTTTTGAACAGAGTGACATCCACCTCTTGTAGGCACCTCTTTTCTGGTCAGGTGTGAGTTTGTTTTTCTTTCAGTTCTTACACTGGGGTGGCACCCACCTCTTGCAAGTGATCCCCTGGCCAATGGTTGTTTGGTGGGTCTTCAGCGACTCAACCCTCTGGCCAAGTCACACATGCTGTCCCCCATTCCAGATATACAGTCTCTAGTTCCTTCTCATAGTCCTGGTATGGGGCCATAGCACCAAGGCTTCCGCCCTGGAGGCACTACCTACTTTAACAGCCCAACAGAGGCCCATCTCAGTACCCTTGGTCGGTGTCCTTTCAACAGCCCTCCCTGAGTGCAGTCTTCACCTACACCAGCACGGCCCATCATGGTACCCTCACCCGGTCTGGCTAGGTTCTGGGTTCAGTCCCCTGGGCTCAGCCTGCCTGCACTGACCTGTCCATGGTCCTGCTGCTCTTCCAGCCAGCCAGGCACCCAGTTCTCCCTCTTTGAGCTCCAGGGAGCAACTGATTGTTCTGCCTTTTCTGCTTGCTTTTCTATGGCCCTGATTGGTCACTCCAGCAGCCCATCTGATTAGCTGCTCCCTGGAGGACTTCTCCTCCCCTCTAGGCTACCTTGAGGAATTCTCCTCTGTGTTTTTTTTTGGGCAGGGAGGGGGTCAGGCCAGGCCATGAGGCCTCCAGACCTAGTCCACCCCGTCACAACATCCCAGAATGAGGTTTGCTTTTTTTGCAACAGTGTTACACTCTTGAGTCATATTCAGCTTGTGTTACACAATGACCCCGGCCCCCTGATCCCTTCCCGCAGCACTGCTTCCTAGGCAGTCATTTCCCATTTTGTATGTGTGCAACTGATTGTTCCTTCCTAAATGGAGAACTTTGCATTTGTCCTTATTGAATTTCATCCTATTTACTTCAGACCATGTCTCCAGTTTGTCCAGATCATTTTGTATTTTAATCCTATCCTCCAAAGCACTTGCAACCCTCCCAGCTTGGTATCATTCACAAACTTTATAAGTGTACTCTCTATGCCATTCCCTAAATTATCGATGAAGAGATTGAACAGTACCAGATCCAGAACTTATCCTTGTGGGACCCCACTTGATATGCCCTTCCAGCTTGACTGTGAACCACTGATAACTACTCTCTGGGAATGGTTTTCAAACCAGTTATGCACCCACCTTACAGTAGCTCCATCTAGGTTGTATTTCCATAGTTTGTTTATGAGGTCATGCAAGACAGTATCAAAAGCCTTACTAAAGTCAAGATATATCACATCTACTGCTTCCCCCCCTCTCCACAAGGCTTGTTACCCTGTGAAAGAAAGCTATTCGGTAGGTTTGATACAATTTGTTCTTGACAAATCCATGCTGATTGTTACTTAGTACTTTATTATCTTTTAGGTGTTCGCAACTTGATTGCTTAATTATTTGCTCCATTATCTTTTTGGATACTGAAGTTAAGATGACTGGTCTGTAATTCATCAGGTTGTCCTTATTCCTATTTTTATAGATTGGCACTATAATTGCCCTTTTCCAGTCCTCTGGAATCTCTCGTCTTCCATGACTTTTCAAAAATAATCACTAATGGCTCAGATATTTTCTCAGTCAGCTCCTTGAGTATTCTAACTTGTTCTTTCCCTATTTTAGTCTCTGATTCTATCTCATTTTCACTGACATTCATTAAGTTAGATGTCCAATTGCTACTAAACGTTTTGGTGAAAACTGAAACAAGAAAGTCATGCAGCATTTCTGCCATTTCCACATTTTCTGTTATTGTTTTCCCCCACCCAGTTGAGTAATGGACCTACTCTGTCCTTGGTTTTCCTCTTGCTTCTAATGTATTAGTAGAATGTTTTCTTATTACCCTCTATATCTCTAGCTAGTTTGTGCCTTGGCCTTTCTAATTTTGTCCCTATGTGCTTGCATTGTTTGTTTGTATTCATCCTTTGTAATTTGACCTAGTTTCAACTTTTTGTAGGACTTTTTTTTGAGTTCAGATCCTTGAGGAACTCCTGCTTAAGACAGGGTGGTCTCTTGTCATACTTCCTATCTTTCCTACTCAGTGGGATAGTTTGCTCTTGCGCCTTTAATAATGTCTCCTTGAAAAACTGCCAAGTATCTTGAACTGTTTTTTCCCTTAAACTTGCTTCCCATGGGATCTTACATACAGGGCCAGCTCTAGCAATTTTGCCGCCCCAAGCAGCTGCTGCCGAATTGCTGCTGCAGTGGGAAAAGCAGCGGAGCTGCCGCTGAGTTGTCACCGTGGGACGCGGACGGCCGCCCCATTCTAATTGCCACCCCAAGCACCTGCTTGGAAAGCTGGTGCCTGGAGCCGGCCCTGCATACATACCAACTCCCTGAGTTTGCTAAAATCTGCCTTCTTGACATCCATTATCTTTATCATGCTATTTTTCCCACCTACCATTCCTTATAATCATGAACTCTACCATTTCATGATCACTTTCACCCAACCTGCCTTCCATGGGAGGCAGATATAATAGGCCAGGGAAGGCTGAACCTTTCCTGGTGCTTCCACCCACCCGCCGCCGGACACCTGGGCCACGGTGGCCCCACCCCTTCCCCAACTCCCCCACCACCTGCTGCTGCTCCTGCTGCCTGCCTGCCATGTCTCCTCCACTCCACCATCCTTCTGGCGGTCCCCATTGCTCACCGCATCCCCCTTCCTCAGGGACGGGGGCGTGAGGAGGTTCGGCCAGGTGGGTTCGGTGCTTGGAGGGCTGGCCAGGCACTCGGGGGGATGGTGGCTCAGTCCAGTGCTGGGGGTGGGGCATCAGTGGCTCAGCCAAGGGAGGGCCTTCAGGGGCAGGGCGGGGGCCGGCAGCTTGGCCCAGCTGGCCTGGCACTGGGGATGGCCCGACAGCTCGCCTGGGTGCTGGGGCTGGCCCAGCACTGGCAGTGGGGGCCAGCCACTCGACCAGGGGCTGGCTTTCGCAAGGGGGGAGAGGCTGGCGACACGACCTGGCACTGGGGCTGAGCCGGTGCTCAGGGGTTGCGGGGGTAGCGGGGTCTGGCAGCTCAGCCCAAGTGTGGCTGGGGCAGGCAGGGTGGGGCTCCTCTGGCTCCGGGGAGGCCCTCAGGGCTTCTTCTGTTGGGATGGGGTTCAGGGCTCTGCCATGTGGGGGCGGGGCCTTCGGCAGAAGGGGCGTGGCTGGCAGGCTAGCCTCTCCAAAGTAGGGGTTCACCCGCTGCCCATGATGCCTTCCACTTTCAAATTCTCAACCAGTTCTTCCAATTCATCTAAATCAAATCTAGAACAGCCTTTCCCCTACTGGCTTTCTCCACCTTTTGAAATAAAAAATTGTCTCCAATACATTCACTTGTGTATTAGATCAAAGCAATTGTAAATATGTAAGTGTTTTGGGTGTTTACATTTCATAAAACTATGAGATGTTACATGCCTTGTTTTCACTTATCTGTTCCTGTCATAATGTAATAGCAAACATTTACATAGTAAATACCCTTGTAACTGAATTACACATAAAAGAAATCTTGTGAAATGCTAATGAAGGACTTAAAGACTTTAACAGAGCAGTTCTAATTTCAAAGTGAGTGGTCAATGTGTTTGATGTCGGAGGTCAAAGACAAAACTGAAGGGGAAGATGGAGATCTCCAGAGTTATTCTGGGTAGCCCTGAAGAGCTTTGGGAAACTGGCAATTTATTATACTACTGCCACCATTTGGAGTTATAAACTGATTTGCCTGTTATTAATGTTTTACCGGCTTTAACCTCTCAATAACGCTCATTCTTTTTTCTTAGCTAATAAATCTTTGATTAGTTTACTATACAATTGGCTGCCAGTATTGTCTTTGGTGTAAGATCTGGAGTATCAATTCATCTGGGGTAAGTGACTGGTCTTTGGGACTGGGGGACATTTGATGTGGTGTGATTTTTTGTTTTAATAACCTCTTGTCACAAAGTCCAGTTTGTGTGGGGCTAACGGGACTGTCTGTGACAGCCTGGTAAGACTGTTACAGTGATCCAGGAGTTCACATTTGTTACTGGATTGGTGAAATCTAATTATAGAACATACCACCAGTTTGGGGTGTCTGCCAAGTTTTATGACAGTCTGCCCTGGGGTGGGCACTCACAGTTGTGAGCCACTCCAGAGAGTGTGAGAGAGCTAATCCAAAAAAAAAAGCATCACAAGGGGACAAGACATAATCAGTGCACGTTATCTGTTCGCACTGTAACAGAGAGCACAGCAGCAGTCTGTTCCCTGCGTGGCTGGCTCGGGGAGTGAAAGACATGGAGTTACATGAGGTGCTGAATATGAGTTAACAGTAAGAAGCATTCACCATCCAGCAATCCTAGACTGCACAGGAACAGAACTCCACTCCAGCAGGGCTCAAGTATGCCAGATGGCTTCCCTGATATGCAATTCTTAAACTGTTCAGGGCTCCAGCATGAATTAGGAGTGTTGAGTGGCATTCACTTCCTCCTGCAAGCTTCCCCTCCGATCTCTGAGAAAATGTCAGGTAGGGCAGTTTGCTCTTTGAGCTGTCCTTGTTTACATGAACTGCGAAGGAGTTCCCTCTCAGGGCCATGCACAAAGGATCTGATGTTTGCCTGGATAATGAGAACATCCATTGTTACATTAGGTAGGGGAATAAGAAAAACAGGAAGGGTTATAAAAAGAAAAGGAGTACTTGTGGCACCTTAGAGACTTAGAGAGGAAGGGTTATATATCCTTATGCTTCAGGGCATAAGCCAGACACTCAGGTTTGTTTAACAGTAGGAACTTATGTGCGTACAACTACATCACTCAGGGGTCTGAAAATCCACACCCCTGAGTGACAGTCATATTGACCTGACCCTGGGTGTAGACAGTGCTGTGTTGACAGGAGGGCTTCTCCCATCAACTTAGCAACTGCCTTTCAGGGAGGTGGAGTATCTATGTTGATGGGAGAAGCTCTCCTGTTGGTGTAGTAGCATCTTCACTAAGTGTTAAGAGTTAAGAAGAGCTCTTTGACATCATATGAAGCATTTGATACTTGAAACTGACTAGGTGGATCAATGGGCTGATCTGCTATGGCAATTACTATATTCTTAGGTATGAGAAATCCAAAGAACTCAGGGGGACACAGAAAAAAACAGATGTGGAGAAGGAAGACAAAAATGGTGGGAGGAGAAGCTGAAGAGCTGAAAGAAAAAGGCATAAAATGTATTTTATTCTATAGCTCAAGTAGATTTGTGCTATATCTGGAAAAAGTAAATTATGTATCCACTTGTATGCATCAGACACAACATTGTTGTTTCTGTTGGAGTACCCTTTATTCATTATAAAAAGAGTGCTATTTTACCCTAGAACAAATCACACGTCTTTTATTCCAAGCAAAATATGTTTCATTTTTGCAGAAAAATAGTTTCGCCTGCAAAAAAAATCCCTTTTTGTTTCTTGTGAAAAAATGCCAAAAAGAGTGGAAAGCAAAGCCACAGAGTGTGTTTTATTTTTGTCTTCTCCCACCCCCAACAAAAACCCCAACAAAAAATATGGTTTTCCTTGAGCTGCACAAATTTTGTCACATAGCTCTAGTTATTCTCTACACATGCTCCATGTTGCCTGTCAGTGACTCTGCCAAAAAGGAATGAAGGGAAAAGAACTAAAGTGCTTAGTATTACCAAATCAGCGGACCTTTGTTTCTGAATCACTTAAGCAGTTAATTTCCTCATCTAAAATTGTATCCTTCTGCATGAATATATACAACAAACCTCTTTGTGGGATGAGAAAGAAGCCGATATTCTTTGCTGGTAGGTTCTAGGGAAAAGCCTGTAATCAAGTACAGCCCTAGTCTCCTCCAGTGACATCAACATTCATGTTGTTTAGTATGAAGGCAATTTTACCTCACAGAAAGGATTCTTTTTCTTAAGGTAGATAGTTTAGCTTCTGTAGCTAGGACAATAGACACCAGCCCATCTTCAATCCATCTTTGCATAGTGTTAACAGTACAGTTATTTGTTGTGGATTTGGGGTGTGATTTCTTGTAACTTTAGGAAGCTTTTTATGAGAAATTGGATGACTTGATTGAAAAGTAATTTTAGTTTTGGTCTGACTGGTTTCTATGGAAGAAACAAACGAAATTCCCATCTCTTAAACTGATCAATTATATTACTGCTTGGAGTTAAGGCACCCAATATTTGATATAGCTATTATCGCCGATTATTTTTCACAATATATCAGTCTAAAAATCTTCTCTGTTTGTTTTTCTTTCACGAGTATATGAGAGAAAAATCCCATTTTGTGTGAATGCAGCTGCTGCTAAATTCAAACATAACTGAACAACCTACGCTTGATTTATTTTTTTTAAATGTTCCCACTAAGGTTCCAATCCTGCCTCTTGTAGCGTGCAGGTGGACTTCAGTGAGGCTCAGTGTGAGACCAAGGGCTTGTCTACATTACCTGCTGGATTGATGGACAGCGATCGATCCAGTGGGGATCGATTTATTGCGTCTAGTCTAGACATGATAAATCGACCGCCAAGTGCTCTCCCATTGACTCCTGTACTCCACTGGAGCGAGAGGCGCAGGTGGAGTCGATGGGGGAGCATCAGCAGTCGATTCACTGCAGTGAAGATGCCACGGTGAGTAGATCTAAGTACGTCAACTTCAGCTACGTTATTCACATAGCTGAAATTGCGTAACTTAGATCGATCCCCTCTCCCAGTGTAGACCAGACCCAATAGTCCATCGGTGCACTATACACTGCAGGATTGAGGAATAAAGCAACATCAGAGATAATGCAATATGTCTTTGGGGGATTTTTCCACCATTGACAAATTTACAGTCTTAGATTAAGGACAAAATTCTGCTCTTACATACAGTCAACCAATCCACCTGAAGTTAGCTGAAACCAAAGGGTTGACACAGATATAAGCAAAGGTAGAATTTTCCTCTAAGGATGGGATCCACAAAGTGATTTAAGAGCCTACATTCCTGTTTTAGGCACTTAAATTCCAGTTCTGGCTCCACTGCAATTCACAAAACTTTCACTGAACTCTGTAAGCACCTAAATTCACTCAGTGCCTAAGTCTTTTCAACATAAAAGTTCCTGCGGCAGCTATGTTTCTGCCTCTGAGCGTGTGCACTGCTGCCTAACTCTAGGAGTCGGGTGTGACCCCTGGGGTGCCACCTAGAACTGGGGTACCACTGATCCCCCTGAGTCACCAGCCTGGGCTCCCTCTCACACTGTACTGCTGTGACAACCTGAAAAGCCCTCAAGCCTGCACCTTCACCAGCATACATACAGGTAGGGACACACCCAGCTGCAGTTATATGCAGGCTCTCTGACCAGCCCCTGCATAGGAAGGCTACAGCCAAGGCAACTCCCAGCTCCTCAGGCATGTACCTTCTCCAGAGTATAAACCCAAAATTATACTGTCTTGTGCTGCACAGAAACTGTACAGCGTAAGCTCATAAAATTCACCCTCTCCCTCAATGTGGAAGGAATATGCAACAGCCTTTTGACCCCTGAGCTAAGATTCCCATACACTTCACTCCAACTCACTGATTTCGATAAAGCAAAAACAAGTTTATTATCTACAAAAGATAGACTTTAAGTGATTATAAGGGATAGCAAACAGATCAAAGCAGATTACCTAGCAAATAAACAAAAAATACAAACTAAGCTTAAGATACTAAATAAATTAGATATGAATAGCAGATTTTCACCCTAAGAGATTATACAAGCAGGTTGCAGATTCTTAAGGGGCAAACTGCACTTGCTTTACAGCTTGGACTCCCCAGGTGTCTCATTCACAGGCTAGAAATCCCTTTAGCCTGGGTCCAGCACTTACCCCAGTTTAGTCTTTGTTCCTCAGGTGTTTCTAGGAGTCTTCTTCTGTGGGGAGCTAAGAATGCCAGATGATGTCACTCCCCGCCTTATATAACTTTTACATATGGAGGGAACCCTTTGTTCCCAAAGCTTGGTTCCCAGACCACTCTGTGGAAAAATACTGACATCCCAAGATGGAGTCTAGAGACATGTGGTCTTATCACATGTCCTTTTAGAGTCATAGCAACCACTATTTGGAGCCTGTCTGTAGCGTTCTCAGAAAGGCTCATCAGATGGGGGATAAGCTTCTCCTAAGGCCTATTGTTTTTTCCTAATGGCCCATTGCCCTAAATAGACTGATAGCACCCACTGTCTAGACTGAAAGCAACTTGTCTAGTGGGTGTTACCCAGGTGTAACTACATTTGAAATACAGATACATAGTCAATATTCATAATTTCAGATACAAAAATGATACATGCACACAAATAGGATAATCATATGCAGCAAATCATAACTTTTCCAATGACACCTCACATGACTTATCTTGCATAAAACGCATCATAATGATGCCATACTCATATCATAATAATATCACTGTGAGGACGATGGAGTGCAATGTCACATCATGCCCATCTCCATGAACCCGTTGAAGCTATTTCACTGTGATTAAAGTTTTCCATCTCCCTTTCCGTCCATCCTTTCAAAGTGATCTTCTAAACTGGTGCTACCATTGCATAGGCAATTGCTAACTACAGCTGGTCAGAAAATTTCAGACAAAATGTTTTTTGCTGGAAAATTCAGGTTTGATGAAACCAAAACTATTGTGGGGAAGGGTCAGTTTTGCCAAATCTCCCAATTAAAAACAATGAATTTTTTTGACATTGTTGAAATCGTCCATTTTTAGACATTTTTGTGGCTGAAAAGTTTTGGTTTTCATTTTGATATTACTTTTCATTTCAAGAATTTAATTTGTACTAAAAATAAAAAATAATTTAATATGTCCATTTTAATGTGACATTTTGAAGTTACAGAAACAAAATGTTTTAACCTGATCTGAATTTTCTTCTTACTATTATTATCTGTTTACAAAAACTTTTCAGATTTCAACTTTTTGTCCCAATTCAGGACAGGAAAAACTTTTGAAATATCAAGTTCTCACAGGACAACTTCCCAGCTCTATTACTAACATATATATTTGAGGGAAACTCGGTGAAATTCTGGCTTCACTGAAGTCAATGGCAAAACTCCAATGAGTTCAATGCGGTTGGTATTTCATCCATTGCCTACACACATACTGAGTCTGTTCGGGAAGCTAATTCTCCACTACCCAGTATTAGATGGGACGGTCCATCCTATGGTGGGTCGCGGCATACACTGTTCATGTTGGTACTGCTCAGGAACAAACTGCATTGCAAATATGCAACAGCCAATGTACTGGGCCATGCATAGTTGCCAACTAGAACAAAATTTCAAATGCCAATTCTCCAAATAAATCTGGGGATGCTGGATGCTACTGGGCCCCGGGTATTGTAGAGCTTGAGTGCATTCTTGTGAATTTTATCACACCTATAGTAGAGGTTGTGACTTCCCTAAAGCCAGAGGGAGTCAACATTGTAGGTAGGACTGAAATGCAAGAATCCCTTGCTGTCAATTCCATACTTAGTCCACTACACCACCCTGTCTTCCCATTATTGAGGTGCCTCTCCTAATGGCTAGAGACTACACTGGGTGATCAGCAGAGGAGCATTCTTGGTTGCAATCTGCTTTAACAGCTGCAAGGGATCTGGCACACATCTAGCATCTTGGTTTGAAGCACATAATAAAATCAAGACCTCTGTGGCTGAGGATTTCAAGGGCCCCAAAGGCCAACTCTGTGGTATTGTAAGAGATGCATGAACAGTGCATGTATATTAGGAAGAATCACAGAGACAAACTTTTTTTTTATACTAGTTGACATTCTCAGTTTACTGCTGCAATGAAAAGGACTAGAAATTCTTTATGTGCCTGATGCAAGATCCACACAAAAAAGGTAAGCTGACTCAACAGAGAGTCCAGTAATAATTATACACAAAGTGAAAGATGAGAGAAAAAATAGTTTTCTGTTTCCTCAGTTATACTCTTAAGAGTAACTTACAATGGTAAGTTTAAAAAAGTTCAGAAAGAAGATAATCTTTTTTAAGTTGATGGTGTCCCTTTTAAATCAAGTCCAATGACCTTTAGGTGATTGCATTGAACTCTGCTTATTCTGTTATAGGTCACTATAACCACCATAAAAAGAAATACACCACCACATGTTATTATCTATGGTGACACATTTATAATCCAACTCTTTTGAGGCTGATCCTTACCAATAATTGTGTAGCTTGTCTTGCTAATAAATGTATTACAGTTGAATCAAACTGGAAAGTGACATTATGCTCCACGCAGCCATACATCAATGTTTGCTCTGAGGCTCTTTCACTATGAGGCAGAATAAAACCATACAAATCCTTTGCCCTATAATAGCTTAAGTATTTTCACAGGACTATAAATCCTCAGATTTAGTGGCAGATATATAGAATTCAATTATCAGTTCTTGGTGACCAGGTAAAGACCCTGATCCTGTAAACACTTAAGTACATGCTTAGCTTTAAGCATGTGAGCATAATTCCATTGATTTCAACAGGACTACTCATGAGTTTCATGTTAAGCATGTATGTTTGCGGAATCAAGGCCACAATGAGCCATGGAAAAATGTAGATATGTCTTCTAACCTTCCTTTAGTCATTCAGCTCCTACAAAGATAAATATCTGCCTACCCATGGTGTACAAAACAAAACAAAAATGCTTTGGCTGGACATTCAGGTAAGTTTTATTACTGGAAAATGTAATACAAGGGTTGAATGGCATCAATAGGAAGGAGACAGAAGTACTAGAAAGCCTGTTGTGGTTAAGAGAAGAGTGAATTTTCACTTGGTCTTGACTTGCAGCAGTGTAAAGACAAGGCTGACCTCTCCTAGTTCCCAAAAGGCTTCACTTATAGCTAAATAGATCCTCAGGGCACTGCGCTCTCATCGTCCTTTTCTGTATAAACAAAAATGAGAGTGGATGAGCACCAAATTGCTCCCTCTACATTTCTGTTAGTCACCGTTGTTACTGTCCCTCTGGTCAAAATCTGGAATCAATAACCTTTTAATGGAACCACCAGGGGGTGAAGGATATGCTGGGCATGTGTCCTCCATTGGCCCAGTTGGAGTTGAGCCTATTGAGTTTAAAAATTTACACAAATGAGTCATATCAAAAGACAACCCCCCTGGAGGGCTATATCAGCCAGGAGTGTAATTGCATGCCTAAGTGAGAAGCTTTCATTCTTTGCCTACCCTGTGGTGTGCTGTGCTCAAGCTAATTGTGTTCTTTAGAATGAGGGTAAGCATTTGAAACATCATCTTGAGCTTGTTAAAAATGCCCTCCTGTTGTACCTTTTTTTGCATAAATAAACTGTGTTTACCTGCCATTCATCTACAAAACAAGGCTGATATCTAGGCATCTGGTAATTCCCTCAGGGTATTTATTTTAATATACTGGCCTTTCACTGCTGAAGATTATGGATTCCTCTGGGGGCAAAAGAACCTTAACAGTGAAATTCAAAGGGACTTAAAATGTGTTTAGCATGGATTCATTAAATACCTTGTGAAAGGGACATAATTAAGTCTCATTTGATTCGCCATTTCACCTGCTTAATGCAGAGTTTGATGTTTGCAGAAGAGGAACCGAGTTAGTATTAATTAAGGTTAGTTTAGGCAATGCTGTGTGTGTAACATACTGGAGAAGCATCTCTTTCCTCTCTAATAGCTGGAATGTTAAAGGATAACAGCATAATACCCCATCAGCATTTTCTTAGGATTTACTTCGGTTGTACAAGACCCTACCACCACCACCATTGAGGGAGAGGTTTGGGGACAGCCAAGGATTTGGGTTTAATTGACACAGTAGTAAAAACGCTGGCTGCTATGGGAACCTTATGCACACTGAGCTACCAGAGTTAGCACAGGGCAGGATTTTTTTGCTCAAATTCTCTACTGTAAAATGTCCAAGTATTGACAAATATTATTGAAAGAAAGCACTATGAAGAACTCTGAATAAATGATACAATTCATTCAGCATCTGTAGTTACTATCTTCAGAAATTAAGGCAGCAACTGCCACTGGTAGGCTACCAAGTTGGTCTTGAGCAGGTTTAGTCACATATAGAGGTTCCGTTACCCAAAGAAGGGAACACACGTTGTCCCCAGGATTCAATAGATATATCTTAAGAGTTACAGGTAAAAATAACAAAAAAACAAACAAACAAAAATCTAAGAGCTAAACATTTAAAATGTCTGTTCCCTAATTCTTACCTAATTCTAGAGACCTTAAACATTTCTTGCAAATCTAATTTATTTTCTTCCTCAGTGAAAAAATGAAGACTTTCCCCCTCCTCTCTTAGCTCTACATTTTCCTTGTCACTTAAGGCACCTATTAAAATGACCTTTAAAAAAAAGTGATCTTTAAGAAATTAGAGTCAAGATGTAGACACCCATTTAATTTATTTATTGACAATTTTGGTTTAGATAATAGTAAACACCAAAAAAATAGTTTGGCTGGTTGTTTGCATGGGTGAAAAACAGCTATTTTAGAACCACTTTGATTGTATTTTTTTACAATGGAAATGGTTTTATGGATTAAAATTCAGAGTGAAATGTAAAGGATTGCACTGCATTGTCTATTGTGAATGGCTACTTTCCCCTCAGTTCAGGTTAGTGCCAAGTCACACTAGATTGATGAAAAGCGCCCTGAGCAATCTTTTATTATGCAGGCTGCGCAGGATCTCATGAGAGGAAATTGAAGGTATGGGACAACAGCATAGCCACTCTTTGCACTGGAGGAGGGAAGAGAAGGGGAATGTACAACAGGCACAACTTGCTTTTGGTACTCTGATTTCAATTGGGATAGTTGACTAGGTCACTTGCTAATACTCAGCTGCTGTTGGCTGAGAGAAATTTAGCAAGGCAACAAGGGACAAACAGAAGGAGAGTTGTGTGTTTCTTTCCAGCCAACCATATTGACTGCAAAGAGATATACTAACAGGGTGACCAGATGTCCCAATTTTATAGGGACAGCCCTGCTGTTTGGGTCTTTGTCTTATATAGGTGCCTATATTACCTCCCACTCCCTGTCCTGATTTTTCACACTTACTATCTGGTTACCCTATATACTAATATTCTAAGAAAAAGCAATGTTCTTCTTTCTATTGAAGGAAGGAAGGAAATTCTGCTATCATTTTGTCAACAATTGTGTTTTGCTGAGTGGTAATTGCAGAGGGTTCTCCCAACTCATTTTTCATCCTTTCTTTGAAGAGTATCCCTAATACACAGCACAAGGATTTTGCTTTCCTTTTCAGTTTCCATCTGTTTTTAAGATAGAGAAGAAAATGGTGATGCCTCCATCTCTTATTTATCTGGAGGGCTTTGACATCCTTTTGATATCTTGTGAGCAGCAGAAGCTCAGAAGAAATGAGTTCACATCCAGTCTAAATTTGGACAGAGGCACAAAGCCAGAAGAAAAATGCAGAACTTCTCCAGGAACTATGGCTGCTTAGAAATGTCATTTCAAAGAATTTGTTCAGGAGAGAATAAGCTAAATTCATCCCTGGGGTAGTTCCACTGAAGTCAAGAGTAACACAAGGGATGAGTTGAACCAATTGTCTTTGCTATGAGCTTTGACCATGCAGGGAGAATAGGGGGGAAATTTTTCCTTTTTCACATCTGTTTGAAGCATTTCTATTTAGCTGTTGGATAACATGCGGCCCAACCTAAAGGGCTCAGTGCTGATGCCCAATGGGAGTTTTGCCCAAATAAGACACTGGAGATCAGGCTCAGTGTTACCAGCTCTTTTCATAGGAACAGGCCACTTTCAGAACAGATTGACGGGTGGACTTTGTGGTAAGAAACACAAGCAGAATTCTTGTTTCCTCAGTAGTGGCATAACACGACAAATTAAACCCAGTTTTCATTTTCTAGAATAGCACTAGAGCCTATGAAGAAATGAATTGTTCAGCTGGCCACTTAATCTAGATGACAGTTTTATTACAATTAAATATCACCCCAAGGATGCCCTTTGTTTGCATTGGACAGATTTTATTGTGTTTATATGGACTAATGAAGCAGAATGAAATTATACAGTTTATATTAAATTTAAATGACTGATTTATTGTATTTAAAGCCCAAAATTATCATCTATACTCTTTAATGCCGCACAAACCAAATTATTACTTCTGCTGTTTTTTATTTTATTTTACTAAGTTGCCCGGTGGAATAAAAGTGACTTTCTAGATGCACTAACATTAGGTTATTTCATGTTCCTAATATTTAAAACTACTACTTTCAAACATCATAACTGTAGAAATGCTTTGATTTCCATCATCTGTCCTGTACTTCAAGTAGGTGGGTCTAATTTCCTAAGAGTAAAATTGCATTTCATATGTTTTTGTCGATGACTCTGAGGAAAACTTTAGAGTTGGGCCCCAGGGCAGCAATGGGCTGCACATGGTCAGACCTCTGTGGTTAAGCGGGGCCTCTTTGAAGTCAAATGGGTCACACAAAGCAGCTTGCAGGAACAGAGTTAATATCGCCCCTCTCTTCACTTTCTATCTTTTCTTTTTTTGTTCTTTATCTGTATTGTAGTAGTACCAAGAGGTACCAGACCCATTGTACTAGGCACTGTACAAACATAACAGAGATGGTCCCTGCCCCCAAAGAGTTTACAGTCTAAGTAAACTTACAGTGTGGGTATATAGTTTTACATGTAAATATTAATCTGGCTGCTTCTTGCTCACATGCTCAGGGTCTAACTGATTACCATATGTGGGGTTGGGAAGGAATTTTATGGTTCTCACTGCACAGACCCTTGATTTCTGAGCCATTGCTGAGTTTCAATGGCTTCTGCAGTCCAGTGCAACGAATGGATTTGTCTGCTCAAGTGATGGAACCTGACAGTTTAGCAACAGCATGCTTCAATGAGTTTCCAGGATTCAGCTCTGCCAATATCAGTTTCTGTTGGGGATAAGTAACTATCAAAAGATGCAGTAGTTTGGATGCCTCCCCAACCCCTATTTGAACTGTAATAATGCAAGCCTGAGGTGGAAATAATGTGAGGTTTTTGTCAGATCTTTTCTACTTGCAGGGCCAGATTTAGGGGCAGGCAACTCAGGCTTAGGGGGCACCAGGCTCAGGGAGTTGTCAGGTGTTCAAAAGTTTAACAGTGGAGTGGAGGGGTGGCACCAAAGATGCTCCTCACCTCGGGTGCCATTTGGTCTAGAGTTGAACCTGTCTACTTGTTGCATCCAGATGGTTCAGCATTAGGAAGTGTAGAGGCACTCCCTGCAAGATTCACTGATAAGGTACCTGCCGCTCATTAGAGCTGAGACAGTGAATAGTTCAACAACTCAGTTGTCTGATTCCACTCAGGAAAGTGATTCTCCTTTCAAATGCCAAGCCTCTGATTCTGGATGAGTAAACTTTTACATGTGAGGAACAGCTACCTCTTTTCTATCTTTACACCTCTACACCAGTGTTCCTTTGCATGGGTCACTTGGGGGAATATCACTTCTCTCACTGAATTTTCAATCAGAGAAAAAAACACAATAATTTAAAACACTGAGGCCCAGATCCACAAATAAGTCTCTGCTTTAGACACCACTGCAATCCACAGAACCCCCAGTTGGCTGATACCAAATCCTGTAGGCACCTAAACTCACTCAATGCTTAAATTCCAGAAGGGTAGCCATGTTAGTCTGGATCTGTAAAAGCGGCAAAGAGTCCTGTGGCACCTTATAGATTAACAGATGTATTGGAGCATGAGCTTTCATGGGTGAATACCCACTTCATCAGATGCATGTATCCTACATAAAGAGATAAATGAACACAAATCAGATATTAAGAATGGCAATATACAAAAACCTGTAGGAGAACACTTCAACCTCACGGGACACACAATAGCAGATTTAAAAGTAGCCATCCTGCAGCAAAAACACTTCAGGACCAGACTTCAAAGAGAAACTGCTGAGCTTCAGTTCATTTGCAAATTTCACACTATCAGCTCAGGATTAAACAAAGACTGTGAATGGCTAGCCAACTACAAAAGCAGTTTCTCCTCCCTTGGTGTTCACACTTCAACTGCTAAAAGAGGGCCTCATCCTCCCTGACTGAACTAACCTCGTTATCCCTAGCCCGATTTTTGCTTGCATATTTATACCTGCCTCTGGAAATTTCCACTACATGCATCTGATGAAGTGGGTATTCATCCACTAAAGCGCATGCTCCAATACGTCTGTTCATCTACAAGGTGCCACAGGACTCTTTGCTTCTTTAATGCTTAAATTGCTGTTGTAAAAGTTGTCTAGGCACCTATGTTTCTGCCTCTGGGTAGATGCCTAATTCCAGACAGCCAGGTGTTTATGTCACACCTGAGCCCCAGAGCAATTCACAAACCAAGGAAAGATAGGCATTCCAGCTATGAGGGAGGAATACCACCACATCTTCCATCTACAAAGGAGGCACCATCTCCTCCAGCCATGTTGTGTCGAGTGAGGCAGGTGCCTAACTCATTCTTGCAAGAAACAGCTTAGAGTCCATCTATATTATAATTAAACACACACGGCTAGCCCATGTCAGCTTACTTGGCTTGCAAGGCTCAGGCTCGTGGGGCTCAGGCTATGGATCTGTTTAACTACGGGGTAGATGTTTGGGCTCGGGCTAGAGCTTAGAGTCTGGGACCCTAGTATGGGGGAGGATCCCAGAGCGTGGGCTCCAGCGCGAGCCCGAATGTCTAAACTAGTGGTTCTCAACCAGGTATCTGGGGTCACCTGGGGGCCAGAAGCAGGGGCAGCATTAGCCTTACTGGGGCCCAGAAGAGAAAGCCAAACCTCTACCGCATGAGGCTGAAACCCAGAGCCCAAAGCCCCACCACATCCAAGGCTGAAGCCAAAGCCTGAGCAAAGTAGTTTTGTTGGGCCCCCTCTGGCCTGGGGCCCCAGGCAATTGCCCTGCATGCTACTCCCTAATGCTGGTTATGTGCAGAAAACCAGTTATTGTAGCACAGCTGGGCCATGGCGTTTTGATAGCATGTTGGGCAAGCTTCAGAAAGAAAAAGGTTGAGAACCCCCTGATCTAAACCACAATTAAACACCCCTGTAGCCAGAGCCCCACAAACCTGAATCAGCTGACACTTGCCAGCTGCAGGTATTTAATTGCAATGTATAGATACCCTTAGGCACGTTAGTTGCCTGACTCCAGAAGCGGGACTCCTAGTTTGTGGAGAGCAAGCAGCAATAGGCACATCCCTGCAGCTCAGAGTTAAGTGCCTAACTCTGGGGGGTTGGGGCTTAGAACATACCCCTTATGTCAGCATCCCCCATTGCTAGGTTAGGCAACTTCCTGCTGGCTTTTGGGACGCCCAGTCTTAGGCACCTTTCTCTCTCAAATCACTATGTAGGTGCCTAGCTCAGGCTTTGTGGATCCCATTGTTATTCCAATGATGTTCTAGGTGCCTAAAAGTTAGGCATTTTGCCTCTCAGTGTTTCAATGCATAAGTCCTTTTGTGGATCTGGGCCTTAGGGCCTGATACTGCTGATCCTTGTTACATCTGTATACCAAGAGGACTCTCTTTGAAGTCAATGGGCCAGATTGTGCCTCATCCTGAAGTACAGACTAACAAGGGAGGACAATTCCATGAGACTCCCCACCTCACAGAATTCCTCCCAGATGGTTCCATCCTTGGATGGAACAGGCTCTGTCCACAAACCTCAGGAAGTGACCATGTGCACCAGCAGCTCTAGAAACCCCACTAGTCAATTGCCACTTGCCACAGCTACTTTTAAAAGGGGAGAGAAGATACTGCAGTGGACATGAGGACAATATGCTTGCTCCCACCCAGGGTAGGACTGCCCATTCCTCGCTCTCCAGCCTGTCCAATCCTTGTCCCTTCCTCTGCGTGGATCTCAGCCACACAGGTAGTGCTGCCCAGATTTATGCACAATCTGGCGCACTGGAAAAGTCACGCGTGAAGTTACTCCTTTACATTAATTTGCAGACTGGGCTCTTGAACTGGAAGATGTCATAAGAAATTATATATAAAACTTATTTTGCTGAAGCTAAGCACTATTTTCACGTGTGTCCACCTCTTTACCCAGCTGCCAGACTGTTGGATAGTCCCATAGCATATGTATCGGGGTTCTTCTTTCTTTGTCCTAGTGCCAACCAACTACAGAGGATAAAGCCTTCATTTTGTGCAACCACTTTCGTGTCCAAAATTATATCCCAGGTTATTTACCTGCTCCGTTTGGTTTAAGTCCCCCACAAAGACTGGTTCTTGAGGACTGTAGTGATCTCCAAATGCATGATTTAACAAAAATGGAAGAGCAGGCTTATGCCCAGAACTGAGCAGTGATATTCAGACCTGTCTGAGTTAGCAGCCAAAGAAAAAATAGCTTATTGATATTGAGACCAAGTACATGAATTCAAAGAAATGTGGCCCCCCATTTCTAGATACAGTTGAATAAAATATGTTGTGATGGCTCAAAGAATGGCAGGCCTCAATTCCGCCTAACCCCTCATCTTTTTTCCCTCCCGTCCTTCCCTAGTGCCCTCCTTCCCTGTTCTGCCTATTCATGTCTTCTCCTATTTTATTACTGTTACCACCACCCGAATGATATATTTGTGTTGTATCGTCTGGTTTTGTATTGTCTGGTCTTTCAGCTTTCACAAGTTGTAAAACTGCGTAATTCTATGGATAGCCTATGAAACATGCAGTTTTTGGAAGTATATTCAGGTTGTAAGTTATTTACCTTTTTGTACTTTCATTATCTTATTTCTTCACGAAAATCAATTAAAAATTAATCACAAAGAATAAAAATGGTTTTGCCAGAGATTTATTACAAAATATGTATCAATTGATCATCAAGAACAATCAGTAACAACCAACCTTAAAACAAGTGACAATGAGTGACTGCAACTTTTTTGTGAGCTTAGATAAAAAGTATCTTATCTCCTGGTATCAGTTACATAGTTGGTACTGCATTTTGATCAGGTGAAAATGGTGTACCTCCAAAGGAATAGAATTCTTTACTGAGGGTGACCTATTCAAAGTGGCCTGCAAGGCCGCATGATTCATTTGGTGATATGGCTGTTCTGTTGTCACATTTGGCTATGTTATGCTCAGGGAATCCACAGAAAGGTTAGATAAACGCATAAAATACTCTTGCTGGGAAGATGCAATGCAAATACCCAGTACTAGAAAGTGTTGTTTACCATAAGTAAATAAATAATGGGTCATTATTAAGGTCCTACTCGAATCATGGGATGACTGTCAAATAATTGCAGCAGAGTTGCGGACAAGACATGGAAAATTATGGAAAATAATAATGGACCGTTATTAACTGCAGTAATTTGGAAATGCTGGCTGCGTGAGGGGCTGTTGGCCGGCGTCCCAGCCACACGTGGGGCTGTCAGCCAAAGCCAACTGTTAAAATGTAACATACATACACAGCATCAAAATGGCAGTGGAAGCCTAATATTGTGGGAAACACAATTTCCACAATATTGCAAATAAGGTAGGGCCTTAGTCATTATTCCTTGCCAGATTAAAAACTACTTTAAAAATGAAAAACTCTTAGAATTCAGAACCCTAACACACGTAAGCACCAAAACAAAAGATAGACAAAGCAGGCTGCTCCGTAAAGCAGAGAAGAACAACTCATCCTACCTTACTCTAGGCCAGAGGTGGGCAAACTATGGCCCCTGGGCCACATCCGGCCCGTGGGACCGTTCTGCCTGGCTCTTGAGCTCCCAGCTGGGGAGGCTAGCCCCCGGCCCCTCCCCTGCTGTCCCCCTGCCCCCTCAGCCATGCCACCGCACGGGCAGCCTGGCTGGCTCTGGCCGGTGGGGCTGCGAGCTCCTGCTGCTCTGAGCGGCATGGTAAGGGGGCAGGGAGTGGGGGCGGGGGGGTTGGATAAGGGGCAGTGGTTCCCAGGGGGCAGGGAGCAGAAGGTGGTTGGCTGGAGAGGAAGTTCGGGGTAGTCAGGGGACAAGGAGAAGAGGGGCTGGTTGGATAGGCGTGGGAGTCTAGGGGGGCCTCTCAGGGGGTGGGGATGGGGGTAGGGGTCAGGGGGCACTCAAGGGACAGGGGGGATTGGATAGGGGGTGGAGTCCCAGGGGGCAGTTAGGGGTGGGGGGTCCTGGGAGTGGGAGATCAGGGGACAAGGAGTGTGGAGGGGGAGGGTTTGGATGGGTCAGGGGTTCTGAGTGGAGCAGTCAAGTGGTGGGAAGTGGGAGGGGGCAGATAGGGGATGGGAGCCAGACTGGGGAGGAACAGCCTTCCCTACGTGGCCCTCCATACAGTTGCGCAACCCCGATGTAGCCCTCAGGTCAAAAAGTTTGCCCACCCCTGCTCTAGGCTATCTCTCTGCAGACTGACTCTGCTAGACTCAAATTAATGTTTCCTTATGCTGTTTCCTAGGCTGCAAGCAGGAGCAGGAAAAACTCCTTAGCATTTGAAGTGATAGTTTACAGTTTTCAATACACCACTGGCTAGGATTAATAATATCTGGGGTGGGGTTCTGTACTGTGTTTAGCAGGTTTTTTCCATGTCTCTGGGGTGTATAGTATGTGGCTATCTAATTTTTTTTCCATTATGAAGACCCTTTTTGGGGATAAGAAGAATCTCCCCTCATCCCGCCCCCCAGCAAAATCCCTCACTGCTTACTTATCCAAAGTGGTTCAGAGCATAAATCACTAAAAGCACCTCTATAAACCATTGGTAGTCCATGGACCATAGTTTGAGGGTAATTTAAGGGGCTGTGGAGCCCAGTGTAGAAAAAAGAGCCTTTAGGGTTTGTGATATTACACCCCATAGTCTTCATAGAAATATGGTTATGATATGAATATGGAATAACTAAGATATTTTATGCAAGATGGCTCATGTAAGGTTCCACTGTAAAGGTTCTGATTTACTGAATGTGATTCCTAAAATTAGGAATATTGACTATGTAATAATTACAGCTGTGTGTGTACTTGGGAAACGCCCACCAAACACTAAGCAATGAGCCTTAATGGGCCATTAGAAAAAGACAATGAATCTTTGAAGATGTGGATCTCTCATCTGCCTGGAGTTCCTGCCTTTGGACATAGCAAATAAACCTGGTTTCATAGTTGCTTTGACACTGCAAGGTCAGGTGATAAGATCACCTGATACAAAATACCATCTTGGACACTGCTGGTACTTTTCCTCTGTAGGGGGAGGGAGATCAAACAAAGGTTTCCCACCTTAGGTAAATCCTTTTTAAGGCTGCAGAGGGGGTTAATCTGGACTCTCCTCCATTGCTTACCCAAGAAGAAAGACCGCTGAAAGTATGAGGAGGGACAAAGGAACTAACCTGAGGGGAAAGGCAGGAGTGAATCCAGACTGAGACAGGGGTCCAGTCTGTAAGAAGAAATAACTGGAACTCTAAGCTACAGAAACTCTGTAACTTGCCTAAAATAACATTTAGGGTGAGAAATTACTTCTTGAAACTAGTCTCTTTAAGATCTTAAGCTTAGTATGTGTGTTTTGTTTTATTTGCTCAGTAATCTGCTTTGTTCTGTTTGCTATCCCTTATAATCACTTAAAATCTGCCTTTTATAGTTAATAAATTTGTTTTGTTTATTATTAAATCCAGTTTGTGCAATTTCTAACTGGGGGGACAATAAGTTGTGCATATCTCTCTTCACACTGGGGGAGAGGGCAAATTTGTATGAGCTTGCACTGTGTGGATCTTTCTATGCAGTGCAATACAGTATCATTTGGGGTTTATTCCCCAAAGGGGCGTGCATGTGAATGCTGGAGGAGTCCTCTCACACAGAGTTGACTTCAGTCTGTGTCTGCAGCTGGGTGTGGCCCTACCTGTGTGTGTGTGTGTGTGTGTGCTGCAAGAGGCAAGAGAGCCAGATTCAGCAAAACAGGGAGAGGGAATCCATATGGTGGAACAGGGGGGACTCAGTGAAACCCCAGTACATCAGGTGGCATCCCAGAAGGGGGGGGGTCCAACCTGTCACAGTTTGGGGGCCATTTAAGAGGTTATGGAGCCTTGTGTAGAAAAAAGAGCCTTTAGGGTTCTAAATTTTTGCTAGCTGGTGAAACTCAAGCTGGCAGTGATCCAATCCTTCTATTTTTGGTTACAGATGGATTGGGTCTGGGGAGAAGTGGGTTACAGTCTTCAGTTTATTTACAGAGCTCTGCTATAAAAGAGGAGTGATTTGAATGTACAGTATTTTGGGGTGCTCAGAATACAATCAAGACAGTATATGTTAAGCCTGTGTGGAATGGAAGCGAATCCATGTGAGGCTCCTGCTTGAAGAGCAAAGTCAGCTGAGGGAGGAGGTGTTAACATTTCTTCCGTTCTAGTAAAAGCTCACTGGGATATGCGAAGCACATTCATTAAGCACTGCTGAAGAGTGACAGATGCTGACACATAATTTGACAGCTGCAAATACCAGGTACTAGGAAGTGTCATTTCCCATAAGTAAAAAATAATGGGTCATTATTTCTTGACAGATTAAAAGCCAGCTACCATGAATGTATGCATTGGTAATCCTGTTTAAATAACACATTCTTTTCTCACTCAGAGGTAAAGGTGATTCCTTTTGTCTTTGCCCTACCGGGCACACACGTGTGCATATGTGTCTGCACGGGCTACAGGTCCCCATCTGTGCCTGTCCACAGACGATGTGATTTGATTACATCTCCAGGTCTGGAGGCTTGGCTGTAGCAGCTCATGAGTTTAGCTCTGGAGGCCTTAGGTTCAATCCCTGGTATATTGGCCAAGAGGGCAGCTGTCACCGCTCCATTTGATGCTTAGGATACTTTGAGACGTCTGAACCCATAATGTAGATATTGTCGCCCCTTTTTGACCTGAGCGGCTAGTCAAAGTTGGGGCCATGGGAATGCTCCAGTTGGAAGTAGAAATTGATGGAGTCTGGTATTTTCTTTGATGCAATCTTGTTTATTTACAAGGAATGTTCAAAGTCCTGCTTCTCTGAATGCAGGAGGAATTAACAACAAAATGACCCGTTTCTTAGCTTACAGTTCCAAGCGCCTTTAGCTAACAGACTCAAAAATTCTTACCCTCGCTTTTCCCAGGGCTACTGCTTGGCTTTCTTGCTTTTTACTTTCTTGTCTTTTTTAGTCTTTTGTCTCTTCTGCATGTGCATGTGTATGCACACACGCATGCATGCTCACTCCTCGGCAGGTTCATTCCTCTTGTCTTCGGTGGGCATCTTATGCTTACAGTCATGTTAACTGAAAGGTGAGTTCACATCTGTCAATCTCAATAGGGTTTTAACTCAATCCATAGCAAGATTTAACCCAGCTCATACCAACGTGTATGTCTGTTCCTTTAGTATTCTATAAGGATGTGTGTCATGGGTTTTTAAATCTTATGACTACAGCTGGTCAGACACAATCCAACTGAACAGTTTTTCAGCAGAATTTGCCTGTTCATGCAAATCAAAACATTCTGTGGCAGGTTTGATTCAATCAAGTTCTGCTGGAAACCAGGCAGCTTTTGAAACCTAACTCCCAGAGCACGTTTCCTGCCAGAAAGGCTACCAAGTAGCCTAGACTTCCAGAGTCCACCAGTCAGGGGCAGCCCACCGGACTGACTGTTTCTCTGAGTTTCTCTACAGACTAGGGACCGAATGGCTACAGACTAGGGACCGAATGGCTAGGCAGCAGTTCTGCAGAGAAGGACCTAGGGGTGACAGTGGACAAGAACCTGGATATGAGTCAACAGTGTGCCCTTGTTGCCAAGAAGGCCAATGGCATTTTGGGATGTATAAGTAGGGGCATTGCCAGCAGATCGAGGGACGTGATCGTTCCCCTCTATTTGACACTGGTGAGGCCTCATCTGGAGTACTGTGTCCAGTTTTGGGCCCCACACTACAAGAAGGATGTGGATAAATTGGAGAGAGTCCAGCGAAGGGCAACAAAAATGATTAGGGGTCTGGAACACATGACTTATGAGGAGAGGCTGAGGGAACTGGGATTGCTTAGTCTACAGAAGAGAAGAATGAGGGCAGATTTGATAGCTGCTTTTAACTACCTGAAAGGTGGATCCAAAGAGGATGGATCTAGACTATTCTCAGTGATAGCAGATGACAGGACAAGGAGTAATGGTCTCAAGTTGCAGTGGGGGAGATTTAGGTTGGATATTAGGAAAAACTTTTTCACTAGGAGGGTGGTGAAACACTGGAATGCGTTACCTAGGGAGGTGGTGGAATCCCCTTCCTTAGAAGTTTTTAAGGTCAGGCTTGACAAAGCCCTGGCTGGGATGATTTAGTTGGGATTGGTCCTGCTCTGGGCAGGGGGTTGGACTAGATGGCCTCCAGAGGTCCCTTCCAACCCTGATATTCTATGATTCTATGATTCTATGAGTTGGGAGGTTCTAGAACTTTCCCTTCTATGGAGAATTTCAAAAATTTGAATCAGAATGAAACCAAATTTCAAAATATAGAAATTCTCTGTACAGCTCTATCTTCTCTTTCTCAAGAAGAGAACATGGACTGAGTGAGACAATTTACATGTTCAAAACAATCAAATTAACTTACACCACCAAGTCAACTTACCATGTGAACTTACTGCTGTTACCCTTCTTCTCCTTCCCTCTTTTCTCCTATAGTTATACTCGCTCATTTGTGTCTTGTTTCAAAGTAGATGATCAAATCCTTGGGGTGGGGACTGTGTCTTCCTGTGTGTCTGAACAGGGCCTAGTGCAAAGTGGTCCACATCCTGAATGGAGCTTCTAGGTACTACTGCAATATAAATACAACCAAGGAGCTAACTGATCTCAAGATAAATCTATTCCATAACAAGTTGCTTACAATATGGAGGCTCAGATCTTGAGCTGTGCTCAGCGTAGCTCAAGATAGGGAGGAAAGAGAGAGAATGGTGTAAGTATGGCTATAAACCAGCACCACCACCAAGCTGGTCAGTTTGTGAGGCCTGTCCCCACAATAAATTAATTTACACCAGATACTCATGGTACCAAGGAGCTGTTCTCATAGTGAATGTACAGACACAATCCAACCACCCTAGCTTTTCAATGGCCACACCCCACTGCACCAGCATCTGAGAAGGGGGCAGTGTAGGAGCTTATTACATTTAAGGATTCCCCTGAACAAAGTGAATCCTCTGGCGGCCAGGTAGGCAGCATTGGCACTGTTTTATATCAGCAGAGCAGTGCAAAGCAGCCTTAGAGCACTGAATAATCTAATCCTTGTAGACTTTTTTCCTGTATGCATAATATACTTACAGAAAGAAGCATTATTTATTTACTTATTTCTGTTATTTTTAAATCTGCATGTATCTGTAGCTATAGATTAGATGTATATCACCAACCCTCCTGCATAACACAGGCTATAGAATATCACCCAGTAATTCTATAATGGTGGGGTATATGCCTTCTGTTTTACACAAGTGCAATTGCATGCATTAAAGTTGTATGCCATCCATGAAAGTATAATATTTACCGAAGCATAAACTGTATCCACAAAATCTTAAACATTTCTACTGCATATTTTAATCATAATTATCTTTTATGCTACATTAATAAAGAGGTATGTAGCTTTAGATATTTTAGCATCCTTGCTATGCTTAAATTCTGTTAGCATTTACTTTTAACAAATGGTGTTTGTTACTGTCTTTGTAAATTGTAGATAATTAGAGACTCAATAAGATGAACAAACAAAACAATCTCATTGGACAAACCACCAGTGAGATCATTATAGGATCTTTGGGGCAGGGACCATATCTTTGTTCCGTTTGTACAGCATCTAGCACAATGAGGTCCTGGTCCTTGACTTGAGCAGGTAGGCACTGTACAAATGTAAATAATGATAATTGGATACATGTTAAAGGCTGTACTACCACTCCAGGGTATTGATCAGTCAAAAGGAGAGGAGCCTGAAATGTAGTAATGATCATTTGTTTACTTCCCATAGGGAAAAAAAAAGCACACGGCGCGGTGGGGGGGGGGGGGGGCGGGAATGTAAATTAAATGTTCAATTTAAAATATCTCATTACACAGCTAATTATCAAATCAACGGATATATTAAGAAAACTTTCCACTCCAATCTGCCAGTTTCTTCTCCCCCATTTTGTAACTGGTGGTTGTTCAGCAAATTGCAGCTTTTTCTGTCTATCAGTGGGAGAAGATTACCTCCTCAGGATGACTATCAAAGGTTGTCAAAAAGGTAGCCCTATAATCTCAGGCACCTGGCATCAGCTGGGAGCTTAGTTTTTGTGAATTCAGTGTCATGCTATCCAGTCTTCTAACAGTCTAGGTCTAGATACAAGTCTTCTAACAGTGCTAGGTCTGTTTAAAAACAAATTCTCCTCTGGCTGCCCACCAAGATTTTGACATAATCTCAATCGCAATGGCCATTCAGGACAAGAAGCTGAAAAGCATTGAATCAAGACTACAGGTGGAATAATAGACCACTGAGACGGGATATGTGATTTGCAAGAGGTAAACTGGTGCAGATAAAATGAGTGAACAAGCCTTCACCAGTGCCTCTTAAACTCCACCCTAACCAAGTCTAGTGTGATAGAATTATTAAATATTTAGAAGGCACATACTATTATTTATTATCATTATTTATTTACATAATGCCAAAACTTCTCTAGACACGTTACTGCACATCAGAGGCATAGTCCCTGCCGTGAAAAGCAGACAGGCTAAATAATTTGTCAGTGTGTCTTGAGAATATAAGTCTCATTTTTCAAAATCAGCCATAGAAAGATAGTGTATGCATCCCTTTCCTGCATAGGGCCATGTTTGTCCAAAAAAAAGGAGCCCAGTGTTAGGCTCCTATATCCGTTTAGGCACCTGCCTGATTTCCAAAATTGCTGGTGACCCAAAAATCCCCAAATTGTCTAAATATGGATTTGGGAACCTAACGTTAAGTGGCTGTATTTGAAAGTTAAGCACATGCATAAGCCTTAGTTTTCAGTTTCACCTTGACCTTTAATGTTCTGGATAGAACTGAGTGAAAATTTTTGTCAAATAATACATTTTTCAGAAAATGTAGATTTGGAGCAATCAAAACTATCCCCAAATTCACGTCAAATTTGGCAGATAGTTTGAGCCAAATAAAAAATGAGGAAAATAATTTCAAAAAAGTCAAAAGGGTTCATTTTGATACTTTCACCATGAACAGTTTCATTTCAAAAATGTAAATTTGAATTGACCCAAACAGAAACGTGTTTTGTTTTGTTTTTTGTTTCAGCAAGAAAAAAATCATTCATTTTTGGTTTGAAACAAAGCACGTTTGGGATTTTTTTTTTCAGATTTTTCATGTCAGCCACCAAAAAAATAATTATTCACTCAGCTCTTACGGATCAGGAACCAAGATTTACTTTTATACATTAATAAACTTCTCAAATGAGAAATAATCTGATGGTTATTTCTCAGCTCTTGTGTTCAACAGCCGTCTAGTGCTGGTTTTATCAGTAAGTCAGAAAGAGGTTACAAAGGCAGTTAGTGAGGAAGTGTTACAGAACACCAGTAAAGAGGCTGACGGACTATTGGCAGCAGGAGCCTACTAGGAGACAATCATATCAGAATGAAAACAGCTGTCTGCCAGCACCATAAACCTTTAGGAAATGTTATGAGTGATTAGTTGTTACACTTAATGTGTGAAAGTTGGCTTCTGTCTGACTATGGACAAAGTAAACCCCTCCTTTTTTTCTACTTACTTCTACTCCTATAGAGAAACAACAGGACATGATGGACATTAGAGTTTTAAAACTCATAAAAGCCAGGACATTCAGAGTTAGAGCTCAAACCATGGCAATGACTGTCTCTTTCTAGTTGGGTACCTTTGTGTGAGCAGGTCAAGTGAAATGAAAAAGACCAGGAGGCAAACTGAAAATGGGTCAAAACTCTAATGGGAAAAGCATCTCAGTCAGGAAGGAACACTCAAGCATACATTATACAGCACCTGTCCTCTTTGAGATTTGGCTGAACTTGCTTTTCTTTTCAATAGTTTTTAAAACCTTGCTGGCTGCTGAACAGTGACAAAGGAATGGTCTTATGAACAGACATTCTGATACATGCTATATTGTCTTCTTCCCATGTAGATGTGTCGGATTGATTTCCCTGCCCCTGCCTTGGCTGAACATTTCAGGGTGCTTTATAGTGTCATGTTAAACAAAAAAAGAGCGCTGAATAGTAGCTAAGATGACATTCTGACTTCCTGATCTTGAAACACTTAGTTCATATGCACCCAGAACCAGGTGTTCAAGGTAGGCATTTGAAACCAAATCAACTGTGACTGTAAATGTGGGTGTTCAACATGGATTAAACCATCCTCATTCTGTTTAGTAGAGTAGTCTCAAAGCTGGCTTTGTGGGAAGGATTTTACCCGATGCATTGACTGAAATGGATTTGAAAATTAGGTGTTTTGCTTAATGTTTTAAATTGAGCCTACTGCTTTCAGCAATCGTATCAATGATTAATGTTTACATAGAACCTTTCAACCAAAGATCCAAAAGCACTCAGCATATGCATACCAATGAATACTTTGCACAACACTGGAAAAAATAGATTGTTCTAGGGTGAAAGGTAGCTGCTAGCCTATTGCAATGCTGCAAAACTGTTCAGAGCAGAGAATAATGATTTTGGCGACGACACCAGAGTTAATATTGCTGCTGTTGAAAAATATGCTATAGGACTTCTACGGACCAATTTTGCAGGCCCTCAACTTCCAGGATGGAAATCCTCATCCTATTGGAGACAATGGAAGATTTGCCCATTTACTTCAATGGGGTCCAGATTTCATCACCAGAATTCAATGGGATTTATACTCAGAGAACTTGTAAGATCTGACTCTAATTAACCACAAGTAGTTAAGACCTCCTGGTTTGTATCTTATTCAAGAGAGAGCTTGCCAGCAACACAGTTCCCATAACATGACGCAGGGACATTGGTTTAGTACTGACATATAGATGGAAATGTATCAACTGCTGAGCCTCTAACATCAAGTAGCCTGATGGTTTTTCCCTGAATGTTTCCCACTCATGTATGGATCAGGCTTGCTAAAGTATCATTATTTGTGATGGCAGCAGTATAGAAAGAACAATCCAGCTTCTGTCCTCCTTTAAATTTGATTTAACATCAGAGGAGGAACTTCCTTTTGCAAACATAAGACATTTCTTGGAGTTTTAATCTAGAATTAAATTAAAGCAGAACTTCTCTCTCTTCTTCTTTTCACCTAAGAATCCTTTGCTTCAGCTGTATTGGAATCTAGAGATCCCAAAGACTCTCTATTGTAAACAGTAGCATGCATGGTGTACTGTAGAGATTCCCTAACCTTAAACTTTGAAGATGTTATCGGCTCTTCCACTTCAATACAAAAGCTATTGAATAAAAATTGTTACAGATTTGTATGGTATGGTCCACTCCTCTTTACCCTTTTCTCAGAGTTATTTAGCGTATTACAATACAAGGCTTTTAATTCAACGCTCTCTGACCATGTTGATGCTGCAAAATAGCAGGATCTTCTAGGATCATGATGCATTTATCACATAGATTTTGAAGCTCTAGGGAAAATGAAGCACTGAGAAAGAAGTTAAGTTGAAGAACATAAAGAGAAAAATAGAAACAAGTCTCCAAATGTTGAAAATATAACTCCATTTTTTCTAACTTCATCAGCTGGGGGTGTTTCCTTCTGATAGCCACTTTGAAATGGCAAAGAAATGCTTTCTTCAGACTCTTGGGGTGGGATTCTAAAGGGGGCTTAGGCACTGCAATGCTGAGAGTTGCAGCACCTAACTTTTAGGTGCCCAGAAGCCAAGTGGAATGTACAGCCCTGAGTTAGGCACCGCGGCTACCCATGCCCCAGTGTGCACTGTTGCAACACTCACACTTCGAAAAATCCTTCTGTATTTGGAATAGTTTTATTAATACAGTTAGCAAAATCACCAACACTGTAACTCAGCAAGGTAGCTAGAATGCAGAATGCACAGTCGAACAGTCATATACTCACACCATCCCACTTATAGCAACCTGAAATGTTAGCCATGATCTTCCTCATCACCACCGCCAGTGACCATTGTCCTGGTACCTCTCAAGGGCTACATTTCTCTCTTCCCAAGTACACAGACTGAGATACAACTTTTATAATATGTTATGCTGACACCACTATGCCTAATGCATATTCAGTAGAAGTCTCTCCCTTCTTCCTTATTTGTATTTCTTCACCCTACTAACATTGGGGTGTCTTTATCCTATAGGTTAGTATATTACTGACCTCAACTTATCATATATGTCAATTCGTTGCCAAGGCACTCTTGTGGTCACATGTATGTGGATGTTCCTATCCTAAAAATATGCAAAACCTGGTATCAGTTCAAGGTTTTTGTGGTTAAGTCATATAAACTTCCCCCTTAAACACAACTTCTACTCTTTCCCAAAATTCAGGGTGACTGTCAGGCCATTTATCTGTGTCAAAGTTTGCAGGCCTCAAAGCCTTATGCTAACTGCTTACGTCAATGTCTTACAGGACACAGGCCTGTAGGCTCATTGCTCTACTCCCTTAACTTATGCCTATGGCTTACCTAGCAAATTCCTATACCTCTAGGCCACAGGATGCGCATTCCAAACCAGCAGGTGCTGCCATCCAAATATAATTTTGTGAATTGAGACTCTGTAGCCAAATTCACTGACAAGTTGCCTGAATCCTTTAGGGAAGAGTTCAGGGCATTTATCGTGGGAGTCCATCTGGTTGCCAAGGCATCATTACAATAAGCACTGGGCATAACTGATACAGCTGCCAGAGTTATGGCATCAGTGGTTATCATGAGAAGGGCATCATGGTTGCAAAACTCTGGAATAGCACAAGGCATCCAAAGAGTGTGGGAGACCTGATAAAATGGATAAGACTTTATATTCGTTGAAAACTCACAAGCAACCCTGCACTCTTTGGGGATTTATACCCCAGCCATGAAAAGGGGTCCCTTCACAGGTCAGCAACAACAGCAGCAATACTGGCCCCAATGGTATTTTAGACAGGTACCATACCATTTGAGGCACCAGACTACTTCAGAAAGAGGAATAAGTCCCATAGGAGGAGGTCTTCTGGATCTACTTTCACTCAGCCAGCCCATTTCCCTTCCACCTTCAGCCAGACTTGTACATTGATCTTAATACTATGCTGGCTGTCCTTGTGAGTCCTCTGTTTGAGCCCAGAGCAATCTGCTCACTCTCTCTCCTCTCCCAAAACACAACTTTTCATCATCTTGACATTCTGTCTCCTATGCAGATTGGATGAAAACTCAGCCAATCACCACACAGATGGTCTCCAGGTGGATACCACAGCTTATATACGGTAGCTTAGACTATGCCTCTGCAGGCATTATGGGCCCATTCCACAAGAGCTCAAGCAATATCAATCACATTTCTCAGTGAGGTCTTGATGTTGGACATTTGCAGGGCTGCTACCTGGCCTTCTGTATGCATTTTTGCTAGACAATATGCTGTTACCATGGCATCTAGATCAGATGCAAAATTTGGGAAGATTGTTCTGCAGTCACTGTTTAAATGGACTCCAAGCCCTACTGCCTAGCAAAGCTGCCTGGGGGTCGCCTGAGTGGAATACATCTGCCCCCACCTGAAGAAGAAAAGTTGGATACTTTCCTGCTACTGTAACTGTTCTTTGAGAGGTGGGTACAGCCATGGATTCCACCACCCACCCACCACACCTTCTGCATTGGAGTCCTGAGCCTTGTTGTGAAGGAACTGGGGAGAAGGGCCAGGGTGGCATCACCCTTATGTAGCCATGGGAGAGGCCAGAGCCATAGAGCATGAGCACCATGCCTGTGGGTACTGCTAGGCAAAGTTCTCCAGCTTCCTTATGCTGGGTGCACACACGCACGCACGGGGACATACACACACATGCCCCTGAGTGGAATACGCATCTGCGCCTACATCTTGGAGAACAACAGTTACAGTAAAGGTAATGACAAGTTTCAGAGTAGCAGCCGTGTTAGTCTGTATTCGCAAAAAGAAAAGGAGTACTTGTGGCACCTTAGAGACTAACAAATTTATTTGAGCATGAGCTTTCGTGAGCTACAGCTCACTTATGCTCAAATAAATTTGTTAGTAAAGGTAAGTAACCATCTTTGACTGGGGGAACGCAACCATCTTTTGTGTGGATTTTGATGCGCTCTCAGCACACCTTGAAAGCAAGATAGGCGGGGAATGCCTCATTTGTTAATCCTGCTGAAGCTTAGGTGTTACACAGGTGCTCAGCTTCTGGATAGGGTCAGACTTAGGTGTCTGTGCACATGCTCAGCTACTGAACTTTAGATGCTTCAGAGACTTTAAAAGTGGAAACACAGGCACGGAGAGAGGTTAGGTTCCTACAGGCTTAGGCAGGGGCTGAGCAAGGGGATTTATGAATTCCATCATCTCTGTGAACTGAATGCACGACTAATGGAAATGCATTGGTTGCGTGAACCGTCTCAGAAACACCACCAGGAAGGAGGTTGCAGATTATTTTTTCCTCTTTTTTGCCACTGTGTTTTCACAGCTGTGACGTGTGGATGAACAAGCCAAAGCCAACAGACATGCTTTGCTCCTGCCCCAATAGTCCAAACAATGCAGAGATTTCCCGCCACCCCCCTCCACAAAGATCTTTGGCAAACCTCAGTCTTTAGAAATAAATAAATAAATAAATGAAAATGACAAATATTGAGTGTATCTAAGGCAAATCAAGGATACAATTTCAGAGTTAAAAAAATAAAACAAAATCCCTTACAAATGTTAAAAGGGAAAAAAAACAGTACAGGCATGACTTGCAGGCATTCTGAGGCTGGAGACTTTGCTATAGTGGGTATTTGAATGCCACCTAGTGGGCCTATGTAACTTATAGCCAGTGGAACAAAGAAGTTAACTCATGCTCCCTAAATTGACACCATTGCATCCTACCGTGCCTGTGGCATTTTATATGCTGCGCCACGAGGAGTGCCATAGTATGTGCAATAGTGTATACGTAACAAGGTATATTCTGCATCCCTAGCAAGCTCCATTAATGTTAATTGGAGTTACACAAGAAGAATGCACCCCAGTGTGTTGCTAATAAGTCATTTGCTAACTCAGTACTAGCTAAGAATATTGCACTGATGTAAGTCCTATATGCTTAAATGCAGAAGAGGACATTGGCCAGGACACCCTTTCTGGTACAGTACTTGAATGCTCTTATGAGAACGTAACAGGGAAAGATTAGATCTCTCTTTGAAGCTCACAGAATATCTAACTATGAGGTCAAACACTCGGCCTTCTTTGGGCTGCTGTACAGAAATAAGAACAGATTAATGCTGACTGCTCTGACAAGTTGTAGTTTGCCGTGCTTTATACAGACAGAGCAGTACTAGCTGCAATAACAGATTTGGTTTCCATTGTAAGGCAGATTGTGTTTATATGTGGGAAAATAAACTGATGGCAATTCCTACTACAGATGCGTATATGGCAATTTAGTGATGACTCACTAAGTCCATACTCCTCCCCTGGCATGTCATAAAGGGTACAGGATGAAATGGCAGGAAGGAAATGGCACTTGGCCAATCAGTTCACCTGAGGACCTTTTAAAAGGTCAGTCCCCAAAGGGAGGATTTGCAGCCAAATATCACTGTTCCTCACCTTTTTCTCTTGGCACATCTGGTCACATGAAGCTTCAGAAAAACCTAAGGTAATAGAAGGAGGAATGGAGTCACTTGGTGAATGTCTTGAGGGACTGGGGTGTGGGAGGGAGGCCAAGGATGATGTTAGGAAAGCAGTGCATTGAGAGGCTGAGATTAGAGGAGAAGGGTAAAGGGGTTACAGAGGGATAATTACTATTTTTGTCCATCCTGCCCTTTCCTATATAGTATTGCAGTATTTCATTCATGGATGAGCAACTGGATCTAGGAGGAGCAGAGGGGTAGGCACATCCCCACCACCTTACAGTCATACTCTGCCCGCCCCACAATGCATTCCTTTGATGTTTTCTCCCCCTTCACTTTCCCTCAGGATCTCCAGCATTGGCCCAGCTTGTCTCTTTGGAACATATGAACAACCCCCCATTGCAGAGCGGGGAGGGTTAAGGATGTAGTAGAAATGGAGTTAGGCAGCTTGTGACCGCTTATTTGGGCAGCAGCTGCCACTGCACAGGCCCCTGTGTGTTAACTCTAATTCTTACTAAAAATAAATACTTTCAGAATTATTTAGACCGCTTGCATTTTGAGGTGTGCGCTAGAAAGGCAGAGTAGCCTGGGAGGCAAGAGCCCTAAGGGACATTCCTGGATTTGTCACTGGCTTGCCGTCTTATAATTATTTGTATTATGGTGGCCCTCTACAATGTCTGTGGTATCCATGAGGTTGGACTACAGGGTCATAGACGTCCCTTGAGACCTTAAAAATATATGACATCACAGTCCCTAAGCCCAGATTCTCAAGGTATTTAGGCACCTCAGGCTAGATGCCAAAAGAAACTGAGGATGATGACCACCACCCTCATCAATTTTAGCCTACTGGTTAGGGCATTTCCCCTGGGATACGGGAGATCCCCCAGTTCAAGTCCCCTTCTGCCTGGTGGTGGGAGGCAATGGGATTTAAACAGGGATCTGCCACCTCTCAGGTGTGTGCCCTACCCACTAGGGGATGGGCAATTATGATGTGGGGTTCCCTCATGCTCACCTGCTGATGCTGTTCCACTGTGGCTAAATAATGAAAGGCTCATATTAGGTATATGAGAAAGAGAAAAAGCATTAAAATAAGGATATAGCCTTGGGGTTCGAGCACTCCCTTGGGAGGTGGCCAGGAGCCAGTCTTCCTGCTCCAATGACTTCTTTAATTATTTCTCCACAGTGGAACAGCTTAACAGGAGATCCTGAGGGTGCCCCACATCAGCATATCCCATCGCCCAATGTGGGGAGGAGGATGAGATCTCAGTTAAAACCTTTAGCTCATGGGTTAAGGAATCCCTTGTCCTCATCAGGCAAAGCAGAGAATTAAATCACAGTCTCCCACATCTAGGGTGAGTGCTCTAACTATTGGGCTAGAAGTGAGGTTGCTGTTACTCCTTGCCCAGCCATTGTCTGTGGTGTTAGGTATGTTTTGAGACTTTATTGGATAAAGCCCTGTGGGGGAAGGCCTATCTTTACCTGGTTTGAGGCTCATGCTGGGCTGAGCTATGAGAGTGGCACCTAACATGAGGCATTGTACACATGTCCAGCAGCAGAAACTTTAGGGGACTTTTATAAGGGAAAGTTAGGCAGTGAGGGATTTTAGGCACCTCCAGAATTGGCAGCAGCTGAACAGGGGTTTTGACAATCTCAAACTCCCAATGTGGGAGTTAGGTGCCTAAGTCAGTCTTTTTGTGGATTTATACTCTAAAAATGCAAAACAAAGGGGGTGACAGGACAGCAGAAAAAGATACAACACACAAGACAAAACATGACCAGAGTGGTACCAAGCACAGGGGTTTTTTTTAGTTACAGATGATAATATATTAGTTTTATTTCTGTTACAAAAACTTGGATGGGTATTTCTGTGGGGTACACGTGGTTAAAGTCAGCAAAAGGAAAAGCCTGCTGGTTTAAGGCAGGGGAGTGGACAAAGGGAGAGGTAGGCAGGTAATTGGGCTATTGCTGCAGTTCATGTGGAAGAAGGATGGCATGTCCTGAACTGGCCTTTCTGAGTCTGGAAAGGGGGCACATGACTGCTGTGACTTATCTGCTGGTGCCCTAAGACTCTAGGGACTGCTATAGTCCAACCCCTGAAACCTCTTCCAGGCAGAGAAGAAAGGGAGGCTTTGGGGCCTGATGTCCTAGGCAGATTCCTCTGGGTTTGGAATGGAGAGGCATAGGCCAGGATTGCATGGCACTGACTTACTTCCCAGGCCCTTGTAACTAGTGATTTGTGATGGCATTACTTAAAAGTTGATATGTGTCTAAACCATAACCCAGACCCTCAAATATGTGGGGCATTCAAAATCTGCAACCACGTCTCTTGACTTTGTGTCTACCTCTAATTACAATTTCACTTGAATGGTGGGGGGGGAGAGAGAGAGAATGTAACTAAATGGTTGCTTAGCAGCTCCATTGTGCACTCCTGGGAGAGAGACACAAATCATGGATTAACATGATCAGGTCTGAGTCAGATGAGAGACGATGCAATAGTATAGTCAATAACAGCCGGTGTTTTTTCCTGCTATGACTATTTGAGCATTCAGTGTCAGAGAGATGCCTTGAGATTCCCAAGGCTGCAGACCTATTTAGCAAGCTGGATCTAAATGCCCTTTATAGTGGGGAATGGTATAGAGGAGGCAAATGCAGCCTCTGGTTTTTTCAGTCTGCTCTCCTAATGGCTTCAGATAAATAGCGATGAACTTTGTGAGATACTGAGGGCTGTGAAGCTGGAACAACTAGTCGTCCAGGTTCTATGCCACCTCTGCCACACACAGCCTTTCTATGCTGTTTATAACATAAGATTGATAATACTTAGTATCCCTAGTACTATATGTGAGTTCGTAGTACTACTGTATATCTGAAGCTTAATTTATTAGCATGCTCCTTCTGATGGAAGTCGCTATGGAAGTGCAATGTATAATTGCCTGTGCTGTGTTAGCCTCCTCTTATTTTAGAAGCATGACAAATTATCTAAAAATATACAAAAATGGGAAGTTTGTACTTGGTTTTCTAAAGCACAAGGCTTCATCACATAATCCAAGTACCATCCGGAAATGCCTTATCCAGTGCCTGGAAAACTTTCTGTGGCTGACCTCAAAAATATAAAATTACAGCCATATTCAGCCAAAAGCCTTCATCCCCCTAATTATTTGGGATGGTCTCATTCCATGGTACAGTTACTCCAGTCAGTCCACTAATTTCTAGTCTTTCTCAAAAAGAATTCCTTACCACTTAATCAGTTGACTCTAGCATCCTACAGTACTGCACGTCAGCACTTTGTTAATGAGCCAGTCCATAACCCAATCCAGCCTACTAACTGTTTAGGGAAAGGATTCATTCTTGATGGAAATATGTTGTCATTTAGGAAACAGCAGGAAAGGAAAACAACAGTGGCTATGTTACCTGCCACTCCCCACAAAAGAATTTCAGATTTCCTTAGGGGAGCAATACGGGACTCATTCTTAGGAATGAAGGTAGCCAGCATTGAACAGGTGACATTCCTGTTGGGCTTTACGTGCATTTCTGTATAAATAAATGCACTTGACACAACAAAACATTGTTCACTATATAAAGCAGTTGACTCTGCCTAGCCCACTAAGCAATCTGAGAAAAGTGAATTTAGTTAGATTTTTTTCTCTCCTTACTGAATCTGTTTGGATTAAGAAAAGCTGTTTAATCACTAAAATATGTGTTCCATAACAAAGTCTGGATTGTGCATAAATTGTTCATCTCACTGTGCAAGCCTGGAACTGACTCCTGGGGCTTTTGGAAATCCCCACAAGGTGCTGCGCGCTTATTGTTTCTTCTGCAGAATTATTTCTCTAATGAAACCTAACATTGAAGAGATGCCAAAAACTGGCTATCCCCGATCTGCCTTCACATATGGCAGTGTCTTTCCAGCCAGTTAACCACCTCTGGACTGGGAAAGAATTGTAACAGCATGAATTCTCTATTTTCTTTGTTCTTGGCTATATATACTTTGGTCCAGATCCTCTGTCTTGGCTAAACTGTACATCGTACAAGCTGGATTGGACGAGGCAGGCAAAGATGACCAACAGCTGCAGCTCAGGCTACTGCCCCTGCACTGAAAGCTGCCTAACTTATGCTAGCTGCTAATGGCCCCAAGAGGCCAAAGCAGAGCTAGGAATCAGTGCAATGTAAGAATGCTCAGGCACACCCCCTTTCTTTTAGCCAAGTCCCCCTCCCCTTGCTGTGCCAGCAGCAGGAAATGATGCAAGAATCTATAGCCCCCCAAAGGCTCTTCATTACCCTGGAATAATTTTCCTTGGGCAGGATATCCTGGCTTTAAGACTGTGCTTGGATGGAACCTGCCCCAGCATGGGTAGAGCAGACCTGGGAAGATACCACCCCCGTTCTCTGTTTGGAGCTAAGCCAAGAAATCTGGGCAGGAGAGGGAAGTAGTGGTGTCTGGAGATTAAAGAAGAGGTTGAAAGGGTGAACAATAGGGAATGGGGCTGTCACCAGGCCATGTGGCAGCTGGCTCGTCTGGGCCTTGAACCAGGGCAGGCAAGGTTAAGGGAAGGAGGAGAGAACCTGGCCCAGGGCTGGTGACGCACAGGTGTGAGAGGAGAGTACCAGATCTCTCACACATACCTTGTGCATTACCTTTCAAGAAAGGCTCTGCTCTCACAAGTGGTGACTGACAGCTTCTGGCACTAAGACTGCCACCATACCTGGAGGTAGCTCCAAGGCTCTATGATGGCCAGTTTCCGTTTATGGGTCCTGCTCTAATTTTTTATAGTCTCCTGGAGTCTTCTGCCATGATGATTCTTCCTCTCAGCTTCTGGACACCAGTGTAAGCATGGGAAGAGCCAGCAACACCAAATGGGTTGGCAGCAATTTATGGTCCACTTACAAAGTCTCCAGGGACTTCGTCGTCTGCTTCTGAAATACAACCATCTCTCAAAGGTGTTTAACAATACACAGCTCAGCTGCACAAAAAAGGAGGAGGAAATGAAGAATACTGTATCCAATGGAGACTGCAGGGAAACACTTAGGCCAGGCACACAGCAATTGGAATATTGCCAAGATGTCAGGGTTAACACACTTACTTTCTGGAAAAGTGCCATGGTATCTTTAAAGCCTTTTGTGGTCAACCCCTTGATTTAGTGTCACATCAGCATAAAAACATAGTGAAATATCTACCACTGTGTGGGATATTAACCAGGAAGAGCCCAATCCTACATTCTTTCTCCTCACTGAAATCAATTCTCAGGCACAGAATTAATGGGAGTTTTTGCCTGAGTTACATATGCAGGATTAAGTCTACCATTTTCATTCATTGAGCTAGCTCCAATCCAAAAAAGTAATCATGATCCACAACCAAAAACTGAACTTGCCCAGAAATTTGAATGAGCAGCCTTAAACTAGCTTAAGGAAGACAGCAAACAGAACAGACTTGAGGGAGAACAAATTATCTTCTTTCTTTAATTGTTTTTTTAAAAATAAATTAAGAGTTCATGTTATCAAGACAATGTACTGCAATGTTGATCTCCAAATACAGTATAAGACTATTTGTCTGAAGTTCATTGTTTGGGGTTGACTAACTCAATATGTAACTTTAGCAATCACGAAACTGAATCAGAGATATCCCAACTCATCCAACAAACTTGAGTGGTCGTATGTGGTGAAATCTAAAGTCTTACTGGTACACATGATATAAATGCTTCTTCTCTTACTTAACAATATGTTCATCTTTGTGGGTAGAACTGTAAGCTTGTTTTATTTAAAAATAAACTCCAACATAACTTTTTAATAAGGTGCAACATATAGACTGCTTTCTACAATTAAAAAACAAAGCAAAACAATATTCATTAGTATGTAGTCATTCCAACATGGAATTAAATGGGATCTTCTACAATGCTTGAATGGTCTTATTTTCTGCTTCACGAAAACAAAAAGCAGTTATTATTACAGTGACAGTCAAATAAGGGACTGGGGCATGTTAGCTTTGTCCTGTTCTTTAACAGAAGGCCTCCTGGTGCAGAACACTTCACATACATGTCAGAAGCTAAGCCTAACTCAACACAGTCCATGCATAACAAATTTGTAATACTGAACTTGCATCATTCATCATCAAAGGTTTTATTCACCCATTTGGTTTGACATCAGCCTCAGTCCAACAGCTTGAAAGCAAGTATTGAACTGTAGTTGCATACATTGAGTTATATACTACAGTAACTTCCTCACTCTTAAATTAACCAAGCTCTGTGAAACTTTTTAGGTTCTGCCGAATTAATTAAGGTTGGGATCTATACTTCAGGGTTTGTCCAGTAACTTCTGAGATCCATGTTGATAAATGCAAAGTAATGCACATTGGAAAACATAATCCCAACTAGAAAAGGAGTACTTGTGGCACCTTAGAGACTAACCAATTTATTTGAGCATAAGCTTTCGTGAGCTACAGCTCACTTCATCGGATGCATACTGTCTGCATCCGATGAAGTGAGCTGTAGCTCACGAAAGCTTATGCTCAGATAAATTGGTTAGTCTCTAAGGTGCCACAAGGACTCCTTTTCTTTTTGCGAATACAGACTAACATGGCTGTTACTCTGAAACCTGTGTTAATCCCAACTATATCTATAAAATGATGGGGTCTAAATTAGCTGTTACCACTCAAGAAAGAGATCTTGGAATCATTGTGGATAGTTCTCTGAAATCATCCACTCAATGTGCAGTGGCAGTCAAAAAAGCAAACAGAATGTTGGGCATCATTAAGAAAGGGATAGATAAGAAGACAAAAAATATCATATTGCCTCTATATAAATCCAGGGTTTGCCCACATCTTGAATACTGCGTGCAGATGTGGTCACCCCATCTCAAAAAAGATATATTGGAATTGGGAAAGATTCAGAAAAGGGAAACAAAAATTATTAGGGGTATGGAACGGCTTCCATATGAGGAGAGATTAATGAGACTGGGACTTTTCAGATTGGAAGCGACAACTGATGGGGGATATGACTGAGGGCTATAAAATCATGAGTGGTGTGGAGAAAGTAAATAAGGAAGTGTTATTTACTCCTTCTCATAACACAAGAACTAGGGGTCACCAAATGAAATTAATAGGCAGCAGGTTTAAAACAAACAAATGGAAGTATTTTTTCACACAGCACACAGTCAGTCGGTGGAACTCCTTGCTAGAGGATGTTGGGAAGGCCCAGACTATAACAGCATTCAAAAAAGAACCAGATAAGTTGATGGAGGATAGGTCCATCAATGGATATTAGCCAGGATGGGCAGGAATGGTATCCCTAGTCTCTGTTTGCCAGAAGCTAGGAATGGGTGACAGGGAATGGATCACTTGATGATTACCGGTTCTGTTCATTCCCTCAGGGGCACCTGGCATTGGCCACAGTTGGAAGACAGGATACTGGGCTAGATGGACCTTTGGTCTGTCCAAGTATGGCCGTTCTTATGCCTTTTGGGAATACTGTATGGACATAAAACACTGATGATACCATAAAGTGCTTGTGCTATGGGCATTACGTAAGACATATTTTATAGCTGTGATAATCACACTGGGTGCCTAGTGTTATCGGTGACAGTCTTCAGAGGCAGTCCTTGCCATGGACTGAAATTCTAATAAGACTAAAAATAGCCTCCTCTCTTTCAGAGATAGAGGGTGTAACTGATGACAGCATTTGGCCTTCTGCATTCAGACTATTACAGTCTACTAAAACAAAAAATACCTACATTCTGCATCCCACAGAGCACCTGAATAGGAAGGCTTTAGGACCAGGTTAGCATCATTACCCCAACATACCTGGAGTTGTTTCCTTTTAAACTTCACATTCTGGGGACATACGTGACACAAGGTAACAACAACAATTGCTTTCTTGCACCCTTGTCCAAGCTTGGTGCTATGGAGGGTTGCAGCATGAATCCTGTACATGGTACAAGCAGCTTAAAGAATGAGAAGCTCTGCTAGAAAATAAATATTTCAGCCATTCTATTGTAGCCCACATACCTCCTGGGTGTGGTGTTCTGTCTCATTTAATGGCACCGAGACCACTTAGAGATTAATAAGTCTGTCACAGCCATAGCTAATAGCCATGTGGCTTTTAGCTCATGCACTAGAGGCTCATGCATTTAGCTCCAGAGATCCCAGGTTTGATCCTGCCTCCTGGGCCAGGGTCTGTCAGTGTTACAAGTGAGGGATCATCCAGGATTTCAACTGGGAAGTCTCTGAAGCTCAGAATGTGCTTCCTCAGCTAAGGGAAGTATGTAACCCACACAACCCCTGGGTGTGGTGCTCTTTCCCATCTAATGGCACCAAGACCATTACGGAGAGATTCATGAGTCTGCCCTACAGCCTTAGCTAAAGGCCATGTGACTTTTGGCTCAGGCATTAAGCTCCAGAGGTCCCAGGTTCAATCCTGCCTGCCGCTGACTGGGGTCTGTCAGTGTTACACTATGTTAATTTAAGTGATTTCTTAGAAAGTGCAAACCATTGCCAGGGAGGAATAAGGAATAAACTGGAGCAGGGAAGAAATCACTGCAGAGCTTCATTTGTCTGTTTTTCTATTTACATGGTGGGAGATTGGTGCCCATTGATTTTCAGTGAGAGTTGGGCACCTAATTGTCCTTTGTGCCTTTGAAAATCTTCCCCGAGCTTTTTACGGTTTTTCCATAGTTATAGCAAACTACATCATACTAAATATTACAGTACCAATTTGCCAATTTTTGCACAGAGAAATAAAGAATCCTTACAAATCAGTCTCTTCATTTTAAAAATAACAGAAGAGAGCTGATTGACAAAACTGCTAAACTGAGTAAACCTGAATGGCTTAAAGCAGGAAACAAAGGACAGGATGTTTAAAGTGAACAAAAGTGTATTCTACAGCTTTAGTTCCACTCCAGTCTCAATTAACTTTTACAAAAATAAATGAAGATGACAAACTTCTCAGTAAATAGGACGATTTTTTTCCATGAAAATATTTTAGTATAATTCAGTAGCAAATAAATAACCATGACATCAGTAACAAGTAAATCAATGTGAATCATACATGCTCAGTTATCTAGTTTGGAACACAAAGGTTTACAGTTGGTACTAACTTATTTATAAATATCTGCTAGTCTTCGCACCTGTCTAATAAGTTAGTGTGAATGTTGGTGTGTTCTCCAGTACTCCTGGCTCCTTGTCTTCAAACCATATCATTTAAACCTATATCACTTCAAACCATATCACATATACCAGCAGAGCTGTTAGGAAACTCACTGAAGAAATATAGCTTGATGTTTGCAGCTATAGACAGCGTCTAACCTGACTACCTGATTAAATAAGTCTCATCCTGCATCCAGTCCTCTCTGTTGTAGCTTAGTTTTGGGCCACTCCTCATCACTGTATTTTTCTCTTTAAACAAAACAAAATACTGTATGCAGCCTTTGTGTTAATCTAGGAGAGATTCCTTCAAGGCTATTTCTTCCCATCTTCTGTTACCAGTCTAGTTAAACATGATAGATTCAGGGTCCTGATTTGCCATTTGAGCCATATGTCTTAACACATCCTTTTTAGTTATGATGCCCAGCAGCCTTCTAGAAGAGAAAAAGAAAGCAAAGGTGAATCATCTTATCTCTCATCTATTTTTCCTGTTCTGCTGCAGGGTCCTGTTTCGAAAGCTTCCATATGCAGCTGTAGATCTCCAGTTTGTTTTTAATCATCATTTTGGAAACTAAGCAAAACAAAAAAAACTATTCCCACCTCATGACCACCACCAAGACAATAAAAATCATGTCCATTATAAAAATGAAGTGCTTTGGTTCTCTCTCCCCTTTTGTGGAGAATCTATTCCACTCTGTGTTCAAGTGAGAACTGTAATTAATACATCATTTTGTTTGAGAAAATAATTAAATTCTATCAGAATAAAATTCACTCCCAAGCAGAGGGCTACCAGCATAAGATCTAGGCAACACAAAACCATTTAAACCATCTAATCAGGGGCTAAGTGGGGCCTATGACTTGTCCTGGCATTCTGCACAAGGCTGAATTTCAGGGAGTGTGTTCTTTTTAAAAATTCTGATGCCCTTATTCATCACCGCACAGCGCCTTACTCCCATTGACTTTAATGGAACTAAACAAGAAGTTACCATCCAACGGGAGTGAGAGTTTTGGAATCTGCCCCTTATTAAGCTATAACTAGCAATGCAAGTGCTGGTTGTGAGACATTTTTAATATCCAATATCTCACGACTCCTCAGGGGCCAGAATACTTCCCTTTCCAACTCTTGAAAATAGTTAGATACTGGACTTTGGAACCCCATCATTCTTAGAACCATTTGCCTTTCAATTCAGTTGTAAAATGATATTTGTGGCTGATGCTTCAAGAACTGCTAGAGGTAGAAACCAAAACCAAAAGGTTCCAAGCCAGAGTGCCTAATAGGAGGCACCTAAATCCATATTTCAAATCAGAGGCTTTATTTTCACAGATGTTGAGCACCCAGAACTGAAATTGACTGTGGATACTCAGCACCTGTGAAAAAGCAAGCAGGTTTTATTTAGGTGCCAAAACTTTAGGCACCCAGATTTATCAGGAATTGGGCCACTATATTATTCTGTTTATTCCGGTCACTAAAGCCCAGGCTAGACTGTGTTTCCAAAAGGTTTTAAAATCAGTTTGAGCTGTTAGGAAAATTTCCCCAGTGCAGACAAAACTGTTGTTTCACACTTTTGATTCAGTTTCTGTTCCTGATCAATTTTTTGTCATCTGGCTCTCATAGAGTTTTAACTCACTTTTCCTTGCTTTCAGACAAAACTGAGCAGATTTATTTTCCTCAGTTGTCATCCATATCATGCTTTTCATGAGCACTTCAGTCTGGCTGGAAGCCTAGGAACAAGCAAACCCTTTACAAACAGTGATATTTTGCCAACTCTGCATTTGCGCTTGCTTAAAAACAAAATATATTGGGACATCAGCCTGATAGTATCTGTATTTTATTGTCCCCTATCCTAGATATGGCACCTAAATTACAATACACTACAGAGAAGGGAACATGGTCTGAGCATGAACTCAATGGCAGCCAATACATCTTTGCTTCTAATTCAAGCTCTGCCACTGATTTTTTCTGTTGCCTTGGGCAGCCACTTGACCTGTCTATCTTAGTTTTAGAGAAAATAATAATACTTATCCAGCTGACTTCATAGGCTGTTGAGAGTTAGCTACTGTTTATAAATTCGTTTGAATAGCAAAAGTGCTATATATATTACAGCCACAGCAAAGCTGGTGTGGCACTTTCCTTCCCTTTAAGTACGTAATCGCGTTGGTTCATCTATATATACCTACCCACTGCGTGTGACAAGACATTGTCTGAGTCCAAGTTTCCGAAAGATGTCTACCACCGTCTCCATTGGTGTGTGGTCAGTTACTGTGAAAGGGCTCAAATTGAGAATGCGCCGTAGCTTCAGTGGGTGAGGGCTGTTGGCTGGGAGCTCTGGTGGATCTTCAGTGAAATACATGATAGAATTGCTCACCACCCCATCCTGACGCTGCCTTGCGTTCTCTGGAGGACAAGGAGATCAGACAAATGGCAGACCAAACTCATGTACATCCCTACTTGGAAATGAACGGTTACATTTGCTTTTAATATGCCAAGATATCAGAACATGGGATTACAGAGCAAATCATTTGCATTTCACAGGGCCACCACAGTCATTCAAAGAATCCTATCCCAAATCAAATATAAAGACAGTCCCCGTCCCTTTTATTTTGCTTAACATATCTTTACGAACATGTTATTTCTTGTATTGGGATGTTCATTGTCGTCATTCTCCTTAAATTCAAATGTTTTACACTATTGGTTTTAGCAGGTAGCACAATGCAGTCTCTGTATGAAATTCACCCAGGGCATCGAGGTATGGAAGACCTCCAAGATAATGGAAATGTGGAACTTCTGCAGTACATGTGCACCTGGATTTGGACTTCTACACCACCACAGAGGGGCAGTCTATGGGCATGGTTACTCGGTCGGTGCTCTGATCCAGTGACAAACTCCCATTCAGGGTGTGTGTAGGAGACATAGCCATTATTTCAGGATTGCTGAGCCACCACATGCCCTGCCCAGAGGTGGGGGGGGGGCAGATTCTGTCTCCTGAGCCTCTGGATACTTCTTCATATAAAGCTTGTTTACCTAGGCTTCATGTTGGAAGGAGGTGTGGTTCTGTCTTTAAGGAAAAGGAGCTATAGCGGGGGAAAAGTGCTGAGCTAAATGAATTTGATCACCTCAGTTTTCTCAACTGTGCATATTTGCCCATGTTCCAAATCAAAACCTCTCACTGGCACCTTGATCAAGCTGCGAAGTGAAGTTTACTCCTTGCTTTTATGACTATTATTACAAGCCTGTCACTTAACGTGTACCCCTAGCCATTTGCTTTACAGTTATTGTTAAAGTGGAAATGGCTGGTTTCCTTTGCACTTTTCTCTTCACTGGCTGTTCGTTTGTACTCTGCAGTGTATGGTGCTAACAACAGATGAGGTGAAATCTCAAGAATGATGATAGACACCTCCCTTCTCCCTAGTACAAACACATCTTGGGTTTTTGTGGGTTTTGTTTTGTTTTTTGTTTTTTTAAAGAAATCATAGCTAATTCTAGCCATTTTCCTTTTTGATTGATTCAGGTTGTTTCTGTTCTTGAGAGGCACAGGAAATTGGAGACAGTCAGTGCAAATATATATATTCTTGGAGCTCATTTCCATCAATCAAATCACAAAAACCTGCTCTGTGACTTGTAATGTGCATACAGTAATGATTTCCAACACATTCCCACCACATTACTTTTCTCTTAAAGATCATTTTGTTGTAATATCACTGAAATCAGAACGCTCCAGTTCACACCTAATATTACCTTGTCATGTGACTTTCAACCATCTCACCCCATATATTACACATCCTCCTGCAATTTACAGGAATTATGCTAATCTTGTCTTTTCTTGTCTTGATTTATACATCTGACTTTCAAAAGTGAATGTGCGTGCACAGGTCTTTGATATATTATGCTATGGGTTTACATCATCTAGCTGAAGGTGGTTCATTTAGTCTGACCCAGGTCAAGAAATGTTCCTCACATAACTAGCTGATTTATTCATGGTTCTTTATTTTCCCTCCTTTATCTACACAGGAAGCAACAGGCAATGACATTTTGGTTACTATTTTTCCAAAAGTACTACTCACCCCAAAATGACAATGACACTGGACAACACTGGTAAGCCCATGCTATTATTTTACTCCTGGATGTAAAATTTGTGTCTCTAGAGACAGTACTTTTGCAAACGGTACATTAATATTGATCTAAATTCAGTAGTACCATAAATAGGTTGAAATTTATACATAGGGTATAAATGGGTTGGGAAGTTTGAGAGATGATAAAATATAGTAATTGCACAGATATATTTCAGTCAGTGAGTGTACAAAACTTAGTCCAAGGAGCAAAGCAGCCCCAAAGGAAGGGTGACTATATTTGCTGACTCCCCTGAACCAGAGTAATCCACAGAAGACAACTCCTGTCAGATTTAAAGGTGAATTAGTCCCTCCAGATATGGACATGGCCTCTCAGATCCAAGTTACGCACATGAGCTTCAAATCCCAGCTTGTCTAACCTAGGTGTGGCTTAAATCCCATACTGAGGATTTCGCTGTAGTGGAAAAGTGCACTGAGTTAGCCAACCTGTTAGTTATCTTGTTTGAACTAATATGGTGTTCAACATTGTTTGCCCTGGTCCACAAGAATGGTTTAAAAACTTGTTAGCTAGTCACGGCTAGCCTTAGGTAATGCAAAATCAATCTGATTATACCATTTTTACATTAAAAGTGTGCATTTGTCTCCTTAGCTAGACAGACTAATTTGCCTCTCCTTCATCTTTTGCTACCAGAAGAGAAGCATTATTTCTTCAGGGTATAGCTACACTGGAGAAATGCATCCCACGATAAAATAAGTTAACTGTTTTAACTAACATGATGTGAAACACAACTGTTGCCCTAGGTGTGGACAAGGTCAGTCGTATTTAAACGTGTATTAGAAGGCGGCCATTGACGCGGATAATGAGATATTGCCTGAGGGAAGTCCAGGGGACTGCACTAACATGGCTTTAGTCCTTTCTGCAGGAACACTCTCAAAGTGCAGTGATAAGCACCAACACCCTCTGCCACCAGTATCCTCACTTGGAGGCTCAGTTCTCTTGCCATCCTTATTCACATGCAGCCTAGCAGAATTAGTAAGACATTACATGCTCAAATGTCAACAGTATGCAGATGACATACAACTCTATCTATCCTTTGTACTGTCATTAAGTTAGCTCAGTACTTGGCTGAGATCAGTTCATGGACAAAGAACATCTGGTTGAAGTTAAATCAATGAAGAAGATGGAGGTTATGTTGGTTGGCAGAGGAGTTTACAGCCACAGTGAAGTCTCCTGTGGTTGACAAAACACATCCAACAAGGGTTAAGCTCTTGGAGTTTAGGAGTGCTCTTGGATTCCTTACTGACATTAAGCTTTCACATAGTAGTGTTCACAATTGTCTTCTACAGCTGGCTAGAAGACTCCATCCAATCCTGCTGGCTGAAGACCTGGCCTCAGTAATATCTACTTTTGTTACTTCCAAATGGATTTCAGCAATGCAATATTCCTGGCACACAACCATAAGTGCTCAGTATAGAACACAGCAAAACATCTCTTCAGTATCATGGGCCACCATGAACTCATCCAACCAGTCCTCTGCTCACTACACTACATTCCCATTGAATACTGATTTATGTTCACAATCTCTAGTCTTACCCTCAATGCGCTCATGGGCTCAGCTTACTTAAAAAAAAAAAAAAAAAACCCCAATCTGTCTGTAGCTCCAGAACGTGAACCACCGCAAACCTCATCACCTTCCCTTCCAAGTGCAAGGTGCAATTCTTCAGCCTTGCCTTCACTAATAGGCAGACATGGCACAGTGTATATGCGTATATACATAAAAATATGGAAAAATAAAATAAAATTAATAAAAAATGCCAGAAAACATGCAATTTTTTCCCTGTGGGGAAGAAGAGATAAAGAAGGAGAAAAGACACACATGATGTTTGTTATAGCACTTCATGCCCTCTGGAAGGCTCTCCTATACCATGGTGCAGGGCCTGAATAGAATAGAATAGAATCCTATTGAGCTATAAAATTTAAATCAGGATTTTGATTTATAAAAGACACACATTAAATCATATAGAATCACCATGTACCATGAAAATTAACAAGAGAGACAGTTTATTGCAAAACTGGTGTAATATGAGATCAGAATCAGTCATATGGTTTCCAAACAGTTGCCATTACTCCCGATTGCAGCCCACTCTCAGCGGAAATGGGGGGAAGCAGAGTCCTATATAGCCAACGAGTCCTGGCTGATTTTTAATTCTTGACTCGCCCCAGGCCTACGAGAAGATATTTTAATTAGAGCTCCCCGGAAACCACACATTTTTTCCTGTGGAAAATTTGGATTTCACAGAAACCATTTTATAAGAGGAAAATATTTCAGTTGAAAAATGTGGACCAGCTTTAATTCTTAATTAACTCTGCACTAGTAATAAAAAGCTTAGAGACAGGACCACACATCCATGTGCCTCCCTGTGAACAAACCAGCCTTGTTGCTGTTTAGCAGCATCATCAAAAAGTATAATTCTCAGCTTTTTATACCAATTTCAGATGGTGTCTGATGTCTCTACCTTTAAATTAACGGGTCTGATCCTTTCCTGTTTGCAGCTTGCTGGTCACTGATGTTGGGGTCACATTAGTGCAACAGGCCTGAAATCCAGCATTGTAACTTGCTGTACACTCACTGCATGACAACATAAGGTACAAGACAGACAAGGGTCTGGCCCAGTGTATCTAATTTGTATTTTCAAGTTCTCACAAGGGAATTTAGGGAGTTGGGGATGGACGGCACCTTAAAAATAGTTAGAAAGAAAATTATATAAACTGCAAACTTCGTACATTTTCTAAAAAGTACCAACTCTTGGCCTTTATATCTTTTGTCAACTCTCTAACAGCTGGTGTATTTTGCCCTTCTGACCCTACCATATAGTGTATCTTTTGTATCTGCCGGAGGAAGTGACAGGCTGGAGGTAAAACGAAGATTTAAAGGGACACTGTCACAGTTGTTGGCTTAATTATCCTGTAAATGACTTAACCATTGTCTCATATTGAAGTTATTACTTTGAGGATTCCTTCCTCCTGATTTTTTAAGGGGTAGGGAAGAGAAGGAGTAGTGGGGGGGCTATTGAGTTGATGCTATACAAAAAAGCAGATTCCCTTGAACTACTTGATCGTCTTTTACAGTTAGATGAGCCAGGTACCTTATAGTTTGAGGTATGTGCACTTGCCTATTTTTGATCATTGCAAAACTAGTCTGAATTCACAAATAGGGTTCCCAGGCATCTGGTTTTCGACAGGAACACCCAGTCGAAAAGAGACCCTGGCGGCTCTGGTCGGTGGCACAGCGGGGGCCCGGAGCTAAGGCAGGCTCCCTGCCTGTCCTAGCTCTGCACAGCTCCCAGAAGTGGCTGCTAAATCCTTGCGACAACTAGATGCATGGGTGCCTAGGGAGGCTCTGTGCAATGCCCCCACTGCCAGTGCCAACTTCACAGCTCCCATTGGCCAGGAGCTGTGACCAATGGGAGCTGCGGGGGTGGTGCCTGCAGGCACGAGGCAGCGCAGAGCCACCCTGGCCACCCATGCGCCTCCAGGCTGCAGGGACCTGGCAGCCACTTCCTGGGAGCCATTGTAAGTGCTACCAGGACCCTGCACCTCCCATACCCCAACCCCTTGCCCCAGCCCAGAGTCCCCTCCTACACCCAAACTCCCTCCTGGAGCCTGCAGACACACCCCAACACCATGCCCCAGCCCAGAACCCCATCCTGCACCCAAACCCCTCATCCCCAGCCCCACCCTAAAGCCTGCACCGCCAGCCAGAGTCTGAACCCTCTCCAGCACTCCGAACCCCTTGGCCCCAGCCGGGAGCCCCCTCCCAAACCTCTTATTTCTGGCCCCGCCTGGAGCCTGTACACCCATCCCAGAGTCCATCCCTCGCCCTGCACTCCAGCCTACTGCCCCAGCCCAGAGCCCCCTCCCGCACCCCAAACCCCTCATCCCCAGCCCCACCCCAGAGCCCACACCCGCAGCCACAGTCCTCACTCATCTCCCACACCCCAACTCCCTGCCCCAGCCTGGTGAAAGTGAGTGGGGCAGAGAGCGAGCGACGGAGGGAGGGGAAATGGAGCGAGTGGCGGCAGGCCTTCAGAGAAGGCGCGGGGCCTTGGGGAAGGAGCGGGGCAGGGGTGTTCGGCTTTGTGTGATTAGAAAGTTGGCAATCCTATTCACAAACCATTTAAACCACCCACCTCTCAGTCATGCAGTTAAAAACAAACATACTTGTAACTTAAGGGAAGGCTGCAATATGTATTATAGCTAGAAAACCGGGCTCTAGAATTATTCTCTCATCTGCTCCTCAACACCCCCTCCCTATGCAGACCATGAATCCGACAACTTTTGAGTCTATGGCACTCTGTTAAACCTACAATGATGAAGTGGATTCCAAAGTAGGCACAAAGAGTTTTTCCATCCCTTCTGCTTAACATATATAACATGACGCCAACTATCAGTTTTGGAGGAGGGGAGATGGGAAATTAAATTATAGACTGACACCTGATGGGAACAAGTAATTTAATTTTAGGTCTAATTTTACTTAGGGATAGATCCACAAAAGGATAAATTGAGAGGCAAGGCTCTGAGAAATTAGGTATTACAAAGTTCAGCATTGCAGCACTTACTTCCCTTTGTAAATCTAGGCTTTAGGTAGTATCCTTTTAAGTAGAGCAGCTTAAAATGTAAAGAGTACATGGTTTACAGAGCAATTTTTGCTTCATGAAAAAGTCCCTGTAAGCAGGAGAGGCTGTCACCAAAATAACTGTTATTTTTTATTTATAAATTTTATTTTCCAAAGAACTCAGGAGCTTCCCCTCCTCCAATCATCTGAAAAATCATACCACTGATCTTTCAGGTCACCAAGGTCTGCAAGATTTAAATGCTTACAAATTAGAACAACTATGATGCGATAACAGAAACTAACACAGTGTGGCACCAGCACTTTGCACGTTGTTGTGTAGTGGTTGGGGTTCACAGATATCTCTGGACTTTTACTGCTGAGAGTGACAAGAGATTTGGTTGGAGACTAGAAATGCTACTGACCATGGTCTGATATGACTTTCACCAATTTGAAACTGGTTTAACTCCAACGGCTTTAACAGAGTTACTTCAGATTTACCTCAGCATAACTGAGTGAGGAATTAAACCCCAGAGGTTGGCCGAAGGTATGTTGTAGTGGGGAGGTTGCTTGGTTCTCAGAAAGGGTAGAAACAGCCTTCCACATCCTTTGGAGTAAACATTCAGTTTTGTTCTTATTTACCTATTCGTACATGCTTCACAGTATCACTCTAATACCCTTTACGTTCCCATTAAAATCTATATTGTACTCTTTACTCACTTATTGCAAGAATCAGTTCCCGTCTCTGTGCAAAACCAATGAGACGCTCCGAGTCTTTGGAAACCACCACCGGAAAACCGTTGTAATCGGTCTCTTTGATTAATGTCTCCACATCTTCCACTGTCATACTATCCTGTGTTAGAACAGAGAGTGGAGGCTCACCACGCCTAGGCCTCATGACATCTGTTGCTAGTGTTCGGTGTGTGAACTCGTCCTTAGCATCCAGAAATGGGTAACCATTCAAGTGGATGTGTGCCTCGTAGATCCCTTCTTTCCCAAAGGCATCTGCTACCCACTTGCTGGTCACAGCTGCAGCCATTAGAGGTACAATATACTCCAAGCCTCCGGTTAACTCAAACATAATAACCACCAGGGAGACAGTCATTCTGGTAACTCCACCTGCCAAGAAAAAGATCATTCAGGTTCCCCCCTAAAAAAAAAACAACAACAAAAATCTATAAATGTACCAACTCTTTGGACTTTCTAGTATCTTATATGCATAAAGGCATGAAATTATTCAAACCCCTCACTGTCTGTCGTTCACTGAAATTACAGGTTTCCATTTCATCTGCTGTAATTTTGAACAGAAAAGGTAACAGTGACACGCTCAACCCAAGTTTATTAGCATGTGAAAAGCAGATAATTACGGACTCTGGTACCTGCATGCTTGGAGATTACCTTAATTAAATAATCTGGCACAACAGTAAAGCACACACACGTCTGAACTATATTTGATACATGACATACCAAAACTCAATGGATTGGGGTCAATCTAAATGCCTAGGCCCATATTTCTGGGAAAATCAGTGCTAAAGTGTAGGCATAACTATTGCAGACATGTTTAATTTCATTATTGACTTCTTCATTTATATAAAATTGATCATATTGAAGGTTTAATTTGAAAACATACTTGATTAAGGATTACACTCTTAAAGAAAAAGAAGCATTAAGGGAACTGTATTAAATGTAGCCCGCTCCTTGATCAACCCCTGGAAATTGCTTGTCATAATGTAAGCAGCTTCCATGAAATGTGTTCTTCTAGCTTGGTTGTGATGCCTTCTGTGCATAAATCAGTTCTAGCATCAACATTCTCCACTGTAGTTTCTTTGTGCCATTTTATAATCAGTTTACTGCTGCAGTTTACATTACAGGATATAAAGAATCATATAATCACAGTATAACGATTGTATGTGTTTCTCCAGGTAATATGTCCGAAAAATAATTGTGAGAATTTGATATTCTTAGATCTCCAAATACAGTGCCATTGTTTAGATTAGAGAAATAAGAAAATAGGTTATTAAAAATTTGTTTTTATGTAATGGCATGGGTAATGCTATGCAGTTACAATTATTACATAGCTAACTGTGGCTGTAAAAACAGAATAGGATTGCCTGCTAATGGATGCACAGTAAAGAACTTTTCTTTAATATAAAGGAAAAATGTCTGCACTGATAAATTCTGTTTTGGAATGCTAAAGAAAAGCATAAAAAAGGACAACTGAGGCTGGTTTACTATTTCTGACATTAGGTTCCTACCATGACTGGTCTCACAAATCATCCTACTTATCTGCCAGTGCTCCTCTGGATGCAGCTTTCATTGGAAGCCTAGTCAATTACACTAAGGCCTGGTCTACACTTAAAATTTGTGGGCATAGCTATGAACATAGGGGTGTGAAAAATCATACCCTAACTAACATATCCATGCCAGCAAAAGCCTGAGTGCTAGACGCAGTTATACTGACACAGGAGTCCTTTTGCCAGAATAGCTTATTTCGTTCGGAGCGCTGGTATAAGCTATATCGGCAAAAGCACTCTTTTGCTTGTACAAGATACAGCTACATGAGAAGGTTTCGTTGTAGACAAGGCCTAATTTTGTGAGATATGTCCATTACTGCATAGTCCAAATACCAAGCAGCACTGGAAATTATGTAAGATACAGGTCAAATAAAAAATGAAAGAAGAAATAACATGCTTGGAGTTGATGTTTTCACATTTCATTTCCATGTACAACTTGGCATTTGATGTATGAGATTTAGTTTATATCAATGGCCTTGCTTTAACAATTAGCATTTAGGACTGAATGGCAGTCCAATTGAAGTCAATAGCAAAATTCACGTTGAATTCAAAGGAACCAGGCTTTGACCTATACTCAGGGATGAAAGACTGAATATAGCCTGTGTGACTGGTAATGGGATACAGACCTTTCACGTCCAGATCAATGATTTCAATTTGGGCAAAATTGGTAGTGATCAAAGATTGTTTTCCTTGGCTTAACAGTAGAATATTTTAAATCAGTGGGTAATTCCAGTTCAATTAGGGTGGAAATCACAGCCATCACAAATGAGCAAGCCTCTTGGGAGGGATACCATTTTCCTGCTCTTTATAAAAAAAACCCTCATGTTCTTTTTATAACTCTCCCCCCACCCACCCCTCTATGGTTTGCAATTGACATCCTTTTTGGCAGATTCGACAGAGAGGACCAAGTTTAACTGGGCAGGGACAACTAGCTACCCCTCTCCTCTAGACCATGTTTACGGTGGAGCAACGTAAGGAAGAGTTTAGTGTTACTGCCTGTGCTGTGCCCGGTGGAACAATTTGTTCCCAGGATTGTCAGAGCGGCAATTTCACCTGCTTCCACGAGCCTGAAATTCTCTTAACAATTTAAAAAACCCCACAGTATGTCTGGAAAACATCTTGTAGCACACACACACACAAACAATAAAGACCGCCGCTTACTGTACCGAGACATGCTGCAGCTCCCACCATAGCATAAAGCCCTGGAGTGACACAGTCTGCTCCTGGTCTACACCAGTTCCTGAAGATGATCCAGTCATGATGATGGTAGGCCAGCTGCTCTACTCCAATTCCAACCATTCTACCAGCCATGGCTCCCACAGCCATGCTGGGAATAAAGAGGCCTGAAGGGATCTTAAATGAAAACAGACAAGTGACTGTTTTGACCAAAAGGTCTCCACTATGCATGTAAGAAATATGGTACCAGAGTACCAACATCCCTTATCGGAGCCAGTGCCAGACCCCACAACTCTCTGGAAGTCTCAGTGGATCTTCTCCTTGGTCTGAGATGGTCCTCTGCAAATACTGGAACTATACAGGAACTTAAAAAGTGATATATAATTTAAATACATGCATATCTATTTTACCTAATCCTAGTTCCTGAATTCACACCAACTTTATTTCTCAATATTGGTATGAGCAATCTTCTTTTTTAAATTCAAAATTTGCACATTGCATAGTTTTAATTTCTCCTCTTCTGAAGGCGTAGCTTTTGTGTGTGTCATAAGCAGGGCTTTGGAGCTGTGCTCTGGCTCCACTCCAGCTCCAGGCAAAACCTGCAGCTCCACTGCCCTGGAGCTGCTCCGCGCTCCAGCTCCAGGCTCCGCTCCAAAGCTGGATCTTCAGTTCAAGCTTATTTTGCAAGATAGACTTAAACGGTTGTTGCTTAGCATATAGCACTAATACCATATTAAAGTCAGTGGCTCATTAGAACTTGATTCATTCTGCTATGGACAGGTCCTAAATTAGACGTTGAGAAAACAGCAGTTGGTTAGGTTAGCAAAATAATCAAACTGTTGGGTTTATTTCAATAGTTTCACTTTTTGGAATAAAACCATGAATTTATTTATGTGAATGCGAGCTACTAGTTTGTACAGACAAATGTATGTTTACAAATGGACTCCACCAACAACCATATAGCTACAACTTGCCTCTTCCCACTTTGTGTAGTTTGGGCTTGGATAAAATGGAATCTGGACCACAAAACCCCTATTTGTTTGGGGTGGAGGGGTGTTAAACCAAAATAACCCTTGCTTGATGTAGGTTCACCTTCAGACAGCACTTTTTTTCTTTTAGCCATTTGGTCTGATGTACTGAACTCTATTTCCCCTTTCTTTCTAAAAAGCAAAACTTGACAAACACAATGAAGGGAAAAAATAAAACAAATCAATAAAACCTGCACGGATGGAATCTTACAGCTGAGCTTTTATTTCAAATGTTGCATATTTGCATAATCTTGTGATCTTTTAAATTAATAAATAGTCAGTAAATTCAAACGTATGGTTCCCACAATCAGTGCAACTTGGCTACACTGCACTGTATTAAGACAAGAATATACAGCAATATAAAATACTCCATATTTCCAAGGGAGCTGAATTTCATTTGAAGTGGGAATCATGCTTTATTGACTTACTGGCAATAGTGAATGTAAATGCTCAATAACAATACTGTATCTTTTTTTTTAAACCAAGAAAAATCAAAGAAACCTAGCAGATACAACAAGGGGGCTCAATCCAATACGGTCTTCTTTGTATCCAATGCAAGTTGATGAGAAGCAGGGGAAGTGAGACATACAAAAACAGATAGCATGCTACAGCTAAATTGAGTTACTCTGTATATTACTACAAAATACAAACGCTGAATGAAAGACCATGAGAAGGTTCTGTGATAGCATCTTACAATTCACCCTGATACCAGGAGTGTCTGTGGAACTCTTGCTAATTTCTGAATCTTTAGATGAATCTGTTGCCATCAAAGCAGAATCCTAATTAAGCCCTAATTTTCTATTGCCTTGTGCTTCAGAATTTGCATGTTCTCACACACATCCCTGGTATTATGCCAGACGTATGTAACCTGAACATGACACTCTAAGCTCTGATATTAACCTGGTCTTGTCATGCAAAAGTCTAGCTTCAACACACAATATGGATTGCAGCAATGAACTTTACACACCCTCCAACTTACCTTCATGCCAAAAGTAAATATTGTGATAATAATTTTAAAAATCAGAGCCAGGGCCAGCTGCCACATTGCAGTGTAGACTCCAAAGCCAGCAGGTCTGTCAGGGATGTCATCTACGGGCCTGGTCATGTTTGGGTCATTAATATAGTCACAGAGTTGTGAGGACTCCAGAGCGCCACAGTCATTGAAAAGCTCAGAGATCAGCTCACTGGTGCTCCTCCGAGTGTATGGATTAGGATAGGCGATGATGGCAGTGATAGCAGTTACCACAATGACCTCTAGGACCGGATACTTCCCAAGCCTGGTTGTTTTGCGCCTCCGGCACCATGCAATGTTGCAACGGATAAAGAGCGTCCCCCACAGACCTCCAAAGACCCCAAGCAGAATGAATGGGAAAAGTTCAGCCATATACCAGGGGGTGTGGTACTCCACATAAAAAAGAACCAGTCGGCTGTTTCCAAACGGATTGATGGACCTCAGAGTAAAGGCAGCCACAAGAGCAGCAAAAAATGACCTCCAGAGGGTTTTCAGGGGAAAATAATAACTAACCTAAAACAAACAGAAACAGTGAATGCTTAACTGAGTGGGAGGTAAGGTGTTTTGATTTAGTTACTCTCTTTTTTGTTGCACCACAGGCCCTACTGCAGAGGTGGGCAAAGTACAGCCCACAGGCCACATCTGGCCTGCGGAACCATCCTGCCCAGCCCTTGAGCTCCCAGTCCCTCCCCTGTTGTCCCCCTTCCCCTGCAGCCTCAGCTTGCCATGCTGCGAGCTCCTGCCAGGCAGCACTGCAGTGTGGCTGGCTCCGGCCATGCGGCACAGCTGCCAGTCTTGCTGCTCGGAGTGGCATAGTAAGGGGGCGGGGAGTGGGGGGTTGGATAAGGGGCAGGAGGTCCCGGGGGGCAGTCAGGGGACAAGGAGCAGGGGGCAGTTAGATGGGGTAGAGGTTCGGGGGGGGGGCGGTCAGGGGACAGGGAACGGGGGGGGGCTTGGATAGGGGTTCTGAGGGGGGCAGTCAGGGGGCAGGAAGTGGGAGGGGGTGGATAGGGGGTGAGGGCCAGGCTGTTTGGGGAGGCACAGCCTTCCTTACCTGGCCCTTCCTACAGTTTCGGAACTTTGCTGTGGCCCTCAGGCCAAAAAGTTTGCCTACCCCTGCCCTACTGCATTCCCTCTGTTGGTAATTGTGACTTTACATACATGGGTGTGTCTGTGACCAGAACATGGTCACACATCTGTAAGGAAAGGCATTTTCAGACTTGAGGAGGAAATTGCGAACAATGGAAAATGAACATCAGATGAATCATAAAGGAAGCTGTTGAACTGTGATGTTTTAAATGGACACACTGGAGTTATGATCTCTAGACATGCTGTAGTAAGTTTCTGTAATCTTTTGTTAGAATGCTCAAGGCATACACCTTTTCTGTATGGGGTCAAATGCTGAACACACACACAGCACAATCACACCTTTGGTTATCTCCAGGAGACTATTACTCCTCTTCTGCCAACATTATGCTAATCTACAGGGTAACTTCTCATTGGTAACAATTACAGATTATATATGCTTATATATGGCATAACAATATTGGGAAAATAAAAAGGATTCGTAAGGAAGGAATCAAGAGAAAGTATTGTTACTGATGCAAATGAATTCTGGATTCGTAAGGAAGGAATCAAGGGAAAGTATTGTTACTGATGCAAATGAATTCTGCAAACATATATCATGAAAGTGAAACACAGCTGATTCACTGGTAGCTCTTACCTCTTCCAGGCTAAAAAGTACACCACCAATTGGAGCACCAAAAGCCACAGAGACTCCTGCAGCAGCTGCAGCTGAAAGCACCTGCAACACAAAGATTTGCATACAAGGCATGAGCCCTTTGAGTTGTTGTCATTTCGTTCCCCTTAAATATAGTCAATCTGAGTCCAAGCTCACCTCTCTCCTCTTTCCTTCATTCTTGCTGTACTTTGAGAAGAGGCTGCTGAAGAAGTTACCACAGCAACAAGCCACATGCACTAAAGGACCTTCTTTGCCGAGGCTGAGGCCCGAAGACACCACGAGAACCAAGGTGACTGTTTTGATTAAGAGTGTCCACTTCCCCAGGTAGCCCCTAATAATGAAACCACTCAGGATGGTTTTTATCTGGAAGGCAGGAAGAATAGGTTGAAGAACTAAATAAACTTCTGCAACTTCAATTTTGCAAAAATGACTTAACAACTATAGTAGACAAATCATTGCTTGAAAGAAGCCACTGATGCACTCAGCGAAAGATTAAGACAACTCTTCTACAGTGATATCGTACTAGTGGTTAACATGAGTAGTGGGTAGACATGGCAACAATTTTACAAGCTAGTTAATGTGGGTGGACCCTGCCTGTGTGAAGTCAATGGGACGCTGCCCATGTGGATTGGCTTGCAGGATCAGGGCTTAAATGAGATGCAAATGAGTGTGACCAAAAAAACAAAATAATTATAGTGTGGGGCAGATTCCATAAACATTATATTTTTTGTTATTTCCAAAAATCCCATCACAGAAAAATATTACAGTGCCATGAGACTGAACCTTGCAGAGGTCTTGGTTTTAACAAGTTTCTCTCAATTTTTTTTAAATATGGATCAAATCTTGCCATATTTAAACAGACAAAGTCAACAGGCAGAAATCTGATTTGGAATTTGCCTCTAAAACATGTCTAAACTGAAGGTAACTCTAGCATACACCCATCACTTGTCACCATTCTTAGCAGTGATTTTTATTTTTCTACATCCTGTTCCAGCAATCCAGTCCAGGGGGACTAGACATGGCATCTGAGTTCCTTTAGTGACTGCACTGTAAAAGGAATTGACTGAGCGTGTGCAAGCAACAGCCAATTTAATGTGTCTTGTAGCCCTTTGAGAGGGAAGGAACTATGATTTACTATATGTTTGTACAGTGCCTACATCGCAAGAACGCATGACCTGGTTAGCTTATAGCCATTAAAGCAATATACATGTAAAATAATAATAGAAAATCCTTTACAAAATTATAGCACGAGTTGAGACCATCATGATTTTAAAAGTGAGATCAACTAAGCTGTGTCAGTTTAAGTATACACTATGCCAAGCTCCAGTTTACACGGATTGATACTCCCCCGCTTCCTTTTTTCCTTTGTATTCTTCCCCAAAGATATAAAGCAATAAATCAATCTCTAAGCAAGTTTTCTAAAAGTACACTCAAACCAGTCTTGAAATAAGGTTTTTGGCTTTGGTGTTTGTTGATTTTTAAACGTCTCAAAATTTTGCAAATTCAAAGTTTTTCATCCAAAAGTGGCCTTTTTTGACTTCTGACTTCATTATCAGAATTTTTATCCAAAATGTTATCAAAACCAGTAGACATTTTCATTTATTAAAATCCAGGTTTTCTGTAAGTGAAAATGTTTGATAATATTTTTATTTAAAAAATTAAAAAGTTACAACAAAAATTGAAAAAATAAAATAAAAAATAGCTTCATATTGACACCTGAGCAACGGAAACAATGTCAATATTTCAGGAGGGTTTTGCAATTATTTTTTCCAACCAGTTCCAGATTTTTGGTTAATCAGTTTTAGATTTCTTGGGTTGCTCTCCTAGGGGTGACGAAAGGAGCAAACAGATCTGTACAATGAATTAAATTTGAAGGACAAGGATCAGACTTTCAAAGACTGAAGCTTAAATTTAGACTCCACAATCCATATGGAGGCTCTTAATAATACCCAGCTGTTATTTAGCCTTCCCCCCCCATTTTTTTTTCTTTTAGCGTCTGACATGTTTTATTAAAGTATTAAGTAACCTGTAGCTCTTCTTGATTTCAAGGTCACTAATTTAAGAACCCAAAGATGGATTTAGGGCCAAATTTTCAAAAGTGACTGGTGACTTTGGTTGCCTGAATTTTGGGCACCCAGCTTGACACACCTGGTTTTCAGAAAATCAGATCCTTTAAAGGAATTCCAAATGGTGGGCCCCCAAAAATTGAGGAGCTCAAACTCACTAGTTACTTTGGAAAGCTTGGTCTTGAATCTTCCTCCCTTCCCTTTTTTTTGCGCCCCCACCCCTTAAATCTTGGCCTAAATTTTTATCTTCTCCCTTATAACTGGAACATGTAATTGTATCTGGTGGACTTCCAGGCAAATATTCATGTGTAACCCACTGATGAGTATGCACTATGGCTCCCCCTCTGTGTCCAATCCACAGAGAATATGAATTGTTACAGCCCAGTTAGGGAGCCTTGGATCTTTAACTCAGGTTCTAGCAGTTCATGCTTTTAGCTCTGGAAGTGTCCAGTTCAGTCCTTGGGTTGTTGACCAAAACAGCAGCCATTGCGTATGCCTTTGAGTGGAGTCTAAGATGAAGAATTTAGACAGGAAACATGAACACAGCTTAGGCAAAAGGCATAATATAAAGACATGTCAGGTGAAAAAAAATATTAAAATGCCTTGCTTCTGCTTGTTCATATGCCAAAGGCATAGCTATATAATGGCACAGGTCTAGAACATGAAATGACTTTTCAGGTTTTAAATATGCATCCATCTGGAAGAAACTCACCTCTGGAATCCCAGAACCACAGGCGTAAGGAGCAAACACCCTGACCAGGGAGACTGCCAGGAAAGCAAAAGATAGAGCCCACATAATGTACAGAAAATAGTTTAGAATGTAAGCACTTGCACCCTGGAAAAACAACAGCAAAAACACTGTTAGACAAATGCAATGAAATAACCTTATGTTCTTATTAGGATTTGGAGTGGGGTGGAGCAGGTTCTGTTCAATTACTGCAACACTAGTGGTATGATTGAAGCTGCTTCTGCCTCAGTAAGTGTGAATGTTTGCACATTTTTGTGCTCCGCAAAGATACATAGATGCAGCATCTTAGTTTATTTAAACCAATCTACATGGTGTCTTTTGGAAGCTTCTCACGCACTATACAAAATACCAAACTAAACACTTAAACAGTTGAAAGAAAAGCTGAGCACATATACACAGTCCAAACAACATCAAGCAAACCTAGCACCGGGGCAAACCCAGTTACAGCCAGAGAAAAAATACCCCAAAGGAGGGATTTGCAATGTACTTTAAAGTCAGCCAACGAGAGACGGCGGTGGGCCTCTCTGGGGACGCTGGCTGAGATTTTCAAAGTCGGGGATTTAGCAACACTTCTCCATTAATTTTAATAGAAGGGGCAAGACCAGTATCACCCCGGCTAATTGTAATGATCAGGCAGGAACATAGGATGCGAAGTGATCAGTCCAGTTCTGAGGGTTTAGATTATGAAGAGGCTCTCCATACTAACTCTGATACCTTACATTATATTCTTTGGTGTATTAACAGCCAGTGCACTTCACAGAAGATGGGTATAACTGAATTCCTCACTCCTATCTGAAGGTATAAGGTACAGGACACATTCTGCAGTGGTTGCGGCCTCCAAAGCAATTTGAAAGGATGCCCAATTATGAATGTATTACAGTCGTTTACCCTGGATATGACAAAAGCATAAGCAATCATGCTGAGGCCTGTACTCAAGATAAAGAGATGGGCTTTCCCGACAGGATGCAGATGGTAATGGTAATAGCCACTCTAAATCACTGTTGTAACTACGGAGTGAGCAGTCAGTGGTTACCTCCAAGTTCCACACCCATCTCTAGTGATGCCATTCTCCCTGGAATGGACATACAAAAACTGCCCAAGTTTTCCTCAAGACACTCTTCCCTACCCACAAGCATGACCTTGACCTTTTCGGGGTTGAGTTACCATTGGATGTGTCCCCTCCAAATAATAAAGCCACTTAGACAGTCCAATAGCCAAAAAAGAGCTCATAATGGACTGATCCAATCGGAGGCATGGAGCTGTGATTTATCAGTCTAAAGATGACAATATGATGCACACCTTTGAAGGTTCTCCCTCCACTGCCTGATGGTCCAGAACAGAGACAAGGGAAGCCTCAGTGAAGACTAGTAGTGTCCATAACCTGTATTTGAAGTACTGAGAGTGCTTTTTCAGATGGCAGAGAATTAAGAGGACACCATGCTGTATGTGTGACCATCAAGGAAGTCTGTGTCAACTACTCCTATTCTGTTCCAGTTCTCAATGCTAAAAACCCTATTTTCCAATCTTATGAATGACAAAGCAGGCAAGGTCAATGTGATGGTCCCCGTTTGCCAAACATGCCATAACAATAACTAACTCTAGCATATCCCTAGATATTTCTATCCGAATACGATATCAATGAGTGGCCTTACTGATAACAGCAGAAGAGCAGAGTGTTATCAACCCCCATGACCCAAGACTTAAGTAATAAATTCCATACTTATCAAGGACACCCATCCATAGTCATAGTGGAGTTTTATTGTTCCAGCTGAAGAATGTTTATTTCATTTCCCCATGAATGTCTTCTCCCTAGTGCTTTCAACTAGAGACTCAATGGTAATATTCACTATTCCCTTAGAGCAGTGGTTCTCAACCAGCCATCCGGGACCACAAAGGCAGCTGCAAACAGGTTTCAGGGGGTCTGCTAAGCAGGGCTGGCATTAGATTTGCTGGGGCCCAGGGCAGAAAGCTGAAGCCCAGAGGCCCAAGCCCCTCCACCCTGAGCTGGAGCTGAAGCCTGAGCAACTTAGCTTCATGAGGCCTCCTGTGGCGTGGGGCTCCGGGGAGTTGCCCTGATTGCTACCCCCTAATGCTTGTCCTTGCTTTTATATATAGAAAAACAGTTGTTGGGACACAAGGAGGCCATGGAGATTTTTAATAGGACAGTGGGGGGCCTCAGAAAGAAAAATGTTAACCCCTGCCTTAGAGGACAGTCTGAGTTTGCAGTCCCAGGGCTACATTCTGATCTCAGCTACACTAGTGTGAATCTGCAGCAGTTCCAGCTCATCTGGTGAGAATTTGGCTCTAAAACATTGAGCTAAAGCAGCTATTTTGCTTCTTAATTCAATTAAGCTGCACCATATTCATTTCTTTTGACAGACTCCTTTTTCAAATCTCAGATGTAAAGACTGCAGATCTGTTTTAGGTATTTGCTACAGACACACATACTACATCATACTGGGTCAGACTACTGGGATCCCACTTTTTTTGCACAACTACGTCCCTAGGGATAACATTCATCCTCACATTCTCCAAACATTTGACATATGAACATAAGAATGGCCATACGGGGTCAGGCCAAAGGTCCATCTAGCCCAGTATCCTGTCTTCCGACAGTGGCCAATGCCTGGTGCCCCAGAGGGAATGAACAGAACAGGTAATCATCTAGTGATCCATCCCCTGTCGCCCATTCCCAGCTTCTGGCAAACAGAGACTAGGGACACCATTCCTGTCCATCCTGGCTAATAGCCATTGATGGACCTATCCTCCATGAACTAGACACGTGGTCACAGGCAAGATTGAGTTCTTTTTTGAACACTTATAGTCATAAACTTTTGGAACTTTAAATAACAGTTTCTAAAGATTAATAGTCTTTCAGAAGGGAAGTACTAGTGACTCAGCCACACTTTAGCTGCCATCACCAAGACCCTGATTCAGGAAGGCACTTACTCACATGCTTACATATAAGCCTACGGGTCTACTGTTGGAGTCAACACTCTAGGCCAAAACAGATGGCTCCAGTGTATTACCTGAGGCAAGTTTAGTCTCCACAAGGAAGATGGCGCGTATCCTACTTTTACAGCATCCTCTGCTGGCTGTTTTAAGGAATGGCACTGGAATAGGATAGTGGTTCTCAACCTGGGGTATGTGTATCTTTGGGGTATGCAGAGGTCTTCCAAGGGGTACATCAACTAATCTAAATATTTGCCTAGTTTTACAACAGGCTACATAAAAAACACTAGCAAAGTCAGTACAAACTAAAATTTCATACAGTGACTTGTTTATACTGCTCTATTTACTGTACACTGAAATGTATATACAATATTTATATTCCAATTGATTTATAATAATATGATAAAAATAAGGAAGTAAGCAATCTTTCAGTAATAGTGTGCTGTGACACTTTTGTATTTTTATGTCTGATTTTGTAAGCAAGCAGTTTTTAAGTGAGGTTTTTAAGTGAACTTGGGGGTACGCAATACAAATCAGACTCCTGAAAGGGGTACAGTAATCTGGAAAGGTTGAAAGCCACTGGAATAGAAGAAGGAAAGAGCACAGGGTTGAATGGATGGCCAACACAGGTAACCTGTATAATGAGGAGTCGGGAAGAAAACATGATCTGATGCATAGACTGATTTATTTTCATGTTTTCTCTAAATCAAATCTGCTTTTTGGGGGGGAGGTTTCATAGAAATACTATAATTAAAAGAATACTGACAGATCCCATAGGATGTGTCAGAATTCATAGTGGCAACATATTTAAGGGGCTGAAAGGAGCCATGATGCCCAAAACCACAGGGAAGAAATGATCTAGGGCTCCAAAATGTCAAATTCAGTTAGACATGATAAGCAGAGCCACAGCTGTGCATAAAATAGAAGAGTCTGAACATATTACATCTGGGAAAAATCCTCCAAGAACTTTTTATGTAAAATGTTCTGTGAACTGTTCCCTCTGCACACTCAAGGCAACCAGTTCTTTTCACTGTGCTTGTGTCTGTTGTTTGGATGTCTTCTGCAAGGTGTAGTAATTTATGAATGGGAACAAAAATCTCTCTGTGTACTGACTGTAATTAAATCAATCTTGATTGTTCTTAGAAATTCTACAAGGCTTTGAGAAGCCTGCAGAGTTTGTACAGAGGTAGGACTGACTTTCTGATGTATGTGTGTACATTTCCTGTGGGGCCCTGGTGCCTGATTGGGGTCTCTAGATGCTACCATAATATAACAATATTAATACAGTTAGATCTACTGACTGTAGAAGTCAGTGAGACAGGGGAAGACTGCAGATCTTAGAAGCTCTGTTGGTCTGGGGGAGTCGCCAGAATCAAGTCAAACTAATAGTTATTTTCACTGTAATCCTTAAGGATCAGAAACCTAGCTTGAATATGGTGAAAATATTAACTACGTGTGAACTAAAACACCCATCCAGCTGTTATGCTTAATGCAACGCTCCTTCCTCCCCACCTCTTCTCCATCCAGGGATTTCTAATAATCTACAACTTCACTCCAGTTCAGCAATTTATCCTGGGACAATGTTTATTTAATGTTACTAAGAAACAACTAGTACTTGTGGCACCTCAGAAACTAACAAATTTATTTAGTTATTTATTTAGTCCCTAAGGTGCCACAAGTCCTCCTTTTCTTTTTTGCGAATACAGACCAACACGGCTGCTACTCTGAAACCTAAGAAACAACTATCAGTCTATAAATACTGACTAAGACAGTTGAAATGCCATGCAAATTGCATTGCATTGTGTATCACCCACTGTACAGGAGAGATTCTTGCTTGGTATCAAACAGCGCGGCATGTACACACAAGTGCCAGTGAAGTCAATGAGACATCCCCTCTGGAAAATTAGGCCATGCGTGTCCACAGACAGTGCAGTCCAGCTAAAACTAAAACAGCAGCTTTGGGGTTACTGTTAAGAATGACCAACCTGTTGTTGTACAGCAACGACAGGGTTCTTAGAGACTGTATGGAGTTCCAGGTTAAAATTGCACTGCCAAATTAAAGTGAAGGTTGTGGCGTTCTCCCTAGTGGAGTCAAACCTTCTGTTTATTCCGCTAAATCCCTTAAACCAAAGATGACTTATCCAGAAGCCCGTAACAGCACATCCAAAACACTTTTTTCCTGAATGGATGAGATTGCAGCAAGCATCAGATGTTTTTTTAAAAATGGCTGGTGGAAGATACTCCCATACTCTGTTCTCCACAGAGAAAGAGAGAGATTGGAGAAAGTTTTTTGAGCCGAAACTAATCAGGTCAAATTTGTTAATAGTTTCAGGTTGACCACAACCGCATTTTTTAGCAAATAAATAACTTGTCTGAAAATTTTCACCCAGATCTAGTTATGAGGTAATTCTTTTATTCTAGTAAGGATACAAATAAGAGATTTCCCCATTCTCGCAGACTTTGTCTCTGCAGCACACACACGAGACCTGGGGCTTATAACAGGCTAAGCAGAAAATGTTTGTGGGAACCCCTGGTAACAATATTGGCAGTTCATAACTCTACCTCGGGGGTTGGGGGACAGACTGTTTGAAGAGAATATCACAGAGTAGTGGGTGGGGGGGAAAGAATAATCTGGGAATGGTTAGTATTTCCCAGTCTACAGCCTAAGCAGGTCTTGCATACCTCAGACCGGTTTACCAGAAGCTCGGACCATTTCTGCCACAGGGGACATTTGTCCCGGTCATCAAATGTGGTTTCATTAGATGTCCAGCAGCACTGCTCATGGCTGTACCAGAATGCAGATAAGCAGACACCCTCTTTCAGATCTGTCATCCAGTCTACAGCTAAATCTATAACTCCAGCTAACGTGCCTTAAAAAAAGATCAGGAAATAAAAAATAAAGTTAAGTGGAACACATATTCATCTAATTATATTGAAACAAAACACATGATCTGAAGGACCAGTTACAATCGGAGCATAAAAATGGGCCAAATAATTAGACTGAACAGCTGTGAGTTAGTAGGGAGGAACTGAGCTTCTCCAAAAATGTCCTCTCTTCTTCTACATTTTACTGTGCAATGCTTCTTTTGAACACCATAATTCTCATCTTGGCTCTGCCCCTGATAAAATGGGACATCACATTCCAAATACAGACACAAGCCGCAATCCTGCAAGCTGATCCATGTCAGCATGCCATTTGACTGCTGGCATACCAGTGAAGTTAATGGGACTTCACACATGCAGAGAAATCAATGTATACATATCAGACTGCAGGATCAGGGAAATTGTTCCACATGGTAGATGAGAGGAGGGGCATATGTGTGCACGCACAGACACACGCATTTCTGTTGGTCCCAGTACACAGATCTTTAAATGAGCAATTTAAGTAATACAAATAATGTAAGGCCCAATCCTGATTTACTGAATTTTATGATAGTTTAGTCATTAAGATCAATGGGACTACCATTTAAACATTGATGTAGATACCTAATAGTAATTCAAGCCTGAGAATAAAAATGTCCTTAAAATACTTTCTTTATGAACTTCATCCTTCATTGCCAGAGCCAGCTTTTTCAAATAATTATACAGAGCAACAGTGACATCCAGTGGCCAAACAATGCTTGAGTATATACCCTATGCTGTGGATTCCCAGAGAAGATCTTGACCTTCCTGTACAATTCCTAATCAAATATCATAATCTGCCATAGCTCTAGTATTGTGAAAACACAGAAGTCACCTTAGCACCTGTGCATTTGACTGTGCATAAGACTGTGAAAGCCTGTCCACTGGTGTACAGTAGAAGCTCAAAGTTACGAACACCAGAGTTACGAACTGCCTGGTCAACCACACCCCTCATTTGGAGCCGGAAGGATTCAATCAAGCAATAGCAGAGACGGAGGTGTGGGGGGGAAGCAAACACATTACAGTACAGTGTTAAACATACTAAAAAAATAAAGGGAAAGTTTAAAAAAAGATTTGACAAGGTAAGGAAACTGTTTCCATGTATGTTTCATTTAAATTAAGATGGTTCAAAGCAGCATTTTTCTTCTGCATAGTAAAGTTTCAAAGCTGTATTAAGTCAATATTTAGTTGTAAACTTTTTGAGAGAAGAACCATAATGTTTTATTCAGAGTTATGAACAACCTCCATTCCCGAGCTGTTCATATCTCTGAAGATCTATTTTGGACTTATTCTACACTGATGTCTCCAGATGCTGTCATTGACAAACTATTAAAATTGTATTCAAAAGTTAAATTAGAAACAAACTCTTTAAAGACAACTGAAAGGTTCTGCAATAACTTCATAAGTACATCACATTTATTGTCACATCGGCAAGAGGGATAATACTTGTCACCACTATAAGGCATATGACAACAATGAAGGATTTCATGTGATATGGGAAGAATCTGTCTCCAAACTGAAGGGGAACACAGATATGCCAATGAGAGGTATGTGAGATCATTAGGGAAGCAAAGGGGAAAGCTGGTGTAGCAATCCAAGTTTTTGCTTTTGTAAAGAGTTAGGTTTTGTTTGTTTGTTTTGGTTTTTTTTGTGGCTTGTCATTTCTAGTTGCTCAAGTTTCTATAGAAACAGTGGGCCATATTCTGAGTTGGTGTAAATCACCATAACGCTACTGACCTCAATGTGCCTAGCTAAGTGAGTTTCTCTGTAAGCTCTATGATTTTCTGAAAAACCTCCTACTGATCAGAATCTCTAACTGGTTCAAGGAAACACAAGACCTGGGATTGGCCCAAGGAAACCTCTGCCTTGTCCAAAATGTGCAGAGTTCAGTCCCTCTCTCATCCTCTGATGGACCTCCATATTTATCGACACTTCCCAAGCTTCGCTTAAGGTACATCTACCCTGCACCCTGCTTTTGGCAGCATGTCGAGTACATACACTATGCACACACCCCAGCATGGGTATAAACAGCAGTGTAGACTAAGGCACCGCTGCCTCCCCCCGCCCCCCAGAGCCTTTCACTGATACATGTAGCTACACATCTCAGTGTGGATGCAGCCTGCTTTTTCACTGAGGCATGTAGTTACACGTACCCTACATGCTGCTGCCTGTGATGTGCAGTATAGACAGATCCTTAGTGAAGCCTTCCACCATGCCCTGTCAGGTAAATCAATACTCATGTCACTTCACAGGTGAAGTAAATAAGGACTATATCGGGGTGGCCAAACTTACTGGCCCTCCAAGCCGCATACGACAAGCTTCAGAAGTTCAAGAGCCGGGGCACACCTGCCTCAGGAGGTACTTGATGACCCCCAGCAGGTGCATCCTGCAGGGCTGAAGCCCCAAGACCCTCCTCCCTGCCGGGCAAAAGCCCCTACCCCACCACCCCGCTGCAAGGCAGAGGCCCTGAGCTTCCCCGCCCCAGTCTGGTAGGTGAAGAATGGGAGGAAGAGGGCTCCGCAAGCCTCACTTAAATGGTAAAAGAGATGCGTGTGGTTTGTGAGCCTCAGTTTGGCCACCCATGGACTATAAGATTGTTTTTAACCTTATAAAGTGACTTGCCCAAGGTCAAGAAAGTTTGTGGCACAGCTGGGGACACATGTCCAGGCCTCTGACGTGATAGGCTCATTTCATCCATTACACTATGGTGCCTCTGAGGAAACTGCATAGTTATGCTAGCTGTAAAATGAGGCTGCTGGGGTCAAGTGCTTTGAGATCTGCTAACAGATGAAAGTGCTACACATGTAGCACCATTTTTCAGATAAAAAAACAGACATGGAAAGACTGAATGACCGTCCTGGGCAGTACTATGGGCTAATAGGTTAGGTAGAGCCCTGTGAGCCAGAAAAGCATAAGTGCTGAAAACTCACCGCTCCAAGAAAGTCAATGGAGATGCAGCTGCTCGGAAACCTCAGAAAGTCAAGCTAGTTTAAATGACTTTCAGTGAGACTTAGGCTCCTAAGTGCCTAAATCGCTTTTGAAAATGGAACTTAGCCATCTAGATCCCTTAGGCCTTGCAATGCTGAGTGAAACAACACCTAAACACCTTTACAAATCAGGGCTCTCCCAAGGTCACACAGGAAGTCTGTGGCAGAGCCTCTTGGGCTCCAAGCTAGTTCCTTAACCACTGGTCTTTTCTTTCTACTACATCAGGCCACCACCGTGATGAAGAAGTGTGCAGAAGACAATCTTGATGGGTAGTCTGATGTGTTGGGACAGGATTGTTTGGTAAAGGGGATACTGGAAGGCACATTTCCCTAGAGGGGCAGAATTAAACGCGTTGTGTGTTGTCTGTGGTGTACGGTAGTCAAAGAAGTGGTAAGGTGTATGTCTGTGAGTAGTTCATATCTATTAACTAAGCCCAACCTAACTACAACCTTTTCCCTAGCATAGGTGCAGAATAACATATTTTATTTCAATGCAGCCAGTTGAGATAAAAGGTGTTAACCTTCCTCCACATTAGGGAAAAGGGTAGAGTTAGTTAACATGTTAACTAGCTCCAACCTAACCTCAGCATACCCATATGACATACCTGAAGGCCAACAATTCCATTTGGCATCAACTTTTGAGGTTTCAAAATATTTTGGTTCCACATTGGAATGAGAGAGTGAACGAGCATATGTTTTCACTGTATAGCTGTGTAATTGGGGTACTGTCTTGGAATGTGGGGGAGACAGGTTCAAGTCCCTGATTCAGAGCAGAGCTATTTCATCCCAACTCAGGCAGAGCACTGACTTGAACATTTCCCAGGCTGGTACTCTAATCCCCAGGGTGGGTGGGTGTGGGTGTCTCATAGCTCACATCTTCCCAACAAAAGTTTTGTGTAAATTTATATGTCTCCATGAAACAGCGTATTTTGTCAAAATTTCACTTCAGCAAAAAGGCTCCAGATAGCTTTAGCCATAATGTTCCAGAACAGCTTCCACTCGCAGTTCTAAACACTGATATTAAATATACTAACTTTACATTTGTTAAACCAGGAGATTCACACTAGTTTTGGTGAGAACATGGTGTGTAAAACTTGGCATCATGCTATTTCCTAGCAGTCATAATCACATTGACATAATCGAGACAGCATAAAAACTATTCAAGGCCGCTGTTTTAGGTTGGTAACATGAGAGCAGCTTTCCAAACTGGAAGACATGCTAAACTGAGCAGGAGACAGGAGCAACTCAGGAAATTAATGAATTTCCCATCTGAGTTTGTTGTTAAATATGTAATGTCTGTCTGGCTTGTGAGCAGATCTGGAAGTCAGTCTGAAATTGGTTGTGTGTCAGGTCTCCCCCCCCCGCCCCGCCTTTTTAGGCATGTATAAAGAGATAACCCGGTCTACAATGAATCTAGTGCATTAGAGAACTATATTTTCATTGTACTCTAATAGTACTCTCCTCCTGCATCAAAATATCTATCCCTGGAATTAAATTCACAAGATCAAGAAAGGAACATGTGAATCAGAGGCTGAGATAGTCAAAACAGTTCATCAAGGGTAAGGCACTTTCACTCAGAGGCATGTTTTCAAAAGCAATACAAAAATCACATTACTTGTTAATAGCAATTTTTCTAGGTCAGCACTCAGTGTGAGATTTTCCAAGCGAAGCATTAAAGCTGTGTGGGTGCATAACTATCTCTTTATCTCATCCATCTCGAAAAGTTGGGGACCAGACAAAGTAAGTAAAACATAAGCAGCTGGCTCTGCAGGAAGACTGAGAGAGAGAGTTCCTGACGCAGCACTGCTGCTATTATGCACATACCTGCCAGAAGTCCTATGAGAAGCATTACAACCCATCCTGACCAGGCATCCAACAAACTCTTGATGAACTCCCATATGGATTCCTTACTTTTGCTTGTAATCTGAAAAAATACATACCCTGATTCATAAGAGTCGGTTTTGTTGTGTCACATCTACAAGGCAAGACTCTTATTTGAACACAGATGGACTGAACACTAAAAAGACTGATTGTTTTTACAGAGCTCGGGATCAAGTGAATTTGTCCAACCTTAACAGTTTTACTTATTATTTCAGCTCTAATCCACCAGATTCAATACAGTTTTTCTTCTTTTTTTTCCCCCTCATATTGACAGATGAAATCATGAGCAATGAAAGGCAAATTATGACCATCTTTTTGTAGGTCCTGCTCAAGAACCGGGGAGTGCACAATGACCTGAGATACAACAGTTTTGAAAACAACATTTTCCTGCTTTACGGATGGCTATAACGTGGGCTTTTGTTGATGAGTGCATTTGTGCTTGAGTCTGCATCCCTTACATAAAGTCATACAGTTTTAGGTTAGAAGGCACAGCTAGATCATCTAGTCTGACCTTCTGTATATTACAGGACACCAACGCCACCCACACGCTAAACCCAACAACTGAAATTAAACCAAAGGATGACAGCCCACAGGAGACTAGACTCTTGTGTGCCACCATGAAAGAACAGGAGGGAGTGAGATGGACCAATGCCCAAGGCCTCTGCAATGGCAGGAAATGGATTAAGTGAGATATTTCCAGGTAATTCTGGCAATTGACTTGCACCCCCGTGCTGCAGAGGAAGGTGAAAAAAACCCAATAGGCACTGCCAATCTAGCCTGCAGGGAAACTCCTTTCTAATATCACATATGGCAATCAATTAGACATGCAGCATGTGAGCAAGAACCAGCCAGCTAAGTACATGAGAGAGAGCATTTTTGGTACCATCTCAGAGCCCTGGCCCATCCCCAGCCAGGCCACCTCCTGATGCTTCAGAGAATGGAGATTAAAAAAAATGCTTCCAAAATACATTTTGGGAGGGCGGAATCTCTTCCTGACCCTTGCCAATGGCTTGCTGAAACCCTGATGCATGAGTAGAAGTGAGCCTCAGGGCTATTGAGCCCTACCCCCCTTCCATCACTCATAAATTTGTCCATCTCTCTCTTAAGACTAGTTCAGTTGTTTGCCCCCCACAACTCCTACTGGGAGGCTGTTCCAAAGCCTCACCCCACCAATGATTAGAAACCTTCTAATTTCCAGCCTGAATTTGTTCCCGGACAGTTTATATCCATTTGTACTTGTACCAACATTGTCCTTTAGCTTAAATAGCTCTTCCCCTACTAGCCTTCGTTTTACTAAACAATCCAAGCTCTTCCAGTCTCCTCTCATGAGATAGGCCCTCCATTTCCCTGATCATCCTAGTAGCTCTTCTCTGCACGTCTTTCAGTTTAAATTAATCTTTCTTTAACATGGGTGACCAGAATTGTATACAGTATTCCAAGTGACGTTTTAGCAGTGCCTTGTATAATGGCATTCATACCTCTCGATCTCTACTGGAAATGCATTGCCTGATACATCCTAGGATCGCATTTGCCTTTTTTACAGCCTCATCACATTGGTAGGTCATAGTCATCCCGAGATCGACCCACATACCCAAGTCTCTCTCCTCCTCTGTTGCTTCCAACTGATGAGCCATCAACTTGAAGCAGACATTCTTATTATTAGACCCTAAGTGCACTTTGTACTATTGAATTTCATCCCATTTCTATCACTCCAGTCTTCAAGGTCATACAGATCTTTCTATGTAATATTCTGATCCTCTTCAGTATTGGCAATGCCTCCCAACTTTGTATCATCAGCTAATTTCATTAGCACACTCCTACTTCTTGTGCCAAGGTCATTAATAAAAATATTGAATAAGATTGGACCAAGGCTGATCCTCCAGGAACTCTACTAGTAACCTCCTTTCAGTCCGAGAATTCATCTTTTAGCACAACCCATTGCCTGCTCTCCTTTAGCCAATTCTTATCCACCTTACAATGCTTGTATCGATCCTTAATTTCAGAAATAATTTCCCATGTGACCCAGTGCCAAATGCTTTACTGAAGTCCAAGTACCGGTATATTAGATCTACTGCATTTCCCATAGCTAAAAAGTCAGTTATTCTGTCAAAGGAGGAAATCAGGTTAGTCTGGCGTGATCTACCCTTGGTAAAACCCTGTTACACTGCATCCCCTTTACTTCTATGACTTTAATTATTCTTTCCTTCATAATTTGTTCTGAAACCTTGTATACTACTGAGGTCAGACTAACAGGTCTGTAATTGCCCAGATCACTGAAAAGATAGATTTATTACAAATCCTTGCAACTGGGCTAGCAATCTCATGTGCTGGTTCTTTCAGTATTCTGAGGTGGGAATTGTCTGGTATGCCTGGATTTGAGCACATTAAGCTCTTTCTGTTTTTCTTCCACCTCAGATGTGGCCGTTTCTATTTCTAGACACTCATTTCCATCAGCCATACTGCATTCATACCCACGCTCCATATTATCATCATTATTGAAACCGAGACAAAGTATTCATTTAGTTTTGGGGCCATACCTTAATTATCTTTCAACTCCTTCCCATCCACACTGCATAGTGGCCCAACCTCAACCTTCCTTAGTCTACTTCTAGTTATATAACTTAAAAACCTCATTATTTATTTTAATTTCCTTGGAAAGAACTCATTTAGCTTGACTTTTAGCAATTCTCTCTTTATTCTGGCATTTTTGAACCTCCGTAGTGTAGTTTTCTTTGTTAACACCTTTTCCAATTCCTTATAGGCTGTCTGCTTACTCCTAATAACCTTTTTGAGGGGATTATTTATCCAGGTGGGTCTACAACCTCTCTCCAAGTTTCTCCCCCTTACTTGGGATGCAAATTTCCGATAGTTTTTGTATAGTTGATTTGAAAAAAATTCCAGCCCTCCTCCATATTTAAGCCCTTGAGCTCCTCAGACCAGCTGACATTTTTAAATAATTCCCCAAAGTCTGACCTTTTAAAAGTAAAGATCATAGTTGACGACTTGATTTGATTTACCTTCCTATGTCTGTCGGTGTCACGTGATTTCTCTCTCAGCCAATCAATGGTGTGGAAGTCCTCATATGTCCCAACATCAGGGAAAGGCTCATCCAGGAAATCCATCAGATTACCAGAACCATTCATGTCTCCTGCATTAACCATATTAGTACCTGTAGGAGTTAAAAACACAAATTTAGAAAATTCATGCAACATTTCCAGATGTTTCAGAACAAAATTATTCAGAAAACCCTCAAGCTGCCACTACACACACAATGCAAGAATGGTGGGAGCCTAAGACAACAGTTCTTGTTTAAAGGAGCTTAGTATGTATGAAAAGTAATGGTTTCTAAAGCTTGCATCAACAGAAAAAATACATTCACCCTGAGCAAAATGTTTGCATAGAATTCCTAATCCACTAAACCAGGATGGTTTCAGAATTCAATTGAAATGGTGCACATCAGACCATGTCTGAAAAAGCAAGCATAGCCTTACAAACTAGCTGCTTGCAGGACACTTTATAGTCAAAGGGGCCACACTGGAAAATAAGTGGTGGTGCTTACCTAGAATCCCAGCTCTATCTATCCATAATGGCAAAACAAAATGACACTCAAAGCACATCATACAAATCTTCATAACATGATAATCACTGAAGATCTAGGGGATTTACTAGGATTGCCAGGTGTCTGGTTTTCAACTGGAACACCTGGTTGAAAAGGGACCTTGGAGGCTCCGGTCAGCACCACTGAACAGGCCGTTAAAAGTCTGGTCCGTGGTGCAGTGGGGCGAAAACAGGGTCCCTACCTGCCGTGGCTCTGCATGGCTCCCGGAAGCAGCAGCATGCCCCTCTCCAGCTCCTAGGTGTAGAGGCAGCCACGGGCTCCGCATGTGGCTCAAGCCCCAAGTGCCGGCTCTGCAGCTCCCATTGGGAGCTGCAGGGGCGGTGCCTGTGGACAGGCAGTGCACAGAGCTGCCTGGCTGCGCTTCTGCATAGGAGCTGGAGGGGGAACATGCCACTGCTTCCGGGAGCTGCTTGAGGTAAGTGCCGCAAGGAGCCTGCACCCCTGATCTCCTCCCGCACCGCAAGCCTCTGCCCCAGCTCTGATCCCCCTCCCAACCTCAGAACCCCTTGGTTGCAGCCTGGAGCACTCTCCTACACCCCAAACCGCTCATCTCCGGCCCCATCCCAGAGTCTACACCCCCCTGCAGCCCAATCCCCTACCCCAGCCCAGAGCCCCCTCCCACACCCTGAACCCCTCATTTCTAGCCCCACCTCTGAACCCGCATGCCCAGCCCAGAACCCGTAGCCCCCAACCCTCTGCCTCATCCCAGAGGTCCCCCCCATACTCCAACCCTCTTGACTCCACCTTCCAGCCCAGAGCCCCTTCCTGCACCCCAAACCCTCATCCCTGGCCCCACCCCAGAGCCCACACCCCCAGCCAGAGCCCTCACTCCTTCCTGCACCCCAACCCACTGCCTCATCCCAGAGCCCCCTCCTGCACCCTGAACTCCTCATTTCTGGCCCCACCCCGGAGCCCGTGCCACCAGCCAGAGCCCTCAACCTCTCCCACACCCCAACCCCCTGAGCCATCCTGGTGAAAATGAGTGAGTGAGTGAGGGTGGGGAGAGCGAGCAACAAAGGGAGGGGGGGAATGGAGTGAGCGGGGGGTGGGACCTCAGAGAAGGAGTAGGACAGGTGGTAGGGCAAGGGTGTTCGGTTTTGTGTGAGTAGAAAGTTGGCAGCCCTAGGAATTACAGAGGGGCCACCTGACTCCAGGATATAAGTGACAGGACTCACCCAGCCCCAAGAAAACATTTAATGGTAAGTACAGGGCTTGGGAGGAGGCTGCAGGGTAGAGGCTGCCCTGGAGGACTGTAAGCAGGGTGGGTGGTTTCTTCAGCCCAGCTCCACAGAACTTTCACAGTTCTGGGCTGATGGTCTCAGTTACCTTCCAAGGCAGGGTTTTGCCATACTCATTACTACCAAGCCCTCAAACCATATTTGATTCATGTAACCCACACAAGCCAAGCATAAGGTTCACACAGCACTACTGCACATCTCTCTCCCCAAGTACATATAAGATGCAAACTCTGTTAGAAGTGCAGGTTTCTATGTGGCCACTCAGGTGATAGATCAAAAAAGACTGCCCCTGCTCCTGATGAGGTCTGACAAGTGGTGGGGGCGGTACCAATTAAATAAACTGCTGTAGACACTAATTGCAATTTACAAAGAAAAATTGGAGATAAATATGGACTTTAAAGATCCTTAGGTAACCTGACCAAAGCTGTTCTGCAGCATTTAGAATTCCTTAGCAGAAAGAACGTCCTTTTGCTATAGATAGATAAGGTTAATAAAATCCTAAACAGCTTGGATCATATTCTGCCATCAGACATCAACACACAAATCCCACGTGTGTCAATGAGAGCTACACATGTGCAGGTAAAGACAGAATCTGGCCTCCATGAATTTCTTAGGAAATTTACTGATTCCTTTTATTAAAACAGGCAGAAATGTGGCAGACCTGTCCCTGGTGCTGTGCTCAGCTCCTCCCAGTCCACCTGCTTATATTTTAAACTGTATTATTTTAATCCCTCTTTTTCTATCCCTTTAATTTTTTGTGTTAGGAACATACAGGACATAAGTACCAAAGCTCACTTTTCTGAGTTTCTGTTCCTTTGAGCACTGCCAGTTAGGGACTTTTATACTAGATTGACAATCTGCTCTGATCAGACAACTGAAAAAAAAAAAAAAAAGCATAATCTTCCAGGGAGTGCAGCAGGTCACCATGACAAATTTATAGAAGGTCTTTTAAGTGCAGTAATTGAATAATCTTCCAAGCACCATGGCATGTTTATCTGAAAATGAATCAACCTAGGGAGTCCAAAGCTTAGGAAGGACATGAAACCCAGACCAGGTGTCCAACATAGCAGTGCAATGCATGAATAATTTGCTGCTGGACTGGCTTTTTTAGTAAAAGTAGCAGTTAAACAGTGACACTGAGAATAATGGCAGATAACCCAGCAGATGTCAAAGACTCTCCTGCACATACTTAACTCTTATCATCTTAATCTCTCTCAGGTACTTATATGCCCCCATCATCATAGTATTAGAGCATCTCACATTTTTTAATGGATTTAGCCTCACTACACCCATTAGGTAATACCACTCTATTATCCCCATTTTACAGCTGGCAACCTGAGGCACAAAGACTAAGTGACTTGCCCAAGGTCACACAGGACCTTGTGGCAGAGCTGGGAACTGAATCCAGTTCTCTAATGTCCCAGGCTAGTGCCCTAATCACTGGACCATCCTTCCACTCCTCATCCAACACTGATCACTTCATAACCAAAGACCATGTGTTTTGTGACTTGGTGACGGCAGAGTACAATTTTGGATGTACATGACCTGCCACAGTTGTAAGGATGATAAACTGGATGTGACTCCAGTTGTAGATTTCAACGTGTTTTTGTTTTGTGATCACGTTGTTGGCCATGGTCAAATAGTTCCACGCCATTATTTACTGTTACCTGTAAATGTGTGTGCCTGGCTGCTAGAGGTTCTCAGTGCTGTATGTCGATATCACACTCTCACAATGAACACACAGCTGTAAGTATTAAAAAAAAACAAAACATTTTGCCCACTGTTTCAGCTAGTTCACCACATATAATCTATTCATAGACAATCAGCACTCCATCTAACCTGCATGTTTATTCGCATTGCCTGATTGCTGGCGAGTGTCATGGTTTCAGGTCCAGCTGCACCTCTGTCTCTTCCCGGTCTCTGTGAATGCATCCCCTCAGGAGGCAGGCTTTGTGCTCTTACCTAATCTGAGGGCAGAAGTCCACAGTTCTCTCCCTCTTAGGCTGCACCCTGAGCTACAATGTGTATCAACTGTGCTTGCCCAGCAGGTCTGACTGGAGTTAGTGCCTGTGACTTTTCCCCTCAGGAGTCTGTGTACACAGTGACTCAACCACCTCCTTAAACCAAAGTATTGTTTATTTTGACAGTAGGAACAAAGCATAGACAAAAAGGATTTTAAAACAATAGTCTACATGCACGTATCTTACCTAAAGCCCTACCATCCTGTGATGGTGACTGAGGTAGGCCTAGTTTCTTCAGATACCCTAGCTGGGTCCATATAGTACCTCCAAACAACTGCTCCTTTTGAGTGTGTGTTCCTTTTTAAATTGATATACTCCTTCTGATCTTCAGGCCTTTTCTTATCCTGGCATTATCTCTTAACAACCCTTCAGTGTTAGCTTAGGGGTGGCTTATCTTATTCTTTTCCCTCCCTGCTTGTTTTTCCTTACAGCTCTTATTAAACTAAACCAATATATTTATACACTGAACATCTCAATAATCACGTCAACATACTGTAGTAATAAATTATTACAGCATAGAATCACAGAATATCAGGGTTGGGAGGGACCTCTGGAGGTCATCTAGTCCAGGACCAATCCCCCATTTTTGCCCCAGATCCCTAAATGGACCCCTCAAGGATTGAACTCACAACCCTGGGTTTAGCAGGCCAATGCTCAAACCACTGAGCTATCCCTCCCCCTTAGCTCCACTTCCATCAGAGCGAGACCATCAGACTCCAACAAAATGCTCTTAGATGTTTAGAGAAGAGTGGTGGTCACCCCATTCTCAGCATCACACCTTTCCTAAAGCATGGCACCCAGAATTGAACACAATACTCCAGCGGAGGCCTCACCAGTGCCAAATGGAGCGGGAAAATTATCTCCTGTCTCTTATGTATGACACTCCTGTTAACACACCCCAGAATTATATTAGCCTGTTTCACAACTGTATCACATTGTTGACTCGGATTCAATTTGTGACCCACTCTAACAGCTCCTTTTCAGCAGTACCACCGCACCACTTTCTCTCCATTTTGTAGTTGTGCATTTGGTTTTTTCTTCCTAAGTACTTTGCACTTATTTTTCTTGAATTTCATTTTGCTGATTTCAGACCAATTCTCCTATTTGTAAAGGTCATTTTGAACGCTAATCCTGTCCTCTAAAGTGTTTGCAAACCCTCACAGCTTGGTGTCATTTGCAAATTTTCTTCACTCCATTATCCAAGTCATTAATGAAAATATTAATTGCACCAGACCCAGAACTGAACCCGTGGGACCCAACTAGATACATCCTCCCAGTTTGACAGTGAACCATTGATAACTACTCTTTCAGTACAGTCTTTCAACCACTTGTGAAGTCACCTTACGGAATTTCATGTAGATCATTTGTTTCATTCAGCTCTAAAAACAATCCATGAAGGAAATCTGCATGCTCCGATGAACTTCTGACCTCAATAAGTGCCTACTGTGAATTTGACTGGCAGCATTTCCCTGGGGATGTTCTGATAAACCAGACTATTTTTAATAATTAAAAGAAAATTTAAAAGTCAGAAGGCTCCATTATGTAAAGCTGACAAAGAAGAGGTCAGTGCCTGCAAACAAGCTGACAGAATTCAAGACACCTGCACAGCAATGTTAAAAAGTGCATTCTGGGTGTTGATATGCAAATGAGCACATCAAATTCTGTGTGTATTGTACTCATCATTTGTTAAAATTTTGTTTTATAAAACCACATGGAATTTTTGAGTTTTAAGATGCTTTTCTGCACTCTTCAGTGTGTGAATTCATCTTTCTGTACTCCAGAAAAAGCCAATTGTATACTAAATTGCCATTTGGCTGGAGCAAAGTTTTACAGATGGGTGATAAAATTATGTTTAGAGTGGAAAATACTGACAAACTCTCAGCTTTGTAGCATTGTTACAATATGTGCTAATGTAGAAACCACACACAGCTAGAAGGGACGTATTAGTGAAATGGTGTTCTAGGTAGGATGGTGACTGATTTGATGCAAAGTATATTTGCTCTAGCAAGGACAGACTAGTGTCTTGCAGCCCAAAGCAAACTGAAAAGCATATTGACTGGAAACAACTAGTTGAAAAGCCATCAAAGGAAAATGCTTGGCTGTAGCTTATTGCAACTAGACATGTTAGTTCCATGGTACATTCTCTTCATCCTGTTTTCTGTTTTAATTGGCCAAATCAGAGAGAAGCAGACAGTGGTTTTATTAATGAAATTCCAACAAGTTTCAAGTTACTTTCAACATATCACAGTAACTCAATTACTTCTCTACCTACAATATTGCTATCAACTACAGAAAAGTCACCTTTATGCTTTATTGCTTCAATTGTTATCTTATTTGTCTTAAAGATAATAATCTGGTATGGAATTTGTGCCCCTTGCAGATTTTGAGTCATTATTATCTTCAGTTAATTTTGTGCTTTAACAAAAGAAAGAAATGAGACTGAGGGGAGAAGGGACCTGGCTGGTGAAGAATGAGGTGGCATTGTAAACTCCTGCTGTTTATATTTGTATGGATCTTCTTTTCTAAAGCATCCAGAACCCTATCTGTGCCCTGTGCCAAATGTGGCACTGTACTAGTTGGCTATCATGCAGAGTTTGCCCTGGGATTTCTCTACGGTATGGTACATTGTATTATCGAAGTAGATATTCTTTGAAGTGAGATGGCTCGGCCCTTGGAATGGCCACTACAGCCAGAAATAATTGAGGAGACAGCCTCAATTATTTGGGTCTGTTGACATAAGATTCTGGAAACATCCAGTGTATGTAACTTCTTTTCTCCCAGTGTAGTGTAGGGCTCCAGGAAAAAAAAACAGATAGGATAATGGATTGATTTCGGTAGAATTCTGAGACCACACTGGGGATGAACTTGGGGTGAAGTTTCAGCACTACTTCATTCCGTGAAAGGTCATGTTGGGAGGGTCAGCACTTAAGTGCTTAAAGCTCATTCAGTCTCCTTGCTCATAGATTCATAGATATTTAGGTCAGAAGGGACCATTATGATCATCTAGTCTGACCTCCTGCACAATGCAGGCCACAGAACTTCACCCACCACTCCTAAAAAAGACCTCACACCTATATCTGTGCTATTGAAGTCCTCAAATTGTAGTTTGAAGACCTCAAGGAGCAGAGAATCCTCCAGCAAGTGACCCATGCCCCATGCTACAGAGGAAGGCGAAAAACCTCCAGGGCCTTCCAATCTGCCCTGGAGGAAAATTCCTTCCCGACCCCAAATATGGCGATCAGCTAAACCCTGAGCATATGGGCAAGATTCATCAGCCAGATACTTCAGAAAATTCTTTCCCGGGTAACTTGGATCTTACCCCATCTAAAAACCCATCACAGGCCATTGGGCCTATTTACCATGAATATTTAATTACCAAAACCATGTTATCCCATCATACCATCTCCTCCATAAACTTATCGAGTTTAATCTTAAAGCAAGATAGATCTTTTGCCCCCACTACTTCCCTCGGAAGGCTATTCCAAAACTTCACTCCTCTGATGGTTAGAAACCTTCGTCTAATTTCTAATCTAAATTTCCTAGTGGCCAGTTTATATCCATTTGTTCTTGTGTCCACATTGGTACTGAGTTTAAATAATTCCTCTCCCTCTCTGGTATTTATCCCTCTGATATATTTATAGAGAGCAATCATATCTCCCCTCAACCTTCTTTTAGTTAGGCTAAACAAGCCAAGCTCCCTGAGTCTCCTTTCATAAGACAAGTTTTCCATTCCTCGGATCATCCTAGTAGCCCTTCTCTGTACCTGTTCCAGTTTGAATTCATCCTTCTTAAACATGGGAGACCAGAACTGCACACAGTATTCCAGGTGAGGTCTCACCAGTGCCTTATATAACGGTACTAAAACCTCCTTATCCCTACTGGAAATACCTCTCCTGATGCATCCCAAGACGACATTAGCTTTTTTCACAGCCATATCACATTGGCAGCTCATAGTCAACCTATGATCAACCAATACTCCAAGGTCCTTTTCCTCCTCCGTTACTTCTAGTTGATGCGTCCCTAGCTTATAACTAAAATTCTTGTTATTAATCCCTAAATGCATGACCTTACACTTCTCACTATTAAATTTCATCCTATTCCTATTACTCCAGTTTACAAGGTCATCCAGATCCTCCTGTAGGGTATCCCTGTCCTTCTCTAAATTAGCAATACCTCCCAGCTTTGTATCATCTGCAAACTTTATTAGCACACTCCCACTTTTTGTGCCCAGGTCAGTAATAAAAAGATTAAATAAGATTGGTCCCAAAACTGATCCTTGAGGAACTCCACTGGTAACCTCCCTCCAACTTGACAGTTCACCTTTCAGTAGGACCCGTTGTAGTCTCCCCTTTAACCAATTCCCTATCCACCTTTCAATTTTCCTATTGATGCCCATCTTATCCAATTTAACTAATAATTCCCCATGTGGCACAGTATCAAACGCCTTACTAAAATCTAAATAAATTAGATCCACTGCGTTTCCTTTATCTAAAAAATCTGTTACTCTCTCAAAGAAGGAAATCAGGTTGGTTTGGCACGATCTACCTTTTGTAAAACCATGTTGTATTTTGTCCCATTTACCATTGACTTCAATGTCCTTAACTACCTTCTCCTTCAAAATTTTTTCCAAGACCTTGCATACTACAGATGTCAAACTAACAGGCCTATAATTACTTGGATCACTTTTTTTCCCTTTCTTAAAAATAGGAACTATGTTAGCAATTCTCCAATCATATGGTACAACCCCTGAATTTACAGATTCATTAAAAATTCTTGCTAATGGGCTTGCAATTTCTTGTGCCAATTCTTTTAATATTCTTGGATGAAGATTATCTGGGCCCCCCGATTTAGCCCCATTAAGCTGTTTGAGTTTCGCTTCTACCTCAGATATGGTGATGTCTACCTCCATATCCTCATTCCCATTTATCATGCTACCATTATCCCTAAGATCCTCTATCTATTGCTGAAGTGATATCCAGTAGAAAGACAGTGTTCAGCCTGAGATGAAGTAAGGAGCATTCTGAAAGGGATTTGAATGGAGGCCTATGAGTCTCAAGAGGATGATGCTGAGGTCCCAGGAGCATGGTTCTCTAACCAGTGGGTATGTACATAACAGACTCTTGAGGAACTTTGATACTGCCAGTGAGTGAAGATGGAGCATGACTGTACTGGTGGATGGCATCCTAAGATCATTGCGAACTTGATGGAGCAGAATGATTTGCCAGAGTGCTACAGATGCAGCAAGATCCATGGTATCAAAGCATACGTGGCTCTGCTGGGCCAGCCAAATTTAGAACCTCATCCATTTTGATAAATAAATCCCTCTGGTGGATGTCTTCCTGCTCTATAGCAGAATCTCTAGGACTTGCCTATAGCAGTTCCTATCCATGGTAGTTAATGAGCCAACACCCAGAATGTCAGGTGCAGAGACTTCGGCTCTCTATGGAGTATGTGACCATAGTGCTGTGAGATCAAGCCTGTGCAGTGTGAGAACTAGATCAGCTGCTGAACAGACATCTGCATCATGTCTGTCAGCCAAAATTGTCTTACCTAGGATGGAGCTACACAAAAAATTTCTTTTGATGTTGGAAATCACCCTGGGGATCGGGAATCACAGTGACAAGGCATAAAAGAGGTGTGGGCTCCACTGCAGAACGAAGGTGTTGGGCAATAAGCCTGGGCTCATGCCTCCTTTAGAGCAATAATTCTGCCACTTGGCATTAACCTCAGTGATAAACAGTCTGTCCTGGGAACCCACAGCCATGGGATATTGGTTCTACGATGGATCTCTGTAGGGACCACTTGTAAGCAGTTACCAGTTGTCAGGTCAGGAGGTCTGCCAGGTTGTTGCCAGCTCCTGGGAGGGAAAGAGCATCTCTGCTATCCTGTGTGGTGACACCATATCCAGAGCTTGATGGCTTCCAGAGAGAGGGGAGATGAATGTACATTTCCATGCTTGTTTACGTAGTGCATTGCAGATGTGTTGTCTGTCAGGATCTGCACTATGGAGTTTTGAAGAACAGGCATACTAGCCTGATGGCTCTGAATTCCAGGACACTGATATGGACCAGACGTCTTCAGGTCCCTTGCTGGGCTCAGATGCGTCTGTGATTAAAGACATTGAATAGAAAAAAAAGCAGGGAATGGCACACCTTCCACACACATTTTTGGGTTCCTTCCACCATTTCAGTTCTGCAATGATGTAAGGTGTAACCAAAATCTTCTTGCTCATTTGGTGTTTGGAAGTCTGGCAAGTGGAGTTATGTATGAGCACGCCAACATATGACCTACCAGCCACAGACATGTCCATGCCATCGTAATCAGGTTTGATTCTTGTCCAAGTAATAGTGACTGCATCAACAGGAACCAGTCTTTGGGGTGGTATGCTCCTGCCACCATGGAGTCAAACAAGGCTCCTATGAACTATCGTCTGTGATAGCATTAGAGACCATTTTTCATAGTTCACCAGGAGCTCTGAGAGAACAGGATTAGGGTATATTCTAGGCTTGTTGCCATCTCCTGCAGGGATCTGCCCTTGATCAGCCAATTGTCCAGGTAAGGATAGATGGGAATGTCTTTCTTCCTGAGTTGTGCTGCTACTTCTTCATGAAGACTTTCCGTGTCATGGAGAGTCTGGATGGCTGTACCTGGTATTGGGAACGATTTGGTCCCACAATGAGCCTTAGGTGCTTCCTGTGGGTCAGGTGGATAGCTTTATGGAAATATGCATTCTCCAAATCAAAAGCCATGAACCACTTAGCTGTAATGGCCAGTCAGGCCTGGTGGAAAGGAACAAGGTGATTCCCAAATGGGGGTGCAGGTTCCAGATTGACTCCAGTATGACTTGAGTGCTCCAGTCAAATCTGCTGCTTCAGAGGGAGCTGGGTTAGACGAAGAGGCAGAAAACTGGCACTCCCTAGAGTACCTGGGTTTCTTTCTTTGTGGGTACTGTGACTGTCGGCTTCAGGAGTAGGAAAGTGTCCTCTGGTAATTCTATGGTTTCCTATAGAGGGCCAATGGGTAAATCCCTGAGGACTGTAGTGTGGCTCTTGAGTCCTTGAGGGAGTAGAGTGCTGTTTGTTTTCTGTCTGAAGAGCTCCATCTCCTGAAGGGCGGTCCTTTGTAATATCCTGTATTTCACATGCCAGATACCTGGTGCCATGAGACCAGTTTCATAGTGACAGCTGTAGCCATCAACCTTGAGAACACATCAGATGCATCAATGGCTGCCCGTAGAGATGTTCTCATGACCAACTAACCCTCCTTCATGATCTCCTTTAACTTACCCCTGTTCCCTTGTAGGATATAAAATAGGAAGTGAGTGATCCTCTCCAAGTGAAGAAATTCTATTTGTTAAACAGAACCTGGTAGTTCACCTACCCAAAGCTACAGTGAGTACGACAAAATGTGCCTTATATCCAAAAAGGTCAAATGTTTTGGGATTTCTGTCTGTACATGTCTCTTGTGTGGGTACTGATTTTTCCTCAGCTGCCAAAATAGTCAGGGAACTTGGGTTTTGGATAGTTGTAAAGTGCCCCTTTGGGGGTGCCTGATCTCTCTTTTCTGTTCCTTTACAAGTGGGAGGAAGAGTAGGGTTTTACATGGTCCTTTGCCCAGTTCCAGGATACACTGTTAATAGGGAGGGCAATTCTGGCCGATGTCATGTAGCACTCAAAATGTCAAAGAGTTGGTGAGGCTTCTCTCATATAAATGTAGTCTCAATATCCAGGGTCTCCATAATATGGGACAGGAAGTCATGAAAAGCTTTCGAGTTGTCCATCCCAGTGTCAGGGATGGTGTCATTGCCTCATCTGGCAGTGAGGACCACTCCTTGGGTGGAGACAAGGTTGATGCAATTCTTCTGTTGCTTCTTGCTCCTGGAGGTCCACATCTGATTTTGGCACGAACAGCCTGGTTAATGATGCCACTGGGGAATGGGATCTCCTCCTCTTTCTGGAAATGTGAGAGGGGGGGATCTGCTCCTGGATTCATGAGATGTGGCCAAGATGGCATGCCATATGGGCACTGGCTTGGTTGTGGCTGGCCAACCCAATGCCACTCACATCCCATTTGGGGTGCAGCTGTAAGTAACTGCTCCCTGGTGCTTTCTTTGAGGGCAGAGAAGATAGATTTGTGCTTGACACCCGTGAGAGCGAGTACACTGGTGACAGTGAGGAAGGGTATATCTTCTCTACAAAACAGTGGTGCCATAGGGCGATAAAATATCAAAGGCCATCTCCAGCACCATTCGTCTCTTTGGCATAGGAAACATTTCTGGACATGATCCAGTGTTCTCCAGGTGTATCTCAGAGTCTTGCTGGGTTCCATCACAGATACTGAGGTCGGTGCCTGGTCTTTTGTTCTCTGTGGCATTCCTGCTCTGATCAAGAACTCAGAGGCTCTGTACTTTGAGAAGTGATCTTGTGGGTCCTCCTTCGGGGATTTTCCTTCACATTTGATGCTATACTGGGCTCTGCCCAGCTCTGTGAAAGAACGTCAACTTTACGTCTGAGCACAGATGCTGGCTTTACTCTCTGGGATGTCGGTGCCAGGTTCGTCCATACTGAGGTTTCCAGTGCTGAAGATTTCATTGATGTTGAGGTGACTGGTGTTCAAGTCACCAGCACTGGTTCTGCCAGTGCTCTCTGCCTTGTTTCCAGTGTCCAATCCTAGAGAATAATGTGTACTCAAAGGAGCACTGGCTGATGCTGTTTTATCTTGCCTTGATCGGGAAGCGATGGTCACCTCTGGGTCTGAAGAAATCCAAATGGACTGCACCTGCAGGCGTAGCTTGAGCCAAGCCTCCCCAGATTTGTGGGTCCTGGAACAAAAGAACTTACACACAAAGCATATCTGACTGGGCAGAAAAGCCACTGTGCCCATCTTTGACAGGGATCAGTTGACAATAGGACAGGCAGGGTTTGGAGTCCACCATGGGGCTCAAAGTGGCTGGACCCCTATACAGCGGAGTTGCTGATAATGCCCTAAGGAAGAGTGAAGGAAGATTTCTTCACAAAATTGGTGAAAAAAATATTTTAAAGACTCTAAGAGTAGTAGGAGGTTGAACACTTTCCAAGTTCTGTCTTGTTGCCATGGGGGAAGGCGGAGGGATTGTGGTGACTCTGTCCTTTATAACCTCACACTGGTGCACAAGGAGGCAGAGGGTGTATGTGCAGCCCTGACAGACACAGCTAGTCAAAAAAACAGACCTTGCATGCATGTGGCGCATATGCACCTACGTTGGAGTACACGCTGACATATACTTGACAAAGAAAAAGTCATTTCTATATTTAATTTCTAATATTTTATGAACACCTTTCATACTTGCAGGTAAAGATACTTACTCTACTCTAACCTTCAAGGTATCATGATGATGAATTGGCCCACAACCCTGACACAAGAAATCTCTCTTTCCCCTTTTAAAAAAATCTTTCCATATCAACAACAAATATACAGACAGGAAAATGACATTATAACAGCTACATGATGCTGCATCATTGTCAGTGCACCTGAAGGTAATTAAAAGGTGATGGAACATTCTTCTAAATATTAAAGAAAAGGTAGTGAGTGATGATTTACAGGATATGTTTAGCAAAGGCATGATTGAACCACTGGCATGTTAAACTGCATTTTAATCATGTTTAAAAATACTCACAGGCAATTTAAAGCTGTTGCTTTTCAAAGTCATAAATGAGCATATTGATTGATCTATTGACCTTCTGTATAAACTTAAAAAATTTAAAAGGTCATTTAATTAGAAAAGTGCGCCCCCCCCCCCCCCAAGAAAACAGTACAAGCCTGTTTGGAAGCATGATATAGCATAAGAAAGTAGAGTCCAGTTAGATTGGAACAACCCAGGTTAAAAATAGGAGATTAAAACTAACAGTATTTTTATTATTATGTGTCTGGGACTATCAGATAGACCTCTTTCCTAACGAGAAAACATACTGCTATATTCTACAGCAGTCACTTAAAACAGCAGCATCTCTACAGAGGGATGAAGCAGTTTGAAACATTACTTTAAAATATGGTGTTACGTTTGTATATGGGCCGGTTACCACATGGAAAGGAGTCTCCTGCTATGATGCTGTGGGTCAGCTAAATGCAGTATATCCTTGATGTATAGTTTTAGCCAGAATAATCTCCATGGAAAAAAATGTGAAGCTGAAGCAGTAATGAAAAAACATAGAGCATAGCATCACATGGGAGAGATTCTGGAAGAAAGGAAAAACACATGGGATAATCACTGGGAACTTAAGGCACAAAGGGAAAGAACTGCTCCAAATTAAATCATGATCTCCAGCCATTAGCACTCAGGTATTCCACATACGGACAAAAGCATAGTGAGGGTAATAGAGCTGGTCTTAAGAACGAGCGAAGCAAGTATCCACCTGGCACCTCGGAATCCATGGACACTCTGAAACTCACCCGCCAAAACAATCTGCATCTTTGGCAGCATGAATGGATGCGGAGGCGGTCTCTCACTGCCAGGCCTTCACTCCCCTTTGCCAATGGGAATGGAAGCAGCAAGAATTTATGGCCCGATTTCCTGTCTTCTAGCTATATAGTACTCCTCTTGCTAGGCGCCCTTTAAATCATAAGGCTTGCCCTGCTAATGCTAAAACACAGCCTCACCTGCGATGGTAGCACCCACTATATTTAAGGTTGACTTCTAGCTTTTATCCTAAGCTTTCTCCCTGCACCTCCCCCCCTTTCAGTTTAACTGTAGGTTGTCTTTTTTCAAACAAATTCCTTTTGGTCTGAAATGCTGTGTTTGGTCACAGCTTGAGTTTTCTTGGAAAGTTTGAGCAAAATTGGTTCAGCTGTTGAATTATGTCAGAAGAAAAAAAAAACAAAAAAACAAACCACTTTCCCCATATGTTCCACGTGGAATTTTTGCACTCACATAACTCAAAATCAGCTCAAGCTAAAAATGCCAAACTCAGTTTGTTTTGTTGTTCCCAGTGAGACTTAAATATCAGCCCAAGTCTGAAGAAAACTGGTTCTGTAGATCTCAACTTAATGTGCAAAGTCAGCAATTTCATACCCAGATTTTAGAATTATTCTATTTGGGTTTTTCAGGTTGTGTTATTCAAGCTTCTTAATAAAGAAGATCTCTCAGTTAACTTTTGTTCAATTCAGGGAAGAGAGCTCTGTAGTTTAGCATTAACTTCCTCCCTTTTGTCTTTTAAAGGAAACAGGGAAATTTAATTAAACAAAATCTGGAGATGATGCAATGTTGTGGTCGAGAAATGAACACTCAAAAGTCAGCTTTCAGAAGCCAGGATTTCTGACACACCATTAACTCTTACACGATTCACTTATATTATTTTCTAGTCTTGCTTTCTTCATTAAAATTGATCTTTATTCATTACTGTTTGGAAGAAACCATCAGTTTGAAAAGGTCTGCTTTTGAGCTCATTGATTTATATTGCTTTTTATTTAATACTCCAGTTGGCTCTCTCTGCAAAACTACCTCAGTTTGCATGGGATCCTCAACATCAGGATTCAGACACATGGGCTGAGCACAGTGGAGAAACTCCCTCTGCAAATCTCTGTACCATGAGCAGAGAAACTCTGTTTCCAACATTGTTAGCAAGGAACCTTTAATTAAATTGATTCCTCCCTTCCCTATAGGATCTTTCTGAGTGTACTCTGTCTATTGCACATGAGTATTTCTTTATTCTTATGATAGATTTCCCGTGTCAACACCCACCAATCTGTAGCCAAAGAGTACATTCAATGTCATTATTGAATCAGTTCTAAGCATTGTTTTTGAGCTATGTATGATGACCTCTGCCCTACTCAGGCCACTGCTTCTCTCTTTGGACGGAGCTCACTGCTTCCATGAAGCTTTTATCCAAATGAGCAGTGGGTTGCAGTCCACATTCTCACGAGTCACCTGCAAGACAATTGCCTGGAATCCATGCAGTATACAGTAATCAAAATGGGGCTTGAAGAGGAAAGAGTTCCGGTTGACCCTCTTTATGGAAACAGATTTTGGTGTCATCCATCAACAGACTAGTGTGCTGAAGCCCAAGGATATTACTACTGATGAGAGGTAGAATGACCCCAGGACTCCTGCAGTCCAGAAACATAGGTACTGGAACTAGGAGGGCTGGGGGTGCTGCCACATCCCCTGACTTGAAGTGGTTTCCATTATTCACAGGGTTTACAGTTTGGTTCAGTGGCTCTCAACACCCCCCCTAAAAAAATTGTTCCAGAGCCCCTGTCCAGAAATATCAAATTTGAAAATCATCCTTTTTTATTTTAAACAAACAAAAAAAAATTGGTATCTGAACCTATGGCATGATTCATTTCACTGAACAGCACTACACTTGTGGGTGCCCTACACAATAGCCAGGCTCATTTGAAAGCAAACAAGGATTTTAAGAATTATCATCATACTTAAGCCCTTCAAAATAAAGAGTACAACTGAACTTAGGCAGCAAATATTTTTATCAAAGAGAGGGGACTAATGGATACAGTCACAAAGGAAGTATTTCAAATTTAGCAGAGACGTGTTCTGGTGTAGCCCAAGGTCCAGCGTGCTTCAGCAGCAGCAGCCGGGGGAAATACAAGTTGTGGACTACAAACGTTGGCATGTTGGACAGCTTCCTGGTTCCTGGCAGGAAGTCCTCTCTGCCCTCCCAGCAGGAAGTTTCAGGATAGACTGAAACTGGGAGCACAAGGCAGATGAGCAGAGAGGAGGCTGCTGGACTTGAATGCTGTTCTGTGTTTCTTTACAGAATAAAGCCTTGTTCCTGGTGGTTTGTCTGAGTGGGCCTGGTCTGAGGAAAACACACACTGACACACAACGCAGCGCACACGGGGGAGCCTCAGGCCCAGTTTCCCAAAGTTGTGTAAAAAAGGGCACAAGGCCTTTTACTCTATCTTGAACAACCTCCTAGTGAGCCAGTGAATAGGAGGGGGACTACACTGGTCAAGAGACATGTCTCTGGGCAACATACTCGTCTTCATATTAATGCTAAAACAATTGCACCGCTGTGACTTTTTAAAAAGTAAATTTTTACCACCACCACAACCCCCTCCCCCCCACCATGGCTGTGGAGAAATGCTTCAGTATGTGGCCCCTGAAGGCTTGAAAACCCAGAGGCACCCCCACAATATTTATTATTTTAAAAGCTTGTGATTTTCAAACAAATTCATGATTGTTGCACGCTTGGGGATAGCAACGGTAGGTCAGGACTGTAAAACATCTGGGCCCCTGGCTACATCTGGCCCCAAGGACCTTCTCTCCAGTTGGCAGCTCGCCCTGCGCACTTCTAGGGTCCCCAGCTTGCAGCTGCTTGCTTTGCAGCTCACGTGGCTGGAGAGAGTGGGGCTGGAGTGGGCGGAACCGAGGAGGAAGATCATGCCTGATTGGGCATAGGCAGCTGAGCTGCCGCCCCCTGCTGTTCAGCAGTGGCTCTTTGAGCAGCTGCCACTACTGCCACAGTGCTCCCAAGCCAGGGGTCCCAAGAAGAGGTTGTTTTCCAGCCTCCCCCTCAGGCCCACTCCCACAGGCTCTGCCTGGTCTCTCCTTAAATGCTTGCTGCTGCTGCTTCTCCCTCCCGCATTTGGAATATGCCCAAAGTGAGGGGAGGACGACAGTGGTAGGGAAGCGGCCAAGGGAGGAGTAGGGGAAATTCCCCAAGTGTTGGGGAAAGAGAAAAAATTCACTATTAGGTTCGGGCGAGAGGTTACCTTATCAATGGACAGAGGAAAGGAGGTTTCATAAATGCATTCGCTTTCTAAAAATGCCCTCCTTTAAATGCAACATTTACCGTCACTGCAGGCCGATGGCACAGGTAGCCTCCTGCTAGAGAACTTTTTACCCCCGGCCCAGGAGCTCTGAGTGACAGGGCTCTTCAGCCCTCAGGTTTGACAGCCCTGCACTAGGTAGGCCACTGCTAGACTGTTCTGTTCTTTCAGCTCTTCTGATTCGAACAGAAACAGAGACAGGGAATGAACAGAGTGTGCAGCAAATCCTTTCTACTCAGTCATGAGGAGACAACATGGGCCAGCGGCATGGCACCAGAGTGGGAGTCAGGGGCCTGGCTTCTATTGCTGCATCTCTCACTGACCTGCTGTATGACCTCAGGCAAGTCACTTCACCTCCTTTTTGGGTTCAGACTCATGATTTTTGAATGCTTAGGGATGACAACACTGAGCACCAGATCAGGGCTGTAAACATACGAGTCATTGGCCACACACAGCCTCTGGGAGCTTACACTCCAGGTTTCTCTTCTTGCACCTGTTCCTTATCTGCAAGCAGAGGGCACTTTCCTTTGTGGAGCACTTTGAGGTTAAGAGGTGAGAACTGCTATATAAGAGCTGAGCATCATTCTATGGATTTTTTGCCAAGATCTGGAAGTTTTGCATTCGCCGCGAGTCATTTCATAGAATCATAGAATATCAGGGTTGGAAGGGACCTCAGGAGGTCATCTAGTACAACCCCCTGCTCAAAGCAGGACCAATCCCCAATTAAATCATCCCAGCCAGGGCTTTGTCAAGCCTGACCTTAAAAACTTCCAAGGAAGGAGATTCTACCAACTCCCTAGGTAACGCATTCCAGTGTTTCACCACCCTCCTAGTGAAAAAGTTTTTCCTAATATCCAACCTAAACCTCCCCCACTGCAACTTGAGACCATTACTCCTTGTCCTGTCCTCTTCTACCACTGAGAATAGTCTAGAACCATCCTCTCTGGAACCACCTCTCAGGTAGTTGAAAGCAGCTATCAGATCCCCCCTCATTCTTCTCTTCTGCAGACTAAACAATCCCAGTTCCCTCAGCTTCTCCTCATAAGTCATGTGTTCCAGACCCCTAATCATTTTTGTTGCCCTTCGCTGGACTCTCTCCAATTTATCCACATCCTTCTTGTAGTGTGGGGCCCAAAACGGGACACAGTACTCCAGATGAGGCCTCACCAATGTCGAATAGAGGGGGACGATCACGTCCCTCGATCTGCTCGCTATGCCCCTACTTATACATCCCAAAATGCCATTGGCCTTCTTGGCAACAAGGGCACACTGCTGACTCATATCCAGCTTCTCGTCCACTGTCACCCCTAGGTCCTTTTCCGCAGAACTGCTGCATAGCCATTCAGCCCCTATTCTGTAGCGGTGCATTGGGTTCTTCCGTCCTAAGTGCAGGACCCTGCACTTATCCTTATTGAACCTCATCAGATTTCTTTTGGCCCAATCCTCCAATTTGTCTAGGTCCCTCTGTATCCTATCCCTGCCCTCCAGCGTATCTACCACTCCTTCCAGTTTAGTATCATCCGCAAATTTGCTGAGAGTGCAATCCACACCATCCTCCAGATCATTTATGAAGATATTGAACAAAACCCGCCCCAGGACCGACCCCTGGGGCACTCCACTTGACACCGGCTGCCAACTAGACATGGAGCCATTGATCACTACCTGTTGAGCCCGACAATCTAGCCAACTTTCTACCCACAATTCATAGTGCATTCATCCAGCCCATACTTCTTTAACTTGCTGACAAGAATACTGTGGGTGAATTTCCCAGTCTGCAGTCCAGAAACATAGGTGCTGGAACTAGGAGGGTTGGGGGTGCTGCCGCATTCCCTGACTTGAAGTGGTTTCCATCATATACAGGGTTTACAGTTTGGTTCAATGGCTTTCAGCACCCCCACTATAAAAATTGTTCCAGCGCCCCTGTCCCGAAACACCAAATTTGAAAATCATCCTTTTTTATTTTAAACAAACAAAAAAACCCACCAAATTTGAAAATCTTTTTTCTCAAAATTTTTAACATAAAAATTAATTGGTATCTGAACCTATGGCATGATTCATTTCTCTGAACAACACTACACTCGTGGGTGCCCTTCACAATAGCCAAACAATACAGCACAAGGAGAATCTAAGTGAATGGAAAGTGGAATTTAATGGCAATATTCTGCTTCTGTTATGCACACAAAACATCTGCATGGGTCATTGGAATAAAATGTACTTAGCCTGGTATCTTGTCATTTTGCTGGATGGAAAATGCCTGACTCAGATCAGCCTTGACAGCTTTTGTTTCCACCAGATTTTGTTAATGAATTCCAGTGTTACCACTGGAAAAATAAATTAAAGTTCACCTTTAAAAGATCAGGGATGAAGTCCTTGTGCATTTTTCACACAGGCAAAACTCCACGCTAGTGGGAGCCAAGCACTATGGTCTATATTAAACAGGAACATATTAGCACAGTTTAAGTGCGAGAGAAAATTCATACAACTCTCTTGCTGAGATTTCAAGGAGTTTGGACAGATAAACCCAGTATTGGAAGCAACAGAATGCAGCCCTTAGTGCAATCTCGTTAATATGGCAATTGGAAATGTGTTTGCATTGCTTTTAGTGCCTACGTGCGGAAAAATGAAAGATCTCTGGAGATGCTTTTTCTCTACCAGATTTGATTTTGTCTGAAATGTTTTTTTAAAAAAGGCTTATAGAGCTGAAGTCTCTTTAAGACACATCTGACCACATAGCTTTTAATGCTTTCTGGTATTTTAACCATTAGCGCTAGTGGTATATTAGTTCTTCCTTCACTAGGATGTACCATACATTTAAAAACATGACACAATCAGATTTCGCTCACTGGGACGGACAGATGTAAATGCACACACACAAACACATTTTTCATGGCATGTCTTTTCTTTCATTTTCAGTAGTGGGAAAAATATGTATGAAGAAAGGGAATTCAAGCATCAGAAAACTTCCTGCATAATCTGACTAATAATTAATTTGACCATCTCCCTGCTGCTGCTGCTGATTCATCATCCATTCTCTGGCAAAGACAGACAATTATTCTCAAGGTTCTTACAAACGAGTGAAAGCAGAATAAATTCTCTTCTTTCACAGTCATGCTTGTAAGCGATTTTGATGTCTTGTCTCCTAAAATTCCCAGCATTTGCCATTATTTTTAGTTTGCTACCAACAAAATACATTTTTAAAATCAACTAGAAAATAACAGAGTAGCATTCCCCCCCACCCTGAATGATTTTTCTTCACGTATTTTCATTGTGTGCAATTACAACAGAAGGGAAAAACATTGTGGAATTTAAAGTTTTGCTCTATCGGATGACAAAATCCTTGCAAACAAAAACCATCTGACATCATGCAAATTAATTATGCAAGAAACTACTATACTAGGTCCTTAAAAATACTGTCAGCAAACAAATAAAAATCCTCTCCATTAAGATCTGCTAACAGCTAGTCCAATTTTCGTTTCTTTTAAAAGACTAGAGACATTTCATCTCTATACTAATTTGCTTTGTGCGTGGGCGGAAAACAGGGAACATAACCAAGACAATATTGCTATGCCTCTCTGTATTGATCCAGGCTGATGGCTGCTAATGTAAATACATAATTTGGCACTTACAAGAAGGGCCCATATTAGGATACAGGGCCCATTTCAGGACAGTGGGCCTTCTTCAGCTTTAAAGCTCCATCTGCCAGCATTGCTGCTAGAGATGTCAGCCGGAAGAGCTGTAAAGTGCAAGGAAGCAGACCCTGTACCTGCAAATCCTCTGCTTGCACAGAAACTGCTCTGCTCCATTTTCTAGTGTAAGATCTGCCTAATAGAGGTTGAGCTCTAGGATGACAACACAGAAAGAGACTGGCAAATTAGCTTTTGGAGAATTGTCTCTTACCTGCAAAGCAACATTTAGCCCAGTCCCACAGATTTTGATAGCATCCTTTCCTTACTGGTATGGCTGCAAAAGCAATGATGTCATGGGGAGGAAGCAGTTAGTCATGTGACTGCATCCTCCCACTCTAGGGTATCAGCTGGGGGAGAGAGAGAGAGACAGTTTGTAATCCTGCAAGAATCAGTTGAGGCAGTGAAAGCTCGATCACCCTTTTCTACACATATGTTGTGATTTACAAAGCTCTATTAATTAAAATGGATGACTAGCTATTTCATACCCAGGTTGCTTTTCTAAAAAGGATTATGATTTTGTCATAGCAGTAATAAATCATTGTTAATGAAGAAAAGTTAAGTAACTATGAACTCATGTGTCCATATGTTATGAGCAATATTTCTGTTTATTTCACAGCAGTGCCCCAAGGCCTCGTTACATAATTCATAAAGATGAAAAGTTACTAACCACAGTAGTTTGAAAATGGCACAAACCACAAATTTCATAATCTCTTGCTATCCTCTGACATGCTTCTCACCTTACCCCTTACCAAGTCTATCAAAAAATGCAGTTGCAAAAAACATCTTTTTCTCCCACCATTTCACACTCTCATTATGTTGGATCATATTAAAGAAGTTCTGTATTAAAATCACAAATGAGTTTGATTCCCCATAGTTTAAATTCCAGGGTATTACTAATTAAGAGGTCTCTTGGTTTTTGGTACTGTTTCTCTCCCTCTCTATGTGAAACTTGCAAGCTGCTAATTGTGTTAGTACATTCTAAGACAGAGTCTGTTCTCAAAGCAATTCTTTGTAACAACAACTATTCACACAGAGAGACTCAAAGCAATACTCTGTAACAACAGAAACAGCACCCAGAGACTCCCCGCCCTTTTGTTGTATTCATCTTGCTTTGTTAACAATTGTGATTAAAATAGAGATAGAGGATGTATGTGGATGGATGCTTGGTGTGGATAATAACTGAATGATCAGGGAGGTGCCAGCCTAAGAATCCAGTGTCCATCGGCTGAAGAAGGCGTCAAGTGGAAATAACCAGAGGACCCCCGGAGGGCAGACTGGAATCCACCCAACAGCCTCAAGAATGGGAGAACTAAAGAACAAGGTAACATCTGGCAGCACGGAGCCGTCAGGAATGTGCCATCTGCTGATTGATTCAGCAACAGCATGATGAAGCAATTCCCATGGACTGGCATAGGAAGAAATTCCTATAAAAATGGACTCTAGAAAGTGAGAACTTTGAGGTCTGATTCTGCAAACCAACTTCCAGGAGCATTAGATGTGCATCTGACAAGGCCCTGCTCCCTCCTCATGTCCAGGCCACCTGGCCAGTGGCTCAGCATGAGCGACTCTAAGGCTGGTAACTATGATAACAACCTTGCAGAACCTGTGTGTGTATGAATGAATGTGTGAATATATATGAAATTGAATAGAATGTTATAGCTATAACTAACTGCTTACTATGATTCTTTCTGTTTTGCCTTGTTCCCCTTTAATAAGATCCTGCTGGTTTTTATTTTATTGGTATAAGAGTTGAACCCTTTAACTGACTCCCTTTATCTTCCGCATCATGTTCAAGCTTCCTATCCTTACCTCCAAAGTTCAATACCTCCCTCCAGCTATGTTCTGATCTCTTATTCCCCCATTTTGCTTGCCCATGCCTAACCTCTCATTTTTGTATTCTTCTCCTACTCATCTTTCTCCCCTCTCTCTTCCACGCTGCCCCTTGTACTTGAAATTGTTCTTTTACTATGTGCCACATGTTTACCCTCTTGTTTGTCAAATTTCTGTTTAATTATTTTCCATGGAATCTTTTACTGACAATTCACTTAAAATACATTAAATAGCTTAAAAAAACCCCAAAACAAACAAAACCCAAAACCCACAATCTTCATTGCTCCGACTTCCAAATCATTGGTCATCCAGCAGATCACATTTAGAACCATTCTCTAAGGAAAAGTTTGGACTGAGTTTTAGTCTAATTACAGTACTATTCTGAGCACACTGACAGTTCTCTAGTTCTAAATAAACTTTTTTTTGGTAAGAATTGTGTACGCCTCTAGATTTACCTTTCACAGTACATAGTTCCCAATGAAATTTTACAAAATATACTGTATATACATAATTGTGTAGGAGCATGTTACCAAATTTTTTGTTTTATTATAGCATTATGCTCACATTATTCATCCTCCCTTATTTGAATATAGCCTTAATGATCTTCAGTGAAGACTTTTTCAATGCCAAACAGGAGAGTAAACACAGCAACATTTAAGGTGTTGTCTTAAGTATTGCACTTTTATTACAATATTCTCTTTGTATCCTCCACAAGTCTCTCACTCACTTGGAATATGCATTTTGAACTGGTCCTCAAGTCCACTAGTCTCCTCATGGTCAAAGCCTTCCTCAAAATCCACTTCTATTGTGATACCTATGAAAAGTTAGCTACCTAACAATAGGTAGGCTAGAATAGTATGTTTGCTCTCAGGGAATCATTAGCAGGCTATAGAGGGGGCACACAGGGGGATTCCACCCATACCTTTTTGGGTTGACAAAACAGTTCTGCAGCAGTTCTCTTTGCATTCATGTAGAACATCTGAGGCAGGCCAAACAAATAGCCAGCAGGTCCATAACTATGTATACCCAACTGGGCCAAATCCTTAGGTAGGGACTGCATAGCAGGAGTTACTGTAAATAGCAAACTGGATTAATGACTTCAGAATGGCTACACAGCTGCTCCAAATCTGGGCTCTAGGTTGAAGGAAGTGCCTGTCTCCCTGGTTTCTCATGCAGATCCTCTGACGAAAGTCCATTTACATGGACTTTGCATAAGAGCAGAGCTTGGCACTTAGTCTCCTATGTCTGGGTTTTCTCAAACATTTTCATTGCGTGGACCACATCTTAAGAGAGAGACTGGCTTATGATCCACCTCCCTGCACATGATCAGGCAGATCACCTCTCCCCCATCCTCATTTATAATCATGAAAGAGCCCTGTGCCAATTACAACAATTGTGACCATGGAAAAGTAGCAGTAGGAAAGTTTTTAGGGTAGGACGTTCAAAAGAGCTCAGTGCTATCCTAACTCTGCTCTACCTGGAATCAGGAGTAAAACTCCAATTGATTTCAATGGAAGCAGCTAGGCTGTCCCATCTCTTGAAAATCCCATGATTAAGGTACCTGGAGTTTCGTTTAATGGAGTTTAGCAGTTCAAAATAAGGAGAGCAGGTACCATGTGACCCATCAGCTCCTTATGGGCCACAGCTGAGGAACATCCTATTACATACAAAATAATCCTAGTACCATAACCCTGGCCATAAGCAAGGGAGTGGATGGCTCCAATCAAATGAGCATACACCAAATGGCTCTCTGTGTATAGAGAAGCTTCTACATTAATGGTCTGATTCTTCCCTTCTTCTGTATTAGTCTCACTGAACTCATCCCAAAGTTTTATTCTCTGCCTATCACATCCTTGATGTGTATTTTTAGTATGATGGGCTCATTACTAATATGCTGAAGGATTTAAGGGGCAAAATAACTAATTCACCATAAAAAATAAAATTCTACCAGCTAGATGTTTCTGTAGGTTACAAACACACATGCAGCTAAAATATCCTGTAAAAGCTTTAAATAATCTGCTCAATTTATAGTCTGATATTGAATGGTGAAAAAGCAGTAGTACTGTATACATAATGTTTTTTCCTTTTGGGGGTGCGGTAGGGGATAGTTTTGTTTTCCCTAGACCAAAAGTTCTTGAGTATTTTAAACCTTCTCCCCGTAACTGGAACCTTTTAAAATCTCTCCAGTCTTCTACTTGTGGGGCTCCTCTACACTTAAAAAGTATACTGGATTCGTAAGGAACATAGTGTTCTTCCCTGGGATAAAATTTGGAATTTTATTATCCTCAACAGGACCTATAGTTAACAACATACATAATCATCTAAGCCTTAGAAGAACCTTGTCATCGTTATTTAACACTTACCTTGAACGATCATCTTGCAATATATTTACCACTGTTTGAGTAAAAGAGATACATAAAACTTTGTTCTCATACCATGTTGCAGTTCCAACATATCCCCTTTAACTTTGTTGTTGATCTTAATGGCAGCAATGAGTGACGGCTAAAACTTCCAAAGGCTATTTCCAGTAGACAGGTTAAAAATAGTCTAGTTCTATTATACCCATAATGCCTTGTAAACAGTGAACTGAGAACAGCGTACGTCCAGTGCTATAAATCCCCTCTGAGCTTATGCTGCCCATGGTTACACAGATACAATCAGGTCCCCACGCTTCTGCAGCATAGTGATCTCCATGTGTATTGTATATTCATTTTCAAATTGAATGCATATTCTTCCGAAGAAAATGTCCTAGTGTGGCTTAGTAATAGGTCTGTCAAGCTAGGAATGGAACGCAAAAATTAACTTATCCTGTAAATCTTACTTCTGTTTGAAGTGATTTCCATCTAGGAACTATGATGCTCAATAAGTTGTTAAAGAAGTAAAAGTAGTAGTAAGTAGTATGATGACGCTGTCTGCAGAGCACAAATTAAACCTTAGCAAGGAAATTTTGAACAGCCTTTTCTCTTCAGAGAAATTGCTCATCATAATACAAAAGTAGCAAATAAGCCCAGAAAAGATCTTAACCGTGACCCTCTGATGCAGATGAGAGCTTGTTTTCAAGGGGAGGTATTAGTGCTAAGGCTTCAGGACTTTATTCCCATACATGGCACTCTGGATCCATTTCAAGCCTTCAGGGTAACCTTTCTGGACTGATTGGTTTAACTATTAGATGAAAGTTTATTATAGTGATGTCATCTAAATAATGCTCTACAGCCCACGAACTTGCTTTGTAAAGGTATTATAATGACTTATATGTAATTATTTCAAAAACATCTTATATTGTGGGACATAACAAAGCTCTATTTGTATTTATAGTAAATTATTTTATTCTGTAAAAGAAATACTTTCCAAATAATACAAATGACACAATTGTACAAAACTGTGACAAAAACAAGAGAGATGAATACTGAATATTATAACTGATTACCACATCAAAAGAGTACTCGTTACAGCAGTCAATCTTGGACTCTCAAAACATTCTGGTGATACTGTACCATTAAAAAAAACAACAACAGGAACATTCGCCATTAGATACCGCACTGTTATTTCCTAGTCTAGGTATAGGACAAGTCTGTGACATCTCAGATATCACAGTGCGTACCTGTTGGTAAATACTGCCTTTTTAATGGCAATCACTGTAAAGGAGACAGATCTATTTCCTCTCACGCACTGGGACATTCAGGTAATGAGCACTTAAAGAGTTGGTGTTCTCAGACTTTCATCCCAACACAGACTAAAACATTGGTTTTTAGTTATTTATTTTAGTAAGTATTTATTTTTGTTGGCTTATATTCTGTTCATTTTTTGAATCTCTCTTATTCAGGCTTGAGACCCTTATCTACAGCTACCAATACCACTGTGAAGAAAAGAGGCTTGAAAGCAGTTAGTATGATAAAGCCAAATATTCTTTTTTCATGCCAAACTGGATGAATAGGAAGCTTACAAACACTATGTCAGGTAAAAAGGAATATAATTTAAAAACACAAATGTCTGTGTTACTAATAATGTTCAATTACTAATCTGTTTGGGTTTTTAATATAACATACTTTTGCTATTTATATTCTGCTTACTTTCCACAGCTTGGACAATGAAAATAGACCCAGTCAGTTTAACTTTTACGTTCTCATACTCTTACATAATGCTACAGTACATGAGTCCTAACACCGCAGGGAATGTTTACTTGTTTCTAAAAATAAATGAAAACAAGCTACTGGTCAGAGATTTTGCAATTTTGTTAGCTTTTTACAAAACCTAAATTTGGGGCCAAATCTGTCCTGACGATGTCCCTTGAACCGAGAGAGACCTTGATTTTCACACTGGATGTTCCAACATTAGGTTAAATAAGTCTTGTGTGGGGTGCCCTTCTCCTTAGGTAATGCACATTAGAAAATATTAGAAACTGCCTATAGTAGCTCAGTAAGAAGCATTTTTACATACTTGCAAGATGCAAGGACACAAAACTGGCATTGTCGGGAATTTAGGGTGACAGTCCTATGTTAAAGCAAATGGTAACAAATAAAATCATTCCTGGCCAAGTTGTAGTTGGCCCAGCTGCCAACCAAGTGAGCTATTTCTTCCAGAGTTATAAGCCCTGTTTCTGAAAAGCATCAGGAAAGCAAAAACTTACACATGTGCCTAACTCAAAGCACCTGCTTAAAAAGCTATGCGCATGTGTTTAACCCCACTTCTGAATAGGGATGCTTTCCAGAATATAGGACTTAAGTACTTCCTGAATGGGGCCACAATCTTTAAAACTACTCGGATGCTATATTCTTTTACTGGTTTTATTAATATGGGAAGTCCCCTCCCCCCCCATTTCCATCTTTATTAAATCATAGCAAAACAAAGACCTGCCACCCTTTTCCTTTCCCCCGTTTAAATTGAAAATCTAATTAAAAATATAAAGATACATTAAACACAACTGAAATGAGAACAATCTGTTAGTGCACAGTAAGAACATGCAAATGAGTTCTGCAATGTTGAATGGCATTTTTAATCAGTATTAAAAACATTGCAGGTGATAATATTTTGCTATAACACAGACAGTGCTAAAGAATACAATTTACATGATAGGATACAGATAGTAAAGCTGATAAAAGTGACAAATTTAGAACATAGTATTTTCATTTCAGGTATCAGAAACAAAACCAGCTCAATGGTTCCATTCTACTGTATGACGAATACTGAAGAACAAAATTTCAGTCTTAAAATACATCTTAAAGTAGGTATTTTCCTTCAAGGAAAAATGTGCTATAAATAAATTACAATACAGTGAATTTGCCTGAACTCACTTTGTTTCTGTCTTCCAGCCTTTAAATCAAATAAAACAGCATAAAAACTGTACACACTCTTAACAGGATAGCTGATCTTTTATAAAATAAGTTGTCTTCAGAGATGTCAATTTCACAACAAGGAAAAACCAAGCCTTGTTGCAGTCACTATTATAAAATATATATATGTGTGTGTGTGTGTGTGTGTGTGTGTGTATATATATTTATATAATTTTTTACTTTTACTTTTTTTACGTTTTTATTTTTTACAAAAGGTGTATATTAATAGTATTTTGCACAAACTTTTTAAAAGAAATTTAGCTAGTCTAATAATTTCATTAAAATAAAACAGACAGATAAATACTTCATGTTTACAATGCAACCTGTTACACATCATCAGCTGGCAGAGGAGGTATGTTAATCCTTGGTCTTGTAAAAAATGCTATCTTCTCTCTGTCATTGAAAAAATAGAGATAAAAAGTAGTCAAACAAATGCTTATATACAGACTTCAAGAAACTGAATTTGTTTCAATCTTTATTTAGCTCATTAAATTCTTCAGATCAAATATTTATTGAGGTGTTTATAAACATAGTAAACCGGGCTCATATTGTATAGCTATAATAAATAAATAATAATAAATACCACCTAGCCCTTTATATAGCACTTTTCATCAGTAGCTCTCAGTGCTTTGCAAAGGAGGTCAGCATCATAGAATCAGTCTTTTGGAAGAAAAAAAAAGAACTAGTATCCACTACTAGCTATACACGATTGAACTAAATGGGGAATACAGACAAATTCCTCGACAATATAAACCACAGACACTATTACTTTTTGGATGAAAGCTGCCCCAGAGTACACAGAACCACACAAGGCTCTACACATCGGCTAAGCCTTGCATAGTTCCTCTTCACTGGACAAAACTGCACTGTTTCAGTTTTTACTGACAACACATACAGAAAGTAACAGACTATTTCTGGATGCATTCATATCTAAAATAAGGAAATTCTTATTCTTTTCACTTTTTTATTGAGCAAACACCACAGACAGCAGATTAAATGTGATTAGAAACTATCCATGGTTTCATCTCTGCATACCAGCCTGTATATTTGATTTATTTCCTCCCTGCCTTGTGTTCCCCAATATGCAGGATTTAAGTTGGCTTCATTATTACAGGAATTAGAGAGCTATCAAAAACCAACCCTGCAATTTCTGCTCTCCTGAGGTCCTGCCTGTCAGCCTAGGAGAAAGGGATTTTTGACAGCATCTCCCAAATGAAAAATGAAATTAAAGACCTGATTCATTTAATTTTCATTTAAGCCTTCCTGTTACCATTATAGCACAATTTTTCAATAATTACAATCAATAAAAAGAGTTTCTAACAACCAAAGTGTTCTGTGAGCATCTGCCTAATATGAAACACTAGCTGTGTTTTCCTACACAGTCATTGCATTGCAAGCATTTACTCTTAAACACTTCATGACATGGAGTACACATATGAATATACAAAACAAACAGCTATTTTAATACTAACAGTCAGAAAAATCATCATCTGAAATGCATGTTAATATTTACCAAAGTCACTGGTAAGCAAAGTTTAAAACTGTATATTTGACATAAGAACTGTAAGCAGAGGAGGAAGGGATGAAGAAGGATACAAAGCACAGAGATTTCTGGAAAGAGCAGTTGGGAAACAGGACTTTGGTTTGAATAGTAAGAACAAACAGTTATGGGTACAATGCTGTTTACTAGAGTACATATAGAACATTAACTAATCGACTGTGCATATAGGGATGCAACTGGTTCCTTGGAGAACTTAAACCATGTTAGCTTGGAGCCCAAAGAATATGGTGGTGTTAGTAGCTGCCCGAATTAGAATTATAGCCTAAAAATGTGTGTACATAAATTTGGACATTCTCTTTTTGTACTACAGCATTTTTTTATTTGCACGTTGGGTGACAGCGCTTCTTCACTTCGGTTTTTAGTCTTTGTACCATGAATTGCTCAAAAGAAAAGCACTCTAATGAAGACAGGCCCACATCAATATATAAGTAAAGGTTATAGATACATAGGACACTGCACAGTGAAGCTAGGTGGTTTGGAGCTACTATAGTAATACATTAGTACATTACAACCAACAGAGACCGGTAAAGATTAAACATGTGCTATTTTCAATACAGATGTTATTGCTTACCTAAAAGTCTGCACCTGAATAGGCTCTTTCTGGTTTTGTCCACGCAGTAGGTATACTTCTTTGGATGCTTTCTTTAGCATTTTTTCAGCTACTTGTTCTTGGTGATGTTCAAATTTGGTCTGTCTTGTCTGAAAAGTATTAAAACCAAACTAAAAATGAATAGCTGGAAACATATGGAAATGAAGACATCTGTTTAAATAATATGCTTTCCCACTTCATCTCAGTGAAACCAGCCAAACACAAGGTCTGAAATAGCTAGACTCCCCAGAGCCACAGGACTGTTTTCGTCCCTAATGCTCCTGAGAAAGATGTGTTAAATTCCACGTAGTTTACTGTATTTCGATCTTTCAAATGAGACCATAAACTAGAGATTATGTGTGCTCTATGTGGGCACTGAAAATCCAATGGCAATTTTTTGTAGTTTGCCCCAGCATGCTTTGGTACACTTCCCTTTCCCATCAATGGGAATTACAGTATGCATACACAGTAAGAGGAAATTATGCAGAACACTCATTTATGATAAAATATCAAATCAGTGGATATTCATCCAGAGGCCACGTGGGGAAAAATGCATTGCGATTCCCCTACTAAATATCTATAACTTACAGAAATATCAGAAAATGCTTTTAAAAATACCAGAAAAATCAAACTTTTGATGGAGAGTTTTAATGTCTCAGACACATTAAACAGTTCCATCCTCCAGTAATTGTCACCAATGTGGTATTCAATAATGATCAATGAACTGATGTTTTCATGAGGGTAACAACAAGGGCATCTGGGGTGAAATTGTTTATTTGAAATCATGTAACATTATAGAGGTCCATTCATTTAACTTCAGCACTTCCAAGGTATACTTACCATCAGGCAGGCTTTAATCAAGGGTTCTGAGTATGCCCAACATAGAGCCCAAGAAACCATACCTGTCTCTCTGCTTCCTTCAACAAATTTCGGAATCGTTCGTCCCGAAGGACCCAGTGGGGAAGATCAGTTTGCCCTCTGAGTTGGGCATCTTCCAGACGTTGCTTCAACTCTCTCAAAACACATATCTCCTCATTCAGTTGTCTCTGTCTAGTTCTGGATGCCTGGAGATCCAGCTCCAGGTCTAGGGATGTCCTTGCCATAAGCTCAGCCAAAGAAGATCTACAGGACTGCTGGATTATTATAATTCAAATAAAACACACAACAGAGATGTTATTCAGAACATGTTATATTGATATATTCTTAGCTGATTCAGGCAGACATTTCATGCATGTCTTTAACTCTTCTGGCACGGAAGTTTTGGAAATAACGTACCAATCTCACTGTGACAAGACTAAACATATTTTGTATTTCAGGTATACTATTTCAATTCGTGTTTGATGGCAGATCCAAATTTTGGTCTCAAAAAACTAACCACCTTTTCCAAGTAAGATGTCTTAGTCCATAAATATGCATAGGGTTGTGAACCAAGTGTTCTTATTTACATACCTTCTGCTGCCATCATGAAATTCTTACTGTTAAATGATGACTTCAGGAATAGCTTTCAGCAAAGGGTGATGTACAAACTACACCACTCAGGAGTAAACTCAAAATGCATTGTGACTCAGGAGACACATCCTGAGTAAAAACTCCTTCCAAGCTTCCTCCTTGCTCTGAAGGTGGTAGCAATTTGCTACTCATCTCTTCCAGCAATAAGTTACGACACCTGCACTGGCCAGAAAGTATGGGGGATGAAAACAAGGCTCCGCACACTCCCTGCCCCCCTACTCTGGTAAGAGACTAAAGGGGCACTTAACCTTGCTTACTTCTGAACACCTAGGACCAAAGTCTAGGTGGACCACAGAGGGTTGTGACCGGGATTTCTAATTGGTCTCACCGCACTTTGTGGGTATGCAGCCAAGCACAGTCTTACCGATAGCATTTTAACACACTGGAGAATTAAACCAATCCATAATCAGAATTGATTTAAATTGGTCATTAGGTGACAAGCAAGTTTTTGCAGTTGTTTATGACTGTATCTCAAATATCTGTCTCTTCTCCTAAAAAAAACCCAATTAATTTATTACATTACAGTATCAGATGCTTCATAAAAATTGTCTTAAATACACCTTTGAAATCCAGGTCAAAGTACTGCTGCTTCACTTTGTAAAAAAGGTCTCAGCAGAGAAAAATCCACATGCTCATATACTGTAGTATACCTGCTTATAGCGCAAAGTACGCCTTTCCAATGTATTGCGGATGAAGGGTGATTTCCTTGGCAGGGTTGAACTGTCACTGTCACTACGATACAGCTGATTAAAAAAGATATTAAACATAAATGGACATTTATTCATGGTTGCTTTGGAATCACAAATGTTACAAGCTTTTAATTGGAAACAATGCTAGACAACAGAATACTTTTCTAGGACACTTGGGATTTACTTACATTAATGGACAAAAGTTCTCAGACTGCATCATAAATTCATACTTGCCTTCACTTTAAAAAAATTCTGTTGTGCAGTTTCTGAACAATGTTTATTTGTTAAAAGATGGTGCACGTGCTTCACTATGTTTCTTTTTAAATTGCCAACAGATTGTTGTGGTTGGCAACAGTGATCTACCATCAAAAGTGTTTATTGTTGTGTATAACAAGCCAATCTCCTTAGCGTATTTGCAAGAAGGTGGCATGTGACCAGGATTCATCACTGAATTTGGTCCGCTGGTGTCATAAATATAAAGGGAAGGGTAAACCCCTTTGAAATCCCTCCTGGCCAGAGGAAAAATCCTCTCACCTGTAAAGGGTTAAGAAGCTAAAGGTAACCTCGCTGGCACCTGACCAAAATGACCAATGAGGAGACAAGATACTTTCAAAAGCTGGGAGGAGGGAGAAAAACAAAGGGTCTGTGTCTGTCTGTGTGATGCTTTTGCCGGGGACAGAACAGGAATGTTGTCTTAGAACTTAGTAAGTAATCTAGCTAGGTATGTGTTAGATGATGATTTCTTTAAATGGCTAAGAAAATAGCTGTGCTGAATAGAATGAATATTCCTCTCTGTGTGTTTTTTTGTAACTTAAGGTTTTGCCTAGAGGGATTCTCTATGTTTTGAATCTAATTACCCTGTAAGGTATTTACCATCCTGATTTTACAGAGATGATTCTTTTTTACTTCTATTAAAAGTCTTCTTGTAAGAAAACTGAATACTTTTTCATTGTTCTAAGATCCAAGGGTTTGGATCTGTGGTCACCTATGCAAATTGGTGAGGATTTTTACCAAACCTTCCCCAGGAAGTGGGGTGCAAGGTTGGGAGGATTTTGGGGGGGGGAAGACGTTTCCAAACTACGTTTTCTCAGGAACCCAGATAAAGTTTGGTTGTGGCAGTGGAAGTCCAAGGGCAAAGGGTAAAATAGTTTGTACCTTGGGGAAGTTTTAACCTAAGTTGGTAAAGATAAGCTTAGGAGGTTTTCATGCAGGTCCCCACATCTGTACCCTAGAGTTCAGAGTGGGGAAGGAACCTTGAGAGCTGGTTAGATCATTAGCTTTCCCAGCCAAAGCTGGGTACTGACAGCGAGCGCGACATGAACAGTGATCCATGCCAATGTAAGGGGACTGTTGGCCCCTTACTGAAAGTTAGTGGGTTTTTTTGGCCCTCTCCCAGTATCAAAAGAAAGGGCCAATGAGAAATCAAGACCCTGAGACAGACAATCCCCAGGGCCAATGCTCCAGGTCAGTCTGATTGACAGGGCAGGCCAGCCAATGAGGGAGTTGGGAGTCCAGGGTCCTGTCCCTCGGTGTGAGCTTCCAGGAGCAGAGTGGGTTGGAGGCAAGGAAAGAGCAGCAGCCAGAGCCAGAGAGATCCAGAGAAGCAGCCCGGAGAGCAGAGCTGGGAGGCAGAGCAGCAGCCGTGCTGAGGCAGAGTGGAGCTGCAAGTGGAGCAGCCCGGAGCCGGGTGCGGTGAGCAGCTGGGGAGAGTGAGGGGGGAGAGTGAGGGGGGACCCTGGGCAGGGGGCCCAGCGCAGGGAGACGCCCGTGGCCAAGAGGCCTTGCAGGCTGGACTTGGGAGGGGATTGTAACCCCGACGGGGGCAACGCTGGGAAGAAGGGTCCTGCCACCTAGAGCCTGAGGGCGTGTGGCCACCCCCAGAGCGAGTGTATCACCACAGCACAGCCACGGCCTGGGAAGGCGGCCTTGGACATGTGAGGAACAGACTGAACTTCCTGGACATTCCAGGGACAGCTATTTGTGGTTCCCCCATACTCACAGGGTAGGGTTATAAGTTTTCCTTTAACCTTTCCCATATTTTCCCTAATTTTTTTTAATTAGTTGCTATTTAATAAATCGTATTTGCTTTGAACTATATGCAATGACCAGAGGGTCAGGGAAGCACCCAGTGCAGAGAGAGCACCCCGGTGTGGGGCACTCTATCCCCGGTCCTAAGTGAGCACAACAAGGTTGGGGGGGTCGAGCCCCCCAGGAAACCTTGCCCCGGCCTTGTTGGGGTTATGGGACTCTGCCGCACAGGAGAGTGGAAGGGGAGATAAGGCAGGCCTCTGTATAAAGGGAGTGGGAGTGAGGACTCAGACCTTTTGCTCACCAATTCCATCAGGGTGGTGTATGAGCCAGGAAAGTTCCTCACAACAGTGGGACTATTCCCCCACTTACACCAATGTCACTAAATTACTAGCTTTTCAGATTCAGTGAGGTGTCTGCTTTAAACAGTATATATTAAAATAGTATCTAGCATTACATAGTCCTTCACTTTGGATAGAAACGTGCAGCAATTTTATCTGAGCCTCTTGCAGAATGCGATAACAATGCATTTTCAAGGCGTGTCAAGTGGCTGCTATGTGAGTTATTATTTGTATTATGGTAGCAAGAAGGAATTCTGAACAAGGATCAGAACTCCACGATGTTAGACACCAAACAGACAAAAAACAAAGAAAAGTTATGTTATGGAAGTCAGCAGTATCTAGCATAAGACTCCAAAAGACTATTCTATCATTTAATTCTTAGTATTTTATAGAGAAATAGGTTCCTATCAGTGAACTCTTTCCAGTGATGATAATTTAATGCAGTGTAGAATTTTTGGCTGAACATTAAAAAAAAATATAAATCCTAAATCGTGTAAATATTATGTAAGTATTGAAAAAGCACACTTTAATACACTTTCTGCTTCTGAACGTAAAACCACAAACAATTTCTACTCACTCTGCAAACATACTGACTTCGTGCTCCAGGTGAGAAGGTCTGTGATCGAACAATAGTGCTACTACGAACAAAAGCAGAACCACGGGGCCTTCGGCAGGTTCTCTCTTTTGGAAGAATAGCGACTTCTTCTGGGAAGAGATCTTCTGTGTTAGTTTCTTTATCCACCTAGAATCACAGCCAAAAACAGTACTTTTACTCCACTGACCTCTTCTACAACAAAAGCAGAAAAACTTGTTAGTTATGATCTAGTTGTAATTAATATGTCCAGTGCATGAATCATCTCTCATTTAAGAAACCATAATTCTAAAACCACACAATTCAAAATAGTGGGACTGGTTTGCAAGTGCTAACAGCCTTTCTGCTGGGCCTTAAACCATAAAGAGATTAACATGTAGCATTCTGTAGCCACATCACCAAATCTGCTGGACTGGACAGCTGCCTAAGCTCTTACCTCAATGGATGGAGAGAACTAAATCACTTTTCAGAAAACTGTGCTGATTCTCGGGAAGGGAGCAGCCCCGCCACTAAGTCAGTACAAAGGTAGGGAGAGGAGTCAATCACGAGGAACCCGGAGACTTTGAGGATATCACAGAAAAAATCAAAGCATTTGGAGATTCTGAACATATAAGTTTTGAACCAAGCCTCCAAACTTTTAGATGGCTCACTTAACTGTTCTGTATTACCCAACCACAATGTGACACTGAATGGTGCACCACACTCTGACAGGACAAGTTTCTCAGCACGTGTAAATAGATGTAGTTCCATTGACTTTCTGTGAGTTTCCAGAAGCTGATTTAAATGACGTACAGCCTTCAACACACCAAATTTGGTCTGAAAACCAGCTACGTTTATTTTAACACGGTGAAAGTAAGGTAACAAACTTAACCTTTCAGTTTTTACATTTTAAAAATCTTCCACGAATGCGACATTGGTATGAGTATTTGCATTTGGGAATGGCCTTCTCCAAAACACTTCTAGGAAACACAGTTACTGAGTGTAAGTCTATACTCACTCATTATGCAGGAGCAAAAATATTTTACCTTACGAGCTGACAAAGTGATTCTGTTCAACAAGAAACTGGACAAGTATCCCATTATAGGAAGTAAAATTAAGAGACAACACGCAGTTTTCCCCCAAAAGTAACTAAAAAGAGTAAGTTTAACAACTCAATATAGAGTATGATTTTCAGCATTGCAGACAACAATAGGTCAGGGTTCTTGATGCAGCTCTGATTTTATTTTCTGACCAAATGACACAAGTTCAGCTAGTGCCAGTAATGCACAGTGCGCTAGGCATTTGCCCGTCTTCAAGAGTATAGTGTTTTCTCTTCTTACCTTTAGGGGTGGAGGCTGCACTTTACCAGAACTGTATTGACCTGCCTGAACTGCAAACATATGGCCACGTAACGAATCGCCACAACATGCCTCTGGATAAGGTGGGCTGGTCTGAGTGCAATTACATCCACTGTCAACAGATTCTGCTTGCCAACTCCTAAGGACAGAACATTTCAAGGAACTTTCAAGAAATGTGATGGAACTGTGCAAAAATATATGCTGTGTTAATGAATTTCAACATCCAAATCTTCAAGGATAAGTTGCCTTTTAAAAAATTTTGTTCCTGCCGTTCTGATTCATTCCACTTGAATGACGTGATTATCCTATTTGGACCTCTAAGGTACACAGACAAGCCATTAATTTCAGATCTTTCATGTAAGAACCAGCTTTTCTAGTCATCCCAGCCAGTCACTTCCCAGCCTTGAAAAGAGCATTAAAATAAATAAAAGGACAAAATGCCTCTCAAACAACAAACTAACAACATGAAAAACAGTGATGTATAAAATAAAAGACTGCAAAGGTTGGATTATTTAGCTTGTAAAACAGAAGAGCAATAGGAGCACTAAGTGAAGGTATTCAAAATTATGAACACCATAAAGAAAGCGGCCAGTTCCTCTTTTTAAAATCTCTCTTATAACATGAAAAGAAAGGAACATTGTGTAATTAAAAGGAAGAAGAATATAGAACTCCTTAGTTATGCAGTTTATGAGGGCATTTTGTGATGTGATATTCAATATCAAGACTCTGTATAAAGTGGGCAGTGGGAGGGTGGTATCAAATCTCGCTGTTTGTTTTCTGAGGGATTCATCATACCATGTGGCTAGCTTTGGGGGAATACACTTTTTTTTTTAAATGGTTCAGGTCCATCTTTCCGGGACCTACCCCTTTTCTTAAATAGATATAGCTATACCAGATCAGGCTGCTGGTACAGTTAATCTGGTATAATGCCTCCAGCAGCAGATCCTTAGCCAGTTGGAAGTTGGACAATTCTTGACGCTTGCAATGTACACCCGATAGTATGAGATTTGGTTGCACATGTCATTATCTTACCTTGAATAACTCCAAGTATTGTTACTAGATCTACAACTATGCAGTCACTTTTTAAAGTCCAGCCACAATGTTTTTTGCTGAGAATTTCTGCATCAATAAATACAGGTTGATCATGCACTGTGTAATGAAACAGCCTCCCTCATGCAACTTTTATCTAAGACAATACAACCCTAACCTAAAAATATCTTTTTAATACAAGCCAAAGCAAAAATAAAAATGGATAAGCAATATTTAAGGGCCTCTACTATCCTTGGCATTGGCAAAAGCTTTCTTTTCTTAAAAGTGGGTCATTCCAGGAGGTGAGACTGAAAAAGTACTTGCTATATGAAAGGAGGTCCTAGTTTTGAAAATAAAGTTAAAGACTAACCTTTATGGTTAATTTGTTGGTAGGAAAGGTGAAAAAAATATAAGGTTTCTATAAGACGAAGCTAGTAACCTGCACAACTTTTTGATGGGAAAACAGTAATACTAAAATAAGTTGTTCACTTACTGACTCTTGAGAAGTAAGATTCAGCTTTAAAGTAGCTTCGCTGATCTAACTGGGATTCTCAGCCCATATGTCCCTAAAGCAACTAAAAGGGCAGAGGTCTTACAGACCACTCACATATCTCCTGCTCCCAAGAGGAATTTCAATGTTGTCACAATGTGTTTCAAAAATTGACAACCCTGGAACTCATACCACCTATCAGCTATGTTCTACACTCATATATAAAAGACAAATGTCAAAGCATGTCAACATATTTAAGGTGCTAACTTCTGAAATGCCCTTCTTTCAAAAGCCAGGGAAAAATAGCAAAAATCTTCATATAATATAATAGCAATAAAAATAGCAAAAATCTTTGCCCATGGATATGATGCCCCATTCTGCACACCTGCTGCAGAATGTTGAGACCCATAAATCTGAATGAGAAGCAAATACTGTACCAAGTACTAACAACAGAAAAAGCTGTGTGAGCTTGTGAAACAGAAGCATGATCTCATGAGTTTGCCATTTGAAGTGCAGGCCCAGATGAGTCACTCAAAACATATCAGACTGCACATTGCACTTTAATTCTATTAAATTGCTTACCTTCATTTAGCAATGATTTGGGTTATCCAAAAGCTAGCTCTCTATTTTGAGGACAATTAAATGCAGTTTAACTTTACTCCATAACAATCTTCTTGGTATTCCCCTGTTCCCCAAACAGCATAGTAAATTTTGCCCTCTACTGCAAAGAAAATCTTACCACAATTTTTGAGATGGGAGAAGTCCTCAGAACCAGATCTGGATGGATTATCTATTTCTAAAATGGGTTTTCTGGGAATTTCTAGGCTCCACCTCCTGGGTGTACTGATTTAGCAAAGTTGTGGGTGGCAGAGAGTGAAAGGATCCTGCTATAGTAATATATGCCTGGAAAAAGAGTCATGGTTTAGCACTTTCTAGCAGCTGGTATCTCATCAGGACCACAAAAGAACTGAACAGATTAGTCTGCAATGATGTAAAAGCAGAATGGAGCTGAAAAATAAAAGAACTAGCAGGTGAAGTAGCAATTCTGGTATGAAGGTCCTTAAATCTGAATGGCTGTCTAAGAAACAGAGGATTAAAGTTGGAACAAGTCTGCAGTCAAGAAAAGTGGTAACAATTCAAGAAAAAAGTAGTCCTTTTGTTACAATACAGAATCTCAGAGAAGTAGGACTCCATAGTAGCAAGGAGAATCATAGAATCATAGAATATCAGGGTTGGAAGGGACCTCAGGAGGTCATCTAGTCCAACCCCCTGCTCAAAAGTAGAACCCATCCCCAATTAAATCATCCCAGCCAGGGCTTTGTCAAGTCTGACCTTAAAAACTTCTAAGGAAGGAGACTCCACCACCTCCCTAGGCAACGCATTCCAGTGTTTCACCACCCTCCTAGTGAAAAAGCTTTTCCTAATATCCAACCTAAACCTCCCCCACTGCAACTTGAGACCATTACTACTTGTCCTGTCCTCTTCCACCACTGAGAATAGTCTAGAACCATCCTCTCTGGAACCACCTCTCAGGTAGTTGAAAACAGCTATCAAATCCCCCCTCATTCTTCTCTTCTGCAGACTAAACAATCCCAGTTCCCTCAGCCTCTCCTCATAAGTCATGTGTTCCAGACCCCTAATCATTTTTGTTGCCCTTCGCTGGACTCTTTCCAATTTATCTTCTTGTAGTGTGGGGCCCAAAACTGGACACAGTACTCCAGATGAGGCCTCACCAATGTCGAATAGAGGGGGACGATCACGTCCCTTGATCTGCTCGCTATGCCCCTACTTATACATCCCAAAATGCCATTGGCCTTCTTGGCAACAAGGGCACACTGCTGACTCATATCCAGCTTCTCGTCCACTGTCACCCCTAGGTCCTTTTCTGCAGAACTGCTGCCTAGCCATTCGGTCCCTAGTCTGTAGCTGTGCATTGGGTTCTTCCGTCCTAAGTGCAGGACCCTGCACTTATCCTTATTGAACCTCATCAGATTTCTTTTGGCCCAATCCTCCAATTTGTCTAGGTCCCTCTGTATCCTATCCCTGCCCTCCAGCGTATCTACCACTCCTCCCAGTTTAGTATCATCCGCAAATTTGCTGAGAGTGCAATCCACACCATCCTCCAGATCATTTATGAAGATATTGAACAAAACCGGCCCCAGGACCGACTCCTGGGGCACTCCACTTGACACCGGCTGCCAACTAGACATGGAGCCATTGATCACTACCTGTTGAGCCCGACAATCTAGCCAACTTTCTACCCACCTTATAGTGCATTCGTCCAGCCCATACTTCTGTAACTTGCTGACAAGAATACTGTGGGAGACCGTGTCAAAAGCTTTGCTAAAGTCAAGAATACAATACATCCACTGCTTTCCCTTCATCCACAGAACCAGTAATCTCATCATAGAAGGCGATTAGATTAGTCAGGCATGACCTTCCCTTGGTGAATCCATGCTGACTGTTCCTGATCACTTTCCTCTCGTGTAAGTGCTTCAGGATTGATTCTCTGAGGACCTGCTCCATGATTTTTCCGGGGACTGAAGTGAGACTCACTGACCTGTAGTTCCCAGGATCCTCCTTCTTCCCTTTTTTAAAGATTGCCACTACATTAGCCTTTTTCCGGTCATCCGGGACTTCCCCCGTTCGCCACGAGTTTTCAAAGATAATGGCCAATGGCTCTGCAATCACAGCCGCCAGTTCCTTCAGCACTCTCGGATGCAACTCGTCCGGCCCCATGGACTTGTGCACGTCCAGCTTTTCTAAATAGTCCCTAACCACCTCTTTCTCCACAGAGGGCTGGCCATCTATTCCCCATGTTGTGATGCCCAGCGCAGCTGTTTGGGAGCTGACCTTGTTCGTGAAGACAGAGGCAAAAAAAGCATTGAGTACATTAGCTTTTTCCACATCCTCTGTCACTAGGTTGCCTCCCTCATTCATTAAGGGGCCCACACTTTCCTTGGCTTTCTTCTTGTTGCCAACATACCTGAAGAAACCCTCCTTGTTACTCTTAACATCTCTCACTAGCTGCAGCTCCAGTTGCGATTTGGCCCTCCTAATTTCATTCCTACATGCCCGAGCAATATTTTTATACTCTTCCCTGGTCATATGTCCAACCTTCCACTTCTTGTAAGCTTCTTTTTTATGCTTAAGATCCGCTAGGATTTCACCGTTAAGCCAAGCTGGTCGCCTGCCATACTTACTATTCTTTCGAGAGAGGGTGGGTCATGGAATCCATGTGGACAACAAATCTCAAAGAACCACAATTATCGTAGGGTAAGTAACCGTTATTTGTTCTTTGCGTGATTGTCCATATAGATTCTATTCTTGGTGATTAACAAGTCATTATCTGTTCGTTTGGAGACCTACTTAACAGTGACTGTGAGACAGCCCTTCCAAAAAACATGCATCTGATTTGGAGGCTTCTACCAAAGAATAGTGTCTTGTAGAGGCATGGACCAAGCTCTATATAGTGCTCTACAAATTTCATGTACAGGGACATTGTTCAAACAGGCAGCAGAACGTGCCTGAGCACTAGTGGAATAAACTCTAATATGATCAGGTGGATCTAACCCAGCTAACTCCTAGCATGTCCTTATACAGTTGGAGATCCACTTAGATAACCTCTGTAAGGATATAGGATATCCTTTAGCTCTACTTGCAAAGATGACAAATAGTCTAAGTATGTTCCTGAATGATTTTGTCCTGTCAATATAAAGAGACAGTGCTCTTACTACATCTAGTATGTAAAGGCTGGCTTCCTCCGGGGCTAAGTGAGACTTGGGGGGGAAAATGGGAGGTGAATGGATTGGTTTATATGAAACACTGAGACAACTTTGGGCAGTAACTTGGAATGAGGCCTGGCAGTGACCCTGTCCTTATGAAACACACTGTACAAGGAGAACATGAGGGCCTGAGTCCACCTTACCCTGTGAGCTGAGATAAAGGATATTAAAAAGGCATTTTTAATTGATAGGTGGTACAGGATAGGATTGATAGGAACAGGTGGGCGGTGCTCCTTTCTGCCTGTCAGAGGATGCCAAGATAGCGATAGACTCATGAAAACTCTGAGAAGATCTGGCCTGAGAGCTCAGGGTGGAATCTTGGCTCTCCAGGCACTAACAGAGAGAGACTGACCGGATGGCTGAGGCCTTACAGTAGTCTTCCACTCAGTGTCTGAAGAGGCTCACATTGATCTCTTGAGGAGTGCACTTGGAGAAAGACTGACAAATGGAACATTGCCACTGGATGTGTCCCTCTCCTCTGCACAGTAGACACTGGGAGTGCCCATGTCAATAGACATCAAAATATTGTACAAGGGATAGGTCTTGAATCCTAGAGATTTCGCTTCTGCCACATTTCTATTACATATCGCTAGCCTAACTGAAGTTTTCTAGCATATGTGAATCTTATCTAAGAAGTCATTAACTTTTAGTAGTATATATATTGCCAACAGGCAATTAACTAAGATAAGTAACACTAGCTCAGTGTGCAGAGAAAAGGGGTTCCATCTCACTGCCACAGGTGATAAGAAAGAACTAAGGGATAGTTGGGCCCACTCTGCCCTTTATATCCTCAGATGGAGGGTGTGAGGACATCTAGGGTTGATACAGCCTGTTTGGACACTGCTGGCAAAAAGAATCCAATCTCATGTACACGGGGTATAAGCGTGTCAACAGTGGAATCCATGTGGACAACATATCTTCAGTAAGAACTTAAGCCCTCAAGTCACTCAGGCACTTCCGAAATGTTACCTTACATATGAATAAATTCAGGATCAGTTGAGTACTTCAAAAAGAAATCACCATAATAAGAAAACTCTCAAAAGCATGATGACTCTCTGCTGAGAATTGTAATCCAGCCATGCTGCATTTTACAAGATAGTTATGGGGTTTTATAAAATTCATTAAAATGCTCCGTGGAATCAGTGTTGTGAATGTCCTTAATTTTTGCACATTTCCCACCCTGTCCAGTTGATAGCACTGTATTGTCTCTAGTGTCCAAACTGGATCTTTTTGCTCTTATTGTAAATGAGAGTAGTTAGGAAAATAGAAGACTGTGGTATTGTTAATGTATAACAAAATCAATCCCTCCCTCTCCCTTCCACCAGAAAATGCATCCTTTTATAGGATAAACAATTCATTTCTAATTTTTATACAAGGTCATACATAAACAATTTAAACGTATAAATGTGTATGGCCCAATCCTGAACACACATGTATAGGTGTTTGCAAGGTCAAGACATGAACTATCTACATTTCAATTTTGTTTCCTCTGCAACATGCAGTTTTATTTCAACTTTCCTTCATGAATACAACAGAATTTTAATTAAAGTGCAAATTATATTCTAGAAAGTGACTGCAACAATGGCACTGCAGGGTTCCCTGCTTTCTGTTTCGCAATATCTCCATGTAAAAGGTACTCAGTTTGTAACAAAAAGTCATTTTCCACCCCCTTCCTAGCTGCCATCCCTGCAAACTCAACCTGGGATCTGAGAGATAAGTTGGGTTCCCTTCTGCCTGCACGTGATGATAGGCTATAATGATCTGATACACTGAATACAGGCAGGGAGCAGAATTCAGAGTAAGATCTGTTGTTTTTACAGTCATATTTGAGGACAGAACCACAGCGTAAACTTCAGCCAAGATCTTACAATTTCTTTCTGATCAGGGTTTAACCTAATATTTTTACCTCTCTGATACAGCTTCTGCCTGATCTTCCTTTCTTTCAATCTCTAGGATTTCCTCCTCTGTGTACTCCAGTTTCACTCTCTCTTCTGCCAGCTCTCTCTCCACTGCTTCCAGCTGAGCTGTGGTCCTAGCTAATAGGGCTGTCACTGCATCCTGAAAGAGAAAACGGGTTTCAAATGAAACAGCTTAAACCAGGACTTAGCTTTTATGGAGTATTCAGAATAAAAGAAGTGTGTCCTGAATCATGACTTTATACTCACCAGGTGACCAAAACATAAATGCTGTTCAGTCACTGGAACGCTCCAGAGAGGTGGCAGCCTTTCATTGGGAAAGGGTGAATGTTTTACATTTATTTTAAATAGCAATAATAGGATTAGAGTTGAGCACTAGCATAAGTGCTTGCAGGATCTCAGCCTTTATTCTAGCAAAGTGTGGAAAACTGGATAAGATTTGTGATTTCTTTTAAAGATATTGCAAAATGTAAGATATTTTCAGATTCTTGAGGAGTATCAGTGTATACAACTGGAACAAAATACAGCCTAATATTAGTTGTCCTTCACAGAGAAGGGAATTAACCAATTACAATGCAGTGTTCCCTACAATGAAAACGTAAGTTTGATACTTCTATTTTATAAAATACTTTCAAAATACTGTTTTTTAAATCATCATCAAATACTGCAATTAACAGAACACAAAGCACTCTCCCATATTAGAAAGCTATATTTTCTACTAAAATTCAGTGGTTCTGAAACTTTGTATGACCATCCATTTTCTGCAGCCTAAATGCTGCAGATGAGTTGAACAATTAAGCACATATGATGAGCATTGTATTATAATAGAAGAAACATTCATTTTTTTTCTTTTGATGGTAACCCCTCCAACAAAAACAAAGTTAAAATTTCACCTGTGTGTGCAGATAGTATACAAATTCCACACAGGAACAAACAAACAAACTTGTAGAGGATGAGGTTCCACTTTAAGTTAATACCGATTTCACTGGCCATACCGATTTCACTGTAGCTGTATTTCCAGAACTCTGTGGAGTGCTTTCTTCACACTGGTTTTTCTCCTTCACCCTTTGTGGGTCTGAACCAGTGAATATCTGGACAGGATACCAGTGAAGCTGCATCTCAGTGGAACTCTCATGATCAGCCAGGCTAATCTGAGCGATGCCCTGTAAAAACGATAGGCCAAAATGAGCAAAGAATATACTTCCCATTCACAGAACTCTCTCATTTAATAGAAATACTGCATCAAAATAGTACACGTTATGGGTGACCAGCAATGGAAAAAAGTATAAAGTCTCCCTTGTTTTACTTATTTATGATGTATACCAAAAAACAAACAAACAAAAACAAAAAACACCTTTCTTCCCACACCCCAACCCCACAAAAGAGAATTTTTTTTTTTTAAATTAAGAATCTAATTGCTAAGTTTGATGTTCCTGAGGTTTACTGGATACTGTGTTAGAAAGCTCAGTTCTTTATCTTTTACAAAGACAGCTTTTCGCTCAAGTGTTAATTCATATATTTGAGTTAAATTGTCATTAACGAAAAAATTAATCTGAATAAAAATCACTACTGTTCTCAGTGAATCGAGTCTTCCAGCGGTGAAAAACAAAAAAAGATAGATAAGACCAGAATTGCTATGTAAAAAACAAGTAGTAAAAGCTTTCAAGCTTTCCTTATACATCATAAAGAAGCCAAATTGGAAATAAACAAAATTTGTTTCCTTTGTAAGTCACCTTTAGAAGTCCCAAAATTCAAGGGGGCAACAAAGAATGAGGGATGAAGTGACCCTAATTAAATGTTAGCCTAATTCACCCATCTGCAATTTATGCCTTTATCTAGCTAGCCATGGGACTTTATATTTCTATTCTATGAACCTACCAGCAGGGGTCTCTTTCATTGAAATGGGTTATGTAAAAAGTATGGCTTAGATCTCTCACAATACAGGTTGGCTGAAGAAGTGTATCTAACAGTACAGTAAGTTAGTAAATGTGTTCAGAAATTGTAATTTAATTTTAAGCAGATTTTAAAAAAAAAGACTTAATTAGAAAATGTGTAAAGTATTTATTTTATTTGTTTCCATGCCAAAAGTTCCCTAAGGCTCTGTTTGAACAAGTGGACAAGGGACAAATGATTGCAATGAACAAAATAAAATAACATATTGGGAAATAAATTATGGAGACTATAACAATTTTATGTCAATATTGCATACCACAAAGTAAGACACGATTCATTTGGTATATTTGTTGCATCATCCAAAAAAAAGGACTGTCTTGTTCCATAGCTGATATTTATTTTGGCTCAATATTAGAGAAAGAAACATCTTTTGCAGATACTGACACTAAACATCAAAAGGTGGAGGGTTCTATTAGAGAGGTTTGTATTTGTTTTTTAAAGACACAAACATTCCTCCAGAGTAAGCTCTGATAGAGACAGATTAGTTAAGTCAAACAAGGACTGCAAGATGGAAGCTATACAATAACTTTCATATCTTTACTCTTTCCTATATCCGTGAAATATAGGGCTACTTGGGAGAACATTTCTTAGATTCTCTCTCTTGCTTAATCAAGGCCCAATTGAGCTTTGAATCTTTTCTGTGGGAAAATCACTAACTGGGGTGGTACAGGTGAAGCGAAGGCAGCCATCAATGGTGGCACAGAAAGATGAATAGGATACATGGATCAAAGGCATGGAGAAGGCTGTAATCTTCTTCTTGGAACAGTTTTCGGAATGATAACACAGGAGATCACCACTATGAGTATGAAGGACCAGTTCACAACGAAAAGAGTATATAAGAAAATCCATTTTCAGGCCACTAAGAAAGGATGACTTGTATGCAACACTTTGAACTGTTCTTTTGTCAATCTTTGGTGGCAGCAGCAACTATAATTCTTTTACTTTTTCCAACACAATAACTTTTTAAGTAATAATATATTATTAGTATTCTTAATTGACCAAGTCTCACAGGAAGCTGTGGACCAGCATTCTATTCATTTTAATAAGGCTCTGCATTGAAAAAGTGATGAAATACAGACAGTCCTCGGTCTTATGACACAATTGGTTCCTGAACATTGCGTCGTAAGTCAAAACGTCGTAACTCGGAACCGCAATCCACACAATTGCGGGACCAAGTGTTGTAAAGTATTGTCGTAAGTCAAATCAGGGTGTCAATTCAGAAGTATTGTAAGTGCCGTTCGTCGTAAGTCGAATGCTGTGAAGTCAAGGACTGCCTGTAACACCACAAATATACAGCAGGTAATATTAAAATTTTGGCATTCTCCAAGACGGGGGGGGGCAAACTACAGCCTGTGGGCCGGATCTGGCCCATCAGGGCTTTGGATCTGGCCCATGGGATTGCCACCCCATAGCGTCGCGGGCCCCACCACTGTTCCTGGAATCAGCCGGCACCACGTCCCTGCAGTCCCTGGGGGAGGGGAGCCAGAGCGCTCCGCGCGCTGCCCTTGCCTGCAGGCACCGCCCACCGCCGCTCCCATTGGCCAGGAACAGGGAACCATGGCCAATAGGAGCTTGGGGGAGGTACGCACAGGTGAGGGCAGCATGTGGAGCCCTCTGCTACTCCCTCCCCCAGGGGCCATAGGGACATGGTGCCAGCCGCTTCCAGGAGCAGAGCAGTGCGGGGCCAGGGCAGGCAGGGAGCCTGCCATGGCCCCGGTGCACACAGCTGCCACCCCGAAGCTGCTCCAAGTAACCGGCGCTGGGTCGGAGCTGCACCCCGAACCCCTGCTGCAGCCGGCACCCTAACACCCTGCCCTGAGCCCCCTGCCGCACCCCTCCTACACCCCAACTGCCTGCCTTGAGCCCCCTGCTGCAGCCCACATCCCTGCTGCACCGAACCCCCTGCCGCACTCCTCCCTGCACCCCTGCCCTGAGCCCCCTCCGCACCCTCTCCTGCGCTCCAACCCCTTACCCTGAGCCCTTTCCTGCGCACTACATCCCAACCCCACATTCATGGCCCTGAATGCAATTTCCTCACGCAGCTGTGGCCCTCGGGCCAAAAAGTTTGCCCACCCCTGCTCCAAGATCTGTAATACTCTATTTTTAGCTAATTTCTTTGAACATTTAGAGAGGGATTTTCAAAAGTTCCTAAGTGAATGAGAAGCACGAGCTCATTGACTTTGAAAATGGCTTCTGAAAATCCCATCCTTAAATTATATTTAAATTACAGGCAGTCCTCAACTTTACGACGTTCAGCTTATGACGAACGGCACTTATGACACTTCTGAATTGACACCCTGATTTGACTCATGACAACTGGTTTTGACTTTACAACGCTGGGCCCTGCAATGAAGTGGATTGTGGTTCCAAGTTATGATGTTTCAACTTATGACACAATTTTCAGGAACCAATTGTGTCGTAAGTCCAAGGACTGCCTGTATTTCTTGTTAGTTAGACAGACCTCAGACAGACAATTATACCAGTTATTCTTGTTATCTACATGGAAAAATACCCCTGATGATGACTACTCCAAAAAGATGCTCTGTATCAATACACTCCCTTCAGATTCCAGCTACATTTCTCTTATGCTTCAGAAAAAAATTAGTCCTTTTGGTGTCCTTTGCTGATACGGAAGTGACTTTTATTAAGGAACTTAGAGCACACAATATCATTATTTTTTTTTCCAGGAAAAATGGACCATTTACCAAGAGTTCTTCTTGCTGCTGGTGGTCAACTGAACAAATATACAGCTGCAGCGATTTTAATTTCAATGCACTTGAATGCACCGGGATTCGGAAAACGTCATTAAATATTAACGGGGTTTGGAATTCCAAAGCTCTAGAGCAGTAAGTGGTAGGTGTGCCTGACTCCAGTGGAGGTAAGTAAACTCGAACATGTCTGAGAAGAGAAAAACAAGCAAAAACCAGCACAACTGAAATAAAGAAAGCTAGGTTCAAATTATTTTTTAAGTTTCTAAAATTTAAACTGAACAATAAAAATAAATGTAATTTCTACATTACCGACACACGCTTGCAACTCTTCATTAATGGAGTTTAGTCTTGCATTCGTTAAGTGAAAAAAACACAAGGTTGAGCAGTTCTTCCACTTTCCAACTTTACTGATTAACCCGGAGACATTACAATATAGCTCTTGTTATTGTGTCCTGTTGACCCCCCCCCTCCCTGCCCTCTTGGAGTTTTGCTGGAGAAGTGAGGCAGGAGGGGAAGAAAAGAAAGGTCACGGAGGGTGCCTTACGATTGACAATCCCTTACCTGCTTCTTTCACCGATGAAACTCCAAGCCCAAATTAGTAGTCACTACCTTTTAGGATGACCGTCACTATACGTGGCTCTCTTCAGAGACTATGAAAATCTCTCTCATTACATAGGAGCATGCGTTAAACAATACAAGATGATCCTTACATCCCCTTCTATTCCCAAGAAAACCAAACCTTTGTATTCTATGTATGGCAGCAGACTAACATTAGGACAGTGACCCAGCTTATTTTGAATTATTTTTAGCTGTAGCTTGGAGGAGAGGGGAAAGAACAAGCTTTATGATCAAGAGGCCTTATGTTAATTTAAGAATCCCATTGGAATGATTTACTTTACAACGCTCATAACAGTTCTACAGTACTTAAACTTTCCAAAGTTTTCAGGCAAGTTCATTGGGCAGAAATAAAAGCAGACACCTAATTTTCATGGTCCCGATCGTTTGTCATTAATTTAGAGATATATCGTCAGCTAAGTTTCATCTGATGTTTAAATACAGAAATATAATTTCTGTAACTTTGGGTAAGAAATATTGTAAATACACCGAATTAGAAATGTAGGTATATGTTCTATATATTGTGGCAAAGAAATGGAAGGGATGAATTGTCATACTATTAGACCAGATGTAGAGAGACTATAATTCCTCATTCTGAGACTCTGTCAGATAATTTCTTTGTTAGAATTAGTTTATCTTTATGGATTCTATCCCAAATGGTCTTTATAGCTGCAAAACCTACAGAAGTACACAGTGCTCCTGGGCTTTACAGCTGGATTATTACAATTAGCTAAGGGTCATAAATCATTACTTATGCGAGTAAAGGTTGCCGTGACTGGGCCTCTAAGACAACTATTTCCTTAATGGTCACTTGTTAATGTCCCTGAATATTAACACAATGCAACCTGCCCTCCCCACACTCCCCCAACTAGATGGATATAAAATTACCAAAATTTTCACGCTTCCCCAAATATTGTACCATTTTATACAAACAGCATGTAGCCAGATTTATTGCACATTTGTGGTTGGGGCACAAAATAAGCAATGATCTGTAATAATCAGACCTTTAGTGATATTTGAGCTTACATTTTGCAGCCTTCTTTCACAAAGACACCAATAAAGTTCTTCAGCTGTAACACATGGACTAGGAGACATTCACATCCACCATCATGCCTGGAAAAATAAATTGCCTGAGTAAGTTAGCAGAACTCAGTGTTTAGCTTGCCAAATTTGGAGGGAAGAATAAAAATGTTACAAGGAAGAAAAACAACTATGTTCAGAGTAAGATAAATCTTTTCTGTATATGCGGTTGAATGAAGTTAGTTAAAATTCTGTTGACATCCAGTGTGATTCTGGGTACCACATTCTGGTAAGAGAAACACAATATTATTACAATACTACACTAAAGAACCTATTAGAACCAACAGCATAAGAATCAAGTACTATTAAATTAAAAAAAAAAAATCTCATCCATGCTACCACCCCTCAGCTACAACTGGGGCTTACCTATCCACAAACATTGTATTGCTTTCATTATACGGCTATAGTTAGAGCAGTACAACCACCTTCATGTAGATGAGGTTGTATCAGCATGAAGGTGCGTTATGCCACTAGAGCTCTTTTCATATGGGAAGGGGAATAAGCTAACACAGCTGTAAGGCACCTTTATACTGATTTAACTGCATCCACACTAAGAGTTGTACCAGTGTAACTAGATTGATAAAAGCATCTGAACATCAGTTGCAGTTTGCCGTGGTCTACATTCTTTCGCTAATTCATGCGCTGTATAAATAAGAGTTAACTTTTTCATGTCAACATTAATTTGGAAACTGAACAAACAAATTAAACCTATTAGCTGAGGATCTGTGATGCACCTCTTAGAGAGACGGAGCAGAACTCATAGCCTCGGTGCAGGACTGCTCTGCGGGCTAACAGGCCCCTGGCATAACACAGACTTGGTGGCCTGTCTAGGTGCCTGTGGCTGCCATACAGGTGGCAGTGCTACCTGAAATCCCTTCAGCACGGTGTGCTGTGACCAGCCCTCCCCCCAGTACCAGGGCTTGCAAGGGGATACTTGAGAGGCAGCCTTAAACCGGTCTTCCACTGTGCCTTACGTGACACTAAGGGGCCAGAGAAAGGGTGATGATCTCATGTACTGAGACAAATCCTCATCATCTTACTCACACAAGAATTCCAAACAATGAAAAGGATACTGTTGAAATAGCTGGAAGGATGGAAAAGTGCGGCAAACCAGGTGCTCCTTTGCCAACCAAGGTAGAGGGACCTGAATGGAATGCCTGATGGTAGTATTTATATACTTCAGTGGTTGGTACATGATATCCAGTAAGGGCCTGGGTCATGCCCACACCCAGCTACCACTGCCCTCAGTGTTCAACGCTTAACAGATAAGACCCGAGAAGGAGAATCCTGGTGGGCAGTATCTACCGAAGAACCCAAGTAGCATTACTTACAGGAATCCAACATGTATTTGTGGTTCTTCACTACTAGCAACAACATCACTGTAAACCGGGTCTTCAACATCCTCATTCCTACATGGAAAAAAAAAGCCAACTGTAAATTACACGCTGATTTGGAGGGGTTTATTTTATGATTAAAATGGATATATCCATTTAAAATGCAAAAAATGGATACAAGCTTTGTGACTTGTTTTGTGACCTGAAACACTGCAAATCAGAAAACATGGGAAAAGCTCATTAGGTAACCTAGGGTATGTCTACACTGCAATCAAACACCCACAGCCGGCCCGCATCGGCTGACTTAGGCTTCCAGGTTTCAGGCTGCAGGACTATAAAACTGTCGTGTGTATGTTTGAGCTTGGGCTCCAGCCCAGGCCCTGGGACCCTGTGAGTGGGAAAGGTTCCAAAGCCTGGGATCCAGCCCGAACCCAAACTTATACACTGCAGTTTTATAGCTCTGTAGCCCAAGCCTAAGTCAGCTGGCACAGGCCAGCCACATTTGTATTACTGAGATGTAGACATACCCATAGTTAGGCTCCTGCCACTACAGGACATTCAGCTATATGTTCTACAGTGGTTACGCTAGACCAGTGTTAAATGATTCAAGGAATGGGCCTTCTACAGCTTCTCTGGAAAAATTATTTCACAGTCCAAGAGATGTCACTTTTAGAATGATTTTTTTCCAGATATTCTTTCCTTGATTGCTGTTTTACAGTGTTTACACACTTGTATATTGTTATACACGCTCCCCTTAATCATCATTTGGCCAAGCTATACATTTTAGTTTTACAATTTTCCACAAAAATCAATTATTCCTTCCTTTTAATCATTTTTGTTTCCCTTCTGTTTCCAGAACTGTAAATAGTATTTTGTAGAATATCGTTTTCATGTTGATAAAATACAAATAGAATACATGATGACAGATGCTGAAATCAGAAAAGTGTTAGGATATGATGAGACAGCCAAAATAATTCAGCAAGAGGAAAAAGCAGCATTTTACATGTAAAAGGGAAAAAAATCGTATAGGTTGTTAGGAGAGGTACAAGGTGGAAGTGACATAGAACACCTGTGAAGATGACAGTGGAATGGCATGTAGTCAGCCTCCATTCTTTCTAAAGTGTTTTAACCTAATATTCTTACATTATTAAATATTAGGCATTATCACATATCCGGTAAGAAAAAATTATACCTATTTTAGAAATTTACAAACTATTTTTGCAGACTATGTGGTAGAAAAAGGACATTTCCAATTTATTGTGCATTTATACACCTGACCTTTTGCTTAAAGCTTCAAACACGCCACTGTCACTAGCCAGTGAATAATCGGATAGACATGCTGAGACTCGCCTGGCTCGCCTCGCCGACCTTCTTGCACTGTCTTCGCGTAGAGTTACGGCTACAATGGATGGCAAAAAATTAAAGAAAGTGTCAGGTTGCGATAATCCCTCACAATGCACTACATAAAAAGCAAATTTAATCCCTCTTAAACAGCCCAAACAAACATACAGTTGATGTAAATACAATTACACATGCTGGAACATTATTGCAACTTAGAACAATATATAAAATGGATTGGAGTTACTTTGCTGGAGAATTTAGGAAGGATGTTGATGGCTAATTTCTCCATGACAAGATAAAATAGAAACTGATCTCCTCACTATGCAATGTATTCCTGAGAGAACCACCACCACCAATGGGGTAAGCCTTAAACTGCCTCAACCCCAGCATGTATACACACACTATAGCCTAATATTAGGATTTACCTATTAACCATCCATTTATAAATGTGTGACACACTGGAAATATCCATAATGCCTATTTCTTTTAACCTAGTTAAAATGTAAAGATTTAGGAAGGAATTTGCTGTTGGCAGTATGGGGATGTTATTTGTTTTTAAACATTAATTCCTCAACCACAAATCAAACTGCCTTAGTCAGACCATAGTAGCAGCTTCTACTTGCAGTATGAGGCACACTGTCAAAATGGACCTGAACCTGACAAGCAGAGGTGGGTGAACTTTTTTTAAAATAAAAAATAAAATTTAAAAAAAAAAAAGATGATTTTTTTTAAAAAAAAATTGACATTCCCCTTCTCCTCACCCCTTACAAGCTAACTCAAACAAAAATAGTATGGACAATCACTTTCATATCATAAGGTACATAACAGAATGTATGCAAAATAGTTTTGCATATACAAGTGAGTATTGCAGTGTAGAACCTCAAATGGGCATGCACAAGTGACAGTGCTCAAGAACTGAGTGCAAAGTTATGCACATTCAAAAGGCCCTGTACGTTCTGAAATTCCATCTCTTGAGTCTCTGAGAGATTTACTTAAGTGTTTCCTCATTGCACAGGTATCGCACATGATCTTTCCAAATTTAATTTCCCTTCCCTCAAAGGCAGAATTAAAACAGAAAACAGGAAAGCAACTAAAAATGTTTTAAGGAAGGTGAGTAGTGAGATGTGGCATTCACAAGTGGGGTAAAAACAGAAACATATAATTCCCCTGTCTATCCATGCTGTGATATTTCAAGGGGTGGTTTTGAGGTGCATCAAACTGCAACAAGCAACCCTTTCAGATGACTGTGTTTTTGCACATGCATGGATGGTAAGGGACAGTACATTGGAAAAAAATGACTAAAGCATACAGCCTATTACTATGGAGAAAGTACACAATGTATATCCTATGACAAACAGAAAGCACAATTAGTTAATAAGTGCATCCTAAAGATTAATTATTTTAATGAATGGCAGTAAAACATTAATAATCACGATGGATGAAAAGCACCGTACAGTGCAAAGGGCCAGCACACTGCTGGGCATACGTGATGCGCAGGCCTTGGGCAAACCCTCTGCACTAAGGTGAATCTCAGCCCCTTTTGAGGGCAATATGAAGAGGACCACGTAATTACTTATGTCATGCTCACGAAAGCCTTCAAATTACTGCATGTGTGCAGCTGCTGGTTTTCAAATATCAGTACCTGCTGTCACCAGAAAACTTTGGTCAGGATTAAATTAATCATGTGTTTCAACCTTCTACTGGACCACTTCACAATGGAGTTTAGCTGTCACCTAGATCAATGGGTCTCAACCAACGGTACATGTACCACTGCGGGTACGCAGTGGTCTTCTAGGGGGTACATCAATTCATCAAGCTATTTGCCTACCTTTACAACAGGCTATGTAACAAGCACTAGTGAGTACAAACTAAAATTTCATATTGAAAAGGACTTGTTTATACTGCTCAATATACTGTACACTGAAATATAAGTACAATATTTATATTCCAATTGATTTATTTTATAATTATATGGTAAAATGAGAAAGTAAGCAATTTTTCAGTAATAGTGTGCTGTGAAACTTTTGTATTTTTATGTCTGGTTTCATAAGCAAGTAGTTTTTAAGTGAGATGAAACTTGGTACAAAAGACAAATCAGACTCCGGAAAAGGGTACGGTAATCTGGAAAGGTTGAGAGGCACTCAGCTAGATGACTTACCTCATTGCAAGCCTGATATACGTTACAAACTCAAATGTTAAGAAAACAATGTATTTTGATACTTGCAAAAAGTGAAAAGACCTGTGCAGAATCCAGAATTCAAACAACTAGATGCAAGAGCATCCAAGTGTTTGCCTTTGTGGACTGATAACAAGCCATGTTTACCCTCCTCCAAATCTAATGTTTCTAGCTATCTATATCTACTTAGGAAATTTAGACCTTCAATCAGGAGCATCCCAATCTCTTTCTAAATCAGTAGAAGTGTCTTTGAGCTTGAAGAAAGAATTAAGCTCTCCTGGATCATTGCTTCCCATCTTAATCGTCCAGTAAAGATCATCATGCAACAGAGTGCATCTCAACCTTACCAAAAATACAAGCAAACTTCTCATCTCCAGTTAATTAGAGGAAGCAAAGGACTGAAGAAACGATATTCAAACTATGATGATGTTTGCATAATACCCCAATATGAGGCCTTCAAGATGGCGTGTGACAGTGAGATTTTTTTATGCTACTCATTTCATTTTTTCGCTTGTCTACGTGAAAAAGTAGCATCAGCATAATTTAAGGTGTGAAATTAAAGTAGTACATTTTAACCGGTACAAAAGGCTGGATGGGCACTCTTATTTTAGTATAAGAGCAGCTTACTTTGGATTAGTTTAAGTCAATTAGGAACAGTTTCAGCTAGATTGATATAAGCCACTTTTACATCACAAAGTGTCCAGAGAGCCTTTCGCACCAGTGTAACTGTATTAGTTTAAACACCACCTCAAGTTACACTGGTGCAATTTTTCACTACATGGATGGTTTGTGTGGATATAGGAGACGAAAGTAAACCCTGCAACCATAATAGGCACTTTGCAAGCTCTCTGTTTTGGGCTGTCATCTTTTGGAAATCTGTCTGATACAAAAAATTGATCTCAAAATGCAACATGGTGAAGTCATGAATAAGTAATGTTACAACAATGTTGCAACTTACTAATGTTTTGCTTGCTGCCTGGCGGCCACGGAAACACCTGATAATATCAGGAAAATCCCACAGAATTTGGGATAGGTAGCAAATATCAGAACATGCCTTTGATTAGAAAATCAACGTGAAAAACAGCTTGACAACCAGAAAGTAACACCTCTGGTTTTGGATCTCATGTAATGGGATTTACCACTAGTTTTAGTCAAAGTTGGAAACTGGAAAGTTTTATTTAAAATAAAATTTGGTATTTCTACTGTAGAGGCAGCATTTCATCTTTTACTATCTAACTCCATATCTTAGAAATTTGGATACAAAATACTGACCTACACTTTCAGAAATGACTCGTGATTTTGGGTCAGCTGATACACCTTAAACAGGCCTGGTTTCAGAAAGTTCTGAGAATCCACTATCTGAAAAAGTGGACTTTTTAAGGTGTCTCAAACTAGCAGTTAAATAACTGAGGCACCAAAATCACCAGCTACTTTGGGGACTGTAACCCATGTTTTATGAACTTGAAGCGCTGTGTATCAGCTCAAAATGCATTTTAATAGCAGAGTTAAACAGTCTCCAGAAAATAAACTTATAATGGAGACACAAACAGACCCTTATCTGTAATGGTACTGTTGGGTATTAGCAAGATATAATAAAGCTGAAGCTTACAGAAAAGTTTTTCTGAGAAGTCATCTGCAGCCATGAATATAATGTTTAGTGGATATAGCAAAAACGTAAGTATCCCATAATAATTAAACATATACAATGTGATACCAACTAAAACCAAATGTAGCACAGCCACCCTCTTCTCCACATGCAAATCATAGAGAACATACACACCACACACAAAAAAACACACTAAGCATTACAGGCAAAACCAGCACAATAAGTAATTCCAGGTTCACTTACAGTGAATTTTTCTGCTGTGTGGCATGAGAAACAAGATATAAAATGAAAAGCACACGGTGATAAATCATTTTTTTATACAAAAGATTAGACATTAAATGGAAACTTTATACCTAAATAATTGTATCTGGATCTGAATTTTCCCCAAGTTTGGTAATGTTTGGATCAAGGAGTTTAACTTGGCCCATTGTAGAGATAAGGGCTGGCTGTGAAATTTGGATCTAAATCCAAACTTCCCCAAAGTTCAGGGTTGTAGATATGGATTTTCTGTTTGGTTCCCTCTCTACAAGAAAGCAAAATATTCCTCTATATTTAAATAAATATAAAATTTAAACTAACAAAAATCATATTAATGATGGAAGTTCTTTAAATTAAAATTCCCAGAAGAGGAGACAGGAAAAATGTAAAAGTTTAAAAACAATGTTCTATTCAGATGTGATTTTTCCCCCTGTGATCGTTGCAAGCCTCTTCCTGCAAGTGAGATGAATTCCATGGCTCAGTCGGGTTCTTTTTGTACACATCATAAAATCAGCATATATTTTAGCACAATTCTTAGTATATTCTCAGGAGAGATGCCAGACTGGAGGAGCAGCAGAGGTGCCGGTCAACACTGAGGGGCATAAACAAGACATTTTGTGAAGAAATCTTGCATGCTGGCTGCATGCAGTAAACAAGGGACTGTTTGCTGGGACTGTTAGTTTCTCCCCCACTTCCACGAGTAATAAAGTTCATCAAAATTACTACGCACTTTATTTTATTTGAATATTTAAGAAAGTTGTTTGAAGTGTCAGAATTAAGATTTGTTCCCTGTGCATTATGCTACAACACCAGTAGGTGGCAGCAACCAAACACTTTGAACAAGAACTTAAAACCAACAAGCTAGCTTTAAGCCCCAGAGTTCCAATCTGTGGTATATGTACCCTGTTGGTACGTGAGCATCATGTTCCATCAGTTCACTTCACAACAGTTCTTCAGGTGGTATGTGAACCAATAAAGTTTGAGAAATGCTGCTTGAAAACAGCTGCTATGAAACAGAACACAAACTATCCAAGTCAATCAATTTACAGAGTGCAAAAGAGTCAAGAGCCTTGGCAAGAAATGTAAAGGGGAACCATTTTTTCCTAAATAATAATTTTAAAATTCACACATTAAAAGCAGCTCAAGAGAACACCACCAGAATAATTCTTTGGCCTTGTACTGTTTTTCTATTTCCAATGTAAACATTGCATGCTATACACAGCGAAGAAATAGGTGACCACAATGGAACAGAAAGCGCTCTAGTGACAAAAGCAGAAGACAATGTTTAAATGAAAGAAAAAAGAAAAGACAGGAAAGAAAAGTTCATAGGGGGTGGGGAAAAGAGCTTAACTGAAGCAGCATCCCAGCCCCACTACAGCCTTCCTTATCTCAGCACTCAAATCAGGTCTTAATTTCTAGGAACTAAGTTTAAGCAGGGCCCTACCAAATTCACAGCTGTGAAAAACACGTCACAGACCTTGAAATCTGGTCTTCTCTGCGAAATCTGGTCTTTTGTGTATTTTTACCCTATACTATGCCATATTCTTTTACCCTATGCCTTCAGAGCTGTGCGCTGAGAGCACGGCGGCTGATAGCTGGGCACCCAGCTCTGAAGCCAGCATCACTGCCAGCAGCAATGCAGAAGTAAGGGTGGCATGGTATGAACACATCTGCAAAATTTGCCATTTATGCTGTGACCAACCCACAAAAAAAATGTGTGATTTCTCCAAGATTTAATATACCCCTACATATTCAATTTGTGATCCACTATAGCCTGCAGCTCCTTTTCACCAGCGCTACCCCAGGGCCAGTTATTCCCCATTTTGTAGTTGTGCATTTGATTTTTCCTTCCTAAGTGTAGTACTTTGCGCTTGTCTCTACTGAATTTCATCGTGTTGATTTCAGACCAATTCTCTAATTTGTCAAGGATGTTTTGAATTCTAATTCTGTTCTCCAACGTGCTTGCAACCACTCCCAGCTTGGTTTCATCTTCAAATTTTATAAGCACTCCATTATCCAAGTCAGAAATGAAAATATGGAATGGTACCAGACCCAGGACTGACCCATGCAGGACCTCACTAAATATGTCCTCCCAGTTTGATAGCAACCATTGATAATTACTCTTGGAATATGGTCTATACCCACCTTAAACCAATTTAATCTATACCATATTTCCCTAGTTTACTTACGAGAATATCATGTAGGACTATGTCAAAAGCCTTATTAAAATCAAGGTAGATCATATCTACAGCTCTCCCCCTGTCTCCCGTTCCCTCAATTCTAATCCCTAATGCCCCACTAATCCCTCAATTAGTGGCCCCCACTAAGCCAGTAACTCTGTCAAAGAAAGAAATTAGGTTGGTTTGGTCTGACTTGTTCTTGAAAAATCCATGACGACTATTCCAACTCTCGGGCCCTTTAGGTATTTACAAATTGATTAATAAATTTGTTCCAGTATCTTTCCAGGTATTGAAGTTAGGCTGACTGGTCTATAATTCCCCAGGTTCTCTTTGTTCCCCATATTAAAGGCAGGTATTATGCATGCCCTTCTCCAATTCTCTGGGACCTCACGCATTCTCCATGAGTTCCCAAAGATAACTGGTAATGGTTTATATGTGGGGAGCACCCATAATGAATGACCTGTTGTGATCATTTGCAATACAAGTGGAATAGTACCTATTTCAGGACAAATGGTATATATTTTTGAAAAGTGTGTTGTGGTAACCACAGATTTTAGAGTAGAGTTATTGTAAGAGTATAACTGCCCTTCCCTTCCTACACTTTAAGATCTGGAGACCCCTAATAGTCTCAACCAGCTCACTTGTTCGTTTTCCCCCTAAATTCCTGTATGCATGTCAGTTCATGTAAACAGAATAAGTGCTGGGTGGCACCCATCCACCCCAATTCTGGCCCAGATAACACTCACACATAGACATTACATACTCTGCCCACACAAATCAAGAAATACAGTAACATCATAGACTTACAAGCCAGTTGTGTTTGCCTGCCTCATACAATTGTAAAACAAAAGGGTCTGATCTGCATGAACCAGGTAGATTTCAAAGGGGTAGTTACTGCTGTTACTTGTGTTCTCTCATTGTTTGTTCCTAGTTCAGCCAGTTCAGGTTGTATCCCCATTTTCCTCCATCAAACTTACTGCTATTACTGAGTGTGTCAGGCACACAAAGGGAAGTGATATCAGCTGGGGCACAGTCTAAGACTCTTCAGGTTCTCTCATTCAGGAATTTTCCTAAGAAGTAAACACGCAGGCCTGGATTTTTTAATCAACAAAATTGGCATATTTTCAGAACAGTCCTGAAGTTTCCATTATCAATTTATGTTGAAGTCTAAAAAAATTACTACACACACACATTCTCTGCACTTCACCTTTGAACAAAAAAATTTTTTAGTTAACATCAGTTGTAGAATTGTTTTTTTTTAATTAAATTAAAAAATAAATCAAACTGATAGCAGATGTGTATCCTCTATTATAATGCCATGCGTACATTTTTCTTGTGTTTTTCACTATCCCTTGAAGATTAAAAGAGACAAGATGGTAATGAAGAAAACAAACTCACCTCCACCAGTTTGGATATTTGCCAGGTGTGGTCCCATTTCTTGCAGTCCTTCATCATCCGCGGGGTAAGCAGGAGTCTGTGATGAAGTTGTTCCTTGGGTATCATTGTCACCCAAAACCGAGGCCTGAGCTCTGCGCATTTCTAGGGCTCCTACTCCCGCTATCTCCTCAAATCCTTCTGACATCTGGGCAAGTGGAGAATCCCGAGAAGCAGAAAGGAAGGGGGTGTCCAGAGGGGAACTTGGAGGGGACAGTGATGACAAAGAGGACCGTGATGACAGGGATGCCAGGGATTGAGGAGTATCCAAGGACCTCCTTTGTTTATTGAAGTTACAATGCCCAGTGGGATCAGAGTACTGCACATCTTTACTGAGAGAATCAAATGGGATCAGGTCAAAGCGTAGATGTTGTGCATAGTCAGTAACACTGTCTGATTTGTCATACTGTGGGAGGCCATATATGTCCGTGAAGCTGACAGAGCTTAGAGACCCTCTGCTGGACGCCAGTGATCCTCGGCTGGATGCCAGTGATCCCCTACTGCTGCCAGAAGACATTGTGAGGGTGCTAGCAGACAAACTAAAACAGAGAACGATCCATTAATATATGAATTATATAGCTAGGAACACAACATAGATAGAAAAATAACCCATGTTAAGGTAGAGGATTTTACATGCATTCAGCATTGTAATACTAAGGTTAAGAGCCATCTTTCTTCTCCTCCCTTGCCTTTAGGCATAAAGGTGATGAAAGTAGTATAAATGAGAACCAACTTAGGTCAGCATGCCTAAAAAGGAGAAGTGGAGCAAGAAGGATCACCACATCCCTTTCCTCAAATCTGCAGATGGCTCTCTGTGGGTTTTGGTGGAAAGGTGGCCAGAGAGAGGACTGGTGAAGGAAAGTCATAGATTCATGGAGTTTAAAGCCAGAAGGGACCATTAGCTATCTAGTCTCAACTCCTGTATAACACAAGCCATTTTATTTCAATCAGTCGCTTCTGACTTGAGTCCAATAAGTTGGTTCAAGAGGAGTGGGACATCAGCAGAACCAGAAAAGTGTCATTCTTTACAGCAGGGATCGGCAATCTTTGGCTTGCGGCCTGCCAGGGTAAGCCCCCAGCGGGCTGGGACGATTATTTTACCTGTCGTGTCCACAGGTTTGCTGCGGGGCTGCGGGAAGCGGCGGCCAGGACATCCCTTGGGCCGCATCGCTTCCCACAGCCTGCATTGGCCTGGAGTGGCGAACCATGGCCAGTGGGAGCTGCCATCAGCCAAACCTGCAGATGTGGCAGGTAAACAAGCTGGCCCGGCCTGCCAGGGGGCTTACCCTGGTGGGCCGCATGCCAAAGGTTGACGATCCCTGCTATACAGCTTTATATCCAAGCAAACTCACAGAATTCCCATTTGAAAGCTCCCATTTGTGGGAGCTTTCAAGTTGCAATTTCAGCACGAACCCCATTCCTCTGCCACTCTACAAACGTGGAGATAAGAGTATAGCAGTGGTTAAAGTGTGAACCAGCAGGAGCTAGGCTCCTGCATGTGGTGTGCTGGTGAGATAAGGGGGTCCTCAAGAGGCTGATCCTTCACGGAGATACTCTCAAACCTGTAGGATTTCCCTGTAGACCTCAGGGCATCTTCATGTTTACAGGGTGACATCCTCTGTCCCCGCCATAGCATGCAAACTCCTACTCTGGGTGACTATTGTCTTGGAATGTCAGAGTAGTGAATCTCTCAGAATGTTCCGAGCACATTTTATCCTCTTGCATTTTATCTCTTTCTCACTTCTGACTACGCTGTTTATCCTTTCATACCAGAAGTGAAGCCTGAGCTCATTTCTCTCTTCAACTCTTCAGTGTTTGTGAGGGAGAGGGGAGGTTGTTCGGACTGTGGGTCGTGGAAGTAGTGGCTCTTTTGCTGCTACTGCTGCTGCCACTGTACTCATGCTTTTCCTCCAGCTGAAAATTATAAGATTTGCATAAAACAGGCAGTCTGGAAAGAGCCAGTTCTGACAGTGGATGCTGGGAAGACACATCACAACCTTTTCTGTTTCTTCTTAGCCCAAACTCCAGTGCATCAAGTGCCTATTGTTTCTTCTTTCACATCCCTCCTCAGAATTAACTTCTCCCACAAAACACAGCCCATGTCAGTAAAATGCTGCCTCCCTGATTATATATTGACTCCTCATTTACCTTCCTCTTGTTACCTAGGAGTTGTGTGTCTGATCTGTACTGTCTATTTAGCCTGTCTTCTGTGTTGTTTTCCGGTACAGCACCAGAGACCATCAATGCTTAAGAAACAAGAAATCACTAATATGGGCTTAAGAATGGCACCCTGAATGTAACTGAATTTTCCGTCTTTTGTTATGTGTAGTTTAAAGGCTTAATCTTGTTTGTGTGTAAATTTTTATTTATAAACAAAAACAATAAGAAAATGGGTTCATCTGTATTTCTCCTTTCCACATATTATACAGACAGATCTCACTAACTTTCAAACCAGGCAGTCCAGATAGCTATTATTAAAAGTGAAAAGTACATTTCTCCTTTTTAATAACACTCTATCCAAACCACTGAATTTACGACACATCAAATACTTTGCTAAACTGCAAGCTGTGAATGCCTTTCAGTGCCCAAACTGTACTTAAAGAAAAAGATCAACAAAGTAGAAACCAATGCCCATCCTTTACTTATATTACAAACACACAAAAGTAGTATGAAAAAGTAAAATGGTCTGTTCTGTTTGTACTTTTTCCTTTTTCTGTGCAATTCAATTTTTTTTTAAAAAAAATACTATTTTCTCTAAAGAACTCACCTTTTTAACTGGGAGTGTAAATAGGAGGCTAAACGAGTAGCTTCTTCCAGCTGCAAAAGCAAACAATTTCTCTTCTCCTGTAACAGTATCCTATAATTAAAAATTGCAATTATTATTTTTCTTCTTTTGTTTATATTGCAGTAGTGTTCAAAATGTGCTAAGAGCTTTCCAAACACAGAAGAAGAGACCGTTCTTGCTGTATTAGGAGTATTCAGTGAATCCTTTTTTAACAAATAGAATTAGTTCACTTAGGGCAATACACAGTGTTTAATCCATGACGGAACTCCCATTGAGAGCATAGGAACGGTGAGCACTTACAGAACTGCAGTAACTGAGGAATAGGGAACCAAAAGAAAACACAAGAGCTCTGGTGGTGAAGGTATATAACAGAAATTGCCAAGGCCTACCGTAAGGTGACATGTAAGAGGCAGGAGCAGCTGATTAAAAACAGTAAGACTTCTTTTCTTCCTGGTGTCAATATTATAGCTCAAGTAATACAGAGAAAACTATGTCACTTAACTGTATGTTGCAGGAAAAAGTACATGGAAATTTACCAATTACCCATACAGATTGAAAGTCAAACATCAAAAGGAAAAGACTTTTTTTTTGGATAACTTCTGTTCTGTTAAGCAGTTTATCACCAAACTCTGTGATCCTGGCTTTCATTCAGATATACTGTGGCAGGAGAGGAGTGAGGAAGCACTGGGAAAACAGATAAGTATCGATTTGACCTTTAAGTAATGCCTCAAGAGTGAATTTACTGTAGTAAACTGTAATTATAATTTTTTAAATGTTTGTTAATGTATTTCTTGTATTGTTCTCCTTCAAACAGAAGTTAGAGCATTCAAAACATTAAACTATGATAAAAACTTCTTTCTGCTTGAGGAAAAAAAGTGACCATTATTGTTTCTTTACTGAGGCAAAAGCAAATTACTCAGCATTACTGCCCGAACAAAAACAGAGTCGTCATAACTTTGCCTGTATTATATGCTTGTAAAGTACTCTGATTACATTTTGAAATTATTAAACTTTATTTTAAAAAGGTGCAGCATTTGTTCCCAACCCCATTTATTCTCTACCGGAAATATAGAGTTCTCTATGTTTTTTCTGGAGTTTTATTCTTTTAACTCCAAATTAAAACCTCTCTCTCCACCGATTAAAATCAAGGGGGGGATTTTGTTTTGTTTCTTGGCATAATATGTCTCCATGCTGCAGCCCAGACCTGATACTTCCTCAGTCCTCAACGTTCCCAAGATATTTGGAATGCAGGGGAACAAAGGGGTGGGTGTCCAGAGCTCTCAGGCTTAGCCAAGGGCAGTGTTAACTGGCTCCACAGACAGTCCCATCAAACCCTCCTTGACTGGAAAAACAGTTAATAAGATGCAGGGGGTTTGACAGAGAGGGTAGTAAAGGGGAATCGTTCAGATGAGTGAAATTAAAAATTAAATGTCAGCCTTAACCACTCATATTATAGCTATTTAAGAAACAAGAAAAAGCTACCTTCTCTACACAGCATAATCTTGAAGCCCCAGTGTAGTTTACTGTATGAGTTTTAAGTTATGCCAGCTCTTCGTGTGCTTAACGTTATATTTTAAAATCAGTAACAACAGAACTCTTATTAAATGTGCTTAAACATCAACCCCTTTTTGCAAGCTGGGGGAAGAAGAGGGGATGTGGAGGGAGATCCTCCAGTGATAAACGTTTTTTGTCTCAGACAGAATAATTAGTCTCGTCTCTGGTGTTGATCTCTCTCTTTTATTATAAAAAATACAGCATCCTTAAATATTGTGCTAACTTTTGCTCAATTTCTTGCTAGAATCTGAAATATCAAATATCACCCTGGAATGTTGGTTTCCACAGCACAGACTACAACATGGAAAAAGAGCTTGCTCTTTTTGCCAGCAGAAGTATGTGCTACCTAACATGCGATCCCAAAAACAACAAATAAAATTTACTACACTGCAGTGTAAAGTGAACTCCCTTCTCTGTCATTTTCTAGGCTGGAGTGCCAATATTGCAAAAATCACAAATAATGTCATACAAAACATCAACTGTGAATTCAGCTGTGAATTCTCAATCACCATTTGGATTTACTGCCTGAAGTAAGCCTTTTCAAATCAAAAAGAGTTCTACAAACTCTGATATGGGGCCATTTTCAAGTAAGTATAAAGATCAACTTAATCACATAAGTGTTAATGTTAGACAAGATTGTATTAACATTGCCCAGTGTAGTGTCCTCAAGTGTCAAAGTTGGCTTTTTTCCATTAATTCATGCCTCAACCTGTGACAAAAACCAAAAGAATGCACAGAAAATCTGGGAAAACCTCTCACAGATGCTAGCTGCTTGCATGGAAGAACTAAGTGGGCAGAAATATTTCTTCTAATGTAAGAAAAAGTTCACCATAAAGCTTGGCAACGTTATTAGAGTATTAGGAGAAATGAGTTTTAGACAGAAGCTCTGTCCCTCTAATTGAAGGCATTTTATAATATGCACAGTTTATTGACATATTTGGCTGGAATTATAGTCCATTCCTTAAATTCGGATGACAATTTATGGCATCTTGAAATGAACAATACGTCCCCCAAGTGAAGAATGTTTTCATTTCTAATAACAGAGAGCTTCATATTGGTTTTAAATACAGAAAAATTATATACAGAATCTCAAAAAATCTTAGGGCCACATTTGGGTCCAGCCAAACTGTACATTGCACAGGTCAATGGGAAAGATGTGTGTACAACTACAGCATAAAGATCATCTTTAAAACTTCCTAGGTTCTGGGGCTACTGCTATGTGCAGGGCTGATCTCTGTTCTGGTGTCTCTGCTGTTTCTGGGGACGTGACCTCAATCACTCTAACTTAACCCCAGGTGCCTACCAACTATCCCCATCATCTCAGGTCACCATTGTTTGGGTCCCCATTCATCCTGAGTAGCTCAATGGCATGTCTCTGCAGCTCAGAGCTTTTCCAAAGATAAGTGAAAAACTGACATGATTCTTATCAGTTCTGCTGCACCCCCAGTCTGAATAGGAAAAGGGAAAGTGACCAGTCTTGTCGATTTCACTCTAATACCACTTAGAGGAAAACTTTCAGAAGATTGGATCTAAACAGTGGCATGGTCAGGAAGTGCGGACTGGGACCCCAGTCCCTTTTGTAAGCAAAGTGCACAAATAACCACTGTACTGCTTTGATCTCATATAAAGCTGGTAAACTGCACCAGCTCTTCACTTGGAATCTATGCAGCTGCATCCTATGGTAGATAAGAAAATAATTTGTTAAGTCCTCAAACCTTTCAGTGGCCCCCTGAGCAGAACTGGCCCGAGCCTGCTGAATTTCATCCTCCAAGCGCCTTTTTTCTTCCTCCAAACGTGCAATGTATTCTGGGGATCGTCTCTGCTGACTGATGAGCTGCAGTTCCTGAAGGAGAGCCTCTTTCTCCTTGATCAGCTGAAGACGGTCCCTGTCCGCCTCAGCCATTCCTGGCCAAGATTCATTATCTAGCAAGGCCAGCTGCTGCTGTACATTGGAAACTCTTGGGGGGAAAAATGAGAGTGCGCATAAGAAATGGATAAGTAACGGGGGGAAAACACTGTGGAATAACTGTTGAGGAAAATCACTCCCAGACCACTAGCACTTAGCTACTTTTATTCTTAAAACTATTTGTATATGTGAAATAAACCACAAAAACTTGCAAGCATACATTTATAGTCTCACATAAGTGAATATGTTCAGAGCTATAGCTTAACATCTTTAACTTACACATACACCCTGTTATGTTGGGCATTTAAAAGATACTTAATGACTTCTTCCACACTGTACCATATATGTTGCAGACAGATTCAAAAGATGATGTAAGGATACAATTGGGGAGTTTACTCTCTGCTTCCTCTCTTTGTTGGCTTTAAATTAGACCCTAATTTATATCTGAATTTTTTTAAATAGCAAATGAAGAATTAACAAAACTAATCATCACAACTATCATAATTAATTAGAGTGGACAATGTCTGCCATGATATTTTAGCACTTTTGAGCTGCTATAATTCATATTATAAAGATGTGAATAAAGTGACTATTTTTAAGATGACTAGATGCAGTTAACACGAAACTCGTTGACTGCTGTTCTAAGGAAACAGTCTGAGTGCTAAGAAGCTGCCTTCTATTCTGAAGGAAATAGTCCCCTTTATTTCTTATTCTCCCCAGTCAGGATTTTGGGAATGCTTTGAGCCATCAACAAGTTCCACAATGTCTAGAGCCAAGCTATTCTCCAAGTGACTGTATATCATTCAGCTGGGAAAAATCTTTAAGGGACAGAAAATATTTGGCACTCCATGGCTGACAATTCAAGGACAGGAATAAATAAGCCATGAGTCCAAAAAATATGGGACTGGAGCAGAACAGTTGCCGCCAGAAGCAGCCATTATACAAGTACGACTGGGAAGAAGCCAAGCCCTCCCATACACACCACTCCAACAACTTATTTCTTTTGTTTGAAAACAAAACACAAGCCATAACAGCCCATCCGCAAACCAAGAATTATTCAAGAGAGTACTGCAACCTTAGGGTGGTATGGTGATGGGCAGAGAAGTAGAAATGAACAAACTTATCTTGAATATTAAGAGTTGAGGAATGCAGAAGTCATGGAGTTTATTTGCATAAACACTACTCCCCTCAGAGCAGAGTTCTTTTGAGTTTCCTAACAAATCAAATCAAGTTCTTTGAAACTTAAATTCAGTTTGAACAGTTTCCTTTTTCATTCGGACATGCCTCTGAACTTCCTCATCCTACCCAGGCCTGCAAGACCCAAATTCCCATGATCTCAAAGGCCTAACGGACAAAATCTTCCAACCACACTAAGTTTGTCGACCAAACTGTCAGTGTAAGCTATGCTGGCCAACCTCCAGTGTAGATGCAGCTATGTCAACAGAAGAATGCTTCTGTTAACATTGTTAACTTGGTTTGGGAATGTGGCATTCCTATACTACCCCTTCTGTCAGTGTAAGCTGCATCTACGTTCAAGGGTTGTGCCGACATAGCTATGCCAACATAACAATGCAGGTATAATCTCTGCAACGTAGGCATAGCCCAAGGGTGGCAAAATCTGGTCCTAATTTTGTAAAGCCAAACAATTCTGAAAGGCAACTAAACAGAAGTAAATATCCTGACGCTGAAGTTTGTCCATCACTTTGGAAAACATGTCAGTTTTAAGTTTATGTATATGTAACAGAAGACAGCAGGAGTACAGAATCAGGGTTAGTGCACCTCAGTGGGACTGTTTACCTAAGTAGAGTTTCTATGATATGACCCTAAAGGTTACAATCTAAAAAGCCTAGCCCATATTATTAAAATAATTAAGAAACACAAAAACCCAAGAGACCTTTTTATTTTAGAGTGTGAACAAAAATTCTTCAAAGCTACATGATACTATTTGTTTTATGCACTCAAATTAAAAAAATGTCCAGACGTTTGTTTCAGTGTGTGTGTTCCCTCGTGAAAATCTGGAATGACATGTCTGCAGGAGATCTGATGTAAACAACCACATTCTTGTCAATCAATTACCAACACTCTGACAGCTCTTTCAGTAAAGTGGACGTATGCAAGAGGAAGAAAGTTTTGTAGGTGCAATATAAAATTTGCCATAATTTTTCCTCAGTTCTTAGGAATCTTGGCAATTAACCAACAATACTGCCATGCTGACTAACTTAAAAATGTTCAGTGGTTTCATTTTATTAAAAAGATGTTAACTAAAAATGTTTGTAAGTCATATTCATGAAACAGATTCAAAACTGATAAAGCCAAACAGGGACATATTCATTTTAATCAGAGTTAAAAACAAAAAAGATCATTCTATGTTCCTCCTGATAAAATAAAACAAATTACATGCAATTTTACAAATACAGTAATTAATTGTATCAACTCTGCTCCTGAAATCCAGATTACTTCAATGGTACTCTACGCAGGCCCAGAAGTCCATCAGTGAAGATCCAATTGCAATACCGGGGTCTACCAAAGGATTTTAAATTCTGTCAGGTGAATTTGCGGAAAGGCTATTGACAGACAGCTGAAGAGTAGTAGTGACTGGGACAGTGATCAGATCTGAAGCGAGATTTTTTTTTTTAAATGTAAACTTACAATAAACTATTATTTTTAAAAAATTCATTAATGAAGTGGGGCAAAAAGAATGGTATGGAAACCTATAACTAATTATTGCATATTTCAAGTCTAATATGCACACAACTACATTCCACATGTACTTTCAAACACTGTACCGAGTGTCAAGAGGTGTATTCACTGCAACACAATCATGACCAGCACATTAGGGGCAAGGCCCATCTTTTAAATAGGAGAATCACTTCTTATCACAAACTACAGTTATACCAGTCCCAGGAAACGTTTTTCAATAGGTAGTAATAGCACTACTTATCATCCATCTCAGTCACTCTTTGAAAGGATTCCATTCATCCCGTTCGATAGGATATATATATATATTTTTAATGTAAGTGAAAACAAGGTTTCCCTTGAGCTGGATGTTCCTCTTCATGGGAGCTAGCTAAAATGTTTCCTCCCTTTTTGTGCTGCTTTCTGTAGATCACATTTCAAAAAATGTGAAGTTCCTACATCAGATTTTTCATGTAACCATTGTTTTGATAGCCCTAAGGCAAGAGATTTAAGCTACTGTTTAAACCAGTGGTCTCCTTCTTGCGTTACTCAATGTTGACAATCGTGCCTTGTCTTGAAAAGGACCTCTAACTACTTGAAGAATGTTTATTTGAGAGTCTAAAACTTTCTTGTGAAGCATTTAGGGTTGTTACACCCAATATACCTGGCATCCATGAAAACAATGAAACGAAAAGTTAGGACATTTAACTTCTATTCCTCCACCCAGCAGAACATACCTTTCCATTACTAGACACTACAAGCCACACAGAACAGCCTTAACTCTGTTGATTACAATTTGGTAAAGAAGTCTTCAAAGTATTCTTCTTTAAGGCTAGTATCCTTAGGAAAGCAGAGTTAAAGTTATAATGCATGGCCTATATTGGGTATGGTAGCTGTAGTAATGGTTAGGTGTGGCCTGTGGATAAAGAAGAAGTTACTGTTAAGTTACTTAACGCTTCATTTCTTTGGCTTTGTGAGTTCTGTGAGTTGTCTCAAGTATGTTAGGAGTAGAAACTCTAACAGCTTCACAATGAAGTTTGGGTATTAATTTCCTAGGTTTTTGGGTTATTTTAAATTCTTAAGCAGGGCAAGCGTGGGACAGAGGAGATGCAGAAGTATTGCTGCAGCTGGAGAAAATTTTATCTGTCAGCAGCTGTGCATGAACCTTTGCATGTCAGCAGCTATGTATGAAACTTTCTCTGGTGTAGGATAAAATCTAACAGAATGTGTAGCTCCTGACAGAAGAATGTGTGCAATCTATCAGGTTTTCCTGGCCCCGCTCAATTAGATTTAGTCACACAGCACAGAAACTAGCAGCATGATTATAGCCTAAAAATGACCCTCCCCACCCCCCCACCCCCTTTTTTTTAAATAATGAAAACTACTTGTTGCATCACATCTACTGAGGACACACCTTTCTATCAAGTTTGGGGTATCCAGAAATTTTTTTTCTTTTTCTTTTTCTTTTTTTTTTTTTTTTTTAAGAAAGATACCAGTCAAAAAAGACAAGTAGAACTTCCCTGGAAAAAGAGCCAAATTCAAGCCAGAGTCTAAATTCAAAACTACCCATTAAAAATATATTAGGAGAAACCAAACACACACTGTACAGAAAATTCAAGGGGCATAAAAAACTAACCTAGTATGGCATTTCACACTAATTGGCCACATATTTGGAAATGCAGGAATTTATGCCCCACTTCAAACCCATTTCAAAACGTAACCCTAACTATGGAGTCGGTATCAGGCACCTCCTGATCATTTTTTCAATGTTTCTTAGTGCTTGACCTTGCAACATAAATAATGTTCTTTTAACAGTTTTTTGAAAGCGATAGTACATTAAAGACAAAAAAACACACTTAGAGGTGAGATGAGAAATTTTCGTCTCATTCTTATTAGGGCTGTCGATTAATTGCAGTTAACTCATGCAATTAACAGAAAAAATTGCGATTAATCACAGTTTAATTGCACTGTTAAACAATAGAATACCAATTGAAATGTATTAAATATTTTTGGTTGTTTTTCTACATTTTCAAATATATTGATTTCAATTACAAGACAGAATATAAAGTGAACAGTGCTCACTTTATATTATTTTTATTACAAATATTTCCACTGTAAAAATGATAAAATAAATAGTATTTTTCAATTCACCTCATAGAAGTACTGGAATGCAATCTCTTTATTGTGAAAGTGAAACTTATAAATGTAGATTTTTGTTACATAACTGCATTCAAAAACAAAACAATGTAAAACTTTAGCACTTACAAGTACACTCAGTCTTACTTCTTGTTCAGCCAATCGCTAAGACAAACAAGTCTGTTTACATTTTTGGGAGATAATGCTACCCACTTTTCATTTACAATGTCACCTGAAAGCGAGAACAGGCGTTCCCATGGCACTTTTGTGGCCGGCATTGCAAGGTATTTACGCTGCACGTATGCTGAACATTTGTATGCCTCTTCGTGCTTCAGTCACCACTCCACAGGACATGCTTCCATGCTGATGACACTCGTTAAAAAAATGTGTTAATTAAATTTGTGACTGTACTCCTTGGGGGAGAGTTGTATGTCTCCTGCTTTGTGTTTTACCGTATTCTGCCATTTATTTCATGTTATAGCAGTCTCGGATGATGAACCAGCACATGTTGTTCGTTTTAAGAAAAATTTCACTGGAGATTTGGCAAAATGCAAAGAAGGAAATCTCACATTGGTACTAAAGATAGTTACAGTACTCGACCCAAGGTTTAAGAATCTGAAGCGCCTTCCAAAATCTGGGAGGGACGAGGTGTGAAGCATGCTTTCAGAAGTCTTAAAAGAGCAACACTGATGCAGAAACTACAGAACCCAATCACCAAAAAAGAAAATCAACCTTCTGCTGGTGGCATTTGACTCAGATGATGAAAATCAACGTGTCGGTCTGCTCTGCTTTGGATCGTTATTGAGCAGAACCCATCATCAGTATGGACGCATGTCCTCTGGAATGGTGGTTGAAGCACGAAGGTACATATGAATCTTTAGTGCATCTGGCACATAAATATCTTGCAACACCGGCTACAACAGTGCTGTGCAAATGCCTGTTCTCACTTTCAGGTGACACTGTAAACAAGAAGCAGTCAGCATTATCTCCTGCATATGTACATAAACTTGTTTGTCTGAGCGATTGGCTGAACAAGAAGTAGGACCCGGTAGACTTGTAGGCTCTAAAATTTGACATTGTTTTATTTTTGAATGCAGTTATTTTTTGTGCATAATTATACATTTCTAAGTTCAACTTTGATGATTAAGAGATTGCACTACAGTACTTTTTTAAGTGAATTGAAAAATACTATTTCTTTTGTTTTTACAGTGCAAACATTCAAAATAAAAAAATATATAAAGTGAGCACTGTGCACTTTGTATTCTGTGTTGAAATTGAAATCAATATATTTGAAAATGTGAAAAACAGCCAAAAATATTTAAATAAATGGTATTCTATTATTAACAGTGTGATTAATCACGATTAATTTTTTTAATTGCTTGACAGCCCTAATTTTCATTACTATTTGAATGTACAGATACTCTTCTTTCTCAATTGAACATTTTTTGACTCAGTGGCAGCATTCCATCCAGTGCTGTTTCAATCTCCACTGTTGGAAAATGGGTGTTCCATCTGCATCAGGCTCAAGGTACCTTTCCCATGCATTTGCAATTATTTGCGAAGATTTCTTGTTGGATGCTTTATATAGGAATAAAATGATCTGGTGTATACTCCAGTTTTTTTGTACTGATGTAGCTACACCAGTGCATGGTCAGTTACTGGTGCCCCATTTTGCACCAATGTAGTAAGTCTATACTATGTGGGATTGCACCAGTGTATTTATATCCCATTACCAAGGTTACTTAGATGCAAATTTCCCTACTCAAGAAAAGCCGAAAATTGTATTTAAATCCACCTTTGGTGAGATTCCTTTTTGCTTTACTGAATGTGAGAAACATTCTGAGACGTACAGTAAATTCAAATAAAGGTTGTAACACAGCAGTACACTTATATTATGTAAAGGAGTAACACAGCAGTAGTTCTATACATAACAGTGAATAGCAGTTACTTCATTGGAAGCTGTATGCTGCCATCTTAAATCTGTGTTCACTTATGAACTACAGTGAAAGGTTTGTTTTCTCCTCTGTGAACCTCCCTCCTCTGCACTTTACAGGAACACTTACATTTTTTCAAAGTACATTTTGATATTCAAATAAGCAGCAGTCAGCCTGTTGACCCAGAAAGCAATAATTTGATACCACCTACTGGAGTATTGAATGCAAGCCCATCGGTACTTGTTATTCATGGATGGGAATGGGCAAAATGCCTAGAACACTGTTCGATGTTTCAGAAATTTAGTTTTTTCAGAAAAATGTTAAATTACTACATCAACAGAGACTTCTGTTTTTGGTATACAGCCTAATGAAAGTATTACTTTTTAAGTTTAGTCACCGAAAAAAACCCATATATCTTCAAAAGCTTGTAGCAGGAAGAAAAAAATTATTTCTGAAAAACTGAAGTTTTACACAAGACTTTAAATGTGTATTTTGTCAGTTACATCTCTGTCAATACATTCATTAATTGTAAGAAGGTTGGGAAACCTCTTGTAAGAGGTGGTTAGGGAAAGCAAATGTATTCTCTGACCCTGAAAAACAAAACAAAGCATACCCACTCTTTTTGGAACAGGCCAAAAGTAAAAAATGGCTGAATTTAGAGGCTGAAAATTAGCATATGCACATTCAATAGGGAACATATGCTTAGCGACAGTAGGTTTGAGAAGTGTGGGATGAGAGAGAAATACTATAGGCAATTCAAAAACACTTCTGAGCATGCTCAGTACACTGAGCATAAGGGTCAGCTTTGAGAAGAGCTGAATGTACTGCCCAGCCTCACATGTATAAGTGCAGCTGCTCTCAGATTTGCTTGAGGGAGAATGCAAATATGCCGATGAAATACAAACAAAAATGCTCCAAAAACCCTACAGAGACCAGAGAAAATGTAAACTACTGAGCATGTGATTTTTAGAGTCTCATAACAGTATGCAATATTATGCAAGTTCTAAGTTTTCCTTTTTTTAAAAGAAGTGTAGTTCTCATGACCAAAGCTATATTTTAATTAATGTAATTTTTGTTATCATAAAGGTCTCATTTGGGGTTTAGAAGCTTTTTACAAAAAAATGTTATTCTCTGCCTTCCAGCCTTTTCCTTTACTCTGTAGCTGAAGGCAGACCAATGGTTGTTGCTCTGAGATCATGAATAGGGCCCTGAAAACAGTAACAGGGAGCAACAAGGCAGGTTTAGCAAATGGTAGTTATTTACCTGTAATGGGAGGTTCTTCGAGATGTGTGATCCCTATCTATATTCCACATGTGGGATACACATGCGTACCACTTGACTCTGTCCAGAGTTTCTTGCAAGTGTCTGCTGACCCACATATGCACAGTACCTCTCCTTGTGCTCCCAACCAAGGCATAAAGGCTGGGGTGGGCCAACACATCTCCAATTTCCCACTCTTACTGCAGTGTAACCAATTCACAGCACAGAGGACAGACGGTAGGTAGCGGAATACAGATAAGGACCATGCATCTTAAAGAACCTCCAGTTTCGGTAAGTATCCTCCATTTCTTCTTCAAGTGATGATCCCTATGTCTTTTCCACATGTGGAAGATAAACAAGCAGTCAAACAGGTGATGACTGTAGTATTGCTGTCCCCAAAGCCATAACCACAGCTAACGACTGTACCAGGCCGTAATGGCTTGGGAAGGTGCACGAACAGCTCCAAGTAGCTACCCTCCATATCTGTAATATGGGTATGTCTCTCAGAGAAGCAGCTGAAGTGGCTTGCCCATTGGTGGAATGAGCCTTTACCCCTTCCTGGGACAGAAAGGGATGCCAAATAGCTGGTAAGAAAAAGGTAATACAACCCGAGATACATTTTGAAAGTCTCTGCACTGATATAGGTTGATGACCTGATACCTCTGCTATGGAAATAAACAGTTTAAGGTGTCTTTCTTATGTCCTTTGCTCATTGCAGATAAAAGGCCAAAGCCCTCTGGGCGTCCAGAGAATGCAGTTCTCTCTCCTCGTCTGCGACATGTGGTTTAGGACAATATATAGATGACCTGACACATAGGAAATGGAGAAACTACCTTGGCAAAGCAAGACCTTTTCTTTATAGAAGATAGTATATGGTGGGCCCACCATAAGCGCTCCCAGTTCACTAACTCTTCTGGCTGACTTTGTAGCTATCAGAAAGGCCACTTTCATGGACAGATGGGACATAGATCATGTAGCCAGCAGCTCAAAGGGAGTCTCAGTGAGAGATGATAGAATAAAATTGAGGCCCTACTGAGGTGCGAACTTCACCACTGGTAGAAAGGATCTGAGCATCCTCCTCAAAAATCTAGTTGTGACAGGGTGCATGAAGATTATACGGTTAGCCACTGGAGGATGGAAAGAGTTGACTGCTGCTAAATGCACCCACAGGGAACCAAACGCAAGACCTGAAGACTTTTAAGGGTAAGTAGACACTCTAAAACGTCAAGGATTCTGGGGGACTCTGGAAACAAATTGCGTTGATGAGCCCAAGCAGATAAGTGTTTCCATTTAGCTGAGTAACAGCTTTGTGTAGAAATCTTTTAAACTTTGGATTACACCCTCCTGGAACATGAGCATTCGCTCTCTGATGGCCATCCAAATATACACAGCTTTGAGTAGCAGTCGCTCCTGAATTGCTGTGCGTGACCTTGCCCATGTTGTGTTAGCAGTTCCAGGTGGTTGCACTGAGAGTTTCAACAGATCTGTGAACCAGAACTGTCTCGGTTCTGAGGAGTTGAGCATGAGGAGGATGACTCAAGCTGTCTCAGCAGATCTTCCATAGAACTTGTGTGATCAAAGGAATTGGAGGGAAGACATACCCCAAGTGACCCTCTGTGACATCAGGGGGCAATGAGCTGCTCTAAAACAGTATAGAGGAAGCTTCCTGTTTACCTGTGATGCAAAAAGATCACAAGCTAGCATTCTCCATTAAGCAAAGACATCACTGAGAATGGAATCAAGACTCTCCCATTCGCGATTCACAGAAAAGTGTCTGCTCAGGCAGTCCAGTAGGGAATTTTGAACCCCAGGTAAGTAAGCTCTGATAAGGCTATGTGATGTTTGATTCACCAGTAGCAGAGTGTGACTGTCTCTATGCACAAATAAAGGGCTCTTGTTCCCCTTTGCTTACTTATATAACTATTATTACTATTATATAGTCCAACATTAACTGAACATATTTGGATTGGATGAGTAGGAGAAAAGCATTGCAGGCCTGGTGGACTGCCCTGGATTCTAGTAAGTTCATGTGCATTCTGGTCTCTCAGGGTATCCAGCTGCCTGTGCCACTTGATTGCCCATGTGCACACTACAACTCATTCCTCCTCCTCCTCCCCTCCATCCTCTCAGCTCCCCACTGTGAGATGCGGGGATCTGAACACTGGTTGCAAAACCTGATTGTTATACTGAGTCAGAAGATCAGGATAAGGAGGAAGGGGTATGGGAGGCCGAACCGATAACATGAGGTGGTCAGAGAACCAGCATTGTTTTGGCCACACTATAGCAATAAGAATGAGCTTTGCACAATCCAATTTAAGCCTGAGAATGACTTGTGGGATGCAGGAGAGTAGAAACCTTCAACCTTTGTGTGGCAATGAAGCACTGTTTCTCTGAGCATTTCACTGTAGAGGGCAACAAAGCTGGGGTATTCTAGAGGGCCTTCGAAGGTGCCAGGAAAGACTCATTTATCAGGACAGCTACTCTCCCCTGGAGCTGATGGTTGGAGAATATCCAGCATCTTATGGATATTCTCCTGCAGGAATATTCTGCCTGGATACCAAAGGTAGCAGCCATACACCTCAGGAGGCCCTGATGCAACTTAAAATCCTTGGATACTGAGGGAGAGGAAGATTCCAGCACAGCACAGTCATCCAGGGAGGACAAAGAGGCAGTTAGGTGCGCCAACAATGGATCCTGTTCTTAGGTGCGCCAACACAGGATCCAGCTGGAAGAACCCTGTAGGTCCCGGGGAATGGACTAAGTAGTTGCTTGCAGTTGAGAGGTACAGCAGTGGAAGCTACTATTGGGACTAAGAAAAGGAGTACTTGTGGCACCTTAGAGACTAACCAATTTATTTGAGCATGAGCTTTCGTGAGCTACAGCTCACTTCATCGGATGCATGCCATGGAAACTGCAGCAGACTTTATTTATACACAGAGAATATGAAAAAATACCTCCTCCCACCCCACTGTCCTGCTGGTAATAGCTTATCTAAAGTGATTATCAGGTGGGCCATTTCCAGCACAAATCCAGGTTTTCTCACCCTCCACCCCCCCCCACAAATTCACTCTCCTGCTGGTGATAGCCCATCCAAAGTGACAACTCTTTACACAATGTGCATGATAATCAAGTTGGGCCATTTCCTGCACAAATCCAGGTTCTCTCACCCCCTCACCCCCCTCCCAAAAACCACACACACAAACTCAATCTCCTGCTGGTAATAGCTCATCCAAAGGGACCATTCTCCCTACAATGTGCATAATTAAGGTGGGCCATTTCCAGCATAAATCCAGGTTCTCTCACATCCCCCCTATTGGGACTGATGACCTCACTCTGAAGTGGGTCAAAGAACAGGAACTCAGGGACCAAGGAGCACTCCAGTGATTCCAAGGAGGCTACTGGGCAGAAGGAGAAGGCGTTGGTGGCCAGTAGGCACTGGTCCAAGAGCCCCTGTCCTAACTTTGGGACAGATGCTGATCTTGGTATCAATAATGGTCTGAGAGCAATCTTTGGCGCCTATCCAGGAGGACAACCCAGAGGTTCTGTAATGACAACAGGAGAGCCAACCCTGATGGGGGAAAACAACTGATCAGACTCATATGAAGCCAAATAAGAAGGTAGCATTGGTGCCGAAGAGAAGTGAAGTGGAGTGTCGGCACTGGTGGCATCAAATGGGACACACTTGCCCCCACTACCAGGAAAGGTGTTGGCACCAAGGCCAGTACCAAATTCCAGGATGGGATCTGCCGCCACGATGCCACCACCGCCGAAGGATGCAGCAGTGTCAAAAGGGTCTTCAGTGCTGGACCTGGCCTAGACTCCCTAGTCTACAACTCAGCTGGTTCGAGCTGCAGTGCCAATGAACCCAACAGCTCTGTGACACAACCAGATATTGTCCAGGGCACTCTGGAGGACGAGCCGGTGGAAGCCATAGCACCAGAGAACACCTGAACTAGCTGAGAGTCTGGGACTGAGAGGCAAAGTAAGTCTGATGCCGCCTAGTATGCTATCAGCTTGGAGACAGTTGGCACTGGTGCCAGCATCATCAGTACTGGACTCAATGGACACCCCACGGCTGGAATCAGAGTTGACAGTACAGGCCCTTGCTGCTCACAGCACGATACAGGGAGCAGTTGGAAGGACCTGCTCCATCCCATGTGATGGAGGGAGTAAAGTGCCAGTCAGCACTCCCCTTCAAAGAGAAGTCTCCCCGAGCCCTGGAACAGTCTCAACACATTTAATGGGCCATCTTCTGCACTGCACTGGAGAAAGTTGAATGACCCCTTTTCCTTTTGGGGGAAACGCCAGAGCTTGAGTGTGCAGTAGCATCACCTGCCAGATCCAAAGGTGACAACTGATCAGATGAGGGTCTCGGTGCCAAAGCGGGCTTCATGGCCTGTTCCAGAAGGTGCTGCTTCAACCACAAGTCTCTCACCACCTGAGTCCTCTTTGTGAACGACTCGCAGATGGAGCATCTCTCTTTAATATGTCTGTTGCTAAGACACAACAATCACCTTGTGTGGGGGTCACTGCTGGGGATGGCCCTCCTACATAGCAGGCAATTCTTGAACCCTGGTGAGAACATCACACAGGGCAACCAGCTACTCTAACACTAAACTAACACAAAACTAAATCTATGGTACAACAACCACCATATACAAAAAATTCTCAGAAAACAGAGCAAAAGTGTGAGGTGAAGACACCACGCACAGCTCTGAATCTAGCCTAGTCTGTGACAAGGAAGGTCGGGGCGGCAGGGAAGGGGGCCACAGAGCATGAGCGTCACCTCTATGGATACTGCTAAACAAAGTTCTCCAGCTCTGGTGCGTGGGGCACCCCCACACCACATGCAATACAAGGCTTCATCTACTCAAAGAAGAAAGTTAAGGTTGCACAACAATATTAACTCTGCCATGGCGCACACAGTATTATTCCTAATTTTTTTTTATGTGTAGTTTAATATATTATCTGTTTCTGCTGTTAAATGTGCCCATAAGCTAACAAAACTGGAGACCAATATGAGCCAACTATTGTTTTGTGTTTTGAAACCACAACTGTAGCATATCTTTATTTTTAGGGGCTTCTCAAACACAGCTACATCAGTGGTGGAATCGGACAGCTTTCTCTCACAGCAACTCAGAAACCCCAAACCTCTCATGTAACGTACAACCGCTGTGATTAGGAGATGAGATGCAAAACAATGTGAGTTTGTAAGTCACCCATGTGTGCTAACTGTGGAAAGTACTTAGATACCACAGTGATAGATACAAGATCCTGAATGCAACTGTTCATCATAGGGTTGCCAACTTTCTACTCGCACAAAACCGAACACCCTTGCCCCACCCCTCCGCCAAGGCTTCGCTCCTCCTTCCCGGTCAATGGGAGCTGTGGAGCTGGTGCTCCGGGTGGGGGCAGCACGTGGAGCCCGCTGGCTGCCCCTATGCCTAGAAGCCGGAGGGGGGACATGCTGCTGCTTCTGGGAGCCTGCCTTAGCCCTGTCAACTGAACTTTTATCGGCCCGGTCAGCGGTGCAGAGCGGAGCTGCCATGGTCCCTTTTCGACTGGGCATTGCAGTCGAAAACCAGACACCTGGCAGCCCTAGTTCATCAGCTCACAGCACACAGTGGAACAACTGTGGGCAGGCAGTGAACAATAGCTAGTTTGAAACTAGGAGAATTGAGGTAGTCAAAATGTAAATACCCAAACTGAAATTTGGCCAGGACACTGTGATACATGGTCTTATATGAGCAGAACTTTGTTCACGTTAAAACTAAAAAAAAAAGGGGCTTGTCTACACTAGACATTTTTTCGGTTGTACCACTAGAGTTATGCCAGTGTAACTCCCCTCTTCCAAAGCACTATAAGCTACCACTGAAAAACCCATTCTTATACTAGAATAAGACTGTTCACATGGGAGTTACGCTACAGACATTTAAATATAACTACACTATACAGCCATTTAAATTCACACCCTACATTATAGCAGTATAACCTCTATGCATCTGTGCATTTGAACGAATCCTAAAAGATCATGGGCCTGTTTCTAAGAGCTGCTGAGTCCCTGAAGTTCCTATATAGCTTCATTTGGCATTTCTGGTGCTTGAAAATTGAGCTGCATGTGTCATGGGAAATGTTTGCTGAGCCTTTTCAGTGCGGAACCACATACCAATGGATGTCAGGGAGTGGATAAACACTAATTTTGCTGATTGTTCCTGGTTCTGAGATTCCACTTAATGGTCTAGAAGTTCTTCAGGAAACCACAGCTGGAATACATGCACAATAGCTGAAGCACAAAGTACCGTATATATTCATGCATAAGCCGAATTTTTTTAGTGAAAAAGGGAAGCAGAGAAGGGGGTCGGCCTATGAACAGGTATAGAGCAGGAGAGGTGGTACACAGCCCCTCTCCCCAACAGAGGGAACAAGGAGAGCCAGCACAGCCAGCAGAGCCACAAGGGAAGAGGCGGGGCCAAAGTCTCTCTGCTTCTGGCCACGTTGCTCTTCCCCCAGCCTCCGAAGCAGCTGCTGCTCTGGGGCTGGCAGGCTGCAGCTGCGCCGCTTGGCCCCGTCCACCAGAGCAGGCTGCAGCCCTGTCGCTCAGCCCCGTCCACCAGAGCATGCTGCGGCTGCGCCGCCCGGTCTGGCCCACCGGAGCAGCTCCGGCCAGGCCAGAGACATCCTCCCTTGGCCCTCCCCAGATAAAGTGGGAAGGGATGGGATGGGGAGAGTATGGGGGTCCTGGGCTAGGGGTGGCGTCATGCAGGGGGTGCTCCCCTGACCCCCAGCTTCTCCCCACCCAAAAATTTCAACAGCAGTTGTTGTCCCGGCCCATCAGGGTAAGCAGCTGGTGTGCTGGGACACTTTGTTCACTTAGGTTTACCTCCGTGCCTGTGGACGCTCGAGGTAAACAAACCATCTCGGTCCACCAGCAGCTTATCTTGATGGCCCAGGAGCCAAAGTTTGCTGACCCCTGAATTACAGGGTCAGCTTATGAATGGGTCATAACAATTTTCCATTTTTACTTATCCATCTTCGGAGGGTCGACTTATAAATGAACAGGCTTATGATCGAGTATATACGGTATTTAAACTATACAATACCAATTCACAAGTGTGCTTTCATTTATATTGCATTCACATTAAAAGAAGGAAATACTATTGACTGGCTCAGTAAAATATCATATTTCATTTGTGCATGGAGTATTTTAGTATGAAACTTATTACCTGCATTAAAATGAAAGCTACAAAAAATAATAATTTTCCATTACTAAAAACTCTGAAATATTATGGTTTAAAAAAGGTAAATGCAATGCTATCATATCATTGGTATATGGCTTGTAATATGGCTTACATTGATACTTGATTTTATTTTTTCCCCACCTGACATTGCAGATGACCAAATTCTTTCCAGATGGCAGTATGAAATAAACTTTACATTGGGTATTGTTTCTGTTGGGAGAAGTCCTTCCTGGCCATACTTAGTACTGTTTTTTCTCAGGAAGCTGAGAAATGTTATAATGTAGTGATTAACACTGGCTGTGGAGCTGCTGTTTCCTTGCCAATAAAGGGCAGAGTCTTTAAAAAACACTCCATTCATTTTTAGCCTCCCTTATGTTCCTTTTTAGGTTCCGTTCCCCACTCCTGATCTACGTTATGAAAAGACTGTTGTTTAAAGAGACATTTAATTGCAATGTGCAATGAAAGCATATGCTGGTTTGATAGGCTGCTTTGAAAATAATGTGATTTTTAGAAGCAGAAATACCTTTATTAATGAATTTCGAACACTAACATACCAAATGAAAAACTTGGTGAAGATAAAGCTAAGGCTACAAATACAGATTTATTAATTACATCACTCATTACTTTAGCTATAACAAAAGAACAGATGTTTGAATGTCAGGAAACTAGAAGGTTATAGTTCAAAACAGACGAATGTCAGAAAATCTCAAGTGCCCAAGTCCTTTTTTGAGATGGCAAGAATACATTAGAGGGCTTCACTAAAAACGAAATATTCTCTCTCAAGGCACATGTCTCAAACAACCCTGTTTTATATACCCAGACTTTGCCAAAATAACTCTTTTGGCAGAAAGAAACACATTTGTGAAATGTCAAGCTATAGGATCTTTACTGTGGAATTTAGGAGAGCTCAAAATTGCCCTTTAATGGAAAGTTTCTTACAACCTCAACTGTGGAGTCACTGTTGTGCCACCTTAATACTGCTGCTCTGAGTGTTTCAACACACTGAGCCTTTACAAAATACCAGGATTGCTCTCTTAATTGCCTGACTGAGGCAATGGAACAATCTGAACCCACCTGCAGGATGCAACCCATGTCCTTTGCATAAATGCAATCTCCAAATCCTGAATTGTCTGTTGACAGCTAATCTAAGATTTTTGGAGTTTGGTCTAATGTTTCCTGTCATACTTAGAAAGGACTCAGCAAAATGATGCTGTCTAACCTCAGACTATAGAAGAAAGGGAGAAGTTATTGCTTGTGCCCTCATATGAGATCCCTCCAGGCAAGGAAGCCTTGATTTGTTAATTAAGACTGAGTTCAAAAATCAGTTGGTATCAGAATAAGTTAAAACCACTGGGCAAAATTCTTTTCCATTTTATTTAAGGTAACAGATTACACATCTAATGACTTATGGGCATCTATCTATAATAAATTAATGGCATCTTGATCACAGGCAATAGTGCAGAAGTGCGCACACACAAATACCTAGCAGTAGTAAAAACAGATTTTTCAGATGCACATTTTTATTTGCATTAATTTAGGCTTTCACAGAGCAGGATTTCACACGTAAAGCTCCTCAGCATTACCCATGTTACTATTTTAAATCTCACTATTTCTTTTTGTGGAAAATGAATACTTTCTTTCTCTACAGCTTTTGGATTTGTTTTTTCATTCTGGCACACATACAACAGTTAAATCATTTTTGCACCTTTTGACCTTAAAGCTAGCCACATGATCAAGTATTTCACTGAAACTCTTTCACTAATACTATGATCGGTTCAGCTGTAGATTCATGCCAATCTCATTACAGTTAAACTGTGTTACTATTCAAATTGTATTTGACCAACAGCAAAGGATAAGAAAACGGAGCATTCTTATTCATGTTCTAAAAGTTCAAATAGCTTTTTTCTATTCTCTCTGCCAAAAAAACAGATTTGCCCAGGTTATGGTACTACGGATGAGCACTGCACTGAGAGATCATTTTCTTTTAATGTGCACTTGGGTCTATGACTTTTTAGATTATTAGCTGAAAAAAGGCAAAATGCATTATTTCTAATCTGCATCTTGGAAAGATACTGTGCACTTTCTTCAGCGAAGAAACAGCTAGCAAACAGGAGAGTTTTGCGAAGAAGTTCTGCTGGTGAAGGAGGAGCAATTACATGACCCTTGGGGTAAGTTTGTCTGTAATGCGTGTGTTTGTGTTGTGCTTGCTGCTTGACTGAAATATACCATGTGGTGTGTTTGTTTGGGGGACTGTGTGCTGAGCCTAGCAGCCTGCTAAGCAAGGCTGAGAGCTTCTTAACGAGGCTTTGATCCCTAAGCCCTTTAGCACCCATCAACCCTTAACTGGGGGTGGGGCTACTCAGGAAGACCAGGGCTTTCAAAAGTGACTAGAGGACCTAGCAAACAGGAGAGGCTAACGGGGGAGTTTTGCAATGGAGTTCTCCAGGTGAAGGAGGAGCAATTACGTGACACTTAGGGTAAGTTTGTTGTCTGTAGTGTGTGTTTGTGGTGTGCTTGCTGCTTGACTGAAATATACCGTGTGGTCTGTTTGTTTGGGGGACCGTGTGCTGAGCCAGAAGAGCTTGTGAACAGGAGTTTTGCAAGGGAGTTTAGAGAGGGAGTGTATGGGGGGGGGGGGGGGAGGCTACATACACTTACCATTCTTTAAACTTAAAGCCAAAAACACACCCTTGTAAAAACAAAACATCAACAAAGGACCGAGCTGCAGGAGTAAAAAGAGAATTCAGGCAGAAGTCCAACACCACAGTGAGGGCTACCCAGTTTATTGCACCCAGTGCAGCATGTATGATTACCTGCCCTATGGGCAGCTGGCGTAGGTGTACATTCGGTGCAAGAAGTTCCCGGCCCTCAGAGACCATGTATGGGCTTTGGAGACCACGGTGGCTAAACTGGAAGAGCTAAGGGAGACAGAGAGGTACATAGATGAGACTTTCTGGGACACAGTTGAATGGTTCCACCCCCATCTGACAGGAGACAGAGAGGTACATAGATGAGACTTTCTGGGACACAGTTGAATGGTTCCACCCCATCTGACAGTCTCTGTGCAGTTGAGGGAATGAAAGTCTCAGGGAAGGACAACATCCAACTGGAGCAGAGGGAAACAATCCCATAGTTGGGATCCTCCTTCCAGATGATGATGTGGTATTCTCTCGCACTAAGAATACCTCTCTGCTTGAGGGAACTCCAGTTATTAGGAAGAGACCGGTAATAGTTATGGGGGATTTGATCATTAGAAACATAGACTGGAATGACTGCAATGACTGGAAGAACTGCATGGTGACTTGCCTGCCTGGTGCGAAGGTCTCAAGACATCTAGATAAACTTATGTGTAGTGCTAGGGAGGAGCTGGTGGTCATGGTACATGTAGGTACCAAGGACATAGGGAAGGACAGAAGACAGGTCCTGGAGGTCAAATACAGACTGCTAGGTAAAAGATTGAAGTCCAGGACCTCTAATAGTAGCATTCTCTGAAATTCTTCCAGTTCCACGCACAGGACCAATTAGACATGCAGAACTGCAGTGTCTCAATGTGTGGATGAGACAATGGTGTAGGGAGGAGGGGTTTAGATTTATTAGGAACTGGGGAAACTTTTGGGAAAGGGGGAGCCTATACAGGAAGGATGGGCTCCACCTAAACCAAAATGGAACCAGATTGCTGGCACTTAAAATTAAAAAGTTCATAGAGCAGTTTTTAAACTAAGGACTGGGAGAAAGCCGACAGGTGTGGAAGAGCACCTGGTTCGGAGAGACACATCCCTTAGGGGAGGATCTATTAATGGAGATTCTCTATGTCCTAGTAAGGAGGAGAGGATGGAAGATGATAAAATACGGGTAGGATCTGATGAGAAACAGTCAAATTAAAAAGAGTCGCATTCAATTACATCATGTAATGGCAGACAGCTAAAAACTGACAAGTTTTTAAAGTGCTTATATACAAATGCTAGAAGTCTAAATAATAAGATGGCTGAATTAAAGTGCCTCACATTAAATGAGGATATTGATATAATAGGCATCACAGAAACTTGGTGGAATGAAGATAATCAATGGGACACATTTCAGAGTAGCAGCCGTGTTAGTCTGTATCTGCAAAAAGAACAGTACTTGTGGCACCTTAGAGCCTAACAAACTTATCTGAGCATAAGATTTCGTGAGCTACAGCCCATTTCATCGGATGCATGCAGTAGGTCACTCGATTACAGACCTAAAAGTCACAATATTACAACAAAAAAACTTCAAAAACAGACTCCAACGAGAGACTGCTGAATTGGAATTAATTTGGAAACTGGACACCATTAAATTAGGCTTGAATAGAGACTAGGCATGGATGTGTCATTACACAAAGTAAAACTATTTCCCCATGTTTATTTTTCCTTCCTACTGTTCCTCACACGTTCTTGTTGACTGCTGGAAATGCCCCATCTTGAATATCACTACAAAAGGTTTTTTTTTTCTCTCCTGCTGGTAATAGCTCACCTTAACTGATCACTCTCCTTATAGTATGTATGATAACACCCAATGTTTCATGTTCTCTGTGTATATAAAATCATCCTACTGTATTTTCCACTCCATGCATCCGATGAAGTGGACTGTAGCCCACGAAAGCTTATGCTCAAATAAATTTGTTAGTCTCTAAGGTGCCACAAGTACTGCTGTTCTTTCAACGGGACACAGTAATACCAGGATACAAAATATATTGGAAGGACAGAACAGGTCGTGCTGGTGAGGGAGTGGCACTATATGTGAAAAAAAGCATAGAATCAAATGACTTAAAAATCTTCCATGAACCAAACTGTACCACAGAATCTCAATGCCTAGTAATTCCATAATTCATAAATGATCTGGAGGATGGTGTAGATTGCACTCTGAGCAAATTTGCGGATGATACTAAACTGGGAGGAGTGGTAGATACGCTGGAGGGGAGGGATAGGATACAGAAGGACCTAGACAAATTGGAGGATTGGGCCAAAAGAAATCTGATGAGGTTCAATAAGGATAAGTGCAGGGTCCTGCACTTAGGACGGAAGAATCCAATGCACCGCTACAGACTAGGGACCGAATGGCTAGGCAGCAGTTCTGCGGAAAAGGACCTAGGGGTGACAGTGGACGAGAAGCTGGATATGAGTCAGCAGTGTGCCCTTGTTGCCAAGAAGGCCAATGGCATTTTGGGATGTATAAGTAGGGGCATAGCGAGCAGATCGAGGGACGTGATCGTTCCCCTCTATTCGACATTGGTGAGGCCTCATCTGGAGTACTGTGTCCAGTTTTGGGCCCCACACTACAAGAAGGATGTGGATAAATTGGAGAGAGTCCAGCGAAGGGCAACAAAAATGATTAGGGGACTGGAACACATGACTTATGAGGAGAGGCTGAGGGAGCTGGGATTGTTTAGCCTGCAGAAGAGAAGAATGAGGGGGGGGTTGATAGCTGTTTTCAACTACCTGAAAGGGGGTTCCAAAGAGGATGGCTCTAGACTGGTCTCAATGGTAGCAGATGACAGAACGAGGAGTCATGGTCTCAAGTTGCAGTGGGGGAGGTTTAGATTGGATATTTGGAAAAACTTTTTCACTATGAGGGTGGCGAAACACTGGAATGCGTTACCTAGGGAGGTGGTAGAATCTCCTTCCTTAGAGGTTTTTAAGGTCAGGCTTGACAAAGCCCTGGCTGGGATGATTTAACTGGGAATTGGTCCTGCTTTGAGCAGGGGGTTGGACTAGATGACCGTCTGGGGTCCCTTCCAACCCTGATATTCTATAATTCTATGATTCCATACTCTTAATAATAAGAATATAGCAGTAGGGATCTATTACTGATCACCTGACAAGGATGGTGATAGTGACTGTTAAATGCTCAGGGAGATTAGAGAGCCTATTAAAATAAAAAACACGATAATAATAATAATGGGGGATTTCAACTATACCCGTATTTATTGGGTACATGTCATCTCAGGACAGGATGCAGAGATAAAGTTTCTTGACCCATTAAATGACTGCTTCTTGGAGCAGCAAGTGTTGGAACCCACAAAAGGAGAGGCAGTTCTTGATTTAGTCCTAAATGGAGCATAGGATCAGGTTCAAGAGGTGAATATAACTGGACCACTTGGTAATAGTGACCATAATATAATTAAATTTAACTTCCCTGTGGTGGGGAAAACACCATAGCAGCTCAACACAGTAGCATTTAATTTCACAAAAATGAGGAAGTTAGTAAAAGAGAAATTAAAAGGCACAGGGCCAAAAGTGAAATCCCTGTGAGCTGCATGGAAACTTTTTAAAGACACCATAATAGAGGCTCAACTTAAATGTATACCCTAAATTAAAAAACACAGTAAGAAAACCAAAGAAAGTGCAACCATGGCTAAACAACAAATTAAAAGAAGCAGTGAGAGACAAAAAGGCATTCTTTAAAAAGTGGAAGTTAAATCCTAGTGAGGAAAATAGAAAGGAGCATAAACACTGGCAAATGACGTGCAAAAATATAATTAGAAAGGCCAAAAAAGAATTTGAAGAACAGCTAGCCAAAGACTCAAAAAGTAATAGCAAAAAAATTTTTAAGTACATCAGAAACAGGAAGCCTGCTAAACAACCAGTGGGGACACTAGACAATCGAGATGCTAAAGGAGCACTCAAAGATAAGGCCATTGTGGAGAAACTAAATGAATTCTTTGCATCAGTCTTCATGGCTGAAGATGTGAAGGAGATTCCCAAACCTGAGCCATTCTGTTTAGATGACAAATCTGAGGCACTGTCACAGATTGAGGTGTCATTAGAGGTGGTTTTGGAACAAACTGATAAACTAAACAGTAATAATTCATCAGGACCAGATGGTATTCACGCAAGAGTTCTGAAGGAATTCAAATGTGAAATTGCAGAACTACTAACTGTAGTTTGTAGCCTATCATTTAAATCAACTTCTGTACCAAATGACTGGAGGACAGCTAATGTGACACCAATTTTTAAAAAGGGCTCCAGAGGTGATCCTGGCAATTACAGGGCACTAAGGCTGACTTCCGTACCAGATAAACTGATTGAAACTATAGTATAGAACAAAATTGTCAGACATATAGATGAACATAATTTGTTGGGGAAGAGTCAACATAGTTTTTGTAAAGGGAAATCATACCTCAAGCTACTAGAATTCTCTGAGGGGGGTCAACAAGCATGCGGACAAGGGGGATACTGGGACAAGGGGGATATAGTATACTTAAATTTTCAGAAAGCCTTTGACAAGGTCCCTCACCAAACGCTCTTAAGCAAAGAAAGCTGTCATGGGATAAGAAGGAAGGTCCTCTCATGGATTAGTAACTGATTAAAAGATAGGAAACAAAGGGTAGGAATAAATTGTCAATTTTCAGAATGGAGAGAGATAAATAGTGGTGTCCCCAGAAGTCTGTACTGCATCCAGTCCTATTCAACATATTCATAAATGATCTGGAAAGAGAGGTAAACAGTTATATGGCAAAATTTGCAGATGATACAAAACTACTCAAGATAGTTAAGTCCCAGGCAGACTGCAAAGAGCTACAAAAGGAGCACACAAAACCGGGTGACTGGGCAACAAAAATGATGGATGAAATCCATTGTTGATAAATGCTAAGTAATGCACATTGGAAAACATAATCCCAACTATACATATAAAATGATGGGGTCTAAATTAGCTGTTACCACTCAAGAAAGTTCTTCGAGTCATTGTGGATAGTTCTCTGAAAACAATCACTCAATGTAAAGTAGCAGTCAAAAAAAGCTTACAGAATGTCAGGAATAATTAAGAAAGGGATAGATAATAAGACAGAAAATATCATATTGCCTCTATATAAATCCATGGTATGCCCACACACTGTGTGCAGATGTGGTCACCCCATCTCAAAAAAGATATACTGGAATTGGAAAAGGTACAAAAAAGGGCAACAAAAATGATTAGGGGTATGGAATGGCTTCCATATGAGGAGAGATTAAGACGACAGGGACTTTTGATCTTAAGGGGCGGGGGGGAGAGAATAGGATAAGAAGTCTATAAAGTCATGACTGGTGGGGAGAAAGTAAATAAGAAAGTGTTATTTACTCCTTCTCCTAACACACAAACTAGGAGTCACCAAATGAAATTAACAGTTAGCAGGTTTAAAACTAACAAAAGGAAGTATGTTTTTGAAGTTTTTTTGTTGAAGAATTGCCACTTTTAGGTCTGAGATTGAGTGACCAGAGAGTTTGAAGTGTTCTCCGACTGGTTTTTGAATGTTATAATTCTTGACGTATGACACAAGACACTGCTGAATTGGAATTAATTTGCAAACTGGATACAATTAACTTAGGCTTGAATAGAGACTGGGAGTGGAAGGGTCATTACACAAAGTAAAACTATCCCCCCCTCCCCCGCACACACTGTTCTTCAGACGTTCTTGTCAACTGCTCGAAATGGCCCACCTTGATTATCGATACAAAAGATTCCCTTCCCTTCCCCTCCCACCCACCCACTCTCCTGCTGGTAATAGCCCACCTTAAGGGATCACTCTCCTTACAGTGTGTACGGTAACTCCCATTGTTTCATTTTCTCTATGTATATAAATCTCCCCACTGTATTTTCCACTGAATGCATCCGATGAAGTGAGCTGTAGCTCACGAAAGCTTATGCTCAAATAAATTTGTTAATCTCTAAGGTGCCACAAGTACTCCTTTTCTTTTATGAAAATATACTTCCTTTTTTCAGACTGGCAGCCATGTTAGTCTGTATTCGCAAAAAGAAAAGGAGTACTTGTGGCACCTTAGAGACTAACCAATTTATGTGAGCATAAGCTTTCGTGAGCTACAGCTCACTTCATCGAATGCATTCAGTGGAAAATAGAATGGGGAGATTTATGTACACAGAAAACATGAAACAATGGGTATTACCCTACACACTGTAAGGAGAGTGATCACTTATGATGAGTTATTACCAGCAGGAGAGCGAGGCGGGGGGCGGGAGGGGGAGGAAACCTTCTGTAGTGATAATCAAGGTGGGCCATTTCCAGCAGTTGACAAGAACATCTGAGGAACAGTGGGGGTGGGGGGAATAAACAAGGGGAAATAGTTTTACTTTGTGTAATGACCCATCCACTCCCAGTCTCTATTCAAGCCTAAGTTAATTGTATCCAGTTTGCAAATTAATTCCAATTCAGCAGTCTCTCGTTGGAGTATGTTTTTGAAGTTTTTTTGTTGAAGAATTGCAACTTTTAGGTCTGTAATTGAGTGACCAAAGAGATTGAAGTGTTCTCCAACTGGTTTTTGTATGTTATAATTCTTGACGTTTGATTTGTGTCCATTTATTCTTTTGCATAGAGACTGTCCGGTTTGACCAAGGTATATGGCAGAGGGGCATTGTTATTTTCTTTGTTGGGCCTGTCCTGTAATAGGTGATTTCTGGGTACTCCTCTGGCTCTGTCCATCTGTTTCTTCACTTCAGCAGGTGGGTATTGTAGTTGTAAGAATACTTGATAGAGATCTTGTAGGTGTTTGCCTATGTCTGAGGGGTTGGAGCAAATGTGGTTGTACCCCAGAGCTTTGCTGTAAACAATGGATCGTGTAGTGTGGTCTGGATGAAAGCTGGAGGCATATACGTAGGCACAGCAGTCAGCAGGTTTCCGGTATAGGGTGGTGTTTATGTGACCATTGCTTATTAGCACCGTAGTGTCCAGGAGGTGGATCTCTTTTGTGGATTGGTCCAGGCTGAGGTTGATGGTGGGATGGAAATTGTTGAAATCATGGTGGAATTCCTCAAAGACTTCTTTTCCATGGGTCCAGATGATGAAGATGTCATCAATGTAGTGCAAGTAGAGTAGGGGCATTAGGGGATGAGAGCTGAGGAAGCGTTGTTCTAAGTCAGCCATAAAAATGTTGGCATACTGTGGGGCCATGCTGATTTGAAGGTATACATTGTCCCCAGTGTGAAATAGTTATGGGTGAGGACAAAGTCACAAAGTTCAGCCACCAGGTTAGCCGTGACATTATCGGGGATAGTGTTCTTGACGGCTTGTAGTCCATCTTTGTGTGGAATGTTGGTGTGGAGGGCTTCTACACCCAGAGTGGCCAGGATGGTGTTTTCAGGAAGATGGATTGTAGTTTCCTCAGGAAGTCAGTGGTGTCTCGAAGATAGCTGGGAGTGCTGGTAGACTCCCTCCTCAGGCCCATCATTTGATGATCACCTGTTCTATTAATTTCCTCTGGGGCACCTGGCATTGGCCACTGTCGGAAGACAGGATACTGGACTAGATGGACCTTTGGTCTGACTCAGTATGGCCGTTCTTATGTTAAGAAGCATAATCAAATACTTCATGGGAGATGTGGCATAGTTACTAGAATATTTCAGAATGCTTTTGCTGATGGAAGCTCATATAAGGCATTAAACTATTAGCACCATTCAGAGTTTTGAAAGAAGCAATTTTGCTTTTGATTTCTCTTGCTGTGCAACAATTCTGTCAGAGCAGTGGTCTATGGTGGCCTTTCCAGCTGCCACCAACTACCTTCTGAAGAGGTAGGCTCTCACTGATATAGCAACTGAAGCCAATATCAGTGCTCCAAGAAGGTGCTTGGGTCACTGCTCCAAGTGAGATTGTATTAATGTGACCACAGTTCTGTAGGGCGAGACTGCCAGGGCTCACAGACAAACAGTAAATCCCATGGCGTAGCATTCAGCTGATATTTTTTAAAAGGTGGGGAGGGCAGAGTAAGGGGTGGAAGGAAATAGATGTAGCTTCCCAGGGAGCTGGACTGAACAGTAACACACGTGAATTATGAGCTTCATGTATCCAAAGCAATGGATTCAATGTGGGAGAAAGGATGTTTTCTCCAGAACTTAAAGGCGGTCAGAATCCCTGACTCCATCCTGCAGAAGCTGCTCACAAGAGGAGGCGTATTATCCAATATGGGAAACTGTAGAAAATCTCTGTGCATGTCTTAATTTATGTAAATGTCAAGTCACGCAGGATGGTACAGGATGAGAATTTTTGAAAGAGGGATTTCAACTCAGATCACCTTCAATGGGAAGGGAGGGAGTAGAATTAGCCAAGGGAAATTTTTCTACTACTGGGTCTTTTTCCCCCTAGGGAGCTCAATCTGAAATCTCACACTTGCACTTCTCTGCCAAGAGGCTACGCACACAACATGTAAATCAAATAGAAAATCGTATTTTTTTTTTCTTTACACATGGCAAAGCCAAAAGGTTACTGCTATCTGAAGCTGCTCTATCTCCCTGACTCTGTAGGAGTACAGATAGGATATGGCATGCCAAATATTACCACTCTTACTTTTTTCCATTTTTTTAGAAAGAGAAAAGGGAGGTGGTTTCCACCCTACACTGTGAGTCAATTTTAAATATTCTGTTAACTTTTTTTTCTCCGAATAAACAGAAGAATTTATAGTGTACTGATTCACTGTGTGCTACCAGCATAACAGATTGATTCCATGTTACATTTAAGAAGCAAGGAGTCATGTTAAAATGTTTTACAATTATTAGATACTGAAGCATTTTAATTTTCTAGTTTGTAGATTTTAATCCAACATAGCACATTCCTGCACCCACGCTGTGCAGTTACAATAGATGTTTCATCAGCCAAGCGAGGCTGAAGACAAAAATATTTAATGGAGACAAAAGCTCTACAGAAATGCCAGCAAGCTAAAGGGAAGGAATGCATGATAAATGAAGAATGTGACCAGAGATAACTGGTAGGGGCATATTGAGCTTTGTGTAGTTCCACTCAAAACTTAAAATGCCGATTACTACTGTACATTATACTTGGCAAAATAAAGACTTTTTAAAAGCAACTAACACACTTCTGTTGAACAACAGTTCATTGTCAAAGCTATTATCCCTGGATAGCAAAATTGTATCTTTGTGGCAATTTTAGAAAAATATTTTTAAAACAGAGAGCCTTTTTTATTCGATTAAAAAAAAGTCTAAATTTAGTTTGTAGAGAAAGGTTTTAACCAGGTCACTTATTGATGTTCAGATAACACAAGTACCTCACACTTCGTGAAACGCTCAGCATTTCCCCTCTATTTATGCTTGTGCTACATGCTACAACAAAAAGAAGCAACCAATATGTTTTTCCTGGCATCAAACAAAAAAACTTCTGTGAAGGACATGTAGAATATCTGATTGTACCTCAGAAAATCTAATTAACACCCCGCCCCACATGATTTATACAGTAAGATACAAATAACCCCTATTATATTATATTGCACAAACCACACTTCTCTCCTCCTTCATCCTTGATCAACGTCACATCTCTCCTAGACTGTAAATATGGGGCAAGGCCTTTGACTGATTTCTCTGTACCATGTCACATGGCACTATATATATGAGTGCATTTACAGAAGTTATGCAGTGCAGGCAGTGTTACGATGCCAAGCGAAGATGGGCGGGTCATGTAATCCGCAGGCAAGACAATAGATGGGCAACCTGCATCAGTGACTGGATCCCCAGAGACCACAAGCAACCGCTGGGCAGACCCGAGCGGGCAGATCCCATGACAAAACTCTGGACAGAAATGGAAAGAACGTGCTCACAACAAAATGGAATGGTGTGGCGTTGACTTGCGTTCGTGAAGTTACGAGGACAAGCCGGACAAAGGTGATTTAAAGAAGTTGACTGTTTTAGCATGGTCTTTCACTACTGCCCAAACCAAGATCCTTTCTAATTCCTTTGGCCTTCCCTCTAGGTTTATGACCGCAGTGAGCTGCACTATCCAGAGTGCCAATAGGCCAGTGTTTTTAGCAGGTTTGTAACCAGTGTGTTAAAAAACTGTACATTATAAATGTCTATCTTTTGAATCATTCCTCAGTCATGTTTTCCCAATTATATAAAAAGTAATGACCCAGTGAAATATATTAGTTTTTCTCTTCCCTCCAAACTCACAATCACAGTTGGACAATTAAGTGGCATATGTGTTGGCCCTAACAAACAAAACAGGATTCCTTAACTCTTTGAAGTAAATGAAAAGGAGCAACAACTTGAAAAACTTTTAACCAGATCAAAGAGTTAAATTTCTAGCTCCTACCCCCTTGAGATTTCAGATTAAATTAGGTCTTATAAAAACAACAAGGATGCCTTGTGGCACCTTAGAGACTAACTAAAACACAGTGTTTTTTTTTTTTTTAATTAAATAGAAGTTCTTCCAACTACCAGCTCTGAAACAAGTGATTTGACAAGCATCACACAGGACTTCTGTGACAGAGGCAGGGACAGAATCCTGTTCTCCAGGGCAGCATTTAACTACTTTAACAATGACACCCTCCAGTCTCTTCCTGCAATCCACTGCCTAATTCACTACACACCTCCCAACTTCTGGTACACGTGAAACAGGTCCTGGAGACTATAGCCTCCCTTTCACTACAGGACCCTGATTCATTTCCAGATCAGGTCCATACCATGCACTGAAAGAGGGAGGGGATCTGTGGAAAAAAGGTGTGTGATTATGTTATTAAAGATTGTATCACATTGCTTGTATGCACAAAGGGTGCACAGACAGCCTTAATTCTGGCATTTCCTAACTTCTAAATGCTTGACTTTGTAACTGTAATAGTGTTCTTTTAACACAGTTTTTGTGTAAATTCCTTGCTTTAAAAAAAAAACTGAAAAAACAAAAATTCTATCAAATAGCATCGTATTGACACCTATGTGGATGATTAGTAGCATTGGAACCTTTAGATCTCCCACACAGACTTCTGCCATTTGAACTAAGGGGTCTCCAAACTGTGGGGTGTGCACCCACAGGAAGACCTGAGGACCACAGCCCTCTGTGGAGATAGAGGTGGTTAGGGACTATTTAGAAAAGCTGGACGTGCACAAGTCCATGGGGCCGGACGAGTTGCATCCGAGAGTGCTGAAGGAATTGGCGGCTGTGATTGCAGAGCCATTGGCCATTATCTTTGAAAACTCGTGGCGAACGGGGGAAGTCCCGGATGACTGGAAAAAGGCTAATGTAGTGCCAATCTTTAAAAAAGGGAAGGAGGAGGATCCAGGGAACTACAGGCCAGTCAGCCTCACCTCAGTCCCTGGAAAAATCATGGAGCAGGTCCTCAAAGAATCAATCCTGAAGCACTTGCATGAGAGGAAAGTGATCAGGAACAGCCAGCATGGATTCACCAAGGGAAGGTCATGCCTGACTAATCTAATTGCCTTTTATGATGAGATTACTGGTTCTGTGGATGAAGGGAAAGCAGTGGATGTATTGTTTCTTGACTTTAGCAAAGCTTTTGACACGGTCTCCCACAGTATTCTTGTCAGCAAGTTAAGGAAGTATGGGCTGGAAGAATGCACTATAAGGTGGGTAGAAAGCTGGCTAGATTGTCGGGCTCAACGGTTAGTGATCAATGGCTCCATGTCTAGTTGGCAGCCGGTATCAAGTGGAGTGCCCCAAGGGTCGGTCCTGGGGCCGGTTTTGTTCAATATCTTCATAAATGATCTGGAGGATGGTGTAGATTGCACTCTCAGCAAATTTGCGGATGATACTAAACTGGGAGGAGTGGTAGATACGCTGGAGGGGAGGGATAGGATACAGAAGGACCTAGACAAATTGGAGGATTGGGCCAAAAGAAATCTGATGAGGTTCAATAAGGATCAGTGCAGGGTCCTGCACTTAGGATGGAAGAATCCAATGCACCGCTACAGACTAGGGACCGAATGGCTAGGCAGCAGTTCTGCGGAAAAGGACCTAGGTGTGACAGTGGACGAGAAGCTGGATATGAGTCAGCAGTGTGCCCTTGTTGCCAAGAAGGCCAATGGCATTATGGGATGTATAAGTAGGGGCATAGCGAGCAGATCGAGGGACGTGATCGTTCCCCTCTATTCGACATTGGTGAGGCCTCATCTGGAGTACTGTGTCCAGTTTTGGGCCCCACACTACAAGAAGGATGTGGATAAATTGGAGAGAGTCCAGCGAAGGGCAACAAAAATGATTAGGGGTCTAGAACACATGACTTATGAGGAGAGGCTGAGGGAGCTGGGATTGTTTAGCCTGCAGAAGAGAAGAATGAGGGGGGATTTGATAGCTGCTTTCAACTACCTGAAAGGGGGTTCCAAAGAGGATGGCTCTAGACTGTTCTCAATGGTAGCAGATGACAGAACGAGGAGTAATGGTCTCAAGTTGCAGTGGGGGAGGTTTAGATTGGATATTAGGAAAAACTTTTTCACTATGAGGGTGGCGAAACACTGGAATGCGTTATCTAGGGAGGTGGTAGAATCTCCTTCCTTAGAGGTTTTTAAGGTCAGGCTTGACAAAGCCCTGGCTGGGATGATTTAACTGGGAATTGGTCCTGCTTCGAGCAGGGGGTTGGACTAGATGACCTTCAGGGGTCCCTTCCAACCCTGATATTCTATGATTCTATGAATGTTCAGGAAGTTCAGTGGGGCCAGGGCCAGCCCCCAAAAGGGAGAGGGGTGGATAGGGAACGCCACCCAGCCCCACTCCAGTTCCGGCCCCAGCCCCAGTTCCACTCCACCCCCTGCCCAGCTCTGGCCGCAGCCACAGTTCCACTCCATCCCCTGCTCATCATCTAGCCCAGTTCTGCCCTCATTCCCTCTCTGCCCCCACGTCAACTCCGCCTCTGCCCTAATTCCTCCCCCATACCCAGTTCTGCCCCCAGTTCCTCCATTATTGGTATGGAAAGCAACAGGAAAAGTTTGGGCACCACCGCTCTGTGCGGTCCGGCAGTAGAGGGGGATGAAACACACCCTCTGACAGTAGGTTTCAGTGATATTTGATGGCAGCAGAGGAAGCTCAGGAATCTTAAGTTCCACTCCAGCCTTTGGAGGGACTGTCTCTGGTGGACACAGACTCTTCTGTCCATTCCATCCAAGACTTCTTCTGCTCCGTGCCTTGCAACATGCTTGTCTGTTTCCCACCCCTGGCTCTTTGTCCCAGTGCCATTCTCCCCACCTAGCCAGTCCCAGCCTCCACTCCTCAGGCTTCTAATCCTAATCACAGTCTCACTGCCCAACAAGTCCTTGTCTCACCCCCAGGACTCCTCCTCTCATACTTCTTGCTCAGCTATTCCCAGTTCCTCCTCACCCCCTTGCTCCTCACCCACCCAGTCCCAGTTCCCCCACTCTCAGAACCTTGTCTAATCGGTTTTTCCCCTTTTCCCCCATCCTCCACTACCCATGTTCTCCATCCTCACTGGCTCTCAATCCCAGTCTCTCTCCCTAGGTTTCTTGCAATATGTCTCCCAGTCCCAGTCTCCTTGTCCAGTCAACTCCAGTAACCCCTGCTCAATTCTTTGCCCCAATGTATTTCCTCCCTCATCCAGCTCTTGTGCCCCCTGCATTCACATCAGACCGCTTCCTGCTGCTTGCTTCCTGGGTCCAACAGCAGTGCACTGAGAATGGATGAGAGTCAGCCTCCCTGCTTTCAGTCCTGGTGCTTAGCTGTGGCAGGGCAAGTCCTGCTTAGCCTGGGCTGGAGTTATACTCAGTATGGACAGAATCTTCAGAGAATTTAGATGTGAAGTTCTAGCAAGTCACCATCAAGCATGTGTGAAATGCAATTATTCAACCTTGGCCAAGATTATTCTGATTTTCACAGGAATGGAGAAAAGAAAATCCCTGACACAGTGTTACCCTCACCCCCTGCCAAATGTCAAGACTCTGCTCCCAAGCATGGGGGTGCTATAGCTACCAAAAGAAAAGGTCACCAGAATTTTTTATCATGAGCAAAGGATCTATTTTTTCTAGCCTCATTCTGAGAAATGCCTGAACCACTTTGCTTGAAATGTTGAAAAATTTAGGCTAAGGCAGACACCTGGCTTGGAAAATGTCAGACCCAAAGGTTAAGTTTTGGCAAAGTTATATGCTACTGAACACTTGGTTGTGGGAGGTGTCAGGCAATCTTAACGGTGCTACCAACCCTACCTATAAAAAGCACAGTTACAGCGATGCAATCTCATTGTCCTCAAATTACCATTTATACTAGTGCTACCCTATCACCTTCAATTGCACAGGTGTAACTGAGCACGTAATTTGAGGAGAATAGAGCTGCTAAGTAGCACAGCAAACAGAAATTAGTTAACAATTTTCTTGATGCATAAACCAGAAGAGTGTCCAATTTACTTTTACAGTGTTATGTTCTGCAGGATTGATACACTAATGCAAAAAAAAAAAAAAAAAAAGTCAAATCACTAGGTAGGCAGGTATGACTGAAGGAATTAGTGAAGGATGAACAAATTTCAAACATTTTGTTTTTAAAAATAAAAACCACCCTTTGTTAATTAGAGATCTCAAAAGTTTAAAAGCACTGCTGTTCAGTTAGGAAAGTTTTGTTTTCACTAGCTCGCTTTGAGTTTTAAGCCTTATCTACACTGATTTAGTTAAACTAGTGCAAACCTTTATGCAGTCATACTTATATTGACTTAAAACTGGTTATATTGGTTTAGCTTGCCCTGTAAATTTACCAAAGAGCTAAACAGCTATAAACTGGATTTAAATTAATTTAAGAGAGTGTCCACACAGGGTTTTGCGACAGTTTAACAAAGCCACTTTAAAACCACAGTTTTAAACTAGTGCAAGTGTATATGGGGCTTCTGATATGTCTGACACTTGGATTTTCCCCTGAAAACAAGTATCATAATCTTACTGATAATGTTATGTTACAGCAAACCTCGACTACCTCTGGACTAAGCACTAGCAAATTCAGTTAATTAATCTTTCTAAAATTGTTTCAGGAGGTAAACTGAAAGTGATATTGTTGCTTTGCTTCAAATCTATTTTCAAAGCTGTAGTCACAAAGAACAGACAACAGGCTTAAGTTTACTTACCTCTTTTTGGCCTCTTCATATTGCCAGCTCAGTCTTACTTTGTCCACAAGTCTTGTTTTATCATCAAAGCAAAACTTTTTTTGGAGTTGAGGACCAGGAAGAGAAGGAAAGGTGGAGAAACACAACACACATTAGTAACAAACATTTCAAAAAAAGACTAAAAATAAAATGTAGTCTCCCCACCCAAGCTTACCAAAAAACTGTCAATGTTTCAAATAAAAATGTGTCCGCAAGAGATAGTTTGGATTCTTAAGATATGAAATTGGGTTATTAATAAATTATCTAAAGGTGCAGTAAGTGTAAAGTTAGCCCTCTCAGTAAAAACAGCCTTTCTGGAAATTAAACGAGGTAGTTACACTTAATTATGCATTGTCAAGACCTTCCTAAGTCAGAGTTCAAAATGTAAAGTACAGGATATATCAAATGAGTGCAATATTTAATTGTTTATCACAGTAGTAATCTTATTTTATGGGAAAATTCAGTGCAAAGTCATTGGGGTTTTACTTCCAAAGCAAAAAGAAAGATGTTCCCTATATGTTGAAGCATTACTCAGTATTTTAGTCCCTGGAATCCATGTCTCTTTGCTTAAATTTATCTAGAAATAAACAGATTAAACAGTTTTATTCCAATGTGCTACAACTGCTTCTTGAATCAAAAGGTTTCAGCATTGTCACCATGCTGCAATTCTTACTGTAGCAAAGCTAGCTCTCTTCTGCAAACCCTCCTCAGGCAATATGCTCTATCACGTGCAGCTTTAGTTCCTCTCCCAGCCAGCCACATATAGCTTAATAGCTATAACTTCTCTAGATCCCCATACACACCAGATCACTGAGCTTCTAGTCCCTTGTCAGTTGCCTATCCTACTCTATGCACCTTCAGGCACAGGTAACACAATCCACCAATTTCCCACACTCAACCATCAGCTGATACTAATTCCCCCACTCCAGAATATTTTTCAAATTCAGGAGTGCAAGGGTTATCCTTATGCAGTTATACATTTATATTTTCTAACCAAATGTATACTATACAAACTTAGTCTTCAAAAGATACCATAGTTGGTTTGTCTTGGATGGTATTCTGTGTGCATTCTGAAGCAGAGGATATGGCTATTATCCTTTTGGTAAACTAGGAGCCTGCAGTCTGACCCACCACCAGTTTCAACAAATGACTTTCCAATTGTACCACATGACTCACTTTGGACCATGTGAGAAAAAGTTAGTGCCAGATAAATTCCTTCAAACTCTTCACAGACCACAATCACACGTCGTATTTATAAAAAATTCCCTTTCTACTCACCCATCACTCATGGGTGAAAGGGACTAGAGGGAAAACGGACCAAAGAAAAATGCATGGTATACAATGCTCAGAAAAAGCGGTTAACTTAAAGATCTTGAATTGTAACAATCTTTGTATCTGAAGTAACATTCAAATTCTTATACTATCTCACTGTGAATGGGCTCTCAACTACACTTCTAATTTCCTCAGATGCAGTTGCTTACTTTTTGCCCATGAAAACCTAATTCAAATGACCAAAGTAGCAGTGCATGGTAACCACTTTAACAGGCATGCACATCACAGTGTAATTCACATTGTGTTGTTTAAGTGTGGTGCTCTTATACTTCTCTTGAACATGTTTTTAAAAAGGACTTGAAGGAAATGACAGCGAAAGCCTGACCAACTAGATCTAGAAGGAAGTGGAGTCTTATTAAGAAAAAATATTAGAGCCCTAATTTAAATTGTAAATTTCTCTCTATCTTGGAAGAAAGGAGTGGAAATCAACTTAGATCTTGGATCTTTTAATCCAGATGAAAAGATGAAACCATTGTGGTAAAGAAACATGACAGCTCAGAGGGTAACAGGTCCTTGAAGCAAATGTCAAACTGGGCACCTACAACACTTTATTTTTTCTCCTCCAGCATGGCTGTAATACTAGTAAAAGTTTGATGCTTGGTGCAAACAGCTGGCAACAATTGCACTATAAAAAGGCAAAACCATAGACTGGGAGGCTTGTGAACACTCCTGTGGGGAACTATTATTCAAAATCTACTTTGCCATCTGCCCATTAGTCATGGCGATGGTAAGAAAGTGATCACTTCAGCCCAGACTGATGGAACTGAGGAGCAGATTCCTTTGCAAACACATTTCACAAAGGCCTTTTGCATGTTTGAGGATTAGAATCACAAAGCACATAACTAGTGAACATTATTTGCATACTATTAAACTAAAATGGATTCTTTTAAAAAAATGGAGAAAAAAAACAAACAGTATTTTCTTCCAAGCATCCATTCCACCACAGCCAAAACATCTTTGAATTAAAATGGAAAACGAACTATAATCATGTGACTAACATAAAAGCAGCTTATTTTCCACAGCAAACATCTCACATTGGAACACATACCTCTCCAGTGATGTCAGTTTGAGAACAAGCATCACAGTGTTGTTGAGGTAAACAGGAGTCACTGAGTGAACCAGAATTGTGCTGGAGACCTCGCAGAGAGTCTGTAATACAACAGCTATTCCTGAATCCATCCGTTAGCTTCGCCAGGCTCTAAAAAAAGAACATTAAAAAAGTGATCTAATAGAATCTAATTTTGGTTGTCCATTTAAAAAAAAAAATAGGAGAATTATTCCACCCACTACTTCTTCTATTATTGGGATATAATAGGAGGTTTATTAAAAAAGCTACCTGTAAGAAAGTCAAAATTATCATTTCATTCTGTGAAATGGGAACTTTGTTTTGAAAACTCCATTTCCAAAACCCCCCAATGATTGTATATTGTATGTAAGTGTTTATTAAAACTAATATAGTTTAAATCCAAGAACAACAAATAGCTAAGAAATATCTGTCAAATTTTCCAGTTCTCAGAGGTGTGATTAGCTCTGACTTTAATACACAGCAGCTGCCATCTTCCACGACAGACAGCAGAGCCATGTCTTACCTGCCCCTGCATCAAACACATAACACTCCTCAGTGACTGATCCCTCACCCATCCTGAAAAAATATCACCCATTGCTTCAATTTTAAATCACAGTTAATTCCATCCCTGGATTCTATAATCGCAAGGTCCATGCGGCCAGAGAGGTTTTTCACTTGGATTGCAGGAAGGACAGCACTGTGAAATCTGTGGATCTGAGCAGCTGTGTCGGTAAGGGTGCAGAACAGCACAGAGGGAGAACGACAGGTAAGACACAATCATGCAAAATAGCAACTGCCAGTAGGAAGGCAAGTTTTCAATTTGTTAAAATTAAATGTTAATTAAAAGAAGAAAGCAAATATGATTTTTATATAAGCTTAATCAACATGATTTGGGGTTTTTAAAGTTCCCATTAAGCAGAGTTTCTCTTCAAGATAAATAGCCAATTTTTAATTTCATGATTTGACTATTTGATTATTCACCCGGTCCTGCAAACTTCCAAAAGATTTTTTCTTTTGGCACAATTCAAACAAAAACCATACAGTGTGGCATGCATGAGAGAGACCACTGGCATCCACCACTGTGAAAAAATTAAACATAAAATATTTAAATAAACTTCTCCCACACATTCCCAAAAAGAGATATGCCACACTAACAAATCCCATCAAAAATTAAGTTAACCTACTATGACCATACTGACCAGCATCAGGTAGAAGACTGTTACCTTACAAAGAACTAATCGGATTCTAAACTACAGAGGCTCAGTGCCAGTGAAACACAGTTTGCTGATTTTAGGTTCCTATGGGGATTGCGAATTTGCAACGACCTTTAGTTATTAGGCACACCCAATTTATTAAGAAAAAAAAGACATAATATAGCTCAGTGGTTCTCAAACCGTAGTTCACAAAGAGCTGCAGACAACATGGTACTTCTGGCATCTCCCCTTTGCTTACAATTGGACAACTACAGAAGCAAGAAAAAAGCCCTTCCTGAAAGCTAATAGAGGAGAGGGGCCTTGTGCCCTCTGATTCCCACACATGCTCTACCACACGGTGTGGTCCCACTTTCATCTATCCTGCCCGGCTCAAAGTCATTCGTCTCCACGAGGTACAGGGAAAATGGAGCTGTGCTGGGTGTAGGGCAATGGGGGTCTTCTGCCTGAAACTTCTCCCACTTCATAGTTCTATCCTGGGGACACTATACCAAATACACACACACACTATCAGATACTACTTTGGGGCAAGAGACCTGTACTTCATGTTAGATAGAAACAACTCTTCAACTTCAATATTTCCTATTCAATCCCCCAACCCAGTAAAAGAAAAAGAAAATCTCCCCAGGGCTGTCAATGGCTGTTAAAATTAAAAAAGAAACACACACACTGGCGCAGACAAAATCAACATAAATCTACACTTTGGAGGCACGGGGGAAGAGTAGCTCTCAGAAGTCTAACCACGCACACAAACTTTTATAAACATTCCCCCATCTTTTTGGAGCAATGACACCACATATATGGCATTATTTCTAACCACAGCACCCAGTTTAAATCTGTCCCCCTCTTCCTTCCTTGCCTCAGACTTCTCTCCCACATATCCTCGTCCAATTATCATATTTCTACAACAGCCACAGTTTTCTGAGCACCTACAGAAGACTGAGTCACCTCTGCTATGTTTAGGTCCACTGCCTACACCTTACAGATTTAGATTAAGAGGTAGTTATGAAGTTTTCTATTTCCTCTTTCTGGAATAATTTACGAAGTGTTTAAACATAAAACTCCCAATTCCTCCATAACCACTGCTTTTTCCAAAATGTGTTTATTGTGAGTGAGATTTTTTTCCCCTTCTCCTGCTAAGCAATGTTTTTAAAATGTAAGAGTAATATGGAAAATTTTAAACAGACTTCATTCTGGTTCTACATGACTGATATACTCATATTTTGAAATTTAAATATTTTTATTTTGTTAAATCTTAAAATTGGGTCAGGATTGTAAAGTATGCCAAAATTGAATAAAATATGTAACTACTAATTTTGAAACAAATGAATATTAAAAGACTATTGCACCATAATACGCACTGGAAGAAATATACAATTGTGACAACTTCAATTCTCATCAGTAAAACAGATCTAAAACCAACGACCAATATCATCCTAAATGTCTCATTTGTTCTGTATGACTTCTTATTCCAGGCTTGCCAGAGGACCCATTTCAGTCCATGATATTTAACTTGATCCTAGATTTGTAATTACTTAATAGTACTTTTTAGGCCACTGCTATCACTCTTAAAGTTTGTTTTAAAGGTCCAATTCTCAAGACTTCTCAGTCTTTCAGGTGGACACTGTGTTGCTGGGTTAAGACATAAGAATAAAAAAAATAGTCTAGTGGGAGAGTTAAACAAGGTCAGTAGTTGAGCTGATCCAAGATTTCTCACACACAAGTCTTTAAACTGCCAGTTACTTTCCCCAAATGTGCATTATGGAATCCAGGAAGAATTGCTTTTCTAATTATTCTCACTAGCCATGGCATGTGGAAGGCTGAAAACCATTTTAAAAGTTGGCCAACACAAAATAGCAAATATACTGAAAGTTGCCAAGGCTGAAATTTTTAATAGTGACTTCACTGTTCTGCCTACTTAGACAATGTTTTGTAGTCCATCAGCTGACCTTTGGGTAATGCTTCAGAGACTGAATAATTTTTAAACTATGGAAACATAATATAAGAAGATTACAAGATACCCAGATAATTAATCAAACAAAAGGTAACAGAACATGATGAAACTACTGCAGAGAGAGATGAAAGATGCATTTGAAAGGCTATGTTAACTTACTAGGCTCCTAAAAGTTAGCAGCCAAGATATTCCCTTGCACAGCAGAGGTGATTTAACAGAACTATCCTTGTCATCTTTCCGAGCCCACAGGCTCTCTGGGTTTTTTTAATAAGGTGTATAATGCTAACATATGGTATGTAGTTGAGACTTAAAAAAAGGAAAGGGGAGAGGTTAATGCCTAATGATAGTGAGATAGGGATGAAGAGGCTTCATACAATCATATGTGATTACATTCCAGTTATCTGGACTAGTACATCATAGTACTACTAGTCCTCCGCTGGAAGTTGAAGCCAAAAAGGTGGATCACTGAATTTTTAAAAACCATAGGACAAGCTGTAATGGTCAAGAGGGGTAAAACTGTTATTAGAGGCCTGGATAGATTCTAAATGAGGATAAATTAATAAAATAAACACTTCATAGTTTAAAGAAGATAGGAGGGAACATGGTATAGAGATATATAAAATAATAAGTGGGTTAGCACATTCCGTTTCATTATACAAACAAAAAGAGAACATAAAATGAAATTAAAGACAAGTAATGTAAAACTGATCAAAGAATATATTTTCTTATGTAACGTAATTACTCTGTGAAACTCAAGGTATCCGTGAAGTCAAGAGTTTACATGGATTAAAGTAAAGATGAGACATTTATATGAATAATAAGATTTAGTTATACTATCTAGGGTATAAATGATTCAGGGATATGAACTCTCAGGCTCAGGACATAGGCCAACCACTAATGGATAGGGATGAGTAAGAAACTTTCCAGATAAGCATGTTACTGCATAATCTGTCCACGATGTGGGTTTTGCACCTCTCCTCTACTTCTGATCAATGTCAGACAGAATATCAGACTAGATCAGACCACTATCTGATTCAGTTTAGCAATTCCTATGCACCTACAAACAAGGGAAAACAGCAGAGACCAGGGGAAGCTACATTTTTGCAGCTATTCATCCAGTAGAAAGTTTCTTACCTGCATAAGGTCCTGTCTTTCTTTCTCACCCATACAAATAGCTTTCTTTATGGTTCGGAGCTCATTCATTATGGCCTGGGCTTCATCCAGTTTATAATTTGTATGAGCATTTGACATTTTACGATCAATCCTGTTGGCAAAAATTCAGAGAAATTTAAAAGTTAACTAATTATGCAAAAGTTCCAAAAGTATTGGTTGCTAATATGCCACTTCATTTATAAGAATAAAATGGTATATTTACTTTGAATTAACAAACACCAAGTATTTATAATATTCTGAAGTTATCTGACCATAAACCAGGAAACTGAAATGGCAATGCAGTTGGCCCAACTCCGCTTCCCCAGAACTGACAAGTTTCCTGTTTTTAACCTCCGGAACCAGAGTTCACAGTTCATGCAACATAAACATACACTCTAAAGGCAGTTTTATGTAATAAAAATAAAATTAACTTACAAAGTAGAATTACAGAAATAGTTGAAATAGACCCCTTAGTGTAAGCTGCTCCAATACCCTGCCAATGCAGCATTGATTCATAGATTCCAAGGCCAGAAGGGGCCATTGTGATCATCTAGTCTGACCTCCTGTATAACACGATCCATAGAACTCCCCCAAAATAATTCCTTTTGATCTAGATCATATCTTTTAAAGAAACATCCTATCTTGATTTAAAAATTGTCAGGGATAGAGAATCCGCCACAACCATTGGTAACTGGTTCCAATAGTTCATTACCCTCACTGTTAAAAATTTACACCTTATTTCCAGTACGAATTTGTCTAACTTTCTATCACTGGATCTTGTTATACCTTTGTCTGCTAGACTGAAGAGCCCATTATCAAATATCTGTTCCCCATGTTGGTAATTCTAGACTGAGATCAAGTCACCCCTTAACCTTTTCGTTAAGTAGATAGACATTATTGAGTCTACCACAATAAGCCATATTTTCTAATACTGTACTATAATCATTCTTGTGGCTCTTCTCTGAACCCTCTCCAATTAATCACCACCCTTGCTCTTTACAGCATATTTCCTAGGACTTTGTTCAGTCTTGTTTTAAAAGTTTCTAGTGATGGGACTCTCACAATTTCCCTTGGGTCAAGAAGTTCTGATTGATATCCAGCCTAAACTAGGAATAATCAATACTTATTCTTTCTGCTGAATTTCAGTGTTCACATCAAAATGGGATCTCATGGTCAGCTTGAAATCACAGGACTGTCCCACAAAATTTCCAACTCAATCCATAGCAGGACACACTCTGGATCTTATCTTTGGTCTGTGAGTTGGGGGTCTGAAGATAACATCTTTATCAAAGCCAGACCACTTCTTGCTCAAGGTTAAGGTCAGCTTCTTTCAGGGGGAAGATCTGTTAGGGCGCTGATGGACCTAGTGCAGGTCCAGATATCTCTGGTGGGTTCTGCTGCTCAACCATTAAATCATTCTGTCAACAGTTTAGCTGATTATGGTAACTTGTTATCAGTAATCATTGACAGACCAACACCTACATACTCTCTCCCATTACCTCATCCTCACAACTCACGTAGAGATACCAATTAAAAATAAGACCAGAGTCCCTACAGATCTTTCTAGAATAAACACTCCGATTGAGATTTCAAAGCTGACAGGGGGATTTAGCCAGCCACTCACTAAAGTTAATGTTAACCTCAACTTCTATGCCTACAGTAGTGTAAAAGAAAGTGTGTATAGGGGGAGAAAGCACGCATAGGGGGAGAGCTAGTAAGAATACTGTTATGGGCTATATGCCACAGCTAATAAAGGAAATCTGTCAGCAGAACTCTCATAATTCAATACAAAGATTGAGTAATACAAAGTGAGAATACTCACAAACTGTATTTACTTGACAATACTATGGATACTAAGAGCTCAAAAATATTCTTTCTGGTAAGCTGACAAGAGTATTGTCAAAGCCGCAAAAGTATTATAAATTTAAAAAAAAAAAAGAACAAGGATTTGTGGCTTAGATAGAATGAAAATTATGACAAAAATATCAAAGTGCGAACAAGTATTTATGATAGGGAACAAGCATACCACAGGAAATTATCTTTCATATTCTAGCAGAATGATACAAGATAAACAGAGAGAGAAGATTTATAGCCACCGTGAGGCTGGCAGACCAGGTGCCAGCTTATGACAAAGCCCCAGGCCTCACTGAACACTTACAAGTGCATAGTTAGGAACCAGCCTTGCTTATCTGTGTTAGCATTATCAAAATAAATAGTATATGTTAAGATTGTAAGAATGTGGTTAGTGGTTTATAAAATGTTTGTAGGATGCTGCATATATTGTTCTCACTCAGCTGTACCCCAAGTCAGAACATAACAGCAAACATCTGTATTGTATATAGCCTTATAACTAAGTAACCCATCGAACAAGAAAGAATGCAAATGCTGGTTTCTTACAAGATGTTTTAAATCCTGTTCATTAAACAAAAATGAGCCATTGTGTGAGATCAAGGATCAAAGACTTTGTAAAGTGCATACCTCCCCACCCTCCGGAAGAAGGGGCCTGTGTGGGAACTGCTGCTGTCAGCTTGGTTTGTGTGAGAAGAGGCTATAAATATGTTTACAAGAAAGAATTCTTCATCTCTGGACTGTTTGGATTCTAACTGAAAGAAAAGACTAAGGTCCCCAGAGTTACTCTGCGTAGCCCTAAAAAATTTTTGTGAACTGGCAGATTACTACATCTTTGCTACCTTTCAAAGTTATAGACTGTGACTCATCCGTACATATATTTTCATCTGCTTTAACCTCTGAACAACTCCTTTTTTCTCTCAACTAATACACCTTGGCTGCCAGCGTTGTATTTAATGTGAGATCTGGGGTGCAAATTGACCTGGGTGAGTGACTGCTTTCTTTGGACTGGGTGCAACCAGAATATTTTGTGATTTTTTTGTTGTAAGTGACCACTTATCACATAGTCCAGTTTGCCTGGCTGGCAAAATAGACTGGAGTGTCTAAGAGGCCTGGCTGTGACTCCATATAAGACTATTACAGTACTTTGGGAGTTCACATTTGTTACTACGTTGGTGAAATCGAATTATAGAACATACCGCCAGTTTGCGATGTCTGCCCTAAGGTAGGCACTCACGGTCATGAGCCACTCCAGACAGCGTGACAGCCACCACAAAAGGAGGACAACTAGGTTCCTGGAGTCGATTAACAAAGATTTACTTTTGATGTCCTATCTAGCAAGATGTCATTAAGCTACTCCAAGCTAGCAGAATCCTGACACAATCTTGAGCTACTCAGTGCTGACTAGCAGAAACTCAAACTTTATTGAAGGAGAGAGGCTGTTGAATTGCAATATGGAAGGAGGAAAATGATAATAAAAATGATAATTTGCCAAATACACTGAAAATACTAAATTATGACACTGAATACACTACTGTATAAGAATAACTATATATATAGCCTGAAGAGACACGTCTCTTGCCCCGTCATACAGCATGTGCCTACCACCACCCACTTTCCATTAACTAATCTGATGAAACTCCATTTTCAATGGAGTCTTATCGACATAAATAAAAATAAATTGAAAAAAAAAAAGGAAAGGAAACCTATTACCAGGTAAATAAGCCATCAGTGAGTTTAGCAATTATGCTAATTCTGGTGATTCTATTCAGAGTCTTGTGATATTTTGATCTACTGAAAGACCTAGCTCCTGGAGTCATGTCACTAACCTCCTGGTTGCAAAGAAAAGGTGGGAAACATGAACCCTGAAATTTCAAACACCAGAGAGGACGTAAAGGTGTTACTTTTAACAATCTCATGATTTTTTTGGGCCTGACTCGTGATTTTTGAATGATATGAGCTGGCAGCACAGGTAAGATTCTGACCAGACTAGACCAAACCACAGTAGAAAAAGTGACTTAAACTCACTAAGAATTGCATATGATACAGAAAGTATTTGGCTTTAACCCAAGGTCACGTTAATATCAAGAACTTGGATTCAATTCAAGTATTAGGCCAGAAAGCCCCCTTCTACCCTCCTGTTGCTTGACATCTACAAGAAGACATCTAGAGAAAAGAAAGATATTTAACTTCAAGTGGAATATTCTACAGGTAAGTATCTGCTAATTCATGTTCTGGGGGAGAGTTGGAGGCTGACTAGTGAGTTTTTATTTTCTCAGACAAAAGGTCACAGCCAATTATACTGTAAACAGTATGATTGACAGCCATACAGTCAATCCAAGCTGACCTAATATTCTAAGGCTGTGGGTCTCAAACTTTTTACTAAGGCGACCCACCAGGGATCTGCCAATCATCCATCACCCCCTCAATCCTGGTGTGTGTGTGTAAAAAAATAAAAATACTATTTTTTTTAAATCATGTAATTGTGCAACAGACATTTTTATTTTGTTTGCAGCTACTCAGCTCCTCTGCTTCCCCTACACTCAGTCCTACAGCTCCCTGCTCCTCCCTCCCCAGTCCATCCTCGCCCCCAAGCCAACGCTTGGCTCTCCCCAGCCCCCTTGCCCTTGGTCTCCCAGGCCTGCTCTCCCCCTTACCCCTCAGCTGGCCCCTCTTCCCCCATGGCTGGGCTGCGACCACTAACAGGCTGCTAACTGTCCATTCACTAGCTCCGGCCACTTCCTCCACGCTGCTGCTGCAACTGCCCAGACCTTGCTCCCCACATCGCTGCCTCCTGCCCCAGCCCAGCAGAAGAGAGAAGTCAGGATTAGTGCTTCGGGGCACACATGGAGGCGGGACCTGATTGGAAGGGTGACAGGTGACACACCCAGACCCTTCCTGGAAGACATCAGTTTGTTTATTACCAATTATTTGGGAAACATTGTTCAAAAGAATACACAAAGTTACTGTCAAGGTTCCTTCCCCACTCTGAACTCTAGGGTACAGATGTGGGGACCTGCATGAAAACCTCCTAAGCTTACTTTTACCAGCTTAGGTTAAAACTTCCCCAAGGTACAAACTATTTTACCCTTTGCCCCTGGACTTCCACTGCCACCACCAAACATTTATCTGGGTTTATTTTTATTAGGAAAGCGTCGTTTGGAAACGTCTTTCCTACCAAAATCCTCCCAACCCTTGCACCCCACTTCCTGGGGAAGGTTTGGTAAAAATCCTCACCAATTTGCATAGGTGACCACAGACCCAAATCCTTGGATCTTAGAACAATGAAAAAAGCATTCAGTTCTTGAAAAGAAACATTTTAATAGAAGAAACAGTAAAAAGAATCACCTCTGTAAAATCAGGGTGGTAAATACCTTACAGGGTAATTAGATTCAAAACACAGAGAATCCCTCTAGGCAAAACCTTAAGTTACAAAAAAGACACACAGACAGGGATATTCATTCTATTCAGCTCAGCTTAATTTTCTCAGCCATTTAAAGAAATCAGAATCTAACGCATATCTAGCTAGATTACTTATGAAGTTCTAAGACTCCATTCCTGTTCTGTCCCCGGCAAAAGCATCACCCAAACAGAGAGAGAGGCTTTGTTTCTCCCTCCCCCCCCCCCAGCTTTTGAAAGTATCTTGTCTCCTCATTTTGGTCAGGTGCCAGCGAGGTTACCTTTAGCTTCTTAACCCTTTACAGGTGAAAGGATTTTTCCTCTGGCCAGGAGGGATTTTAAAGGTGACTACTCTTCCCTCTATATTTATGACAGTTACTATTAATTAATATTCTTCCAAGTCATATTCCCATTCATAAATTGCTAGTTTTGAAGGCAACACTAAGAAGATATATCCATATATTAAAAAAAAAGTAGCAGCATTCCTGCCCACAGGATTGCCCTCCATGGTGCCACAGGCCCCGTGCCGGCACCACATCCCTGGGGTCCCGGGGGGGGGGGGGGGGGGGGGGGGGGGGGGGGAGAGGGCTTCGTGCACTGCCCTTGCCTCCAGGCACCACCCTCTGCAGCTCCCATTGGCCGGAAACAGGGAACTGCGGCCAATGGGAGCTTTGGGGGAGGTACCTGGAGGGCTGGCAAGGGCAGCATGTGGAGCCCTGTGGGCCCCCCCCAGCGGCCACGCAGGGACGTGGTGCTGGCTGCTCCCCAGAGCGGTCTGGCGTGGGGCCAGGACAGGCATGCAGGGAGCCGGCCCTGGCCCCGCTGCGCGCCGCCGCCACCCCGGAACCACCGGGTCGGAACCTGAACACTTCCTTCACCCCAACTTCCTGCCCTGAGCCCCCTGCTGCACCCCTGTGTACCCCAACTCCCTCCCCTGAGCCCTGTCACACCCCGCACCCCTCCTGCATCCAACCCTCTGCCTTGAGCTCCCTTCCGCAGTCCGCACCCCTCCTGTACCCCTGCCCTGAGCCCCCTCCTGCACTCTGCATACCTCCTACACCCCAACCCCCTTCTCTGAGCCCCCTCATACACTCCTCTTCCCCAATCCCTTGCCCTGAGCCATTCCCGCATCCCCTTCCACACCCTGCACTCCCTCCGGCACCCCAACCCCCTGCCCCGACCCTGCATACAATTTCCCCACCCAGATGTGTGGCCCTTGGCCCAAAAAGTTTGCCCACCCCTGCCTTAGATACAATAAAAAATGGGTAAGGCACAAACTGTTTGTCATCAAGGCATAATCAAACCACTAAATAACAGGAGACAGAAATAAACTGCCCCTTTGAGTACATTATTGTCCATTATGGAGATTGTTCCGTCTTTCTTTGAAATATCTGGTATTGACCACTGTCAGAGACAAGATTTTGGACTAGATGGACCATAATTCTGATCCTTCTTAGCAATTTCTATGATCCTAACTTAATTTTTCTTCATATTTCTTCAAATACTTGAAAGACGTTTGTCCCCATTGAGCATTAGGCCCATAGCATATTTTAAGTTTTAAAATTAACTATTTAATTATGTGAGCATAAAAAATGTTTTGCCATTCTTTGCTTGGCATTTTTCCTCCCTCCCAAAGATATATTTTTCATGAGGCCCTCAATCAACAATACTCATTAGTTTTGATAAAACAAAAATCCCTCAATACTTGGGTGAGCCCAAGTAAGACAGTTTTTTGCCCACCAGATCCATTTTTGAGAAAGCTACATGAGAGTGAAAATACAGTTTGAAAACAGAATTACTTTTTTAAAGTTATTTTACTGTGATTGTGAATTCATTCCTTTTAGCAAAGAAATCAGGAAGTCTACATCCTGGATTCTTTAAGAGAGTGGGATGGTATAGATTGTCTGTTTCTTAAGGTACATCTACACTGGCAGAATTACATCACCGAGAGTTACAGCACTGCTCAGAGAGCGCTGAAGGGAAACCGCTGAGGACAGAGCAGCAGAGTTCACACTGATGACCAGAGAGGCGAGAACAGGCATTGTGGGACACTCCCCGGAGGTCAACGGCAGTGCTGTAATCGCCAGGGTGTCTACACTGGCGCTGCGGCACGGTAGTCCTGGCATGGAAAGCTGTACAGCTCTCGTCGGGGTGGGTTTTTTTTTTTTTTTTTTTTTTTTTTTACAGTGCTGCAACTGTGCAGTTTCTGCACACTAAGTGGCTTGGCAGTGTGTTCACCTCGGAAGCTACACCACAGAAAGCTACTTTACTGTGCAGAAGCTTGCCAGTGTAGACAAGGCCTTACATTACAATGCTAACTGCATCTTTAAATAAAAACTTTGTCCCTTCTTTTGGGCCAAGGAGCTACAGAGCTCCTTGGGCATTTGGGGAATCATTTGTCCCTAAGAGAATTCAATTGTATGGGCCCTCATTTGGGAATTAAGGGTAGGATTTTTAAAATCACTCATCACTTCCCTAATTCTGCTCCCGTTTAAACCAATGGGATTGACTTCAACAGAAGCAGAGTTGGACCAATGCTGAGCACTTTTGAAAATCCCACCCTAACTGCCTTTTCTTTGCAGCAAGACTTTTCATTTTGACTTTTGATGCACAGCACAGAGAATTATGCTAGTGACTGACTTAAAGTGACAGGATTCTGCATGGAAGCCTCCTTCATCTGTAACTTGAGCTGTACTTGGACACACACACATACACCCCCCCATCCTTGTTCTCACTTCTACATCTCATATATTAATTATCCATTCTTTATTACGTACCATTTATAATTTAGTAACACCTAGAGGCCACAACAAGATCAGGTCCTTTTGTGTTAGACTCTGCAAAAAAAATTCTCATTCCCTTTCCCCTCTTGTTTCGGTCTGTTCTTCCGTCCTCAAGTTTTTCTTTTTATGCATTTTGGTGATTTTTTTTCTTCCCACTAGCTTTCTCAGAGTGCTGTCCTATTTTCCTCTGCCTCTTTCTTCCAGTCTCTGCCCCTCTGTGAAGCCCCCCACTCTTAGCTTCACAGTGTTCTTTCCAACATTTTCATTCTTTAGCAGTTTATCTCCCTTTCTCTATGCTATTCCCCTTGCATTTTCCCCTCCCAGATCCTTCACATTCAGTCTTTCCCATTTCCTTCCCCACTGCTTTTCTCCTTCCTTCCCTCTCTTCTCCACATTCCCCCACAACCCCTGCTGTTGCTATACTTTTTTCTCTTCTCTCCCCCACTCTCCTGGAGTTGGCAACAATTCTCCAAACCAGCAGGAACCCAGGAGCTGCCAGACCCCCAACTGAAGGACATATTTGTGTAACCTCTGAGCAGGTTATTTTCTTCATAAAACATGAGAAAAAAAGGAAAGAGAAATCCTCTCAAATTCACCAGAGTGCACATGGAATACTCCAGTAGTTCCCAGACCACTAGTTGATTTAAAATAGCATACCCTGATAATAACACTGCTCTGATTTTTTTCCTCTTGTCCATAACCTCCCCTCATAACTTGAGACATCTATCCCCTGCTGACTATTTTTGCTCCCCCAAAAGCGTGCAGGCTTCTTTCCCTGTTGCTCAGTCGACTACTACCTACTGCATGTCTCTCTCTTCAGTGCAAAAACCTGGCCTCCAGCTCCTTGTTCAGCTGGGCACAGTTCTACAGGCAGCTGCAGGAAGCCAGAGCTAGGATCTAGCTGTCTGCACCTAAGAGAAGCAAGCTGGCGAGGAAAAAGGTATGGGCTTTTGCGTAGCTGCTTGCCACAGTCCGGGATTGCAGTTTCCCAGAAGTAGTTTTCAAAACCTGGGAATGTTACAACCAAATCAGGACTATTGACAGGCATGCACTAGTGGCTTTCCTTCTCTGTCCTTTGCTCCCACTTACCAGAGGAATAATGGTAGGATCCTTTGATGCATGTGTTCTCCTTTGGGAGCACAGAACAGAATGGACATCTGCTCTAAACAACGAAGCTTAAAAGGAGCCAGCCACCAGTCTTCTGCTCTTTGGCTTCAACTTTCAAGCTAGGGAGCAGGTCTGCAGTGCACGCAAGAATCTGAGAGCTTCCCAGTTACCACAGCTCCTCAACTCCAGTATCTTTTCACCTGCTACATACTTCCATCTCCACAGTTAAACGGGCCCATCAAAGTTGGGTAGGAGCAGAGACAGACGTTACAGTTAACAGTCACCATGTTTATTTTTTTGTTCTACTACCTGTACTGCAGGCTGAGTGGCCTCAGTGACCACATATACCTGAAAGAGCTGTATCCTTCTAGAGATGTCTTGGGCTCACCTACGTGAGGAGCTGCCTCACAGGTTAAAGAACCATTTGCTGTAAATGGTGAGATTCATTGTTAGTGGTAGCAAAAGGGCTTATCAAATTCAACTCTTGAGTAAACTGTTGCTGCAAATTTATCTTGTATGATATTTCTGAGGTAAAAGAGAAAGAAAATGTGTGATCTTTATTAAAAATAATAAACTTATGAATTTTTTTTCCAAAATTAAATTGGCCCCTATAAAAATGTTTTGCTTTCAACATGATTTTTAAGTTGTCAAGAGACAACAACCAATAGGATAAAATTGAATGTGCAGTAATACAATTTACTGTCTATATTACTCCTTTTTACTCTACATACCCTGAAAAAACCACTGCCCAACCCTACCAGCTGACTTCCCATATCACACAATAGATTACATCCTAAAAGAATGGAAAGTTGTGTTACATCATCTGCATTTTACATCACTGATCCTGGCAGCAGGCCTTCAGTTAACCACAGAAACTTTTCTGCAAGTCCTTGGTCAACAGCAGATAAAGAAGACAGGTTTTCTGCAGAAACCATTCCATTACCAGAAACAATACCTTTTTTATTTTCACACTATTTTTATATCTTTTTTTTCCTGTTATTAGAGCGCTAGTCATATCTGGTGTTTTCTCAGGGACCACATTTGCTGTAATTTTATATCTACATTATACAAGAAAACTACGTTAAAAGAACATGATTGACGTTGCAAGGTCAAACACTCAAAAACTGAAAAGTGCTGGAATTACGTTTACCTATGCAACCTTAATTTGGCCACCTTGTGCCTACAGATTACAATGCAGCCTTTAATTACATAATCAGACTCTATTTTGTCAACAGGATCTTCCTTACTGAGCAGGTTGGATGATGCTCACTTACTTTGTTTTCTCCTCATTGTTCAATGCTTTATTTACCGCATACTATTCAAACCCTCTTCTTAAAATTGAATTATTAATTTCCTCATGGGCCTTTCTCCAGCATTCATCACTATAAGATTTGTGTACTTCACAAACATTTATTAATTTACCTTCACAACACTGCTCTGAGGTGACACGGTGGTATTATCTTCATTTAATATATGGGGAACTGAGTCATAGAAAAATGAAGCTTAAGTTTCCATTAAATTTGAATGCTCAGTTTTAAACACTTCGGACCTAATTTTTCAGAGTCCTTAGCTCTTTATAACTTCAAAGCACAACTCTCATTGACTTCAGTTGCAGCTTTGAGAGCTCAGCACTTCTGTAAATCAGACCCCAAGGTCTCAAGTCAGGCAACCAGAAAATGAACAACCACCTGTGAAAAGTTTAGTTGATGTGATTTGCCTTGCATGCTAAAGAAACCCTGTATCAAAGGCAGGGATAATATCCAATTCTACAGGACAGCATTCAACTGCCTTAACCATGAGATCATTCTTTGTCTTCTCACAATCTCCTACCTCATTCACTACACACCACCTGACTTCTGCAAAAAATCAGGCAGTGGTCCTACATGCAACAGTCTCCTTTTCCACAAATCCCTGAGTAGGGATCCCTAGACTAGGTTCATCCTGTGCACGGAATGAGGCAGAGATCCTGAGGAAGAAGTATTATGTAATCATGTAATCACTATCCCAGGTGAAGGGGGAGTAGCTGCCCTTAGTGGAAGAGTTTAAGTATCTAAGGGTCTTGTTCATGAGTGATGGCCAGTGGGAGCAGGAGATTGACTGGCAGATTGGTGAGGTGGCGACAGTGATGCGGGCTCTGTGCTGATCTGTGGTGGTGAAGTGGGAGCAGAGCTCTTGGATGAATCCCTTGGTTTACGGGTCACTCTACATCACCATCCTCACCAATGGTCATGAACTTTGGGTAGTGACCGAAAAGACGAAATCACAGGTACAAGTGGTGGAAATGAGGTTTCTCCGCAGGGTGGCTGGGCTTACTCTCCAAGACAGAGTGAGGAGCTCGGCTATATGGGAGGGCCTGGGAGAAGAACAACCATTCCTCCGGATCGAGAGGTGCCAGTTGAGGTGGTTCAGGCATGTGATAAGGATGCCCCCTGGGAAGTTTCCGTTGGAACTCTACTGAGCACGTCCCACTGGGCAGAGGCCCCGAGGCTGACCCAGAACATGCTGGAAGGATTCTGTCTCCTGGCTGGCCTGGGAACGCTGGAAAATCCCCCAGGAGGAGCCAGAATCTGTTGTGGAGGAAAAGGGGGTCTGGTCCTCCCTACTCTCCATGCTGCTGCCGCAACCCACACAAGGAAAAACAGCATAAAGGAAAAGTAGTAGTAGTAGTAATAATTAAAGACTATATCATATGCATAAGGGGGGTGAATTATGGTTACACAGGCAACCTTAATTCTGGCATTTCCTAACTTTTGAGTGCTTATATTTACAACCTTAGCAATATTCTTTTAGCATAGTTTGTGTGAACGTAACTTCACAGATTTGAGAAAAAAAAAAAAAAAAGTATAGTGAAAAGACAGAAATTGACAACATATTGATGCCCCCAAGATTCATCAGCAGAGTTAGAACCTTTAGATCTACCACACAGACCTCTCCACTTGAGCCAACGGAGTAAATAATAGCAAGCATAGGATGTCATCCACTATGCAAACCAGGATTAGAGAGGGATGAAATACACACACACACACTTTGCCAGTGGTCCCATTCCCTCCAAGACTGACCTCTTTTGGTCAGTCACCTCCAACCTGCCTCTTTCCTGTATCTTTCCCACCCCTGGCTCCTTGCCCTATTCTCCCACTCTCCACTCCTCAGGCTTCTCAGATCAATCCCAGTCTCAGTCCCCACACCCTATTCCAGTCTTCTTTTTTTGCTTTCCTAGGCAGTCCCAGTTCCCCACTCTTGGCTCTTCCTCCTATCTGTCCATCCCCTCATTCACCACTGGCTCCCCTGGGGTTCTCATATAGTCAGTGTCCATCCTCACCCCCTTCCTAGCTCCAAAGCCCAGTTTCTCCGCTTCTTGGCTCCTGGTCCTAATCTCTTTGCCCCACCAGTCCCAATTCTCTTCCCACACCTCAGCTCCTTGTCAGATGTGTCTCCCTTCCCTCTGCCCCTTCTACCTTAGTTTCTAGTCTCAGCCTCCTTGTCCAGCCATTATCAGTCTCCCTGCTCCCCCAGCTCCTTGTTCTATCTCAGTGTTCCCTCCAACCAGCTGATCTGGCTGGCTTTTGTCCCCTCTGCATTCAGATCAGATGGCTTACTCCTCCACACTGCATGGGTGCCAGAAGGGGGTCACTGAGCACACAGGAGAGACAGCCTCACTGCCCTCGGGTCCATTATCTGGCCCCACCCTTGCCTGGAGCAGCTGGGAGCAGCCATTAAAGGGAAAGTCAAGCTTTGTCACTGTAGCCCTGGGCTGCAGTGTGATCAGTCACGCTGTGGAGATGGGCCATGCGCAATCTGGGCAGCACAAGGAGCAGTGACGGACCAAAACATGGAATCTACAGAGAAGTTACCTGCTAAAATCAAAATCTCTACCGAGCATTCAAAAAGTGTGTTTTTTCAAAGGCTTATAACTTGGCCAGGTTTTCAAAGGGATGGCAAAATGCATATCCCTCACACAAAGGATCCCCGCTGCTTCATCCTGCTCCCACCCAGCCAAATTTCAAGTCCCTGCTCTGAAGGACGGGGTCAGTGGAGCTATTCAAAGAAAAGGTCAACAGAATTTTTTTAATATAGGCAAAATAATGTATTGTCCCCCTAGCCTCATTATCCAAAACATCTGAACCATTTTGGCTGAAACCAACAAATAAATAAATATATAGCTCAGACTGAGAAAGACATCTAGCATGGAAAATTTCAGCCCAAGTAGTGTAAGTCTGGCAAAGTTATAATAAATTGAAAACAGGGTCTTATAATGGGAAGTGTCAGGCAATCTTAACAGGCAGCACTACCTGCCCCACCTATAATAAAATCTGTCTGATCTTCTAGGTCTCAGTCCAGGACCATTGAAGTCAACAGGAGTTTTAACACTGACTTCAGTAGTATTAGGTTCAGGCCCCTAACTGCACATAATATTTTGCTGTTTGGAAGCTGTGCGAGGGTTTTAAAGACCTAACATTCACTCAGACGCAAAGCTCAAAACACAATGATTCCTACCACTGCTTAAAATCAGACTTAAAAATGAAAGGAAACACATGATTGCAAACCAAACAATTAAGACTTCACTCCTGCTATTTTATACTTGGTAATTACTTGAAAATGTAATTAATAAAATAGTTTTGACATAGCCTAGCGAGAAGGCAGAAAGCAGCGGTGAAGACTGAAGTTTTTAAAGAAATTCTACAGCAGAAGAGGAATTAACAAGGTGACTGAGCTTAAAGCACCTGCAAAAAACTTAAGTTTTCCATTTTAAAAGAATGGGGGAGAAGATCTACTTGGCTGTCTATTTTGTGACAATGCAGTTTCTCTGTATGGATTGATACAACAAAATGTCAGATTCACACATGATTCAAAACATATATCCAAAAAACAAGCCTTCCCAGAGCAGCCTTTTAAAAAAAAAACAAAAAAAACCCACATATCTCCTGGCTCATAAGTCAAGAAGTCACTGTGGAGAACATACAGAGATCAGCAAAGCAAGAGTGCTCTAGAGAAATTCTTGAAGAAAATTCCATCACAGCTTCAGATAATACACTAACAGACATATGGCTGCCTTCAATAAACAATAATGGATGAGAAATGAGACAAAGCAGGAGCAATATCATGGCTTCAGTGTCAGTGATAAACAAGCATTAAAGCACTGAAGCACAGAACAGTTATGTCTGAACTTTTAAATCCAATGAAGTGAGCTGTAGCTCACGAAAGCTTATGCTCAAATAAATTTGTTAGTCTCTAAGGTGCCACAAGTACTTCTTTTCTTTTTGCAGATACAGACTAACACGGCTGCTACTCTGAAACCTCTCTCATCAGAGTTACCTAAAGAACTATTAGTTGATCAGATTCACAAAATCCTACTTTAAAAGTAATTATTGGTTTTTTCTCCCTAATGTAGGCAATTTAACTTAGACTAAAATCTTAGACATTAATATTTAGGTTCACAACTACTTCTCAGGTTGTTTCCCCCACCCCCACAAAACCATACAAGAGAAAGGTTTGAAATTGCCTTCAAATCACTTTCTTTGTTCTTGGATCTTCCTAGAGAGGTGACTAATCCTTCACAGACCAGAACAGAGTGTTAAATTGGAACCCTATCATCTTCATTTTAAGTTAACCTCATGTCATGGGAAAGAAGGGAAACTTTTAAAACTAAGACATTATTAAGTCACTGTGTAAGGCATAAATTTTTATGTGTGTATGTGCTACCTGTCATGTGAATACAGTATTCTGAATTATTGTTTGTCTTGAAACAGCCAAGGTCTTTTCACTATATTAAACAGTTCCTTTTTGTGTTACTATATATTTTCCATTACTTTAGTATATTCATAATTGGTCTTCTATTTTATACCTCTGACTGTTTTTAGGCCTCGCAGTTACTTGATGTAGTCAATTTAAAAGACATTTGTGCATGAGGATGTCTAGTTAATATTTGCCAGTGAAGTACTTTGGCCTGACGAGAGTTTTCGTCTCAAACTTTTAAGTACGAACTTTGTTGTTGCTTACTAAGTACCATGTTTAGCAAATGGAAATTAAAATGGAAAAGAAAGCAGCTACCTGTTTTTAGATTGCTGCCTGAAAGTCAGAAATTAAGGACAACACTCATTTGTAATAGTAAGCAAACACCACTTCTACAGCAAGCTTGAAAGGGAATTACTATAGTCTAAAACACAAAAATTGATCAATTTTTGCATATTTTGCCAATTTTTCAGAAACTTGCTGGCACATTAATCAACGGACTCATCATCCAAAATAATTCCAGCCAATCTTGCTTACATCCGTTTGCCTTATCAATGAGAGCACATTGTTAGCACCATCCACGGTTGTCTAAGTAGGGACAGTAAGAAAAAAACAAAACAAAAACAAAGGACAATTCCTATGCAAAAATAAATACTTGCAGCAGGAGTCTGTGCATTAAATAAAGCTTTGCAACACTTCCAGTTAGGTGAAACAAGAAAATATGGCAACAGGAAGAAAAAGAAAAATTCCCCCCTCCCACAACCTCCCAACTCACTCTTGTAGTGTTTCCACTCCTTTTTCTTTATACTGCAGTTCTTCCTTCATATGTGCCAACTCTCGTTTTAGTCTAGAAAGCTTAAAACAAAATATTTTTTAAGCAAAAATACATTATGGCAGCAAATCACTGAGTAACTATTATTATTCTTTCAAATAATTCTTCTTCAAATAATTGTTCTTTCAAGAATTTAAAATTACTGTGCATTGTTCAAAGACTAGTATTTTCAAAGTGAAAAGTGATAATCTGTTTGTTTTTTTAATCTACAGAAAAACAAAATCAACAAATGCTTTATAGAAATATTAATAAAAACCAACCCAACAATGCTCACAAAGGAACAACACTGCCAAATGTAAAAGGCAGCTGCTTCTTTGTATAATCTTCTACTATGCTATCTGCTATCACTTGTTCTGACAGCCAACAAGTCTCTGTCTACATGTCATTTCCCATCTTCCCCGGAACAGTGATTTCCCATCTAACCCTGTAGTAGACAGCCACCCAAAAACCTGCCCAACAATACTGAAAACTATAAGTCAGGCAGCCGGGAAGGGGAAGAGGTTCAGCACTATGGCTTTTTCCATGGGAAGAATGTTCATTTAAAGTCACTAGAGATTGTGATGATTCATCTGCCCACTTTTATTTCTGTATTCTAAAACAGAAGTACAAAGTGACCCTTCGGCAGCAGTAAATAGTGAAAGTTGCCTGGTGGATCATTTACGTAATGTAATAATAAGGAGCTGTTCATTATAATCTCCCCAAAATTTGGTGCATGTCTGCAGTGACATTTACGACCAGGTTTCACGATTTTAATAAAGGTGCTTCTTAATTGATGCTTATTGTAACAGATATGAAACCAGACATAATTCTGTGTATGGATGTGTTATATTTTTGGTTAAAAAGGTACATATATGTTTTGGGACAGGCTCTCCTTTGTTTATATACGCATTTCAATACATGATGCCGTCAACCTACTGCCACAGAAAAAAGGGAAAATGTGAGTTTCATAAACAGAAAAACTGAGTCGCCCAGAGATTTAGCAGATTTTCTACGATGTATCCGAAACACTGATAAGATGTATATAAATCAGTAAGTGACAAAATGATTAACATGACGTCTTCCTCATGCCCCGCAAAAACAGAAATCACATCATCATCATATCAAAACAGGCAGTATATAGTGACTTCTTGGATTATCTAGTCCAACCCTATAAAATAAACTCAGCTAAAATAAGAAAATATATCACTAATATCTTCCATGTTTACATATTCAATGGTGTATAGTATATTGCACTCTTTATATTAATTCCATCTACATGAGCATGCATAACACAGAAGTTCACCCTATGCAGGGAAGTAAAAAGGTGTATTTCATGGTCACTTTATTGTTCGACTACGGGGGGGGGGGGGGACAGAGATGGTAATCCATATGCAAGTAGAAAAGTCACTTATTTTCTTTAAACCTTGTTTAGACAAATTGAGTGACATTTTAACTTGCTATATTTTCTTGTTTGGTTTGCTGCATTTTCTAAACATTAGGTCTATCACATACACTATGTTGTAAATGCATGCTGACAGAATACATGCCTTTGATGGGTGGTGAACATAATTTATTTTCCAGAGCTACTCCTGTGAAAAGTGGTCACTAAATCATGAAGTCATAAACAGGACCACCACCCTTCAAGGATATGTATTTTATTTATTTCATGAATCCAGCATCTGGCATGCTAAGTCCCATTTTATCCATTAATAAAAGGAATATGCAATTTAGATATATGGTGGGCCTTAAGTTCTAAGTTGTTTTATTAATTGTGGACCTCTAACTAGCTTCTATTAAATGTGTAGAATTTTACTGTTCGTTAGGAACACTGACAGATTTGGAAACAAAAGTATAACTTTCCCCTCTACCACTGTAACTACTTCAGACAAGACAATATTCAAAATATGGTTCTAACCTAAAAATGGTTAAGTAAAAATGGTACTTTCTTATACAACAGATGTGGTCCGTATGTGTTCAGAGTTATATATGCTTACCATAGTATGTGATGGAGTGGTGGGCAGTAGGGGGAGAGGGTTTATTTGTCACTTTTTATTCTTTTATAGATGCAGCCCTGGGAAAACGATCTATTCTGGATTGTGCATCAACTGAACTGATCATTGAGTTCTCAACACAGAGCCACATCCTGACCTCAGTTACATCTATAGAACCCTATGGAACACAATAGCAAAATCTAAAGACAATTGGTTTTGACAAGTGTTGCTGGGGACAGAATTTGGCTTGCAGCATATTTGCTACTAGTGGTAATGCTCGAGACAGAAAGGAAATTATTTTTAAAATACAAGTTGAGTTTGTGTGTCTGTCATTCAGAAAAAAAATTCTTTACACTTATAAACAGAAAAAAAAATATTTGGAATCACTGAGACATAGTAAATATGGAACCGCACTGCTATTTTTATTAAATAATTGTTCAAGAGTAGAAGGGCACTTTAAACATGTGCAGTTTTAAAAAGTATACATACACAACTTCTAAGTCTAATGGTGGGTGCGTGGGTACAGCATTGTTTTAATCACATAACATCAAAAAAAGATTACTCACTCTGTCACGTCGGCTTGCTATTTCTGCTTTAATCTGATATGGGTCATACTTGGTATTAGTTGAAAATCCAGAGAATGCTAAACAAATGGAAAACAATGGTATTTTATAATAAATTTTTCACGTTTCCAATGTGTTAAATGATCGTGTGTGGGGGTTGTATGCCATGTAAATTGTACCATGAGGCTACCCAGTCCAAACATGTTTCTAAAACTTCAAATCCCCAACTGAGCAAATCACTTAAGCATGTGCTTAACTGTTTTGTGGGATCAGGGCCAAAAAGTACATACTTGTCAAAGTGTGGCTACACGTCATTCAGGGTTCCCAAAGTTGAGTCATTCTATTTCAAAGATGGAACAAGCTTATTTGTCTACAACTTCCAGACGTCTTTGTAGGATATGACAATCATTTGTGGCAAGACTTGCTCAGTGTAATTATTTTTGAGTATAACACAGAAATGTTTGTAGCCAAAATGATTTCTTCTAAACAGTAGTTGACAGTACGTTTAATGGATTTTTCCATTTATTTTTCTTGCAGTTAAGGAACTTTAATAAAAATTTAACAAATTTAATGTTCCTATGGTAACACAGTTTTTATTTACAACCTCCTCAACATGATTACAGATAGAAGTCATTTTTGGCTGTTAGTTAAGTGTATGGTATTTATATGCAATAAATATAAGAATTTATTTAGCTGGACAAAATTTGGACTGAACCATCTAATAGAATGTGAATCAATCTGGTACCAAATACATATAAAGGAAGTAAAATCACATCATCACAAATTTCAATTTAACAAAGCCTTTGTAAGAACAGAAAACTAGGAGAAATTGTTCCACATCAGTTTCCAGCTCAACCACCCCAGACTGATGAAATTCTGTCTGCTTGCAACTAAGTGCATTCAGTAACCACATCAAGTTTACAGTTCAAAAATGTCCTCACTCTCAGAGTTACAACCCCTCAACAGTGAGTGTTTTAATAATCTCATCACAACTTCTCTTAAGACAGTTATTTAAAGACACCTTTGTGTTTTCTCTTTTGGTAGACTGAGGTTTTCCAAGATGCAACATCATTTCATACACGAACATATTATTTCTTTTATAACGGTACAAGATTTCAAAAGTCAATCTGGGCTGAATTCTAACTGGGAAGTTATCTTGTGTGTACCTAAAGTTATTCATTATCTATCCTGAATTGCTATATAACAGCACTGTCTGTTGATTAAAAGCTGCTACCTTCCATTCCAGTGTAACTGTCAGGATCATCTCCGGAGCCTTTTTTAAAAATTGTCAATGCATTAACTACCTTCCAGTTATTTGCCACACGGGCTTGTTTCAGTGTTTATTATTGTTCAATGTATCAATTTGTTCCAAAACCTCCCTTTATTGACAGTTCCTCAGATTTGGGACAGTTCCTCAGATTTGTTGCCCAAAAAGGATTGCTCTGATGTGGGTATCTCCCCCACATCCTCTCCAGTGAAGACAGATGCAAAGAATTAATTTAGTTTCTTTGCAATAGCCTTGTCTTTCTTGACTGCTCCCTTAACACCTTGGTGGACTATTGGCCTCCATCCCGGTTTTGCAGGCTTCTGATGTACTTAAATTCTTACTGTTAGTTTTGCATCTTTAGCAAGTTGCTTCCCAAATTCTTTCATGGCCTGCCTTATTATATTTTCACACTTAACCTTCCAGAGATCATGCACCTTCTCATTTCCTTATTAGGATTTGACTTCCAAATTTTAAAGATGCCTTTTTGCCTGTTACAGCCTCCATTACTCTGCTGTTTAGCCATAGTGGCATTCTTTTGGTGGTCTTCTTGTCTTTTCTGAATTGGGGCACACATTTAATCTGAACCTCTATTATGCTGCTTGCAGGCATTTAATCCTTCTGACAGCTCCTTTTAATTTCTGTCTAACAAGCGTCCTCATTCTTGTGTAGTTCCCCTTTTTAAAGTTAAATGTTACTGCAGTGGGATTTTTTGGTATTATCCCCACACAAGGATGTGACATACAATGTCTCTTCATACTCTAGGAAAAAGAGAACTTAATGTGTGCAGTTTAATGCAATACCGAAGGGGAACATAATGTCAAGTAACTGTTTAAAAAAAAATTGAGAGTTGGGAAAATTATTTTCCATCACCATCTCAGGCATAAATGAGTAATAATGGCCTTAAATTATAACAAGAAATGTTTAATTTTAATGCCCCCTCATTCATTCCGTCATGTGGATCTGACCAGAATGCCTGTTTTGAGATTAGAAAGGATTTTTTTTCCTTTGGGGCCAAATTAGCAAGGTGTCTGGGGAGGGAGGTCTGGGTTTTGCCATGGAAGTCCTGTTGGTTAAAAGGAATAGTTAATGTTAAGAAGTAATACAGGAATATCTAATTCGTAGCAATTAGCAGCCAGTGTCTAATGTGGATAAAAAGGCTAAAAGGGCCAGCTCCCAGAAGTAAATGTGGTTAAGAGTCCCAGAAAATGGCTGGCGGACCTGTTAGAGTGTACAGAAAAGGGGAGACCTGAAGCCCTTGCAGACTGAGGTAGTAAAAGGATTCTGAAGTGGGCTAAGTCCAAGAGGTTAGGTTGGAGACTGCAAAATCTAATTTGCTGGTTTTATTGTGTGAAGCCATTTAGCCCAGCACTGGGCCCAATAAAATGCCTGGTATTTCAGGAGAGTCCCTCTCTACCCATTGTTAATGAAGTTGTGGCCTGACACTTTATAAGACAGCTCAGCATTTCATTCTGCTGTGTGTCTTGATCAATTGTGGAAAGAACTTTATAATACCGAATAAACCATGCAGTAACTTGCCAAAAGACGTCGTGCAATTGCTATCAATACATGAACTGAAATTCTCTAATCCAGAATTTCATAAACTTTTTCATAGTGTTGATCACAATTTAAGAGTGAAAGAGTTTCATGGACACCTCCACTTCCACCTGCAAACATACAGATCTCACCTTCCCCTGCTCATGAACACATAGCCTTGATGAATTTACAGCATATGTATACATAGAAAGGTCTATGTATTTTTAAACTGTCTTTTAATCCGATTTGACAGATGGAAACAAGAAGGATTATATGATCATCGTTCGACAAACCAGCTCTCCACAGATCCAGAACTGCTCTAACTGGTCAGAGACCAATACTTAGAAATGTTTACCGATACTGAAAACATTTTTACTGGTCTAAAATGTTTCTAGATCTTAAAGCACAAGTGAAACAGTTTATTACAAATATTTTTCCAGTATTTTGTTAGGCTTCTGATTCTGGGGAATGCCAGCAACACATCTCAGTAGTTCCAGAAACTTAAATTAGTTAGTATTTGTACCTTTCCTATGGATACTCTCCCAGCAAAGTCTGAGTAATTGTTTGTGTCCAATTCTGCTGCTGTTATACGCAGTTTACCTTTTCTGGGTAGAAGAAGAACTACAACAGTCCAATCACATAAAACAGTAAAATAATAATAATAAAAAAATCAGACCTTATTTCCCCAATACTTTCTCCACTTATATAAAAACTGCCCTGTGCAAAATGATAGGAAATAGGTTATCAAAATTAGTCGAACTAAAGTCTTGTGGAACTACTAAAAGTCTTGAAAAATAAAGAAAAATATTTATAAATTGGATGACTTTCCTATTTTAAAATTACATCAAATTATATTAATTTGCTTTTTTTCCCCATTCCAATTATGACATTATTTTAGCAGCTAATCTTGCATGCCAAAAGAGCTGAGATATAAATGCTTCATAAAGCACCAGTTTCAGCCTGTTACAGTTTTTGCAATACCAGCAACTAAAACTATGTTAGACTATAATTGGGAAGAAAGCAAGATGGCAATCTAAGTAGTATGACTTTGGTATCCAGTACCTCAGAAACCAAAAGGGCCAAAAACAAAAGCTATTTCTCAGCTTTCCAACAGTACATACCACTAGTGGTTTGATAGACTTTGCCACTGATCCCTTGGCCCAACAAAGTTTTTTTGGCCATTGTTACAGGAGTAAATATTATTAGATCAGGGTAATTTTCAGAGAGTTGGATTCACACCAAGAATAGATAAAAATTTAATAAGGATGTTATTGAAATCTATTAATATTATTCTGGGGCAACAGGGAGGGAAGGACAAAGACTCAAAAGTTCCTTACAACTCCAATATCTAAAGGAACTTAGTTTTATTTATCAGCTCACTGATTATTTCAACAAAAACAAATTCTCAAGTAGTTGTTGCAGGAAACAGCAGAGAAAAATGTAAGATGGTTTTTGCACAGCTCTGAAAAAACATTTTTGATTTTTAAACAAACATTAATCCTACAGTGATAGATTTTTTAAAATATTCTGAAACCAGAGGGCATACCATGTAAAAATTATTCACAAATTATAGGTGTTAGGAGGGAACTAAAATAGTGAAGCTGGAAAGAAGGACAGCCAAATATAGCTTTTACTTTAGAGGAAAAGAGACATATGCACTTGAGAAAACAGTCAAACATGAATTCATTTACTTTGCATTTGTCATAACTGCTACTGCCACGATAATTATTAAAGATTATTATTAAAGATAATTATTAAAGATAAATACTTTTTAAACAGGATTTTTTGTTTCGAGTCTATTTTCACTACTTGATCCCGCACTTAAATTTATAATGCTGCTATTGTTAATATCATGTTTATTACCATGTTAACATATGACTATGATGTCACAAAATGTTACAATTAAAACTTAAGAAAGAGAAGATCATAGAATATCATGGTTGGAAGGGACCTCAGGAGATCATCTAGTCCAACCCCCTGCTCAAAGCAGGACCAATCCCTAACTAAATCATCCCAGCCAGGGCTTTGTCAAGCCTGACCTTAAAAACTTCTAAGGAAGGGGATTCCACCACCTCCCTAGGTAACACATTCCAGTGTTTCACCACCCTCCTAGAGAAAAGTTTTTCCTAATATCCAACCTAAACCTCCCCCTACTGCAACTTGAGACCATTACTCCTTCTTCTGTCATCTGCTACCACTGAGAACAGTCTAGATCCATCCTCTTTGGAACCCCCTTTCAGGTAGTTGAAAGCAGCTATCAAATCCCCCCTCATTCTTCTCTTCCACAGACTAAACAATCCCAGTTCCCTCAGCCTCTCCTCATAAGTCATGTGTTCCAGACCCCTAATCATTTTTGTTGCCCTCTGATGGACATTTTCCAATTTTTTCAAATCCTTCTTGTAGTGTGGGGCCCAAAACTGGACACAGTACTCCAGAGGGGACCTCACCAATGCCCAATAGAGGGGAACGATCACATCCCTCAATCTGCTGGCAATGCCCCTACTTATACATCCCAAAATGCCATTGGCCTTCTTGGCAACAAGGGCACACTGTTGACTCATAGCCAGCTTCTCGTCCACTGTAACCCCTAGATCCTTTTCTGCAGAACTGCTGCTTAGCCGCTTGGTCCCTAGTCTGTAGCAGTGCATAGGATTCTTCCGTCCTAGGTGCAGGACTCTGCACTTGTCCTTGTTGAACCTCACAAGATTTCTTTTGGCCCAATCCTCGAATTTGTCTAGGTCCCTCTGTATCCTATCCCTACCCTCCAGCGTATCTAGCTCTCCTCTCAGTTTAGTGTCATCTGCAAACTTGCTGAGGGTGCAATCCACATCATCCTCCAGATCATTTATGAAGATATTCAACAAAACCGGCCCCAGGACCGACCCTTGGAGCACTCCACTTGATACCAGCTGCCAACTAGACATGGAGCCATTGATCACTACCCGTTGAGCCCGACAATCTAGCCAGCTTTCTATCCACCTTATAGTCCATTCATCCAGCCCATACTACTTTAACTTGCTGGCAAGAATACTGTGGGAGACCATGCCAAAAGCTTTGTTAAAGTCAAGGAACAACACATCCACTGCTTTCCCCTCATACACAGAGTCAGTTATCTCGTTGTAGAAGGCAATTAGATTAGTCAGGCATGACTTGCCCTTGGTGAATCCATGCTGACTGTTCCTGATCACTTTCCTCTCCTCTAAGTGCTTCAGAATTGATTCCTTGAGGACTTGCTCCATGATTTTTCCAGGGACTGAGGTGAGGCTGACTGGCCTGTAGTTCCCGGATCCTCCTTCTTCCCTTTTTTAAAGACGGGCACTACATCAGCCTTTTTCCAGTCGTCCGGGACCTCCCCCGATCGCCATGAGTTTTCAAAGATAATGGCCAGTGGCTCTGCAATCACATCCGCCAACTCCTTTAGCACTCTTGGATGCAGCGCATCCGGCCCCATTGACTTGTGCTCGTTCAGCTTTTCTAAATAGTCCTGAACCACTTCTTTCTCCACAGAGGGCTGGTCACCTCATCCCCATGTTGTGCTGCCCAGTGCACTAGTCTGGGAGCTGAACTTGTTCGTGAAGACAGAGGCAAAAAAAGCATTGAGTACATTAGCTTTTTCCGCATCCTCTGTCACTAGGTTGCCTCCATCATTCAGTAAGGGCCCCACACTTTCCATGACTTTCTTCTTGTTGCTAACATACCTGAAGAAACCCTTCTTGTTCCTCTTAACATCTCTTGCCAGCTGCAACTCCAGGTGTGACTTGGCCTTCCTGATTTCACTCCTGCATGCCTGAGCAATATTTTTATACTCTTCCCTGGTCATTTGTCCAATCTTCCACTTCTTGTAAGCTTCTTTTTTGTGTTTAAGATCAGCAAGGATTTCACTGTTAAGCCAAGCTGGTTGCCTGCCATATTTACTATTCTTTCTACACATCGGGATGGTTTGTCCCTGTAACCTCAATAAGGATTCTTTAAAATGCAGCCAGCTCTCCTGGACTCCTTTCCCCCTCATGTTATTCTCCCAGGGGATCCTGCCCATCAGTTCCCTGAGGGAGTCAAAGTCTGCTTTTCTGAAGTCCAGGATCTGTATTCTGCTGCTCTCCTTTCTTCCCTGTGTCAGGATCCTGAACTCGACCATCTCATGGTCACTGCCTCCCAGGTTCCCATCCACTTTAGCTTCCCCTACTAATTCTTTCCGGTTTGTGAGCAGCAGGTCAAGAAGAGCTCTGCCCTAGTTGCTTCCTCCAGCACCTGCACCAGGAAATTGTCCCCTACACTTTCCAAAAACTTCCTGGATTGTCTGTGCACCGCTGTATTGCTCTCCCAGCAGATATCAGGGTGATTGAAGTCTCCCATGAGAACCAGGGCTTGCGATCTAATAACTTCCGTTAGTTGCTGGAAGAAAGCCTCGTCCACCTCATCCCCCTGGTCCGGTGGTCTATAGCAGACTCCCACCACGACATCACCCTGGTTGCTCACACTTCTAAACTTAATCCAGAGACTCTCAGGTTTTTCTGCAGTTTCATACTGGAGCTCCGAGCAATCATACTGCTCTCTTGCAACTCCCCCACCTTTTCTGGCCTGCCTTTCCTTTCTGAACAGTTTATATCCATCCATGACAGTACTCCAGTCATGTGAGTTATCCCACCAAGTCTCTGTTATCCCAATCACATCATAATTCCTTGACTGTGCCAGGATTTCCAGTTCTCCCTGATTGTTTCCCAGGCTTCTTGCATTTGTGTATAGGCACTTGAGATAACTCGTTGTTTGTCCTGCTTTCTTAGTATAAAGCAGGAGCCCTCCCCTCTTGTGCTCTCCTGCTCGTGCTTCCTCCCGGTATCCCATGTCCCCACTTACCTCAGGGCTTTGGTCTCCTTCCCCCAGTGAACCTAGTTTAAAGCCCTCCTCACTAGGTTAGCCAGCCTGCTTGCGAAGAAGCTCTTCCCTCTCTTCGTTAGGTGGAGCCCGTCTCTGTTTAGCACTCCTCCTTCTTGGAGCACCATTCCATGTCAAAGAATCCAAAGCCTTCTCTCCGACACCACCTGCGTAGCCATTCGTTGACTTCCACGATTCGACGGCCTTTTCCTTCCACGGGGAGGATGGATGAGACCACCACTTGCGCCTCAAACTCTTTTATCCTTCTTCCCAGAGCCACGTAGTCTGCAGTGATCCACTCAAGGTCATTCTTGGCAGTATCATTGGTGCCCACATGGAGAAGCAGGAAGGGGTAGCGATCCGAGGGCTTGATGAGTCTCGGCAGTCTCTCCGTCACATCGTGAATTCTAGCTCCTGGCAAGCAGCAGACTTCTCGGTTTTCCTGGTCGGGGCGGCAGATAGATGACTCAGTCCCCCTAAGAAGAGAGTCCCCGACCACCACCACCCACCTCCTCCTCTTGGGAGCGGTCGTTGTGGAACCCCCATCCCTGGATGGAAATGCGTAGGAGAACTCTGTCTTAAATAATTGTTATTTAAATAAATCACTTGCCATATAATATAGCTGAAAGAAAGAAATTTTAACCAAAGAACAACTATTTACCTTACAGTAACTACAATTCTTCAAGATGCTGTAGTCGCTGTGGACTTGTGTGCGCACATGCGATTCTCACACACAAGATCAGTTTGTTTGTTTTGTAAACCGCAGAGTCTGTCAGAGCCACACACATGCCCTCTGCTTCCTCATGCTCCCATGTGAGGGCATAAAGGGAAGAGTGCCATGACTCTCCCTTAATTCCCTTGTAATTGAAAGCTTGGGTAGCTGAAAAACCAAAAAGCAGAGCTTGAGGGCGGGTTGTGGGATCCACACTGACATCATCATCTCAAAAGAGCCATAACCATTTGTAGGGTAAGAAAGAAGGACCAGGGAGAGCATGTGTCAGTGTGGACCCCACTTTAGGTGGCTGGCAAGCAGTAACCCCTCAGGATGATAGGAATGAGGCGTTCCAATTGCATGAGTTGAATAGGGATTGTAGTATTGCTCTCCCAAAGTTGGTATTTGGCCTAGCAGATAAGTTCAAGGAATAGTGCTTGACAAATGTCAGAGGGTTATTTCAAGTCACTGCCTTATCAATCTCTGATATTGGCAAAATCCTGTAGCAGGGAGAGGATATTGTTTGCACTCTGGCAGAGTTTGAATCTTGATGTTTGGTGGGAGAAGCTGACAGGCAAGTGAGGTACTTTGTGTTATCCATTTTTATATCCTTTGAGAAGAAGAGGATGGACCTTTCAAATGATCGGGCTACAGTCTGAATAGTTTGGTCCTGTCAGTATGATAAAGCAAAGTCCTGGAAATGTGAACTATATGTATTTTCTTTCCTCCTTGAGCAGAGTGTGATTTCAGGGAGAGGGCAAGTAGGATGAACAGATGGTTTAGATGAAAATCAGAGACCACCTTCAGAATAAACTTTGGGTGTTGTCTCAGCACCATTTTGTCACTATGGAAGGTCATATAATGGGGGACAGCCATAAGTGCCTAAAGCCAGTTCACTCTCTTGGTTGAAATAGCCATGAGGGACACCATCTTCCAAGTGAGTTAGTCCAGGAAACATTCTGAGAGAGGTTCACACGGAGGTTTCACAAGTTTCAGGAGGACCATACTAAGGTCCCAAGCAGGAGCAGGTTTTCTGACCAGTTTGTATGAGTCTCTTGAAAATCTTTGATACTATGGGATGATAAAAGATCAGGCACTGCAGTACAGGCAGATGGCAAGCTGAAATCACTATGAAGTAGACCTTTATAGAGCTAAATGGAAGCCTGCTGCTTCAATGGTAACCCCGTAGTAGAAGATCCTTAGTACTTAAGTCTGGATCATGTCCAGACCATGATGGGCTGCCTATATTGGAGAACCTCTACCATTTGGATGAGTAGGTCCATCTGATAGATATTTTCCTACTTTGAACCAGAATTTCCTGGATCCTATCCATGGTACTTAACCCAGTCAATGGCCACGCTGTTAGGGGTGGCAACTCTGGGTCTGGATGGAGTATCTGAGTATGGTGTTGTGAGATCAGGTCTGGATGGTCCACGATTTGGATCAAAGACTGAATGAACATTAGCAAGAGACCTGTCAGCCAAAACCATCTCACCCAATCCAGGAACAATGAGAATGACCATGGTCTTGTCGCTCCCAGTCTTGGAGATCATCAGGGAAATCTGTGGGACAGTCTATTGAAGAATGCATCCAGTAACGATCCTGGGCTCAGACCTCCTCTGGAGCAAAAGCAGTGACATGTGGTGTTGTCGTTTGTGTGAGACAAGTCTACTAGGGATTTCCGAACATGGAACAGCTCTTCTGCAATGAATCTATGCAAGGACCATCTATGGTTAGTCACAGATCGCCTGCTCAGGAAGTCTGCCAGGTTGTTGCTGACTCCTAGGAAGTGAAGAGTCATCAGAATCAACCCATTCTGACAGCATCAAGTCCGGAATCTGATGGTTTCCAGGAAGATGGACAAGGACCAGGTGTCCACTTGTTTGTTTATGCAGTGCATAGCTGTTATGATAGACCCAGGCCAGTTGCGTACAGCAGAGTAGAAGAAGGCAGATATACTGGCCACTGGATAAGTAGTTTTCTGTTCCCTGACTGACCAGAGCAGGGGCTGCTCCAGGCTAGGGTGGACACATGACTCCAATTAGCCTGCAAAGAGTCAGGTGAGGCCATTAAGCTAATGCAAACACCTGACTCTAATTAAGGCCCCTCTGATACTATAAAAGGGCTCACTCCGGTCAGGCCAAGGAGAGCCAGGGAGCCAGAGGAGAGGAAGTGCAGCTGAAGGGCTGGGTAATGAAGACATCCTCAAGCCACTGGAAAGGGAGCCCTAAGGTAAGGGTGAAGAAGGCATTAAAAGAGAGAAACAGGAGAGCTGTGGGGAAGTGGCCCAGGGAAATGTAGCAACTCTGGCAGTGAAAGGTCAGCTGCCAACAGTTGCTGCCATTAGGGTCCCTGGGCCAGAACCCAGAGTAGAGGATGGCCCGGGTTCCCCACAACCCAACACTACAGAAACACCTCCTGGGAAAGAAAGACAGGACCCTGTCAGGACAGGAGGCTAAACGGTTTGGGAATAAGCCCATAGGGACAACAGAGACCGTGGGAGTTCTCTCACCAACCTCCTTGCTGGCTTATGATGGAAAGGGCTCAGTAGACTGTGACCCTGACCCTAGAGAGAGAAGGGTTACATTGAGGGTCGCAGTGAGCCTCTGATGCTACCATAAACCGCCTGGAAGCTCGGGACCCATGGGGACAAGGTCAGAGCTCTGCCACACTGTCTTGTCCATGAAGATTTGCACTTCCAATTCCGGAGGATCTGTAGGAACATCACACTGACCAGTCTAACGGCTCTCAGCTTCAGGACTTTCATATATAACTCCATATCATCTGAGGACCAGGTCCCTTGAGTCTGCAGTGGTCAAAATGAGTTTCCCTGATTGCTCCTGACACATCCGTGATCAGCGCAACTTCATGAGGGACTGAACAGGGCATTTGTGGAATCCAACCACTAAGCCAGCTCAGCAGTGACTGATATGTGAGGCACAGAGATTTTCCTGTCTAGTCAATGTTGCAGAGAATAGCCTGACCTGAGCTAGAGCTAGAGGAATGTGATTGCCTTGCCTTGCCTTACCCAGGTGGGCAGCCACCACTGCTAGAGTATTTACAAAAAGCCTACATGCCCTGGAGAGTCCAAATGGAGTACCTTGTATTGGTAGTGATTAAGTTTCACTGTGAAACTCAAGTACTTCCTGAGGGCTGAGTGAATATCTATATGAAAGTACACATCTCCCAAGTCAAGAGCCACAAACTAATCTTGAGTCTGAAGAGATGGAATGATGGATGCACATGTTACCATCCTGAATCTGGGGCAGTGTATGTATTTGTTCAGTCTCCAGTCAAATCTGCTAGCTGGATGACAGGGTGGGACGAATGCCAGAGGATCCAGAAGAGTGGCATCTTTGAGTATCATGATCATTTTCAGAATGGTACTCCAGCTGTCTGCTCTGGGAGTATGGATGAGCCCACAGTCTTCGTTGGGGCTGGTACTTATAGAGCTTCCTGTAGGGGGTCGGTGTGTAGACCCCCAGCAGGGTTACATGGGACATCTCCAATTTAAACGCAAAATTGTCTGTCCCATACTAAGTCAGTATGGGATGCATTTTATCCCATATTTCAACTTGGCACATGGGGTCTCAATGCCACTCAGAGTCATGCCAGAGGCTCCGACTGTTCCCAGCACCTGCATGGAACCTTAACAGGTGCCACAGTGGCAGCACCCAGAGCTAGAGAAAGGACCCCTGGGAAGAATGGGAGACAAGAAGGGACTTTCCCCCAGAGATGCAAGTGAAGACTAGGCACATCTGAGGTTTGTCCCATACTTTTGAAATTTAAAGTTGGCAAGCCTAGTCACCAGTGATCTCAGGGTGGCCCCAGTGTCCTTTAAGGAATTATTTTGCCAATACTCTTTTTGAAGCGCTCCATGCCACAAACAGCAAATCTTGTTTGGTATCCTGGACTTCTCTAGGTAGCTCTTCTGATGCCAGAGCCAAGAGGCCCATCTCATGTTCATGGTCATGGCCATCTACCTTCTGGCTGTGCCAGAGGCACCCATGTCAGCTTGTGAGGCTGTTCTGGCCACTGTCTGGTCCTCTCTGATGACCTCCTTTAATTCCTCCCAAACATCCTGTAGCACATTTGTCAGAAAGAGTCACTCTTTCCCATATCAGGAAATTATATTTGGCTAACAGTGATTCATAGTGTGCCACATGGAGTTGCAGTGAGGCAAATGAGTAGACTTTGCACCCAAACAGGTTCACACAGGCACCCAAAAAGCTTTTCAGGGTCTTTGTCCTTGGATGTGCCTTTTGTCAATTTTGATTTTTCCTGCACTGCTGCAACTACCAATTAATCTGGAAGAGAGGGGAGAAGGGAAGAGAAGTGCTCAGTGGTTTTTGGAGGCACCTGATAATGCTTCTCCACCAGTCTGCGCGTGGGCTGGATGGTTGCTGGGGTATGCAGAGCCCCTGTCCTGATTCCAGTATGCCTGCAGTTACAAGATACACAATTCTGGATGGAGCCAGTGTGATCAAGAAATTAAAGACTTTGTGTGATTTCTCTTGGATTACCATCATTTTTCTGTCCAGAGTCTTCACTATGTGAGTTGGAAGATCCTAGAGTACTTTAAAGTCCTGGGTCACCAGGGCTAAAGATGGTATGACAACCTAGTCAGGAAACAATGAAGATGGAGGCCAAGGTGCCATTGTTTCTCCGGTGTCCCTACTTCTTGGAAATAAATGGGTGGCTCTGGTGTCAGTGGTCCAGGTCATGATACCGCTGGGGAGCCTGATCTCTTCATCTTCCTCTACCTACAGGAGAGGGATCTGCTATGGGATACCAGAGATGATTGGTCCCCAGTATGGCCGGAGTAGCCTGGTATATGGTTACTAGCCCAGGAGCGACTGGTTGACTCAGTGCCACTCCTGTTGTCTTTGTGGCTGCACTGCAACAGGGACCGCCCCCCAAGACATCCTCAGGGCCACTCGCAGATGGTAACAGGGAGGCATCCCTGCTTGATCCTGGGGAGGAGGCATAGCTCAACAATGATGAGAAAAAGTAGTCCTCGAATGGTGGACAATTCGCTCCAGGGCTCAGTGCCACTTCAGTACTAACAATGACCCTGGAGGGAATCCTGGCAGTTCCACAAGGGTATACATCAGTCCTGTGGCATGGCTGATGCCTTCACTGGTGTCAGCTTAGTCAGTGCCACCCTCCATGGTAGAAGATTTGGGCTCTTTATCCTTTGAGGAGTGATGCCTCTTCTCCTTTCTATAGGGCGATGCCTCCCTACACCTGGGGCCATGTCTGGTCTCAGTTTGTCCCTTCCCATCCTTATGTTGGGTGCTGGCTCCAAACACGATGTTGTGTATGCCAGAAGAGCTAGTCCAGAGGTCAGTTGGTATTCATGCTGATTTTGTACCCAATTTCAATCCTGAGGTAGCTATGGTTAGTGTAGATGATCCCAGTACCAGGGTACTCGATGTGCATGCAATGGTGCAGTTTTCTTCACTTCCTTCCTTTCATTACCAAATCCTGGGTTGTGGTGCTTGCTGGTACTGTGGGGTCAGGGGTGGGAGGGAAGGAAATGGGGAGGCAGCGATTAAGTGCAGTTTCAGACATACATTCCTTGACTTGCTCATCCTCACTGAGGAGGATGTATACACCGAGCAGGTTATCGGCAAGTGGCTGCCCCCCGACAGAAAAGTCATCAGCTCCACCTCTCAAATTGGGGGATGAGTCCATTACAGATCAGGGAGGGCTAAAACCCTAGGGCTTAAAAGAAAAGCTCTAAACTTCTGACAAGTAGATTTCATCAAAAATTGAAAGGATGGAAATATAAATCTAATCTAATATGGAAGGCCTTTGAAGGAAAGTACCACAGATTTTTGTAGTATCCCGTTTTATTTATACTTTGATGCAACAGACCAAATATATAATACATTGAATGTACGTTTAACATTTGTGTTAGTAAATCTGTCACCTTATTGTGATTAATATGAACAAAAGTATTGTAAACTAAAAATGAACAAAGTTATTGTCAATGTTGGGCCTCAAACTTCTGGAAGCTTCAAAAAGCAAGATCGGCAAAGTTAAATTGAAACTTGAGGTCAGGATGCGCTGCAACCAGATGACACTTTAGGCTGGCTCATATGTATGAAGATAAACTATGCACTCGAGCATAGCTTATAATATTAAAGTAACCACATTTGAGATAATTGGCTACATGAAGATAAACTATGGACCCGCCCATAGTTTATAACATCAAAGTAACCACGCTAAGAATTTGGCCCACCCTGATTGGTAGGTCTGTTTTAAACAAGGCCGACAGATGAGATAAAAAGTACAAAGGCACAAAACTAAGGTGTGTGTGTTTGATTAAGAGGACCCCTCTGATAGTGAAAACTGACTCATACCCCCTGAACCAAAGGGATGTGTACTTCTTGACTGTCTGTACCTGGCCAGGGCGAAAAATGGCCGACTGAAGGGTAACGTATTTTCGGACGAATGCAGGGTAAGATTATGTAGTAAAGAAGCCTGGTTGCTCGAGCTGAATTGATCTCAAGTTTCTATCGCTACTATACTGTTAAGAATAGTAGTAGCTAGTTGATGAATAACTTAACATGTACTTGTGCTTGTCTTCAGTATAACTTGCCATTTATATTAATCCTTATTCAGTGCTGGACTTTAATCTTTCTTTTCTTGTTTTGTCTGTGTTGCTTTTATAGCCGGAAATCATTAAAAACCTTTTTTGAGGAATAATTAGTAGTTTTAATTTCTCAATTAAATATGGGCTCTACTCAACCTCATTACATCTGTGTCGGGTGGTGGGAAGCAGCAATCACCCAGGGCACAATTAGGGCCCTGATGCAAGTCCCCTTGTTCCTTCATCTCCGCACTTATGTAAAATTCTGTCCTATAATTGCAACTTAAAGTTATCAAAAGAAGTTCAGCCATGAAGAAGAACCACAGTGATTTGGACAGAAGATCTTTGCTTTTTCCTAACAGTGTGGTTCCATTCTGAAATAACTAAAGCATTTATGGCTAATACTCAACACCCTTCGTAGTATTTTTTGCCCACCAAGAGTGGGGGTGGAGAGAGGGGGAGGGATGGAAAATCACTGAGAACAGGGGGCAGAAGAATCAGAGAGGGAGTGATTCTATACTCAGGGGTGAGAGGGTGCAGCCAGCAACAGATGAAGAAGGAAAGTTCCTGGTGTTCCTACCTGCTCCCATTGCTGCCCTGCTAGGTCCCGCTCCCTGCTCGATCCCGAGCGCCACAGCAGCCACTCTCCCCCCCTCGTCCACCAGGCATGCACTAGTTTTCAAGGCAGCAGAGTTCCCCACTCCCAATATTTCCATTGCAGGGCTGTAGCTCTGCCACAATATCTTAAAAGATCATTTTAAAAATAAATACCTGGGGTTTTTTGGGTTTAATTTTGAAAACCATGTAAAAAAGAATCAATGAGGATTATGAGGTGGAGGGATCGCCAAGGTAAAAAGACATTGAGTTTTATGATATTATGCATGAAACAAGAACAACATCTAAGAACTGGCTAAACAAAGTAGCCTTTTAGTAAAGGCACATACAATTATTAAAAGGATTTTTTTACACAAATTATCTAGTTGTGTACTATATAAATATATTAACTATTTGGACACTCTGGCACCGAGCCCTTCAAAATGCCAAAGTCATGCATCAAACATCTCTGTTCCTGGCTCTGAATATCAAAGTAAATGTTACATTTAAAAGCAGGCACTAATAAAAGAGAATAAATTGTACTGGGATTGGACAGTAAGTTGGACTGTGAAGGCAGTCATCTGTAGAAACCTTTTATGTCTATTCCACCACAGTCACTAACCAGTGGTTGGCCATATGAAAGGAAGCTTTCTCTGGTACTCACATTATAAAGTCATCTCTCATAAAATGTCCAGCTTGGCTCCTAAAGCCACTTCAAAACCTACTCTCAACTAGTGATGGATGAACCTCAATGGGTTCAGTTAATCATCCACTGTGATCCAAACTTTTTTGGACTTTCACTCATTTCATCCTTTCCTAATAGCCACTTTGCCCTTTCCCCTTTTGGTAGCCCCCATTCCTCCACAACCCACACTAAATACCATTTTTTTCCCCTGCAACATGCTCCTGTTTCCCTGTACGACATACAATGAACCTCCACCTACTCCTCCATTTGTCCCTCACTCTCCTTTAGATATTTGTTGCGGGGATACAGTTGCCTCTGTGCTGGACCCCAGGAACTTGTACTTTTAACTATCACAAGGTCTGGCAAATCTTGGTGTGACTTAACCCAAACTGAACTATGTAAGACACAACGTAAGAGATTTTAAAGTTGAGGCAGCTAGGTTCTTCAACAGACCTTAAACAGTATTAAATAACATAATGGAGAGATCTGAGGGGGGGTGAGGAGTTAGAGTCTGTTGGAGACTCCAGAGTTAGGGAGGAAAAATAACTAGAGGCCTGTGGGACAGTAAAGGAGCAGCAGAGGACAACTGAATTATAGTGTAGGGAGAAGTGAGTGAACCAATTCTTATTAGGTGATACTATTTTTTCAAGTAGCACTGACCAAAGAAATCCTTAGCTGAGGTAATACATTTATTAAGAACTGTGTATGGAGTTAAGGGAATTTTTCAATTTTCTAATTAGCTTAAGGCAAGTAAATTTGTCACCTGCTGGTACAGAGTGTTGCAAATTAACACAATAGATTGCCATTGTGCAAAGGACAGTGCCTTCTGGACTGACAATCCTGAGATGTTGCTCATGTCTATTCCACAATAGGTGTGCGTGCTTGTCACGTGCAGCAGTGCCGGAAGTTTTTCCCCGAGCAGTACCCGTAGGGGGGAGCGCCTCCCCCCCGCGACCTCTGGAGCGGCGCCTGCCTGGCACGGTATAAGGGGGGCTGCGCTCCCCCCACCCTCAGTTCCTTCTTGCCAGACAACTCCGACAGAGGGGAAGGAAGGCGGAATGTGGAATAGACATGAGCAACACATCTCGAAGAACACCAGTTATGGAAAAGGTAATGGTCTTTTCTTCTTCGAGTGATTGCTCATGTGTATTCCACAATAGGTGATTCCAAGCTATATCTGTTGGAGGTGGGTAGGAGTTCACAAGTTCTCGGGACGGTGTACTGCCCTGCCGAACCTGGCATCATCCCTGGCCTGAGAGACGATAGCATAGTGTGAGGTGAATGTGTGAACCAAAGACCACGTGGCAGCCCTACAAATGTCCTGGATGGGGGACATGGGCCACGAAGGCAGACGACGAGACCTGTGCCCAAGTTGAGTGTGCCCTCACAATGGGCGACGGGGGAACCCCCGCCAGCTCATAACAGGAACGGATGCATGAAGTGATCCACTTAGAAAGCCGCTGAGCGGCAATCGGCTGACCCTTTGCGCACTCAGCCGAGGCGACAAACAGTTGCGAAGATTTTCTGAATGGCTTGGTCCACTCGAGGTAGAAAGCCAGAGCTTGCCTCATGTCGAGCGTGTGGAGACAGCATTCCTCACTAGTCACATGAGGCTTGGTGCAGAGGACTGACAGAAAAACATCCTAACCCATGTGGTAGGCGGAGACCACTTTCGGGAGGAACGCAGGGTGTGGGCGGAGCTGGACCTTGTCCTTATGAAAAACCATATACGGTGGTTCACAGGTTAGGTCCCTGAGCTCCAAGAACTGCCTGGCCGACGTGACAGCTACCAGGAAGGCCACCTTCCACGAGAAGTGAGACCAGAAACACGTGGCCAGTGGTACAAACGGGGCCCCCCGTGAGACGAGCCAGCACCAGGTTTCGGTCCCACTGTGGAACCAGGGGCTTGGAATATAGGTAGAGATGGTCCAAATCCTTAAGGAAGCGGCCATAGCATGGGAAAACACTGTGTGCCCTTGCACCAGGGGATGAAAGGCCGATATGGCTGCCAAGTGTACCCTGACTGACGAGGGAGCCAGTCCCTGGGCCCTCAGGTGGAGGAGGTAACCAAGGATAAGCTGGATCGGGGCAGCCATCGGGGAAACACCCTGGCCTGCTGCCCACCTTGAAAACCAAGACCACTTCACCACATAGGAAGCGGCAAGTGGAGGGCCGTCTACTTTCGAGGAGGACGTGCTGAACCTGTTCTGAGCATGTCCTTTCCTCGCCACCTAGCCACTGAGCAGCCGTGCCATGAGGTGAAGCATTGCTCGGTTGGGATGGAGGAGGCGGCCCTGGTCCTGAGAGAGCAGGTCTGGGTGGAGTGGCACTGCCATGGCGGAGCTACCACCAGCCCCAAGAGGGTCCCATACCAGTGCTGCCTGGGCCACAGCAGGGCAACAAGGAGAACCCTGGCTTTGTCCGTCTTTATTTTCTCCAGGGCCTTGCTGATCAGAGGAAACAGGGGAAAGGCGTAGAGGAGCTGACCTGACCAGGACAGGGTAAAGACATTGGAGATAGCACCCCTCCCTAGGCCCCTCCGTGGCAGAACCAGGGGCATCATCGGTTCTGCCTGGTCGCAAATAGGTCCACCTGGGGAGTGCCCCACCTTTGGAAAAGCTGGTGAGCCACTTCCAGGTGTAGAGACCACTCGTGCTGAGAGGAAAAATTCCTGCTCAAGTGATCCACCCTGACATTCCGGGCGCCCGGCAGTTGGAAGGCTTTTAGGTAGATGTCACGGGTTATACAGAAGTCCCACAGACTGAGTGCTTCGTGGCAGAGGGCAGAGGATCAGGCCCCACCTTGCCTGTAGATATAGAACATCGAGGCCATGTTGTCCATGAGGACCCTGACTACCTAGCCCTCCAGCTGCGAGTAGAAGGCCATACACGCCAGTTACACCGCCCTGAGTTCCTTGATGTTTATATGAAGGGATAGGTCTTGTAGAGACCACAGGCCTTGGGTCTGAAAGTTCGGCACCCAACCCAGGTCCGACGCATCGGACACCAGCTCCAACAACGGGGCCCTGTCCCTGAATGGAGCATGTCTTAAACTCTTTCTTATCGCGCTCCTGAAGGAGTCCTCAAACTTGGGAAGGGATTCCCAGAGGTTAAACTCGCAGCGACCCAGGAGAGCCCGATGGTTTGCTACTCATAGCTGAAAGCTTGACGACGAATAAACTTTTCCCCCAAAAGTATCCAGCCTCCAAGAGTCTTTGTTCTTGGGGGTTGGGGCTGGTTGCCCCTGCCGCTTCCTGTGGTTGACTGACTCGACCACCAAGGAGTTAGGCGCCGGGTGGGTATACAGATACTCATGTCCCTTCGTGGGTACAAAGTACTTGCGCTCTGCCTTTTTAGAAATGGGAGCCAACAAGGCTGGTGTTTGTCACAGGGCATTTGAAATTCTTGCCACCCCTTCATGCCTGGTGCTGAAGGGGACAGCATATTCAACAGGGAGTCTGAGGGCTCTTCCATCTCCTCAGCCTGGAGGTGGAGACTTGCTGCCACCCTATGTAGGAGGTCTTGGTGGGCCCAGTAATCCTCCTGCGGGACGGTGGGGGGTGGGGGGGGGCTGCAATCAGCTCCTTCGGACAGGGCAAGGCCGGTGCAGTGCTTTGGGTGTCGTCCGGCACTGGAGGATCCACCACCTGATCAGACTCCAGGCACGGTACCGAGGACACAGGTCCCACCAACCTTTTTTCTGGTGGTCTAAAGGTGGACGCCGACGGTATTTCCAAGGCCCGGGCCACCGAGCGAGCCTCCACCTGGGGGCTGCACCGTAGGCCAGTGCCCACTGGTACCACTGGGCCAGCCACGATGCTTGGTGCCATTGCCTTGCTGAGGAACCGTCGGGGCCGGCTGTTCAGGCTGGCTAGCTTGGCCTGTAGACAGGCAGCTGTGAGGAGAGGCCTGGCTGGCATATGATCCGCTGGTGCCTCTGGACTGGGACTATCGGTGGTGCCAAGATCTACGTTGGCCACGGGACCGCGATCTCGAGAGAGGAGCGGCACCAACCGTAGTAGCTGCTCTGCAAACGGCCTCAAAGGGCAGACCCATGTCGGCCACACGCCAGCAATCGACACCCTGGGCTACAGTGCCTTGGCGGAAACTTGGAACGGAAGTCCGAGCGGGAATGGCGTCGACAATCATGCCATGACTGACTTCGGTATCTCCTGCAAGACGAGGATCGTTGGCGACGTCTGCCACAGTCCCATCAGTATTCGCTTCGCGAAGACGAGCGGTGCCAGGAGTCCCAGTCAGACGGCACCCATCCGGACAGTCTGGCTGGCATCAAGGGCGATCCGCATGGACTGAGCCCTGGACGGTGAGCGGTGTTGGGAACGCTCCCCCGACCAAGACCGGTACCAGGCCAGTGGCGACTGCAGTGTTCCCAGCGGCAGCTTGCCCCTGGAGCGTGAGGCTGACATCGGCGGACCTCTGGGCACTGCCATGGACATGACGTCCCTGGCTGACTGGAGGGCTTTGGGCGTAGATGGCATCCAGATATCCAGAGAGGCCTGCTCCAAAGGGGCCAGGCTACTCCACTCAACGTGAGTCGGAGGCCTAGGGCCTGATGGGAGTCGAGGACTACCCGACATGGGCCTAGACTCTGTCCCAGACTTCCCTGGGTGCCGTTGCAAAGAGGGAGTCTTTCCAGTCCTCTTGGCATGCCCCATGGACAGAGAGCGGTGCTGACTGGACGATGGTACCAGAGGGTCTCCACGTACCAATGCTGCGGTGCCGGGTACCGGTTTGGAGCGGTGTGCTGGGTTCGGGGCCAACGCCGATTCCATCAGGATGGCCTGGAGCCTAATGTCCCTTTATTTTTTGGTCCAGGGCTTGAAAGACTTGCAGATCTTGCACCTTTCACTGATATGGGTTTCTCCCAAGCAACACAGACAATCCGCGTGTGGGTCACTTCTTGGCATAGAGCGCCTACAAGAGCCGCTTGACTTAAAGCCTGTGGTGCGGGGTATGCCCCGGCCGGGGCTCAATGACTAACTAAACTACATGAATTAGCTAACTGACTTCAGGTTACTACTGAACAAATGAAGAGTTCTGGGGACGAGCTGCAGCAAAGCTGGAGCTAAGCAGTTCCGACGCACCATCACTGGCGGCAAGAAGGAACGGAGGATGGGGGGGACAGTGCAGCTCCCCTTATACCGCGCCAGGCAGGCGCTGCTCCAGGGTGGCAAGGGGGCACTCCCCCTACGGGTACTGCTAGGGGAAAAATTTCCGGCACTAGCGCACGTGGCAAGCACACATACCTATTGTGGAATACACATGAGCAATCACTCAAAGAAGAACTGGAGTGCATGCACGTAAGCAGAATCCAAACATACTTTAAAATATTCCAGTGAAGTAGGGGCTTTTCATTAATGTAACACATGACTTTCACATTCATAGAGCCTGAGAAGGAGAAACTAGGGTTGTCCTATTTCTACTCTCATTGCTACAATAATGCTTTCAATATTCTGCAGATGGATAAAAAGATTAGCCTTCTGCTCTAAGTAAAGATAGAACTTACTTTTCAAAACTACAAGTTCATTAAAATGAAACTGCTAATTATATTGCAGGAAACTGTCTTTGGAGAGGGTTATTTTCTTTTAAGATTGCAATTTCTTCCAAGAATCTCAGCAATTTCATGAGTAGTTAAAACTTTTACATCACTAAAAAGAGCATGATGGAAGCAAGCTCTCAGATTGTGTGTAAAAACTGAATAGTGGAAAAAATGTATTAGCAAGAGAATGAAAGTAAACTCACCACTTGCATAGGAACGGCTGTCATCCTCACACAATTTATGCAGCTGCTGGTATTCTTCTTGCGCTAGCTCAAAACGCTGCTGTTTAATTTGGTAAATCTCTTTCTTGGCATTAAGTGCCTCCTGGGCAACAATTAAATATTCCTTTAACATGCGTTCCTGTTCTCTTCGCCACTGCTCTCTTGGGTCCTCAATTTGTGTGAGCTCTGAGGAGAAAAACTTAAGTCCTGTTACTCCACTAATTACAAGTACTTTCTCAATGTCAAATCTCAATACCTACACTGATAGTTCATAACCACAGGAAATGTGCTCAAAGAATCCAGGTGAAGTCTGTCTCTAAACCATCTAGTATACTCAATTCAACACGAAGTTCAACATCACTCCAGCAAAGAGAGAAAAGAGTGACTGCACTGTCACTTATATTTGAGTCTTTTATTCTTAGAGATGAGGTTAAAAAGAAAACTAATTTTTCAGCCCTAAATGATCTTACTCAGTCAACTTGTTTTAAGATGACAAATTAGACCATTCTGATGGCCTAACCACAATACAACCCACAGCCAACTAAGAGAGCCAAATCAATATCCCAAGCCTTAACTCAGTGGGTGGTAGGAACAGTTCAGAGATTTCACATTTAGCCTCCAGAAAGGTGCAAGAGAAACAAAACATCCTGAAAGGCTATTTATGTTATCTTTATGCCTGCACGGTCAAACAGTGAACAATGAAGTTAGCTACCAAGATTAGTGTTTTGGGCCCAGATTCAGGAAATCACTTTAACACATGCTTAATTTTAACTTTCTTCTATCCTAACAGTCATAACAAGATCCTTGATGTTCCCATCACTACCCTTTAAACGTTTGAGAACAGCTAATGTTTACAGTCACAGACTGAAAAGTAAAGCTTGTTTCTAGTATCAAGAAACTCTTTCAAATATATGTTTATAGTATAAAAAAGTTTTCAATATGTTATGTTCCTGCAAACACTTCGGTGGCCCACAAATTCAAAAAATAGAACCAAAAAACCCTGAAAAAACAGATTTTTCTGGGGTGTCGGGGGGGCGGGGGCGGGAAGAGACGTTTTACATCATCCTGCCTGTGCAGAGTCCGCTGCATATGCGAATGCCAGCCTCCTATGGCTGTGTTTACAAAAATCAGATGCATAAATCACCATTACTGCAGCTCCACTGTTGGTAGTAATTGTGCAACTTGTACTACAGCCAGGGGGCATGCATCTTACCATCATACTTCAGAACAGGGTTAGTCAGTATGGTAGTAAAAATGCTTATACCTTATCTGCATTGCTGTTCCATTGCCACCACATAAATCAATCTCTGTGGTTCAAGTTATATCATTATCTTAATGTGCACAAGTGCAGTAAATAGTTGTCAAAATCATTTAGTCCTTTTTAAAAAAACTTTAGCCACAGTAAACCCCGCAGTAGGGTATTCCACAGGTTAACTATACCATAGGAAGTATTTCTGTTATGAGTTCCAAATGTACTAATAAAGTGATTTTTGAAACATCACACCACAGGCTATTTTGAGGAATGTAGAATAAGCCATAAGACAGATACTCAGTACAAGCAAAGAAGATGTTTTCAGTTAATTTTCCCCCCTAAAAACTCTGATTTTGCTGTTGCTATGATAGGAAAGGGGAAAGACAACTCTTTTGTTGGTACTAATAATAGGACTTAAAGCTATTTAAATACTTCTGTTTGTGCTGTGAAATCAGAGACTACAGTGATTGAGCCCCCAAAAATAAAAACTGCATACAAGCAGCTCTGTTGTTCGCAAAGCATTTGAAAAGTAATCGCCTAAACAAAAAAGATTTTCAGGAATTAAAAAAGTGAAAATATTTAAAGTGGTTTAGAACTATGATCCCCCAATAAATGGCTCTTCACAATGTTCCAATTCTAATCCCAGGTAACAGGAAAGGTTAAAATGCATCACACATAACCCTTGAGAATAGGAGTCTGTACATTTTGAGGCACTGCAAAACCTGCTAAGTGACCAGAAATCTTCATCATCATCTTGTAGTCCATGCAGAAAGAGCAACACTTCCTATTAAGTACAACACTGACAGTCTTCTGTGGAACACTGCTCTGTACTCTGGCCTGGAATAAGTGCACGGAGCACCGACTGTACCAGTTACCATAGAGAAACTGAAACTGAAGGTGTTTTAGATTTGGATAGCTACTAATTTAGTTTCTTTAGAGCTGACTGAAATTTTTATAGTCATTCAAGCACAGCCCTGGCTGGCCAAGAACATGGAATATGTTATTCCCAAAACTGGGAAATGTGCAGCTGGTTAAAGGAGACTTCAAAGGCTCTGAAAACTCAGAGGAGGAGGGGAAAGGAATTCTGTGGTTGGCAGCCACTGAAGCTTCTTAAGAAAGGGTTGGATAGACTCCAACACTAGCCCACCGAGGGTGCCGACCACGTCCAGAATTAACAGGACGAGATGGAGATCAGGGCTGGCTCTGAAGGTCGCTCTGTGATTTACAGAGGACTGCTTTTCCTCTTGGGTTTCCTAATGTAAATGGAAAGTCATTGACCAGAATCCCAGCTTGTGTTCCTCTTTCTTGGGTAAAGCTATCAAGAAAGGAGGCTTACAAGAGTGATATGCACAGCTGCTCTATTTTGAAGAGTGGAAGGAAAGAAAGGATTTGGGTGTACATAGCTTGGGAGGTTTCTACAATGTGTGGACTTCAAAAAGCACTGATTTGAAACCTCTCTTGCATTTTATCCCAACATTTCTGTAACTATTACATTAATTTCTGCCGCGGTGTCTACTGATAAACTAAGCTCTAGCGGCTGGAGAGGGCATATAACCAGGTCATCAGGAAAGAAGAATGGAAAAAAGCCTAATCAAGGAGTGATCCTGTTCTCCTACTGGATACTGTTACCTGATAGCTACTGTGGCAAATATTTTAGGTAGATTCAGAACCCCCAGAGTAAGAGATTCTTTCCACTAGAACCTCTCCTTGATTCTTATACCATCAATGCATTCACCTGTCATTGCATCCCCAATGGTTACTGAATAATGCCCCCATAAATTCTACCCCTGCATTAGGATCAAGCTTAAAAAACTGAAACAAAAAAATAACAGATCCTTATACCATAGCATGGAGAATTTAGTTCTTAACAAAGGAATCCTATTAATTGGATGCTTTATTAGCCTTTTTAGCCACAGCATCCCAATGGGATGTTGTGTTTAGTTCATTATCTACTATACCGGTAAGTCCTTTACAAAGTAAAGAAACCTGTGACAATATTCAGAATTATTGACACTGTGTTTATATGTACAGTGTGTGTGTTTCTATGGTGTTCTATTACGGTCTGAGATAAAGCTCTATCTTCTATAAAAGTTGTCCTGACAGCTCAAATAAAAATTATATGAGCAATATTCTTAACAGTAAGTACCTTAAGAATTACACAAGCACCTGCACTATGATTTTTCAATGTATCTTGAAATACTCACTACGTTATTTATCCTTCCAGTGACTGCATTAAAATCTCTTTAAAGGTTTTTGTTCTTAGAGGGAAGAAGTGTCTGTGTATGGATCTTTCACACACCAAAATCAGGTGAAAAATGTTTTTGTGAAAACCACAAAAATATGCAGAGCAGTTCAGAAGCTGGTATAACACCTGAAACTATTAGTTTAAATTAACTAGATTCCGAAGAGATGGTTGAAATCGGTTTTGCAGAGAGTGCTATTTATCACTGATGTTACTGCTGCTACTGTACCTTTCTTCTTTTCTTACCAGCTAGCTGCCAATTTGCACAATTCTGAAAGCATTCGCTCATTAGTGATAAGCAGCTTAATGATGGCAGCACAATAGTACCAGTGGCAATAATATACTATGTGGAAGCATAAAATATGCAATGCGTAGGACAGGATGAGATTGCCAAATTAAATAAAAAAGATATGATAAATATATCAATCAATAATCTTAAAATTATGCGAAATAGCTGCTACGATGAAAAACACCACACACTTACTCTCAGCCTGTTTTGGGCATTGTGGGTTCTTTTGTAAGGGAGCAAACTATGGACTACTGGAAACGTATACAACACACACAAAATGCAGTCTGAAAATGCTGACACTTCACCAGCATTAGCATTTGTATCACTTTTTGACATGCTCCTTCGATACTCTTTTGTCAAAACGAGAACCTGAAGTACTGATTAGGAATATTGGAAATTCTTGCTGAATATAAATATTAAAATGAAATTATAAACTTGACTTATTTCAACAAGGGCTGTTTAGATAACCCTTTACATTACATCACAACAGTAATAATGATTTTACATACAACCATTTTTCATCCATAGATCTTAAAAGCACCTTACAAAAGGAGGGCATTATTGCCATTTGACATATGAAACACTGCAAGAAGTAACTTGCCCAGGACTTCTCACAGTAGCTGGAAGTTCAATAAATGTCATCTTAATCACTCTTGGTTCAACTATAGATATCCGCTTGTGAATGTTCATAAAACCAATTCCACTTCTACTCACGATTTATATGGTCCATGTAATAAATTCCAATCTGTTGATCATAAACAGTTTCCCATCCTAAAGGAAGTTCATCGCCAACACAGTCAGCAAATGTTAATGGCTTTGTAATCCTGTAAAAATATAAAAAATGAAAATAAACTCAAAAGATGCATAGTTTACAATGCAATTAATGCTATTTAGTATGTGCTTTGACTATATCAAACCTCTGATTTGACCAAGATTAAATAGTTGTAACACTTGGGTATGCAATAGTAATTTTAAGTAAATGAAAACTAAAATGTACAAAGAAAATGAACATTTAATTTAGAAAGTATAATGACAGCTACTCCCAAAACAGGTGAGACAGCTTCTCCCTTGAAGTTCTGTGTTTAACTATTTAATTATGATGGCATGCAGTCCTGCCAGTCCCCTTCCCCCCCCCACCCCCGTACTGCAGTAACAATGTGAGAACAGAGCTGGAATTCATTGCTGTTCACATTTATTGGAAACTTTATAGCATCCAAGTTTTTAGAATGTCAAAGCAGTATAATTTGCTATCCATAGCAGCTCAAATGTAAAAGAAAAAGTATCTTTTTCAACTGCCAATGCACAACTGTTCACGAAATTCTATTATCTTAGGCCAACATAAATTACCCTGCTCTGCCCGGAAACAGGCAATCACAATAGGTTTGTGAAGCATTTTGATATTCCTAGAATGAAGGATACACACAAGTAGCAGTGGCAAAATTACTAACTGAGTATTTTGAATATCATACTACTTCTGCAGCAACTGCTCGACAAACTAATACGCAAGTGATAACATTCAATAGAGTACTGGTAAATAGTCATTCTTCCTACTATTCACTGCACCAGAGCTTCTTGACCTTTTTCTTTCTAACACCCCCACCCCCCAAATTTGCTATAAAACTCCACAGCCCAGTTGTGCCACAACCGTTTTTCTACATATAAAAGCCAGGGATGGCATTAAGGGGCAGCAAGCAGGGCAATTGCCCGGGGCCCCACGCCAAAGGGGGCACCACAAAGCTAAGTTGCTCCGGCTTCAGCCCTGGGTGGTGGGGCTCGGGGCTGCAGTCCTGTGCGACGGGGCTCTGGCTTTCTGCCCTGTAACCCTAGCAATTCTAATGCCAGCCATGCTTGGTGGACCCCCTGAAACCTTTTCATGGCCCTTGGTTGAGTACCACTGCATCATGGATTCAACATTTGTATTGCTCTGGAACATCAAAACTACCAAGAATTTAAGAAAACCAATACAAAGGCAAAAGTAACCCAGACAGAACCAAGGGTGTAGATTTTTATCCAGTTTGACTTCCCACAGCATCATTCCAGCAGTTGTTGAAACCCTCACACAATGTATTCCCTAATAGTTTCTAAATGGCTCAAATAAAAAAGATATAACTCAATGTTATATGTAATGTAATCAACTCAGTCACAAAAGTAAAGTTAATTTTATAAAGATAAACATTAACTAAATATTCACAATACAAACATTAGTTAAATATAAACAATATAAATATAAACAATTCCAATATAAGTGATCCATAGAATCATAGGCTATCACGGTTGGAAGGGACCTTAAGAAATCATCTAGTCCAACCCCCTGCTCAAAGCAGGACCAATCTCCAATTTTTTGCCCCAGATCCTTAAATGGCCCCCTCAAGGATTGAACTCACAACCCTGGGTTTAGGAGGTCAATGCTCAAACCACTGACCTATCCCTCCCCTGATATCCGTATCACTACATACAGCCTAAAATCAGCTTCCAAATTTGTGCACAAATGTGCAATATCTGATGTACAGTCTCCTATAAAAGATCAGAATTTGGACAACATTTATAAATGCATACATTTTATGGCCAGCAGGAATCCTAATGGTCATCAGTCTGACCTTCCATATAACACAGATCATTGAACTTCCTCCAGTAGTTCCTGCAAAAACTCCTATCTTTTTAAAAAAGACAGCCTTCTCAGTTTAAAGACTTCAGTTGACAGATTATCTAAAACATCCATTGGTGAGTTGTTCCAATGGCTCATTACCCTCAATGATAAAAAAATGTAAGCCTTAGTTATCGTTTCAATTTAATTAGCTTCAACTTTCAAAAGTCCAACACTGAATCTTTTTAAGCCTTTGTACGTTGGATTTAAAAGCCCTGAAGTATCAGATATAGTCTCTCAGTGTTAATACAAACTTACCAACTTGTCTCTTAACCTTTGCTTCATGAAACAATCTACTTAGTTTATTAAGTCTCTCACTGGAAGGTGTATTCTCCAGACCTCAAACCAGTCTTAGCTCTTTTTTGTACCCTCTTCAGTTTTTCAGGACCATCTCTGAAGTACTGATACCAAAATTGGCCAGAGCATTCCAGTAGTGGTTTCACCAATGCCATATATAAAAGTAATATCAATTCAGTATTCCTACTCAATGTTCCTTTGAGCATCCAAAGTGATCTTTATCCCTTTTAGCCATCACATCACACTGGCAGCTCATGTTTGTTTCGTTATCTACCATGACCGCCTATGTTCTTTTCAGAATAAAGAAACTAGACTTACTGTTAACTGTCCCCAAGGTGGCCTGCAAGACATTGCTTATCTTTTTACATAAAAACAGTGAAATCTTTCATAATTTCCCAAACCTTTAGGCCCGATGTCAACTTTACAAATACAAATGGGAAAATATAATGACTCTATAGTAGTGTCTGGGTCTTGCTCTCCTCAAACCCTCTCTCAACTTAAAAAAAAAAGTATTTTTCACACTTTTATAGCAGCACTCTGCATTATACAATACTTCTATGTGAAAGTGTTCCACTCATTTTCAAAATGCAGGGAATATAATACATTATCATGTTTGTAAACATGATGGGAAACAAACTAAGTTGGGCAATATTCAAAACAATATTAACAAAATCCTAGTTTGTTCTCCTACTTACTTGTGGTCTAGATGTTTCCCAGAGACACTGATTATTTCTTCTGCACAACAGGTAGAAGATATGCACACACAAAAAAACCCAAAAGTTTTGTTTTAGTACCAAACGAGGTTTTGGTTTGAAGGAGATAGGAAAATTCTGACTGATCCAATTAAAAAACCACTGCATATTTAAATTTATTGAACACAAAATAAAGTAGCAAAGAAAGATTTCAGAAGGGGATTCATTTTCTAACCAAGAAGGGGTGCACAGCAAGCACATGTAGAATGTTCTTAAATTACACCCAACTTCACTATAGATGCAAGAGGAACACTTTCTGTTGCTCAGACTTGTTCATCGACGTCACATGCAGAAGGCATGGAAAGCGTGCCCCTCAAAACTATCTACATACTTATAAGACTCTCATTAGCGCATCTGAAAGTTAAAAGGTCTATACTAACACTTCTCTCACCTCTGGTCTTGAAGCAGTGCATCTGTGTTCTCAGTGCTCACCTTAGTGGAAGTGCTTGCGAAGAGAGCATGAAAAGCCACTGCCATTTCCACGCTAGCACTTTCATCATCACTGCCACAGGTGGCACAGCATCAGTGGTGAAACCACACTGAGATAGATCACAAAAATTCCATACATAGGCACATGCACGCAAACAGAACAACGATATTTACTTATCTCCCACGATTATTTTAAGCATTTTTAAATGCCTGGAGAGCGCTTTAAAACTGTGAATTACTTTGGAAGTACAAGACAGTAATTCATAGTCACAATCGCATACAATCGTGCGGTTTTGAATGTGCCTAGTACAAGAGTTAGTGAACCGTATGATCAGTGCAATCATGTCCTTTTGTTTTTAAAGATAAAAATGTTAAATTAGGTTTGATAAAATTTTGCAGATTAAAGAATATTTTCAACGGTCTGCTAAAATGAACGTTATGATAGCATTACGAGGTATTGTACACAATACTTACCCAACAGGAAACCCAAACAATTGGGAATAAAAATAGGAAGGTTTATGAACTTTAGGAGCTACAGAAATATATTTAGACTAAGTGATTAGAGTTTACTAATGCTACATGATTTGAGATTTGAAATCTAGTAAATTAAGGGAGGAATTTTACAGATTAGAGCTATTGTTACAGTTACACTAACAATTAGAGTATTGTTACAGTAAAATTTTCTCTAGGACTACATATACAGTACACCTACCTTAAAATTTTCCATTACTGACAACTTGTATGATACTTCATATAGAACTGTCCATTTGAACCAAAAGCTGCAGTCATTGAGAAGAAGCTTTATTACAGAACAGCATAAGTGTTCTTCCAGGACTTTGTCTAGTAGTTATGCAGGCAAAATACTGCCACATTAGTTCTAATTTCTCTGGACTTCTGTTACAATATTAAAAATACAAGAGAAGGCATAGCAATTGATTTACCTCTGATGATTTTGTTCTAGACACCACTGTGTTTGCAATTACTCAAGATAGTCGAGACATTGGTTCCTACCTAAACTGCCACATTATCCACAAGATTTTCTTTGGAATGGATAGTGAGGCATGCTTGCCCATCACACATACACATCCCTTATTCGTAAGCAAAACCTACATATGCAGTATTCTCCCTTTGCATGCCATAAGAACCTTAATCCAGCATCCTTAATGATCCCACCTCTCTCACTTAAACTTCTAGAACATAAACAATATTAACTTTCTGGGAACAGACAGAGCAAAAGTGAGCAGTAAAGAAAGGGAATTAAGTAGACGCAACAGGTTTTATACCATTTTCCCAAAACCTGTTTAAACTGTGGAATGATAGTTTGTGTATCCAAAGGAAACCTTAGATCTGTTAAGAATTCATGTCAGCATTCTAAAAAGAAAAATGGAAATAGAATCAATGATCCCAGTCAACAACTCAGTTATTTAAGTAAAGTTTTTACTAAAGAATTGTCTCTATTCAAAGTTGTACAAATTTAATTTTAATTCAGTTTAAAACTGATTTCCTTAAGCCAGTACAAAACAGAGTGGGTGTTCTTCATTTGATTTAAATCAAATTTATATTAATGTATCTTATTGATTCCTTATTTAATTAAGCTAAATCAAAATAAGCAAGGTTTAAATCAGATTAAGGTGTTTACACTGTGTTCGCACAGGTCTAACTAATCAGGTTTAAAGTTACACCTTTAGCTAAACTGGTACAATTCTGAATATAGACGAAGTCTAGAAAAATGTTTTTTCTGCTAGGCAAACTACAGGCTCCCATAATAATAAAATGTAAAATTGTAGAACAGTAACATACAAACAGACACTGCTGCAGCAGGTCAGCCAAAAAATATATCAGGAAACTACTGAAATTAAACGTCCTCTGGAAGTATCACACCCCTTTCTCTGATTAATTCAACGGCTACAAAAAAATAGTAGAGGTCTCCTTTCCTGTTTCTATATAAGGAATTGTACATGGAATGTGTACATCTGTAAAAACACTTTAAGATCATCAAAATTAGGAGCTAGGCAGCAACAGACCAAGAGCACTCATTTTTTACCTTAAAAAGGAATTCAATAGGTTCTTGTCTGAAGTCACAAGTGAAAACAACCTTTGGTGGTCTTATTCTATTCCCTCATCTGTTCACAGTATAAAACCAAAACATAATATAGCACAATTCACTCTCTCTGCATATGAAAACACTAGTACTTGAAGAACAGGGGTAACTGAAATACTGAGATGTGCTGAAAGAACTATTGGATGAAACTTTCATACATTCAGAGAGTTGAAGGCCAGAAGGGATCATTTATTCCTGTTTATCACAGGCCATTACATTTCACCCATTTCCTTCGTATTGAGCCAAATAATTTGTTTGGCTACAGCATATCTTCCAGAAAGGCATCTAAATAGTGATTAGAGATGGAGAATCCACCACTTCCCTTAGTAGTTTTTTGGCAATGATTAATCACCCTCACTGTTAAAAATGTGTGGCTTGTTTCTAATTTGAATTTGTCTGCCTTCAACTTCCAGCCACTGGTTCTTGTTATCCCTTTTTTCCACTAGTTTAAAGAACTTGTACAGTGCCTGACTGCTCTACTTGGATCAGACCAATGGTATTCATCCTTCATGTTGAGGAGAACAAAATTCATTCCAGTTGCAAGGAAAAGCCAACTAAATAACGCCTGTTGTGCACAATCTGAGACCTGTTTAGTGCTCACTAAAAGACACAGACTCCACTGTGGCCCCTTGACTCAAGTCCTCTAACATTCTGCAATGAGCACACGAAAAAGTACTTGGTAGGTTCCATGTAAACTTTTATTAAAGACCGCCAGATTAAGTTTCAAACCAGTGATACGGTGAGATCACTCCACACTGGCTTTTTCTGTCTCTCTTATCATCTGTGGTGTACAAGCTAAAAGTGTAAATTTTAAAATGGTACATTTTTATATAAAAAGGTTTTGGTCTCTCATCTAGGGACCATACTTCACAGTAGTCAATGAACTGCCATAACAGTAGTCTACCAGTATTTTTGCCATTATTCATACCATGATTCAAATCAAGATTAAGCTGTTTCCTCAGCTCTTTGATTTAACTTTACCTTTTCCAAAAGTAATACCAATCTTCTGACATCACAGCCATTTTTGGCTATGTAACTCTTCAAAGGTTTAAATTTTGAAGCACATTAGAAAGCTTCTGGAATCTGAATCCCCTTGGTTTAAAAATAGAAAAAAATCTTTAAGAACCATGATATTTTGTTTTGGGGGATTTTTTCCCCACCTAAATTGTTTTGAGTAAAAACATTCTTTTTAAAAAACAGTCTTGTATGCACGTGCAATAAAGCAGATAAAAATATTCCTATAATGCCTAGCTTTACTAAATATTTACTCTGCCAATTTAAAAGCCAAATTGTAAGAACAGTCCAATTACAAGATTCGAGGCTTGACATGAACATGAGACAGTGTTGCCACCTGATTAGATTCTGATTGAATCAGAATGGATTGCTTCCCATCCTCAATTTGTTTAGTTTACATTATCATCTGTTGTAGATGCATAAGAGACGCTCCCCTGGATAATGTAAAAGCTTCTAAATATAGTCCAACATCTTTGCAAAAGTAGTTCCCAAAAAAGTATTAGCTTGGGGGGGGGGGGGGGAATCAGTATTTTAGGTGAATACGCAACATTTTAGCCCTAACTTTAACACCCTTTATAATAGAATCCTGTTTTTTCGTTTTAAAAAGGTGGAAATCCCCTCTTGGGATAAAAACAACACAACACAAAAAACTCAAAGGACCTTTGTATAATAAGAAAACCTTTATGGGTGCATAACAAGTGACAACTACATGCCCCTCTTGCCCCTGCTCCTTTCAAGAGGGCTGAAAGCAGTTTGGTTGTTAGTACAGACACCCGGTACAACCAGTGATGAGCTGCCAACAGCTGAAGAACCAGTTCCTTCAGTCGCTCCAGGTCTTCGGCAGCACTGAAGGACCCACCGCCGAAGAAGTGCCGCTGAAGACCCGGAGCACCGCCGGGTGAGTAAAAATTAAAAAGGATTCTCAGGGGAGCCTCCCCAGCAGAGAGCTCAGGCAGGCCAGACAGGATGGTCCCGTGGGCCAGAAGTGGCCCGCAGGCCGGAGTTTGCCCACCCCTTTAACAACCAGTTCTAAACCGGATTCAAAATTTAACAACCAGCTTGCGCAAACCAGCTCCAGCTCACCATTGGATACAACCAATTTTAGTTACTTCCAACACCCTACTCAGAAATTGAGCTAGACCAGGGGTGGCCAACCTAAGCCTAGGAAGGAGCCTGAATTTACCAATGTACATTGCCAAAGAGCCACAATAATACGTTAGCAGCCCCCCATTAGCTCCCCAATATTCCCAGTGCCTCCTGCCCACTGGCAGCCCCGCTGATCAGCGCCTCCCCATCCTTCCCTGCACCTCCTGATCAGCTGATCAGTGTTTCATGGCGTGCAGGAGACTCGGAGAGCGAGGGGAGGAGCGAGGGCATAGCAGACTCAGGGGATGGGGTGGAGTGGGGGCAAACCCTGGGTTTGAACAGTGAGAACCCCCCAGCACATTGGAAAGTTGGCGCCTGCAGCTCCAGTCTCGGAGTTGATGCCTATACAAGGAGACGCATATTAACTTCTGAAGAGCCGCATGTGGCTCCGGAGCCACAGTTTGACCACCCTTGAGTTAGACCACTGGGAGAACAAGAGACTGGAACATGTTGGGTGAGACTTTCATACCTGCTATGGCCCCTTTACAGCCAGTAGCTATGTCTTGTCAACATAGTGCTTTCTACATAGGGGATTAAGTGAGTATAACCGTCAATCGGGGTGTAGATTTTTCACAAGGTCACAGGATGTTGAACGAGAGTGCGCAATTTTACACAAGAAAATGCTATTCATTATCTTATCCTTATTCACTCTGATAGGGCTAATGCTGGTCCACTCACAAACTGAAGGCACTGTTTTAAACACCATACTGGCAGTTGCTAGGGAGAAAAGGGATGAGAAGTGGAGAGGGTGAAATGAGGAGGAAAGCACATATCTAAACTGTTTTTTTTCAGATGTCTGACTTTTCTCCTAATGTTTGTTTGCCTTTCATACTATATGTAATTTCTAGCCACTTTAATAAGTTTACGCTTGTACATTAGCCTGGTATTTTAGCAACTCTTTTTCACAGAAAATATACAGTTAGGAAAGGGAAACATTGAAGAGGGCTTTTTTTGTTGTTTCACAAAGCCATTCACAGGAAAAGCTGTTTACAGCTTTTTTTAGTCACATTCCAATCTTGAAGAAGCTATAATGACTTCCTTCACCTTTGTAGCTACAGGCTGGCTAGGAGTACATTCCAAAGCCTGCAGGAACTTCTTTGAAGAAAGCCAGTCTGTGACCAATGAACTGTTCAGCTATATCCCTCCTGCAGCCCTAACCCTCACAGCTCCTCCAAACAGACTAATCCAAAGAGATCAAACACACTCTCCTTAGAGATGCCACCTCCCTCCCAGAAGGACAGTACAGTATTGAACAAATAATGAATGCACTACCCTGGCCGTGAAGGAATGCGCTTTTTCAGCAATATTTCTTGTCAAAAATATATAGTCTTTTTTTAAAAAAGCTAGGACACCTTTAGCAATGTGGCAGCAAACAAGATGACACTCATTTCTGTATGTGAAAATCTGTAACAAATTACATCATAAGCAATGAACCCTATATTATGGTACTTTTGGATATTATCACATTTGTCCAGCTTACATAAAGCATCCCATTCTACGAACAAAATTCAGAACATGCTAAATATTCTACTCCTGGGGGAATTCTGTGCCACTGCGCAAGCACAGAATTAATGTCCCCCACAGATTCCCCTCCCCGCATACAATAATTGATTCTGACGGAGAGGCAAAGGGAAGCTGCAATTACACCTTTCACCCACAAGGGGCTGATATGGCACTGGAAGAGAAGGCAGGTGGCTTAGGGGATGGAGCAGCCAGTCACAGAGAGGAAGGGGGCAGAGGCTGCCTTCCTCACAACGCCCTGCCCACGGGACTAGGTGAGGAGGCACTGGATATGTGGGGACAGACAGACAGGGCACACAGGGCTCCTGGGAGGTGTCACAGAGACACGAGTTCAGAAGGGCTAGTGGTAGTGGACAGACTGGGATTGGGCACAGGAGCTAGTGAGGTGACAACATTGAGCCAGGGGCTGAATGGGAGTGGGGGTGCAGGGCCACATGAGGACGGAGGGGGGGGGGGATGCAGGGATTGACAGGGGCATCTATGACTGGCTGAATGGGGAGTGGGGGCTCAAGGATACGTGGAGACAGAGGCAGCTACGCCTAGCTGAGTGAAGGTGAAAGGACACAAGGAGGAATGGAGGTGTGGGGCACACAGGGACAGCAACAGACATAGGCGCCGACTCCAGGGTTGGAGCACCCACAGGGAAAAAATGGTGGGTGCTGAGCACCCACCGGCAGCCCCCCAATCAGCAGCTCCTCCTCCCCCCAGGGCCTCCTTCCCACCGACACGCCCTGCCAATCAGTGCCTCCCCCTCCGTCCATGCACCTCCTCCCGCCCACTGCAGACAGCTGTTTCACAGCATGCAGGAGGCTGGCGGCAAGGAAGAAGGAGCAAAGACGCAGCAGGCTCTGGACAGGGGAAGCGGAAGAGGTCAGGAAGAGGTAGGGCAGGGTGGAGAAGAGGCAGGATAGGGCGGGGCAGCATGGGGCACAGCCTGTGGGGGCAAATGTGAAGTCAGCACCTGTGGGGGCAAATGTGCTTGACTGAATGGGAGAGGTTGGGGGCAGCCAGGGTCTGCATGCAGAAGGCTCCCCAATTCCCTAACAATCCCTCCCACACCCACAAAAAACCTGTTCTATACTTTTCCCACCACACCCAGCAACCCTCCAAGATTCTCTCCCAGGCACCTTCCCAGCAATACTTCCTTATCCCTCACCTCCTCCGTTACCCTTGATTCCCCCAAGCCTTTGCACTGCTTCTGAGGGATACAGGAAATATGTTTCTGTATTGCTGTTTAAATGAATTATTACTCAAAGTTCTGTATTAATATACCTAGTAAGGAATCTATTGGTCAAAAAAACCATTTCGTGAATCTTTTTAGTCTGTATTTTTACAGATATACTTGCTGACAGGTATTTTGAAATAAATTACCAAAATAACTGAAACTGGCATGATTATGTAGTGTTACTTTGACAAATATAATATGCAGAATTTTAAAATATTATGTGCAGAATTTTTAATTTGTTGGTGCAGAGTTTCCCTAAAAGTAATGTTCAAATCATAGAAGATGGTTAGCATTTTAATATTCCAACCTTTTTTTTAAAGCCCACATTCACTACTTAGAAATATGGGTAGCTCAGAGTAATATAGGCTATAAATACACATTTTTAAAAAAAAGATAAAACCTTAAGGTAAAGTCTTCCCTCAAATAAAAGTGCACATTTGTGTACAAGTGCCTGACTGGCTAATTGGATTTCACCCTTGGAGAACGGCAGCTCAAATATAACCTTAATTTCTGAAATAAAATAATTTGGTACACATCAGCTCAGGCCCTCACGGACATAAATCCACAACATAAATGACCACACAGAAATTGGCACAAATAAAGCTCAGTGCTCAGAAGGACAGTGTTAGCACAGAAAATTTGAGAATGCAATATATCCTAGCTTGAGGTCACTGGGAGGAAAATACAGAAAGAGTCATACTACAAGAACCTGCACTGTGCTCAGCAAACTACACAACATTCAATGCCAGTTGCCTTAGTTCTTTTATTTATATATAAACTCTTATAGTAATTATATAATCAATATATGAATTATCATATTTTGAATTATTGCATATTTTAAATTACAACTTGCATTAAAAGCAGCCTCTCACAATGGATTTTTCCCCCTCAGAAATAAAACATTACTTCAGAATGAGAAGAAAAAAAAAAAGAGCATCAATTCAAAGGTCAGTTATTTTTATGGTCCTCTAGAGTGCTTCCTGCACTTTCCCAAACGTAAAAAAATTTAACATAAGCAGGTTACATTGTAGCATTATTCCAAAGGTATTTCAGTAGCATAAAATAGAAGTAGCACAGTGATGAATCAGGCTCATTGTGCTTAAAAAACAATGGAAGAGAACTTTTTTCCACTGACTACCAGGTATATAATATTTTTTTAGCCGAAGTCTCTTATTGGTCTCTAACAGCATGAACTGCAAGTTGTTCTGTATTTATAAACCCTTGCACTTGCCTAGGACAAAAATTATAGGATTAATGCAAAGATCAGACTGCAGGACTGGGAATTTAGTGCCTAGTATTCTCAGGATGAGCAAATCATTTCATATTATTTAATTTGGCAACTGTTACAAAATACATAAAAAAGTAGAAAGAAAAGGAGTACTTGGGGCACCTTAGAGACTAACCAATTTATTTGAGCATGAGCTTTCGTGAGCTACAGCTCACTTCATCGGATGCATATCATGGAAACTGCAGCAGACTTTATATACACACAGAGAATATGAAACAATACCTCCTCCCACCCCACTGTCCTGCTGGTAATAGCTTATCTAAAGTGATCATCAAGTTGGGCCATTTCCAGCACAAATCCAGGTTTTCTCACCCTTCACCCCCCCACACACAAATTCACTCTCCTGCTGGTAATAGGAGAGTGAATTTGTGTGGGGGGGGGTGGAGGGTGAGAAAACCTGGATTTGTGCTGGAAATGGCCCAACTTGATGATCACTTTAGATAAGCTATTACCAGCAGGACAGTGGGGTGGGAGGAGGTATTGTTTCATATTCTCTGTGTGTATATAAAGTCTGCTGCAGTTTCCACGGTATGCATCCGATGAAGTGAGCTGTAGCTCACGAAAGCTCATGCTCAAATAAATTGGTTAGTCTCTAAGGTGCCACAAGTACTCCTTTTCTTTTTGCGAATACAGACTAACACGGCTGTTACTCTGAAACCTGTCATAGAAAGTAGAAAGTCATTTGATAAACATCACTTATAATGGTATACAAATGAAGAAAAACATTCCCATTTTTCTTGAAATGGTCATTATATTAAATTAATAGGTCAGGAATATTCTGTTCTGACTTCTGAAAATTCACTAGAATGATTTTGATTCACACAGTTTTATAGGATCTTGAGCCTTGTGTTATATGGCATACTGCATCAATTCAGAGATCACGGAGACAAGACGACTTCAATTTTTCAGGCCGTACAATCCCTTTACATTTTCTTAAGTGTCAGTGATAACCAGCCAAACAGGAAAGAACCTCACCCATGCACTGGAATCTGAGAGATGCATTAAACACGTTCAGTGTATCCTCTGATATCTCACATAAGCCAAATGCTTAGGAAGGAGATGAGTACAGGTAACCATGAAATACTGAAATCTCTAGTATGCAGCTCCTTCCATGCCACAAATAACCAATCTGAATAGGATAGCCCCAATGTCTGCATACACCAAGAGGGTAGAATCTCTTCAGAACAGCAGCTGTATGTTGAATTTGAGCTGAACTGTAAAACCCATAACAAACAATCCTGTACATTAGCAAAATAAGAATAAATAACAGTAGTTCATAGTCTCAGTCTTGAGAACCTGTATACCTAAAATTATGGTTGAACAAACAAAAAAATTGGAAGACTCCACCCTCTGACTTTTTCTTTACTATCATCAAGTAAACCTATGAGCAATGATAGTTATACACTATATTTTCTTGTTTTTCTTCACAATCAAATTCAGAAAAGACGGCAAAGCTTAGAAAAAGTTGTTTTATTCCATTACACCTTAAAAACTGTAATAGTCTCTAATGGAAATTACAATAAGTAAAAATAATGTAAAAAGCAATATATAATTTGTTTTAGAACTCAATAGTCATCTAGATATTTAAAAACAGAAGAAAAAAAACTTCAACATATTTTCTGCAGCATGGGTACATTTCCTTTTCCAGATCACCAGAGTCTTTCCCCTAACCTCAAAGTTAGAGGGGCATGTAACTGCCCAATTTGTGTTTATCTCTTTATGGCATGTCAATTTTTACTTCAATTAGTTGATATTACTTGCAAATTATGTTTTATTTTATGTATTTAAAATCTCCAGGTACACTATAAAATACATACAAAATATTATTATAAAGCTTCATAAAACAGGTCTCCCAAATGTGGGCTAACCCAGCAAATCTTAAAAGATACAAGGACCTCTCCCAAACTCTCCCAAACCCAAAGGAGCTTTCCCCATCATATCAGCCAGAGTTCTCTTCCACTCATTCTCCTAGTTCTCAGAAAACATAGTGCTTGTTTTTCAGTTCTTCAGTACCTCCCAATAAATGTGTGTAGTCCCTACGTACATATGCCTATAAAGCTCCTACATGCTCCTATATGCCAAAAATGCATATAACTATGCTGAATTTACAGTGATTATTACTTTAGGTTTAGTCATCAAGCTTAATATTCATCATATATTTTTCAGAGGTAACAATAATGATATCAAACCTTATAATCTTAAAGGCAGCCAGTAGTTTCACAATACTTTATATTTAAATTTAAAGAAAGCTAGTGCAATTTAGTGCTTTAGAGAAAGTAATAAAACAGTTGCTCATAACTTCACTCTCACTCTTATGTGGCGTATAGTCACAGAATTAACAATGTTCTGTGAAAATGTTCCATTCAGGAATGCTGACCAAACAATACATTTTTAATGAACACAGACCAGTGGGAAAATAGGAACTTGCTTTAGGTTACAGAAACACTTAAGTGGAACCTGCATAAATATGGTATATTAAAGAAATAGATCTATTAGAAAAAAAATTGCATTTTCTGTGTACCAAATAAATACAAATAGTGACACAGTGATGAAGCCCTTTAACGTGAGTAAAACAGTACTAACAGAAGTTATAAAATTTGTTAAGAGTATAAAATTCCAGCGCACTCAAAAAGCAAAAGAAAAACCATCAGCTAAAACAACAGAGCTGTTTAACATTTGCTTTGCACCGCAGCCAACTCTATCTGATAAAATAGCAGAGTGCTCTTAAAATAATTGTGAAAGGATTAGACCCATAAAAATAATAAAGTAATTTTGCAAAAATAATCATTTAATACGTTTCCACAAAAAGCAGTGCAAATTTTAAATACGGTAAATTCCTGGAGCGACACGACATTCAACAGGATGTGACAAAGTTCCTCCTCTACCTTGGTGGGTCTTGCGCTTATTGGAGGATTTGCTCACCTTGGAGCTTCACGGCAGCCCTCAGCTTGGCCATTTTTCTGAACCCACAGTCCAGGTCGACTCCTCCTGTGTCTGACCAGGAGTTGGGAGGTTTGAGGGGACGCGAGCCAGCCCTCTACTCTGGGTTCCAGCCCAGGGCCCTGTGGAATGCAGCTGTCTAAAGTGTCTCCTGAAACAGCTGTGTGACAGCTACAACTCCCTGGGCTACTTCCCCATGGCCTCCTCCCAACACCTTCTTTATTCTCACCATAGGACCTTCCTCCTGGCATCTGATAATGCTTGTACTCCTCAGTCCTTCAACAGTCCACGTTTTCACTCTCAGCTCCTAGCGCCTCTTGCTCCCAGCTCCTCACACGCACACCACAAACTGAAGTGAGCTCCTTTTTAAACCCAGGTGCCCCGATTAGCCTGCCTTCATTGATTCTAGCAGCTTCTTGATTGGCTGCAGGTGTTCTAATCAGCCTGTCTGTCTTAATTGTCTCCAGAAGGTTCCTGATTGTTGTGGAACCTTCCCTGTTACCTTACCCAGGGGAAAGAGACCTACTTAGCCTGGGGCTAATATATCTGCCTTCTATTACTCTCCTGTAGTCATCTGGTCCAATCCTGTCACATATCCCCCCCTCTGCTCAACACTATGGGGTTGGGCAACTTGGGACATCAGGCCATGTACTCGTGACAAGCCATCTGAATTACCATGGTGGCTTCCAGCCCGGTGATGTATGGTGAATTGGAAAGGTTGTAGGGACAGGAACCATCTGGTGACCCTTGCATTCTTCTCTTTATTTTGCTGCATCCACTGGAGGGGGTGCATGGTCGGTCACAAGGGTAAACCGTCGTCCCAGAAGGTAATAACGTAGCGTTTCCATGGCCCATTTCACAGCAAGGCACTCTCTTTCAACCACGGCATACTTCTGCTCTCTCAGGAGGAGTTTCCTGCTCAGGTAGAGGATTGGGTGTTCTTCATCTCCGACCATCTGCGATAGGACAGCTCCCAATCCTACTTCAGATGCATCTGTTTGTAAAATGAATTCTTTGTTGAAGTCTGGGGCTATAAGCACAGAGTTACTGCAGAGGGCTGTCCGTAGATCCATGAATGCTTTCTCTGCGGCATCTGTCCATTTCACCATGTCTGGACCCCGGGCTTTTATCAGGTCTGTCAGGGGACTCGTTTTGGTAGCAAAATGGGGAATAAATCGTCGGTAGTACCCCGCCACACACAGGAATACCCGGACTTGTTTTTTCCAATTCGGCCGGGGCCAATTTTGGATAGCCTCTAGTTTGTTTAGTTGGGGCGTGACCATGCACCTTCCTACAATGTAGCTAAGGTATTTAGCCTCGGCTAGCCCTATAGCACACTTGGCTGGATTGGCTGCGAGGCCAGCCCGTCTTAGTGTGTCCAGAACCGCTTCCACCTTTTCTAAGTGGGTTTCCCAGTCGGGGGTGTGAATAATCACATCATCCAGGTATGCCGCTGCATAACTGGTATGGGGCTGTAGGAGCTTGTCCAAAAGACACTGGAAGGTGGTAGGTGCCCCAAGCAGTCCAAAAGGAAGAACAGTATATTGAAACAGACCCTCTGGTATGGAGAATGCAGTCTTTACTTTCGCATCTTTGGCAAGGGGAATCTGCTAGTATCCCTTTGTTACATCAAGGGTGGTCAAAAATCGGGCATTGCCCAGGCGGTCAACTAACTCATCAATATGGGGTATGCATTGAATTTGGATATTTCTCATTCAGCCGGCAAAAGTCATTACAAAACCTAGTTGTGCCATCGGGTTTGGGCACCAACACAATCGGGCTTGACCACTAACTGTGGGACTCTTTGATGACTCCCAGCTCCTTTTTACCTCTGCCTTGATCTCCTCCATTTTTGCCGCTGGGACCAGATAGGGCCTTAAAGTTACCTTTGCCCCAGGGTCTGTAATAATGTGGTGATATGCTTAGGTGGTCCAACCTGGTTTGATTGAAAACACATCCTGGTATCGGCTGATCATCTCAATTACCTCCTTCTTCTGGTTTGGTGTCAGATCAGTGGATATCCTGATCTGCTCCTGCATGTTATTTCCCTGGATCGGGGTCTCTCGGCCCACTACACATGCTTCTCATTGGTGCCAAGGCTTTAAGAGGTTAATGTGATAAATTTGTTCTTGTTTCCGGCATCCTAGCTGCCGCACCTTGTAGGTTACTTCCCCCACGGGTTCAACCACCTCATAGGGCCCCTGCCATTGGGCCAAAAGCTTGCTTTCTGCCGTGGGTACCAACACCATCACCCAATCCCCTGGTTGGAACTGTCGGACTTTTGCCTGGAGATTGTAATGGGTTCGTTGGGCCTCCTGTGCCTTTTCCAAATGTTCCCGTACAACAGAGGTGACCTGGGCTATCCGTTCTCGCGTCTGCAACACATGGTCAATTATATTTCTCCCCTCATTGGGTTCCTCTTCCCAGATTTTTTTTGCAATATCTAGTATGCCACGGGGGTGACATTCGTATAATTCAAAGGGGGAAAACCCAGTTGAGGCCTGAGCTACCTCCCGCATTGCAAATATAAGGTAGGGTAGTAGGGTGTCCCAGTCCATCCCGTCCCGACTTTCCTTATCATTGCTTTGAGGGTTCAGTTAAACCTTTCTACCAGCCCGTCGGTCTGCGGATGATAGACTGAAGTTCTCAGGGTATGCATATGGAGCAGCATACAGAGGTCCTTCATTAGCTTCGACATAAATGGGGTACCTGGGATTGTTAATATCTCCTTTGGTAGCCCCACTTGGGCAAAGATCCGCACCAACTCTTTAGCTATCGTTTTAGAGGCCGTGTTCCACAGGGCAACGGCTTCTGGGTAGCGACTAGCATAATCCAGAACGACAAGTATATATTGGTGGCCCCGGGCTGTCTTCTCCAGGGGTCCCACTAGATCCATGGCTATTCGTTCGAAGGGGACCTCTATGATGGGAAGGGGTACTAAAGGTGCCCTCAAGTGGGGACGGGGACTGTGCAGCTGACACTCCGGGCAGGATGCACAATACCTCCGCACTTCTTCATGTATTCTGGGCCAGAAGAATAGTCACAGGACCCATGCCAGGGTCTTCTCTACTCCCAAATGCCCCCCAAAAAGATGACTATGGGCCAGACTTAATACAGCATTCTGGTGTTTTTGAGGTACTAGGATCTGCTGTACCTTCTGCCCCTGTACTGGTGCAACCCGGTATAAGAGATTCTTCTTCATTATGAAGTAGGGTCCTAGTCCCTGGGTTTTCCCTTCCATGGGGACCCCATCTATTTCGGTCACCTCTTTCCTAATTTTGTCGTACCTTGGGTCTTCAGCCTGGTCCCGTCCAAAATTTCCTCTCCTGGGGCTAATCTGCCCGAGATCTAGGGGGCCAGTATCTGTTGCCTCTACTGGTTCAGAGGTGTTAGGGTGTGGGTCAGACTCAGGTGCTTCTCCCTCCTGGGTGGCCTCCTTTTCAGCTGCTCGGGTCCACCTGCCTAGGAGAACGGATGGGCCAATATTCGAGTTCCCAAGGCCTTAGCTGCCCTTCTTTCCCTTTTCGTCTTTCTATCCTGTCTGGGAGTGGAGAAAAAATCTGGGGATATTTCAGAGAAGATTGGGGGTTAACAGTCTACTGTGGATGCCTCACTAACTTCAGGGCTTACCCCTTTCCCCCAATTCCCCTACCGGGAGTAAATCTCCAAACCCTGGGAAGTCCCTCCCTATGAGCGTCAGGTATGGGAGTTCAGGGACTAACCCTCTGCTACCTCTGTAGTGTTCCCCTGAATCTTGATTTTTCCTGGGATGGTGTGGTAATAACGAACTGTCCCATGGACACATATTATCCCCGTACACTTAGGGGGGATTTGATAGCTGCTTTCAACTACCTGAAAGGGGGTTCCAAAGAGGATGGATCTAGACTGTTCTCAGTGGTAACAGATGACAGAATGAGGAGTAATGGTCTCAAGTTGCAGTAGGGGGAGCTTTATGTTTGATATTAGGAAAAACCTTTTTTACTAGGACGGTGGTGAAACACTGGAATGTGTTACCTAGGGAGCTGGTAGAATCTCCTTCCTTTGAGGTTTTTAAGGTCAAGCTTGACAAAGCCCTGGCTGGGATGATTTAGTTGGGGATTGGTCTTGTTTTGAGCAGGGGGTTGGACTAGATGACCTCCTGAGGTCCCTTCCAACCCTGATATTCTATGATTCTATTTCCTCCGGACTCTGGGACTCAGTTCGTAACCACTTTCGTGCGAGATGGATGAAGTCATATAATTGGGACCGTGGGGTTTTGTTTTCCTGGTACCTCCACTCATGATATTGCTGGGCCCACACTGCTGTCATTACCCCAGATCTGATCAGGATCTCTGCTTTTAGCTGGGGGTAGTCTTCAGGCAAATCATAGTAGGCCTTCTGGGCCTCCCCACACAGGAATGGAGCGAGGATGCCAGACCACTGTTCTGGGGGCCAAGCCCCCCACAGGGCTGTCCTCTCAAAGGCCAGGAGGTATGCCTCTACATCATCCTCCCGCGTCATTTTCTGCAGCCAATTGCTGGCCCGAATGATCTGTGTCCCATCATGGCCACGGTTCAGCTCTGTAAGGGCCTTTACCTGGTTTACCAGTTCCTGCAGCATAGCCCGGTCTTGAGCAGCCTGGTCCATCAGCAGGCAATTAGTCTCTTGCTGCAGCCGCACTGCCTGCTGTTGGGCGGCTGCCTGGACACGGGTAGCTTCCTGCTGGGCAGCCATGGCTTGTATCAGTGCCTGCACTACCTCCTCCATTGTGGTGAAAAAAAAAGAAAATAGACCCTCTCCCTTCCCCCTCCCACCCAACACCCTCCTTCTTCCGCCGCGCTGTGTACACCAGATCCCACTTCTCACACCAGTTGTGACAAAGTTCCTCCTCTACCTTGGTGGGTCTTGTGCTTATTGGTAGATTTGCTCGTCTTGGAGCTTCACGGCAGCCCTCAGCTTGGCCATTTTTCTGAACCCACAGTCCAGGTCGACTCCTCCTGTGTCTGACCAAGAGTTGGGAGATTTGGGGGGAACCCGGGCCCGCCCTCTACTCTGGGTTCCAGCCCAGGGCCCTGTGGAATGCAGCTGTCTAGAGTGCCTCCTGGAACAGCTGTGCAACAGCTACAACTCCCCGTGCTACTTCCCCATGGCCTCCTCCCAACACCTTCTTTATCCTCACCATAGGACCTTCCTCCTGGCGTCTGATAATGCTTGTACTCCTCAGTCCTTCAACAGTCCACGTTTTCACTCTCAGCTCCTAGCACCTCTTGCTCCCAGCTTCTCACATGCACTCCACAAACTGAAGTGAGCTCCTTTTTTAAACCCAGGTGCCCCGATTAGCCTGCCTTCATTAGAACACCTGCAGCCAATCAAGAAGCTGCTAGAATCAATCAGCCTGTCTGTCTTAATTGTCTCCAGAAGGTTCCTGATTGTTGTGGAACCTTCCCTGTTACCTTACCCAGGGAAAAGAGACCTACTTAACCTGGGGCTAATATATCTGCCTTCTATTACTCTCCTGTAGCCATCTGGCCCGACCCTGTCATAAGGGCTACAGTATAAACAGCAGTGAAGACACACACTGTGAGCTTGACTACAAAATTACATGCTACTGCACATCTACAAGTACCGAAACCAGCACCTGGCAGCTACAGATCAGAAGGCAACTGCTGCTGGTGAAAAAACCAGTTCACCACAGGACAAGAGACAAATCCTGCCACTTCTATCAATGAAGAAGAAATGTACACAGGTAACATACTCAAATCCTTCAACACTAGATAAGGATCCTCCTCCTCCTCCTTCCCTCAAAAAACAAATACGATTAAGAAAGTTAAAAATAGATATTTCCGTTTCCTAAGATTATTTCCCTTTAATTCCAGTGCTCTGAGAAAGTTTATCTGGTTTATCAACTTCCCATGTTTGTGTTTGAAAAGGAGGAGTGTTAAAGCCATACTTCCATCTATAACAACTCTAGAAACTGATTTTATAAGCTTTGTATTACTGTATTATCAATACTACTAAATGGCATCTTATTAGCATTTCTCTCCAAGTTCTGCAGCTCTCTTAGAAGGTCTGGCATAGGGGCAATTTTAATTATGAAATCACCTCTTCACTCTCACCCCCCAAAAATCTGTTAGGTGTTCTTCAACACGGGCTTATTTTTCTACATTTAAACATTCCTTTGTGGTCAGGGGAAGCAGATGTGAAGGTCATTTCCACTACTGATACACAGACTTTGATTCCCTGTGATGTCTAAGCAGCACTCGGAGCAGAATGGGGCCCTGCGGAGAGCCAACCACTCTCAACCACGCAGTCCCGGAGTAAGTTAGAGCCAAGGGGTTGGGGGAGGGGAATGGTATATCAGCACAAAAAGGGAGGAGTGGCAGGAGATAGATAAGAGCAAAGGGAGGACACAGCATGAGGATAGGACAGAGAGGGACAGAAAGCCTTGGGAAGAGGGACAGGAGAGAGGGATAGGCATTAGAAAATGCTGCCCTACAAAACCTGGAATTGAACCCGAGTCCTCAGTCTCCACATTCCTCAGCTCTCAGCACATAATTCTGAAACCCACTGAAAATGTATGTCTCTCTTCCCCCTTTCAAGGGACTGATACACAGAGAATAACAGCTTACTACTACCATTAGTTATTCCACTAACACAAGAAGTAGAGGTCTGTATTCTAGGTCTAAAGATCCAGATCCTGCTGTGGCATGGGTTCTGTGGAAAAAGTGCATATGATCATGTAATTAAAGACTACATCTCCCACTTTACCCCTTATTCGGGACAAGATCTAAATTTTAATATAGCATAAGAAATAAGAAAATTATAGTCAAAGATGTCAGGCCCATATTTAGGGGTTGTTGTTTTTGTTTGGTTAACTTTCTTACGCCCACTTAAAAAAAATGGTAGTCATCAATCTAGCATATGTCAGTAGTATTATAACCCACAGTTAGTGTGTAGGCTTAATAGGGAAAGCAGGGGGAGGAAGGAAACAGACTTCTGTTTTCAAGGAGGCTGGCACTTACAAACAAAACAGCCAAGCACATATATTGGACAGATTTATTCTGAAAGGCATAGTGGCTAAGTGCAAAAGACTGGGGACTGCCATATTAGAGAGCTCAGTTCAATTCCCAGCTCTGCTAGAAGAGACCTGATTTTTTTTCAGTTGTACAATGTAGATAATATGATTGCCTGACTCATAGGGAGGGACACAAAGCCTTGCTCAATAACTATTCTGTGCACTTCACAACCCTTAATAGTCAATAGAGAAGTCAAACATTGAACTCGTCTCCTTGCTCCCAGCTCAATGCACCTTCTACTAGGCTACAAAATATTTTCTGTGGGCCTATCCCTCTGGGCTTGTCTACACTACCGGCCAGATCGATAGGCAGCGATCGATCCAACGGGGGTCGATTTATCGTGTCTACTATAGATGTGATAAATTGACCGCCGATCGCTCTAGCGTTGACTCCGGTACTCCACCGCAACGAGAAGCGCAAGGGGAATCGATGGGAGAACGTCTCCCAATGACACACTGCAGTGAAGACACCAAGTAGATCTAAGTAAGTCGACTTCAGCTACTTTATTCACGTAGCTGAAGTTGCGTAACTTAGATCGATCCATCCCTACCCCCCAATGTAGACAAGCCCTCTCTCTCTGTCTGTCTCTCACTGGAATTTTGACCATCTTAGATCTAAGCAAGATAGGTGAGCCAGTCTTCAGGGACTGTCCAGCAAAATTTGAGACAAGAGGCAGTTGTAGGGCAACAGTTCCTGATTACTTAAAATCCAGTTAAGTCAAACTCGCAGCAGTTCATGAGAAGAAATCTGCAGGCTTAAAAGCTCTGTAATGCAGAGCAGTGCGTTGTTCTCTCAGATGAACACAGAGTAAACTGGAGTCAATGTGCAACGCTGCAGCAGTCCAGCAAAAGGAGTCTGAACTCAAAGGAGAAATGAAGGGTGCGGGGGAGAGTAATCTTCCTCCACTGCGGTGGAATTAGCGGGGGGGGGGGGGGGTGTAAAGGGCATACCAGAAAGATCCAAGTGTAATGGGGTTATGATTCTTGCCTACCTACTGTCCCTATACACTGCCTAAGTTCTGTTATTTTTACAAACATTGAGATACCTATTAAATAAATTTTGAAGTCTAGTTGAAAGGGTAGCTCTCACTCTTCCCCCTGTGCTACGCCACAACCTAATGATTGTCTGAGGGGCAGAGGGTTTCTCGGTTATGCTGACCGCTTCCCATCGCCTTGCAGCTGCCAAATAGATGGCTCTCCTCTACTATCCCCTTCCCCTGCCTCCTTTTTCAGGTCCTATTTTCCCATAAACACAAATTGCCCACATATGCTGCTGCTTATAGCTTTCCCAGGTACCTGCAGATTTAGATCCACAGGATTCTTGTTCACAGGGTTTTAAATAGAATTAATGAAACTCACCAGCATTTTATTAATTTCCCTCTGGCACTGCTTGAGATAGCTGAAGTAGTAACACAGGCACTAGAGTAGTGTCTGCAGACTCAAGAAGACAGCAGTGCATTGGTACGTGTGTGTGTACCCAGCTCATGATGGTATTTGAAAGTCTGATCCTGCATCATTAGTGTCCATCAGAGTTCTGCAAAAGACTGCTACTGAGTTCAATGAGAGCTGAATAGGGCCACTGCTGACAAAACAAATCATCATATTGTAATCCTGTGTGTGATTTAGTTTCTTCCCTCCTTCCCCAAGAAGACTGTTCCCTGCCCTTCCCTGCCCCCCATTCAAGGTTATCTTTGGAGCCATAAGGATTAGAAACTGGGTAACAAACAATCCTTAAAAACAGGTTTCAGAGTAGCAGTCGTGTTAGTCTGTAGCTGCAAAAAGAACAGGAGTACTTGTGGCACCTTAGCGACTAACAAATTTATTAGAGCATAAGCTTTCATGGGCTAAAGCCCACTTCATCGGATGTATGGATAAACCTGGAAATCCTAGCCACCCCATCATCTCAGGCATTGGCACCCTGACAGCAAGATTGTCTGGCTCTGTAAACTCCCTCCTCACGCCCTACACTACCAGCACTCCTAGCTATCTTTGAGACACCACTGACTTCCTGAGGAAACTACAATCCATCAGTGATATTCCTGAAAACACCATCTTAACTACTATGGATGTAGAAGCCCTCTATACCAACATTCCACACAAAGATGGACTACAAGCCATCAGGAACAGTATCCCCAATAATGTCACGGCAAACCTGGTGGCTGGACTTTGTCCTCACCCATAACTATTTCCCATTTGGGGACAATGTATACCTTCAAATCAGTGGCACTGCCATGGGTACCCGCATGGCCCCACAGTATGCCAACATTTTTATGGCTGACTTAGAACAACGCTTCCTCAGCTCTCGTCCCCTAACGCCCCTACTCTACTTGCGTGATATTGATGACATCTTCATCACCTGGACCTATGGAAAAGACGCCCTTGAGGAATTCCACCATGATCCTCAGCCTGGACCAGTCCACACAAGAGATCCACTTTCTGGACACTACCGTGCTAATAAGCGATGGTCACATAAACACCACCCTATACCCGAAACCTATTATACTTACCTACATGCCTGCAGCTTTCATCCAGACCACACCACACAATCCATTGTTTACAGCCAAGCTCTACGATACAACCACATTTGCTCCAACCCCTCAGACAGAGACAAACACCTACAAGATCTCTATCAAGCATTCTCATAACTACAGTACCCACCTGCTGAAGTGAAGAAACAGACTGACAGAGCCAGAAGAGTACCCAGAATTTACCTACTACAGGACAGGTCCAACAAAGAAAATAACCGAACACCACTAGCCATCACCTACAGCCCCCAACTAAAACCTCTCCAGCGCACCATCAAGGATCTACAACTTATCCAGAAAGACGACCCATCACTCTCAGAGATCTTGGGAGACAGGCCAGTCCTTGCCTACAGACAGCCCCCCAACCTGAAGCAAATATTCACCAGCAACCACACACCACACAACAAAAACACTAACCCAGGAACCTATCCTTGCAAACAAAGCCCGTTGCCAACTGTGTCCACATATCTGTTCAGGGGATATCATCACAGGACCTAACAACATCAGCCACACTATCAGAGGCTCATTCACCTGCACATCTACCAATGTGATATATGCCATCATGTGCCAGCAATGCCCCTCTGTCATGTTCACTGGCCAAACCGGACAGTCTCTTCAGAAAAGAATAAATATACACAAATCAGACATCAGGAATTATAACTTTCAAAAACCAGTCGGAGAACACTTCAATCTCCCTGGTCACTCGATTACACACCTAAAAGTTGCAATTCTTCAACAAAAAAACTTCAAAAACAGACTCCAACGAGAGACTGCTGAATTGGAATTAATTTGCAAACTGGACACCATTAAATTAGGTTTGAATAAAGACTGGGAATGGATGTGTCATTACACAAAGTAAAACTATTTCCCCATGTTTATTCCCCCCCACACACACACACTGTTCCTCACACGTTCTTGTCAACTGCTGGAAATGGCCCATCTGGATTATCACTACAAAAGCTTTTTTTCCTCTCTCCTGCTGATAATAGCTCACCTTAACTGATCACTCTCCTTATAGTGTGTATGATAACACCCATTGTTTCATATTTTCTGTGTATATATCTTCCTACTGTATTTCCCACTGCATGCATCCGATGAAGTGGGTTTTAGCCCACAAAAGCTTATGCTCAAATAAATTGGTTAGTCTCTAAGGTGCCACAAGTACTCCTGTTCTTTTTGCAGATACAGACTAACACGGCTGTTACTCTGAAACCTAACAATCCTTAATCACCATTCAATAAAACTGAATTTCACTGCATCCAATCCTCCTCCATACGTTATCTGTACAGATTATAAACCCCTTGAGTCAAGGAGCTTGACTTCACACCTGTCCGTATACACCAGTGGTCTCCAATCTTTTTACACTCAAGATCACTTTTGAATTTAAGACCAACCCAGGATCTAACCATGCCCCTGCTCACTCCATCCCCCCTCCATCGCTCACTCTCCCTCTCACTCACTATCACTGGGCTGGGGCAGTGAGTTGGGGTGCAGGACGGGCTGCAGGCTCTGGGCTGGAGCCAAAGGGTTTGGAGTGTAGGAGGCAGCTCCGGGCTGGGGCAGGAGGTTGGTGTGAGGGGTGCAAGCTCTGGGAGAGAGTTTGGGTGCAAACTCAGAGCAGGGGGTTGGGGTGCAGGAGGAGGTGCAGGGTCTGGGAGGAAGTTTGGGTGCAGGAGGGGGCTCTGGGCTGGGGCAGAGGGTTGGAGTGCAGGAGGGGGTGCAGAGTGTGGGCTCAGGGCAGGGGGTTGTGGTCCAGGAGGGTTGTGGGGACTGGGAGGGAGTTTGTGTGCAGGAAGGCACTCTGGGCTGGGGTGGGGGGTGAGGTGTAGGCTCCAGCTGGGAGGTGCTTACTACAGGCGGCTGCTGGTCAGTGGTGCAGCGGGGCTAAGGTAGGCTCCCTGCCTGCCCTAGCCCCACGCCATACCTGGAAGCAGCTGGCATGTCTCTTAGGCCCCCGGGGGCCAGGGGGGGGAGGCAGGCGGCTCCACACGCTGTCGCTGCCCCCACCCCAGCGCCAACTCCACAGCTTCCATTGGCCGGGAACTACAGCCAATGGGAGCTACAGGGCAGTGCTTGCAGGTGTGGGCAGCACACGGAGACCTGCTGCCCGCAGCCAGCCTCAAGAGATGCCCCCACAGCTCCCATTGGCCACAGTTCCTGGCCAATGGGAGCTGTGGAGTCGTCGCTGGGGGGTGGAGGCAGTGGCAGCACGCAGAGCCGCCTCCCACCACCTGTCCTCCCTCAGGGGCCGCAGAGACATGCCAGCCACTTCCGGGAGCAGCATGGGGCCGAGGCAGGCAGGGAGTCTGCCTTAGACCAGCTGTGCTGCTGAACTTTAAGTGGCCGGAGATCGCGATCGACTGGCAGAGGCTCGAGGATCAACCAGTTGATCATGATCTACCAGTTGGTGACCACTGGTATCCATTTTCAGTGTTATAGAAAAAGTAACAAACTTTTTAATGGAAAATGAAATTTGCAGAAATCAATGGCTTAGCCCCTCCTCTCCATCCCCACTCATCAGACAAAGCCTCTTACTCACCAGTGCAGTGCAGATGTCTCAAGTCTTGTATTAAATTATTTTTATGGAGGCTATTAAATGTTTTCTCCCATGTAAGGAGCAATTATATTACACTGATTTTATAGCTATCAGTCAACACACTCCTGAGTGTAATACTGATCTTCACTCCTTTCTGGCACGTATACAGCCAAGAAATACAAAGAAATACACTTGAATATAGACTAATGTGCAAGCAATTGTGTCACTATCGGTCTGCACAACATGTCACTTCTTGAGGTGGCAACAGTGATGCCACACAGTCTTGAAATGTAAAGAATCATGAAACAGGCCAAGTTCCCATTGACTAAATTGTCTGCATGTCTCAAAACTCTGCCAACTCAGAAAAGAAGTACTATTCAACATTTACTCTGGCTCCGAAAATTAAAGGAATGCCAACAACTGAATTAGGAGCTAGGAAGAGTTTGCAGTGAAAAATCTGCCAAGCAGGGTTAATTTAGAACTCTTAAAAAGGATAAAATACAATTTGTTGTTTGCTGTGCCAAAACAATTTTATGCAAAATCAGGAGCAATAGTATACAGTTATGAAATATTTCAAAAAGCTATTGCCCATAGTTAAATTTTAGAAGGAGACAATTGTTACACAAATGCCATTCTTGAGCAGAAATTGCTTTCATGTTTATCAGGTCCCTAGATATTAAAAAGGATAGTAAACTGGAATAAGATTATCGAGCAGAATTTAGCATCTATCAGAATCTTATTCTGAAGAAAAAATAAAATAGTTCCAGGCATCCTTTACAGCTGCTTTTCTTTCTCTCTGTTTTGTTTTTGTTTTTTGAGGGGCAGGGCCTCCTCAAAATGCTCAACAATAAAAACTCATTCACTCTATCTTTAGTAAACTGTACGGCATGTTGCACTTTCTACTCAAGCTCACGACATTCTTCCCTTATCTTGAACATATACTGTTTTAATTTCCGCTAACCTCAATGTCCATAACAAAAAGATCATAAAAAATATTCCCGAACACATACACCTTCACCTTCAAGGTCATTTATACTCTTGCATCTTTTCACATTAATGGCAAATGAAACTACATTCCTTTGCTCTTTTGATGCATATGATTTCACACTGACACAAATTTTGATTGTGTATTAGAAACAAACCATTTTTTTTTTTTTTTAACTGTCAGGATACGATTTTACCAATGTGGTCTTCTCTCTCTTTTCTTCAGTGCAGTCTCTTTTTTGTTTTTTGTTTGTCAATCAGAAAAATGACTCCAGCTTTCCAAACTCTTTGAAACCCACTATTAGACTGGGGTGATCAGTTCCATCAACTCACATGCTTACAACATTCAAAGCCCCTGGCTTTAAAGTTAGTTCACAAGGGCTTTAATGACTGTTCTCCACTATACAGTGAATTAATTTGCATTGTAGTGGTGTTTATTCATGAATGTGTGTTAGAGATTGTTGATACGTCCACTTAACCAGTGCTGGTAGAAACTGAATGTGTACAAATACACACACACACACACGATAAAGTACCATATCTCCTACCTTTTAAAAAATTAAAATAAAAAAGTAGGGCTGTCAATTAATCACAGTTAACTCAAACGATTAACTCAAAACAAATTAACTTGATTTAAAAAATTAATCGCGATTAATCCCAGTTTTAATCGCACTGGTTAACAGTAATAGAATACCAACTGAAAATTATAAATATCTTTGGATGTTTGTCTACATTTTCAAGTATATAGATTTCAATTACAACACAGAATACAAAGTGTACAGTGTTCACTTTATATTTTTTTTATTACAAATATTTGCACTGTAAAAAAGATAAACAAAGAAATAGTATTTTTCAGCTCACCTCATACAAGTACTGTAGTGCAATCTCTGTAGTGAAAGAGCAACTCACAAATGTAGAATTTTGTTTACATAACTGCACTCAAAACAAAGTAAAACATTAGAGCCTACAAGTCCACTCAGTCCCACTTCTCTTTCAGTCAATCGCTAAGACAAACAAGTTTGTTTACACTGCTCTGCAACACCGGAACTCCAATAAAAAGGAGAGTTGTTGTGCAATTTAAATAGAAGGCTAATTCATTTTACATAGAACTACCAATAAATAAAAACATTACATAAATTAAGTTCAAATCAAGACAGAGCAGTCAAGAAGCTTATATAGGAAGTCAAATGTTTCCTTTCAGTTCTGGAGACAATATTGGTAAGTGCAAAACAGTATGCTTAGAGTAAAGTCTCCACCATAAAGTTCTAAATCAGAAGCATAATTTGAAGAGTCAATAATACTGCCAATTTCTTATGATTGCAGTTTTAGGCAAGGAAGTGGTTAAGATTTTAATCATGTGTACTAAGGATAAATTTGCATTTAGTGGACTGAGTACTAAAAGCTGGCAAAAGGCAAAAAGTGTACAGAACACAGACATACATGTGAAAAACAGTAACATTTTCTGCGTAACTCCTGCCACATGATTCTTTCAGAATTCTCTGAATAGAACCAAACATCAAACCCAGTACTCTGCAATGGACCTCCCACCCTGTCCTAGACATTCACATGCAAGTTACCCAAATATTTTCCCTTCCAAAGCTATTTTCTTTAAAAATACATTAAATATTTCCTTTATAAATCCACAACAGGTCCTATTTATGTGAACGGAGCTAGATGCTGAGCTAGAAATACCATAACAGCTGAGTATTTTAACTGGTAACACTCTTGTAGTGACATACCTGTGTGTGTCATATCAGCTATGGAATCCATAACTTTAAACATTTGAAATATCATGGCTTGAAAATTTAATTCACTTAGAGTGCATGTGGTATTGTTACATACATATTTACACACACACACACACACACACACACAAATACATGATTATGTGTTAGAAAGTTTATGCCACCATGAGTTTGCAATAGTCGTATTATTCATTATGGATGGCAAAGCTATGAGCAAGTTAGGTAGGTCAGTCCAAAAAAATGCAGAAAAAACCTTGATGATACACCATCATTTATTCTGGATATGCCATATATGGTATAGAAAAACTACTTTAAGATTTTTTTAGATTTTAAAACAAGTTGAAACTGTATTTGTTACCTCCCCATGTAATACCAAGTGCCTATAGGCCTAAGTTACCTGAAAATAAATTTATCACATAACTTTCCACATATCTTGGGACCAGAACACATGTACATATATTAGTAATGTTACGATAAGGAAATCTGTTTAAGCATACCAGAATTACACACATTAAAAGATGCTACACTTATGTATACATCTAAGATAGATTTTTTTCTTTGTTATTTTAAAACAGGTTGACACAATTAAAGACCATCCTAATGTTTATTCAAGGCAATCACCAGGGGTGCAGGAGAGCAAAGCACCTTCTATCCACAATGTTGGTATTTCCTGACATCTGAATGCTTCAGTTTACAACTTTAATACAAAGTTAAAGTCGTTTTATTGCATTTAACATAGTTACAAGGGAAGGCAAGAAAACAATTGCTGGTAACACTGAATTTCATGCCCCAGTAGGCAGGTAAAGTACTTTTTAAAAATAGCTGTCCTGATTAAAAATGGCCTGCCATGGAGAATCAAAGAAATATAAATTTGGGGACCTGAACATTCATACAGTAATTGTGTTTATTTGTTTTCATAAATATTTAAGAAACAACTTATGGTATTTGCTATTACTGAGTCCATCGTAGTAAAATCCCTCTCTTCACAACATAAGCAAATACAATCAATTCTTATTTGTTATACTTCTCTTCAATATTCAAGGCTAATCTAGTTTTAGGTCAGGAAAAAGACTGTGGTCTATCATTTTAAACAAACCATTGTAGTAAAATGTGAACAGGAAATTCCAAACTATGCTACTCAAAAAACAATGATTAAAATACCCTTAACTTACAAAGCATAAAGAACCCATACATGTATCACATTAAATGAGAACAAAAGAAATGTGTAATTACCTCTGTCATTTTTTTTTTCCCATTGGGGTAAGGGCTTTTTATGGGTTTGCTGAGAGAGAAACATTCATATCTGGAGAGAGAGAGAGAGAGCGCACGCAACATATACAGCCCTGTCTGATACCTTGGAAATAAACAGCCTGTGGGAGTTAGAGAAGGCATGCCATTCATTCTTCACCATATAAATACCTTCTTAGAGTCTCATCTGAGCAGCAGTTTCACTTGGACCTTGAGGCACAGGTCTGACTTGTTTTTCAAATAAGAGAGCTAATTTTTATACTCAAATATATTTTTTAAAACATGCTTGCTAATATATAGACATTTCTATAAAGCCTAACCAAAACATGGGGTCAAGGATCTGAGCAAAATCTTCCCAGTTAGAATCACACATCTGAGAGGTACTCAATTTTTTTCAAGAACTTGGTCTTACAAAAATGATGCATGCCATATTTACTACTTTTAGATTACAGAAAAAAGGTATATTCTTAACTTGAGCTAGCTAACCTGAGGTACAATCAAAGGGGGGAGGGATGCACATATTCACGCAGGCACACACCTTTATCCTAGTGAAGACACAGCCTACTATAGAAATTGAGATATTACCATTGCTACTGAGTTTTCCAACTACAATACCAAAACAGGTACCACAGATCAAATACAAGGCTAACAAGAGAAATTATTTTTCCCCGATATAAAACATGATCATCTTACCATCCGCTAAATACATGACTGACAAATTTACAAACGCATATTCTGAAGGACTCCATCTACAGAAAGGAGGGGGTGGGGAGAGGAGAGACCTTTCCATGACAAGGACATATTTTCCATGGTTCTTTTACATGGCACCAGAGATTTTTAAATAAAATAAAATGTTTCTTAAGTTCCATAACTTCTTTCCCTTAAACAGAGGCACAGGATTCCCTTTTCATACATCTAAAAGGTGATTAGATAAATAGACAGACAGACACACACTCTCACTGTACTTCCCTAAGATTTACCAGTTGACTTCAGAAAGTATAAACCAAGTATCTGAACAAAGTATTTGTTTTAAAGAAATCTGGGAAATGGTTAAATGTGGAAAATCTAAAAAAATACAGGCATTTTTGTGTATTAGACATGATACATGTAGCAAAAATGTCAGTGATTTATTATGGCAAAGTTGTAATGACAGAATGGTTCACAGATTTTATAAAAGCAGAATACAGACTGCTGAAACTTCTTAGCCAAAATTTTAAATCAAGCCACATTAGAAAAAAACCACACATAGTATTCTCCTTTAGTTTATACTGACAAGCTAATCAAGTATCTAATGGGGGGAAGCAATACATAAGAGAGGGTTTTGGCAATGAGATTAAAACTTAGGTCATTAGTCTAAAACCAGAACAGGTCACTGGTAACCAAAAGTCGATACAATCTAAGAGCTATTTGGTAGCCTATGTGAAATAAAACGGAAGTCTAAACTAGTATGCAAAGGACAGAGGCCAATGAAACAGAAACTCCGAGTATAATCGCTTCTACATGTCATCAGAGAGAGAAAGTAGAGATAGTTTGGTGTTTGTGGAGACTGGTTATTTAGCTAGAAGAACTCAAATAAATAAGAAGAAATCAGGGCAACATTTCATAGGAGAATATTTCCAGATTTCTCCTGCAAGTTGGTAAATATCCTTCTAAACTAATGACACTGAAGATTCAATTGTCCAATGAGGAGTTATTGTACAAAATACAGAGAGTAAATTCAGGTTTCAGAGCAGCAGCCGCGTCAGACTGTATCCACAAAAGGAAAAGAAAAGAGTAAATTCAAACACTTAAATGTAAAACAGAGGAATTTTAATGCTATTTAAGCACCAATCTCAAGGCAACCTCAACCCTGGAGACACTACTTGTACTTCTGCAGTAAACACGCAATAAGCCTTTCAAACTTTTTCTTACATAAATTATGCACTGACGGCGAAAACGAGGGAGTGCAATTCAAAATGATTGTCAACATGCCTGTTTCACAAAAAAGAATACATAACTTTTAAAACTGGCAACACTTAAGCTTAGCCTTTCACCCTATGTTGCTTGAGAATGATAGCTTGATTTAAGGATATTACTCTGCATATTTTGCATGTGATGTTGACAATATGTTTAACAGTGACAAAGCTTTAACTTTTTGAATCTCAACATCTATGGTCATTAAATAATTATTGTCTGACACTCCCTCGAATATTTTCCACAACTGTGAAAATTTAAATTGATCAAAAAAGGAAAAAATGATTAAAAATAGACTGATATTATCCACTGAAATTATTTTAAAAATTAAAATTAAATTCTGCCAAGCCTACTGCTGCATATGCTTAACTTTACTCAAGGTAAGCACATGTGTAAGTAGTATCAGGGCTTTAAGTTTGGCTAGAAATTAGACAAATTATCTTCTGGTAAAACCCTTACATTCATTCTGAGTAATATTCATCAAAGCTTCAGGGTAACTATAACTGCATCCCCTGACCCGCATGGTCCACTCAACTGGAAACCCAGTCAGGTTTCAGGTCTGCTGCCATCACCTATGTCTGGGTAAGGACCTTTCTCCCACTCCCTTCTGACCAGCAGGTTTTAAGGCTGCACATCTCCCTCCCATACACTGTGACAGGCAGACAGACTTGCTGGTGCTAACAGCCAGCACCCGTGAATTGTTTTGTCTCCAAGAGCAATGAACAGCGTATTACTAGCAGTTCCCAGTTACTACACAACTCTTTCTAAGCAAGGACATTTATTCTTAAGGTAAAAGCACTACAGAAAAAAACATATAAAACACTAAAAATTCTATTTGCATGCTTAAAGCTTACCAGAGGTCTTATGGGGCATAGGCCAAAATTTTGCGGGGCCTTAGTAAGATGAAGTCCTCCAACCATTCCACAAGGGCTAGGGCCACCCATGGATAGAAGATTCTGTCCATTTGCGGAATCAGAAAGAAGGCCCTTGGTCTTTTAAACTCAGCTTTTTTACATCAAAAGCCCTTTCTTTGTTTGAGTCTCTGGAAAACCCAGCCTGAACCAATACATGCAAGCCATTCCAAGGGGTGGTACCTCTCTAGGGTTGCCAACTTGGTAATATTTAAAACTGGACACTCCAGCCCTGCCTCTTCCCCCGAGGCCCCACCCCTGCCCCAACTATTACCCCCAAAGCCCTGCCCCTACCCCCGAGCTCCCACCCCTGACCCGCCTCTTCCCCTGAGGCCCCACCACCTGTCCACTCCTCTTCCCCCCTTCCCAATCACTCGCTGCTTTTCCCCTCTGACCCTCCGGGCCAGGACGGAGCTGCCTGAGGGGCTGGGCTGGAACAGCTGCCCAACGAAGGTAGGAGGCAGCCCCAGCTGACTAGGGGCTGTAGCAGGTGATGACCAAGCGCATCCCTGCCTCCCCCGCTTGTAGCAACCGAACTTGAGGTGTCCAGTCAGTAGAGCTGACTGGACACTGTCAGGTCCACTTTTCAATCAGACTTTCCAGTCAAAAACTGGGCACCTGGCTACCCTATACCTCTCTAAAGTTATTTAGTCTCAGTAACTCACTTTAATCACCCCTACACACACAGTTTTAGTTCCTCGATGAGCTGTAGTAATCCTCCCCCATGTAGCAGAACACAACCATACAAAAATTATTCATAAATTTATTACAATGCCCCCCCCCAAGATACTTTATGGGATTACAAAACCTATCACAATATTAACAGTGAATTGTCAATGTCAGCTCTCTCCGGCACGTGATGGAAGCCTGTTGAACTACTAAAGGTTTCTTTTGTATTTTAAAATCCGAGTACCCTACAACATTAAATACCCACAATTATTGCATTCTGAACGTATTTTAAATTGCTATATTGCTTTTAATAGTATGTTTAAAACCAACTAATTTTAATAGAAGTAATTTTACTATTTCACTATTTTTTGAACCACATATAACATCCACAATAACAGATCTTGATGTTTATATGACTTCACCTTCAGTCAGGGAGGCATAATTCCTTTAGTTATTGGGGAAACAAAAGCTGAGCAACTGGAGATTATTGATTAAACAAACGCCTACATTGTTTTCTCAACATCAACTAAATGACTTATCTCTACACAATCTTCCCTTTCATATAAAACTTTTAGTTCATTTTTTATTTTAAAGCTTTTTTTAAAAAATACAATCTAAACAATCCTTCATATAAGCATCTTAAATTTCAAAATTGAATTCCAATTCAAAACACTGCTGCCATAATCCCTTTTCTATAACGTGCCACACACATTGTCGGTGCTATATAAATAACTATGAGATATTGCACTAGTCTTTGCTACATGCACAAACCACCCTTTTATTGTAGGTTTAAAAAAAAAACACACCTTAATATACTATCTCAATGGTGACATGAAGAGTACAGGACAAGAGCACACAATGGATGACAGAAATGACTCAATGGACTATTAAAAGTGGTATGTACTACAACTTGTTGGTAGAACCGATTAAAATTATCTACCTAGAAAGGGTGAGGACACAACAAAAATCAGGTCAGAAAACTATCCAGAATCTCCAGACATGGCTAACCAAGATCTACTTTCATGTTCAAGTTTCCTCACTGATCCATGGCCCATTGTTCCAGAAACAGAAGTACTCTCCTTGGCATGAAATACTCCTATTACTAGCAATGAAGCAAACAAAGACATCCAGCACTTTTCTCTATTCAGTGCATCAAAGCTTTCATCTATCATCTCGTGCCTCAATTATTGTAATCGCATCCTCTCTGACCTTGAGTATTCCAATCTTGCTCCATACAAGCCCACACCGAAAAATTTTGAAAAATTTCAAGCATCTAATTCAAATTACTACTGCCAGAATAATCACCTTAGCCTACCACTTTGATCACAGTACCTCCCTCTCCTCACATGAACTTTAACTACTTCCATTGGCTCTCCCTTACAAACTTTTGGTCCCTACCATCAAGGCCCTTCTTCTATCTCACTGTATCACACACACCCTTTACTCTGCCAAGGATGTCCGCCTCCATCCTTCACTTGTCCACTTTTACCACACACACCTTCATGCCTCCTTCCTTGCTAACCTCAGTGACTGGAATGCCCTCCCCCAAATGATTCACACACGCAGTACCCTGCCCTTAAAACCCCTTCCAAAGATCCACCTTTACCATGATACAACTATCTAATGATAATTACTAAGCACATGACCTATTTAGTGATTCATTATTATCCCTCATACACCCATCTTATTTTTATTCAAAAACTTAAGCCTCCATATTATACGTAATATAAGACTTGTCTTTTTTTTAAGATCAGTTTAGTTAGACTGGTATGCACATAGGGATATCTTAAATTAAGATAAATTGATGAGTCAATTTAAAACGAAGTCAATTCCTTACCAACTTAAGCTCAATCGATATAAGCCATTTTAAAATGGATTCACACCAGGTTTTTTAAGTCACTTTTAAAACACACCTTTAGTTAAACCAATGCAAGTCCATGTGTAGAAAGACCTTAAATAGGATATCTAGCGTTCCTAATATTTCAACCTCTTCCCCTGCCCCTCTACCTCATTTTGTTTCCCCACACCTCTGTGGCATCTTGTCCACATTTAGACTTTAAGCGCACTCAGACGGGAAATGTCTTTGATGTTTGCACTGCACCTAGCAAAATAGGCCACCAGTTTTGTTTGGGGCCCCTAGGTGCTACTGCAAACAAAAACAAACAAGAATCCTACTGCAGAAACATGAGAAACATTATTCCCTGTAGGCTAGCCCTAATCCAGCCTTTTTGTAACTTTTGTTTCTCTTTTTATCTTGCTTCGACTAGTACAGATGCTACCCTAGTCTATATTCGATTGGGAAGATTGAGAGAGATGAGAAAACACCTACATTTCTATTTTCATTGGTCAATGCTGCAGTCAAACTAAAGACCCAATGTTAAGAATCTGTGGCACTTGCTTGCTCTGCTGAAGAATGCAAGTTGTCACATCTTAGCAGACATGATATTCAGGAAGTTCTATTTTTAAACTGTAGGCAAAAATAGTAGTTTTATTTTGTTCTGCCAAAAAAGCAATTAAATGTATTTCTGTAGAGACCCATACATACCTTTATAAAAGTACTCCCCCATACACTCCCACCACAATATTAGAAGCCCCATGAATCAAGCATTATATTTAATAGTTTATGAAGGACAGGGTAAATATAGTGGGGTTTTATCCACTATAGACAAATTCCTACACTTTTTTTCTTGCCTGTAAAGGATTTGTTCTTCTGTTTGTACACTGTTACACTTCATACTCTAAACAAACTACATTTTTGGCTCTAACACAAACTAAATTGATATCTATGGTCTCTAAATCTATACTAAAGTTTGCTCAAGACGACAGAAACCTAAATCCACATTTTATACTCAGGACTGAAATCTCAAGTCACTCATTCTTAAATCAGCTAATCATAGAACCTGAGAAGCAGAGTAAAAATGTTCTTTTATATGACATATGCATTCTAGCTACCGTTTTTTAAAAAGCTAATATTTAAGTTCCTGTTCAGTAACACCTACATGCGTGTTATTTCTAAGTGCTTCTGGAGCACATTGCATTTTACATGCAATTAAAGAGACTTAGGGCTTGTCTACACTGGCAATTAACAGCGCTGCAACTTTCTCACTCAGGGGTGTGAAAAAACACGCCCCTGAGAGCAGCAAGTTGCAACGCTCTAAAGCACTAGTGTAAACAGTGCCCTGTGCTGGGAGCTAAGCCCCTCCTTGAGGTGGGGGTTTTTTTAGAGCCACTGTGACCACAAAAGGCATGTTAAAGTGCTGCTGCGGCAGCGCTTCAGCATTGCCAGTGTAGACTAGCCCAAAGTCCCTACCCCTTGCAGCTCACACTTTTAACAGCATCTGAAGTCCCATCATCTGAGGACATGTTTAACATTTCTCTGAATTTGCCTTACCTTAAAACTCTTACACACATTTGCTATTAAAGAAAGCATCCTCATTTTGTCCAAGATTAAACTGCATTACCTTTCATCCATCAGTACTCAGCAGCGATAGGTCTCAAATTCTCAAGAACAAATATTTTCCAAAAATTCCTTCTGTTCAAAACTTGGCTGCTCAGGGCTAGATATTGAGAGCTGCCTAATGCCCTCAAGTCCAACTCAAGGGTGCTCACCACCTCCCCACAGACAGCCAGGACCTTCTAAGAGTAAGCACTTATCATACATTCCTGTATCATTGCCGTAACACTGCAAAGCCCTGAACTCTACGAACATTTTTCCTGATAAATATATTTGAGCAGCAGATCATCTGGAAGTGCACAACTGCATGAGTTTATCAAGCGCACAAAATAAAATCTCATTTCTGTGAAAAAACATTTAGCAGCCTATCATCTTTCTGCTTGTTAAGGTTTCACAGCACTCTAATTTTTTTTTCCTTCTTAAGCTACTGCAAAAATTGGCTAACCTGACCACAAAGTTTAGTGTCACTCAATCTAAACTTAAAAATCTAATGTTCTTTTTAATATACAAATCTATCATTTGTACTGTACTGTAGGGAACAATCCTTCACTTTTTGGAGAGAAATGGTCTGCATAATCTAGAGAGAAGCTTCCATCTCTACCTTCTACGATTCCAGAATACTACTCTCAACACATTTTAGGCCAGTAATAGTTAGAATCTTCTGCCACAAGAGGTACAGCATCAGTGTTCAACAAGGCTGGATAAACCATAGGATTTCAAAGCTATTAATTAGGAAACAAATGGACATGGAATTAACACGTAACTACTTTTCCTCAAAACAGGCATATAATTTGGGCAAAAATAATACTGTAATCATCTCACTTGTTTCAAAGTATCTAAACGACAATGCACTGAGGGTTAAAAAGATCATGTTCAAATTATTACCCATGAACTAGATTTCAGTTATCAAATAAGAGTAACAAAGAAGCTACAATTTTTAAGTAAACATCAAGTTTAAAAAAGTACCCAACACTGACTAGCCTGACATCTCTGGCCCCAATCCTTCAAACACTTAAGTCACTCACAAGTATCAAGTTAAGCATGCGTGTGTTGGGAGAATCAGGGCCCAGGCCAACAAGTTGGAGTAAAAAATATTTGCACCTATACATCTCCAGCAATTTAAAGAAATAGATTAATATATTTTAAAAGCTAGATGGGACAGCTGTGATTATCTAGACTGACCACTTGCATAACACAGGTCATAAAAAGTATAATTCCTGCATTCAGAGCAAAAACGAGGGACGGGGGAGGAAGGAAACCCAGGCCATACTGTCGAAATCACCAGGCAAATCACCTGTTCTCTAGAATGTTCGAAGAGCAACTCTCACTGGCTTCAGTTGCAGCTGTGAGTACTCAGCACTTCTGCAAATCAAACTCCAGAGTCTCAAGTCAGGCAGCCAAAAAATGAGGACTACACAATCAGTGATCACATGTGAAAAGCCTGGTTTAAGCGACAGAACCTGGGGCAGAGGGAGAATAGAATCCAATTCTCCAGAGCAACATTCAACTGCCTAAAACCATGAGAACCTCCTTTCTCTTCCTTCAATCCCCAGGCTCTGCAAACCTTCCAACCTCCAAACCACTTCTGCAGAACATCTGTACATGCTCATGCTTCACACCATACACTTCCCTAGCCCTCGCATCCCACCCCTACACCAAGTGGTGGGATCTGCTGCCACCTGAGGAGCGTAGGTGTTGGAACCAGAGGTTCAGGTGGTGCTGCCACACCCCCTGGCTTGAAGTGGTTTCCATTATACACAGGGTTTACAGTTTGGTTCAATGGCTCTCAGCACCCCCACTATAAAAACAGTTCTAGCACGCCTGCTGAGGAGGGGGAGGAACCTCAGTGGGCCAGTCTGTACTACACTTTGGTTCAGTGGCCGAGAGTCTGGTGGAAAGAGTGGCTGGTGCCCATCCATCCAAGTGTGATCCCGTTCTTTTCTGCTCTATCCCTCCCAACATGTCCTGGTCCTGTCTCTTCCCAGTCCCGTTCTCCTTATTTAGCTGGTCTCTACACCTCAGGCTTTTCATCCCAGGATCACCAAGCCCTAGTCTCACCCCACCAAACTGCTCATCCCAGTCTCACTCTGCCACTCCTACCCAGTCTCCTGGCCCAATCTCTCCACTCTTTACCCAATCTCTCTCTTCTCTCCCCTCCCCCCCCACCACCCTGACTCCACTCACTGCTCCCCTATCCATGTTCCCTGTCAGTGGCTCACAGTCTCCCTCCACATAGGCTCCTAATCCAATCTCAGTGTCCCTTCTTCCCCATCCCAGCTCCTTGTCCAACTAGTCCCATTTCTCCCCCACACCCTAGCTCTTCTGCAGATGTCTCCCCACCCCCTCATTTCTTTCCCCCTCCCCTCTGGTTCCCGGTCCCAGTCTCCTTCACGTCCACCTCTTCCCCTTCCCAACCCCCCTTTACCCAGCTTCCATTCTCAGTCTTGGGATTCACTCCCCATTTCCTTCAGACTATTCCCCCTCCAAATCTAGCTTTTGTCCCCTCTGCATTCAAATCAGGTAACCTTCGCCTCCATGCTGCCTGAATGGGTGCCAACAGGGCATCACTAAGAGCACAGGAAAGGTAAACCTCCATCTCTCAGTTTAACTTTAGGTGCCCATGCCCAACACAGCCTGCAGCAGCCCAGATCTGCAACTGCAGAGCACGTCCAGCTCAGCTCCAAGTCGCAGCACATCCAGTGCAGACAGAATCTTCAGATAATTTAGCTTCTAAAATCAAAATCTCTACTGAGCACGTGCAAACTGCAATTTTTCAAAGGCTTTTTCAAATTTCAACAGTTTTCACAGGGACAGAAAAAGGCACATCCCTGACACAAAGTCCACCCCCTTGCCAAACTCAGAAAAAAACGGTCACAAGAAACGTTTGTATTACCACAGTATCTAAGCGCCCTAGCCACTGATCAAGACCCACAGTGAAGAGTTTATAATCTATGGCCTTGGTCTACACCACAAAGGTATGTCAGAAGAGCTATGCTGGCTAGGAATGTGGAACAAAAAAACACACACCCTGAAGATAATTAGGCTGACAAAACCACCAGTGCAGATGCTTCTTTGTCATCTTAACTAATGTCATTCAGGGAGGTGGTATTACTATGCTGGCAGAAGAACTTCTGTCAAGATACACTGCATCTACCTTTGGCCAACATAGCCCATGTCTATGCTACAGAGCCCAGGTATAATAAATACAGAGGGAGAGACAGACAGACAGATGGGGGAGTTCAGACTCATTGATGATTATCCATTAATAATTTTTGAGATCTAATCATTTATAATCCATTTAATACATAGCACATTGATTTTATATAGTGCTAAGAAGTCTAAATACAACACAATTATCTTTGTCAACCAAGGCAGTGATCCATCTCAAAGATAAAATACTCTCTAAAACTGCTTGGCTGACTGTGTTGGGACGTGCTCTCCACAGCAGCTCTGAAAGAATTGATTAGGCTAGGTGGGCCCCATCAACCAATTAAACTGCAAAATGGGGGAGATTTAGGCTGTGTGGAGGGCCTAATTATAGGGAAGCTCTCCTATGAGGGCGCAGGCAGGGCTTCTATAAAGGTAGGAGGCTGGCAGTTGCAACAGGGTGGGAGGCAACAGGGATGAAGCCTTCAGCTTCTCTCCCTGCAGGAAGGGAGCAGGAATGGGAGATAGGACTACTCATGAGGAAGGGTTTACTTAATGGGGCTAAGAGAAAGGGATCTGACTAAGAAGGCTGATGAAAAAGAAGAGGGCAATAAGATTGGTGAAGTCCCAGACCAACTGCTTACCACAGAGCCCTGAACAGGAACCCAGAGTAGAAGGTATGCCTTGGTTTCCCAATCATCCACTGCAGAGTGGTTTTGTTAAGGGCAGTTGATACGAAGACTGCTGGAGACACTGCAGGAGTGACATAGTCAGGGCAGTCATCTGAGGACTGCCTGATGCTGTGGGTGCAGAAGGACTTTGAAAGACTCCCCATGAAGAGGAAATTATAGTGTGATCTCGCTGGAGGGCCGCGTCATGCAGTAGACATACGGTGACTTGGTGAGCAGGAGAAGAACTGTACGGGGGAAGACCAGAAAGGGGTTGCTAATCTAGGCAGAACTAATCATCACGAGGCACCACCCAGTGGCAAGCAGACCATCCTGTGACACTGACCTTCCTTACTTCATCTCTCATATTATTCCTTGTTTTCCTTCCTAACTTTACTCCACTTTCTTTCCTATAAGTGATCTAATGTATTTTTCCTGAGTTGTATTCAGTTTCCAGTTCTCTTCTTTCTCTTTCCATCTACCATCATCTCGTCTCTCTTTTCACTGTGTTCTCCTCCTCCTCTCTCTTGCATCTCGTCCTCACCTCTGCCTCCAAAAAAATCTGTATACATACTGCTTTCCTAACTTATCCCATTAACCTTTGCCCCTCTCCCTCCTGCCCACCCTGACACAGGGATCAATTTGTTAACCAAACAACTGGTGGTAGGTTTAAGTTTGTACTCAAACAAAAGATTGAGACACACACCCCACGCCACACTGTCTGGAGGCAATGCCCAAAAGAAGAGCCACGCCCCAAGCTGCTGGGAATGGGGAGCATGCTGGAATGCCTAACATAATGCTGTCCCTGATGTGTGCTTGGGAATTGGGCTCCATCTTTCCTATCATTCTCTAGTTAGTAGATGGCTGATAATTTGAGGTGCCTGTGGGCCAAGCTTCAAATTTTTCCTAATACCTTTTGGCTGCTAGATAGTAAAAACATACTGGGTTTGTCCTCCTCCACCCCCCCCCCCAAAAAAAAACAAAAAACAACCAACCCACCACCACCTTTTGGCTGCTTCAGGAATGGGGAGTAATTTCTGCTACTTTACTCCTCCCCCAATCTCCTGGTTGATGTGATCCGGTGTGGGGGGGAGAGATGTACTATTGCTACCCTGACAGGTTTCAGAGTAACAGCAGTGTTAGTCTGTATTCGCAAAAAGAAAAGGAGTACTTGTGGCACCTTAGAGACTAACCAATTTATTTGAGCATAAGCTTTCGTGAGCTACAGCTCACTTCATCAGATGCATACTGTGGAGACTTTCACCCTATCCCTCCCTCAACTTGGTGTTAAGTCCTTTTCCCCAAAAAATGAATAGCTACAGTACATATGTCTCCTAGCTGCTTAGGGCTTTCCCAAGCATTGGCAAAATTGAGTTCTTATTTGTTCCACTGCCACCCAGAAGACTTTGAATAGCAGCAATGAAAACTGACAAGCCTGGTCAGCTTTCACTCAATAGTATTTCCAAAGAAACATCTAATCAGCAACATACTCTGAAGATGTCTATCTGTAAAATAACATAGCAGCAGTTTATCCTGAGTTTGCGTTTGAAAGGTTACCTTTGCAACCACAGGGCTAGAATGAAAGCTTAAATTCTGCAGCAGTTGATGGCACCGGCCTGATATAAATCACCTTTGTATTTGCTTCAAGTTAAATGTGTCAATCTCCACTGAATAAACTGTACCACATATTCATGCATTCTTGGTGAACCAAGGGAAGATTAAGCATTAATCTAAATTAGTATTTGGACAAAGCTATACATGTATCAGACAACATCCAGATTATTTTAAAGAATTAAGGCATATGATAGTTTGAAGCATAGTGAAGTAAATGTAGTCATAAATTCAATGGTAAAAAGAAAAGGAGTACTTGTGGCACCTTAGAGACTAACCAATTTATTTGAGCATAAGCTTTCGTGAGCTACAGCTCACTTCATCGGATGCCAGTGAGCTGTAGCTCACGAAAGCTTATGCTCAAATAAATTGGTTAGTCTCTAAGGTGCCACAAGTACTCCTTTTCTTTTTGCGAATACAGACTAACACGGCTGTTACTCTGAAAAAAATTCAATGGTGTTATGCTAAGACTTGTTTAATTCTTTCCTCTGCACTCTATATATTTGCTCCATATATTCCGAAGAACCATATTGAAAGGCTTCCTCCTTCCATTACATTTCAGGTGAAAGCAAAGAGAGAGACAGACTACTGAGACAAACATACTTGCCTTCAAACACCCCGAAGGTAGCATATTCAAAACCAAAAATTGGGCCATTAAACCTCACCCACCTTGTCTCTCTAATATCCTGGGACCTAGATGGCTGTAACACCACTGTATATTCAGAATAAATGAACAGCATTAGAGTATACAATCAATGCAGAAAATTATATGCCAACTGAATACACAAAACTGCAGTACATGAACACAAAGGATACACATATACACAGTCAATAGAATACGGAAAAAGCCAAACTTTTGTTTTCAAATAAAACAGCTAACTGTATAAACTGTATAAATATTTACCTACAAAAACAGCAGTGTACCATTGTGCAAGAAAACAGGAATTGAACAAATTATTATTACAGTCTTTAAACCAGACTCCATTTAAATGTTTCTGTGGCCTGCTTAACATTCCATGCATATTTCTGGCAAGGTAGCTCTGGCTGAAGTTCAAACTGTCCTTTTCTAACTTTCACTTACTATAAAAAATTGTTTAATATAGAAAAGTATACAGCAAATGTTCTTATTTTACCAACATCTAAAATACTGACACTTGTGTTCAGTAACTCTACATGGAAACTTTTAGAGCAACTCTTCAAAGTGAGATTGTGTTTACCAGACCACACCATCTATAAATGTTACATACTTCCATAATCTTTAAACTGTAATAAATTCTTCATTTAGCTGATGCAAGTTTATGAAAAATACTAAAAACCTATTTTTTAAAATTGATGTTTTTTCACTCATTGAGTTCATTTAATCTTATTTATTACATGCCACCAAGCCCAAAAGATGTGAAGTCATTCTGTGACAATGTAGTCCAAAGAAATCTGTAGTAGCCCACATAGTCCTCAAATTGATTAGAAAAACACTAATTTACCAAATTTCTCCCTAAATGTTATCTTCTGATAAGGTAAACTATCATATTATATAATTATGTCTCAAGCGCCTGTGTTTCCAATTTGTTCAAACCAGCTAATAAATCAGCATGGTCATGCTGCAAAGTTATAGTGGATTCTATAATAGCACTTGAAAAATGAAAACACTCCAGGCTTCTAGTTATACACCACTCACAAAACTATGTATGGGCACTAACCACAGACAGTGCTGCTTTGTCTCCTAAAATAAGTTTTTACCGCTCAAATAATATTTACAAATTGGAAGTAAAAAGATACCTTAATACTATACAGAAATGACTGAGGACCTGATCCTGCAAACACACACACCTAACTTAAGTGAGTTGGTCCACTTCAGAAGTCAGTGTGATTATTCATGCAAGTAAAGTTAAGCATGTGCAAGCGTTTACAGGGACTGAGTACTGTATCAGAATAAAGCTATGCAGCTCAGTCAGTCTATCCACTGTAAGAGACTTTATGCTCCATTTCTTTTAAAAACACAGCTACATCTAAAATAGTGCAGTTTAACGGGTGTGGGAGTTGTTTGGGGTTTCTAGAGCAGAGAAGCAAAGATTCCACACAGGGCCCCTTTAAGAATATTTAAATCGGAGGAGGCCTAAACATTTTTCTGTTCTTCTGAGAAGGAATGTATTAGATTTCAACAAGTGACAACTCCGTACTTCTAAACTACACCACCCTGCACCAAATAATATCTCCACTTTCACACTTCAGAGCAAAGTGATATTTCACCCGACTACAAATTCTTTAAAAGGCTTATGCTGAAATACAAACAACAGTTTGCAGAAGTTTCGATGAGAGCAAGAAGAGTTCCTTTGACTTCATATTGGGAATTGAGTTAAAAATTACTAGAGCAACCCGTGACTTACAAAAACCCAATCAAGCCTTTTAAATCTGTTGCGGGAAGTGTCCTTTCTGGATTTCCTTGGCTTGTAAACTTACACCATGGAACGGACAAACCACCACCATCGCCAGATCAATAAAATCGAGTGCCGCCGACCGGCTGCTCTTTCAGGTGGCTTCAGCCCATTATTGCAAGCTGAAACGCTGCGACAGTTTTGCAACTTGGAAGGTCTCTTTCTGTCCGTGCCGTGCGGGCTGAACCTGGCTCCAGCAGAGCGGGCAGCCCGGCGAAGGCGTGACGGCCCCAGCCAGCGCGCACACACCTCCCGACCGCTCGGCTGCGTGAGCGCGGAGAGGGCGAGCGGGCAGGGGCTGGATTCGAAACCCGGGCCCGCTAGCCTCCAAAAGCAAAGCTGAGGCGAGGCAGCCGATCCACCCTAGCCCGGGCTGCTGGGAGGGAGCACAAAGGGGCAATGGAGACCCCCCCCCCCAAGAGGAGGTGGGAACAAGGGGGCATCAGCCAGATGTGACCAGGGGCTCGCCAGGCTCCAACCCCATGTGCTCCCCCCCCCGCCCGGCTCCGTGCAGGCGGCGTGGGTGCCCCTTACCTGTCCCGGGGGTCGATCCACGAGGTCTGCCGGGTGTTGTGGTCGATGTAGAAGACGCGCCCGTCGAAGTCTCTCGCCTCCTCCCAGCCCGCGGGCAGCGGCAGCTCCGAGCTCTCCCGGCCCCGCGGGCCGCCCCCCGCCGCCGGCTGCCCGGCTCCCTGCTGCGGCGGCTGCCGCCGCCGCCGGCCGCTCACCCACGGCATGGCCCCGCCGCTCCCCGGCCGCCGCCACCCGGCCCCGGCCGCCGCCCGCTCCCCGTCCGGCCCCGCTGCCGGGCCCCGGCCGCCCGCCGCCGTCGCCGCCTCCAGCGCTACCAAGCGGCCCCGCGGGGAGCGGGACTCGGGCGGCTCCGGCAGCGCCGCGCCGGGCTCATCCTCCCCCGCTCCGAGCCGGGACCAGCCCCGCCGCTAACCCCGCCCGGCAGCGGCCCCGAGAGCCCGCGTCGCCCAGCGCCCGCCCCGCTCACAGCCCCGCCGGCTCCCCCCGCTCCAGCCCGGCGCCTGCCCCGGCCATCTTCCCTCCCTCCCTGCGCCAGGGCCGGCCCCTCCCGGCGATTCCCACGCTGGGGCGGGGAGCGGCGCTTCCCCTCCGCCTCCAGCCCCGGCGGCGCAGACACTCCCCTCCGGCCAGGGGAGCGGGCCCGGGAGCGGGGGTGAGGCGCGGCGACCCAACTTAGCTCCTGGCCCAGGTGGCACGGAAACAAACCCGGGCGTAAGGGAAAGGGGGCGAGGGGAGGGGATCCGGAGCGGCGGGTCCACGCGGGGCTTGCCCCTGAATTCGGAGCCGGGTTCGGGTTACAGCCACACGCCCCCATCCAGGGCAGTGGCTCGGCCTGGGGCGAGAGAGCCGCCCCTGTGTGAAACCGCTCCAAGTTGGGGGTTGTGTCGTTCCCACATCTAACCCCTTCTAGATCATGCGAATTTCACCCCTCGCCTCTGTTCACACCGGCACTTGGCAGACTGAGGCGCAATTAGGGAGGGACTGGAGCGGCCACACGTCATGCCTGGATCCCAAAGCCCAGATCCTCACGGTACTTCGGCTCCTAACTTTAATTCATTTCGATGGAAGCTTGGAGCCTTTGGAAAATCTGGGACCACGTGTCCGTCAAAATCTGTAGCTGTCATTAAGATGGTAGATAATATGTATGTGCGTGTATGGGGAATGTTTGACCCTTAGGGCCTCCAGGAAATAAGATTTAAAGGCATGCAGAAGAGACCAGCTACACAACATCAAGGCAGCCTTAACACTGACTGCCTCCCGTGAGTTGGCAATAGCCACTGGGAATTATTCACATCCACTCTAGCTGCATATACTGTGTTAGGTGTAGCTGTACTCAGTGATGGACAGAGGAGTTGGAGAAGCTGATCATTGTGATATGAGATGTGCGGGGGTTTGAGCCTCTCTCCTTTCCCCCCATGTGTCCCCATTTCTCATGGTACACAGGCATCTGTGTCCTTTGATCAGCATCCCTCTTTCAGTGCTGAATTGTGGTGTATTAGTAGCAACGCACAAGAGTCTCCTTGCCATGGGGATTGCCAGCGGTGAGAAGGGATATGAGAGTGGGGCATCACACAGAGCTAAGGTTGTGTTGGTATGTACTTTAACTCTTTCCGACTTCCGGAACTTTCTTTGCTTTTCCTTAACCCTTTATTTCCTGATTTTCAAAGATCTGAGTTTAGCTGAACTTGTTGTTTCAGAAGGGCACAAGGCATCTCCAGGCAACTTTAATTCTAGGGAAAAGTTTTGAGGTATTTAATTTTTATTTCTTTAAAAGTAATTTATTAGCACTTCCATGTATCATACCCAGCTCTCCCTTCCACAGCCTTGGGCTCCTTCACAGTGATTAGTCCCAGTGCAGAATGCACTGGCTGCATGTTAGGCCCTTCCCTGCCTCTGCATCTTCTCCATGTCTCTGCCAATCTAGAACAGCCTGGCTCTCCCTCCTCAACCATCCACTCCATGCAGAGGCAGGCAGCAGCATGGAACCTGCAGGTGGAGGGTTCAGGGTCAGGGACAAAGAGTCAGCGGGGACATGTTTTGAAGAGGAAACAGACATTGTGGATGACCAGAGAGGAAGGATGTCCAGGGGTTAGGACCTGAAACTTGGGTCCAATTTGCTGCTCTGTGACAGACCATTTGTGACCAAGTCAGTCTCTCTGTGACTAAGCTCCCCATCTGTAAAAATGGGAATAATAGCACTTCCCTGCAGAAATGGAGCCCTTCGGTCTACCTGCCTTAGGCCCACAAGCAGGTGGTTTCAGGGGCCGCATTTCCGTGGAAGGGGCAACAGAGTGAATCAGTGCCCAGAAGTCTCCCAGAGAAGCCAAAGGAGGAAACAGCTCTGCAGCCTTCTGAGACGGCCTGCTTAAAATATCTAGGTGTCCAGAGGTTTGGATTCCCCTCACAGCTGTTTATTGAGTAGCCATGAGGGAGCACTTGAATGGAGCTGGTGTAACCCACACACCTCCTGGGTGTGGTGCTCTGTCCCATCTAGTGGCACTGAGACCACTTAGAGATTAATGAGTCTGCTCTACAGCCGTAGCTAAGAGCCAAATGGCTTTTAGCTTATGCAGCAGAAGCACATTTACTAAGCTCTAGCGGTCCTAGTTTCAATCCTGTCTGCCAATGACTGGGGTCTGTTGGTGTTACAAGTGGGGACTGATCCAGGATTTCAACTGAGAAATCTCTGAAGCTTGGGATGCACTTCCTTAGCTAGGGAAAGTATATAACCCCCACACCTCCTGGGTGTGGTGCTCTGTCCCATCTAGTAGCACCGAGACCACTTAGAGAGAGAATAATGAGTCTGCTTTACAACCTTAGCTAAGAGCCACATGGCTTTTAGCTTATGCACTAGAGGCTCATGCATTTAGCTCTAGAGGTCCCAAGTTCAATCCCGTCTACTGACGACCGGGGTCTGTTGGCGTTACACTGGCACACATGGCATCTGTGAAAAGACCCTGGCCTGGAGGCTATCTTGAGAACCAGACAACCCCCACCTGAGAGAAAAGTGGGAAGGGTTTCTCAATTGCCTGTCAATTACCCCACAAGAGCAAGGACTCCCTCAGTCCTTAACACACACATGCATAAGATGTCAGGGCAGGGACTTTCTCAACCACCCCAAGAAACCTGGACAGAGAACCACTCAGCTTCTGAACAGGAACCCCACCCCAATCCCCCTGAGAGGCCAGGCCAGGTACCCCCAATCTTCAATTACCGCATCCTCCTGCCAGTTCCAGGGACAGGAGAGAACTGAGCACCTTGGAACCAATGGTTGTTTTTAAGGAGGATAGAGAAATCAGGCAGCACCACTAAAATTTTAATAGGAGGGGAGAAGCGTACTAGGCTCTGTGCCACTGCCCATTCTTTGCCATTCTCCTGTCTTTCGTTCTGTGGTATGTCTATTCCGCAAGTGAAGGTGCGATTGTAGCAAAGGTAGACAAACCTGCCAGGGACCTTGGGTATGTACCCTGGTTGGTAGCCCATGCTGAAGTCTGTGGCACTATGCCTACACTACTGTTATTACCACTGCAAGTATTTCTTCACACAGCTCACAGTCAACTTGTGGAACTCTTTGCCAGAGGATGTTGTGGAGGCCAAGACTATAACAGGGTTCAAAAAAGAACTAGATAAGTTCATGGGGGATAGGTCCATGGTGTCCCTAGCCTCTGTTTGCCAGAATTTGGGGATGGGCTACAGGACATGGATCACTTGATGATTACCTGTTCTGTTCACTCCCTCTGAAGCACCTGGCATTGGCCACTGTCAGAATACAGGATACTGGGATAAATGGACCAGTATGGCTGTTCTTACGTTCACTGCTAGTTATACTGAAGCTAGCATGATATGCCTACCTGTATTACAATCACACTTTCACTTGCAGTGCATTTATGAAAAATGTAGTATCTCAGGCTGCATGACAGCTCCCTCCTCCGCTCTTCAAAAAATACCACTGGCTCCTCTCAGCCAGCTCTACTTCTTGGAGGCCTCTCTTGTCTAACAGGAGTAAGGTACCCAGTATAATGCAAAATTTCTCTACATTAGGTAGAACAGGAGAAACAACCTGCAGCCAAACCAGAATGCTGTGCACAATGTATAGCACTTAAGTTTATCCTGAGTTTGTTTTGCAAGAAAGACAACACAGTTTGTACAGTACATGCATACTGCCAACATTTGCAAACAAAGAAAATAATTATTAATTAAATTATTATAATTACAATTATAGTTATAAAATGAATACATTTATTTTCATCAGCTCATTGTCTCACACCCACTGCATGCATTCAGTACCTCTCAGCTCTCACTTATTTCACATATTTTCACTCCACACCCACTTTCACTCCACTCCAAGTCGTTACACCCACAAACACACACACTCATTCACTCCTGAGGCACATCTTACTTCACATCTACCCAAATTCATTCTACATTTACCCACCCACTTCTTCTGCATGCACACGCACCTTCCCTGTCATTTTGAACATATATATGTCACTAATTCTGCACAGCCATCTGCTTACCCTACATCTGCCCATTCCATATGCACATATACCCACTCCCATGAATGCCAACCCAGTCCCTATCAACTACATAGTTTCTGGCCTTTCTACTAGTCTACAGGGAAAATCCTTTATCTGTGGGGAAATCTTTACCTGATTGACTGGCTCATCTTCATTCCTTACTTGTTTGGAAATGGCAGCCAATCAGAACTGGTAGCTGGGAGAGCTCCTGTTTCTCCAGCTTCCAGTTGTGAGCAGCTATTCTAAGTTTATCCCCCATATCCTGCTGTCCCCAACCCATCTGAATCCTCCACACACATTCTTCTGACAGAGGAGCACTGATGGATTCTCCCCTCCTCCCATCTCATTGTAATCAGAGGTGGCCCGCTGAACCCCTCATCTTCCAGTCTTCAGGGAGCCACTGTGCACTAATCCAGCAGAGAGTAGGAAAATTAAGGGAAATTTTAATTTCCCCGACTGTGCTCTGCCAGCATCATCCCCTGGGGGAAGAATAGCTTAATCCTGCTGATGGAGAAACCCTATTATGACTGAAAAACCCCTCCCATGGGACTGGAGCTTCCCTTGGGCTGCCTGCTCACTGTTAGATTAGAGATCAGTGGTCCCCTTTGGTGACCTCCCTAAAACATAAGAACAGGAGAGTTAGCTGATCAACCTTTGAAACCAATGGGTTGGTAAGAGAAGGCCATTGAAGCTCCCCAGAAGACACCAGTGATAAGTGGGGAGCCAGAACTTGGGGTTAGGTGTGTGGGTCAAAAGGGGACAGAGGGATATTGGGGTGACATGGATAAATGAGGGGATGGAGTGACACAACAAGGTGACTGCACATGGGGGCAAGATGACAAATTTCATGTGGTGCTCCTATTGTATGTTATTAACATAACAAATGTCATCAAAAGGCTACCAGACATGGATTTGTCGTTGTCTCACTATGATTAGCAATGTGAAATTTGTTAAGGGTCCCTGTCTGGGACAGCACAGAAGAATCATAGGACCAGCTGTGTGTGTGTACCAGCTCAATGTGACTATCTTTCAAGAGTCCTCAAGGTGAATAACATTAACGTTGTTGCTCTGCAAGAAACTCATGTGGCAGACAATGAGCAAACTGCAAGATACAAATGCATGGCTGTGAACTGATTGCCCTCATGAATGATGCAAAGTATGGCCTTGCCATGTGCATCAGGCATGGTCTTAAAGATGTCTTAGTCCTGGAGGAATCCAAGACCATGGGAATCTATTGCTCCAATAAGAATCAGACAACTGACCATAATGGATATCCACAAACCTCCAAACCTTGAATGGTCAAATCTTGCTTTACCATCATTTCTCCACCTAGCTGTGTACCTTGGTGATTTTTAACAGCCACCATTCACAATGAGGCTATTGCAGAAATGATACTGCTGGTGAGCAACACACAGATTGGGCCTTGCTCACAGATGTCCTCCTTCTTTAAAACCCCAAGCAACCGGGGCTTTTCACTTGGCCAAATGGAATACTGAACACAACCGAGACCTCTGCTTTCTGATGAAAGACAATAGCAGTGTACCCTTGTAAGCATCATGAACAGTGCTTTGAAATGTTCTTCACAGTGAACACTACCCCACTATTCTGCTTGTTGCCTTTGGATTACCATTGATTGAATCAATGCCAAAATGGTGCTGGAATTTCCGCAAAGTGAACTGGGTTGCATATACCGCAGAAGTTGAAGCTGTGATATACTGTATCATATACCATATCTTTGAGACCATCCCAGAAAACAATAAGCACTCTGTTCACTTTCTTATCAAATCTGCTGCAAAACACATTCTCCACTGCTATTGCAAGGCCTATACTCTTTGCTGGCAGCTGGCAACAGGAGCACTCTTCAAAGACTATGAGAAGAGTGGTGATCCAGACACAACAAAAGCTCTAGTAGAATCATTGAATTCTGCCCATCTGAAGAGAACAAGACGGTGGAGGATCTTGACTTCGTGCTTTCCAGTCACAAATCCTGGGCACTCTTCCATAAGCTTGGAGTTGCTGACCCAGTAAAACACCATCAACTGAAAGTGATGGCCAGTGCTGTCTCTTCACACCTTGAAGACCAAAATTGACAAGCCAGTTAGACAGAAGGGTCAGAAAGAGCTCTTTTAAACATATGACAAAGCTCACCACTATCACCCCCTCTTCACTATAGAAGAAATAAGCAAGGCTTTTATGGCCACTAAAAGCAAAAAAGCTGTTGGCAAGGTTGGCATTTATCCTGAATTCCTTAAGAATTTAGGGCCAAAGAGACGAGCATGATTGGCAGACCCATTCATTGCCATACATTTGACTGGGAAGATCCTAAAAAGCTGGCAAGAGCTGAAAATCATTGCCTTCCCCAAAAATGGGAACCATTAAATGATGCTGCCAGCTATCGCCCAACATCACTCCTCTCAACAATTCTCAGGTTAGTGGAGAGGGTGTTTCTGGCCCATTTCATCCCTATCTTTGAGACCATCCTGCCAAAAAACAGGCTGATTTCAGACAAGGAAGAAGTTGCCATGACCAGGTTCTCACCATGACTAGTCACATTAAGGCTGGCTTCCAGCAGAATATAAGAACCAGAAGAGCAATATCTCACAAGCCTTTTTCGGATCGGGCTAAAGCTCTTAAAAAACACCTTCGTCCAATCCAGAGGCATACTGGAAAGAGTTCTGGGATAATACTAATGTCCCAAATAAACCCCTGATTGCTGGCCACACAGAAGAACTCTCAGGCTTCAACATACCCCAAAAACAATGTTCGTCACTGAATTATTTCAGAATATCACATGACAGATGCTGTCATCTCTTACACCTCTGAAAGATGAGAGATAATGCACAATATGACTGTGGACACTAGTTATACATGATGGACCACATTGTAAATCAGTGCCTGCTTTGATCATTTGCCAGTGGCATTTCAGACATACACCAACCCACTGCCATAGTTATTCACTAGCTCATTTATCTGGACTGGGCTATTTGAATGTTGCTAATCACCTCTATTACCAAATAAAATAAGGTAGGGACAGAGGGCTGCCTTTGCGGGGAATCAGGAGCAGCATCCAATGGGTGGAAGTGGTGGCTGCACACATAGGCTAGGCATATGGTGGGAATCCTGAGCAGAAGCTATCTGCTTAAGGGAAGCTGAGGACCATGGAACCTCATTGCTGACCTGGGGCTCATTGGCCAAGAGGAGAACTATGGTGATGGAGAGATCGGGGGGTTGCTCAGTGGCAGCATCTTCACTCTCTGGCCTGGGACTGGGGGAGTACAAGGGTCTGAAGAGCTGTCTGGAAGATCAAAAGGCTCAGTGCTGCATCTGGGAGGCAGGCCAGAAGTCAGACTCTGCCCACCTCTGTACTGAGCAGCCAGGCTATCCCCTCAGCACATGGAGCAGCTTTGATTAGCTGCTTTTCTCCAGAAAGTGGGGGAATGGGGAGAAGCAGCTGGCTAGTGGGGGGAGGTGTTATCCATAGCCTATGGAATTTCCCTGTAGAAGGCTCTGAAAGCCCCTGGTCTGTGGGAAAAATTTCTATGGTTGGCAGGTCTGAATCTGAGTTGACATGAAAGCTTTCATTGGAGAAGGTTGTTTTATTAAGGAGGAATTTGAGTGAAGAGAAATCTAGCCAGTCTTCATCAGCAACTTAGAGAGAGGAAGGGACACAGTGGTGTGAAGAGCTCATAAGATAGAGATCTATTGTTGTTGTAGTGGTGGATTTGAAGCTGACCAGTGCAACCAAGGTCAGTCTCAGGACGAGTGGAATGAGCTTTGGATTCCAGAACTGAAGCCAGAGGTCAGAGCCAGTACTGGGGTCAAAAGACAAGCTATGGATCAAGCCAGAGTCAGGAGTTAAGCCAAGAGCCAGAGTCAGGCCTGAGGGTCACTATCAGGAGTTCAGGAACAGAGAAGCAGGGCACGTGTAATAGCTAGCTAGGGATACTCACTGTTGCCTGGACACTTCCTGCTAAGCTCCATGGGTTTATGAAGGGCCAAGGAACCAACAGGGATCACTAAAATCACTATCGGGTCACTCAGTGTGGAACTTCCCATGACCTAGAACCTCTGCAGATTGTGGATCACAGAGTGTGCCTGAGTTACAGCTGCTGGTGGGTGGCAGTTTGGGGATGTTGGTTGTCAAGCAGGCCCAGGTTCAAGTCCTGCTGATCCTATAGCCAGGAGGATAAAGGGAAAGGATCTATTGTTTTTCTGCTATTTGTATTTTATTTCCTCTTTTCTCTCATGCAAATATTACTTTCAATGGGATATGGAGCCTTTTACCTCTGTGTCATTGGTTCAAATCCAGCTCAGGAAAAGACAGAAAGCTGTCACCCAACTACTGTTTGGTGGGCTACTCCTTAGTAACTAAATATCAACATTTAGAAAATCATCAATGTTACTCAATTGACATCTTCAGCAGAGGGTAGGAATGAATGATTTTTGCGACTAAATTACCCTCACTTTTGAGATGGTTCTTTCAGAACAGGATTGAGACAATTTACTATTAAAATATTATCCACCTTGAGAGTTGCACCTCCTCAGGGAGGTGCAGTTCCTCCCGCAAGCTCCTGGATGTGCACGCAGGAGTGTGCATGGATGATGCAGCCTGCTGTACAAGACAGTGCCTATGGGGCACCCAGAAAGAGCAGTCGCTGCACTGTAATGAGCACAGGGATTGAAACTGCAGTTAGCCTTTATGTGAGTGCAAATCAGGTATTTAAATGTTCAAGTGTAAGAAAATGTGTCCACAATTATTTTTTCTCACAAAATTGCACATACACTTATTTGAGAATCCAGAATCTGACACCACCTCTGTAAATTACAGCCTTAGGGTAGATCTATACAGCCTGGGTCAATAGACATGGGCTAGTGGGGCTCATGCTAGCATTCTAAAAATAGGAGTGTAGACAGTACTTTGACTTGAGGCTTAGGCTCTGAAGCCTAGGGAGGGTGTAGACTGGCTTTTACAGTGACCCTTTTCGTAATGCACACCTGAAAGGTAATACTATGAAATACAGTGTAGTCGGAAAGCTCTTAATGTATAGCATTTATTAGATGGTAACTTAAAAGTGAAAATAATTCAACAAAATATTGTAAAGAAACCAAATTAGGCAGAAACAACAGTACATGATCTCTCTCTAAACTCATCTGCTTACTAACATGGATATAACTGCAGATAGGAAAGTTGTGAAATTTACAGGAGTTAGTAAAGTTCATCCTTAAATAATCATAGCAGACTTTTTGTGTAGGTGAGTTACCATGAGCAGACAGCCATACTTGGGAGTTGCCTCTGTGTTTTTAAATCCTCTGTTCCTCTGTATAACCCTTAGCTCTCACTCACTCTTCTCTGGGAGGATAGGGATAAAGGCAATCTTACTTCCTGTCTTGCAGTCCTTGCTGGCCATTTTCATACTATCTCCAAATAAAGTATTGTTCAAGTTAATGTAAAACTGCTCACTAAAGAAACCATACAGCTCAATTTACTAGGACAGGCCCAGTTTTTCATTTAACATCTTGGTGTCTCAAGAGACTGAAATGCCCCCAGTTTTTTTCATTTATCAATCAAAACATTTTAGATTTTTATAACTATGAAATGTTTTCTCCCAATATATTCCTATCAGAGGTTTCTTACTATCCTGTTTCACTCCCGTGACACAGTGAGAATATGTTTCATACCAGCCATTGTTCAAGGCCTAAGCTTGTCATAACTTGTCAGGCAACAACGTTGCAATCTTAATTCATTTATTCAAATTTCTACAGTGTAGCTATATGGGATGAACAAGTTTAGTCAGTGCATAAGTCCTGCTCAGGCCCCAAAGGGGTGTTTGAAGGTCAAGAGGTGGGCACCTAGCAGACCTCTGGTTACTTGTTTTCCCTCCTTCTATGGTTATCAGTGGAAGAGGTAGACCTGAGCCTTTCTTTGATCTGCTTTGTTGTTCCAAGTGGAGCTTTCCTAATCCAGGCAGAGCAGATCAGAGACGAGAGACTTTGTGACCCTAAAAAATGTTGCCACAAAACCAGTTTTTGATTTTGAAAATTGGCTCTCACAGCACTGAACCTCCCACCCATTCACACATCCACCCATCCAGGACAACTGCTCTTCCACCTTTGTCCTTATGAGGAATGTTGGTCCCCACCTCACCAATTGTCCTATTTGCAAACTTAAGGGCCATTTCACATAACTGCTTTTCCAGCTAGCTACTAATAGGCGTGGGTAAGAACTCTTTCCTTCTGAGAAATGTATACATGACAGAAGTTTTCATCCTTTTTTGATTCTACAGAAGAAACCCCAGTGAGAGTCCAGCTAACTTTAAGGATTGCAGAAACAGAAACAGTTCTCTGTAACTGCAGAGAACTATGTTAGGGTCCAAAGAGGGTATCACTTGTTTCTTCTTTGATCCTTGAATTATGCACACTAACAGCACCACCCAGTGGTCAGGAGACTCCATTATTGCCACTTCTGTGCTCTTCCTCATTCAGCACATAGGTGGATCACATTAAGCTCTCATGTAAAGGTTCACAGACTGATTTGTTTCTAGAAGTTATTTGTAAAATGAATACATTGATTTTTCTTTCTCTTTAGGGATTATTTTAAAAAATATATAAACAGGGACCTTCCTAAGTGAAGGGCCTCATGGAGATTCTGTGCAGGGTCTCTAGCACAATTCTAGTTCACGCCACGATTCCTGTTTCCCTCACCAACACTCTGCTGCTTGTTCTCAAACTGACATTACTGGAGAGATATGTGTTCCAATGTGAGATGTTTGCTGTGGAAAGCAAGCTGCTTTTGTGTTACAATCACATGATTATGGTTCACTTTCCCTTTTAATTCAAAGATGTTTTGGCTGCAGTAGAATGAATGCTCAGAAGAAAATATTTTTCCTGTTTAAAGAAATGCATTTTTGGTTTAATAGTGTGAAAATAATGCTCACTAGTTATGTATTTTGTGATTCTAATAATCAAACATGCTATAAAGCACCTGGGAATGTGTTTACAGATCAGTGGAGGGAGAAATCTGTTCCTCAGTTCCATCAGTCTGGCTGAAGTGATCACTTTCCTATCATGACCAATGGGCAGATAGCATAGATTCCCAGGTAACAATTCCACACAGGCATGTTCACAAGCTTTTCCAGGCTATGGTTATTTTATCTGCCTTTTTATAGTGTCATCAGCAGCAGCTGTTTGCAACAAAATTTTAACGGTATTTACAGCTATGCTGGAGAGAAGAAAATAAAGGTCTGTAAGTGTCCAGTTTTAAATCTCTCTCTAGGATCCTGTTATCCTCTGAACTGTCATATTGCAGATGATACAAACCTGGGAGGTATTGCCAATTTAGAGAAGGACCGGGATATCATACAGGAAGATTTGGATGACCTTGTAAACTGGAGTAATAGTAATAGGATGAAATTTAATAGTGAGAAGTGTAAGGTTATGCATTTAGGCATTAATAACAAGAATTTTAGTTATAAGCTGGGGACGCATCAATTAGAAGTAACGGAGGAGGAGAAGCACCTTGGCAGATTGGTTGATCATAGGATGACTGTGAGCCGCCAATGTGATATGGCCGTGAAAAAAGCTAATGCGGTCTTGGAATGCATCAGGCGAGGTATTTCCAGTAGAGATAAGGAGGTTTTAGTACCATTATACAAGGCACTGGTGAGACCTCACCTGGAATACTGTGTGCAGTTCTGGTCTCCCATGTTTAAGAAGGATGAATTCAAACTGGAACAAGTACAGAGAAGGGCTACTAGGATGATCCGAGGAATGGAAAACCTGTCTTATGAACGGTTTCAGAGTAACAGCCGTGTTAGTCTGTATTTGCAAAAAGAAAAGGAGTACTTGTGGCACCTTAGAGACTAACCAATTTATTTGAGCATAAGCTTTATCACATCCGATGAAGTGAGCTGTAGCTCATGAAAGCTTATGCTCAAATAAATCGGTTAGTCTCTAACGTGCCACAAGTACTCCTTTTCCTTTTGCTGTCTTATGAAAGGAGACTCAAGGAGCTTGGCTTGTTTAGCCTAACTAAAAGAAGGTTGAGGGGGAGATATGATTGTTCTCTATAAATATATCAGAGGGATAAATACCAGAGGGGGAGAGGAATTATTTAAGCTCAGTACCAATGTGGACACAAGAACAAATGGATATAAATTGGTCATTGGGAAGTTTAGACTTGAAATTAGACCAAAGTTTCTAACCATCAGAGGAGTGAAGTTTTGGAATAGCCTTCCAAGGGAAGCAGTGGGGGCAAAAGACCTATCTGGCTTTAAGATTAAACTCGATAAGTTTATGGAGGAGATGGTATGATGGGATAACATGATTTTGGTAATTAATTGATCTTTAAATATTCATGGTAAATAGGCCCAATGGCCTGTGATGGGATGTTAGATGGGGTGGGATCTGAGTTACTACAGAAAATTCTTTCCTGGGTATCTGGCTGGTGAATCTTGCCCATATGCTCAGGGTTTAGCTGATCGCCATATTTGGGGTCGGGAAGGAATTTTTCTCTAGGGCAGATTGGAAGAGGCCCTGGAGGTTTTTTGCCTTCCTCTGTAGCATGGGGCACAGGTCACTTGTTGGAGGATTCTCTGCTCCTTGAAATCTTTAAAGCACGAGTTGAGGACTAAAAGCCTCAATTGTGCCTTTTAGTCACAGATACATTGTGGGGGTGATGTGAAGCGGCACTATCCCAGGAAGCACTCAGTGAGAAAAAGGAATGAGGAGTACTTGTGGCACCTTAGAGACTAACAAATTTATTTGGGCATAAGCTTTCGTGGGCTAAAGCCCACTTCATCAGATGCATGCAGTGGAAGTTCACCTTCTGGAGGGAGAATTCCTCCCCAGACTCCCCAGTATGCCTGGTTAAGAACAATCACAACTTCTATTTTTATAGAAGCATTACGTTCATATCCAGTATACAGAATGGATTTTCTTACCTAACATTGCTTGGTATTTTGTTCTGGTTTTTATGCGGACAGCTCTGTCTCACCAGCTGGGAGGGCACTGTTCTTTTAAGTAAACAAAAGCCTCAGAAACCAAGTCAATCCTTGGTATCAGTGACTGTGGTACAGCTCTTTGCCAGAAGCAGGATGCATGCAAGGAATTTCTAATACTCAGCGATAATAGGTTAAGGATGTTTGTGCTGTGTTGCTTCTGAGCATCAGCTTCCCTTAGCAAATACTTGTCCCACAGAAACTATGTAGACAGCTTACGGGCTGGCAATAATACCAGAATTAAAACAAAACAAAAACACACCTTTTGTATGTTTTTATGTCAGGCATTTCACATAAACCTTAAAATTTCAACTGGTCTCCAATGAGCCTAATCAAGATTTAGGTTGGTTTATACTATCAAGAGATCAGTTATGCTTTTACAAACCTCAAAAGTGAATTTCAATTGCCCAGCAATTTTTCAATTATTTACAAATCAGGAACTGATCTTTTAAATTAATTCCGAGACCCCTCAGCACTGTAAAATAATGTCTCTGAAATCATCCTGCTGTTCCATCCTTAATATAGGAAACTTGCTCCAAGCAAGTTTCTGTAATACATTTAGACTGGTACAGTCCATGATAATCATATCCTCATATGGCCCTGGTGCAGAATAAATGGAAGAGTACATGGGGAACTCCCCATATCTAAGTCAGATCAGCATCCAATAGTCAGTCTTTATACATCCAGCTAAGTAAAGCAATATGGAATTCAGTAAAAGTATGAGACTGGTGTCCTTAAATTTATGATGCTTTTTTCAGGCAGAATTTGGTGCAATATCTCATTTTCACAGAGGAAATCCTGTATCACTAGCCTGAGACCACGTGGATCTCCTTGCTCTCATTACCAAGCACGGACTAGTTCCTAGACCTGGCCATCATCCCAATTTTTTCCAGCTCCAGTGCAACACAAGAGAGCCCCTCAGATAGATTTAATCAATGGGCCAAATCTCAGCAAGTGCAAATTAGTCTTGTGTCACTGAAGTTGAAGATACACCAGTTTATAACAATTGAGGAGCTGGCCGATTGCCAACTTGAGACAGCTTCTCTACTAGACTTCATCCAGACAAATGAAGGTGCCTACCCTACATAGTCCCTTTTGGAATGTTGTTGCTGTCATTGCCAGTCCTTATGTGGTCTGTTAGGGTTTAACCTTTTCTTCTGATAGTTTCTTATTTATTCATCAGTAATTCATATCATGCAGTTTGCCACTTTTGCCACATATATATTATAAAAGCCTATATTAAAAAGAAACGTAAAGTTGCAAAGTCGAACACTCAAAAGTTTGGAATGCCAGAATTAAAGATGGATGGTGTTCACAGCATGGGTAGTTATTCAATATTTCTTTTTTCCTCATCATTCAATGCATGGCTTCATGCATTATTCATTGCATGGCATCCAAACACTGAAAACTGAATTATTAATTTCCTGGAGGGCTTTTCTGTTGTGCCCTCATGATATTATCTGGGTGCTTCACAAGCATTAATTTATCTTCACAAAACCCTTATAAGGTAAGGTGGTGTTTTTATGCCTATTTTACAGATGAGGGATTAAGGCCAAGAGCTATTAAGACCAAAATTGTTAGAAGTATCCACTAATTTTGGATGCCCCAATTTACGATAGCTATAGCCTAAGATTTCACAGTTCAAAGAATGTATTTAGAACTGTCCAAAGCACAGTTCCCGTTGACTTCAGGTTACTCCTGCGGGCACTTTGTGCCAAAAAAATTAAAATTCTGCATGCAACATTTTAAAATTCTGCAAAATTCTGCAGGTTTTATTTGTAAATAAATAAATGCAGAGCTCCAGCATGGCAGTGGGAGCACAGGCCATTGGCTGTATAAAGGTGGGAGATCACCCCCCACCCCGGGACATGGACTGAGTGGTGAGGCTGCACCCAACCCTGACACAGCACAAGGGCTGGGCCTGCCCCAGAAATACCCTAGGGCCCTGCTCCTCTGTGCCAGGTGCATGGCAGGCAGGCTCAACCAGGCAGGAGCCAAGTGTGGAGGGGCTCAGTGTGGGGGGATCCAGGTGTGAGGTGAAAAGGTTCTGTGTGGGACAATCTGGGTGCAGGCCGAGGTTCATTGGGGTGGTTCCAAGTGCAGGGGCAATGGGACTCTACAGGGGCTTCCAGGTGAAGGTGGTTGGGGCTCATCAAGGGGTCTGGGTGTGGAGGGCTCAGGGTGGTGCAGGAGGGTGGGGCTCATCAGGGTGGGGATTTGAGTGCAGGGAATTCAGTAGTGGGTGGTCTGGGTGCAGAGATGGGGGTCTGGAGGCAGGGGCTTTGGTTGCAGGGAGGCTCCATATGCAGGGGTTGATGTTCAGTGGGGTGGGGCCTGGGTATACAGGATGAGGTTTGGCTGGGGGGTCCAGGTATGGAAGGTCTGGTTGCTTGGGGGTTGGGCAGATGAGGGAAGCAGCTCCTCCTACAGTGACTCCTCCCCCAGTGACTAAGGAGTGATGGGGGCAGGAAGCAGGGGAGGCTGCTGAGCTTCCTGCAGCCAGGGTGAGGTTTCTGGGGGTGGGTCTGACACAGTCCCATCTACTCCTTGAAGGAGAAGAGGAAGCCCCATCCCCTGCCTCCAGCTCAGCTGGGACTAGCAGCTGATCCTGGCACAGGGTAGGAGCTACCAGCAGTGATTTACCTCTCTGCTGACTGCTCCAAGTGCCTGAAATGATGTACCTGCGGTGCTAGGGAAGGGTGCATGACTGTTCTTGCAGCTTCCCTTTGCTTCCCTGTCAAAGTCATTTTTCTACGGGGAAGCAAAGAAATCTGCAGGGGACATGAATTCTGTGCATGCGCAGTGGCACAGAATTCCCCCAGGTGTATTCAATCTGTGAGTGTTCAGCACTTCTGCAAATCATGCCTTAGGTGTCTCAATTAGGCACCCAGAAAATGAGGAATAAACAATTAATGGCCACCTGTCAGAATTTTGCTTTAAATGACTTGCCAAGCATCACAAAGGAGTTCTGTGCCAGAGGCAGGGATAGAAATCAGTTCTCTATGGCAGGATTCAACTGCTTTAACCATGAGACTTTTCTTTTTCCTGCTGTTCCTTACTTTATTCACAATACATCTTCCAGCTTCCGCAACACATGAGACAGGATTGCTATGCACAACCGTCTCCTTCACTACATAACCCTGATTAATCTCCAGAGCAGGTCCATTGTATGTGCTGAATGAGGCAGGTGTCCTGTGGAAAAAATAGTATGTGATCATGTAATTAAAGACTATCATAATGCATATGCATAGGCAATTTTAACTGGAATTTCCTAATGTGAGAGTTCTTGACTTTGCAATCTTAACATTTTTAATAAAGTGGTGTGTGTGTTTATGTAATCTCCTAAAATTTTAAAAAGCAAAATGAAAAAATAGAAATTCCATCATATTGGACCACTGAGAGCATATATATATATATAGCTGGCAGCCAAAAGCTATTCCCCCAGACTCCTTGCTGCCTCCCTAGACCACTTCCTACTTCTTCCATCCACCAAAGAGTGACTATAGACTCTCTCCCTACAGCCATTTTCTGCTACAAACTTTCTGGCTTTATAATCACCACCCTGCCCCTCCTCAGCTGGGCTTCATCATCAATTAAGCCTGGCTGTCCCCGCTCTTGCTCTCTCACAGGTGCTGCCATCAGGGCCTGTGTGGGGTACACGGCCTGTCACACCAGGCTTCTTAATCTCTCAAGCTGCCATCAGGGTTTCTTCAAAAACACAACCCATGCTCCAAGATAACTACACTGCCTAACATTCTAATAAACTACTCTGATTTAAATGCTATTGCTAACTAATACCACAAATTTTCTAAATATTTAATAAAAAGTAGCAGAGGCCTGAAGAAAGAAGCATCCAGTTCTTAATCCATTGCGGCTGGCAACTGGAAGGAACTGACCAAAGCAACATATCCCCCTTTTGTAGCCTCACCCATAGAATGTCCAAGAGCAAGGGCCAGGTGGGCGGGGGCAGAAAAGCACTCCAGCAGGCACAGCTACCTGGGGTTCCAGGGTCTGATAACCCAGCCAGCACATCTCAAGAGTGGGAATATGCAGAGGGCACTCAATAGGGAAAAAGTTCTTCCACCATGTATGTCTCAGCTACAGGCGAAATGCTAAAATCAACAAGTATAGAAATAACTGCAGCTAAAGAGCCAAACAAAGGAAACGGAAGGCGGAAAGTCAGCATGCCAAGACCCACATTGAGTATATGGCTTACAAAAACTTCATAAAAGATCATACTATATGACCAATAGGCAGGGCTGGTTTTAAGATTTTAGGAGCCCAAACAGATTAATAATAGATTCCCAATCCTTTTATTCTCTCCTTCACTTTTTCTTCTCTCTCTTTTTCTCTCCTGCAGTCAATATGCATAGAGAGCAGAACACCCAATAATCCTACATTAAATTTGGGATTGTTCTAGAAAGAGCCTCTCTTACTAATCTAAGACTTTCCTTCGCCAAAAGTTTCATGGGTCCCAAAAGCCAGCTCTGTAAATCAATCGCATGACTTAAAAATAAACTTGTGGTTTAACATATATTTCTGGAAATTGTTAACATCAAAAAACATAATGAACTGCACTGTGTAAAAAGTTTAGGGCATAATTTTAGCCAGTGCCTGATTTAGAGATTATGGATTAGGCCAGATTTGATTACAGTGGGTTTCACAGAACAATATGGAGCTCATTAAACAAAAACAACTGCAGTGATTTAATTAGCAGCTGCATTTTGATATGAGATTTGATGTAGTGAACTCAAAAGTAAGGACAAACTGAAACTAATTTCTCTGTGTTCTTTTGGATTTATGTCCAACAAGACTGCTGTGTCATGATTCATTGATGCAGTTTATTTCCAGCCAGAGTGAGTCAAGACAGAAGCCAAATGGATAATGACTTGGCTTTGCTGAACTTTCCAGGCTCTTCCTTGTCCTTGTTGGCTATATTTGCTCTCTGGTGACTATACTGTTGCCTCAGTTGTTCACATTGTCATCAGGCTTGCTTGCAAATGAAAATTATCTGCTGCATTTATGAGAAACATATGTAGTTCAGGATTTGGGGAGCAATGTATGCAAAAACTATGACAGTCTATTGCACCTTCCTACTGAAATCCAAATGGATTCATATATGTCTTTCTGTAACCACTAGCTCACTTGGCTATTTGATCACTACAGACCTGTATGAAGTTCTGTGGGAGCAATGGAAAGCCTGTAAAAAGAAATATGTCCATTTTAGGTGGAGTTCTCTATTCTCTTGCAGGTTCATGGCTTTGGCTCTTTTGTTTTTCATGGATCACATTTTAGTGGTGAAGTCTTGGGATCCTAATGTACCAAACAACATGTCCCTTTGGAAGTATGGTGATATTATGTTCTGTGGCTAGACTGGTAGATTTTTGCTTTTGGCAGGGAGCTTTCATCTGATCAAATCATAGTTCTATTTCAACAGAGCTCATGAGCTAAACAGACATTTTCCTACCACACACACTGTTTCAAGACATTTTTTCTTTCTACAGGACAGACTATGTATGAACTTGATTAATACCAGCTAAATTTCCTAAAACCATTAGCCTTTGGGAGTATCATTTTACTTAACATCTAATACATTGACATATTCTTTTTTCCCCTTCTCTATTATTATTCTATGAGTAGATTTCATAGCTTGGTTTTATTAACAAAATAAATGATTGTATGTTTGGTAGTAATTCTTTTGATGAGAAGACAGAAAGCCTTAGAATCAAAATCATGTTTCTCAAATACACTTGTTCCACACTGAAGAGTATCTTTCTAAAAATGGGTAGAATTGCGGTAAAAAAATTCTACATGTACACTGGGAAAACATCTGATGAATTGGTGGGTTATAAGACTATGAAAACTTATGACAGAAAGGAAACTCTGTGCTGCATGTAGAGAAATATATTGACTTACTGCGACAGGTAGCTGATCCACTTGACAGATAATATGGTACTGACTTGTTACAGAATAACAACATTTGCTAACAGACATCTAGTCCTGTAGTTTTTTTTTTTTAATTTAAGTCATTAAAAAGATCTGGTTGTGTGTTAGCACATTTTGATGAAAATTAGACTTCACTGTTGTGCATTTGATTTTTCTTTGTATGGTATTACGGTTTGTTCATTCTCAATTCTAACATGTCCTTCATATCTGTGAGAGAATTACAAATGCCTTAATTCATAGCCATATTGTGTTTTTTCAAAGGTTACATAAATCATTGTCATCTCATTGAATTTACTGTGACATAAGACAATCTGGTGATAAGGCTTCATTATATTGTGTTACCCATTGTCATGTCTCATTTTAAAAACTTGGACAATTAATTCACAGAGATGCTGGAAACTATGTCCTAAGTAGCAACAGTTGATATGCTTAATTTCAGATTTACCCATCTGCTGTACATTTGTAGGTGGGTCTGGAAGATTTTCTGTTCATTCTCAATTTACTGACAACTTTGTAAATCCCCCTTTGACCTAAGCAGTTAGCTAAATAAAGGGTGCTATGGGCTGGTCCCAGTAGGAGATGAAACTGACAATAGAGTCAGATATTAGAACATAAGAACAGCCATATTGGGTCAGACCAATGGTCCCTCTAGCCCAGTATCCTGTCTGCCAACAGTGGCCAGTGCCAGATGCTTCAGCGGGAATGAACAGAACAGGGCAATTATTGAGTGATCCATCCCCTGTGTCTGGTCCCAGCTTCTGGCTTTCAGAGGTTTAGCAACTCCCAGAGCATGGGGTTGCATCCCTGACCATCTTGGTTAGTAGCCATTGATGGACCTATTCTCCATGAACTTATCTAATTTTTTGCACCCAGTTATACTTTTGGCATTTAAACATCCTCTGACAATGAGTTCCACAGGATGACTATGCGGTGTGTGAAGAAATACTTCCTTATGTGTGTTTAAAGCCTCCTTCTGTAGCCTCTCTGTTGTGGGTTCATGAGTGGCGGGGCCAGAGCATTCGTGAACACAGCTGGGTGTGGTCCCTGCCTCTGTGGAGGTTGGTGTGAATGCAAACTTGAAGGGCTTTGCAGCTTGTCAGAATGTCACAGTGCAAGAAAGAACCCAGATTGGTGAGACAGAGGGCTCAGCTGCACCCCATCACATACTACATTTCCTTTGTCAAAAAAATCAGTTATTTTCTCAAAGGAGATCAGGTTGATCTGGCACAAAAAGTGGGTGTATGCTAATAAAATTTATGGCTGACACACAGTTGGGAAGTATTGCCAATACAGAGGAGGAACAGAATATCATACAAGAAGATCTGGATTACCTTGTAAACTTGAGTCTTTAAACCATGATTTGAGGACTTCAGTAAAACAGCCAGAGGTTAGGGGTCTATTACAGGAGAGGGTGGGTGAGGTTCTGTGGCTGTAATGTGCAGGAGGTCAGACTAGATGATCATGATGGTCCCTTGTGACCTTGAAATCTATGAGTCTATATACATATAGTTTGAACCTCTACCGTGATGTTTTTATAAAGTTTCCATGCCGCTTGCAGGCATTTCACACTGGTGACAGTTTCATTGGCAAAGAGTGAAGCTAAATGAAGGTTAAATTGAATAGGTGGAACTTCACTGAACCCTGTAAACTGGTCTATCCATGTGGCTGTATTCCTTCCAACCCAGCCCCTCACATTCCCTGTTTTCCTGGTGTCTGCTTAATAACAGTCCCTCCAAGGAACATGGGTCCTCTAATTCCAGTTCCACTGATCATGATATATCTTCCCTATTTTACAAACATTTAAAACAAATAATTGATACCCAGGCCTCCCAGCCCACATCCCTTGAGCCTGCCACATTGCCAAGTTGGAGTCTCATCTTTACCACAGACGCAGCAGGTTACATAGTCTTTGAGATAGTTTGGTCTCCTTAACAGGTGACTACACCAGGAGTGACCTCTGTCTCCCTGTCACCTGTCTCTGACTCTAACAAACTATATAACTGTGGAGTCTCCTCCATCCCTGTGGAGTTGGTCTCCAGATGGTTCTCTGTCTCTCTAGTCTGTGATGATCTCTGTAGGTTCTCTCTTGGTGCTGTGTCTGCTGGTTCATAAGGGCCTCCTGTTCCTTTGGATCACTTGTCCCTCTTACTTCATCACCTTTTTTGACCAGGGTGCACTGCACCCCTCTTGTTCACTCTTTCTGGTGTCTCTCTAATTACTGGATCCTCACAGGAGTGCCTATCTCCAGGGCCGGTAGATCCTTGGTTAACCTGTCATAGTCTAGTGCCTGCTTTCTCTGATTATTAGTCATCTCTTCTCGGTAGTATCTCCATCCTTCTGGCTGCAAGAGGTCTCCCCTTACTAGTAGTAGGGTTTTGGTCCTTTGCCCCAATAGCACCTGCAATGTACTGTTTTGGCACCCCTGTGATGGGGCTTTCATGTGTGCCAAAAATGCTAACAAGGGTCTGAATCAAAAGAAACAGCCTAATGCAATAGACTCTTAGTTGTTTTCACAGCTGATACCACCTTCCTATTACTCTGTGGGTATGCTGGGAAGAAGGAAGTGGGATGGTCAAACTTCCATATGCATGCAATTTCCTTGAATTCTTCCCAGGCAAATTTGGGTCTGTTGTCAGTGAATATGGTGTCTGGAATGCCATACCTCACAAAGTGGGCCTTCTGTTAGCCAATCACTGATTTTCTTCTTGAGTCATACAGGGCATCAACCTCCAAAAAACTGAATGGTAATTAGCTGTAATCAAGCACTGCTTTTCATTTAAAGTAAATAAATCCGCTCCCACCTTTTCCCATATTTGTGTGGGCAGTTAATGGAATAACAGAATGTCTTTTTACTAGTGGTTATCACAAGACTGACAAGTGTCACACCCTTCAATCAAGGAGCAGAGTTTTGTATTCATTTCCAACCAGTAAACCTACTCTTGATCCCTTCTAAGGCAGCTGTCAATGCCAAGGTTTGAGGCATGTATTTTTTGCATGCCATCCTTATATAATGAGGTGGGGACTACATTACTCTGTTCTCAAAACATGATTTCATCCTACACACTCAACTCATCTTTAATTTGAAAATATAATTCTGCCCCTATTGGTACTTGGCTTTTGTTTTCTTGCCACTGTGCGAGGATAACTCTGTTGACTGCCTGTAGTTGGATGTCCCTTTCCATAGCCTCTTTGGATATGTCTACCCTGCAATTAAAAAACGATGGCTGGTGCATGCCCAGCTAACTCAGGCTTGCGGGGCTCAGGCTAAGGGGCTGTTTAATTGCAGTGTAGAAGTTCAGGCTTGGGCTGGAATCCAGGCTTTAGGACCCTGTGAAATGGGAGGGTTCCAGAGCTCAGGCTGCAGCCCAAGCCAGAATGTCTACAGTGCAATTAAACAGCTCCTTAGCCTAAGCCCCGGGAGCCTGAGTCAGGTGGCACGGGCCAGCCAAGGATGTCTAATTGCAGTGTAGACATATCCTTTGATTTCCATCAGCTTTGCTGTTGAAACTGGGAGATAGTGCAGCATGCTAATGCATTCAGTGTCATGATCCCTCAACTCACTGATGGTGAGTATATATGCCCTGCCAACTTGTCAGTTAACACCAGTAACTGTCCTGGATGATATCTGATCTCAACTTGGCAGCACTGGAGAGCATCAACATGGGCTGCAGTCTCTTTGGAGCACTAAGAAGGGGCTTTGCCCTGATTGTCTCTAGGGGTTTGTGGTCTAGGGCACAGATTCTCAAACTTTTTCTTGCTGAGGCCCCCCTTAACATGCTATAAAAATTCCAGCCAAGGCAGTGAGAGGGACTCAGGGCTCCAGGCCTGGGATGTGGAGCCCATGGGCATAGGCAGTTGACTTCTATTTTGGGGGGGCAAGGGCTGGCAGGGCTCAGGCCAGCTCCACACAGCAGGGCTCGGAAAGGGAGCGCCACCTCCACCCCCGACTCACCTCAGCAGGCCACCCAGCTTGTTTGGGTTGCAGTAGGCGCAACCAAAAATATAACTCAAAGCGGGACTCAGCTCAAAAAGTTTGAAACGACTCAGGGTGTAGGCAGAAGGTACCTAGGGAACGCGCGGGTAGAGAGGTAGCTCAGGGTGCAGGCAGGGAGTAACTAGGGGCTGTGTGCGGACAGGGGGGTAGCTCAGGTTGCAGGGAGAAGGATGGCTAGGGGCTGTGCACCAGGAGGGCTCCCCCATGATGGCTGCTCCCCGAGGGCTCTGCTAGCCCCCAAGCCGGGTCCCCACACCTGGGCAGCTCGTACCAGCTGTGCAACCCTGGGCACCAGCAGCAGACAAGGAATACCATGGCTGCCTGCTCCATTGCACCACCAGCCAGAGGAGCAGCTGCCCAGCACTGCCTGGCTCTGGCTTCCCACCTACAACCTGGCCAGAGGGCTGGGCCTGAGAGGGGCTGGGGGAAAAGGAGGAGGTGGGTGGGTAGAGCTGCCCCACTTTGGGTAAGGCACTGCAGTTTGGTGGGACAACACCCTTGGGCCCCCCCAACTCTGCCCATGGATCTTGGGGCATGGTTCCCAGCTTCAGCACAGGGCAGGTCTGGGGCTCTCAGCTTGGAGGGACCGCCGGTTTCATCCCTGTGCCTCTCCTAGCTTGGGATCGGGGGTTGCCAGCTTCAGCCCCACACCATTCCTGGCTTCACACCGGGGGGGGAGGGGGATGCAGAAGTGGGAGGCCGACAGCTTCAGCCCCACACCCACTCCCAGCTTCAGCCCTGCAGGGTGCACTAGGGCTTGGGGCACCAAGTTTCAGCCATGGGGCCCTGAGGCCTCCCTGAAAGGGCTCGCAGACCGCCAGGGGGCCATGGACCGCCAGTTGAGAACCATTGGTCTAGGGGTTTGCACTATTACTGAGTGGCCATAGCTGTACTGATGGAATCACTCCACTCCAAATACCACAGCCAGAAGCTCTTTTTCTATGTGGGTTTACCCCCATTCAGTCTGACAGGGTTCTGCTGTCATAAGACACCGGTCGCTTCTGCAAAAGAGCTATACCCAATCCATTCTCTGATATATCATTCTGGAGTGTCAGTGGCTCCCTTCGCTGGTAGTACTTCAAGACGGGGCATCCATTTTCCTTTGCTTCAGCATGGTAAATGGTTGCTGTGGTGTATGGATTCCACTACTGCAGCCAGGTGTAGACAGAACTTGGACAGAAAATGTATCATTCCTATGAAGCACGGTGCCCAGTTCACATCCACTGGTCTGTCATGTCTCTGACTGGCGTGATCTTGTTGGGATTTGCGTTTAATCCCTCCGTTGCAAACAGATGTCCACTGTATGTCACCTTATGCTGTTTGAGTCACATTTTTTCAGGTTTTATGTTGTCCCTGCATTGCTATAGAAAAGTCTGTAGTTTTCTGTCATGGTCTTGTTCAGCGTCTGTATCATTGCTCCTTTCACCTGCAATGGGGCTATCATCTGCAGTTATTTTCACCCCAAGCAGTCCTTCCAGTGTTTGGGTGAGTCTCCTCTGAAACACCCCTACACAGCATTCCCACTGGTATGTGCAGGCATCTGTAATGACCAAATGGTACTGCAAAGGTTGTCAGTATTTTGGGCACTTCAGACCAAATTCCATGGCTCATGCTGCCTGCTGCTACACTGCAGAGAACTCATAGCTCAGACGCTGCCACTGTGTTTCACTACCAAAGAGTGAAGCTGAATGCAGGTTAAGTTCAACATATGGAACTTTATTAAACCCTGTGGACTGCTCTGTCCAAGATGCTTCCAGGCTAACTCCCTGTGTTCCCTGTTCCATTTGTGCCTTCTCAATAACAGTCCCTCCAGGGAACATGGTGCCTCTGACTCCAGTTCCACTGATCAAGACGCAAGGTATTTCTTTGATGCAGTAACGTTTATTTACAAAGAATATATAAAATCCTGCAAAGAGTCCTGTGGCACCTTATAGACTAACAGGTGTATTGGCGCATAAGCTTTCATGGGCGAATACCTGCTTCGTCGGATGCATATCACATGTATCCAATGAAGTGGGTGTTTACCCACGAAAGCTTATGCGCCAATATACCTGTTAGTCTATAAGGTGCCACAGGACTCTTTGCCACTTTTACAGATCCTACCCCTCTGATCTATAAAATTCTGTTTCCCTGAACACAGGAGGAACCAAACAACAGGACATAGTTTCTTTGCTTACAGCCCCAAACCTCTTTAACTAGCACCAGATTGATAAGGCCTTCTAGGCTTCTCTCAGGGTCACACACGGTGCTAGTCCAGGTTGAGACTCTCCCCCTGTGTGTTGTGGATTGCCAGAAAATGTCAACGAAACAAGCATGATTAGTCTAAAAAAGCCACCCAAAACCACAGGGACAGGGTTAGAGAGCAGCAAGGGGCAGGATTTGTGTTATCATGCAGGTTGTGGAGGTGCAGTTTGCATCATTAGGTCACTAAGCTTGGTGTTTGTGTGGGGGATTGTGTTTTTATGTCATCACATGGGGCACGGAGGTAGGGTTTGTGTCATCATACTGGGGGGTGCGGTTTGTGTCTTTAATCACGTTGTGAGTGGAGATAGGGTTTGCAGCATTATGCTGGCCCTGGGGGAGGGATTTGAGGCAGCACACTGGGCATAAGGACAGCATTTGCATCTTTGTGGCATCATGGTGGGTGGAGGCATGGGGTTTTCATCATCATGCTGGACATTGAGGAGGGGTTTCCATCTTTATGTCATCGTGCTGGGCATGGTGGCAGTGTATGCATCATTACACTGGGTGTGGGGGACGGGGCATGGTCCAAGAAAGAAAGAAAAAAAAATCCCAGAGAAAGCAGAAAAACTCACTGACCATAACTCAGGGGGAGAAACCACACAATCTTTAAAAGAGAAACCCAAAAGTTGCTTCAAGTAAGCTACTCTGGGTCCTGTTTCTCTTACAGACACAGATACACACACCACTAGTCAAACCGTATCCAGCAAACCCCTCCGTCCGGGTCGTTCAGATTTCTGGGCAGCCTTTGTTTTTGGAAGAGAGATGTGCCTGTGTTTTGGGTTTGGAGACTGCTATTACTTCAGTTACCTCTTTACATTGATCCTGAATGAATGGCAGTGGTTGTGCCCAACCCATAACAACAAGATTTAATGCAGCCCATAATAATATTAAAAAGAGAAAAGCCTGATTCTTATTTATGTTAAGGCCTCTTTACACTGCCCAAATGTAAATAAGAGGCCCAATGCAGCCTGTTTAACAAGGGCCTTACTGTAAATGACAGTCAGGCCCAGAAACGTCTACTGTATACAGGGTAGGACAATAGGTAAGACCTCTGCCACAGACAATACGATACAACTTCATTTGGTAAAATTTTAGTAATATGCAAGAAGCGTTTAACTGTGGACCTGTCTGCATGTAAACTTGCACTGAATTAGCTAAATCAGTTTTAAAACACACCTTTAAATAAATGAGTGAAAGTTTGGGTGTAGACAAAGCGTAAGTATAAGAATCCCTGCTACCTTATATCAATGACAGTTAATGAAGCTAGTTATAAAAGTCTTCTAGTTGGCACACAATTCCTGAGAGTTTGTTTAATTTCCTTTTTTCACACATGGCTCTGTGCCTTGTCCCATGCAATCTTCTATCTAGTATGCAATACACCCTCACTCTTCAAAGCAATTCTAAAGACCCACCAGCTAGCCAAGTTTCTGTCATTGAACCTGCAAACTCAACCTTCACTTTGGACAAACACCATCCACAAACCCTAACTTTTGATTTAAAAAATCAATCCAAAGTGAAGCTAATATATGAATATTACTTTAAGCACATTTCATGCTCTTTCACTGTTGTAAACCATTTTCTTGCCACACTATCATTTTGTTTGTCTTCACCATTCACGCCAATGGCATTGTATAAATAACAAATACAAAATTGATGATGATAACAAGCACACCAGGAATTTCTATTCTTAGAAGAGATAGTCTCAAAATGCGTTACAGTGTCAGGGGCTTACTTATGCAACTCCATTAAATGAACACATTAACAGTGAACAGTTGAATGCCTGTTTTTTAAATTCTTTAGTAGGTGAGTGAAGTTTACACACACAGAGAAGATACCAACATTTATCAGTGGTAGAGTGAAACATCTGTTGATATTATTGACAAATCCTTGGGAATATTTGACAATTAATAGAAGTCATGGCTTTATTTTTGTAAGAACTAACCCTCAACTTTATTATATTTGTCTGATTCAAATCCAAAGAGTTTCTGGAAAACGCTTTCTGGAATGTTTTGTGTCTCTTTAGGCTGATAGTTAAGATCTTGGGTTCATAGGGTTTACCCTAATTGATGTCACAGGAGATCTGATACAGAGGGAAAAGAGCCCACTTATAAGCAACATGAGGCCAGATGAGATCCCCATAGGAATAGCAATCCCAATTCTCTGTGCTACTGGGCCAGAGGGCAGGTGGAAAGAAGGAGGAAAGGGGATGCTGCTATTGTTTGCTACCGAATAGAAATTCCAGCTCACTGGGACTAAGACACAGAGACCTGCAATTATATATAAGATCCCTCCAGCTAGAAACAAGCAGATAGCCTGAGTTTTGCGCATTGTTCCCATATAAAAGTGCCATGGTGATAAGAAAGTGAAAAATATTCCTAATCCTCCCAAGAAAGTAGCAATGAGCAGGAGGATCTGGGCAAGAAACATTTCCACAGGGAAAAAGTTTTCATTGAAATTGAATTCGTGACAGCACACTATATCATAATCACTGGAGATTTTTAAGTTTGGGGGAAAGCAGATTTTCCAGATTCCCACATGGGCAATACCAGAGGAGAAGATGGTGGTATTATTCACAAGCCACAGCCTCCACTCTGCATGCCTTGTTGTAATACAGGATAAAATCCAGCCGAGAGAGCCCAAAGAAACGCCAACTAGTTGGAGGGTAATTCTTTTAAATAGAGAAAACATTGCCTCAAGATCTTCATCAGTCCTCATGCAAGCAAATTAGCCAAGAAGATAATCACAGGAGCACTGAAAAGAAACCCAATATATTTATTATAATTATATTATTATTAATTATTATTATTGTTGTACTGTTAATGTTAAAAGAAACCCAATATATAGTTATTAATTATGATTACATTACATTTTCTTATAGTGAGGAAAAATCTCACACTGATGAGTTTTACATACACATGTCCATTACTTTATTCATTTATACCAATGGAGCTGTTCATATATGCAACCCTATGCTTATGCATTTGCAGGATAAGGCATGTATTTGAACTTCATGAACAAAGAATAGAAGTTTCATCTCTTTCCTCAGGATGTTATCCTCATTGCTGCTTGAACTCAGTATTTCATATGACATAATTTATTCTCATTGTGACCCAAGAATATGTTAATGTCAGCTGACAAAGCAGAGAGTCTATGGGAATCTCCTGATTCTGGTATGTATGTTCTAGTTCACCAAAGAATGTCATGTGAGATTTCAAACAACAGCTGGTGTCACCCTGGTCATTGATATCTCTGTGAAATGTGTGTACAAATACTAAGTAAGGAGTTAGTATGTGTGCTGAAATATGTTCTTCAAGTCTGTAAGGTAGTGCTCACCTGCAAAGATGAAAAATAGATTTTCTGCCAGACAAGAAATGTTTACTCCCCTATCTGTTGACATGTATATCGAATATTGTCTCATTTACAACAGGCTATCACCATTCCAAGCTGAATTTTACAAGCTGATGTGTTCTGTTCTTTTGGAAATAGGAGGCCTGGTAATTCTGGGTGCCTTCACTGTAAGAGGGGCTGGACAGTGTAGGGCACGCTCTGAGGATTGGGGGTTTGGTGTGTGCCTATGACTGCCTGTACAGAGAGAGTCAGGTCTGCAGAGGCCTGAAAGGTAGTACTTGTGCTGCCAGAGGCTGGTGGATTCAGGAAGCTGATCTGTAGCATGCACAGACAAGACTGCCTCATGCTAAAGGCAGATGGTGGTGAGGGGCCCTCCCATCCCTGGGTACGCGTTGAGAGCTTCACAGTCATCTTTCATATATGCTATATTCCTACAAGCAGTTGTGAAAAATATATATATTTTTCCTCTCAAAAACTGATTTTCTTCCAATATCCTCCTTTCCACCCTCCAAGAAATCATTTTGGGGCTTAGATCAAGCCTTGAAAGTTTTCAGGAACAAGGAATATATTTTCAGAAAGTTATGAACAAGTGAAACAGGGGCTTCCTAATGTGAGTGAGGTTTCCACCCCAGCTACAGTAACCCCCATAGTATAGGCATTCTCTGATTAAGCAACAATTTTCAGCTGCAAAATTACATTCCATATCAGAAAGTTCCATATGTTCTGTGTTCTGATGTTCTTAATTTTTTTTAAAAAAATAATTGAGTGTCTCAGGCCTGGTCTACACTGGAGAGGGCGGGGATCGTGACGTAGCTGAAGTTGACAAACTTAATTCTACTTACAGTGGTGTTTTCACTGTGGTAAGTTGACGGCTGACGCTCCCCCATCAACTCCGCTTCTGCTTCTCGCTCCGGTGGAGTACCGGAGTCGATGGGAGAGCGCTCGGCGGTCGATTTATTACGTCTAGACTAGATGCGATAAATTGATCCCCGCTGGATCGATCACTGCCCGTCAATCCAGCGGGTAATGTAGACAAGCCCTTAGAAAGGTGCCAGATTGGCAATCCTGTTGACTAAAGTCATGTTTGTTCATAGAAGGTACCAGCAGTTCAGTAATACTCCACACTACCTCATCATTGTACTTTGGTCCTGAGCTTGATGATCCACACAAAGGAATGAGAAATCTCAATATCTATATACTTTTAATGCTTGGCCTCTCTTCTCAGAATGCCAGCAAGGGTCCAATTAATACCAACTGAAATGGTGGGTTTTATAATAGGGACATCAAGGAATAGAACATAAACCACTATTTCAAGATCACCAGACAGCCCATACTGAAGTTTAATTACTGCTGACTTGGGTTGAATCTGAACATGTGTCCGTGAAATGAAAGACACAGTAGCTTATTATCAATCCACTGTGCAATCCTATTTCTTACCTCCTCTGTGTTTTTACAGATTTTAAGCCCTTAATTGAGGTATGTGGCTATGTTCATGGCTGTCTCTGTGACCCTCATCCTGGAAAGTATCTTTGCCCTGACACCATCTGCCATTTAAGGGTTCCATTCTCACAGCTTATGTTCATTGTTAACCGGAACTTTTACTGTGGTGACCCCGAGGTGTGGAAATTGCCTCACCTCCCGCAGGTTTACCCAGGTCAGCTCATCAACTTTTAAAATATGCCTAAAAGCTCTCCTTCTCTGAGCTTTTTCTGTATGATGAGAATTGGCCCTTGTTCTTTTGGTCTTTCCTCATTTTAATGAATGTATGTGGTTTTCACACAATATATTATGTTATAAATATACTGATTTTTATTTGTTGGAGCAGCAGCTCTCTGGGGCTGGGCTGCTTTATAAGTTTTTGATTAGTGATTCACATTTAAATGATAAATTACACAGCAGATTCACAAAAGGGGTATGTTTGGATTTTTGAACTTCAGTAAATATTTCCTAGTGATCAGTATCTAATTGCTATTCCCTAATCTACTTGATGTGTGAAAATAGTTTTAGATCTTTATTTTTAAATCTTTCCACAATCTACCAGTCCGTCTTCTATTTGCACAGTAACATAGTGTATGTCTCAGCAAACACATTTCTTCCTTACATGTTTCTTTACCTGTTCTCTACAGAAAAGTAAATTCCTGTAACAAAACGGTAGCTACTTGTGAACTTCATGATAGCCTCTATGCCACTACCACAAGCACTCATAACTTCCTGTTGTAAGGTTCCACTAGATACTTAACTGAACGCTCCCGTTGAGATGGGAAGCGCCCTCAGTATTTTGCAGGACTGAGCATAAGGCCTACTACTTGAACTAAAGGAGAAAAAATGGTTACCTACCTGTAACTCTTATTCTTTGAGATATGATGCAGCCCTGTATTCTACTTAGGTGTGTGCACACCCAGCACACCAGACCTAGAGTACTTTGACTAGCAGTACCCATATGGGGGCACGTACACCCTGACACCCTACCCTCTCCCCTTGCCATATAAGGGCAGTGTCACCCCAACCCCTTCAGTTCCTTCACATGAATGTCAGAACACATACACCAATGCAGAGGAGATGGAGGGTGGGTCCCCTACATCACATGTCGAAGAACAAACAGTTACAGGCATGGCTGCATCTTCGAGAAGATGGCCGGAAACGGTGAACCACAGCCGCTGGGAGCTGCAGGGGGCCGTGCCTGTGGACAGTCAACATAAACAAAATGTCTCACAGCCCGCCAATGGATTACCCTGATGGGCTGTGTGCCGATGGTTGGCGACCCCTGTTCTAGGCAAAGTTCTCCAGTGCCAATGTACTGGATGTGCCCATACCTAAGTAGAATGTATAGCTGCCTCTGCTCAAAGAAGAAGATCCATTAGCTGTTAGCAGTAAAAGGCCTATAACACATACAGGAGAGTAGTGCTGATTCTAACTACTAGAGGGCAATAATATTTGTAGACACTGGGCAGTTTGTTACAGTACTCACCAAAGAAAGCACTGGGGAAAAGATGGTGTCAAAATTATTTTCAAATCTCACCCAGATTTAGCACACTCTGCAGTATGATCTTTACAGATCCTAGCTCCGGTTCTTCATATAAATTCTAACTTGACAGGAAACCCTTTACCTGTAGGAAGACCATTAATACTAATAATGTGTATTTAATCAACGGTTTCTTAGACAAATATTAACTCTGATAAATTTCCCTTTGTTACCAGTACATGCTAATCCCTTCATAATGTAATAAAAGCTATTTCATCTATGTTATTCAAAAAGACATTAAAGAAAAATCAGTAATTAGCAGCTGTTAATAACACATTGATATTACATCCTAATTGGGAATAAAGACTGGTATATCCTGTTAGATATTCCTATTTATTTATCTATACCTATCTAAATATATACTTGTTTAGTAAGAATTTTTGTGTGGCCCAAACAATTATTTTTCATATAGAATCAATCTGTCAATTTATGTATGTCAATAAATAGAAAGGAAGACAAATTTAATACATAAAACAGTGCCATAAAATGTCAATATCAAAGACACTTGGGGAATTCTCTCCCCTTGTCCTCTCCCAAAGCCTATGCAGTAGATAAGACAGGGATAGGTAGATTGGGGGCATGGCCAAAGCATGCTCATCCCCAGTTGGCAGAGTCTCTTGGGAATTGTTCCCGACTGGCATAAATTAGAGTAGCACTCTGGCTGCTCTACTCTGTATTGGATTAGGATGGAGCCAGGCAGAATATCAGAGAGTCATAATAGCAAGACGGCTCTCTTGGCTGCACTGTGCATAATCTGAGCGCAGAATCTGGCCAATAGTTCTCATCTTGCTATGAGAATTTACATATAGTGTCTTGCATGCTACCATGAGATTATTCAGTTAAATTATTCTTCTTCACAGCCTGTATTTCTTCTACACTAGTGAGAACATCAATAATCCTTTTACTTGTACTATAAATCATTATTACATTTTTTGAACCACTAGGAAAAAAGTCCTACTTTTTTGTATTAAATAAATATAGCACACTGTGAAATTGGCAAAACAAACGATTAAAAAAGTCCACTTTCAAATTAGTCTACTGCTGCAAGTTTTATTATTATTATTATTTACCAGTCTAGTTTTGAAAGTGAATTTTTAAATACATTTGTAAATATAGATCTTCTTTAGAAAGCAGATTTATGAGCAATACTATTTATGGAATGAGCATATCTAAATGAGGTATGTCCTCAGGTAACTCCAGTGTAGCATCTCTGACTTTTCAGTTTCAGTCTTACTTGGTTAGGGAAAGCTTTTTCTTCTGCCACTCTAATTATCTGTCTTGAGTCTTGCATTACACCATCAGTTTAACTTTTTGTGACATGCCCCCTTTAGTAGCCCCCTGGATAATCGCAGCCCAAACAATTGTGCAGCCACCATGTACCATGCAGAGCCACCCTGCTCTCCCAGCTTGTTCAAATCTACTTTAAGTTATATAGGTTTATGTATCACATAAGTAGATGGTAGAAACCAGAATGACTTATTATCTGTCTGTGATATTTCTATGGTCCCTATCTCATTAGTATTTAAGGACTGGTCTTACACCTAAAACTTAGGTCAACCTAGCTACATGGCTCAGGGGGTGTGAAAAATTCACACCTAAGCCCCAGAGTAGACAGTGCTAGGTCAATGGAAGAATTCTTCTGTCAACCTAGATACGACCTCTGGGAAAGGTGGATTTACACAATGATGGAAGAACCCCTTCTGTCGCTGTAGTATGTGTCCACACTACAGCACTGTAGCTATGCTACTGTAGCATTTCTAGCGCAGACATATTCTACGCTCTATGACTCCCATTCATATATTGACCGGCTACTACAGGTTTAAATGTACTTAACACCTATTGCTAGTAAGCAATATGCTAAAATAATAGGGTATTTACAGATTAAAGAAAAGTAGTAACATTTAAAAGTCTAACAGTTCCCACCTGATCAGGGCTCTTCCTGGCAGTATGTGTGGCTGAGCCAGAAGTCATTCCTAAAGAATAAGCATTATGAAGAAGAAATTCCTCTCAGAAATTCCCCACCTGCAGTGTGCTCCTGCCTTTTCAGAACAATGGAAAAGACTCACCCAACCTGTTGGCTTTAAAACTGAAACTAAACATTCTCATCACCATCCCAGAAATATTGTGTTTCCACGGTCACTGTTCCTGATTGGCTGCTTTGATTATTCTATAACACACATAACTCAGAGAGTTCTTAGAACATTGTCACATGATGCAGGACATCTTTCTTCGCAACATCTGCTTACCTGAGCCATCAGAATGTAGGAACCATGGGCTAAGAGAGCCAGAACAATGCTGAAGCATTAGGAAAATTAAAGGGAGGTAGCAGGGAGGGACATCTGTCAGACCACAGGAAACCAAGAAGACTAGAGGACAAAGAACTACTTTTTGTCATTAAAATTGACAAAGAAAAATGTGTTCAATAGAGTTAAACCATCTTCACCACAATATTACAGTCTAGGAATACGAAAATAACATAGTAAGATAAACATCTTCCTTGTGATGGCATCACTGAAATGAACTGAGTTTGATTTTTCTCAGCTCAGGACACAGTAGACAGAGTACTTTATTATGGCACCATAATTTACTGGAGCAGTGCTATGTTCAGGAAGGACCCAAGACCAAGCTAATGAGCAAAGAGGGTGCAGGGCCATGGCCCTGCACTGCTTTTCTCATCAGCCAATACTTTCAAGGGACATGACTTAAGGTTCCAAAGTGAAATATGCAAAAGTCTGAAGTTGGCAAATGAATATGTACCCTTAACTCTGCCCACTTGGGCATGTACATGTACATACACTCTTTAGTTACATGACCACATACTTTTTTTCAAATAAAAATATAATACTTTTCTACAATTTTTGATACACTCATGTAGCATCCCATGTTATAGGACAGAGCAGGAATTCTAGACGGGCTAAAAGTGTATTAGATGGACAAAATTATACAATTGAGCAATCTTTATGGTTTCAATCCTGTACAACTGAGGCCTGTGGAGGGGTTATAATTGATTTATTTGTAAATGCTGGCTGTACATATAGTTGGAATTTTTTGTTTACTTTAAGAATAATAAAGTAGGACAGATGGAGGAGTAGGTAAAAAATTGAAGGAGTTTTTGTCCCAGAGCTTGAAAATCCTGATGGTGAGCCTGTTTGCTTGAGAAGCACTTTTTAAACTACCGGAATAATTAATTATTCTTCTGCCGTATGTCTGTGTCCAAAGAAAACAATATTGCTCGTGTAAAAAAATAATAAATTTTTTAGAAAAAAAGTTATCATATGAAACATCAAAGTCACTAGAACAGGGGTGGGCAAACTTTTTGACCTGAGAGTCACATTGGGTTTCCGAAATCATATGGAGGGCCAGTTAGGGAAGGCTGTGCCTCCCCAAACAGCCAGGTGTGGCACAGCCCCCGCCCCCTATCCAACCCCCCCTGCTTCTCGCTCTCTGATGGCCCCCCCGGGAGGGACTTCTGCCCCATCTAACCCTCCCTGTTCCCTGACGGCCCCCCGGGACCCCTGCCCCATCCACACATGCCCCCCCTCTCGGTCCCCTGACCTCCCCCAGACCCCCCATCCCTAACTGCCCCCCACCACCCCATCCAACCCCTCTCATTCCTGACTGCCCCCGGAACCCCCACCCCTAACTGCCCCCCACTGCCCCATCCAACCCCTCTCCTTCCTGACTGCCCCCCTGGGGACCCCTGCCCCATGCAACCACCCCTTCTCCCTGTCCCCTGACTGCCCCCCCAGAACCCACACCCCTAACTGCCCCCTGCTGCCCCATCCAACCCCTCCTCTCATTCGTGACTGCCCCCCGGGACCCCTGCTCCCATTCAACCCCCCTATTTCCCACCCTCTGACCATCCCGACCCCTATCCACACCCCTGGCCCCTGACCACCCGCTGAACTCCCCTGCCCTCTATCCAAACCCCCCCCCACCCCCCCGCATTCTCCGCCCCCTTACATACTGCCTAGAGCACCAGAGGCTGGCAGTGTGGCTGCACCAGGACAGGCAGCCGCGCCGTCTGGCTGGAGCCAGCCACGCACTGCGGAGCGCAGAGCACCGGGTCAGGCCGGACTCTGCAGCCCCGCCACCCAGAGCATTGCACCGGCAGCGCAGTGAGCTGAGGCTGCAGGGGAGAGTGAACAGCAGGAGAGGGGCCAGGGGCTAGCCTCCCGGGCCAGGAGCTCAGGGACCAGGCAGGAGGGTCCCGCGGGCTGTAGTTTGCACACCTCTGCACTAGAGTCTACTGTGCATTATATTATATTATTAGTATCTTTTCTATGTACATTAAATTCAGTACCTTGCTCACGCACATTTTGCAAGGGCAATGAGGGGATGATGGGTGTGTGCCCCTGCCCTCTCCTCCGGTCAGCTCCCTCCATCCCCGCGACTTCACAGTTTTTCCCCATGTGCACCGTGCTCTGCAAGGCCTAGAGAATGCAAGGGGGATAGTGCCTTGGAGGCACTTCTTTGATCTCAGCAGCACCTGGTGGGAGCACAGCACTGTTGAAAATCAAACTCTTTATTTACATACCTAAATATGGATTTAGAAGACTGAGTTCAGGCTCCTAGTTTTGAAAGAGCTTTGCCCCCGTCTTTATAGTATGTGGAAGGTATGGATGGGGTCATATTGGCCATACTTTGAATGGGATTTGGCAGAGGATTGCCATCTGGTGATGGAGTTGGCGTGGGTAGACATATCAAATATTATTCAGCCACATATTACTGTGTGGCATTAATATTCCTATTATTCAGCAAATGTAATAATGTTTAGCTCTTCCTTTCTCTAACATTTACATCTATCAGTAGTTTGTTGTTTACCTTTGACTCCCTCTTCTGGCTCTTCAGTAGCATAACACAAAACTGGTAGATCCTACATCAGCAGTGCATTTTGTGTGTTCATTCTTAATTTCTTGGTGTCAGTGGATATTTGTAAAAACTTAAATTTTAAGTATGACCTCTCTTATTTTGCCTAGCTTCACAACCCCAGAAGTCTCCCTGACTCACCTTATGGATGACCTCCTTTATTTCAGATTCTGCCAGTCCTGAACTGAAATGATCTTTCTTAGTGAGACAAGGTGGGTAGGGTAATATCTTTTAGTAGACCAACTTCTAATGGTGAGAGAGAGAAATTTCTGAGCTTACACAGAGCTCTTCTTCAGTTCTGTGTAAGGTCGAAAGCTTGTCTCTCTCAAAGATGTTACATCCCCCAGCTTGTGTCTCTAATATCCTAGGACCAATATAGCTACAGCAACACTGCATACAACAATGGATGCTCTTTCTTTGCTTTCTCTCTCCTAGCAGACTTTAGCTATTCTGTTAGGAAATGTAATATATATTTGTTTGTGTTCAGTATTCCATTTCTAGACACTAGTCAGTTTTATCATGCATTTGTGATCTCTCCAGTACCCTGCTGTAATTGTTCTGAAAACTTTGATGTTCATTCTCAGTTTTGTGAATTTCACACACAAACACATGAAAAAAAGCCACTTACTCCCTGCATAGAGAACTATATGGTGGGGTTTTAACCGAAGATTGCAGAGAGGATGAGGAATAGGGCCAGGAGCTCCACAGCAGCAGCATTTCTGAAGGGATTACGATGACCCACCAGAATCCTTCCAGTGGCTCTGAGGAAGCGCATACTGGAGTAGGAGAATTTCCCTCTTCTAAAGGAAGCATGCACTGCATCCTGATGTCAGTTCAATGACTGATGTTGGTATCTTTCTCAGCTTTCCTGCTACAGAGCTGGACTGCAGGTCCTTGTGCTCAAGGGGGGCAGAGTTTGGGATTGTGGCTGAACCCTGAGCTTGAGTGCAAAGAAAGTAAGTAAGGGTATGTATCTAGGTATCTACAATAAGCTCCTCTCATTATTTTGTAAGGTTCCTTGCACTCTCTTACCTAGTCCCTTTTCACATCCATGCAGGGCCATCACAACCTAGCCCACTGTGTTGCAGAGTGAGTCTTATACAGTTTGAATGACATATAAGCGCAGACAGAGTTTAAGCATGGATCTGCTGCCAAAAGGAAAGATGATAAAAGTCTCTTCTAGGACACACACAGCCTGGCAGATGGAAATAAACATGTAAGGACTTAGCCCTCTTAGAAGCTTTGGCCTCACAGGTTGTGAGACAATGCCAGGTTAATTACAAGAGAAAAGTCACAGGAACTGATCCTTATTAAAGAAAGATACACGCCTATTTTTCATTTTTAAAATTTTAATAAAAGAATACAGTTGATACAAAAGGTAACAGATGATAGTAATCAGCAGTTATAAAGTGAAACAACTATTTGCCTCAGTGATAAACCTTTCCAAATGTTTGCCAGTTAATAGGAATAATCATTTTATATTCAAAGACACAATATTATGAAATGCTAAACTCCTCCAGAGACACCTCCATTAATTTCAAGGGAGCTGAGGGCATACAGCACCTCAGAGGACTACACCCCTTTATGTGTTTTATTAGTATTCAATGAGTTCAAGTTAGTACATGGTTAATATAATTGTAAGTGGCAGTAGGATCCAAGAGCTCACCAAGGACACAAAAGGCTAAATTCTGCTCCCAGTTACACAGGAGCTTTACCTGTGTAAGTGGAAACAGAACTTGGCCCACCCCAAAGGATAAAATCCTGCTGTCAGATTTGCACTTATCTGCAGTGCAGATCTCTCTTGGGAGTTATTCACCATATGGGGCCCCAACAGACATCAATGAGAGCTTTTGGGGGGAGGCTTGAACAGGTTTGGACCTAGGTTTTTGTATGATGTAACTTATGGGTCTCCAACCAAGTCCCTGTCAAGTGGGTGGGGCCCCTCACGTCTGATACCTGTTTTTCTGATACTCAACCTTTCCTTGCCTCTGTAAGAATTGAAATTGGAGGAAGCTAATCAAACTAAAAAGAAGGCAGCTCTTCACCAATTATTAAAATACTAGGGTCAGGCGTTACACATTTGGATGGTCGGTATGGAAAAGGTCCAACAGGGATTTGAAAGGAGGTTGTCAGTTCTTCTCCAGGTACCTGATTCTTCATTAGTGTGGGGCCTCTATGTGAACGGGCCCCTGAGCAGCTGTCCATGCCAAAAGGTCTCTGTGGGCCCCACAGGTCAATTTCCAAGGAAGATCCACAGTGTGGATAAGTTTGGTTTGATCTGGCAGAAGGATGTCTGGACTGGCATGTTTGCCTCTGGCTTTGTGCTACCCGATCTATTTTTTTCTTTTTAGGATGCACCTTACAGATTAGTTTTAGAGACCTGTCACAGAGCAGTAAGAACCCACTCAACAGCAGCAGGAAGACAGATATAAGCCCCACAGGAATAGCAGCTCCAACTTTCTGAGACTTTGGAGTGGAAGGCAAGTGGTAAGAAGGAGGGAAGGCAATACTATGATTTTTCATTATGGAATGTAAATTCCAGCTTACTGGAATTAAGATAAAAACACTTGACGTGATGTTCAAGAGCCCCGCAGTTAGAACAAAGACTAAGATGTATTGTTTCTTAAGCTCTTTCTTATAAACATTCCACAAAGTAAAGAGGGTGGAACCTATAGCTACTGCTTCCATGATAATCGCTAACATCAGAAGATCTTGGGCAACAAAAATTTCTGAGGGGATGAAGGTGTTCTGAGGAGTGAATCTTTGACAGAGCATTAAGGAAGAGCCATTGGCAAGTTCAGGGTTAAGAGTAAAGCAGACCTCCCAGATTCCGATCCAGATGGTGCCAGAGGAGATGATGGTGGTGTTGTCCACATGCCACACTCTCCATTGTATAAATCCTATTGAAATAACACACAGAATCCAGCCGAAAATGCTCAAAACAAAGCCAAATAGTTGAATGTGAGAAGTGATGACCAGGGATTTCACAACCTGGAGATTTTCAACTTCTGTCACAGCTCTGTCAGGTGCACTATCAGCCATGCAGACAATTTCAGGTTCTCTGAAAAACACCAACATATACACAAGCATACATGGATTGGAGTGCATGTAGTACATACTCAGCCATCCGTCTAGATTTATTTACCATTATCATCACTGTGAGAGCTGAGCTTCTAACCAGAGACACCCCCAATCATTTAGAATTAGTTCAACATTAAAACTTAATTTCCTCATGGTGTCATGCTGATTCGTAAAAGTTGTAGTTCAGGATTTTAATGCCCCCATTCTCCCCTATGGACTAGGCTCCCAGACCCAGTAACATTTCCTACAATGCACCTGCAGTTATGTGGCTCCTAGGATGCACCACACAGCTTGGTCAGAAGGGAGATGATGTCCTCCAGGGAGCTCAGCCATTAGGAGAAAAAGGGGAGCCTGAATTACAGTTTCCATAAGGCAATGTGACACGATAAGAAAATGTAATGTAATATTGAAATGACTCAGAATTAAGTTCAGTTCACTCAGGTCAGTTAAAAAAAAACCAAAATATTCCAATTTGCGTGGAACCAACCTGAAACAAAATGTTTTGTTTAGGTTTTCCTGATAGAAAAATCAAAAAAATTCAGAAAAATTGAAATTTTTCTGTGGAAAACTGCATTTTCAGTTGAAAAATCATTTTGATGGAAAATTCCCCACCTGGTGTACTCAAATGTCAAAAAATTCCAAAGCTAAGTTTGCTTGTGTAATCTTGACTTATGATATACAGTATTATTGAAGTGTCGTTGGTCCCAGGAAATGAGAGAGACAAGATAATATCTTTTACTCGCCCAATTTTTGTTGGTGAAAGAGACAATCTTTCAAGCTACACAGAACTCTTCTTCAGGTTATGATGGCAGTCATTATGATATTCATCTAATTTTACCTCATCATTCTATAGATGAATATCTAGTTACTCCTTCCTACATTAATATTCTTTTCATGTATAAACAGTAGAAAAAAGCAATTTTAGAACTCTTAAGTATCACAATCCACTGGTTAGTCCCTGATCTATTTGCAAAGTGATTTTTGAAGGCAAAATAACCTAAGGTATTCACTTCCTCACATACAGTAGTATGTGTGTTGTGTACAAGAAATTAAGCTACTTACAGTACCTCAATATTGAAGGAAGTGCTTACTAAGAAGGGTTGGCTGAAACATTTTAAAATATCAGGCAGACACAGCATACTCTGGAATGTGATTTCTTGAGTTCCTCGCTCCACTTCTTCATTTTCAGATGTAACCTGATAGGCTTCTCGTTTCCTGTGGGAAGAAGATGAAATATGCATTGGTACTAGTAGAGTTTATCAATTATTTCTTGAGAAAAATTGTTCAAAATATTGTTGGGGCATTTTCATTTTCTGAAAACTAAGGGAAACTAGGGACTGTTAAACTGGTATTATATTTAAATGCCCGTGGCTGAGAAATCAGTCATTTGAAGTTGCTAATGACTACACTAGTATTAAGTTCCCATGGGGAATCAACACTGGACTAGTTTGTTAAGTTTTCTGAATTTTATATTTGTAAATTGCAGGTATGCTTGTGAAATTGGAATGTAATGTGTGACCCTGTTCTCCTTTATGAGACTATGTAACCAGTCTATTAATCAATTGACTGATAGCAGAGCTATAAACAAACCAAAGTTAAAGAGCATCTTGGTATCTTAGGTCACAATTCTGAAGTCACCATTCCATTAAAGTGGCTAGTTTTCCTTACTGTCATTTCTGCCTTGATTGCCTGATTCTTTTGTTTTTCATGACTTTGGATAATTCAGGCTGGTATGGGGTTTCCTTCACACCTGTCACCAACCAGCCCACGATAAGGTGGATAGGCAATAGCACCCTGTGCATTGGAGGTGACAGCAAAAGAGACTCCATTATCTCTGTCTTAGTGGTCTCTGTATTAAACAAGACAGCCTAAGCTATTGTTAATAGACAGGAAGAAGGTTGGTATCAAAACTGTAAACTGTGGAGGGGGCAGAATCACAGGGCTTCTCCTTCATTTCCCACTGAGGCACTGAACATTGAAAAAGTACACCAGCTTCTCTTTCTTGTATCCATATCGAAGCCTTCACCACCCCCACAAGTCTGGATCAGAGCAATAATTTGACACAAAGGGTAGACATACTACCTGTGCCAGAGTAGACATCCAATCCACTTGTCTTAGAGTGCCTTGAAACATTAATGAGTACATCAAGATTGGATGTACAGACACAGATGTTCAGAAAGCCTTTGACAAGGTCCCTCACCAAAGGCTCTTAAGCAAAGAAAGCAGTTGTGGGATAAGAGGGAAGGCCGTCGCATGCATCAGTAAACTAGTTAAACATAGGAAACAAAGGGAAGAATAAATGGTCAGTTTTCAGAATGGAGAGAGGCAAATAGTGGTATCCCCAGAGAGCTGTACTGGGACCAGTGCTGGTCAACATATTCGTAAAAGATCTGGAAAGAGGGTGGCAAAAATTGCACATGATACAAAATTACTCAAGATAGTTAAGTCCAAAGTAGACTGTGAAGAGTTACAAAGGGATCTCACAAAACTGGGTTACTGGGCAACAAAATGGCAGATGAAATTCAGTGTTGATAAATGCAAAGTAATGCACATTGGAAAACATAATCCCAACTATATATACAAAATGATGGGATCTAAATTAGCTGTTATCACTTAGGAAAGAGATCTTGGAGTCATTGTGTATAGTTCTCTGAAAACATCCGCTCAATGAACAGCATCAGTGAAAAAAGCCAACAGAATGTTAAGAACCATTAGGAAAGGGATAGATAATAAGACAGAAAATATCATAATGCCACTATATAAATCCATGGTACGCCCACCCTTGAATATTGCATGCAATTCTGGTTGTCCCATCTCAAAAAAGGTATTTTAGAATTGGAAAAGGTACAGAGAAGGGCAACAAAATGATTAGGGGTATGGAACAGTTTCTGTATGAAGACAGATTAAAAAGACTGGGACTTTTCATCTTGGAAAAGAGATAACTAAGGGGGAATATGATGGAGGTTTATAAAATCATGAACAGTATGGAGAAAGTGGATAAGGAAATGTTATTTACTACTTTATATAACACAAGAAGTAGCCATCATCCAAGAAAATTAATAGGCATCAGGTTTAAACAAACAAAAGGAAGTACTTCACTCAACATACAGTCAACCTGTGGAACTCTTTGACAGGGGATGTTGTGAAGGCCAAAAGTATAACAGGGTTCAAAAAAGAACTAGATAACTTCATAGAGATTAGGTCCATCAATGGCTGCTAGCCAGGATGGGCAGAGCTACAAGCCCATGCTCTGAGTGTCCCTAGCCTCTGTTTGCCAGAAGCTGGGAGTGGACAACATGGGATGGGTCACTTGATGATTACCTGTTCTGTTCATCCCTCCTGAAGCTCCTATCTCTGGCCACTGTTGGAAGACAGGATACTGGGCTAGATGGACCATTGGTCTGGCCAAGGATGGCCATTCTTATGTTAATAAGAAAGGAAATGATGATGGAAAGTATAAGAGGAGGTACTTGGGCTCCTCAGCCGTGGTGGCAAATGCTGCCTTCTGATTAAGGGAAGTAATCAAAATTATATGCTAGGAACTAGGGCCCAGATCCTCAAAGGTATTTAGATACCTATTTCCCATTGTACTCAATAGAAGTTAAGTGTCTAAACACCTTTGAGGATCTGAGCCTAGAAGTATTCATTATTAATTAAGTATGGTTAACTATTTAGCTTGTAGGAATATGGACTAATGGATAGCACACTACATTGGGAATCAGGAGACCTAGGGTTTATTCCTGGCTCTGCCAATAGTTTTCTGGGTGATACTGGGCAAGTCATTTCCCCCTCTGTGCTTCAGTTTCCCCATTTGTAAAGGGGGGATAATGATACTGACCTGCTTTGTAAAGTGTGTTGAAGATCGATTGAAAAAAAGCACTGTATACGAGCTAGGGATTATTATTAACTCTCAAAATGTGCTGGGTGCCTTCCATTCACAAAGACAGATGTAGTCTCTATCCCAAAGAGCAAGCAGCCTTTTCTTAATTCAATTTTGAGGGCTGAAACAATTGCATTACTACAATTACAGTACTATGTTTACTTTCATTAAATTAAGATGTGGCAGACCAAAACACAATTACTGTACTTAGCACTATCACTAAACTACACAGTAAAATAATAGGCTATTCACACACTTAAGAGAGTATGCAGATTTTCCAGGTGGTCAAGACTCCTGTTTGACTGTTTCGGTAGCAGAACAAACAAATATTGCTGAACAAGAACTCTCCTAAACTGTTAATTCTAGAATTTAAAGCTAAACATTCTCATACCATAAATCTTGTTTCCATGGTTATTGTTTGTAACTAGCTCATTTGATAATTCTATAACATACACACTTCAGAATGCTCTAGAACCTTGCCACATGAGGGGGGGCAGCCTTCGGTGTGACATCTGCTCACCTGAACTCTTTAAACGGTAGTAACCATTGTGGGAGAGGTGGTGAGAGACTGAATAAATGTTCGACAGAATAACAGTTATAGTCCATTCTTCTTTATCTCCGCTAAAAGCTGTTTGTGTGCAGAAAACAAAATTGTGCATTGTCTCCGTTATGGATCTGGAAAGTATAAGTTATATGCAGCTTGACACAACACAATTATTTGGCTGGCTCTTTGGAAGCTTCCTGCTGCTGTTCGGGCTCTTCAGAAATCCCTTAGGTCATATACATGTTCATGCATCTGACCCAAGGCAGCCTATAATTAATCTTTCCTGTCTCTTAAATGATAACAACATGAGTTTGAATCCAAGATCTTCTGCACTACAACACAGACCACTATCACTTGAGCTAACCAAGTAACTCCATTAGTTTACTGCAGTGTACTGTTATCATTCTGCCAGCATGTTACAGTTACAAAACAGTAAAGATAGTCTTCATCAAGACTGTAACCCAGACAATAAATAGAAAATGAAAAATGGCTCTCTTCCTACTGGCAGAGTTGTTACGGAGGTCTAAAACCCATTGCCAAATTACAATTCCAGGAATCTTCCTTGTTTAACAATTTCACTCTGATTAGAAGCAAAACTCTCAGTCACAACTTACCTAATTGTAGAAAATTCCTTACTCAAAACATCCTTCAGGACAAATGCCTTTTTGTTGCCACACTTTTATTCTGCTGGAATCCCAGTGAAAATAGAAAGTATTTCCCTTAATAATAATCTTCCTACTCTATCTCTTTTTATTATAGAACTAAAATCTAGAGGAGAGGATTTTCCCAGCCAAAAGTCTGTCCCATTACACAAATAAATAAAATAAAAAAGCAGATGGGGAAAATATCCCTTCTCATATTTAGAAACACATTACTCATTAAGTGATCAGCAAACTTTCATAGATTGTAAGGTCAGAAGGGACCACCATGATCCCATTTAAAACAAGCCAGAGGAGTTCCCTGAATAAATTCCTATTTGAAATTAATCTGATCTAGTTGAGTTAGCCTCTTGTTAATCAGCTCAAAGCTCTCAAACGTCAGAGAATTTCTTTAGGGCCCTGTTGCACATTTGACAGGCATTAAAGGCTAAATTCAGACTATATGTAAGCAGGCACAAACTGAAATATTTTGAATATAGTTGTGTATGCCAGGGGCTTGATCATCAGCTGATGTAAATTAATGTAGCCTCATTGACTTCAGCTGAGAATCTGGACACAGTTATTTATTTGACTCAAACCAGCCTGTTCTAGAAGCAAACTGTAGCTCTGAAACGGTAATATCTTTGTTTTCTGTGTACAGCATTTTTGAATTTCTAAGACCTCTGCCTGTGTAGACACTGCATTTATTCTGCACTCAGAGTGGATGCAACCTGTTATCCAGTGCAGACCCTCATGGAGACATTCTGGGCTGGATTCACAAAGGGACTTATAAATCTAACTGCCATTTTAGGCACCTAACACCAATATTTAGGTGCCACCAGCATTCACAATCCCGTGCTCAGCTGCCACTTTACTCTAGAGGTGCCTAAGTGTCTACAGCACTTAAATTTCAGCAGGTGAGTCCGTGTGCAGGTGTATAGGTGCACAGTTAAGCTGGAACACCACTCAGCAGCTGGGTATCTAATTCATCTCTAAATCCCAGCAGGATTCACAAAATAGGCATTCCCCCACTTATCTTTCCTTTGGGGCCTGACTCAGTAGCCATGCTATGAGCATGCATACACCCCTACAAAATGACCTGCGAAGGGAGTAGGCTGTAGGAGACCTCAGTTCAATTTCCTCCTCTATCTGATGTGGAAAAGGGATTTGAACTGGGTCTACCTCCTCTTGGGAGAGAACCAAACCACTGGGCTAGAGGATATAAGTGGGAAACCACCACTTGCTCCTTCAGCATTTCTTGCAAAAAAATGGCTCAACACCTAACTTCAGGGGACAGTTGATGGCTGTGAACTCCAACTGGAGATAGGTGACTCCCTCTAATCCAGTGTTAGGCACTTAACTCCCTTTGAGGGCCCCACTCCTGTTCTCAGCATTTACTACTGGTTAGCCTAGGCAGCTCACCACTCAATGTACCGGCTTCTGTGATTCCCATTCTTAGGAACCTAACTCTCCTTATGCAAAGCACAGGGAGTCTGGGTACCTACATCATGGCTGTGAATTGCACTAAGCGGCAGGGTACCTAAAAGTTAGGTGCTGCAACACACAGCGCTGCAGTGACCAAGTCCCTTTGCAAATCTAGCCCTATGTTTTATTTCTTTTTGTTCTTTTCTTTAATAAAAAATAAGTTCATTTTAAACTAAATGGATGCTCTTTGAATATGGAAAAACACAATGTGATGTGTGCTCTTAAGATAAAAGGCAGCCCTACAGCTCTGCTGCAGACACTCTTTCCAATATCTGTTTTAATAACTGCAGCCAGTTAAATGAGCAGAGTTTGCCTTGATCTACCCCAATAACTAACTGCGATACTATTAGAACCCTTTGATTGCCACAGCCTCTCAGGAATGCTGAATCACTTTGTCGTGTGCACATTCACCTTGTCACACCAGTCCAGTGGCGACAACTTATTTTTTTAAACTTTACAGGTTTTAAAATACTACTTAGAATACATACAGCACTTTCCATTTTACAAGCACTTTACAAACATTAATGAACCCTCACAACATTCCTATGATCTAGAGCAAGTCTACACTACAGCACTACATCAGCACAGCTGCACCAATGCAGCTGAGCCACTGTAGCGCATCTGGTGAAGACGATGCGCTATGCCAACGGGAGAGCGCTCACCCGTCAGCGGAAGCAATGTCGGCAGGAGATTGTCTCCTGCCGACACAGTGTGGGTGTGGACAGTGTAAAACTTGCGTCACTCATGGGGTGGCTTTTTCTCACCCCTGAGCAATGTATGTTAGGTCGACTTAAGCAGTCATGTAGACCTGCCCTTAGATAAGTGTTGTTACCATTTTAGAGATGAAAAAAGAGAGGCAGAGACCGGTTAGGTGACTCACCCTAGGACACATAGAAGACTAGTATCAGAGCTGGCATAAGAGCAGAGCTGTTCCTAAGCCTGAGTTCAGTCACTTAAATCAATCAGCCAGACTGGGCTGACCTAAAATCCTCATTGTTTGTAAAGCCTTTTTAAAAGCATGAAAGAAATACGTTTTCTCTGTCAACGTTGTCCTTTTTCATTCGGCCACAGTAGTTTGATTTGTTGCTGGTTTTAACAACACTGTAATGAATGTTTCCCCCAGCCCTGGAATTTCTGGCTCTCTTTTTTGTTCAACATCATCTTCATCACTGAAGTCAGCAATTAATCTCTAAAGGAACAGGATTTGTTAACTCATGCTCCCTCTGCTGGCTCTTAAGTATCAGAGCATAAAATGTGATGGATACTGCATTAATAACAGATTAAGCTTGTTAATCATCTCATTATACTCAAAAAATGTGTGTCAGGATGCAAGGTGGATGGAAAAATAGGGCATTCATAGATTTGAAGGCCATAAGGGACCACTATGATCATCTAGTCTGACCATCTGCATAACAGAGGCCATAACTTCTGGTTAAACTAGCTGCACACATATCGTTTAGAAAGACAGCCAATCTTGATTTAAAGACTTTAGTGTCAGGTGTTGATTACAATAGGAAAAACTCAGTTAAATGAACAGGTCAACAATGAAAAGTTAAATACCTATTTTAAAAGAAAATAAAAACATAAAGTTCCTGTATATAGAAGGCAAATGATAGCAGTCAGCAACTGTAGAGTGAATCAACAGTTCCCTTCAATGTTAAGTCCGTAGCAGTGTCTCGTAATTATTAGGAATAACTGTTTAAGTGAAAAATCACTAATCACATACTTTGTTGGTGTGCCCCTATGTTCCAATACCAACATATTAATGTCACTTCAAATCCAGAGAGCTCCTTGAACACACAAAGTCACTGGGCTACTATGTTTGTCTTGTAGCTATGCTCCAGCTTTCTCTCATGCAGCTCAAGTCTGTTATCAGAAAGCACCCGTAACATCTGGCATCACAGGATGTTTGTAAGAAAGGAAAAAGGGCCCACTCATCATCAGCAAGATGACAGACACGATCCCAACAGGAATAGCAGCACCAACTTCCTGTGCCTCTGGGCTGGAGGGCATGTAGAAAGAAAAAAGTGGGATAGCACAATTGTATGCTACAGAATAGCAATTCCAGGTCACTGGAATTAAGACACAGACACCCGTAAATATTTTCAAGATTCCCCCAGTTAGGAAAAAGCTGACAGTCTGAGTTTTGAGAAAAGAGAAAAGGAGTACTTGTGGCACCTTAGAGACTAACCAATTTATTTGAGCATAAGCTTTTGTGAGCTACAGCTCACTTCATCGGATGCATACTGTTGAGAAGAATTCCCATATAAATATTCCTCAGAGCAAAGACAGTGAAAGCTTTTCCTAGTGCCCCCAGGACTGTAGCAGCCAATAAAAGGACCTGGGCAACAGAAATTTACTGGAGAATGAAGGCACCATTGAAACGGAATTTGTGACAGAACATTATTTGAAGGTCTCTGGAGACTTTGCCGTGACTGTTAAAACAAACTTTCCAGATGCCTACCCAAGCGATGCCACAGGAGATGATAGTGGTGTTACTTGTATGCCACACTCTCCACTGCACTTGTCCCATTGAGATGATGCACAGGATCCAGCCTAACGTACCCAAAGCAAGGCCAACTATCTGGAAGTGAATACTAGTGGCCAAGGAGGTCATGGTCTGGAGATCTTCAAGAAGTGCCCAGATCCTGTCATGGGCAAATGCAGACAAGTGCAGGTCCACTGAAATGAAGCAGAATATAAATAAAATAATATATTGTATTTTTATACGCACACACATTAACACATATGGGGCCAGATTCGGCAAAGCCAGGCACATGCCTAAAGGCCAAATTCATGGAGAGGCCCACGTGCTAGGTCACAATGCCACTCACTCAAATTTGGCCTGGCCGCTCCTCTGTCATGACAAAAGGAAAGCTGGGCCAAACCTGAGCGGGCAATGCAGTGGACAGCACTGCGCCCCCCGGCCGCTGCTGTGAAGCCAGGTCCTGCACCAAGGCGCCCCGCTCCTCCGGACAGGAGAGAGTTCGCTCAACTACATCTGTGTAGCGGGAGCCGGAGGTGCTTAATAGCTCACAAGTGTAGCTGTGCTGGCCTGAACAGGGTTAATATGAAAGCATCCATGTCACTAGAGCATCTAATTTAGCTGGCCAGAAGTTTGTTTGCCAAGGGCCTGATGATGAGTTAATCCAGCCCTGTGCACACATGTACATGCAACGGCCCAGTACTTGCCAGAGGTGCCAAGGGCCTCCACAGGCCTTTCTGAGGGAAATCCTGCTGCCTCTTCCCTGGGTGCCATGGCAACTAGTGGGCAGGGTTCTGAGCCAGCTGGGAAGCAGGCAAACCCAAGCGCAGGGAGTCTGGCTCTGCTTCAGCTCCACCCACATCGGAGACTTTTGGCTTTAGGAGGACAGGCTTCCTCCCTGGACACTGGAGAGCAAGTAACCAGGTACTCCACAGGCCTGCTCCTGCTCCCATTGAAATCAGTGGGAATGTTACCGGAAGAACCGGATCAGGCCCTTGTATTTTTCTTTTCAGGTCTCTCTCCATAATGTTTTCTCTCATTTCCCTCTGCTCTTTCTTCACTGTATTTTCTACCCTCTTTGAAAAGCCTCTTCTTTCTCATTTTTTTTTTTTGCTCTTTCATATTCGCCCCAGCCATTGTCGTCCACCCCACTGCCATATTGTTTTTATTGATTATATGTATTATCATAGTGCCCAGGAGCCCATGCCTCTTCGCTTCCCTTCTTCTCTTCTCTATATCCCCCTGCTTCCCATAACATTCCATTTTCTGTCCACAATCCTTTCTTGTTCTGCATCTGACCCTCATTCCCAGGGACCCTTGAAATCTGTTTGCCATGGAAAAATGTGGAATGTGCTTTTTTACAGAGAATCTTAAGCTATTACATTTTGTGAAAAAAATAAAAACATAAGTAGAATCCTGTTTATCTGAGCCTCCATTAATCGCCTTGAACCACCAACTGCCCAGGGCTCAGAGCCTTGGGTGGCTGATGGTTCAGTTAATACGGAGAGCCAGATAATGGAGGCTTGAATAAATGGGGTTCTGCTGTATCAGTAAAACATTGTGTTCATCTGATACCTAATATATATTGTGGCTAGGGAAACTAAACTTCAGTGTTTCATTTTAATTGTGGAAAAAAGTGGATTTTTAGGTTTTTTTATCAGAGAATTCTGGGGGGGGGGGGGGTTTATCACAGAAAACTAGGATCCCTGCTCATTATTAATATTTAGCACCACATAATGCCGTATATGCATGAATTAATTCTTCATCACTGAGGATAGCTTTTTAGTTAGGAACAATGTTCTACAGATTTATCCAAGGGCACTGGAACAATTTGTATAGTGGGAGTGCTGAGAGCGATTGAACCAAACTATAAATCCTGTACATAATGGCAACCACTTCAAGCCAGCGGGGGTGGTAGCACTCCCCACTCCGCTAGTTCCAGAATCTATGGATCTATCTTAAGCACATAGTTGGCTTCCATTCCTATAGTATCAGTGCACCTCACAATCTTTACTGTATTTATCCTCATCACACCGCCCTGAGGTAGGGAAGTACTATTACCCCATTTTACAGATGTGGAGCTGAGACACAGATTTTTAAAGGTGTTTAGGCACCTAACGATGCATCTAGTAGCCTGTAGTTACAAAAGCTTCTAGATGCATAACTCCCATTCAAATACAACTAGGAACCTATCTGCATGTTTAGGCAGCTAAATACATTTTAAAATATAGCCATAAGTGACTTGTCTAACCTCACTCAGGAAGTGTGTGGAGGACAGGGAACTGAACCCAGCTCTACCCAGCTAGCACTCTAACTATCAGACCATCCTTTCTCTCTCCAGTAAGGAGATGGGACTAAACTGAATCAGTAGGGAATGGGAATATTTTTGGTGAGAGAAAGATGGCTTTATGAACTGATGCTGTGTCTGGCAATGTTGATGGTGACATTCATAAAAGGAATCTCAGTTCAGTTTTCCTTAGTCAATATCTGAATGGACTTGGAGCCTATAATTTTCATGTCCATTAGTGTGTTATTTTAAGAGAACAATTTACCACAAGCGCATTCATTAGTTTAGTACAGAATTCCAGATATATTCTATACAAGGTAAACTTGAACATTTATTATTAGCAAAAAAAAATCTTTGTTTTGAAGTATTTTAATCTCCTAAAGTTCAGGAAATTTCATGTGGCATTTCAAAATTTTCCAGGTAAGACCAGAGTGCGTTAAGCTCTAAAATAGCCTTGTAAACTTTAAAAAAAAAAAAAAAAATCAAGAGAGAGCTTTTTAAGGAGTTTATGCCATCAAAGAGCAGGAAGGGAAGGTGAAGAATTGATCAAGGCACTAAGAGAGAGAAGGCCCTGGGATAGTTATTATAGGCTTTTGGGGCAAGGTTTGGCACACTTACTAAGGTTTCAATGGGGCTAATCATATAAATATATCCTGATCAATACAGTTGCAGAATTAAGTCCTTAATTTCTAAAGCCATATTCTTTATTTCATATTCCTAAAGCAATGTATCCTTTAATAACTCCACTGTTTATTTAAGGATTCAGTTTAAGGATTCAGTGTCCTCTTTTTACAAACTTCCCAAAATTTGCTCCAGTCTGCCTCACAGGCCTGTATATCTGACCCTGCGTCTCTGCTTTTTCTCTGGTCCTTTCATACAATCTGGTGAGAGAGCCTTCTGTTATGAAACCCTTGCCATCTGAAACAACCATCTTGTGTCTCTGCATCACACCTATACTCCAAGTCTTTTCAAATCTCATTGAAGCCATCTCTTTTTTCCCTTTCCTACATCTTTTAATTTTTATTCCCTCTTCTTTTTTTCCGTATTAACTTTGCCACTGTAATTTAATTCTGCAAGGGGTTTTATGTTGCAGTTTTTAAGTAAGACACTATACAAAATTACGTTGTATTCTGTACTGAAGATGAATCGATGTGTAAGTGGCTGGAAAATGATTTTGGAATGTTAGGAAGGAGATCAGTCATTCTCTGATCTCTCTCCACAGTAGCATCCCATAACACATATAAGAACAAAAACATTTCTTCCTCACATTGGTATGTGCTTAAGAAATAGAAGTACCCAAAATCAGCAGTGAAGTTATAGCCCTTGTGAAAAACTGTTGGATCAAAAATGTGTATTGCTTTCCTGTCAGAAAGAGCACGTTCTGCAATATAGCCTCTCCTGTTCTCCTTTGTTTCGTCTGTAACTGGGAATAATCCTCATTGTACTAATGGAGATTATCTTCTTCCCAGAAAAAAGGTATATTCAGCCAGTCAGATATTCACTTTGTATGTTTTTACAATATATTGGATTATTACGTTCTTTTTAGTTTGGTCCATTATTTAAACAACCACTGCTAGGAACTGCGTAATAAACATCTGTCAATAACCAATGGAGTATAAAAAGTGGCATGTTAAGTTCTTTTTAATTTTACATCGGCAAACTGCAGCTACTTTTCTTGAAAAAAGTTTTTTGTGTGACCCAAACAATTTTCACAGAGACACTTCCAATGTATTACAGTCTGCTAAGGCACAATCTGTTCTCGGTTGTGGCAGATGGCAGAACAAGGAGCAATGGTCTCAAGTTGCAGTGGGGGAGGTTTAGGTTGGATATTCGGAAAAACTTTTTCACTAGGAGGGTGGTGAAACACTGGAATGGGTTACCTGGGGAGGTGGTGGAATCTCCTTCCTTAGAGGTTTTTAAGGCCCATCTTGACAAAGCCCTGGCTGGGATGATTTAGTTGGGGTTGGTCCTGCTTTGAGCAGGGGGTTGGACTAGATGACCTCCTGAGGTCTCTTCCAACCCTGATCTTCTATGATTCTATGATTCTAATCCTATTCCCAATGACGTCAATTGCTTTATCAATTGATATCAGAGCAACAAATAGGCAAGTGAGGCAGATGTTACAAACAAATCAGTTTCCTAAAATGTCAAAAAGGTGCATTCTCCTTCTTAATGCATATCGATTGACTGATGTAATTCATTAGTCAATTAAAAGAAAAGCCCCAAATAATTCTTTTCCTCCTAAACAGACATTTGTTACACCAGTGAAAGTTTCAGACAGATAATCCAAAACACCAAACCATAATCAGAAAAATAAAACAGGAGACTGAGCTAGTATGGAGACTAGCATTCCCAGATAGGGTGGAACCCACAGGTCAGTTTCAAGGTCACTAGTAAGGTGGCATGGAGAAGTCTGCACTACAGCTGATGGACTGTACCACATTTGTGGATAAAAAAAACCAACAGCTTAAATTTTTCCGGATGCCAGAATCTTAATCTTCATAAGCAAAACATTCAGTAAAATTTAGGTTGAAATCCTGGTCCCACTGAAGTTAATGGTAGTTTTGCCATTGATATCAATGGGGCCAAAATTTCATTTCTGTTTTGGGAGACGTCCAGGGTGTTAAAACTCTATGGTATTTGACTACAGACCTATGTTTTATGTACATAAACACACACTGAGGATAGTGTTGCTATTGCTGTTGGATATTAAGTTTGAACTGCACAGAGGGACAGGTTAATAAATAACAATATATGCATTTATATGCTGTAGAAATTTATAAAGAAATAAATACTGTTTCAGGAATACACACAGGCAAACAGTACAGCCCCAATTATCCAAAGATAATGGTGTTATACCAATAAAATAAAAACCAGCAGGATCTTATTAAAGGGAAAAAGGTAAAATACCACATTTATTGTGAATACAGAAAGAATCATAGTAAGCAGTTAGTTATAGCTATAACATTCCATTCAATCTCATATTTATTCACACATTCATTCCTACAAACACACACACACAGGTTCTGCAAGGTTGTTATCATAGTAAGCAGTTAGTTATAGCTATAACATTCCATTCAATCTCATATTTATTCACACATTCATTCCTACAAACACACACACACAGGTTCTGCAAGGTTGTTATCATAGTAAGCAGTTAAGTTATAGCTATAACATTCCATTCAATCTCATATTTATTCACACATTCATTCCTACAAACACACACACACAGGTTCTGCAAGGTTGTTATCATAGTTACCAGCCTTAGAGTGGCTCATGCCCAGCCACTGGCCAGGTGGCCTGGACATAAGGAGGGAGCAGGGCCTTGTCAGATGCTCATCTGATGCTCCTGGAAGTTGGTTTGCAGAATCAGACCCCAAAACTCTCACTTTCTAGAGTCCATTTTTATAGGAATTTCTTCCTAGGCCAGTCTGTGGGAATTGCTTCATCATGCTGTTGCTGAATCAATTAGCAGATGGCACATTCCTGACGGCTCCGTGCTGCCAGGTGTTATCTTGTTCTTTGGTTCTCCCATTCTTGAGGCTGTTGCGTGGATTCCAGTCTGCCCTCCGGGGGTCCTCTGGTTATTTCCACTTGACGCCTTCTTCAGCCGATGGACACTGGATTCTTAGGCTGGCACCTCCCTGATCATTCAGTTATTATCCACACCAAGCATCCATCCACATACATCCTCTATCTCTATTTTAATCACAATTGTTAATACAACAAAAGGGCGGGGAGTCTCTGGGTGCTGTTTCTGTTGTTACAGAGTATTGCTTTGAGTCTCTCTCTGTGTGAATTGCTTTGAGAACAGACTCTGTCTTAGAATGTACTAACGCAATTAGCAGCTTGCAAGTTTCACACACAGAGGGAGAGAAACAGTACCAAAAATCAAGAGACCTCTTAATTAGTAATACCCTGGAATTTAAACTATGGGGAATCAAACTCATTTGTGATTTTAATACAGAACTTCTTTAATATGATCCAACAATGGGAGCCACCCAAAGCTTTCAGATAATCAAAGGAGCTAGTCCAACAGTCTTTGAAATCTGTGCTCTAACCCCTAACACAGATTTCTGGTAGGTTGGCTGTCTCTCTCATCTTATCATAGTCCTGGTTACTTTACAGTTCAGACCTTGTAGAGCTCAGAAGTTCCATACAAACAGTGCTTCAAAGTCACACCTCAAGACACAGTGAACAAACAGCCATCAGCACTGGGTGGAACAATACCACCATATACCCAAATTTCTACATGTTTTTGTTTTAGCTAAGAAGAATGAAAAAAATCCCAACCCAATGGGTCAGTGAATGTGGTCGAGGAAAACAGTTGGAATTACATACATTTTATGTCCAAATAACATCAACATCTATGTTGCTGTTGCTTTTTATTAAATTTCAAACTTTAAAAATGTTTTGCCAGAAAATGTTCGTAGTTTAGTACTTTAGTACTGTAGATGAGCTTTGGAGATACACTACTGAAAGTGGTGTAAGCTGCAGAGGGAAAGGCTGACTAGCCACATTGGCGAGACCGTAAATTAGCACCAGTGAGAAAGCTGGTTCTAGCAGCAGAGGAAACAGAGAGATAGGAGAGGGAGGCCAGGTTCACGGGATAGTCTAGGGGAAGTCACAGTGTGTCAATGAAGAAACAAATTCCCTTGTCACATACCCATGCAAGCCTAATAATTTCCATGTTCTGTTTACATGGGTGAAACTTTTCAGAGTAACAGCCGTGTTAGTCTGTATTTGCAAAAAGAAAAGGAGTACTTGTGGCACCTTAGAGACTAACCAATTTATTTGAGCATAAGCTTTCATGAGCCACAGCTCACTTCATCGGAGCTTATGCTCAAATAAATTGGTTAGTCTCTAAGGTGCCACAAGTACTCCTTTTCTTTATGGGTGAAACTGAGGCAGAATTGGCCAAATCAGGCAATTTTGAACAGGATCCTGAAAGGAATGGGGGAAGAAGTAGAGTTGATTCGCAGGGGGAGAAGATGGATATGGTTGCATGTCTCCCCAGAAGTGGAAAATTGGAAGAATTGCAAGAATTTGGCTTTGCTTTCATCATTTTCATTTTTTTAACCTCAGAAATTAGGAATGAAAAGCAACAGCAGAAATAATTACCAAAAATAGTAACTGCCAGTCAGAAGAACTGGTTTGTTGGCATTCTACATCTTCTACTGTTAACGTTTACATAAGTATATTCTAAAACGCATTGTAATTAAAGCAATGAATCTTCATGTATGTATGTTCATTTATATTCCTAGGACTCTTGTAACAGAGATTTGAAAATTCAGGGCCTCTCATGGGACTTTACTCAATAAAAAGTCTCTTCCCACTACTGCTCCATTGTTCCCCGAAACCCTGATTTTTGTGGGCTTCTCTGGTTTATTGCTGTGCTTTGGACATTTTAAAAAATCCAATTAACATATAAAAGAGTTGCTGCCACCAAAAATTTCATGCATGTATTTCTGATGATAGAAAGAACAGATTTTGACACAAGAAATATCCTAGTAATGACACTGGTCAAAGACGTTTCCCCCTTTCACATTCCTTTTTGAATTAGTGCAGTCTCTGATCAAGAAGCATATGTTTGCAGACTTTGTGGATCTTTTGTTTAAATGAGGAACTGATAACACACCATATCTTCAGGTGAAGATTTGCAGCAAGCAAAGTAAAGACATACAAATAAATATAGGATCAAATACAATCAACTTTAGAGGGCACCCTACAGATAGAAGAGAAACTAGTAAGACCTCTTTAGTACAATACATGGAAACTCATATAATACAATTGCAATGATATTCAAGTTGAGTTTGACTACGGTATGTACTAGAAATCTTGATATGTCACTGAAAGTCTTCTATGCAGGACAAAAATATCTTGGGAGCAAAAAAAGACAAGTTCACATTTAGAAAATATAGTTGCACAAGGTGCATAATAGTGGAAGGACCTAATTCAGTGGAACAACATCAATTCCTTGAACATATTAAACAGCTTCATGTTTCTAAACTTTAATACATGAATAAAATCCATATATGCAGATGATAACAAATGCTCAAAGTCAGCAGCTGTGGCACAAATCAACCATTCATCTCATTGGTGAGTCCTTGATAATGTGTGGCACTTAATAGGATTAATTGTTTTATGTGCAAACACACTAACCATGGCCTTTACTGGTACTCAACTGGTTTGAATACCCAAATATTAATGCCACTGTAAGTTAGAATAAGATCCAGATAAGGCCTTAACATGCAGCTCCTGGGTCATTATATTTATATTTTAATTATGCTCCACCTGTTTGGTACAAAGTTCAAGTCTCTGTTATCAGGATTACAGCCCAGCATTTGGGGTGACAGGAAATTTGTAAGAAAAAGAGAAAGTCGCACTCATCAGCAGTAGGATGGCAGAGATGATCCCAAGAGGAATAGCAGCACCAACTTCTTGAGCCACTGGGCTGGAGGGCATGTAGAAAGAAGTGGGAAAGGAGATTGATTGGTTGTGCACTACAGAATAGAAATTCCAGCTCACTGGAATTAAGACACAAAGACCTGCAGCTAGGTACAAGAATCCAGCCACTAGAAAAAAACGGATGATCTGAGTTTTGTAAAGTATTCCCATATAAATACTCCTCAGAGCAAATATAGTGGAAGCCATTCCCAGTGCACCGACAACCATGGCAATCAGCAGGAGGCCCTGAGCAACAAAAATTGCTTTGGGGATGGAGGTCTCATAGTCATTCATTTTATGACAGATCTGTTCTTTAAGGTCAGAGGAGACGTGAAGATAACTGATGAAGCAAACTTTCCATATTCCCACCCATGCAATGCCAGAGGAGATGATGGTGGTGTTGTCCACATGCCATACTCTCCATTCCACAAGCCCCATTGAAATGGTGCATAAGATCCAGCCTACTGTACCAAAAGCAAAAGCAGCTAGTTGGAGATGAGAAGTGCTGACTAGGGAGGTCATGGTCTGGAGATCTTAAACAAATGTCACAATTCTGTTGTGGGTATATTAGCCATACAGACAATTGCAGAGGCACTGAAAAAAAACAACAATATATCATTATGAACATGATCATATTAGTTAGTTTGTTTGTGTATGTATGTATGTACACATGAGAGAGTACCCATACAGAAGAAGTATGGTAGTATCCTTCCTTTAACTGTGGTGAATTTTGGAAGGTTAGTGTTTATAGCTGAATAACATCAAGATTTTCTTTCAATTCACTTTGTTGTACTGGGGGTGGGGAGGAAACGTTCCCCATTGGCAATTATTATAGGATTTATTTTACATTCGTAAACCAAAAGGTAAGCTTCATGTATTTCCCAAAGTTATTTTCTCCATTGGTGCACATTGTTATGAATGCTTTCAGTATATCTTACAGCCTTGGAGTCTGAAATCCTCTGTTTACCCACAGAATGCAGGCAGTGACCCTGCAAGCTTCTTCATTCTGCCTGTAGCTTTGAGCTGAAGGGATCAACATTAGACTGACTGAAAACAAGAGATCTGTAAGCATCAACTTCCCCATTCATCCCCATTAAATAAAGGCTGATGGTGAAGATTTAAATGTCAGCATTCATAATGATTAAACTGAGAATGTTTTAGCATTATCCTTGGATTGAGGGTAGATTTAGGACTGAGTAGAATACTATCCTTTTCTCTGTTCTCCACACCTACATAGTGGAATAACATTGTGTTAGATTCACAAATCGTGATTCGTTATTAACACCGCCCACCGCCCCTGAGCTTCGTCAGTTCCGGTCACCATGGGATAGTAGTGGAATATTTCAGTCCTTGGCTCATATGCTGAGTTTACCAACAGCATGCAAATTAATCATGCTGATTGGCTTTGTCATGCAGAAATTGTTTTGACTAAGAACTGGACTGAGACCCCCAACTGTTTCACATAGGCTTTCAAATAACTATAGCAATGATTCATTGCCACTAATGATAATTGGACTTGAATTTAAATTTATTACACAGACCTGACAGGCACTATACATCTTTAAATTCCATGAGCTATCCATTCTCACATCTCTTCTATCTTTTAATAATAGTCCAGATACATTTAGTTTATGAATTGGGGGCTTGATTCAAGAAAGACAATATATTAGGCCAAATTTTTCTCTCAAAACAATAGGTAGATCTAGAGTGAGGGGTTTTGAATGGTAACACATATACCTTTTCTATATATTTAACTTTTTAGAATTTCACAAATATATCCAAGCCATATCTAGCTAGCTGAGAGTATAAAACGTTCCTTACAAAAAATCTAGCTGAGAGCGTAAAATGTCAAAGACCGTTTTGGAATTCTTGGGTAGAAAAATCCAACAGTTAGTCTCTTTATCTAATAATATATAGTAGGTCTGGACAAAGACATTCCTTCTTGATATACTGGTATGTTGTATACTTACTTCAGCATTGAAGATAATTCCAGAGAAAACAGGATAGCTAAGACAGTTTTGGGCACTAGCTAGATACAGCATATTCTTCAGTCTGATCATATCAGCTTCCACTGCACTTTTGCATTTCAGACAGAATCCAGACTGTCCATTTCCTGTGGGAAGAAGATAATCTCCATATTGCAAATGTATATTTAATCAATTGTTTCTTGAGGGGGCGGAGTGGAGGTCTGGCAAACCGACCTCTATTTTTATCTGCTCAAAATGCATTACGTTAATAAAGGCTCTTCAATCCGGTACATTATTTAATCATCTCTTTTATAGAAATCAGTAATTAATAGCTGCTAATAGCCACATCGGTATTACATCCCGATGGGGAATTATAGATGGCATGTTTTCTGTCTTAGTTTCACATCTACGAAGTGCAGCTATTATATTTGTCTAGCACTGGGAGCACTGCATATAAAATTTCCATTGTTGAATTACCTCCGCTCTTATTAAAGTGAGTTGACGCCAGTAGGAACAAAGATAGGCCAAAGCTGAACACGTTTGAAACTCCCACTCTTTGTGCATAGCTCAAAACTCTATATTTATAAATCACTGGTAAATAGCTACTCTGTTCATCAACTGACTGCTACCAGATAGAGCCTGTGAATTTCACAAGCAAGTCAGTGTTGGATGACTTACGGGATTGTTTCAGTCTCTGATTTCTGTGATTCTATGAATATCTGGAATTAATAAATTTAGTGTAGTAAAACTATCCAAATGTAGTATGATAATACAACATCAATAACTATGAAATTTCATGTTAAAACCAAGACAAAAGCTCCTCTGCGTATAGGGCCAGATTAATGCATACCCACTATAGAACTGTGCCTAAGGTACTAATTCCTGGGGTCATATGATTTCAACAAAATCACAGCTTATGTATTTTTTTAAAAAGTATTTTTAATACAAAAAAAGATATTGCAACATTCACCTGAGTCTGCAATAGAAACAATAGCTCAGAGAGGGATGAGATGTTCAGTGACTCTATAGGAAGTTTTAACTCCAGAACACACAGCTCCCTGTGGCCCCACCAACACCATGCTGGAAGAGGCAGAAGAAGAGTGCACCAGTTGCTCACATACAGATTTGACCCAGCTGCTCGGGAAACTACTGTGGGCCCTCCCTGCTGCTGAACCCTGCCTTGCTGAGGGGCAAAGTGGGCCTTCCTGTCGCTACTTCTAGAATGACCAGTTCCAACCTTAACTATGGAGTCACTACCAGGCACCTCCAGAATTATAAGAAATGCTAGTGGCTACCAGTGTGTGATGTCATGATTTCTGTGCGGATTAGGTTTAGAGTAGTCTTTAGGAGAAGGGAGAATCTGAGACGGAAATGTGGTGAAAAGAGCTATCAAGTTTACGTAGGCCAGCAGCCGCTACTCATTTGATAGTTCCTTACTGTTGTTTTGACCCCGACTCTGAATGCACACACCTCAGATATGAGGCCTTGTTCCTGTGATTCCCTGGGGTGGAATCACATAATTCTTCCACTCTTAAACCAGGTCCTGGACTACAGCACCTTGTGGATCAACTGTGCTTACCCTGGACTGGGTTTGGTTACCTGTGGTTCTTCCCTTACAGAGCTTGTGGCCAGTCATGAGTACAGTGACCCCAAACAGCCTTCTTAAAACAAGGTGTGGTTTAATCTTAACAGAAGGAACAAGACAAGTCGTAGCAGAGGTCTTTAGAACAATAAAGTGTCTATACTCGTGGCCATTGTACCTAAAGACATACCCCAGACCTCTGCTCTCTGGAAGGTCTTGGTCTCAGTCGGTTTCCCAACAGACTCTTCTTTTGAGGGACTGCCTTTTTAATCCAGCCAAAATTCTCTGTTGCAGTTCTCCTGGCTTGGATCACCCCTGTGACTGCCAGCTGAGACCCTCTCTCCCTTGACATACTGTCCAGTGAGCTTAGCAGGGTGTCAGAGGTGGCACTTCACTAAGAATGGCTTAGACACTGTCCCTCCAGTGTGCGTAAATGGGTTTCTCTGAAGCCATCGTCCTCCTTCCTGCTTGAATTAACCTGTTGTATTCATACAGCAGTCCCACTTTCAACAGCCAGACAAACAGAACATATAATAGTCACAAATTGTTACAGAGCGGCTTCACATCCATCACACCTATGCTCCACTCTGCCCCTGGGATTATGCCGTGATGAGACACCGTCACTTCTCTGCCCGTTACCGCTTTTCTTTCTGGTTAACCGTTAAAACATTCTGCAGTCAGTGTGGCCAGAGCATCTGCTTCAGGAGTTGGGGGGTGAGCAAGTTCCTTATGAAAATATTTCTTAACCTGAGAAAAAATTTAGGTTGGTTAAAGGATGAGCAAAAACTCAGGATTTCCATATTCACTGATTTGTTGATCCCCTAATTTACATTCATGGGGTTGAGAAGACTGGTTTCTTTTCTTCTCTCTAAATGCCTCTATTTTAGGATGGGTTATTTTGTTTGTTTTTGTTTGTGTTTGAGTGTGGAAATGTTGTGGCCAGGAACAATGTGGCATGGTTAGTACTGCCTTGACCCAAGAGTAGAAAAGGCAGGTGCTGTTGAGAATTTTCACACCCAGCTCTGCCAGTGTATCTTATGTAACCTCCTTGCTTTTTCGGAGCCTCTCTGAAGCAGCTCCCACAGACAACAGCCCAGATGCAGCAGCTGGGGGAAAAAATGAGACAGCAAAATGGTTGCTTGGCAACACTGAGCAGGTATTCTTTCAGGAGCTTCCAGGACCCCAAAGGCCAGGACCCCAAAGGCCTACCTAATGTGGGCAACACAGGAAGAGGCCAGGAGTCGGACGGTTATGCCAAGGCAGCCAAAGGCAGGTCCTAGATAACCTGCAGATGGCTGGGACTGTGCAGAAGTAATCCACACACCTCCTGGGTGTGATGTTCTGTCCCATCTAGTGGCACCGAGACCACTTAGAGAGAGAGATTAATGAGGCTGCTCTACAGCCTTAGCTAAGAGCCATAGGGCTTTTAGCTGCTGCAGTAGAGGCTCATGCATTAAGCTTCAAAGGTCCCAGGTTTGATCCCACCTGCAGATGACCGGGGGCTGTTGGTGTTATATAGACATGCACTGAACCCAGACAGTCACAATATTTCGGGGGAAAGAAGTTGGCTGAAAGAGATCAGCTTCCAGTTGCTGGAGGAAATGCAGCCCCACAGTTGCTCTCTGAAGGAAGGAGCACAAAATACCTTGTGCCCATTGGGTTGAGAATGGTCCACAGAGCCACTTAGGGGAAGGAATGAGAGACCTCCATCATTCTTGAGACATGGGGTGCTCAAAGACAGGGCTGCACTTAATTTTAGTTTTAGTCCAGCTCTGGGCTTCCCCGCAGCAAAAGTCAATCTACTTTTGACCACAAGTTTCTGCAGCTACAGAAGCTGCTTCTTTTCCTGCATAAACCTGAAGACAGACTTACATGGTTTCAGGCCTTTCCCAGAAAGGCACCAAAGACTCCACCCCACCCAGTTACCATCTATGGGAAGGAGGAAATCAGACATGGACACACACACTCGTGCTGTTCAGCTGCCATTCCAGGTCCCTTATTCCTCAGGTGAGGCAGATTCAATTGTATCTTGGGTTTTTTTTCAGCAAAACAGAGCCCCTACGAGGAGACTCCAAATCACACCCAAGGCCTTAAATTATGTGGCAGCAAGGACACTGGAAGTTTTGGTAGCCGGGCAGGGGATCATTCAGACTTTTGGCACCCATTAAAGTGCAGAAGATGGTTTGGATTTTTGGCAACCTGGAAGCAGTTAGTTTATTGGGGGTGTTAATTTTTCCCACCCACCCTTCTTAGGTAGGGTGAGATGACTTGAAATTTGAGAGAGGGATTTTGAATTCTTTATCCTCCACTCCAGCAAACTTTAACAGCAAGCGCCTCCCTCACTGCCCCCATCCTCCCACCCCTCGTGACTTTCAATAACAACAGAGAACAATTCATTCAAACTTTGTGCTAAAGATAATGAAGCAGTGCTGCCATGGGAGACAGGGGCGTGGTGTGGCGGCCCTGCGCCCTTGCTCAACAACTCACACCTGCTGCAGGGATACAAAGACTCAGAGAATTTCCCTCCGGATCTCAGGACAATCACAGGGTGGGTGGGAGGACTACATCCTCAAAAGGATGATCAGGCGGGAACTCTTGCCTCCATGCAAGTGATAAACGTGACTCAATATAAATGAAACTCTACAAATGATGAATAATAAACCAGTAAAGTGTATTATGGTTTTCCCTATTATAGAATCATAGAAGATTAGGGTTGGAAGAGACCCCAGGAGGTCTATTAGTAGACTCCTTCCTTATTAAAAGGTTTTTGCTATTGGAAATCTAGTGTAATTTTTAAACACTTTGAAGAGAAAATCCATTATAAACTCACCCTCATAAAATCAACACAATATATTGATATGGAATGAGTTTTCCCTTTCCCTTAACACAAGAACTCATTTTACCAGCTTCATTTCATTTTTAGCAAACATTTTCATTTGTTGATATTTTTAGCATTTGCTTGTGTTTTGCAATTAACATTCAAATCCTATCTTAGTGCAGTTTTGTTGCCTACATGCAGTTTTATTGCAGCATTCAGGACATAGCTTACTAACCAAATCCTTTGCTTGATTCAAATCTTCCAACAAAAAGTAAGTTTCAAAAACGTGAGATAGTAATTAGATAATTCTTAGCAATATCCCTATGATTTAATGGCTGAAAATTAGTTCTTCGGTTCCCAGTTGGGAAAGTAATCTTTTAGGAAGCATAGAAATACTCATATCTCCTTCCAGCTGTTCTCTATCAGACCTTCATAAAATAAGTAATACAGAAAAAGAGAATCTTACTTTTGTGGGTCTGTGAGCGGCCTGAACCACTGAAGAAGAATCAGTTGCATGAAATAGAGTTCAGGACACAGAATGCAGAGTGCTGGAAAAAACGCACCTATGTGGAATGGTCTGATTTTTTGAACTATGGAATAAGAACCTCACAGTTCTTTTCAGACTCCCACTAAGTCAACAGAGATATAATGAGGCAGTTAATCATTAACACGCTATAACATATGATGTATGTTTTACCATATCATTTTAGTTGCACTAAAACTTTTGCCAAAATATTTAAATGCACATTTAAAATTCAGTATTCTGTCAAGTAATACTTCACATTCAATACTCTGACATTGTCAGAGTGATCAGATGAGTTTAAGGCCAGGAGGAACCATTATGACCGCATAGTGTGAGGTCCTGAAGAACACAGCTCATAGAATTTGAAAATGTAGAGAGATAGTGTCATAGCTCTTTTCTCCTGTTAAGGTCTTGCTATCACATTTCTTGTGAACCTAAAATTCACAGTTATGTCTTGGTGGTGAGGGGAATGCAGAAATGGGTCCCAAACCAAGATGTGAAATATATTATTTGCTTTACCCTTTGGAGAAACAATTCTGAGCTGTTGCATTCTCTTCTTGTCTGGAATTGTTTTGACTCCATATCTGAGTAAGATGACTAACACATTAACATTTCAATAAGGAGAACTGTTCCAAACTTGCTATCTTGAAACCAATTTTTCTTTCTTCTTGGTTTTTAATTTCTTCCTGGTTTTTCCATGAGTGAAAAAAATGGCTCTTATTTCCTGGTAGGTGTCCTCACCTTCCTTGCATTTGCTCCTGGTTGGAGCCCACAGTTATGTTCTACAGACTCTTACCACTGGTGCACATTTGCTGGGCTGGGACTTGGAGGCTACAGCCTGTGGGGGGTCATCCTTACAAGGAACAATTTCGAACCCCTGCAATAAGTGCTGTGATTGGCGATTGCTTGTAGTAAAGGGCTCTGCTAGGAGAAAGGAAATCCTTTTCCTGCTTCTCCCTGCATCATCTTATATCTCCTGATTTGCAGGTAACATGGTAGGGTTTCCTGAGTGTGGGTGCTGGAACCTTCCCTCTCTGTTGTGGCTGCTCCAGATTGAGACTCTTTCTTTGGCTGGGGATAGCAGGGTTGTGGATTTTGTCATTTTGTTGCACAGGCGCGTTCGGTTGCTGGCTTTATGATCGTGTATCAGGATGTTGCAAGGTTAGGTATGTTTTCGGATGGGTTGAGATTTGTCTTTATGGTTGGAGCCTGGTGACAGCCCTTGGACATTATTACAGATCTATTGATTCACAGGACCACACCTTTGGGCAGTAGGTTGTGGCAGCTGGGAAACAGGTTTCCCTTCCTGTGGCCAGTAGTGGTGTGGCACATGGGACAAAGCATTTCTGGGTAAGGTCTAAATGCTCCGCCTATAATGAAGCACCAGTGCCTCTCCCCATGAGGAGAACAGGACTGGATTTTTGGAGATTCCCAAGGGGCGGTGGTTGTGACAGCTATGGCAATTTTCTGTAATTTCATTGCAGAGATCTTTTTGAAATATGTTTAATTGTCATTAAGGTCTATTGCAGTGGTTCCCAAACTTGTTCCGCCGCTTGTGCAGGGAAAGCCCCTGGCAGGCTGGGCCGGTTTGTTTACTTGCCGCGTCCACAGTTTCGGCCGATTGCGGCTCCCAGTGGCCGCGGTTCGCTGCTCCAGGCCAATGGGAGCTGCGGGAAGTGGCGGCCAGTACGTCCCTCAGCCCACGCCGCTTCCCACAGCTCCCATTGACCTGGAGCAGCAAACTGCGGCCACTGGGAGCCGCGATCGCCAAACGTGCGGACATGGCGGGTAAACAAATCAGCCCGTCCCGCCAAGGGCTTTCCCTGCACAAGCAGCAGAATAAGTTTGGGAACCACTGGTCCATTGTATTAAATGAATGGTTTATGTATTATTGAGGGCTGGGATTGTATGTTACCTCTTAAGGGGGGGAGATGTGCAAGACCTGGGGGTTCAAAGGACTCTATTGAGCAATGTGCCAGACAGAAATGGACGTTTGGAACAATAAGTGTGTGAAGTGATTTTCCTGGGGGGAGGTGAATGCAAATTCCTCACCTCTAGTTGTGTAAATACCTAGCCTTTAGAAACAATGGCCTGAGGTAAGCCATTGTCTGCTGATCGCTTGTTATATGAGAACAAGATTAAAGGCCAAAATTATATAAAGGAAAGGCTAAAATATTCATGGCTGTTCTGTTTCTGAGACAGTTATGAACTTGTAACCATCAGGAAAACCAGTTGGGGAGTTTTGAAGGACTGACACATATGAGACCCTGCAGTAGGAGTTGGAGTTACTTCTGGTAAGCTTTTTAGTATGCACATGCAGGGGGCGGGGAGTGTTATTGTGTTTCTCTGTAATGCTTGCACTTTAAGAATAAATATGCTTGATTATAAAGAGCTGTATGGTAACTTATAACTACGGGTCATTATGCTGTTCATAGTCTCTGGAGAGAAAGCAAAGCACAATCTGGCTTGCTGGGAAAGCTGGCAAAGCTCTACAGATATAGAGCAGGTTGCACAGAGGAGCCAAGAGGCCAGTGAAGAAGCTTGGCAACATGTGACCTCCAGAAGAGATAAGCGGAATGTCCGGGTTCCAGTAACACAGACACAGGTAACTAACCGCTTTCATGTTCTCTCCACAGGTACCGTTGCGGAGAGTGGACCAGATGATATGTCTGGGGCGAGAAAGCAGAAGGAGACTCCGCTGGTTGGAAGGCATGAGATGCGCTGTCCTGAGGTTGGGGGTTCCACGACCACCACTCCCAAGAGGAGAAGGCGGGTGGTGGTGGTCGGGGACTCTCTCCTCCGGGGGACTGAGTCATCTATCTGCCGCCCTGACCGGGAAAACCAAGAAGTCTGCTGCTTGCCAGGGGCTAAGATTCGCGATGTGACGGAGAGACTGCCGAGACTCATCAAGCCCTCGGATCGCTACCCCTTCCTGCTTCTCCACATGGGCACCAATGATACTTCCAAGAATGACCTTGAGCGGATCACTGCGGACTATGTGGCTCTAGGAAGAAGGATAAAGGAGTTGGAGGCGCAAGTGGTGTTCTCGTCCATCCTCCCCGTGGAAGGAAAAGGCCTAGGTAGGGAGCGTCGAATCGTGGAAGTCAACGAATGGCTACGCAGGTGGTGTCGGAGAGAAGGCTTTGGTTTCTTTGACCATGGGATGGTGTTCCATGAAGGAGGACTGCTGGGCAGAGACGGGCTCCATCTTACGAAGAGAGGGAAGAGCATCTTTGCCAGCAGGCTGGCTAACCTAGTGAGGAGGGCTTTAAACTAGGTTCACCGGGGGAAGGAGACCAAAGCCCTGAGGTAAGTGGGAAAGCAGGATACCGGGAGGAAGCACAGGCAGGAATGTCTGTGAGGGGAGGGCTCCTGCCTCATACTGGGAATGAGGGGCGATCAACAGGTTATCTCAAGTGCTTATATACAAATGCACAAAGCCTTGGAAACAAGCAGGGAGAACTGGAGGTCCTGGTGATGTCAAGGAACTATGACGTGATCGGAATAACAGAGACTTGGTGGGATAACTCACATGACTGGAGTACTGTCATGGATGGTTATAAACTGTTCAGGAAGGACAGGCAGGGCAGAAAAGGTGGGGGAGTAGCACTGTATGTAAGGGAGCAGTATGACTGCTCAGAGCTCCGGTATGAAACTGCAGAAAAACCTGAGTGTCTCTGGATTAAGTTTAGAAGTGTGTGCAACAAGAGTGATGTAGTGGTGGGAGTCTGCTATAGACCACCGGACCAGGGGGATGAGGTGGATGAGGCTTTCTTCCGGCAGCTCACGGAAGCTACTAGATCGCATGCCCTGATTCTCATGGGTGACTTTAATTTTCCTGATATCTGCTGGGAGAGCAATACAGCGGTGCATAGACAATCCAGGAAGTTTTTGGAAAGTGTGGGGGACAATTTCCTGGCGCAAGTGCTAGAGGAGCGAACTAGGGGGGGCGCTTTTCTTGACCTGCTGCTCACAAATCGGGTAGAATTAGTGGGGGAAGCAAAAGTGGATGGGAATCTGGGAGGCAGTGACCATGAGTTGGTTGAGTTCAGGATCCTGACGCAGGGAAGAAAGGTAAGCAGCAGGATACGGACCCTGGACTTCAGGAAAGCAGACTTCGACTCCCTCAGGGAACGGATGGCCAGGATCCCCTGGGGGACTAACTTGAAGGGGAAAGGAGTCCAGGAGAGCTGGCTGTATTTCAAGGAACCCCTGTTGAGGTTACAGGGACAAACCATCCCGATGAGTCGAAAGAATAGTAAATATGGCAGGCGACCAGCTTGGCTTAATGGTGAAATCCTAGCGGATCTTAAACATAAAAAAGAAGCTTACAAGAAGTGGAAGGTTGGACATATGACCAGGGAAGAGTATAAAAATATTGCTCGGGCATGTAGGAATGTTATCAGGAGGGCCAAATCGCACCTGGAGCTGCAGCTAGCCAGAGATGTCAAGAGTAACAAGAAGGGTTTCTTCAGGTATGTTGGCAACAAGAAGAAAGCCAAGGAATGTGTGGGCCCCTTACTGAATGAGGGAGGCAACCTAGTGACAGAGGATGTGGAAAAAGCTAATGTACTCAATGCTTTTTTTGCCTCTGTTTTCACTAACAAGGTCAGCTCCCAGACTGCTGCGCTGGGCATCACAAAATGCAGAAGAGATGGCCAGCCCTCTGTGGAGATAGAGGTGGTTAGGGACTATTTAGAAAAGCTGGACGTGCACAAGTCCATGGGGCCGGACGAGTTGCATCCGAGAGTGCTGAAGGAATTGGCGGCTGTGATTGCAGAGCCACTGGCCATTATCTTTGAAAACTCGTGGCGAACCGGGGAAGTCCCGGATGACTGGAAAAAGGCTAATGTAGTGCCAATCTTTAAAAAAGGGAAGAAGGAAGATCCTGGGAACTACAGGCCAGTCAGCCTCACCTCAGTCCCTGGAAAAATCATGGAGCAGGTCCTCAAAGAATCAATCCTGAAGCACTTGCATGAGAGGAAAGTGATCAGGAACAGCCAGCATGGATTCACCAAGGGAAGGTCATGTCTGACTAATCTAATCGCCTTTTATGATGAGATTACTGGTTCTGTGGATGAAGGGAAAGCAGTGGATGTATTGTTTCTTGACTTTAGCAAAGCTTTTGACACGGTCTCCCATAGTATTCTTGTCACCAAGTTAAGGAAGTATGGGCTGGATGAATGCACTATAAGGTGGGTAGAAAGCTGGCTAGATTGTCGGGCTCAACGGGTAGTGATCAATGGCTCCATGTCTAGTTGGCAGCCGGTATCAAGTGGAGTGGCCCAAGGGTCGGTCCTGGGGCCGGTTTTATTCAATATCTTCATAAATGATCTGGAGGATGGTGTGGTTTGCACTCTCAGCAAATTTGCGGATGATACTAAACTGGGAGGAGTGGTAGATACGCTGGAGGGGAGGGATAGGATACAGAAGGACCTAGACCAATTGGAAGATTGGGCCAAAAGGAATCTGATGAGGTTCAGTAAGGATAAGTGCAGGGTCCTGCACTTAGGACGGAAGAACCCAATGCACAGCTACAGACTAGGGACCGAATGGCTAGGCAGCAGTTCTGCGGAAAAGGACCTAGGGGTGACAGTGGACGAGAAGCTGGATATGAGTCAGCAGTGTGCCCTTGTTGCCAAGAAGGCCAATGGCATTTTGGGATGTATAAGTAGGGGCATAGCGAGCAGATCGAGGGACGTGATCGTTCCCCTCTATTCGACATTGGTGAGGCCTCATCTGGAGTACTGTGTCCAGTTTTGGGCCCCACACTTCAAGAAGGATGTGGATAAATTGGAGAGAGTCCAGCGAAGGGCAACGAAAATGATTAGGGGACTGGAACACATGAGTTATGAGGAGAGGCTGAGGGAGCTGGGATTGTTTAGCCTGCAGAAGAGAAGAATGAGGGGGGATTTGATAGCTGCTTTCAACTACCTGAAAGGGGGTTCCAAAGAGGATGGCTCTAGACTGTTCTCAATGGTAGCAGATGACAGAACGAGGAGTAATGGTCTCAAGTTGCAGTGGGGGAGGTTTAGATTGGATATTAGGAAAAACTTTTTCACTAAGAGGGTGGTGAAACACTGGAATGAGTTACCTAGGGAGGTGGTAGAATCTCCTTCCTTAGAGGTTTTTAAGGTCAGGCTTGACAAAGCCCTGGCTGGGATGATTTAACTGGGAATTGGTCCTGCTTTGAGCAGGGGGTTGGACTAGATGACCTTCTGGGGTCCCTTCCAACCCTGATATTCTATGATTCTATGATTCTATGAATATCATAGTACAGGCAGGGAACTATGCAGCCTGAAAAATTCCAGTCAGGAGGAAGAAAGAAGTGGTTTCTACTGAAGAGAGGTGATAGCTTAGGAGCTGGAAGCCTGCAGTGGGTGCTCTTGGTAGACCACGAGGGAGGCATACAGGTGCAGTTGCCCTGAACTGTGACAGTGGTCATTCCTAGATAGTAGCAAACCCATTATCTTTGGCCTGCCACACTCTAGAATAGGAGGGCTTCTATAAGCCTTGGGTTAGGTGAGCTGATCACACTCAGAAAACTTTGACAGACTCTCAAAGAGCCCTCCTCTGATCTCCTTCCCTCATTACTGCTGCCAAATTGTGTCATCACTCAGGAGTTATCCTTGATTGAGTTATCTGGAATTTTTGGCCAAGAGACTGTAGCTTCCGTCAGTGGCACACTTAGACAAGGTATCTGTCTCGGGCCTCTTTGGCCACTTACCACTGGCAAAAAACCATTGTGACATTTTAAAGATGAAAACATGCATAAAAATGAGATTCCAATATGTCCATCAACTGCCCCTGCAGCACAATGGCATTCTATTTCAACTAGAATTCTGTGGAGCTTAGCCTGTGACGCCTGTGAAAATGTAACCCATTGTATAGACTGAGCCGTTTCTGTCTTAAGGGGTAATGTAACATGGCCAAGTAACTGGGATATGAAAGTTGGCTACAGCGTCTCATTAGCATGTTATTATGCATTGTATAGTCACACTGTGCAGTGATATGAAAGCGGCAAATTATTAAGGAGGGGGTGGAAACTAGGGAAATTTTCTGCCTTCCTCTTCCCCACCCACACTTCTCACACCTCCAAAGTATTTGTTCTAAACAGTTGTGTCTAAACAGTTAATAGCTTCCCAGCCAGGAAATACAATTTCTCCTCTCTATGGGCCTGATCCAAAGCCTATTGAAGTTAGTGGGAATCTTTTCACTGACTTCAAAGAGCTTGGGATCAGGCCCTGTATGTTCTGTGGTTCACAGTATCATATTTAGCATGGGAATGGGTTCCCTAGGGAGGTGGTGGAATCTCCTTCCTTAGAGGTTTTTAAGGTCAGGGTTGATAAAGTCCTGGCTGGGATGATTTAGTTGGGGATTGGTCCTGCTTTGAGCAGGGGAGTTGGACTAGATGACCTCCTGAGGTCCCCTCCAACCCTGATATTCTATGCTTCTGTGTTCAATAGCCTGGAACTGGAAATATTTGCTGTAAATGATTTTCACTACATTTGCCAAGTGGAAAAGCAGGCTGAAATCAAACCACAGTGCTGTGGCTTTACAGTCAATGACTTTACAGTCAGCCCTGAGTGAGCAAGCAGCAGTTTGTAGCTGCACAGTCCCATGAACAGACTAGAGAACAAATGGGGACTCAGGCACAAGTCCCTCCCTGCTCCTCTGGGAGGAAGAGAATAAGTGACTTCTCCTTCTACCATAAAGAAGCTTATTGGTCCCTGTTCACCTGGCCAGCTAGTGTGGACAGTGAGTTGAGGGATGGGGGTGCTCCCTGTTTATTTGCAGGGGGAAATATTGGGTGTGTAGCCCCTCTTCCAGCTACCACAGCAAGAGTCAGCATCTGACACTTACACCCTCCTACTCTGCTGTGTGGCCAAGCAAGGGCTGTGACAGCTAAATATGTGCTGTGCAATAAAGAGAAATCCTTTCCCACACAGTGCATATTTAGCTGTGGAACTCATTGCCACAAGATGTCACTAAGATCAAGAGCATAGGAAGATTGAAACAAAGGGCTGGGTATTTATATGGATAACAGCCAGAGTTGTTACAATAGTGAAGATTTTTTTAAAAAAAACAGGAACACTTGGAAGAGAAAAACTGTAATACTTCTGAGCATATGCTGATCTCTAACTGGGGGTTAGGAAGAAACTTTCCAAGTGAGCAGGTTACCCCATAACTTCCAGCTGGAGAGGTTTGGTATCGTCCTCTGAAACATCTACTGTTCACCACTGTTAGAGACAGGATACTGGACTGGATGGATCACTGGTCTGATCCTGTCTGGCAGTTCCTCTGTTCCTGAGCCTATGCATGTAATTCTTGCATGATGTGGTGAGAACTGGAAGTGGTTGCTAAAGAAAGCTTGACTTTTTCTCCTAGTGAGTTTATCACTCTGACTCATTTTCCTCAGTGAGTCCCAATACCTTGGAATGCTGAAGTACAGTCAAAATGCCCCAAGGTAGTCTTTGCCCAGCCCCTAAAGAAAGGCAGCTGTGGCTAAAATTGTCTCCAGTTACACTGGGTTCCAAATGGGAAACTTATAAAATCTTAACACATTTCAAACCACATTCAGTCCATTCATCACCAAGGCAGTGGTTCTTAAAGGAGTCCTTCTTAAAGGAAACTGATTGCTCAGTTGGACAGGATGATGGAAACCTCATTAGGATGCAGTGGAGTGGTTGATTCAATAATATGAAAGAATGGCTACATAGCAAAAGCTTTGGGCCAGATTCTCAACTAGTGTAAATGGGCCCAAGCTACACTGATGGCAAAAGAGCTCTGTCCATGTGCAGCAGCTGAAGGTCTGGCCCTCTTTTTCACTGGTGCTTGTGTTGTTGCTATTGGCTTTGTTTTAGATGACTGCAGATACCCTTGGATTTTGCTGTAGATATTTTACACGGCCCGGAGACCTGGAAGAGGCACATGATTCTTGATATTCCATCCTTCCTATATCCAAAATATCTAGCCACCTAGCACACTCCAAAACTGTTTTTACTTTGAGTACATTTTGCTATGAATATAGGTAAAAATCACTTATACAAATGCACACACTACACACACCTCTTGCCGTAAGTATATAATATATCATTTAGTGGCATCACATACTGTGCGGTAATAGTAATGGGAGGCTAGGTGAATAGTAGATAATTGAATTCAGGAGGCATCATAAGCAGGTTATATCCTGAGTCTCTCCCCTACAAACATGTATTGCCTAACATGAATATTTTATCTTTGGAATATCACTCTGCTGGTGCCACTTCCCAAATCCCCTAGTCCACTGACTGTGTCAGAGATATCACGATGTTTGCTGCGCTCCTCCCAAGTAGTTGCGTCTCCTCTCCTCAGCCTCTTCCCCTGCTCAGGAACTGAAAGGGGCTCATGGGAGCTTGCACGAGTTCCTTGTTCACAAAACTGGCCTTTCATGACAAGGCAAATTGCAAGCTTTCATTCAAAAAGGTTTCTAGCTCTGTTCCATGGGGAATTAGCCTTCTACAGCATAATCTGATTTCTCAGAAGGGCTTGCCAAAGACCCCAAGGCCATGTGTGTTATCCTGTGGGCTGAGCTCAGGACGGAGATTTTGGCTTTGTAGCATAGAATATATTTATACATCCATTACGGACTAAATGTTCAAGCCTTGGTGACTTCAGTTGGATTTGTGGGTGTTCAGTAGCTCTGAAAGTCCAATTACCTATATTTAGGAGCCTAAATAGAAATGTAGGGCCAAATAGAAAGCTTCAGGCTTTTCTCTCTCTCTCTCTTTCTCTTTCTATATATCAGGGGTGGCCAACCTGAACCTGAGAAGGAGCCAGAATTTACCAATGTACATTGCCAAAGAGCCACAGTAATATGTCAGCTGACCCCCTCATCAGCGCCTCCCCCTCCCTCCCTGCACCACCTGATCAGTTGTTTTGTGGCATGCAGGAGGCTGCAGGGAAGGGGAGGAGCAAGGGCATGGCAGGCTCAGGGGAGGGGGTGGGAAGGGGTGGAGTGGGGGCAGGGCCTCGGGCAGAGCCAGAGGTTGAGCAGTGAGTATATAATATATCATTTAGTGGCATCACATACTGTGCGGTAATAGTAATGGGAGGCTAGGTGAATAGTAGATAATTGAATTCAGGAGGCATCATAAGCAGGTTATATCCTGAGTCTCTCCCCTACAAACATGTATTGTAAACATGTAAACCCCCCCCGGCACATTGGAAAGTTGGCACCTGTAGCTCTAGCCCCGGAGTCGGTGCCTATACAAGGAGCCGCATATTAACTTCTGAAGAGCCGCATGTGGCTCCGGAGGCACAGGTTGGCCACCCCTGCTATATATACACATTCAAGTGGTGTCATACCGGAATAAAACTTTCCAAGACAGACAATGAGTAACCTAAAAGAATTTCAATAGTCCGCAGACTGAGCTATTTGCTGCATCATAAACACGGTGGCCAGATCAGTCATCAGCTCTTTGGCTCACAGAGATTATGCACAGATGGTGTCTGTACCAAACACTCCTAAAAAAAAGTTTGGGCATGTTCCATTTGATCACAACAGGAAATGTGAACATTATATACATCCATATGAGAAACCAAAAAAAAATGAGAAGTCAAAGAAAGCCTTTTCTTCACATCAGCTGACTAAAAGCTAATAAATCATTTGCTCAACAAGAAATTGGTTATTTCCAAAGAATGGAACTGAGGAAATCCAGACCCCCACACCACACCACCCCAAACAAAACAAACAAACAAAAAGCCCTTTTAAGACCACATATACTTTTTGGTAGTTCCATTATTATTCCCAGAAAGCAATAAGCAGGTCATTAGAAAATTCAACACATACATTTCCTGAAGACTTGTGGATTTCTGTTACAGCTTATCTTAGAACCCACTATATGAGATGATATCAACAAATGATATCTCGATAGTCATTCCGGACGTATTTTTCTTGTATTTTTCCATCTCCTGGGCACCGACTTAAGGCTTGTCATTCTCAGCTAAGAGCAGTTGTGAGAAAATTAAATAGCATATGTTCCTATCAAAGAGAATGGAGTAAAAGAATCAATAGAAAACACCATTATTTTCAAAAGCTTTAAACCATGTATAAAGCAATCTCACAGTCAGAACACAGGACAATATTAAAGTGCCTTCCTAATAAGAAACCTGTGTGACCTCTGGGTTATGGCAGTTGGTCACTAGCAGATCAGTTTGGAAAACCAGAGGACATCGATTGATCACAATATTGCAACTGATCTCTATCCTGTTTAAATCTGTTCAGTAGGAAATATTGAATATTTCTATGGAGAAACTTAAAATATTATACAGATGAAATGTAAATGTCAATGGATTATGCAGAATCTACAATCAAAAAATTATTCTCATGAACTATAAAACCATAGAAATCATTCTAAATCATAATATAATGGAAGAGAAATGCCAGCAATTCTTTAGCTCTACATATGCTAAAATGCAAGATACACACAATTTAGAAAGACCATCAAGGCTGACTCAGTGATTGGAAGGTAACACTGTAGATCCTGGGAAGGTGAGATTCATTTTGTTTTATCCTACAGCGGTACTTGCTGGATGTCTAAGCATGGCATTAACGGAACATCTGAAGAAGTCAGAGTTGCAAACAGTATTTTTACAGCAACAGGTGAGAGAAACATAATTAAACATAGCAGCTAGCATCAGGCTTTCATGGAAACAAAATTGCATACAAATCCTGGATTACAGTTATGTAGGTTGAGAGACTTAGCCCTGGTCTACACTACGAGTTTAGGTCGAATTTAGCAGCATTAGATCGATAACCCTGCACCCGTCCACAAGATGAAGCCATTTTTGTCAACTTAATGGGCTCTTAAAATCAATTTCTGTACTCCACCCCAATGAGGGGATTAGCGCTGAAATCGACATTGCTGAGTCGAATTTGGGTTAGTGTGGACGCAATTCGACGGTATTGGCTTCCGGGAGCTATCCCAGAGTGCTCAATTGTGACCGCTCTGGACAGCACTCTCACCTCAGATGCACTAGCCAGGTAGACAGGAAAAGCCACAGGGACTTCTGAATTTCATTTCCTGTTTGGCCAGCGTGGCACAGGTGACCATGCAGAGCTCATCAGCAGAGGTGACCATGGAGTCCCAGAATTGCAAAAGAGCTCCAGCATGGACAGAACGGGAGGTACTGGATCTGATTGCTTTATGGGGAGAGGAATCTGTGCTATCAGAACTCCATTCCAAAAGACAAAATGCCAAAATATTTGAAAAAATCTCCAAGGGCATGAAGGACAGAAGCTATAACAGGGACCCACAGCAGTGCCGCGTGAAACTTAAGAAGCTCAGGCAAGCCTACCAAAAAAACAAAGAGGCAAACGGCCACTCCAGGTCAGACATGCCGCTTCTATGATGAGCTGCATGCAATTTTAGGGGGTGCCCCTACCACTGCCCCACCCCTGTACGTGGACTCCTGCAAGGGGGGAGTCTCACACAACAGGGATGAGGATTTAGGGGATGAGGAAGATGATGATGATGAGGAGGATGAAACCGTTCTCCCCGACAGCCAGGAACTGTTTATCACCCTGGATCCAATACCCTCCCAATACACCCCAGAGTAACAGAAGGCTGGAATTCAACAAGTTTTGAAGTGCAGTGTGGCCTTGTCCTTCCCTCCTCCGCCACCCCTCCCGGGCTATCTTGGCAGTTATCCCCCTATTTGTGTGATGAATTAATAAAGAATTCATGAATTTGAAACAACAATGACTTTATTGCCTCTGCAAGTGGTGATCGAATGGGGGAGGTTGGTTGGCTTACAGGGAAGTAGAGTGAACCAAGGGGGTGGGTTTTCATTAAGGAGAAACAAACAGAACTGTCACACCATAGCCTGGCCAATCATGAAATTGGTTTTCAAAGCTTCTCTGATGTGCAGTGCACCCTGCTGTGCTCTTCTAATCGCCCTGGTGTCTGGCTGCACGTAACCAGCGACCAAGTGATTTGCCTCAACCTCCCACCCCACCATAAACATCTCCCCCTTACTCTCACAGATATTGTGGAGCACACAGCAAGCAGTAATAACAATGGGAATGTTGGTTTCGCTGAGGTCTAACCGAGTCAGTAAACTGCGCCAGCGCTCTTTTAAATTTTCGCAGCCACTGGGAAACATCCCAGACCTGCAACACTATGCGGTCCCACCAGTCTGTGCTTGTTTCCTGGGCTCAGAATCAGCATTCCACGGCATGAGCCTGCCCCATTGCCACCAGGATGTCCAAATTGCCGGGGCCCATACTTTGAGAGAAGTCTGTGTCCATGTCCTCAGCACTCTCGTCACCGTGCTGCCATCGCCTCCTCACCTGCCTTTGCAGGTTCTGGTTCTGAACATACTGCAAGATAATGCGTGAGGTGTTTACAATGCTCATAACTGCCGCGGTTATCTGAGCGGGCTCCATGCTTGCCATGGTATGGCGTCTGCAGGAGAGCAGAGTTGCAGTGGAAGCGGTGGCTGAAGATGGATACCATGAGAATAGATATTTATAGAGAATGATGAGAGGACCTGCGAGGTGGATTCATGAGAGCAGGAGAGCAGAGTTGCAGCAGAAGCCCATGACAGCCAACATGGAGACATTCGCTATCAAGACAAGAGCAGGAGAGCAGAGTTGCAGCTGAAGCGGTGGTTGGATGATTAGTTTTGCCGACCTACTGCACCGTCTACTGCCAGCAGCACCAGGACACAACAGCGGCGGTGTTGGTGAGCTGATCTGAGAGGGCTGCACGCTTGCCGTGGTATGGTGAGATAAGAGCAGGAGAGCAGAGTTGCAGCAGAAGCGGTGGATGACAATGGTCATATAGAGGACCTGCGAGGTGGATTCATGGCACCAGGAGAACAGGAGAGCAGAGTTGCAGAGGAAGCGGTGGTTTGATGATAACGGTTAGCAGTCCTACTGCACCGTCTGCTGAAAGCAGTATGGCATCCATACAGAAAAAAGGTGCATAACAATTGTCTGCCATTGCTTTCATGGAGGGAGGGGTGACTGATGATATGTACCCAAAACCACTCACAACAATGTTTTTGCCCCATCAGGCATTGGGAGCTTACCCCAGAATTCCAATGGGCGGCGGAGACTGCGGGAACTGTGGGATAGCTACTCACAGTGCAATGCTCTGAAAGTTGACTCTAGCCACGGTACTGTGGACGCACTCCGCCAACTTAATGTGCTTAATGGGGGGACACAATCCGACTGTATAAAATCACTTCCTAAAAACTCGACTTCTATAAATTCGACCTAATTCCATAGTATAGATGTCAAATATAAAGGGAAGGGTAAACCCCTTTAAAATCCCTCCTGGCCAGAGGAAAACTCCTCTCACTTGTAAACGGTTAAGAAGCTAAAGGTAACCTCGCTGGCACCTGACCAAAATGACCAATGAGGAGACAAGATACTTTCAAAAGCTGGGAGGAGGGAGACAAACAAAGGGTCTGTGGGTCTGTCTTTATGCTGCCTTTGCCGGGGATAGACCAGGAATGGAGTCTTAGAACTTTTAGTAAGTAATCTAGCTAGGTACATATTAGATTATGATTTCTTTAAATGGCTGAGAAAGGAATTGTGCTGAATAGAATAACTATTTCTGTCTATCTTTTTTGTAACTTAAGGTTTTGCCTAGAGGGATTCTCTATGTTTTGAATCTAATTACCCTGTAAGGTATCTACTATCCTGATTTTACAGAGGGGATTTCTTTACTTCTATTTACTCCTATTTCTATTAAAAGTCTTCTTGTAAGAAAACTGAATGCTTTTTCATTGTTCTCAGATCCAAGGGTTTGGGTCTGTGGTCACCTATGCAAATTGGTGAGGCTTTTTATCCAACATTTCCCAGGAAAGGGGGGGGTGCAAGTGTTGGGAGGATTGTTCATTGTTCTTAAGATCCAAGGGTCTGGGTCTGTAGTCACCTAGGCAAATTGGTGAGGCCTTTTACCAAACCTTGTCCAGGAAGTGGGGTGCAAGGTTTTGGGAAGTATTTGGGGGGAAAGACGTTTCCAAACAGCTCTTCCCCAGTAACCAGTATTTGTTTGGTGATGGTAGTGGCCAATCCAAGGACAAAGGGTGGAATATTTTGTACCTTGGGGAACTTTTTGACCTAAGTTGGTAAAGATAAGCTTAGGAGGTTTTCATGCAGGTCCCCACATCTGTACCCTAGCATTCAGAGTGGAGGAGGAACCTTGACAATAGATATACCCTTTGGTTGTGTCTTCATAAAGATGTGCCAGCTGTTATTTTCCCATAGTCTTGTCTTACCTGTTGCTCTACACAAGTCCTTTCCTTCTAGCACTCCATTTATGACAGGAGCAGGAGGTAAAATTAGAAAACAGTTGCCAATGGTAAATATTTACCAAAGAGGTCACACAAGTGCACCTTGTTATGTGACTGTGAAGTGAGTCATAATTGAGTCATAATGGCCACAGAATCGTGAACTGTGAATTTCCTGGCTGTTGTGGACTGAAAGGCCAGCCTAAATGGTGCACAGATGTATTTTGCATAATAGATATAGAGAGATTGATAGAATAAGGCCAGAAGAAATCATTATATTCAGGAGATCAAACTAGATATCACAGACCATTTCACCCAGTTACTGAGCCAAATAACCTGTTTGGCTAAGCAAACCTTCCATAAAGACATCCAGTCTTGAAGGCACCAAGAGATGGAGAATCCATCACTTCCCTTGGCAATTTGTTCCAATGGTTAATCACCCTCACTGTTAAAAAATGTGTTCCTAATTTCAAATGTGAATTCTGGCTTCAAGCTTCCAGCCATTCTTGTTATACCTCTTCTCTGCTAAAGAGCCCTTTAGTAACCAGCATTTTATCCCCATGAAGGTACTTATACTCTGTAATGAAGTCACCTCTCATTTTTAACAAGAGGAACAGACTGAGCTTATTAAGTCTTTCACTGTAGGACATTTTCTCCAGCCCTCAAATAATTTTTTGTGGCTCTTTTCTGCACTCTCTCCAATTTTCAACATCCTTTAAAACTATGGACACCGGAACTGGATGCAGTATTCCAGTATCGGTCTCACCAACGCTGCATATAGAGAGAAAATCACCTCCCTACTCATTGCTCCTCTGTTTACATCCAATGACTGCATTTGCCCTATGACAGTGCCCCCTATAAGGCTTTATGGAAATATGCTTATGAATCTATACATGACTTAACTGGAATATGTTTTATGCTACATATGCCCTGTAACATATCTATGTAAAGGTTATGTTCTACTGCATCTATTAATCCTATTTGTATGTATGTATCATTTTTGTATTCGAATTCATGAATACTGGTTTGATTTCTAAGCAGCCTTAGTAAAACATTTGGTCAGCTTCTTGAGAAAGGAATGTGCAAATTAGGTGCCCAATCAAGAAACACTTAAAGGACAGTGAATCTTGTAAGGCTCCAATCCACATAAGAGTCTACCTGAGGACATTCAAGGAAGCATGTGAACCATGGCTGCCATGGACAGGTGACTTGCCCATGTGACTCCAAAACTCCATCTTGGAGCTGGACTTTGCATAGGAGAGAGGAGGGGGTCTCCACCCACAAGAGAAAATGTATTTAAGTCCATGGGAGACCCCTCCATTTGGTCTTCAGCTGGCTAAGGAGTTAGCCTCTCCACCCCCAAGGATACCTGAAAGAAACTGGAACAAAGGACAGTAACTACAGGGGGTGTGAGTGCTTGCTGGACCCAGGAGAAGTCTGGAACACGGGTCAATTGCTGGAGGATTCTCTGCTCCTTGAAGTCTTTAAACCACGATTTGAGGACTTCAATAGCTCAGACATAGGTTAGAGGTTTTTCGCAGGCGTGGGTGGGTAAAATTCTATGGCCTGCGTTGTGCAGGAGGTCGGACTAGATGATCATAATGGTCCCTTCTGACCTTAGTATCTATGAATAAGTCTAGTCTAGTCTGTAAAAGGAAGCTTACTGGAATTCCTCTACGGGTGACGTTTTTATCTGTATTCAGAGTTCTTACTGTATTAGACATAGACTTGTGTGTTCTATTTTATTTTGCTTGGTAATTCACTTTGTTCTGCCTGTTACTACTTGGAACCACTTAAATCCTACTTTCTGTATTTAATAAAATCACTTTTTACTTATTAATTAACGCAGAGTATTAATTCCTGGCCGGGGGGGGGGAGGAGGGGGAAACAGCTGTGCATATCTCTCTATCAGTGTTATAAAGGGTGAACAATTTATGAGTTTACCCTGTATAAGCTTTATACCAGGTAAAACGGATTTATTTGGGGTTTGGACCCCATTGGGAGTTGGGCATCTGAGTGTCAAAGACAAGAACACTTCTTAAGCTGCTTTCAGTTAAGTCTGTAGCTTTGGGGCACGTGGTTCAGACCCTGGGTCTGTGTGGAGCAGACTGGCATGTCTGGCTCAGCAAGACAGGCTGCCAAGTTGGCAGGGAAAGCTGGGGCAGAAGTAGTCTTGGCACATCAGTTGGCAACCCCAAGGGGGTTTCTGTGATCCAACCCATCACAAGCCCTTTTTGCTACATCATTTCCCTGGGACCTCATGCTGAGTTTCTTGTCCCCTCTCACCCCTAAATCATTTTATGACTTGCTTACCCATATATCTCAAATGATAACTAACAATACACCCACACCTGTTTTGGTTATCAACATACCTTTACATGTATGCTCAAACTGCAGATAGCTTCTGAATGCAACTGTGTTTGTAACTCCAGCTTCGCAAAGTTATGAAAATATACCATCATATAAAGAAAAATCTACTTACCTTTTTATCCTGACAACAATTATAATGAGAAAATTGGTTGTATTTTACTTCCCTCTCTATCTCCCCCCCTGCAAAAAAAAAACCCAACAACTCACCCAATCCCAGGAAAATAATTGAGCAGAATTTTGCAAGGCTGCCTTACTCAAAGCACAATGAAGTATCATGATTTTCCAAAGGAAAAGTTAAATATGAGGTACTATAGTTTCTTCATTTATTGTGCACATATGGAGATGGGGAGATAGAGCTGAGAATCAGAAAGGAGATGTTCAATTATTTTCTCTCCAGTAGGTCTATAAAGCATCCCTTGAGGATCCTCTCACAGTTTTCCCCATGCCTAAGGTCCCATATCACTGCTCTGCTGGCCCAGGAAGACTAAGGACTATGAATTTGACCTTTGGTGCTTGCATGGCACCATTTAGCCCCTCTCAGCATATTTGATTTTCCTTTGTATCTCTGTGGAACGTGTTCTGAATGCCAGGGTTCCTGTCACAGTAGCTTTAGGAGTGATTATGAACCACCTTCTTTGAATTGTGTCTGCACACCCAAACTAAATAATGCCATTGTCTTGGGCTTTTTCTTGTAATCTACAGCAGTTTGTTCCATCTGCACTACTGTAATGCTAAATGTTACCACAACAAGAAAAAAGCCCTGCTAAACCTAATGCATAAGCCAGAGAGGAAGGTTTTAAAGTGAAGGCAGCTATAGAACGTAAAGCAATGTCTTGTGTAATGCATATTTTGTTGATTCCCATCAGGATTTGTTGGCTCTCAACTCCTTCTGTGCAGGAAAGTTACAATATATTTGTAAAGCTCTCTCAGTGTACATGAGGTCCTTTGTCCTGCAATACTCCAGGTGATACGAGGCAATCACGGAAGTGCTGGTGTCTAGTAATATACAGGCTACCTATTGTTCTGGCTAATTTGCTAATTTGTGAACAGCTTGTGGTCCACTAAGACAAAACTCCTTCAGTGTACATGAATGAGAGCATCTCCATGAAAATATAGGAACATACATTTTAATAGAACCACAGGAGCCTTCCTGAATCTGGCTCGTATCAAAGCACCTTAGTTCAGGTCTCGTGACAGCAGATAATATTATTCATGTGCCTCTTTTGGTGTGCTGTATAAACACGAGGATTCAGATCTATTTCCTTTGAGTTGAGAGTTTGACCTTTCCAAGGATGAATGTGCAAAACTTCCACCAGTTTCGTAAACGCGTTAACTTAATCATTCCCCACAGCAATCTTGCAACTAGTGAACATAAACACTAGACAGTTATAGTAGGTAACCTGGTTGAGGCCTAAAGGTATGACTGAACTATAGGTGTTTAATAAAATAGGAAGAGAACATCTCTTACATATTCAGCGAACTGAAGGAATTCCTCAAACTCTTGATCCCCATTGGTTCTCAGTTCCACTCTCCCATCCTCCTCATCCAATCCTCCTAACTCCTACTGCTCATCCAGTCCCATTCTCCTCTAGGGTCAGACTAGAGGATCCTCTTAATGATCCCTTTCAACCTTAAAATCCATGACTTTTTTAGTCCCAGTCTTCTTCCTCTACAATTCCCAGTCCCACTTTCCTTTCCCTCACAACATCCAGATCTAGTCATGTGTGTCCCCCGCAGGTTCCTTGTCTCAATTAACTCCTTGTCCCTCTTGGTCCAGTTCTTGTCTCTTCATTCAAATCAGGCAGCTTCGTCCTCCAGGCTGCCTGGGTGAGAGCAGGTTGAGCATGGAAAGCACTGGAGAGACTGCATCCTTGCTCTAAGTTCTGATGCCCAGCATTGGCAGCAGCTCAGCACTGCAATTGCAGGAAAAGTCCTACTCAGCTGCAGGCTGGAACATGCCCAGCGAAGATAGAATAGTTGGAGATTTTAGCTGTGAAGCTCTAGTCAGCCTCTTCTGAGGATGTGAGAACTGAGATTTTTCTAAGCCTTACAATTCAGCCAAATTTGGGCAGATTTTTACAAGAATGGCAAAAAGACACATACCTGACCAAAAGCCTCCCCTCCCCCCATTTTAAGTCCCTGCTCCAAAGCATGGGGGTGCTAGAACTTCTCAAGGAAAGGTCTCAAGAAAGTTTTTAACATGGACAAAAAGTATTTTTCATAGCCTCGTTCTTGGAAATAGCAGAACTGGTTTGGTTGAAAATTTCCAAAACAAAAAATCATCCGGAGTCAAAAATCTGGCATTTCAGTCAAATGGTTAAAGTTTGACAAAAAGTGATAAGCAACTGAAAACAGGGTCTTATAGAGGAAAGAGTTAGGCAACCTCAAGAACAGGTGATGTTCCCAACTCAGCCTACAATTAATTTCATTGAGATCTGGAAAAATAGTAGTTATGTGGTATTTGCATTAAACTGGACTCATTGCTTCACACTATGTTTTCACACTTATATTATAATTAAGATCATGTACTTCAACTGGGATATACTTTACTGTTAGAAATTTTGTCAAGGCTTAGTGGGGATGGCCTAACATAAAAACACTAGAGAGGGCGAATAGGTCTCTGTAACCTCAGGGTATTTTAAACCTATTTCATGTTTCATGGAGCACTGTGCTTGGTTAAATAATAGATTGTGACTTAGAAGGATGAATAGGGATGGCTAATGTGAGCATGATGCCAATTTTATCATCAGCATAGTACAATACTTTCAGCTATGTTATTATTCTTACCATAATAGTGTGTAATAGGCACTTCCAATGATATGACGTGGGACACAATTTATGCCCTAAAGAGCTCACAGTCTGAGATGTCCTCAGTTACTTAAGTTCCAAGCACGTCTTCAGTAATAAGTAGGGCCCCTGTGAAATCTGGTCTTTTGTGTGCTTTTACCCTATACTATACAGATTTCACAGGAGAGACTGGTGTTTGGTATTTGGTAGGGCCCTAGTAATAAGTGACTGAGCTCTGCAAAACAATAGCAAGTAGTTTACTGAACCAGATTATGAGGCCCTGCCAGCTATGAATTGCCATTCATGCCACATTGGTAATGAGAAGCCCAGAGGGAGGTATAAAACTGGAAACAATGACAGAAGTATGTAAGCAATAGTCAATAGCTACCGATTAGTCAGAAGGGGACACAGTAATACCAGGAAGTTTCTCTGAACTCTGGTGTGCTCAGCTACCTAATACAGGAAGTCAAAGGTAGAACAAGATCCTAGGCAATTTCATTGGGCAACAGAAATTTCAAGGAAAGCACATTTCTGCACGGACAACTCTTCTGTAGCTGCCAGCCTGAGCCTTACAAAAAGGAGAAAAAAAAAGAGCAAGAGACCAACGCTAAGAGAAAAAAGAAGGATGTATAGTAAGACAGCAGTGTTCAGCAGGGGAAAAAACTTCCAACAAAAAAACCCAACTTCCCTCCACTTAATTTTAATATCCTGCATACATTTTCCCATTGAGGATTACACGAGCAATCAGAGCTCACAAAAGGGTTACCAATACCTGCTTTTTGTAGTCCACTAACTACAAATCAAGTTAATTTATTCACCCCTTTGACATTTGTATATGATACAATATCTTAAAGATGAACCAATTCAACTCAATTGCCCATGTTAATTAAAGAGAAAAATCTTGTATCTTCCTCTCTGCACTTCCTTCATAATATTTATTATTAATTTTTATTATTATTTGTATGGTGTAGAAAAAAGATAGAGGAAAGTGGAAACCTAAAAACAGCACACGCAACAAGGATCAGTCAGAGAAGGGATGAAAATCATTCAGACCCACTTCTTCCTAACCTTTCCTATTGATCTATATCCTTACATGGAATGCCACACCTATGTACTCCTTCAGTTCGAGATGTGGGACTTGAGACTGATCAGTTAATCTAAATTTAAAATAATTTGTTTGACAAAAAAATCGATTCTGATTTTAGACCAGCAGGTAATTAGTCTGCTACCCTATGTGCTTTATCTTATCTGAGAGATAGCAAAGTGGACATGAGTATCCAATGAAAGAGTAGGTGTCTTGATATTTTGACTGCATAAAATTAATGATAAACTCAGTACACTGAAATATACAGTTTATTTCCTCAAAGTCAAGCAGTACAATTTGTCAGTAGGTAAATGTTAAGTGTCAAGCAAGAAAACTGTACACATTTTCACTCTGGGCTGCAAAATCCAAACAACGGGGAAAACCTGACAGAAATCTTTCGCTATACAAAGGGATCTAAAATGGAGAGATGACATGAGGTGAAGTAGCAGCCATCACCTAATGATGCCAAAGGCAAAATATTAGCACCGCCATTTTTTTTAAAGCAACAACAGAGCTATTTACAGATTTACATATAACATTGGGAGACAGCCATCTTCTGGTCCCAACTAACAGAGCTTTTGAGCACAATTTAAAAAGAAGAAAGTGGGACAGGGTGACTATATATACTGCTTTGTGAAAACGACAACAGATAGAGCACTTTCAGTATTGCTATCTTTATCAGAAAGATCTAAATCAAAGTACTGTACACACAATGGAATTATATTATTATTCACAGTCACTTTTCACATACACGTCAGAGTAACCACAATCTGTAAAAAAAATTTAAAAAGTCACAGGTAAAACAATGCACACTACTTGACTAAAGCTAAACATAATTTATTTGGGAATTATTTAGCTTAGGGTTTCTTATGGTTAAGGAATGGGTCGAAAGAGAAAACTCACTGGTCCTACTATCAATTAACATAGCAGCAAATATTTGTGGGATTTTGTTAGAAGTCTAAGTTTGGTAAACTGTAAGAAGAAATTAAGGCCAGAACATCAGGTAGACTAAATCAGTAGCCCCATTTGACTTTGATGGAGTTGATTTACACCAATTGAAGATCTGGCCCAGGATACATGAATCAGGATCGTATAATAGGCAAAACTGTCCTTTTAACGTTTATAGCTGTCTGCGAAGGGCTTGGTTTTAGAGAAGTTTTTGTGCCAAGTCCCTGCAATCCAAGCAGTTCACTGATCAGGAAAAAGGGACCAAGAGAAGCACTGAAAAAGGAGAATTTTGATAATAGACAAAGAACCTTTTGTCAATATTAAAACTGCAAGAACAGTTGTAAAGAGCTGATTTTCTCTCATTCTGTTTTATCTTTAATCACTTGTACTGTTCAAAGAGTTTGCTACAGGCTGGTATCCACGCCAGCCTTAAAAGTAGCTCCTTGTTGCAGAATCTGTTTGTTATTGAAATACAGAGATAAAGGGCTTCCTTTATATAATTTAAATAGTCTATACATGAAGCTAAGATTTCCCTTTGCCCTTAAAAGCTATATCTTAACATAGAGATAATACATGTGTACACAGAGCAATTCTGTAGTATTTGTAGGAGATCAAATCAGTTAATGCCATCATAAGAGATGGGTTAGCATGATGCAAATTATCAGAGTTTTATTGGACGGCAGTGTTACTATATCACCTCCAGTAGTCTTGAACTGACAAAATAGTGTCCTATCATTAAAGTGTATATGTCAACATGTGAAGTAAAAAAAAAAAAAAAACCATACAGATGTTCACAGTTACAACCAGAGTTACTCTGAATACTGCACTGAACTCACGTGGCTTAGCCGTACTTACGTGGCCTAGGTGTTTATAGTGCATTTGGTGGTGAGGGAAGGAAGAAAGAAATAGCATTACATAGGTCAGCTTGAGTATAATTTAACCATTTATATAAAAAAGGTGAACTGTTGAACAAACAGAAGGAAAATAAAAGCAGTACAGTTTGTCCTGTTAACTTAGTGACTCTTTTCTACAAGGTAGCTGCGCTGGGGGGAAACCCAAAGCAGCAAATAGATTTTCCAAATAGTTTAGTTGATAAATGAACTGACCCAAACTAACAAGGCAACCTCAGTCCCATTTGGAAATCAAACAACTTGGTAAGAAAAATGCTACAATATTAATGGGCCCACAACTGTTTCTATGCCATGCCAAAAAAATAAAATAAATAAAAAACTGGGGAAAAAAGGATGTTTCTCTAAACCATGTGTTCTTAACTTCAGTAACATAAATCTTAAATGATTTTCAAGTTGGTTCAGCCGCTAGCCAGCTGAGATTGGCTTTGAAATTATTTTCTGAAAGGAGAAAGTGAGAACTTTTCTTATATGATACGTTACAAAGAAAAAGCATCTGACGTACCAGGATCAAAGTGCTGGCAACCTGAACATAATATTAAACACATGACACACGCTTCTCCTACTTGATGGGACCGAAAAAAAGAAAAAAAAGCCCTAAAATTAGAGCTTCTTTATTCATTTACTTTTGGGCTTCCCAGCAGTTTGTACAGCCTCTGAAGACAATAAAGACTATCAAACATCTTATTTTGAAAACCATTATTGTTTGCATGCACTATTGCAACAGACTTCACAATACACTGCATTCAAAGCTTAGAATCTCTCCTCTGCCACCTGCAGAACTTTCTATAGGCTAGGTTGAGAGACGAAGAACAGCTGTAGAGTCGGGGATTAAAAAGAGGCTTTAAAAATTAAATACATTATCCAAACAACGAGAAAGCTCATTATTGCTCGAATAGCTATTTTTCTCTTGTCTGACTCCGCCTCCTAGACACAGATACAAGTCAGGGTTTTCGCTTGCATACTTGGAAGCTGTGCGCAACCACCAGTTTTCCAGTCTTTGGTCCGGGCCTTGACCTCTTATCTGAGCCTTTCAGGTTGGAGGCTGTCCGTCAGACACTTGAGTTGCTCCTCCCCCAGCTTGATCTTGTCCTCCAGCTCTCTCTGCTCAATGATAAGGGCTGACTTCATCTTTACAAAGTGCTCATAATCTGCTAGGCTCTCTTCGCTTAGATAGTTAGCCAAAATGTCAAAGACAATACGCTCCCGTCGGTCCAGGTTTTCCTTCAGTTCTTTCGCATCTTCATGCTGCTGAGTCAGCAGCTTCTGCTTCTCTACCAATGTCCGCTTAAGAGAAAGAGAAACATATTACAGATACCAGTTCAAGACAAACAGTCTTCTGGTCAACCTTGAAATCAGTTTTATCTGCAGGGACAAGGATGAAGAGGTGTGTGTATGACGGACTGGGACTAAGGACTTGTCTATGCAAACGATTAGTTCGTGGCAAGCTAGGGAGCGCATGTACACCGCACTAGCCTGCCATGGACTAACTGTCCATGTGGCTCCTGCTGACATGCACTAACAATTCGTTAATGTGCTTTGATCTAGTCCCATTTCAAAGATGACTAGATCAAAGTGCATTAACAAACTGGTATGATGAGTCAGCAGGGTCCACATAGACAGTTAGTCTATGGCAGGGGGACATTCACACCCAGATTTTCTGTGAACCCAATGTTCTTGTAGATAAGTTGTAAAACTGCTGCTTAAAGGTTAACTTGATCTCCCAACTGCCACTGATAAATATAAATCTGATAAAATGAATTAATAGAAGAGAATTAAACCTGCAGAGACAGTAAAGCACTTAGGAATACGTTTTATAAACACTGGTAAGTAAGGTCCTTTTCTTAGTGCTTAATGGTTTACAGGAAGAATTATAACAAATACAGCTGCCTGTGGGAAGCACTAGCATGAAGTAACATGGATGCCATCCTGATTTCCAGAAATTATTTGCAAGATCTACTTGCATGTGTAACCAGCAATGAATTAAACCCAGATTAGGTCTCTCAAATGACTGCCAGAGCATCAAACTGTGAAAACACACTGCTTGGGGTTGAGAAGAGTTGACAGAGAGCTCTTCATTATGCTTAGGGCCCTACTAAATTTGCAGCCGTGAAAACACGTCACAGACCGTGAAATCTGATCTCCCCCATGAAATCTGGCTATTGTAGAGGAGATCAGATTTCAAGAGGTGGGTGGCTAGGGAGCGGCGGCTAATGGCTGGGAGCCCAGCTCTGAAGGCAGCAGTACCACCAGCGGCACTGCAGAAGGGAGGTGGCATGGTATGGGCGGGGGGTGTCATCACCTTGGGGAAGGGAAAGGGCTGGCCATATGGGTGGGCAAGTGGGTGACCACTTGGGGCGCCATGGTCACCCCCTGCCCCCAATACACACAGAGCCAGCCCAAGGCCCCTTTCACTTCCAAGAGCTGAGCTCCAGCTGCTGGTCCTGGAGGAGCTAAGGAGGGCCAGGACTTCTTCCTCTGCATGGGCTGCTCCCGAGGCGGGGTTAGACCCATCTCCGGGAACCTCCCCTAGCTGCAGGAAGCTCCCCGGCTGCAGGCTGGGAGTCCAGCTCTGAAGGCCTCGCAGCCTCCAGCAGCAGCACAGACGTGAGGGTGGCATAACATGGGTATGGTGCTGCTACCCTTATTTTTGCGCTGCTGGTGGTAGTGGCGCTCCCTTCCGAGCTGGGTGCCCAGCCAGCATCTGCTCTCCGACTGCCCACCTCTGAAGGCAGCAGCACAGAAGTAAGGGTGGCCATACCGCAACCCCCTTTAATAGCCCCATCCCCACGACCCTGTTTTGGGTTGGGACCCCCACACTTACAATACCCTGAAATTTCAGAGTTAAATATCTGAAACTGTGAAATTTAGGATTTTTAAAACCCTATGACTGAAATTGACCAGAATGGACCATGAATTTGGTAGGGCCCTAATTATGCTGCATACTAACCCAATATGAACCTGATAGGGTTTTCTTCCTTATTGTAATGTGCACTTTTCTAATCAGAAGTAAAGGAATATGATCATGGGGAATGGGTGTGGATAAGAGTAGGGGCAGAGAAGCAAAAACAAAAGCACAGCCCGTTCAAAAGATCAGCCTCTTCTCACTAGTCCATGCGTCTGTCCTGCTGGTACCCTGATGCATCACTCAACCAGCTCTGTGGAAATCTTGCCTGACTTTCTATTCTGAGACACACTGAATCTAGACAGCATCCCCTGCATTGTCATGAACTGCTATGCCCAAGCAAAGCTGCTTCTCTGTGGTGACCTGGAGCATCAGCAGGAGGACAAAACAACAGGCAGAAGAGATCTATGCGCATGGAAGAAGAGACAAGGATGAAGATTTTGTTTACACACATGGATCTAGGCAAAAAATGTGTAATCACATACCCTGATTTTCAGCTTTGTTCCCTATGTAAATTCTCCTTTGAGTCTCTGCACCATCAAGTGACTGATTCTTATTCTACTAAGAAGTTCAAAGCCAGTCTTTCTCTTGACAGTATCACCCCCACCCCCCGCCCCGTTCCTCGGACGTTCCTGTTAACTGCTGGAAATGGCCCACCTTGATTATCACTGCAAAAGGTTTTCTCTCCCCCATCCGCCCCCGCTCTCCTGCTGGTAATAGCTCATCTTAAGTGATCACTCTCCTTACAGTGTGTATGATAACACCCATTTTTTCATGTTCTGTGTGTATATAAATCTCCTCACTGTATTTTCCACTGAATGCATCCGATGAAGTGAGCTGTAGCTCACGAAAGCTTGTGATCAAATAAATTGGTTAGTCTCTAAGATGCCACTAGTACTCCTTTTCTTTTTGTCTGTACTTAGTATTAGAAAATGATTTACATTACAATAAGGCTAAAAAAATACAACTACATGTTAATGTGCAGGGGTCCCAGTAACACTAAAGGAAATGATACACATCAACATGAGAATTTGCATATAGAAAATAATCCATGAAGCTGGAATTAAAGTTCAGACTAATTTGATGCTGAGAGTAACTTGACAGTAAAAATTCTTATAAAATGTGCTAAGGATAGCATGCAACCAAAAGACATTTCAGAATTAAAGTTCAATTTCAAGAAACAAATGCTTGAAAATGCTGTTAAAATAGACATGAAATCCTAACTCTGCTCCTGTGACACCAGCCTCATACTGGCTCCTCTTCACCACTCTTGCACACCTAATTTCATAAGCCATTTTTGTAACACGGTATTTTTCACAAGGGCATGGAGGTGGGAGAAGATTATTTTCTTCTCCCACAAAGTACTCGTATGTGTGTGCACCTGGGGAAGATGCACTCAATTCCCAGATTCTTCCTAGAACTCAGAAATGCTGTTTGGAGCAGAATCAATGGCAAACCTCCCTAGAAACTGGTTTACAATTTGAAAACCCCCTGCAAGGCCAGTGACTTTTTTTTTTTTTTAAATGAAAGCCTAAATATCTCCTAGCCATATCATGCCCTTTTAAAGTCCACCATTGCCCAATGGACCATTCATAAAGTCTTAAATTGTCAGTGAACACCTTTGCAAACATGCCTTTCCTGCGTCAAAAACTGGTCCTCAGGTCCAGATCTTTTCAGGAAAGATTTTTCACAACATGATTAAAAACCTTAGATCCAGGTCTTTATTAGATCCAGGTCTTTAAAAAGTGTGTCCAAGTTGGGCAAAAGATTGCACTGGGGCCACAGGCCAGCAATGCAAAATCTGACGCAGAGAGGTGCTTTTTTCAGCTTTTTTTAAAAAAATGCAACAAACAGGAATCTAAAGTCAGACATGCAAAGGAAGCAAGTCTCAGTTTTAACTATGGAAAGACTGTGGCTACCAGATAATACTATATAGCAATAAGTTTCCATTTCTCTGCTGTTATAGAAAGATTAGTAATGAATACCTGGTCCTTAAAATCCTTCCTACAAACCTACTTCTGCTGAGATTCCTATAAATCACTACCATCTGACACTGATCAGGTAAATAGGAAGCCATGACTTCCATTTTTCTGTCAAACTTTTTTTTTTTTTTTTTTTTTTTTTAAAAAACGCTGTGTTCCCATCTAGCTCCACCCCATTTCTCTACTTTTTGTCCAGTACTGCATCCTGTCAGTTCTCTAAAGCAGGAACCATTGTCTTTGTTACATGTCTGTACAGTATCTAATGTAATGGGTCCCAATCACTGACTAGGGTCCTTGGTTCTGCCATAATACAAATTAATAATAGGTCTCAGAGTGGTAGTCATATTAGTCTGTATCAGCAAAAACAACGAGGAGTCCTTGTGGCACCTTAAAGACTAACCAATTTATTTGGGCATAAGCTTTCGTGGCCACAAAAGCTTATGCCCAAATAATTTTGTTAGTCTCTAAGGTGCCACAAGGACTCCTCATTGGTTTTTTAAAATTAATAATAGTACACTGTCGACAGTGTGTATGGACTGGAACTCAAATACAATCTGTTCATTTTTAAGCATCCCAAATTGCTGAGTCAGACAATTACTTTTAGTTTGTTCTCCCCCACTTATTTTTTCTTTTCTTTGTTAAAGAAACAGGAGGCTCCTCTGCTCATCATCTTTCATCAAGGCACTTGTCTTTTAGTGTTTCAGAAAGAAAGGCATGTCAGTGCTTTTAAACAACCTGCTCTCCTAAACCTGGGCACAAAGTGTCATGCATTCTTCAGGGCCAAGCCACTTGTAGTGGGTGTATTCTGAGTGAAAGCAAGGCAAGGTTAAGAGTATTAATGAGATCTAATGAAAGCATCCTGATGTGAATTATCAACACAGCAGTTTTCTCCCCTCCACTCTCTTGCCCACCTGGTGTTCAAATAAAAAAAGCCTACCACGCTGGTTCCTTAAATACCAAAATAATACTATTGCCCTTTAGCAACCTGCCTTACCCGTTCCTCAGGAGAGGCATTTTCATCCAAGTTATTCAGGGCATTTTCCACCCTGGCCAGTCGACCTGACAGTGACAGCAGCAGGTTGACCACTTTGTCCAGGTCCCCAATGAACATCCTGAACTTGTCAAACTCATTAGGTTTGCAGACCTCTTTCACAATAGCCTCCACCTCATCTCCGAGTGCATTGTTTGCTTGGATGTCTTCCAGGAGCGTCTCCCGAGCTTCGCGCAGCACCTGCAGCTTCCTACTGATGCTGTCAATGAGTTTTTGCTGTGGACAACAAAAGGGGAGCAAGAATTTATTAGATACACTTGACCCAGCAGAGATGGAAACAGAGACTTCCCTCCCTGCATTCTGGTCCAATAGCTCAGGCAAAAAAGTCACACATGGTTCTCTGCGGAAAAGTAGCAATGGTAAACTACCCCAAACTTCAGCATCAGGCTACCCTCCCCTCCCCTCCTAGAATATATCAGTTTACAAAGCCCAAAACAAAACAGGACCCCTCTACTGTAGATTCTTAGGCCTCAATCTTCCTCTCATTGAGGTCATCGGCAACACTCTCACTGACTGAGAAGATGGATCATGTCCTTAATTTGCTTTGTTACATGGCAAACCCCCAAAGAAACACCAGCCATTGATTCTGATTAGCAGTGGTCTGTGTGTTTATGACTGCAAGGGAAACTGTGATTATGGCTGTGACTGTTGTCCAACTAGAGAATTCAAGTCTACAGATAAAGTTTTTTGCAAGCACAGTATCTTACATTTCATTGCTAAAAAAGGCTTTCAAGCTCCAGGAGAATTACTTCACATGGCAAGAAATCAAAGTTACTCTATCTTGTTTTTTCTCCACCAGGGAAAGGGGGAGAAGAAATGAATTTGTTCTTTGTCACTCACTGGGCTCCCAGGATTCTCTCCATTTCCTCCCCAATCCTGTTATAGACACTCCTTTGTGATAGATTAAGGGCAAATCTGCGACTCTGCCCACCGTGGAGCTGAGAAGCCAATCAAATGTCAGTCCAAGGAGTAGAACACTTCACTTAAGACATATGGTCAGCTGGCCAGAGAGCAAGGAGGTACAGGTGTTCACAGCTGATTCCTGGCCCCAATTCTTTTGTCCTCGTCATCATGCTACGCGTTACAAGAATTCTTCATGTCTCACACGTTGAGGGTGTCACTCATTTAAGTCCCAAAGTTATCTGCATCCCACAGAAATCTAGTCTCCCCTCACTTTTATGTAGAAAGTTGTTTACACAAGAAACAATGAATCACAAAATTATTATTAAGGAATAAATACCAGCATCACTGCATGAATTTTTATGAGTCCCTGTCACACAATGCAACCCACATCTGGGGCATGGCAGGTTGAAAGGTATGCACATTACAGACATATGATGTTCATCTAGGCCTTGGTAGTGTTCTGGATTCAAAAAAAATCAGGACACAAACTTTTGATAGACCTAGGTCTACGTTATAAGAGCTCACCCTTTGGCAATTCACCACCATGGCAGAAGACAAGATGTCCTTTGGAGCTCACTACTGCTATTCCTTAGATCAGCTTCCAATTCCAAAAGCCGATTACTGAGTAACAAAAGTACTCTCTCCTCCTCAAAGACTATCCCCACAGCACTCTCAAGCATAACTGTTCTTGGGGTGGAGGCTAATGGTGCTAAGCAAAATATGGGCATAAAAAGCTAGGTCTTCCACATGGCAGGTTAATACTAACACATGGCCTACTACGCTGTTGGGATCTTTTACTTCCTGCCAGGCTGGGCCCAGCTCCCTGCTCCAAGAGTTGTGACCTAGCGCATAGAGTTGCAGCGCTACTCAAGTTTGGCCCAGCTGCAACTCTGTCATCATGTGGGGTGGTGCTGCATTTCCATCTGCCAGGTAGCAATGCCCGGGGTGGGAAGCCGGGCACCAACCCTGCGGAACAACGGCTGCAGGAGCCACTGCTGTTGGGTGAGTTTTTCGTTTTATGTTATTTTTTATATTCCCCCCCCTTTATTTCATGCTATTTTGTATTTGTGAAAAACACAGGGCTCAAATAATTAGTACTTCTACAGCACCTTCCATCAAAAGGTCTCAGAGTACCCCCAAAAACAAGGCCCCTAACATCCTGGTGAGATAAGTATTATTTCCATTTGATAGAGAGGGAAACAGACTTGCCCCGGTCATGCAGTGAGTCACTGTCAGAGCAGAACCAGAGCCCCAGTCTCCCGACTGTGTTCTCTGCTGTTACCATGCTGCCTCCCTAAAAAAATTCATCCTTTGGGCCGGGGTCTTATATGCCTGTAAAGGACAACAGCATGCCTCATCTTTCTGTAAATATTAATAATTTTTCACCTGTTAGTGTCGATTTCTAATGCAGGCTACATTGTCTGAGATGGTAATTATTTTGCAATACCACTTAACATGTTTGTTTTTCTTTTAAGTTTCTTGATTTCGTGGCACACTCGTTGGGAACTCTGATTTCAACCAACCAATTGAATACGTACAATTAAACAGAAACCCATCCCTGTTTCCCAGGAATATGTTACTGACCCTTACACTATACACAGGAAGGTATAGCCATCTGCAGAGTTACACAGAGTAAGCACTGACAGTTTGTTTTGGGAACCCCCAAAACTCAGCCACCCTAACAGAGGCCAACTGTAGCTTAAAACCTAACAAAGAGTACTTCTGAAATCAAACATATGGATTATCAGGGCAGGCTCTATCTTGTTTTGATTTAATATTCTCAGGCCAGGTTAATCTGTATCGGGGTTATCTGTTTGTCTGGGTGTCCAAAAGATTAAGGTAGCAAGCAGTTTTACAGATGCATGCTCTACTAACGGATTAATCGGAAGGATTTGATTTTTTGTTCCCTCCTAAATGCAAATGAAGTTTGATTTGGATTAACTGGGTCAGGCTGCTGTAGACCTATTTCCTAGGATGCCATGCAATTTAATAATCCTACTATTTTATTACAAGATGCATGATTAAATATAGTCATGCTCTGTGCTATATTGCCCTCCTAATATGCCTAAAACTAGTCATGGAAGGACCACCTTAAATGTGAGGAAGGTAGATCAGTATACATGCACATAACCTTTCTTCTAAGACTGTCAGTAGACACATCAATTTTGATGTGGACACATTCATTGGGAACTGAATTGAGATGATTAACTCTTTCCACACAAACCACCAGAGGAAGATGATTTTGAACTCACTACTGACCTTTGCTAAATATGAATATGGGACCTACAAAACAGATTAAAAACTACATATCCCATTAGTAATCCACTGAGCCATAATGTCTTCCTGACATCAATTACAGTTTTGAAATGGGATGGGGGTGAACTGTAGCTGCCAAGTTTATTAGTGTAGACCAGACCACATGGACCTGATTTTCCGGAATCCTTGTTACTTTGAATAGTAGCAGAGAAACGGACTGCACCCTTGTTAATTTCACTCAGCAGCAGCTTACCAAAGCAAAGCTATCAGCAGCAGCAGAGGAGATTGTACTCTCTCTCTGCAGGCTTGGGAAGACAGCACTGCACTGGTTTTACACTTGTGGGTTTACACTCAGTTCTCTGCCTCATTTCACACTAGATTCATGTCTGAAAAGACTATAAAACCTCCCACTCGCCACAAGCAGATTTTTCAAACCCAATATAACTTCAAGGTCCCTTTTATTGCCTTCCTACATCAGTTCAAATCCATTTGTATTATATTTGTGCCAAGCATATTGTTCCTCAATAAACATATTGCTTTATGTGACCACAACATTTCACTTATTAGGGAGATTGTCTCTAATTATTTGTAATAGACATGCGCAATTTCTCTGCATAAAATCCCCACACCCATCCTGAGTGTTCATCAACATTTTATTATTTTAAAATAAATAAGAGAACAGCAAGTATATGCAAAACAGAGAATGGCAGGTGTAAACTGGTCCTGGAAAACCCACTGTGAATTCCAGATTGGACTAAAACCACGATTTCTCGTAACAGAACTGGTGAGTTTCAATGAAGTAACAAACAGGTTCAAAGCATACAGTGTCTCTTTTAGTAGACTGACAAATAAATGACAATCAAGCTTTCAGGCCCCAAGGCTCTTTTTTCAGCAGCTGGCAGTTATGTGAAATTGGACCATGTTATAGATCTTGGCAGTTTTATAAGGATGGCTTGACCCATTTACTGTGATTTGCATACACTGGCATGACGAGATCTAAGATGAAAGCCTGCTGGATTGAGAGCTCACATTCCACTGCATGCAAAGGAGCAGATGGGTGAGTAAACAGGAATGTGTATATCACAGACATGAGAGAGGGAGGGTGTCTAGTACCGCTATACATGGACATACTTCTCAGCTTGTATAATCTGTGTTTAGTGGTGTGGGGGAAGCGATGAAGAGAAATATGTTTTTCATGTAAACAGACACCACCACAAATAAAGAACATTTTGACTTAGACGCTTGTGAATTGTCATTCTCAATTTCTAACTTGTGCACTTTTTTTGTCATTCAACATGACCTAACAATTTTTCTGTCTAAATCAATGAAAACAAAACAAACAATTATTGGCATTACAAGGACCACATAAAACGAAGCAAGAATAATTAATGCTCTTCTCTAGTCTAGTAAATTGCTTCAAACTGCAATGGAATCCTTAGCATATATGAACAGTTTTTAAAAACAATTTCCCTTTTATTCAATTGAAGGTCATTCCTACCGGTTTTGATTACTAAACGAACACTGGAGGTTGATCGTGACAGTTTACGTTCACTAAAGAAGATATCCCGGAACTGAAGGCTGCTTCGTCCCTGGTATTGCTGTTTTAAGTAAATATAGTTAAAACTAGACCACTTAACACAGAAACAGATGGCTGAATAGCACAACAGATGATTTCCCCCAGTTTCTCATGACTGGGAAGCAAGGCTAAAATCTATTCGTGCCAAATCACAAATGAATAGAATCTGGTGCTTTCAATCTAACTAAGACGACACACACTGTACAACCATCACAAAATCACCACTTCACACAGATTCTCAGCACTGGAATACTATGCAGGTCAAGACTAAGGGTATGTCTACACTGGAAACTTCGAAGCGCTGCCATAGGAATGCTCCCACAGCAGCGCTTTGAAGTGCGAGTGTGGTCGCGCGTGAGCGAGCTCTCCCAGCGCTCCTGGTAATCCACCTCCACGAGGGGATAAGCTCCGAGAGCTGGGAGAGTGGCTCCCGGCGCTCGGAGCCTGTCTACACTAGCGCTTTAAAGCGCTCTGACTTGCCGTGCTCAGGGGGATGATTTTTCACACCTCTGAGCCAGCAAGTTAGAGCGCTATCAAATGTAAGTGTAGACAAGCCCTAAGGTGCCACAGGGATGTGTGTGTGTGTAGGGGATTGTGGTTAATGGTGTGAGCTGAGCACCCACCAAACTGCCTATCTAGCTCCAGTCAATGTTAGCAGGCTCTTGCTTTCATGAGCAATAACAAAAAATTGACAGAAGACAGATGGCCTAATTTTCAAAAGCCTAGAGAAATCCAAGGGCCCACTGAGTCCAGTGGGATTTGTGGGTGCTCAGCAACTCTTTCTGAAAGCACACTTCTCTTACACACAGATACTCTCAGGTGGAAAGGTTCTACAGAAAAAGACAAAAACATACACACAAAGATTTTAAAAATATGCCCGTTTGTCTAAAGTTAGGTTCCTCGGTCCAGAGCTAGACACAAAAATAAGTGACTTGATCTTTCAAAACTGCTGAGCACCCAGGAAATCCCACTGGCTTAAAACCAGGCCTCTTATTTAGATGCTTACCTGTGAATTTAGGAGCTTAATTTGAGGCATCCAGGTTTGAAAATCCTATTAAATATTTCAAAGGGCAAAACTGTGTTACCTTCTTCTCTGACAAGTCATGATCAAGCTCATCTTCAGAATCCTCTTCGCTCTGCTGCTGCTGTTGCTGCTGCTCCTGCATGTCCTTCATTTTAATCAGCAATTCTGCTTTTGGTGCAGATGTGCTGTAGTAAGTGGAATTGGTTGTCAAGGAGATGGCAGAAGGCATGCCCTGCTCCTCTTTCCTGGTAAAAAAAACAGTCATAACTTTAATTAACTGCCTGACATCCTGAGCACTGAAAAGAGAGAACAGTCTTTCAAACCCATCATTTTGCCAAGTAAATGGACTGTTTAATGGAAAGATGATAACTATGGCAACAATGCAGGGTCAAATGTTGGAGGAAATATTGCCACACTGGAAGTCACAAAAGCTAGTTATCAACTTAGGCAATTAAAAGGAACTAGCAAAGCCTCCAGCTGGAAGCAATTATTCACAGTCTGTCTTTTAATTGCACTTTGTAACAGTGATTAAATCATTATTTACTATTCTTGATTAAACAGGCATTGGTATGAAGGCAATGGTTTTGTCTACATCTGTACTCTCACTGGTTAGTGATTCCATAATCCTCAAAACACATCTTCTGGTGAAAATGCAGCAGACCACATTTCATTTTTTCCATTATGAACCTTAAAGATCCTATTACTTTATGCAACACTCTCTTGATTAGTTGAAAAGTGGTCTTTATGGGGATTTTAAGAGACTCAGGAAGCAGAGTAATAAAATCAGAAATATTAGCAATGATCAACAATACCAAAAATACCACAGCGGATGAAGCAATACTGAATTTTCAAAATGCATTTAGTAAACATTTTTAAAGTGAAAGAATTAGGACACTGTTAATGACATGATTAAAATTCATAACTGGTCAAGGCAGTGCTTTAAGAAACATAAATTTAAAATCCTTTTCTTCTCTATTTTCTGTCTGAACTCCCCCATCTCTTGACTGGCACACTGTTATGCAAGCATGACTATCTCCAGCTCCAAATTAATTCAATGGAATTTGTCTGATTCTTTTTTGAATCCTGCTTTTACATAAGTAAGAAGAATACCCAATATTATAATAGTAAAACAAAACCAAGACATTTAGAAGGGATATAAACCTTCATGCTTCTGGGCATAGAGTGGCCTCTAACTATTGGAGGTCAGGCAAAAACTTTCTCCGAGGGCAGATTATCCCACATTTATTTATTACAGGCTTTTTTGCATCTTCCTCTGTAGTGCTTGGTGCTGGTCACTGTTGGAGGTAGAATATTGGATTAGATCAGTGGTTCTCAACCTGCGGGCTGCTTGCGGCCTGATCAGGACACAGATTCGGCCCATGTGACATCCTCAAGGCCATACAGGTAGTATTGTGTGGATGTGGCACACAACCCAGAGAACTGCATATGTGGCCCACAATGGTAAAGAGGTTGAGAACCACTGCTTTGATCCAGTATGGCAATGCCTGTGTTCCTGAGTGTGCATGATTGTTAACAGTTCTAGAAAAAGACTGCTTCCCTAGATCCAGAGACCAGCTATAACAAGGACAGTGACAGTGCAAGCTTCTCCATAACCCCATCCAGTATTGAGTCTTCAACCTGGAGGGCCCTGCCTTTGAGATTAGGAATATGTCTCTGATGAGATTGCTCACAGGATTCCAGTAAATATCAACTGTGATGAAAAATTTTGCGATGTCAGCATCTGTCCACTAGCAAACAAAAAAAACCTTGGTATAGAGAAGCCTTCACCATTAATGTGAGAGAAACCTAAACCAAGTTTGTCTCACACAGGCAGAAATTTTGATGCAACAGCCTTCAAGTTCCACTTTAAAAAGCACTACGATAACCTCAGTGCCATTATCTGTGAGAACACCTAGAAACGGTTTTTAAAAGTTCCCATAGCGTATTGATTATAACCACGCTTCAGGCTACCAAATTCAGGGCATTACACAATATAAGGTTGCTCATCGAACTTCAGGACAAAATTGTATCTGAAATTGCACCAACACTCAGAGATCAAAGATCTGTATGATTCAACTGCTTTTTTGTTATATTTTACTGTTCTGTTCCCATTCTCAACTAGGTAATAACAGGTTACTTTGATCCAGGTTATATTATCTATGTTCATTTTAAGTTTTCTTTGTAAGCCGTCTTGATATTATAAATACTAAAACGTTGCTCCTTTCCCTGTCTGGACCTCATCACACTGGATGGTCTTAGTGAAATTTCTAAAGTCTTTGAGAATTGTCTCATGATAGAATTCTAATTGTTCCTTCCCAAACTCCCTTATGTGATTGTTTAGCTTTTCCCAGTTTGGTTGTGGTGTAATGTAATAAATATATTACACCATAACTAACTTGTACAGAGCTTAACATATATATGTTCTTTGCAATAGGACTCTAATTTTTGCTCCTGTGATTATTGATCTGGTCAATAAATAACACTGCCAAAAATGCCATTTTAATGGGAATACCTAAAAATGAACAATATGAAGAAGGATCCTTAAATGTTTAGGGAAAAATACAAAGTTGGACAGCAACAAGGGAAAGGTCACTGGATTGTGGAAACACTTTACTCACTTTTCCTCTGCAATTTTTGGAGAAGGAACTTTTGGTAGGAGCTTTCTGCGTTGTTGAGCTTCTTCTAAGAGGTGTTCGTCTTTAGGGAAGATTCCCACCATCAGATCCATCGTAGTTTTTATTTTCACATTAGGATCCAAAATATCTGCTAGAGATTTATCTTTTCCCACAATCTCTCTGGCTAGTTCCTCAGACTTCCAGTCTTCAAAGGTCTTTTCTTTGGCCTTCACGTAGCCGATTACAGGGATGGAGGCATCAGTGTCCTTCAAGTTGTTCCCAAGTGCTTCGGCTGATTGTGGGTCAGGGAGTCTGGTTTTGCTCTCAGGCTCTGGTTCTACACCCTGCCTTGTGTAAGCACAGAAACGTGAGTAGGATTGCTCAGAAGTACTGAGTGTTTTAATCTGGTCCTTCTCCAAACCACTAGGTAAGGCAGGAGGCTCCATGGTGCTCACGAGGTTCTGGCGACTTTCCTTCTCTGCATTGCTCTCAGAATGAACTATCTTGATGGGAACCATTTTTACTGTAGTGTTGTTATCTATCACTCTTTCAATTCTGGAAAAAAAGAAAGGGAAATTAACTGTTGTAAATTCAAGATCTTTTGATGCTGATTCTTATCCATAAAAAGGGAAAAGGTCTGTCTGTATGCTAACAAAGATCAATTTATTAATACAAGGAAACCTTTTCTCATATCACATCTCAAACCCTCAACTTAGGGATCTACCTTTTCTCAGACATTTTAAAAGTAAATTATTATTTCACTTACACAGATCTCCAGCATTAGCCTCACACTACATAAAACATGACTTCTCTATAGGCTACAGGACTGACAAAGTACAATACTTACACCTGTCTTGAAACAGTTCAAAACATGAGTTTATAAAAAAAATGCATTTTTTAAAAAAAACCCTGCACATAAAATATGAAAGTCTCATAATCAGAACCTAGTTTATCTTTGCATAAATAGAAAAAAAGGAAGAAAAAATGAGAGAGAAGGAAAGAAGAAGAAAAAACAGCTACTCAAAAAAAATAATTATATTTAAGCCTAAGTTTTTGTCACGGGTATTTTTAATAAAGATCATGGACAGGTCATGGGCAATAATGAAAAATTCACGGAAGCCTGTGACCTGTCCTTGACTGTTACTGAGAATCTCCATGACAAAATGAGTAGCCTGGGCAACCGGGGGGCAGGGGGAAGAGGTTGGGAGCTCCGGGCTCCCCCTCTGCTGGCAGTTCCCCCCGCCTCCTGCAGCGGCTGGGAGGTCTAGGGATCCCCCCTGCTGCCCACAGTGGCCGGGAGCAGCGGGGGTCCCTCTTGCCGGCGGGGGTCTCCCCTGCTGTCCGCAGTGGATGGGAGCAGCGGGGATCCCCCTTGCTGCCGGGTACCCCATGCCGCCTGCGGTGGCCGGGAGTGGTGGAGGTCCCTCTGCCGCCCTCAGCGGCCGGGAGCAGTGGGGATTCCCCCTGATGTCCGCGGGGAAGGTGGGGTATAGGGGAGCGGCGGGAGTCCCCCTTGCTGACCGTGGCGACCAGGAGCTGCGGGGTACCTGCAGCTCCCAGCCAGCACTCGCTGAAATCATGGAGGTCTTTGGAAGTCATGGATTCCGTGACTTCCATGACTAAATCAGAGCCTTAATTATATTCAATTCTGCATTGTTTTGTCAGTGACAGCCTATTGCAGGGATCCTCTAATATATACTACTGAGCTATCTTGTGCTTAAGACAAGACATTCAATCAAGAACATATCTTTTTTAATGGTAATTTAGATTTTAAATTAGAAAATAACATGTTAGATAAACAGCAGCTCTGTTTACACTACTGGAGTGTGTGTGCTGTATGTACAATATAAAACCAAAACACAGATGGGGTGGTTTCAAGTTTGAAGGAAGTTTAAAATTATTGCTTTAATGTTGTGGGTTTGGAAGGTTTAGCCCAAGTAAAGGAACACTGGTAAAATATCTGGTTTCTGCTAGCTGGCTTTCTTTTAGATTAGTGACTGAGAGACATACACATATTGCTGCTTGGCTATATGTGTGGGTGTGTCCCAGAAGTAAAAATAAAGCTATACTTTACTGTACTTTCATGGAGAACAGAAAATAAGTCAATATTGTACTCCTCTGCAGCAGTAATCTATATATTTATATTTGTGTCTGTATGAATATACAGACTATATTACACACATTCACTCACCCCTATATGAAATGACATATATAGGTGATATTTTGACTATACTGTATATGCAATATTCTGATAGATCTAAAAAAGAATTCTTCTTAAAATAAGGGGGAAAATCCTTCTACAGTAAGGATCTTTTCAGACTGTCAGTTGTTTTGGAAAGTTCACACTCAACTCTGTCTTTCACGCCAAGCTCTCTCAGCTCACAATTCAGCAAATCACTTAAGCATGTGTTTAAGAACCAGTGACTTCAATTGGACTTATGCACAAAGGACATGTTTAAGAGCTTTGCTGAAAAAGGACCTTATTTCTTTTTTCTTAAAAAAAAAAAATCATAAGGAAGAAAAAAACCCACCTTAAAAATGAAAGACAAGAATTCTACACTAAAATAGCAAGCATCAGTCAAGTGATAGTGTTATCACACTGCCCAGTATCAAATATATATGGTGAGATTTTCTAGAGTGCTAAGCATTACTATAACTCTGATCTACCCAAAGTCAGTGGTAAAATTCCTTTTGACTTCAGCGGGAACAGAGAGAGACGCTGGGTGCTTTTGAAAATCTCCTCTGAAGCACATTCAAACTGATGCATGCACAAACATACCCATAAAACCCATTACATATTTCCTAATCTAGTGTATGAAATTCCAGATCCTCATATAAACTACACTTATAGCTATCACTAAGCTGAACCCACAAAATGGCATAATTGTTTCCATAGCATAAATTATTGAAGAGTGGCTGCTGCTGCTGCTCTGTGGTAAATGTTGAAGCCAGCATCCCATCATAATCCCAGTTTTTATTATCCCCTAATGACCCCAAAAAAGAAAGTGATCCCACGAAATCTGGCATCCAGCCTCTTGAACTTGAGTATAGAGATTTTCACAGAAATTTAGTAAAATTCAGAAAAGGAATTTGGAAAATAAAGGTGTATTAAAATGTTTTGCCCAACTATGAGTGGTTTCTAAGCCACTACATACAGGGAGCTAAAACAATTATTGTGCAAGAAAATTGAATTCATTTTGGTGGCACCTATTCCAGAAGCTTACATGTGAGATACAATTATCATTATCTGCAAATTATGAATTTTGAGGGTTTTTTGTTTTTTTTCCAAATAAAAGTTTTGAAAGCAGCTTGGTTATGGAAACTTCCCCACAGTTCACTTAGTCAGAAGTTCCCTAAATTAATGTGTGAGTGTGTGGGGAAAGGGAATATGTGGGGGATAGGGGACTGGGGAGAAATGCGGAGGAGAAAGAATCAGATATAGAGCTGAGGCAAAGGACCAGAAGAGACATGGATTGGGTGGGGATCACACAGTAGGATTGCAGGTAGGTATCTTCTCTGCTTTTTGAATGACCACGTACTAGGCAGGAGGGGGGCAAAAAGTTGTACTCCTGTGGGAATTCTGTGCCATTGCACAATGCAGAATTTTGCAGAAAATGGTGTACGTGCAAAATTTCCTTCTTCCCCCCCCCCCCAATGAGCTGCAGAGATGTTGGCCATCACTAGAGGCCGCTGGACCCGGCAGAGTGCAGCTTGCAAATAGAAGACAAGGCTAGGGGGAAGTGGGAGGGAACTGGAGGGTTCCTAGCAGCTGCAGTTCCCAGCACGTCCTGAAGAAAGGACTTGGCACGCAGGAAACTCCGTGCAAGCCTGGGACCCAACATCAGGCTGTTTCTCCCTCTGGATACTTGGGCTCTGGGGGTACAGGGTGAGAGTGTCTGGGCTGGGGGGGAGGGACGGGCACGCAGCTAGGCTCTGGCGAGGAAGGAGGTGAGAATGTCTTTGCTGAGGGGGCAGGGCTGGGCTCTGGGGGGAATGAGGTGTGAGTGTCTGGCCCCCCGGCTGGGCCCTGGAGGGGGAGGGGGAAGAGAAACAGGAACTGGGTTTTCATAGGGGTTTCTTTAACTCTCTACTCCTGGGGAATTATTGTGTGTGTGTCTGTATTGTTACAGATATACTTGCTGACAGGTATTTTGAAATAAATTACCAAAATAATTGAAACTGGCGTGATTATGTAGTGTTATTTTGACAAATACAATTTGCAGAATTTTCAAATATTGTGTGCAGAATTTAATTAACTTTTTGGTGCAGAATTTTTAATTTTGGAGCACTGAATTCCCTCAGGAGTAAAAGTAGGGGGAAACGGATTGGCAGAATATGGAGGGGATGACTGAAGGGGAGTAGGGCAGGGGAAAAAGGCATGGAATGAGGTTGGACGTGACGGGGGATGCACAAAGAATGTGTGCGCAAGGGAAGGCACCAATACAGGTGCAGAGACCTTGAGGAGGTATCGATCGGAGTGCAAAGAACCTGGGGAGGAGCTTGGGGAGTGGAAGGGCGATACTACGGCACTCTAAGAGGCAGAGGACATAGAGGTGGGGGCAGAGGATAGCAGACTTTGGAGAGGTGGAGTTACGGAAGGTGGGTGCAGGGGATTGGGGAAGGCATGCATCCGTGGATGGATGGAAAAGTGGAGTCTTAAACAGGTTAAATATCTAGAATAAGGTAAATGCCTAGAGCTGCTTATATGATAAAAGCTTCCCCCTCTTCTCCACACCCCTTCATACCCTGCCCTGATATCACTCCCCTCTGCACATACACCTTCCATGGACTTGCTGAAATCTGCAGAAGAGGAGCCGGGTTTGAGTGGGATCTCTTAAGAGACCCTGTCTGTTGGAGCATGGCTTTTCTCACCTCCTCTCCCTATGTGCTAATCCAATTTACATTTTTGGTGCCCATTAAGAAAACAGGGAAAATCACGAACAAACAACAAAAATATAGTTGAAGAGTTCAGGTTGAAAGAGTGCTTAAATGGAGTCCAGCCAAGGCTCCCTCCTACCCCAAACTGCGCTCTCCTGACAAAAATTCTATACTTGTTAAAAGACCTGCAAGATGTACAGGTAAGGGAACCAGCCTGCTCCTTACTGCCCCATGCAAACTTAACCCATTCAAACTTAACTTTGCCCCCTGGTTTTGTCCTACAACGAAATATGCTGTTGAGAACACACTGCTGATTTTACATATTAAGACAGATTGTCCACACTCCCTAAGGGATATGGACAGCCAAATCTCATTAAGATTAGTGGAAACTGGGCATCCAAATCCCCATGACATTTTGTGAGCAGTCAGTCTAAATATGTAGTCAAGATTTCCAAAGAGGCATAATCCCAGGGCATACAAGTTATTGGATTCAATGCTAGGGTAGGTAACTGGGTGAAATTCTATGGCCTGTGATATATAAAGGGGTCAGACTAGTTTGTCCCTTCTGCTTTAAAAATCCATGAAGCCACATGAACACTGAAGAAGGTTTTCTCACAGTATGATGTGTTGGTCAACTAGAAGAATGTCCATAGGAATAAAAAGAGTGGAATGACTGACAAGGTTTTGTGTGTGATAAGCTGGTTTTGGATCTTGTATGGTTATATAAGTATGTGGAAAGGGTAGAGAGTTTTGAGACGGAGGTAAAGGGGCCTGCAAAGGTATGGAGAGGTATGCAGAACAGGATTGCTTACAGGTTTGGATATTTAATCATATTAACTATATTGTTTAGAAATTAATACACACAAGATTCTTTTTCGTAGCAAGCTATTCAATAGCTTACTGGAAATGTATCTCTTAAATATAAATGGGACTATGTAATATTCCTGCCCTTTATTTTGTAATTGGCATTTTTGTGTGTGCAAATTTAAGGATTCAAAGTTAAAGTTGGATGGGCAGCATAAGTCAGGTGGGGCAATGGTAAATGAAGGAGAATTATATGGAAGTGGAGAACTATTAAATTCCAAATTTACTAATTATTGTGGCATTTTTGAAGAGTATTTGGTTAAAAAAGTATAATTTTACTGGAAATACTTTGAAATGCACTCTCAACCTTCACTCTTTTAAGAAAGTTTTCAATTATAATATATTGTACACACCATAAGTACAGTGTATTTCTCCATGCAATAAAATAATTCTAGCTACGATGTTGCAGAAATTGTCATGCCTATCCAATTTACATTATCAGCAAGACATCTTCCCTACAGAAAGGCAGATATGTATTATAACATATATATATATATATATATATATATATATATATATATATATATATATATATATATATATATATATATATATATATATAACAGTACCAGACACTAGAAGCCTACATTACACACACTAACATTCCTGAAAACTGGCATGCAAGGAATCAGAACGTGTTAAGCATCATTGTTAAATTGTATATTTATGCTAAACTACGCAATGTATTCCACTTATGAAATAAATATAGTAAAGAACAGAGATATGACACACATTTTCCCACTTGTTACAGTAACTGTTTCATTAGATGAATAATTTGAGGACAATAAATTGTATACATACTCAAGGACAGTGGTGGAGATTTTTGAAGTGTTAATGGAAGATGTATGGCTAAATCCCCATACACTGCTTTCAAAATGTCAACCAATATATGTGCATATAATCAGGCACATTGACATCAAAGTTGTGTAAAAAGGCAATGCCAAATAAACTTAATTTACCATGTATTCTTCAATATCCATTCACAATGCAGTACGGTAAGGAACTCATTACTGTAATTCACCACTGTACCTAGGGATTGGAGATCATGTGATATATTTCACTTATTGTAATAAGAATAGTCACGCTGGGTCAGACCAATGGTCCATCATGTCTTTTGACAGTATTCTGTCTTTTGACAGTGGCTAGTGTCCAATGCTTCAGAGAGAATGAACAGAACAGTCTATTATTATCAAATAATCCATCCCCTGTTATTCAGTCCCGGTGGGGTTGCCAGCCCTCCAGGATAGTCCTGGAGGCTCCAGGAATTAAAGTTTAATCTTTAATAAAAGATTATGTAATTTGATGAAACCTCCAGGAATATGAAAAGGAGTACTAGTGGCACCTTAGAGACTAACCAATTTATTTGAGCATAAGCTTTCATGAGCTACAGCTCACTTCATCGGATGCATTTAGTGGAAAATACAGTGAGGAGATTTATATACACACAGAACATGAAAAAATGAGTGTTATCATACACATTGTAAGGAGAGTGATCACTTAAGATGAGCTATTACCAGCAGGAGAGCGGGGTGAGGGGGAGGAGAAAACCTTTTGTAGTGATAATCAAGGTGGGCCATTGCCAGCAGTTAACAGAAACGTCTGAGGAGCAGTGGGGGTGGGGGAAATAAACATGGGGAAATACTTTTACTTTGTGTAATGAAACCTCCATTCCCAGTCTCTATTCAAGCCTAAGTTAAATTGTATCCAGTTTGCAAATTAATTCCAATTCAGCAGTCTCTCGCTGGAGTCCGTTTTTGAAGTCTTTTTGTTCTAATATTGCGACCTTTAGGTCTGAAATCGAGTGACCAGAGAGATTGAAGTGTTCTCCGACTGGTTTATGAATGTTATAATTCTTGACATCTGATTTGTGTCCATTTATTCTTTTATGTAGAGACTGTCCACTTTGACCAATGAACATGGCAGAGGGGCATTGCTTGCACATGATGGCATATATCACATATGGTAGATGTGCAGGTGAACGAGCCTCTGATAGTGTGGCTGATGTGATTAGGCCCTATGATGGTGTCCCCTGAATAGATAGGTGGACACAGTTGGCAACGGGCTTTGTTGCAAGGATAGGTTCCTGGGTTAGTGGTTCTGTTGTGTGGTTGCTGGTGAGTATTTGCTTCAGGTTGGGGGGCTGTCTGTAAGCAAGGACTGGCCTGTCTCCCAAGATTTGTGAGAGTGATGGGTCGTCCTTCAGGATAGGTTGTAGATCCTTGATGATGCGTTGGAGAGGTTTTAGTTGGGGGCTGAAGGTCATGGCTAGTGGCGTTCTGTTATTATCTTTGTTGGGCCTGTCCTGTAGTAGGTGACTTCTGGGTACTCTTCTGGCTTTGTCAATTTGTTTCTTCACTTCAGCAGGTGGGTATTGTAGTTGTAAGAATGCTTGATAGAGATCTTGTAGGTGTTTGTCTCTGTGTGAGGGGTTGGAGAAAATGCGGTTGTATAGTAGAGCTTGGTTGTAGACGATGGATCATGTGGTGTGGTCTGGGTGAAAGCTGGAGGCATGTAGGTAGGAATAGCGGTCAGTAGGTTTCCAGTATAGGGTGGTGTTTATGTGACCATCGCTTATTGGCACCCGTAGTGTCCAGGAAGTGGATCTCTTGTGTGGAGTGGTCCAGGCTGAGGTTGATGGTGGGATGGAAATTTGTTGAAATCATGGTGGAATTCCTCAAGGGCTTCTTTTCCATGGGTCCAGATGATGAAGATGTCATCAATATAGTACAAGTAGAATAAGGGCATTAGGGGACGAGAAGCGTTGTTCTAAGTCAGCCATAAAAATGTTGGCATACTGTGGGGCCATGCAGGTACCCATAGCAGTGCCGCTGATTTGAAGGTATACATTGTCCCCAAATATGAAATAGTTATGGGTGAGGACAAAGTCACAAAGTTCAGCCACCAGGTTTGCCGTGACATTATCGGGGATACCGTTCCTGACAGCTTGTAGTCCATCTTTGTGTGGAATGTTGTTGTAGAGGGCTTCTACATCCATAGTGGCCAGGATGGTGTTTTCAGGAAGATCACCGATGGATTATAGTTTCCTCAGGAAGTCAGTGGTGTCTCAAAGATAGCAGGGAGTGCTGGTAGCGTAGGGCCTGAGGAGGGAGTCTACATAGCCAGACAATCCTGCTGTCAGGGTGCCAATGCCTGAGATGATGGGGCGTATAGAATGCTCCAGGTCATCCAACCAAAATTGGCAACCCTAGCTTCTGTCAGTCAGAGGTTTAGGGACACCCAGAGCATGGGGTTGCATCCCTGACCATCTTGGTTAATAACCATGGATGGACCTATCCTCCATGAAGTTATCTAATTCTTTTTTTAACCCAGTTATACTTTTTTGCCTTCACAACATCTCCTGGCAATGAGTTCCACAGGTTGACTGTGCATTGTGTGAAGACGTTCTTCTTTATGTTTGTTTTAAATGTGCTGTCTATTAATTTCACTGGATGACCCGTGGTCCTTATATTATGTGAAGGGGTAAATAACACTTCCTTATTCACTTTCTCTACATCATTCATGATTTTATAGACCTCTATCATCTCCTCCCTTAGTCATCTCGTCTCTAAACTGAATAGTCCCAGTCTTTTTAATCTCTCCGCACATGGAAGCTGTTCCATGCTCCTAATAATTTTTGTAGTCCTTCCCTGTACCTTTTCCAATGCCAATATATCTTTTTTGAGATGGGGCAACCAGAACTGCATGCTATATTCAAGGAGTGGATGTACATGGATTTATAAGGGCATTATGATATTTTCCCTCTTATCATCTATCCCTTCCCTAATGGCTAGTATCATTGTTCGCTTTTTTCATTGCCACTGCACATTGAATAGATGTGTAAGCAGTGTCAGGATGAGCTCCACCCTGACATCTGGTGGTGAGGTGTGGCAAGTTGTGGAAAAGAACTTCAGGGGCTGATCTCATTTGCATAGGCACACCCACTCCGCCTAGAATGAGGCCATAGCTGCCCAAATGGTCACTTTATTGGGGCAGGAAGAATAAATTGTTATTACCCTGATTATGGGAACTGTGCTTGGAACTGTACTTGGCCTTTTGTTATGATGGAGGGACTCACCATCCACTAAGTAGCACTCGCTAGGCAAGGGTCATGGGTTCCAAAACTCTGTGAATTGAGAGAGGCTGGGGACAAGTATTAATACTTGGTGGCATGGGCCCCTTGGTGAGGGCCTTCCATGCTAATTGCACTTCCTCCTCTCTCCACTGTGGAATATCAGAGCTAATTTTGATTCCATTAGGAGTCTAGTTACAGGCTGCTGAGCTCACTTTGGGCTAATGGTGTACCAGCATTGAGGCTCCCCTACTACAAGCTGAATTCACCAAAGAGCTGAAATCACTGAGCGTTGTGTTAAGTAGGGGGGGGAGCCTGAAGATATATTGTGGAGCAGTTTGCGGGACGGCTGGAGTGCCTTGTGGACCGGCTGGCAGAGTTGCTTGTGGGACGCGGAATGGAGCAGTTTGTGGACCGGCTGGTGGAGCAGTTTGTGGGATGGCGGGAACTGCTTGTGGGCCGCAGAGCGGAGCCAAGCAAAGCAGTTCGTGGGGCGGTTGGTGGAGTGGAGCGGAGCGGAGCGAAGGCCTATGGAGCTGTGGGACGGTCAGCTTCAGATCATGTAAGGTGCCCCTCTCTCTCCCCCCCCCCGCCCCAATCTCCACCCAGGTTGGGAGGTAAAGCTCTGCAGATAAACTTTCGAACTCTGGGGCTGCCCTGACCAGGGACAGAGACTTTTGGGTCATTGGACTTTTGGGACTCTGGGTGATTTCAGGTTGCTGGACTCAAGAACCAAAGGGAAAAGGGCATGCCCCAATTTGCCTGGGGCGGGTCTTTGCTCATGGGTTGTGAATCCTGTTGGTTGTGTTTCCCCAGCATAATGCCACACTGTTTCTCTCTGTTATTAAAAGGCTTTTTGCTACACTCAGACTATGTGCTTGCGAGAGGGGAAGTATTGCCTCTTGGAGGTGCACAGCGGGGGTGGTATATATTTGTCCCCGGTCACTGGGTGGGGGCTCGAGCTGGTTTGCATTGTGTTATTGGAATGGACCCCCTAGATATTGAACCCGGCCCTTGTTGCTGCCAACTCTGACGGGCAGAAGGGTTACAGATGTTATTAGAGAACTATCCATGATGACTCCTAGATTTCTTTCTTGAGTGGTTACAACTAATTTAGACCCCATCATTTTTTATGTATACTTGGGATTATGTTTTTCAATGTGGATTATTTGGCATTTATCAGTATTGAATTTCATCTGCCATTTTGTTGCCCAGTCAACCAGTTTAGTGAGATCTCTTTGCAATCAGCTTTGGCCTTAACTATCTTGAGTAATTTTGTATCATCTGCAAATGTTGCCTTGGGTTCACCTGCTTTTCCAGATCATTTATAAATACATTGAAGGTGTTTCCTTATTTTGCTTTCTGATGTAACCATCACAGAATTGAGCTGTAGTTTTCAGTACCAGAATTTCCTTGTATTGAACAAAGAAAATACTAGGTCTTTAAAGAAACGAATTATATCAATTTATAATTGATGGATTACAATGCAAGTATTTCAGCAAATTCATGAGCTTAAAACACCCCCCCCCAAAAAAAACCCAAAACAAAACACCCCACACCACACACACATACAAAACTTTAACCTCTGGATTCCTCAAGTTCTTTACTAGGGTAAAACAAATGATTACTGAAGGATACTGTCTTCTAGAGAGGCTTCATTAAAAACAACAGATTTCTGCCACAAAAAGGTGCTCAGAAAAGGAAAAGGTAATTTGCTAGCTGTGAAGTCACATTTTATGAAAATCATGAGGTGCAAAAAATCTAGAAAACATGCAACAGCAACATCAATCTGTCAAAAATTCTTTCATTTTACAAATGCCATTTTTGATCCTGAAAAACTGAAAATAGCCCAGATAAATCTATATCACTACTGTGGAAAATAACCAGACATTCACACAGAGAACACACCGGGAACACATCGAAAGAAAATATATAATTGCTGACCTTTAAAAAAAAATATGCCTCTTTCACTCAGCATAGCAACTCAATACTCATTTAGTGAATATCGTTTGTCTGCACTTTTCAACCATGAATTATAATGTCATATTAAGTGTTTAATGAAAACTTATATTCCTGAGCCTCCTGGAAGGGTTTATTATATAGCAGGAAAATGACTGTTTATGACATTATTGTATGCAATGTTGTTGCAGGGCCCATGTCGGTCCCAGGATATTACAGAGACAAGGTGGGTGAGGACTGGACCAACTTCTGTTGGTGAGAGAGATAAGCTTACACAGAGCTTTTTTTCAGCTCTGGGAAATGTACTCAGAATGTCACAGGTAAATACAAGGTTGTGTTTACTTTGTATTTAACTGCGACACACTGAGTACATTTCCCAGATCTGAAGAGCAGCTCTGTGCAAGCTTGAAACAGAAGTTGGTCCAATAAGATATTACCTCACCCATTTTGCCTCTGTTTATGACATTGGCAGCATGGGATGCCGTACAGCAGATTATGAACCAGCTTATATTTGCTTCAACATCAGACACAAAGTGTATTAAAATGGGGGAGGGAGAAGACTGGTTTACATTCTCTGACATTGGCTTCCGAGTCAGGTGATATAAAAAGTGATGCCACTTGTTAGCAACCATCAGCAGGCTGCTCAGAAATGCCAAGCTGCATTAAAAACTTTTATTTGGAAAAAAAAACAAACAAAAAAACCCCTCAAAATTCATAATTTGCAGATAATGATAAGTGTACCTCACATGTAAGCTTCTGGAATAGGTGCCACCAAAATGGATGCAATTTTCTTGCACAATAATTGTTTTAGCTCCCTGTATGTAGTGGCTTAAAAACCACGCATAGTTGGGCAAAACATTTCATCCCATTTAGATAGTTTCTGTAATGGAAATTCCAGTTAAAATTTTAGAACAGAGAAGCATTTCTATTGATCTACTGTCCTTCAGCAGAAATCAAGACAGACCAGTTGAATGATTCCAATGGAATTAACTGGAATTTCAAATATGGTTTAGATATTTGTTGCAGCAATTGCTATTGCCCTACAGAAGTGTGTCACTTGCAAGACATGCTGGAAAGGTTAATACTGAATAGACCCAAAGGAGGCTTCTTCAAACTTCTTCACTAAAAGCAACAGCCAATTATTAACAAAACCTAACATGGGGGAGGGGCTTCTAAAAGGCACATAATTGTAAAGGCACAATACCTTGCTGGGTTCTCATCCTGGACAGATACAGGAGGCTTGTCAGTCAGCTTCTGTGGAGCAAACTGAGGTGAAGGGGACCTTGATGTCTCCATTCCAGGTTTCTGAAGGTAGCGATACTTTGAAGACAATACAGGTTCAGATTTTAGATGTGCTTTCTCTTCTAAGTGCTGACACACATTCTCTGTGGATGCTGTTTGCCGGAGCCCCTGAGGATGAGCGCTCTTTAGTTTTCCATTGAACGCTGAAGGACTCTGAGTGTAACCCGTAATTACCTCACCAGAGCTGGGGGAAATGGACTGAATGGGCTTGCTGGGTACTGCCAGGAGTGATTCTGAAGAGGTGCTGAGTGAGGTGGAATTGTCCTGACCCCTGTATTTATTATCTCGTTTGGGTGGGGGAGGCCTCTGAGGGGCAGGTCCACGTCTCTTGTTCAGCAACGTCAGCTCTGTCCACTGACTTTCCTCTCCTCTGCCTTGTGGCGGACAGGAGTGGCTCTCCTGCAATGTCTGCGGCTCAGAATAAGTGAGAAGGGGCAAGCTGCAATCCTTGCTTTTCTCATTCACATTTTCCTGGGAGTATCTGTAATCACTGGGCAATGTCCCGGACCTTCCCCTGCTCTCCTGAGACAAGACAATAGGTTCTCTTGTGTGAAATGGTCTAACAGATGCCTTCCATTTGGGTCCTAAATTTTGGTCCAGCTGAGCCCTTTGTTCTCCTAGGTTATCTTCTGGGAATCCTGTATCAGCTTGCCTAGAAACAGAAGAAAAACCATTAGTCAGTTACTGTGCTATTATTTCCTCCTGTGTATTGCTACAGAAGTACTGGGAAGCTTGGAGACAGATGATGTCTGCCATATAATATTAACTAACAGCTACAACCTACTTTAAAATATATATAATATTGTATTTCTAATGTAATGTGAAGAGTCAAAGCACAATGTCGGTCTAAATTAGGTTATTTTGTGTCATGCAATGTGACATAGCTTTGAGTTACCTGAGGCACTACAATGCACATGGTATATCTGAACATGCAAGACAATTTTCTTCTAATTTTTGTGTAAATTAAAAGAATGGTTTCCTTGTATGGCCTTCAACACTCAATTAACATTTCTTTCAATTTCCAAGTAAGTAACGAATGCAGTATCTAACTAAATGCAGATTATCAAACAAGTTCGCTCTCTATTATTTTAAAATGGCATAGTAGACCACATAATTCACAGCCCTCGTTAATATGGAAAAATTAACATAATCTTGGGGTTTAAATTTGCAGATATAAATTACTGATGCAAAATGAGTGCACACTGACAAAAGCATCAAATACGCTGGTACTGATAAGGTGAGGGAAGAGAGGGGAAGGGATATCTTTTAGAAACAGAAAATAAAGGCACAATATTTTGGATTGAAGTCTATATTAGACTTGACGAGTAAATCAGATGGAGTCTTTGTCCCTACAGCATGAAGGATTGCTGTGGCCAACAAGTCCTGTCTCATCTTATACAGATATTTTTGTTTTACTCCTAGTCTGTATTTCTTTTTGCTTTGTAGTCACCATGTTGAAGCAACTCAAGGTTGGTGCCAAGAACAAGAAGTATAGTTGAGTTGTGCTCACAAGAGAAAGACACATCAGAAAAGAGAGCAAAAATACCTCTGAGACCCAGAAAGAAGGCAGGTTTGTTCTCTGCTTAGAGGAGGCTGGAGAGATACTGTGAGCTGAGAAAAGAAGCTGTAACAGAAAAGTAAAAGGTTTCACAGTCCATTATTTCATTTGTGCCACTGGACCTTTTGTTATCTGTATTTGGAAATGAGACTGGGCAAGTGTAAAAGGGACAACAAGTTTTCCTTTTTAAAAAAAACTGGAATATTTGAGTAATGAAACACAACAAAATGAAATCTGACATCAACGGTTACATTGCCACTTTATCAATCTATTGATCTCAACACGATTCTAAAGTGGAAAGCTTCCTTTACTTATTGCAGGTGTTATTTCCACAGGCATTAAAAAATTAGTGCGTACTCATATTTGATTTCGTTTTTAAAAGGCAGCTCAAAATATGCTTATTTCTATTTTAACTTCAAAATGTCACAGTTTTCCACCCCCTTTCTGCCAAAATACCTTACTTTAAAACAGAGGGTTGAAAAACCTAGTACAGGTAATATAAAGATCACCTATTATTAATTTTTTTTTGAGTAAGGCACCAAACCTCCATTTTTCCATATGGCACACTGAGCTTAGTCCCTTGCATCAACTACATCATATTTGAAATTACATTGAAATTATGTTGTGTCACAACATGAAAACTTGATAACTGAATCAAGTCATCACTAGTTCCTCAGTGTGCTGTCTGGAGACAAAGTAGAAAAATTCAAGCTGCGTGGGTGCCATTGCACATTTTATTCAACAGCTGAAGATGCTGTTTTCCCAAGCAGGTCATGGTGGGAGGTAAAACAATGACTCAGTTACCTAAGGTTTGCAGTGCTGATAAGTATAGTACTATAATTTTGTTTCTGTATTTTAAAAACCTCATGTTTCTTTCCTTCTAAGGCGATAAACTGGACAGTGTCTGAAACAAACAAAAGGCCTGATTTCAAGCAAAAAGGTCACACCAAGTCTGAAAAAGTGGGAATTTTTTGTAATATTTGTATGAAACCTATGTATGCCTCAGTTTCCCTATATGCTGCATTGTTACCTAGGGGTCTCAGGCAGGCTAAGACACAGGTATCAATGGTGCCTAGCTGTCTGGGTCTTAAGTCTCATATCAGTGGAGCTCCTGAGAATACAATGGCAGATCCAATTGCCCAGTCATTGACACCTAGCAACCACCACCATAGATTGCCCCACCTCTCTGCAGGAAGCCAAGCAGCATTTCCCCAGTGGGAGAACAAAGGTCCGGAGGGGGGTTAAGCATGGACTGCGGGAAGAAGGCAAGCACACCTGGGAGTCTGATGGTTGGGGCTCACTATGGTTGGGCTCTGAGCTAACCAGAATGGACTATGCTTTAATTGCATTCCTCTATAACAATTTAAGAACTTCCTCTGCTGTGTTCCAGATGACTAATAAACCCTACTGTTTTGACAATGCTGTGTGAGAGTCACTGCAAATGCTTGGAGAGGTGCACTGATCCCTAAAAAGTGTACAATTCTCCATCAAGGGTCCATCGCATTTAGACTAGCTGAACAGAGCTCACGGCATGAAGCAGGAGTGCTGCAGGCCTAGTCTAAGGAGGTGGTGAGACTGTGTGGCTTATCTTGGAGGAAAAGCGAGACCCTTAAGGGAGTCTGCCACACTGGAGAGATTCTTTCTACTCCAAGGCTCCAAGGCTGGGGGCCATAACACCCATCCTGTGGATCTAGGACATCAGGTAATCCTAGGGCTTGTCTACACACTGCCAGCAAAGGACACTAGAGGGGTGTACAGTCTATAGGATGGTTTGGATTAAGACATAAGTAGAAGTTAGGTTTTGGGCTACACTGAAGCAGTGAAATTGACAAGAAAGCTGGCTCCCAGCTCCCCAGCCAGGCTGCTGCCGGGTCTCTGCTCCAAGCTGGGCTGCCAATCAGGCTCCCCGGGTTGGGCTGCCACCTGGGCTCCCCACTCTCTGCTGGGAGCCCTGCGGCTCCCCATGGTCCTGGCTCCCCGCTCCCTGCCAGGAGCGCGGTAGCCAATCAGACACGAAGTGCAGATCTCCTCGCCAGAGGCGAGAAGCCCCCAGCAGCTGCCTCCAACTCCCGGCTGGGAGCGTGGAGGCAAGAAGCACTGGGAGACTTTTCCTCCACCCCAGGCTGAGAAGGGAAGCCCTGAGGGGCAGCAGGGTTCCCAGTGGTTCCTGGGTCCAGGGTTCCCAGCGCAGAGCTCTGGCTCTCAGTCCCCCATACTGCCCCTCTTCAGTCCATGGAAATGCTCCTGGTGAGGACACCCACCACCGACAGAAGGAGGGGAGTGTGAACATCAGCCACCACAGTAATTACTGTTAGTTAAAGTGTAAAAAAGATCAGAGATAAGTTGGAGACAGAGTGTCATGGGAAAGTAAGGGTTAGCAAGGACATAACCCAAGGTTGTTACCATTATGCTTTTTGTTATAATTGGTTTGAGCAAGGTTTGTTAATGAGTGTTTTTGAAAATTGTGAATGTTTTATTAAAATGCTATCTATTTTGATAGTATGAGAAGAACTTTGGTGCAGATGTTAATTTAAATAATGGGTAACCTAAAGAGCCATTAAGAAGGTGGTGGAAATATAATTATGGTAAAGGGTAGTTTAATGCTAATTAGAACTATAATGGAGTATAAAAGAAGTAAATTTTGCTAAATTGCAAGGGATTTCCTAATAACCTTAAAAGGGTACTTACTGCTAGGTTTCAGGATTATAAGGCTCTCCTTCATGCCATTGTCAGTAGGCTGATCTTCCATTGCTAGACCATTTCATCTTTGAGTGTGAGTATAATAGTAGTATTTACATAATTGGTAGTTGCATGCCTATTTGTTAACTAATCATTTTTCTTTTTAATACAGTTTGGTTGCATCATTCAAAGCGTTGCCTTGTGGTCCTCTACTCAATAAATTTTCTGTAACCGACCTAGAAAACTAAGTGGGGTTTTATTGCACCCTTTTCTTTAACAACTTAATATTAATTGGGAACATTTCGACATAAAGATTACAAAAGGTTACAGATGTGATGGGTTGTGCTCTAACTGCCCCATGTAGACACTGCTGCTGCACTCTAACAGGTTCCTATTACCTTAATGTGAATTAGGTGCCTTTTAGCTGAACCAACAGGCTCTACATGGGGCAGTCAAGGCGCAACATGTTAGAGCATTTTACAACTCACACCCCTCTGGTGCACTTTGCTATGCCACATAGACAAGCCCCTAGCATTTTTTCTCTTGTCATATGTAAATTTGACCATATGAATGGCCATTTTTGTTACCCTTTTCATATACCATATATTTCAGTCTTGAACTCACCCTTATCGCAGATCTTTAAATAGAAATGTATGCAAATTTTCACCAGATCCTCATATAGTGTAAGTCAGTAGTTCCACTGAAGTCAATGAAACTATACCAATTATCACTAACTGAGAATCTGGATCATGCAGTTTTATCACTGAAATGGGCACTGTCACGGTTGCTGTGTTGACCTACTTGGACAAATGTCTTATCTAGAAGGTCTTGCCTTTCAATATGAAAAGCACATCAAAAGGACCTTGAAAGTAAGTCCTTCCCAAATGTTTCAGATTACTCCAAAGGTTGCGCCAACTAGCACTGCCAAAGTAAACCAGTTTTTAGGCCTACTGTACTACCCTTGACAGTATCTCATGAAGTGTTTAATCGCACAAATAAAAGGACTCTAACGGGGGGCGGGGGGAAGCCCATAAAACAAGTATAGTTCATGACAATTCTTTGCAAATACAAAACAATAAAATGAGTAGTTCCTTGTGCAGCTCAATATTGTTCTGGTGCTGTCCACTCAACTATTGTTAAGGTTTTGAGAACACTTCCACTATAACCCCAGATTTTCAGTCATATGTAAACACTATTCTGAGCTCCAACTTGATAAACAAAATCCATTTTTGTTTTTGTGCAATTAAAAATTAAGGTAATGTTTTAAACTTAAATATTGCACAAAGAAAAGGTGATGAGGCGTAGATGCCATTTTCACACTCATTACTCAAAAATAAAAGGAGTACTTGTGGCACCTTAGAGACTGACAAATTTATTTGAGCATAAGCTTTCGTGAGCTACAGCTCACTTCATCGGATGCATCGGATGAAGTGAGCTGTAGCTCACGAAAGCTTATGCTCAAATAAATTTGTCAGTCTCTAAGGTGCCACAAGTACTCCTTTTCTTTTTGCGAATACAGACTAACACGGCTATTAGTCTGAAACCCGTCATTACTCAAAAATGACATTTTAGAAGGTTTTTGCCAATATTATGGGTCTGTAATGCATCTAGCACAAAATTACTTCTGGAAATAGTTTGTAAAGATAGGTGAAGTGCCTTTTTTAAAATGATTTTTAATTTCCACGCTTCAAATTGATATTTACATGGCAACAGTCCATAACAGTTGTGAAGGAGACATTTTAACTTATCAGTACAATGGTAACTCTCTTACAAACAAATGAGAAATCTCTTTCGGTCTTGGTTTCTTTAAGTATTTAAAAGGTAAGCATCCCATTTAACCAGAAGATGCTTAAAACTGACAAAACACCAAAAAATTCAGGCCGTGATTCTCATTTACCTTAAGGCCACTTCATGCCACTCTAGGAAGGGTAGAGAACATAAGAATGATCATACTGGTTCAGACCAATGGTCCGTCTAGTGCAGTATCCTGTCTCTGACAGTGGCCAGTGCCAGGTGCTTCAGAGGGAATGAACAGAACAGGTCAATTTTGAGGTGCCATGAAGTTGGAGTGAATTATATTTAAAAACAAATTTATATATTTACTCTACTTTAAGGACCCTTTTCACTACTAGAGTGGCATGACCTTGGTGTAAATGAGAATCACTCCCTTGGATTTAAGGACCTGATCCAATAATCCTTACTCACATTTGGTTGGATCTCACAATGCTGACTTAGACAATCAGAGTTTCCCTGTTGAGTTCAATGTGAGCGGGGCTGGGTTTTTAAATAGTCCAATTTGACCTTTTGGGAAATACTCACATGAGTAAGGGCGGCAGGATTAGGCCCTAAGTACTGAATACCAATGCCTGTCAAAAGTAACAACAATTATTCCTCATCTAGGTAACTGATGTACAGCTTGATTTTTTTTCTGCTCACTCGTGATGCCAAAAAGTCCTTTAAGCTCTCGGATTTATTTTTATTAACATAGGTCATAACATACTACATAATGGCAATGGTTGGGTACACAGAAAATCAAGATCACAGCATAAGAGCGTCCAAAGATGTGAACTGCATGCACTGCTGCAGCCAGTCTGCAAAGTTATATTAAACTTGACATGCAAATCAGAACTGTGTTTGCAGGCGAAAGTGAACAGGACAGAGTGCACTATTAAGTTGACATGTTCACACATCCAAAAAACATTTGTGTTTCAGAATTTCCGATGAGATGTTCTTAACAATCCTTTGGAGCGTACCACAATGAAAGCTTTGATAAATAGTACTGTCATCCGCCAAAATAAAATGAAATGAAATGAAAGAAAAATATTTAAAATGTCACACAGCGTAAATGCTTAAGGGATGCGGTGTTTCCAATTGGTGGGGTAAAGTTTAGTGGGATTGCATATGTGCCTTCATACAGAGTTTCTGCGAAAGTAAACACACATTTTACAGTGGCACACAAGATGGTTATCGGAAAAAGGTAGCTGCATTCAGCATGGGGGATAATTTACATTCAGGGTGGGTGGGTTCTCATGCAAAACATGCTAATCACATTACCCTGAAGAGATTTGATCTTACTGTTCAGAAAGGAGGAAAAGAAAGAAAGCTTCAAGCACCAGAAGAACCCTGTGGCAAGAACCTGCAAAGTGTTACATTAGTGTAAGTACCAAGAAATCCACTAAAAAGAGGCTGATTTAAAACTTTAATTGCTCTGTAGAAAGAAACATAGACAATATGGAGCTGCAGAGATCAAGTCCACAGAAACTTGCAAAGAAAATTATAAACACCACTGGAAAATTCATCTTTTGTAAATAGAAAACAATCTTATCATAAAATGAGGTTAAAATAAATATTCCAGCAACCATGTGACACAATGGGAGAGATTTTTAATCCTTTGATAACATGATTGTAAAGGCATTGCTGATTTACTGCTTAGTGCAGAACAAAATCTATTTAATCATTGTACATTTTGATGGCTTTGGCAAAAATAAAATCCCAAACATTTCAGCTACGTAAATTTTCAAAGAGAAAAGAACTGACACAGTTCTAATATTACCAGCTTAAATAAATTTTATACGTACAAGTAACATCCATAAATTTGCCTCCATTTAGGCCAATGATCCATGGTCACCTTATTTACCCATCACCAATCACCATCATCACAAGCTTCATATACCACATCATCTTCATACCTGAGAGACCACTTCTTTCCCCACCATGCACTGCCACAGTTGTGAAGGAGAGTTGCTGATTCTAGATATCCCTTGATTAACAGTAATTGTTCTCCATAAAGGTTCTGGGGCTCTAGAATGCATTGCCACTTGTGGAAAGATGTGCTGGCTTTGCAGGGCCCCTTTGTTTTATCTGAGTTTTGCGAGAAGTGAGGGGAGATTGACATACAGGTTGAAGCATGAGGGTGCTGGTGTTTGGTAAGTGCTGCAACTTGGTAGGAGGGGTGAGTCGACGGTACTGCATTTGTGTTTTGTAATTCTAAAGAACTGGCAGGGCACTCCTAGCCTGGGTGGGATGGTGCCCCCCATAAGGCTTTATGGAAATATGCTTATGAATGTATATATATGACATAACTGGAATATGTTTTATACTACATAGGCCATGTAACATATCTCTGTAGAGGTTAGGATCTACTGAATCTATTAATCCTATTTGTATGCATGTATCATTTTTGAATTCAAAGTTATGAATATTGTCTGTATACTTGTCTGATTCTAAGTAGGTTTTAGTGAACCAGTTGGTCAGCTTCCTGAGAAAAGACTATTCTCAGTAGGTGCCCAATCAAGAAGCCCTTAAGCCAACCATGAACTTGGAGACGCCAATCCACATCTGAGCTTTCCCAGGAATCTGGCTTGGCTGGTAAGGAACTCAGTCATGCATGGACATGTGACTTGCCCAGGTGACCCCAAAACTCCATTTTGTAGCTGGACTTTGCATAGGAGAGAGGAGGGAGGTCTCCACCCACAATAAAAAGTCTATTTAAACCCCTAGAAGACCCCTCCATTTTGTCTTCAGCTGGCTAAAGAGAGAGCCTCTCCACCCCCAAGGATACCTGAAAGAAACTGGAACAAAGGACAATAAAGGGGGTGTAAGTGATTGCTGGACCCAGACTAGAAGGAGACTAGTCTGTAAAAGGAAGCTTACTGGAATTCCTCTAAGGGTGAGGTTTTGCATGTATTCAGTTTGATTAGACATAGACTTGTGTGTTTTATTTTATTTTTGCTTGGTAATTCACTTTGTTCTGTCTGTCACTACTTGGAACCACTTAAATCCTACTTTCTGTATTTAATAAAAATCACTTTTTACTTATTAATTAACCCAGAGTATGTGTTGATACTGGGGGACGGGATGGACGAGGAGGGGATATAAACAGCTGTGCATATCTCTCTATCAGTGTTATAGAGGGCGAACAATTTATGAATAAATGGATTTATTTAGGGTTTGGACCCCATTGGGAGTTGGGCATCTGAATGTTAAAGACAGGCATACTTCTTAAATTGCTTTCAGTTAAGTCTGCAGCTTTGGGGCCTGTGTTCAGACCCTGAGTCTGTGCTGGAGCTGACTGGTGTGTCTGGCTCAGCAAGACAGGGTGCTGGAGCCTCAAGCTGGCAGCTTTTAGAGAACGTGGTTCAGACTTGGGGTCTGGGTTTGCAGCAGGCTAGTGGGTCTGGCTCAAACCAGGCAGGGCACTGAAGTCCTAAGCTGACAGGGCAGGAAAGCAGGAGCAGAAGTAGTCTTGGCACAACAGGTGGCAGTCCCAAGGGGGTTTCTGTGATCCAACCTGTCACACTGGGTATGGGTGCTTTCTACTTATTCTAAATTGAAAGAAAATAAATCAAATAAAATATTGCAGCAATAACCTCCTGGCCTAGAAAGGAAGTGGACTCCTCTGGAAAAAATCCTCTCCAGGTGTAACTGGCCATGTCTAAATCTTTACATGGTATTGGACTCTGTTATTTAATACAACTCCTTTTTCATATCCCGTCTTAACAGATGACATCTGTGGAGTCATCTCAGCACTCAGGGACTCAGTGGTCACTGGCAGAATGTTCTTACAGTACCCTCTGGATCTTGCTTTTCTTGATTGTCCCTTGAAGCCTGATCAAGCATTTTGTTCATAGATTCATAAATTCCAAGGCTAGAAGGGACCATTATGATCATCTAGTCTGACCTCCTGTATAACACAGGCCATAGAACTTTCCCCTGAAAAGCTAGAGCATAGCTTTTGGAAAAACATCCAAGCTTGATTTAAAATTTATCAATGATAGAGACTCCACCATGACCCTTGGTTCAATTAGGCTTTTGGTTCAACACTGATTTGCTTCTACTCTGGTTACTTTAGGATTAGTTGGATGCCTTAGGCCAGGTTTCGGAGTGCTTTTAAACATTTGTTATACAGTGCCTGGGTACTATGTAAAATTTGCCACACTGGAGATGGAGATGTGTCTTGAGAACGATATGAGTTGAACTCTGGGCACATTTTGCACATTTTTATTGCAACTTAAAAGTTGATTAATTCCAATGGTGTAAAAATAGATATTCCTGATCAGAGTGACAGACAGAAACAGGAGACCTGTGTGCACTCAGAGCAGATAGCAGTGGTCTAATTTATCACTGTTAAGAGGTTCACAGGTGTGTAAAATGCATGGTTGGGCCTAAATCATTTTTTTAGAAGTCTCCTACTGAAGTTCATGAGCAATCACCAGAATGGATCATTTTGCAGTGCATGGGATGGCCCATGTAGCATCTCTGAGGCATATGACAAAACCCATTCCCCTTTACTTTCCCTCAGTATCCACCGACTTTCTCTTGTTTTACATTTAGACCTTATCTAGGCTAGGGCTGACAAGTGAGATGTTCAGTTGAGTTAACTAGCTGAGTCAGTGATAGTAATCCAATTAACATGTTGGAAACTACAATTTCTTTGTTTTGACTTGATTTGTAGGGGTGTTTATTAGATCAAACTAGATAACCTGATGTAACACTGCACCTGTAAGCCCTAGTCTAGATATGGCTTGAGTTACAATGTGTTAGCTAACATTTTAAAAATACACCATTTATCCTAGGCTTGTCTATATAGGGATATTTTACCAGTTATACAAGCATATTATATAGGTTTTAACCCATCCCAATGTAGACAATCTCATTCCAGTATCAGAGTGGCTTTCCTTGGTTTAGCTTAAACCTCCTTCCTAAGCAACATAAGATAAACTGAAAAAAGGCACTCCGATATCCAAATAAGAGTATCCACAAGGTGGAGTTATACTGGTATAATTACAGCAATTTAAATTCCTACTTTAGGTTATACTGAAAAAAAATCTTCCCCATGTAGGCAAAGCCCTAATCTAGACAGTTTTAGGCTTGGTCCACACATAAACTTAGGCTGACCTAAGGCTGACATTGATCAGGACTGTGAAAAATGTTATGCAGTAAAGCGAATCTAACCCCCACTGTAGGCACGTCTATGTCAATGGAAGGATTCTTCCATCGACCTAGCTACTGGCTCTTGGAGTGGTGGATTACCTACATCAATGGAAAAACTCTTTCCATTGATTTAGGAAGCATCTACACTAGTGGTTCTCAAACTGGAGTCCATGGATCCCTGGGGGTCCATGAGGGTACTCCAGGGGGTCGGCGAGTCATGTCTGGGGCCACTGGCCCTGCTGTTCAACTCATCCCCATCCCTCCCAGTGCCTCTTGCATGCCACGGAACAGCTGTTCAGCAGCGTGCAGGAGGTGCTGGGACACAGGAGGAGGAGTGGGGATGGGGTGCACTCGGGAGAGGGGGCAGAAAGAGGCAGGGAAGAGAAGGGGCAGGGGTGGGGCACGACATTGGGGGAAGGGGTGGAGTGGGGGGAGGCCTGGAGCTAAGCAGGGGTTGAGCACCCTTGGGGAAAATTAGAAGTTGGCTTAGGAGTCCGCAAAAATTTTAAAATCAAAATGGGGGTCTTCAGGTTCTAAAGTTTGAGAACCGCTGGTCTACACTACAGCTCTACAACATAGTGTAGGCATACTCTTAAGATTGTAAGCTCTTAGGGCAGGAACCATCTTTTTGTTGTATGCTTGCACAGTGCTTTTCATAATGGGACCCACAGTTGCTACTGCAATACAAATAACTAAAAAAAATAAAAAAACAGCACCTTCCCTTGTTCCCAACAGTGAAGTTCTGATTATGATTAGCTTTACAATTGCTGACTCTAAAGTATATTCTAGAGAGCCAAATGACAAAATACCTGCACAGGATACGACCTTATTCTATGGTTACTTCAACAGGAGCTTTGCCCCTGAACAACAACAGCCTCAGATACTTGGCGCTTTTCAAATGCAGGAGGGTATTTTGCAAATAAAGGAAAACTTGAGATACTCATATAAGAGACTGAAAAATTAGGATCAAGCAATTGTTTTACAACTTCCAAAGCATTGTTGCTTAGGGAAGAGCTGTCAATCTATTTGCTCTGTCCAAGAAACTAGGCAGAAAATACAGTTCAAACCAGCTCACCAGAGGAGGACCCAAACCGACAGCAGAGCAGACATCCAAATGCTCTGCTTTCTTTGGTGGATCACGACCAATAGGCTTTGGAGAAGAGGCGTATTTTAAAGAAGGGATCAAATGAATTGGGAAGTCTTTTGGAGCTCAAGTTGGGGGAAGGAAATCCAAGCATAAGGGGAGCACGGAAGAATACATGTAGCTGGAGAAGGATACAGAGGCAGCACTTACAAAGGTGGTTCTGGAGAGTTAAAAGGAAGCAAGAGGGCTGAAGGTGAAGATGAGAAATGCAGTTACCTGTGGAAGGTGAGAGGGAGGCCATGAAGGGAAGTGCAGAGGAGAGTGATATGGTGAGTGATGACAGAGGAAGAGACTTTTTGCACTTGGTAGATGAAATGGGTGCAGATTAAATTACTGGGAGGCTAGAAAGACAGACGTTGCACTCATTAGGGCCAGAATTTCATCACCCTTCTCCCTCCTATAAAAGACTTGCTTCAGTAATAAATGTTTAGTGATAAATCCATTAATCCTCCAGAAGCTCACTTGGCCCCATATTTGTGTTGTAGTAAATCTTATATTAAAAGGTTTTGCTGTTACAGATTTCTCTAACATTATGGAGATAACTGCTCTCTCCATGCCTCAGACCTTGACTGGATGCCACCTGGTGGAAGATGGAAAAGAGGAGGACAACAGATGACAATAAAACTACTAAGATGCTGCTGTGATGGGAACAGACTATGATGGAGCAAGAAATACAACATTAGACAGGCAGCGGTGGAAACACTGGATTGCCTCAAGTGTTCCAAGGCACAAGAACATTTATGCTGATAATCAGTTCCCCGCCCCTCTCCCCCACCACCTGCCCTCAACAAACCTCCTTACAACACACAATTTGACTCATGCCTTAAAAAAAGGACAGATTCCAAGATCAGGACAAATCAACACAGCATTAGATGTGCTGTAGCTGCCTTTTAAAATCTCAAAATGTCAGCTGTAAAAAATTGAACTGGATCATAATATGGGCTAATCATTACCTATATTAACCACACCTTCAGTTTGAGAGGTGTCAGGCAAATGAATGTAAAGTAGCAGCTTTTAACTCTCCGCTGCAGCATCCTGTACATATTCAGAGTCATATTTGCTCTTTGCAGAGTCAGAACAGCTATGGGAGAGTCAACTATTCTGTCACTTCTGCATATATTGCAGTAGTGCCCAGAGACCTCAACCAAAGATCAGGGACTCACTGTGCTAGGCATTGTACACACAATGAAAGAGAGAGCCTCTGATCCAAAAGGCTTGCAATATAAGATTAAGACAAGCTAACAGTCAGACAGTTACAATTACAGTTAATGTAATAAGCAGTGGACCAGCAGCCTAACTTGGAGAATTGTAAATTAAGTACTAAGAGCAGGGCTATCCGAAGGGTCAAATCCTCCTACTCTCTATTCCACACTGTGCATTAAATGTGTCTCTCTGTTATACCAGTGACACTCCCATGGCTGTTGGGATCAGTGGGGGTGATCTGCTTAACTGAGATCAGAATATGGTCCAATGAGGTTGCCCATGTGTAACTGAAAGAAGTGGATGCAGCAGAGCCAGAAGAGCTGGGAACTGAAAGTAAAGCAGAGTTCTAAGTTTGCAGGACTGGCAATTAAAAAGACCACGTTATTACTTATAAATTGAACGTGTGTTGAAGAAATCACTGAGATAAAGTCAATACAGAATTCCATAATACTGGCTTTGCAGCCGCTTTCAGACTAGAACTGCTTTTGAAGCCTGTTTTTAAGTTACTCAAATGCAAACGACCAACTGTATTCACATACCAGCCCCTTCCCCAACAGAAAGCCTTCCACATCTCTGTAGCAGTTCTTGTGTCCTGCTTTTCCATCCCTGTGCCAGCCACTCTGCACTGCAATTTCTATCCTTCACTATCAATAACTGTACACCATAGCCAGAAGGGTTCCCAAGGCAACAAAGGGCATCCCCTCTGTCCCTGCATGAGCATATTGCTTTCAAAATACGCCCACTACAGAAGAGCAAGACAGAACTATTTTATGGTAAGACAAACCATTTAAAATACTCAAATAAATGTGTTTGATCATTGTGTCACCAAAAGCCAACAAATAAACACCAAGAGAAGGAGATCAGTTTTCTCCAGGAGGCAAAATTTTATAGCAGAGCTGTCATTTTTGAAAAGAGGGGATTGTAATGGGAAGGTTGCATAACTTTCACCATTTAACAGAGGGCCAAAGACATGACTGAACTCCTTTTGAAGTCAATGAGAGTCTTTCCATCAACTCGTTCAATCAGGTCCCAAATGAATTGTGAAATCTCACACAATCAGGCCTTGTCTACACTACACAATTAAGTCGACCTATGTAAGGTCGCTGTATAGTCACTGCAGTAATTAGTGCGGGTTTTCATGTCCACACTACCCTATTCTGCCAGTGGTGCATGTCCTCAACAGGAGTGCTTGCACCGACTTAAGTGGGGCACTGGGGAGGAAGGTAGGGGCTGACAGCTCGAGCTGGGAGCCCCACTATCCAGTGCTCAGAGCGCAGGGCTGGGCAGTTGTGCTCCCAGCTGGGAGCTCCGTGTGGAGCTGACAGCCTGGGCTCTCAGCGCTGGGTAGGGTTGCAGGTGTCTGTTTTTTACCCGGTCGAAAAGGAGCCCTGGTGGTGCCGGTTGGCACTGCTGACCGGGCTGTTAAAAGTCTGGTCAGCAGCACAACTGGAGGCGGGGGCTAAGACAGATTCCCTACATGCCTTGGCTCCGCACGGCTCCCAGAAGCGGCTGCCACTCGGAGGTGGGGGGCAGCACGCAGAGTACCGGCTCTGCAGCTCCCATTGGCCAGGAACCGTGACCAATTGGAGCTGCGGGGGCGGTGCCTGCGGGTGCGAGGGCAGCCCGTGGATGGAGTCTCCCTGCACCTAGGGGCCACAAGGACCTGGTGGTTGCTTCTTGGGAGCCACGGTTAGTGCTGCCGGGACCCTGCACCCCAACCCCCTGCACCAGCCCAGAGTCCCCTCCTGCACCCAAACTTCCTCCTGGAGCCCACACCCCTTACCCCCCCACATCCCAACCCCCTGCCCCAGCCAAGCGCCCTCCTGTACTCCAAACCCCTCATCATCGGCTCTCCCCCCGAGCCTGCATCCCCAGCTGGAGCTCTCACTTCCCCCCACACCTCTACCGCCTGTACCAGCCCAGAATCCCTTCCTGCACCCAAATTCCGTCCCAGAGCCCGCACCTCTCACCCGCCCCCACCAACCCTCTGCCCCAGCCTGGTGCCCTCTCCCGCACCTTGAACCCCTCATTTCTGGCTCCACCTGCAGCCCACACCCCCAGCTGGAGCCCTCAATCCCCTCCCTCACCCCAACCCCCTGCCCAAGTCCAGAGCCCCCTCCTTCACCCCAAACCACTCATCCCCAGCCCCACGCCAGAGCCCACACCCCCAGCTGGAGCCCACACCCCCCTCCCGTACCCCAGCCTCCTGCCCCAGAAAATGAGAGATGGTGAAGGAGAGCGAGCGACTGAGGGAGGTGGGATGGAGCGAGTGGGGAGCGGGACCTTGGAGAAGGGGTGGGGTGGGGCCTCAGGGAAGGGGCAGGACAGTGGCCGGGGCAGGGGTGTTTCTAACAGCACAAAATGGAAGTTGGCAACCCTAGTGCTGGGCAGTGCGGTGCGGACAGGCCATGTAAGTAATGCAGTGTCTGCGCTGCCCTCACTAGATCATCCTAAGTGCTACACCAGGGGTCTCAAACTCAAATGACCACAAGGGCCACATGAGGACTAGTACATTGGCCCGAGGGCCGCATCACTGACCCCACCCTGCTGCCCCGGCCCCACTCCACGCCTTCCGTGAGGCCCTGCCCCTGCCCCACCTCTTCCCACCCCTTCCCTGCCCCCATTCCAACCCCTTCCCTGAAATCCCCACCCCAACTCCGCCCCCTCCCTGCCCCCAGGAGGGTGAAGGGTGTGGCAGGGGACTCAGGGCAAGAGGTTGGGGTGCAGGAGGGGTTTGGTGCAGCAGGGGGTCGGGGTGCAGGAGGGGGCTCAGGGCAGGGGGTCTGGAGGGGTGCAGGGTGCAGCAGGGGGTTTGGCTGCAGGAGGGGCTCGGGGCGGGCTCCGGCCCGGCGTGCACCAGGGGCAGGGCAGGCTCCCTGCCTGCCTGCCTGCCCTGCCCCTGCGCCGCTCCAGGAAGTGGCCAGAACCTGGGGGGAGGAGGCACAGGGATCTCTGTGTGTTGCCCTGGCCGCGCCTCCAGGCACCGCCCCCCGCAGCTCCCATTGGCTGGGAACGGGGAACTGCGGCCAATGGGAGCTTTGGGGGAGGTACCTTGAGGCCCAGCCAGGGCAACACACAGACCCCTGTGCTGCCCCTCCCCCTCCCCCCAGGTCTCAGCTGTGTTTGAGACCCCTGTGCTACACCTCTCGTGGATATGGAGTTATTAGGTTGGTGTAATGGGGGATTTACATCAGCAGGAGTAATGCTGTAGTGTAGACACTTACAGAGTGAGGATGACATAAACTAAGCTACACTACACTAACTCTGTAGTGTAGACCAGGCCTCAGTTGTGACTCATCTGAAAAGAGAATCAGTGAGAAAGAAAAGGTGGATTATAAGTCAGTGAATGCACATGTGTGTCTTGGAAATCAGAAAAGATATTAGATATTGTTCCTGTCAGGTATGTTTTAATACTGATATGTGTATACACACACAGATATTACAGACAGAGCTGGTAGAATTGCCTGACACTTCCCATTATAACACTATGTTTTCAATTTTTTGTACTTTGGCAAACTTTAACCATTTGGGTTGAAATTTTCCATGTTGGGTGTCTGCCTCACGTTGACAATTTTGGGGAATATTTCTGCCAAAATAGTTCTGCCATTTCTCACAAGAAGGCCAATGAAAAATACGTTGTTTTGCTCATGTTATAAAAATAGTGGCAACTCTTAATTTGAGAAGATCTAATATCCCCCATGCTTTGGGGCAGGGACTTAAAATTCGTCTGGGCAGGACAGATGCTGTGTGTCAGGAATGTGCCTTTTGCTGTCCCTGCGAAAATCCACCCAAATTATAAGCCTTTGAAAAAAACTGCAATTCATACCTACTGAGCTTGCTGGAGTTTGGCACATGAATTCTTCTAAGATTCTGTCTGCACTGAGCATGCTAAACCACCAATTGTAACTCTGGAGTGCTGTGGGCCATGCCAGACCAGGCACTGAAACTGAGAGCAGGGAGGCTGTCTCTCCTGTGCTCTTAATGAGATTCCCTGCAAGTGCCCAGAAAGTGGGGAGGAGTAAGCCACACAATTCAAATACAGAGGGAACAGAATTTAGAACTGTGTGCACGCGTGGCTTAGGGAGAGTGAGGGAAAACACATGACGGCAGACTGGACACTTGTTGGGAGGAAGTGAAACTGAGACCACGAGTTGCAATGGGGGAGACACTGGGACTGAGAACCAAGAGTAGGGGAAACCGGGAGATAAGGGAGGAGGACCCATAGATTTTAAGGTCAGACTATTCTGTGTTGGGTGCCTGCCTCAAGATGGCTTTTTTTTAAATTAATGTTTCAGCAAAAACAATTCAGCTGTTTCCAAGAATGAAATTAGAGAAATGTATGTTCTTGTGCCTATGTTAAAAATGTCTTACAGCTGTGTGTCTGATAACCTCTAGGGCCTCCACACTTTAGAGGAACATGAAATTTGGCAGGGATGTTGCTCTGGTGTCAGGGCTGTGCTTTTTACTGACCCTATGAAAATTCATCCAGGTTTGGCAGATTTATTAGCCTCTGAATATCTCCGTTCACACACGTTCAGCAGAGACTTGTTAGTATTTGGCAGCTAAATTCTCTAAAGATTCTGTCTGCACTGAGCATGCTCTATCTCAGGGAATCAAGGGCAGAGCAGGACTTACTACTTTTTCCACAGGACCCAGCCAGCATCTGTGTGCTTCAGAGACATTAACTATTTTATTTATCTTCACAACATCCTCGTGAGCTAAGGTAGAATTACTATTCCCAATTTTACAGATGGCAAACTAAGGCACAGAAACATCAACATCCCAAGAGTACACTAATTTTAGGTGCCCAATCTAAGATGCTTATGGCCTGATTTTTCTGAAAACGTAGCATCTTATATCCCTATTTGTTCAGAACAGCTCCCACAGACTTCAGTGAGTGCTCAGCACTTCTGCAAATTAGACTCCAGGGGTGTCAAATTGAGTACCCAGAAAATGAGGAAGACACAGCCACCTTTGAAAAGATGGGTTTAAGTGACCTGCCCAGCATCACATAGGAACGCTGTGGCAGAGACAGGGATTGAATCCAATTCTCCAGGGTGGCACTCAACTGCCAAAATCTCAATCCTCCTACAATCCCTGCACACTCCTTTTAATGTCTGAAACAAATGAGGTAGGGTCCTACAGACAATAGTCTCCTTTACTACACAACCCTGATTCATCCCCAGAACATATCCCTCCTGTGCATAAAACAAGACAGGGATCACGAGGGGAAAAAATAGTACTCCGCTAGGTAATTCAAGACCATTATCATAATTAGGTTTGTCAGAATTAAATTTTTATGTACTTTTGACAGACAATATCAATGATTATTTTTAAACTTTTTTTTCAGTTTTTATCAATTTAAATTTTCATGGTTGCAGGAAGTTACGGGGGAGATAGATAATTATTTAATAACAAGGATCAGGGGGTAGCCGTATCAGTCTGTATCCACAAAAACAACAAAGACTCCGGTGGCACCTTAAAGACTAACAGATTTATTTGGGCATGAGCTTTCGTGGGCTAGAACCCACTTCATCGGATGTATCCAAAAGCTCATGCCCAAATGAATCTGTTAGTCTTTAAGATGCCACCGGAGTCCTTGTTGTTTTTATTTAATAACAGTAGATGCTGAGATTCAAAAAGTTAAAACTTTGCAACCCTTAAAACATAAATTGCCATCATCCCATGGCAAAATAGATTACGTAAATATTCTTAAATCAAACTATAGTTCTCAAGCATTTTTCTTACTTCGCTTATCTGTGAATTTGTATTTTCATCAATAGAAATATATTTTTGTTGGTTTGTGTGTACATGGTGAAGTTAACATTTATTGACATTTGACAATAAAAATAAAATCCTTCCAAGCCTACTCATACTGCAGACATACACTGTGTGTGGGGGAGAATGGGAGAACCTTAATTCTGGCATTTCCCAACTTCTGGGTGCTTGAGTTTGCAACCTTAACATTCTTTTGATGTCATTATTTAACCACCACGATGATGATTGCCTCATGATGATTATTTGAGGAGGCAGGTTTTGATACAAAGCACATTTAATTGCTGTAGAAGCAACAGAGCTGTTCATTGCCTTAATAATGCGGGCCTGAAGTCATGGACGGCAACGTCCAACACAGGCTACTGAAACAAGTGGTCTTAAAGACTCACTTAAGCTACTGACAAACCAAATGTTAAAAAGGAAGAGCACAAGAAGAACTATTATTTTGAAGAGAAAAACCCTGTTCTCAATAAGCCACAGCCACAGAATAGGGGGACACACAAAACAACCAGGATACTACCAGAAATACAAGAGCAGCGTATTGTTGTTACACTATAACCCATATCCCATCTAAGGTATCTTGTGTTTTCCACAGCCAAGCCAAACGTCCATTAGCTAGTGTATTACTAAAGAGCTAAGAGGCAGATAATGTTATCTGTGCAGGCAATCAAAATGGATCCCACAGCAATTCTGTATTTCATGCGACAGAAAAATGTCACTCCACGCTTCACAATCCTTACATAATCATTACTGTTTATCAGTATGATATATGGGAATGATTATTTCTAGTCAGCCTGCTTCATTAGAATCTCTCATCTGTGCCCCACTTACATACCAAAGTGAATGAAAATTGTTTCTGACCCCATATATTTTTATTTTAACAAATGTCACCTCTCTGCACACAGAAATAAGAGCATAGATTTCTTTCCAACAGATCCAATCTCATTCTGCAAGAAGCAATTGAACATATGTTGGCAGATAAGAATATAGGCCAGTCAATCATGGTCAACTGTAAACAGAACAAAGCACATTTCTAAAGAAAAATCAAATTTGATTATAATTACATTTCTAGTAATACCAAGGGAGTGGGAGAGACACTAGGCTCCTTTCCTTTATTAGGAAAAAAAAAATCCCTCCCTCCTTCCTACTATTATGCACATTAAATCAATAATAAAATAAATGTTTATGGCCAATCTTTTGCTTGCTTTTTCAATTTCACATCTTTCTTCATATACAGTCAGCGACATGCATCGATTCAAAATGACTACCTCCCACAGGAGTAAGCCAGTTAATATGTACTGTACTGAATCACTGAATTGAATTTCAGCAGAAAATCCTAACAATGTAAAAACACCCATTGTGTTATATAAATGGCAACCACTGCAGGAACAAAAGAAACATTACTTAACACTGCCTGCAAGGAAATCTCATTCACGGAAAAAAGGCTGGATACAAAATCACTTGGAATCTGTCCTTTTTAATAAAAGTTATCTGGAAAAAAAATTCTAGAACTAAAAATCAAGGCATAGTAAGTTGAAATGTGCTCAGTTTTTAAATATCAGCAGCTAGGCAGCACTCAGTGTCAGAATAGATTAGACAGAAAAAGGCAACAGAGTTAATTATAAGTAGTTCACCTGAGCTTCTCAAACAAGGACTGAAGTGAACCCCTTGGAGTTCATCTCTAAAGGATTCACAGATACCTGTTTTCATCAATTAGCATACACACCCACGCTGCATTATCATATTTTCACTCAGAGCTGGCTGTTCACTCACCGCTTTCTTCCAATAGTCAACATCCAGTTCCAAGTTCCAAGCTCATACCTGCTGATTTGGAAAGGGTCTTCATCTGAACCTGTGCTCACAATAACAATTTTGCCAAGAAACCAGAAATATAAAACCTATCTTACAAAATAAAGCTGTGAAGAACACTGAGGCTGGAAGTCACGTAGTGAGGATATCAGCACTGCAGACTTCAGCCCAGAAAACAAACATTTTTGAAAGGCACTGCCTTCTAATTCCAGTGTGCATTATGCCAATTGTGAAAACAAAAGCTGCTAAAAACAGCCCGTGCACAAGCACGCACACCCCCCCAACCCCCCCACACAGACCATCTAGCTGGAATTTTTTTCCCCTAAACCTCAGGGACTAGAACAAACATACACACTTAAAAAAAAAAAGACAAAAAAAAAGACAATTCTATATCATGCACTGCCTCACTTGTAATTTGTAGCTGTAGCTACTGCAGACAGGGATGGGCAAACACAGCTTGTGGTTAAAGACTTGGAGAACAAAAGAAATACTGTATGAATGACTACTGCAAAGATCAGTTAAGAACCAACAGACGATAACTGAAGTTCATGCACACATTTATTATTCTAGCACTTTAAAACTAAATACAGGGAAACCTTACCAGGATTTATAGACGTTTGCCTCTATTCACTGCATTCATGAGCTTTTGCATCCTTGCAAATACCCCAGCCTGTTTCAAAGACATACAGAACTGATTCTGTCTCAACCTCTGTATCTAATTTACTGTAATACAGAGGATTTTCAAAGCCATGCCTCACAACAGCTGGCTTGTTTTTGCCTGCTTCTATATGACTGACAAGTTCATACAAGCTCTGTCAACTTTAACCTTGATGACTGAAGGCTTGGTTTGTATTATATGTTACATCACCAAAAATGTCTGACTTCAAGAAGAAAAGTTCACAGCCTTTAAAGCTTAATTGTTTTTTGTTTTTGTTAAAAAGGCTTTTAATGTCTCATTTTGTATTTCAATAAAGAAAATTATATCCTTATTTCAGCACCAATAAGTTTTAAATATTCAGATATAAACTAATTAATTAAATCAATCAATCACATGGCTTACCTTCTCAATCACATTTAAATGACTATGTAAATTAATTAGGCATATAATAATAAGTATCTTCATTAAAAGCCCTTCAGCCTGGAAAAAGTGTGTGTATACATATACTTATAGAGATGATTGTGCATAGATAGAACTAAATGACACACACACACACGCACGCACGTGCTAAACCTCCTTCACCCCCTAAACTCCTATGACCTGATGATATCATGGCTATCACAAAAGTGAAGCGTGAGTTGCCTATAGTGTGGCCAAAAGCATGCATTATATCCTTCCACACAGTTTTTCTGGGTTATGTTTTATATATGTAAAGACTATTACAATATTTTAAAAGGAAAATGCTCTTAATAAAATCACATACCAAATATCCCTGCACTAGCCATTTGATACCCTTACCCGAGCATTCTGATACCTCAGTGACAGGCAACTTAGAAATAGCAGACAGATTAAATGAGAAAAGGAGTACTTGTGGCACCTTAGAGACTAACCAATTTATTTGAGCATGAGCTTTCGTGAGCTACAGCTCACTTCATCGGATGCAGCTCACGAAAGCTCATGCTCAAATAAATTGGTTAGTCTCTAAGGTGCCACAAGTACTCCTTTTCTTTTTGCGAATACAGACTAACACGGCTGTTACTCTGAAACCTGAGATTAAATGAGAGCTATTCTGCATGTTTATTTTTATAAGATTCTGTTTCTTAAAGAAACAGGAAATAAATCTGAATTTATTGTTGACTTTTATAGCCCCAAAACTTTCAGTTTCAATTCAAGTACACAATGCCCATCATTAGGAGATTTTGACATCAGGCACAAATCACTCAATCCTTACTTATGACAGGTTTCAGAGTAGCAGCCGTGTTAGTCTGTATTCGCAAAAAGACAAGGAGTCCTTGTGGCACCTTAGAGACTAACCAATTTATTTGAGCATAAGCTTTCGTGAGCTACAGCTCACTTCATCGAATGCATCCAATGCTCAAATAAATTGTTCAAATATTATGCTCAAATAAATTGGTTAGTCTCTAAAGTGCCACAAGGACTCCTTGTCTTTTTGCGAATCCTTACGTAGTTTGCATAAAGCAGTTTAATTGGTTAATTGGCTGTAAGAGATCTGGTTGTCTCACAGTCAACATCTGAGATCATGACTGTGATAGATGACTGTTTAAGAGTTTCTTATATCTCAGATTTACTGGCATAGTAGTCTCTTCTTTCCTCCCCATCACACTGCAGGCTGATATAAACCACAATACATGTTGCTAAGGGCCCACATAATGAAAGTCCGAAACATTCTGTGGCAGGGGTGGCCAAACTTACTGGCCCTCCGAGCCGCATACGACAATCTTCAGAAGTTTGAGAGCTGGGGCACAGCTGCCGGGGGCCAGAACTCAGGGCTTCAGCCCCACGGGAGGCGCCTGATGGGGCTCCAGGCTTCAACCCTACTCCTGCTGAAGCTCTGAGAACCCCACTCCCCACTGGGCTGAAGCCCCTACTGCACCAGCCTGTTGCAAGGCAGAGGTCCTGAGTTCCCTCCCTCCCCCGGTCCGGTAGCTGGAAAATGGGGGAGGCCTTGGGGGGGGGGGGGGGGCTCTGTGAATTGCACTTTAATGGTAAAAGAGCCACAGTTTGGCGGGCCCTGTTCTATGGGATAGCTCATAGCATGGCAGCATAGTAAGAGTGGATAGCTGAATCTCCGCTTTATTTAGTGTATTCGGAACACATGAACTGCCATACCGGAACAGACAAACAGACCAGCTAGTTTGGTATCCCCTCTTCAGTGGTGGCTTATACCAGATAATTCAGAAGAGAGAACAAATCCCTACAGTGTCCATTTACTTTAACTGGAGCTGGGTCAGGCCTGAAATGCCGATACTATATTTAACACCTCTTAAATGTCAAAAAGCAACCAACAACAAAAAGCTGTAACCTTGATCTAACACTGCCTCAAGTTTTGTAATATGTAGTTTTTTGTAGACAATGTAATAACAAATTGAGGGGCAGATACATGCAAAATGTTCTCAGAATTTAAATAAAAATCTAGGACCATGACCCTCTCACTGGTAGGTGGTAGAATTGTGTCAATTAGAGAATAAACTATTACATGTATGCTTTTCTTTTGATGCAGGCTGAGTTGTGCTGAGGGCACACACACACCCCAACACACTCACTCTCTCTAGGTCCAATTTTTAAAAGACAACCTTTTTATGTCAGGACTCCGTAGGTACAAGTAACACCCCTTGAATATCAAGGGCTAGGCCTGTTTAAAACATACAGTAACCTCTACGGGGATGTTAAAAGCGTAGCCAAGTATTTGCTCACATCAGACTGCGAACAAAGAAGAGGGAGGCCAGTTCTGAAAAAAATAAGACTCTGCATTATGTATACAGACAGCTATGAAACACACACACTACCATTATCTATTGCTTGCTGAATTTTGGAAAGTCATTTCAATGGTAATTTTATATAGGAAACTAATATCCTAAAATAAATATGCACACATTGCATTATCTTTGCTTTGCACGTCAGTAGTATCTAGAGTTGCCACCCGTGAAAGTTTTACCTGGACAGTTGGTTTTTTACTGCAAAGTCCGGTCAAAAAGAGGACCTTGCAACCCTAAATGGCATCCAAACCAGAATTCCAGTTACTGTGGGAAGGCGCTGGATCATTAATTCATGCCAGCCCCTGCTCAGCTGGGGCTGCCTCCTACCTGCAGGCAGGCTCCTTGAGACGATCCAAGTAACAGGGGGAGGAGGGAAGAGAAGCAAGTGACGGGGGCGGGGCCTTGGGGGGAAGAGGCAGACTGGGGGGTCGGTCGGGCCTTGAGGGAAAAGGCAAAGTGGGGGCAGGGCTTTGGGGGGAAGGCAGAGCAGGAGTGGGGCATTGAGGGGGATGGGAGGAGCAGATGGTAGGGCCTTGAGGTTCGGTTACCAGCTATTAGAAAGTGGCAACCCTACTAATTTCATTTCAAATATGTTTCAGTCCTAGAAGTTCAGAACTGGTTTTGGAATTCTGACAATTCTTGGAATTGTACCCAATGTGTGTGGGAGTGGGAGTTTGAATGTTTGCAATTCATAGCAGTAGTGCTACTTGAATGAGTAGTTGTAAGTATATCTAGAAGTGCTCAATTGCTCGCTGTTCCCATAAACATAAAACAGAGCACTGAATACTAGAATTCAGACACTTTCTAGTTTTTCCAGAGATGGTACTAAGCAACTTAACTAAGTATAACAATTCATTATAGCCCAAATAAAAAATGAAGCCAAACCCATAAAGTGGTTGAAAGTTTCTTCGTGGATTATAAACATCTTCATGCAAACAACATAAAATAATTGTTTCCATTCTGGGCTAAAAATGCACAATACATAATAAAACGGACAAAGGAAAAACACGCAAACTGACTGACTAGTCAGCCATCCAAGCCCTGTAATTTCACTTTAAAGATTATGGGGGGAAAATGTATAATCTGTTATTATAATACTTCATTACTTTTCATGTAAGATTCAATACGAGAGATTAGATTCACAAATAATTCAGCATTCATGACAATATACACAGTATCTGTAATAAGCACAAAATATACACAAAATTATTTTAAACAGCAAATCACTTATTACTCACAAAATAATCAAGGGAGTCTCAAATAACTGGCTATAATTTTTCTGTCACAGAATGTAGACTGCAACCTACAGAATATTTCAGCCCCATACATTAATCTCATGAAATTACTTTTTGGCAGAAAACTCAGGTCATCAGAGGTTTAAGCCATTTAAAGATTTAGGGTTTGATCCTGCAGCTATGAATCCAATGGCAAAGATCCCCATTTGGTGTGGATGATGCAGGATCAGGCTCATAAGTAGTGTAATTTTATATAAGTAGCAAAAAAAAAAAAAATGATTAAACATGCCAGCAAGCAAATATTTTCTCCATGGGCTACTTGGTTAATGTTCTAAAACTAAGTACAGATTAGCCAGATTAAACAAATTATTATTTACAAATTGCTAGTTTTGGAAAAAGTATTAAATCAAATTTCTTTAGAGCAACTCCACAGAACATAGGTTTAATTGAGATTACGATGAATGAGACAAGTTCCCTTACCACTTAGGCCTTTCACTATAGTAGTGACATTTTTTAATTTTTTTTTTATAGTTTCTGCATAATAACCATTCATTATCATTCAGAGACCATAAATGGCATGAAAATTAAACAGTCTATAAAAGACATATATGCCCTCTACATAGTTTAAATGGCCTTGGCTTCAGACAAAGAGCTGAGGGAAAGACCATGAAAGAGACCACTTTCCTAAACCTTTTCCTACAATGTGGTGCAATGGTCAAATAATTGAGCTGCAACAGCATGTGAAAACAGTGTACTACTTTAAAACAAAGAAGTTATTACAGCTGGTGCCCAGTCATGTGATTTACATGGATTCTATGTTATAAAACGAGGATTGTGTTACACAGACACTGTTAAAATGCTGGCGTAGGTGTATTATTCAGATGCTTTTGTTACTAGAGTTCCACAATGCTAGATGGAAAACATCTTAGTTATATAGAGATGCTGTCTGCCTACAGTCATCTCTAGCCCAGGCTCATGCTCATGCTCTCTCTCTCTCTCCCTCTCTCTCACACACACACACATTCCATTTTAAAAGCTACTGCACAGTAAATACAAAGAGCTACTCAGAATCAAAACAACAGAGCAGATCACTTAAACCAACAGAACCATCAATCTTCATAATATAAAGTTTATAAGGTGGGAAAATAATGAACACATATTATACATTGTACAAATCAGTTGCTGATCATATGGGAGATGCATAGCTATACTCATATTGTATGTGCATTTGCTATATTAAGAAATTATCTCCCATTGAGACATTCTACCACTTAAAGATTCTAAGTACATATAATGAGGAAAATCAGTGGAGACTTTTTTTTTAAAAAAAACCTTCCATATATGCTTTTGTTCTTAATTTACAGTTAAAAAACAGGATACAAAAGCTGTTGTTGACTAAATTATTTTAGACACAGTATGTTCTTGTCTGAAATTTGGTTGCCAAGTGCAATTTAGCAGCTGTAGTTTCAATTATTTATCGCAATAGCACCCAGAGGCTCCAAATCAGGATCAGGTCCCAACTGTGCTAGGGATTCAAGGGTTTTAATTACACTGTGTCAAAACAGATTATTTAAGATAGGAGAAAAACGGTATAATTCTTCCAAGCGGCTTTCCATCTATTAATTCACTTAACAATTAAAAGTGGTGAGTGGAAAATCACATTCGAGAGCCCTTTATCGGTTTTCCATTCAGTAATTTTATCTTTACAGAAAACTGACTTACTATATTACTATATTCCAGCAATCTACAGTAGTTGCCACGTGTATCCCTGACACACTCCTTTAGGAAAATCAAACACTTTCTTTTCTTTAAAAGCATTTAATTGATCAATATTAAGATTGGATCTCTTTCTACACCCTCATAATAAGACTCTGCTGGGACTGAAGAAAATACAATAAATTGGACAGTACGTAATTTCTTTAAAAGATCTACCTCACAGTCAGAAATCTTAGCTCCAAGAACTGTTATATCGTACATGAGGGTGGGGGGGAAAAGACATAGCACAATGTTCAACATGAGTTTACCTCAACTTCTATTTTGGGTAGCAAAAGACCAGCTCATTCGCATATCGTAGTCCTCATATAAAACTTTCAGCCTTGGAGACAGAAAAAAAAGCATACCCACCTTAGAGTGCAATTCTGCTCATCGGTGTTAGTTTTGGAGGAAATACATTCCCCATCTTCCCCTGAATCCTCGGTTTGCCTCCTTACTTCAACTGTGACTTTCTGCAAAGGGTTTATAACATAGTAAGACACCAAGTCATCAAGTTTCAGTCTCCTGAAAATATATTATGGAACCTCTTATTTGTGGGTTCGCTCTGCTTGAACATACATAAAGTCAATAATGTAACATGTCTTATGGTGGTTTGGCTTCAAGGGTTGTATGGTATGCCACGTGACATCTTCTGTGGCACTACGAACCTCGCTGTGCTCATGTTACTAATTTATCTCACTGGTCTAGAAGGAAACACTTAAATATAATATTTATAAACCTTAGCAACTTCTATTTGCCAAAACCAAAGTATTGTAAAAAAACTTAACGTAGCCTTGTTAGCATTTGAATACAGGCAAGCATTTGAGGACTTCTGAACTTCTTTCTGTGTGTTTCTGTTTCTCAACAAAACACTTAACATTGACCTTCCAGAATTTTATTACCTCAGTATCTTCAAACAACCACACCCAAAGTCTAACACTGTATTAGAAACGCTGAACTCATGGGAAATACAGTTGCACTGGGTACTCAAACCAACTAAATAATACATGTGAAGTATGTAAAATACCTTTAATTTTTTTTAAATCTAATAGATTTTGTTATATACATCTACAGTGCACCCAGCACTGTATTGTCCAAGTGATTAAACACTGGGTTTTGGGTTGTTGTTTTTTTTGTTGGTGGGGCTGGGGATGGGCATTAGGTTTGTTTTGCTTTGTGCCATTCCAAGTAGCCTCCGCTGAACTTGATACTAACAAAATCAATGCATGTATGGTATATATTACAGGACAATTTTTATTGCTGGATGGGCAATAAAAGAGGAATAATTCAGCAATTCCTGCCTCTTCAGAATAAAATTTCTGCTTTTGAAAAACAGTCACTTGTAAGTGACAGCCCAGAAGATTATTTATACAAGTAACTCCTCCCCCCGTCACTCCAAAAGTCCTAGTGAAGACTTTTGTTTAAATTAAACCAAACTATAGATCAGGTGAGTTTTTTCTAAGGGATCTCTCATCTTGTATGAAACTACTTTTAAATTTTGACTCCTGGATTTTTCTTTTTTTAAAATGGGGCAAAGGGAGTTGAAGCGCAGGAAATGAGAGAAAAAGGGAAAAGGTGGAGGAATATTATAAATATGGGATACCCTGTTTTATTTTTAACTCGAGCCCAATATTTTGTATTTGCAGAGGAGGCAGTTCAGCTCAAATTGACGATACCCTCCCCCTGACTAGGATCCCTTACACATGAGGCAATCTTACGGCAGCTTTAATATGCCTTTAAAATAACTATATTACAAGGGTCAGTCTTTCAGTTTCTCTCCCCCGCCAACTGTCCCCTCACTCACACTGCACAGTTAAAAATTAACTTGCTTTTTGCTTGTGAGCTGAGCAGACTTTCGGCATCTCTCTGAGGATCAGATTTCTTTTAATCACTCATGCAAAACAGAAGGGCCACCTATTTTTTCTTTAAGTCGTATTAACCTTTATTACATCCTTGGATTTTCAAACATAACCATTAAGGTGAGACAGTGAGTGCTTCAGTATCTGGTTAATGGACCAAGAGAGTTTAAGAGAAAGAGGAGAACCAGTAGCGCACCAATCAAGTCATTTTCCTGGGGGGTGATTGCATACTGTTCCTCCTTGCAGTGCCTTTTCCATCTTAGAGTTCTAAGGGGCCAGAAGACATCTGAACTGGGGAAGGGGGCTAGGAAAGCAGAGCAACTGTGTCATGTTGGGTGAGGGTTTATTGCCATCAGCCTCCCCTTACCCCTATTGTAAAGTATGAGATACAGTTAGGCTCGGCAGAATTCAATTCTTTAAATAATTTTGATAGATAATATTGATGTTTATTTTTAACCATTTTTTTTCTATTTTTATCTATTTAAATTTTAATAGTTGAAGGAAATTATGGGGGTGTCAAGCAATAATTGGGATCAAATAATTATTATTTAAGGATAATAGATGTTGAGATTCAAAAAGCGAAAGGTTTTTAACCATTAAAACACAAATTGTCAACATCAAATGTCAAAATATACAAAACAAATAACTTTAAATCAAAGTTCTCAAGCAGCATTTTTCTTACTTTGCCTATTAAATTTCCATGGTCATTGATGGAAATATCCTTTTTGTTGGTTTATGTGTATCTGGTGAAATTGACGTTTACATATATTTACTGATAAAAATCGAATCCGTCCGCCAATATATTCTAACATCACAGTCAAATGAACCAGTTTATTTTCTCTTCAATCATGCCAGTGACAACACAAAAGTGACTGAACTGTTTAGCTCAGTGTACTTTGTTCCATGCTGAACTACTAATGCTACACTCATGTAAAGCCTTTTTGTGTGAGCTACCTGTAATAATACAATTAACAATACTTTGCTTGTGTTCTTTGACCATACTTGAACACTTACACACACAATTTATTTTTCTTTCCCCTCTGTCACATTCTAAGGTAAGAGGAGATTACGAAAGCCCCATACCTGTTTGTAGAAATCAGTAGAAGGAGACGACCTGGATCTCTCATGTGTGTATTGGGGTTTCTCATGCTGCTCATGGCTTGCATCAAGGATGTTATCAGCTGAATGGTACTTTCCTGAACTCCTTGGCTCTAGAGGTGTCCTCTGCTCTTTCCAGGATGCCTGATATTCTGCAAACGTTCCCAACCTCTGAGACTGTTCAGTTTTCACCACTTTGTCAGCAGACTTGTGAGTAAGGTAATGGACATTATCTTTTTCAGGTTGTGTACTTTCAATTCCAAAAGAGGCTGCCCGAGCCCTTCTGTCATACCACGACTCCTCACCCTCATGTCCATGAGCTTTTTTATCAGGCCTCTCAGGCAGACTGTAGGGAGTTTGTTTCTGTGCAGACTTACGATATGTGGGCTTACTCGTTTCTTCAAAGAACTTCCACTTATCTGCAAAAGAGCCCAGGGCTTCTTCAGATGTATTTGGACGGCGGTGGAGACGGCAGTCATCTTCTGATACCCCTACTTCATTCATCTTCTCTGGTTCAGAGTAAGACTTCAGTTTTTGTTCTGCTGTGAACCTCTTCCTAGCTCCAATGCGGGAAATATGATGAGTGCCACTCCCTGATGAGTTTGGTTTAGCCTGCATAGCCTCAAGAAAACGTGACATGTCTTCAGAAACCCAAGCCAACAAGGAAGAGTTGCAATTATTTGTCTTCCGTTCTGGTGACCTGGGGAGATAATCAGCAGGGCTAGGTTCCAAGTCCCGCCGTTTGAAGGAAGTAGCCCTCAGGACCCTGGCCTGGGCCTCCTTCAAGTGATCCGTGTAGGAGCTGGTAAAAGAGCTCTCTGAAGCTGTGTTTAAGTTCTCCACTGAATCTGGTTTCCAGTTTTCAGTGTCCTCTTCTGTTTCGCTTGACCCCATTAAGGTAGCGGTGCTTTTGCTTTTCTGCAGCTTTGCTCGCCTCATTTGGATCTCGTTTCTCAGGGTTGTTGCAAAGCGATCACTTCTGCGTGCCTGCTTAGCCGTATGAGTATCAAATGGGAGCTGTCTATCCATTCCAGTTTCCAGGCAGTTGTCAGACTGTTTTTTCCCTTCCTGAGCTAAAGAGTGCAAAATTGGGGTCTTCTGAGCAGAAATCTTACTACTCTCTTCTGGTCGCCACCTGATATCTTTCTGGGCAGCTCTGTGTTCACTGATAGGGACACAGCTCTTTGTACACTCCTGCTGATTGTAGCTATTGCCATTTTCCTCGAAACTACCATCAAAGTTTTTCTTTTGGCCAGGTTTTTCAGTGAAACTTGTTTTAGGATCTTCCACTACAGAAGACTTAACATCCCCTCCACTGTCCATTGCATAGTGACCACTCTTCTCACGCTCTTCTAGCAAAGGCTCGACAGGTTGTTGCGGTAAATAGTATTTTGGTTTTTGGACCATCGTGACTATGGCAGGATTTTCATGTGGTCCAGGGGAACCATCAGCTCCTATTCCAGGTTTCCAACATTCATCCTTGAGCTGTAGTGGCCGTGAGCTTCCCTGGGCAGGCTGTTTTGCTGTGACACAATAATAACGACTCTGTCCAGTGTTGTCCACCTTCTGTTCAGCAGCACTGTTATTAGTAGAAGCTTTGAGCATTCTGGCTTGGTTTGGACTATAGCAAAGAAAGTGGTTGGCAGGTAGTTCTTTATTGCCACTGTAAGAGGAAATATGTCGCTGCTCTTTAGGCGAAGTCGAAGCTCTTGCATGGTGAAAGAAAGTGCTTTCATCACTGTACTGGCGCTGGTGGTGGTAACCGTAAGCAGGCTGTGCAAACCGAACATCAGTGCTGGACAAAGAGGACTGCAGTCTGTTAGCATTTCCTGGATTATTATTGTACCTATCACCAGCAGAGGACAAATTGTAGTCCAGACTAACATCAGATTTATAATTGGAATTATTGATCCTCTTTCCGTCTGTGCTCCTGTCACTAGCCCTAACAGGCCTTCTTGGTTGTTCTGCAGTTTCTGAGCTCCAGTCCCTCCTGTGCTGAGATTGGTTCAGAACTGTAAAGTGCTGGGTGCTGGCACCCTCTGAGTACACTGAACCGTGGGCCTTCTCGTGGCCTTTGGTAATAGCAAAGCTGTCACTTCGGAGAGGTGGAGGTGGTGGTGGCGGGGAGGATGATTTTTTATCAGGAACATGCCAGATAGGTCCAAAACTTGATCTTCCAGAGCCAGAGAGCTTGGAATCGGGCTGTTCCTCCAATCTAGGACTCTTGCTAGTCTCATATTGAATGGGAAGTGGCAAGTATCCAGGTTTGTCCTCCAGTCCACTGTTATCATTCACTAACTGGCCAGTCTTGCTGTTTCCGTGCTTTGCAGTGTCCCAGTGGCCGACTTTATACAGCATGTGGTCCGTTGAAGCAGCATCCACGCTGGACAGAGTGTGATCAGGGGTACTCGAACTAGTGGAGAAAGAGCCATAGGCAGAATCCCGCTTGCTTTGGTTCCCTACATGATCAATGCTATTGTTGGACTTCGCAGAGGAAAGCCTTCCATACTGGGATGTTGGGAGAGCGTGGTCCCAGCTGTCCATACTTCCCAGGGAACTGAATCGCTCAGACGTGCGATGCAGATTTGACCGATCCCATGAGTTGGACAGGTCATGAGGGGAGGAGCTATAACAGAGGAACATACAATACCATCAGCGGTACGTCCATATAACTGCAACAATGAAGCTGATTTCACATGGGGGCTTGGTACTACCCATACACACGGCAACTATCAGAGAGAGACACGAGCACACGTCTTCTAGTGGTCTGAGCAGGCGGAATCAAGGCTTCATCCTTCCTCCGCCATTAACATAGTGACTGAACTTCAGCAGCTGCGTCTCAAGTTTATCTTCCTGCACAACAGGAATAATGAAGCGTAAGTAAGCCTACTTCTCCTGGAATCACCCCTTCTCCTTGTGTAAGATCATGTTGACATCCAAAGAAAAGTCTGATCTCCCTCCCTTCATCCCCATCTCCTAATACCAAATCCAAAGTTTCCAATTTACTTTCTATCTCCAATACCACCACCAATCCCATTCCCTCCCTACTAAACTCTTGCCCTCTCCTTCTTTCTTACCCTTGCCCGTTTCCTTTACAAAACCTCACCCTTAATCCCACCTGCTTCTCCAAACACTGCCCCACCCTTCACTTCCAAACCACAATGTGCTGCTTGCAACCACGGCCACAAATCCCTCTATTACGGCTCTCACCCTGTGTGTGCTCTCTCCCTTTCACCATTAAGGTTTCAGCTACCATCACTTGCTAATAACTTACTAATCTATCACACCACTTCACTCCCTCCATCCCATCCTGCAACTCAGCACAGCTCTGCAACATCTCTTCCCAGGAGCTCTGGTATCAACTTCTGCTTAACATGGCCAACACTCAACTCCTGGCCTTTCCTCCCTCAGAAATTCTCCCCACTCCTTGTCACTAGTAACACAACCACCATCCTCCCAGTCACTCAGGCCTTCAGCCCTGCCCTCTCTCTCTTGCTCATTTAGACTGCCCCCAAAATTTGCTGCTTCTTCCTTTATAACATTGCTTTTTGCCCATAGCTAGCCTGGCTACTGTTATCGCCTCTTCTCTGGCTGCCTGACACCCACCTCTGGTCCATACAAAACACAGCAATTAAGGCCATCATCCTTGCCCACTGCTCTAACCACATCACTCCCTCTTTGACCCCTGATATTAGCTCTCCCTGCTTCCTCACACTAAATTCAAGCTTTTTCCATGGCATTCAAGGCCCTTCACAACTTTGCCCATCCCTACCTTTCCACTCACCATTTATCACACTGCTTCCCACGCCTCTACCACTCAGCCAACGAGGCTGGCATCATTGACACAGTTGGGCCAATCTTTGTGCCTTCTTCCACATCGGTCACCCCATCTGAATTAATCAGTAAGGCCATTACCCTGTCCTCTTTTAAACTGCTTCCCAACACAAGCTTCTGCCACAATATTGAGAAGAAATAAGCCAATCTAGGATGGCTGTTTTGAGGATCAGGTAAGGATAACTGACAGTTAAGCCATGCTAACTTTTTAAATAGCAAATTTTAATTTATATAAACAAACTGTATATATTTGATCGTATCCATCTCTCCCATTGTGATCCATTGATCACTTTTCTTGAGATTGTCAGGAACTACATATATGTATTGTGATGGGGCAAGGCCAGATGGCTATAGAAAAGTAGTGGGAGATAGATATATTAAATCCGGGCTAAACAAATCCCTGGTACCAGGATAAGTGAAATGGCAGGTGCTCCAGGTCAATTAAGACACCTGGGGCCAATTAGAACTTTCCAGAAGGCAGGGAGAATGCTAGGTTGATTGGGACTCCTGAAGCCAATCAGGGGCTGGCTGAAACTGGTTTAAAAGCCTCCCCGTTAGTCAGGTGGGTGTGCATGTCAGGAGCTGTGGGAGGAAGTTGCACTGTTGGAGAGGCTGAGTAGTACACACCATATCAGGCACAAGGAAGGAGGCCCTGAAGTAAGGGTGAAGTGGAGCTTGAGGAAGTGAGGGCTGCTGTGGGGGAAGTAGCCCAGGGAATTGTACATGTCATGTTTCTAAAAGGTCAGCTACCATAGCAGATACTATTAGCGTCCCTGGGCTGGAGCCCGGAGTAGAGGGTGGGCCTGGGCTCTCCCCCCACCCCACCTGTGTCCCCTGATTAATCACTGGGACTGGGAGAAAACAAAGACTTTGCAAGGAAGGATAACTTCTCCTCACCCCCCTTGCTGGCTTATGATGAAAATGGCTCAGTAGACTGTGACGCTTGTCTCCAGAGAAAGAAGGGTTATGTGGAGGGTCACAGTGAGACTCTGAGGCTAGTGAAATCCGCCAGGAAATGCGGGATCCATGGAGGCAAGGACAGAGCTCTATCACAGTATGTACAAGACCCAGCACAGTGGAGCCCCAATCCTGGTTGGATGCTATTGTAATACAAATATTAAATAATAGCAACTGTGGTAGAAAATTGGTCTGAAATCAACAAGATGAAATTCAATAAAGACAAGCACAAAGTATTATTCTTAGGAAAGAAAAATCAAATGTAGAGCTACAAAACAGGGAATAACTGGCTAGGTAGTAAAACTGTTCAAAAGGATCTGGGGGTTACAACAGATCATAAACTGAATATGAGTCAACAATGTGATTCAGGTATGAAAAAGGCTAATATCACTCTGGGGTGTATTAACAGAAATGTCATATGTACGAGACATGAGGTAACTGTCCTGCTCGACTCAGCACTGGTGAGGTGTCAGCTGAAGTACTGTGTCAAATTCTGGGTGCCACACTTTAGGAAAGATGTGAACAAATTGGAGAGATCCCAGAAGAGAGCAACAGAAATGACAAAAGTTTTAGAAAACCTGACCTATAAGGAAAGGATTAAAAAACTGGGCATGTTTAGTTGTGAGGAAAGAAGACTGAGGGGGGGGACCTGATAACAGTCTTCATATATGTTAAGGGCTGTTGTAAAGAGGACAGTGATCAATTGTTCTCCATGTCCACTGAAGGTAGGATAAGAAGTAATGGGTAAGGGAGATTTAGCTTAGGTATTGGGAAAAACCTTCCCAACTATAAGGATAGTTAAACTCTGTAATGGGCTTCTAAGCGAGGTTGTGGAATCCCCATCATTGGAGGTTTTTAAGAACAGGTTGCACAAACACCGGTCAAGGATGATCTAGGGCTGGACTTGATGACCTTTCAAGGTCCCTTCAAGCCCTACATTTCTATGGTTCTATGTATTATGAAGCTTATCAAGCACATTGAGATTCTTGGATGAAAGGCACTACAGCAGTTCAGAAGGGAGAGCAATTATACCTACACACCTATATAGCAGAGTGAAATTAACCAGACTCCAGCCAAATTCAGCAGTGCTCCTCAGAATCCCATGAGCAGCAGAGAAACTGTCAAAAACCATGCCAAATTTGTAGAAATGCTTAGGAAAGCTAAGAGCAGCAGCAAAGGCAGGCACTTAAGTTATATACAGAGTAGGATGACCTAAGAAATGGAGAATAGGATAAAGTAGCAGAGGCCACTATCTTCCCTGCCTCTTCTCACAAGGCGGGAGAGTAGAGGAGGTATCCAGTAGTGGAGATCCAGCCTACTTTTCAACAACAATAAAGCTGTGGATGAGGAGCAGAAGACCACCCCACCTCTTGAAGAAGCTGAGCAGCATGAGGGAAGGGGAGAGAAAGAAGGCTCCTTTTTCCTTCCAGTATCTAGAGAGGCAGAGCATCAAACTTATCAGACAATGCTAGTCAAAGACTGGTACAAAAGAAACTGATTTCTCACACAGGCACTGCACCGTGGTAGAAATTCCAGCATTGTTCCACTTCTCTATAACTACTATATAAAGTGTCCATCAAACTTTCTGTAACACACACACAGTGGAAGCTAATAATGAAATTATATATAAGCTTAATAGTCATTCTTGTATAGTTTAGATACGACAGAATTCCTTTCTCTGTCAAGAAGTTGAAATGAAAATGAAACCCCTTTCTAGCACGGCAGTCTACATAGCAGTTGCTACAATGGCAAAAGAAAAATTGCCTTTGAACTTTTTTCATTTCAGTCAATATGGTCAGAGGCATAAAATTAAGACACAGTGTTTAATTATACAACCAGGATGATGAGGACGCAAACAGCTTATGTAAAACACACAAAGATATAAACTATATTGCTTTTTCTTTGCAAAATATATTTGTAATGATAGGGCACACTAACATATGGCTTTATATGGTGACTTTCATATTCTAAGTGTTCAAAACATTTAACAAATTAATTAGAGAGATCTTGATAGTAGTACATTAGGCAAATATGTTTCACACAGAAAGTGCCTTGGACATTAGAACCTTTTTAATTGTTAAGGAATGTATGGCAGGACATTGGGGCTGGGGCTGGTTTTTATTTGTTCAGTGATAACAGCATGCTTGGCTTGATCAAAATGAAGAAGAGACACTATCCCTCTCAATCCTAATTTACAATTCATGGGTTTAATCTGAATCCACTACCTTCAGTTGTGAACTATAAGTACTCAGCACCCCTCCAGATCAGGCTGTAAATAATTATTCTCTACTCTGACAAACGGAACTTTAAGTTTCATCTAGGTAGCCAACAGAGATGAGCAGACAGCATATCAATGTAACATCTCTGTCAAAATATGTAGTAATGACTTCTAGTCTAAAGTGCTATACAGCTAACATCACAATTCAGAAGTAAAGCTGTAAGAATTTCTGGATTTTTGTCTGGCTGCATGTGGTCTACTGTGCTCTTCAGCAATGTAAGTGGAATACTGTCCATGTGCTATTTAAATACACAGTATAATACCAGGTAAGCTGAGAGGAAGCACTCAAGAGGTAGAGAAATAGAACGTATAAAAGCCCTCTCGCAATAAAATGTTACAATGTGAAGATGTGGGGGGAGGATCAAAATGTGTGGGATTTTCTTTAAATAAAAATTAGTATTTGTATTATTCTTTAAGGGCTGAATGCAAACTATTTTAAAAAAAATAGCAGGGAACTTTTTAAAAGATCTAATTAGTTATAGCTTCATAAAACGAAATCCTTAAGTAAGTGGGGGGAGCTATGATGGAGAATCTGCAGCAATAAAATACAGAATCCCAAGACAGATTTGTAATTTAGGAATGAATCCCTCAGTGATTTCCCCTAATTCCTAGCATAACTATGCTCCAAATGGGAGTTAAATTGAGAGGAAAATAACATTTTCATGAGGTTTGTTGGTAATTTATTATAAGGAGGAAACTAATAAGGGCCTGTAATCAGATCCTATCACGCTCTACTAAAAAATGAAAGAAGTTTCAGGACCAAAACAAGGATGCCAGGATTTCCATTACAGGGTTGAATGAGACCTAACAAATGTAAGTATTTTAACTATAGAAGGAGACAGTCATTGACTGTCAACAAACACTAAACATGTTCCGTAGTGGAGATCAGATTATGGGAAGTAATTTCACTAATGAAACAGCCAATATCTTAATGTCTAAAACAAAAATGCTCTGTGTCCCCTAAGAGAGAGTTTATATTATTTTTCAAAGAATCCTGCTTTCTGACAATACCTCTGGTATTTTTCCATTGTACTGAAGATATTAATGCATTTAGTATACCCTTCGACCTGCCCTTACAAAGATTTATGATGCTAAAAAGTGGATGTTGAAAAGAAATGCACAGAAGAAAAATACCTTTCAGCTGCCTTTCATTTACATACATATATAATTAAATATATTTCTGAATTAAATTAATACTAGCAGCTCTTCACCGACTTGTTGATACATTGGGCAGTCTCAATATTATCTTCACATTTTAAAAACAGATTTCGATATAAATGAAATCGAAAGATTCCATCTTCACGGTTTAAAATTATGAACAATATGAGGTACATTATTGTTCTCTTACCGTCAGAACTTGATACGTGCAGCTTAAACAGAAACTCACCTTGCATGATACCGGGAGTGCCAGGAAATGCAGACATTGGTTGAGGAGAGCTGTGACGTGGCTGCCTCAGGCTGATTCTCTGTGAATTTGGTTGCATGCCAGGAGTGGGGCCTGCAGGCTAGATCATTTCTTCTGAAATGAAGGAGTTAGAGCACATACTTTTAATACAGATCTCCTAATAAGGTGACATGCAGTGAAAAACATTGGGCACCAAATCTAATTAACTTGAAACAGACAAAACAGATGCAAAATAAGTTTAAATTACAATGTGCTATGTAATGCTCTACAAGCCAGTTTTGAAAAGATGCCAACTTGCCTTCAAAACACTGAACACGTAGACAATGAAACATTAATTCTATGCAAGATTTGTGGTTGTATTTTTAAAGTAAATAAGTACCTAGAATTTATTCTGACCTTGCACTATTCAAAGGACCAGTGAACTTTATGTCTCATTTTATAACATGGCAACTCTTGAATAAGAGTTTGTAAAGTTTGTTGTGTAGGTGTGTATGTGGGGAGGAGAGAGTTTAAGAGCTGGAGGAAGGACAAAGCCATAAATAGTTTTATTCAATCCCAGGTTGTAAAGGTGACAGAGGCCTGACTTCTAACACAACCCAGTTCTGCTCTAGCATTCAAATGGCTTCAGGGCATCCAAAATAAATTAAAGGTTAAAGCTGTGTATCTAAAGTTAGCACCTAAGTAAAATCACTTACCTTTCAAATATGCTGAAGACCAGCAGTTCCCATAGAAATCAATGGGAACTGTGGGTGTTCTGCCCCTCTGAAAGTCAGATAATTCATGCAGGTGCCTAAATATTGGTTCAGATGCATAACTTTAGTCCAGAACTTTTCACCTAAGTAATTCCAGAGACCCCCTATTTGCCAATCCAAATAGTAAGTCTCAACGTTAGTGCTTTCACCCCACTATAGCTTGACAATTATTTAATAATAAAATAATAATAATATGATTAGTAATAACAATGTAAAAAGTAATGGTTAATAATAATAATAATAATAATGATAATAGTAGTAGTAAAGTCCTTGAATGGAAGTGCAAATTATTATTAAGTCTTAAGTAGGTAAAAATTATTGGATAAAATTTTCAAAAGTACTTTAGGTGACTCAGAAGCCGGTATACGTTTTTCAAAAATGGCTTAGGCACTTTGAAGCCTAAGCCTCATTGAAAGTCAATGGGACTTTGGAAAACGTTCCCTAGCAAGCATAAGTAACCTATCCAGGGTCACAAAGCTGCATCCAGAACCCAGAACTCCTGAGTCCGATCCTTTAACAGACAGACATCTTTTCCTTCCCTTATTCACCCTCTTTCTTTTAACTGGATTATAAAATAGTCACTAGATTTTAAAACAAACTAAGCTAAATATTTAACCCAGCCCCTCTCCGCCAGCACAGAAAAATCCCATTTTTGAGACCATTTGTAGCAACAGGCAACGCGGAAGGTTGTGCCAGGTTCCGGTTAACTGCCTTCCCAGATTCTCCACATACAGTACATAAAGTATTTCCACAAGGCAGCTGTAGTCCTACTGAGATATCCTGGGGCCACAGAGTACAACAGGGGCTCCTCTAAGATTATGAGAAATCCTAGGCACTTCAGTAGGCTTTTGTGTATGTTTTTGGTACATTTTATTTGCTGCAATGAACAGAAGCAAATTCATTCTAGTCTATTCTCTTTCCATGATGCCAAGTAGAGTTTCACTGCACTCTGTCTCAGAAGCAACATGAAGAAAGTAAGTTAAGTGGAGCTATCACACTGTCATTGCACACCGGCTCCAGGAGTGGGACTCAAGTTCTTCACCCCAGGAGCAGAACCTCAGTCTGTGCAGCGCACCTCAGGACAGATCAGGCATTCTCCTAGAGTAGCAGCTCTCAAACTTTAGCAACCCGAGGACCTCCATTTTGATTTAAATTTTTTCATGGACCCCCAAGCCTCCTTCTCAGCCTCAGGCCCCGGCCCCACTCCACTCCTTCCCCCAAGGCCCCACCCCCATCCCACCTTTTCTTGCTCCTGCACCATCCCTGTCCCTTTTCTTTCCACCCCCTCCCCTGAGCGCACTCCATCCCTGTTCCTCCCTCTTCCTCCCAGTGCCTCCTGCACGCCACGGAACAGCTATTCCCCAGCATGCAGGACACGCTGGGAGGGAGGTGGAGAGGTTGATCAGCAGGGCCGGCAGCCCTGGACATGATTCCATCTCCTCCCCCTCCCTCCCAGCTCCTCCTGTACACTGGGAAACAGCTGTTCCCCGGTGTGCAGGAGGCGCTGGGAAGAGTTGAGGGAGGGAGGGAGGGAGGAGTTTTTTATTTAGCAGCAGCCAGGAGTTTTTTATTTCCTCAATTTATTCCAGTGCTGTTGATATTGAAGAAGTAAACTACAGTTGTCTTTTAGGTAAATTCATGACACCATACCTTTAGTGCTTCAGTTCTGCCATCAATGCAACAAAGAAGTTAAAGTCTCAATATTACGAGAAAATGACGTTTTTAAACACACATGACAAGTGAAACAGAAGACTAGAAAACTACCACATCACAGGTAACATTTGGTGTATGAGGAAATGGAAGTGGGAAGAGAGTACTTTCACACTGGTTTCCTCTAGGTTTGGCAAAAGGAATGAGAGATTCTGCCAAGGAGAAGGAATGGGAATGATGCACTTTGTAATACCAGTACTGTACCTCATGGAACTTCTCAAGATCTTCGTAAGATAGCTCCTCGCCACATGAACGTCATTTTCAGATGGCATTTTCTGTGCTACAATATCCACCATCACTTTCATCTTCCTGAGCAGCCAAGCAAGGAGAGGAACAGACTGGACTGAGTTGTGATATGAGGCAAACTGAGTGGAGGAGAACTTTAGGCTTTTGTTTTGCATCTTTTATTGGTGTGCGTACATGTGTTTTGCAAAAGATTTTTTTAGCCATAGACTTGTAATTAAGTGAATTACCATATAAATAAAACAGACTAAGTGCATTATAATGGGTTATTTTGGGGGATAGAATCTTATTGTATACTTTCACAAAAAGCATGACTAGGAATCAATATATTACAAGTAGCCAAACACCAACACTTCTTCATTATTATACCTTTCACTGTTAAGTTGTCTTATATTTACCACTTCCTATATTCCAAAAAAGTTCTCTATAAAAGACACAAAGTAATATGAAATTAATTCTAAAACTCTCAGTGCAAATAGGTAAGATAACTGGAAAGAAAAAGGAAGATATTAAAAATCACATTAAAAAGATGGAAAATTTTGCAGGCAACTAAAGCTGTTGGAAACACACCAGCTAGTACAATGCGGCTGTGTTAACTCTGAGTGACAGAACGAGAGCACCTAAACCTACAATCCAGGAAACCTCTCCAGAGTTAATGGAAGCATTAATAAAAGCATTTCACTGAGTCTCTTCCTAACAGCACTTTAAAAAGAAAGCTGTTGCTTTCTATAAGGACTACTGGAAGAGAAAAATCATGTTACATTGCGGGAGGGGGTAGCCTTTTCCCCATGAACTATGAACATTTTTACTTTATTAGAAGGAAGTCTCAAATTACATATGTGTAAAACAGAATTGCACTTAAATAAACTCTTCCACTCTACTTTCAGAGTAGAATCTGCCTTTTCAACACCACGGTAGTTGTAATATGGACACAGACATTAGAATGGCAGACATCTTGAATCTCAAAATCTCTTTGAGTTTAGAAATTCAGAACTAGTGTTCAGATAGTTGCCAAGAAAACACTACTGCTGAAAATCTGATACCAGTAGAAACAGATATTCCCTAGACCAAGAACCAAAATTATTAGCTAATAATAATTAGCTAGGCCAGCAGGTTTACTTGTAAACATCACCAGTAAAAATCTGCACAATATCTGGCTACTGAATCCAAACTTCTTTTTTCTTTTTGTGAATCCAAACTGTAATTTCAGATTAGTCTGAATTCAGACTAAACTTCCCAATTTAGAGTTTAGATAACAATTTAAATTTGTTCTGGTTTAGATTTACATGTTGTATTAGTGTGTCCATTAAAATTGAGGGGGTTGAGTCAGATCTGACGAGAGCTAATCAAGAGTAAATGCAAAAAAACAATGGCATTACACCAGTGTAAAGTACTATTATCAATCAGATCCAAAGTAGTGCCCTACAGTTTGGATATATTCTAAATTAAGTCAGGTGACATTCAATTAAAAGGGGAATAGGGAAAAGAAAACAAAAAAAACTTTTTGAAAAAAGTTATTCCAAACTAAGTTCTGTCCCTTTGCTCACTTCCACAGAATACCAAGTTGTAAATTCAGCAAGACACCTTTTCACATTTAGAATCCCAAACAAAGAAAACATTTAGTACTAGCTGGCACAACTTCAGGGCAACTGCACCTCTGTGGTCCACCAAAGGCACCCACTTTAGGCTTCCGGCTTCCAGCCATCACCGCTCTCTCATTGCCTCCTGACTGGGGATTTTAAGGGTGCACTGCCCTCTACCTTACACTGTGGTATGCCCAGCAAACCACACTGCCTAGAAAGGCCAGAACATGTGCTTTGCTTTCTCTCTGGGCGCTATGACCGGTGTATTGTCCAATTATAAATAGGCTTGGCAGAATTTGATTGATTTTGTCAACTGATAATATCAATGCTTCTTTTTAAGCATTTTTTTCCAATTTTTAATTATTTTAATTTTCACACTTGTGCAAAATTATGGGTGTGGGGGGTCAGACAATGGGGTGGATTAGACAATAATTATTATTGACAGTAGATGTTGAGAGTCAAAAAATTAAAGCTTTACAACCATTAAAACACAGCTTGTCAACCTCACATGTCAAAATATACAAAGTAAATATCCTTAAATCAAACTCTAATATGTTCTCAAGCAGCATTTTTCTTACTTTGCCTATCTGTACATTTCTATTATTATTGATGGAAATATTTTTTCTTCAGTTTGTGTTTGTATGGTTACATCAACATACACCAATAAAAATCTAATCCTTCCAAATTTAGTTATAAATTACCATACAACTCCTTTTAAGCAAGCACATTTATTCTCGGGGTAAAGGTATTACAGAGAAAACATATTTAAACAATAAAAGCAGTTACATGCACACTAAAAAGCTTACCAGAAGTCATCCCAACTCCAATCTAGGATTCTATTAGGTTTTAGTCCTTCAAAATCCACAAATGGGTTTTCCCCACACTTCATCTGTTTTAGATCCAGAAACAAGACTGGGCAGATCAGCCAGTTTTTTTTTATAGTGCTTGGGGCTTTGATCTTTGTGTTCTGTAACAGGTAATCAGCAAACAATGACCGTCTCCTCAGGGCTAAGCTTCAAAAGGCTAGGTTTTTGCATAACCAGAGTTGGAGAATGTGCATTAAACTCTTCTTAACGATTTTTCAAGAAGTCCACTTATTGTCGCAAAAGTCCATACCTGTCTGGCATGTTTTCAACACAGTCTTTTGAATTCCCAGATCTTACATCTGTCATATCGCCTCGCTATTGAAGTTACATGCAATCCCAGCCCACAACAACACACAAATGTAATACAATAAGGTATTTTAAAGATACTGTAAGAAATTGCTGTATCTATCACACTACTTAATTATGCCAAACTAAAAGGCCACTACCAGGATTTATTTTTTCGTTAATACCTTATTCTACTTCTTGTGTGAACCAACAAAGGAACTAATGCCTGTCTGCTGACTCATGCTTACTATGTAATATTCAAGTGAAGCTGCAAATCCGTCAGTTTAAAAAAAGAATAAGTTACATAAAACAGACTATGCAATGTTTCTAAAAATGTCAATCAAGCAATGAAAGACAAGTTTTTCAAGTTAATCATTTGGTTACTGTTCAGATCTCCAGTCAAAATGTTTCCTTTCTCCAGTGCTGGTGCTGACATACTCACATTGGCCATACTGAGTCAGCACAGCTTTAACCTAGCACAGGAATAAGTTTATGAACTGAAAGTTTGATAGAGTACTCAGTTACTATAGGGTTTTAACTTAAAAATCCTACCACTCAAAAGGAGATTTCACATAGAAGTAGTGAAGTGGATGGAGTTGGGAAGGAAAGTTGGGAACATCTTGTATTCTCTGCAAAGTTACACTCTGTTTAGTTTTTAATTTACGTATTTATTTTTTTTTTTTAGAAAGAGGTGGAATTCCTGTATAAGTTACAAGTAGAGTGCATATAATGATATCTTTAGCTAAGGCTGCACAAGCATTTGCATTCTAAAAGGTATTCTTCAGCTGCTTATAATGTTGCCAAACTTTAATTATTTTGGCGGAAATTTGTCAGGTTTGTCGTCAGTCCATAAACTAATTATTCTGGTGTTTGTTTGTTAAGAAAAGTCTATGGAAAAATGGTTCAGACATTTTCAAGAACTCATGGAGTGTGGCGGGGGGGGTGGGTGATGGGGGGGAACCGCACAGTATTATAAAAGAAAATTTGAAATTAAAAACAAAAACAAAACAAACCCCCACCCCAAAACCCAAGAGACCCAGTTTAATCACTTCAGAAAAAGGAATGAGAAACTTGACATAGGAGGAGAAGTTTAAAGTACTAAATACACACAGATTACAGAAAAGTGGTCATTGTAACCATCTACAAGTACATACAAGGAAATAATTAGGGGACATTAATACTATTAAGATCACTTTTCATGATTCTTAATTTCTTTATTATTATTATTATTATCACTTTTCATGATTCTTAATAATCCCTCTTTTCAGTTTTGTTACAAGGCAGAGATCTCCAGCAGCTTTTGAAGTGAAATTCCTCCCTCTACTGGCTTTTAGACACCAGTAACATATTCTAAAGGACCATTATTTGCCATTCTAGCAGATTCTTGCCTGTGTGACAGTTCCAGTAAACCAGCACAATGGAATTACATCATGGACAATCAAAGAGAGAAAACACAATTCTTATACAGGAAGAATTTGACTGACTGCTATTATCCCTCTGCAAAATATAACCAATTGTGATATTCTTTACCTTTCCAAACTAGGAATGTAAATATTGATTAAAAAGTTAACGGTTTAAACTATTAAAATTATATTGTTTAACCGGTTAACTGATTAAAGGGAGAGGGGCAGGAGCTGCTCCGGTCGGGGGGGTGAGGCTAGGACTTCTCCAGTCGGCCTGGGGCTGTCCAGCTGGCCTGAGGCTGGTGGTTAATGGTTAGGATGGGTTAATGATAAGATTAATGCTTACCGGTTAACTGTTTAATATTGTACAGCCCTATTCCAAACTGCCCCTGCTCAATGTATGTTTCTAATGCAGACTCTTAACCTTTTTCCTCCTATTCATGACATCAATAACAGGTCACTCATTGCATCTGCCACCCTAAACAGATCTCCTTTTCCCTCACATGACCACATGTCTCGGAATTCTATATGCCCCATTTCACCACACTTCCCTCATGAAAATCTATAATAAATAACAATTTGTTGTTTAAAATAAAAGTTCATTATGTCATATATGGCCAGCACAGGTGCTGACATTCACTACATATGAATGTTAATATGATATATAATATAGATGTCTATGGTCAGATAGATATATTAGTAAGCATCATGTACACATTGCTATTTAAAACATCAGGCCTGATCCAGTGCCATTTTAAGTACATGAAAAAAAAGACTTTAATTGGATTCAATCAGCACTGGTTTCAGGCCATAACAAACTGCACATTCTTCAACGTTCTATATCGGGGTGGGCAACCTGCGGCCCATCAGGGTAATCTGATTGCAGGCGATGAGACATTTTGCGGACGTTGACCGTCTGTAGCATGGCCCCACACATCTCCCAGTGTCCGCGGTTGCCCACCACTGTTATATATTCAGTAAGTTTCTCAATTAAAATAGCTGTAGTAATTAGATTTATCTTTCCAAGGAGAATGGTTAGAAACATCTTTAAATAAGCTTAGGTTCTGCAGCAAATTTTTGAACCTCAAATTTGAAAACCACTGAGTTTAGAGTGTCAGGAACTATTCGAGAATTCTGGAAGTTGTGTGTGTCAATTCCTTTCAGGTTTAACAGGAGAGCCGCTATATTTGAAGTGTCAGAAACTACTGAACTTAGTTAAATCAGAGTGTGGGCTCTTAGTTTATATCCAGTACTGTCTTGCTGAGACCCTCCGCATCATTCTGTCCCTGTGCTACTTCAATTTTAAAATGAGATTCATAGATTCCAAGGCCAAAAGGGGACTACTGTGATAATCTAATCTGACCTACTGTAATAACACAGACCATTGAACTTCCCCAAAATAATTCCTACAGCATATCTTTTGGAAAAGCATCCAATCTTTATTTAAAAATTGCCAGTGATGGAGAATCCAGCACCACCCTTGGTAAACTGTTGCAAAAATGTATGCCTTATTTCCAGGCTGAATTTGTCTAGCTCCAACTTCCAGCCACTGGATCTTGTTTATGCTTTTTTTCTACCTGATTGAAGAGCCTATTATTAAATATTTGTTCCCCAAATAGGTATTTACAGACTCTAATCAAATCACCCATTAACCTTCTATTTCTTAAACTAAATAGATTAAGCTACTTGAGTCTATCACTGTAAGGCATGTTTTCTAATCCTTTGATCATTTTTGTGGTTCTTCTCTGAACCCTCTCCAATTTCTCAACATCCTTCTTAAACAATGTACATCAGAACTGAACAAAGTGTTCCAGCAATGGTCACACTAGTACCAAATCCTGAGGTAAAATAATCTTTCTACTCTTACTCGAGATTCCCCTGTTTATGCATCCAAGGATTGTACTAGACTTTTTGACCACAGCATTGCACTGGGAGCTCATGTTCAGCTAATTATCCACTCCCCGCACTCCCAACTCTTTTTCAAAGTCATTGCTTCCCAGGATAGAGTTCTCCATCCTGTAAGTAAGTAAGGCCTACAGTCTTTGTTCCTAGATGTATAAAATTACATTTAGCCATACTGAAATACATATTGTTTGCTTATGCCCAGTTTACCAAGTAATCCAGATTGTTCTGTATTAGTGACCTATTTTCTTTATTATTTACTACTCCCCAAACTTTTGTGTCATCTACAAACTTTAACAGTGATGATTTTATGTTTTCTTACAGGTCACTGATAAAAATGTGAAATAGTCTTAGGCCAGGAACTAATCCCTACAGGACCCCACTAGAAACACATCTGCTCCATCATGATTCCACATTTATAGTTACTGTTTGAGACCTAACAGTTACCCAACTTTTAATCCACTTAATGTGTGCTGTGTTCATTTATATCTTTCTAGTTTTTTTAATCAAAATGTTGTGTGGTACCAAGTTAACACCTTACAGAAGTCTGAGTATATTACACTAACATTATTACCTTTATCAACCAATCTTGTAATCTCATAAAAAAAGACATCAAGTTAGTCTGACAGTATCTATTTTCCATAAATCAAATTTGATTGGCATTAATTATCCTCCTGTTAAGCTTTATTAATTGAGTCCCATATGAGTTGCTCCACTATCTTGCCTAGGATCAATATCAGACTAACAGGCCTATAATTACCCAGGTCATCCTGTTTACTGTTTTTAAATATTGGCACAACATTAACTTCCAGTCTTCTGGAACTTCTCTGATGTTACTGAAAATCAGCATCAATGGTCCAGCAAGCTCCTCAACCAGCTCTTTTAAAATTCTTGTCACAGCTCAGAATTTGTTGTAGTTCTGCAGAAGGTCCTACCTGTGCATGATGGACTATCTTAAATCTTGTCTGCATCAGGACTTTTCCTTGATTTCAACAACTGATGGCCAGCCACCGGTTGTAACTGCACTAGTGGGTGCACCAAGGGTACACAAGGAAAGCTACAAATTGTAAAGTGGAGTATAGTCCTGTTTTAAGTACTGAAGTCAATTGGAATTAAGTATATGCTTAAAGAGGTTTAAGTGTTGTCCCAAACAGAGACAGACTTAATCATGTGTTTATATGCTTTCCTGAATTAGGGCCACTATACATGTTTAGAGTACCTAAATATAACCAACTATTTTCATTTCATGAAGCAGACATAAGATTTCATAAATTTAGGATGATAGAAAAAAGAACACTGCATTTCCTATCCCTTTGTAAATTCCAACAAATAATTTCATACAGACAGATGGGTTCTCTCTCCTCTCAAAATATACTTATTTGTCAAAAATAACCATCCTGGCAAACACGTTCTCTGCTGGAATGTTTTATAAGCCTGTTTATGGTCCCCCACCCCCAAAAAAGTATCCTTACAAACATTTGCAGTTCATCAACCGCTGAGCCCATATAATACAATTACAAGTGCATGAATAAAGCTATAGTAAATAATTACAACTCACTTATTTCCACACTTGACCTCAGAGATGGGACTTTTAGCCTTGGTTTTCCTGGTAAGAAGAGATGTATTTATTGACAAGGAACTTAGCCTTGGAGAACAGAGTTGTCCTCCAACTTTCCTCCAAAACTGTTCCTTCCCCACTCTCCATTTGCATAAACAGCCTCACCCTCATCCCTGTCCCAGAGGCAAACTAGAACTGGTTAATTTTTTTTTCATAAAACACAAAAAATTTTGACAAAAGATGGCTTTTTAACCAAATCCAACATTTTTGTGTAAAATATTTAATCTGATCACCATTTTTCAATTTTTGAAACAAAGCTTTTGTTTTATTTTTGTTTTGACAATCTAAAATATATATATATATTTATTTTCAGTGTTTTGTTAGCCCTCTCCTACTACTTCTTCTGCCTCCTGCGAAAAAAAAGAGAAAAAGTAGTATTAAAAGGGAAAGAAAGTGCATGGTGTGGTGGAAGATGAAAATTCTCTCCCTTTTTTACTTCTTTGTATGCCCATAACAATGGGCCAGCTCAGTGAATGGCGGGACTTTCGGTTCCTCCCTAGGCTAGACAGAGAAACTCCCCCTGAAATACATCTTTTTACCCCAATGCAAACAAGTTACGTACTGCCCCCTAACATAGTTAGTTATGCCCCCTGACATGGCTAGTTATCATCCATCACCTTGTACATGTTGGTTCCATCAAAACATCTTTATTATGTACTGTCATCCTGACCTTATCTTTTAGGAGAGGATCAGTGTGTTCCTGTTATCCTTGGGGAATGTTTTTGTACTATCCTTGATATTGGGGGGTTCTGGTACCACTTAATATTGGGATGTGTTTGCGTGAGTGTTCTGTGCCTAGCACTTCTTAGGAGTGTGTATTTCTGCAATATCAGCCCTGTTCTTGCCAACTTCTGCGAGCAGGTCCTGCCTCTTGCTCACAGCTTGTCTTTGCTTTATATCAGTAAAGTTTTAACTACTACTTTAGCCCAGGCCTCAGGTCTCATACCAGGCCTCTAATACAAGGGCTTATGTCTCAGATTATCTTGCCACTACAGCTTCTATGCCATAGAAGTGCGATTACATAATTAGGGAAGCAGGATACCAGTGATATGAGGAGAAATGAGCTTTCAAGGAGTATAACGTATACACTCCTTTTCTAACTGCTTTTAAAAGGGCAGATTTCTTCTTCCCCGCCTGATTTATTATTAAGATGAATAACAGAGTGAATAGAAAAATTGTGTGTGGGTGAGACTAAATGGAAGGTAAGTCATTTGGGATTGCTAAATGGTGGAAAACAAAATGCTTGGGTTTTTTATGCTCCATATATACACATATAGCAGTATTTATAGCACAGTCCTGGTCCCTGTTGAAGGATGGCTTCAGGGCCTTTATCTATGAAACTGCATATGTAGGCAGGGAAGCTATTATCTTCAGAGGAAAAAAAACATAATGGATCTGTGTTACTATAGTATCCAGAGCCGGCTCCAGGCACCAGCAAAACAAGCAGGTGCTTGGGGTGGCACATTTCTCAGGGCGCCATTTCTGGCGCCAGCCATGCCGCCCCTAGAAATGTACCCCCGCCACCCCAGCTCGCCTCCTCTCCGCCTCTGCCTGCTCCCCCGAGTGCGCCTCTGCCTGCTCCCCCGAGTGCGCCAGCTGTTTCGCATGGCAAGCCTGAAAGGGAGGGAGGAGAAGCCAAGTGGCAGCGCGCTCTGGGGAGGCGGCGGTGGTGGAGCGGATGTAAGCTGGGGCGGGGAGCGGTTCCTCTACCCCCCCTCCAGTTACTTCCTGCGCTCCCCCCCACCCTCGTTCCCCTCCACTCCGCCTGCTCCCCTGAACACGCTGCCTCTTCCTCACCTGAGAGGGAGGGGGGGAGAAGCGGAGCGGCGGCGTGTTCAGGGGAGCAGGCAGAGCGGAGGTGAGCTAGGGTTGGGGGGATTGTGGGGGGGGAGCGGCAGGAAGCTGGGGGTGGGAAATGCAGCACGCCTTGGGGAGGAAGCGGGGCTGGGGATTTGGGGAAGGGGTTGGGAAGGGGCGGAGTTGGGGCGGAGCAGGGGTGGGGGGCATGAAAAAAAAGCGGGGCAGCCAAACATTTTTTTGCTTGGGGCGGCAAAAATCCTAGAGCTGGCCCTGATAATATCTACATCATCTTAAAACACTGACATTGAATCCAAAGCCTTGGGCACACTACAGAACTGGCATAAAACTTTGGTAAGGAACTTCAAGCGTTGGAAGCTAAAGCCATAAGAAAGTAAAGTTTTACTGCGTAATTTCCATGGTACCTGCAATTCCCCCAAATTTTAGCTCGCAAGTTTCAGTTAGATAGGCACAGCTACCGTGCGTGCATGCAGGCATGTGTGTGTATGCACGCCTACCCAACCAATCAGCTTTTGAGGACTGCACAGTATAATTTATTTTCTACTTATGCATCTGTTTGAATCATTTCTGAAAGCAGGAGACCTGTGGTGTAAGACCTGGAGGGTCTTGGGTTCGATTCCTACCAATGACATAATGTCTGTCTATGTATGCAGCTGTGTTTCATTACATATACACATTGCAAAACCACCATCTCACTAAAGAAACCAGTATTGGATGCAAGGATTTAAATTAAGAGGGAAAATGGTAATGTTCAGTAAAGTTTCACCCACAATTCCAAACTTCTTATAGTCCCAGAATAACAAGATATCTTTTCTGAAATGTTCAATAGTGAAATAATGTCCCTATTTGACTAACATTAGGATACAGACTAACCATTTCATGAACATTAATAGGATTAGTTTACAGGTCTCATGTTTGGAATCTTACTAATTCTGCAGACAGACAACTACAATACAAAGACAACTGAGTCAGCAGTCTCCATTAGCCTGTCTAGAGAATATAGTTAAGATCCCATCCACATTACTAATTGCAACCATATTGCATACAAGCTTGAGACAACTGGACTCTAACCGGTTCCCTTGAATTGGTTGCACTGACAGCATTCATGAATCTTAAGATAGCAACAACCCTTTTTTCATAGATTCATAGATTCATAGATATTTAGGTCAGAAGGGACCATTATGATCATCTAGTCTGACCTCCTGCACAATGCAGGCCACAGAATTTCACCCACCACTCCTAAAAAAGACCTCACACCTATATCTGTGCTATTGAAGTCCTCAAATTGTAGTTTGAAGACCTCAAGGAGCAGAGAATCCTCCAGCAAGTGACCCGTGCCCCATGCTACAGAGGAAGGCGAAAAACCTCCAGGGCCTTCCAATCTGCCCTGGAGGAAAATTCCTTCCCGACCCCAAATATGGCGATCAGCTAAACCCTGAGCATATGGGCAAGATTCATCAGCCAGATTCATCAGGTCTTTTTGAATTAAAACATCCACAACATCATAGTGGTTGGAAACTTAAAAACAAAACAAAAGAAAAACAACATAAATTCTGAAGAAATTAATGTAATGAGAGAGGTGCTGGTATTATTTTCTGGCCAGTATTTGCTTAATCTGACCATTGCTTCCAGCCTTTTACAGGCCCAATTTTCAGAAACCAAGTGATTAAAGACAGGCTCCCAAATATCAGAATTCCTAATTAGGGAATTTAATCAAGCACTTTGAAAACTGGGTTCAGTGATGTTTCAGTGCAAAACACGTCTGAACCTTCCAGATAAGAATGAAGACAAATTTATTTTAAATGACACCGTGTAGTCTCCCAAATACAATACACTCTCTCTGGCATCTGTGTTGTAGCTGTCCCGGTTCATCCGTCACTATTAGTCTTACGATTCTTTCAATCTGGCAAAATAAATCTAATAAACTGAAGTTGAAATATTTGTGAAAATGACATCAGGTAATTTCTGATTTATCTCTCACTTCAAATTTCTCCAAGTCATTTCCCAGTGCTAGGTTGGCCAAAGTGACTGACGGAATAAGGAAATCAGCTCTGACTAGTACGGTTTGATAATTAACATGTTCAGTAGGAGTGGCTTTTAAAAAGAGCAACAGTGTTTAACAGCATTCCCCACGTGAGTGAATAGTTTAACTGTTTTTTATTCTAAGCACTCCATCTTACTAACAAACGTTATGAATCACCAAGAAAAGCATTTGCAAGTAGTCTTATACAATAAAAGTCACTAGGGATGTAGATTCCTTAAGATCTACAGGTAACGTCTAGGGGTTACAAACAGAAGTGTCCATTTATATAAGCAGTATGCAAAATAAAAGATAATAGAATGCAACTAAACCACTATTTTTCTTCCTGGAAAATTTAATACGGTTGACCTCCTCTCAATTTATTCTCAGCTGTTTGCACTGTATCCTGATATATATATACACATATGTATTTAAATGGACTATCTTAATACACAGGTAGTAATTCCAGACTTCAGATATACTGTAAGTATGGTGCAGACCATGGCATTAGCCAGCTTCCCACTCAGGCAGTCTATAAGCCAACACAGACAATTATGAGCTTACCCCAGTAAGGGATGGACACCATTTATTAGACTACCAAAATAAAGACATGGGATTTAAATGTACAGGAATTGCAGTTCTGAATGCTGGGGCAGTAAAAACACCACAACTTCACCCAAACAGAAAGCTGTGGATTAATTAGACTATAAGGACACAGATAATCTTTTATGGCCTGCCAACTGGAGTCAGTGGAAAGATTCAATGTGCTTTGGATCGGGCCCTTATTCTGCATATTGTTATATAAATAATAGTAACTCATAGGAGTTGACTAAGTCACATGGATATGTAAGAAACAATTTCCAAATGAGACAAACTAATCTCAGCTTGCAACAGATGGAAGCGCCACTAACCCTACTAGATTAAGGATTCTGCTAATGGGCTGTCTGCTTTCTCTAGTCACCAGTCAGCAGATACAAAAACAAACTCCTATCTGGAATCACTGTTTGCCACCCCACCCCAGCACATATTCTAGGAAAGGAGGAGGAGATGATGGTGAAGGTGGTTAGAAGAGACAATACTGTCAAACATAAGACCTCTGCCCCCCAAAAATTGCATTTAAAATACATATTAAAAAGGATATCCACATGCTTTTTCAATTCCATCCTCCCCAGCATATAGTGATATTTTTAAAGGCACCAATCCTCTTTTTTAGTTTTGTCCTTTAAAAAAACCCCTTTTTTAAAAAACTTCATTTCTGGTTGAAACTAGTTTGGCGGCACTACAATCAGCAGCAACATGCTAGTTCCCTGTGATACACGTCGGTGAATAATTAACAGCAAAGAAACCTCTTCCCTTTTGACACTGTATTGAGAAAACCTGGAGAGTGAATCATTTCCAGGATTTAACACTTTAAATTTTACAAACATACTCTCCTACACAATTTGTCATGAGAACTGGTTAGAATATTAGCATCCTGGAAAGCTAACAGCAGAGTTCTTCACAAATTATCAACTGCAAACCAATCCAACACACTCCCTTACCGAACAGCAAGTGTTGTATCAGTGGCACATAACAAACTAAGGTCAGATAAGAGTGACAGATGGGAAGCATATTGGCAAGCTGTGAGAAAACAGCTTCCCTCAGTTTCTGAATCCTACATTTTTCCTTCACCTGTTGATTTCATTTGGCCAATTGTATTATCAAACATAACAATATTTGAACCAAAGAGCCCTGGTCACAAACAAAAGCCCTGCATCACTTTTCTTTCATAGACACGTTAATAGTATACAGTAAGACAACTAAATGCATCCCTGAGAACAGTCACACACATAATTTATAACAACCACCTGTCACTGCACTAAAAGGTTCTACAATTAATCCAGCATCCCTGCTTCTTAACCTCTTATGAACTGGCAGAAGAGCCTCTCTGCAGGCACAGGTTTCACACATACAGGTACATACCCTCTATCAGAACCAAGATATCATGTCTCCCAGTCTACAGGTGCCTAGGTGAAAACATATGCCTTTGATTAAAGATCTAACATGGCCTCCAGTAATATCTGTGCTAATCAATGCCGTAGGCTTTGGGACTACCTTGTCAATGGGCTATTCCAAAGAGCTAGTTCTGGAGGGGTGTAGTGTTATATTTAAGCTTGGTGCTTAATTTTTGAACAATCTATTTAAAAATCCACAGACTGTCAAAATACTTGAGTTGACAACTTACTTCCGTGGATTATGATGTGACCATATTATGGTGATGCAAAACTGAATTTTGTCCTCTGGCAAAGATGTGCCACACTCTAGCCTAAGAGAATAAAACCCCTGCAGCCTTCTAAACAAAGACTGCCTTCCTCCTGTAGTAATCTGTGCCTGTGTGCAAGCTTGGTGGATATAATTAGATTCAGAAGGAAGTCTTATTACTGCACTACACTAAGAGGCAAGCAGGGATTTTGTTTAGTCATACCCACGATTCTGCTGAATAATTCCTCATGAACAAGGCTTGCTGCATTTGAAAGAGGAGTCTGAAGAATGACTGGAGGGCTGTTCTGGAGAAGAATTATTAGATCACCAATTTAAACTGTGACTTTTGAAGCTACTCTGTGAAAGGCTATCTCAAGCGTGCACATTTGCAATGAGTTTTCACCATATTGTTACAAAATGTAAGTGCCACATTCCTTCCTCTTACTGTTTTCTAAATGAACAGGTTAAACTGGGCCAGTGACCTAGAGATAATACTCTACCGTGCCGTCAGAAAGCCTGGACGCCTTATGCTAGTAGTTCTGTGAAGGATGTGTGCTCACATCCTTGTTTCACTGAACAATTTGTCCTCTGGCTAATTATGCAGCAATGCCGACTGGCTCCAAAAGCCCCTGGGACTATCCAGGTTTGTCACTACAGAGTTTCACTTTGGTTTGAGAATCACAAGAACCCTAAGTTTTCCCACACACCTTCTTCCACATTTAAAATATTCTCCTGGAGCCAGTGTCCCAGTAAAGGAGGTGGCTTGTGGTGATGGTGACCCTGCACATATTACCACCTCAGCAGTGAGAGCAGAAGCAATGTGTAGGAAGCTACACAGAAGTGACCTTAAGCTATAAAGGAATAAGGCGGGATGGGGAGACATAAAAAGCAATGAGATTGGTTTTGAAAATCTCCCCCATGGCTTATAATAGGAGGTTTCTTTCAGCCTTACCTTTGGAGAGACTAGCATACTTCCATAATGATACCTACAATAAATAAAAAAATTAACACAACCAAGCTCTTCAGGGATCTTGTCTCCAGGTGTGGTATGGTCACTACTCCTGATGTGAAGAATCTGGTTACTGTACTTGTCAGAGTTCCTTTTAGGGGGGTGTCATAAATATAAAGGGAAGGGTAAACCCCTTTGAAATCCCTCCCGGCCAGGGGAAAGCTCTTCTCACCTGTAAAGGGTTAAGAAGCTAAAGGTAACCTCGCTGGCACCTGACCAAAATGACCAATGAGGAGACAAGATACTTTCAAAAGCTGGGAGGAGGGAGAGAAACAAAGGGTCTGTGTCTGTCTGTATGCTGCTCTTGCCAGGGACAGAACAGGAATGGAGTATTAGAACTTTTAGTAAGTAATCTAGCTAGGTATGTGTTAGATTATGATTTCTTTAAATGGCTGAGAAAAGAATTGTGCTGAATAGAATAACTATTTCTGTCTGTGTATCTTTTTTGTAACTTAAGGTTTTGCCTAGAGGGGTTCTCTATGTTTTTGAATCTAATTACCCTGTAAGATATCTACCATCCTGATTTTACAGGGGGGATTTCTTTATTTCTATTTACTTCTATTTTTTATTAAAAGTTTTCTTGTAAAAAACTGAATGCTTTTTCATTGTTCTCAGATCCAAGGGTTTGGGTCTGTGGTCACCTATGCAAATTGGTGAGGCTTTTTATCCAACATTTCCCAGGAAAAGGGGGGTGCAAGTGTTGGGAGGATTGTTCATTGTTCTTAAGATCCAAGGGTCTGGGTCTGTAGTCACCTAGGCAAATTGGTGAGGCTTTTTACCAAACCTTGTCCAGCAAGTGGGGTGCAAGGTTTTGGGAAGTATTTTGGGGGGAAGGACGCGTCCAAACAGCTCTTCCCCAGTTACCAGTATTAGTTTGGTGGTGGTAGCGGCCAGTCCAAGGACAACGGGTGGAATATTTTGTACCTTGGGGAAGTTTTGACCTAAGCTGGTAAAGATAAGCTTAGGAGGTTTTTCATGCAGGTCCCCACATCTGTACCCTAGAGTTCAGGGTGGGGGAGGAACCTTGACATGGTGGCATAGTGGTGGGATTAACCTGAAATCATTTTGAGATCCAGTTGAGATTTTTTGAACTAGAAATACAGATTTTAAAAAGGAATTTTTTTTTTCCTGTGGAAAGGAAGTCCAGAAAGCAGTTGAAACTGAAAGCAGATTGTTTTTTCTCTGCTTGTGGCCAAGCAGAGACAAAAGGGGATTATCTTGTGAATTGCAGGTTTTCTTTGCCTGGAGGCAGGGTACTTAACTCCTGCAGGGAAATTCACAGTCTTCCAACCCAGAGGTTTTTTTTTCTTTTCTTCCTAAAAGTAAATAGGGGGTGTGTGTTCTACCCATTTGCTTTTTCTTTGGGCTGGGTAAGCAGGTTTCCAAGTAGTTGGAGGTTTTTTGCTTTAATTTGGGCCCAGAGCAGAGACAAGGGAATTGTCTTTTTCTGTAGGCTGACAGTCACTATCAGAGAATAGGTATTCTATTCCAGCACAGCAAAATTTTACAGCCACGTTTTGTTTGTTTATTTCTAAACCTCGGGTGTAAAGTTAGTTAAAAACAGAGAGGTTAGAATGACCAAATCCTCAGCTCGACTACAGCTGGAATTAGCCAAATTTCAGGCTGAGGAAAAACAAAGGGAACATGAAAGACAGATAGAACTCATGCGGCTGGAGAAGGAGGTACAGGAGGCTGCCCACAGGAGGGAAATGGAGGCAAGGAAGCATGTGGAGGAGGAGAAGGAAAAAGAGAGGAAGCATGTGGAGGAGGTGGAGAGGATAAAGGCCCGGCAGAATATACCAACAAACCCTAGCAATCCTTCTCCAGGTACCACTTCCCATCCCAGAAAGTTCCCCACCTACAAGGCAGGTGATGATACTGAGGCCTTCTTAGAAAACTTCGAAAGGGCCTGCCTTGGGTACAACATCTCTACTGACCAATACATGGTAGAGCTGAGGCCGCAGCTCAGTGGACCCTTAGCTGAGGTGGCAGCTGAAATGCCTAAAGAACACATGAACAAGTATGAACTGTTTAAATCCAAGGCGAGAGTCAGAATGGGGATAACACCCGAGCAGTCTCGTCGGAGGTTCAGAGCCCTAAGGTGGAAACCAGACATGTCATTTACCCGACATGCCTACCACATTGTGAAACATTGGGATGCCTGGATATCAGGAGCAAGTGTTGAATCTCCAGTAAATTTGCCCTTCCTAATGCAAATGGAACAATTCTTAGAGGGTGTTCCTGAGGAAATAGAAAGATACATCCTAGATGGGAAACCCAAAACTGTAATCGAGGCAGGAGAGATTGGAGCCAGATGGGTGGAGGTGGCAGAGAAGAAGAAAACTGGTCGCAGTTGGAGCGGAGACCAGAAGGGACCACCCCAGACCACACCCTATTACCGGGGGCCGCCCAAAGCCCCACCTACCTCCCAAAGAACCCTCCAGACCCCTTATCGTCCCACCACCCCGTTCTCCAGCAACCCTCCTCGCCCCGGTGACCCGTCAGCTGGACAATGTTTTAAATGTAACGAGCTGGGGCATGTAAAGGCCAACTGCCCCAAGAACCCCAACAGATTACAGTTCATTGCACCGGAATCACACCAGAGGTCCACAGGCCCAGATACCTCCCAGATACCCTTGGAGCGGAGGGAAACTGTGAGTGTGGGCGGGAAGAAGGTCACCGCGTGGAGGGACACCGGAGCACAAGTGTCAGCTATCCATGCTTCCTTAGTGGACCCCAATTTAATCAACCCAGAGATCCAAGTGACGATTCAACCCTTCAAGTCCAACTCTTTCAATTTGCCTACAGCCAAGTTGCCTGTCCAGTATAAGGGCTGGTCAGGAATGTGGACTTTTGCAGTCTATGATGATTATCCCATCCCCATGCTGTTGGGGGAAGACTTGGCCAATCATGTGAAGCAGGCCAAGAGGGTGGGAACGGTCACCCGCAGCCAGGCTAAACAAGCCGTGAGGCCTAGCTCTGTTCCGGAAACTTCTATCAGGACCTGGTCAGAGGTGATGGACCCAGACCCCAGGCCAATGTCTGCAACAGCAGTAGTGGATCCAGTCCCAGAGACCCAGACGGAACCAGTCCCAGAACCGGAACCAGCCGAACAACCAACACCAGACCCCGTGTCAGCACTGAATCCAGTACTTGCAACCTCAACACCAGAGGGCCCCACCGAACCTGAACTGGCAACAGCCGATAACTCTACACAAGAGGCTCAGCCGGAGCCTGAATCCCAACATAGTGCACCAGCGAAGAGCGGTTCACAGTCAACAGAAACAGCTCCATCCCTTATATCGCTTCCAGAGGGACCAAGCCTAGGTCCCCAATCCAATGTGGGACTGATGTCTCCAGCATCAAGGGAACAGTTCCAGACTGAACAGGAAGCAGATGAAAGCCTCCAGAGAGCTTGGACGGCGGCATGGAGCAACCCACCGCCTCTCAGCTCTTCTAATCGATCCAGGTTTGTTGTAGAAAGAGGACTTTTATACAAGGAAACTCTTTCTGGTGGACACCAGGAAGACTGGCATCCTCAGAGACAGTTGGTAGTTCCAACTAAATACCGGGCCAAAAATATCAGTTTTTCATGCAGGTCCCCACATCTGTACCCTAGAGTTCAGAGTGGGGGAGGAACCTTGACAGGGGGGTCTAGAAACAGAAGGTGCTACTTACTGTGCCCTCAAAGACTAGCCTTGTGCTGGTTCAGTGTCATGGTTTTTAGGGAGCACATGAGGAGTTTCAGTATCCACTCCCTCTGTGCCCAGCCAGCACTGCTGACAGAGGTGGAGGAAGGCTTTTGGGCCATGGCCTTGCCCCCCTTTGGAGAGGCCTGCAGTGGCAGCAGCGCTAGCCTCACCTTAGTTCCAATAGTTCTTGCATTCCTCTGAACACAGTATGGCACATGGCCTTTTAACTGACAGCAAAAGCAGGAGGAGGCCTGGAAGCAGGCCTGTCGTTACCCATACACAAAGCACGCAGCTGCGTAGGGCACCAGGAAATTTGGGGCACCACATTTTCTGGTGCCCTGGCGCAGCTGCATGCTGCTCCAACCCCTGCTCCGCCCCAGCCCCGCCCCCACTCCCCTGAAGATTGCAGCCAGGCCCGACCCTGCACTCATGGCGTGGCAAGTGGAGCGACCCGGCCCCAGCCTGCTCTGCTCCCCTGGCTCCCAGTCACGCTGCTGGGGGGCGGTTCCTCCCTGCCCCCAAGCCTGGGAGCCAGAGGAGCAGAGCAGCCTGGGGCCCCACGCCTCCGCGTGGGGAAGTTTTGGGGCCTGGCCCCAGGCCTCCATGGGGGATGGGGGCTGGCCCCTTCCTGTGGGAAGTGGAGTGACCCGGCCCTAGCCTGCTCTGCTCCCTGGCTCCCAGGTTTGGGGGGGAAAGGGGAATCGCCCCCCAGCACTCGCCGGCGGTGCAGCTGGGAGCCAGCTTCTCCCGTGGATGCCTGGGGGGCTGCGTAGGGCACCAAAATAGCTAGGGACAGCCCTGCCTGGAAGAATTTTGCATTAAGTTTCCAGTCCCTCGGCCCACGCCACTTCCAGCAGCTCCCATTGGCCTGGAGCAGCGAACCGCGGCCACTGGGAACTGTGATCAGCCGAACCTGCAGACGCGGCAGGTAAACAAACCGGTGCAGTCTGCCAGGGGTTTTCCCTGCACAAGCGGCGGAACCAGTTTGGGAACCGCTGCAGTCGGACCTTAATTTTATGAACATGAGTCTTATGAACAGCCAGTTATACATGAACCATTTTTCCTACGGTGGTGGAAAAACTGTATAATGAAAGTGATGTTGATGAAGAACAAGCCGACATCCTTTCACATTTCGATTCCTTCAATGCACTGGAAATAGTTTTGCAGTGGTTTGAAGAACTAGAAGAATATGATGCAGGGCACCATACTGCAACTTTTGCACTGTATCTACTGTAATTTTGAGATGTTCAATTTTACAAACTCCTCCTCAATCCCCAATTAGCTCACAAAACAGTTGATCTACTGTACTTAGTTTATTTTTTGGCAATATTATAAGACAGAAGCCGGCACTGTAAGTGCAATTTCTGATAAAAAGGGAGGGGGACAGAGGGGTGGAGGAGTTATTGTGCTCCTCATTTGTGCAACTGCTGTCCTGTAGTCGTTTCACAGGCAAAGCCCAATGCACGTCAGTGGGAGTTACACGTGCATAAGGAGGAAAGGATCAGTGTCAATAATACAACTAAAATATGTTCATATTTTTCAGCAATATTCTAAATAAAAACCTACATTTTTACATGATCACGTTTACATTTTCCATGTTTACATTTTCTTAATTGCTAGTCCAGATATAAAATTAATATGTAAAATGTGTATCTATATATTTATTAAATAAAGAAGCTGGATCAGTTATGAGGGAGAAAAATGTTACTGGAAGGTCAGCTGTATGAAGGACATGCACTGCTATAAGGCAGAATTCCAAGTGTGTGTTTGCTGTAAACATAAAGTATTAGTTACTGGAGAAGGTGTGGACTCCAGAATGTTCTTTGGATTTTTCTATGCAATGTACATTTATTATATTTTACAAGGTTCTAGCATTGTACTTTTTAAAACTGGTCAAACATACATTATGTAATAAACAGAATACTATGCAAACAAAGTGCGTGTAAAGCTGTATCCTTGGTGACAAACATTTTTTAGACAGAGTGGGATGACATTCTAAAGCCTAGTGTTGAACCTTGCCCCCTTCAGACAGGGCCACGGAGATTACTATTTCCATCTTAGATGCTGACAAGGCTCCTAGCAGTATGTTATCCAAGAAGAGAATAAAGAATGGCAATCCAGGGTTGCACTGGATTCTGGTAATTTCAGGACAAAGTAAGTATACGTGCTACAACGCTTGCGTAATAGAAACAACTTGGCACCAGTAGTGAGGGCAGGGTTTAAGCTTAATGTAGACAATATGTGACTTTAAATCAAAAGATTAAAAAACATTAAAATAACCCCAAATATACCTGGAAATAGTTATAATCTTACTCTTTTAAATGAATGACACAATTAACCAAAAGTGATTTATAATTCATGATTCACCTGAACGCAAGTAATCAATAACACAACCGGGCACATATTCATCACCCATTTTGAGTATGCTAAGGCACACATTTGCTAATTAATAAACTCTTTATTGTGTTATTGTGTGGTTAACTGAAAAAGCAAACAATTTACAAGCACTAGGTATTCTAAATATTACTTCACCAAAGAAAATACTTCTAATGTGATGTGCTTATTTGACACAATTACAGATTTTATAGTTATAGTTCCTCGAGCTAACGACTAAATGTTTTTCCATTGGAAAATGCTGATTCATCAAAACCAAACACTTTGTGGGAAAGCGTTGCTTTTGATTAATCTCTGAATTCAAACCATTTTCGGAAAAAAATTTCAAAACATCCCATTTAGACATTTTCAAAAACGTTTTGTTTTTCTATTGCATCAGCTTTTAGTTTCAAAAGTTTAGTTAATCTATACTAAAAATAGGTTTTTTTTAAATGTAGGTTGAAATTGAAATGAAATATTTCTCTTCTGATGTGAAATTTTTTTATTGTTTGTAAGAAATTTCAAGATTTTAATTTTTTGTCCCAATCTGGGAGATGAAAAACTTTTTTGAAATCTCAAATTTTTGCAGGATGTGAAAACCGTTACCTGATCTAATAGTTGCAACGCTCTGAGTCATCCAGAGATTTTCAACTGGAATTACACAGTCTGTAACAGTATCAAGTGCAACACACTGCAATGAGTTTCCCTTTAGAGCACCTGATCCTTTCTTCCTTCTCCTTTTTTCATCCTTAATCCTCCAGAACCTCCTTCCCCTTCTGCTTTTCGTTAGCGGAGCTAATGGGTGGGTAGAAGGATTTTAAAAGTGAAATTGCTCGCACTGCTCTGCTGTTTGGTGACATCACAGCTTCTGATGCTTGTTCTTTGAATTTGCTCTGCCAGTGAACTGCTAAACAGGGTACAGCTGGTAGCTGTATTTTGAAGCCCAATTACTACCTACTGTGATATACCTGTGTACACTCCAGACTAATGAGAAGCTGCATCACCTCTGCCCTGTAACCTGGGGTGTCTTTCACAGTGCTTTGCTGCTGTAGTCTACAACCTGGATTGCTCACAAACAGCCTCCAGCATGTAAGTCACTCCCAACTTTGTCTGTGGGAGCTGAAGCTGGCCAGCCAGCCACATCTTGGCTCTTACTAGCCTTAAAATTTACCACAGGATGACCCCAACACACTCCCAGTTCCAGATTTCCCCCACCCAAAAAATGTATGTCCTGTATTGCCTAGCCCTCTCCTGGACAGTACAAATATGTTAAGTCTGTTATTTAAGGGAATAATATGCACACAACTTGTTTACCCCAAATGGAGTTACCCAGACAGTTGAACACAAGGGATTAGATAAAACATTAAAACAAGTTTAACCACAAAGAGAGATTTTAGGTGAGTACGAGCAATGAGGCATAAAAGTCAGAAATGGTTACAAGAAAAATAAAGATGAAACGCTTACTGGTGCCTAACAAACTATATTAGATTCAAAGCAAAGATTTCTCACCACACACTTTCAGCAGTCTTATCAACCAAACTCTTTAGGGTCAGGACCTCTCCCCGAGAGCCCAACTCCTGCTTCTTTTGTCTCTTCAAGTCCAGTGAATGCAAGGGGGAAGGAGAGAGAGAGGGTTCTCTTCGGGAGTTTGTCTCTTCTTTTTATAGTTTCACTCCCCCTCTTGAAAAGCTTTTCCAGCTGAGACCCAAGAGACAAACAGTCTGTGTGGAAGGATGTTCCTGATGGGTTTTTCTACCCGTTTGAACTTCCTTTGCTTTTCTTCCCTGCTTGATGACCCTGTTTACTGCTTAAATGAAAATTAAGGCAAGCACACATTCCTTCCCTTGTTTAGGACAGATCTGCCTGGGCAGGGCTAAAGGGTTTGGAACATGTACTAATGACATCATAGGGGAATCTTATAATTGTACAGTGTTGCCACACATATTTTTACTAGGACAATACTGACCAGCAAATTATGAGTTTTCAAATGATGCCTTGCATGGCACACTTTGTACAGAGATTATTACAATAGTATGTAGGGTGTGAATACAAAGGAATATTCCATCACAGCAACTTATAAGGCAGAAGGGGGATGAGGGAATGTTTCATTCCATAGCCTAGAACATTCTCAGACTGAGACCAGACTATCTCTAGGGTTCATTGACAAACTACACCAGCACATGAAGAAAATAACCTACTGGTTTTGTGTTAGCAGAGCATGATAACCACATGAGGTATACAGCTGACTCACAGAGGTCTCCTCACCACCAAACTGGCCCACAAGAGAGACTACATAGACCATCACCACATCAGAAGTACTAAGAGCACTGTACAATTACATGCAGTCTCCAAACTTCAGGGGAAAGAAGAAAGGAAATAGGAAAAGGAGGCCAGGGACAGAAGGTGGCTGTAAACCCACTTCATACACATTAATACAGTTCATGTATATTTCATACAACCACAAATTTATGAAGAGAGACTTGCTAAGAGGTATTTAAGATTTTGCATTGTCAATAGAATTTCTGTTTAACAAATATGTTTGGTTATAACAGATCGATATGGGAGGCGAAGAAGCTAGAGAGTTCTAATGTGTGAACTTGCTAGAAGATAAATGATATGAGTTTGAACCTTCGCCATCCGATCAGATTGCAATTATGTTTCATCCAAGCCATTCTTTATACTAGTTTTAAAACACCTGAGACCATAATTCAACTAAGTAGTTTAAACAGTTGTTATCACAAGTAACTTGAATAATGATAACTTAGCGGATTCCTTGGCTGCTGACCAACACTACTCAGGACAAATGGATTCTACCTTATTACACATAGCAGAGAAATACAGAGACTTACGTTGCCTGATAAATCATTTTCCTAGTATGAATTTTAAAAGATTCAAGAAACATAACTACTCAGTGTATTTATCAGTCCCATGAAATAGGATACCATTACCAACTAAAATCTAATTAGCCAAATTAAACTTTCAAGAAGATTTACATTTGGTTTAAACAAGTGAAATTCTTTATTTTTCTCTGAGTCCATCTCCCTAAAATAAGGATATTGCTGAAAGTTCATTAGTATGACAGTAAAAGATTCCTAGCCTGTTTGTTTATTTTTAAGGCAACTAATCTAAGAAGAATCAATCTCAAATTTGGTTGGCCAAAAGGAAATATTTGTTTTGTAGCCAAATAAATGATGATTTTAAAAAAAATTACATTGCATTATTTGACCACTCCAACCCCTCCTTTAAGGATTACTTATTACTGTGATCTAACCTGTATTTAAAAATCCTGGATAAGATAACTGACTAGACCAGAGACTTAAAATGGAAACCAGGCTCCTATCTTAATTTGCTTATAAAATAAAACAGCTGTACCAGACACTGCACTTCTACTGAAAAACAGTAAATAATTAGTCATATACACTGAATAGTTCTGTGACACCCCATTCACCATACTATCTGAGAACCTCTCGAAGATTAATGCATTTAAACATCTGACACCCCTGTGAGGTAGGAAAGTATTATTATAGGCAGAGAGAGAGAGTAGGTGAGTAGCTCAAGATCACACAGGAAGTCTGTGGCACTGCTGGCAATGGAACTCAAATTTCAGGCCAATGCTTTAACGACCAGACTTTCTCACCAATATCCCCAAAGTAAAGTGTGTGCGCGCACAACAACTGAAGGAATAGATAAGATCATTCTTTTGCAGCTGTTCTGTTGTGTCTACAAGGAAACTAAGGCAGGAGGCTAGTTCACATATTTGGTCTTGGGTCAGACAATGTACCCAGGATTTTTAAATCCAGGTCAGCACTGCATCTAGCAGGCAATAACTAAAATTTCAAATCATATTTAATATGAATGTCAGAGATCCCAGTACACAGTTCTTCCCTCCAGTTCGGAGAGAACAATGCATGCCAAGACCTGTAGTCCCTGAAGGCTACACTGTCTTATAAAACAGAAGGCTGGTCAAGGACCGTTTGACCTGTGAGCCAATCTTAGATCCCCTTTACCTAGGCTATCATTCCTCCATCATCATTAGAAGGTTATTCCTATATTTCATAGAATCATAGAATATCAGGGTTGGAAGGGGCCTCAGGAGGTCATCTAGTCCAACCCCCTGCTCAAAGCAAGACCAAACCCAACTAAATCATCCCAGCCAGGGCTTTGTCAAGCCGGGCCTTAAAAACCTCTAAGGAAGGAGATTCCACCACCTCCCTAGGTAACCCATTCCAGTACTTCACCACCCTCCTACTGAAATAGTGTTTCCTGATAGCCAACCTAGACCTCCCCCACTGCAACTCGAGACTGTCAAGGTTCCTCCCCCACTCTGAACTCTAGGGTACAGATGTGGGGACCTGCATGAAAAACCTCCTAAGTTTATCTTTACCAGCTTAGGTCAAAACTTCCCCAAGGTATAAAATATTCCACCCGTTGTCCTTGGATTGGCCGCTACCACCACCAAACTAATACTGGTTACTGGGGAAGAGCTGTTTGGATGCATCTTTCCCCCCAAAATACTTCCCAAAACCTTGCACCCCACTTCCTGGACAAGGTTTGGTAAAAAGCCTCACCAATTTGCCTAGGTGACTACAGACCCAGACCCTTGGATTTTAAGAACAATGAACAATCCTCCCAACACTTGCACCCCCCCTTTTCTGGGAAATGTTGGATAAAAAGCCTCACCAATTTGCATAGGTGACCACAGACCCAAACCCTTGGATCTGAGAACAATGAAAAAGCATTCAGTTTTCTTACAAGAAGACTTTTAATAAAAATAGTAGTAAATAGAAATAAAGAAATCCCCCCTGTAAAATCAGGATGGTAGATACCTTACAGGGTAATTAGACTCAAAAACATAGAGAACCCCTCTAGGCAAAACCTTAAGTTACAAAAAAGATACACAGACAGAAATAGTTATTCTATTCAGCACAGTTCTTTTCTCAGCCATTTAAAGAAATCATAATCTAACACGTACCTAGCTAGATTACTTACTAAAAGTTCTAAGACTCCATTCCTGGTCCATCCCCGACAAAGACAGACTATAGACAGACCCACAGACCCTTTGTTTCTCTCCCTCCTCCCAGTTTTTGAAAGTATCTTGTCTCCTCATTGGTCATTTTGGTCAGGTGCCAGCGAGGTTACCTTTAGCTTCTTAACCCTTTACAAGTGAGAGGAGCTTTCCCCTGGCCAGGAGGGATTTCAAAGGGGTTTACCCTTCCCTTTATATTTATGACAGAGACCATTGCCCCTTGTTCTGTCATCTGCCACCACTCAGAACAGCTGAGCTCCATCCTCTTTGGAACCCCCCTTCAGGTAGTTGAAAGTTGCTATTAAATCCCCCCTCACTCTTCTCTTCTGCAGACTCCTCATAAGTCATGTGCCCCAGACCCTCAATCATTTTTGTTGCCCTCCATTGGACTCTCTCCAATTTGTGCACATCCTTTCTGTAGTGGGCTGTTTATCTTAACCAGATGCATGCACATCTGTGGATGTTTGATACACAAATCTCTTTCTGTCTGTAAGTAGAAATATATTATGCTTCCACTTTTAAAAGACATCTTCACTTGGTCAATGAAAATAATGTCCACCAGAGAGCGCTAGCAGCAAAGGACTACTAGTATCATGCAGAAAATAGGACTTGCAGTCTTTCTGAATAAAATGCACCTACTATTATCAAGCTCCTTTGTTTACTTAAAAGAAGCTCTCAGACATTTAGTTAGACCAAAATTTTCAAAAGTGACTAGTGACTGAGTGCCCCAATTTTTGAGCACCCAACTTGAGACCCCTGAAAAGGTCTTCAATTTTTATAGCATGAATGCTCAGCACTTTTTGACTCTCAGGGCCCTTTAAGAGATTTCAAAAACTGAGGCATCTAAAAAAAAAATCACACTGTCATTTCTGGAAATCTTGGCCCAATGACCTTATACCAAAATTTCTAGCATGCTCCACTAAATGCCAATGCTACACACAATTGCTCCAACTCTTCATAAAGACGGTTGTGGGTGTTTTTGTTTTTGTCTCAGCTCCCAGGGGACTGAATACCCAGCCACCTTCCCATCTAATTAATTATTCAAATAAAAGTGTTGCTAGTTTCTTAGAATAAGCCAGTTAAAGAAGTTACTGTGTATCTTTCCAGAAGCAGCAAATGCAATAGCAAGTATTTTCCAAGCAGCCTAGTCTAAGAGTTCCTGTTTTTCTGTATTCCAGCTTCAAATGTCTTATCAAAAAGGAAGTGACATCTGAAAAGTTTTCTAAAAAAAGAACCAACTTGCTATTTGAAAAGGAAAAAATAAAATCCTGGCCATGTGTTTCATTCTCCCCCTCGTCCCCCCCCCCCCCAACGTCCCTAAATGGAAAGGAGGGGAAAAAAGAAAAGGGGGAAAAAAACCTAAAATATTTTTCTACATACCCGTTACTACTGTAACTGAAAAAGCCAATCACAACATATTGATACTTGTAGCAAGACAGAGGTCTTAAAACAGCTACACTGAAACAGTGACTTGGTCCTTAATAAGCTGCTGATAGAATTTTAGTTATTAGATATGTGCACAGAACCTCAAAATTCTGGTAGAGGAGAAGACAGCAAACACACACACACACACACACACAGAGTATCTATTATTGTGGACAGTGCAGTTGTAGCTGTATTGTCCCCAGGATATTAATTCTTAATTAATTAATTTAGGATAGCTAAAAATTGTTTGGGTGCCTTCCATTTTGTGATCAATACTGTATAGACAAAGCATTATCCAGCAACTAAAGGTGAAATCCTAACCCCATCCAAGTCAATGCAAGTTTTGCCATTGACTTCAGTGAGGCAGGATTTCACCCTAAATGTTTTCTTATAAGGGAAGCAAAGATTCACTTTTCCCTACATCTCAGCCCAGCTGGGCAGGCTAGAAGGGGGGAAAAAAGTAACTTAATTTGTAAAGAGATTATCTATTTTATGCAAGGAGGCATTCAGCCATCAATCCTCCCGTCTGCAAACTCACAATCTATGATAAAACTTTCATATTCCATCCGAGATCTGTCTCAGTGAGACAGATGGATACATCTGAATGACTCACATTGATTCTGGAATCTGCACATTTTTTTAAAAACAAAATATATAAATACATTTTCTCCATTTTTGAGTAACTATAAGTGACATTAAATAGTAATGTGATGGGATACACCAGGCCCTTCGTGGCCCCCTACTGAAGGCCTCATGGTCTTACCACACCCCACCCCAGGAAGGAGCTGTGAAAGTGGGTCATCCAGGCCTGCCTACAGAAGCCTTGTGGTAGCAGGCAATCAGAGCCCAGCAGGCTCAGACAGAAGGAGCTGCAAGGCCTCCACAGGTGAGTTCCTGGCTGTGACCAGAGGGGCGAAGAAGGAGACTCCTCACTGGCCATAGATCGACTGGCTTCATTTACTGGACCTGGGAGAGAGAGGATCTGAGAACTCTAACTCTAATGGAATGAGACCAAGTGGGAAGTGGCCCACAGAACGAAATAGCAGCAATCAATCAAAGGAAGTCGTACATGGTTGCTGTTTATAGGGTCCCTGGGTTGAAACCTGGAGTAGTGGGTGGGCCTGGGTTCCCCCACTGAGAAGAGGACAAGGCTCCTTTAGAAGCCCAAGGAAAGGGCTGAATTTAACAGGCCCAGAAACAGGGCTGAAGACTTTGGAGAGGGTAGACAATTTTGTTGGACTTTTTTGCTACCCTGGAAGGGGTAGATATTGACTTGGCAAGAGGGTTGAGCCCGTAGATCTGCCTAGCAAGGTTGTAAGCTACAGAGGGCACCAGGAGTGGGGAAAAGTGCAGTACCTCACCCATATGCTGGGAGGCATTCAGGAGGTGAGTGCCCCCATTCACAAGCTCTATAGCATAAGATGCTGCATGCCATTCTTTTCGCACAGTGAAAAAAGCATGAGCATCACATTATGTATTTAAGGATAACTACTACTTGTTTGTTTACAGTGCTTTTCCTCCTGAGGTATCCCAAGAGAAAACCAAGTAATCCTTTCTTACACAACCATTCCCTGAAAAGGTACTGGGAGCATTCACATGAGTAAGGTGCGGTACAATCTAGCCCTTAATAATAGATACTAAAACTGCTTCACTCAGCACTAAAATGCATCTCTGCCTGGGGTGGAACATGGCATCTGTTTAATAGCACACACCTCACCACTGTACACTAGCAGGAAGTGCAACACATCCAGCTGAAACGTCAGGTTCGATTCAGCACCAGCACAGAAGGTGTTACCCAGGTGTAAAGTGGGCAAAGCTGGCCTCAACACACCCTTTGCCTTCTGGATTCTGGGTTCTATAAGGGCCAAAATGGCACCCAGCATAGCTCAGCATCCCTGAAATATGCTGAGTTACAGAAGCCTCCCCAATGCTACCTTTGGCTTACATCGCAAGCTAGAATGGCCACAGTGGCTCATGTTATGGGCCCAAAACCGCTTGTCCGCATCTCCACTCCTGGCCTGCCGCCTACAACAGGCTTCCAGGAGAGCCTATGCCTTTCCAGCCCAGTGCCTTCAGCAAGGGGAATACTTGCCTGGTTCCTTGCACCATACAGGGGAGCAGAATGCCTCCTTTCATGTGGATTTTAGGTAAGCAGAATGCAATATCTAAACTGGAACTTAACCAGGACATCAGGATAAATACTTCCCTTACAAAATGGGTTACAGGATCTTTAATGACAGGGTCTCTGTTTTACAGCTTATATGAAAGATCAAAGCTCCAGTTAAATGATCATGTAAATCACAGTGTTTTTTATGCAATGGTAAGTCAGTGCAAATTGGGCAGGGGTATCTTGAAGCCTCCTGGCGGTTGTTTATTTATTTATTTATTTAGTCATGATACATGCCAAGCAAGCAGGAGGGCAGGGTTGTAAAATTGTACTTGCTCGCATGCTCAGGATTTGTATACATTACAAAAATCAGTAGAGGTTAAGCTGAGGTTAGTTAACACATATCCATGCAGGCTTTGTTGTGTTTAACATAACATTAGTTAAAACATATTGGTTAATACATTTTCTGACACGATGTATTTTTCCAGAGTAGATAAGTCCTCATTGACATGGGTAAACTAAGAAGTGACAATGTCATAATAACAATAGTATTCTGACCTCAGAGAAGAGTCCCCACCAACTGAATTAGGAGCACCATTTCCAGCAATACCCTGGATCAGAGTCAAGAATCAGAGGGGTAGCCGTGTCAGTTTGTATCCACAAAACAATGAGGAGTCTGGTGGCACCTTAAAGAGGAACAGATTTATTTGGGCATAAGCTTTTCGTGGGTATGCATCTGAAGAAGTGGGTTTTTCTCGATTGGAGTGTGACATCTAAGGAGTAACCTGGCCTCGCCCTGAATAGTTTAAGAGATCACTGCCAGAGACGATATGGCTGCAACATTTATGGACCTTGTGAAAACAAGGATCCCAAACATTCCCCAGATAATGGGAAACACAAAGGTTTTATCTTCAAAACAAGGAGTTCAGTAATGCAAATTTAAACAAATACTCTTGAGACAACATCATCAGCGAGTACTATTTTAAAATAGTATTGTAAATGAATAGCTGCTGTGTTTTGTTTTGTTCCCCTCCGCCAAACTCACAATGCTACTCTCTTCTGGAGTCAACAATGACTTTTCATATTAGGTAGAAAATATTGGTGGGATTAAAATAACCTCCATTTGCAACAGCATAGCATGCGGGGGACTGGAATTATTTCCCAATCATCTATTAGAAAGGAATAGTTTCATTTTTCTATGCTGTGAAAGTATTACTTTTAACTGAGTGTTTAGAAACTGTCATTGTATATAAATGTAATATTTATTTTTAATCTCAGTGCAGATAAACTGGCTCTGATGTTTTGTAAGATTTCAGCACTCATCTACAGTGGAAAATTGTCCCAACTCCAGCAACAAAGATGGCTAGCCACTCACATAGCTGTATTAGTAAAAACAACAAGGGTGAGCAAGGAAAGTTTTGAACTGTGCTAGCATACAACAGTGCAAAGCTCTGCTTGCTGTACAGATATATCTTTACATAAACTGCTACAGTATTTCTGGGAGTCACAATATAAGTTGCAAATAAAAGTTACAGTTACCTAGTTTGGGATGATTTTAGGAGGTCACACAAAATTTGTGTTTTATTTGTTTTAACTTCACTATTAGAGCTAGTCAAAAAAATTGGTTTGAGATTTTTAAAAAAATTCAGGGTCTATTTCAAAAATGAACATATGGGGGGGGGTTGAAAGTTTCCAATTTTTTTTCCAAAAGTGAAAAAATTGTTTTTCATGTTTTGGTTTTCCTGCCTCTTTTCCTTTTTCCCTCCCTCTTCAGTGGCTAAATGAATAAAGGAAAAAGGAGGGGGGGCAGAAGAGGGAGCAGCAAAGCCCTCAAAATTTGCACTTTCCATTTCTTCTCCATGTCTCTCAAAACCTATTTACCACTTTTCCTCCAGCTCTACTCACAACTAATTTTGCTTGTATCGAAAACAAAGGTTGCAAATGTTGCATTACAAGTCCAAAGAAGGTAGTGACACAGTATAATGAGGAAAGAGAGAAAAAAAGGGTATGTCTACATGGCAAAGAAAAACCCGCGGCATCACGTCCCACAGCCCTGGTCAACTGACCTGGGCTTGTGGTGCTTGGGCTGCAGAACTAAAAACAGCAAGTACAGATGTTCCTGCTTGGGTTGGCGCCTGGGCTCTGAGACCCTCACCCCTCGCCATGTTTCAGAGCCCTGGTTCCAGCCCGAGCAGGAACATCTACACTCCCCAATTGAGCTGGGCTCCAAATTTTGGCACCAGGGGATTTTCTGGGCAGTGTAGATCTACTCAGACTTCACTAACCTTTTGGGGGGAAATAAAGAACAAATATTCTCTTTTTATTATTTTTGTGTGTGTCAAAATAGAGTTAGACAAAATAAGAGAACGTATGTGAACCGTCATTGTATTAGTACAAACTCTGCTGTGGTGCAGCATTCTTAGAAAACTAAATATTAACCCTAAAATACTGAGGCATGTAACAAGACAAAAAAAGTAAAACACATAATTGCATCTGGTATTTCAAAGTATTGCTATTTATTTTCTGTATTAGGGTAGTGCCCAGAGGTCCCAACAAGGATCAGGACTTTGCTGTACTAGGCACAGGACAGACACATACCCTGTTGTAAAGAGTTTCCACTCTAAATAGACAAAGGATGGGAAAGAAAACAGGCAGAGAGATGAAGTGACTTCCCCAAAGACACACAGCAGGTCTGTGTCTTAGTGACTGAGCCAGGAACAGAATTCAGGCCTCTCAAATCCCAGTATTCTGCCTCTGACAGCAATCAATATCAAACATTGCAGAGGAAGGGCACAAGAAACCATGATGTGGGCCGTTACACAATAATTTGCCTTGCGTGAAAATTTCTTCCTAACCGCTGTGTCTAAAGATTATACCCTGAAACATCCAGTCTGAAAACAACCAAAGTAAAATGGTGGTTATTCTAACATTTTTCCTGAGTTTTTTTTTAAGATTATAATCTTTAAAAAATGGGGGAGGGGGGAGAGAATTTGTCAAACAATTGAAAATCAATACATTAAAAATATATATATGAAGTGACTAGATTTTTAAGATGTCTGCAAAAAAAGATTCCTTTCATTAGTTGAAAAAGCCAGCATGGAAGCATTTAATTGATACAGTTCTGACATTGTTTTTAGGCCTTTACCAAAAGCTATGTATCTAGCCACTTAGACAGCTCTCCTGATCAAAATATTAGAGAACCTCCCAAGTATTTCAAAACAAAATCTCCCTCGCTTTCGTCCCTCCCAGCCTGTCAGACAAATAACTTGATTCGTTTGTCTGCTTGTTTATAATTGCACGAGAGAGACAGTGGGTGTATTGGGTGTCTGGAGTGGCTGGCACAATGGGTTTGTTGGTTTATAGCTGCCCCAAATGAACTGTATTTCATTATCAACTGCATTCCAAATTCTGGCTGTCTCCATGCAGATGTAAAGCATTTCCAAACCAGCTTGAGCAATGGCCTACCGACAGCACTACACAGGTGAGCTAGTGAAGGAAGAAGAAAAGGAGTACTTGTGGCACCTTAGAGACTAACCAATTTATCTGAGCAAAAGCTTTCGTGAGCTACAGCTCACTTCATCGGATGCATTCAGTGAAGGAAGAGTGCTTCAGTTCCAGTATTCAGGTATTTGCCATTTAGGAGCTAACTGAGGTGTAATGTATCTGTAGGGAACCAGAACTACAGGGTACTTATCGCAACTCTGTCACTGAGTCATTCTTTAGCTTTCTGTGCCTAAGTTCACCCACCTTGAAAATGGATATGGAATTTGTGTAGCTCAGAGGGTGTTGAAAAGCTCAATAGTTGCAAAGCACTTCAAATTAGAACTGCAATACCTAAGCTCCAAATTGTTACTATTAATATCACCTCCCTTATTATGAAGTTTCTGTCATCCACATGGCAGTCTGCTCTCCAGGGAAATATTTGAAAGATTCATGTTTCAGCATACGCTGTCATTTAATCTTCAGAATAACACCTCACATAAATTGTCATTCACTATAATGTGTTTTTAAGATGAAAGAAATGTATTGGTTCATGCCTGAATGCATGTACACATGCCAACAAGTTCCAGATTAGTGTATATAGTGAACATACAAGTGCATGGAAGCTACTCCAGTCAATTAACAGTGGAAAACAGAACATGCCCAAAAGCATTCACTCCAGATGTACAGAAAATCTTACACCTGAAAAGAAAGCTACTTACTCTATCATTAATGGATACGTTTTTCCAGTTCCATCAAGTCCGGTATGTCACTTCCTCCAGTTTTATGAAGAAATGTTTTACATAAAGGTTTCAAAATCAGTGCTTTTACTTGAGAAAAATAAGGAAAGAGGCATATTTACAATAGGAATACAATAAATTTGTTAGCTTCAAAATGGCTTGAAATTTCACAAAATCTAACTGAAGTTCTCAAAAATGGAGGTCCCAAACTTAGGCTCCTAGATCCATCTTTAGGCAACAAAATAAGTGGCCTGAGGAAAGAAACTGAACATCTGAAGTCCGTGGGAGGTTTTAGGACTCAAAATCTTTGAAAAATCAAGTCAATGTATTTCATTGCTATACATGAACTAGAGCTAGTCAAAAAAAAAAATTTTTCATTTAAAACATGGCCTTTAAGAAAATGGAAAACTTTCAAGAAAAAATTTTCAGCCAAAGCTGTTCCAAAAAAATGTTGGGGAGTTGTTTTTTCATTTCCTCCCTGTGCACACACTTAATGGAAAAAATAAAAGAGGGCTGATGGGAGGAAAAAGGAAGGCAGGGAAACAGAAAAAAATACCACCCAACATTTTATATAAAACTTGAATTAATTAAAAAATTGTTCCTCTCCCCACAGATTCAATATTAAAAAGTTACCATATTTTGACCAGTCTTAATATGGACCTTAGAGCAGTGGTTCTCAAAGCCGGTCCGCTGCTTGTTCAGGGAAAGCCCCTGGCACGCCGGACCAGTGTGTTTACCTGCTGCGTCCGCAGGTTGGGCCGATCGCAGCTCCCACTGGCCGCGGTTTGCCGATCCAGGCCAATGGGGGCTGTGGGAAGTGGCGCAGGCCAAGGGACGTGCTGGCCGACCTTCCCGCAGCCCCCATTGGCCTGGAGCGGCGAACTGCAGCCAGTGGGAGCTGCGATCGGCCAAACCTGCGGACGCGGCAGGTAAACAAACCGGTCTGGCACGCCAGGGGCTTTCCCTGAACAAGCGGCGGACTGACTTTGAGAACCACTGCCTTAGAGGACGCAACTGGTCAAGAGACTAAGGCCAAAATTTTTCAAAGTGTTAGGTGCATCCATTTGTGAAAAATGTTGGCCTTAGTCTCTTGATCAATTTGCCTCCCTTTTCTAAGGAGCCATATTCAACATCTACAGTATAAGAGAATATTTGAGATACTTTTAGCCTTTTGCTTGCACGCACACACGCACACACACACGAATGTATACAATCATTAGGTAAACTGACATGGCTTTGCAGCTAAATTACAAAGAAAGAATCTAAATTCACTGGGATGCGGGTAGGGGGAAGTTTAAAGATGACTCACCAATGAGCATATAGAGTCACACTGTCTGGTGCTGAGATCTCATTATCTGTCAGAAGTTAACACAATATCGGACAAGGCTATAATTTAGATGGGAGACCTACATGGAATATTACTATTTTAAGTATTGTTGGTAATTCTGTAGATGGATGAGGAACATGGCTGCTTCAGATGCTTCCCTCTCCCCCCTTATTTGTCACTTATATTCATTAGGGTTTTTTGAGGGGGGTGGAGGGAGGAGGTAGAAAGGATGTCAACCTGGTCTGACTCAGGTAATTATATTTTGCCTCCATAGAATCCCCCTGCAGTTTTGTCAAACAATTTCTTTGCTGCTCCCTGTTAAACAGCTGATCAATACCAACTCAGGAGTGATGTGTATCAATCTACCACAGATGAGAATCAAATGCTTATTCTGATTTAATAGAAATTTGGTTTTTGACGAGAGAGCCCTCTAAGAAGACCTGGGGAAACTTATTTGCTCTCAAATAGGAGGAAACAAATATCTTTTTTTTAAAAAGTTCTATTTATCTAACTTGGCCACTTTTGACTGGCCCACTCCTCAGTACTAGACATGGTTTCAAGGTCCTCAGATAGGAACTCTTTTTGTTTTGGCCAGACTGAACCCACTTAATTCGTTTTAGCAGAGTGCAAGACAAATGTATGAGTGTGACTGCATGACAGCGTTGCCTATGATGGTAGGAGACGGGGCTCAACAGTCCTGGGGCTCAATTCTGGTTTATGTTTTATGTTCTTAGGAGGTCATGCTTCAGGGTTTCAGCTAGGCACCTGCAAGGGTCAGGAAAGGATCTCTCTCCCCCCCAGTGTCTTCTTGTTGGGTTGTTTTTTTTAAATCGCCTTCCTGTGAAGCATTAGGAATGGCCATGGCTCGAGATGCAATGGGGCGGGGCAGGGTTCTGAGGTGGCACCGAGCATTCTCTCTCTCAGGTGCTTGGCTCGCTGGTGCCGGCTCACATGTTCAGGCTGTATCTGATTGCTATATGTGGGGTCAGGGAGGAATCTTCCCTTAGGTCAGATTGGCAGCGACCATGTAGACTTTTTGTCTTCCTTCGCAGAATGCGATTGCGGGTCATTTGCCAGGATTATCTGGGAGTATTTTCAATCATTTCCCTGCCATTGTGGGGGACTTGAGGACTGGTGCACATTGGTCCACTCCTATTTTCTGCTTGTGGCACATAATAGTCTAGTCTCCCATGGGCTGTACTACTTTGGGTCTAATTTAGGTTGTTGGGTTTAATGTGCAGGTGCTGGGTGGCGTTGGTGGGCTGTGATCTACAGGCACTCAGACTAGATGATCTGGTGGCCCCTTTTGGCCTTAAACTCTAAGCATCTGCTGTGTTTTGGTTTAATCAACTCGCTGCAAAATACCAGCTGGACAAGAAGGAAAAGAATCATTTCACAGCTCCCACACTACCTATTAAATTAATTGCTGAGACAGTCTTTTCCACAAGACTCCTGTTGAGTAGGAGTATATGCTTCTGATCTCAGGCCTTTCCCAGAGAGCAGTTTCTGTGCATTGCCCAAAGCGCCCCACAAAACACCACCCTAATGGAGTTCACCTGCTGAAATGCTATGGCCCGTGTTATACACGTCAGACTAAATGATCATAATGGTCCCTTTTGACCTTTAAAAGCTAGGAAGCTGGAATCAAAAAGCCACCACTTTTAACTACGGTAGCTAGAACATCAATGACATATGAGAGGGTTTCCACAATCAAACCATGTTTTTAAACAAAAAGCACACAACAAGTTCAAAGTACCAAATCATTATCCCTTCTTGGAAACTAGGCATAATAATAATAATAATAATAATAATAATAATTCTTCAAGGTCTATTCATGGAAGTGGTGCTAGCCAGTCACCCTGCAGACTTTATTCATGTATCACTGAAAACAGAGGCCCAAAGCCTGGACCGGAACCAGGGGGCAGCTGTGGTGACCTATCACGGAACATCAATGGCCGCACCACAATCAGAACAAACTTGTGAGGAGCCAACAACAGTGCAGAGAAAATAAAAACAGAAAACACCTTTGAAAAAATACAACTGAACAAAAAAAACCCAGACAGTCGAGGTGGGAAAATAGTGCTAAGTGTCTCAACAGAATCCTTCACATTGAAGGAGACTACTGAAATGCCACCACTCTTTTCTTCAGAAAATAAAATGATCAGTCCAATGGTTAGGCAGATGGGGGAACAATCCTCACTAGAAACACACTGTGGGGAGGCCCGTTACATGTGCGTTATTTGAACATACATGTGTCACCAAAAGGAAGTTATTTTTCTTCTAATGCCTCTTTTTTCCCACCAATTAATTAACATGAACTTCTGTGATTTAAAAATGGACATTGTTAGTCTTGACAATCTCCTTTCAAATACATTATACACAGGTTATATGTCTCCCCTTAATGATTCCAACACTTCTCTTCCCGCCTTCTCAGAAGACAGTCTACATATGCTAGAATTATAATAAAGAAAACATACTTGCTCTAGATGTTAATTTGTAAACAAAACCAGTGCCTCTACATAATGTTATAGGACATAGCAGTGTAATAGGATTAAGGAGGACCAGGAACCAACAGCAACCAAGCAAATGAAAAGAAACAACAGCAGTCCCATCGCCCTGTCTACGTCAGAGAGATCCAGTGGACACACCCTAACATGGCTGTGAAATACATTCACACCTGGAAGCACCTTTGTTTTAAATCAATAATTCTCTAGTTATCAACCAATGCAAGCTTCCTTGACTCCAAGTTGAGCTAAAACCTCCACCAACACTAGCCCCACCAGTTGAATGGTGATGCTGGCATACCCTGCCCTAGCACTGCTTGCTGTACACCAAGGACTGGCCCAGTCCCTGGGAAAGTATAAGTGGCTTCACCCTTTGCCCAACCATTTCCACTAACCTTCTTTCAAACACAGCTCAGCAAGTCTGAAGGATCTGAGCCTAGAACTGTTCACCTGTGTCATGCGCTTCTTGTAGCCACCCCCTTATAAGAGGAAATATTCACACTCCAAGATAATACATAAACATCCTACCCTAACCACTTTTTCACGAATTAATTTGGGTGGCTGGGGTGCCAGAGAGTGCCTGCTTACCTATTAAAGTAAAGACTGCTGCATGCAAGCCTGTGGATGGCTGTGAAGTGAAAACAATGGGATTGGGAAGAACGGAGAGTCGAAGGAGAAAATGGGATGGTAGATAATAAACTCTGGTTTTTAAGCTACTCCAGAATCCTGGCTGAAAATGCCAGGAATAAGCATAACTTTTCTTTGTCAATCCACACTACAGATATGTTCCAGTACAGGGGAATAAATGCTTACAGGGCAACAAGGGAGAGAGTAACTGTTGTAATTTATTTTTGCCTGTCGTATGAATGAGCCAAGTGTCAAGAAAACATGGGTTTAATTTAATGCCAATATGACCTTATATCTTGCTCCTACAGATGTTTACCTCTCTGTGAATAAAGCTGGTTTATAGGGCAATACTCTACAATACCACGGAGTAACTGTTTGGATGATACCGGCTTAAAATATCATAGCTATGCATATTCTCTACTCCTTTTGTTCCTTCAATCCTCAGGCAAAATATTTTAGTGTGTGTAAAAAACAGTTATTAGGTGCTTATTTCTATACAAACCCCTCCTCCGCCATTGAATGCAGTCCTAGATTGAATTTCCATTTTCTAGTTGAAAGAGGGATGGGGGGAAGAGCCCTTAAGAATGACAGCACTTTTAATACCAACCAGAAAACTGAGCTCAACTCTGAAAGCACCTCCAACTGTACAAAGGGCTATGGAAGGGCCTGTGATTTCAGGTGACATTTAATTCCACACACAATATGGAAGGGTTACCACTGGCTTCAAGCACATTTCCTATCAGCAAATGAAAAATAAATAGCACCCCTACTAGAGTTTGTGAATGTAACAGAAAATATTCTTCTGGTTTTTATTTAGTGCCTCATCTTAAAATGTTAGCTAATGCAGACCGTACAGCATATTGTGGAATGTGAGAGGCCCTCTGGTCATACACCATCATGCTCCGTCACTGCTATGCCACAATTAAAGGATGGCTCTGTAAACAAAGTGACATACAAATAAATAAGACTCTAAATTTCCTCATGAGTATTCAATTCAGATTATATGTAATTTTGTTCTTTTCAGACTCTAGTCTCTTGCCTCATTAGGATTTTGTTTTAGATATATCTTAACAGTCAGGGTGCATGTATGATTTAGAAAAATAAGCTTGATCAACATTTTGAGCATATTTTGCATTTTTACAATTTAAAGAGTCAAACACAAACAATACTTTCAAGGGAAAAAATGTCACCTTCATACATTCCAGCACTACTCTAGGGTTTTGAAGCCAGTCTCAGTTATCTGCAGTTCTGGCCAAAGTCTGGGCAGCTGGATGAATTAAACAGCAGTCCCAGCCTCCTGTCACCAGAAGTCACTTCAGGGCAGGCATGCCTGTGTCAGCTTTTGATTCCTTTTCCCCAGCTTCAGATATTCTGCCCTCCATTGATAGCTCCAAGAGCCAATCAGAGATCAGCAGGGAAAGTGGTCACAGGAACAGGAAAAAGTTTCTCACCCATCCTTACCCCCATTAACCTGAGTGACAGTATGTGGCAACTGTGTGTAAAGAGCGCCAAGGAGGGGATGTCCTTTCTGCTCCTACCCCTGGATCTAACTCATGGTCAGGAGAGGAAGGGGATGCAGGTTCCTAGGGAACTGAGAGAGGTGGGAAAGGATGGGATGGATACCCAGGTATTACACAATGTATATGTTTGTGTGCATGGGGATGTGGGATACAGGATGGATACTGAAGGACATGAGACATACATGGTGTAGTTGCACTAAAGTAAGTTTCTAGGCATGTTTTAGAGGTCACACTATTGTTCCCCTCCCCTACAGGGGATAAAGAACACCAGAGTCCAACTGGGAGAATATGATTTACAAACTATAGTTATTTGACAGTTTATTGTTATTATAATAATAATCTCACCACTTTATAATGAAAACAACTATTCAGAGCATTAAAAAGCCCACTTCTCTGACATATACTGAACGACAGCCTGTGTCATAAACCCATAACCAGAATGGAATTTAGGGAAATAACATTTAAACATTGCACACACATATTTTATTATATATAGATACACACACACTCCCTTATTTAGTACCAATGGTACTGAGCTATTTTAATCATGTGTGTATACACCAACTACTGTGTACAAGTTTACCAACAGAAATCAAACAGTTCCTGTAAGAAATACGTGCTTTATTTTCTTCTCTAGTTCTCCAAAAAAGGCACCAACACAAGAAGTGATTCACAATAACACTGAATAACTAGCACATAATTAACATTTTTTGTTTCAACAAACCCACTTGATTAAGCAACATGTATCCTCCAGGGTACTTATTCAACCGAGACCAAAAGAACATTGCACTTGTTCAATCATCAATGTTTGTAAACTACTTTCAAACATTACTGTACTATGGAACTGGCTCGACAGTGTCAAATATTTGTAGCTGATTTATCTACTTCTAGCTCGCAACCCTGCTGCATTTCCAAAAGAGAAATCAACAAACAAGGGTAGCATGTTGATGGCCTGCAGATTAGTGCCAGAATTCTGTATCAAAACAGAGTTTTGTTTAGATACCAACAACATTCTTTTTTATAAACCATTCAGACATTTGATTATTTAAAGACCAGTGGCAGAACAGATCATTCTATGATAGCTAATCGACACTACTAACCCACAGTAGCAAAATGAGAACTACACCATGACCTGAGAACAACTAAAGTTATTTATTAGGATTGTGAATGAAGGCTGTTGAACATCATGGCAAAACTTTTTCACTTGAACCTTGGCTCCATCTAAGTCTCAGCCAAGATTTGGACTTTTAAAATGCACAGTAAAAGTCCTACTGCTTGCTAGGTCCCAAAGTACTTAGACATTAGATATGCTGGGAATTACTGCATAAGGAAAATAAGTGAAGAATGAAAGCATAAGACTTGGATGGAATAGTTTCAGATGTGTGAACTGCTCACAAATGCCAGAGACCAAATGCTTTCTGGCCTGGTCCCACCTTCATCAACAGAACTTATTTTATATTTCAGAAGAATATAATTTTAGAAAAAGGTTTCTCTATATGAAAATGTTTAAAAAAGTTATTTTCTGCCTTGATTCACTCTAATCCTTACAGAAAGAGTTACCCTTTGACACCACACAACAAACAAGCAAAGGAAAAAATCTGATGTAAATCCAGATTTTAGCCTTCCAATTTCTCTCCCATAGATATTAGGAACAATATAATTATTAAGAGAGACAAATGTGACCCAACACTGCACTTGGTTGCTGAACTGAAAGGCCTCCCATCTTGTGTTCACAGAACATTAGTTGTTTGCTTAAAATAAATAGTCATTTTGACACACACAGAAAATAGTCTGAGAAACTGACACTCTAGGAAAAGGATACATAGTAAGCAAACACAAAAAAAAACAGTCAACAATACAAAGATGCTCTTGGTGGGTCAGTGTCTACTAAACTAAAGCAGTGAAATACAATTTGCAGGTGATCAAGTCCAGGGATTGTGTAGCCATCCCTCCAAAAAAGAGATGAGGATAGGATAAGAGAAAGCAGACATTGTCTGAAAACTTTGCCTTAGTTTAAAATAAAAAACACCATACCCTGACTATTTTGAACCCTTGATAGAAAGCATGCAATGAGGATTAATAGATATCTGCATAATTTCAACTTTAATTTAAAAAAAAATAGTGTTTCTAGCTCTATGGCTGTGAATGCCCTTCATGTCCCCAACTTTGCCCATGGGCTCAGAGCTTCTGCCCTACAGGAAGCACCAGGGCTCGGGGCTCTGGGATTCAGCCCTGCGCCCCTTCGCTTCAGCACCACAAGCAGTGGCGGATTAAAGATTTTGCCGCCCCTAGGCCCTGAAATAATTGCCACCCCTCCCCAGCTCTCCTCCGTTTTGACTCCGCCTCCGCCCCTGAGCGCGCCGCCGGGTCCTGCTTCTCCCCGCTCCCTGCCAGTGCTTGTGCACGAAACAGCTTCGTCAAGGAGGAGGGGAAGAGGGGAAAATGTGGTGCGCCCAGGAGAGGAGGCGGGGCCGGGGCAGGGATTTGGGGAAAGGGACCAATAGGGACAGGGAGGGAGAGGGGAATACGGGGGGGCTAGGGGCGGAGGGCGGGAACCGGCGCTGGGGGAAGCAGCCTCTGGCTGCTTTAATAAATTTGCCGCCTCTGCAAATTTGTCGTCCTAGGCGTTAATACACTGCTGCCCGCAGGGGGGACCAGCAACTGGGGCTTGGTCGCAGTGTCCCTCAGCCCCCTTGAAAGGGCTCGTGGTCCCCCGGGGGGCCACAAACCCCCAGTTGAGAACCGCTGATCTAGAACATAGATGGCTGATGCAATGCAATGTAATGCAGGGGTTCTCAAACTTCATTGCCTCACAACCCCCTTCTGACAAGAAAAATTATGACAAGACCCCAGGATGGGGGACTGAAGCCTAAGCCTTCCCGAGCCTAACCACCCCACATGGGGGCCAAAACCAAAACACCACTGCCCAGGGTGGGGGACCAAAGCAGAAGCCCAAGGGTTTCAGCCCGAGGTGGGGGGCCCGTAACCTGAGCCCCTCCACCCAGGGCTGATGCCCTTGGGATTCAGCCCTGAGTGGTGGGGCTCAGACTTTGGCTCCGGCTCCAGACTCCAGCAAGTCTAATGCCAGCCCCAGCATCCCCCATTAAAGTAGGGTTGCAACCCACTTTGGGGTCCCGACCCATAGTTTGAGAACCACTGCTCTAATGAGAAATCTTTTCCAGCAGAGTAGCCAGAGCAGGATCAAGTTGATGGAGACCAATATGATTTATAGCGTAGTCCAGACAATTTTTTATTTTTATTTATTAGGCCTGGTGCTCTACAAATTTTGGTAGAACTCCCTGAACCTGTTATTCATAGAATTGTAAGTTATTGCACAATCTGTTTGGGTGATAGATTCATCAGCTCTGCTAATTTCTTCCATCCCCACAAGAAAGCCCCTTTTAATCTAAAAGTAAAGGCTGTTCATCTTCATTTCCTATCAAAGCTATCACCACAAAGGAAAGATCACCATTTAAGGCAACATTCACATTCAAGCCAACCTAAATTGATGTGTTGCATCACCCAATCACCACAATACTCTCTTTGGCGCTACACCAATGCACTTTTCACTTCTAAAACACAACCATCCGCAATGCACACGACTAAAGAGCTTGCAATGTATTTTTGACAAGGTTTTTTTTTTTCTCTCATCAGAAAAGGTTGATTCATCAAATCTGACACTGTTTGCAGGAAAAAAATCAATTCTGATAGATTTCCCATTTTGAAACTTGTTTCAATATTTTCCTGAAATTGTCAAAACATCTTTGTCCATTTTAAGGGGCAACATAAAAAGCTGTTTCAAAATGTAAGCTATTGTATAGTACATATGTAAAGGGCTAACACTAAAACATTTCCATTGAACTGAGTCAATTTTTTTTTTCCAGATTTTTGGTTCATGAAATTTTTTCAGATTTTGACTTTTCATCCCGATTCAGGATGAAAATACTTTTTTTTTAAATCTCAAAAATTCTTGAGGGATGAAAAAAACATTTCCTGCCCAGCCCCTCACAAAACCAATTTCTCCCAACCACATTCACATGTGCAACTATTGCACCCAACAGTCATTATTGCCACAATGCGAGGGCAAGCCTGCCATCTCCCTTCCCTTCTTCCTGAATTAGAGACTGAAGCTGTGAAATAAGTCTGTTTGTAGCACACCAAAGCCCTGGGACCTTCACCCCTTCCATATGATGCCTGCACAGTGTTTCATCTCATGGAGATTCTGTGCCCCTTTGGGAAAAAAAGACAACATACAATGTCTGACACCTTAAAAAGAGTCCTGCAGAGAATAAAGTAAAACAGCAAATCATTGCTGCTTCTCTTTAACAGGTTTAGTCTGCCTCTTTCCTTTGAAAAGCAGAGTCAGGCAGCATCCAGCACTCTGGCTGTCCGTCAGGAGCTTACCTTTTCACTATAAGCTTCAGAGTCTTGTGTGATCCTTTCACCAGACAGATCGCCTCTTGTCTGAACCCAGAGAGGCCCACGTCATTGATGCTGACAATTTCGTCTCCAGCCAGTAACTTGTCAACAGCTGCAGCTTTGCTCCCTTCTTCAATCTGAAGAAAAACAATTCAAAAAGCCAGAAGAATTGAGAACAAATAACTTCATTTTTTTTAAAGGATAAAAAAGAAAAAAACATTCATTGTGTTTTTTGGTACTACATAACAACTGGGTAATTAGTAATACATTGAGGTGGTTAAAATGCAAACAAATGATTTGCTTGTTAAAAAATATTCAGAGCTAAAGTAACGACATAGAAATAAGCATTATGATGAGGGAGAGGGAGGACATGTCTACACTACGGGTGCTACAGCAGCTATGCACTGGCAGCAGTATAGCACAGATACCTCCTACAGCAGTGGAAAGGTTTTTAATCATCAAGGTAAGTAATCCACCTCCCCAAGCAGCAGTAGCGACCTAGGTAAATTGATTTAACTTTGAAGCATAGACTAGGCTGGAGAAAAGAAGGGAAGAGAGGGCTACCTGAGCAAAAGGCTGCAACACTAAAATCTAGGGCCGGAAAAGTTTATTTCACATAGCTACGGCACTCAGGGGCCTGAAAATGTCTCACCTCTGAGCGCTGGAATTACACTGACCTATCCCCAGTGTAGGTGCATCTAGGTTGAAAGAATTCTTCCATTGACCTAGCTATTGCTGCTCAGGAAGGTGGCTTACCTACATCAATGGAAAAACCCCTTCCATTGCTGTAGGAAGTGTCTACACTATGGCATTACCAAAGCATAGCTGTAGCCATGCCACTGTAGTACAGAGGTGTTCCTTGGTGTGAAAGCCAAGGGTACCTGTGATCTTGAGTTTGACGGCCTCACCTCTGTTCAATGCTTGGCCAATATAGTTAACCATGCTTGCACAAAAAAGCCTTGGACAAACACTTTAAAATCTAGATTTCCAGATGAGCTAGCTGATATCACCACCACCATCACCATTACATTCCACCCAAAAGATGTTTGACGTGCTGTGGTAACCAAAATATTGTGAAACTAGTTGTGTCTGGGAAATATGAACTAATTTAATTAATCAGATGTCTAATTTAACTAATTTCTAGGGTTGTAAGAAGGTATTTCCTTTAAGAAAATAAGCATTTTACAATGCTTGATAGAATTACACAGCAGTTGTGGCCGGGAAGAGAGAGGGAGGTGTGAGAACCAGTAAGGAAAGATTGAATGTATCACATGCCCAGGTAAGGTGACCATTCACGGTATATGTCAATGGGCTATTCCTAGCACCCCTCCTGGACTACAGAAAATGTTACTGGTCAAATTTTACTCAAACTATTCATAATATTCAGATTGACAGGCAGATAAAGTAAGAGGAGTTAGTATTTGACAATTTCCGTCAACACATAAGAGATAAATCTAGTAATAACTATAGATATTGTTAATCTTAAAAAACAAAACCAGAGTTTGATTTGCTGAGTACTGGCAGCTCCCATTAACTTCAATGGTAGTTGTAGGTGCTCAGCTCTTCTGCAAATCAAGCCCTTGGCTTCCTTAACTTCTTCCGTTCTCTTTTATGTACACACACCACCATCCCCCTGGTCACTCACATCTACAATCTACGGATAATTTTTGACTCTTCCCTCTCATCTGCTCACATACCGTATCCAAATCTTGTCACTTCTTCCTCAACTCCTAGATCTGCCATTTTCTTTCCATTCTCAAAGCTAAATCTTTCATTCAGGTCCTCTTTATATCCCAACTCAAAATCCCACATCATCTCTGGCTCCCCTTTAGTCCATACAAAATGCAATCACTAAAGTCCTAGTTCTTGCATGATCATGTCATTCCCCCCTTTGAATCCATCCCTCCTTTAGTTCACCATCCACTATTACAGCAGATTTAACACTTGTCATCACCTTCAAAGCTCTATATAAAATCCTCCCCCTCCCTGCTTATCCATCTTTGTCATGCTTTGTGTCATGCCTCCCCAACCCAAACAGCTTCTGCTCTTCTGGTGTTCCCCAGCCTCCTTCTTGCACAATCATCCCCAGGCCTTCCTTCATACTGTCCCCTATGCATGGTACGACTGTCCCGAGTCCATCCGCAAGACCCCTAACCTGGCCACACTCAAGGCCCTCTTGAAAACCTGCTTCTGCTGTGCTGCCTACAGAGAATCTAATTGACTTGTATAAAAATTCCATACTAGCTGTTCCTCATTCCATAATTTGTCTACCAGTTCTTAGATAATGACCTCCTCTGCACAGGGCCTGTACTCTCTTGAAATCTCTGGAAAATGCCTAGCACATCACAGGTATTACCATAAACAAATAATGTTTTACATTTTACTGTATGCAAAAGCAGGCCAAGTCATTTACTACATAATTAGTAAAAAAAAAAAAAAAACATATTTCAACTTATCTTCCACAATACAATCAACAAAAAGGGCATATGGATCCAATACAGTTCAGGAGTGGATATTCGAGACTTTGTTTATAAACTGAAGTTTTTTTTAAAAAAAAGCAATGCTTCAACAATACAGTTGAAAGTAAAATGTTAAAATAAAGCGATAGTTCTTGGAATGATGAGAGTTAACATGAGGATTGTCATGTTGAATGGTCCCTTAGGAGATGTGTTAACTACTTATGCTAAACAATCTGTTCCACCTTGTATTTAGCTGTGACATGGAGTACTTTTTCCAGACCTGAAGAAGAGCTCTGTGTAGCTCAAAAGGTTGTCTCTTTCACCAACAGAAGTTGGTCCAATAAAATACCTCATCCCACCTTGTCTCTTCAAAAAATGTTTAAGTAAAAAATGATGCACTGAATATTTTGTATTTGTAGACCTTTCTAAAACAATGGTTATTTTTAAAATTACTAAACAATAGTAAAGTAGATTTCAAATAATATCTTTTTAAAAATGCAGATAATTAAAATTCAGGTAAGTTTCCACATCCAGATACAATTAATGCACAATCCACGACCCACAACTGCCACGGTATTATCCAAATCTCATGGATTCACTAAAAATTTAAAATCCCACTTCAGTTGTATGGTGGAGTGGAGAGCAAGGGAGTAGAGATGGAAATCACACTTCCATGCAAGTGAACAGGTTAGGAGACCAAGGAGTCAGGGATGGAAATACATAGTTGCTTATAGGCAGCCACAGAAGAGAGTCACAAGTCAATCAAAGCTAAGAGAGGGGATGAGCACCTGAGGTTGATGAATCTTGACCCTTCCAAAAAGTACTCTCAAGTCCTTTAAATGCTTCACTGCATTTCTGGATTACCTTTAAATGATATGGATTTTGAAGCCTGAAGCATGGTGGAGCATAGAGCATGTGGAAATGTTAACGGAATGCAGTGGTGAATCACCAGACCATGGGGCTGAGGATGGAGGTCAACCCAGGATGAATAAAAATTAAGAGGTATAATCTACTGTGGTTTGAGGAGTTTTAAGCAACATATTTACATGTAAACTACTTGTGGCCCTTAAACTCCTGGCAAGGTACTGGTTCAGCCCTGAGGGCTGGAAAGACTTTGTGCCACTGGGTTATAAGCAATTTGAAAGTCTGAACCTTAAGACCTTGACAGTGTCACTTTTTAAGTCCCGTCTCCTAGGGTTTCAAGGAATTTTCATTGTTCTCAGCAAAGCTATTTGTTTTTTCTTCGAGCTGGAAATACACTGACTGAAGAGAGTATTCAGTTACCCCCTCTGAGTTTTCATTTCAGCAGGGGAACTGCACATTCCACATAGTGTAAGCCTTCCAAAGAGACTCCTGGGCACGTCCAAAACAAGATTAATCACAACTGAAAAATGAGACTGAGGTGAAGCACCCCTGACAAATACTGGAAGTGGGTCTCTTCACATGTTGTTTCTAAATTAGTTGCAGATAAAAAGAATAAAACATATACATTCTTATACAGTAACAATCCTTCTGAGCTAAAAGGATTAGTGCATACATTTTCCCTGATGGTTTGAACATAGATCAGTGAACGTGTGTATAAACAACATAATTCCTTTCAATTATGTATTTGCTGGTCCAAGCATGAGTATTTGCTAGGGGGAAAAATACAATCCATTTTAATTAACTAAGAAACTGGTTTTTTTTAAACCAACAAGTCTCTACGGTAAACCTCCCTAAGATAAAGGCTCTACCAGCAACTGAATGCAAGTAAAATAACTAACAAATTCATAGGAGAAGCTATCTGCAAAAAACATTATACTCCTTTTCTCCTACTATTGCCATTCTAATTTCCCTGTTGTCGTGAATTTTGATTTTATTACTTTCATCATATTATCTATATACCAGATGTACTCTCAGCTATATCAGCCTCTTGTTGGAACTACAACCCTACCCACCCAACAGACAAATTTAGAACTCTCTCAGCACTGCCAAATACCCTTGTGAAAACTATTGTGCAATTTTTTCTCATACCGCAAATATACACACACATGCAAAAAATGTATTCACACAAAAAAAAGTTTCTCCATACACATCCTGATAAATACAAGGAACATCAGGACAAAGAGGTGGCTGGAACCATTTCTGATTTACACACAGTTCTGAACATGGTGTTTCTTTTTGTTTTGCATTCTCACTAGAAGAGAGACAGGAATCTGGCTCAGGTCACTTTGAACATCTGCCCAAAACCTAGCCAGAGAGCAGGTCCTCTCCATTTGTTTCATTCACACATTTAGAGAGTTAAATTGTGTATTTTATTTGTACCACCAAAGACCCTACTTTTGTTCATTTCTCTAAAAGAATCTATCAGAGCGAGCAGCATTACTGTCATAGTTGAGCATCAGCAATAGGCACAGATGAGTTTGTGTTTGTCAAGACTTGGAAGAAGATTTCCTCAAGGAGAAACAGGGCAAGTGGGGCAAGCAAACCCAGCAGAAAGTTTAGAAATGATGAAATGCTATGTATTTAGATCCAAATTTTAAACCCTACACACCTCCCCTCCCCGCCACATAAAATGTTATTTATCCTAGAAATTGAGCTTGATATTCGTATTTGAATTTCAAACAAGGTAAATATTGGACAAGAAGCCTTAAAAAAAAAAGTCAGTGGGAGGCTATACGATTGGATCTGGCAAGAATAGCCAACAAAAACATGGCAATATTTAATGCCATATCGGTCTACAATCAGCCAACAGCCACGACACAGTGTGAAACAAGATGAGAACAGGTAGAGATGCAGACTCCTATTATAAAAACCCCTTTCTCAACCCTCAGCCATACACAGGAATTTAATATTCCTCCAAATATTGTGCACTTGCAAGTTTTTCAATGAGACAGAGAAGAGGGCCAGGTAAGGCAACTGGTATCTGTATTTTGCTATAAATTAAAAAAAGACTTAAAACATCAAACCCTCTTAATGTGGATGCAGTTATATCAGTAAAAGGTGCTTTATAGTGGTTTAGCTATTCCTATACTGGTAGGTGCTTTATACCTGTATAACTGTATCCACCCTAAGGGCTGTATTGGTATAGCGATATAGAGTAAAAAACAAAACAAAACAAAGAGTCACACCCTACCTGACACACTAATACCAATACAAACTGTGTGTGCAGTCCAGGCCTAAGAGACAAATGCAAATAGTCAAGAGCAAATTGTCCTGGCAACAGACGTAAAAAAAAAAAAAATCTTCCAAAAATGCATCTCCCCCAATGTCACCCAAAAAACTTTAGTATGGAGAATGGAATATGGGTGGAGGATATGAAAACTCTCTCAAAGTTCTCTCATTAAAAATATTGTCTGAACTCTGATATACTGTCTGTTCCTATGGAAAGAGATGCTACAATTAATTTCAGGAAGCATCAGGCAAAGGAACAAACTAAGCATAGGCAACGTGTGTATGTTACAGGATGGTAAGTACTTTGTATTTCTCCTTCTTTGGAGACCTTCATCCCTCTCCACACAAAGGAATATTCACAGTAAGATGTACCACATATTCAAAGGATACTCTCAAACCTATATCCCAAGTTAGTAACACATAAGGGAAAAGGAAGAAGCTGATCATGTGGACATTTAAATTGATGAAGCTTGACAGAGATGCAAGAATCCTAGAATGTGACCCTTAACTACTGTTTTTATCAGCTTTCATTGGTTAACTTTAAATACCCACATTCTTGTAGAAACACCTGTATAAACAAGCAGGATGCAGGATGGGGAAGTGCATCATCACACACTATCTAGTTTCGTTTAGAACAACATTGTATCAGCTTCTTGTCCTTGGAGAGTCCTTTCTTTGGGAGAGGGGAGAGTGAAACAGAAAAACACAGGGAAAATAGCCCCATTTACCAGGACTCTGTTATCAGCAGTGACCCCATGAATAAAAATATGCTTTATCACCCAAACAAAAAATAGCTTTGTGTTGGCTGGTATGTTGATTATCTGTAAAAATCCATTAGATGCTCATAGTACAGTGACACTAAAAAAGTCAGCGAATCAAAGAAAAAAAACACCAAACGAAATCTCTGGAGATAGACAAGTGAAATGAAGCAGTTTGACACACTGATTGACTCAATGCAATGCAGAATGAGGAGAAAAAATCCTTTATAATTAAAGCTTAGTATGAGTTTATTAGGCCTATTATACCATAACAATTCCACATCCTGTTACTGCACACTGATATGCACTGAATACACAGTCTGGGTTACACCCAGATTTGGTTGTAAATAGGTACCTCTACCAGTGAAGTCTACAAGTCAAATGCAGGAGAGACTAGTGGTGGCGTAAATTACAGTAAGTTAGTCAGAAGACGATGTGTTTGTGGTAAATTAGTGTCACTGTTCAAATTCTATTTATGTACCTATATGGCACTAACTTAGTATCCAACTGTCTCGGTCTTCAATATCCTCACAACACCCCTGTAAGGTAAGGAAATACTGTTATCCCCATTTTACAGACAGAGATCTCAGGAAGAGAGACTGAGTGCCCAAGGTCACACAGGAAGTCCGGCAGAGCAGGGAATCAAAGACAGGTCTCTGAAGTACCAGGCTAGCGCCCTAACCACTGGACCATTCTTCCTTTCCAGTTCTTCAGACTGGACATTCATTCCATTGCAATAGGATGGAAAGAGGATTATTTAGTGGAGAGAGGAGAGAAATGTGTAAGACAGGCCTGTGGTTTGAGTACATAAATGGTGCAAGTTGGCCTCACCAGTGTTATCAGCCAGTTGATCACTCAGTGCTGCTCGCAGTACTTGTGGCAATAGTCACAGGCAATTGCAGTGAAGACAGAGTTCCAACTTCTATTTTAATACAATGCCCTGTGTCCAGTCCATCCACCTACTCCACTGAACCTTTCCCTAATATCCTTATAAACTATCTTGAACAAGTTGACCCAGCAGACCTCCTCCTCAAAAGGCACTGGAGGTGGTGGATCCCTGAGACACTCCCGCTCCCTCCCCACCTCCACCCCAACCTCCCGAGAACCACAGGATGGGGATAAAGATCTGTGTAGAACTGCTCTCATAAAATGTCCATCATGATCATGTAGAGAGTAAATCCAAATTCAGATCCAGACACCCCAAATTCTAATTTGGATGGAAACGGGCTTTGGTACCAACCAATGTCTTTACAAATCAATATGGGGGAAAAAATGAAGGAAGAGACCATCTCCTATTCCTGGAGTATGTCATGGGTTCGCCTTTCTCTCAAATAGTTTGTCATCTTTAAGCATTTGGGCATTAGCTTAACAATTTCTTAGTGTTAAAAATCATATTTTGAAAAGCTTTCATTCTATATGCCTCTTTAACACAACTCTTTACATATTTACCGAATGTTTATAATTGTGCCTTTCCTGTTACGATTAAAGGCCTGCCACCATTTATATTATAACATTACATTTTCATGTGGGACTTTTCACAGCTCTACAAACAGACTCAAGGCTGAAACTCAAACTCAAACCAGTTCCTCAAACCAGAAGCAGGAATTTCAAAAGTCTGGTATAAAACAGTCCAATTTCTGCTCTTTAAGGTTAAAATGTACAACTAATATTTTATTCTAACACAATGTGCAGATCAATGTCGCTGTTATGATATGAGATGACTTTTTACAATGTAACCACCAGTAACTGTTTGTACCAGACAGCAGTTTGTTTAATGTAGCCCTGTTTGCCTAGATCATTTAAGTAAGAGTATTATGAACACTTTGCAAACTCAGGAGGATAAACTAAAATAATTTAAGATATTTAAATGTGAGATGATCCCTGCCCCAAGGAATTAATGATCTACATCAACAGGCGACATACAAAAATCATGGGACGGTTTCACATCAAATTGCAGTATTACAAAAATTACTATAGTCAGCATGGGTAGCAGCACCTACAGTGAATGTTGCCTAATACTTTTCATTATGACAGGTTTCAGAGTAACAGCCGTGTTAGTCTATATTCGCAAAAATCCTCCCACTCCACAGTGTCCCAGAGCCCAGGCTGCAGCCCAAGCTTGGAAATTTACATAGCAATGAAAAAGTCCCACAGACCAAGCCCAAGTCAGCTAGTACGGGACAGCCGCAGGTTTTTCTTTGCTGTATAGACACACCCTTTGCCAAATTTTAACCACTCAGGCTCAAATTTCCCCTGCCAGGCTACTGCCTCAGGCTGATTTTCTTTATTAAAATTTAAAACAAGTTTTAGTAAAACAGCACTGCCATTCAGACACATTAGGAAAAATATGTTGTTTTGCTCGCATTCAAAAATTATTACAGCTGTTTCACTATAGCACCTCCAGGGTTTGAAGCATGGACATAAAAATTTACAGAAAAGTGTGGATGTACCTTTTGCCATCATCAAATATCTGCCCAAGTTATAAACCTTGTGAAAAAAATATCAGTTTCCACATGTGTGGAAGAGACTTATAGAGTTTGGCAGCTAAATTCTCCAAAGATTCCATCTGCACTGAGCATGTTCCATCCCCTCATACCCCCCACCTGCCAACTGGACTGCCTGTGCATCCACAGAACAACTGAGAATACTCAATTTCAGGGTTGCAGGAGCATCTAATTGCTCCTCCTGGCTCCTGGGCACCAGAACTGAAAACAGGGAGACTGTCTTGTCTGTGTTCTCAATGCCTCACTGCTGGAGAAGGCTGCAGACTACCTGAAATGTAGAGAGGGTAGGGCTTGAGTGTTGGAGACTTGGCAAGGAAGGTGAAGAGGACTGGGACAGGTCAGAGGAACAGAAGGGAGTCAAGCTTGTTGAGGACCGGGGTGGAAGGACCACACTCCCCTACCCCCAGCCCTACCCCAGAAGCTCGAATTGAAGCTTGAGATCCCAACTCACAACATTCCTTTGCTGTGAGCAAATAGCTTTGAAACCCACTGACAGGGCCGGCCTTAGGGCAGGGCAATCTGGGCCCTCGCCCAAGGCATCGTAGCCAGGGGGCGTCGTGGTGCAGAGGTCATGGGCTCAGGCTTCCCCTCGCTGCCTGAGGTTGCAGCCCAATGCGGTAGGAACGCCGTTTCCCTGCTCCTGACCAGAGGCCCCATGCTCACCACCCCACATGGTGTCCCTCCCAGCCCGGCTCCTAGTCCCGCCTCTGCACTCCGCATTCTGTGACTGGGAGTTGTCTCTTCCCCTCCCTCACAGACTGTCCCAGCCCTGCCATTCCTCTTTCAATGGGCAGCCTGAACGAAAGCTATGCCACCCAATGGAAAGTGAGTGGGGCATCTCGGCCAGCCAATGGGAGCTGGAAGTTGCCAGCCTCTTCCAGGTTGGGAGGGGAACTAAAATTCCAGGGCAAAGAAGAGATCAATAAGTCTTAGGGGGGTCCTGACCCCCATGCCCCCAGTTTCCAGGGAATCCCTCCCTGTGCTCCCAGCTTCCAGAGGACCCCCCTGGTGTCCCCAGCCCCCTGGGGACCCCTCCATGCCCACATAGGTCCCAGGAGGTCCCAGCCTCCAGTTCTCAGGGCCCCCCATTCTCACAGTTCTTAGGTTGTCCTTCATGTCTTCAAGGTCTGGCTCCTGCATGCCACACTGACCCCACAGTTCCCCATGCTCCCCAGTTGTCAAGGGCTCCTCCTTTTTCTTACTCATCCCAAAGGGAGGTGTTAGTGCAGGGGGTTGGGATATTTCAAGAGTGAACTTTCCACCATCACCATCCACCCTAGCTATTTTCAGTGTGCTGGAGCATTTTAACCCCCCTCTCACCTAATAACCCACCTTCCGTGGGACTGGGGAGGGGCACTTGAATATTGGGGATGCTCAGTATTGGGGTGGGGAGAGATCTGCCCTTCTGGAACCCCCATGTCATCACTCTTTCCTCTCCTCTCCCCCCCAACCCCAGTATCCCTACACAAATGTGATTCTATATACACACACGCACACCTTTGGTTCCGTCCCCACTTTCCGGGGCTCTCAGGTCACCATGCACGCCTGCTACCACAGACCTGTGGTGCACTCCTGTCACTGCACCTCCCCTTGGGCTGCCAACCCTCTGGGTCTCTAGCAGAGAAGCTGGATGCCATGCTGAGTGGGAGAGGTTGGGAGGTACAGGAGAGGTACGACTCTGCCCCAGAGCCTACTCAACCTTTCAGAGTGCAGCAGACTGCTTGCTACATTATCTTGGCTGTCCTGCTCAACAACCAGACGCAGGTTCCCTGCAGCACTGGCTGGGGGAGTCAAAGTGACTGCTGTGGGGTTTCCTATGATGCCTATGACCATAGCATCCAGATGTGAGTCACTGCAGGGCAAGATCGGTCCTACAGGTGGATGACGTGGTGAGGGTGGTGCTGTGGTTAAGAGACAAGAAGCAGGGTGGGCCTGGTGTGTGAGGTCATGGATAGGAGTTTGGGGCAATGGGAGTGGGGGGCGAGAGGCAGCAGGGACTGGAGCAATGGGCGTGGAGTGGGGAGTCTGGGAAGGTAGCTGAGGCGAGGGGCCCCGAAATACAAGTTTGCCCAGGGTGCTATTTTCCCTAAGGCCGGCCCTGCCCACTGACAAAATGTGGATTTCACCTCTTCTAGCGGCTGGTTCACACAGCAGCAGTATGTTGTCATCCTCTATCACCTATTCCTTTAGCACAAGTGCAAAGGTCTGTGTGGTAGGTCTAAAGGTTCCAACTCTGCTGATGACTCATGGATTTCTGTATAATGCCACATGATGGAACTTCTGGTTTTTTTCAATTTGCAAGCTTTTCCTTTAACATAAAAAATGAAAATAAAAAAGCAAGTTACTGCACTCAAAATGAGGAAATTTATAATTCTGTGTTCAGTACATAAGTACACACTGAACAATGAAGGTAAAAAAATATTCAGTAACTACCTATTCGCTCAGCATCATCCATTCTTGCGCACTGACACTCTGCTGCTACTTGGGAAAGAGCCTGAGCATCAGGAAAGGCACTTGAACCATCAGCAAATTTAGGCAGACATTACTGCATTATTTACCCTCTTGTCTAAACATAATCTTCACTTCACATTTGGAAAGTTACATTCACAACCACAAGAACTAGAAACTCTTTCTTTAACTGAAAACTTTAAATATTGATTCTACAGAAGCTGGTAGTATTTGCCCAAGAGAGATTCCTGCTCATCATGAGTTGGTGGATATTTCAAGCCTGTTTTACACGATACCTTTAAATTTTCCTTCCAACTAATCATAGAATCATAGAAGATTAGGGTTGGAAGAGACCTCAGGGAGTCATCTAGTCCAACCCCTGCTCAAAGCAGGACTAACACCAACTAAATCATCCCAGTCAGGGCTGTTCAAATATTCCTGAATAAAAAGGAAGTTATATACTTGTGCCATGCAAGAAATTGCTTCAGGGGACTCTTACAAGACTTTTATCCCAAAACACATAATTTAAAATTTATCTACCTTCTTAATAGTTCCACCTGCCAAGTCTGAGGATAATTTCAGATGTGTGATTACTTCTTGTAGCAGTTAATATCAACTAAGCTTTTTACGATGGGGTAGGTCTACATTTATGTTACATTGTGGTGTTATGGCTGCTGCTAAGAACAGAGTCGAAAAGAAGGAGGGTTCTAAGATAAAATACAAATTGTTTCAACTCTTTTTCAAGAAACCTGAAAGAAAATAAATTAGATCTAATATAAAATAATCTCAATGATCTCAAGGTTCAAAGTTACACTCAACATTTCCACATCACTGGGTTATCGGTCTTCCTGTCCATCCCAAGGAAATACTGTTACATCTTGCCAGCCTGCCCTGGACAGTAACATATATAATACAGACCAACCATCATTGCTAAAATATTCAATAACTAAACGAAATTATTGAAATCAACTCAAAGCAATCACTGGGTGTGGGGGGGGGGTTGTTGTTCTTTAATACTAAAAAGAAAAAAAGTGTAACTTTTCATTAAACTTGTTCACAAAGTGTTTGTAAAGAACTCTGAGATCCTCAGATGGAAAGCATGATAGAAGTGCTAGATAATATTAAAACATTTTATTAAAAACAAAACTCTACCCATTTTAAGCAATCTGAAAGTACACATAGAAAGCAACACTTCCCAGCAGAACTCATATGGGAAATGAATGAGAAGTTTTGATTACTGAGGGTACTTTTTTCAGAGTAACAGCCGTGTTAGTCTGTATTCGCAAAAAGAAAAGGAGTACTTGTGGCACCTTAGAGACTAACCAATTTATTTGAGCATGAGCTTTCGTGAGCTACAGCTCACTTCATCGGAAAGCCTACTACGGGTGTAGGCTATCTTTCTGAAAAGCAACATTTGAAATCATTAGCAGATAATACAGGAAGCCACTGGAAAACCAAGTCTACACTATAAACTCAAGGTGACCACGTAATTACTGCAGTTTTCATGTCCACACTACCATTCGTCTGTCAGTGATACGCGTGGTCACCAGGAACACTTCCCCCACTGACTTAAGAGGTGCAGTGTTGGGGGCTGAGAGCCCAGGATCTCAGATCTGCACAGAGCTCCCTGGTAGGAGTTGCCACCCAGTTCCTCATGGTCATCCAGGCTCCCTGTTCCCCACTGGAAGCCCCAAGGCGCAGCAGGAATCCCAGCAGGGAGCCCAGGCAGCAACCCAGCCCTGGCTGGAGCCCCCACCCACCCAAGGGTGACAGCCTGATCTCTGCGCCAGGCCCCTGGTTCACAGCATGCAGCCTTACAGCCTTTCTTGTCAATTTCACAGCTCCACCATGGAGCTGTGAAATTGAGAAGAACAACAGCCAATGCAAGTAAGGCAGTGTCTACATGTATACTGCCTCACCCTAACTACACCAACAAAAGCCCTAAGCTTCTCATGGAGGTGACATTATAATGCAAGTGCCCTACTTCACCAACATCAGCAGGAGCAAGGCTGTAGTACAGACACTGACATAATTAGGTCAACGTAGGCTGCCTTACATGGACCTAACTCGGTAGTACAGACCAGGCCTTAGTAAATCACAAAGGATCCCATTGATGTTAATGGGAATTTTCCCATGGACTTTAGTGGAGCCAAGATCTCTCCCCCCAAAGACACCCTCTCTTCTCTTCTATTTTAATGTTAATGTTAAAGGATGTTAATTTTTGTCAACTTGCATCATCTTTGAGCTAGACTGTGCAATCTTTCCTCCCATTGGTAAGTATGTACTCACATGAGTAGTCTCATTGATTTCAGCGAAACTATGCATGTGAGTAAATATTTGCCAGTGGGACTGGTGCTGCACAATCTCATCCTTCATGCTGGTTAAAAAAAAAAATCCATATTATGCATTATGTAGTATCACAGTGGAAAGTTCTCTTTCATTTCTGACTTGGGGCTTCCATTTTGCCAGATTTACACATGATTTCATTTTGCCGAAACATGCCCAACTTGAATAGCAAGGTTTTGTTTTTGTTTTTTAAAAGAAGTGAACTAGAAATAAAAGGTTAACTTCCAAATACTTCTCACAATTTTTTCATGGTGAGAACAATTTCTTACCAGCTCCCAACAACCCAGTAGTAAGATTAATACTTATAATACCTACTGATTTGGGGAGGGAGATGTGAGGTTGGGGAAACCTGACACTGCTGTACAGTGGAAAATAAATTGGGATGCGAAACTTGTTTCTCTGCAGTTGCATAGCACCCACAAGCATGTTACAAAATACAAGGGACCCATTTATTAAATTACAAGTTGAGATGGCAACATTATTTGAAATAAATTTTAACTTTCTGAACTTCGACTTTTCAGTCCTACACTATTGTTTTTCAGCTATTTTTATGTATCTCAGCAACAGATTTAAGTGTTTAGCTTTGTTCTTACATTGGTTCTTATTTTTTAAACCAAGTTAAACTAAGCTTTTCTTCTTAATTTTTTCCATTTTATAATATGCTAAAAATTCTAAACAACCTTTAAAATGGAGAATTAGTTTAGACAATCCTGTAATCTTGTTTGTCAGTAAAACCAGCACTTCCTGTTGACTGGTGTAAATATTGTCAATTATTATTCTATCAAAAGACTCAGTTTAACTATTTTCTTACATTGTTTTCTCTCTCTCCCTCTCGCTCTTTGTGTATATAGGCATGTATGTATTTCACACACACACTCTCTCTCTCTCTCTCATATATCCCTTCATTTAAAAAAACAAGGAAGTTTTCTAATTATGTTTTCTTGTTAAACATGGTTTTTCAATGACAGATTTGTAGATAGAGTCACAGGAACATATTCTACTTTGGAAACACTGCAAGGATCAGTCAGTCTAACCTTGCCCCAGATCCCCTTCACTCTTTTGTTCCTCCACCACTGGATTAGTAGAATACAGGAATCATTTTTACTTTTGCCCTTAAACATTAAAAACAATGCAAGGAAGCTTGCATTCAGTCGTAAATATGGTTAATTAGAACTACTTTCAGAAACACTGCAAGACGTTTTTTGGAAGGCCTTTCCAACTGATTCATTTCTGTTTTCTGAAGGACTTGTTCAGCTGCAGGCATTAAGGAACAACTGGGGTGGGGGATGTTAATTGGTTTCTTCTTACAGAAATCTTTAATGTAATCAATGTAGGTCTCAGAAGATGCCCAGATACCATGGTGATGAATGCCAAATGAATGCTAACAAATAAATAGCTTATTTTTATGCAGTAAATTGACAAGATGAAATAACATGTTTAAGCAGTTGGCTGAATCAGGGCTCTAGGCACTATTGAACTACACTGAAAGCAAGAAGGAGGCACTGATGAGCAATGGGGACTGTCTGACACAGTAAAATACTGCAAAGTTGACATATGGAAAATACCCAAACTACATGTAATTAATTAGCTAAGTCAGCTCTCATTTGGTCATTTAATTATTTGACTCAGTGAGACTACTCACATGAGCAGAGTTCCCCTTGCTTTTAATTATTGCAGGATCAGGGCTGAATTATCACTTAAGACATTTTAAGTATAACTGAAATTTACACAAAGTATACAAAAAGGAGCATCCTAAAAACTCTGTTTAGAGTTAGTGATAAGTTCTTTTAGTATCCCATGTAAATCCCCAAACTCTGAAATAAGATTATTCCATTCCTGTCACTTTAAATAGCCAATTTCCAAGATGATCTTCCATTTTATTTATAACCCTTAAAAAAACAAACTGTCAACAATATTCATTTTGAAATGTGTTAGCACTCAGAGCATTTATTTAGCCAGGAAGGTCTGAACTGAGTCTTATGTGGAATACTAAACACTACACTACTACAAAATGGCAGAGAATTTTTGCTCTACCTGATTAGGGTAGAGTACACATTTTATTAAGAAACTATGCTACTTTGACTGGTAAAGAGCAGCTGTAGGCAATTCTCACATACTACATTTACTGAGAGAGCTACCATGATGATGCAAATCAGACGTCCACAACCAATGTGCAGAGAAAAGGGGGGGAAAAACAAACAAAACAATCTTCATTTACACATCAGTAACTGTAGAACATCCCTGCACTGTGGCTCAGAATTTCGTGCCCATATTCGTGCTGTTGCATTTACCCAGAATTTGGGGAAAAAGTCATATACTATGTGTAGAGTATTTTTTAATGTATACATCTACCATTAATGTGAGTGATAAAAGGGTAATTCCTTAATCTGTTTCTTTTCCAGCACAAGCGTACAACATGCAAAAGAGGAACCACATACAGAGAGCCTTCATGCTACAAACTCATATTCAGCTAGGTTAAACACACTGTACTACATCTAATACAAAGAAATCATTGTTAGTCACCTTTTAAAAAGCTAAAAATATTTCTGGAGAAGTTCACAAGCAATACCACCTTTGTATAGTTACACGTCACCAAGAGGCAGCATTTAACAGTCTGTATTCAATGACGCAAATATAAAAAAGTTGCTTTTTACAAATGTTTCAATATCTCATTAAAAATGAACCACTAAGTCTGCTTTAGTATTTGAGTCAATGGCAGAGCCACTAAGGAACCAATTGTTGGAAGTTCAAATACTTCAACAAACAGGAAATTCTAAAATTGCGCAGCTTGCCCATTGATAGATGCTTAAAAATCTTACACCTTCCACGCATAAAATCTAAAATGGGTATATAATATTCCCAAATAAATTGTTGAATTCATGGTTTTGAAGTCATATCTATGAACCCCAGTAACAGCTGCGCTCCTCTGGAGTGACCCAGATCACAAAACCCAGGCCGAAGCATGAGAGCTGGGGACAAAGTAACCTCTGTAAAGGGGATCCACCTATGGAGCAATCTCCCAGAACGGGCAATGAATTCCAAGTCTACCATCTTAAGTGTGTGCTCGGTCTTCCTCTTTGAGAAAACCTTTTACCAGGTTAAGGGGTGACAATCACCACCTGTAAGAATCTATGCACGGAAAATTGATAATGGAGGACTCTTCAGTCTAGCAAACAAAGATATGAAAGGTTGAATGTCTGGAAGCTGAAGTTAGACAAATTTCAGATGGGGGGAGGGATTTAACCATGTGGTCAATTAACCATTGGAAGAGTTTACCAAGGGTGGTGGTAGATTCTCCATCACTGAACATTTTTAAATCAAGATTGGATGTTTTTCTAAAGAATTTACTCTAGTGCAAAGAAGAGTTAAATCAGAGAAATCCCAGGGCAGGTGTGACCAAACTGTGGCTCGTGAGCTGCATGTGGCTCTTTTACAGTTAAACTGCAGCTTGCAGAGCCCTCCACATACCCTGCCCCATTCTCCACTGAGCAGACTGGGTGGGAGGAGCTTGAGGCTTCTGCCCTGCAGCGGGGTGGTGAGCCTAGGGGCTTCTGCGGGGGGAGGAGGGGTTCCTAAGGGCTTTAGCCCTGCAGGGATGTATTGGAGCAGAAGCCCCATGCCCCAGCAGGCACCACCCCGCAGGGGAGCTTGTGCATCTTGCTGCTCTCGAATTTCTGAAGATTATTGTATGCAGCTTGGAGGGGAACACCCTACACCCCCATGTTCATCTTTGTAAAATGATTGTGTGGTAGCCAATGCAAAGTTTGTCACGTTGGGTTTCTTCGGCAGGCTCACGATGCACTGAGCATGGTTGTTATAGTGATGTTATAGGTTATCATTTCATGTATATAGTTATGAGGCTGAAATGTATCCTCAAGGCTTAAAATAAGCCCACGCAAAAACTCTCCAAGAGCACACCTCATCAGGACAAGTAAGGGACAAACCCAGCCCAGCCTCACAGGAACAAAGGACACTGGCCTAGGCAGCAACAAAAAAATCTGTTAGACTCTCAAGGGAGTCACCTCCCCTTCCTTTGGTCAGTTTGGAACTCTGATGAGTTAATGCTCACCTGACTCTGAAGTTGGGGGTGGGAGGGCGCAAAGCCAAGAGGGAAGAAAGGACATGATAAAAGGGGGAGACATTTACCATGCTTTCTCTCTCTCTTCCACCTCCATCTACAGACACCACACCAAGTGACTGAAGCACTGATCAAAAGGGAGAGCCTGGCTGAAGAGCAACTAGCCAGCCTGTGGTGAGAAGCATCTAAGTTGGTAAGGGCACTGAAAATGTTAAGATCAGCTTAGAAAGCGTTTTGCTTTTATTTCATTTGACCAAATCTGACTTGTTATGCTTTGCTTTATAATCACTTAAAATATGTTTGTTTATTCTACCTCAAGGAGTGTGTTTGGTTTGAAAGATGTCAGACACTCTCTTTGGGATAACAAGCCCGGTACATATCAATTTCTTTGTTAAATTGACGATGTCATATAAGCTTGCAGTGTCCAGCTGACATAACTGGATACTGCAAGACGGAGATTCCTAGGGTTGTGTCTGGGACCGGAGGTACTGGCTAGTGTCATTCACTTGCAAGTAGCTGGGAACAGCTTACATGCCAAAGGCTGTGCATAAACAGCCCAGGAGTGGGGATTCTCACAGCAGAGCAGGGTAAGGCTGGCTCCCAGAGTCAAGGATTGGAGTGGTCCAGATCACACCAGAGGGGAACGTCACAGAGGGTCAGTAAGTTTGGCCACTCCTGTCCCAGGGCCTGTATTATACATTGGTCAGGTGATTACAATAGTCCCTTCTGGCCTTGTATCTATAAATAAGCAACACCCACAATTCAAACACCCTTTACATTCATGCTTCCTCTCCCCTGCCAAAAAATAACCTACCCCAAGCAGAGTTCTGATCCCATAAAGGAAGAAATTCCAGCGACTTCATGAAGTCTGTTAGACAGGGGCCATCTTTTTGTTCTGTGACTACAGCACCTAGCACAATGAGGTCCTGCTGCATGACTGGGGCTTCTAGGTGCTATCTCAAACCAAGTAACAACAATATTAAAGACCTTGCTATTGCTTTTACACAAAAGGCACTCAGATACAACGCTCATGGCTGACAGTATAAAACACTCCAAGATAGATAGGTATACAGTTAATAACTTGGATACTCTGCCAAAGAAATCACTGAAAAAATATTTTGCAGTTTGGTCCTGGGCCTTCCTGCAATGCAGTTGTTTAAACTATGTGATTTAGAATACAGACTTCTGTGAGCAAAGGCAGTATGTCCCTTTGTATGTTCTGTACAATGCAGAGGCACTGACTGAGCTGACTGACTGAGCTGAACAAATAACATAGCTCCCTAAAAAACGAACTTTGCAGGATAACAAATTTAATTTTGAAAGAGGAAAGACTTTTCACACAATGATATATCATAATCCCTCATCTGACTTTAAAATACGTATTGGCTAATATTGAAGAAGAGGAGATCTCTGAAAATATGCCATACAGAGCAAGGAAACTGACTGCTGAGCATTTAATGTAAGATGCTGTTTATTCCAAGATGATCAGATGTGTTTCAAAACAACAGGTTCATATGCTTCCAACCATAAAAGCCAACAGTGGCTTAACACTGGTTTAACAGGGTTTAAAAGAGCACTAGATAAATTCATGGAGGTTCAGTCCATTAATGGCTATTAGCCAGGATGGTTAAGGAATGGTGTCCCTAGCCTCTGTTTGTCAGAGGGTGGAGACGGATGGCAGCAGAGAGATCACTTGATCATTGCCTGTTAGGTTCGCTCCCTCTGGGACACCTGGCATTGGCTGCTGTCGGCAGAAAGGATACTGGGCTGGATGGACCTTTGGTCTGACCCAGTATGGCCATTCTTATGTTCTTATGAAGCTATCTTGGATAATAATATACAAACAGCAAACACCTATATAGCACGCTTAATGTTTGTAAAGGGCTGTGAACATGATCTTACCAATTCTCACAACAGCATTATGAAATAGATAAATGACTTGCCCAAGTTACCTACCTCACATGGGCATTGCTGGGGTTAAATGTTTGTATAGATCTCTGATGAAGGGAGTAAAAAGTGTGTCGTATAAATGCCAACTATTGCTATACAACATAGAATGATGTGAAAGTCACGGTGTGTGTTTAAAAAAAATAAAGAAGAAGAAGAAGAAGATAGAGACGATCACTTTCAAAGAGGAGGCAATTTTACAAGTTAACATTCCAGAATGAAGAAAGACTGCAAATCATCAAGGTCTGTTCAGGCACAGTCACTCTGAACAGCAGTTTGTGCCAAGCAAAACATAAGGAGTTATGCTAAGTACAAAATTCTGGTTTTTAGGTAGAACCTAAATAGATCCTGACAAGGTTTGTAAGTCACAAAATATCATCTGACTTATAGTATTAAACTTTAAATTTAATAAAGAAATAAATTAACCAGTGCCATAATGGCATCAAGAAAGAATACAATACCTGGCATTTGAACTATATATTAAAACCTGCTTCAAGTTGTGCTGCATTACAGGCAGGTTTACGGTTAGTAGTTTTTGCTTGTTGTCTAGTTATTAAAGTTTTCCCTAGATTCAGTACAGTTCAGGTTCTGAATTTTAGTGAGAGCCTTCATAAACTAGTTGATGAAAGAGGGTCAAAATATGGTCAAAAGTGGCAGCTAAGCCTCTTGCTCTTCCAACAGAAAATACCTTGTACATCCCAAGTAAGCTGTTTTATTGATGGAGGCTGAACAGCTTTCCATAATGAGGCATTTTTACATGTTGTAAGGTAAGAGCATTAGGATACCTGGTGAAAATGTTTTTGCTACATACTGAAAACACCAAGACCAATAGTTTTAATACCCGGGGAGGATGAAGGTTTGCATTCCTCTCAACATAATTTTTGTAATGCAAGTCTAATAGCTTTTTTTTTGGCTTCATACACCCACAGAGAATGTGCAGCACAAGTCTTTCTGAATTTTGGATTTCTGACAATTAGGACTCAGGCTCAACTGGTATGCAGATAACTGTATAGGCTGAACTACATTCCTTTTAGAATACTGGAAAAAGATGTGGTCTCTTATATTTATTAGGCAGTTCCACCAGAAATTGGTCTCATCCTATTTGTTTCCCAGACAATACCAAGATCTACAGCTCTGGCCCGCTTCAGCCTAACTATTCTTTATGTGGTCCTTCCAGCACAGTATTTCTATTATAAGGAGCTTTTTCTGCAGCTACCAGTGTATCAGTAAATCAAATACCTTTTCAAAATTCTGACTCAGATTCTCTTTTATTCCCTGTGTTACTAGAATGGAAGTCTCATGAATTTATACATACAGGTAATTTCCATTGAGCTGAGTCTTGTCTGCACTCTATGAAAGTTTTGAATTTGTAATTTTGAAAGAACGGAATAGGTTTTATTCTGATTTTTAATATCTTCAGACCTGTGGCCCAAACTGTTTGATATTGCTGGGTGTAGCCAGACTGGAGAGCTAGGGAGAGACTTGTGTTTATGTTTTCCAGTAGCAGGGCTCTTTTCCAAGGTCTCTTGCTGTATCTAGAACCATGTATGCATTTGCTTTTAAATCAGGTGGGGTTATGTTGTAAAAGTAATCTCAGTTTATTAAACCCTTCTCAAATTAATTAGTTGGTCTTTTCAAACGGTCAGTGCTCAGGTACAAAGGTTAGAGAAGAGAAGAGAAGCCACAATAGTAAAAGTTGGACAGATCAAGTTTCCTTTCCTCTGCTGACAGGATTAGTGTATTATAATCAATTCTTGGGTCTCTAATGATCCAAAGGAAAGATGACAATAACCAGTTGAAGCCATTTAAAGAAAACACTGGTAGCAAAATAAGGTAGAGAGGTAATCTTTGGTAGGATTAATATTGTATTGGGCTTCCCCTCCCCTATTACCTAGGTGGGTGTGGATTGAGAAAGCGAGAAAGAGAGAAATTGGGGCAATGAGAACTGAAACTGTTCTTTTCGTGGATGGTGCTTCCTGCCGCCAACTCTAGCAAAGGCAGATGCTGTTGTGTAGCCTGTGTTAGGAATCTGGCTGCATTAATGTTTGTTGAATTTTTAGACAATGCAGTCTCGCCTCATTCCTCCAGGCACCCCTGATGCTATAGTATTTTTATAATGTTAACTCTCCCAAGCAGAGTTGTTGGAAGAGGTGGCCATTTAGCCAAAAACTAACAGATGTTTTCTAGTGCTCGCCAATCAATTATTTTATATAATATATTTTAATTATATTTATTATAATTTATTATAATTATATAATTATATAATTTATTTACAGCTCTAGCACTAGTTATGTTTTTTTGGTTTTGTTTTTTTAAAAAGCATAGAGGGAAATTCTTTAATGGGGCAAGTGTCATGTATAGCAAACCATTTCTGTTTTGTCCAACTTTGTTTTTAACCCTGATCATTAAGCTAAAAATTTGATAGTGTGCAAATAAAGCCAGTTTAGAGGTTTAGAAAAAAAACTCCCCTGCAACTTCCAAAGGCACATACTGGAGTTGGGCTCCAAACTCCATCTGAGTGTGAAAAAACATCTCAACATACGGGGTGAAAGCCTGGCCCCAGTGAAGTGTTGCCATTGCCTTCGATAAGACAAGGATTTTCACCTATGTGATTTTATTGTACTTCTCTTCCCTTATAGAAGACTCTGATTGGGGGAGGGAGGGCAGGGAGGGAGTTCTAGATTTGCGATACTCTGCGTTCTTTTGGTCTGCTTTGCTACTTTTTGCTGGTTGGATATTCTAATTTTCACAAGATTTGAGAGTCAGGTATATAGCAGGTTATCTGTATAAAAATGTGGGGCTTTTTTAAATTTTCTAATGTGAAGAAGACAGGTTGTTTGACCAAGTTCAACTGATTACTATTGCTATATCGTTTCTCCTTTGTTGGGGGCCTAGAACATATTCTAGAGTCCCAAAACTACACAGAGCTCCATGCAGCATCAAGGCCTTATGCAATGTGAAGAAGTAGATTTTCCCTACTACAAATCCTGATTGGAGGCTAGGAAAAAATAATGGTATAATTGCAAAAATGTTAGCTAACAGATCGAAAACACTGCAGAGTTATCTCAAGTTATCTACACTCAAGTTAACCTATTTTAAGTGAGAGCAGCCAAACTGAAATAAACACACGAGCTGCTCTGTCCACACTAACACTCACCTTATTTGTTTGGCACTAAGACTTCTGGGGGCATATCCCATGATTCTTTGCACTGTAGTAAACTAAGCCACTCTATCAATTCTTTCCTAGTGAATTGGGGGAGAACTTGTCTGTCTTTCTTCATACATGGGGAGAATTATGAGAAGGCAACCAGGACTAAGAGGACTCGAGTGAGGCTAGTATCATCCACACTACAGAGTGGCCATGTTAGCAGCTGACGAGTTGTGAACAGAACTTGGTATTAGGGGTAACACTCAAGTTACAATGCAAGTTAACTCTCCTGTGAAGACCTAAGATTTCCATTTCAGTGAAGATTTCCATTTCAAGTTACAGGTCTATAAGAGGAACATTTTCATAGACTCATAGGACTGGAAGTGATCTTGAGAGGTCATCTAGTCCAGTTCCCTGCACTCATGGCAAGACCAAGGGTATGTTTACACTACCTGCCAGATTGGCGGGCAGCGATCGATCCAGCAGGGGTAGATTTATCGCATCTAGTCTAGACGTGATAAATCAACCCCCAAGAGCTCTCCAATTGACTCCTGTACTCCACCGCCGTGAGAGGAGCAGGCGGACTCAACGGGGGAGCGGCAGCAGTCGACTCACCGTAGTAAAGACACCGTGGTGAATAAGTGTAAGTACGTCGACTTCAGCTACATTGTTCACGTAGCTGAAGTTGCGTAACTTACATCTATCTCCCACACAGAGTAGACCAGGGCTAAGTATTATCTAGACCGGGGCGGGCAAACTTTTTGGCCTGAGAGCCGCATCAGGTTTCTGAAATTGTATGGAGGACCAGTTAGGGGAGGCTGTGCCTCCCCAAACAGCCAGGCATAGCCTGGCCCCCGACCCCTATCTGACCTCCCCCCCCCCGGTTCTCACCCCCTGACAGCCCCCTCCAGGACTCCTGCCCCATCCAACCCTCCCGTTCCCTGATGGCTCCCTGGGGACCCCTGCCCCATCCACACACCCCTGCTATCGGTCCCCTGACTGCCCCCAGGTCCCCCGCCCCTAACTGCCCCCCACCACACAAATCTATAATTCCCATAACATAAAAAAATAAACCATATGTGGAACTAAAAGTCTGAATCTCTTTGAATGAGGAAAAAGGTACTAAGGAAAATATCTTCTATTTTAAAAAGTCTACTTACAGAAAAGAGTTTTCAGCAAACGTGTCTGGGGGAAAATATTTTAATTTTAAGAACTGTGTGACTTTAAAGAACTGTGTTATGTTCCTGAGCACAAGGCAAGCTTCCTTCTACTATTAAGATTATTAACTGGTAATACTATTCCTATGTGTTGGTATTATCTTACACTCAAGCCTTTCATTCCTCTTCTAGTGGAAAAAGAAAACTACTTCTTCTTCAGGATGATTAACTAGATTAGAAACTGATGGATGAACCTTTTCAATCATATATCTCGTAAAGAACACTACACTAGCTCAGTTTGTTACGAGGATTCAGACTATAAGCAACACTGAGCCAGAAAAGACAGTGATCTAGCAAATAGTATGTGCCTTCCATGACAAGGATACAAGTAAAGCGGTTCAGCTCATTAACCGATAGAACTACTGTAACATTTCTTCGTCAGCCCATACCCACACTATTTTTAAAAAGCACCTAGACGGCATGTGCTTACATTTAAGATATTGGTTTATTTTTACCTTACAATTTTTTTAACACAATAAAAGATTTTATATATATTTTTTAAAACCATCTCATTTTCAAAACCCCACAGAAGTTCCTAGCATTGTGAATAAACAAAATGACTTCAATCTCCAATTCAAGCAATCTGCATTCTTTCACAAAAATAATCAAAATCATCTTTAATCTGCAAATCTAGATTAATTTTCCCACAAGTCAGCAGCTAGTCAGTTAGATTCCAACATGGAGAAAACAATCTTTCAGATGTGAAGAAAAAATTGGGTAAAAAATCCAAAAAACCAAAAACAACCCTCCATCCCTCTTATGCTTACATGTCAATTCATTGATGAAGGCACCAAACATTGTACCATGGTATCTAGGCACCTGTTAAAAAAACTCTAAGGGTTTAAGAAGAAGCCTAAAAGCCCCCTATTAGCTCTAACCTTCAGCCCCATTTGCCTCCAAGAGAAAGTCCACCAGCACAGGTCACTCTTACCCTTGTTGCTGTACTGAACCACAACACATTTCTCTCTATCTCATTGCCTCTCTCACTCTGTCCTTTTAAGGTTGGCAGTGTGATGGCGGGCTCTGAAATACAATGAACTTGTGGATTTATGTTCCCGAAAATCAACATGCTGGCAAACTAGAAAGTTACATGGCTCACGTAATGTGGCATAATCACATTGTTCAGGGGGCCTTGACCATAGTCTTACAGATAATTGGTCAGTCTTATGTCAGACACCATAGATAGTCTTTCAACATCCTCAGGGTTAATATTACACATACAACTGTTACATATTCAAACACACAGTGCAGAGGATGTTGAAAGAGTGTACAGTAGGAAGTGTGGATCACAGTTTCTTTGTGAAATGCATAAAAGGAATTTTCACATATTATTACTATTATCATTGTCATTAGCATGTACAAATTGCAAGAGCAATGGGATGTAAGTTACCTTAACTGGTTATTTCCCTTTTTTTTTTTCAAACCTAAGGATTTGTGAAGTGCTATGATCCTTTCCTGTAGTTTGTATAAAAGTTATATTGATCACAGGAGCAACCTAATCTATAAGTTACTAAATTGTGTTGAAATATTTATAAATCTACAAACATGCAGTTTGTTCCACAAATGGGTCATAAAATAGTACCATGTAAGGTCCTTGTACAGTGATTGTCTTACTGTATATTATTCAGTACCTGGCACAGTGGAACCCAAATCTTGGTGTTGGAGTCCTTAGGTGTTACCATAATATAAGTATTTTAATAGTAATTCTATCCCCGAGACTCTGAAAATTGCCAGATTTCAAAGACTCAATGAAGAATACCCCACCCCAAAAACATTAAAAAAAATCTCTGTCCTCAAGTCTGGTTCAGCAGAATGGAAATAAAAAAGACCAGTTTGTATATTATCCTACATATGGTTTAAAATGGAAATATTTCAATTTTCTTGTATACACATTAAAACATTTGGGAGTGCACTCTAATTGCTCTGATGTAGGTTTATTTGACATTCGCACTGTGCTAAGAAGAGAAGAAAATGCCCCAATAAAGTAATTGGGGAGAAGGAAGTATGGCAGACTATCTAATCAGATATGGTATATCTTTCAGTGCTTGTAGGGATAGTTCTGTAGTTGAAAAGGTAAACTGTCTATTTAACTTTCAAATATTAAAATGTCCAATTGATATTTTAAATCTTTAGGGACTAAACATGTGGAAATTATTTCAAAGTTATTTTGGTTAAATTAGTGTAACAAAAAAACCCCAACCTCTGGAACGCAAAAAACCCTCAATTTTGTTTAAACTTCACAGGAGTATACAAAACCAAAGATACAAACAAACAACACTCTTACTATGGAAATTTCATGCCATAACACAAAGCCTGATATAACACAAGTATTTGTTTTGGTATCATACCTGGAGTGCATTACATTAGGGTTTTTGTGTTGGCTTGCAACAACAGCTACAAAAATCATTTCCGCTATATTTAAAGTGAGAGCATATTTCTATTAAAAAAAGCTGGCAGTTCACTTACACCTAAAGCCTCTATGTATAAGAATGATTTGCCAGAGTTCAGGCTCGATCTGTGCAAATAAATAATTTTTCAATCAGCAATTCCAGAACAAAAATCAGAAAAAAAATTTTTTTTAGATCAAACCATAATGAAAAATGTTTTAAAATTTTTGGCAAATCAAAAAGTAAAAAATATTTCCTTTTGGGTCTAACAAAATGTTTCATGTTGACATTTTCAAAACAAAATGGTTTGATTACAACCACTTTAAAAGGTTTTGCTTAATTTTATTTAAAAAAATAAAAGACTTTTTTAAATGTTCAAAATAAATTTTTGTTTTCCCAACTGAAATTTAGCAGAATACACATGAATTTGCTATTCCAGTATTGTTTAATCTGCATTCTTCTCCAAAAAGAGTTTGGCCAAAAAAAATTCGCTCAGTTCTTGTCCATATATAGTCCAGCTCCAGTGCACCAGCTCACTTAACAGGAATGGCTTTTAGTGTATACCTTGCAGAATGACTAAGGAAAGTAAGAAATATATAACCCATAGGAGATGATAGTGACATTACTAATGAGACTTACAAACATTGTGATGTTGTCCAGTTTCCAAACTGCATCTGTCTCTTACCACTCAAGAAAGATCTCAGAGTCATTGTGGATAGTTCTCTGAAAACATCCACTTAATGTGCAGCAGCAGTCAAAAAAATGAACAGAATGTTGGGAATCATTAAGAAAGGAACAGAAAAGGAACAGATAATAAGACAGAAAATATCATATTGCCTCTATATAAATCCATGGTATGGCCACATCTTGAGATATTGCCCCATCTCAAAAAAAAAAAAAGATATTGGAATTGGAAAGGGTTCAGAAAAGGGCAACAAAAATTATTAGGGGTATGGAACAGCTGCAATATGAAGAGAGATTAATAAGACTGGGACTTTTCAGCTTGGAAAAGAGATGTCGGGGGGATATGATAGAAGTTTATAAAATCATGACTGGTGTGGAGAAAATAAATACGGAAATGTTATTTACTCCTCATAACACAAGGACTAGGGGTCACCAAACGAAATTAATAGGCAGCAGGTTTAAAACAATCAAAAGGAAGTATTTTTTCACAAAACGCACAGTCAACCTGTGTAACTCCTTGCCAGAGGATGTTGGAAAGGCCAAGACTATAATCGGTTTCAAAAAAGAACTAGATAAGTTTATGGAAGATAGCCATTGGTGGACCTATTAGCTAGGATGGGCAGGGATGGTGTCCCTAGCCTGTTTGCCAGAAGCTGGGAATGGGCAACAGGGGATGGATCACTTGGTGATTACCTGTTCTGTTCATTCCCTCTGGGGCACCTGGCATTGGTCACTGTCAGATGACAAGATACTGGGCTAGATGGACCCAGTATGGCTGTTCTTATGTTTTATATTTATCTGACTTAGGTCCAGATACATAATGTTTATCATGTATCCATATCTATTTGGTTGAAAAAAATATCTGAAGTGGCTCTGATACTTTATTGTAAGATTAATATATAAACCAAAGAAATGAGAGGTGAAATAAAATAACGTAGAATCTATCAAGCAGTCCACCTTTAACTCCCGATTTACAACTGACCCCCACAAGGAGCTATTTGAACACATGCCAAATCTATGCAATAAGTTAACGTATTTCGTGCTGTACTAGGGCTACTTTCACATAATTCATTCCCTTTGTTTCAGATCAAAAGCACTGCAAAGGGTGCAGAGAATTTGATTACAGATTGCTTTTACTGATACATTCCAAAGGAGATTAAGGAGAAAGCAAGGTCATACCCTGCCTTTACTTAAAATTCATATTTCTCTCTCTCTCTCTCACACACACACAGAGCACCAATGATCAACTCTTGTTCTCTCATTTGAGCAATATAACTCAAGTGACCTGCTTCAGCTCAGATCCCCAGTAGGGCTAGACCCATATTTCATCTGTTTGGATGTGGGCAGTCTAGAACCTTTTCTGTACTGTTGACTGCCTTGCAGATACCAAGAACTGAGATGCCTTCTGCCCATGTTGTTATTTATTTCTATCACAGTACAGCCTAGGGTATCAGGCTCCACTGTCCTAAGCACTGTACACGAAGTACTTGCAATCTGCACGTATAATGGCAAACAACATGTGGAGAAGACAGACAGATGGAAGGAATGACAAAAGAAACACGGTTGATTAACTGAATAAGTTGAAGTGCCAGCCCACCGACTACCTAGACAATTTACATTTCCTGGTGTCTTTTTCGGCCTCAAGCTCTTGTGCTTTTAAACACATTGATTTTTTTAAAAAATTATCCCTTCCTGCACCATAGGCATCGACACCTGTCACTGAGGTAGTAAAGCAATGAAGCCAGTCATTAATATCCTGTCATCACCACGGCAGTGTATCAGGATGCCCCTGCACATCCCAGCCAGAACTAGTGAGACAGAGGTGGCCAGAGGTTTTCTTATTTTTAGTAACAGGGTGTTTATTATCTCAGAAAACAGGTACCACAGACACCAGTTCCTCAAAGTGGTCTGTGAAATAAGACACCAGTTTCTTCAATATAACAGTAAAGTCACCCAAAAATGTTCCTGCACTCCCTTACAGGAGTTCTGTACAGGCTTTACTCCGCAGCGACCTTCTCATTCCAACAGGCAGCACCCTCCTCTCTCAGGGCTGCCCTACCAGACAGTGTCTGGGAAGACCTTACCAAAAAAAAAAAAAGGACACAGACTCCTCCCCTTGCCTAGTATGCCATACACTGCCAAGAAAATGACAACCACTCACATACAGCACTCCCAGCACCTGTTCCCTCACCATGTCCAACACCAGAAACTAGATTACCCTGGTCTATTCAGACTAAGGAAAGGGGAGCCCTGTACCACCCTTCTCTCAGGTCTAGAGCTTCAGCCTAACACAGGGGAAGAATAAGTCTAGCTTGTTATTAAATATTGCCCTTTCTTCCCAGAGATCTTTTCCTTCTTGACAGGTTGCTTTGTCACACACCCATGACACCAGCTGACATGTCTACACTGGAATTCTTGTTCTAGATCTACAGTGGCACACCTATAAGCTGGATCTGGCTTTTCACTTGAAATAGAGATTCACTTGAAGTTTGCTTTTTGTAGCATATCCATTGCCTTAAAATCCATGTACTGTCCACCATTTAAAAACTCAGCAACTACCAAAATGTAGTTACTAGAGCTGGTTGAAAATTTTCTTTGGAAAATATTTCAATAGAAAAAGGCCTTATTTTCAAAATGAAGGATTTTTGCAGGAAAAAAAAATCTATTTTTCAATGAAAAAATCAAAATAATTTTTTTATCCTCCTCTCTTTTCCTATTTTGCCACTAGAAAAGAGGTGGGTGGAGAAAAGGAAAAGGAAGAAAATGAAAATTTTGGTTTCTTGTTTTCCAAAACCAAAAAGTTTTGATATTCAATTTCAGGGTAAAGTTTCCTGTGTAAAACAATTAGCATTGTTCCAATGACTTCTAACAATTACACGGTGTAGCATTCAAATGAATTCTTTCACAGGGAAAAAAAAAGGTCATTACCAGGAAATTGGGTAACTGTTTATAAAGAGTATCTATAAGCGTCTCTGGACAGACGCTCTCAACTCCAGTTATAGTGAAACCCTTTGTGGCATATGGATAAAATGTATTACTCTAACACACACACCACTGATCCTAGAAGAGTGGGGGAGTACAAAGGGGAGGTGCAACAGGGGGAAGGACTGTTGTTTTTGAGTCAAGCTTCAAGTTTCTTGAGGTCCTACATAAACATTCTTTGGCTTACTTGGACAGAGTACACAGCGTGAGAAATATCTATTTCAAATCAACATTAGAAATGTGGCTGTTCTTAGGAAGATGTCAGGGTGAGTGTAACTATTTCCACTACGTTTACACTTTTCTAATTATTATATTGTGTGTATGTGTATTTGTGTTTTACACACACACACAGACACACACAAATCTGTGCTAAAAGAACATTAAGGTTGCAAATCAAGCACTCAGAAGATAGCAAATGCTAGAATTAAGGTTGCCTTTGCAACTTTAACTTGCCCCCCGATCCCAGTGCACACGCACACTCTCCCCCCACCCCAGACTCCTATTCCCCTACAATCTACTCTCCCTCCACTCCACCGTGCAGGTCCAGATCTTGTCCCCACTGCATTCACATTAAGCGGCTTCCTCCTCCAAGTTGTTTGGGCCCAGCAGAGGGGTCCCTGAGAGCCCAGGAAAAACAATCTCCATGCTCGCAGATTAAGCACTTGGACCCAGTGAAGCCCACAGCACCCCAGCATTGCAGTTGCAAGGAAAGTCCAACTCAGCTCTTGGCTGGAGCATGACCAATGCCAACAGACTTCTTAGAAATCTAAGAAGTCTTTATTGAGCACGTGGAAACTGCTGTTTTTCAAAGGCTAGAGCCCCAGGTTTTTCACAAATGCAAAATGGCACAAAATTAAACAAAAAACAATGTTTTAAATGAAAAAAAAAATCCCTGGTATGCCGAGTCATAGCAACTCTCATGATGTCATGACGACATAGGGGTGACCAGGCCAAACCTAAATGGTACTGCAACCCTGTGCGCCAGATCACAATGTGCGGAGTGGGAGCTCGGCCCAGCCTCGCAGGACAGGACCTGCCAGTAAAGGGTGAGTGCAGGGCATGCTTGTTCTGCAGCACATCTCCCACAGGAGCCTGCCTGCCTCACCAGACTGGGACAGGCTCATCCTCCAGCCCTCCACTTGGACTCCCAATGGGGGATAAATGAAATAAAATGATATTCCCGCAAAATAAGATGAAAAACGCTAAAAATATAAAAAGAATTTCATGGGGCTTGGCCAGACTTGGGTGGATTTTCATTGGGAAGGCAAAAAGGCCCTGCCAAATTTCAAGAGCCATCTCTAAAGCATGGGAACACTAGAGGTGTTCAAAGTAAAGGTTGTCAGAAAAGGTGTCAGACATTGGCAAAACTTATTGTTCCCCTAGCCTGGTTCTTGGAAACGGCTGAAACGTTTTGGCTGAGATTTTCTCAAAAATTTCAGCCTTGGGCAGACACCCAATAAGGAAAGTTTCAGCCTGGACAGTTGAAGTTTGGCAAAGTTATCAGCAACTGAGATCAGGTCTTACAAGGGGAAGCATCAGAAAGCCTCTACAGGCAGTACTACCATGTAATACACATACATACATAACGTCATTAGCACAGTACTAATACTGATTAACCCCTGAAATGCATAAAGGGATGTTTTCAAGGTTTTTTCCATTCTCACTAGGAAAAAGCATTAGAAGTACACCTCGAGGCATCTGTTCTATACAGAGAAAGCCTAGTTTCACTCATCAGTGTCTTATCTGAGTGCATTTGTAAAAGCAGGAAATTTAAGCACCTGGGAGACTACAGCTCCAATTGCAAGTTAAGCACCACAGGAAAGCTATACAATTCACCAAACGTTAAGTGAAATGAAAACCAGAAACAGGCAGGAGGAAGCACTATCCTCTTGTGCACACTTTTAGAAAAGTGAATTTCCTGGGACAGACAGACCACACAGACTCAGCTGGCAAAAAGAAGAGTGGTGTACTGGATGCTTCATAACTACACCATGCAAAGCATTCAGAGACAGTAAATTCTCAGAGCAGATGAACAGTAGTGTCACAGAGCCACTTTCTACTAAGCCACCTGTAAAAAGAAGACAAAGGTGTCTGGGTGTGTGTACACTCCAGAAACATCACGCAGCTAAACATACCAGGTCAGATCATCAGCTGATGTAATTCAACATAGCTACACCGAAACCAATGGACCTATGACAATTTACATCAGCTATGTCCTTTTCAAAACCTATGAGTACCCACACTATCAACTCATTTAACAATTAAACAATTTCTATGTGGACATTGGTGGTATACAAAAGAAATACACTCCCTGAACACTGGGAATGTCCAGGTTTCAGAGCATGTCCCAGTGTCAGTTACAACATACTCACTCAGACACCCACCTCAATGCCCCAATGTTTTACTCCAGTTTATGTAAGCCCCAGCAGGAAAGGGCACATAAAATTGCCCCCGGCCAACTGTGCTGGTGAAGTTGACAGTGTGGCAGGCAGTGGTGCAAGTACAATGGTACAGTCCGATATGCCGTACCAGTAAGATATTTATAGATGGTGCGGCATACCAGAAAGACATGGGGGAGCCCACCTCCAGCCCTTCCACACAGCTGCATCTCTTGAGTCCTCCTGCCTGGGATCTGTACAGCAGAGGACAGAGACCCCTCCCCCCAGGTAATATGGATCATGGGGAGGGAACAGGGAGAGCACAGGGGCCCCAGGCTGGGGCCGGAGCAGGGAAGAGGCACGTGGTGAGGTCACGTGCTTCCCCCCCCCCCCCCGTGTCCCTCCCATGAGTGCAGCGTACCAGCAAGAAATTATTTCTACTTGCACCACTGGTGCCAGGTGCCTCAAGGACCATCCCCCGGAACCTGTCACATAGGATACCACATACTCGAGCTGACTATACCTCCCAGGGAGCTTCCTCCATGCTCATATCCTCCAACCAACCATCTTCTGTACGCAGGATCAAGTACCACACTATGGCAGGGAAGGAGGCAGCAGCATCTGACTGGCTGAGGAGAGAGCAACTTTCTCCTTCTCTATCAGGCATAACCCCCTGTGCACACCTCTTTGACCCCACCAAAACTGTGTGCCCACCTGCCACTTTCAAAGTCTGATGGCCTTCACAGGGAGTTACACAGATATAATACCTATCCACAGGCAGTAGCTTAGTGTGGGATAGCACTGTGCCCAGGATGCATCCTAGGGGCTCACAGTGACATGTTGTGTGCCCATTTAGGAGAGGAGGCATAGGCACTCAATGCTGAAGAGATAATGATCTAGAACAGATACGTGGATGAAAACTCCAGGGACTCTCATAGGATAACTTGGTTTCCAGAATCAAGCCCACATTTTGCTCACTTCCCTACTTGGGGAGGGAGAAAGTGTGTCCATTTTAATGTCTGAAGGACCCACCACCCCCAAAAATAGAAGATGAACCAAAATAAATGAGTAAAATACTGAATAAATGCTCATGAAATGCTGGAAGCATGGTTTTCAGAGTACTATACACAATACAATAACAATGTGCTAAACTGCATAGGTGCATATGCCCCAAAGCCACTGAACTATTCAAGGGAAATAATCCGATACACAGAGCAAAATCCCTAAACATACGCATGCCAGAGAAAGACAAAAATCACAGCTTCCTACCATGAAGAATGTGAAGGACATGAACAAGTACATTAAATATGGAAAAATATTCCAGAGAGTCCCAAGCTCTAGACAGACACAAACCTCCCACCCTCTTAGGATTATACCTAGGGATGGACAATCTGCACTTCCAACCCCATCATTCCCAGTTGACACAGCTGCTGTTTCAAGTAAACTAGAGCTATATGATTTAGGCTTTAGCTAGTAGAAGAAAGGCCTTGTTTGGTTACCTCAGTCAGTTCCCAATGGACAAGTGTCTATATCACAAAAAACTCCATCACAAGTGACACTAATTGCGACCCTGGTTAGCAGTCTGAACACAGAAGACAAGAATCCAATAGGCACAGAAGCTGAGCTATTGTACTCTCTCACCCCTAGAAGGGGGTCCCTCCAGGTGCGTAACACGGGCACCATAAATTCTTCTGAGTGAAGGCTCTTCAGAGGAAGAAAACACACGAGTCATTTGACAAGTGAAATATCAAATTTTAATCTGAGTGTGCATCTCAGCTGTTAAAAAATGGGAAGGGAGGGATCTGGACACTGTACTGAACAGATCAGTTAGAGAGGCCTGAGTAAACGGATTGTTCATTGCTTTACAGTCCCATTCATACAATAGGTGGCAGCTGTCCAAGAACAACTTACTAAAAAGAAATTTAGGATTATGATAAGGACAGATATTCATTTATGCTTCAACATCAGCCTCTATTTTCTCAACAGTTCAAGAGGATTTGAACATGTACCTCCCATTGACAGAAATGGATGCTACTGGGGTAAATCCTTCATGTGAGAACAGAAAGGAACAAAACACACACACTTCTAAATTACTAAAAGAAAAATGCACACATTAGTTTTTTGAACTAACTCTGAGCAGTTTGGTGTGGTTTTTGAAAAGCATGTCACAATGTGTTGTACAATCATACCATTGTGTGCTTGTCAGAGTCACAAGGTAACACCTAGTACTAGAAAAATAGGTGAACAGGGTGGCTTGGACAAGCCCTAGTCAAACACCTTCACATGCAATAGATTCAGAGGTGTAATCCTTGATTTAGGATTGAAAAAGAAACTTTAAAAAGTGAGGTGACAAAGGAAATCAAAAGTCATGAAAATTAGCATATGAGCAGGGCTGTAAAAGAATGTGCTGAAGACAAAAATAATCCGTAAACACATTTTGAATTTACTATTTAGGAATTTGCAGAGATATTTGTCAGCATCTTTCATTTGTGCAGGGGAGTCAGCATAAGCCTCATACTGCAAGATGAAGCAATAAATGAGAGAATTAAAGAACAGACCCATGCCACTCTGACTGCATTGCCCATAAAAAACCCTGTTCCTATATTTGCTCTTTTTTGTACTAAGAGGACTCTAGCTAGTTGCAAAGAAAGCATTTTCCCCCACTGATAGCTGAAATCTTATTTGATACAAAATCTCTGAACAGGGCAATCAAACTCTTCCAAAACAGAAGCCTGCCTTTTTCCTAGATAAATAAACTGACTGGAATTAAAACTCCTTGCCGCTTAAAAAAAACACACACACACACACACACACACACACACACACACACAACAAAACAAAACTGCAGTTAAAAATAAATCTTATATCTAGAACAGAAGAATATTAAATTCAACTTCCAGGAGCCAAGTCAGCAACTCTAAAAGAACATTTAAAAGGAAACACTCAAATGTATCAGCAAACTGCACTGACCATATCAAAAGGGAACCAAACAAAATAAATTAGATGAATATATTGCAGCCTCCCAAACAATAACCAAACTCCAGTTCTTTATAAATGTCAAGACAGCTGAATTGCAGTTGAACTGTTAAAAACGGCTGCATGCATTTAATTAAGTCAAAATCTAAGCCAGATGGCACATACTGCTTTTCCAATAGACTGAACGCAATCACAAGAGGCACTGCTTCAACATTCCTTGATGATTCCTGGCACCACTGGATGCAAAATTCCAGATCTCTTTCCGCTCCATCCCCCTCCCTTTTTCCATCACCAAAGACATTTAAAAAGGAAGAGAGAAAAATGCATCCCAGAGCCCTTGCGATAAATTGACTCAGCCTGTGGAATGTAAGGTGAACATTCCTGTGCAAATTCAGAGATTTGATTTACTTTCTGTGGAAAAATCCAGCTGCAAGACCAACCCCAACTGTTGGTCTTTGCCTCAGACCCCCTCAGGTCCATCATTTGTCTTCTGTAGAGACAGAAAAATAGATGAGAATTCCTAGATACTACAGCAGTAAAAAATAGCCATAAATGCAAGTGTCTCTGTTATGTTTTGCGAAGGCCTCAAAACATTTGGAAACACATGTTAAGAGAACAAGTGACTGAATCACCACTAGTAGACAGAATAAGTCTTAGCAGTGATTCAATCACTTTTTCTTCACATTTATTTATGATCCCCCAAACTAGAACGTCTTCTTCCAAGGTATAACCACCCAACTCCATCCCAGCATCAGCTAGATCCAAAATATGGTCAGTAGCAATCAACAGTACTGATCCTAATTAATCAAACATGTGCCAGTCAGGCCTGACCTAGGCAGTAGTAGGTTGCTTCTGATAGATTATTACATCTGAACGGATCAACTTAATTAAACCAAAGAGGTACATCAGTCACACTGCAGGCCAGCTTCATACTTCTCAGCTGGGATGCAGAATCAAGGGAAAACAAAAGCCAGGAAATATGCTTTAGAAGCCCCCCAAAACCTGGAAGCTATAAATTAGCACGTGGAAAGCATGCTTTGGATACAACATACCAATTTTGTTTTGCTTACTCCCTTTGTAAAACACTTTGAGATTTACTGATGAAAAGTGCTACATAAGGATTATATACTATTATTAGACAATTATATATACCATGATCTATAAATACAGATACACCTCTACCCCGATATAACACTGTCCTCGGGAGTCAAAAAATCTTACTGCGTTATAGGTGAAACCGTGTTGAATCGAACTTGCTTTGATCCACCGGAGCGTGCAGCCCCGCCCCCCCAGAGTGCTGCTTTACCGCGTTATATCAGAATTCATGTTATAACGGGTCGCGTTATATCGGGGTAGAGGTGTATATAAAATCATGATATAAAATCATTGTGAAAGATTGACATTTTTATATGTTATACATAAAAAATTCAAACAATTGCCATGTTTCACCCTGCAGAACTTTAAAGAAGTTTAGCACCAAGACACAGAGCATGGACCACTAGTGATCTCTGGAACCCACGCAAGTATGCCATATTGAGATGACTGGTCACATGGTGCTGGCTCGTTCCATTTTCAACTTCTTCTACACTTGCCCAGCATGCCTAACTGCAAAAAGCAGCCAATGGAGGAGCCTGCTAGGTGTCTCCACTGGCAGGAGAGAAGCGAAACGAAAGGAGGCAACTGAGCAATATGTTCAAGGGAACAAAGGACTAAATGGTTTGTCAGCATGTCCAGGGAAGCAGAGGATGAGGGAACTAAGCATATGTCTACACTGCAACTGGGTGATGTGACTGTAGCACGTGACATATCCGAGCAAGCTAGATCGAAGGTAGTTTGAACAACAGCAGCAGTGAAGCCACAAAGCATGGGCAGCAGCTGCTCCACTAGGTACCCAGAGTCCTGAACAGGCGAGGCTAGCCTGTGCACTACCCCAGCTGCTGCAGCTTCACTGCAGTTGTTACTCAGGCTAGCATTAATCTAGCTAAGTCAAAGCTAGCTCATGTATATCTACACATGCTGCAATTACACTTGTGGACTCCTGTGTAGGCTACCCTAAGAGACAGAGAAGCATGTGCAAGGGAGCAGCAAAGAAACAGAGGAATAGAACATAGCTGCCTCCTCCCATATGAAAATAAGAGCAATAAAAGTGCAGCTAAACTTCCCCCAGCCCCTGGACCAAACAAACATACATATGCTCTCAGTCCACAGCTTGTTTTCTAGTATGTCCTCCATCACTGTCGCCATCCACACTACCTTCCCACTTGATGAAATGGGAAGTGGCTCTGGCACATTCAGCCCCCAGCTCCACCCCCACACCCCTTCACTGAAGAGAACTAGCAGCTCAGGTCCACCTTCCCTTCCTGAAAAGCAAAGTGCCACTGCCTGGACAACTTTGCTCCCTGTCTTCCACATGCCCCTCATAAGAAAGGATGAGCAAAACTTGGGCTGTGCTATTCAATGCGTCCCTCTTCCCGTCAAGGAAGGAGTCAGCAGCTCCCCATTCTATCACTCAGCCCACTCACCTGGCCAGAATTTCTATTTGCCCTGGACAATCTGATTTATCCAAACCCTGTGGACATTCATGTCACAGCTGTGGTTCTTGGAGCAGAGATAGCAGCTGCAGCCATGCCACCACCAGAGGTGACTACGGAACATTTAAAACTGGTTGAGGAAAATGAAGTTTTCTGAGAACTGGGCAGAAAGCCGGACAAAGAGAGCTTCTCTCCTTCTACCCTCACGTATTTCTGCTGAAAATTACAACTCTGCTGAACAAAATGGCCTTTGACAGGACTAGAAAAAAAAAGGAAAAAAATCTGGGCTACCCAGGAGTGTCAGGGCAAAGTCAGACAAGTTTCTGGGGGACTGACTTTTTTCGAAGTGGCTGAAGATTATCAACACTCAGGTAAAAGTTTTTCTTCACTCACCTACCAGATGCCAAGTTAAACTGTGCTGCAAGTTTCTACCATCATTATGACTAATGCTGTCTGCATATATACTAAATTCACTACAAGCATTTTATTCCCTCACATTAGTGAGAAGGGGGAGAGGTCCAATTTTTATTTTCAAGTGTACAGTACAAGCTATATGATGTTCACAACCTCAGAAGAACTGTAAGACCCCGAGTTTTTAACTCTGCCTGTGTTGTGTTTCAGGTATTATAATAAGGAGTACTTCAGTGAAAACATTTTGAAGAGGCAGTGTGGTTAGGCAGATAGGGTACTGAACTGGGAGTCAGGAGACCGATTCTTTTTTCACCTCTACCTTCGACATTCTGCAACACAAAATTAGAGCACTGCATACAGACTTTTTTACTTTTATTGTTGGAAAAGGGGATTAAGTACAGTGATTTGATAAGGCATGTGGGAAATTAGGTACCAACATAAAGGACGTTCCTTAAAAGTAAGCAAGAGCTCTGGGATTCATCCTTGACAAACTGGGGAAGCCAGAGGTAGAGATAGCTATGTCCATGGAGAGGAGTGGCTGGATGAGTTCTGGTCAAGTTCCAGCTGAGCATCTGATTATTTAGAGCCTGGGGATCCGAAGTCTAGTTCTCTGCCGGAATGATTTACAAGACAAAAAACAAAACATACACAGTTCAAATCACTTTTCCACTCTCTACCTGGAGGGGTTCAACAGTCATGTCCTCACCATCTGCCCTTAAATTCTTGGATACCAACATGCCCTAGAACAGGCACAGTTTGTGCATAACCAACCAACCAAATCCACAGTGCTTATAAGGCTTCAAAACTTTAACATCAGCTTCATTATGGATAGACTCAAATAAGAGGGCTCAACTGGCCTTCTCTGTATCATTTTGCCACATCTATCGTATCTCCTCTCTCAACTGAATAATTTCCATCTTGCCAATATCTCCTTGTATAGAGTCACACAACACCCTCCATCTGCTTCTATGCGCTTAAATTGTCATGATCTGTGCCTTTATTTCTGCCTTCTTCTGTCTTCCTCCCCTCCACTCAGATACATGAACAGAACACATTATTCAAGGTGAGAATGTGTTATCGACCTTGTGGAATGGCATAATGTTTAAATATTGCTCTTAAATCATTTTGAATGCTGCTCTGCTTTGAATACACAATAATTTAAACTGCTGTAAATGTACAGGATTTCTATGGAATATATTACTGCCACCAATTCATCTAAGAGTACTAAAAACTGATTTCCATCCCTAAAGAACCAAGAAAAACTCATCAGCTAAAAAGTGTGTATGTGTTTAACAATCTCAGCAGAACAATCTGCCTATCCTGGTTAGTTTAAGCTCCATTAATCTTACTGCAATCCCACAAAACAAAACAGTTTCCTTTAACAGCCAGATTCTTGACCTTGAGCTGTTCCGGTGTCAGAGTGGGGGGCTGGGGTGGGAAAGATGTTGACCAATCACAACCAAGAACTGCAGAATAAAAACATACAAAATAGCCAACAGAAAAAAAATCCTCTCCATGAAACACTACCATTTTCCCCTGCTACCATGGAAACTGGGACAGTTCACACTCATTATGTTTCACCCTCTCAAAACATTTAGTAGCTTACTTGCACAGAGAGTTAAAAAAAAAAGTCAGTAGCTGTGGAGACTATCAAGACTATGCCAAGACTATATAAAGGTTAATTGCCTCTAGCTCAGCAGTGATCCAGGACACCTATGCATTATAATATTAAATAAAAATAAACACAGAACAAACAGATAAGACGTGTAATCTATTAAATCTGAACAAAAAGTTAAGATACAGATTTTTTTTTTTTGCCAAGACTGTAGGTGTCTCATACTAAAAAATTGTTAACTTTTTGCTCTATCACAGTCCCCGTGAAAACTTGACTATAAATCCTTTTTCCTTACTAAATGCTTCCACCACACAAGTACATTTGGTTACAGTAGGATGGATTATGGTTGTTACATTTTAAAATATGTTTGGTAATTTAGAAGATTTACAGGACTTGTGCATAGAGATATGAGAAATGAGTCAAATTTCAAGGGACAGTGACAGATCTTCTTTTTACAGTATCCTTACTTGCATTTGTTATTATTTAAAAGACTGACAATGTGCTCAGAAGAATGCAAGATACAAAACAATGTCAGTGCCTTGCTATCTAAATGACAGCCCCAAATGGGACAAGCACTAGCAAGGCCAAGCAAAAGAGTGAACTGGAGAACTGTTTGAAGGTAACCTGGATCAAAATTACTGCAGGCCACTGCCTTATGTTGTACTAAAACAAACATTTCTGATGCCATTTATGTAACATGTAAACTGAATTTTAACTTTTTGCTGCTAGTTATTTAATGTTTGCACTGTTCTAAGACTGAATGAAAATGGAGTGACAAATTTTACTACATTTCTAGTTCTCACGCACTAGCACAATGCTGTAATAGCTGGTTTGCAAACACTGCGAGGGAAAATGAAGTTATCATTCAAAATACAGCACTAGTAATACTGAACTTTTAAACAAAGCAAAGTTTTGCCCCTAAACTATTGGAGAGTTTCCCTTTAAGTTCTGAGCCTACAGACACCAAAGATGTTTCTTCCTCTAACATTAAACCAGACCAAGGAAAACAACTTATTTTGCTTACTCGGTTTCTGGCAGACATCGAAAGTTCCTTGTTCATTGATATTATGTTTTCTTTTGTTCCTTTCTCCTCTATCCCACAGAGTTTCACTCAAATTTATGTAAACACGGTCATTTGCACTATTTACATAAACCAAACTCATTTTCATTGTTCGGGGTGGTTATTTTTTATCGCCGGGAGAGCTCTCCCCGCGGCGATAGAGCGTGTCTATGCTGCCCACGTCACAGCGCTGCCGCGGCCACACCGTAACGTGAGCACTGTAGACATACTCTTACACACAGGGAATTAAGCTGAATGTCAGACATTAAGGACTTGCCTACTCTTACAGTGAAGACACTGTCTACACCAATGGGAGAGCTTCTCCCACTGGCGAAAACTACCACCTCTCGGGGAGGTGGAATGCCATGTAAAACGGGAGAAGCCCTCCCGTCAACACAGAGCTGTCTATACCAGGAGTTAGGTCAGCATAACTATGTCGCTCTGGTGTGTGGATTTTCCATACCCCTGAGCAACACAGATGTACCAATGTAAATTGGTAATGTAGACCAGCGGTTCTCAAACTGTGGGTCAGGACCCCAAAGTGGGTTGCGACCCCATTTGAATGGGTCACCAGGGCTGGCTTAGACTTGCTGGGGCCCAAGCCAAAACCCAAGCCCCAACACCCGGGGCTAAAGCAGAAGCTGGGTATTGGGGCTCAGGTTACAGGCCCTGTCAAGGCTGATTCCCCACTCTGGCACTCTGAGTGCAGAAGGTGGGGGCCTGCAAGGATTCTAAAAATTAATACTGGCCACTCAAGGCTTATATTAAACTCCCAAGGTTACAGCTTTTCTCTGACCTTGGATTGGTAGATGCTGCCACCACCCCAGTGCAAAAACCCCTTTGAGAACCCAGGAAGGCGCACTTGGGAATTCCTTCCTGTGGAGTACCCTCAAGCCCTTTCACCCCCCCTCCAGGGAAGAGCTAAGAAAGAAAACAAAGGAAATCAGCTGTTGCCACCAGCTAATTAAACAACATGTGCACAAACTTCTTAGGACACAAAAATCCAATCCTATTCTTAAAAAAGGTAAACTTTATTAAAACCAAAAAGAAAGAAAATACATTTGAAAACTCAAGACTATTTCTAGATTTTAAAAAGAATCATTTATAAGGATTAAGCATCAAAATAACTTTCTTGGGGTCCAGCTTAAAGGTTACAAGCAAAACAAAAGCATTTGGGGTTAGCACAGAGGAATCCAAAAGCCATGAAGAAATAAAAAGAAATAAACCTAACCGTGTTTTTCTAGACATTTCCTGATCTACTTACATATTTCGGGTTTCAAATGAGTAGTTTTAGGTATGATTTGATGATTTTTCATACCTGGCCCAAGCTTTTACAGCATAGCTGCAGCCCTGTCACTGCTTCTCCCTGAGAACAACAGACAGATAGACAAAGGGGAAGTTTTTTTCCAATTTTAAAAAGTTCTAGCCTTCCCATTGGCTCTTTTTGTCAGGTGCCCACTCTATTCTTTTTACCTATTCAGGGAGACTTTTTAACCCTTTACAGGTAAAGCAAGTAAAGAACAACTACTAAGGGGATTTTATAGCTAACTGGCTGACTGGGTGTCCATAAAAGGGAGCTACCTCCCCCTCTTCACTTATCACAGGCCCACTGGCTGGGTGAAGCCCTTCGGCTTTGGCTTTGGTCCACCCAGCCTCGGGTGGGGGCGGGGGGGGCTTTGGCTTTGGCCCCCTCACCCTGGGCAGCGGGGCTCCGGCATCGGTCCCCTCTCCAGGGATCAAGTAGTAATTTTTGTTGCCAGAAGGGGGTTGCGGTGCAATGAAGTTTGAGAACCCCTGGTGTAGACCAAGCATAAGTCTTTCATGCAGATTTAGAAGGAGAATTTGCCCAAACTGGAAGGAGAATTTGCCCAATATATAGTTGTTTCCTGAATACCCACATCAAGCTATTCAAGATTGCCAAAGACAATACTCAAATCCCATATAGAAGTGATCACCATTTTCAGGCAAGTTATTTCTAGTGAAATTAAAGCATGGAGAGTTTATTATTCTGGAGAATTTGCCCATTAGTCAGTATTCACTGTATACACTGAAAGAAAAGGAGTACTTGTGGCACCTTAGAGACTAACAAATTTATTTGAGCATAAGCTTTCGTGAGCTACAGCTCACTTCATCGGATGCATTCAGTGGAAAATACAGTGCGGAGATTTATATACATAGAGAACATGAAACAATGGGTGTTACCATACACACTGTAACGAAAGTGATCACTTAAGGTGAGCTATTACCAGCAGGAGAGCCGAGGGGGGAAGGGAGGGGGAGAGAAAACCTTTTGTAGTGATAATCAAGGTGGACCATTTCCAGCAGTTGACAAGAATATTTGAGGAACGGTGAGGGGAGGAGGGGGGAAATAAACATGGGGAAATAGTTTTACTTTGTGTAATGACCCATCCACTCCCAGACTCTATTCAAGCCTAAGTTAATTGTATCCAGTTTGCAAATTAATTCCAATTCAGCAGTCTCTCATTTGAGTCTGTTTTTGAAGTCTTTTTATTGAAGAATTGCCACTTTTACGTCTGTAATCAAGTGACCAGAGAGATTGAAGTGTTCTCCAGCTGGTTTTTGAATGTTATAATTCTTGACATCTTACTTGTGTCCATTTATTCTTTTACGTAGAGACTGTCCAGTTTGACCAATGTACATGGCAGAGGGGCTTTGCTGGCACATGATGGCATATATCACATTGGTAGATGTGCAGGTGAACGAGCCTCTGATAGTGTGGCTGATGTGATTAGGTCCTATGATGGTGTCTCCTGAACAGATATGTGGATACAGTTGGCAACAGGCTTCGTTGCAAGGATAGGTTCCTGGGTTAGTGGTTCTGCTGTGTGCTGTGTGGTTGCTGGTGAGTATTTGCTTCAGGTTGGGGGGCTGTCTGTAAGCAAGGACTGGCCTGTCTCCCAAGATTTGTGAGAGTGATGGGTCGTCCTTCAGGATCGGTTGTAGATCCTTGATGATGCGTTGGAGAGGTTTTAGTTGGGGGCTGAAGGTGATGGCTAGTGGCGTTCTGTTATTATCTTTGTTGGGCCTGTCCTGTAGTAGGTAACTTCTGGGTACTCTTCTGGCTCTGTCAATCTGTTTCTTCACATCAGCAGGTGGGTATTTTAGTTGTAAGAACACTTGATAGAGATCTTGTAGGTGTTTGTCTCTGTCTGAGGGGTTGGAGCAAATGCGGTTGTATGGTAGAGCTTGGCTGTAGACAATGGATCGTGTGGTTTGGTCTAGATGAAAGCTGGAGGCATGTAGGTAGGAATAGAGGTCAGCAGGTTTCCGGTATAGAGTGGTGTTTATGTGACCATCGCTTATTAGCACCATAGTGTCCAGGAAGTGGATCTCTTGTGTGGAGTGGTCCAGGCTGAGGTTGATGGTGGGATGGAAATTGTTGAAATCATGGTGGAATTCCTCAAGGGCTTCTTTTCCATGGATCCAGATGTTGAAGATGTCATCAGTCTAGCGCAAGTAGAGTAGGGGCATTAGGGGATGAGAGCTGAGGAAGCATTGTTCTAAGTCAGCCATAAAAATGTTGGCATACTGTGTGGCCATAGAATCATAGAATATCAGGGTTGGAAGGGACCTCAGGAGGTCATCTAGTCCAACCCCCTGCTCAAAGCAGGACCAATCCCCAACTAAATCATCCCAGCCAGGGCTTTGTCAAGCCTGACCTTAAAAACTTCTAAGGAAGGAGATTCCACCACCTCCATAGGTAACGCATTCCAGTGCTTCACCACCCTCCTAGTGAAAAGGTTTTTCCTAATATTCAACCTAAACCTCCTCCACAGCAACTTGAGCCCATTACTCCTTGTTCTGTCTTCTGCTACCACTGAGAACAGTCTAGATCCACCCTCTTTGGAACCCCCTTTCAGGAAGTTCAAAGCAGCTATCAAATCCCCCCTCATTCTTCTCTTCCGCAGACTAAACAATCCCAGTTCCCTCAGCCTCTCCTCATAAGTCATGTGTTCCAGTCCTCTAATCATTTTTGTTGCCCTCCACTGGACGCTTTCCAATTTTTTCACATCCTTCTTGTAGAGTGGGGCCCAAAACTGGACACAATACTCCAGATGAGGCCTCACCAATGTCGAATACAGGGGAACGATCACGTCCCTTGATCTCCTGGTAATGCCCCTACTTATACAGCCCAAAATGCCATTGGCCTTCTTGGCAACAACGGCACACTGTTGACTCATATCCAGCTTCTCGTCCACTGTAACCCCTAGGTCCCTTTTCTGTAGAACTGCTGCCTAGCCAATCGGTCCCTAGTCTGTAGCGATGCGGGTTCCCATAGCAGTGCCGCTGATTTGAAGGTATACATTGTCCCCAAATGTGAAATAGTTATGGGTGAGGACAAAGTCACAAAGTTCAGCCACCAGGTTTGCTGTGACATTATCGGGGATACTGTTCCTGACGGCTTGTAGTCCATCTTTGTGTGGAATGTTGGTGTAGAGGGCTTCTACATCCATAGTGGCCAGGATGGTGTTTTCAGTAAGATCACCGATGGATTGTAGTTTCCTCAGGAACTCAGTGGTGTCTCGAAGATAGCTGGGAGTGCTGGTAGAGTAGGGCCTGAGGAGGGAGTCTATACAGCCAGACAATCCTGCTGTCAGGGTGCCAATGCCTGAGATGATGGGGCGTCCAGGATTTCCAGGTTTATGGATCTTGGGTAGTAGATAGAATATCCCACGTCGGGGTTCCAGGGGTGTGTCTGTGCGGATTTGTTCTTGTGTTTTTTCAGGGAGTTTCTTGAGCAAATTGAGTAGTTTCTTTTGGTAACCTTCAGTGGGACACTATTCAGGGGACACCATCATAGGGCCTCATCACATCAGCCATACTATCAGAGGCTCGTTCACCTGCACATCTACCAATGTGATATATGCCATCATGTGCCAGCAAAGCCCCTCTGCCATGTACATTGGTCAAACTGGACAGTCTCTACGTAAAAGAATAAATGGACACAAGTAAGATGTCAAGAATTATAACATTCAAAAACCAGCTGAAGAACACTTCAATCTCTCTGGTCACTTGATTACAGACGTAAAAGTGGCAATTCTTCAATAAAAAGACTTCAAAAACAGACTCAAACGAGAGACTGCTGAATTGGAATTAATTTGCAAACTGGATACAATTAACTTAGGCTTGAATAGAGACTGGAGTGGATGGGTCATTACACAAAGTAAAACTATTTCCCCATGTTTATTCTCCCTCTCCACCCCCCACCATTCCTCAAATGTTCTTGTCAACTGCTGGAAATGGTCCACCTTGATTGTCACTACAAAAGGTTTTCTTCTCCTCCCTCCCCTCCCCCCCGCTGGTAATAGCTCACCTTAAGTGATCACTTTCATTTCAGTGTGTATGGTAACACCTATTGTTTCATGTTCTCTATGTATATAAATCTCCCCACTGTATTTTCCACTGAATGCATCCGATGAAGTGAGCTGTAGCTCATGAAAGCTTATGCTCAAATAAATTTGTTAAGTCTCTAAGGTGCCACAAGTACTCCTTTTCTTTCTGCGAATACAGACTAACACGGCTGCTACTCTGAAACCTGTATACACTGAATTAGCTTTACATGCCTAGCTTCACAACCAAAAATTACTTCAATGTTTAGACCTACAAGAGTGACACTGTTGATTACCATAAGTCATAATGCTGTGCAACTACCTACTCAATATTCGTTAAGCTGAGACCATCACAGCAGTTCAGCCCTGAAGAACTTTTTGTCAGTCAACTCCATCTCTAGGAAATCTCAACACTACTTCATCTTGTCACTTTTATAGAAGAGTTTTTCAAGTCAACCTGTAATAACCTTTTTCTTTAAGATGGAGAAGGTGCCTAGCATACTCAATTAACAGTAAGGATTTTTACTTATGTTCAAGAGCCTCCTGCCTCTTCCTCAACATGAAAGGCAGAGCCCTTATAACATAGCAACATAAGCATAGCATATGCAAGAGGTGACCTAGCCTTAAAGACATGACTGATCACTTTTACCAAAGGACTTTGATTTGTGTTGATATTTGATACTTATTTTCCCAATGTGCACACGTATTTAAAAAAAACGTCCAACACGACACAAAAGATCACAGGAAATCTAGACATTTGCACATACTATTATTTGGGGGAACCTTGCTGTGATCATGCAGGAATGTTGTTTCAATTGGCTGCTATCATGTTCTCCTGTGTTTGGCTGCATCTGCTATGTATGAACAAACAATAGTTGTATATTTTAAAAGAGCTTTTTGTTGTTTTTCTGTTGGGGAGTTTAGTGCTTATGTAAAATGGCAGACTGACAACCCCAGAGACCGAAGTCTCCAGTTATTTTCAGAACAGATGGGTAACAGAAGTGTATGGTTTAGCTTCTCCCACAGCGTATCTCAGTCCTGTTCAGAAAAAAGTACCTGGAGAGGGGAGAAGATGCTCTGCATGCCCATTAATCCTTGACTTATCTGAGAAGACTGGCAACCAATTATAGAAGACAAAGGCTTTATATCACAGAATGGATCCTCTTGTCCATCCAATCTCCCCTTAAAAATATTTTCATATGTATTTACTGGTCACCATTTGCCAAAAATTACCACACAGCAATACTGAGACACTACAGTTATCTCCTATTTTAAATAAAGGGAAAACTGTAGTATCCCAAATGTCACTGTGTGGTAAATGTTGGCAAACATTGACTTTTACTGGTTACCACTGTATCAGGATTCAGTAGAGCCCATGTTACTAGTATAACATGTCAATGTATAAAAATATATTTATATTTAGCCAGTCAATGTATAAAAATATATTTAGTACCATGGCTTTTTTCTTTTTCTAATCCATTGATAAGCATTTCTAGTTAGGCACAAAGCAGAGTCTTTGTGATTGTTTAGTGGAAAAGTAGTATACCCGATTTGAAACTTTCCAACAGAAGACATGCAATCCAAAAGCACTAACTTTTGTTTTGTCTGTTTTTTCTACATTTTTTTCAAGTTTTTGATGTTATTATATCACTATATTTATAGTAAACACTGTGATGGGGAAAGTCCCATCTGTAAGCAATTTCCATCATAAACATGATGCAATGTGCTTTGCACAATACGCTCACAAAAACAATACAACATCTTAAAGTCAATCAGGGCCATTTAGGCATAACATCAGCTGATCGAGCCCAGAGCTCAAAGAATTAGCTGGTCTGTGGTATTTTCCTATCAATCAGTCCACACTGTTTTGAGGGTGGTGATATTTTTCTAGGTAAAACATACCCATGAGTTCATATACATTAAGAGGGGGGAAATGACTACAATAAGGATGTGGCTTAAAGTAACAAAGCAAGGAAGTTTCAGATGAAATCTCTGATCCAGGACCAAGAGCTTTCTGACTTAAATGAGGGTATGTCTACACCAGAAAGGTAAGTCGACCTATATTAGGTTGACTTATAGCCACCGCAGTAATGCATGTCCACACTAACCAACTTGGGCTGGTGGTGCGCATCCTCACTCGGGGCTTCTCGTCTCCTGGGAAGTAGGTGGGAAGGCAGCCAGGGTTTCTTGCCCCCAGGGAGTGGGGTCCAGCTGTCCTGGCTTCTCTCTCAAACACCCACCCCACAGGGAGTCAGGCAGCCTTAACCATTTCTCAGCTCAAGGAGCTGTGAAATTGACAAGGCTGCCCGACTCCCGGTGGTCAGCGGGTGTGGTCCAGCCACAGCTCCCAGCAGGGAACAGGATCCAGCCGCCCAGCTCTCCAGAGGAACAGGGGGCAACTGGGTTCTAGCTGCCCAGCTTTCTTGTAAAGACAGCCAAGAGCTGATGTCTACACAGAAACAGTGTCACCCTAACTACAGCGACAAACCCCTCTTGTGGAGGTGGAGTTATTATGTTGGTGTCGTAGGGCACTTACATCGGTGGGAGGAAGGCTGTAGTGTGTACACTGACATAATTTAGTTGACATAAGTTGCCTATTAGTCTGTATGAGCAGATCATGAAGCCGGATCAGGGCTTTTGGCTACAACCCAATTCTCTATGTACTCTGATGTGTCTGAATTTTGCAAGGTTCTTGGAGTATAGTAGTCTTGCATGTGGAGTAAGGGGACTCAGTTCTGGAACAAGCAACAAGGGAAAAGACAAGACTAAGCAAAGCCTCACCATTTTCAAGATACCCACAGATGTCTTTGTCAGAGCCTTCCCGCAGTAAGAGAAGAAATAAAACATAAAATATAAGTTAAACAGATAAGAAGGACCAAACCAAAAACAAATGCTAACCCCACCCAGTGCTAAACCAGCTTCCTTAAACCTGTACAAACAGAAATTACTACAAAGTGCACGGTGGGTAATGCTTAGTCATTCTGAATTATTTGTCCAGCACTTAGAATATTACATTGGTAGGAATCGGGGGTTGGGGGGGAGACAGATAGTATTACACCTAAGCATAATGGCATGACACAAGAATATGATGATGCTTTTACATCAATATTTTTATTTTACTTGTAAACAGCTTTAAGCACACACTCCCTCATTTAAATGCCAAAGCTTGAAGAAGAATCTCTAGACAAAGATTAAGAATCTAGTACTGTATTACAAGCAGGGCTTCAGAAAACCTTTCAAAGTTCAGCTTGAAGGTCACACTGTTCCAAAAGATGTGATTAAACCCTTCCCCCATCTAGAACTAGAGCTGCTCCTAAATAAAGGAGTTGCTTTAATAGTTAAAACATCAGCCATTCTTAGTTACTGTTTTCCCTAATAATCTTACTTTACAAGTTACTATAGGAAATCTCTCATTTTGTAAGCTTGCATGGAAATTAAAGCAAAGTCTATCTGTTAGCGCTCAGTGAAGAAGACCCAACAGACTCATAATCTTGCTCTTGTACTATAAATGACAAAGTAAGTTTGGATATTATCAAACAAGAAATACAATGGGTAGCAAATACAACTATGCTGGCATCAGCGTAGTCAAGTGCATCAGTCATATAGACAAATAAAATTTATTTCAGTGTACTGCAAGTCTCTGAAGAGAAATAGCACGGTATAACTTTATTTTGTATAGGGCTTTTCCTACAAACGTCAAACCAAAATGCTTTATATTGAGCGCGATAGCTACCATCTTATCAAAGGTCAGGGGATTGAATCAAGGACTTCAAAGATCAAAGCATAAGTCTCTATAGTTTGATCTAAAGAGCCAATATCTGTAGCTTGAGAGCTGTAACAGACTCCCATCCCTCTGTGGATGGGCACAGAGAGAGAGAGAGAGATGTAACACATTGAGCAACAGGTTACATTAGAGATAGACAATTTCTCTTTAACTGTACTGTTTCAATTCTAGACAGTTTTTAAAAGACCAAAAAGTAAATTTCAGATTTAAAAATTTTATTAAAGCTAATGTTAAAAAAATTATATAATACATAGGTTGAGAAAAGAGTGTCTCTACATCTGGGTATAGTGCTTAGATTATCCAGAAATACAATTTTTTTTTTAAAAGTCATATGATACATAAAGTACATAATCAGCAATAACCCACATTTAGGTGAATAGATTTAACAATACAGTTTAGATATTCGAATCAGAATACTCGGGTGCATCACTCATGAAAAGTTGTACAGAAATTTAGTTGTAGAAAGCAAAATATATCAATGAGTGGAGATTGTCCCTCAGTAATTGAGAACGAGGTAGGTTGTCCACTTAGAAAATACAATCCATAAGGAAAGTATTTCAATTACTTACACCTAACCCTCTCCCAGCCCATTTGTGTTTTACAATTACATTTTCCTGTTTAAAAATGTTTCTCTCCCCCATGTTTCTGTGCAAAAACATAAACAGAAAGAGAAACTGACATGAAACAAATTGTTGTAAAATGAATAAAGAAAAAAATAGAGAATAAATGTCCCCACCCCAGTCTTTCTAAAAGATTATATACTTACCTCTTAGCTTTACCTATAATTTGAACAATTTTTAAACTGAAGGTGTTATTTTAAGGAATAAATAATAGTAGAGGGAGAAAGAAATTAAGTATTTGCAAAAGAGTATCTCCTTTTAACTCAGCTGAAAAGCTGTAAAGTGTCAATGAAGCAGACATGCACAGTAAGGCTGACCCAGGTGGCAGGAGCTACAAAGCACATGGCTCTCAGACCCAAAGTAGGTAGATTGCATGGAGGGAGAAAGTGCAGCTATAAAAGCCCTATAAATTAAGGGTACTTAGAGAAGTAGTTTATGATAGCATTTCACATGAGGCACGAAGTATAGCAGTAGTTAAATGTTGAAGTAAAACAGAGGCTTCTGACACAAGCAAAAGCTGTTTATTACAACTGTACCCCATGAATATTATTCACCATGAAAATCATGCACAATAAAAACATATTTTTCCTTCCCCTTGAGTGTTTGAAAGTGCTCTGCTGCTGGCATCCTACGGCTTGTCTACACTGCGATGTTGTCGCCAAAACTTTTGTCTTTCAGGGGTACTGTAGGGAGCCAGGGTGACTCCCCTCCAAACCAGAGGATAAAGAGCCACCCTCTCAGCCTGAGTGGGCGGGGCCAGGCCAAGCTTCTGCCAATCCCCGGAAGGGGAAGGGTGGGACAGGAAGTACAAAGGGCGGGGCCCTCTGCCCAGTGAAGAGAGCACCAGGGAGGGAGACGGACACAGGCTGCTCCCTCGCGATCCTGCTGCTGACCCAGGCGAAGCCCTGGGCAAGGAGGAGCCTGACTGGGAGGAAGGCCTGTGGCAACCAGGGCTGCCAGCCGCTGAATATCCAGAGGACCTGGAGGGGCCAGCGTGAGTCCGATACCGAGGGGGAGCGGGAGTGGCCCGCAGCGGAATACCCGGACGAGATGGAGGGACCGGAGCAACCCGCCTGAGAGACCGGGTAGGAAGTAGCCCAGGGGCCGAACTACACCGTGGGGTGGGTGTGTTTGGTCAGCGGGCGCAGACGGCCCCGCTGACCCAGCGGCGGGACTTTCGCCTCCCGCCACTGTCAGGGCCCTGGGCTGAAACGCAGTGGAGTTGGGTGGGCCTGCATTCCCCTATCCCGGCGCTCCCCTGCCTGAGGGGCGCGCCACTGACTCGTGCCGGCACACCTTCCCCGCTAATTCCCCAACGCCTGGAAGGCGTGGCTGAGGCCTGCCAGGGAGACCATAGCTCTCCATCGCCCTTAGGGGCTCGGAGGACCGACCGACACCTGTCACAAGTACTTAAAAAAGTCCCCCCACGAAAGACAAAAGTTTTGCCGATGCAAGCAGCAGTGTGAACGCGGCTTTGTTGGCAGGAGCGCTGTCCTGCCGACAAAGTTTATGCCGCTCGCAGGGCTGGAAGTATTTTGTCGGCAAAAGCAATAGAATGAAATTTAATAGTGAAAAGTGCAAGGTCATGCATTTAGGGATTAACAACAAGAATTTTTGTTATAAACTGGGGACGCATCACTTGGAGGTAACAGAGGAGAACGACCTCGGAGTATTGGTTGATCACAGGATGACTATGAGCCGCCAATGTGATATGGCCGTGAAAAAAGCTAACGCGGTCTTGGGATGCATCAGGCGAGGTATTTCCAGTAGAGATAAGGCGGTGTTAGTATCGTTATACAAGGCACTGGTGAGACCTCATCTGGAATATTGTGTGCAGTTCTGGTCTCCCATGTTTAAGAAGGATGAATTCAAACTGGAACAGGTACAGAGAAGGGCTACTAGGATGATCCGAGGAATGGAAACCTGTTTTATGAAAGGAGACTCAAAGAGCTTGGCTTGTTTAGCCTAACCAAAAGAAGGCTGAGAGGAGATATGATTCCTGTCTATAAATATATCAGAGGGATAAATACCATGGAGGGAGAAGAATTATTTAAGCTCAGTACCAATGTGGACACAAGAACAAATGGATATAAACTGGACATCGGGAAGTTTAGACTTGAAATTAGATAAAAGGCTCAGAGGAGTGAAGTTCTGGAACAGCTTTCCAAGGGAAGCACTGGGGGCAAAAGACATATCTGGCTTCAAGACTAAGCTTGATAAGTTTATGGAAGGGATGATATGATGGGATAGCCTAATTTTGGCAATTAATTGATCTTCAACTATTAGCGGTAGATATGTCCAATGGCCTGTGATGGGATGTTAGATGAGGTGGGATCTGAGTTACTACAGAGAATTCTTTCCTGGGTGTCTGGCTGGTGAGTCTTGCCCACATGCTCAGGGTTTAGCTGATCGCCACATTTGGGGTCGGGAAGGAATTTTCCTCCAGGGCAGATTGGCAAAGGCCCTGGGGGGGGGGGGGGCGTTTCTGCCTTCCTCTGCAGCGTGGGGCATCGGTCACTTGCTGGAGGATTCTCTGCACCTCGAAGTCTTTAAACCACAATTTGAGGACTTCAACAGCTAAGACATAGGTTAGAGGTTTGTACAGGAGTGGGTGGGTAAGATTCTGTAGCCTGCATTGGGCAGGAGGTCAGACTAGACTATCATAATGGTCCCTTCTGACCTTAAAGTCCATGATTCTTAAAATACCGATAGAGCATTCTCACACGCGAACTTTCAGTGATAAGGCTGTATCGACAAAGCCTTGTCACTGAAAGCTGCGTAGTGTAGACAAGCCCTTAAAGCCATTAAAATAACAGTCGTGGTGGAGCTTAGGTGAGTAACTGTCTGAAAGCATGGCCTAAATGGATAAAGACAGACGTCACTGACAACTTCACTGATGAAGTCGGTATCATTTATGAGGGGATAAAATTCAGGCTAAGATTTTCAAAGCTGCACTGGGGAATTTGGACAACCAATTCCCATTAATTGTAATGGACAGGCATCTTTGAAAGTCTCAGTGTTTGGGTTGTGAGTGGCTGCAATTCTTCCAATCATATCGGTGGTCTAATAAGTAAAACTATTCTCACACTTATTATTTTTCCACTGTCATGATCTTGCCTACACTGGCTTCACAATTGCTCATTTAAACCAAAGGACAAGGAATCAATTAGCTCTCCCTAGAGGATATACTGGGTTTGAATCTAGATTACTCATAAGCTTTCCAGGGGAAGAGAATAACTCACAAAGTTATCCCACATAATGGTTACGACCAACTGTAAATTTTCATTGTGAACTGGAATAACTAGCAGTTCTCCAGAGTGGAAATGTTGGTTCCCACTAAATAGGGTTTCTCGTTAACTTTTTTTTTAATGCGACTGTGGGGAAAACAAACAATATATTGTTATGGTCACAATATGGTGAAATATCCCTATTAGGAATAATTGTAGAAACATTGCATGAATCTAGGAGAATAAATTAACATCATTAATGCCTAGACATTATTTGAATTTTGACAGGACTGCTTTGAGTTTAGTGCTGTCAATGGGAGTGTCCAGTTAAATACAATGCATCAGAACTGATGCTAGCCTGAAGATTGAAAGCCCATTTATTGTAAGGCCCTGATCCTGCAATCAGATTGACCCATATTGACTCCAGGGGATAGATCACTAGAAGATTACCTGTTCTGTTCATTCCCTCTGAAGCACATGGCATTGGCCACTTTTGGAAGACAGGATACTGGGCTAGATGGATCTCTGGTCTGACCCAGTGTAGCCATTCTTATGTTCTTATACAGTGACTATAAGCAGGTGGAATTCATTAGAGGCCTGTTATTTGTACAGGTAATGCAATTCCAAATCAAACAGTATTACAGAATGGTACCTGTACAGACATTGATAGCATCTTCTCACATCAGAATCTCTATGAACTAAGTTCAGCTGATGAGCACCCCCATTTCTCCCCACCTCTGGTTACAGGGTGCCAGAGCAAAGATTCTTCTGAGCTGGGAACACAACAAGACATTTTCATCACCACCATATCAACGCTACATTACAAATGGGCCCCAGAGGCCCGACTGCACCAATTAATGATCTCACTTCAGCTGATTCAAAAGAATTTTAATATTTGCACAGCCCTAGGAGCTATAAAAATTGCTCTAACTATCCATTAATATTAAAAAGAAAACCCTAAATGACATTTTCCTCTTAGCAGAGATATTATGGGCAAAAAAAAAAATTACATTACTGTAATGTAATGATTGAGATATTAAGCACACAGAAGTCAGGAAGCCAAATTAAATTTACCATAGCAGCCTTACTTCCAGTGTGAATTCTTCAAAGTGGTCTTTGTTTAGCCTGATGTTGAATGAGATATTCTGTAGTCTTCACTTGCTGCTATAAATCTACTTGCAGTACACCTTTGTGTCACTATTTTCACTGTTTCCTAAGTATAACTTTTTGTGAATATGATGTGAGGAAACTCAACTTTAAAAGAGGAGGGTGGGATTCCCTCCAGTTTAAGAGACTAGAATGGTTCCTCCCCCACATTCATTCTTCCTTGTATCTCTTAAGAGGCTTTGATTTCAGTGTTAAGGTACTTCTACTCTTCCATAAGCAGGAGCAGAAAAGATGGGATTCCTACAGACAGAGCAGTAATAGTATCGTAGTAATGATCCTGATTCCGGGGGAGATTTTTCAAAGGCACAAAGAAGAGTTGGGTGTCCAATTCCCATGGAAAATCAAGTCAATCAGAGCTGGATGCATAACTCCACTTTGTGCCTCTGAAAATCTTCCCCCTTTTAACTATCTTCAGATGCTAGAGAGTTAGCTACCCTATAGCCAGGAAGAAATGTCTTCTAGATATTAGAAAGTGTATCATATACCATTAACAGACTTCTATAACTGTGCCAGATTCTATTGATGTGAAGAACACTTTAGAGTGGTAACAGGCTTACTATGCATCAGAATTAAGGATACATCTCCTCTGCAATCAGGAAGCATGACTGCAGTATGTGTAGACATATCTGAGCTAGCTTTGATGTAGCTAGATCAAAGCTAGCTCAAGTAACAAAAGCAGTGAAGCTGAGGCAGCATGGGCAGCAGCAACATGGAGTACGTACCCTGGACAGACAGCACTAGCCTGTGCAGCCGCCTCTGCTTCTGTATCTTCACTGCTAACGTTACTTGAATTAGCTTTGACTTGCATGTTTAAAAATGCTATAGCTGCACCTCCTCATTGCAGCATAGACACACCCTAAGAGCCATATCCTGTCCCCAAGGGAGTCCATGGCATAACTCCTACAGATTTCAGTGGGAACAGAATGTAGCCTTAGCTACTTAAACATAATTAGAGGCCTGATGCCCAACTTTAACATGAAGCATGGATGTTGATAAACTGGAGAGGGTTCAGAGAAGAGACAAGTACAATCAAAGGATTAGACAACATGCCTTATTGTGACTCAATGAGCTCAATCTATTTAGCTTAACAAAGAGACGGTTAAGGGGTGACTTGATTACAGGCTATAAGTATCTACGTCGGGAACAAATATTTAATAATGGACCCTTCAATCTAGCAGAGAAAGGTATAACAGGATCCAATGGATGGAAGCTGAAGCTAGACAAATTCAGACTGGAAATAAGGCATAGATTTTTAAAAGTGGGCGGAATTAACCATTGGAACAAGTCGTGGTGGATTCTCCATCATTCACAATTTTTATATTAAGATTTGATATTTTTGATATTTTTTCTAAAAGTTATGATCTAGGAATTATTTTGGGGGAAGTTCTATGGCCTGTGTTATACGTGGGGCTTACCAAATTCACAGCCATGAAAAACGCATCACAGACAGTAAAATCTAGTCTCCCCCTGTGAAATCTGGTCTTTTGTGTGCTTTTACCCTATATTATACAGATTTCACAAGGGAGACCAGTGTTTCTCAAATTGGGGGTCCTGACCCAAATTAGGGGCCTTTTGGGGGGGATCGCAAGGTTATTGAGGTGGGGGGGGTCACAGTATCCCCACCCTTACTTCTGCGCTGCCTTCAGAGCTGGGTGGCCAGAGAGCAGCGGCTGTTGGCCGGGCACCCAGCTCTGAAGACAGAGCCCCATCAGCAGCAGCACAGAAGTAAGCGTGGCGATACCATCCCATGCCATCTTTACTTCTGCGCTGCTGCTGGCAGCGGCTCTGCTTCAGAGCTGGGCTCCCGGCTAGCGGCCGCTGCTCTCCAGCTGCCCAACTCGGAAGGCAGCGCCACTGCCAGCAGCAGCACAGAAGTAAGGGTAGCAGTACCACAACCCCCCTCTACAACAACCTTGTGATGCCCCCATAACTCCTTTTTGGGTCAGGACCCCTACAATTACAACACTGTAAAATTTCAGATTGAAATAGCTGAAATCATGGAATTTACAATTTTTTAAATCCTATGACCATGAAATTAACCAAAATGGAGTGTGAATTTGGTAGGGCCCTAGTTATATAGGAGGTCAGACTAGATTATCACAGTATTCCCTTCTGGTCTTGGAATCTATGAAACTAGTGCCATCAATTCCTGCTTGTTATAAGTAATAAGAAAACTTAGTTGAGTTTATCTAATTTAGATTTCTGAAATAAACACATTTCTGTTTTTCAAACCAAACTACATTTAAGCAGGCTTTTAAAGAAGGCTTTGTTTTAGTACAGCAACAGACTCATGAAATATGGAATGAGTGTGTTTAAAAAAATTTCTACTGCATCAGAGGTAGACTTATACAAGACTTTAGCTCTGAGATGTAAGGAAATTATCAATTAAAAGTTAAGAACCACTGGAAATATGAGAAAACAACTAGATGGCACTATTTGAGACATCTAGAGTTAACTAAAATTGTCTAGGATTTTGTCCGCTTTTGTAATTATAAAGGCCAAAATGTAATCAGCTGCAAAAAAACAAAGTCACAACCTCTCCCATTCTAACTCAAGTTATGCAAATCATGTCTTTCTGATGAAAATATTGTACAATTGAGATCTGTTTATATAAAATATGAAATCAAGCAGCTTATGAGTATGGAAACATTTGCATTTCAAAGCTGTGTTTAACCAACAACAAAAGAGTCACAATCTTCCTTGAAATATTTCCCCAAACAAGATGCAGTGGAAAAACATCTAACCAGTTACTCCTGCATTTCATCCCCAAGGTGACACAGATGAGAAATTTCTATATTCTCTCTCTCCTAACCAGTTTAAACAAAAACAAAAAAACCCACAACAGATTACATACTAGTAGCTACATTTCACATAGCAAACAGTTTTTATAACGTTTACTCTGTAAAGCTGCACTACTATTGAAGATTTTTCAGTTAGCATTCCATCAATAATCTACATTTAGGTGCCTCCCATCACCACTTGTATAACAATTTCATTTAAGAATCCTAGCTTTCGCCATAATATTAACTTAATTACCTACAATCCTAAGATAAATGCTTTCTGAAAAAGCAAACAAAAAAACTAGCACGAATAACCCCTAGCGCTTTCTTCTTCCCCCCTCCTTCCTTGTTCTGTCTTCTTCCATTCCAATCCTCTCCCTCTACATGATCTGAAGATTCCCCTCCTGTGTTGTGCCATTTTATTGTCTGTGTAATTCAGAAGATGACCCCACAAGGGAGAGACGTGGTCTTATTTTTCTGTCTGCAAGGTGCCATGCATATCTACGGAACTATATAAATAACATTCTTCTTTCCAATTTTAGATTATATTCTCTAAAAAATAACCCCCATTTCTTTTAGAAAGAGTATGGACAATAGTGGTGATGGTGACAGAAGCGATGGACATCTGCAGTGTCTTCTGTTGTGCTGTGTAACTTCACTTCTTGTTGTCTCCCTCATTGCTCTCCACAATGGTTTAAACATTTTCCAATCAAAACAAAACCATTAACAAAAATCATACCATTTTTAGCTTCCACATAACTTTAAAATAGCCCACAGAACTAGTCTTCCCATCATCTCTTCTCTACCCACTTGTATCTGAAATCCTCCATAGTAGTATAGAATCCCTTCTAGCCCTACTTTTCTATGATTCTATACACATCCTCAAATCTGCTTCCTCTTTCAGTCAATAGCTCCCTCTAGCTACAAAATAAAAGAAAATTTAATAAGCGCTAAAGAATAGCTGAGACTTTTTTAACAAAACAGCATTTCCCCTCAGTAACAGATATTTCTTTATACAGATTGTTTTCTATACATCCTTCATCCTCGTGTCTTCTTTTCCCTATACTTGCTTCTCCCTTTTTAAGCAGTAAAGTATTACTTGATTACAAAAAACCAAAGCTTCCCAAAGGATAACCCAAGGGGGCAAATGAGCCATGAGTGTCCCAAGATGCAGCTGTCCATGCAAGTTAGGTGCAACCTTCAAAACTCCTGGTAAGTTGCTCTTTTTGTCATAATTTTGCACATCTGTTTTCCAAATATAGGAGGGAAGAGGGGCAAAATGGGAAAATATTCCTTACTGAAGGAAATGCATTAGTATATGACATATATGAATAAAACCATGTGACCCACAAAACATGTAATGGCTAAGTCAAATCCTGGTTTCTCCACTACACGGTTTTGAGAATACATCAATGATAGTTGAACCACACCAACTTCCACATGAAAGAGTGCTCCAGCAGCATCAGGAAGCTGGGAAGAATGGATCATTACTGTAACGCATGGTCACCTGACAGAACAGGGACAACTAACCAGGCAAACTTAAGATTGTCCATTCTTTTCCATGGAATCAGGAGATCCCCTTATCCTCTATTCCTTGTTCTCCTGGACAGTATGGTCCTGTTCCTCCTCCTCTGCTAGCTGTCATGTCATGTGTAAACTAACATGTTAAAAGACTACCTATATTCCTAGTGTAGAGATGCCCACATGGAAAACACATCACATGAGGTTTCTTCCTCAAACTTGACCAGCAAGTGCTTTTCGCTTCTAATTCAAGGACATTTTAGATACAAACATTACAAAAATCCTTTGAAGTACTCCTACATGTGAACATATATACTGCATAACAGAGTCATATCATAAAGATTGCTGTTGTAGCTATGTTGGTTCCAGGAGACAAGAGAGACAAGGTGGGTGAGGTGATATATTTTATTGGACCAACTTCTGTTGGTGAGAGAGAAGTTTGAGCTTACACGGAGCTCTTCATCAGGTCCTTAAACTTGTCTCTTTCACCAACAGAAGTTGGCCCAATAAAAGATATTACCTCACCCACATTATCTCTCCAATATCATAAAGATAGCTAAAGTGAAATATTTTAGAAGACAATGAATCCATAATCTTTCTTAGAATCCAAAATCAAAGATTTAGAGTAGACACAATAGGGCAATGCAGTTTCACTTCAGGAGGTCTGGCTTCACATCTGAATATGATGGGAAACCCAGACTTGTACATCAGGGGTGTTACTCACTTCATCTCATGACTGATACAACTCTAAGAAACTCTTAGCAAAGCCTGTAATGTTTACATCGTCTCTAAAGTTAGTGCTGGTAGGGCATGACGCTGCAAGATGGTAAGGACTTCCTGAAAGGTGCCCGGCATCCTCAATTCCTATTTAAGTCAACTGGAGTTCAGTGTGATTTGCTCTTTGCAGGGTCAAGCCACTTGTCTCCCATGTATCTTCAGGCCCACAAATAACAAAAGACACCCTACAACATCCAATTATTTTTATCAGCAGAAGTTTGGGTCCAGATTTTAAAAGTGCTTTCTCAGCACCCAAAACTGGGGCCAGATTTTCAGAAGAGCCCACCTCTCATTTAGGCTGAAGTGGGCAAAGAAATTTGTTCATGACCCCATAGAGTTTCCCATTCTCAGATCCAAACACTCACCATGACCTGGTGTACAGGTTTCAAAAGATGCTGCTGGGTTGGGCACATCCACAAAAAAAAACATTTTTGCATGATATTTGTATAAGATCATGAGTAAAATGGTACATTTGCAAGAAGTGCTGCTGTTTCCTTTACTGCAAAACCATGTTTTGGAAATACCACCCTGAAGCACTATAATACATCACTTCAGAAGAGTTATGAGTAACTCTAAACTGCTAATAAAAGAATGTGGCCATAAAATTAGCATGAGTAACATGTTAAGCATTTTTAAGCATTAGTTGCACCAGCACTAGTAGTATTCATTAGTGTACGTCAGGAGGAACACTGCAACGTTATGTGTATATCTAGCTAGTAGTAAAAGAAAAATATGCGAGGGTTCTTCATCATTTTCCAAGTCAAAACCAGCCAAATCATATTTACATCTAACAAAGTATTTTATATGAGAAATAAAACAGCATCTACACAAAAGACAGAACATTCAAAACCATCTGTGGCCTTCAAAATCCCTTTACAAGGGCTTAAGACAATTTGGTTTTCCTCCAGAGTGGAAGAGAACAGTGTCATAGTTGTAGTTTTTAGAATAGCAGTGGGTACTACACTTTCATTTACAAACAACCCAAACCTTCTCTGCCATTCCCCATTCAAAGAATACTTTCTTACTTGGCTCATCAAGAGTTCAGTATCACAAGCAATCCATCACTGAGTGAAGGCACTACAGGCTGCAGAACAGAAGGTTTAGAACCAGGATCTGGAATGAGTCAGAACCAACCAGGATCTGGAATGAGTCAGAACCTGTCTTTCCAAAAAGAAAGAAGCAGAGAATTTAAAAACCATGTACATTTTAGGAAGGCTAAACTTTTATTTTATAAATTATCACTGGGGCTTGGATATATTTATACACAACATCGAGATGTTAATTTAGAATTAAGGTTGCAGCAGTGCACTTTCAATCCAATGCAGAATTAGGGCAATATCCATGGAACCAGAATTTTCATTTAATAATAATTAGATCTCTAGCCCTTATGGTTGCAGTTAACCTCTTCCAACCATGAGCCAAACGGAACTGATGTAGTGATGTCTGCCTGAGTCTGCAGGCAGCTCCATTGCCTTTGCTGCTAAATCAGAGTTTTGATAATGTGTAGGTAACTGATAATTGCAGTTGTTCGGAATCTTGTGGAAGCTGTTACAAGAATCAGGTAAATTTCTATGATGCTGCTGGAGGAGCAATGAGCTGCAGCAGGGGCCGTAAATGGAGAGTCTGACAACGGTAACTATTTGTATTACCATAGCATCTGCAGCCAGCATTGTTGATCAGGACATTATTATGCTAGGTGCTTTATAAAACACAGAACAAAGAGATGGTCCTGGTCCCTGGCCCTAGGATTCAAAATTGAGGCCGAGAGGGAGTCAGACTAGTGGGAACAACTTCCCATCATAGGAACCAAAAGTCTGGTAAAGGAGGGAGTAGCAGAAACCTACCTATCCCCCTAACACTGGGGTTGTAAGGTAGGAGGGAAAATGAAATAACTGTCCATCTCTCTTCCAGAATCCAGAGGGATGAGAGTGTGCATGTTCACAAAGAAGGTTGGGAGGAGAATGCTGCAATTTATCAGACTGTTATTTATCAAAGTCGGATACAAAATCTGGAGACCTGAGTAAGGTCCAGGGGCTGCACCGCTCTAATAGAAATCCCCATACTTCCCACCCCTCCCTTTTCAACAAATGAGGACTGAGAGGTTTTTGCTTTGCTGGGCATTGCCCTTGAACCCTGGGTCTCCCCCAGCTTTCAAAATGGTCTTTGGTTAGTAGGTTCAGTCCTCAGACTATGACACATCTGTCAAAATATTCAAGCCCTATGTTTGAGTGGACAGGCATGAATAAGTAGGCAGGAGAGGTTAAAGAGGTAGTTTAGAAAAATATGAAGTGAAGATAAAGAAATTTTAGGGAGAAGTAGGAAGAGGCAGAAAGTACAGAGAAAGAGGAAACAACAAACGTTATGTCGTGAAATAACAGTACAGCCCAGTCCAGTTTCTAGGACTTGGGATTTGTATCCCTATTGATTGTCCCATTGTTCCTCTCCAATAAAAAGTATTCTCTCATGAGTTCCCACGGAGTCTCTTCAATATAAATCTACGCCACAATACCTGTGACCCAATCTGTCCCTTTCATATAATTTACGTAGCCAGTGTTTCACAGTTTCTCGTTGACTTTTGTCAGGCATCATCAGGATTCAGAAATACTTGTTATTTCAAGATCCTCTTCCATTGCCACACATCCTAGTTCATGGTGGGTTTGCTTTTAAGCTTCATATATTCTTATACAGATGTTTATAGTTTTATTTTTGGCCATGTGCCTACTTCTATTTAATTCCCCATTGCTTTTCTGGTATTTACTGGAGAAATGATGGGATTATACAGTTTTGGGTAGTAAGGCATTCTGCACTGTACCTTACTCTTCAGAGTCATATGAAACCTATTAACGGGGCTTTCCCATTTTATCTGCTGCCTTACACAAAATACTCTTCTACCTTTGAAGGCCTGACCTGGGTTTTTTAAACAAGAACTCTCTGGTTAAACTAGATGTAGAGGACTGATAGTGTGGTTGAACTCTGATGGGAAAACTCCCTCCTAGCTAACACTTGTAATCCTTAGTCAACAACTGTGTTTTTCACGCAAAATGCTGATATCATTATCTTGTTACGCTGAGGTGACCAAAGCTAAAATATAATTCGGAAACTTTCACTAAATTGTTTTTTGAACACATTAACAATAAAGATAGAGTTTTGAATTTTCTAAAAAACTTTACCCAAAGTTGTACACATTGTTGGAAGAGAGAAAATAAATTTGCTTTCAAAGACAAAGTATAGCTAATTTTATGTAGCCTAGGGTTACAAGCACTTGCTTTTCTTTCACTAATCCACTATACAAAGCTGATCCACAGACTTGGTAAAAAATTTCTGAATTTCAAAACTGATGAAATTTAAAAAGTTGGAAAAAATTCAAAATATATGTATATTTTGCAAACCTTCCCTTTCCTCCATTTTTTGCCAAACCACTTTCAATAACTCATCATAAAAAGTGGATCACCTTCCATCTTTGAGTCTGTTTGCTATATTGAACTTTATCGGGTTTTGATTAAAGCTCTGCAAACCTTACAGAACTGACTAACCCATCACAATTGTAGTACTATCCTTTCAAGATCCAATCACAATATTAGCTTTTGTGTAACTTTTAAAAGACTGCAAACTTTTTTTTACAGAAACAATGGGATAAAATTCTGACCTCGCTAAAATCAAGGGCAAAAATTCTCACAGGTTTCAGCAGGGACAGGATTTTTCCCAACATATTCCAAATGGACCCTCACCTCATCCATAATCCAAAGTCAAAAACTGGCTCAAAAGACTGAGAACAAGTTCACTTTGATATAAATTAACAACTACAAAGCATATACAAATTCATGAAACAACAGAAATCAATTCAGCTGTTGTTTTTACCTGATATATTTGAAGAAAGTGTTAATGAAACTGCATATATCATGAATAACGCTACATTTTAGTCACGGGTATTTTTAGTCACAGATATTTTTGGGAGCTCTGGGGGTGGTGCCTGCAGGCAGAGGCAGAATGCAGAGCTGCCTGGCCATGCTTCTGCCTAGGAGCTGAGCGCGGGGATGTTGCTGCTTCCGGGTAGCCCCCTAGTAGTGCCCCCCACAGCCCGCCTCACCCCATCCTGTGCCCCAACCCCCTGCCCTCTCTCACACCCCAACTCCGCTGGGGGGTGGGGGGGTGGGGAGCACGGTGGCCCAAGACTGCACCAGCAGCAGCCAGTGCAACTGGTGCAGGGGCTGCCTGAGCTGCCCCTGAGCCAGGCACACCGGCCGCTGCAGAAGTCACAGAATCCACCACCTCTGTGACAAACTCACAGCCTTAATCATGAAGTGTACACTGAGTAAGAGTTCCGCTGAACTGCTCGGGCCTGTCTCAAGTTTCTGTAATGAATAAGCCACAGATCTAGGGTCATGCGCATGACGACACAAAGCACACCTTAAGAAAAGGACAAGAATACATAGAAAGGAGCATAGCCCACAAGAAAAGCACCTAATAACTTATTGCGAGAACTCAAGAGCAATGAGGTAATACCTGCTCACTGACAACAAGCTGGTTATATCCTTCTAATCTATTCATGACTAAAAAGTGGGTGTGGGAAAGAACAAGTGAATGGGAAGTGAAGTTTAAACACATGCAGCTAATGTGGCAAACACATTGCAAAGACACATATACTGTCACATATAATGAGTAAAGAAAAAAACCCAAACGTTACCAAAAAAAAACCAAAAACCCAAAACACACAATCGTAACATTCAGCTAGTTAACAACATATTTTAGAGACTAACAAATTTAACGAAAGCTTATGCTCAAATAAATTTGTTAGTCTCTAAGGTGCCACAAGTCCTTTTCTTTTTGTGGATACAGACTAACACGGCTGCTACTCTGAAACATATTTTAGCAACCCTGTGATAACTTATTACTGCTACCAGAAGGCTGTTTCTTTTTAAATTTTTTCTGTCTATAATTGGTACCATTACTGTAACAGGATATATTTGAGAATCATGTTAGAATAGTGGCAACAGACACAAGGCAAAACTATCTTTATTACATTGATAGAGAACTTAAATAATAAATTGATATGTTCAAAGCTGCCTAGGGGATTTAGCCACACAATTTCTATAAGTGGGAACTGTGTGGCTAGTTCCTCTGGCTGGCTTTGTGTTTTTACTTGATTGTTTATTTTAAAGAACCAATGGTTGATCGGGCCAGGTACCTATACATAACTGAGTGTGTTGAGCGTAGAGGGAGGAGGAAAGCAAGGCAACAGCAACAAGTGTATCCAAAAGTGTTCCTTTTTGCTGGTGACAAATAGGATTCTTTCACACAACGTGAGTTCTACTGTATCATTTTAAAACAGTGACAGGTGCGAAGGACAAAAAATATTACGTGTTGTTTCAGTGTTACACACACCGTTTATAAAACTACATCCACATCAGCCAAAGCAGAACCCTGTGACTTCTGAGAAGAGGGAACGTTTAACCTCTCTTCTGAGCCAAGCCTAAAGATGAATTCCTGTGAGTCACAAGCCATTTTATTCATTCTCTCTTATCTCAGCCCTCCTGCTGGCACAACGTGAAGAACTAGAATACATTTCTAGTTATGTTTTCGCCATCGGTTTAATACATTACAAGATACTGTCTTGTGGAAAAGTTTCTAATGTTACCATGACTGTTCGAGACATTTAGGTAAGAAAACCTTCGCCATGTAAATCAAGGCAGAGCTGTTTAAATGACACCGTGGATAGACAAACCAAAGTAACACTCGTTCTATTTAACATAAGACATTCTGCACTCTTCTGTGTAGAAGCTCTCGCAGAAAAGAGAATTCCAATAGGGCATTAAGCTCCTTCCTTACCTGAAGTACCAATGGGGACCTCATAGGAGGACAGGGGAACCAACTCAGCTTTTCCAGATTATTTGAGCCCAAGCCACAGGGGGGGCAGAGAGCAAAAAGGTAAGCCCCAAACCATATTCACTTGCATTGCTTTCCCCTTCACGCTGTGGAATCCCCTGTATTACACTATTATTATACCATCTAGGAGCCCATTGTGCTAGGCACTGTACAAACACAGATCAAAGACAGTCCCTGCCCAAAGAGCTTACAGTGGAAGTGTAAGACAAGAAACAGATCGATATAGACAGATGGGGGAGTACAAGGAAATGGTGAGATAATATTGGTCAGCATGATAGGCAGCACACCAGCTGCCTAACCATTGTCAAGCTTTTTGTAGGCATTGCGGCAAAGGAGAGTTTTAAAGAGGGATCTGAAGAACAACAAAGGGGTAGATTCTAGGGCAAGCCACTCAGCCAGGCTTAAGAGAAACAGCACAGTAAATAAGAGCTATGTGTAGCTCAAAATCTTGTCTCTTTTATCAACAGAGATTGGTCCAATAAAGGATATTACCTCACCCACCTTGTCTCTCTCTAAACCTCTAAGATGGCATGAGGGGGAAAGGAGTCCAGGAGAGCTGGCTGCATTTTAAAGAATCCTTATTGAGGTTACAGGGACAAACCATCCCGATGTGTAGAAAGAATAGTAAATATGGCAGGCGACCAGCTTGGCTTAACAGTGAAATCCTTGCTGATCTTAAACACAAAAAAGAAGCTTACAAGAAGTGGAAAATTGGACAAATGACCAGGGAAGAGTATAAAAATATTGCTCAGGCATGCAGGAGTGAAAGCAGGAAGGCCAAATCACACTTGGAGTTGCAGCTAGCAAGAGATGTTAAGAGAAACAAGAAGGGTTTCTTCAGATATGTTAGCAACAAGAAGAAAGTCAAGGAAAATGTGGGGCCCTTACTGAATGAGGGAGGCAACCTAGTGACAGAGGATGTGGAAAAAGCTAATGTACTCAATGCTTTTTTTGCCTCTGTCTTCACGAACAAGTTCAGCTCCCAGACTACTGTACTGGGCAGCACAGCATGGGGAGGAGGTGACCACCCCTCTGTGGAGAAAGAAGCGGTTCGGGACTATTTAGAAAAGCTGGACAAGCACAAATCCATGGGGCCGAATGCGCTGCATCCGAGAGTGCTAAAGGAGTTGGTAGATGTGATTGCAGAGCCACTGGCCATTATCTTTGAAAACTCATGGCGAGCGGAGGAGGTCCCGGACAACTGGAAAAAGATTAATGTAGTGTCCATCTTTAAAAAAGGGAAGGAGGAGGACCCGGGGAACTACAGGCCAGTCAGCCTCACCTCAGTCCCTGGAAAAATCATGGAGCAAGTCCTCAAGGAATCAATTCTGAAGCACTTAGAGGAGAGGAAAGTGATCAGGAACAGTCAGCATGGATTCACCAAGGGCAAGTCATGCCTGACTAACCTAATTGCCTTCTATGACGAGATAACTAGCTCTGTGGATGAGGGGAAAGCAGTGGACATGTTGTTCCTTGATTTTAACAAAGCTTTTGACATGGTCTCCCACAGTATTCTTGCCAGCAAGTTAAAGTAGTATGGGCTGGATGAATGGACGATAAGGTGGATAGAAAGCTGGCTAGATTGTTGGGCTCAACTGGTAGTGATCAATGGCTCCATGTCTAGTTGGCAGCCGGTATCAAGTGGAGTGCTCCAAGGGTCGGTCCTGGGGCCGGTTTTGTTCAATATCTTCATTAATGATCTGGAGGATGGCATGGATTGCACCCTCAGCAAGTTTGCAGATGACACTAAACTGAGAGGAGTGGTAGATACGCTGGAGGGGAGGGATAGGATACAGAGGGACCTAGACAAATTCAAGGATTGGGCCAAAAGAAATGTCATGAGGTTCAACAAGGACAAGTGCAGAGTCCTGCACCTAGGACGGAAGAATCCTATGCACTGCTACAGACTAGGGACCGAGCGGCTAGGCAGCAGTTCTGCAGAAAAGGACCTAGGGGTTACAGTGGACGAGAAGCTGAATATGAGTCAACAGTGTGTCCTTATTGCCAAGAAGGCCAATGGCATTTTGGGATGTATAAGTAGGGGCACTGCCAGCAGGTCGAGGGACGTGATCGTTCCCCTCTATTCTACATTGGTGAGGCCTCATCTGGAGTACTGTGTCCAATTTTGGACCCCACACTACAAGAAGGATGTGAAAAAATTGGAAAACGTCCAGCGGAGGGCAACAAAAATTATTAGGGGACTGGAACACATGACTTATGAGGAGAGGCTGAGGGAACTGGGATTGTTTAGTCTGCGGAAGAGAAGAATTAGGGGGGGATATGACAGCTGCTTTCAACTACCTGAAAGGGGGTTCCAAAGAGGATGGATCTAGACTGTTTTCAGTGGTACCAGATGACAGAGCAAGGAGTAATGGTCTCAAGTTGCAGTGGGGGAGGTTTAGGTTGGATATTTGGAAAAACTTTTTCACTAGGAGAGTGCTGAAACACTGGAATGGGTTACCTAGGGAGGTGGTGGAATCTCCTTCCTTAGAGGTTTTTAAGGTTAGGCTTGACGAAGCCCTGGCTGGGATGATTTAGTTGGGGTTGGTCCTGCTTTGAGCAGGGGGTTGGACTCCTGAGGTCCCTTCCAACCCTGATATTCTATGATTCTACGGCAAACTTCTGCCTACTGAGAAAAACAGCTAGAAAAATAACCCCCACCTCCCACCAACAAGATACTACTTTGTCCATGTTCAGAATCTTCATTATAACATGTAAATAATCCCTAAAAATGCTGTAAAGCTGGAGAGCGGTACACACAAATATAGCATTTTAGGGAAGGTTTGATTTAGGTACTATCCCAAATAGTAGCCCCACTCTAAGGAGTGAATCAAGGGTTTAAAGAGAATTATGAGGCATGAAGTATTTCAGATGTGATTCTATGGATTCAACTACTGGTTTTTATAGTTTACTGCTTTTTCCTAGAGATGAGGTTATGTAAATGAACAAATATAGCTGACGATCTTTAGGAGGAAGTGGTCTGAAGCCAATACAGGCTCTGCTCCTCCATGCATTTCCATCAACAAAGAATGAAAAGCTCACTAGCTAGAGAACATATTGAACTCTGTGCTAGAGCACAATATTAACAACCTGTGAATCAGCTATTTACCTTAGTGGTCCTTTTTCTGCACAAATATAGCATTTTACCCACTAATATAAAGTTAGATTTATAGTTACTAGCAAATCTGCACTTTATTTTGGAAAAGTATTACTGGTAAGTGTTTGTTTCAACAAAAAGCCTTAATTATAATAAACAGAGTCTTGGTCTCTCTTTTCCAAAGGACACATACATGCTAAAACTCACAAAAACAAGATTTCAGTATCCTGTGTGTTAGGGGACAGGATTCATTTTTTTAAAAATTTCTATACGTACATACAAAAACCCAAGATCAACCAAGCCAAATCCTTGGCACATATATTCTTGATTTTTTCACCTAGCTGTAGTGTCAATCAATGAGCCATTTAGCCAGCTTGTCAAATGACTAATTTGCACAAAATGATGAAATGATTGGTTTATACTTGAGGAAACAGAAAAGTCTCTCTACAGATTTCTGTACAAATGGATAGCCATTAGTCTGAAAAAGAACTCTGATATACTTGAACCATTAAACAATAGTAATTATTTACATCATGTCTTTAAAGCGACAGGATTCAAAAATTCTTTATAAAAAACAGCAGTCACTTCTGCCACTGCTGAAATGCAGCTACTTTTGAAATGAAATAGCTCTACATAACCATTTGAGACAGAAAATATGGAAGAATTCTGTTGTCTAGTTAGAACAGAGGAATTTTACATCAAATGTAGATATTCAAATTAAGGTTTGCCCGTTACACTTATTCTTTGTATTTTCATAGCACTCAGGAGCGCCAGTCATGAATCAGGACCCATTGTACTAGGCACAGAATACTAGGCACTAGAATACTAGGCACTAGGCACTGTACTAGGCACAGTTTTTGTTATAAACACAGAACAAATCAAAACACCAGGCACGCACCCCCATTAGAAAAGTATTGTGTAATTTTTAATGGAAAAAAAGTAGTCAGGACTCAGTCTGCTCCTGATCTGAAAGGTGACATCTCCAGCTGAAGCTTTGCTTCATCACTGATTCAGAGGGAAGAGTTTCACCTACTGAATCAGCAACACTTCTTGCAACACCCCAGGTTTCACTTGGAGGTCTCTCATCCAAATATGAACCAGGCCCAACCTTGATTAGTCTGCAGTGAGATCATAGCTGGAGGAGGTATGGCTGCAGGCACTTGTTAAAGCAATCTTTTAAGTAGTATCAGCATTACAATACATCAAACTCTAAGCATACACTGCAAATGTTTCACATATATTATCAGTAAAGTTATCTTGATCATGTTAATTCCAGCATGATTTGTTAATCTTTACATGTTGTTAGTATTGCAAATGAACTGAATTCCAAATTGATATTTTCTACCCATCCCCCACATCCAAAGCTGGGAATGATAGGTACGTTTTCTGCATATTATCAAAAAGACATTTTAAAAAAGAGAAAGTTAACTATATTTAAAGCTAGCTAGCTGTCAAAGAGATTATTTTCAAAGGTTCACCCATGACAATATTGAGGTTTTCATTATTAAATTCAGTGTTCGCTTGCTTCATTCAAAAAAAAGAAAATGAGATAGTTAAAAGTCACACCTATACAGTGAGCAATGGTTCAGGTCAAGTAAAGATTCTGCAAGTTGCTATAAAAAGTCAATCCGCTTCCTCAAGGATCAAAGTTACCATAATAGGCAAAAATAAATTGCCTTTGGGGCAAATTTTTGGAATGCGCTAGAAGACATGCACAGAGCTCTGGAAGAAATACAAAGCATAATGCTATTACTTTTTAATGTATAGATTTGCAAAACCAGATTGAAAATCCCTACTTTTCTTTCAGGAGTAAGATTTTATTGTCAAGTGAGGATACTAAAACCAAGACACTGAAAAAAATACATTTAAGTATTAGTCAACAATGCAGTTGCATATGGGTGGGGTAAGTTTCAGAAGACCGACTATGTTCAAGACCTGAACAAGCTGTATCATGTACCATTTTTGTTCATGATCATTGCATAAAAAAAAAAAAATAAAAAAAAATCACCCCACACACACACTGTGTGGTGGGTGAACTCAGACGTGTGCTCCTGAATTACGTAGTTAGAACCTTAAGTTTTCTGTTTCAGTTGCAGGGTAAGAAGAAATATTGAAATGAGCCAGCTTAATCACCCAATTAAGTGATCCCACCTGTTGATCACTTTAGATAAGCTATTACCAGCAGGACAGTGGGGTGGGAGGAGGTATTGTTTCATGATTTCTGTGTGTATATAAAGTCTGCTGCAGTTTCCACGGTAAACATCTGATGAAGTGAGCTGTAGCTCACGAAAGCTCATGCTCAAATAAATTGGTTAGTCTCTAAGGTGCCACAAGTACTCCTTTTCTTTTTGCGAATACAGACTAACACGGCTGTTCCTCTGAAACCAATTAAGTGGGATACTCTAGTAGTACTGTTATTCGGTATTAGTAAGATGACTCTAGTTTGACCTTTCTTTGCATGTTGGATGAGTAAAATACTTCCTGCACCCAACATTCCAATGTTTATGGCACACATACTTATCTCCCTACTGAGATTTAAACATAGATTTTCTTCAGTTTAGCATGCTTTTCCCTTAGTGCATTCTGGTAACTTGGTAGATATTAAATTGACTAAATTTCAGTTTAACAAAGAAAATCAGGAGTAGTTTTAGAAATTACCTTTGCCCGAGAGTCTCCCTACTCTTTTAATGGGGTTTTTGGAAAAAAAATATTTCTATTTTTAATCTTGATGTATTTTTAAGCCACCTGTGTCCCTTTATGGAGTAGTTGTCCTGTATATGGTACGGAAAAATAGGGAAGCAGACATTTAGGCCACAAAATTTTTCCATGTGATAGAAGGGTACAACTCCCATGGACGTATTGGTCATCCTTGGTTCTCAAACACCCAAAGCTTGGGACATACACGCAAAGGCTCCAAACGCTTAAGCAGATATGTATCTTTGCTTATGAGAACTATCCTATTACATGAGCAACGTTATGGATGTGCGTCTTTGCAGAATCATGCCCTTGTCTGCAGCACAATGTGAGAATCTTCAGAATAGGAACCACTTCAGCTTCCAGGAGTGAGACTCAAACATAGTAACAACAAGTCCCCTTCTTTGGGATCCTGAAATTTCTGAGGTCTTGGGCCCTAAAACTAAAGGTACATGGTTGGAGGCAAGGTACATGGTTGACAGACACTCACTTTTTTGTTTAGATAAGCCCTAATTTGGGAAGTCCAGAATACGTAGACTTGTAAACCCATACAGAGAGAGAAAAACCCTACTTAGTATGACAATAACAATAGAAAAGTTCTTGCTCTGGGATGTTCAAGGATTTGCTGACCTCTCACATTCTTTATGTACTTGGAAAATAGGGACAGGCAAAATGTCCCTGGAGCTGGCAGACCAAGAGCTGTATTTCTCCCATACCAAAGCTTCAGAAAAATATATTTTGACTTTTTCTTTGTGTGTGTGGCGGGGGGAGTAATGCACAAACACTAAGGGTCTGTTTTTGTTTTTTGCTTGCATAATAACACAACTGCCTTCATGGTTTTTAAACCATCAGTTAGATCCTAATGTAGTTGTTTGTTTAAGAAAACACAAGGGAATTCTTGGGTCAAAACATATACCACAATTGTCAATTTCTTAGAAAACACATAATAATGCATCCTTGACAAGTAAGTAATGTGTGCATAATAAACTGAAATATACATGATCTAGAATAGTGAAACTCAGCATACACATACATAAACACACTTTTTACCCAAGAGACTTTCCTTTCTCTCATACAACATGTTTAATCACGTTCCGTGGGAACTTTTGATTTAAACCAGATTTAAAATACTATGCTAAATAAATATTTTGTAAAATTAACAAAATCCCCATGGAAAACTCAGCATCAGGGCAATGAGTGCTAGCCTTTACTTTGAATTTTCCTGGGTTGTGTCAGAACTTTAATACAATACAATAATATAAAAGCCGGAAGTAATTTCCACTATGGATGGTGGGGGGAAATGTTCCTTCATTCCACTCATTTTCTCAACATTTCAATGGTCATTCAGAATGATCTGAAAGGTTTCTGAGGGGAAGAAAAAGAAAATAAAAAGCAACAAACCCTTTTCTAGAAGTTTAAACCAGCAACATTTTTAACGTTGTAAAGCTGAGGTGCTGTAGCCAAAAAACAGCTATTAGGTACAGCCTTGTAAATGGGTTTAACAAAAAGAACGGTTTCTCTGAACATACATAACTGTAAAAAGAAAAGGAGTACTTGTGGCACCTTAGAGACTAACCAATTTATTAGAGCATAAGCTTTGGTGAGCTACAGCTCACTTCCTCAGATGCACCTGAGGAAGTGAGCTGTAGCTCACCAAAGCTTATGCTCTAATAAATTGGTTAGTCTCTAAGGTGCCACAAGTACTCCTTTTCTTTTTGCAAATACAGACTAACACGGCTGTTACTCTGAAACCATACATAACTGTGTAATGAAATGTCAAACGAAACCCTGCCAAATATATATATAGCAGGATTGATGTATACAATTGAAGAGTATTGTAGTGTTCAGATACAATTACATGCTTCACTATAAAAAATTAAATAAGTGGTGAATAAACTAAAACTACAGAAGTATAGCTAACGCACGTGTGCCCCTAGGTTTACCTTTCCAACAAGCAATAGAACACAACAGCCTAATAGTTAAGGGAGTTTATTGCTTTGTTTATTTACATTCTCACCCGCCCCCTCCCCCACTCCCCAACGTTGTCCTTCTATTACAGGTGCAGGCCAGTGCTAAAGAGGAGAAATGAGACAAGAAAACAGCAGTACACAACTGGGGAGAGGGGAACTGTACCCTTCGGCCAAGGAACTATTAGAAGGTTAAGGAAATTATGAACCCATGATGTGATCAAGCAGGAACTACGAGCAACAGGCAAATGTCTTCCACTGAAGCAACAAACTAGAAAACTCCAGCCGAGAAAGATCCCCCTTCACGGGCACACTGCAATTCACATTAAGACCAAGAGCAACAAAAAAATGGCAAGCGACATAAATTATCATGCACTTGTCTCAAAATCGTTGAGCAACGTTCAAGCTTCCAAGTCGTGATCAGGATACGAGAAGCTTGTTAAAGTCACTGCTACCGTTTTCAGCAAGAGTCGATACAAGTATAGTGTTCCCATTCATTATGCCAGCCTATTGTTTGGATCGTGTAAAGACTATATAGATATGGTTAACCTGAGAGATGGGGGAAAGGAGAGATTACATACAACGAAAGATAAGAAAAACTGGGGGGGGGGCGGACGTGTCAGGTAACAGCCCTCGCTCTCCTGCACAGGTATCTTACCTTGGTGATGATGAGAGGTTCCCCATGCTCTCTTCCTCCTTTTAAGGTGAAGCCCCAAGGAGCCCCTCCAGTCAGCAACACTTCCACCAATTTGCACCCATCCCCTCCCCTCTGCTCCACCACCATCATCATCTGCCCCTGATCCACAAACACTGCATTCAGCCGGGGATCTTTGTCTGGAAATCTCTCCGGTCCGCCTCTGAACTCCACGTTCTCCATGGCGCTGCCGAGCTGCTGCTGCAGCTACTCTAAAGGCAGGCTCCTGCCCAAATGTCCCAGCTCCTTCCTAGCCGGATCCAGCGTGCTGCGGCTGACCTAGGAACCACATACCTAACAAGAGTTTCAAGCGTGGTCCCATGGGGGTGGGGAGCGATCCACCCCTGCACGCCTCTTCCTCTTGATCCCGCTTGAATGTTGCAAGCCTGGAGGCCACAAGCGGAGGGGAAGAGCTGGGGGGAGGGGGGTTTGCGAAACTGCTCTGTGCCCAAACTTGTGGGCACTTGGCAGCCCCGAGGCAGGCAGGCAGAGTTCACCCAGGCACTGCAATGGGCTTGTCCGCAGCTGGAGGAGGGAGAAGCGGCTGCGATCTCCCTCCTTTGGCTCCCCCCCCGGGGAGGGGGGGGCAAATCCTGCAGAACAGGGAGCAAAGTCACAGTGGGATTAGCAACTCCCCCCTATGGCGGGGGTCACCCGGGCGCTCACACAAGCCGGGGGGGAGGAAGGAGGACCCAGGCCAGGACCCCGCAGTGGGACGAGGGGGGGGCCGGACAAAGGCGGGCGCCGGGCAGCAGCCGCGAGAGGACAGCGCAGCGGCTTGCCCGGGCAGGAAGCGCGGGTCATCAGCGGCCCCCGGCGCCCTCTCCGGCACACACGGGGCGGCTCCCCACCCCGGGCTGGGGTCGCATCCCCCGCCGGGCAAGCAGCCGTGACCGGGAGCAACCCCCAGCGGCTGCACCCGCCGCCGCCGCCGCCGCCTCCCCCCCTCCGGCTTTCCCAGCGCTAGAGCAGCAGGGCCGGGAGGAGGGGGCGGCAGCTGCTCCTTTCCTCAGCCTCCGCCCGCCCCCCCCCGGGCAGCCGGCTGGCGCGCCTCTTCCCCGCCCTGCGCCGTGCGCGGCCTCTGTGGCGGGGCGGGAAGGGTTAACTGCTTTGTGTGCGGGGTCGCGTCCCCACGCCCCGGCCCCCTGGCGGGGCGGGCGGCGGTTCTGCTCGGTCCCGCTCTCGCCCCCGCTCCTTCCACCCTCATTTGTTGCCCTCCCCGGAGCGCATCCCCTACCTGGCAGGCGGGAGGAGCCTCGGCCCGGCTCCCGCGCCCCTCCCGGGCCCTCTAGTGGCCGCCAGCGAGACAAGCCGGCCAGGGGCTCGGGCCGGCTCCCGGTGTAGCCGCGGCCCAAAATGCCCTTGGGCATCTCCCGGTGGAAGCAGGAGCTGGCCCCCACTTTGCAGGTATCCCAGGGGTAGCCCTGTTAGTCTGTATCCTCAAAAACAAGGAGGAGTCGGAGGGCACTTTAAAGACTAACAGATTTATTTGGGCATAAACTTTCGTGGGTAAAAAAACCCACTCCACTTGCACCTGAAGAAGTGGGAGTTTCCCCCACGAAAGCGTGTGCCCAAATAAATCTGTTAGTCTTTAAGGTGCCGCCGGACTCCTCGCTTTGCAAGGTGGCTGAATGGCCATAGACCTGCTGCACCGGCTTGCCTTTCCCTCCAGGCGTTAGAGTAACAGCCCTGTTAGTCTGTATTCGCAAAAAGAAAAGGAGTACTTGTGGACCAACCAATTTATTTGAGCATAAGCTTTCGTGAACTACAGCTCCCTTCATCAGATGCATACTGTGGAAAGTACAGAAGATCTTTTTATACACACAAACCATGAAAAAATGGGTGTTTACCACTACAAAAGGTTTTCTCTCCCCCCCCCCCCCATCCCACTCTCTTGCTGGTAACAGCTTATCTAAAGTGATCACTCTCCTTACAATGTGTATGATAATCAAGTTGGGTCATTTCCAGCACAAATCCAGGTTTTCTCCCCACCCCCCACAAACCCACTCTCCTGTTGGTAATAGCTTATCTAAACTTTAGCTACTTGCCTCAGGTCCTATAGTTATGTGTATTGAGGCAGCAGCTAGGTGACCTAATCATGGAGCAGAGCCCAATTGAGCTGGGGGGGTGGGAAACTGTCCATAAATTACATAATACATTTTTGGTGATTTTTCAAGACCCACCCCCTTGTAACACTGAAGCAAATACTCAGTCATGGAGCCCACCCATTCCCCCTTATGCAGTACACAATTTATGGACAGCCCCTTGACACTGACCAAACACAGCACAAAAAGACACCACTTTCCCCAAAGATCTTACAATCTAAGTATAAGAGGAGGCAATGTCTGGTTACAGACAGATGGGGCAGTACAGGAAAACAATGAGAAAATACTGGTCAATGCGCTAAGCAGCGGTCTCAGTTTTCTATAGGCATCACAGCAAAGGCGATTTGAGGGAGGAAAATAATACAGCAGAATGCAACATTCTTTACAAAGGCAGACAAATATAATTTTATGGGTAGGCAAGGCACTCTGTTTTCATGTTTTATTTTGTTAAATAGTTCCCTGGAATTTATTGGTGTTTGTTCAAAACAATTAAAGTTGTGTGCATATTGGTGCATAAAATTAAGTTAATAGTTTTCTGGGTAAATAGTGGGAGAAAGGAGCACAGGGAAAAAAGCAACAAAGAGAAAGGTAAGTGTACAGCTACACAGCAAAAAAAAATAAAAAAAAATTCCCATGGTAGCAAGTCTGAGAGCCTGGATCAACTGAGCTCTGAGGCGATGGGCAAGGGTCTCAGTGCTTGGACTCCAGTCTGAACCCAAAAGTCCAAATAGCTATTGTTAGCCCTGTAATCTGAGCCCTGCCAGTCCAAGTCAGTTGACCTAAACTCTGAGGTTTGCTGCTGTGGGATTTTTTTTTTTTAGCTGTGTAGTGTTCCCCTAAGATTATTGAAAGTAAAAGCAGATAAATGCCATAGTTTATTTGCACATCTCTTTGTGTGTGCGTATACAGTAGCTTCTGCTACATTTCCTTACTTTAGTAGACAGCCTGGCATTTACACTTAGACTAATTTATTATTAACATAAACACAATTTCCTAATGTAATGTATTGGATTTTCTTAACATAATCAATATTTTCATGTACTTAAGTGGTCGAAAATTAAGGTGAAAATCGGTGGAAAACTAATAGCTTTTGTAAATTTTCTTTAAAAATAGGTAAAAACCAAAAACAAAGAGCCGTCTTAGGAAACAGATGCAGAATTTGGGACTTGCCCAGTGTCACAAGTGAGTTCGGACTAGATCCACAAGGGAACTTAGGTATTGGAACGCTGAGCATGCCTACCGAATCAGGCCCACATTCAAGATAGGTGGAGGAATGCCTATTTTCCCCTTGCTTTATGGATTGCTCTGGGGCTTCGGCATGAAATCGGCATCCAGATGCATAGAGTGAGACAGCAGTGCACATGCCCAGAGGCAGCAATTTAGGCTCTGAGATAAGTGTTTGCTGTAAAAGTTAGGTGGTGAGTGAGCTTTGACACCAACAGTGTTAGGCAGCAGCCAAACAAGGGTATGGGGTTCTCAGTGGTGCCTAAAACTGAGATTTGGGTGCCTAAATCACCTAAATCACTGTAGGTGTTTTTATGATAGTACTATACTCATCCATCTGATTATATATTTATTTAATCATTCTCACTGTTTTTATGATAAAGGCAGAGGTGGATTTACCATGAAACAAATCTCATCTGACGACCTGCTCCTGAGTCGCAGCCGGCAGCGCAGTAGGGCTCAGGCAGACAGGCTGCCTGCATTCCGTGGCCGGCGGCCCCATGTCATTCCTGGAAACGGCTGGCTGCTGGCTTGTCTCTGCATGCCCCAGGCCAGGGGGCAGCAGCTCCATGCACTTCCTCCTGCCCCAGGCAGCGCACGGAGAGCCGCTGCTCCCCTCCCCCAAAGGGGCACGCAGAGACATGCCAGCACCAGCACAGCAGGGCTAAGGTGACTCCCTGCCCACACTGCCTCCCTCCCTCTGTGCCGCGCCGCTCCCAGAAGCTGCTAGCATGTCCCTGCAACCCCTGGGGGTGTCTCCGTGCATTGCCACCGCCCCGAGTGCCGACTCTGCAGCTCCCATTGGCCGGGAACTGCAGCCAATGGGAGCAGTGGTGGCAGCACCTGTGGGCAGCGGCTCACAGAGACCCCCTGGCCCACCAGCCTAGGAGCCGCTGCCAGAGGGATGTGCCGGTCACTTTGGGAGCCATGCCGCCCAAGGTAAACGCCACCATCTGACTCCTCCTGCACCCCAACCCCCTACTCCAGCCCAGAGCCCACACCCCACAAGCAAACTTCCTCCCAGAGCCTGCACCCCTCACCCCCTCCCACACGCCAACCCCTTGCCCCAGCCCAGAGCCTGCACCCAGCACCCTCTCCTGCACCCAGCACCCTCTCCTGCACCCCAACCTCCTGCCCCAATCAAGGTATTTCACTTTATTTTCATTTACTTCCTATTACTTATAATATAGGAGGAGGATGAAGGAAAAAAAGAATGAAAAATGGGGAGAAGATAAGAGAGAATGTTCTTTTTCTTGGCTGGGTCCCCAGTGGGAGGGCCGAAAATGAAGCTGCACACAGGGCCCCACAAACTGTAAATCCGCCACTGGATAAAGGACATTTACTAACAAAAGTAGGATGTTGTCACCACTATGAAAGAGTTTAAGAACCTCTGTTCTGTGCACTGTGCATACAGAAACTGTAACATAGAAACTATAAATATAGCAAGACATAGATCAGTTACAGGAGACTTTAGGAGAAAACAAATATACCAGTTAATGGTGGCACTCTCTAGAACCCAAATCTGTCAATTATTGTTCTAGTGAGTCTTTATGTGGGTGCTCAATTTGTTTCATTTGTTTTTCTGTGGTCATCAGCTCTGAATTAAATGACATTTTTCTGCTATCTTCTCTGATAGTCTTAACATTGGAAAGCAAAGAATTTCCTGCCTTCGCCAAGAGACTCATATTTTAATTTCTTCATATATCTAAGTTTTATCTGCCGTCCCAAATCAAGAAGGCATACAGCTTCAGTTGAATGGGAGTTGGCCTCAGTGCCTCTTGTTATATCAGTCTGATTCAGTCCCACATCTCTCATAATGCTCTGTAAAATCTCCTATTCACTGTGGGTAGAAGCGCCAAAACTTGTTGGAGATTTTTATCAGTCCTCTTCCATTGTTTGCATTAGCATAGTGCCTACGAACCCTAGACATGGAGCAGGACTCCATTTTGCTTGGCACTGTGCAAACCCAGAATAAAAAGATGGACACTACTGGAGTTTACAATCTGACTAGATATGAACTTCAGTTTGACTTCCTCCAAACCATACCTTGATAACAAAGTCTTCATTCATCACAATAACATAATAATACCAAGACACCCAGTGAATCATCCAGTTTTCTCCCCAGGCAGTTCTTTTCTCTTACAAAGTTTGCTTGACTGAGTATAAAAGATCTTATTGATTTAAGGTAAAAGTGACAGATGTATCAGGACGTCAAAGTAATTTAGCAACTAAGTTTACAGTGTCTCTCGTACTAATGAGAGAAAGGATGCAGCTATCACCAAACGTGATATATTATTGCCACTTAAAACTATACATACACATACAGCAAAATAGTAAGATATATTTTCCCTTTTAACTATAGCAGTCACTACTTGCATTCACTATCGTAATAAACCTGTGCATTCAATCAGAGAAGGCAAGCAGGAAATAAGAAAGAAAGGTAAGGAGAACAAATGGTCTTCCTCCACATACAGATTCTCTGGATAACATCATGGCCCCATTTAAGTCAATTCTACAATTCCCATTGATTTTGGTGAGGCTAGGATTTCATCCTCTTGGACCAAGATGATTGCTGACTCTGGAGTCCATTGATAGCACATCACCTAATATTGATACCCTGTTCTTATAGGATTCTTTTCAGAATCCTTTGTAGATGTCAAAGTGCTTAGTAGAATCTTTAGTAGATGTCAAAGTGCTTTACAAAGGAGATATCATTATCCCATTTTACAGATGGGAATATCAAGGCAAGAAGAGGTGAAGTGACTGGCCCAAGCTCATCCAACAGGCTACTAGCAAAGCTGGGAATAGAACCCAGGTCTTCTGAGTCCCATGGTGGATGTCTTGTTTGCTAGGTCACACTGCCTCTCTCTAATTGAGATTATTGGATATGCATATTGCATAGTGTTAAACATGGAATAATTGTCAGACTACTCAAAAGGATTATTGTGATTGAGCAGAGAAACCTCACACCAGCAGAAAAGGGGATGAAGAGAGCCTGTGGGCCTAGGTGCCCTGCTATACCTACAGCCAGTGCCAGACTTGGAGAGGGAAGAAAAGGAGACAACCTGGTTTATTCAGGGAGAAAGGCTAGGCTGAGGTGGCTGGGCTGAGCTGGCTGTAGGAACAGAAAGGGAGAATATGGGCTGGCCTGAGTTTGGAGAGGGGCTGGCTGAACCGAAGTCATGCTGAGTGCGGATGTCTGGCTCAGAACAGCAAGGCTGGGCTGCAGGAGCAGGCTGGCTGGAGGGCCCAGCAGAAACAAGGCTGAACATTGACACTGACATGAAAGAGGGTGGCTTGGGAGAGAAAAGAAAAGGAGTCCTTGTGGCACCTTAGAGACTAACCAATTTATTTGAGCATAAGCTTTCACGAGCTTACAGCTCACTTCATCGGATGCATAAAAGTGGAAAATGCAGTGAGGATGTTTTTATACACACAGACCATGAAAAAATGGGTGTTCATCACTTCAAAAGGTTTTCTACCCCCACCCCACGCTCCTGCTAGTAATAGCTTATCTAAAGTGATCATTCTCCTTACAATGTGTATGATAATCAAGGTGGGCCATTTCCAGCACAAATCCAGGGTTTAACAAGAACATCTGAAGAACAGCGGGGGGGAAGGGGGTAGGAAAAAGCAAGGGGAAATAGGTTACCTTGCATAATGACTTAGCCACTCCCAGTCTCTATTCAAGCCTAAGTTAACTGTATCCAATTTGCAAATTAATTTCAATTCAGCAGTCTCTCGCTGGAGTCTGGTTTTGAAGTTTTTCTGTTGTAATATCGCAACTTTCATGTCTGTAATCACGTGACCAGAGAGATTGAAGTGTTCTCCAACTGGTTGATGAATGTTATAATTCTTGACATCTGATTTGTGTCCATTTATTCTTTTACGTAGAGACTGTCCAGTTTGACCAACGTACATGGCAGAGGGGCATTGCTTGCACATGATGGCATATATCACATTGGTAGATGTGCAGATGAACGAGCCTCTGATAGTGTGGCTGATGTTATTAGGGTCTGTGATGGTGTCCCTGAATAGATATGTGGGCACAGTTGGCAACGGGCTTTGTTGCAAGGATAGGTTCCTGGGTTAGTGGTTCTGTTGTGTGGTATGTAGTTGCTCGTGAGTATTTGCTTCAGGTTGGGGGGCTGTCTATAGGCAAGGACTGGCCTTTCTCCCAAGATTTGTGAGAATGATGGGTCGTCCTTCAGGATAGGTTGTAGATCCTTGATAATGCGTTGGAGAGGTTTTAGTTGGGGGCTGTAGGTGACAGCTAGTGGCATTCTGTTATTTTCTTTGTTAGGCCTGTCCTGTAGTAGGTGACTTCTGGGTACTCTTCTGGCTCTGTCAATCTGTCAATCACTTTAGATAAGCTATTACTAGCAGGAAAGTGGAGTGGGGGGAGAAAACCTTTTGAAGTGATAAACACCCATTTTTTCATGGTCTGTGTGTATAAAAACATCCTCACTGCATTTTCCGATTTTATGCATCCAATGAAGTGAGCTGTAGCTCACGAAAGCTTATGCTCAAATAAATTGGTTAGTCTCTAAGGTGCCACAAGTACTCCTTTTCTTTTTGCGAATACAGACTAACTCGGCTGCTACTCTGAAACTTGGGAGAGAAAGTTGCCAGGGACTGTGAAGGAGAAGCAGCAGGGGATGAGGAATGGTCTCAGCTCAGGAGAAAGAAAACAAGACTAGGTAGATCAGGATTTAAAGAAGAAAGAATGCATAGGAATGAAAAAACAAAAACACAATGGAAGTCAACGTTTCATAATTGTCAGATCGATGACAGAAGATTTGAAAACAGGAGATGTTAACCCCCTGAAAATGGCAGACTGGATAAAGTGAAGTGTTGGTGACATACAAAGAGCGTAAAGAATGCAGGAAGAATTGGCAGAATGTACAAATAAGGAGGGAGCTAAAAAATTTAAAACTCTAACCTTAGGGAAAACGGAAGTTACTTGCCAACTGCCCTACATTCCTGACAGAAGTCAGAAGGGTTGTGTAAGGATGATATTAAAAAGAGTAAGATAAAGATGAAGATAAAAGGTAAAGATAAAGTATTGTTTGTTAAATGGCTACTTAGTGGGAGAGAGGGAGAAAAACCAGCCATCTATGGCTGCAGGCATGACACTTTAAAGGTGGGACACTTCCAGATAGGATCGAAATGGGGTATCAGTCTTTCTGGGTTAAAACATATATTCCCCCTCCCCCCATGAAGTATATTATTTGTTAAAGGTTTAGACATGCAGCAGCCATTTGTAAAGGAACAATGAGGTGTATGAGTTCATATGAGAACTGTGTAGAAGGAACAGAACCTAAATGCAGCAATTGCAGGGAAAAGCATAATGCAGTGTATAAAGGATGTGCCGTAGCAGAATGAGCTAGAGAAATACAAGAAGTTAAAATCAGTCAAAAAGTATCATATGTGGAGGCTAGCAAAAAGGAACCCACTGCAGAAAATAGAAAAAGAAAAAGACTCAAGTAAGAAAAAAGATGTACAGGGCAGCAGAACTCATCTCTGGTCAGGGAGGAGAATTTAATGCATCTTGAAGATTGGGGGGGAAAATTGAAAGGATTAAAATCACAGCAAAAGCAGCAGAGAAATATCTAAAGATAGACACTCTCATAATAGACTGCATCCATTTGATTTTAAATGAAGGCAATAATACAGCTTAAATAACATGGCCTTAATGATCTTTAGCTGGAATGTGCATAGTGTAATAGTCATGGACAGGAATTTAAGAAAGCCATCACTGAAATGTGGGGGGAGGGGAAGCTTGATGCAACGTGTGTGCAAGAAACATGGCTAATAAATAAACTTGTGTTCAATCTTCTGGGATATGATAGCCTCTTGATCCCTCCAGAGTATGTCAGAAGAGGGTGAGTGGTCTGTATATTTATAGAAAAGGGACTCAGTTATGTCAAAATAGATGTGCCAAAACTAAATTTTGAATATAATGCTATAGAGATTCCCATGCAGAACAAAACCACATATACAGCTTTACTATATTTATAATTCATGTACAAAATTAATTATTTTAGAATTGGAAAAACTAGGTAATGTAAAAAAACCATTCATAATTAGCACAGACTTTAATAGTCATAATGAGCTATGGAGAAGTAAGAAAACTGACCTACATGGTAAATGCTTAGAACAATTTACTGATATACATAACCTAGAAATATTGAATACAGGAGCACCTACTAGATTTAATTCAGTGGATGAATCCTTTTCTCTTTTGCATTTGGGAATTACAACAAATAATATAGCTAGTAAATGCAGCTGGGAAATTCATAAAGATGATGAAATGGGAACGAACACTTCACCACAAATATTGAGTACTAAGGCAAAGGAAATGTCAAAAACACAGAAAGAGTTCCTAGCTGGAATTTTCAAAAAGCTGACTGGGGCCTCTTCAAGATTAAATGTGATGAATATCTATGCACAAGTGAAAACCTAGGAGAATTCTATGACAACGTTGTGACCGGTTGGATCACAGAAACCACCTTTGGGACTGCCACCTGATGTGCTTTGACTACCTCCGAGTCTGTGTTCCCTGCCAGCTTAGGACTTCAGTGCCCTGCCTGGTTTGAGCCAGACACACTTGCCTGCTACAAACACAGACCTAGGTCTGAAGTACGTCCCCTAAAAGCTGCAGGCTTAACTGAAAACGGCTTAAGAAGTGTTCCTGTCTCTAACACTCAGATGCCCAGCTCCCAATGGGGTCCAAACCCCAAATAAATCCATTTTACCCTGTATAAAGCTTATACAGGGTAAACTCATAAATGGTTTACCCTCTATAACACTGATAGAGAGATACGCACATCTTTTTGGCCCCCCAGGTATTAATACATACTCTGGGTTAATAAGTAAAAAGTGATTTTATTAACTACAAAAAGTAGGATTTAAGTGGTTCCAAGTAATAACAGACAGAACAAAGTAAATTACCAAACAAAATAAAATAAAACACGCAAGTCTAAACCTAATACAGTAAGAAAGTGATTACAGATCCACTCTCACCCTCGGAGATGTTCCAGTAAGCTTCTTTCACAGACTAGCTTCCTTCTAGTCTGGGTCCAGCAATCACTCACACCCCTGTGCTTACTATACTTTTTTCCAATTTCTTTCAGGTGTCCTTTGTGGGTGGAGAAGCTATCTCTTGAGTCAGCTGAAGACAACATGGAGGGGTCTCCAAGGGACTTAAATAGACTTTCTCTTGTGGGTGGAGACCCCTCCTCTCTCCTATCCAGAATCCAAGATGGAGTTTTGGAGTTACATGGGCAAGTCACATGTCCATGCATGACTCAGAACTACAGGTGGCAGTCATTGTTCACATGCTACCTTGAACGTCCTCAGGTAGATTTCTTATGTGGATTGGAGTCTTCCAAGATCCATTGTCTGTTAAATGTTTCTTTACTAAGCACTTAACTTGCAAATTCCTTTCTAGAGAAGCTGACCAAATGCCTTACTAAGGCTACTTAAAAATCAAACAAATACACAGCCAATATTCATAACTTCTAAAACAAAAAAGATACATGCATACAAATAGGATGAACATATTCAGTAGATCATAACCTTTACAGAGATATGTTACATGGCATATGTAGGATAAAACATATTCCAGTTATGGCATATTTACATTCATAAGCATATTTCCATAAAGCATTATGGGATGCAACGTCACAAACGTAATAAAAAGAATTACAGCAACAGCTGATGTGGCCATCTACGAAACATCAAATTGCCCCAATTTAGAAATCTGGTTCCCTGATAGAATGAGGATTGCAAATTACCAATCAAGGAAAGAAATAAGGCATACAGGCAAGCAAAACACACAATGAATAGTAAAGACTTAATGAATTATAAAAGATGTAAGGTGGCGGCACAAAGATTATCATAAAGACAAAAAAAGAAAGTTGGAGAAATTTCTGTGGGAAATTGAGCAAATATTCAGAGCTTTCAGATGTGTATAACCAAATTCAAAGAATGAATGGAATTCGAAGTAAAAGTAAGTGTATACCTGATCTTATTGTAAACAATGAAATGGAGGTCTCCAACTTAGGAAATACCGCCATTTTAGCAAAAGAATTCCAAAAGGTCAGTAGTGACATGAATCAAAACAATGAGTGTCATGAGCAAAAAAGGAGGTTTATTGAGGAAAAGTGTGAACTATTAAATGGCCAGGAAAAAAATACTGATGATGTGTTAAACAAAAAATTTAGTATTCTGGAGCTTATTGCAGCCATCAGAAAAAGGAATAACACAGCTCTAGGTAAAGATAATACAAGTAATGAAATGCTTTAACACTTGTCAGAAGGGCATCTAAAGATTCTTCTGCAGTTATATAATGATATATGTGGAAAAGGACGGCTGCCAGTAGAAAGGAAACAAGCACTGGTGTGTACCAATTAGGAAATCAGGTAAGGTACAAATGAGACCTGATGCTTATAGTCCTACTGCCTTCATATCATGTATAGGAAAAATGAAAAGGGTAAGATGAGTGGAGTACTTGGGGAAAAATGATGTTATGACTGAGGTACAAAGTGGTTTCAGAACAGGAAGATGCACAGTTGACAATAAGGCACGACTAGAAACTAAGATACAAAAAACAAGAAAGACTAAGAACCTTATGATAACAGTCTTCCTGAATACTGAAAAAGCACATGACATGCTATAGAGGGAAGGGTTCCTATATAAACTAGCCAAGATTGGAATAAAAGGGAGAATTTTTTGATGGATAAGGGACTTTTTATGTGGCAGAACTATATAAGTCCAAGTAGGAACAGCTTTATCAAAAGCCTACATGTTTACAAATGGAATTCCACAAGGCAGTATTATCAGCCCTACTTTGTTGTCCATTATGATAAATGAACTACCAGAGAGTGTGCAGACAGGTATAGGTATTTTCCTTTTTGCAGACAACTGTGCTATATGGACTACTCATAAAAAGCAAAGTAGCCATGCAAAAGCTAAATGAGGCACTCTAGAGAATTTCCAAGGATTTAAATTCTTACTTGCAAAAACTAAGGTAATGTTTTTAACCAGGAAGATGATCAGGGAAGACTGGAACTTACTTCTTTATGGTGAAAAAATTCAGGTAATTCAAAAGTTTATGTTCGTAGGAGTAGTGTTTGATTATAAATTAACTTGGAAAGGTGACATAGATAATATCACACAAAAGTGTAAAAATAGGGTGAATAACTTAAAAGTGTACTTGGAAACACATGGGGTGCAGATAAGAAGTTATTGATGATGATGTATAGAGCATTGATAGACCAGTTTTAGACTATGCATGCCAAGCTTTTGGTTCAGCTTCAGAGAACTCTTGGAATTGCTCCAGGCTCAAACCCCGAGATTGGCATGCAGCACAATGATAACAACACCAGTGCTCTGTGTGTGCTGCCACTGGAAAAGCACCTATAAATCTAAGGATGAAACTATTAGACCTAACCTTTTGGGCAAAGGTAAAAGGGAATCATGAAAATAGAAGTTCACAACAGATTTATGAGCATTGGTGGTTGCTTAGTAGACAAAATTATATATATCGCCACAGACTTCCTCATACTATCAAGGTCAAAAAATGGGTAAAGGAGATAGGTAAAAAAGAAAAATTGAGAGAACTAAAACTTTTAAGTCATGGGAAATTAAATTATAGTTGGGCAGATATTCCCCCAATTGTGGATTTTGAGTTGTATGAAAATAACAAGGGGAAAAAACCACACATGCACATTATGACTAAGGCTACATTTTAGTGACGGGTATTTTTAGTAAAAAAGACATGGACAGGTCACGGGCAGCAAACAAAAATTCACGACCTGTGATCTGTCCATGACTTGTACTATAAACCCCTAACTAAAACTTGGGCCAGGGGTGATCTGGGGGTGTCCTGGGACCCCCGTTGGCAATGGGGGATGGGCTGGCAGTGGCACATGGCCCAGGATCCCTGCTGCAGGGGGGAGGCAGCAGTGTGCAGACCACTGGTGGTGGAGGGCAGGTGGTGGTGTGCAACCCAGGACCCCCACTGGTGTGTTGGGGAGGGGTGTTTGGTGGGCTGGCAGGCTCCCTACCCTGCTCCGCATGTCCCTGCAGCTCCTACGGGAATGGAAGGCCAGGGGGGCTCTGCACACTGCCCCATCCACGAGCTCTGGCTCCGCAGCTCCCATTGGCCAGGAACTGCAACCAATGGGAGCTGCAGGGGTGGTGCCTGCAAGCAATGATAGAGCACAGAGCCCCTGGCCACTCCACTTAGGTCAGGAGCTGCAGGGTCATGCCAGCCTCTGGGGGGGACCCCCCCGGGGTAAGTATTGCCCTGCACCCAACCCCCTGACCCAGCCCTGAGCCTCTTCCCACACCCAAACTACTGATGCTGCTGGCCCAGGGGCTGCCCGAGTGTTCGGGCAGCCCTGGAGCCAGCCATACTGGCCACTGCAAAAGTCACGGAGGTCACAGAAAGTCACAGAATCCGTGACTTCTGTGACCTCCATGATAGATATGCAGCCTTAATTATGACCAATGACATTTCTGAATTTATTTGTGAAAAATGGGGCCAGCTTTGTCAAGACTGTACAGACAGATGAAAAGATGACAGCACGAGTAGAATGGGATCAGCCTTCTGTGTTCCCAGACTTGGAATCTAGAAATCTCAGAAGCTATCAAATTATATGGCTGTTCTGATGGCTGAACATATGGGGATAATGTTGGCACTAACCTGAATTAGAGATATCTGACTGGCTGTAACAGTAATTAAGTAACTAAGACTTTTGCTACACTCAGACTATGTGCTTGCGAGAGGGGAAGTATTGCCTCTTGGAGGCTGGTAATAGCTCAACCTTACCTGATCACTCTCGTTACAGTGTGTATGGTAAAACCCATTGTTTCATGTTCTCTGTGTATATAAATCTCCGCACTGTATTTTCCACTGAATGCATCCAATGAAGTGAGCTGTAGCTCACGAAAGCTTATGCTCAAATAAATTTGTTAGTCTCTAAGGTGCCACAAGTCCTCCTTTTCTTTTTGCGGATACAGACTAACACGGCTGCTACTCTGAAACCTGTAGATTGAGTAAAAGGCTTTAAACAAACAACAAATAAAACTTAGCTAGAAATGAATGAAGAAAGTGGTGGTCATGGACTTGTATGATGAGTCTGCTGCACCAAAAAAACAAAGACAAAGATCAGGGCAGACTGGAGAAGAGGCAGGAGGTAACTGTGCCTCTCTACATGAGGGGAGTCTCACTAAGAGCCTGAAGGGCATGGATCAGTGTCCATGTCATGTTCCCTGTCACTGCCCAGCCCAGGCCAGGGAAGCTAATGATCCAACCAGTGGACCAAATTCAGTGATGAAGCCTGATCACATGCCACCTGGAGCACGTTGCACATACACTCAGAAGAAGACTACGAGCCTGACAGCCAGAACAACCACCTGGGGAGAAGCACTGTGTCCCTGACTGAGAGAGAGACAATTGAGGGGACTGGGAGCACCCAGCAGTAAGTGAACTTTACTGCTTCATCATAAGGGCATTGTGGGGCTAGGACCCCTCCAACCTTACATCCATAACTACCCAGAGGGACCTGAGGCTATGGCAGAATGCTGCAAAACGTCCACAAGGGGGTGCTACTCCAGGCGAGACACTACAGACTGTTTGGACTATTGGGGCTATGCCCCAAACAGAAGGGACGTAGGTAGAAAGTAGCCCAGGGCAGTTGACTTAGACTCTGCCTGGCCCTGGACTGGGAACCAGTGGACAGGAAGGGCCTGGGTCCCCCTAGCATATTCCTTTAAGAGCTGAGGCCCAGATGTGGGTGGAGAAAAGAAGGTTCCCGGCTTAAGGTCAGGAACCAGACACCTCTGCTGCCCCGTCAGTGAAACAAGCGGCTTGAAGTCAGGTGTATTAATCACTAGGCTGCCCAGCCCTCCAAGCACCCTATCACAGTGATCTTACTGACTGTAGCAACTGGAGAGGAGTTACACTACTCTCTGTTGTGGAGAAAGTCTTCTGCAGTGTGATACTATACAAGATAAAAGAGACAGTGGATGCAATGCTTACGGAAGAACGGGCTGGCTTCCAGCCCAAGAGATCCTGTGCAGTTCAGATAGTCACACTAGAGCCATCAAAGAAGAATGTATAGAATGGCAGACTCCCCATAATATCAGTTTCATTGATTTTCAAAAGGCATTTGGTGGCCTGCACAGGCATACATTGTGGAATATTCCTTAGTGTTATGGAATTCCAGTTAAAGTAATCAACATCATCTAGGCTATGTACTGTGATGCAAGGAGTTCTATAAGGGTGAACAATCTGAGAAGTGAGTGGTTCACTACGGACACTGGCATGAAACAGGGATGCATTCTATCTCCGCTGTTGTTTGGCATTGCCATAGACTGAATAATTAGCATCACAAACACTGGTCTAGCATAGGAAGATTGCAAAGTAAGACCTAGACTTTGCTGATGATATCACACTATTGAGTGACACCCCCGAAAATTTACAAACAAAAACAGACAGCTTGGCAAAAAGGGCCAACCAGGGCTCAAAATCACTTATACCAAAACAAATACCTTTGAAAACCAGACATCACGCAGTATTATATTAGAAGGCAAAAACATCAAGAAAGTAGAACAGTTCATTTACCTGGGCAGCACCATACTAGCCAATGAAGACCTCAAAAAAGAAGTGACATCCAGGATAGGAAAGGTATCTGCAGCATGCACTAAACTAAACGTATGGAAATTGAAGATACACAGCAGCAGAACAAAACTGAAAATTTTCAACTCAGATGTAATCTCAGTGCTAACCTACAACTCTGAGAGCTGGAGATCTATTAAAATGTTAAACAGAAAACTAGATGCCTTGGAAAATAAGTGCCTGTGAAAGACTCTGGGCATTGGATGGAGAGATATTATCACTAACAAAGAGATCTTAGAAATCACCAACTAGCAGCTCCTCTCCACTAGAATCAGAAGGAAGCACTGGACTTATCTGGGGCATGTACTCTGGACATTAACATACAGACTCCCATATGAAGCTGTCAAGTGGAAATCAACTGGTGTGAAGAAATGAGGGTGCCCAAGAGAAGCCTTAAGAAGAACCCTTAGCAAGGCAGGGCAGAACAGTTGATCAGAAATATGCTTTTAATATAAAACTCTGTTTTATCCTGAACTAGGTGAAATCCCCAATAATTGGCCAATGCTTTTGTAAAGCCCTTCAAGGAATTTCTGAGGAAAACTTTATGCCAATTCATAATAAATATACTCCTAGCTGTAATCATTCACAATCCTTAGTGAAGAACTAAATACAAACTTAACAATAAGGGCCAGATTCTGATACCCTTACTTATCTTGAACAGTATTTTATTCCACAAGTACATACATTGATTTCAAGTGGACTACCTGACGAAATCCCACTCAATGAGTACTTGAGTTCTACTCAGTGTGAGTATGGGTGGCATAAATTGCTCCCACCTGCTTAGTTCTAGCCTCTGCCCCACCCCCAAACCTGGAGCCCCCTCCCACATCCCTGAACCCCTCAGTCCCACCCCAGAGCCCACAGCCCCACCTGGAGCCCTCCTCCCTGCACCCTAACCCCTTGCCCACCCCAGAGCCCCCACCGACACCCTGAACCCCTCTGCCCCACCCCCCAGCCTGGAGCCCCCTCCTGCAGCCCAAACCGCTCATCCCCAGCCCCACTCCAGAGCCCTCACCCCCAGTTAGAGCCTGCACCCCTCCCACACCCCAGCCCTGTGAAAGTGAGTGAGGGTGAAGGACAGCGAGCTACTGCGGGAGGGGGAATGTAGTGAGCAGGGGGCAGGGTCTCGGGAAGGGGCATGGCTAGGGTGTTCAGTTTTGTGTGATTAGAAAGTTGGCAACCCTAATTGATGCTTGAAGTTAGTGAAGTAAGTTAGTGAAGTTTTTTTCTTTTGAACTTACTAAGCCTTGAATTTTTCTGCTGTATTGATTGTTGTTGTAGGTGATCGCTTGTCACAGCAGAACTGTGTTTAAAATTCTCTAAGGTGGGGCTCTGCTCAAACTTTATTAACTATATTTTACTGTAGAGAGGCATTTTATTTAGGTCTTACTGAGTTTATGTGGGTATAGTCTCCTGTGCTTCTGCACCCCCAGGACCCTTGGAGCAGGGGGACTGTGTCAGGGGCAGGTCCCCAGTCTCCTGGCCAAGGCTTACTCACAGTCCCGGTCTTCTCCTTGCAAATTGCTCTGCTTCAGGAGCTACTGACTATCTGCCTTCCTGCAGCCAATCTATCCTTTTCTCTTTCTCCCTGCCTGACTGCCTGCCAGAGCTCCCTTTTAAACAGATCCTCCATAGGGAGCATACCTGGCAGCTGCTGAGGGCTGGGGCCTTCTTGTCCAAAAACTTTTCCATCACTCCTTTAACCTTAGTGTAAGGTCTCCAAACCCTATCACAGCCATCTGCAGAATGGTTAGAGTAGTGGTTCCCAATCTGTAGTCCGTGGGCATTTGCTGTGATGCACGAAGAGCTGTCTGGTCACATAATGCTGGATGTTCTTGTTTCCTGCTGCTAAAATCACATGAAAAGAAGCTCAAGTCACAACTCAGAGCTTGAGGATGATATAACTTATTAGACCTATAGACAGAGAAGAATGAAATAAACGTGAACCAAATTGGCAACATTTGGGCCTAATTAATAAAAGATTGAATTTCAAATACACTGAGCATAGAGACTCTTTATGTGGTAGTGGAATCAGAGGAAAGCAGGCAATCGGACAAAGGAAGGGTCTCTGTAATCAGAGCATGCTTGTCCTTCAACAGTGGTCAAATTTATCCATACTATTACTTGATGAAGTCAGTGAAGTTACACCATGAATTTGGCCCACGATGCCCGGCTACCTAGCTATCTGTATCCATGGCAATTCCTACATTAGGAGCCTTTGTCAAACCAAGCGAGAAGCAGACAAACAGACTCTCTTTACTACATTTAAGCCTGTCTCATTATGGGCTAAATGCTACCCCTGGTGAAGGTGGCCATTGTAACTAGGATCAGAAGGGAAGCTGACACAAAAATGTATCTTGATGATGAGCATGTGTTGGGGGGGGGTTGTGCTTTGGAGTAGATTTAAAAAAGCGTAGCTAATGTTTAAGAATAGGATGCCACCACCGTGACTGGAGAGGCCAAAATGCTCATGCAACATCTGTTGGTAGGCAGCCTGCAAAGCTTATTTCCTGTTGGACTTTACTCGATTTCTTGCTAGTTATCTCAAACCAGACCTTCCCCTTTTTGCCTATCAGCACTATGCAAATTCTTCTCTCAATGGATTATTTAAATAGTGTGACAAAGTTCCTCCTCTACCTTGGTGGGTCTTGCGCTTACTGGTGGATTTGCTCGCCTTGGAGATTCACGGCAGCCCTCAGATTGGCCGTTTTCGTGAATCCACAGTCCAGGTCAACTTCTCTGGTATCAAGTAGGGAGTTGTGGAGGATGGAGGAACCCGGGCCCGCCCTCTACTCCGGGTTCCAGCCCAGGGCCCTGTGGATTGTAGCTATCTACAGAGGCTCCTGTAACAGCTGTGTGACAGCTACAACTCCCTGGGCTACTTCCCCAACACCTTTTTTATTCTCACCACAAGTCCTACCTCCTGATGACTGATAATGCTTGTACTTCTCAGTCTGCCAGTAGTACGCCTTCTTACTCTCAGCTTTTTGCACCTCTTCTCCCAGCTCCTCACACGCACACCACAAACTGAAGTGAGCTCCTTTTTAAATCCAGGCGCCCTGATTAGCCTGCCTGTCTTAATTGATTCTGGCAGCTTCTTGATTGGCTGCAGGTGTTCTAATCAGTCTATCTGCCTTAATTGTTTCCAGAAAGTTCCTGATTGTTCTGGAACCTTCCCTGTTACCTTTCCCATGGAAAAGGGACCTACTTAACCTGGGGCTAATATATCTGCCTTCTATCACTCTCCTGTAGCCATCTGGTCTGATCCTGTCACAATAGTCACAGTTCTGTCATTACGAGCTGCTCTTCTGCTCACCGCCCACATAGAACAGTCACACAAAACAGAAGCTGTGGCCAAATGAAAGGCACAGGATGTAGTATCTTAATGGGAGTGAATCCAAGCATACACACAGGTGCAGGGCTAGTGTTTTTTACTTGCAGAGCTCCAACACTCTACTCAACTTTTTCAAGTGCATGGACCAGCCTAAGATACAGCACCCATTATTACACAGGTCATCTGAAGTTACTTATGTTTTATGATCCACTCTTATCACACTGGAAATTATTTCCCCCGTTATTTATGGACTCCTAAAACCTAGGTTTCAACAGTTTTAGTGTGGAAATGGTGAAATTCACCCCAATGGTGAGAGCCTCCATGGGTATTCTACAAAACTAGATACCTGCAGCTGGCCCATGCCAGTTGACTCAGGCTCATGGGGTTTACGGGACTATTTCATTGCTGTGTAGACTTCCAGACTCAGGCTGGAGCCTCAGCTCTGAGACTCTCCCACCTCACAAGGTCCTAGAGCCTATGGTCCAACCCAATCCCAGAAGTCTACACAGCAATGAAACAGCCCTGCATCCCCAGCCCGAGTCAGCTGGCATGAGCCAGTTGTAGGTTTTTCTTTGTTGTGTAAACATACCCCATAAGTCCCTCCACACTTCTTGAGTCACATGGCATGTCAGGGTTTTGATATCTGAGCAGCTGCATGAGGTGGCCTCTTTACCTCATGTGTGCTGAGATTAGGTATCTCTATATTGGCAGTCCACAAACTGGTGCAGAGGATGGCAAGGGAAAAATAATGGTGCCAACTCAGGAAAAAGGGCCACAAAACCAATCTTTATGAAGAGCCAGCAGCCCAAGCACTCCTTTCACTTGCCATGAAGGGGATATGGTTGCTATCACAGCCCATAAGCAGGAGCCTAGGCCTCAGGTTGGGGGATGGATTTTTGTTTCCCCAATTCCTACACACTTCCTCCACCTGATCATTTAGCTGCAGAAGAGGATGCATGCACATTCAACTGAGGTGTGTAAAAGCACACACACTTCATGCATTTATGCACATCCAGTTTTTTTTTAAAAAAACCTAGTTCCTTATTTTTACGTGAAAGAGACAAATTCATCCTGCTTCTCTTAGGTAACTGTCTAGCAAAGTATGGTACATAGTCCTCAAGTGGGTGATGGGGTTGGGTAGTGGTGGGGAACATGGATAGACCTCTCAATTTTTCTCCAAAGTCTCAGTTTTATTTATTTATTTTTAAAGTGACTCTCTAGCTGTTACAGTTGTGAAGAAAACATTCACAATGTGAAACTACTATAAATGCTGCACTTCCTGAGTTTGCAGTAAGCCTGAAACAATAGCTCTGAGGTACAAACTATCCCATTCATTTCCGTGGGTGCTAATGGGGATACCAGTTATGATACCTTAAAATCAGAATTGTTAAGTAAGGAGAAGTAATATTATATTATGATGGTGTACACCAGTGCTTCCCAAAGTGTGTGTTTGTGGGGGAAATGTGAAGGGGGTGTGTGCCCCGCACTGGCCCTGAAGGGGTTAATGTGGACCCAGGAGTCCAATTAACATACCTGACAGCACCTTTAAGATAGGGAAAGCCAGGCTTAATAGATGCTAGAGCCCAGCTGGGGAGGGGCTGGGTGGTGATTATAAAGCCAGGAAATTTGTAGCAGATAGGGGCTTATGACACTGAGAATTTCAATGTAACAAAGGGATTGAGAGCATCAGCAGCTACTGTACTCATACCTAAGATTTTTAAGTACCCCAAAACTATGGTGGACTGAGAAGCGCAAAGTGACAGTTAAATAAAGGAACAAAGCCTATAAAAAAGAAAAAGAAAAACAAAAGAGACCCCTATAAAATAGTAAGGCAATAGCACAAAGAATTATTTAAAAAAAAAATCAAAGGAAGTAAGTTGTAGGAAGTGCTGTGGGCAGATAAACAAAGATACCAAGACATCAGAAATATACAGGAAAATTAGAAGAATGAATGGAATAAAATGGAATAAAAGCCACATCCCAGGTCTTACAGTGACTGACAACATCCTTAGAATTCTGGAAATGAGAAAAGCATAAGTTTTAGCAGAAACTTTTCAAGGGGTGAGTAATGAAGAAGCCAAAGTGAAGTGTTCCACCAGATTAAAAGACAATTAAGTGAAGAGAATCATAATCAATGATGTAGTTGGGCATAAACGTGAAGATACTATACTGAATGAATGGTTTTGTATGTAAGAACTTAAGAAAGCTATTGATATCAGCAAGAATACATCCCCAGGTAATGATGATAAATGTAACAAAGTTTAAATATCTCTGTGAAAGCAATTTGAGGGATGTCTTGGAATTATTTGACATATATGGGGAAAAGGAGTGTAGGGCAGAAACATGAAATAGTAATGCAATATGAAAACCAGACCAACTATCCAAGTGAATTTCTACAACAAGCCAATTGCCCTCACGTCCTTTCTGGGTACAATTATGGCGAGAATGGTGAATGAAAGATTGGTTTCCTTTGTGGAAAACAATGGCATTATGGATAAGGTGCAGAGTGGTTTTAGGAGAGGAAGATGCACCATTGATAACACTGTTAAATTAGAAACTGAAATAGAAAAAAGTATGAGGCACAAAGGTTTCATGATAGCTGTCTTTCTTGATGTTGAAAAGGCATATGACATGCTATGGAGGGAAGGCCTATGGTACAAAAGAGTTGCACTAGGCCTAAGGGAAAGAATGTATCACTGGATTAGAGATTTTTGAGTAAAAGGACCATGCAGGTCAGAGTTGGGAGGGTTATGTCAAATACATATACAGTAACTCCTCACTTGAAGTCGTCCCGGTTAACGTTGTTTCATTGTTACATTGCTGATCAGTTAGGAAACATGCTCATTTAAAGTTGCACAATGCTCCCTTATAATGTTGTTTGGCAGCCGCCTGCTTTGCCCACTGCTTGCAGGAAGAGCAGCCTGTCGCAGCTAGCTGGTGGGGGCTTGGAACCAGGGTGGACCAGCTGCCCCCCTATCAGCTCCCCGCTCCCCTCAGTTCCCTGTGTGGCAGTCACCCAGCAGGCTATCAATTGCCAGCAGTTCAGCTGTCCCTCCCCCCACTGCCATGTGCTCCTCCTGCCCTCTGCCTTGGAGCTGCTCCTGGGAGCTTCCTGCTTGCTGTGTGGAGTGGGGTGGGGGGCGAAGAGGGGGCTAATGTCTGGGTGTCCCCCTGCTCCTGCCCCCTCTTACCATATAGAGCAGGGTAGGGGACACGACAGGGCTCAGGACGGAAAGAGTTTGCTGGCTGCAGCTGCTGTCTCAACTTCCTGATCTACTTAAAAAGGCAGTGTACTTAGAGTGGGGTCAGCATACTTAAAGGGGCAATGCGCATCTCTCTCTCACACACAGGGTGTGTGTCTCTGTCTCTGTCTGCTATGCTGTCTCCCCTCCCTCCATTCGTGCTGCCTTGTAGAATGTTAGGCTACATTAACAAGAATGTGTTAACACTTGAGGGCTCAGAAGAATGTAGTTCATCATTTAGCAGTAAGGCATTCCCTGGGAAATATCCCACCCTCTTCCACCCTCTAACTTCACCATCTCAACCAAGCTTCACAGTCATCATTGCTGTGTACAGTATTAAATTGTTGGTTTAAAATTTATATTGTCTGTGTGTGTGTGTATATATATATATATATATATAGTGTATAACTATATATAAAATATAGTTTTTTGTCTGGTGAAAAACATTTTCCTGGAACCTAACTCTCCCACCCCCCCCCCCCCCGGCATTTATATTAATTCTTATGGGGAAATTGGATTCGCTTAACATCGTTTCACTTAAAGTCACATTTTTCAGAAACATAACGACAACATTAAGCGAGGAGTTACTGTAATATTAAAAATGGTACACCACAGGGAAGTGTTATCAGCCCAACCTTATTTAATATTATGATAAATGATTTCCCAATACAAATAAGTTCTGGGGTAGGTTCACTCTATTCAGAGATGATTGTGCTCTGTGGGTTAGGAGCAGGAATACTGACGTGGCAGAAAAGAGAATCAATAGAGCATTAGAAGAGTCCTCTGCCTGGGGAAATACATGGGGTTTCAAGTTTTCCATTGCTAAAACCAAAGGATTGCTCTTCACAAAAAGGAAAATTACAAAGGAATGTAAACAGTGTCTGTATGGAGAATAGATATAGTTAAAAGGTTCAAATTCTTAGGGTAATATTTGATACTAAATTATTTTGGAAAGATCATATAAACCGGAAGGATTAACCTACTTAAAAGGCTTTCCAGGACTAATTGTAGGATGGATAAGAAAACACTGGTGATGGTACACAGAACCTTAATCAGCCCATTGTTGTCTATGGCTGCCAAGCTTTTGAGTCATCATGAAATTCTGAACTTAAAAAATTAGATTTAATAAAAAGCCAGGCACTATGAATTGTGTGTGGTGCATTTCTTACAACACCTATGTGCACACTCCAGGTAGCTTCTAGTGAAATGCCAGTTACACTACAAATTAAACTACTGGACTTAACTTTCTGGGCCAAAAGTAATAACAATGGCAATGATGAAAGTACCAAACAAACTTATGAGGATGTGGTGGAATTTGATAGGCCAACTATAGCATACTATATTGGAACTGCACATGCCATTTGACTTAAAGTGTGGATGTAGGAGTTGAACTACAAGGAAAAGCTGAATGAAGTCAAAACTTTCAGTCATTGGTAAAATTAGTTATGGATGGAAAGTTGCATGTCCAAATGTGAATTTAGATTTATTTTATAAATTCAAGGGGAGAAAAGAGACCGTAGGTATTAAAAAATGAAATATACCAGTATATATATGAAAGGTGGAGTCAATCTTGTCAAATATATATAGATGGGTCCAAAAAAAGAAAAATAGGCAAAATAGGGATGGCATATTGTATACCAAAATTACGAATTAGTATATCTAAAAAGAATCTGCTTTTGCAGTGGTAATGACAGCTGAACTCGTAGCACTAATGCTAACCTTAAATTGGATCTGGGATGTACACCCAGCAGCAGTGGTCATTTTTCAGATTCAGTCTCAGGCCTTATGGTGACATAACAACAGAGTTAGTACAGCTGGGGATACAAGTAGCAGTACCTTGGATCCCAGCACGTCGGGATAACGGAATGAAATGGCAGACAGAGCAGCTAAAAACCCTGTAAGAAATGGAAGGGTTGACATAGAAATATTGTTGAGTGAACAGGAATTCAAATGCCTAATATAGAAAAATTTAAAAAGAGGAATGATAAAAAATGTGGATTAATGAAAAAAGATGAAATATATATATATATATAAAAATTGTGCTCTAGAGTTGAGGATAATGACACACTTCAGGGCCTGGATAGGACTAATGAAGTGCTTTTGTTTAGGCACCTCAGTGGCCATGGTGGCATAAACAAAAATCTTTTTTAATAAAAAAAAGACACAAGGATGGACAATGTGCACTCTGTAAGGTGGAAGAAACAACTGATCCCCTTTTATGTGTATGAAAGGGCTTTGCTAAAGTAAGGGGAAAGTTTTCTGAGGCATTCAAATGTCTGAATTATGTTATTTAGTAAAACTATCAGGAAAATGGGGTAGCATAACAAAGTCGATGTTACATTACTTGAAGGACACGGTGGAGTGAAAGAATATAAACCATTAAATATTTAGGAATGATAGTTCGTGGCAGCTATAAATGTTCACTCAAGTCTGTTTCACTATTAAAAATAACGAAAGAAAAGACAGAAAGAAAAGGGCTGCAGGGAGAGAGTCTGCAGTCACTCTCTTGGAGGTAGAAGAGGTAGGAAGTGGTCCAGAGAGGCTGCAAGGCATCTGAGGGAGTAAACCTTGGCTGTCAGCTACAGTGGGCTGGAATCCTGAAAAGAAGGAAGGCCTGGGTTCCCCTACCAGCCACCAAGAAAGATAGAGTGAAGCACCCTGAGTCAGGGAAGACCTGCTGTAAGGTCATTGGACTATAGTTTGGTTGAACTCTGTTACCCTAGAAGGGGTGACTAAAGTGTGATGTGGCAGACATGAGGCAAACTCAGGCGGCTGCCTCAGATGCCAGACTGTGGTGGGGGGGGGGGCACCACTAGCACCCAGAGTCTAAAAAATTGTGTCTGCTGCTGGTGCATATGTATTCTCTCTGCTCTAGATGCACAGAGATGGTGGAGTGCTGTGCTGGAGGAAGGGGAGCAGAAGAGATAAAACAGGCAGGCAGGAAAAAAGGTGAGAGGGAATAACAGAAAGCTGCAGGGAGAGAGAGGTTTCAGAGTAGCAGCCATGTTAGTCTGTATTTGCAAAAAGAAAAGGAGTACTTGTGGCACCTTAGAGACTAACCAATTTATTGAGCTACAGCTCACTTCATCAGATGCATACTGTGGAAAATACAGATGATGTTCTTTTCATACAAACCATGAAAAAATGGGTGTTTACCACTACAAAAGGTTTTCTCTCCCCCCACCCCACTCTCCTGCTGGTAATAGCTTATGTAAAGTGATCACTCTCTTTACAATGTGTATGATAATCAAGGTGGGTCATTTCCAGCACAAAGTGATCACTTTACATAAGCTATTACCAGCAGGAGAGCGGGGGGGGGGGGAGGAAAACCTTTTGTAGTGATAATCACCCATTTTTTCATGGTTTGTGTGTATAAAAACATCTTCTGTATTTTCCACGGTATGCATCCGATGAAGTGAGCTGTAGCTCACGAAAGCTCATGCTCAAATAAATTGGTTAGTCTCTAAGGTGCCACAAGTGCTCCTTTTCCTTTTAGGGAGAGAGAGGACGACGAGCCTCTTATCTACCTCTCTAGCACCCCCAGGAGCCTGGACTGATTAACACCAGCTTCTCAGGGAGCTTCCTGTGTCCTGCTGCTTCCCTGAAGCCACTTGAGGAGAACAGGCAGTCAACTGAAGTAGTAGGAACCAGTTAGGCACTTAAGATGCTGATATCTTCCCTCACTCAGGCCCTGCTACCAGCCTGCTTATTTGTCCCCTTCAACTGAGTGTTGAGAGCCAATAGAGCTGGCGCAGGACAACAGTCATGAGTGAAAGAAGAAAACGCCCCTCCGGGGCAGCATTCAGAAAAAGAAAGCAAAGGAAGCTTTTCTATCTAAGCGGGAAGGAGCTCTCTTGAGATACATAGACACAAATGTTCACGGTGAGCCTTCCAGCCCCAGTGAGGATGTGAGTGGTGAGGAGATGCCTGATCTTCCAGTTAGTCAGAGTGCAGGTGACTAGGCAGCTACTGCAGCATCCATATCTCCATTTCAAATGGATGTAACCATGCACATTCCTGAAGAAAAGTGTAGATCAGAGAAGAGTGTGGTGGAGGCGCAAGAAACAGCTGCTGCTGAGTTTAGTTCCTTAAGTCAAGATGATCCAGAACTGTGGACCCACTTGAGCAGTAGCCTGAGGGACTTCCTTGTACTGAATGGGCCACGGCAAGTGAAAAACTTCATGTTCCCCAAAGACAATGAAAATAGAAGTTTCCATCCAACACATTACTGGCGTGAAATCCCCAATGGTGACAAAGTGGAGAGGGCATGGCTTACGTACTCAAAAACCCAAAATGCTGCATACTGTTTTTGTTGCAAACTCTTCCAGTCTAATGTTCCAGGCACACTGGTTTCTACAGGAACAAAGGACTGGAAAAATCTAGCTAGAAATCTGGCATGCCATGAGAAGGCAGCAAATCACCAGAGAGCACTCCATAGGTGGAAAGAGCTTGAGATGAGACTAAGGTTAAAGGCCACCGTAGATGATCAGCATCAAGAGATGATTGCATCAGAGTCTCTTTACTGGCAAAATGTTCTGAAAAGGCTCATTGCCATTGTGAGAATGCTTGCTGCCCAAAACTGAGCACTGTGGGGCACTTCAGATCAGCTGTATATGCCAAACAATGGTAACTTGTTTATTCCCCCACCCCCCACTGTTCCTCAGACGTTCTTGTCGACTGCTAGAAATGGCCCACCTTGATTATCACTACAAAAGTTTTTCCCCCCCACTCTCCTGCTGGTAATAGCTCACCTTAAGTGATCACTCTCTTTACAGTGTGTATGGTAACACCCATTGTTTCATGTTCTCTGTGTATATAAATCTCCCCACTGTATTTTCCACTGAATGCATCCGATGAAGTGAGCTGTAGCTCACGAAAGCTTATGCTCAAATAAATTTGTTAGTCTCTAAGGTGCCACAAGTACTCCTTTTCTTTTTGCAAATACAGACTAACACGGCTGCTACTCTGAAACTTTCCTTAAAATTGTGGAGCTGATGGTTGAGTTTGATGCTGTACTCCAGGAGCATCTAAGAAGAGTCACACCCAAGAAATGAACACACACCACTACCTTGGAAAAACAATTGAAAATGAGATCATACAGTTACTGGCAACAAAAGTCAAACAGAGATTGTGGCAGATCTGAAGTCTGTTATTCTGGATTGCACACCTGACATCAGCCATAGGGAACAAATTACTTTAATGGTGCATTTTGTAAGCACAAGAGAACCTAGTGAAAATGTCCCTGCAATGGTGACTGTCAGAGAGCATTTTCTAGAATTTAATGACATTGATGATACTACAGTACCTGGTATGACAAATGTGCTTCTTATAAAGCTGGAAGATACGGGAATTGCGATAGCTGACACAAGAGGTCAGGGCTATGATAATAGTGCCAACATCAGAGGAAAGAACAGAGGATGGATCCGAGAGTTAAACCCTCAAGCTTTTTTGTCCCATGCATTCATGTTCTCATTCATGTTCTCATATTTTGAACTTGGTGGTTAGTGATGCAGCATCAGCTTCTAGTGAGGCTGCTGAATTTTTTAATGTAATTCAAAGCATCTATGTATTTTTCTCTGCATCAACGGCAAATTTTGGAGCAACATCTGGGAACATCCTCTCTGACAACGAAACCACTGAGTGCCACACAACGGGAAAGTCAAGTGGAGGCGGTAAAGCCTATCAAACACCAAATTAGGAAAATAGATGATGCCATAGTTGCCATTATGGACGATACTGCTATGACAGGAACTGTTCATTGGAGAACAGTGGCAGAGGGAAATGGAATCACCAGAAACATACATAATTTCAAATTTCTGTGTGGCTTAGTGTTGTGGCATGACATACTGTTTGAAATAAATGTTGTAAGCAAGAGCCTCCAAGGTGTTGACCTTGATATATCTGGAGCAATGGAACAAATGGACAAAGCAAAGTCATACCTACATCTTACTGGTCAGATGAGGGATTTCAAAACGTTCTGAAGAGTGCACAGAAGTTGGCAGAGGAAGCTATTTTCTGAAGCTATTTTCCCACCCATTCAAGAATACAAGAGTCACCGAAGAAGAAGACATTTTGATTACGAGGCACGGGATAATCCCATAAGAAACCGCAAAGAACAATTCAAAGTTAAATTCTTTAACCAGGTGTTAGATTGTGCAATACAGTCAGTTGAAGAATGTTTCATGGAGCTCAAGGAACACAGCAATATATCTGGGATGTTGTATGATATTCCAAAACTCCTCACTATACCTGAAGAAGACCTACACCAGCAATGCAGGGCACTAGAGACAGTGTTGACACATGATGACATGCGCGATATTGATGTGAGTGATTTAGGTGATGAACTGAAAGCCCTTTCAAGATACATTTCAGCAGGATCAACTCCAAAGGCTGTTCTGGAATATATGTGCACAAACAAGATGACCACCCTCTTTCCAAACGTTTTCGTTGCTCTGCGCATACTTCTAACACTTCCTGTAACAGTTGCCAGTGGAGAACGCAGTTTTTCCAAGCTGAAGTTAATAAAAACACATCTACACTTCACAATGACACAGGAGAGGCTGGTCAGTCTTGCAACCATCTCAATAGAGCATGAGCTGGCCCAGACTGTGGACCTTGCAGTTCAAAACTTCGCAACCAAGAAGGCAGAGAAAGCACCAGTCTGATTATTCAAACAGATAAAAATGCCAGTGTTTACTATACAGACAAGAAATGTTACATTTGCTGTTCAGTTCCTTAAAAGTGAAGTGTTACTTAAAATTTTTGAACAAGGCATTTGAAGTTGTTAGTTCTCCTTTATTGGGGTAGGTAGCAGAGCAGAACCATGAGAGAAGTAGAACAGGAAGAAGGCAGAATTGAGACCTTTCAAAGTTTTGGCCCAAGCGAGGGGGAATGGGGGTGTCATTTGAGCTCCCCACCTCAGGTGCCAAAATGTTGTGGGCCGGCCCAGGTGGCAGAAGGCCAAGTTGTGGGAAGAGATACCACTGCAGCAACTTAGTGAATGTTGGCACTGGGGCACCATGCAGGAGGCTGCTGCTATGCCATGCCTAGTCATGAGGAAGAGCTCCTACAGTGAGTGAACCACTTCACAGGGGGTGAGCTGGGGTACGTGGAAGATGTATACATTTAGATGGGTAGGCCTTTAACATCACACAGCAGGCCTACAGGGAGGAGTACAGTTGGTTTAGTTTTTCTGAAGGGAGACTCAGCTTTCATAAGTTTGGGAAATGCTGTCTCAGGTAATGAGCCCAGTTGAGGGAGGGGGAGACAGCATGAATCAACTGAAGAAAACACCAGCTTTAATATTTATAAGTTAATAATGGTCTTTATGGAACAGCCTTGAGTACTGGCAAAGATGCTATGAATAATGTATAAAAAGATCAAGTAAGGAAGGTGCTTCTTTCACATTTTCCTTTTACACTATTCCGACATTGTGGGTCCCTTCAATAGATATTTTAATTACAGTTTGCTTTGCACACAAGCATAAACCATGCTGCACTCATTAATAGTCAAGGACATTCGCCTCACATTTATATGTTTTAGCAGCCTCTTTATTCTCCTTTGGGACTTGGAAAGCCAATATTTCAGCTTAATGATGAAGGTGGACTGAACTGAAGGTTGGCTTTCCAGGTCCCAAAAGAAAAGAAGGAGTGATTTCTGAAATACATGTATGAAGAGAATGTGCTTTGAGGAGCACACAGTGGCAGATTAGGCACTGGGCCAATGGGGCTGGTGCCCAGGAGCCCCAGAAAAATCGGCACCCCTCCACGTCCCAACCCGCTCCGCTTGCCCGGCACTCCTGCCAGGGAGAAGGGGAAGCCCCTGCGCCCCGACCCTGCTCCCAGGCAGGAATGCTAGGCGGGCAGGGGAAGTCCCCATGCCCTGATCCCATATCCCGTGCAGGTAGGAGGGCCTCTCACTTGCTCTGGCCCAGGGGCCCCAAAAAATTGTTATCCGCCTCTAGGAGCACAGCTTCTCCACTTCAATATAAAGCTGTAAATGCATAAAACAAAACTGGGATTTTTTGTCATGCAATGTCCTAGTTATACTTTATACAGTTGTTCTAATGTCCTATTTATACTACTTTGCTTTTTACTATGCAATTTATACAGTGTCTTGCTTCTCTGCTTGCTACGGTATCTCTCTATGGTCCCACAATAGCATATGCCTATTTATGACACTGTTAAGGTACAGAGAAGAGATGCATTTCATGTTTATGGCGCTGATCCAGCATCATCAAATCTAATGGGAGTTTTCAGTGAGAATAGGATCAAGCCATTGGTGCTGGAACTAGGGTGCTGGAGTGCTGCCTCACCCCTTGGCTTGAAGTGGTTTCCATTATATACAGGGTTTACAGTTTGGTTCAATGGCTTTCAGCGCCCTCACTAAAAAAATTGTTCCAGCACCCCTGGATCAAGCCATGAAACAATATCTCACTTTTACTGGCATACCACATGTTGTTCAATTACAGGCAAAAACACTTCTCTGTTTACTTACTGTTTTCCCTTTCCTGCCTTTTTTCCCTTAGGCTCCTAACTCTTAAACCCTTATCTTCATAAACACAACAGCCCAAATTATTCTCTGGTGTAATATCACTGAGCCTGATTCTCTGGCCTGCTCTGGCTCCTCCTCTGTATATTTAGACTGGTGCATGGAGCTCAGAAACTGGCTAGATCTTGCCAGCTAAACATTTCCCTGGGATTATGGGGGGGCCCAGAATTCTGGCAGATCTGTGTCCCAGCTTGACTTAACCCCTCCCATGTAAAGGCATCTTTGCATGTGCCCTGGCACCTATCCATATATCAGTGAGTCACTTCATTTTCTTTTTGAATCAGATATGCCATATGTGTCCTGCCTGCAGCAGGAAGGATTCAGTAGAGAAATCATTTACTCCATTTGTAAGTAATTGTTTAATTGAATTAAATCCTTGTATAAGTATAACTGGGTTCATAGAAGAATTAGAGAAGTTCATGGGGGATTGATCCATCAATGGCTATTAGCCAGGATGGGCAGGGACACAACTCCTTGCTCTGGGGACCCCTAAACCATGGACTGCTGGAAGCAGGGACTGGATGACAGGGGATGGTTCACTGGATAAATTGCCCTGTTCTGTTCACTCCCTCTGACACAGGCCACTGTTTGAAGTCAGGATACTTGGCTACATGGACCATTGGTCCGGTCCCATATGGCCATTCTTGTGTCCTTAAGGGTAGTGGGAGAGAGGCTATGAGGAAGTTTTGGGGCTGGTTCCCACTCACCGCCCTGACAGCACCTGCTGCCCGGGCACCTCTGCACACACAGCCTCAGGGAGGGCAGAAGCAAGGGCCAGAGAGCAGAATGGCTGCATGCAGTACTGCTCCTCTGCTGCGGGGAACTCTGGGATACATCTGGAGGACTTCTGGGACCCAAGTCAAGCCAGGGCTGCTTGCACATAGGAAAGTAATAGGGCTCGGAACCTAGGTCCCAGCTTAACATGGACTTGGACCCTTTAGTCCTGCAGGGTTCTGCGACCCTCGGTCTGAACCCTAGGTTTGCACAATTGGTGGGTGAACGCAAGGGAGGTTTGTCTTGAGCCTTACATTGCTGTGTAGACATACCCTAAGCCTCCTGAATCTGAGGCCAGGCACTGCCCCTGGCTGGGATATCTAGGTACATCCTTGGGGTGCAGAACCTCTGTCTAGCACTCCCTTCTTAGAGCTGAGATCCCCATGGTCCAAGTGTCTAGGCCCCGTGATTAGTGCTTACCCCTCAGATTTAAGCTTAGACACACCCTCCCCCAGAACTCCATCCACATCTGCATGCTGTGACAGCCTATATTCTTATGGTTAGCCTATACTCTTATGGTCACCACTTTTACAAGACTAGGATAAATTTTGGACAAAGTGTGCCTTGTGAAGTATCATTTGAAAACTCACACTCTTCTGAACATTATTGTCCTGGTAAAATATTTGTAGCAACATTCTATGAGACAGGAAAGTAATAAGTTTCTACTGTATAACATTGCTGTAACACGTTCCAGAGCTAAAAAGGCAGGCCCAAACCAGCTCTTCAGTGATAAAGACACACTAGCACCCCCAACCAGGTATCAGCATAATCAACTGGACAATCACCTAGTTAAATGTCTATTCCTTAGCAGGAAGGAAGATGTGAATAAGGAATTTACATTGCATCACAGGAGTGTTTCAAACCTCATGTCCACAAGAGACTACACTCTAGCTTGGGTTAATCTTGGAAGAAGGGAGAGGGATATAAAAATGATAGACAGTGACCTCCAACTCATCTCTCATCCTCCTGTCTCTCTGCTCATGGCATCAACCACTCTTAGAGAACTGAACTAAGAGGGGAGTGGTCCCAGGCTGAAAGGAGATGCAGCCTGTGAAATTTACTGCAACGTACAGTGAGCAAAACCTTTGCTTTTAAATTAACTTAGCTTGTTAAATTAGGTATTTGCTTGAATATTACTCTTATTTTCTTTTGTAACCAATCCTGACTTTTATACATCACTGATAATCTCTTAAAATCTACCTTTCTGTAGTTAATAAACTTATCTTATTGTTTTATCCTAACCAGTGTGTTTGGATTAGAGTGTGGGGAAACTCCATTTGGGATAACAAGGCTGGCGCATTACCATTTTCCTTTGATGAAATAATGGACTTTCTGTGGGCTTGCATTGTTCAGCAGTGTGCTGGACGTACAAGATGCACATTTCTGTGGGGGACAAGTGGGACTAGGAATTTGCAGGTGTTGCCCTGTATGTAATTCATGAATGACTGGCCAGAGCGCTCATGTAACTTAGCTGGGAGTGACTTTACATGCTGAAGGCTGTGTGAGCAGGCTAGGAGTGGATGTTCTGACAGCAAAGAAGTTTAAAAGGGACCGCAGGCTAGAGAATTAAGAGGACATACCTGTTCAACAGTCCAGATTATACCCAGGGGAATGTCAGACCTACCCATTGCTTTAGCAGAGTCATCATATTTCCAAGAGTCTCAGATGGAAAAAAGGATGAAAAATGTAATAATGAAGAAAACCAAACAGGTGCGAACGTAGCCAGTGACTGCATTTTTCACATTTTCTTGAATAAGCTGGTGATATCCAAAATTCAAATGTGATCCTGATCTTTTTATCTTTATGTATACATAATTCCACTAAGCACAATGGCAGCTTTGTGTGCACAGGGACATTGTATGCTCTCAGGCATACAATGAAGCATGAGATCAATACTACAGACTCCAACGTGGCATACTGAGATATTCTATAAAATTTTTCATACAGCTCTGCCAGCGTACCAATCATGATTATCCAGTCCTGAGCCTAAGTGTATATATTACATTGAATTGTGAGGTCATTTTATCATGTAGAAAGACTTCCTCTATGAGCTACAGTGAAACCAAGAAAATCACTTTGTTTGTGACTAAGCTAGATTTGAATATACTGTAGATGTCCGCTTGTGAAAGTTGTCAGTACATTGACAAGTAAGAATTACATAGACTTTCTTTTGAAATTTGCTTTTCCTCCAAATAATTTCTTCTGTTTGCGTTTTGCTGCTGCTGTTCTGACAGGAAAGATGCTTGTCTATTTTGAAGTGGAATATAATCAAACAATGCATCCGTTTTTCCTTGTTCATTTTTGTGCTCTATAGGATGTCCACAAAATGGTTAAAGTGTGACCGACCGTTGATGCTGAGAAGTTTGGCAAAAGTGTTATGCTCTTAATGTACTACTCCTGAGGGATTTTGGCATCAAAAAATTAAAAATTCTGCACACAATATTTTAAAATTCTGCAAAATTCTGCAAGTTTTGTCAGTAAATAAATGTGTAGGCTCCAGCGTGGCAGTGGGGAGCACAGGCCACTGACTGCGTGGAGGTGGAAGATCACCCTGCAGCCCCCTCCCCACCGAGACACAGACTCGGCAGTGAGACTGCACCTGACCTTGACACACAGCGCAAGGGCCAGCCTGCCCCAGAAACACCCCGGGGCCCTGCCCCTCCATGCCAGGTGTAACAAGCAGGCAAGAGGGACAGAGTCTCAGTCCCACCCTGCCCTGGTCCCCAAATCCAGGTGTGGGGCAGGCAGACTTAGCCTGCTAGGATCCAAGTGTGGAAAGGCTTATTGTGGGGGGATCCAAGTGTGGGTGAGAGGGTTTTGTGTGGGTTAATCTGGATGCGGGCAGCTCAGTGGGAGGAGAGGGGCCTGGATGCACAGGGGCTTGTTGGGGGGTTCTGGGTGCAGGGGTAATGGGACTCTGCAGGGGAGTCCAGGTGAAGGTTGTTGGGGCTCAGCAGCGGTGGAGGGATCTGGCTGTGGGGGACTCTTTGAGGGAGGGTCTGGATGCTAGGGGAGTGGGGCTTGGTGGGAGTCTGGGTGCAGCTGGCTGAGTCTCAATGGGGTGGGGGGTCTGGGAGCAGGGGGGCTCATTGGGGTGTCCAGGTGCAGGGGGTGGAGCTCAGCAGGGTGAGGCTCAGTGGAGGGTGGTCTAGGTGCACGTGCGAGGGGTTTGGTGGGGATCTGAATGCAGACGGTGTGGGGCTTGGTCTGGGGGGGTCCAGGTGTGATCCGGATGCAGGGGTTCCAGATGCAGGGGGTGAAGCTTGGTTGGGTGGGGGTTCTAGATGGGGGGGTGAGGCTCAGTGCGGGAATGTTGGTATGGGGGGGGTCGAGATGCCTGGGAGTTAGGCAGATGAGGGAGCAGTTCCTCGTACAGTGACCCCTCCCTCTGTGGCTGAGGAGCAATGGGAGCAGGACATGGGAGAGGGGGATGCGAAGCTTCGTGCAGCCAGGGGAGATTTCTAGGGGTGGGTCTGACCCAGCCCCAGATGTTCCTTACAGGGGAAGAGGAGGTGAGCCTAGCTCAGGATAGGAGCTACTGGCTGGGACATCCCCTGTCCCGCACCCTCCTCCCTGCAGTGATTTACCTCTCAGCTGGCTGCTCTGGATGCCTGAACCGACATGCCAGCACTGCTTGGGAGGGATGCATGACCACTCTTGAGGCTTCTCTTTTCTTCCCCATCAGAAAGTCATTGTTTTTCTGTGAGGAAGCAAAAAAATATATGGGGGACATGAATTCTGCATGCACACAGTATCACAGAATTCCCCCAGCGGTAATGTATGACCAGTCAATGAGAATCATTTTGGTAATGTGATGCTTGTCATTTAGGGCCAGAACTTGCACCACTTAAAAAAAAAGGGTCAGATTCTCATTTGCATTCAGGCTCTCAGACTTCCAGAACAATGCCAAGTAGTCTCAAACTGGGAGTACATTTACACTAAATTTAAGTCCACGTTACATTGTTAGTATAATGTAAATTGGTCTTAGTTTAAGTGAGAATCCACCTGAATGGAGTATTTTAGTTTTTCCATTTACGTATGCAAGTCAAACCAAACAATACTGCTCAAATTCTGAAGCTGGGCATATCAAATCCTTGCAAAAATAAAAAACTGCTCATGAGAAATCCATAGCCCACAATTTTTTCACTGCTGGATCAGCCCACAGCGTATATATTGTTTCATATATGTTAAAACTTCCCAAGTTCACAGTTTAAAAGGGGTTAAGAATAATAGCTTTAGCCTTGTTTTTACCTTCCTGATTCTATGAGTTAGCATTTCTGATTTTAACGAGAGAGGTGGATCTGAGGAGTTGGGTGTGGATTTAGGTTACCTCCTCCTTTTCCAAAAGTCTGGGAGTGCTTGGGTTTGGACCCAGAGCTCAAGTTAATTTGCCGTAATTAAAGTACGATGTGTGGGATGGGGTTAATTGGGGGCTAAAAGAAAATCTAATGCTCCTACCTTGGGGCCTCGATGCTTATCCATTTTACACCATCTTCAGTGCTCCGAAGGGCTTAGTCCTCCCTCATCATATACTGTGCAAGCAGAAATATCGGAGTGAACTGTTGCCAGTGACTCAGAGCAGGGACGGGGTATGTTTCAGATTACAGTGCAATGGTGTTGTTCTGATCTGATTTCCTTTCTAGGGAGAGGCTGAGAGAGGCAGCTTCAGGGGATTTAGCACGAGCAGCAGCACATGATCCATCAGTCGCGTGATTCTCACCACTGAAGGCTAATGGGAAGGATCAAGTAAAAGCTAAATCTCCCTTGCAGAAGCAACAGCAGTTTTTTCTGCTCCTTATCTTCTACCACCACCCAGACCTCCCATGGCTTCTCCCAGGCTAGAGACCTACTGCTGCCCCAACCGGGATGCAGCCACACAACTGGTGCTGACTTTCCAGCCTGAGGTTTTCTGTGGGGTTTGCATTGGCAGTGCCTCAATCAGTCTGTTGCTCAGCATCCTGCAGCTCCTTCCCAAGCAGGGACAGAGTTCCCGGAAGATGCAAAAAGCTTCCTCTTCCACCACCATTCTTCTCTTCATCTCCGTTTGTGACCTCCTTGGTGACCTAGGTAAGGACCAGCTTGCTGTGCCTTGCCCTAGAGTGGATTCCCTCTGCCTGGAGGCAATGTCGCTAAATGGATCCATTTAGCAGCCGAAAGAGCTCTGGAATGGAAGTGTGTTGTTTCTGTTTGGCTGGAGGATTTGGGTTAAGGGATGCTAGGAAATAACGGGTCTTTGATAGAAGAGAGATTTTTTTGAATGTTAGGTTTAAAAGTTCAAATTTAAAATCAAGCACTCTTCAAAATCTGCACCTAAAACTAACAAAATCCAATCAGACAGATGTTGGAAGTTTTTTCAATGGCTGACAGCTCCAAAATTTAAACTGTCCCTAAAGACTAACTTTTAAAAACATTCTTTTGATCCTTAAACACTCCAAACAAAGGCTGTAGCATTATGAAAATGCCAGCTTCTCCACTAGGCAAATCCACAAGTACTCCTCGTTTTTTTTTTAAACCCAAGAGTGCTGGTTTAGATTGTGCTATAGATAGGGTATTGAAATCTATAAGAACCTTGCTCATCCAATACCCTGCCTGGTCACAAGGACAGAGCAGGCTGAGGAAGTTGAAGAATGAGGCAACATGCATGGGCACCCATGTGTCAAAACTAAAGTGGTGTCTAATTCTAACCTGCCAGACTATGAAATGTGCTGCCAAAGTATAAATGAACACTAATCGCACCATATCCAGAGCTAAATGCAGAACTTCCTCTTCGTCCAGGCTTTGCTGCAATCATATCTTTATTTTCACATTTTATATAAAATGATGAAATAAATAATATAAATACATAAATAATAATAATAATAATAATCTGAAGTCCTATGGCTGGGAAGAAGGGAGAGACACCTATAAGTATTGTTTTCTACCTTTGAGATTTGCTCAGATGATACAGTAAAGAGCACCTATATAAGAACCTGGATAGACAGCCTGAAAAGTGTTCCTTTAATTTGATGAGGCCAAAAATGTGAGAGAGGTTTTTCTGTTTGAATTATATTGACAAATCAGAACCAATTGTCTTGTATCATCTTTGTCTGAGACCCTTTGTAATCTTTCCTAGGCAGGGGTCAATTCTCATTAAATGGTATATAAAGCATCATGGGTAGTGCTATCACACTGTAATAAGAATAGACATCTTCACTGATTGCAAGCTGTGATGTCTTTTAAAGCAGTATTGGGAAATGTTATTTGTTTCATTCATTTGAAAAAGAAGAGAGGATTTGTTTGCAAAAATGAGAATAGATTAAGAGTATAAAATACCTTTAATACTAAAATGTAAAGAGTTAAAGAGAAATGAATGTAAGAACATTGATATATGCAAATATAACAGTGAAAAGAAGTAAAAAGAAAGTGCTTTAATTATGAGATTACTTTCATTTGATGACAGCCCGTGAGACGCTATCCAGTTCATTTTAGAGAAATGTGTGTCAATGTTAATGAAATGAAGTTTTTTTTTAAATAGACAGAACATTTTAGACCACAGCAACTTTAAACTTTGGTGCAGCATTCACTGATAGATTATGGTGGAATTTAATAAATGGAGTTGTCTTGTGCTCAATTCAAGCACAGTTCTTGCTTTGTTCATGTGTGAAAACAGGCTAGTGCAAGTATGTGACTCAAAACATATTAACACACCCAGAACACTAATGAATTTTCCCGTTAGGTATCATCTTCAGATCAGCAGTATGGATAGGCTTCCCTGACTTCATCGCAAACATCTCTGTGGTGAATGGAACTGATGTGCTGCCTTCTGCCTTCTGTGTGGGAAGTGCCGTAAGTACAAAACTCTTTTTTTCTTGTTAGGGACACTAATCTGGTAAAGGAAGCCTGCAGGACAAACTCTTCCTGATCTAAAGAAAATGGAACTATCATTCAGATCTATAAGTATAATGGGTTTCTGTCTCTCCCAAAGCCATACAAGTCTTGCAGGGTACAAGCGATAAAATAAGAGGGAAATGTATTAATTGCTCACGAGGTACAAGTATTGGCACGCCAGTGCTATGCAGCACCAGCTTTGAGTGGGAGGAGTGCAAGCTATTTCCTGAAAGCTGAGGCCAAAATGTTCACATGTGGGTGCTTAAAGGTAGGTGCTTAAATCATAAGAGAGGTTTGATTTTCAGAGGTGCTAAATACACACAAGCCCAGTGAAGTCAATAAGGTAATTCAGATGTACAGTGATTTAGGACAAAATCAAGCTCTGGGTTTGTATGGGACAAAGATAAATGGGTCTCTGAGTGAGGTACTTTGTAATTACATACTGTACTGTATGCTGAAAATCAGACAGGAAATCTCAGGTGGGGAGTTTATCCTTTTTGTGAAATGAAAAATATGTTTGGCCTGAATAATTTTGGAGTGCTTGAAAATCTCTTAGGAATCTCAAAGTGACAAAACTGTTTGCACGGGTTTATTACACTGTCATTCATACTTTAACTGAATGTGGTTCAAATATGGGCTGATGTATAAACTTAAATGGAATATAAATGCTATATCTGACCAATAGTCGTTCAATTCACAGTTTTTACAGTAATATGGAGTCTGACAAATAGGACAGAACAAAGACTTATGAAAAGCCAATGAGAATATTGAGTACCCAAGGAATTTCTGACCACGCACGTATAATTACAATCTAAATGTTGCTAAAGTATCTGTTTCTACACTAAAACAAAAATCTGATTAGGTTTCAAAAGGCATAATATCATGGTGCTGTACAGAAGCCTGTAACCAACTGCTACAAATCTGAATGATAATTTCCACATTGAACTATATGTACCATACAGCCAAAAAACAATCACACTACAACTTTTTCTAATCCCCCTCTATTTCCCATCACACACCTTCTCATCCTTGCCAGGTACAAGTAGAAAAAACGAGGGGGAACCATTATCCCTTGTTCAGTGTGTACAAGCTTGTATCATAGTCCAAGCCTGATTTTTTTAAATAAAAAGAGAAAACTTTGCCAACATAAAAATTTTGCAACAGTGAAGTGCCATTCCTAAAACATCGTAATTTCACTGTGTTAACATTGAATGAATACTTGAAACAATTTTTTTTACCATTGATACTGTTTATTTTTTGTATTGACAAATAACCTGCTTCCTCCTCCCCTCTCCCACCTTATTCACATTCGAATTCATGAAACCACGTATAGTCACGTCAAATGTCTTTTAATCCTATTCTTGTTTTTGTTTAAAAAATAAAATGCCATGCATTCTGGCCTTAAACCAGGTACGCCTTGATTCGTCCCCTGAGGAGACCCCCCTATACAAGTAGGGGAAAGTGACTCCCAAGTAGATACACCCCCAAGAAAGAACAGATTGTGTTTACAATGCCACATTCCCAGAGGTTTCCGCCAGGACTGGTGGTTCTACTTGGTAGCCAGCAGAGGCTACCCAAGGGATGAGTAGAATGAAAATGCATCCACTTCCTGCTGACTTTTTCCCATAGATTCCAGGGCCAGAAGGGACCACCGTAGAGCAAATCTTTTAGAAGAATCACCACCAATCTTGATTTAAAAATTGCCAAGGATTGTGAATTTAACACAACCCTTAGTAACTTTTGCCAATGGTTAATTACTCTCATTGTTAAAGATTTATGCCTAATTTCCAACCTGAATATGTCTAGCTTCAGATTCCAGTCAGAGGCTGTGGAGCCTTTCCAAAAGTTGGGGGCGGGGGAAAGGGGGGGCGCCCTCCCTGCCCCTTCTGTCTGAAGCCCGCCCCTGGCCAAGCTAGAAGCCAGAGCAGGCCATGAACCGTGGACCCTCGGCCTCAGAGGGAAGAGGAGAGGCAGGGGTGGGGCCCATGGCAAAAAGTGGACAGGTAGAAAGTGGGAGGGCCATGGCTCTCTGCCCCCCCCTCTTCTGGCACCCCTGATTCCAACTATTGGATTGTGGTATACCTTTCTCTGCTAGATTGAAGAGCCCATTATCAAATTTATATTTCCCATGCAGACACCCTTAGTGTTCTCTTTTGTTAAGCTAAATAGATTGAACTCCTTGAGTCTGTCACTGTAAGACAAGGCACTAAAGGCACGAATCCTTTCATCATTCTCATTCTGATCCCGCTCCAATTTAGCAATGTTCTTCTTAAATTGTGGACACCATAACTGGACACAGTATTCTAGGAGCAGTCACACCAGTGCCAAACACAGATTCTCCTGTTTATGCATCCAAGGATTATGTTAACCCTTTTAGCCACAGCATCACACTGGGAGTTCATGTCCAGCTAGTTATCCACCTTCCCTGCCAAAATCTTTTTCAGAGACACTGCTTTCCAGGATAGAGTCCCCCATCCTGTAAGTAGGGCCTACATTCTTTGTTCCTAGAGGAATACATTTACAATTAGACAGATTAAAACACATATAGTTTGCTTGCGCCCATCTTACCAAAAAATCCAGATCTCTTTGAATCAGTGACCTGTCATTGTCATTTACAACTCTCCAAATTTTTGTGTCATCTGGAAACTTTATCAGTGATGATGTTACATTTTCTTTCAGGTCATTGATAAAAATGTTAAATAGAATAGGGCCAATAACAGATCACAGTGGTCGATGATTCCCCATTTTCAATTACATTTTGAGACCTATAGTTAGCTAGCTTCTAATCCATTTAATGCATGCCATGTTGATCTTGTAGTTCTTTAATCAAAATGTTGTGTGGTACCAAGACAAATGCCTTACAGGAGTCTAAGTTTATTACATCAACACGATTACCTTTATCAACTAAACTTGTAATCTTTATCAAAAAAGATGATGAAATTAATTTGACTGGATCTATTTTCCATAAATCCACATTGATTTGCATTAATTATATTACCCTCCTCTAATTCTTTATCAGTTGAGTCCGGTATTAGCTGCCCCATTATCTTGCTCAGGACTGATGTCAGACTTACCGGCCTATAACTACCCAGGTCTTTTCGTATACTCTTCTTAAAAACTGGCACATTGGCTTTCTTCTACTCAATGGGAACTTCCCCACAGTTTCAAGACTTATTTAAAATAAACATTACAGTCCATTTAGCTACTCAGGCAACTCTTTTAAAATTCTTAGATGCTAGTTATCTGGGCCTGCTGATTTAAAAATATCTAATTTCACTAGCTGCTGTTCAACATCCTCCTGAGATACAAGTAGAATGGAAAGAGCATTATAAGATGATGGCTACATCTGCTTTGTTCCCTAAATACAGAAAAAATATGTATTAAACACTTCTGTATTTTCTGTATTCTTATTGATATTTCTACCATTGATATCTAGTAATGGATGAATACCATTGTTAGGATTTTTTTTGTTCCTAATATATTTTAAAAAATTCTTCTTTTTGTGCTTAACTCTGCTGGCCGTAGATTTCTTCTTGTGTCCCTTTGATTCCATCACCAATTTTCTACAATTTCTAACTTCTCATTTGTATTTATTACTATCAACTTCCCTTTTCTTCTATTTGTTTTAATATATAAAATGGCTGCCTCACTTCCTTCCTAAACCAGGTTGATTTTTCAACCAATATGGCCTTCTTCCTCAATTGTGGGATTGTGTTTTTTTGGGCCATCTAGAAAGGCGTTCTTAAACAATTCCAAATTATTATTAATCTTTTCCTGATTAAATTCTTCCTCCCATCTTATTTGGATCATAATCATTTTCTGTTTTGTAAAATTAACCCTTTTAAAGCACCTATTATAAATATCATTGATCTGGACTTTATTCTGCTTGCACATTATAAAGATGATCAAGTCATCGTGGCTTCTACCTAAGTTACCATTAATTTTTATTTCTGTGATCAGTTCTTCTGTATCTGTCAAAATGAGGTCTAAAATAGAATTTCCCTATGTTGGATGCCACACTTTTTGCCATCTGTAGTATTTAGAAATCCCAAGGATGTTTGAGTTCTAGTAGCATGGACCTCCAGCATATGTCACTATGATTGAATTCCCCCAGGATCACAGAGCTTTTCCCCCCTACACATTATAGATAGGTGCATAAGGAGCCAGTCAGTCTCTTCCCAAGTGTGATTTGGTGGTCAGTAGCAGACACCTACTAATACCACATCTTGGACAGATGAAGCACAAATCTGTTTGAGGCAGCATTGACTAGCTCCATCTTCCCTAATGAAGTGGAAGAAGCCAGTGCAATCTTGAGCGAATCAAGCCCACAGATTCTTTTAAATGGAATTTTAAAAATATTATTTTTCAAATGGAAATCTTACAAAGAAAAAAAATGTAAAACTAAGCTCAAGTTATACACTGAATGCTATGAATAAAGTGCATTCCAGTGATGAATGTACTGGAGCCTGCAGGTGTATTGATTCATAGACTCATAGATATTAAGGCCAGAAGGGACCATTATGATCATCTAGTCTGACCTCCTGCACAATGCAGGCCACCGAATCTCACCCACTCACTCCTGCGATAAACCTCTCACCAATGTCTGAGCTATTGAAGTTCTCAAATCATGGTTTAAAGACTTCAAGGTGGAGAGAATCCTCCAGCAAGTGACTTTAGTGACTGAGCAACATCTCTCGGGAAAGGGAGTATTTTCAGATTGTGGAGGAGGGAATACCAGGGATTTGTTTTCAGAGCTGATGTTTGGCTTAATAGCAAGCATGTTGGTCTCTGCCTGGTAAAGGGTTGCTACTATGGACCTATGGCAAAGGATATTCAGATGAAAATGGAGCCAAAATGAAAGAGGGGCTCAGAGGAACATTAAATTGAATAGTAAAAATGTTCCAGACTAATGAAAAAGGGGGGGAAAGTATGCTGTAAAAGAACCAGTTCATTGGGGAAAGAATTTTGGAATGTGCAAACACAGCAGAAAAGGTCAGATATCTTTCTGTATACTCGTGAGAAAACATGAGAATTCTCAGCTGTCAAATACAGTGGAATGTAGCTTGCCTTAAACCTGTGCACATTTCTTTGCTTTGGGTCATTAGTGAAAAAAAACATCAGAGTTAAAGTGTGGACATTTCACTACCACTCTTCTCTTTTTTTGTTCCTCTTGGGAACAGAGATTGTTGACTAGATAATAATTTCCTTTTACATTCAGTTCCCAGAATATGAAGGGACAGTATAGCTACAATGATTAAGAGATACAAGTCCTTCTCTCATGTCTCAGGGGCTGGTCTACACTAAAGCTGTAAGTCGACCTAAGTTATGCTACTTCAGTTACATAAGTTAGGCCATGTCTACCGGGATCGGCGGGTAGTGATCGATCTATCGGGGATCGATTTATCGCGTCTAGTGCAGACACGATAAATTGATTCCCCGATCGCTCTGCCATCGACTCCGGAACTCCACCAGGGCAAGAGGCGGAAGCGGAGTCGACGGGGGAGTGGTGGCCATTGATCCCGTGCCGCGAGGACGCGAAGTAAGTGATTCTAAGTCGATCTAAGATACGTCGACTTCAGCTACGCTATTCTCGTAGCTGAAGTTGCGTATCTTAGATCAATTTCCCCGCCCTCCCCCAGTGTAGACCAGGCCTTACTTAACTGAAGTTGGCGTAACTTAGGTCAACTTACAGTAGTGTCTACACCATGCTGTGTTGACAGGGATGCTCTCCAGCTGACTTACCTTCCACCTCTCAGGGAGGTGGAGTACAGATGGTGACAGGAGAGCACTCTGATGTCAACTTAGCTTGTCTTCACCAGACCTGCTAAATCAACACTGATGCATCAATCGCAGCAGTGCTGATTTAGCTGTAAGTATAGACAAGCCCTCAGCTACAGGAGCGGCACTAATGTACAAATACAGTAATTTCAAACATTCTCACTATAAATCTCTTTATGAATGGAGCAAAAGATGGTTTACTTTTGGATGCACACGTAAAATTCAGAGTTAAGGTTAGGCAAGGTTAATATCTCTTCTGGGCAGGAGTAAAACAAGCTTATCAAAAGGGGTCAAATGCTGCTCAACCTACTCATGTGAATAGACCAGTTGGCTTCAGTGAGACTACTTCTGTGATTCTGAGCAAGATTTGTCCCCTCATGGATCTCTGTTGGAAAAACACACACATTCCATTAAACATGTTTGAATGAGGCCTCATCAGAGCTAGAAGTAACAGGGAGTTTTATTTTGTCCTGGTCACTTAGAGACTTTATCAGCAATTGTGACACAATGGAATCTTTTTCCTTTTGCAGATGTGGATCCAGCTCTTGTACAGTGCTGGCTTCTGGTGGCTGTTTTGCTATGCTGTAGATTCCTACTTGGTGGTTAGAAGATCAGCAGGGCTAAGGTACCAAAGTGAAATTAACTAATTTTTAATTTGAACTAATTAAAGATCTAAAAGTAGCTTTACTTCCTACATTAGGTGCACATGTTTGTATGCATGTATTCAGGCACATAAATGAAGCATGCACAAACATTTGATGTGCATATGCAAATCACGTATTAGTATGGGTGCATGGTATGCTAGGTGCTTAAAGGGCCATGACTATGCTCCAGTATTGATTACGAACTTGCATGCACTTGCATTCACCTAAACTTTGAAAATCTGGGGTGAAATCCTACCTCCATTGAAGATTCCAGTGGACCCAAGATTTCACCCCAGTCCCCAATCTACACCGTGAATTGAACCTTGTAGCAATAAAATGTTACTCTGAAAAAAAAAGTGTTGAAATACACCTAGAATTTTTGCTTCAGGATTTGAGGTTTTGTCTACTTTTCAAAGCTGTTGTTAGTGTCCTGTTGATATTTTCATTTTATAGAACATCTTTTTCAAGAAAAGAAAAAAATAATCTTATGTATTATATGTCTTCTATAGTGCCCATCCCTGGAGTATCTAAACACTCTGGCATGAATAGAATCATAGAAATGTAGGGCTGAAAGTGACCTCAAGAAGTCATCAAGTCCAGTCCTCTGTGCTCTGGCAGTACCAAGTAAACCTAGACCATCCCTGACAGGAGTTTGTCCAACTTGTTTTCAAACGCTTCCAATGATGACCTCCCTTGGAAGTCTATTCCAGAGTTTAACTACCCTTATGGTTAGAAAGTTTTTCCTAATACCAGACCTAAATCTCCCTTGCTGCAGATTAAGCCCATTACTTCTTCTCCAACCTTTAGTGGACATGGAGAATAGTTAGTCACCATCCTCTTTATAAAAGCCCTAAACATATTGGAAGACATATCAGGTCACCCTTCAGTCATCTTTTCTCAAGACTAAACATGCCCAATTTTTTCAACCTTTCCTCATTGGTCAGGTTTTCTAATTTTTTTTTTAATCATTTTTGTTGCTCTCCTCTGGACTCTTTCCAATTTGTCCACATCCTTTCTAAATTGTGGTACCCAGAATTGGACACGATACTCCAGCTAGTGCTGACTACAGCAGTGCTGACTACAGCAGAACAATTATCTCCTGTGGTATACATACAACACCCCTTTTAAAACACCCCAGCATATTAGTCTCTTTTTGCAGCTGTATCACATTCACAACTCATATTCAGTTTGTGGTCCACTGTAATCCCCAGATCCTTTTCAGGAGAAACACCACCTAGCCAGTTATTCCCCATTTTGTTGTGGTGCATTTGATTTTTTTCCTTCCTAAGTGAAGTACTTTGAACTTGTCTTTATTGAATTTCATTTAGTTGAATTCAGATCAATTCTTCCATTTGTCAAGGTTATTTTGAATTTTAATCCAGGCCTCCAAGCGCTCCCTCCCAATTTTGTGTCATCTGCAAATTTTTTAAGCATACTCTATTCTATTATTCAACTCATTAATGAAAATATTGAACAATACTGGGCCCAGGAGGAACCCCAGTAGATATACCCTCCCAATTTGACAGCCAACTTTTTGAGTACAATGGCCATGCTGTTATACTAGAGACAAAATATAAAGGTTTTTCTAAATTGGCTGCCAGTTTTTGGAGTTAGAAGAACAAAAAGACCTTCAGTTTGCTAGTACTGAGCACAGAATTATGTGATATTATACCCAGACAATATTGAGCAATCAGATATTGGGGACATAGTGCAATTGGCAGATGTTATTATGTGCATCTCCAGAACAAGAAAAAAAAATCTCTGATTTAAACTAGTATTAACCCTAGCCTGTGTAGGACAAACTTGAATTTTATTTGTATAGTGAAGCTTTGATGCCCAGGAATTATGGAACTGTTAAGCAGTAACAAGCTAGACTACTTGATTTCTAGTGTTTATTATGAAAATTCTTCACATATTTTACCCTAATTATTTCCATCAAGGTTATCTAAATTCCCAATGCCAGACAAGGCTATGCACTGTAATGACATTCATATTATTTCCTATGGGCAGTGATTCAAGTGTTCATAGACATGTATACATAAGTCACACCATTTTAACCTGAGGCAATATGGGCTTGATTCTGCTCTCACCAAAATCAGTGGCAAAACTTTCAGGTCCTGACTCACAGCCTACTGAAGTCAATAGAAAAACTCCCATTGACTTCAGCGGGGTCTGGATCAGGCCCTTGTTGATGTGGATGAAGCAAAATGTGATCATAACTGTTAAAATTTGTGATTTCCAAATCCCCAAAAGGGCTGACCATTCATGATGTTTGGGGAGCCCTTCTTCCTTCTCCGTGTAGCTTGTCCCACCAAGCTCCCCCTCCATGGGTCACAGGAAGGGAGGGAGCCTGGAGGGACGACTGAACGCTTGTGTGGGCGAGAATCACTTACAGCTCCGTTGAGAGGGAGGGACAGAGGCAGGGCCCCTTATCTCAATCTGAACAATTGCGTTGACTTAGCCCAACTCTTATTTTTCCCAGCCCGCTTTACCATTTCCCAGTTACTGTACGGACGGTGGAGCGTTGTTCTACTTGCATTTATGTACAATTCTTTTCCAAATGCACATGATGAGTGATATTAACAGCTTCTTTTCCATTTCACGGGCTTCCAGTACAATTGTGTTGTACCACATGATGACATGGGGCCTGGCAATCCTGCTGTGTGTGGAAGGAATTGCCATGCTTTACTACCCTTCCGTTGCTAGGTAAGCAAGGCATTAATTAAAAAAATCTAGCTCTGTGATTACTTGAATGTCTTTGTCAGTTTTGGAGACGGAGGGTCAAGTTTTTACACCAATTACAAGAGAGTAAATGCCAAATATTGGAGTCAATGAAGTTACTCCGGATTTACAGTAAGGAATGTCAGAGCAAATTTGGCCCTACATGAATTAAGCTATGTCTACATTAGAGACCTTATAGTAGCACAGCTGTACCGATGTAGCTGCACTGCTGTAAGATCTCTCATATAGCTGCTCTATGCCGACAGGAGAGAGCTCTCCCATCAATATAATTAAACCACCCGCAACGAGCAGTGGTAGCTATGTTGGCGGGAGAAGCTTTCCTGCTGCCATAGCACTGTGCACACTACCACTTATGCCAGGGAAACTTGTCACTTGGGGGGGCATGTTTTTTCACACCCCTGAGCGACATAAGTTTTGCCAACATAAGTGGTAGAGTAGCATGGCCTTAAAAATATTATATCCTACTTCTCTCATGCCCTATGCTCTGTCCATCCAACTCTTCTACTCATGACTCTCCACTTCAGTATCAGGCTAACTCCTATGCCTGAAACAGCCTGCCTATGCTTGTGTGACCCCTTCCTCTTTTAAATTCCTCCTCAAAACTCACTTTTCCTTCAATCGCTGATTATGCACCAGCACCATCTACTCCTACTTTAGGTCCCAATCACTGAAAAACCAACAACTAGTGAAGTCCCAAAGATGTTCTTATACTTGTTGTGTATGGTTTGATCACTGAATAACTTAACTTTGGTAAGTATCAACTTAAACGATTTATATACATAACTCAGAGTCAATGGCTATGTCTACACTGCAGTTGGGAGGCATGATTCCCAGCGTAGGTAGACAGACGTGAGCTAGCGTGCTAAAATAGTGGTGTAGACGTTGCAGTACGGGTGCACATTCACATTGCTATTTTTAGCATGCTCTCTCAAGCAGAGCTAGCACAAGTCTGTCCAGAGTGCTGAAAAAAATCACATCTCCCAGCTGCAGGGTAGACATACCCAATATGACTCTGCAGTTATCTGTTTGGGTTTCTGCCAGGACCAGAGGGAAACATGCCACATAAAATTGGTGCTTACTTGCCCCATAGCCCATCCCTGACATGGCCATGGAAAGTGGGGGCATTAAGGCTTCCACAGGCTCCTAGAGAGGGAGAAGATCATGCCAAAGAAGTCCTGTGTCCTATTATCCCTTCTTCTCCCATGCTGTCTTAGCTTCTTTTTTTTCCTTCCACCTAAATTGTTGGAAGGAAGCATTGGCTCACAAGGGCCACATACAAAGAAACTCGACTGTATTTCAATAAGAAAAGGAGTACTTGTGGCACCTTAGAGACTAACCAATTTATTTGAGCATAAGCTTTCGTGAGCTACAGCTCACTTCATCGGATGAAGTGAGCTGTAGCTCACGAAAGCTTATGCTCAAATAAATTGGTTAGTCTCTAAGGTGCCACAAGTACTCCTTTTCTTTTTGCAAATACAGACTAACACGGCTGTTACTCTGAAACCTGTATTTCAATAGTCTACTTTGTGACTCACTTGAGCTGGCCAGAATCAATGTGTCACGACATTTTTGGATCTGTTTATTTCATTCCATATTTTTAGCTAAATGTGATGCAAGTAGAATAGCCAAGACTACAAGGTGTGAAGAAGAATTAATCTTTTAATGGTCTCTTCTCAGTTGTGAAAACGGCCTGCAGCATGCAATTCCTCATTACATCACTACCTATGCTCCACTTCTGCTAGTTTTGGTGGCCAATCCAATCCTCTTTAGGAGGACGGTAACAGGAGGTAAGTTCCTAAATGCAACATTAGTTAGTATATGTGAGGTAAAAACATAATAATCATGTAAAAGCTATGTCTGTATATCCTGTTCTGTGGGGGAGTCTTTTATGAACAAAGCCATGGAAGGATGCAGCTAGTCCAGGGAAAGAAATGCACCACGCTTTTTTAGCATAACAGCTAGGTACCAAAAGCAAGGCTCTGTTGACATTGGGGATTTGCTCCAGGTATGGCATTGGTGGCCAACAACACCATCAACGTAGATGTGCTGATACAAAACACTATTGTAGAGGGCCAAAACTGCATTGCATCTTCTTGAACTTTAGCAGTCTGCCCTGGTACTTGTAGCAGTCTGAACTGTCTATGCTAGGGGCTTGAACTGGTGCAGCTATAGTTGGCCACTGAGAGTTGAAGTCAGGATTATTCTCTAGTGTAGATAAGGTCTAAGTCACTAAGATATTGTAATGAAATGCAACTCCATTGGCTTCTCTGCAGCCCTCTCATTAATTGCACCTGGAGTCAGTTATTAGTTTTATATGTGGTCAAATATGATTGGAATTTGGTTACTCATGACTTTGATGTTAGGAACAAAGGCCTGAAATTGGGCTTGTACACAACTTCATCAGGGGCCTGATGACCACATCTAACTTATTTTTACATTAGAGAGAGGAGCCTGAAATAAAACCTTGTAGCCAAACAATCCCAGACTTTGTATTTAATATTACACCCACCCAATGCTCAGTGTATTACATAATATAAATCCACAAGTTTGCATCAAAATATACACATACTAAAATATATAAAAAAACTCCTGAAAAACCACCAATCCCATTCCAAATGCAATCTCTGTCCCATCTTCCCTTCCATCCCTCATTCCGTAATCCCCACTTCCAAGAAAAGGCTGAGAAAACAGACAGGTTTTTAATAATAATAAAATAAATAAATAATAATAATATTTTGTATTGTGTATATCCTAGAGGCTCCAGCCAGAACCAAGACCTCATTGTTGCCAGGCACTGTACACACAGAACAAAAAGACTGTTCTGCCATATTCACCATACCAGGGTTCTGGTGAACCACAGAAGGAAGTGCGTTTCAGAGCCAAGAGCCCTCACCGAGAACATAGTCCATTTAGATGAGGAGGGGGCGCTCAGCTTATTAGTAGATCATAGCTACCATGGTACCATATGAGAAGGAAAGTAGTCTCTCTTTCTCAGACAGCCAAAGCCTTTAAATGGTCAAAAACTCTTTAAACCTCACTCAGAAATCTGCTGATAGTCAGAGCAGAGCACAGATGTAAACTGTTGTCTGATAATAAGCAAATAAAAGGGGACAAACTCCTTTCCAAGCACAGATGACTGACTTGGCAACTGCAGCTACCTGGGCATCCAGGAGCAGCTACATGTTGATCAAGGTGATGAAACACATTATCCACAGCCAATAAGGAAGTCTATTCTGCTGTTGCCTTCGTACCTGCAGTTCTATAGGTATATAGAGGCTACACTTCTTTATTTTCTCTTCAGTGAATACAGGTTACTTCAGGCTGCACCTTAGGCTTCCATGCTGTAAAGTGAACCAATATTGATTACTAGAGCAGCCATATACTTTCAGTCTCCCTATTTTACATTAATCAAAAGCAACAAACAAGACTAAAGTCTTCATGAGAGCGCACAAAGTGTGCCTGTGTCCCCTATGAATGTCTGTATTGTACACAACCTAGCTGCCCATCTCTGCAGGGGGAGTCCTAAGTGACTTACAGGTGCAGAACTCAGAAAACAAAGGCATAGGAATTGCATAGTTAAACACACTATTGAAACACTCGTTTCATGTTAAGTTTTTAAAAGGTAAAACGGTTATGACCCCTCCTGTTACTTTCCATTTTAAATGGGGCTGATAGAAAGCCAGTGGCAAGTTCTGATGCCACCACTCACTTTTGGATGACACTGTTTTCTTTAATTGTTAAATGGATAAAGGAGATTATTTAATGAGTCACCCTCCCTCTTCTAAACTATCCTACATAGAATTATAGAAATGTAGGGCTGGAAGAGACCTTGAAGTCATCAGGTCCAGCCCCCTGCGCTGAGGCAGGACCAAGTAAACCTAGACCATCCCTGGCAGGTGTTTGCCCAACTTGTTTTTTTAAAAACCTCCATTGATGGGGATTCCACAACATCCTTTGTAAACCTATATCAGAGCTTAACTAGCCTTTTGGTTAGAAATTTTTTCCCTAATATTTAACCTAAATCTTCCTGCAGATTAAGCCCATTGCCTTGTCCACCTACCTTCAGTGGACATGGAGAACAATTATTTACCATCCTCTTTAAAACAGCACTTAACAAACTTGAAGGCTGTTATAAAGATCCCACCCCACCACCGCAACTTTCAAGACTAAACATACCGAGGTTTTTTTAACCTTTCCTCACAGGTTAGGATTTTTAAACCTTTTATCATTTTTGTGCTCTCCTCTGGACTCTCTTCAAATTGTCCATATCTTTTCTAAAGGGTGGTGTCCAAAACTGGACACAATACTAATAGCTGGGGCCTCATAGTGCCAAGTAGAGTGGAATAATTACCTCCTGTGTCTTATATATGACGCTCTTGTTAATACACCCCAGAATATTAGGCTTTTCTGCAACTGCATCCCATTGTTGATTCCATCACTTTATGATACACTATAACCCCCAGATCCTGTTACCATCTAGCCAGTTATTCCCCATTTTGTAGCTGTTCATTTGATTTTTTTCTTCCTAAGTGAAGTACTTTGCACTGTCTCTATTGAATTTCACCTTCTTGAATTCAGACCAATTCTCCAATTTCTAAAGGTCATTTTTAATTCTAATCCAATCCTCCAAGTGCTCACAACCCCTCCCAGCTTGGTGTCATCCACAAATTTTATAAGCATACTCTCCACTTCATTAATGAAAATACTGAGTAGAACTGGACCCAGGTCTGACCCCAGAAGGACCCCACTAGATACACCCTCCCAATTTGGCAGCAAACCATTGATATCTACTATTTGAGTATAGTCGTTCAACCAGTTGTGATCCACCTTACCGTAATTTCATCTAGACCTCATTTCCCTAGTTTGCTTATGAGAAAGTCAAGTGGGACTGCATCAAAAGCCTTACTAAATTCAAGATCTATCATGTCTGGTGCTTCCTCCCTTATCCACTTGGCCAGTAAACCCATCAAAAAAGGAAATTAGGGTGGTTTGGCATGATTTGTTCTTCACAAATCCTGCTGCCTATTCCTTGTAACCCTATTTTCCTCTAGGTGCTTACAAATTGATCATTTAATCATTTGTTTCAGTATTTTTCCCAGTGTAAAAGTTAGGCTGACTGGTCTATAGTTTCCCAGATCTTCTTTGTTCCCCCTTTTAAAGATAAGTGCTATGTTTGCCTTTTTCTGGTCTTCTGGGACCTTACCTATGTGCTCCAGGAGTTGTCTAAGATAATTGCTAACATTTCTGAGATTGCTTCAGCTCGTTCCTTAAGTACCCTAGGATGATTTTGATCAGGCCCTGCCAACCTGAATACATCTAATTTATCTAAATATTCTTTAACTTGTTCTTTCCCTATTCTGGCTTGTGTTCCTTCCCCCCATTGCTTTGTTTCGACTATCTGGTCACCATTAATTCTTTAGTGAAGACTGAAGCAGATCAGGCATTAAACACCTCAGCCTTCTTCATGTAGTCAGTTATTAGTGCTCCTTCCCCACTAAGTAGAGCACCTACACTTTCCTTCATCTTTCTCTTCCTCATAATGTATTTAAAGAACTTGTTCTTACTGCCTTTTATGTCCCTTGCTAGGTGTAACTCATTTTGTGTCTTAGCCCTTCTGATTTTGTCCCTACATGCTCATGCTGTTCTTTTGTACTCCTCCTTAGCAATTTGTCCATGTTTTCACTTTTGGTAGGATTCCTTTTTTGAAATTCAGCTTATTAAAGAGCTCCTGACTGAGCCATATTGGTTTGTTCCTATTCTTCCTCTCTCTCCTTTGCATCAGGATAGTTTGCAGTTGTGCCTTTAATATTGTCTCTTTGAGAAATAGCCAGCTCTCCTGAATTCCTTTTTCCCTTAGATTTTCTGCCCATGGAACCTCACCTACCATTTCTCTGAGTTTGTTAAAGTCCGTCTTTTTAAAAGTCTGTTGTCCTTATTCTGCTACTCTCACTCCTCCCTTTCCTTAGAATCATGAAATCTATCATTTCTTGATCACTTTCACCCAAATTGCCTTCCACCTTCTGTTGCTACCAATTCCTCCCTGTTGGTCAAAATCAAGTCCCACCACAGCAGGAACTTTACCTACTCCTCCTCCCTTTCCCACTCTCTGGATCCTTATAAATAAAAAAAATAAACCCACAGCCATGTACTCATTATACAGTTCTGTACTTTCCAGTTGCCTCATTGCTCAAAGGAAGACAAGGAATCTACACAGAGAATGAAAGACGCCTGGGGACGGAGATTCAGATCCGCTTTTTCAAAATTATGCTGGTGTTCATTATATGGTAGGAGGCGTATTTTTAAAAAAACCTGAATATTTCTCCACTGTGGAAGGTAGGGGGTGTGAATGGTATTGGTGGGCTTGCTATATTTGTTTGTCAACCTGACAGTTTCAAGGGGAGGAATTCTCTAGAAAGGAAAACGTTCTACATTATTTTATTTAGTAGCTGAAGCATTAAGCTGCCTCTTGCAGCTGGGACACAAGTTCCAGAATATATAGAAAAAAAAGTTTGAGCAACTTGAAAACAAAAGCCTCAAAGAAAAATGGCTAAAAAGATGGGTAGGCAGCCGCCTAAAGCAATGTCTGAAAAATACAGTGCTATGGTCACTCTCCACAAGAGTAGCCTCAATATGGTCTGGCTGTGGAATTTCAGATCACTTATTCCCATCTCAAATATGGTATCCTTTGAGAGTTTTCTTTGAAACACAGTTTTGCCTTTCTGCAGTGGCAGCTTCCTTATAAAGTATGCTTCAGCTAGTGCAAAAGATTCTGGAGTACAACTGGGAGTGACAGGTGTTGACTGACTGAACAAAAATAGAGCATCCTTTCGGAGGAAGAAATTATTATTTGCTATTTGTATTACATGAGCACATTTGAGATGAGATTGGGAGTCCATCATGCAAGGCACCACACAAACACATCGCAGCGGATGGTCCCTGCCATGAAGAACTTGCTGTCTAAACAGACAAGACAGAAATAGGGAAGGAAAGGAAACAGTGTCAAAGAGGGGATGTGACCAGGGCTGGCCTTACCGTGAGGCAAACTCAGGTGGCCGCCTCAGGTGCCAGACTGTGGAGGGGGGGGGGCGCCACTAGGACCCAGAGTGTAGAAAATTGTGTTTGCTGCTGGTGCACATGTATTCTCTCTGCTCTAGATGCACAGAGATGGTGGAGTGCTGTGCTGGAGGAAGGGAAGCACAAGAGACATAACAGGCAGACAGGAGAAAAGGTGAGAGGGAATAACAGAAAGCAGCAGGAGCTGCAGGGAGAGAGAGGACGAGGAGCCTCTTAATACCTCTCTAGCACCCCCAGGAGCCTGGACTGATTAACACCAGCTTCTCAGGGAGCTTCCTGTGTCCTGCTGCTTCCCTGAACCCACTTGAGGAGAACAGGCAGTCAACTGAAGTAGTAGGAGCCAGATAGGTCCTTAAGACATTGATATCTTCCCTCACTCAGGCCCTGCTACCAGCCTGCTTATTTGTCCCCTCCATAGAGTGTTGAGAGCCACTAGAGCTGGGACAGAACAGCACTCATGAGTGAAAGAAGAAAATGCCCCTCTGGGACAGCATTCAGAAAAAGAAAGAAAGCAAAGGAAGCTTTTCTATCTAAGCGGGAAGGAGCTCTCTTGAGATACATAGACACAAATGTTCACGGTGAGCCTTCCGGCCCCAGTGAGGATGTGAGTGGTGAGGAGATGCCTGATCTTCCAGTTAGTCAGAGTGCAGGTGACCGGGCAGCTACCGCAGCATCCATATCTCCATCTCAAATGGATGTAACCCTGCACATTCCTGCAGAAAAGTGTAGATCAGAGAAGAGTGTGGTGGAGGCGCAAGAAACAGCTGCTGCTGAGTTTAGTTCCTTAAGTCAAGATGTTGTAACAACAACAGTACCTAGTGAAAATGTCCCTGCAATGGTGACTGTCAGAGAACATTTTCTAGAATGTATTGACATTGACGATACTACAGGAACTGATATGACAAATGTGCTTCTTAAAAAGCTGGAAGATACAGAAATTGCGATAGCTGACATGAGAGGCCAGGGCTACCATAATGGTGCCAACATGAGAGGAAAGAACAGAGTGCAGACATGGATCCCTTGTCTCATGCAGTTCTCATTCATTGAACTTGGTGGTCAGTGATGCAGCATCAGCTTCTAGTGAGGCTGCTGAATTTTTTAATGTAATTCAAAGCATCTATGTATTTTTCTCTGCATCATCTCATCGATGGCAAATTTTGAAGCAACATCTGTGAACATCCTCTCTGACACTGAAACCACTGAGTGACACACAATGGGAAAGTCGAGTACAGGCGGTAAAGCCTATCAAACACCAAATTAGGAAGACAGATGATGCCATAGTTGCCATTATGGAGGATAATGCTATGACAGGAATTGTTCATGGGAGAACAGTAGCAGAGGGAAATGGAATCACCAGAAACATACATAACTTCAAATTTCTGTGCGGCTTAGTGTTGTGGCATGACATACTGTTTGAAATAAATGTTGTAAGCAAGAGACTCTAAGGTGTTGACCTTGATATATATGGAGCAATGGAACAACTGGACAAAGCAAAGTCATACCTACATCTTACCGGTCAGATGAGGGATTTCAAAACGTTCTGAAGAGTGCACAGAAGTTGGCAGAGGAACTTCACACTGAAGCTATTTTCCCACACATTCTAGAATACAAGAGTGTGACGAAGTGGGACTGTACTTAATGTTCTCACTGAATACTGTGTGGGTGCGTCAGTTTCCCCTATGCATTTCTTAAGTATCTAAGTGGTGGGATAAGGGTGTGTGATTGTTGCAGAGCCCTTGAGGGCCAGTGTGATGGTGTTTGCACAGAGAATGGTCGACACCCTGTCTCCTGGCAACTGATGGCCTGGGACCCTCACATGCAAGATGCCAACTGAAGGTTTTGGAGAACAAAGAGATCAGGTGGCCTCCTGGCCCAGGAAAGAGACAAAGGCCAGAGGAGGGGCAGGAGAGTTTCAGTTTGGAGCTGGCTGGGGAAAGCGAGGGAGGCCCAGACCCGGGGTCTGGCCTCCCTGGCCCCAAAAAGGACCTGACTGAGGGGTCCTGTTCTCTGTACCTACAAGCTCTGTTTTGGATTGTGTTCCTGTCATCTAATAAACCTTCTGTTTTACTGACTGGCTGAGAGTCACGTCTGACTGCAGAAGTGGGGTGCAGGACCCTCTGGCTTCCCCAGGAGCCCCGCCTCTGTGGACTCGCTGTGGAAAGCGTATGGTGGAGCAGGGGATGCTGAATGCTCCGAGGTCAGACCCAGGAAGGTCGAAGCTGTGTAAGCTTCTTGTCCTGGAGACAGTATGCTCACAGAGAGGCGGCTCCCCCAGAGTCCTGACTGGCTTCATATGGAGTAGTTCCAGAGCATCGCTTGGTGACCCTGTGAGAAAGAGTCACCGAAGAAGAAGACATTTTGATTACAAGGCACGGGATAATCCCATAAGAAACCCCAAACAACAATTCAAAGTTGAATTCTTTAACCAGGTGCTAGACTATGCAATACAGTCAGTTGAAGAATGTTTCATGCAGCTCAAGGAACACAGCAGTATATTTGGGATGTTGTATGATATTCCAAAACTCCTCACTATACCTGAAGAAGACTTACACCAGCAATGCAGGGCACTAGAGACAGTGTTGACACATGATGACATGCGCGATATTGATGTGAGTGATTTAGGTGATGAACTGAAAGCCCTTTCAAGATACATTTCAGCAGGATCAACTCCAAAGGCTGTTCTGGAATATATGTGCACAAACAAGATGACCACCCTCTTTCCAAATGTTTTCGTTGCTCTGCGCATACTTCTAACACTTCCTGTAACAGTTGCCAGTGGAGAACCCAGCTTCTCCAAGCTGAAGTTAATAAAAACACATCTACACTCCACAATGACACAGGAGAGGCTGGTCGGTCTTGCAACCATCTCAATAGAGCATGAGCTGGCCCAGACTGTGGACCTTCAGGAAGAAGTTCAAATCTTTGCAACCAAGAAGGCAAGGAAAGCACCACTTTGATTATTCAAACAGATAAAAATGTCAGTGTTAACTATGCAGACAAGAAAAGTTACATTTGCTGTTCAGGCATTTGAAAGTTAAGTGTCACTTAAAATTTTTGAACAAGGCATTTTAAGTTGTTAGTTCTCCTTTATTGGGGTAGGTAGCAGAGCAGAACCATGAGAGGAGCCGAACAGGAAGAAGGCAGAATTGAGACCTTTCAAAGTTTTGGCCGAAGCGAGGGGGCATGGGGGCATCATTTGAGCTCCCTACCTTAGGTGCTAAAATGTTATGGGCCGGCCCTGGATGTACCTTAGGTCATGCATGGAGCAGCTTGTTAAAGTGGACAGGCTGGGGGAATGGAGCAGGGAAGAAATGAGGGGAGGAAGGTGGAGGGAGAAAAACATGAGGTTTTCATATAGAATGGGAACTTGATTGCAAAAAGAAAATGGCAAAATCCTTTTTTTTTTTTTTTAAACAAATGCTGGACTTAGGAAACCAGCCTGACCCATTTGACTATGCAGGAGAAATACAGAAAAATTGCACTAAAGTCTGTTCACTAGGGCTAAAACCTGGGCTTTCTGACATAGCCTCTCTTTGGCGCTGAAGATTATTGATTCATTTAACTTGATGTTTGCTATCTGACCATGAGCTGCCCTTGTTGGTAAGAACTGTTGGTACATTATGGCAATTTCAGAGTCATCTGTAATCCTCTTTTGATGTCACTTTTAAAGTCCATTTTAATTTAACTTTGAAGTTTGTGGTTGTTTAGGAAATGATGTGCAGCAATGTAGCAATGCTATATATATTTAGCGTATGTATGAACATTGCAACTCTACTTATGTGCCGTATTATAATGTGACCTTGATACCAGAATGCCCCCTTGTGTCAGGACATAATGTTGCAAGACTCTTCCTCTTTAACACCCCTTGTTGTCCCAGTTCTGCAATGGTCAGCTGCCTCCATGGCCCAGAGGCCAGCTCCTCAAGTCTCAGTCCAGTCCCCTTCCAGGGTTAACAGAACACAAATTAAATCCTAACTCAAAATAGCCACCTGGGCATTAAAGCCCACAATATAAACACTAACCCTTCATAGAGACCCAACATTGTCAAGGTTGGGCCTCTGACTGGGTCAGGTTACTTGGGTTAGGGCAGGAAAAGCCTTCTTTCCCTTTTCTGGCTTCACCCAGAATTGGCCTGTACTAGATACAGCCACTGCTTTTTATCTGGCCTGCTGGGTCGTGATTGGCCTCTACCTGCTTCCGGTCCTGCTAGATCTGGAGGACCAACTCTCTCTGGTTTTGCCTGCAGCTGATCATGGCAACCACTAAATGTCTGAACTCACTACCCTTCCCTTCTGGCAAGGCACCTTCTTCTGCCAGGGTATGCCAAGGCAGTGAGGCCTTTGGCCGGAAGCAACAAATGCCTGGTACACCATGTCACAGGCTGCAACTATAAGAAGGTGCTGATGATGACATTCTCCATTATAGACTGTAGTACATTCTAGTCTTGTATTTTCTAATCAACCTGATTTAATTCTGCATTTTATCAGCCTGCAGCAGGGTGGAATGCTAGGATTTCATTCTGTTTGGTTATGTCTATTTCTTTGTCTCAGGCTGGGTTAGGAAAAGGATTTTGTTTCCTGATCATATTCTCCCAGACCTGCTGCTCCTTCATATTGTTGGCCACAAGCTTTAGCATTTAAAAAAACCCAACAGATTTCTCCCTCTCCCTGCCAACAATCACCACAATTATGCTTTGGTAAAGAAACTACTGTATATACAAAAAAAAAAATCTGTCTTTTTCTTTTTCTCCTCTTTATCCCTGCAACAGCTGGTCATCGAACATCATCAATGAGAGCCTGTTGTTTTACCTTGAAATGCAGCCAGATATCAATGGAAACCCCCTGAAAAATGTCAGAAATGCTGCACTGATCACATGGATTATAATGGTAGGTCAACCATGATTTTTATTAGTCTTGGAAGTAGCTTTTGTCTGACAGGAAGCAGCACCACTGTAATGATTGTTTATTTCTTTCAAAATATAATCACCACTCCATACAAAAAAAATTGGAGAACATTTTCCAAGTCACAGGAACTATTCTTCATATGAAACTCTGCAAGAAGAATGAAGGAATGCATTTTGCCCTGACTGACCCTTCTGTGCATCCCTACTGAAGTCAAGGTGATTCATTCATTTTTAAGACCAGAAAGGACAGTTATGGTCATCTATTGTGTCTTCCTGAATAACAGACTACAGAGTTTCCACCAGTGATTACTGAATACAGGCTAACAACTTGGGTGCTTACTAGCAATTTCAGTCTGTATTTGTAATGAAGGTTATTTGCTTTGCTCCTTAAAGCTGCTATGTAGAAAACATCTGTATATAGAGAGAATAATTACTTGAGAGAAAAATATAGTGGTCTTTCAGAGCAATGATCTAAAATACTGTAGGAACACTACTAAAGCATTTTGGACCATTACTGGACTGTGATTTACCCATCCCCCCATAGCGTAATGTTCCTGGAATAGTCAAAAGGGGTTATTCTGGAGTTGATGATGCAGGTAGCTTCTTTGGGGAGATCTTACATATCTGCAAAGCCTCTTAGTAAAAACATGCTCTTTGTTTTTCTTTTTGAAATGACAGAACAATTTTCTAGAGGAGGGTCAAGGATATATTTGGATGAGTGTTTTTATTAAGTGGACATTAAACATGTGAAAGGCACTAAAACTCTTTTAGTTTGAGTTATGGCATAGCTCTAGCTCTGAATAATTCCCTCCCTTCCCACTTTCTGGGATTCTTATAGAGATTTAAAGAATCTGTGGCCAGACGGGCCCATTTGATCATCTAATCTGACCTCCTGTATATCACAGCCCATTACATTTCACCCACTTATCCATGTACTGAGCCCAATAATTTGTTTGGCCAAAGTGTATCTTCCAGAAAGGCATCCAGTCTTGATATGAAGATGTCAAGAACTGGAGAATCCATTGCTTCCCTTGCAAGTTTAACCCATGTTACCACCAATTTTTCTTCTCTTAAAACTGCCTCCCCTATTTTTGTGTCTATGTGCGCCTTGGCTACAGCCCTCTGCCCACAGAGGACTCACCAGGGCTCCTTTACAAGCATTGTTTCTAAATCTGCCAGTCAGTGGAGCATCAGTATTCACCTTTCAATTTTTGCAGCTGAGCCTGGCTAATCTGGCCTGCAGTATTATGGATGAATGTACGCCTCTTGTGTATGGAACATGCCCCCCACTCCCAGAACACACATGATACTCTGGCACCTCCATCTCCGAGGACCTATTTCTCTCTTTCCAGATTTTATCCTACATTAGTGTTACAAGGGTTAAATTACTCTTCCCACTCCCCCAGCACACTCTGCTTCCTTCTGACAAGCAACCAGGCACCCCCAAGTACCTACCTCTCCATTTCCAGGTTTCATCCTGTATTAAAGGAGTAAGTGATGCCACTCACATGGTGCCCCCTTCTCTCCCAAGGGCTGAACACACTCATGTGACACAGCTCTCGGCTTTTGCTGGCCTGGAGGGCAAGAGGTCAAGTCTAGGAATGAACTGTTTGTAGGCTGGCTATGAAAATAAAGTGCTGATTTCCCAGGAGAAAAATAGAAACATCCAAATCATTTACTTGCCAAATATCCAAGGAAGTGGGGACAGAAGTGATTCTTGAGAGACTGTCTCAGCTGGCCAGTTTTTTAATCCAACCATGATGGACTGGTTCATGAGTCAGCAGCAGTTACAAGCGGACTGATCACTGTTTAAGAACTTGGTTATCTGTGAGTGGCTGCTCTCAATATGTTTGGCTCTGCTTTCACTGAAGTTTTATAATTGCTCATGTAAAATAAAATTCATAAGACACAGTGGAGACTGTTAAAGCACATTGAGGGCCATATTTATCCCTGATACAACTCAGTGGAGTAGCTGAGGTCAAACCAGGCAAGCATTTGACCCCTTGTGTTCTCAGTGTTATTGTGTACCAGAACAAGGCCTTTGGTTTCTTACCTTGATTTGCTTGTGGCTAGAAGAAACATAACATGTACTTTCATCTGGATGCAGATGGGTGAGTTTTACAACATCTCTCAGAGGCAGCAATTTGTTCACTGTGAGGAAAGTCTCTCTGTCTATGCTGTAATAAAAAACCCGAGGCATGGCCAGGCCTGCAGAATTGGGCTTGTGGGGTTTGGGCTATACAATAGCAGTGTAGACATCTCCGGCCTGGTCCCTAATGTCTATACTGCAATTGTATAGCCTGCAGTCCTGCGAGACCAAGTCAGCTGACCCAGGCTTTGAGACTTGGCACCGTGAATTTTTTATTGCAGCGTAGATGTACCCTTAATGCACAGGAATGGTTTCACTTGGCTTGAAATTCACCACTCTGTTGATTTTAATTCCCATCACAATTCTCCTTTCTTCTCTTTTCCAGGGAGTGCTGAATCCAATGCAAGGCTTTCTCTTCACACTCGCTTTTTATGGCTGGACTGGGTGGAAACTGAACTTGAAGTGGCAAAAGAGAGAAATACCGTGGGAATCAATGTCCACATCAGCTGTTGCTGACAATGGCTACCCTTCTGCTGTTGGATCCTCTGTGAACTACCAAAGCAACATCCACAACTCAAAGAAGACAACAATAGCCAGCAGCCAGCAGACCGATGAGGCCTTAAGCATGCTGTCTGAAGGTAACACTATCAGTGATGACAGGTTATCCAGAAACTCTCCTATCTATCAGGGCTGGTAGTTTGCATAGCATAAAGCTGAATGTTACCTCTCCCATTGCCATGACCCTTAATTAACGACAGCACAGAATGCATCACTATTTGCTCCAGGGCTTGGCTGGGGCCTTGTCATCTGTCACATCCTACATATTTCCTGGAGGCATAAAAGATAACTTATGTCTTCAGTCCCCTTGTAGTGAATGTGAGAGAAGATGATTCTGTTTGATGAATGCCTGATTGCTTTCCATTATGTTGGCAGCAGTCTTTTTGAAGCTCAGTGTTTCTTAATTAACCTCATTGATTTCTTTTCGTACATTTTTGTTTTAACCTCTCTTGTAAACTGTACTTCAGCAGAATATTATTTTGTTTAATAAACAAATTACTATTGTGTTGGGTTTTTCTAACTCTGGCCCCTTGCCTGACTTTCAGGAGAGCAGCTCTGTATCTGGAATTCTATCGCTAGGATTGTAGGGACGCAAAATTGTCATCCTTAAAACAATGTTCAAATGTTGGAAAGACACAACTTTGACACAGATATGAATTTGCATTGTTTGCATATAGAACCCTGCTTAATAACTCTTGTTTTACCCTGCCCATTTTAATTTTAGTGGGATATTTAACTGTGCTTTTATCTAAATGCGGTTGCAATTAATAGGAATATAGTCTTTTCGTACAGTGCAGTCTGGTATTTAAACCATTAAGGGATGCAGAGTATAATTTTCAGTCATCTAAATGACTTTGGTGCCTAAATCCAACCAAAAGACAGTGAAATGTAACCTGCAGTCCAGAGGAATGGTCTATTTGATTTCCTAGTTTACTGAACTCCAGGAAATTCAATCAAGAATATTTATTTCCTTCCTTAACTATTGTGCTCAGCACTGTGGTGTCTACGCACCTGTGCCCAAATACTTGTTAAAACAGGTTGATTGTTAACTAGCTATTGGGACTCAGTCTACAGTGCTTGTGCATGGTTTAAACAAGGGTTATCACTGAATGCGATGAAGTGAGCTGTAGCTCATGAAAGCTTATGCTCAGATAAATTTGTTAGTCTCTAAGGTGCCACAAGTCCTCCTTTTCTTTCTAGGTTACTGTGTGGTTATACTGACCAGTCCAAACTGAGCACCAGTTTTAAAAAACATGGTAGTCCAGGCATAGGTTAGAACAAATCTTTAAGTCAATTCAAACAATTTTGTACTGGCTGTCCAAACTGTGTTATAACTGATTCTAGTACAACCATGTTTAAGCATAAATAGATCATCGAAAACCGGTGTAACTTTTTTTAAATTAAAGAGTAGAATGATAATAGCCATACTGCTGAGAGTTCCAGGAAGGTCAGAAAAGCAGGCTTAGTTGGAGCTAAAAAAAATGTGATCTGACTATATTCAATAAAAAGGAGATACAGTAAATTGATAAATGCTGGGACTGATCTTTAAAGAGCTGCAGTTGCTTCGTAGAAAATCTTTAAAATCACACTCTTTAAAAACAATCAGTCTATCTTTTTTTCTCCCCAGCCCCACACCTTTTTTCTGTTAGTAGGGCCATTTGCATGTAACAGGATATTTTATTTTGTAAGAATTTCCTCTCCTCCAGAAGTTAGTTAGAAGGAAATTCAAAAGTAACATTAACAACAAATGTTTGAGAGTCAGGAAGCTAGAATGTGGGACCAGTAGTGTAAAACACCTACCTCACAGCAAGTCAGGAAATACAGCTATGTTTCCAATGCTGACCTGAACTCTGCTTATCCACTCTCACTGGGTAGGAGACCCACTACTACTTATCCCATGATAAAGAATTGTCTTCCCCATTTTGTAGATGAATTACAGTTGTATGGTCTTGGCTTTTATGATGGTAAATCATGCAGCCAGCCTATATCAGGTAGGGGGTTGTCTCAGGCTCAATTTGGGAGCACACTGGGAGTATTTTCAGGTTGAATGTGGAAATATTTATTGCTGGCCTATGTCTAGAGTGTTTGGTCTCAAATTAGTATTGGGAAGGTGGCTCAGGGAGAGTGGAGATAAAATCCAATCCACAGTAGGACAGTAGACTGAGTCAGGGTCTTGTGGAACACACATGAGATGTGGCTTCTGCCTTAGACCATGTCGGGGCAGGGCAGTCTGGGCTCTAATTAATAGTAATATCTACAGTTTACTGGCCAGTCAACACTTTTCTCTGGGACATTGGGGTGTCCGTGACTCTCAGTTGAAAGGTAGATGTGGAATGGTGATTGGGCCAGGGACCAAATTACCGAGCACTTATACATTCAAAACAATTGTCCAGCAAGTTACATTCAGCTCAAACAACATAGGTTAGGGACATACCCACAATTAATTGTACATGATCGTATTTTGCACACACCAGAGCATAACAAAGCCCAGCTGAATGAACACTTGAATAAATAACATTGTAAAATATATAAATAATATAACAAAGCTAGAACATAATTTGGAATAAAACGATTAATGCAGTGGAATCCTCATGATATGGGTATTTGTGCATCATGGTAGATGATTAAACTAACTATGTTCCAAAAGCTATATGACAACAACAAGCTGGATTATTAAACACAAATACACAATATATGTTCTCTGCACAAACTCGACGTTTGGTTTTAGGTTGTGTTAATTATAACAGTAAAATGCAAACGGTCAGGAACACAGTGTATCTTATCCCCTGCTATCATGGGATGTGCTTTCCCAAACCAGCCTGAATTTATCCATCGGGGTAGAGTGGGGCTACATTTTGCCCAGGCAGTTTCATACAGATGATCACGCTAATTGTATGGCTGAAATGCAAAGAGGTAAAGTTCTTGCACACCAAAGCTACACATTTGAGGTTCCTCTAGCTGTTAATTGTTTACGTGTTCTGTACATCTCTTAAATCCTTCCTCTGATCTCCCCGATTATATATACACTGAAGAGGCATTAGAATCTAAAATGCTTACTATGGCTTTGGTCTAGGATGCCTATTTCTTCTGCCATACTACAAGACTTGTACTCCTAAAGGCAGCATAATATGTATGTGAGGAGAGGTGCATCATCTTCCAAGATTCAGTTGACCTTGACAGGGGAAGGGTTTATCAAGATCAGATATACAGCAGTTACACATGGGGATGTTAGGGCAAAGGGTGGATAAGTTGGGAAAGTCTGGATGAATCCAGATGGTGGTTTGGTCACTCACCTGTTAAAGAGGTTTGCATTCTGTTAACAAACAATGTTCCTAACATCCATTTGTGCCTCTCTCTCTCTCTCATCTGAATGGAAATCACTCTCTTACTTACATTCCCAAGTTAAAGGATGGTATTCTTTTAGCCTGAGTAAAACCTCAAACCACAACAGACTTTAGATACATAGGATGGATTACACCAGGATGAATTTGGCCGAGAGAGAAAGGAAATGATTTAGCCTTTCATGGCCAATGGTAAAAACCATGACAAAAACAAAACTTTGGTTTGATTTAGAAATTATATCAATTAGCATGTAACTGTCAAATAAAAATAAACCCAACAGCTTGTGTTTCTATGGTATTCAGGCAACAAACAATACTGTTAAGTGCCACAGAAAGGTTATTTCAAGTTTTGTGTATGAAAGGAGCCTCCATCTTCCATTTATAAATGTGAAGATCTAGTTAAAGATGAACTAGAGAGTTAGTTTCCAAGATGCTGTTCTCCTTTGTAGTAGCCAAAGAGCAAATGTTATCATGTTCTACACCCCACAAAACACATTTTTTGCTAGGACTTTAGCAGTAGGAATATTGTTACAACTCCAATGCCACTGTTAAGTTATCTAGCAGTAGGAAATACAACAAAACAGAGCACTTTTACAGTGAGAATCTTCCAGTGGCTGGATGAATTGACTTCAGAACTACTTTGCACCACTCAGGTGGCATGTGCTGGATAATGGGGTTGATAGTATTTTGAGAGTGCAATGCTTTAATGCTTACCTAAAGAGAGTGTTCCCTTTGCGTAAAATTTACCTCACCTCAAAGCATGGATTAATGGGCTTTGAGCAGGAGAAGTGTGAACATAAGAACAGCCATGCTGGGTCAGAGCAATGGTCCATCCAGCCCAGTATCCTGTCTTCCAAAAGTGGCCAATGACAGATGTGTCAGAGGAAATGAACAGAACATGGCAATTATCTAGTGATCCATTCCCTGTTGTTCACTCCAATTTTCTGCCAGTTAGAGGCTTAGGACACCCAGAGCAGGGGGTTGGATCCTTGATCATCTTGGGTAATAGCCATTGATGGACTTATCCTCCGTGAACTTATCTAACTCTTTTTTGAACCAGTTATAGTGTGTGGGTTTGGAAAGGTAATGCCTCATCTCAGTCTGTGGGTGGGGAATTGTGGAGCTCTGGATCCATTACTCCAAATAGCAGGCTCCAGGCAGTAGAGACCATAACATCTATCCATCCATACAAGTTGGACTTGTAGCCATTGGATCCACAAAAACACAGTCAGTCTCTTATCCCACCTCCTATTCTAGCTTCTCACTCCCTTTCTTGTCTTCCCTGGCCTATTTGAAGCTGGTGCAGAATCTAGCGCTGATGTGTACAGGGTGTGTGGACAAAGGCCCCTGTACACCTGTTCTGCAGCATCCTGAGAAACCATGGAAATGTGTAAAGAACCTCTCTCTCTCTAAAAATAAGGTAGCATTTTAAAACCATTTAGCTCTGAGACGTTTTGTTCAAGAAGCATAAAGAATAAATTCCATCATACCTGCATTAGATGAAGTGTTCTTGTCCTACTTGTCACACTCCCAAGTAGTACCAGAGCTAACAACAATATCTGAACCTAGGTGGATGTTAATTTCAGCTAGGAAAATGTACAAGCAACTGGCTGCAATGCGCTGTGGCCTATTACAGCAGATCTTGTGTGAACTTTCTTTTAAAAAGCCAACTATCTCCCTTCAGGCTACAGTGTTCAACAAAATACCACAGTTTCTGTGGAAATGTCATGAACTTCATCCCTCCTCCCCCATCATGTGCCCCCATGTGACAGGGAGATCCGCATATTTGTTGCTTTAACAAATATCTTTGCTCAAGGCACCAGAAATTATTGGCCAACGCTCACAGACTCTCCCACAATCACATTAAGTACTCTAAGTTTAATAACCTAGCTCCCCAATAGCTCACTGGGCAATGCAATCAACCATTTCTCTAGGAATGCAATTACACTGAAAGCAACAAGGCACAGGATAGATAAAGATAACTTTTGCTGGCCTCACATACTGTCTGTCTGAATACATAAACCTTCTGGCCAAAGAGCTCTGTGGTCTGAAAGCTTATGTGCTGAGACTCCTACCGTATATTGTTAAACAGAACTAGCACTTTGCCATCTTATTTTTTTAAATAACCCAGTCAATAATTATTTCCACCTATTCCTGAAAGTAACAGAGTCCTTTCTCTTTTGTTTTGCTAGGTTCTGATGCTAGCACAATTGAAATCCAGATCCCAAGTGAGCTACATGACTTAGAGGAGAATGATGCTGATGTTGAATAACTTGGAAAACTGTGAAAGGCATAAGTTGGGTATCTGGAGACACGAAGACGTTCTCAAGGATTTGCCTGATTGTTTCCCCTCTTTTATAATTCACGTATCTTCCTCCCCTGCCCCCCAGCGACGCCCTCAGTACATGTATGATTGCTGAGTTCACTTGCTCTTAACAATTTTCTAGCATTCAAATTGAAAGAGCACTTTTTTGATAGATTTAAATGGCCTGAGCTGTGGACTAGACACAGAGGGTCAGATTCAGAGATAATGTTTAAGGTGGTTTGAGTTAGACTTCTTTACATTCACTCATCCTTACACATGGCTAGAAAGTGTAAGTTAAAGTACAGAGTAACCACCTTCAAGAAGCACCTGCTTATGAGGTGCGTTCTCTGTTCAGCTCTCTCTTCTCACCCTTCAGTATGTGAACGTAACAGGGTTGCCACTTACCACTAGTGTGCCTCCTTGCGTCTTGGTCTGGGAATGTAGCTCTCACGGCATCCGGTGCCTCCTTGCTGCGTGTTGATCTGCGAGTTGCTTCTGTAACTTGGCTCTCTGGCCAGGTCACCATTTAATCCACCCCTTCTAGAGTTACAAAATCCAACAGGACAAATGACCCAAATGCCATCTCCTGAGGCTGTTCATCCCCAGCTTGGGGCTCTATGCCACTATACCAGTGGCTAGCGGGGGAACTCGAGCCTGCCCACTACTCCGGGTTCCAGTCCAGGGATTCTTCAAGCAGCAGCCTAGATCTGCTCAGTCCTACTCCCAGTTGCTGTTTTACTGGGCTCCATCCTACCCAGCCTCTCCATCTTCTTGCCTGTTTCTGGGTTTACCACTGGAGCTTACTCTATTCCCTGTGACTACTTCACCACCCCTAGCCTCTTGCCAGACTCTTTACTCTAGGGTAGGATATCCAGGCTTACTCTCTGCCTGGACTTCTTCCTTATCCCTGATGGTCTCCCTCCTCCAGGGAGTGACTGCGGACTCCTTCCCCTGCATCTCCCTTCTGCTTTCAGCCTCCTGGCTTTATAATGCTGTCCCAGTCCTTCCCCAGCAGGACGTCACTCTTAACTAACCCTGACCCTGCATCTTGCCAGGTAACTAATTGGCCTCTCAGGCCCTTGATAACCGTAAAAGGGCTGGTGTGGGGTGCACACCCCAGTACAGTGAATTATACAAATTAGGCTCCCTTTGACTCAGATTCTAAGGTGGTGTGCAAAGGGACCTGTAAATTACATAATAAGGTGGTGAAAGTCCAAGCAAGTAAATCAAGGGAGTCTAGATGGAATCTAAGTTGATATAACATATACATTGAAGGGCTGGATGTAAATTATACTCACTTTTACTCCCTCTTCATTTACTTAAACTCTCCTCTGAATTTGGTCCACATGGTCCAAAGAGATGATTCATTTGCCAAAAAAATAAAAAATAAAAGGCTAGGCAAAGACTTATTTTGAGACTGATGGATGTAATTATGATGATGATTGTGTACTCAAGGAAATTTAATGCAAATTCCTGTCGAGTCTAGATTAGCATGACCTAGGTTGTTTTAGGGTGACAGATTAATTCAGCATACTGGTTGACTGTAAAAAAAAAAAGTTTCTGGCACAAGCTGGGTGTATTTTTAGTGAGAAAAATCTGATCATTTTGAATTTGTACATCATGCACTGTATGTACGGTATCTTTCCTGCTGGTGGAAAATGCCATGCTTTTATTGATATAGCTTTGCTTCTTTTTGTTTTGTTAAAACCCCATGGGCCAGATCTTCATCATGAAGTCAATTAAACTATTCCAATTTACACCAACTGAAGATCTGGCTATGTGAGACATTCCTTCTGGTTAAGGTCCTTTTAACTAGTTGTTATAAAACTAACTGCAGCTTTTATGTATGTGTTGTCCTTTAATGTCCACAGTAAGACTTAGAACCTTACAAAGACTGTAAGCTACTTTGACCTATAGCTATCTGAGCTATAGTTCAAATTCTGTTGTCAGTGTATCTCAGCAGAGTTGATGGAGTCAGTGGAGTTACGCTGGTGTAACAGAAACAGAATTTGGCCCTACGTATTGAGTTTGGACTCTTCTTTGAAGATAGTTATATTTTCAGATTATAACAGGAACCATTCTTTTGGCCGAGTAGAAAGGACATATTTTTCCCTCTCTGGACAGGATGACTCAGGAAGAAGTGAAAAAGCCAATAGCTGCCTTTTCATTTACCTCATATCCCTAACCAACCAAATGAGTATTTGAAATAACTGTAGGTGTCACTTTGTGATGTTAGAAAGAACTCTTCAGGAAAACACTTCTTGGTGTAGAGGCAGAGGAGATCATATACCTTTCCCAAGATTCAGGTAGAATCCAACTCACTTTAGGAGTGTTTGCAGTGGGTTGGAAGAGGAGGTTAATCCCTAACAATCTGTAATCTGCATTGGAAATCACCACACTGACTTTAGCTCAGCCGTGCTTAAAACAGAGAAATATTGAATAGAACTGGAATAGTGACAGTCTCCTCCTGGAAACTTACCAGAGGTTGACTCATGAATGTCCTCAGATTCACAGTGCATCAACAGCAGTATTTCATCAACAAGAAATCTATCCACTGCTGTATAGAAGATCAGAGTAAAAGTAATTCACTTCCACAGATTGAAAAACAATATACAACTTCTCTTCAACAAATTGTACTTAAAATAGGCACCTAGCCACTGTACAAGACAGCTTCAGGTCATCTACCAATGACACTGGTTGAAGAAAGCCAGTGAAAACTAATTTGAACTTTGCTGTAACACACCTGTCAGAATGGCAGACATTTGAAGCTTTCCAGGACATGGACTGTGTATTCATCTGTGTTTGTAGTGGGCTCCCATCCTGGTTTGGGACCTTTGGCGGCTACCATAATACAAATGATTAATAATGAGTTGTTTCACCGTGATCCACGTGTCTGTTTCTTTACTGAAAAGTACTTTTTGAAATGGTCAAGGGGGAGAAAGCTGTATGACTGTGTGTTGCAGTAAGCTTGGCAGCCAATGTGCAGAAACTTCGCAACATATAACAAATTCCTATTACTTGATGTTCCTCTCAGTCACATGACAAGTTTGCCAAATAGAGATCAGCCTGCCACAGTCCCTCAAAATGGAGTAAATACTAATTAATATCAAGATGTTAATGATCTACAGCAATACTCCCCCACTGCAACCTGTTGCAGAGGAAAAGGGGGTCTGATCCTCCTTACTCTCCAGGCTGCCACCGCGACCCTCACCAGGAAAAGCGGCATAAAGAAAGAAAGAAAGAAGTAGTAGTTCCAATATGATCCTGAATCTCTTTAGAATCGGTTGACAAAGGGGTGGGGCTAACTCAGAGACAAAAGGGTTTTAAAAAGCCAGCTCCTAAGCGACCAGAGGAGTTAGCGAACAAGGGTGTTTTGTGAGGGAGTTCTCCAGGTCATAGGCAACGACTCTGTGGGTGCCTCCTAGGCAAGGCTGAGAGCTTCTTAACCAGGCTCTAGCCTGCCATCCTTTGATCCCTAATCCCTTTAGGATACTTTGACAAGGGGATGGGGCTAACTCAGGAAGAACAGGGGTTTAAAAAGCCAGCTCCTAAGTGACCAGAAGAGCTAGTGAACAGGGGAGTTTTGCGAGGCAGTTTAGAGAGGGAATGTGAGTACCAAATATACCTAATAAACAGTCTCTAAATGTAAACAAATAACGCCCCCCTCCAAAAAAACCCCTCCTCTCATGCAAAGAACAAACAAAACAAAACCTCTGCAAGAGTAAAAACAATGCAGGCAGAAGTCCAGCAGCACAGTGGGGGCTATCCAGTTTATTGCGCTGAACACAGCATGTACGACTACCTGCCCAGATGAACTGAAAGCCCTTTAAGACCGTGGAGCTTCAGGAAGCAGTTCAAATCTTTGCAACCAAGAAGGCACGGAAAGCACCACTTTGACTATTCAAACAGATAAAAATGCCAGTGTTTACTATGCAGACAAGAAAAGTTAAATTTGCTGTTCAGGTGTTAGAAAGTTAAATGTCATTTAAAATTTTTGAACAAGGCATTTTAAGTTGTTAGTTCTCCTTTATTGGGGTAGGTAGCAGAGCAGTACCATGAGAGGAGCAGAACAGGAAGAAGGCAGAATTGAGACCATTCCAAGTGTTGGCCCAAGCGAGAGGGCATGGAGGCGTCATTTGAGCTCCCCGCCTCAGGTGTCAAAATGTTATGGGCTGGCCCTGGCGGTGGGGGAGGGGTGGGGGGAAGGGGGGTTCAGTGAGACTCCAGCAGCTCCTGTCCACCACTGGGGGGTGGGGGAGAGGGCAGGGGGATCCCACCAGCTCCCCTCCGCCACAGGATGGGGCAAGGGGACGCTGGCAGCTTCCCACTATGGTGTCGGCAGGGGGATTCCAAGAGCTCCCTGTCACTGGGGAGGGGGCAGGGAAAACCTGCTGCTCCCCTCTGCCGCTGGGGGCAGGGGTACTCTGGAGCTCTGAGTCCCCATGGGTGGTGGGGGCCCCAGCACTCTCAGCCACCCTGCAGCCGCCCAGTCCCTTCCCATTTCATCATGGATATTTTTAGTAAAAGGCAGGGACAGGTCACGGGAAATAAAGAAAGTGTCACAGAAGCCAGTGACCTGTTCCTGCCTTTTACTAAAAATATCCATGATGAAATCTTAGCCTTACCGATGATTTTCTTTGTGCAACTGAGCTGTCTCCCAACACAGGATATTTGGACTTTGCCTCTTTTTGTGCAAAAACCAACACACTTTAGACTTGTCCATGGTGTTGAAGAACCTGGGCACCCCTCTTCTTCTCCCTTGCAAGATGAGCACTGCCAAAGCTGAATGAACACACTACAATTTTCAGAGGGGTAGCCATGTTAGTCTGGATCTGTAAAAGCGGCAAAGAGTCCTGTGGCACCTTTAGACTAACAGACATATTGGAGCATAAGCTTTCGTGGGTGAATACCCACTTCGTCAGATGCACGTCACATGCATGTGACATGCATCTGATGAAGTAGGTATTCACCCACGAAAGCTTATGCTCCAATAAGTCTGTTAGTCTATAAGGTGAAATTTGCATGTGACATGCATCTGACGAAGTGGGTATTCACCCATGAAAGCTTATGCTCCAATACATCTGTTAGTCTATAAGGTGCCACAGGACTCTTTGCCGCTTTTACACTACAATTTATTTTTGATTAACTTTACATTTCTTGACCATAACAAGCTTATTCAACTGAGTTAGCAAGGGATGGTTAAAGTTTCTAAATTTCAAAGTTGGTTTCATTTCAAAGTTTTTTTAAATGTTTTATGATTTTCTTTCAAGGATTTAATTTTTTAATCAAAAGTATTGAGATTATAAAAAATTAATATTACCCAAATCCTAATTTTTGATAAACAAAATACTGTAATGTCCTTTTTGATAATGTTAATCAAAATTTTGAGAAAAAAGATTGAAATAATGGCACATTTTTATGCCATTTTCATTTTTGTGCCATTTCAATTTTGTACTCAAAATTTTGATTGACAATTTGATATAAAAATATTAAAACTGTTGCTTGAAGGAACAGTACCACCTTATCTATCTTGTCCAATTATTTTTTTTAACAACCAATTTTTCAGCAACAAATTTATTTCCATGTACCTCTCAATAAAACACAGGCCTTTCTCTTTGCTTTTGCTAGCTACTGATGCTAGCACCATTGAAATCCACAGCTCGAGTGAGCTACACGGCTTACTAGATGATAACACTGCTGATGCTGAATCATGAAAATTCTCATTTTCCAAAGGCCAATGTTCAACAAAAAACACTTTCTACCAGTGCTGTTAATCTTATACATGACCCCTGAAGAGGCCATTGTAAAGATACCCAAGGAACTTATCATCAGGAGGAGTGGACTGAGAGAGATGTCAGCCCCAGAAAATAAATCAGGTAAACTGTTTGTTCTGGATAATAACCTCTCCCTTAGCCCATGACATATGAGGCATAGCAAGGAGCAAGAAAATATTAGTTGGGTGGGAGAGCTAAGTAGGACAGAAGGCAAAATGTTCATCCCTCTATCATATTAGTGGTAATCTATTTTGGGGGCACTGCTTTGGATACATCCCCGCTGAAGGATATTTCTGCACAAGAATGAATGTCAAGTATATTTTGCTTTAGAAAATGTCGCTGAATGGCAGCTTCAAAGATTTCCTCTGGGGTGGCGGATGCCCCTTCTGCCAGGGATACTTCTCTGGGCTCTGGTTTCTTCTGGAATCCACCTACCAGTGTCTGGTTTTCTTCATTTATAGACCAGCAGCCAGACAATCCTCTGAAGTGGATCCAGGGGTCTCTTCTTTTAAGTTGATCACATCCCCATGTGCCTAAAGAGTGGAGAAAGTCCGATGGGCAATTTCCTATGAAATCTCAGGGGACCATGCTCTGTGTAAGAATGGATACACAGGAGTCCCCTGGTTTTCTCAGCTGAGCTGTGGTAATCATCAGTACTAACGTGAATATCATAGGGTACAAAACAGGCTAAAGGGTAACCTTTTGTACTGCCAATTTCCAAAGGTGAACCAAAGGAATTGCTAGTAACGGGGCTTGAGTGGAATATGCAGCTAATCTTTTGTCAACTCCATCAACCTTAGGTCTCATGAAGCGACTGTAGTGATAGCAGAAAATATTTCCCTATCCGGAATTTTATTTTCTTCATTCTCTGGCTCATCCTTTATTGGACTGAGATACCCTGGACCCTTCTTGGTCTTCTTCTGACTCTGAAGATGGACTCAAGCCCTATGTATCTTTTGTCTTGAGGGACAAGCTCTATTGCCCCTACCTTTAGCAGGTGTGAGATTTCCTTCAAGAAAATGTGATGTTTCTTATCTGAGAAATGGGATATCTCACTTTATTGATACAGGCCTACACTTGGATGGAAGCAGGCCTGGTTGCAGTTTAGAAAGTGGTGATTAAACCCATACCTAAGCTCTGTAACTATTCTGTGTTGCCCTCTGGTGTAGCAGGTCCAGGCCATAACTGTGGAGAAAGAGAATACCCTTCTCTGCTGCCTTTGTTGTGGGTAGGAACAAAAGGATCTTTTGTGTATATGGGGTTCGTAGTCCTTGGGACTTTTGCTGGAATGGAGGCTGAATGGTTTGGCCTGTCTGTGTTACTGAGCACCACTTTCTTGAATTTCTCCCCAAACAGGATCTAACTGAGAACCGAAGCATTGTTCAAGTATCCACTGTCCAGAATTTAAAACAAAGTTGACACCTGGCCACTGAATTTTCTATCAGGGCTCTCACTACCAGCCTCACAGAGTTCGTGAATTGGTCCACGTCAAATGCAGTAGTTCAGAGTATCTTTTTCACAGTGCTGACTTGAATTAGTCAGGCTTATTAGGTCTTTGTACCAGGACATTATGGCTTTAGAGGCTGCTCCTGAAGCCTCCAAGTCCCTTCTCTGGTTGAATTCTATCTTTCTGTCCATGGGATCTTTGAGAGGGAAAATTCCCCTAGTCTACGCTGTCAGGATGCAGAGAGAATCTTTGGTTTCTCAGACGCTAGGATTTCATCAACTAAGTCTTCTCCCCTTTGTTGTGCATTTATACACTCGTCTCTAAAGACCTCTTTGAAGGAGTGGTGTAGAGGGACGGCGAATTCTGTCTCAGTGCTTGAGAGGAGATTTTTGCCATGGGCTTTAGCCACTTGTTCTCTCTAGGTAGATATCAGTAGCACCCACCATGGTTTCTTCCCCATTGTTTCAAACACATCTCTGGGTCTGTGTAAAAACCTCTTCCTGTTCTTCTATCTCAGTGTTATTATGGGCTGAAGTCAAAAGTTCTGCTTTCTGGAGAAAGGTGTTAGAGCTGATGTCAGGAAAACAGGACCTAGATGGATTTTTAGCTCTTTTCCTCTGGTTTTTAGATTTTGTTCTTTGCCTTTTTGTGAACATTTTTGTCATCTTTTGAAGAGATTTTAGTTGTTCTCTTTTCTTGTCTGGTGTTCCCTTTTTGGTAACAACCTACATAAAGAGAAATATCCCTGTTGCGAACAAGGGAAGGCAGTAAGGATGACAAATTCCTTGCCAAGTGACTCATTTACTCATGTAAGAATCTGGAATGGGCCTTAAAACTTTTAAAGATGCTTTTGGGGAGCTTGGGTCTTTATCCATGAAGTTGCATGAGATCTTAATGGGTGAAGATGTTCTTGTCCTTTCATTGCTAGTGTTACTGAACTATGAAAATGAATGTATATTCAGAGCTGGGAAGAAAGCATGGGTGGCTCTGGAAAGGCCACTACATTGAGTGAGACAGCTGCACTATTACATCTTCATAGCCATAGGTATCACAAATTACATCTTTTATTCTATTGCTTTAAAGATATGAGCATCTGCCAGAAGTACCTTTTTTATGAGGGCTCATTGTTGTAGGTGCTACTTGTAAAATGGTATTTTTCTTGCTAAGCAGAAAAGCAGAAACAAATTACATTTTTAGCTTAATAGTAATTAATTTCTTAAAATTTCTCTGAAATTGTTGCTCAAAAAAGTACTAATATAATATAGTGCTGACTAAAGAACCAGCTATAGTGCAAACAGGTATTGGGCAAACTTTCCATACTGCTGCAAATTACAGATTCAGACCAAACTTTCCACGCTGCCCAGATGTTATATTCCCAGTCCTCTCTTGAATCAAGAATGGCAGCCAGGCCTAATTTTTGGAGGAGTATTTGTTATGTAGACTATTGGCTGCTAAAGAGACTTCTGTGAGACCCACTGAACTCATTTTCACTAGTAGTCCAAATTAATACATTTCTTGTTTTAACTCACGCCATACTTCTTAGTATGGGTTGAAATAACCTGTGTGAAAAACAATATAACAAAATGTTTGAGGACATTGTTTGCCTTTTCTTGAGTGTCTATTGATGGGATGAAGGGTAAATGGACACCAAAGAAAAGTGATTAATAGGTCATGCTTACTTCTTGGCATCTAGAGGGTAACTAAAAAAAAAAAAATTACAAAAAAATTCTAACTGTAAGGGTAGTTAAGCTCTGGAATAGGCTTCCAGGGAGTTTGTGGAATCTGTTATTGAAAGTTTTAAAGAACAGGTTGAACAAACACCTGGAATCAGGAATGTTCTAGGTTTATTTGGTCCTGCCGTAGTGCAGATGGCAGGACTTGAGTTCCTGAGGTCTCTTCCATCCCTACTTTTTTATGATTCTATGAAAATACACCATATCAAAACCAGAGCCCAGGAAGGATGTAACTTGTGAAAGGAGGTCATTGGGCATGACAGTTAGGGTAAGATGGACGTCATGATGGACTATGAGCAAGATGCATACCATGCCCACTAATTGTAGCCTCCTCCAGTGACTAGGCAATGTGTTGACAGAGAATATTAGATAACCAAGGACAGGCCAGATAAGTGAGCATGCGGCTAGAGATGGTTGTGAGTTGTTGGTGCTGGAGTTAATGAGTTAGGCAACTAATTCCTTTGGCAGGCTTCTGACAGACCTTTCGCTCGAGTGAACAGACAGTGCAGTGAGGCTGTCACACAAAATCTCTTACTGATTATGTTCTCATACGTCACGCAGGGGCATCTTATGTGCACTGCAGGTACCAGCTTGCATGGGATAAAGCTTTTCAATATCCTACATCTCTCGCTACTATATGTACATTTTAAGGCTCTCCACATATTCGGAAAACCCAGATGGGTTAACATATAGGACCCCTCAGAGATTAGCCGCTAGGGGAACCATTAGAAGGAACTGATAGGAGGATCAGAACAGCTCCACTCTGCTTGAGCACCAAGTCCATTGGAGCACCAAGATGCTTTTCATGTAGTGGGGGTGGGTAGATAAACAAACAGCTCTGCTAGCCACCTCTAGATATAGCTAACAGAAAAGAATTTACACGCTTACTGCATGAACTTAAGTACTGTGGTTACATTTTTTAAAATCATCTTGGGGATTTATACACATCTTCTCTTAAAATTAATGAGAGACACAAGGTGGGTGAGATAATCTGTTCTAGTGGACCAACTTCTGTTGGTGAAAGAGACAAGTTTTCGAGAGCCACAGAGCTCTTCTTCAGGTCCATGGAGGTCAAAAGCTGGTCTCTTTCACCATGTCTCTCATATACCCTGGGACCAACATGGCTACAACAACACTGCAAACTTTAAAACTAATGTAAGATGTTTGTCTAAATCTTCTAGAGAGCTGTGAAAACTTCAACTGGCACCTGTAATCAAGGGCATGTCCCAGCTGCATTTATGACATCTATACTGGTCGTGGTGCCACACCTCAAGCAACGTGGTGGATTTAAAGCCTTGTCTATGTGAGAAAATTATACAATTTAACTAAATTGATTTAGACACTTATTTAGTTAGCCCCTTTTTATGGACACTTACTCTGGTATAAAAGTGCTTTATATGTATTTCACTTAAATTGATTCTTTACCATCTGGACTGCTCAATATTTAGTTATGCCCTTTTGGAAACAGAGTGTTTTTAAATAGAAGGGCCATTTGGGGAAAACAAAATTCTACAATAAATATGCTGCATTTTGACACATTCCTCCCAGCTCCTGAGCGTGGGAAGCTAAAAGTTAATGTCCGAAAAAGGAACAACATGCACAGAGTTCTCTAATATCAAAATATAGCAATTTATTCAAGACACTGAATATGATCTGTTGATTCTCTCCTTGAAACAAATGAGCTACAATACACAAGGTGATTTCTGAGAGTGTGCAGGTGGAGGGGAAACAAAACAGGGGTTGATGTTGTTTCAACAGAATCTGGGAAATGCTGAAATGAGAACCAAAGTCTGGCTGCAAGTCTGACACAGACAATAAAAACTGCAGAAACCAGAATTCAAAATTTCAGTGAGTGGCTGAAAGAACATTTCTGCAATTGACAAAGAACCACATTTTAAAAAAAAGTTAAAAAAAAGAAAAAGGAAAAGTAAACCGCAAAACCAAAGCAGACCCTTACATTTGACAAAGTGCACTTCACTTGGCTCTAAAATTACCTAGGTTTATTTTTTCTTTTTTTTTAAAAACAAATCAAAAGGAAATTCCTAAGATGTAGCATGGGGTTAGTGCGTGTTTAACCCTGTAACTGTCAGGCCCTTTAATGCCCCATAAGGGACCCAGTGTTTTCTACATTAAAGATGCAGTAACCTACATTAAAGAAGCAAAGCCTGGGCACGTATTCAAAGGTTGCTATTTTATCTCAAGGCCAGTTCCATGCAGCCAGTAAAGGTAAAATTCCTGTAAGCATCCAGGAAGGTTAATGGGTCAGTCTGCAGGAGGCTAACAAAACGTGTATGTATACAGAATTCTTCTTTGGGACAATAGCACCTTTCACATGAGAGAATTTGATACTTGCCAAATTCTGAAACTGTGCTTTACTCGCTTTCTTCTTTTTATGTAACTTAGCAGAGACAAGATGGTGTTAATTTAGATCATTTCAAAAATGAAACATGTTTCTTTGACACCCACAAAGTATCTCCCAGTTAAAATTCCTGGAACAGGCTCCATCAGATTTAGATATGTCTGTGTAACAAGAAAGCCAGGCCAAAAAAGCAACTGAACTAAAATCACCTATCCTGTCATCACATCTTGATGTTTGGCCTGTTCAAGAGTCACACAAACGGCAGACCCAAAAGAAGCACACTGCTGAGCATGTCTTCTGAGCCCCCCTAAATAGATGCTGCTTTCCTGTTATCCTTGAAAATTCAACCCAAGGCTCCTGTGCATCATAGGCACAGGCTTAAAATGAGAACCGTCAACACTCACAATGACACTAGTGAGTAATTACATCAGCAGTCCTTTATAAAACCTCACTGAACTTCTGTAATAAAGCTCAGTTCTCTCTTCTAACAAGGACTCTTTTTCCTATCATGAGCTTAAACAGGTCAGCCGAGGCAGCTATTATAAAACAGTTCAAAAATGTCATCTGGGCATCTAAAATCCAATGCTCTATGGATTTGTTACCTCAAGGAAAATAACTTTCCTTCTTCCCACCTTCCATTCTTTGGGGGTAAAAAAGAGCAATAGCAATCAACAACCAATATTCCACCTAAATGTTTCTACTTCAGGACCGAAACATCTGAATAGTTTAATTGTTTTAATTACTTTCTGATCTCCAATCGTACATCACAGTGCTTGTGATGAGTGAGCAGTGGTTAGTTCCTGTGAAAAGGCCAAGATAGTGTCAGCGTGTCACAGTAAAGAGAGAAAAACATCAGATGAAATAAAATATTAATTCCATATACTAAGTAACTTGGGCATTTTCATACCACTTTAAGCATTATGGGTCAGGGTCTTACAAATTACTCCTGTTGGGCAACCCCACTGAAAGAAACGGGTGAGATTCTGTGTGGCACCTCTGAGAGGCACAGCACTCAACTCGCTATGGAGGTGCTATGGTGGCTTTAAGCCACTTTTGCACTGTTCTGATCCTGGGCTGCTCCATGGGATGGAGAGGGCCCTGGCATGGTTTAGTTCTTAGGGCCTAAGTTATGGCCACCTCCTTGAACTACTCCATGGTCTACAGCACTGCCGGGAATCTCCACAGCACTGTATGCTGCAACCCTGCCCACGGCACACCTTTTCTGCCCCTAACCCTGTGCCCTCTGTCATCATGATTTGCAAAGCATCCCAGAAGGCAATCTGATAGCTGTCTTCTGCAGTGCCTATACTAGGGGAATCCAAAGGGGAAGAAGGGATCCTATTAAATCAGTGGTAAAAGTCCCATTGACTTAATGGGAAGAGGATCAGCCTAATGTGATGACTAGTGGAGTGAGGTATTATCTAGTCAGCATGGTCTAGATAATACTTAGTCCCCCCACGAGTGCAGGGGACTGGATTAGATGACCTCTTGAGGTCCCTTCCAGTCCTATGAACATGACTGAGAGTGACAGAATGCAGCCTTAATATGAATTTGGGACCATTTCTCCAAGAAAGAGCATATACAATTGTTTTCCTTTAATTACTACAGGTATTTGGGTATATGGACCCAAAGATATGAATTCTGTATATATAACCTCAAACTTCTGTATTCTTTTAATAAATGTATTTAGTTATACAGCCACAAAAATAAAAATTAGCCCATGTAAACTTCTGACTGCAGGAAGAGGTTATTGTTGTTTAAAACCTGATATTTGTTGTATGAATGACATTTTCTTACAGCACTTTATGAGACAAAGGAGAGGAAAATGATACTGCATCTTTAATGTACCGTGGATTCCACTTGAGTCATTCTTTTGCTTGAATTACACAAAGCAGTCTACGTTTGGTGGCTATTTTAGGCTTTTAAAATTATGTTTAACATAAAAAATATTTTTTTCCAAAAATACACTGGGTTCTCTCTCTTAAAAGTCATCTTTTGCCTGTAAAAATCTTCCCCAGCACTGCATTCTTATATAAAGCACTTATTACACAATTTGCTGAAAGTGCCCTTGAGATGCTAAGATCTGAAGCATGGAGGGATTTTAAAAAAATAGGCGGGGGGGGGGGGAGCGGAGAAAGAGGAGAAGCAGACTGTCGAAATTTTTTGTTGTCATGTCCAACTGGCTGCATCTACTGTGGGCACACAGGATGGGGAAGGACGGAGAGAGAGAGAGAGAGAAACAAGAAGGAGAAGGGAAGGAAAAAGAAAAAGAAAAAAAAAATCAGTTCCAACCTAAGCCTGGGATACTCCAGGACATAATATTCCAGCTGATAGAAAAACCACTGAACAAAAAAGTAGTCTAGAAAATAGAAAGTGTTGTGATTACAAAGTTGCGCGTTTCATCAGTACAAACTGGTCTTTGAATGTCCTTTGGGAGAGCAACTGTAGTGTCCAAATTGGAAGGAAAAAAATACACCACCACATGGAGGATGATTTTTTTTTTCCCTTTTGGTTTATCACAGCATTTCGCTTAGTTTGTTTCTTTATTATTATTTTTTGGCACAGCTTTTTTTTTTTTTCCAGCCATCAAAGCAAGTTCTCAGATGCAAGTCAAACAGTGCAGTCTCTAGTTGGTGGCTTCATGCTTCCAAGGCTGAATATTCCAGGTGAAAACCATCCTCTCTCCCTCTCAAGTGACTGTGTTTTTACTCCTTGATGAAGGTTATGGGCAAAATACTAGACTTCTGTGGCCAGGGAGAGTTGGTTTCATTGTACATACTAACTTTTTTCAAGTTTGTACAGTTCTGGAGCTGTTAAGAATAGTTTTGAAGAGTGCTTCTCCCCACACATTCACTGCTGGTCCATTTGAAATTTCTCCTAAAACACTTCACCTTTACTTCCGCAGATCTAGAACACAAACCTAGAGGTGGAGAAAGAAAAGACCCACGAGTTAGAAACATTTCTGAAGCTTATTCCGAATTCTTAACATGTGTGTGCTCAGGTTCTAAATTTGTAGTAACGCAATTTACCAATAACTTAGATAATGCATCATGGAATACTGACTGGGGGAGAATTCTGCATTCACTAGCTAATGAGTGAGTTGTTTCTCATCTCTACTTGTTATGGTTCTACATGATAATCTGCAGGATTTACTCTTTAAGGGTCATGGTGGAGAAAGAAACAGTAGTGTTTGTATTTCTTTAATCATAAATATATTTCAAATAAAAGGTGGCAATCAAGGAAATGTGCGTTGAGGGGCCTGATACAAAGCCGCTTCAAGTAAATGGAAAGACACCATCTACTTCATGGAGCATTGAACTGGGCCCTAAATAAGGGAACACACCCACCCACCTCTGAGCTTTGTCCAGAGAGGGCAACAGTGCACAGAATTTGTGTTGGCCTTTGCACAGGATTTTCCCCAAAATATTTACAATGAATGAATACAAATGTTTACCGATCCGTCTGATGCACTTGCTCCCACTTTGTCTCCTCTAGCATTCCAACAGACTTCAAAGATCCCTCCAGTGCCTCTGTAGCTATGTACTAGAGTTCCGCTCTAGAAAGCAAACCAATTTGCAAGATTTGACGTTTAAAATATTTTATTTTTATGTGGGCACTTATGGTTGTGGGTTTGCTGTGAGGTGCATTGGTGCCTACACTGTGAGGCACAAATACCAGGGGTAAAATCCTGGAACTATTCAGGTCAATGAGAGTTTTGCCATTGACTTCAATAGGACCAGGATTTCACCCAGTTGTCCTGTGAAGAGTTGGGATCCATATTGTATACACACTTGTCTGTAGCCCCATCCCAAATCCACCATCCCCACTCACTGGTGGGAACCACACCAGTTTCACTGCCAGGAGGGTCCCTGTGGTTTCTAATAGAGAAAGAAATATTGAAAATTCATGTCCTGAACATTTTTACTTCTTAGGAAAAAAAGAACGCTGTATATAAACAAGCATAGCTCAAATCGTTCAGCTTGTTCCTGGAGCAAGCTCTGCTAGGAAGTCACTATCAGCCCAAAGAGCTTTCTGGGCATTAGTCTGCAAAGTAGTAACTCCAAGTATCCCACTGTTTTACAGAGCCCTGTTATCCTGTACAACATCAGATCCACGTATCTTTGTGATGATAATCTCTTCACAAATATGCAATACTCTAAAAAATTAGTCCTGTGCATATCTGAATCTCAAATGAACCCAGCTTGCTGCGTAATAGGAGCATCAATCATTTCTAAAGGCTGCTGCACTGGCAGCTTGACACGCCTCATATGCCCAGTGCAGTTTCATCTGCACACCAACATCAAATTGAGACAATTGATTTTCTTGGCACAGTTCCACATTCAATGAACCTTTGGCAAAAACGTGAAAGGACAGGCACCTCATTATCTCACACCATCAGCTCAAAAGGTTTTCATGTCACGGTCAGGTTCACAAATTCAGTACATACAGATACATACATTTTCCATTTATCATTTCTGTTATTAACGTTCCAGCTAAACCGCTTTTCATTAGTGTGTGTGAATCGAACGAGTACCTGAGTATTCCATATATGGACACATTTGTCAAAGGACCCACTGGCCAGGTATTTCCCATCAGGACTAAAAGCTACACTGTAGACAGGTTCTTGATGTTTGGTTAATGTATGAATGCAGACTCCTCGTTCAACATCCCACAGCCGAACAGTAGAATCGAATGAAGCACTACAGGAAAGAGTCAAACACAAGTGGGTGCTGACTAGGGAACTAGTTTATCTGCAGTTTGCAAAGATACTGTAAACAACTCGTGAGGACACATCCCATCTACAAACAAATGTGCACCAATACTTCCAACAGGAGAGGTATGGAAGGACTGAGATCTATCAAACCCTCTTAAGTGAAACAAATTTATTACGGTGAATGTGCATATTTGGAGCCTTTGGCTTCATGTGGGGGGGGGGAGGGGGAAGCGGGTTGTGGGTAGAAGTAGGAATATAGGAATTGCCTTACTGGATCAGACCAGCTGTTCATCTAGTCCAGTATCTTGTCTCTGACAGTGGCCATTACCTGCTACTTTGGAGGAAGGCTGAAGTAACTCTATAGTGGACAGGTTTCGGATAACATGCCCCAGGGAAAGTTTCTTCCTAAGAGGATTTGGTCTCTTATCTAACAAATGAATTTTGCTTCATATTCTCTAGCATAGTGGTCCTTTACCTTCTTTCACCCTCTGCCAGAAATTACTCATCGTTTCTTACCACAATCCACCTAAATCCAACGTTGTGGACTAAGGGAACACAGGAGAAATCCCCTGTATTGTATAAAAAACCCTCAAACCCAACAATCCTCCCTCCAAACAAAACAAAACTACTTGACCAACAAAATAGATAAATTTAAGAGGCAACCCCGCTAGGATATCATACAGAAGATATGGTCATTATGTGCCAATTAGCTAATCAATCCAGTGGTCCAGGCATCGATTGACATTCCTAAGATTAAACCGATGTCTAAAACTGGACGAAGTTAAATCTTGAATGAATTTCTTTAGGTGAAAGTTTAACAGGCATCCAAGTTGTTCCACACCACTTACCAGAACTATAAAAAAATATCAATATCTATGCAGTTTTGCTTGATGGCTCTCATTAGAGTACATCCAATTGGTTTAATGGACTGCCAGATCCATACATTAGAGGGCTTCAATTAAACAGATTCATTTACATAAACCAGATGCCTGGGTGTTGGGTGCAGTGGCAACTGTATCCTTTTTTTACTAAAGTACACCTCTACCCCGATATAACACGACCCGATATAACGCAGGTTCGCATACAATGTGGGAAAGCTCCGACACGCAGCTCTGAGCAGCGTGTTGAGCGTGCCGGGCTGGGGCCGAGGGGTTGGATAAGGGGCAGAGGGTCTCGGGGGCGGTCAGGGGCTCCCCCCCCCGCAGAGTCTAGGAGGCAGGAGCTGTGGGGGGCACTTTTGGGGGCCCTGCAGTCCCAGAGTGGCCCAGGGGATTAGTGAGGGGCTGGGAGCAGCCTGCTCCGCTTCCCTCGCCCCGGCCCCAGATGTGTCACTCAGGGGAGGGGGCTTGTGGGAAGGGATCTCCCCCCGCACTCACCGGCAGTGGCGGAAGCGGAGCAGCCCGGCCCCAGCCCGCTCCACTCCACCAGCTCCCGGCCGTGGTGCTCTGCTTCCTGCTGCAGGTGAGTGCGGGACCTTTCCCCCCCCCCACCCCCCCCCAGCGACACAGCTGGGGCTGGGACAAGGAAAGCAGAGAGGGCTGGGGCCGTGTCGCTCCGCTTCCCACTGCCGGTGAGTGCAGAGGACGACCTTTCCCCAACCTCTCTGTGCTCACTGGCGGTGGGAAGCAGAGCGCCGCGGCTGGGAGCTGGCAGAGTGGAGCGGGCTGGGGCTGCATCACTCCTCTTCCTGCCGCTGCCGGTGAGTGCCTGTCAGGGGGCGGCGGGGGGGGGGGGGGGGGGAGTTTGGATAGGGGTCAGAGCAGTCAGGGGACAGGGAGCAGGGGGGTTGAGTAGGGGGTGCGGTCCTGGGGGTATTTAGGGATGGGGGGTCTCTGGAGGGGGCAGTCAGGGAACAAGGAGGGCCAAAGCAAGTTCGATATAACGCGGTCTCACATATAACGCGGTGAGATTTTTTGTCTCCCGAGGACCGCGTTATATTTGGGTGGAGGAGTAGTTTAAAAATTAAACACTATCTGGCTTAATTTTCCATGTTTGTTGTATGTTTCCTCCCTCTTTGGTCAATCCCCGCTCATCCACTAACAGAAATGATTTTCAGTCTTATTTGCAGATAGCCCAGTAACAAGCATCAGCAGGAGAGGAGGTGGTTTTGTTTTTACCTGGCTAACATGATGTTGGAGTTTGGGTTACTGGTGCCTGGTCCTGTAGGACTCCATTTGATAGTATAAATCTCTTTGCTGTGAGCCTGAAGGTCATGTACACATGTATCTTGCTTCATACTCCAAATCTATGCCAGGTGAATCGGAAAAAAATCAGCCAGGTATCTAAACTTTGCAATCTTTTCTCAACTCCTGGTTTTCAATCCTTCCTTTTCTGTTTGTATATGACAATCATATATATATATTGCACACGCGCGCGCACTTACAGCATAGCAAAGGAATTTAAATATAGCTTATTTACATAACAATTTGCTAATTGCCATACGTACATCTACACACTTTACATTACATATTGTGAGAGAAAGGCCTTGCAAATTTAACTGTGTTTATTCACTAGATCAAGAAAGGCTGACAATTGTTGTCCTGGCCATGGAATCTAACCTGAATTTATATTACATGTTTCAATCCTAGTGTGAATTTGTCAAAACCATTTTAAGTATGGCTTAGATAAATCTTGATTGTTCCAAGCATCCTGCTGGTATTCTGATTTGTTTTACTGATGTCTTTAATAACATGTCTGATGGAATCAAATCAATAATTTATGCACTATTATGCAAGTCAATATTTCAATATCAGAGAAAGAATAAGTTGAATGGAAATGACATGTTTTATAGTGAAACTGCTCTGCAGCTGCCTGACAAACCAAAACCCCTCAACTAATTTTTAGGGGGGAAAATAATCCAAAATTACAGATATTCAGTGGTAGAGAGATGCTGGAAAAGCAATAATGCTCAAACTCACTGGATATAAATTAGCAGCAGGAGAACAAGCCAATGTGTTTGTGAGCCACATATACAGCAGTGTAGAATCAATAATGAGGAATATGAGACCACAATTTGGAAACAGCCCATGCTTTTGGGCATCTAAGTAACAGAAAGCTGTGGAGAAATGGGGTGAAATTCAGAGAAGAGCAACAGAAGTGATTAAGGAACTGGAGGGATTGAGTTCTGAGAAAATCGTTAAGAGAAATGACTAAATATGGATAAATAATTTATTAAAATGTATATGGGTGTGGGTGGACAGAAGAACCATCGAACAAATATCTGAGGTGTATAAAGCACCAAGGAGTTAGAGGGTGAAACTGAGCAAAATATTATTTAGGCTGAACATGATGATCATGATGGTCCCTTCTGGTCTTAAAGTTTCTCAGTATAGAATTTATAATTGAGAGATCCTTTCAGGGTTTGTCTGCACTTAAAAGTTTTGCCTCTTTAAATATTCTGATGCTTATACTGGTACAGTTTATTCTGGTTTGGGAACCAAAATAAGCTACACTGGGTAAGGCATCTTTACACTGGTATAACTCCATCTGTACTAGGGCTTTTGCCAGTATAACTACGTCAGCAAACAAAAACAAAAAACAAAAAAACACATTACTTACTGACAATTATATTTTTTAACTATTGAGTGTGGATCAGGCTTTAGACTGGAACAGTTTTCCAGGTGAAATGGTGAAAACCTTATTGGCGTATTCACTGTAAACTATGGTGATTAAACACTTGTTAATGTACAGTGAGGATCAGTCCTGTGTTGGCAGTGAGACAGGATGAACTAAAATATGGTCTTCAGTTCAAACTGCTAGAATTCCATCACAGTGACATATTGACAGTAGATCCTAATTGAAATAGTATGCTCAAGTTTTCTTTCTGCTTCTCTTTCATTCTTATTTCACTCAAAAATGGTAAGATGAAACCACCATTCATGCAGAGAGTTTTAATAGTATGGTAGCATCAGGCTGGGGAAAAAAATGTCAACTGAGACGAAAAGGTCTTTTTTAACTACATGAATGGAAAACCTTATAAAGTAAATTTCTCCAGGGGAAAAATACTGAGCAGTCTGGAGGCAAGCCATCAAATTACATTACCTTTAATGTCATATCATCAGAGCAGGACGCTAGTAGCATACCAGAAGGGTCCCATTTAATTGCATTGACTTCATTCTGAAATAAAGATTGATTTTCTAAGTGAACATTCCAAGTTGCCTGCATTGTGCCTGGCACCCAGCAGAGGGCACTCAAGTGTTATTACTCCTACAAGTGAAACTATTGAAAATTACATTCCATTCTTCATTACCTTACATGTGAAGACATCCCTTTTCACATCCCACTATCCAAATACATATGAGGAAGGGAAACCAATTTTTTGTGTCAATGAATGATCCACACAATTAGCTACCATGTTCCTGACATAACTGGTGTCAGGAGCAAAGTCTGGCAATCATCAGATTCTTCCTACACGACAGAATATTTGACAAACCCTAGTCCCAGACCATTTAATGGTGCAACAATTAGATAATTTAAAATAATTTCTGAGGTTGACATTCCATTAATCTAACAAATACTTTTCCTTAAGAATATATATGTATATACCTACGCACATACACACACAAAGTTCTACGGACTAGTCTCAAATAGTGCAACTCTTCAGAGGTGCTTTGTCTATACCAGTGTGTGTACTAATGTACTAAGACAAAATGCAACTTGGAGCATTAGCTGGTTTGTGGTCCTTAAACCAGATCAACTTCAAAACCACCTTTCAGTCTGAAAACTTTGTTATCCACTATTTGTACCAATAACACCTGCAGTGACGATAACTATATGAAGTTAGAGGACATTTTTTTCTTTGTTTTTCTCCAGTTTACTTTGTGTATTTGACTACACTTGGTGTGTAATCAAACCCACTGTTTCCCCTATCTAGTCAGCCAGTTCCCCTGTTTCCTATGGGTCTTTCACATGCTAACAGGGGGGAAGAAAAGCATTTTTAAAAGAGAAAAATGTGTTGTGGGAACATAGTAATTGGGCGGAGTACTTGGTGGCAGGGATAGTACCTGTAACTATTTTTAACTCATTTCCCCCCTCAGATACAGACACACAATTTCAGCTGTAGTTAACAGGAGTTGCACACATATATTTGAGGGCAGGATTTGCCCCATGTGCAGAACGGAGCAGTCAGTCCACTCAATAGAAAACATCAGCCTATGGATGAAGGCCTAATGTGGAGGCAGCATCACCTTTTGAGAAAACATCAGCTTAATTGAGAACTGTAGCCATCGTGATTAGCAACCAGTCTCCATGTGGACCAATTCTGCCTCAGGCAGAGGTGGCCACCTGAGGGGAGTTACGAAGTAATTTCATATGGTAGAATAGCTCAGCAGTGTTCTTGTGAAAGAAAATCTGCAGCATTAGCCTGTGGCTACCATTAAATAGTCACAAAGAGAGATAGTCAAGAAGAGAAAAAAATGAGGAGTCTATTTAGGTATATAGGCAGGTGGGGAATGGAGAGAAGGATGAGAGAAGTACCTATTAATGGATCTTATCCTACTCAAACCAATTCATTCTACAACTGAACGATGGTTAAAAGTAAATTGTTCCCTTCCTCCTTGTAATTCACATCACGTTGTTAAAGAGACTACAAAAGCGGTAGATGAAATTGTACTGATGTATTTTTGAGTCCTTAGAGTCGGTTACATGTAAATACCCTCACTGTGTAAGCTGTGGGTTTTGCCTGCATGTTGTGATTTAGAACAGTGAATCTCTTTTCAAAGACAGAGAGTCATTTTTACAGAGTACGTCTTTGGGGAAGGAAAGGGATAGAAACACTGTTGGTCCTAGAACACAGATGCTGTTTAACATCACCAGCTACCACCATGCTCACATGCTAGTAATGACTCCTAAAATTTCAAATTCTTTAAACCTACTGTGTGTCCTTGAAAGGTTTTGACTGGGCGATCACAGCCAAGTCTGCATACGTGAATGCACATGTCAGTACTGCAGGAGGCAAAAGTAGTGTTGTTCTGCCAGTCTACATCCAGAGCAGGGGCTGTGAAGCACAAACAAAAGAGTGAATGTTAGGAAATATGGCAAAGAAACAGCTACCCAAATCATTCTCCCCATGCCACCAACTTGACCAAGGGCACCAGTTAGTGATTGGCCTATTATAGATCTGGAACAGTTCATTGCTATGTGGATGTCAGATATGAAAAGAAATACACAGTAGTTCAGTAGTTGTTCTAGGGACTCTGTTTATAGCTACCTAGCAATGGGTACCATGGATGCTTCATATGGCACCTTCCTATTAGACTCCTTAGGTGATGACCAGATTTAAGCCTATAGTTGTATGCACTTTTGTTAATCTGGTTTTAACTTGTTTTATATATAGATGTAGTTTAATTTGGTAAGGAACCAACTTAAGATAAAGTGATTAAGTCAAATTAAAAATGTCACAAAGGTTTTTGCAGTGCCTTAACTAAATTGTTTTTGAAACCAATTTAAAGTTAAACCAGTACAACTTTGACTGTAGACAAGGCCTACCACAGTTGTTTTTTTTGTTGTTGCCGAAGACAGATTTTAGCCACCCCTCTGAAGGATGGAATGAGATCTGTTAACAGAGGTATTAGTTTTCATTCTCAGGACACTTATTATGTATGTGTCAGTAACAATGACAATCTAACAGGATTTAGGAAGGGGTTAAAGTTGAATTTATTTGGGGTGAGCATATAATGTAGATTTATCATTAAAATGGTGGCGAGACCGCCGAAATTTTTTATCCAATGTTTTTTACGTATAAAGATGGAAGTATGTCTCCTTTGGAAACCAAAAAATCTACTACATTTAATATATTTTGTTTTGACTTTATTCTCATGAAACTAAGCACCTTTGAGTAAATATATGTAATATCTAAAAATGACAGGAGAGCACATGCCTCGTGAACCATCATGGGGCTTTCTTCAACCCTCTCAATTAAAAAAAAATACAGCTACACTGGCAAGGCAGAAATGCTTCACAGAAAAACATCACGTATAGAATTAATGATGAAACGGAGGAATTCTGTGAAAGAGGGGAGGCATTCTGTTTGATGGAAAGCATGTGTGTTTAAGAGAGATCACTGTAGAGATGAGGGCTCAGTGTGATTAGAGAGAGGATCATGAAGCAGCCCAGGATTCTGTTTACACAATGTTTCTCTGCTATTATTTTTCAGCTGCACAATTTTGCATCATTGTTTTAAAGTCAATAAAATGTATCCAAATCAACATCAGTACCCTTTTTCTGGGGCTAATAGAAAGAATGAGAAATTGCGGTCCAAAAGTAATTTTCAGAAAGCTGGGTGCACCTAAAGTTATGGAATTACAAAGGAAGTATCATTTGAATCATAAACGTGTTGCTAGGGTGACCCCATAATATTGGTAGAATTTCATATTCACTGGTGGGGTTTATTTTATTTAATCATATGTTTACTCAGAATATAAGTAAATAAAATGTACTGGAAATAATAGCCAACTATGCTGTATGAAAATGAGTAACCTGACTATCAAAACAGATGTCTGTAATAACCACAGCGATTATTAGCCAACTGCTTAAAACAAAAGGTTACAACAACATTTAATAAAAGCAACAACTACACATTTCAAGAATTGCAGTTAGAAAGCAACAACTTCCTCATAGTTCAAGGCATTTGGCTTCTGCCCTCATGCCTCATTGCACATTTAAGCCATATGGGTATTCAGAATAAACACACACCTTGCTATGCATTACTATTTACACAGTGTTATCAAGGCATTTGGGGGTTTCTGCATGGCACTGAAAATGACAAGACCAAAGCTTTTCCTTGTACTCCTAGCTATGTGTTTAATACTGCGATTTATATGTTGTGTTAGGAATGACCTTTCTTAAATATGGGGCAGGCATTCACTGAAATTTTTCCAAATGAGCACCCAAAACAAAAGTATATTTGCTATTATAAGGCTACCCATGATATACTGTAAAAATCAATTAGCTAAACTCTTCTCATTAGTGACCCAGTACCAATTTATGCTTGGGTGGTGCTTTGTATGTGCGTCCAAATAGTGATCCCTCTGAAAACAGGATTCTCTCACTGAATGTTAATGAAATGAACATTGGGACCGGGTTCGAGTTGAAGTCTGCTCTGGTGGCTGGGAAGAATCGTAGTAAATCTTTATAAAAGGGCTAATCAAATCCTGGATGCATGCAAGATACCTACGAGCCCATTGTGAAAGTTATGGGAGTTTTAGGTTTGGAACTATAAAACTTCACCAATCTGTCAGGGAACTTCATGGGCCTTGGATTAGACCTATAGGTTATTGGTCAGGCAATAGTGGAGATCCCAGCAACATCCAGTATTCATAATTGTTCTATTCCATTTTGAAAATTAACATAATCAATCTGAAATGAATAATATTAGCGTCCACACAACCATAATTCATTCACACCTCATGAGCCCAATGAAAAGCAAAGCACAGACGGTGGAAGATATGTCCTGAACTCTTTGTAATGCAGCTAGAGATTATTACATTATGTTGGAAGACCTAATCAAGTTACCAATTAGCATATAAGGAAACCACGAGGTGTCTGTATGATGCAAATCATTCCTGAAGGATGACTTTGTTTCAAATGTACTCCTATCCAGTAAGAACACTATCCTAGGGAGCTAAGAGGGTATAGGTTTTTCATCAGTACATTGCTTTACAGTGCAGAGGGTGGTTCTACAGAATATTCCTAACAAAAAATAAAATTCCACAATAAATATCATGAGTTCATTTGCAAACAGAGACTGCTTTTTCCATGCAGGCAGCATAGTGCACAGTTTTATAAGATGAGTGGCAAAAAGCAGTGAAAATCTGATCGGAACATACACTATCAGAATACTTTGTATTTTCTGAAGAATAATAATTTTTACCTGCACCGGAGGCCAGTAATGTTTATCCGTTTGTCCACAATGGGAAAATGAGTGATGTTTTAAATATGTTAGCAAACTAAATGTTAGCTATTTAGCAAACTAAACATGCTAAATAACATGTGTTTAAACATCAACTTAGCACCTAGTTTAGATGAAGACAGTGATGTTTAAAAATGCATTAGCTAGCTGTGGTTAAACCCAAGGGAACTATAACACTTCTAGAGCCAGAATTTGGATTTTGTTACTAAACATAATGCCAGGTTGATAACAAGATATATATATATTTTCAGATTGCCAAAATTAAGGAAAAAAATATTTTGAAACAAAATGTAAATGGTAATTACCTGAGTGGAAAGGAAACTGCTGCTTAGCTTCCCCTGTGTGAGCATCCCAAATTATTGTTGTCTGTGTCCAGAGGAAGAAATAAAGATTAGTTACCATTCCTCTTGGAAAGTAACAGGAAAAAAAGAAAGCTCACCACAGAGCAATTCTAGAAGACACCCTGATAACATTATTGACTGTTGAGAGCCTTAGCTATTGCAAAGATGTATACATATATATCTGTTCCAATACACCTGTTATGAGAAAATAATACAACTGTAGATATTGAACTGTCACTACTACAGAGGCAGCAATGAACCCAATGAGCGTGGGTTCCCTCTTAAACGTATTAGCCAGAAGATAGCTCTGAGCAACTTTATGAGGCTGATCTTTCTGAGCATTTTGCTACAGTTATTTCAATTAGCACCTCTTTTAGATGAGACTTCCCCCCCTTTTACATGATGCAAACTGAGTTGTATTATGAAAACCCAACAGATACTGTACATATCATTACTAAGTCACCATGTGAGAAATTCATCTAGCAGAAAAATATAAATGGTATACTGCGGAGGAGGGATAGCTCAGTAGTTTGAGCATTGGCCTGCTAAACCCAGGGTTGTGAGTTCAATCCTTGAGGAGGCCATTTAGGGATCTGGGTCAAAAATTGGGGATTGGTCCTGCTTTGAACAGGGGGTTGGACTAGATGACCTCCTGAGGTCCCTTCCAACCCTGATAGTCTATGATTCTACTGTCATCATGGTGGGCCAGATGAATGTAGAAATTGCTTCCTATGGATCCATAGCAGAGCAAATTTAAGCAAAATCCCTATAGAACTAAGCACAATCTTTTGAGTGAATTGTAAATGTATTAGAAAAATATACTTCCAGAACATAAACATGGGATGCCTGATTTCACTGATAATGTAACCATCTAAAGGACTATTGGTGTTACAGAGAAAGTATGTCCACTGGATTAATAGTACTGCTGTTGGGAGATAAAAGTTACTCTAGCAATAGGAGTAAAACTCTAAGTTTCCGTTTACAGGGATTTATGGGAGGTTAATTCCCAGTTACAGTTCAAATGGGTTTGTGCCCCCCCTTCAGTAGTAATTTGAGTTTTCAATTTCTAACTCAAACAGGACACTCAGCTGAAGTTGTCACATTGTGCCTGATTTTGAGATGACATCACCAGATTTTGCTTGATTTGCAAACAAAACCATAAATTCTTTACTCAGATTTGTCTGATTGTTGAAATGAACTAGTGGGCACAAGAGAACTTAAAACAGATTCCCTCTCCTGAGGTATTTATAAGTGCTAGACTAAATGCATATACATAAATTGGGGGATGAGATTTTTACTTCCTTTGTCTGAGCAATGCTTGGGATTCAATGCAACAGACAGCAAAGTGAGGATTTGTTAAAAACATGTGTCACATGGTACAAATTTATCCAGCCACAGGAGAGTAGTTAGTCACTTACTCTGATGAAATCAAGACCCAACAAAACAAATTAGGCAAACTTTGCTGAATTCCCAAAGCAGGAGAAGGAGATGTTGAAATTCAAACGATATAAGCTCACAGCATCTGCATGTTCACACATCAAAGTTACATATTTTTAATACTAACTTTATCAACGCCAGCACTTAAAATGTAATTCCCCTTTTTGTTCCATTTCAGAGCAAATATGGGACCTTTGTGTTGACCTAAGGTGCTCGCAAGGTTACCTAAAATGTAAAAACAAAAAATGTTAATGTTATGATTTGTCTGGGAGATGGAATACAGTACTATTAATCATTTGTAATCACTGAAATGTTAAATGGCTCACCATCTTCTGTCCATATTCTTGCAAAACCATCATATGATCCTGTAGCCAATAGCGTTCCATCACTCTGTTGGATGTGGAAAAGCCAATATAAATGAAAGGTTACTACAGATTATACTGAATCAGCCCTGATTCAGTCATCTATTCCTCAAGTCAGTGTTTTCTGAAGTAAGGGAAATTTGACAACCCACAAAGAGAGAAAGCAAGTATCATTACTCAGTTACATCCTAAATTAGAGGTTAGTATTGCTGGCAACAACGAGAGAATAAAAACTGCAAATGAACCATTAAATATTGAGTTGCTCCATCACATAGAATAACTTAGCCAAAACGACTGAGACAAAACTGAGATATAATGATTTTTATGGGAATCTTTTAGTTGAGAAACAGGGATTTTAGGCATTTAGCAAATAATTTCTAATTTGCATGTTTCTTTATAATGTTTCTAACCCAATTCATATGAAAACAGAATGCAATAACTACTGGTTTTTAGACATTAATCAGTGTGAAAGTTTCTGGGCACTGGACGATGATGAATATTGTGGATTTAATTAAATAATGATGGCAGATGGTTTTATTAGCATCCAGAATAAAAAGTTGTTAAGAAAAGCATAAAGTAATCATCAACAGATGTGTCCATTCCTATTCTCCAAAAAAGAGTGAGACAGAATAGCTGTGCACTTAAATATAGAAAGATGTAGAAAAGAAATCAAAACCTAGGTTAGGTTTATTGGGACATACATTCAAGTTGCACGCTAGCTAATGCATAAGTGACAATTACAAAAGAGAACATGAATGAGGGGAAAGAAAGGTCAGGTGGAAGATGCACAAATACTGTCAAATTTGCATCTCATCGGATATCAGTTTCCTGTGTTTTCACTTGCCTTGGAAAACTCTATAACAATTTGGGATCACATTGAGTGTTTCATTAGAAAGGCTTGCTTACATAAATACTAGATAAATAAACTTCAGGATAAATATTGGCATCACAATAGGTCTGGAAATTAAATAAGATGATTGCCCATTGAAGGAGGCCCCTTCCTATTCATTTCTCCTACTTCTCTCATAATTGTCTCTGAGCCTGTTTTCATGCTTCCCCCATGCATTGAATTCTCTATTTCCTTATACTGGTATATCAGGTCACCACCATCTCTTTATTTAAATCCTTCCTGAAAATTCCCCTTCGCCACAGAGCCCACAGCAAAGGAATCAAGAACACTCACTATCTTTCATCTTTGTCTTCTTTCTTAACCATGTTGAACTCCCTGACCTTCCTCTACTATGCATCACCTTCATTCATTATGTCAAGTCTCCAATTTAGATGGCAAGCTGTTTGGGCAAGGGCCTTACCCTTTTCTTCTGCAGCACTCCTAGCTCACACTGGGGCACAATAATAATAGTCATGATTAACCAACAGATCAAGCTGGGATCTTGTGCTGATAGGGAGTGCCACTGACATTTCCCTTTTTATTCCCTCATCCTTAAAAACAGTTGAGCCATTTTTACTCACAATCCCCAAAATAAATATATAAACACTCTAATTATTAAGCCTAAGGAAAATCAACAGCCTTAGAAAATTTCAGCATGACAGATGAAAGTTTAGTCTATTATGAGTTTCTGAAAACAAGAAGGACGTTACTAGGGTAGGGAAGAAGTTCTGACCACCTTAACTATAAAGGCATAGTAACTATGATTGCATCTGAATTAAGTTTATTCAGTTAAAAACTGCAAATGGCCCAAGAAGTTAACTCACATTCCAGTCCAATGAAGTCACATCCTTATTGCTGGGCACATCATGTCCTCCTTCTCTTATACAGTGCCTCAAAACTAGCTGAGTGGAACCACCGTTGCTATTTTCATTGAGATTCCATATTCTGGCAGTTGAGTCTCCAGATCTACAAAAACAAACACACTGAGATGAACACTTTGTAATGAGATGATCTTACATAGCAGGTAGAAATCTCTGGTTACACTGAGAGAACACTGTAGGCTTAAAAAAAAAAAAAAAAAAAAAGAGCCACAAGTGGTGAGTTCCTCTGCTCTTCAACTCCCCCACCCTGCACCCTGATTCATTTATTTGGGATCTTTTATGTTTTTAATGAGAATAATCCTCATTCAAGTTCTTAAACTAAAAGTAAAGAAAGCTTTTTTTGAATCAGCTTCTCATGTCACCAATGTTTTTTCCAAAGCATTTTGCAAGCAAGACACTCTCTTGCCCTCAATATTTTGCAGCCCACGGGCTTATATCACACACAATCTTGCAAAAGTTATATAACAAACAAGTAACAATTTGTGAAAACCTGAATAAAAAGCCAATGCATACAGGCGGTCAGCTCCTCAGTCCAGGCTAAGTTCCCTTTACAGGCCACTGCAGTGGCAGAAAGGGGACTTAAAGCTGACAAATCAGCATTTGGAAATTCCCTTGTCATACAGCGGAAATTTGGTGATATTAGAACCCCAGCACAGCTGACTCTATGCCACTCATTCCTCCCCCCTCTATAAGGGCATTCCAAGGTATAGATTGGGGCAGGAGCATGCTGTGTTCCAGTGATGCCTGGCTGGCAGAATGGTCCATTTGCTCTGATGGGATTCAATGCAAGCAAGCCCCAAATCAGTCCCAGAATTAGGGGAGCAAAAAGGTGGTTTAGCTCCACTTTTCTCTCTCTGCTGTCTGCAAGGTGCTGTGCTGAGTGCAACTTGGACAGACCTGGTGATCTGTTCCATAAATTGCAGCAGTAAAATAGTTATTGTTCCTTGGTGCGGGATGGACAGCAAGCTAGGGACACTCATTTGCTAGAGACCAAAGTAAGGTGTAAAAGATCCATTGGATGGATTGAGTCTTATCTAATTTGGTCATTTTCCTGAAGTTTGAAGTCTTGACCCTCTATCTTGAGAAAAGCATGGAGAGGAAGTCATACTCTATACTAATCCTCACATTTGCATTGGATTTACATGAGACTATCTTCCAGTGGGAGAAAGTCTCTGAGGTTGGAAATCAATTTACAAGAAGATAGTAGAGATACCTCTTTCAGTTTATTGGGACTTGTCCTTTTTGCAATCAGTTTGCACAAAGAATTGCTCGTATTTATCCACTGGGTTATTTGCATTTATATGCAGAAAGTAGAATTTGATACAGAATTAGAAGATTTCTTATACTTTCAGGAATTCAGACATGTAAAGTAATTTTTATTGCATATATCTCCAGTCTGTACCTCATGTTTTAGGGCATCTTTTTAATCACGAAGTTTAGGAGATATATTGCTACGGGGAAAAAAAAGTACGTCTCTTTCATGACCGAATTCTTGAGATAAAATTCTTCTCTCCAAAACCCATGCTTTTAAGTACATTGAAAAGAAAATCCCACCCAACTGAACTGAATGCTTTCTTGGAGTTGATAACTAAAATGTTTTCAACATTTTTTTTTAAAAAAAGAATAAAGTACCAAATTAAGTTAAAAAAACGTCCCAAGTGACCAATATTGATCTAGCTAGTTTGAAATCTGAATGATGAAGATCAATTGCTATATTAATAATTTTTTTTCATTATTTTTTGGCCCTGATTTCTAGATCAGTGTTTACAAATGCAATTAGTCTATAGATTCACATTTTGTTTAAAATTTGATTTACATAGAAGGGCTATCTGTGTTTCACTCCTAATTCATCACATGGCCATGTTAGGGCCCTGCCATCGGGCCCTATCAGACTGGACCACTGACAGACAGAACAGAACATTTCCAGCTGTCGCCTCTGCATTTTTTGTTTCTATTAATGACTAGTAAAATTTTTGGGTCAGGAGTTTTGCCCCCAGGAAGAACTGAGATTGCTGTGGCAAGAACTTCTAATGTAACTTCTCATGTCTACAGAGACACTGAAAATAGAGAATCAAGTTTAGGAAGATTAGCTAGATTACTTAATGAAGTTTAAAAGCGAAGAATCATTTTTAGTTCTGGTGCTTTATAATTGTTTATAGGATATAAATAATTTATTAATAAGAGTTGGATAATGGCTTAACATGCAAACTAATTGGGAAATTGCCTCAATGCTCCTGTTGGCTTCTCCATTATGTAAGATTCAGAGCTAACATTGTCCTAATTATAATAACCCAGTTTGTACCAATGTTTGAAATCAATTTTTTAGCAATATTGCTATCAAACTCAGTTTCCTATTTGCTAATTCTAGAAGAGCTGTACTTTCACTTTCAATGGTTTTATTTATTCAGTATTCAGGCTCTGCTTGGGCAATTATACTTTCCAGTATTTTAATTTTGTTTTTCTATTCTGTTCCCCCACTATATAAGCTATTATGTGTCCCTGCAGAGTAGCTCCATAGGCCTATCAGTGTGTGGCAGGGGTATTTGTGTGTCTTCCCTTTTGTTGCTGGGAGAACAGGAAAAGTATCACTATTTCTGCTGAATGATTCAGTGAACCCTGCATTATTAGAGGACCATGGTTCAAGCACGATTTGGGAAGATATTTAATCTCCTTAACTGTCGAGAAGTTGATTCCAGCATGCAAGTCCTGAACACTTGAGTAATATGAGTACTGTACTGTTTTTCTCTTGGGTGGAGTATTGCCAGACTTTAGGGAAGCTTAGTTCTGAAAGATTGTCTTTTCTTTTTCTTTTCTTTTTTTAAAATTGCATGTTTAATTCCAGTCCCCGTTATAAATCAGGGAAGAGGATCTCTCCAGAATTTTACTTATAGGGCAAATAAAATCCCCATTCCACGGCTGTCAGGATTGTATTAAAATAGCTCTAGATGTATGAAGAAATTGGCTTTTTAATTGTTTTGCCCAACCCCTTCAGATTTTGTTATTGCTCATCTTCAGATGCAAGTTTTGGGATAATTTTTGTTGTATTGTAGCTGACTTATCTGATTTAATTTGACTTGTGGTAATTGACAGGTTAGATTCCTTATTCGTTTATTTTTAACATATTGGCCAGGGCCCCCCGATCATTGGATGGACGCTCCCTTACTGCTGTTTAGTAAAAATGTGAATAAATAAAGACAGAAAAAATAAATAAATAACCAGATACAACTTTTTTTGTAAAAGTGAAAATCAAGTGTGAAAATGAATTGGTAACTCACAAACAATCAAAAAATGTCCTGAATCATACTTAGGAATAACTAATAATCACAGTTACATTGTCCGATAGCTAGTATGTAACCACATGTGCCTCTCCCTATTTTCCTTGTCCCCACTCTCAGCTGCCTGTTATAAACTTTGTTGTAGCTGGTCCTAATGCCCTGATCATGCAATTATCTGTCCTTGGGCAGACTTTTGTAGCCGTCACTGCAAGGTATTTATGTGCCAGATATGCTAAACATTTGTATGTCCCTTTGTGCTTCGGCCACCATTCCAGAGGACATGCATCCATGCTGATGACAGGTTCTGCTCGATAACAATCCAAAGAAAGTGCGGACTGACGCATGTTCGTTTTCATTATCTGAGTCAGATGCCACCAGCAGAAGGTTGGTTTTCTTTTTTGGTGGTTGGGTTCTGTAGTTTCTGCATCGGAGTGTTGCTCTTTAAGACTCCTGAAAGCATGCTCCATACCTAGTCCCTCTCAGATTTTGGAAGGCACTTCAGATTCTTAAATTTTGGGTCGAGTGCTGTATCTATCCTTAGAAATCTCACATTGGTACCTTCTTTGCATTTTGTGAAATCTGCTATGAAAGTGTTCTTAAAACGAACAACATGTGCTCGGTCATCATCTGAGACTGATATAATATGAAATACATGGCAGAATGTGGGTAAAATAGAGCAGGAGATATACTATTCTCCCCCAAACTGTCAGTCAATATTTAATTAATGCATTATTTTTTTAACGAGCGTCACCAGCATAGAAGCATGTCCTCTGGAAATGTGGCCGAAGCACAAAGAGACATACAAATGTTTAGCATATCTGGCACATAAATACCTTGCAGTGACGGCTACAAAAGTGCAATGAGAACGCCTGTTCTCACTTTCAGGTGACATTGTAAACAAGAAGCAGGAAGCATTTATCTCCTGCAAATGTAAACAAATGAGTTTGTCTGAGTGATTGGCTGAACAAGACGTAGGACTGAGTGAATTTGCAGGCTCTAAACTTTTACATTGTTTTATTTTTGAATGCAGGTTTTTTTGTACATAATTCTACATTTGTAAGTTCAACTTTCATGATAAAGAGATTGCACTACAGTACTTGTATTAGGTGAATTGAAAAATACTATTTATTTTATTTTTTTACAGTGCAAATACTTGTAATCAAAAATAAATATAAAAATGGTTTTTTTAATCGCTTGACAGCCCTTGTTATTTTTAAAATACTGTCTTCTGCAAAATGCCCCCACCTTCTGTAAAAAGTTTAGTAGTAGTAATATTGCTATAGTGTTTAGGAGCCCCAGTCATGGCCCAGGAGATGCTGTACAACACAGAACAAGAGACTGTCCCTGTCCCAAATCTAAATATGGCCAAGTCTATCTTAGGAGTGCTTTACAGTATAGGACTACTCATCTACTATGCTGGCAAAGGGCTCCTAGTGTGGATGCAGCTATACTGGCAAAGTTCTGCTACGTAATGATAGTAAAATCACCCCTTGTGAACAAAACAAGTATACCAGAAAAAAATGAGTTATTTTAGACCCCAACAGTTCTGTATTGGCACGTTGAATTACCTGAATGATCTTCTTTGGAAAGATGAAACTGTGAAAGAGAAAGTGCACTACTATTGTACAGTAGTCTGGGGAAATGTCTTGCCTCATATTTAATAATACCCTATAGCATAGCTCTTACCCATTCACGACAAATTTCATCATTGTGCTGAAGACAGTGTATCCTAATTGCTGAGCCATACTTTTTGTGCAATGGCACATTGTCAGACTCAAACCATCAGATACATAGTTTTACAGCCTGGTATTATTATTTCCATGTGTTATATACCAGTTATCTCACCTAAATTTTTAATACTGCACTCATCACTATAGTACCTGAATGCTGGCTGAACGGAGATGTACTATTTCTTGTGTAGGCTAAAATTGTATTTTTAAATTAGAAATCTAAATTACTTATATGCCCTATATTATTGCTATTAGTAAGCATGTCTCAGTATTATTTGATCGTATTCGCAAGTTATCCATGTATATGATTATGTGCTTCAAAAATCAGTGACAAAATTTATTAAAAAAAGGAATTGGTTTTACTAGCCTGTGGAGCACAGATTGAGTAAAAGACTATTTTTTCACTTCATCCCAATTGTATTACTAGCATTTATCTTCTAACTGAATTCCTTGTGATTTCAAATAGATGAAATGGGAATCTTTTATTTAAAAGGATGTCAGCGCCTTCTGAGTTTAAGCCTCAAACAACTTGTCCATACACATTTTCCTTAATTTGCAAGCCTGGAACTCAAGAGATGCTTTTCCTGTAGTAAGCAACATTCTATATTATTTCAAAACTAGAAGTTTAGGAATGTTTAGATCTTTTTATTGGGTGTCCTGACTATACCAAATTATATATTTAAAGCAGCCAGCCCCAGTTTTATATGAAGACTTTTAACTTTGATATCTTAAGCCCAGGAAACTATGCATTTAAAATTCTCATCTGTTTCCCCATTTGAAAATACTTAATACCAACTGTGTACAATTGTAGGTTTCTATGTTACAATGGTATTTAACACATATAGAACATCTATACTTGGAATTAATCCATACTATCCTTACCCTGGACTGATTTCCCTAAATGAATTAGTACAACTCCATTAACATCCAAAGATTGCCACAGAAATCAAATAGATGCCACTCTGGGTAAATTTACCAGTAAGAGAGCATTTATGTTTGGTAGATAGCCATCTACCAAAACAATAATTTTCTAAGGTTAATTTAAATTCTAATAGTTGCACCTTAATCCTAGGTTTTTCCTCTCTTCAAACATGCACTGTTAGATCATGGTTTAACTTAATGTTACTCATGGTTACCCACAGCATTTAGGTAAATATTGAGGTACTATCGCAATATTTCTGAAGAATTTTAATTCAGGTTCATTTAATGTTGTGAGGTTGATAGCTTTAGGTAAGTAACATTCTATGTACTTCACTGCTTCACTGGCCTCGCTAAAACCAAACCAAACCAAACCAAAAAAGAAACTCTTGTTTCTTGAAAATATCCATTCCGTTTTCTCTGGGAATACTCTGGTTCCTCAATACCAATCAAGTATTTTTGACATTGAGCAAGTCTCCTTTTCTGCACCTCTAAACTATACGCTGGGGGGCGGTATACTGAGTGGAATAACAACACAGGTCTGGGTTGGTCCTTGCTAGACCTGAGATCTTATCCCTACGTTGATAACTGAAGTTTTGGAAGGTGAGTGTGCGGAGGAGGCAGACTAGGGAGAGTGCTGCGAACACCTTATATGGGCACCCTCCTTAATTGTTATTACTATAGTGTATTATTTGTATTGTTGTAGTGTCTCTTATAAGTGCTGTACAAAAACATAACAAAAAGACAACCTCCACCCCAAGGAGTTTACAATCTAAGTACCAAGAACTTGGTAGACTCTAAATATGAGGGGCTGGTCTACACACAGTGCTTGTACTTCTATAACTGTATCAGTTTAGAAACCAACATAGATAAATCAGTAAAACCGTATAGCATGGACACAGCTATACCAATGCTTATAGCAGTATAGCTTACTCCTATAATCTGTAAGTAGATAAGCTGTCAAGTATTGTTAAGGCTGAGATCTTGAATTCTTTAGGAAAGAAGGGTTTTCTGTGGATTCCTCAAACTTCATACCTTCTGAACTGGCTGGTTTCTATCTGCACTGCCATATATATGTATTTTGTTCAGTTTCTCCCAGCCTCATATTTAGTTTTCTGAAATCAAGTTAATACATGTATTTATTTTTTTCCCTTCTAGTCCCTTGTTCTCATGTTTTATGATTGCAAGGACTCAAAAGAGGAAAGCTCTGATCCTCCTGAAATTCTGCTTCCTGCAGATTACAGATTTCCTCTGTCTTTGAGTGCAGAGGGGAAGAAGGTGTCAATTCTGTTTTCTAATATTCTGGGATAGGAATCTTTCATGCAGATTTGCCTCCAATGTCTTCTCTATGCCAATTTTCCAAAAGTGCCCAAGTTTCTTCAGTTTGGCATACATTATTGAGTACTGAGTGTGGATAAATAAGGATTTTGGCAACAGCTGCCAGGGTCTTGTCAGCATATGGATCTTACACAGAGTCTTACTTCAAAGGGTCTTGGTTCTTTTCCTCCCACTTAAAGCCTGGATGAACAAAGAGCTTTTCTGAGTAGTGAGAGTGCTCATGCTTGTGTAATAAAAGTGAATATGAGCCCAGTGAGAATTTTCCAGAGACATCTTTAAAATGTACTACAATAAAGTAAGCCACATGGTATGCACAAATGTAGAGTGGCCTCAAACCCAGTACATATTAACTCTGCAAATGTTTGAAGTGCTGGATCACCTCCCAACTCTTTCAAACAATGTATTGATACCGTTCTAGCGTGAGAAACTGTAGAAGTGGTCCATCAGACTCTAGTGGTCTCATGTTTTTGCATCTCTAATCTTAATTGTAACAGATGGTATTTTATACATCTGGAAAGTGGTTTCAGTCATTGTCTTACCCAGACGCTAGTAGGTCACTGACAGGGTTCCAGGCACAGATGAACACCTCTGATTCATGGCCCCGAAGGACTGTTGCTTTGTTAGGAGGTATTTCAACATCCCCGTCAATTTCCATTGGCTTTGAATGATTATCTGTAGAAAAAAGAAGTATCAGAACGTAAGTGCTCTGTGAGTTTTTGTTACAGACCATTCTCTGAGCACTGTCCATGCTTTACACTGGGACAAAACAGTTTCAGATCATATAATTGAAGGGTGTATCATAATGCACATGGGTGCTGAATTAAGGTTGGATGGGTGACGATAAATCTGGCTTTCTAACTTTTGAGTGCTTGGCTTTGCAATTGAAAGAGCTTTCTTTTGTTTTTGTTTATTAAAGAAAAACAAGCCACCCCCAAAAACCCAAATTATATTATGTGTAACTGTAACAACCATCACGTGTCATCAGCAGGATTTTAACCCCAAATGTTCAGCATTGCAGCGCAACCTTCTGTACACCAGCCACTAACACTGAAATAGTTGGTTAAAGTAGGTTAAAGATGTTGCATATGGAGGAGTAGCCCCTTTTTATAGAAAACAGAGCCAAGAGCAAATATTTGTCAGACTCTCTCTGAGAGACAGCATGGCTAAGTGGCTGAGATTTGGTCTGTCGTATTATAGATCTGTGTTCTCTACGCTGTGTGTGCGGAACCCATAAGGCTCACTAACTACTAAGGTTTGTGAAAGGCAAAGCACTACTAAAATCAATTAGGAGAAGAAATTAGCCTAGAACCCATTTTCTCCTGGTTGCCAGTACAGCACATATTCATCTAGGCCAGAGGTGGGCAAACTTTTTGGTCTGAGGGCTACATCAGGGTATGGAAATTGTATTGCGGGCCATGAATGCTCACGAAATTGGGGGTTGGGGTGTGGGAAGGGGTGAGGGCTCCGGCTAGAGGTGCGGGCTCTGGGGTGGGGCTGGGGATGAGGGGTTGGGAGTGCAGGAGGGTGCTCCAGGTTGGGACTGATGGGTTCGGAGTATAGGAGGGGAATCAGGACTGGGGAAGGGGGTTGGGGTGTAGGGCTCAGGGGTGCAGGCTCTGGGCAGTGCTTACCTCAAGCAGCTCCCAGAAGCAGCAGCATATCACCCCTCCGGTTCCTACACGGAGGTGCAGCCAGGCGGCTCTGCATGCTGCCCTGTCCACAGGCGCCGCCCTGCCGCTCCAATTGGTCAGTTCCTGGCCAATGGGAGCTGTGGGGCACCACTTGGGGCAGGGCCAATGTGTGGAATCCCCTGGCTGCCCCTATGCATAGGAGCCGGAGCGGGGACATCCCGCTGCTTCCGGAAGCCACGCGGAGCAGGGCAAGCCTCTGACCCCACTCCTCTGGCTGGAGCGCCAGAGCAGGGCAAGCCCCAGACCCTGCTCTCCAGTGGGAGTTTGAGGGCCGGATTAAAACATCTGGGGGCTGGATGCAGCCCCCGGGCCATAGTTTGCCCACCCCTGGTCTAAGCCAACGGGTATTTTGTTGGTGGAAAGCAGCGGCGGTATGATGATGGTTCATTTTGTCTGTGTCCCATTCAGAGTTCAAATTGGGGTAAAAATAAGCAAAAAGCAGTGCTATTTTCCTGAACTCCACCCACTTGGGAGGATAAAATGGGATGCCATTCTTAGGAACCTGTGCAGCTGTTCAAAGTATGAACGTATTCCACCCTGCTAGGCTCCTCAGGCTTGCCTGCTTTTCAGTGTGGTTCAGGTACACCCATGAACAGGATGACATTAAGGCATAAACACAACGAGTATGTGCTTAGGGCCCTAGGTTTGAGAGTCATGTGCTGACATCAGAATCCCAGTTTTCATTTAAAAATATGATGTTTCTAATGCTCACGGTTGTGAAGAAAATCTTGAAAAAACTCTTTAAGTATTATTAGTGAAACAGTGTCTGCCTCAGTCTAAACACAGACTGCAGCAGAGTTAGGAGCAGCAACCACGGGGGAGGAAGGCAAGTGGCCTCGCATTCACTGCCAAAGCAGAACATAGTCCCCCACCCGCCTTATATCCTGAGTGTCCAAATGGGATGAGGGGTGAGGAGCCTGGCTGGGTGTACAGCTTGGCCTATATAAGCAACAAAGATTGTGACCCTCTCATTACTGCACTTGAAGAATTTGGTTTTTTGGTTACCATTATCGCTACAGAGACAAATACAATGGTAGGAGCACTATTTAGCCTCTAATACAAAATTGCCAGCTAGAATCTCATTATAAAATCTTTATTTCTCGTGGTGGCCTGTAATTACAGTAACTTGGATGCAGGAGTCCTGAGTTTTCTCTCTCAGTGTTTGTTGTTTGAACAGGTCATGAATGGCTGACAGGGCCAGATCAACTAAACAGGGATCCTAAAGTTTTGTGTGCCTCTCCCCCATGTATTCTTACACCTTCAGTTCTGAAGATGGCATATTGTGAATGGCTCGGAGAGAGCAAGTTTGCAGCATCCCAAGGTGGTGCAAGCACTTGTTTCACAGAGCCAGCTGTCCCCAGGTTGCTCTGCAGGGTCTCCCCATAGCCTACGTCTTCTTAACTTTCAGGCCTCAGCTCTTCTCTCAGAATGAGCAGCTGGCACAGCAGCAGTTGCTAAACACATGCCATCTGGCCAGCTGCTCCTCAGGGACCTTCTCCCCTCCCAAACTGTTGCTGTTCTTTTTACTGTCTGTCCGGCCAGCTGCTTATCCAAAACTAACCCCCAAATTTGCTGCATGCTAACCCATGCCCTGTTGGTTGATACAGCCCTAATTTGGCCTCCTCAATCCCTTTGTGAAATTTTATTGGAGAGCACAGTACCAGGTATTACCACTCCCCAACACAGAGAAAGCCAGAACGGCCACCTGGCGTGCTGTCTGACTGCTTCTTGGGTGCCCCAAGAAAAGGCTACAATTGTTAGTGAAACTCCCTCAGTTTAAAATCACTGCAATAGTTATGCAGCTAGAAAGCAGGGAATGGACAAACCGTGGCTCAGAGACCAAACGCAGACTGCAGAGATATATGATGTGACTTTTGTGACTTGCCTCATTTCTAATACCATAATGTGCTCTCTTCTCAGACCAAGAGGGAGGTGGCATGAGAAGATATGTAGCCTCTTCAGGCCATACCTCCATACTAAAATTGGGACTTGAGAGACTTACACTCGACTAAGGGATTTAGCCACACAATTTCAATGGGAGCTGCAAAATCCCCTATATAGCTTTGAAAATCTAAAGCAGGGAAGCCGCACTCTGTTTCATTGATCTTAACTGGGTGCAACCTTGAGGCACCTGGCTCGCTGGTAATGTGGGCAAAGCTTTGGCACCCTGCTCAAAGCAGAAGGCGCACACTGCTTCATTTTACGATGTCTCGCTGAGCTTGCAGTTTGGTAAAGCTTGTTTAGTCTTGTACCGGGAGATGACAAAACACTGACTATGTCAGCACTGTAGCATGCACCGCCGATATGTAAGGTTTACATAGGAACTGTTCTGACTATGCCCATGCTTTAATAGCTTCCAGGAATGATACCATCACAGTTCTGTCTTATTACAACTGTTGGGTGAACATTATGCTGCTGCAAGAGCATTATTCAAACCAAAGTCCACCTGAACACCAGACAACGGGCGCCGTGCTTTTGCTTACTTATTGCATGTGCCCCATTCTCCTCTCCATTCACAGTGGCTTCTCCGTTCTTTGGTGTGTTGTGCTGGGAAACAACTGTTGTGGTTGCTGCCGTTGTCGCCGTCACGGCTGCTGCTGCTGCCGTCGCTGCTGCTGCTGCACTGGCTTGTTGCTGAGCTAGTTTCTCTCTGAACGCCTGTTGCCTGGTCTGTACCACATCAGGCATCACAGCGTCGATCAGAGACAGTGACTCTATGGGCCTGCCGTCAAATACTGTACCATCCTGGGGAACAAAATAAACAGGGGGGGAAATTGCAGGCTTAGAATCTCCCCAGTGCAGAAAGGTCTGTAGAGAGGGGAACATCAAAGAGAAACCAAACATATGGGTAGCGTGAGGTTACAGGACTTGGATATGACCAAAAAGTCAGAACACTAGAGCTCTCTCTTATGTAGAAATACCGTATGTGGATGGATAATTGGTTGAGAGGGTATGTAAATTCAGGCACATAAGCATTTGAATTTATAAAAGAAAACAGAGTTATGCAAAGCTTAATTATCTAAATCTTGCTAGAAAAGTTTCCCTTGATTTTATATTCCAAAATAAAAGGGTCAAGGGGTATGTGGAGACACAGACAGGGGTCCAATTGAGAGGGTATGTAAATTCGGTGTGCACTTTGATAAATAGTTAATGTTGGCAATTATATTTTCATAATTAGACTTCTGGGATACTGCACCATTGAGATTAATGGAAAAGTTCACACTTCTCTGAGCTATTGTTTTAGGCACCCTGCAGACTCAGAGAAAAACATAATTACATCAGTTAACATTCGGTTGAAGGTCATCTTCATAACCACAAGTGGGAGAGATTTAATTTTTTTAAATACCAAAGCAAGGTTGCAAGCCATCCCAGTCTGACTCTTGGAAATAGATGTAACTCATCAGCAGAAGGTTTCTAAAATGGCACTACAAAGTGGTGAGAGATTGGGTAGGGGAGGTGGTAAAATGAAGTAGCTGGGAAACAATTCTCACTTTATAACACCCGTCCACTACCTCAACAAATTAAAAGCTGAAATCTAAAGATAATAATTTGGCTGGCTAGTATGGACTTGTTGGAACTATCATTTTCAGCCGACGTCTTCCCCTTCTCCTCGCAAGATACGCGCACTAGTTCAAACCAGATTTTCCAGAGACCAACAGAAAAAGAAAAGACTTTTGGATAAATAACCTGAGTTTAAACGGACTCAGGGCCTTTTTCCTGATCCAGCAAAAGAACAAGATTTCTGGTCCACTGAAGGCCCCAATCCTTAGGGAAGATTGGAAGGACTTGGCCTACTGAGGCCCAATAAGACAGGGTGCTTTTTCTGAGCTGAAGCTGTTATGAATTTGTAACCCCAAGGTAATGCCTAAGGTGGGAGGGTTGAAGGACTTATCCTGCCAGAATCCTATCCAGAAGGCATACATTCCTGGTAAACTCATTAGCATGCATGCAGGTTCTTTTACTGTTTTTAAAACGTTTTTTTCTGAAGTGCTTTTTATCTTAAGAATAAAATGGGCTTGCTTAGCTATATCTTTGCAGTACATATATCTGCTCACAATCACTATCAGTCTCTGAAGAGAAACGAACGGGTGTCCTTGGGCAACCTGTCCATGCTGGGACAGTGAAGGCCGGGAACTGTGCAGCCTGGAAATAGCTCAGTCAGAAGGGAGCGAGATTTGGGTCTCCAGCCAAGAGAGGGAATAGCTGGGGAGCTAGAAGCCTGAAAATGGGTGCCCTTGCTGGACCACAGAGGGGAAATACAGGTGCAGCTTCCTTGAACTGTGACACATGGCATATGAAACTTTTAACTAAAGGCACATAGGGTTTGATTCTGTATTTATTGAAGGCAATGGCAAAGCTCCTATTGACGTTCATTGTGGAGGATCGGTGCTAAGTAGGGTTGCCAACTTTGTAGTCGCACAAAACCAAATACTCTAGCCCCGCTCCTTCCCTGAGCCTCGGCCCCCCCCACCCCCCGCTCACTACCTTCCCCCTCCCTCAGTGGCTCAGTCCCCTCCCACCCTCACTCACTTTCACTGGGCTGGGGCAGGGGGTTGGGGCATGGGCTTACCTCGGGCGGCTCCCGGTCAGCAGTGTAGCAGGGCACTAAGGCAGGCTACCTGCCTGTCCTGGCACCGTGCTGCACATGTCCTGGAAGCAGCCAGTAGGTCCGGGTCCTAGGCGAGGACCTCCATGCACTGCTTTCGGCCGCAGGCACCACCCACTCCAGCTCCCGTTGGCCAGGAACTGGCGAATGGGAGTGTGGAGCCAGTGCTCAGGGCGGGGGCAGCACATGGAGCCCCTTGGCCCCCTTGCCTAGGAGCCAGACCTGCTGGCCGCTTCCAGGGCACAGCGTGGTGCCAGCCAGGACAGGTAGGAACTAGCCTGCCTTAGCGCTGCAGCACCGCTGACTGGACTTTTAATGGCCTGGTCAGCGGTGCTGACCAGAGCCGCCAGGGTCCCTTCCGACGGGGTGTTCCGGTTGAAAACTGGACCCCTAGTCACCCTAGTGCTAAGAGCACCACAGTCTTAACTAGGCCTCTGTTTCTGCATGCAGAATATTGTGGGCACAATAATAGTCATTACTGTAGATGTCTAAGAACTTACTGAATACTTGCTGATGCAGTTGGACACTTAGACATATATGTCTAGCAGAACTGCAGGCATAAAAAATAAAGTTGGAATATAAAACTCAGGCCCATTACTGTACACAGAATTTTAGAATCAGATCGTTGTCCCTGATTTTGTGCCAGAATGGAGACAAGGGATTTACAAGCTGTAACAGACAAGAAGCTGAGGATTCCCCATAGCGCAGGGGTGTCCGTGGCAGGAACAAAACAGTAGAGAAGGCATGCTGGCTTGGGTAGGAGACATTTCTTCCCACCACACATTAGAGAAGGTGCATATTGGTTGCTTTCTTATTACTTTTTGCTTGTGTTGCCTTTTTAGATTGTAAGCTCCCACTCTTTAAAACAACCACCAGCAAAAATAGGTGATCATTGCTGGCATGAAAGAAAATGCTGAGGCATTTTAGGTCTAGCTCTAACCTTCTTTGAATGGCATAATTGGCAAGGAAATGCTTCCAAATCCCTCTAAGTTTTGTCTTCTATTGATCATTTCAGAACTCAGTGTCTTTGTGTGAGCATTTAAGTATGAAGTGCAAAATCAATTCATTAAAATAAAGGTGGAAAAATTATATTTGCAATTATAAAGCATAATTATATTAAGGGACATGAAATTGGAGATAAACTTATTAAGTAAATTAAATAGCACAATTGGACAAGAGAATTCATAATTAGTGTTTTCAGTTTGAATAAGTTAAAACACAGTGAAGCATACAAAAATGTGATTATTGGTGTTTTAAAAAAAGTATAAAAGCACCATAAATCTTGCGACAATGAACATATTTTTAGGGCATTTTCCCAATTTGGGCTGCGATCCGGAATAAGATCCACTTGGAATGACTCTCGCATCAGCACAGAGGCCAAACTGTCAATGATGATGTCCATAGGTGCAAGGGTCCACCCACCTGGATCCAATTACAACATGTTTTGCAACATCTAATTGCAAAATCTTAAGTGGCAGAAAATCAGAACAAATCCCTATGGGTGTTTTATTATTACAAACACATCAATGAGTAATCTGGCATTAATCTCATTGCTTTTATATTAAAAATATATATATATAACTGCTAAATATTGCTGGTTCTATTGAGAGAGTAAAATAAACATAACACTTTACCTCAAAAAATGAGTGATATACAACCATGCCCTATCTTACAGAATACAAGCTCTTCCTCACCCTCTTTCCCCCGTCCTTTTGTTCTCACCCTTGTGGCTCAGGCACAAATATTTTACAGTCAAAACAGAGGATAGCTTTCATATGAATTAATATATATTAAAGATTCCCACCACCCACGTAGTACCTGATAGAGGTAAAAATGTTCCCCTCCCTGTTTTAAAAAAATATTTATTAGCTTGGGTATTATAATGGATTTTTCCATGCCTGCTCAAAGTGCATGGGGTGGGAGAGTGGATGTGCACACGGGAAATTATTATTTATCTAGAATCAAGATCTTACTTAATTAAAAGTATACATGGTGAGTATTGTGTAATATAGTAAGACCTGGCTTGTCTCATTTCCTTTTGCTGTGGCACCATGTTTTTAAGTTAGGCAGGGCAGAACTTTCCTGTCTAGTCCCTTTGTTTTACTGAACAGTCCACCTTGTTGGGAGCTTGCAGCTTGATGGATTCAACAGTAGAGTCAGTATTAGAACTCAGGAATGCCTTGATTTTTGTGCCTTGCTCAGTCACACCATTTGGCCACCATTGGCCATTTGGTCTTTCTAGGGCTTGATCCAAAAGCCCACTGAAATCAATGGGAATCTTTCCATTGACTTCCATGAGTTCCCTAGCACTTGCTGGTAGTCTTCTCTGCTAACAGAGTATGCAATCGAAGTTTTAAGATACAATGCAGATTTTCCCCATTGAATGCTTGTGGTTTAGAAAACAGAAACACTTTTTTTTTTTAAAGGACATAAAAGGCTCCCTTGTGTATTTAACTTCTTTACTTAGGCACCAGTAACATCAAAAAAATCCATCCTCCAAGATACAATTGCAAATGGAAAGTATCTTAGAGCTTTTTCAGGTGCTTCTGTGGGGGGAAATGTATTAAAATGAAATGATCTCCAGACACCTCAGAAGCTGTCTCATGTTCATCTGATCTGTTGAGTTCAACCGAAAACGTGTGATTTCATATGCCAACTTCTAGCACGTTTGTAAATTGCAAAAGTGCACTTCCCGCTTGTGGCAATGAGTGTACTTACTTCATTGATGCTGATCTCAGCCTCCACATACTGCAGGCCTTTCTGAAGAATAGAGATGAGGGCAGCAGGTGGCACTAGTGTTCCATTGATGTTAGACTGACTAATGTGGCTTTCGATACCAAATGTAAAGGCCGAATGGGAGAAACCTGAAAGCAGGAAAGGAAGCCATGATATGAAATCTGAACTCATCAACGTGATAGGCACCCTTTTCAATCTAAAAATATACTGTTTAAAACTGTGAAAGGCACTGACACAAACGGAAAAATACAGTTTGATTGCATTGGGTCAGTTAGGTTAACAGAGCCATCTTACTGTTTCTTCTTCCCCTCCTCTCCAGCCACATTTAATTTGTAAACAAAATTTATACAGAAATGAAAAGCCTACATGATCAATGTTCAAGCAAAAAAATATACCATTTACAACAACTCATGCTGGTGGCAAGTGCAGCTATTAAAAACTTGACTCAAAGCTTCTGTTTCCTCTCTAATTTAGTATCAAACCTTTCAGAAGCCAAATACTTAAATCTTTATCAATGCACAGGTTGCATTTGGCCAAGGCATACTTGCAGCTCACACAGGGGAGCCATTCTCTTACAGAAGATAAGAAATAATCAATTCTCTGCCCACAGCTCTCATTACCGGCTATAATCTGACACACAGAGCGTAGTCATTATAATATGAAACAACACCAAAAAGATGGAGGCCACTCTCCTGGATCTATTTTCTGGAAGTGAACAGTAATAGCAAAAATAATGAATTGGAATGTATCACATCACAGATGACAAGCCAGTTCACTGGCACCACTCCTCTGTTAACTATAAGCCTTTCTCGTCCCCATTTAATTTTTGTCGTCTTCCTAGGAAACAGCTGATAATTAAGCACTCTGCATCTCAAATTAAAGTCTTTATTGGATAAACGTTGAAAGAAGGAGCTGCAGTTTAATCACAAGGGGAAACTAGTCCGAAGTGTTGCTTTGTGCAAGAACAAGCATTACAACCTGGAAAAGTACCTGGACTGTGCATGTGAGTGGACGTGCAGGAGGGGGAAGGGAGAACAGGATGTAGATATAACTGTAGGAACCCATTTATCACCGCATTGTCTCCAGAGCATTAATCTCACATTAAAAGCCTTGAGGAAACCACCATTGCCATGTCTCAAACAGGAAAACCCTCATACTCTCCGTCGACTAGACGAGTGGGAGAAGAGAATAGCAACTCTCAAATGAAAATACTTCCGTTATATATATCTACACCTCTTCCCCCTGTCAACAGCGGTTTAATTTACAGTTTTGTCCGTTGAGGGATTTCCCCCCATACCAATGCTCTGTCCAACTATGTGTGGGGAGTGGGAGGGGACTATGGAGTTATTCCAGAATTTCAGGAGGGTTGAGCGCTCTCTCTCTCTCGTTGAAAGATTATTTTGGCAACCAATCCAACCAACTATGATCCCAGTTAGTTGGATCAGTAGCAAAAAGAAACTCAGAAGTACAATCTCCTCAGCCCCCTCACACACCCACCCATGAAATTGAAATATTTGCTTTTTAAAGTTCCTTGCCTTTCCCCTCCACCCCCATTCTGTTATTTGTCTTTCCTTCCCCCACATCTTGACTTCTGCCATTGTCTCCACATGTTGCCCCATGTTCCCTGTTCCTTTTGGGTGTCAACATGTATGCTGAAGAGGTTCAGCTCTGGCTACAAGCCTAGTTCTGAAAAAGAATAATGGGTGAAGTAAATCACAGAAATGAGTAAGTGTGTGATCTTATTTATATCACCTTGGTCCTTTGCTACTGTGTCCTGCCCTTCTTTTGTTTATTTGCTGCCTGGCTGCCCATCAGATTAGATTGTAAACTCTGCAGGGCAGGGACTTTTTCTTATTTGTTTCTTCAAATGTGTAAAGCATATTTCTGGCTGGTGCAAAAATAAGTAAATAAGTGAGCACAGTTAGCCTGTGCTGGTGTGTGTCAGTCCAGAGCCCTGGTTTCATAACAGAGTCGCTTAACACTGAAATCTCCATATCTATGGTGTGTGACTATCCAATATTACCCAAACAGGTCCTACTTTATTTTAAATTTGTGCACATTATAACATTATTTTTTAAAGTAGGCTCTTTTCAGAATGGTGTCATTGATTTCATGGCCAATCTACTCATGCACTCATAAATGGAGAGTAATTGGGTGATTAAACTGTGGGTCAAAAAGCATTAAAGTTCACACAGAAGTTACTTTGTGATCCTGACAGGTAAGGATTTTTTAAGTGGTCTCTGGCGCAATCAAAGGACAGGTGGCATTAAAATTCCAAACCACCAAACTACTGCAGCAACAGATGTAAAGCTACTAGTGTAGATATACACTAGGTTTCTTTTTAACTACACTTTTGCACCTGTTATTGCAGCCCCTTCTCCGCTGGCTGTTGGCAGGCTGAGGGTTATACCTTGGGCCAGCAGACTGTAGGCTTTAATTTGGGCCTGCAGCTAATCACCTTGCTCAATACTGAGGGACATGACACATCACTGAAGGCTGCTAACTCATCATCACCTGCTCGAACATGAAAATGCACTTATTCAGCATGCAGAAGTCACATTAATACAGACAGCTGCAAGTTTTTCATTTTACATCCTGAAAACATTAGGCAGGGGAAGGGACTTGAAACCTGGATTTAAAAACAGATGTTTGGCTTCTAGCTTATATGAATGTATAGCATCTCTGCAGATGTTTAAATAACATACCATTACAAAAGCAACTGCCAGACAACAAAAGTCATAGCTAGGGCATCATTGCAAAGCAATATTCAATCTTTTGAGCATCAGCCATATTAAAGAATCAAGACAGCTTTCCTAACCTTTTAACAAAGAAGACTGTAGTCTGAAAATCAAGGAGTTTATCAAACAAAGGTTGGCTGAATGAACAATGTCTGATGTCATAATCCCTTTTAGAACCGTCTTGAAATTAAACTGTATGTTTTAAAAAAGAAAAAAAAATTCTCTCCTCCTATACTTCTCCAGCAACATTTTATAAAAGTAACAGGGAAATGGACATTTTATACAGTGTATGCTTTTGAAGTATAACTCACACAACAGGAAAACTGAATGAAGCTGCACACACGTCAGGTTTCCAATGACATCGTAAATCACTTGAGCTTTGCTTTTATGGTTACCAGATGTCATCAGAGCTCTTTGATGTTTGTGTGCAGTATTACATAGTAGTGTTGTATCTCTCTATATTTCAGCCACATACAGAGATGATCTCCATTAACCAAAGGAAAGTTTCAAAGGTTAGCTATTTAAATGGTCATGTTATGTGGAGTTAACTTGGCCCCTCTTCTAAGATTCAGAAACCCATATTAAGGAGCTAAAAGCCAAGAAACTGGAACACCACTCCCTCTGATGACTGTATGCAGATTGTTGAGGCAGTTGGGGAGGGGGAGAACAGAGACAGAATGTGCTCTGCAAATGGTAGGTATGATTTGATGGGGACAATGTGAATTTGTAATTGACTGAAACCAGACACTGTAACAGTACAGAATAAAGCGGGAGAGAAAAGTTGTTGAATCTGTGGGCTTGGCTACATAGTGACACTCAGGAAAATCAATCCAAATTAACTAAAGGTGTGAATTTAAAGTGGATTAGTTAAACTGCATTAAACCCCTGCGGACATACTCATAAGTAGCCTTAATTTGGTTTAGCTTAATTGATATAAAACTAAACCGAATTAAGGCCACTTAAATTCCGAATGAGGCCATGTCTACATTACAAAATTAAGCCAACCTAACTTGCATCGGCATACAGCTGCCACAGTAACTACATCGCTTGTGCATGTCTACACTTTGCTCCTTGGGTCAGTGGTGTGTGTCCTCACCGCTCATGGAGGTGGAGTTAGGAAGTTGCAGCAGCAGGGCATTTATATTGGCAGGAGCAAAATTTAAGTGTAGACACTTCTATAGTTAGTTTGACATAAAGCTGCCTTACTCTGTAGTGTAGACAAGACCTGAGAGTGTCCACACAGGGTTTAATGCACTTTTCATTAATTTGATTAGTTTTCCTGAGTGTCCCTGTGTAGACAAGTGCTGTGTCTCCATGTGTATTATTTCCCATAAACTGGATTTAATTTTCATCATTGTAGTAATTCCACATTGTTCCATAAATTATTATTAATTTGTTATCTTGTAGCACCAAGGAAATGGGACCATGTTGTATTAATTCCTGCACAGACACGTAGCAAGAGATTGTGGACCCTCTGAGGTTGTGACCATCATTAAAGAGGTAAGAACAGTCAAATGGAGGGAGAGGGGGAACATAATGCCACACACGAGTTTCTTTCCTCCTCTCCTTCTCCCAGTTGAACTGGCTTGTCATCTATGAGTGACACATTCCAATTCATTATTTTGCTATTACTGTTTGCTTCCAGAAACCAGACCCAAAGGAGTGTTGTCCAACTCTTTTCATTTTTTTTTTTGCCATATTGTGAAAAGAGGAGAAAAGGTAAACAATCAAAATATGCGTAATTTATACATACATTATATACCTTTTAAAAAACACAGCAGCTCTACATTGGCAGCTCCTTAATATAGCCATTATTAGTTAGCTGATGTCTTGTAGGAATCGTGGAAGAACTGGGCCTTGAAAAAGGATTTGATGGAGGACAAGATAATGGGCTTAGAATGAATGCAATGGAAACAGAATTAAAAAAAAAACCCTAAAAATGTTAATATAAGGGCTACTTTGAAACAATGCATATTCCCTAATTCACACCAAAAACATATGTGTCTGACAATTTCACAAAATTCATGTTTTAGGCATTTTGCTTCATCCTCAGAAAGTGAGATAAACACGAATTTTCCTCTAAATTGGTTATACATTTTCTCATTGAATATGGTACTTCTTAAAACAGTTTTTGTATGTAATATTAAAGGGATTGGGTATGTCAATTAGCTGTTGCCTTTTTAATGAACACAGTTCTGTTCTTCATCGGTAAACTGTCCATGTTGCAAGCTTTTTGGGGCAAAGACCTTGTCATCTTAAATTTCCTGTAATGCACCTCGCACACTTTCGGAACAGCAGCAATGCATTTCCAAAACACAGAGAGAATAGTGGGAGAAAGTGATGCTGCCATGGCAATCTAAGTGAGAATTCCCTCTCTTCTGTGGATTTAGGTCTCAGCTGAAATGTGAGGTAAGGATTTTTACTTATAAACATACAAATGAGGTGCTGTTGAGTATTATCTGTCCTAGCTGATCCAGTAATCATAAATTCAAGTAGCTGACATACATTCAGAGCACCTTGCTCTTTCTGACCCCTTTAACTCTGTAAATAGCTGTCTAGTGTGCAATACTATCTTACGCGACAACAGCTATTGTACATTCTGCCGCACTTGGATGGGTGTACAGGATGACACAACTGCTCCTTGGAAGCAGTAGCTTCTGAAGCATCACAGGCCAAGCCTGCCATCGTGGGGGTCCTGGTTAGAGCTGGCTGAATTATTTGCTTAGTTTAGTTTTTATTTGTGTTTGTGAACTCCTCCAGAGCAGACTACATTTATTTACCATAATTTTCAAATAGCTTATAAAAACAAGTTTTAGCCTCTAGGTTTTTTGCAAACTGTTCATTTTAATTATTCACAGCGGGTGACTTGTCACCTCAGCACTGTTACTGCTCCCTGACTGAATGACATGGAGAACGAGGAATTATGACCACCAAACTGTGCATCGTATCTACTGAATATTCTTGTGACGGACCAAATCCCAGGTGTTTGTATGAAGAGCAGTCATTCTCCAAACATTTGGGAATAAAAACCCATTCTCACAAATGTTTATATAACTCATACTAACAAGGTGGTTCCTCATATGGAGATTTGTGTGGCTGTTCCTGCTTTTGCACTCGTGATCCTAGTCCTGTAGCTGAAATAGTAAAGGCTGATTGATGCTTTTAGATCCAGAGGTCCTGGGTTCATCCTATAGAGACCACCTAACAAGTGAATTTGTTACATTTGTTAATAATGGGGAGAGGAAAGGGGAAGAATGAACCCTGTCAAACTGAGCAGCCACTTGGAATATAAATGAATATTTGCCACATTCTTTTAGCAGGGTTTAACCAGCTCTATTCATAGTTAAGATAGCCAACATTTTAAAAATTTATTTATTGAGACCATGCTTTTTCACTGAACCCCCATCCCATTTCTTCCTTTTCTCTTCCCCAAAAAGCATTTTTGTTCCCTTAAAAGCTATTTGACAGGTAGGGGATACAAAAAAGAGCAGGGTTACAAAATGGTTTTAAACTAACTCTGGTTTTAAAATGGCTCTGGTTTGCATGATCCTGGCAATTTGGGGATTCTGAGTGCATGAATATTTTTTTAAGCAGCATAAGCACTGGCACCAAGACTGTGAATTTAACTGTTGTAAAAAATTGTGTAAGAGTGGAATGTGTATTAGGAAGTTGGCTAGTACCACAGGCTGCAGAAAAAAATTATCTGGGTATGAGGGGGTAAAAGAGCCGTCTTTATTTCCATAAATAGGCCTATGTGCAAATCTCACGAAGGATTTAGACGTATCAAGTAGAGGCATTCTGTAGAATTATAAGTGAATCGAAAGAAAGTGGCATTCAGAAGGACAAGACATCCCACACAGTCCCATCTGCAGCTTAACCGTGTCCCCAAACCCTGAGTAACTCCAAAGCTGCCAGCACAACCACTTGCGGAGCCTGCCAAGGGTCCAGATGTAACTTCTGGAAAAATATCTTCCACATTTTGACATCTGGGTCTTGGGAGTTACATCTCAGAGGAAGGAAAGGAAGGAAGAATGGTGTGATGTGATGCTTGGAAAGAAATAAGAGTCTTGCTACCACAAATGGGATGAGGGGAAGGAGGCACTGAAAGAATAACTAATTAGAAGCATGCACAATGAGGATGAAAATAAGTATTTTGAAGGGTTACTGGGGCAGGGAGGTGAAAAGCAGGTATATCAACTACTTATTTGCAAAGTACAAGCCAGGACCCTAATTAGAGCTGGGCAAATAATTGATTTTTCAGTTTGCTGGCAGTTCTGATTTTTTTTTTTAAGCCAGTTTAGCTTGAACTGGAAATTCCTAAAAATACCAGTGAATTGAAAAAGTCCATTTACGGGTTAAACAAAACCTGTCCTTTGACCCAAAATGTTTTGCTTCTAGGCATTTTTAAAGCACTAGATTCACAAAACAGCTGGTGGAAGCATGCCCAGTGGTTAGGACACTCACTTGGGATGTGGGAGGCCAGGGTTTGAATTCCTGCTCTGGAGAAGGGACTTGAGGCCAGGTCTCCCCTCTCCCAAGGCAGTGCCCTGCCAGTCTATTCTGGGGTGAATCTCTCTTCATCTCTCCTGGTGAAGCTGTTCCAATGGAGCAGGTCTTTGTAGTTGGGTGTTCCCCCGAAGAGTGACCGAACTGCCAGGCGATAGTCATTTGCTCTTTTTCCCTGACCCAGTCATATGTTGTATTATCGATGACATTTACGAGCAGAACTGTGGTTTTGATTCCGATTAAATCTCTACTTATCACAGGGCAATTCTGAATATACTTTTGTTCAGAGCCGAGTGTCAGTAAATTGGTGGCATCACAAGTGGAACCCTGGTATCTCTAAGAGACTATTTACATACGGTTAATATCATTCTGCTGCCTCCAGCCACTGCATGCGTTGTGTTTTAATGCAGACAGTTAAAAGGTGGGCACAAATCCTAAACCACATCTTGTTTATGATTCACAGCAGACTCCGATTTTTCTCCAAGTTGAGCTTTTTTCATTCTGTGTAATATGTCCTAAAGTGCCTCCCTCTTTTTTGGCAGCGCCTGCTTATTTTTGAAGACTTACCTTAGTGATTACATAAAGGACTTAACAAGGACACACATTAGCAATGTAAAATAAGAACTGCAGTCAAAATATATTTTTAGAAAATCAACTGAACAATAGGGCCTGCACATTTGTATTAAGATTAGGGTTACTGAACCATTAAAATGATTTCCAGAACCCTGGGAAATGGGTCCTGTATTACAAGTTCTTTCATAGTTCCTGGGAAATATAAAGAAAGGATCCTACGCTGTAGTTTATGTCAGCTGCCAAAATTACAGTGCGCATGGTTGCCTACTAAGTTTTGTAGAAGCAATTATTCACAAATATTAAAAGTTACACCCTTTTCCTTGGATATCTGACCTGCTCAGCATCTGCCAAGAATTCAGAGTGAAACTTTGCAACCCCAAATTATTTTATGATGTGCCAAAGAATGCTTTGGGCAGGGATTGTCTTTGTGAAGCAGGAAAATATGTTGGAAAAGATTAATAAAACTTGGAAATGATCTTTTGATGAGCAGTATTTGGCTTTTACCGTTTAAATCTATTTGAGAAATATGATAGGGGGAGAAGGCAGGACAAGGAAAATGGAAAGAGGTTTTTTTTGTTTTAAAAAATAAAGCTTGAAATAATTCTCTCTTTTAATCACGCCATATAAATTAGCCTGACAATCTGTAATTAAATGTCAACACTGATCTGGCATTTTAATGTAACTATTTATGCAAATCAGCAAGTTTTGCAATCTTCTCCGATGGCCACTACAAAAAAGTCATCTTCTCTTACTACATTAATAATATCATCGTCTTCCAGACCTGTCCTCTGAACCAAAGGTTAAAGGAGAGGATGTGTATCATTTCAAGACTCATTTTTAGGCAAGGGAGATCATATTTAGCAGGTTTTGCTCTAAGCTGTGTTCTTCTGTCAGTTACAATAACCACCTGCAAGCAGCAGTGAAAAGGACATTGCTGTTGACGCTCAGTAATGAACAAGCAAGGCTTTCAACACTGAGATGGTTTCTACAGATGGTCACCTTGGACTTTTCAGTTCCCAAGATAGTAAGGCCAGATCTACACTACAAACGTTTGCTGACATAGCAGAGGTGTGGTGACTTGTGACCAACACAGTTGTGCCAGCAAAAGCCCCTACTATAGATGTAGTTATACTAGAAAAACTGTGCTTCTGCCAGTATTTTGGGGGAAGGGAGGGGTGGGCAAGCTAGCTGGAATAAGATATACTGGCAAATGTGCATTATTGCAGGTGTGAGCTGCATCCAGACTAGGAGAACCTTGCTGGTATAGTATAGCTATGCTGGCAAAACCTTCCAAGTGTAGGCCCAATCCAAAACTTTTTCCCAGAATTGATACTGTAATTACCCCCATGCCTATGATATTCAGTAAACCCTTATTTATTCAGCAAGTCCTTCTAGAATGTGTCACGTCAATAATTTATTCAATACAACACAATAGATACATCTTCATTATAGACTAATAATTTACAAAGTCTAATTTAAAAACATCTATAAACTTTTTTGGAATTATGGTAAAAACACATCTGAAAAAGGGTGCACTTGTTTGCGTTCTTCTGTCTTCAAAATGACCATACAGCTCATATATGACACTGTATGCCAAGACACAGGCCAAAGAGAATTTAAAACAGCCAAATTTGTAAATCTGTGAAATGATTTAGAAGGAAATACTGACTAAAAGTAGGGCTTTGAGGATGGCAGAAGAACAGGATACTCAGTGTATTTCTTTTCCTTTTCAAGAACTTGCTAAATTCTGAATTGCTTTCCTTACACTACATTTTAATATGCCTTCCTGATGCAAAATGGATAAGAGTGAACGAAGACATACAGCAGGACAGGTTTTTAAAATTTGCAAAACATGTATTTACACATATGGGCATTTGTGCATATGAAATAAATATTTGGAACATAAGTAACAGTTTACGTACATAATGTTGATTATTTTTCACTCCAATACATACAAAATGCCAGGGTCTACAGTTGATTAGTTTCCTCTGAAAACTTAACCAGAACAAGGAATGACCAAACTGCTCTGCTTCTGTATCTATAGACAAAAAAAAATTGTCCTTTGTTTTGTTAAATGTGGGGTTTGGATTTCATAACAGGACTATTGATATATTGCCTCTCTATGTTGTCAGCCTATGAGAAAAGCGCACACTGAGATCATGATTCTCACATTATTTCATGTGACATAAAGGTGCTGTCAACATGAAAGCCAAATTGCTTTTATCTACAAGAGGTTGGCAAAACGCATTAGAGAAAAATTGCACATTTAAACCAAACCCTTTCACATCTGGATCCCAACCTGACTTTAATCTGGACCCAAACCTGACTTTGATCATAAGTGAAATGAACTTGACTTCTAATTATACTTCTGGATCTTTTAAATGTATTTCATCTTTTCAGAGTGAATAAAGACGGTGGCACGCAGAGTGAGGAATTATGGATGATAATAAAGTTCTAAACTGAGAAATAATGTTTATTCCCCATTAGTTATATAAATAAACTATAAATTAGAACGAAAATACATCTGGAAGGGCCATGTGATGTGCCATCAAAATTTATCAGGAAGTGTAATGATGAAGTACTCTTTTCATTTAAAAGGGACATCAACTGAAAAAAATCACATTTCTGCCTGAAAAATTTGCGCTGCTACTCATACAAGTAATACCCAAGATTACTATATTGGGGGGGGGGGGGAATTGAAAGTTTTTCATTTTTAACTATGTACTTTTGACAATACTTTGAATACAGCCAGTTTCATGGTCTCCAATGTACTGTATAGTCAGTTTCCCTTAGTTTTAAAAAAGATAATAGAAGCAAAGGAGGGGATGGGGAGAAGATTTGTCAATGTTTTCAGAGAAGTTAAAAAAAGACTATATAAAGCATAATCTAACAGAAAATATTTCTTTTTAATTAGCCAATTTATAAAAATCCAATTGACAGTTTCTCTTTAAATAATCAGGTCAGTTATTGGGAGACATATCTATTTGAACTAATGCTGATTTTGTTCAATTTCTCAAACATTGTTTTCCAATATAGCAGATGCAACATCTGTACTAAGAACACTAAGGGCTCTGTGCATCTGAAATAAGCCCTGGAAGGTCACAAATCTTGGCTCTTAATCGAGCCGCCTATTCATCAGAAATTTGGCTCATCTGCAGAAGCAATTCTCTTTTCACTGAGTAGGTTGGGCCAATGGAAAATGAGACATCATGTAAATAAGCCTGTGCGCTCACAGACCAGCTCTCTGCTAAATCATGACAACTAAAAATTGACTTCACATTGCCACGAAGGCTCGTTTTAACGCTTGAAAAGTTGGATTCACCACCTTATTCTTGTTGTCCAGATACTCAGAATAAGTAACAAACTCCTGGCCCACTCTCCACCCTTATCTCACACTTTGATCAAATAAAATAAAAGCTACTCAACATTTCTGCAGCGCCTTCAACTAGAGGACTTCGGCGTGCTTTACAAATATTAATGAACAAAACCTCAACACTCCGTGTGAGGTGGGGTAAGTATTATTACCCTCAGTTTACAGGTGGGGAAACTGAGGCACAGAACAGTTTAGTTCTGGTCTAAACACAGTTTTTGTACAGACATAACTGTCAGTTACAGGTGCACTGTTTACCAAAATAATAAACACAGCATAACCCCTAGTGTGGGTACAATTATACTGGTTTATTTATTTATTAATTATTATGATGATCTATTTGCATTACTGCAGTGCCAAGGAGACCTAGTCATGGACTCGAAATAGGCTACGCATTGTACAAACACAGAATAGAACGATGGAATAAGCTATATCAGCATATAAGCACATTTATATTGGTATAACTGAGCCCATGCTAGGGAGGTTGCTCTGCTGTAACTATACTGGCATAGTTAAAATGGTAGGACTTTTGTGTGTAGACAAGGCCTAATTGAAAACAATATGTAATTAAGTTCTTTTCTACTGAGCTCCCTTGTCCTTTTCACTGTAATTTGAAGGCTTCAAAAGACGTGAATAGTACATGTTGAAATATAGCAGCTGATGTGAGCTTTGTACATGCACCAGGTAAATTCAGCAGCACTTGAGGGACATTGTTTAAAAGCATATTCCTAGAGAGGCTCTTTAAAAGGTCTTTGAAGCTAATGAATAGAATTGGGGGGGAAATCATCATCATCAGACTTCATACGTATGAGAATAGTGCACTATTTTTGTTGTCAAAGTGGTCCAGTACCTTGACTGACTTACGCTTCTTGTATAATAAATTATTCTTCAAGGTGTGTATTTGAATAATTTTGTCAAAACCCATACGCTCTATATTTCCTGTTCAACTAACAGCACAGTCTTCCTGATTTGCAAAGGATGAGGCAGGTAACGATGAAGCAAATGTAGCTGTCCTACATACACCAATATTTTTATTATTATTCTATGCTATGCTTCATCTGAAGTATTTTGAGGAAGTATGCACTTTTCATAAAAATGACAAACTCTGTGGTATACACAGTAGTTCACAGCACTCTGAATGCTATAAATATGTACCTAAGCATACAGAAAAAAAGTATGTTCTTTTCTTTGAGAAACTGTATGTGATCATGTCATTTAAGATTGTGTCATATGACATATATTCAAAAGGGACAGAGTATTAATCTACATTAAGTATTTTCTAACTTTCAATATCTTAGCTGTTCAACCGTAACATTTAATTTTTGTATAAAATGTCAAAGTTTAAAAAAAATTAAAAGAAAGTTCAAGACTTTGAAGTTCTGCTGGCTTTCAAGAAATTGTAAGGAGCACATGGAAATACTATAATCTTGAACTATTTAAATTGACAACATTAGAACTCCCTGTTCCATTAACTTTATGAGATCTGTAAAGAAAATATTCCCGTGCACCTTAGGAACTACAAAGGGGGAAGTGTGCCCCTCCAGTTCACCTTAGAAGATTTGCAGGAAGGAGCCCATCTCCCACATATACAAGTTTAAACTAATAACCGGGCCTTGTGGTTTCTATGATTCTGCAAAATCCCCTTTTATTGCATAACTTTTGCCTCAGTCTAAGCTTTAAATAACAGAGAATTTCCTAGCCCTTATAATTGCAAAAAAATCTCTCTAGCATGAGCCAAACACACAACACATTGCTGTTTTCTTGAGTTTCCAAACAGAAAATTTAAAACAGCTATTTAAAACAAGCTGTCCCATCCACCTTCATTGAGGAGGAGCGAATAACTATTCTGAAGTTGAATGGTAAATATTCAGACGTCAGCACCTAACAATTTCACTGCTGATCATTTTAGCAAAATCATCCAGTGAATGTTTCAATCCCACCATCAAGTTGGATGCAGTGGCAGATACTAATTGTACTCCAAAGAGTCTGCTATCCACCTTTGGAAGCATGGAAAACTTCAAGTTTAAAGTTTCAGAAAGCTATAAGTGTAAGAATGGAAACTGTTATGCAACCTTAACTACGACAGGCACTGCCAGGCAGCTGCTATGATATTTGTTTGTTTTTTAAGCAGTATAAGCCAGAGATAGATAGGGAGGTAATTTTCGGGCAGCAAAAACATATTGTGGAAAAAATTGAAGTGAAGGAACATCAGAAAAGAGCATTAGAAGCCAGAAGAGGAACACAAATCAATAAATAAAAATTATTAATTTTGAAATAGTTTTAAGAAATTGTAAGTGACAAGTGGCTGGGCCGTAGGGACAAAAAAAGTTTTATTTTGCTGCATTTGTGCCAAGTATGGATTTGTCACTCATATCTGAAGGCTTGTTTCAGTTTAGAGTATTTAGATTATACATATGAGACAGAATTAATGCAAGTCTCAGATATACCAATGCACCTGAATTTTCAATTTCTACTTCTTCTCACCATTCAGTTTGTCACTGGAATTCTTTTAATTACAACATGTTTCTAATTGCATTGTTCTGATGTCCTTTCTGGAATGTAAATAATCATCTGTTCTGTTTTGGACAGTCATGGCAGCATGTGGGAACTCTATATTCTGGATTCTAAGTGGTTGGGTGGTATTGCAACTCCTTCATTCTGGAAGAAACTAATAGCAAGTCTCTCTAACTTTAGTAAGCAAGGTCAACATTTTCACTTGTGGGTACATAAAGTTAAGCCCTTAAATTAATATTTAGGCACCTAAACATAAAGTGACCCAATTTTCTGAGGTCCTGAGTACACACAAATCCCAGTGAACTCAACCAGGGCTAGCGGTCTCCAGCCCTTTTGAAAATCAGCTGCCTAATTATGGATTTAGAAACTTTGAAAATTTTGGCCTGAACTTTTCATTCTCATGTGCAGTTCTCAGAAGTATTTTCTACTGGATAGGGGGAGAATAATACACACACAGTGCCACACTTGGAAAAAAGTAATGGAGGAGTGTGGAAGCACTAGAAATTTACTGGGTACCTGGAGGGGAGCAGAGCTGCAGCTAAATATTTTTAGAATCTGTGTGACACAGAGTTTAAGCAGACACTATCCATTCTGGGAAAAGGGGAAAACCTATTAAACATTAAAAAAACAAACAAACAGGGATTCCATGAAAAGGTTAAGACAAATATTTGAGGGTCCTATTAATAAATTTGTTTTCTGGTAAAGATAAGCAACATGTAACAACACTAGTATGCCACTGATGAACCATCTCACAGATCCAACACTGATAGGACAGCCCCTAGAGAAGCACTTTATGCTCTATATTTTTAGATACCATGCTTTCAAAAAAGAACTGAAATGTCAAAATGTGATTTCCTGGGAAATTTTACAAGCCACAGAAGTTTACTTTTTAATTTTTGGTAAACCTACTATCAAATGCCTGTTATATATTTAAGGCAACTAGTGCATTGGAGGGTTGACAGCGTAATTTAGGGTAGATAAGACCTATATGTTTTTCATAATAAGAGAAGAAATAAGTAGCATAGCATCTCTAAGATACAGCCTTTCATATCCATTCACACAGCCAAAGCCATTGTCCAGGTTCTCATAATCTCAAGTCTCAATTACTGAAACAACCTTTTTTCTGGCCTTGCCCCACTCATATCTGTTCAGAATGCTGTTGCAAAGATCATTCTTCTAGATCATTGTTTTGACCATGGCACCCTCTCTTTGCATTCCTCCACTGGCTCCCCCTTCTCTAGAGCATCGAACAAAAGCTACTTGCCTTCACCGCCAAGACCCTACATGGTCTATCTCCACCCTATCTACCATCTCTCATTCACTATCACAATGTCCGCTCTCACCTCTGATTGGCCAACAATGCTAGCCTACATCACCGACTTGTTAATTTTCAAGCAAGCACCCCTTTGTGTTTTCTCTCATGCACCTCATGATTGGGAGGTTGCTCCCCATAAACATCCGCGTAACTAACTCATTACTCTACTTCAAAATCCTCCTTTGCCATGAGGCCTACAAAATCCTGATAACGGTTAGGCCACTGGTGTGCACATATTACTGCCAGTCATGCTGACCAATATTGTCTCATTGTTTTCTTGTATCCCCCCATCTGTCTGTATCCCCCCATCTGGCTTACTAACGCCATATACAGTGGTAATATCCCCACCCTACTCTTATTTGATCTTCCCCTGCTTATACATCCAATAATTGTGTTCTCTTTCTTAGCTACATCACACAGGGAGATCACGTTCCATTAGTGATCTCCCTTGCCCCCTAAATTCTTTTCAGTGTCACTGTATTCCAGAATACAGGCCCCATCTTTGAAGCATGAACACCTACATCCTTTGTTTCAGACGTATAACCTTGAATTTTTCTGTATTAAAACTGAAACACCTGTTGTTTAAATGAGCCCACCTCACCAAGTTATCCAGATCAGTGTGTAAAACTGACTTGACCACATCCTTATTTACCACTTCACCAATTTTCAGGTCATCTGCAAATTTTATCTTTTCTTCCAGATCATTGATAAAAAAAGATCTTGAACATTGGTCCAAGAACAGATCCCCATGGAACCTGACAAGAAACACGCCAGTTGCATGAATATTCCATATGTATAACTTCTTTTTGAGCTGAAATTAGTTAACCAGTTTTTCAACTATCTGGTATGGGCTACACTGATTTTCTGTAGTGCTAATTTTTTACTCCCATAGAATCTCATGTGGGAGTAAGTCAAACGCCTTACAGAAGTCTAAATACATTTTGTCAACATAGTTACCTTTGTCAACCAAATTTGTAATCGCATCAAAAATTATATCAAGCTTTTTGACAAGATCTGTTGTCCATAAAACCACGTTGACTGACATTAGTTATGATTCCATGCTTTAATTCTTTAGCGATTGTGTCCCTTATCAGCCTTTCCATGAGTTTACCAGGATCAATGTGAGACTAAATGGTTTATAGTTACCTGGATCATCCCATTTGCCCTTTTAAAATATTGGCACAAGATTCACTTTTTTCCATTCCTTTGGAACTTTCCCAGTAATCCAAAATTTATTAAAAATTAACAATAATGGTTAAGAGAGATCTTCAATCAATTCTTTTAATTCTCTTGGGTACAAGCTTTCCGGTCTAGTAAGGTATTAAGCAAGAGAAAGTAACCTTTGAGGTTTATTGATGAATTTTTCAACTTTAAAAGGCTTGAACTTCCTCCATAATCATGTCATTAGAGTATTTTCATGAGGAAGTGCACAGTACCTACAAGTACCTTTGCCATGACAATGTTTGAATTAACCTCAAGCAACCTGCTGCCTCACAGCTGTGAAATATTTGTAACGATCCAGGAATATTTCTGCTTTATATGGCTTTGCCTACTTGTCTTGTGAGTGATTCCTTTTGTCTTTTCCCCCTACTCACACACATTTTAAGGGCAAAAGCTTAGAATTCTCACAAGAGAACATTAAAGGAGAGAAAAGGAAAATTGAGCACCTGTTTTCTTTTTAAATTACTCTGATGTTGCTATTTGATTTATATTCTTGATGTTTTGTGAGCTGGGTGGATGCTCACATTCCAACATACAATACCATTGATGGAAATCTAAAAAATTCCTGGTTTTGCAGACTCCATCAACTGTAGATGACTGAACTCAAACTATATTACAAAAACCCACAGGATATCAAATTTACAATCATTAGAAACTCTTGTTTAGACATTTTTAATTTACTATCTCGTCTTTCTATATTGTTTATGCTAGAAGGTGGCAAAGCATCTTACAAGCTGAGATTTCTTTATCTGTGTTATAAAAAATACAAATTTAAAACTCCATAAGGGAAAAGAGCATAAGCATGGCTCAGAAAGTCAATACCAATTGTATAGTACATGCTTCTTAAAAAACAGATCTGATGGCACAGCATTACTTGCAGTTTCCTTTTACTGTACAACATTGTACCTGTACACAACTGGGTCAGATACTTCTACTAGGACTATGCATAGTGTCCAGGCCCAAATGGTTTGGTTTGAGCTAGTTTTTCCTTTAAATTATTAGTGCCAACTTCTGTTCTCAACTATATAATTTATATATGGAATAAATCCAGTGATGTCAGTGGAGTTATTCTATATTTACTCTCACGCATAATAAAGTTAGGGAAATATAACTTTCTATGTCAAATAAAAGTATATGAAGTAGAAACACAATGGTTTCCCCCCAGTAAATGGCTAAAAAATACTGTAAAACAGTAGAGGAAAAACATCCAGAAGAGCCTTATTCCACCATCGTTTCGATCTTGCCATTCATCGGGAGGTCCATAAAGTTTCCTTTTGAATCATTCCACAGCATTAGTGTGAGTATTGAGGGCGAGCAGGAAGGCGAAGACTGCCATCTTTGGTTTTTGCTGTCCCATAGGGGAAAACTATTGCACAACACGGTGATGTGGAATCATTTACATTAAAAACAATATATCAAGGCAAATATACAACAGAAAGTAATTTTAAGGATTCTAAGGTATGGCTGTATCCTCTATGCACCTTTTTCAGATGTTCAAAAGCCTTTTAGAGTGAAACCCCAGTCAGCTTGTTTTTCAAAATGAAGTTTTAGATCAAATTTTATTTTTCTCAGCCCTTGCTTTCCATCACCAGATCACAGACAGCAGCCATGTCCAGTTCCAATGAGCCAGATGATTAGAGGGGAAACAGGCAGTGAGTGCTGTGCAGATGGGGGAAAGAAGGCTGGTGCTAGCCTCTCAGAGGGCCGAGTATACATAGAAATTCCAATAAGCCTCAATGAAATACATGGGAGGATAACTAACAGGGGCACCTTGATCTCTCCAAACAGTGATCCAGATTTGAGTTTCCACTCCAAATAGATGCTGAGATTTTGATCCCATCTGCCTATTCTAATGGGGCCAGAAAGTTTTTTCCTAGAGCTGTTTTTTTTTTTAAAAAAGGGACGTTTTGCTAAAATGTATGTTTTTTAAATTTTGAAATCCAACAATTTTCAACTAACTCTGGTTATCTCTAGCCCAACGCAGAGACCAATTCTAGCCCCTGTTGGGACAGTGGGTGTCAGTTCCTGGACAATGCAGTTGCCCTACACATCAGCAAAGCAGCATTCCTACCGGCTGGTGTTAGCTAGGAAGTGGACGCAGGCTGGGAAAAAGAAAATGGATCCTCTAAAATTAAACATCAATTTGAAGGTATCTTTTAAAAGCACAGATTACAGTTTTACTCTAAAAGACCCTCCTATGTTTGAAAAGAGAGCGGTCAGAAGAGCAGAGGGAAGGGAAGACAAGGACAGAGTTCCACTTTCACCATTAGATTCATATACAGAGTGACATTGATTAAGCACAAAGATCAGATATTTACACACACAAATAACCATTTAGAAATGTACTTATCTGCAGCCCAATGAAAAGCTTATTTACAGAAAATCTCACTTCATTTGACATTTGACTAAAATATTCTTAAGTGGCTAAAAAACCCCAAGGGATTAAGTAATTGTGCTTTGTGCATAGGTTGCCAAAAATTACTTTGGCTAGTATGATATAATTCTACTCGACATTGTTAACATAATGCTATTTATTTTCTTGTTTTGCCTAACTACAATATTTACTTTTGTACCTTTGTATATCTGCCCTATTACCATGGGGAATGGTTTCAAAGACGTGGTTTTGTGCAGAGAATATTTAGCCTGGATTTTTCATTCTCTAATGCTCAATGCAATTTTGTTGACACAACACAATGCAATAAATTGGTTTTCTTCTCTCCCTCTCTCCATCTGTGACGCGTGTTCTGATGAAAGACAAGTAATTTACCTGACTCCTGGAGATAGCGATACACCAAGAAATTCACTTCGTCACTGGTTATGCTCATCTTAGCCCCACCTCAATATGATGAGGTTTACAAGAAGTGTGATCCACGCTCTGTTCAAAGAGGGGGAAGAAAACAGAAGAGGTTTTGTTCTATTTTGATTTACTATATTATTTGCTACCAGAACTGAGGAACATTATTTAAAGGGACACAGTTAATATTTTAAAGGCTAAAATATTTACATTTATTACAGTTGTGATTTAAACTGTATGTGAGAGATGCAAAGACAGCGTTGTTAAATGTTGAAAGTACTTTAGCTTTACTACAGTTCTCTTGGATACTTCCTTCAGTGTATGAGTACACTCTGATCAGCACTACTGGCAATTACAGTCAATGCATCGTACGCCACGCCACACCTAATCCTTTCCAGGCCAAACTTTATAATCTAGTTTTCTGCCTAGTGGTTTATCCATGTGAGAAACAGACAGTAACCTCAAAAAATAGCACAATGTTACTCAGAGAACTTAAATAAAATAGCAGTAAAATTACAAGCAACTCCAAAAAAAATAAAAGAACAAATAGTAAATGTATATTTATAGGGAGTTATGCAGAACACTTTGTGCAGAACAATGTATATGCACACATCTCTGCATAATAAAAAGTTGTAATGTCTCAAGTATTCGGTGGTTCATAAAGCACAAGAGTCAAGCTTGGATGATTTACTAAAATAACCATAACCTTTAAAAAGAAAGACAGCTTTGCATGACTAGTTTGGGTATACTTTGTGATAAAAAAAAGAAGCCGAATGCTATATATTAAGATGTTATTTTGTATTTGACTTTCTCTCTCTCTAAATCTCGATGACAATTTTTTTTTGTTCTGGTTTAGTTGGTTCAGAAAATTCACCATAACAGCTTTAAGTACTTTAAGTGAGCCTTACAGCTCTGACATCCACACCGAACACATAACCACCATGTAAAGGTTTGGAAGTAAGAGCATGCTTACACATTATAAATGAAGAATTTTGTAGGAGTCTGCTGTTTGTTTTAATTTCTCAAATGTCTCTTCTTGGCAGGCAGGATGGTCTTTGTTCACTGAAAACCTCTTCAGTAATTCCTGTTGCCTAGAGTAGCACCTGCTACTGTAGGCAGTGCTGATTAACTACAAGTTTCCCCCACTGATGATCTAAACCAGCAGGTCGTTCATGACTGTAACAGATGTCTTTGCATATTTATGTAAATAGAATTCTTCTTATGTCTTATATTCCCCTTCCCTGCTCTATTTCAGCAATGGCTCAGATGTTGTGTTTCCACCACAACCAATACCTTGGATCATTTAGCAGAAGTTCTTCTCAAGTATTTGGTTCTATATTACAGGCGTTTGCACCTCTCATGCAAAAGATAAAATACATAGTACATTCTCCTCCTCCTCCTATGATTTTGTGCTTAAAGCACTGGACTGGGATTCGGGCATCTAGGTTCAATTTCCGTTATGCTACAGTCTTCCTGTGTGTCCCTCGGAAAGTCACTTGGTGTCCCTGTACCTCAAGTTCTTCCTCTATGAAGTAGGGGTAAAACTTCCCTATCCACAGCAATGTTGAGAGAATAAATTCATTACTATATGTGAGGAGGTCAGACACTAAGGTGATGGCTATCATTGCAGACAGATAAATCTACCTTTGTAAACTACAGCATTTTGTATTTAATGGCAAAAATGCACATTAAGAGAGCACTTTTTACAAATCCCTATAAAGAGCCTACTTAAAAAAGGAGACCTTTAAATACAACTTTACTGCTGTCTACTAGCATAAATAGTATTTGAATAATTCTGAATAATTCACCAAGCGTCCCTTTTGTATAATACTCTCAAAACACTCAAAGCCCCCAAAGACGTTATCGATGCCTGTTAAAGCCATTTTTAACTCCATCTATTTGATTACATATAAACATATATTCCTATCACAGATGTTCATTCCTACAGCAATAGTGTAAGAAACTGTGACAGCGCTGGTTTAAAAAAAATAACCCACCAACCCTTTTTTTAGTATCTTAAAAATAGCACTTTCATTTCCTTGGTGGTAGGAAAGATGGTAAAGTTAAAACCTCTTACAAAAATTCAGTTTCAGTGATGACGTACATTATGCTGCTTTGAGTATTATTAATAATATCTCAAGAAATTACAAGAGCTGCTCCTGGGATGCATCTTATTAGGTTGAGTTATTAGTATCATAATCTTTCCTCACACAGAGGTTTTTTTTTTTTTTTTTTTCCCAGACAACACCTTTGTTAAATGAATTAAAAGCCAGAGGAAATAAGTCTGACTGCAAAATAAAGAGTTTGGCAACCACAGAGAAAGCCTCCACAGCAGCTACCTTTCTCCCTTTTGTATTAGAATTCCAAGCACACTAAGTAGCTGGATTTATAATGCATTTTTCCTGAAGTCAGTGAACAGGAATTACTTTGACGTATGTGTCAGATCATATCTTTATACACATTGTTCCCATCCCATAAATAACCAGATGATCCCCGCTCATGCATTTAAGCTCTCCCCCTCCTGCAGATGCCAATGCAGCAATAAGATACACAACCACAGGCTCCATCCATCTGAAATGATCCAGAGATCTTGGCTCTGCCCCAGAGTAATCTATTCATCAGAAATTCAGCTGAGCCATGAAAGACTATACTAAATTTCATTAACCCTGCCTTTTGACTTCCTCCATCCCCACACAAAAAATACCCCAAACCTGATATCAGACTATGGAAAAGATAGTCAGGAGGAGAGGAACATAATTGTCTCTTGTGTCGCTCTAAATCGGATTCAGGAACAAAGGAACAAAACAAAAAATCCTCCTCCACCCCCCCCAACACAATAAAACTCAGTCCATCTCTAAAATCCTGAGAAAACCTCCAGCGGAAAGCTGGGGTGGAGTGGTGTGTGTGTAGTAACCAAATGTGTGTAGTAACCAAATGTTCTCCTCGCATTAGTGGAGATCAATATTGTCTAGATTAATACTCCTGCTCTCTCCTTTTTTTAAAGTATTGCTCAGAGACAACATTACTGTGCTTATGCGGCTGTTTCACATTTAAACTGAAGTGATAACATTTGAGTTCACTGTGACATAATTAAGTTCACAACACACAACAACAGGCAGACGGTCAAAACACATCCAAGCTCTTTTTTTACCTGAAACACCTTTTCTCATAATCAGTTACATGTTATGGAGGGTTTGATTAGTTTCAGCTATACACAGAAAAAAATGGGTCCTCATCCTGCACATATGCATGCCTGGGCTTAAAGTGAAGCATATGAGTAGCACCAATAAAGTCAACCGGACTAGTCATATACTTAAAATAAGCCACAGTTTTGTTGACCCCACGCGTTTAAGAATAATGAGAGTGTGTTTGTAAGATCAGGGACTTACCTTGCATTATCAACAGGCAGGATTATTTAACTACCTTCAGTTATTTAAATTATAGAACTTAAAAGGGTGGTTATAATTTTTTTTCTTTTAAAGTGAGAGTTGGGGTGAACAAAGTACCAGGTTTGGGCCTTTTCTTTTCTCTCTTTTTCTCTCTGTTTTTTTAATCCTTAATTTGTATTTTACTCTTTTGTGGGATCCTGGAGGGCTGCACCCTTGCTCCAGGATGTGACCAGGGGGCAGCAGAGGCTGCCTGAGGAGAGGATTTGGGATTTGCATCTAGAAGCAGAGTCAGCAGCCTGTTAAGGGGGATGAGCGTAGGAGAAGCTAATCCTCCTTCCCCTTCAAAATATCGACAGTGATATTCACCTACATTGCCTCAAGCAGAAGAGAGATGAGCCAGCAAGTGAGAAGACCCACTAATATGGCCCCCTTCTATTTCCTTTCCCTTCTCTGATGGTGGCTAATCAGAGAGCCAAACGGCAGGGCTGAGGCAGTAGATAAGCTGGTCTGGCACTTACATGGCTCATTGAGGGAGTATGGCAGCTCCAGGGTGCTTTGAATGCAAGCTGAACATGTTTAGCTCCACCGGGCTCTTCCTTCTCACTCCACACCCCTCTGTCTCTCATTAAGTGAGGTTATACTGTTTATCTAGTTACCTAGTAGAGTTGGTTGGGAAATGGCATTTTTCTGCATGGAAACTTTCAGTGACACAACATATTTTTTCATTTTCTAAATCTTCCAAGGAAAATTCCAGATTTTCAACACAAATCTGAACACGAAAGAATTTCAGCCAAACATCAAAATATTTTGATTTGGAAACTCTGCCTTAGTGCCTTATGGAGTCGAAGTTCAGGTGAATCCTGCTCCCATTCTCCTCTATAGGATAGGTTCCCTGGTCAAGCTACACCTCCCTTGATGCACCACAGCCAGCAACACCCATGATGCTCCTCATCTCCTCTCTTGGAGGAGGGGAGGAAGTGCATCATGGGAAACAGCCTGGCCAGGACACCCATCCCATAGAAGAGAATGGGGTCTGAACCCCTCCCCGCCCCCGCCCCAAAAAAACTCCCTTGATGCACTGCAGAATCTTATTCTAATAAAAATATTTTGGTTTTCTGGTGTTTGGTTTTTCAATGAAAAGCAACATTTCCTGTGGAAAGCAGCCACTTTTCATGAAAAAATTAGTCAACCCCCCAAATTTTCTGTTGAAAAACAGTTTCAGCAGAAAATTTTCAACCAACCCTATCATCTGTTTCTAGGCTGTCTGTAACTAGAGTGTCTAAACACAATAATCATTGATTAAGAATCAGCATCTTCCTCACCCAGAGGACGGCATTGTTTTTGTCCCATACTCTGCGTTTTTGCTCCTTGTCTGTCTTTCATTCCAGATTTCTCCTCTTGAATTGGAACCTTTATCCTGTTCCACTCCCAGGAAGCCAGAATTTTTCGAGGGTAGGTAGTCTCACTTTTTTGTCTCCCCCTTGCCACGTAGGCTGCTGCTGATTCAGGCAGATATAATTTAAGCCACCTTTTCTTTTTAAGTAGCTTCTGATAATAGAACAAGTCTGCCGATGACCAGGGGTCAAATTGGGAGAAGAAAAAAGAATGGTGATGTACTCTTTCCAAGCTACGCTAAGGTGAGTTATCAAAATAAGATACCCTTCATAGTAGATTGTTACTTTATAGTATAGATCATGGACGCTCTCTGAGCTCCACTGAACTCGCCTCCTTCATGAGTCTGGAATATGCCCATGGCTTCTGCTGAACTTCTTGGACTTGGTTCCTTCTTGACAGGGGAAAAGAAATAACTGGTGGCATCTCCCACGTGCCACCCACTTGAGACAGCAAAATGAGATGTTATTCACAGTAAATTGTGGAGTTCTCTGACTCTCCTTTCTTTTTTCCTCTGTGAGGAATTAAACAGATAACTACATTGATATTTAAATCATCATCATTGGCCATGTAAGTTAACACCTCAGTGATAGGAATGAAGAAGGTCAAACCCGTCAGAGCTATTGTTCCAGGCTCTCTGTTGGTTACACTCAGTTCCTATTTTTGAGGCTTTCTTCACAACCATATCCCCTAGCAACTTGTTTTTTGTTTTAAAATCAAAGTTGAGTTTCTGGAGAACAAGAGAAGATCTTCAAATAAGTGCTGGTGTGGTATACCCTTATGTACTGACTCAGTCAGGGTCCTCTCAGTGACACTTATAGCAGCTCAGTAGGGTCCTAGACCTCCAAGAGAAAAGAGATGGGGCTTTCAGGGATCCCAAATAGCCCAACATTAAGACTAGCTTTTTAAAAACACCAGGAATTATATTTACCTGAGTCTTCTATTTTTTGTTTTGTATTTTAAATGAGGGTGAACAAAAATAAATGAATAAAAATCCAGCTAGCAAGATTGAACTCATCTTCATAAAATTCTCACTGCTACCCACAATCACACATTTTCATAATTGGAAGCAACAACTATGTCTATAATGTATACAATTATTCCTGATAATCCCCGATATAAACAAGGAGTGGTCCAGCTCTGATACTGACATGTTGAAGTGTATCTTGTACAATTAGTCACTGAATCTGGACTCGTTTTTTTGAAGGAAAAGGAAGTGGAGGGAATGAGAGTGGGAATTAAATACTTAATGAAAATAAACCTCCACTTTGCCTTGAAGAGATCATTCCTGATGGTAGGAGTTAATGGGTCAGATCCTACAATCAAATTCGTGTGCGTAGACCACTACACTCACGCAAAGTCCCAGCAACTACAAGAGGACTCCCTGTGGGACTCAGGATCTATCCGTATGTATCTGAATGCAGGAGCAGAGTCATAGCACTCTGAAATATCGATAATGACATGCTTTGGGGCAGACTAATCTCTGATGTGCAGGACACATTCATTGCATACCTTTAAAAGTATCTGCAACTGTACAAGGTCCCTATTAGAACCGGGCAGGAAAGGGTTTTCTGTTCTCAGAATTTGTGTGAGATTTTTGAAACATTTTCCTGTCTCAAATCAGGGTGAAAAGTCAAAAATCTCAAAAAAATTTGTGAACTGAAAGTAATAAAAAAAAAATTTGTTTGACTCAATTGAAATGTTTTGGTTTGATCATTTCAAGGTGTTTCATTTCCAATAATCTTGTAACTTTTAAAATATTTTAAAATATAAATGATTGTAAAATTCAAAATGAAATGTTGTTTCAAAAGAGGCAAAGTTGTGCACCACCAAGAGTAAAGCCCATCCCTCTATTTAGGATGTTACTGATGTATAACTTTCCCCCCATTTTTACACTTAAAACCTATTAGTTTGCTTGGTTTATTTTTCAGTCCTCAGCTAGTTTTCTTAATGACATCAGCCTCCAGCATTACAGTTCTAAGAGCTCAAGTGGATCTTTTCCAGCTCCCTCTGCTCTAAAGTGAAAAGGGTTTTTGCTGTATTGATCTTTCCTTCTTGGCACTTTGCTAAGAAAAAAAAATACACCCTTCTTAATTAGTGGAATGGCGTTGTATTTCTTTCATGACCTACTTTGAAAAGAGGCAACTTCAATTAATTTGTTTTTTAAATATACAAAAATAACTTTAGTGTTTACATGCATACACTATATGAAGAGCTGTAGGAAACCAAGATAAAAGAAGGCTGATGGTAGCTCTAGGGCTCACAGATGAAATTAGCATCTGAAAATAAGGAGTATGGATTAGAGGCGTTAAGAATTGACTATACTATTGTGTTTGAGTTGAGAACAGAGATATTGGGTGAAATCCTGGCACCACTGACAAGCAAAACTCCCATTTGACTTCAGCGGAGCCAGGATTTCACTCCTTATATGCACACGAACGGCTAGATTCACAAAAGGATTTAAGCACCTAACTGCCACCTTAGACACCTAAATCCCAGAATCAGGCCCCACTGGGATTCCCAAAATCCCCATTCAACTGCTGTCAAACTGTGTAGGCACGTGAACTCACTCAGCACCTTAATTTTTGCACTAAAAGTTCCCTAGGCTCCTATGCTTCTGCCTCTGGACCTATATTCCCTCCAATTTTTTACGTCCGCGTGCGAAATGAAATTTGTTATATGCATCAATATGGAGGTGATGGGTGGCAGGGGGTGGGGCTGAGGGGTTCGGAATGTGTGAGGGGGCTCAGGGTTGAGGCAGAGGGTTGGGGTGCAGGGAGGGGATGAGGGCTCTGGCTGGGGGTGCAGGCTCTAGGATGGGGCCACGGATGAGGGGTTTGTGGTGCAGACTGCCCTGGGGCTGCGGCGGGGAGTGAGGACTCCCCCCAGCCCTCTCTCACTGCAGCAGCACGGGGCCGGGGGAGGGGTGCCTCTCCTCGGCCACGGCAGCTCCCGTGGGGCGCCCCCTGACACAGACCTGCCATACCTTGGCAGGCACCTCCAGCTTTGTGGGCTGCCGGCCAAGTGGGTAACTTTGCAGGGGTGGCGGGGGGGATGACTCTGCCTTCCGCCCCCTGCACCCACAAGGGAGGCACTCATGGGTGGGTTCGAACTGCCCAGCCCCATGGGATGGGTAAAACCACACTCAGCTGCATCAGCCACTGGAATTGTGCCCCCGGCCGAGCTCCATGCCTGGATACACATGGCCCATGGGCCATGCAGGGAATCAGCCTTTGCCTTCCCAAGCCCACCAGCTGGCTCGCAAGGCTGGGAAAGCTCAAGGGAGGACCTGCTGGGATGGGCGTCAGTGGCTGCGGGGGGCAGGGCAGCATGGCACTCCATCCCCAGGGGACGCAGTGGGTCATGGGGCGTCGGCTTGGGCACCTCCCGCTAACTCACAGTAGTTCATTAAACCCACCAGACAAGGTGGCTGCAGCACAATGGGCAGGGGGCGCTGCTTGGCTACGAGTTTTAATTTTGCTCCACTGCATGTGATCCCCCACCCCAGCCCCAGCAGCTCTGGCTGGGGCGCCTCTCCTGGCCTGTGTGGCCCTTGATAGCCTACTGCACGGCTTAGAGGGAACTTAGCTCTGGACATGTGCACTGCAGCCTCACTCTAGTTGTCTGGACACCTAAACTCCAGAGTGATGCACGAACGAAGGAAAGGTAGGCGTTCCTCTGTCTATTTTCGTTCAGGGACAATATACCCTGAGTGTATAAGTGAATATTTAACTTTTATGTACATTTTTTCATCCATATTGAAAAAGCACATGTACTATTTAGCATTCAACTGCAAAAAATTCCAGTAGAAGCATGTTCGGTGTGATTTTTAGCATGACATACTCAAAGCTTGCCTACCGGATCAAGCCCCTATACAAAACGGCCACGGAAGGACCTCCCTCATAACTTTGAGCCCAGTGACTAGGACACTCATCTGCAATGAGTGAGATCCTTGGTTCAAGTCCCCACTCTACCTGAGGGAGGGGGCTGGCAGAGGAAAAGGATTTGAGCAGGAATCTACTGCTTCTGGTGAGTGCCCTAACCGTTAGGCTATTCTGATGTGGAGCTCCCTCAGTTTATCCTGTTGAAGCTGTTTCACTGTGAATAAATAATAAAAGAATCATGGGTCCAGAGAGAACACACATGAGAATGACATTGTAGCCTGTTCGTTAGAGCAGTCTCCTAGGGAGACCCAGGATCCAGTCCCCCTGCTCCAGTGCCTTTTTTATTTTACATTATTTATGCACAGTGTGATTGGATGTTTTTTAAATGATTGTTTTATTATAATATTATATTAATTTTATTATTATTATTATTTTATTATTACACCAGGGTAAATGTTTTCTTTTCATTCTCTCATAGCTAAAAAATAACTGAAAGGATTGTGTTCTAAGTAAGTTAAAAAAACAAACAAACAAAAATAACCTTCAGGCAAACAACAAACATGGAAAATTTCAATCCCCAAAATAAATATTTTGAGGAATGTGTGAAAGCACTAGTTTATAATGGAAACTATTTGGACCCTTAAATATGGCAGACACCATTTGATACCTACTATTTTCATAGAGATTGGGTATGAATATAAATAAAGAGCTCTGTCTTCAAATATAACATTAGAAACATTTGGAGAGAGAGAAAGCATTTACTTATTTGATCAGTGGTAGATAAAAGCTGCCTATTATTTGTTAAAATGGATAATGTTAAGGGATTATCAATTTTAACTGCCGGAAGGACAACCAGTGCACAGAATAGGTGCCTATCAATGTAATAACATCAAACAAATACATGTATCAAGATATATTACTATCGTTAAGCATTTCTAGCCTTCATTATTAATTCCATGTACTGGAGATCTGATCTCACTACTAGTGTTATATGACTTCACTAACATCACTCCTGATTTCCCATTGGGGTGAGATCAAAATTCAGCCAAGTGACAGGTTCATACTCACTTAGGCACAGCCTACTTATTTATCTGTCCTTGTCAAGGCAGGCAAGAGTGACAGTCCCTCCTTGCCATTCTAATATTCCAGACAGCTGCTTCTGAGGAGACTGTATGGGTGAAACAATAGGATTTATTTTCTATTTCTCTTCAAGTCAGGAAAACAGATAATTCCCTTCCAAAAGGGATCTCAGTAGAAGCTTCTAAGTAGATACTGATCAATACTGAATTTTGTTGAATTAAGTTATATTTTCCATATGCAAAGAGCGAGACATTTCATACAATAACTTGGTCCAATGTATCCCTTCATATGGATTTTGCTTCAGACAGAAGACTGTGCACTGAATACATATTTATCCCTTTGAAATGTTCTTAGTTCTTAGAAAATCCAGACTGTTTAGTAAACTGGTTTCTTTCATCCATTTGTTAATCATGGTCTGATTTTCTCTAAGTATTTAAATAAAAAAGATAATTCCCTCACAAAAACCACCATTAAAGCAGAACTGAGATTGAGACTGTATTGCCCCCCTAGTACTAAAGCTGGTAAACAAAACAAAACACACCCCATGCTTCAACTTCACAAACTGATTAATTTTGTAGTTAAGAGGGTGAAATCCTGGCTCCCCTGAAGCCAGTGAAAGTTTTATCGTTGACTTTAGTGAAGCCAGAATTTCACTCAGACTTCCAACAACATAGTTAACTTTACCCTTGTATCCCACCCTCCAGCTGGGACCCCCACCAGATGTTAAACAAAAGTTAAGTCTGACCTTTTAAGTGTATTCATTCCAATGGCATGACCTTTAGTTTTATGATACTAACACCCACATCCATGCTCCACTCATATATTGGGCTAGTGGGGGGTGGAGAAGAAGTTCTCTGTAAGATTAGACTTTTTGGCTAATAGGGTGGTAAGTGATAGACAGCCTGGGCTGTACGTGAAAAGTCAGATGATGTGTGTCTGTGACCTCTAAAAGGAGGACTGACTGGAGTTTTGAGTCTGGCCCATTTACTGCAAGAGGTATACAGATCAATGCAGACAATGTGGGGATAGCAGAGATCCGTGGCCCATACTGTAATTGTACATTAGATGGTGTAGGGTGGAAAGGGTAAGACACTTGTCTCTGGCCTGTAGGTCAAAGATGAGCAGGCATATGGGGACAGATTTCAAGGGGTTTATGTTGTTTTCTTAGCTGCAGTGCCATTCAGTATGACTTTCCTTTATTCCTTGGATCTTTGGATAGCTGGACTGGGAAGTCAGGAGTTTTAAATTCTATTTTTTTTTTAATTCTTCATAATCTTTGCTGCATAAATTGGGGTTTTATTTTTATTTGATGTCTTCTAGTGGTTGTTTAACAATTATTGAAGGAAACTCTGCCAGTGACGATGTTCTTTGGACCCTTTTTTAGGCCTTTTATATATAATGCACCTGGAGAGGAAAGAGACAAAACACTAGAGGTTTGATGGCATCATCATCACAGCTTCAGATATAAACTGGAAAATCTATGGTTGGGGGCACCATTGTGGAAAATTGCTTTGAATCCTACTTTCTATACACTTGTTGTACTAGAAGCTAAATTAGACTCTGACTCCCCAAGAATTTTTAAGATAGATATAACTGAAGTGTTTCAAGAAAATTTTCAAGCTGAATACTTATCTGGAAGAACTTTAATATATTATGATACCTATAAATGTTATAATTAAGAACTAGCTTAATTAACAGGAAAATATTTTACTGTAAAACAAAAAGCCTAGATGTTGAGAATAAAACTGAAGCTTTAAATCTATAAATATTGGGCTTGAGAGACATTATTAAATTCTGGAAAGTAATGAGGCTTAGAATTGTTATTCTTTCCCTGAGTATTGACAAGGTTTTAAGACTCTGACCTCCCCTCTGGTTTCTGCACCAATTTTTGTTGATTCTGGCAGAGCTGGAAGGTGGTATTCAGGGATTAGGAGAGGTACATGCATTGTTACTGCTGAGATTTTCAGAGGAATCTATGGGAGTGAGACTCCGAATCTCATTGAATTTCAGTGGGATTTGGGTGTCTAACTTCTTTGAAAATTCCAGCCTGCAGACTCAACAACCGTAGTATTGTATGGGCAAAGAGTCCATTTATTCCCTAATCTGGATTGCAATTGGAGCTTGTTGGGAATTTTTTAACAAAACATTTTAATCAAAAAATGCCAGTTAGTTGAACTGAAACTTTTTGTGGGAAAAAAATGGCTTTCAACAAAACTTTCTCCATTCCGGGAAGGGCTGAGAGAGTGTTCTGCCTAATAGCCCAGTGGCTAGAGCATTCACTAGAGGTTTGAGAAACCCATATTCAAGTCTCTCTTCTGAGTCAGGTACAGGACCTGCATCTCCCACATCTCCAACAGCTCTAACCACCACACAACTGGCTATTCTGGGGTGTGTGTGTCTGTGTCTCCCTGGTTGTTTGAGAGACGTTTTAAAAGGTCTCCATTTCATCCTGATGAGGAACGGAATAAATGTTTGAAATCTCAAAATTTTCATGGAACTGAAACACCATTTCCCACTCTATTTGCAATATCCAGTAACAAAGAAAATGGTTTGAGTAACTGAAGAATGACTTTTTGAATACTGGAGCAGTTCCAGTTTACTACTAGATTAGAGTTTTATTTGAAAGAGCGAAATGTTTTCAATAATAATACTTTGTATTTAGCCTTCCATTCAAATGTCTTAATGGACTTTACTAAAAATAACTACTAATTAAGCTTGGCAGTCCTCTTATGAAGTAAGGTTAAGTATTAAAATCCTCATTTTACATGGTCACATAGTAAGACTGTGGCAGAACCAAGAATGGAACTTCACATCTTCTGACTCACAGCCCTGTGTCTTCACCACAAACATATCCTTTTGTCAGTTCTTGATGAACTATGATGAAGCAAACAATTTTCTCGAGGCAGAGCTTAATATTTTAATGGGGAAGAGAAATAGAGGCAAATTATTTCTTAGAAGAAGCTTTTGCTCAGAACGTGCTCCTACTGGAATATTTGCAGTTGAGTACTAAATGGTATGTGTTGTTCTTTTTCAATATGGGTGAAAAAAATACATAAATGTTAAGCATTATTATTCATCCATTGTTTGCTTACAGATGAATTTGCATGAATCGTTCCTCTCATAGATAGATTTTATGGGATAGATTGTTTACATCTCTTCCCCCCCCCCCGTGCACCCTTCCCCCCACTGCTAACACAAACTGAAGATTTTTGTTATAGAGGAAGTTGGCATCAACACCTGTAATTAAAGTTGACATACTTTTCATTAAAAGACCCTATTTTTTCACTTGCTTATAACATGACCAACTTTAACCATTCGGGCTGTAATGCTCCCTTCCAGGTGTCTGCCTTGGACTAAATGTTTCTGGATGGCTTAAGCAAAAACAGTTTGGTCATTTCAAAAAACCAGATCAGGGGAAAAGATACAGATTTACTGATGTTTATACAAGTGTGCTGTTGAGACGCTCTAGCTGCTCCATGCTTTGGAGCAGGGGCGTAACATTTGTGAGAGGGTTCACTCTGGTGGCAAAGTGCCTTTTGCATTGCAGTGAAAATTCACCCAGAATTGGCTGAGTTAAAAACCTTTGACGATTACCATTTGTGCTTGCTCACCAGATGTCTATAAGAGGCTGGCAGCTAAATTTTCTGAATATTTTGTGTGCATTGAGCTTGCTCCGCTCCAGAGTTACAAGGTCTGGGGCTGAACCAGACTTTTCATTGAGGAGAAAGAAACAGTGCTGTGAATTAAATGCAGAAGGGGGTCTTGGAAAGAGACATGCTGTGGTGAAAGCAGCAGAGGTGAATAGTTACACATTGTTCAATTACCCACCCCAAAATGAAAACTTTTCATCAAATAAATGAAGACAAAATATTTCCAGATAAAAACTGAACATTTGATTTGCCTCATGGGGGTTTTACTTCATGTACCTCATGACCCCTTTCTCTTCTACAGACAAGGCTCCATTGCAAGACTTCATCTCCCATGATACACTGCAGCGGCATTTCCAAATTCTTTGTTGTTCATTTATGGCTGAATTTATTGGGTTACTCCATCAAAAAACAGAACACTATATATTTTTGTATAAGGATTAATGACTTTTCCTTGTCTCAGAAATTTAGTTTGAAAACACCACGAATTCTGAACCTTTAGCAATAGTGCATGCTGTTTGGAACAGCAGAAAAGAACACTAGCAAATGGTGATCCAAAGATGAACAAGTTTGGATTGCTAAATGTGTGATCATTTGAAAGGGTCACAGTCACAGTTGAACGTGGAGTGGAGCCTTCCTCACTTATCACGCAGAAAGTTTTACACCAATCTGAAAAAAAACATATGATCTTCCATTTCAGTTAGCTGAACACTGAGCAATGTGTTTTCCCACTAGGAACTGGACTGAGACAACCAAGTCATTTCAAATACGCCACTGAAGAGCCATCACTTAAACTTTCATCCATCACTGGGCAAGATGTGAACTGGTGATCTAGAAGAGGGTCATTCTGTACCCTATCACTCGAGCCATTCAAGTCCACATATTATGTACCATAGAAGTAGAGATATTCTTGCTGCTTGGGATTTTCAAAAATGAGGCTCCTAACTCAATTCATAGACACCTAAACAAGTGGTCTGATTTTCACGAGTGCTGAGCACCTAGTAGCTCCCACTGACTTTTTGCCACCTGGCTTAGTGGTCCAGTGTTACTCTTTATGCCAAAGTTACTGTCCTGGGAAACATCAGTGAAGGAGGGGAAATAAGAGTACATCTTTTGTGTGAGCTCTGGCTCAGAATTATTAAAATTTCTGTGACATCCAGAATGTAAAGGGGGCACTGGTGCAAACACCATGCTTTTTTAAAAAAATAAAAAATTAATAGGCAACCAACATGGTGGTCTGTGTTTCGGAATGGCCTTGGTCATCCAATGGAGAGTGTAAATAGATTTGAAGGTAATTATTAAAGGTCTTGTTCACAATTATTATTTCCTGTTTCAGTATATTCCTATTTTGTGGAGTGAAAGCAATGATCTTTCATTTTAAGAAACTCTGGAGACAAAAATAAAAATGTTCTGTAATGTCCATTTCATTTTGGGGCTAAGGATATTTTAAATCCACACCTGCATGTATAAAAGGCGTCATTTCATAAATTTTTTTTTAAATTTATTTTTTAAGCTTTTGGGTTTGTCACGACATCCTCAGTCATCTTAGTGAATACAGCCATGCAAATTTCATTTGGCAAGTAACCAGAATAAAGCAGTTGAGACTTTTTCAGAGTAATTATTTCAGCATCTCTCATTGAAAGAAAAAAATCAGTCCATTCTTCACCAATAATATTTGTGTATTTTTTTTCTGGATGAAGCAAACTGTAAAACTTGGAAAAGGAAAGTTTGATGGAAGAATATATCCCTTTTACTGAAACAAAAAGGAACTTTTCATGACCTCACTCAATCAATAATAACGATCCAAGTGTAAGGGAAGTAAAGCATATGCCCCATTTTTGACTCTTTGTGTGTGTATGTAATGACAGACTTCCCCCCGAGGCTAGGGAAATAAGGGCTTATGTATTAATGAATACCACCCCCATTTAATAGTTCTATATTGCTTTTTATCTTCAAAATGCTCTACAAACATTAACTAATATGTCTGAGACATTTCTGTATAATTTTTTTTTTGTTTTTATCATAGCAGAGTATGTCATGTTTATATTAAAATTCAATGCTTTGTTAACGGATACAGTTAAAAATGAATGAATCCCTTCTCCTCCAAAATAAGGAAATGTAATGCATCTGTGATTGACTAAAATTTAAAGCAAACATTTAGCAGATTCAACTAACTTTTTGATCATTTCACAGTTAGTAATAAATACAATGTCATTCTGATACACAATCAGCAAGGCCAGATACAATCCTTATAATTTCATCTGATGTCAATAAGGTATACGATCATACAATTTACCAATAATGGTATTTTGTAAGCATGCCTTTTAGAAGATTTCTAGTAACCCATCTATCACAAACTATTTAAAAGGATCAAAAACATTCACCCATGTGTCAGCACAGTTCCCTTTCCTCACCAGCCCTGTTTTCATCCGACATTCAGCCCTGAGTGATTTTGCATGCCATTACAGCAGTTTAAGAACACTGAAGGGCCCAGCTGCAGATATCTTCCCCAATGAACTTCTTTGAGCCTCCTGATAATTAGCACACTGGGTGGTTGATGTGCTCAGGGCAGAGGCCTCAAGAATTAGATAATCTCTAGTTGATTGATCTCTGCACTAAGGTTTATACTGTAGAACACAAAAAACAGAGGAGGTGGAGGGGAGAAAGACTTGGGGAGGAGGGGCAGAACAAATTAGCCCAAAAATGGAACTAGAAACAAGTTAACAAACATATCACTAAATCCAAGTGAGTCAAATAGTCCTATGACAGAGTATTCTGTCCCCTGTAAGAGGTAGTGGGGACCAGGGCCAATCACCCCTGCTCCAGGACTAAGCCCCTTCAAGGTTCCAGGAGTTCCAAAGCAGACAGGGGCCTAGGAAATAGCAGATGATGATGCTGGGACAAAGAAAGTTGTCCTAGGGTAATACAGCACTTAGTGTCTGGAGGGAAAATCTCCAGACTACTGTTTTGTTAAGGGTGAGAAGACTTGTAGTGTAGGGTGGGACAAGGCTCCCCTCTCCCATCCAAAAATAGCAAGTTCTCGGAAGGAGGGCAGCATGGGGGGAGGGATAGCTCAGTGGTTTGAGCATTGGCCTGCTAAACCCAGGGTTGTGAGTTCAATCCTTGAGGGGGCCATTTAGGGATTTAGGGCCATTTAGGGGGCCATTTAGGGATCGGGGCAAAAATTGGGGATTGGTCCTGATTTGAGCAGGGGGTTGGACTAGATGACCTCCTGAGGTCCCTTCCAACCCTGATATTCTATGATATAATCTGCATCTTCCCTCATAATGGGACAGGCACCAGCAGAAGAAAGACAGCATAGCTGCTGGACTCTCCCAGCCTATGGCAAAGGACTGAGGTACACTGACCTGAGTCCAAGTGGTGAGAATAGCAGGAAGACTGGACCCCAGCAGACACAGCTGAGAGGAAAGCACTTTGTTATGAAGGTGTTATTTTGAGTTTTGTTTGTCTGAAACACCTGCGTGTAACGAGGTGAGGATAGTTCAAATGGGCCTCTGGGGAGAAGCTGGCTCAGGGCCAGAGCCTGCCTGAATCACAGCACAGTCCCAAAAAGGAGGGCTGTGGGGCCCTTGAACCAAAGGGTAGGGGGGCTATGGAATCCCTTAACTAAGAGCAAAGAGTCAAATCCAGAGACAACCGCAGGAGAAGACCAATGGGGATTTAATTGGGGATTGGTCCTGCTTTTGAGCAGGGGGTTGGACTAGATGACCTCCTGAGGTCCCTTCCAACCCTGATATTCTATGATTCTATGAAAGGGTCTTCACTGGCGCCCCTAGCCTTGTTGGGACTGGGAGAACTTCCTGGGAACTGAAAGGGATTGAGGAACCTGAAGCTCTTCTAGAACAAGCAGTGAGCTGGAAGCCCCAAGATGAAAGCACTGGGAAAGAGCTGGAATTTTGTTTTAAGTACTCTGCACTATGACTGAGTTATTGGGAGGTCCAGAATGGAACTGAGGATGGATTGGCTGCAGGGCCATGTTGTGCTTAGAGGGGCATGCTCTGGGATGATACCCTGCCACAAGCCTGATGACTGGATACTTTTACTTATTCCCCACATAATCTTTTTATTTATTCCACAATACAGTACACTGTCCATCATCTTATGATATTTAATTCTATAAAGCATTTTTATATAATCCAAAGTTATATAACTTGCAAAGAACGCGTCTATTGTTATTAAAAAGCATGCTTCTCAAAGCTCCTCAGCCTAGACTAATCTAACCTTGCACGTAGTAGTTTCACACTCTAGGTCTCACCACATCAATTCTCGTAACTTTTTTTTTTTTTTTTTTTAGACTTCGCTGCAGCAGAATTTTCTTTAAAAGGTAACACAAGCTCTTTTTCCTTCCTCTTTGATGACGTACCAGATACTCCACGATTATCAACACAGTATGTATGTGCTAGGATAAGAAGAGACAGGAGGCATGACATTGTTTTTTTTTTAAAATGAAACAGCAAATGGTAATATTTTTCTTTAAATTTTGTGCTCATCCAAAATTACTTAAACTTGAGTTGCTGGAATTTCAGGAGGTGAGACTGCATGAGGGAACTTCTTATACTTCACTTAATTCTATATGAACTAGAGGACACGAACACATTGACCAACAACATAATATTTCCATAACATCCTTCACACATCTCATGATGCTTTACAAGAGGGGACTATTACAAGAAACAAAGAAAAAAGCAAACATTATGCTATCATGGGTCAGATTACACCTCATTGGGTGTAACAGCTGCCTTTTGTTCAGGATAAGTTTAAAGAGCAGCTGAGTTCCTTTCAGATAGCTGAAACAATAGGAGCACCACCCAAAACACAGGTACATGTGGCCCAAGGGATTCCCCTAGTGACTGATATAGCAAATGCTGGGGCTAGGGCATTGACTGATGGAGCGGTGTGTGAGAGAAGCAGTGGAAAAACCCCACAGAAACAACAGAGAAGGAGCAGAAACCCAAGCAAGCAGCCAGAACAAGCACTGGGAACATGGCCTTGAGAAAAAGCCTAGAGAGATTATTGGGCACAGTGCTGGCTGAAGAAGCTTGGAACAATAAGCAAAGAAACTATCCCCTATTATTTAATTCCTACTGTGTTCAGGGAAACAGGACTTTGTACATTCTTTGTAAAGAAACAGGACTGCATCAAAGAAATACTTCTCTCCATCATTATTTTCTCCTTCTAATGGATACAATCCATAAGACCTGGATTTTGACTAATCTCTCAGGCCAAAAAGGGTAACAACATTATACACTCATTTATATTCTACAGGTAAGGTTGCAAACAGCTTCCACTATAAGTCCCCTGTTTTAAGTAATTTAGAACTTTCTGAAACACTCACCTTTTTGGTTGTAATTCTCCCTGCTGGTAAATGTTCCCCCCTCCCACTCCTCAGGAAACTGGACAAGAAGCTTTTAGACTCAGTCACCATCTGACTATTATGGTAAAATAGTAGGGCTGTCAAGCGATTTAAAAAATCAATCACGCGATTAAAAAAATCAATTACAATTAATCGCTGTTAAACAATAATAGAATATCATTTAAAAAAATATTTTGGTTGTTTTCTAAATTTTCAAATATGTTGATTTCAATTACAACACAAAATACAAAGTGTACAGGGCTCACTTTATATTTATTTTTGATTACCAGTATTTGCACTGTAAAAAAACTAAGAGACAGTATTTTTCATTACACCTAATGCAAGAACTGTAGTGCAATCTCTTTATTGTGCAAGTTGAACTTACAAATTTAGAATTATGTACAAAAAACCTGCATTGAAAAAAAAACCAATGTAACAAGTTTGTTTACATTTGCAGGAGATAATGCTTCCTGCTTCTTGTTTACAATATCACCTGAAAGTGAGAACAGGCGTTCTTGTGGCACTGTTGTAGCCAGCATCACAAGATATTTACATGCCTGATGTGCTAAAGATTCATATGTCCCTTCATGCTTCAACCACCATTCCAGAGGACATGTGTCCATGCTGATGATGGGTTCTGCTCGATAACAATCCAAAGCAGTGCAGACCGACACATGTTCATTTTCATCATCTGAGTCAGATGCCAACAGCAGAAAGTTGGTTTTCTTTTTTGGTGGTTCAGGTTCTGTGATGTTCACATTGGAGTGTTGCTCTTTTAAGACTTCTGAAAGCATGCTCCAAACCTCGTTCACCTCAGATTTTGGAATGCACTTCAGATTCTTAAAGCTTGGGGTGAGTGCTGTAGCTATCTTTAGAAATCTCACCTTCTTTGCATTTTGTCAAATGCAGCAAAAGTGGTCTTAAAATGAACAACATGTTCTGAGTGATCATCCAAGACAACCAGAGCATGAAATATATGGATGAATGCAGGTAAAATAGAGCCGAAGTCATACAATTCTCCCCCAAGAAGTTCAGTCACAAATTTAATTAACACATTTTTTTTTAATGAGCATCATCAGCATGGAAGCATGTCCTCTGGAATGGTGGCTGAAGCATGAAGGGGGATAGGACTGTTTAGCATATCTGGCACGTAAATACCTTGCCGGCTACAAAAGTCCCATGCGAACGTCTTTTCTCACTTTCTGGTGACATTGTAAATAAGAAGTGGGCAGCATTATCTCCTGTAAATGTAAACAAACTTGTTTGTCTTAGCGATTGGCTGAACAAGAAGTAGGACTGAGTGGACTTGTAGGCTCTAAAGTTTTGCATTGTTTTGTTTTTGAGTGCAGTTATGTAACAAAAAAAATCTACATTTGTAAGTTGCACTTTCACAATAAAGAGATTGGACTACAGTACTTGTATGAGGTGAACTGAAAAATACTGTTTCTTTTGTTTATCATTTTTACTGTGCAAATATTTGTAATAATGAACATAATAATATAGAGTGAGCAGTGTACATTTTGTATTCTGTGTTGTAATTGAAATCAATATATTTGAAAATGTAGAAAAACATCCTAACATATTTTAATAAATCTCAATTTGTATTCTATTACTGAACAATGCAATTAAAACTGCAGTTAATCTCGATTATTTTTTTATTTGTGATTAATTTTTTGAGTTAATCACGTAAGCTAACTGCAATTAATCAACAGCATTTACTATAAAATAGTATCAGTATCTGCTAAACTGTCTACACGTGTACTTCCTGCTAGAAAAAGCCACTCATCCGAGAAAGGTACAACCACACGCTCTCCTGCCTTAAACGGTCTGCCCACTCCTCCAATTACATGAAAACCCAGGGACATAACAGTGAACAGAACAGGAGGGAATAACGTTGCAGGTAAAAATACCCACAGCAGAATCTGAAATGTCACTGGTGATGGAGGTAATTATTCTGTAGGTCCACAAATACAGTTACTGAGGCCTTGTGCTTACTACAAAAAAAAATTGTGTTCTTACCACATATTAGGTACACATGGTAACTACATGAGGAAGAATGTAATTTTAAAATATATTTACAGGTCTAAGTAAACCCTAGGCTCCCCTCTCTATAACAACATTGTAAATCTCTCACTAAAAACACACACACCCTTTTTCCTAGTGAAGCCATTGCCAACACTAAAATTACAACCCTCAGGAAGACTCTCTTGAATTTCTTAGGAGATGAGATACTGTACTGATTTAACCATTTCAAGCCCAGGATGGAAAGGTCTTTTTCAGACCTTTTGGATACAGTGAATTAACAGAGAAAATGCCTGTCCATTATTTGGCTGAAGACATTAGAATAGCTGTGTGAATGCCTTGCAAATGGTCCACTGAATCTAGGAATTCCAGTTTTTTTTTCCTGGGGAGTGAAACAAGAAATATTCCGTGGAGCAAGAGCAAGTCAGTCTACAAATTATGGAACAAACCCAGGTCAGAGATGGAACCTCTAGCAGTTAAACCACTGTGGATTTACTTTCTAAACTCTCTGCAGGCAGAAAGTCAATGTCTTGAAGGGGACTGTATGCCCTGACATCACCTGGTTAAAGTGTGATGGAATATTTTGTATAGCAATCCAAACTACACTGTAACAGGAATACTAAAAACTTGGTTCAGATATACAGTACTACAGCCACAAGATACATCAAAGATCTTGGATCTTCTGATTGGCTAGCACAAGTACCTTTATCCCAGAGACTTTCTGAACAAGACACCTCCTGCTACATGGATGGGGTTTGAGCCTGGATTTAATAAACAATCCTTCCATCCAGGAAGACAGACAGGAGGCTTCTCATTTAGCAGTAATTCTAGAAAGAGATGAGATGCAAGGGGAATATGGTGCTACTGTTGTCGAACAATGTAAAACTAAGAATGCCCAGAGGATGGCCTGGCCCTTGTTGTGTTACATCCTGGACTGGTGCTGTATAAGCAAGTAGAGAAACACTTTACATCTTAGCTTTTCACTGGTCCTACACATTTTGTATAGCATTACTGCTGTGCACACGTTACAAACTTATTGGCTATCACCTTCTGCTCCAGACAGGGGTTTCATTCTTTTGTGGTTTATAAAGAGATTTGAGATCTTTCAGGAGGAAAGGTGTTATATTATACCTTGCAGAATATTTGCTTTTGTTCTGCCAGTTAATACTATAATTTATTAACTTGTCAAGTTTCCAGTGATCAAATTTATTCTTGTAGGGAGACATTTTCAAAGTCTTTATGCCTGAAAGAAGACATAGCACTAAGAAAACTGCCCCTACCCAGAGCAAAGGTAAATAAAGATCCTCCTGATATGAATATATGCACACAGATATGCCCTACTTTTCTTTTAGAGTACTTTGGAGCTCATTAGTTGGAGAGATGAATATGTCTTATTCTTTACACAACAACATGAAGGAACTACATGGGGACAGTGGGGTCCAAAGATGCACAATATGCAAGGCCTACACTAAAGCTGTAAATCGACCTAAGTTATGCTACTTCAGTTACGCAAGTTACATAACTGAAGTAGACGTAACTTAGGTCGACTTACAGTGAGGTCTACATCGCATTGCATTGACAGAAGATGCTCTCCCACCTACTTACCTTCTGCCTCTCGGGGAGGTGGAGTACAGACGGTGATGGGAAAGTGCTCTGCCATTGACTTAGCTTGTCTTGACCAGACCTGCTAAATCAACACCTGCTGCATCAATCGCAGCAGTGTTGATTTAGCCATAAGTATAGACAAGCCCTTACTTACACCCACTGCTGCATGGGCAGGTGTATAAACAAAAGATAGAACGCCACTAGTGGGCTCACAAACTAAAGGGATAATTCCCAGTCCCACTCATCACATATTCCTCTCCTTTAATGTAAAAGGATATTTTAAAATGTTATAAATGCATTACCATTCAATTCACAATATGCTACAAATTAAGTCTGAGAGGTGGATTATGACTTCTGCCTGGATAACAACTCATAGGCATCACAGCAGCATCTGGAACAGTGTCTATAATTTCTTGTGTAGCTCTCTCAAGAACAACTTCCTGATCTGTAGTATAGGGACCCTTGTAGGAGGGACACAAAGCTCACCAGTACTACCACAAATCACTGTCTGCAGCTGTACTGTAGGCTTGGTATTTTCAATGTGTCACCAGTAGTGGAAACACATCCTGCCAAACTTGTGGTTACAAGCTGGTTTACGTGTCATCCTCATGACATGTTCCATGCCACTTTTATCTGATAAAATAGAGGAACAATCTACGACAATCAATCCAGAATTCTATAAATTATTTAAGGAATCTCTTATTAATTCTTTTTCTCTTATGTAAAAACCGTGCAGTCAGGCGTGACTATTTGTGGCCACTGCTCACATGGTTTATTGAATGTCCCTTTGTAGATTGAAGTTTCAGTTCCATAAACAACATCGCTAGCTTCTAATTTGTAGAAGCATATAATGTATATCTATACACCAACAGAAAATTAGTAATCTTGTGTTGGAATCTACCTCTATCCAGAGTCAATCTTTTGCTTGCATGTCTAGATAAACCTTTCCATTAATCCATTCATGGCAAGATGGTAAGAATTGATGTGACATGTTTGATACCATTTTTTCCAACAGACGGTTGGAACTTTGCAGATGTGGATGGAGTTTTACTGTTACTATCTATTCATGAACTTCCATCCTTGAAAACAATAGTCTAAACACTAGCGCCATCTGTGCTGAACTAGTGGAATTCATACAGAATACTTCAGGACATTTAGAATGGGCATCAACTGTGATCAAAAACCTATGTCCTATAAATGGTCCATGTGGATTTAAGGCCATGGGATACTTGGCCACTTCTAAGGATGCAACAGAGAATGTTTAGGCATGTCTTGTATTTGTTGACAACCTTGAGAATATTTTGCCATTCCCTCTATTTGAGTATCAATCCCTGCCTACAACACAACTCCTGGACAGGACTTTCATTTTTTACAATGCCCAAATGGCCTTCATGTTGTTTATGCCTGATGTGAGCTTCACAGCAATAATTACTCTCATGCCACACATTAGGCAACCTTAACTTATACTAACTGTTGTTTTTGAGAAAGGAGAGCTGGAAGTGGTTGTGTGTGCATAAATCCATCCATTCACAGTAATGTCATACACTTTAGCCAGTACAGGATCATTTTTTACTTTCACATTGTATCATGTTATTTGTCACTGGCAAGAATTCAGTTTGTGTCCTACATATCACACTGACTGTCTGGTTCCACTTCAATATCCTTAACCACTGCCCCCAACAATGAGAGTGACAGTCCTCTGGATTCACATGTTGGTGAATATGGTTGAATTCAATTTCTTAACAGTCAGTGTTCAAGAATATTGGCTATCTCTAATTGTGCTGCAGACATTACTGGTACTCAGAGTTACTTGGTCACTGGATCTTGTGATGAAGAGAAACTTGAGAAACCCCGAAAGGTACTTGTGAGGCTATCTGAGCATGGACTTAGAGCAAACAAGGAAAAATGTGAATTTTTCAGAATGAAATATCATGGCCATGCCATTAATAAAGATGGCTTACATAAATCACAGGACAAAGCTGAAGCTACCATTAAGAAGTCCAACCATAAAATGTGCCACAATTATGTTTCTTTCTGGAGATGGTCAATTATTACCACAGATTCTTGCCTAACATAGCAACACTGTTACATCCTCTAAACAGTTATACGATAAACAGAAATGGTGTTGGTCCACACAGCGTACTAAGGCTTTTGATAAGACCAAGAAGTTCATAGCATCTGAAAGGGTCCTTTCACACTACAGAGACTCTAAAAGAGCAGTAAAGAGTAAGTGAGGATTCAGGTTTGGAGACCAGAGAGGTGGGTTGTTTACCCCCAAAAAATATTTGCTATGGTGAGGGGTTTGAAAAGTCTCCCTTGTACTACAACTGCTTTTCTCAGCTTATTACTGCCTAGCTGCAGGTCATAACTGAAACCAAACTGCACATCAATGAATGATTTTGACATATGACAGAAGAAGCTTTATGGAGTTGGAGTCACAACAAAGACAGCATATACCACTTTCTATGCAAAGAGCTATTACAATTGCTTGTTACAACTATTATTGTAACCCAGTCCAGTTCTAAGATCTACAAGAAACTTAAAATAGGTAAAAAGAAGGCACGCTAGGTGGCATATTTGTATCAAATAGGTTTATATTTAGAAACTGAGAAGTATTTTATGTGAATGGCAACTGTGATTTGAGTTATACTACATGTAAACCCAGATGACATAAACAAAACAACGGCTGCAATGTGCCTTCTGCCTTTTATAGAACAATTTCTACAATTTTAACATTGTATTATTTACAGAGTGTACCACTGCGAACAAACCCTGTTCCCTCTTCATTCTGACTATAAATACAGCAAGCAGGTTTTTTTCCCCAAATTATATTTTAAAGTGGCAAACAGTCTCTATATATTTCAAATGGTTATTTAGAAGGTGCCTTTGTATGCTCAAAACTCACTACATTTTTAAAAGCAAGTGTGGTAACCAGTACAGTCACATGATAGCATCTGCCCTCCCCCACCCATCAGAAAACCTTAAAATAAACCAAAACTATAAACACTAGTCATAGATATTTGAAAATCACCAAAGCACACAGCAAAAATATTCTTGATCAAAGGCTTCCATTACAGATAGCACAAGATTTTGTTTGTTTTTAGTTTATAGTACATTGTAATGATTAAAATGAGTCATAAAGGTCTATCATTGCAACAGTGGTACATCATAAGCTTTTTGGGGCAGAGACCATCTTTTCATTCCGTGTTTGTACAGTGCTTAGCACAATGGGGTCCTGCTCTATGACCAGGGCTCCTAGGTGCTACCACAGTACAAACAGAAAGAATAATAATAGTTGAGATAAATCACAGGAGTGGAAATTATGAGATTTGACTTCTAGTTCTGGCTCAGCCACAGAGCTGTTCTGTGACTTTGAGCAAGTAACTTGTGGCCTGTGATCTGGAGTTATGTCAGTTCCAGTCAATGGGAGTTGACATAGCCTCTCACAGGACTGGGCAAAGCAACTCTCTGTGTGTCACAGTTCACCAGCTGTAGAACAGGAACAATAACAAGTGATGCCGGGCTAAATTAATTCATGTTTACAGAAGTGCTGTAAGACCACCTAATGAGAGTTACTATAGAAGTGCATAATATTATTGTTATATTGACTAGGGTGTGTGTGTGTGTGTGTGTGCATATACATATTTACACTCTCTCTCTCTCTCACACACACACACACAAACGAAAACCAAAATAAAATAAATTTGCAAGCCCCTTAATTAAGAGTTAAATTGTCCACAAGCATTTTCATATTATAAGGTAATGACTCTAAAGAAGCTGTTATTTATCTATCACATCAGTCTGCTCAAGCTAAATTAATTCAGCTCCCATTAACTAATTGGTGGCAGTTCAAAGCACCACATTTCCAAGAAGATTGGTATAAGCTTATTTACTTAAATGTATATATTGGCCATGGTAAAACAGGGGGAAATAATAGTTTATTATCATGCACTATAATAGACTAGATTGGAAAATAAGCTTAAAAGCTAAAATGATGTGGTCCTCTTCTGTGATTCAAGATTGTCTCAGTGGATCAATCCTACATGTTCAGGGTCATCAGTCTGCTTACACAAAATCACGTTTAACCCTTTGTGGTTTATGCTGAGTTTTAAGTATTTTTTACTTTCCACCATAGCTTTACTAGATGGGCAATGATCAGTTAGGACAGTTTGTATTACAAGAATTTCAGCTTTAACTGAAAACATTTCCTCATAGCACCTCTTTATTGCAGCACCAATAGTGCCAAGCAGAAAATCCCTTTGAATAAATACTCTGGCGTATCACTGAACTGTAACCCACATCTTCTGAATAAAAAGAAAACGTACAAACATGACATTCAAAAGGTCCATGCACAAATAATTTCATTTTCACTATTTTCTTTAAAAAAATAATGCCACTGTGATTATTATTTCATTATAGTTCTACCGTCTCTCTCTGCCAACCTCAGTATCATCATCTGGCAATCCTTAGCAATCAAAGAGTGGTCCATAGTGAATGCAAGGACAGCTAATGGCCCAATTGTAGGTTTTTAGTATTTGTTTATTTTCTTTTGTACAAAACAAACATAAAAAGGCATCTCACGCTCTGGGTAACCTGCCATTCCTTAAAAATGCAGATCTTGAGTAATACACAGCTGCACACCTTTCCAAAACAATTTTCAAGTAAGACGAACTCCTACTCCACAATGCTTCAAAGTATGCACTTTCCTGTATAAACTTTAATCCTTCCTAAATGCCAGAGAAAATAAATAGGTCATGTTAATATTGTTTTAAACCATAATATGTTAGGGAAAATAATCCCATTTATTTTTTACACTGAAACATAATTAGACTGAATTTTTGCAAAATTATTCCAAATAATTTGTGTACTGTGGTTTATAAATCAGAATAATGAGAGGGGAGAGGTCTAGTAGTCTGAGCTAGGTCAAGAACTCCTGAATGCTAATTTTGACTCTGACACCGACATCCTCCGTGGCCTTGGGCAAGTCACTTAACCTTTGGGTCGCCATTTTCCCCATCTGCAAAGTGGATAATAATAATATACAGGTTTAGCAACCTTGCTGGAGTGTTGCAATGATTACTTGGCTAATATTTATAAATAATATTAAAAAGGAAGAGTTCTATATAAACAAAATGTTTTATTAGAAGATATACACCTCCAACTATTTTTAATTAAAAATTCCATGAAATAAATGTACTTTAAAAAGGCACTGATTTTGAATTGAAGGATGACTGAATTTTGCTGCATCCTTGACTTTCCAGATTTCTGCCAACACAATCATTAATTTGCATGAACCTACAACATGGGAAAAACCTAATTTCTGTCTGCAGTTACACAAATAAAAACTCTCTTTATAGTTGCTCCTCTTTCCTTCCTAGCCTTTCAGATCCCAGAAATAAATGTACAGGAATATGAATAAAATTTATTTACTAACGACAGAGATCTGCATCTTCCCTTGCTTCCTTCCCCCTGTCCCCCCATGATTTTTTCATCACAATCACTATTACTGTGTACTTTTTTCTGGGAGGTGCTTGCCACACTATAATTTAATCTTCCACTCAAAAAGTAAAGACCCACTCTTTATCCCTGTTACATTCATGGCATACACACAGTTAGAAAAAACATGTATACTCTTCCTGGAAGGTTACAACTATATTTCTCAGAATCCACAAATCTAACACACAACAGTTCGGTGTCGAGTTGGCAGCCAGTATCAAGTGGAGTGCCCCAGCCGTCAGTCCTGAGGTTGGTTTTGTTCAACATCTCCATTAATGATCTGGATGATGGGATGGATTGCACCTCAGCAAATTCACGGATGACACTAAACTGTGGGGAGAGGTAGATAAGCTGGAGGGTAGGGATAGGGCCCAGAGTGACCTAGACAAAGTGGAGGATTGGGCCAAAAGAAATCTGATGACTTGTCCTGCACTTAGGATGGAAGAATCCCATGCACTGCTACAGACTGGAGACCGACTGGCTAAGCAGCAGTTCTGCAGAAAAGGTGCTGGGGATTACAGCGGACGAGAAGTTGGATATGAGTCAACAGTGTGCCCTTGTTGCCAAGAAGGCTAACAGCATATTGGGCTGCATTAGTAGGAGCATAGCCAGCAGATGGAGGGAAGTGATTATTCCCCTCTATTTGGCACTGGTGAGACCACATCTGGAGTACTGCAGTTTTGGGTCCCCCACTACGGAAAGGATGTGGACAAACTGGAGGAAGTCCAATGGAGGGCAACGAAAATGATGTAGGGGGCTGGAGCACATGATTTATGAGGAGAGGCTGAGGGAACTGGGCTTATTTACTCTGCAGAAGAGAAGAGTGAGGGGAGATTTGATAGCAGCCTTGAACTACCTGAAGGGGGGTTCCAAAGAAGATGGAGCTCAGCTGTTCTCAGCGGTGGCAGATGACAGAACAAGAAACAATGGTCTCAAGTTGCAGTGGGGGAGGTCTCGGTTGGCTATTAGGAAACACTATTTCACTAGGAGGGTGGTGAAGCACTGGAATCGGTTACGTAGGGTGGTGGTGGAATCTCCATCCTTAGAGGTTTTTAAGGCCCGGCTTGACAAAGCCCTGGCTGGGATGATTTAGTTGGGATTGGTGCTGCTTTGAGCAGGGGATTGGATGAGATGACCTCCTGAGGTCTCTTCCAACCCTAATCTTCTATGATTCTATGAACAGCCAAATATGGGTTGCGGGGAATCCTTCCTAAGGCAAAGTGTCAAAACTCAACCCACCTTGCTCCTGACTGACTCTTTGGCAGACTCACTGCTGAAGACCCAGATTGCATGCTTCCCTGCAGAGCCCCCAACCCTGCAAGCGGGACCAGGAAATCCCTTACAATGTAGCTGACTGGAATTTAGCAAACCACTCCTTGATAAGCAAGGAGGATTACGATCCAGCTCACTGTCTCTTAGCTGTGTTGGTTCTACATGGCTAATAGTCATAAAAAGGCAGTGAAAAGTCACTTGTCACTAAAGTCATCAGTACTGGCTTTGAATAGATACAGGAAGCATGTCTGATGAGAGAGAATATGCCACTGATACAGTCACTTTTCAGAGGACAAAGCACATTAAAAACCATAATCTCACACTTACTTTTAACATAATAAAACACCATTTAAACATGACATGAAATAACAGTTTATTTAAATGGTTAAACACACAATCCTAACATTTAAAAATAAAATCTATAATTAAGTAAACTCATTTTTTTAAAATTACTAACCCCTTTAAACATTTTAAAATAATTCATGCTATTCCATCAGTTATGGCAGCTAAAGAATTTCAAATCTAGTTTAACTAACTAGGAAAAAGATGCACTTTCACATCACTTTCCCAAGCCCTAGGATTCCACAAAGTCCAGTCGCATCTGCAGCATCTACAGTGAGCAATCATATCTTGTTGTTAACCACAACCCTTTAACCTCCTCTTAAGTTTGCCCTCTAGGACTGTAACCAAAGTAGTGGTTTGTCAGTTAAAAGAGCAAGCAATAAGAGCTCAGACATAAACAATCTGGAATCAAGGCCCCAATTTCCCTTCAACAGTCGAATTTCTTTAGTTGCAAGATCAAAGGCAATTATACAGCAGGGCACAAACAAAATTTGAACACTTGTAAACAGTTAATAAGCAAATTATGTCTAATGATTACGTCTATTATACATTGTACAAAAATGAGAGGGTTCTTTATCAAAGCCATCCATAGTACATTCTGTTTTCATCACTAAAGTTCCACTTTCACATTTGACTAACTGGCTGGAGTCAGGTTTACTGAGTACATATAGAAATGGATAAAAAACTACCATCAAGAATAATATTTTAGAAAGTTTTTGTGATGGACAGAATACCAGACATTTGAAAATCATGTTAGATTAGAAAGCAAATATGATTTCTTGATGGAGGCTATCAGTTGGTATTACTGTTAAACTGGAATATTGAGAACAAAATGTCACTGTAGCTTAAAGTAATGACTAAGAGATTAGTAATCTATTGTCTATCACCCCTGGAAAACAGAAGAGACAGTCATCAACATGCAACTCCCACAGATTTGTAAATTCCAGTGTGAAATTTACATGGCTTCCTGGTGTCAATATGACACTCAAAGAGTTGACTAAGAAATTTTCAGTAAGGTTCATAAACAAAAGTATCCAGAATTTGGTTTTGCTTTTTTTTAATTTCCATTTTAGGCCCTGTCAGTTTCGGTTTAGACCACACAAAATAGAACAGAGTGAAAACACTAACAGCTACATGAATTATTGGTTGCACCAGTTCAGCTTTACAGTAGAGAAGTTCATTTATCAAAGATAACTTAAAGCCAATGGAAACAGATCACATGGTGTCGGTGATTTGATTAGCTTTATGCTGACTTTCATGTATAAACCTAATGCAGAACTGAGTGGAGAACTTCTGACTGTTTTAAGTGCCTTTGCATCTTCCTTTCACAATGATGCCCTCGTACAAAAGAGATCTTTGATCCTTGCCAAGATTTAGTTAAATCCCCCAATTTTTCGAAAGCTATTTCAAACGTTTGATATCTTCTCCAGAAAAACAAAAAGAACTACATGAGTTTCTATAACATCAAGAAGCCACTTCATGAATACAACCCGCTGATTACTTTCTCTCTAAATTGACTGAAAAGTATCATTGAAATTGTCTGAGCAAAGCCTGAGATTGAGCCTGTAATAGTCAGTTACAGCAATTGGGACAAAACCACAACAGAAACCCTGCACTTAAATACTGTTAGCAAATATTACATCAACGCTGGAACAAGGGTTGCCAACATTCTTGTCACAGGAAACCGAACACCCTTGCCCCGCCCCAGCCCATTCCCTTCTCCGAAACCCTGCTCCTGCTCACTCCATCCCCCCTTCCTCTGTTGTTTGCTCCGATTCACTCACTCACTCATTTTTCCACTGGGCTGGCTCAAGGGGTTGGGGCTGAGGGCTCTGGCTGGGGGTGCGGGCTCAGGGGTGGGGCCAGAAATAAGGAGTTCAGAGTGCAGGAGGGGACTCCAGGCTGAGGCAGTGGCACATAGGAGCTGGAGGAGGAACATGCCGGCGGCTTCCCTGGAGCTGTGCAGTGCAGAGGGTAGCAGGGAGCCTGACAGCCCCATTGCGTGGCGCCGCCGACCGGACAATCAACAGCCCGGTCAGTGGTGTTGACCAGAGCCACCAGGTCACCCTGCATAGCAGTATTAGGAAAACCGGACACCTGGTCACCCTGCATAGCAGTATTAGGAATTCTGCTCTTAATCATCATAGAGGAAAGAGCATTCAACTTTTTGTACTGTCTCAACCAAAGCAGCATATATGCTCCCTTCACTGCAAAGTCCTAGAGGCTGAAAATCTAAACACAAACAAAAACTTGCTTGACTTCAGCATAACACTAGTGTCACACATCAGCCACACTAGCCACAATATATTGAACTGGACATCCTCACCAAAAACCAAAGAATGCTCAAGCTACCAGCATTGTCTGTACTAAACAACACTTAACACACCAATGTATGAGTCACTGGGAACAACAAATTCAGAAATGAAGCTAGTCTTCTACAAATCCCTCAACAAAGCTATCACAACACTAGCAGACTACTTCATCACAGTGTAAGGTGCAAAGGCAAGGCAGACACTTATTAAATATGGTATCAGTGACCATAAACTGGAAGTGGAAACTGGGAGACATAGCACAGCACAGCCTTGAAAGAATGACTTTAAAACTACTGCAGCAAACAAGAGACTGAAGCAGACTTTCTCTATAGCCATTTCCAAAGCATGAGGGAGTACAGAAAAGATACAATACATCCTCAAATTATCCAATGATCAAAAATCTAATACTAAAAAGTAACAGAGAAAAATGGGCATAGTTCTTGGAGGAAACTAAGGGGTTGGCAGAGATATCATCACACCTCTCAGAAAATCAGGAAAGGCAACAACTGAAGACAGGGAATAAAACACTGTGAAGCCTGGGAATACCACTTAATCTTCCTCTGATAGATACCCACAGTCTTTCTCCTTTCTATACTTGGGCAGCACTTGCCAATAGAACATTAAATTTATTGAAAAACTAATTTGAATTGAATTTGCATTCCCCCATCTCTGCCTCCCATCCTTTTAACTGCAGCTCAATCAGACCCTTCTCTCTTCCCTTTCCATTCAACGTCACTGACTTAATTGCTGTTACTGATCCTCTTCCTCATTCCCTCAGAGAACAATTGGCACATCCGTGCAGCACAGACAGCTCTGACTGCCCTTGCTTTTGCTATTTTGACCTTGAGCCAACCCTAGCCTTATTTGATTTAAAAAACAGATATTTTTGTATTCTCCATTATTCTTTTGAATAATAAATATATATACATAATCTACACAGGGACTCCACTTAAGTCTAGAGATCAGCTTGGGGAGATCCCTTTGTAGATTTGGGGCTTTGAATTACAGTATATCAATAGACAGTTTTTAAAATGTGTATTACGCACTTAAGACTACAGCAGATCCTTCAAAAATAATTGGGCTTGTCACCAAGCAGGTAATTAGCAAAGGCATATTGATATGCAAAGTAAAAAAAAAAAATCAATTGAAAGTAACTATATACATGTGCCGAAGTACTAATAGCCAGTAGCCAGTTTGAAATGTTGATGTTTTTTTCCTACTTCATATAGGCTAATCAGCTCCAAATCCTACGTTTTAAATAAAAACGACTTCTAGTTTTCTGACTTTAAAAAAAGAGAATGATGAGGGAATGGAAAAAATGGAGGAATAACAAAATTATACTATATATGCTTATATAACCGAGAAACGTCAAAAGCAATGTTTTATGGAAACCAGGCTGAGGAAAGGCTTCACAGAATAGGACCTTGGATACTAAGTTTAGCTTAGCGCCATTACCATGGCTGAATTTTAAACTCAGAAAAGAAAGGACTTCCAAAACAATGTGATGCAACTTTCGATACAGCAGTGTAAACAAAAGCGATTAATACCTAAATTAAAACTTTCTGGTTTTGCTTTCCTTGTTTTTAAATAAGCCCCTTAAATATTAGAAGTAATTTACATTTGAGGTTCACAAACTTGTTGAAGGAAATAATTAAGTCTTAAATGGCTGGAGATCTTTGATTTTTCTATTCTTGGAACAGAATGGTGCAAGTGAAATTGCCACAGTCTCTGTTTTGTATTATCCAAAACTGCAGTGTTGATTCAGAATAAAGAGACCAACCCCTTTCCTCAGCCACTGAGAAGATTAATGTTTCATGATGCTTAGTCTGAAGTTGGACTTTTCCTGTATATTATAATGTCAAAGCAAATTCACGTCAACTCTCTTTTGGAACAAGTCTCATAACTTGAAGGCACACAGCACAAATAAGGGTTCTTCCCATTTCATCAAATTTCATTTTTCTATACATAGAGATCCTAATGTTAAAAACATTTACAATTGCATAAGATTAATGGAATCATAGATTTCAAGGCCAGAAGGGACCATTATGATCAAGCCTGGCTTCTATGGTCCTCAGGACTTTCTTTAATTAATTCCTGCTTCAAGTCCAATTGCCGAGGCTGAACTAGAGAATTTATTTTAGAAAATAATCCTATCTTGATTTTAAGGTGTCCAGTGAAAGAAAATCCAAAAACCCTTAGTAAGTTCTTCCAATGGTTAATTATTCTCACTGTTAAAAATTTGCACCTTATTTCCAGCCTGCATTTATCTAGCTTTACCTTCCAGCCATTGGATCTTGTTATACCTTTGTCAACTAGACTGAAGAGCCTTCTATTGTCAAATTTCTGTTCCCCACGTATGTACTTATAGCCTGTGATCAAGTCACCCTTTAAACTTCTCTTTGATATGATAAAAAGATCAAACTTCTTGAGTTTCTCACTATAAAGGCACTATAAAGATTTAAATCCTTTAATCATTCTTGTGGATCTTCACTGAACCCTCTCCAACTTTTAATATTCTTCTTGAAGTGTGAACAACAGAACTGGACACAGTATTCCAGTAGTGGTCACACCACTGTCAAATACAAAGGTAATATAAGATTTCTACTCTTTTTTAATATTCCCCCATCTACGCATCCAAAGATGTATTAGCCCTTTTAGCCACGGTGTCGCATTGTGAGCTCATGTTCAGCTGTTTAAGAGGACACTATATATTCAAATTAGAATGTTGAATTCCTTAGTGAAACTGACAGGTTTCAGAGTAACAGCCACGTTAGTCTGTATTCACAAAAAGAAAAGGAGTACTTTTTGCACCTTAGAGACTAACCAATTTATTTGAGCATAAGCTTTTGTGAGCTACAGCTCACTTCATCAGATGCATACTGTGGAAAGTGTAGAAGATCTTTTTATACACACAAAGCATGAAAAAATACCTCCCCCCACCCCACTCTCCTGCTGGTAATAGCTTATCTAAAGTGATCACTCGCCTTACAATGTGTATGATTATCACGTTGGGCCATTTCCAGCACAAATCCAGGTTTTCTCTTCCCCCCCCCCCCCCCCCACAAACCCACTCTCCTGTTGGTAATAGCTTATCTAAAGTGACCACTCTCCTTACAATGTGTATGATAATCAAGGTGGGCCATTTCCAGCACAAATCCAGGGTTTAACAAGAACGCGGGGGGGGGGGGGAACAAGGGGAAATAGGTTACCTTGCCACTGACTTAGCCACTCCCAGTCTCTACTCAAGCCTAAGCTAATTGTATCCAATTTGCAAATGAATTCCAATTCAGCAGTCTCTCGCTGGAGTCTGGATTTGAAGTTTTTTTGTTGTAATATCGCAACTTTCATGTCTATAATCGCGTGACCAGAGAGATTGAAGTGTTCTCTGACTGGTTCATGAATGTTATAATTCTTGACATCTGATTTATGTCCATTTATTCTTTTACGTAGAGACTGTCCAGTTTGACCATCAATAACATCAGCCACACTATCAGAGGCTCGTTCACCTGCACATCCACCAATGTGATATATGCCATCATGTGCCAGCAATGCCCCTCTGCCATGTACATTGGTCAAACTGGAAAACGAGGTATTTTTTCATGCTTTGTGTGTATAAAAAGATCTTCTACACTTTCCACAGTATGCATCCGATGAAGTGAGCTGTAGCTCACGAAAGCTTATGCTCAAATAAATTGGTTAGTCTCTAAGGTGTCACAAGTCCTCCTTTTCTTAGTGAAACTATGTGCCAACTCCTGTGTGACCAGGCGCTGCCAGGTCTTTGTTGGGTTTTCACTGAGTATGAAACAATTTGATGCAGAACTTTCCTCCAAAAAGGAAGGCTAGTCACCCAGCAAATCCCAGTTTCTCAATTCGACTCTCCTCAGGGCACACTGTGGCAAGTAAATACTAAAGAAGGGATTTTCAAAAACACACATCATTGAACCAACTCTGCTCCCGCTTACGTAAATTGCGGTCTTACTACAGACTTCAAGGAGAGCAGAATCAGCACATTTTAAGCATGTTTGAAAATCCTACCATAAAGTTACATGAGGGGAAGGGAAGGAGGGTATTTTAGTTTGATGCCATTGCTACACTAGCCTTGTTTCCCTCTTAAAATGTCTCATTACTGCTATCACCAATGCAGGAGGAGCTGTAGTGCAGATGAGGTGCCAGCTTTTTAATAAGTCAATGTGTCATATAGACCTGCTCAAACCTGGGTTAGATGACAGAGAAATTAAAACACTGGTAGGCTAGTCCACATTAGCCCTGGTGAGTCACACAGATGGTAGAAACAGTGACATGGGGCTGAAGTAGACAGTGACACTGTCTCACAAACAGTACAATAATGTTATAAGCATACAGCAAGTTGATTATATTTCATATATGCATTCACATAATATTTTTAAAATAATTACATACTTTGACAAATGCGAGACACAAATAACTACTGTGATACAGCAGGACCAGGGAGCAGTGGGAGAGTGGTAGAGGGGAGATAATATAAGCCCTAGGCCAGGGGTCGGCAACCTTCAGCATGCGGCCCAACAGGGTAACCCGCTGGCAGGCCGCGAGACACTTTGCTGACGTTGACTGCAGCCACTGGTAGCTGTGGGGGGCCATGCCTGCGGATGGTCAATGTCAGCAAAATGTCTCATGGCCCACTAGCAGTTTACCCTGATGGGCTGCATGCCAAAGGTTGCCAACCCCTGCCCAAGGCTAATTAAGGTCTGGTTCCCTGTAGACCAGGAAAAGTTACTACAGATTAACTGGAGCACCTGTAGCTAATTAAGGCCCTGTCAGGAACCTAATTAAAAAAAACCTACTTCAGGCAGACAGGGTGGAATGAGGAAGGAGAGAGGACTGGAGTTTGGAGGTGTGATGCTGAGAATTGAAAGGCCAGAAAACCGGAGGAAGAGAGACCCTGCCCCAGCAGAGCAGGGAGACTCCCTCCCCCAGTGTCAAGGACCGAGGGTAACCCTACCCAAGGGGGAAGAGGGTAAGAAATCCACAGGGGTTGAGAGGGGCTGGGGCTCAGAGTGAGGAGCAAACCCAGACCCTTCCCCCACTTCCCTTCTTTACCACCTTCCCAGGCCACTAGCGGGGCCCTCAGTGCACCAAGAGCAGGGGCAAGGAGTGGCATCCTAGCCCCCTGCCAAGAAAAGTCTGGGACCCACCATACCAATATAGGCCATTTTGTCACACTACATAGGTTGATACAGATACATTAAAATATACTAATTCATTATCTGAAGGTTAGAAAAGAGGCAGTTAATTCATACCATTTCCCACTACAAGTATTTGAGTGTAAAGGCCAATGTATTATTTCAATGGACCACCAATTCCAATTTTGTTGAGAGAGAGACACGTGTGTGTGTATGTGCGTGCATGCGCACACACATAAGTGTGCATGCAGGATGTGTGCACATGGGTACACTCTTAGTAACCAGTGTGGTTAACCTGCTCAGGCGCTTCTTCAGGCATGTAATTCTTTTAGTGCCACCTGTCACAGTCACCCACCATTTCCTAAAAGGGCTTAGCACCGTAGTACCACACTACAAGAGGGATAGAAAAGTAGTGAGTGGAATCCTGACCCCGTTGAAGTCAGTGGGAGACTTGCCATTGACTTCAGTGGAGCCAGGATTTCACCCATAATCTATAAAGAATATAGACTACAGTACAAACTGTTCAGAGTGGATTTTTATGCTTCCTACCTATGAACAAATCTTTAAGTCAGACTGATATCAATTTTCCCCATCTCGTCTGTAAAGCCTTTATTAGTACAGTGGGAAACAGGATTTTCCTTTAAACGTGTGAAGCCTCAATTGAAACCCAAATGAGATAGCACTTCTTCTCTCTAAATTTCAGTAAGTGATTTTTTTAAAAGATTGATTTGAATAATTAAATAAATCCAGACAGATGAGATTGTTAGAGGGGGAAATAAAGATTGTTTTAAGTTTCCTTGATCAGAGAGGCACAGTCATCTTATAAAAGAGGGCTCATAAAATTGATTACTGTGTTTATTAGGTCTGCAAGGAGACTAGATAAAAAGGAAATTAATTTGAATTTGTGTATGCACCAGTTGAGCAGAGCTTACTTAAATTGATTTAAGTAGACTGTAAATACAATTGATGTTTACAGAGCTTTGGCACATTTGCTAATTTATTCTGTATGCTATACAGTAACCACAACAAACCTTTAACCACACTAATATTTAAGGACACAAAGAAAAAACGCGAGGAGGAATTGTTTTATTACAATGGATACATTACATTACTTACATTCCACCCCCATTTTGTTTCTCAGTAGATAACAGATACAGCACCTCAATCCTCTACCTTTTAATCAAATATCAGGAAAATGTAAGATTTTCACATGGGGTAGAGGAAGTATTTCTCTTCCAGAAGTGAAGTCTGAATGTAATGTCAGTCTTGTGATGTTAGTCCATTTGTCCACGCCTAGTGAGTCCAAACCACAACCGGCCACTAGCTATCCCAGCTTTCTTAGTACTACGCTGTACTACTGCACTTGGGCAAGTCAGTGAAATCTTTATGAAGGAAAAGACTTACACTAAGATACTTCATTACGAAGTTCAGTGAGTTTGGACAGCTAGGTGTACAATTTCACCTGCAGATAGCAGATAACAAGTAGCTTGTTAAATATAAAAACTTTTTTTAAAGTGGCATATTTTTACAAGAACAGCTGGATGCTTGGATTGTAAAGTTCCAGAAGCAGATTTTGGGCATGTAAGTGCAGGGGAGGAATCCAAAAAGTAGTAAGTTTGTTCAGAGATAAAAATCCAATTCCGGTGTTATAATTTATTGGTTTGTATTCAATAACTGCTATCTTCAACTATCTTGTGGGGATTTTCATCTGACATTTGATTTACGGTTTTTACCTTACCTGCAATGCAACTGAAAAGAAACCAAAATATCCTCCCCCAAATGAAATTAGTTGTATTAGTGAGATTTAGGATTAGGGCCCTACCAGATTCACAGTCCATTTTGGTCAATTTCACAGTCATAGGATTTTTTAAACTGTAAATGTCATGATTTCGGAGATTTAAATCTGAAATGTCATGATGTTGTAACTGTAGGAGTCCTGGCCCAAAACGGAGCTTTAGCGGGGATTGCAAGGTTATTGTCGGGGGCAGCCAGAGAGCAGTGAGTGCTGGCTGGGAACCCAGCTCTGAAGGCAGTGCTGCGGCCAGCAGCTGTGCAGAAGTAAGGATGGCACGGTATGATATTGCTACTCTTATGTCTGTATTGCTGTCTTCACACCTCAGCCCTTGGCCAGCAGCCTCCACACTCCAGCTGCACAGCTCTGAAAGCAGCAGCACAGAAGTAAGGGTGGTAATACTGCAACCCCCCTACAATAACCTTGTGACCACCCTGAAACCTCCTTTTGGATCAGGACCCCCAGTTTGAGAAACACTGGTCTCCCCCATGAAATCTGTATAGTGGAGGGTAAAAGTACACTATAGACCAGATTTCGTAGTCCATGATGCGTTTTTCATGGCTGTGAATTTGGTAGGGCCCTACTTGAGAGACAGGAATCTATATGAATGTGTGATCTATTTGTATAGGTATTGTACATTTGTGCGCACACTCACACAGAGTATGTACTGTGACAGATCCAGACCAGTGGGGTACAGGAGTCTTGTAGAAGACAAATATACTGGCTACTGGATGAATAGTTTTCTGTTCCCTGAGTGACCAGAGCAGGGGCTGCCCTAGAGCAATCAGGAACCTGCTAGAACCAGTTAAGACAGGCAAGCTAATCAAGACACCTGGAGAAAATTAAGAACTTTCCAGAATCAACTATGGCCGGCAGGCTAATCAGGACACCTGGTTTAAAAAGGACCTCCCATCAGTGGGGAAAGGGGGGGGGGGGCGTAAGGAGTTGGGAGTGAGAGGACGTGCTGCTGGAGGACTGAGGAGTACAAGCATTATCAGACACCAGGAGGAAGGTCCTGTGGTGAAGATAAAGAAGGTCTTGGGAGGAGGCCAGGCGGAAGTAGCCTGGGAGTTGTAGCTGTCACGCAGCTATTTCAGGGGGCACTCTAGACAGCTGCAATCCACAGGGCCCTGGGCTGGAACCCAGAGTAGAGGGCGAGCCCAGGTTCCCCTGAAACCTCCCAACTCCTGATCAGATACAGGAGGAGTTGACCTGGACTGTGGGTTCCACCAGAGGGGAGGTCTCTGGGCTGTTCCTCGACCTACATGGTGGATCAGCAGAGACTGCGGGGGTTGTTCTCTTTTTCCCCATGCTGGCCAGTGATGAGGTTATCTGAGTGAATGGCAGATTTGAGCCACGAAAGGGCCAAACTGAGGGCTGCCGTGAATTTCTGAGGCAAGCAAATCCGCTAATAAGCGCAGGACCCACCAAAGTAGAGGAGGAACTTTGTCTCCGTATGCATACTAGGACTATGTAACAGTATGTTTCGCATCATGTTCTTCCATGAAAATAGGCAGCAGAGACAGCCCAAGATTTCCTCCCACAAGCATTCATTCATAGGAAAGTATGTTCCTGTGACTTAATTCTCACATTCCTGGACTTACATGGAGATCCAGCTACTCAATCACAAGTCCTTCTTTCACAGAATGCATATTTCAGAGCCTTACATTTAGATGACGTGCTCTCTTGCCCTCCCCTCCTCTTTCCTTGTCCCATCTCCTCAATAGATCTGTGAACCAGTTCAGTTTTCTCTTTATTTTATTAATAATAAAATATATTATGTAAAGATAGATGAATATGACTAAACAATAAATATAATACAGGGAATAATCCAATCTGGGAAGAGAAAGGAGGAAGGAACCCAGAGCAGTCCTAATTGTAAACTAAAAAAAGACTTTAAAAATGTCAAAAGGAAAATCTAGTTTCAATTGTGGTCTTAAAAAACCTCTGATCAAAATGTTTATTTTGCCATTGTCAAACTGTGAGTGCTTGTTTTCAATTCCCATCCCAACCTCTATTTAAAAGATAAACACTGCAATGCACTTACATGACATTTTCCTTTTCTAGCTTACAGTTAGGAAGGAAAACATTTAACTAAGGCTATGTCTACATGGCCCCACAGTTTGGAATTAGGGGGCATGAATGAATGCATACTCGTGTGCTTCGCTGTTGATCCTCCCTCCTCCCCCACCTCAGTGATCACTATGAGCAAACTAAAAGATACCTATCAGAGTAGCAGCCTTGTTAGTCTGTATCTGCAAAAAGAAAAGGAGTACTTGTGGCACTTTAGAGACTAATAAATTTATTTGAGCATAAGCTTTCATGAGCTACAGCTCACTTCATCAGATGCATCCGATGAAGTGAGCTGTAGCTCACGAAAGCTTATGCTCAAATAAATTTGTTAGTCTCTAAGGTGCTACAAGTTCTCCTTTTCTTTTTAAAAGATACCTAATTCGTGTTAATACCATCTTCTTAAACAGGCCTAAGTTAATGCAAAGGAGGTATCTTTTTGTTTCTGCTCGCAAAGTCCACATGGGGGAGTTACAGTGTATCACTTTGTGGTCCTAACTGCAGGGTTGTGTAGTCAGGTCTTAAGACATCCATAGAACACTGTATTGGATCCACGCTAGCAGACCCTGATTCAGGATCAGGGCCTAGTAGAAAACTAAAAGGAGCTTTCTTGATTTTTTTATCTGAAATAAACTTACCAGGATTAAAACACATATTATTTCAGCCATCTTCTGGGAGCTTAGCATCTCCTTGCAGAAACCTCCAAGAGGTCATTTATTTTTTAAACTGAACTGGATTAGAAGTTCAGTATGTGTCTGTGCATGGGGTTTGGGGAAGCTGGCTTTAAGACCAGCAATTTGGGGGTATATTTATTTAGTTGAATTATAGTAACTGCAGTTTTATATCCTAACGCAGGGATTCTCAAACTTCATTGCACCACCACCTCATTCTAACAACCAGAATTACTACACGACCCCAGGAAGTGGGACCAAAGCCCGAGCCCCATCACCCTGGGCAGTGGGGCAAAGCCAAAGCCGTGGCACCAAAGCTTGAGGGCTTCAGCCTTGGGCAGTGGGGCTCAGACTGGCTTCAGCCCTGAACCCCAGCAAGTCTAACCCCAGCCCTGGAGACCCATTTTGGGGTCCCGACCCACAGTTTGGGAACCGCTGTCCTAATGTAAATATCAGGATGACGATCAATATAAAACAAAAACCCAGTGAACAAAACTTTGAAAAGCAATCATTCAGTTCTTGTTCTGAGTAATTAAACAGGATCAAATTAGGGCTAACTAGGAATCCTGGCGCACCCAACATGGTACTCTCCATTCCCTTACTCCCATACCCCTCTTTTGGGCAGCAGCAGGTTTCAGAGTTGAGATACATGGTAGAATTCACACCTCTTGGAGCTACTGATGCACACAGTCTGCAGACTCAGGCAGATATTAGTTACACGAGGTTCCTGTTTTCAAGATTTTCTGCATATCCACAGAAATGTCTACACTGAGCACTAAGCCCAGGCTCTGACTTGGGTTTGAGCCCAAGCTCCCCTCCGAGCCACACAAAAATCAGTCTGACTTGGGTCAGCAAGCACTCAGAACCCAGATCCTAGATCCTGCCATGGGGATGGGTAAGAACCTGAGTCCTGCTGTGACTCAGGTCCAAGCCCTATCATTTTGAAGTAGGGAGGTATCTGGAGTCAGAAAGTCTGTGTAGTGCAGAACGGAGGTGTTAGCATGCCTGTGAGACCTAGGTACAGCCATTGTAAACCCAGGTTTACAATGCAGCATGGATGCTCAAGCACAGGCTTGGAAACACCAAATCCATAAACTTGGGTCCCACAGATTCAGACTGAGTGTGAAGTGTAGACATACCCCAGTAGGGCTAACAAGCAATTTTTTTTTTAAATGAAAGCCAAGATTTTGTTATTATTCTGTGACTCCAGTATTGGGATCCTAGGCACAGGCCTACTGTACCCTATGCCTTAATTTCTTAACTGCAGAGCCTGATTATCATTTTATTAACTTTACCGTAGAGGTATTTGTTTTGCCCACACTGCTCTCTTCTCATCAAATTTCACAACTCGCAAGTGATTGGTATGTTGAACTCTGAATCCTGATGAACCCTACAAATCAAATGGAGCATAGAGAACAGTATTGAGAAGTCACAATGTTCAAAAATCATGAGCCATGCCCCAAACAATCATGAGCTTCATTTAAACATCATGAACTTTTAAAAAGAGTACATTTTGCGTTCTCTATATTTTCAGGTTTTTCTCAGCAACCCACTTCTAATTTTTTAATTTTTAATTAAAGCTGGAGAGATTGTCTGGTAATAACCTGATTCCAGTAGAAAGAAAAACACCATATATCTCATGATAAAAATTGTGCAAGTTATTAACAATGGAACAGTAGGGTTTCTTTTCTTTTTCCTTCCATCTCTTCAGTGCAATTCACAGGAATAAAAAAATGTTTCTCTAATGGAGACGTTCAAATTCTAACCAACTACATTTTTGCTAGAGGTAGTTGGGTGCTAAAAGAAAACGCTGATCCATTAATACTTCATGAATAACTAGCATTCGCTAAGTTATGATTCATGGATTGCATGAGAAGTATTAATGATTATATGGAGTGTCACAGTATATATTCCTGAAATATTTGAAAATGATGAAAGTTTAAACAATGTTTATTTTTAATGTTTTAATGTTTATTTTTCCAAAAGTTCCTAGCAGCAGTTAATTATTTTCCACTCAGCAAACAGAAACAATTTAATGTGACTTATGTGAGTAACCATACATTATGAATAATGAATACTGAGTAGTCAAAGTGCATAGTTCATGAACTGTCCCATAGGCTTTAAATTATTTGTTGAAACTTGCTGACAAATACATTTTCAGAAATCAAAATCAGTTTATGAATGGTTCATTAAATAAAAAGGGACTATATTGATAATGAATATAATTACAAATGAGTAGTTTGACCATTTCTATTTCATCATGTTTATATAGACATGAATGACCACAGTGCTAAATCAAGTTGTCTCTGTGATTTTGGAAGCTTCCCCAGCTGCCAATGCGATAGCACTACTAATGTTCCAAATAAATAAAACAAACAAACCAACAACAAACCCCAGTTATCCTTTGTTTAGAAAAATCAAGATTCCTGAGTAACAGCAGCGCACTAACATGTCACATAACTTACAAAACTCAAGCACTTAAAAACAAGACAATAGTTAATTGCATGGTAAATCTTACACTGCCTATATCACATAAATCACATTTTTACCAAGTACAAAGACATGTACATTGAATTAGAACAAACAACCTTAACTCTGACTCACAATGAAATGTTTTCTTCATTAATCTCAAAACAAAGAGAAAAGCCATCTGAAAACCTACCAAAATATTTATATAACTATGATTCGACTCACACACACACACACACGTATGTGAGAATCGAATTAGAGAGAGAGAGAGAGGTGACCTTAACATAAGTCCATGCATGAACATAATTTTACCATAAATTAATGTTACATATTTTGCTATTAAACTTCATATGCAACATTCTAGCAGTATTCAAGAAACATCATTTCTAAGCAATTAACAACAACAAAAATATAGTATCAACTGACATAAGCACAAAATCTTTATTACTTACTATCTCTAAAAAGAACCTAGATATCAAAATTAAGGTATTGAGATAATACATTAAAATTAAACAACAATCTAGACAGGTGGCAATTTGTGAGTACTCTTTGACGTGCTAAGAATTGAGCACATCATCTTATTTTTGTTACACCACCTCCCACAAGCCCCATTCAGGCCTACTTGTTTGGCTCATCCATCTGTTATGTCTACACTTTTAGACTTCAAGCCCTTTAGAACAGATACTCTCATTTCCTATATATTTATACAGCACTTAGCACAATGTGGTCTCAACCTGGGGGGGCCTCTTGACACTACTGCCATATCTATGATAAATATTGGCCAAGATTTTCAAAAATGACATGTGATTTGGGGGTCTTTAATTTTCAGAGCCCAACCTGAGACACTACAAACTGATTTGATGCTCAGCACTTGAAAATCAGGCCTCTTTTAAGATGTCTCAAGTTGGACACCCAAAATCACTAATCGCTTTTTAAAATCTTCACTAATGTGTCTGCTTGTTACATCAGCAGTGTAAAATTTATTCTCTTTCCATAACAGGTCAGATACCTACATAACTGGAACTAGAACTCTTACCCTACAGCCCCATCAGGGCCAGGATCATGAAATCCAGACTGAGAACTAGCCTCTGATACGGTTAGACACTTGTGGTGCAAGGAACCTTCTTTTAATGGATAGCTGGGTCAAATCTAGTAACAGGGCTCTCTTGGCCATATGAGAACTATGAGGCTGACATCGGTCATAAATTCCAAGATTCCAAGACCAGAGGAGAACACCACTGTGATCATCTAGTCCAACCTCCTGTATAACACAAGCCATAGCACTTCCCCCAAATCATTCCTAGAGCATAGTTTTTAGAAAAAACAAATTTTCAGTGATCAGTGATGGAGAATCCACCACAAGCCTTGGTAAATTTTTCCAAGGATTAATTGCTCTCACTGTTCATAGCTGCTAGTCTGAATTTGTCTAGCTTTAACTTCTAGGCATCGCATTATATTATACCTTTCTCTGTTAGATTGAAGAGCCCATTATTAAATATTTGTTCCCCATGTAATCAAGCCACCTCTTTAACTTTGTCTTTTTTGGTCCAAATCTTTATCACCATGTTATGCACAGGATGATTTAGGGAGACAATCAGCACTGGCTCTTAAATAATATAATTAAGAAGATGTGCACCTGACTGACTGAACATTATGTGGGAAGATGAAGAGATCTTCAATGGACCATCTATCCTCACTAGTGTATGGGCAGAGACAATCCAGTAGCAGAGAGAGGAGCTCATATTGTGAGCAGGTTGAGCCCCATGACATGGGCTCAGTAACTCTCAGCGAGATTTTTCTCTGTCCCTTGAAACGATCTTCTTGACTCAGACAGAAGCCTGTGGCTTTTTATTTCCCTCTTACTGGTTCAGGTAAGCCACTGGTATGGAATTTTCTGACCAAACTTGCACTGGTTCACTTGTTAAAACCCACTGGAATGCAAAAAGGGCTTTTTACAGATTTTGGCTCGAGAAAATTATGTGAAGCTTTACTAGAACTGTTTTTTCTTGAGCCATTCTATCATTAAATTGTACAGACTCATCTGCCTTTAAGGTAGGTCAATATAGATTGGGCAGACAGATTCCCTTTAACAGATTAAAAGACTCCTGGGGCTACCGCAAAATGGAAAAGTTCAGAGGAAGATATATCAATGCAAGTTATGCTCTTGGGTAGTTCCAGTTAGTAAAAGTACAGCTTCAGATTCCAAGAAGAGAAAAGTCCAAGTGATGTTGTCATTTCCTTCCAGTCCCATGAGCGAGAAAAGGCCGAAAATGCTGGAGGTAAAATGTTGGCTGTTTCACTGGTGTGAAGATGAAGATTTTGGTTTTATGGAAAATTGGGCCACATTCCACTAGAAGTGGGGACTGTATGAACAGGACAGCCTGCATCCCACAGGTGTGGGAGTGGAGGGTGCTAATCTTCTGGGTTGTAACTAGCTGGAGCAGCCAGAAGGGCATTTAACTAACAACAACAGGAAAGCTTTCTAAGGAGGCAAATTCAGTACAACTCAAACACAGCTTACAGTGAACAAATTGAACTGACAGGGCAAAGAATGTTATGAGAACCAACTGAAAATTTTCATATATACTAATGCTAGCCAATGCTGGGCAAAAAGCAAGAGGAACTCAAATTTCTCATTGATGAGAAGAAATTGGATATAATTGACATTACTGAAACCTGGTGGAATGATTCACATGATTGGCATGTTAAGGTCACAGTGTAGTAGGTAACACCTCCCTGGGGGCCCTGGGTAACAGGGTGGGTACCACTCTTGCCTCAGAGTTTGGAAAACAGTCCTCTTGTGCCACACTCAGAGCATTTGCTCCCTTGTGGGGGAGATAGGAGGGGCAGGAATTAGTCCAGAAGAAGAAGTCAGGATGCTCCCAGAGCCAATAAGAGGCAGAATCGAGGTACTTCAGAAAGCCAAAGAGAAAAGAAAAGAATCGGTCCCATTCTTTCCTCAGAGAACTTGGGCCCCCAAGGCTCTTAGGAGGTTTCCCCAGTGAGCAATCCCTTCTTCCAGAGGCTCAGGGAGCTCTAAACTACAAACCAGTCCTTCAATGCCACTCCCAAACTGAGTAGGGAGTCTCCCTTTTAAAGCCCCGCCCCTCTACAGGCTTGACAGACCTTGCAGGTCTGCCAGGTGAGCTGATTGTGCCTTCAACCCCATCTTGACTAAGGTGGGGATACACCCCACCGCACATTAGTTATAATTTATTTAGGAAGGATGGAGGGGATAAGAGAGGTAGAGGTAGCATTTTCCATTGAAAACATCGTTACTCGTTTAGATTTATCGATAACTCAGAACCACAGGATCTTGAACACATATGGATCAATGTCCTAACAAAGCTCCAGAAGGAGCATGGGTGGGGGGGTCTGTTACAGACCAGCAACTCAAACCAGAGAACAGAATCAGTTACTCCATAAGCACCTGTCTGTAATGTGTGAAAAGAATAATTGCGTAGTGAGGGACTTCAGTTGGGGAAACATATGTTGGAGGTTTCATGAAACCAGTTAAGAAAACCAAAACTTTATTGGTTTTTAAACATTATAGATGACAATTTTCTAATACAAAAAGTATTGCGCTCAATCTGAGGTAACCCTATTTTGGACCTCATTATAAAGACTAATTTATTCACTTGCCTAGAAGCTTGTGGTTGCCTGGGGACCAGTGATTATGACCTGATCACATTCAATATGGGCACACACTGGATAATAAATACACTTGGTACTTCAAAAGGGCTAATTTCCCAAAGATGAGAGAATTTATGAGTTAAATTCACTGGGAAGAAAAATCTAGACCAAAAAATGTGAATGCAAACTGGGTTCTTTAAAAAGAATTTATAAGACAGCCAATAAGCAATGATTCAAAAAAATCAAGAAAGAGAACAACTTTGGCTAAAAGCCCAATCTGGTTCAGTGGAGTGAAGGCAGCAATTAGAAAAATAGCATATAACAACCAGAAAAAGGGGGAAATAGATATAACTCATATAAATTATAAGTTATGAAGTACAGAAAAGTAATATGGGAAACTAAGGACATCGGGAAAAAAATACATGACTGGCAGGGCTAAGGACAATAAGGAATTAAGGCAGTGGTTCCCAAACTTGTTCTGCCGCTTGTGCAGGGAAAGCCCCTGGTGGGTTGGGCAGGTTTGTTTACTTGGATACGTGCCTCGGTCCATGCTGCTTCCAGCAGCTCCCATTGGCCTGGAGCAGCAAAACCGCGGCCACTGGGAGCCACGATTGGCTGAACCGGCCAATGCAGCAGGTAAACAAACTGGTCTGGCCCGCCAGGAGCTTTCCCTGCACAAGCGGCAGAACAAGTTTGGGAACCACTGAATTAAGGAATTTAAGTATATTATATACAAAAAATCATAACAAAGATCAATAGACCCATTGCTAAATACACATGGTAAAACTGTTAATGATGCCAGAGGCGGATTAAGGTTTCCTGGGGCCCTGGGCCAGATCACTCCTTGTTCCGCCCCTTCTGCCTGTGGCCCTGCCCAACAGCTGCACCCCTTTCTGCCCCTTCCCCAGGGTCCACCCCTGTTTCACAGAGGGTCTTGGCTTGGGGACCACTGAGGAGGGGGTTCTTCCTCCATCCCACAGCTTCTGCCAGGGTTGGGCTGAGGCTGCTGGGGGGGAAGGGGTTTCTCTGTCCTGCAGCTTCTGCCAGAGATGGGGTCAGGCCGTGGCCGGGGGCTTCCCCCGTCCTGTGGCTTCTTCCAGGAATGGGTTCAGGGGTCACGGGGGGAGAGGGATTTCTCCTCCCCACATGCCTGGCACTGCTGCTGGGGAGCGGGGTCACGGCGCAGGGGTTTACTCCGCCTGGCACTTCTGCCACAGAGCAAGGTTGGGGCATGGGGACTTTTCTCACCCTGCCTGCCCGGCGGCTAGGGCTCTGGGCTTCCACCGTGGGTGGCAGATTATTTTTCCAGGGGGCCCCCTGTTGATGCAGAATCCGCCACTGATGATGCAGAAAACACATCAATAAATATTTTTGTTCTAAATTTGGAAGGAAGCAGAATGATGTACTTGTATCAAATGAGGATGATCAAACTTTCCTGTCCATTAGTAACTAAGGAGGACATTACACAACATTTATTGGGATAAACGTATTTATATCCGCAGGCTTGGATAATTTGTATCCAAGAGTTCTAAAAGGGTTGGCTGAACAGACCTCCAGCCCACTGATGTTAATTTTTTAGTAAAGCTTGGAATATCAGGATGACTGCAAAAGACTGGAACACTTCTAATGTTGTGCTAATAGTCAAAAAGGGAATGCCCCAGCTAACTATAGGCTGGTGAGCCATACAACAATCCCAGGCAAAATAGTGGAAAAAGCTGATATCAGATTCAACTGATAAAAGAATTTAAGGGTAGGAATATAATTAAGGCCTGTCAACATTGTTCTATGGAAAATATGTCTTGTCAAAGAAATCTGATTTAATTATTTGATCAGATTACAAGTTTGGTTGATACAGATAACTGTGTGATTATAATATACCTAGACTTTTGTAAAGCATTTGGCTTAGTACGGTGTGACATTCTGATTAGAAATTCCTCAGAAATTTAATTTTTCAATGAAACAAATTCCAGCAAATATTTTTATTTTGAATTGAAAATCGGCATTTTATCTTTTGTCCCTCCCCATCCCTTTCTCCTTTTTTCCCCAAAGGAAAAAAGGGAGATAAAAAAGGGAAGGAAAAAAAAGTCTCTGGACAATGGTGAAAGGAGAAAGAACAATCTGCAAAGAAAGGCATATGGAAGGAAACTTTAGAAAGTTTATAAACTAGCCATAATCACAATGTTCCCCAGAAGCTAGAGATACTGAGGCAGGAACACCATTGTTGAAAAGGAGCCAGCTGGCCCCTAATATGGAGTTGCCAGAGAGCTAGTCAGAATTCCCTGAATGTATAAACTGCTACACCTGCATATGATAGCCAATCCTTCGTTTCTGTAACAATTGTGAGCCAACATATTTTGGATGAGGAGTAGGTCTGTATGTAAAAGTCTTGATCTTCCCCTATATTGAAGTTACATAGGTCTTTTTCCCAAACAGATCTTTAAGGCCTTGATCTACATGTTCCCTCCATAGGAGTCCACCAATATAGAGAAGGAATCAAAACTTAACCAAGAATTCTGCACCAGATCATTGACAATGTGCCCTGCAGGCTCTCGTTGGCATAACCCCCAACCCTGCAGATAGATGCATGACGTCTTGGAAAGTATCATGCAAACATTTTGATACCATACCCAGCAAAATGGAAATTCTCCAGGACCCATTAAGACAGATCTCATGAAGAGAGAAAAATAATTTTGTAAGGACTCTAGCCTAATGTAAATGGACAGACAGTTCTAAATAAATGTAAGAAAATTAATACACTCTCTTTAACAGCAGTTGTCTGAGAGTTGATTCCTTCCATTGTAGAGAATTTTCTGGAGCAGCTAGCTAACACAGAATCCACTTTATCAGTGATAGCTTGCTTCTTTGCTCTTTTTCCTGGCAATATTGATAATTTGGAGACGTTTATAAAAAGGAATTTCAGGAAAATGACCAACAATATTTATAGACCTTTTATCAAATGAGACTGAGGGAGTTGGAACTGTCTTAGCCTTAAATGATGGTGCAAGTGGAGACTTAACAACCAAACTCTTTCTACAAAAATGCAGGTGTGCCCATGCTGTGCTCCAGCTGTGACCAGGATTTAGGCCAGCAGAGAAAAATCTGAAAGTGGGGAGAATGGGAGAATAGCATTCTCAAGGTAAGTCCATGTTTGGAATTACTTTGGTTTACCTGGTCGTGAGACCTTTGAGCTGCTGAATGCTGTTCCTCGCAGGCTGCTGTCGAGAGTCTGGGGGTTTGCGTTACCATTGAGATCACCACATCCGACAGTAGATAAGTCTGGAATGAGAGGCAGAGAGACCCAGTCAGACCGGGTTACATGGCCTCAGAAGAGGAGCACTTGTCAGTTTTCCTCTTGGCCTTCTCCAGTTTATCAATCATTTTTAATATCCTTTGAGATGGGAGGCTTATCTGAACCATGGGGGAATAAAGCTGTGACAGAAAAAGCTATAGAAGAGAGACACACAAAGACTCATGCTGCTCAACTGATGCACGTGTGGTTGTGAGGCAGGTTGTAGCAACTCAGGATGCTAACAGGAGCCTCAAGACGACCTGGATCAGAACGCAAAATTCTGCCATTTCAATGGGCACTTGCACTGTTCAAGTCTGACAACAGAGTTGCAGCTGAATAAAATACAGACAATTTCCCTACTGCAAGCAGAGCTTCCCCCTATAACGGGAATTTCCAGATGGTTTAAGTTCACTTTGTGCCAAGTAAGTGGAACAAAATGAGCTTGGTAGACCAAAGCATCCATCCCTTGGTCTTCTGGGAAGGTCAGGGTGGAAATCTTTATGGAATCAAACATGAAAGGTGTGCCAGAATTTTTATATCCACAAGAGCCTTTTTCCTGCACTCTTCAAATACCAGACGTTTCTGTGCCTTCCTTTGTGTCTTTCCAGTGGAGCCTTATTTCATAGCCCCCTTCTGGAACAGCCTTCATGTGCCTAACTTACTTCTTGATGTTACCCCAGGCTACATTTCAAGCCTCATTTCTTCTGCCCACCTTATGTCTTGTGTTCTTTCTAATAAAACAATAAAATGTATCAGGATAAAATGATTTATTTAATTTCTTAATGAGTTATATTATTTTCCAAAGACTTTTGATAGCTCCTAGAATCACACATTAAATGTGTTTTTTTAATGAAACATTTAATTCCTCAATCAATTTATAAAATAAAGGTATTTGCAACATCATTAGAGGTTAGCTTTCATGAATCCAGTCCTGATTTTCCACCTGTCTTGAACAACATACTCATTCTCATTAGTACAAGGTGACTGTAAAACATAATAAATTCCAAATTCTATACCCACATGCATACTGTTTTACTACACCCATTTTGCACAAGTGTAAATGATTCCACAAGGGACCAGGCCATAGGGAAATCAGGCCTTCCATGTTGTTCCAATTAACTTTGATATGAACAACAGATGAACTATTCCTGAATGGACAAAAGCAGGGCTATGATTGTCACAGAAATTTTGAATACATTTAACTGCAGAGGTGTGGGGAAAAAACGAGTCATGGAAAGGGGGCAGTAGGACAGGGTGTTGTAGAGTCAGCCCACACTGCACTCACTCTCTCAGTAGTGCCTCCTGTCCTTTGGGGCTGGACTCAGCTCCCTACTCCGGGTGCTGCAACCTAACGCACAAGATAGCAACACCACTGAGGTTAGGATGGAGGATAGAGGGAGGGACAGACGGGCCAAACCTGCATGCACGAGGTCACATCATCACTCAGTTTGGAAACATTTCACTCAGTTTGGGGTATTTCATGGACTTCCTTCAAATTCACAGTTTCTGTGACCACTGTGACAAAACTATAGCACTAACTAAAGTCAAAGCCTTTTGAGTTTGTCTAATGAATGTGTACTCCCATATATTTATAGAATAATGAGAGATTTAAGCTATTTCATGCCATCTAGCCATCTTGACAGCTTGAGGTTAAGCTGTTTTTCTTTCATTTCTTCTCTTGTGAACATTATGATCCCCTTCTACAAAACATCTCCAAAAACTGTGACTTTGTAAATATGGAAGGCGGTACCCTAAATATGTTTGGAAGACTATACTGTTATAATCCCTGTTTCCATACTTAACTGAAAAACTCATAGAATATTAAATATTAAATTTTTAGCCCATATTCAATATCCTGATACTTGTGCATGCAACAAAAGACAAGTTATAATGGTGCTGGTCTAGACAACAATTAACTGATCCATGATCTATCCCGCTGCAGGAATCATTGATTTTAACACATCCTGTAAAGCAGATAAAGGCTCCTACTATAGCTCTGATTTATTTAAATATTGTGTGACTGCATATTTAATGCTTTCCATTCTTATTATACTCATAAATTTGTCAGACTAAGGCTTCTTACAAATGTTGGTGCACTGTATCATTGCCTGCTTTTATCAATAGCTTTCTCAAAAAATACTATTAGCAAAGCAACAGACCCATTTAAAGGCCATTCATCTTTTCACTTTTGCTATATAGAAACAAGTATTCATTATGATTTATATTATTATTGCTTATTAAAGGCATTAGACTTGATCCAGGTGGCTCCCCTAGCCCATGTAGTGCCTTGCAGACTTCAATGGGGATCTGTCTACAATGGGGGTCTGCTAACAGATTAACACTGTTGGCAACACATACTGATAAAGGAACAACCAAGCTTTTGCTGGAAGAGAGGGGTTATTGCTGGAACACGTCAGCCATATTACTGACTACAGTTGGGACCCAAATGTTGCCATTTCTATAAAAAGTCGGGAGGCTATTTTATTTGTTTGCGTTGATGTGAAAACAGGTGGAACAATCGTAATTCAAGGATATTAGCAGAAGGCCAGAGACCTTCATCTCTCTTTAGCTCTATAAGTATTTAATGTCTCCAAGTTATATTAACCCTTTTTCCTGCATCTAATTTATGGATACATGAAAAAAAAAATCAAAGTGCTCATCACAAGATAATGTTTTGGTTTTGTATTTTGATCATTGCAGTTATGAGAACAGTTATTGTCAAGTATTAACAGTAAATTGAAATGGGATATTTAGTAATGTGTTATAGAAATCTTTTATGGAGAAGACGCAGTGGACTCCTGGAAGCAAAGCAAGAGACTGATCATAGAATCATAGAATATCAGGGTTGGAAGGGACCCCAGAAGGTCAAAGGGACCCCAGAAGGTCAGATCCTGCAGCATTGCTGTTAGTGGTACATTTTCATGGACGTCATTACTGCAGGATCAGGCACCAAATCAAGGGATCAGAATTCAGGAAGTTAGTAGCACTGGAGTGGCAAAACACACAGCCCAGGAGGCGAGAGCATCCTGTGTTCTTGGTGCTAATTTAGCTGTGTTCTTGGTGCTAAGGACTCCAGCAGATTTATTTTAGCTGACAGACTGGAGGAAACTACGTACTGATAACTACTCAAGAATAGAATGATAATCTCCTCACTGGCAGAGCAAAGGAACAAAAATAGGTGGTAGTGAGGGGGGTGACGGTGTTAGTGGGGGAAAGCAGAATTTTACTATACACAGTTTACTTTCTGAAAAGCAGATTTTCTCTATCAAATTTGCTGTGTGGACTAGAACTTGGGACAGATGACTTCCCACAGTGCCACTGGGAGGCCATGCAGAGCCAGAGCCAGCGAGCACTGCAGAGAATAGGTGTTGCAGGAAGTACCACCCAAGGGAGACAGAGGGACAGTACCCTGCGGCCCTCTACCGGCCAAGCACCCTATTTAACTCTGGGAGTTGCCCCAGGAAGTTGTCTGGCCAACCACACAGACTTTGGCCTGCTGTGACTCCAGACTTTATCTTGTCTCCTGATCTTCAGTTTCAAATCCCAAGCCTGACACTGACTCTTGCCTTCTGACTCCAGTCTGGTACTCTCTTTGATCTCAGACTCTGGCCTGACTCTGACCCTGATTCCAGCATGGTACTACCTCTGACCTCTAGTCTCTGACTTTGGACTGCCTCTGACCCTGATTCTTGCTTACTGAACCTGGCTCTTGCAATTCCTCTGACTCCTGCTCAGTGACTACTATCCCTGATGTGTAGACCCAAGCCCAGCAGCAACCACTAGGCCAGACCACCAACACCCTGGTCCCTTACATGCTGTGGCAAAAAGGGTGAATGTGATGCTTGGCTGTAAAAACAGGGAAGCAACAAACAGGGAGATGATTTTACCTCTCTATACAGAATTCATGAGACCGATACTGGAATATTGCAGCCAGTTCTTCTGATTACATTTTAAAAAGGATGTTGAAAAATTGGAGAGGATGCAGAAAACAAAAGTTGTTCAAGGGCTGTAGAGAATGCCTTGCAGTGTGAAATTTAAAGAGCTCAATCTCTTTAGCTTATCAAAAAGAAGACTTACAGGTGACATGATTATAATGTATAAGTACCTTCATGGGGAGATAATACTGGGTTTAAAAGGGTCTTCCATCTCTTGGAGAAAGGCACAATAAGAACCATTGGGTGGAAGCTGAAGCCAGACATATTCAAATTAGAAATTAGGCACAAATTTTTAACAGCAAGCATGATTAATTACTTGAACAAGCTACTAAGGGAAGTGGTAGATTCTTCATCTCTTGGTGTCTTCAAATCAAGATGGGATGCCTTTCTGGAAGACATGCTTTAGTCAAACACAAGTTATTGGGCTCAATTAGGTGAAATTTAATGGCCTAGGATATAGAGGAGGTCAGACTAGATGAGCTAATGATCCCTTCTGGCCTTAAACATTATGAATCTATGAACTGCCTATGGACAGAGACTACAATCTAGTCTTGTGGTTAGGACACTGGATTGAGTTACAAGGTACGGGTTCAATTGCTGGCTCTGCCACAGACTTGTTGTGTGACCTTGGACAAGTCATTTAGTCTCCATTCTCTTCTATATAGGTCCTTATACTGCACTCATCACCTTAGTATCTGGGCACCTTCCTGTAGCACATTAAGTAACATGACTAACAGCTGTCATGTGTTTGTTCTCTCATTCTCTCCAAAGGGGGAGTGTGTGCATGCAGTGGAGTGGTTTGTTTTTGAATATTTTTTATAATATACACACAGCTCTGGTGCTATATGTTTAGGTTCCAGAGGCACTTTCTTTCTCTAACACGCTCTGTGACTTGGCTGTGAAATGACAGTTAATACTTCCTCTCTCTCACTCTTTGTCACTCTTCTCTAAATAGATGGTAAACTCTTTGAGGCAGGGACCATTTACTAGGGTCTTGGTCTGGTGCCTAGCACAATAGGGCCCGAGTTTCATCTGGCATCTAGCCAGCTAGTAATATAGGTCAGAGGTTCACAAACATTTTATAAAGGCAACGCACCAACTGCCTTTTGCCTTTTTTGGGGACCCACCATAATCCTTGCTCCCTGCACCCCACCCTCAACCCCACTCAGACCTCTAGCCCCCTGCTCCCCAATCTCCCTTCCTCTTCTCAGCCCAAGCCCCCTGCTCCACTCCCCCCAGGCCCCTTGCTCTAACTCCTGCAACCCTGTCCCACTCCTGCAGCCCCAGCCAGCTCCTCTCTCCTTGTGGCTGGGCTACAAGCGCTGCCAGGCTGTGACTGTCCACTCGCCAGCTATGGCCGCTTCCTTATGACCAGCAGAAGAGAGAAATGGGGGAGGGAGGGGGGCGGAAAGAAGGGGAGAGAGGGATAGGTAGTGCCTCCAGGGCACACACAACCCATCTCAACCCTTCTTGCAACCCACTGTTTAGGGAACATTGATACAGGTAATAAAACAATCATACTTTCTATTTGCATACTAACTTACTGTGATGTATATAAAAAAAAACCCTCTGATTTCTGAGACCCAAAGTATCCTGGCATGTCCTTTTACAACAAAATAAAAAAAGAAATACTTCAAATGTTAGCTTTAACTGCCATATATTGCCACATAACAATAGCCTGGAAGTTTTAATTTTTTTTCTGCTTAAAAAAAGACGTCAGAGAGACGGCTTTAACTCTCTTTTCTGTCATTATTACATCTTCTGCGGCGAGAATGCCAAAGAAGTTGACTGTATGTAAACAACAACACAGGAGAGCAGTTCTCATATGCCTCTGATACTCTATAATCATATGTCTGATGCTTGTGGTTTGGAATTAGACTTTGCACCATTCCTAAAAATATGAAAATCAGCCATCAGAATATGCTTGAGCATGTCTGTCAACCACCATTACTCTCAATCTTTAATTCACATTTATAAGACAACACTGTTGTGTCATGCAAAACAACAGGAGAAAAAAGCCAAGAGATGATATTGGTCCCACTGAAATGTATGACAAAATTCCCACTGAGTCCAGTGACTTCAAGATTTCATCCAAGGACTCTAACCTTTTATTGGAGAGAAGGACATAGATATTCAATGGCTATACACTCTATATGTAAAACTTTGTGTGAAGACTGATTTTATTTCTCTGTTCCCCGTGGCCTTCATAGGCATAAAAGACCACCCATTTGGGGGAGGGATTTTTGGAGAGGGACCGGTATCTCCGGCTTAGATCTAGCATAGCACAGGGAACACTGCACATAGTTCTCTACAACTCAAAAATCATAATTTATCTGACCATATGTAAATATATTTACTTCCACCATTCTATCTACATCCAGATCAGATACTTACATCCTGGATATGACTGAGCAGAAATCTCTATTTGGGCCAAACTCTGACCTAGGCCTTTAATCTAGAAGTCACTGAAGTTAAATCCACTTACCCCAAGTCTGAATTTGGTCCTGTCCATATTTATTCAGAAGTGAAAGGTGAGTACATCTATCTACTGCACCTTTGCTCCTTATCTAGTCTCCCTTTAAATCCTGCATACATTCATTTCGGATCCACAGGCCAGGTTTACAAAGGTTTTTAGGAGTCTAAAGTTGCAGACAGGTGCCTAATGAGATTTACAAAAGCACCTAAGCAGGTTAGGTGCCTACTCGCATTGAAAAACTAGTAAGAGTTATGTGTCTAACCTGCTTAGGTCCTTTTGTAAATCCCATTGGGCACCCGTCTGCATCTTTAGATGCCTATATACCTTTGTAAATCTTGCCTCATGTTTCAGAACAGCATTTAAACACAATTGTGGCACAGTTCCAACCAAACCATTTCTTACCTGATTTGACCAGCCACCATAGACAGGGCAAACCAGATGCCAATTTTACTGGCCTAGTGTTTAAATACATTTCCCTAGCACTATTCCTTAAACCATTATATTAGTGTGTGTGGGTGTGTGTCTAATTTATATTTTCCCCTTCTAGCAATGGATTTTATTTTATTTTTTATATATAAGTTAGGCAGGCCACTTTCAGTAGTACACAAAACCAGAGAAGCCTCACAGGAGGAATTTAACTTTCAGCCTCTAGAAAAGATGTGCCGTCTACCTAATACATGAAATGAATGTTTTGTATCCTTTCAAAGTGATAAGCAGCTTTAATATTTTCAAACAGTCCCTGAGGGGTAACCTTTAGTACTTGTACGGAAACCAGAATATATGGCAAACTGCAGGATGCCATCGTTAAATATGTCACAATCCGGCAAACTAAAACCCAAGATATCATGTCTGAAAGATGCTTTAAAAATATATGAAGCGATTCCTAAAAAGTATATAAATCAAGAAGACTAAATGTGCTGCCACCTGCAAAGCTGCTGAGAGTGATTTGGGTTTTTAATTTCTTTTTTGGATTAATATTTTACATAAAACCACACCAGCAGCACTAAAATGCAGCCACTTCTGGGACACAGGCAACAACCAACTTGTTGCCAAAACCTCCACCCATACTGTGCTGGGCACGACTACTCTTACAAAAAAGGGGCAATGTTTATACCCAGGCTAGTCAAGAGCTGGGTTTTTAACATCTCAATAAAAATCTCTCCCTAGTAAACTGCATGGTGTTCATAAGAATATAAGAATGGCCATACTGGGTCAGACCAAAGGTCCATCTAGCCCAGTATCCTGTCTTCTGACAGTGGCCAATGCCAGGAGCCCCAGAGGGAATGAACAAAACAAGTAATCATCAAGTGATCAATTTCACTTTATTTTTCACTTTATTATTCATAGATCAATTTATTTACCTGAAAAAGATGAACAGCTAGCTGAACCGTTCCTTGTTTGATGTACTAGTCATCTGTGTGTCTAGGTTCTTATACTGCCCCATCACCATAGCACCTGAGTCTCTAACTGCTAATCTACACGGATACTTAGCGTTCAGAAAGCTGGGGTGTGAATGTATAGCACAATAACTTGCTGGACAAAAAAGGTCATATGGACCCTGTTACCGCTCACTAGAAGTTCTGCAGTGTGCACTGAAAGAGCAGGTCAAACTGCACTACAGAACTTTTAGTGTGTGGTAGCAGAGTCCATATCACCAGTTAGTGTGCAGCACGCTAATATGTTATACATCCAGACCCTGGCTTGCTAAATCTCCACGTAGACAAGCCCTGAGTCATGCATCTACTGAATTTGGAAGGGTGTTTTGACCTGGTTTAGCATTGATGAGACATCTTCAAAGTCACATCCGGTGAAGAGGGCAACATAAAATAGATATGAGTCAGCTAGATAAAAACAAATTATGAAATCAACTTTGAGACGAATAATTACAATATGATTGAATAAAAGCTTTCCCTCATAAACAGGTTAACAGGAAAAACACCCTTAAAATGTTAGTCTTATTCTTGAGGACCAGAAGTGATGAACTGGTATCAAGGTCCAATCACACAGAAATAATTCAGTCTCTCTTTTCATGTATAGTTGAGAGAATTATTATTCATGTTTCAATTATACAATAGATGTAGCAGAATTCTGTTCTGCATTATTCAGCTAAGGTGTCAAAAGAGCCTTGCTGAGCTAGAGGCAGATGTATCTAATACAGAGAAAGCTTATAGCTGTAATTCCATTGCCAATAGGAAGCCTTTCTCCCTTTCACCGGAACAGCCTCTCTCAAATGCAGGAAACACCTGTTCAATTAAGTGAATCAATATCACAACAATGACATGTCTTGAACCAGTTTGGGTACCCTATTGTGACCTCCTCTTACACAAGAGCCCTATAGGAGCCAAAATAGGTGTTCACCATCGGAAATCTTAATTGCAGAGTCTTTCCTAAATACTTATTCTGCTCAACGCTTTACCCATATGGAGACTCAGTAGGTCCAGCCTTCTCTTCCCTGTGCTACATCTTGATGTAGTAAATACTGTATTTGTTGCAGCACATCATAGTTTTGGAGGAAAGATAATAAACGTGTCTGGGGAGGCTTTGGCTGTCTGGGGGTAACTGAGAGAAACAGTAACATCATGATTTGTTCAGCCTGACAAGAAAATATTACAAAAAGGATTACTGGCAGCCAAAAGTTGATGTGTGATGTTGCATACCAAAAATCAAAAACAAAACAAAACAAAACCAGTAAAACCCAGAGTGAATTTGATCTCCACTGGAGGAAGAGAGTATGTGAAAGGAAATGGAAGATGGAAATAAGGCTAATTTCAAAATATGAGACAGAAAGTCCATGAGGATTTTGAACTGCAGTTGCCTCTTGTTGATACAATTAATTTAGGATTGTGTCAACAGAAGGATATATATATATATAATATATATATTAGTGACAAGGTTCCTGCTCTACCTTGGTGGATCTTGCGCTTATTGGCGGATTTGCTCGCCTTGGAGCTTCACGGCAGCCCTCAGCTTGGCCGTTTTTCTGAATTCACAGTCCAGGTCGACTCCTCCTGTGTCTGACCAGGAGTTGGGAGGTTTGGGGGGAACCCGAGCCAGCCCTCTACTCTGGGTTCCAGCCCAGGGCCCTGTGGAATGCAGCTGTCTAGAATGCCTCCTGGAACAGCTGTGCGACAGCTACAACTCCTTCGGCTACTTCCCCATGGCCTCCTCCCAACACCTTCTTTATCCTCACCATAGGACCTTCCTCCTGGTGTCTGATAATGCTTGTACACCTCAGTCCTCCAACAGTCCGTGTTCTCACTCTCACCTCCTAGTGCCTCTTGCTCCCAGCTCCTCACACACACACCACAAACTAAAGTGAGCTCCTTTTTAAAACCCTGGTGCCCTGATTAGCCTGCCTTAATTGATTCTAGCAGCTTCTTGATTGGCTGCAGGTGTTCTAATCAGCCTGTCTTAATTGTCTCCAGAAGGTTCCTGATTGTTCTGGAACCTTCCCTGTTACCTTACCCAGGGAAAAGGGACCTACTTAGCCTGGGGCTAATATAGCTGCCTTCTATTACTCTCCTATAGCCATCTGGCCTGACCCTGTCACAATATATAAAGATAGATAGCTATAGATATATAGGATACACATGATATATAATATATATTAATATAGGATATACATGGACAATGAGTAAGGCACTTTAGACAATGGTTATATTCACATAACTCATTCGCAGCCTCGGGGTTAGTAAAATAAATGTTAATTTCTATGCTTAAAAAATCCAGCTCCGAAAACAGTTCTGTTTCCTGGTATTTACTCATGAGTAGGATCGCAAGATTTCTAATTGCTGGTAACTGTACACCTGAGGCCCTGCCCCTGCTCCCCACAAGGCCCCACCCCTTGCTCCTCTACCCCCACCACCATCGCTCACTGGATCATCTCAAGGAGCTTGCCTGTAGGTAGGAGGCAGCACCAGCTTAGCAGGGTTTGTTATGGGTTAATCACCTGGCACCTCTCACCACCCTGCAGTAACTGTACTTTTGGTTTGAGTACCATTTAGGGATGCCAGGTCCCCTTTTTGACAGAACTTTCCAGTCAAAAACCAAGCACCTGGCAACCCTAAATGGCACCTGGACAAAGAAGTCAAAACCTGGACACGTGGCAACCCTATTCATGAGATTTATTTCTTAACTTATAAAATGGCCTGTTAAGAGTTACAGGCACATATACAAAAGTTAATAAAATAAAAAGAAAGAAAACAAAATGCTCATTAAAAATCTGAGGGGGGGGGAGAGGGACACTCCCCTTTCAGAAATATCAAACCGCATTCTCCACTGAACCCCACCTGAAGTAAAAACACGAGGAACAAGATGAACCATGCACCATTCATTAAAAAGACTGGAAGACTTGGTCCCAGTCTACACACACAAATTGCATAAATTTTATTAAATCCATTTCTAAATTGATGTAAAGGGCTGCAACCTCCTTTTGTGAACACTCTTAAATTTGTTCAAGTGTGTCTTATCAGCCATCCGTTAAAACAATTTAAGAGAGTGTACACACAAGTAGAAGAAAAGGAGTACTTGTGGCACCTTAGAGACTAACAAATTTATTTGAGCATAAGCTTTCGTGAGCTACAGCTCACTTCGTCGAATGCACCCGATGAAGTGAGCTGTAGCTCACGAAAGCTTATGCTCAAATAAATTTGTTAGTCTCTAAGGTGCCACAAGTACTCCTTTTTCTTTTGCGAATACAGACTAACACGGCTGCTACTCTGAAACCTACACACCAGTAGGTTGCACTGATTTAACAAAATCAATGTGGAAAATGGGTTAATTAAATCCACGCAATTTCTGTGCATAGATAAGCCCTGGGACTGCCACCCAGCAAGTGAAGTGAATTTGACACCTCAGAATGCTCCACCACTGAGAACTGTCTGCTTTTGATCTCCAGAAGTTTGGATGCGGGGAGGGACTTTTAGCACTCTCACCTCAGCTGCAACCAACCAGTGGGCGATACACGGTGAGAGAGTTTGCTTCCAGATGCAATTCACATTATTGACACTGATCTATAAAGCTTCATACAGTTTCTGTCTTGACTGGGAAACAAAGAGGAAGCCAGCATAGTCATCTGATAACTGATGTAATGTGCTCCCTGTAGCTAGCACTGCCAAGCAGGCAGGCAGCTGCATTCTGCACAAGCTGTGATTTCCAAGAGGTCTTAAAGGGTAACATATAGCATTCTGACAGGATTTGAATCCAGAAATTGCAAGGGCATGGATAACGGTTGCAAGATCAGGCTTTGACAGAAACAGCTGCAATAAACTTACCAGACACAGATAAGTAAGACACTTTAGGCAGTTGCTGCCACTTGGGATTCTGGGTATGGACAGTCCCTTTATAACTTTGGCATGGCTGGAGCTTAACTTGTTCTGTTTTGCTGCACGTCATTATAAACAGATTTGTATGGCCAATACCTAGTGAAGTTAAATAACATTTTCCCTCATATGTAGTTATTGTATAAAACATTACAGACTAGCAGCTTCTGAATCAGGAAATGGATCAGAAGCAAATAAAATGTCTTTTCAGATATTGATTCCTGCTCTCTATTTCATGTCAGCTTCCTAAAATCCATCTAACACGAGCACAAAAGGGTAATGAGTTTCTGAACACACACTCGAATGGTACACACAGCTTCAAAGCTTTCAGCAACTGCCTGGATGCTGCTTCCTAGCAGTACTAAACAACTTAAATATAATTAGCTGGAAGCCCTGTGGGCTACATTTCCCCACTGGAATTTATCAGGCTGACAGATGACTGAATCATTGGTACTGTGGGTCCTATTCTATTAATATTTCCCAAGTCAAAATGTCAGCTTGCTACTACATTTTTTTTAAAAAAAATGTGCATTATTTGGGGTGAGGAGAAAAAACATACAATACCATAGTCTCCCCAGCAGCACTGAATAATTATATCTGATTGACGAGCCAGCTATACACAAACGTTGGAGATGCAATACAGAAAACACTTACTTAATGCATACATACTATGGAATTATGTGATGTTAAAAATAATGCAAAAATATATAAATGGTGATTAAACTATTGGAACAAAATGAAAATTCTCCAGTGGATCAAAATATTGTTCTCTCTCCTGAAGAGAATTCTACCACTGCTCTCAAGGAAAACTTTCCGATTATTATTTTTTCATAGAATCATAGAATATCAGGGTTGAAAGGGACCTCAGGAGGTCATCTAGTCCAACCCCCTGCTCAAAGCAGGACTGATCCCCAATTAAATCATCCTAGCCAGGGCTTTGTCAAGCCTGACCTTAAAAACTAAGGAAGGAGATTCTACCACCTCCCTAGGTAACGCATTCCAGTGTTTCACCACCCTCCTAGTGAAAAAGTTTTTCCTAATATCCAACCTAAACCTCCCCCACTGCAACTTGAGACCATTATTCCTTGTCCTGTAATCTTCTACCACTGAGAATAGTCTAGAACCATCCTCTTTGGAACCACTTCTCAGGTAGTTGAAAGCAGCTATCAAATCCCCTCTCATTCTTCTCTTCTGCAGACTAAACAATCCCAGTTCCCTCAGCCTCTCCTCATAAGTCATGTGTTCCAGAACCCTAATAATTTTTGTTGCCCTTCGCTGGACTCTCTCCAATTTATCCACATCTTTCTTATAGTGTGGGGCCCAAAACTGGACACAGTACTCCAGATGAGGCCTCATCAATGTCGAATAGAGGGGAACGATCACGTCCCTCGATCTGCTCGCTATGCCCCTATTTATACATCCCAAAATGCCATTGGCCTTCTTGGCAATAAGGGCACACTGTTGACTCATATCCAGCTTCTCGTCCACTGTCACCCCTAGGTCCTTTTCCGCAGAACTGCTGCCTAGCCATTTGGTCCCTAGTCTGTAGCGGTGCATTGGATTCTTCCGTCCTAAGTGCAGGACCCTGCACTTAACCTTGTTGAACCTCATCAGATTTCTTTTGGCCCAATACTCCAATTTGTCTAGGTCCCTCTGTATCCTATCCCTACCTGCCACTGTATCTACCACTCCTCCTAGTTTAGTATCATCCGCAAATTTTCTTATGCAATTTTGAGTATAATACCCAGGAGTGAAAATCCAAGAATACTCAGACCATGAGCACAAATGCTCTTCGGGAGGGTAACAGTGTGCCACCAAAGAACTACTGGTTCTGAGAAAGCTCATGGATTTTTTGTTTGGGGCTTTTGCTTGTTTGAAAATCCACAGACAATTTCCAGATGTTTCAATCCTTGGCCAGATAGGTGCAATGGCATAAAATAGACTATTGTTTCTTTGTACTGGCCGTGGCTTGACGCTGCAGTCAGATCCTCTCTGGTGGACCCCTGCACATACTTAAGTCAGTGAGACTACATGGGTTACAAGTGTCTTCATAAATGGATCAGATTGCAAGATCAGAGCCTTTGTTTGTAAAAATATAAGCTCTGCTGAATGTAGCAAGAATATTTTTAAATAAATTTATTAAAAAATAATTTTAAAACTATTTTTCCTGATTTAAAAGCAAAGCTGCTAAAGAATAATGTATTTAGATCTTGTATAATTGGGGTGTGGGAAAGAGAATGAGATGGGATAGAACAGGGAATGGGCTACACAGAGAGGGGTTGTTTAAACAATTGCCTTTCTATTAGGCCCATTACACTTTAAGTCAATAACCCAACTTGTGCTTGAAATCATCATGATCCAGCTAATGTACTAACATTGTTTTGTTTATTATTTTTTCCATGCCCCTGGCATGGAAAAATGGAGATGTTGCAATACAATGAAACAAAAAGAAATAGCTTATTACATTACTATTGGTTCAGAGTATGTTGTCTATTTTGAAGCTGAATTTCAACACTCAGGAGTTGTTAAAAGACCCAGGTAAATGTGAACCTACAATTTTTTTTTATTGCCTTTTCCAGTAACGTATTAAAGATTATTTTTTTAAATGGGTAAAGTTTGAAAACAATCTTTGGATGTTTTAAATACTTGAATTATGGCTGTAGGTCAAGGGAAGGCACTAGACCCACAAGAGAAGCCTGTGGCTGGTATGGAGTCTGCTTCTCTCAGCAAGAAATGATATGGATCTTCACTTCAAGCTAAGCACTGGGATATACTCAAAAGCTTAGTAAGAAATTTTACATAATCTGGGTCAATGCCAGCTGAATTCCTTGGTAAACGGGGACATGGCTAGCAGAGCTAGGATGCTAATAATACACAAAATGCACTACTTTACCCAAAACAAAACACTGGAATACGGCAAAAAGTTCAGTTTTATACCTCTCCTCACACCTCGACGCTGTTTCATTTTTATGTGAAAGGGAAAGTATCAATGTAGATTCAATTATAATTTTTTTTAAATAGTCACACAGATAAGTATATATTTCAATACTTAACCAGGGAAAAAGTCATTAAATATGATTATTCAGAAGCAGTAAGTTTCAACTGATCTGGTTTGTGAATCTAAAAGGAAAAGGCAAGAAAAACCTACCTAGTCACAGAAGCAAGTTCCAAGTAATGTGTGTGCACTGCCAACCAGTAGTTTGGAATGCAGCTAACAAGTGGCGGCTATTATGACAGCACTGGATTTGGTTTTGTGCCAGGGTGTGACAAGGAATTCGCCCCCCACCCCCATATTAACAATAATAAAAACGGTCATAGGTGTTTAGCCGGTGTAATAAAGTATATTGTAGGGCATTAAATACTATGCAATTTCCTTGTGTGAATACAGTCACAGAAATCTCAGTTTCAAGTGCTTTCATGTGAAACTCTTTGTTCCAATCTCTCCCCCCAACCACTACTTAAGAGACAGTGAGATTCATTTAGACTAAATGGCATGACCCAATTTGAGATACAGCTTGAAATTTCAAAGATGAAAAAGCTGCTTCCACATACAATCATTGTTAACAAAACAGTTCATGGTTATCTGCTTAAAGATATGGAACCCTGTCTTGGGCAATACAGTCTAACACTATCTTCATTTAAACACAGTAGGAGGAATCTGAATACACTGTGTTCCCTGTGTCCTACTTCTGAATGGAATTCATTCATTTCTTCCTGAGAGCAATGAAATATCTTTCACATATATGTACATAGTTCCTAACTCAACAGATTCCGCTCCCCACACCTTTTATTTTAAACCAACAACAAAGTATACGGCAGCTTTATCGTTAGAGCTCCACTCAAAACCCTTTAAAAAACAGAAATAAATGGAGCACAAAAGTAAGGAAAGAAGAGGAACTATCTATGCAATGAAGCCTGCTGCCTAGATCACACATCAAATTTATAGTAGCTTCTGTACAGTTGCTAAGTAGATACATATTGCAAAATTGAAAAAGGTGTTCATAACCACAAACGAATAGACTGGTGGTACTTCAAAGCTTTTATTGGAAATGGTGTGCCTTATGCATGCAACCAGAATACTTTTTCAATAACATTTATTTCAAAACCTAACTTTTACATTGAGAGAAGAAATTTTCCCAACATCAGTGTGGGATTGAACCCTCTATGTTTATAAAAAAAAGTGACATTCCTACTTATTGTAGTGACAGCACAGAAAAGATGTAGCTTATTACAATAGTGTTACAGACAACCCCAATATAGGTCTAAACCTTTAACACATGTCAAACAGCAGATGCCATTCTGTGTTTCACACACAAATGTGGGTTGAGTAACTGTTACAGCAGCTACCTAGCTAGGCTTAACCACAAATTCTTGCTAAGTTTTGAATTAACCTACTCTTTCAGCTTTTTCTTTTCTATTTTATATGCTTTTGCCTATATATTTGGAATAAAGATATGGGAGTGATAACTTATTTAAATTAAATGCTTTTCAGTAAGTACATACCTGAGTTAAAACACACAACAATGAAAATATATGATATGTACTTGCATTTCACTAAAAAATTAGTCTTAGTTGTCTAGATATAGGAATTATGCTGAATCTCTAGCTCTGTCAAGAGTACTGAGGCTGGAGAAACTCATTACACTAAGTCTCACACCATTCTTAACAGGAATCTGCGTTTACCTGTAGCAAATGTCGGCTGCAAGAAACCTTGAGTGTTTCAAAGAGTTCAGCCTACAAAATCACACCAATTTTATGGTCAAGAGAATTTACAGCTTCCTAGATAAAGAGGAAGAAACTCTGAATTGGCTTGTAAGCTAAAGATTTTACCACTATTGAACTTTTGCTTAAAGTGGCATAAGAGTTTACAGTACCGGTGAAACTCCAGAGAAATTAGAATAGCTCCAAAATTACTACCATATATTATATATTGGGTTTAAACTGTGACAGTCTTGTGCATGGATAAATTGCAATACTTAGGCTGCAATTATCATCTGGGCACATTAACTTTGAACTGAACTGACATTCTTTGATAATTAAGTAACTTTTTCTAAATTCTGGCCAACTGTTTGGTTGAACTGACCTGGGAAGGCCCATAATTCTACTGGCAGATATGCCTGACTGGAGATAAATAAGGATCTATATTTAAGGATCCTTACTTTCATGTTGATACCAAAATCACCTGTCTAGACTAGTAGAGAACTGGGGAAGTTTGCCTTTATAACAAGACTGGAATAAAACTTGGACATAATTGAACTGATTATCTCTTGATAATTGTGTAACTTCCGAGGTTGAGTTCAATTTAGACATTGTAAATACTATCATCTAATCACTTTATTTTGTTTTCTGTAGTTTCTTATCTGCTTTGAGTGTTATTTTGGCTAACAAAACTCAAAATTTACAATAACTCTCCAGTCTCTACTTTAGCTAAGGAACACAGATCCAAAGAACAGTGAGAAACTTAGTACAGGTATCTGGTTATTTAAATTATTTAACCCAGGTATGTTTTATAAACTGTCTTTTGAAACATTATGATTGGATGTAGTTAAGACTGTAAAACTTGTATCAGCAACAATAGGGGGAAAACATATTAAAGTTCTATTAAAATATTGGGCCTTAATTTAAAAAAAACCAAAAGAACACCAAAGACGAAGAGCCAGGAAATTCAACATTAAAGTTACAAAACCCAACAAACATTAGAAATTACTCACCAGCAATTACACACCACACAACAAAAACACTAACTCAGGAAGCAAACCCTGCAACAAACCCCAGTGCCAACTCTGTCCGCATATCTATTCAAGTGACACCATCATAGGACTTAACCACATCAGCCACACGATCAGGGACTAGTTCACCTGCACATCTACCAATGTGATATATGTCATCATGTGCCAGCAATGCCCCTCTGCCATGTACATTGTCCAAACCGGACAGTCTCTATGCAAAAGAATAAATGGACACAAATCTGACATCGAGAATTATAACATTCAAAAACCAGTAGGAGAACACTTCAATCTCCCTGGACATTCAACAACAGACTTAACAGTGGGTGGCAATTCTTCAACAAAAAAAACTTTAAAAACGGTCTCCAATGAGAAACTGCAGAACTGGAATTAATTTGCAAACTGGATGCCATCAAATTAGGCCTGAATAAACACTGGAAGTGGATGGGTCACTACAAAAACTAATTTTCCCCTCCTGATACTCACACCTTCTTGCCGACTGTTTGAAATGGGCCACCTTGATTACATTCAACTCATTAGCACAACAAAAGTGATTTTTTCTCCCTTCTTGTCAACTGTTGAGAATAGCCCACTTCCACCTTAATTGACCCCCCACTTGGTAAGGCAACTCCCATCTTTTCATATGTTGTGTATTTATACCTCTCTGCTGTATTTTCCACTCCATGGATCTGATGAAGTGGGTTTTAGCTCACAAAAGCTTATGCCCAAACACATTTGTTAGTCTCTAAGGTGCCACAAGGACTCCTCGTTGTTTTTGCTGATACAGACTAACACGGCTATCACTCTGAAACCTGTCATTTGAAATTGTGGAAATGAAGAATTAAGTTATCATCAACTTCCCTTGTTGCTACTCCAGGTGAAACATGGAGATCTCCTGTGGATCACCAATTCTGTTTCTCTGTACAAATGGCAGCATTCCAGCAAAGATAGAAGTAATATGGGTATCGGAGCAGGAAAGGAAGGAATGCTTGTTGTCCTTGGTATGCTGTTCTCCTCTGCTCCTCTATGGCACTTATTTTTATGGCACTTAATTATAATACTTTGATAGACTCTCCATTATGCTACACCAACCTTAATTAATCTTCACAGCTCTGTTCACTAAGTATTATGCCTATTTTACAGATAGAGAAGTAAAATTCAGAAATTAAGCAATTTACCTAGACTGTCAGGATCAGGATCAGAACCTAGGTCTCCCAATTCCTACTGTACTACCTAAAAAGGCCTAGTGGATAAGGGAGAAGCAGTAGAGATGATGTATCTTGATTTTAGTATGGCTTTTGACACAGTCCTGCATGACATTCTCATAAGCAAACTGGGGAAATGTGATCTAGATTAAATTACTATTAAATGGGGGCACACCTGTTGAAAGACTGTCCTCAGAGTAGTTATCAATGGTTCACTATCAAATTGGAAAGGTATATCTAACGGGGTTGCACATGGGCCAGTCCTCGATCCGGTACTATTTATTATTTTCATTAATTACATGCACAATGGAGTGGAGAGTACACTTCTAAACTTTGTGGATAGGACCAAGCCTGGAGGGGTTGCAAGCACTTTGGAGGCAGGATTAGAATTCAAAACACCCTTGACAAATTGAAGAATTAGTAGTCTGAATTCAGCAAGATGAAATTCAATAAAGATACATGTAAAGTACTTTATTTAGGAAGGAAAATATCAAATGCACAACTACAATCTGGGGAATAACTACACAAAAGGATCTGGGGGTTATAGTGGATCACAAATTGAATATGAGTCAATAATGTGATGCAGGTACAGACAAGGTTAATGTCAGGCTGGGATGCATTAACAGGAGTGTTGTATGTAAGACATTGGAGGGAATTATCTGGATTTACGTGGCACTGGTGAGTCCTCAGCTGAAGTACTGTGTCCAATTCTGGATTCCACACTTTAGGAAAAATATGGACAAATTGGAGAGAGTCCAGAAGAGAACAACAATAATGATAAAAGGTTTAGAAAACCTGACCTATAATGAAAGCTTAAAAAACACTGGACAAGTTTAGTGTTGGGAGAAGAAGACTGAGGGGGGACCTGATAACTCTCTTCGTATATATTAAGGGCTGTTTATAAAGAGGATGGTGATCAATTGTTCTCCATGTCCACTGAACATAGGACAAAAAGTAATTGACTTAATCTGCAGCAAGGGAGATTTAGGTTCGGTATTAGGAAAAAATTTCTAACTATAAGGCTAGCTAAGCTCTGGAACAGGCTTCCAAGGGAGCTTGTGGAATCCCCAACATTGGAGGTTTTAAAGAACTGGTTGGACAAACAACTGTCAAGGACGGTATAGGTTTACTTAGTCCTGCCTCAGAACAAGTGGGCTGGACATGATGACTTCTCATGGTCCCCTCCCGCCCTACATTTTTATGATTCTATGGTTTATCAGACCACAGCACCCTAATGCAAGTTACTTAATCCTAAATTTTCAAAACTCTCCAGTCATTCTGGGTTCTCAACTTGATACTTAAAGCCTGATTTATGCAGGGGATGAGCACTCACAATTACTGTTCACTTCAGCAGAAGCTGTGGGTACTCTGCAGTTCTGAAACATGGCTTTGGTGTTTCAAGGTTGGGCAACCGTGCCATATCTTAGAAAATTTGGAAAGTAAAATAAGTCAGAACTGATTTTTCATGAAGAAAGGGGATCTGTCCCTGTATTTTTCTTTATTACAGGAAGTAACATCTTTATCTCATACTGGAACATTTTGGCTTTTTGTTACAAATGAGTGGCTTCCATTACATTAACAGGAGATATTGGCACTGGCAGCAACTGGTCATGAATGTCAGAATGGGAATCAGACTGATAGGTTCTGTCTACACTAGGGGTGTAATACCTCAGCTCGTGTACATGTACTTGCACCAGATTTCATTGAGTTACACAAGTATAAATAGCAGTACAGTGGCACTGGTAGCAACAGTGGCTAGTACATACTGAATTCAGGGAGGTTTGTACTCAGCACAGCTCAGCCAGCCACATCTCTGTGTACCCTGGGAAAGGAATCATACCCCTACTTCATAGTGTAGACATAGCCAAAGTGTCAGTGACAACTAAGAGAATAGTTGGGAGCTTTGTTTTTGTCTCTGCTTTGGTTTGTTCTTTTCATGCGGCTTTTTGTTTGAGGGTGAGATGATGCTGTTTTATTGCTCCAGCTCTTGAACTTATTTGGGCAAGTTACCAATTTAGGGGTAATTATGTTCACAGTGTTTTCTTATTAAGCCAGGTAGAGGCCTTGGAGCACAGGCATCCAAAATTAAAATTTATCATCAGGGCAGTAGTGGAAAATTTAACTGAGATCTGCATTGTATCTTGTCTAGTTTGTAAACTCACTGGGGCAGGGAGTGTCTTATTGTTGTGTGTTTGTACAGCGCGTAACACAATGGGGTCCTGGTCCAAAGCAAGGGTTCCTAGGCACTACTGCAGAATAGTTAGCAGCAGCAGTAATAAATAAATAAAATAAAATAAAAATAATAATATGGATAAGCAATTCTAATGCCCCCCATAATGTCATATTTTAATGCTTTAACTTCTACAAAGAGAGGAGGTGAGGAGAAGATGCAGACTGACATTGCAGCCACCAACACATTTGAATGACGGTTGCATGGCTGTCCTCAGTACACCTTCTCATCACACCTCTGCTTATTGCAGCACATATGGTGCGTAACATTTCCCTCTGGCTGGAGACTCCCCCTAAAGGTGAACCATATGTTTTGCAATACCTAGACACACCAGGGTGAGATAAGGAAACCCCTGCAGCCTCAAGGCAAAACTGCTTTGGTTTCACTGCTTTGTGTCCCAACCTTATTTATTTTAATGAAGGATTTTGTAATTTAATTTATATGGGATAGGCCTAGATAAACAAAAATACAAATACTGGTATATAAATGGGTAATAATACGGAAAACTTTTCTATTAGCTGTCTTCAGAACATTAAAATTATATATTTATCTAGTGGAAGGTAAACAGCTTAGAATCAAAATAACATTCTCAGGATTCAAGACATTCTGTCATCACTGCCCATTTGCTGCCCTCCAGGTTGCTCTCAGCTGGCAAATCTCCCATTTTCAATATCTCAAGATGAAGCAGAGCACTTCAGAACAGAGGCCAGAAACGAAGACAAAGTGCAGCGTCAGCTCTGACAACATGGATCAGGGCATAATGATTTGAAAACATATGTACTGAAGCCATGTAGCAGCCCTACACATTTCAGATACTGGTACATTCTACAGTTATGCCGTAGATGTTGCCTGTTAGCTGGATTAATGTGTTATCACCGTTTGTGGGGGGAACACCTGCAGAGTCATAATAAGCAGTAATACATCCAGATACAATCTCAATAGTCTCTGAGTAAAGACTGAGGACCCATGGATCTATTTGCAAAGGAAAAGAAGAGCCTCGATAACTTCCTAAATTGCCTGATCCTATTTAAGTATAAGGCCTATGCTCTTCTAATATCCAGGCTATGTAAACTGGACTGTAGGCTTCAGGAAAAACACTGGTAGAGGAATGAATTGATTAAGGTGGAACTCAGACAGAACCTGAGGTAAGAATTTAGGGTGTGGAACTAAAGAGACCTTGTCCTTAAAGAACTCCATAAACAGGGGAATTTGCCATCTCCCCAACTGTAGGGGCTGATAAGATGGCTACTAAAAAAAGGCCACCTTCATAGATAAATGCAACAGAGAACAGTTTGACATTGATTCGAATAGAAGTCTCATAAAGTAACTGAGTACCAGGTGGAGATCCCAGTTCAGGGGAGGGTTCCTAATCTGTGGATAGAGATTCCCCATGCCCTTAATAAACCTAGACAATACCAGATGAACAACTATGGAGAATCCTTCCACCAGAGGATGAAAGACTGATATTGCGGCCAAATGGACCTTAACTGAACTAACTGATAACCCTGATTTCTTTATATGCAACAGGTAATCCAGGATGACTACAAGTGGCACTGAATCAGGCAAAAGGGAGCGACGACAACATCAATGGAAGAATCCCTTCCATTTCTGCAGGTAAGTAACATATGTTGATATCGTTCTATTATTCAGTAATGCCTGCTGTATTTGCGCAGAGCAGGAGGATTCTAACCCTGTGAACCATTCAGGAGTCACATCCTGAGGCAGAGAACATCTAGGTTGGGATGAACCACACAACCTGCATCCTGTGACAGGAGATGAGGAACTGCAGGGAGCTTGAACAACAGTTGGACACACAGATGAGGCAGGTATGAGTACCAAGCAGGTCTCAGCCAGGGCGGCACCATAAGGATAATCCTGGCCCTGTTCTCTCTGATCTTGATTGTCACACATAAGTATCAGTGGCATTGGAGGAAACATATTAAACAGACCTTTCTTCCAAGATGGAATAAAAGACGTCTCCCAAGGAGTGGAGGACCAGACCCCTCTTGAGCAGAAAAGAGGACACTCCCTGTTCATGGGTTGGTGAAGATCCACCTCTCGCAGTCCCCATCTTTTGAATAGGCTGTGGAGAACATGGGTGCCTAGCTCCCATTTGCAATCCTGTGAGAAGTGTCTGCTGAGGACACTGACTGTGGCGTTCTGAATACCTGGGAGGTAGACCACTGAAATTTGGATTTGATGAGCTATGCACCAATTGTATAGTTTCATCACTTCAGCACTCAGAGGGGGGATCCCGTTCCTCCCTGCTTGTTGATATAGAATATGCAGAATACATTGTCCGTCATGATGCTGATTGATTTACCCCTCATAAGGGGTAGGAAATGAAGGCAAGTGTTCCTGACAGCCCTGAGCTCCAAAAAATTGATGCAGAGACTGGTTTCTTCAGTTGTCCATCTGCCCTGAGTCGTGAGGGTATTGAGGTGGTCTCCCCATCCCAACAGTGATGCGTCTGTTGTTAAAATCACTGATGGGGCTGGATGACAGAAAGGAATGCCTGCACACAGGGTCGTTCCTAGGGAGGTCGATTTTTTAAAAATGTAATTACACATTTGCAACACTGAGAGCCCATGTCTCAGGAACTGGGTGGCTCTTGGAGGGCCTGGTGCTGGGGGACCCCAGGACCCTCCAGCATGGAGGAGGGGCTCTAAGATCTGTTTTCTCTTGGGGATTGGGAGCGGGGGGTGGAAAAGCAGATGGTTGGAGGACCCCAGTCCTGGTGGGTGGTGGAGAGAGCACAGCTGTGGGACCCCAGGTCCTGGTGCTGCAGGGAGGAGACCCCAAGGCTGGAGAGCTGAAAGGCAAGGAGGACCCTGAGGCACGGGGGTGATAAGGGCCCTGGAAGTGGCATTGGAGGACTCCACCCAGTGCTGGGAGGGGGAGAAAAGGCAGTGGAAGGGGGAGGTATAGGGCACTGGGGGGACAGGCAAGCGACAATGGAGACTGCTGGCTGGCACTCACCTGTACTAGGGGTGAGGGGGCCCTCTGTGTTGGTGGAGGGTCCCGCTAGAAATGGGGCCGGGTTGCTCGCTGTTGCTGCTGCAGAGACTGAGCCCAAGCCTGGGGTGCTGAGGGCAAGAAATAAATGCGTAGGGTGGTGAGTGTGGGGCACGGGCCCGACCCCTGCTGCTGTCGCCAGGACCCCTGCTAGCCTCCAGGCTACCCTGCCTCCCCACCCTCCTGAAGCGCAGGGCCCCCCAAAGTGCAGGGCCCAGGGCAGTTGCCCCGGTCTGCCCTATGGACAGGATGGCTCTGTCTGAACAGATGTTGAGCTGAAATCAGGAAGTGAAATCAGGAAGGCCAAATCACACCTGGAGTTGCAGCTAGCAAGAGATGTTAAGAGTAACAAGAAGGGTCTCTTCAGGTGTGTTAGCAACAAGAAGAAAGTCATGGAAAGTGTGGGCCCCTTACTGAATGAGGGAGGCAACCTTGTGACAGAGGATGTGGAAAAAGCTAATGTACTCAATGCTTTTTTTGCCTCTGTTTTCACTAACAAGGTCAGCTCCCAGACTACTGCACTGGGCAGCACAGCATGGGGAGAAGGTGACCAGCCCTCTGTGGAGAAAGAAGTGGCTGGGGACTATTTAGAAAAGCTGGACAAACACAAATCCATGGGGCCGGATGCGTTGCATCCGAGAGTGCTAAAGGAGTTAGCGGATGTGATTGCAGAGCCACTGGCCATTATCTTTCAAAACTCACGGTGATTGGGGGAGGTCCCAGATGACTGGAAAAAGGCTAATGTAGTGCCCATCTTTAAAACAGGGAAGAAGGAGGATCCTGGGAACTACAGGCCAGTCAGCCTCACCTCAGTCCCTGGAAAAATCATGGAGCAGGTCCTCAAGGAATCAATTCTGAAGCACTCAGAGGAGAGGAAAGTGATCAGGAACAGTCAGCATGGATTCACCAAGGGCAAGTCATGCCTGACTAATCTAATTGCCTTCTACGATGAGATAACTGGCTCTGTGGATGAAGGGAAAGCAGTGGACATGTTGTTCCTTGACTTTAGCAAAGCTTTTGACACGGTCTCCCACAGTATTCTTGCCAGCAAGTTAAAGTAGTATGGGCTGGACGAATGGACTATAAGGTGGATAGAAAGCTGGCTAGATTGTCGGGCTCAGCGGGTAGTGATCAATGTCTCCATGTCTAGTTGGCAGCCGGTATCAAGTGGAGTGCCCCAGGGGTTGGACCTAGGGCCGGTTTTGTTCAATATCTTCATAAATGATCTGGATGATGGTGTGGATTGCACCCTCAGCAAGTTTGCAGATGACACTAAACTGGGAGGAGTGGTAGATACACTGGAGGGTAGGGATAGGATACAGAGGGACCTAGACAAATTGGAGGATTGGGCCAAAAGAAATCTAGTGAGGTTCAACAAGGACAAGTGCAAAGTCCTGCACTTGGGACGGAAGAATCCAATGCACCGCTACAGACTAGGGACCGAATGGCCCGGCAGCAGTTCTGCAGAAAAGGACCTAGGGGTTACAATGGACGAGAAGTTGGATATGAGTCAACAGTGTGCCCTTGTTGCCAAGAAGGCCAATGGCATTTTGGAATGTATAAGTAGGGGCATTGCCAGCAGATCGAGGGACGTGATCGTTCCCCTCTATTCGACACTGGTGAGGCCTCATCTGGAGTACTGTGTCCAGTTTTGGGCCCCATACTATAAGAAGGATGTGGAAAAATTGGAAAGAGTCCAGCAGAGGGCAACAAAAATGATTAGGGGACTGGAACACATGACTTATGAGGAGAGGCTGAGGGAACTGGGGATGTTTAGTCTCCGGAAGAGAAGAATGAGGGGGGATTTGATAGCTGCTTTCAACTACCTGAAAGGGGGTTCCAAAGAGAATGGCTCTAGACTGTTCTCAGTGGTAGCAGATGACAGAACAAGGAGTAATGGTCTCAAGTTGCAGTGGGGGAGATTTAGGTTGGATATTAGGAAAAACTTTTTCACTAGGAGGGTGGTGAAACACTGGAATGCATTACCTAGGGAGATGGTGGAATCTCCTTCCCTAGAAGTTTTTAAGGTCAGGCTTGACAAAGCCGTGGCTGGGATGATTTAGTCGGGGATCAGTCCTGCTTTGAGGAGGGGGTTGGACTAGATGACCTCCTGAGGTCCTTTCCAACCCTGATATTCTATGATCGTTCCACCAGTCTAAGGAGTTTCCAAACGGTAGAGGAATTGTCACCTGTCTGTCCAACGTGTCTCTGACTAGAGAACAGGTCAACCCTGTAAGCAGTGGGGACCTAGCCTTGTTGACTGTTTATAAAGGTGCAAGCAGTCATATGTCCCAGGAGTTGAAGACAGTTATTGTGGTTTGAGGGTTACCCTGAATTACCTATACGAGACCTGACAAGATTATGAATCTGCCCAAGGGAAAGTAGTCTTTGGCTGTCAACAAGTCCAAATTTGCATCTATGAACTGTGTTCTCTGTACAGGGGTTAGTGTGAACTTGTTTACATTCAGTTGTCGACCCAACTCCTGGAACAGAACAAGGGCCGCTTCGTAAGAACAGTCCTTGAGTAGCCAGTCATTGAGAATAGGAAGACTAGGATTGCTTCTTATTACAGAGGTCAGAAGCCACTACTGTCAGGACTTTTGAGAACACCCTTGGAGTTGAGGAAAGGCTGACGGGAAGCACTCAGTATTGGAAATGCTCCTGGCTTATAGCAAAGCATATGTATGTCTTGTGTGATAGGTGTATGGTTATATGGAAATGGGCATCTTGTTGGTTGAGGGCTGAGAACCAATCTCCATTATTTAGTGAAGGAATTATAGCTGCCAGAGTCACCATCCTGAATTTACGAGACTTTACAAACTTGTTTAGAAGTCTTAGATCTAAGATTGGTCTCCACCCTCTGTCTCTCTTTGGAATAAGGATATACTTTGATTCCTTGCCCTTGCGAGGAGGAGGAACTGACTCTATTTCTCCTAATCAAAGGAAAGAGTTCACTTCTTGTCTCTAAAGAAACTCATGAGAGGAGTCCTTGAAGAGGAACAGGGAAGGGAGGGAGACAGGTAAAATGTATGGTGCAGCCTGATGTTATGATCTCTATGACCCACCTGTCTGTAGTGATCTGCCTCTAAGCATATTGGAAATTGACAAGTCAGTCTTCAAAGATGGTCTAATGGGTGCAGCTTTAAATCCACAGGTGTGGGAAGATTCAATCCCCCCAGCCAACCCATCAAAACTATTGCTTTGAAGACGGCTGGGAGGTCATGGAGGGCAGATGGGCAGCTCTCTTTCTCTGAAATCTGTCTCTCTTTCTGGGGGGTTTGCTGCTTATATGGAACCCAGAAAACTGAGCAAGACACAAGCTCTGGGCAGTCTGTGACTTACTAAACATTTTCTTATTTGTAGGTGTAGATATATGTCCAGGGATTGTAAAATGCCCCTAAACCCTTTAAAGCATGTGAGCACTTAACCCTGGTTTTTGAGAACAGTTTACAAAACCATGGAAAGAAAAGTTTTTCACGGTGTTCTGTATTTCTCTCAGAAATCCCAAGAGGTGCACCCATGGTGCCCTATGCATAACCACTACTATAGAGACAGACCTGACAGCAGTGTCCGCGGCATCTAAGGAAGCTTGAAGAGCAATTCTGGCCACCTATTGTCCCTCTGAGATGATGGATTGGAATTCCTCCCTATGTTCTTGTGGCCACTGGTCAACAACAGCTATGAATCCGCTATAATCTGTAAAATTATATGTGGCAGTGACCACCGGATAATTTGTGATCTTGAACTGCAAGATTGCTGATGAACAGGCCTTTCCTCCAAAGAGATCCAGTCTTTCTGGTCCATTTCATATGTCCCAGTACACTTAGAGAAATGCGGCCTACCACATTCATTTACCGCATCCACCACCAGGGAGCTAGGTGGAGGGTGGGAGAACAAAAAAAATCAGAATCCTCAGGGGAACATAATACTTCTTATCTGCACATTTACACATGAGTAGAATAGTGGCAGGTGTTTGGGCCACCATATTAGCCGGATTTCGTAGCACCTCATTGATGAGTAACGCCACCCTGGAGGGTGTTGCTGACTGCAAGATATCCAGCAGTTTGTGTTGTGAATCCTTGACCTCTTTGAAAGGAACCTGAAGAGTGTCAGCTACCCTTTTTATTAGGTTTTGACATTGCTGAAACTCATCAGCCATAGATCATGGTGGAGGCATAACCACCTTGTCTGGAGATAAGGATGAAATAGGTGTTTATTGGGTGGCCTCCTTATCTACCTTAGCTTCTTGCTCCTCAAACATCTCCTCCTGGGGGATGGGGGTGGGAGACTGATTGGGGAGGGGAGGAGAGGGCTGTACAACTCTGGCCTCCCTATGCAAATTGTTGTTGATAGGCAGCCCAGGGGTCCCAGTATGACCACTGGGGGGCCCATACAGAAGTGGAGGTGGCATGCAGGGTTGGTTCCACCACCTTAATAACTGAGCCCCATCTTTCCTATGACCTTCAGAGAATGGGTTCCTGAAGGCATATGCTGGAGAACCCTGAACAAAAATAAAGGAGACTGACTGGAAGGCCCATTCACTCTCCTCCATCTAATCCAAAGGAGGAACCCCTACAGAAAATCGTGGAGAGTCCTGCGGTACCGGAGCAAGGTAGTCGAGAGACTGGCGTCTCGGTACCGAGAGATGTTGGATTCCCACGAGGAGCAAGGATTTCAGTTAATCTGTTATTGAGAGGTCCTTAATATAGCTGAACCCCTGTGGTATCAAATAGAGGATCGGTACAGACACAGTAACTGAGGCCATGATCACTGAAGATACCACTGATGGTGGGCATATCAAAGTAGATGTCGATGTTGCTTGCTCGGTGCCGAATGCACGGGTACCGACAGCTGGACTAAATTGGACATTACCAGTGCCGAGCATCTATGCTTGCCCTCCTTGTGGGTAGAAGGTACCCAACGCCTTATCAGAGCTGTGTCTGCGAGAGGAGCAAACCAATCCTCTCACTACTTCACTAACGAACTATAGCTTTAACTCTACTAGCAACTAACTATAAGAACTATCTTAACCACTATGAAATATTAGAAAAGCTGAGGCACGCTTAGCCTGGACAGGCGAAAGCTCCATCTCAGGCCGAGACAGTTGAGAAGGACTCAGAGGGCAGTTTGCCTGTGCTTCCCTATACAGCCTCGGTATCCCACACAAGGAGGCACAGGGAGCGTGCGGGGGCTAAGCGGACACTGTTAACTGAAACTGTCCAATCAAGAGCTCGAGCTGTGCACGTGCATCTGAAATGCACCACCCATGGGACACTACTCGAAGAAGAAGAAGAATTATTTCTTTCCACGCTGCCATTTCCCCCTCCAGCCCATTTTTCATTGAGCACTGCAAGCCAGTAAACAAACAACAGTGAAAATGATAAACAACAAAAATGAATAAAGCAACACTCTCCTTTGCCAAGGCATTTCACACGCCAACATTGGACCTAAAGGCAGAAAAATAAATTGACTAAGTCCTTCATATCGTGGGAGAACATTGTGGATGCTTTATCCATAACACATAGTACTTATCTATCACTTTAATAATGCTCTTGTGAAAATATAGTTAGTAGTGGTATTCACAGTTTGCAGCTGGAGATATTGAGTCATATGGTATGTCCTCACTGATGAGTTAACTTGGGTGCAAGTGGCCAAACTGCAAAGCCATATCAAGTTACTGGAGCTGCATTCATTTGTGCAAGGCGTTAAGACTTCTGGGGTCACATTCCAGAGTACTTAGTGTTTCAATCAGCTGAGCTAGTCTGTGTGGTCCTAGTGAATTGTGGGATAACTTGTTTGTACTTCTGGACACAGGGGAGAGAGGGGGAATTATTATAGAAAGGTTCTGGAGAACTATCAGCATGCAAGTGGTTTAGCCTGCAAAGTGGAGAGGTAAAGCAGCATTTGGACTTTACCCCAAACAAGAGATCTGTGTGTGTGGATGTAGGCTGTTAGGGACAACACCCACATAAGAGCCCAGGTTAACTCTGCAGTGAAGACATACCCATAGTCAGAGGCGGATTTACAATGAAAACAGTGCCTTGGCACAGGGCCAACTACATGGGGTCCCAGGGCCAAGCAGCCCAGCACCTCTGGAACCGCTGCAAGGGCAAAAGCTGTGGGGAGAGCAGGGAGGGAGCCATTTAAGAGCCGTGCTGGAGGCGCGGTGTGCGGTGTGCTCTCCCAGGCGGTGAGCCAGGCTCCTGCTGGCTCTCGGGACTCTTGCTGCAGGCTGGTGCTGGCGGCCCCATGCGCTACAGCAGGCAGCCAGGTGAGGGGCCAGCTGCGGGCACGCTGTAGGGGAGGTGTGTGCGTTCCCCTGGTGGGGCGTCTGTCCGCACCTGTCCTGCTGCCCTGCTCCTCTGGATGCCGGGCGGCACAGGTGCAGTCCCTGGCGCACACTGCTGCTGGCGGCCCCTGGAAAAAAGCCTGGGGAAGGGAGCAGCAGGCCAGGGGGTCTCCGCTCTCACATGCTGCTGCCGCCACAGCTCCCTTTGGCAGTGAAAAGGAGCAGCGGCAGGGCAGGGATGCATCCATCAGCCAGTCAGGTAAGGTAACCCGGAGGCCGGGACTGGGACTGCCCCAGCCCCACATACATCTGGCCCACCCCTCTGCCTTCACTCCTGCACCTACCACAACCCCAGCACTGACTCCTACACCCCCCTCATACACTCCTAGCCTCCTGACCTCTCTGACTCCTGCACCCCCCGACACCCAGCCCCCTCCACACCCTGTGCCCTGACTCCTGCACCTTCCCATCCCCATCCCCACCCCTGCCCTGAGCACCAAACGGGAGCTCCTGCACCCCCCCATCCCCACCTGCACCCCTCACACCAAACAGAAGCTGCCCCAGGTAAGCTCTCCGCACCCCAACCCTCTGCCCCAGCCCTGAGCCCCCTCCCACACCCTAACTCCTGGCCAGACCCTGCACCCCAACCCTCAGCCCGCTCCTGCAACCTAACTCCCTCCCAGACCCCACACCCCAACCCTGAGCCTCCTCCCACATCCTAACACCTGGCCAGAGCCTGCACCCCAACGTTTTTTTTATGTTTTTTTTTTTAATAAAGCGCTCTTATCCAAAGCACTTTGCAATCGTTAGCTAACGGTACAAACAATATTTGGAAAGATCATTAAGTGGTCCGCCTCAACCCTTAGCAATTTTCAAGTGGTCTGTGAAAAAAAAACAATCAAGGTACCTCTCTTTATTTTCATTTACTTCCTATAACTTATAATACAGTAGGAGGATGAAGAAAAAAGAATGAAAAACAGGGATGGGGGAGATAAGAGAGAATGTTCTTTTTCTTGGCTGGGTCCTGAGGGGGGGCCCCAAAAATGAAGCTGAGCACAGGGCCCCACTAACTCTAAATCCGCCACTGCCTGTAGTGACCTTGCCCAAAGCCACAGAGCAAGTCAATGGCAGAGCTAAGACTCACACTCAGGATGCCCTGACACCCAGAATTGTGCTCAGTTCCTTGTCAGACATTGCCTCTCATACTAGAAATATACTTCTAGGTGTTTTTGGTCTGATAACACCCTTGACCTGTCAGTTTCTTTTTAGAGCTTCCTTTTAATCTTAAAATGCATTGGTTTGGTTTGATTTTGCTTTAGTATTTTGTAAGGCTTCTGTCTATTTTTATTTTGAAAGTGTGAATAAACTTATTTGCTCTATAGTGGCTACAAATATGGGATATTAAAGATCCCCATGTAAGATCCTACAGATAAAATACACTAGTGCAGAGCCATCTGATTGCTTTCTCTTGAACACTCTGCTATTCCTAAAGAAGAGGAAAATAAACCCTCATATACACTGCAAACTGGCAATTTTGTTCACTTATTTTGAAGCAAGTTGACATGACCATACTACGTGTGCCAAAGACAAAAAGCTGAGTTCACAAACAGAGGGGCTAAGGTGCAAACAGGATGTAATATTAGATTCACAACACATCTAAAACTGAAAATTTTGCCATATGCTTTTCTGGCTCTGGTCCTACAAACCTGTACTATAGTTTAGAAGAATCAAAACTTTTACGAGTTGATGTTATAAAACGAGAATAACCAAAAAGTGTGCTGCGTTCAGAGTTCTGAAGTGTGATCAGTGCTAGCACTCAATTTAAGTAGCTTCTAACCTCTGCTCCTACTTTCTTAATAGCATCTTGTTCATTTCTAGTTCAATTTCTATTAATACAAGTCTGGACATCAACAAATGCTAGCTAAGTACTATCTTTTGCTATTCTGACAATAAAGAAAGGTAATACAAATTTCCTGTCTTAGTAAGAGTGAATCTATCAAGAACAGAAATCACAAGAGATGCAAGATTTACAAATACATTTCAGTGTTATTGAACACAGCAAGACATATTAGTGTACTTTCCCATTAAAGATCCTACCACCCTCTGGGCCATAAATAATATAATTCTATCCCATCAGAAACTGTAGCTTTATTCATTCTACAATATAGCACCTGATAACATAGTGTAATATATTGTAATGTAATACAAAACATTATAAAAAGAATAATCTATTAAGGTTTCTGTCATATGGCTGGGTAGTTTTATTAAGAGGTTCTAGCAACATAAACCGGGGTGACTGAGTAATTTCTTTGCCACTTGAAGCTAGAGATAAAATTGTTGTAATAAATACTTTGGATGTATAAAGTTTGTTACGGAGAAGTTAAATGAAGAAAGACTTGCTTCTTCCTGTGCCTTTGCTGGTCCACTCAGCTATACAAAATGACATTACTGAAATGGACTGAACTACTTCTGGATGGGGAGGGGGGAATCTTGGTTACAAGAGAGGCACTAGTATAATTTTTCGTAAATATCACAGATTTAAAATAGACTATCCTAAAAAATTATACTGTAATAACGGGTGCCATGGGAAAATGCACTGTCTGCTGGCACTACTATTAAGGGTGGCGAGTAAGGTCCTGTTCCACTGGTGTTTTTCATGATGTGCACATCTGTCCACCAACTGTTCTACACCTATTCCTCACAATTAACATATGCAACCGTGCAGTCATCAGATGACAATGTCTTTCAATGCACTAGCAACTTAGGCCACATGCAAACCCCTGACCTGGCAGTAAAGGAATCTTTATTGTAATATCAGTCCATTGAGACATCCAATCATTCTACAAAGTTCTTCAGAGCAATAGCATACCATAGTTTCAGTGGACATTAATTTTGGTATTCATTACTTTCTGTGAGAGGTGAATGACTCAACACTGGAAATGGCTTTGCAATGGCATTCAGTCCCTGTATAATGCTTATTCACTGCATGGTGTATATACTATGATAGCATACTTACCCCACAGAACAAATTAAGCAATAAGACATGACAGCCAGTTCATTTGTAGGCAATTTACTCACCACCTGAGGCATGCCACAAAGGCGTAAAGCCAAAGGCTGAGTAACTTTAATTATTCAATAAATGCAATAATCATCACACTGAAATACACAGCTTTGAGTATCTTATTACTACCATGAGATAGAATTTATATTTACAAGAAACCAGGTCTGTGCATTTAGAGAGCATTATCATGAACATGACATTACTGACAGGCAAAAAACAAACCAAAAAAAACAATATAGTTCTGAGGCTATTTTGTAAAAAAAAAAAAAAGAATAAATAAAGATTTTATCTTGCACCTTTCCTTTCCCACCCATTGCTTGTGAAACCACAAATCTGCCCACAGACTTATGGGGCAGTGTCAGTTTCTTGCAAAAAACCATCAGTCAGTCTATTTGGAGATTTAGTGACTGACCTGCATTGTTATGTTTAATCATTTTAGGGGAGATGGTGGTTACATCTTTGTCATTCTTACCAAATACTCATTAATCAATACTGATGTGTGAAAGCAACAAAGAATTAAGTTAAAGGAGAGCTCATTCGCTTATTTTTTTTAACAGCAGCAACTCATCCTATGCTAACAAAACTGAGTGAGGACACAGATGCCTTGCAATTGGTACATTTTATTTACTTAGCTGCTTTAAGTATAATGAGAAAAACAATTACATTGGGTAATAGGTCACTGAACCTAAACAAAGTCAAAATAAAGCTCACCTTTTCAATAACAAATGTGGCAGACAGCCTTTAATTGGCATTCAGTACACTAACATTTGACTCTCCTCATAAAGCTCACGGTGACTCTTTCTGCTATGACTTGTCACCTGTCAACCCTGAATAATCCAACTACAGGCTCTTGTCCCACTACGAATAAATTGTTACACCTGGGAACATGGGCCAGGTAAGGTAGTATGTCATTATTAAGCATTGTCTACAGTGACCTGCACGCCCTAAGTGAGTGATCCAACAGGTCCCCGCTCTCATGGGAAACACTGGTTTGTGTTAGCAGGTTTGAATACAGGAAAATCATACAAGATGCAAACACAAGCATGTGTAATACAACAGATTCAGCATATTAATCACAAGATTGTATGTGCTACTATAAAACACCTAGTAGAGCATTCGGTGTCTGACAAAATCAGCTTCCCCATTTAATATGGTAGTTGAAATATCAACCATTTACTCCAGGTATCAGACACTTTGCTGACTTGCTTAACCAAGCCATAGGAACCCCCTAGCCAGCTACCTGAGCTCAACTACATTCGCTCAGAGAAGCCAATGTGGCTGAAAGTTAAAGGATGAACAGAGGCACTCAGCAGTAGGAGAGACTGCCGGATCTAGTGGACCGCCACACAGAGCAAGAAATTCCTGCATTCTAATCCCACTGTTCACACCAATTCATCCTGTGGCTTTTGCCAAAGACACTTAAGTGTTCTGCTGTGATGCTTCCCCATCTGTAAAATGGTATGAATATCACTTGCCTAACTTATAGGCTGGTTGAGATAGGTAGTTGTTTGTAAAGTGCTAAGCTTTTTAAGAGCTAAAATTCACACAAAACCCTGAGATGCATGGGAGCACAGCAGGCTTATTTTATATTTGAGCAACACAATAACATTTCTCCCGCAACATGAGGTTGGTGGAAACCCAAAGTTGTTCCCGACTTTTTACAGTGAATGAGCTTTAAAAACAAACAAACAAACCTTCTTTCAAGAACCTATCTGCACTAGGCTTCATAACTTCAAAAATGTGCAAAAAAGAGAGAGAAGCACCACTGAGCACAGTGTATGAACACATGGGCAAACCACAAAGAAACAAAACCCACATCTAGATATATATCAGCAGCCTGGCCTCTGCCATTTTCATTATATGTTAGAATGGCATTGCACCAAGCCCAAAACGATAAGGAGAGAGTAAAGATGGATTCTCTGATGTGGCTGCCATTTTTATCTTGTGCTAAACTAAAACACATTAGCAAAAAACAAACACCATGCCAAAATACATTTGCTTTTCACAGTTTGTATTAGAAAACAGATGATTCCTACAGAATAACCATGATGTCTATACAACTGATATTCCTGTGTCAAAAAGCCAGCTACTTGTGTTCTCATTTTAAAAGGAAAAATGCTTATCCTCTATTCTCGCATTTTCAAATTCTTCATTGTGAATCGTGTTTCTTAAGGTTACACTCTGTTTACTCTAATTATAATAATATGTTAATGAAAAAATTAAATTAAAAGACGTGAATCACAACAGCTGAGAGACACACCAGGATATGTTTCATAGGGCTATCAATGCACACCTTCAGGAGCTGAACCAATTCCTGGTAACATATTTTTGGTTAGTTTTGTAATGCAACATTTTGTTTGAGTGTCTATGATTTTGCTTATATAAATGACATTAGCTAAACATGTACCTATTTCCCTTAATTTTGGATTATTCTTTTCAGAACGTTAATACGGCACTAGGGCACAAGTCCCGCAAGTAGGGTTGCCAACCCTCCAGGATTGTCCTGTAGTCTCCAGGAATTAAAGATTAATCTTTAATTAAATATTACGTCATGTGATAGAACCTCCAGGCAGATGTCCAACCAAAATTGGAACCCTACCTGCAACTGGATCCATATAGTTTTCAAAAGGACCTAAGCTCCAGGATAGTACAAACATGTTTACGCAATTCCATACTTAAATTGCACAGGTAATTACCAAGTTATATGAAAACTGGAAAATTTTGCCACATATTTACTAGTTAGATGTCCAAATGGTTATTTGTATGTGCAAATATCCAATTTACATGTGAGGTGGTGGTACCTGTCTATGAAAATTAGGTGTATGATTGCATATGTAAACTTCCGCCCCTCTGAAAATCTGGCCATGGAGCATTGCATTTCTGGGTGACCACTGCTTTGTTTATATGATTGTGGTCACTTGACTTTTTGCTAAGAACATACCCAAAGCATGCAACGATCTCTGAGGTACAACCTGACTGCTTACCTATATATTCTCAATGCACTTATACCTAAAACTATGCCTTTTAAAGAAAATACACTGAGACCCTAAGCTAGTTGACAGAATCCATTAAAATTATTATTGAACAATCCCTAAATTTTACACTTAAATGGCTACGGTTCCTTAGGTTTCAATTGCTGACTCTGTAAATTCTAACTTCATTCTGGTGAAATACTTTTAAAAACCCGTAGTTGTTCCTACAGTCCCAGCCTTAGCATGGCCATTAATCAGCATCACATAAATCGAGACTGTATCATAAATCAGATTGGGTCAAGCAGGTGTAAAAGGGAATCTCAGAGTACAAGACTGATTTTTTTTATTTATTTATTTTTGTATTTTCCTGTGTATCTGGAAGTGTATGCACATGTGTAAGGAGACAGACAGACAGAGAGAGTGAAAGTTCAATTCAAAGACTGAAACCTTTCATTTCATCGTAATGGCAACCAACAGCCACTTCTCATTCCATTATTTTCTAACTTCCAGCTCTTCACATGTTCCAGTGTCTGAGGCAAACACTCAGCATGAAAGTATTTAGCGTATTCAGGATATTCAGATAAATTAGACTAGCTTGCAGCTTTACTAAGTCTTTAACCTGTGGTCACAATAAGGGAACACCAACAAGAAAGCAATAAATAAGCATTACGTTGAATCTGCCTTGAATCAGATATGAGGGGGAGGAAGTAAGAATAAAACCTTCTGCAATAATTTGAAGCTAGTTCCTAGATTTTCTAACTTGACCATGAGATTTGAACTCTTCTATGTTTCCTTCCTTATTCTTCAGGGAATTTAGTGCTGGTAGCCAGAGGAAGATTAGCGGTTTGTGGGGTCCTGGGCCACAGCAAGTGGGAGCCCTTTCCCACTCCTTCTGCCTGGAGTCCTCCGCCCGCCTCCACGCTCCTGCCAGGGAGTGGGGTCAGACCACAGGGGCTTGCCCTGCCCCGCCTGCCCGACGCTGCTGCCAGGGAGTGGGGTTAGGGTGCGGAGGCTTCTCCCACCCCCCAGCAGGAGCGCCGGGCAGGTGGAGCAGGTTGGGGTGTGGGAGCGCCCGTTTTTCCAGGGGCCCCGCAATTGGCCGGGGCCCCTGGGCATGGGATTGGCGCAGTGGCTAATCTGCCACTGCTGGTAGCAGATATGAGATGGACAGCCCTGGAGAATGAAGTACTCAGAATAGAAAGTACCTGAAAAGAGACTATGCAACTATCCTTACTCTGCTCTGTGAATATGTCTTTACCCTGATATATAAGGAGCATACAGATCTAAGAGGTAGGTGTATAGTTTCACTTCCTTGCCCATTAAATCCTTGTCTTTTCTATTGATGCTGCCAAGGGATGTGAATTAGTGCCAACTAAGATGGCCATTACTGAAATGTTGACATATGTCCAGTAGGAATTGAATTGAGATCACTTAGGACTTTCAAAGAGTCCAACCACTGAACCAAACAGCTAGCAGAAGGTAGCAACTTTACGTGATTAAAAAGTAGGAATATTGACAAACTGCAGCCCTAGAGGTGAAAGGCTCTGTATTCCTTTCCAATCCCTTAAGCTGGGCAGCCTCAAAAGTTTCTAATGATCTAATAACTTAATGATCGGATTGATACCAGTCAGCTCTGTGTTCTTGGGGAACGAGGGCGCAGTATCCAGCCTGTCTGACTCATGAAACACGCCCCCTCACTCCTGCCTCTGCTTGAACCAAAAGCAATCAGAGAAAAGATTTGCAGAGAGCAACGAAGGGCAGATTGGAGACACAGCTAGACCCCTGCTGAGTAGGCAAAGGCAACTCCCCTAGACCCAAAGATGGGACAGGGAGACATCTCCATTAGCATACAGAATAGAGAACAGAGATTCCCATGCAAGAACCACACTGAACTCTGGGACCAGAAAAGCCGGGAAGCACTGCATCATGGGGATCTCTGCTCCAGATGTTAATGAACCTATACCTGCACACACCCAGCTCAGCAGTTATCAGACCAATTCTAGTAATGGATCCTTGATTGATATCCAAAATACTGAAGCAGCCTAATTTCATTGTGAGCTCCCTGGAAGAAGCACCACCCATAGCCAAGAGTGATCAGCTCCTATTGTCTAGCTTAAAGAAAACCCTGGAGTCATCAGTTTACCCATAAACAAATCCAGTGTTCTCCCTTGAACCATTTTTTCCCCGGACAAAACCCCCTGCCTATGTTCAAGTAAGTATTCTGATGCTTGGATCCAAACTATGCACCAGTTCCACTGGGACTCCATCTTCTCCTGACTGATCATGCTGGGGGCTCTACCTGTCTCCAGCACTCAGGACCCTGAGCTACCACCATCACCTGGGAACCCCGACCAGTTCAAGCCTCATGGAGTGGGTGAGATCCCTCCCTCTCTCTCTCTCTCTCACTCTGTTTTCTTTTCTACCTCAGGTATTAACCTTTAATAATGTAACTGTTATGTTGGTTTAGGCTCTCCTTGTGTAGTTATTATTATTCAATAAATAACTTTTATGGTTAAGCTGGTTGCTTCTGTCTCTCTCTGAACTTTACTCTTCTGTGTTTTTAGATTCCCCATTCACTCTGCAGCAATGCTTCTTTTCCCTAAGCTAAAGATCCCTGTAGCACCCAAAATACTGTGGGGTTTGCTTATCAAGTGGGTTACTACCAGTATAAGTGTAACGTGGAAGGGGGGATAGGGACATGCTGAACCTGTGGCATATAAGGGGGCAGCTTGAAAGTGCTGCTTGACCCTGCCCACTGAGTCCCGGAACATATGAGGGGGTCAGCTTGAGAGTGCTGATTGACCTGGTCCACTCAGACTTGCTCTGTTAGTGTGTGTGTGTTCATCTGATTCTGGGCTGGAGAAACCCAGTCCTGGGGAACCTAGATCCTGCAGGATAGCTCCACTGGGAGGGGACTTGCAGAAGGGAGAAGTAGAGCTCCACATAAATACACAAGTGACACAAGCAATGCATTGATAGAATTATAGAATCCTCCCCCCTAGAAGAGTAACCCTAATAAATGAGTGTACCCCAAAATAATGGGCACATCTGGTAACAGGATAGTTACAAACCAAACTAAATCTGCTTTGACCCACGTAGAGTGTGAAATGAATGCCCCTCAGAGTACTGAGAAGCAGATAGTAGTTTAATGGGAAACATGCACTACTTGATATTTAAGGGATTCACGCATTCTTAATATTGTGCTTTCTGATGAGTTATTTAGTTGACATTCAGTGTTGCTATAACTGTATCTAGCATTTCCCCCCTCCATCTTATTTCCTGTTACATGACAAGCTCCCTGTCTTCCAACTGTGTGTATAATTTATATTATAATTCAATGATTTTTTTCACAAGCCAAAAAGATTTTCAGCAAGCTCCAAAACATGTGTGTCAAGCTAGCACCTTTCCCGATCTCCTTTAAAAACACCTTCCACATGCTAAGTAAAGTCCAAACTCACATTTACTATCTAACAGTAAGACAACAATTTAGCTCAAGCTTTCACCACAGGCTTGGCTGCTGCTCAGATCCCTTCCTCGGGTCTGCTCAGGCCACACCTTAGATCTTTTCCTTAGGAAAAATACACACCTACATTATTATATTCTTGTGGGTTAACAGCGCACCTGCCTCAAGGATTTAGAACCCTCTAACCCTTTTGTAGTCGGATCGAATGGGTGTCCTGTTCCAGGCAAACAATGCCAGCCTCCTACAGTATGTTTATTTAAAAGCATATCCAAAGAACTAGAAGTGGTGGGTGCAACACTAAAACAAGTGCACCAGGAAATAATAATATGAGACTGAAGACAGAGCTCCATAAATAAATGCACAGCTCAGCTCCCAAAATAGCTTGCATGACTGAACTAATCTCTCCCTCAGGAGGGTCACAGCCCAATGGCAATGCATTTGGAATCTAAACTGAAGCCAAAAAAAGAAAAACAAAAAAAAGACTGGAAGCAGTATTTAAATGGACACATTTCAAAGCTCTGTTTCCTACCAGTATTCCAACTGTAGCATGGATAGGGAGGCATAATAATCATGCTGAATAAGAACATTAATTATGTCTTAAAAAGGGATCATCTCTGAATTCTTCCCATAAACCCAGTGCACAATGAAGGGGAATAATATAGCTCCGTATGGAAACAAAGACATATTTTTTTCCCCACCCCAATTTGGGATGTCGCTTACATGACAGACTGCTCTGCACATCTCTCCCCACTCCCAGACTATTTTTCCTTTTGGCATCTACCACTGCTCCAACTTATTGTGCTTCTGACTGGGAGAGCAAGCTACAGTAAACAGACCTTTCTTTAACCAACATAGAATGCTATGCTATGAATCAACAAAGACACATTGCCAGAGCTATTACTATAGTCTTCTTTGTCTCAAAGTCTCACTTGTTTGCCTCCAGTATGCACGGGACCTCAGCTGCCTTAATCCTCCATATGCCCCTCACCCCGTTACATTGCAAGATGCCAATTCTTCATGCAAAAAGGCTGTCTGTGCACGTATGGCATTTTTTATAATTATGTATCCAATCTACCAGCTGTCAAACTCTACTTGACATTTTCAGTAGTGTCTTCAGTATAATCTATATCTATTTAAGTTCTTTCACTCTCTGCTATCCTTGCTTATTTTACATTTTATGAAAGCAGTTTCACTGTATACTCCTAACATAAAGCACTGTCCCTTTTTGTAGAAATCTATAGCAGTGGTTCTCAAACTTGTTCTGCCGCTTGTGCAGGGAAAGCCCCTGGCAGGCCAGGCCAGTTTGTTACCTGCTGCGTCCACAGGTTCAGCTGATCGCGGCTCCCAGTGGCCGCAGTTCGCTGCTCCAGGCCAATGGGAGCTGCTGGAAGCGGTGGCCAGTATGTCCCTCGGCCCGCACCACTTCCAGCAGCTCCCATTGGCCTGGAGCAGCGAACTGCGGCTACTGGGAGATGCGATCGGCCAAACCTGCAGACACAGCAGGTAAACAAACCGGCTCAGCCCAGCAGGGGCTTTCCCTGAACAAGCGGCGGAACAAGTTTGGGAACCACTGATCTATAGTATCCTTGGATAAGAAATAGAAAATATGGTAGCAGTACGTTCTCAATTACATGAGGAGGATAAATTACATACCATGCATTGACCCTCTTATAGATCATATAAATGTATTGAATCTGTAATCTGGGAGGCAGAGAACTAAAACAGTTCCCCATCTCCACAGGCATTTTAGTATCATTTTGGACTAATACCCACTATAAAAAAAGACTAAGGACATGACTACACTAGCGAGCTTACAGCAGAACAACTGTACCAATGCAACTCCATCACTGTAAGATCGCACATATAGCCAGCCACTATATGCCAGTGGGAGAAAACTCTCCCGTCGACATAGTAAAACCATCTCAATGAGCAGCAGTAGCTACATCGGCAGCTATGCCAGCGGGAGACAAAAGACAACTCTTTCTTAGTTTGAAAATCATATGGAATTAAATTGGTTAAAAAATGAATTTATTAAAGCCTGGACAGTTTTTTCAGATTTTTATCTCCAGTTACTTAATGAGTGGAGAGAGGTGGTGTCCCCCAAGTATCTTTACTGGGCCCAGTCCTATTTAACATATTTATAAACAATCTGAAAAAGGGGTAAACAGTGAGGTGGTAAAATTTGCAGATGATCTAAAACTACTCAAGATAGTTAAGCCCCAGGCAGACTGTGAAGAGCTACAAAAGGATCTCTCAAAGAACTGGGTGATGGCAACAAAATGGCAGATGAAATTTAATGTTAATAAATGCAAAGTAATGCACATTGGAAAACATAATCCTAACTATACATATACAATGATGGGGTCTAAATTAGCTGTTTCCACTCAAGAAAGAGATCTTGGAGTCATTGTGGATAGTTCTCTGAAATCATCCACTCAATGTGCAGCGGCAGTCAAAAAAGCGAACAGAATGTTGGGAATCATCAAGGAAGGGGTAGATAATAAGACAGAAAATATCATGTTGCCTCTATATAAATCCATGGTACGCCCACAGCTTGAATACTGTGTGCAGACATGGTCGCCCCATCTCAAAAAAGATATACTGGAATTGAAAAAGGTTCAGAATAGGGCAACAAAAATAATTAGGAGTATAGAATGCCTTCCGTATGAGAAGAGATTAATAAGACTGGGACTTTTCAGCTTGGAAAAGAGGCGACTAAGAGGGGATATGATAGAGGTCTATAAAATCATGAGTGGTAGAGAGAAAGTAAATAAGGAAGTGTTATTTACTCCTTCTCATAATACAAGAACAAGGGGCCACCAAATGAAATTAATAGGTAGCAGGTTTAAAACAAACACAAGAAAGTATTATTTTTCACGCAATGTACTGTCAACCTCTGGAACTCCTTGCCAGAGGGTGTTGTGAAGGTCAATATTATAACGGAGTTCAAAAGGGAGCTAGATAGATTCATGGAAGATAGGTCCATCAATGGCTATTAGCCAGGATTGGCAGGAATGGTGTTTTTTACTTCTGTTTGCCAGAAGGTGGGATTGGGTGGCAGGGCATGGATCACTTGATGATAACCTGTCTGTTCATTCCCTTTGGGGCACCTGCCATTGGCCACTGTCAGAGAACAGGATACTGGGCTTGATGGACCTTTGGTCTGACCCAGTATGTCCGTTCTTATGTTCTTATACTCCTAATGTGTAGTTATTTTAAATACGTATTATATTTCTTATATGTCAATAATTAATTGTAAACTGCCTGATGCTTTCAGCTACCCATGACTATACTGATCACAGTCAGCTTCTTTCCAGTACCATTTGGTGAAGGGTCTGGAACCCATTTCACTCTTGCCCCAGCGGGTACTTCATCTTATTCCACTTCCCTTGGACCATGTCAGTTTCCTTCTCTCAGGAGATGCCCAATGGTAGTTGCCCCAATTTAATAAAATTTCTATTATGAAAAATATAAACAATGTTTATTTGGCATAAGGTAGAAGATAAAAAGTAAAATGACAAAAAAAATGTGAAGCAAGATGGCTGAAACTAGTCATGATGGAAGGCATAACAAGCGAGGTTCTCAGTTTAGTTAAACAGAACACTGGTAAAATTAACACAAGATCTTACATTTTACAGAATAGCAGGAAGGCGGTGGGGGTGGGGATGCAGAAAGACAGTCTCCCCCTTTCCCTAACCAGCATAGTTCCAGTATGTCTCTCTGGACGTCAGAACATAAATTCTCATAATGTTGTTTTTCCTCCTTTTGGAAATATGGATAAATCTCATTTGTCTTATGCAGGCTACGGAACCTAGATGGCACAGCTATGCCAGCCTACTCCCTAGTGTAGACACAGAGTATGCCAACAGAAGGAGTTTTTCTGCTGGTGTGAGATCCCGCCTCCCCAAACAACATTAGTTGTATCAATAGAAGATAGCAGTGACAACCCTGAGGTTTTTGTTAACATAGCTATGGCAGTCAGGGGTGTGTTTTTCAAATTTTAGGTGTCGACCAAGCCTCAATTGGGTTCAACTGGACTTCATGTATAAATACACTGAGCAAAAATTAACCCATACTCTTTTCCCCTTAATAGAAAATTTCCCCAGTTTTCCACCATTATTTGAGTCAATGACTCAATATACTGTAAAACAAAGTATTTCTTTCTAAACAGCTGCTGTAACAAGTGGTTCATACTGAGGTTAGCTTCTGCCCCCTTACATCCCACCATTGTTCTAGTGTTTACCAGAATACTGATTTGCATTTAATAAGAGGTTTTCTTTTCACTGCCTAACTTTGAAACTTGAATGTTAGAAATATCAACTTATTATTATCATTTTCCTTCACACCTTTTGAAAGACAATGTCTTATCACATCCTTACTACCCAGTCACAGCACTCATTTTTTACAAACATCCAATAACAGGTTCAAATAATAACTTATTGGAAACTAAATATTAACACTATTATAGAACAACAAAATCATTTAGTGGTAACCATTAAACTAACTACGGCCTTTTAAAAATCCTAACAAACAAGCATGTAAACATGTGCAACAGGTAAAAAACGAACAAAACACTACCTGTTGGCAATTTTACAACTGTCTGGTGAATTACATTAAGAGGCACTGTCTTTTCAGTGTTTGGGTTTCATTCTTTACATTCAAGGCAGGAATTAACCTCCAGCACTATGATAAAATTTGTGAGGCTTTTTTTTTTTGTTTAGATTACTTGAAGGGGATTATCTCTTTCTCTATTTTATATACAAAAACAGACTGGCATGCATGCCTAGAGAGAAAAGTGCATCCTTGACTATACTGGGGGGAAACTACAAATCGGTCCCCTAAGTTAGAAAAATAAAAATAAAATGGAGGCTACGTAACTCACCAAAACATCAATTTTAAAAAAAAATCAACTTACACTGCAAGAGTGTAATTACGACTTATCAGGTTACTCACCTGCCTACCTCTCTGTAACCAAAGAATCAAGGCTTGCTTTTCAGCAGTGGTGAAACAATTATTCATTTCAACTAGTTATTTAATTGAAAAAGTAGCAGATGTGGTACTGAACAGCCACAAGCATTTTACAGTTTTCAATCCTATAGGTTTCCTCCTTGTCTTTTCTTCCTTTTCTCCTCATTTTTGCCCCCCCAACTGGAAAAGAGCGGGCAAAAGGGAGAGAGAGATCGAGCATACACAAATGGGAAAAACCAAACCCAATTTTTGTTTTGTTTTTTAAACTGAAGCAAAAACGTTATTTTATGTGAAACTAAATAGGGTTTTTTTGTTCAATTTTGTCTCAAAAATGGGACAATTGTAAAAAGAAATGAAAATTTCCCTTGAAAATTTGTGTTTTAGTAGAGAAACTAAAATTTTTACCTGTTCCATATAACATAAGCCACCTAAGAGAATTACATTTTTAATTATTCAAAATGTTAAGCTGTATCATTCTTTGAAATGTGGTTCTGCTTCAAACAATGACTTTATTAGGGATCCACGTTTAATCTCAATGGCTTTCCACCAAATTTGGTCAGCTTACAAGCTACCAGCCTGCAAACTCAACAGCGGATCTGAAAGTCCAGCTGTTTTTTTTTCCTGTCATGCATCACCACTAATAATAAAGATTCTGTAGGTCAAATTCTACTCTCACCACACTTGTTGAAACTCCACTGACAATGCACAGATACACACAATGTAGCATTGGTCCCAGGATATTAGATAGACTAGGTGGATGAGGCAATATCGTCTATTGGACCAACTTCTGTTCGTGAGAGAGAAAAGCTTTTGAACTATATGTGGCTTGAAAACTTCTCTCTCACCAATAGAAGTTGGTCCAATAAATGATATTACCTCATCCACCTTGTCTCTCTAATGCACAGATATGGCACAGCAAAATTTGGCTCTGTACTTGGAACTGAGTTAATAATTTAGTTGATTTGTGAGCCAGAACAGAATCTAGCTCATACATCACATACACACATCAAAAAGGTGTAAACACTAAATTGACAGGAAACTCACCAAATTTGATTCAGTATACAGCGTGAACTGACCCACTATTAATCTAAATAGTTTAGGATTTCATAGTCATGAAACAGGATGTTTCTGCCAATTGCATTTTTTGTACTTCATGTTGTCCTCAAAGCTGCTTGAATCCTTACTTGTTCACATTTTCATTATCTCTGATTTAATTTCACACAGGGATAAAGGCTGGAATTATTAGACTGCCACTATTTCCAAGTTGCCAAGAATTGCACCTGCAAGTTGGTATTCTGGCACCCTCCCATACTCTGCAATTGTCTGCTGACATAACACCCAAGTTATTTCATGTTTACTGTACATAACCAGTGTTACCAAGGGAGGAAATTCCAAGGCCAAGGTTTAACCTACCACAGTTGCAAGAACCCGCCAAAGAAAGAACATTTTTTTAAGCAGATGTTTTACATTGAACGTGTTTCCCTGAAAAGAGTTGCAATAGTCTTGAAAAATGTTTAACTCAAAGACCTATAACCCCTTGAGAGAATTTCTGTAAGGGTAAGCCATGCAAGGCTTCACGAGAAAGCCTTTTGATCTTAAGCATCGGAAACCCCAGTTTAAAAACAACAGTCTGCTAACTGCTTCTTAACCTGCAGTGGCCACAAATGAAAACTTGGGCTGACGCTCAAAAAAAGTGCCACTCCTCAGTAGTAGAGTACCAAACTTCATGCAACATTTACAGTAGGTTCTGAACCAAAAGAACATTTCGGAAAATCAAAATGACCTTTTAAAATAATCAGTACATTTCCAAAAACTTTCATTTGCCTCTCTCTCAAAATGTGCAGCCTACATAATAACACAATGGACAAAAAAGAGAGAAAGAAAAGTTGACACAGCACATCAGTATGAACGGTCAGTCTGAAATGCTGGCGATAAATACAAAATACCCCTGCATTTCTTAGGGGTAGTGAAGTAAACTGTCTCATCCATAGATCTTTATTCTGCTCTCTTTCCTTTAAAATTCAGGTTTTTTCCAAGGGCTTGTCTACACTTAAAATGCTACAGCAGCACCACTGTAGCACTTCAGTGTAGACACCACGTATGCTGATTGAAGGGGTTCTCCCTTCAGCATAGGTAATCCACTTCCCCAAGAGGTGGTAGCTAAATTGATGGAAGAATTCTTCCATCAACCTAGCCCTATCTACACCGGGGGAAGAAGAGGGGGTAGGTCGGCGTAACTACATTGCTCAGAGATGTAGACTTTTCATAACCTGCAATGACGGTACCTGGGTTGACCTAACTTCTTTGTGTGGACCAGACCCAAGACACAGCTGTTCTGGATTCAAACAGACTTATTATTAATTAAACCATAAAAAGCCAGCTAATTTTTCCTCATGTACTTTTATGGAAAATAAATTGCATAATTAGACTATTTCCTTCCTAAAATACAATTAACAAGATCGAGAGAGGAATCCTCTCCAGTGACTGACGCTAAATTAACCCCTAACTAAACCCTATGGATTTTACTGAACTAAACATAACAGCACCCAGCAACATTACTTTACTGTCATAAATTCTGCTTTAAAATATCCTCTTCTTTAGAAAAGATTAATCTTGAATTTGAGACTGAGGTTCTCTCTTATGACCAAGTTATTTTCAGTATTCAGTTTAAAACAACTACACTAACCTATCAGAGAGAACTCCAGCCCTTTCCTTTCCCTTTTAAAGGAGATAGGCCAGATTCTCAGTTAATATAAATCAAGGTAGCCCCCTGGGAGCTATGCTGATGTATGCCTCCTGAGAATCTGGAGAGTGGGAGGGGGAGATTAGGTTCTATGGCACACTTCATAGTATATGACATATATTTGCACAAAATAGAAGAATATGCAGAAAAATATGTTTCTAAAAAAAGGCAAACAAAGCATCTGATTGATTATATCTTGTGCTTTAAATCAGATGGTCTCTTTGGGGTGTGATGGGGAGGAATGAATGCATCACAAAATGCTGAAAAGCCACCACTATCTTTCTCAAAAAATTGTTTACAAAGACAAAGGAAGGGTGAACATTGTCAACTGATATCTTCCTCCTCCCACCCTTTACACCTCTCAGACCTACATCAATATCTTAATCCTTTTGTCCTTGATAGACAGCCAATAGCACCACAGAAATGAGAGAATGTCTCCTATACAGGCACTGTCAATGAACTCAATTGGGCAGCTGTATGTGGAGGTCACCATCACAAATTCAGTCTTGGAAATAAATTAGAAAAAAAAACGTTTCCAGATGAGAGGGTTTTTTGAGACTTGAAGTAATCCAAGTTTATTTGGGGCCAGTATTGTATCCTGCAAGTTCCCCACGTATAATTAAGGCCTTTTCCATATTAGAATTGAAGATGTTCTAGCTGCAATTACATTATAAACAACACTGTTTAAACATGATAGCAGCAAACATGCTTTCAACCTTACAATTGGTCAGAGACTTGCAAGCAGTTTGAAGCCACACCATTTTATTTATTTTGATTTCTAACACTAAAAGGCACCCATCCAAAAGCTCTGGGTGTCCTGACATTACTTTAAAATAAGTTACAAATTTCATAATACAGTAAAACGTCAATTAGCCTCATCCCTGAACAAAACCAAGCTATAATCAAACAACAACAAAGCAAACCAATCTCTCATTATGCCTCAGATCCTCCCCTGTCCTTTCTAGCCCCGACCCTCCAAAAGCCTGGAAAAACAGATGGCCCTTCCAGTGTGCTCTGAAGGTCAACAGACTCACCATGTCTCTGAATAAAGAAAAGGTATACAATTTCTTTTATAGTGTTCCCAGATTAGGGAATAGGAGAACACCAGAAAAGCAGACAAAGAATGCTACAGCTAGAAGATATATAAGCATTTTTACTGTGTTAAATAACCGAGATACCCAAGGAAAAAAGAATAAAGCAGTGAGCTTTTATTAATGCTATGAATTACAAATAATGAGTGAAAAGGAGATTAATTTAAAATCTTACATTACGATCCATAAAATGAGGAGGTGGCTTGATAACTCAGGGGATTGGTAATGGATAAGACTGTTTATTTGTCATGGCTGTCATAATTTATGAATTCATGATTTTCCTTCTTTGTAAAACGTGCCAATGTCTTTTGCGGGCAAGTAAGTGAGCGAGTGTACAGGTGAACGATTTTCTCCTGAGTCTGTTGGCTGGATTCTGAACTCAGAACAGTGTAAACATGGCGAGTACACTGATTACAAATTAAGCTATTCCAGATGTTCACTGGTGTACCTGAGGTCCAAATTCACCTCTGTAAATACGAATAATGTACATAATCTTATGCTGAAAAGTGACTACTAATGACGTTATGGAGTGTCTCACTGATTCCAAAGCAAATTTGTTCAATTTACAAGTAAAAACATATTCTTCCCATTTGCCAACCCTGTCAATTAAACCTGGGATCTGACAGTCAAGTGTGAAGTTTCCTTCTCCTTAATTAGCACCTATAATTTTTTTTTTTTGCAGGATTTATTCTTGCCCTCAGTTGCACCTGTTAAATACCATCATCTTCATATTATACCATGAATTACACCTGTATAATCCCATTATATTCAGCAGGGTCGCAGAGCTGTTATTGAGGGCAGAATTTGGCCCAGTACTGGATTTTGGTTAAGAATTCTTTTTATGAGACAAGAGAATGAATAGAACCCAGCTCACTCTCCCACAGCAGCTAACGAGAATAAAGCGTAGGTGTTAGTCACTAAATTAAGCAGATACGCACACGGAAGAGATCTGTTGAGTAAAAAGGCACCCTTTTTACATAGTGACTCAGAGTACAACATACTTGAAAAGAACAGCTGACCGAACTGCACAATAAATGAAAATCATACAGGGACACAAAAGTCAAGGGCAGTGGATTTTCCATTGGTTTCAAACCCTGGATTAGCAAGGCAGTACAGAACCACCAGGCTAATGAAAGGAAATGGCAACAAATAGTACCTATAGCTGTAAGATAACAGCCTATTTTTAAAAAAACAAAGGTTAGATAAAGCTTGACCACAATCTGTTGCCAGGGCTCTCAATCCAGAACCTTTCATAAGTAACAAAGAAACTTCATCTAAAAGAATGTCCATTCACACGCTGTTCAGCACTTAAGAATATCCTCCCTGAGCATTACTGGTAAAATTAGTGTCTGTGTTGGAGCTATGAACCACAGTGCATCTGGGTCATTCAACCCATTCAGTCTCCCCCAACCCACCAAACCCAACGTCAACTGGCGCTCCCAAGCAGTTGTGGTGAATAGCGTGTATGGTAGCTGTGGAGACAAGAGACAATCTTTCTCCTGATGAATAAGTCCTAGAGAATTTAAAAAGCATAAGGTTTTTATGTTTGTTTTTTTAAATACCATCCTATATAAGTTAGTAGAGAATTATATCCAAGTGATAGTATTAGGGCAGACATTCAAATGAGTGGTCATCACCAAGGGGGATCATGCTACAGAATTCTATTAAAAACGAATTTGTATTAAAAACAAACAAACAGAGAGGTTATCGTTCTCTATTAAATTAATGAGGTTAAGAAAAATTGCTACCTAATCCTACCATATCCTATTTTTCCATAAGGGTCAGAATGTGCACAGAACACTGCAACTGCAGAGTCCAGTTCTGGCCAACCTGATACACCCCAGTCAGGACCACTATAGTGTAGTATGGCTAGTTTACTGTTCAGCTTTAAGAAAAATCAGATGGAAGTATACAGAAACTTGAAGATACTGGGCCAAATCCTGCTCATCTTACTCATTCAGGAAGCCGCAGCATGTAAAGTGTCTGGGATTCTGGAACATGCTAGGTGGTTTTAATAGATTTTCTGGTGTAAATCAGGAGTAATGCCATTGTTGTCAATAGAGGAACACCAGTGTACAGGAAAGCAGCATCTGGCCTAGTTTGTAATACCGTCTTTGCCTTGCAAATTATTTTATTGGACTAGTTTGGTAGTGAAACATTTATTTCCTGGATTTTGAATGTAACTGAACCTAGAAAAAGATTCTCCACCAGCTTTTTCAGGCCTCAGACTGTTTGGCCACCACCACTGTCAGTGATATCGCCACACTCTGGGATAGGGTAGTGTACCTACTGGTACAGAGTTCTCAGTGGAACAAGACAGCATGGTGGTTGGCCCAGAAAATACAAGTGGCTGGTTTTTGGTTTTGATGGTGAGAGATTTGTTTTTGTTTATCAATTGCTCAGTAATGGGAAAGCAGAATATGAGAAAACTAGACAACTAAAACCGCACAATATTTTGAATACAAGCTTACCATACTGTAACATTTTTACAGTAGGTCAAAATGGGGCCTAAAACATTCACTGTCTGTCTTTAACATTTATACTGTGTAACAAAAATACCAAAGACCTCTCAGAAAGCAGCATGACCTGAAATCATTTCAATGGTTTAATGCTTTTGATTAAATAGCACATCAGTATAATAATATCATAAATGTATATTGTTAAATCAACCTTAGATTTAATTTAGGCTAGACGGATTCTATGTGCATTATGGTAACATCACAAAGTGCTTTTTTCAGTAAATATGATAAAAATGAGATCAAGATGGGAATTTTTCTTTAACAGTTATAACTATTTTTTCATCTTTCATTTTTTCATGGAATTGACAGCTGGTGTATTGACAATGAGATATTTTACTCATCTTAAAGCACATGTGGAACCCAACCCATCAATTTGTTTTTAACATACAAAAAGATATGAAGATATGAACAATAATAAATTATTTTTATTGGTATAACCGCTGTGCCTAGGAGTCCTAGCCACAGACCGGGACCCCATTGTGCTAGGCACGGTACGAACACAGCACAAAAAGCCGGTCCTGCCCCAAAGAGCATCTTACAATTTAAATATAAGACCAGAGATAACAGAGGGTTATAGACAGATGGGGAAATGCAAGGTAACAAGAAGACAATATTGGTCAGCATGGTAGGCAATGATCTGAGTGCACTAGCGGCTTAACCACTGTTAAGTTTATTATAGGCATCACGGCAGAGGAGATTTTTAAGGAGGGATTTGAAGGAGGACAATGAAGTAGCTTTGTGGATGTTTAAGGAGGAGCTCCTCAGCTCTACTGAAAAAATGACTTTTGTGATAGACCCAGGTCAGTTGGGTACAGCAGAGTAGCAGAAAGCAGATCTACTGGCCACTGGATTAACCGTTTTCTGTTCCCTGACTGACCAGAGCAGGGGCTGCTCCTGGCTAATGTGACCACCTGACTCTAATTAAGGCCCCCTCTGATAATATAAAAAGGCTCACTCCACTCAGGCAAAGAGAAGCCAGAGGAGACGAAGTGTGGCTGAATGGCTGGTTAATGAATACCCTCAAGCCTTTAGTAAGGGAGCCCTGAGGTAAGGGTGAAGAAGGGAGAAGCAGGAGAACTGTGGGGAAGTGGCCCAGGGAAATGTAGAGACTCTGGCAGTAAAAGGTTGGCTGCCAACAGCTGCTACCATAAGGGTCCCTGGGCTGGAACCTGTAGTAGAGGGTGGGCCCGGGTTCCCCCCAACCCATCACTACAGAAACACCTCCTGGGAGGGGAAAACAGGCCCCTGTCAGGACAGGAGGCTAAACTGTAGGAGCAACAGAGTCTGTGGGAATTCTCTCACGAACCTCCATTGCTGGCTTATGATGAAAAGGGCTCAGTAGACTGTATCCCTGGCCCTAGAGAGAGAAGAGCTAAGCAGTAAGCCTCTGAAGCTAGCATAAACCGCCTGGAAGTGCGGGACCCATGGGGACAAGGTCGGAGCTCTGCCACACTTTGTAAACATGGCTCCTGCTTACACAACTTGTCTTAGATTCACATCAGGTGACCTTACTGACAAAGTCTTTCTACTACCTTTCACGCCTTTTACCACTGGAGTAGAAGAATTTTTCTGGAGGAAACGCATCATATTAGAGAACATATTAATTGGCATGATGTCAAACATAAGTTTGAGTCAGTATTGACGAGGACAGGTGTGTTGAAAAATGCCTACGGTTAATGAGGAACAGCTTTTTCATTTTTACTCCTAACTGTCTTTGTCTACACTAAGGGCAAAATTATGTTGAACACTGTCAGTTACAATTTGACAGGTTTCAGAGTAACAGCCGTGTTAGTCTGTATTCGCAAAAAGAAAAGGAGTACTTGTGGCACCTTAGAGACTAACCAATTTATTAGAGCATAAGCTTTCGTGAGCTACAGCTCACTTCATCAGATGCATATCGTGGAAACTGCAGCAGACTTTATATATACACAGAGAATATGTGTTTTCTAACACCTATTAATTGCAAACTGAGTATATTTCATCTGGAAATCACCCACATGAAATATCACCCACATGGCCCACTCTGCCATTTTTCAGAGTAGAAATGAGATTTTAAATATTTGTTTTATATTTTTAATTGTACTAAAGTGAGTTTTCAGTAAACTTCCAAGATTCCATCTTATGAGAAAAGAACAGCACACCCTGCTTACTGGCACATTACCAAAGCTGGCCCGAGGATTTGGCCCTATCCAAACTAAGAGAGTAGGGCTCTGAACAGATTTCTGTGACAGTCTCATCTAGAGGTATGAGGCAGGGCATTGCACCTGTTTCTACTTGAAGAAGGAACGTGAGCCCCATGTAGCCAGCTCCTGTGTCCACAACACAAATTACTAGAGCTGGTTGAAATATGGTAGCTATTTCCCACAAAGATTTAAACGTGAAAATTTTAGTTTTGTTTTTAAATCTTTTTTCCTACTTCCCCTCCCACTCTCTTTTTCAATGGAAAAGAGGGAGGAGAGGTTAAAAAAACCACACACACACAAATAAAATATTTTATTCCAGCTGACAAATTTTTTTCATTTTGCTAAAAAAAAAAAAATGCATTTTTAATCCCTTTAAAAGAAACCATTTTTCCATTAAAAAGTTTTTGACCACCTCTCCAAAATATATTTAGGGTTTGATTCACCAGAGTGTTTCTCCTGTCTGATGCTGGTACAAGTCCACTGACAGCAGTTTTCAAAACTCAGTCCCTAGGCTGGTATCCAGGTTGGCAGTGGCAGAAACAGCAGCACGCTTCATCCTTGGGTAAGGGAAATAGCCATATTAACGCTCTAGTATGTTCCCAGCTGATCCACAACATAGCATGGATGGAGTCACCAGAATTTTAACATAGACCTCTCCCATAACAGCTCCACTGCTGTAAGGTTCAACAGTACGTGTAATCAAAAAAGAGGGGGCCAGAGTCTTTTTCTCTGAAGCTTCCCATTACAAAATAAAAGAGGGGACACTACCTTCCATTTTCAACTGCTCAAGCATCATCACAGGGTGTGTAATCTGGAAGATAGTGGCAGCGCTTCCAGAAAAGATTACTGACTGACTAAATTCAAGAGGTGGTGAGGAGGAGGGGGGGGAAAGCCCACATGAGGGAAGAAATGAACCCTTACACCAGTACGTTGAAATAAGCTCTTAGAAACCCATGTACGTCAATGTCGCAGTATTGACATTGCCAATAGCAACTCCAAAGACAAAATCTACTGTGATTTTTTTCCCCCCAAGATTTTAAAAATGGTAAAGGATGGTTGGTCTTCTGATTAAGTTAAAGGACTAGGAGTCGGGAGTTCTGGGTTCTGTTCCTGGCTCTGATTAAAAACTTCTTCTGGGACATTGCATAAATGACAGCCCCCTCTCTGCCTCAGTTTCCCCATCAATAAAACTGGAATAAGGACCTCCTTCATGGGGATGTTTGGCATCTTAATTCATTAAAGCATTTTGAGATTCTCTGATAGAAGGTGCAAAGCACGGCAAAGCAATAGTGCAACCTGTTAACTATTTTCTTTGTGTTATCCCATTATTGTGTGAGAATGTATGAAGAACAGTTTAGAGTTTCTCAGCTTTTTGTTCACCAAGAATTAGGAATGCTGTCTTTGACAGATCACATGTGCATTAATATGGAAAACTTCTTGGCCTAGACATACTTCATTGTACCTGTAGTATGTAGTTCTATATTGTGTCACCTCACACCTGCTTATATGATGCTACATTGTTCATGTTTGTTTCGCACTGAGTAAAGTTCTTTTCAAGAAGTAAGGCACACTATATTTTTGTAAAATATTTAAGTACTATAAATGGTTGAATTCATTTATTATGCTACTAGTATTTTAGATTAAAATACAAAATTCAGAGTCTCAATCTATTATGAAAGAGAGGTTTCCAAAGAGTATTTATGACATCTCTGGAATTGCTCCGCTTCCGCCTACATTCACAACAAGCCATCCTTCAAACAGCTCAGCTGGAATCATTGTGCTGAATGGTAAATCTTAGAGGACTAAGTCATGCAGCTACCTGGAAAGAAGAAGAATCCTTCATATTGTATTTATAAATGCTAAATGGCCCGGCAAACTACTCTGAGATTTCTCATGCTCAGCTCCTCATTTTCTCTTGCATGGTCATCTGTAGGACAGCTCTGGAAAACAAGGCAGCCATTTTCTCTTAAGCTGTTACACTCAGCAAACCAGATTGAAGTGCTTGATAAGCCGCTGTTCTCTTCCGAGCCTGCAGCAATCGGAGGGGAAAAACAACCAATCAACCACAAACAGGTAGCAACCACATCCATTTTTGTTCTTGCCTGATATGACTCAGACTCCACAGATGGGGACCAGGAGGAGGAGGGGTGAGGAAAGGGAGGCCTGGATACAAACAAATCAATATGCATGTCACTCCAGCATTATGTGATTTACTGATTTTACAGTTTATCCCCATAATACCTTAGCAGTTGAGCTTCCTTTTAACACTGTGTTAGAGAAAGAAAGACAACACTTTCTTGTCTTTTGAAAAAAAATGTAACACTGTATAAATCGTCCAAAAAAGGCTCTTTACAAACATAATTTAAAGAAGCCTAAAAAAAAAAAGCCTGGGTAAAGGTAAGGAAGCAAAATTGTTAAGATGTGCTCTAGACACACACATATATATGTATACATGTGGGTGACATTTTCAAAAGTGCCTAGAGATTTTCAGTGCCCAACTTGACACACCTTAAAGAGGCCTGATTTTCAAAAAGTGTTGTGCAGTCTGGCTCCTTTTAGAGAGCCCAAATTGGGCATCCAAAATCACTTGTCACTTTTGAACATTTAAGTAGTGTGTGTGTGTGTGTGTGTGTGTGTGTGTGTGTGTGTGTGTTTTTACATACACCCACACTCTAGGTGGGTGAGAAGTAATAATTTAGATTGCCTAACACTTTCCTTTATAAAAATTTTACTGACCATTTTTTTAAGAGCTGTAACATCTCCCTAGTTAGCAGCAGGACCTTGAAATTTGGCAGTGGAAGACCTGGAATCAGGAAGGTATCCTTTGCAGTCCCCACAGTAAATGTTAACCACGTTGTAAACTGCTGAAAAAGACGCCATTACCCACTCGTGTTTTGCTTACTAGAGTTTACTAGAAGCTGGCTGCTAAATTCCCTCAACATTCCATCAGCACCATGCATGTACTGCCCTGGTTTCTTTCTTTAGCGTGCAAAGCACACAAAACTGCTTCAGAAAGGACACAGACAAAATGGATCCTCCTCCTCCTCAAAATGGACCCTTGTCATCCTCCTCTCCCTGCTACTTTCCCCCTTTGGTCTAAGGAAAATACACTGGGTTTGGATCCAAGAGACAGTTAGTTCAAATCTCATTTCTTCTGTTGACTGGTAATAATTCTGGGTCCTACACAACCCTCATTAATGAGCAAGGCACTGTACTCCACTGAGAGGTTACTCAAATGGGAATAAAACCCTAAGAAAATCTTGCAGCCCCTCCCCCCCATCACTTAGCCATACTACCTCTCAGAAAGAATCTGCCAAATCTATGCACGTGGCTCTTGAGTTTGCAAAATGCATACATAACTCTCTGTTTCAGAGTTATGCATTTTTCTCTAGTGGCTGGTCCTCAGAAGATAACAGTCTAATCCTACTGCCAGCTATTGTGGTTAACCTTTTAGGTCAAGTTTTAGAGGTCTGATGCAGTGCTGAAGGTGTAGGGTTTCCATCCTGCTGATAGCACATGGTGGGTGGGGATGTGGTATAGCTGCACATAATAAGAATTACTTTTTCCCTTTTTCTTTATATAAAAAGACCACTTAGGAAATTAGATACAAAAATCCAAATGATGTTGTTAAGATTGTAAAGCACTCAAATGTTAGGAAATTCAAGAATTAAGTTTGCCCACACAACCTCAATTTTGCGCCCTTTTGTGTATGCATTCGCAATCTTTAATTGCATGATGATACACTGCCCTCCCATCCTAGGAGATCGTTTAATTATATCCCAACATTCCTTTATATTGGATGAAGCCTGCTAGTTTAAGGATTTCCAGTACGTCTTATTTTTTTGTGCCTGAAGAACAGTTCTCTGTAGCTCAAAAGCTTGCATCTTCCACCAACAAAAGTTGGTCCAATAAACGTTATTACCTCACCCACCTTGTCTCTCTCTTTAAAATGGAAAGTCAGCGTAAAAAAAGTGGGATGTCTGTATTTCAAACACAAACACACAAATTCCATCACCCATTGTAAAAGTTATTGATACACAGCTGACTGCTACCACTAGTGAATGAAGACCGTTTTCACTACTGTAACTTTGGCTTTTTTTCCCCCATTGGGGTAAAAACATAAGCCTTCTCTATGACAGAAATATACGTGCATCATGACACTTTTGGGGGGGAATACAGGAAAGTAGAGGTCTGAGCAGTGCAAAGTATTCTCACTCCACTATAATTTAAAATATGTAAAACCACAGTTCTAGCAATCATGTCATTGCATCACATGAAGGTGGCAACAAAAACAAACAAAAAAGATGCAAATAAAATCACCCACTTGTTTTTCATTCATCCCAGTAACACGAAATGGGCCAAAAATCAAAATAGCTTGTGCATTTTGACACCATGGTCTTAATACATGAAATCCTTGTGGTATGATGCCATTTTCACAAGTGAAGACTATGGGTAAGATCCTCACCCATGATCCAGAAAAGGCTTTACACTAGGTAAAAGGTCTGGAACAGTATAAAAGGGCATTAAAAGCCTGGATATCTCCAGGGGAGGATTCCTCCAGTGCAGAAACTGTGGCGACAGCTGTAAGACTGCCTTCCAAGGACTCCTTTGCAGGCCCGAGTATAGGGAATCTGCTGCAGACAGGATTTGGGGCACAGGGTGATGGGTGCGTCTGCAGCATGCAACACTGCAGTGATTCCAGGCAGTGCTGCACTATGTGGCAGGCTGGGGAGAACAGGCCCCCACAGCTGTCTGTTACATCAAGATCCACGGAACAGTCCAAGATGGGAAGGGCACAAAGGTGGCTTCTTAAAGCCACCATAGCCCACCTCCCTTAGCTGTAAATTCTGTACCACACCTCTGGAAGGTGCAGCTTGGAATCTCACCCAATAAAGCAATAAAGAACCACTATTCTACAATGCACCAGTTTCAAAGCTGTTATAACCACACACCGGGCAATGGTAAGTATAACAAAGACATTCCCAAGTGGGAGGGGAGAATAAGAAAGCAGCATGAAGAGGGGAAGGGCAAGGTGGATCAATACAAAACAAAACAGTTACGGGATTCTGAGCACATCTGTATTTCAGGGTATTCCACTATATCTTCTTTAGTTACTCAGTATACGCAACCATGCATTTCCCCAGGTATATGTACACACCCCCAGATCCTTCGTTATTTTATATAATGCTATAGGAGAAGTCCCATTTTACTAGCACGTTTCACGTTTACAATTCAATTTTTGATATTCAAGAAGAAAGAGGGCTGTCTGCAATTATTCTAATCTTTACCCTGCCAAAGGTAAGGGAATACTGAAGTATTACACAGAATAGGGAAAATAAGTTTACAGTAACATTTCACCGGGGGGGGGGGGGGCACATTTTACTGTTACTGCTCTGTGCTGCACCAGAGTCCATTATAACAATATTAAATTTGTAGAAACTAAATTTAAGACTGCACATTCTATTTGTCAAATTATGGAGTTTAATTGGACTACTGGCAGTTCCTGTTTGTTGCCTCTAAATTAGCATCCTTTACTTCATGTTTCATTGCTATTTCCCTTTTAGATTTTTGTTGTGGCTGTTATAGTTTATGAGGTATTATTGATCTAAGCAGCTTACACTAGGTGTTATTCATGCAAAATGATGTACTTACTTGAGGTATAAAAATAAATGTGTTATTATCTTTGAGTGCAAGATACTGTAAAGGTGTCATCTGCTCTGACCCTTTCATCCATGAGGATCCCTTTTGCAGATTCAGAGCTATAGAGAGTTACACCCAGCATATCAGGATAGTTCACCATAGTGGCCACACTATCAGAGGCTCGTTCACCTGCACATCCACCAATGTGATATATGCCATCATGTGCCAGCAATGCCCCTCTGCCATGTACATTGGTCAAACTGGACAGTCTCTACGTAAAAGAATAAATGGACACAAATCAGATGTCAAGAACTATAACATTCATAAACCAGTCGGAGAACACTTCAATCTCTCTGGTCACGCAATCACAGACATGAAGGTCGCTATCTTAAAACAAAAAAACTTCAAATCCAGACTCCAGCGAGAAACTGCTGAATTGGAATTCATTTGCAAATTGGATACTATTAATTTAGGCTTAAATAGAGACTGGGAGTGGCTAAGTCATTATGCAAGGTAGCCTGTTTCCTCTTGTTTTTTCCTACCCCCCCCCCCCAGATGTTCTGGTTTAACTTGGATTTAAACTTGAAGAGTGGTCAGTTTGGATCAGCTATTACCAACAGGAGAGTGAGTTTGTGTGTGTATGGGGGTGGGGGGGATGTGAGAAAACCTGGATTTGTGCAGGAAATAGCCCAACTTGATTGTCATGCACATTGTGTAAAGAGTTGTCACTTTGGATGGGCTATCACCAGCAGGAGAGTGAATTTGTGTGGGGGGGTGGAGGGTGAGAAAACCTGGATTTGTGCTGGAAATGGCCCACCTGATGATCACTTTAGATAAGCTATTACCAGCAGGACAGTGGGGTGGGAGGAGGTATTGTTTCATATTCTCTGTGTATATATAAAGTCTGCTGCAGTTTCCACGATATGCATCTGAGGAAGTGAGCTGTAGCTCACGAAAGCTTATGCTCTAATAAATTGGTTAGTCTCTAAGGTGCCACAAGTACTCCTTTTCTTTTTGCGAATACAGACTAACACGGCTGTTACTCTGAAACAAAAAATGCTTTCAGTGTTGCCGGGAAGAATGATAGGAATGCATAACAGCTGCTGGGGATACCCATGTGTAATAATAAAACTCGCACCTCATATGGCCCAACTCGCACCTCATATGGCCCTCATATGGCCCAACTCACCTTTGCATCAGGTTGATTTTGGGAGAGGAATTGTGCCTTTCCATAGTGCTTCTTGCTCAATGTTTAATGGGCACCTGGGCACAATTCCCCATTCTACTTCTTTGGTGACCAACCAGCAACCCAGTTTTCCCCAAACCATCTTCTAGGCCAGGAATCAGCAACCTTTGGCACGCAGCCTGTCAGGGAAATCCGCTGGTGGGCCAGGATGGTTTGTTTACCTGCAGTGTTTGCAGGTTCGGCCGATCGCAGCTCCAACTGGCCGCAGTTCGCCGTCCCAGGCCAATGGGGGCTGTGAGAAGCGGCACAGGCCGAGGGATGTGCTGACCGACATATCCCACAGCCCCCATTGGCCTGGAATGGTGAACCACAGCAAGTGGGAGCTGCAATCGGCCAAAGCTGCGGACGCTGCAGGTAAACAAACTGTCCCAGACCGCCGGCGGATTTCCCTGACAGGCCGTGTGCCAAAGGTTGCCGATCCCTGTTCTAGGCCCTGGCAAACAGCCTGCTTGACCCCCTAATTATTCCACAGAGGGAACCAGGAAATCCATGCTGGATGCTTCTGCTTTTCCTTTAAACCTTGCTCAGACTGAGATGCCCCCACTTCAGTGGGGTTTTCCCCAATTCACTATATTGCATTCTAGGATATCTCAGGATCAGAGCAAGGTTTCAAGAACTAGCAGTAGTGCCACCGAGCAGGAAATTCCCAGGTTCTTCAGCAAAATACATTACCCAAATTCTGAGGAAGGGGAAAGTAGGTCTACTAACTGGCCCCTTCAAACAAACCAAACCAGACTGGATAAAATGGAACTGTAGTCTGCCTCTCCATGCCCCCAGGGAGCTAAAAATGGAGCAGACCAGCCAAGGTGCTCCTGAAGATGTTAGTGGTTTCGGTGGATAGAAAGACAAAGGTCCTCTCTTCGGAAGATACTATGAGGTAAGCGTGGAACTTGAGCCTGCTGGGAACTGTATACAGAAGCAGGGGCTGGTCTTGGCCCAAGCTTCATCAAAGGTCACCAAAACAAAGGCTCACACAAAAATTGAAACCCACCATCTTTTTTGAGGGTTCAGATTTTGTGGTGAAAGTTCAGCACAGCTCTAGTCAGAACCTGCTATACTAGCAGGAGCTTGAGGTCTTGTAAGCAGGTGTGAGGAATCAGGAAATAAGATTGAGAAGAGATCCTTACTGGTAGTTTGTTGTAGGGTGTCTTTCCTCCAACATATTGCTGGAGCCAAAAGGTTTTTTATTCAGCATAATAAATTGAATTGAGATAAATCTGCATACATTGTACTATCAACAACAGTGCAGTGAAGGAGCCAAAGTAAAGATGTAAAGTAAAGATAATTTTGTGATATCCAGGTCACAGCAGATCAGCCATTTGAGGATATGCAACGGGCAGAGAGGACAAGTGCCCCCTCTCACAATAGCAGTTATTTCAATGCAAACCTTCCCCCTCCCCCACACAGTAGAAAGAGAATTTAGTGTTCAAGAATTAATACTGACACCCCTTCCTATACTGATAATACAGCTTAGTGCTCTAAAATATTTAATTCTAGACTATTATTTGCAATTCACCATTAAGGGTTAAAACAAAAACAAAAATAGGGCAGAGCAGATACAGTAATAAAAGGGTGACATTTTTAAGGTGTTTGAAAGTACATGCCCTTTGCTGAGATTTCACCAGGACAGTTTAGCTAGGGTAAAATGCAATGAGGCTTTGCAAGAAAAAAGCCTCACCATCATGAAGACTAAATATTATGGAAAATTGGGTGTACTAATTCCATGATTCAGCTGCCACAGAATCCACCCCCACTGCAGAACTGTGCTCTGAAGTCTGAGCTTGCATTTAAAAAATTGTTATCTTATGTTTGGGAAGTTTATCTTCAATTCATATTTGGAAGAGTTAATATATGCAGTGCTGTCTTCCAGAGTCTGCAGGTTCAGAAAAAATAACTCTAAGAGAGGGATAAAGTCCCATGAACCTCATGGGATATTAATGCTGCCACTGAATATAACATCAGGATTCTGACTCAAATATTCTGAGTTAACTAAGACTGCATCTAACTGGCATATATAAACATACGTGTTTGTAAGCAAAAACAAACGTTCCACAATAATAGTACCATACAGTCTATTTCTTATGGTACATGAACAGATATCACTTGTTGGCCAAGTTCATTAGCAATGGAAACCTGGAGTTAATCAGCTTAGTTTTCACCCTGCAGTTACAGGGAATAAATAATTAAAGATTATTTTAGAAGGTGAGAAAACTTTATTTATATTTATATATTTATAAACTCTTCTTAGGTTGCCACACTAACAAAAACAAAGGCATTTAGAGAGCTGTTAAGATAATAACAACAAAATTGGGCTCTAATGATCTGTCAGATGTTGGTTAGGGTAGTCGTTTTAAGATCTGGCAAAAAAGATGGGAAAATCTCTATAGGCCACCTATCCAAAGTGTTAGATATAAGAGAAATCAGAAATGTTCATGAAAATACTCCTTAGAGTGGTAATTCACAAAGATCCTGATTCTGATAGATTCTAATGCCACAAGGAACCACTATGATCATTTCATCTGGCCTGGTATCCTTCCACTGCCTGTATAAGTAATACAGAATCAGCCCCTACATGATCATAAAATGTATTCTATACCTAATATTTAAATAGGGCACCTGAGTCTCTGTTGCTTTGTATTTTGTATAGTCATTTACAAGTGCCAAGAGTGAGTATAAAATGCTGATTCTGCAGTGTTTTAACACCACTTTATACTGGTTTTGAACAGGTATAAATGACTGTGCAACGTCGTGGAGAATCAGGCCCCAGATACGTAAGCCCAGAGCAATTCTTGAATTTGTTTTTGTTAAAATGGAAAACAGGATGTAGTGAGAAATAGAAATAGTGACCATAATCTGATTAGGTGTGTAATTAAGACTAAACTGTGAGATCAATAAAGGGAAAGATAAGGAAGTTATTTTTCAGCACAGTATGTTGAGGGGAATATAGGAAATCTGGTGGAAATTTAATGGCATAAAGTAACAGATGGCAGACACCCACATGACATGAAATATGTTTGAAGATTATTGGCTGAACAGCATGATTAAGAATATATGCTATCTAGCAAAATACTATGGGTCAAATTATGATGTACAGAGTTAGGTCTTAAAAATACTATCTTCAAATTTAGACAACATACTTTTTAAAAAAAGAGACAAGCTCAGACAAATGGGAGAAATTTAAAAGGAAAGCAACACAAATGACTAAGCTTTGGGAAGTAAGGAAAAGGGAAATTTGAGAGAACAGAGCATGTTTTGGCTAAATAAAAGACTAAGGGGAAACACAACTGTCTACAAAAATGCCACAGGGGCCAATTAGATACATTAATCAGCAAAGATGGAACAAGAAATAATGGGCTCAGTACAGAGAAGAAAATTTGGGTTATCTATTAGGAAACACGTTGTAAGAACAGTTAGACAACAGAACAAGCTACCAAGGGAAGTGATAGAAACACCATCACGTTGGGTACCTAAAGCCTGCCAGGAATGATTTAGGGATAGTTAGATCAATCCTGCCATGAAGAAAGGGGACAGATTAGATGATCCATAGTATATCTTTTCCAATCCAAATGATACTATGGTGGATACACTTCAGCAGAAACTCTTCTGGAAGCTACTCCTTCCTATACAGTTATACTACACTAGGATAAGGTCCTCACACTTAAGTGGTACATTTGCCAGGCCCAATTGGATAATACCAGGCTTGCTGTACCAGTCTTTGCTGAGCCACTTGGGGTGATCCTGTCCCCCCTATCTGCCAACAATTAATAAATCCATGTGTGGAACTCCTTAAGCCTCAGTAAAATAAAACACTTAAAAAAACCCCAGAAACTTTATGCAGACTTTACCAATTCCAAAGGAGATGGGAACCGGTAATACACAGTTAAGTGGAGTAGACACAAGCCCAGGTTATCAATGTGGAATGACCATTAGCTGTTTATTTGTTTAGACTTATTTAAAATGTCTCCTCTTGTTGCACACACAACATTTATTAAGAAATCACTATACAGTTAGACTAATATTTAAATTAAAATCCTTCCCTTAAGAAAAATCCTTCAATTAAAGCTTTCCACCACTCCTTCTCTTCCACTTTGCCCTCCAACCCAGGAATAGAGAATAGCAAAACTTTGCAGTGTGACCTGAAGGTCAGCAAATTCTAGCTCTGATACACCAACAAGGTAAATTATTTCCAAAGGAAGGGGCCTCTCATGACAAAGCCTTGCCTCAGTCCCCCACCAATGTAAACTAGGGGACTGGTAGCCTGAGCACCTCAGCTGATATCAGTTACCACTGTGTCACACAAAGTAGTCTCCGAAGTAATCAGGAACCAAACCGCTTAGGGCAGTAGGTTAAAAACAACACCTTAGATTGCAACAGAAATGAAATGGAAGCCACTATGGAGCACAGATGTCACATGCTCCCTGTAAGAAACACCCCTTAAATGAGAAGCTGCCAACTGGAGTTTCTCTGAGTGATCTTAAGGTGAAGCCCCATGGAGAAGTAATTGTCATCTCCAGATTGGATTACTGCAAAAGCAGGGATAATAACTACAGTTAGGAAACAAGTGGATGCTGGGCCATCATAAAACAGCTTGGAAACAGAAGAAGAGAAAGCCAAAATGATGCTGACTTCAAAGCAGCTTTGGAAAGGGCATTGACCTTTGACTGGCTAAGAAAGCAAGCAAGCAAGAACCTCTGTTGTACCCTATATCAGGAGAGGGGAAAGAGTTCTTGGATTTAGGCCCAGTTAATATGAAATAGGAACTGATAGTAAAGCTACCTTCTATCAGGCAGCCTGGACTGATAGTACCCACTTGTGTATTTGAAAACTTGTGCTGTGTGTTTCCCCTTGGAGCTCCACTAAATTCCCTTTGTTCATGTACAAAACATCTTGGTTTAAGGAGTCTTAAACCAAACACTCACATTCTGTCAGAGAGAGTAGAAGCTCCCTCAGTTAAGAAAGTCAGCTATGGTCAGAGATCACCCCATACTTACTCAAAGGATGGAGCAGACGTCAATAGACTTCTTGGCATCCATCCATAGTACAATTTCCTACAGCTATTACACTGATGATTCAAATCTAATTTTAACAAGCAAGCAAGCCTTCTGCTGTCAGCAACCATTGTTCCAAGACAGAAGAAAAATACGTGAAACACATTTTCATGCCTTTCCACACCTATATTTTTATATTGTTTTGTATTCTTGGGGAGGGGCACAGGAAGGGGGAAAAAAGAGAATTTTTCCCCTTGTGGAGAGAAGCTAGCAATTTTAGCACTAACCAACACATAAATCGTTTTAAATTTGTCCCCCGAATCTTTGTATAAGAGGTGGTGCTGTCTAATTTCAGAATTAAATCTTTAAAGCACAATGCTGTCCTAAAATTTTCACTGAAGAAAGTACAGAGAAGCAACAGGTTGCTATGACAATGGATCAGATTCCAGAAATGTTTCCCCTATCTGAGGAATTAAGAGTCTTTTAATTAAATCATACAAAGCCAACATGTTCTTAACATCCATTAGTCAAATTTAGTTCTAAATGGGAGGCTCTCATCCAGCTTTCAAACAAACAAACAAAAACAGAACGTGCACATCTTCTCTTTCCTGTTGAGTTTGTGCACATCAGGGTAAACACAATGGGCCATGATGCTAAGCTGCAAAGAAACAATCAATCTACATGACCACACATTGTCACATGAGATGGGTTTGTCAGACATGTTTCTGAGCCCAGATACGAGACAGACCAATAGGTTCTTTTCTTTTTTGGTTTTGACCATAGAAGAGAATAGCCTATGTCTTTATGCCAACAAAAAAAGTTTATATACAGTATTTATGGACAAAATAGGAACCGAATGATCATATGGCAAAAGGCAAAGTCTAATCTATTGTACACCAACCTGATCATAAAGAACTAATAGGCATGGAGTGGTCATTAATCATCATCAGTTTTGGAGATTACTCAACAAAAATACTATACATGTGGCCTGGGATTCTGTCTATACTCAGGGATAATAAGATGAAGTGGACAAACCTTTCTGACAACATCTATATGATTAGCCAAATTTGCTCTCAGTTGCAACAAAAATCAAGTCAGCCATGTGGCACTTCCTGTTTATCTGTGGCATTTTTTTAAAAAAAGATTAAGCTAAATAGAGATGTCATTAAAACAAATGACATCCTGTGGTATTGATGCGATGAATTCCTATATTTAGAATGCATACTGCAGTGAGGTATTTATACCTTGCCATGGAAAATGTTTACTTTTTAATGGAATCCACTGTACATTTAACTGCAAAACAGGTATAGAAAATACTACTTATGTCAACATTGCCTGGTTAATCACTCATTTAAAAAAACACAACGACATTGTCCAAAGCTAAGCAATGTCCACATTTGTGAATGGAGCTGTTAAAACATGAGAAATCAAGTGCTGTGTGTCTTCTCAGATGGACCTTGTAGAACATCTGAGAGGTATTTAATCTGATCTCTTTTGTAAACTTGAATAGGTTCATATTCTATAGATTGGTTTCAGAGTAACAGCCGTGTTAGTCTGTATTCGCAAAAAGAAAAGGAGTACTTGTGGCACCTTAGAGACTAACCAATTTATTTGAGCATGAGCTTATGCTCAAATAAATTGGTTAGTCTCTAAGGTGCCACAAGTACTCCTTTTCTTATTCTATAGATTCTCCATCTAAAAAACCCTCAAATTTTTTCACTCTCTCCTCCCCTCAAGCGCCAAAGGATTTTTTTTAAAAGCAGTAGCATTAATTAAATGTTGTATTAGAAGTGTCTGCAACATTACCAGACAACTTCCACAGTAAATAAAGACTGAGAGAACAATTCTGTAATTCTGGAAACAATAAAATGTAGTTTGTTTGGTTTGTATTTCCAAATTCTCTCTATAAAGAAATAGCACCAAGCATTCAAATAGTTACTCACATGGGCATATATTAAGGGTGGGGGAGAGACTCTCACCTAACGACATATTAAAATGTCATATCTGCCATGGGATGCTTCAAGAGAAGCACTTGATAAATCCTGCGTTCCAAGAGGTAGCTCTGCAACATTTCCTGCCATGTTACCAAACTTGGTTCTCAACTTACATATAGTACTTACAACACTGTAGTTCTCACATATCCTGTTACCAAAATAAGCTATCGCCCCAGCTCAAGAATATATACTTATACAAATACATCTACCCTGAATCAGAGACCTTTGCATATTTTAAGGCCAGAAGGGACCATTGTAATCTGACCTCCTGCATAACACAGGCCATAGAATTCCACCCAGTGGTTCCTGCATTTAGCCCATAGCTTCTGGTTGAACAAAGTATAACTTTTAGAAAAATATCAAAACTTGATCTAAAGGCTTAAAGTGATACATCCCTAGAATAATTGTTCCAATAGTTAATTAACCTCAGTGGAAAAATTTGCCCTTCATTTCCAGTCTGAATTTGTCTAACTTCAATTTCCAGCCATGAGATCTTGTTATATCTTTGCCTTCAAGATTAAATAAACCTCTACTGTCAGAAATACTAACATAGGTATCCACAGATTGAAAGGTGATAAGGTAATTAGATTGCGCTTCATTGGTCATTCACTCAAAGACAGGTTCTCCAGAATAGTTCCTTCTTGAACTATATTCTGAATACTTTCCAATTTTTTTAAATTTAAAAAAAAAAAAATCCCTGTTAAAGTATGGATACCACACCTGATACAGTATTCTAGCAGTAAAATCACCAGTGCTATATACACAGTCAATACTACCTCCCTACTCCTTACTCAATAGTCCCTGTTTATAGAACCAAAGATTGTATTACCTCTTTTATCCACAGCTTTGCACTGGGAGCGTATGGTTCAGGTGGTTATCCACCATGACCTTGACTGTACCTTTATTATGCACAAATGACAAAAAGACAAACAAAATTGTAACGAAGGTTGGAAAAAAGCATGCTTTCAGGGCTTTTAACTAGGGCTGTCGATTAATCGCAGTTAATTCATGCGAGTAACTCAAAAAAATTAATCACTTTTTAAAAAATTAATCACAGTTTTAATCACACTGTTAAACAACAGAATACCAATAGAAATTTATTGAATATTTTGGATGTTTTTCTACATTTTCATATATATTGTATTCTGTGTTGTAATTGAAATCAAAGTGTATATTATTTTTATTACAAATATTTGCACTGTAAAAACAAAAGAAACAGTATTTTTCAATTCACCTCATACAAGTATTTTTCAATTCAATAGTGCAATCTCTTTGTCATGAAATTGCAACTTACAAATGTAGATTTTTGTTGTTGTTACATAACTGCACTTAAAAACAAAACAATGTAAAACTTCAGAACCTACAAGTCCACTCAGTCCTACTTCTTGTTCAGCCAATTGCTCAGACAAACAAGTTTGTTTACATTTACAGAAGATAATGGTGCCCTCTTCTTATTTACAATGTCAAAAGAAAGTGAGAACAGGCATTTGCATGGCACTATTGTAGCCGGCATTGCAAGGTATTTACGTGCGAAATATGCTAAATATTCGTATGCCCCTTCATGAATGCCCAACATTCATGCTTCGGCCACCACTCCAGCGGACATGCTTCCATGCTGATGACGCTCATTAAAAAAATAATGTGTTAATTAAATTTGTGACTGCACTCCTTGGGGGAGAATTGTATGTCCCCTGCTCTGTTTTACCCACATTCTGCCATATATTTCATGTTATAGCAGTCTCGGAGGATGACCCAGCACATGTTGTTCATTTTAAGAACACTTTCACTGCAGATTTCACAAAACGCAAAGAAGGTACCAATGTGAGATTTCTAAAGATAGCTACAACACTCGACCCAAGGTTTAAGAATCTGAAGTTCCTCCAAAATCTGGGAGGGTTAGTGTGGAGCATGTTTTCAGAAGTCTTAGAAGAGCAACACTCTGATGTAGAAACTACAGAACCCGAACCACCAACAAATAAAATCAACCTTCCACTGGGTGGCATCTGACTCAGATAATGAAAGTGAACATGTGTCGGTCCGTACAGCTTTCGATTGTTATCGAGAAGAACCAGTCATCAGCATGGGCGCATGTCTCCTGTAATGGTGGTTGAAGCATGAAGGGACATAGTGCATCTGGCACATAAATATCTTGCCACACCAGCTACAACAGTGCCGTGAGAACTCCTGTTCTCACTTTCAGGTGTCATTGTAAACAAGAAGCAGGCAACATTATCTCCTGAAAATGTAAACTCGTTTGTCTGAGCAATTTCCTGAATAAGGAGTAGGACTGAGTGGACTTGCAGGCTCTAAAATTTTTACATTGTTTTATTTTTGAATGAAGATTTTTTTGTACATAATTCTACATTTGTAAGTTCAAATTTCACGTTAAAGAGATTGCACTACCGTACTTGTATTAGGTTAACTGAAAAATACTATTTCTTCTGAGGGGTTTTCAGTGCAAATACTTGTAATCAAAAATAAATATAAAATGAGCACTGTACACTTTGTATTCTGTGTTGTAATTAAAATCAATATATTTGAAAATGTAGAAAACATCCAAAATATTTAAATAAATGGTATTCTATTATTGTTTAATAGTGCGATTAATCATGCAGTTCATTTTTGTAATCGCTCAATTAATTTTTTATTTGCTTGACGGCCACCTTTAAACTATAATGGGGCTGAAAATACCAGGATAGAGGAATGCCATTCTGCTATTATCTTTATAATTTAGTTGGGGTTGGTCCTGCTTTGAGCAGGGGATTGGACTAGATGACCTCTTGAGGTCTCTTCCAACTCTAATCTTCTATGATAATTCATCATAACTGATGTGAAGTCATTTGAGTTGGAGGTTGCTCCTTCAGTGTGCCTTTTGGATGACTCTCCTCATCTGCCTTCCAACTTTTTATCAGGGTTTCACAGGGCTCTGCCATTGGTCCCCTTCTCTTCTCCCTCTATCTCTGATCTCTGGGTAATCTCACCTGCAAAAACAAATTTAACTACTATTTCTACGCTAATAACTCACATATCTAGTTCTCTACTCCAGACCCATCTTCCCCTACACAAACTAAAATTTCAGCCAGTCTCTGACATCTAGGGTGACCAGATGTCCCGATTTTACAGGGACAGTCCCTATTTTGGGGTCTTTTTCTTATATAGGCTCCTATTACCCCCCATCCCCTGTTCTGATTTTTCACATTTGCTGTCTGGTCACCTTACTGACATTTCCTCACGGCTGTCTAGGCTTTGGCTCAAGATAAACATGGCCAAAACAGAACACTTAATCTCCACCCCCATAAGCCCTCTCTCAATCATTGTGGACAACACCACCATTCTGTCATTCAGGCTCATAAAATGGCTGTCATCTTCAACTCTGACCTTTCTCTAGGTCCTCACATCCAGGTTATGTCTAAACCTTGCCAATTCTTTTTCCATAAACGTCTAAGATATGGCCTTTCTTATCCATTCACACAGCTAAGACTCTCGACCAAGCTCGCAATCTCAAATCTCGATTACTGAAACGTCATTCTCTTCGGCCTTGACAAACACAATCTTCCTTTGCTTATATACATTCAGAATACCACTCTCCTAGCCCCTCTCTTTGACCATGTTACCCCACTCCTTACATCCATCTGCTGGCTCCTCCTCCTCTGTCAAATAAAACAATCTACTTGCCTTCAAAGCCAAGACCTGTTATGGCCTAGCCCCTAATTTATCACATAACACTATCAAGATGTTGACTCACCTTTGATCGGCCAGTGATGCCAGTCTCCAATCACCCACATAAGTTTTTAAACAAGCATCTTCATGCTTTCTCTCATGCTGCCCCTTATGCTTGGGAGAAGCTCCCCATAAATATTTATAAAACTGGCTCATTATCCTCCTTTAAAATCCTTCTTAAAACTCTCCTTTTCCATGATGCCTACAAAACATTGATAACTGTTAGACTACTGGTGTGCTGAGATCATTGCCTATCATGCTGACCAATTATTAGTCTCATTATTTCCTAGTATTATCCATTTGTCTGTAACCCATCTGTTGTCTCTTGTCTTATACTTAGATTGGAAGGTCTTTGGGGCAGGGACCATCTTTTAGTCCTGTGTTTGTACAGCGCCCAGCACTGCGGGGTCATGCTGCACGACTAGGGCCCCCAGGCACTACCACAATAAAAATAATAAACAACAGAAATATAAGCATTTAGCATATTTAATTACTGTAAAAATATTTTGCTAATATCTAGTAATAAGCTTAGGACCACTTTCAAAAAAGCTTAACATCCAGCTGCTTCCATTGTCAGCAAATGCAGCTGTGGGCTGCCGAACTCTTCTTTGAAAATCTGGTCATCAATGTTTGGGGACCAGAATATGGTCAGGATTTTGAGAAATTCTAGCTACCCTAAAAGTACCTTAAAGATAATTTCACAACCAAATCTTTAAGCATTATTAAAATGTAGCATATTATACATGACATCTTGTTTGAAAATATAAATGCTGTCTGAAGCTGAGATTATGGGTAGGTGCCTAGGCTGGCTATCACAGAGGAGTAACATTCTGGAGCAGCCTTCCAAGGGGAGCAGTGGGTGCAAAAACCCTAACTTGTTTCAAGACTTAGCTTGGTAAGTTTATGGACGGGATGGTATGATGAGGTTGTGTACAATGGCATGTGGCCCATCTCCTATTAGCAAAGATCTCCAAAGGTCACAGATGGCACACTGGAAGAGGAGGGCTCTGAGTTACTACAGAAAATTCTTTCCCAGGTATCTGGCCGGTGGGTCTTGTCCACATGCTGAGAGTCTAATTGATCTCCATATTTGGGGTTGGGAAGGAATTTTCCCCCACGTTAGATTGGGGGCGGAGGAATTGCCTTCCTCTGCAGCATGGGGCATAGGTCACTTGCTGGTTAGTAACAGCATGTTAATAAAATCTGTAGATTATACTAAACTGGAAGTCACAAATACAAGTGAGGACAGAAAAATAATGCACAGGGATCTAGAAAGATAAAAATGTACAAAAATAAATGAGATTTGATTTTGAAAAATGAAAGGTACTACACATTTGGAACAAAAATAATTCTCGACATACTGAATAGAAGGGAGAAATTTGGCAGAGAAATAGAAGAGATTATGGACAGCAAACTATACTGGAGCTTGCAGGAGAATTTGGCAACAGAAAAAAAGCAAATTCATTTTCTGGGCTGCATACACAAAGAAATCAGATCATGGGCGAGAAAGTAATAGTCACTTTTATATTTATATATGTCTATAGTATGATCAGACCTAAAATTTTGTACCTATTATCAGAAAAACATTGGCAAGTTGGAGGAAGTTCTGTGACTGGCAACAAAATGGGAGCTAGAGGAACTATCTTATGAGGTTTCAGAGCAGCAGCCGAGTTAGTCTGTATCCGTAAAAAGAAAAGGAGGACGTGTGGCACCTTAGAGACTAACAATGCTTCCGATGAAGTGAGCTGTAGCTCACGAAAGCTTATGCTCAAATAAATGTGTTAGTCTCTAAGGTGCCACAAGTCCTCCTTTTCTTTTTATCTTATGAGAAAAGATTACAAGAGCTAAATATGTATAGTTTGGCTAAGTGACAACTAAGGGAGGGAAAAGAACATGATAACTGTTTACAAGTATCTGAGGGTACACCCACCAAGGAGGAAGAAAAATAATTTTTCATACATGAAAATGCAAGTAGGAGTAATAGAATAAAATTAAGAAATGGCAGATCTTCACTGAATATCTGGAAAGGCTTTCTGGACAGACAGGTCTACTGGCCTGTGGAATAATATCCTAACGGGAACAGGGGAGTGCCACTCCTGGATAAAATATTAGAAAGCGTACTGTAAGAAACAATCCTGCACTGGCAGAGAGGAGTGGAGTGGGTAATCTAGTAGGTATTTTCCATCCCTATTTCTACAAGATATGCATATTTTAAGCAAATATTTACCACCACTGCCCCAAAAATACACTTCTATATATTCTGTTGAATAATTAAAATTATGTATTTTATTATTTTAATATAGTAGCTCTCGTACAGCTTTTAACATGAAGAAATGTTCTATAATTTAATTTATATGGCTTGAATGTTAACAATAGCCATCTATGTTCTAGTTTACCTCCCCTCCTTCACCTTATCATCAAAATTAATAATAAAAGGAGCAAGATATGCTTTAGAATTCAAAGCATTGCTCCCTCCCCGACTTCATAGCCTGGCTTGTTAGGATCTGTATATCCAATCTAATTATTTTGGTTCCAATTTCCAACCCTATCAATGGTGCAAGAAATCAAAATGCTAGTCTCCTGAACGCATTAGGATATAAAAGCTAACCGCTCCGCATTTCTGAGGCACCACTGTGTGGCCCAAAGCTCCCATCACAATACAATTTATGTTCCCTGTTCTGGATGTGACCTGAGAGGGTTTTCCCAATGTACTGATATTGAACATTTCATAGATTTCAAATATGCTGCAGCTTGTTGCAGCATTTGGCTCTGTCACACTATAGCCAATTTTAACAAGAAGCAGCAATGCTTTGTTAAAAAGGGAACTGGGTTTTTTAAGTCCCTTTCCCATCTTTTAGGTGTTGGTTTTTTTAATAGAAAAACATTTGTGATTACTTTCTGTACAGCATTTTAAAACTGACACTAAGCAGCATCACATACAGTGTCTGCAAATTAGGGGATCCCTATATTGAACGCTACCTAAATTCCTTGGGGTCTGTTTTCACTGACTAATACTCTCTCCCCCTCTCAAATTACAATCTTACTTAGATTTCTGATGCATCAACTCCTCAAAAAAATAATCGTATTCATTTCTACAGCTTTTACAAATATAATAAATGATTTGTGTTTAAGTCTGAGTCACTGTTTTATTTTTTATTACGAATATCATATGTTTGGCAAGCTGTCTGACCTTCCTTTTGATGATGAACGCTGCAACAAACAATTTGCTGTATCTTTAAAGAAATGGCCAATTCAATTACATAATGCCAGAAGCTCTCAAATCCCTCTCTGCCAAATGTCTTCCCTGTATCCTGCCACAGACAGGCCATTTGTATTCCAGCACAGTAGGACACTTGTTTTATTGAAGCGTACAGTTCTACTTAGGTACTATCAACAAAACACCATTTCAGTTTTCCAGTTCTGTGTTCCTTTTCTGCCTGCTCTAGCCATGGTTATATTAAGATTTTCAATTTTACTGACCAAAAGTGTGTACGTTGCTAATTATGTGCCTAAAATCTAGTAGCTATTGACTAGTACAACAAAATACATCAGTGACCAATTACAGTAGTTTTTGGCAGCATTGGTTACCATTTTAAAGGATTTAATCATTGCACTAAAAGTGAAGTTTGAGATTCCCTTTGAGACTACACCACTAATTGCTTCTGTTTTGCCAGTTATTGCATGAGATGGTTTGCAAAAAGGATCAGTAAAGATGCTTTCTAAATATCAGAGATTAACCAAACAAAATAAGTCAGGTCGGTAATGAGTCTTTTTTCATCCACCTAAAGAAGATGCAGAAATGTTCATTCACATCACAGAGCATCCTCCACATAACCATCTCCCCCTTCATTTCCTCCAATACCTCCCAACATTTGGAGAGACAACAGTATAACAGTATTTGCTGTTCATGTGTACTGCACATTAACTGCATTTGCATTTCTATTGACGGTTAGTGTGAAAACTGCACCTGCTCTAAATAAACCCATTTTTTCCTGTGTGATAGGTGAACAATATGTGGGAATTCATATGGCGATAGTATGTTTAAAAGGAATTAGGCTCTCAAAAAAAAGAAGACAAATATTGAACTAGATCATCATAATGTAGCCTCCTGCTCTCCAGGAATCATTAAAAACAAACAGTCACCCTCTAAAGGAACTTGTAATATAATGTATTCTTCTTTAAAAGCCAACATCCACCTGCAAGTCCCCTACTAGTGATCAGTTCTCATTTACAGCCTTGTAAAGTAGCAATGTCTATATATTTTAATGCTGAGGCCAAACAAGGGACTTTTCTGCCTTTCAAATTTAGTGAGATATAGTTTTCCAAACCCCAAGGAAAGGCTGTAACACTTTGCTTCAGACTGTGAAATAAAATGGAGATTTAATTTCATCAACATTTTAGGTTTGATCAGAATAAGGGATTGTATGCTGAAGATCAAAAGTAGTCTTCCTAGCAACTATCTAGTTCTTCTACTTCCCTGAAAAGCAGTAATTTCAATAGATGCAACTGTTTAAATAAACTAATTTGTTTCATTTTCATGAAGTTTTGGGTTAATTAAACTTCAAATGAGTCAACCCTTATCCTGACCCCCATCCACATAAAACACCCTACGAAACAAGTTTCTTCATAATATAAAAGAGAAGAAAACCTTCTAGAAATAACTTATAAAATGTCAGTTTCATTAAGAATTTCTGTAGATAAATTGATATAAATATAATTGTAAATACTTAATTCATCTCCATGAGAAAGAAAGAGCCCTAAGTCCCCAGATAGTGAAAGATTATCCATCATACTCATTGAATACTAGTAACACAGTATCTTAAAAAATTACTGTCGTAAACCATTGACTGTAGTTCACAATAGTAATAATCCCTCTGAAATTAGCTGTTAAACACAGCTAAAATGCTACATGCTACAGCATCAACAGGCTTTGCTTGGTTTCATCTTTGCCTATTAGCTAAAAAAATCAGACATTAAGTTCTGTTAAATTATTTCTCAGGGACTACAGTATAATTTAATACCACACACACAAAGTTGCACGAAAGAATTTTTATGTTGTTGCAAACTAGGGGCCAGATTTTCAAAAGAGCTCAGAACACTACAGCTTTCATTCAGAACAACGTTCCCACCAGGAGCAGCTGGGTACAGCATATGTACAAAAAATATCACCCTTCATTTATTTGCCAAATAGGGAAAATCTGGCCTCAGTGCACTCACTTTCAATTTTAAAAGGAAATGCATGGGTTCACAATGATCACAAGTGAGTAGCAAATATATGAGTAGGCTGGATAAAGCACTTGATAAATCACTGTAGGGAAGAATCCTGTACCAATAAGGGGATAAACTACATTACTTAACTAGAGTGCCTTCATCTTCTAATTCTGTGGTGGACTTTTTGCCTTTTTCATACAAACCAAGTACATATATGGTCTTCCTGGCCTACTGTTCCAGTGAAAAGAATCAAAACATCTACTTATCTCTGTTCCAGTGCAGGACAAATACTACTACATGTTCTTTGAAAAGCACAGAATGACAATCTTCCTTTCCACCAACAAGCTTCTTTGTCATGTAAACGACTGAAACTTTTAAACTATAACTCCAGAGAGACCACCTTTGTTGCTGCCCTTAAAAATGACCAAAAAAAGTGAACAATGCAGAGGAAGAAAATAATCTTAAAATGAATGCTTGAATTTATACAGAGTCCAAGATACTAAAGGCCAGGAAATACCTTGTCGGTCATCACTATCAATAGCAACAGACTAAGTACAAAGAGAAGGACAGATGACTTAGGGTTTATAAATGAAAACTTTTGATGAGTATTATTATAAAAGTTAAAAGAAACAAGAAAACATCTCTGAACGGTCTATATCAGATTGAAAACAGAAATGTTAAACTAATTTTGATTTTAAAATATGCAAACTATTATTTAACAATATGATATTTCTCCCCTTTAAAAAACCTTACACCTGCATACTGGGAGTCTTTAGGGTAGATCCTGGATATTCATTGGTTCAGGGGTGTGCCTGGGCATATGCATTTGCAGGAACCAGCCCTTAAACATGAACAACAAATTCACATGAAAACAACCACCGAGTTTTAAAGCTGCAAATGACAAACAATGTGAGATTACTTGTGTTACAAAACAAAAAATGACCTTAAGTGGGGGTCTTACTGTATTTCACAAAGATAAGAATAGATTCTTATGCTATGTACATGTGGGTGTGTAATGAGTTTAAAATCTTACATGGTGTTGTAGCTTATGAAACTTAGTGATTTGTTATAAGAGGTGTCATGTTTAATTCTCTCTTTATACCACAAGTGATTAAAAAGGCAAAAAAATGTATACTTGCACTATAAAGAAATAATCAGTTAATACCACTGCAAGCTAAAATATGCTTGCCTACACAGCTATCATACATTTATCAACTTTTTATTATTTTCATTCGTTGAATACAGGAATATGATTAAGCCATGGCAATGTTTTTGAATCAAACACACTGATATCTGTCTAGGTCAGACATGAACCTAAAGCAATGATCTTCGTAAGAGACAGTTTCTCTAAAATGTAACATAGGTAGAAATCAAGAATCTTTGCCTTACATAAACAACAATAAACCTCCTCAAACTAAAAATAACTTTTATGGCAATAATAAATTCCCAGCATGGAGAAGTGCTACAATTTTGGTATTCATTTCAGAAAACTCAATGACCTTTGCCTCTATATTAAGAATACATACTGGGCAAGAAAGGGGGAAAAAGTGGTCAATGCTAGAGTTTGCTTATCTGCTCATTCAAACTACCCCAGTTTACATGGGATCCATTTGTATTTTAAGGAGTATCTATTGTGAACCACCTTACCCAGTAAAATGAAAAGTCTTGGGGGTGGCATAGGGGAAACATAAATTTGGTTCTTGGATTCTCACTTCCTAAGAAACTGCCAGCACCTTCAGTCCTGTTATGGAAGGGAGTACCCTTGCATTACTTAATGACGACTCTTTTAATTGACTCTGCAGCAGCTTTTCCCTCAATTAACATGGCAAAGAGCAACAACGGTCTGCAACTTAGGGCTTATCTTCACATACACTGGTGCAGCTGCATCGCTGTAGCACTTCCTTGTTGTTTTTGTGGATACAGGCTACCCCCGATACTTGACACTTTAGTAAAGACACTATTACACCAATACGAGAGCTTCTTCCATTGGTGTAGTTAATCCACCTCCTCGAGAGGCGGTAGCTATGTCAACGGGAGAAGCCCTCCCATTAACAAAGCGCTGTCTACATGCAGGGTTAGGTCGTTGCTCAGGGGTGGGAATGTGAATCCAGAGTCCTGTCTCATGTGCTCTTTTCTACCTATCTCTGCTCTCTGGTGCTTGACTGTTTCTGTGCTCAAACCTTCCTCTATAAGGCCCTGATCCTACAAAGTGCCATGCAACCGGGCCCCAATCCAGCAAAGCGTGTGCTTAACTTTAAGTCAGTGATAGTTCCATTGCACTCAGCAGTTATTCTCACAAAACTAAATCAGCAAAAATAAAAGGCCAAGAACAACAGAAGATGTTTTAGCTATAATCTTTTTCTTCGCTTAACTTTATATAGGCTTTGAGGGTAGAAACAAAAAACAAGGCCTTTTATGAAGTGCCGAAGGTAATACACAAGCTCTTAAAGAAGCAAGCCCAAATATTCTTGCCCTGTTTTATTCCAAGAAACCTTGAGTCATCTGCATAGTTTCCAGGGATTAAAGCCAGTACAGTTAATATTTATTTTTCAGGCACAGAAAAGCTAAAAAAAGCTGACAGTATTTTAATTATTTAAACATTTACTTACTCAGGGGCAAATGTAGCCAAATACCCAGTCTCCCCCAGATTTTCCCTTCAGGCCAGTTTCCTATCCTTGGGTACCTGTCAATGACGAAAAAAAGGAAAGTTCATACCAGTCCTCTTCAAGAGTTCATGACTTTACCTGAATGCTCCTTGACCCAAAAACGTCAACTAAAAGTGCTAGATATCCGGACTGATAACAGGATTCTCTCCCATCAATTTACTTGACCAGAAAAAGGCTAAATGGACTTTTCTGTGCAGGGAGACTGCTCTCACTTTGACCAGTTCTGCAAATCATTCTGTCTGTAGAATCAACAGAACATCAAAGATTTTTTTCTGAGTGAAAACTAGTGTAAATTCAGGCTACTGAAAGGCAAGTTTGATGACACAGGCATCCTTTATCCTTTTTTTAAAAAGGGGGTATTAATTGAAAGTGGCACGATCAAGGTTTTATTGGCCACAGATTTAATTTACCTTAAAACTGTTATTGCCTGAAGCGGAAATCCTACAGATTCAATTACCTTTTTACATATCGTGAGAGTTTTTGTGATTTTATTTACTTAATTAAGGTAGGGCCCAATAAAAATATTGATAATTATGACAGTATGACATAACAGTTGAAATTATTATCGCTAAGCAATAACCATCATGTTACTTGGAACTATATTCAGAGCACAGGGGGCCAAATGCTGATAGCCAAGTGGAAAAAAAGAACAAAGTTCGTTTAAGTCTGAATTTCCCCTGTTAATATGGTAGAAAAAATGATACATGAAATGAAGGGGGGAAATTATTTAATTAATTTCTTATATTTATATGATAAAAGTAATTAAAGAAAATTCAAAACAGTGGTGAGTTGAATATACATCAAACATTTTTAAAATGGTTAAATAAAATTTTAACCATATTCTCTCCAGTCTTATTTTCTTTCGCACCGTCTATCCAGGCTCTTCCAGAAGAAATATACAAAAGGTATGGCAGCATCAACCCTCAGCTCCCTCCATTCACCGATCATTAAAAGAAAGTTATTTAAGTTACAAAATCAAGCACTTAAAAGCTAGGAAGTCCCAGAGTCAAGGTTGCCTGTGCAACCAACTTGTGCACTGAATAAGGCAGGAGTCCTATGGAAAAAATAGCAGGTAAATATGTCATTAAAGAATGTATCGTAATGCAGAGGCACATCAATATAAGCCCCAATTTAAGCATTCCTAAAACAATTGTTCCTAAAAATTCTTTACTACCCATTATAAAATGTAACTGCATCAAAAGGATACATTTTCAATTTCTTTTATTATTTATTATTATTATTATTAATTGTAGAATAGTTTTAGGATAAGGAGCAATCAGCAAAAGATGAGAGGAGAGTAAATTAGATTATTTTTTACCACCATTAGGGTTACAGTATTTTATATAAAAATTCTAATTGCACAAAGGCCTATTGAATAAAACATAACAAATATACAACTGTCCATGGACTGGTCAAATTCTGACCCTGGTATAATATGGAGAAAAGGGGCACAAAGACGTTACTTCCACCCTAGAACCACAAGTGCTCCAGAAAGAATGAGGGAGGACTCTTCTTCCATTACCACCTGTCTTACAGTGCAGGAAGGGATCTGAAACCTAATGGTCCCCCATATCAGTGCCCTGAGATGTAAGTCTATTACAGAAATTAAAGAGACAATGTGGATGAGGTAATATCTTTTATTGGACTAACTTCTGTCGCTGACAGGTACAAGCTTATGAGCCACACAGAGCTCTTCTTCAGGCTTGAGAAAAATACTCCGAACATCACAGCTAAATGAAAGGTGGAACAGATTGTTTAGTATAAGTAGATAGCACATGCTGTAAGGGACCATTCAAGGCAGAGTGGCCTGTTAACGCTACACTGCATCATAGAAATGTCAGCCATGCTGGGATCTCTAGGTCATACAACCCACTGAGCGTCTACTCAGCTCAATGTCCACCAATTCGGTAGACCCGCTACCTCCATCTGGGACATCATGGAAGCAGCATGCATGCTCATTGCCCCTCTGCTAATACCCACTATGCTTTCTCAAATACCTAATGGTCATAAATGGGCAGAGTCCAGGAAGAGTTTGGTTAACATGTAAGCATTACATAGTCATCTCATGGATCCTAAAACAACCAGGCTGTGCTTACATGGCGGCACTGAAGAGAAGAACGATGGTCTAAGTAGTGTTCAATTCCCTCCTCTGCCACAGACTTCCTCTCTGACCTTGGACAGATCACCTAGTCTCTGTGCTTAGTTCCCTATCTGCAAAATGGGGATAATAGAGCTTTGCTAACCCACAGGGACTTGTATTTATCCTTGCATTAAAGATTGTGAAGCATGAAGATACTGCAATAAATGGGTGCCATGTAAATACCATAGATAGACAGGTGCACCTCCTGGGCTCAACAGCATTGAATCCACAGAATTTGGCCCTCTGTGCATAAGCACCAGATAACGAAAATAAATGCTCCCAATTAATTTCAGCTGCTTTTTTAAATCAAAGCAAAAATGGTACCATTCAGTGACAACCAGGGCTGTTGACTTCCTACAGGCATATTAGTAATAGCAAGCTCCCACTCCTGACATTTTCTGGACCCCTGAACACAACATTGCCCTTGATTCTGTACTTACATTTTAGATTTGAGCAAATACAGTTTCCTTCTTGAACAACGTTTCATTTGGAATTTTTGCCCTCTGCCCTGTCCCTGAGGGATGAGCCTGGATCATCTTCCCCCCACGGAGAAGGGAAGTAGCTAATAGTCCAACTTCACACGTTCTTAGGGAGAAAACAAAAAACAACCAAAGAAATGTTCCAGTCTCTTCCTGCACTGTATCTATTGTGTGTGTATTTATGGGTTGAATTTTGATCCTGAGATGATCTCACAGAAGGTGATTGGGGGGCGGGGGGTGGGGGTGGGGAGAAAGACATCAGTGTTTTCCCCATGAAAAGTGTGTGTTTGGGAGGGAACCAAAAAGGCAATCAAAAAAGCAACATGATTGATTGCTTTTGGGATTTTTTAAATTATATTTTTTAAACCAATCCAAGTTTTAAACATCTGGGATTGGCAACAGTGGAGTTCTCATTAACTGAGCTTGGCTTTCAACAAACCAAACCAGAACTGAGAAGTTTCATTACAAAATCAAATCCCATGAGAGCTTCATGATGAAAGTTTTGCCCACCTCTAATTCAAGTCGCACACAAAAATAACTTGGGAGAAATCTCCACTACATGCAGCTTACCTTAGATCAGTGTTTCTCAAATGCGGCCATGTCATAAAAATAAAGGGAAGGGTAACCACCTTTCTGTATACAGTGCTATAAAATCCCTCCTGGCCAGAGGCAAAACCCTTTCACCTGTAAAGGGTTAAGAAGCTAAGATAACTTCGCTGGCACCTGACCAAAATGACCAATGAGGAGACAAAATACTTTCAAATCAGGAGCAGGGGGGGAAGCAAAGGGTCTGTCTGTCTGTGTGATGCTTTTGCCGGGAACAGATCAGGAATGTAGACTTAGAACTTCTGTAAAGTTAGTAAGTAATCTAGCTAGAAATGCGTTAGATTTCCTTTTGTTTAATGGCAGGTAAAATATGCTGTGCTGGAGGGAATGTATATTCCTGTTTTTGTGTCTTTTTTTAACTTAAGGTTTTGCCTAGAGGGATTATCTATGTTTTGAATCTGATTACCCTGTAAGGTATTTACCATCCTGATTTTACAGAGGTGATTCTCTTACCTTTTTTTTTAATTAAAATTCTTATTTTAAGAACCTGATTGATTTTTCATTGTTCTTAAGATCCAAGGGTTTGGGTCTGTGTTCACCTGTACAAATTGGTGAGGATTTTTATCAAGCCTTCCACAGGAAAGGGGGTGTAGGGCTTGAGGGGATATTTTGGGGAAAGACGTCTCCAAGTGGGCTCTTTCCCTGTTCTTTGTTTAACATGCTTGGTGGTGGCAGCATAGGGTTCAAGGACAAGGCAAAGTTTGTATCTTGGGGAAAGTTTTTAACCTACGCTGGTAAGAATAAGCTTAGGGGGTCTTTCATGCAGGTCCCCACATCTGTACCCTAGAGTTCAGAGTGGGGAAGGAACCTTGACAGGCCACCAGAGGCTTTTCTTGTGGCTACAGCCTCCTGGGTAGTGGGGGCGGGGAGGCAAAACAGTGGCCCCTTCCCTGGGGCCACCAGCAGCAGTTGGGCCCTGCCCCCCTTTGGAGACACAAACACTGGAGGAGCAGGCAGCCAGTGAGTTTCCCACCTTCCCGAGGATGGTGGGGTCAAGCTTCAGCAGGATGCAGGCTCCAGCTGTGGGGCTTTGGGCTCCATTCTAGGACCCAGGGTTCATCTCTGGTCCCCGTCCCCTTGAGGCAGGACTTTGGGCTCTGTCCCCAAGCTGTGCAGCAGCAGGCTCCGGCCCCAGCCCCTGGCCGGGTGTCAGTGGGCTCTGGCCCCAGGCTCACCTCCCCATTACCCCTGGCCCTTGCTGCCTTCCCCAGCCCCCCATCCATTCCCCCTATCGCCTCTGACCCTGCTGCCTCCCTACCCACCTCCCTATACAAAGCTTAATTTGTCCCCTGGTATACGGGAGCCGAGTAGGTCTGCCGTGAAAAGTGATATTCCTATGTTTGTTAATATCACTTTTCACAGCAGATTTAGCAGCTAGCTGAGAGGCTGTGAAAAGTGATATTAACATACAAGTATCACTTTTCACAGCAGCAGTCTTACTAGCCAGTAAGTCTTTAAAAAGCAACCCAAAAAACCCCTAAAGAAACAACAAAAAAGACAAGAATGTACAAAGCACTTATTTGTGTTTCTATTCTGTTTAGGTCCAGCAAAGGATAGAGACAACTGTATATTATTTTTAATATTGAGTCTGCAAAAAAAAAAAAAAACCTCAAAACCCCCCTATGTAAATAAATGACAATGACATGAACATGTATATGTGCATATTTATTTGTTTTTTTCCTAAAGTTAATTAAGTATTTTAGGAAAATTGTCAGAGTAGCTACCAGCAAGAGTTGATGGCTACACTCTGAGGCCACCAAAAATTTGTTGTGAGAAGCCCTGCCTTAGATCAATATATAGAGAGGGTACATTGCCTATTTTAAAAAGATACCTTAGGAGTGTGATGAATTTACAAGCGGTCATTGTCGCTTTATATTTGGGCCCAAAATTTAGGTTTTCAAGGGTTTTTTTTTCAAAGGTAGGTGAGGAGGGTTTAAAATGTGTTTATAAATCCTAATATAGAATAAGCAACTTCAGCTTTCTGATATCAACACCCAATGTTATTAGAGGCTTTTGCAATTAAGCACTTACAAATCTACTTCCATTACAATATACACCAGCCTCCCCACCAAATCTGCTTTTCTACCTCTATTTCTCATGGCTCACATTTTACATATTACCCCCTCTGTCCTCGCTGCTCCTCGACCACACCTGTCAATTCGTTCCCCACTTTTTTGCTTCTTCCTCTTAATTGACATCCATCCACACTTTCCTCACCTAAACACCGCACAAATTTCAGCTGATGCAGAACGCAGCTGCCTCCTTTTGCCTAGTGTAATCAGTACTTCTTCAGGGAATACATCACACATGTGCTCCACAGACTGCATGAGCTTCCAGTTAGCTTCAGGGTGCAATTCAAAACCCGTGTATTTCAGTCTGTAGGTCAAAGGCAGAGATGAATCTAAGGGAGGAGTCTAAATTGGTATAAATTAAAACAATTTAGATTCTCTTAGGATTTCCTTAAACTAACAGGACCTTCCAACATCACCTCTGCAATTGGCTCCCTGAATCTAATCTGATATAATTTGTGTGCTGAGGGAGCAGAAGACAGGATTGCAGCAAGAATATAAAACTGTAAGATAATGTTTGATATGCAAACAGGTCTTTTATTATTGCTACATAGAGTTTGTTGTTGGAGCATTTACTTTTTTCTGCTGTGTTTGGAACAAAGAATTATTTTTAAACAAATATTCTTTTTAAGTAGACTCCACACACCAATTTTGCTTTATGCACCAGGGATGAAATTCATCCTTGAGCACAAGCATGCCCCTCCTCACAGGGCTGAATTTGTAACTGTTATCCAAATTCAACTCACCCCAAGGTTTATTGATCCTCTGATCATATACTATATAATACGAAGTATTATGATATTCAGAATGTTGAGCAATAGGAAAAAAATTGCCAGCCAAAAATCTAAGGGACTTCGAGAAGAGATTTTCAAAGCCAGCTAAAGGATTTAGCGATACAACTCCCATTGCAAGTAATGGGAATTACGAAACTTGGCTAAATCCCCTAGTTAACTTTGAAACTCTCAACCTCAGTCTAGCAAAATTGATTTAGGAGGGTAAGCCTGCTTCTTTCATATTCTGCTACTTCAGCAATGAACTGCCATTTAATAATGCTGCACTTTGCACACATGTACAAACAACTGCTTCAACATTAAGAGAGATGTGCTGAAGGTGAATTATTATTACATCTACAGATACTTTCAATGTTAAAACCAGACCCAAAACAGCTAAGCTATCTTAAATAACAAAAACAGTCCACTGATGTTAGTCATTTTTCTATTTAAATATTAAATTATAAATAATTAAAGTTTACGTATATCTGAACAAGACGGGAGTTCAACGCATACATTTAATGCTTGATGTAACTGCAACCCTCCCCCCAATGTATGTACAGCATTACCAATGTACATAGTGCCTTCAGATCACTTATTTCTTTGTGCAGTAAGTTAGTGGAGAGCTATATGTTAAATCCTGGGAGTGACATATAATTACAGAATATCTTTTTCACTGAGCTCCATGAATTCACACGAGAAGAAAGTGAAATTCAGACCGATCAGCGTGACCAAAATCATCCAAAAGATAAAAGTGAGAAAACATGGCTTTAGTGTTTCATAACAGCATCCATCATATATGATGTTTAGCTTTTTGTCTCAAATAGATATGGCAGTATCACAAGCTTGTATTGTCTCTTTCTTCTCTGATTTAGCTTAGCTGTAACAGATGGAGAGTATAAGTGATTAAAATATGTCCCAAATATTCTGTGTCCTCCTGCTACCTCAAAGTCAAGGACCTGAACCTGCAAACCCTCACTCGCATGTGTCAGTGGGACTAGTAAGGATTTGAGGCCCAGTCCTGAAAATACTACGATCTTGTCCACACAGTGGGGTGGCACATGCTGTGAGGATGTGATCTCTAAAGCACACTAATGTGTTGCACAATAATTGACCCGTGCAGACCCTGCTTGTTGGCACTAAAGTTTTCCTAGTGCGCTTTAACATGATACAGTTTCAAACAGCACTATGTTGAAGCTCAGCAGAAAGGTCCGCCCAGACCCACTAATGCATAACACATGAGTTCACTTTAGAAATCACACCTCTGTTGAGCGCATTACCCCGCTGTATGGACAAGTCTTAAGTGGTGCTGAGCGCTTGCAACCACTGCTGAACTCAGCATGACCAGGTGCTCAGCACGGGTCAGAAACTGGTGCTGTAAGCCGCAAGGATCTTAATGCTATGATTCAATTGTTTTTGCTAGTTCATGACGACTTAGTATAATCATGCATTTTGTAGGATACTAATAGGGTTGCCAACCTTCCAGGATTGTCCTGGAGTCTCCAGGAATTAAAGATTAATCTTTAATAGAAGATGTCATGTGATGAAACCTCTAGTAATATGTCCAGCCAAAACTGGCAACCCTAGCACTGACGTCGTGAAGACACTTGACAGTGGAATAAGAGTGGTTTTTTTCAGGTTAGTTTAAACCTCTTCCAAAGTGACATAAGCTAAAGCATTAACAGGCACTCATACTGGAGTAAGATTGTCCATATGGGGAGTTATACTGGTATAAATATAGCAATTTAAATTCACACTCCTCCTTGTATTGGTATCTTTCCCATGTAAACAAACAAACCCTAGAATTTCTCAGCAGCCCTCTAAACACAACTTATATATGTATACTTGCCTACAGCCAATGCATGTAACATTTCTTTGATCTGTGAACTTCACAGTTCATGGAGGAAGTGGGGGAGGCAGGGCGGTGAGAGAGAAGAGGACGCACTCGGCACCTGCTAGTTTCAGTAACCACTCATCACAGCAACACTTCATGCAGGGCAGTCCCAGAATTACATTTCCAACCATCCAAAAGTATTAAAGACAATCTGATTCCTTACATATTGGAAACAAAATCCACAACATGAAACACAAGTTACCGGTGCACTTTTGTTCAGCTTTACGGTATGTGATACGTTAGTTAAACAAGGGAGAAAAAGATTTGCCACAAAAGGGTGTGCCAACAATTTAATAAATACTTATATAGCGTTTTTCATCCTTAGGCCTCCAAAGTATACTACAAAAGAGGTAACAATAACACCCATTTTACAGTTGGGAAACTAAAGCCAAATTAACATCTCTGGCCAAAAAATTCAAAAAGGGTTACTGATTTTGGGTGACAAACATGACAAACCTTTACCTAATTTTCAAAAGTGCTCAGTAGCTACATCTCAAATTGACTTCAGCAAGAGTTGTAGGTATTGCACACCTCTGAAAAATATCAGGTTCAAGTCATGTAGCATTGAGAAAAAAACAAAAGCCATCAAAAACCACTGGCCTCTTTTTAAAATCGGACTTTTTCAAATAATTTGTGTAAGATGAAACAGCACTTAATTGGCAAAGCTGGGAATAGACGCCTGGTCTCCTAACTCATGGTCTCATGGATTCTCCACTAGACTTTATAAATAATTATATTTATATTACAGTAGTGCCCATGAGGCCCCAATCAGGATCCAGGCCATATAATGGTAGTTGCCAAACAACACATATAAGAGACAGAGTCCTCCCTTAGTCCAATAAAAGTTGGATAAAATGTTATAAAATAATGTGTTCCCGATGTTAGAAAATACTAATTTAAGGATTTAACTTCTTTTTAATCAGGATCTCTAATGAAAGGTTGAAAGGGATTGTCTCTTTAAACCCTGTACTGTATAAAGTCTAGAAAGCTTTACGCCATCCATTACCAGCTGCTTTCCTTGTGACCTTAACCTACTAATTTAGGAACCACGTTTCTTCCTGTTGTACACTTAAACAGGAAGCAGCTTTGTCAAAACTGTGCTGTAAACAAAGCAACAAGTGTATACGGTGCTGTGGTTTTTCAACGACCAGACAAGCTAATGGCAATGCTGCTCTTTTTCATTCTCCACTGCTCCAGACACCACTTCCTGCCTACCTTCTAATGACTTAATTCAATACCAAGAGTAAGTCCAGGTCTATGCTTAAAAGTTAGGTCGACCCAGCTATGTTGCTCAGGAATGTGAAAAATCCACACCCCTAAATTGCGTAGTTCAGCCACCATAACCCCCAGAGTAGAGAGCACTAAATTGATGGAAGAATTCTTCCATCGACCTAGATACCACCACTGAGGGAGGTGGAATACCTACACGGACAGGAGGTAAACCTCATCTCATCTCATTTCCTTTCCATACTTTCCTCTGTTAACTTGGGGTCTTAGTGGATCTACTGCACTTCCTGAAAATTCACTTTCTCATAGAAATTCTGGGAGGGGAAAATGGGAGAAGAATGGAAGGAGCCATAAGACATCTATATACTAACATAATTCCTTCCTGCGCTATATGTGAAGAGTATGTGTTTCTCAGTTAAATGAGGAATAGAGGGAGGGAGATGTCTTGCATAGAATAGCAAAACCCTCCAGAGCAGAAGGAATGTGGCACTGCACCTGGATCACTAAACTATCGCATTGCAACTTCTTGTATTGGAACAGCGTTTAAAGGAACTGGAGCATTTAAATAGCATTTTTCACATTCAAAGTGTTTTATTATCATTAAATAATTCACATAACATTCCTATGCGGTAGCTGGAGTTGTATTACTATCCCCATTTTACAGATGGAGAAACTGAGGCTAGGATTAGCGTGACATGATCAAGGCCACATAGTGAGAGAGTGGGATTAGAAATCGGCATTTTCTGACTCCCGATCCTATGCTTATTCCTTCAGAATGATAGAAACTTGAACTAGCTTTAAGCCACCTCTTCCACATATTTGTTCAGGGCAGTCAAAGCAGGAAATATTCACCTCAGAAATGTCTCTAGATATAGCTTCTTGCTCCACTATCTGTCTGTAACAAAGGCACTGTTTAACTCTTCTGAACAATTTGTTTCAAAAATCACATTTTTAAACTAACCATTTGGGTTTCCATGGACTGTTTGGATATCTCCTTTTTTAAGCGTCTTGTTGAAACTAAAATAATAGGTCCCACCAAAATTCAGACTTCACAGTGAATGACTGTAAAATTGCAGAGTACAAATGATAATCATGATGGATACAGTAGATGACTGATAGTCAAGCAAAAAAGCTTTGTTTATGGCTCCTATGGAACTGAAAAATGTAACACAGGCTAGTGCAATTCTAAATATATTATGCATCTATTGCCAAAATATTCTAATTAACAAAACATACTATATCAGCAGGAGACTTTGGACCATGGTTTAAAACCGAACATAGTCTAAATTTCCCTCAATATGTAGTAGCTCTTAATTCCCTCAAAATGTTGTGTCTGTTTTGTATTCCTGATATCACAATCCGGAAATATTTTTTTCTTCTAAGCAATATATGGAGCCATCATTTTCTTCTGAGCTAGTATTTAAATCATGCAAGCATTCAAGCCAAACACGACACAGCTACTTCTGCTAAGAAAATAAATATCCTGATTTTTTTTATTTTATTTTTTTAATACACAAATTATTTTATACACATCCTTTAAATCTGCTGTTGAGCTCTGTTATGGTTTTCCCTCCACAAGTGAGAGGAATACTAGTAAGTCATGAGGCAACCATGATGCTGCTCTATACACGCTAGAGATGAGAGGTGGGAAAAGCCAGCCTGTTAGCAGTGCTGCAGAAAACGGAAGCAGAATGTCTGGGCAAGATATGAGCATGGCTATAGCCTTACCCTTCAACTAACAGTACACGCACTACACCTATTACACAGATGCAGCAAGTGCCAACTTCCAGAAGAGTCCAGACACCGAAGCAGCATTTTGCCTTATGTTGTCATAATATTTCCGTCCATTACTCGGGAACTCAAGCTGGTTCTCCAATACCTGCACCTTGCATAATCAGCCTCTCAGAGCTACAATTTGGCCCTCGTACTTTCATTGATATTTTCCCTTGTCAACAATTACATTAACTGAAATTGTAGACAAGTTCTACGTACAATTTAAAATAGTTTCTGGCCAGCATTTGTACAAAAACAAACTAGATCTCGGACAGTTTGAATGCTCATCTGAAGTAAAACTGTAAATAGGTATGGTCAGACTAGAAACACTCCTACAAAAATGATTACTTTGACAGTCGAGGCAAAATTATTCCATTGACTTTTGCACTTGTGATCCAGGTTGGAGTGAGAGAAAAAAGCTTTTTACACTGCAGATTACATAGGTCTCATTATAAAATAGAACTAGATTTCATGTGTCTAAATATGAAACTTTCATGCAGAGTTAATCTGATTTTCAAGAAGACTTTAGGAATGTATTTTGCCTGAATGTAAATGCATGCTTATTTAGCACATGCATCACCAACTGTTTGCATTAAAATTCCTAGTTTGCATGTACACACGACCCAACAGACATGAAAGTTAGGCATTCATTTTGTCCATTCACAAAGGCACATACATTAACTTGAAAATCAGGCCCTATACTTTAACCAAATGCGGTGTATTTGGAGCAAAAATGAATAGGCAGGTGTTTCACAATTGACATTTTGTTGGCAGTGGTATCAAGAAGGACAAGAATTAAAGGTATTTGCAGTATACTACTCCCATTAGTCAGGGTTGATACACGATTGTGAGACAAGGTGAGGAAACTTTCATTGCCACTGCCTTGCTGTAGTTAAGCTCTGGATTAGTTTTCCAAGGGTACCAAGTTATCCTCTCTTTCAGCACTAAATTCACTTCATTTTTTTGGATGAGGGCAGTAAAGGGACTGGACATAATTTAAAAAATGGACAGCACACTTGCATAGTTTCCACATCAATAACTATAAATGTAGTGAACATGCCTTACCCATCCTCACTGACTAACCCTCACTTCACCTCTTTACATTTTAATCTTTTTTAACATTTCTAAAGCCATCAGCAGAAAAGAAAAAGACATACTCTTTCCAACAAAGGCACAAGTGCATCTTGTGATGAATATATTTTGTTAGTAAAGCAATGTGTCCACATGTGTAAGAAATAAAGTGTATGGGGATATATAAGGATGTCTCAGCAAGTGATAACTGATAATCCATTTACAAAAAACAAAATAAGAAAAGGAGGCAAAAAACCAAGAATAGGGTTGTTTGAATAGCATTACAGCTAGATTTTATCTGTTTTGCTGGGGACACAGTTTCAGTGATTTTTGGCTCATATAGCAAAACCTAGATAACTGACTGTAAATTGAAATTTGTTTAGATGTTCAAAAAAAGTGCAAAACCAAAATCATCCCCTTCATCTTACTGTCTTGGATTTTGCATCAAAGTGTAAGCTTAGATAATTCCTTGACAAAAATCAAAATTTCCCCAAAACTGGCCATGCCAAACTTCCACACATAGTAAATCTGTGTACAAAATAAAAATATGGCCATTCAGATACTGAGTAACGGCAGTGGATAATAAAATATAGGTAATACAATATATCTTTATTAGACCACCCCTGGGATCCCAGTGAACGTATTCACATGACAGGAACCATCACTGCCACCAAATGGCAGTCGGCCTGGCCAAAGATTGGAACAAAACAGCATACCTCGCCCGTATAGCTAGACCTTGCTGGTCATGGATGACTAGGCTTGGAAGAATTCAATTCTTTTTTAACATTTTGACAAATAGGTGTTTATTTTTAAGCATTTTTCTTTTTTTATTGATTTAAATTTTTCACAGTTGCAGGAAATTACAGGGAGGGAAAAAACAATTATTTAAAGTAACATTAAGATTCAAAAAGTTAAAGCTTTATGAATCTTAAAACACTAATTGTAACATCTCATCAAAATATACAAAGCAAATATCTTAAACTCAAAACTCTAATAAGTTCTCAAGCAACATTTTTCTTACTTTGCCTATCTGTATATTTTGATTATTGTGGATGGAAACATTTTTTCATCGGTTTATGAATGTATGGTCAAATCACCATTTACTGATAAAAATCTAATCCTTCCAAGCCAATGGATGAGGTACAGCGGTGGGACCAGTGTAGGGAAGCTTACACTGAACAAAATATCAGATATTTTTAATGGATACTGTCAGGTCAATTTAGATACAAAGTTTGTAGAGAGATCAACCGATTTAAAAAAAAAATCCTAATGTGAACAGTCTGTTTGGAACTAAATATTTGCTGAAGTGTTTGCCACCCAAACAAAGCAATATTTATTTAGTTTCACTCTCTGGTTCTCATGCGCTAACAAATCTATCCATTTTCATTGTCTAAATGAAAAGCAAAAACATCAGTGTGGAAGAACAAAAACTTTTTTAAAAATCTAATTTTGTTTTAATAATCTGAGGTTTTATTGGTAACAAAGGCAATTATTTTCAAATACATTTTAATCTATGTAAATTTTATTTAATATACTCTTGTAGTTGTAGCACGTTTGTCTAAACAGAGCAGTTGAGACCTCACAACATTTGTCTAGACACCATAAGTGTCTCATTCTGTATGATGAGAGTGACTTTTAAAAGGCTTTTGGAAGGGAATATGCTGAAGAATTTTTATTGCTTCAAATAGTGTTCCTATACCATTTTTCTCCAGATGGAAATCTGGATATAAAAAGAAAGAAAAAGTTTAATGCATAATTTTAAGAAGTCTTTATGCTTCTGAGAGTTTATGTCTCTGTTCACAGATTTCTTAATATATAGCTACTCCATTCAAGCCTGAATCCACAAACACTTCAGCAAGAGAGTAACTTTATTCACTTTGGCAGTCCTAAGTCAGTGGAACTGCTTACCTGAGCAACTGACTCAAATGCTGTGCTATTTGCAGGATCAAGCCCTTAGTTTGTGGTTAAATGAAATATACCTGACGAGACTTTGGGGAATGGTCTGATCTTTTCTGTAGCACAACACCTAACTCAAAACAAATCAGACCTGGGATTGCCAGTCCTTAATTCACAACTTCTTTCCTTGACTATTCGTTATTTACATCAGGGCTTCTCTGCCTTCATGGCAAATTGCAACGGTAATGATAACTTAGATCTGCTGGATATGGAACATAAAATAAACCAAACCAACCACACCATGTCTCCTGAAATGGCTACAAATCACAGGACAGGAATCCATCATAATGTCAAACTGCCACCTTTAAAGCTTAAAAATTTCAAATGCTCAATATTTAGAGTTAAAAAAAAAAGATTTTCTTCTCTCTGAAATGACACATGCACTGATTATTAATGGCGCCTCCTCTGCACAGACACTGGAAAGAAATCAAATACCATCAGTCATGGACACTGGGTCAGATCCTAGACTGATGGGGTCTATATAGGTATTCAGACAGTCGGTAAGTATCATTTTCACCCTTGCAGTCTTCTCCAGTTTTCTTCCACAATGTGTTACTTCTGCTCAAAATGGAATGGCTCATACAATAGTAAAAAAGAACATAAGGAGCCAAAGCTCAGAGCTCTGATTAGTTCTGTGATGGATTTTTGCAGTTTGTTTAATCCATTTCTCAACAGGAAGGTCTTACCTGTCCTGGTCCTAGATCTTACCCTCCTTGGGTAATCGCAATAGGAGGGGACTTAGGGAAGGAAAAATCTTTTTCATGGATTCTTTCATGGAGACACCACCGCACACACAGTGCCCTGGCTATGTGGGAAACACAGTCTATACCCCTCTGACTGTATTTCTCTTTTTCAGCTAAGCTCTCTGAGGCCAAGGATGGGATACAGAAAATAGAAGAGAGGCAGGGCCAAAAAGCTATACTCCGAAAAGGTGGTTGGATCCGTTCAAGCAGGAGATTCACATACATTTCAAATATCTGAGCTGGTAAAAAAAAAAAAAATCCAATGAAAAATGGCATTCCAAAGGAAAGGAAATTGTTCAAGAGAAAATTCTTTTGACATTTTTCAGTGAAAAGAATATTTTAGTTTAGTTTGGAAATGTTTCATTTTGTTTTGATTCAAACACAAAATTTCATTTCAGATTTTGACTTTCTGGCTCCCCCTTCCTTTCCTCCCCCACCCTTGAAAAAAGAGGAAGAAAGTTGGGGGGGGAGGGGCTAAAAACTGAACAAAAACAAAAAACATTCAAAATTACAATTGCCATTCTGATTCCATTCCATTAGTTGAAAAATAAAAATCTCCCTAAAAACGTTTTGTTCTCCGTTTTGCTCTAATTCCCCCCCCCCCCAGAAAATATTGACACCATTTGTCAAACAGTCCTATTCAGAACATATGCGTTTTAATCATCAGTCATTCTGCCCTTGTTCAAGCTGCAGGGTAAGTCTGTGTCATTGTATTTGAATAAAAGAATGAGAAACACCTGACCACCATCCCCCTCCTATTACATTATTTTTGAAACTGTATTTTGACTTCTCTATGCAGAAAAATGTTTGGGGTAACATTTCCCTGGGCGGGTAGAGAGTGAACATTTCTGAATATTTTTGATGGTCAGAGTTGCACAAGATTTCAGCAGTAAATCATCCAGGCCTCATCAGTCAAATTGTTCTACTGCAGATCTACTACGCTGCTACATAAACCTGAGATTCCATCTTTTTCTGACATGGCCAAGATTTACGGAGGTCACGGTTACAAAAAGGGGGCTCTTGTGTTGACCCATTCTCTCAGCAAGTGCTAGACCCCTACACAAAGCTGCTGACATGTGACTCAGTGAGGAAGGCTATGTCTACACTGGTACTTTCGTCGCTAAAACTTTTGTCACTCAGGGGTATGAAAAAACACCTTTCTGACCGACAAAAGTTTTAACGATGAAAAGCACTGGTGTGGACAGCGGTTTGTCTGTGGGAGCCACGCTCCCGGGAACGAAGCTACTGCCCCTCATTGGCGGTGGTTTTATTTGGTCACCGGGAGAGCACTCTCCAGGCGATAAAAAGTGGCCACACAGTGCACCTTACAACAGCGTGGCTGCAGCTGTGTAGACATGGCCGCAGTTGCAGCTAATTAGTTATTGGGCATTGGGTCTCTAAAACTATAAAACTAAAAATTATAAAACTAAAGCTATAGAGCTAGGTGGAGGTTGGTCCTGTATGGAAACTTCAAGGAAGGAAAATTAGGCTGGAGTGCTATGTTTAAGATCAGTAAAGCCAATATCTCAGGAAGGAGGTGAGAGTTTGATCATTAAGGCCTTGTCCGCACACAAAAGTTGTACTGCTTTAAACATACACCAATATAGTTAAAGCAGCACAACCCATCTTTTGTAGATGCAGCTTATACAAAATGTGCTTATACTGTTAAAACTAAGTCTCCTGTGAGAAGGAGAATCAGTTATACCAATACAACTGTTCACACTAAGTGCTGTACCAATGTAAGTATATCATTAAAAGAAAAAAAATCACAACCCTAACTGAAATAGCTACACTGATACAAAAATTGTGTGCAGATCAGAGCTAAATCAGGGTTTGTGTGCTCTCACAGTAACATAAATATTACATTGGCATTGCTATTTTTAGTCATCCTGTGGACAAGAGATTAAAAAGGGCAGCTGGAAATGAAGCCTGTATAAAAGCAATTTTCTTGACTGGTGGACTTTAAAAAAAAAGAAAGGAAAAAAAAAAGCAAGCCCTCTTGTATCTATTTGACCCTTTGTTCCCTCTGATCCTTGTTGCAGGCTTGATGCAGAAATATATTTTTGTCCCATGACTTTAAGTGGAGCATTTCTAGATATCAACTGTTTTGGCAATAAATTGTACATGCCAGAAGCTCAGGGACTTTTGGAAACTGGAACACAAAATGCATACACGGGCTTTTCATTGATTCTCCCTCATTAGCAGCTCTTGCTGGATCAACTTGTTATACTGTTTCAATACTGGAGAAGCCTACAACAGATATACATAATTAATTTCCTGCAGCTACTTCAGGTATTTCTAGGGCAGTGACTAATACTTCAGGCCAAAGTCTCCAATGCGATCTCACCCTTTGGTACCACTCAAACAATAAAAGAGGGGCATGTTCTTGCTATAACTGGCCAGCTGAGAACTCCTCTGATTTTGGGGGCAGCTGGCATAAAACCAGGGACTCTCAGATGGTATGAAATTGGTGGACTAGCTCCTGTGCCAACTGTCCCCTGCCCCAACACCTCTACAGGGTATGTCAGACAACGGAGGCGTGAATTGGCGGTAGGATACAGGTCTGCTCTGCAACTGATCTTTCACTAGCATAGGATTATTTAGAGAAAATATACTAGTGACATATTTAGAGAAATCTTTAGGCTGCTCTGATTTACGCCTGGGCTGGAGTCAGTGCATAGCAGGGAGCTATAAAACTAGCTTGACTCCCCCTATATGCAGCACACATTTCTGCACTGAGCAGAGTTCAACTGCAAGAGAGAATCTGGCCCAAAAGAGGTAATGAAAATCAGACAAAACTTAAAAAGGAGAAAAAAATATATATATGCTAACTATCTATAAAGTATGAATCTTATTATAAACTAGTACAATTTTGGAGAGTCTAGACCAAACACAGTCACTAAACTTTCAAAGAAACAGAAATAAATTAAAAATATCACATCTATAGCACACATATATATCAGTTATATTTTCCTCATAAAAATCCATACAGGCCAAGTAACATTGTGTCTGTCAATTTAATCCCCATAATTTTAAAGCTCTAATTTAGTGCTTGCAAACTTATTTGCCAATTCTTGTTTCAGGGACTTTTGGTAACTTGCTCAATAGACAGGGAAACCTGTCTTCAGTGACCACTCAAGGGACCAACAAAAATATTTTCCTTTCTTGAAAAAAAAAAAAAAAAGAAGTGACCATAGGAAGGTCCTGGCCAGTAAGTGCCACCACATGGCATTGTTCGTTTATTTTGGGAAGAAGGCTCTGTTCACAAACCACAAACAACCCCCATCCCTGCTATGACACCTTAGGGCTTGTCTACACTGGCATTTTACAGCGCTGAAACTTTCTTGCTCAGGGGTGTGAAAAAACATCCACTTGAGCGCAGCAAGTTTCAGGGCGGTAATGTGCCAGTGTGGACAGTGCACCAGCTCTGGTAGCTAGGCCCCTCGTGGAGGTGGGGTTTTTCAGAGCGCTGGGAGAGCTCTCTCCCAGCGCTCTGCCATGACTACATGAGCTCTGTTAAAGCGCTGCTGGGGAAGTGCTTTAACGTTGCCAGTGTAGAGTAGCCCTCAGATCTCCATCCTGGTAGCAGCCGGGGCAGGCAGATGAACAGCTACCACTGTGGGGCAGAGGAAGCCTTGTCAAGGACAACACTACAACTCGGAAGGGATAAGAGGAGGGTAGGATTTAGCACTCCCAGCATCTGCAAAAAGCCTGCTTCATTAGTGAAGAGCAAGACATGCACATTGACTTCCACTCCCCACCTCAGGTATCTATTATTGTGGCAAAAGGGTGGGTGGGGTGGCTGGCAGAGGTGGCGTTCTAATAAAGATGGAGCAGAACATGAGCGCACACTGTATTAATATTTGTATTTTACACACTTTAACTGTATAAAATACAAATATGAATGATAAAGCCTATTGCATATTACAAGACTCAAGATCACTGAGTGGCTATAACTGAAAGATAAAATAAAACATTGCTTGCATAGACAGGGCTTTAATTTTAGCTCATCTGGAAGAATCTCCTGCTCACCATCTTTCAAATGGCCATGCTGGAAGGGCTCAAATACTTAAGGGAGTTCCTCCCAGAGTTTCGTTCAGATACTCTCCTAATTAAGAGTGAAAGGTATTAAAGAGTGGACTGGTATTAAAAAGTTCAGATATAATCCACATTCTAAACATAAAATGTAGGTAACCCTTACCCCAGATCTGCAACAGACCATGATGCAATGGCAGAGCTTCCCACACTCAACTCGGACCAGAACAGGATAATTCTGCCAGAGCAAGATACTGGAAGTAGAATAAAATTTAAAAAATTTAAAGCACATCAGAAGCAGGAAGCCTGCCAAACAATAAGTGAGGCCACTGGATGATCAAGGTGTTAGAGGAGCACTCAAGGAAGACAAGGCCATTGAGGAGAAGCTAAATTAATTCTCTAAAGTGGTCTTCACTGCGGAGGATGTGAAGGAGCTTCCCACACTTGAACCATTCTTTTATGTGACAAATCTGAGGAACTGTCCCAGACTGAAGAGTCAATAGAGGAGGTTTTTGAGCAAATTGATAAATTAAACAGTTATAAGTCACCAGGACCAGATGGTATTCACCCAAGAGTTCTGAAGGAACTCGAATATGAAATCAGAGAACTACTAACTGTGATACATAATCTGTGACTTAAATCAGCTTCTGTACCAGATGATTAATTGGACGCCAATTTTTAAAAAAGGATCCAGAGACGAACCAGCAACTACAGGTTGGTCAGCCTAACTTCAGTTCCAAGCAAACTGGTTGAAACTATGATAAAGAACAGAATTATCAGACACACAAGTGAACATGATTTGTTGGGGAAGAGTCAACACAGCTTTTGTAAAGAGAAATCATGCCTCACCAATCTGTTACAATTCTCTGTGGGGTCAACAAACATGTGAATAAGGGTGATCCAGCAGATACAGTGTACTCAGACGTTAAGAAAGCTATTGACAAGGTCCCTCACCAGAGGCTCTTAAGTAAAGTAAGCAGTCAAGGAATAAGAGGGAAGGTCCTCTCATAGATCAGTAACTGGTTAAAAGCTAGGAAACAACAGAAATAAATGGTCAGTTTCACAATGGAGAGTGGTAAATAGTGGGGGGTCCCCCAAGGAGCTATACTTAGACCATTTCAGTTCAGTGTATACTGATGAAAAAAAGGAGTAAACAGTGAAGTGGCAAAGTCTGGAGATGATACAAAATGACTGATGAAAGTTAAATCCAAAGCTGACTGTGAAGAGTTATGAAGGGATTTCACAAAATTGGATGACAAAATGGCAGATGAAATTCAATGTTGATAAATAAATAGTAATGCATGTTGGAAAATATAATCCCAACTACACATACAAAATGATGGGGTCTAAAATTAGTTGTTACCACTCAAGAAAGAGATTTTGGAGTCATTGGGGATAGTTCGCTGAAAACATCTGCTCAATGTGCAGCGGCAGTAAAAAAAAAACCTAACAATATTAGGAACCATTAGGAAAGGGATAGATAACACAGTAAATATCATAACGCCATGGTATGCCCACACCTTACATACTTTGTGTAGTTCTGGTCACCCCATCTCAAAAAAGATATATTGGAAATGGAAAAGGTACAGAGAAGGGCAATAAAAGCGATTAGGGGATGGAACAACTTCCACATGAGGAGAGATTAAAAAGACTAGGACTTTTTAGCCTGGAAAAGAGATGACGGGGGGGGGGGTGAGGGGAGAATGACAGAGGTCTGTAAAATCATGAATGGTGTGAAGAAAGTGAATAGGGAAGTGTTAATTACTCCTTCACATAACACAAGAACCAGGAGTCACCCAACAAAATTAATAGGCAGACGGTTTACAACAGAAAAAAGGAAGTACTTCTTCACACAACACACACTCAGCCTGTGGAACTCATTGCCAGGGGACGTTGTGAAGGCCAAAAGTATAACAGGGTTAAAAATATTACATAAATTAATGGAGGACAGATCCATCAGTGACCACGAGCCAAGATGGCCAGGGATGCAACCGCATGCTCCGGGTGTCCGTCAGCCTCTGCCTGCCAGATGCCAGGACTAGATGACAGGGGACAGATCACTTGATAATTGCCCTGATCTGTTCATTGCTTTTGAAGCATCTGGCATTGGGCACTGTTGGAAGACTGGGTACTGGGCTGGATGGACCATTGTTCTGATGCAGTACAGCCATTTTTAGATTCTTAATCATGGGGTATTTAATAATCTGTATGATCCCCACCATAATAATCTGTATGATCCTCAAACCTGCAAAACTTAATCAGTTTACCAAAGAAAAGATGTTAAAGAGTAATAAAGGATCTAGGTTTGAATCCCAAGGAACATCTTCCATTTAAACATGAGAATAAAACAAAATAGTTTTACCAAAAATGAAACAATGGAACAGATATCTGAAACCAAGGAAAGAGATGGCACACAGATATAGCTGATAGAGATAAATCTGACAGATAAATCCAAAAGAATTAGAGTTGATGATAAACCTTGGGTTTCAGCAACAACTCATATCAATGCTCAATAGGAAAAGTCAAGGACAGAGTGCCTCTGCTTTGAAAGTCCTCCATTTTATTGGTTTGTGTCACCACTTTATCACTACTTTCAAATAGCCTAACATGTTGAAATGTGGCCTTCTGATAAACTGAATCTTTGAGATCTGATATTATTTGCATTGCCTTACAGAACTTTTCTAACAAAAACAATGATAGGTTTTCCAGTGCGCTACAGAATATTGTACATACACTACGTCCGAATAACACCTTAAATAAAACAGTCAGCAAGTGGAGCGTACGCTGCCAACACAAACTTTCTTTGTGACCCTGGATGAACAACTTAACTCCCTGTGTCTCCGTTTCCTCACACTTGAAAGGAGGATAATACTTTTCTACTTAAAGAGGTGTTGTGAGAATTCATTCATTAATGTTTACAAGATAATGTGAATTTCTGAGAGAGATTCCCTGCTGCATCTGCTCTCCTCCAAATGTGTAGAGAGCGGGGAGCAGGGCAGGCAAACCATCAGGGAGCTGGCTACAGCATCCTAATTCTCTGCCCAGCCCTGGGCAAAAATTTAAAGGAGAACACCTACGCTGCTTTAAGATGTATCAACTGGCAGTGGCCACAAAGGGACCATCCACTGTTTGAACCCATCCTGCTTCAGCCACTCCCCTTCACAAAACCCCTCCCACAGGATCTGCAGGGAGGGCAGCTTGGAAATCAGCAAAGGAGTTGCAGCCAGTCTCCATTCACGGAGACAAAGGGGAAAATCTGCTCCTCTGTGTCTGAATGTACTATAGGAGTACAACAAATCAATGAAGCAGGCAGGTTACCAACCACTTAGGCCATGTCAAAACTACAGAGCCTGTGTTGGCATAGCTAAGCTGATAGAGCTCCCTAATAAAAATCTGCAAATGCCAGCAGAAGGAGTTCATCTCCCAAAACTACAGTAGCTATGCTGATAAAAGCACTCTTTTTTCAGCTTACTTGTGTCCGCACAAGTCCTGCCAGCATAGCTATGTGCGCTAGGAGTATGTGGGGGCTGGGGGGGGGGGGGAGCGGGGAAGAGTCACACATACCCTCCCACATCCCTGGCTGACATAGCTATGGCAGCAAAAACTTTGTAGGGTAGATCAGGCCTTTCAAAAATATGGTGCATATTCAACAAAATGTTTATTTAAAATATTAACAGTTGCATTGAATATATGTAGTCTCTGATTGGCATGAATACTAATTATTAGCTCAGTAGTTCACCAGACACCACCCACAATACAAGGGCGCAAGAACCAAGTAATACAAGTCTGATCATCTGCCCTAGAGCGCTTCATAATTATGAGAAAGTTGGAAACCAGGGGAAAGAGTTCAAGAAGTATTTACAATTAATATAGTGTATGAAGCAGAAAAAGATTTATAAAGTAGATTTATAAACCAAATAGGTTTATCTGAAATACTAATTCTCCAAGGAAAAGCTAGACACTTAGGCTAGCACACCACATAGCATAGTAAATAATCTCTCTATCACGTGCACATGCACATGTCTTTCCTGTCTTGCTCACTACAGGCCAAATCCTGTTCCCATTAAGCCAATAGCAAAATTCCCCTTGATATTGAGTCATTCCAGGGTGCAGCTTTACAAACTCATTCCCTGGATATCACTTCATTAGTATTGTGAGTTCACTGAAAATAAAATATATCTCCTTCTCTTTCCATAATTCCACTGCTTCATCTTCTTCACGTGGCATCACCTACCTAATAAATCCAGCAGTAATTAATAGGAGGAAGTGGTTAGAAAACCAACTTTAACGTATCAAAATATTTAAGAAAGCAGGAAAAAAAGCCAACAGCATTATTTTGTATACTGGAAAATGTATGTGTCGCGTAAGAGTTAACGGAATGCGAGCCTGACTTTCATTCCTTGCTTTGCTCCCCTACTGTCTCAGCTGGGTAATTTGAAGCATTGGGCCTCTGCTTATTACAATATTTAACCAATCCTGAAAGAATGAAACAACAAACAAAAAACCTACACACAACACATTCACCACAACCAGAGCAATGTGGCATGGAATTTTTATCAGAGGGCTATCTTTCAATTCAATTCTAAAAACAGTTTCTTCTACATCAAGCTGCAAATTATTTCCAGCACAATCATAACATGGTAAGATTAAGTTAAATCACATACGCAGCTGAAAGCCTGTTTTTTTTTTCTGTAGACAATCTACATCATGATTTTCTCAAAATAATGCAGCTATCCTAATACACGTTTTTCCACTTTAATTAAAAAAAGAGAAACACTGCAAATGAAAGGCTTTAGAAATATATTTAAATATTCATGCAGCAAAGACTTGTCTTTTTTTAAAAAATCTACTTTTAGTTTTGCTCCAATCTTCTCTGGGATAAAAAAGAGAATACAGTAGCATTAGAGTGAGGAGGAATAGGAAGGGGGTTGATACATAAACCCTGAATTGTGAATCATGTGTTTGATGAAAAGAAGAGACACGTTGGAGTTAAAACCTATTCTTAAGTTTTTTGTTTCTAGAAAAATTCTTAAGTGGTCAGTAAATAGAAGGTCAAAGTAAGTACAGAACAGAGGGGAAAACAAAAGAATATAACTTTGCAACTATGTTTCTTACAGAGTTACTGGGTTCAACCTAGTTTATACTAAAGAAACCACTTAACACTGATGGCTATCAATTTTAAGTCATAAGAAATAAAACAGCATCACTTGCTATAAAGTATGTACTTAGAACAATAAGGTGAGTAATAACAACTGTTCAAAAATGTTATGCAAAAGCATGAGATTGCCCTTCCGCTCCCTCCAGCAAAACAAAAACAAAACAAAAACCCTAAAGCATTCACAATACATTCTGTAGGAATATAAAAACTTCCTTACAAGAAGATGATCTTGATGATCCATCCAACCCAATACTCCAATGGCCACAATAGCCTATATCACACTCACAAGGTGATAAAAACAATACAACTAATGCACCTGAAACGTCATTATTAGTTGGTAGGAGATACCAGACATGCAGCCCAGTCTTTCCATCGGCTTCAGTGGCAAAAGAATTGGGCTTTTCCTGTGTGAGAGCAAGTTCCATCTCCCTCATTGATGCCTCTTCCTATCCTGCACAGAAGAAACAAACACAACTGCAGCATGTGGGAGAGTCGCTGCAGAGAGACTTCACATGTGGTGGGATTGTGAAGAGAGACTTCACATAACCCGGGTACCACCACAAAGCACTACTATGAGGAGACTTTCTAAGAAAGTCTTACTAGAGTGGGTATAGCAGGGGAGTTTGAGAACTACAATCAATCCGGTAGCTAGCCTCCCTCCCCTATGGTCATAATAGGGAGGTTTGGCGAGGATAAAAAAGCCTAGTGATTATTTCAGGGTTTAGGATGGCCCCTAAGTAGCCTCCCAATGTCCTGAAGGGGAGGGGGGACTAAATGATCCTAAAGGCTTGTGTGGGACTGATCCCACAACAAGCTACCTAAGGCTTTGAGGGGGAATCAATGATCTCCTTACAGTTTGCCTGGGGTTCTTTCCTCCCGCAGACCTCATGGAATGGGATGGGAGATGGTCCACCAATCATCCCAGGCTTCCTCTTGTCCCCAGTCTCAGATCTTAGGCTCTCCTCTACACAGATCTGAGGTTAGTGAGAGCCAGGGCTCCTTTCCAGTTGACATGAGGGAGGTACTATGAGGGAGATGGTGTTCTTAGTTTTTCTATGGATCTCCCAAGGTTGCAGAAGGGGAGAACCTTTTTGTGAGTTTTTTGACTGAGGGTGGAAGGAAAGTATTTTTTCCATTGACACATCTATCCAATGATCGGATTACCCTTTGAGCTCTATCTCTGCAAGTTAGAGGGTTAAGTTGTTTTCTATTTAAAAAGAAAACGTCATCCAGACCACCCTTTGACTAGTTAGGCTAAGATCACAGCAGCTGACATTCCTTGGCAATATGACTACATTAAAATGTACACACTCTTAAAATCAGACTTTAATCAATTAAATTATGGTCTTGGTCAGGAGATCTCTACTAGGGGACTCCTTTCTCAATTTATATTTTTTATTTTTACTACACAGTGACAAAAATAGAAGAACTTTGGGATGGCATTTATCATCTCTAATGTGAGGGTGACTTAATTCAAGAATCTCTTCTTGGATTAACTTCAAAATTTTGTAGATAATGTCACTTGGACTGACATCGGTCCTACCAGTTAAGAAATTGGTAGTGCATTTTGATTTTAGACAAGGAACCAAAATTAGGCTAGAAATGGAAATTCAGTTGCAACCTTAACTAAGAAGTGACTGCCATTGCACCAGAATGCAGAAGAAAAAAGCTTTGTTTATGTGTTTTGTATATGCTGCTCCAGACCTGCAAAACTATTCTACCTACATCATGCAGAAAACTTTACTGCAGGAAATAAAGCTTTGAGGCAGCCATTAGAGTAAGTCTACACTTTGAGCTTATTAAAACAGGCACAGAGCTCCAGTGTCCTTGAAGGGACACTGCCCTGGTCTAATGACATCTCGCTCTAATTGAAAGGGAGATTTAAAATAAACAAAAAACACATTGTTAGAAAAATTACCTACAGAGTCAAATAATAGAGGAATTACTCTGAGGTCAAAGACCTTCTACCTGTATTTCCATAGGAAGGAAAAGTAATTTTACAATGTAGCTTTTCAGTTTTGTGAGGTTAAATTGAGGATAAAGTAATTTGGGTGATTTTAGATTTGAAGAGGAAGTTGTTTTGATGAGTTTTGTCATTTTAACCATTTCCACTGATTCAACCCAAAATCTAAATTTCAAATATAGTGAATATTTATACCTAGATCCAACCACTGAACATAATGTTTTAATTAATGTTTGAGTAATAATGAAGGGAATTTTTGCTTAACTATGTGGAGCATTTTTTATAACCGATTAAGACTAGATCACAAAACTGTTGAAAGCTAGACTTTGGAAAAGGGAAATGTCAGGAATATTTATATTAATACATTTCTTTAAACCTGTAGAATTGTCTTAGTACCATTGGCTGGTTTTTTTGTTTTTTCCTAAAAGAATTTCTGTTAAAACTTTCCGATAAGAAAAAATACATACTATACTTAGAGCCCTGCAAATCTGCAGATATCTGCTTTACATCCACGGACCATTTTGGGGGATCGTGAATCGGATCTAGATACAAATTTTGTATCTAGAGTCCTGCAAATCTGTGGATATCCTCTTTATATCTGCGGACCATTTTTGCGGATCAGATGTGGATACAAATTTTGTATCTGCACAGGACTCTAACTATACTGTTCCAGAGAACACTTCTCCAGGTGTTCTGGTCTGCTTAACTTAAAAAATCTAACCATCCCTTGCCCTAGCTACCTACTGAAAAAATTCTGGAAAGAACCTGATTATGAAGTCATAATTATGACTTTAGCTGACATCATCAGGCTTAGCAAGAGCCTCCACAGGTGCAGATCTCTGTTGCAGCTTCTAGTCATTACAGTTACACAAATAAATAATAAGCATACAAGGAAAATGGAGGAGGAAATGAAAGAGAAATCAACTGTACATAACCAGAGCCCAAGATGGGCAACTAGACTCCAGCAGGGGGTGGGAGCTGGCTGTTGGAGATTTTGGTCCTGTCTACTTAAGTAAAATGATACAGATACCAGTATACTTATAGAAGATGGTTAAAATGAACTACTGTACTATTTTTGATGAAAAATAGATTCCTCCATTGAAATGTTGAGGAAGGGGGCATTTTCCCTCTCTCTCTCTCCATTGAAACTGGGAGGTGAAGTTTAACTCCCAAGAGGACCACTGTTCTAGATTCACAGGGTAATGCTGAGAGTCAAGCAAGAGGAGGAGCTGGGTATTTTATTGATTCACCCTGTGTTCTAAATAGTATAGATTTTTGTTAATTTGTTTAACTCTTAATTCTTAGGGAAATGTCAAAGCTCCTTTAGACTGTAACAACTGTGATACCGTAAGATAAGAAACTATACAGTTTATAACTTCAGTGAAGGCTGAAACATGGGACTTAGTACAGTTAAAAGCTCTGTAGGTTATATTGGTGAAGTCTGTAACTTCTCTGAGGTCATCTATGTGGTTCTGCTCACTCTAGAAACAAATTTGTGAATTTCCTGATAACCGGGCCAGAGGCTTTGTGGAAGTTACAACATACTCTCTGAGAGCACAGTCCCTGACCCTGCACATGTTTACACACAACTAATCTCATTCAGTTCGATAGCATGCATTAGAGTTTGTCGGATAAGGGCCATAGAAAGTACAGCTACTAACTCCCATAAGCATGACTGATGAAACACTGGTCTCGCTAATTTTGCAAGCAAAATCAATTTGACCATATTATTATTTAGGACTGTGAACACATTAGCATCTCTCACACAGACACACATATACATTCTGGGGCAACAGTAATAGCTCCATGGTTGTAAATTATACTAATTAGTTCATGTGTGTAAAGGGCTTTCAGTATAAAAGCTTCTATATATACACACACGAAGGGCTTGTCTACACTGCCCTGCAGTGGACTACAGGAGTGTGAATAATAGTGCATACCAAAGTGCTGTGTTGTCATTCCCCCACATGGATGCTGCAGGCTCAGAATAAAGAGGGTCCTAGTTTGCGTTAATGTGGTCTTGTTTGAAGAGAACTACGTTATCGTGAACTCGGAACCTTTTCGTTTGAGCCTGGAGCATCCACATGGAGTTACCTTGGTGTGCAGTGCTACTCACACCCCTGTAGTCCAAACTGTGGAACAGTGTAGACATAGCCTACATACTATTGTCCATAATTAAGAGCATCACTTCCTTTCCATTGTAAGACAGATCTTAGCCATCACTAAAAATATATTTCCTTTCTTCCTAAAATTTTGCATGTGTGGTCTCTAGCCACAGGGATTTTTTTTTTCTTTTTAAATCTGGAAATTAATTAGACAAAATATTTCATTAGGAAAAATTGGTCCATCAAAAAATGTTATAAAGCCAGTTTGGACTAGAAACTTCATGTTTGTTTTATTGAATAATCCGACTTGCAGTCTGGTGCATAGGCCTAACAGGGCCAGGTGATAGACATTCTGAAACCGACACCCAAATCACTCCTGACAGCTTCACTGGGTCCCAATGGACTTTATAACTTTTACCAATGGTCTGGCAGAGTTTATAAATTCCACTAGATGAAAGGAATTTAGTCTGGTTAGATGCAACAGCCAAACTTTTCAAAACTCCCTCGTGATTTTTGGGTGTCAAATGTGAGACTTTAAAGCACGTTGATTTTCAAGAAAAAAGTCAGGCTCCTGTAATACACAGTGTTGTTGTAGCCGTGTTGGTCCCAGGATATAAGAGAGACTAGGTGAGTGAGGGAATATCTTTTATTGGCCCAACTTCTGTTGGTCTTACAGAGTGCTAAGCTCCTGTGGAAGCTCAAAACCTTTTCTCTCTCAGCAACAGAAGTTGGTCCAATAAAAAAATATCACCTCACCCACCTTGTCTCTGTAGGCTCCTATAAGGTATTTCATGAGCACCATTATTACTAGTAATTTTTGAAAATTTTCGCCCTATTCCTATAAAGAATAAACTAATATAATTGAGAGAGAGTTTATCTACATTATTGAAGAGTTTGCTAGGTTGAAACCCTACTTCAATTGTGGAAGAAAAAGGAAATGCCTCATCGTTAAAAATAAAACAGAGCTGGTCACATTAAAGTCACAAAACACCAGCCATAGGTGACTGTAATATGGTAGAACCATCAAAGCAAAAATTATTAGGTCTGTTAGACTTGAGAAAATTTATATAATCATACATCCGGTAACACGCACACCCACATACACACTAAAATACAAGTCCCCAAATCCTGGGGGTTAAACTAGACCTCACTGTTTGATGACTGAGTCCTGCCCATCCAATGGAATGCCTCTCTTCCTTACACCTCCCTGACAGAAGCCCTTCCCACAAAGCACCAATAAAAGAAGAGGAAAAAGTGAATCCAAAGTTAATCTCTTGTGTATTCAGAAGCAGATAGCACCCCTACCCACTGACACAATGCGTTTACAGATGCTAACCCCAGAGACTCCGTAAAGGGAGGCGGAATATAGAATGAAATGCAAGTTGGAGAGTGCAGAAGAGTTTTAATTGATTCTTTAATAATTAACTGATCAGCTTTCCAAGTTTTAAGTCAAGAAGATCTGGAAAAAAAATCATATAAAATTAATTGAGCCCCAGATTTATTAAAACACTCAAGCATGTACAAGTCCATCTCTCAGTAACGCCAAGCCTAGAAATTCAAAAAAATCACAAGCCAGGCACCAAAAGGCACTTTTTAAAAAAGATTATATTGGATTTTTTGCTCTGTGTTTTAATTTTTGAACTCCCCCTACCCATCCCCAATGTGCGTCTGGCAATTAGAGTATTGCCAGTTCTCTCAAGTTCACACAATAAGGTGACTTGCCCCTGCTGCAGGAGCTCTTGCTGGTTGCCTGATGGTGCAGAGCTTCCAGCTTCTCTCCAGCCCCTACCAGCCCCACATCTGCCCATCCTCCAGCCCATCAGTTATGCTCTTCCCAATCCCACATCTGCCCCATGCTCCTCAATGCACTGCTAGGAATTCTTCAATCCCAACCCTCAGGCCTGAGAGTGAGCAGCTGCAACAGGGTCCTCTTCTTCCCCTTCTCACATCTGGGGGAGCAGAGTCATGGACTGAGGGGAGAGGGGCGGACTCATTTTTCACAGAACAGGAGGAGTGAGCTGGGCTGCCTAAAGCTTCTGGGCTTTTTCTGCTCCCTCCATCCCCCTCCCGTCCTCTGACCATGGCATAAAGTGCTCCCTCTCTTCACTCTTTCCTACCTGACAACTTCTCCTGGGTCCTCATGGGATGGGGAAGAGAGCTTCAGACTCCTGCAGCAGCCCTGTTTCCCCAGAAGGCAGGCAAGTGGGGAAGGCAACCAATCAGAGGGGGTTTCCCATCCCCATGGTAGCACTAATATTTACATAAAGACTGGAGTGTCTCTTGTCATCATGAGACTGGCTCCAGCAGGGGCCAAAAATTGCATAACTTCACAATGAAAGTTAGCAACACTGATTATCTATTTAAGTATGTCAGCATTTTCCTCAGTGCTCTCCAGGGTCTTTAAACACTTCAGTAATCTTTTCTTTGGTGGTTCAGGGGCAAGCAATTGGCTTTAGAAGAAGCTTTTTTTCCTACCTGGGGGCCTTCCTGAGGACACTTCAAACAACTTCCGAGCGATGGCTGCTGTGACACTACAGGGCCATGTGACCAGGTCACCTGGTGCTGGACTCCATCTTGGAATATCAGTGTTTTTCCACTGACTGGCGGGGGAACCAAGCTTTGAAACAAAGGGTTCCCGCCATACGTGAAAGCTATTTAAGGCAGGGAACTGACATCATCGTGGTTCTTCACTGACTGCCCACCCAAAGAGACTCCTGGAAACACCTGAGGAACAAAGACTGAACTGGGGGAAGTGGTGGACCCAGGCTAAAGGGATTTTTAGCCTGTGAATGGAACACCTGGGGATTCAAAACTGTACGCTAGTGCAGCTTGCCCCTTAAGAATCTGCAGCCTGCTTGAATCATCACTTAGGGTGAGGATTTGTTATTCATAGCCGATCTACGTAGTACATTAAGCTTAGTTTGTGTGTTTTGTTTATTTGCCAGGTAATCTGCTTTGATCTGTTTGTGATCCCTTATAATCACTTAAAATCTGTCTTTTGTAGATAATAAACTTGTTTTTGCTTTCTCTAAAATGAGTGTGTGCGAGAGTTGTAACTCGGAGCAGAAAGCTGCTGTATGTTTCTTCTCCACATTGAGGGAGGGGGAGAATTTCATGATCTTACGCTGTACAGTTCAAGATGATATAATTTGGGGTTTACACTCCGGAGGTGGGTGCGTGCCTGCGTAGCTGGGAAGTTCCTTAGCTGGAGCCTTCCCATGCAGACGCTGTGTCCAGCCCCTACATGTAACTGCAGCTGAATGTGCCCCTAGCTGTATGTGTGCTGCTGAAAGTGCAGGCTGGACACAGCAGTACAGTGTAAAGGGAGCCACAGTTGGTGGGTCGGGGGGCTCAGTGGTACCCCAGTTCTGGGTGGCACCCTGGGGGGAACTCATCACAGGGCCAATACAAATGGAAAGTAGTTTGAAAGTGTGAACTGAGATGAACCTATGCTGTAGCTACACAGTAAATACACTACCTGTGTTTTATTCCATGCACTTGAAAAGGGCTTTGATATAAACATTTTCTAGTCTGCCTCACTAAGTTTGAAAAAAATATATATGTAAAAATATGTCTTTTCCATGTCAGATTCAGTAAACTGATCTAAGGTTTTCAAAGACTGTAGCAATTGGATGAAGACAAAGGATAGAGAAAATGGGGCATTTTTCACTTAAATCAGCACCTGAACAGACTCCACCAGTGATAATTCACTTTGAGAACACAAGTATTCTTTTTAAATATTTAAACTGCAGTAGTATCCAGAAGCCTACCAAATTGGGATCTCATTGTCCTAGGTGCTGTAAAAATATAATGGCAGTCCCTGCATCAAAAAATGTACAGAATAAAGAGACAAGAAAACAGTGGGATGAGACAAACCAGTGGGCCAGAAAAGAGAGACGGGAAGACAGAGTAACACACATGTCATAAAAATAAAGGGAAGGGTAAACCCCTTTGAAATCCCTCCTGGCCAGGGGAAAGCTCCTCTCACCTGTAAAGGGTTAAGAAGCTAAAGGTAACCTCGCTGGCACCTGACCAAAATGACCAATGAGGAGACAAGATACTTTCAAAAGCTGGGAGGAGGGAGAGAAACAAAGGGTCTGTGTCTGTCTGTAGTCGTCTTGGCCGGGGACAGAACAGGAATGGAGTCTTAGAACTTTTAGTAAGTAATCTAGCTAGGTATGTGTTAGATTATGATTTCTTTAAATGGCTGAGAAAAGAATTGTGCTGAATAGAATAACTATTTCTGTCTGTGTATCTTTTTTGTAACTTAAGGTTTTGCCTAGAGGGGTTCTCTATGTTTTTGAATCTAATTACCCTGTAAGATATCTACCATCCTGATTTTACAGGGGGGATTTCTTTATTTCTATTTACTTCTATTTTTTATTAAAAGTCTTCTTGTAAAACACTGAATGCTTTTTCATTGTTCTCAGATCCAAGGGTTTGGGTCTGTGGTCACCTATGCAAATTGGTGAGGCTTTTTATCCAACATTTCCCAGGAAAGGGGGAGTGCAAGTGTTGGGAGGATTGTTCATTGTTCTTAAGATCCAAGGGTCTGGGTCTGTAGTCACCTAGGCAAATTGGTGAGGCTTTTTACCAAACCTTGTCCAGGAAGTGGGGTGCAAGGTTTTGGGAAGTATTTTGGGGGGAAGGACGCGTCCAAACAGCTCTTCCCCAGTAACCAGTATTAGTTTGGTGGTGGTAGCGGCCAGTCCAAGGTGTAATATTTTGTACCTTGGGGAAGTTTTGACCTAAGCTGGTAAAGATAAGCTTAGGAGGTTTTTCATGCAGGTCCCCACATCTGTACCCTAGAGTTCAGAGTGGGGGAGGAACCGTGACAACACATAACTAGAACTTAGAATATAGAAGTCCTAAACATGGCTAGAAAAAGTTAAATTGAACTACAAGAACCCCATTTTGTGCAACACCTTGCCTGGCAGCAGTAGAATTCTGATTCCATGAACAACAGGAAGGGTTGTAAAGATAAAGTATCCCTGCTCAGCAGCAAGAAGGAATGGAGCAGGAATAATCATAGCAGGAATACGACGGGATAAGGTAGTGGCCATTTAAAGGAAGACGGACTAACTGATGAAAGTTAGAATAGCACTGAGCAGAAAACAAATATTTAATGATATATGCAGATATGTGCTGCAGGCTGATGGTATGACTGAGGAGGGGGGAGAGGAATTCCATACAGCACTGGACCAAGTGATGTGTGAAGTACCACAAGCTGAGTACTTGATTATCACAGCAGACCTCAATGGACCTGTGGGAGAACATGGTGAGGACTACGATAATTGTCATGGAGGACAACACTTTGGAACCAGAAATTAAGTCCCTGAAGATATCTTAGAGTTAGCCATAGCTTATGGCCTGCTTCTTGTCAGTTCATACTTGGTAGAGATGGAGGAGCACTTAGTTACGTACAAGAGCAAGGCCAACAGGTCCAGATCAACTATTTCCTGCCCAAAAGAAACATAATGGACTGTAAAGTGATCCTGGGAGAGCAGACAGTATAGCAACAGATTGCTTGTAATAGACTTCTAGTGTGAGGACAAAAGATGTGAGTAGGGAAGTCTGGGATTTAAGGATGATGTCCATTGAAGGCTGGACAGTGACCAAACCAACCACAATGATATCAATGAGGTTTGAGGGGAAATATCCACTATACCACAGAAGCTTCATATGCTGCCTGTGGCCAAAAGAAAGGAAGGGAATTTCATGGGAAGGAGAGGTGGTAGTGTTCCAGCGATGTGCAGGAGGCAGTGAAGAAGGGCTAAAAGTGTAAGCAATGGCAGAAAGTACAAAAGTAGAAAGTTATGAGAAATACAAGCTGGGAGAGAAAAACAATGAAAAGAACAGTTGTGGAAGCTAAAGTTTAGACTTTCAAAGCCTTATATGCAGGATTACTAATGAAGAAAGGGGGGAAAGGACTATATAGATTAACCAAAACTAGGCAAAGAAGCACAGAGGATTTCAGAGTTGTAAAGTGTGTAATAGAAGAAAACAGAAGAGTACTGGTGGAAGGTGGTGAAATTAGGAGGTGGTAGCGGTTTTATAAGAAACTGCTTAATGAAGAGATGCAAAGAAACTACTGAGGGAAATATGCACAAGCAACAATCTCGCAAAACCTACCATCATGGTAGAGATTCAGACCATGCTAAAGATGATGAAACAAGGGAAAGCAATGGGGCCAGAAAGTATATCAATTGAGGAATTTAACTCATTAGACTATGAGGGAGTAGTGATGACGAAGTTATTCTACTTATTTTTCCGTACTGGAAAAATGCCTGATGAGTGGAGAAAGAGCTCATTGATCCCTATCTTCAAGCATAAAGGAGATATAAAAGAGTGCACTAATTACCAATCCATCCAGTTAATGAGTCACATAATGAAATGGCTTGAAAGAATTATCAAGAAAAAACTTTGGAAAGGACTGGAGCATCCAAGTAAGTGACAACCAATTGGGGTTTTATGCCAGGGAAGTCAACAATGGATGCAGTGTTTCTAGGCCAAATATTGCAGGAGAAGTACAGTGAGAAATGCAAGGAACTGTACACAGTGTTTATGGATTTAGAGGTTTATGACACAGTTTTTACGGTGATGCAATCTGCCAGATACATATGTTTAGACTATGATGGACCTGTACAAGGGTAGCACAACAGTAGCAAGAAGCAGCTGCGGATACACTGTAAAGGTCTACATCAAATGATCAGCCCTAAGCCCATTCCTATTTGTAGTTGTAATGGACACCTTGATGCAAGAGATTAGGGGAGTGGCTACAAGGAGCATAATTTTTGCCAATGACATTATGTTGCATCGTGAAGATAAATACAAAGTAGAAAGGGACCTAGAACTATGGATGTCTGCCTTAGAAGAAAATGGCTTATGAATCAGCTGACAAGAAACGGAATACATGTAATGCTTCATTGAGAGGGTCAATGAAAGGCCCATAAAACTAGATGGCATAGAGTTTAAATTGTTGTACAGACTTTAATACCTCAGTTCAATGTTGAACTGTATGGGAATGTGGATGCAGATGTTGGAAGCCGCATGAAGACTGCTTGGTATAAATGGAAGGAGTTGATGGAAATTCTCTGTGATAAAATATGCCAAGTAAACTAAAGAGCAAAGTGAGTAAGTTCACAATTAGGCCAGCTATGACATACAGGTCAGGTTGGAATGCTGCTAATGAGGAAGGGAGAACAACTACTTCACACTGCCGAAACGAACATACTAAGATGGTCGCTAGGTAAGATGAGAGCTGATAGGCTACACAGTAAAACAGTATGAGCCATGATTCAGATAGTGTCAGGAACCAGGGCCCGCAACAGAGCTTGTCTTCAGGCACCTCATCAGTACAACTGACCTGCAGGAGTTGCCTGATTAGCCATGCAACCTGATTGTCTTCCGGGACCAGCAACAGCAGCAGCTTGCTGGCTTCTCAAAGCTCATGCCTACCACTGTGCCAGTTCCTGCATTACCTTGTTCCCACTGCTCCTGCTCTGTACCCAGCCATGCCTCTGTCCTGTCCATGCCTCAAACCTTTCCTTGCTGACACCTTGCTCGTTACAGTTCCCAACCTCCAGTTTGGACCTCTGATTCTGGCTTCTTATTACGGACTCCACCTCGACCTCCTGGCTCTGGTATCCAGTTCCTGATTTCCGGTTTTGACCCTGGCTCTGGCGACTAACTCCAGCCACTAAGCCTGCTGCCTCCTCTGGCACTAGTCTAGACCGCCCTTATCTTGGTCAGCTGACAGGCAGCACCCATCACAGAAAAGCTGAGGGAGTGTTGATTGAGATGGCTGGGTTGGTCATGTGAGATATGTTGGCCAGAGAGTACAAGAACTAGTAGTCATCATGAGGCGAAGATCAAAAGGAAGACCTACAATAAGCTGATTCAAGACACTGAAGGAGGACATGAAGAAGGTTGGGATCAGCTTGGAACAAATGCTTGACAAGAATACTTAGCGACAAAGAACAAGAGTCACCAACCCAAACTAATGGGACAAGGTGACGAAGAAGAAGTAGAGTTCAGATGGCGCATACTGTACAGCATCATGAGGCCCCACCACTTTTTCTATGCGCCTTACTGCTAAGAAGGGGAGGAGGAAACATTCTTTCTGAGCCCTGGTTCTTTCTCTACACCCATTCACAGATGATAGAAAACCAAGCAGAACTCCCTACAAACTCTCCTAACAAACACACCTGTGGTATTAACATAACTGATACAATATTAGTAGTAGATTGTATTGAAAAATATACCACTGCACGTGAGTAATGCATGTTTTTAAACCTCTATAACTGGATTGTCACTAAATCAGCAAAAGGCACAACTATGACTTAGAAACTATTTCAAGTTCAGGGTACCTATGACTGGGGCACTAGATTGTTAAAAGTAAAAAATCACAGTTTCTTTTCTAATTTTAAATAATGGTGCAAATTATATTCAATTCTGACTACAGTACATCATACTCTTCATTTTCAAAGACAGATTAATCCTTTTTTCTCAAAGTGTCCACAAAAAGTTCGCTCCAGGACTGAGAACAATCCCTTCAAAGTTCATTCCAACAGAATATGCAAGTGAACATGACATTTTACAATGGAAATACTTGTGCAACCAGAACTATAGGCGTCACTATATGTTCCGCCTACAGTAGCTGAGTGTTTACTGTACATAGTAATGTAGTATGCGTAGCACTTATCAGAAAACGCAGTCAAGTTCAGTCCCAAACATCTTTCGTACACAGAGCCATGCATTAATTGTATATGGGTAAGTTTCTAGTTTATTTATATCAGAGAGAGATCTCAGGAAGATAGACTGTGGTGGATTTCATGTTTTGTTTTGAGGAGCTTTTTTGTTTTTATTTTTTTAAAAAAACAACTACTAAGCAAAAGAGGTGGGGCCTTATTTCAATCATTTATTACAACTAGAACTCGCTACAAAGTCATGTACCAGTGAACAGAATTCTGACCCCTTATCAAATTTAGTTCTAGTTTAAACAGGGGCAGCTCATATGGTAGCCAGTAGGCTTGCACCAGCTAACACCAAAGGTGAATCTGGACCTCTCCTGTTCTTTAGATACATATCAGCCAAATATTTATTGTAATTCAAATCACCATCAATATCTCACAAGTTCCTCTAGACCAGGGGTTCCCAAACTTGGAATAGTGAACCGCAACCACTGGGAGCTGCAAGCGACCATACCTGTGGACGCTCAGGTAAACAAAGCGTCTCGTGGCCTGCCAGGGGCTTACCGTGAACAAGGCGCGAACCAAGTTTGGGAACCCCTGCTCTAGACTTATTCACCTTATCGTTAAGAATTCTCAAGGGGGTAACAGGACTCACACTATTCTGTTATCTGTGTGCTTATATAAATACTGACTTATTTATAAGTTGCAGTCTACTCTTCAAGTACTAAAACTCTGTAAATATATGTATGCATATAGCAGTATTAAGGAGTGTAATTTCTGCCTCAACCCTGTCATGCATCCATTGGGGCTCTGGAAGGCTTGAGCATCAAAAGAAAGATCTAATTAAAGCGGATTCACCATTCCCAGGTACACAGTAGCAGCCAAATTTTGAAATACCACACCTCACTATATTGTGAGGGTGGAAGCAGACTGGAGATCCTTGAGAAATCTACTGTCAAGTTTACACATGAAAATTAATTGGTTTAACATGGTATGGCAAGTATTCTGACTTCCTTGGGAAAATTCAAATGAGGAATAATTAGCTAAACTGTGGGTGTGTATAAAAACAGAATTACATATTGACAGTACATATACATTTCTTATTCTTCTACGTTGTCCTTTTAATTCATTTTTTTTAATTATACAGTGTTATGTAACTGTAAACATAAGCTTTGAGAAGTATCTATCTGTATTTTGTTACTTTGATTATTTACCTACTGCACTTAACTTAAAAAAATTGTCAGTGCATGATGAATATGTAGTACTTACAGTATTGTTGATGATTGGGGCCTGAATCACTTTTTAAAATATTATAATTAAGGCTACGATTATGTCACAGAAAATGTCATGGAGGTCAATGGAAGTCATGGATTCCATGACTTCCATTAACCTCCATGACATTTTCTGCCCCGGGGCTGGAGCTCCCAGCTAGCCCCACCCCTGAAGCTCCCAGCCCCCACCTGGTGGGGGGGACCCTGCAGCTGCCCAGCCACCACAGAGGTGGAGGACCACCTGCAGCTGCCCAGCCGGCAGGCAGTGGGGACTCCCCAGGGACCCTGGAGCTGCCCAGATGCTGTTGGGCGGCCAGCGGACCCTGCAGCTGCCCAGCCCCGCGGGTGGGGGGACCTGGGAGCTCCCAGCTGCCCTGGGGGTGAGGGGACCCCACTGCAGCCTAGCTCCGTGGGCAGGGGGATCCTGGAGCTCCCACACACCGCAGCAGCGGGGAAACAGGCAGCCCCAACAGCAATTGGTGCTGAACCCACCTACCCCTTTTGCCAGGGATATTTTTAGTGAAAGTCAGGGATAGGTCATGGGCTTCCGTGAAATTTTGTTTATTGCCCATGACCCATCCCTGACTTTTACTAAAAAATATCCATGACAAAAACGGCCTTAATTATATTATACATATTTTAATGGTGAAGAAACTTTGCCTTATGTAACTCCTGGGACTTAGGTTACTTATACGATGATATGGCCTCTTTTTCTGGTAGAAAATCATACAATCAAAAAGGTGGGCATGACCCCACAATTAATTAAAACTAAATACTCACTTCTTAATAAGTCTGGGGAGAATTTAAAAAACAACCACCTCCAAAATAATGGGAGGCCAGTTGCTAAGGGCATGGATATTCAAACGCTTAAAAAAATCAGCTGCAACACAACTTTTCTCAAACCTCAGTATTAGAGAAGCAATTTTAATGCTCCTTTCTAATTTCCAGGTGAGGATAACAAATACATCTAGATGTAATGAACTGGTGATATTCTCACATCATTGTGAATAAGAGGATGTATTTTTAAGAGCTAACGGGAAGCGCTACACGCCCCCTTGGGCATCCTTCCAATATGCTTTTACTCTCCCCCTTTTTTTTTTTCCTTGACTTGCCCTTTCAGCTCCCCCTTGTATTATCCGCTGTAATCCTTACCAACACCACCTGTCCGATTCTCTACATAACCTACATACAAATCTCCATACGTCCACCTACTTCATTTCACACAAGAGCCTGTCGTGGTCTCTTTACATAACTTGCACTGAGCTGGGCTTATTAACTATTTGTTGTTATTGACAAATTCTGTCAGGTTAAAATAATTTTTTTTAAACTTAACATTCTTACCAGTAAAAAGAAAAGGAGTACTTGTGGCACCTTAGAGACTAACCAATTTATTTGAGCATGAGCTTTCGTGAGCTACAGCTCGCTCACGAAAGCTCATGCTCAAATAAATTGGTTAGTCTCTAAGGTGCCACAAGTACTCCTTTTCTTTTTGCGAATACAGACTAACACGGCTGTTCCTCTGAAACCATTCTTACCAGTGTAACACACAAGAATTTTGATGGTTAAAATCCTTTAATAATCGCATTTACTATCCACTGTACATGCTATTTATCATAATAGATAATAATCATAGGCTTCTGCATTTCACTTCTGTTTATATCAGTTTCTAGTGAATTTCACTTTTAGGCTCTCATGCCTTAACAAATTCTACAATATTTGGGTTATAAATACTGTTAGCAAATCCTTGTTTAAAGAACCCGTATTCAGTGGAATTTTGAGAGACCACGGAAAAATTTTGAGTGGTCTTCGGTTTTGTAAATGCTTGTTTAAGGAAAACCTAAATTTTAGGCAAAATTAGACCTGACAGCATCCCAAGTTACATATTTAAGAGTAGGAGACTGTATCAGTTTCCCCATATGTAAAACTGGATAACTATATTCATCTACTTCATAGAAGAATTGTAAGGCCTGCTAATATGAAATTCATGAAGTGTTTTTATATGCATAAAAATTAGCAAGGCATGGCACGGCACAATTAGGAACAGAGCTAAGGGACTCCATTATTCAATCAGGTAGGATTAACACCAGGAGTTCTGGGCTTCCAGCTATGCACTCATTTTCCTAGGCTAAGTGCCTCTTGCAGAGGCAGCACCATTATCTCTGCCTCTTAGTTCATACATCCTAAAAATCCACGTAGTGCACACTTCGTCCATCCCAACATTCAAACCCATGCCTAAGCAGAAAAGATCAACAACAAAGTCTATTGTGTATGTCTGTCCCACTCGCCCCAATGTTTTAAAGTCTATATGAGCAAAGATTCGTAATAGAAAATCCTACCATACATGCAAGGAAAATATTTTAAACACTCAACATTTCTGAACCCATTTGCTCCCCTTTTAGCTTGTTCTTTATATCTGTGCCCTGCAATATAAGGCAAATTTGATCGAAAACACTTCAGGTGTGTGAGTGTGAGAGTAACACCCTGATTGAACATAAGGGACAAGGGTTTGTTTCAAAAATGTTTTTTAAAACTGAAGAAATAAAAAGCAGCACACCATTTAAAAAGTTCATTTCTGGTTATGGATTATGTACGCATGGGCAATTTCAGCCCCAAAACTATTTTTCAACCTTAACTATAATGGTTGCTACTGCAATAACCACCTCATCCAGTATGAATGTTTGATCTTCCTTCTCTACTGTATACACTTTATCAAAGAAATAAAGCTTCAAAGGGATTCAACTTTGGGGTCCAGAATAACTCATTCATCTTGTGTGCTGGCAAACACAAAAACTGAAAAGGAGGAGGGGAAAAAAACAAATATTGAGCAGCCACCCTACCAGATGGATGTTAGGTCAAATATCCATTTCATTCTAGAAGAGCTCATGTTGACATTTTGTTCATGTGAGGGTTTGGTTTGTTTGTGTTGCACATATTGCGGGCATTTTTTGCAACACGCCCATAAAAGAGCAATAGAAGATTAGACTAACGTCCATTTACCAAATCTTCCAGTAAGAAAGTCTGACCAACGCTTAAAACACACACACTGAAAGAAGTAGCTTCATCTTGAACTTCTTGGGAGCAGCTGTGTTCTCATTCCCCCTCCCCCAACACAGGAAACAGACCTAGAAACAAAAATAAAACAGGAATGCTCCCGTGCAAGCTTATGTTGTTGGCTGTTTAAACAGCCACTCCTCCTGTGCCAAAAAAATGAAACCCTAGGAGGATTTAACACTTCAAAGAGAATTGGGGAGACTGCTTTAAACAGAAAATCTGTCTCTGGTAAGAAAATTCTTTCATTTTGTAAACAAGCAAGAAAAATGTTATCATGTGTGCATGTCAAGACAGATTTCATTTATATCTCTACACCTACTATACACACTTACTGCATATTATATTTTAACCTATTTATACCTACACTGCTTCTATAGTGAGACTTATGTTATCCTAAATCAGAAGACATTAAATGACAAGAGTTGATTCTCCTAAGATCTTCAGAAATGATCCATTAAAATCTGGAGTTAACACTGCAGTTTAGTGGTTGACAAAAAATTCTCTCTATAAGCAATGATATAATAATTATATGCTAAAGGGGAACTCAAATAACATCTTGCCAAAGGAATGTGTGGCCACATACACTGCACACAGTATTCTCAACTACAAATTATAGCTATGTTTTCACTTGCTTTATTAGGAACTTGGCCCTTATTCATAAACATTTCATTTTCTGGAAAAGGGTGGAGAATGGGAGGGGAAGGAAAGGGGACGTTGTAACAGCCAAGTTCTCTATTTGTTCTAAAGAATCTTTTCTGCTTTGGGCGAGGACAAAACCATATGAATGGCTTGCTCTGCTTAGCTCAGCCAAGAAACCCAGCTCATGTTTTCAACGCTTATTAAATACCTTATAGACTAATGGAAACTTTATAGACTGCATTTTCCCTCTCAAAACTAAAATGTCAACACAGATGAGATCAAGATCTCGATATGGGGAGAAAGAAAAATGTTATCTTTTTGAAATCTGCAGCTTAAAGAGCATGAGGGGGATGGATGAATACTGATGAGAGGTGAAGGAAGAGAGGAAAATAACCTTTGGGCTTGTCTACACTTAAAAGGCTGCAGCTGCGCAGCTCTCGTGCTTCAGTGAAGACACTTCCTAGGCCGAAGGGAGGGGTTCTCCTCTTTGCACCGGTAATCCGCCTCCCCGACAGGCGGTTTTGAGCTCAATGGGAGAATTCTCCTGACAACATAGCATTGTCAACATAGCGTGGGTTAGGTTGGTTTAACAGCATCATCAAGGGGTGTGGATTTTTCACATCCCTGAGTGACATAGTTATACTGACCTAATTTACAAGTATACACCAGGCCTTATGTATATGGGAGGAGTGTCTGTGTCCCTCCCTCAGTGCAGCAACCCAAGCCAATTGTGCTTAACATTTGATAAAATAGTGTCATGGGCCCGCCTCATTCTGTTAATGTTGTTTCTTTAGTGGCAGGACATGGAAAACAGATGGAAAAAATCACAAATAGGTTGATGTGACTGTAACAATTATGGTTATTTTTTTCCCTCCCAACTCATACCTACTCAAGACGGTCAATGCTATTCCTCTACAACAAATAGCCCCAACTTGGGGGCGGGGGGGGGGGAGTGGTTTTGTTTGTTTGTTTAATTCTTTGATCTTTTATTTCTACTCTGAGATTTCAGTGGGATGCAACAATTATGCCCTCAGCACCTGTTAATAATTCTTCAGGGAAAGTGGAGAGAAGGAGGAGGAGAGAAGAGAAGCAGGCAAAAGAAAGTTTGTGAGTTTAAATCACTTAATCCATGGATATGGATGACATTTCATCCAAACTTGTATGCAGGGTCATCAACCGAAAGCATTGTGCCTCTCTACAATGCCTAACAAGAGGAAAGTACCTGCAGTGGGCGTACACTTGGGAAAGGATCCTAAAGGAATTGCTTTTCCAATTAAGGAAGTTGCATTCCCAAACACAGTTGATTAAATCTGAGAGCACAGTGTAGAGACATACTTGAAGTAGGTACTGGTCTCACTCTGGGTGTGGGATCGAAGGAAGAACACCAACAGAGGGGACAATTTTAACCCCCAGTATCCATTTGTCTCCCAAGGTTTGTTCCATTCCCCAAACTAATTATGACCTTTGGCTCAAGAACAGTTGTGCCATGTTTTTCATTTTCTATATTCACTTGCAACCTTTGCCACTTGCCTTAAAGGCTGGAAAATATTTTACATAAGGCACTGCTCTGTATCAATGGATACAAATCAATTATTTAAAATAAAAACATTTAAACATCAGATATTTAAAATTAAATTTGAAATTGATAACCTAGGTTAAGACTTAAGCTTAATATATTAAAATAATTTAAATTAAACACAAAATATAATAATATTAAGCGGTATATATTTGCTGCTGAAGATTTAAACAAAGTCAAAGTGAAAAAAACAGAACCCATCACTGACCAGTATTGATCTGCATTAGTAAGGTTAAGGGTTAACACTAGGATAGGCTGTGTACTGTTCCAGCTGGGCCATCACAGAACTTTTCTAGCAGTATTATCACTAAAGTAGTAGCAATTGTCACGAGGTACAAGATTTCTTGTGTCTATAAAAACTTTGAATTTCCTGCAAAGTACAGAAATTGGAAAATGCCTTTACTGTTGCATCCCAATGCTAAAAGCAGCAGACACAGGTCCCCAGAATTTCCAATCCAAAAGGAACTCCTGTTTTCTTAATTCCAGAAAACAATTACATGGCAATAGGTATACTTTCAACTTGATCTGTGAGGCAGTAAACAGTACAACCTACATTATAATTAACAGAAGTTTTTGGGCTAAAGCCCCATAGTATATGGGAAACATACCTCAATTACTACTTGGAAAGGCTGTATATATTCATCAGGCTCATGAGGTATAGGCATTTTGGTTGTACAAATGTATTTTCTAATGCTTCTGAGGCCATGTAAACGAAACAAACAAAATCAAAGAATACAACATAAGCCTGTATTTTTATCATGAGCTATGAACTAAGAAAATCCTTAAGTGATTTATATAGGTCACCAAAACCTCAATATGAAAGTATGGCCTTCTACATAGTTTTAATAATAATAGGAGAAACTCCCAATATAAGTTTTGCATAAAGTAAATGAAGTAAGAAGTGCTAATGATTGACACAGCTAATCTTTCTAGTCATCTGAAACAGTAAATAAAGGTAACTTGGAAGACATTTCATTTCAGCACGTAATGGATTATTTTTAAAACATTTGGAGTTGTATGACTTTTCTGTAATGATATACTATTGCAAGTACACTATATCATTAGCTTTCAAAACATCACATTGCAAACATAGGGTTTTTTAAAGCTTGCAGCTTTAAGCTGTTTCATATCCTGTATTATATAAGCTAATTAACATCCCCATCTATTATATAAGCTAATTCTCATGTATCTAAATATGCTTTTATGCATCTAAAATGGAAGTAACAATTGCTGAAGTGCTATTAATATCAGCTTTAAAAAAAAATTTAAAAAGCTTTTTTTTGTTTTTTTTACATTGCACTTGATTTTTCAGGAGTTTGGCCTGAATTTCTGGAAAGGAACATCACTTCAGGTTGCTGAAGACAATTTTTTAAAAAAATACATGTTATTCCTTGCAATGTACTGCATTATGAAATCAGATGAAGTTGTATGTAAAACAATATTTTTCTAAGTGCAGAGCTTCCATAAATCTAATTGTTTTCCTAAATAAAAAAAAAACCAATAGGGAATGTGATGCATTTATGTTAAGAGAGATAACTTTAAGTAAATTTCATTTGTTATGTGTGTATTGGGGTGGCTGCTTCATGGATTTCTTTCCTACTTTTGATAAAGCCATAAACATCCACTGTGTAAAAAGCAGTTCCAAAATCAGGGGCCATAATTGTGCCACGAGTTTTTTAAGTGAAATTCCCTATTCTTTTGTACAGAGTTTCCCTTAAACATTCATGGCACTCAGAGTTTATGAACAGAAGATAATCCATTTAAAATTGTCTCGTGGAGGAGAAGGGTAGGGAGACCGGCTCAAGAGACAGTCAGTTTGCTGACTGCGCTGTTACTTTCTCATCTATGTGTATTTCACAATTAGTTTCAAAGCATATTGGAAAGGAAATCAACTCATTCATTCCCTTTTCTAACTGGCCATCTGCACTTAAGTCAGTGAGTCTAGTCTCTACCAGACTGCAGTCCACATAAAAACACACAAAACAATAAAAACAAAACACATTTACATGCCAACTCCAGCACAATCTAAGAATTGATTGGCATCTTTGCCCTAGGGAAGTTTCTGGACTGACCTACCATTAGCCCTCACCCTAGAAACCAGGGCTTCTACTGGTGAAGATTAAAACCATTCAGCAAAGGTCACCCTGCAGCTGTCTATCCCATGCATGTCTGGTGCACACAAAAAAACCTTCAGTTTCTAGTTTCTCTCATCCTTTTAATCGTCTTAAGTACAAACAGCCAAAGTTAAGAGCTATTACATAAAAAGGGCTACACTAGAACTTTTGTCATCACATAGCAGACCTAGGGACTTCAGGTTTCCATTTCTGTAACCATTTGGGACATTTCACGCTGGAAACAATATAGTTTTTTATATCCAATTCCTCACTGAAAGGTAAAATATTAGGCTCTCAAGAGTACATCTTGGACTATTTATTAGCTCCTTCAGCCAGTTAACAATATAGAGGTTATGTGAATGACTAGGTGCTACTCAAATGGATAGAACTGACAAGTTGTACAGAACACAGTTGCTGATACTGTATCATTCAGTCCTATTTATGACCTTTGGTACACATTTTAAAGAAGACTAAAAATAAAAATGAACTCATGCTTTATAACTCAGTGCTTTATAATTCAGCACAATTCCAATTGGTTACTTCAACTGGATGCCATATTTTTCTCCCTCACCCCCAATACAGATTTCTCTCAAAATATGGACATTTTAGCTGTATGACCTGTGGTGAGCTATATAACTGACTAGGATGACATGAAGGAGAGAAGACCATCTACAGCAAAGTGAAATGCGTGGGGAGAGGGATTCCATCCTGTGACAGGTTAGAGTAAAGAATGTCCAATAAACACTGGTCTGCATCAGGAGACAGATTTGCGCCCCTCTTTGTTTGCAATTGTCATGGACGTGATAAGTGAGAACATACAAAGGGAGCCACCGTGGAACATGCTGTTTGCTGATGACTTAGAGATATATGCAGAGGATTGTGAGACCCAGCAAGCCATCTTTGAACAGTGGCAACATAGTTTTGAGCACGCTGGACTTGGAGTGAATGTTGGTAAGACCAAGGCTATGATAACTGAGGGAGGAGGACTCACCACAAAGCAGGGGTGGCCAACCTCTGGCTCTGGAGCCGCATTCGGCTCTTTAGAGGTTAATCTGCCGTTCCTTGCATAGGTGCTGACTCCGGGGCTGGAGCTACAAACATTAACTTTCCAATGTGCCAGGGGGTGCTCACTGCTCAACCCCCTGCTCTGCCCCAGGCCCGGCCCTGCCCCCACTCCACCCCTTCCCCTGAGCCTGCCATGCATTCACTGCTCCTGCCCCAAGCCTTCTGCGTATGCAAAACAGCTGGTTGTGGCAGATGCTGACTGACAGGGCTGCTGGCGGGTAGGAGGCACTGGAGTTGGGGGGAGCTGACGGGGAGCTGCTGACTTATTACTGTGGCTCTTTGGCAGTGTACATTGGCAAATATTGGCTCCTTCTCAGGCTCAGGTTGGCCACCCCTGGCATAAAGGAGGTCACAGATGGAAAGGTTAGAAGAGTGAAAGAATTTAAAGACCTAAGATTAATAGCTGCTGCTGATGGTAGGACACCGGGAATCCTACTAAAGCTGTGTGTGGTGCAAATGATGGCAGCTGACCTCTGTTCTCTGAGACACAAAGAAGCCAATAAAGTGAAAAGATAGAGAGTATAAAACTGTAATGCAACCCATCCTAATGTACAGAACAGAGACTTGGCCACCCATAAGAAAGGAGATTAGTATGCTCGCCACCACAGAACTGAAGATGTTGAGATGGTCAAATGGTTGGATGCTTCATATTAGGAAACCAAACCAGGTTTTATGGGGCCAAATGTGAGCTGCATCACTTGAAGATAAGCTGAGGGAGGCTAGGCTACATTGGTATGGGCATATGCAGCGGAGACCAGAGCCCTCTATCGATAGGATGGCTCTTGCAATGATTGTGGATGGAAAATGACCACGGGGGAGACTTGATACAAGACTTGATACATGGACCAGATATCAGTGGACCTCAGAGAGACCAATCTGCATGACAGCCTGGCATATGATCACAAGTTTTGAAACAAGGCCCCACATAGGCAGCAGTAAGAAAGATGACAACGACGCAGCACCAGAGCACACAACAATTAAATGCCTACCTCTGACAGTCTTTCATTTCTGCCATTATCATAATCAAAAGAAGAAAGTACATTCTATTGCACATTAAGCTTTCAGCTGCAAGTTTTTTTTTCCCCCTCACCATTTTAAAAAGACACTGTCAGCCTGAAAGCTACTCACTTTTAAATAAGCAAGTTAAAAGTAGTTTTAGCTACTACTACTTCAACTCCCTTCTGCCAACTGTCATGGTTTTACAATTGTATCTTATATTTTTATAAAAAAAAAATTCTTCCTGTTGCTCTGTGAAATAGTCAAACAGGAAGGGGGGATGGAGCCACCAAGGAAAACAATTAATCTGACTGTACACACAGGTCTGCTATTAGCAAATTTATCTCCAATTGCCAAAGATGGGACACTAGAGGAGGAGGGCTCTGCATTACAGCAGAGAATTCTTACCCAGGCGTCTAGCAGGTGGTTCTCACCCACATACTCAGGATCTAAATGATCGCCATATTTAGAGTTGGAAAGGAATTCTCCCCACCCCCAGTAAGATTGGTAGAGACCCTGGGGGAGGGGAGTTGCCGTCCTCTGCAATGTAGGCAAGGTCACTTGCTGGTTTGTACTAGAGTAAATGGTGGAATCTATGTAACTTGAAGTCTTTAAATCATGATTTGAGGATTTCAGAAATTCAGCCAGAGGTTAGGGGTCTATTGCTGGAGTGGGTGGGTGAGGTTCTGTGGCCTACAGTGTGCAGGAAGCCAGACTAGATGATCATGATGGTTCCCTCTGACCTTAAAGTCTATGAGTCCCTGAAATCCATAGACCAAAGAGAACTATGTCTATTTCTACTCTCTCATAGTAATCTTAGATATTACTTGTAAACACATTTTTAGCTGTATGGGGACTCTGAGTTTGCTGCTATCCCTTTAAATACTTTTTTTCTTTTTCTAATAAACACAAAAAGTTCACATTCTTTTAACTTCTAATTGTGGTGGTATCTCCAGCTGTGTGCATGTTACTCACGGTACATACCATTGGCAGTGGCGAGGAGGAGCAGTGCTGGCCACCCCACAGCCCACTCAGGTTTGGCCCCTCCATTGTGATGGAGGGTTTGTAGGAACAACAGCTCCTCCTCGCTGCCGCTTAGGGGTCAGGGTTCCTGCACCAAAGCCCTGCCCAGCCTCACTCCTCTTCAAGCAGCTCTCAGGGATGAGGAGTGTCACTTCACCTGGGTGGGTCAAGCTGCAAGACGAAGGCTGAGCATGGTCTGGACTTGGTGGGTGAGGCGCTGCCCTGAGGATGGCTCCGCAGGGACTGACAGTATGTCCCATGGGAAAATATTCTGGGGGGGTGGGACCCCTGATTAAGAGTACCTTTGTTATTGCAGCAGCCTTCTAGGCATTTAGAGGGCTTAATTGCAATAAACTTAAGGTACATAAATGAAACCTATTAAGGTCTTCTTAGTCAATAAAACCTAATTGCATCAGACAATAGCAGTGAACCGGGGATAACCTTTGCTTAGGAATTGTAGAAGAGGAGGTCACAATGTGATGTCCCAACCATTCAGTAAATGTTGAAATCACTTAGGAAGTGTAATAGCTTAACAGCCCCTCCTCTTTTCTTTCTCCTCCCCCAGAACACACACACCTGGGTTCTTGCCTCAGTAACAGGAAGCAATTTGACAATATTTCAACAGCCATGTGATGGTGTAGCCAAAGTTTGGCCTTGATGCCTATTACTGTTGCTATTAACCTTTTCACTGGCTTCCCAAAACATCCCCAGACAGACTGATTTGGCCACAGTAAACACACTCACAAAAGTTTCTCCTCCACACCCCACATACAAACAAAGGCGTGACATACCACTCAGGCAGACATACCACTTCTGCACTAAAATATGCTTTCTCCATATTATAGAAGATTTGCATGAACACACATCTATTTTTAAAGGCTGGGTGGCATGAAGTCCCCATCAACACTACAAAATGTGCTGTGTATCAAAATAGTTGTTTTGGGTTTGTTATTTTTTAAACGGTTTCACTTAAGACAGTTTTGCCACACATACGTACACCGCATAATTCTATTGAAAGATTTTGGAAAACATTTCAAGACTAGATAGATCTGTTTTGAGAACAGTTTTCAAAAAAATATCATGTTCCAGCCACATGTGGCAAAGGATATGAAGCATTTTAAGAACTTGGTAATAGTATATTTTGTAGCATAAGATGGGGTCTAAAAATGAAAGCGATCTATTTGAAGATTCATTTGAGTTATGTTATTTGTATTACTGTCTTTTTAATATGCCCTGTGCATAGGCCCAAGTAGAGTCTCCCCAATATCAGTCCTTAAAGACATTGGTATTTTGCTTCTATTCTGAAGACAGACTGTCTAAGCCAGTGCTTCTTAACCTTTACCGCAGCCTGCACCCCTTTGGTTCTCAAAATATGTTCTCGCTCCCCTTATCAAAAATCATTGAAGTAGGTTAGTTCTTTAAACTATCTTTAATATGTCTTTAAAATAGATATATTTTTGTTTGTATATTACAGTAATTGTTTAAAAAATGTATAATGTTAATACATAGGTTTGATTAAACAAAGTAGTTGTACTTACATGTCTGTGCTTAATTTGTGTTTTCAATGATTTACCTTCTAAAAAAAAATCTGGCATGTCTCGCACTCCCAGGGGATGCGTTCACCCCAGGTTAAGAACCACTGGTCCAAGCTAAGGACACTTAAATGCTACCCTGACTGTAATGTTTGCGCTGCCTGTTCCTTGCTATTAGCTGTGGCATGGATGTTAGTGGAAATCGGAATTCAAGGAGAGAGGGAGGGAGAGGGATGAACTGATGAATAATTTCATACTTTAAGTATAATTTTATACTGGTCTTTCTTGTGCACAACTGACAAAGCTACTGACTCTCTCCCATGTGATATTTCCATAGCCCATTTACACAAAAGGAGCACTCGGTGACCTCCCCTCCTCCACACACAGACAGACATTGCAGACTACAGCCAAATTTATCTTTCACACAAGCTTCTTTTCTAGAAAGATTAAGAGGTGTATGTCATGATAAAACATGCAATTTATTCCTGACTAGAGTCAATGGCACTGAAGGTCCAGCAACAATTTTTTCCCTGTCCCCATTTAAAGCGTTTAATAACTGATTTTTCCTATTTGAAAGTATCTGAGAGAGATACGATGATGTTGATGTTATTATAAAATACCTATATCCTATGTAAAGGCCCCAGCCACTAAACTGTGAAAGATTATAGCTAGCAATTAAGGCCCTGATCCCTAAAACACATTTAACTTCACGTACCTGGGTAATATTATTGAATTCCATTGGACTTACGCTTGTGCATAAAGGTAAGCATATCCATAAGTGTTTACAGGATGCTGCTCTAAAGTATATGGTGTACTCCTATAATAAGATACATACTTATAATAATCTAAAAACAGATAAAGTATAACAAATACATACTTTTTTGTGGGGAGGAGAGGGAAATCAAGACAGAAGCTTAATAAACCAAGCTTTCTAATATTTAACTCAAATGCATTCACCAGTGTACAACTAACAATGCTCTGCTTCAATACTTAAAAACATAAGAGGATATACACAATGAATATGTGGTGGTTTTGTTTGTTGTTTGGGTTTTGGGGCGTTGGTTTGTTTTTTGTTTTTGGTTAATATTTATTAAAATAATTAAAAGGGTGGGAAACTAGCCCTGGTGAAGATAAATGTGTCCATCCCTTGATCTAAGCACAGCCATTCTCCATAGCACACAGCATCCTATTTACCTTCCCTCAGACACAACAGTAACTGTATCAGAGCAACTGTCAATAGCAAATGTTCTCAACTTCATTAATAGGTATGTTTTTCATGCTGAGTTCACTTTGCATCCTATCCATATCAAGCTGACAATTTATGATCAATTCTCAGTGCAAGCACCTATGTCCTGAGCTAACCTTCAGTGCACATTAACAAATTGGTCATCTGTTTAATTTTAGTTTAGAGCAGAGTTTTGTTATGAAGATGTGTCACTCCACAAATTATTTGTAGCAGTTTACTAACACTTATAGCACCAATCTCCTCTTTTAAAAAAAGATCACATCACAATTAAATCCTTAAAATGGTCACTCCATTATGTGGCCATAGTAAAACTGGTAACAGGCCCTTCAAGCTAGTGGGAAAGGCCTAGAGATACTGAACACGCTATCTAGGTACAAAACTGTTTTCAGATTGCAGTCGACAGAACACATTCTGAGAAGGATTAACATAGCCAAAAGCTGGCATGTGAGCCTTTATTTCCTACAAAACACCATTGCATTATCATTATCCCTCACTGCTTTGAAGGTATATTACATAGAACGGGTACATGATCTTCAGTTTCAGAAACCTTTACAATTTAGTTCATACCAGCCTGATGTGGCAAATATTAACATTTCACTAAACATTACTCTTCACAGGAAGCATACTGGCTCAGAATAAAACTTGACATTGCCATGTGTTCAGGTTAGAGTTCTGTGAAACCCCTGTCTTAAGCAACAATGCAAACAACTGACAAAAATCTGTCTATCTTATAAGGGGAAACAGAACTGTATTAGTTTAGTTTGGGGTTACTTTGTGGTGGAAAGATCTCGTAAAACAGGAGTTTGCCTAACAGCAATGGGACAATTGTACAGAATTTGCAGTGTTTAACTTTCTACTCTTGTTGGTCTGGGTGTGTGGGGGCATGGCATGAAGGGACATGGGACTGAAACGTGCATAGCCATAAAATGTACATTACAATGGTTTGGGTAAAAAAAAAAAAATTAATTTTCGACGCTAAAATGCCCTCTTTCTTTACTGTAGGTTGTAAGCTCATTAGAGCAGATACCATCTTTTTTTTCTGTGTTTGTACAGCACCTAGCATATTGGCGATCTGATGCATGGCTCCTAGCTGCTACCGTAATATAAATTAGATTTTTAATAAATTAGTATCTTTATTTTTATACAATTAAGTCAAAACCCTGGCTTCTAGGTCTAGTATGTAAATTTGTTATATTTTGGTCTGCTGACTTATCGCTAGAAAGAAATTTCAATATTTAAAGTTTTAAACATGGTACAATTAAGTTAAAGCAATGTAAGCTGTGAATTGAGATTTTGGACATACATGTAAACAGTCCAGTCTCATACACATACTTTCCTAAACAAAAGGAATAAAGAAATAAGGAGAGAGCCCAAGCTCCAGTCTTATATGACAGAAGGTGCAGAATAAAGTCCTCTCCAAGCACCAACCCTTCATCACATTCTCTTTTCCTCTATTAAATTCTCTTTACTAGCATTCTCTTTAAAAGCATTCACTGAACCAAGGTTTTCTTTCAAGACAACAGCCCATAAAATTCCTAACCAAAGTACTGTTTGGGTTTTTTTGGAACAGAACATTAATTTATATAGCCAAAGTGTGATGCCACTATGTTTTCATAGTTTATGTTTAAACTATGTTTAATACTTCAGAACTGCAAATTCTTATCATTCAAATTTGTTTAATTCTGGCATACATAAAATATTTTCTTGCAGTCAGTTACTTTCGCTTGTATTTTATTTTGTTTGTTTTTAATTACAAAAAGGTTCCTAGGCCCTACAAGAATACAAATACTAACAAATGCAGAACATTTCAAGATCCTCATAAAGGAAATCTTTGTAACAACTAGTAAACCAAAGGAACACCACAACAGTAGTGCACTTTACTGAAGCTTCAGCAAACGATACTAAACAAAAACACACATTAACACAGTCATATTGCTTGTTTTCACTAAAGGGCCTGATTGCTTCAAGCTGATCCACTCGCGGTCCTCTTCACCTACACATAATTGGACGGTGTGCAGAGAGCAGCTTGCATGGTTAGGAGCAAATTTTGCATCCAATTTTAGAATTTTTTTAACCATACCTTTCAATGATTATCATGGGGGGGGGGGTGGGAAGGGGAGTTTGCTTTTGTTTTCATTTTGTTGTTTTGCTTTTGTTTTCTGACTTTATTTAACTGGCCAAAGCAATATGGAACTGAAATTATCTGGCTAGTTTTCAAATGTATTTGCCTGATGTTGGGCTCCTAACAAAGAGTGATTTTGAGTGCCCAGCACCCATTCATTTCGATTGGCGTTGTGAGTGCTCAGTGCTTCTGAAAATAGCCAGGCTACTTAGACACCTACACTTGAAAATGTTGGCCTTTAGGTTTAAAGCTTTCATATCATAATAAATACATGAGCTAGGGACACAAATTATTAGCATCATATCCGGCCAATGCACAAATTGTCCTATTGTCATAAAAGAAGAGCAATAATGAGGCGCAAGTAACCTTACCCTTTAATTACGTTTACGCTAAGGGGAAAAACCTGATCCTGTCTGACAGCAGCACAAAATAACCTTTGACTCCAACCTCTGTCTTTAGATTCAGGTCACTACATGACAGGGTAATACTCCGTTCCTAGAGATGAAATGAAGACAAATACCACCATGTGTTTATCCAAGTTGCTGGTGGTCTGGCTGATACAGCCACATACTTTTGAGAACTTGGTCAAATGCCTCTAACTGCTGGTTAAATGGAAGTCATAACAACGGGGCAGGTTCCAAGTAATTAACTTCCTTTAGAGAAACTGTAAGGCCTGAATTATGTCTCACATCACACGTATTAGGAGAAGTCTTAAGGGAACAGCTGTGAACCCAATGGGATGGTCTAAATTCTTGTGCATAATTTTATGTTAATATTTCTGGAGGACAACAAATTCCTTCTAGAAAGCAGAAATACTAGCAAATTGAGATATGTCCTTTCAGGGGGACAGAACATGTTGCTGAAGCAACAAAGTAGCATTACTATTTCATTGAAAAAGTTTAACACCAATAATAGTATACATAGCCCATAGCTTTAAAAGATCTGAATAAGTGACATCAGACAAGAAAACAGGTATGTATAAAATGTTTATAATAAATAATATACAGAAGCTCCATTCAATACATTATACAGACCCTGAAAGCATTCACACTCTTAGTGCTGCATGCAGAAAATTCCTCCCAGGCTGCAGAATAAAATAAATAGGCCACTACGGCTTTATACATTTGATTCTACATAGGACATCAGAATTCTGAATACCAAGTGCTTGAAAATATATTAATCTGATGAAAAGACTGCATAATGGATTAAAAACACACCCCCAAAAAGTACACATGTACACATACATCAAGAACAATTTGGCATCAGCGATTTGAACTAAATGGTTATCATGCTGAAAAGAGAAAATCTAATTTGCAACAATATTTTGGCCACGTGGCTTTCTTTCAGGAATAATCTGGTATGAAGAAAAGACTCAAATGTGGCTATCTCCTTTTATAGGCAATTCCTGAAGAAGGTATCCTAGTTAGAGCATTGCTAATAACTCTATGCTAGTCTATTTTCCATGTGAATTTAACCTTTTTGTCATGTGTACACGCAGAAAAAGATATGGTTTATTACATTTCAGTCTAAGTGATTAACAGATTATTATTTATTTGTACTGGAGTGGTGCCCAAATGCCCCAAATCTACAAGATTGATAGTCAAAAGGAAAATATTTGGGGCCTCAAAGAGACCAGGACCATTGCTGATTGGAATGCGTAAACACCAGGGGCCTGTTTCTCACATACGTAGCACATACACTATTTAATGTTAATGGGAGTTACCCAGGGGATATGGGTAACACTTACCATGCAGGGGAAGAACAGGGACTTTAGAAACTAAAAATACCAACCCCTAAAAATTTCAAGATGCAGGCCCATGGGGTTATGGAAATGAGATGGCTACAGCACTGAATTATAGAAATGTAGGATTGGAAGGGACCTGGAGAGGTCATCTAGTCCATTCCTCCTCCTCCTCCTCTCCCCGTCCCAACCCTCACTTCCACGGAATCCACCCTTGCAGAAGCAGATACCTAGACTATCCCTGAGAGGTGTTTTTCTAACCTGGTGCTAAAAACCTCCAATGACAGGGGTACCCCAAACTTCTCCTGGTAACATATTGCAATACACAGTTACCCTTATAATTAGAACATTTTTCGTAATATCCAACCTAAATCTCTCTTGCTGCAGATTAAGCCAACTATTTCTTATCCTGCCTTCAGTGGGCATGGGGAACAACTGATCACCATCCTTGATATAACAAGCACTTAACATACTAGAAGACTTATCAGGTCCCCCCTCAGTTTTCTTTTCTCAAGACTCAACATGTCCAGTTTTTTTAACCTTTCCTCATAGGTCAGATTTTCTAAACCTTTGATCATGTTTTTGCTGTCCTCTGGACTCCCTCCAATTTAGAAGGCTTGAGCCTAAACTGATATTAGAGCTGGTATAGAGGCAAAAGAGGACCACTTGAGTAGGTTGGTGAAGTGACTGTCCTCCTGACAGCACAGGATAAAGGATTCCAAATGATCATCTCTACATTATTTTCTAAAAAAAGAAAAAGGAGGACTTGTGGCACCTTAGAGACTAACCAATTTATTTGAGCATAAGCTTTCGTGAGCTACAGCTCACTTCATCGGATGCATTCAGCGGAAAATACAGTGGGGAGATTTATTTACATACAGAACACGAAACAATGGGTGTTACCATACACACTGTAACCAGGTTTCAGAGTAACCTGTAACCAGAGTAATCACATAAGGTGAGCTATTACCAGCAGGAGAGCGGGGAGGGGCGGGGGGGGGGAACTTTTGTAGTGATACATCAAGGTGGGCCATTTCCAGCAGTTTACAAGAAAGTCTGAGGAACAGTGGGGGGTGGGGGTGGGGAATAAACATGGGGAAATAGTTTTACTTTGTGTAATGACCCATCCACTACCAGTCTTTATTCAAGCCTAAGTTAATTGTATCCAGTTTGCAAATTAATTCCAGTTCAGCAGTCTCTCATTGGAGTCTGTTTTTGAAGCTTTTTTGTTGAAGAATTGCCACTTTTCGATCTGTAATCGAGTGACCAAAGAGATTGAAGTGTTCTCCGACTGGTATTTGAATGTTATAATTATCGACGTCTGATTTTGTGTCCATTTATTCTTTTACGTAGAGACTATCCAGTTTGACCAATGTACATGGCAGAGGGGCATTGCTGGCACATGATGGCATATATCACATTGGTAGATGTGCAGGTGAACGAGCCTCTGATAGCGTGGCTGATGTGATTACGCCCTATGATGGTGATGGCTAGTGGCGTTCTGTTATTTTCTTCGTTGGGCCTGTTCTGTAGTAGGTGATTTCTGGGTACTCTTCTGGTTCTGTCAATCTGTTACATTGCCATTGTTACAGCCAAGCTCTACAATACAACTGCATTTGCTCCAACCCCTCAGACAGAGACAAACACCTACAAGATCTCTATCAAGCATTTTTACAACTACAATACCCACCTGCTGAAGTGAAGAAACAGATTGACAGAGCCAGAAGAGTACCCAGAAGTCACCTACTACAGGACAGGCCCAACAAAGAAAATAACAGAACGCCACTAGCCATCACCTTCAGCCCCCAACTAAAACCTCTCCAACTCATCATCAAGGATCTACAACCTATCCAGAAGGACGACCCATCACTCTCACAGATCTTGGGAGACAGGCCAGTCCTTGCTTACAGACAGCCCCCCAACCTGAAGAAAATACTCACCAGCAACCACACAACAGAACCACTAACTCAGGAACCTATCCTTGCAACAAAGCCCGTTGCCAACTGTGTCCACATATCTATTCAGGGGACACCATCATAGGGCCTAATCACATCAGCCACACTATCAGAGGCTCGTTCACCTACACATCTACCAAAGTGATATATGCCATCATGTGCCAGCAATGTCCTTCCTATAGAAGCAAGATGTGCAGGATTTATATATTACTGCATGCAAATGGGATGATTGATATGTGGCCTAGGTATAGTATATAATATTCATAACCCTAAACAATATGGCTGGCACCAGACGGTCCACTAGAAGAGTGCAGAAACTTCTATATTAGGTCATGGTTCGCAGAACAGTGTGTAGATCATACAGCATGTAAACTGCAGGAGGACAATGATGGTAGGATCTTGACAGTGACTGCAAGAGTAGTGATGTATTCTGAGTGGCTATTAGGGTTTCTTTCTCAGCCTATTGGTGTTGGTTGGACATGAGTTAGTGGCAGAAGAATTAAGGTGGATGGTCTGATCTTAGGAAAAATAGTTTTAGTAACTTTTGCATTCTAATTTGGTTTTTTTTTTTAAATAAACTTAAATTCTCTTAAGGAAGATTTTTATCCCTGAATGTTCTCAATGGACATTTACTGTGAAATATTAAGCCTGTACAAGGTCAGTCATGGCAAACTTGCTGTTTGTATAAACTTTAAATACGGGGGGCACAAATCTTGTGTTGTCTACTGTACAAATCTCAAAGTACATTGTTGGCACTCAAATAAATAAGAACAGCCTGCAAAACAGTGAATGGAGATTATATATGAACCTCCTGCTCCCTTCATGAAAGGGAGCTTATGCAAGGGGGAGCAAAAACACCTACTTTTCTATGTCCCATAACTCAGAAAACAGCTTGCCTGATTAACCGCTAACAGTCAAAATAAAAGTCTTCTCCAGCTCATGATAAAGGACATGAATTTTCAGGACAAAAGAAACTGTTTTTGTTAGATACAAGGGAAGAACAGACAGTAGGGTTGGCATAGACACTTCTACAGTCTTAATTGTTGTTTAGTTACTTAACCATGGCTCCATAATACACAGTATGTAAATACACCTGCAAGAACATCTATGTGGGAAAAGGACATATGTACAAAAAATGGAGACTTGGCTAAGATTTCTATTTTTAGTTTTTCTTTTCATTTACAAAGTAAGAAAGGAAAATCATTAAGATGTATATGTAATCACACATTTCCAGTGAAGCCTACCACCTGAGACCAGAAGAGGTTGTGATATATACATATCTAGAGGAGATGAGTTTTTCAAGCAATAGCTGAAAACTGAAATGAAACATTAAGAATAGAGGGTTTATAGAATTAAAGCAAGAAATCAGGAGTCTTTAGCTAGTTAATAAATAGAAAAAAGTGTTCACATAATCAACCGAGAATCTGTACCACAAACGCTTGGTCACATGGACCTTGAACCTGTAAAGATTTCTATGCATGAAACCAATGGAACCATTCACATCTACAGAATGAAAAATACCCACAAATTTTTGCAGGCCTGGGGCCATCGCTACAATGGGATCACTTGCATACGTCAGAACTACCTGGTTGATGAGGGTTTGCAGGATTGGAATACAAATTCACACTTTATGTATTGGGTTCTCTTTCATTTGGTATCAGTCACACCTTGGGGAAGTGGCAGGAAAAAAAAAAAAGACTGCGGAGCAGAGAAGAAGCCTGCTAAACTTCGACCTCCATTGGGTCATGATAGAGAGCCAGTAGCTGTTTCGCACCAATGTCCTAGCAGAGGGAAGGAAGGCAGTCTCTTAGCCAAGGAAAGCATTAAGATGTCATCTTGATGGAGTTCAACAAAATAAAGCAACAGGAGCTATTAAAAACCCCATAAAGGAGATAGAAATGGTTTTATTTATTTTTGCCATCTTTCTAAAATAGTTTACAACTTGGCAGGGGAGGATGTAGAGTGTGTTTGCATATAAAATGTTACATTTTTAATAAACTGGCAGTAACAATTAACGTTTTTTGTTTCCAATCTTAAAAACCCTTTACAAACATTAACTAATCCTCCTAGCACTTCTGTGAGGCAGATTAAGTCATTTAAAGTCCACTATAAATTATCAAATTGTGAAAGTGAGTGCCCTAACTACTGTCTTGCAAAGATTATTTGGAACACTTTCTTTTTTTTTTTTAAATTATTATCTCATTAGAAATTCAACACACACAAAAATGCAGCTGTGTTGTGGTGCCTGGTAAAAACAAAAAGAGAAGTTTTAAAAAAACACCTTAATCTAAAAGAAAAAGAAAAAGTCAAAGACAAGCCACCAGCTTAAAAACTTGGAAGCATATAAAGTGAACAAGTTGTGAAAATCACAAAGAATTTGGTGTGATTGAATAGGCCCATGTTTCGAGCAGTTTAATCAACAAACGGCTTTCTTATTGGTCTATGGGCCAGGGATAGCTCAGTGGTTTGAGCATTGGCCTGCTAAACCCAGGGTTGTGAGTTCAATCCTTAAGGGGGCCATTTAGGGATATGGGGCAAAAATTGGGGATTGGTCCTGCTTTGAGCAGGGGATTGGACTAGATGACCTCCTGAGGTCCCTTCCAACCCTGATATTCTATGATCTATTTCATGTGTGCACATGGGCAGGGGCAGAAGGGGTTAAGAGATGTTTGTTATTGTCAAAGGTACCAGACAGATATCCTTGGAAAGTAATCTTTACAACGTGGGTACAGCATAGGCACCGTCTGAGCTAGGCTTCTCTACCCTACCCTTGGTCAGTGATTTTCATCCGTAGTTATGAAAGAGAACCAATCAGGTGAGAGGATAATTCAGCTTCTGTACCTATTCAGATCTTGGCCTCTACTGAGACTGCCAGCAAGAGTGTTAATCATGATGGGGGGCTCTGTCCACTAGAACTGGATTGAAACCAACTGTGTACATGCTCTGTCCACTAGCATTGGATTGAAACCAACTGGTGTATGCCTGTAAACCAACTTATAACTGCTGAAATTTGTTTTTAATCAAATCTTTAATTCATACTGGCTTCCACTGAGTCTATATTTTTACTTCATGTTACAAAAAGAAAGAAATAAACCTGTGTGTGTACATTTCACTGTACACTATAAAGGTTAGTACTTTTGGCAGGACTGTTTGAATCATTCTGCTGTAGGTGACTGGAATGTGTTGAAATCTGTATAAACTCAGTGCACTTTTTCAAGCATAAACCTTATGTAATAAAAATTGCACATGTGCTAATCATGATAATATGATAGTGTCCTTTCATCAGTGCTATCATACCTCATGATTATTCATTTTTGAAGTATTAAGTTGTAAATGGTTGGCTTTTACTATTAAACTACACAGACTACTCTCCAGAGTGCCTCTTCTCTGGTCTAGGATTAATGAATAGCTGATAATGCTGTGTTGCAAAATACAGCAGAAGCCAAAGTTAAGTGTCCAGTGTAGTATGCTGAGTTCCAAAAAGGAGCATAAGAAAATGTGTTATTCTGCAGTATGACAAAGAGAATCTCCCACTAAACGCAAACCCTCTTCCTGTTTGTTTTCTTAAAGAAAACTTTAAATGGTATTTTCTAAATGTCATTTAACTGCTTGAAATGACTTTGCAGCTTCATTGAATTAATGTATCTGCCAGTGCGGGAAGTTGTGCTTCACTAAAAAGACAGAACTCAAAGTTCAATGTTACCATATTTTCCAACAGAAGAAATTTCTGTGTGTAAAATCACATGTTACAAAACATATTTGAAGCCTTGTAGGATGTGAAGACAAGGTACATTACAACTAAAAGCAGGAGACGGAGAATGAAATGTAGGTCAGAAAATGAAATCTAATTTCGATTAATACTACTCTGGCTATTAGTAAAGAATGCTGCTTAAAAACAAACAAACAAGCAAACAAACAAACCACATCATTCTACCCTCCGATGGAAGATGAAAAAGATAACCACACATTAACATAGTAAAACTCATAACCTGATGAGACTTAATGATTTTGACAAGTACACATCTACTTACAGTACACTATTAGTACTACTAATCTATTCATAAGCAGGCCATTGGTCTTATCAATTAACAAATCTAGTGCACCTTGTACTTTTTGATAATAAATTACTGTAGTTAGCTTCAACACCCAAGTGAATATATATTTATGCAATGCACCTTCAAAAGGCATTCAGAATAACTATTCCTCTTCCATTATAGGATACTTTACTAGATAGACACACTTTAAATTATGTGAATGCCATACTTCTTTGAAATAAGATGGCGTTATATCCTAAAAACTGCACACTACTTAGCCATTATTAAGAAATTCTAAATACTTACATCCCAGTCTCAATTTAAATAGGACAAACCAGACATATTGATTGTTTAACCATATTACTTAACCTGCTCTACTTGCAATACTGACATTGTGATGCACCCTTCTATTGAGACCTGTGCGAAGTCAACAGAAAATAAAGATCATCTGAGTCTATCATGCTCCTAAAACCAAATCTCTTACCCAGCCTGTGTTATTTTGGCAACATAATTAATCTAAACAAGGGAACTGGGGGGGAGGGGGTGAAAGTAAGGTACCCACAGCCATATATTCCTCTATCTTCAGCAAATAGAGGCATCACCAAATACTAATGCAATGCAATATTTATTAAGGCCATGACATCGCTGAAACCAAGGTCAAAGCAGATACATGAGTGAAAAGTAATATGAAGGACAAAATGATCTCTGGGCTGTCTTACATATATGTAGGCATGGCATAATTAGATTTTATGTGTATAATTTTTAGGGCTGTCGATTAATCACAGTTAACTCACGCGATTAACTAAAATAAATTAACTGCGATTAAAAAAATTAATCGTGATTAATTGCACTGTTAAACAATAGAATACCAATTGAAATTGTTTTTTAATATTTTGGATTTTTTTCTACATTTTCAAATATATTGATTTCTATTACAACACAGAATACAAAGTGTACAGTGCTCACTTTCTATTATTATTTTTATTACAAATATTTGCACTGTAAAAATGATAAAAGAAATAGTATTTTTCAATTCACCTCATACAAGTACTGTAGTGCAATCTCTTTTCATGAAAGTGTAACTTACAAATGTAGATTTTTTTTTTTGTTACATAACTGCACTCAAGCAGTGGCCAGCACATCCTTCGGCCCACACTGCTTCCCGCAGCCCCCATTGTCCTGGAACGGCAAAACGCGGCCAGTGGGAGCTGCGATGGGCCAAACCTGCTGACGCTGCAAGTAAACAAACCATCATGGCCCACCAGCGGATTTCCCTGACGGGCTGCGTGCCAAAGGTTGCCAATCCCTGCTTTAAAGCCTACACGTCCACTCAGTCCTACTTCTTGTTCAGCCAATTGCTAACACAAACAAGTTGTTTACATTTATGGGAGATATTGTAAATCAGAAGCAGTGAGCAGTGTCACCTGAAAGTGAGAACAGGCATTCACATGGCACTTTTGTAGCCGGCGTTGCAAGGTATTTATGTGCCAGGTATGCTAAATGTTCATATGCCCCTTCATGCTTTGGCCACCATTCCAGAGGACAGGCTTCCATGCCGATGATGCTCATTAAAAAAATAAATACATCAATTAAATTTGTGACTGAACTCCTTGGGGGAGAATTGTATGTTTTACTTGCATTCTGCCATATATTTCATGTTATAGCTGTCTCGGATGATGACCCAGCACATGTTCGTTTTAAGAACACTTTCACAGCAGATTTCACAAAACGCAAAGAAAGTACCAATGTAAGATTTCTAAAGATAGGTACAGCACTAGACCCACAGTTTAAGAATCTAAAGTGCCTTCCAAAATCTGAGCAGGATGAGGTGTGGAGAATGCTTTCAGAACTAGCACATAAATATCTTGCGATACCAGCTACAATAGTGTCATGCGAATGCATGTTCTCACTTTCAGGTGACACTGTAAACAAGACATGGGCAGCATTATCTCCTGCAAATTGTAACCAAACTTGTTTGTCTGAGCGACTGGCTGAAATAGGACTGAGTGGACTTGCAGGTTCTAAAGTTTTACATGGTTTTATTTTGAATGCAGTTATTTTTTGTACATAATTCTACATTTGTAAGTTCAACTTTCATTATAAGGAGATTGCACTACACCAGAGGTGGGCAAACTATGGCCTGCAGGACCGCCCTGCCCAGCCCCTGAGCTCCCGGCCTGGGAGGCTCCTCTCCGGCCCCTCCTCCACTGTCCCACTTCCCTCGCAGCCACGCCGCTGTACGGGCAGAGCAGCTTGTGCCCGCCCACCTCCCAGGCTTTCCAGTGAGCCTGTCCTGCCAATCTGAGTGGCATGGTAAGGGGGCGGGGGAAAGGGGGGTTGGATCAGCGGCAGGAGGTCCCAGGGGGCAGTCAGGGGACAGGGGGTGGTTGGATGGGATGGAGGTTCGGGAGGGGGGTGAGGGCGGTCAGGAGACAGGGATCAGTCGGGGTTGGATAGGGGGTGGGGACCCGGGGGGGTGGTTAGGGACTGGGGGGATCCAGGGAGGGGGCGGTCAGGGGACAAGGAGCAGGGGGCTTGGATGGTTCTGAGGGGGGCCATCAGGGAGCAGGGGCCAGGCTATTTGCGGAGGCAAAGCCTTCCCTACCCAGCCCTACATACCATTTCGCAGCCCCGATGTGGCCCTCTGGCCAAAAAGTTTGCCCACCCCTGCTCTACACTATGTGTATTAGGTACATTGGAATACTATTTCTATTGTTCCTTTTTTACAGTGCAAATATTTGTAATCAAAATAGCTACAAAGTGAGCACTGTACACTTTGTATTCTGTAAATTAATATATTTGAAAATGTAGAAAGCATCCAAAAATATTTCAATAAATGGTATTCTACTATTATTTAACAGTGCGAATAAAGGCGCGATTAATTTTTTTAATCACTTTATAGTCCTAATCATTTTGTATATGGATAGTATCAATGTTTATTTTAAATATTTTTAGATGTTTATCAATTTAAATTTTCACAGTTATCATAAATCACAGGGGAGTCAGACAATAATTATTTAATGACAGTAGTCATTGAGATTCAAAAAGATGAGGTTTCATAGCCATTAAACATGAATTGGCAACATTACGATGTCAACATATACAAAGTTAAGTATAAACTGTAATAAGTTCTCAGGAAAAGTAAAAACAATTTATCTGTAAATTTCTACCATCATCTGTGGAAATATTTTTTCATCTCTGTGTGTGTACAGTGAAATCTATATTTACCAACAAAAATCTAATCCTTCCAAGCCAACATATAAGTTTAGACCTGAAACTATAAGAGCCAAGACAAACAGCTTGAAAAATCAGGTTTCACACAGCTGTGTAACTACCATGTTTTAATAGGTACAACTTTGAAATCTCTGTTAGGGTACGTTCTGTTTGATATGAGAGAAGGTGAAGGGAAATATTATCCTTTCCTATGAAAACAGATATCCTTCTTTACTTCCACATAGGTACAGTGCAAGTGGGACTCCTAGCATTCTTAACACTGAATATAAATTACATACATCAATTTTAAATGAAATCCCACAATATTAACTTTCAGATTGCCACAAATACCCTACAATGCTGACTCATCTACCAAAGGGGAGAAGAATGCCCCAAAGCCACATTTTCACCTTCAGATATTTCTCTCAGATTTACTCAAGTTAAAATTATGTATATTCAGAAGAGGCTGTTCTTCCTAGGCAGGGCTGTAGCTCCAGTGTTTTTGTTTAATTTCAACCAACTTGTCCAAGTAGGCCATGTGGTAAAAACCTATAAATGGTACCCAAGGGCTCTGTGTTCCTGCTGCAAAGAGGTCAGCTATTTCCTTCTAACTAAAAATAGTCAAGAGGTGGGGGGAAGGAGGGGAGCTTAATTTAGCACCTGAAAAGCAGTTTACAAAATAATTTTCATCATGAGGCAAGATGGAAGTAATGAAAAAAAAAAAAAAAAAAAACTGAGCCTGCTCATGAGAGTTACAAATTCTTTGTGATTTTACAAGGTTGGCTGGAGTATAACCAGCCAGTATTAAAACAGTACTACAAATTAAAATAATAAAAAATAATGAAAACTCAAGGTAGGCAAAATGCACAGCAGAGATGCAGGGAAATCTACTCCTTCCCCAGACTGAATGGACTTACTTATCATAAAACCACCATAGAGTGCCACAGTTTAACATCACACCCACAAAGAGATGTAGAGATAATGGGTTACAACGGATAGAGCACTGCACAGAGAGTCAGGAGCTCCAGCTGGGTTCTCTTCCGACTCTGCCGCTGACCTCTATGACCTTGGGTAAGTGACTTCACCCCTCTCTGTTTTCCCCATCCACCCTTTATCTGTCTTGTCTATTTTGATTATAAACTCTTCAAGGTGGAAACTAACTCTTAGTATGTGTTCAGTTGGGGCCAAACAAACATACATGCAAAATCATCTAGAGTGTAAATTCTATCACCCGATTTGAAAACAGTAGGAAATAACAGAAAATGTTAAAAGTGCGCGGACCCAAGGACCAAGCAGTACCATACAGAATTGCTGGGTCAATTTTCCCCGTCTGGTGCCTCGCTCCCCAGATGGCCAGAGCTCAGAATACTGCTGAGTGTTCCTGCATACCTCAATACTGACCAAACTGGACCATTAAGAAACAATATTATTTAACTCCAAAGGATGTCTCATTCAGTCCTTTTCAACTTCAAGGATGTGGGCCTTTGAGAATTGCTGCAATCTAAGGAGCCACGGCTCTTCCAAAGAGGCAGGTCATATTATGACCCTTTGAAGGACTGGTCTGGTTCTGGCCCTGTAACTACAGAGATGGGGAAAAACTCCTTTATAAATGAGAGAATGGAAAACAGGAAAAACTGGCAGAGAGGACATCTCAGGGCTCTGAAAGAGAGAAAAGTTCTTCTCCGCCATCCTCAAAACTAAAAGTATAAAAAACCTAGCCTTATAAAAGGCTTCAGAGGGATTTATGATCCATGCAATGGAAGAGCAAGAAGATGAAGTCCCAATATCATTATGATAAATGTAGGATATATAAGTAACTTTCTTGGGGGAGGGGGAAATGGATACAGAAGACAACTTACTGTCAGAGATTTCTTCTCCTAAGGGCACTTGGACTATTGTTCAGCTGCCAATGTTTATATGCATGTATAATTATTATCCTCTTTAGTACTAAAAAAGACTTTTTAATCTTAAAAATGGCCCATTTGTTCTTTAGCCCTCTGAAACACTTACATTGAGATACAGTAGCTCTGCCAGTTTTACTATTACTGCATGTAGCCCAAGAAAGGTTTAATACATTTTTAATATGTGAGAGTCTATTTCTCAGTCCACCCCACTCCCACTGCCAGATCTACATGGGAAGGGTTCCCTATTTGAATATGACTGTATTTGTGATGTTGCAATTAACAACTGTCATTTACCAAAAAAAAAAAAAAATTAAGAAATCTGAAATGGTGCTCTTGCTCCAATCCTGTTTGATATCACAGAAAAAAGAATTATTTAATTTGAAAACTGAGAGATGTCTCCAGGTTTGGTAACACTTTGTCCATATAGTTCTAGGCCAACCAAGAGGCCTAAATCCACCATGTGCTATAATGTGGTAAGCAAGGTTTACTGCAGTTAATCTTGTATATGCTGTGTGAGCAGTCTCAGTTAAAGGTTCACTAATAAATGGGTCAAGGAAGAAAGATGTGACATTACAAGCCTTCTTGTGTAATATGCTAACTCATTTTCTTTTCATTTCATGTGGCCCTACAAAATAGATTGCTTCTCCCCCTGCCTCCTACTTTAAAGGTGAATTGTATGTGGGGGGGGGGGGGAACATACCAATAATACAAAATCCTCAGGCAGGAAGGTGAAAGATCTTTTAAGACAACATGAAGAGGCCAGACTTTGCGAGAAAATTGTATCTACTATAAGTCCAACTTTTAGGGTGTGGTTGTGTGTGCAATATGCCTATTTGAGATTTGAAGAACATGTAATTAAATAGGCCAAGGGTCATTAGCATGACATACTGCAATGCTGCTTGACCTCACACCCGTTTAAAACAAAATAAACTGCTGAGATTAAAACAGCAACACAAAATAGGGAACAGAATCATAAAAGGATTATAGTTGGGAGGAACATGCCCACTATCCTGTGCTGCTAAGTATCTATGCTGGGCACACTAACTTAGTCGAACTGTCCTGTTGTCCTAATGTGTTAATGATAAATGATCAAGCACGTATTATTTTTGCCTCAATATATATGCAACAGGTCTGCAATTTTATTTTCTTGCAAACACTGCAGTAGTACTCTGCTTGTAAGACAAGTCACACTGAATATTTTTCCCATAATGCCAGCTCTTGTCCATCACTTTGTTAAAGGACTGCTTTTCAGTTAATAACAGTAGTACAAATCATAGACAAAAATTAATTTGTTTACCTACTTGGAGCTAAACTTCGATTTACCAGAGAGTGATCAACTCCTGTGCTTGCTGATTCAAACACTAGATGAATGGGATTCCCCTCCCCCACCCTGGGTTGTGCAAACTCCACAGTCCCTACAGTGTGAATACCTTTTATTTTGTTAGTGAAATACTAAGGGGAAATGTGAGTATCTTAAGGCTAAGTTATCATTTCAAAAACTCCCCTCCAAACTCACTAACCCTTCCCCTCACAAATCAAAAAACAAACCTCCAAACAAACAAGTCTCCTTTCCCTCATTCAGAGGAACACTTCTAAAGCCACCACATTGTGTTACCACCACTCTCTGCCTTAACCAGGGTTTAGAAACTCCAGCAGAATTAACATTCATAATAAACCTTCCAACGATGCAAGACTTTTTAGCCTTTTCCAGTGACTTTAGGGTAAAACACACACAATCGTGACACACTTGAGAGAAACACACACAGCAAAATGTGGGAAATCCTAAAAGAAACAGTCATAAATCCAGCAGAATCAGATACAAAAGAAACAAATAAGAAGAAGAGGGGAACACGAGGAAATTGATTCCATGCACTGAAAAATATGGCAAAGGCAAGCCGTTTTAATCACTAAACTGCATGTCACAGACGCACACAAAAAGGTCCAAATGATGAATAATCAGTCCTCCAAACTCACCTCACTCAACGTGTATTAAAGGCACAGCTTTCACTTCTGGAAGCAGCAGAGAAAAGCCTCAACTTCTGCAAGAAACACACACAGAGACTTTTTCACTTGCAGTACATGGTGTAACTCTTCTTTTCCTAGGTCCCAGCAAGCGTTAAAGGAGACTGTAAATCCCACCACCACACACACACACACACTCCTCCTCCTCCTCCACACAGCAAAATCAAAAGGAAGTCCCAGAGAGTGGGAAGAGGAAAATGGAAAGTTTTTGGTGCGGAATGGCGGTCAGGAGGTGCTGCTGCTCACTACTTCATTAGCAGAGTTAATGTGTTTGGTGTGAGTGTGTGTCTAAGGCTTCCAGAGACAAGCAGCAGCAGCAGGAGGAGGACTGAGAGAAAGACACACAGAGATAGTCAGTGACCTGGAGGGGGGGGGGAAACCAACCAGCCACATTGACCTGAACTAGGGGAAGATAGACACACACACCCCCTCTCAATACTTCTCCCTTCCTCCAAAATCAGCCCACTCCCCACACTCCCCCAGAAAACTTCAAACAAAAGCACGCCTACCCAAAAAATGCTTTGTTTTTTCTTCCAAGTACCTAAGGTAACTTGTTTAATCACTTAAGGCTTATTTTTGTCATTATTTTGAATCCCAGGGATTTTTTTTATCAACCCTACCCCATCTACTAGAAAAACGAAATATTAACCCTGTGGACTCAGCAATAAAAAATGTCAAAGATGCACGAACACTCCTCTGGCGCCCCCTCCCCCCGCACACACACACAGTTGGTCTGTGATAGTGTGTACATAGATATGAGTATATACTATATTCCCATGAAGGTCTGGGGATACCTAGTTTACACTAATTGTATTAAATTCTGTATTAGTGTAACACTATTATTATTTTGCAAGTTTCAGACTGCTGGAAGTGTCTTCGGATTTCAAATCTGAAAATATTCACAAAAATCAGTTTTGAAAAAGTCAGTGTAAAATAAATCTAATTTACATTTCCACAATCCTCCCAGGAAGTAGATCGGGTAATAATGTATAGTTATTGAACACCAAACCATTAATGTGTTAACCCAATTGGAAAAATACTCCAGAACCATCTTCTATTTTTCTACCTATTCCTTTTTTTTTTAAGTGTTTTCCTCTATAATATGCCAGACAGCAAGAGCCTAATTCTCAGTAATTTGAAACATAACAATCTGATCAAAAGACAATGGATGTTTTTCAAATTTGAAAATAGCTGGGAGTTCCACAATCAAAAGAGTACATAAGCAAAAATAAATTCTTATATATCTTATGTTAAAACATGAGTAATGCAAAACTAATGTTTCTATAGCACATTAAATATGGACTTACACAGTCTCCATACTTGTGAATCAGCAGAATGGATTTTATTATATATCAGTTGAAATTCAACACCCCCAAAAATGTTGTTGTTCTTTTGCCTTGAACATGCCCTTCTTATTTTTCTCTGGATTTGTACAGCATGATACTGAGATATTACATTCAATCGAGAAAAGAAGGGAGCAATACAAAAACCAATGCAAGTAAATGATGCAACATTGCCCTGGTTACATGTGCTTCCCTTCCCCCAACCTCTTACTGGTGAGAGTGCTGTGTTTTTTCCGCCTGTAGAGTCACACCGTGGTTGATTGATTCTCCTTTCGCCTTGCTCAGTCATTCAGCTTTGGAAAGTAAATAACAAGTTGACATCATTACAGCTCTCTGCATTACTGTGACACATTCCTCTACTACCACACACTGTCTATTAGCTGCGCAGGAAAACCCACTCTTTTCAAGCTGGGATTCCAGTGTTGGGTTGCTTGCTCTGGCACAGCATAGAACTTTGTAAATAGTCTACTGCTATGTTTGAAACATAACATGCTTAACCAGTGTCAATATTTTAAATTATAAAACGGTTTATATAGATATACAGATATTCAAAACCAGTTTTCTGACTCCCTGTCAGTAATGCAAGGTCAGTGTCAATAATATCCAGTCAATGCCCTGGCCCTGGCCTATAGCCTTATTTTACTCTTATGAAACAAATTGTCCATAATCAGACTATAAGGCCTGCTGCAAGTATACATGATTTATTGCACTTTTCTGGTGGTTAAATTGTGTCAATGTTTTGATCTGGTACCTTATCCCACACAATGTGAAAATCACGCAAATGCATTGCCTCATGGAGTGTCTGTTTACATACACTAATCCCTTTGGTGGTGATGTTTATTTTACACTGTAATTCATATTTTTTCAAGTGGCCAGTCTTCTTGTTCTTTTGACTTATTTTTACATTACAGAGGTTGTTATGCTAGTTATATTTTCAGTTCCTGTTGCAGATTTAAATAAATCCTCTATGTGCTGTCATTGAGAATTCTCATGGTAAAGGATTATGATGTTGTGAACAGAAGCTGCATGGAGATCATCGCCATGCACATTAAAACATGATACTGAAATGGCAAAAAAAAACCAAAAGCACACACACCAACAAATTCTGAAACATTATAGCCTAAATTTAATGCAAGTCATATTCAGCATCTAGATATATGATGCAAAATGATTATTATTAACAGAGTCGGATTAGCAAAAGTCTTCCTATTTTAATGAGTCCCTGTTTGGGTTTTTTGTTGTTTGTTTTCTTAAGAAAAGTTACACCAGTGAAACTCTTGATACCAGTGTAGTTTTGGTCCTATGAAAGCTAATCTATTGAGACTAAATGTAAATCAACCATTCAAAACATAAACCCCAATGTATCAGATGTCGAGGCAACCTCCTGCATACATTCCAACAGTGGGAAATTTATGGCTGTAAAGAAGGTGAATAATGTCACGAGGGAATATTGCAGCACAAGAGGATTTCCTTGGTAGAACAGAGCCAGTTTAGTGTCTGTACTCAATTTTACCTCTAGCACATGGGTGTGGGGAATGGCCAGAAAGGAGAGAGCAAGGGTGAAGGCTGGAGTGTCCCAGCTAATCCTAGCTGCTAACATGGTTCATTTGGACCTTATCCTAAGTTATTGTTTCAGCAGCGGAGTCTATATAGAGCAGTTTCAGGGCCGCTCTAACTTACACTGGGGACCAGCAGGCCAGCAGTCAGCCCCTGAATACCTGGGGCTGGACACCTGGGAAGAGAAGACCCTGTCACGGGTACTAGCCTGATTCTATTGGCCGAGCATGTAGCCGGAAATGAGAGAATACTGTTCCTCCTGCCCACCAGGCCAGCTGTCTGGTGACAAAGGGACTCCCGAGGACCCGTCGAGCCCTCTGCCATGGATTGAGACACCCTTTGAAAGAATGGGGTTAGACATCATCGGGCCCCTGGAAAGGACCACTTAGGGATACCAGTATATATTAGTAATTGTCAACTATGCAACCATGTACCTGGAGACTTTTCCACGTCACTCAGCAAAAACCACAGCAGTAGCACCAGAGCTCCTGAAGCTCTTCTGATGTGTGAAATTTCCCAAAGAAATACTACTGGATCAAGAGACTTACTTCATCTCCAGGTGATGCACAAATTATGCACACTTCTGAAGGTCAACGTCCCTGAAAACCTTGGCATACGTCCCACAGCCAGCCAGCCTCGTGGAGCGATTTAATAAAACTGTGAAGGGAATTTTTTTTTTTTTAGTTACAACCATCAGCACTGGGATCAGCTACTCCTTCTGATCCTGTTTGCCATAGGGGATGTCCTTCAGGCCTCTATGGGGTTATCTCCTTTTGAGTTACTTTACGGCTGCCAAACATGGGGAATTTTAGACTTGCTGCAAAAAGCCTGGGAGGAACAAGATGTAGGTGTCTTAAGTGTGACCCAGCATATCTTTCAACTAAGGGAACAACTCAGGGACATAGGGGTGTTCACAAAAGAAAACTTAATAAAGGCCTAACTCGGGAGCAAAACTATAATCATGGGGCATGACTATGGACCTTTTACCTGGGTGAGAATTCCTTGGCTGAGTCAAGTTAATGGCTCGATGGCAGAGTCCATATGAAGTTGCTAGGAAAGTAGGGCTGGTAGACAATGACATAAGAGACTAGGCAGAAGGAAAGAAACCAAAATTTACCACTGAATCTTCTTAAACCTTGGCAGACATGAGATGCCCTGCTGAGCTCCCTTCCCTATGGTGCTTGAATTAGGACCCAAGTACCCACAGGGACTTACCCCTGTACAGAAGAAGCAACTCCTCCAATTGACTGAGGACTTTGCTACTGTATTTCCCCCCTGTCCACAAAGAACACAGTTAACCCAACACCACAAAGCAATCCCCTTGGCCAACAGGTAGGGAAAACCCTTCGCCCCTACCAGGGAGGATGTGGGACACAGTCCGAGAAGAAATCTGAGCAATGATGGAGATGGGAAGGGGGGTAAATAAGGATTCCAGAAGTAAATGGAGGTGCCCATAGTTATGCTTCCCAAACCAGACTGTTTGGTTTTGCATTGATTTCAGGAAAAATAATGCCATCTTGAAATTCAGTGCCTATTCAGTGCCAAGTGTAGATGAGTTACTAGAGCAGCTGGGACCGGCAAAGTACCTGATCCGACAAAGGGTTATTGATCTGACTGGGTTACTGGAAAATCCCTTTACTCCCATCCTTACAAGAGAACTGCTTTCTCAACCCCGCTCAGCATTTCCAATGTGAGACCATGCCATTTGGACTCCATGGAGCTGCAGCAACTCCCAGGCAGCTTATGAATAAGATCCTCAGTATGCTGCTGCATACATAGATAAAACTGTTTACAGCCCTACTTCAGGAGACCACCTGGAGCACTTAAGAGCACTTCAAGATGCAGGCCTCCCAGCCACAGCTTGTGAAATGTAGACTAGCCATGAAAGAGGCAGTCTGTTTAGGATATTGTGTGGGGGCAACCTACTGAAACCAGTAACTGATAGAGTACAAGCCCTAGCAGCATGCCTGATTCCCCAGAAGAAAAGGCAAGTGAGGCAGTTTCTAGGCCTGACAGGGTATTACTGGAAGTTTATCCCTGGTTTTCCCTCAGTCACGCCACCTCCAACCCCCACTCTCGACACACACACACACCTTTACAGACCTCATAAAAGGTATTAACTCAAAGAAGATCTGATGGGATGGGAACTGCAAAGAAGTTTTTAATGACCTGAAAGCAGGACAGCTGGGCACCTATGTTCTTCAGCCCCGACTTTTTCTGGGAATTCATACTACACAAAGACTCCTCAGACTTTGTTCTTGGCACCTGGCTCTCACAGGACTTTCAGGGGCAAGAACATCTGATTCTACACCTGAGCACGAAGCTATTCCTTACAGAGAAGGCCTACTTCATTATTGAAAAGGAGGTACTAGTGGTTAGGTAGGCTGTGGATTCTCTCTGGCATCACCTGCTGGAAAGCCCCTTCTCCCTGATCAAGGATCAGGCTCCTCTACTCTGGTTTCATACCATGAAAGACTCAAACCCATGTATTTTGCGGTGGTACCTCATGCTACAGCCCTATAGCTTCAGGGTGCACAACCAGGCAGGAAAGGACCAAGCTAACACGGTTTTTGCCCCTTCCCCAGGAAATCTGAGAGCCAGGTGATCCCACCCCATACCCTCATCCTATTAAAGAGGAAACTAATGAGCTCTCCTGGGCCTAGCCAGCATTAACTAGATACAACTGCAGGGCTTGCTCTGCCTATAGAGAGGAAGCTTTAAAAAAAAAAAAAAAAAGGGAAAGCCTGGCCCAAGAAGGGATGGTAATAAGGGGAAGACTGCTGTGCCTCAAACAGCTGGTTACAAAAGAAGACCAGCGAAGAACAAGACTGCCTGGGCCAGGAACAGAACTGGTCTTACAAAAAGGGGAGGTATCTAAGGAGAGACTCTAACCCTGATCAGGACACTAAAAAGCCTACAGACAAGCTGGGTCCCAAATGGGTGACTGAAGTGGCTGCCCAAAAGACTGAGCACTTGTTTTCTCTTTCTTTACTTGATCCTCCCTGTCCGCAGGGAGGGAGAAAGTACCTGGTTTGCTTGAAGACACTCTGGTATACCCTGACCGGGGGACGGACTCCATGTGTGCCAGAGAAGGGAAGTTACCCAAACTGTGCTCTCGTTGAGACGTAGATCCTCCCCCAAACAAGTGGTCTCCAAAAGTATTGTATGTCCACTGTTCATATCCTCTTCTCTGCTTACTCCTCATCTTCGCTTTTGTTTGCAATGTCCGGTATAGTTGAGACTAAATCCTTTATACTGGTTTTGTGCTGTTCCTCTCTGCCAAATGCAGCTTGCAGTAAGCAGACACAATTCTCGGTGGACCCGTTCTAGCCACGTTATACTTGGCACAAGAACTGAGATGTTGGCGTGGAAAGTCCATGGGCTGTGACGTGAGAGCTGCAACACTGTCTGGTGATACTTGCACTGCACCAGCGGTTGTCTTTACGGCCCTGGTTTGTGGATCTCTTTCAATTCAGCAGAGGTTCCCTTCTGCAAGCATGAAGCGTGGATACTGCTTGACTTGCCAAGGCTCCATTACTTTCCCATTTACAGAGGCCCATTGGTCATATGCACTACTCCATGAAGGGTCACTCCTCTGTCTCTGCACAAGACTCCCACCCTGCAGGAGAGCTTCCAGGTCCAGGTTGAGTCTCTCTTCCTTTCCTGTGGAGGAGGATAACCAAGTTGCTCATAATGTTCTCTCCTCAGGGTCTTCCAAAACCAGGCTTTGGGGTTCATTCGCAACAATGGACCTGGACCCCATTCACTGTGTGGGCCTGTTTGTTACTGTCTTGTCAAAAAAGACAATTTGCCAGTCCTGGCCTATGATTATGGCGTAGGCCAATTTCTCAGCCAGAGCTACAGTTATCACTTTGGTACGTGTCTCCATGGTCAATGGCAAATGTTGCCTGGGGTATGTTTTCATATAACCATTTATGCACTGTAGGTGAATTGACCTTTTAGGAGCATCCTTGTCTCCTACTAAGGAGGTTTGGCCCCCTCCGACTACAGCCAGGGCAAAAGGGTCATTGAACTCTCTTCTTTTGGCCCCTCACTGGCCAGCTTGATTCGTGGGGAGCCCTTTTCCAGGCATGAGTTTCTGCAGTCCAGCCCTCTGTGTACCTGCAGTCCCTAAGAGAACATTCTTTCTTCATATGTCCTGTCTTCCATCAGAAGTAGCAAATCACCGGGATGGCATTGATGGCAACTTTCCTACCTGGGGATGAACCTGGTTCTTAAATAGTGTCTGGACCCTGTTTTGCAGGTCCTAATTTGGTTGCTTGCACTGCCTGGTTGTCCCACTGGCAGTGTTGTTTCCAAGCCTGACAGCCCCACTTATCCCACCTGCACTTATCACAATCTAGCACCTAGTCTGATTCTCATGGAGGACAACCACAGAGGTGGACCCCTCAGAATGAGTGTTGCCAGTTTGAGGTCATCCATCTTTTCAGATCTGCCCTGCATGGCATTGAGACCCTAGGGAATCCTGAATCTAGTGACCCTTCAGCCTCTAGAAAGCTCTAGATTAACCACAATGCATCTGACAAGGTCCCCAGGCAGTGCAGTAGTATCCACTGTCTGTCTTTTGTGGTAAGATCCTTCTAAATCGTTCAGTCACAATCAACTTGGCCACCTGGGACAGACTGTTCTTTCATGTGGAGCCACTTCCAGCAGTGTTCCTTCAAATGGTGCCCTACTAACCAGGGTCTGGTTCCTGTGAGATAGATTTTGGATCTGAAACATTGGTGGGGGGTTTCCTCAGAAATGTCCAAGCAGTCCAAAATGGTGGACTTTACTTGTTTGTAGTCCCTAGCCTGCTCCAAGTCCAAGTTACAGGAGGACATCTGTTCCAGAGCCATCAAGTATGGAGCCCAACATCCAAGCCCATAGGACCACCACAGTGCTAGTGCTACCCTCTCAAAGGTAATTCAAAAAAAACTTAGGCTCATTGTCCAGTCCCATCTTTGTTAGCATCCCAAGTTTTGGTGAAGGATGCACTTCAGAGGAAGCTTGTCGTGCTGGGAGTCCTGGGAAGCATAGGGTGGCACTATCTTTTGTATCATTTCCTGGTAGAGCTCCTGCTCTTGGCTCATCAGCTCCCTCAGCAGCTGTTGCATCACCTGGACTTGGTGCTACGTAGCAACCACTTGCTGATGCTGCATCTCAGCTCACCATTTGCACCTCTGCTCAGGTTCCATTGTGCTCAGAACTACTGAACTCCATCTCCCTCTGTGGCTTTTTTGTTTGACTGTTTTTCTTTTCTTACACACTTGTGTCAGGTATACACGACCCACATTCTTTACCACTTGTGATGGGTAGGAGCTCTCTGAGTCCCCACCAGGCTCACAGAGGGCTTCTCCAGCTCTAGGTATACCGGAGTCTCTCCAAATAAACCAGGTTCTTTCCCACTCCCAGAGGAGAGGGAGGATCAAGTAAAGAAAGAAAGGAAAATAAAGTGCTTGGTCTCTTGGTCACCCCTCTGGGGCCCAGCTGGTCTGTAGGCTTTTTAGGGTGAAAGTCAATTCTTAGACACCTCCTTTTTGTAACACCCATTTTGTACCGGCTTCAAGCAGTCTCAGGAGGGCAAGGTTCACTATCTCCCTCTTTGATGATCTAGTCCTGTAACCAGCTGTCCAAGGCGTGCCCCTCACTCCACCGCATAAATATTTGCACAGGGCCTTTTGGGTAACTAGGAGAGTTGTGCTCCAATTTTCAGAAAACAACCCAATTTTCAAAGTCTTATTGCTGGAGATTCTCAGAAGTGCTGAGCACCTGCAACTCCAAAGGAAGGCAATGGGAATGGCGAGTGCTCAGTACTGCTGAATGTCAGACCCAAGGTGTCACCCAAAGCCAAAGCAAAGCAATCAATGCTTTGGAAAAGGTTGGGACTCATTTTGTACATAAAAGGGGCTCTAAACAAGTCCTTCATTACCCTCATGTGTTGTTTATATGCTAAGGGCTTCAAGCTATAGCCTCCCCCACACCATATTTTCCTGTATTCTCTCTCTCTCCAAAGGAAATGAAATTGCTTTGCATAAATGCTATGAGTAATTTTTAAATAAATTCTATTATTTAAAAAAAAAATCCTGGTGTTTTCCCTCACAAAAACACGTCAAAAACATGTGTTTAACAGAATGAACACAATACATTTAACGTAACAGGGAAAAATAAAATCAAGCCAAAGCCCAAGTGATTTGGCCATAGTTCATATCCCCATAACTGTTTGGACATAGCTATGAAAATACATATAACTCTGATCTTGTGATGCGAAGAAAGTCTATATTCTGAAGCCAGGACATATTAGGTCGGGGTGGGCAAACATTTTGGCCTAAGAGCCACATCGGGTTTCCGAAATTGTGTGCAGGGCCAGTTAGGGGCGGCTGTGCCTCCCCAAACAGCCAGGCATGGCCCAGCCCCTGCCCCCTATCCAATGCCCCCCGACTTCTCACCCTCTGATGGCCCCCTCTGGGACTCCTTCCCCATCTAACCTGCCCTGTTCCCTGTCCCCTGATGGCCCCCCTGCCCTATCAACACCCCTGTTCCCTGACTGCCCCCAACCCCCCGCCCCTGAATGCCCCCCGCTGCCCCATCCAACCCCTCCTCTCATTCCTGACTGCCCCCCGAGGACCCCTGCCCCATCCAACCACCCCTTCTCCCTGACCGCCCCAGTAACCCTGCCCCTAACTGCCCCCTGCCGTCCCATCCAACCCCCCCACCTCCTTCCTGACTGTCCCCCCAGGACCCCATCCCCATTCAACCCCCCTGTTCCCCACCCTCTGACCACCCCGACCCCTATCCACACCCCTGCCAACTGACCACCACCCCGCACTCCCCTCACCTCTATCCAACCCCACCCGCTCCCTGCCCCCTGACCGCGCTGCCTGGAGCACCAGTGGCTGGCAGTGCTACACCCACACCGCCCAGAGCACCAGGACAGGCAGCCGCGCCACACGGCTGGAGCCAGCCACGCCACCGTGCAGCACAGAGCACCGGGTCAGGCCGCAGCTCTGCATCTGTGCTGCCGGCAAGAGCTCACAGCCCAGAACATTGCACCAGCGGCGCAATGAGCTGAGGCTGCGGTGGAGGGGGAACAGCAGTGGAGAGGCCGGGGGCTAGCCTCCTGGGTCAGGAGCTCAGGGGTCGGGCAGGACAGTCCCGCAGGCTGGATGTGGCCCACGGGCTGTAGTTTGCCCACCTCTGTATTAGGTCCTGATCCTTGTAACACTTATGTATATACTTAACTTTCCTACCGTGAATAGTCCCATTGACTTCAACGAGACTACTTGATAATGTCAAGGATATGCATTAGCATTTGTAGGACTGGGGCCTTATTTTACTTTTTTATAGGGCCAGATTATACACACCTTGCGCATACCTGTTTGTAGTTAATCGCAGGTGTATTCCTATTAACTTCAATGGGACAACTCATGTGAGTAACTGCTCACTAATGTGAATAACGGCTTTTCACATAGCCCTTCATTAACTGTAGGAGTTTTAATTTAAAAAGAAAACTGACTGTGAAACTTCTAGGAACTGAGGGCACCCCTGGCTCTTCTCAGCTAGTTTTGGATTAGATTGAGGTACCCTTACTTAACCCAGGTAGTCAATGGCACTACTCACTTGAGTTAGTGCTCAAAGTGAAGATGGCAGCTCTACAATCTCTTCCTTTTTTCATTATGATCTCTAATTATGAAATAGGAGGGGGGAACTACAGTCCTTGAAGTCAATGTTTCGGTTGCATAAGGAAGGCAGGATAAGGCCTCCTTATTATCTTCAAGGCTGTCATTTCATGTCTGAGTTAAATGTGTATATACCAAAGTTTGCTCCCTATTACTCATAAGATGTGGATTCTGCCCTGGTATTTTGCTCATCCAGATTTTAAAATGTGAAGATCTGTTTTAGCTTTTAGTGGGAGTTTTGATGCTTTTACATTTTAAATGAGGTTACAAACAGAGGTGCATGCTATAATCTTGCTTTCCTTGAATACTGTGTGCAGATGTGGTTGCCCCATCTCAAAAAAGATATATTGGACTTGGAAAAGGTTCAGAAAAGGGCAACAAAAATGATTAGGGGTATGGAACGGCTGCCATATGAGGAGAGATTAATAAAACTGGGACTTTTCAGCTTGAAAAAGAGACGACTAAGGGTGAATATGATAGAGGTCTATAAAATCATGACTGGTGTGGAGAAAGTAAATAAGGAAGTGTTATTTACTCCTTCTCATAACACAGGAACTAGGGGTCACCAAATGAAATTAATAGGCAGCAGGTTTAAAACAAACAAAATGAAGGTTTTTTTCACACAACGCACAGTCAACCTGTGGAACCCCTTGCCAGAGGATGTTGTGAAAGCCAAGACTATAACAGGGTTCAAAAAAGAACTAGATAAGTTCATGGAGGATAGGTCCATCAATGGCTATTAGCCAGGATGGGTGACGGATGGTGTCCTAGCCTCTATTTGCCAGAAGCTGGGAATGGGCGACAGCGGATGGCTCACTTGATGATTACCTATTCTGTTCATTCCCTCAGGGGCACCTGGCATTGGCCACTCTAGAAGACAGGATACTGGGCTAGATGGACCTTTGGTCTGACCCAGTATGACCATTCTTATGTTATGTTCCTTTACCGTTACAGTAAAACCTCAGAGTTATGGACACCTCAGGAAATGTTCATAACTCTGAACAAGACGTTATGGTTGTTCTTTCAAAAGTTTACAGTTGAACATTGATTTAATGCAGCTTTGAAACTTTTCTATGCAGAAGAAAATGCTGTTTTTACCCATCTTAATTTAAATGAAACAAGCATGGAAACAGCTTCCTTACCTTGAATTTTTTTGAAACAACTTTCCCTTTATTGTACTGTACCAGTGGCGTAGTTAGGACAGGAAAACTGGGCAGGCTCCAGCTTTCGGGTGGGCGGGCAATGATGGGAGGAGGCAGGAGGGATGGGGGGTCCTGAGGAGTGGGGGCAGGAAGGGGAGGGGGCGAAGGAGGGATCCTGTGCCCTGGGGAGGGAGCGATGTGGTAGCCCGCCTCACCCCATCCACCTTACCACTCAGCAGGCACACAGGCTGCACCGTGCAAACAAGGGGTAGAAGGGGGCCCCGCCGGGGCTCGAGCTTCACCCGCCACTCCCAACCCCGGCTCGGCATCCGTCAGCCTGGCCACGTTCCCCTCCTGCCAGCGCTGTTCGCTGCTGCCCCAGTCTCTGGCCCCGGCACTAGCCCCACCCGGACCCGCCCCCATGAGGCACGTGCTGGGGTTGAACACTGGGGCAGCAGTGCACGGTGCTGGCAGGAGGGGAATGCGGCCGGGCTGATGGACCCTGATCTGGGGTCGAGAGTCCCAGCCTTTGGATTCAGGGAGCTCTGGCCTCGATTTGGGTGGGCCTGGTTGCTAAGTGGATGGGCCATGACTCACCCATGCCCACCCATGGCTAAGCCCTTGTACTATACTTGCTTTTTTTTTTTTTTTTAAATCTCTGCTGCTGCCTGATTGCGTACTTCCAGCTCCAAATGAGGTGTGTGGTTGACTGGTCAATTTGGAACTCTGGTATTCGTAACTCTGAGGTTCTAATCAATGTACAGGTCCCATATTGACTAATTCTCCCCAACTGAATGCGAAAATCTCATACTTACATGATTTAGGAAAATACTCCTGTGTAATATAATATATGCACATGTATATATTTATTTTTTAATTAAGGTCAAATAGATCATATTCTTTCATGTATATAATGCTACATCACCCACTTCCCTGCTCTATGTAGCTAGCTCCTGCACAGGCAGCTTGGATCCTATGGGCCCCTTTGGATCCTTACCTGGTACAGTGGTCTCTAGGTTGCTTTAGTATACTTCCAGAGTCATTTTGGCCCCAGGCAGTCCAGGATTGGGGGAAGGGGGGGCGGAACAGAGAGGTTGCCACCTCTTTCCCTTCCTTCCTCCAACCTTGCTCTATGTGGACTCAGCTGTGTTAATATTCAGCACAGCAGAGGATACCTGGCCCACTTCCTTTTCCCCAGTGTAATATATTTCCCTTAAAACAGAGTATCTCTAACTAGGGACCAAGTGAGAAACCTGAAGAGCCATGGAAATAGAAGTACTATTTCGAGGACATCATTCTGCTTCCCATGCAGAAGCCCCTCCATGTGTGCTCCACAGGGGTATGAGTTTATGGCTAAGGATGTCTGTCTCCCCTAATCTCTCACATTTTGTAGGTATGTTAATTCTCACCCTCTGAAAAGTTATCCTCTTGTCTCCCTTCTTGTTGTGAAGCTCCCCCACCATACATTCCTTTCCAAAGGGGTATTCTAAGGGAAGCAACCAGCTGGAGTGGCCCTAGTAGCACTGGTCCAGGAGCTGGACATGACCACTGTTCCCTCTAAGCTGTGCACGTGTGTGCGCGCACACAGATCCTAAACCCCGAGCACACAGCGAAATACCGCACGCACAAAAATTTGCACAGACGCACAACAATTTGCACAGAAGAAATTTTTTGCGCGCACGGCCTATGAAAAATTTGCACAGAAGAAATTTTTTGCACACACAACCTGTCAAAAATTAGAGGGAACATTGGACATGACTAAAATGAGCCCACAGCGAGCACCCACAGATCCAGGAATCCACCAGTATTGGGGGATAAGGGTTTCAAACCTCCTGATGATTCCTAGGTGGTACAAACTCCGTATGTTTCAGAGGATCCAGTGGGAAAAAAATCTGTCAGGAGACCCTCAGAGTTGTAAGTCCCTTACATAGGAACAGCACGTGTAAATGATATAGTGACCTGGAAGGTTTCTTATAAGCCAGCATCTGTCACCATAGGCCCCAGTTCTGTTGCCATTACCCTGTTGAATAATAGCTTGAGCCCAGATCCCCAGTGGTATTTAGGTGCCTAGTTGCCAATACCTTTGAGGATCTGGGCCTTACTCTATGACAAGTCCCATTAAAGACAATGGGATTGCTCATGGTGAAAGGTGTTTCTCAGCATGAGTAAGGGTGGCAAAAGTGGGCCCATAGCGATATGGTTATATGGCCTTTTCCCTTGCGTCACATGCAGAATTTATAGTTCAAGACTTGCATGATGGATATTTGATATCTTGTCCAAACATACATGCATACAAATGAAGTTCTCTGAACTCCGCAAATGATAGGAGTTACAAATAGATGTCTGGCATAGAAATCAGCATATTTTAGACATTATTTACTATTATTTGTATTACCAGAGCACCTAGGAGCCCTAGTTATGGACCCCATTGCACTCGGTCCTGTACAGACACAGAACTGATGCAAACTTTCATGAAGGCTTAATATTGGCACCAGTGATTAATAGTGCTGATTCCTACACAAAATACTTTTACAAATTGCTGAAGATTTTTTTCCCATTGTGTAACAGAGATATAAGGACATTAATTTTCCACAGTTCTCCTCCTGTTGCAAAATTCCATCTCAACATCAAATCCATAAAGATCATCCTACCTTAGGTTTCCAATCTTAACTCTACTTCTTTCAAAGACTCATCAGGACAACCATCTCTCCAGAAAAATTGTACTAGAAGGAACAATTTCAGAGCCAACTAGTGATGTTCTTCAATCATGTGGGCAGCCTCATAGTTGAGCATCATGAACAACTCCGTACTCTTCGGGAAGGCCTTCCTCAGCCTTCCAAGTTCTACACAGCACAAGGAGACACAGGCTAGGAGCAGAAACTGAGCCCAAGTCTTCTGCATAGCAACAAGAAGCACTACTCTTAGGCCAGTGGGTCTGTCCTGCTTTGCAGTTTATACATTTTAAACTTCACATAGGTGTAATCGATGAGCCAAATTCTAGTCTCAACAGCACCTGTGCATCTCCCTTGATGTCAATAAGGAGATTGTGAGAAGAGATTCACCTCATTTTTATGGTCAGTCATATATATGTACAGTATTAGAAAATATTTAAATATTTGCTAGTACTATTCATATGGTACTTTCTTAATACTATGCTACCATTAATTATGTTTAAAGATGTGTCTTACTTTAAATAGACAGGTTCAGGGTCAAGGAAATTAATTAAATAGTTCTGGTTACAAATGAAGACATTTTAAGTACCAGTCCTGTTTCGATTTAAATCCATAGAAGTTTTGACTTAAATAGGAACAGAATAGGACCCTTGAACTAAGTAAAATCCAACTGTCAGAAAAAATGAATATACATTACACAGCAGGGATTTTACCTCTTTATGTATGCTTGATTGTATTACAGACCTTTTTGCTAAACAGTGTAATTAGTAATTGGCAGGGGTGGGTGGTGGAGGGGAAACTAGCTTCAGTAACCCAGTTTAAATCTCCTGTAGAACAAAAGTGATTCCCTAATTCTCCACTGTCCCTGGATTTTACTTTAGCATTCTCTGTGTCCTCCTTTTAGCTGTCAGTGTTAATCAATGAAATGGGAGTATGAAAGGAGAGATTTTCAGATTTGAGAGTAAAACAGTGTTTTTTCATATATATGAAGGAGAATCCTATGCATGTGAAATTGGGGATTGTTTTGAATGATATCTAAAAAGGTGAAAACCTGGTGCATACAGCACGTTAACACCCTCCTACCCCCCAGGATTCCTCTTTTTAATCAAGTTCCATGATGCTGGTCTTCTGATACTCATTTTTGAAGGTTTGATTTCATTTATATATTTGAAACAAAAGTGAAGGAAGATAATAGGAGATAAGGGAATTCCCATGTGCCTCTTAGCCATCATGTTCCTCGAATGCCTCCCCAATGTGTCTCCTAGTTTAACCATACAGAACCTTCCAAAACAACAAGACTTGTTAGTTTGAAGCCAAAATCATCACTACTTCTGCATTATGTCATGACAAATTTGTGATTGGCAGTATGTTCACAAGCTGCAGTTTCTTAAGAGTCCCCTATGCAATTTGTTCTGTATAAATGTGTTTTGTTTTAATACTGAAGAGGAGTAATATTAAAGAGATGCATGTGATTCCATGATTTTTTGCTTATGATGTTCTACACTAAATACAGCGTTCAAGTGAAAGTGTTAATTGTGAGTCTCTGCAAATGGCAGAAGTTTCATTTAAATTGAATTACAATTAAACACTCTCTACTTAAGGACACAAAGGAGGCATTTTTAGATTTATGAATGATCCAATTTTAAATGACGTGGGTCATTTTAAATGGAATTCCTGATTTTAAAGTTATTATATTTAGATCAGATAAGATCCTTAAAACAGGATTAGTGTTCATTCAGAGACCGCTTTTTTTTTTTTTTTTTTTTTTTAAATGTGGGCTGTAAACCTCTAATTCTGGCTTTGATACATTACATTTCTTTAACTCGGTCAGACAGGCAAGACTGAAAAAAGCACAACCAAGATATGAGGAAAGTTCAGAGTAGACAGAAATATGCCAAAAATGAAACTGAAATCAGGTATAGTTATTTGGAATGTGACCTTTATAATATATACATTGTTTAAGTCTGGAAAATAGAACTGGATGCGAAATCACAAACATTCATTTGAAAAATGTTGGTTACCATATAAGCTGAAAATTCAAAATATTTAGACCAGGTGTAACATAAAACATGCCTCAACTTCCTCTCCATAACCAGTCAAACAGAAAAGACTCAAACTAACAAGAATGCAGCCGGTATTTTTAAAATGTTACCTATTATGTGTTGGGTGTTTATCTACTCACATCCTATTAAACGTTAGAAAACTCTCTCATAAGGGGCCCGATACTGGCAAAACTGCCCGTTTAAATAAAAACACTGAAACATAATATTTAATATATGCATTATTTATGTAATGGTTAAAATACATTCCTCATACCTATGTTCAGCGCCACACTCCCTAATAAGCATATGAAGAGTTAGGCTCAAAACTTGGGCCTGATCATGTTCTTGTTGAAATGGAGGGCAAAACTTCTATTGCCTTTAATGGGTGTGAGATCAGGCACAAGATTTACAAATGTCACAGCAACTTAACAATAATGGTCTATATCCTACTGGTGAGTGTTTATTTCTGTGATAGCACTAGCAACCAGTAGCCCAATAGATCTTTTACTCTATTCTTAAACCTAGCTGCCAGCTGGAACCATTAGGAGCCATTTGAATATTTTCAATTGGAATTTCCAATAGTTCACACTACTCACTGAAGCGGATACAAGTTGTGAGATCAATGCTGTATTTAGCTATGTTGCTGTTATGTTTTTCTTTTCTGTGTGAAACACCTTTATATTTCTAAGGAACCTGCTGTCTGCAGAGACAAGCAGCAATTGTGCTCCTTGCTGACTGTTGCAGACATACACTGTGTGCTTTTCCATTGATACTTTATTTTAGAGTGAGACAAGAACAAACAAACACCTAAAGGCCATTCTGACTGAAAAGATCTTAGTATACTGAAAAACTTGATATCATCAGTAAATGTTGCTTTTTGCAACATTGTTAAGGAAGATGGTTAGAAAAAATATGTACTATTGAAAAGTGCTTCTTGTTCAAGCAAATTTAGGGCCCAATCCTATAGCTTTTAATCATACAGTAGAATCTCAGAGTTATAAACACCAGGAGTTATGAACTGACCAGTCAACCACACACCTCATTTGGAACCGGAAGTACGCAATCAGGCAGCAGCAGAGACTAAACAAAAAACCGCAAATACAGTACTGTGTTAAATGTAAACTACGAAAAAAACAAAAGGGAAAGCAGCATTTTTCTTCTTCATAGTAAAGTTTCAATGGGTATGTCTACACTACGGAATAAGGTTGAATTTATAGAAGTTGTTTTTTTAGAAATCGGTTTTATATATTCGAGTGTGTGTGTCCCCACAGAAAATGCTCTAAGTGCATTAAGTGCATTAACTCGGCGGAGTGCTTCCACCGTACCGAGGCAAGCATCGACTTCCGGAGTGTTGCACTGTGGGTAGCTATCCCACAGTTCCTGCAGTCTCCGCTGCCCATTGGAATTTTGGGCTGAGATCCCAATGCCTGACGGGGCTAAAACATTGTCGTGGGTGGTTCTGGGTACATATCGTCAGGCTCCCGTTCCCTCCCTCCCTCCGTGAAAGCAAGGGCAGACAATCGTTTTGTGCCTTTTTTCCTGAGTTACCTGTGCAGACGCCATACCACGGCAAGCATGGAGCCCGCTCAGGTAACCATCACCGTATGTCTCCTGGGTGCTGGCAGACACGGTACTGCATTGCTACACAGTAGCAGCAACCCATTGCCTTCTGGCAGCAGATGGTGCAATAGGACTGGTAGCCATCATCGTCATGTCCAAAGTGCTCCTGGCTGCGTTGGCCAGGAGTGCCTGGGCAGACATGCGCGCAGGGACTAAATTTGGAGTGACTTGACCAGATCATTCTCTTTAGTCCTGTAGTCAGTCCAATTGAACCATCTTATGGTGAGCAGGCAGGTGATATGGATTGCTAGCAGTCCTATTGCATCATCTTCTGCCGGGCAGCCATGAGATGTGGATGGCATGCAGTCCTTCTGCACCTTCTGCTGCCAGCCAAAGATGTAAAAGATAGATGGAGTGGATCAAAACAAGAAATAGACCAGATTTGTTTTGTACTCATCTGCTTCCCCCCCACCCCATCTAGGGGACTCATTCCTCTAGGTCACACTGCAGTCACTCACAGAGAAGGTGCAGTGAGGTAAATCTAGCCATGTATCAATAAGAGGCCAGACTAACCTCCTTGTTCCAATAAGAACAATAACTTAGGTGCACCATTTCTTATTGGAACCCTCCGTGAAGTCCTGCCTGAAATACTCCTTGATGTAAAGCCACCCCCTTTGTTGATTTTAGCTCCCTGAAGCCAACCCTATAAGCCGTGTCGTCAGTCACCCCTCCCTCCGTCAGAGCAGCGGCAGACAATCGTTCCGTGCTTTTTTTCTGTGCGGACGCCAAACCAAGGCAAGCATGGAGGCCGCTCAGCTCACTTTGGCAATTAGGAGCACATTAAACACCACATGCATTATCCAGCAGTATATGCAGCACCAGAACCTGGCAGAGCGAAACCGGGCAAGGAGGTGACGTCAGCGTGGTCACGTGAGTGATCAGGACATGGACACAGATTTCTCTGAAAGCATGGGCCCTGCCAATGCATGCATCATGGTGCTAATGGGGCATGTTCATGCTGTGGAATGCCGATTCTGGGCTTGGGAAATAAGCACAGACTGGTGGGACTGCATAGTGTTGCAGGTCTGGGACAATTCCCAGTGGCTGTGAAACTTTTGCATGCGTAAGGACACTTTCATGGAACTTTGTGACTTGCTTTCCCCTGCCCTGAAGCGCATGAATACCAAGATGAGAGCAGCTCTCACAGTTGAGAAGCGATTGGCGATAGCCCTGTGGAAGCTTGCAACGCCAGACAGCAACGGGTCAGTTGGGAATCAATTTGGAGTGGGCAAATCTACTGCTGGGGCTGCTGTGATGCAAGTAGCCAACGCAATCAAAGATCTGCTGATATCAAGGATAGTGACCCTGGGAAATGTGCAGGTCATAGTGGATGGCTTTGCTGCAATGGGATTCCCTAACTGTGGTGGGGCCATAGATGGAACCCATATCCCTATCTTGGCACCAGAGCACCAAGCCGGCGAGTACATAAACCGCAAGGGGTACTTTTCAATAGTGCTGCAAGCTCTGGTGGATCACAAGGGACGTTTCACCAACATCAACATGGGATGGCCGGGAAAGGTACATGACACTCGCATCTTCAGGAACTCTGGTCTGTTTCAAAAGCTGCAGAAAGGGACTTTATTCCCAGACCAGAAAATAACTGTTGGGGACGTTGACATGCCTATAGTTATCCTTGGGGAGCCAGCCTACCCCTTAATGCCATGGCTCATGAATTCATACACAGGCAGCCTGGACAGTAGTCAGGAGCTGTTCAGCTACAGGCTGAGCAAGTGCAGAATGGTGGTAGAATGTACATTTGGACGTTTAAAGGCACGCTGGCGCAGTTTACTGACTCGGTTAGACCTCAGCAAAACCAATATTCCCACTGTTATTACTGCTTGCTGTGTGGTCCACAATATCTGTGAGAGTAAGGGGGGGACGTTTATGGCAGGGTGGGAGGTTGAGGCAAATCGCCTGGCTACTGGTTACGCGCAGCCAGACACCAGGGCGGTTAGAAGAGCACAGGAGGGCGCGGTACGCATCAGAGAAGCTTTGAAAATCAGTTTCATGACTGGCCAGGCTATGGTGTGAAAGTTCTGTTTGTTTCTCCTTGATGAAACCCCCCGCCCCTTGGTTCACTCTACTTCCCTGCAAGCTAACCACCCTCCCCTCCTCCCTTTAATCATTGCTTGCAGAGGCAATAAAGTCATTGTTGCTTCATATTCATGCATTCTTTATTCATTCATCACACAGATAGGGGGATGACTACCAAAGTAGCCCAGGAGGGGTGGTGGAGGAGGGAAGAAAAATGCCACACAGCACTTTAAAAGTTTACAACTTTAAAATTTATTGAATGCCAGCCTTCTTTTTTGTGGGCAATCCTCTGTGGTGGAGTGGCTGGTTGGCCGGTGGCTCCCCCCCCCCACCGTGTTCTTGGGCGTCTGGGTGTGGAGGCTATGGAACTTGGGAGGAGGGCGGTTGGTTACACAGAGGCTGTAGTGGCAGTCTGTGCTCCAGCTGCCTTTGCTGCAGCTCAACCATACACGGGAGCATACTGGTTTGGTCCTCCAGCAGCCTCAGCATTGAATCCTGCCTCCTCTCATCACGCTGCCGCCACATTTGAGCTTCAGCCCTCTCTTCAGCCCGCCACTTACTCTCTTCAGCCCGCCACCTCTCCTCCCGGTCATTTTGTGCTTTCCTGCACTCTGACATTATTTGCCTCCATGCATTCGTCTGTGCTCTGTCAGTGTGGGAGGACAGCATGAGCTCAGAGAACATTTCATCATGAGTGCGTTTTTTTTTCTTTCTAATCTTCACTAGCCTCTGGGAAGGAGAAGATCCTATGATCATTGAAACACATGCAGCTGGTGGAGAAAAAAAAAGGGACAGCGGTATTTAAAAAGACACATTTTATAAAACAGTGGCTACAGTCTTTCAGGGTAAACCTTGCTGTTAACATTACATACATAGCACATGTGCTTTTGTTACAAGGTCGTATTTTGCCTCCCTCCACCGTGTGGCTACCCCCTCAACCCTCCCCCCTTCCTGTGGCTAACAGCGGAGAACATTTCTGTTCAGCCGCAGGCAAACAGCTCAGCAGGAACGGGCTCCTCTGAATGTCCCCTGAAGGAAAGCACCCTATTTCAACCAGGAGACCACGAATGATATCTCACTCTCCTGAGGATAACACAGAGAGATAAAGAACGGATGTTGTTTGAACGCCAGCAAACATACACTGCAATGCTTTGTTGTACAATGATTCCCGAGTACGTGTTACTGGCCTGGAGTGGTAAAGTGTCCTACCATGGAGGACGCAATAAGGCTGCCCTCCCCAGAAACCTTTTGCAAAGGCTTTGGGAGTACATCCAGGAGAGCCGCAAAAGCCAGGGCAAATTAATCCTTTCACATGCTTGCTTTTAAACCATGTATAGTATTTTAAAAGGTACACTCACCGGAGGTCCCTTCTCCGCCTGCCGGGTCCAGGAGGCAGCCTTGGGTGGGTTCGGGGGGTACTGGCTCCAGGTCCAGTGTGAGAAACAGTTCCTGGCTGTCGGGAAAACCGGCTTCTCCGCTTGCTTGCTGTGAGCTATCTACAACCTCATCATCATCATCTTCGTCCCCAAAACCTGCTTCCGTGTTGCCTCCATCTCCATTGAAGGAGTCAAACAACACGGCTGGAGTAGTGGTGGCTGAACCCCCTAAAATGGCATGCAGCTCATCATAGAAGCGGCATGTTTGGGGCTCTGACCCGGAGTGGCCGTTCGCCCCTCTGGTTTTCTGGTAGGCTTGCCTCAGCTCCTTAAGTTTCACACGGCACTGCTTCGGATCCCTGTTATGGCCTCCGTCCTTCATGCCCTGGGAGATTTTCACAAAGGTTTTGGCATTTCGAAAACTGGAACGGAGTTCTGATAGCACAGATTCCTCTCCCCATACAGCGATCAGATCCCGTACCTCCCGTTCAGTCCATGCTGGAGCTCTTTTGCAATTCTGGGACTCCACCATGGTCACCTCTGCTGATGAGCTCTGCATGGTCACCTGCAGCTTGCCACGCTGGCCAAGCAGGAAATGAGATTCAAAAGTTCGCAGTTCTTTTCCTGTCTACCTGACCAGTGCATCTGAGTTGAGAGGGCTGTCCAGAGTGGTCACAATGGAGCACTCTGGGATAGCTCCCGGAGGCCAATACTGTCGAATTGTGTCCACAGTACCCCAAATTCGACCCGGCAAGGCCGATTTAAGCGCTAATCCACTTGTCAGGGATGGAGTATGGAAATTGATTTTAAGAGCCCTTAAAGTCGAAATAAAGGGCTTCATCGTGTGGACGGGTGCAGGTTTACATCGATTTAACGCTGCTAAATTCGACCTAAAGTCCTAGTGTAGACCAGGGCAATGTGGCATTAGTTCAATATTCAGTAGTAAACTTTTGAAAGAACCACCATAACGTTTTGTTCAGAGTTATGAACAACCTCCATTCCCGAGGTTTTCATAACTCTGAGGTTCTACTGCAGGGATCAGCAACCTTTGGCACGTGGTCTGCCTGGGTAAGCCCACTGGCAGGCTGGGCTGGTTTGTTTACCTGCTGCGTCCGGAGGTTCAGCTGACTGCAGCTCCCACTGGCCGCGATTCGCTGTCCCAGGCCAATGGGGGCTGCGGGAAGCGGCAGCCAGCACATCACTCGGCTCACGCTGCTTCCCGCAGCCCCCATTGGCCTGGAGTGGCAAACCGCAGCCAATGGGAGCCATGATCAGCCAAACCTGATACTTTATTTTAGAGTGAGACAAGAACAAACAAACACCTAAAGGCCATTCTGACTGAAAAGATCTTAGTATACTGAAAAACTTGATATCATCAGTAAATGTTGCTTTTTGCAACATTGTTAAGGAAGATGGTTAGAAAAAATATGTACTATTGAAAAGTGCTTCTTGTTCAAGCAAATTTAGGGCCCAATCCTATAGCTTTTAATCATACAGTAGAATCTCAGAGTTATAAACACCAGGAGTTATGAACTGACCAGTCAACCACACACCTCATTTGGAACCGGAAGTACGCAATCAGGCAGCAGCAGAGACTAAACAAAAAACCGCAAATACAGTACTGTGTTAAATGTAAACTACGAAAAAAACAAAAGGGAAAGCAGCATTTTTCTTCTTCATAGTAAAGTTTCAATGGGTATGTCTACACTACGGAATAAGGTTGAATTTATAGAAGTTGTTTTTTTAGAAATCGGTTTTATATATTCGAGTGTGTGTGTCCCCACAGAAAATGCTCTAAGTGCATTAAGTGCATTAACTCGGCGGAGTGCTTCCACCGTACCGAGGCAAGCATCGACTTCCGGAGTGTTGCACTGTGGGTAGCTATCCCACAGTTCCTGCAGTCTCCGCTGCCCATTGGAATTTTGGGCTGAGATCCCAATGCCTGACGGGGCTAAAACATTGTCGTGGGTGGTTCTGGGTACATATCGTCAGGCTCCCGTTCCCTCCCTCCCTCCGTGAAAGCAAGGGCAGACAATCGTTTTGTGCCTTTTTTCCTGAGTTACCTGTGCAGACGCCATACCACGGCAAGCATGGAGCCCGCTCAGGTAACCATCACCGTATGTCTCCTGGGTGCTGGCAGACACGGTACTGCATTGCTACACAGTAGCAGCAACCCATTGCCTTCTGGCAGCAGATGGTGCAATAGGACTGGTAGCCATCATCGTCATGTCCAAAGTGCTCCTGGCTGCGTTGGCCAGGAGTGCCTGGGCAGACATGCGCGCAGGGACTAAATTTGGAGTGACTTGACCAGATCATTCTCTTTAGTCCTGTAGTCAGTCCAATTGAACCATCTTATGGTGAGCAGGCAGGTGATATGGATTGCTAGCAGTCCTATTGCATCATCTTCTGCCGGGCAGCCATGAGATGTGGATGGCATGCAGTCCTTCTGCACCTTCTGCTGCCAGCCAAAGATGTAAAAGATAGATGGAGTGGATCAAAACAAGAAATAGACCAGATTTGTTTTGTACTCATCTGCTTCCCCCCCACCCCATCTAGGGGACTCATTCCTCTAGGTCACACTGCAGTCACTCACAGAGAAGGTGCAGTGAGGTAAATCTAGCCATGTATCAATAAGAGGCCAGACTAACCTCCTTGTTCCAATAAGAACAATAACTTAGGTGCACCATTTCTTATTGGAACCCTCCGTGAAGTCCTGCCTGAAATACTCCTTGATGTAAAGCCACCCCCTTTGTTGATTTTAGCTCCCTGAAGCCAACCCTATAAGCCGTGTCGTCAGTCACCCCTCCCTCCGTCAGAGCAGCGGCAGACAATCGTTCCGTGCTTTTTTTCTGTGCGGACGCCAAACCAAGGCAAGCATGGAGGCCGCTCAGCTCACTTTGGCAATTAGGAGCACATTAAACACCACATGCATTATCCAGCAGTATATGCAGCACCAGAACCTGGCAGAGCGAAACCGGGCAAGGAGGTGACGTCAGCGTGGTCACGTGAGTGATCAGGACATGGACACAGATTTCTCTGAAAGCATGGGCCCTGCCAATGCATGCATCATGGTGCTAATGGGGCATGTTCATGCTGTGGAATGCCGATTCTGGGCTTGGGAAATAAGCACAGACTGGTGGGACTGCATAGTGTTGCAGGTCTGGGACAATTCCCAGTGGCTGTGAAACTTTTGCATGCGTAAGGACACTTTCATGGAACTTTGTGACTTGCTTTCCCCTGCCCTGAAGCGCATGAATACCAAGATGAGAGCAGCTCTCACAGTTGAGAAGCGATTGGCGATAGCCCTGTGGAAGCTTGCAACGCCAGACAGCAACGGGTCAGTTGGGAATCAATTTGGAGTGGGCAAATCTACTGCTGGGGCTGCTGTGATGCAAGTAGCCAACGCAATCAAAGATCTGCTGATATCAAGGATAGTGACCCTGGGAAATGTGCAGGTCATAGTGGATGGCTTTGCTGCAATGGGATTCCCTAACTGTGGTGGGGCCATAGATGGAACCCATATCCCTATCTTGGCACCAGAGCACCAAGCCGGCGAGTACATAAACCGCAAGGGGTACTTTTCAATAGTGCTGCAAGCTCTGGTGGATCACAAGGGACGTTTCACCAACATCAACATGGGATGGCCGGGAAAGGTACATGACACTCGCATCTTCAGGAACTCTGGTCTGTTTCAAAAGCTGCAGAAAGGGACTTTATTCCCAGACCAGAAAATAACTGTTGGGGACGTTGACATGCCTATAGTTATCCTTGGGGAGCCAGCCTACCCCTTAATGCCATGGCTCATGAATTCATACACAGGCAGCCTGGACAGTAGTCAGGAGCTGTTCAGCTACAGGCTGAGCAAGTGCAGAATGGTGGTAGAATGTACATTTGGACGTTTAAAGGCACGCTGGCGCAGTTTACTGACTCGGTTAGACCTCAGCAAAACCAATATTCCCACTGTTATTACTGCTTGCTGTGTGGTCCACAATATCTGTGAGAGTAAGGGGGGGACGTTTATGGCAGGGTGGGAGGTTGAGGCAAATCGCCTGGCTACTGGTTACGCGCAGCCAGACACCAGGGCGGTTAGAAGAGCACAGGAGGGCGCGGTACGCATCAGAGAAGCTTTGAAAATCAGTTTCATGACTGGCCAGGCTATGGTGTGAAAGTTCTGTTTGTTTCTCCTTGATGAAACCCCCCGCCCCTTGGTTCACTCTACTTCCCTGCAAGCTAACCACCCTCCCCTCCTCCCTTTAATCATTGCTTGCAGAGGCAATAAAGTCATTGTTGCTTCATATTCATGCATTCTTTATTCATTCATCACACAGATAGGGGGATGACTACCAAAGTAGCCCAGGAGGGGTGGTGGAGGAGGGAAGAAAAATGCCACACAGCACTTTAAAAGTTTACAACTTTAAAATTTATTGAATGCCAGCCTTCTTTTTTGTGGGCAATCCTCTGTGGTGGAGTGGCTGGTTGGCCGGTGGCTCCCCCCCCCCACCGTGTTCTTGGGCGTCTGGGTGTGGAGGCTATGGAACTTGGGAGGAGGGCGGTTGGTTACACAGAGGCTGTAGTGGCAGTCTGTGCTCCAGCTGCCTTTGCTGCAGCTCAACCATACACGGGAGCATACTGGTTTGGTCCTCCAGCAGCCTCAGCATTGAATCCTGCCTCCTCTCATCACGCTGCCGCCACATTTGAGCTTCAGCCCTCTCTTCAGCCCGCCACTTACTCTCTTCAGCCCGCCACCTCTCCTCCCGGTCATTTTGTGCTTTCCTGCACTCTGACATTATTTGCCTCCATGCATTCGTCTGTGCTCTGTCAGTGTGGGAGGACAGCATGAGCTCAGAGAACATTTCATCATGAGTGCGTTTTTTTTTTCTTTCTAATCTTCACTAGCTTCTGGGAAGGAGAAGATCCTATGATCATTGAAACACATGCAGCTGGTGGAGAAAAAAAAAGGGACAGCGGTATTTAAAAAGACACATTTTATAAAACAGTGGCTACAGTCTTTCAGGGTAAACCTTGCTGTTAACATTACATACATAGCACATGTGCTTTTGTTACAAGGTCGTATTTTGCCTCCCTCCACCGTGTGGCTACCCCCTCAACCCTCCCCCCTTCCTGTGGCTAACAGCGGAGAACATTTCTGTTCAGCCGCAGGCAAACAGCTCAGCAGGAACGGGCTCCTCTGAATGTCCCCTGAAGGAAAGCACCCTATTTCAACCAGGAGACCACGAATGATATCTCACTCTCCTGAGGATAACACAGAGAGATAAAGAACGGATGTTGTTTGAACGCCAGCAAACATACACTGCAATGCTTTGTTGTACAATGATTCCCGAGTACGTGTTACTGGCCTGGAGTGGTAAAGTGTCCTACCATGGAGGACGCAATAAGGCTGCCCTCCCCAGAAACCTTTTGCAAAGGCTTTGGGAGTACATCCAGGAGAGCCGCAAAAGCCAGGGCAAATTAATCCTTTCACATGCTTGCTTTTAAACCATGTATAGTATTTTAAAAGGTACACTCACCGGAGGTCCCTTCTCCGCCTGCCGGGTCCAGGAGGCAGCCTTGGGTGGGTTCGGGGGGTACTGGCTCCAGGTCCAGTGTGAGAAACAGTTCCTGGCTGTCGGGAAAACCGGTTTCTCCGCTTGCTTGCTGTGAGCTATCTACAACCTCATCATCATCATCTTCGTCCCCAAAACCTGCTTCCGTGTTGCCTCCATCTCCATTGAAGGAGTCAAACAACACGGCTGGAGTAGTGGTGGCTGAACCCCCTAAAATGGCATGCAGCTCATCATAGAAGCGGCATGTTTGGGGCTCTGACCCGGAGTGGCCGTTCGCCCCTCTGGTTTTCTGGTAGGCTTGCCTCAGCTCCTTAAGTTTCACACGGCACTGCTTCGGATCCCTGTTATGGCCTCCGTCCTTCATGCCCTGGGAGATTTTCACAAAGGTTTTGGCATTTCGAAAACTGGAACGGAGTTCTGATAGCACGGATTCCTCTCCCCATACAGCGATCAGATCCCGTACCTCCCGTTCAGTCCATGCTGGAGCTCTTTTGCAATTCTGGGACTCCACCATGGTCACCTCTGCTGATGAGCTCTGCATGGTCACCTGCAGCTTGCCACGCTGGCCAAGCAGGAAATGAGATTCAAAAGTTCGCAGTTCTTTTCCTGTCTACCTGACCAGTGCATCTGAGTTGAGAGGGCTGTCCAGAGTGGTCACAATGGAGCACTCTGGGATAGCTCCCGGAGGCCAATACTGTCGAATTGTGTCCACAGTACCCCAAATTCGACCCGGCAAGGCCGATTTAAGCGCTAATCCACTTGTCAGGGATGGAGTATGGAAATTGATTTTAAGAGCCCTTAAAGTCGAAATAAAGGGCTTCATCGTGTGGACGGGTGCAGGTTTACATCGATTTAACGCTGCTAAATTCGACCTAAAGTCCTAGTGTAGACCAGGGCAATGTGGCATTAGTTCAATATTCAGTAGTAAACTTTTGAAAGAACCACCATAACGTTTTGTTCAGAGTTATGAACAACCTCCATTCCCGAGGTTTTCATAACTCTGAGGTTCTACTGCAGGGATCAGCAACCTTTGGCACGTGGTCTGCCTGGGTAAGCCCACTGGCAGGCTGGGCTGGTTTGTTTACCTGCTGCGTCCGGAGGTTCAGCTGACTGCAGCTCCCACTGGCCGCGATTCGCTGTCCCAGGCCAATGGGGGCTGCGGGAAGCGGCAGCCAGCACATCACTCGGCTCACGCTGCTTCCCGCAGCCCCCATTGGCCTGGAGTGGCAAACCGCAGCCAATGGGAGCCATGATCAGCCAAACCTGCGGACGCGGCAGGTAAACAAACTGGGCCGGCCCAACACGGGGCTTACCCCGGTGGGCCACATGCCAAAGGTTGCCAATTCCTGTTCTACTGTATGGAGAATCCAGTTGATGTCAATGTGACTAATGTGCAGGCAGGACTGGTCCTCTATTGTATCTTAATACTTCAAACAGAAATACTTTTATTGTTTCAGTTGCATTGCAGCATTTGTATTGTTTAGCTTTATGCAGTCTCAGGCCATTGTATACATCCATAAAGTGCTCTTTACATTTTGGTACTAATCAAGCCTTGAGGTTTGAAATTAATCTGAGTGCAGTCCCAGACCTAACCTGAAAGTAGGAAACAGAGCAACAACCATTTCCTTATGTGTCCTCTAATGCTCATTTGGAGGGAAGCAATGTAAGCTTACTCAGTGTCATGTCCCAAAATGCTGAAGCAATGTGAAGAAGTTTACCTCTAGTTTTAACTTTTTTTAAGAAAAAGTGCGTGTTCAGATTGTAATAAACTAATTTTACTTTTAACAAAATTTGAAACCTTAAATTTACATTCAGTATGATCTGGGACCTGTAATTATAAATATCATCTCATGCACTCATGGGGATCTCCTTGCAGAAGTCCTCTCTCAGACTACACAGCGGGGCCCACCTCCATGCCTGGCAGATCCACAGGCAACTATGAGAAAGGAGGGAGGTTCATGGAGGTTAGGACCAACTGTGAGGAAGTCCTGCATTACTGCACATGATTAACAACAAAGTCTCTATTTGTACATATTATTTCATCATCAAGCACAACAGAGAGACTTTGCACTTGTACAGCACCTTTATACAAGGATCTCAAAAGCAGTTTACAAACATTAGTTAACAAATTACTGTAACAATGATGGGAAGTACAGTAGCAGCATGCTTATTTTTCAAAGAGGTAAATCAAGGCATCTAAGGGCCTGTCCACGCTCAAAAATTTTGACACTTTAATTCTAGTGGGATAAAGGACAAAACCCTCCCAGTGTTGATGCAGTTATACCAGTATAGCTTACTCTGATTCAGAAAGCAAAATAAGCTATAACAGTAAAATTGCATCCACAGACAAAACCAACATGCCTCTAATCAACACAGTAAGTTTTTCTAGTTTAAACCAAGCCTAAGCGACTTATTCAGAGCTACATATCAAGTCAGTGACATCCAGAAGTAGAACCAATACATCTGAGTTTCCAATCTTGGTCTCTAACCACTAGATTTTTTCAAAATGGAGTGAGCAGACCCAGGGCAGGATACTCAAGTGGTGTAAATTGGCAGAGCTCTATTAAAGCCAATCGGGTTCTGTCAATTTTCGCCAGCTGAGCATCTGGCCCCTAGTTTCTTTCTGAAGATGAATGGGTGAAGCAGAATGTTTCAAGTGCTTTTTTTTTTTTTAAAGGCAGTCATGCTTTAAGATTACCATACACTAGGGTTGTGTTGCCCATCAACTGGTCCATGGACTGGCACTGGTCCTCGAGGTCTCCCTGTCACAGTTTAGGAAGGCAGCAAGCTGATTGCTGATATCAAAAAAGTTGAAAAACACTGCTCCAGGGGAGAGTAAAAAGACTAGGACTGCCTGGAAAACAAGATTTCTGTTTCATAAAAATTGTGATGGTTTGACATTTGTTTCTATTCTGAAGCAGAACAAAAATCAAGAGCTACTGAAATGAAGGAGAGAGAAACTAGCCCAGAATAGCCAACTGTCCAGTGTCTAGAACACTCACCCGGGCTGTGGAGAGCCAGATACAAGTCCCTGCTCTGAATCAAGCAGTGCATCCTAGATGAGTGTCCTAACCATCAGGCTATTGCTCTGAGGTGGATCTTTCTTTCTTCTGATCAGGAATTCCATCCCAGACCTCAGAAACCTTCCTGAGGAAAGTTTCATAGGAACTCCTGGGTTTCCACACACACACAAAAATCCATTTCAACAAAGGGCTTTTTCCAAAAAAAACAAAAAAAAAGTAGAGTAAAAAAGTTCTTGAGGCACTCTAAAAAAACCACAGTGAATGAGATACAGATCTGGGAAGGGAAGTTAGATATAGCAGTTGTCTTCCGAGGGAATCCTGGTAGGTAATCTCATTTGCATTTTCTTCAACTTGAATTTTGTATTTCTTGCAGTGAACATGACTCTTGTGTATGAATGGCAGAGGTCATTTGTTCCTAAAATGGCTTGCTAATATTTGGGAAGTGCTGCCAATGAAAAACAGAGTTACTTAGAAAATGCTTATGATAAGTATCTCTAAAATTAGCACCCTCTCATAGAGTAAAAAGAAAAGGAGTACTTGTGGCACCTTAGAGACTAACCAATTTATTTGAGCATGAGCTTTCGTGCTCAAATAAATTGGTTAGTCTCTAAGGTGCCACAAGTACTCCTTTTCTTTTTGCGAATACAGACTAACACGGCTGTTACTCTGAAACCTCTCATAGAGTACATTCCCATAAGCCATCAAGAAAACAGCGAGTTACTTTGGATTCATTTCACTTGTACCTGACAAAATTTAAACTGCTTTGAACCATATCAATGAGTAGCACACAATATAGTTAATAAGTGACGTGAAAGTTATTTTGGGAATTTGCTTGTGCTAGTGAAGGGTTCCCCCCCTCCCCCACTTACATTTCCAGATTAAATACAGTGAAAAGATCTCACCGATCATCCTCTCACTAGCACTGTTTTTGCAAAACCTATGTGCACCTATACTTTGTAATAAAGTATAGACTTAAAAAATACCCTTGGAAAACTCTTAACTATGGAAATGCCCCCAATAGCTGTTAAGTCTTAGGGTGAAGTTCTGGTTTCATTAAAGTCAGTGGCAAAACTCCCGTTAACTTCAACACAGTGGGCATTTCACCCATAATGTTGCTTTCGATTTTTGTTTGTTTTAAGTAATAAGAGGTCTGTGCACTTTGTGAATGAACAAGATTCCATTCTACCTATGAGATGAATTAAAATAATAGAATCGTTTAATGGATGAGGTTACTAAAGCTCTATCATTAGAGTTGTTCAAGAGTACATTGTCTAAAATGTGCAGGGACAGATTTTTCTCTCAAATGCTTGCACACATGTAACAGTTGTCAGTAATGTCTCTCCCCCTTATATTGGTTTCACACTTGTGGAAATACGTTGATTTCAGCAGAATTATTGTTAATTTACACCAGTGTAAGAGATACCAGAATCAGACCCAATAAGTAAGATAATGGGAAACTGTCCTATTCGTGTGGAAGACTAGTGCTGATACATTAACAGTGGGTTCCCGCTGGGATAACTAGGCCTAGCTGCCTGCCTGAATTTATTATTTGATTAAATTCTGATGTGTTCCCTTTCAGTCTGTGCCTGCATATGCACAGATCAGATGTAGCAATGCTTTGGATATGGCTACACAGTAATAACAATGAGAGCCAATTTGAGGACCAGGCCAAGACCTCAACTCAGCTGCTCTGGCATGTGTCCGATGGTGCATTTATCTTCCCACCCAGATTCTGCCTTTTTAAAAAAAATCACTTTATTTATACTTTAACAACTCATAGACTAAAAACATCCCATAAACATGTATGTTGTGACAATCATTTTTCAAACAAATTAATTCAGTGTATACAATCTAAAGAAAGAGACATCGTCAGAAATATGCTCTTTACTTATTGTGGAGACGATCACCCTCTCAAGCAACAGCAACATGGAAAAAAATCCTCTCTCTTGGGAGCTTTTCTATAAGAGCTCAGATCATAGCTCATCCTCTGTTTCTACTAAAGCTCTTCCATCACTGTAGGAAGCATCTATACTTCAATACTACAGCACATAGCTGTAACACCATAGCTGTGCTGCTGTAGTGTCCAGAGAGTAAACACAACCTTAATCTCCAGACAGGAGCACCGGAAGCTCCCTAGAAGTGGGGGGCCCAGCAGCAACCAAACTGTGGCCCCACCCTTGCACCACCTCTTCCTTTGACACCCCACCCTCACATCCCCTCTCCCCCACCCGGAGGCCTCGCCCCTGCTCGCTTCGCTCCTTTCCACCCTCTCTCCCCATTGGGAGGGCAGAGCCCTCTCACTTTTAAAAGCGATGGGGCCATGGCCCCCTGGCCCTCCCCACTCCATTCCGGAAGCCCTGTCTTCAGGTACCCACTTGAGTAACTCACCAAATAGCAGCATACGCTCAGGTAATAGTGTAATACAATAGCACCTTATCCATGGTGTAAAGTCACTTATCTTTTGCTCATGTGCATTAACTTTGTAATTATTTCAGCTGCTAGTGCTGTGGTACACCAAACCTCTAAGGTACCAGTAGTACACCTGGGGTCCCATGACTCAGAAGCAAGTGCTGAAGTGCTTCAGCTGCTTGGCCACATAGGCTCTAGCCCTGGTGGGTCCCAATGACCATTCAGAGGTATGGCTAACGTGAAGAGGTATTTTGGTATTTAGTAATGACAAGATAGGGAAAGGTTGCAAATACTGTAGGTACAATGGCTTACACAGTTACAGCTTTGTAGCAGTTCTTATTTGGGCCCTCGGGGAACAGTCCACTGGAGGGTTAGGGCTCTTCAGGACCAGCGCGTGGGGCATCCTCTCCAGTCCAGTCCTCTATTAAAAGCAAATAGGAGCTTGCAGATTTACAGGCCAGCATCAGTAAGTAGTGTGTTTTGTTGGGGCCCCCTCTGCCCTGGTTCCCTGCCCAGACTCTGCTCCTTCCCAAGTTCCACACAGACCTGAACCTGACTGCAACGTCTGACAATCATACCCTGTAACACATGTAGTTCCCGGGCTCCTGTTGCAGACTGCTCTCCACATGGCTCCCAATCTCTGGAGGTTTTCCTTTGCATTCAGCTTCCCTAATGCTTCTGGCTTGTCATATAGTTGCTGCTTCCCCAAGCATGAGGTTAATTCCTAGGTCAGGGTCTTCCACAGAGTTTTGGTCCGCTTCCCCTACTGGTCAGGGGAAGGGAATGTGCCTGCCTGTCCACCCCAGAGGGTCATAGATCAGTGGGAAGGGGGCTCATGGGAGTGGTAGTTTCCTGCTTAGTGGATTCATCATGAACTTTTTAGTCTTCTACTATGCAAAAAGTGAATTTTTGTTTGTTAACAATCAATTATTATACCTGCACCCATTATTTAAAATACATTTATGGGTGAGGTAGTATATAACAGGACAAAAGTTTCACATAATTATAAACCTCTAACCATTCAAAGTAATATTATATTTTCTTAAAGTGAAGGCAATAACTACAGTCAAAAAGCTGGAAGACAGTTTTAGTCAGAGCAGAAACATCAGCTTATCTTCTCCATCAGTGTTCTCTTCTCCTGATCACATTTAGATTTCAGAAACCTTATGGCCCAATCAAGATCTGTAAATATATATGGTTTCCTTTAAAATTACTTTCATTTGTGCTGTGGAAAAAAAAGGACAGCTACCTCTGCCCCTATTTTAATAAAACCAATTCTTAGTAATTGAAATCTCACCTGCACTTTCTTTTGATGCTGCTGTGGCTGCTGGTTGTATTTGCTGTTGAATAATGCAATTGATCTCTGGGTCCCGCCTGTCTGCCCCTGATCCTCCTTTTGAGTACCAAGCTGACCGAACATGCTAGCACTCGGTTTACTAGCATTTTCATTTTTTGATTAGGTACATGATCCAATGAGTACTGAAGTCAATGGGAGTCTTTCCATTGATTTCAATGGGAGCAGGACCAAACCTTGGTAAGCTATGAGGGGAAGACAATTAATCACACTGCATTAGTCCCTTGCTCCGTGAGTAGTCCCAGTGGCACTCAAGTCCAATTGGGTGTTAAGCAAATACTACCCTAGATAGAAAGTTGACTTTCAGCCCTGAGTAAAAAGCAACGTGTGACTGCTCCGCTCCAGGAGGACCTCCTGAAAGGGATTGTGACTCAGACACCCATCTGCAGCATAGTTCCTCCATGGCAACTGTTTTGCCTACAGGAGAGAGAAGGATGCTCTCTTGGCCCATAACAAGATACTGCAATACTCCCCTTCAACTTGCAACCAGTTAGCTCTGCTGGCTGATATATAGCAAAGCATAGCCATAGCTTTGAAGGGGCGAGGGATAGCTCAGTGGTTTGAGCATTGGACTGCAAAATCAAGGGTTGTGAGTTCAAAGGAGGCCATTTAGGGATCTGGGGCAAAAATTGGAGATTGGTCCTGCTTTGAGCAGGGGGTTGGACTAGATGACCTCCTGAGGTCCCTTCCAACCCTGATATTCTATGATTCTAAATAATCCCAATCCTTCCTAGCCTCATCCCATCCCTTTCCTGACTCCTAATGTGTGAGTATCAGACACTCAGCCCCTTGCCCCCCACGTGGATTCATGGGTAGGTCCTGCATACAGGAGTGGGAAAGTCTTACACCCCGTAGTCCTCTGTGATGTCACAGTCTTATAAAATAGGCAATATTAGAATTAGCAGAAGATATTTCAGTTTAGATGTATGTATTATATTTGTGTGACCCAAAAGAAGCCTTTCCAGCATTAGCACATTTAGTATGAGATACAGGAGCTACAGATTCCATATGAAAGTGAATAGATACGCAACACCAGAACAGCATGTCAGCAGCGTTGCCGACCTGGACTATGGTAACGATTGTACCCTCCTTTTGGAAATGCTTTCAGCAACTTTCAGAGAGTGTGAATTTAAAAAGTGCTTATTTGGGTTGGCTGGGGGTGGGGGGAGGTTGCATCAAGAAAAAGTGTGAGTGAGATCAAGCCAAATCTTACTCAATTCATTAGATGTAAGCAAGGACACTCCTGAAGCTGTGTAAAACAAGGTACTGTTTTTAATGATGACCTGCAAAAGAAAGAAAGCTCCCTTTTGCTTCTATTTGATTTATAACAAACAGTGAAAGGTTTCTGTTTCACAGGGAACAGGACTTGCTGTTTGTTTTTTTAACATTAGAAATATTGGTCATGTCTACCCTGCCTCTGATGGAATTCTCTATGGACAAAGGAAGAGCAGGTAGGATTATGACCTCAGAGAAATCTGCAAATGAACCCTGATTAACTGAGAGGAAGAGGGAGTTTTATTCCAAGTGGGTGGTTTTAATTCTGTTAACGCCTGGTTAATTCAAGTGCTGAGAAACATTCATGAGAAAATATGGCACTCCCCTGCTCCTACAGGGCAGAAAAAGTTGAAAGTGAACACCCGAGACTTCCAAGGAGGTAGGTCTCCAGCAGAAGCAGGGAAGGCCAGTTTTAGGCTATGTCTACACTACCATTTATGTCGGTATAACATATGTTATTCAGGGGTGTGAATAAACTACCCCCAGAGCGATGTAAGTTATACTGACCTAAGTGTCGGTCTGGACAGTAGGTACCGCTGCTTGGTGGGGGTGGGTGAATTATGTTGAAAGGAGAGCTCTCTCCCATCAACATGGAGCAGCTACACTAGAGATCTTACAGTGGCGCAGCTGCATTGGTACAGGTGTGCCACTGTAAGCTGTCTAGGGTAGCCATAGCCTTGGCATTCCTGATAGCTTTCAGGTAAAAAACAAACAAAACACCTTTTATAAAACCTGTTAAGCCTCTTTATACATTATTAAGAAACAGAAAAGCTGCACACCTAGGTTTTGTTTTTTAAACATCTTTATTTGTATCTTTGAATGAATGCTGTGTGGAGTGGGGCCATTAACCCCCCTCTATTCTACCCTTTCCAACCCATTTTGGGGCACTGTGCACTCCCATGAGCCTTACCAAATGAGATCAAGAATAAGGTCACAATCTCATTTCCTGTCTTCAATGCCAGAATTCATTTTTTTTTAAACAGTGAGATAGCTGCAGGTGCATTAGTTATCTTGCTATAAAATCCTAATGGAGACAAGGCTTGGCTAGTTTTTAGCATGATGTAACTAGGCAAGGTCAACACTATATCTCCCCCACCCACAGTGAACTTCACCTAGCTACATGGTGATAAAACCTGTGGCACCTTGCCTTCACAGATAGATAGGTAGCATGCATTATTAGTTTAACACACTTTTTTTTTTCTTTTCTTTTTTTTGGCAGTTGGCAGAACCTGTGGCTGATCTTTTTAGGTGGGCTAAACAAGGAAGTAGACCCTCCCCTCCTTCATGGTAGCTGCAACATTGTTGTAGCGAACCCATTGGCTGGATTCGAGATTTTTAAAATTATGGCCAGATCCTCAACAAGTGTAAATCAATGGAGATCCATTGAAGTCAGTAGTGTAACTTACACTTACTTACATCTGCCCCCTCCCCCTTTAATTTCTGCCTTTGCAAAATTGCATCACTGCATCTTCTCTAGTTTTCTATGCAAACACAGTAAAAGGAAAGAGTTTTAAAGTAGCTAAAAGATTTCAATATTTTCAATGGAGCTGAAAGAAAGCCTGAAAATTTGGGATTATGGAGTGATTGTTTCAACACTGAAGAACTACTTGGGCTCCGTCCGAGCCTCTTAATTTCAAACAGGAAAATCTGTTTTTCTTCATGAGTATTTTACCTTCATTTAGCCTGTTCTTTGGTCATCTTAGCCAACACCAAGCTACATCACAACAGAAAATACCTTTAAATAATTCATAATACTCTGTTAGTGGCAAAAGTACTGTTGCCAAAGTCCTGAATCGGCTCTCAGAAATATCACCGAGAAACCTACATAAAAACAAGCTTGAATAACAGAGAAAGGAAATATCATTGATATTCAAGTTTGCTTTTTTTTTTTAAATGTGAAGCAATTAAAAAGCGGAGCTGTAACTGTGGTTCAGCTCACCCTGCTCTAATCTAAAGAGCTGACAATGATAATTATTGTTCATAAATGGATTTGTGTGGGAGATTCATTCCCAGCTTGTCTTGAAGAAATTTTTTTTTGTTTTGATTCCTTTTCAAAATTAACTAAATATATACATTTCTGGGTTAACAAAGAATGCTACTAATCATAGCAGATATTAAGTAGGGGCTCAGTTCAACACCTATTGAAGTAAATGTGAATCACTCCACTTACTTCAATGGAATATGGGTCAGGTCCCCACAGTCAATATCCCTACATTTTATGGGATGTACTAAAGGCCTGATCCAAAGCGCTGGAAGTCAATGGAAGCCTTTCCCATTTATTTAACTGAGCTTTCAGTCACACCCTAATACAGTGGTTACATCCCCTCTTGCCCCCACCCACACCCCCCTCCCCGGAGCTGTAAGGTTTCTAGTGTAGACATAGCCTAAGACTGTAAATTCTTTGGGGCAGGGACTGTCTTTTTGTTCTGTGTTTGTACAGCACCTAGCACAATGGGGTCCTGGTCCATGATTGGGGCTTCTAGGCACTATGGTGATTCAGGAATTTAATAATAAAAGCATGTGCACTAATTTGAAACAAGCTTGTTACAAAGGCTCACATTCAGCAAGGTACTGAAGCAGGTACATAACTTGAAGTCTGAGAATAGTCCTACTGAACAAAATGGGACTAGCCATTTGCTTAGGGACCTTACTGAATAGGGCCAAAATACAGAATTGTCTGAGGAAACAGGGAAGAAATAGAGGCTGAACCCTTTAGACATATTTAGGGTCAGATCTTCATCCTCGGCTATCACCCTTTGTTTTGTGCTGTGGCCAAAGCTGGGGCTAGCCCATTGGGGGACCTATGCAGGAATATTCCCCCCCCCCATACTAAAACAGGCAAATTCTTATAATAAAAGGCAAATAGGGGCCCCCCCTTGACCTCCTCATGGCCCTAAGCAATTGCTTAGTCTGCCTTAGGCCTAGCCCCGGCTGTGGCACAAAGCGACCATAAAACTGATTCAGCAGGGGAAATCCCTAGCTGTTGTAGAACCAGCATAGCCAGTTGTATGCAAACTCCTCCTGACCCACATTGGTGTAGTGCAGGAAGTAGGAAGGCCAGAGTGAGCTAAACTCTAGCAATCCCTGGCTGTATAACATTGATGGGAAACTGAGGTGCTTCCTTAGCAGAAGACAAGGCTTTAACCTGAGATTGCAGCCTCAGCCTGGTGATATTAATGTTAAGATTTTGCATCATGTTTTGTGCCTCCACAATGCTTTTGTCCCTCAAGGAATTATGGGAAATACCTGTCTTAGGATTTCAAACTTGACCTCAACATATAGAAGAAATGCTTTGTGTTTCCACTGAACAAACAACAAAAATGAAGATGCCAACAAAAAACATATAGTAAATACATAGTTTAGTCCTAGATAAAGAGTACTGTTTGTTATCCAGTGTTTTACTTTTGTTCAGGATCGTGCTAGGGAACTAACACCAGGTGACACAGAGTATAAAGATCAAAGCATTAGTGTCTAAATCTGTTTTCCCTTTCCTTTAAAGCCAAAGGCCTAGAACACTATTCTTGTAAGCTCCTGGTAAAAATGCTCTTCTAAATGGTCATCCAAGCCTACTTTTCCTTTAGTAAACTGACCTGGCTAATGTAATGACATTTGATGTTTGTACACACTTTGGCTTGCCTTGTGTTAAAGTAGCGTCCACAGCTCAAACGAATCCATGAACTGTTTACTGGAGAGTGCCAAGCTTACTACATCTGCAGTTTCTTTTCCAGCATTTGAACTGTGTTCCACCGTTACGTTTCAGTGAAGTGGACAGAAAAGGTGTTTCACAAACTCTGGATAAGACATTAAGCCAAGATTATCAAAACTGACTAGTGATTTTTAGTGGCCTCAGTTTTTGGATGCTTAACTTGAGATACCTTAAAAGGGCCTGATTTTCAGAGGGCAGGTGCTCAGAAATTCCTGAAAATCCTTTATGGTGAAAATCCTTTTAGGACGTCTCAAGTCGAGGAGTCAAAAACTGAGACATCCAAAATCATCGGCAATATTTGAAAATTTTGGCCTTAATGACTTTGTTACATGAAGGGGGGAGGAGGGAATGTAGCTCCTATTGATGGACACCCAGCCAGCCAGCTAGCTGTAAAATCCCTCTTGGTCTGTTCTCTGCTTACTTTACCTGTAAACGGTTAACAAGCCCACAGGTAAAAGAAAAGGAGTGGGCACCTGACCAAAAGAGCCAATGGGAAGGCTAGAACTTTTTAAAATTGGGAAAGAAACTTTCCCTTTGTTGTTGTTCTCTGGGCTGCAGGAACACGGAGCAGTAATGCTATAACCAGCTTTAAACCAGGAATGATTATAGATTATCAATTCATACCTCAAACCTACTTATCTTGAGCCTCAGATATGTAAGTAAAATTAGGGAATGACTAAAAAGATGCGATTAGGGTTATATTTCTTATTGGTTTGTGGACTCCTATGTGCTAACACTAAATGCTTTTCTTTGCTTGTAACCTTTAAGCTGAACCCCCCCCCCCCCCAAGAAAGCTATTTTGGGTGCTTATTTTTTGGAACTGCTCTTTTAAAAATCTAACAAAAGCCTAAGTTCCAGATGTATTTTCTTCCTTTTTGTTTTGATAAAATTTACCTTTTTTAAGAACAGGATTGGATTTTTGGTTTCCTAAGAGGTTTGTGCATATGTTGTTTGATTAGCTTTGTTTTCTTTCTCAGCTCTTCCCTGGAAGGGGGTGGGGGATGAAAGGGCTTGAGGGTACCTCACAGGGAGGAATTCCCAAGTGCTCCTTCCTGGGTTCAAAAGAGGTTTTTTGCATTTGGGTGGTGGCAGCGTTTACCAAGCCAAGGTTAGAGAAAAGCTGTAACCTTGGGAGTATAATACAAGCCTGAAGTGGCCAGTATTAAATTTTAGAATCCTTGTGGGCCCCCACCTCCTGCATTCAGAGTGACAGAGTGGGGAATCAGCCTTGACAAGGCCTATCAACAGATATCAGTCCATTTCTGCCTTCAGTTACCTGGGTAGGAATCTCAGGAATCCTCCTGGTAAGTTGCTTAATACCCATATAACTCAGGCTATGCCACTGTAGCATAGTAGAGATGGTGTTTTTCCGTCACCGTAGTTAATCCACTTCTCTGAGAGGCAGTAGCTAGATTGACAGAAGAATTCTTCCATCAATCTAATAGCATCTACACCAGGAATTAGGTTGGGTTAACTACATTGCTCAGAGGTGTGACTTTTTCCACACACTCCTGAACAATGTAGTGAGGTCCACCTAAATTTTAAGTATTGACCAGGCCTAAGGACTATACCTCTCAAGTTTACCCTGTTTTGAGGGACTTTATTTTAGTCCAAAGTTACCTGTGTTCTACACAAGTTTGGTGTCCTCTCATTTTTATTGTTGAAAATGATTTCCATCAGAAATAGAAATGATGCCATTGAAGTTATGGAAAGAGTTATTTACTCTAAAGGAATAAATCCCACCACATTTTAGTTTTCCTGTATTATTAATTTTATTGGGTTCCTCAGTTTGGGCTTTTGTGACATATTTGGATCTTGGGAGACTGAGAAGAATGCTATAAAAATACTCCCTTGGGTTATTTTAAACAGCAATCAGCCTTTCTTCTAGATTAAGGAGATGGTAAAAGATAGCATGTATGAGCATGTAGCAGAAGTTAGTTATAAGGAACGATCTGGATATTATGCCATTTAACTGTTATAGCTAGAATGGTCATTGTACATGAGTTGAGTCAGCATGGCAGACATCGGTTAACGGTACATCATTCTAAATTATTTTTCAATGTCATGCTTTAATACTTTCACATATGGTTTAAATAACAGGATAATAAAAGTGTAACATCAATTTGATGCTTTATTGGAATGTGCAGCCAATTGTTCTGGGCCAAACCCTGCAATACTTGCTCAGGTCATAGAATCATAGGACTGGAAGGGACCTTAAGAGAGCACCTAGTCCAGTTCCCTGCAGTCATGGAAGGACTACGTATTATCTAGACCAGTGGTTCTCTACCAGTGGTCCGGGGCCTCCTTTGGGGCCTCAAGCAGGTTCTAATTCTGTTCTTGTTGAATTTAACAGGAAATCTTCCACTGACTCCATTGGAGCATAACTGCATCTTCAGCCCTTTCTTTGGCAAAGCAAAGTGCTTGCTGAAGCTATCTGGGCATTAGGCTGACTGAAACAGGAAGACTGCCTGAGTCAGTACTGTGGGATTTGTTCCTGGAAGTGTGAAGAAGAAAGTTAAAAATGAGATTTAAAACAAGAAGTACTGTGTGAGAGCTCTATATGTCACTACTATTCTTAGCTACTTTACATTATAGTAAGCAATTAAAATCCCCACAATAATTCAGTATAGCAGAAATAAATTAAAATGACCCTCAAAGTCTACAAGTTACTAACCTCCCATGAAAATATAGCTTAAAGATATGGTTAAAAAGGTAAGTTTATCACAGTATAGAGTTACCTGCATGGAGAAATATTTCCTATAGTAGAGGGCTCTTTAATCTAGCAGATAAATGCATAACAAAATCCAGTGACTGGAAGCTGAAGCTAAACAAATTCAACTTATTCAGAAATAAGGTGCACATTTTTTATAGCGAGGGTGGTTAGCTATTGAGGGGTTCTCAAACTTCACTGAACCATGACCACCTTCTGACACCAAATATTACTACATGACCCAGAAGGGAGGACCAAAGCCCGAGCCCACCCAAGTCCAGCTGCCCTGGACTGGGGGCCGAAGCCAAAGCCCAAGCCCCACTGCCCTGGGCAGGAGGGCCAAAGCCCAAGGGCTTCGGCCCCAGGTGGGAGGCCTGCAACCTGAGCCATGCCACCCAGGGCTGAAGCCCTTGGGCTTCAGTCCCAGGCCTCAGTAAGTCTAACACCAGCCCTGGCGACCCCATTAAAATGGGGTCGTGACCCACTTTAGGGTCGCAACCCAGTTTGAGAACTGCTGAGCTGTTGGAACAATTTACTTAGGGGTGCAGTGGATTCTTCAGCACTTCGAGTCTTTAATCAAGGCTGGATATTTTTTCCTAATGGATATGCTCTAGTTCAAACAGATGATAGGCTTGCTGCAGATATTACAGAGTGAGGTTCTTTGGACTACGTTACACATGAGGTCAGACTGGATGAACATAATGGTATCTTCTGGCCTTACCAAAAAAAAAGAAAAACAAAAGAAAAAAAATCTATGAAAAAATTAACGATGCACGACTGTGAACTAGCACTCCCAGTACTGGCAAGCATGTGGACTATGCCCAGAAAATATGTTGAGCCACAGCTGAAACAATCCTCCAAACCTTGCAGCTTAAGTACCTTTCTGTAGCAAAGGGAAGTTCTATGTTGTGCTCAGCAAATACCTTCATGATGAGGGTAGGTTTTTTTTGCTATTGCTGGTTCAGCTACATGTTCTGTTTTTTTTCAAGCCAGTCAGTAAATTTGACTTCAGTCATCAAGGCATTTCTGTTGCTTCTGTAGGTAGGTGTAAACCCCACAATATATTTACAAGTAAAAAATTTTTAGATTTGGGTACCCAATCTTGAGGTCCCTAAACAACATATTTAGGGACCTAGAAAGAGTCCCCATTTTCAGATGTGCTAAAAAGCCCCAGATACCTCTGAAGTCAATAGAAGATATAAGCTTTCACTGCTTCTGGAAATCAGGACAGTTTATTTCTGTGACTAAGTCTGGATTCAGGTGCCTAACCTTAGGCACCCAAGTTTTAAAATGTTTGCCTTAGTAGGTAATGCAGGCAGATTTTAGCTTATCAAAAAATATCTTGTAGCATCCTTTATAAGTTTAAAGTTAAATTATACTGTTAAACTATCATTTGATATTTGCATTCTGTGACTGGTAGGTCTTCCAAGAAGTGCAGACAAATTAGTTTATATATGTCATCCAGTGCATAAAGAGCCTTACTATCGTAATTAAAGATGGTCAACACCTTTCAGATAATTGACCAGGCAGGACATAGCCCCAGAATGGAGAGCCCTTCATGAAAGCAGAAGATTAATTTAAAATCTGGAGTTTTTAACACATTTACAAAAAGTCTTGCTAGTTTAAAAGTCCAATCAATAAAACTCTCACCCCTTCAACATCCTTAGAGCTAGAGGTGTATTTAGGGAAATCAATCATATAAAGATTTGAGTACTGGCTGCTGCCTAGCACAGGAGAAGATTTGGACAATGCTTTGGAAAAGGAGAGTGTTGTGGAAAATATTACAATGTTGTGGAAGAAGCAATAGTTTATTAAACATACGGCCTGCACAAATGAAATCATGTGCGGTCTGGCAAATGTTTTCTTTAAAAAACTACGCATCCCACTCATCCAAAAAATATGTTAGAGGAATCTAGAGCTAGCTGAGGACCAGCAGCTGTAGGTGCCCTGCTGAGCACAGCAGTCACGGAGAGTTACTGCAAAGCTGCTTTCAGTGACTTTCTAATGAAAACTAGAGCCCTCTTCATCTACAAGTAGAATAATACTGATGATAAATATGCCATCTTCAGAGAACTGCCATGTTCCTTATTGGATTTATTTTAGCATGAGTTTGTGCCAAGCTTGTTTATCAGCTACAATTGTCACTGCTATCAGAAGAACAAAAATAATGTTCTTTAACTGCAGGTAGTTATGTGATCAATGTTTGGCCACATTGGGTTGTCTCAGGGTAATGAGCCAGAGCTGCACATATGTACACATGCCACAGTGGTCAGCGGACCACATACATGCAGCGTTGGGAGTAGAATTCATGACCTGCAATTCTACAGTGAAAACAAAAACTAAAGCGGTTTTCTAAAGGCTGCTGACTCAGTTAGTGCTTTGAGTACCTTCTGTGACAAATCTGTAGTCCTGTATGGGCATAGTAGCGTCACTATTGATGAAGGCTAGTGGAAATTCCTCTTTAGTTCAACTAGTATCAACATTTTAGTATGTTAAAGTGCTCCACTCAAATTCCATATTAGACAAATGGTGGTTACCGTGAATTAGACTTGTTGAATAACTGAAAATGTTTTGCACCAAACTTTCTCCCATTGTTATTGACATTATTTTCCCTGAAATTATTGATATTCATCTTTAAAAAAATGGTCAGAAAAATATTCTGATGATCTCGAAGAATCTTTACCTGAGTTTTGTGTGTGTCTTCAGGAAGTGTAAGTAAAACCGCAGAGTATGCCACATACACACTGTGCTGGAACAGCTTGGTGTGTTTGCGCAATAGATTTTGACCACTTCATTAAACCGGTAGGAATTACGTGATGAACTTGCTGATGAATGATATACCTTGGAGAGGCTAATCTTCAGAGCTAGACTACTCAGGGTGTCTGTCTCTCTCAGCAACTTTCTAAGCTGTCTTCCCCCCAAGAGCTGTTGATTGTGGTGAGAGGTTGAGATGTGAATCTGGAGGAAATGAATGAAGACAGAAGGGGATTCTGAAGAGAAACAACGGCTCTCTAAAGCCACAATGGGCTTTATATGCACCTGAAGCCAGCAGACATTGATAGGGCTATATATAGCGTTCCCCAAAACATATGCCAATAAGTAAGACCAGACTACCTGTCTGAAAACATAGTCTTCTCATTTTGATGACAAAAAGCCATCCAGATTTCTTTCTGATCCCTCAAAAAGTTGGAAAACAAATTTTTTGTCTTAAAAAACTCTTTCAGACAGACACCACCCACATTCTTTATTTCTGCCTAATAAAAACGATTGTTTCAAAACCGCACAGAGAAAGGCTGTGCCTGTTATTTCAGCCAAATCACTTGGTCAGACTTAACAAATGCCATACCTCTTTTGCGAGTCTCAGATTTATGCCAGGGATGGAGACTTTGGAAAGGAAATATAAAAAGGCTCTTTGGATGTCTGTCGGCATTTCTTGGTGATGCCAAGTTAGTGCCAGCATTGTCGAGGAGTCTAACATAACAATGTAATACTTTACAGGTGACCTTGAAAATAGTTTGTACCAGGGTGAAGCCAAAAGAGTGAAATCTCGTGGTCCTTTCTAGACTTCATTTGCCCTCTATAATAGTGAATGATTAGAAGAGATATTAAAATAATCTCCAGATGGCTTTTGTAAAAGTGAAGACAGAAATTGCAGCATCCAAGTCACCTGTTTCTTGAGCAAACTAATAGCATTATCATTCAGTATCTATTTATGATACTTGGCTTTGGATTTAGTAATGCTTAAATAATGTCACAGTGGGATCCTGCAGTTGATAGCATTTGTTTGTCTGCATCCTAAACAAGGTTACCTTGTGGTCCTTCTAACCCATACTGTGGTAGAGGAGGTGCATAAGAGGCAGTGGCTGCAGGCATTTTGCCTGTGCTGGAGAGGTAGGCAAAGTGTCTCCAGTATGCTGGGGAAATGCATGCAGCAGCAACTGCTACACAGCCCGTACACAGATGCTGCAACATGGACTCCCTCAAGCGCCAGCTCTGCTCGTCACATAACCCCAGTGTGGAGTGTTGGTGTAGAGCCCTGGCCTACCCCCTTTGTCTAGTACCAATGGGACTACTCTGCTGGGTACATACTACAGTACTCAACATGAATAAGGGTTGTGGAATCTGACCTCAGAGAAGGGGGATATTTAAAGAAATGTCATCTTTCTGAAACAAATGCATCCTTCAAGTATAAGGCCCACCAAGGATGAACCCAGAGGGTGAAGCTTGTTGTGATCCTGGATGCACTGCTGCACTCTGCCTTGTCACTTTCAGCACTCTCCCCGCTTACTGAGCTAGAAGTACAGGGGCATTGGTGTAGGGGTATGATACTTGCTTTGGGTGCCAGAATTTTCAGAATTGATCACAGAAATAGAAAACTTTTCTATACCTTTACTTTTGAGTTATTTAAAACTAGACTGGACAAAATATTTAAGAAGATAGTTCAATCAACAATCCTGCACTGATATTGGGATGGATTAGATGATTTAAGTTGCTTTCCATCACTAAATTTCTATAATTTTGTAAAAAACTGACAGGCAGAGAAAAGAGGAAACTTAACATATGTATGTAAATCCAGGGTCACAGCACATCTAGTGCTTTGTGTTTATTGCCAATTAATTCATTCAGCTGAAATTTTAACAGTGTTGCAGTCCATTTCCTAGGACTCATTTCCCCACCCTCATTCCTGAGTAACAGAGAGACATTCAAAAAGACATTATTTTTAAAGGCAGGTTATCACTGTCATTGGTTTGTCCTCTGTTCATATGGTAATAACCCTCCCCTCATAGGAAAGAGAATATCTAGATATAACTATGATTTATAATTTCCTCTGATATTTCCTGATGGAGGTTATACATTGTGCAAAGGACTAGCATACAAGATACTGTATCATCTCTCTCTCATCCTATTTTGTATCTTTTTTTCCTGCTTTCCCTGTGTTGCGATTTCCTATGTAGCAGCTGTGAATTTGTGCCACCTTTTAGCTCCGATTGCTATTACCTAGAGCAAAAGAAGCACTTTTATATATTAAAACAAAGGAAAAAAAGAAGAACCCGTCATACTTCAGGTGTTAAGTGAGGGAAATAACATGCAACTATGAGAAGAGGGATATATATATATGAGAGAGAGAGAGAGAGAGGTGGATAGATAGATATTACATGTACAGTCTAATATATGCATCCGATGAAGTGAGCTGTAGCTCACGAAAGCTTATGCTCAAATAAATTGGTTAGTCTCTAAGGTGCCACAAGTACTCCTTTTCTTTTAGTCTAATATATAACATTTTATTTGAGCCCTTACAATTACAAAAAGTCCTCAGAAGAGTTTACAATTTAAATTTCAGACATGAAACAACCAAGAACTTCTCATTAAGAAATCTTATTGTGTTTAGTCAGGAAGGTGAGGAGTTGAGTTAGCCGGTTGCATCACAACTGGGCAGCATTGCCAGAGACAAATGTTTTAACTACAGTGGCAGAAATAACAAAGGCGTATAAATGAGAAGACAGTTTTACAGAGCAGGAGCTGCATCCTATAAAAATGGCTGACATGATTACAGAGCCATTTGAGGGAAAAACTGTGTTCACAAATGTTAGTCTCTCAGACATCTGAAGCACCTCTCCTGTTTAGGAGGAGTGGCTTTATTATAAAATAAATGTCAAAGGTTTACATTGTATTGTCCAGCCTATAAACAGAGTGGCTATCTGACACACACAGTTGGTGATAGTATACTGCCAAGCTACAAAAGTAAAGAGTAAAATTTACTGGCCAAACCCAACAGTGGGGTGGGTGTGCCCATGCAAACGAGATCAGCCCCTGAAGTCCTTTTCCACAACTCACCACCAGATGTCAGGGTAGAGCTCATTCTGACTTTTCTTACACACATAATCCCACTCTATGTCACGGGGACATCACAACAAGCATCTCTTTGTAGGAGCAGGATTGTATAATTGTACTAGAAGGAATGAAGGTATCAGTGTATGTTTTGATTTCATTCTAGTAGCCACCCCATTTTGAATAGCACAAAGGAATGACCCTCTGGAACTATGAGAGATTCTGTTTCCCATGCATCACAAATTAGGCCCTTTTAGTTTTTGTTTTAAGGTTTAGTTAGTAAGACATAGGATCTTATATCGTGTGTATGTAAAGTAGATTAGAGGAATGTTGAAGACCTGGGCCCCAATGTGAATTGTTTTGGTTATAAGATGTAGTAAGCCTTAATTTACAACGAAGATTTAATTTACAATGTCTTTTCCCTTGATATAAAATACTGCTGTATTCTTAAAGGTCTCTGTGAAAGACTGTTCGTGTGAAAGAGGAATGTATGCATCAGGAAAAGATAAGGTGTGAAGGCCATTGTTAAAGTTAGACAGTCAAGGAAGGGGTAGTGAAGAGACTTAACACCAGAGAACCATCAATGCACATCCATAATCAAGGAAGGGCAGATTGAGGACCCTGATGTGGATGCTGGCAGCCCTAAAGACAAGATAATTGATTAAATCAAAACCAGGACAGGATGACCCTCTCAGAGGTGTTTTGGAATGTTAACATCAAAAGATAACACCAATTAAGGAGTAACTGGTCACAAACTGACACAGCAAAATCCATAGACTTCAACAGAAGAAAAAAAGACTATAAGAACAGGGTGCTTGGCCATGGGACTTTGGGTTCATCTTGCCATACTCCAAGAGCATCGAATCGCAACTGACAGAACCCGGCTCCCCTCTGCGACCAATCTGGCTGGCCACTAGATTGATCCAGACTCTGGACTGCTAATTATAAACATCAACTGGAGGGACTGTGTGCATGGTGTGTGTGTGTGTGAGAAAGATTGAAAAGCATATGCTAACTGTTGTATTCTCAATAAATGCGGCATGCTGCCTTCTCCCCTATAAAGATCCCATGTGCTTCTTATAAGTATAACATCTGGAATGTAAGGGCAGTTCAGTCTGTTCCTCACAAGTCCCAGGCCTCCTGCCCAGGCCCTGGCTGTGATGCAGGGATGCTATGTGTTGGACACTTGCTCTGGCAGGGGCCACACACTCTCAGGTTCTAGGTAGCAGGACCCTTCTTCCCAGCATGGCCCCCCAAGTCTGGCCTGCAAGGCTTCTTGGCACTCCCTGCACTGGGCCTGCTGCCCAGGGTCCCCCCTCGCTTTCCCCAGCTGCTCACTGCACCAAGCTCCGGACTGCTCCAGCCCCAGCTCCACTCCTCTGCCTCCAGCTCCCTGGGCTACTTCTCTGGTCCCTGTGGCTCTGGTTACTGCAGCTTTCCCCATAGGCACCAACTTCCCCTCTTTTCCATGGGTGCTTGACCCCCCACCTCTGCCCTTGCCCCCACTCCACCCCTTCCATGAGACCCTGCCCCCATTCCAACCCCTTCCCCAAAGTCCCCGCCCCATCTCCACCACCTCCCTGCCCCTATTCCAACTCCTTCCCCAAATCCCCCCCCCCAGCCCCGCCTCTTCCCCGCCTCCTCCTGGAGCTTACTACACTGCCAATCAGTTGTTCGGCAGCAGCCAGGCAGGAAACACTGGGAGGTAGGCAGAGGAGCGGGGACGCGGTGTGCTCAAGGGGGTGGGGGTGGGGAGAGAAGCAGGAGGTGGGGTGAGGGGAGCTTGTGTGCAGGTGGGTGCAAAGCACCCACTAATTTTCCCCCCGTGGGTGCTCCTGCCCTGGAGCACCCATGGAGTTGGCACCTATGGCTCTCCCCACAGGACAGGTCTGCTCTGTGAGCTGCTTCTGAGACTCCACTCCCAGCACCAACCTGCTCCCTAGGCTGCTTTTCTGGTCCCTCTGGATCTGGCACAGCTCTGCTCCCCACCTCACCTTGGGCCCCTGATTTTTCCTTAGCTCGGCCCCACTCTGTCTGACCCAGGCAATTCCAGCTCACCCAGAGGATGAGACCCCCTGGCCTCCTGACTCCCGCCCTGTCAGTCAGGCTGACCTGGAGCATTGGCCTCTCCCCATTGTTCCTGGGGACTGTCAGTCTCAGGGTCCTGATTTCCCATTGACCCTTCCCCTTACTTTTGGTACTGGGAGCTAGCAACTAAAACACCCCAACTGAGTTTTAGCTGTAAAGCTGGCTGCCATGTGCCTAACTGAATGGAGATACTAAGTGCTGCCTGCCTACCCCTTAAGGCATAGGGGTGGAGTCAGCTATCCCTTTATGAAGATAAAAAAGGCCACTGAAATGGTCTAACTAAAATCGAGCATGGCCTATTGTGGGATCAGGGAGTGTGGGAGATTTCCATTAGTTTGGTTTCAAAACTTATTAGATTCGTCCCACAGGTGAATGTCAGACCTATTTCCTTGTCCTTAGGTAATACAACCACTGACTTGGTTTCCCTGCCCAGCTGTTCTTCTCCATCTCAGGTGATATGATCCAGATTTTCTTTATTTTTAAGAAATAAAATTACTTTCAGCAGACAACTCTTGGCCTATGTTTCAGCCTTTTGCTATTTGAAACATCTGAGAGATTGTTTCCATTATAAATTGCTAGCAGTTCCAGCACTTAAAGAGTAGTGATATAAAGATACGTCAAAAATTCTTTGAAATCTCTGAATTACTATCCCGTCTGCATCTATAAGATAGCTGGGAAAATATGTACAATCCTTGCACTTCTTCCAAGTGAAAAAATATTTATTTTTGTCAGCTACCTGAATTTCCTTTTCAGAATTTTGCAGTATTACAGTGCTTGGGATGTTGTTGCTATTGAGGTGGTTCAGTACTGTTGACTATATTTACAGTAGGTAAGTGTTCATTATTCTTGCTTCCTCCCATCTACTGTGTGGTTGTTGGACATTGCTTTCATTATGCTCCAGATGTAATGAGATTCTAACACTGCTCCCCCCCCGCCCTTTTTTTGTTTTTGGTTCTGCTTCTTCATAACTGGAGTGAGGGTTCTCCCCCCCGCTTTTTTGGCTTTTGCTTCAACATAGGGATAATTACCATGTGGTCTCCATTTGTCTGTACATTCAAGACCCCACACTAGATCAAAAACAAATCCAGTCGCCTAAAACAGCATTTCCCCGCAAAAGGCATTGATGCATATCTGGCAACTTTTCAATGCCAAATGAGTCATCAAAACATACAGATTGTAAGAATCCTTTTTCGCCTAATCCAATAATGGGTAGGCAGAGGATATAACTTCATCTTCAATATGCTTGCAGAATATATAGGAAAACAAAAGAAAGACATGATTGCAAGGCAGACAAGAACATGCTCTTGTGGAGACAGAAAGTGAGAAAACAAACTATTTGAATCAGGCTGGGCTGAGATTTGAATTGCAGCAAGCTATTTGCCAGAGATTCAACCGCTGGGGAGCAAGTTTATTCCTTCCTCAAACATACATTCACACTCATATCCTCTCATATATTCTGGTGTATGAGTCCCTGTAACAGGGTCAGTACCACCTCTTGTGTGTGCCCCCTTTTCTCTGGCCAATAGGGCCTGCAAACACAGTTTTTCAGGGGGGGCCACACCCACCTGTCATAGATAGCCCTCTTTGGTTGGGTGTGAGTCTGCTTTTGGTTTTAGTTCTTATATTGGGGTGGCACTCACCTCTCACTAGCAACCCTCTGGCTGATGGTTCTCTTAGCAGTCTGTGGCAGCTCAGCCCCCTGGCTGAGCCACACATGCTGTCCCCCCTTCCAGGGTATACAGTCCAGAGTTCTTATCACAGCCCTGGCATGGGGCCAGGGCTCTTAGGCTTCTTCCCAGAGGCACTGCCTTCTTCAGACACCTAGCTGGGGCCATCTTGGTACCCTCAACTAGTCTCCTTTTCAGCAGTCCCCTCCCCCATGGCTCTGTCTGCTATCAGACCAGCAGAGTCCATCTTGTTACCCTTGTCTGCCCACATTAACCTTTCAATGGCTCTGCTGCTATGCTATTCTATCCAGCCAACCAGTCTTTGGCAGCCTTTGCTGGGCTCAGATCTGTCTGGTGAGTTCTCTGCAGTGAGCAATCTACAAGCCTGCTGTTCATCTAGCCATCCAGACACCTAGCCCTCCCTCATCAAGCTCCACACAGCAACTGAAGACTCTGCTCTACTGCTTGCCTTTTATCTGGCCTTTGTGGCCCCTTATTGGTCACTCCATCAGCCCCTCTGATTGGCCATTCTTCTGCAGCCTCTCTAGGCTGCCTGGAGGACTTCTCGCTGCTCTATTCTCAGACAGGGTGATGCAGGGCTGCGAGGCCTCCAACAGGGGGCCTCCAGATGTAGTCCACGCTGCCACAGTCCCACATTAGGCTTGTGATAAAAGAACAAATTTATGAAATCTACTGATAATCAAAAGCTGATTCTCAGACTACAGATGAAAAGCAAAGTTTATAAAAAAAACTCTCAAAAATTCCACCAGAAAGTCAGTGAGGAAATTCAATAAGTTCCTAACACAAAAGTCAGGGAAGCTGCTGTTACCACAAGGTGATATTCAGGACAAAAATTATGGAGTCATAATGTGGCTCTAAACACACGTTAAAAAAAAAAGTATGTAAATCGAGTCTTGAGATTCAGAGAGGAAAAATGCATGTGAAACATGAGCCCAAAGGGCATAAGTTCCTTTTTATTAATTTGGGTACCATAGATTGAAAAAGGCAAAGAACTTCTTCTTTAGCTCCCAACTGGTGCTATGGCTACACTACGGTTTATGTCGGTACAACTTATGTCGCTATGGGGTGTGAATAAGCCACTCTCCCTGAGTGACATAAATTACACCGACTGAAGCAGCAGTGTGGACAGCGTTAGGTTGGTGGAAGAGCTTTTCCCGCTGACAGAACTACTGCTGCTCATTGGGGGTGGATTAAATAGACATGAGAGCTCTATCCATGGGAGATGCAGTGCCTATTGTCTGAGATGATTGTCAATATCTCCTGGAGGTAGGGGGTGTGCATAGGTGCTGGAACTAGTGGTGCTGGGGGTGCTCCTGCACAAGCTGGCTTGAAGTGGTTTCCATCATATCCAGGGTTTATAGTTTGGTTCAATGGCTGTCAGCACCCCCACTATACAAATTGTTCCAGCACCTGTGGTAGGGTGCCAGTTTGTGTTAAAGGAGAGATGGCTAGACTCTAGCAGAAGAAACAGCCCATTATCATAGACAATCCTCCTACTTAGCTCCCAGTCATGCATCTCCCAGTTTTGGGTATAATTATCAAGAAAGTTGTGATGAAACAGCTCCATCAGGATTTTCATGTCTCTGATCCTGGGTTTTAGGCTCAAGTAGAACACAAACACTGCTTTGGCTATTGTGAGGGATATTCTCCTCCTGGTCATGGAGGAGATTAAGAACCAGGTGTCCAGGCAGCTTTTCTGACATCTATCCAATGCCTTCTACACCACTGGTGATAAGGTCTTGTTGACATGCCTGCTGACACTATCTACGCTCATTTCTTTCTAAGAGATCCACAGATTTACTCATGCTGGGTTTCCCCAGTGGTCTATTTTATTGATCCGCTTGCTCAAGTGAGTATGGGCCAGGAGAAGTGTTCATAAGGAAGCATGGGTAAGAGGGTCTTTAGCATGCAATGACACATGGATTTATAATTAACTCTTTAGCTTTAGCCATGTCAGTAGAACAATGTACTAAAATCTAATAAAGATTGGAGAATAAGGTAAGGCTAACTGGGTGACTGTGGACTTGATCTTCAGATGGGGTCAATTGGTATAACTCCATTGAAGTCAACTGGCAATTTACATAAACGGAGGTTCTGGCCATGTGTTTTTAATATATATAATGTGCTTAGAGTATGGGATAGTAGTGAATCATGAACTGAACACAAGTGCTAAGTAGTGTTAAAAGAATCAGGAGCACAGAAAGTATCTGTCTCACACCCACCATTGCCTTTTTTCTTGATTTCTCATTTCCCCATGATAAACAACCGCCCCCCCGCCCGCCACGACCTCTGGATACATATATGTTTGCAATTTATATATTTTCTACTTTAATTTTTAACTTTATCTAGGAGATTTCCTTGGTTTGTTTTTTAAAAGAATGTTTAGTTTTCCCTATAGTTGGACCCTGTAATCCATGTTTTTTGCTTGAGCGGGTGGACCGGCTTTTCATGTTCTCCCTTGTTGTATAAAAACTATCAAAACTGCCACTGTTAATTCACAGTTTGAAAAATCAACAGACAAAAGGAGCTCTCTGTAACCCATGCACTTGGAATGCGAGGTGAGAATGGTAGCTTTTTGCAGCCTGCACATGCCAGGTGGCATTCCTCTGCTACAATGCAAGTTAGAAAAATTTGTTGTAAATGTCATATGTTTGATACATTATTATGGCAAGTGTTTGAAAGGGATGATCTTGTTTTATGTTGATTGCATGTTTCATTTTTAGATTTAACTAATATTTTGAATAATTTGGACATTTATCAACAATGCAACAACAGCAGCTTCAGCTTGCTGCAGAATTTTCCACTGGTGTCCTACACATATTAGGAGAATTTTGGTCCAAAATACTGCCAAACAGAGTTGTAACAGGAATACAGAAAAACAAAAAGGCATCTTTCATCTTAAACCAGTAAGGTAGAAAAGGAAGAGATTAAAAGTCCATTTACCTTTTATATTGTAAATGCATTACAGTTACTAGTTCCCTACTAAAAAAAAGATTTAACAATTCAACTTTGCGAGAATTTTATATTGCTCAGCTGTCACTTAGGGCTTGTCTAGACTGGCAAGTTTCAGCGCAATAAAGCAGCTTTTTGCGTTCAAACTGCAGACGTGTAAGTTTGACTGCTCACTGCCAAGCCACTTTGTGTGCAAAAACTCCTCAGTTGCAGCGCTGCAAAAAACTGACCTTGACGAGAGTCGTAAGGCTATTTGCACAGAGGCTCCAGCGCTCAATTGCTAGTGTAGACACTTGATAGATTTCTGCACTGTAACTGGCCTCCGGAGCTATCCCATAATGCCTCAAATGACCGCTCTGCTCATTGTTTTGAACTTGGCTGCCCTGGAGACATGCGCTCCACCCCCTTCAAAGCACCGTTTCTGACAGCCATTGAGTGCTGTGCTGATCTGCTCCAGGACACAAAGCAAACTATTAATGTGGAATGCTTGTGCTGTTGAACACAGAGGCAGCTCTCTCTCTCTCTCTGTGAGCCCAGGGAGGGAAGCGGGGGTTGATGTAGGGGTTTTCCCCTCCCCCTGCCTCAGGACTGGTTGCTTCCTGCCACTATCTGAACTTACAAGACAACATGCTGACACACTCTCTGTCCCCCAAAACACACTGTCTCTCTTCCCCCATCCATACACACACGCACTCCCCCCAAACTTCAGTTGGAAAGCAGCTGGCAATGTAGTAGGATGCCCATGGAACAATGGGATTGGGAAACCTGCATCATGTGATGCTGTGCCTGCCCCATGAGGGATCCCAAACCCTTCCCGAAGCACCCTGCAGCCAGTTGCACAGTGGGATAGCTACCCACAATACACTGCTGTCTTTGCCGTTGCAAGAGCTGCTAACGTGGATGCGCTCCAGCATCACAAGGAGCACAGTGTGGACACGCAACAGCGGTTTAATTCCAGCATTTCAATAAAAGTGCTATAACTTGTGGTGCAGAAACTTGCCAGTGTAGACATAGCCTTAGAAAGAAAAGGAGGACTTGTGGCACCTTAGAGACTAACCAATTTATTTGAGCATGAGCTTTCGTGAGCTACAGCTCACTTCATCAGATGTTGAATTGGTTAGTCTCTAAGGTGCCACAAGTCCTCCTTTTCTTTTTGCGAATACAGACTAACACGGCTGTTCCTCTGAAACCTGTCATATAGCCTTAGAAGGTGCTCACAATCCATTACATATAGAAATCTATCTAGATTCCAAAAACCCTACAAGTTATTTCAAAGTTAAGGCCCTGAGCCTGCAAATATTTGCACATAAGCTTAATTTTACTTACATGATTCTACCCTTAGTGAAGTTCTGTTGGTTTGAACCTATAGCTTTGCACTAGGAAATTGAAAATGTACTTTTTAGCTAGGATTCCCCCTTATCTGCTATCAAAAACAACTATGTGTTAAGATAGACCAGATAAAACTATTTTCTATACTGTTTTAACAGGCATCTTTGAGAATTGGTGGAAACAAAGAGCCAAGATATAGGGCCAAATCCTGGTCCCTTTTAAGACCATGCCAAAACTCTCTGTGACATCAGTGGGACCAGGATTATCCCCATATCGCATCTATCTCATCAGTACCTCTTACTTTATTTCCTTCAGATTCCTCGGATAAGTACTATCCGGTCCTGGTTATTTAACGCCTTTGAATATCTCTACTTGCTTCTCAATTTTCTCTTTAGAGACCTCAGTTTCTATCAAGGCCACATTCTGATTACCTTTTAAAGATGGCTTTAAAGTTTCCTTGTTGTCTTCTACATCACAGAGGAGGCAAATGTGTAGTACTGAATCTGCTAGCTTGCCAAACCTTTTAACCTTCAGGTCATGCTGCAAGGCCTATCTGTTTTCCCAAATCTCTTTTTTTTCAACTTCTCTGGGCTGAAACAGTCTCCAAGGGATGGTCTGGTAGCTTGGGTGACCAGACAGCAAATGTGAAAAATCGGGACGGGGGTGGGGATGGGGGCTAATAGGAGCCTATATAAGAAAAAGACCCAAAAATCGGGACTGTCCCTATAAAATTGGGACATTTGGTCACCCTACTGGTAGCCCAGCATAGCTGGAGTGCAGTGGAGTCACCTATTCATGCCCATAGGGCCATCTCCAGCAGGTGCTCTATTGGTGGATAAGGTGGTCTGGGGGCATTCCACCAGCCCAGTGTCAGTGGGGAATCTCTATTATTCTGGGGAATTTCCTGCTGGGGAGATCTGTCTGTCTTCTAACCTCTTTACAGCACAGAAGCAGAGTAAAGGATCTGAAATCGAGCCCAGAACTAGGATTACTGTCTTTATTATCTTCAATTTTTATCAGTCTACTCCACTTGTAGTTGCTATTAAAGTGATTTGCAAAACTTTCTTTACAGACAATTTATTCTCTTCTTCTTCCTTCCTCCCCCTCCAGTCTTCACATTTAGCTATTAAGTTTTGTTTTCTCAGCATTTGGTAAAGCTTGTGATGTTTAGATCCCCTCTGGGTTCATATACTTTTATTTCCTCTATTTTTCTGGTCCACTTCATGCGTTTATAGTATATTTAACCTCCCCCCAGTGACCTTATTACTTTCTTTTGCATGATTTTTAAAAACATTCTTCTCTATTTACTTCTCTTTTGATCTTATTTTATCTGTTTCAGTGCTCAATATTATTTCCTCTTTGTCTGCTAATTTTAGCAGCTTCTTCCTTCCTTCTTTCTGCTTCAAAATAAAGTGCTTCATATTCTATAATCACTATTTTTATCTTTGTCTGTAGTAGGTAAAGCTCTCTGGCATAGCTTGGTCTGTTCTTTCAGCTAGAGTACTGACACCCCTTCTGTTCATGTGTAATCTATCCCCACCCTCCATATGGTTCTTCAAAGAGCTACAGCACCATTGGAGAGTCAGGGGATTCTGGGAAAAGCTATCAACAGAGGCGAAAGAATGTCACTCCTTGAGAGCTACTGGGTGGACTAAAGAAGCTTTGTTGCAGCTCACTTCACTTAACGCCCAAGACTCCAGACTTCACTACAGCTTTTTGAATCTCTTTTCACGTGTTTCAAGTCACTTGATTTTTATTGTCACCAGGTTGATTTTACACTACTGCATTGTCTCACCATGCTACCTGCCTTTCTCCTCCAACTCTTTGTCTCTTCCATTTCCCCTCTCGCATCCATCTCCCTGTCCCATCAATCTCCCTGAAAAAGTTCTACATTTAGAAATGTAGTTGAACCTTCAAGGCATGGTCATAACAAATCTGAGTAACCACTCAATCTCATCCTTCTCCTTCTCCTTCCCTGCCTCATCCTTCCAATTTGTTACACTAGTTATGTCTATAATTAGCGTGTACACTCTGTGGAGAATTATCTATGAAGTGCCTCGTACATTTCTGGATTCTCTATAATTAACAAATAATAGTCACTGAGGACAGGATTAACTGTTTAATCTTGCTGTTTTCCACCCTTCCTGGATGACTACACCATCTTATTTTTCCTCTGTTATCAGTAGGCCATGTGCCTTCTATAGTATACAAAGCAGAGACTCTCCTGCTTTGTGTGTGTTTAGTCTCCAAGTGGTAAAAGACACAGATTGCCTCAGTGATGAACGTTTCATTCTCCTCTGCCATTTTACAGCCTTGCTTTCCCAATTCTACACTAGCCAACAACCCCACCCCTGCCTGCACACATGTATTATAGACATATAGAGAGGGAAGCCAGAAGCCCCACCTGACACTGTCTGGAAATCACAGATTCCCACTCTGTTTTAGTCGACAATATCTTCGACCTTTAAGTTGTACAAACAAAAACATCAAAGAAGAAGAGGTAAGGAATCTTGATATAAAGACAGCAAATTAGACCATAATGCTTCACCCCATACTTTCCATGCAGTCAGAGTCATCTATAGTGCAATGGAAGTCAGTGGTCTAACAGATTAGAAGAACACAAATACACTTTACCCAGAGTATTCCAATTCCACAAAAAATAAAATAAAATAAAATAAAATACTCTGAGAATTTGAGCAAAGAAGTACATTTCCCTGACTGTCAGACATATTAAATCCCACTTTATTTCTTTTATAATGATCATCTGTTGTAATTGTTAAAGTTAATGATTTATGCTGCTCTTGAAAATAAAACCCAGGAATGTTAATACCCAGAAAATGTATTAAAATTTCTCATCTTTGTTTTCAAAACCAGCATAAATCATTATCTTTAAATATATGGCTATGTAATGCTTTTAGGGCTAACCCCATAGAAACCAATGTCAGCACTAAGTAGAGCATTTGTTAAATTCAGTAGAATACAGAACATATACTGGCATAGCTAGTTAGAACATGTAGAATATAGCTATGCCAGTATAAATTTCAAGTGCAGACCAGGCCTAAGTGTGTTCTGATACTCTCAACAGAATTTAGGGTGTTTGTTTTCCACAGAGTTCAACCTTAGATACATGCAATTCCACTACTGTCTCGCGTCCAGTCCCACTCCTACTGAAATTAAAGGGAGTTTTGACATTGACTTAAATTGTTTGCAAAGAACTTTGGATCCTTTAAGTTGAAAAGTATTATATAAATGTAAGATATTCTTAGCTCTATAATCTAGTCATACTTTACATCTCTGAACTGCCTCACAAAGAGGAGACTGACTAAAAGATCAGGATTAATTTAAATGCCAGAATAGTATACTAAATAATAACGCTGTGCAGTGATACAGATCTCTTCAGCTGGGTGCCTCAGAGCACTCTACGGACACCAACATCAGCTTTACGGAGATGCTGGGAGGTAGTGCAGTGGGACAGACTAGATGTTGAATTCCTAGGAGACCTTCTAGATTATTGGTACAGTCCTAAGAGGTCTATAGGCTATAAAACTAGATTGGCAAGGGTTAAATGACTGATGAATTGATGCAGTTGGGGCTCATTTAAGTTGCAGGTCTCAGCTGTCAGATATAAAAATGAAGAAGACTGAAAGGTGTGGCTGGTGATGGGGTATGTGGTGGTTCTCAGGGCACCCAGGACTCTGACTTACCTTGTTATCCCCTGCCTCCAGCGAGAGGGATTCTTATCCATGGGAGCTGCGTGTTGGCTCCCTAACATCACTAGCCTTTCAGTTACTCAAGCACTCTCCTCTGGCCCTGCCAGTCCTGCCTTCACCTTGCAGATTAACCATAGGTGCAGCCCAATCCCCGAGTTCCTTTGAATTGTTCCCCTGTGACGTTGTTTGCAATTGTCTTTAATGGTTTTCCATCGATAGTCTTGAGACTGAGCAAGGTTAGACCATTGAGCCTTGCACTGCATCACTGACTAACCAGGAAGGGATGACAACTCCCTCCAGGTTGAGTGAACCGTCACAGAGACGTATTATCCCCTGGTGACTAACTTTTACATTAAGACTACACAGCATACTTTCAATATAGTTCCATTATTCCTTAAATACTACCCATGCATACATTTCATAATGGTTATGAGTCTTGATAAGTTACAAGCTTTATGTATATACCTTACATTACCTCTTATGGATAAATATCCTGCAAGACGTGTTTGGTGTAGTGAGTTTGTCAGGCCTGAAACAAGAGTTCGCAAAAAACAGGGGACCCTTTGCCAAAAGGCCTGTATGTCATAGGGGAGTACTGGTTTTAAACTGGAAGGTCCAGTTTTTACTTTGGAGAGCTCTATTTTGCTTTTTTTTTTTTCTTTTTGCTTGAACCCCAAAGGAGGAAATGTGGTTGTTGTTTTTTTTTTTTTCTGCTTGTACCCCAAAGAACAGAAGGGAGGGCCGTCTTTAAAAACAAACAATTATCCCAAGATGAAATAGGGGAAAGGGGAAAAAGACAACTTTATTGTGTTTGCTTCTTTGTTTACTTGGGTAGCTGCCCTTGCAGTGGGTCAGAGGCAGCCCAGCCGCTGCCAGGTAATTAAATATCCTTACACTGGTTTTAGAGAATTGTAAACAGAGACACCAACAGGTGAAATGATTTGCTCAAGTGTACACAGTAATGCCCAGATCCTCAAAGATATGTAGGCTCCTAACGTCCATTGATTTAAGTGGAAATTAGGAGTCTAAATACCTTTGAGGATATGAGCCTAGATCAATAACAGAGTTGGGAAGAGAACCCAGCAGTCTTAACTCCCATTCCCCTGCAAGTCAAAAAATGAAAAAAAAAAATCTCCTCTGTCCTTTATTGTTATTAATTATTTGCACTGTGGTAGTGCCTTGAAGCTCTAGTCATGGGTCAGGACCCCATTGTTCTAGGCTCTCTGCAAACACAGAACAAAAACACAGTCCCTGTCCCAAATTGCTTACAGTCTATATGATTAGGAACACTTGCAAAACACACTTGTACTGGGTAGCGGGAATAATTGTTGTTATGGATTTAATTTTGGTTTCTGGTGACCAGATTTGCAACTAGATTATATTAATGCTCTCCTTGGTTTGCAAATCTAGATTTTAGTTTTAAAAAAAGTGATTTTTTCCAAGTTTTCACAGCTCTTATTTCAGATGTCAGGAAATTCTCCCCCGCCCCCATTTTTTAATTCCATGGTAAATATTAGGTTACATCTGAAAATCCAAGTGTTCATTTTGACTCTCACCTTCTGTGATTCCCTTGTGTGTGCCCCCACCCCTCATTCAGACTCTCTATTTGGGGACAAAAACATAAGTGCTATTATGAGTGATGTGTTATCCTTAGGAGTTTGGCTCAGTTGGTAAGTGCTATTTCCGCAGGATGAGGCAGTCTTACACAAGAACAAAACACAGTGCTGCACTGTTGGAGCTGCCTTCTTCCAAATGAAATGTTAAAGTGAGATCTCGGCAGGAATTAAAGATCCTTGTGGAACTTTTTGAAAAGAGTGGAGGATAAACCTGATGTTCTTGCCAATATGCCCTCCCTTTCCATAAAACAAGCTGTAGGCTTAAAGTTCCAAAGGGGATTCAATATAGCCTTCTTTTGTATGCTTGAAAATCTCTTTTGTACCTAGTTTTTGCACACTCTCACTTACACAGTGTATTATTTGTGTGTGTATTCAGAAACCCCTTTCGTACTTGAGCTGTGTGCTTAGATGGGTTTTTGATTGTGTACATTCTATAATATACAAATGAAAAGCTATAAATAGTTTGCAGGTAAGTGATTTCTGCACAAATTATATACTCACAAATAACTTAATTTTGAAAATTTGGCCTCTAATGTCCAAGTCTATACAAGTGCTATTTGTGGTGGGGTTCTTATTACATCCCAGAAAGCCTACGTTAAAAGAACATTACAGTTACAAAGTCAAGCATGCAAAAATTAGAAAATGACTGAATTAAGATGGCCTGTGCAGCTTTAATTTGGTCCCTTTGTGCATACACATTGTGAGACAGTCTTTAATTATGATCAAATTCTATTTTTTCTAAGGGACCCCCTGCCTCATTCAGAGCACAGGACAGACATTGATCACTGAATGGGGAGCTATTTAATGTGTTTTTATCCTCACCATACTGTGTCACCCCATTCATTGTGTATTCTGCACCATCCTGCATGGAATACAGAATTATTAATTTAATCATGGGCTTTTCTCTGCTGCTCGTATCATAGTGTCTTACTGCTTTACAAACATTAATGAATTTATCTTCACAACACCCAGGTAAGCTGAGATGGATTTATTATCCCTGTTTTATCCATGGGGAACTGGGCACGGAGATTAAACTCAGAAGTGTCAACTAATTTTGGGTGCCCAATTTGAGAAGTCTACGATCTGATTTTTAGCATTTTATAGCACTTTATATATTAAAGCACAGCCCCCACTGATGTCAGTTGCACAGCTGTGAGTACTCAGCGCTTCTGAAAATTATACCCCAGATGTCTCAAGTTGGGTATCCAGAAAAAGGGAAATACACAATGGCCACCTGTGAAATTTTTGGTATATGTGACTTGCCCAGTGTCACATAGGAACTCTGTGGCAGAGACAGGGATAAAATCTAATTCTCCAGGGTAGCAATTAACTGTCTTTACCACAAGACCGTGCTTTCTCCTCTGTAGTCCTTTGCCTCGTTCATTACACACTTTTGTAGAGTGGGCTCTGCCAGGGGTTCTCTGGTCAGCGTCCCCCTCTGGATCCCTCGTTATTACCCTTTAACCCCACTCCCATCCCTGCTTTTTCATCTGTTGTCCCCTGTCATTGCTTGCCCCACCCCTCACCCTTCATCTCCTCCCCTCCCCTGACTTTGTTCCTCTCCTCTCTACTTTTGAGTTAGGCAACCCCCTTCTTTTCCTTCACACTGTTGGGTGGCACTTGAAAGCACAGGAGACGCTGTCTCCCAGCACTCATTTACAGTGTCGGTCATCACAGCAGCCACTGGCAGCTGGATGAGTATTGTTGGGCAAGTCCTTCTCCACCCCTGCAGGCCTGGGCTAAAGCATACCCAACGCTCTGTGGAGATGGTGCATGCACAGTCTGGTCATACATAGGAACTGTAATGGGATGGAATCATTCCCAGTACAGACAAAATCTCTGGAAAATTTAGCTGCCAAACTGTAAAACGAGTCTCTTCTGAACATGCGTGGGGTGCGATTTTTCCAGAGGTTTATAACCTCGTGACAGCGGCAAAAAGGACCAGATTCAATTTTCTTAGGGTTTCCTTAAAGATTTAACTAACACTGGCTTGAGTCTCCACTCAGAAACCTGGAAAACTATATCTTCAACCCAGGGTACCCCGATGGGCAATACTTCCTGACTCACAAATGCTAAGCCCAGAGGCTTATAACAATGAGAACTTGATTAAGTGTGGGGAAAGGAAAGGACAATAAAACAAACTTGGGAAAACCAGCAATTAATAAATCCACCAATTCTATGATGTAAGATGCTCACCCCTCCCCTCAGTGGGCCCGTTACTCACAGTTAGCTGTCCTGGGTTGGAGAAGTCCAAGGATGCAGGCAGGCCAGTGCTGCTTGGGAAGCTTTGGGGCCCTCTACCAGCTGACCCAGCTGGGGAGATTTCAGCTTTAATTGATGGGTAGGGAGGTTAACCACACCACAGTCCCTTAAGTACACTGCTGGGGCTTCAACCTGAGCTACATCAGCTCTGTTCCAATCACCACTGCTCTACATTGTCCATTGCCTTAAAGTGGCTGCTCTGTGCCAGCCATTACCCCAAAGCTACCACTCTACACTGTCCATTGCCTCAAAGCCATTCTCCGATCTGTACTATCCACGGTTCTACAGCACTCTCAGCTCCTCTCTTTAGAGAGGAATCAGAAATATGTAAGACCCTTTACAGAGTTCTCATCACCACAAAAGCACTCCCAGCCAAAAGCAGCTCCCTAGCCCAACTATGCCTGACATCATTCTTGGTCAGGATGACACCAGGCACACTTGATGTCAGTGTCTTGTCCTGGTACTTCCCAAGAAGGCATCTGGCACGTCATTTTCCCCAAATGCAAAATTTAACCAAAATGTCCCAAACTGTCACATCAAACTGAAATGCAAATGAGTCCTGGCCCATTCAGTCGATTCCCTTTGCTCTCCAACAGACGCCAGCAGAGAGCTTCCTCCCCAGTGAAGCTCCTGCCCACTTGCAGTTTTTACGCTGCTCTAGGCTGCTTTTTTCCCATTTTACCAACAGGTGACAATAAAGAGCTCTTTAGTCTGTCTGAGGCTTCAGGGCGCAGGGCTTACGCAAGTCATTGCCCCAAAGCATGGAGGTGCTAGAGCTTCTCAATGAAACAGTTGTAAGAATGTTTTTTACCATGGACAACACAATACATTTTGCCTAATTTCATTGTCAGAAATGGCTGAGTGCTTTAGCTGAAACTTTCTAAATGATTCAGAGGCAGATACCCAGTGTGGAAAATTTCAGTCCCAAAAATTAATACTTGGCAAAGTTATTAGCAACTGAAAACAGAGTCTTACAAAGGGAAGCGTAGGGCAATGTTAACTACAGGTGACATTATATGCTCTGCCTATAAGTAAGGCAGAACTAAATTATTTTTATTTAAACATTACATAACACAGCAGTGAAGCCTGTTGTAAGCTGCAGCTGGCTACACTTTTCTGTTTGCTGCAGTCCAGAACCCTTCCTTCCAAAATGAAAGATGATCTTTGATCCCTGCAGCCACACTCACGTTCTTAAACCATAATGACACACATTTGCTTAGCACATGCCAGGCCCTGGTTAGTGACAACTTTTAGGCACTCAGACCACATGGACATGGTGTAAGAACCTATAGATTAGTGTTACTGCCCTGTCATTACCCCACTTGCTTTATACAATGCTTTGGCATACTGCATTTTAAATATGAAGAGCACTTCTTAAAAACAAAATGTATTCTTATTCTGTTTTGTTAGCATTCATGCTAATGCATGCTCAGTGGCTCTAGTAACAAGGTTCTCATATGGGAAGTAGGCAGATGCAGGAAATTTGCTCTCCCCATGAATCAAACAGAGCCAGCATTAATGATACAGCACAGGGAAAAAAAGAAATGTTTAACACTCAACACTAGAGGAGAGTGAAAACAGAACACACTTTGAAGAATTTCCTTATTGCTACATAGTCCTGCACAGGAGAGGAGCTACAGTCAGACTCAGAATGTTCTGAAGTTTCTCCATTTGTTTAATCTTTGGTTCTTGGCACTGCTGTGATTGACACAATATAAAAAAGTAAAGGCCCAAACAAGGCAAAGGAGGAAAAAAATGTCCTTGGGAAAATGTGAGACACAGTAAATCAAACTAAAAAGTAGGCCAGCACAAAGGCTGGTGCAAAGATTGCACTGTTTAGCTCTGTAAGCAGGGAACCAGAGATGGTTTTCCTTCTCACAACTGAATGCAGTTGTTGGGGTTAAGGATGTGAGTTAAGGAAGGATTTTCCGAAAATCAAACAGATGCAGGGCTAGTGGAAAGTAGGGAAAAGCTTATGAGCACTAAATAATGTTTTGCCCAAATTAAGCATTTTCCCCAAAAGTGTTTAAAAAGCAATAAAAAGCAAAACAGAAAAATGATATGCTCTCTAAAATATCTGAAAAACATGATTTTTGAAAAAAACTCTATACCTTTACAGCTACATATATTAGACATCCAAAACTGCATGAGAAAATTCATACATGCTCAGATTTATATTTTTAATTATTTTTTATCAAAAATATTTGTCAGAACAGAACCCGAATGTTAAAAAAATCTCATTAAAAGGAAAAAGTAGCATAGCCTTAAACAGAAAATGTGCCATCAGAATAACCAGCTCATTAGTGTAACTATAGCTACTTACACCTGGTGACTTGGTGGCACAACTCAACTGTCTTTCCTTCTAAACCTGACCCTCTGGGAAAGGATGTATAACAGCAAAGTAGGATCACAGGGATTCAGAAACCCTTGTCTCAGTTTCTTGATAGTGGAGAACAGCTTCCTTTGTTTCCCCTAGTGGAATGACAACCTATTCGGACACTTTGGGTACATCTAAACAGGGATAAAAGCCCCATGGCTGGCCTGAGTTAGATGACTCAGACTCTTTGGGCATGGGCTGCAGAGCTAAAAATTGGCATGTAGACATGAGGGTTGGAGTCTGAGTTCTGGGACTGTCCCCGACTGGGGATCCCAGAACTCAGGCTCCAGTCCGAGCTCAAAAATCTACCCAGCAGGTTTTCAGCTCCAAAGCATGACCCTGTGTCAGCTGACCGAGGCCAGCTGAAGGTTTTTAATCCCTGTATAGACATATCAATAGTGAACCCATGCGAGGTAGCTCCCACGCTGTATAGAGAGGACTAGCTCAGCATTTCTCAAATGCACCCACTGTGGCTGCATGGGGCCACCAGGGGGTTTTCCTGTGGCCACGACAGCCTCCTGGGCAGAGATGGGGGAGGAGGCAAAGCAGCAGCCCCTCCCTGCAGCGCCCAGGGGCTCCAGGGGCAGGCTTCAGCCCTCCCCCACAACCCATCTTCAGCTGTGGTACTCCAGGGGTGGATCAGCCCCCTTCTCTTGGTTCAGCCAGAGGCTCAGCTGGCAAGCTTCACCCTCCCCCCATTCAGCTTCAGCCGGAGGCTCCAACAGTGGGCTTGAGCCCTGCCCCTGGCCTCAGCCACATGGCTCTGGGGGCAGGCTTCAGCCTCCCCCACCTAGCTTCAGCCATGGTGCTCCAGGGGCAGGCTTAACTCCCTTCTCCCCCTTCAGCCTTGGGGCTCTGGCGGTGGGCTCTGTGCTTCAGGGCCCCTTTGCCCCCCATCTTCAGCTGCGGGACTCTGGGGGTGGGCTTCAGCTCCGCCTCCCTTGGCTCAGCTAAAACCTCTGGCTCTGGGCTTCAGCCCAGGTTGGCGGAGCCTCAGCAGTGCTGGTCTTATCCAGTGCTATGGTCAAGAGGCAAGGAGCGGGGTGAGCCTGGGGTGCGAGGCTGCAGAATAGAGCTCAAGGCAATGGGGAGGAGGGGGTGGAAGCAGCAGCACCCAGGGGAGTGATGGGGGGGCCCAAGAGGGTGATGGGGGCCCCAGGGGGATCTGTCAGGGGCCCAGGGGGAGGCAGCGAAGGTCAGAAGTAATGGGTTGGGGGTCGGGGGAGGCAGCGGGGACCAGGATAGTCCAGAATGGGGAAGGTGCAAAGTTCTATGTTGTGTCATCAAGGTGCCCAGCATAGACTCTCATTGATGGTGTCTGGTTCTCTGTAGGCAGCAGGCTAGTTTATATTTCTGATGTCACATATCAGAGATCAAGGTTCTAATTTTAGACTTATCAAAGTTAATGGCAACAATCCTATCAACTTTAGTGGGCCTGGGACTTGTTCCCATTCCCTAAATAATAATAATAATAATAATTTTAAAAATCCCACAATAAAAAAAAAGTCAGTCAATCCTTTGAAGCACTTGATAAGTCTTGGTTCACTGGTAGAAATAATGTTGGCTTTAGCTAAAGGCAATTATCTTACTAATGATTATTTTTGCTACTGCATTGTCCCAATTAAATTTAGGCAACACATTTAGGTATTATAAAGACACTGCAACAGATAAAATATATAGGGGAGGAATGTTCAAAAACATATACCAAAACTATTATTTTACCAGAAAACTGAAACACTTTGAAATAAATGTCCATGGAGTTTTTTGATTTGTCAAAAGTTTATGTAAAATGGGAGCATTTTAGCTTGGCTTGTATCCAGTATATTTTAAAATATTAGCAAGACTGGTTTGTGTTTTTTTTAGCCCATTATACATTTTTGTTCTTGCCACATACTTCTGACTTTGACACCTTACAGTTTTAAATTATTATTATACAATATCAGCATACAGGATATAAAGTATATGAAAGCCAGAGTGACAAATGTTAGTCTTAGATACACTGGAGTAACTACCAAATTTACTTTGGATTTACATCAGTGTGACAGATCAGAATTTGGTCCAGTGTCCGTATAGCTGTTGGGAGCCTTTTTTCATAATATAATCACTGAAGGGTCAATAGATTGTAAAATTCAGATTTTTCACTTCCAGACTGGAAATATTCAAATGAATAATAATTCTATTGGAACACTAAACCTTATTAGGGTGGTCCAGAGCACTAGTTATATCCTTTAGTCAGTCAATTCATAGAGTGACCCGGACTTTTTTATGGCTGAACTGTAAACCCAGCTAGGGATTTGAACACATGATGATGACTTTCCAAGTTGCCTATGTGTTGATCTGGATGGGCTCATTTGGGTGCTAGATCCATAAATGGGACTTGAGTGTTGCTACCCTAATCCTAACTTTAGGTGCCTTCGTGCCTAATTGAATCCATGGCTTCAAGATAGGTACCCCAGCTGCCTAGAAGGGAGAATTAGGCACCTAAGTCAGCAAACTGAGTGGGGAATTGCCTAAACTAGTCAACAGGAAATGCCAAGGAGAGGGGTGTGGCCTAAGTGTTTGTATCTAAGTTGGAGGGAGGTGCCTATCTCTGCTTGGGATTCATAGTCATGAACCATCTCCTGGAGTTAGTTGCCTATGCTCTTTAGTACAAAAAACTAAGAAGGTGGTGTGGGTAACTTTATACCTTCTAGCCCAATGGTTAGAGCACTCACCCACAATATGAAATACCTAGGTTCAGTTCCAACCTCCTGCCTAGTTTGGAAGAGCAAAGCAGAGACTGGAACCCAAATCCCAACTCAGTGTGTATGGGATATTCTGGGATGGATCGCTCTTGATCTCTCCTGTTGAAATTATTCCACTTTTTATAAATAAGTGTTTGAGTAGGGACTTGAACACTGATCATCCATACCCCATGTAGGGTCTGTAACTACTGGGCTATAGAGTCACTCATGCCTGCTTTGGCCCACACATATCCCAAATTCCGGGCAGGACTGAACTCACAGTTAGCCCATGCCACCATGGCTACACTGCTATTTTTAGCACACAGGGTCAATTAAAGCTAGCTTGGACATGTCTACATATATGGCAATCACACATTCCAATTGCAGCATAGACATACCCTAAGATAATTTACCAGGATAATGAGCAACATTTCCCCACCTGAAATTGTCTGACCTGCCCCCTATAATCTAGAGGGATTATGGCCAAGGTATATGTCTGGGAATCCCCAGGAACAGAGATGAACCCAACAGGTAAAGCCGTCTGTAATAGTTCATATTTTATTAATCCCTTCTGTGTTAATGTGGGCACACCCTGAAACTGCTTAGTCTAGATACTGTTACTCTTTCCATTCAGGGAAAAGTGCGATCCCTAGGAGCTCCAGACCCTGTGACCTCAGCAAGACCATATATCCCTCCTTAGTTATGTTCCCCGTAGTGGTAGAATTTTGTTATGTGCCTGTGCTGATCATAAGAAAAAGAGACAATAGGAGCAGATGGCAGATCCATCCATATTCTGAGAGAGCATCCTTTTCTTTTTAGCTATCCATTGTAGGCGATAAATCATTTTGTTTCTCTTTGTCCCACACACTTCTGTTTTAGATTGAACCTGCATTAAGGGCATGTCCTCAGGTCACCTTTAGCACTCTCAAATCATGGGCCCAGCTGAGGGTGGTTTGGCCTTTAAGGTCTTAAGGCTGCTTTAAGTTGTGTCCAACTACTTTTGGCCCCGGGAGCCATTCCAGAAGCTAGGGAATGCTGGAGCACAGCAAATTAGACCAGCTCTGTATCACCAGGGGATTCCCAGACAGCTGGTTAAGCCATCTCTCTGACTAGTTTGCACCACCAAAGCAGTGCAAATCATCCAAGGATGCTGAGGCAGAGGTAAGAACGTGACTCCTTCACTGGCAAATGTACAGCACATATTTGCACATACATTCTCAATATGCAATTTTGTTTTCCTTATCTCTGTATTATATCTTTTTTTCACAGAGGCCCAGTCACATCACATTTGAAGTTACAAATCCTCTGTGAAAATATGGCAGTTTCCAGCAATATCCTGGACAAACCTTATTGAATTAAGTTTAAGTAACTCAGGTTCTCACTGTATTAAAAATGCAAATGGTTATGTATTATTGTGGAATTGCATGAATGTCTCTAGTGAGGAGACGTGACCAACGTAAACACTGGGAAGTGTTATGAGCTTCATGCAACAATTCAGCCTTTTGATGCTTCACCCTGAAGATGACATCTTTGTCTGCAGATCACCTGTTACATGAAGATTAGATCAGAGATGCAGACTGTATAAAGGAAGGACTCACAGATTCATGGGTGGGCTTGTTTTGAGCTAACAGCTCTTATGAACTTGTGATCACAGAAAAAACCCTTGGCAGGGTTTGAAGGAGTGGTCACTGGCCAGAGCCCTTGTTGGAGTTGGGTGATCTCTGGTAAAGTTATTAGCATGTATATAAGGTTTTTAAAAATTGTTTTAATATGCTTTCTCGGTAATGTTTTCCCCTTAAGAATAAATGGGCTTGCTTAGAAAGAGCTGTGTGGTATCCTACACTGTTGACAAGTATGTTGTTTATAGCCTCTGAGGAGAAAAGCAAAGCATGCCTGCTTAGGCAGTTGGGAATTCACAATGTAGGCAGGGAACTGTGCAGCCTGAAAATACCCTGGCAGGGAGGGAGAGAGATGAGGATCTCTGCCCAAGAGAGGTGATGGAGTCGGAAGCCTGAGAGGGGGTGCCCATGGTGACCATAGAGGGGAAATATTGGTGCAGGTGCCTAAACTGTGACACTCTCCCCCAGAACAGCTGAGTTATTTGAGCACAGAGGGAAAAAATAATTGTCCTTATAAACAATAATTTATGAAATACCCACTAAGTCAAAAGTCGCTGAATAGATTTTGTTCAAACTTTCTGCAAAAGGTCATCCATCAGCTGACACCACGCCTGAGGAATTTCACCCCCAAAGGAGAGGTGTTTTATAGAGTACATGATAGAGTCTCCAGGGAGGGATTTTAGATGCAGATGCCATCTCAGTCTTGGCTGGAGTGCTGCTTCAGTGTTACAGAAAAGATTGCATTATAGTGGCTGGGTTGGTGACAGGATAAGCTGTGAAGCTTATTTGTGACAGCGTAAAAAAATTCTGTTGATAATCAGCTCTTTTTAAAAAAAAAAACACCTCTGGTCTGCTTGACACTCTTTGCTTGGCCAAATTACTAAACTGATAGGTTTCAGAATAGCAGCCGTGTTAGTCTGTATCCGCAAAAAGAAAAGGAGTACTTGTGGCACCTTAGAGACTAACAAATTTATTTGAGCATAAGCTTTCATGAGCTACAGCTCACTTCATCCGAGCTCACAAAAGCTTATGCTCAAATAAATTTGTTAGTCTCTAAGGTGCCACAAGTACTCCTTTTTTTTAGACTGATAGACATTTCTATTTAATAATCACACTTTGAAACTTAAGAAGTATCCCCTCTTCAGCTTTGTTAACAGGGAATCATTTAACACTGAACAAATAAAATATATATGCTCAATTGTTTGTATAGAAATAAACACTCTGGGCATCCCCTGCTGTTTAATGAACATGCACTGGGTTAACTAAGAGAGCTGCTGCCACTGACATCTTTGATTATTTGCTAGTGGCAGATGAAAGCTTAAAACTTGCTTGTTCCTATGACAATAAATATGAGTTCACCTTTTGGTCTCCCACCCCAACCCTCCTATTTCCCTAGTCAAAGTGGGCCCAGCTGGCAAAGGCTTTCAGACTCAGGCTAACAAGTTTGCTTATTCTTTCTGGGAAAAAGTCTGTAAACAAAACCTTTAGGCTTCTGTCTACTAAACAATGCTTGGGAATATTTCCAGGCCACAATTTTAAGAAGTGGCTCCATTGACATCAGTTGGATCTGTGAATGCTCAACACAGACTAACATGGCTGCTACTCTGAAACATTTTTTGAGAATCAGGCCACTTATTTATGTACCTAAATATGGTCTGAGGAACCTAATCCTATTGGGATCCAGTTTTTAAAATGTTAATCTGTGTATCTTGCAAGCATACCCCAGCCATTTGAATGAAATCTTTCCTGTACCCCATCCAGATGTCGTAGGGTGTATTTCAATGCAAGAATTAGCTTCCTGAAGCTGACACACCAATTTTTGCTCAGGACGTTGGGTAAGATCTTGCTAAACTCATTTATCTAGGTCTGACTTCCAACTCCCATGCTTCCTCCTCTAAAGCCATGATTCCTTTGCCTCTGCTGTGGTGACTCTTGGAAACCTGCTGGTTTATCTACCCTTGTTATGAAGAGTGTCCTCTTGTCCTAGGAGCAGGCACAAACATTTCACTGCTTTTCCCTTATGACTCTTTTTTCCAAAGACGATTGCACTCAACACAGACTACCCTCATTCTCATGTGAGAAAACTAGATGAGAGTACCATAGCCAATGCTTTTAGCTAGATAAGATTGTAACAGGATGGCTTGCCCGGTAAGGGCTGGAGGGCCTGGGGCTAACCAATTCTGGTCACTGAAAGAGCCACATCTGCTAGGAATCAGGTGATTGCCCTATAAAGAGCAGCAGGCAGCTGCAGTTAGTGGGGATTTTTAGAATGGGTTATATTTCAGCAGAGTCTAGTCATTTGGGATTAAGACTCTAGCTAGGAATGGCTGGGGGTAGCCTGCTAAGGCAGGAGAGACCCTGAGCAAGTGGAAGAAAGACAGCAAAAGGTCTCCTGGCAGGGATGCCTGGGAATAGGAAGGGAAAATATTTGGCTGACTTTACCTTGGCACTTTGAGTTTTATTTTGAGTTTATTTTCTGTGAATAAACCCAGACTCCAAGGAGGGGTATGTTGCCATGGGAAAAAGTGTGTGGAATCTGTAAGCAGCCCTGAAAGGGGGAAACAGAGGCTGGGGATTGTTAAGTGACCTCCGGCCATCGGGGATGCTAAGAAGGCAGCTGACCCTATTACAGAGACATAGAAAGAAAAAATGACAATGTGACATCTCCTCATACAAGTGAGTGTTTCTCCTAAGGGGAGGAAAGGCTAGCTCCTCTCTTCAACATTCATAGAGGGAGAAAAAATGATGCTCCACTCCCCCATCTTCAGTAGCCTTTCTATCAGGCACCTTGAAAATCAAAATATTTCTCACTAATCAGGAAGGCCTTGAGACCTTTGCTTTGGTCCTGAAAGCCTTTTAATCCTCCTTCCCTATTATTGAGGCTTACGCCAGAAAAAGGAAATTACTAGACCCCCAAAACTGTGGAATAGCATTTTAAATTAATGTTTCATTCTGGTATGCTTTTATACTCACTCTCCTGCAGCCCATTTAACCTTAGTGCCTTCTCTTAACCCTCTGCATGAACACTATATTCACCAAGTGACTGAGAAGTCAAGAACCTTTCTTCAGGGTCTACTGCAAGGCCCCTGCACAACAATTTGTTTGAGGTTATAAAAGACACTCTTCACTCATACTCTAAATCAGAAGGAGATCCCAGGAAACCAACTTGCTCATGAACCTAAGTGTCTAATTCAGATGGCAGCATGGCATTGCTAATGGATATATTAAAATGCACAGTAAGTTTATTCATAGAAATTCAAGTACATACCTGTGTAAGTTGCGGAAAAGTGGCCATTTTAAAAAGACTTTCTATTCTTATATCTGAGCAACAGTTAATAAATAGAGTATGATGTCAAGCTATCAAACAACCCCAAGGGCATAAGTGGTTACAAATATCCTAAGAGACTCTTTAAGTAGGGTATCCTGGAAGGCAAGGAGTGAAATGGACACAGGGCAGGCAGGGCAGATTGTCCCACATCATTCACCAGAAACCTCTGGAGCTTACTAAGAAGCAACAATTACTTGCTCCAAAATCATGGGAGTCCAATTCATAACTCCTTTCTTGGAAAAATGGAGTATGAGAGGCTTCAGGTTAAGGAGGGGGCGGGGGTTCTCAAAAGGCAGTCACATAATTTGAGGAAAACCTGGGAGAAAATAAAATTATAATGGATAGACAGGGCTTGTCTACACCTACAGTGCTCCAGTGGTGCCACTGCAGGGCTTCGTGAAGATGCTACGTACATCAACAGGTGAGCTTCTCATGTCTGCCTAGTTAATCCACCTCCCCAAGAGGTGGTAACTATGTCAACATGAGAAACCCCATAGCACTGTGTATGCTGGGCGTTAGGTTGGTATAACTACATCGCTCAGGCCTGTGGATCTTCCACACCCCTGCGTGACACAGTTATACTGACAGGAGTTGGTTGTGCAGAGCAAGCCTCAGAAACTTTTCTCAGCTATAGAAATTTTTTTCTAGGTTTCTACTCTAATTACCATCATGTCTGAGCCCTTGTGAGAGCAAAGGACTCACATAGAGACATAAACCTTAAAAATTCAGACCCTGTCCATGCTCAGTCTCCACGGTAAAAATATATGTTTAAAATATAACATGTATGGTTTTGTTTTTCCTCCTGCTATCTGAGACTTGCTCATCTCTCTACCTTTAACCACCTTAGTCTTAATCTACCTGTGTTGCAATGAGGGAACTGACCAAGAAAAGCCAATGTCTGCTTTGCATTGGCCATCCAGAGGATTTAAATTTAATGAAGTTACTTTAATTCAGATTTAAAACAGTTGTGTGGAGATGTGCCAGAGTAGGCTAATAATGTGGTTCAGAATGTTCGGATGAAGTCATATTTTCTTTTATTTTAATATCACCTTTCAATCAGCTGTTAAAATACTTTTTTCTCCTTTATCCATTAGATAATTAAATGTTTGGCAAGAAAGTATATTTATGACAGAGAGCAGTGTCTGGAGAAAGTCTTTAATATTTACTCACATTTCTGAATCTCCTCAGAATGTACAAAACCCTATAGTGATTATCTTAATAGCTCACTTTCATTTCAGGGACTCCTGGTTGCTCTGAATACTCAGCATTCTGTGTCCTTTTAGGTTCTGTCATTTATCCTGAAGCACATCTCCCAGATTACAGCCACTGAGTCAGGACAAGCCCAGTCAGTTTAAGTGCTTTCCATCATTATGAAAATTTCAGAGGCATAATTTTTATGCTATGAGGTCCCTGGTGGTAATCAACACTCCGTCATTCCATATTTAACTATATTCTTCTTAACCTCTTCCTTGCTGCAAGATTGTGTTTGTATCTTAGTATAATGTCCATTCTAAAGGACAGATATTGATGACTTATATTATATAGAACCATTCATCCCAAAATACTCTACATGTGTGTGTAAATTCCGCACCATTGAAATACAGCCATTTCTAAACTGAAACACTGCAATTGTTTAACAATGCACATCTACACTAATGTTTAGGAGAGTAAAGAACAATAGCATATCTAACTAAAAACCTTTAGGGTAAACAAGTAGACCGAAAATAATAGCTGATGTGATATTTGGTCAAAATATTGAAGATGATAATCTCTGCTATTATGAAAAGTGCTGTAGTATTTCTAATGAGCACAAGTGGTCAGTACTTGAGTTCCTTGAATCTTACTGAAAGATCTTTAGTACCATTCTGGGGCAGCACTGGGGTGAAGTTCCATTTACTGAATTACAGGCACCATTCTCATAGACTTTAAGGTCAGAAGGGACCATTGTGATCATATAGTCTGACCTTCTGCACATTGCAGGCTACAGAACCTCATTCACTCCTGAAATAGACCTCTAACCTCTAGCTGAGTTACTGAAGTCCTCAAACCATGGTTTAAAGACTTCAAGTTCCAGAAAATTCACCATTTACACTAGTTTAAACCTGCAAGAGATCTGTGCCCCATGCTGCAAAGGAGGGTGAAAAAACCTGTGTCTCAGCCAATCTGACCTGGGGGAAAATTCGTTCCCTCTCCAAATATGGTGATCAGTTAGACCCTGAACATGTGGGCAAGACCCAGCAGCCAGACACCTGGGAAAGAATTCTCTGTAGTGACTCAGAGCTCTCCGTATCTAGTGTTCTGTCTCCAGCCTTTGGGGATTTTTGCTACTGGCAGTTGCCAATGGGCCACATGCCATCGTAGAGAGTCCCATCATACCATCACCTCCATAAACTTATCAAGTCAGTCTTGAAGCCAGTTAGGTTTTTTACCCCCCCTGCTTTCCTTGGACAGCTGTTCCAGAACTTCACTCCTCTGATGGTTAGAAAACTTTGTCTAATTTCAAGCCTAACCTTGTTGATGGCTAGTTTATAGTCATTTGTTCTTGTGTCCACGTTGGTGCTTAACTTATATAACTCTTCACCTTCTCTGGTATTTATCCCTCTGATGTATTTTATAGAGAGCAATCATATCTCCTCTCAGCCTTCTTTTGATTAGGTTAAACAAGTCAGGGTCTTTGAGTTTCCTCTCATAAAGTAGGTTTTCCATTCCTTGGATCATCCTGGTAGCCCTTCTCTGCACCTGTTCCAGTTTGAATTCATCTTTCTAAAACATGGGATACCAGAACTGCACACAGCATTCCAGGTGAGGTCTCACCAGTGCCTTGTATAATGGTACTAACACTTCCCTGTTTCCACTGGAAATACTTTGCCTGATGCCTTCGAGGAGTGCATTATACTTTTTCATGGCTGCATCACATTGACAGCTCATAGTCCTCTTGTGATCAACCAGTACACCCAGGTGTTTCTCCTCCTCTGTCATTTTCAACAGATAAATCTACAGTTTATAGCAAAAATCCTTGTTGTTAGTCCCTAAATGCATGCCCTTGCACTTTGCATGATTAAATTTCATCCCATTTCTATTACTCCAGTTTACAAGGTCATCCAGATCTTCTTGTATGTTATTTCGGTCTTCCTCTGTATTGGCTATACATCCCAACTTTATGTAATACATAAATTTTATTAGCATGCTCTCACTTTTTATGCCAAGGTCAGCAATAAAAATGTTAAATACGATTGGTCCCAAGATCGCTCCCTGAGGAACTCCACTAGTAACCTCCCTCCAGCCTGACAGTTCACCTTTCAGTATGACCCATTGTATTCACCCCTTAAACCAGTTCCTTATCCACCTTTCAGTTCTAATATTAACCCACATCTTCTGCAATTTAACTAATAATTTCCCATATGGAACTGTATCAAATACCTTACTGAAATCCAAGCAGATTAGCTTTACTGCATTTCCTTTGTCTAAAAAAAATAAGTTATCTTCTCAAAGAAGGAGATCAGGCTACTCTGGCATGGTCTACCTTTTATAAAACCATGGTGTATTTTATCTCAATTACCATTCATCTCTATGTCCTTAACTACTCTCTCTTTTAAAATTTGTCCCATTCTGGGGTAAAGGACCATTTACTGAATTACCAGCACCACTGCTCACCTGGATTTTCTTTTGGTAGCTCTCATTCATATGGGAGATACAGAATGACCTGTTTAGACTGTGAAATCTGAGGTAAGGCACATGGTCCTATATGGCTGCTATATGTGTTACTGTCAGAGATGGCTGGGAATTTTCCATTTTGACAGGAAATGCAATATGGATAACATTTAAATGTTGTCAAAAGGTTTTGATTTTTCAAAATATTTTGGTTTGGGTTGCTTCAACCCAATTGGAATATTTTGGTTTGTTGAACTGACATGAAACATTTCCGTTCAGATCAGTTTAACATTGAAGTTAATTTCCCTATCAGGCCCATTGTCTCATGGAAGTTGTAGTTCTGGTCCCCATTCTCCCCTACTGGCTGACTTCCTGGCTGAACAACATCTCTTATGATGCAGTGTGGACTTCCCTCTGACCAAACTTCATGATGCATTGTGGGAATCACATGACTGCAGATATAGCATTTTGGGATATATAAGTAGGGGCATAGCGAGCAGATCGAGGGAAGTGATCATTCCCCTCTATTCGACATTGGTGAGGCCTCAACTGGAGTACTGTGTCCAGTTTTGGGCCCCACACTACAAGAAGGATGTGGATAAATTGGAGAGAGTCCAGCAAAGGGCAACAAAAATGATTAGGGGTCTAGAACACATGACTTATGAGGAGAGGCTGAGGGAACTGGGATTGTTTAGTCTGCAGAAGAGAAGAATGAGGGGGGATTTGATAGCTGCTTTCAACTACCTGAAAGGGAGTTCCAAAGAGGATGGCTCTAGACTGTTCTCAATGGTAGCAGATGATAGAACGAGGAGTAATGGTCTCAAGTTGCAGTGGGGGAGGTTTAGATTGGATATTAGGAAAAACTTTTTCACTATGAGGGTGGTGAAACACTGGAATGCGTTAGCTAGGGAGGTGGTAGAATCTCCTTCCTTAGAGGTTTTTAAGGTCAGGCTTGACAAAGCCCTGGCTGGGATGATTTAACTGGGAATTGGTCCTGCTTCGAGCAGGGGGTTGGACTAGATGACCTTCTGGGGTCCCTTCCAACCCTGATATTCTATGATTCTATGATTCTATCTCTTCATAGATATAGTCCAGGCAGGGAGCTCAGTCCAGGTGCTACTACTCCAATGAAACACCATGGCACCATATGAAAATGTAGACTAGCTTCTTTCCTGGATGTACTTGGTACAAACTGGAATAGCTCCTTTTCTGGAAGAAGCTCAGGCCTGCTTCACCCTTAATAATGTTTGTGTCCCTTTTTATGAAGAGGGAATTTATTTTGGAGAGATCTTTGGGCATATATTAAGAGAACTCAATTCCCATTTGAAATTTTGACAATGTTTTATTATATTTTCTCTGTGTTGCTACAATAGAACATATCATGAAAATTGAATGTGCAGGTTATAATTCACATTATTTAGATGAGTTGTCTTTGTGTTGCTTTAATGTTTCAATCTGTTTTGAAATGAATCTAACCATCAATTGTTTTATGCTGTGTCCATTTTCTTTGTATTATTTGGACCAAATTGGTTGGTGTTCCTGGCTGGAGCCAGATTAAGGGTTGCAAGGAGACATTTTTTTTATTTATATTTTCCAACTTGAGGTCTCTGTTACACTGAAGGTTTGTGTGTAGGATCATGTAACTTTTGTCTTAATTGATTAAATGGGTTGTTTGGAGTACCACCATAGAATTGGGCTAATTAAATATTGTTCAAATTCACCACTGGGGAGTTAAGCAGCCACTGAACCACAAACAAAAGTACTGCAGCTCAGAAGCTATGTAATTAGAAGTTTAGGAGAATAAATACCCCTTCCTTTCTTAGAGGAATGGGGTAATCAACTCCTAGCATTTTATCGACACATGGGAATGACAATGTAACCAACTGGAGCTGTCTAAGGAAAGCTTTTGTTGCAAAATAGACATGTTTTTCAAAGAAGTAGGTGAACTCTGGTAGAAATGACACTTTTATCTCATTGACTCTGTCAGTGAGAGACTTTTGAAGGGGTGTCCATTTAGGGCTCCTTGCTGTTTAAGACGTTCTAGTCATTTCAATTGTACTCATATAGCCCCTATCATCATAACATCTGAGCACCTCAAAATCTTTACTGAATTAATCCTCACAACACCTTGGTAAGGCAGGGCAGTGCTATTATCTCCACTTTTCAGATGGGGACCTGAGACACAGAGCTACTAAAGAATATTGTGGCACACAATAGCTTAGTCTCCTGTGGGTTGTAATACTTTGGTCTAATTTCAGTTTGTGATAGGTTTCTTGGGGTGCAACCTAAATGGTGGGACTGCTGAGCCCTCTGTCCCACCAACCTGGGATCCCTCTCACACTGTGATGCTATTGCTTAGCCACAAACCTCTGTCAGGTACTGTACTTACACAGACATCTATAGACAGGGACACAGCCAACTGAGTTACATGAATGCTTCCCCAACCACTCATGAATCAACAAAAGAGAGGCTCCAGCCAATTCCCCCCAGCTCACCAGCCTTACACCCAAGAACTGTACCTTCTTGCACTAGTCAGAAGCCTGACCAGTGTAAGTTCATTAAGGTCACCATTTCTACAAAGTGGACGTGCAGCAGCCTTTGTAACCTAAGCAGATTTCCCAAGCACTTCAACCAAAACACACAGTTTTAGGTAAAATATAAAACAGATGTATTAACTACAGCAAGATAGATTTTAAGTGATTATAAGTAGTGAGCACAGAGATCAAAGTTGGTTACCTAAGAAATAAAACAAATTTGCAGTTTTAGTTCTATAAACTAAACAGGATTTGAATCAAGCGGTGTCTCACCCTGATAGATGGTATAAACAGGTCACAGATCTTCAATACACAGGCTGGGACTCTCCTCCAGCCCAGGATCACCTCCCCAGTTCAAAATCTTTGCCTTCCAAACATGTTTCCAGGTGTTGAGTTGTGGGGGGAGTGAGGCCAAGGGATGATGTCACTTCCCCTCTTTTATGGTTTCTTCCAGCTTGCTAGAAAGATCTTTGCTTGTGACATGGGGGGTCCGCCCCCATTGGTCAAGCATTCTCGTCTGAGAAGTTTCCATTGTATACAGTTTCTGGGATAGTGGATTCTCTTTAATGGGCCATCAGCACATCTGGCTGCTCCATTGTTGGACCTGAAAGGCTGGTTGCGAGTGTTCCCAACCTCACAACTTATTTCAGTAACACACACATAGCAAAACTTCATAATTTTACATACAATGATAGCACTTACAATCCAACAGGATATTAATGTTCTACAGATCAATACTTTTAAAATGATACCTGACAAGGCATACTTTGTACAACACATATCATAATTGTATGACAGTGGTGAATATGGCGGGTTCCAGGGTGTTGCTTTGAGGCACAGAGTGCCACACAGTTGTTGGGTTTAGTGTATGGGTGTTGGGTGGTGTTGGTGCCCTGTGAAATAAAGGAGGTCAGACTAGATGATGTGGTGATCCCTTTTGGCCTTAAACTCTATGACTTGCCCAAGGAGTCAACAGCAGAAAATTATACCGGGGTCTCCTGAGTTCCAACCTAGCACCCTAAGCAAGCTGGGAACATTTAATCTCCACTCCTGGAACCTGGTACTGGGGGATGTATGGGATGGGGAACTGCTGAAGCCCAGTGTCCCTAACTGGGTTCCTCATAGTTCCGACGATGCAGGACTGAGTAGTCCCCACTTTGCCTGCCCCTCTCCCCTGCTATTACCACACCCTGTTTGTAGTGGATGTGGCTGAACATTTTTAAATGAAAAAAGTAAAAGGTCACTTTGTCATAACTACCTCAAGGCTTTCAGGGATCAGTGTTATGGCTACAGCACTGGGAACACCTGAGAAAGAGAGAGAGCATCTTGCAGTGACTATTCTTAGGGTGAAAAGCACAGAAGAACAGACTCCTAAATGACAATAAAAACAAACTCACATGATATAAATTATGGCCTTTCAACAAAGGAAGATCTCATGGTACCATAACGCCCCTTGGGGTTTAGAGACAAAGACCCCTTTCAAACCTTGTCCTGAGGAAGTGCTGGCTGTTCCAAGGGAGAGTGACAGGATGTGTGTGTCTGGAGCTCCAGACAAGAGGGCCTACAGTGAACCGACTCGCACGTACTGAAGCAGCCAAGAACCAGCCCAAAATCTGGGAGGGACAGAGTGGCTGTCCAGGGACACCCTGGGACATGAATTAGGAGGAGCACTGTGCCAGGGAGAAATTATCCAAAAAGGACAAACTAGAGCTGGACCCAGTATCACTGTCGCCCAGAGCTGTATGGGGCCATGAGTACTGGGACTTGTAACCTTGGATTGGGAATAAGGAGTAGGTAGGTATCCCTCTGTAAATAAATATTTCCCTTTACTACGTTCATTGTACTAATCCAGTGTGTGGGTCTGTGTGTGTGTGTTTATGTGTTTACTCTGGGAGGTCTGGAACAGGTGCCCTGGGTGGAAGGGAGTTTCCCTGCTGCATTTCTGCATGCACCTTTTCTTGGCTGGAGCTGGCTGCAGAGTGAACTCCAGATTGGGCTATGATGGTGCTATAGTCACAGTACTTTTTAAATTATCAATGAAAAACATTCAGGAACCACTGTGAATACAGACATTAAAATAAGAATTTATTTTTTACGTGTTTTAAAAAAATCCTCATGAGCTCATTCTTCAAAAATTTGTGTTCAGATCAATCCAGATATTACTACTCCCATAAATACAGAGCTGGCCAAAAATTGTGTCAGATGCAGACTAAGGAGAGGCTGAAAAAACAGTAAGGACAAGTGATTGATGGAAGAGAACAGATACTGTTTATTTTAGTGAAATTACATTCAGGTTCAGACTTGTGACTTCATCAGTCAATCTGCGTGGCTGTGAATTTTTGAAAACATATTTGAACACACTAAAATTCTGCCCTGAACAAAATATTATAAATAATAATTGTTATTAAAGAGAACTTTCCATCTCTTCTTATTCAAAATAATTTTAAAAAACCACTGCTAGGCTAAGCATGTGACTACAAGCCAAATTCTGATCTCAGTCCAGTGTAAATTTGGAGTAAATGACTTCAGGGGAAATACTACAGACCTACTTTGTTGTAACTGATATCAGAACCTAGCTTATGGTTTAAACTCTTTGACAATGGTCTCTTTCCAGTAGATTGGCAGTTCCTGTAATCACAGAATCCAGCCATGCTTGGCAACCCTACCTTGGCTGATTTTTCCCCTTATATGTTCAGCCCATTATAAAAAGTTACTATATGCAAACAGACAATCTAGTTAATGCTTAGTCTAGTAGCCGAAGGAAGAATTTCCCATGTGTATTTTACTTTTAAAAACATCTGTCTGCCCTTGAATTAGTTTGTTCTTTGAACAGCAATCACTCTCTTATCTGGAAAAAGAAAAGGAGTACTTCTCTTATCTGGAGAATCTCTGACACACCCTTCATTTCTAACAGTGCATCCTGAATCCAGCAGAGATTTCTTAATGTATAGAATAGATGCTAATTTGTTTTTACCCATTTATTACATCTGGAGCATTCCTCAAGAGCCCCTGGACATTTCCCGTTTTGCTGAGTCAAAGTAATAGCAGGGAGTTGCAAAAGCAATGCAAGTAATCTGAGCTGTTCTGAGGCAAGAGTGAAGGCCTGTCAGCGGTAAGCAAGAGCTTCCTCCCTCCTTGTTCAAGTGTGAATTTTGACCTCTCTGCTGTTGCCAGCTCCTTTTGGGGGCAGGGTGAAGGTGGAAAGAGTGAGAGGTGACTTAATTACATAAAAATGGCCATACGGGACAGACCATTGGTCTGTCTAGCCCAGAATCCTGTCTTCTGACAATGGCCGGAGCCAGATGCTTCAGAGGGAATGAAAAGAACAGGGCTATTATCGAGTCAGTCATCCCCTATCATCCAGTCCTAGCTTCTGGCAGTCAGAGATTTAAGGACACGCGAAGCATGGGGTTGACTCCCTGAACATCTTGGCTCATAGCTATTAATCTGTCCTCAATGATCTTATCTAATTATTTTTTGAACCCAGTTATACTTTTGGCCTTCACAACAACCCCTGGAAATGGGTTCCACAGGTTGACTGTGCATTGTGTGAAGAAGTATTTGCTTGTTTTTGTTTTAAGCCTGCTGCCTATTCATTCCAGTGGCTGACCTCTGGTTCGTGTGTTATGTGAAGGGATAAATAACACTTCCTTATTCACTTTCTCCCACCATTTGTGGTTTTATAGACTTCTACCATATCCATCCTTAGTCGTCTCTTTTCTAAGACACATAGTCCCATCTTTTTAATTTCTCCTCTTATGGAAGCTGTTTCATACCCCTAATCATTTTTGTTGCCCACCTCTGTACTTTTTTCAATTCTAAAAAATCTTTTTTGAGATTGGGCAATCAGAACTGCATGCAGTATTCAAGGTGTGGGCCTACCATGGATTTATAAAGTGGCATTATGATATTTTCTGTCTTATTATCTATCTCTTTCCTAATGGTTCCTAACATTCTGTTAGCCTTTTTGACTGCCACTGCACATTGAGCAGAGAAATATCAATAATGACTCTAAGACCTCTATTTGGTGGTTGGTGGTAGTGATAGCTAATTTAGAACCCATTGTTTTGCATGTGTAGTTGGGATTATGTTTTCCAATGTGCATTACTTTGAAATTATCAGCATTGAATTTCATCTGCCATTTTGATGCCCAGTCACCCAGTTTTGGGAAATACCTTTGTAACTCTTTGTAATCAGCCTTGGACTTAACTTTCATGACTAATTTTGTATCGTCTGCACACTTTGCCACCTCACTCTTTACCCCTTTTTCTACATAATTTATGAATGTGTTGAACAGCACTGGTCCCAGTATAGATCCTTGGGGATCCCTGCAATTTACCTCTCTCCATTTTGAAAACTAACCATTTATTCCTACCATTTGTTTCCTATCTTTACTGATCCATGAGAGGACCTTCCTTCTTATCCCATGACTGCGTACTTAAGGTGCCACAAGTACTCCTTTTCTACTTTCCTTTAGAGCCTTTGGTGTGGGATCTTGTGTGAATGTAGTAATGTAATACACATGATCGATATAAAGAGATTAAGAAATAGTTTATCATTGCAATATATTTACTGTTGAATTCAATTGTGAAAAATTGCTTGGTTTCATTTTCTGTTATATTTGTGTGAAATCTACATATTTTCTTCATTTTCCTAGAATTTAATTTTTTTTACCAGTTTTTAAAAATGCCATTAAAAATAACTACATAGTATAGAACAAACTTTACATTATATGACTTCTAGAATTGGTATCTGGGTAAACGAATGAAAACTACCACAAAATCCCAACAACGCTAATGAACTCTAAAGAAACTAGGATAAGCTTGCATAGGCAGAGTCTAGTACCAACCACAGCAAGGGCAAGGTTAGGAATGGATGTGGTGGGGATTCTCTTATTCAAGGTAAAATTGGCACCTAATGGGAACAAGGAACCATTTTAAATACTCAAGAAATTGCTGTCAAGACTGACAGACTTAAACTTTTGCCTAGGGTGGGATTTTCAAAAGTGCTTAGCGTTGGCCTAACTCTGTTGAAAGGAGTTTTCCTGCTGGCTTCAGCGGGAACTGAATGCTTTTGAAAATCCCACCCTAAAATCACCATTGTTTATACTATCCCTCATGCCTAGACTAAAGATTCCAAGATGGATAATATTCAAGTTACTTTGTTGGGATACCCTACAGTAATAATCAGAACACAATGAAGGTGTTTTTAGGACTGGTCTACACAAGCTTTTCAGACATTGTCTCATCTATAGATGGTTTTAATTTAGTTACAAATAAAACCCTGTGTGTAGGGCCAACCAGGTTGAAATTCTAGCTTAGAACATGGTTTTTGAACTCTGACAGAAGAAGTTTTATCTGGAACTGAGTTTAAACTATGGTGCTCATGAGACATATCATCTCTTCTCTCTACCTCTCTGGGCCAGTTTCAGCCTGACAGTGACACTCAAACGAGAATGTGTGTAGTGGAGGGACGAGGCCCAAGGAACCATCCACAGACCATGTAAGGGCCAGGCAAATATGCAGCCTGTGGATTGAGTGGACTGCTCCCTCCCAAGTTTCCTGGGGCATCTGGTTCTCCAACAGAAGAGAGGGGAGGCAGACAATAGGAGAAGGTATACCTCCATCCACTCTATGCACTGGCCTGCAAAACTGTCCAACTACATGGAGTGGAGGGGTAGTAATCTGGACCCCATTAAGTGTTGTAGCAGTGGGCACACTGCATCTTAGTACCTGGGAATTCCAAAAGGCATTTTGCCTTCCTGAAGCAGAATGCTGCCAGATGCAGCTCCACCTCACCTAGAGAAGAACAGCTCCTCACTTCATCCAGCCCAGGACTGTGCGTACCAGATCCAATCAAGTCATGCTTGTGACTTGTCAGCAGACTGATACCGAAGGGATAAAGAAGTCTTTTCTCTGAAACAACAGGAGGGAAGTATATTTCATTATCTGCCTGCATTTAAGAATGGCAAAAAGCAGAGGAATAATATGACATGAGCACCTATGCAAACCATCCCTGGTGGGTCTAATTTTCTAATCTTCACAGGATCCTTTTATACAGGCTCAGACCTAAAAAACCCAGCCCAGCAGTAGGCCACAATGGTTCTTCAAGTAGCCACTGGTGTAAAAGCATGCACTGTACATTTAAGTAGAATCTTACCAAAATTTGCATTAATATAAAGCTTCCATTTTCACTCATTAAAAAAATGCACATACATTTTGATTCTGGCAGTGTGAAATTTTTTGCACACCTGTGTCCACAAGTTTCACATTCAATCTCTCTCCCTAGCTGCTTCTTTCTTATCTTCTATAACACAAGGCAGTCAGAGAGCTTTTGCCAGAAGAATAAATGAAGAAATGTATTTTTCTTAAAGGAAGAGCCCAAAAGTAAAAACACAAACACCTCCTTTTCTCCTCCCCACCATGGAAAGAAACAGTAAAACTTTAATTATATGTTTTAGTAGTATAGGTCAGTATGTAGGTGAAAGTACATAGACCTGCTAGTACTGTAGAGTCAAACTATGAGCACAGTTAAGTACTAATTTCAACCTTAAGAAAAATGAGTGGTATAATTCTGATAGTTTTGCCATAAGGAGTGGAGGGTATGAAAAAACGGTAAAGATAGATTTCAATTTCTCCTTGAGCAAACTTCAGAAATTCTGTCTGATTTGAATCTGTGACTGACTCATACAAGGCAAAGCTGCAGCTCCTGTCCATATTGATATCATGAGTTTTGTATTCTAGTATGCGCAGGTCCAAGAAGGGAGAAAACTCCCTTCTTGAAAGTATCTGATTCATGAAGAAGAGCTCAGTGTAATCTCAAAAGCTTGTCTCTTTCACAACAGAAGTTGGTCCGGTAGAAGATGTTACCTCACCCACTTTGTTTCATTGGACAGAGGTAATTCAGGCCCAAATTCTCACCTCAGGTTTTTTGCATAGCTTTGAAAAATCCACTCATGCTATTCTACATGTGTGCAAATATCTAAAACCTTAGTGCCTTTTTGGCTTACATATTAAAGCTCTGAGAATTAGGGGTGAAACCAAATAAGTTGAATAGTATCAAGTTTAATGATTAATCACTGCTTAAAGTAACAAACTGACTGTTACTTGTTTATCTAATTCACACCATCTGCCTTTCTATTCTAATGTTACAGCATACTGCTTTAGTAAATAAATTAATTCCACAATCATGAGAAAACATACATGGAATTTGCTTTACTTCAAGACAGAATGTAACTTGGTAGGTGACCCAAATGAGTGAGCAGCAGAACTATGGGGAACTTCAGCAAAATTACTGGAAAGCTACCATATTCAGTGCAACAGTAATTAGGCAAGAGCTGGCAGGAGGTAATGGTTCTGCACTTTTAAATAAAACTTGATATTGATTAAAATGCCTTGGCTAGTGATTAACTTTCTTTGCCTAATATTCATTATTGTTCCAACAGCCTTGACATGAGAACTGGCAGAACTTTGAAAAAGCTCCCATAGAAACAGTGGAGAGTCCTAAAGCTAACTGCCACTTTTTGCACCTAAATCCCAGAATCTGGCTCCATTGGGGTACACAAATCCCTGCTCAACTGCCACTGAATCCTGTACACACTTGGTGCCTAAGTTTGTGCAGTAAGAGTTGCTTAGGTGCCTATGTTTCTGCCTCTGGGCATGTGTGTTGCTGTCTTTTTCTAGGCATCTGGATGCCTAAGCCCCAGTGCGATACATGAACCTGGGGAAGACAGGCATTCCTTTAACTCACCTATGGGGCCTAGTCTGTTAGGTATGCTCTGAGATCAGGTTTACAAGCACCTCCCTCGTAACTCTTACCCAAGTGCTTAGGACACTTAGCTAGGATGTGGGAGAACCCCCGCTTCCCATTCAAGTCCTCCCTCAGTTTGAGGGGGAGGAGGAGTTTGAAAAGCGATCTGCATTCTCAGGAAAGTACATTAGCCACTGAACTATGGGATATTCTAATATGGGCCTTCCTCAGTCTTTTAGTTATTGCAGCCTTCAGATTTTGCAGTTCTGTCCAATATTCTCTTAACAGCTAGCAGGAGATGCTGTCATTATTTTGGGGATCTTGATACTCTAATCTAAAAAAAAAAAAGCTCACGTAGATGCACGAGGATGAGCCCTGGTCTACGCTACGAGTTTAGGTCAAATATAGTAGCGGTGGATCAATTTAACCCTGCACCCATCCACACAACGAAGCCATTTACTTTGACTTAAAGGGCTCTTAAAATCTATTTCTGTACTCCTCCCCCAATGAGAGGATTAGCGCTGAAATCGACCTTGCCGGGTCAAATTTGGGGTTGTGTGGTTGCAATTTGACGATATTGGCCTCTGGAAGCTATCCCAGAGTGATCCATTGTGACTGCTCTGGACATCGCTCTCAACTCAGATGCACTGGCCAGGTAAACAGGAAAAGGCCCGCAAACTTTTGAATCTCATTTCCTGTTTGGCCAGCGTGGCAAGCTGCTGGTGAGTGCAGATCTCATCAGCAGAGGTGACCACGATGGAGTCCCAGAATTGCAAAAGAGCTCCAGCATGGACCGAATGGGAGGTACGGGATCTGATCGCTGTATGGGGAGACAAAAAGACAAAATACCCAAACATTTGAAAAAATCTCCAAGGGCATGAAGGACAGAGGCTATAACAGAGACCCGCAGCAGTGCCGCGTGAAACTTAAGGAGCTCCGGCAAGCCTACCAAAAAACCAGAGAGGCAAACAGTCACTCGGAGTCAAAGCCCCAGACATGCTGCTTCTATGATGAGCTGCATGACATTCTAGGGGGTGCAGCCACCACTACCCCACCTCATGCTTTGACTCCATCAATGGATTATGATGCAACAGGGATGCGCATTTTGGGGACGAGGAAGGTGAGGAGGAGGAGGTTGAAGATACGCACAGCAAGCAAGCAGAGAAACTGTTTTCCCCGAGAGCCAGGAACTGTTTCTCACCCTGGACCTGGAGCCAGTACCCCCCGAACCCACTCGAGGGCTCCCGGACCTGCCAGGTGGAGAAGGAACCTCTGGTGAGTGTACCTTTGTAAATATAATACATGGTTTAAAAGCAAGTGTGTTTAATGATTAATTTGCGGCCAGTACAGCTACTGGAAAAGTCTGTTAATGTGTCTGGGGATGGAGCAGAAATCCTCCAGGGACATCTCCATAAAGCTCTCCTGGATGTACTCCCAAAGCCTTTGCAAAAGGTTTCTGAGGAGGGCAGCCTTATTCCATCCTCCATGGTAGGAGACTTTACCACGCCAGGCCAGTAGCACGTAGTCTGGAGTCATTGCATAACAAAGCATGGCAGCATATGGTCCTGGTGTTTGCTGGCATTCAAGCAACATCCGTTCTTTATCTCTCCGTGTTATTCTCAGGAGACTGATATCATTTATGGTCACCTGGTTGAAATAGGGTAATTTTATTAAGGGGACATTCAGAGGTGCCCGTTCCTACTGGGCTGTTTGCCTGTGGCTGAACAGAAATCTTCCCCGCTGTTTGCCACATGGTGAGGGGAAGGGTGAAGGTGATCATTCCAGAGAATTGGGTGTGTGTGTGGGGGGTTTAGTTGGGTTTGTGCTGCAGGTTAACCTGAAAACCGCAGCCCCTCCTTTTAATTGCCAACCCTTTTTAAATGGCCAACCCAACGGGTGCTTGGTATGGGAAATGAGGGCGCGGCTGTTTGAAACCATTCCCACATGTTATGAAGGTTAAAGAAGCCAAAAGACTGTGGCTTACCATGGCTGCCTGCAAGCCAAATTCTGTTGCCCGCAGGCCCTGCATGTGTGATCTCTCACACCAAACCGGCAGACCTTCAATATAAGAGGCAAAATGTGACCTTGTACCAAATGCACATGTGCTATGTAATGTTAACAGCAAGGTTCACCCTGAAAGAGTCTACCCATTGTTCTCTAAAATGTGTCTTTTTAACTACTACTCTCCCTTTTTTTTTCCTCCCACAGCTGCAAATGTTTCAACGCTCACACTATCATCTCCTTCCCAGAGGCTAGCAAAGATTAGAAGGTGAAAAAAACGCACCAGCGATTAAATGTTTTCTGAGCTCATGCAGTCCTCCCACACTGAAAGAAACCAGCAGAATGGATGGAGGCAGACAATGGTAGAGTCCAGGAAAGCACAATATGAATGCGAGGACAGGTGGTGGGTTGAAGATAATAAGAGGCAGGTTGAAGATGATAAGTGGCGTCAGCTTGCTGACAGAAGGCAGGATGCAATGCTGAGGCTACTGGAGGATCAACCTGATATGCTCCGGCATATGGTTGAGGTGCAGGAAAGGCAGCATGAGCACACACTGCTGCTACAGCCCCTGTGTAACCAACCGCCCTCCTCCCCAAGTTCCATAGCCTCCTCACCCAGATGCCCAAGAACGCAGTGGGGGGGCCTCCGGGCACCCAATCACTCCACCCCAGAGCAACAGAAAGCTGGCATTCAATAAGTTTTAAAGTGCAAGTGTGGTCTTGTCCTTCCCTCCTCCCCCACCCCTCCCAGGTTACCTTGGTAGTCATCCCCCTATTTGTGTGATGAATGAATAAAGAATGCATGAATGTGAAGCAACAATGACTTTATTGCCTCTGCAAGCGGTGATCGAAGGGAGGAGGGGAAGGTTGTTAGCTTACAGGGAAGTAGAGTGAACCAACGAGTGGGGGTTTTCATCAAGGAGAAACAAACAGAACTTTCACACCGTAGCCTGGCCAGTCATGAAACTGGTTTTCAAAGCTTCTCTGATGTGTACCGTGCCCTCCTGTACTCTTTTAACCGCCCTGGTGTGTGGCTGCGTGTAATCAGCGGCCAGGCGATTTGCCTCAACCTCCCACCCCGCCATAAACGTCTCCCCTTACTCTCACAGATATTGTGGAGCACACAGCAAGCAGTAATAACAGTGGGAATACTGGTTTCGCTGAGGTCTAACCGAGTCAGTAAACTACGCCAGTGCGCTTTTAAATGTCCAAATGCACATCCTACCACCATTCTGCACTTGCTCAGCCTATAGTTGAACAGTTCCTGACTACAGTCCAGGGTTCATATGTATGGCTTCATGAGCCATGGCATTAAGGGGTAGGCTGGGTCCCCAAGGATAACTATAGGCATTTCAACATCCCCAAAGGTTATTTTCTGGTCTGGGAGGAAAGTCCCTGGCTCAGCTGTTGAAAGAGACCAGAGTTCCTGAAGATGCGAGAGTCATGTAACTTTCCCAGCCATCCCACACTGATGTTGGTGAAATGTCCCTTGTGATCCACCAGTGCTTGCAGCACCATTGAAAAGTTCCCCTTTCGGTTTATGTACTCACTGCCTTGGTGCTCTGGTGCCAAGATAAGGATATGGGTTCTGTCTATCGCCCCACCACAGTTAGGGAATCCCATTGCAGCAAAGCCATCCACTATGACATGCACATTTCCCAGAGTCACTACCCTTGGTAGCTCAGTGATTGCGTTGCTACTTGGATCACAGCAGCCCCCACAATAGATTTGCCCACTCCAAATTGATTACCGACTGACTGTTAGCTGTCTGGCCTTGCAAAGTTCCACAGGGCTATCACCACTCGCTTGTGAACTGTGAGGGCTGCTCTCATCTTGGTATTCTGGCGCTTCAGAGCAGGGGAAAGCAAGTCACAACTTTCCATGAAAGTGCCCTTATGTATGCGAAAGTTTTGCAGCCATTGGGAATCGTCCCAGACCCGCAACACTATGCGGTCCCACCAGTCTGTGCTTGTTTCCTGGGCTCAGAATCAGCGTTCCATGGCATGAACCTGCCCCATTACCACCATGATGTCCAAATTGCTGGGGCCCGTACTTTGAGAGAAGTCTGTGTCACTCTCCTCACCGCGCTGCCGTCACCTGCTTGCCCGCTTTTGCAGGTTTTGGTTCTGCAGATACTGCTGGATAATGTGTGTGGTGTTTAGAATGGTCATAACTGCCGTGGTGATCTGAGCGGGCTCCATGCTTTGGCGTCTGCAGGAGAGCAGAAGCGGCGGGTGGATGATGATGCTGATAGCAATATGGCGCCCGCATGAAACGATCGTTGGCCATTGCTTTCACGGAGGAAGGGGTCAGCTGGCAGCAGACAGTGCAGTATGACTGCTAACTATCATTGTCTCCTGGGTGCTCCCGGTGCTGCTGGCTGTGAGAGCAGCCTGAGGCAGAATGGCCCCCTCAGGGATTGAACTCACAACCCTGGGTTTAGCAGGCCAATGCTCAAACTACTGAGCTATCCCTCTGCCAATATTTCAGGGAGGACTGAATCTCCATTAGACAAAACTTAAAAAAGAGAAAGACCTGAGTCACTCCTGTTTATGTCCAGGCTCCCCTGACAGACCTCACTGAGATCTGCCAGGAGCATCCATGTCTGCCCAGCCACCACGACTGACCTCACCGAGGCCAGTCAAGAGCACCCAGGAGACGACGAGGACGGCTACCAGTCGTAATGCACCATCTGCTGCCACAAGGCAATGAGCTGCTGCTGTGCAGCAATGCAGTCCCGCGTCTGCCAGCACCCAGGAAACATACGGTGACGATGAACTGAGTGGGCTCCATGCTTGCCATGCTTGGTATGGCGTCTGCATGGGTAACCCAGGAAAAAAGGCGCAAAACAATTGTCTGCCGTTGCTTTCACGGGGGGGGGGGGGGGACCTGACGACATGTACTCAGACCCACCTGCGACAATGTTTTTGCCCCATTAGGCATTGGGATTTCAACCCAGAATTCCAGTGGGAGGCGGAGACTTCAGGAACTGTGGGATAGCTACCCACAGTGCAGTGCACTGGAAATCAGTGCTAGCATCGGTACTGTGGACGCACTTCGCTGACTTAACGGTCTTAATGGTCTAAGTGGGGGGGGACACAATCGACTGTATAAAATTGATTTCTAAAAAATCAACTTCTATAAATTCGACCTAATTTTGTAGTGTAGACATAGCCTTAGTTTTAGAAATGTCTAATACTCAGTAATGCTGATGATATAACTCCCTGCACTGCTGTCTTATCAAGCTTTGTGATCTGAGGAAATAAATTAAAATAGATAGCAGGCATGTCAGTCAGAGCTCAGAAAGTCTTCTCTTCTCTTCTGTGTACCCCCGGTTTAGCAACGTTTTGGCATCTCTTCTTTGTACCCCCAGTTTAGGGACATTTTGACGTTTCTGATGGAGACAAGGAGCTTAATTCTGCCTTCAGTTACATTAGTATTAATCCAGATAATTGTACTGGAGTCAGTAGAGTTAATCTAGCTTTAAGAAGGTTTTAAAAAGGCTTAAGTGGGAGCTGAATTTGGCCCAAGGTCCGCAGAGTGAGGATCCTTAAAAATGTGGGGCTGTTTGTGAAACCAATAAAATAAAAAATAAAGTTCTGGATTTGAGAGAAACAGTGTTGTTGTGGGCCTAAGGGCTTGTCTATATGACAAGGTAGCGTCCAGCAAACTGGGTATATGCCTAGAGCACTCCAGTGTGCTGCCCACTAACTAACTGTCTATGTGGTCCCTGCTGCCGCATAGTCCACGTGAAGCTTTCACTGTGCAGCAGTAGGGTCTACATGGACAGCTAGTAGGGCAGCACACTGAAGCGCTCTAGATTTACACCCCAGCTTGCCACGCATGAACTCATAGTATAGACTTGCCCTGAGACTCTGAGGCCTTGTCTACACTACAGTTCTTTCCCCTAAAATTTCTAACTATTGTTAACATACACTGGTGTAGCTTCACCAGTGCTAGTGTAGACAATACTCTGGTGGCCACTGATGTTTTTACCATCATGTAATCTAGACCTGAGTCTTGTCTACGCTTAAAAAGGTTTAGTGGTATAGCTATACATGTGGAGGTATACCAGCAAACCCACCAAGCAGAGAACCAACTTATACTGGCAAATGAGTTCTTTTGCCAGTATAGCCTAAACCCAGTTCCCCAAAAGGAGTAAGCGATACCGGCAAAAGGACTATATGGCTGGTATAACTATCTACACTAGGGCTTTTGCCAGCATAACTATGTCGGATACCGGTGTGATTTTTTTTTTCCACACTCCTAACTGCCAGAGCTGTCAGTAAAACTTTTTAGTGCTCTGAGCAAATTGAGATGGCACAGCAATAAAAACACTGAGAGTGCCAACAACTTGTTTTTCACTGGCATGCCCAGAGTTGTTATCACTGGCACAGCTGCATCAGTGTTAGCATTGTGGGGGGGGGGGGCATTTCAGGGTAAAAAGACTAGTGTAGACTAGACATGGTTAGAAACTGCCAAATGTTTTTCACAGGAAATTTCAAAAATGTTTTTCCAAAGCCTCCCATAAAATTACAGTATTCTGGATTTTCAATGAAAAATCAAAATCAAAATCTAGAAAATATTCAGCTTTAAAAAACGATGAAGTGAGCTGTAGCTCACGAAAGCTTATGCTCAAATAAATTGGTTAGTCTTTAAGGTGCCACAAGTACTCCTTTTCTTTTTGCGAATACAGACTAACATGGCTGTTACTCTGAAATCTGAAAAATCAATTTTTTTCCTGCCTTTCATTGAGAAACAGGAAACATCTGAGTGAAACAAAAATGTGCTGTGAAAATTTTCATTAAAAAACGAAGTCTAGTTTCTGTAAACAAAAAAACAAACAAAAAGTTTTGATAGAAATTTTTCAATCAGCTCTAGTGTATACATGGCCTGATAGCTTGAAGAGACTTTTCTCTTTACGGTGATCTTCATTTGTCAGCTTGCACTACAGTGGCAATTGGAACAGTTCAGCATCAACAAAATAAATTTATATAGAATCCTCCATAAGAAAGTTGCAGGAAAGAGTGCAATTAACTTCTACACTATTATTATTTAAAACAGCATAGATAGGCCTAAATCTGCTGCCACATACATCTGTGTAAACCAGCCATAACTCCATTGACGTTGATGTAGGCACATTGGTGTGAGAAGAGAATCAGATCCATAATTCTTCAGTCTGATTTTAAATCTCAAGAGGACTACGCATTCCCAATAGCAACAGGAAATGAATTCTATAATGAGGCTAAAATCGTTACTGTAAATGCCAAAAAAAAAAAAAAAAAAGCCCAAAGAAGGTATGCTGTGTTGAGGATCCCTTTATTAATTAATTTATTTTTAATGTTATTGCTTCTTCCAGCTAAACTGTTTAAGAAGAGCTCAAGTATTCCCTGTGCCACTCCAAATAAATTTAGAACTGTCCTCAGCTCCCATAAAGTCAGCATGTGCAATCCTGAGGGAGGTGGAAATTCCCATAAAAGGATCATTCTAAATCCCCAGGATAAGTTTATTTGGCATGCTATTCAAGCAAAAGAAGCATTTCAATTGTTTTCCTTGACCTTTTAACCCACTCTTCTATCTAAACTGAGGTCAAAGGACAAGAATTAGCTTCTATTTTAACATCCCCTCCCCCTCCCTTCCACAACATTTTCTACTTCAAGCCCAGAACATACCAAACAGAAAAAGGAAAGAGTTTAACTGATGCAGTGAGAAACAGATGTCTGTACAGCTTACAATGAGAGGGCTGGGGGAGGGGAGAAAGAGGAAGTGGGAGAAAGGTGTCTTAAAGCTAGTATAATGACAGGTTTCAGAGTAGCAGCCGTGTTAGTCTGTATTCGCAAAAAGAACAGGAGGACTTGTGGCACCTTAGAGACTAACCCATTTATTAGAGCATAAGCTTTCGTGAGCTACAGCTCACAAGTAAGTTGTAGCTCACGAAAACTTATGCTCAAATAAATGGGTTAGTCTCTAAGGTGCCACAAGTCCTCCTTTTCTTAAACCTAGTATTTACTTAATTGATCATTAAGCCTGGAATAGAAAAGAAAAATCGAAGAAAATGTTCTTGTTGGCAAAGAAAGTAACAGGGATTAGAGTACTTTATGTAGTGATATTGATATAAAAGTATTTTTCTCTGCTATTTTCAAAAGGTCAAATCCTGCAATACACAGGGTGATTGTGTCTGTCTCTGTGCTGCTATATAAGAGGCGGGGGTGGGAAAGAGTGCAAGGGAGATTTCTCCAATCTTGCATTGCTATATAGGGCCCAGACACAATCCCAGGCCTTGTTTACATTTTGAATTTGGCCCAGTTTCAGCCATCAACCTAGCTGCAAACCTGTAGTGAAGACAAGGAAAATCTACTTGAAACTGGGGTAAGCCCCACTAATACAAATCACAGCTTTCCTTCTCTACAGTAGGCTGATGGCTGAAATCAGGGCTAATTGCATGTACAGACAAGGCCGAAGTCTTTGCGTCTGACTGGGATGTAACCCCATGCATGTAACCCTGATCAGAGCTTAATCGATATGGTGGATAAAACGGAAGTGGAAGCCGCAGCAGCCTGGGGCCCACGTTGCCAACATTAAGCTGAGCTAGTGGGACATATATGAAAATTTCCCAGCTGTAGACAGGACCAGAGTGTGCAAGGATTGTTCCAGGCCTGTGCTGATTACAGTGCAAGCTTTCCCAAAGGAGCCGGGAGAGAGTCAGGGCTATAGTACCAAAGTGGTGGTCACTCCTTCCCATGCTTTCCCAGAGTTCTTCAAGGCATTGTACACATTACAGAGGGGTACAGAGTGCTGCTGACAGGTCCCATTGGGGAAGTGCATCTACTGATTCCCAATTCTAGAGGCTCTGCCTTAACTTCCCATTCACTTCAGTGCGAGCGTTGACTAGGTAAGGACTTCAGGAGCTGGCCCTGCATTTGGCTCTGGGGACTTGTCATGTGCTAAGGTCACAACAACAAGGGCACTTAAATGCACATTTGTAAGGACAAGGTGGGTGAGGTAACAGCGTTGATGGGGACCCACAAGGCTAGAGCTACACAGCATACAATATTTGTAAGAACATCAGTCAGAACTACTCAGCCCTGAATGTGTTGTTTTTTTTAAAGCAAGATTCTCTCTGCCTCTGAAGCAGCATTCCCCAAAGGCCAGCTACTGTAAATCTCAGACATATGAGGTGCCCTGCTGCAAAAGTGCATTGCTAAGACTCTGAATTTGCTGGTTCCTTGCTTGCAGTTTTAATTGCAGGTCTTCTTAGGTTAGACATGTATCACCAGGAGGATCACATTAAAGAGAGCAGAGGATTAAATCCTCCTCCAGTCAAGAAAGATATTTGCTTGCAAGCAGCAGAGAGTGCCCGGCTTTTCGAGAGTTGCTGGTAATTCCTCCCCTGCTCTGGGAGCTGACGTTGACCTCTTAACAAAGAACAGGTTCAATCTGCTTCCCCTCCTCCACCCCAGGAGACTGATGAGGGTCACATGACCTTTCTAGACAGCACAGAATTTGGATGGTAATATGTGATGGTGGGGGAGGGGAGTAGGCAGCTCACACACTGCCCTGCTGTACTGAAAGCTTAGTGGGGGAAGGGACCAGACCCAGCTTCATTCCACAGATTCATTAAGATGCAAATGCCAAATATGTTTACCAGACTGTATAAATTTACAGTTTCCTTTTCAGCTCAGGCAGACAATGTTAAAACACATTAGGTTTTCTGACTGCAAATCAAACAGGGGCTATCTCTGCTGAGGCCTAATTAAGGGATTATAGACAAACGTTGGGAGGGAAAAAAGATTTAAAAGGAGAAAAAAAGAGAGAGAGAGAGAGATCTCCACTCCTAAAGAATCCTTCCTGGAATACAGATTATTTGAAAAATAAAAAAAGATGTGGAGAAATAACCAATGTTTAAGGGTTTTTAAAATAAACCTGGATTTATTCACCACCTAATATTTATCCATGGGGCCACTATTTCCCCCCCTCTCCCCCAGAAGTGTATTCACCCTGCACTACTGTTAAGGTGTCATCACTACTATAAATGTTTATGAGCCCCGGTTTCAGGGTGCCATGACGTGATCATGAAAATTCACTCTGAAGTACAAATTTACATCTAAAGTAGCATCTTGGAGGTATCCAGGCAGCCCCTTTCACTCACAACCCCAAATAGGTTTCAGAGTAACAGCCGTGTTAGTCTGTATTCGCAAAAAGAAAAGGAGTACTTGTGGCACCTTAGAGACTAACCAATTTATTTGAGCATGAGCTTTCGTGAGCTACATCGGATGCACTTCATCGGATGAAGTGAGCTGTAGCTCACGAAAGCTCATGCTCAAATAAATTGGTTAGTCTCTAAGGTGCCACAAGTACTCCTTTTTTTTTTGCGAACCCCAAATAGGAAACAACATTGATTCTTCTAGCCAATTATTTAGTTGTTTAAGACTTTAAAACGCTATTTTGTGCTCATATGATTTCAAAATATCTCTGACATTTAAAAACAAAAAGGCAAAGGGTGAGTCCATATTCTGCTTCAATCATTTAAAGCCAAGTTCAGTAAAAGCTCACACTGCTGTGCCAGGTTAAGCAAGCACCCTCTCAAATTGAGTTTGTTTTCTCGTTCTTGAGTGGGCTTGGATGCTGCAGAAGCTGAGCAGGATTTTTACTCACCCTGGCCCTTAATTATTTCTTGTTAATGGTTAAGATAGTAATGTTTCACAGTGAAATAAACATATGCTGTAGCCTCATTTTAATTCTCTATGCTTGCATGTGTTTTTAAAACATTGTAAATACATATTTGTACAATTGGCTGTAATAGCTCTCCCGGTGCACCTACCATCTATCATATAAATAAGAGGTACTGTAAACATGCTCTGATTAAAGTATGTCTTTATATGATAGGCACAGCCATTGGGTCAATACTTTGCCTGTATTTGTGTACATAAATATGTATTTTTATGTGGTAGACTCTCCATGGTTCCCAGAAGATTCTAAACTCCAGTTAAGAGGTGGGAAGAAAAAAAAAAAAGAAGGGAAATTACCATGGAAAACTTGGTTTAAGTAATGGGACACAATCCAACAATATCACATAAATTCAGGCTGACAATTCTTTAACTCATATTCTGTGCTTATATATCACAGGGCTCTCATGTCATGGAGAACTTAGTGGGCCTGTGCTATCCTCTGCATATGGGTGAATAAAAAGAGGACTTTATTTCCCAATAATGTCATCCTGTCACCTTTTGTGTACCCTCAAATTCACTTAAATGTACAATAAATTAAAATAAAAATACTGGACTAAGTTCTCCCAAATATAGATTGTAGTAAATGGGTGCAAATCCCATGGAAGGTCCTGGCCAAATTGTGTGTGAATTAAACAGTGTATAACGTCACACCACAGAAGTATACTATTTGGCATTTGGTGGATGTGGAAAATAAATCTCTTAGACCTGGAGCACCAGTTTCTCTGCTAGTACATTGATGCAGCTCCATGAACTTCAAAGGAACTGCATTGATTGACACCAGAGAGAATTTGGCCCTGAGGTGATCAGAGAGGAATAGTAGGAAAAGCAAGTAAAGGATGGTATAAGATAAAGAAGCCATCTAGGTACTTATGCAGATGCTGTGCCATCCCCAACAGTACTTGGCCAAATTCTAGACCTGGAGTCAGTAGATCGTGATGGTCCCTTCTGGCCTTAAAGTGTATGAGTCTATGAGATACAACTTGTATTCCCTTCAATTGTAGTTGCATCTATGTATACCAGGGGCTAAGTTTGGTGGGTACAGAATATCAAACCAGTGTATGGTATGCTCATTTTGTACATCCATTGAATGCCATACTGGCACAAAATAAAATACTTTACCATTTACACCAGTTTATGCTGCTTTTCTGCTCAATTTAAACTTAATGTGTAACTTAAATGCCAATTTATGTCACTGCTGAATTTGGCCTGTTACCTTTTGTTGACCTAGTTCACAAACTTAATAGCGCTAAATATACAGTGGAGTCGCATCTTACGTGGCGGTTAGGTTCTAAAGTCAGCAAGTAAGGCGAAAATAGCATATAGTCAAAATTACCCTTGAAAATCCCTTAAATTGCCCATAAAGTACAGTATTCTGTACATGGTTTTGTGTATACAACCCTGTACAGTAATATGTATAAATGTATAATGTATACAGTAATGTACAGTATATAATAAAGAGTACATATGCAAAATATAATTTTAAAGTACTGTATTTTTAATTACAGGGGGGTAATTACAGAGGGTCGTCAGGGCTTGATGTCGCTCCAGGAGACGGAGGTGACTGAGAGCTTGGGTAACAGAGAGCGAGTCGTAGATTAAGTGGTTGGCTCTGGTTCAGCTCGAGAAGTTGATTGTGTAGGCTTATCTGCTGCTGGTTGTTTTTCCTTGAAAAACATGATGATCGGCAACTGTCACTGTTGTCTCTTGAGCAGCTCAAACATTTCTTGATATGGTCTCAAATGGTCTGTAATACTACGTGTGATTTTGAGACTTTGTTCCATAGGGGAACTGTATTCAGAAATTAAATCATTCAAGTGTTTCGCTGCTTGGAACACTTCAGCAAATTTATGAAGATTCCAACTTGCTGGCTCTCCCTGTTCGTCATCATCATCTTCATCTTCTGTAGACGATTTTATCAATTCCTCTAACTCTTCGTTAGTTAATGTTTCTCTATGGCTCTCAATTAATTCTTCAATTTCTTCCTCAAGGATGTCAACGAAGCCATCACCGCCCACTTGCCTGGCCAACTGAACAATGCATTTCTCTTCTTTCTCAGTGGTCGGGAAACCCATAAAATCATTCACACATTCTTTCCATAGGTTTCGCCAACATGCATTGACTGTTTCAGGCTTGATTGCATCCGTTGCCTGTTTAATACAAGTGATGCAATCAGCAATGTTGAAGGACTTCCAACACTCCATCACATTAAGATTGGGATCAGCATCCATAGCGCTATGTATCCGTGAGAATGTAAGTCTCTTGTACGTGGCCTTGAAACAGCGAATCATGCCTTGGTCGAGAGGTTGCAGGATGGAGGTGGTATTGGTGGGGAGAAAGATGACTTCAATGTTGTTATGTGCAAACCTGAGAGCCTCAGGGTGGCCAGGAGCACTGTCTATGATCAGCAACACTTTAAAGTCAAGTCCTTTCTCTTCGAGGTACTGCTTGACCTCCAGAATGAAACACTTGTGGAACCAATCCAGAAATAATTCTGCCATCACCCAAGCCTTTTTATTTGATTGCCAGAACACAGGCAGGAGATTTTTGTTCTTGCCTTTTAGGGAACGGGGATTTGCAGCCCTGTAGAGCAAGCCCAGCTTTATTAAATGCCCAGCTACATTGCCACAAAACAATATGGTCACATGGTCTTTAGCTGTGAAGCCAGGGGCTTGTCTTTCTGATTTCGAAATGTAAGTGCAGTTGGACATTTTTTTCCAGAAGAGCCCAGTCTCGTCAGCATTAAAAACTTGTTCCGGAAGATAGCCCTTTTCTTCTTTGATTTCCTTTAATTGTTCGGGGTAGGCTTTTGCTGCCTCTTAATTGGCAGATGCAGCTTCACCAGTAGTCTGCATGTTTTTGAGGTTGAAGCAGTTCCTAAAACTGTTAAGTCAAGCTTGGCTGGCTTTGAATTCCTTCTCATCAGAAGGCTGTCCCTCTTCGGTGGGAGGTTTGAACAGTGCGTAGAGGCTAAGAGCCTTTTCTCGCAACGTGTTGCCATCGATAGGCACACGTTTATGGTTCGTGTCTTCCAGCCATAAGTTTAATGCCTTTTCAGTCTTCACTAAAGTCTTATCATGCACCTGGCTCGTCACCTTAGCAGTTATTGGAGCACTTGATGCCACGGTTTGATGAATTTCTCTCTCTCGAATCTTGATGGCACGGATGCTAGATTTGTTGCGGCCATACTTACACGCCAAGTTGGAGACCGACATACCATCTCTCAAAAAGTCCAACACAGTCAGTTTTTCCTCCAGCGTTGGAACAGATCACAGTTTCTTCGGTTGAGCACCAGATGAAGTAGTTGGCTTGCGTTTAGGGGCCATGTTGTATGAAAAATACGTAACTTTAAACACTAGAATCACACTCAGTGCAGCAACATGCTTATACTATGAGAGGCACACAGGAACTGAGACCGACTGAATGAACAGCAGATTCACGTCTCCCATCTCACGCTCACTCCGGGGCATAAGCTCATTGAGAGGAATGGTGGGCAGAATCGCCCACACTATTTACATGTATCTTGTTATTTTTCTTTTTTTTTTTGCAGACTGCATATAGTTGAATTTGTGTAAGTTAAATGCGTGTATGATGCGACTCACCTCTAACTCTTTCTAGGATGGAAGATTTCTCTAAGTAAGGTATGCTGGAGGAGACCCCACTTGATTAACCTAGTGACAGAGGATGCGGAAAAAGCTAATGTATTCAATGGTTTTTTTTGCCTCTGTCTTCACGAACAAGGTAAACTCCCAGACTACTGTACTGGGCAGCACAGCATGGGGAGGAGGTGACCAGCCCTCTGTGGAGAAAGAAGTGGTTCGGGACTATTTAGAAAAGCTGGACGAGCACAAGTCCATGGGACCAGATGCGCTGCATCCAAGAGTGCTAAAGGAGTTGGCGGATGTGATTGCATAGCCATTGGCCATTATCTTTGAAAACTCATGGTGATCGGGGGAGGTCCCGGATGCCTGGAAAAAGGCTAATGTAGTGCCCATCTTTAAAAAAGAGAAGAAGGAGGATCTGGAGAACTACAGGCCAGTCAACCTCACCTCAGTACCTGGAAAAATCATGGAGCAGGTCCTCAAGGAATCAATTCTGAAGCACTTAGAGGAGAGGAAAGTGATCAGGAATAGTCAGCATGGATTCACCAAGGGCAAGTCATGCCTGACTAATCTAATTGCCTTCTATGATGAGATAATTGGCTCTGTGGATGAGGGGAAAGCAGTCGACAAGTTGTTCCTTGACTTTAGCAAAGCTTTTGACACAGTCTCCACAGTATTCTTGAGAGCAAGTTAAAGAAGTATGGGCTGGATGAATGTACTATAAGGTGGATAGAAAGTTGGCTAGGTTGTCGGACTCAACGGGTAGTGATCAATGTCTCCATGTCTAGTTGGCAGCCGGTATCAAGTGGAGTGCCCCAGGGATTGGACCTCGGGCCGGTTTTGTTGAATATCTTCATAAATGATCTGGAGGATGGTGTGGATTGCACCCTCAGCGAGTTTGCAGATGACACTAAACTGGGAGGAGATGTAGATACGCTGGAGGGTAGGGATAGGATACAGAGGGACCTAGAAAAATTAGAGGATTGGGCCAAAAGAAATCTGATGAGGTTCAACAAGGACAAGTGCAGAGTCCTGCACTTAGGATGGAAGAACCCCATGCACCGCTACAGACTAGGGACCGAATGGCTAGGCAGAAGTTCTGCAGAAAAGGACCTAGGGGTTACAGTGGACGAGAAGCTGGATATGAGTCAACAGTGTGCCCTTGTTGCCAAGAAGTCCAATGGCATTTTGGGATGTATATGTAGGGGCATTGCCAGCAGATTGAGGGACGTGATCGTTCCCCTCTATTGGGCATTGGTGAGACCTCATCTGGAGTACTGTGTCCAGTTTTGGGCCCCACACTACAAGAAGGGTGTGGAAAAATTGGAAAGCGTCCAGCGGAGGGCAACAAAAGTGATTAGGGGACTGGAACACATGACTTATGAGGAGAGGCTGAGGGAACAGGGATTGTTTAGTCTGCAGGAGAGAAGAATGAGGGGGGATTTGACACCTGCTTTCAACTCCCTGAAAGGGGGTTCCAAAGAGGATGGATCTAGACTGTTTTCAGTGGTACCAGATGACAGAGCAAGGAGTAATGGTCTCAAGTTGCAGTGGGGGAGGTTTAGGTTGGATATTTGGAAAAACTTTTTCACTAGGAGAGTGCTGAAACACTGGAATGCGTTACCTAGGGAGGTGGTGGAATCTCCTTCCTTCGAAGTTTTTAAGGTCAGGCTTGACAAAGCCCTGGCTGGGATGCTTTAGTTGGGGATTGGTCCTGTTTTGAACAGGGGGTTGGACTAGATGACCTCCTGAGGTCCCTTACAACCCTGATATTCTATGATTCTATGATTGATGCAATAACAATTGGAAAACTTGAAAGATCGTAACAGAATCTAACCCTTAGGGTAGCCAGATGCCTGGTTTTCGACTGGAAAGTCTGGCCCAAAAGGCGACGTGATGGTGTCTGGTCAGATCAACTGACCGGATGTCCAAAGTTCAGTTACTAGAGGCGAGGAGGCGCCAGGTCATCACCCACTGCAGCCCCTACTCAGCCGGGGCCATCTCCTATCTTCGTCAGGCGGCTGCAGCTCCAAGCCCTGGCTCTGCAGGTGAATCCCTCCTGATCCAGGGATGGGGCTGGTGGTGGGAGGGGAAAAGCAGCGAGTGACAGGAGGTAGGGGGGAAAAGGAGTGGATGGGGGTCAGGGCCTCAGGGGAAGAGGCAGGGCAGGGGTGAAGCCTCGGGAGGAAGAGGCCGGGCAGGAGACCATCCGACATTCCTGCTGGAGGATCTGTTTTCTAAATAGTACCCGGTTGGCAACCTTGGTTAAAAATTCTTATAAACCATATTTTGTGGAAAGTAAGAGCTATTAATATATATTTTGAAGATTTTTATTTGTACAGTCTGTTTGATCTCTTCCTGCTTCAGCCACTTTACTCAGTCTGACATCTGAAAAAAAAAACCCATTGTAAAATGGGCACATTGGCAGGAAAATAAGACCTAATAATGGAGCAGATGCAAATGAAAAGCCTGCTTACAGTTTGTTGAGTATCCATCAGAAACACTGGACACATTACAAACACCACTAATGCTCACATTTGTAATGCAAGTAATAAAGTAAAATAAAATAATAATAATAAAAAGCCATTGAAAATTCCTTGTGTATCCAGACTGAGTGCAATTATTCTATGCCACATAACTGAGTTTTAGTATTCAGTTGAACTCACTAATGCATGTACAATTTTTGTAACTAAGCTAAAAAAATAACCCTCAGTTCCAATACAGTTACTGTATAATAGAATGATGCTAATGCATCACAACAACTGAGATCTAAAAGGAAATTAACTTGAAGAAAGATTACAGTGGAAAAGGTTCTCTCTCTCTCTCTCTTTGGTGAAATAAAGTTTCTTTCAGAAAATTATCAAGAAGGGTTTAAAAAAGTGCATAATTGCAGCTGCAATTAAATTGATCAGATTTTTCTTTGTGTGTGCATGTCTGCCTTCTTCACTCATGTTCTAGAGAACTTTCACACCACGCTACAATTGATAAAGGGATTAGCTCTCTTACTGAAAATCCCTGACCCTGACAGTCAAACCGAAACCTTCTCCTAACTAGTCATCACAGTCTTTTGAAGCATATCTTTCTGTTTTGTTTTTGTTATTAATTTTATTTAGTAGCAAGGAAATATATATAGTCCTTTGGATTCACTAGCGTTGGTGCAGTGAGATGCATTGTGCCCGAGGAGGCATATGACTGTGACTCTTCTTTTGAGGTTTTGCTAGAATGGGGTGGGGATGCATACTCAGCTTAAGACCAGACGTTGTAGCATCCTCGCCAGTTGACATTTGTAGGGGGATGTGCGGAATCAGCAAATTCTCTGGCTACCTGCTCACACATCCTTCCCAACTAGTACTACCGAGTTTGGGGGCTGTCCTGGCTTCATCCCTCCAGTGCAAAGAAAGCTGGGACTTCATGTCACTTCCAGCTTCCTCTGGCATACATTCCACAGTTGACATAAACCAATGAAAATCCAGGGTGTATGTGGGATCCAGCCATCAATGTGATCAATATATATAATACAGTATAACCTGACTTCTAGCTTTATTTATAACTACTGTACTATGAAAACACTTTAAGGGCAAAACTATGACTCTCTGTTTACAACTAAAATTAAATTCTGCTCATTTTCTTTTGAAAGCTAGGAAAATTGTTGACCTACTTTTTAGGTGGCAAGAAAAAGAGACACAGAGACAGCAAGCTGTTTTGTAATATATGATAAAAATGATTTTTCTTCACAAGGTCATAAACAGTTATTTGTATTCAAATGGTTTTGGCCTCACCTACTTGAGTGTCTCCTTTGATTTCTAAGATGTTGCTTTTGGAAGTGAATGGCCACAGATTGAGGGAGTAGATGTGTTCTAATTCCTTTAAAAAAAAGCTTAGCATGTGTGTTTTTCTGCATCTTTGAAGGCTGATTTGTTGTTGTTGTTGCAGACTCATATTTTGAGGGGATCAGGCAAAGGCTTGGTTATGTGATCCTTCAGCCCTCGAGCCAAGATGAATGTAACAGTAAAGCATTTATGAGACCTATGGGTGTGCTCAAATAAGCAGGTTTTCAGACTCAATTAAATGATGACTTGCTGTGCAGGAGAGGGAGGCAGAGGATCAGAGCTGAGCCTGAGTCCCTCAGCTGCTGATATAGCCAGGGTGGGGTCCCTGCCAAAGAGAGACAGCAGTTTGTCATTTAATGCCTTCCACTTCAGTTTTACCTAATCAATGGAAAACTGAGGCTGGAGCACAAAGGCTACTCTCTCCAATTTCCCTCTGGGTTATTTAATACTGTGCAGAGCTTCAGCTTCTTAACTGACAATTTCATCACCTTTCCTTATCTCACTCCCACATCCCCCCTTAGTTACCTAAGAAAAACACAAAGAAAATATACATGTAAGCGGGGGAATAGTCCCACTATTGTGAGGAACTTTCCTGGCTCCTACACTACCCTGGTGAAGTGGGCTAGCGAAAGGATCTGAGTCCTCGCTCCCACTTCCTTTACCCAGTGGCCTCCCTGCCCTTGAGGACTCCTTCTCCCATATGGCTCCCTTCAGAGTCTTTATCTTTCAGGATGAAGATGCATTTCCCTGGCAGTGTCTGGCCCATGTAGTCTATGTCTGCTTCGAGGCATCCCACCACTGGGATTGCCAGTCCATTAACTGCTGTTAGACGTACAAACTGTGTGCTGTGCATGGTCAGCTCCTCGTCTTTCAAATATTTTTGAAAATGCGACTCAGTAATGGTGGTGACTTCTGAGCCAGTATCTAACAAACATCTGGTCTTCACCGCTGCTATATATAGTTCAGCAGTTAGACAGTTTCCAAATGCTCGCTTACAGAAGTCACTAGATATGCTGACACTGCCCACATTCCTTTCAACACTGTATGCAGAGTGATTTTCCACCAAGGAGAAAAGGAGTACTAGTGGCACCTTAGAGACTAACCAATTTATTTGAGCATAAGCTTTCATGAGCTACAGCTCACTTCATCGGATGTAGCTCATGAAAGCTTATACTCAAATAAATTGGTTAGCCTCTAATGTGCCACTAGTACTCCTTTTCTTTTTGCGAATACAGACTAATAAGGCTGCTACTCTGAAACCTTTCCACCAAGGAGAGGCCTAGGAATCCTTCTGCCACTGCTTGGCCTTGTACTGTAGATGGACCACTTGCTCCTGGTGCCTCATTGGTTTTCAGTGGGTGGGACTCTGTTCTCCTTCTCAATGGACATTCCTGGCTAGTATGCCCTGGCTTTTCACAAGTGTAACAGATGTACCTTCCCAACTTATCCTTTAGTGGGGCTCTTCGGGATTCCGGTGCTCTTGGATACTTTGACATACTAATGGGATTTTTTTCTTTCATTAACTCAGTCATCACTTTTATCTTCTCCTCCTGTTGGACAGCCAGTTTTTGGACAGCCTCACTTAAACTTTCCAGTGTTAACTGTGTTTGGGGCAGAGCCTTTTCTCCAGCAGCTGTATTCACTAGGTCCCCACTTTGTGTACGGGGGTTAGGCTTGGCTGTCTCTGTCACAGGAACTTCCTCTTCTTCTGACCACATAATGGCAGCCTGCATGAGTTCATGAAACTTCTTATTGGGCTCTTCCTTAAACCTCCTTTTTATTTCGCAGTGGAGGGAATCATCCTGAAGCCCCAGCACTAACTGCTCCTTCAGAACTGTATCTGGGTCTGGAACTCGTTGAGGGTCTCGCCGCTCCACTTTGCTCATCCTCTCCTGGAGGTCATATGCATATGCCTGGATAGTTTCACTGGGCTCCTGCTTTTGCTCAAAGAACTCCTTTAGTCGGGTTCCAATAGGTACCTTATCTCCATACACTTCCAGGAGGAGTTCAAATACCTTTTCCACATCTTTTTGTCTGCCACTGCCATGAATTTTACTGTGGCCTCGGCCTGGCCCTTGAGGTGCTCCTCTACGAAGTCTACACAATCTTCTTCAGGTACTCTTAGCACACGCAGAGCCGCCTTCACAGATTTGACCCACTCCTCTACCATAATGTCTCCTGGTCTAGTCGGGAAGCCACCAAACTCCATGACCTTCCGCTCCTATGGGACATCAATAGTAGGGGGTTTCTTAGCTTCTGCTGCCTGTTGGTCTATTACCTCCTTAGCCAGTGATAAGGCTTCTCTCTGTTCTGTTCTAGCTTGTTGTAATGCCTCAGCTTGATCTGACAATCTGCGCTGAAGTTCAGAAAACTGGGCCCGTAGTTCCTCAGTTCCAGCCATGGCAGGGTTCTTGACTAGGCCTGGACAGTGCTACCAGAACTCAACCAGTAAACCAATGGGGTGGACCCTGTGGATAGGATCCTGTTCGTGCTGCCAATTATGTAAGCGGGGGAATAGTCCCGCTATTGTGGGGAACTTTCCTGGCTTCTGCACTACCCCGGTGAAGTGGGCTAGCGAAAGGATCTGAGTCCTCGCTCCCACTTCCTTTACCCAGTGGCCTCCCTGTCCTTGAGGACTCCCCTTCCACTTTCCTGTCTGGCGGAGTCCTCATAACCCCAACAAGGCTGGGCCCAGGATTCCTGGGGGGCTTGACCCCCAACCCTGCTGTGGTCACCTAGGACAGGGGCTAGGGTGTCCCCACTCTGGGGTATTCTCTCTGCACTAGGTACTTCTCTGACCCACTGACCATTACATACAAGTTAAAGCAAATGCAAGTTATATATCCTATTGTACTGGTGCTGTTATTTAATCAACAATTAATTTTAAAAAGAATAAGGAAAAATGGGAAAGGTTAAAGGAAACACATCAACCTACACTTGCTCTGGTAGGACCCCTCTACCCAGTGTCACCCCCGCCCTGTCGGGGTTACAGTTCAAGCCTGGCCTGCAGAGCCTCTTGGCTGAGGCGTCTCCCTGTGCTGGGCCCGCTGCCCAGGGTCCCCCTCACTCTCCCCAGCTGCTCACCACACCCAGCTCTGGATTGCTCCAGCCCCAGCTCCACCACTCTGTCTCAGCACTGCTGCTGCTGCTCTGTCTCCAGCTCCCTGGGCTGCTTCCTTGGCCCCCTCTGCCTCTGGTTGCTACAGCTCTGCTCCCAGGACAGGTCTGCTCTGCAGGCTTCTGTGACTCTGTTCCCAGCACTGACCTGCTTTCTGGGCTGCTTTCCTGGCCCCTCTGGCTCTGGTTGCTGCTGCTCTGCTCCCAGGGCAAGTCTGCTCTCTCTGGGCTGTGCCTCTGGTTTTGGGGCTGCAGCTCTGCTCGCAGGACAGGGTCTGCTCTCTCTGGACTGCTTTTCTGGTCCCTCTGGATCTGGCATAGCTCTGCTCCCCAGCTTAGCTTGGGCCCCTGCTTTCTCCTTAGCTCAGCCCCACTCTGTCTGACCCAGGCAAATCCAGCTCACACGGAGGACGGGACCTCTCTGGCCTCCTGATTAGCCTGCCCGCCCTGTTATTCAGGCTGATCAGGAGCATTGGCCTCTCCCCATTGTTCCTGGGGGCTGTCAGTCTCAGGGTCCTGATTCCCCATCGACCCTTCCCCCTTTTTAGTACTGGGAGCTAGCAACTAAAACACCCCCACTGAATGTTAGTAAGGGGGCAACAGTCCCCTTACATACACATGAAAAATAATTTAACTAAATGGCCCTCAACCCAGGGGGCTGAGATGTTCAAAACAGACGAGCAAGATTATGCAGCTATGCAATAGGAATACCATAGCAGGGGCTCAAGGGAATTACATCAGCTTTTTTTTTTTAAGGAGGACGAAAAATCCTGACGAGGGTTACGAGCTGTCTGGGTCTAATCTGCATGGTCCTCACTGATGTCAAAGCATCCTGAATGAAATAACAGGGGGAATGTACAGGGCTGTTGTAACCCACTGTTTTGGTGCTGAGAAAATCCCAGGCACATACTTTCATATTAAACCCTATAGAACTGAAAGGAAGATTTGAAGCACAGGTTCTTTCTAAATAATCCTGTTTAAATGTAATCTATTTCACCTTCATGCCCTCTTTGTCTGTCTCTCTCACTCATGACTTGGCAATGCCTTTCATGTCTCTTTGTATGCCTCCCTCCTCCAGTGCTCTGAGATACCTTATTCTCCTGCAAATCCCTCCTCAGAATCTACTTCTTCTGCCTGCCTGCCCTCACTAATCTCTACTTGGTTGCTGCTCTTTGCCACTTTTCTCCTTAGACCACAAAATAGAATAGCATTTCAGGTGGAAAAAATACCAAACTCCCCTCCCCTCAAGATGTTCAACATTACAAGATAATGCAGCTGATTGCAAATCAAATTAAGAACCACATTGAGTCAACTCTGGGAGCAGATATGTCTTGGAAGGGGTTGGGACCATGCTTCCCAGGGACTGACAGAATGAAGGTCAATCTGCCCAGTCCCCAGCGAGACTTCAGGGAGGAACTGTACCTCAGTAAGGCTCAATCTCTCTTGGTTCTTTGCTTGATGTAGCCACAGTCTAGTCCAAAGAACAAAATAACTTTTTCACCTCTCCCATCCTGCACTGACAACACCTTGCTTCCCTTTGTGTGGCTGATGTTGTCATTTGTTTTCACACCAATTGGAGTGCAAGCACTTCAGGGTGGGGGGGCTCTTGTTTGACTTTATATCTATATAGCACCGTGCACACATAGGGCTCTAAGTAATAATCATAACTAAGACTACAATTTAGTCAAGGGTATTTTTAGTAAAAGTCATGGACATGTCACAGGCAATAAACAAAAATTCATGGCCCGTAACCTGTCCATGACCATTACTATAAATACCCCTAACTTAATCTTAGCTGGGGAGTCCCGAGGGGGCTGCTGCTCTGGAGTGCCTTGGGGCGCTGCTGCTCTGTGGGGCCTGACACCAGCCTCACCGTCCACTGCTCGGACCATCTGCGTGGCCAGTGGCACTAGTCACTGCTTGGGTGCCCCCTGCTCTGACCATCCCCAGGGCTGCTGCCCAGGTGGTCCCTGGGGCCAACTGCCAAGAGCCACTGAGCAGCGGGTGCTCTGGCCACCCCCTGGGCCATTCACTGGCCACTGCTCGGGCGGTCCCCAGGGCCAGCTGTCCGGGGCCGCATGGGTAGTAGCTGGTGCTGCTGGCCCCGAGTCTGCTCCAGCAGCGGCCAGCGTGGCTGTCTCAGGGGCTGCCTAAGCAGTGACTGAGAAGCATGACTTCCGTGACCTCCGTGACAGACACGCAGCCTTCATCATAACAGTAACCAATGTGATGGTTCTGACATGCACACAAAGTAAAGTAACTGAGAAGGAAATTGGTAAGCAGCCAACAGCAGAACCACATTGATCTGGAGAGAAAATTTAATTAAGCCCTAGAAAAGAGGTTGATTTTACAAAAATGGAAATTGGCAAATAAGTTATATCTTGGAAGATGGCAGAGTGAACAAATCTAAAATGTCACTTTCAGTTGTATCTTAATGAAAAAAGTTGGTCATAAAGAGAAAAATAAGGTCTTTAATCTTAGAGTATGTCTTCAACGGAGCTGAAAGATGTAAATTCCAGGTCCAGGAGGCATATCCATGCTGGCTCTAATCAAGTTAGCGTGCTAAAAATAGAAGTGTGGCCACAGCAGCATGAGTGATGGGAGAGGCTAGCCATCCTGAATACATGCCTATAGTCTCAATGGGACAGCAATCAGGGCAGCTAGCCCCTCCCACTTCCATGTTCTATTTTAGTGCAATAGCTTGATCAGAGATGGTGTCCTCACAGTGGAATTTATAGAGCTGGGGGCAGTGCAGACATACCCTTAGTTATATTTTGAGCTTGATCCTCTTCAGAGCTTACTTGTCTCATTGACTAGCTTTGTGAGTGGAGGGCTGGCAGAATCAGACCATGTGTGGTGAATGATTAATCCTACAGTAGTGTGATAGTTGTGCACTTTGTGGTAATAGTGTAATAACTTAATACTTCACATGGATATAGCTTTTCAGTAGATCAGGAGATCTCAAGGGCCCAGATTCTCAAAGGGATTTAAGTGCCTAACTCCCTTCCACCCTATTTCCCTTTCCCCTCCCTGAAAAACAATACATTCATCTTTTAAAGCAGAAAGTATTTTTAATTATTAGTATTTGTATTGTGGTAGTGCAGAGGCTCCTTATGTTATATAATAAAATCTAGCTCTTATATGGCATATTTCCTCAGTCAGTATCATTATCTCCATTTTTCAAATAGGGAAACTGAGGCACAGGGTGTGACTTACCTAAGGTCATCCAAAGGGCCACTGGCAGAATTGGAAATAGATCCCCAGCTCTAAGATTCTGGTCTGTACCAGAATTCAAAACCTGAAATTGATAGGGGGCACCAAAGATATTTTTAAGCCACTCTTGCACCCAACCCACCCTGCACTGCGCCAGGGACTGGAGAAACCTCTCACATAATTTAGACAGCTGTGGGGGCCTAAGTAGCCTCCCTCAGTAAGGTTGAGGCTTTGCCCCTGACACAACCCACCTACCCCCAGCCCTGTTCCTGGACCTTCCCTATGCCCCTAATTGCTAGGGGATTCTCAGAAGGCAGCCTTACAACTGTCCTCCAAAATGCCTGCATCATTGGAATCCTCCCCCAGCCACAACAAGGGCTTTTAGAGCCCTTTAATACTTCTCAAGACTTTTTATCTGACATAAAAAGACCTGAGGAATAGGGCTGCCAGCTGTCCAGTTTTCAACCAGAACGCCCAGTCGTAAAGGGACCTGGCGGCTCCGATCGGCACCACCAACCGGGCCATTAAAAGTCTGCTCAGCGGAAGTGGGAGCCCGGGGTTAAGGCAGGCTCCTTGCCTGTCCTGGCTTCATGCAGCTCCCGGAAACGGCTACCAGGTTCTTGTGGCCCCTAGGCGCATAGGCGGCCAAGGAGGCTCCGCGAGGAGCTCCCTTCCCAAGAGCCAGCTCCGCAGCTCCCATTGGTCAGGAACTGCAACCAATGGGAGCTGCTGGGGCGGTGCCTGCAGGTGCAAGGGCAGCATGCCGAGCCTCTCTGGCTGCCCATGTGCCTAGGGGCTGCTGGGACGTGGCGGCCACTTCCTGGGAGCTGTGGTAAGTACAGCCGGGACCCCATCCCCCAACCTCCTGCCCCATCCCGAGCCCCTTCCTGCACCCCAAATCCCTCATCCCCAGCCCTGCCCCAGAGCTCAAACTCCCAGCCAGAGCACTTACCCTCCTCTCACACCCCAACCCCCATCCCAGCTTGGTGAAAATGAGTGAGGGTGGGGTAAAGCGAGTGATGGAGGGAGGGGAGATGGAATGAGGGGGGGTGGGGCCCCAGAGAAGGGGTGGGACAGGGCTGCAGGGGAGGGGCGGGGCAGAGGGTGGGGCAGGGGTGTTTGGTTTTGAGTGAATAGAAAGCTGGCAACCTTACTGAGGAATGGAGAGAGGATGTAGTTGAGAGTCCCTTTTTTGAAGGCCTTATAATTTAATTACTGGCAATCACAAATTAAGCATTTATTTATCTTTATTTTTTCCATGCATGGGGTAAACTGCCGTAACAATTTATTTAGTAATGTCACTATGTCAGTAGTTATCTGTGTGTCACTGCCCATAGGTGGGTCAGCATGCAATGCAGGGGAGGGGAGGGGAAAAAGCAGCAAAAGAGAAAAAAGGGTAAGAATTGGCATAAAAGGAAGCACTTATACCCAATGTGAAGGGCCAAATTCTGCTTTCAGATACACTATTGCAAAAAAGCAGAGATTCATAAATATTAATCCAAATAATTTGAAATACCACAAAAGACTTTCACTCTCAACTAGCTAGGCATGGGCAGTTCCAGCCTCCACAACTGGAACTACCTGCCCCCCCCCCCCACACACAGTTGCACTGTGGGCAACATTACTACAATCAGGAACTGTTGGACAATTTTTAACTTTGGTTTTGTAATGGAAAGTTCCTTCCCAGATGACTGTGGTCCAGACAGGCTCTTCCCTATTCACTCCTCCTATGGCCCTGCCTTACTTTTTCCTTCTCAGACAATAGTAGGGAAGGTGAGTACCCCTTCAAGAGATTATGCCAACAAAACTATATTAGATTAGATTAGCTGTTATCACCATCCTTCCATGTGTGGGCCTGAATTTTTCTATCCAGGCAAGAGAGTAGCCCCATACTGTGACCTCAACTTGTAGTTTCCTGCACTGGGGATGAGGCCTTCAGACCTTCTAGCTGGTCAAAATATTTCCATTCCGTGTGGCATAAACTTTGTTTTTCCACATCGAACATGCAAGACACTTAACAAAAAACATAAAAGGTTCTGGTGGCTAATGCAAAGGAATTAGTATTCTCCATCTGTGTTTGAAATCCTCCTAAAAAGTCACACTATTCATAATGTAATCTTTCCTGTCAGCTTTCTCGAGCTGGTTGTTTTTAAGAAAGCTTCATCTTTCAACTGCTGGTTGCTACCTTAGATGGTTAAAGAGGGGATTTCCTCTGTACATCTAGGTCTGTGAATGTCATTCTTTTTTCTACCTATTTTAAATGTTTGGTCAGACCAGCAATTTGTGTATTGTCTTAGAAGAGAGATAGAAAGAGGTTTTGTTTTTTTATTTTAGTCAATAGATTCATTTTCTAATGTAGAATGAGTTTTGAATAAAATGCTGAGCTAAACTGCACAGAAAGAACATGCCTGGGTCTAAGCAGCTAATCAGAACTACCAGTACATACCAGACACAGCAAAGATTACTAAACGCTGCTTTTGTGGCACACCTGTGTTCTTCCACATATCTGAAAGTCAGGAAATAAGATAGAAGCCAGAAAGTAAAACAGAAATATTACCCTGTTTATATTTTATTATGGTCATAATGATGTAATTCAATATAACTTTAATCACAGTAATAGTCAGTATAATAAAACAAAGCACATGACAGAGTTGAGATATTGCTTCAACTCCCCTATTAATAACTCTGGAAGCCCCATGGAGCCTTATGTTTAGCTGATAGACTATAAGAATAGCAGAATCGTGCAGAAGGTCTAACACAAACTATGTTTAGTAACTCTTGCAGTCTTTGGTTTTTCTCCTCATCATCTAGATTTCCTGCCGGCATTGTTTCTTATTTTCCCGCTGACAGCCCAAGTGTAGCCAGTTGCACTTTAAGTTAAAGTACCATATATAAATGTCATAATTAGTCATGCAACGACCACCACCACAAACAGCAATGTGCTTAAATGAAGAATGAAGAAGCATTTTGGCAAATACAAGTAACAAATGTCTAGCATAACTATGATAACTGTTATAACATACATATTCCATCAAAAAACCATAAAAGAACATTCAACCATGTTAAACTGCACTCAAATCTCGCCCCTTCCCCATGTCATTACAGTTAACATAGAACCCATCATGGATTTTGTACGTTTACCTTGCAATTGTTTACACTGAATTTGATCTGCCATTGTATCTGTTCCCCAGTTGCCTAGATTAGTTGTGCTTGCTTGAAAAGCCATATCATAGTCAAAGAGGGCTGGAGTTTGCCTTGCTTTCTGTCATCTTTTACATCATCCTGAGGGCCTCCTGTGAGATTTCTGTCTTTTTAAAGATAAAGGATTTAGGTTTTAATTAAAGCCTTTTTCCAACTGGAGCTGAGGAACTGAGCTCATGTAATCAATGGATTCTCCCCCTTTCCTGAATGGAGAGCAGTAATGGGTTATCTGATTTAGGTTGTGTAGTACTACCAGATATATCCCAAAACTAGGCCCTCTGAACACTTTAGAGTTTTGGAGGGAGAGGTGAAGCATCCCATTCAAATATCTCAACCCAAACTACATTGATATGGTAGGATTGGGGCCTGAGTTCCATGCAGCTAGGCTAGTATTGGCTCTAATGGTGATCCATCTGGTCAGAGCTCCTGTAGGATGGGTTGGACTGTTCTCATGCTGTCTATCCTCACTGAAGAAAAAGCCTGTACAACTTTAAGCAGATATCAAAAAATGTAATTTTAAAAAGCTACCCATTGTCCTTACTAGAGTACTTTTGTGGGGAAAAAAGGAACTATTTGATAACTAGCCTGTAGTGGTTTCACAACCCAGTCCTTGTAATATCATCATCATTTCCATGTTTCTGTCAGGCTAAACATTTCAGTTTTCCTTTGCCTAAAATTTCTCAATTCCTCCTACCCCCAATCATAGCACACAAACAACCACTCCCCCTCAAAAAATCCCTCTCCCAAAACCTGAGGTTTCATGCTTTTGTGAAAGTGTCAAAAAGATTTTATTATTTTTATTCTCTGAAATTTCTCTTTCAGATCTAATTGTGTGATTATTGCCACCAACAAAGGATTGTGGCAGCGTGAAAAGAATGAAGCAAGAGGGGGAGAGAAAGAAGAGGAGGTGGCTGATTATCAGTGTGAATACACACATACATCAGCAGTCAGCAGCTATGAGAAAAGAAAAATAGAAAGAGCACGCGGCTATGTTTTTAACATTTCCTTATGCATAATGAAGCTCTTAAAGAATTAACCTATTTGGCAATTTTGGGCCACAAAAATCTTTTTGTTACACTTGTAGAAAATTTGTATTTTGAATGGAGTAAACTTTTATGCATAGTGCTGATATTAATAGGTAGATTAGATAAGGATGGTTTTTAATGTACATTTGTACAGCACTCAGCATGATGGGATGCCATAGGGCATGCCTAACCTACCCTGTATTACCCCTTGATGAGTTAGTGGAGTGTTGTACAAGCTTCCTGCCCAGGAAGCCAAAAATTTCACTTCAGGTAATCTTGACACTTGACTCAATAATACCCTCATTTGGGTATGTTTGTTACAAACCCACATACAAAAAGGGCCATAACAAAGAATTCCCAAATAAGCAAAAGGTGCTTCTAGCTTTCAGGGTTCCTCTGAAGCCTGCCCTCTAAGCCATTCCCAGGCCTCTCAGGGTTCTCGCTCAGTCTTTGTGTCTCTCCTTATGGCAGAGTCCCAGCTCTCCTCCTGGAGCTTGGAGAGTTCAAACAATTATTATCCCTTTCCTTGCCAGGAGTCCTCAGTTCTCTTCCTGGAGCTGGGTTGAAATTTATCTCCTTCAGCTGGTCCCATTTAGTCCTCAGATTCAGAGGGTTTGGCAGCCCTCTTCTGAGGGTGCCTGTTAACTCAGAGCCCTGGAAGAGTCTTCTTATTCCCTTTAGTATCTGCAGATAGCTACTCTACTGTGAACACGGAGGCAATCATTTATGGTGGCCCCTTCTCCCATCTCATTCCTCATTGGCTGGTTGAGACAGGAGCCCTGCCTCACCCTGTCTGCAAGGCTCCAGGTTGCAGATCCTTAAAGATACCAATACCGGGATTCCTTCTAAATACTACTTCCTTCTAAATACTACTTCTTCTTGGGACCTTTTTCCTCTCTCCACATATCTTCTCAGGCTTTGTGTAGCAGAGCACCCCAGATTCTTAAAGGGCCATGCCGTGTGATGGGGAGGACTGACCAGTAGGTTGTATTGCCCTTAAAGGGAAGAGTACCCCATCACAGGGGGGTTGGTCCTGATTGGGTTCAGGGGGCACTACTCTAATGCAAATTATAAATAGACTAACTTTATATTGAAATGGATTAGATTTGTCACTTTTCTTCTGGATTGTCTCCATCATATAACAAGGAATTCTAGAGGGTTATTGTCTAGGTTATAGCCTACTGTACTGGTGCTGTATTTTCTTACAACACGATATCTGATTCTTCAGCTTACTCTCATACACTAGCATATGCAAAGACCTGATACAAAATAGCAGGTGATAAGGAAGATGCAGGCTATGGCTATGCTAGACTTCTCCCCTTAAAGTTCCCTGCCATTGCTACTAGTGATGCAGCTTCACCAATGGCAGTGAAGCGGCCGGTGTAGGCCAGCCATTTGGCATTTTTATCACTGTGTGGTCTAGACATGCAGCCTGTCTGTGTTGGTACACACATCACTGGTACCACAGGTGTAATATCACGGGTGGTAACAATGGTGAAAACATTTTAAAAGAAAGCTGGTGTGGCATAGTCTCAGTTGTATACAACTGTGGTGTACAACCTTTTCAGTTTGGGGGAGGAGGGCGGGTAAACATATTTCCAAAGGATCAAGGCTCCACAATCCACCCGTTGGGACAGATTCTCTGCCCTGTTCTGCACTTTTGCACTGCTTGGGTGCTTCAATGGAAGAGGAAGCCAACCACAAATCTCCTACTGATGATTCCTCCTGTATGGGGTAGTCCTTGGTGGGTGTGTAGCCAGAATAGTCAGCAGAAGGAATGTTGGTGGCAAAGAGGGGGAATAGATGGAACATGGTCCTCCTTTCCCCCCTTCTCCTTGTCTGCCATGGATGACTGTGGCCCGGGAGAGAGCCATTCTTTGATAGGTGTCCCCTGGGCTCATTCAAATCTAGTCAAGCGCCTATCCTACTTTTCCTGGGGCTCCCACCTCCGGGCAATGAAACAGGCAATAGAGCAGCCACAGCTACCATCTCCTCCTTGGGATGCCACAGGTGACCACTAAGGGGGGTGCTGTAGCAGGAACATGACAGCAAGCCATCAGAGCTGCTTCTGAGATTTGCATTATGTTGTCTACAATTGTGCTAGCTGCAAATATGATAGTAGCCGTATTGGTTAATTATCAAGCTGTAAAAAAGACCTATCAGAGAAGTGGTGTTTGTCTATTGTGAGGAAGCCAAGAAAGGACAACTAGCAACCATGATAAATATTTTGCCCAGTTAATGCTGGTAACTATAGTTGAAACAGTTGTAGTTCTTTGTAGCCAGCTTAGGGTTCATTGGGTTTGGTGTCTTCTGCTAACCTGGAGAACTCCATAATAACAGTAGAGAGCTTTTCTACATAGCTTTTCATCAGTAGATCTCAAAGTACTTTACAAAAGAGGTCAGTATAATAATTCCTGTTTTACAGATGGGGAAACTGAGGTACAGAGAGGTGAAGTGAGTTGCCCAAGTCACCCACCAAAGCAGTGGCAGAGTCTGAAACTGAAATCAATTCTTCCAAGTCCCTGTCTGATATCTTATTTACTATGCCACGATGTCTCCCAGTGTTTGTTTACTGTGAGTGAGGCCAGAATGAGCTGCCCTTATTCCAGTGGATCTCTAATATATTACTTTATGCTTTGAGTTGCAAGGTTTTACCAAATATACAGTATGTATAAATATATATATATTTGTGTATTTTTGTAGCCATATATTGCAAACATCTGATCGTTGCAGCAGTATTAATAAAAACATAATTAAAATATTAGGCCAAATTGTGCCCTCAGATGTGTGTGCAGAGCTCTTATTGGGAGTCAATGTGAGTTGTGTGTATCTCAGGGTAGAATCTGGCCTACTGTATTTAAAAATATTATATACACTTAATATTGTTTTGTTAGCCTTTACTTCCCTCTCCTTTCTAGTTTGTCACACTTAGAAACAAAACAAGTGACTATATGGTGCTGCAGTGGAAAGATATGACGATATTTTTTAATATGCAACCCCCTATGCAACAATGAGAACGCTATAGTCCAATACTCTACTGAATAGAGACATGACAGACAGGAGGCATATTATCATGGCAACAGAAAACATGTACACTATGCAAAATACAGTGCAAAATAATAGACATAAAGAATTCTCTGGTTTCAGAGGAACAGCCGTGTTAGTCTGTATTCGCAAAAAGAAAAGGAGTACTTGTGGCACCTTAGAGACTAACCAATTTATTTGAGCATGAGCTTTCGTGAGCTACAGCTCACTTCATCAGATGTTTACCGTGGAAACTGCAGCAGACTTTATATACACACAGAAATCATGAAACAATACCTCCTCCCACCCCACTGTCCTGCTGGTAATAGCTTATCTAAAGTGATCAACAGGTGGGCCATTTCCAGCACAAATCCAGGTTTTCTCACCCTCCACCCCCCCACACAAATTCACTCTCCTGCTGGTGCTAGCCCATCCAAAGTGACAACTCTTTACATAATCAAGTCGGGCTATTTCCTGCATAGATCAAGGTTTTCTCACATCCCCCCCACCCCCATACACACACAAACTCACTCTCCTGCTGGTAATAGCTCATCTAAACTGACCATTCTCCAGGTTTAAATCCAAGTTAAACCAGAACATCTGGGGGGGGGGGGGGGTAGGAAAAAGCAAGAGGAAACAGGCTACCTTGCATAATGACTTAGCCACTCCCAGTCTCTATTTAAGCCTAAATTAATAGTATCCAATTTGCAAATGAATTCCAATTCAGCAGTTTCTCGCTGGAGTCTGGATTTGAAGTTTTTTTGTTTTAAGATAGCGACCTTCATGTCTGTGATTGCGTGACCAGAGAGATTGAAGTGTTCTCCGACTGGTTTATGAATGTTATAATTCTTGACATCTGATTTGTGTCCATTTATTCTTTTACGTAGAGACTGTCCAGTTTGACCAATGTACATGGCAGAGGGGCATTGCTGGCACATGATGGCATAGATCACATTGGTGGATGTGCAGGTGAACGAGCCTCTGATAGTGTGGCTGATGTTATTAGGCCCTGTGATGGTGTCCCCTGAATAGATATGTGGGCACAATTGGCAACGGGCTTTGTTGCAAGGATAAGTTCCTGGGTTAGTGGTTCTGTTGTGTGGTATGTGGTTGTTGGTGAGTATTTGCTTCAGGTTGCGGGGCTGTCTGTAGGCAAGGACTGGCCTGTCTCCCAAGACTTGTGAGAGTGTTGGGTCATCCTTTAGGATAGGTTGTAGATCCTTAATAATGCGTTGGAGGGGTTTTAGTTGGGGGCTGAAGGTGACGGCTAGTGGCGTTCTGTTATTTTCTTTGTTAGGCCTGTCCTGTAGTAGGTAACTTCTGGGAACTCTTCTGGCTCTATCAATCTGTTTCTTTACTTCTGCAGGTGGGTATTGTAGTTGTAAGAAAGCTTGACAGAGATCTTGTAGGTGTTTGTCTCTGTCTGAGGGGTTGGAGCAAATGCGGTTGTATCGCAGAGCTTGGCTGTAGACGATGGATCGTGTGGTGTGGTCAGGGTGAAAGCTGGAGGCATGCAGGTAGGAATAGCGGTCAGTAGGTTTACGGTATAGGGTGGTGTTTATGTGGCCATTGTTTATTAGCACTGTAGTGTCCAGGAAGTGGATCTCTTGTGTGGACTGGACCAGGCTGAGGTTGGTGGTGGGATGGAAATTGTTGAAATCATGGTGGAATTCCTCAAGGGCTTCTTTTCCATGGGTCCAGATGATGAAGATGTCATCAATATAGCGCAAGTAGAGTAGGGGCTTTAGGGGACGAGAGCTGAGGAAGCGTTGTTCTAAATCAGCCATAAAAATGTTGGCATACTGTGGGGCCATGCGGGTACCCATAGCAGTGCCGCTGATCTGAAGGTATACATTGTCCCCAAATGTGAAATAGTTATGGGTAAGGACAAAGTCACAAAGTTCAGCCACCAGGTTAGCCGTGACATTATCGGGGATAGTGTTCTTGACGGCTTGTAGTCCATCTTTGTGTGGAATGTTGGTGTAGAGGGCTTCTACATCCATAGTAGCCAGGATGGTGTTATCAGGAAGATCACCGATGGATTGAAGTTTCCTCAGGAAGTCAGTGGTGTCTCGAAGGTAGCTGGGAGTGCTGGTAGCGTAGGGCCTGAGGAGGGAGTCTACATAGCCAGACAATCTCAGGCATTGGCACCCTGACAGCAGGATTGTCTGGCTATGTAGACTCCCTCCTCAGGCCCTACGCTACCAGCACTCCCAGCTACCTTCGAGACACCACTGACTTCCTGAGGAAACTTCAATCCATCGGTGATCTTCCTGATAACACCATCCTGGCTACTATGGATGTAGAAGCCCTCTACACCAACATTCCACACAAAGATGGACTACAAGCCGTCAAGAACACTATCCCCGATAATGTCACGGCTAACCTGGTGGCTGAACTTTGTGACTTTGTCCTTACCCATAACTATTTCACATTTGGGGACAATGTATACCTTCAGATCAGCGGCACTGCTATGGGTACCCGCATGGCCCCACAGTATGCCAACATTTTTATGGCTGATTTAGAACAACGCTTCCTCAGCTCTCGTCCCCTAAAGCCCCTACTCTACTTGCGCTATATTGATGACATCTTCATCATCTGGACCCATGGAAAAGAAGCCCTTGAGGAATTCCACCATGATTTCAACAATTTCCATCCCACCACCAACCTCAGCCTGGTCCAGTCCACACAAGAGATCCACTTCCTGGACACTACAGTGCTAATAAACAATGGCCACATAAACACCACCCTATACCGTAAACCTACTGACCGCTATTCCTACCTGCATGCCTCCAGCTTTCACCCTGACCACACCACACGATCCATCGTCTACAGCCAAGCTCTGCGATACAACCGCATTTGCTCCAACCCCTCAGACAGAGACAAACACCTACAAGATCTCTGTCAAGCTTTCTTACAACTACAATACCCACCTGCAGAAGTAAAGAAACAGATTGATAGAGCCAGAAGAGTTCCCAGAAGTTACCTACTACAGGACAGGCCTAACAAAGAAAATAACAGAACGCCACTAGCCGTCACCTTCAGCCCCCAACTAAAACCCCTCCAACGCATTATTAAGGATCTACAACCTATCCTAAAGGATGACCCAACACTCTCACAAGTCTTGGGAGACAGGCCAGTCCTTGCCTACAGACAGCCCCGCAACCTGAAGCAAATACTCACCAACAACCACATACCACACAACAGAACCACTAACCCAGGAACTTATCCTTGCAACAAAGCCCGTTGCCAATTGTGCCCACATATCTATTCAGGGGACACCATCACAGGGCCTAATAACATCAGCCACACTATCAGAGGCTCGTTCACCTGCACATCCACCAATGTGATCTATGCCATCATGTGCCAGCAATGCCCCTCTGCCATGTACATTGGTCAAACTGGACAGTCTCTACGTAAAAGAATAAATGGACACAAATCAGATGTCAAGAATTATAACATTCATAAACCAGTCGGAGAACACTTCAATCTCTCTGGTCACGCAATCACAGACATGAAGGTCGCTATCTTAAAACAAAAAAACTTCAAATCCAGACTCCAGCGAGAAACTGCTGAATTGGAATTCATTTGCAAATTGGATACTATTAATTTAGGCTTAAATAGAGACTGGGAGTGGCTAAGTCATTATGCAAGGTAGCCTGTTTCCTCTTGCTTTTTCCTACCCCCCCCCCCCAGATGTTCTGGTTTAACTTGGATTTAAACCTGGAGAATGGTCAGTTTAGATGAGCTATTACCAGCAGGAGAGTGAGTTTGTGTGTGTATGGGGGTGGGGGGGATGTGAGAAAACCTTGATCTATGCAGGAAATAGCCCGACTTGATTATGTAAAGAGTTGTCACTTTGGATGGGCTAGCACCAGCAGGAGAGTGAATTTGTGTGGGGGGGTGGAGGGTGAGAAAACCTGGATTTGTGCTGGAAATGGCCCACCTGTTGATCACTTTAGATAAGCTATTACCAGCAGGACAGTGGGGTGGGAGGAGGTATTGTTTCATGATTTCTGTGTGTATATAAAGTCTGCTGCAGTTTCCACGGTAAACATCTGATGAAGTGAGCTGTAGCTCACGAAAGCTCATGCTCAAATAAATTGGTTAGTCTCTAAGGTGCCACAAGTACTCCTTTTCTTTTTTTAAAGAATTCTCTGTTTTATTTCTTCCCAGTCATGGCTGAACTTCACTCCTCCTGACTACTGAACTTTCTAACCCTTGTCCTTTCTACTGTCACTCATTCTTTAACTCAAGTTAAAGAACCTCTTAGTTTTTTAACTTTCTTCCATAACTAATGTCTTCTCTTTCCTTATTGCATAATTGCCAGCACTCTTCCCAAGCACCATTGACATGCTCTTTCCACATATCTTTCATTGCCTGGTGAGGCTGGAGAAAACATTGCATGGGGGAAGAGGAGCACACTAACATTGATTTGTTTAGGTCCTGCCCAACGTTCAAAGGCTTTGGGTTTTTAGATGCTCCCTGCTGCAAATGGAGCAATTTCTTGGCATATTCCCTCCTTTATTAATAGTATCAAGGAGGCTGGGATGGTGCCTCCTGTAATGCCAGAGGTCCATTGCAAAGGCAGCAGTTGAAATATATTATGCTTACTATTTCTTGGCATCTCCTGGACCGCTTTCCTATTCCATTCCATCATTAAATATGTGCCATTAGGGAAGTCTGTTACTATGACATATGGCAGCATTCCTAGCTGTTTGAGCTGATTATAGAAGTCAGATTTTGGAGGTGCTGAAAGTACTGTTCTTCATTTCTACTCAGTGGTTATAAATATTATAGCTAAATAGCTTGTCAGACTGAGTACAGTTCTGCTGCACATCCTCCACACAGCTGTACTGTGGAGTAGAGCAATTTTGCAATCAAAAACAGTTTATGTAGAGCAGAGGTCAGAGCTGTAAGCAAATCCACAATGTAACAGGGATCTACTTATCACTGGGTGTCATGAATTATTTTATACTCCTTCTTGGAGATTGGTGCAATGTATTGTTGAACAGTACAGCATATCTAAACAAAATGGCCTTAGTTGGCAACCATTTATTCCAGGTCAGAAGGGAAACAATAAGAAGATGCTAGGAAGGAGGGGAGATGTCCCTCCATACACAAATGAAACCCTGTGGGACATGATTTAGAACAAGTTAATTATATGAAGTTTCTGGGCCAGCTCCTCAGAGGGGGGAGCAGAGGGGAGGGCAGGGGGGAAATCAGTCTAACTTCAGGTTTCAGAGTAGCAGCTGTGTTAGTCTGTATTCGCAAAAAGAAAAGGAGGACTTGTAGCACTTTAGAGACTAACAGATTTATTTGAGCATAAGCTTTCGTGAGCTGCATCCGATGAAGTGAGCTGTAGCTCACGAAAGCTTATGCTCAAATAAATCTGTTAGTCTCTAAGGTGCCACAAGTACTCCTTTTCTTTTAGTCTAGCTTCAGTGATTTCAGTAGAATACTGCTGATTTACACCAGCTGAGGATCTGATCTCCTATCAGAGATGAACTTGAACTAAAACCTCAGATCCAAAACCCTCCTATTTTTAGGTGAGTTCAAAATTCAGCGATCTAGAACAGAATTTGATAATTAGCTACTAATGGGCTAAATCATAATATCAGAACTGAACAATCCTGGTTTTGGGGTGTTCAAAATCTAGATCTGAATATTGTGGCTTCATACCTGCCTTAGGCCAAGTCTGCACTAAAAAATTAGGTCGAAGGAAGCCTGTTAATGTATGTGTCTACACTACTGGGTCCTTTAAACCCATCTAAGTCTCCCCTTATGACGACTTCTGTAATCCACCTCTGCGAGAGGCGCGGTGCTTAATTCGATTTTCATGGGTCAACTGTGAGGTAGTGCAGATGTCGCATTGTGTAATTTGACTAAATTGGCCTCCAGGTGGTGTCCCACAATGCTCATCTGTGACTGCTCTGGAGATCATTCTCAATTCGCTGCACTGCAGCCAGGTACACAGGAAAAAGCCCATGCTAAAGCCCCAGGAATTTATGATTTCCCATTTCCTGTTTGATCAGCACTGGGAGTATGCCAGCTTGACCACAGCTGATCATGGAGACTACATGCCCAAAATGCGCTCCAGCCTGGTCTGCACAGGAGATGGTGGATCTCCTCGCTGTGTGGGGAGAAGGTTCTGTGCAGGCAGAGCTCCGATCCAGCAGAAGAAACGCTGACATCTATGCAAAGTTCGCTCGTGGAATGGGGGAGAAGGGCTACACGAGGGACACACAGCAGTGCCGTGTGAAAATGAAAGAACTTCGCCAAGCGTAGCAGAAGGCAAGGGACGAAAACAGTCGTTCTGGTGCTGAACCCCACACATGCCAGTTCTACAACAAGCTGCATGCGATTCTTGGGGCACCAGCACCCCCACAAGCAACGTGGACACCTCACAGGTGTGTGAGTCTAGGGACAACAAGGAGGATGATATGGTGGGTGAAGAAGAGGAGGAGGAGGAGAATGGGAGACAGGCGAGCGGTGGATCCATTCTCCCCGAGAGCCAGGAAATATTTTTAACCTTGGTGCCCTGTGGGTCACAGGACATCATGATGGCCGACCGTGATGCTGGGGAAGGCACCTCTGGTGAGTATACAGTTAGAATCAAAGCCCAGTTAAACCTTAGTGGGCGCGCACGTTTCGTGATATTGCATGTTTGCTGGGAAGAAAAAGTGAGGTGCTGTGGCTCTCTGCTTACAAGAGGCCACTCCAGCTACGCAGAGGCTGGCCCCCGGAAAAGAATGATTAAGTGGACTGGGTTAGCTCAGGAATTCTCCATGCATTTCTCTAGGAAACTTTCATGGAGGTACTCTGCAATCCTTTGGAGAAGGTTTCTGGGCAGGGCAGTGTTATTTCTTCCACCATGGTAGGACACTTTCCCACGCAACTCCTGAATTAATTCTGCTGGCATCATTGAGGTACACAGCATAGCAGTATAAGGACTGGGTCTATACCCAGACACTTGCAGCATCTCCTTCCTTTCCGGCTCTGTTACCCTCAGGAAACTGATATCACATAGGGTCGGGTAGGGGAAACAGGGGAAGTTCTCATTAAAAGTTCTCTTAAAAGGAAAAAAAGGGCATGTAGACCCACCCCACCCCTGACATTCCAGATCGACAAACCACGTGGCTGCTAATGTGCTCAGCATGGGTCGGCAAGTAGTTTAAAGTGGCTGATAGGGGACAGGAGTCCCACATGTGAGATTCTGCAATTTGGGAGTGGAAATGTTCCCACCTGCCCCCCCCCCCCCACCCCGTTTGTAAACAGCTTCCCGTGGAGCTATGGGGAAGGGCCATTGTTCAACTAGCTCCCTCTGCCTCCGACTTGAGCCTGCCATAAACGTCATTGAAAGTGTGGTCACCAATGACCTGCGGGGGGCCTACTCACCATGGCTGGAGCAGCAAAACAGCACAGTGAACGGTTACGGATTCTGATTATGTTATGGCTTGCACCCAATGTAATACGTTTTTTTTTTTTTAAATGAAAACGGCCTTGCTATGGAAACATTTTATTCAGGTACAATGGCTCTTTTATTTTTTCTCATGACTAACAGCTGGAAATGTGTCCTCCAGCGTGTCATCAACACCTGAAAGCAGACTTTTGCTGATTAGAAGGAAGAGAAAGAGAACGCGGGTGGATACGTTCACCGAGATAATGAACGCCTACGGGACAACTGACGCAAGGCTGAGAGTGTGGAGGATTTCACTGTCCAAGAAGTTAGACATGGACATGGAGAGCAGGAAAGCTTCCAAAGAGCAAGAGCGTGTGGTGCAGGATGAGATGCTTCGGATTTTGAGGGATCAAGCAGACATGTTGAGGCATCTGGCTGAACTGCAGGAACAGAAGCAGGAAGGTAGAGTCCCTCGGCAGATCCTGGTGGACAGCCAGCCAGCATCGCCTAGCGCAGAATCACCGTCCCCCAAGCGTTCTATGAGGCATGGGCGAAAAGTCCGTTATCCCTTTCACTTAACTCAGGGGGAAGGTACAAGGAACAGAAGGCGCCCATTCACAGATCTTTGATGGTCTGGAATATGGTGTTATGTTGCGCAGCTGAAAATGTTTCTCCCCTTCCAAGTTTACAAGCTCTTTTCCCCAAGGTTCCCTTTTCTTTCTGTTCTCCCTCTTTACTTATGTTTGTTAAATAAGTAAATGGATTCGAGAAATAAATGTTATTTCTTGAGAAGAAGCTGTGGGCTTGGGCCAGTGGTTGGATTTGCAGGGACAATGATACAAGCCAGGTGAAGGTCTGGGAAAGCACAATGCAGACAAGCAGCTCACATTACTGTGACTCATTATTGAAATGGCTCTTCAAATCCTCGTGGTTACGCAGAGCCCTTTGCTGTGCTCTTCTTATAGCCCTGGTGTCTGGCTGCTCAAAAATGGCTGCCACGTGATCTGTCTCAACTGCCCACCCCTGCAGAAAATTTCCCCCCTGTATTTCAGATATTATGGAGCACACAGCAGGCAGCTATAACCATGGGGATGTTCTCTTCACTAAGATCCAACCTTGCTAGTAAACTTCTCCAGCACCCTTTCAAATGACCAAAGGCACATTCAACCACCATTCTGCACTTGCTGAGCCTATAGTTGAACTGTTCCTTACTGCTGTCCAGACGGCCAGTGTATGGCTTCATGAGCCATGGGAGAAAGAGGTAGGCTGGTCCCCCAGGATAACTATAGGCATCTCAACATCGTCAATGTTCATTTTGAGGTCTGGAAAGAAAGTCCCAGATTGCAGCTTTTTGAATGGACCCGAGTTCCTAAAGATGCGCGTGTCATGAATCTTTCCGGAGAATCACGTTGATGTCAGTGAAATGCCCCCTGTGATCCACCAGCGCTTGCAACACCATTGAAAAGTATCCCTTTCTGTTTATGTATCCTTCAGCAAGGTGGTCTGGTGCCAAGATGCGGATATGCGTGCCATCTATCGCCCCACTGCAATTAGGAAACCCCATCGTGGCAAAACCATCCACTATGTCCTGCACATTTCCCAGACTCACTACCCTTCGTAGCAGAAGTTGATTAATGGCCCTGCACACTTGGAGCACAGCAGCTCCCACGGTTGATTTACTTACTCCAAATTGATTCCCCACTGACTGGTAACTGTCTGGCATTGCAAGCTTCCAAATAGCGATCGCCACTCACTTCTCCACTGTCAGAGCAGCTCTCATTTTTGTGTTGCTGAACTGCAGGGCAGGGGAAAGCTCTGCACAAAGTTCCTGGAAGGTGGCCTTCTGCATTCAAAAGTTCTGCGGCCACTGCTCATCATCCCATACCTGCAAAACAATGCGGTCCCACCAGTCGGTGCTTGTTTCACCGGACAAGAAATGGTGCGCAACAGAATGCAGGTGCTCTGTGACTGCCAGCAGTAACTGTGAATTGTTTTTTTCAATGGTTTGCAGCAGGGCTGCTTGCAGTTCCGTGCGGTGGACCCTACTTCGGCTCTGGAAATACTGCAGGAGAAGGTGTGAGGTGTTTGAGATGCTCACAGCAAGAGTGCACAACTAAGCAGACTCCATGCTTCTGGGGTTATGGCGTACATGCAGCAGTTTTAAGGTGCAAAAACCACTGGGTTGTTTGCCATTGAGCACAGTGCATCAGGGGATGCCGATGCAATGATGTTCCTATACTCCCCTGTGACAATGTTTTGGTCCCATGAGACATTGCACAAACTTCCCAAAACATACTGCGGCAAGTTGCACTTTGGGATAGCTACCCACGATGCACTGCTTTGTGCATTGATGCAGACGGTGCTAGTGAGAACACACTCCATCAAGACAATGAGCATGCTGTGGCCATGCACAATTGACTTAAATAATTCAGAGGCTCGAGGTTGAATTAGATAAAGTCAACTTAATTTTGCAGTGTACACAAGTCCTTAGTTTCCTATTTCTTAGCAGACGGCTTAGTAGGGAATGCCCTAAATCTGAAGGTCACTAGCATTTGGCCTCATGCTTTTGTTTCGCTGCTGTCTCTAACTCCATCATCCTAATTCACAAGGAAAGAGCTGGGGGTAAGGTGAAAATGGAGGGCACTCAGATATATGATCGCAAAGTACTAGAATGGGCTTCACATTCCATACACTTTATTCTTTTTCTTCCAGTGGTTTTAGACTTGGTTGGCTAGAAGAGGTCAGTGAATTTTATACCTTCTTTAAACATTTGTGCCTTAGATGTGCATCTCCTACTTTACTGTGCTGACTCCTCAAGTCCTCTTCCAGGGCTTCTAAGTGATCATAGCACTGAGCTTGCATTCCAGAGTTGGAAATTTCATCTTAGTAACAGCATCAAGGACTCGTTTAAATTACAGCAGTAAACCATGGTAGCCACAAGCATGCAATGAAACAGTTGTCAGACATAGTCCTGCTGAACATGGATTGCTGTATCCATACTGCTGATCCCTGGTAAATAGAACTATTCTGAAATGGTGCAGTGTCTCCTCACCAAATGTGGTTCAGAACTGTGTCTGGTGTAGACAGTCTGGATATAGGAGCAGCGAAAACACAAACCACCACCTGGGTTTCCAGAGATGGGGCACAGAGGTGGCTCTTCTCTTCTGCTTAGGGACAGAATTAATTTTTCTGTCCAGATGGACATGGGCATGGGCACTAATGTAACAATGGCTCTCCCTATCCTAAATAGGGAGCAGCTGAGTTACATGAAAAGGATTCTTCCAGAATCATACTATGGCTTGATTATAGATTTATAATAGTAGTTCTCAAACTGTGGGTTCGGGACCCCAAAGTGGGTTGTGACCCTGTTTTAATGCAGTCGCCAAGACTGGCTTAGACTTGCTAGGTTCCAGGGCCAAAGCTCAAGCCCAGACCCCACTGCCTGGGGCTGAAGCTGAAGCCCAAGCCCCACCACCTGGGGCTGAAGCTGAAGCCTGAGGTCTTCAGCCCTGGGTGGCAGGGCTCAGGTTACAGGCCCCCTGCCTGGGGCTGAAGCCCTTGGGCTTTGGCTTTTGCTCCACCACCCCATCCAGGACAGTGGGGCTCGGGCTTTGGCTTTGGCCTCCTCACCCTGGGCAGCTGGGCTCGGGCGGGCTCAGGCTTCAGTCCCCCTTCCTGGGGTCGTGTAGTAATTAATATTTGTTGTCAGAAGGGGTCGCGGTGCAATGATGTTTGAGAACCACTTACACATGGTCACGGCTGTTCCTCTGAAAAATGGTCATTATGTGATTTGGAAACAAGTTATGTGTAGCCAATACTAAGTCATCATAGCTTTTCCCTCTAACCTGATCCCTGCACTGGAGCTTAGGATGGAGTAGCATAAAAAGCAGCTATGTCATTTCTATACCTCTGGAGTATTTCCTCAGGCAAATCCTAGTTTTATGGCTGCTTTGTGCCACCAGAGCAGTGCAGAGCAGCTGGATCAGACCAGAGCATCTGGCCTTTGTATTTGCCAGGGCTCTTACCAGAAGTAGATATCATAATAGTTAAAAATCCAGTGGTTGTCTGGGACCCTGTCTCTATGCTAGCACTCCCATCACTGCTACCACTGGTTGTACTGCAGAGAGTCTTCTCCTGCAAACCCAGCTGGGAGGTTACTCATAACTATCTGAGATAATATGGGAGGTTATTTTAGCAGTAAAACATAATGAAACAGTAGCAAATATAGTAATCAGGAGATCACTTCATATCCTCATCTGGTGTAGATCAGTGTAGCTCCACTATCTACAATGAAGCCGTACCAATTTACATAAGCTGAGGATGTAGCCCTCTGAGGGTAATGTATGGCTCTTGTACGGTTCACTGTAAAGTGCAGCTGACCATCAAAACAGAACTGCTTATATTCAGAAATACTCTAGCTTTCTCTAGGCTATTTCTTAGCTACCTTTGTTTAGATGGTCTCTGCCTTTTTTCTTCCTCATTCCTAACAGTGACGTGGAAACCCTGTGCTTAGGTATTTCTCACAAACAAACAGCCTCTGCCACTTCCAAGTGTTGAATGTTGATTTACTGTTCATGTGTGAACAAATAAATTCCCCAGAAATCTGTTTGTTTCAAGCAGAGTGCACACAGCTTGTCTCTGCACTTGTGTGGTGTGCAGATGAGGTCATCCGCATTACAGAGCCAGCCATGTCTGTAGGCCTGCTGCCGAAAACCTCCAGACAGCCTGGAACAGGAAGTATGCATGGAAGATTGAACAAGGTGTTTTTGATTATGATAAAATTCTGATTATTGCAAGCCATGGGGATTTGTAATGTGTTCTTGGACAACAGTGACATAGCCAACTCATGAGACTTCATATACACAACAAACCAAAATTTCTAAAACGAGGGGAAACATCGCATTCATTTAACTTTCAGTGTAAAGCCAGTGCACCTTCACAGGCATGCTTGCTGTTTGTAAATAGATTCCCCGCCTTTGGGTGCTTCATATTCTGCAGTAGTGCTTTCAAACCACTTCCTCACCTGCCACAAGAGAAACTGTGCAGGAATATGAATATACTTACTTGTGTATAGACTGCACTGCAAAGAAAAATATACCAAAGCAAGCAATTCTTATATCTTTTACACATCAGAAAAATGCATGTGAAAAACACTGATCGTGCAGATAATGTTGATATTAATCCTACATTAAACCACCCCTCAAAAAAGCAGAATAGCTTTTATAATATGCCCTGACTTCAGACCCATTACAGTTGAGAGGACAGAGGTTTGTTATATGGGGGCTGTATTACAGATGGAACTGAGTTTGATTTGGCTGGATATTAGTAAAGCCTGGACCAGTAACTGTGAAGTCTGGGACCCTTGCTGGGTAAAGGGTTATTTCAGGCACAGCCAGCCTGCCTCTCCATCATGCAGAACAGTAAATTATTGCTGCATCATGCTGAATGAGAAGCAGCTTACAGAACATCCTGCTTCTTTACATTTTAAATAGCTACTAAGCTTATTATTACACAAATTGTAGTGTATACTCTGTAAGGGAAACTGGTAGCTCCCCCTTTAAGTTTTTCAGTTCCTGTTGCAAGTGTGAAACAGGGATGAATAATTCTACTGGGGCACACGTAGAATTAACCCCTTTCCCTGCCTCCTGCACACCTGACCTGTTCCCTCCATGCTTAAAAACAACAGCCTTATTCCCAAGGCTGCATGGCCTTGCTTTTCAGAGAGCAGGGAGGCTGAAACCCAGAAGTGGACAAGTCTGTCAGATTCATTTTCCTCTCAGCTGTGTGGCTGTGTTTTGTTTTGTTTTCCAGAGCCTGAAGGAAGTGGAGTGGCCACACTTCCTTGCATCTGAGACCTGCTGCCAGTCATACAAGCTTGGGAATTCATTTGCTACCTCAGGAATGTCCAGCATTTCAGTTTCCAGCAAAGTAGCAAACATCTGTGTATGCCCAGTACTTTACTGGAAAGTGAAAAGTATGTATGTTGCTGAGTCTCAAGCTATTCAGGAAAAGTAATCAGCTGTTTCTGTGCCTTCAAAGCCAGATGAGGGGGAAAAATGTCAAGTGCCTGGCTAGTCCCTGGATATCTTATTTGAGTCAGCCAATAAAATATTGTTCCCTCAGTTTTTTTGTTTGCTTTCTAATTGAAATGAGCTATTTTTAAAAATTAAGTTATACTGTATCTACATTGCACTGTGGCTGTGTGTCTTGTGTGTGTGAAGCTATGTTTTTATGATTAGGTTTGTTGATCGTTATCATTTGTCCCTTTTCATACCTAGTCATTTGAACTCCTCCCAGCGTGAAATAGGGTGCAACAGGCCAAAGGAGGAAGTGAGTAACTTAATAACTCAGTTGCTGGTTGCAATGGAGAAGAAAAGGGGAAATCATCCATTTTTGTCTGTTCGGTGATAGTGACGAGAGGCCAGTTTTGATTTTCAGCTTCAGGTTAGCTGTAATGATGATTTAAGTGCACATCCAGAGCTTCTTTGCGGGCTGGAAGAAATGCAACTTCACTTTTCCACTCCATATTTTTGGTAGCCCTATGCTGCCAACAATATGATTTTCCTAGTTTGCACCAGGCTGTGCCACTTTGGATTTTGGTGCCATGTGGTAGCACTATGTCAGAAATCAATGCCAATAGCTAGAGCAACTGTGGCAATCGATGAATGCCTGGGTTCAGGATCCTATGGGACTGCTTACACTCTCCAAGCCAATAGCTGCTAGGAGTGCTGAGGAATGGCAATCTTGGTCTCTGATGTTCTGTACATATTGCTACAAACCAGGTGTCTCTTTATTTCTGCAATATTACAGGCAAAGAAGAGACTGAACCAGACAGCCATCACTGAACACCTCTGAAATTTGGAAGTGAGGGGGAAGAGATCTGGAGTTTGCAAGTGAATCCTCTTTCTACAACTGGCCAAACCAAACCAATGCCCCATATTTCAACACCCCAAGATCAGAAATCCAGACTTGGATTCACATTGTTTTGGGGCTGAGGCTGCTTATAATTACAGTACTGGAAATATTTCAAGGATATGGGCCCATTTGCAACTGTAACAAGAAACAACACAGCTTTGATGCACCCCTAAAAAAACTGTATGCCCTGGGAAGACATAGATATTCAAATATTTGTTTTCTCTGCAACAAATGCATTACAGTATGTGAGTTAATAACTTTCAATTATTTTTGCCTATTTGAGTTTATTTTGGAATGCCTAAGGCCTTTTGGGTATAGAAATAATATAAACATTTTTCATGCTGGAATTCTTGGAAATATTCCAACTACTGTATAAGGCATTTTATATATAAGCAGAGAAGCATTTCAATTGTAAAGTGCTCCTAGTGAGTCATGCAGACCACATTCCTGAGTTGTGGTGGAGGTGAATAACTGGTCTTAATGGGACACATATGTGCCTACATTTGCAGCTGCATTTACCATGATTATACATGTATTTACCACAGTTGTGCATGGAGTTATGGTATCTGCACATGCAGTCAAGGTAAATGTTTATATAAACATAGACATACAAATATGCTGCAATTTGAGCATGTAAGTGGATCTCTAGCCCCTGAAACAATGGCTTAATATGTCCAGTGCATTATCTCTATTCACTAAAGGCCCACTTCTGCAACCCTGACTCATGCTATTAAGAAAGTACTCAGGCAAGTAGGCCTATTGCATGCAGTAGAACTACTAATCTATCTAAATACTCATATAGCTTCCACCGCATTACTGCCTAAGTGCATGGGAAAGAACTAATCAATGTGAGCACAGAAATAGGGCCTACCTCTATTCTCCTGTTAAAGAAATCAGTTCCATTATTCTGGAATCACTCCTGTTGATAAATTCATGTTGACTTCCATTTATCATCACCTTGTGTTAGCAGCCGGGTGCTTGCAAATTGACAGTCTCATTAACAGTTTACCAGTTGTAAGGTGGGTGATGTGATATCTTTTATTGGACCAATTTCTGTGGGGGAGAGAGTCAAGCTTTCCAACCTTTTGCAGAGCTCGGTGTAAGGGGGAAAGCTTGTCTCTCATGCCAACAGAAGTTGGTCCAGTAAAACTTCTGTTATTACCTCATCCACCTTGTCTCTCTAATATCCTGGGACCAACGTGGCTACAGCGACACTGCATACCAGCTATTAAGTCACATTTACTAAGCTTCAATTCCTTAATTCTCCTTCCCCTCTCCTCCTCTACCATATATTGAAGAAAGCAGGTATATTGGTTCTTTTTAAATCTGTAAAATGCAACACTTTTGGTGTAACTCAATGACCTGTGATATTCAAAAGACTTTTAAGTCTGATGGAAAAAATGTCTGGGACTGTTCTGGTGGAACTTAGAGGTGTTTGCAATGGAATTTAGATAGAAAAGTAGCAGAAATCACTTACTGATTATGCACTGTGCAATAGGACATAACGGCAGGTCCTGTATGAGAAAGCAGGAGAACAAGTCTTAGAGAAGGAGAAATGGAAATGAGAATCTGACACATATGCTCAATCATGAACTCAAAAGCTTATTAAATAAAATCAGGCAAACAAAGTGAATCTACCTTGGTTGGCATTGATTTTCATCGGCCAGCACTTATGTAGCAAGTACCTCAAGGACTTGCTGACCTTGGCAGAAGCACAGAGGTAATGTTTGCATAAGGATGAACTGTTTTTAGAGAGGCAACCACAGTTACTCACATGTGTCCTCAGACACTGTACAGAAAATATTTGGCGTCTCCTGAATTACTTGAGCCTTCACATAGCTGAAACGGCAGGCTGGATGAGGCTCCCCTCTCGAAGATAAACTAGGTCTCCCCTATGTGGTAAAGGATTCAGAATGCCAGCAGTGACCATTTCATAATATCCTACTGAAACTGCACCTCAGAAAAGAAAATGTTTATTGCAAGTATTGCTCAAACAAAGAATGGGTTTTGGATGATATTCAAACTTGGAGAGTAAATGTGCAGAGACTGATTAATGTTCTGACACTGGAGAGCATTAAATGGCCCTCTGAATTAATAGTTTCTTTGAGCTGAGACTGTTTATTGCTTAGGGGGAAAAAACTTTGTATATATCAGCGGCAGGGGACTCCACTATAAAGGTTTGAGTTCTGTTGGTTTCTTTTTTTGTTGGAGTGCTTGTTTTTGATGGAGACTGTTCCTGTCTGAACTGACTCATCTGAAAATTGAATTGTGACTTTGTTTTGTCCCTTGGAGGTTTGTTGTGAAAGTACAACTTTCCTTTGCAAGAAGAAAGTGTGGTGAGATAGGGACATGCAATCAGGTTCTTCTAAGAATTCTTTTGGTGGATTTAATTATAATTTTTTTTAAGGAACTACACAATAAGATAGAGTCTCTATGTATACAAACTGCTAAATTTATTATTAATTATTAATCATTATTACTATTATTATTATTATTTTAACAAATTATTTTGAGTTGATTAATTTTGGTTGAATGTCCAGTTGCTGGTGGCTTCTATATTGTTTAGACTCTTGTTTTTCAAAAAATATTTTGGGGATTATTTTCCCCAGGATATGATAAATTCATTGTGTGTATGGTGTACAAATGGGCCTTTTTCTTTCAGTATATTTGTCTTCTCTTCCTGTTGTTCTTCCCCCAACTCTTGGACTAATTTAGAATGACCAATCCCAAGATTTTCGTTGATGTGGATCCTGGTCACTTGGGATATCCGAGTGCCTTTTGTTGTGTGGCTGCTCCTGTGAGCCCCACCCACCCTAAAAGGGATGCATTCATAAAGATCATCCTGTCTGGTGAGGGGGAAAGAAATGGAGAGGGGATTCCTCCATCATAGTAGAGGTGATGTTACTTTGGAAGGCACACTTACTATGGCATTCATGGACTGTTTGTTTGGTGTGTATAGTGTTTGAAGCCACGCTTGCAGGCAACAAAGATGGAGTCTGGTGAATGGCGTGACACAAGTGCATGAAGCCATATGTCCCAAGACAGAGAGAGAAATTTTTCTGATGGGCGTTCAAGGGTTGCTCATGATCTTATCTATGAGGTTGTTCATCATTTGGAATCTGACCCTTGGCAGATAAGCCCTTGCCATGACTGAATGTAGAGCCACTCTGATGAAGTCTAAAGTCTGTGTTATGGCATTTCCAGAGCCCACACTAAGGTTAAAGGAGCAGTATTGGCCAAGAAGGCCCTGTTCCTCAGCAGCTGCCAGGCATGCTCCTGGAGGACCTACTTAAAAGGGCGCTCTGGCAATCAGACATGCAGGGAGTATAGAGGATAGATTGGCTGTAAGAAGGCAGCTAGGCTGCAGCTTCTGAGGCAGAGCAATCTACAGGAGAAGGACTGGGACTGTGAGTAAGACACAGCCAGGATCACCCTTCCCCCTGACTAAGGGTGGGGGACAACTGGACTCTGAGGGTGACCTGGGAAGCATTCTGCCCCCACCAGCTGAAGCCCCAAACTATGAAGTCTCTGCAAGAAGGCTGGGGTCATGTCCCAAATTGAAGGGAAATCAGGGAAGGTAGGAAGCAAGCCAGGGGATCTACAGTGGCAGCTAGAAGGGACTGAGCCACCTATTGCCTCTATCCCCTGGGCCCTGAGCTGGGACCTGGTAGAGAGGGAGGGCCCAGGTTACCCTATCATTCCCTCTTCCCTGGGCCTCCTGAGAGATCCTGGAGGACTCTGTGGAGGCAACAAACTGTTGCTTGGCCAGAAAGCCCCCGGACTGCCAAAAGAGCTATCTCTAGGCTGTGACCTGATCACTATGCCTGATGGGCCCTGAGTGATGCCTGCTACAGTCCGTGTTGGAGCGACTTTTCTAAATTTACATTGATTCTTAGGGGACACAGGGATTGGAGCATTGACAAATATGATTCATGGGCTTCTTGATGTCACCTAAAATGAGAAGCCAATCAAGATATGGAAATACAGTGAAGCCACGATGTCTGATATGGGCTGCTACCTTGGTAAAGACCCTGGGGGTGGTAACAACACCAAGTGAAAGCAATCTGTATTGAAAATTGTTCGGGTCCTCCATGAATCTGAGAAAGCATCTGTGAGCAGGATGAAAGTCCATGTGAAAATATGCATCCTTTCATGGGTGGTGGGTGGATCTCCCCTGTGGGAAGGCTAGCCCCCAGCTCTGCTCCTTTTGCCCGTGCCCCTCCCCCTGGGCCAGAGCCCCATGCCTGCTGCCCCTCCCACAGCCGAAGTCCCAAGACCCCCTCACCCCCCATGGCCGAGCAATGAGCTCCCACCCATCCAGAGGAGCCCCGAGTGGCCCGCCTCAGCTGGAGGAGCCTCAGGATGGCCAGAGGCCTGGGTGCTGAGGCCGCCCCCCGCCACTTGTCCAGAAGAGCCCCAAGCCAGCAGCAGCCGTGCCTTGTCTCCTCTTCACTCCCCTCCCCAGACCCCAAGCCACCCAGAAAAGCAGCAGCATGACACCATCTCTTCCTGCGCTTTTGATGTGCTCTGTGTAGGTTCTGGGGCAACTGAGGAGGCGGTATCTGCTACTCAGCTTCCTGGGTTCATCAGTAATCTCTCTGCAGTCCAGGGAGATTACCGATGAACCCAAAGAACTGAATAGCACATACTGTCTCCGCAGCCACCCCGGAACCTACATGGGGTGTAATAAAGCAAAAACTTTCCCCGTCAAGCCAGCAACCAGGTGTCTGGCAGCACCGGCAGAGCCTCCCCTGGCCTATTATACCCACTGCCCACACATTCTTTGTATCAAAAGCTGTAAAACACATTCATTTTTCCAGAGGCTGGATTATAGATGCCTGTGTGACCATGTGAAATTTCAGCTTTTGAATAAAGCAGTTGAGGTGGTGGAGATCCAGGATGGGAGTCCAGCTGCTCTTTCTTTTGGGTACTAGGAAGTAAGTTGAGTAAAACCCTTTCCTTGGTACTGAAGAGGTACCCACACTATTGTTCCTCACTGCAAGGAGTCTACTTCTTGTTTGAGAATCTCCTTGTGAGAATGACTCCTGAAAAGGGATGAGGATGGAGGGTTTTGTAGGAAGCAAGGAGGTAAATTCTATTGCATAAATGGAATGGATTATGTTTAGTACCCACTTGTCCAGATGTGAAAAAAAGAGTGCTAGCCAGCCCCCAAAGTGTGTGTGGGAATCAGCAGGTGTTGGCATCATTAGTTTGCAGTTCTCAAAATTAAAAGAAAAATTGTTTTAATGGAAGCTGGTATTGGGAAGATGATGTTGCCACAGAAGGTGCAGGGAAACAGGACTTCTGAACCCATTGCCTTTTACTGCCCATAAGGTTGTTGTTGGTAAAATTGTTGAGCCATTGGTCTAGGCTTGTATGAATGCTCTACCTTCTTGCAAAAGCTTGTCAATAAAGTCAGTGAATTGGGAATAGTTCAGGTAATCATACTTGGCCGACAGTGCTGGTAGTTGGCTATTCTGAACTGAAGACTAGTAGAAATGAAAATCTTCCTTCCCAATAAACTGAGTTGTTCATCCTCTTTATTGACTGGAGTAGAACGAGGGTGTTGCTGTCCAGATTTCTCTGTGGCAGCCTGCATAAACAAAGAATTAGGAGAAGGACAAGAAAAGAGTAATTCCGCCCCCAGGGCTGGGACAAAATAGCTACCTCTGGAGGGGTAGGAGTACAAGTGGCAGGAGTATGCCAGACTATTTTAGCTGGTTCCAGAATGGCATGATTAATAAGAAGTGGACCCAGAGGAAAGGAGGATGTCCTGGAGCTTGTGCTGGGGATTCTGAACTTCCTCAAGGGAGATCTGTAGCTCCTTTACAATGGTTCCTAGAAATTGCTTATAGTTGCTGGAGACATTGGGGTAACTGCTTCATCCAGAGATCATAGAATCATAGAATATCAGGGTTGGAAGGGACCTCAGGAGGTCATCTAGTCCAACCCCCTGCTCAAAGCAGGACCAATCCCCAATTAAATCATGCCAGCCAGGGCTTTGTCAAGCCTGACCTTAAAAACTTCTAAGGAAGGAGATTCTACCACCTCCCTAGGTAACACATTCCAGTGTTTCACCACCCTCCTGGTGAAAAAGTTTTTCCTAATATCCAACCTAAACCTCCCCCACTGCAACTTGAGACCATTACTCCTTGTCCTGTCCTCTTCTACCACTGAGAATAGTCTAGAACCATCCTCTCTGGAACCACCTCTCAGGTAGTTGAAAGCAGCTATCAAATCCCCCCTCATTCTTCTCTTCTGCAGACTAAACAATCCCAGTTCCCTCAGCCTCTCCTCATAAGTCATGTGTTCCAGACCCCTAATCATTTTTGTTGCCCTTCGCTGGACTCTCTCCAATTTATCTACATCCTTCTTGTAGTGTGGGGCCCAAAACTGGACACAGTACTCCAGATGAGGCCTCACCAATGTCGAATAGAGGGGAACGATCACGTCCCTAGATCTGCTTGCTATGCCCCTACTTATACATCCCAAAATGCCATTGGCCTTCTTGGCAACAAGGGCACACTGCTGATTCATATCCAGCTTCTTGTCCACTGTCACCCCTAGGTCCTTTTCTGCAGAACTGCTGCCTAGCCATTTGGTCCCTAGTCTGTAGCTGTGCATTGGGTTCTTCCGTCCTAAGTGCAGGACCCTGCACTTATCCTTATTGAACCTCATCAGATTTCTTTTGGCCCAATCCTTGAATTTGTCTAGGTCCCTCTGTATCCTATCCCTACCCTCCAGAGTATCTACCACTCCTCCCAGTTTAGTATCATCTGCAAATTTGCTGAGAGTGCAATCCACACCATCCTCCAGATCATTTATGAAGATATTGAACAAAACCAGGGGAACAAAACCTGGAGTGCCCCAGGGGTCGGTCCTGGGGCACTCCACTTGACACCGGCTGCCAACTAGACATGGAGCCATTGATCACTACCCGTTGAGTCCGACAATCTAGCCAACTTTCTACCCACCTTATAGTGCATTCATCCAGCCCATACTTCTTTAACTTGCTGACAAGAATACTGTGGGAGACCGTGTCAAAAGCTTTGCTAAAGTCAAGAAACAATACATCCACTGCTTCCCCTTCATCCACAGAACCAGTAATCTCATCATAGAAGGTGATTAGATTAGTCAGGCATGACCTTCCCTTGGTGAATCCATGCTGACTGTTTCTGATCACTTTCCTCTTATGTAAGTGCTTCAGAATTGATTCCTTGAGGACCTGCTCGATGATTTTTCCGGGGACTGAGGTGAGGCTGACTGGCCTGTAGTTCCCAGGATCCTCCTTCTTCCCTTTTTTAAAGATTGGCACTATATTAGCCTTTTTCCAGTCACCTGGGACTTCCCCCGTTCGCCTCGAGTTTTCAAAGATAATGGCCAATGGCTCTGCAATCACAGCCGCCAATTCCTTTAGCACTCTCGTATGCAACTCGTCTGGCCCCATGGACTTGTGCACGTCCAGCTTTTCTACATAGTCCCTAACCACCTCTTTCTCCACAGAGGGCTGGCCATCTACTCCCCATGTTGTGATGCCCAGTGCAGCAGTCTGGGATGATGAGATGATGAGGACAATCTCATTGATACCAGTGGAACCACCAGATCCGGCTCATGCTTTTCTCTTCCATGGGGTCAGGAGGAAGTTCTAGCTTTCCTCTTGAAGAGCAAGCATGGACTGACTTCATAGCAGATCATGTCAACTCCACAGAATAACATTGGTCCCATGGCCCCCTGCATGGCTAGTAAGATGGGTCACAAGGTGGCTATGGAGACACCATGGCATGGGGTTCCAAAGCAGATAATGGGGGATGGAGGTTGGTTCCAGACTTCTCTGGGTCCCCTGTGTGGGAAGGTGTGCCTCAGAGGTGGAGACGTCATTTCATTGGGTAGTTAAGAGTATCCCAAGAAAGAAAATGCCTATTCTGGATCCATTGGCGGTACCAGTAGTTCCGCTGCAGAGAAACCAAGGCTAGAAAATGCAATAGGAGACAGCTTCCTTCCATAGATTGCATCTCTTGGTGGAGTCAGGACCTCTCTTGTAAGGGAAGGATCTGATGGAGATGGAGATTGGGGATCTGGGAGAGCAAAAATGTCTGTGGATGGAGCATAAGACTCTACTCTCTCTGGAGTGTGGTGGGTCTTGTCTGCCCCAACTGAAGGGACCACATAGGTGCAGACTCTGTGGGTGCTCCAGGGCTGGAGCACCCATGGGGAAAAAATGGTGGGTACTGAGCACCCACCGTCAACCCCCCCATAGCTCTCCCCTCTCCCCCAGCACCTCCTGCCCTCCGGCAGTCCCCACGGATCAGCACCTCTCTCCCAGGGGTGGCTCTACCAATTTTGCAGCCCCAAGCAGTCGCTGCCGAATTGCTGCCACCACAACAGTGGCGGAGCTGCTGCCGAATTGCTGCCGCCCCCGGAAGAGCAGTGGAGCTGCTGCCCAAAAGCCGCTGCGGCGGGAAGAGCGGCGGAGCTGCTGCTGAATCGCCTCCGTGGGACGCGGACTGCCGCCCCATTCTGAATGCCGCCCCAAGCACCTGCTTGGAAAGCTGGTGCCTGGAGCCGGCCCTGCTCCCTCCCCTCCCATCTGCTATGATCAGCTGTTTCGCGACATGCAGGAGGCTCTGGCGGGGAGGAGGGAAGAGCGAGGATCTGGTGTGCTCGGGGGAGGGGGCAGAATGGGGCAGGAAGAGTCGGGGTGGGGGTGGAGCGGGGGTGGGAAGAGGTGGGGCAGGGATGGGGCTTTGGGGGAAGGGGTAGAGTGGGGGTGGGGCCTGGGCACAACTGTGGGTCGAGCACCCCCCCCCCCCCCCCCCGGAACTTTGGAAAGTCAGTGCCTGTGAGGGACCAGAGCATTTACTGTTTGTGTTGCAATTTGGCAGGGCACAGCTGGTACTGTCAGTGGCAGAGAATCTTGATTGTCTTTTGTCGGTGCTGTCGGTTCTTGAGTTTAGGCTTCATTGGTGCTGGAGGTATCGCTGCTAACGGAAGGTGGTCTGGTTCCGACACTGCTTTCAAGAAGTCTCCAACTCAGTTTGCATGCAGCGTATGTGACCCACAGTGGAACACACAGGGGCAAGCACTCGATGAATAGCTATCTCTTCAACATTTATGCAGGGAGAGCATGGAAAGGGATGTGCCACCCTCATGGCATGCTTTACCCTGCAAAAGACCCCCGCTGGCTTTTTTCAGCTCTGTGGTTTTGAAATGGGCAAAACAGGACTATGTAGGCTAACAGATGTCTGCCTGATGTTCTTCTAGACCGTGGGGAAAACAGTGAAGTTATTGCAGAGACTGCAGTAAGTTTTGCTGTTTCTCTCCTCCAGACAGTGGAAAATTGGGCCTAGTGAATATTTAGCAAACCTTATTTTTGCTTGCATAATACAGCAAACATTACTAATTGTCACCACATTATCCAGATCTTTTAAAACCCAGCCACATTACTGAAGCTGACAAAGTAGTTTACTTGCTTTGTGAAAAACAATTTCCCTTTAATTATTCTAAACACCTGCTATACATTTCATTGAGTGATCCCTTATTTCCTATTTTGTCACAATGGAAAATGGAAAAATGGATCAAGCTGCTGTATCCTGTGCAATTATGAATAAGTCAGTCAAGTTCCCTCTAACTCTTCTCCTTTCCAATCTGAATATTTCCAGTTTTTGAACTCTCTCTCTCTCTATATGCCCCTCTATACCACTGTCTAGCTTCATTTCCCTTGTTACTTATACTGCAACAACAGTGTACGTACTACCTGCTTTATAAACAAAAGACACAGCTTGCCATGAAGAATGTATTGTTTACATTTGAGGCAAGAAGCAGTGAAAACAACAAACAGTGGAGTAGGAAGAGGGAAAGGAAGAGGATTGCAAAAGAAAGGAAAGAAAAGGTACTAAGGTTTATTATGTGTTAAAAGAGATGCCTGTATACATGTAAATGGTTATTTAATAGATTAAGTGCCAGTAGATGGTGCACAAGAATATGTAGCAGTGTTCCTGGATTTTGAAGGATCAATAAAACTTCTTGTGTGCACTGCTAATGGCTTCTATAATGGAACAGCTAACGTGTGCTTTTTGGAGGCTCTTTTCTGTTCTTTTTCAGTGTTAGCTGCATTTTCCTTAAGGGGAGATGACCAAACTGGGCACTGCACTAAATCGGTTGTGGGAGGAATTGGAGGAGGACAGGAGAGTAACACCATGGTTTTCTGTTCTATTTTTAATGCATCCAAGCACTCTCGTTGTTTTTATAACTGTTGCTGCAAACTGGAAAGATACCTGAAATGAAGTACCGACAATAGCCACCCTTTCCCTTAGCATCTCTGCTTGAAAAACACCCAGATGCAACATTTAGTGTGATATAGTAAACCTCCTTCCCCTCTGCCTCATTTGATGAAATTTCAAAATTTCCAAACAACTTTCAGGAGGTTACCACAAATTTAGAGTCTATCCGTGTATATGAGTCATATTGGGGGGGAAAATCTATGGTAGCACAAAGTGGATGGAGACTGGCTGCAGATGCCCTGATGGGGATTTCCCTGGTATGAGGCCAGGAACCCCCAGAAGACATACAGTTGATGCAGGGAATATGTCAGGAAGGGGAGAAGGAGTTGCCAGAGAACAGTGTGCTTCAGCTATCCCAAGATGGTGTATAGTCCTTGAAGCACCATGGCCAGATGAGAGCAATTTCCCAGGGTGCTTTAACCTGCCCAGTTAATCAAGACACTGTAACTGGTTTGCAGCGATGACAACACATGTCCTTCTGCTATACCAAGTGGAAATCTGGCCCTAATCTTTCTATGTTTGGTACTCATCTAGCCTCCATCTTCATGGTATCTGAGAGCCTCATAATCTTTAGTGGATTTATCTTTGCAATATCCCTGTGAGGTGGGGAAGTGCTATTATCCCTATATTACATGCAGGAAACAGAGGCACAGAGAGATTAAGTGACTTACCCAAGGTCACACAAGCAGGAGAGAACTGAACCTGGGTCTCCCAAGTCCCACACTAACACCCTAACCAAAAGACCATCCTCCTCTTCTAAGGCTGTTTTTCCCAATACATAGAATCAAACACTTTTCCAAGATGGATTTGTATCTGCCATTGCATGAAATGCATTTAAATCCATTTGGAGTTGTACACAGTCCTCTATAGCTTTTGTAGCTAAGTGAAACAATTTAGACTCCTCAGCAGATGGGACTGCAGGGATGTGACCAAAAACATTCACATTTTATGAAAATTCTCAAATAGCATAATGCAAAATGTTACTGGCCAGACTTTGAAATGTATATGTTTAACTGAACAAGAAAACCCCCAAACAGAGCTGAGTATTCAGAAGAAAAATGGATGCACGTAGGATTTTGCTATTCTTTTTCATTTATGGATATTTATAGTCAGTGCTCCTCTGAGGAGTTATGAACAACATGGATGGAGGAAGAGAACCCCTCCTGTCATTCCCGCTATAGAAACAGCTAAGGAACCTAAGAGGAAGAGATAACGATCTTGTCAGTAATTCTGTCATTGCTTACTCTCCCATCCTCCGGCAATGTCATTGGACCCTTTTGCATACTGTATAGTCAGAGGATAGATGGGGATTTTTTTCTCCTAACCCCCTCTGCAGATGACATGGAGACTTAGTGGTCTAATACTAAAATGGGGGCTTAACTCTAGCACTGACATGGCTTTACCTTGAAAATACGGTGTTTCTACCTTCCACAAGCGATACTGTAAAGCGTCACACGCCACTTTCAATCCAAAATTAAAAGCTCCAGCGATATGCTTAACTGTGCCAGCAAAGCTGCTGCATCTTCTTGATAATCTTATCACGAAAGGCAAAAAATCTGATCTATAAAATATGCACAGCACAAACCGCTGCAATTTCAAATGACAGCTGTCTGAGTATTGACCCATGGATCATTTCGGGTTATCTGCTTTTATAGGGACACATGAGCCACTACCAGTCTACCACAATTTGGTTCAGATATCGGAAGTGCAAGCTGAGAGAAATGCATCCTCTAAAACTGCTGACATGCTGCCTCAGTGATAACTAAATTCTAAAAAATGTCATGTTAGCTTGCTGTGATGTGGTGAAAAGTTACAATATATATTACAAAAAAAAAGAGCGAACATTTTCCTCTGCTGTTTATACCGTATCAGTCTGGACAATTCAGACCCAGTATGAAGCAAGTCTGAGTCATTGGTGCTGTAGTTCACACATCAACATTTTGAAAGCTGAAAGGGGATCTCAACGGTTATAGAAAAGGAGTACTTGTGGCACCTTAGAGACTAACCAATTTATTTGAGCATGAGCTTTCGTGAGCTACAGCTCACTTCATCGGATGCATACCGTGGATACTGCAGCAGACTTTATATACACACAGAGAGCAGTATCCACGGTATGCATCCGACGAAGTGAGCTGTAGCTCATGAAAGCTCATGCTCAAATAAATTGGTTAGTCTCTAAGGTGCCACAAGTCCTCCTTTTCTTTTTGCGAATACAGACTAATACGGCTGTTACTCTGAAACCTGTCAACGGTTATAATTATGAATATTTATTTGATCACATATATTCCAGGAGACAATAGATCAGAGGTAATCAATTATTTTTGTCAAGATCCAAATTTCTTGGTCAAGGTATAGTCAGGGTCCAGACTCCAGGAAAATAATACCAACCCCCCTAATAATGATAATAATAAGTACTGTAAATAAAAAGATTTTGCAGTCCGTTCAAAAGTACCTGGCTGTCTAGATTTGGCCGCCGGTTCACCTGTTCACTGTCCCTGCAGTAGATGAATTAAATTCAAAAGAAGAGACTAACTGTAAGTACAAGTATTTAAACTGACAGTTTTCAAATAGTGCAAGATAAGGATTAAGTAGCAGCTTTCCTTTGAATTTCCAGGATCATGCCTGTCTGAGGGAGTGATCCAAACATTTTGGTGAATTTGTTTTCAAATTCCTTGTTTTTATATGTACAGGCCTTGTTTACACTTGGAAGTAGCACTGTTTCAGCAGTAATCAGCTAGCTGAACTGGTGCTAAACTACAATTAAGCTGTAAGTGTAGATAATGAAAACCATGGTCAGCCTTGGTTCAGTGGACTGGGGTTAACCCTGGTTAGCTGAACCAGGACTGACAATGTTTTGCCCTTGTCTACATTTACAGCTAAACTGTGACCAGTATCAGTTCAACTAATCTAATTGCTGCAAAGGTGCTCTTTCCAAATGCAGACAAGGCCACAACATATATTAATGACTTGAAAAATTCCATTCTGGTCTCCTGGGGAATACTGAATAGAATTTGTTCATATAAGCATTTCCAAGCCTTTCATAATAACAGATCCTGATCTTGTGCTGAACCACCGGCTTGGGGAGGCTAGCCCCCAGTCCTGACCCTTCCGCCTGAGGCCCCACCCCTTCTGCCCCAAGCCAGAGCCCCCCCCCCCCCCCCCCGCCACAGTCACCAGCCCAGTCCCGCCCTAGGCTAGCCCCTCAGCTCCAGAGCTCCCGGAAGGCGGGCGGCATGCGGCCCCAGCCTCCCCAGCTCTGGAGCAGGGGAGGGTGGCTGGTGCATGGCCTCAGCCTCTCCAGACCCAGCCGCAGCACTGGGGGGCTGGAGCGGCTGCACACAGGGAGCAGTGGTAAGCAAGGGGTGGGGCCCTGCCTTGCTGTTTGGGGAGGCACAGCCTCCCCCAGCCTGTGTGACCTGCTGCCCATGCAGGGAAGATCTCACCAACTTCTGTTGCTTAACCCCTACTGCTGGTGTAAGGGGCACGGCCTGAACTTCCTTACACACTGGCATACAACTAACTCCTGAATCAGAAAGCACAAAGCTTGCCATCTCCATTGAGACCTGTGTTCGGTGCTCCTCAGCCATAACCAAAAAGAAAAGGAGGACTTGTGGCACCTTAGGGACTAACCAATCTATTTGAGCATGAGCTTTCGTGAGCTACAGCTCACTTCATCGGATGCATACCGTGGAAACTGCAGAAGACATTATATACACACAGGGACCATGAAACAATACTTCCTCCCACCCCACTGTCCTGCTGGTAATAGCTTATCTAAAGTGATCATCAAGTTGGGCCATTTCCAGCACAAATCCAGGTTTTCTCACCCTCCCACCCCCATACACACACAAACTCACTCTCCTGCTGGTAATAGCCCATCCAAAGTGACCACTCTCTTCACAATGTGTATGATAATCAAGGTGGGCCATTTCCAGCACAAATCCAGGTTTTCTCACCTTCCCACCCCCATACACACACAAACTCACTCTCCTGCTGGTAATAGCTCATCCAAAGTGACCACTCTCCCTACAGCCATAACCAAGGACCTAAGCCAGTAGTAGGTAACCTATGGCATGCGTGCCGCAGGCATGTGAGCTGATTTTCAGTGGCACTCACACTGCCGAGGTCCTGGCCACCGGTCCAGGGGGCTCTGCATTTTAATTTAATTTTAAATGAAGTTTCTTAAACATTTTAAAAACCTTATTTACTTTACTATAAACTATAGTGTAGTTATATATTGTAGACTTATAGAAAGAGACCTTCTAAAAACGTTAAAATGTATTACTGGCACGCGAAACCTTAAATTACAGTGAATAAATGAAGACTTGGCACACCACTTCCGAAAGGTTGCCGACCCCTGATCTAACAGCACCTCTGGGTGTAATTTCAGCTGACACAAATAATATCGAAATCGCTAATATACTTGTTCAGATTTACTGTTGAGTTCTAATCCCTGAAAACTGGGGTTTATAACGGAAGCAATGACAAAGCCATAACTAGCCCCCCACATGATTCTGCTACAATTCTGACCTCTTGCTCTAGAGCTATCTTACATTTTAATGGCAGTGCTAAAGATGTATGGCAGGCACTGTGACAACAGGAAGAATTCTGGCAGCTTTACCGTGTCATTTTGCTGAAAATACACTGGAGCTGCTTCTGGAATACATTTACATGAGACCAAAGAGGAATTAAATAGAGATGAAAGCAAAGAGTAGCTTGTGATGAGAATCACTGTGGGAACTGCACAGAAGATTTAACTGTATATATCCCTTCTGTTATTTTTCCTTTGGAGTGATCTGCAGATGCCACTGGTGATGAGTTAGATGAGGTGGGTGAGGTAATATCTTTTACTGGATCAACTTCTGTTGGTGAGAAGACGCAAGCTTTTGAGCTTCCACAGAGCTCCCCCTCCCACCTCACAGGGTCCTAGAGCCTGGGCTCCAACTTGAGCCCAAAAGTCTATACTGCAATTAAACAGCCCCTTAGCCTGAGCCCCGAGAGCCCATGTCAGCTGCATGGGCCAGCTGTGGGGTTTTAATGGCCATGTAGACATACCCAGAGTGTCACAGCTAAATAAAAGATGGAGGAGATTGTTTAGCATAAGTAGTTAACATATATTTCAAGAGACCATTCAAGGTGAAATGGCCTGTTAACACCCCTTCAGTTTTAGAGTGAAAGGAAGGGAAGGGGGTTGTTAGTGGGTTATAGATTGTTGTAATAAGCCATAAATCCAGTGTCAGTCCATGATTTTTAGTGTCTAGCAAAGTTATGAATTTAAGCTCTGAGGCTGGCCTTTGAAAGCTGAGAGAACCTAGTTCAATACAAGGAGTACTTGTGGCACCTTAGAGACGAACAAATTTATTTGAGCATAAGCTTTCGTGAGCTACAGCTCAGTACTCCTTTTCTTTTTGCGAATACAGACTAACACGGCTGCTAATCTGAAACCTAGTTCAATACAGAAATAAAGTCCCATCTGATCACACACCCTTAGTTGTCCCCTACCACCCCACACTGGAACTCATAATGGGTATCAACAAGCAACTACAACTATACTCGAGGGGGACCCCATTCTGAAATAAATTTCCTGAACCCCCTCTTTTGCCCTTTAAAGCCTCCCAGCCTCTCCAAGCTCATCATCAGAAGCAAGCTCCCTACAGACCAGGACACACAACTCAAAGCAGCACCAGACTCTGCCAGAACGACAGATGCAAAGCTGCAGACATATCTCCACTGTTACAATGAGCAACAACTCCTACAACACACCTTTCGAGATCCATGGGTCCTACATATGCCTTTCATAACATGTGGTGTACCTCAACCAGTGCATTAACTGCCCCAATAGCAACTATGTGGGTGAAACCAGACAATCACTACGCTCTAGTGAGAATGAACTTAGACAGGAAAAGGATAAAAGACAAAAACACCTCCTCACCTGTGGGTGAACACTTTTCACAAAGGGATCACTCTATCTGTGACCTATCAGTCCTCATCCTCAATGGAATCTGCACAACGCTTTCAAAAGACGAGCCTGAGAACTTAAATTCACAACTTTGCTAGACCCTAAAAATCATGGAGTGAATAGAGACACTGGATTTATGGCTTATTACAACAATCTATAACCCACTAACAAAAAGAAAAGGAGGACTTGTGGCACCTTAGAGACTAACCAATTTATTAGAGCATAAGCTTTCGTGAGCTACAGCTCACTTCTTCAGATGCATATCGTGGAAACTGCAGCAGGCTTTATATATACACAGAGAATATGAAACAATACCTATTCCCACCCCACTGTCCTGCTGGTAATAGCTTATCTAAAGTGATTTCCAGCACAAATCCAGGTTTTCTCACCCTCCACCCCCCCACACAAATTCACTCTCCTGCTGGTGATAGCCCATCCAAAGTGATAACTCTTTACACAATGTGCATGACAATTAAGCTGGGCTATTTCCTGCATAAATCCAGGTTCTCACATCCCCCCCACCCCCATACACACACAAACTCACTCTCCTGCTGGTAATAGCTCATCCAAACTGACCACTCTTCAAGTTAAAATCCAAGTTAAACCAGAACATCTGGGGGGGGGGGTAGGAAAAAACAAGAGGAAACAGGCTACCTTGCATAATGACTTAGCCACTCCAAGTCTCTATTTAAGCCTAAATTAATAGTATCCAATTTGCAAATGAATTCCAATTCAGCAGTTTCTCGCTGGAGTCTGGATTTGAAGTTTTTTTGTTTTAAGATAGCGACCTTCATGTCTGTGATCGCGTGACCAGAGAGATTGAAGTGTTCTCCGACTGGTTTATGAATGTTATAATTCTTGACATCTGATTTGTGTCCATTTATTCTTTTACGTAGAGACTGTCCAGTTTGACCAATGTACATGGCAGAGGGGCATTGCTGGCACATGATGGCATATATCACATTGGTGGATGTGCAGGTGAACGAGCCTCTGATAGTGTGGCTGATGTTATTAGGCCCTGTGATGGTGTCCCCTGAATAGATATGTGGGCACAGTTGGCAACGGGCTTTGTTGCAAGGATAAGTTCCTGGGTTAGTGGTTCTGTTGTGTGGTATGTGGTTGTTGGTGAGTATTTGCTTCAGGTTGCGGGGCTGTCTGTAGGCAAGGACTGGCCTGTCTCCCAAGATTTGTGAGAGTGTTGGGTCATCCTTTAGGATAGGTTGTAGATCCTTAATAATGCGTTGGAGGGGTTTTAGTTGGGGGCTGAAGGTGACGGCTAGTGGCGTTCTGTTATTTTCTTTGTTAGGCCTGTCCTGTAGTAGGTAACTTCTGGGAACTCTTCTGGCTCTATCAATCTGTTTCTTTACTTCTGCAGGTGGGTATTGTAGTTGTAAGAAATTGGTTAGTCTCTAAGGTGCCACAAGTCCTCCTTTTCTTTTTGCGAATACAGACTAACACGGCTGTTACTCTGAAACCTGTCATTATGCAAGGCACTGCATTTAGCCGTATGGAGTGGAAATCTATCAACTGCATGAAAAAACTTGTACAGATACAGACAGACATCATCTTCCTTTCCAAATGCAAACAGATGGACATCGTACCAAAAGGACTGAAGGTAAAAAATCCATTACAATCTACATACCACACAGACTATGCTGACAGCTTATGCCACACGCTCTCAAAGAAACTGCGGAATCACCTGATCAACATCCTCTACAGCAAACAGGGAAAGATTAAGAATGAGCTCTCAAAAATGGATACTCTCATAAAAAACCAACCTTCCACACAAACTTCCTCGTGGCTGGATTTTACTAAAACTAGACAAGCCATTTACAACGCACACTTTGCTTCTCTACAAAAGAAAAAGGACACTAAACTTTCTAAACTACTACATGCTACAAGGGGCCACAGCAATGGTTCCCTCAACCCACCTAGCAATATTGTTAACCTATCCAACTATACTCTCAGCCCAGCAGAAGGAGCTGTTCTATCTCGGGGCCTCTCCTTCTGCCCCTCCACCCCCACGAACATGATACAGTTCTGTGGTGACCTAGAATCCTATTTTCGACGTCTCCGACTCAAGGAATATTTCCAAAATACCTCTGAACAGCATACTAATCCACAGAGGTCTCCCAACCAACACTACAGAAAGAGGGATTCTAGGTGGACTCCTCCTGAAGGTCGAAACAGCAGACTGGACTTCTACATAGAGTGCTTCCGCCGACGTGCACGGGCTGAAATTGTGGAAAAGCAGCATCACTTGCCCCATAACCTCAGCCATGCGGAACGCAATGCCATCCACAGCCTCAGAAACAACTCTGACATCATAATCAAAAAGGCTGACAAAGGAGGTGCTGTTGTCGTCATGAATAGGTCGGAATATGAACAAGAGGCTGCTCGGCAGCTCTCCAACACGAGTTTCTACAAGCCATTACCCTCTGATCCCACTGAGAGTTACCAAAAGCAACTACAGCATTTGCTCAAGAAACTTCCTGAAAAAGCACAAGATCAAATCCGCACAGACACACCCCTGGAACCCCGACCTGGGATATTCTATCTACTACCCAAGATCCATAAACCTGGAAATCCTGGGCGCCCCATCATCTCAGGCATTGGCACCCTGACAGCAGGATTGTCTGGCTATGTAGACTCCCTCCTCAGGCCCTACGCTACCAGCACTCCCAGCTACCTTCGAGACACCACTGACTTCCTGAGGAAACTACAATCCATCGGTGATCTTCCTGATAACACCATCCTGGCCACTATGGATGTAGAAGCCCTCTACACCAACATTCCACACAAAGATGGACTACAAGCCGTCAAGAACACTATCCCCGATAATGTCACGGCTAACCTGGTGGCTGAACTTTGTGACTTTGTCCTTACCCATAACTACTTCACATTTGGGGACAATGTATACCTTCAGATCAGCGGCACTGCTATGGGTACCCGCATGGCCCCACAGTATGCCAACATTTTTATGGCTGATTTAGAACAACGCTTCCTCAGCTCTCGTCCCCTAAAGCCCCTACTCTACTTGCGCTATATTGATGACATCTTCATCATCTGGACCCATGGAAAAGAAGCCCTTGAGGAATTCCACCATGATTTCAACAATTTCCATCCCACCACCAACCTCAGCCTGGTCCAGTCCACACAAGAGATCCACTTCCTGGACACTACAGTGCTAATAAACAATGGTCACATAAACACCACCCTATACCGGAAACCTACTGACCGCTATTCCTACCTGCATGCCTCCAGCTTTCACCCTGACCACACCACACGATCCATCGTCTACAGCCAAGCTCTGCGATACAACCGCATTTGCTCCAACCCCTCAGACAGAGACAAACACCTACAAGATCTCTGTCAAGCTTTCTTACAACTACAATACCCACCTGCAGAAGTAAAGAAACAGATTGATAGAGCCAGAAGAGTTCCCAGAAGTTACCTACTACAGGACAGGCCTAACAAAGAAAATAACAGAACGCCACTAGCCGTCACCTTCAGCCCCCAACTAAAACCCCTCCAACGCATTATTAAGGATCTACAACCTATCCTAAAGGATGACCCAACACTCTCACAAATCTTGGGAGACAGGCCAGTCCTTGCCTACAGACAGCCCCGCAACCTGAAGCAAATACTCACCAACAACCACATACCACACAACAGAACCACTAACCCAGGAACTTATCCTTGCAACAAAGCCCGTTGCCAACTGTGCCCACATATCTATTCAGGGGACACCATCACAGGGCCTAATAACATCAGCCACACTATCAGAGGCTCGTTCACCTGCACATCCACCAATGTGATATATGCCATCATGTGCCAGCAATGCCCCTCTGCCATGTACATTGGTCAAACTGGACAGTCTCTACGTAAAAGAATAAATGGACACAAATCAGATGTCAAGAATTATAACATTCATAAACCAGTCGGAGAACACTTCAATCTCTCTGGTCACGCGATCACAGACATGAAGGTCGCTATCTTAAAACAAAAAAACTTCAAATCCAGACTCCAGCGAGAAACTGCTGAATTGGAATTCATTTGCAAATTGGATACTATTAATTTAGGCTTAAATAGAGACTTGGAGTGGCTAAGTCATTATGCAAGGTAGCCTGTTTCCTCTTGTTTTTTCCTACCCCCCCCCCCCAGATGTTCTGGTTTAACTTGGATTTTAACTTGAAGAGTGGTCAGTTTGGATGAGCTATTACCAGCAGGAGAGTGAGTTTGTGTGTGTATGGGGGTGGGGGGGATGTGAGAACCTGGATTTATGCAGGAAATAGCCCAGCTTAATTGTCATGCACATTGTGTAAAGAGTTATCACTTTGGATGGGCTATCACCAGCAGGAGAGTGAATTTGTGTGGGGGGGTGGAGGGTGAGAAAACCTGGATTTGTGCTGGAAATCACTTTAGATAAGCTATTACCAGCAGGACAGTGGGGTGGGAATAGGTATTGTTTCATATTCTCTGTGTATATATAAAGCCTGCTGCAGTTTCCACGATATGCATCTGAAGAAGTGAGCTGTAGCTCACGAAAGCTTATGCTCTAATAAATTGGTTAGTCTCTAAGGTGCCACAAGTCCTCCTTTTCTTTTTGCGAATACAGACTAACACGGCTGTTACTCTGAAACCCACTAACAATGTCCCTAGCTGCCTTCCTACCCCCTTACTTACCTCTCCCCCATAACTGGAGAGGTGTTAACAGGCCACATCACCTTGAATGGTCCCTTGAAATATGTGTTAACTACTTATGCTAAACAATCTGTTCCACCTTGTATTTAGTCCTGGCATGCTGAGTATGTTTCCCAGACCTGAAGAAGAGTTCTGTGTGAGCTCAAAAGCTTCTCTCTCTCCCACCAACAGAAGTTGGTCCAATAAAAGATATTACCTTGCCCACCTTGTCTCTCTCATATCATGAGACCTACACTGCTACAACAACTCTGCATACAACTGGTGATGAGTTGCATGAAACCGGCATTTCATTCTCAGGAGCAGAAAGAAGAGTATTTAATTCCTTGCTGGCTTGAGAGGGAGACATCCAAATGCCAATGGCTTAGCTACTGATGGTGAAACTGGGCCAGTTAATACAGTATAGCTGTGTAACCAATAGTTCAGAAGACTGATACCTGATGATTAAATCTTCCTTCACATTCAAGCCCTCATAACAGCAATTATAATTTAACAAAAAAATGGCACTTAACTGTCACTTACTATTTTTTCCCCATGTAAATTTAATTCTTGTGAAATGGACCACATTAACGGCTGTGGAGATCTCTAGCCAGAGGCAGACTAGGAAAAAAACACCCTATTTTCTAGAAGCCTATGGGGCAAGTAGAAGTGCTATCTAGAAAAGTAAAAGCATTGACTTTCCTGCCTGATGATAAGGACACATTTGTATTAAGAACTATTTACACACAGACTTGGCTGATTTAAATTATTTTTGCAGGACTCTAAAATCAGCAGACCAAAAATCTTGGCTCAAACTATATTAACACCCACAGAATGAAAGACTGTGTAGAGGCAATTGCAAAGTCTCTTAGAGAAATTATTCAGAAATGTACAGACATCAAGGCTTATTGCTGTGTTTATTTATTGATGGATGCCCTAACAGATCTGTAGCTGACAGGAATTGATGTACATCAGATTCAGGCAGGGAAACCTGGTAGTGTTTGCTGATGTCGCTATCTTGGCATCTGAGATAACTGATGGTATTCAGAAAAAAAATGAAAAACAATTAGGAGTTATGAAGGATCAAGGCAGAAGCACTCAAATTGAAGAGGAGAGGCTTGCTATTCAATAGTATAGCAGTGCACATGGGTTGTTTGAGGGGGTGCAGGTCAGCTACTGTTGTGCACTGGCTCAGCCACAACCTTGAGTCTGCAATTTTGGATCTCAAAAAAAAAAAAAAAAAATTAAGAATTTGAATTTACTTGGAAACGTTTAAGTACTAAAAAGCAATAGTAACTTTACATTCTTGCTGATACTTTGAGGCAACTGAAGACTACTTCTGAAAGCATCCACTATGCTGATAGGTTTCAGAGTAGCAGCCGAGTTACTCTGTATCCGCAAAAAGAAAAGGAGTACTTGTGGCACCTTAGAGACTAACCAATTTATTTGAGCATAAGCTTTCGTGAGTTACAGCTCACTTCAGCGGATGTATTCAGTGGAAAATACAGTGGGGAGATTTATATACACAGAGAACATGGAACAATGGGTGTTACCATACACACTGTAACGAGAGTGATCAGGTAAGGTGAGCTATTACCTTACCTGAGAGCAGGAGAGCGGGGGGAGGGGGGAACTTTTGCAGTGATAATCAAGGTGGGTCATTTCTAGTAGTTTACAAGAACGTCTGAGGAACCACGGGGCGGGGGGGGAATAAACATGGAGAAATAGTTTTACTTTGTGTAATGACCCATCCACTCCCAGTCTTTATTCAAGCCTAAGTTAATTGTATCCAGTTTGCAAATTAATTCCAATTCAGTAGTCTCTCCTTGCAGTCTGTTTTTGAAGTTTTTTTGTTGAAGAATTGCCACTTTTAGGTCTTGTAATCGAGTGACCAAAGAGATTGAAGTGTTCTCTGGCTGGCTTTTGAATGTCATAATTCTTGACATCTGATTTGTGTCCATTTATTCTTTTACGGAGAGACTGTCCAGTTTGGCCAATGTAGATGGCAGAGGGGCATTCTGGCACATGATGGCATATATCACATTGGTAGATAGAAAAGGAGTACTTGTGGCACCTTAGAGACTAACCAATTTATTTGAGCATCAGCTTTCATGAGCATCCGATGAAGTGAGCTGTAGCTCACGAAAGCTTATGCTCAAATAAATTGGTTAGTCTCTAAGGTGCCACAAGTACTCCTTTTCTTTTTGCAAATACAGACTAACACGGCTGTTACTCTGAAACCTCACATTGGTAGGTGTGCAGGTGAACGAGCCTCTGATAGTGTGGCTGATGTGATGTGTTGCAAGGATAGGTTCCTGGGTTAGTGGTTCTGTTGTGTGGTGTGTGGTTGCTGGAGAGTATTTGCTTCAGGTTGGGGGGCTGTCTGTAAGCAAGGACTGGCCTCTCTCCCAAGATCTGTGAGAGTGATGGGTCGTCCTTCAGGATAGGTTGTAGATCCTTGATGATGCGTTGGAGAGGTTTCAGTTGGGGGCTGAAGGTGATGGCTAGTGGCATTCTGTTATTTTCTTTGTTGGGCCTGTCCTGTAGTAGGTGACTTCTGGGTACTCTTCTGGCTCTGTCAATCTGTTTCTTCACTTCAGCAGGTGGGTATTGTAGTTGTAAGAACGCTTGATAGAGATCTTGTAGGTGTTTGTCTCTGTCTGAGGGCTTGGAGCAAATGCGGTTGTATCGTAGAGCTTGGCTGTAGACAATGGATCGTGTGGTGTGGTCTGGATGAAAGCTGGAGGCATGTAGGTAGGCATAGCGGTCAGTAGGTTTCCAGTATAGGGTGGTGTTTATGTGACCATCACTTATTAGCACCATAGTGTCCAGGAAGTGGCTCTCTTGTGTGGACTGGTCCAGGCTGAGGTTGATGGTGGGATGGAAATTGTTGAAATCATGGTGGAATTCCTCAAGGGCTTCTATTCCATGGGTCCAGATGATGAAGATGTCATCAATGTAGCACAAGTAGAGTAGGGGCATTAGGGAACAAGAGCTGAGGAAGCGTTGTTCTAAGTCAGCCATAAAAATGTTGGCATACTGTAGGGCCATGCGGGTACGGATGGCAGTGCCGCTGATTTGAAGGTATACATTGTCCCCAAAGTGAAATAGTTATGGGTGAGGACAAAGTCACAAAGTTCAGCCACCGGGTTTGCCATGACATTATCGGGGATACTGTTCCTGACGGCTTGTAGTTCATCTTTGTGTGGAATGTTGGTGTAGAGGGCTTCTACATCCATAGTAGTTAAGATGGTGTTTTCAGGAAGATCACCGATGGATTGTAGTTTCCTCAGGAAGTCAGTGGTGTCTTGAAGATAGCTGGGAGTGCTGGTAGCATAGGGCCTGAGGAGGGAGTCTACATAGCCAGACAATCCTGCTGTCAGGGTGCCAATGCCTGAGATGATGGGGCATCCAGGATTTCCAGGTTTATGGATCTTGGGTAGCAGATAGAATACCCCTGGTTGGGGCTCCAGGGGTGTGTCTGTGCGGATTTGTTCTTGTGCTTTTTCAGGGAGTTTCTTGAGCAAATGCTGTAGTTTCTTTTGGTAACCCTCAGTGGAATTAGAGGGTAATGGCTTGTAGAAAGTGGTGTTGGACAGCTGCCTAGTAGCCTCTTGTTCATATTCCGACCTATTCATGATGACAACAGCATCTCCTTTGTCAGCCTTTTTGATTATGATGTCAGAGTTGTTTCTGAGGCTGTGGATGGCATTGTGTTCTGCACGGCTGAGGTTATGGGGCAAGTGTTGCTGCTTTTCCACAATTTCAGCCCATGCACGTCGGCGGAAGCACTCTATGTAGAAGTCCAGTCTGTTGTTTCGACCTTCAGGAGGAGTCAACCCAGAATCCTTCTTTATGTAGTCTTGGTAGAAAGGTCTCTGTGGGTTAGTATGTTGTTCAGAGGTGTGTTGGAAATATTCCTTGAGTCGGAGACGTCGAAAATAGGATTCTAGGTCACCACAGAACTGTATCATGTTCGTGGGGCTGGAGGCGCAGAAGGAGAGGCCCCGAGATAGGACAGATTCTTCTGCTGGGCTAAGAGTATAGTCGGATAGATTAACAATATTGCTGGGTGGGTTAAGGGAACCACTGTTGTGGCCCCTTGTGGCATGTAGTAGTTTACATAGTTTAGTGTCCTTTTTCTTTTGTAGAGAAGCAAAGTGTGTGTTGTAAATGGCTTGCCTAGTTTTTGTAAAGTCCAGCCATGAGGAAGTTTGTGTGGAAGGTTGGTTTTTTATGAGAGTATCCAGTTTGAGAGCTCATTCTTAAGCCCTGTTTGCTGTAGAGGATGTTGATCAGGTGGTTCCGCAGTTTCTTTGAGAGTGTGTGGCACAAGCTGTCAGCATAGTCTGTGTGGAATGTAGATTGTAATGGATTTTTTACCTTCAGTACTTTTGGTATGATGTCCATCTGTTTGCATTTGGAAAGGAAGATGATGTCTGTCTGTATCTGTATGAGTTTTTTCATGAAGTTGAAAAACAAAAAAACTTCAAAAACAGACTCCAACGAGAGACTGCTGAATTGGAATTAATTTGCAAACTGGATATAATTAACTTAGGCTTGAATAAAGACTGGAAGTGGATGGGTCATTACACAAAGTAAAACTATTCCCTCCCCCCCCTCCCCCGCGGTTCCTCAGATGTTCTTGTCAACTGCTGGAAATGGCCCACCTTGATTATCAGTGTGTATGATAACACCTATTGTTTCATGTTCTCTTTATATATAAATCTCCCCACTGTGTTTTCCACTGAATGCATCCGATGAAGTGAGCTGTAGCTCACGAAAGCTTATGCTCAAATAAATTTGTTAGTCTCTAAGGTGCCACAAGTCCTCCTTTTCTTTTTTCTTGTTGATGGGGTTGCTGTTCAGGCCACTTCACTGAAGGCAATAGTCAGAAATCATCATTTTGTTGTCAGCCATTTGTACATAGTGCAGAGAACCAGGTGGGGCTGATATAGCCCGACATGGGGCATTCTTAAAGAGTTCAGGACAGGCAAATGTTGTGGGCACTTAACAGATTTTTCAAGGAGAGGATCTCTTTTTGTCTGAGGCATAGCAACAGCTAGACATTTCTGTGGTAGAACTCAAAGCAATTAAATACAATCCTGGCCGTTATACCCAAAAAGATGGCAGATTTGAAGAGAATAAACACTTCGATAGGCAAGTCTACACTACTTCTCTACATTGGTGCAGTTGCACCGCTGCAGCTGAGCCGCTGTAGTGCGTCTGGTGAAGACGTGCTGTGCCAATGGGAGAATGCTCTCCCATCGGCATAATTACTTCACCTCCACCACAGATGGAAGCTATGTCAGCGGGAGACGCTCTCCGGCCTACATAGTGTGGTGTGGACACTGCTTTAAGTTGATGTAACTTACGTCGCTCGGGGTGGGGGGTGTTGTTTTCACACACATAAGTGACATAATTTACATAGACTTAAGTGGCAGTGCAGGCCAGCCCTGAGTCTTTAAAGGCAAAGCTGCAGAAAATATATGCTCTAAGTTGCCATTTAATGTTTGGATGTCAGAATTATTAGGCTACTTCAACCATCATTCACATGGCACCGGTGCTTTGACTCACAATAGCCTAGTGATAAATAAGAATTGCCCCACTACGGCAATGTAAAAATTGACAATATGCTTGACCACTTTGCACTAGTATTAAGTGAGGAGGTAAAGGACAGTGCTCTGAATCCATATTTATTTCTCATGTAGGTATTTATAGATTGTGACCAAGTCACCCCATAACCATCTCTTTGTTATGCTAAATAGGTTAAGCTCCCTGTGACTATCACTACAAGCCATGTTCTTTAATCATTCTTGTGGCTCTTCTCTGAACCCTCTCCAATTTATCAGCATCCTTCTTGAATTGAGGGCACCAGAACCGGACACAGTATTCCAGCAGTGGTCACACCACTGCCCAATACAGAAGTGAAATAACCTCTCTACTACACTGTTTATGCATCCAAGGATTACATTAGCCCTTTTAGCTACAATATCGCACTGGGAGCTCATATCAGCTAATTATCCACCCCTGCCCCCTTTCCCAAATCTTTTTCAGAATCACTGCTTCCCAGGATAGAGTCCCTCATCCTGTAAGTATGGCCCACATTCTTTGTTTCTAGATATAAACATTAATATTTAGCTTCATTAAAACTCATATTATTTGCTTGTGACCAGGTTACCAAGTGTTCCAGATAACTGTGTATATTAGTAACCTTTCCTCTTCATTTTTTTACCACTTCTCCAATTTTTGTGTCATTTGCAGACTGTATCAGTGGTGATTTTATGTTTTCTCCCAGACCATTGATAAAAATGTTAACTAGCATAGGGCAAGAACCAATGCCTGTGGAACCCCACTAGAAGCTCAACCACTCAATGATGATTCCCCATTTACAATTACATTCTGAGACCTATTAGTTAGCCAGCTTTTAATCCATTTAATGAGTGACATGTTAATTTTATATTTTAATCAAAATACTGTGCAGCACCAAGCTAAACACCTTTCAGAAGTGTAAGTATCTTATATCAACACTATTACTGTTATCAGCCAAACTTGTAATCTCATTAAAAAATATCAAGTTAGTTTGACAGGAGCTGTTTTTCATGAACTCATGTTGATTTGAAATAATTACATTACCCTCCTTTAATTCTTTATTTATCAAATCCCATATCAGCCACTCCATTATTTTGCCTGGGTTCGACGTCAGCCTATAATCACCCAGTCATATCATTTACCCTTTTTAAAATATTGTCACAACATAAGCTTTCTTCCAGTCTTCTGGAACTTCCCTAGTATTCCAAGATTTATTGAAAAGCAACATTAACATTAACAGTATAGATAGCTCCTCAGCCAGCTCTTTTAAAACTCTTGTGCAAGTTATCTGAATATACTGATTTAAAAATGTCTAACTTTAATAGCTACTGTTTAACATCCTCCAGTGATACTGGTATAATAAAAAAGAGTTTTATCATCCTCCTCTGATGAGACTATATCATCTGTTTTCTTTCCCAAATACAGAACAGAAATATTTATTGAACACTTCTGCCTTTTCTGCATTATGATTGATAAGTCAACCATTTTCATCTCGTGATGTACCAATACCATTGTTAGGATTCTTTCTGTTTCTAATATATTTAAAAACTCCTTGTTGTCCTTAACTTGATTGGCCATAGATATCTCCTTGCCCCATTGAAATCAAGGGGAGTTTTGTCACTGACGTCAACTGGGACCAGGATTTCACCCTGTGTGAGGGAAACCTTCCTGTTTTTTCTGAGCCCTTTAGGTTAACTATGGAAGAATCCAGTGTGGTCCAAAGTTCTTATTACCCAAAGCATCCTAATGAATAGGATGCTATGCTGGGGGAACTCATTTCTGCTGTTGCTGTCACTTCACAGCCAAGACTTAAAAATAACTGAATTGATAATATGAATGTATACATTTTTGATTTTTTCCCCCTGTGAGTTCTGTCTCCTTACATTTTGAACTGAATTAGCTTCCATTGATATTATTGCCTTTATTTGTATGAGGCATTTTGCTGCACAAATCACTAGCAATTATTTCACGTTTGCTTTGATCACATATCTTGCTAGGCAGTTTAACTACCATGTATTTTCAAATGTGGTTTGCTTTAAGAGAGTATGAAAGATCTTCAAAATCCTTAACAAAATGCCATGAAGCCAATTTACTGTTTGAAGCTTATGAGCTGGTGTTGCTATTCTAAATATAAATGTTCTATAATATTAGATGCTTTTAGTATTTTCAGGTAAAGATTATTTGCTAATAAATTAGGTACAATCATGGGCAATATGATACTGTCTAGGTTAAGGATTTGGTAACGGGGTATGGAGCTTTTTGCCTCTAAGTCTTTTAAATCTGGGCCTTGATCAGAATTTATAGTTATCCAAAGTCCATCATCTAAAGGCTTTTGGTGGTCCATTTGAAGGTCTCAGTTCCAAGTGTCTATTTGTTTATATCACAAAAGAAATAGGACACCTCCTTCCCCCCACAAGTTTTCTAGTTGCTACGCTTGGTTTTTTTAAATCTCAGCTGTGAAGTGACAAGAACAGCAGAAATGAATTCTCCCAGCACAGCATAATATTCATTAGGATGCTTTGGGTAATAAGAACTTTGGACCATGCTGGACTCTTGACTTCAGCTCTACCACCTGAATTGCTGTGGTTCCTGGCTCTGGCTCCAGCTCCAACCTCTGGCTCCTGGCTCTTAACTTTGGCTCTTACCCCTGCTCTCGTTCCTGGCTCCTGCTCCAACCCCTATCTTTGGTTTCCTGGCTCCTGGCTCTGGTTTTGACTTCTGCCTCTGGTTCCTGAACCCTGAATCCAGGTCCGACCCTTGGCTTCCACTCTGGTTCCTGGCCATCCTCAGCCTGGTTCTATCCATTGTGTCAGGCTCCTGGCAGTCTGAACTATCTGCAAAACCTTGTCCAGCTGTTAGGACGGACCCCACTACAGCCAAACAGCTGTGCATATCTCTCTATCAGTGTTATAGAGGGCGAACAATTTATGAGCTTAATCCGTATAAGCTTTATACAGGGTAAAATGGATTTATTTGGGGTTTGGACCCCATTGGGAGTTGGGCATCTGTGTGTCAAAGACAGGAACACTTCTTAAGTTGCTTTCAGTTAGTCTGCAGCTTTGGGGCATGTGGTTCAGATTCTGGGTCTGTGTTGGAGCAGACTGGCGTGTCTGGCTCAGCAAGACAGGGTGCTGGAGTCCCAAGTTGGCAGGGAAAGCAGGGGCAGGAGTCTTGGCACATCAGTTGGCAGCCCCAAGGGGGTTTCTGTGATCAAACCGTCACACCCACCACCCAGACCTATCCACCGCCAGAGGATTCAGTGGTGCAAGTTCAGTGGTGACTGGGGGAAGTATTGTGGTTTTCTCAATGAATGCCTCCTCCTGTTTCTGCTGCACTCACAGATATTTCCCACCAACAAGACTAGGATAAGGCTTATCATCAGCTTGCTGACAGGCGAAATGTTGGCCCTGGTCTCCTGACTCCTTGAAAAATCCAGCCTTCTCTTGAACCAGTTTAAAATATTTGTCTAAGCCATGGTGATCCATGCTGTGTACACATGGCCGAGGCCAGGGTCCAGAGTCTAAGGGATGTTGGTCGGCTGCTAACTATGCTGCTGACTTCTGGCACCTAGAGGCAGACATGGAATGGAATGAGGCTACTCAGTACCATCATTTCTGGTATAGCCTTAATGACGACATTAAGGACAAGCTGTCTTGGGTACAGCCTCTGGCCAGCCTGGATGCTTTTATCAATCTGTGCATCAGAACTGACAATCTCCTATCCAAATACTGCCAGGAAAGGAGGATGACACTCAAATCTCCACCAGTTTTGATGGTTCTGCCCTGTCAGTCTCCTGTGCCCATCCTGCAGCCTGAACCAATGCATCTCAATACAGCCTGGACCCACCTCTTCAAAGGGGAAAAAGCTTGATGATGGGTAAGGGGATCTCAGTTTTGTGGACAAGTTGGGCACTTTGCTCTATCCCTCCCATGGAATGCCTGACTCACACCTTGGTCAGGAAATGCCACACCACAGCCCCGATAGAGGGGTCTGGGCTATGCCAGTTCCCTTCCCCTCATTTTAGCTCTTGCAATGCCTAGCTGGCAACCTATACTTCTCCAGCTTCCACTTTGTCTGAAGCACCCTGCCATGCAGAAGATCAGATGTGAAGTGCTGATCAATTCTGGTGCCTCCGGTAACTTCATGGACCTAAAGTTAGCCTGGGCACATGGATCCTGACACAGCACAAGGCTGTCCCTGACCTTGTGGAGTCTGTTGACAGATCCCCCCTCTCATTGGGCCCAGTCACACAAGAGACGTTGCAAAACTCTGCAGTTCCACCTGGTTTGCTCCCTGCATTTCCCAGTTATTCTTGGCAATTCCTGGCTCATTATGCACAATTTGCGTACTCGCCTCGGGGGCGGGCATCGTCCATTTTTGCTTGCCATTTTGCTGGCAGGCTTGTCTCCCCAAACCCAATTCTGTGCCAGAGGCTATCCATAGTTTAAACCTGATAAACCTGGCATCCTTGGGGATCCCAGAACAGAGGGGATCAGGTCAGCAGAACCTCCATCAGTGCCTGCATTTTCCACAGTAGCTCCAGCAAAGTACGGGACTCTGGCAAATGTATTCAATAGGAAGAAGGCTGATGTACTACAATTGCCCCATTGACTTCCAGCCAGGAGCCGAGGTTACTTTTGGGTGCATTTATTCTCTCTCAGAGCCAGAGCTGCAGCTGAGCTGAGAATAAATCCAAGAGAATCTGGAAGAGGGGTTCATATGCCCATCCATGTCCCCAGTAGGAGCTCTGGTTTTCTTTGTGGCCAAAAGGATGGTTCCCTGCACCCCTGCATAGGGCTATCAATCCTTGAATCAGGTAAACATCCAGAATTGATACTCTCTACTGGTCATCAGTGAGCTCTCCAAGACACTTCTCTCTGCTAAGATCTTTACCACAGTTCTTCCATGGAATTTATAACCTGATCCATATTCAGGAAGGGGATGAATGGAAGATTACCTTGTGCTCCCAATATGGGCATTCTGAGTACTTGATAATGCTCTTCAGACTGTGAAATGCCTCTGCAATGTTCCAACATTTCATCAGTAATATTTTTAGAGACATGTTACATCAGTTCATTGTGATCTACATGGATGATAGCCTCATGTTTTTCAAAAAACTGGTCCTCCATGATCAATATGTGTACCATGTTTTGGAAAAATTTCACCAGAACCACCTTTATGCTAAGTTAGAGAGAACAATCAAGTTCTATGGGTACATTATTTCCCCTTCAGGGCTGACTATGGATCCATATATGGTATCTGCTATCACTGAGTGGGCCACTCTGTGGGACATGATTCCTCAGTTTTGCCAACTTTTACTGGCATTTTATCAAGGCTTTTTTTTCCCTACTGGTAGCCCCAGTGATGGCACTCCTCTGGAAGGGAGTCCAATTTGGCTGATCTCCTGAGGCTCAATATGCCTTTGACCAGTTAAAGAGAGCCTTCATCACAGCTCCCATCCTCATCCATCCAGACACTATCAAGCCATTCACTGTAGAGACTGATGCATCACTTTCTGGCATTAGAGCTGTACTGTCGCAACTAATGGAGCCACATAATCAACTTCACCTATGCGCCTTTTATTCTTGAAAGTTAACCCCAGCAGAAAGGAATTATGACATTTGGGATAAGGAGCTACTGGTGACTGAGGCAGCGTTGGATGAGTGGTGTCAACTAGTTGGCAGCCGGTATCAAGGGGAGAGCCCCAAGGGTCGCTCCTGGGGCCAGTTTTGTTCAATATCTTCACTAATAATCTGGAGGGTGGCGTGGATTGCACCCTCAGCAAGTTTGCAGATGACACTAAACTGGGAGGAGAGCTAGATACACTGGAGGGTAGGGATAGGATACAGAGGGACCTAGACAAATTAGAGGATTGGGCCAAAAGAAATCTGATGAGGTTCAACAAGGACAAGTGCAGAGTCCTGCACTTAGGATGGAAGAATCCGATGCACTGCTACAGACTAGGGACTGAATGGCTTGGCAGCATTCTGCAGAAAAGGACCTAGGGGTTACAGTGGACAAGAAGCTGGATATGAGTCAACAGCGTGCCTTTGTTGCCAAGAAGGCCAATGGCATTTTGGGATGTATAAGTAGGGGCATTGCCAGCAGATTGAGGGACATGATCATTCCCCTCTATTCGACACTGGTGAGGCCTCATCTGGAGTACTGTGTCCAGTTTTGGGCCCCACGCTACAAGAAGGATGTAGATAAATTGGAGAGAGTCCAGCGAAGGGCAACAAAAATGATTAGGGGTCTGGAACACATGACTTATGAGGAGAGGCTGAGGGAACTGGGATTGTTTAGTCTGTGGAAGAAAAGAATGAGGGGGGATTTGATAGCTGCTTTCAACTACCTGAAAGGGGGTTCCAAAGAGGATGGATCTAAACTGTTTTCAGTGGTAGCAGATGACAGAACGAGGAGTAATGGTCTCAAGTTGCAGTGGGGGAGGTTTAGGTTGGATATTAGGAAAAACTTTTTCACTGGGAGGGTGGTGAAGCACTGAAATGCGTTACCTAGGGAGGTGGTGGAATCTCCTTCCTCATAAGTTTTTAAAGTGAGGCTTGACAAAGCCCTGGCTGGGATGCTTTACTTGGGGATTGGTCCTGCTTTGAGCAGGGGGTTGGACTAGATGACCTCCTGAGGTCCCTTCCAACCCTGATATTCTATGATTCTATGATTCTAACTCTTGGAAGGAGCCCGGCTCCCAATTCTGGTCCTTACAGATCACAAGAACTTAGAATATCTCTGTATGCCCCAAAACTTAAAACAGCATCAGATACACTGGGCATTATTTTTCTCCCAATTCGAGTTCGTCATGACTTACTGTCTGGGTACTTAAAACAGAAAAGCAGATGCCTTATCCCACAAGGATGAGTACATCAAATCCTGCACAGAACCTCTTTCAACAGTCCTTAATATACCTTATTTTCTCAATGGAATGGTGGACAAGAATCCAGTATCCACCATTCAGTCCCTGCTGCCTCATGTCTCATTCGCTACATGGATCTGCAAGGCCTTGGACAATGCAGATACCCAGCCTGGTTCAATTGTGGGATAGGATCCTCTATCATGGGGAATACATTTATGTCCCAAATGATCTGCTACAGCTGGAAGTTCTGAAACTTTTCCATGATTAAAACATGGAACTTGGTTTCACTGAACTTCTGGTGGTTGGGTAGGCATCCTTTCATCAAGAAATATGGTAGACTTTGTGACCTTTGCTCCAGAACCAAAGACCATGTGTGATGCTACTCAGTGTCCTCCAGCCCTTGCTTTCACCATCCCAGCTTTGGTCCACTGTGTCTCTGGACTTCATTGTGGATTTGCCTTGTTCCCAAAGTTGCACCACAATGGTAGTTATGGTTGATCTTTTGACCAAAATGGCACATTTTCTCCCTTTCATCCCTATTGCTCTGGTGACATCCCATATTTTTAGAACAGATCTTCTGGCTACATGGATATCCAAACAGAACTGTGTCAGATTGAGGCTTACAATTTATTCCCACTTCTGGTGTGAATTTGTTAAGCTCCTAGTTGCAGACAGAGTGGATAGATCAGATCCTGGAGCAATACTTCCATTGCTTTCTGAAATATCTTCAGGACAACTGGGGTCTCCTTGCAGCTTTATGAAGAATTTGCCTACAATAGTTTGGTCCATGCCTCTCCTCAGCAGAGCCTGCTTTGTGCCAATTATGATTTCCATCCAGTGTTTCCTAGGTCCCTGCAGTGGTTACCTACCTGTACCATGTAAAGCAAGAACTCATGGTACATCTGGAAGCTGCCAAAGAGGCCTAAAAGTGCTATGCTAATCATGGCCACCAGTCTGTACCCTTACCATGGGGGACAAGGTCTCGTTGTAAACCAGAAACCTCAGGTCAAGGCAAACATTAGCCAAGTTAGACCACCCATATATAGGTCCATTCAAGATAATTGAGCAAATCAATCTAGTGACATTCACACTGCTGTTATTGAAGTCAATTAAGACCCACCCGGTATTCCACATCTATCTCCTAAAACCTTATGTGGAAAACCTACTCCCCAATCAGTCCAACCCACCGCTGCCACCCATAATGGTCCAAGGGCAAGAGGAATACCTAATTTGACAGACTCTAGACTCGAAATGAGTGTGTAGTAAGTTTCATTACCTAATAAGTTGGGAAAGCTATGGTCCTGATGACCAGTCATGGGAGCCAACAGAGAATGTCCATGCACCAGATCTACTCTGGGACTTCCACTGAGCTCATCCCAAGAAGGCTGGGATGAGTGCTCCAGAAGGTGGCCCTGAGAGAGGGATACTCTTAGAAAGGAGCACCTTCAGCTGACCCTGAGGACTAATCAGGCCAGCCTCCAGGTTGATTAATGAGCTCAGAGGGGTTATGGTAGGATTACGTGATTGGCTGGCCTGCCTGATTGGCTGAAGTGATCAAGCAGGTCTACTTTTAAGCTCAGCAGCAGCAGCCCGCCACTGATTGCTCAATACTTCTGCCTGCAGCTGTGATTGCTTTTGTTCCTGCCTTGTTCCGGTCCAACTCCAGTCCTGCCCCTGCCTTTTTCCTGTCCTGCTTCAGCCCTGCCTTCCCTTCCTAGTTTCTGGCCCTGCATCTGCCCCCTGCATCTGCCCCCTGGCTCTTGACTTTGGCTTCATGCCCTGGCTTTGGTTGGTGGCTCCTAACTCCTGTTCTGACCCTTGGCCCCTGGCTCCAGTTCCTGCCCAGTTCTCACCATTGAGATGGACAGCTGTTGCTTGCCTCTGACACGCAGGAAAGATGTGCAGGGAGGCTGGCAGTGCTGCTGCCTGTACTGTACCTGCCTTGGGGATAAATAAAGAAAACATGTTTCCAGAACTATCTATGTGACACTTTTAATGTACTCTATTTTACTTTTCTTAAAACAACAACAACAAGAACAACTAGCTCATCAACTATCTACTGGCAAGACAAATCTGAGGGATCATATATAAACTATGCCAAATTCAGTGGCACGACTGAAATTCAGAAACATATTTCAAAAAGATTTCTAATAATTATTTTAGGCAAAGTGTATACATGTGTAGCATATCTAGGGCCAATGTTTATCTTTAGTTACATCTGTCCAATCCCATTGAAGTCAATGAGGTTGGATGACTCTAATTGAGAGCAGAATTTGGCTCTTGAAATGTGTGTTTGTCTGCTCAAATGACTTATTGCACTGGTTTAGATTTTAGATTTTGGCAAAAAACCCACAACTGCTGTCAGGAAAGAGGCTGATGTGCATCTTATAGAGATTTAACAATCGCTACGATGTCTTTAGTATTTAATTCAAAACAGATACAGAATGAAACCTTTGCTAACAATAAGCTTTAAGACCATTCCAAGCTATCAAAAAACTCAAAGATCACAGTTTATGCATCTCTGATATTGCGTACATTAATCAATGCAATGTGTAAGTGACAATATTTGGTAAACTGCATCTTCCACTAGCCAACATTGAGCTACTGGAGAGGGATCAGTCGGTACCTCTTTTCAGCACCAATAGCTGTGAGCATTGTCCAAAGAGATCTGTGGTGAACCTGAAGGATTTTTTTTAGACTTTTCTGTTTCCTTTCCTCATGGTTAACCTACCTACTTGTTTGATAAGGATATAATTATAAGTCCCCCCCCCACCTGCCCTGAGCAATGAAGAGATGTGACAATCTGAAAGTCGTGGAAAACAAAACAATTAGAGCAACAAAAAACAAATAAAGAGCACAACGCTAAGTCAAGGATGTAGAAGTGCATCTTTCAAATGCTCTGGCTGGACTTTTCAGAAGGGCTCAGCAGCCAGAACAGCAGGACACATAGTACTCAAGCTTTTTGAAAAATCTGGTCCTTATTTCAGTGCCTAAATGGGAGCTGAATTCTTCTGAGAATCTGGCCCCAACTCTGGGATCTGGTACCAGATAGACCCACCTCTGAAGAAGAGGGAAGTTGAGGGGTGTCTATCAGATGGTCCCTTTATGAAAGTTACAATGTGGATGAATTCCATGAGTGGCCAAACAGTGGGAGGCATTCTCTGCTGTACCTACCTTGGTGCAGTATTAGCAAAAGGCAAACATTGAGATAAACCAGCAAAAATGATCAGAAATAAAAAGCGAATACCATACTAAACTTTGTATAAAACATTATTGTGTAAGATTTGGTGGGAAAACAGCACCCTTGCACCTAGAAGTTTTTCTTTTTGTCTCAGACATCATAAACAGCACTAGGCTTCTTCAGAAAAAACATGCCCCTTGTCTTGCTTGATCTCTTCTGTTGTCTTTCTTAGAAATCAAGAAGCTCCATGAGAAAGGAAACATTAAAAAAGCATGTGACATAACTGTGTGCAGATACAGATTTTCAGAAGAGCTAATGACAGCTGAAGGAAGACATGAATTTGCCTCATTTCTGGCATTTATGCATCCCTGAAGCTATATTTTAAAGCTGTGGATGCTAGTTTCATGCTCTCAGAACTCACAGGAAGGTATGGCTTTGATTGACCTCATGGACCTCTGTGAACTGGAAAAATGGAAGCTGACTTTCCAGCTGACCGTGAAGCATTTATTGAAATCAGAATAGGATCATTTAGTTTGCTGTGGAGAAATCTGTAGAAACTTCTCCCTGCATGCTCCCTTGAGACTACACAGAGCCACAGGAAAAAATGAAGTGGCAAAGCAAGGAACACAGAAAAGAAAATGCAGTAGCTGCAATTAAATAGACAACATTGACTTCGATGTGCGTGTGTATAAACTCAGAATATCCTCTACTTAGCTTAGAAATAACTGTGGGCAACTCTAGGTAGTGGTTTTTTTTGTTTTTTTTTAATGAAACCATCATGGGCACATGTAACACTGATGTATATTGGGAGTAATTCCAGTCTAGTCTATGAAATTACAATGGTAAAAGTCTGGTGTCAATCAATGGAAAATTGGGCCCTGTGGATGCTAAAAGTACAGTTAAAAGTAGCACATCGATTAGTTACAATCAGTCAGAACAGACAGAGCAGTAAAAGCCACAGAAAGGAATCTGTGCTTCATATGTATTCCTTTCAAACACAAGATGGTGTTATGGTGGCACTTTGCTGCAGCAATGTTTGCTGCATACTGCAACATAAAATTACTGATTATTAAATGGCAAAGAACTTTGAGAGTTAAGTTGCTGGGGTGATAGTTTGTGCCATTCCAGAATGATGAGTTTAGCAAAACTCAAGCTTGTGGAAACCAGGAAGTACGGAGTTAAGATACACACCCACGATCTGGAAGGGAATGAGCTATCACCTGACAACTTTAACTGTGCACTAACAACATTCTTTGTCATTTAATTTCCTTGCTTTTTAAACAAAAATATTTTTCTTTTTTTTATGTAGGGGTTAGTAGCCATTTAGGCAGTTGTAATTCTCAACTGGTTTTACAGTTAATATCCTACTGTGACTAGGAAATGATCAAAAGCCCTAGCTTTTATTCAATGCTTTTTATCAGTAAGTCTTAAAGAACTTTACATCATTATCCCCATTTTACAAATCAGAAACTGAGGCACAGAGAGGTGAAAGCGTCTTGTTCAAGGTCACCAAGTAGGCCAGTGGAAGAACTAGGAACAGTATCAGTCCAGTGAGCTTTCCACTAGGCCATATGGTTGATAACATGGATTCCTAAGTACTCCTCCTCTCTCCTGCTCAGATGTCTTCAGATACGCACGCTCCACTTCTGTTGGTTCCAATAAGAGATGAGTGTGCAGACTAGGGGGCAGTCAATTTGATCTAGACTTTGGAGAATTATCTCCAAGCAATTTGGAATTTGATCTCATGAAGTTCATGATCATACTGAATATTCCTATTTTTGTTTTGAATAAAATTTTCTTTTTTTGATACAGATGTGAATAAACTGGTTTACATTGGAATGAACACACTAGCAAATCTATACATTATTATTTTTTGCTTGAAAGACAAGATAGTGTGGGAGAATAAAATCTGGGTTCCTAAGTTTATATGTCTAGAGTAAGAGCTAGGGGTGTGATTCCCAGCTTGCATAGAGAAAAGGAGTACTTGTGGCACCTTAGAGACTAACCAATTTATTTGAGCGTAAGCTTTTGTGAGCTACAGTTCACTTCAGCTCACGAAAGCTTATGCTCAAATAAATTGGTTAGTCTCTAAGGTGCCACAAGTCCTCCTTTTCTTTTTGCAAATACAGACTAACACGGCTGTTACTCTGAAGCTTGCATAGAGATACTCATTGTAGCTACCATCTGAGCTGGCACGTTATAAACAGTAGTATAGCAGGGGTAGCATGGACAGTGGCAGTGGTGGCACAGGGCTAGCCGTGTGGAGTACAAACCCACCTGACCCCCCTGGGGGCATACTAGTCTGTGTTGCTGCTGCCTGTGCCACTCTGGCTACACTACCATTTTAGCACGCTAGCTTGATGAGAGCTAATGTGACTCTCTCTACACGAGCTGGGAATCACACCCCTAGCTCATAGTCTAGACATAGTTCTGACACAAAGGCCCATTTGTGGTTCACTAATCTGTGTCAGCAACTTTTATGGGGCCTCACATACTCACTACACTTAACAGAGTGTTGTCATGATATATACCCAAAAGATGGCATGTAACGTATCGTTGGACAACTCACTGATCATTAATATTCTTGTGTGAGGTATGTACGGGGTGTGTACAAAGAGTTACGGAATGTGCTAGAATTATGTTCTCAAAATGTGTTTGACAAGCAATGCATAAGCCCAGTCTGCCCTAGACAAAGGAATGTGTATTGGGTTGTCTGACAAGCCTGGTCCTCAGGCAGAGATAATGAAGGCACATTTACATAAAAAATAAACAAAGCCATCAACCTAGTGGGTGGGGGAAATTGCCTTTGGACTGAACCTCAAATGATAAGTAATTAAATCAAGCAATTGTATACAAGTTACTGTATTATAAAAGTGTATCAAGTAAGATCTTTAATGAAAGCTAATGATACAATGGTGATTAATATTATTGTAAAATGCATGTATTAACATTATATGAGGAATTATAAATACTCACTGATATTATGCTTTGAAGTCTGTGGTTAAACAAAGGGAGAAACAGGTTTTCTTTCAGACAGGAGGGAATTTTCTTGTGTCCAAGAAAATTAAGCAAGGTGTGACCAAACACAATGGAAGCCTCATTTACATATGAATCAGCATGGGGAAGGAAGTCCACAAGCAGAAAAGAAAAGCATGAGGTAATCGTGAGTCGGGGGAACAAAAGAGTGAGTTTGAGAAGATATAAGAAGAGAGAAGAAGCCGTCTTGACATCTATCATTGGACAGACACAAGGGGCCAGAGCTCTCACAAGCTGAGAAAAATGGGTCCTTCAACCAAGGTGGTTGAAGTTTCTGGAACCTTAACATAAGTGAGAAATCTGCTTATGCAAAGATCTTTCACCTAGGAAGACAAGGAAAATAGGCACCTTGTCCTTCTGGGGAAGGTCCTGACTGAGACAAAGTCAGCCATGGCTGGAAAGAAAAAGACTGGTAAGAAATCTACCTTGAACAAAGGCTGCAGTTTACTGAGTTAAGTCTGAGCCCCTAGGAAGTATATTTTATTTGTATTTGCTTGTAAGCATTCTGTCTTTATCCCTTGCACTTGAACTCACTTAAAACCTCTGGCTTTTTGATTAAATAAACTTGTTTTTCTTTTATTCTAACTCAACCCAGTGCCATATTTGACATGAAGTGATTATTAACTCCAGTTAAAGTAACAAATTGCTGTACTTTTGTCTCTTTAAAGGAGAAACAGATATCATTACGCCTCTAAATGTTCCAGGAGAGGACTGGGCATTTCAGAACAGATGTTTTTGCGGAAATTCAGGACTGGGGGTGTATTGGGGTGACCAGCCAAGTAGTAACCAAGACTAGTGGAGACCCGGGTGGGGCTGTTGTGGTGACAGGCTATTGGGGTCAGAGTGCTGAACCAGGGCTGCACAACACACAGATTTTCATGGAACTGCGTGTTTGTTTGGTGGCTATTGGTATCCGGGCTGTGAACCACAGCAGTAGGGCATTTAAGGCTCACAGGGTTACAAAGGAGAGGGTGACACAACCTCTCACAGGTCTGGGTGGTGCCCAAACTAACAGAATATTTTATAAGCTCCCATCCTTTTCTCTTAATTAAGTTAATGGCAAAATTCTCATAGACTTCACTAGGAGCAAGATTGAACCCCAAAATATATATTGTGAAAAACTCTCTCTTTAAATTTGATCTGACTTGCTATACATTGTGTCTGGTATCACCTAACAGACATTGAAATGTACCCTGTGATTTCCCTTCCTCCATCCTTTCCTCTCAAAATCAAATGAAATATTTGAAACAGAAATCTAATTCTAAAATTCATATGTTTGGATTATCTTTTCCCATATGACATATTGTACAGCTCCATGTGCACTGACAACACAACACAAGCCACAAATAACAGTAGCAAAAAGGAGTCAAGTAGCTTAGAAATATATGCCAGGCAAGGGAAGATTTCTTTTCTAAAATATCTTACCTTTGTAAGTGACGTTTAAAATACAAATGACTGACTTTTCTCTTTTTTTAACCTGAAACTCAATATATTTACCAATGGTTGGCAGACAAAAGTACTATAACTCTAATGGTATTGTGGATTGCACTGAACCTCAGTGATATTCTAAATAGAGCTCACAGGGATTTTTTAAAACTCATTTTTGGCAGGAGCCTCCATGTCATCTTTGTTTGTCTTCTCCGTTGTATCCAAAGAACTCAGGTGACAATGTTATTATTGAGCTTCACACAAACTAAGGCATATGAGACTGATATATTCCTTCACATGAAGGGCGTAGTCACATCCAGTGAGTTTAGCAGATGCCCTCTGGCTCCTCATGATGCAGTCAGCAACCATGAGGCAAAACCAGACATTTTCCCAAGACAGAAAGCAGTAAAGGTCTACACGAAACATTTTTTCTGGTTTTCCATGGCGGAATTTCGGTGCTGATTCTAAGAAATTCAGCAAATCCAGTAGACAGAGAGGAATGGGGGAGAACAAATGGAAAATGGGCGGAGTTAATATTCATGCAAAAATACATAACTCAATGAAATAAAAAAGGAAATAAAGTCTTGCAATTTTAAAAAATCCAACCTTGATATTTAAGCCGTTGTATATTAATGTTATACATTTAATCCGTATATAGGAGCTTAATATTAAATCAAAAATAGTACAATGGGGACAGAGCCAGAGAGAAATCAGGCTATGTGGCACAATCCCCTGGGCTCTGTCAAGTAGCTGGGCAGAGATTAATTCTGCTCCTTGCAACATGAATATGTACACGGTGCCAGCACCCTGCTCAAAGAGGGTGTTTTAGGAGGCCCAGATGGAGGAGTTAGTTGCAGCACAACTTCTGACTTTGTCATTCTACGAGAGGGGGAGGAGTAGGCCAGGCAACACTGCAGAATGGCAGACACTGCTATTTTTTCTCTCTTTCTAACGCACCGTTCACTCTAGTCTCTGTGCACCAAGTCTGCTGGATCTTTTGTCTCCCTGCTCTGGGATTTGTACAAGGGAGGTTGATAAATACACCTTATATTCAAATGACGTTGAATAAATATGGAAGAAAATGTAGTAGGAGAAATAAATGGAAGAGATGGAACCTAAGATTACAGTTCCAGGTGGCCTTCCAGAGCAATATTGCTTCGGTGTTTCTGTACATAGTCTCCTTAAATTGACTTTCTTTCTCTTTCACTCTAACAAATGGAAAAGAAACCTAATGATCCAAAGTATTTTGCTCCTTATTGTGAAATACAGAGGGTTTTTTTTCCTGAAAGAGTACTTCAAATTCAAACTGCTTTTTAACCCACAACAAAACCCATATCCCAGTGACAAAGCATCCTTAGCTCAGCACAGAACCCAAGAGAAAAAGTGCCGTAGAAATTTTTGGTGTAAAAGAAGGACTGTATTATGAAAAGAATCACAGAATTTGGTTTCTACTCTGTGGCTAGAATTCCTCCCCCTCCCTTAGTAAGCATTCAGTTTTATTGTACAGCTGCACCTATTTACATGGTTTCTTGGAACTGTTAAAAATTCTTTGCCTAGATTAATAGGTTGGCCTGTGTATAGTGGCTTGGCCTTTCCTAACATTTTCTCCCTGAAACAAACCCAGCTCCTATTAGTATATGAAATGCCCAGGGCAGAATTCAATCTGTGTTTTGTAGTCTCACCAACACATCAGCATTTCTCCCCTTCCCACCAGCTGAAAGCTGTTGATCTGAACATAAGCAGGTGATAAATCACTGCATTGTTTTCTCAGTTACAGGTAATTAGTCTTGTTCTTTTTGATGCAAGAATGCTAGCAATAGCATCCTCCATAAATGCTTCATTATACAGCAGTAAGCCTGCTTCTAGATGAAGAAATATCATTTACATGCAATTTGGTTTCAAGAACTGTGTATGGGGGAGCAAGGAGGAAAAAGAAACAGGATGTTTTTCAAATTCCTATTTTTAAAATGTCAGTTATAACAAGGTTTATAGCAACTTTAGATATCAAAGGGGCATTGGCGAAGGGCACCTGATTTTGGGATGTGTACTCTTCAAAGCTACAGCAAGAAGCTGGCAGGGGAAAGGAAGAACTGGGTAAGGTTCTAGGCAGGGCCATCCCTAGCCATTTTGGTGCTCGTGGGGGTGTGTGTGTGGCCCCAGGCCGCCACGGGGGGGCAGGAGCAGGCTTGGATGGTACGGGGGAAACAGCCCCCAAGCATGAGCCAGTGGAGCAAAGTGGGTTGGGGCCAGATCACTCAACTTCCTGCTGCCCGGTGATTGCAGGGCAGGCTGAACCCCTCACTCCCGGGGCGGCGGGAAGTGGAGTGACCCGGCCCCAGCCTGCTCTGCTCTGTTCCCCTGGCTCCCAGCCTTGGGACTATGTGGGGCAGAAGGAACTGCCTCCCAGGCACTCACTGGCGGCGTGGCAGGAAGCAGGCAGTGTGGAGCGGGCTAGGGCCAGGTCACTTCACTTCCTGGCGCCCGGTGATTGCAGGGCGGTCCCAACCCCTGCTGCAGTCCTCAGGGGAAGGGGTGGAGTGGGAGCGGGGCTGGGGCGGGAAGAGGCAGGTCTGGGGCGGAGCAGGGGTGGGAGCTTTGGGGAAGGGGTGGAGTGGGGGGTGGGGCTGGGGCGGAGCAGGGGCTGGAGCAGGGCACCAGGAAATTTGGTGCCCCAAATTTTCTGGTGCCCTACACAGCTGCGTACTTTGCATATGGGTAAGGAAGGCCTTGGTTCTAGGCAGAAGCTCTGCTCTGAAGCAAAGACAGGGTCAAAGTATTTTCTTTATTGTAAAGAAGTTCCTTGTTCTGTGTTACAAGAGAGTAATACTTTCTCTGACTGTTTTTCCATGATCACATAAGTGTTTTTTAAATAACTGTTCAGTATTGCCAACCCCAACCATTCAAAAATAACGAGTTAGGCCCCTCCAAAATCATACAATTAGCTTAAAAATCATAAGATTACTATAAGGATCTGTGGGACTAGAACCCATGCCTGCAACAGCTGATCTTCCCACGTTGCCACCAGGAGCTCATGCAGCGCTACCTTCAAGGAACACTGGAGATTAGGAGCTGCAGGAAGTACCGCCCAAAGGGTCCAGAGTGACAGCACCCTGCAGCCTTCTGAGTGGCCCGTGCTCCCTCTTTAACCCTGGAGGGTACCCCAGGAAGTTGTCTGGGCAACCACACGGACTTTAGGCCTGCTGTGTCTCCAGACATCACTTTGCTTTCTGATCTCCTGTCTCCAACTTCAGCTTAACTCTGAACCTGACTCTTGCTTATTGATTCTGGCTTTAATGATGACTCTGATCCCAGCTTGTTGACTACCACCATGTGGGCATACTTGCTATCCTGTGGAGACCAGCCTAGCTGTGACCACTAGGCAAGACTGCTTATATTGTAGTCCAGTGGTCACCAACTGGCCGATCGCAATCAACTGGTCAATCCCAGAGGATCTCCCAGTCGATCGCAATCTCCGGTGGTGCAGTGGGGCTGCCAATACGGCAGGCTCTGTGCTTGCCCCTGCCCCACGCTGCTCCCGTAAGTGGCCAGCGTGGCCCTGGGGTCGGGGTATCCCTCTATGAGCTGCTCCTGCCTGCAAGCACCACCCCCGCAGCTCCCATTGGCTAGGAACAGGGTGCTGCAGCCAATGGGAGCTGCGGGGAAGGTGCTTACAGAGAGGGACAGCATGTGGCGCCACAAGACCCCCCCCCCAGGGGCTTCAGGGGCACATTGGCCCCTTTTGGGAGCGGCGTGGGGCTGGGGCAGGCAGGGAGCCTGCTTTAGCCTTGCTGTGCTGCTGACCAGGAGCCACCCAAGGTAAGTGCTGTCCGACGCACCACAGCCCCCTCCCAGACCCAGCAACCCATACCCTCTCCTACACCCTGAACCCCTCCTGCATCCCAGCTCTGAGCCCCTTCTCAGAACCAGCACCCCAACCCCCCTCCGGCACCCCAAACCCCTGCCCCAGCCCTGATCTTCTCAGAACCAGCAACCCATACCCCCTCCTGCACCCCAAACCCTAGCCCTGAGCCCCCTCCCAGAGCCAGCATCCTGTACCTCTCCTGCATCCCAACACTCTGCCCCAGCCCAGAGCCCCCTCCAGCACCCAAACTCCCTCCCAGAGCTTGCACCCCAACTGCCTACCCCAGGCTCAGCCCAGAGCCACCTCCCACACTGCAAACCCCTCGGCCCCAGCCCAGAGCCTGCACTCCCTCCCAAACCCCAACCCCAGCCAGGTGAAAGTGAGTGAGGGTGGGGAAGAATGAGCGATGGGGGGGCATGGAGTGAGCAGGGGGGGATTTGGGGAAGGGGTGGGGCCTTGGGGAAGGGACAGGGGAGATCCTGTATTGCCCTTAAATTCAAAAAGTGATCCTTACAGTTTGCCCAGATCCACTTTTGACTCCCTCTGCAGAAGCCCCTTTCCTGGGATATGGAAGGGATGGATCTACCGCCATCCACCATTTATGAAACTGACCCTCCTGGGGTACCAGATCTTCAGGAGTGAGTCACTTAACTCTAAACTGAGAAGCATGTGCTGTGGTCCCAAGTGGTACAACTCCTAGCAGAAAGTCAGACACTCTGCAAGCAGCTAGCATGGTTCCAGGAAGCGAAGTCCACACTCCAGGCTTGGGCTGGGGTACTGCCACTGTACCACTACCCAAATGTTTTGACAGGAACCACGACAAGTTCAGGGAGTTCCTAAACCCATGTCATCTCCTTTTCCTGCTCCACCCTCAAATGTATCCCACCAACGAGGTCAGGGTGGGACTAGTGATTAGTTTGCTAGATGGAGAAGCGCTGGATTGGGCCTCTCCATTGCTGGAGCAGGACAGCCTGGTGTTAATGGACTGGAATGCATTCCTGTGAATGTTTTCCACAAATTTTGATGACTTCTTATCAGGGGAAGCCTCACTACAAAGGCTCCAGCCAGGGTGAGGGCCAGCTGTCTCATACACTACCCAGTTCTGGCGACTCGTGGATGACATTGCGTGGAACAAGGTGGCCCAACTGCACCAATTTCAGAGTGGACTTAGTGAGGAGGTAAAAGATGAGCTAGCCCACATTGAGACGCTGACCAGCTCAGATACTTTTATTGACTTCTCTCTCCATGTCAACAACTGGCTGTGCGAACGAAAGGAAGAGAGGAAGGGAATCATGTTGTTGTCTCAACAGCATTCCATGCTGAAAACGCCAGGGCCCAACTATGAACCAATGCAGACTGACCGGGTCTGCCAGTGCTTGACCCTGGAAAAAAAGGAATAGAGATGATGCAATAACTTATGCTTTTATTGTGGAGCACGAGGACATGCCCTCGCCTCTTGCCCTTCGTGGACCTTGACCAGCAGGGAACTGGGAAACAAGTGAGCCAAGGCTATATTGAGGGGGCCAGCCTTGGCATCCTCAGGGCACTGTGCTCTGGAACTGTGCCCCCAGCCCCAGCCCCAGCCCTCAAGGGAAACCCAATCCAGGACATATGTGCTTAAATATTTGACTACCTGATCAGAAGGATGTTTGGAGGATATCATCTGTACTTTTAAAAGACACATTGTGGAAGAAAGATTATTATTATTATTTATTATTATTTTTTTAGCAAGGCTTTGTCAACACTACAAATGCTCTGCCGATACAGCTATACCACAAGTGTATTGACCGTAGGAGTTTTTCTGTCAGTATAGTAACACCATTTCTCTGAATGATATTAACTATGCCGACAGAAGCACTGTGCTGTCAACATAGCTGCTTCTACACTGGGATTTTGCTGGCATAGATATGTCCGCTGGTGTGCGTGTTTTTTTCACAACCCTGACTGACATAGTTATGCCAACAAAAGTTTGTACTATAGACCTGGCTGGAGCATGCTTTCCAAATGTAAGCAGTGTTCAGAAACAAAAAGCAGAGAGAGACCGTCATCCTGCAAACAATGACGCATGCCCTTAACTATAAACACATGAGTAGTCCCAAAATTCGGTACGTGCATAAATCTTTGTAGGATTGGGATCTTAGTTTATGGAGAGCTGTCTTTGCCATCCTCATTGTTGATTGATAGAATTCTGATTAGGGAAAGGCTAACCATTTAGAAACAGTGGGAAAAATTTGCAGAGGATGTAAGTCAGGAAAGAATTTGGCCCTGTGTTTAGATCTGTCAGATTAAAATTTGTCTGAGAACTGCATTACTTTTCTGTTTCTGAGGTTTATTTTAGCAGCTTACAAATGTGACTGTTTATGACACTGGCAACATTTTGAACTGGTAAAATCATTGCAACAGAAATTATTTTTATAATTTACAATAGTTCACTTTCAGATGGAGTAAATCAAGAAGAAACAGTAAAATTATAGCTTTACTTTGAATACATAAATAAAAAATCTATATTCTTCTTTGTGCCAAACTCGAAGAGCTGAATTTGAGCCCAAGCAACCCTTCACCAGCAATCAGTTGTGAACAGTTCTCAGATGAGCCTGAAATGACCCCAATCCTATTTCCTTTTACTTGGGTATAACCATTTGGCCTAATGGATTAAAGGATTCTTGTTTCCTAACTGGTTTGACCTTCACATATCATGTGTATTTCTTGAGCTTCTTGCACCAAAGTCAAGCAAAATGTCAAACTCTATTAAAAAATGTCCTGATGAGAAACAAATGATGCATCTTAGTTAAGTTAATTGAGGAAAATAAAATTATTGCTTTGCTGAAGAAAATGGGTATGGCAGGAATAACACTAACAAGTATTCAATGACGTATGGGAAAAAGAGACCCTGCCTGACCAGTGGAAATATGGAACCATTGTCAGTATACCCAAAATGGGTGATGTTGCTGCCCATAGGTGCTGACTTCCTCAGTTTCTGGGGGATGCTTGACCCCCGTGCCACTGCAGGCCCTGCCCCCACTCCACCCCTTCCCAAGCCCCCACTCCCGCCCTGCCTCTTCCGGCCCCCGCCCCTCCCCCACCTCTTCCTGTCCCTGCTCCTCCTCCTCCCCTCCAGTGCCTCCTGAACACTGCTGAACAGCTGATTGCAGTTGGGGGAGGCACTGTGTGTGTGTGGGGGGGGCGGGAGGGAGGAGCTGATCTGTGGGGCTGCCAGTGGGTGCTGAACACCCACTATTTTTTTCCTGTGGGTGCTCCAGCCCCAGAGCATCCCATGGAGTAGGCACCTATGTTATTGACTGTAACAGTTGGAGAGGAGTTACATTATTCTCTGTTGTAGGTAGGGAAAGCCTTCTGCAGTGTGATATACTACACAGGCTGAAATGGGCAGTAGATGCTAAGCTTAGATGAGAGCATTCTTACTTCAGGTTCAATAGATCTTGTGTACATCAAATATTCACTCTAAGGACCATAAGAGAAGAATGTATAGAATGGTAAGCTCCCCTCATCATCAGTTACATTGATTTTCAAAAGGCATTTGTCAGCCTGCACAGACATACATTGTGGAATATTTTCAGTCCTACAGCATCCCAGGTAAAGTTGTCAACATCATCACGGCCACATACAGAGATATGAAGTGATGTATAAGGGTGAACACCCAGACAAAAGAGTAGTTCATTTTGGACACTGATGTGAAACAAGGCTGCATTTTATTTCCAGTGTTTGGCATTGCCATAGACTGGCTATTGAAGAAGTTTACTAGCAACACAAACATCGGTGTAGTACGGGTAGACGGCAAATGCCCAAAAGATGTAGGCCTGGTGTACACCCAAAAATTAGATCAACCTAGCTACATCTCTCGTGGATGTGAAAAATTCCACACCGTGTGTGACATAGTTGGGTTGACCTAACCCTGGTTGTAGATGCAGCTAGATCAATGGAAGAATTCTTCCATTAAACTAGTTAAACTACCACCTCTCAGAGACATGGATTTACTACATCAACAGAAAACCCTCTTTTGTTAATGTAGGAAGCGTCTACACTACACTACACTGCAGCACTGCACTGTAGTGTAGACGTGGTGTTAGACTTTGTTGATGATATTATGCTACTGAGCATAGTTACAAGCAAAGACAGACTAGTTGACAAAAATAGCAGGTCAAGCAGGGCTCAAAATTAGTTATGCTAAAACAAACAGCCTTGAAAATCAGATGTCAAGCAGTAAAATCACATTGGAAGGCAAAAATATCCAGAAAGTAGAATGGTTCAGCTACCTGGGGAGCATCATATTAGCCAATGGAGACCTCAAGAAGGAAGTACCATCAGGGATAGGAATCCCTGCATTTACTAAACTGAACAACGGGTGGAAGTCGAAGATATATAGCACCAGAACAAAACTGCAAATTTCCAATTCAAAGATTAATCTTTATGCTGTGAGAGCGGCAGATCTACTGAAATGTTAGACACAAAACTAGATGCCTTGGAAAATAAGTGCCTGTGAATGATTCTGGGCATTGGTTGGAAAAAACTTTATCACCAACAAAGAGATCCGAGAAATCACCTACCAGCAGCTCGTTTCCAGCAGAATCGAAATAAGCTCTGGACACATTTGGTGCAGGTACTTTGGATGCCAACACAGAGTCCCACACGACGCTGTCAAGTGGACACCAATGGAGTTACCCAAGAGAAACCTTAAAAACTCCTAGCAGGGACAGCAGAACAGTTAATCCCACTATGATGGAGCAGATGGAAGCAGCAGCAGTTATGATAGAGAGAGGTGGAAGACTGGTTTCTGCCCTTTGCACCAACATTGGAAAAAAAAAACCTAACAAAGCGACATTTTAAAATAGTGTAATACATTAATAAGGGCACATTTACAAAGAAATGGTTGCATTACTAAAAAAGGAACCCAAGAATTTAATCAAGCCACTGGGTGAAAGTGAAATAAAAAATTCTTTATCTGTCTTTAAATTATAAGAAGTAGATCTGCCTTTGTAAGTCAGCTACCTTGCTGAGCAGAGGAGTTAAATTACTGGAAACTCACTTCAAGGCAATCACAACTTTCATTGAATTTTGTCCATAAGGAACTGGAAGTTGGAATTAGCAGCTCTTTGCTGAGCTATGTGTGGACTAGAAGCACAAAACTCTCAAGTTGCAAAGTATTATTATTTTTATTTAACATTTATATTGCAGTAGTGCCTACAACACACAACCATTGGGCTAAGCACCCCGATGTGCTAGTTGTCCAAACATACTGTAAATGATCGTCCCTGCTTCAAAGAGTTTGTGATCTAAAAAAATTAATAGTATAAACTTAATTAAAATAGTGTATAACTTTTACCCCTTTAAAGCATTTATTAGGACTGGCCGATCTTGAGCAGTGATTAAACTCCTCTCATATTATCATTTCAAACTACCTTCCTGTCAGGGCCAGCCCTAGACCGAGTAGCATCTTTGGTGCCCCACTCCCATTTGTTAAACTTTTGAATACCTTATTTTTTATTGCAGTGGTAGTTCATTTCATGACTTCGATGCACGATTTGCATGCATGATTTATCCCTGTCATATAAGACGATAAATTTGCATGCTAGGATTTGTAAATTTGCAAGCCTGGCGCCCCCCAAGTCTAGCATCCCAAGCAGTTGCCTGCCCCTAAATCTGGCCCGGCTTCCTTGGAAAACATTTCTGCTTATCCATGCAAGTTTATTTTATTCATTGTCTCTCTTTTTGGTACTATTAACTTTGTGTCTGGGAATCTTGCTCATGGTGTTCATTTGGGGATATTTCTGCTCAAACTGAAGTTGTACACATGGCAATAGGAGTTGCTGTGTGTTGGTTGTGAGAAGCAATGTACTTATTCTGTAACACAGACCAAATCTAAAGAGTGGTGTGATTTGTAATAGAACACTATTATGCTGTTAAGTATATATTTTGTCTTTCGTGTGCTCTCTAATCTCTTCTAAAAATATAAGACATTTTTAAAAAGACTGTTAAATGATTTCTCTGTTGGCCTGAAAGCAGATATAACCTTGACATTATGACTACATTGCTTAGTTCTTATGCATTGTCCCCTGATTTACTGTATCTGGGGCTTGCAAACAGAGATAATGGTGGACAAGAGATGTGATGATGACAGTACATTCTAAATGGTTGGGAGCCTCTCTGGGGGAACATTGCAAAGTCCAGGGTGAAAAAAGAAGAGAAGAAAATTCCCTCAAAGCTTCAGTTTGAACATAAAATCAGCCTCTCTGATTAGGGGTTTAAAGAGTTAATCTAAACAGATACCAATTTGGCAAAAGTTTCTGGCTGGATTCCATCTATTAGAAGCAGTAAACTCAAACACACAGAACAGAAGTACTGCCTATGCAAAATAACTCCCATGCTTTCCTGCCTTAGCTTATGGTCAGCACAACCCAATTAATTGTCTGCCTGTATCTTTCCCCTTCTCTGTGCATAAAACAACCTTATTTTAAGGTGTTGAGCCCAAATAGGCTCAACTGCACCTAATCACCTCCCAGCTGGGAGTGTTTCCCTGAGCTGCCTCTGATCCCTGCTGGGAATTTATCCCTGAAACCATAGCTTTCCCTAGGAGTGCTCAACCCCTGCTCCGCCCTGAGGCTCTGCCCCCACTCCTCCCCTTCCCTCAAGGCCCTGCCTGTCTCCCTCCCGCAAAGCCCCACCCTCACTCCGCCTCTTCCCGCCCCTACTCTGCCCCCTTCCTGAGTCTCCCACCTGTCTGCTGCTGGTAACTCTCCACCCTTCCCCACACCCTTCCCTGAGCTGCCAAATAGCTGTTTGGCTGCACCACTGATCAGGTGCTTGGCGGTGTCCCTGATCAGCTATTTGGTGGTGCCCTGGATTAGCTAATCGAGGTGCTGCCAAACAGTTGATCGGCAGTGCCGCCAAACATCTGTGGCTGATGGGTGCTGAGTGATCACGGAGTCGGCCCCTATGCCTGAAACACAAGACTGCTGTTTGGTTTAGGGTGGGAGGAGGAGAAAGGGGGAGAACACCTCCTTGACACAAGTAGGATGGGATGCAGCAGGATTTTGGGGGTCCTCTTCAGGGGGCATCAAAAATCCAGTAAAGCCTGTTTCAGAGAGAAATACTGTGGCCTACTTTCAGAGGCTAATATACTAGTAGTCAGTGTTTCCATTCTCCTTGTTGCTCTTTGCTAAAATGCTGATGTTAGCAGCCATCTAGTGTTTCTCACATAGCAGATAGAAGGCTACAGTAACTCTGCAAGGTAGGTTTTGTTGAAAGTATTTAAACAGGTGGGAGCCTGGCCTTACTTTTTATAAGATTTGGAGCCCACCATAGAACTCCAGCAGAATCAGTGTGACATCTGACTCCAGCCTTGTGTTAAGATGGAACTACATGAAGGCACTGTTTGAAACTTGCCAGGGTAACCAGGAAGATATGAGTACAAGTTGTTTTTTGTCATTTGCTTTAAACAATACATTTTAGCAACAAATGTAGTTTATTGCTTGGTCCTTTAATCATACAAGGGGGTAAAAGTTGCCCTGCTCTGTGGGGAGCTGGAGATTGGTTTGGCACCTAATATAAATGCAACCTCAGGGCTGCTCTAATTTACATTGGTATGTAACAGCAGCCCCCTGAGATATGCTCCTGGCACACTATGATGGGGAGAGTTGAGAAGGAATGAAAAAGAACCAACTGCAATAGCTCTGTGCCAGCTGAGATCCCCTACCATTGACTCTAGGACCCCTTTGCGCTGTCATAGCACAAAAGGGCCATAGGAGTCCTATGATAGGACAGCAATGAAAGAGGCCCACAGATCTCTAATAACTGATACCTGTACCTATTTCAAATCATTCTGTCTTGGAAAGTCAGGTTTGCAGCCCTGATGCCTTGTTCTTTTACATAGTCATTCCCAGTCATTGAAAACCTGAAAATTCAGTAATTGCAAGGACAATTGTGCAGGGGGATTCTACTTAATTAACTAAAAAGAAAAGGAGTACTTGTGGCACCTTAGAGACTAACCAATTTATTTGAGCATAAGCTTTCGTGAGCTACACCTCACTTCATTGGATGCAAACTGTGGAAAGTGTAGAAGATCTTTTTATACACACAAAGCATGAAAAAATACCTTCCCCCACCCCACTCTTCTGCCGGTAATAGCTTATCTAAAGTGATCACTCTCTTTACAATGTGTATGATAATCAAGTTGGGCCATTTCCAGCACAAATCCAGGTTTTCTCCCCACCACCCACCAACGCACACACAAACCCACTCTCCTGTTGGTAATAGCTTATCTAAAGTGATCACTCACTTTCCACAGTATGCATCCGATGAAGTGAGCTGTAGCTCACGAAAGCTTATGCTCAAATAAATTGGTTAGTCTCTAAGGTGCCACAAGTACTCCTTTTCTTTTTGCGAATACAGACTAACACGGCTGTTACTCTGAAACTTAATTAACTGTTCCCCGCCCCAGTAAGTCGGCAGAACCATCATTGAGTCATATATCACTGTATTGGAAGCTATTATTTCCGAACTATGTTGGTTTATTTGAGATGTGTCAGGGTTAGCAAGAGAAATTGGAAGAATGGCGGCAAGTCTGAGTCTAATTTTAATTTTCTCTTCCTTTTTATTTATTTATTTATGGTTCTAAATGGCATCAAACAAAAAAACCTGTCATCCATCAAAAGAAATTAAATTATGGTGCCAACCTCTGTTTATTATTATTGGTCTTTAATATATTATTATTTCTGGGTCTTAAGCAGCAATTTTCAGTTTCTGGAGTATATTGCCGTAATCTACAGATTTTGCACAAACACAACGTGACAAGTTATAGAGTTTACATATTTTGAAAAAAAAAGAGTTATACGCTAGTATCTTTCTTTTAGTTTGGCATGGGCTTCTAAAATGCCTTTGGTTCTAAAATGGCTTTACATAAGATTTGGAGTCTATCTGAGGACTGACTTGGTTCCAATCTAATTTGCATCTCTCCACTTCTAGGTAAGGACTGAGGTCGTTAGCAGGGATGTTGAAAGGAACTGGCTTGTAAATAAACACAAAACGTTATATTTTCCCCTTGCTCACAGGCAGTGAACCTTGAATGTAAACAAGTATTCCACAAAAAAATAAACTTAAATAACAAGGAACAAGGAACTCTAGCTGTTATAGACGTATTTATCGGACAGCCGTGCTTTTGCCAAAGATAGCAAACCTGGTGAATGCTCCCAAGTCACTCTTACCTGGACCTCATAAACCAACTGGTCCTCTACATAATAGTGTAGACTAGATGCCAGCATATTTGTGTAAGCTATTGAGTACAGCAGCTAACCACAATGGCCACTCGTATAACAGATGTCTGTTTACAGCACAGGTATAGTCTATCTGGTTTAGTTTGAAAATTGTGTCCTCTCAATTATATTTCCTCTTCATCATCCTCTCCTGTTAGTGAATACGTGTGTCTGTGCTAATGTATGGCATGCATGTCTGGCCACATTCTTGAACCTCCACAGACTGCATTTCTCTCCTTACTATCAGTTTATGTTCTCAGTTAGGTTTAAAGTAGCTGTCTGGATAAAGGGGACAATGACCTATCTGGGAAGAGGAATAGCTAGGAGGTTGAGGTTGTAGTGGCCTCTAGTGGAAATTCCTATGTCATCACCATTGCCAGACAACAGGATTGGTTCTCAACATGAAAGAATCTCACTATCGTTGTGAACGTTCTGTATAATGAATGGAAAACGGCAGAGAATTTTTAAAGGGATAAAAAGCTCCTGTGATACTTTTAAGTTTTTAGTTTGCATTCCTGAAAATTCACTTTTCAGTCTTCAGAGTAACAGCCATGTTAGTCTGTATTCGCAAAAAGAAAAGGAGTACTTGTGGCACCTTAGAGACTAACCAATTTATTTGAGCATAAGCTTTCGTGAGCTACAGCTCACTTCATCGGATGCATACTGTGGAAACTGCAGAAGACATTATATACACAGAGACCATGAAACAATACTTGTGTGTGTAGTTTTTGGAAGGGGGGGTGAGAAAACCTGGATTTGTGCTGGAAATGGCCCACCTTGATTATCATACACATTGTAAAGGGAGTGGTCACTTTGGATGGGCTATTACCAGCAGGAGAGTGAGTTTGTGCGTGGGGGTGGACGGAGGGTGAGAAAACCAGGATTTGTGCTGGAAATGGCCCAACTTGATTGTCATACACATTGTAAGGAGAGTGATCACTTTAGATAAGCTATTACCAGCAGGAGAGTGGGGTGGGAGGAGGTATTGTTTCATGGTCTCTGTGTATATAATGTCTTCTGCAGTTTCCACAGTATGATTCCGATGAAGTGAGCTGTAGCTCACGAAAGCTTATGCTCAAATAAATTGGTTAGTCTCTAAGGTGCCACAAGTACTCCTTTTCTTTTCACTTTTCAGTCTGATTTTCTAAATGACATCTCCATTAGCTAAATTTGAGTGATAATAGGTGGTATAAAATTTTACCTAGAAAATGCAAAACAGCCCAACTGTATTGGGTTTCAATATGCACCTGGCTTTCATAAATGGATTTTAACATACTTTACAAACATTAATTAATGAAGCTCAACAGCACCTCTGTAAAGTAGATACAGAAAGTATTAGTAAGTCCCAGGAAAACAAATCTACCCTTAACAATATTACCATTCAGTCCCTAAATAGAATCAGCCCTTTCAAGTAATATGATGCTTATTTTTTGTCCTAAGCACTTGCCTTCTATTCTTCCTTGGAGGATGCAGGTGACTTAGTCCTGCTGATGGAGAAGTGTCCAAAGGTCTGGAAAACCATGTAATTTTAAAAGAAAGGTTGTGTGATTTGTTGCTCACTGAGTGCATGTAGGGAGGAAGCAGTTGTTTTTCTTGTTATTTTAAACTCTCCTCTCTGGTGGCTGGAATTACAAGCTGAAGGAAGTTCCTTAGCTCAGTAGTGATAATCTCCTACAGGCAATTCCAACTAATTAGGGGAGAAATGTCTTAATTTACAGGGGAAAAGATGATTATCTTGAGAATATTTAATTGCTGCTATGAAAAATACATTTATTATTATGGGTACCTTTAAACATTAATTATTTCACTTAAAATATTTGTCTTTTCTGGGATACAGCATACTTCACAACGTAATTAAAACACATAGCACGTAGCGTGTTGAAAGTCATTGAAATGCTGGTTGCAAGCCAAGGTATGGAATAGAAAAGAAGCAGAAAAGATAGTTTTTGTAAATGAGCAAAAAAATCTGTTAATTTATTTCCCCCTTGGAGTATGAAATATTAGTCACTGGGCAAAACACTTTCTCAGATGTGAACTGTGCAAAGTTCTTGATGATCCCTAAAGTCATTTTGTAGTCTATGGAGGGTTTGAAAAGATTTCTTATGAGAAATAAATTAAGTTTTATTAAAAGAAAAACATTGAGAAGAGCAGTTCAAACTTTCCAGCAGCTTTAATCCAGGCATCTGTATTTTTAAAATGTATCATTGTTCTACTTTTCTCATTCCCAATCCAGCAAGAAGCCCTTATTACACAGATGTTGCCCTAAATAATATGTTGGAGTTCTTCCTGTTGATTATATCACTTTGGAGCTTCATATTAAGAGGCATAGTTCAACTGTGACCAGTCAGAGCCTGTAAGATTCCTCTTTTGAGGAAGAGCCTGATTTAATGCCCATCTAAATAAAAGAAAAAATTCTGATTAACTTCATTAGACACTAGATCAGATTCTATATGCCTAGTAAAGCATCTGGTACAGTTTCTAAAATTGAAATTGAAATTGAAAAATAGACTCAAATTGGTTTGGTTGCTAACTCAGTCATATAAAGCAGATGCCCACTAAACAAACAGTGCAGATAAGCGCCAGTGTTTAGGGCTGAGAATAGGGGTAGCACAGTGATCGCTATTAGGAGCCATCTTATTTATATCCTCTCTAATGCAGTTTGCAGATTATACCTAGTTGAGAAGAATCACAAACACCAGTGAGAACAACTGCTATATATAGGGCCTAAAGAAACACAGAAACATAGCCAGAAAATAGACCAAGATTCATCTTGAAAAAAAGAAAATACATGTATCGGGGGGAAAGTAATCTGAACCATGTTTACTCCGTGAGAGGGAACAAGCTGGGGTGCTGACTGGGACAGACCTAGAGATGATAGTGGATAGCAAATTAGACATGACTTTGGGTGTCATGTGATATGGCTGCTGTGTGATAGGACAGTAACAGAGGAAGATATAGTTCTGGGCTGCATATGCATAGGTATATCACAGAGAGGTAAGACTCCCTCTCTCTATGTAACAATACCTGGAACATTTCATGAAGTTCGGTACATCTTATTGCCAGAAAGACACTGACAAACTGGATGATGGGGAGGGCCACAGAAAAACAAAAAAAATTCATTAGGAGATGGGCAGAAGGGGGCAGGGGCTAGAATATGAAAGATGAATATAAAAAACTGGTTATGTCACAACTAAATGGGGTCCATAATAATAGTCTAGATCTAAAGGGTTTAAATGCCAAGGAGGGAGATGTGATTAAAAGTAATGGCAGGAAAGTAAGGAAAGAAAAAGTTAGGTCAAATACCATGACTAGAAACTTGAATTGAACAGACTGCACAATAGTGGGGAAAAGGGAAATTTTGACCAAAGACACCAGAGCAAACCTTCACTCTTACATATTTTTAATGTTCACCAAACAGACAGGATCTGCTTTTTAATGCCTCATGTGAATGATACGTACAGATGGTGTCTTTTCATGCATTTGAAAGACGAATTTTCTGCATTTTGATTATGTTGTCATTAGCAATAGCCTTACTCAGTAATTAAGAAGCTAGCATGTGGGTGAGAAAGATATATTGAGGAAGAAGGATGTTATCTCCTTTGTTTCCATAGGGATATAATTAAATTCAACTAAAAAAAATTATAAACAGTAGAAAAAATTAAAATAGCAACTATGCTAACTGGAAATGGTTTATTGTTCATTGAAAAACAGCTGATCTTCATCAGAAGAGACCATAATATCTGCCAATGCACTTGCTGGCCAAGAAAGAAAAGGATTTTCCCTGTAATAAATCCTATGTCTTTGTAACTTTGAATTAATACTGGGTTTAGCAAATTTGTTTCATCCTTCGGTAACTTTTCCAAGCAGGGAAGGAAAGCCAAATACCATGAACCTGGCTGTGTAGCACTGAAGGAGGAAGGAGAGAAAGGATGTGCTGGGAATACTGCTCTAAGGAAAGCAATGCTGTTTCAGGAACATAGTGTTCCAACTAAGTGTAAGGGGACTGTTGGGCCCTTATTAAAACTTAGTGCGGGTTTTTGGTTGGCCATGTCCCAGTACTAAAAGAAAGGGGAAGGGTTGATGGAAAACCCTCAGACTGACAATGGGGAGAGACCAACACTCCAGGTCAGCCTGATTGACAGGGCAGGCAGGCTAATGAGGGAGTCAGGAGGCCACCGTATGAGCTGGAGCTGCCTGGGCCAGAGACAGGCTGAGCTAAGGAGAGAGCGGAGTCTCAGCTGAGCTGGGGAGCAGAGCCACACCGGCCAGAGGGTCCAGATTCAAGGAGCTGTACTGGAGGCAGAGCAGCGGCAAGCAGAGGGGCCAGAGGAGTAGCCCAGAGAACCGTGCTGGGAGCAGAGCTGCAGCAACCAGAACCAGATGGGCCAGAGAAGCAGCTCAGGGAGCTGTGCTGGAAGCAAAGCAGCAGCAGCAGCTCTGAGGCAGGGTGGAGCTGAGGCTGCAGATGGGGCTGGATGTGGCAGAGGGCCCATCTAAGGGAAGAGGTCAGACTTCGAGGGGGATCATAACCCTGACCGGGTGTGTATGTAGGGGGTGCTGCTGGGAATAAGGTTCCTGCCACCTAGAGTGTGTGGCCACACAGATCTCTGCCATGTGAGCTAATGGAGTAACTGACAGCAGTAGTAGATTGTCATCCTCTATATGGAGCAGGACCAGAATGGGGATGAGATACACATGTTGCTGGTTATTTTCACAGATTTTTTTTCTGATAGAGGAATGGTGAGATTCTGGAATGTTGGGTTCCATTCCAGGCTCTTGAGGGGAGTCTGTTCTAGTGGGCCTATCCCTGCCCCCCAACTTTGACGTCTTCTGTTCTATTCCCTCCAACCTGTCCCAGTCCTGTCTCTTTCTCACCTCTGACTCCTTGCCCAGTCTACTTGCCCAGACAGTCACAGTTCTTGTCCTACACCTCAGTTCCTTTTCAGATCTGCTTTCCCTGCCCCCATGCCCATTCCCTTCCACACTGGTTGGTAGTCCCAGTCTCTCCCCCCTCCCACCTGCTCCTTGTATGATCTCAGAGTCTCCCCACCTCTCCCAATTTTCCTTACCAGCTCCCAGCATTCTTGTCCAGTCAAGTTCCAGCTTCCCCCTGGCTCCCAGTCTCCTTGCCCAATGAGTCCCAGTCTCCCTGACTACTTCTCCCTATTGATTCCTTTCTGTCCTTTTTAGGTTGGATTTTTGTCCCCCTCTGAAATCAGTTCAGATGTTTTTCTCCTCCTTGCTGCCTGGGTGCCAGCAGGGGTCACTGAGAGAGACAGGTTCACTGCTTTCAGATCTAGTGTCTGGTCCTACCACTGAGCAGTTGTGGGCCGCAGCTACAGGGAAAGTCTGGCTTCACCCTTAAAGCCCTGTTCTGTGGGGATGGTGAATGTGCAGTCTGGTCACACATTCAAGCTGTGTGTGACTTGGGATAGTCAATCCATGGAAATTTCCCTAAGGATTACATAAAAGCTGATTAATATCCTCCATTATTTGGGCCAATATAAATACAGTATATATTACACACACAAAACTATGCTAAAATAACATTATTAAAGTTGCCAAGTCAAACAATCAAAAGATAGAAAAGGCCAGTATTAAGGTTGTCTGTGCAACTTTAATTCACCCTCCTTATGCATTATGAGAAATATTTAATTACCTGATCATTACAATTTTTTCCACAGCTCCCAGTCTCCTTGTCTAGCCAGTCCCACTCTGTCCCCAAAACCTCTAGTCACAGATACCCTTCCCCCTTCCAGTCCCAGTTTCACCAGACACCTTGACCCAATCTACGCCTTTCCCTCTACTCTGCTCTGGCTTTTCTCACCTCTTAATTCAGATCAGAGGGCTTTCTCCTTTCTGCTGCCTGGGTGAGAACACTGAACTGTTTTGGCTGAAATTTTCCAAAAAGAATCAAACTGAGGCAGAGGCTCAGTACATTTCAGCTCATATGGTTCAAGTTTGGAAAAGGTATAAGCAACTGCAAAAACATCTTATCATTGGAAGTTTTGGGTGACCTTAATAATAGATGGTTCTGCCAGCCCCACTTCTAATATGTAAGAGACTGTCCCTTCCTCAAGGAACTTAGGCTGAAATGCTGGACTCATTGCAGCCAATGGCAAAACTCCCAATGACTTCAAAGAGGCCGGGAGTTCACCCTTAAAATTGAAATGGACAAGGCAGACAGAGTTAAAGGGATGCAACATACAAGCAGCTTGAACAGAGTGATAGTGGGTGACAAATAGCTAGTTCCACAATTCTTTCTGAAGGGGGAGGAGGTTTCACTTTTGTTTATACGTGCGCCTGCACACACGGCATGTGTAATGCAGCAGGTGTGGGGTGATGAGGGAAGGCAGAAGGGAATTAGTTAATAGGACATGCAAGGGAGGGAACTGGCTGTTGAAGAGATGGAGACAAGGAGTATAGAGAGAGGACAAAAGAGGCTAGGACCAGTGGAGAGGAGCACCGAGGACAGGGATAGTATGAATGTAGGTGAATAACTTACGAGGGAGATGAAGAAATGGTTCAGGTCAAGATACCTACACAAATCAGATTTAAGGGGGAAAAATCATAGACATAGAAACTAGAGATGATAAGAGATCAGTTAGATTGTTTTGTTCATCCATGAGCCAGTGTAGGGTTTGTCTCTTTCTATACAATGTTAGCAACCTCTGAGCTGCTCATACAAAACTCATCCCCTCACTGTTCTCACTGCTAAAACAAGTGTCCATGTCTTGGTCATCTCTCACAGGATTACTGTAATTTTCCCTCTATCTTCACTGCTTTTTTAAAATTTACCCTACCTTTATTCTGTCCAGAATGCTGCTGCCAAAGACCTCTTTACTTCCTGTTCTAGCCTTTTCATTTTTTTCAGTTCACTGAATCCCAGTAATTACTTTCAACCTCTTTCTGCATAACTTCAAGCACTTTGACCTTACCTAGGAGGATGAACATAATTTTGTTTTCCCTACTCCTGTGCTGTAATTAACTAATTTTCATTCCCCTTTATTCATCCTCCTATTTTCTATGCTCTTCCCAGTTCTTTCACCCAGTTTCTCCCTTCATCTCCTTCTCTAGCTCCATGTTCATGCCTTCTTTCATTGTGCTCCCTCTGTCTGAAACTATCTTCTTCTCATGGGCGGTGGGTATCGTAGGCCATGGGAGGCTAAGCCTCCGCTAACCCAGGCCTGTGGCCCTGCCCATGCTCTGCCCCACCCTTGCTCCCCTTTTCCCCTGAAGCTGGCAGGGGCTCTGCTCCAGCTGGTGGCCCGGTGGTTGGGCCAGTGGTCAGGCTGGCTGGTGTGGCAGTGTGGGCCAGCTGGCACAGCTAGGGCTCCTCTGGGCATGAAGGGGGGTCCCTCAGGCTCCTCCAGCCTGAGGGCTCCAGGGGGCAGGGCCTTGGGGTTCCAGTGTGCGGGGTCAGGGAATAGCCTCCCCGAAGTGGGGGTTCACCCACTGCCCATGCTGCCTCTTCTCCTCTGGAGGCTTCATCGCTCTTTCTTCATATATTTCTTTCCTTCTTATCATTAATAATTCTCTTCCTGTTCCTAGGCTGCTATCCCTTGTCTCCTTTTGTGTTTGTCTGCCTTGTGTTATTTAGACTGTAAACTCTTTTGAGCAGAGACTATATTTTTTATGCTTTAAAATACAATTGTAAATCTGCTTTATGAATGTAAAGTACCAGGTAATTTAAAAATATTCATTGCACTTTTAAATAACTGCCCTCAAAATGCTAACAACACTCACTGCTCTGTATTAAGACAATGGCTATAATCAATTCTCATGCTTCAGAGCTGGCTGATTGTCTGTAGGGATCAGGAAGAACTTTTTTTCCCTTGAAGCACAGTTGGCCACATGTATTCATGTATTCTGGATTTTGTTTCCGCCTTCCTCTCAAGCACCAGAGATTGGCCACAGTTTAGAGACAGGACATCAGACGGGGTAGACCTGTGCTCTGAAGTGGCACAGAAAATCCTCTTAGATGCTTGGCTGGTGTGTTTTATTCACTACTCACCATCAAACTGGAATCAGGAAGGAATTTTCCCCTAGATCAGATTGATGGAGATCTTGGATTTTTTCCCCCACCCCCACCTTCCTTTGCAGCATGGGACATGAATTGCTTGCCAGGATCACTTAGCATAGTTCACCGAAACAATTCTGTGCCATTGCAGGGGCCTCAAGCACTGGTAGACCCTTGGTCTCTTTTGTTCTCTGCCTATGGCATACAACAGTTTAGTCTCCTGAGGACTGAAATGCTTTGGTCTAACTATGGGCGGCGGGTGAACACACTATTGGGGGAGAATAGCCCCTGTCCCCTCCCCCTTTGCCTGAGCCCTGCCCCTGCTATCCCCCTCCCCTACTGGAGCCACCGCCCCTCCCCCCCGCACGTCCCCAGATCCAGCGTGTTGAGTGGGCAGCATGGCTGGAGTGCCCCCAGCCCCGGAGCTCCCCCAGCCCCAGTGGCGTGGTCCCAGCACCCCCAGGGCCAGATGGATGGGTGGCTCAGCGTGGCCTCAGCCCCAGCGCCCCCAGCCCCGGGCCTTGTGTGCACCAGCCCCAGCCTGCCTGCCCGAGCTTCTCAGCCACAGAAGAGTGCTGGCAGGACAGGAACTGAAACAGGCAGGAGGGTGTCTGGGGGTGGAGTGTGGGCAGGGCCATACAAGGCTATTTGGGGAGGCGAGGCACAGCCCTCCCCTGCCTATGCTACCCACCGCCCATGGGTCTCACTAAAGTCATTAGGCTTACTAGAGGGTTATCTGGGTGAAATTTAACGGCTTGTAGTATACAAGAGGTCAGACTAGAAAATGTAATGGTCCTTTCTGGTCCTAATCGCTATGAAATTAAATCACAGAATTAATGCCTCAAAAATTGTGGATTATGTTAAGAATTATACACGCTCGTTCTCCATTTTTTAGGACAAGGTTTTGCATAATGCCTCTGCTCTAGAAGTTACTGAGTTAACGGAGATTCCCTTTTTGCTGTATTTTACTAACTGCAACCATTTGTGTTGCGGATACCACGCTCTGGAGGAAAGAACAGGCATCTCTCCACTCTGTTCTGTTCTCCGTTTTATTCAGTGCTGATTTTCCAGCAACATGCTCCGGGGGTGAGGAGGGGGAGAGATCATGTCCGTCTCCATATTGGCAGGCTGTCGCGGGACACCATGAGCTGCGCGAAAGCATCAGCGGAGTGGTGGAAGTTCCCAGCATTTTTTCCACAGAAGGGCTGCCGGGTGGGCCTGCGAGCTGCATTCCCCCCACCACAGCAACACGCGATACACTTTGGTTCTTCCTTTGAATGGTCTCAGGTTACTGAGCTTTTCGAGAGCCTCCTTTGAGGCCGACCTTCCACCGTTGGGGGTGCCGATGGAGGTGGTGGTGGGGAAAGCAGGCATCATGCCTTACAGAACTGTCTCACTGCTTTCCCTTGCTGAGGAAATCAATGCTATTTTTAAAGCAAACCGCACTCCCAGCAGAGAGAGTTCCGCACAAATTTTTTTCTAAGAGTTGCCGCAGCAACACAGATACCCCTCCCCCCCCTCAAGTTCCCTAAAACCTGTTTCACGAGTTGTCTTTGGAAAAAATGCTGAACTAATAAAAGTCAGGTTTCAGAGTAGCCGCCGTGTTAGTCTGTATCCGCAAAAAGAACAGGAGGACTTGTGGCACCTTAGAGACTAACCAATTTATTTGAGTATCAGCTTTCATGAGCTCCAGCTCACCTCATCGGATTCGATGACGTGAGCTGTAGCTCACGAAAGCTGATGCTCAAATAAATGTGTTAGTCTCTAAGGTGCCACAAGTCCTCCTGTTCTTTTTTTGATAAAAGTCAGTGCACCATTATCTTCTAGATTGTTAACATTGTAAGACCAGCCCCTATGGCAGCTGCAAAGAGCACAGATTTTAGGAATCTGATGTTTAGAAAAGGCTGAGAATGGTCAGTTGAATTCAGTTCCACACAAACAGCTGTCTCCTTTTTGGCGTTTGAGAGCCAGTGGTGCGCTGCAGCAGTCAGTGTGAGGGCTGCTGTGTTGCATTCTCCCTAGAGAGGACAGGGTCAGGCAGGGATGCATGGAGAATACAAAAGCACAAAAGCACAGCTATTACAGCACTGAAAATGTTGTAAGTGCCCTCCCCAATGCTACCCTCCAGCTGTTAGTAGAGGTGCAGGGAGACCTGACCATGCCTCTGACCACAGTTGCCAACTTTCACGCAGTAAATAAGCACCCCAACTTTCACAAAAAGCCAAAAATCAAGCTAATCCCATTTCAAAACAAGGCCAAAACAAGCCAATCCCTAAAAACGCCAACACTCTATGTGACTAGATCCCCCCGGCATGCAGCCTGGGACTGTGGTGGGCCTGCCGTGAACCCCTGACTCTCTCCCCCTCTTGCCCCTGCTTGCCCCTTGTGCTGAGCCAATCAAAAAAAAGAGAAGCAATAAGCTACAACAAGCTACAAACAAAACAAGCAACAAGCTACAAGCCAAAAACTAGCTAACAAGCAACTCGCAGGCCAATTAAGCAAAAAAAAAAAAAAAAAAAAGCCCAATTTCTGCATTTTTTTCATGGGTTTGCATGTCTGCCTCTGACCTGACCTGCCTGGTAATATCTTGGAATCCTCAATACATTCCAAATACACTTTGAAATGTGGAGTAACTCTGGCCTAGCAAAGCATTCCCACCCATATCTTATGCGCGGAGAGTACAAGCAGTCTCAGGCTATGTATCAGAGGGCACTTAGGGGTGGAGGAAGAGCTCCCTTCATCCTTTTCTTCCATACCTGTGCAAGATCAGTTACAATTTAGTCCAACATGTTTTGAAACCAGATTCATTACACAGTCATTATTCTGTGGCAGGTGGAGGGGGACACTATTAAAGAGCATTGCAGAGAAATGCTGCCAGGTCTCCATGTGGTACATACAGGTGAAATTAATAAGGTCTAGGTATTTGGCTGGTTGGAAAATGAAAAACTAGTTTCACAACAGATTTTGAAGCTGTTCATTTCAAAAGGTTTGATGCTGACCCACTTCCAAAAATGGTCACAATTTTTAAAAATTGAAAACATCATAACGGATATCAGTATTGTTTGTTTCTGAAATACTGGGTGCTATGGTGTGGGAGCACTGGAAAGGAGAGGAGGCGGGAGTACAGAATAAACCAGAATTGCATCTTGCCAGCTGACGTGCAGGGGTTTAGCAGCAGCACTTGTGCTGCTGCCCAGTTTTAAGGAGGAACTGCCACCATGGACTGCTTGTGCAGAACAGAACAGTGGGTTGTAATGTGCAATAAGTGGCCAGGACTATTCTGAATCCCAAGCCTCACTGGGCCTCTCGGACCATCCCTTTGTTGAAAGTATTTTGCTAAGGATTTTCCTCATGTTTTCCTTGGACATGATGCTCGCTCTTACCAAGGGATCACACCACTGTGAATATAGAGAAAGGTGGATGCCCTTCCTCTATATTCACAGTGGTGTGATCCCTTGGTTGTCTCATGAAAGCAACAATTTTAATCCATGCTGAAGCTTGATGAAGCCTGTGGTTGTATCTATTTTTGAGCCATACAAGCTGTAAATAAAAAAATAGCTCAGTCTTGAAAAAAGCTCAGAGGAGAAATATTTGCTGTCTTCAGCAACAAAAAAACCACACAAAACAAATCACCTCTCCAGAAAACTCAGCAAATAGAATAAACTCTTCCCCACTAGGGTCATCCTTTCTGCCTAGCTCCCAGCCCCGGTACATGAACATCCTAGGAGGGGAAAAGGTGATTCTCTTCTGTCTGGTGATAAATAGAACATTTAGTAGTGGACAAATTGGGGAATACTGAATCTCCGGGGACCTTATCAAATGTGAATCAAGTCACTGAGTGTGGGATAAAATGCCAATTTGTGTGTGGCCTTTCCATGCCAACTAGCATTTTCTCTTTTGTGTAATGGATTGTGAGTGGCTTTATGTAGCTGATACACTGAACACTACATTTAAAAAAATGTCACAAATTCTATTCTTTGTGGAATTGAATAGGAGTATGTGATGGGGTTTACAGACTAAAGGAGTGATGGAGCAGTACTGGGCTGAGAAGGTCCCACTCCTCAGCAGCTACAGAGCATGCTCCAAATGGAGAAGATACTTGAAATGGGACTCTGGCCCTCAAACAAGGGGAAAATGAAGGAGAGGCTGTCTGCAGTAAGGAAGCCAATTAGTACCTTTTGAGACAGAGGAATTCACAAGGGAAGGGACTAGAGTGTGGGTAAGACCCAATTGGGCAACCAGGGGCCTGACCCCTTTTTCCCTCCCCTTGTCCCTGACAAGGGGCAATCATTGGATATTGAGAAGGGAGCTGAGGAGCCCCTACTGACCATCTGAATCACTGAGACTGCTTGAGCAACTCTTTGCAGGGTGGGAAGCAGAGTGCAGTGACTGTGCCCCAAACTGAGAAAAGCACAAGGGAGGTAGGAAGTGGCCCAGGGGAGGCTGGTCTGGGGTATCAGCTAGAGGGGACTGAAACACTCTTCATCCCTTCCCCCTTGGGCCCTGGGCTTGGCCAGTGGAGAAGGAGGGCCTAGGTCCCCACTACCCTCCGCCCCTTGTCTAGCCAGGGAACCCAGATAAGGACAGACTGTAACTTGCCTGCCAGACCCCAGATTGCCCAACAAGGCCCTCTGGACTTTTGGGACTGTTGAACCTTGGCCTTCCCACTAGGCATGCTGGCCCATAAGTGAACCCTGCTACAGGGTAGAACTGATAAGTTTCTAGGGAAAGTATCCTAAAGATCCATGGCATTTTACAGAATTATGGCTCTAGTCCTACAACTGGAACTGCATGGACAGACCTTTGTGCCCATGCCAAGTCCCATTGACTTTGGTAGGAGTCTGCATGGCTGAAAGGATCCACTAGCAAGGATCTGATTGCAGGGTCAGGGTTTACATGTCCATTGTAGAATTCTGTCTGTTCAATTCTATAACAGATATTCTCTATTAAATTATGTGGTGCTTTTCCATAAGGGGAATAAATTCAATAGATTTATTGTTTCCTTATAGCTTTCTATCATCATTGTGGCTCAGTTAATGTTACAAAAAAAAAAAAAGGGTATAATGTGGGATAACGGATTTTAGGTGGAAAATAAATATCCCCCTCCCCCGCTCCCCAACCTCCTGGAATAGCACTGTATTACAATAATTTTCCCCTGGGGGTTTTACTGCAGATTGTAAAAATAATTACTTTTTTTACTGCATGCATAACATTTGAGAGGAATAAAAACTATTATTTAACCAGAGCAGATTAACAGTCTGGGCTGGGGATGGGGAGAGGATGAATGTTGTGTTACTTTCAGCAGTTCTGAATGACAAGCATGAAAAAATATTTAAAACATTTTTAAAGACATTGTCAAGCCCTAAATAAGACACGTCTTCCTAGTTCTTTTAAATTCTAAATTAACTAGTTTATACATGGCCCACCTGTCCTCTAAGAAAAGTAAGTCCCTGAAGAAATCCTTCCAGTTTTCACTCTGACTTTCTCATCATGAGAGAATGTCATGAAATAATATCTTCATTAGGAGGTGGGTACTTACTTGTCTTATTCTGAAAATATTTTACATCTAAGGTACCAATTTTGCAATGGTCTCTGGGGTTTGCAGAGCCACAAGGGTGCAGAGCCCATCACAGGATCAGGGCCCCAAAAGGGAAAATAATGGTCATTAGTAAGACTTGAAAAAAATTGAACATTTTTTGAAGTGTTTTCCTTTTTCAGGTTTCCAAACGGATAGCTCTCATTTTTTTGTGATTTTTTTAAAATTGCAATGTTATTTTGTTTTGTTTATGGATTTTTTAAAAAAAAATCACTTGGTGATTTCTTTTTAAAGTAGTTTTTCAGTGATTTTCATGAAAAAAAGTTTTTGGATAAAAAAGCTCTTCATTTGAAAAGTGTTGACGAGATGCATCTATCTTATTTATTTAGCAGTAACAATGTGTTTGGTTTCAGAGTAGCAGCTGTGTTAGTCTGTATCCGCAGAAAGAACAGGAGTCTCTAAGGTGCCACAAGTACTCACAAATGTATTTGAGCACAAGCTTTCGTGAGCTACAGCTCACTTTATCGGATGCATGCGGTGGAAAATACAGTGGGGAGATTTTATGTACACAGAGAACATGAAACAATGGGGTGCTGCACAAGACATAGAACACACCAGGTGAAATATTTTCCCACAAAGTGAATGGTAAAAAAGTCCTATTGACTTCAATAGGGCCACAATCTCTGTCCCAGGAGCTTACAATCTAAACAGAACAGAGGTTTTCCATTGGAGGACCATTCAAATTAATGGAACATTTGTATAGTATAATTTGCACTATTACAGTGCCTCCAGCTAAGGATCCCAAAGTGCTTTTACAAACAATTCTTCTTTATCAAACCCATGTGGACTTATTGGCTAAGGTAGCTTTGTCCAACCGCACTGAAGGGACACCTTTCATGAATGTACCATTCAAATAGGTTAAATTATACTATAAAAACAAACTTATGTCAGACCTCAGAAATAACGTTGGCTAACACAGCTATGGTTGCCACTAATGAGAGTATTTCTGACAGAACAAGTTCATGTATCGCAGAGTCACAAAGATGTTATGTGGAAACATTGCATCAACAAGTTACACTGAAATGTCAGTATACAGCATCAAAGGAGAAGTATATTGTTATATACTAGTAGTTTCTGACTCTGACTCTTGACTTTCATAAGTGAAATGTACTAATTTCTACACTCTTTGGTACGTGGGGCTTTCCAGAGCTTTAAAATGTGCAGCTCAACTTTCTGAAGTGATTCTTAGCAGATACCTGCAGGAGAAGCTAAAGCAAGAAGTATGGCAGGTTGTCTGTGTGGTCCCTGGCCTATTATAATGTTTCTTTAGTCCCCTCATCATGATGCCCTGTTGGAGATAGTTTCCTATACTGTGATATCATCCCCAAACTTCTTTACACATAAATAAAGACAACTGTGTGTATTTACAGCACAGTATCCATTACAATAGCAGTCACTCAGTCACAATCGCAATAGACATGGCTACTTCGCTGACAAACTCGTTTTCATTTTTTTCATTCCAAGGCCCTTATCCTGCAAACACTTATTGCACATGCATAGCTATTCACCTGAATAATCACACTGACTTCAATGGGGATTACTCACATGCATAAAGTTAAGAATGTGAACAAAGTGGTTACATGACTGCAGCCTAAAATTGTACGTCTGTGATGGGAAAATGAGCAGTAACACTGTAAGCTACACATTCAAATACAAAAACATGAATGCAAAATACAATATTCATTACTACAGGTGCTTCAACTTTAGCAGTTCCGGACTCTTCCATTTCCACACTGCAACCTCATTATTGCATGAAGGGCCTGATCCTGCTTCATTGATATCTGTGGAAACAGTCCCATTGACTGCAATGAGTCTTCAGTTCCTAACTGAATTACCCTGTATATAAATTATATTTACAGCTGCACATATACAATTTTGCAAGCAGATTTCAGTGGTACAGTGATTAGATAAGTTTGAAGGAGATCTTGAGGAGAAAACCCAGCACTTAAGAAGTAATATGTATAGACACGGAACCAAACCAGCAAACTGAACTGTGTAGCTCACCTGAGTATCAGCTCACCCTGATGTTCCTAGAAGGCTCTGCTCCATTGCTGTCTCCCCCGGTTCTCTCATATTAACTGGTAACGAAGGCAGGCATAGCCTGGAAAGACTGCTTTTTCCACAACAGACTAGTCTTTAAAGGATAGTTTGACCTCTCTTTTTAATGACTTTCTACCTCAAAGATTCTAACTTTTTCAAACTAAGGATGTAACATTGATTTTTCTATTCCTTTGTAACTCAACAGGGGTGTTATTCTGATAACAAGTAGACAGGAGATGGCCTGTCACACGAATCTCCCACTCTTTCTGCATATTGCATGGAGGTAAAGCAAGAACCTCTGAAAGCACTGAAGTTATATGATGTTGTAGTTAACGTAGTTTATGGAACACATACATTCTCTCTCAGATCAATTGTTATAAGGAATACATTTCACAAGAAAACAGACAGACATCACACATTTTCTCTGCAGACACCTGTAAAATACTACGATCTTTGCAGATTGAGATGCACCCTTTGGCTCATACTGGAGCTGGAAAGCCAAGCTATAACAAATATTGGTTCAATTGTTTGATAATTGATTATATTTTTCATTGAATTAATTCTGAGGATGCACAAAAAACTGTCCATCCTTCATGAACTCCAGACCAGACCCCAACAATTGCCATGTGCCAAAGTACAGTTTTGCTTATTCAGGCTAAAACTATTGCTATAACGTATATAATTCCCTTTCTAGTGGTTACATTACTAAAAATCAAAAAGCCCTGAGACTTGAAAAGATGAGGAATAGAGACTCTAAATGATCTAACACAAAGGAAATACCTCCCATTGCCATATAATGTGATGCTCCTCCCTAGTTCAACATTTCTCCTTAAAGACACAAATGTATTTCAAAGTGGGTCTGTAATAATGATCAGGATAAAGCTCAACTGGAAAAGAGGTGTAAGAAGATACATACATACATATATGAGGTGTAAGAAGATATAGAAGGCTGGATGCTACTTTAATGGAGCTACATGGAACCACCAGGTGAGGTTGGTCCAACATCTTTTCAATCTGTCTAATTCCCAAGTATGGATGATTATGTAACACACTTTTATGAGGCTTTTGATGATAAATTATGGTTGCTGAGTAATCTTTCAAAATAGTGTTTGTGTTTGTTTGAAAGCACTTGCAACTCCCTCACGCGACTTCCCATATTAGTGAATAAAATACTTACTGAATTCATACAGGGATGGTAAGTAGCAAATAAAGTAAGGAGACCATTATACCTCACCTACTTGGTCCAAATGCCTATTTGATTTGAAGTTTTAAGTAATAGAGTTGGGTATACATACTGCATTGCAAAAACTGCATGGTTGTCCAGTGTCTTCCATAATAAATTACCATAATAGACAACACTCCCAGAATTAATGTAGCACTTTCCCCCATACATCTTAAAGCACTTCACAAAAGTGAAAGAGCATCATTATTTCCATTTACAGGTGGGTTTAAATGACCTGTCCCAGGTCACACAGTGAGTCAGTCATAAAAGCTTAAACAGAATTAAGGGCTTGAGATCAGACCAGTTTAATTTATTTCTAGGAGGAGATAGAGTCCTTTCTCTCTGGCTGGAGTCATCTGGACTGTTAGAGGGTCCAGCAGCCCCTCTGCTGAGCCATACTTTTGCTCTTAAGATCTTCTGTTGCTCTGCCTGCATAGAATGCCTTTGAGGCCTCAGCAAGCAGGAGATCTGAATGAGCCTGGAGCTTCTGAGGTGCGTGACTGGGCTGTCGCTAAAGGAGAGTAAAAAAAAGTATGTTAATGAGCAGCAATGGGACCCTGCAGAAAGGTTGTTAGGCCTGCTTGGAGGCTAGGAGGAAAGAAATTAATTAAGGATCCTGTTATGTTTATGGGGTTGCTTGCATCTCTGTCCCCTTTCTGACTCCTCTGGGTACGTCTACACTGCAATTAGACACCTACGGCTGGCCTGTACCAGCTGACTTGGGCTGGCAGAGCTGAGGATAAAGGGCTGTTTAATTGCTGTGTAGACGTTCAGGCTTGGGCGGCAGCCTGAGTTCTGGGACTCTCCCACCCCTCAGGGTTCTAGCTCCTGGGCTCCAGCCTGAGCCCAGACATTTACACTGCAATTAAACAGCTCCGTAGCCACATAAGCCTGAGTCAGCTGGCATGGGCCATCCGTGGATTTTTAATTGGAGTGCACCCCTCAGGTGTTAGGCCTCTGTCTAGAGTGGAATTTCACAGTTCTCTCACTGGGATCTGGGTACAACCCACGGACTAGGTACTGTTTATTACTGACAGGATGCCTGCGTCTCTTCCCTTGGGCAGTTTGTGACCATGCAGTACCATGAGAGGCAGCACTCCTCAAACAAGTAAGTTAATCTAGTAACTAGACCACGGCTTTAGAGAATATGATTTCAGAAGGACAGAGTACACACATATCGAGACTAATCTAATCTGACACTTACGACAAGCTAAGTTGGGCCATGTCTATCTGTACAGTAGTGCAGTTGTACTGAGACAGCTGCACCGCTGCAGCGCGTCCGGTGAATATGCTCTGTTCTGACAGGAGAGAGCTCTCCTCCTGGCATAAAAAACCCCCACTTCTGCAAGTGGCAGTAGCTATGTCCGTGGGAGAAGCTCTCAGTGCTGTGTGTATGAGCGCTTATGTTGGTGTAACTTCTGTCACTCTGAGGAGTGGAATATTCACACCCCTCAGTGACATATGTTTTGCTGCCCTAGGCTGTAGTGTAGACATAGCCTGAGGTGGGCTTCCCTCTTCAATTACAGGGCTAGAACAGACCCAACTTACATTCTTCCACCAAGCACTGTGTAGAGTCAGTTTTCCTTCCAGAGAATGTATTCCCTGTCTCCTTCCCCTCCCTTCAGGGAAACTTCTTTTACTCAAAGCCCACCCCGCTGTGTAAGTCTGAGTCCAGTTACCATATATCTCAATGGCTTTTGTTACAGAGCCTAGATCTGAAGTCTGCCTTCTGCCTCAGACTGTTTTTTCCCCCGGTTGATCTGGGGGCATAATGTAGTAAAAATCTCATTGCATGGGCAAGTGTGCTTACATAAACAAACAAAAACATTGATCTTTGGTAATCCCTGGTAAATAAGCCTTGACATACAGGATTGAAAACATTTATTCATCAAAGTCATCATAAGCATCATCTCTGTCTAGGGCATCACTGCTACACATGTTATCACACTTATCCTCATCTGTGACCCACTTGCATATCACTGTATAAGGCAGGCTGTTAGCCAAACATTTTCAGGGTGGTGAGCAACTGGTCTTTGCACATGAACATTTGATTATCTGAAGGATTGATTTGGGAGCACATGGTATTTCACACATAACTGGGTGTGATCAATCCATCCTCCAAGACCCATCCATGCCCAATAGGGGAGGACAGTTTTGGATGCACTTGATCATCCCAGGGCCATTCTATTGTTTGATAATTTGCCCTATTGATAGCAGATATAAATGCACACCTTGTCAATGGCTATTTTTTCCATTTGTCTGCTTCTTGGAATACATCCGCCAGCGTAGATAATGTCATAATGTTGGTCTTCAAATGATGTTCATATCCTGTGATTTATGAACTCATCAGTGACTGTCTCAGCCGTTCTGAGCACCTTCAGAGCAGGGAGATAGTATTATTGGCAGGAGGCATACACAGGTCATTTGGTTTGGCACCTTGTGTAGTGCTGAGTTAAAGGCTGACCATGCTGGAATGTACTTTTCTCCTGAAATGGTATGGTATGGTAAGCCCTGGGTGTCCCGATCATTTGAGGTACATCTTCTATCTATTCAGCTGAAGCTGTACTCAGTGATGTTTTGCTTGTGGAGTGCATCTCACTTTTGCACAATGACCAAGTGAGGTCAAGTTAGTGCACGTAGAAAACTCTATAGTTGATTTAACTGCTGCTTCACTGAAAACTGGATGACTTCTTGGCTTCACAATTTTTGGAACTTGGTAGGAAATTGCGTGTGTCATGGGGGCAGAAAAGCCCTTCAAGGAATGGCTCTTTGCTGGTCCAGACAGCATCTGAGGCTGGGACGTGTCCCCATTAATACACTTCTGATTGCAGACCATAGCAGAGGCATGAAGGGTACCTGTGCCATTTGCTGTATCTTCAAGGAAGTCTAAGTTATCGGCAGGACCTTTGAGGAGGTCTGGGGGAATCTACAACCCTTCATTCAGTTCCATGCAGTGAAGAAGCTAATTTGTAATTGCAATCTCCACATGGAGAACTTTGTTGTAGTCAATGAAGGAGACAATGCTGTGCATAAACTGCATGAGGAATTTGCTATGGGTTTTGGAATGAATTGTTAAACCAACAGCCACCAGTAGTGGTAGATTACGCATATGCTGCATAGTTGTTGTATATGTTTTGGAAACCTGTCTTTCACTCAAGCACTCATAAAATCATGGGACTGAAAGGGAGCTCAAGAAGTCATCTTGTCCAGCCCCCCGGCACTCATACATCGGGCTTTATGATAAAATGGCAGCCTTGTGCTTCACTTGCTTGCTGTTATAGGTGCTGGTGCTGAAGTCACTGCGACCACTGATGCCCCACGTAAAGTCGTAGTACAGGTCACACAGTATTTTTTTTTTTCCAGATTTGGCATCGGCTATGGAACCCTGAAACTCACATGTACTGCTGGTCAAAATGCTTTCTGTAAAAATTTAGCAGCTGAAGAGTGTTCATCTTATGGTTGACATCAGGTTTTCTTCCACTTCTGATAGTGCCACATCTTTTGTAGCTTTTAAGGATATGTGTTGTGATTCATTTCTGCAGATAGGATGACTAAAAACTACACCTGATCTGACAGTTCATCTGCAATAAGTACTTTAAGAGCCCTTCTGCTAAGCATTTGTTCCTCTTCAATCCTATTCAAAGCATTTATTTCTCTGTATTTAGCCTCTGTATTGGTCATTGCCCCCACTTGCCCAATCATTAGAACTTCTTTAAGGCAATTTACAAATTCCAGCTGAGTGGCAGAATTTGCAGTAGTAAAATCAATATTGTTTCTGTTGCTTTTACCTTTTGACACATTACATACATTCTTGGTCTAGCACCCAGTGTGATATGCAATGTTGTATACAGTCCTTTGGGTAAATGCACCCCCTTTACTTTACTTTCCATGCACCAATCTCACATGCTTCACACAGTTTCTCACCTGTCTCACATGTTGACACTGTGCTTAATGGATGCCTTTGGGGTTCCAGCTTATGGCAGAAGAAGCAGGTGATTTTCTCAAAAAACATGCCATGAAACCTAGTATAAGGATAATCTTGCCCAAAGCTGGCACTTGTTCCAGCATCTTCAGATTTGTCCTGGTGCTCAATGTACTTCCTCTTCAACTTTGCCAGATTCAGCTTATGAGTGCACTTCTTACAGCATGTAAGATGCCACCAAGCATTGTGTTAAACCAGGTCCTCTGCAGTGTTGTTCTCCAAAGATTAAGCTACTAGTCAGGACTCTTTGTCTCCCCATGGTGCCTAACTATGATCAAGGCCAAACTAAAAATAAGGATTGTATGATAAATTAATTTGGGATTGTAATTCATTATGTTATGCAACTATGTGCATACTGTTTGTAGAAAGATGCCAGTAATTTCTGACTGTATGCTGATGTCTGAACTTGTGCCTCGTTACCAATGTTTTGGCATAAGAAACAAAGCTGATAATCAGTACCTCTGAATGTTTTTTTCTCCCCAATGATGACAAATCAACCTGAAGCACTCCTTCCATTTATAGTAATCTGTCACATTAAAAAAATTAATCAGGTATCCTGTTCTGAGTATTAAATAATAACACAGTACTGGCAGTTGCGGGCACATGTGTGTTAAAATATCATTTAAAATGCGGATTTTTAAAAATTCTCAACTACATATCTACATAATTGTCCAAGGTTTGTCATGTTTGGTGCCATTGTGTTAGTTGGAGAAAGGGCTCAAACCATTTCCAACAACATTGCATTATCAAACTAGAGGGAGGACCTGGAGGTGGGATGGAGTGGGAGTGGAAGGCAGCGAGTCACCTTTGCCAGGCCACAGAGGATGACACTATTGAAATCATGATTCTGTAGATTTTTATGAATCAAATGACACCTCCCTTACCTTTCTAGCATTAACTTGCCCACGGAATTACACACGTTCCCCGACTAAGTTGGCCAGCCAGGCCATCTCAGATAATGCTCCTGTAATGACTATTCAGTTGTTTGCTAGACCCATTCAGCCTTAATGTCTTGCAGTCACAGGTCTCATGGGAGAGTGAGTTGAAATGATCTTCTCCCTCTGACATTCCAACACACCACATGAGGAATTCTATGCATAATGCATTTTGGGGTCCTGATCAGTGGTCATTACCAAGCACCCCACATCCATCACAAACCCAAATCAAGAAAGTACGTAAGCACATGCCTAACTTTAAGTATATGAGTAGCCCACTGAAGTCCTCAGGGCCGATGGGGTAGGTCTTCACTAAAGCTGGGTGAAGAACAGATTTTTAGCTTCACTGGCAGTATAAAAAAGGTATAAAAAAAGAAAAGGGGGAAAAAAAACAGTGTTGAACTGAATCCAAAAATTTAAAAAAAAAAAAAAATGTCAGTGACTTCAAAAAATCTGTTTCAGGTTGAATGAAACATGTCCTTCAACCCAATTTTTTTTTTAGGTAAAAAATTTTAAAAGGCTAGATTCACAAAATGGCCAGAAGAGGAGATGTCTGGTGGTCGATCTCCTTTTAACTTTTAGCCCAATGGTTAGAGAGTACTCACCTGGGATGCTGGAAATTCAGGATCAACCCCCCTCTCCCTGCTGGAGAGATTTTAAGTAGGGTCTTCCCCTTAGATGAATACCCAAACCAACTGTGGGACTATTAACTGTGGGGTGAAGGGGAGGGCTCTCTCAATCTCTCCTGTTGAAGCTGTCCTACTTTTTATAATTAAGGTTCTGTGAAAAATTGCTGAAATCATTCTATTAGCACTGTCAATGACAATGACAGCACTTTCATTTTCCCAATATTCTTTAAAAATTTAAATGAAATGAAAAGGAGACCAGGGTCACATGATCTTGTCGCCTTCCTTCCATCTGCAATTTTAGGCTGCATTTGCACCATTTAAGTGGGAGAAAGAGGCACAGTAACCAGCGCCACCATCACCTGGAACACAAGCAGCCTCGGCGGGGAGGTGGAAGCGGGCCTCTGTGCATGCTGATCCACTGCTGCTGCTTGGAAGAAAGCCACTGTGGCGTCAGCAGGAAGGCGGAAGCAGGCAACCGCATGCACCAGTCTTATGCCTGCTGTGGATCGTAGCGGGCAGCAGCGCCCTGTTAGAGCAGGAGTTTGCGGGGGGACTTGGTGACTGGTTTGATGCGAAGGAATGCAGCAGTAACCTTGCGGTGACAGCATTCCAGGCATATTCTGTGAAATTCGATAGTTAACCCAGGACAATGTTTGAATTTTTCTTAAAAAAAAAAAAGTCTGAATTTCACAAGGTCTTATTTGTAACCACTTAAACATTCGTGGGAGCTGTGATGTGAATGTGGGTCTTTCATATCCCAAATGGGTGCCATATTCACCAGGCTATAGAGCCATTCTCACTGTCTCTCTGGAGAAATGACTATTCAAGTATTTTACACGCAAAGGACTAGCTTTAATAGGAGAGCTGGAGAGAGACCTGCCCCAGAATAGCCTATAACATAGGATGTGGGAGAACGAGGTTCAAACCTCAGCTGTGGAGCAGGGATTTGAACTCAGGGTTTTTCTTGTTTCCTAGCAGAGTGCCCTAACCACAAGGCTGGAATTGAGCACTACCACCTCCTCTTCCTCCAGCTATTCTGTCAAAAAAAATGTTTCTGGCCAAAACTATTTGGCAAATTTGCATCCAATTTGCAAATAGTTTTAGCTCAACCAAAACTGCATTCTTTGGTGAATAAACTGTTCACCTGAAAATTTTCACCCACTCTAGTACTCACTGCAGAGTAAACTAGGGTTCTTGAGTGTAGCCCCTAAATTTCTTCCCATCCTTACATAAAGCCCTCTGACCCAAAGTTCATGATTCTCTCGACCCAGGCGTGGGCTGTTTTGTAGTTAAGATGTAGGCTAAAAATCACACAAATCCTGATAATCCTCCAGTGCCTTCCCATAATTCCTCCGTGGGCACAGAGGGACAGACAAGTTCTCCCACAATTCACTGGGGAAGAAGAACAGCTCAGCTTACTGCTTACATGGGATATGCTCACAGACTAGGATATGCATAGGATATGCTCACAGAAATCTGACCCACACCAGGGTGAATGCAGCACCAGTGAGGACATAATAATTTGGGTAGGGCTTTTGCCATGTGGCTGCCCACACGTGGGGTAGTCTAACCCATGTGCTTAGATCCAGGTGCTGATCACTTTCAAGTTAACTCTGCAGTGAAGACATACCCTGTAAGTGACATGACTCTAAGTAAAGCCTGAGACTGATGCTCATTGATATGGAGGATGAGAGATGAATCAGGCCAATCCCTCCTTTACTGAGTTCTGTTTCTTCAAAAAACAAGATTTGTGATCACCACTTATATACTTCCTATCACATAAAGGTCTAATAAAACTCTCTGAACATGAAGTTCTGTTTGCTAGTTAAACTGCATCAACCCGCTTGAGTTGGTAGGGTGCGGGAAGTGGGATGTAATCAATTTGGATGTTAAAAATAAATAAATAGCACTACGAATAGATGGTTTTGTTAAGAATATTCCTGGCACTTATGGTGTTTCTTTTTTGAGCATTGGGAAGAGAAGAGGGGAGAAGAGGGAGAGTGTGACTAAGAAACCTACATTTTTCATGGTCATTGGTAAATCTAAAATACAGGCACTTTCATGGTGATTTGCCTGTTTAATCAACTACACAGTTAATTAGGGCTCAGCAGTGAAAGTTGTAAGGGAATACCAATTAATAAGACAAGACAAGACAGAATCAGAGTCAATGACAAGACACAACAATGAAATGATTATTGTTTTCATGCCTGAAGCTTGGCCTTATAGCCTTCCAGGTTTTTTTTCTTGCCTGAAATACAGGCTCCAATCCCAAAGCCTGAACACTATGTTCTGTTTCATAGAGCATCCTGTGTCTGCAGATTCTTTTTGGTAAATCTTTCAGAAGTGGGAGGGGGAGGGAGCATATTTTATTTTATAATGCTCTGGGAAGGTTTTCAATCAGTTTCTTTTTTTCCTCCTGATGAGTCACTTATACAGTGTGGCTGTTTAAGAAGCAACTATAATAAATAGCACAGAGCTAGTATAGACTCGAACGGTGTGGAAATAGAGTGGTGTTCACCCTGTGCATCAGTTGTCACTGTTTTTAAATGCAAGACCCAAGTTCAAACCCCTAGGGACCTTTGTTCGATGGTTGATTATATCATCACAAAATCTAGTGCAAAGAAAGGAGCTGAGTTCTTTATGCCACTGTAGTTGCTAGTGATTGCAAGTGACAACAGCTATACCAGAGGAGACAAAATGTTGATGGGCCAACTGAACTGGAACTGCAGTCTTGACAGGCAAGTAAGGAGGAAATGATTATCAACAGTATGTTTTCAACTCTGTAACCTAAATGGAGACAAGGCGTCAAAAGTCAAGGCATTTTTACTACTTTCTGAAAAGAGTGAGGTGTGCAAATTGCTGATAGACCAAAACAACCAACAAGAACCTCATATTCTTAGGGTATGTCTATACTAAGAGCACGACAGTAGCACAGCTACAGCTACGGGGCTGTAGTGTAGACACTTACTCCAGTGATGGAAGAGGTTTTTCCATCATTGTAGTAAACCCACCACCTCAAGAGGGGTAGCTAAGTCAAGGGAAGAATTCTTCTGTCACCCTAGCTGCACCTAATGTGGGGGCTAAGTCAACCTAACTACATTGCACAGGATGTGAAATTTTTCACAGCTCTGAGCGATGTAGCTAGGGCAACCTAAGCTTTAATTGTAGACCGGGTCTCCGTGTCAAAGTTCAAACAACTTGAGATGGATTTGCTGAAGTCACCAAGTGGTGTTAGTTCTGAAGCAAATGTTATATGACATTCAGAAATGGAAAAGAGGACTGCAAAGGTATAACAAAACAGCATGTGTGTGTGTACTAGCCAGTGGGCTGAGAAACCAGAAACAGCCAGAGCCTTAGCATTGCTACACACAGCAGGAAAGGAAGCACTAAAGATTGTAGTTCTATCCAGTGGGATCAGGAAGGTGAAGAGTTAAAAAGTGACCAAAAATTGAAATGCAACAATTTCAGTTCCATGAAATATCCGACATGGGAGAGGCAGAAGTTCTCTAGCCAAAATAGTAAGGGTGAAACAACTGATCAACATGCAGCTGTGCTAAGAAGCAAATCAGCCTCCTGAGGGCTTGAGCAACTCAGACAGTTTAATTAGAGGCAGAATTGTTGGAGGCACAACCAATAAAAAAGTAAGAGCAAGGCTATCTGGAGGACCTAATTTAACTTTAGCGCAAGCAAATGACTACAGTAAAACTGAAGTACTAAAGCATTTGTTAAGGCTCCCAGCAACAGTCAGTGCACTGCACTGTAAAGGAGCATTCACCAAGTTGTACAAACCAGAAAAGTCTGCACACAATGCAATCATCTGTGGTGGATGTGGCAACAGCCCTATGGAAAAAAAACACATGTTGTTTGCATGTAGTTACATGAAGAACATGCTGCAAACTTAATCATTTTTTTAAAGTGTGCCATTTTACCAGTCTGTCTACACTGCATGCTTCTTTCAGTGGTGTGTAGAGTTCATACCTGCCTAGCCCCTTCAGCCTGGGTATAAATAGCCGTGTAGCTGGCTTGGGCGAGTAGAGTAGAGAGATGCCTGCAGGGCTGGGTATGTATGCATACTGCACATCACTGATGCTGACTTTCTTTCTGGGTGAGTGCTCCACCCCTGAGGCCCCACCACCACTCTGCCCCCAAAGCCCCACCCTTGCTCCACCTCTTCCTGCCCCCTCCCCTGAGGCCCTGCCCCCGTCCTGCCTCTTCCCACCTGCCCAGCATGCACCTCCCTTGCTCCACCTCTTCCCGCCCCCTCCCTCCAGCGCCTGCTGCCAAACAGCTGATCAGCAGGTGGCTGGTTTGTGCTGAGCACCCACAAATTTTGCCCCGGAGCACCCATGGAGCCAGTGCCTCTGCTGCACATGCTCTCGACTCACCCAAGCTGTACCTCCCCGTCTGTCCTGCTATTTTGAGTGTCCCAATGCTTCCCACTGCTGGACCCTTTCTCCTCTCCCGTAAAAGACTCCCCCAGTGGGAAAGGTTTGGACAGCTCTCCACTGCAAAGCTCTTCCCCCACCATGGGGAAAGGCTCTGGCAGTGGAAGGGTGCAGTGGGGGAAATGGCTCCATCGTCTGCACACTGCTGGAGCTTTCCCCTTCTGTGGGGAAAGACTCTGGAAGGGGGGGAGGCGAAAGGCTCTTCCAGCTCCCCATTGCTGAAGTCCTTCCCTGTCATTGGAAAGACTCCAGCGTTGGGGAAAGGCTCTGGCAGGGGGTAGTCAGAAGGGAAAGGCTCAGCCTTGCTTCCCTGCTCTCCCTCTGCCAGAGCCTTTTCACTGACCGGTGAAGCTACACACCACAGTGTCGACATGGCATGCTTTTCACTGCAGGGTGTAGTTATATGTACAACTACACGCTGTCACCAGTGGTGTGTAGTGTAGACATAGTGAAGGGTAAAAAGGGCTGTATCGTGCTTAGTACAATGGTGCCCTACCTTGAGGCATCACCACACCATAATAACGGAATAATAATAATTTGGTGTCACTGGTAAGAGAAGAATGACTACAAAGGCTGCTAGACTCCCAGTAAACCAGACACCTGAGAGTCTTTCCCTCCCAGTCAGGAAGGAACGCAGCTATTTTTAAATTTGGGGTTCATGAGCATAGCCAAATAAAATGCTGGTTCTTGTGCAAAAGGGCACAGGCAAAGATTTAAAATGTTATCCTCAAATTCCCTGCATCTGTCCTCTCCTTGACATGACACATTAAAAGATTATTATAAATTTAGTTTGTTCAGTTGGGGAATGGAAACAATACCACATAAATTGCATCACCAATTACATATAACAAATAAGGATAATCAATAAAGAATCAGTATTAAATCATTAGTAAAGCAGACAGATAATCATAGCACTCAATTCACAGGCTATCTAGAGGCTGCCATTTGTTCACACAAATGATTCAATGAACAATAATGAATAAAGAACAGATTTTTAAAGCTATCACTGTTCGTGGGCTATTCATGAACAGGAAAAAATGGCTACATTTGTCATTAATAATTCAATCAGATCCAGTTGGAAGGGTCTCCTAGAAAGGCATGTCAATTACAGTTTCTAGAAATCAGAAACTACAACGGTAGCTTAAGCTGCCATAAACACAATTATTTGGGAAAGCAGCACTGGCCTGGCAACAGAAAGGGCAATATTAGTTTGTAGAGTCTGAGATCCAAATAATCACTCACTGCCAGGATTCAACAGGTGTACAATTTATTATACTTAAGAGGTTGAAGGCACATGGTGAAAGTTGAAGATAATTCACATGAACATTCCTCTCAAGGGATATTAACATTATTTTTGCCCCAATGCCTAGAGTGCATAAAAAGAGTAGTCAGTCATATCTACATGGATCCTAAAAATCCCACCATATAAAACACCAGGACAACTTCTCATAGTTTTAAGGCAAATTATTAAGAAACAATTTGACTGCATCTAATGAGAGTGCAGTTGAATTTAACAGACCTTACTGATTAGGTTGACAGTATAGTGACTGTGAAGAATCCTAATAAAATGTCACTCTACGCGAATCTAAAGGGCCAGATTCTACTATCAGTTTATGCTAGTGCATAATCATTGAATTCAATGGGATTGCATCAATGTAACGGAGAAGAGAATTTGGCTTTAAGAATTTAAACAGTAATTTGAAGCAAAGAGTATCCCATGAGCACTACTGAGATGTTGCTTCCATATTTCCTAAATCAATACAGTTCATGAATATAGATGCCAGTCATGGTTCTTAGCAAGTGCCAAAGTGCTGTTTTGTATATGTTTACCACCTTGTATGGAAGTTATATGCTTCAAAACTACACTTTGGCATTGCATCATCACCAGAAATATATCAGATTATGTCAGAATTGCTGGGTGTCTGGATGAGGCAGGTGCAAGTGCAGATGCAGGCTAGAGTGGGGGCTGGCTAGCATGGAAGAGAGCATGAGCAATCTGTCAGAACTACTAGGTAACAGAAGTGTTCCTAGCCAGATAGTGACATTGACCAGACAGGAGAGACTGTTTCCCTTAGGTGCTTATATACCTGCTTTGGGATCACCGGAGGATTGGCTGAACCCTGGTTGCATGGTCTGGGGCCTATCACAAGTCCTGCAGGTAATTGCCTCTGATGATGGATCACACTCTGGCTCACGGATGACTCATCAGGCTCAAGTGGGCTCAGGTTCAGTAATAACGCAGGAATGACGCATTAGAGATTATGACTCAGATTACTTCTGATAATTTAGAGGGAGTAGAAATCATTGTGGAATACCTGCAAATATGGACAGTAAGTGACGACACACAGAATGAAGGGCTATGCAAAAATGTACTGGGAACACAAGAAATAAAACTGAATAAAGCATAGTGAAAAGCTGACCTAAAGGAAGACTCCTTTGAAAGCTATAAAGAAGGGGTGAGATTCTGTGCTCTGCCTCTAAGACGTGCAGCACAGAATTCACAGCCCAGGTAGGAGAAGGGCTATGGTTGTTTTAAGGCACAGTTATGCCCTCCCAATCCGGGGCTGCTCTGGGCTCTGGAGAGACCCTGGCATAATTTAGACAGTCCTGGGAACTGCCTAAGTTACAGCAGCCTCCTGGGCTGCCTTATAGGCCACAGAACTGCATTGCTGTTCTGTGCATTGCTGTATACTTTGGCCCCACCCCATATGGCTTCCTTGCTTATAGCAGGGCTTGTGAAGGGAGTCAGACTCAAATGTTTCTTCTTTTTTCTCTGCATTCTGTCAACATGCTCAGCTGGCTTTTTTTTCTGCTTTTTGTGTTTTTTCTAATATGGTTTCTTTTGCTTTGCCTCGGAGTCTTCTTCACCAAGCCCAATAATAAGCCCAGAGTGGTGTTAAGAAGCCATAAAGGCCCCAGTTCCCACTAGGGGAGGATTTTCTTGGCACAGACTCTGTGGAGACTGCCATAAAGCTACCCGCCAAAGGCCCTTCCCATGTGAATTTTTGAGATGGGAACATTACAAGAAAATAGAGAACTTCAAATTTTCACAATCACATATCTTCATACATTTGTTCTAACTCTGTCACAGAGAAGAATACTATTAAAAATGCTTCTTGTTATTGGGGTAAACTGGAAAAACAAGTTTCCAGGAATTTGTAAACAGCAGTGAGTACAAGTACACATGGTCTAGAAGCAGACTGAAAGTCACTGATTTCTGTGCTAACAAGTTCTATTCTACACTGTGTTCCTGTCGACTAATAAACCTTCTGTTTTACTGGGGGGGAGGGGGAAATTACAGTAGCACACCAACCCACTAGCATATGCTTCAAAAGTATTAACAAGGTCATGACAGAACCATGGCAAGAGCGAAAAAAAAATATGATTGTCTGGTTGATAAATTCTGCCAATATATTTATGGCCAAGAAAGAGCTGACGTGGAAATAGATCATAGACTACCATAAAGGGTTTCACTAGGGTTGCTGAGATTATAAAGAATGCTTCAGAGACTGCAGTAATAAACCCGGAATTGTTGGCTTGGAGAGGAACTAACGTTTTTAGCAATTATATTATCAAGACCTGTTTTGCCTAACACTGCTTCTGTACAGGATGACACTGATACAGACTGTGAGCTTAATGTGACAAAGATTCTATCCCTGCCTATCAAAACACACAACAAACTTAGGCATGAAACTCTTTCCCACATGGTCTTGCAATAGCTGAAAGAAATGGTTGTACATGTTTGGCTGAAATCAAGCTTTCTGAAATCAGATTTTCTGACTAGTGCGACTTCCTTTTGGATTTGCCTTGATGAAATAATTATGTACATCAGTGCAGTCGTGAAACTAGAAATGAAGACTTCCAGTTGTATAGATATTCCCGGGGAAAAATGAATAGGGAGTTAGGTGAAGATGAAACAAAATGAAGGTTCTAATTCACCTGCAATGCTTTTGGTTACTGTTGGCTGGAAAATAGAAATCCCTCCCTGCAATTTTTTTTTTTTGGGTGCATTTTTCACTGGAAGGGATTTCCAGAAAAATTCCATATTGGGAAAACCAAAATGGAATTTTTCAGCTTTCTGGCTGCCTACCTGGGAGACTTGTCAATTTTGCTTTCTCAGCCTCCCTGCCTTGCCTTGGGTCTCTGCACCTCTGGCAGCCAGGCTGTGGAGGGAGGTGGGGAGGCTGAACACCCTAGCTTTTTTCCTCTTCAGCAGCGATAGCTGGTAAGAAGACAGAGTTGGAGAGGCAGAGAACTGGAGTGTTCAGTCTTGGCCTGGGGGGGTGACAGGGAGACTGAAAAGGGAGAAAGTGAAATTGACAAGAGCCTTCCAGGTGGGCAGCCATCATTTTGATTCCCCCAATGGAAAATATAATTTTTTCTTCTTTTGGCAAAAGAGCAATTTTTCTGTGGAAAATTTCATTTTTGCCAAAAGGGCATTTTCCATTGAAAATCATTCCAGTTCCTCACCAGCTCTACATTTGCTATCCTTTTCCCTTGAAAGAGCACCTGACAGCTGTGCCACGTGGACACACATTCGGTTTGTTTTCATAATCTGAAGAACAAGTTTTGCTGGGGTTGTGGGGAGGGAGAAGCAGTGGCAAAAGCTTGGAAAACTGAACTGGTGAATAGTGTTCTTTTAAAAAAATGAAATAAATAAGTGGAAATATTAGTTTGCGTTACAGGATCATCTTTTGGAACAGCCCAGCTGGGACAGCCCAGCTGGGTACAGGTTGGTGGCTGAAGTGAATACCTGGAATGTGAGCCTGAATATTCTTAGACCATTCTGGAATCGAATATAATGCCATTGTAAATGAATAGGGGAGTTGGACAGTAAACTCTCCAGGGACTAAAACAAGTTATATTAGACCTTGGCATTGTAGAATAGCCTTTTACATAAAGCGCTCAAAGCACTTCGAGAACACAAATTAATTCTCAACAAACCACTGTAATATAAGTTCTATTAACTCTATTTTATAGCTATGGAAACAGTTAAAGAGGGTTAAGGGCTCAGTTTTTCCTGTCTGTCTCCATAAATATGCTAGCCTGAGGAGAAGGGAAAGGAAGATCTTTACCTTAAGCACACCTAGGCAGGATTACAGCCATAATCCTTGCCTTAGCCCAGGGAGTGTAAGAGATGGACCAGCTAGTACAGCCTGTATCATTCACCAGCTCCAGGGCTGAGATTGGCATGGGAAGTTATATCAGGATCTGCTCTGCCTTGTGTTGCCTTGCTCTGTGTTCAGGAGACGTTATACTCCTGACATTGCTTCTCAAATTGTGAAGCTCTTCCTCTTCCAACCCTCTAACATGGCTCAGACTCACAGGAACCCTAATTGAGCTGCCCAAGGTCCCTCAGTGGGTCAGTGGAAAAGCTGGAAAAAGAACTCTGCTTTTTGACTCCCAAACCACTAAACCAAAATCAAATAGAGTGCATTTTACTTCATTTGCAGTGGAAAGGGAACATGACAGGTTCCTTTGCAGATTATAGAAACACAATTTTAAAGATTGGTTTCTCTAGCAACAAGAATGAGGAGAAGATTCATGAGTTTCTCCCACCTACTCATCTTTTATGCAGTGAAGCAGATGGTTTGGATAATGCAGGTATTAGAGATTCTAATTTACTGAGCGTGGAAAGAAATATAAATACTGAAGTTTATGTGCTCCGCAGCATTCAATATCACAGTATAACAATAACTTCACATTCATGCTTCTCCAAAGTTCTGGAAGTCTGTATTGATACTCATAATACTTATACAGTGGTGAAAAAACCCCTAAACACTATATTAATGCAGAGTTAAGATTGCTTGGCAGTATGTCATCCCCTTACAGAACAGTGAATTGAGAAAAAAAACCCTCAAGCTTCTGAAAACCAAGAAATAAACTGTTAAGGATGCCCATGCAACTTCAACTCTGCCTTCTCTCTCTCTCTCACACACACACACACTCTAAGATCCAGCAGGAGGTGAGAGGCAGACCAGTTGAAAGTCTCTGGGTAAAGCTAAGAGGGGTAAAAAATAGGGGTGACATCACAGTAGGAGTCTACTATAGGACAAAAAGAACAGGAGTACTTGTGGCACCTTAGAGACTAACAAATTTATTAGAGCATAAGCTTTCGTGGGCTACAGCCCACTTCATCGGATGCATAGAATGGAACGTATAGTAAGAAGAAATATATATACATACAGATAAGTTGGAAGTTGCCATACAAACTGTGAGAGGCTAATTAGTTAAGATTAGCTATTATCAGCAGGAGAAAAAATTTTTTGTAGTGATAATCAAGATGGCTCATTTAGACAGTGGACAAGAAGGTGTGAGGATACTTAACTTTAGGGAAATAGATTCAATAGATAGTCAAGCATGCTCAGTGTAAATATAGGATAAAGGTTACAGACCATAATACTAAACAGACCATAATATTCAAAAATGGTAAACAACAGTGACTCAGCAGTTATGTTCCAACAGTTGTGATTGGAGAACAAGAGAAGGATTAAGAAAGAAGTAGCCAATAGCATAACTGGAATGATTGGAATGCTCAGAATGGGTGTGATGGCTGGCAAAACTGTATAAAAGGGAGTGCGCCAGAAGGGATTTTTAGGTCATTAGAGAAAGAGAAGTCAAGGGCAGGAGGAGGAAAAGGAGGAGCATTTAGAAGAAGGAGAAATCAGAAGCAACAGCAGAAGAAGAAGCCACAAGGTGAGCAGCAGCAGTACGAGCTGCTGGGGCAGAGCAGAAAGGACCATGACAGAGCAGAGACTGAGAAGCCAGCAGAGAGAGTAAGATTGCTGATAGATTGTTATAAGCTGGTGTGTACACATGTGTATGTCTGAGTTAATAAAGGTGTGTCTATGTATGTATGTGTTTATATTAATTGACATTTATAGAGTTTAAATTACAAGCAACTGACACCGCATGCAGAACACAGCCATTTAGTATTGCTCTAACTGTATGTTATTGCGGTTCCGGTGCTTTTAGCCTGTACCCAAGGGTTGTGTTAATAAAAGGGTTTTATATTTCAATTATTACATCAGAAATTACTATTTACATCAAAATAAAGAAGTGCCTTGTTTTTGAAAAATATTGGCTGGGTGTCAACCATTTCTATTGGAGGGCTGTATCCCTGACCTCTCAGGGTCTGTTTAACCCAAGATTCCTTACCAACCCTGGGAACCCATACCTGACAGAAACAGATTAGCAGACAGGTGGGCTGTCTTAGAGAGGACCCTTGGCAAACCTGGGAGGGGGCAACAAGTGAGCTATTCTGAGGGTACCATAAATCTGTTTTTGGGGTAACAATAGGAAGATTAGTAAGTGGTCAATATGGCTGCAACAGGAACTTTTTAATGACCTGAAAAAATCCAAAAGAAATCCTACACAAAGTGGAAATATGGACTAATTGCTAAGGTGGAGTACAAAAGAATAGCACAAGCATGGAGGCACAAAACATAAAGCAAGGAACATAAAAGGCAATAAGAAGAGATTCTATAAATACATGAGGAGAAAGAGGAAGGAAAGTGTAGGTCCTCTACCTAGTGGGGAAGGAGAGCTAATAACTGACTACATCAAGAAGACTGAAGTTTTTAATGCCTATTTTACTTCAGTTTTCACTAAAAAAGTTAATAGTGACCAAATACTCAACACAATTAATATGAACAAGAGGAAAGAAATGCAAGCCAAAATCGGGAAATAACAGGTTAAAGAATATTTAGATAAATGAGATGCATTCAAGTCAGCACGATTTGATTAAATTCATCCAAGGTACTTAAGGAATTACCTAAACCAATCTTGAAACTGTTAACAGTTATCTTTGAGAACACATGGAGGATGGGTGAGGTTCCAAAGGACTGGAGAAAGGCAAACATAGTTCCTATCTTTAAAAAGGGGAACAAAGAGGACCCAGAGAATTATAGATTAATCACCTTAGCTTTGATACCTGGAAAGATACTGCAAGTTATTATTGAACAATCAATTTGTAAGCACCTTGGAGATAATAGGGTTATAAGGAGTAGCCAATGTGGATTTGTTGAAATCAAATTATGTCAAACCAATCTAATTTCCTTCTTTGACTGGGTTACTAGTAAGGTAGATCAGGGTGGGGAAAGGAGTAGACATGATCTATCTTGGTTTTTGACATAGTCCCACACAACATTCTCATAAATAAACTATGGAAATGTGATCTAGATGAAATTACTTGAAGGTGGGTGCACAACTGGTTGAAAGACCATACTCAAGGAATAGTTATCAATGGCTTACTATCAAACGGGGAGGATGTATCTAGTGGGATCAGTCAGAACTAGTCAATATTTTAATTAATGACTTGGATAATGGAATGGAGAGTATGCTTATAATTTGTGGATGACACCAAGCTAGGAGACGGGTTGCAAGCACTTTGGAGGATAGGATTAGAATGCAAAATGACCTAGACAAATTGGAGAATGGGTCTGAAGTCAACAAGATGAAATTCAGTGGAGACAAGTGCTAAGTACTTCACTTAGGAAAGAAAAATCAAATGCAGAACTACAAAATGAGGAATACATGGCCAAGTGGTAGTACTGCTGAAAAGAATCTGGGAGTTATAGTAGATTACAAATTGAATATGAGTCAACAGTGTGATGCAGCTGTGAGAAAAGCTAGCATCATTCTGGGTTGTATTAAGAGAAGTGTTGTATGTAAGACAGGAGGTAATTGTCCTGCTCTACTTAGCACTTGTGAGACCTCTGCTGGAATGCTGTGTCCAATTTTGGGTGCCACACTTTATGAAAGATGTGGACAAATTAAAGGTTGTTATAAAGAGGATGGTGATCAGTTGTTCTCCTTGCCCACTGAAGGTATGACAAAAGTAATAGGCTTAATCTACGGAAAGCTCTTGAATAGGCTTCCAAAGGAGGTTGTGAGAATCCCCATCATTAGAGGTTTTTAAGAACAGGTTGGACAAACACCTGCCAGGGTTGCTCTAGGTTTATCTAATCCTGGCTCAGTGTAGGGGGTCTGGACTCAATGACCTCTTGAGGTCCCTTCCAGCAATACATTTCTATGATTCTGTACATTTACTTTGCCAATCCCACAGTTACTGAAATGTACAAGCTCTTCATCTCCTTTTACAACCCATTCACTTCATGTCACCTTCCCTCTACCCTCTTCAGGAATGCAGTCACTCACACTGGCCCTTGGCACTGTAAAATTCAAGATGTTCCAGATCCTGGCATACACTAATATACTTAGCCAACTCCCCAGAAAGAATACCACATGAATGATAAAATGTTACTGAAAAGTGGTTGCAAATACATCTGCCACTGGCGATTTTTGTGATTCTGTGACCTTATACTCAGGTATATTTAATTTTTTCCTCTTCCCTGTCACTGTGTGAAAGACTCACAAACACAATTAATTAACTATACAGGGGAAGCAGCATAACTCACTATGCACACAGTCTTGTAAAATGCACAAGGTAACCAGATTAGAATAAATGGGAACATTTTCATTTACATTATATTAATCTTAATGTATGTCTATATCTATGGCGGCATGTAGACTTACAGACACGGCATGCCCGGCTAGCATGGGTTTAAATAGCAGCATAGACAGTGAGGCACAGCTTAGGTGAATAGAGTAGAGTGTCCTACAGACCTGAATCCTAGTGTTTATATACCCAAGCAGTGCCTCCCACATCTACACTACTCATTTTTAGCAGTGTAGCATCCCACTGTTTCCCTGCTGCCAGAGCCTTTCCCCACCTCATTGAAAGGCTTTGACAACAAGGAAAGACTCTGGCATTGTGGAGGCAGTGGAGAAAGGCTCCAGAAGCAGGGAAAGGCTCTATCCTGTCCCCACTCCTGGACTCTTTCACTTCTGCTGATGCCTTTTGCTGGCACCTGTAGGTACACACCGCAATGACAAGCATGGACCCAGACTGCTTTCACAGTTGCAGGTCTCTGCACTTGTAGTGCCTGTACTATACTCTGGTGTAGACAAGTCATTAAGTATTAAAATTTACTGTACTAAATATAACATGTTCAGACAGAATGTGATTTTTAAATGGACAATAACCCTTTAATCACTGTCATCATCAGTAGAAGTTAAGATCAGACCTGACCCTATTTTTTAGATTAATGGTTTATTATATGTAATGTTTACATTCCTGCAAACCTATCCCCCAAAGAAGGATGGATACGAAAAGGATGGGAGGAGAGAACTCAACAGGAAACGTCAGTGATTTCGTTTGTTGTTTGGCACACATTCTGTTAAACGTGAGTTATGTTTTATGGTCATAAGGCTACTTGCCAGACAGTGCCTCTTTTGCCAGAGTACTTAAGTGTCTGATTCTGCACATTGCTAAGCATTCTCAACTCCCATCAACTGTAATGGGAGACAGAGGTGCTCACATTTGGCAGGAGGTAATCAGAATCTCACAGGATCCTGACCTTATGTGATCTTCCCTTGGAGAAGCAAAAAGACTCGCATCACTCCAATAATAAGTGGTCATAAAAAATATCTGATTGCATAAATATGGAAAATGCCCAGCTCAGAGATGTCACATTGCCTAGAGTAATTGATGCCTTCACATTCTAAGCTGCCCCTATGCATCTAACCAGAAACATGTTATTACCCCTCACCAGTTATATTTATATCCTGAGCCTCATTTTCAAATGTGAACACACAAGTTATTGAAGGTGCTTGTATCCTTCATGAAAAAAAGAACCAACAGATCACTTGAAAATCAGCAAAATAAATAGATTCAGGGATATTTCAGCTTTCACCTCTGCCAGCCAGGAAAACAATTTTCGTGATTTATAACAAACTGCAAAGCAGAATGAGAGTGCACTTACACTGATGTTGCAGGAATCTCTGCAAATAGGAATGTTTTCATGCAAATGCTAAGTGACAAATAATAGAAACATCTCTGCCTTTAAAATTTCCAACAACTTTATAAATAGTTATTTTCATCTCTTTGTGTTAGGAACTGAATTGTTCAATTCACTTTCCAGTACCAAATAAGAATAATAAAAAACCTTATGATCAATAAAATATTGTCTAACTAGTGGAAATATTCAGACACAGTTAGGTGTCACAGCATGTTCCCATTAATCATAGTTGTTGCTCTAGGTTTCTAAGCAAGGCACAGTCTGTAATTTCCTTCTGATTTTACATATTATTTATTACAGGTAGGATGGTGAAACTGTGTGAAGGAGATGAGAGGATCAAGCCCATACATTAGGCTAGATTGCACACTGTACAGCTTATACCTGGTGAGCTTTTCTGAAGTCGAGTTCCTTCTAAGTGATCAATTCATTTTCTTCTAGTTACAGTAGTGAGACCCAAGATTGAAGACAAACTATTTTAAAGCTGCTCTTAACAGCAACTTCTGTAGAAAAAATGTTGCTGAAATAATATGGATGAGGATTCTTGGATTGCTTTCTGGAGATTCTTAACAAGCGATGGATGGCTATTTCTTTTCCCATGAATAAAAAATAATGCATAAGAGAATGTGATTTCTTTGCTTTGCAGATGTCCTCTAGATACCTGTACAACATGCCTAAAGGGTCTCTCTACAAATGGGAATCACAACAGCCTGATTCACATACTTGTACAAGTTCTTTACATCTTCCTAATAGAGTATTTTTTAGATATATTAAACCTCAAGAGGGAGGGAGGATATAAATACATGTTATATATGTCTGAAATGGAAAGAAGATCATGTACACATATAGAATGGCTGCAGAAAAACCAAGATAGGTTCTAATAATATTTCTGCACATAGTAAGGAGAAGAGCTAATAATAGTTTCCCACCTTATTTTCAGCAGAATGACATACAGCTAGTAAAGTCTGGGAAAGATATTTTTGGTTGATTGTTCAAGTGGCAGTGTATCTGCTCTGTATACCCACCTTGTAAAATATTTATACAGAGAATTGATTACTAATTTTGTGTCTGAGATTACTATGGAAAAGTTCACAAATGATAGATAAGGGATTGTTCTGCTTGATGTATCAGGGGGACTATAACCTTTCCCAGACCTATACATTGGTTTCCAAATTTAAAACAGTCTCCTTACACAATAACTCTTACTGCTGGGATACCATCCTGTTAAGTGAAGGTTGTGAATGCCTTGACAAAATCAGTATGCAGTGTAGTTGTAGCTGGGTCACTCCTAGGATATTAGAGAGACAAGGTGGGTGAAGTAATATCTTTTATTGGACCAACTTCTGTTGGTGAACAGACAAGCTTTTGAGATCTGCAGAAGAGCTGTGTGTGGCTCAAAAGCTTGCCCCTCTCACTGACAGAAGGTGGTACAATAAAAGATATTACTTCACCTACCTTGTTCCTCAACAAAAGTTGACAGTTTTAGTGCTTAGAGCAAAATGTCTTTTGTGTATTGACATGTCAACATTTTCAAAGGTGGCCTCTGATTTTCAATTTCTCTGATTTTTATATCCAAATTGAGACATATTAGACGAGGTTTTCCAGATGTGCTGAGCAACCTCGGCTCCGATTATCTTTAAGTGGAATTATAAGCAGAACACATCCAAAAAACAACATTCTGTTTGGACACTCAAAAATGGAGACACCCAAAATGTGATTTCACATTGCAAAATTTTGACCTATGGGGCCTTGTGGATAAGACTCTACAGTGGGAGTCTGGAGATCTCACTCTGGTTCTACCTACTGTGTGACGTTGAACAAGTCACTTTATTCTCCCACCCATTGTCTGTTTTGTCTACTTACTTAGGCCTTGTCTTTTATTCTTAACTCAAGTTAACCAACTTGAGATAAAGTCCTAATGAAGACAAGGCAGTTTGTAGTTTTCATATGAATTAGTGAGTCAAGTTAAGACCCAGGCTCAACCATGGTTTTTAAACTCGATCAACAAACTTGTCTGAAAATTGCAAACAGCCTTGTCTTCACTAGGGTTTTATCATGAGTGAGTTAACTTAAGTTATCAAACTCATGTTAAAAATACATGTTCTTTTCCCTAGAGAAGACACAGCCTTAAGCTATCAGTTTTCCAGGACCGCAACTGTCTCCTATTATGTATTATACAGTGCCTAATACCAAGAGGGTTTATCTCAGCTGGGACCTTTTGGTGCTACTGCAATACAAGCAGTATGTGCAAAGTTACAGAGGACTTCTGAGTCAGAGCTGGAGCAAAATCCAGATCTCTTTACTCCAGTTCATTAACCACAAGACCATACTCTCCATGTAGTAATGAGATCAAAGGACAACATTTTCAAACCTGGTTGCCTAAAACTTTGCCTCCTTAATCCATTCTTACGTATTTAAGATGGAATTATGCTCCTAAATCACTTAGATCATTTTGAAAATTCTACCCTGGATGCATAAGCATGTATTCAGGAAGCTAATTTTTAGGCACCCACATCTAAATATTCTGGCCAAAAGATCCATGAGAGTGTATTATGCAATGAGTTGTAAACTGAGAGGATATCTCATAAAACATATTTACTACCTATTCTTTTATACACACCTGCTAATGATACAAAGAAACTTCAATGCCCCCCTTCTCCATTTTAAATTCCTGTGATTTATTTTTTAATTTAAAAAGTTTCTTATAAAAGCCATTAGTAAAAATGGTCCCGTGAAGTAGAGAAAAGAATTGGAGCTTCAGAATTCAACCTTCTGCAATTTGTACAGTTAGTCATTATGAAATGTATCTGAGTAACTGTGCAAAGTGCATTTCTCAGTTTCAGATATCTGGGCATGTAATTGGATTCACAAAAGAGGGGATGGGAATGGAGGGATAGTAAAACTGACATAATGAAATTACTACAAAGAGCTACACTGATACAAGTATCCTTTTTGCTCATCCAGTCCCCTGAACAGAATGAATTTAGAATCTTGCATTGTTGGGTTGTACAACTCTACAGCTAGAATGTGTCAGTTTTGACCTGGAAACATTAAACAATAAAACTATGTGGGTTGAACAAAATGTATGTTTCTGCAGACCAAAAATAGCACTACTGATTAGGCTGGTTTTAAAATGTTTCATTTAGCCTTGGGATGTGTTTTGCATTCTAATGTAATACCACTAGGCCTTTAAAAATGCTTCAGCCTTGAAATTTGCTACAGATCAATAAACACAAAATTTGGGGAGAGCGGTGTCAGCCTTAACCTTTTTATCAAAGATACCATGGATGAAATCCTGGCCTTATTGATGTCAGTGGGAGTTTTGCCATTGACTTTTATGGAGACAGGATTTCATACCTAGCCTTTTCACTTGTTTGTTAGTTGCAAAACAGGATACTTGCCAACTCTCCAGGGATTTTCTCAGAACCTCCCTTTTGGTGCTTGTAGCCCATATTTCTATCCATTTTCACATGATTTCCAGGAACACTGGTCTCTGCACTAAAAAACCCAAATAAAATCTCTTTAGATGCAGCAATTTAATATATATATGTTTTTATAAAATGTTTAAACTCTAATGTATCTTTATAGATGCAGGAGAAAATGTAGGGTGCAAGAGAAAATGCTCTCTTCAGAAAATTTTTATACAGATCCACAACTTTTCAAACCAACTGAGATCTATTGCTTGTATGTGTCGTATTTTTGACAAAGTAATATCTACAGAACTGGATATTGGCATGATACACGATGGAACAATGTGTCAGCAGGCAAGTATGAGGAAATGTCTGTAGAGACATAACATTGTTCCAAAACAAAACAAACAACAGCCTGTATTTTTAATGTATTTTAAAATTTACTCAGAATAGCTTAGTCCCATGGATTCTTCAGAGTGTTACTATGTGAGTGAACTGAGTTTAGGTGCATGATATCTGTTACTCACAAGATCAAAGAAGCTCACTAGGATGGATGCTTGAGCTTTAGGGTAGGATGGATGTAGGAAAGAGGCTGACTCCTGTTGATCAGTAGAAGAGTCCTAATGGTTTGGGTGTAACGGCAAATGATACAGCCTTGCCCAGGGTAGCTATGTAACATCATTCATGTTAAAAATCACTCATTTAAACTTGCTGCATATTTAGTTCTACTGAAAATAGATCAATTTTGCATTTGAAATGTCATATCACCATAGCATCTGCTTTACACTTTAAGTATAGACTCATAGAAGATCAGGGTTGGAAGAGACTGCAGGAGGTCATGTAGTTCAAGCCCCTGCTCAAAGCAGAACCAGCCCCAACTAAATCATCCCAGCCAGGGCTTTGTCAAGCCGGGCCTTAAAAACCTCTAAGGATGGAGATCTCACCACCTCCCTAGGTAACCCATTCCAGTGCTTCACCACCCTCCTAGTGAAATAGTTTTTCCTAATATCCAATCTAAACCTCCCCCACTGCAACTTGAGACCATTGCTCCTTGTCCTCTTATCTACCACCACTGAGAACAGCCTAGTTCCATCCTCTTTGGAACCCCCCTTCAAGTAGTTGAAGGTAGTTCTCTTCTGCAGACTAAATAAGCCCAGTTCCCTCAGCCTCTCCTCATAAGTCATGTGCCTCAGCCTCCTAATCATTTTCATAGCTCTCCGCTGGACTTTCTCCAATTTGTCCATATCCTTTCGGTAGTGGGGGCCCCAAAAGTGGTCTCAATACTCCAGATATGGCCTTACCAGTGCCAAATAGAGGGGAATAATCACTTCCCTGGATCTGCTGGCAATGATCCTACTAATGCAGCCCAATATGCCATTAGCCTTCTTGGCAACAAGGGCACACTGTTGACTTATATCCAGCTTCTCATCCACTGTAATCCCCAGGTCCTTTTCTTCAGAACTGCCACTTAGCCAGTTGGTTCCCAGCCTGTAGCGGTGTATGGCATTCTTCCATCCTAAGTGAAGGACTCTGCACTTGTCCTTGTTGAATCTCATCAGATTTCTTTTGGCCCAATCCTCCAATTTGTCTAGGTCACTCGGGACCCTATCCCTACCTTCCAGCATATCTACCTCTCCCCCACAGTTTAGTGTCATCCGTAAACTTGCTGAGGGTGCAATTCATCCCATTATCCAGATCATTAATGAGAATGTTGAATAAAACTGGCCCTAGGACCGACCCCTAGGGCACTCCGCTTGATATCGGCTGCCAACTAGACATCGAGCTGTTGATCACTATCCATTGAGCCCAACGATTTAGCCAGCTTTCTATCCACCTTATAGTCCATTCATCCAATCCATACTTCTTTAACTTGCTGGCAAGAATACTGTGGGAGACCATATCAAAAGCTTTGCTAATGTCAAGGTACATCACGTCCACTGCTTTCCCCATATCCACAGAGCCAGTTATCTCATCATAGAAGGCAATCAGGTTGATCAGGCCTGACTTGCCCTTGGTGAATCCATGTTGACTGTTCCTAATCACCTTCCTCTTCTCCAAGTGCTTCAAAATGGATTTCTTGAGGACCTGCTCCATGATTTTTCTGGGGACTGAGGTGAGGCTGACTTGTCTGTAGTTCTTTGCATTCTCCTTCTTCCCTTCTTTAAAGATGGGCACTACATTTGCCTTTTTCCAATCGTCCAGGACCTCCGATCGCCACCAGTTTTCAAAGATAACGGCCAATGGCTCTGCATTCACTCGCCAACTCCCTCAGCACCCTCGGATGCATTTCATCTGGCCCCATGGACTTGTGCATGTTCAGCTTTTCTAAATAGTCCTTAACCTGTTCTTCACCACTGAGGGCTGCTCACCTCCTCCCCATGCTGTGCTGCCCAGTGCAGCAGTCTGGGAGCTGACCTTGTTAGTGAAGACCGAGGCAAAAAAAGCATTGAGTACATTAGCTTTTTCCTCATCCTCTGTCACTAGGTTGCCTCCCTCATTCAGTAAGGGTCCCACACTTTCCCTGACCTTCCTCTTGTTGCTAACATACCGGTAGAAACACTTCTTGCTACCCTTCACATCCCTTGCTAGCTGCAACTCCAATTGTGCTTCTAATATAATTAGAAATGTTAAATCTAACCTCGTTAGGATGGATATGGCTGGCAATGGATCAATTGTCTGGGTTACTGAGGCACATGAAAGTGTATCGGTTGCTCATCTGGCCCTACTGTGCTTGTTGGCATTCTCACCGGCGCCTTGGACTGTAATGGGTACATCCCATCTTTTACTTACAAACTAAAAGTTGCCCCCTTTCAACCAGCTGCATGCAGTCATTTTTATAATGTAAATGTGCGTTCTGTAGTCTCTTCGCTGACTTCAAATCTGTGATACACAGAAATTTAAATAAAACCAATAAAATGCTGATTTAACCAGATCTTACAGTTTAAATGTATTTTTCATGATAGCACTATTTTTTTGGCACTCTGCTCAGACTGTTTTTCATGTCTCAGCGTCACCCTCTACTAAATCATAACATGCTGCATCTTACTACTTATGACATCTTTTGTGGGAGCAGCAAATCCTTGTGACCCCAGTGGCACCCCATTGGTACTCTGATTTAGTCTGATTTTTCCCTATGCTTTTTCCAGGAAAAAAAAGTTAGGGTGGAGTAATTCCTTTAACACTGCATTTCTCACATTTTTAGCTTTTAACCACAGCCCTGCATGTATTTTGAACTTAGCCCTGTTTGTTTAGATTTATAACTCTATGGGAATGTGTAATTTTGAAATCATTCATATTGTGGCATTTATCCCAGAACACTTATCCTCTGCCCACAAGAATCCATATACAGTAGTGGACTATCTTGAAGGGTCACTACTCCTCGAAGTTACAGGACAACCTAGATACCGAATATTGGTTCTCCCACACATTCTATGCTTTTGCTGCGGAGAGAGTGTGTGTGTGTGTGTAAGAGGGTAGTTAAAGAGCCAAATCCCCAGTTGCTGTAAATCAACACAGTTCCATTGATTTCAAAGGAGCTACATTGATTTACACAAGCTTAGAATCTGGCTCAAAGAACTTTGTTTGTAACAAATGCAACTGATATATGGATGTATTTTTGGAGGATTACTGGTAGAGTTACTGTGCTCTACAATGAATCTCTTTTTGTGGGGGAAGACAAGGGATTTTCTAAAATTGCCTCTCTCAGGTACTAAATTACTAGAAAGTAAGACGATTAAGTGAATTGTTCAGATTGCACTTGATAGATGGTACAATTACAGTAACCCAAGAGCCATCTCTATATAAAACTGGCTATAAAACCAATATTTGATTAAATATTTTCAAGACTGCATCCACAAACTTCAGACTTCTTGCAGCCCTTGAAAAGTTTCTATCAGAAGTATTGGAATCTGGCTGAAAAAGATGGAAATAATAGAAAGCTCGTTCCCCACCCAGCACATAGCAGACTAGAAGTACTAAAGGGGCAGAATTAAAGTGTTTTAGGGAGTTAATGAGAATCTGCATAAAATTTCAACAGATATAAATTCTTAGAATTTTATGCACTAAGGCATATTGTTATGTTACATAAATTAATCATGATGAGTTATGCTGTGTGACATCAAGACAGCATAAAATCTAATTCAGCAGTATACCTTATGGCTCACCATCACAACACAGCTAAATATATCAACTGTCTACAAGTATCAAGGCCAAGTCCTGGGCAGCTTGCCTAGTGGCTACACCCAAGGCCAAATGTCAGGAATCTGCATCATTTGTCAGTTCACGATCATGAACCAGAAGTAGAAACAAGGCCAAGTCAGAAACCAGGTATCAAAGCCAGGAGACAAAGGCAGGGCTCAGGAATCACAATCAGAGCAAGAAAACAAGGCCTTTAGCAGCAACTGGCTGAGGTTCTGCCCAGTTGCACAAACAAACTTCCTGCAGCCTCCAAAGATTTAAACAGGATTTACGGGCCAATAGAATCAGGAATGTCCTGTCAATCAGGGCCTCGTATGAGTGGCACATCCTCTGTGTGTGTGTGTGGGGCGGAGCGGGTTCCCCTAGGGCTCATGACTCCCTGACTATAACTGCTGCTAAAGCAGTATGGTGGTGTCATGGATGTGATTGCTACCCAAGGACTCTGCAAGTCCAGTTTCTAGACCCCCCTGTGCCTTATAACAAGTGTCTGACAGGTGTATTATTGAGAAAGGAAAAGAATTGTTTTAGGTGGTAAAAGAGAGCATGACTAGGACTAACATGTCTACAGCAGGGGCTTTGGTAGAGTTTGCAATCATAAGGCATTTAGTTCCTGACAGCAAACTACTGGGGAGGGGCTTTTCTTACATGAGTCTCTGCACCAAGCTGTGTTTGGGGTCAGAGCTGACTGGCAGCCCCACAGCAGTTGTGAAGATAAAAAAGTTTTTAAGGCAGGCGGGCAGAGTGGCTACTAGAGAGGCAGAAGGATTCCAGAGAGTAGCTTCTGCCAACAAACTGATGAGAAGTCAATCCTTCAGAGAGAGAAAACAGAATAGGAGGTTAGAAAGTCCACAGAGGTAAGAAGCAACTCAGGGAACAGCAAGGAACTTGAGACCTTGAGACAGGGTTAACTCTGGCTGCTTTGAACCAGGGCCCTGAGCTGGAACCCAGTGGCATGGGGGGACCTGGTTTCCTTTACCTTTTTCCCAGACTAAGAAGGGAAAGAGAAAATGATCAAAGACTATAAGTAATATACAGAGGCCAGAGGAGAGATTCTGAGATGGTTGGACTTTGAGTTCCTTATTTTTGGACTCTTCTGGGCCTGTGAAAAGGGACAGACAGAGCAGGGACTTAGACAATGACAGATTGTCTTGATTCCAGAAGTGCTGGAAGACATGTTGGACTGAATGGACCACTAGGGTACTATGCCCAGACACAGAAAGGTGCTTTAGAGGTGAGCGTATGTTCCTACACCATGTGAAAGTGACATATCCCCTTACTCCCTGAGAGGACCCCTATAACGTAATCCATAACTATCTGTTGCCAGACTCACCTGGACAACTCACCCCAGTGCTCAGACTGCCCATAAAGAGAGCTCAACCCTATTTCTACTCTCCCAGCAGAGAAGCTCAGCCTAAGCCTCATCTGTTCCTGCACTTCAGGTCAATGCATACTTTATAAAGCATGAGTGTGCTTCCTAATACACTCGGAGTGAAATCATGGCTCCATTAAAGTCAACGGGAGCTGTCCCATTGACTTCAAAGGGGCCAGGATTTCTCCAGTTAAGCTCTAAGTATTTGAGAATATAATTTAATAAGTAATGTACTCCACTCCAAAAACTCATCAACAGTACCAGTGTTAACCTGGGACAATTGTAATGAGGCAAAGTGGCCTCGTTCCAGCACAGAGGGGGTTAACTCACCTTGTTGGGCTCAGCTAATCCTGCCAGAAACCGGTAGGTAGTAGTCCAGGGAAATGAATCATTGACTTGGCTATGTTGCTGGGAGGCAAGGTAGCAACCCCACGCTTCTCTATGATGGGACCACCTGTTGCTTCTAGTATTATGGGCTGGGACCCAATGGAGCAGGGTGGGCCCAGGTCCCCTTCCCCCTCCCTGCACTTGGGGCTGGATGAGCACCAACACCTGTGCCGGAACGCCTGAGCCTCTGGCTGTTTATTTGCTCAGCCCTCAGGCAGGGGGCCTGAGCCACAGATAGCTTGAGTATTTAATCCAGAAGGCCTGAGCCACTTACTGTTTGTCTCCTCCACCCTCATCTAGGAGGTCTGAGCTAATACTTGTTCAGTGGCTCGGCTGCATGACAGGATGCCTGATTGACCAACCTGGCATAAGCACTGATTCCCTACTACCTCCAAAGGGGGACCCTCCTGACCCTGAGACCCAGAAACCTTACACAGCACATTAAAACAAACTGGGAGATCCTTATTCCAAAATTAATAAGTAGTTTAGGAAGTCATTCTAAAAGGGAAAAAAACCCATATCTCCCAAATACCTTTTCCAGTTCCTCTCTAGCTTCCCAGGAGATGTTTACCTCAAACTAATTTCACCCATTTAAAGTTCCAAGCACATCAGTTTTGGTCTGGCAAAGTTAGAGATGTGGTAAAAATTAGGGTCATAATGGAAGACTTACCTCAACCCTAACTGTGGGAGAAGCCTTCCCCAATGAATCTGGGATACATGTTGAAATGTCTCTCCAAACCAGCAAAGGCCCAGAGATCATTACTATTTCCATGATTATTTTAAGAAGTTTTTAGCTCTAGATGTTAGAAATAAAATAGCCTCAGACTAAAAGAATCAACAACAAGACACGCCTGCCTCAGTTCTCATTGTGGGATTCAGAAAGACCAGTTTACCAGCAAATCATCTGCTGCATCAAGTGTGGTTGACAAGATCAGCAATGTTTAGGAGGTTTTAAATGGTGTGTAGCGAGGTTCTTCTAGGGATTTGCAAATCTGGCATCTCTGTCCAGTATAAACCAAACACTGTTATTATTTTTACTTTCCCTGTTTTTTCTGGCATTTCCTCGAAGCCCTGATTTAGCATCCCTGATTCAGACTGCTGAACTCAACTGACCTTGGAAAGGTCAGGTTATTGTTTACACAAGACAGGGTGGAATTGTATATAAAAGCCAAGATGATTTACAGAAAACAAAGTCTTCTTTCAGCATAGAACAAGATGTATGTTTTGATGGTTTGAGTCATTCCTTGACTAAACTGGCCCAGTCACAAATTAAGCAGTCTTACCATCATTCTCAAAAATGTTTTGAGAGTTCTTAGTTTATCATGACTTAGTATGCAAACCACTCAGTCTGCACAGAACCCAGAGAACTCACTAGCACCTCAGCATCGCCCCTGCTCCATTACTAATCTATTAAAGTATGCCTTGCCCTATTTGGTGTTGTAAACCTCTACCCCCTCGCCAACCCCAAAAGAAGATGAAACCTGCAGGTGGCTGTTTTACTTTTGTAAACCAACCTTAGGCAGTAAATATTCAGCATGGTGCAGACTGATTTAGAAATCAGACTCCTTTTAATGAAGTTATTTAATTAAATCCCTAGGCAGTAAATTGAAAATGCCTCCCTAGGTTTTTTGATGCAACATGTAAGTCTCAGACACTAGGGGACACATTTTCTGGGAATTGCAAGTTACATTATGTGGGTACCCAATTTGCCATGAATGACTTTAAGCTTTGGTTGCCTTTCTTGGGTCATATTTATGGCTGTCGATTAATTGCAGTTAACTCAAAAGATTAACTAAAAAAAGTTAATCACAATTTTAAAAATTAATTGTGATTAATCACAGTTTTAATCACACTGTTAAACAATAGACTACCAATTGAAATTTATTAAATATTTTGGATGTTTTTCTACATTTTCATATATATTGTATTCTGTGTTGTAACTGAAATCAAAGTGTTTATTATTTTTTATTATAAATATTTGCATTGTAAAAATGATAAAAGAAATAGTTTTTCAATTCACTTTATACAAGTACTGTAGTGCAATCTCTTTGTCGTGAAGGTGCAACTTACAACTGTAGATTTTTGTTGTTGTTACATAACTACACTCAAAACCAAAACAATGTAAAACTTCAAAACCTACAAGTCCACTGAGTCCTATGTTTTGTTCAGCCAATCACTCAGACCAACACATTTGTTTATGTTTACAGGAGATAATGTTGCCCGCTTCTTATTTACATTTCTTATCTGTCACTAGAAAGTGAGAATGGGCTTTTGTATGACACTTTTTGTAGCCGGCATTGCAAGGTATTTACGTATGCCAGGTATGCTAAACATTCGTATGCCGCTTCATGCTTTGGCCACCATTCCAGGGGACATGCTTCCATGAGGTGTGGAGCATGCTTTCAGAAGTCTTAAAAGCAATTCTCTGATGCGGAAACTACAGAACCCGAACCACCAAAAAAGAAAATCAACCTTCTGCTGGTGGCATCTGACTCAGATAAGGAAAATGAACATGTGTTGGTCCGCTCTGCTTTGGATTATTATTGAGCAGAACCCGTTATCTGCATGGACATGTGTCCCCTGGATTGGTGATTGAAGTATGAAGGGACATATGAATTTTTAGCGCATCTGCAATAGTAAATATCTTGCGATGCCGGCTACAACAGTGCCATGAGAACGCCTGTTCTCACTTTCAAGTAACATTCTGAACAAGAAGTGGGAACAATTATCTCCTGCAAATGTAAACAAACTTGCTGAGCAATTTGCTGAACAAGGAGTAGGATTGAGTGGACTTGCAGGCTCTAAAATTTTACATTGTTTTATTTTTGAATGCAGTTTTTTTGTACATAATTCTACATTTGTAAGTTCAACTTTCATGATAAAGAGATTGCACTACAGTACTTGTATTAGGTAAATTGAAAAATACTATTTCTTTTGGTTTTTTACAGGGCAAATACTTGTAATAAAAAATAAATATAAAGTGAGCACTGTACACTTTGTATTCTGTATTGTAATTGAAATAAGTATATTTGAAAATGTAGAAAGCATCCAAAAATATTAAAATAAATGGCATTCTATTATTTTTAACAGTGAGATTAATAGCACGATTAATTGTGAATAATTTTTTAAATTGCATGATTAATTGTGATTAATGTTTTTAATCGCTTGATAGCCCTAGTCATATTGATATCAGACAGAGAAGGAAAGACTGATGTAGAGATGGATTTGGTCAGATATATCTGATACATATGGTATCCTTCAAACAATTCGTATACACATACCTAATTACTGCGTTCTGTATTGTTTTCTGTTGTTGCAAAAAAGAAAAGAACTGCTGCCAGTCTATAATATTTAGCCAACTTTTGTGGTTAAGGCTGTAGTATTTTAGAACACCTAATGTTTAGATGCACTCTATTTTCTGTCTCTTATAGGAAAAGACCTTTAGATGAGATAGGTGCAATAAAGAGTGTTCAGAGAGATTTTCATTTGAAATGGTTTTAGAGAAGCTAACAAGAGAAGTATTCTACGCAGAACTAATCACAATAGATGGTTGTGCAATTTGCATACCCAACATTCTGTTCATACCAATGGGCACCCATCACGTTTCAAGACTAATGTGCTAGAAAATTTGGATTAGCTAATATCTAGGAGTTTATTCCCTGATTAAGAAATTTCCCTCCCTCACAGTGAAATAGCACTTTCTCTCAGTCATATTGTAATAGCAGAAGAGACTAAATTAAGTGACAATAAACCTTTTCAAAATAAACAGTGTTAAGGAAATTACCAATTAATTTAGTTAGTAGCTTTCAAGCAAATTACTTCCTGAATTTCTTAGAACAGTTTGTGAAAAGAACATCGAGTGCAATGTTATTAAATATACATAAAGTAATTGTATAATAATCCCTTACATTTATGTTGCACATGATCCTAAAGAGCTTTACCAATTTACACTGAAATACAAACTATGTGCAAGGATCCTCTCATTAGCCACTTCTGGAGTGGAATAGAGTAACATTTTGCACACAAGGTGAGAGAGGTAATATCTTTTATTGGACCAACTTCTGTTGGTGTAATACAAGCTTTCGAGCTACAGAGTGCTCTTCTTCAGGTCTGGGAAGGGTACTTAGTATCACAACTAAATACAAGCTGGAACAGATTGTTTAGCATGTTTAAAGAAGCTGGTCTAATAAAAGATATTACCTTGCTCACCTTGTCCTCTAATATCCTGGGACCAACACGTCTACAACACTGCAAACAATTTCCAGGCAGAACATCTGCCAGTTCTAAGGGGACTTTGATCAGTCCCCTAGGACAGGAAGAATAGTATCCAGTGGGAAGGGTGTGGAGAGTTTATATAGGCAGAATGTAATTACTTGACTTGATTAGGGAAGAATTCTGGTTCACTGAAGTGAATAGGAACTTTGTCACTGACTGCAGTGGGGCCAGGATTTCATGCATAATTTGCCTAGGAATCCAGGGTTGATATTTTTATTTAGTTTAAAAGTGCCATTGGATTTTTAATGACAGCAAGTCGAAAGGGCTTCAATTTTATAATACAAAAAATGAGTACATCCATCTTGGGGGGCTCTATTAAGGCTACAGAAATGTTTGCATTCTGCACTTGGCCAATAGGTAGGTGCTGAAATGATGGGAGATGTTAAAGTCTAGGGAATGTTGTTTTATGCAATAGGTGTAGAATATTGCACCACTCTTCAGAGACGGGCAATATTAGGGTTGCCACCTGGAGGAGGACCTCTCTCTATTGCTTCTGGGTACAGAAACCTCTGGCTAAGATTTTTTTAAAATGGGGGTGTAAAGTCTCCTAAGTCCATATTTAGGCCCTGATTCAACAAAGTACTTAAATATGTGTCTAACATTCAGCATGTGAGCATTTCCATTGGCTTCAGTGGAACTACTCCTGTGCTTAAATATAAACGTGTGCGTAAATGTCTTGCTTCATTAGAGACTTAGCTGTTATAAATGTGTTGTCATTTTCAGAAGTAGGTAGCACCCAGCAGCTCTCACTGAAGTCAAAGAAGAAACAAATAAAATCGGAGTGGGAAGGAGAACTTTGGAGGATGCCTGCTCCCATTGTGGAAATGGAATTGAAACATGCACTGGTTAAAGTATAAAATAAAAGGTTAACCATAAAAATTAAACCCAGACTTTTATCCTCTATAAATATTTGTATGTATTTTAACACTTAGAATTGTGGGAGAGAATAAATTCAGCACAAGATGGACCATCAGGAGAACCAAATTAAGCCATATCTTTCACTTCAGTTCATTTTCCTGCCTTATTCCCTCCCCCATAGAGTCCTAGTAATCTTCTTCAGAGCCTCAAATCCTCCTCATTTAAGGTAGTATGCCACTTTCTTATGATAAAGAAATGGAGGGCTGGAGGAGACTCACGCCAGAGTCTGTCAATGCCACTCCTTCTTGAATCTTAGCAGTCATTGTTAAATGCTGTCAGGAATCTCCTCTTTAGGGCTTAGCATGCTGACTGTAATATTTCTTACCAGCTCTGGGAGTGAGCCCCAAGGATAAGGTATTAAAACTCGGTTTCCAAATTTGTCTCTTTCTCCTTCCTTCTTTTACAAGAGAACATGCATTTGATATTATCTATTGTCCATCCTAATTAGGCAAGGCATAGAAAAGAATACGCTCAGTGGAGATGTGCAGCAGTAGACGGCAGGAAGTCCTGTAGAAAGCCTTTGAGTCTCTTTGCAGTTTGTGCTGTGGAAAAGGCACAATATATATTTTTCTGTAGAAATGTTTAAATGTCATTATTAGCTATCACCTTTTTGAACCTCACTTATTCTTCGGCATCAAAGTATTTTCTCTGACAGCATGTTTAGCTCTAAGAAGCTGTGCATGAAATCTCTTTATGTTGCATTGAAAGTAATTATCAGGCATATAATGAATTCTCCTTTATGTCTCCAAGCAGATGGGTTCCTATTATCAGGGTCTCAGAACAAACTGATTGTGTTAAGGTGTTGTGTCATATCTAATTCCAGGAGCCACAGGGGAAAATAACCTCATTTATTAATGAATCTCTCATACTTTTCCAAATCATTATCTCACACTTATTTCCTGTAATGGAACTGATTTTTTTTTCATTTTCACTAGCACGAAGGGGGAGATCACACAGTACAGAAAGGTGGTTTGCAATCACATTAACATAAAATGAATTTGTGTTTGCTTTGTGATCTGCTCTGGAATTCATTAAGAGTGCGGTCTGGGGAAACGAAGGATTTCAAACATTTGAATGACCACACAGATTTATTTGTCTACACCTTTAACATAAAAAGTGTACATTTATATAGGATCTGTGAACGACATGGTCCAAATTTATCCCTGGTGTAAGTCAACTGAATTCAATGGAATTACACTACTGAGTTTAGCCCAATGGGTTTCCCAGGGGGAAGATTCAGGTAATTTTATATCAATCATCTTAGCACCAACTGATTTGAGGGTAGACTGATACCCACATTATTGCATATTGACAGGAGGGAGGGTCTGCTAAATTTACTGTGCTTCTCATCCCTGTCACCTTTTCAGACCGGTATCCCAAACAGCATTTCTAAGACTTTGCCAGTATTAGAAAATAGCATCACTTTAGACTAAATAATTTAAAAATTAATCTAGTTGAACTGGTGCAAACCCCGAATGCAGAAATACTTGAATTGGCTAAATTTACTTAAGCAAGGTTTAACCTCATTTAAGTGCATCTCTATCAGGGTTTGCACCAGTTTAAGTGATAGATTTTTATATCCATTTAATTAAAATGGTGCAACTTTCTTGTGTGGACAAGGCCTGTTTGTTTGTTTTTTTCTCCCCCTAAAGTTGACACAGATCTTAACAAACCTGAGGTAGCTTAAAAAATAAAGAGCTTACTCACAATAAATTCCTTTTAATTTATCTAGCTCTAATTTTAAAGATCATTTGTGTGATTGACTTGCTGGTGGTCTGATTGCTCAAAAACAGGAACCTAAAGGGAGCTAAATAAGCCGTCAGGTTTTCAAATCAACTGAGCACCCATTGAGTATATTTACACTGCAAAAAAACAAACACACACACAGCAGTACCTCTCAGAGCCTAGCTCAACTGACTCAGGCTTGTGCCATGGGGTTAAAAATAGCGCGCTAGACATTCAGGCTGAGACTGGAACCTGGGCTCTGAAACCTGGCAGAGGTGGGTGGGAGGGGATTAATATAAAAGCCTGGGTTCCAGCCCACTGTATAGCACCCTACACTGCTGTAGCTGCCACCGGTCTCTGTTTGCAGCATCGACATACCCAGTAACTCCCCGCTGACCTCAGTAGAATATGCTGATGCTCAGGTCTTTTGAAAACTGACCACTTCTTTAGATGCCTTAATGTGGAGCCTGTCTTATGATTATTTCTGAAAATCTTGAATTCAAGGCTCATTCTTTGTGTAGTTTCTGCATTCTGTATAGTTTATAATTCCGTTGGAACCGTATGATCACCTCTTCATTGTGAACCGTCATCTACTAAAAAATTACAAGCTCTAAAAATAATTTTTTCCAAGCTTCATCTTATACATAGAAGCTAAACAATACACCGTTCTGAAAGCTGTGTATTTTTGTAACCCTATTCTCAGCTGCAGTCATCACTTTGCTGGCAACCATCTCTGTCAACCTGTTTCTTCCTTCCCATTCTCCTCAGATGAAATGAAAATAAATGGACAGAAATAACTTATTCAGGGAAAGTGAAAAAAGAAAGTTAATAGAGCAGTGGGACTTTCCCTGGAAGCTTGTGTGTATTTTTGAATGTTAAATCTTACTTGTATTCACAATAAATAAACCTATTTCTTTAAAATCAAAGCAGCAATGCAACCACCACATTTTTACTTACAAAAGGAAAAAAGCTATAGAAATCCTAACAGGCCCAGCATCATGTGGCCACTTCATTACAAAATGGCATTTCTTGTTGGGAACACATGATACCAGTGTTCTATGATCTTCATTGCCTAACTGATAGCTTGTGGGTGGACTTTTACAGGGTTTGATTTTGCCATGTAAAATCTAAATTTGGTTTGGGACTTGCCTACATGAAAGACTGCCTCAAGCCCACAGTCCACGAACATTCAGACATGGATCCAAACTTCTTTCTGGTCTCTATCTATATAAACAAATAAGCCCACCACATCTAAACATACTGGAACTCATGGATGATAGGAATCGTTAAGGCATTTGCTGATATCTTGTGGGCAATGGTCATGAAATACCTCAAACTTTTTGACCTCTGAGATTTCAGTGTGCATCTTGACAAGGCCACAGATGGAAAAGCCCAAAAGCTTATCTCCTCAGCTGCCTCCCTAGGATATTCACAGGTCACCTCTGGTCCAATACATGCAGCCAGACCCATCCTGGTCCTGATCTTTGGCCTAGGTCAAGATTGAGGACCTTCACTTCACTAGGCAGTGGTCAGAAACCTTCCAGCTCCCACACAAAAAGACCTCTACCCCTGATTCACCCATGAAACTCAGGTGCCAATAAATTTCAAAATCTGCTCAAGCACACCGCACCCACAGGACAAGGTGTTACCAGATGTGCCTGTTACTTTGGGGTATGCTCATTTATTAGGGTTACTCCTCATGGGGGGGGGAAGGGATTCTGTAATTCTATTAATGTACTGCTTATGTCACTTGTGTGTTCATATGGAGCTCTACTTCTTCCTTCTGCAAGTCCCCTCCCAATGGAGCTATACCGCAGGACCTAGGTTCCCCAGGACTGGGTTCCTCCGGCCCTAGAACCAGATGAACATGTGCGCGCACACACACACACACACACACACACACACACCCAGAGTAAGTCTGAGTGGATTGGGTCAATCAGCACTTTCAAGCTGTCACCCTTATGTACCCCTGGTCTCAATAGGCTGGGCCAAGCAGCACTTTCAGCTGCCTTCCCTCATATGCCACAGGTTTAACACGTCCCTATCCCCACTTTCACGTCACAATTGTACTGGTAGTAACCCACTGGATGAGCAAACCCCACAGTATTTTGGGTACTACAGGGATCTTTAGCTTAGGGAAAAGAAGCATTGCTGCAGAGTGAATGGGGAATCTAAAAACACAGAAGAGTAAAGTTCAGAGAGAGACAGAAGCAACCAGCTTAATCATAAAAGTTATTTATTGAATAATAATAACTACACAAGGAGAGCCTAAACCAACATAACAGTTACATTATTAAAGGTTAATACCTGAGGTAGAAAAGAAAACAGAGTGAGAGAGAGAGAGAGGGAGGGATCTCACCCACTCCATGAGGCTTGAACTGGTCGGGGTTCCTAGGTGATGGTGGTAGCTCAGGGTCCTGAGTGCTGGAGACAGGCAGAGCCCCCAGCACGATCAGTCAGGAGATGGAGTGCTAGTGGAACTGATGCAAAATTTGGATCCATGTAGCCGGAACACTGACTGGAGGGTGAGTAGGGATATTTGTAGAGAAAATACAATGGTTCAAGGGAGAACGCTAGATTTGTTTATAGGTAAACTGATGATTCAAGGGTTTTCTTTAGGCTAGACCAGTGGTTCCCAAACTTGTTCCTCCACTTGTGCAGGGAAAGCACTGGGCCGAGGGACATACCGGCCACCACTTTCAACAGCTCCCATTGGCCTGGAGCAGCAAACCACGGCCACTGGGAGCCGCAATCAGCCGAACCTGCAGACGCGGCAGGTAAATAAACCGACCCGGCCCGCCAGGGGCTTTCCCTGCACAAGCGGCGGAACAAGTTTGGGAACCACTGGGCTAGACAATAGGAGCTGATCACTCTTGGCTATGGGTGGTGTTTTCTTCCAGGGAGCTCACAATGCAACTAGGCTGCTTCAGTATTTTGGATATCAATCAAGGATTTATCACTAGAATTGATCTGATAATTGCTAAGCTGGGTGTGTGCAGGTGTAGGTTCATTAACATCTGGAATAGAGAGTCCCCATGATGCCATGCTTCCCTGCTTTTCTGGTCCCAGAGTTCAGTGTGGTTCTCTGTTCTCCATTTTGTATGCAAATTGAGATGTCTCCCTGTCCCATCTTTCATGTAGATGAGGCTAGGGGAGTTGTCTCTGTTTTCCATTCTGTATGCTACTGGAGATGTCTTCATCTTGTCACCCTTGTCAGGAGGGGTCTAGGTGTGTCTCCCATCTGCCCTTCATTGCTCTCTGCAAGTCTTTTTTCTGATGGGTTTTGGTGTAAGCAGAGGCTGTGTGGGGGTGTCTTTCATGAGTCGGACAGGCTAGATACTGAGCCCTGGTTCCCCAAGAACACAGATCTGACTGGTATCAGAAGCATCAAGGAGCTGGTCAATCATTTCCATTCTATATTGGTGCTGAGATGGCCTCCTTCTCCCCATTGGCCACACATAACACCTTGGTTTGCTAGCTTCCTGCTGCACCAGATTGGAGAGGTGCAGAAACTCAAGTACTCTTTGCAGAGAACAAGGGCCGATACAGACTGAGGAAACACAATAAATTCCTCAAAGTCTATGCTAAGGCTATTTTACACTTCAAGAGACCCTTCTTATCAGCCTCTATTGAGGCTTCAAAATTCCATCCCAAAGAGCTATCCAGAAATCGAGTGCCTTTATCCTGCACCAGTACCCATCATGAAGAACTGTGAAGGCCTATTGTACTACTTCACATTTGGGAAGGCTTTCCAAATAACTTCAGTCCACCCCGCCTGCCTTCACCAACCAATAGCCCTCCTGCATTGCCAAAGTTCAACACATCCACTCATCAGGAAGTTTGACATCCTAAAGGAATCTCAACCCAAGATTTACAAATCCAACCTGTGCCCTTCCTTGCTTATGAGAGAGAATCATGAGCAACTGATGCCACTCCTGACCAAAATAGCAAATGCTTCATTAACAACTTAAATAGAGATAAACTTAGTATTATACACCATTATGCACCACTTAGTAAACTAGTCAGATGACATGGAGACATTACAAGTAAGATGAATTCAGGCAACAACTGCCAAGCATTGTATAGAGTCTAAACACATTCTTACAAGTTCAACCTCTATCTTGAACAATATTAACATATAGGTGAGCTGGTCTGGTTTCCGGCTATGAATTTGTCAGTGTTCAGCTGATGCCTACAGACTTGGCAAGAGCTGACTCCTGGTTTGCCAGTCTCTAGGGTGCCACAAGTCCTCCTTTTCTTTTTGCGAATACAGACTAACACAGCTGTTACTCTGAAACAGTGTCACACACTGTCTCACCCCTTAGAATACACAATAGGTCAAACCAAGACAGATTTTGAGAATCTGCAACTGCCATTGATTTTGGTGGAAGCTGCAGTTGCTCAGCAGCTCTCATTATTATTATTAGTTATTAGTCTTACAATAGGGGCTAGAGGCCCTGATTCCAGATGGACTCCTTATGCTGGATACTGTACAAGCACATGGCATGGTAAGAGTCCGTCCTTGCCCTGAAGAGTAGAAGAAAGGAAATAACATTATCTCCATTTGCCAGATAGGGAATTGAAGCACCCAGAGATCACATGACTCAGGGTTTGGGCTAATATGTACACTCAGAACAGCACGAATGATGAGCAGTTATATCGGTTACACGGCATGCATTGGTTGTGGCAAGAAAATGGCAGTCAGCCCTCCTAATAGAACAGGTGTTTAGCCACTTGCCATGTTATTTCAGAATAAGACAATAGACGCATGTATTGCAACATGTGATTATACTGCATACACACAGCACCCAGCTGGATTTGTGATCCGATTCTGCCTTTCACCCTGCTCGCTTTATACAAATACATGCACACACAACCAGCTCCCTCTGAATATTACACACAAGTGCTAAAAAAATGAAACAATTTTGTTTCTGTTTCCATTCATTGTGGACGCTTTTGCCTTCAGTCCAATTTTATTCACTGTGATTGGTTTGGATCAAATATTTAACATAAAAAAATCTACCACCTGTGCTCTATTCTCTGGGCTAAAAATAACCCCATTACTGGGGGAAGAAGTTCTGAGAGTTTCTGCATAGTTATTGCTGCAAGGGAAATCCCTTCTGTGGAATCTTGTGTTCCGCACATCTGTTCCACTTTTCTCTGGCATTCAGAGAAGATAACATCGTAAGATGGCAGGAAGGCTTAAAAGTATGTGCAGCAGTGAAAATGCACCGCTTGCATAATTATTTCAAGATCATTCAGGAAGGGTAAAGAGGATAGCACAATTGTGTGCATTTGGACCCCATGTCATTAAAGTATTTAAGTACATGCTGGGGAGAAGCCACTGGCTGGGGGAAGCCTGGGTACTGCAACTTCGTTGCAGCCTTGCTCCCAAGGAACGATTATTCCAGGACTGGAGATCTAGAGCTGGTGTGTGGACATGGAGCTTCCACACAGAAGGATCCCAGGGGGATCAGCACAAGGCCAGAAGCTGTTCCCCATTGCAATTCTCTTCCAAATGGGGAACTGGCACATCCCTTCTTCCCTTCCTCCCACCACATATAACCACACCCCTTCCTGCCATAGAATGCCATGACTGGGGAGAAAACTCTGAGGAAAACCTTTCAGAGATTTCCTCCCTTTCTTCCTCTCTGTTTTCTCCATCAACATTAATGCACTGGAGTGGGAGGAAGGGAATGTTTGCTGAAAAAAACCAATTTATTTACCAAAAATTACTTTACCGGTTTTTCCACCGGTATGGCTCCATTTCATAGGTATAAAATGGTTTGAGCTCAGTGGAGAATCAGGCACCTAGGCTTTCTGCTTAAAAATAAAATTCACACATAGCATGCATATGCATTAGAAGAGCTGGCCGATGAACTCTCTGGAGCACTGATCTTGATTTTCAATAAGTCTTGGAACCCTGGGGAAGTTCCAGAAGACTGAAAGAAAGCTAATGTGCCAGTATTTTAAAAGGGTAAATGGGATGGCTTGAGTATTTGTAGGCCTGTCAGCCTGACATATAAAATAGGAACAACTTCCTATGGGTTATGATGGATTCTCTCTCACTGGATATCTTAAAATCAAGATTAGGTGTTTTTCTACTATAGTTCAAACAGGAATTAATTCAGAGAAGTTCTATCACCTGTATTATGCAGAAGGTTATCTTAGATGATTACAATACCCGCTGTTCAGTTGAAATATATTTTTGCTTTCTCTATGTCTACAGCCTTCCATTAAAGTATTTAGTTTCCTTGTGATTAGGGAAATAAAAATACATGCACTTTTAACAGTTATGGAACAGTACTACTTTTTTAGTTGCTTATTTAGTGTTCTCTAATGACAGCCATTTCTTCAGCACGTCAGATTAGATAATGTGGGTAACGCTTATTGATTTTTCCATTTTTCTCCTATGAGGTTCTTCTTACTTACAGTGGTGACTCATTAAATGAGCATAGCGGAGCCATTTGCAGTGTAGGATTCCAGGGTATTCTTTCCCCTTTCCTTTGGAGAATTGTTCTTTAGGTAATAAGAAAAGGAGTACTTGTGGCATCTTAGAGACTAACAAATTTATTTGAGGATAAGCTTTCATGAGCTTGCATCCGACGAAGTGAGCTGTAGCTCACGAAAGCTTATGCTCAAATAAATTGGTTAGTCTCTAAGGTGCCCCAAGTACTCTTTTTCTTTTTGCGAATACAGACTAACATGGTTGCTACTCTAAAACCTGTCTTTAGGTAATGTTATCAATGGTTTTAAATGGCCTTTAAATCATAGTTGATACACTACATGGCTCCAAATATATTTCACACACTTTGTTCCATTGACTGGTATTCTGTAATATAAGTAGTTTTTCTATGGAATGCTGAGCTTGCAGCTGAAAGTTAAAAATTAAAACACCCTTGCATTCTAATTATTGTTAATAAGCCTATTTTTAAAAGCATTGCCAGTCCCATAATTTCCCCCTGCTTCCACCAGCAGTTACCTTGCTAAGTCTTATTGCCACTCGAGTGTGTCTTTGTATCTGATTTGGTTGTGCCCCTTAACTTTCAAACCTGCCAATGTGTGACAAAAGTAGGCAAAATATGACAAATAACCAAAATATGGAATATTTTGTTTCTGTGATGTGTTTCCACTGTGTCATAATTGACAGTTTATATTTTTTTAAACCATTAAACCCATGTTAAGGATGTTTTCTCGCTGTGTAAATTAAATCAGATTTTTAATAAAAGAAAACTAGAAAAATACAGATTTCATAATGTCTAACACTGGGACCTCTATTTGGGTCATCAGGAGAGCAGGACAGGGAAAGGTTTTCTTGTCCCATGAAACTTTTCAAGAGTCAATTTTTTTCTCCATTCTGCATTGGGCTGAATGCAAGACCTGAAATTTTTCATGAAAAATGAGAGACAGAGAGATCCCAACCCTGTCCCCAGAAATGCCAATAGCAGGGTGGTGAGGGTACTCAGTTGGAATGTGGGAGTATGCTCACCCTCTCACACGAGGAAAGCAGCCTTCCACCAGGAGGAGCCTATACACCCTTCTACATATTATCTCTCATCTGTCCTCCCTGTCTCTCATGAGAAGAGGTTTTTTTTGAAGGTCACAGGCAGCCCTTAATTGGACTCAGGTGTCCCTAGTTGGCCTGAGGTAACCTCTTTTCAGCTCACGGGGTAAAGGGCCTTTACCATTCTAGGGCTAATCTCCCTGCCTTCCACCGCTCTCTGGTAGCTGTCTGGTCTGACTTTGTCACAGAAGAATATAAACAACTGAAAACTGGAATTGGAAGTGCTAGGCAATGTTAATATGGGGTCATCAACAACATCCAAATATTATCATGGGGCCCTCTTTCTCATATTGATTAGGGTTGCCAACATTTCCGGTTTTGCCAGGAGTCTCCTGGAATCAGGCCCTATCTCCTGGAAGTTACTGACACCAAACCAGGAGATTTTAGGTGCTAAAAGTCTGGCAGTGCAGTGGGGCTAAAGCAGTCTCCCTGCCTGCCCTGGCCCTGTACTGCTCCCAGAAGTGGCCAGCATGTACCTGTGGCCCCTGGAGTTGGGAGGCAGGGGGGTCTCTGCACGCTGCCCTCTCCTCAAGCTTTGACTCTGCAGCTCCTGTTGTCTGGGAGACCCCAGCCCCCCAGCCTAGGAGCCACTGCTAGAGGGGTGTGCCGGTCACTTTCGGGAGCCTCCTGAGGTAACTGCCACCCCCCTCACCCCCTCCCACACTCCATTCCCCTGCCCCAACCCAGAGCCAGCACCTCACACCCAAACTCCCTCCCAGAGCCTGAACTCCACACCCCATCCCACACACAAACTCCCTCTCAGAGCCCACACCCTCTCCTGCACCCCAACCCTCTGCCCCATCCCTGAGCCCTCTCCTGCACCCCAACCCCTGCCTCAGGCTTAGCCAGAGCCTCCTCCCATACTCCAAACTCCTCAGCCCCACCCCCAGCCCAAAGCCTGCACCCCCTCCTACACCTCAACCCCCTGCCCCACCCGGTGAAAGTGAGTGAGGGTGGGGGAGAGCGAGTGATGGAGGGAGGGGGCTGGAGTGAGTGGGGGGTGGAGCTTCAGAGAAGGGGCGGGGCAGGGGGTGGGGCAGTGGTGTTTGGGTTTGTGTGTTAGACAGTTGGCAACCCTAATATTGATTAGTTCCTTATTGTGAAAGTAGCTCCATTGAAATCACTGGGACTACTTGGGCAGTAAGGTAGTACTCACAGGAAGGGTGGTAGTATTGAGCCAAGGAATGGTTTCATTTCTATGCATTGTATAGTACTAAGTATGCTGTCAGCAATAACATAACAAGAGTCAGGTGATGATTTCACTGGTAAGTTTTATGAAAATACAATTCTTCACTTAGAAAAATGAATAGTTACAAGTGGAATGACTTTGAATAGGGGAACAAAGAGCATAATTCAGATAACATCAACAAAATATTGTTGGTGGTAGTTCCTGTAGTCGGATCACTTTTCCAACAGAAGTGTTCATCTGAAAATAAGTCTAATATGGCCTTGAACAATATTCATATAGGTTATATGATGCTAAGGTAACTCCTTGCTTTTTCATTAACCAAGTGCTCTCCCTGGTCTCCCTTCAGCATACAATCACACCAACATCTGTGTGTTCATAACCATGATCTTTTTACACATTTGCTCAGTAAGGCGTAACATTAAGTAAACTTGAACAAAGAATGCATAAAGAAGCATCAACTACATCCAACAGGCAATTAAACAAGGTCCCAGTGAAATGAAGTGGATTCAGTGTTTGAAGATTGGGATGAAATGAAATAATGAAGCTAGAAAAAAAGTCTCTTTTTTAAAAATTTGGCAACAATTATGTAGTTTGTCATGTGGGTGGAATATTTCAAATTGAATTGAAAAATGTATGTGTGAGTGTCTCTCATGTCAAAATGAAGGTGAAATTCACACTCCTTGGTGATGTCCTGTATCAACACCACTGCCATTGTTATACTTCTGCATTCTCTGAGAGTAAACTGTCCTTGATACTGCATGATTATTTGTTGCAATTTATCAGAGGAAGCTATAGAATGAACTAGAAAAACTTCCTTTTTTATTTTGTCTAACCATGTTTCAGAATAATGCATAATGCAAATTCTAAAGGTGGATCTTTTCACTCATCAGAAAGGTCTAAAATGAATACATAAAAGAAAACTAAATCCCTATGACCATATTGAATTCTTGTTCTTCAACACATCTTCCATAATCCTTGCCACATACCAGTAAGTATCCTTATATTTTCAGCATCCTAAGAAGGCAACTGTTGTGCATGGCATGAACTCCTTGAGCTGTGTAGAAGATAGATGCACAGAAGTCAAAAGGATCTCATTACAACCAGTTCCTAAGAGAGATACTTTATGAGAGAGAGACTGCAGTTTTCTTCTTCTCAAAAACATCAAAATTGTAATTAGGTTCATTTCCATGCTCAGCAGCTAGTATTTGATCTCTGATGAAACCTCTGGTTATTATTTATCATGCTGGGTTAAAGCAAATTGCTTGGATTTTATTCTAAATTTACATGTACTTGGGGTAACATATAATTGAGTGAAAAGTCTGGAAGGGAATATTTATTATCTTTAAGTAGAACCTAATTAAGAAGAAAAGTTCTTGTCAAGATAGTCACCAGGGGCCTATCAAAACTATTCATGATCCTCTTTAGAAAATACAAATAAGTTAGAGATGGCGGCAACAAAACAAAAACAAATGTATTACATGTTGACACATTATTGAGCCCCTTTGTCTGCTTTAAGACAGAAACTGATAAGAAAGAAAGGAACTAGAGCCATGATAATGGGTACATTGGACTTGTCATGTCAGACCACTGATCCAGCCAATCGAGCATTCTGCTTCGCTGGCAATGGCCAGTTCTATGGAAGGTTATTCCTCCTGCCTGGATTAGTACATCTAGCTCATGGTGAAATGCATTACTGAGATAAAAGTAATTCCTGAATCCCTACCTCTGCAGGCAGTTTACAACCTGAAACAAGAGATTTCATTATCCTCACCTTAACCTTCCAAATGCAGACAATCTTCAGGTCCAGGCAAACTCTGAATGGTGCAGCACCCAAAGCAGCGGGAAGAACAAAAGTGACTTCCTGCCATTTTTGTGTTTCCCTGAACCAGGTAGCTGGCTTGGCCCACAGCCTAAGTTAGCCTGCCCTGGGGCAACTGTATGGGACTTCTACCTACAACAGTCCCAAGGAGCCATTTACACTGGCTCTATGCCTCTTAGATTAGAGAAGCAGTGCAAATAGACTCAGTGAGGGTAAGTGTAACGCCAACAGACCCCGGTCACTGTGGGCCGGAATCAACCCTAGTACCTCCAGAGCTTAATGCATGGGGTGACCAGATGTCCCTATTTTATAGGGACAGTCCCGATATTTGGGGCTTTGTCTTATACAGGTGCCTATTACCCCCCACCCCATGTCCCGATTTTTCACATTCGCTATCTGGTCACCCTATTAGTGCATGAGCCTCTACTGCATGAGCTAAAAGACACATCTCACTTAGCTAAGGCTGTAGCAGACTCAAAAATCTCTAGCTGTCACTAGAGAGGGATAGAGGGCACAGGTTACACAAGGATCTGGGCCAATGTTATGGGCAGGGCAAGGGAAATTCATTTTGCCTGACTTCAGAGTCATTTGAACACTGCAAGTTTAAACTCAAGGACTCCAATCCAGAAAACATACACATGAATAGCTTTAGGAGTAGTCTCACTGAGTTCAAAGGGACCAGATAAATAGTGTTTGCTGAATTATTGTATGTCAACAGTTGACCTGGGACTCTATGGGACAACTCACATGAATAAAATAACTTACATTTGAAAGTGTTTTCAGGAGTGGGGCCTTAGTAGGTTAAAGGTGTGCTAAGCAGAAATAGTGAAAAAGTAGCTGAGAGATATAGGTAGGCCATTAATGTTGTGTATAATTAGTAAACACTTGTTATTTGAACCCACTGTGCCCATGTGGTTCTTTCACATTACATTTGTTGTGTTAAGAGCAAAAGACACAATGGGAACAGAAACAGGCACAATGAGAAGAAAAAATAATACAAACAGTGGAAAGAAAGAACACAAAAGGGGAGAGGAAATTCTACTGTAAAAAAGACATTCGGCCTATAGAGCATGTACAGTACTCCCCAGCTTTTGTGGGTTGCTTTTCTATTAATTTATAGCATATGCTTCCCATTGACTCAAGAAAGCATTTTTTTTAAAAGTTGAATCACACTGGAAAAAAACAAATACTTTACTGACAATGAGGTGTCAACTTAAGGTAGTTTTTGGAGTTTGCAGGGTCACAAAAACTTTATGAAGATCTCAAACCCATAAACTCTATGAGGTTCACCAACCCCTAGGTTCTGAATTCTTATAGTTTACTTTAAGATTGTTTAAATTAATCTATACAGATATCTAACAAATGAGAATACAGATTCCTCCTTTCAGTCTGTGAATAAAAAGCAAATTAATGACACATTCTAGCCAATAAGAACTCAGACTGTGATCACACAAAGTCAATATTTATCAGCAGGTTTCTCCCAGTTACTACAATTATTTCCTAATACAGCTAAACTAGTCCACACTTTACTTAACTGCATACATTATAATCCACACAAGTTGGTGGTTTCTTCCCATAATTCAGGAAAGCTAAGGTTTATGCCCACTTTGTCCCAAGGATGGAATTACAGCCCTGAGAGCATAAGAGATGTTTGTACCAACACCCTCTTTTAAAGAAGTGCAGATGTAAGTATTGCTTAAGTAGGAATCTTTCCTTTGGAGGATACCAGGAAATGTGCTGAATCAATGCATTTCCTAGATGCCTTGGTCATGCCTTTTCTCTGGCCAGTACTGTCCACTTTTGGGGGCCATATTAGCTGTCTGCAGGCTCCTTAGAAAAGGGAGAGATTCTTTTTCACTCCTGTTATATTCTGTACATGTTCATATTTTGCCCTTCTCACTGTAGTATCTGAGAGCCAACATGATTAACATCTCTCGCATGTGGTTCATCCTTTCTGCAGTGGTGGAATTGTGCATACAGTGGAGTGCTTTGTTTCGGTAGAGTTTTTGTTTTGTTTTGTTTTAACATACACACTGCTATATGTTTGTGTTAGAGAAGGCAAGGTAGAAAAAGTGCACACTGTATTTGTAGCACAAGGTGAAGTTTGTGATGGTCTCCATTTCCTCTGGAAGTTCATTCCAGTGTCTTGGACCAATCCTCAAGAAAGCTCTGTCTCTGCAGATAGCCTAATGGTGGGAAGTACCATTGTACCTTTGGAATGGAGTTTTCAGCCAGGGTCTTCTCCACCAGAGATTAGATTTTTTTTTAGATATGCTGAGCCCAGATCATTGAGCACCTGAAAGATAAGAACTGAGACCTTGAACTTAAAACCAACCAAATCTCCCTCTGGGCAGGCTTTCTGCTATTAGGGTTCTAATATAGTTTACACTGAGGGCTTGTCTTTACTACCGGGGAGATTGACGCTGCTGCAATCAATGCTGTGGGTGTCGATTTAGTGGGTCTAGTGAAGACTTGCTAAAATGATGGCAGAGCAAGGAAGGACAGAACAGGTCATGCTGGTGGGGGAGTGGCACTATATGTGAAAGAAAGTGTAGAATCAAATGAAGTAAAAATCTTAAATGAACTAAACTGTACTATAGAATCATTATGGATAGTAATTCCTTGCTTGAAAAACAGACCACTGACCAGGATGGTGTTAGTGACTGTGAAATGCTCAGGGAGATTAGAGAGGCTATTAAAATAAAAAACTCAATAATAATAATGGGGGATTTCAACTATCCCCATATTGACTGGGTACATATCACCTCAGGAAGGGATGCTGAGATAAAGTTTCTTGACATCTTAAATAACTGCTTCTTGGAGCAGCTAGTCCTGGAACCCACAAGAGGAGAGGCAATTCTTGATTTAATCCTAAATAGAGCACAGGATCAGGTCCAAGAGGTGAATATAGCTGGACCACTTGGTAATAGTGACCATAATATAATTAAATTTAACATCCCTGTGGTGGGGAAAACTCCACAGCAGCCCAACACTGTAGCATTTAATTTCAGAAAGGGGAACTACACAAAAATGAGGAGGTTAGTGAAACAGAAATTAAAAGGTACAGCACCAAAAGTAAAATCCCTACAAGCTGCGTGGAAACTTTTTAAAGACACCATAATAGAGGCTCAACTTAAATGTATACCACAATTTAAAAAACATAGTAAGAGAGCCAAAAAAGAGCCACCGTGGTTGAACAACAAAGTAAAAGAAGAGGTGAGCGGCAAAAAGGCATCCTTTAAAAAGTGGAAGATAAATCCTAATGAGGAAAATAGAAAAGAGCATAAACTCTGGCAAATTAAGTATAAAAATATAATTAGAAAGTCCCAAAAAAGAATGTGAAGAACAGCTAGTCAAAGACTCCAAAAGTAATAGCAAACATTTTTTTAAATACATCAGAAGCAGAAAGCCTGCTAAACAACCAGTGGGGCCACAGGACGATAGAGATGTTAAAGGAGCACTCAAAGATGATAAGGCCATTGCGGAGAAACTAAATTAATTCTTTGCATTGGTCTTCACTGTTGAGGATTTGAGGCAGATTCCCAAACCTGAGCCATTCTTTTTGAATGACAGATCTGAGGAACTGTCCCAAATTGAGGTGTCATTAGAGGAAGTTTTGGAACAAATTGATAAACTAAACAGTAATAAGTCTCCAGGACCTGATGGTATTCACCCAAGAGTTCTGAAGGAACTCAAATGTGAAATTGCAGGACTACTAACTGTCATCTGTAACCTATCATTTAATCAGCTTCTGTACCAAAAATGACTGGAGGATAGCTAAAGTGACATCAATTTTTAAAAAGTGCTCCAGAGGTGACCCTGACAACTACAGGCTAGTAAGCCTCACTTCAGAACTGGACAAATTGGTTGAAGCTATCGTAAAGAACAAAACTGTCAGACACATAGATGAATATAATTTGTTGGGAAATAGTTAACATGGTTTTTGTAAAGGGAAATCATTCCTCACCAATCTACTAGAATTCTTTGAGGGGGTCAACAAGCATGAGGACAAAGGAGATCCAGTGGATATAGTGTATTTAGATTTTCAAAAAGCCTTTGACAAGGTCCCTCACCAAAGGCTCTTAAGCAAAATAAGCAGTCATGGGATAAGACGGAAGGTTCTCTCATGGATTGGTAACTGGTTAAAAGATAGGAAACAAAAGATAGGAATAAATGGTCAGTTTTCAGAATGGAGAGAGGTAAATAGTGGTGTCCCCCAGGGATCTGTACTGGGCCCAGTCCTATTTGACATATTCATAAACGATCTGGAAAAAGGTAAACAGAGAGGTGGCAAAATTGGCAGATGATACAAAACTACTCAAGATAGTTAAGTCCCAGGCAGACTGCAAAGAGCTACAAAAGGATCTCACTAAACTGGGTGACTGGGCAACAAAATGGCAGATGAAATTTAATGTTGATAAATGCAAAGTAGTGCACACTGAAAAACACAATCCTAACTATACATATACAATGATGGGGGTCTAAATTAGCTGTTACCACTCAAGAAAGAGATCTTGGAGTCATTGTGGATAGTTCTCTGAAATCATCCATTCAGTGTGCAGCAGCAGTCAAAAAAGTGAACAGAATGTTGGGAATCATCAAGAAAGGGATAGATAATAAGGCAGAAAATATCGTATTGCCTCTATAATCCATGGTACACCCACATCTTGAATACTGCGTGCAGATGTGGTCACACCATCTCAAAAAAGATATATTGGAATTGGAAAAGGTTAAGAAAAGGGCAACAAAAATGATTAGGGGTATAGAATGGCTTCTGAATGAGGAGCGATTAAAGAGGCTAGGACTTTTCAGCTTGGAAAAGAGGTGACTAAGGGGGGATATGATAGAGGTCTATAAAATCATGAGTGATATAGAGAAAGTAAATAAGGAAGCGTTATTTACTCCTTCTCATAATACAAGAACACGGGGCCACCAAATGAAATTAATAGGTAGCAGGTTTAAAACAAACACAAGAAAGTATTTTTTCACGCAATGCACTGTCAACCTCTGGAACTCCTTGCCAGTTGTGAAGGCCAACTCCTTGTTGTGAAGGCCAATACTATAACAGGGTTCAAAAGGCAGCAAGATAGATTCATGGAAGATAGGTCCATCAATGGTTATTAGCCAGGATGGACTGGAATGGTGTCCCTAGCCTCTGTTTGCCAGAAGGTGGGATTGGATGACAGGGCATGGATCACTTGATGATAACCTGTCTGTTCATTCCCTTTGGGGCACCTGCCATTAGCCACTGTCAGAGGACAGGATACTGGGCTTGATGGACCTTTGGTCTGACCCAGTATAGCTGTTGTGAGCTGTAGCTCACGAAAGCTCATGCTCAAATAAATTGGTTAGTCTCTAAGGTGCCACAAGTACTCCTTTTCTTTTTGCGAATACAGACTAACACGGCTGTTACTCTGAAACCTGTCATTATGTTTTTATGACTCTGGTACTCTAGCTCCCCGAGAAGAGTAAGGTAAGTTGGCTGGAGAGTGTCTCCAGTCAATGCAGCACAGTGAAGACACCTGGGTAAGTCGACCTAAGCTATGTTAACTCCAGTTACATTATTCACAAAGCTGGAGTAGCATAACTTAGGTCAACTTACCCCAGTAGTGAAGACAAGCCCTGAGACACTGAAAAAAACAGCATCTCTGACGGCTGAATCTACACTCTGAAGTTTTACTCATCATATAGGACAAAAAGTGCACTACTAGTTAGCAAAAAAAACAAACAAACAAACCAAAAAAAACCAAACAAACCAAGAACCAAACAACAAAAAACCTATTGCATTATTTATTACAGATGGTGGTATTTTATGGCCGTGATGCCACCATGATGATTATACAGAAGAGAATATATTGTAAAGTGCACACATAGTGTCATTGTTTTAACCAATAATGATGCAGTGAAAGATTTATAAGGAAAAAGTAGTTGTTAATGATAAATATTTCATATGTACTGCAATACAATAAGCTTAAGGCCCTGGACAAACTTGGAGTTTTATCTTTACCTTAAAATTTCCTAGCTATTATCACATGAAGTCTTAATTTTTTTACATCACTTGAATTAATTTTTCTGAGATGTAATTTCAAACTGTCTCTTCTCTCTTCTTCTCCAGCCTTTCAGAGCAAATGAAGATGTTTGTACCATCAGCAGTAGTTTCATTCAAAATGAAGTGCTAAAGCTTGCATTTGTGCAGATGAGCATGCAAGACTGTTTCCTGTAAACAATCCCCTGACATCCTTAATATTTTTCTTTATGCTTTATTTCCTTTCCAACTTGACAATGATTAGCTATGTGAGTGCAGGATTTGTGAGCTAATCAAAAGAGTTCTTATCTTTACCTCTGCTATTTTTTCTGTTCTCTCCTAAACTAAGTTTTCCCCTCCTTTTTGCGCCTTTAAGGATACTCTTATTGTAACATTATTTAGAATAAATTGAATCTCTACATTCAATTATACACTTGTAAGAAAGAATCCTCTGATGTGCCTTAATTTCTTGGATGCCACGAGTGTGAATTTAAGGGACTTTAGATTGGAAGACACCCCCAAAGGCCCTGTACTTATTTAAAATTTTGCTCATTAGCATAATCTCAGGAGGCATAACATGCAGTTTCCTAAGGGAATGCTGATAAACTTATATAGGACCTGATTCTCCAGATTGTGTTGCATCTTGTATTGTCATGTGCATCTTTCCAAAGTGTTTGTAAATGGCTTCCAAATCAGTCTGGTGCTATTTTACGTTCACTTTGCATTCTTATAAATGCAAAGCAGTGGGAGGAAAAACAGGCGAGAGTCCGTGGCTAAAGGTATACACTGATGTTGCTAGTTTTCTACTAACAGCATACTAGCAACATGAAGGGAAGAAATCACTGCTCAGAACTCACAAGTTTAAATTGTAGGCACTAAAGGAGTAGGTCTCACTAGCTCAGCTAATTAGGGGAATAGATAACTTCAGGGAAGTGCATACACATAATTACAACACCTTTGAAACATTAATTCTCACCACACCCTTGTGATAGCTCCCTAATTTGCAAATAGGAAAAGAAGGTAGAAAGGTTACACAACTTGCACAACACAGTGAGTTATTGGGAGAGCTGTGATTAGAACTCAGGACTCCCACATGTGTTATTTTTGACCATACGGGCTCTCTACTTAAGTCACTATGTTACACACAGTTCAGGTTATGCACACACAAGGCCAGAACATCCCTGGACGTAATGTGAAGGTAGTGGGGCTGAATCATAGATTTCAAGGTCAGAAAGGACCATTTTGATCGTCTAGTCTGACCTCTATATAAAACAGTTCATAGCACTTCCCCAAAATAATTCATGGCATATATCTTTTAGAAAAAACATCCAATCTTGATTTAAAACTTGTCAGTGATGGAGAATACACCACAACAATTGGTAAATTGTTCCAAAGTTTAATTCCTCTCACTGTTAAAATGTATACCTTATTTCCAGTCTGAATTTGTCTAGTTTCTACTTCCAGGCATTGGATTATATAACTTTCTCTGATATATTGAAGAGCCCATTGTTAAATATTTGTTTCCCATGGAGATATTTATAGACTGTAATCAAGTCACCCCTTAACCTTTTCTTTGTTAAGATAAATAGACTGAGCTCCCTGAGTCTATCACTATAGGGCATGTTGTCTAATCCTTTAATCATTCTCATGGCTCTCTGAATCATCTCCAATTTATCAACATCCTTCTTGAATTGTGGACATCAGAACTGGACACAATTATTCCAGTAGTGATCACACCAGGGCCAAATTCAAGGTAAAATAACCTCTCTACTCTTACTGGAGATTTCCCTGTTTATGCATCCAAGGATTACATTAGCCTTTTTAGCCACAATGTTGCACTGGGAGCTTATGTTCAGCTGATTATCCACCTTTTCCAGAGTCACTGCTTCCTAGGATAGAGTTCCCCTTCCTAATAATGGCCTACATTGTTTGTTCCTAGATGCATACATTTACATTTAGCTGCATTAAAATGCATCCAGTGTGATTCACTCTGTATCAATGACCTGTCCTCCTCATTATTTCCCACTTCCCCAATTTTTGTGTCATTTGCAAACTTTATCTGTTGATTTTATGTTTCCATCCAGGTCGTTGATAAAAAGGTTAAATAGCGTAGGGCCAAGAACAATGCTTGTGGGACTCCAATAGAAACACAACTGCTTGATAATGATTCCCCATTTACAATTACATTTTGAGATGTTTCAGTTACCAGCTTTTAATCCATGTAATATGTGCCACGTTGAAGTTATAGTTTTGTAATCAAAATGTTGATCTACGAAGTCAAACGTCTTACAGAAGTGTAAGTGTATTACTTCAATACTCTTATCCTTATCATCCAAACTTTTTCACAGTCTTCTGGATCTTCCTCCATGTTCCAAAAAGTATTATAAATCAACATTAATAGTTGCAGGAGCCAGATTTTGGTTAATCTCTGGAGCAAAACAGTGGATTTACTAAGAGGACCAGGAATGACCAGGCCTACCAGCAAACAGCAATGAAACAGGCAGCGCTGGAAATTTAGCTGATCAATGACCAGTGCAGGGAGCAGATTAAACAGCTCAGGACTGAGTACCAAAATGCCAGGGGACCAGCACTGCACATCGGGCAACTCACTGACATCATGCCCGTTTTATGATGAGTTTGACTCGTGGCTGGGTACTGCACCCGCATGGAGCCAATGATGGTGCACAGTGACCTGATCAGCTGGGATGGTGTCCTGCTGGCCCCAGGATCCACCATGGGAACTGATGGGAGTCAGCGGCAGGAACACAACTATGAAGCCAGGGAAGTGACTCTGCAGCTGACACCGATCCCAGAGGAGGCTTTGCCACAGGAGCAACTGCAGCACATCCTAGGGCCACACTTGGAAGAGCTTTTCCATGATCCCCTGAGGAATGGCCAGCCGTGGAACTGGCAGCAGAAACAGAAGAGGCAGATGCTGCTCCGGAGCCTGGTATGTTTCTTGCTCCATTTTTATGTTTATTAATACAGGAAAGGAGGGATTTTCTTTCTATGAACCAATGCAAAAGTTATTACAAGCCCCAGGTACCAGTATAGCATATTGTATGCTAGTGCCTTGGCAGTATCCCCTTCTCCCCCAATGTGGAATTCAAAATGGCGAGTAGGAAATGCAAACAGTAAAAAATGCCTTGAAAAATGAATGTTTACAGGAAAGATGCACATTTTTGCTAGGGTCATTGTTAGGATATAGATATTCAGGCCTGTCTGCAAAGGCCTGTACTTTAAGAATTTAGGTGTATTCTTATCGCTTGGCTAGTTCTAGCGGTATAAAAGAAAGAAATCACTGTCTGCCGGTGTAAGGGCCTTCTCTTACTGTGACAGATTGAGGCCCTGTTCTTAGGCTAAGGCCTTTGGCTAAGCAGCAGAGGCAGCCATAAGCTAGGAAGCGAACAGTCACATCCTCACATTCCAAACTAGTCACATTGAAATAAGGTGCTATTGGGCTGTTAGGCACTATCAGGACAGGATTATATTCCTATCACCTCCAGAGAAAGGGAAGTGCCTAGAAAATGTAAAAGGAAACTTAGTTTGATAGCATCCTGTCTGGCAAGAATTCACTTATCAATAGCTGGGATGTGAAATCCTCACTTCTGTGTTGTCTTGTTGTTGTAGTTCCCACTTTGCTATTGTTTGTCTGTATAATCTCTGTCTGGTTCTGTGATTGTTCCTGTCTGCTGTATAATTAATTTTGCTGGGTGTAAACTAATTAAGGTGATGGGATATAATTGGACAATATGTTAGGATTGGTTAGTTAAATTTCAGGAAAATGATTGGTTAAGGTATAGCTAAGCAGAACTCAAGTTTTACTATATAATCTGTAGTCAATGAGGAAGTGAGTGGGTGTGGGTGGGCATGGGCATGTGGGTGAGGGAATGGGGGTAAGAAAATTGGAATCATGTTTTGCTAAAGGGGGAAATGGGAACAGGGAATGGGAGTAAGGAAGTTGGAATCATGTTTGGCTAAGGGTAGGAATGGGAACAGGGACACAGGTCTAAGGCTCTGTGGTGTCAGAGCCGGGAAGGAGGACACTAAGGAAGGAAACTGGAATCATGCTTGCTGGAAGTTCACCCCAATAAACATCGAATTGTTTGCACCTTTGGACTTCAGGTATTGTTGCTCTCTGTTCATGCGAGAAGGACCAGGGAAGTAAGTGGGTGAAGGAATAAGCCCCCTAACATCTATTCCTATTTGTTAAGAAATAATAACCTTACCTTGCTTTCCCTGTAAGCACACTGCTCTGTGACCACTCAACAGTGTAATCAGTTGCCTGCAAACAGTGAACTGGGATGAGGGATTTGTGTTCCATTTATAAATCTAGTCCATTTCAATTAAAGGTAGTGCATGCAGCCCACAGGTGACAAAATCATTTGTCCCAAATACAACCAGGGGGTATTACATTTTGTCCAAAAATGTTCCAGGGGGCAGGAGGCGTAAGGGGGATGGCTGTGGATTCTGCATATTTGCATGAAATTCTAACGATCTAAGCCATGTGGATGCTATAGGATAATCCTGTTGATTCCCTCATGAATTCTGACCCAACCTGGGGTGCTGATCGCTGAAAATTTGTCCTATAGCATGGAACTCCAGACAGATAGTCACATTTTGGGGAAGGGCATATTTTCCAAGACCACCTTGGTAGCTGACCAGCTCGCTCCACTCACAGATGTGCTGTTCAGAGAATATATGTTTGAATACTTTGGTGGCATACGCTGATGGTTTCCCACTGGGAGCTTGAAATAACATCTCTCGGACAACACAAGAATTGTTCTGTCCTCCAAAATGTGGAATGCCTGAAATGACAGCAAAAATTTTTGTAGCACAGCCACCAACCTCCTCCTCAAAGCCCAAGTTGTTCAGAAGTTTTTAGAAAAACGAGCACCTGTGATTTTTAATTTACTATTATCTCGGCCCTTCTTTCACTGTGATTAACCCAGCTGTGCCCAGGGAGCTTCTGTGGTCTGAAGCATCCCTCTCATATTATACTGAAGTTCAGTTTGGAAAAGTAGCGTTTGAAATCCTTTAAATTCCACAAGGATTTATTCTGTACTCCTACACTGAGCTATTTGAGAAAATAACCCTCTATGTCTTGTCTTATTCCAGGCCCCTGGATCGCTACAGGCTGCAGTACCTCCACAGCTCACCCACACTGCAGCAGAAGCCTGGGCCAACATACCTTCATGGATTGTTCCAAGAGGGAGTATTTTCCTGATGAACTTATGGTTGAGGTGTTGGACTGGACCAACAAGCTGGTCCAGTACCAAATACAGAGGGACTTACAGGTAGAGGAAAGGCATGGCAAGAGGCAAGCAGAGAGACTGAGGCCAGCCGCACAGCTTGAGGACAGGGTTGCAGTGCAGACACTTGCTTTGTAGTTCCTGGAACAGGAACAGCGGTTAAAGGGATGATGGTTGAGACTATCAGAAAGAGCTGTTTGAGAGGGTGCTATCACTAATGGCCACAACACTACAGGCTCCTGCTGCACTCGCACATGGCCTGAGTCTCCTCTGCTTTAGTCCACTATGCTGCAGTCCAGGAACAGCTTGGACAACTCCATGGCTGTGTGGCCCATGCTATCAGGTCCTATAAGTGGCTGGGTAGAGCAACTGTGCCCCATGCGGTCATCCAGGCTGAACCCCTCCTGAGGATGTATCCACCTCATTCCCTGGTGCCAAGTGCATGGCAAAGGGGAAGTAAGTGAAAGGAGAATGAGGTCCAGGGGACATGCAGCAATAAATGTTTCTGTCTTGTACATGGTTTCACTGTTTGCATTTGTTCATACATTTTGTTCTGTTTTTTTAAAAAGATTTTGTTGTTACTGGTGTGTTGGTGAGGTGATAGCAGTTGTCTGTTCAGCAATGGGTTAATTTTTGCATTTTTCTAATAAATGTTTATAAATAGACCTTTTATTAAGAAATTTTATTGTTATCATTGTATCATGTCATATAATGTATAGTTCAAATAATAAAGGTAAACTTGATTGGGGCAATTGGGAATTTGTATGCAAACACTATGTTTCAATACAGTTATCTACACCAGTGCATATATCAATCTCTTCCTCACTTAAACCCATACTGTGAATGAATCCCCCCTTCTGTCCCATTTGATAAGCAGTCAGTTCATTTTTTGCATGACAGTCAACCCCCAGCACACACAAGCAATGAATCCCCTTCCCTCAACACATTCATAAAAGTATTCTTCTCCCTCTTCCATTGGCCCATGCAATTCCATAATGTGGGAGCACAAAGTATCTCTGCCTTCTGTTACCTGGGTTGCTGGAGCTGGATGCACTTCCTGGTTGAGTGTACCTGTTCAGTGGCCTTTCTCTGTCCTAGGTCCATTCAGAGGGAAATGACTGGCTTTTGGTTTCACAAGGATTGTGAAGAACACAGCAAGACACAGTAATACAAACAGCATAGATGACACCGGAATCCAAACTGGTCTTTAGACATCTCTATCGGGATTTGGATCTGCCAAAAGTACATTCAAGAACCATTCTAAGTCTGCTGAGAGTATAATTAAAAATCTTTTTTAGCCAGGGCCTCTGATACTAGGATATGGTTTCATAAGCCAAGGCAAAAGGCAGGACCTCCCAGAATAATGGTCAGGACAGTAACTCCAATTATGACAATGTAATTTGATGAGAATAATGTCCCAAACTGTCCGTGAATGTAGGCTCTTGGTCAGCGGAAAACCCTGGTATCATGAACTTGTCCAATACAGACCACACTGGTATTCATAAATCAGCCTCTGTGGTCCACAAGGGCCAGCATAACAATGGAGTAGTACTCTTTTCAGTTTATATACTCATGTGTTGCTAGAGGAGAGCAAACTATGGGCACATGAATCCCACCAATGGCCCCAGAGCAGTTTTGAAACTTCATTCTCTCAAAGCCAGCAATTATGTCAGGAATATCTTTTATGTCCACCACTTTGGGATAAACCACACACCTGATTTAATCAGAAACCTCCACCAGCACTTTACCTACAGTTGATTTTCCAACACCAAATTGGTTGGCAATGGGTCTATAGCAGTCTGGGGTAGCCAGCTTTCAGATGGTGACAGCAACCTGCTTCTTGACTGATATGGCCACCCTCATGTGTGTTTTTATGCTGGATGGTCAGGGCAAACTGCTTACAAAGATCCAGAAATATAGCTTTTTTCATGCAAAAGTTATGTCCCCACTGCTTGTCATCCCAGGTCCTCAAGTGATGTGGTACCACCAGTCTGTGCTTATGGCCCTGCTTCTGAAGTGCTCATCTACGTAGGGGCCATCAGCAGCTATACTGAGTGTCAGGAGCAGCATAAGTCAGCTTCAGTCTGCCATTTTTGTATCCTCCTTCTCCTCCTCCACCATTAGCTCTGTTAGGAGCCTTCGGTGGATCAGACAACACCGTTGAAATGTCCACCAGGAGCTCTGCTTGTTTCCTGAAGTGGGAGTGAAAGCGCAAGTGAGAGAAGATCTTCAAATGGTGCCTCTTTCATGTTGCTAGCTCTGGTAGCTGGGAGCACACAGACCAAAATGATGGGTCTGCAGAATGTGTTGGTGGGCTGGTCAAACTTCCTGTAACTTGCGGGGTGGACAGTCAAGTTTCCCACTTCACCACCAAGAAAGGCCTAGAGAGGCCACATTTTGAGAGGGTGCTAGAAATTCTGAGACATAGTTGGTTGGACTCAGGTCTACATGCTGCAGTGTGGATGCCAGAAACCTGAGTTTGGGTCCGGGTTAAAAAATTCTTAAACTAGGGTTGACAATCAGTGTAGATGCTCATGCTCTAGGTTCTCAAACCTAGGGTCTGCTGACTTCAGTTCCACTAACCCACTTACAATGGGCTTACATTGCAGAGTAGACATACCAGCTGTGAACACAGAATAGTCAACAGTTTTGGTCTAACCAAATTTTTTGTTACACCAGGTGGGGAGGATCCAGAGACAGAGGAAACTGTATGTGTGCGTGTGTGTGGGGGGGGGCAGAGCCATCCCTAGGGTATGGAAAATTGGGGTGGCTGCCCCGGCCCCCATGCTTTGGGGGCCCCAGCACTTCATGAGGAGGTGGGTGGGGAAGTGAGGCAGGGTGCAGGTGTTGCGGGGGGTGAGGAGGAGCCCCCCTACCAACCTCCACCTCCCCACACCGCCTCCTGCCTTGCAGTGGGCCCCGCCAATCAGCGTCTCCCACTCCCTCCCAGCACCTACCACGGATCAGCTGCTTCGGTGCATCAAGAGGTGCTGGGGGGGGGGGGGAGGGAGTGGAGAGTGCGCTTTCCGGCAAGGGGGCAGAACTAGGCGGGGAAGAGGAGTGGCAGGGGTGGAGCCTTGGGGGAAGGGGTGGAGTGGGGGTAGGGCCTGGACAGAGCCAGAAGGGAGGACCCCCCATCAGATAGAAACTCGGTGTCTATGTCCCAGGCCCTGCACCCCCCTAGGGATGGCCCTGAGGGTGGGGAGGAGTTGCAGCTGCGGAAAGGATGAGAAATGAGTATAGATGTAGTCAAGCCTGGGATTGGTTGTATGACAAAATGTCACTAACCCTCGGGGTGAGGGCAAGTGGCTACTTCCTGAGCTCAGGGCAGATTAATGTGGTGTTTTCCAAGACATGTAGCACAGAGGTTTGGAACTGAAACTGCAGAAACCTTAACTGCTGAGGGAAATGAAATATGTGCACTCCCAGGGTTGTCCATGTATGGATTTTGGCTGATTCCTGGATGTCAAAATTGGAGAAATTTGCATGAGAAAAGGAGTACACTATGCCCTGGGGATTGCTGACTACTGGCTGATTTGGGTGGAGAGAGATGACCTCATGTTTTGCCCACTCTGCAACATCTACCCAGTCACTTATGAGGTTGTGATCTACTGGACATTGTGGTGATTTACTCAGGCAGAAGTGATCTGGCTCTTGAAGATGCAGTAGAGCATATTTGGACCACGTCAGAGATTTATGTCTAGGAGCTGTGATAGTTTTCTCTGATTTGGCTGAGTCTGAGAGGGGTAGCCAGCTGAGTGGGGTAGCCATGTTAATCTGTATCCACAAAAACAATGAGGAGGCAATCCATTCACTCTCACCCACAGCATTTCATCTAAAGGATAAAAAGGAAGGGAGGACGAGGAAAAGATTGCTCACACTACCTTCTCTCTACACTCTTTCAGCAATGCCTCAGCATGCACATACTCACACTGGCTCTTGGCATTATACGAGTCAGGCAGTTCCACATCCAAACACTCAGCTAACCCCCTATAAAGAAGCAACGTGGCTACAATTTAAGACCCACTTCATGGCCTTTTACAACTCCTTTATACTTACTCCCAGATATAAAAGCCTTATGCTCTGCTACTGACAATCTACACAATTTTGCACAGAAATCATGTGTCCTGAAGGTACACATGTAGCTCTTCCCTTTCCTGACACACATGAGGGTGGAAAACATAGATCTCCTCATATCACAATCACAGCTCTGTCACACACCTCATATTAAGCCACACACGTTCTCATGTCCCAGAAACACACCTTTATCAAGCAGGCCCAACTATTGCCACCACCACTTAGCATAGGTACAACTAACATACTTACTGCCCCTGGAGAGTACGCAAATAATCTCCATTGGATACTGCCAGCTCCAGGGGACCAGAGGGAAGATGACATGGGAACCCGCTGTCCCCCCCCCTTTTTTTATCCTTTTGTCCTGTGGGTATGATAAATGCGTTGTAAAAGGAGATGAAGAGCTTGTACAGTGCAGTAACTGTGGTTGGCAGAGTAAAGATGTATGTGTTAACAGGATGTACTGGGGCATTGCTGAAAAAAGGCAGAGTTAACATTGCCTGGGCATGTCCTGGTTTTCAGATGTTTGAGTTTTGCTCAACTCAGTATTCTGCAAGGGGATGACATACCAAGCAACTTTAACTCTGCATTAAGGTAGTTTTTTGCCATTGAATTATACAGAAGGTTGTTTTGAAGCATCAACTCTCTATGCAACCTTTAACTATAGTTAACTCAGGAGCTTTGTACTAATGGGGCATAGTTAGTAGATATCATTGCAAGTTATTTTCACCTACTCTCATATCCTTTTATGAACCCCTCATGTACTAACAAGGCAACAAACATCTTTTACTGTTATTCAACCTATCACAATGCTGTAGTGGAAAGAGACTGGCGGCATCTTGGGGAGAGTTCCTGGCACTTTCAGGGGCACTTAGAAGGGAAGTGTTCTGCCTTTCTAAATAACAATCATAGGTTAAAAAAATTTCCACAATATCAAAATAACAGAAAACATCCTTTGTGGCATCATTGTGCTACGCTTCCTGTCTGGGAGATGTTTTTTTGGATGGACATGCTGTCTCACTCACTCCCTTCATGCCCCCTCCCCCATTCAAAATATAATGAATTTCCTAAGCAGAAATGCAAAGGGAAGTTACTTTATTTCTGATTTAAGACACAGTGAATGTCATATTAAGGTAATAACAAAGAAGCTGCTAATTAGCATGTACATTGCTTTTGTAAATTTCTAATTGCAATGTAATGTCCCTGTGGACAGATTACATCCTCTGGCTTTCCTTGGGCCTGCATATTTTTTCTTAATTGTATTACATAAACAATATGTAATGTACCACAAAGTCATTTCATATAGATCTTTTTCATGGAGTGTGTGGGAGTCAGGGCCCTGCACCCCCCAACTTCCTGCAATTCACCATGACTCTCAGCCAGCCAGTAAAACAGAAGGTTTATAAGATGACAGGAACACAGTCTAAAACAGAGCTTATAGGTACAGAAAAAAGGACCCCTCAGTCAGGTACCTTTTGTGGGGTAGGGAGCCCAGATTCTGCGCCTTCCCCTGTCTCCCCAGCCAGCTCCAAACTGAAACTCCTTCCCACTGCCTCCCCCAGCCACACACCTGGCCTCTCCTCTAGCCTTTGTCCAGTTTCCCGGGCAGAAGGTATCACCTAGCCCCAACCCCATCCTGAGCTCAGGTTACAAGGTGCAGCCACCATTGTTTACATGCTGGCCGTCAAGTATCATCCCTCCGTGAAGTCACACCCTTATATCCCATCACCATCTAGTATTGGTGCAGTACTGTAGGGAAACGGTGGCATGCCCTGTGTTAGCAGAAGACAGTAAACTACTAAAACTCCCATGCAACATTACCAGGTTAATACTCCCTTCTCCATCACAGGCCTACACTAACCCCCCGCCCCGCAACTCATTATGGGGCTATAACTGTATGTAATGCAGTAGATACCTCATTTTATTCCAGAACAGAAATCTGCCTCCTAAACACATAGGCAAACCAGTATTGCTTTAGGTCCTAATTCTGCCATCCTGAAATTGAGTAGTATCTTCAAGAGTAGCCCCATTGAAATCAAAGGTATTAGTCACAGAGCAAGGTACTGCAAAGTGAGGAAGATAGAAAAAGGTCCTTGAGAAGCAACTGTGGCTAGGCAGCTTGTTCCATTTCCCCACAACAAATGTCCAGGAGCATCTCTGCTTACACCAATGAAGTCTCCTTCTCAGAGATGCCTTATTTATTAGGTAGAGAGAACCTCAAAACAAAGGGAAACAGGCTCACATGCCCTGCCCGTTGTCTCTCTGCTGACTATGTAAGCAAAACAAATGATATATATATAACAAACAAAACAACCTACAGCATGCAGCTGTATTCCCAGGTCTGCCCAAGTAGTTCCTAAGCTTCCTGGGAAAATAAACAGATTTTTTCCAGCCCTTTCTTAATAAGCCCTTGCATCAGTGATGCAGCACAGGGTGCTTGTTACAGGTAGCCCAACTCCCAAAGGATTCAGGTGCTTTCTCTCTGTTTCCTTGAACTATGAAAGAAATGCTCCAAGAGCCTTGCTTGCCCAGTGCCAGGCTTCCCAGCATCTAGGCTGATGCTACTGCACTTTGGACTTAATTCTGTCTGCCACCCTTGTTTGATAATATGTTACTTCATGAGCGGCTCCACTCCTTAGGGCTACCTGTGTAGTAAGTGGACTATTCCTGAATCAAGAGGCTAACAGGGTCCTCTGTTAGTGAAACTGTGCTGGGAGTACCCCAAGAGAGTGAAGGCCTCTTTTGGGAGCACCAGAGGGTCTGTGCTGCTCGTCACAGCCATAGAAAATTATCCATATAAAAAGCATTTACTTTAAACACCCTAGATATTGGTAGTCCTTCTATGTTAAAATACGTTCTGAAAAGAGAGATTATATCAAGGTCTTGGTCTTCATCTTCAAGCACTCAATTGTCTGAACTCAGGGTATCTAAAAGACCAACTAAAGCCTGAATGAAGACTGTGGTTGGGAACTCCACCGCTCTAGCACAACTGAACTTTGTAGAATAAGAGTAAAACATTGTCTGTGCAGAAGACAGACCTTTCTCAGGGCTGGCCCACGACTGCAGAATGGACTCCCCCAGGAAGTAAGGGTCATCACAAACCTCACCACCTTCTGTTCTAAGTGCAAGGTGCATTTCTTTGACTTTGTCTTGTCTAACATAGATACACATATATTATTTCAAAAACCAAACCAAAACCACATCACTGTATATGCTTCTCACCCGGGGAAGAGGAGCAGAGAACAAACATGACAGATGTTAGTCACACTGCTTAATGGAAGGTACTCAGATATGACGTTGATGAGTGTGGTATAAGAACCAATATACAATAGAATGGTCTATATAAAGAATGAAATATATGCTAAGAGGAAACAAGATTGGAAAATTTATTAATGAGATTTTTCTTGTTTAAGGACAAAGTATATCATGAGTCAAGAGTGTAAAAAGTCTATGGGTCAAGAATACCCTAGATAAATAGCTATTAGATACCTGTAAAGTTCAGATATTGCAACTCAGATTCAGCTAATAATTTTATGTGACTGTAGCTTTTCTTGTCTGAAAATGAAAGCTAACACAAAACACTGAACTCTGTAAATTGTTTAGACATATTTGGTTTTTATTTTCTGAGCTGATGTGTTAATTTCTGTCACACTGAGTTCAGTTATCTGATTCAAATTACCCCACCCTGTCCAATGATATAGCTTATTTATAGTTTAGCATTCTGCACAGATTTTACTCCCTGCAGTATAATAGTGTCAGTGTTGATAATCCACACTCTCCCCATTTTTACTTTATTTAGTAACATAAGAACATAAGAACGGCCATACTGGGTCAGACCAAAGGTCCATCCAGCCCAGTATCCTGTCTACTGACAGTGACCAATGCCAGGTGCCCCAGAGAGAGTGAACCTAACAGGTAATAATCAAGTGATCTCTCTTGCCATCCATTCCTGCCATCCATCTCCACCCTCTGACAAACAGAGGCTAGGGACACCATTTCTTACCCATCCTTACTAATAGCCATTAATGGATGTATCCTCCATGAATTTATCCAGTTCTCTTTTAAACCCTGTTATAGTCCTAGCCTTCACAACCTCCTCAGGCAAGGAGTTCCACAGGTTGACTGTGCACTGAGTGAAGAAGAATTTCCTTTTATTTGTTTTAAACCTGCTACCCATTAATTTCATTTGGTGGCCCCTAGTTCTTATATTATGGGAACAAGTGAATAACTTTTCCTTATTCACTTTCTCCACACCACTCATGATTTTATAGACTTCTATCATATCTCCCCTTAGTCTCCTCTTTTCCAAGTTGAAAAGTCCTAGCCTCTTTAATCTCTCCTCATATGGGGCCCGTTGCAACGCCCTAATCATTTTAGTTGCCCTTTTCTGAACCTTTTCTAATGCCAGTATATCTTTTTTGAGATGAGGGGACCACATCTGTACACAGTATTCAAGATGTGGGTGTACCATGGATTTATATAAGGGCAATAAGATATTCTCCGTCTTATTCTCTATCCCCTTTTAAATGATTCTTAACATCCTGTTTGCTTTTTTGACTGCCGCTCCACACTGCGTGGATGTCTTCAGAGAACTATCCACGATGACTCTAAGATCTTTCTCCTGATTAGTTGTAGCTAAATTAGCTCTTATCATATTGTATATATAGTTGGGGTTATTTTTTCCAATGTGCTTTACTTTACATTTATCCACATTAAATTTCATTTGCCACTTTGTTGCCCAATCACTTAGTTTTGTGAGATCTTTTTGAAGTTCTTCACAGTCTGCTTTGGTCTTAACTATCTTGAGCAGTTTAGTATTGTCTGCAAACTTTGCCACCTCACTGTTTACCCCTTTCTCCAGATCATTTATGAATAAGTTGAATAGGATTGGTCCTAGGATTGACTCTTGGGGAACACCACTAGTTACCCCTCTCCAGTCTGAAAATTTACCATTTATTCCTACCCTTTGTTCCCTGTCTTTTAACCAGGTCTCAATCGATGAAAGGATCTTCCCTCTTATCCCATGACAATTTAATTTGTGTAAGAGCCTTTGGTGAGGGACCTTGCCAAAGGCTTTCTGGAAATCTAAGTACACTATGTCCACTGGATCCCCCTTGTCCATATGTTTGTTGACCCCTTCAAAGAACTCTAATAGATTAGTAAGACATGATCTCTCTTTACAGAAACCATGTTGACTTTTGCGCAACAATTTATGTTCTTCTATGTGTCTGAGAATTTTATTCTTTACTTTTGTTTCAACTAATTTTCCCGGTACTGATGTTAGACCTTCTGGTCTGTAATTGCCAGGATCACCTCTAGAGCCCTTTTAAAATATTGATGTTACATTAGCTATCTTCCAGTCATTGAGTACAGAAGCTGATTTAAAGGACAGGTTACAATCCATGGTTAATAGTTCTGCAATTTCACATTTGAGTTCTTTCAGAACTCCTGGGTGAATGCCATCTGGTCCCGGTGACTTGTTACTGTTAAGTTTCTCAATTAATTCCAAAACCTCCTCTAGTGACACTTCAATCTGTGACAATTCCTCAGATTTATCACCTACGAAAAATGGCTCAAGTTTGGGAATCTCCCTAAAATCCTCAGCCGTGAAGCCTGAAGCAAAGAATTCATTTAGTTTCTCTGCATTTACTTGTCTTTAAGTGCTCCTTTTATATCTCAATCATCCAGGGGCCCCACTGGTTCTTTAGCAGGCTTCCTGCTTCTGATGGACCTAAAAAACATTTTTTTTATTACCTTTTGAGTTTTTGGCTAGCTGTTTTTCAAACTCCTTTTTGGCTTTTCTTATTACATTTTTACATTTAATTTGGCAATGTTTATGCTCCTTTCTATTTACCTCACTAGGATTTGATTTCCACTTTTTAAAAGATGCCTTTTTATCTCTCACTGCTTCTTTTACATGGTTGTCAAGCCATGGTGGCTCTTTTTTAGTTCTTTTACTGTGTTTTTAAATTTGGGATATACATTTAAGTTGAGCCTCTATTATGGTGTCTTTGAAAAGTGTCCATGCAGCTTGCAGGGATTTCACTCTAGTCACTGTACCTTTTAATTTCTGTTTAACTAATCTCATTTTTGCATAGTTCCCCTTTCTGAAATTAAACGCCAGTGTTGGGCTGTTGAGATGTTCTTCCCACCACAGGAAAGTTAAATGTTATTATATTATGATCACTATTTCCAAGCGGTCCTGTTATAGTTACCTCTTTGACCAGATCCTGAGTTCCACTCAGGACTAGATCGAGAGTTGCCTCTCCCCTCGTGGGTTCCTGTACCAGCTGCTCCAAGAAGTAGTCATTTAAAGTATTGAGAAATTTTGTCTCTGTATTTCGTCCTGAGGTGACATGTACCCAGTCAATATGGGGATAATTGAAATCCCCCACTATTATTGAGTTCTTTATTTTGGTAGCCTCTCTAATCTCCCTTAGCATTTCATCGTCACTATCACTGTCCTGGTCAGGTGTTCGATAATAGATCCCTACTGTTATATTCTTATTAGAGCATGGAATTACTATCCATAGAGATTCTATGGAACATGTGGATTCATTTAAGATTTTATTTCATTTGATTCTACATTTTTTTTCACATATAGTGTCACTCCCCCCCACCGCACGACCTGTTCTGTCCTTCCGATATACTTTGTACCCCGGAATGATTGTGTCCCATTGATTGTTGTCACTCCACCAGGGTTCTGTGATGCCTATTATATCAAAATCCTCCTTTAACACGAGGCACTCTAGTTCACCCATCTTATTATTTAGACTTCTAGCATTTATGTACAAGCACTTTAAAAACTTGTCACTGTTTATTTGTCTGCCCTTTTCTGATGTGTCAGATTCTTTTTTATGTGAATGTTTCTCTTCTGATCTTGCCCATTCTTTATCCTCTTCCATCCTCTCCTCCTGACTAAAACCTAGAGAATCTCTATCAATAGACTCTCCTCTAAGAGAAGTCTCTGTCTGATCCACGTGTGCCTCTGCAGCAATCGGCTTTCCCCCATCTCTTAATTTAAAAACTGCTCTGCAACCCTAAACCAAACAAAGAGTCCAATTCTAGATGCCATCGGCATGGCTGAGAACCAATGGAGAGACAAGGTTTGTGAGGTTATAGATTTTATTGGACCATCTTCTGTTGGTGAGAGAAACAAGCTTTTGAGCTACACTAGGTCTGGGAAACAAACTCAGAGTGTGAAAGCTAAATACAAGATGGAGCAGATTGTTTAGCATAATGAGTTAAACATACTTCAAAGGTCCATTCAAAGTGAAGTAGCCTGTTAATACCCCTCCAGTCATGGGGAGGAAAAGAAGGTGCAGGGAAAGCAGCTGGGAGGGGAGGTTGTTAGAGTGTTATAAATTGTTGTAATAAGCTGGAAATTCAGTATCTCTATTCAGTCCACTATTTTTAGTGTCTTGGAAAGTTATGAATTAGAGTTCCCAGGCTCATCTTTTGAAAGTGTTGTGCAGGTTTCCATTGAGAATGAGGACTGATAGGTCAGATATAGAGTGATCGGTTTGTTAAAAGTGTCTACACACAGGCGATGTGTTATTTTTTTATCATTTTCCTGTGTGAGTTCTTTCAAGAGCATAGTGATTGTCTGGTTTCACTCAGTTGTTATTGGGACATTTACACCACATGTTATGAAAGGCATGTGTAGGATCCATGGATCTTGAAAGGTGTGTTGTGAAGGATGCTAATCATTGTAGGAGTGGAGATATATCTGCAGGTTTTGCATCTGTTGTTGTGGCAGAGTTTGAGTTGTTGTGTCCTGGTCTGTGGGGAGCTTGCTTCTGATGATGAGCTTGGAGAGGTGGGGTGGATTGTTTGAAGGCCAGAAGAAAGGTTTCAGGAAATATTGTATGAATTGTAACTGTTTGATGATACCCCGTCTGGGTTCCAGCGTAGGGAGATAGGTGACAACTAGGGGCATGTGGTGAGAAGGAGTTTTATTTCTGTATTGAAGCAAGCTCTCTCGGGCTATTTAAGTGGCCTGTTCCATGATGTAATCTACTCTGGTGAAGTGTCCTTGCTTGATGAAGGCAGTTTTGAGTGTGTTAAGATGTATATCCCAGACTTTCTCCTCGGAGCATATTACATGGTATCTGAGTGCCTGGCTGTAGATACCAGATTTCTTGCTGTGTTTGGAGTGGTTACTGGATCTATGAAGATAGGTGTGGTGATTTCTTGTAAATAGTTGTCTTTTGGGGTCCATTGTTGAAGCCGATTTTGATGTTCAGGAAGTTGCTGCTGGTGTGGGAGTGTTCCAGAGACATTTTAATGGATGCATGGTGGTGGTTGAAGTTGAGGAGGAAATCTTTGAGGGAGTTTAAGTCATCTGTCAAGAGGATGAAAATATAATCTAGGAATCTCAGGTATCTCATTGGTTTCGTAGTACATTTGTCCAGAAATTCTCCTGCAAGGGGTCCATGAAGAGGTTGGCATACTGGGGAGCCATCCTAGTACCCATGGCTGTTCCCATGGTTTGGACAAAGTGTTTGTTGTTGAATGTAAAATTTCATGGGGGAGGATGAAATGGATGAGTTTGGCAATGTGTTTGGAGTGGGTATCTGAGGGTTGCCCATTGTCTTGCAAATATTTGAGGCAGGCAACTATGCCATCGTTGTGAGGGAAGTTGATGTATAGGGAGGTGATATCCATGGTAGCAAGGATGATGTTCTGAGGTAGATTGTTAATGTTGCAGAGTTTGTGGAGGAAATTATTTATGTCCTGGAGGAAGCTGGTCCTTTGTGTGGTGATTGGTTTGAGGATAGTTCCTATGAGTTCTGATATTCCTTCAGTAAGAGTGCTGTGGGCAGATATGAGGGATCTGCCTGGGTTCCATTGTTTGTGTATGTTGGGAAGCATGCAGAAGGTCCCTCGGGTGGGTTTGTGGGGAATGAGTTTGTAGAGTTTCTCTTGGAGTTGTTTGGGGAAGGCTTTGAAGATATCCTTAAATTCCTTTGTAAATTTTGGTGGAAAATCAGATATCCTATTTCTGTACTATACAACCTGCTTCATGAAGATAAAAGAGTATGTATAAGCATGAAAACAGCATGGGAACATGACATTGTGGAAAGAATTTCCCAATCACAATGGAAAACCAAGGTCTCTATGGAAAGGAAGTCATGAGGCATACATGATAAGGCTCCTTGGGATGTACTACATGACATGTATGCTGAAGGTCTCATAAGAGCTGAGACACACTAATACGTCTTCCCAAAAATTCATCTCTTTTGCCAAGAGGGCATAGATTTAGTTGATGAGTCACCTCTAGGACTGAGTTAATTTTACAACAGGAACTACAATAGGACTTTTAAACTGGTATTCAGGGAATACTAGCAAACTATTGAGCCTAGATAATTATAATAATTGATGATTCTTGTGACACACTGTAGACATAAAGAAAATGATCTTGTCTTCTGGGAAAAGAGATATTGGTGTTGAACATAGGTCAGAGGACTAGCACTAAAGGTTGTAAAACTTCAAAGAGGCTCTTTCATTAGGTTAAATGAATTATGTGATTATGAATATTAGAACTCTTTGAGAAGCTACATATAGCCTTAAGAACATAAATCTTTTTTTATATTATGTCTGGATGCAATTTTTTTCATGTTTTAGTCTACATCTTATGAGTCTCTCATGTTACTGGAACCTCCTACTGATTAAAGAATTAATTAGATAATAGCGGAAGCTAGCAAGGCAGCATCTGCATCTACATAGTCTATATTGATTACTTCACTAAAGACTATTTTTATAGGGATTCACATTAATGTTTAACATTCAGGTAACTTGGAAGACATCTACAATTTTGGATACTTAGTTCTCCCAAGCTTTTGAATAATGTAATATAGCCCACAGATAAAATAAAAAAAATAAAATAAAATAATAAATAAAAAAAATGGCACACGTGGAGAAATCAAGATGTATCCATGTTTGTGGACCTATTTGATACATTTAAATCTTCTGAATTACCTTGTTTTTGAACAAGGATTTTGGGGTATCAAAATACTGGCTTTATCAATAGCTAATTAGTTAAATTGGGTGGTAATACCTAAATGGACAATATGCCATGATGTATCTTGACACACATGGTACACACTTTGTAATACTATCTGCAAGAAAAATATACCAGAAAAATACTACTAAAGACAACATTCAGATTTGATCTACATGTATATAGTTAGATTTTTGGGAAATGCTGTAGTCTGGCCATTGTATGGTATTTTTTAAAGGTAAGCTGTTACATACATCAGTAAAAACAGTCTTTGCCCCAAACTCTACCTCTAACAACAAAAATGGTTTAGGTTGAGAGCAAGGGTGTTTAACTCATTCTGTGGTATCCGCCAAATTACCATTTGAGTAAGGGGCTATGAGACCTATTTTACTGATAAAAAGCAAATTTTACAGTCTCACAAAAGGAAGCAGCTCATTTTCTGCCTTGAACCTGGTCTTATGGGTTCAGTGGCTGGGCAGAGCTGGGGATGAAGGATGGGCAGGCTGAAAATATTGCCTCTTCTCTGAGCTAGAAGGTTCAGTGGCAGCCTGGACTGGAATCGAAGGGGCTTATTCAGCTCTTGTGGAGAAGGGTAACAGTTGTTAGGGCAGAAGCTGAAACCCGATAGAGGGCTGTAGTCCTGAAACCTTATTGGCAGGTTGCTAGGTATCCTGCTTGGTCCTGAGCTCCTATATAAACCCACAGTGCAGGAACAGGATGTTGTCCATGGTATCCACCCACCTCTGGACTGTGTCCTGTTCCTGTTCCCCTGGGTTGACTTCCTGGTATCCTGACTCCAGTTACTAATCTGTGGTTCTGCTTTCAAGTTGGTCTCCTGCCTCTAATCTCCTGGTAAACTGACCCTGCTTGCCTCCTGATGCTCGATTATCGGTTTGCCCTCTGACCTCCCGTAGCGGACCTGGCCTGACTCCTGCTTTGACCACTGGATCAGACTGCCCATGTTCTGGTCGGGACACATATTAACTAAAATACAATAACAATGTGAATCCATGTCAAGAGACTTCAAAAAATTGAAGTATACAAATGTTTCATATGAAGCAGTGGTGCCGAAGCTCATGAGACTAACTTTCTAATGCATACAGCAGCTAAATATGGATAAGATGATACCTTTTTATCCAGTCTGAAGCGTTTTCATGAGCAAGCATGTCTCTAAAAGAAACATACTTCTGGCTGCAGCAGATTTTAACAGCATTCTGGGGACACTGCCATGCAGCAGAGAAACTTGGCAAAAAATACTCAATCCTTTAACTATTATGTGAAATTGTTAATATGTTTAAGGGGGCTTCAAGAGTTAGAATGAAAAGATTTTCTGTAATCATGTTTATCTGGGCTCAGCATCCTCTCCTCAGTGAATAATCAAAAGAAATATATGTTAACACCAGTGTGAGACCAGGACATGGGAATTAAGTGCAATAACAGAATCTGGATCAATATGCTAGACAGCAGTATGGATTGTGAAAATTCATTGATTGGACAGTTTCCTCCCTGAACAGTTTTCCCCCCCATATTGGTACAGCATTAATTGTGCACACTTGATCATATCAGAAAGAAGGGTTAATCTCAAGAGTAATTTGCTCCTTTCACCTCCCTCAAAGTTGAATCATGTCAGAGTTAGCTGTACTGTTTGTGTCAGAAGCTTCTTTCTCAACAGGCATAAGATGACACATTTAGAAACTGCTGTCTATCCGGGGTAGGTCATGGGGGCTCAGGGAGAAGAAGAGATCTCACAGTTGTAGTTGCTACCAGAAGGTATTCTTAGTCGGGATTCACATGACCAATTCCTGCAGGGCTTTCCTGTAGCAGAGACCTCACTTTTCTTCTTATAAATATAACTGTAATAAATCTCTCTGCCAATGCTACAGCATAACTGGCTCTCTATCCACTACAGTAACTGCCCATGAAACATTTCTGCTGCCACTGCACAGTAAAGGCCTAGCCGCGGGCGGGGATGCAGGGGAAGCAATTTCTGTAATACTTTAATCTAAGACCTACATTTTCAAAGAGTTCTGTTGGATTCTAACTGTGCAGCTCTATCTGACTTAACCTCAATGGAAAATGTATGGCTAAGTCCCTGCACAACCCTGAACATATCTGGGATTCAAGTGCATCCAATGTGCATTTAATATGGATTTATTAAAACAATTAAACACATACTAGTGGTTACAATATCTTTATTACCTATTTTTCAGTTCTGTTGATATCTTAATAATATACAAATAACTCCAAATGACTATCTGTTGTCAAACAATAGCTCCTCTATTACATTTACCCTTTAGATTTAAGACAATGGGACCAGTCATGGCTCGTGTTCTGCCTGTTTTGCATTGCTCTCGCAGTGAAAAGCAGATGGAAAGCCACCTTAACTATGTGGTATGGAATTTCCATAATCTAGGGGAATTCTCAGGTGCCATTAAGCTGCTCAGGACAGGTAAGTAGAAAGGGGGGTTGGCCAGAACTGCTGTGCTCTGAAGCTCTCCATCTGATACAATATCCCTTTGTGTACTACAAGTCAGAACAATTTAGAGAAACCCTGAGGCTGCTTTAGGTTACCGCATGGTCTATACTAACCCCTCATCAGGCCCAGTATTGAGGTGGGGTTGGGCTAGAAGTTGTATAAAGTGACCTCTGCAATCCATTCAACAGTGGACTAAGGTACAGCTAAGGACTCATTCCAGTAAATTAAATATACGTCAATTGGTTCTGGTTACTTGATAAATTGGTTTTAAACCACTATGTTATGTACAGTACTTTTCAAGCCTAAATAAATGTGTTACTAAAAATCCAAGATGATGTTTAATTAGCCTGCTGTACAATAAAATGTTTTTAGCAGATCTAAGTTATGTGAATATTCGTAATTACACTTAATTTGAGGTGTTACTGATATTTTTCTTTAATGCTTGATAATTATCGCAACTAATATGCCTGAACTAGTCTAGAAATGTTTAGGTTAATTTTCTGTAAATATTCATCCCCAGCCTTTCTGCTTTTCTATCTGAGGCTGAAATGAAATATAAATAGAGCTAGTCATTAGGAAAGAAAACTCCTGAGCACTAAGCCAGCAGTCTTATCAGCTCAGCACTAAGTGCTAGTGGGATTTTTAACTCTTTATGTCAGATGTTTCAGTTCTTATAGCCTTAAAAGCTCTCCCTGGCAGATAGCCAAAGCAGCTAGAGATTGCTGGGGAACTCTGAAGGGCTAAAGAGAGAATGAATGGTTGTGTCAAACTGCTCCATGGTAGGTATTCTAGCTTCAGGAGCTTTGAGGCACTACTGCAGTCCTACTGCAATTACTACTGGAGTAGTTGCCAAACCACCTATGTCTTCCTACCCTGGGGCAAATGGTGGGCATGCCATGGCCAGGCCGGCCACACTCTTGCTGCAAGAAGCAATCATTGAGCCCTCTCTCCCTCAGAGAGGCAGAGTAAGTTTGAAAAAAAAAAAAAGCTGTAGGACAATAGGATTGTATAAGTCTCTACGTGTCTACCAGACCAAGATCCAACATCTAGCACAATATTTCTCGCTGTTGCGTGAGGGTCTTTGCCATGTGGGAGAGTTTTCTTCATTGTGGTGGTGCTGGTGGTGGCGGTGTGTCAGGGAGATTTTCAACAAAATAAGCCATTTGGGAAAATCCTTTATCTCAAAAAGAAGAGTCTGGGGACTTTTAATGTTCACAAAATGCAGACAGAAAGATACGGTTTCAAACAGCTACGATTCAGATTCAAGACATCTCAAAGCTCATTATGAAGTAATAAGGTACTGGCTTCTGGTAGGGGAGAGCTGGGTTTTTGCCAACCATAGCTCACACACTCTTGTACATTTAATTTTTTTTTTTTTTTTTGAGGCAAGCAAGTGGGGAAATTTCTGAATACACCCCTCTTGGAGGAGATTCCTATTTGCTTCAATCTACCCCTAATCACCAGAGTGCATCCACCACTGATTATCCAATTACTGATGCAGAACATTGGCCTGGAATCTCTTCAGAGTTTATCAATCCCATCATTAGTTGGCTCAGAGTCTGCTTTTGGTGAGAGGCAAGCGTAAGTCAGATACAACCTACTTTGTTGCCATCTCCTACTGGCTGATAGACAGATGAGATCTGGAAACTGAATATGAAGTGTCCCCAGAGCTTAAATTCTCAGAGATTATTTTCTGGATCCCCCCCGCCACATGCCTCCATATTGAGGGCTCCAGGCTTCATCTGTGGGGCAGGAGGTCTCAGAGCTTCAGCCTCCATGGATGGGGAAGGCACCGGAGCTTGGGGCTTCAGCCTCATGGCAGGTGCCGGAGCTTGGGGCTTCTGCTGGGTCTCCTGTGGGTTTGAAAATATTTACCAGAACTCTGCTCTGGTGGGCTCCGTCTGAATTTAAGCTTTGGGTGTCAGATACACTAGGGCAGGAACCATATACCCATCAGGGAAACCCATTAGATAGAGATTTGAAAGGGGGAACTCATGAGTAGGAAAGAGATCAAAATGTCACTGTTCAAGCCCACAACACTATAGAGTTATTTCTTATAAACCAGAACAAGACCTATCTTCAAATTCACTAGAATAGTTAATCCAAATTTCAAAATGATTATAGAATGGCTGAATCTTGATCTTGAATTCACAATGCAGTATGATCTAATATCATCATACAGAGAACAAAGAATTTATGCTTCAGCAAAATGATAGTTTTTTTAGCCTCATGAGAGAGAGAGAAAGAGAGAGAGATACTCTCTCTTTCTCGCTTTCTCTACCAGATACATACTCCCACTCTAAAACCCCCCTGTGGTTACATACCCAGCAGCAATCATCTAGTTCCAAGACTCATCAATCACTTTAACAGCATTGAAAACTAATCCCTGCACTAAGGCATTTCCAATCATCTTTCATTCGTCATAAAGACACCTTGAGTTGAAATTTCTTATTTTCCGTCTCTTACATCCCACCCCTGTAATCATAGCACTCATTATTCACAGCAAAAATTATCAAGGCTTACATTTTTGTAGTGTTCTTTGGGGTTTTATTCAGATAACTCCTATTAAAAAGTCAATGGAAGACATGCATCTAAAACGGTGGTATAATCCTTTGAAAATTAACTTCCATGTGTCTACTTTTGTAGCTGAAGAGGGGGAAGAAAATTAGGTGGCCAGGAGAACTAGTTTCGGGGAGAGGAGAGAAGTTTGCTTATTTGCAGTATTTATTTGCATGTGTGATTCACAATTTTATAAAGAAAATATTTTTAACCAGAACCTCTTCATATCCCAGGTGCTTTATAATAGGGACGAGAACATTCTGAAGCTCTCCATCCCTGCTTTTTAATATCACCTATAATTACAAACATGGTTGTGATTTTAGACAAAGAGTGCAAAGAATGAAAAATCAAAGTTCACATTAAGGATGTTGAAGTTGTCTATGGATCTGAATCCTCTGGACACATCCTGATGCTTGCTTCATCTCCAGAATGGAAATAAACATCCTGGCAACCAAGCATGTGGGGATAGAGGAGGACTTTACAATCTTTTGATCAGCATTTTTTGAAGGACTCCAAAAATATTTATCAGCAACAGTTTTCTAAAATAGTGCAAAAGAGTATCTTCTCTTCTCTTGATTTACAGACCTTTAAAAAAAACTCCAGCAAACTTATACTTTTAATCTAAAGTTATGCAAAAAATGATCCTTTTATTAGTATTGATACAACAAATGCTGTAAACAATGAGTGAACTGAGACACCAAATATTCTGTTCTCATACAACAAAACAAAGAATCTCCACCAAAAATCTAAACAACAAAAGATTTTATATAGAGAGAGTCCTGAACTAAACACTTTCATTGGAACACACTCAGAATTTGTGTGTAGCTGGATCCAAACTTTATAGCTCTGCATCTGGTTAAACCCAACTGGACAAATCCTTGATCTTTGAGCAATTATAAAAGAAGATCTGAATGTGTTCTTTGTGATCTGGTTCATCTCTGGTTTTTAGCATATAACATTGAATTTTATATGGTATCTAAAGTCAATACTGTAAGAAGATTTTGCTGAATGTTGGAGAATAGGTGGCTCTGCTTGGTCACTTGTATGTATTCTTTTGATGTAATTAGTTTGATCTTTCATATTTCACACTTTTGTTATTCTCAAGCTAAACTTGTCAGCACTATATCCTCTGTCTCATGGCATTTTAAATCAAAGCCCTTCAACTTCTTGTACATCATGGCTGAATCATGTCACTTTAGTTCCTAGTGAGAACTGGCAATACTTGACAAATCTAATCTGTATCTTTCAACGAGAAACTAAAAGCTGCCAGAATATTGCTGGTTAGTAGTAGCTTGAAAAAGAATTAACAATTTTTAGTAAAGCTAGACTTTTATTTGGTTATTGTGCAGTAATACTATTTATTTCTTAAGGAGTCATTTAATTTTTCAAAGTTATAAAAATAGAAAAAAACGAAAGCAATATACTGTAAAGCACTGAGAGAGAGAGAGAGAGAGAGAGAGAGCGAGAGTGAGAGAGATCCTCTTGTGGTCAGTCCTGCAGAATTACTACTACCACCATCTTTGTAGGGGCTATATCCTTTAGTTTAGGGGTTCTCAAACTTTTTCATAGTGTGAACTATATTTTAATGAAGGTATTGATTCAGATCCTCCTCTGGATAGTTCAACATAGTTCAACTTCAGTGGAGCTATTCTGATTTCCACCAGGTAAGGATTTGGCCCATTATCTTGTGGAGCATCTCCCCCCCATTAGGTAGACCACTTCTTCTGTTCAGATCCTATTACATCCTTGTGGCAACGACAGCCATTTCTTACACAGATAAATAATATGTAATTATATGTAAGTTGTTTAAAATGAAATCTCTTAGCAGGAAATGAGGAGGAGGAGCCAGCATTATGTGGCAAGCCAGCTTTTAGTGGACCATAAGTAATCCACTGGCTACTGTGAAAAAGTTCCTCCTCTACCTTGGTGGGTCTTGTGCTTATTGGTGGATTTGCTCGCCTTGGAGCTTCACAGCAGCCCTCAGTTTGGCCGTTTTCATGAACCCACAGTCCAGGTCAACTCCTCCTGTGTCTGACCAGGTGTTGGGAGGTTTGGGGGGAACCCGGGCGCGCCCTCTACTCCGGGTTCCAGCCCAGGGCCCTGTGGAATGCAGCCTCCTGGAACAGCTGTGCGACAGCTACAACTCCCTGGGCTACTTCTGCTTGGCCTCCTCCCAACACCTTCTTTATTCTCACCATAGAACCTTCTCCTGGTGTTTGATAATGCTTGTACTCCTCAGTCCTCCAACAGTCCGCATTCTCACTCTCAGCTCCTAAGCGCCTCTTGCTCCCAGCTCCTCACACGCGCACCACAAACTGAAGTGAGCTCCTTTTTAAACACAGGTGCCCTGATTAGCCTGCCTTAATTGATTCTAGCAGCTTCTTGATTGGCTGCAGGTATCTAATCAGCTTGTCCATCTTAATTGTCTCCAGAAGGTTCCTGATTGTTCTGGAACCTTCCCTGTTACCTTACCCAGGGAAAAGGGACCTACTTAACCTGGGGCTAATATATCTGCCTTCTACTACTCTTCTGTAGCCATCTGGCCCGACCCTATCACACTACACTTTTGGAACCTCTGATTTAGCTCATGTGGTTTTGTAGCTGGAGTAGGAAGGCTTTAGTCCTAGTTCTGCAGGGAGCATTGGTGAGATTTACATAGTATATGTGCATGTTGGGTGCAACCCATGGATTTGCAATAATGTCACTAGAATTTATTAAGGAATTTTTTTCTATTTCTGATACTTTATTGGCATGGAATACCTGACAAATAAAAAAAAACTTACCACAAAGCCATGCATTAGTAAAATATTTTCCTAAACATTTTCCTCCCCCTACTAAATAAAACCAAAAGAACTAATAATCCCATGTTTCCTGGGGTGGCCATATCATGTGAAATTCATTCCTCCATTATATCTCTAAGTAATTTTGTCCTTCCCTACTGAAAGCAAAGTAGTAATCTTTTATTTTGTAAAGGTATTTCTATAATTACCAAAGTTACTCCTACAATTTTTACCTTCCCTTTTAACTTCACAGCTGGGTCCAGCCAGTTGTTTGTGTGCATTTGCATTTCAAAAGGGTAGAATTTTTATTGCTGTATTTGTTTTTATTCTCTCATACTATGCCCTATATGCTTTTCCAAGGCTGGAAAGTGAAGTAATGTTAATACTTATTTTTGATGTATAAAACAGAACATGTCCATTACATGGTATCAAACAGTGAAAAAACCTACAAGAGATCTGATATAACCCAGTGAGATACACTCATCTCTTGCATCTCAGCTTTACAAAAGTGCTCATGCTTCTGAAGGCAGAGGAATTATTACTATTCATCAAATAACAGGATCATTTGTATTATTCTGTTTCTGCAGCCAATTTATGCAATAGATCTAATTGGGAACAAAAACTACTTCATTCTCTTTCCCTCCCCACCAATAAAACTCAACATATGGTTATGCTGGAAGATGAAAATGGCAGCAGTCAAGTGCATCTTTGATCTATAGACCTTGGTAAAGCTGACGGGTGGGCTAAGCTCCCTTCTTCCAGGCTAAATGGAAGACACAATTAAATGCCCCCTTGGATAGCTGAGACAATAGAAGGCTGCCACCCACACTTAGCTGCATGGGTACACTAAGTAGATTTAAACTGTATGGGCTGTGGGGTTTCCCGGGGACTAGTTGCAAATGCAGGGGTGGGAGGATTGATTAGTTGCTGATGTGTGTGTGTGAGGCAGGAACCGAGGGGATTCAGTGGGGATTATGGCCTAGGGAGGAGCAGAGACACAGACTTTCTTTTTGGCACAGGACTCACTGGAAAGGCAGGCTTGAGACTGTGAGCAGGGAAACTGCCTGCTGTTGTTTGTTCCTACTGTGTTCAGGGAAACAGGACTTTATGTAAATTCTCTATAAGTAAACAGGATAGTACCAAAGAAATACTTAGTTTGTATAATCCAGGGATTCTCAACCTTTTTCTTTCTCAGGTCCCCTGCCCCAAACATGCTATAAAAACTCCACGGCTACCTGTGCCACAATAGCTAGTTTTCTGCATATAAAAGTCAGGGCTGGTGTTAGAAGGTAAAAAGCAGGACAATTGCCTGGGGCCCCATGCCACAGGCCCGCCCCCAAAGCTACATTGCTCAGGCTTCAACTTCAGCCCCAGATGGCAGGGCTCAGTGCCCTGGGCTTCAGCTCCATGTGATGGGGCTTTGGCTTTCTGCCCTGAGCCCCAGCAAGCATAATGCTGGCCCTGCTTGGCGGACCCCCTGAAACGTGCTCACAGACCCCCAGGGGGCTCCAGACCTCTGGTTGAGAACCACTGGCATAATCAATATCTCCTAATGGAAACAACCATTATTCAAGGCCTTGAATATTGACTAACTACTTGGGACAAAAAGAGACAACAGTTTTCTCCTTAATTTCAATGGACATTTTAGCAAACTAATTTCTTTATATTTGCATTTATGTCTTGATTATCATGAACCCATGTCATATGGATGATGTCACCTTTATTAAAATAGACCACCCATCAGTGTGTAATTGTAGATGCTATGAAGTGATACGCATGCTGTGTGACAGAGTCCATTGTTATATCTTTTGTCTTCCAGCTGTGTGGGTGCTATGGTCCAAAAGCTATCACATAGTCTAACTCTACAGTGAAGACCTCTTTGTGAGACTGTCTAGCAGAATCCTATGAAATAGAGGACAAGGATTTCTGATGGAGCTGAGTGAACCCTCTTGAACCAATCCTGTTCATGTTTGCCATACTTAATAGTAATGTCATAGGTTTCATGTGGAAGATTTGAATGTTGTGGTGTCATTGCATTGCAGCATGATCATGTTTTGCGTGCAGGGTCATCTTCTACTATCACCCAAAGGTAGGTGACCAGACAGCAAGTTTGAAAAATTGGGACTTTTTTTTCAAGATGAGTAGGTGGGTGGGTAGAGTTGCTAATATAAGACAGAGCCCCTAATATCAGGATGGTCCTGATAGTATTGGAACTTCTGGTCACCCTTCCCCAAGGGTAAGCTTATATCACACAAGCAGAAGTGGCTATCACTTGGGACAGCAAAACATTGCTTGTTTATATGGGTAATGGTGGTCATGGCAAGGTGGAAATATGAGATTTTGCCTCATATCTTTCCACTTCCCTGCCTCCCCCCCCCCCGCAACATCTGAAGCAACTTTAGACATCAGAAAGGATCCTGCTCATAGGTGCCGAGTTTCTAATCTGCCAGGGGCTGCTCCCTCTGGCTTTGCCCAGGTCCCGCCCTGACTCCATCCCTTTCCCCAATGCCCCACGCCCACCCTGCTTCTTCCCACCCCCGCTCTGCCCCGCCCTGCCTCTTCCCTGCCCAGTTCTGCCCCCTCCCCTGAGCGTGCTGCATCCTTGCTCATCCCCATCCCCCCAGTGCCTCCTCACACTGCAAAACAGCTGATCCGCAGCAGGCAGTAGGCATTGATCAGTGGGACCCGCCGAAGTGAAGGAGGCACTTGGGGGAGGGGGAGGCATTGATGGGGGGGCTGCCGGTAGGGGCTGAGACCCACCATTTTTTCCCATGGGTGCTCCATCCCAGGAACACCCATGTAGTCGGCAACTATTACCCTGTTGTGACGGGATCCCTGGGGTGAAGCCTGGGACTGTGGGACCACTGTGCCCCTTAACTCTCCAGCCTGAGCTGTCTCTCACAATGCTTTGCTAGTGACAGGCAGCAAGTGCCTCCAGGTGCTGTTATCACTCAGCACAACCGCATGTGGAGCCCCACACCCAGCTATATTTCATGAATGCTACCAGAGCCGCTCATGAATCACACAGAGAAAGGCACCAGCTAATTCCTCTCAGATCCCAGCCTTGTACCTCAGAATATACCGTCCTGCACTGCTCAAGTTGAGCAGTGCAAATTTATTAATTGGTTCACCAATTCATTGATGGAAAGTGGATATTTTTACCAGCCTTTGTAAAACTGAGCAAACACCCTTACTAAACACTTCAGGCAAACTCACTGGTAAAGATGAACAGTTAAAGTTATTGACTACAAAAGATAGATTTTATGTGATTATAAGTGATAGGCAAAAAGTCAGAGTTAGTTACCAAGAGAAAAGAAAATGTAAGCATGCAGTCTAAACTCTCAACCCTATTAGGCTGGGTAACATCTAGTTTAACCAGTTTTTCTCACCCCACTGGATATTGCAGTCCTTAATATATAGGTGTGTCCCTAAACCTGGGCCAGTCTCCTCTGTTGGAGTCTTCAGTCTTCTGAGTGTCCTTGTTGCTTGCAGCATAGGTGGGGGAAGGAGACAGGCAAAGCATGTAGCCACTGTTTTCAGTTTTATATCCTTACTCCCATGTGCTTGGAGAACACAAGTCCATGCATGTCTGGTGGGAATTGCTGAGGCCCAAGGTGAAGCAATACCACCGGTGTGTCTCTTGTGAGTGAGTCATTGAATTGTAACTCCTCTGCTGGACAATGGCTGGTGATGTCTGTTTAGCACCCACCCGGGTGTTGCTTACCTGCCTTGTCATTGTCTCTGGAGAGCTAGTATCTGGATGCTTCCCAAACCCCCAGCATATTTTAGTGAAAACTATACAACACAATTCTCATAACTTCATATGCACTAATGATACACATATTTAGATGGAATAGTGGGTTTCAGCTGATCATAACCTTTCCTATGATATCTTATATGGAATGCTTTATATGCAATAATACAATTATATACAGATGATTAATATGGGGGTCACAGGTTGCTCCCCTGGGTGTAGAGTGTCATACCTGCTATCTAGGACTCTGTTTCCTAGGGTTTGCACTCAATGACAGTTATTCATAATCTGTGGGGAGAGAACAGGTCCCCTAGAGCAGTGGTTTTCAAACTTTTTTTCTGGTGAACCAGTTGAAGAAAATTGTTAATGCCTGCGACCAACAGAGCTGGGGCAGAGGGGCTTGGGGTGTGGGAGGGACTCAGGGCTGGGGCAGAGGGTTGGGGTGTGGGGGTGAGGGCTGTGGGGTGGGGCCAGGAATGCAGGATTCAGGGTGTGGGAGGGGGCTCTGGGCTGGAGCAGGGGGTTGGGGCTCGGGTCTGGGGATGCGGTCTCTGGGGTGGGGCCGGGGATGAGGGGTTTGGGGTGCAGGAAGGGGCTCCAGGTTTGGGGAGGGGCTTAGGGCTGGGGCAGGGGATTGGGGCGCAGGGTTGGGGCACGGGCTTACTTTGGGCGACTCCCGGTCAGTAGCACAGCGGGGGTGCAGAGGCAGGATTCCTGCCTGTCCTGGCACTGCGGACTGTACTGTGTCCCACAAGCAGCCAGCAGCAGGTCCAGCTCCTAGGCGGAGGCATGTAAGTGGCTCCGCGTGGCTCTCCCTTCAGGCACCACCCCCCCCCCAGCTCCCATTTGCTGGAGTGCAGAGCTGGTGCTTGGGGTGGGGGTAGCGCTCGGAGCCCCATGGCCTAGGAGCCAGACCTGATGCTAGCTGCTTCTGGGGCGCAGCACAGTGTAGGGACTGGTAGGGACTAGCCTGCCTTCGCTGGGCAGCATCGCCGATGAGACATTTAATGGCTAAGACACAGTGCCTTACATTCCACAATCCAGTTCTGGGTCGCGTCCCATGGTTTGAAAACCACTGCCCTAGAGGCTAGGTGGCAGCTGATGGCCAGCTAAGTAGTGAAGCAAACAGAAAAGTGTAACTCTGTGCTCCCTTTCCTGAGTGATATCTACTAGTCTGAGGGGGCAAGATCCAAATGGTGTGATATTTACATTCTGCTTTGGGGACTCCAAACATTTTAGCTAAGCTCCAGCACAGTCCAATTCACAAATGAAGGGAAAAGCTGTTGGAGCATACAATGGTTATGGAGTGTTTTTTCTCTTTGATTCTTATACAATCCCTTGACTTTAAGGCAGGCTTCACTCTGGTGCCCTGCACATGGGAAACCTGTTTATCTGTGTTGTTTAATTATATGTTTTCCATTTATTTTCTCTAATCCTCCAAGTGCAATTGCATTATTCTGCTTCATTACATAATGTCCAGCCATATGGAAAAGTAACAGACACACCTTTTGCAGTCTTCTCCATCAGTCGGGACTGATTTCACAGATGTTATCTTGGAGCCTGCATAATTTCCGACATCAAGGTTTTCTTGGTGCTTTGCGCTCAGTGGTACTTGTGTGGTATGGAGTTAGGTACGCAAGGATTGCCAGCTGGCCAGAATGTCTGATAAAGAACAAAAAAAACCCAAACCATTCCATGCATCACAGCAAAGAGATCTATTCCTGGAACACCAGCTGGATTGCTGTAGTCAGCTATTAAACCAGTGCAGTAAAATGAAACCCTAATTCATTATGTAGGTTACACAGCATCTATCTCCTTGCACAGGTACTTAGTTTACTCTGCTTAATTATAGATAGATGGTCTGTTGGTAGGATGAAGATACACACAGGTCTTAGTGGTTATTGCTATTTCTAAATACATGTGTTCCAGACAATGACCCAGGGAAAAATTTTCAATAGATACAGTCTATTGTTGTCCCTCTGCTAAACTGTAGGATATGTCAGGGCCTTGCAAATCAGCTTCCCATTGGAGGAGAAATTAGTGATGTATACTTTTAGCATAACTTGTTTTATTTAAACATATACATCAGAGTTGGGCGGTCACAAATGGTATTCAGGGAAACCTCTCTTCCAGGAATCTCAGCACAAGCATCAAAGCCCCACTCCCAGCTCTGTATCAAGAGCTGACTCATCCGAATCGCCCCTCCCCCAACAATACAGCATTTCTTCCAAGATAAAAACTTGTTAGCACACTAAGAAAATAAGCTTATAAGGCAATGTGTAACAGTTTCATCTTCCAACAATATATTTCACCTGGAAGCTGAGCTCTGTAATAACTCAAGACAGCACTTTTAGTTGTGATTTTAATTAGCATGGATGTGATTTATGAGTATAAACCAAAACTTTCATCTATAAACAATGCAGGAATAGAACTTAGTGGAGTGCCACATTAAGCAATCAGTAGTCTAGTGCCAAGCTGACATATCGGAGGCAATTTTTTCATTATCTTTTTTTACTGATGACATAAGGAGCAGAAATACACCAAAGACTGAACTAGGCCCTACTGTCACACAAAGAACAAGCAAGACAAATGACTGCTATAGTTAGATGCACCCATTTCATCTTGAAAGGTAATATTGCAAGGGTTATCTTAGCAATCACTACTAACCAGTATCAGCATAAGCTCACATATATCAATGAATTGTCCCATTATCTTTCTCTTTCATTACTACACAATGAGGACTGAGGGACACTGCTATTTCAACAGTCTGAAGAAAGTGTGCCTTCAGAAAATGGAGCAATGGCAACTGGATAGAGAGAAAGAAGAGATCATCAGAGCTGTGATTTTCAGGTCTAGCTGAGCCCCGGCAGGGGTAGGACCAAAATGGTTGGTTGAGTATAATTAAATAAAAACAAAGTGTGAAGACAACAAACCATATCCCATTCCCAAGCAGAATTATATGAACTAATAAAGTTCAACTAAAGATGCAAGTATATGAATCAGTCAGGAATTAGCCTGGATGGGGGTTCACTTAAATATATGGTTCATTTCTGAGGAAGCTACATGGACTGAGACAGCTTTCAGGCACTGATGCTTAAATTCTCACAAACCATATGAGTACCCATGAAATGAAAATATCTACCTGAAAATTCAATGTAATTATATGAAAAGCAGTGAGAAGGTAATCAAAAGTATTTAATAAATCAAAAAATATAGACTGTCCAACAACAATTGTAAATACATGGATTAGTTAGGAATTACACAGGAATAAATGGTTTCAGAGTAGCAGCCATGTTCGTCTGTATCCGCAAAAAGAAAAGGAGTACTTTTGGCACCTTAAGACTAACAAATTTATTTGAGCATAAGCTTTCGTGAGCTACAGCTCACTTCATCGGATGCATTCAGTGGAAAATACAGTGGGGAGATTTATATACACAGAGAACAGGAGACAATGGGTGTTACCATACACACTGTAACGAGAGTGATCAGGTAAGGTGAGCTATTACCAGCAGGAGAGCGGGGGGAAAAATCCTTTTGTAGTGAAAATCAAGGTGGGCCATTTCCAGCAGTTGACAAGAACGTCTGAGGAACGGGGCTGGGGGGGGATGTTCACTTCAAAATACAAAAATTATGCAGTCAAACTTCTGACAGATATATATATTTTCTATGAAATCCTCCAAAAAGTATAACTTCATAAGTAGTACAGGGTGGGTATTGTGTAGTTAATGCACCAGGATTCTAAAACATATATGTATGATGTATGAGACTAGATCAGTGGTTATAAGTAATTCAGACATTAAATTAAGTAGAGCTGGTCAAAAATTATTTTTTCAATGACCAGAAATGCTGAAGTTTTTCCATTTTGTAAGGTTTAAAATGAACTGATTTTCCATTTTTCACAAAATTTTGTTACTTAGAATTTTTTTTATTGATTTTTTAAAACCAAAGTTGTTTTAAAAATAAAGGTTTCCACTTCCTAAAAATGTTTTGGTAAATGAACAGTGTAGATAACCTTTTTGATGAAAAAAATTTCAATAAATGAACACTTGCAGAAAAATGAACAGTGTTTCAAGAAAAAATTCATTTTGAAGAAAAGGTCATTTTTCAATGAATAAACTTTTTCATTCAAAAAATATCTTGAGCAGCTCTGAAGTTAAACTTCTCGATTATACAACTGGATGGTAAGTGGATGCAGAAAAATTAAAACTGTGCTGTACTTACATTGTAATTAATGTATCTGTATTATGAAGTATGTCCCCTAGTTCTTTGTTAACGTGCCCAAAGGTGTCAAAGTCAGGACGTTTGTACATGAACCTGATCCTGCCATGTGTTGAGCTCCAATAGAGTTGAAAATGTCCAACACCTGGCAGGACTGAGGCTTACAGAAATTGTAAAAGCTAAAGATTACCAGTCTGGTGTTGAGATTTTGCATATCTGACATTATTTTGTAGTTTTGGTGAAACTACAGTAATTAAAGCTAAGGATGGATGAATGTTGATCTAAGCTTTACCACTTGAAACCAGCAGACAATGGCAAAGATCCAAAGAACTGTGAATCATGGGGATTTATTCATTGTATTCTTGTGTGTTCCCCCCAAAGAGTGACACCTATACTAACAAGCACTCTGGAACTAGTCATCACTTACAATGAGGCTAAAATATGTAACAAGTTGCAGAGTTCACTTACCCCACTAAGCCTTCTCAGCTAGGGTGGCAGAAAGGAATTTGTGTTTTATTACAAAATTCTGATTTATTAGCTTTCTAAATGAAGCTATTCATCTGCTACAGCTGCCTACCATATATATAAAAAGCATTATTTATATCTATTAACCTGGAGGCCCTGCCAGTCTTAAGAGTGTGCATTGTAGTGATGGCATTTATCCCTGAAGAAGGCTTCCATCCCACTGGAGTAGTCTGTGTTAAGCATAGGTTAACAAGGTTTCCATTCTTCCTGATGAAAATTTCTTTGGTGCTGTTTTGCTGGAGCTAACTCATTAAGAGTCCTAATGATAGGCAATTTAGGCCCTTGAGAGATATGCTTTTCAAGGGATGCTATTTTTTAAATAGCTTCAGTTGAGTTGCAGTGCTTTTCTTCCACCCCACAATGATAGCAGTCATTAAATAGGTTTTACCATTGACCTTCCACTCAAACAGCCTCAGCTTCATTGGTGTTTACAAAGAGTTGAATGAATGTTTTCAAATATCCTTGGAAATTTAGGTTTTGCAAAAAAGTAAACAGTTAAATATCTGTGGCTCATACAATTCTCTTTTTCTAGTACCCATTATTCCTACATTAGTCTTATGCTGAGTTGTAAGGTTATTATATATATGTGTGTGTGTGTGTGAATATATGTATGAAAATAGCACATATGCATGAAGAATCCAGTGCTTGAAACAGAAAACCTATTGTGCATGTACTAGATTAAGTTTGGTAGCAGTTAATGCAAAATACATGCTAACTAGAGATGCTCCTGAACCAAAACTCTAACTGAACTAACATGGTATCCTGAACACAGCTGGTCATATTGCCCAATGAGAGAGGCACTTCTTTCAATGGGACTCCGGCTGGCTCTAGACAAGGTGGTCTTCTTATAGGTAGCAGTCTTTAAGCAGGAAAAGGGGATCTTCTGGAATCTTGATGGGACTCTCAAGTGTAATAAATCCCACACCAAATTAAAATATGCATGGAGTCTCTACTTGGGGATACAGTCTGCACACCATGAGCACAGGCTAAAGTCTCCTCAGGAAACTTTACAGGAAAACCTCTAGCTAGTAATCCACTGACACTAATGTGAGCAATGCTTACGCTCGAAAGAGCTAACACATGCATACTCCTGGAGGAATTCTGTGCCAAAAAATTAAAAATTTTGCATACAATATTTTACAATTCTGAAAAATTCTATATATTTTATTTGTCAAAATAACAAAATATAATCACACCAGTTTCAATTAATTTTGTAATTTATTTCAAATAACTGTCAGCAAGTATGTCTAACAATACAGACAAGAAAAAAGATTCAGGAAATGTTTTTTGACAAATAGGTTCCTTACTAGGCATACTAATACAGAACTTTGAATAATAATTCATTTAAACTACAATACAGAAACCTATTCCCCACCTCCGTGAGAAGCAGTGCAAAGGCTTGGGGAGTCAGGGGAAACAAAGAAGCTGAGGGAGAGGGAAGTAATTGCTGGAAAGGATCCTGGGAGTGAACCCGGAAGGCTGTGGGGTGTGGGTAGGAGAAGTATGGAAAAGGTTTTTTTGGGGCGGAAGGGGAGGGATTGTCAGGGAGTTGGGGAACATGCAAATCCTGGCTGACCCCTAGCCTCTCCCATTCAGTCAGGCACATCTGCCCAATCCCTGTGTGTCCCTTCCCTACCACTCCCCATTCAAACAGGCATAGCGCCACATGTCCCTATGTGTCCCTATACCCTCACTCAGCTAGGCATAGCTGCTCCTGTCCCCATGCAACCCCGAACCCCCACTCAACCACCCCTACTCTCCCCATCCCCATGTGTCCCTGCACCACTCTCCCCTATGTCCCCTGTGGCCTTGTACCCCCCACTCCCTGGCTCAGTGTTGTCACCCCACTAGCTCCTGTGCCCCAGGCTGTTCCCCTGACTAGTCCTTCTGAACCCCAGTTTGTGACCACTCCAGCAGCCCCAGGTGCCCCACTTGGTCCATCTCCCATCTGTATCCTGTGCCTACTCACCTGACCCCATGGACAGGGCACTGTGAGGAAGGCAGCCTTTCCCCCTCCTTCTCCATGGCTGGCTGCTCTGACCCGTGAGCCACCTGCCCTCTCTTCTCGCACCTCATTAGCCCTGTTGGGAAAAAGGTGTAATTGCAGCATGACCCTTCTCAGGGCTTCCCTTCACCTCCCTGTCAGAATCTGCACAGGGAAAAAAAGCGGGGACACATTAATTCTGTGCTTGTGCAGTTCCGCAGAAGTAACATGCAAGAAGTGGATAGTAACACAGAAGTCACCTTGACAAGGGGAAGAAATGGAAAGGAGGCATTCGTGTAGGATTTGTTTAGCCTTTTTTCTATAAATAGTCCTATAATATAAAATCTACAAATATAACTTCTGACCTTCCCCCCTGCCCCCAAATACCCAGGTGAGGGAAAATCAGATTTGTCATTTTTTGGTTAACTCCCAGTGTTCATTCTGGGTTAGCTAAGGTTATTAAATACTTTAAAACTTCATACTTAAGTAAACAAATGTTACTTGGCTTGTGGACAGTGGGACCCATTGCTACAGGTGAGACACTCCAGTAATAGGGTAAGAGAGGGTGCACAAGGCAGTGATAGTGTGGTAGTCACTCAGGTTCCACACAATGTCTGTGGGAGAGGTAAGATTCTGGCACCATTCAGTGAATGGCAAAACTCCCATTGAGTTCAGTGGAGACAGGATTTCTCCATCGAGTCTACTGTAGAATACTGTCAAACATTACCCAAATTCACTCACAGTTTCCAGCCTCCTGGGTACTTCTGAGTCAGACTGGATCAGGCAGTCCCTCTGTCTTGCTAAGGGTGCCTCCTCTCTTGGTCTCTAGAGTGTCTCTCCAACGCAAGGCCTAACAGGCAGTATACAGGCCCTTTGCTCCCTGATGTCAGTGTAACCCACTCCTGAGGTGTGGTTGAAGCCTTCTCTGTAGAATTCATGCAGGGTTCATGCACTTGGCAACATTCAGGGCGCACCTGGAATGTTGTGTAGGAGCAGTGCACACACGGCTCCTCTCAAGGGCATGAACCTTGGAATCTCGCCCAGATGACATGAACTGTGGGAAGCCTCCCAGGACTGGGCTCAAGGCCCGAGAGCAAGGAATGAGGTAGATAGATATTGGTAAATAAGAATATTAAACAAAGCCAGTGTATTCCTTTTATTTGTTGGAGTATGTAATGCGTGGGGGGAGAGAAAGAATAAAAGAGAGGGTGGAAAGCTGACAGGAGACCAGCCCGTCGGCAGACCAGCCTGCTTGCTTGCTTAAAGCCTTGTTCTGTCTTGTATTTGAACTGCAACACTTCTCCCTTTTTAGAGGTATAGGTCCTAGGTTCATCTATAAAAAGATACCTGGTGCCTCCTCCAAGGGGAACCCCTCCTAGAGCAAGAAACACAGAGGATGTGTCCCTTGGGGAAAATATCCAACACACAATCATATGCAGAGGAGTGTCAGAGTCCACAAAAATAAAATAGGTATCACAATTCCCAGAGTAATAAAACAGTAACTGGGGTTTCTTAGGTATGGGGAACTCAGGACATGGGGATAATGGGAAAAGGGAATAGGATAATAAAAGACAAAATTAACAACACATAAACTCTACCCATCCCAACTTTTACAGCCAAAACATACCACTCTGCTTCTCTCAGCATCTGCCCAGGCAAATAGTGAGTTTAGCCTCCGTCTTTGATGAGTACTGCAGTACTGAACTCAATGGCCAGCTTAAAGCACAATATTAAAATAAACAAACAAGGATATTCTTACAAAGTATCCATACCAAGGATGGTAAGAGCATCCTTGCAGCTTTTGGAAGGAGCAGCAGGTCTAGAACCTGCATTTACAGAGTCCCTGGGTGACAACTGCCTCCATGCCACCACCTAACAGTGCTGGCAGCAGAATCACTCAGCAAGCCATGAGCCTCAGAGAGCCCACACACATGACAGGATGTGCCACCCATGGAGAGCCTGACTGACAGGACATTCCTGATTAGTCCAGACATCCTACTTAAACCTGGGGAGGCTACGGGAAGTTTGTCTGTGTAAGTAGGTGAAACCCCAGCTAGCTGGTGCTTCTGGGTATTGCTCATGATCCGTAGTTCCTGATCTTGGCTTTACCTCCTGGGTCTGATACTCAGTTTCTGATTTGGCCTTGTTTTTGACTTCTGATTCCTGACCATGGATAGACAAATGACTCTGATTCCTGATGCTCCTGGCTCTAGTCACTAGTGGTTGCTCATGACCTGGCCCCAATAGCTCTCTGGTCTGAATGTGCAGTTAGAATGGCTCTTGGTAGCCTGACCGTAACTCTCCACAACCTCCTGGGTGTCTGGTCTCTGCTGAGATGACACTGCTCCATGTCCCAGAAATCACAAAAGGATTGTGTCTTCCCTTGGTAGGTATATGGAGGGTAGAAGAGTCCTTTCTGGGTGTGATGCTTCTTTCTCTGCGTCCGCTGCACACCAACAGCAGCCAAACGCAAAGCAAAACCAAATCCTTTGTCTTGGAGTTGTGGCTTATGACTAGTCCTAGTAATGTTGCTAGCCAGTTCTATCTCCGCCCTGGAGTCTAGGCAATCTGAGAGTCCCAAGGCTCTGCCACCATTACTGCTGTACTGCAGGGGTGAGTCCCCTAGAGGCTCAGTGTGGTATTTCAGGGTGACCTCCACCAAAGGGGTTACGTCAGTGTGAGGCACTGGATCTTGCAGTGGATAAGATGAACCTTCTGAGCTCCTGCTCTGATTCTCCAAAATGTCAGGGCAGTTTTTTTCCTCAGCTTTTTACTCTTTTCCCTGGGGAAATTTCCTATCTTCTGTTTTGTTCAAGAGGGCCCTAGTGACCTTTCCCAGCCTTTATTGGCTACTTTCTGAAGAGGTAAGCATTTGTGTTAATGGTAGTTGGAGCCAAAAATCAGTGCTCCAATCAGAAAGGTTTAGGGAAATTTTAATCCTGGAATCACTGTTCCAAGTGAGACTGTATTTTACCAGTACACAAGCCCTTGGGCTCTGCAGGAAAACATGGGCACAATGGCAAGGCTTGAAACAAATGCTAACGCTGTGGGGTTAACACAAGTTTGACATCATAGCATGCAATCTGCATATTGCCTCTTTGAGGGATTTGCAGCATCACAGAGGGACAATATTGCCATCATTTTCCAAGCATGTCCATTAATTTTAGGTGCCTCAGTATCTGGGTGACCAACTTGATTGCTTAAAGCTGGGAAGACAAGAGGTACCTAAAATCAGTGCCCATTTTTCGAAAATTTGAGCCCGTCTGTGCAGCAAAACTTGTATCAAGAACTGCATTTAGATCCAAACCCTCACAAAACTTAGATTTGGTTGTACCCTCCCAGATTTTGAAGTGTTCATCTTCAACATTTTAGTTTCCCCTATTAAAGAGCTAGTAGTCAGTCTCAAATTTGGATTAAATCCAGCTCCTCAAAGTCAGATGCAGGTTTGGGGTTTCCTGGAATGTCTTTAGCTTATACTCTGCACTAAGTGTTGCTAAAACGTTTGTTAGGTCTCAGTCCATCTCTGTTTTAAAATCAACAAGCAAAACCCATGAAGCACTGGTGATAAAGATTCTCTCTATTTTTTTTTATAGAATAAGGAGAAAAACAAATACAAATGGTCCCAGGATTGCTATGCCCTGGAGCAATTGGTGGGGATACTACCCAGATAAACTAGATGTAGGTTGAATTTTTGAGGCTATCTTTTTTTTTTATCCAAGAGTTGCAGCTCAAAAAACCAGTGGTGCTTGGAATAATTTAACTGCCTTAGTCTACCAGTATCGGTTAATGTTATTTCTGGATGTGCTCCCTTCAGGAAACAATTTTTCCTGCTTTATTATTATTTTATTTGCAATTGATGTCCACAGAAAAGCTATGTAAACAGTTTGTGAATGTGTCCCTCTCTATATATCAAAGTAACCTTAGGCACTACCCCAAACAGCATCAGTGGCTTATGGCTAGGGCTAGAAGAATAATTTTTACCGGTAAATATTGGTAAACTGGTGAAAAAATATTTCCATCAATAATAATAAAAATTTCCAGATAGGCAAAATAAGAAGAATGCTGCTTGAGAACTTAGAGTTTGATTTAAGGATATCTACTTTGTATATTTTGACATGTGATGTTGACAATTTGTGTTTTTAACAATTATAAAACGTTAACTTTTTGAATCTCAATGTCTACTGGCAATAAATATCTGTCTGATCCCACCCTGTAATTTTTCACCAGTGTGAAAATGTAAGTTGATCAAAAATAGAAAAAAAATCATAATTTTGTGCACTGAATATTTAAATTTCTTCATATTAAAAAAACTTAAAAATAAACATCAATATTATCTGTCAATTTCTTAAAAATCAAATTCTTCTAAGCCTACTTATAGAAACTACAATAGGTTATTTTATAGTGTCTAGAGTCTCACTGTGGGCAAATTGAAGGTGAATGAATTTTATGACATCATTTAAACCAAATACATTATTTCACAACTTGTCTTGTGATGTAGATTAAAAGAGTCAGCGACCTTCACAAAGAATCCTTATAAACTGTTACTTCCTATTTTTGTACTAGTCCCCATGCTATTAGGCAATAAAAAAAGGAAAAACTTTGCAATGTGGTTATTGTCTCTATTAGCAATACAAGGTAATTGGCCATCAGAGATTTTTCATCAGCCTTTCCTTATATTTTAGGCAGAGCTCTCCTGAAGAGAAATATATGGTTAGAAACCAGCACGAAAATGCTGTAGGGTCCTGTTGATGGACGTTGCTAGGAAGACATATCTGGGGAAAAGCATTCAAGATTTTACATTGTCTGACCTATTTACTGTGCACTTCTGCTATTATTTGAATTAAATTGTTGCAATTATTCAGAGTAAACAAATTCATTAGTCATGTTCCGTAAATAAAATCATGCTAGGCTTATTTTCTAATCACTCATTGCGGTTTCTAGATTTGCAGTATGGAGATGAATTCATTAAATATCAGTGCCCTGTATTTATCAGGCTATACTTATCGACACATCATTTAAGCATTGTATCACACATAAAATTAAATCAGCCACTATCACAAGCCGAGAAAGGAATTCAGAATTGGAAATATGCTAAACAGTTCAGTAGAAGTGAGGTGGCTGTGAATATCCCTTGATTAGAGATGGGTGGGAGTTAAAATACTTAATCTACTGACACTTTAATAGTGGGGCTTAAGGACACTTTAATAGTGGGGTTGGGAGAGAAACTAGGAGTCAAATTGTCTGTGCCCAGCATTGAATAATCTGTACCCTGTCCAAATGAGGGTTATTGAGGAGTCATTGCGGAGAAACTAAATGAATTCTTTGCTTCAGTCTTCATGGCTGAGGATGCTAGGGAGATTCCTAAACCTGAGCTGTCTTTTGCAGGTGACAAATCTGAGGAATTGTCACAGATTGAAGTGTCACTAGAGAAGATTTTGGAATTAATTGAGAAACTTAACAGTAACAAGTCACCGGGACCAGATGGCATTCACCCAAGAGTTCTGAAAGAACTCAAATGTGAAATTGCAGAACTATTAACTATGGTTTGTAACCTGTCCTTTAAATCAGCTACTGTACCCAGTGACTGGAAGATAGATAATGTAATGCCAGTATTTAAGAAGGGCTCTAGAGGTGATCCTGGCAATTACAGACCAGAAGGTCTAACATCAGTACCGGGAAAATTAGTTGAAACAAAAGTAAAGAATAAAATTCTCAGACACATAGAAGAACATAAATTGTTGCGCAAAAGTCAACATGGTTTCTGTAAAGAGAGATCATGTCTTACTAATCTATTAGAGTTCTTTGACGGGGTCAACAAACATGTGGACAAGGGGGATCCAGTGGACATAGTGTACTTAGATTTCCAGAAAGCCTTTGGCAAGGTCCCTAACCAAGGCTCTTATGCAAATTAAGTTGTCATGGGATAAGATCCTTTCATGGATTGAGACCTGGTTAAAAGACAGGGAACAAAGGGTAGGAATAAATAGTAAATTTTCAGACTGGAGAGGGGTAACTAGTGGTGTTCCCCAAGGGTCAGTCCTAGGACCAATCCTATTCAACTTATTCATAAATGATCTGGAGAAAGGGGTAAACAGTGAGGTGGCAAAGTAAAGCACATTGGAAAAAATAACCCCGACTATACATACAATATGATGGGGAGCTAATTTAGCTACAACTAGTCAGGAGAAAGATCTTGGAGTCATCGTGCATAGTTCTTTGAAGACACCCATGCAGTGTGGAGCGGCAGTCAAAAAAGCAAACAGGATGTTAAGAATCATTAAAAAAGGGATAGAGAATAAGACGGAGAATATCTTATTGCCCTTGTATAAATCCATGGTACACCCACATCTTGAATACTGCGTACAGATGTGGTCCACTCATCTCAAAAAAGATATATTGGCATTAGAAAAGGTTCAGAAAAGGGCAACTAAAATGATTAGGGGGTTGGAAAGGGTCCCATATGAGGAGAGATTAAAGAGTCTAGGACTTTTCAACTTGGAAAAGAGGAGACTAAGGGGAGATATGATAGAGGTCTATAAAATCATGAGTGGTGTGGAGAAAGTGAATAAGGAAAAGTTATTTACTTGTTCCCATAATATAAGAACTAGGGGCCACCGAATGAAATTAATGGGTAGCAGGTTTAAAACAAATAAAAGGAAGTTCTTCACTCAGTGCACAGTCAATCTGTGGAACTCCTTGCTTGAGGAGGTTATGAAGGCTAAGACTATAACAGGGTTTAAAAGAGAACTGGATAAATTCATGGAGGATAAGTCCATTAATGGCTATTAGCAAGGATGGGTAAAGAATGGTGTCCCTAGCCTCTGTTTGTCAGAGGGTGGAGATGGATGGCAGGAGAGAGATCACTTGATCATTACCTGTTAGGTTCACTCCCTCTGGGGCACCTGGCATTGGCCACCGTCAGTAGGCAGGATACTGGGCTGGATGGACCTTTGGTCTGACCCAATATGGACATTCTTATCTTCTTATGGGGTATCTGTTTAACTGAAAAAACAACAAGGAGTCCGGTGACACCTTAAAGACAAACAGATTTATTTGGGCATAAGTTTTTCAAAAGCTTATGCCTGAATAAATCTGTTAGTCTTTAAAGTGCCACTGGACTCCTTGTTGTTTTTGTGGATACAGACTAACACGGCTACCCCCTGATATTTAACTGAAAGTACCTTCAACACCAAAAGAGAAGAAATTCTGTTTTCCTTAACAGAATTACTGGAGCTAATCATCTCATCTGATTCATTGATTACATGAAGCAAGAGAGGGTTGGTGGTTGTTTCTTTGTAAAAATGCTCATGTGGAGAACAGTTGGTACAACTGTATACTTCAACCCTGACAGAATTCATCCCATTGTTTTATAGCTATAGCTGATAATGTTAACTTTGTTCATTAAGAGCTGTCCCGTGTGAATTGTTTTTGTAGAGTGTAAGGAACCTGTCCATCGTGGTCTTCATATCCAACTCAGCCAATTCTTAAGCTAAAGCCACTGTGGTGACCATCGCATAGTCATTTGTTTCTACTGATTTATAATTTCATAGCAACCCAGTGTTCATCATCTTTATGGTAGAAAAACCTGTCTGACTACTGAGATGATCTGCACTGATACTATAGAGCGTCATGTGGAACTTGTGCACCAAAGTTCCTGTGGTCAAAGCCAGCCTTTTAGATAAAACAAATGCAGAGGGTCCCAGTGAAAACTGCTTCAGAATACAATATTTCCCTGCACGTGGGGATGGACTGGCCATTCTATGTCAGTAAGTTTACATGATCTTCTGAGAGGACATTCATACACTTTACCCTCTATAGAGTCTGTTTGTGCTGTTCTCTTCTTTCTTTACAAGTCCTCAATCCCAAAGTGCCCTTTTGGGGGACCTTCTGTTCCCAGAACTCCCTTGGTTCACTGGTCAGGGTTACACTTAGAAGCAGCTTCCATGTTCTTGTGACAGTACCACTGAAAGGGACATTGCTATGTTGACTGAGAGTCCACATAAAGAAGTACTTTAATTGTGATGAGCATTTAATTGATGTGTTTAGACCCAAAGAATATCTTCTGTACTCCAGAGGAATTGGGAAAAACCACTTGCCACAGCATTTTCTCACTGCCTGACTGAAAACTGCTCTGCTGATTACAGAAAAGTGATATTAAACGATCCAGAGAATGACAGTGTAGATGGGAAAGGATGCAGGAGGTTTGTGATTACTGAACCTAAGGTTCAGTTTATACAGGCCAATTTTATATTATGGAGGAAATCTTTTGTGTGGCTTGGATTTGATCCCTGTACTTTATTTTAACCACTTCACAGTTGCAATTTATTTTATGTCGGCATAGTTAGTCAGTCTAATGGTATAGGGTGAACTAATGTATCTGAAAGTTGTAAAAGGTTCAGCCAGGTCCATGGAGTGGAAACCACCTGGAAATTCCTTACTAGGATATCTTTGGCATGGGGAAGTGAGAAATAATGAGGAGGACAGGTCACTGTTTCAGAGTGATCTGAATCACTTGATAAACTGGGCACAAGCAAACAATATGCATTTTAATATGGCTAAATGTAAATATATACAACTAGGAACAAAGAATCTAAGCCATACTTAGAGGATGGGGCTCTATCCTGGGAAGCAGTGACTGAAAAAAAAATTGGGAGTCATGGTGAATAATCAAATGAACATGAGTTTCCAGTGTGATGCTGTGGCCAAAAGAGCTAATGTGATTCTGAGATGCATAAACAGGGGAATCTCAGGTAGGAGTAGAGAAGTTATTTTACCTTTGTATTTGGCACAAGTGTGACCTCTGCTGACAATACTGAGTCCATTTCTGCAGTTCAGCTGATAGATTGGAGGCGGTTTAGAGAAGAGCAACGAGAATGATTAAAGTATTAGAAATTTTGCCTTATAGTAATTGTCTCAAGGAGTTTAATCTATTTAGCGTAACAAAGAGAAGGTTAAGGGGTAACTTGATGACAGTCTATAAATACCTATATGGGGTACAAATATTTAATAATGGACTCTTCAATCTAGCAGAGAAAAGCATGATCGAATGGCTGGTATTTGAAACTAGACATGGGCTCCTCTGTCTAGCAGAGGAAGGCATGATCCAATGGCTGGTATTTGAAGTTAGATAAATTAAGACTGGAAATAAGATGTAAATTTTTAATGTTGAGGTTAATTAACCTTTGAAACAATTTACCAAGGGTCATGGTCTATCACTGACAATTTTTTAAAATCAAGATTAGATTTCCTCCCCAAAATATATGTTCCAGGAATTATTTTGGGGAAGTTCTATGGCCTGTGTTATACAGGAGGTCAGAGGAGAGAATCATAATGGTCCCCTCTGTCCTTAGTATCTATGAATCTATGACGTCTCTGCTCTGATTTAATGACAGGTTATTAGGACACATGCAAGAATCACTGGGTGAAATTCTCTTTTCTGTGAAAGGCAGGAGGTCAGACCAGATGATCACCATAGTCTCTTTTGGCCTTAAAAAGCTATGAATCTATAAAATATACAGGACACATGCTTGTGCAATGTGGGATTTTAAAATATGTATCATTTGGGATGATGGGTACAACTCAGTCTTTCCTTTGGCCCTTGTGAATAATGTTACCATCCCAGAACTCATGCTGATAAAGCCTTTATACTGCACTGCAACTGAGATGGGTTTACCTCACTCTGGTGCAACCTGGAACTGGGGTACCAAATGAGCCCTCTGGCTCACCAGCCTGGGCTCCCTCTCACACTGTGCTACTGTGACAAACTGCAGAATACCCTCACACAGACTTTTACACAGGCAGGGACGCACTCAGCTGCAGTTACATGAATGCTTCTCCTCAGCCACTCATGAACTAACAATAGAGCGACTCCAGTTAGCTCCCTCTGAGCTCCACAGCCTAGGACCCCAGAGCTGTACTCTCCTGCTGTGGTCAAAAGCCTGACCATTAAAGATTATTACCCCATCCACCCCTCCCTCAATGTAGAGAGGACAATGCATCAGCACTTATTCCTGAGCAGATTCCCCTCGCACTTCGAGCAAACTACACTATTTTAGGTAAAAATATAAAACAGATTTATTAACTACAGAAAGATAGATTTTAAGTGATTATAAGTAACGAGCACACAGATCAAAGCAGATTACCTAAGAAATTAAACAAAATTGCAATCTAAGTTTTATACACTACTTAGGATTTGAATCAAGCAAGCTCTCACCCAGTTAAATAGTACAAGCAGATTAGCTTTTGCATACACAGGCAGGAATCCTCCTTTTTAGCCTGGGACCAGCACTTCCTCAGTTCAGTCTTTGTTCCTAAGGTGCTTTCAGGTGTTCTGTTGTAGGGGAGTGAGGCCCAATGGTGATGTCACTTCCCCCTTTTATAATTTCTTCCATGTGGCAGGAACTTCTTTGTTTCAAGCCAAGCCCCCCCGCCACAATTTGTGGAAAAATACAGGCATTAAAATGGATTCCAGGATCACACGATCTAGTCACATGCCCTTGCATACTTCAGTGAGTCATGGCCAGCCATTATCTAGATGCCGACTGATGCATCCACAGGTGAGGATAAGCTTTTCCCATGGTCCATTGTTTTTGTTGATGGTCCATTCTTAATATGCTGGCTAGACTGGATATAAAGCTTTGTGGATGTTACCCAGGAGCAAGCACATTTGAAATACAGCTGCATAGTCAATATTTATAACTCCAGATACAAAAATAATACATGTATACCAATAGAATAATCATATCCAGCAAATCATAACTTTTCTATTGACACCTCACATGACATATTTTGTACAAGATGCATCATTATTATGTCATAATCATAACATTATCATATCACTATGGTGAACATGGGGTGCAGAGTGTCACAGCAACATGATGAATTCCCTGTGTTTGTTTATACAAAGAGGCAGAACTATGGTATACAAAAATACAGTATTCAAAAAGAATGCACTGATTTACCTCTTCTTGGTGTAAGGTGAAAAATATGAGTGAATCACACACATTGACAATGCTTTACTTTTTAATCTGCACCTTCTGGGTGCTGTATTCTTTGCCAGAGAAAAATAACCATGGGAAAGATTATATAATCTTAAAATTACCAGAATTTGATTTGAATGCTTAACTGTTTGATTGGTCTAATTTGAAGACAATTAGGTTGCACGGGTATAACTGAGACTTGATTTAGTTCGAAATTTAAATACAGGTTTCGATACAGGAGAAGGAAAGAATCCAACTTGAATTTCAGATCCCCAAGTTGAGTAGCCAGGGTTCAGTTACCAAAAAAAAAAAAAATCCCTTTAAATAACGCACATTCCACATGGAAATTGCTGAGACACAAACAAACATCAGTTACTACTATATGGTGTAATTTTGTCCTTTTTGGGTATAAACTGGAGCAGGCTATGAGAATATCAAGTTAATGCTGTTATTGCCCACTTTGCTGACACTGTAACTAACTCTTAAGGAGATGTTAATGGACTCCAGCTAAACGACTCAGCTGAACAGTTTCGTTTAACAGACACTGCAGAATGGTAGAGGAATGAATACTTGCTAGCAACTCTATTTTATATTCTGATTAGGTCACAAAATTATCCCCCTGCTTCTTCTGTGCTATCCTCAGGGAAAGGGCCTGGACTGTGGATGAGGCCTGGCCAGGGGCCTGACCCCCTTTTCTCTCCCCTTCTGTTCCAGAAGGTACTAACTGTCTTTCTCCCTGCAGACAGCCTCTCCTTCACTCTCCCCTGCAAGGGGGAATCACTGGACACTGAGAAGGGAGCTGGGAAGCCTCTACTGACTATGTGAATCACTGAACCTGCTTTATCAACCCTCTGTGGGAAGAGAAGCAGTGTGCTGTGACCACACCCCAGTAGATGGGGAGAGATAGGCACCTAAAGAAAGAGATCCACCAAAGCCAGCGCATTTGTGGGGAGCAACCAAACTAACTGTGTCCAGACTACAGGCAGGTGCTTGGCCACTTCTTTTACAGCTGAGATAAAGAATGAACACATGACCATTATATTGTTTGTTGATGGTAAATGTGGTGACATCTGGTGACAGGAATTGGGAGATCAGTGAATTTAATCAATGTATTTAGCAACTATATTTAATCTTATTGTATATGGTATGGGACACATCACAAAACAGTTCCCCAACCTCCATCCCTGCCTAGTTCCCTGGCAAATTTCTCTAAACCTCCTGAGTGATGCCTAAATTACAATGTAATTATTTTGTGTGATTGTGACAAGAAAAAATTGAACATAAAATCTGTTAAATGAATTATAAAACATTAGACTTATGTCTTTTCATGTGACTCAGTATGGAAGGAAGATCGTGGATCCACACATATATTGGCAAATAAAAATGTTTTTTTCTGATGTAAAGAAGGAAAATATTGAACTATTGTATAATTTCCTATGCCTGCTTATCTCCAACATTCTCTCTCTCTCTTTCTCTGCAAAGTGCCATTCCTACATTCTCTGAGGGAATCAAAGCTCAGATGGGTTGTTTAGATGTTACTCTTGTTTATAAATATTAGGCCATCCAATCAATGTACAGAAACAGTACTATGTAATTTGCCACAGGTGGCAGCTTGAATAGTGAATTATGAATAACTTAATCAGCAGTTATAATCAAATTGTCTACTGTGTTAATGTCAGATATTTTTGCTTGTGTCCTAGACATTTTTATCTTTCCAGTATATTAAGAGCATCCCCAATGGACTTGAACATCTTTCCTTCATACATATACATTGGACCCCTATCCTGTACCATCTCTTTGTCCCCAAAGTCCATAAGACATGAACATTCAGTTAGAAATTTCCTGTATAAGCTACATGCCAAGAATGACAAGGTACTTTAACTTCATTAGAAGATTAAAAAAAGAAAGCTTGACAGTAAAAATAACCTATTTGGATGGGCTGGTCAGTATGTGTGTGTGTGTGTGGGAAGGCGGGGGAGGGGGAAGTAACATCTGGAGAGGATCAAATCTAATCTTTGAAGCTGAAGATTAGTCTACAACAGGCACAGCTCGGTGAAAATGATTCTACAAGAGCCAGTCATTGCTATTTCTAAGACATTGCATTTGTGGTGACAAATGACTCGACTGTAGGGTGGAGTATTACCCCAAAGCAAATCATCAAACCACCATGTTGTGCCATCTTCTTGTATCCAAATACCTGAGCGCTTGGTTAGAAATTCCTTATGTGAGCCACATGACAAGACAAATAACTGCTGTTTAAATTGAAAACATGAAGGAAGATTTTAACCTATCATTATTTACATGTTGATAATCCTTAAACATTGCAAAAAGGTGCACCATGATTTGTGCTCCTAGAAAGCAACCCATCTTACATACTCTCAGACACATAGCTATTCCAACCTACATCACATATCAGTCAATCAGACTGCTCATGGAGTAAGGGACTATTCAATGTAAACAAGGGGATCAGAATCTGTACCAGGAATGGCAGATACTTCACTCCTCGTGTTCAGTGTATGAAGATATATTACCTTTAGATGCTTCCAAGACAGAACAGGGAGCACTTTAATAATTGTTACTCTGTCTGGCATCTCCAAATAAATGCAGGCCCAAACTGGAAACTTGTATCCAAACCTTTCTGAACATAGCTGGTTAAAATAAAGCTGAGCCCCGATCTGAACCATACCATACCATAGTTTTATAAAATCAATGCCCCACAGATAAATATCATAGACTTTTTCAATGATAAATATCATTGTTCTTGCTGCATATCTAGGTAGTTTATGATTCTATCTCTGAAAGGTCCATTGCAAATTCATACCATCAATTTCTGGCTGAAGTTAAAGTGATCTATGTTGCTTTTTAAAAAGAGTAACATGGATAAAACATAAAGGCTTATCTATGCTTGGACTCTTTTTTAAAATCTTTTATGCATATTTGTTGTATTCTTTTAATTATTGTTGTAGCTGATGATCATATCTTATATGCACATTGCTGCATTAATGATGCAAGCCATTTGTTCCCTAACCAGACCATTAATACATATACTATACATATTATCCTTTAATTGGTTTCCAGGACCTGACTAATACAGCAACATTAGTATTTTTGAAAGCTTTTATTTCTTATACTTCACACAGTGAGTTGACATTCAAAGGACTAGAATTGCTGGACTCACCTTTTACTGCTAACGATTAAAGGCTTTTTAGGCTCTTACTGGTTGTCAGTATGTAGAATTCACTGCGGCAGAACATCAGAGTCATAAACTGCAGCTGAATTTTTAAAACAGCTGGATATTTTTATGATCAATACTTATTACCTCACTCACCTTATCTCTTACAAATATTTCTTTTATTGGACCAAGTTCTGTTGGTGAAGCTTTTGCGTTTACACAGAGCTCTTCTTCAGGTCTGGAAAAGTTCGTCACAGCTAAATACAAGTTGGAAAGGATTATTAAGCATAAGGAGTAAACACATGTGGAAGAGACCATTCAAGGTGAAGCGGGCAATTAACATCTCTGCACTCATAGGACAAAGGCGGGTTAGTGGATTACGGACTAGTGTAATATGAAGCCATAATCCAGTGTGTTTTCTGATTCCATTAATATTAGTGTCAAGCAAAGTTATAAAGTTAAGCTCCCAGGCTCATCTTTTTGAAGGTGGTGTGCAGGTTTCCTTTGAAGAGGACAAGTAAGAGCTCAGAAACAGAGCAATTATTTTGTGAAATATCACCCCTGGGTGAACATTTATCTGTAATGATGCCTGCTACGGTAAGAGTAAACAAATACTATACTCGAGGACACGAACTAATGAGCCCAACAGTCCCAAAGAAAGTTTTTCCTCATGTGTAGCATTACAAAAGTGACAAGTGCATTTTGGAAGTTTCCCCTCACCTCTGCCCCTTTCTTCTGTAACATCAGGCACTGACCATTCTGAGGAGCAAGACACTGAACACGACAGACTAATGATATGACACAATATTGTTTCTGTTGCTTTGCATTGCTTTTTTATATACTTTTCCACCTGGTATTTTTGCTGAATGGATTTTTCACAAGTCGCAGTATTAGTGTTTGATCTCACTTCCTTAGTTGTGCTCTTCTGTGATGAGCTACATCAAAAGGAATGCAATGCATTGTTGTTTTGATTATGGTAACATCTAGGAACCCCAAACAAGGAGTATTTGCATTGGGCACCATACAGACATGGAACAAAGGAGACAGTCCATGCCCCACAGCGCTTACAAGTACCAAACAGGGTGCAACAGGACAGAAGGACAAAACAGAGTGTGGGCTGGAGGATGTGATTGTAATGCTTTCAGAAATACAATATAGTAAAAAGACTTACTGGCAGCTGAATAAGTAGAATAACTACAGTATTGTGGGAAGTAGACATTTTGTGGAAGTTTGACATTTATTTTAATACTGTAGGAGTGTATGTCAGGTTGTCAGCAGAAGTCATAAGCGCAACTAAAACCAAGGTTAATAGTTAATAACATGCAATGTGTGGGGGTGGGGTGGGGGGAGCTAGTCTTCTGGCTAGTAAATAAAATACACCACAGAATAAAATGTACCAATTTTTGACCTTCAGCGGGATGTGTGGGTGGAAAGGTGTGAGGGAGGCAGGGGGAGGGGGATACACTTGAAAAAAATATATCCCATGAGGCTAAGAAGCAGAATTCTGTGTATGAGTCTGTTGGTTTCTGTATCTTTTGTGTGACTCACTGGTTGGAACCACAGCAAACAAAAGGGCCATTCCATGTGGCAGGTGTTCTGAGGGGCTAAGTTGCACTGCAGAAGCTGGAACCAGCTGTTTGCAGAGACAGTAACCTGGATGCACTCCCAGAAGTCAATGGTAGCAGTACCACTACCAGGTCTGACTGCAGACATTTAAGAAGCTTATAACTGGTGTTTTTAATCTATACACTGAAATCTGCCTCCCTGCACTCCCCTGAAATTGCAGGCACTAAGATACCATGGTAATTAGTGTGGTATAAATATCTGGAGGGATGGAGAAGCTGGGAGAACAGTGGAGCAGCTGCAAAACCAATTTAAATGGTAGGCATACTACTTTAAATACATTCATTGTATTCAGATCTCATTGTGAGCAGGACTTTTTTAAATTTGAAATTTAAATATGCAATTTAGTGCAGGGTAGTTGTTGCTGCCTGCCAACTTGGTAAGTGCTAGCTTTGTTTATTCTTTAGTAAGCTCATCCTCTCTGTTCTAAGCCAAGGCAAGTTCTCACTGGAGTAATTGATAGGGAAGAAAACACAAGAAGGGGAGGAAAAATAAGATATCTAGCAACAAGGGTCACATTTAAAATAGCCATTACATCTCTTATTATAGGGAGGAGTTACACTGAAATTACTCTCTAATTACACTGTGGTTATACTTATCATATCTACAATTACAAGTGCTTTATAAAAGTGGAAGATTAACTAGTTGCTACTATCCCTTTGGTTTAATAATTAATGCATTACACTGTAGCAATTCTGACTGCATACTTTTTGATATATGCTCATATTACAAAACCTATAATGCAACACTAAGAGTTTGTGTTCTATTATAACTAAGACAATCCTACAGCTTCTAGGGAAATTAGAATAAAAGATACACTGACTGACACCAAACATATGTTTTAGAGCTGACTAAATGACACTGTTTGTACAATTACATAATGCACAGAAGGAGCCCTATTTTCAGAAGACATTTTGTAAAATATAGAACTTTGTATCCTTCAGCTTTATTCTCAGGATGAAACTGACAAACATTTGATGTTCTCCTTAGAATGATGTATATTACATAATTTATAATTCCACAGCTTGCTACATATTTACTCTCTAACTTTATCAGTAATACTGTTACATCCTTGTATTAAGAACAGTCTGGTACAAAAAAGATTATGTGGAATAAAATGATATTATGGAAACAGCTGAAAGTCATGCCTTGAAAGGTGCCAGAGTCATAATAATAATAGAATCATAGGACTGGAAGGGACCTCAAGAGGTCATCTAGTTCAGTCCCTTGTGCTGATGGCAGGACTAAGTATTATCTAGACCATCCCTGAGAAGGTATTTGTCTAACCTGCTCTTAAAAATCTCCAATTCCACAACCTCCCTAGGCAATTTATTCTAGTGCTTAACCACCTTGACAGTTAGGAAGTTTTCCTAATATCAAACCTAAACCTCCCCCGCTGCAATTTAAGTCCATTGCTTAAACCCAGAGATTAAGGAGAACAATTTTTCTCCCTCCGCCTTGTAACAACCTTGTATGTACTTGAAAACAGTTATGTCCCCTCTCAGTCTTCTCTAGACTAATCAAAGCCAACTTTTTCAATCTTCTCTCATAGGTAATTTTTTTATCTTTAATCATTTTTATTGCTCTTCTCTGGACTTTCTCCAATTTGTGCACATCCTTCCTGAAATGTGGCGCCCAGAACTGGACACAATACTCCAGTTGAGGCCTAACCATTGCTGAGTAGAGCGGAAGAATTACTTCTTGTGTCTTGCTTACAACACTCCTGCTAATACATCTCAAAATGATGTTTCCTTTTTATAGATTCATAGATATTGAGGTCAGAAGGGACCATTATGATCATCTAGTCTGACCTCCTGCACAACGCAGGCCACAGAATTTCACCCACCACTCCTACAAAAAAAACCTCTTTCTTTCTTTCTTTCTTTCTTTCTTTCTTTCTTTCTTTCTTTCTTTCTTTCTTTCTTTCTTTCTTTCTTTCTTTTGCAAATGTGTTACACTGTTGACTCATATTTAGCTTATGATCTACCATGACCCCCTAGGTCTCTTTCCACAGTTTTCCTTCCAAGGCAATTGTTTCCCATTTCGCATGTGTGCAGCTGATTGCTCCTTCCTAAGTGGAGTACTTTGCATTTGTCCTTCTTGAATTTCATCCTATTTACTTCAGATCATTTCTCTAGTTTGTCCAGATCACTTTGAATTTTAATCCTATCCTCCAAAACACTTGCAACCCCTCCTCGCTTGGTATCATCTGCAAACTTTATAAGTGTACTCTCTATACCATTATCTAAATCATTGAAGAAGATATTGAACAGAACCAGTCCCAGAACTGATCCTTGTAGGACCCCACTTGATATGCCCTTCCAACTTGACTGTGAAACCCTGATAACTACTCTCTAGGAATGGTTTTCCAACCAGTTATGCACTCACCTTATAGTAGCTTCATCTAGACTGCATTTCCCTAGTTTGTTTATGAGATCATGCGAGACAGTATCAAAAGCCTTATGAAAGTCAAGTTATACCACATCCACTGCTTCCCTCTTATCTACCAGGCTTGTTACCCTGTCAAAGAAAGCTATTAAGTGGTTTGACATGATTTGTTCTTGACAAATCCATGCTGACTGTTATTTATCACCTTATTATCTGCTAGGTATTTGCAAATTGATTGCTTAATTATTTGCTCCATTATCTTTTCGGGTACTGAAGTTAAGCTGACTGGTCTGTAATTCCCTGGGCTGTCCTTATTTCCTTAATATTTTGTTTCCTAGATTCCTTCTTCCCTTTAATTTCCTTAATAGTGTGTGTACCAGGTTGTTCCTGCAGTATTCATTCTATTGTGAAGCTTTGAAATATGGCAAGAAGTTCCTGCATCTTTGTGGTCACAATGAAGTTCAATGGGAAGCCAAACTGCATACATATGGCTGATAATGAGCAGCATCAGCTCTAAAGGTATTGTACCAGTAGGTGTATCAATGTGCAGCTCAGAAAGCTCTCTAAGGACACTGAGATGTCAGGGAGTCCAGTCTCAACTGTCTGTTTAACAGACACCAGTGGCATTTTTCACTGTCAGAAATGTGTTCAGGCTAAAAAGTTCACTAATCAATTGAGACACATCACTAGTATTTATCAGATCCCATGCAGGTTATTGCTACACACGTTATAACCTTCAGACTGCAAAGGTTTAATCTTACCGTCGGCAGCTGAAGGATTGGTTTTGCCAAAAGTAGAGTCCCTACTAAAACCAAGGACTGTCAGTCAGCTATGAAAATGTCACAGCAACGCCACATCAAACTTTTATAGAAAGAAATAGTTACTGAAAATCATTGCCGCCACTTGTGTGTTCACTGACCGACATGAAATAACTTGGCAGTCTCTACCCAATTACTAAAGAACTGGAGTGGGCCACATGACAGAAGACTAGCTCTACAGCTGCAGTTATCTCCCTTAGTGGAAGACTCAGCAGACAGCCAATGAACACACTGTAATATATCTCAAGCTTAAAAAAACCCAACGTAGATGTTAAGGGTGAGAGTATGTATCAGTAACGTAAGGGTAAAAAAATTACAGGAGCTATGGTAATTATTCCCCCAAACTCAGAAAATTCAGAGCTAAGCTTACACTTAAGAGCAACCCAAACATTAAGATACAGAAATGCAGTTAAGGCATCCAAACAAGTTTAACTCAGCCCCATAGAGACACCCATGCACTAACAATATAATTAAAATATTTGGTATTGGTGGTCAGAGATTAAATTAAATTGATTTTTCCCCCTCATGGTGTCAACTGCAACAATTATGTAAGCTTTTATCCTTATTTACACTAATCTTACATCTATTTTAACAGGTATCTTGGATTTTTTGTTTTGAACCATTATTAAAAGTTTCATACATGAATGCTAAAGAAGAAACCCAAAGAGGATGTTGCCATGAATTGATAGTTCTGTGAGATGCCCAAAACACTTATTGAAAACAGACATTTCCCATGAAAGTGTCTTTCAACAAAAAGCCATTGTGTGTCAACACATCTGAGGGAATTTTTTGACAGGTTCTAGCCCAGGCCCACTGGAGAAGCCCCCAGTCGCTGCAGATGTGCATGATCGAGCATTAGCTGAGGCTATCACAACCACAAGTAGGCAAATTTCCCACAGACAGTATCGTAGTTCCAAATTCTGATCTTGTTCACGGTAGTGTAAAAATGTCGGAACCACGACTGCTAAAATAAATAAATCTCATCTAGGATTCTGATAACACTTTCAGTTTCCTAGTTAGGTGATGGGATCACTGCAGGCCATTTGGTAAAGACCTTTACTGTGAAACTCAGATAAAAAAATGCTATTTCTGTTTATGGTATGGGACCTGGCATGTCAGCTGCAATCATTTTTGAAAGACTATCTTCACAGGCATTTTGGTGAGCAGCTGTTTCAGAACAGTGTGGAGGACTTTTCTGGCTCAGCTGTTAGGCATTTTTCTTCTCCTCTTCTCCCCTCCCGCATTTTCTATACATAGATGTCAATCAAAATGCAGGCTCTAGGAAATCCTATTCAGAGTTTTACATAATTTATATCAGGATGCTCACAGGAATATATAGATGTAGTACACTGAAGTCAGTTGGGGAGGGAACCAAAAATCTCTAACACCAATGTCACAGAAATGAAAAGATTTTAAAAACTCATTGCGAGTCAGGTGTTCAGCAAAGCCAATTGTCCCAGGAGAGGTAATTGGTAATCAAAGTAAAAATGGAGCATCAGAGCACAGCGTAAATGAACCCTCATTCACCATGACTTCAAGGATCACTATTATATTATAACTTACCTTTTATTGCAGGCGTTTGGGGGAAGTGGGAGAGAGTCAGCATTTTGCTCTGCAGTTTGTCTGGGACAAGGCATTTTGTGTGACAGAAATGTTGACCTATTTTATAGGAACTGCAAAATGTGTTTTGCCTCATGTAGTTGGGTAGGATGTATGACGGCATAGCATGCTGCTTCAGGAAGCAGCTAACAAGAGGAATTGAAAATAAATGAAGTGTCCATCGATACCTTCACAGCCTCTGATACCTTCTTCTCCTTAGATCAAGGATAAGCATTTCACTTGCTTAAGAGGTATAATCCACTGTCCAGTGAGGGAATGCATATGCATAACTGTCATATCTGCAAAATGGGAACTGCGTGTGGACTGATGGTAATATATATCCCTATGAGGTTTTGAGGTCCAGAATATTGGAAGTAGGACACAGGGATAGGGAGCTGCTTCTGTTGCAGAGTACTGGTTGAGAGATGAGAGGATCTAATCATGGACTGCAGCTCAGGTCAAGGCAAGAAGTGACTTTATACTACCCTCACAGATGTTAGATTCTGGAGGCAGTCAGAAACTAGAGCTCATCCACCCTCCCTCATCCAACCCACTCCCCTCTCAGCATGTGCAGGTCAGTGGCGTAAAACCTGCATAAGTGAGAGTAGTGTCAGACTGTTTGCCCAGTAAAAGGACCCTGTGTTCTAATTTTGGAGTTTCCACTGGAGGATTGCATGACTAATGCGCTGTATTTTATTTTACTTCTAAAAATATTCCTTCTCTTTAGTCAAGAAATGTGGAGTTGTTCTTTTGTTTATTATTCAGCTGTAATGTGTTTTCAACTTTCCCACGCCACAGAGTTGCATAAACAAACATGCATAACAGTGCCGGTATGACAACATTTGGAAAATGTAGTTCTGGCATGTATATATTTTTTTTAAAAAGGGAACTAATAATTTATATTGTTTAGGAAATAAAATGGTTTGAAAATTTTTCAGTTATATAGAAATAGATATATAAAAACTGAAAAATTTTCAAACCATTTTATTTCCTAAACAATATATACTATGTGATAGGCTTGTAAGTTTGTATCCCTCTCCTCTCTAGAGGCTGGTCCACATAGAGGATAATAGCCTCCTTCCGCTGCCAGCAAATGGAGTTACTACTTTAGTTCATGTGGCACAGATCTGTTCTTTGGTGAGAAGAACCCTGTTTCAAATCTTTGTGATGATAACCCATGGTATGGAGTCATTATATAGGCATGAGGGGCCCAGCATATAGTGGAATCAGTTCAATTCTATTCCATGCTAAGGCTGCAGATTTGAGGAATCTATGTAAGAGATCTGAACTTTCTGTGTACTATAGGACAAAGCACTTGGAGGGCCTCTAGTATGCCAGCATGCAAGGAATTGGGGGCCGAGGAGAGGAAAGAGAACATGAAAAGGTTGGAGCCAGTGAAAGCTTGACTACATAGATCTACTAGCCTTTGTAGATCAAGGAAGGAAGCCAACTGCAATCCAGATCTGCAGTCCATGGAACAGCTCTGCCATGGCCACATTTTATGGAGGCATGATTAACTCCCCTTGACCTCAGGCCTCATGGAGCACCACCAATGAGAATTTCCCTTCTGCTTACTCAGGCTATGAACAGGTCCTTGGATTTGGACCCAGTTCCCTATGTAGCAAACCAAGTTACAGTTTGGTCAGTTGTTTTGCATGGTGTGGTTGAATATGCCTCTGCCCGACTTGCAAACTGAAGGGTGATGCTGGAGATCCTTCTTCTCTCTCATAAAGACTCCAGAGCAGCATCTGCTGTACACATGGCATCTCCCTGTACCTACAGAACAAAGCTACTTTAAAAAAATCCCTACCTTAAATGATGCAAATAAAGCTATTTGTGTGCACCATAAACATAGCTTAACCAATCGGGGAATAGGGAAGTAATTGAAGAACTTCTTCAATGATGCATTGTCTTATGAAAAGGAATTCAAGTGTTAAATTGCTAGCAAAGAAGATGGTGATGATGACTGGATACCTTGTAGAAGCAAGGGCCAAATGACAGAGGGACTCGGTGACCTGCATTAAAGCACACAGCCTTATAGTCCAGAATGTCTTATGTGCTCACAAACAGCACAGAATATTTAATGTGTTGTAAAACAGACAAACATTCATTGTCTGAGAGAGGAAACAGCAGGAATGGAGCAGCAAGCCAGAAAGCATTTTTCAAGGCTGTGCAGGTGGTAACCTGATAATAACAAATGAGCTCTGAAATAACATTTTTCATCCATCCACCTCAGAGCACTTTGTAAAATGGTTGATGGAGAGAGTCACCCTCCACTTTCTAGACAAGGGAATTGAGGCACAGAGACATGATTTTTCCCAGGGTCGCACACCAATCTGGGAGCTGGGCCTGGAGCAAAGCATTGGTTTCACAATGGCCAGTCCAATGTCCTATCCTCTGGTCACACTGCCTCCCTTAGGAGAATAGGAAAGAGAAAGAAGTTACCTTGTAAATGGCAAATTGATATACTTAGCAAGTAAAACACAAAGATGCAAATCTTGTGGCTGGATACTGATGGAAAGGTGTTGAAATTGGTGTGCTTCCACTGTGCAGGGCAGAGTGCAGGATATGGAGAGCCTGCATTGGGGTTCAGCTTCTCCTTTTCTCTGGAGATGTACTTTGCGGGGGCTACAGGCATGATAGTATGGAGGAGCTTAGGGGCTGGGTGCAGGGTGGAGGGAGGCTGGGGGAAAGAGCTAATGCGGTTCCATTAGTCAAACTTACTTGCATGGGGAAAAGGGACACAGAGAGGCAGAGCTACTCCTGGGGCTCTAGAAGCAACTTGTGTAGAGGGTTCTTTCTGTTGTCTCCATCATGGAAGTCCTCTGCACAAAGCCCCAACAAATCCATTTTGCATAGAGAAGAGGATTTCAGTCAGAGTAAGCTAGAGAAATCAGAATGGGTGAGTTGGAGCAAAGGGAGGTTGGAGATTTTCATTCCTTACAATTGAACATTAGAAAGCTCATTGCTTTCTTAAGAAGATATTCCATGTTCAGAAAGTCAGGAGTTGCTTGGATTGGCATTAAAACTTTGCTTTAGGGGAGAATGAACAAGAGGAGAAACCAATACATTACAGGTCATGTGCATCTAAGGGCACCACCTCAATAGCAACAGTGTACTTGAATACAAACATGCAATGGCATGAATTCAGTAGGCTATTCAGAATGCAAATATAAACATTTAGCTGAAATTTTACTGGAGTGGGTTAAATCTGGAGTGGAAAAACGTATTTGTGAATAATTAGATAAGAAAAAGATACTGTGCTTCACCAGTACTGCTCTGCCACAGCATCACTGTCTAAAGTGGACCCTCCTTGCTGCATAGTGCTCCAGGGAAGCCAAATTAACAATGCCATTCCACTTCAAACGCTGATGGCTTGGCACAGAGGCACTGGGCTACTTGTTAGCCAGGCCTTTTCTATATACAACTTTCTTCTGCCTCAGGCTTTAGCACATCCATATTCACCCATCGTGCTGCCTGAAGCTCTGCTAATCCCAATAGGCCTATACATTCTCCTAGCCTCCCAACCCACACCCTCCCATCCCTCTCCCCCCATGTTGTGGGTCTTCCACAACTGTTCTCCAGGGCTAGTCAGGTGCACTGGAGAGCTGAGACACTGGCTCTAGATGAAACAGGTTCTCTGTGTGTCACATGTATACTCAGCTCCCCTTACCCAGGCAACCTCTACCTTGCCCCTCTTTTCCCCCTCCACAGTCTCTCCTCTCTGAGCCTCATCTCATCACCACAGACCTTCTCCTCATAGTGCTGACTACCCACCCTGCCTGTCTTGGTCATTAAGGCCTTTGTGCTGAGCAAAGGTGGTAACTCAAGGGCAAACCTTAAAAAAAAATGTTGTCTTTTAAAACTCACCCTGGGTAGGAAACCAAGCGTTGACCACACTCAGTTAACATTCTTTTTTAACATGACTTGCTTCATGTACACTAAGTACAAAGATCTATGTAAAATCATGGCGCAGAGTGGATGCTGCAGCTGCTTTGCCTCAGTTTCTCCTGTCTTCTACAACTCCACCCCGACTCCAGTGGCTTCCTGACTTAGTGAGAGACAAGATGGGTGAGGTAATATCTGTTACTGGACCAATTTCTGTTGGTGAGAGTGACAAGCTTTTGAATTTACACAGAGCTCTTCTTCAGGTCTGGGAAATGTCCTGTCACATTTAGTCCCACCGCACTGACCACACAGGCCTTACATCAGGGCCTCTAAATAAAACGCAACTCATAATCCTAGTCTAGACATGGCCACTGAAGATAACTAGCAACGGGTAACTGAAATAGCAGGCAGACTTTTTTAGTTCAGCCAGATTTTCTTTGCAGCCATAAATAGATTTACAAGAAATCAGGGGAAATGGCTCTATTTGTGGTTAAGGATAACATTGAAAAAGTGGCTTATGTTTGAATTGTTGTGGAGATGGCTTTTGACACAGTTGTAGGGACTGTGGTTCTTTAGCTAGGGGAACCTGAGAAAAAGTTATAATTTTGGGGAAATTTCTCTCTTTTAAACATTTCCTTTGTCAAACGAGTAACTATTTGACTCCCTGCCTCTTCACAAAAGAAATGTATAGAAAATTCTGGTGGCCCATGAAGCATTAATATGAAACCTTAGTATGTTAAATTTGGAGGAGATTAAATTACATTATTAATATGCAATTCAGAGGGACTGTAGTTTGCTTTAAGTGCAAATCTGATCACAGCCTTAACTGTAGAGTAATCCACATAATAAACAACCTCCATTTTGTGATTCATAAAAGATCATGCCTGCACCTAAGGACTATAACCTAAAGCTGTTCACCATCATTTGTATTCATGGAGCTTGCAGAAGCTGAATCACTGCTTGCTTCTGTTCAGCCAGAATGTACATTAAATATCATACATACCAACTCTGAAATAAAAAGGGAGCCTTTTGTATTAAGGCAATAGAGAAAAATAGATCGGTGTATCAAAGCGAAAAAAACAAAAACAAAAAACCTCCCACAATGGCTGTTGATTACATGTACAGCAAAGAAGTCATTCTGAATAATGCACTGCTTTTTATTTTTGTAGAAATTAAATTTAATCAACGGGAAATTGTTGTGTACACAGTAGACTGAGGCATCCAGTAGCATTATGAATTCCCCCTTTCCACAATTTGTATGTTCCGCAGCAGCTTGATTACCCTAGAGCTATTTAAAAGAGAAACAGAATTCAAGAGTGTTTGAAAAATCAAGAGATTACAAAACAGTGAAGAAAGCAAGCTCTCCACAGTACAACAAGTGATCATTTGAAGTGGATGCAGATTCTCTAAGATACAGAAAAATATATAAAGATGAAAGGAAGGTCTTGTGTTGTTTAGCATGGGCAGAACAGCGTTAGATTCAAACACAGTGGGGAACTAGCTCCTAAAACAATCCCTTTAAAACATTTAGAAAGGAATGGTGGGTAACAACAGCCGGAATATGATTAAACCAGGAAAACAAAAACAGGAGCTCAAGCAGGAGCAAAAGGAAGACAACGTAGAAAAAGAGAAGAAAAAGAAAAAGCGGAGTTTCAGATTGACACTCACAGTTTGCTGCTGACTAGGGAAAGGGTTGGACTGTCATGTCAAATAGTGCTGTCCTCCCAGTTTCACTGTTCTGCCCTGCCACTCATCATACATACAGCAGGGCACAATTAGAGTAAGAGTTCATTTTGGAGGCTGGCCAGAAAACAACGTTTCCGTTTCACAAAAAGCTTCAATGTTTTGTTCCCCTATGGAACAAAACCGAGACTCTTTGAATGCTTCATGAAAAATGAAACAACCCCCAACCTCCCCATAATAGCCTGCTGGCCAGGGCACTCACAAGACCTGCAGGAGACTCCGGTGCAAGGCCCTTCTCACAATTAGGGATCTCCCTTAGTGCTGGTGAGTGCTCTAACTACTAGGCTATTGGCTATTCTGGGATGAGAGAGAGAGAGAGACTGGCTTTCTCCCTGCCCCCTTTTTCCTCTTTCCCCAGCCCCACAGTAGGGACTATGGGGGGCGGGAGTTGTAAGGCTCACTAAAGTGTTGCACTGTAACTGCTCCATGTAGACCTTTAGGCATGAACTAAAAGGTGCCTAGCTTGAGTTAACATAGTACACTACATTAACTCAAAACTAGGTACTTTTTAATTCATGCTAAGCAGGGTGTTCACAGGGCAGTTACAGCACAACACTTCATGCATGCTGAAACTCACACTCTTGTAGTCTGCACTGTGGGCAGTGTAGATACACTGCTTTCTCATTTTGACCAGAAATTTCATCTTGGACCTTCCTGACAAAATTTTCAATGTACCCTAGTAGGTTTCTGCAAAGTTGGTACGTTCCAACACCATCACCACCACCATTTTTGTCAAAAATATTCCCAACATGCTATGTGTTTCCCACTGAACTCCTCCTCCTGTGGGGAGGGAATAAGAAAGGGACTCAGCTAACTACTCTAGCTAGCTCCCCCAATCCTAACACTTGGGGTGAGAGTGTGATCGGCTCGTACAAGAAGCAGAAGTGCAAGACCTGGGTTTAGGATGGGGCATCCCAGGATCTTTGTGGGCAAGCAGCACTTTTCTCTCCCATGCATTGGGCAGCAGGTACTAAAGGGCATCAGGAAACAAGATACATTGAAAAGGACTGACGTCAACTCCTTTCCAGACCTTCTCTTAGCACTGAGTGCCTCAGCTTGACTTCCGCTGATACACCATCGGCTTTGTTCTGCTGCTGTGTCGTTGGAGGATTGACTGCAGCGAGATGGTGAGGCAGACACGAGTGATAACAAATACAATTTCAAAAAAGTTAATTACAAAGTTAAACAAAATAAACTTGGATAAGGTTTTACTGTTAAAGCCAAATCAATGTGGTGGGATTTTTTTGGGGGGAGGTGTGGATGGGGGAGAAGAAATCAAGTTATCTCCATGCTTGTTTGAAAGTGCCAATGGACATTCCATTTCCAGGGGAGAGAGATTTTACCATGGCTCCTATACACACACACCCTACCTCAGACCCCTTTTTCCTAGTTCTTGTGGCATAAGAGGGACAAAAACGGAGTGGAATGAGAGCCTGTGAAGTTTCCTTGGGAAGGAGAAGAAAGCAGTGTGGCTGGAGTGCACCATGATCTGGCCATTCTGATTTGGCAGACAGTGGGAGGGGTGATGTAGCCAGCGTATAAATTAGAGCATCCCTGGCCTATACTAGTAGCTGGGCAGACACCCAGTTGGCCCTAGAACACAGGCAGCAAAAAGGTTAAAGCTTGAAGCTACTTTTGCCCCCTTTTCCTAGCTGCGCCCTTAAGGAACAGCGAAAAGGAGAATCAGGTCCATGGGGTCTGTTTGTGTTTGTGTTTACATAGTATGCAAGTTACGGGGATCCCACTCCTGCATGTTCTTAATTACACAAGCAGCCTTTACTCACCCAAGTAGTATCCTACTGTGCCTAATGAAAACTTGCTACATACTTTGAATTGAATATAGCCACGGGAATTTTTGGTATCCAGTGCAAGCAATCTGATTAGACTAGAGGTCAAGAGCTGTGAGCAATCTTGTCAAATCTTGTACATTTTTTTTGCAAAATAAGCCAGGTCTGAAACTTAGCACATGATCATTTTGTAGCTGGATAGTGGGCAGGAAAAGGAAGGTGAATAAGTTACTAATCTACTTACTCATTTACAAACCTATTTTTGAAACAATTTTCTTATATTGTTGTATTATTATTTTAAAATCACAATAATGCTTTGGTTATGCTGCCTTCTTAAAAAGTAATCTGTAATAAGGAAATTGATCCCTTAGTTCATCTTCCAGGCATAATTACTTGCTCCCATCTTGGATATCGGGCCACCACTATCATGTGCTCATAGTGTAGGGCACGTGACTTCTGGATAATTAAGTGGCTATAGCATGGAAAAGTTAGAGATTTTATTTTGATAACATTTTGCTGAAAAAGTCATTTTCAATGGAGGCCAATGTACTCTAAGATTGGAAGCAAAGCATACCAGACAAAATATTTTTTCAGCTGCTACAATAATTTAAAGGCCACGTGCATTATTTATATAATCAATATTATAAAACCTTATTTTTAAAAACAATATTGGTCCATTTTTACCTATATTATTCTAGTCATAATTGAAAGTGGTTATCTTAAAATTATAAAGAACCTATCCTACAAGAGCGGATTTGCATAGTTATTTCCAACTTGAAACTATATATGACAATCACTTACCAGTAAAGGAAAGAGAAATCTTGATTGTAAAGGCTCTATTCTGTTCTTTCAAAATTAGTCAGGTGTTTGACTTAGACAGTACCTTCGAATAAGGGGGACTGGAGAAGGCAAGGGTGTAATCTGCCAGTTGTTTTAAAATTAACCATCCCTAAAGGCAGGGCCAGTGTTAGTTTCTGCCTTGGGCCCCAGCAAGTCTAAGTAGTGGGCTCCCACCCCAATGCCCTTATCTGCTCACACATTGGATTCCTGCATGAAGCCCAAGCCCAAGCCCAGCCATGCAGGGCCCCCCATGGCAAGGGGCCCTGGACATTGCCCTGCTTGCTTCCCCCTAATGCCGACCCTGCACAAAGGCCATGTAGGTGATAGTCTAGAAATGTGCAGCAAAATGTTATCATGTGAGAAGTGTTGCTTTGGATCAATATACAGTTCTGTCCACTTAAGAGTTCTAATTCTCAGTCTCTTTTACAGAAATGAAATATTATTTGGTGTAATGCACAATGAAGGAAGATTATTAAGTGGATAATTCTATAAGGTGAAAAGAAGCATTCTCTAGTTCTGTAGCGAGTTCTTATTTTCATTCCTTACAGTAATGAAAATCTCTCTTCCATTCTCCCTTCAGGAATAAGAAATCCTGTGCAAACATATTCTGATTGTGCCTTCAAATTTGGGTTCATGTTTGATCTGGAACAGATTGCTCTTGTCAATTGTTTTTATGTTAGTGCTATCTCAGAAAATATTTCTATAGAAACTCCAGTAATAAAGAAATACTTTTGTACACAACAGGAGAAATGCTAAATGTTCGCTTCAACAAGCATAATTGCTGAACATAAAAAATGAGAAATTTGAATAAATTATCTTACAAGCTCTTCATTCAGAACTATTCAAAGGTAGGGCCAACATTTTCAGACATGGCTGCCTAAAGTTAGGCTACGGAATCCATATTTAAGCACTAAATAAAAGTGGCATGATTTTCTGCAATGCTCGGCAACTGCCCGTTCCACTGGCTGTCTCTGAAAAAAAAAATCAGGCTTCTTTGTTTGTGCCTAAATGTGGCTTTAAGAACTACTATGAAACTTTAGGTATTTCTTGTGCCTGGTTAAGTCCTTTAATACATTCATTTTACTTAGGGGTTTCCAATTTTCAGCCCTTTTTTGCCTTGTAATTTAAAACCAACCAACCATGATGCTCTGAACTGAAGACATGTTTAAAGGACTATTTTATTGTTTGCATGATTCAGACCATCAGCTGCTAGAAACTGATGTGGAGAACAATGACCTAGTCAAAAGTACAGTGATTGGAATGACCGTAAGGGCTTTTTTTCCCATTGACTGCACAGTAAGCAAATATTTATTGTAAAGCCCTTCATTTCAAGGAGCTTTTACCAGATAAACAATGTATTAAGCTAACTCCCCTGCCCCCTCAAAACCCCCCCCCCAAAAAAAACAACAACCAAAAAACACACAACCACCATAATGTAGAACTTTTTAAGGCACTTATTACTCTTGGGAATAGACCACTGTGACCTGGAAACAAACTCATTTATTTAAAAAACTGAAAAATATTTCAATTCTGAAATGCTGCTGTGGTGCCTCATGTTGCCTGTCTCATCTATAGATCAGACTCCCTGGGCCAGACAACATTTCCAAACTGACATTTCTTCCATGAAAACAGCTGTGAAAACTTGGACAGAACATTTTCAACCAAGTCTGCTTGAGCTATTCTGATCCTCAGCTGCATTTTCAGACCATTGTGGCAACAGCAGCAAGATTCATAAAGTTTAAGGCCAGAAGGGACCATTAGATAAGAACATAACGCCCACACTGGGACAGACCAATGGTCCATCAAGCCCAGTATCCTGTCTTCTGACAGTGGCCAAGGCCAGCTGCCCCAGAGGGAAAGACCAGAACAGGTAATCATCACGTGAGCCATCCCCTGTCGCCCATTCCCAGCCTTTGCCCTCCTGTGTATCACAGGCCATTACATTTCACCCAATTATCCCTGGATTGAGCTCAATAACTAGCATATCTCCTAGAAAGGCATCCAGCTTTGATTTGGCATTAAGGCATCAAGGCAGCACTTGGGCCACATTAGAGCATCCCAGGAAGACTGTCCTTCACACAACAGCAGCTGGATCAGATGAGTTCTGAGCTACCTTTTCACACAAACTTATGCTCTGTGCAATTTAGCCATGTCCCACACATGGCCCTATATTTGTATAAAAAATTCAGCAGCAGAGATAGAACGATGATTCAGGTAAGTGGTTTTACCATTCAGCAGTTTAGCATTCATAAGCTGATGAATGGGATCAATTCTGCTCTTTGTTACATGGATTTAAGTATGGGAGCTATACAAAGATCAATTGCTCCCATCAGCATATTCCTAGGAACCATTAATATCATAGGTCTTTATTCAGGAAAACATCCCTATTCAGGACATTACTACAGCATGAACTTATGTGCTTCCCTGAATTGAGGCTTGATAATAGGGTTGTAAATGTACTTAGTATTATGAAGAATTAGGTCAGTGGTAAAAGGTGAACGAGGCCCATGCCCTAAAGACCTTATTGTTTTAAAGTATTGTTGAACACCAAAGATCAAATTCTCTGTAGGTATACATGGGCAAAAGTTAATGGAGTCGAGACTATTTACACCAATGGGGAATTTGACCCAAACAGTACAAGAGACCATTCTGTGTATGGTTTGTATGTGTGTAGGAAATTTGGCTCAGATCAACAATGGTACTTAGGCACCTAGACCTCAGACTGAAGCACTACTGTGATTCACAAAACCCCTGCTCAGTTTACAGGACCTAACCTGAAAAGCACCTATGTCTCTCTGTGGATCTGAGCCTTCTTCCCTATCCTGCATTGCAGACCTCATCAACTTTTGTTTTGAAGTATAAGGACTGTGACAATCTTTTTAATTTTAATCCAATTTATTCTTATGATTTTTAAAAAATTCTTACTAAGATTAACCTATAGAATTCCATGTTAATTATGCATTGCTCTAAGCAGGTCACATTCCTGCTCTGCTCCGAACACAGTACACAGACAATGAATGTGATATAAAATTACTGTCTTCCTGGGGATCCCTTTATTGTGAACTTGAATAAAAACAAAACTATAACTGGTTGTTGAGCTCTGTGTTTTCTACAGTTGCTCCCTGTAAGACCCATCACTGCCCCTTGTTTCCTCTTACGCCTGGTCTACACTACGAGTTTATGTCAGATTTAGCAGCATTAAATTGAATTAACCCTGCACCCGTCCACACAATGAAGCCATTTTTTTTCAACATAAAGGGCTCTTAAAACCAATTTCTGTACTCCTCCCCAACGAGGGGATTAGCACTGAAATCAACATTACCGTTTCGAATTAGGGTTAGTGTAGATGCAATTCAAAGGTATTGGCCTCCAGGATAATTGTGACCACTCTGGACAGCACTCTGAACTCGGATGCACTGGCCAGGTGTACAGGAAAAGGCCTGGGAACTTTTGAATCTCATTTCCTGTTTGGCCAGGCGAGATCATCAGCACAGGTGACCATGCAGTCCCAGAATCAAAAAAGTGCTCCAGCATGGATCTGATTGCTGTATGGGAGAGGAATATGTGCTATCAGAACTACGTTCCAAAAGATGAAATGCCAAAACATTTCAAAAAATCTCAGACGCCATGAGGGACAGAGGCTACAGCAGGGATGCAACACAGTGCCGTGTGAAACTTAAGGAGCTCAGACAAGCATACCAGAAAACCAAAGAATCAAACAGACACTCCGGGAAAGAGCCCCAGACATGCTGCTTCTATGCTGAGCTGCATGCAATTCTAGGGGGGCCGCCGCCACTACCCCACCCCTGTCAATAGACTCAGATGATGGGGTACTCTCCACCATGCCTGAGGATTTTGCGGACAGGGAAGATGAGGAGGAAGAGGATGACGATTTTGAGGAGAGCACACAGCACACCGTTCTCCCCAACAGCCAGGATCTTTTTATCACCCTGACTGAAATACCCTCCCAACCCAACGAAGCCGGAGAAGGGACCTCTGGTGAGTGTACCTTTTTAAATATAATACATGTTATAAAAACACTTGTTTTTAATGATTAATTAGCCCTGAGGACTTGGAATGTATTCATGGCCAGTACAGCTACTGGAAAAGTCAGTTAATGTGTCTGGGGATGGAGTGGAAATCCTCCAGGGATATCTCCATGAAGTTCTCCTGGAGGTACTCTAAAAGCCTTTGCAGAAGGTTTCTGGGGAGAGCAGCCTTATTCCGTCCTCCCTGGTAGGACACTTTACCACGCCATGCTAGTAGCAAGTAATCTGGTATCATCGCATGACAAAGCCTGGCAGCATATGGTCCTGGTGTTTGCTGGCATTCAAGCAACATCCATTCTTTATCTCTCTGTGTTATCCTCAAGAGAGTGATATCGTTCATGGTAACCTGGTTGAAATAGGGGAATTTAATTAAGGGGACATTCAGAGGTGGCCGTTCCTACTGGGCTGTTTGCCTGTGGCTGAAAAGAAATCCTCCTCGCAGTTAGCCACGGGGTGGGGTGTGGGGCCATTGGCGCTGACCTGTTTGCATTTGCCTAGCAGGGATCTACCCTGATACATGGTGGGGTGAGGGGTAAAACAATCATCCCAGAGAATTGGATGGTGGCGGGGTTTAAGTTTGGTTTCTGCTGCTGCATGTGAACAGCTCTAAATGGCCAACTCAATGTGCTTTGCTTGGTATGGGAGAGGAGGGTGCTGCTGTTATGACGATTGTAGAAGCCGAAAGACTATGGCTTACCATGGCCACCTGCAAGCAGAATTCTGTTGCCCGGCACTGCGTGTGTGATCTCTAACACCAAAGCCGCAGATACTCAATATAAGATGCAAAATGCGACCTTTAAATACTTCACTCCCTTTTTTCCTCCAGCAGCTGCAAATGTTTCAAGCCTCCCTCCTCTGTCCCAAAGACTATCTCAGATAAGTCAGCGAAAAAAACACACGCACGATGAAATGTTCTCTGAGCTCATGCAGTCGTTCGGCACTGACAGAGCTGTGTGGAGGGACACAATAGCAGAGTACAGGAAAGTGGCAGATGAATGTGAGGAGAGATGGCTGCAGGAAGATCAGAGGAGGCATGAGGCAACGCTCGGGCGACTGCAGGATCAAACGGACATGCTCCAGCGTCTGGTGGAGGTTCATGAATGGCAGCAAGATCACAGACTGCTGCTGCAGTCCCTGTTTAACTGCCCTCCCTCCTCCCCAAGTTCCATAGCCTCCACACCCAGACCCCCAAGAATGTGGGGTGGGAGGCTCCGGGCACCCAACCACTCCACCCCAGTGGACAGCCCAAGCAACAAAAGGCTGTCATTCAAGAAGTTTTAAAGTGGCCTTTTCCTTCCCTGCTACCCTCCTCCCACCCCACCCTGGCTACCTTCTGAGTTATCGCCCTATTTTTATAATCAATTAATAAAGAATACATGTTTTTTAAACTATAGTGACTTTATTTCCTTTGCAGGCAAGCTGTGATCGAAGCGGGGAGGGCGGGTGGCTTACAGGGAATTTAGAGGCAACAAAGGGGGTGGGTTTTCATCAAGGAGAAACAAACAGAAGTGTCACACAGTACCCTGGCCAGTCATGAAACTGGTTTTCAAAGCTTCTCTGATGCTCAGCGCTTCCTGCTGTGCTCTAACTGCCCTGGTGTCCAGTTGTGCATATTCAGCAGCCAGGAGATTTGCCTCAACCTCCCAGCCCGCCATAAACGTCTCCCCCTTACTCTCACAGAGATTGTGGAGCACACAGCAAGCAGCAATAACAATGGGAATATTGGTTTCGCTGAGGTCTGAGCGAGTCAGTAAACTGCGCCAGCGACCCTTTAAACATCCAAATGCACATTCTACCACCATTCTGCACTTGCTCAGCCTATAGTTGAACAGCTCCTTACTACTATCCAGGCTGCCTGTGTATGACTTCATGAGCTAGGGCATTAAGGGGTAGGCTGAGTCCCCAAGAATAAATTATAGGCATTTCAACATCCCCAACAGTTATCTTCTGGTCTGGGAAGTAAATCCCTTCCTGCAGCAGTTTAAACAGACCAGAGCTCCTGAAGACACGAGCATCATGAACCTTTCCAGGCCATCCCACACTGATGTTTGTGAAACGTTCCTTGTGATCCACCAGTGCTTGCAGTATCATTGAAAAGTACTCCTTGCAGTTTATGTACTGGCTGCCCTGTGGTCCGGTCCCAAGATAGGGATATGCGTTCCGTCTATAGCCCCACCACAGTTAGGGAATCCCATTGCAGCAAAGCCATTCACTATGACATGCACATTTCCCAGAGTCACTACCTTTGATAGCAGCAGCTCAATGATTGCGTTGGCTACTTGCATCACAGCAACCCCCACAGTAGATTTGCCCACTCCAAATTGATTACCGACTGACCGGTAGCTGTCTGGCATTGCAAGCTTCCACAGGTCTATTGCCACTCGCTTATGAACTGTGAGGGCTGCTCTCATCTTGGTATCCTTGTGCTTCAGGCCAGGGGAAGCAAGTCAAAGTTCCATGAAAGTGCCCTTACACATGCGAAAGTTTCGGAGCCACTGGGAATCATCCCAAACCTGCAACATTATGCGGTCCCACCACTCTGTGCTTGTTTCCTGGGGCCCAGAATTGGCATTCCACGGTATGAGCCTGCCCCAGTAACACCATGATCTCCAAATTGCTGGGGAATGCAGTTTTAGAGAAATCTGTGTTCATGTCCTCATCACCGCGCTGCCGTCGCCTCCTCGCCTGGTTTTTCAGGTGCTGGTTCTTCATAAACTTCACGATAATGAGCGAGGTGTTTACAATGGTCATAACTGTTGCGGTGAGCTGAATGGGCTCCATGCTTGCTGTGCTATCGCGTCTGCTCTGGCAATCTAGGGAAAAGGGCGTGAAATGATAGTCTGCTGTTGCTTTCACGGAGGGAGGGAGGGTTGACTGATGACATTTACCCATAACCACCTGCGACAAATTTTTGGCCCCATTAGGCATTGGGAGCTCAGTCCAGAATTCCAAGGGGCAGCAGGACTGCGGGAACTGTGGGATAGCTACCCACAGTGCACTGCTTGCCACAGTACTGTGGATGCACACCGCCGAATTAGTGTGCTTAGTGTGGACGCATGCACTCGACTTTATACAATCTGTTCCCAAAAACAGACTTCTGTAAAATCGGAGTACTTTTGTAGTGTAGACATGGCCTTAGAGAAAGAATCGCTCCAACCCATTTTATTCTCCTTTATTGAAGCTAATATGACAGCTGTTCTGGACAGCAGTCAGAATCAAGGAAACAGATCTACCTTTCTGTGCAGGGCTTTAAAGCCTGACGTTCTGTCACAATTGTGTAAAAATAATACTTCCTTTTATTCATTTTTTAATGTATTACTTTTTAATTGACTTACTTAAGCTGTATCATTCATACATTTTATGTTGTTATACTTTTCTCCATTCTAAACTAAATAATTCTAGTATTATAAATATTTCATCATTTACCAGTTTCAGTGGGCCTGTTCTTGATCTTTCTTTTTTTGCTTCAGCGTGCCTTTTTGAGATTAGGCAAGTAAATCCAAACAAAATATCCTGTTTTTTTTATAATGATATTTTAATATTTTCCATATTATTTTCTTGTTTAATTGCAACCTATGTTCTATTAGTTTTCGACCAGTACAATGCTCCCCGCACCAACTCCTCTCCACAAAAAACAAAAACCAGACATCTTCACTGAGCTGTTCATGAAGATTTACTGTAAGAGAGTATTATTTTATTTTCTCATTATTCATCCAAGTTTCCAGATTCATAAATATATTTAACAAGACTGCTCCCCTTACTGATCCACAGTGCACCTAAGCATTAACCTCTTCCAGCTACTAAGAACTAGCTGTTTACTTCTACTCTTCATCTCATATTACTTTTTAATACAGAAGAGGAATTATCTGTCACCCTCAAAGTTCCTTAACAATCTCTTTTGTGAGAGCTTCTCATAAACCTTTCACAAGTTAAGAAACCTCTAGCCACTAGTTCTACCTTTTCCACTATTTGATTGTCTTAAAAAAATTCTACGAACAGTCTGAGAATAAAGAAAAGGAGTACTTGTGGCACCTTAGAGGCTAACAAATTTGTTAGTTTCTAAAGTGCCACAAGTACTCCTTTTCTTTTTGCGGATACAGACTAACACGGCTGCTACTCTGAAACCAGTCTGAGAATAGTGTTCTATCTTACATAATCCATGCTGGAGTCTCCAGGCACAACGGCATGAATTCAGGATGGAAGCTGCATCCTCAGCTCTTCATTTCCTGGCTTTTTTGAATTTAATTTAAACCTTTAAAACTATTTTAATATAGCTTTTTTTGTATGTAGGAAATTGAGAAAAAGAGGAGTGATTCAATATATAATCACAATTTATATCTTTTTTAAAAAGAAGTTTTTCCGTGACCCCAAAAGTAGGCTGATGTATTTTAAGAAATGAGCAATCATCTGCCTCATTCCTTTCCTTGACCTAGACTACATATATTTAGACATCCAGATTCAAAGAAAATGTGTGAATGGGTTTGGGGATAGAGGCTGTCAGTGGAAACATGGAAAGGAACATTACTGGAATGTATGTCTAAGGGACTTTTGTTTTAATTTTGGGCACTAGAACAATAACATCACCAGACTGAGAGCAATACATTGTTCTCACAGGGGAAAAGAAATAGAATATGGCAATTGGCTTTGTTTAGAAACAGCTTCATACAAGTAGATGAATCAATTCTGGGCAATATGGGTCTGATCCGAAGCCCACCAAAGTCATTGGAAAGACTGCTATTGACTTCAGAGGGCTTTCGGTAAAGACAGAAGTGTCGGTAACAACCAGTCTAAACCTTGCACTCATTTCAGTAAATTAATATTAGCACCTCCCCAATAAATACCTTGCTGATGAATGACAGAAGATCTAAGAGAGCTAATATTTGTGGTAATTGCAAAAATGGTAGCTAGAAAAATATTATACACTATTAACATAATCCATTATACTATGGAAAGGATAAGACAATTAACTAACATTAACCTGCTCCATAGTTTAACTCTTTAGATAACATTTGGTATTTAGACTAGCACACCGGGGAAAAAATTGCTCAAATAAGAATGAGGCCAAATATATAAACATATTTTTTTAACAATATTTAATTTAACAATTTTTTTAACAAAACAACAACAAAAATTCCATCTCATTTACAAGTACTGTATGCAAATATTATATTCTCTACATGATGACTGAAATCTGGGTTGAACATAGGGATTCTCTACAATGGCTGGTTAGACACCAGGTACAGTAAGAGTTTTCCCAGTCATTTAAAATTTGCTACAACACATTCAGCAAACACATTGGATTGGATTCACAAGGGGAACTTAGGTGCTGCAGTGCTGAGCATTGCAACACCTAGCTTTTAAGTGACCTGCCTCTTGCTGGAATTCACAGGTCCCCAGGTTTCCTATACCATGCATGGGGAGAGATTGGTGCCTTAGAATGGGATCCACAGAAGCCGGCAAGCTGAACAAATTTGACTTAGGCAGCTCCAGTAGGAAATAGCAAAAAGAGGACTGTGGCCTAAACCCTGCCCCTGAAAGGGAGTCAGGCACCTTCCTCCACTCAGGATTCACAGCTGAGAACCCTGTCCTGGAGTGAGGTGCCTAAGTCAGGTCAGCCCTTTATCAAGAAAAACAGAAGGGGATGGTGACAGCACACCCCACCCCCACCCCTTTAACTTTTAGCCCAGTGGTTAGAGCACTCACCCAGCATGTGGGAGACTGGAGTCCAATTCCCCATCCTTGATATAGAGCAGGGATTTGAACTTGGGTCTCCCACCTTCCTTGCAAGTTTTCTAACTATTGGGCTTTAGAGTCACACTCTCTCTGACCCACTTGGAATATTCAATATTCTAAACTTCAAATCCCTGCTCAATACCAGGCAGAGTGGGGATTCAAACCCAGGTCTCTCATCCCAGGTGAGCGCTCTAATAATATAAAAGTTAAAAAGAGGCAGGAGTGGGGAACAACAGCCACTTTCTACTCAGGCATGCTTTGAGCATGCCTATCAGATTGGGACCCACAGGTAAGATGGGTGGGCAAATGACTACTTTGTGAGTCCCTCTGGGAGGTGCCGAATTGCTGGGCTATCAGGACTTGGTGTCTGTGCACATCATTAGCTGTCAAAATTTTAGGTGTCTTAGGGACTTTAGTGGCAGAAACGAAAGCAACCAGAGTTTTGTGAATGCCAATGGTGCCTAAATATTGGACTTTGTTGCCTAGTTACCATTTTAAACACCTAAGTCCCTCTTGTGAATTGAACCCTTTGCTTTTATCTTCCCATATAAACATCCCTCATCAGCACTTTCAATGAATAAGCTCACCAATATGAAGTGTAATAAGGGTATATTTTGTTCCAATGAAAGAAATATTTAATGTATATAAAACTAACAATTTAGTTCCCATAATGATTAAGAAAATCTCTCTGAAATAGCACACTAATCCATTCGATGCCTAGTTTGGCAACTTAGACTGATTGCTTAGGACTTCATTTGCCTTCATTAAAAATCACAAGAGATGTTACAATTGGGTACATTTTATGCATTTCATAGCTTTTGAAATACTGCTGTATGGAAATGTGAATGTTAACTATATATATTTTTTAAATGGACAGTTTGTTGAGTCCTGAGAAAGATGCAGAATTTAGTGATATTTCTCCTGAGATGGCAATGTTTTTCCAGGGAAAGAAGGCTAAAACTGGCTTCCATTTCACCTTAGAGGACACCCCTTGTGATTTGGTATGAGCAGTGAAATCAGATCTGCTTTAACTCATCAGCCAACAGCAGACCAGATTCTGGTCTCAGTTAAACGACTGTGAATCTGGAGTAACCCCACTGAAGTCATGGCCATGACAAAAATAGAGTAACTCCAGATTTTCACCAACGTGATGAGAGCAGCATTTAGCTTTGAGCGTGCAACTTGATTTCCAAGAAAGAGTTAAGCAAGTATCTGACAACACCAGGAAGAGCAGGAATTTTCAGTTCTTAATTCTTAAAATAAAGGAAAACATGACCTTGAAAATCTGTAATCGTCTGCTAAAGACTGGCACAATCATGGTTCCAAGTGGAATTGAAGGAAAAAATGAAGCATCTAGAGTGGAGAAGTAGCTGATTTCTGGCTCAGTATAGAAACACACATTTCAAATAAAGGGCAGGTTTATATAGTACCCAATTTATCTTAGGTTATTGCAAATGGTGATGACTCTGTCTGTGATTCTTCACAGGAGCATTAACCTACTTTCCTCAATTTTATGTACAAAGCCCACAATGTTCCTGAGAGATTGTGGTTTGTTCCACTGTCTGGGTGATTATTATCACTTTCTTAATCCTTGTGCATTATCATATCACATGAAGCACACTATAAAGTTCCTGTTACATTTCATTATTTAAACTTATATAAGAATCAAGAACGCACTGAAAATTCTTATAGCTACTTCAAGTAATCTATAAACCAAAATTCAGAGAGAGTATGCCTAATGAAATAGATGCCAGGTGAGTTCACAACACTTAGCTTGAGCAGGGATCAGTACAAGCTACCAATCGAAAAGATTAAATTTTATCCAAACTCAGAAATCAAGCTGAGTTATATTGCATTTTGGAATAATGCAGATTTTTGAGATTTTCAGAAAGAGCTTCCAATAATCCTTTGAAAGCTTGGGTTAAGATACATTGGGAACTTTAAAATAACTAGATATCTAGACCATTAAAATAAAGGACAAAACCAAGTTTTTCTGCATCCCATGTGTTATAGCTGTTTTGTGGGGTTTATAAAGGAATTCAGTCACCAAGGTCCCCAATCTGGCATATTTCATTTTGAGGTCAAATAGGTTGGCATATTTCTTGGAAACTACAGTCACTGAACCAGCCTTTTGCCTTGTCTTAAGCCTTATGCAAGGTGACAGGGCTGTAAATAAGGCAAGTACGTCTATACCGAAATAAAATGATTAAATCGGCCAAACTCTGAAAAGCTGCTAATGGAGCACACACAAACACACCCCTAACTTGATAGCAGGAACATTTACACATATGTAAGTACAGTAGGCCTTTGTAACAGACTGCTTAAGGAGGTTGTGGAAGCTCCTTCACTGGAGGTTTTCAAAAGGAGGCTGGATAACCCCATCTATCTTTCATGGTTTATACACAACCAATCCTGCATCTTGGTAGGGGGTTAGACTGGATCAGTGGCTCTCAACCTTTCCAGACTACTGTACCCTTTTCAGGAGTCTGCTTTGTCTTGCATATCCCCAAGTTTCACCTCACATAAAAACTACCTGCTTACAAAATCAGACATACAGCACACTATTACTGAAAAAATTGCTTACTTTCTCATTTTTACCATACAATTACCAAATCAATTAGAATATAAATACTGTACTTACATTTCAGTGTATAGTATATAGAGCAGTATAAACATTGTCTGTATGACATTTTAGTTTGTACTGACTTTGCTAGTACTTTTCTGTAGCCTGTTGTAAAACTAGGCAAATATCTGGATGAGTTGATGTACTCCCTGGAAGACCTCTGCATATTCCCTGGGGTACGTGCACCCCTGGCTGAGAACCACTGGACTAGATGATCCTTTTGGCCCCTTCTAACCCTATGGTCCTATGATTCTAAGGCTCACTGGAGTTACACATGGAAATCCCTACCACAGGTAGGCTAATAGTTTGGAAACAAATTTGAATACACCAGAAATAGCCTATTAGAATCTGATGGTTCAAACTCTGTTTGAATTTGGCAGAGTCACAGTCATCAGGAGTAATGTTCCAACACTTGTGTTGCAGCATCACAACACCAGCCTGGAGAAATGCATTCTTAGAGTGTTGGTGGCAGGGGAGAAATAGCTTCTTCTCATTCTGTCCATAATCTAGGACCACAGTGTTTTGTTTTTAGGTTTCCTTCTGCGTGTGTTGTGTAGGCGGATTATATTATATTCTCATTTCCCACTTGGGTGCTACCCTCTAGATTGTTCTTGCAAACACTAAACCACATTTTTAGCAGCTATTACTATTTAGTAGAACGGGCTCAAACCAGGATTTTCTCTGTAACTTGAAGTCTTTAAATCATGATTTGAGGACTTCAGTTACTTGGTTAGAAGTTTACTACAGGAGTGGGTGAGCAAGTTGGATCCTGCAATGTGAAGGAAGTCCAACTAGATGATCGTGATGGTCCCTTCTGGCCTTAAAGTATATGAGGACCAAGACATTTGGAGACATTCATATCTGGCTTTATTTTTATTCATTACAAAGCCAGGGGACAAACTGCAGAATTTGAATTTAGATTAATGTTCTGATTCTAAGCTGCTCTGAAGGTGGGGAAAGTGGTGGGTATGGCCCAGGGGCTTTGCTTTAGCCCCCTTTCTACTGATCATTGAAATGGTTTAAATGTCATAAAGGAAGTGTGCAAATAACTACCCTTGAACCATTGTCCCTCCACCCTTTGCTTTGGTTTTACTTTTAAAGTAATAAATGGATTAATTTTATTTATTTTTGAAAATTCTATGTGGAGCTCTGTACGCAAGCAAGCACATTTGTATGAAATCAGCTGTATTAAAAATGCTGCCAGGACCGCATCAGAAATGAAGCATTTATGCCTCAGCAGGTAATACTAAATTAAATATTCCAATAATTTTGTATTGTGACTATATTGAATTATGGAGAAATGCTGAAAGTGAGAAACTACCTTTAAGCCCATTAAACACATTAGAGGCTGATTGTCGCACAGCCTTTCAGGACGGTAACTAATTGCTTCCTAAGCAACTCTAGCGCTTCTGCATTTTCTCTTATTAATCTTGTCATTTTACAGATCCTTTTAATCTCTAAGTAAAACTTCTGTTCTCAATTTCAATTAACATTCTTTTATTAAACTTCCCTACTTTTACCCTAGTTGCATCGTCAGTGCTAGGACAGCAGAAGATGCATCTTCAACATTAACCTACTACACATCATTTAATGCTCAAGGCACTTTTGTTAGATGACTTTTAGCAAGTTTTTTTGGCAAAACACCTTCTGGATAAATCATTTTTCTGTTTGCCCTCATTTCCCCCTTTTAAAATGAAATCCTGGGATAAGTTCTTCTGACCTTCTCTTTCTGAATGATGTAATATCTGTTTTTGGTAATTAAGAGACAGGAAGAGAGCACAACTTTTTTCAAAATAAGGTCATGGGAGCCTGAAAAATTGGTGAGCACTCTATGACAAGCACATTAATTCAGTGTGATTTTAATGGTTTGTCCTGGGTTTTTAATTTTGGGAACATTTAAAATTATTAAATGTCAACATTTAAATGCATTAACTTTGGTGTAGATTCTGTCACCCTCTCTCATATAGGGTCAGATTCAGCTTTTGCTTTGAGCTTTTTTGCACCCCATGAGCTGACAGAAAGGGCCAGTAAGGCATGTGAATACTCATAATACAGGAGGCCCTTACACCAGGGTAGAGATTTCTCATCCACCTTTGCAGCAGCCCTGGGTGCAGGAGGCATTTTGGAATTAAGGTGAGCTGCAGGGAGTGAAGAAGTAGGGGAGGGTGTGGCTGAGGCAGACCTGTACTCTGGAGATTTTGTACCTGTGAAAGTCCCCATAGGACCTATTGAAGCAGTGGTGAAACTTAGGCCAGTCCTCCTGGTTGATTTAGACTGCACCAGGGCCAAACTGGTCCCGCAGTAGCTGAAAGGTACACGCCGATTCTCCTTTGTCCCTGTCCTGACACAAGAATGAATCTTTCCTATTGAGTAGTAACTTACCCAGCATGTATCCGGACAAAATCAATAGGGCTACTTAAGGCATAAGGTACTGCTCAGCATAAGGGTGGCAGAATCAGGCCCTTTTATATATTGAAAAAGTAATCTCAAATTAGTTCTTTGTGCTTGGAGGAAAAGTGCCACAAAGGAGATCTTGTAACATTTTACAAACATTCATTCAGTAAATCCCTCTGAAAATTAGGTCAGTTCTATTTAGGTGTCTAAATATTGTTGTCCTTTTGTGTCTGAAGCTAGAGTCTAGACAAATTGCACCAACACCTACCGATACAAGGGGTAAATATCTTCAATTCATCTTAATATGTTAAGTTTGAAACATGTAGCCAGTTTAAACAGCCAGCATTTTAAACTATTTCACTGATTCCTGACAGCCCAGATTTGAGAAATATCTGGCATTCTGCAAGACTTATGGATTCTCATAGGTTTTTCAATCAGTATCATTGACTGTATGGGAAGATGCACTATGGTCATTTAAGTTCAGATGAGGTATGACAGTTCTTTTTGGACACTGATCTGAGTAAATGAGGGATAAGAATGCAAGTTTTATGAGGTGTGCCTTTGGTGGGATTTTAATTTTTGGATGTTGACCCAGCACATGCAGCTTTGCATTAGGTATTTTATACATAAACCCAGAGTTCTGAATGGGAAAGGAAACAGATTCAGAAACATGCTCCTAATGCACACTTCCAGTATGGCTGGACATAGCTGTCACATCCTGGCATCCCATTCCTTTGAAAGGATGTTCTATAGGAAGGAAGTCCGAAAGTTTCGAATATGCAGAGTCAAATACTCTACTGAATATTTTTCCAGTTATTCACATAAGGACAACAAGAAACATCTCAATTCTTTTTCTGATGAAAACAAAATGTTGGACTCGTGATTTAAGACTAATAGGCTTTTATGAATTTTTCTGGGGACAGGGCTGACTTTAGAGTAGTGGTGGGCAACCTGTGGCCCAGAGGCCACACACGGCCAGCCAGCACACTGCTTCCCACAGCTCCCATTGGCTGGGAATGGCGAACCGTGGCTACTGGGAGCTGTGGGTGGCCATGCCTACGGACAATCAATGTAAAGACTGTCTCGCAGCCCACTAGCAGATTACCCTGATGGGCCACATGCGGCCCACGGGCTGCAGGTTGCCCACCACTGCTTTAGCAGAGCCATTCCCTGTGGCACGGGAACCCCAGGAGGATAAGTTACATCATATCTCTAGACCTTGCATAATGACAAGTTTCAGAGTAGCAGCCGTGTTAGTCTGTATCCGCAAAAAGAAAAGGACTTGTGGCACCTTGGAGACTAACAAATTTATTTTAGCATAAGCTTTTGTGAGCTACAGCTCACTTCATCGGATGCATTCAGTGGAAAATACAGTGGGGAGATTTATATACACAGAGAACATGAAACAATGGGTGTTACCACTTTCCTTACAGTGTGCATGGTAACTGAGCTGTAGCTCACGAAAGCTTATGCTCAAATAAATTAGTTAGTCTAAGGTGCCACAAGTCCTCCTTTTCTTTTTGCATATCTCTAGAGTCACTGTGGGTAAATGTTATGAGTATTACAGTAATTTAATCTCTAAAAGTAGAAATAAATCGCACTAAAGCAGAAGTTTTCAAACTGTGGACCTCCATGACTGTAATGATGGTCCTGTTTGGGGATAGTAAGAGTGAAAGCGTACAAATGTTAAGAGTACATGTATTTTAAAATGGACTTTCATTATTTGTCATCTGGTGATTAACATGGGACCAAGATGAAACTAAAAATAACCTGAAGAAGTTCTGCAGAACTGTTGTGCTCCTTACACTCACAAAGAGGTCTCCGCGACTTGCATGGCACCATCCCCGTCGATAGACACTGCAGAGGGGTCTATGCATGGTCTATGCTGGGGGAGGGAGTAGAGAAGACTGGGCACAATGCACATCCTGGTGGATGATGATCTAGCCTCCATTATTCACACCATCATCTATTGGCTGGACTACAGCAATGAAATATACCTGGGCACAAAGCCTTCTGTACTTAGGAAACTTCAACTAATACAGAACATCTCTCGGCACCAGAGGCTACCACAAGCATATCACACTTTTCGTCTGCACTCTGCACTGGCTTTCCATAGAATATTAAATCAAGTTCAAAGGTCTTGATCCTTATCTTTTAGGAGCTCAATGGGCTGGGCTCAGTATCTAAAAGAACATCTAAAGCTCCAGGACAAAGACCTTGGTTGAGAACTTTGCTCCTCATAGAATCGTAGAATCATAGAATATCAGGGTTGGAAGAGACCTCAGGAGGTCATCTAGTCCAACCCCCTGCTCAAAGCAGGACCAATCCCCAATTAAATCATCCCAGCCAGAGCTTTGTCAAGCCTGACCTTAAAAACTTCTAAGGAAGGAGATACTACCACCTCCCTAGGTAACGCATTCCAGTATTTCATCACCCTCCTTGTGAAAAAGTTTTTCCTAATATCCAACCTAAACTTCCCCCACTGCAACTTGAGACCATTACTCCTTGTCCTGTCATCTTCTACCACTGAGAATAGTCTAGAACCATCCTCTTTGGAACCATCTCTCAGGTAGTTGAAAGCAGCTATCAAATCCCCCCTCATTCTTCTCTTCTGCAGACTAAACAATCCCAGTTCCCTCAGCCTCTCCTCATAAGTCATGTGTTCCAGACTCCTAATCATTTTTGTTGCCCTTCGCTGGACTCTCTCCAATTTTTCCACATCCTTCTTGTAGTGTGGGGCCCAAAACTGACACAGTACTCCAGATGAGGCCTCACCAATGTTGAATAGAGGGGAACGATCACGTCCCTCGATCTGCTGGCTATGCCCCTACTTATACATCCCAAAATGCCATTGGCCTTCTTGGCAACAGGGGCACACTGTTGACTCATATCCAGCTTCTCGTCCACTGTCACCCTAGGTCCTTTTCTGCAAAACTGCTGCCTAGCCATTCGGTCCCTAGTCTGTAGCGGTGCATTGGATTCTTCCGTCCTACGTGCAGGACCCTGCACTTATCCTTGCTGAACCTCATCAGATTTCTTTTGGCCCAATCCTCCAATTTGTCTAGGTCCCTCTGTATCCTATCCCTACCTGCCACCGTATCTACCACTCCTCCTAGTTTAGTATCATCCGCAAATTTGCTGAGAGTACAATCCACACCATCCTGCCAACTAGAAATGGAGCCATTGATCACTACCCGTTGAGCCCGACAATCTAGCCAACTTTCTACCCACCTTATAGTGCATTCATCCAGCCCATACTTCTTTAACTTGCTGACAAGAATACTGTGGGAGACCGTGTCAAAAGCTTTGCTAAAGTCAAGAAACAATACATCCACTGCTTTCCCTTCATCCACAGAACCAGTAATCTCATCATAGAAGGCGATTAGATTAGTCAGGCATGACCTTCCCTTGGTGAATCCATGCTGACTGTTCCTGATCACTTTTCTCTCGTGTAAGTGCTTCAGGATAGATTCCTTGAGGACCTGTTCCATGATTTTTCCGGGGACTGAGGTGAGGCTGACTGGCCTGTAGTTCCCAGGATCCTTCTTCTTCCCTTTTTTAAAGATTGGCACTACATTAGCCTTTTTCCAGTCATCCAGGACTTCCCCCGTTCACCATGAGTTTTCAAAGATAATGGCCAATGGCTCTGCAATCACAGCCACCAATTCCTTTAGCACTCTCGGATGCAACACATCCGGCCCCATGGACTTGTGCATGTCCAGCTTTTCTAAATAGTCCCTAACCACCTCTTTCTCCACAGAGGGCTGGCCACCTACTCCCCATGCTGTGTTGCTGTGTTCCTCTTCACAAAGGAACTCTCTAATAAGGAGAAAGCTTGTCTGTGCAGGAGACAGAACTTTCTTGGGGGCCAGCTTAAGACTGGAATGAACTCCCACAGGAACTAAGGTTACAGCTGTCTGCAACAGGATTTCTAGTTCACAAGAAATCTCAGCATTTTGAAAATTCTTACAAGCTGGAAATCCTGAAAAAAAAAGTAGTTTTGAGAACATTGACACATGGTATTTCCTAAATGATATTTGCTCCACAGGACCATCAGTCGCTGTGTTAAACTGACATCCTTGCATCCTCTGATTCAATGAAAGTTGTTGACCCTGACTTGCTTTTGTGAGACAGCCACAGTTTTGTGAAACTGTTTCATTAGACAGGTTTCAGAGTAGCAGCCGTGTTAGTCTGTATTCTCAAAAAGAAAAGGAGGACTTGTGGCACGTTAGAGACTAACCAATGTATTTGAGCATAAGCTTTCGTGAGCTACAGCTCACTTCATCGGATGCATACTGTGGAAACATTAGAAAAATTACATTACATTAGAAAAATTTCTGACCAGCTCTAACTAAGGACCATCACAACTGTAACCACCTTGCACTTCAAGTACAAGGTATATTTCTTTGAGCTTGCTTTCTCTAATGTAAATACATAACAACATTAAAAGAATACTACCAAACAAAGCCCTCTCCTGAGCATACTTCTCCCCCTGAAGAGAGGATGAGGGAATAATCAGATGAGAGTTGTTAGTCACATTGGTTAATGAACTAATGGAAGGTGCTGAGATATACTACAATGAGGACTGTAGTATAAGAACCTACACAGAAGAAAACACCAGTCTTTTCTGGGTCTATGGAAAAGAAGGGGGGAAGTGATGCAGCCCCAGCCTGTGTGTTTTTTTCCCCATAGAGCCCCCATCAGAGTTCTGGAGGCCTCTGTAGTCAAGACCAGATTTCTATGGTCAGGGAACAGGAGATAGGTATGCCATGAGGGTAAGGTAGGCAAACTAGACCTGAGTAACAGGACCTATACCCAATCGCTTGGCCTCCCACAGATTTCAGTGGATCTGTCAGGTTTGGGCCAGGTCTTATGACCAGTTTTGGTGGAGTGCAACCCCATACTCACCAACTGACTGAAAGGGGGTGATTTGAATGAGGTACTTAGTTACATACTGTCCTCTCTGCTCATACTTCCATTATGAGGCAGCAGTAGTGCAACGAGAGGCCATGCAGCAGTGGGATGCTTGATGCTTAAAGCAGCATCAAGTTACCCTGTTTCTCTGCTCATCACATTTTACTAGAGCTGCTTGAAATGTTTGATAAAAGCAATTTAAAAAAAATATTATTATTTGGACTCTCCAGGAACACCTGACCAACTCCAGCTTTTAGCTTGCATTTATATGAACACCACTGACAATCAGACCTGTGCAAAAGCTAACTTACAATGGCTGTGGACACATATGATTGTTTTTAAAATGTTCTTTCCCAAAGTTACCCCCCCAGAGCAGGGATGGTTTTAAACACTGAGCTTTATTAAACTTCGTACACGCACCCTCACCCACCTTGCAAAGGCCCCATTGCTGCTGCGTCCTTTCAGAGCACATTAACATTTTCCCCAATAACTTAAGTTATCATGGAATAGGGTTGTCAACTTTCTACTCACACAAAACCAAACACCCTTGCCTCGCCCCTACCCAGCCCCTTCTCTGAGGCCATGCCCTCACTCACTCCATCCTCCCACCCTCTGTCACTTGCTCTCCCCACCCTCACTCTCTCGCTCATTTTCACCAGGCTGGGGCAGGGGGTTGGGTTGCGGGAGGGGGTGGGATGCGGGTGCAGGCTCTGAGATGGGGCCAGAAATGAGTTCAGGGTGCAGGAGGGGACTCCAAGTTGAGGTAGTAGGTTGGGATGCGGGAGGGGGTGCGGGCTCCGGCTGTGGGTGTGGGCTCTGGGGTGGGGCCAGAGATTATGGGTTTGGGGTGCAGGAGGGGACTCTGGGCTAGGGGAGTGGAGTTGAGGGATTTGGAGTATGTGAGGGGGTTCCCGGCTGAGGCAGGGGGTTGGGGTATGGGCTCTGGGTTGGGGGTGTGGGTTCCAGGGTGGGACCTGGGATATGGGTTTTGGAGTGCAGGAGGGGTTTCTGGGCTGGGACTGAAGGGTTCAGAGTGCGGGAGGGAGGTCTGGGCAGGGGTGGGGGTTGGGGTCTGTGAGGGTTCCAGTTGGGGGTGCAGACTCTGGGGTGGGGCTGGGATGAGGGGTTTGGGGTGTAGGAAGGTGCTCCAGGCTAGGACTGAGGGGTTATGAGGGTGGGAGGGGGATCAGGGCTGGGGCAGGGAGTTGGGGCACAGGAGAGGGTCAGGGATGCAGGCTCCGGGCAGCATTTACCTCAGGCAGCTCCCAGAAGCAGCAGCATGTCCCCACTCCAGCTCCTACACGGAGGCATGGCCAGGCATGCCACACGCTGACCTGTCTACAAGCACCACCCCCACAGTTCTCATTGGCCGCGGTTCCCAGCCAATGGGAGCTGCGGAGCTGGCACTTGGGGTAGAGACAGCGTGCAAAGCCCCTGGCTGCTCCTACATGTTGGAGCTGGAGCGGGGAACATGCTGCTGCTTCCAGGAGCCACGCGGAACCACGGCAGACAGGAAGCCTGCCTTAGCCCCGCTCCGCCGCTGACCGGACTTTTAACGGCTCAGTCAGTGGTGCTGACCAGAGCCTCCAGGGTCCCTTTTCGACTGAGCATTCGGCCAAAAACCAGACACCTGGCAACCCTATCATGGAACAGAAATTCATTTTCTTGGCCAGCTGTACTTATAGGTGCTACACATCACCTTTCCGCAGAAGGAGTATGATCATTATTAGTATTCTGTTTCATTACAGGTCTCATGACTCACTTGTAGAGGTTGCACAATACATATACAAGGACTCTTTCTATGAAAGTAATTACCCTTTGTGGGTGATCTATCTTGTGCTTAGCTCTGCAGCATGTTTCAATTCAGTTTTGAGTTGTGGGAGTTCATAGCTGAAGGAGAGCTTAAAAAAATAAAGTCAGTGGAACCTCTCTGTTTTTCTGCTGGTTAAGAAGAAAAAGCTTTTAAAAAATCAATGAACTGAGGCTCACTTTACAATGTTTCCTATCTAGTGTACAGTATGTGAGATAAGTGTCCAAGGGTGATAACAACGCAAAAAAGAGTCCAAGGTTTAATTTGGATAAGCCCAGAAAAAATATCAGATCCTTTTCATTGGGTAAAATCCTGATACCAGTGAAATCAATAGGAGTTTTGCTATTGACTACAATAGGGCCAGGATTTCATCTACTGAGAAACTTTGTGAGAACAGGCGTTCATGATATTTCTGTGTCTTCCTGATTCTAATGTAGACAGAAATCATGAGAACCACTGGCTTGAATAGTGTTTCAGTCTAGCTGGCATCCTGTTCCTATTTGAAGCAGGACATTTAGAGGTATGGGCAGGCATAGAGAAGTTCAAAACCTGAAATAAAATATTTGGTTCAGATTGGGTTTGAGTTGGAAGCAAAAGGAAGAGTTGATTTTTTCCCTCTTAATTGGTTCACTCAGTATCTAGATTACAAGTACAAGTACAGCTGTGACAAATGGGATCTTAGTAGTCTTGAACTGAGCATTAATTTACAGTCTTTGCAAAAATTCACTCAGAAATTTTCTAAGGGATTAATGGATCAGTGTCATTGATGTCTGACTTGCAAAGGGAAGTGTAGGGGATGATCCTGAGAGATTCTGAGCCTCTGTTAACTCCCACTGAAATCCATAGAATCTTTCAGGGTATATTTTTAGGTGTAGATTTTTGAAAGAGATCAACACCCACATTCTGAGCCAAGTTTTCTAGAATGCTTAACTCCCACTTAGGTACCAAAATAAAATGGTCAGATTTCTTCAAACTGCTCCGCGTGATGGGTGCTGAGGTCATATGAAAAATCAGGCCCTTAATGAATAAAAAAGGTAGTGAGTACATCAAGCTGGGGAGATGTTTGCCAGTGTTCAAATCTCACAGTGTCTGCATTCAAATTATATGACTCACCATGACACATGCTATTCTGAAAAAGAAATCATCAGGGGTTTGTCAAGATTCAACTGGAATTTAACATTCTTTTGGGAAAGAGGTCATTAGAACCCTGAGATTTAAAATATTGTCTTGAATGACAATATGACAGCTATTATTTTTTAACAGACACCCACCGTATAATATGATAGAAAAATGCAAACTGTCTCTGAAGAATAAATGTAAACACAGCTCTACTATTCCAGTTAGAGCTAAAAAGAAACAAAACAATACAAGTAATAATCTGAAATGTGAAGGTCTGGATTATTTTAGATATTGTGGAACTGATTCTTCTCTGAGTTATGGCAGTGTAAGGTCCCAGTTCAGATTAGGCAAGACACTTAGCACATCCATTGACTTCAAAGGGATTTAAGCATATGCTTACGTGCTGTCCTGAACTGGAGCCTAAATCAAGAGTAACTCCACTGAATTTGAAGTTACATCAGTGTAAATAGGATCAGAATCAGGACCTTTATTTGCAGAGAGCAGTTACCTGCCCTTGCCTTGGTGAATACACCAGTACATTTTGCTGCTGACACTTGTTGGCATGGAGACTAAGAGTAAAGTAGAAGTCACATTCATAGGAATGTCTTCCTGCCTCATCAGTCATCCATTAATATGACTTAGAACATAATTGTTATACCCAAGAGTAAACTCATACTCTGTGAACATTACAATGTTATTTTAAGCCATCAAGGCTCAAGTATAATTACATTCAGTGTAGCACTCATTATACGTTGGCAGTAGTAATGGTCAAAAATAATGTTCTACTTTCTCTATTGACATTTTGAAACCTGGAGAAAAACTGTATTAATATTGGTCATAATTATTAATGTAGTAGCAACAATATACCAAATCATCTCTGACTGGAAGAGCTTACCATCTATGAAGATTAAAAAAAGCTGGAATGAATTGAAAGCAACATAAATCTCACAAATACAAATTTAACAGAGGAACACAAATTTTGCACTGAAATTCTCTTAACCAAATTGGTAAGAGTGATTTTTGATGGATTACTTCATGTCATAGATAAAGAGAATGTACTTCTTAAACTAATACTAATTTAACACACAATAAGAACCTTCTATTAAAGTGTTGATCTTGTTCCAAACACCAACAACCCACACAAACACTAAATAATTCACCTTGAATGTGTCTCCTTCTTTACATATTATGCTAGACACAGTTCTAGAAGTCTCTTGGAAAGTGGGTCATATTAAGCCATCACTTTTGTACTATTGTGTATATCTAACTCTCTCGTACAATCCAGAGAGCAAAATGATAAACCAGAGTAGACAGATTCAAAAAGCATCAAATATTCAAAAAATTTCCATTACTATTTATGATTAAACTAGCTAGAGACATACAGGGTAACAAGAAACATTCTACAAATACATTAGAAGCAAGAGGAAGACCAAGGACCGGGTAGGCCCATTACTCAATGACCGGGGAAAAACAATAACAGAAAATATGGAAATGGCAAAAGTGCTAAATTACTTTTTTATTTTTGTTTTCACCAATGAAACGTTAGTAGTGATTGGACTACGTTAGTAGTGACTGGACATCTAACATCGTGAATGCCAGTGAAATGAGGTAGGATCAGAGGCTAAAATAGGGAAAGAACAGGTTAAAAACTATGTATACAAGTTAGATTTCTTCAAGTCACCAGGGCCTGATGAAATACATCCTAGAATACTCAAGGAGCTGACTGAGGAGATATCTGAGTCATTAGCAATTATCTTCAAGAAGTCATGGAAGACGGGAGAGATTCCAGAGGACTGGAAAAGGGCAGATATAGTGCCAATCTATAAAAAGGGAAATAAGGACAACCCGGGTAATTACAGACCAGTCAGCTGAACTTCAGTATCCGGAAAGATAATGGAGCAAATAATTAAGCAATCAATTTGCAAATACCTAGAAGAAAATAAGGTGATAAGTAAGAACATGGATTTGTCAAGAACAAATAATGTCAAACCAACCCAATAGCTTTCTTTGACAGGGTAATACACCTTGTGGATGGGGGAAGTGGTATATGTCATACATCTTGATTTTTGATACTGTCTGGCACGATCTTCTCATAAACAAACTAAGGCAATACAAACTAAATGGAGCTACTAGAAAGTGGGTGCATAACTGATTGGAAAACCATTGCCAGAGAGTAATTATCAGTGAATCACAGTCAAGCTGGAAGGGCACATCAAGTGGGGTCCCTCAGGGACCAGTTCTGGGTCAGGTTCTGCTCAATATCTTCCTCAATGATTTAGATGATGGCATAGAGAGTACACTTATAAAGTTTGTGGATGATACCAAGCTGGGAGGGATTGCAGGTGCTTTGGAGGATAGGATTAACATTCAAAATTATCTGGACAAACTGGAGAAATAGTCTGAAGTAAATAGAATGAAATTCATTAAGGACAAATGAAGGAAGGAACAATCAGTTGCACACATAGAAAATGGGAAATGACTACCCAGGAAGGAATACTGCAGAAAGGGATCTGGGGGTCATAGTGGATCATAAGCTAAATATGAGTCAACAGCATAACACATTTGCAAAAAAAACCAAATATCATTCTGCGATCTATTAGCAGAAGTGTTCTAAGCAAGACACGAGAAGAATTCTTCCACTCTACTCCGTGCTGATATGGCTTCAACTGGAGTATTGTGTCCAGTTCTGGGTGCCATATTTCACAAAAGATGTGGGCAAATTGGAGAAAATCCAGAGAAGAGTATTGATTCAATGTCTAGAAAATACTACCTTTGAGGGAAGATAGACATTGATTCAATGTCTAGAAAATACTACCTTTGAGGGAAGATAGAAAAAACTGGGTATGTTTAGTTTGGAGAAGAGAAGACAGAGGGAACATGATAACAGTTTTCAAGTACATAAAAGGTTGTTACAAGGAGGACAGAGAAATTTTTTTTTCTTCTTAACTTCTGAGGCTAGGACAAGAAGTAATGGGCTTAAATTGCAGCAAGGGCAGTTTAGGTTGGACATTAGGAAAAAACTTTCTTACAGTCATGGTGGTTAAACACTGGAACAAATTGCCTAGTAAGCTGTGGAATCTCCATCATTGTCTAACCTGCTCTTAAAAGTCTCCAAACAACTGTCAGGGATAGTCTATATAATACTTAGTCCTGCCATGAGTGCAGGGATTGGACTTTGGGTATGTCTACACTACGGAATAAGGTCGAATTTATAGAAGTCGGTTTTTTAGAAATCGGTTTTATATATTCGAGTGTGTGTGTCCCCACAGAAAATGCTCTAAGTGCATTAAGTGCATTAACTCGGCGGAGTGCTTCCATAGTACCGAGGCTAGAGTCGACTTCCGGAGCGTTGCACTGTGGATAGCTATCCCACAGTTCCCGCAGTCTCCGCTGCCCATTGGAATTCTGGGTTGAGATCCCAATGCCTGATGGGGCTAAAACATTGTCGTGGGTGGTTCTGGGTACATATCGTCAGGCCCCCGTTCCCTCCCGCCCTCCGTGAAAGCAAGGGCAGACAATCGTTTTGCGCCTTTTTTCCTGAGTTACCTGTGCAGATGCCTTACCACGGCAAGCATGGAGCCCGCTCAGGTAACCATCACCCTATGACTCCTGGGTGTTGGCAGACGCGGTACGGCTTTGCTACACAGTAGCAGCAACCCCTTGCCTTGTGGCAGCAGACGGTACAGTACGACTGGTAGCCGTCATCGTCATGTCCGAGGTGCTCCTGGCTACGTCGGCTGGGAGCGCCTGGACAGACATGGGCGCAGGGACTTAATTTAGAGTGACTTGACCAGGTCATTCTCTTTAGTCCTGCAGTCAGTCCTATTGAACTGTCTTATGGTGAGCAGGCAGGCGATATGGATTGCTAGCAGTCGTACTGTACCATCTTCTGCCAGGCAGGCAAGAGATGAGGATTGTTAGCAGTCGTACTGTACCATCTTCTGCCGAGCAGCCATGAGATGTGGATGGCATGCAGTCCTTCTGCACCGTCTGCTGCCAGCCAAAGATGTAAAAGATAGATGGAGTGGATCAAAACAAGAAATAGACCAGATTTGTTCTGTATTCATTTGCTTCCCCCCCTCCCCCATCTAGGGGACTCATTCTTCTAGGTCACACTGCAGTCACTCACAGAGAAGGTGCAGCGAGGTAAATCTAGCCATGTATCAATCAGAGGCCAGGCTAACCTCCTTGTTCCAATAAGAACGATAACTTAGGTGCACCATTTCTTATTGGAACCCACCGTGAAGTCCTGCCTGAAATACTCCTTGATGTAAATACACCCCCTTTGTTGATTTTAGCTCCCTGAAGCCAACCCTGTAAGCCGTGTCGTCAATCGCCCCTCCCTGCGTCAGAGCAACGGCAAACAATCTGGCATCTGAGAGTGCTGTCCAGAGCAGTCACAATGGAGCACTCTGATGGGGCTAAAACATTGTTGCGGGTGGTTCTGGGTACGTATCGTCAGGCCCTCGTTCCCTCCCTCCCTCTGTGAAAGCAAGGGCAGACAATTGTTTCGCGCCTTTTTTCCTGAGTTACCTGTGCAGACACCATACCACGGCAAGCATGGAGCCCGTTCAGGTAACTGTCACCCTATGTCTCCTGGGTGCTGGCAGACGCGGTACGGCTTTGCTACACAGTAGCAGCAACCCATTGCCTTCTGGCAGCAGATGGTGCAGTATGACTGGTAGTCGTCCTCATCGTGTCCGAGGTGCTCCTGGCCACGTCGGCTGGGAGCGCCTGGGCAGACATGGGCGCAGGGACTAAATTTGGAGTGACTTGACCAGGTCATTCTCTTTAGTCCTGCAGTCAGTCCTATTGAACCATCTTATGGTGAGCAGGCAGGTGATACGGATTGCTAGCAGTCGTACTGTACCATCTTCTGCCAGGCAGGCAAGAGATGAGGATGCCTAGCAGTCGTACTGTACCATCTTCTGCCGAGCAGCCATGAGATGTGGATGGCATGCAATCCTTCTGCACAGTCTGCTGCCAGCCAAAGATGTAAAAGATAGATGGAGTGGATCAAAACAAGAAATAGACCAGATTTGTTTTGTACTCATTTGCTTCCCCCCCTCCCCTGTCTAGGGGACTCATTCCTCTAGGTCACACTGCAGTCACTCACAGAGAAGGTGCAGCGAGGTAAATCTAGCCATGTATCAATCAGAGGCCAGGCTAACCTCCTTGTTCCAATAAGAACAATAACTTAGGTGCACCCTCTCTTATTGGAACCCTCCGTGAAGTCCTGCCTGAAATACTCCTTGATGTAAAGACACCCCCTTTGTTGATTTTAGCTCCCTGAAGCGAACCCTGTAAGCCGTGTCATCAGTCGCCCCTCCCTCCGTCAGAGCAACGGCAGACAATCGTTCCGCGCCTTTTTTCTGTGCGGACGCCATACCAAGGCAAGCATGGAGGCTGCTCAGCTCACTTTGGCAATTAGGAGCACATTAAACACCACACGCATTATCCAGCAGTATATGCAGCACCAGAACCTGGCAAAGCGATAGCGGGCGAGGAGGCGACGTCAGCGCGGTCACGTGAGTGATCAGGACATGGACACAGATTTCTCTGAAAGCATGGGCCCTGCCAATGCATGCATCATGGTGCTAACGGGGCAGGTTCATGCTGTGGATGCTGATTCTGGGCTCGGGAAACAAGCACAGACTGGTGGGACCGCATAGTGTTGCAGGTCTGGGAAGATTCCCAGTGGCTGCGAAACATTCGCATGCGTAAGGGCACTTTCATGGAACTTTGTGACTTGCTTTCCCCTGCCCTGAGGCGCATGAATACCAAGATGAGAGCAGCCCTCACAGTTGAGAAGCGAGTGGCGATAGCCCTGTGGAAGCTTGCAACGCCAGACAGCGACCGGTCAGTTGGGAATCAATTTGGAGTGGGCAAATCTACTGTGGGGGCTGCTGTGATGCAAGTAGCCCACGCAATCAAAGATCTGCTGATATCAAGGGTAGTGACCCTGGGAAATGTGCAGGTCATAGTGGATGGCTTTGCTGCAATGGGATTCCCTAACGGTGGTGGGGCCATAGATGGAACCCATATCCCTATCTTGGCACCGGAGCACCAAGCCGCCAAGTACATAAACTGCAAAGGGTACTTTTCAATAGTGCTGCAAGCTCTGGTGGATCACAAGGGACGTTTCACAAACATCAATGTGGGATGGCCGGGAAAGGTACATGACGCTTGCATCTTCAGGAACTCTGGTCTGTTTCAAAAGCTGCAGGAAGGGACTTTATTCCCAGACCAGAAAATAACTGTTGGGGATGTTGAAATGCCTATATGTATCCTTGGGGAGCCAGCCTACCCCTTAATGCCATGGCTCATGAATCCATACACAGGCAGCCTGGACGGTAGTCAGGAGCTGTTCAACTACAGGCTGAGCAAGTGCAGAATGGTGGTAGAATGTGCATTTGGACGTTTAAAGGCGCACTGGTGCAGTTTACTGACTCGCTTAGACCTCAGCAAAACCAATATTCCCACTGTTATTACTGCTTGCTGTGTGCTCCACAATCTCTGTGAGAGTAAGGGGGAGACGTTTATGGCGGGGTGGGAGGTTGAGGCAAATCGCCTGGCTGCTGGTTACGCGCAGCCAGACACCAGGGCGGTTAGAAGAGCACAGGAGGGCGCGGTACGCATCAGAGAAGCTTTGAAAACCAGTTTCATGACTGGCCAGGCTATGGTGTGAAAGTTCTGTTTGTTTCTCCTTTATGAAACCCCCCGCCCCTTGGTTCACTCTACTTCTCTGTAAGCTAACCACCCTCCCCTCCTCCCTTCGATCACCGCTTGCAGAGGCAATAAAGTCATTGTTGCTTCACATTCAAGCATTCTTTATTCATTCATCACACAAATAGGGGGATGACTACCAAGGTAGCCCAGGAGGGGTGGTGGAGGAGGGAAGGAAAATGCCACACAGCACTTTAAGCACAGCACTTTAAAAGTTTACAACTTTAAAATTTATTGAAAGACAGCCTTCTTTTTTTGGGGCAATCCTCTGTGGTGGGGTGGCTGGTTGGCCGGAGGCCCCCCCACGGAGTTCTTGGGCATCTGGGTGTGGAGGCTATGGAACTTGGGGAGGAGGGCGGTTGGTTACTCAGGGGCTGCAGTGGCAGTCTGTGCTCCAGCTGCCTTTGCTGCAGCTCAACCATACACTGGAGCATACTGGTTTGGTCCTCCAGCAGCCTCAGCATTGAATCCTGCCTCCTCTCATCACGCTGCCGCCACATTTGTGCTTCAGCCCTCTCTTCAGCCCGCCACTTACTCTCTTCAGCCCGCCACCTCTCCTGCTGGTCATTTTGTGCTTTCCTGCACTCTGACATTATTTGCCTCCACGCATTCGTCTGTGCTCTGTCAGTGTGGGAGGATAGCATGAGCTCGGAGAACATTTCATTGCGAGTGCGTTTTTTTCTTTCTTTCTAAGCTTCACTAGCCTCTGGGAAGAAGAAGATCCTGTGATCATTGAAACACATGCAGCTGGTGGAGAAAAAAAAAGGGACAGCGGTATTTGAAAAGACACATTTTATAAAACAGTGGCTACACTCTTTCAGGGTAATCCTTGCTGTTAACATTACATACATAGCACATGTGCTTTCGTTACAAGGTCGCATTTCGCCTCCCCCCACCGCGTGGCTACCCCCTCAACCTTCCCCCCTCCCTGTGGCTAACAGCGGGGAACATTTCTGTTTAGCCACAGGCAAACAGCCCAGCAGGAATGGGCTCCTCTGAGTGTCCCCTGAAGAAAAACACTCTATTTCAACCAGATGACCATGAATTATATCTCACTCTCCTGAGGATAACACAGAGAGATAAAGAACGGATGTTGTTTGAACGCCAGCAAACATACACTGCAATGCTTTGTTCTACAATGATTCCCAAGTACGTGTTACTGGCCTGGAGTGGTAAAGTGTCCTACCATGAAGGATGCAATAAGGCTGCCCTCCCCAGAAACCTTTTGCAAAGGCTTTAGGAGTACATCTAGGAGAACTGCGAATGCCAGGGCAAAGTAATCCTTTCACATGCTTGCTTTTAAACCATGTATAGTATTTTAAAAGGTACACTCACCAGAGGTCCCTTCTCCGCCTGCTGGGTCCAGGAGGCAGCCTTGGGTGGGTTCGGGGGTACTGGCTCCAGGTCCAGGGTAAGAAACAGTTCCTGGATGTCGGGAAAACCGGTTTCTCCACTTGCTTGCTGTGAGCTATCTACAACCTCATCATCATCATCATCATCATCTTCTTCATCCCCAAAACCTGCTTCCGTATTGCCTCCATCTCCATTGAAGGAGTCAAACAACACGGCTGGGGTAGTGGTGGCTGAACTCCCTAAAATGGCATGCAGCTCATCATAGAAGCGGCATGTTTGGGGCTCTGACCCGGAGCGGCCATTCGCCTCTCTGGTTTTCTGGTAGGCTTGCCTCAGCTCCTTCAGTTTCACGCAGCACTGCTTCGGGTCCCTGTTATGGCCTCTGTCCTTCATGCCCTGGGAGATTTTGACAAAGGTTTTGGCATTTCGAAAACTGGAACGGAGTTCTGATAGCACGGATTCCTCTCCCCAAACAGCGATCAGATCCCGTACCTCCCGTTCGGTCCATGCTGGAGCTCTTTTGCGATTCTGGGACTCCATCATGGTCACCTGTGCTGATGAGCTCTGCATGGTCACCTGCAGCTTGCCACGCTGGCCAAACAGGAAATGAGATTCAAAAGTTCACGGTTCTTTTCCTGTCTACCTTGCCAGTGCATCTGAGTTGAGAGTGCTGTCGAGAGCGATCACAATGGAGCACTCTGGGATAGCTCCCGGAGGCCAATACCATTGAATTGTGTCCACAGTACCCCAAATTCGAGCCAGCAAGGTCAATTTAAGCGCTAATCCACTTGTCAGGGGTGGAGTAAGGAAATCGATTTTAAGAGCCCTTTAAGTCGAAATAAAGGGCTTCATTGTGTGGATGGGTGCAGGTTTACATCGATTTAACGCTGCTAAATTCGACCTAAAGTCCTAGTGTAGACCAGAGCTAGGTGATCTCTCGAGGTCTTTTCCAGTCTTATGATTCCATGACAATAAAATCTGCATTGGGATATTTATTAATAACTAAATTTTAATGTAAAGCCAAAATAAGAATTTATACACACACACGTATTACAATTGTAATATCTATCATGTAGCAGTAACACAGATTTCTGATAATAATTTAAAGGTCCAGCAAGGGACATTTGACTTCAATAGGAATGCTCAGGAAGCAGGAATTACTTCATGTGATGAGTTTACATATGACACCATAAACTCATCCCACATGGTCAAGCACTGAGAACTTGCAACTCTCATTTAAGTAATATGGTGTACATATAACTTTGCAATGGTTCCTAAATTCAGGACACAGCATGTCTGCACAAGATCATAATACTCACTTCCAGAATTAAACAACCATTACCATTCTTGTTTTAGTGGAGAAACTAAGAGAGAACACCACTGATTCCTAATTCATCTTTTATCTCTTAACTCACTAATAACTTAAGATGGCACAGTGAAATTCAGACACCAGATATGTATAACACTGACTAAAGTTACCATACCAATAGAAACAAGGACAAAAATTACTGTAATTCAAGCATATAATGCCATGCAAAAATAGATCATAATAGAGCTACCAAACCTTATCAGCTCCGGTCTGTAGTTCCTCCAAAGCAGTGGTTCTCAACTGTGGTCCACCACTTATTCAGGGAAAGCCCCTGGCACGCCGGGCCAGTTTGTTTACCTGCAGCATCCGCAGGTTTGGCCAATCACAGCTCCCACTGGCCGCGGTTCATCGCTCCTTGCCAATGGGGGCTGCGGGAACAGCGGCCAGCACTTCCCTCGGCCCGCGCCGCTTTCTGCAGCCCCCATATGCTTGGAGCGGCGAACCACGGACAGTGGGAGCCGCGATCGGCCGAACCTGCGGATGCGGCAGGTAAACAAACCAACCCAGCACGCCAGTGACTTTCCCTGAACAAGCAGTGGACCACAGTTGAGAACCACTGCTCCAAAGCAATGATCCCAACTTCCATGAAGAGACCTAATCCTCTACAGCCTGCATTTATCTGGGAACATGATAAATTGTTACTATGATAAGCCTGAGAGTCTTCACAAGTGTAGTAATGTAATACATGGCCAACTTCGGCTACTTGGTCCACAGTAGAAAGGAGAATTCTCTTGCAAATCTAAGACTTCAGTGTTACAACTGTCTTGCTCTTAGGCTAATCATTTACTACTGTGCAACCTGAATGCAAAGTGGATATCAAACAATCCTCCACTTTGCACAAGTGTAAGTGACTACACAAGGTGCAAGGCTGTGGAGAATGATGTCCCTGTGTAGAAAAGTGGCAAAGGATTTATTATAAGATGTTCTATAGGTGAGATTGAAGGAAGTCAAAAGAGTTTAAGAGGTAAAGAAACCTGGGCCACAAACAATATAATTGCAGCCAAATGAGGCCATTCTCAGAGAAAAACATACACCGAACTTACAGTGGTGTCTGCTCTCAGTTGAAATCACTGGAATTTTATGCTCCAGATTTATGCGAAATATAATTGAATAGGGGACTTGGTCCAGACATAGATGTGAGTTCTGGTTATCATTAAATCCATATTTCAGAGGGGGAAAGACAACTTGCACCAGGTCATCGGCAGACCTGGGAAAAGAACCCACATCACCAGACTTCTAAGCCAAATCACTAGCCCCTGGGCCACACCAATTTACAAAGAAATTAGTTCTAGCAGCTGGGGCACTGGACTGGAAGTCAGGCTAGCTGGGTGTTATTCTCAGTTGGACTAGTGACTTTTTCCCAGCTGCACAAAAGGTATTGAGGCTCCGGAGTCCCAGTTTTAGGCATCACTGCAATCCACAATGCACAGCTGCTGCCTTACCCTGTAGGCACCTAAACTCACTCCATGCCTAAAATTTTACTGTAAGAGCTCCCGAGGTGCCTAGGTTTCTGCCTCACTCTAGGCATCTAGACACCTATCTCCCACCTAAGCACCAGCATGCTCCATGGACGTGGGCAACATAGGCATCCTAGTGCTTATCTTCCCAACACACACCATTCCCTAGTAGGTGTGCTCTGAGCATGCCTACTGGCCTGGGTCCCATTCAAAATCTGGCTGCTGGAAGAAATGATGCTGTCTTCCTTACAACATTTAGCCCAGCGGTTAGCACACTTCCCTGGGATGTAGACGACCGTGGTTTAATACCCTCCTCCCAGCAGCAGAGAAGAAAATATTTGCATGCGGGTCTCCCACCCCACAGGAGAGTGCTTCAATCACTGGATTTACAGGGTGTTCTAATGGGAGGATGGGGAAGAGAGGTCTCAGTCAGTCTCCCATGCTGAAACTCCACTTGGACTAAAGAATTATTGGAGCAGGAGGCTCAGACCCTGGGTTTCCCCACATCCCAAGAGGGTGTCCTAACCACCAGACTATGGAATCATTCCTGCTCTAGCTTAGCAATTATTTAAGTCACTATTTCTAGGTGCCTAAAAAGTTATGTATTCCGATTTTGAGCTTTGCAATATCTAAGTCCCTTTGTGGAGCTGAGTCCTTGTCACTTCAGTTGTCTGTGTCTCTGTTTCTCCTCCCACAATTTGTCTGTCATATCTGTTTAGATAATAAGGTATATGGGGCCAGGATTGTCTCCAACTATGTTTGTACAGTACCAAGCACAACCACCACCTCATCTTAATTGTGTGTTCCATGCACTACGGTAATACAAATAACTCACGCTACCATTTATGTCACTGTTAAATTTAGCCCAGAAAGTTTCCCCAACTTTATTTAACCCATACATTTTACACAGAGCAGGCATGTAATGCTGGGAATTGGCAAATATTTTTAGTATACTGCCATGCATTATAAGTGACATCAAAAACACTATTATGTTGTGTATTGTCACATATCACATCTACAATTGTCCAAAACAAGGAAGCTCTTTTAGAGGACCTTTACATATTATGTTATTCTTATTAATATTTTTTCCGTAGACTGTTAGTATAGCTTGAGAAAGGTGAGTTATTGATCCCATTTATTTCTTACTGGCATGGTTTGTTTTTAGTTTATTTTCTAAATTGCTTTGGAAATAAAATATTATTGGCACATTTGAAAATATGAAGTACTGGGTTTTGGGAGAATTATCTTAATTCCCAGAAAGTTATTTAATAAAAATGGATTTTTTCCCTACTTCTAGTAGTAATATGAACTAACATAGTTTTGTAAGTATTGGATGTAGCAAAGTTCTTAAAATAACCAAAGCTCCTTTCAGCTAATAAAAAAACTGATTTTAAAAAATCCACATTTAGTCAGTATGGCTCTATTTCATTTTTATACAAAGCAGCTACTATTAATAAAACAAAAAACATAAATATAATTGTTCAAATTCATCCCTGGGAGTTATATCAGGAATGAATTTGATTTAGTGTGCTTTATACCTGATTTTTAGTATGTTATAGTAAGAGAGTTACATTATTGTAAAGTGTGCTTGTCTACTAGACTGTGATTGTTCAAAAACTTACACATGTTCAAAGACTTACACATAGGCTTAACTTAATGCACATTGACTACTTCCATTGAAGTCAATGGGATTCACAGATACATAATTCTTTAATTATTTAGCTCAAGAGGAACAGTTTCAGGAGGAGAGAGTAACTGAGACCCATGTTCCCATCAGAATATTCTGTAGCTGTACTATCTAGTGTAACAATCAATAACAAACAGTAGGTGAAGATCAGAAAAGTCATTAGCTCAGTAGAAAGTCTTAAAAACCAGGTTGCCTCAGAAGAGTGAAATCAAATATTCTTGTATGTATCACTTGTCCATGCACACCTAGTAAATGTCAAAATTTTGAAGGTCTGATTCATTATTGTATTATAGCAGTTTCATGATTCCATAAGACTAAGTCAACGGATACACTGACATAAAAATACGTGTGAGACTGGTGAATCAGTCTCTGAATTCCTAAAGGCTACAATAAGTATGAGAACTTATGGCTTGTTCCTGAGAAACACTGATTACCAACAACCCCTGCCCTGTCTTACCTTCTCATGCAGACCCTTTCAGGATTAAAGTTCTTAAAGATTTCTAGGTGATACCATTCTGTAGGACAGACCTGTCCTCACTCTGTTTTTCTATAGCCATGTGTTTCGGGAAGGAAAAGGAATTGTATCTCAGATGATGTGGAGACTTTCAGTCTCTCTCTCTCTCTGTTTTTGGCATTCAGTTGTTCCTCTTTCTCTTTTCCAGCTATTATCACCAGGCAGAAAAATTGCTACGTGTTGATGTTTCTTTTTCCAAAGCCGATTCGAATATCATTTGCTATGTTGCATATCCTTTACCCCTCCCCACACCCCGAGTGTCACTCACATTATCAGAGCACTGGGCCTGCTCTGGCAACCCTAACATGTGAGTAAATCCTATTCACATTAATTGTCCCATTGATTTTAACACAGGTAAGGGTTATGGGACCAGGCTAATAATTTATGCCCTTTAGAGCCCAGTAGGTAGAACTCCTGGACTTTTCTCCAGTCTTTGCTCCATGATGTATTGTGACATGGCAGGGCTTCTTCCCAGTTTACCAAGCAAAATTCACTTTTTTTCCTTAACAAGCATCCCACTCACCTTTAAGTGGAGCCAATTAAAGGGACCAAGGTTTATTTCTCCAAATGTAAGCAGATAACAGACAGAAACAGCTCCTCAGATGACTTCTTGTCCTGGCGTTTCACAGCCTCTCTCTCCAAGGGTCTCTGGTAATCTTGCTTCTTGAAGCTTCCCAGCCGCAAACAGATCCCTTCTCACAGCCATCTCCCATTCCTCCTCTGAAACACCAGCCTCAGGGCTACCTCCCTGATGCCCTAGCTCCAAGGCCCTACCACCAGAGTTAGCACTACTCCTCTGTGTTGCCTCTTCCACACCTGCTGCCTCTCCCTCTTCCTCCCCCTCTGACAGGCCTTTATAGCTGCAGGTGTAGCCCTGCCCCGGGGCTCAACTGGTTCCACTTGCTCTAATACAGGGGCATTGGGCCTGGTGTACTCACAGGGACCAGCTACCCTATGACATATATACTTTTTATTTTTACTGTACATATCTCTGCACCCACTATCGGTATATTTCCAGAATTAAATGTGTTATCAAAAGACTCTTTTGATAACATATTTAATTTATTTAACATCTTGCTTGCCTAGCCAGATTTCAAAAGTAATATTGCAATTAAGCTCAGTGAGGAACATTATGGGGAGGAGAAAAAATTGCCTGGCTCAAAGAAGAGTAGGCTTGGAAATTCTCAGAAAACCTAGAAAGGCCAGAAATAAATGTCTCATTATACGTGTTCCTTTGTTATTTTTTTCCCCAGTGCCTATTATTAAGCATCCACGGGTGATAGTACTCAGAATCGGTGGAAGTTGGTCTTATTAAGCAGCCACAAAACAAATTGTTATTTTACAACCTTAATTATTATTTAGATGTTATTAACTAGCATTAGTTCTATGGTAACAAGTAGTGATACACTCCAGGCAGAGATAAGGGTGTTTTTCCCTCCCCCAGGGCCAAGATGCTGTGCTGAAGAGTTTTTACTCAGAGGAAAAAGGTTAGGATTACTGAGATAAAGCAAAGTCATACATTACAGTCATGGGGGGTGGGGGGTGGGGGTGGAGGGGAGGGGAATCCAGGATGCTAAACTGAGTTAAAATAAATATGGTTAGAACAGAGTATACCAAAACCCCCCAGCCTAAACCAAAACAACTCTGAGTGTGTCAGGATTAATAACAGATGGAAGTAGGAACAGAGCTGACTTTCCATTTCAAATGCACAGTTCAGCATTGAAAGTGGCAAGATGCTGAGTACAATTATCCCTTATTTATCAAGATTTCTCTTCATATCCCAGCATCCCTCTCAGATTCTGGGGGTGGCACTGATGATGCTGGGAGTACAGGGTGCTGAATAATAAAGTAACTTGTTACTTCTGAAACACTGGTGCATGGTGAAATCTTTCAATAAATTGGATCAGGCTTCTCAACTCCCTGAGAAATAATTGAGGGGCGGTGATCAAATAAAAACAGCAAAAACTCCAAACCCAGGAACATTCTCCAAAAGAAAGATAATCCAAACCCTGTAAAATTAGGGCACAGTAACCTTCCAGGTCAGGCATATAAACTAAAAACAAAACAAACAAACAAACAACAAATGTAGTGCTTGTGAAAGATGCCAACTTTCAATAATCGTAGAAAATTATATAGCCACAGAACACGTAAATATGTGCAAAAGAGGAGTGCAAGTATGATTAACTCTACCTGGGCTGAAAGCAGGGTTTGAATCCCCAACTTTCAGTGCTAAAACACATTTCTTTTTCTTGAACTAATGACATAATTTCTATAGTTGTCAGCTGTAGTAGGTTCTTACCTTATTGTGCACCAGCTAATAGAGGCAAAGACCCACACTAATCCTAGTGTAGGTTATACAGCAGTGGTGACCTGGAGCTGGTCGCACCAGTTTGTGCGAACCAGCTGTTAAATTTTGAAGCCGGTTTAGAACCAGTTGTTAAAGGGGTGGGCAAACCCCAGCCCGTGGGCCACATCTGGCCCACAGGACTGTGCTGTCCGGCCCACCTGAGCTCCCAGCTGGGGAGGCTTCCCTGGCTGAGAATCCCTTTTTAATTTTTACTCACCCGGCCATACTCTGGGTCTTCGGCGGCACTTTGGCGGCGGGTCCTTCACTTGCTCCGGGTCTTCAGCGGCACTTCGGCGGCGGGTGCATCAGTGCTGCCGAAGACCCAGAGTGAGTGAAGGATGTGCTGCTGAAGTGCTGCCGAAGACCCGGAGTGACTGAAGGAACCAGTTCTTCAGATTTTGGCAGTTCGTCACTGGTTATACACACTCTGGGGAAGCACCTGAAGTCTCCCAAAGTACAAGTCCCATCCTAGCACACCACTTTTTATAACCATCTCTTGTCTGGGTTGCCAGTGCTAAAAGCAGAAACTTCTGCTGCATGAGTTAAAGGAATTATAGTTGGCAGATGCAGTTAAAGATTCACACTTTCCTAGCACGGTTTACAGAAGTTTCCCTGTGCTGCTTGGCCAGCATGCCTCAGCCTATTCAACGGGGACCACCAATGTAGTAATATATATCTTTCATATAGAATAGTTCTTTTCATCTGTAGATCTTACTATTATTCTTATTTTACACAAGGAGAAATTGAGGCACACTGTGGGCAAGTGGTTTTGCCCAAGGTGGCACAGTGAGTCAGTGGCCAAGTGTATCAATTCCTAGATCAGTGCCCTGTCCACCAAACTGTGTTCCTGTATGTGCATTCGGTTAGCACTGCACTGATGTCATCCATTAAACCCCACCCCCTCCCTAAAACTATCATTCCAAATAATGAGAAAGTATGAAAACAAAACAAAACACATCATGCCTGACAAACTGGAAAATGGGATGCCAGCAAAGATGGTGGATTTTGTGACCTGAACTCGACACTTATGGGTAGATCCACAGAAAGGACTTAGACTTAGTGTTTTCAATCCAGTTTTTCTACTGTGGAAGCAAAGATGTCTGAAAGACAAGTCATAATTCCAGAAAGTAACAATTAAAAGAAATAATCCTAACCTGAGGTAAAATTACTCTATTATTAAGATCTTTAAATTCCAACCAATGGTGAGAACTGGTTTAAAACAAAGTTTGCAATTGATCACATAAGCTATGAAAAAATGTTGAAAGACTCTGATGTGTCTGATGCTTTATCCCCCAACAAACCTTGGCTTTGGCATTCACGTAGCAACGGATGACCATTAACGCATGATAGCAGTTGATTCTACTGTCCACCTTTGTTAAGTAAATTTTGGTGGGCCACAATTCGTTTGTCAGATTCATAGTTAAGTGAATTGGGTCTGGACCACTGTAAACAGTGCCACATTAGTCCACGCTGGGTGAGGGGGGAAGTACACACAAAGATCCTAAAAGTACGGTCTGGGTTAAATAGCACGATAGTCTTTCATCTAATGCTAAGGTGGGAGAACTATTCTATGGAAGGCCTCATATCAGCTGAGCAGGTGGGTAAATAATGTCATATCACAACATACATGGCAAGAATGCACACTAAGATCCCAAGGTGATGAACCACGTGCATGGGGAGGTGGGATCCACAAATGACTTGGTGTGTAGGTGGGGGGTAAATAAATCTACATCATGACATATTAGGATGGGGTAAATAATCCTTCATTGTGAGATGCAGGAGTAGGGGCATCCAAAGGCCTTGAAACTGTGGACGGAGGCATAAAAACCCCAAACAAAGCCTGTCTTCACCATATATTTTGCAATCACCAGAAGATACAGGGGGGAAAAGTGGAAGAGGAGGGGAGAGAACAGGTCACACCTGGAGGAGAGAAGTGATTGAACATGGAGAGGAGGGAAGAGGCGATGGAGGCTCCCATGGTGTTTGTGTGGGGAGTGTTGGTGGTTTCCATGTGTCCCCCCTTGAGAAGGACAGCAGCAAGTTCCCCACCCCTTGGCTCCCTGTGAGCTTGTGGGGGTTGCATTTCCCTGGGAGCTACCCCTGTGGGTTGAGGTAGTGGGGATTTCCCCCTGCTGTCCTGGCTGCAGGGAGCTCCCCATCCCTGCCCCCTCCACCCTCTTATCATCTATGTTCTCCTGGTCACTAATGTGCTGCAGGTTGCAGCCTGTGTCCTCATGGCTCAGCTCGGGCTCGGGGCAATAGGATTCCAGCTGGGAGTGGGCATTCCTGCACAGCCTGGGGCTGGAGGAGACGCAGCAGGAGCTGGTGTTCCCCATCTTCCTTCACTGCCTAGCCCCGGGTGCTTGGCCTGGCATGGGAAGATGCAGGGGGAGCCCGACACCTGCGGTAGCGAGAAGCCATGAGCAGCAGCAAAGAAAACAACAAGCAGGAGAAGAAGAGATGTCGGAGGCAGCTGCTCCTTCCAGCCACGCTTGCCAGCTGATCCCCTCACCGGTTCATCCAAGACACCTTGCCCCAAGCCCGGCCAGCCTGTCCAACAGAGCAGAGGGCACAGCAGCTACATCATCCTGCTCTAGCATCATGAGATTTTTCCATGGAACACCAAATTGGCCAGGGCCCCTGGCCACAGGCCCCATGGATCTGTGCGTTACTCCACCCCTGGCTAGGTGTCTGGGCATCAGGATGTGGTGGACTTGTATGCAGCTCTGGCAGATTTGTTAGCACCATGGGGACTTTACCATGGAAACAGACACCTAAGGAATTTAGGCATCTACAAGGTTACACAGCAACTGAGCAGCTGTTTAGAGGATCTAAATTTTGGATTTAGGAGACTGAAGTGGCAGCTAGGCACCTAAATCCCTTTATGGATCTAGTCCTTATTCACTAGGAATGATACCAAGACAATCTATTCATTTCAAATAGTAATCAGATGTTAACTTGTACAAGTTAGAGATGTGAGGCTCTGTATTCTGTGAGTCATGCACCCTCTCTGCATGCTATCATTTCTATTAGTGCTAATGGGAATTATGTGTGGCTACCATGAAGACAATAAACCCAGTAAATTGTTTTGGAATAAAAACAGTGGGCAACTGGTGAACTCTTACCCCCAAATCTGATATTACAGAGAGTTTTCTTTCAAGTCAAATCACATTCTGTAATGAGGTACAACACCAAATGAGAAAGGGTCAAAGAAAAAACTGATTATAAAACTCAAGATTATCTTTGAAAAGAGAGGAGAGTGGAAAGATACAATAGGACGGGCTGTCAGTATCGTTGCTAGCCAGTTCAAGGCAGAAAGCCTGCTTCTTACCTTGATAAAGTGTTAGCAATAGGTCACAGTCAGCTGCTTTTCTTATCAGCACCAGGAGCTTAAATGTCAACCATTAAGTGTTACCATGGAGATCCCTCTGAGTTTCACAAATGTGGGCACATTATTTATGCCCACACTCTGTAGGATAAGTGATAATGACAGTGTGTTTTGTTATGCCCTATCATATCTGAAGCAAGCAGTGCAGCTGGTCTATGAAATCCTTATATCAGAGTACAGTGCCAGATCTCTATGATGGGAAGCACACCTGTTCATTTTGATTTCCACAAACAATGTCTGGGAGAAAAAAGGCCAGCTTTGTTACAATACATGTCATGAAGCCGACTCCAAGACAGGGGACAGTCACAGCTGCAAAGTATTAACAAATACATTCTTTCCAGGGGATGAACATCACCCGTGACCTACACAGAATGCACACTATTTGGTGGCCAGTATATTTCACCGGTGATTGGGGTATCTGGTCTTTTCCAAATTAGTTCTACATACAATCCTATTAGTTAATTCATGCAGCAGAAACTTTGTGTATTTAGAAACACTTTGGATTGGGGAAAATATTGCAATTTTTTTTTTGGTGACTACCTGTTCCGCTATTTAAATACAATTACTTCAGCCATCTTTGTGTGTTAATTTCCCACAAATTATGTCAACAAATTATGCCAATATCAATGTTAAATTGTAAGTGGTTCAAAAGTATTTGCAGGATAGTTTTTGAATTTGTACAAATGGGTATTTGTGCCAGAAGCATTTGCCTGATCTTCCAGCGAGGGAAAAGGAAAAATACAAACAATTATGTGACTTCTCAGACCAATCACAACTTGGTGTTGGAGCTCAAATGGAATATTGAATACTCACAGACAGCTGTTTGCAATCCATATTTTTTTTAAAAAATGCAAAATGTTTATCAAACAACTCCGAACAACAAAGAAATCTGAGGAAATTGCAATTGGCTCACATATATGTTGCGAATGGAAAGAGGCTAGATTTGTTGGTTAACTATACACTCAACTCACATAATTACAACCACATGCATCAAGGTGGAAATACAGAACTTAATCTCGGAATATTAGGTCAACGCTTGTGCTGTTAAGGTCCTACTGGAAGCCGCACTTCCCTTCCTTTACTACAGACAGAAAACTGAAGCCTACACTTAAACCATGTCTACACTAGCACTCATGTCAGCAAAACTTTTGTTGCTCAGGGGTGTGAAAAAATACTCGAGCTGGTTTTATTATTATGTCAACGGGAGAGTTCTCTTCCACTAGCATAACACGGCTACACAAACACTCTTACAGTGGCATAGCAATATCGGTACAGATGTGCCACTGTAAGCTTGCAAGTATAGACATGGCCTTAGCAAAGTGTGCAATGGGTACTCCTGAAATTATGCCAATACTTCCAATATGTGAACTCCCTGAAAAACTATCCACAAATGACATTATCCCCACCTTCAGTGTATATTCTCCTCCCCTATGCATCTGCAAGGAGCCTTCCCCCTGCCTCTTGGGCATCACACATAAGGGATGTAGGAAACAGCAGTCCCTGGTTTGGGCAGGATAGGGATTGTTGCCAGGCTATACTATCCTAAAGTATGGAACAGTTTACATGCCCTTCCTGTATACTGGGAAGCTATGGATGGGAATATGCCTACTGAGGCCCCATTCCTCCCCAAGGTTCCACTATGGTGTGCATTTTTCCTTATTCAGGGTAGGGGCTACATCTAGACCTGACTCTTTACCTAACAGCTGGGCTGTAGCCGTGTTTTGCAATATAATTCCTGGAAGTACCACACTGTTTGATGGCATTTCTGGGAACGGTAGCACAGCACCATAAACTCTGATTTAGTGTGCAGCTTAAAGTAAATCCTTCCTGGAAGTATGGTTTAATCCACAGAAAGATGTGGCTATTTAAGTATTGAAAAATCTCACCCATATGACATCTGTTAAAGCTATTTGTTTACAGTTTTAAAAGAGACAATTCTCCAGTGAGGACAATTTATTGAATCTAACCATCATGACATTTATGTGCATTAAGAAACATATACAGCCAGATTAAATAAATAATAGATTTGGCTTATGTTTTGTTATATCTTCTCAGGGCCTCAAGCATTTTTTGGTAGTGCTTAAGCAAAGGCCAGACAGAATATTTCTTAAGATTTAGGATTATGCTGACTCAGTCCACATTTTTTTTTTGTTATGGTACTGAAAGGAATATGTGGTCTTAGTTCAGTTCCATGCAACCTTGTTATCGGCACTGGTGATGACAAGGTTGCATGGAACTGAACTAAGACCACATATTCCTTTCAGTACCATAACAAAAATAACTTAGATTTTAAGATTAGGGTTATGGAAATCCAGGTGTGGGGATGGGAAAATCTGCATTGCTGCTACCTAATCAATACCTCTTCAGTGAATATGTAACCCGCGTTTCATATATCCCTCTGTGCCTAATCCACAGAGAATGTGAATCTGCTCAAACCATAACAAACCATGTTTCAGTTGTGAAGGTCTAGAGTTCAGATACTGAGGATGACCAAGGTGATGCTCACTGCAGAAAAATTACTTCAATCCCGCAACCCTCTATGGAACCCTTACACTCAACTTCGATGCTGAGGCTCAATGGAGAGTCACATGGAGCGTTTCGACCGCTCAAAAAAACAGCTCATCATTGACCCTGCTGAGGAACCACTGGCTTTTGATTTATGTCAGAAAGACTGGTGCAGATTGAATCACATCAGGACAAGACATGGGAGATGTGGACAAACCCTCTTTAAATGGAAAATGAGGATAACACCTGTATGCGAGTGTGGTCACCAGGCACAAATGATGGAGAACATCATATCTGAGTGTCCCCTTCCTTCTTTTGCCAGCGGCCTGAAGGACATTCACCAGCTCACTGCTGAAGCAATGTTCTGGCTATCAAACTTAGATATAAATTTGTAGCAGTTGCTAGCTACCCAAGCCATGTGAAAGAAGAAGACGACTTCAATATCAGAGACTGTTGCTTTTCACTAATAGTGAATTCACTTAAGATGATTAAATAAAAGAAATGTATATAAAAGTAGTTATCTGATCCCAAGGATTTCCATTTATGTATAAGAATTGCAGATGATGTTTACTGTGTATTTTAATCTTGAGTTTCTATCTTTATGAAACACAATCAGATTTATTAAAACTTACCTTTGTTTGCAAAGTTTGGACTCTTGCAAGGTTTGATAACCAGGCATATTTGAAACCGAACCAAATCTCAGTGTTTTGGCTGTTGGTAGAACCTTATTTAAAATAAATAATTCAGTATTAAAAAGTTCAATATTGTCATGTCTTGCTCCTCTCAAAACAAATACTGATGAATGGGTTGGCCTCTCAGAGGCCCAGAAGCAATCAGAGAGATTTCAATGTGATGCTGGATTGTGCTCCAATGTATGATAGTCTTCAGAGTACTACAGAGCTTCCTGGAATGGATATGTCATTCTTCATTAAGATCCCGGAGTGATCCAACTTCATCTTTTAAATTGTAAATCTATACATCAGGCAGTTAAAAAAAAGTTAGAGATGAATGGCTGACACCCTTTTCAGACCCCGAATGAAAAGTAGTCCCTATAGATATAATTTATGCCTTACAAAATGGCAAACCACTGACATCTAATTTACACAGAGCAAGCATGGATGTAGTCCTTGGTATTTTCTTGCTCTTAAGGAGAAGTACCCATGCACTGGGATTTAAAAGGTTAAGATTATATATGTATACTTATATTTTTTCAATGATGGAAGCAACTCTTCTATGTTTTTGCCATGTATTCTTTGGGAATTACTCTAATTGTTGTATGTAATACTTTGTATTGGGCGTTTTGTCTTATATTGCACTTTTGTCAAGTATGGTAGGTTATATTACAATGTCAAGAGATTTAAAATGCAACCTAATCTTTAAAACTCTGTGGTGGAAGGACAGATTGTAGCTATTAATCCAGTAGACAGTTTATTTGTAGCTTCTAGCATTTAATAGAACAACTTTTACAGTATGAACACAGAAATATGGGGGTTTCCATACAGACCAAATGATTAATGCACCTACTTCAATGACTGCAGCAATGGCCAGTACCTGATCATTTAGGGAAAGGAGTCCTTCTCCACAGCCCCAACACACACACACACACTCTTTATAATGCACCTAGACAATTGTACAATGTTAAATTTTTGAAGGAGATAAAACTCGTTTCTGAAACAGTAGGCAAAAAGTTTATGCCTGGAGATATGTGGGCTCATATAGCTTGTAACTTTTAATAGCAGCTTAGGACAGCATTCCAGATTTTTAAAAATTGTGTATATATTCACAACTCTTTACCTCAATCACTTCCATGAGGTTTGTGAATTCTCACAATAACGAAACACTGGGAAAAATGCCTCTGACACTGTATATAAAAATAAGCATTTCCTTTATAGTAACAGGCAGTTCCTGTCTTGAAAAGCTTGCCATCTGAATGCAAAGCAAAAAAGAGTGATGACCAGTGCTGCTTTGTGGGCATAGAGGGGTTTATGCTCAACAAGGGAGCATGTGACTAAGCACCTCATTTGTAGCTGAAGATCGTGCTTCTCCTTGGATACACATGGTCTCCTTGGATACTCATTCTTTTCTCACACTGAACAACTTTTTGCTCTTAAGAATAAGGGGCAGGCAGGCAGTGCGCTGGAGGCTTCCTTCAATACAGAAGAATTCATATGGTGCTTCTGCTTGTGCCCATATGTTGCCTCTGCTCACACTTGTGCTGAAGTGCAAGAGTCTTGCACCTTACTGCACATCATGCAAGACAGGACTGAAGCCAAAGTGCCCCCTTGGTTTTGTATTTTGTAACAGATTGAAAAGGAAAGCCTGACTTCCAATATATCACAAACTGAGCCAGACCCTTAGTCTCACTCTGTCCTCTATGTGCTGCTCTGGCAATGCAAAAGATAGCTGTCTTAAACAGCTAGCTAGTAATCCCCCTTGTGTAGGGGAATCTATGGGTAAGCACACAATTGCCATCAATATTTCCACAATTTATTGTTAAGCGAATGGACCGAAGTCTTTGACGGAAGGTGTTGAGTTTCCAGCCCTGACTCAGAGTCCATTCCAGATGCAGGTAATCTTCTCTTACAAGTGTCTGGATCACCAGAGTATTTCCTAGGAACATTTATGTTTTGCCCAGTATAAAAGCAAATGCCACCTCTGAGTATCTAACCTTTGATTCCACCAGTGCAGTAAAAAAAAAAACACTCCTAAAAACAAGCTGAGTGAGCTTCTTGGCAACAATCTGTTTCTTAGTGTCTGATATGGCATGTTGTGTAGATTATGCTGTCCCCCTTAGCTAATATTGAAATCGCATCACCACACCATGCAAAATGAAGGTGGATCTTGCCTCGCTTGCAGCAAGATTATTTACTTGCTTATAAATTTTGGTGATTTTTTCCCTTGTATTTTCAAGCCTTCTCTGTGCTACTTGGTGAATTATCTGTCTGCTCCACTTATTCTCCACATTTGGATGTGAGCTTGTTCACTAGTTATGTACTAGTCTATAGCACTTAGTCATCTTAGTTTGGTCTTTCTGAGCATTCTCAGTCTCTTGTCTCTTTTATGCCTACTACTAATATATCACAAATTAGTTCATCTTCTAAGATTTGGTAATTGCATGAATCAGTCATTTTGCAGTTTGGTAACATACTGGTCTATTGTTTCTCCAGATTCTTTAATTATACTTGCTGAAAGGATGCCCTGCAGACAGGACATTTTTAATGGGTTGAAAATGCTTTTCTAGGCTCGCCTTGGGTTTTACATGGGACCTCCCTGTCTACTGCTGACATATTCTGATGCTGTTGGAGCATGTAGCATCCTTTGCCCGTTATAGCTAAGTCTGGCTGCTTTTATTTTGTTTCATCTGGCCCAATTGCAATTCTGCAGTTTTCACATTGAGATCTAAAGAATGTTTTTTTGCTGAACACATCCCCTTTCATGCCCATCTGCTTGGGGACAGGGGTCTGGTAGGCTGTCAGTGTTGTTTTCTCTCTTTTTGAATATTCTCAGTTTCAAATTTCACATATCTGCAGGAACAAACTCATTTCACATGCCCTGTTTAAGCAGCAAAGGTATGTCTACTCTGGAATAAAAGACTTGCGGCACGGCCATGGCTGGCCATAGTTAGATGACTCAGGCTCTCAGGGCTGAGGCTGAGGGGGTAAAAATTGATGTGTGGATGTTCAGACTCCAGCAGGACTCTCCCCTCCTGAGAGTCCCAGAGCTCGGATTCCTTCAGCCTGAGCCTGGACATCTACACAGCAGTTTTACAGCCCCGAACCCCGAGTCCTGTGCACGTGTGCATGTGGCTGTGAGGGTGGGTGGGGAGAGGATGCTGGAATCATTAAGTTTCAAACCAAGACTGATTTCCCCCCCTGTTTCTTGATTAAATAAATAAAGAATAAAAAGAGTGCTGGGTTACTGAAAATGTCACCGGTTCTAAGAAAGAGCGGCCTCTACAAAGACTCAGAAAGACAGACACTTAGACAACCTCTGTCTGGACTTTTTTTTAAACTTACATTTAACATTCCCACTCATTTTTAATTTATTTGCAAATGGTCAGTCAACCGTTCTTCCCAACCAGGAGGTTTTTTTCTGCTGTGTATGCCCAAAAAAAGGAATATACAGTAGCATTGCTTCTATTTTTAGAGACTATATTAGCATGAAATCATTGATCCATCAATGTGAATTTTTTACCTCTCAGTGCAGTTTGCTCCAGCCAGTCTCTTTTCTCATTTGCTGCTGAAGAGTCATGTTTCTATTAAAAATGAAGTACCATGAGCTGTACATCCATATACTTATGAATGTGGAAGTTGGGATCTGGTCCGAGAGCAAAGCTGGCAAAAAACAGTAAAAATGTTTTTATGGAAACTTGTGAACTGTTCACTAATTCATTCCTCTTGATTTTATACTCCCTGAAAGTTTAAGTTACACAAGATATCAGGGAGCTTCAGGGAAGCATGAAAAAGCTCAGAAATCCATTTTAGCTTGAGCATGTATACAAAATGGTGGTGGTGGAGATCCTCTGAAAAACCACATGGTCTAGTGGAGCCTGAAAAAGCAGAGAGACAGGAGGTCCTGAGTTTTACATAAATGTCCAGATGTAAAAGGCCAGTGAAGGGCAGAGATTCTCGACCTAGAACTGAGCAAATAATTGATATCTCAGTGTGGTGCTCAACAAAAAGTTCTGGAAAACAGTGAGGCTCATTTTGAGCTGAAACTGATTTTTTTTTTTTTTTTGGTTTCTCGACTAAACGAACCCCCCCCCCCAAATTGATTCAGGTAGAATAAAATGTTTAAAGCAATTCAGAACTACATTTATAAAACAGTTTATTTCAAAAACGTCAACACAAACCATTTTGACTTAAAAAAACAACCCTCATTTTTTATTTGGCTGAAACTATTAATCAAATTTGATCTGAATTCACAAAGTGTTTTGGTTGCCCCAAAACTGCATTTTTGGCAATTTTACTATTTGCCTGAAAAATTTCACCCAGCTCTAACTAGAACTCAGACTCTTTTGGCTCCACCCTTGTGCTTCAAGGGACTCCAACTTGGGGAGTGGGAGGTAGGGGGGGACAGGACAAAAATCACATTTCTGTCTGGCCAGCAGGGACAAGTATGATAACCTAGTCTGACCACCTACATAACACATAGTTATACAAGTTACACCCCAGATTAATATAACTGAAAGTAACCAATGGGGGCAAAGTTCCATTTTTCTACTTTATTTGGGTTTAGCTATGTAACTTCTGCGAGATGCTGTGCACCCTCAACCCAAAGTCCTTTCTGCATTGTGAATAGTCTGTGTCACTGTTCTCTCTGAAGAGGCCCAACAAGGAAAATAACAGAACACCACTGGCCATTACGTACAGCTCCCAGCTAAAACCTCTCCAGCACATCAGTGATCTACAACCTATCCTGGAAAATGATCTCTCACTCTCACAGACCTTGGGAAGCAGGCCAGTCCTCACTTACAGACAGTCCCCCAACCTGAAGCAAATACTCACCAGCAACTACACACCACACCACAGAAACACTAACCCAGGAACCAAACCCTGTAGCAAACCTCGTTGCCTATTCTGTCCCCATATCTACTCTAGCGACACCATTAGAGGACGCAACAACACCAGCCACACCATCAGAGGCTCATTCACTTGCACATCTACTAATGTGATATATGCCATCATGTGCCAGCAATGCCCCTCTGGGATGTATGTTGGCCAAACTGGACAGTCCCTACATAAAAGAATAAATGGACACAAATCAGACATCAGGAATGGTAACATACAAAAGCCAGTAGGAGAACATGTCAATCTTCCTGGACATTCTATAACAGATTTAAAAGTAGCTATACTTGAATAAAAAAACTTCAGAAACAGACTTCAAAGAGAAACAGCAGAACTAAAATTCATTTGCAAAGTTAACACTATTAATTTGAGCCTGAATAGGGACTGGCTCATTACAAAAGCAGCTTTGCCTCTCCTGGAATTGACACCTCATCTATTATTGGGAGTGGACTACATCCACCCTGATCGAATTGGCCCTTTCAACACTGGTTCTCCACTTGTGAGGTAACTCCCTTCTCTTCATGTGTCAGTATAATAATGCCTGCATCTGTAATTTTCACTCCATGTATCCGATGAAGTGGGTTCTAGCCCACAAAAGCTTATGCCCAAATAAATCTGTTAGTCTTTAAGGTGCCACCGGACTCCTTGTTTTTGTGGATACAGACTAACACGGCTATCCCCGATACTTGTTCTCTCTGTAGGCTCCATTAGGCCTGATGTCTGATCCTGTAACAATCCACATGGGTAAACTCTTACATCTGTGCAGAGCACCTCTGACTTCAGCAGGAATCCATGTTGGCATATTGATGTATCCAGGTGGCTCTGATTGCAGCAGGGGCAGGGCCTTAGTCAATTTCTCCCGTGCTGAAAATACTTATAAATATCATGAGAATCCTCATTAATCTTTATTTATAAGGATATTAAGGAAAATTCTGGACATTCTATTTCAAAGGTGCTCTATCAGTAACTGGATTCTTTTTAAATTAGTCAATTAAAACAAATAAAAATTGATAATAGTGCTTTTATCCACTGCAGCCTGTAGTCATTTTGGAAGCAACTCCTCCTGAAATGCTTCTTTCAAAATTTAAAAGTGTGAACTTCTAAGCAAAAGTAACAGTTCAGTGGCTCATAAATAATCAGATTGTAAAAAATGCAGAAAAATTGATAAAGATTTTGAATTTTCATAAAATTATTCCAAATTTAAACACAAGAAAACTTCAACAGCAAATCTGTACACATATTTTGCCCAACTAACAGTATTGGCCAGATGTTTGGGGTAAATTTGTGAAAAGGGAGAAACAGAGCTGCTTAATATATGCCAAATATAGATGTCATTTTTGTTTATATATATATATATAAACACTCTTCAAGCTCACAGCAGATGTCAATAAGAAAGTTAAACTCACAGCCTCAGTTGCTCCCTCATTCTTATTCAGAAAAGTGGTGGAAAGAAACATTGAACCAGAGTAGTAGACGTGACCAGGAAAGACATAGGCTACACTCGCTTTCTGCTATATCTCTATTGACGAAGAAAACTACAGCATGACTGAAATATCTGAGCTACAGAGAGGAAAGCATGGTGAAGGAGTCGATCTGAAAATTAAATGGAGGAAGCTTCCATTTGGGGAATAGCAGCCTAAAAGACTTGTTTGATCCCTCACACCTTTAGTGATTCAAGAACAAACCTGTCTAAGGGCATGGCTACACTTGCAGATGTAGAGCGCTTTCAGTTAAACCAGCCTTCGGAGAGCGCAGGAGGGCAAGTGCTGCAGTCTGTCCACACTGACAGCTACAAGCGCTCTGGCGTGGCCACATTAGCAGCTCTTGCAACGGCCACAGAGAGCAGTGCATTGTGGTAGCTATCCCAGCATGCAAGTGGCTGCAACGTGCTTTTCAAATGCGGGGGTGGACTGTGACAGGGAGGTTGTTGTGTGTATGTGGGGGGAGAGAGAGTGGGTTTTTGGGGGGGCTGAGAGCATGTCAGCATGCTGTCTTGTAAGTTCAGCAGCAAACCTCCCCACACCCTGCCGCCATCTCTCACACACAGCATTCCACACTAATAATTGCTTTGTCTTGGAGCAGATAAGCAACCAGCTGTCAGAAATGGAGCTTTCAAAGGGAAAATCCACATTCCTGCAGTTATTCAAAAAACAACAAGAGTGGCCACTTGGCTTAAGGGGATTATGGGACGTTTCCGGAGGCTGATCAGAGCGCAATAATGCAACACCTCGTTCACACTGATGCCCAGGCGTTTCAGCAAAGGCGCACCAAGTGTTAATCTTCTCGCCGAGGTGGAGTACCAGGAGTGCTCTAGCTGTGGAGTCAGAGCCCTCTACGTGCCTTGCCAGTGTGGATGGGTAGTGAGCTGGGGTGCCCAGGACTGCCTTAATGCTCTCTAACTCGCAAGTGTAGCCAAGCCCTAAAGATTGGCAGCCTACGCCTGTGTCCTCTCATTCATCTTAAGGGAGATCATAACAACAGAACAAATATAGAATAAATTATGGCCTACAACAACATTCTTCTTCCTACTCTTTGTCAGCAGGGGATAGATGTATCTATTAACTAGGCAATTATGTCATGATTTCCTTGCATTACATCGCTCAGGACTAATCCCATTTTAAATCAGTTTTTCAAAGAATCCTCAGTCATTAGCTTTCTATTACTTTTCCCCCCCTCCTTTCAGAATTTATTTCCATGACTATATAAGTGAATCACTAGACGGCCAAGTAAAGTGATTGATGCAAGGAAGATTATTCCCCCCTTGATATAATGTGTAATAGGAACACCATTAAGGAGTTTCTTCCTGACGATGAACAGTTGGTTTCTGTAATTTGCTCAAGTCTTGCTGTATTTCTTTCCCGAAGGTTCTTATTCATGCCCCAAATTCTTCTTGCTTCTTTGATTTGAAGTAGTAACAGAGAAGCTTCCAAACAATGGGTTTTTTAATGTGTTGCTAATTTTCTCTCTTTGAAATTATGTTCTGCAATCTCCTTCTAGACAAAGCATTTTTCTTCTTAATTGCTCATAGCATTAGTAAATGATCAAATGTCTCCAAATAATTTATGCGAATAAGAATTTTTTTTTAAGAGTAGAATTTTTCACTGTATTTTCGAACAGGCAAAAGCAGCAGGAGGAAAGTAAAATCTGCATGGCTAAGTTAACAATAAAAAGTATAGCAAAAGTAGTACATTTGAAAGTAAATGCAGATACACACATTTTTAATTAAATGTTGAAGATATAGGATATTAAAATGCTGAATTGAAAACATTATCCAATGGCTACATCATGCAAGGATCTGAAGAGTGTAAACACTGAAGAAACAGAATACTTGTTTAATGTGGTCAAGGTCAGATAGAACTAGTGGAAAGAAAGTGAACACAAAAATATAGGCTAAATAAGGAAAACTATCACCACTGATGTCTAAGAGCCTGTGAAAATCTGGAAGTGGATATCCCATCACTCGAAGCATTTAAAATGAGCCCTGACACTGCTAGTCTGCAAAGCACATATCTGTGTTAATCCAATAACTGAAATCTCATAGTACTGTATGTGGAGATGGGCTACAGTGGAGTCCACAGGACTCGCTCTGTTACTGTGGGCTAGAAGTACCTGGGAATAAAGTATTGGTATAGACTCCTCAGGGATACAATGAACCACTGGATACCCTTGTCATGCACAAACTCTGCCCAGTTTTGGGATGTACTGGCTGGCTCTGGGCACCCAGAGCAGGTAGGTAAGTGCTTTATGCAGCAGATACATCTTTCAGGTGATTTTCTGATACCAGGAGTCTGTGGTTTAAATTCCATCAACCTCTTCCGGCAGAACCCTTCGAGTATATCTGGCCCTATGTCTCATTGTCTTACTCTCCATTTAGATTATAAACTCCATGAGACAGGAACTGTGTCTTCCTTTATGTTTTGTATGGAGATGAATACACTTGAGGTGGTAAATAATCATAATAATCCAACCCAAATGAGAAAATTCTTTGAACTCTGCTTTGTCCATGGCTCAAGATGCTGTGTAGGAATAAGAACAGTACTTCCTGGTTACTCGCTCTATTTTAGGTATCTACTAATATGACTCCCCTCACTGTAGTACTCAAGCAACTCACAAACGTTAAAGTATTTATCCCCACTGTAGTGGGGCTGGCTGACTCCCGTGCATCTGCTCATGGCCACAAGTGACTACGGGGTGGCCTGCCTCTATGTTCCCCCTTCAGAGCTCCTTCCAAAACAAAAAACAAAAAACTTGTAACAGTCAAAGGAAATTAAAACATATTCCCCACCTGGAGTCCAATTTATTCAGCTCTCAAGTACATGCTGACCCTTCAGGACCCAACCCCAGTTCAGTATCTCTCTCTTTAGCTGGAAGGTTTCCAGTATTTTTTCTCAGAGCTGTGTCACAGTTCAGTGTCTCTGTGGGAGCCAAACCAGCCACATCTCCTCAAGATTCTGTTTCCTTAGTACCCCACGCCCCTCACTGCAGCCTCCTGCTACCCTTTATAGGCAATTGCCTGATCCCACTCAGGTGGGGGCTCATCCTGCAATCACTATTGGCTTAGCCCCAGGCCCTCCAACCCGTGGGGCAAGCCACCCTGTTACAATCACTATGTCCCTTGAAGTATGGAAGACAGCTAATGTTGTGCCAATATTTAAAAAGGGTAAATGGGATTATCTGAGTAATTATAAGCCTGTAGTGTGACATTGATCCTGGGAAATATAATGGAATGCTGAAATGGGACTTTATTAAGAATTAAAGGATGCTAATATAATTAATGCCAATCAACATGGGTTTATGGAAAATAGATCCTGTCAGACTAACTTGATAACTTTCTTTTGATGAGCTTACCGGTTTGGTTGATTTAATATACTTAAAAGTCTGTGAGACATTTGACTTGGTACTACACATTGTTTTGATTTCAAAACTAGAATGATAGAAAATCAACATGGCACATATTAAATGGATTAAAAGCTGGCTAACTGATAGGTCTCAAAATGTAATTGTAAATGGGAAATCATTGAGTGGGTGTGTTTCTAATTGGATCTTGCAGGGTTCGGTTCTTGGCCCTATGCTATTTAACATTTATATCAATGACCTGGAAAAAAACAAGATCTCTGATAAAGTTTTCAGATAACAAAAAATTAGGGGAGAGATAAATAATGAAGAGGACAGGTTACTGCTACATAGAGATCTGGGTCACGTGATAAACATCGTGCAAGTAAACAATGTGTTTTAATATGGCTGATTGTACATGTCCATGTCTAGGAAAAAATGGAGGCCATACATAGAAGATGGGAGACTATATCCTGGGAAGCAGTGACTCCCAGGAGTGATTCAAAAGATTTGGGTATGATGGTGGAGAATCAGCAAAACATGAACTCCCAGTGCGATGCTGTGACCAAAAGGGTTAATGTGATCCTTGGAATCATAAACAGGGGAATCTCAAGTCGGAGTAGAGAATTTATTTTCCTTCTGAGTTTGGCACTGGTGTGATCACTGCTGGAATACTACGTCCAGTTCTGGTATTTGCAATTCAAGAAGGATGTTGATAAATTAGAGAGGATTCAGACCGGAGCCCAAGAATGATAAAAGGATTAGAAAACATGCTTTATAGTGATTGAGCGTATCGAGTCTGTTTATTTAGCTTAAGAGAGAGAAGTTTAGAGGTGACTTGAGTATAGTCTGAGTATCTACATCGATGTTATGTTGATGACAAGATCAGGGCTGGTCAAAATAGTACTGCTGTATTGCTTGTGTGGCCTTTTGATAGCCAAGTTCATCCTGAGTATCCGGGGGTGGTGGTGGTTGATCCTCGTGTGTCTCCCCTGGAGGCTTAACACCTGACAGTTGTAATTAGTGCACATTTTGGCTATGAGGTCTTATTTGGCACCCAAGAGCTCTTCAGAATTTGTTGATGTTATTGTCAGCGCCAGCCCTGATGAGGAGCCTTTTAAATGGCACTGGCAACTGCATCAACCTTCAGATACAGTCAGTCAGTTATGTTGAGAACTGTGTCAATCTGCAGGCCTAGACACATTCCTTTCATTATAAAGTAGTGGTAGATGTCTGACAGGCTTCCCAGATTCAGAGAAGAAGGCAGGTGCCCTGAAATGCATGCTCTTGCTACCCCCATCCAAGACAGATAATAATGGCATTGAAGTCCTGACTGTAGATACTGGTGGCATTTCCATCACATCTGTCTACAAACCACCATGCACACAATTCAAGTTCACTCATCCACATAACCTCAAACATGACAAAATCCAGATGATCACTGGTGACTTTAACAGTCACAGAATCAAATGTGGCTGTAGCATAAACGATGAAAATATGGCTTATGAAAAATAATGGCTTTTCAAAATATGTAAGTTTAGTTATTGGTAATTGTGATTACAGAAATGCTGTGAACTATAAACTGTCATGTCATACATAAAAAGAGTCTTAATGATGAACTTAATTCTATCTGTGTTCAGAAGCTCTATAAATCACATCTATAAATAGAACTGAGTCAGTGCCATGGGGGAAGCCTTTAAATTTTCAGAAGCCTCTCTTCTCTGATTCTGTTATCAGAATAAGCCTTGAAATCATACGCAGTGTGCATTCACTGATCGGTGGCTAAGTAATGGCATTATGATAACAAAAATACATCACTGTGATAAACCACCGATATGTGCAGATCATCTATATCGTCCTTGCAGAGTGAAAGCCATTTATTCAAATGGCATAAATGGCTACTTTGATTAATATCATTATTTGCCCTTGAGGAGATGCTGTTTTCCAAGGAAACCTAGATGCTAAATTACACTCATGATATTGGGAAATGAAAAAAAAAAAGATTGGGTTTATTTCCTGTGCACATATTATTAATTTATTGTATTACTTATTAATTATTATTATTATTATTCATTAATTTCAGGGCACCATAGAGGTGAGTGATGCATTACAAAAATAAAGATCAAGCTCCTGCCCTGAAGGTCTTACAATTTAAAGGACTCAATTCTGCCTTTACACGCACCTATGTAACTCTCAGTGACTGGAGAGGAACTCACGTGTGCAAATGAGGGCAGAACTTGCTCCTAATTTTAAGATACAAACAACAAGAGGTGATGACAGCACATCAGGAATTTAGAGAAGGGGGACAAATATTTATAAGCAGGGTAATCCTGCAACATTCAGGAGAAAAACAATTGCTAATTGCCTACAGTTATAAAACAAATGTTTGAGACAAATGCATCTTCCTGTTCTATTGCCATGTGCAGCATAGAGAAGCAGCTGAATACTGCAAAAGAGGTTGTGACCATTCATTAGAATTTTGAACCACGGTTTGTTTCAACCACGTCAAACTGCATTGAAGCATACTGATGGTACAGTGTGGGGAAGCTGGCATTACTGCCTCCTGGGTTGTCCCATTCTGTGGATACGTAGAGAATGATATCCTCCAAGGTTGTCAGACAGACATCTTTCATAAGCTGTTTTACTCTTAAAAATCACTACAGAAAAAAGGAAGCTTCTTGCTGAAGAGACTGATGTCCTCTGTGTGTTCACAGTCATGTTTGCTCATTTTGGTGGCAGTTAAGTGCTTATTGCTCTTACTTCTGTTGGCCTTGATGGTCCATCACTGCTATTCTTTTTTGTGCATCACCCACAGAACTGATTACTAAATTCCATTCAGTCCCATCAAAGTCATCACATTCTGCCCTCAGTGACTGCTCAAGAGGTTACTGAGAGCCTATTGTGGCCTGCAAAACCATTACTACAAGTGATGATGCTGGAGAAGGAAAGAATCCATCCTACTAGGTTGATTTTTTCAGGGATGGCAGGAACTCCCCCACCATTTTTACTTGTTAACTGAGTATTTTTGAGCTGGTATCACTGAGAGCTGGTAGCCATGGAATCATAGGGTTCCATTTTTACAGAGACTTTTCAGAGCAAAACCACAGTTAACAACTCCCACTTCCCCCACATTTATTCCTCAGCAATCAGTTAAAATCTATTTTTAAATCCACGTGTATGGAAAAGTGTGAAATCCAAACAAAAACAGTATATGCGGTTTCAGAGTAGCAGCCGTGTTAGTCTGTATTCGCAAAAAGAAAAGGAGTACTTGTGGCACTTTCGAGACTAACAAAATTTATTTGAGCATAAGCTTTCGTGAGCTACAGCTCACTTCATCGGATGCATTCAGTGGAAAATACAGTGGGGAGATTTATATACACAGAGGACATGAAACAATGGGTGTTACCATACACACTGTAAAGAGAGTGATCACTTAAGATGAGCTAATACCAGCAGGAGAGTGGGGGGAGAACCTTTTGTAGTGATAATCAAGGTGGGCCATTTCCAGCAGTTGACAAGAGTGCCTGAGGAACAGTGTGTGTGTGTGGGGGGAAATAAACATGGGGAAATAGTTTTACTTTGTGTAATGACCCATCCACTCCCAGTCTCTATTCAAGTATAAGCAGTGCAAAAGGAAGCCTGCATAGTTTTAAATGCATGAAAAACATGAAATAACATCTAACAAAGTTAGAGAATTATTGTGCAAACATATAGAAAATTACATATTAAATTATTTTGGGGTGGTTCGGGGAGGGAAACAAGTCCCACTCATGTTTTTTTCAAAATCAGCATTTAATGCTGAGTGAATAACTTCCCAGGATTCCTCTTTTCAGGTAGTTTCTGAATGCAGTGTTTCCCTAGCAACGTAACATCACACTCCCGTATACTGTGTTGAAATGCTGTTGACAAAAATCATCATAATCCCTGCTAACTGTGAGAAACTGATGCCCATTTTGAAAGGAAGGGGCAGAAATCTGTGCAATACACATTGTATAATACAGGGGTTCTCAACCTTTTTCATTCTAAGGAACCCCCCTCCCCCTCCTCCAACATGCTATAAAAACTCCCTGGCCCACTTGTGTCACAACAACTGTTTTTCTGCATATAAAAGCCAGAGCCCTCATTAGGGGGCAGCAAGCAGGGAAATTGCCTGGGGCCCCACACCACAAGCTAAGTTGCTCAGGCTTCAGCTTCAGCTCCGGATGGTAGGCTCAGGGCCCTGGGCTTCAGCCCCATGCAGGGAGGTGGGCGGCTTCAGCTTTCTGCCCTGGGTCCCAGCAAGTCTAATGCTGGCCCTGATTGACAGACCCCCTGAAATCTGCCTGTGGGCCCCAGGGGGCTCCAGACCCAATGGTATAATACACACAAACTGCAGCAAAATTAGAGCAAAAAAATTAAGACAGCCCTTGATAACTAGACATGGGCTAGTCCAAGCACCACAGATCTGAACCATCATAGAATTTACCTTCGAGTTCAGAATCTGAACCCAGACTCACATATCAATTTTTGTGGAGTGCCCCCCTTGCTGTACTGAACCAAAATCAATGGCGAAAGGCACTGGTCTGAGGCTCAGCATAGTTGGGTTCAGTTCCCAATTCCGCCACAGACTTGACCTGGGCTAAATCTGTCTCAGTTCTCCATCACAAAGCGGGTATAATAACATTGCTATGCTTCACAAGGGCCTTGTGTAGCCAAGTGTGTTAGCCCTGGTCTACAATAGGACTTTAGGTCGAATTTAGCTGCATTAAATCGATGTAAACCTGCACCCGTCCACACGATGAAGCCCTTTTTTTCGACTTAAAGAGCTCTTAAAATTGATTTCCTTACACCACCCCTGACAAGTGGATTAGCGCTTAAATTGGCCTTGCCGGGTCGAATTTGGGGTACTGTGGACACAATTCAACGGTATTGGCCTCCGGGAGCTATCCCAGAGTGCTCCATTGTGACCGCTCTGGTAGCGCTCTCAACTCAGATGTACTGGCCAGGTAGACAGGAAAAGAACCGCAAACTTTTGAATCTCATTTCCGGAGACTGCGGGAACTGTGGGATAGCTACCCACAGTGCAACACTCCGGAAGTCGACACTTGCCTCGGTACTGTGGAAGCACTCCACCGAGTTAATGCACTTAATGCACTTAGAGCATTTTCTGTGGGGACACACACACTCGAATATATAAAACCGATTTCTAAAAAAACGACTTCTGTAAATTCGACCTAATTTCGTAGTGTAGACATACCCTTAATATGTAAACTGCCTGGATTCTCCAGTGACAGGGACCATGTCAGTATAATCAAAAACCAACGTCCTTGATCCAAGCACTCTCTAACTTGACATGGCGGGGTGCAGAACTCCATACAGTCATAGGTGCTGGAACTAGGGGTGCTGCTGCACGCCCTGGCTTGAAGTGGTTTCCATCATATCCAGGGTTTACAGTTTGGGTCAATGGCTCTCAGCACCCCCACTAGAAAAATTGTTCCAGCACCCCGGCATGCAATTATACAAACCTGAACCTGACTCCTCTATGTAAAAATGCACAGTACATATTAACACTTTTGGGCAGTTTGTGATAGGCCTTTACACAAGTGCATGGAGTACATTGGAGAACTCCCAGGGAACTTCACATGTTTGGATGAATGATTGCCCAAAGGAGAATATTAAAGGATAGTACAACCTAGGTTGTCCAGATGTCCCAACTTTGTACGGACAGTCCCGATATTCAGGGCTTTTTCTTATATAGGTGCCTATTAACCCCCAGCGCCTGTCCTGATTTCTCACACTTGCTATCTGGTCACCCTAGTACAACCAAAGAAGTATCCCTATGCACCAGGTTGCTTGGAGTGAGGCACAATCCTTCCTTAGGACCAGTTTGTAGTGTCTTCTTCTCAGGTCAGAGAATTATATGCCATAATTTGACAATGCACGTTAGAAGATCCAAGCTGCTCATGACTTTAATAGAAGATAAGCTCATTGGACAAGCTTTTCAAAAGCAAAATAGTTATGCCTCTCTTGAGCACAGGCTAGCAGCCATTCTAATGATATTTCACAGTTTACTATTCAACAGGGACTGAGGTGCTTTTGAAGTGCCATCTGGACCGGAATTGTGATTCCATGGGTGAAAGGACAAGGGTTTAAGATAAACTACTGCCATTAAATAGAAGCATTTTATTAGTGTTAACACTTGCATAAGAAAAAAATGCAGTATTGTAATATGGTTACTGTGTGGTCGAACAGTCTCAGTTATTTGAGGGGAAAGAGCCTTCTTTTTCCATTTGCCCCTCGATTCCCACTTCCCTGCAGCAGTAATTAAAGATCATAGATTGTGGATAAAAATAGTTGGACTGATTCAGGTGCAGCAAGAACTGACTTGAACCTTCTCCCCAAACATGAACCAGATCTGAGCGTCTTTTTGAAAGAAGTGTGGTTAGCTTTAAAAACAAAAACAATGACAAGGCAATCTTGGTGCGTGCCTCCGCAATTCCTGTGGTTTCCAAGGCTGTGATTAGAGGGTCAGAAATACCACAAGGCAGACTGTTCTTGTGTTTTTTCTGGCCAAGCCAAAACCAGGAAGCAGCGGACATTTTTCAGGAAAGGCTGTTTTTTTAAACATTTCCAGCTCATTACAAATTTGGATAATCTTCTCAACTTTTGGACACTACTGGTTCCCAACTTCTTAGTTTTTAAAGGAGGTGAGCTCAAACAAAAGCAGTACAGTGCAGATACCAAATACCATAAACAATTTTTTTGGAAGGGAGGTGAATTTTTTAAAATAATATTATTAATAAATTAATAAATAAAATAATAATATTTAAAAAATTATAACTCTTGCCTTGATTCTTTAGATCATGAGTCTGGAAAAAAAAGATCACTAGCCAAGAGAAGATCAGTTTATGATCCAAAGCATCACATGCTACAGATAGCTCTAATGAAATCCAAACTGAATGTAGCCCAGCACAATTAATCATTACAAGGTTATGAGATCTAGGACTGGGTGAATTCTTTCATAAGAAACACCCCCCCCCCCTAAAAAATGCAGATTTGGGTCAACCAAACCATTTCATAAATATGTGTTTATATGAAGGCAGAGTTTCCACCCTCTAGGTTAAATACCTAACCCTAACCCCCACCAACTGTTCTGCTTTGTGTAAATAAATATTCACTGGCCAGACAGAAAGCGAGAGATTGACTATAACCTGGAGGTAGAAGATGTGGGTTTGGGTCCCTGCTCCAGGGTGGGATTTTGACACTCCACCTCCCACAGGAGTGCTCTCAATATAAACGGGTGCTGCCTTTCCATTTTGTGAATCTAGCCCTTTGGCTCCTGTGTTTTTAAAACAGTGTTTTATTGCTGGTTGAAAGGAATTTTTTTCCAAATGTTGGTTTGCCAAAAGTTCAGTTTTGGGTTAACCTTTATATATTATATATATATATATTGGAACAGCCAGCAAAACAAACAAAAAAACAAACCCATATTCACCCACCTTATTCACACAGCTCTAACTGTAACCTTTATGGTAGTGGGTAATGCAGATGGATCAGAGAATTTAATTTGGGCTGTCATTTATTTACAGCTCAGAAATCATCAACAAGAAAATAACTTCAAACATGTGGACAGGCTGCAGTGAAGAAGGGGAAAATAATAGCCACTCTCTCTCACTCACCAGCCTGCCTCCATTTTGACACTCAAACCTAGAGGCATCTCACCCTGTCAAAAGACTAATAAACCTGTTTATAAAATTTCAAGGCCTGTTGCTCCAAGCAATCTTCTGTAAGAAGGAATACAGAACTTCAAGAAAGATCAAGGACTCCTTGCAAACTTACCCCACTTCGGTGTGCCAGCTGAGTTGATCCATACCTTGTAGGAAAAGGGCATTCACTCCTATGGTGCCTTCACATAAGCTCAACCCCACCAAGGGGAATTTAACACCTGCTGCCAGGACACATGACCACAGATACAGCTAGTCTTGTGCTTTGCTAACAAACCTCACCAGCAAGTCTTACCATCAGTTCTCAGTCCCAAATACTTTGTCCAAACTAAATTTAGTGGTCCCCACATCTGAGGGGTAAACACTATCTACATGAACTACTCCTGGGGGAATTCTGCACCACTGTGCATGTGCAAAATTTATGGCCCCCGCATATTTCTTTGCTTCCCTGCAGAAAAATGACTATGATGGGGAAACAAAGGGAAGCCTCAAGAGCAGTCATGCGACCCTCCCCAACAGCATGTTTTTGGTGCCCAGGGCAGCTGACAGAGATAAATCACTGTCGGGCAGGAGGCGGGACTGGGGAAGATCTGGCTGGTGGCTCCTACCCTGCGCCGGGCTCAGCTGCTAGCCCAAGGTGAGCTGAGCAGGATGGGACTTCCTCTTCCCTTGCACGGCATCTGTGGCCATGTCAGACCCTCCCCCAGATTTGTCCCCCGACTGTAGGAAGCTCCGCAAACTCCTCCCACCCCCACCTGTGCTTCCTGCATCCCTCCTCAGCTGCAGGGGGAGGGATCACTGTACAGGGAGCTGCTCCCCCTATCCACCCAACCCCCATGCATCCAGACCTCCTCATGCCCAGACCCTCCTGCAAAGCCTTACCCCTCTGCACCCAGAACCCCCTCTGACAAGCCCTACTCTCCCGGCACCCAGAGCACCCTGACGAGCCACCCGCACCTGGATCCCCACCCTACTGAGCCCCAACCAGCTGAACCTGGATCCCCATCCCAATGAGCCCCACTCCCCCAGCATCTGGACCCCACCCCCCACTGTACCCCATAAACCCAGACCCCCTGCTGAGCTCTTTCCCCTCCACACACACCCCACTGAGCCCCAACCACCTTCACCTGGACCCGCCTGCGGAGTCCCATTATCATTGCACTCAGAACGCCCCCAAAAAGCCCCTGTGCATCCAGATCCCCCCTGCACCTGGATCCCCTACTGAGCCGCCCACACCCAGGTTGCCCCACACAGAACCCTCTCAACTCACACCTGGATTCCTCCACACTAAGCCCATCCATACTTGGATCCTGCCTTTCTGAGCCTGACTGCCCACACCTTGTGCAACTGGTACAATGGGACAGGGCCCTGAGGTGTTTCTGGGGCAGGCCTGGTTCTTACGCTGTGTCAGAATTGGGTGCAGCCTTACTGCTGAGTCAGGGTCCCGGGGGTTGGGGTGGGTGAGCTGCACAGTGATCTCCTACCTCTGTGCAGCCAGTGGCCTGTGCTCCCCAATGCCATGCTGGAGCCTCCACATTTATTTGACAAATAACATTTTTAGAATTTTGCAGAATTTTAAAATATTGTGCACAGATTTTTTAAGTTTTTGATGCAGAATTTTTAATTTTTGGTACAGAATGCCTTTAGGAGTAAGGAAAGAGGCCAGGACATAGTTAAGCCCCTCTCTTCCAGCATTTAGTCCTCAGAAGGATGGTGCAAGATTCCTCATAACAGTTAATTTTTTTCCCACAAACAAACAAGACTGACAGGGTGTTATCTTTATCCTTGGAGTGACGGGTACTAATTAAAAAAAATATATTAATAGTTTGTATTTCCATAGCACCTTCCATCCTAGAACATGAAAGTGTTTTATAAACATTAATGAGTTAAGCCTCACAGCACTGTGTATTATCATCTCCACTATGCTGTCTTTGCAGTGAGTATCTCCCACTGTGAATTCTTAGAACAAAGACTAACAAGAGCAGAAAATAATCCACAAAATCAGTTCTGCTAAGAGGTTTTAAGGCAATAGTTGTAGCCTTAGGTCTTCCTTGGATGCCATAACTGTGTGCTCTGCATCTTCGTGTGCTTTCACTTTTATTATGTTATTCTGACAACAATCATTATATTCACCCACAAAGCACTCCCAAAAGAACAGCAGAGAGAGTAAGAACTTGACTCTGGAGTTATGCAATTTCATTTACTATCCTTAGAAGAAAAAGTTTTGTAACCAAAGGATTAGAAATGCCATTTAAAGCAAGCTTCTGATCAGGAAGCCATCTGCGGCTCAGTAGACCCCTGGGGGATTAATGAATATATTGTAGGTAAAGTGGAAAGTGTAGCATGGAAAAACTAGAGCTGGGCAAAAAATGTTTAGACAAACAGTTTAGTTACCAAAAAATGCAGATTCAGATCAGCAAACTGTGAATTTGACAAGAATTAGCGGATTAGCTTTGGATTTTGTTTTCAGCCTTGATTCACAAGGAGATGTAGGCACCTTTCAAACAATCAAGGACCCAGCAGATCAGTGATTAGAGTACTTACCTGGGACGTGAGACATAAAGGTCAGAATCTGCACTCTGGAGCAGGGATTTGAAGCCTGGTCTTCCCTGTTCTTAGCATATGCACAACGTGCCTCAGGCAGAATGTGACTGGAACTCATCACCAAATTTGTTCCCCTGGTTGGATCATTAGCTTCCCTGGCCTCGAATGAGCACTGATGGGGAGTGCGATGTGAACGCTGACCCATGCCTGCTGTCTTCCCCCTCTTAGAGGAGTACACTAACTGCTGGATTATTGGCATAAGGAGACCACTACCCCCACCTCCTATTGTGACTCTAGCCCTTCATTTCCTTTGCTTTGCTTTTTTAAAAAAGTTTAACATTTCCAGAAATTAAACATTTCATTTTGGATCAAACTAAATTTGATCATTTGACCTGAAACAATGTTTATCAACTTTTTCAATTTGCCGAACATTCTGAAAAATTTCAGTTTTGGTTTGGGCCGAACCAATTTCTTTTTCCTGGAACTGCCAGTAAACAAAAAATATCAATTATTCATCCAACTCTAAATAGAAGTAGAACTTGATACTAAGGAAAAGCCAGGGTTTGAAAAAATTTTGTAAGCAGACAGTGTAGAGAGAAATATGGAAAACTTGTAACAAATTAAATAGGCTAAAGCATAGAATAATATCATGAAGGAAAGACTATAACCCCTTTCCTCTTCTCGGTAACACTCACATATCTTAAATAGAAATATTTTCCACACTATAAATGACAGATCCCTTATTCCTCACAGATTATGCAACAATGGCAGGAAATAATGCTGTCACCTACAGGGGTTTATGATAAGTGCAGGTCCTGCATTGGGCCTATTTATGATGAGAGGTATAGAAATGATAAAAAGCAGTGTTGGCTGAGGAAATTCCAGGCTCCACACTTGAATTCTTGGAGGAATTTGACTTGGTACCGCATGCAATTTAATTGAAAAACTAGAATGATATAAAAATGAACATGGCACACATTAATAAAATAAAAACTGGCTAACTGATCGGTCTAAAAATGTAATTGTAAATAGAGAATTAAAGAAAACATAAAATCTGTGATAAAGTTTGTGGACAAGACGAAAAATTGGGGGTATGGTAAATAAGAGGCCCGGTCTCTGATTCACAGCAATCTGAATCACTTGGTAAACTGGGTGCAAACAAACAGTACACATTTCAATATGGCTAAATATAACTGTATACATCTAGGAACAAAGAGTGTAGGCCATACTTACAGGCTGAGTAGGGTGACCATATTCCTCAAAGTGAAAACGGGGGATTGTGCACGGTTCACCCAAGCCCCGCTACCCTTGTGGGGCTGGTGTCACTGCTTGCTCAAGTCCCACCCACACATATGGATCTCCACTGCGTCCACCCTTCACATGGGGCTGGCGTCACTGCTTGGTGTTGCCAAGCCCCCACCCCCCACTCCTCCTGCTTGGGGCTGGCCCAAGCTGCATGCCCCAGCCCCCTTGCCTCACTTGGGGCTGGCTGAGCTGCTCACCCATGCCCGGCTATGTGGGGCTCATATTGCCACTTGCTGCCCCCCGAACGTTCCTCCGCACACAGCTGTGGGGGGGGGGAATGCCCCACTTTTTTGGCAAAACTGGGCATTTGTCCCGTTTGTTTTTTCCAATTGATTATCAGTTGGCAAGAGCAAATGGGACAAATGCCCAGTTTTGCCAAAAAAAGTCAGGAAATCCGGGACAGGGCTTAAAAAGGAGACTGCCCTGGCTAAAATGGGACATATGGTCACCCTAAGGATGGGGAACTCTATCCTGGGAAGCAGTGACTCTGAAAAAGATTTGGGGATGAATAATCAGCTGAACATAAGCTATTGATGGAGCAGAAGGTTCAGAGAAGAGACACAAAAATGATTAAAGGATTTAAAAATCTGCCTTATAGTGGTATTCTCAAAGAGTTTTAGCTAAAAGAGAAGGTTAAGCGATGTCTTGATTAGAGTCTATACATTCCTACATGGGGAACAAATATTTAATAATGAGCTCCACAATCTAGCAAAGAAAGGTATGATCCAATGGCTGGAAGTTGAAACTAGACAAATTCAGACTGGAAATAAGGTATACGTTTTTAATGGTGAGAGTAATAAACCATTGGAACAATTTACCAAGGATCATGGTAGATTCTCGATCACTGAATTTTTAAATCAAGATTGGATGTTCTTCTAAAAGATATGCTCTAGGAATTCATTTGCAAATTGGATACTATTAATTTAGGCTTAAATAGAGACTGGGAGTGGCTAAGTCATTATGCAAGGTAGCCTATTTCCCCTTGTTTTTTCCTACCCCCCCTCACACCCCAGACGTTCTGGTTAAACTTGGATTTATGCTGGAAATGGCCCACCTTGATTATCATACACATTGTAAGGAGAGTGGTCACTTTGGATGAGCTATTGCCAGCAGGAGAGTGAGTTTGTGTGTGTGGGGGGGGGGTGAGAAAACCTGGATTTGTGCTGGAAATGGCCCACCTTGATTATCATGCACATTGTAGGGAGAATGGTCACTTTGGATGAACTATTACCACCAGGAGAGTAAGTGTGTGTGTGTATGGGGGTGGGGGGTGAGAAAACCTGGATTTGTGCTGGAAATGGCCCACCTTGATTATCATACACATTGTAAGGAGAGTGATCACTTTAGATGGGCTATTGCCAGCAGGAGAGTGGGGTGGGAGGAGGTATTGTTTCATGGTCTCTGTGTATATAATGTCTTCTGCAGTTTCCACAGTATGCATCCGATGAAGTGAGCTGTAGCTCACAAAAGCTTATGCTCAAATAAATTGGTTAGTCTCTAAGGTGCCACAAGTAGAATCATAGAATATCAGGGTTGGAAGGGACCCCAGAAGGTCATCTAGTCCAACCCCCTGCTCGAAGCAGGACCAATTCCCAGTTAAATCATCCCAGGCAGGGCTTTGTCAAGCCTGACCTTAAAAACCTCTAAGGAAGGAGACCACCCTCTTAGTGAAAAAGTTTTTCCTAATATCCAATCTAAACCTCCCCCACTGCAACTTGAGACCATTACTCCTCGTTCTGTCATCTGCTACCATTGAGAACAGTCTAGAGCCATCCTCTTTGGAACCCCCTTTCAGGTAGTTGAAAGCAGCTATCAAATCCCCCCTCATTCTTCTCTTCTGCAGGCTAAACAATCCCAGCTCCCTCAGCCTCTCCTCATAACTCATGTGTTCCAGACCCCTAATAATTTTTGTTGCCCTTCGCTGGACTCTCTCCAATTTATCCACATCCTTCTTGAAGTGTGGGGCCCAAAACTGGACACAGTACTCCAGATGAGGCCTCACCAATGTCGAATAGAGGGGAACGATCACGTCCCTCGATCTGCTCGCTATGCCCCTACTTATACTTCCCAAAATTCCATTGGCCTTCTTGGCAACAAGGGCACACTGCTGACTCATATCCAGCTTCTCGTCCACTGTCACCCCTAGGTCCTTTTCCGCAGAAAAAGTACTCCTTTTCTTTTTGTGAATACAGACTAACACGGCTGTTACTCTGAAACCAATGGTTTCTATATTATTCTATGGGCTGTGTTATACAGGAGGTCACACTAGATTATCACAATGGTCCCTTCTGGCCTTGGAATCTGAATTGAACAGAAAAGCGACGTGACCCTCAGATCATATCATGTGATTTCAAACTATTCTGTGGAAAGTTTCTGAATGAGCAATAAATATTCACGTAAAACCTCTCCTCATGATGCAACAGCAGACAAATATGGTTATGATGTAGTAATGATGGTGCATAGAATGGACTTCCATCCTGAACAGTCCCTTACAAGTCTTCTTCCTTCCACAAGAGTCAGTATGGGAGGATTTAGGTTTCTTAAATCACTCAAAATAGCATCTTTCAACCTTATTCATGGTCAGCCTTGTGCTCTACCTCCTTTGACCTCAGCTCTTTAAACCTTCTGTAATAGTGTATCTTCTTCTGCACGTTGGACATTACCCCACCATTGCAGTCATCTTCTCAACTGCTGCAAAACTGTAACATGCCAGGGTCATCTAAGTATCTCCTCATTTGTGACAAAATCAGCTAATGGATGTTAAGAACACGCTGTAACTTTTGACACTGAATACTGTTATTTTTCTCTCCTCAGCTGTTTTTAATGGCCAAGTTTCTGTTCCATACATAAAAGAATTGTCATCACTAACACACTGGATTCTTGTATCTTACTTGTCACACAGAGGTCCCTCCGCCCAAACTCAGGCCTTTGAAGACTCTGAATGCCATAGATGCAAGACCTGTCTGATAGGTGACTTCTTTGGATATAGAACCTCCTGCTGTCAACTGACTACCCAGATAGATACAACTATTCACGCATTCAATGTCATTGCCATCATCATGCTGCATCAGCAGGTCATTTGTTTCTGTGCTATAGGAGGCATGCATAGCTTTGATTTTATCACCACTGATCTCACATCCCATATATTCTGCAGGATTTTTTGCTACTCTTCCAGTATTTGCTGCAGTTGGTCAGTAGTCTGAGTAAGGCAATATCATCTGCATACTTGAGATCCTCTAAAGATGAATCTTAAAATTTCATACCTCCTACGTTGGCCTCAGTCAGTTTTTTCATGAGTCTATTCAAACATTAAACAACATAGATGAGAGAACACATCCCTAGTGTACCCCTGATTCTACTGAAAGCCAGTCTGTAATACAATTGTTGAGCCTCACACAGCTAAACGTATTGTGGTACAGTTCCTCCACTAGGCACACTAAGTCCTCAGGAACCCATACTAGTGTAGCATTACCCACAGTGCTGATCATTGCAGCCACTTTTGACTCATTTCAAAGTCTATTAATGCAATGTTAACTTTCTTTTGTTGCTCTAGCGAGACAAGGTGGGTGAGGCAATCTCTTATTGGACTGACTTCTCTTGGTGAGACAGACAAGCTTTCAAACATATACAGAGGCTGAGCTCTACTTCAGGTCTGGGAAAGGTACTCCAAGCATCACAGCTAAATGCACGGTGGAACAGATTGTTTAGCATAACATCTCTTTAATATCCTGGGACCAACATGGCTACAACTACACTGCGTACAATTTTGTTGCTCTAGTCTTTATTGAATAACATTTCACAGAGCATATATAGCATGGATTGTGGATCGACCTGTGTGGAAACCACATGGATTGTCTCATTTTTGGCCTGAGGCGGTATTTCAGTTGGTTCAATAGTGTGATCATAAACACCTTTCCTAGGACTGACATCAGTGTTATTCTCCTATAATTTCAGCATGATGATTGCTTCCTTTTTGAACAAAAAGGGATGATGCAGCTCTTTCCAACCTTCTGGAATGTGACCACTTTCCTGAACTTTTAAGACCACACTGTGAAGCCAGTGAACTAATTCCGGGCCTCCACTATTTAGCAATTCTGGTAAAATATTGTGAAGACTAGGTGCTTTATCATCTAACTGTCTGACTACAACCATAATTTCCTCTAATGTTACTAACCTGTTTTTTGCTGAATTCATTTTTGGGTTAAGTTTAGTTTACATGTTGGTGGGGGATCTGTTCTTTAATATTCAAAAATGCTCTCGCCAACACTCAAGTTGTGCATCAATATCCTGGCAGTATTCTCCATTTTTGTCCTTAACTGGAGGAAGCCTTGAGAAAGAACATACAATTAGGATCTTCAAAGTCTCAGATAAACATTTCTGGTCATGTCTTTCAGAGGCATCCTCAACTACATTGATAATGGAAGGGCACATGATGCAGTGGTAAGCTTATACATTAAAATGTTGCAGACATCACAAAGAGAGGTCTGATATTAGACCACATGACAAGCTGTAGACTTCAAAGGTTGTCTGCATCTTGCAACATCAGGCTGTTAATGTGTGAAAGGTCACAACAAGATTCTGGCTTTGGCATTGCACAGCTGATAAAATAGGAGGTATTTTTACATTTTTCAGCATCCTTAAGTGATGTTACAAAGCCGAGATTTTCTAACATTTTGGCACTTTTATATGGCACTTTCAATCTGTGCTCCAATGGTTATCAGTTCTGTATTCCTATGCCACCAGTGTGTAGATCTGATGAGAAGAGGAACAAAATTGATGGGCTGATGTGCAAGGGAAGATAGGTTAGAAAAACATGTTTCCCCTCCCTCATTTAAGCCTACTTTTACTTGTACATCTACTGCTTAATGCCTAAACTGTAGGGATACGACCTAAATAAAAAAACTGGCGATTAATTTTTAGACATTGCTTACACTTCACAGAGTACAGCATCTTCAGAAACAATCTGGGTACCCTGAAAAGACTTTTGGGAAACTGGCTGTTTATTACACCACTGCCACCATTTGGAATTACAAACTGTGACTCACTTGTGCATATATTTTACTTGATTTAACCTCTCAATGTCTCATTTCCCTTTCTTAGCTAATAAGTCTTTAGTTAGTTTACTACAGAATTGGCTGCCAGCATTCTTTGGTGTAAGATCTAGAGTACCAATTGATCTGGAGTAAGTGACTGGTCTCTTGGGACTGGAAGCAATCTAAATGTGATTTGATTTTTGGTTTAAGTGACCATTTATCACTAAGTCCAGGTTGAAAAATAATAAACTATGTGGGGTTTGCCTGGTTGGGGATTCCATTATTGAAGTTTCAAGTGGCTTTAGTCAACACACTGGAAAAAACAGAGCATACAGAGAACTTCTCTCACACACAGACACAGAGCTTGACACTAAGGCCTGCACTAAGCTGGCCAACATTTGGACTGAATCCAGAACTATGGCATTAGCAGAACTACTAATAGACAATCACTCTTGTCATAATACTGGTTCATGTCAACTGAGAAATCTAGTAAATGTGTTGACATTTGCACAAATATTTTTATGATGCAAAGATATACAGGCACGAGAGGCCAACCCATAGAAAATGTTATGTCTGTTTTCATTTTTCTTGTCTGTCCATTTAGTTATGCTATCCTTTTGTAATTTTTAAATGTACATCTGAGAGGCAAAGTTCACAAGGCTTGGCTCTGAGTCACTTTATTTACTTCCAGATAAATGCTCTTCCAGCTGTTTTTAATACAGAACGCCACTGACACCTAATGGCCAAATATATGAAGCACAGGTGGGCATATTACCACCCTCGTTTGAATACTGCTCCTGAATTCAAATAGATATTACCTGTGTATTTTACACAAAGTTCAGCAAATCCATTTGCACTCCATTATTCTTCTTCAGAGCTAGTATGTACCTTTCCCCCTGCTACAGTACTTGTTTCCTGCCTGCAAGTGTTCATTTTCCCAGACAGGGAATATATTTTCCTCTCATCTTTCTACATGTTTACTGTGATTTACATGGTCATTAGCTAAAACACACTTTTTACTTCAGTCTGCAACTTGAAGAATTTTTGTGGGCCTTCTTTTTGCGTCTAGGAGTTTCACAAATAAATCATTGTCTTCTGGAGAAAGCAACAAATATGCAACAGCTGGATGAAATTTAAGAACAGCTAGGAGGACACAGTCATGGAAAGACAAATTATATATCCAGCTTTACTTACTGAAATATCCAGTGCTTAACACAGACAGATGCTTCACTGAAAATGCTTCCTACGTGTCATCTTTGCCTTTCATTTTCCAAGACATTAACTTGTAAGAAACTTTTGGTTATTTTCTTTTGGCTTCTGCTTTGCAAGATGGGTAAGATTTCCAGTTAAGAAAGGGTTTTCATAATCATTAGTGATAGGCCACAGCATTCTGATCTGAATTCATATCAGAACGTGACCAAAGCTCAGGACTATGAGGAACCATAGATTTGGTTTGGTCCACTAGTGAGAGATATACCAGCTCTGACATTTGAGACCTGATCTCACCAATGTTTGGGGCTTTTGATTTCAGACCATCTCTGATTAGGATTGCAAATTATTTTTGTAAGTCATTTTTATTAAATGGATAGAAATAAGGAATATATATGTTTCCTAAAACTGCCATTAATTAGTAATTTTTAGTGGGTGCATATTTAGAAGGCATACATGGTAATGAATGAATCTGTATGGGGTCTATATAATCAGAGTAATCCTTCACAATACAACAAAACATTAGAAACATTACCATGACAAAGGATTAAAATGCCACTGTAAAGTAAACAGCATATGGCAAAAACATTCCATTGAGGTTTTTTTTATTGATTCACTAGGTTTTGTTGCCAATTCCCTGATCCAAGGGGATGAAAGTGCTGATCTCTCACTCTCCTGCTGGAGTGAGTTTGTGTGTGTGTTTGTGCGGGGTGAGGGCGGAGGGTGAGAAAACCTGGATTTGTGCTGGAAATGGCCCACCTTGATTATCATACACATTGTAAGGAGAGTGATCACTTTAGATAAGCTATTACCAGCAGGAGAGTGGGGTGGGAGGAGGTATTGTTTCATGGTCTCTGTGTATATAATGTCTTCTGCAGTTTCCACAGTATGCATCTGATGAAGTGAGCTGTAGCTCACGAAAGCTTATGCTCAAATAAATTGGTTAGTCTCTAAGGTGCCACAAGTACTCCTTTTCTTTTTGCGAATACAGACTAACATGGCTGTTACTCTGAAAAGAGAGAGTAGAGTGTCCTTTCTACTATGCCCTGAGACCAACAGACAACCTGTGCGGACACACTAGGAAGCAGACTTAAAAGAGTTTAATGGGAAGGCCATTATTTAGGTAAAAGGAATGGGGAAATGGGCTGATTGCCCAAAGACTAAGTACCTAGCAAGATTTCGGTCCTTTGGCTGACTATTAACTGCATGCTTTGTGATACACTAAGTACTACCGTACCTATGGAACTCCCTCTGTGGAGTTGGGGAGTAGGCTGGTCAACAGAAGGAGTGGGAACAAAAGGACTGGGAATGGCAGGGAGAGGAGGCAAATGTTACCCGTCACCACCTACTCCTGTCAAAAAGCTATCAGAGAGACAAATGAATCTCTTCTGCAGCGGCCTCATGCCAGGGAACCCCCTTCTCCCCAGGTGTCCTTGGTAAAGAGGTTCCAGGGGAGCTGCAATGTCAAGGAATGCGAGAGATCCTCCAGATGGCACACACCCAGTGTGGAGGACTGTGGCCTCTTGTGAATTCCTGGGGAATCTATAGGCTTTGGGGACTAACTTCTACTGATAGCACAGGGTCCCGTGTGTATGTGTGTTTGTGTGTTGGGGCAAATCTGTTCTTTCTCTTTCCTCTTGAAAAATGATTCTGGGAAAACTCTGCAAGAGGCTTTTGGAGTTTTTATCTGCTGCTCCCCCAAGACCTCTCTTGTGGACTTTTCCTGAGGAGGATGAAATCTTGGGTCAAAGTCTTCTATTTTAAGACTCTATAGGATAGACATTAAGTCTTGGGATGACTGTCTAGATTTATATATATATTTTTTTAGCTGATACGGACATAGAAAGAGAATCCCCCTCAGTTTCTAATACTGTAGGTATCATCTGAATTCAGTGGAAGTAAGGTCTGGACAACTGCACACTAATAAGCTGAAGCATCTTGAACAATATTAGAGGAGATGACTACAAATGTTAGCTAGCCAATGCAACTAAATGTGACAACACCACTATGGCCTAATTTGCAGAGCTGTTGTGTATCCACAATTCCTACCAGAGTCACAGAAGCTGCAATTGCCTTGAAAGTTAAGCCATTAGTTTTTAACTAAATATTGATGAAAAACATTAGTACTTAAGATGTTTGTAAGGACATAGGCTTAAGTACTAGATGAGCCACAGAGTTCTGATCTAAATCCAAATTCTTTCCAACTTGAAGGCTGTTCAAAGCCAAGTTTAGTTTGGCCTCATCTCTAGAAAGGGAACACCCAATTTTATTTTTAGTTTTCTCTTAGCTTAAATTATCATGAAGCTTGATCCTCAGCTGATGTAAATTTATAATGCTGCATTAACTGCTGTGGAGATAGGCCACTTTATACCACAGGCCACTGTCCTGCCTTATAATCTGGACTGGTTTTCTGGGGCATTATAATAGAGTAGCCTTGTGAAATACAGTTTCCCTTCAGACAAATTAACAGTAATGTTTTGAGTATGATCCTCACTACTGGTCCAAAGAAAAATGATAAAAAAACAAACAAACAAAAAAGAACATTTCTGGAGGTTTGTCAAATACTCAGTTTCCACAGAAGCCCTTTATTATGAAGTCAAGAGCATCTTGAACATTGACACTTTTGTATGTGAGTAATATGTATGGATTTGGAAGATAATAACAGCAAGTCAGCAAAACCAAAAGGAGTGTCAAAGCTGTGTCAGGTTTTCAGCTTTCAGGGCTTGACAAATAACATTACTTATTATATGGAGGAAAATGAATGAGTGAAATTGTTAAGAAATTACCTTATTTCTGTGGACAGATTCCTTTTCATGGCTCTGGAGGGAGGCATGGATCTGACACCTGTTTCTTATTCCTTGTGGAATGCACCATTTCAAGCTACAGCACTAGCCCTATTGGATTCAGTTACTCCAAACAGATTCAGGGAATGCAAAGATGTTTTACATGAATTTTTCAGAACCCAGATCATATTGGGAACTAAGCAATGGATGGCTGGTTCAGCAAGAGGCATAATCAGCTCAGCAGAGCATCATATTATTTAGACAAAGTTCTGAAGCCAACCTAATACAAAATCTTAAGACTTGGGGGATAAATTAACTCTGAATTGATTTGCAGCCATGTAACACCAAATTTGCCCCATAGTCTTAATAGAGATATAACTTACACCTATATGGCATCTACAGGATCAATTTTGCAGCTTTTTATTAACGTGTTATCTTAATTTATGAATTCTAATTTGGAGCTTGAAATTTTAATTAAGTGCTTCAACTTGTTAATATACCTTATCCTGTAGCAGAGGACAGAAAACATTAGTGCAGGCAACATCCAGATATAAGAGAGGGACTGAGCCGAAGTCCTGGAACACTAACCACCTTGATCTGGATCAGCTATTAACTATTTAGTAATAGGCTGTACTAGAAAAAGCTATTTTATTACTGACATCCTCCTCCTCTGATGCTAGGGAGAGCAAGATACCTAGCTCTGTGGAGAAACAAACAGATGCCTTTTGCTCACCAAAGCGCCGAGGATGAAATCCTGACACCAGTGAAGTCAGTGTGAGTTTACCACTGACTTCAGCAGAGCAAGGATTTTAGCCCGTGTTCTTTTCAGTAGCAGAATGTGGAGGAAGAGCCACCAGAGGGAGGGGAACCAAGAAAGAGAGCAAGAAGGGTAAAAAAAGGAAACAAAGAAGATACAGAAAAAGAAGCAAACCTGTGCAGGAAAAAAGAGCTGCAAAAGAAAAAGGAAAGAAATAAAAAATAATTCTATTACAAGTTGATGAGGCCCACTTAACAGGGAATTGAAACCACATCTCTTGAGTCCCAGATGTGCTTAAGCTGAACGTTCATCCTTCTTCCCTCGTTCTGTTTAGCATAGATAACCTAAAGTAACTACTGCAATAAATGTGTTATATGGAATACTCTGACAACTCTGAAGAGACTGAAACCTGTTTTCTGACTAGAGGTGGCAAAAAATGATTGCGTGACCTCTTGGTAACTGGTTGTCAGTAAGAGGGAGACTGTTTCATAGTGGTGCCGCTGGAAAACTTGAGGATACTGCAGGGGAGATGGGCATAACTGGTAGCAAGTACCTCCAGAGCACTGTTATATATGTACTTACAATCAATCTCAATCACATCTTCAAGTCATAGCCTGCTTATTGCAGAGATCATAAAGAAATGCCTCTTCTCAAATATAGCATTACACAAAGAGCTAGATACTAGAGTCAAGCTTTTGTTACCAGCTGAAATAAATAACTAAACAGAGGTGAAGAATGACTGCCTTTGCTGTAAAAAGGAACTGGTTAGTACACCAAACCTGATGGGCTGATCCATCATGCCAAATCTTATGTTCCTGAATAACCATGGTTCTTGCCTTTAGAGTCATGAAGAAATTTGTACATATTCATAGGAAACTTAATACTTTTTAGCTATTTTTAGCTCACCCTTGTTATTTGTATCTTACATATATGAACAGATATTGTGTCTTCGTTTTTTAACATTTCCTTTTCCCCTGACCAGCTCTATTGATTTTGAAATGCTCAGCTGCACCTTCACTTGAAAGACAAGATGAAAATAGAGGCCCATTACAGTGCAGCAAACTAGTGCAGCATTTATTCTAGTAGATAGAATACCTATGGATCAAATTACTGACAACTTTGTACAACGTATGCCATTTTTGTTTTCAAATATGTCCTGCAGATTGCCATATTCATAATGGGGGGGGGAGGGGTCGGATGTGCAATGCCCACTGTTAAAATCATAGCAGCTGCCAACCTGTTATGTAAAATTTTGTCTTTTCACTATCAAACATTTATTTTAAATCTTGAATTTGCTAGTAGACACTCCATGGCTGTTAAGTATGTTGGGCATATGGTGAGAACCTACGAGGTATGCACCCAATTCCATGTATGCACCTATGTTCTAAACTCTGATAGGGTTAACCTAATGATATACTTTGATTACTGTGAAGTAGATAGCTCTTGTGTTTTTCTGTCTTTGCTACAGTGTACAGTGGATCTAAACATACTTTGCATATGGATATTGGAAAATGTATCCATTTGAGAGCTGCAAAGAAAGATTTCACAAAGAACCTGGAGAAATGGTATCAGTTATGGGTATTTAATTCAATTCTCTGGCCTCGGAAGGAAAGGAAGGCAGTGTGATTCTCAGACCTGTGCTCTCTTCTTTTTCAGAGCCTCAGTGCTCACGCGAGAACTTGTGAGATGCTTCCCCCACCGGCTATTAGGTACTGTACAGTACACTACTCTCTATGATACTGTCTTAAGTATATGGAGTAGGCTTAAATCCAAAAGGTGTTTTCAGGGAGCTAGTGCTGGGGGGAGAGCGTATATCCCTGATGCTCTGAGAGTGTTAAATGTCCTGAGAAGTGAACATAAAGTGAACAAGAGTATAAATATCAATGTCCCTCACGTGAGCTTAGGAACAGGATGCATTCCTACACCTGGGCTGTGTTCAGATATTAGCATTCAGAGTATGAATCCTGTCCAGAAGAATAAGATACACTGTGTAGGAAAAACTGACAAGTATGTTCTTCTCCAGTTGAAATTATTTATTTTTATGCAGATCTTCCACTCCTAGAATAAACCAATGAACTTTGTCGGGTCTGGGACTAAATCTGGGTTCCAAGATGTATTAGCACTAAACTGGATGAACCTTTGAAATGGAAATTTAGGGAAGTGATTGAAGCAGATAACAAAAAGATCGAAACTGGCACAGCAGCTGTGGGGGCTACTTAAGTAGCTACTGTTTCCCTGGGATGGGCTTAAAGAGGGCCCAGCTAGGGCCACCCTTCTCACCCCCACAACCACACAGACTCAGAGCTGTGTAGTTGAGACTAGGACTCACATGGTGTTCTCTGTACCCCCAACAGAGAACCTTTGGGCAAGAAACTGCAGGAAAGAGCCAGTCAGAGACTGAAATTAGCACAGCTGTTGCAGAAGCAGCTTAAGAAGGGACCAATGAACATCAATAACATTTTCTATAGTTTTGACTGGATTTCTCTGCCTTGTGCTGATTGGCTGTTTGCTCAAACCACCTCCTTTTCCCTTTTCTCTTCTCCTCAGCCTCACACCACACCTGCCCCTCATCCTTCTGTCCCTCTTCCCCCTCTCTTCTCTTGTCTTCCTATTTAGTTAATCCCTACTTAATCCCACCCCCAGTTGTGGAACTAAAATGACGTCTGCTGCCATCATAATGTTTTCTCTGCTTTTATGTTGTATCCCTCGGCTCTACTGTTTGCCTTTCAGGTCTATTTAGAATGTAGAGTATTAAGGCTGGGACAATCTAGCACTCTGTGTTTATACAGTGCCTACCACAATAGGGCCCTGCTCTTGGTTGGTCTGTAGGCACTACTGTAATAAACATAATATTAAAATAGAAAGCCTTCCTCCCCTTGCCAATGAGACTGAATTGTTCTGAACTAGTTTGCCAGCTACTGATCTGGCTAATCCTACCTGTAACTATCAATTTCAGTAAAAACACAGTACTCCCTCACTTGTTGTTTAGACAAAACGAAACCAATCACCAGAGACCGAACAGGATATTTGAAAAGAAACAGAAAATACACCATTGTCTTCAAGAATGGGAACCTGAGGATTGAAGTGGTTAACAGACAAGCACATGCGTGCCTCACATGTGACACTAGCAATGAAATCATACAGCCAATCACTCAGATGAAAAAAGCACTCAAGCCCTTCCCAGCCATAGAAACAATCTATATGCCATGTTTGAAATAAAAAAAAATAGAAAAATAATTATTCAGCTTTTATAGTTTTGTTAATCAGCACCCTCCGAAACAAAAACACGGTAGTACTTTGGTCTAATTTTCGTTGTTGGGTTTAGTGTGCAGGTGGGTGTAGTGTGTTAGCCTGTGATACATAGGAGGTCAGACTAGATGATGTGATGGTCCCATCTGGCCTTAAACTTTGTGACTATGAAAAAAATCAATCCATCAAAGTACCATGCACTTCTCTGACCAGTATACACCTGGCTGAGTGCATCAGGCTGGTTGCTTCTAACTGCACACAAATAGTGAGGAAAAAACAGACAATATCTGTTTACACTGATAACATTGATATTTGGTAAGTAGCCAGTAACATGAATAATTGATTACACAGCCTTGGCTCATTAATGCTGCATGGTAGATCTAAAGTGTTATGCTGGCCCAATTAAGATTGCCATGCAGAAAATGTCAGAAACTCTGCCCTAAACATTAGATTTTATTACACCTCCCAACCCACACCAAATTCTGTGCCTTCCCATAAACAAGACTGGCTTGTGGCAGTGAGCACTTGTACTATAGACTTGGTTTTGGTGATAATACAATGCAAATTTAACTCCAAGGACTGGAGCTGGTGCCACACCAATTAACTTTTTCATCCATTAAAGACTGTCAAAAGGAGAGTATTAATGTTTTAACATCAGCTAAGAAGACAAGAAAATTTCTGGAATAAGACTATCCTATATAGGTTCTTATACTGTGCTCATCACGGTAGTATCTGAATGTTTTTCAGTAGCGCATTAAGCAACGTTACCACACATATGATATGTTTGCTCTCTCATCCTCCCCTCAGGGGGAGAAGTGTATGCAGTGGAGTGTGATATTTCGGAAGTTTTGATTTTTATTTTTTTTATAAATAAACCTGTAACTATGTGATTATGTTAGAGAAGATAAGGTCAAAGAAATACTTTTTGCACTTGGAGCAGAAAGTGGTGAGGTTTGCATTCCCAGGGGAGGCATCCCACAGGTCTTGAAGAGCCCCTGGAGAAAGTTTTGTCCCTTGCACAGATGAGTTTTACTCATTATAGAGAGAGTTCCTTTGTGCCTGAAGAGCAGAGTTGACGACCAGGGTCTTCATCCTAGAGCTTTGGATGGTCTTTTAGGTATCCTGGGCCACGCCATGGAGTTCTTTGAAGACAAGGACTGAGACCTTGAACTTGATTTGATATTGTACAGGAAGCCAGTGTAGAGAGTGGAGGACAGGTCTGATGTGTTTATCATGTCCTGTGTTGCTGAGGAGATGCACTGCAGTGTTCTGTTCTAGTTGGAGTTTGCTGAGTGCTGAAGACGTCATACCCAGGTATATTGCATTGTTGTAATCCATCTGAGAGCTGATGAAGGCATGAATAACTGAAGCCATGTCTTTGACCACCAGAATGAGACACAGTTTCCTAACCAAGTGGAGATGGTAGAAAATGTTACTGGTAGATATGGTTAAGTGAAAGCTGAGTATCAGCAAGAAATTCAGGCTAGATTACAGACTGAATTGACCAGTTGTAGGTGTCGATCCTCAATCAAAGGAGACTGTACCTGGCTATATGTTCTTCAAAATACTTTCCACTGTCCAGTTCAGGTTCAGCCGCAGCCAGCAGTTCTTTATAAAAGAGCTGATCTCATCCAAGCACTGCGCCATCTTAGTGGTGGTGTGGTTATATGTGGTGAAGGATAGGTAGAGCTGTGTACTTCTGCAAATTGCTGGTCTTGAGTCGATGTCACCTGACCAGTTCACCTAGTGATTTCATGTGGATGTTGAAAAGGACCAGAGAAAGAATTGATCCTTGTGGAACTCCGCAAGTGAGGTGTCTAGTGGAGGTGGTGCAGTTTACCATCACTACTCACTGGGTGCTTCTCTCCAGGAAGGACTCCTCAACCATTTTAGTACATTACCCTGGACCCCTGCCACCTTGGTCAGTGAGACAGCAGTATTTCAGCAGTATCAAATATTGCAGAGAGGTTTGAGAGGATGAGAATGGAAGTCTGTCCTCTACCCACTGACAGGAGAAGATCATCCATCAGTGCCACTGAGGTGGTTTCAGTTCCATTTCCTGACCTGAATCAAGAGTGTGCTGGGTCTAGAATGAATTACCTGTTTTAACAGAACAACAAAGGGTCCAATTCTAATCCTATTGGACTTAGTTGCAAAACTCCAATCAAATACAGTGAGAATAAGATTGGGCCCAGAAGTTGTCACAGAAGGCCATTGATCACATATTAAATCACTATGCTGAAGAAGGAAATTTATCTTCCAATTAAGCCATGTGAACACCAGGTTTATTCCGACAGAACTCCAACAGTTTATGCACAGGACCAGCTTGTAATTTATGGTTTACACACTGCAGGTGTTAAAAGTAGATCTTGCCATGTATAAGAATATTCTTCCCCCATCATCTTCTTCCTAAATCTTATCTATGCCTTTGTAATCAAGCCAGCATTTCCCAGTCCTTCCCCAGATTCCCATCAGCAGGATTCTCAACTGAAGTCAATACTGGCTTTGCATCAGCTTTGTTTTAACAAGAATACTTATTGCTTAGTATCTAGAGTGCAACTCAATTGTTGGCCATTGTAAATTACCTCTTTATCCTTCCCAACTAATTAAATACATTTAGAGAAAAAAATTAAAAAGCATAGAAAAGAAACAATGAAACAGTAAGAGTAAAGGGAAGTTATTTGGCTATAAATGATATATTTTTGGAAAACACATGTCCTTACTTTGTGCTATTAATATCTGATATGAATGAAAGCAAATCAATTTTACAAGTCTATTTTGTCTTTCATTATTTTTGCTGTATGCTTATTTTGTGCATTTCACTCAACTTGGAAAGTGAACATACTAGTTAATTTCACTGTTGTTTCTAAGCACAGTTACCCGATTGCCAATGTTCATTGAATACAGCATTTGGGGGAAAATAAGGGTGGGATTTCCATAAGTAATCAGCATTGACTTCTGTGAGAGCACAGTCAAGTAAGTGCTGAATGCTTTTGAAAAATGCCACCCTAAAGTTCTGTGAAAAGACTGTTTTTATCAGGGTAAGACAAAAGTTTGAGTGATATAGGCCCCGATCCTGCAAATGCTTATGCGTAACTTTGCTCATGTGCCTGGTCCCATTAAAATAGATGAGACTTCCTACGAATGTAATTATGGCCCAGAACCATTGTGTGTAAAGTAATCAGTGTAAACTGAAGAAAAGTTTTCACATCCAGATTTAATATTGCCAAAATGAATACGGCAAAATGAACTGATATTTTTAATATTGCTAAAATGAATAAGCAAAAATATGAACTCTAGATTTGATAGTTATGCTATTCTCTCCTATATGCTATTCTTTCCCTTAAATTGAGAACAGGCTTGATTCTGCTGGCTACTGTGATCAATACAGTTAGTTTCTATACCATTGCAAAAATTTCCATAAATTAATACCAATAACAGGATTTACTCATCCAGGTTTCCTCAATGTGGCTACATCAGGGTATTATCTCTGCCCGGTATGATAACCTCCTTCTTTCGCTTGCTCACCTTACGGCTCCACTTCCTCTCTAGGAATCACAGTGCTTCTTCTTCATGGCTTCATCCACCAGCCAGGTCACTATACAGTTTTTGTCTTCTAGGGTAACAAAGTACCACCAGGCCACCTGTCCTGGTGCCATTCCAGGCAGTCTTCCAATTTAAGACTGGTCCACTTTCTCAGTGGCTAGTAAGGGAACCCAGACCACCTGCTGCTCTGGGTTCCAGCCCAGGGTCCCTACAATAAGCAGACAAGGTCTGCAACATCTCAACCTTGCTGCCATTTCCCTGGGCTTCTTCCTGCTCTGCCTTCCACAGATTTTGTTTCCTGCTACTCCTCTAGCTAACCCCCTTCCATCAGGGGCAGGATCCCAGGCTTTTGCTTCTCCCCCCAGATTTCCTTCTTTCCAGCTCTCTGTGCCCAGAGAGTGAGTGCTTAATTTCTCTGTCTAGCCCACTTCTCCTGCAAACTTACTGGCTTTATGCCTTACCCAGCTTCTCCCCCAGCTGGGCTTCATCAGCAATTAGCAATTTATCAGTCAAGCCTGACTTTCCCTAGGTGCAGCTTATAAGGTTAATTGGTTCCTTCTGAGACATCTTAACCCCTCTAGTGCTTGTGTGGGGTAAATACCCCATCACAAGACCTCAATGCTACTAATAATTTAAGCATGGCCTTAAGACTCATTGAATTTCAATGAGATTTAATCAAGTGGTTAAAGTTAAGCAGGAGCTTAAGTGTTTTGCTGACTTGGAGCCAAAGTTAAGTACGCTTTTCTGTAATGGTGCATTAATAAATGATCAACATTGACGGAAACTTAGGGTCAGGAGATTGCAGGGGATACTGGAAGTCATTGCTTGCTGAATGGTCATGTGACTTTGGACAAATTACTTAAACTGTGAGCCTCAGTTTACTCATCTGTAAAACGGGTATAATTAGATGTAATTCTATTTTGAAGGAGTTGAAATTCTTATGAAATTATTCTAAAGTTCTGCACTATCAGAAGAAAGATGTTATAAAAACAAATTATTATTAATACTGCTCTGATCTGATGAGCAGGACCCCCTGCCACTCTGTTGAATGGTCAAACCCTTGGGAGGTATTGGTTATTTGCTTTTGTTGAAGTAGATGTTATCAGATTTTTTTCTGTTGCATAATAAGTCACAACTTTTATGTTCTTCAGTTTAATTGTTTATTTACTAGTGGGTCGAGGCACATAGAAAGTGCAATATAGGGGAGGCTTGCACTGCCATTGCTTGAGTTTCACCTGGGTCCATGTTCTACCTGGTCTATGGATTAGCAGAAAATGTCAATGTAAGGAGCTGACAGTCCAAACCTTCTGTAAATATGTATTTCACTTTTTTCTTTTAAGCAGTGAATTCCTGAATATGAAAAGAAGGAATGGGTAGAGATAATGGGAAACTATGAGAAGAACTATAGACAAATATGAGTAAGTAAAAAAAGTGCAAAAACTAGATGACAAAAGCATTAGAATATAAATTTAGATAAAAATTGTTACATTAAATAGAAAATGAAGAAGAGCTTTGTTGTAAATTTGGGGAAAAGATAATAGCAACAACAAAAATGGTGAGGAAAATGGAGAATTTCTAACATAATAGCTTTACATTAAAAGATAATTTATGATATGTGTGCTTAGTGAGATCATTTGTAATTCCATCTACCCTCTGGGAGTTTGCAAAAATCAAAGATATATTTCAATATAACTTATTTGATTGACAAAATAAGAATATTCATTATGCCTTCTGGAGTCAAAGGTGTGATGAGTTTGGTTTCCATGATACTGGCCCATTTCTCACTTTGATGGAGCATATTTTAGAAATGATTGAAACAAATTTAAGTCAGTTTAGTGCTTCTGGAAGGTTGCAGGTTGAAAATAAGAGAGAAGACCTCTTCAGACAAATATGATATGGGCAGCAACGTGAAGCTTCTTCTACTCTGTTGTGCTGGGGACTAAACACTTTTACAGGAGGTAACAAATCTAGGCGTTAGAGAATTGGTAAGCCTCCAGGGCCACTTAATTTTAAACCTCTCTATAGATGTAACCACAAAGTTCTGCACCTGTGATGGGGTCATTAGAAAGCCCTCTATATTACTAATATCAGTTAAGAAGCTTGGGCATCAATATCACAGTGGGACTCAACCAGAATGATTGATCTTGAAAGTGTTAGGGGAAAAAAACCCCCAAACCTTGGGAAATGTTTAACAGGGTAAATATTAAAAGAATGAATTCTCTTGTGAACATCCCTGGTTAGTTTCTTAAAATTATTTTTCACAAAGAATAAAAATACAAAAAGGTTAATGACTTAAAGTTTGTGTCTTTCACTAAACACCACACATTTCACAGGCTATCCAAAAAGATTATGCAATTACACATGTAAGCAAGGTCTGAATTAATTTTTCCCTGACAGCTAACTGGGAGGGATAGAGACTTTAGATGTGTTCATGTAAATACAGTTTCATAGAATCATAGACTATCAGGGTTGGAAGGGACCTCAGGAGGTCATCAAGTTCAAACCCCTGCTCAAAGCAGGACCAATCCCCAACTAAATCATCCCAGCCAGGGCTTTGTCAAGCTTGACCTTAAAAACCTCAAAGGAAGGAGATTCCACCACCTCCCTAGGTAACCCATTCCAGTGCTTCACCACCCTCCTAGTGAAAAAAAGTTTTTCCTAATATCCAACCTAAACCTCCCCCACTGCAACTTGAGACCCTTACTCCTTGTTCTATCGTCTGCTATCACTGAGAACAGTCTAGATCTATCCTCTTTGGAGCCCCCTTGCAGGTTGTTGAAAGCAGCTATCAAATCCCCCCTCATTCTTCTCTTTTGCAGACTAAACAATCCCAGTTCCCTCAGCCTCTCCTCATAAGTCACGTGTTCCAGTCCCCTAATCATCTTTGTTGCCCTCCCCTGGACACTTTCCAATTTTTCCACATCCTTCTTGTAGTGTAGTTTGCTCTTGCTCTCCTTAGATATCCAGCAGATAGAGTGGTGTGTTGCTCGGTGATCAATTTAGGCTGGTGTTGGGTTACAAATCACTTTAGTACTGAATGCAGTGAAATGCTGTTACCAATGTTATCATTATTGTCTGAATAAAGGGGAGCAGAACTGTGCTTAACCTGTCCCAAATGAGGGGGTCACCCTCAGCTGAAAGGACCTTATTAAGCCAGGGGCTCGAATGCTAGAGCCCTGTGAAAACAAGAGGGTGCGGACAGGTGTTCCAGTCAGAAAGCGTAGACCTTCCCCAAGAGTCCTCCCCAGACTGGTTTAACCTGTCCCTCCTCCCTGCCCCGCCCCCGCCCTTGTTCAAAGAAAAAGCTAAATAGGCTTCATTAGGAGCCTCTTTGTAATTTTAAATGCTCAGTCAGAGCTGAAATCACTTGAGATGGGGTAGTATTTCTGCCCTGCCAGCAGAGAGCTGAAAACTACTAAGAGACTGATGCACAGAGGTCACAGCAGGGAGGCAGGTTGCAACAGAAGATGACTGGCAGTCGACTGGCAAACTAGCAAAACGTTGGTAACCATATACAACTACCCCTGCATTCAGTACTAAGGTGATTTATACCCAACCCAAGCCAAAGTTGATTACTTTGATGCTGCTGTATCTGCTAAATATGTAAGCAGAGCAGGAGCAAACTATATTTGCATAAACATACCCAAGTCATTCCCCCTCCCAGCTAGCTGTCAGGGAAGCATTCATTCAGACCCTGTTTACAGATATAATCTCTCATAGCTGAAAAAGTAACTCTTTGTAGATTATAGGAGAAACAGAATGGCCCCCTCAAGGATAGAACTGCTTTTAGTAGGGGGTTGGACTGGATGACCTCCTGTGGTCTCTTCCAACCCTTATCATAGAATCATAGAATCATAGAATATCAGGGTTGGAAGGGACCCCAGAAGGTCATCTAGTCCAACCCCCTGCTCAAAGCAGGACCAATTCCCAGTTAAATCATCCCAGCCAGGGCTTTGTCAAGCCTGACCTTAAAAACCTCTAAGAAAGGAGATTCCACCACCTCCCTAGGTAACGCATTCCAGTGTTTCACCACCCTCTTAGTGAAAAAGTTTTTCCTAATATCCAATCTAAACCTCCCCCACTGCAACTTGAGACCATTACTCCTCGTTCTGTCATCTGCTACCATTGAGAACAGTCTAGAGCCATCCTCTTTGGAACCTCCTTTCAGGTAGTTGAAAGCAGCTATCAAATCCCCCCTCATTCTCTTCTGCAGGCTAAACAATCCCAGCTCCCTCAGCCTCTCCTCATAACTCATGTGTTCCAGTCCCCCAATCATTTTTGTTGCCCTTCGCTGGACTCTCTCCAATTTATCCACATCCTTCTTGAAGTGTGGGGTCCAAAACTGGACACAGTACTCCAGATGAGGCCTCACCAATGTCAAATAGAGGGGAACGATCACGTCCCTCGATCTGCTCGCTATGCCCCTACTTATACATCCCAAAATGCCATTGGCCTTCTTGGCAACAAGGGCACACTGCTGACTCATATCCAGCTTCTCGTCCATTGTCACCCCTAGGTCCTTTTCCGCAGAACTGCTGCCTAGCCATTCGGTCGCTAGTCTGTAGCTGTGCATTGGGTTCTTCCGTCCTAAGTGCAGGACCCTGCACTTATCCTTATTGAACCTCATCAGATTCCTTTAGGCCCAATCCTCCAATTTGTCTAGGTCCTTCTGTATCCTATCCCTCCCCTCCAGCATATCTACCACTCCTCCCAGTTTAGTATCATCCGCAAATTTGCTGAGAGTGCAATCCACACCATCCTCCAGATCATTTATGAAGATATTGAACAAAACCGGCCCCAGGACCGACCCTTGGGGCACTCCACTTGATACCAGCTGCCAGCTAGACATGGAGCCATTGATCACTACCTGTTGAGCCCGACAATCTAGCCAGCTTTCTACCCACCTTATAGTGCATTCATCCAGCCCATACTTCCTTAACTTGCTGACAAGAATACTGTGGGAGACCGTGTCAAAAGCTTTGCTAAAGTCAAGAAACAATACATCCACTGCTTTCCCTTCATCCACAGAACCAGTAATCTCATCATAAAAGGCGATTAGATTAGTCAGGCATGACCTTCCCTTGGTGAATCCATGCTGGCTGTTCCTGATCACTTTCCTCTCATGCAAGTGCTTCAGGATTGATTCTTTGAGGACCTGCTCCATGATTTTTCCAGGGACTGAGGTGAGGCTGACTGGCCTGTAGTTCCCAGGATCCTCCTTCTTCCCTTTTTTAAAGATTGGCACTATATTAGCCTTTTTCCAGTCATCCGGGACTTCCCCCGTTCGCCACGAGTTTTCAAAGATAATGGCCAATGGCTCTGCAATCACAGCCGCCAATTCCTTCAGCACTCTCGGATGCAACTCGTCCAGCCCCATGGACTTGTGCACGTCCAGCTTTTCTAAATAGTCCCTAACCACCTCTATCTCCACAGAGGGCTGGACATCTCTTCCCCATTTTGTGATGCCCAGCGCAGCAGTCTGGGAGCTGACCTTGTTAGTGAAAACAGAGGCAAAAAAAGCATTGAGTACATTAGCTTTTTCCACATCCTCTGTCACTAGGTTGCCTCCCTCATTCAGTAAGGGGCCCACACTTTCCTTGGCTGGTGTCTGCTGGGCCTCTTGTGTTTTTTCCAAATGTTCTCGTGCTATAGGGGTTACTCGAGTTATTCGTTCTCTCATCTGTGTCACGTGCTCAATGACATTCTTTCCTGGGTTGGGTTGTTCTTCCCAGTCCTCCTTGGCAATATCTAATATTCCGTGTGGGTGGCATCCGTATAGTAGTTCAAAGGGAGAGAAACAAGTGAACGCCTAGGGGACTTCCCATATAGAAAACATTAGATATGGTAGAAGGGTATCCCAGTCTTTTCCGTCCTGTGCTACCACCTTCTGGATCATACTTTTAAGAGTACGGTTAAAGCACTCGCCCAGTCCATCTGTTTGAGGATGGTAGACTGAGGTCCATATGGATGGATGCAGAGTACGGTACATAAGTCTTTCATTAATTTTGACCTGAACGGGGTTCCTTGGTCTGTCAGGATCTCCTTAGGGATGCCCACTCTGGCAAAAACCTGGAGCAGTTCTCTTGCTATTGCCTTGGCTGTGGGGTTTCTTAAAGGAATGGCTTCTGGATACCGTGTGGCGTAGTCAAGGATGACTAGTACATTTTGGTGGCCCCGTGCCAATCTTTCCAGTGGGCCCACTATGTCCATTGCTATCCTCTTGAAAGGGACTTCAATAATAGGTAAAATTATTAATGGGGCCCGCAAGTGAGGTCGGGGGCTATGCAACTGGCATTCAGGGCAGGAGGCACAATAGCGCTCGACCTCTGCATGTATTCCTGGCCAATAAAACCTTCTTAGGACTCTATCCAGTGTCTTGTCTACTCCTAGATGTCCCCCAAATAGATGACTATGAGCTAACTCTAGTACTGCCCTTGTGTGTTTCCGTGGGACTAAGAGTTGCTCTACTTCTTCCCTTCGTATTTGAGCTATCCTGTACAACAGATTGCGTTTGAGCACATAATATGGCCTTGGGCCTTTGGTCTTTCCTTCCATGGGTATGCCATTTACTTCCACTACCTCCTCCCTCACATTCGTATATAGTGGGTTATTGGCTTGGTCCTGCCCGAAATTCTCACGTGCGGTACCAATCTGATCTAATTCCAGGGGGCCTGTTTCTACTCCACCCCCTGGATTGCCCCTACTTGGGCTAGGAACCGCCTCTGAGTCCTCACTGGTCTGAATTATCTCTTGGCCTCCTGAATGGGTTCACCTACCAACAAGGGAGGTTTTCTGGTTGTCTGCTAGAATTCTGGTCCCTAATCTTTTATCTGCCCTCCTTTCCCACCTAGACTTTCGGGGTTTTCCAGGGGGTGAGAATAACTCTGAGGCAAATTCGGCAAACATTGGGGTGAGGCTATCTGTAGGTGCCTCCGTCTCAGCCCGGAGGTTGCTACCCTCCCCTGGCTCTATTGGGGGGAGTAAGCTCTCAAACCCGGGGAAGTCCCTACCAATTAAGACAGGGTAGGGAAGCCTGGGGACCACCCCTGCAGTCACACGGTAGTATTCCCCTGGATCTCAAACTGTCCCGGGATTGTGGGGTAGAAATTTACGTTGCCATGAACGCATGTTAACCCTGTGTTTTTGGCCCGGGTTAGTTGGTCTTGCCCACCAACTTTCCTGAGACCAGCGTGACAGCGCTCCTGGAATCTACTAATGCTATGGTTTCGATTCCATTCATTTTTACTGATCTTGTATACCCATGTGAGGTCATTGCGACCCCTACAGGCCAATTAGGCCACATTGCTTCCCGTGATCCCCCAGGTTACATTGCATAGGCGCTTCTCTGTTGGGGCATTGGGCTGCTATATGCCCCAATTCCCCACACTTGTAACACTGCCCCCTTATTCCGGTTGCCGCCCTCTGCCTGGGGCTATTTGGCCGCCCCCCCACCCCTTCCCAACCCCCCAGGTCCCTTCTTGGCCTCAGGCCATTCCTCGGTGTCTTTCCTCCCAGTTATGGTTCTCCTGGCATTCTCAACAGTCCGGGGCCTTGGGTTTGGGACTGGCTTCCTGGTTTGCCGTGTCTCACCCCCTGGGGTCTGGAACAGTTCGCAGGCTGCCAGCTGTCTTTCCACGAGGGAGACCAACTCATCATAGGTGGAGGGGGCATTCTGGCCAACCCAAGCCCGGAGGCCTGGTGGTAGCCCCCTCATATACCGGTCCAGTACCAGGAGCTCCATCATTTTCTCAGAGCTGAGGGCCTCAGGGCGCAGCCATTTCCGGGTCAGGTGGATCAGATCAAACAATTGCAATTGGGGTGTCTTGTCCTCCGTATACTGCCACTCATGGAACCTCTGGGCCTGCAACACCTTCGTTACTCCGGATCTGGCCAGGATTTCTGCCTTCAGCTGGGGGTAATCTGCTGCAGTCTTCGCGGCCATATCATAATAGACCTTCTGGGCCTCCCCACACAGGAATGGGGTGAGGATACCAGACCACTGATCTCAGGGCCAGGCCTTCCGCAGGACTACTTTTTCAAAAGCCAGGAGGTATGCCTCCACATCATCCTCCCGTGTCATTTTCTGTAGGCAGTGGCTGGCCCGTATGGTCCAGGTCCCATCTCAGTTGCATTTCAGTTCCATAAGGGCCTTCATCTGGTTCATCAGCTCTTGCAGCAGGGCTCGGTCCTGGGCAGCCTGACTCATCAACAGATGATTAGTCTCCTGCTGCATCCGAGTCGCCTCCTGTTGGGTGGTTGCTTGGACTCGGGTAGCATTCTGCTGGGCTGCGGTGGCTTGCATTAGGGCCTTGACCACGTCATCCATCTTAGGGATGGGACGGTTTTGGCTAACCCTGCTTTAAGTCCCCAGTGCGTAGATCCCACTCTTTATACCACATGTGGCAAATTCCTGGCACTATTTTGATGGGTCTCGCTCTTTCTCTTCTTGAGGAGGGTTCAGGGCACCATTTCTTGCCCCTGAACTGGGGTATTAACTGCCCCACTAGTGTCCTACAACTCCTCCAACCTGCTCTCTACTCCAACACCAATCCACTCTGCTTCAACTCCTTCCCTTGTCTGACTGAAGCGGGGGGAGGGGGGGAGAGGGGGTTATCATGTGACTGGCTTCAGGTGCTTTAATTGGCTTCAGGTGCTTTAATTAATCTATAGCAAATTTTCTTCCCTCTACAGGGAAGAAGGCTCCCTTCTAACACTCTCCAGCTTCAAGCCCACACCCTGGTGTCCTGCCCCGATACAAAGTGGCGGGACCTCCTGCCACCTTTGGAGGGTAAGCAACCCCGGTGGGCCAGCCTGTATTCCACCTTGGTCCCGAGGCCCATCGGAGACATTAGTTGGCGGCTCCTTCACGGAGCTGTGAGCATGGGCGTGTTTTTGACACGGTTCACCCCCATCCCGGATACTTGCCCTTTTTGCAACATGAGGGAAACCCTGGTGCACGTATATTTGGAGTGTGCCAGGCTGCAGCCCCTTTTCCAGCTCCTCACGAATATTTTATTATGCTTTTGGCTACATTTTCCCCCTCACCTTTTTATTTACACACTCCCCATCCGTGGCCCCACAAAATCGCGAGATCTCCTTGTTAACCTCCTCCTAGCCCTAGCTAAAACAGCCATTTATAAAACCAGAGAGAGGAGGTTGGCTAATGAAGTGTCCTGCGATTGTAGGGCCATTTTCCGATCCTCAGTACATTCACGTATCCGGGAGGAGTTCCTCTGGGCGGCATCCACTGACTCCCTTGACGCCTTCGAGGAGCGGTGGGCGCTCTCCGAGGTTCTCTGCTCGTTGATCCCATCCGGTTCCCTCCATCTGACCCTTTGATTGAGGGGAAGAGCGACAGACCCCAGCCTCAGCCGTTGCCGCTGTGGATACCATCATCACTGTCACCTAGGAGGAGTCCTATCACACGTGGGTGTACATACCCCACACCCCCAAACCGCCCACCCCGCAGCTCTGCCCATCTTGTCGGGCACTCTCAGGAGAGGAATAATCGGTGACACTGGGCGTGGCACTAGGTAACTCGAGGGGGTGGAATATCATGAGTGTCCAGGAAGCCCCCCCGCTCTAGGCCACCAAGTAACTCAGGAGGGTGGAAGACCACGAGGGTCGAGGAAGCCAGGCTAGCTGGTGATTCTTTGTAAGTGTTACGCAAATAATTTTTTTTTCTGTTTCAAAAAAAGAAAACACTCTCCTGCTTCACGCCCACACCCTGGTGTCCCACCCCGATACAAAGTGGCGAGACCTCCTGCCACCTTTGGAGGGTGAGCAATCCCGGTGGGCCAGCCTGTATTCCACCTTGGTCCCGAGGCCCATCGGAGACATTAGTTGGCGGCTCCTTCACGGAGCTGTGAGCATGGGCGTGTTTTTGACACGGTTCACCCCCATCCCGGATACTTGCCCTTTTTGCAACATGAGGGAAACCCTGGTGCACGTATATTTGGAGTGTGCCAGGCTGCAGCCCCTTTTCCAGCTCCTCACGAATATTTTATTATGCTTTTGGCTACATTTTTCCCCTCACCTTTTTATTTACACACTCCCCATCCGTGGCCTCACAAAATCGCGAGATCTCCTGGTTAACCTCCTCCTAGTCCTAGCTAAAAGAGCCATTTATAAAACCAGAGAGGGGAGGTTGGCTAATGAAGCGTCCTGCGATTGTAGGGCCGTTTTCCGATCCTCAGTACATTCACATATCCGGGCGGAGTTCCTCTGGGCAGCATCCACCAACTCCCTTGATGCCTTTGAGGAGCAGTGGGCGCTCTCCGAGGTTCTCTGCTCGTTGACCCCATCCGGTTCCCTCCGTCTGACCCTTTGATTGAGGGGAAGAGCGAGAGACCCCAGCTTCAGCCGTTGCCGCTGTGGATACCATCATCACTATCACCTAGGAGGGGTCCTATCACACGTGGGTGTACATCCACCCCCACCTCCAAACCGCCACCCCGCAGCCGTGCCCATCTTGTCGGGCACTCTCAGGAGAGGAATAATCGATGACACTGGGCGTGGCACTAGGTAACTCGAGGGGGTGGAAGACCATGAGTGTCAAGGAAGCCCCCCCGCTCTAGGCCACCAGGTAACTCAGGAGAGTGGAAGACCATGAGTGTCGAGGAAGCCCCCCTGCTCTAGGCCACCAGGTAACTCAGGAGGGTGGAAGATCACGAGTGTCGAGGAAGCCCCCTCCTCTGGGCCCAGGCTAGCCTGAACACTTCTTCTTCCTGAAGGCTGCTGTGTTATACCTTGCGTTTGCTTTTGTTTTGTTGCATAGTTTTGCTTTATCCTTTTTGGTGATTCTTTGTAAGTGTTACACAAATAAAATTCTTTTCTGCTTCAAAAAAAACCCAACACTCTCCTGCTGTCCTCTGGCCATGCTGTATCACATATATCATAACAACCTATAGGAAACTGGTCTATGAAATCTGTGGAGAGACTTAGTAATATTTCCCTTTTAGATAATACAGAGAATTTATGGGTGCAACATTTTTGAGTATTTTTATTTTCCAGTTTAAAAAAGTAGCACCACAGTTTTGTGTGACATCGTGCCTCAAAGTGTTACTTGGGGCTTCTTGTCTCCAAAGTAAATTATGTTCTGTAACCACTGTTGTAGTAAACAATGTTCTAATGGTCTTAGCTCTTGAAGTAACTGTGCTGGAAAACAAACCAAATCTGTCAATGCAATAGCATTTAAGAAGCTGTATATATAGTAGAACATTCCTAGTTGAGCACCATTTTTCTTTTTAGGAGGAAAAACAAGAATTGGGAAGAACATTTAGTCACTATGCAAGACAGTTTACTCAGTTGTTTAAGAGTATTTGGGATTACCGTAACAAATTGATCTTCACCAATATCTTTAATAGACTGAGGCATATTTAAAAACTTGCCTTCCAGAAATTGAAGTGCCATAGCCGAGGGACTTTAAAGAGAACAAACATTTAAATAAACATCATTGCTTTAAAAGAGAGCTCGCAAATAAATTATCAAAATTCACACTGTGTAATTAAATTATATCTGTAGATTATTTGCAGGTATCTTCAAATTCTCTATTTGTAGGTATTTTGACAGGTATGTAAGTAGAATTTGCAGGCCTTTTAAAAAAAATAAACCAGTCTTCTTAAAATTACACTGAAATAGAGTAGATATAAAAGTCATGGACTGGAAATGAGACATGCTTTTTACAAGGTATCACCAAGAACAGCAGAACATTTGCAAGCATTTTTGCTACTGTCAGTGTTCTGTGGGTTTATTTTTTTTTTCATTTTGTATCAAGAGTTGTTTTTGTCTCTCTAAATAATATGCATTGTAGTGCCATCTAGTGTAAGAAGAGAAGGAAGTAAAGATGACCAGAAGAGAATGGATGGCATGAGCCTTATTTTATATTGTAGTAAAGTCAGTGATGGCAATATTCAGTCCTGTTGTATTAATTTAGATGAAATATATGGGCTAAAGGTGTTAACATAACTAGTCACTGTTCACCATTAAACAGTGTTAAACAAGGTTTGGGGTTTGGTCTGCAGAGACATTAGTTTGCTTAATATTATGGCAAATGCATTATTAAACATTTATTTTTTACTTTTTATTAAAGATAAAGAAAAGAAGGAAAACAATTAAAACAGTTGAAATTTAAAGTAGTCAGGCTTTTAACATTTTTAAGCTGGAGAGAGTTTTCAGAAGGAAAACTCTTGTTTGACAGTTTTTTCAGACGATAATAAAGATGGTTTTTGCAGGGAGATGTAAAGAAATTAGTTGAGATGGGCTGGAGCTGTTGTTGTTGCTGTTGTTTAAGTTTGATTTTATTTTAATTTATGTGGTGCTTGGGATTTAGCTGGAGCCAGTAGAGGTGGAAATGGTATCTGGACCCTTTGTTTTTGGCCCAGTCTGGTCAGGACATTTTTTAGGGTTAGAATGATGAAGGCCTGGGGTTTTAGGAAAGGGGGATTAGGGAGTAGCAGCCATAGTGGGGAAGCTTGCTTTAGTAGATTTTGTTTGTTTGTTTTTATTTTTTTAAGGTTTTTATTTTAAAGACTTAAAAAGAGAGTGATGGGTGGAATAGCCCAATTGTTATTATGTTGCTTGGTTAGTATTTGATACGATAATTTTGGTTTATTATTTTTTTGGTATGAGAAAGTTCATAACATGTCACAATAATCTGTAACTTTTTGCCAGCTTGGGAACTGACCATGACAAATTGGTCTTTTTTTCAATAATGAATGTTATGAACAAGGACTTTCTGGGGCAGAGGGAAGGCCTGGCCAGCCCCCCTTTTCTTGGCCAGGCCTCCTCTGCAGGCTGCAGGAAGAGGGGGTAGGCATCTTTAAGGTGACTGTGCTGGAGGATCTCTGTTCCATGACCAGCTCCGCCAGCTTTATGGATGTTTTGTGCTCGTGGTATGATATAAAGTTGCCCAATATTTCAGTCACAGTATTTATGTATAAATAATTTGCCGTTAGTAACCTTTTCATTCTTTTTCTACCTGGGCCAGCAGGAGGCCAAACGGGCACCTGGAGCAAGTTAGAGAAGCTACTGGGGAGCCTAGTTTACACAAATGACAATAGTCCTTTAGGGACTGCGCCATGGTTCCCTGAAATACCTTCTTCCTGCATCCAGCTGTCATATTCACACCCTTTTAGGGTTGCCAGCCCTCCAGGATGGTCCTGGAGTCTCCAGGAATTAAAGGTTAATCTTTAACTAAAGATCTATGTCATGGGATGAAACCTCCAGGAATATGGCCAACCAAAATTGGTAACCCCACACCCTTTGCATGGGTTTCCAAGAGGGTTTGGCATAAAGCCATTGTTGTTGGGCCATGCAGGGGAATCCTTTACTGTCCCTCTACGGCAGTTTTAAATTCACTTTGTACTGCTGTGGTGGTGCAGATGACTTTAGCTAGGCCAAAGGGGAAAATAAGGATATACTTTCTTCCCCCCGCCCCATCTTTTTCTCCACATTTTCAATAAGTAGCAGTGAGAAGTAGGGGGATGGAGAAATCAGCCCTACCTTTGCACTTCAAGCCCTGGGCTCACAACATATGTTCTTCCCAATACATTATTATAGATTTGCTAAAGCTACATAATGTCATCAGTCAGCACTGAATATTTTGGTATTACTGCTTTGGTGGCAGAGAAAGAAAAAATAAAGAATTGGGGAAAAAATAACTGTTTTGGGGGGATGGGGGCGGGTAGGGAGAGAATGTGACATTTACCAGAATAACTTTTTTTACAATCTTAGATGGTCCAAACCTGAAGTCACTATTCAGGACCAGCAATGCACTCCAACCTCCAGGCAGGCACAGTGCTGAGTAAAGAGCAGTGGAAGAGCCACCCCGCCCCAGGAAGAACTAATTGCTCCCTGATTTCTCAGGTGCACAGAGGGGATGATCAGCTAGCCTGTAGGATAGTGCAGCAGGTGCAGAGGCAGTGTAGTGATGAGCCAGCTTTTGACCTACACTTTTCAGTGTAATATCAGACCCTCGGGACGCATGGAGGGAGTAGTCTGTGTATCCCTAAGTGCAGAGGCTGTGATTGTGACTGACCTTAAGAACTAGGGGCCACCAAATGAAATTAATGGGTAGTAGATTTAAAACAAATAAAAGGAAGTTCTTCTTCACACAGCACACAGTCAACCTGTGGAACTCCTTGCCTGAGGAGGTTGTGAAGACTAGGACTATAACAGGGTTTAAAAGAGAACTGGATAAATTCATGGAGATTAAGTCCATTAATGGCTATTAGCCAGGATGGGTAAGGAATGGTGTCCCAAGCCTCTGTTTGTCAGAGGATGGAGATGGAGGGTAGGAGAGAGATCACTTGATCATTACCTGTTAGGTTCACTCCCTCTGGGGCACCTGGCATTGGCCACTGTCAGTAGACAGGATACTGGGCTGGATGGACCTTTGGTCTGACCCAGTATGACCATTCTTATGTTCTTATGTTGACACTTGTGCAAAGCATGCAAGGTGGGGAAGGCTTCTCCCACTCCCAGAGTCCCCACACAAAGACCAGTTACAATCTGGCCGCAAATTACTTCAGTTTTATACAGCCCTATAGATTCTAAGTTTTAATTTATTCAAAACCCTCATTGAAGTCAAGAATTAGTAGAAACTTAGGGCAACATCATAGGCCAATTAACCCAGTCACACAGTGTATGAGTAAGGAGGGAATAAGAAATCTCACCCCACTTTTACACAGCCATAATAAGGGAACCTAGATAGCAATCCCTGTGTTTGGGGTGCCTCCTGGCTGCTACTGAATTGATCCTTCTGAGAACAACTCTCCAAATAATGGACGTGTCAATGGTAACTAGGAGGAGTCAACGCTTGGTCCTCTCCTCCATCCCCACTGGCTATGACCACAGCTGGCTGATTACACATGGAGAAAGATGCTGCACCCCTTAAACGGTGAAGCAAATTATTCTTCCTATTGTACAACTGAATTATTCTGAGAGCCACAGTGCCTGCCTAAGCCACAATGCATCTCAGTGCCCTCTCTGGTATGTCTTGGAGTCTCTCCCCATCCTTCCAACAAGTGGCACCATATAGCTCTAAGTATTTCAGGATTTGGCCAAGGCGTTGAAATCCAAGCTTCACTGAAGTTAATGGCAAAACACCCATTGACTTCAGTGGGGCCAGAATTTCACCTATAATCTTTATTTAGGGATATTTTGAAGCTGTTAGAAAATATAAATATGCCAAATTGAAATTTGTTAATTTCCTTACGATTTTGCTAGAGTTCAATGGTAAGAGCTTTACCCCTTGATGTATTTTATACCCACTGTAAGAAAGCACCAGACGTCTTAATTCATTGCAAACTCCCATTTTGCCTACACGGCTTTCTTTATTCCATCATCCCACAGATGTTCCAGGTCCTCAACATGACCTTCTTGGGATGTTTGTTCAGGGTAAACTTCCATTGCAAAACAAGATTAAATTATTTTTAAATGCTTTTATTGTAACAATTTTAGTTGTCAGAATAAGAACAAATCTTAAAAATTGAGAGATGACAAGAATGAAGATTTCAGAGTAGCAGCCGTGCTAGTCTGTATCCGCAAAAAGAACAGGAGGACTTGGGGCACCTTAGAGACTAACCAATTTATTTGAGCATCAGCTTTCGTGAGCTACAGCTCACTTCATCAAGCTGTAGCTCACGAAAGCTGATGCTCAGATAAATTGGTTAGTCTCTAAGGTGCCACAAGTCCTCCTTTTCTTTTTGCGAATGAAGATGTATTTTGAGAGCACAAGGTGTTAATATTTCCAAATGCTACTCAAGCACCTGCAAATTGAAGAAAGAGATTTCTATCAAAAATTCCAGATGAGCAGTGGTGCTGTGAAGAGCTAACATTTTTTATCCTTGCTTCTGTCAGCTTAAGTGTGACAGCAAGGACGTTTTGCTTTTTAGATCCATATCAACTTGAAAGGTTTTAAAGGAGGGGAAAAAAACCCAATCACACAAGATCCTTTATCTGAAATGCTATCTGGATTAAAGGATGATTCTTAGGATTTAAAGTTATAATAGAAAGGTATGATTAGTTTTATTTTTAATATGAAAAGATTTAGCTTATGGGGTTTTTAACCCTTATGTAATCCAGGGATTGGTTTAGCATTTTCATGCTCATATTGAAATTGATATATGATATTTACTGATTAAATATTGTTTATCAAGCTTCTATTGTTTATATTTACAAGAAACTTATTTTACTCTCTTATGTCTGTATTTTCACCAATGTCAAAATTGATATGGTTTTGTTTCTAGGGCTGGATAGAAAAAATTAGCTTACACTGAAGTGAAAGTTTTTTTGTAAAACGTAGAAAAATGTGACTTTTTCATCAAAAAAATAAGAACCAAAACATTTTCAATTTTGTTCAACTAAATGTCAACATTTTCTCTGAGACCCCCCATCCCCCATTTTCCAACCAGCTTACACATTGACTCCATGCTTCTAGAGTAGAGCACACATACATTATCATAGAATCTAGGTCCTGTTCATTTCAGTCTTACTGAAGTTTCAGCCAGCTGTTTTTCATTCTTATACTTTTTTCCTTCAGAGAACTAGGGCACGTGGTGGTCTGGTGCCAACAGGGAACAAACATCTAGGTACCATGTTCACAGTGTTGGCTTTTGAGCCTATAGCATCACCTGGCCTCCTCTAGTGGCTGAAATAGGTGCTCGATGGAAGTTGGCTAGGCTCAGTCCTTTTGGGCCTCTGTACGTCAGTTCTCTTGGAGAGAAGTAGTAGCTGTCCAGATATGCCTAAAACATTCGTCAAACATTTGTTTAATAATTCAGATATTTTTACAGATCATTAAGTTTGCAGATAATTCAAGAAAAGAAAAAAGGACTAAATGTGTTGAATAAATTACTTGCTATACCCAGCTCTCCAGGAATCACTAAGGGCTGATGCAGCCCTTAGTAAGGGGAAGCACATTATTTCAGTGTCCCTGTAGCATGCCAGGAAGGACAGACATAGTGATTCCCTTCTGGTTTCTCTGATGCTCGAGGGAGGGAATAAACTGTGACATGAGTCGTGTATGCTGCATCATGTGCCTATGTAACTGCACCAACAGGCTTATTGGGGAGGCGGAGTCAAGGCTCCAGCCATTTCCCACCCCTTCCTGATCATCCTGTAAGAGGGAGGTACATAGTGGCTTTGTGAAGCCTACTTCCCCCTGTGTGTAGGAAGCAGTGGTGGGACCAGAGATTAAGGGGCTGCCTTAGGCCCCTTTTTACTCACTTGTGCCGGTAAGCAGAATGGGACATGATCTGGCCCAAAATCAATTAGAGTGTTTTCAGACCTGCATTCCATGGTCAAGTTACCTATCATATGTTTTCACTGTATGTTGCCAATGTTACTTTTGTTTTTATTTCTAGTTTTCTACTATACCTTCTCTATTTTGCTATATTGACGTAGAAGCTTACAACATTTACCCATGAGGATATATTTATCTCTCACACTTGTCCCTCCAATCAGAAGGGACTAGACTGCATTTTTTATATTTATTCTGGTGATATAATTGCTGGAAGGCCATGTGAATTAAACACACTGAAGTAGGGTGTCATGCAGATCTTGATTTAGCCAGTGCACTGACCTATGCTCCTGTATCAGCCATATCTGTTACCTGTATATCATTCAGTCCCAAAGGTACTTTCTTTTCTTGTATTGTTTAGTGTAGAGATAGGACACTTTGAATAGATGATTAGGGACAGATTCTTGTACCCTTTCTCCAGTTCATACCACCTCAGTCCACAAGCAGTCCCATTGACATCATTAAGACCATTATACTATTCAGTGTGAATGAATCATAGAAATGTAGGTGTAGAAGGGACCTTGAGAGGTCATCAAGTCCAATCCTCTGTGCTGAGGCAGGACCAAATAAACCTAGTCCATCTAGGACAGGTGTTTGTCCGACCTGTTCTTAAAAACCTCCAATGATGGAGATTTCACAGCTTCCTTTGGAAGCTTGTTCCAGAGCTTAACTACCCTTATTAGTTAGAAAGTTTTCCCCAATATCTAACCTAAATCTCCCTTTTGCAGATTAAGTCCATTTCATCTTGTCCTACCTTCACTGGACATGAAGAACAATTGATCACTGTCCTCTTTATAACGTTCCTGAATGTATTTGAATGCTTATCAGGTCCCCATTCAGGCTTCTTTTCTGAAGACTAACCAGGCCCAGTGTTTTTAACCTTTCCTCATAGGTCAGGTTTTCTAAATCTTTTATTATTTTTGTTGTTTTTCTCTGGACTCTCTCCAATTTTTCCACATCTTTCTTAAAGTATGGTGCCCAGAATTGGATACAGTACTCCAGGTAGGCGTCACCCATGCCAAGTAGAGTAGAACAATTACCCACAGGTGCTGGGGCTGCTGCCGCACCCCCTGGCTTGACGTGATTTCCATCATATCCAGGATTTACAGTTTGGTTCAATGGCTTTCAGCAACCCTGCTATACAAATTGTTCCAGCATCTCTGCAATTACTTTGCAACTTACATATAACACCCCTGTTAAAACACTCCAGAATATTAGCCTTTTTCGCAACTGCATCACGTTGTTGATGCATATTCAATTTGTGAGTCATTATGACCCTCAGATCCTTTTCAGCAGTACTACCACCTAACCAATTAGCTGCCATTTTGTAGCTGTGCATTTGATTTTTCCTTCCTGAGAATGTCCCTTACTCTAGGACTTCTATAGCTTCTTCTCAGACTCTGGAGCCATTAAATACCCTTGCATCATATCCATTTCAGTGAAAACTTTCAAAATATTGCAGAATAATTCTGCTATACTTTCTGCCATCTTTCCCCTAAGTTGGATAGTTGTTTTTGGAATATATGGTAACATCCCTCTTACAGTTTGGTACCATACTGTTTTTCATGAAATTCTTGCTCCTTTTAGCACCTGGGGGGTGGGTGGGTTCTTTTTTGTTTGTTTTTGTAATAACATATTTATAAAATTCTTCATTTTCTTCTTTGTTTCAGTAGGGTTTTTTCTTATGATTTAGTAACTTCTGCAGCTCTGCTGGTTTAGTTAAAGTTAGGTCTGGATCTCTTAAGCAGCCTGTTATTTCTTGAAGGTTCTGTTGGATTTCTAAAACTCATAAGTTTGACTTTTAGTCTGAAGCTGTTAAATATGTGTATAAAATATTTAACCTGCTAGTTAGACCCACACAGCAGGAAAAAAAAAACCAGGGATGGAGACGTATACAGCTCTCAGAACTATTGTTTCAGGCTCTCTGCAGATACTAGAAGCATCAACATTTCAGTTATTTCCTATTTTTTTTCTAGAGAATCATAACAGCTAGAAATTTACTTTGTTTTAAAATGAAATCTCAGATTCTTCAGAACAATGTGGTAGCCTCAAAAAAGTGCTTGGTCCTGACCTGTTGTGTCCCACCCCAACTGAAGACCTAGGCACAAGGGAAAAGTGGATGTATATCTTTAATATGTTGAATTCCTTCTTGGGGTACAGGATTCAGCATACTTCTGTAAAACCACCTCTTGATCATTTCTTGCAATGTCGTTTTCAAAGGCAAATGTGTTATAGTTTTTCTCACCACCAAGTGTTGTTACTGTTGCTTTACTTGAGTAGCTAAAATGAATAATTAAAAAAGTGCAGCTGGCGGAATGAAAGTCTAGGCCAAGGTGTGGGGGTGTTAGAATTTGATATCAAGCTGCTGCTTAGAAGAAGGGGTGAGCTAGCTGCACAGCACACTAGTATTATAATTTTAAATAATTGGCAGGGCACTTGGAGCTTCTGTATGGATGCTTTTTGTTCTGCAACAAAGTATGGATATTTCTATTGCTGTTTCTTCAAGGACACATAAGAAGAAAGAATTGTCAAACTTCTATGGCTTCTTCTCAGACTCTGTAGCCATTAAATATACTAGAAATTATCTGGACTTCATTGCTCTGCAGCATCTCCTGTGAGGTTCAGATTTGACAAAAGACCCCATTTTTCTATTGTATTTGATTTTTAATCTCTGTTGGGTGCTATGCTGTGTTCAGAAAGCAGCCACATTGAGTCCTTATTTGATTATTCACAAGTATTACACAAGTAAAGCAACACTTATGAAGGTGTGATGCAGTTATACTGTTAAGAGACTGAAATTTATTTCCCGGGCCCAGTCACTTGACGTGGATCAGGGTGACATCACATTCTTTAACAATATCTTTTGTTATTTAATATTATGATTTATATTGTGGTCACCCTTAGAGGGCAGGGCCCAGTTGTGCTAGGCAATGAACATACAAATATGGCAAAGAGAAAGTCTCTGCCCTCAACAGTTTACAAACTAATTACTGCATCTTGTTCTGTAGGTAAATTATACATCTGTTGGATCATCTGCCTTTGCAGGCTGCTCTTAAAACCCCAGCAGGGACAGAAGCCAAGAAGAAGAAGAAGAAGAAGCCTCTGGTTGCCTGGACAGCTGGGCAGGTAAGCAACCTCTAGTGGAGGAGACAACAATTACAAGGGGGGAAATTCCTTTGTCTCAATAGCCATGCACAGAAGTATGAAATAGTTGCCAGCCCTGAATTTGTCAGCTACTATTTCCAGTTTATGCTCCTAGAAAGCATTGCTTTGCTATCCTAAGAATGCAGTGCATTGTTAAAACTTATTCTATCCTTCATCACCCCACTTTTCTTTATTGTCATCCTCTGATGTTTGTGTCTCTTTTGTATTGTAAGCTCTTCAGGGCAGAGAACGGTCATTTGTCTGGCTTATAAAATAGTAACATATCACATGGTTGTAAATAGATTTTCTACTATTAAGAATAGAAAATTAGTGTCTAATTTTAAAAGGTGCGTTAGTCCTCTTGACTGGTGGTTAGGCAGAGAAACTGCTGACTGGACAATAACTGTTGGGTACAGGAGTAACCACAATCAGCCTCCATGCCAGGAGGGTGGGAAGAGCAGCTGCTGCCTGGAGGAGCTGCAGCTCAGCTGAAAAGAGAGAGAACTGGCTCCCAAGGACTTGGCTCTGATGGGGAGAAGTAGGTATGAGCTCCGCGCTGCCCCGATGGGATCCTGTCTACCCCTCTGTGCTTGCCACCGGCCCCTGCTTCACTCCGTAGACCGACCCCGGTAGCCCCCTTCTAGCACGGCCTTGGGCTACCCCCCAGAAATTAAGGAATAGTGATAGATGAAGGCAAAAAAACCTGACCAAACCACCCTACTCCGCGCAGTGAGAAGGGCAATAGACATGACTTTTCCATTGTTGTCACTGGAAGTTGTGCATTTTAGCCTCTGCAGATATTATAATTTTATGTAGAGTTTTTTACCATGTCCAGAAGTCTTTGATTTTAGGATGCCAAAGTAATTAAACACTACTCTTATTTATCAGATTAATTAATCACATTATTTAGTAATAAAAGTAATTAAGGTCTGGTTTTAGAAAGTGCCAGGCACTAAGTGGTCAAAATTGTTTCGGGTTATGAAGGACCAAACTAGGCTCATTTATGGGGAAAATTTTCATGCATGTTGTTTATGCCTGCATTTCTTGGAAGTGGATAGTTGGTCCACGTGATTAAGTTTTCTTGTTTGTCAGAAAGGAAGTATTGGACATATAAAGGCGAAACTTACAGGGACTTCATTCACTTTGCTTGAACCCCTGAGGATGGGGGAGGTGGAGAGGATTGAGTGATGGGGAAAGCAAGGAGGGAGAACAGTGACCGGCAGGGCCTTGGGGGTCTGAAGTTTTGAGAGGGCAGGGCATGGGAGGTTCTCACGCTTCTGCTGTAGTGTCCCATGAGGGCCTACAAATATGTTTGGTGCTGGGCCTACAAAAGGTTAATCCGGCCCTGCGACTCACCACTGGATGGCAACTCTTTCTGGTGATTCTGGGGATTAGCTATGCCCAGTTCAGCAGCCCCTTCTTCCACTGTTACAGCTCTCTTTCCACCCACAGAGTCACAGTATGGCTGCTTTGTGACTCAGCCCCCTGGCCAGGTCACACAGTGATTTCCCCTTCCAGGGGATTCTTTCAGAATCCTTCTGTACCACCAGTGTCAGGCAGTCCTCATGCCCACTGCCCTGGTTATGTCTAGGGCCCTACCAAATTCACTGTCCATTTTGGTCAATTTCATGCACATAGGATTTTAAAAATCGTACATTTCAGCTATTTAAATCTGATTTCAGCTATTTAAATCTGAAATTTCACAGTGTTGTCATCGTAGGGGTTCTGACGCAAAAAGGAGTTGTGGGTAGGGGTCGCAAAGCTATTGTGGGGGGGGGTTTGTGGTACTGCTACCCTTACTTCTGAGCTACTGAGAGCAGCAGCTGCTGGCCGGGAGCCCAGCTCTGAAGGCAGAAGCCCAGCCCAGCAGCAGCACAGACGTGAGGATGGCATGGTGTGGACTGCCATATGGCTATTGTACTATATATAAGTTATTATCATTAAAATGTTTATATTGAATGGTATATTTTTATGTAGATATGTATGCCGCCCTGCATCCCACCAAAATATATCTGAGCACCTCAAAGACCTTAATGCTATTTATATTCACATCATCTGTGTAACTTATGGAAATACTATTATACCCATTTTAGAGATAAGGATCTAACACAGGGTGAAATCCTGGCCCCCATGAAATCAAGAGGAATTTTGCCACTGATGTCAGTGGGGCCAGGATTTCCCCAGAGAGATTAAGTGATTTACCAAAGGTCACACAGGAAGTGTGTGGCAGAGCAGTCAGTAAACCCAGATCTCCTGAATCAGTATATTGTCCTAATCACAAAACCACCATTCCATATTTTTGCATAGGTTTTACCAAAATGGCATGATCCTGGGCTGGAAGAGTTTACAATCCATTTAGATAATATATTGTGATAAACTATTAAGGATGGGAGATATGAGGATTACAGTAAGGGTGTGAGTCACATAGGGCCTGATTCTCCTTCTGTTCCTTTGAGAATCAAAGTATCTTGGATCAGATTGTTGCAGCTGAGAATAGAATATGGCAAAAGAAAATACATAGACCATATAGGCACACAGCTCAGCAGCCAAGCTAGTGGGAAAAGAGGGTTTTAGAGATAAATTTGAAGATGGAGGAGGAAAATGTTTGGTGCGTAACTCACTCCAGGTATGGGAACAGCATAAGAAAATGCCCATAACCATGACTGGGAAGGGAAAAAGGAACATTCAGGCAAGATGGCCAGGCAAAACATGGATATGAGATGGGAAATAGGCAGAGACCAGAGCTGAATTGTAAGCAGAGTTGTGCAGCACCTTGAAAGTGAGGATGGGAAATGTGAATGAGGATGAATGCCTGTAGGTAGGCCAGTTAAAGAGCTGAGTGTTTTATATTGAACTAAAGTCAAGACAAACAAGAAAAACTTGCCCTCACATTGAAAAGAAACATTTTTTTACAGATAGCATTCAGGACTGTGATATACGTTTCTACTTTGTCGCTTCATTAATGCAACTGTATCAAGATAATTGAGAGAACTATGCTAGATTTTTCATCAACAAGCAATAAAATGTGATAAATATGTTACAAGGAATGGCAAATGTTAGAATTAATAAGCTGAAATGTTGATGAATTACTGTTTGTATACTTGACATGTAATAATTGCTTCATTTATCATCTAAATCTGGAGAATTTAAATAGCAAGCATTTATAATTAATTTTCCCCTTCTGCAAACTGCAATTCATTCCTCAGTCAAAGGAGTCAGTATTAATTTCTTTTCTATCAGCCACAGGCCATAAGTTAATGTATTAAAAAATCAGAACATTTAAAATAACAGTCTAATTAAATTATTTCCTCTACTGCTGGAGAAAAATGTGTGATTCTTCGGGAGATAATAAGTCACCACAGTAAATACCATTTAGTTCTCTTCACAAATCTAGCTCTACCCCCTGGCAATCTTAAACTGTCAAAATGAGAAATTCACTTTACTGCACAGATGAAGGATAGTGACCTGAGTCTCATTAGCAACTTTAAATGAGAATGACAATGGAAGTTCATTAAACAATAATATTTTTCAATGTATTAAATTTTCTTTATCATGAAGAAGACTATGCTGGGCATAGTGCACAACAGGACCATTCACTTTTGGTCCATTTTGGTCCACAGCAAGAAGATGCCCTGTTCTTCAATTGATTCTGTTTAAATCTAACCAAAAATGGTAGTATCATTAGCCACTATCTTTGGTCTTGGATGAGGACTCTGATTTTGCATGGATTATAGAGACTTAACTGAGATGTAAGACAGATTTTAGTGAGGTGGCTCCTGTTAGGATATAGATATTCAGGCCTGTCTGTAAAGGCCTATACTTTAAGAATTTAGGTGTATTCTTATCACTTAGCTAGTTATAGAGGTATAAAAGAAGGAATCAAAATCACTGTCTGCCGGTATAAGGGCCTTCTCTTACAGTGACAGTCTGAGGCCCTGTTCTTTGGCTAAGATCTTTGGCTAAACAGCAGAGGCAGCCATAAACTGGGAAGCGAACGGTCACATCCTTACATTCCAAACTAGTCACACTGAAATAAGGTGCTATTGGGCTGTTAGGAATACAATCCTGTCCTGATGATGCCTATTAGCTCCAGAGAAAAGGAAGAGCCTAGAGGATGTAAAAGGAAGTTTAGTTTGATAGTTTTCTGTTTGGTAAGAACTCACTTATCAAAAGACACAGCTGGGAAACCCTTATGTCTTTATAGATGTAGTTGTGAAATCCTCACTTCTGAATTGTTTTGTCATTATAGTTCCCACTTAGCTATTGTTTATTTGCATGGCCTCTGTCTGGTTCTGTGATTGTTTCTGTCTGCTGTATAATTAATTTTGCTGGGTGTAAACTAATTAAGGTGGTGGGATATAATCGGTTAAATAATCATGTTACAATATGTTAGGATTGGTTAGTTAAATTTCAGTAAAATGATTGGTTAAGGTATAGCTAAGCAGAACTCAAGTTTTACTATATAGTCTGCAGTCAATCAGGAAGTAAGGGGGGGCATGGGAACAGGGAATGGGGGTGGGGAAATTGGAATCATGTTTTGCGAAGGGGGGGAATGGGAACAGGGACACAGGTAAGGCTCTGTGGTGTCAGAGCTGGGAAGGGGGACACTAAGGAAGGAAATTGGAATCATGCTTGTTGGAAGTTCACCCCAATAAACATCAAATTGTTTGCACCTTTGGACTTCGGGTATTGTTGCTTTCTGTTCATGCGAGAAGAACGAGGGAAGTAAGTGGGTGAAGGAATAAGCCCCCTAACAGCTGCTGATAGATTCTTCTTTGAGTATAAAGGGCTTGCTGATGCACTGTTGAAGTCAATGAGTGTTTTGCAGGATCAAACCCCAACTAAGGAAGGGGCAAGAAGGTGTCATTATTTTACTGGTTGCATCTGAACTTAAATGTTAGAGATATCGTGCTCTAAAACTTTCATTTGAGCCAACTGAAAGAACTAGAAATTTCTACTGGCCTTGGCCAAAGGTGGGATGAGTTCTGGGGGGGCTCATTTAAGAATGGCAGAACTTCAGAATGGATCAAGCCAAATGTTTCCTGATCTTTTCTGTGTAACAGGCAGGTGGAGACTGAGTTAGGGGTCAGAGGATCCATGCTTGGTGGTCTAAAAACACCCTGACAGGTGTAATAAGCACTATTACAGTAAATAGGCTAGAATAGCAGCCATGGAAGGGCATTTTGCACTGCTGGATGTGGAAGGAAGATGAATTTTAGCGTTCCTCCCTCCCTCCCAACCACCTTGCCAAAATTCCCACTTAGTTGACCATACATAGCCAGATTGCTCAGACTAGGTTGTCAGGAGAGTGAATTTCACCCAGTGTAGCTTATTGAGAGAGCTTTTTTATTATATGGATATTTATGAATTGGTACCATTGAAAAGTAATTAAGTTGGCTTTTCAACTATAATATGCTCATTAGAATAAATACAATAATTAAATTATATCAAGTGTCAAGAAATAGAATACTCTGAATTAAATTGTCACCTCATTATAGTGTAGAAAATCAGTTTATTTTCATGAATTTGTCTCCATGTATATGCCAACAAGAAATTCCCAGAAGGATACCTTTCTGCATGTGTAGATACCTCAATATCTTTGAGTGTCTGGTCCTAAGTCACTTTTGAAAATGGGACTTAGGTACTTTTGAAAAATTTTCCCCGGAGCTTGTTTTAACTTTGAAAGTCCTGGATTACTATTAGGTTTCAGCTTCTGTTGACTTTAAGTCACAAAGATGGACTGTCTGTTGAATCCTGAAAGCTCTTTTTTTTTCGGCTTGATGGTTCTGGATACATTATAACTCTTAATACCCTGCCACTATACAGCCTACTAAGGACCATTAACTCAGGAGTTTTCTGTGCATATATTATTAATAAGCAGAATTGTAACAGAAGTCAGAAATATTTATATATAAATCTTTTATTGGCACTGCAAAACAATTAAGCCAAAATATAAAGCCAAAACAAAGTATAATATTCCTTCTCAACACGCTTTTTTAATTTCAGCTCTAAATCTCTTTAGGGCCAAATTCTGTGGGGATTTCATGTGTGGAAGTCCGTGGAAGCCATGTTAATTAAGACAAAATAATTTTATCTGAGAAACACATGAAATATAGAATTTAGAAACGGAACACAAATGAAATTGCTGAATTTTTTATTAATCAAAATTTGGATTTCATTATATTTTAATAGGTGGCAGAGATTTTTCTTTATTATGCATGCTGTAGATTGAATATTTAATTTGACTGGAGTAAAAAGACAGAAGGTGGAAAAATAGACAGTTATCACACAGACAACTGGAGTAGCAATTAGATGTAAAAATTGGCAAAAAAGTAAAAGTGAAAGTAATTAGAAGCACCACTTACTTTAAAATTTAAAGTTCAGAACAAAAATGGATTAAGTGTTTAGCATCTTCTGTTCATATTAACCATTTGTCAAGATTTAGAAAATTGAGTTGGTAGCAATGTTAAATTCTTGTCACAAAATAGAGAGAGCAGAAAGTTTCATTCTTCTTCAGATTAGTGCAGTGTGCTATTCTGCCACAACCTCTAGTATTCTGCTGTAAAAATGGACTAGGTAGGTAATCCTAGAACAGGTTTCAGAGTAGCAGCTGTGTTAGTCTGAATCTGCAAAAAGAACAGGAGTACTTGAGGCACCTAAGAGACTAACAAATTTATTAGAGCATAAGCTTTCGTGGGCTACAGAGCACTTCATCAGATGCATAGAATGGAACATATAGTAATATATATATATATACACATACAGATAAGTCGGAAGTTACCATACAAACTGTGAGAGGCTAATTAGTTAAGATGAGCTATTATCAGCAGGAGAAAAAAAACTTTTGTAGTGATAATCAAGATGTCCCATTTAGACAGTTGACAAGAAGGTGTGAGGATACTTAACTTAAGGAAACAGATTCAATATGTGTAATGACCCAGCCACTCCCAGTCCCTATTCAAACTGGTATCCAGTTTGCATATTAATTCAAGCTCAGCAGTCACACAATCAATGAAGGATGTGTTAACATGTACATCTGAGCCTAGCATGATAGTAACGGGAAAAGTATCAATCTGAATACATGCTTGTGACAAAAGCTGTAACAAGTATTGATATTGTATGAACATAGATCCTGATCGTGTAACTGACTGAGTGCAGGCAGACTTTTGTGCCCACGTTTCAGATTGGGGCCTATTTTTAAAATTCACTGTAACATTTTATTGCCCACTGAGTTGTAAAAAGCTTCAAAGAGGGAACAAAGTCAAGTGAATTACACTAATGGGCAAATATTTTCCCTGTATTTGTGTCAGAGAATGAAACTACTACACAAATCCACCTTTTTAAATACACTTGTAATAGAGGTACACTAACTGCAATGTAATTACAATAGTTTTACTTTTTGTTACAGTTAATTACCATGAATGTACCAACATTATGAATCATAGAATCGTAGGACTGGAAGGGACCTCAAGAGATCATCTAGTCCAGACCCCTGCACTCATGGCAGGACTAAGTATTATCTAGATCAGGGGTTCCCAAACTTGGTTTGTGGCTTGTTCAGAATAAGCTCTTGGCAGGCCACGAGATGCTTTGTTTACCTGAGTGTCGGCAGGTACGGCCACTCACAGCTCCCAGTGGCAGTGGCTCGCTGTTCCTGGCCAATGGGAGCTGCAGGAAGCGGTGGCTTGGCAGAGGGGGAGCACGTGATCTGCCCTTTAGATTCCCCCCCACACATACTATGGGGAGGCATCAATTGTATATGGGGCGCCTTTGTGGGAGGGGGCGGAACAGGGATGGGAAGAGGTGGGGCAGGGGTGGGGCATTGGGGGAAGGGGCCTAGGACGGAACAGGGGGTCAAGCACCCCCCAGGAAATCTGGAAGTTGGCACCTATGCTCCTAGGTGTGTGCGGGGTGGTACCAGTGGCGGCAAAGGCAGCCGGGTGGGCATGTGGAAGCCCTGGCCATGCCGGAAGAGTTCGCCCAGCAGCACAGCTGGCAGCTCGCTGGGCACCAGCGGGGGCCTATTGACTGTTTTGCCCTGGGGCCTGGAATTACTGTCGGCGGGCCTGGATAGGGGTGACTTAGCCCACAGTAGATCACTACCCCTGTGTTGCCCGGCATGGCATTTATATACCCCATCGCATGGTCCCATGGTTCAAGGTTTCCCAGTTGTTACCCTGTGACCTCTATTCTCTCCCCCTCCCCTGCATCTTCTCTTCACACAATTCCCTGCCTTATGTCATCCTACCCACCCCCTCAATCACTTTCCTTCACTTGATCTCTCTTTCGCCCAAACTCTCTTTTCCTTCCCACTTCAGATTTTCACACTCCACTTTTCTTCTACCATCATCTTTTCTCTCTTTTACTGTATCATTTTCCCTTGCTCTGTAAAATGGAACAATGGGTAAGATAATGATTTATTTCAGAGTAGCAGCCGTGGTAGTCTGTATTTGCAAAAAGAATTTTTTTTGCTAACTAACTAACCAATTTATTTGAGCATAAGCTTTCGTGAGCATCCGATGAAGTGAGCTGTAGCTCACGAAAGCTTATGCTCAAATAAATTGGTTAGTCTCTAAGGTGCCACAAGTCCTCCTTTTCTTATAATGATTTATGTCATTCCCGTGAAAGGGTTCATTCATAAAATCCAGCTCTGAGAAGTTACTAGATAACTGCCAGCAGGATCACCAGTCTGTTGATAACAGGTTTATTTTACTATCCATATCAGAGCTGTTTGGCTGTAGATCTGTGACCGCTGATCAGAATTAATTCTAGCTCCAAATTAGCTAACATTCAGGTTCTGGCCCTTTTGTGCAGCTGAAATTACATTACAATTCAGTAATTATCTTTCTAATCTAGTTTTGCACAACTGGTGCTAATACTTCTGCTTTCAAATAATCTAATCAGCTGTTTTATATACAAGCATTATAACAATATATATGAAAGGGCAGCGTGGTGTTAAACTACATAGTGCAGTGGCCTGAGAATCTAGCCACTTCCGTTATACAGCTTCAAATGGTACTAACTGGACAGTGGGAGATCGTACACTGAAAACAGCTTATGGTATGTGTGGCGGTATACTGCTGATAAAGGAATGGTGCAAAAGTTGAGTTCTGTAACATGAAACAAAGGCAGGCTGACTTTGCTAAATCCTTTCTTAAACCCAGTTAAGTAAGAAGTTCCAGCAAGGGAGTTAGTAAGCCCTAAACTCCATTCTCCATTATACAGCAAACATCAGGCCCGTTGGTAAGAGTTTGCTTATCATTAGCTAATGCAGGCCTGTCAGAAATCTTCCAGTTTTCTCGAGCTGCTCTTGATTTAGCTCAATGCAGTGCTTCTGACTGGCCGGCAATTATATAGGTCTGATTAAGACAAACAAAATCGGAACCACATTTTCAAATATAGCTTTTGGTTGTATGTGTACTGTTGTTGCACCCTATTGCATACATACACACGCAAGCCCCCAGTAATGTGCAAATGTTGTTTTGCACACATTCTGCCGTTTGCATGCCCAAGCTATTACAGGAGACAAAAAAATATATATGCATGCAAGTGATTTAACTTGCATGCACAAAAACAGAGGCTGGGTTGAGGCTCTTTTGAACATATTAGACACAGGCATGTTACCTCACTATGGAAATCTTCCAATGTAGCTGTGTAGTAATGAATAAGGTACTTCTGCTCTCTTCTGTCAGCATAATGGGTGTTACCAGTGTCTCCTTGTCAGCAGCCCGTCCAGAACAAAGCAGCCTAAGGATCAGAAGGAACAACCATGCCTTAAAACCTCCAGGTTATACCAAGTCCTCATTGCTTAGTGCCAAGGATTGGGTCTATTAAGTCTTGCTGGTAATAAAAGCACATAATCCATTTTCAATATATGAAGGTGTGATAGTGATAATTTAACTATTTTTATCCATGGTAAACTCTCTGTCATTGTGGAAGCCATTGATGAAAAAGCAGCTTGGCCTTGTTAAAGTAAACCTCTCACACTGCTCTCAGGATTTCAACCTTTAAAGAGCATGGATTGCATGTTAATAATGTAGTTCGGGGGTTTTCTATTTTCCTTTGCTTTCTTGGTTAAGATTCTTTTATACTTCACAATCAGAGCTGATAGATCAGAGGTGGGCAAACTACGGCCCATGGGCCACATCTGGCCCACGGGATCATCCTGCCTGGCCCGGGGAGGCTAGCCCCCAGCTCCTCCCCCACTGTTTCCCCTCCCGCACAGCCACGCTGCCGCACGGGCAGCGGGGCTGCAAGCTCCTGCTGCTCTGAGCGGTGTGGTAAGGCGGCAGCGGCGGCTCACATGCGCGGCAGTGGGGAGGTTGGATAGAGGGTCTCAGGGGACAGGGAGCGGTTGGATGGGGCAGAGGTATGGGGCGGTCAGGGGTTGGGCTATAGGGGGGGTTGGATAGGGCGTGGAAGTCCTAGGGGGCCTGTTGGAGGTGTGGGGGGTGGGTGGATAGGGGCTGGGAAGCAGTCAGGGGACAGGGAGCAGTGGGGGTTGGATACGGGGTGTGATCCCGGGGGGAGCGGTTTGGGAATAGGGTCCTGGGAGGGGGTGGTCAGGGGACAAGGAGCAAGGATTGGTCAGAGGGTCTGAGGGGGGCAGTCAGGGGGCAGGAAGTGGGAGGGGGCAGATAGAGGGCAGGGGCCAGGCTGTTTGGGGGACACAGCCTTCCCTACCTGGCCCTCCATACAGTTTTGCACCCCGATGTGGCCCTCAGGCCAAAAAGTTTGCCCACCTCTGTGATAGATGCATAAAAGCTTCCTTGTTCAAAGATGTTAGTAATCAAATGCAAAAAAAAACCAGAAAAAAAAGTCAAAATGAGATTATGTTGCATATATTTTATTGCTCATGCCTTAAAATCAACATCCTCTACAGCTATTTGTTTTTTTCTAAACTAAACAGAATTCTGTGTCCTCCAAATGTATTACTTCGGTTTGACACATCTTTCTTTATCTTCATATACAAGACATGTTACTTCAATTCTCTTTTTCACATATCTAATTCAAATATTTGTGTAGTAGTAAAAAGCCATAGTAACATGAATTCCAATGGGATTTGTGTGCCCAACTTCCTTAGGTTTCTTTGAAAATCCCGGTGACCTGAAATCCTCACTGTGATGCTGGTAGTACAGGTGCCAGCTCTTGCCAAGGCTGTAGGCATCCGCTGAGCACAGACAAATTCATAGCTGGAAACCAGACCAGCTCACCTGTATGTTAGTACTGTTCAAGATAGGGGTTCGGCTTGTAAAGATGTGTTTAGTGCTTAGACTCTATAAAATGCTTGTAAATTGCTGTGTGCATTAATCTTACTTGTAATATCTATATCCCATGCTGTAAGGTAATATGTAAATTTTGCTTTATTACTGTAAAAATGCCAGCTCTGAACTTGTGAACCCAGGCAGGAGGAGTGGTTCACCTACCCATCGAAAAAGACTAATTAAGTGGGCCGTTAGGAAGCATCATGATACAAAGACTGGGTTAATGGCCCTCTCACAACCGTGAAGATGCTATGTGCAAGGGAGCACGTCCCATCAGCTTGAATTCTGGAAGGAGGCTATAAAGGTAGCTGACATGAAAATTCTTCATCTCTTTGCTGTTTGGACTGTCACAGGACTGGAGCTCGGAGACAAAAGCAGAGATCACCAGGGTCACCCTGGATTAGCCAGAAAAGACATTTAGTGCTGACAGATTATTTCAACTCTGTCACCTTTTGGAACCCTAGACTGTAATTCATTTGTGTATACATGTTGCCTGCTTCAACATGTAAATAACTCTCATTTCTTTGTCCTAGTTAATAAATCCTTAGCTAGTTTACTATAGGATTACTACAAGTGTTGTCTTTGGTGTGAGATCTGAGGTACAAACTGACCTGGAGTAAATGACTGGTTTCTTGGGACTGGAAGCAACCTGAATATTTTTGTGATCTTTGGTGTATAGCAACCAACTATCACTGACAGTCTGTGACTCCATAGTAAGACTGTTACAGTGCTTCAGAAGTTCACATTTGTTACTGGATTGGTGAAATTTAATTGGTGTGTCTGTCCTGCTTTTTGACAGTCCGGCCAGAGGTTGGCACTCATGGTTCTGAACCACTTCGGACAGAGTGACACTCATGTCCACTGATAATATGAATTCCTTATTCTCCGCTTAATATTTAATGGCCATTCCTTGAAATACAGTCTCAGAAGTCAGCACTTAGAGGATAAGGTCACAGACACACCCATTATTTGTTACTGAAAGAGCTGTGTTTTCTCCAGACTTTTGAATTTCCATAGTTAATATTTTTAGGAATGGTGGTTTTCAGAACTGGCTCTACAAACCCAAAATATCTGCAGCCACAAGGGGTGAAGAAGAGTATTGCAAAGCCCCAAAGCTATTGTACATTAAAGATCTGTCAGAAAACTAAAGTCACAATCAGACATTAGTGTCAACAGTGAGCAATGTGTAGAGTAATTGTAATTCTTAGAGGCATGTCTCCATGACCATGCTTGTCTGCATTAAAACGAAGAGTTAAACCAAGTCAGTCAGAAGATTCAACCAATGAATAATATTTTGTTTGTCTTGTGTCAGATCTGAATAAACCTACAATGGATATGTAGTGGCGGAAACTGGAAGACAAACAACATGAAGAAACAGCATCACAAATAGTATTGTGGTTATCAGCTACACTAGTATAGTTTCCTGTGGCTACAGCTATTTGCTACATACTAAATATCCTATGACAGATATAGACCTAGATTTGTGAAATGTATAAACCACCATGACCTTGAAAACTTGATCTGTGGGGCTTTTTTACCAATTTTGTTGCTGGTGTAGTTGCTGAGACTGCTTTGTCTTAGCCTGAAACCACCAGTACTGGTAGGTGTATTGACAACAGTGTCAACAACATGACATCATATTGTGGCATGCAGCCTGCCATTGTGCATTTTAATGTGGGGTACAGCATAATTTGTGCCAGAACAGTGTTAATGAAAGTTACTAATATTCCAGCTGAAAATTAACATGATTCTAGATTATTATAGCAAAAATCAATTACTACAACTTGCTAAACAGTGAAGTAATAAAGAGACTCTGGTTAGTTTACTGAAAAGTTAAATGGCAGCTATCTGCTTCTCTTGCAAGATAGATGTAGAAAATACATGCTACTGAAAGTTAGTGATTCTAGTGGCACTCATGGGTGGTGCGTGAAGCTTACCCTTGGGGAGGCTAGGCCCCTGTCTCACCTCTTCCAGCCAAGAACCTACCTCCTCTGGCCTAGGCCATGCCCCCACTCACTGCTCTCAACCCCCTCCATGGCCCTGGCCAGTGGGGGAGGGGCTGAGAGCTTTGCCCTGGCTGGAGCTCCAAGCTTAGAGCCCCTCCCCCATTCCATCTCTTCCACCTGCGGCCCTGCCTATGACTCCACCCCATTTCACCACTTCCCCGAGGCCCCACCCCTGTTTCGCCCCCACTTTGCCTCTACCCCAAAAGCCCCACCCCCCGCTTGCTCCTTCCACCTCCCATCCACCACTGCAGCCCTGAGACCAGAAAAGCTTTGTGACCCTACTCTGGCCCCGGGGCCATGGTGTGGGGAGAATTTTCTGAGGGCCCAAAATCCACTACTGCCCCCCACCCCCCAGCGGCATGAGGTTTGGGTAGCCTTAGCATCCCCCAGCCTCCATTATGCACAGCCCATGCTGGCACTGTAAGAAATTAAAATCCATGCTATCCTAGTTAGTCTAAAAGTTCTAGATAATGTAAGACCAAGGAGCCCAAAATTAATAAGCAATTTTAAGGACATCATGAAAAGAAAAAAAACATTGATAAGATGCACTTGAATATATTTTGGCTTGCAATGACCTTCCATTCAGAGATAGGGAAGTTTCTTGTTTATCTTAGCCTTAGTCAGGTTGCATTAATGGCTATATTTAACTTAGTTAATTCACTACTGAAGAAAAACATGTCTAAAATGTCTTAAGAGATTTCATTATATGAAAGGGGTCTTGGAGTGTATGTAGCTACAACAGTGTGGGGGAGGTGCTAAGATTCTGTTTTATGTACACTCTCCCTTTAAAAGTAAAAAGGTGCCCAGCCTGTCTGCTATGTGATCATCATAATAGAGTGAGGAACACCCTGTGCTCTCCCCTGAACTCATATTCATGTTCAGAGAGCTTTATATTCATTCTTCCCTTCTTTGTTATGTTCCTTAAACACAAAAAAGAAATAATCCAAACTGGAAGTACTTGTTTCCTTTTTAAGTGTGATAATGCAAACTGTTCTGAAACTATAATGAAGCTTTTACTGTAATACAAATAATCATCATTTTGGACCGGAATAGTTTTTCAGAGGTTGAGGATGCCATTGTGTATACTTCACACTGAAGATTAAGAGAGGGAAATCGCGCATTTGCAGTAAACAGAGTAAGTGGGTGGGTCATTTCACCAGGCGAGGAAAGGAAATAAATTTTCAAACATTAGTCTTTATAAAGCCCTTTCCTCAGGACTTGGTTTATTAGTCCCAAAACGATCACAAAACAAAAGCAAGTCAACTGAAGGACACTGGGCAATAATTCCCATAGGCTTTCCCTGCTATAGCCAGAGACTAGGGCAGAGGATGCACTCTTCTTCTTACTTTCTCTTTGACCCAACTTGCTCTTCTTTTTACACTCTACAATGGAGTCACTTGACAGGTTAACCCAGCTGTAAACTGCAATAGCTCTACCTTGTGTCAAGATTCCTGGGGTATTAGATACTACTTTTGACAAGCTCTGTTTACTTAGTATTCTGAATGAACACAATATCATTATGATGGAGTCTTATGTGCAGTCTTATAGAGGAATGGCAGCCATATAAAGTGGACACTGTGATGCTGGCAGACCAGGTTCCAGCTCTTGCCAAGGCTTTAGGCCTCTGCTGAGCACTGACAAATTCATTGCTTGGAAACCAGTCCATTTCACCTGCATGTTACAATGGTTAAGCTGGGTATTGAACTTATAACAGTGCAGTTAGTGTTTAGACTATATGGAATGCTTGTAAGTTGCTGCATGTATTGATTTCACTTATAATATCTTTTTCACATGCTACAAGGTAATATTTAAGTTTTTGTTTTGACTGTAAAAAATGTTTGCTCTGGAACTGTGAAGCCAGTCAAGAGTGATCATCTCCTAACCATCAAGAAGGCCTATCAAAACTAAATGGGCCATTGTGGGACATTACAATACAAAGTCTTTATTACTTGTCCCTTAAGCCCCTGAAGAGGCTACAGTGCAAAAGGGCTCGTCCCATGCTTGAATTCTGGAAGAAGGAAATAAAAACAGCAGACAAGAAAATTGTTCTTCTGTCTTTTGCTGTTTGGACTCTCACAGAGCTGGAGCTAGGAAACAGAAGCAGAGATCCCCATGGTCAACCTGGGTTAACCCTTAAAGACATTCAGTGCTGACAAACTACTGCAACTCTGTAACCTTTCAAAAGGCTGTAAATCATTTGTGTATATATGTCTGCCTGCTTTAAACCTTTTAAAAATGCTCTACATTTTCCCGTAGTTAACAAATATTTAGTTAATCACAGGATTGGCTACAAGCATTGTCTTTGGTGAGACATTTAAGTTGTAATTTGACCTGGAGTAAGTGATTGGTCTCTTCGCACTGGAAGGAACCTGAATATTTTGTGATCTTTGGTGTACAGCAACGAATGATCATGAAGTCCAGCTTGCTGAGAGGCATGATAGACTGGAATGCCCAAGAGGACTGCCTGGGACTCCATAGCAAGAATGTTATAGTGCTTCAGGAGTTCACATTTGTTATTGGGTTGTGAAATCTAACTATAGAACTTACCACTAGTTTGGGGTCTCTGCCTTGTTTCTTGACAGTATGCCCTGAAGTTGGCACTCACAGTAGTGAACCACTCCAGACAACATGACAGACACCTTTGCATGATCAGGGATGTATTTGTAACCCTTCTGCCCGTCAGAGTTGTCAGCAACAGCGGCCGGGTTCAGTATCTAGGGGTTCCGTTTTAATAACACAACGCAAAACCAGCTTGAGCCCCCACCCAGTGACCTGGGACAATTACATACCACCCCCCTGGGCGCCTCTAAGAGGCAATACTTCCCCTCTCGCAGGCACGGAGTCTGAGTGTAGCAAAAGCCTTTTAATAAAGGAGGGAAACAATGTGATATTATATTGGGGAAACACCACAAACGGGATTCATAACACAAACCATGAGCAAATGACCCACCCCCAAGTAAGTTTGGCAGTGTCCTTTTCCCCTTAAGTTCAGCAACCCAACAGTCACCCCACCCACACTTTCTGACCTTGGTCAATGCAGCCCCCGGAGTTCAGAAGTTCATCTGCAGAGTTTACCTCCCAGCCTGTGTGGAAGTGGAGGGAGGTATGGGGGGGGGGGAATCTTACATGCTGCACTGCTTGGGTTGATGGCTGAGTGCCACCCCTCTCCATGGGGTTCTGCTGCAGTCTTCACCGCCAGCTGCACCTCTCCTCCAGCCGCCCTGCTATCCGCTCCACTTGCCATCCTGCACTGCCAGCGGCCCTGCTATCCGCTCCTCTCCACTCACTGTCCTACTGTCTGCTCCGCTCCACCAGCCGCCCTGCTATCCACTCCACTCCTCTCCGCTAGCCACTCACCAACTGGCCTTTAGGCCCCCGCCTACTTAACACAGCTCTCAGTGATCTCAGCTCTTAGTCACTTCAGCTCTTCAGTGACTTCATCTCTCAGTGAGTTTAGCTGGTAGTAGGGGAGCCTCAGTCCTGGTGCACCACTAGCCCAGAGTAGGTCTAATGCTTAGACCTAGGGGTCAGTGATTTCAGCTCTGCAGCACGTCACAAGATTTCTAATGGAGTCAAAATCAGGTCTGTTATTACACAGTAGAGAGAGGAGGGGTCAAAGTAGTGTTTTCGGCCCTCAGACAGTGCCTACACTACCAGGTACATATCCCTATCCCCAGCCTCTCTCAATTCACTGGGCTTTGGAACTCATGTCCCTTGCCTAGCAAGTGCTGCTTAGATTAGGGCGAGTCCCTCCATCATAAAATGCCAAGTACAGTTCTACTGTCCTTGATTCACATAACCAGGATAACAACCCTTTATCACTCCTGCCCCAATAACAAAGAGACTGGAGATCCCACAGCAGCCAAAGTGACCATTTGGGCAGGCAGTCCATCGTGTTAGGCAGGGTGGGTGTGCTCATGCAAACGAGATCAGCCTCTGAAGTCTTTTTCCACAGCTTACCACCAGATGTCAGGGTAGAGCTCATTCTGACTCTGCTTACATATATATATGCCAACTAGCATTTTTAATTTATTTTTAGTATCATTTTATTAGATTTGAAAGGATTCAGTTTTTATTGGTATACTTTGGTAAACATCTGTTTCATGGTACACTCACAAACCAATGAAAAAATTATTTCCATCTATAATAAATTAAAGTTTACAGAGAGTCAAAATAAGAAAAATGCTGCTTGAGAACTTATTAGAGTTTGATTTAAGGGTATTAACTTTGTAGATTGTGACTTGTGAAACTGACAATGTGTTTTATCAGTAAACTTTTTGAATCTCAACATCTATTGCCATCAAACACTTACAGTTTGACTCTCTCCATTGAATGACCCTCCATAATTTCCTGCAACTATCAACATTTTAATCTGTAAACATAGAAAAACCTAATATTTTTGTGCAATGATGAAAATTTAAATGGATAAAATAAGCAAAAAGGTTTAAAAATCAACATTGACATTATCAGTCAAAATTATTTTTAAAAATTCAAATTCTGCCAAGACTTTTTATGAGGGATGACAATCTTTTGTGCAAACATGTCAATATTTCAGACCTTGTACACCAGGTCTTCAGCAGTGCTCAGCACCCCACGACTCCCATTGGAAGCACTGTTCGGAGTCACTAGATGCTGAGGTCTTTTGAATATCCCAAGTGAGGGTGCTAAGCATGTTTGAAAATCTGCCTTGTAGTAGTGTTTGATATAGTGTCTTCTACAAAAGTGTTCTTTTGTTGGCTAACATCGATGTTATGCTGAACAGCTCGGCAAAGACACTTGATATACCTGTGTCAGAACCAGACTGTGCTTTCACTGAGCTGCCTGATCATATACAAAATTGAGACAAAGGTATTCACACTTTACAAAATACAAAGATTGAAATCCTTTTTAATGCTGCTAAGTCTACAAATGAATGAGAATGCCCTCTCTGATAAAAAGAAAGACAGTACAAGGTGACATTGTATGTTTCCAGAAATGAGGAGACATAAATGAGACACAAAAGAGATTCCTTCACAGATGAGAAGCCCTACCAAATAAATATACTAGTTTAAATGATTCATTAAGCCCCAAAGAGATAATTACCACATATACCTTTAAAATGTAGTATCATTTTTCTAAGATGAAATTCACTATAACTTCTGCTGTATGATTTACCAGTTGCTAGTTTCAGACAATGTAATTTAATGGTGTAACTTGAAAATACTCCTGAGACCAAGGAAAGGTCTGACCTAGACATGCAATCAGTGCTGAATATGTTAGGTGTAACTGGGATCACCTGCATATCATACGTGTGACACCTGTGAAATTGAAGTGCCAATTGAAGTGCCAAAGCTTATAATTATTACTTTGGAAACACTAGATTTAAATACGAGCCTCAAAGAAATCAAATGGAAGTTTTGCCACTGAAGTTAATGGGACCATGATTTCAACTCTCAAATATCTATATAGAAGAAACACACACTCTCTCTTCATATGGTGGACAACTCCTTTTTACTGTGAAATCTTTTCAGTAGTACTGATGCCTTATTTCCTTCCTTACCTTTCAAAGCTCCAGTTCTGCCATGTGGAACACAATTCCTCTAAATCATGGATAATAAATGGCAATGACTCCACAAGGAAGGATACACTGAAGGATGTAATTTTTCCCTCTGTTGATAGAATACATGGTGGTATGTAATGGAGCAGGGAGGTTGTAATCCCTATTTGTATTTGTCTGATGAGATAGCACATGGAATATTCTGAGTACCTCAGTCCCTGAAATATATTCCAAAATTTGGAAGTAGTTCTGAGATGAGATGAGAAAGTGTTCAGAGGGTGGATAAATTGATTTATGAAAAAAAAAATAAATTGAGAGGCAAATGTGACTAACTTGGCTAAGCAAGACAAATATATCCCTGCAAGCATTTGAAGAGTAGGAGCACCAGATACTTGGTACATCTTTCATTCATTTCGCACCTGTGTGATTATATTGACTTCAATAGAGTTACACTATTGCTTAAGTGAAAGAAGAATCAGGTCCCAAGAACAGAGATGGTAAAAGCAAGTAGTGTGATGAAAATAAGAGAATATTTATGCTGAAAAACCTCCTGACACTGAATTCTACTTTGATTGTGCAGCTAGATTCTCTGAAGAGATGACTGTAAAATTACAGGTTGTTTGAAAAGATGATCTCTGATAGTGTATTTATCAGGGCATTTTATGTGAAATTCCAGTTTTTAAAACTTTAAAGAGTTTCTCAAGATAATAAAATTTTATCAAATCCTGCCATGAATAGACAGGCAATTGAGAGAGCATTTTGTAACACAGAAACTTAATTTTGATAGGTGAAAGAGTAACATTATTATTTGTTCAGTACAAAATTTCCTTCATCCTGCTACAAGATCTCATTTGCAGAGAGTGGAATTCAAAGCCTAGGATTTTGGATAACGTGTAAGAGTGTCTGCTTCTGAAAGGGAAGAGCCTTATATCGTATTGATTGAATGAAGAAATTCTAATAATTGAGAAGTCACTAAGGGTTGGAGGTAATCTTTGCAACTGAAGATTGAATGCCACTTGCCATTATTCAATCAGGTTAAAAATTTGACTTAAATGCTCTCAAACTTTCTTCTTTACAACTTCTGTCTTCATCTTAATTGAATGGGCACTATGAATAACAAGATGTTATACTGATAATGAACTGATATGAATTTAATATCATAATATAACAGAAAGATTGCAGAACTGGCAAATCTATGTTCAAATAAGTGAACCCAGAGATGAAATATGGCCCCAAAGGCATTGAATAACCCCCCTTGCTACCTGTGACTGCAAAGGATAAAACTGATCAGCTTAGATTGTATTGCTGGTGTATACAAACACCAAGTAATTTCTATTATTCTGTGGAGAACAAAAACCAGGATGTATTATGGCTGTGTGTGCATTCATTTCTGCTGAAGAAAATATGTAAGCCTATATAAGAATGATGACCCCCAATTATCCAAAGATGTAAGCAGGTAATTCATTTCAACCACATGAGTAGTACCATGAACTTTGATTAGACTAAGCATGCTCTTAAAGTTAAGCACCTGTGAAAGACTCTGCATAATCAGTCTCTTTGTGCATCCCTGTGTTTCCTAGGAAGTTGCCATTGTGGCTCTCAGTGCTGCAAAGCTGGGTACCCTTATGACCTGTTGAAGGTACCAAATGCTGCTGTACTTGTTCATTTTCAGAATCTTATTCCATGACTAGTCTTGCTGATTCACTTAGAAAGTCCTATGATTTTTAAAAAATATATAAGAACATAAGACTGGCCATACTGGGTCAGACCAAAGGTCTATCTAGCCCAGTATCCTGTCTCTCTGGTCACGCAATCACAGACATGAAGGTCGCTATCTTAAAACAAAAAAACTTCAAATCCAGACTCCAGCGAGAAACTGCTGAATTGGAATTCATTTGCAAATTGGATACTATTAATTTAGGCTTAAATAGAGACTGGGAGTGGCTAAGTCATTATGCAAGGTAGCCTGTTTCCTCTTGTTTTTTCCTACCCCCCCCCCCAGATGTTCTGGTTTAACTTGGATTTAAACCTGGAGAATGGTCAGTTTAGATGAGCTATTACCAGCAGGAGAGTGAGTTTGTGTGTGTATGGGGGTGGGGGGGATGTGAGAAAACCTTGATCTATGCAGGAAATAGCCCGACTTGATTATGTAAAGAGTTGTCACTTTGGATGGGCTAGCACCAGCAGGAGAGTGAATTTGTGTGGGGGGGTGGAGGGTGAGAAAACCTGGATTTGTGCTGGAAATGTCCCACCTGTTGATCACTTTAGATAAGCTATTACCAGCAGGACAGTGGGGTGGGAGGAGGTATTGTTTCATGATTTCTGTGTGTATATAAAGTCTGCTGCAGTTTCCACGGTAAACATCTGATGAAGTGAGCTGTAGCTCACGAAAGCTCATGCTCAAATAAATTGGTTAGTCTCTAAGGTGCCACAAGTACTCCTTTTCTTTTTGTCTTCTGACAGTGGCCAATGCCAGATGCCCCAGAGGGAATGAACAGAAACAGCAATCATCAAGTGATTCATCCCGTTGCCCATTTCCAACTTCTGGCAAACAGAGGCTAGGGACACCATCCCTGCCCATCCTGGCTAATAGCTATTGATGACCCTATCCTCCATGCACTTTTCTAGTTCTTTTTTGAACCTTGTTATAGTCTTGGCCTTCACAACATCCTCTGGCAAGGAGTTCCACAGGTTGACTGTGCGTTATTTGAAAAAATACTTCCTTTTGTTTGAGTTAAACCTGCTTCCTATTAATTTCATTTGGTGACCTCTAGTTCTTGTCTTATGAGAAGGAGTAAATAACACTTCCTTATTTACTTTCTTCACACCAGTCATGATTTTATAGACCTCAATCATATCCCCCCTTAGTCATCTCTTTTCCAAGCTGAAAAGTCCCCATTTTAATAATCTCTCCTCATATGGCAGCCTTTCCATACCCCTAATCATTTTTGTCGTCCTTTTCTGAACATTTTCCAATTCCTATATAATACATCATTAATACATATATAATATGATTCCCAACATTCTGTTTGCTTTTTTGACTGCCACTACACATTGAGTGGATGTTTCTAGAGAACTATCCACAATGACTCCAAGATCTCGTTCTTGAGTGGTAACAGCTAATTTAGACCCCATCATTTTATATGTATAGTTGAAATTATGTTCTCCAATAGCATTACTTTGCATTTATCAAAATTGAATTTCATCTGCCATTTTGTTGCCCTGTCACCCAGTTTTGTGAGAACCCTTTGTAGCTCTTTGCAGTCTGCCTGGGACTAAATGATCTCGAGTAGTTTTGTATCATGTGCAAATTTTTCCACCTCACTTTTTACCCCCTTGTCCAGATGTAGACCTGAGGTTGAAAAGGATCTTAAAGGGAGCGGGAAAGAATTCCCCTAATTATCCTTCATGTGGGAACAAATGATACAGCTAGATTCTCGCTGGAAAGTATTAAGGGTGACTATGCTAGGCTGGGGAAGACGCTTAAGGAAATCGAGGCTCAGGTAATCTTCAGTGGGATTCTGCCTGTTCCTAGAGAAGGGCAACAAATGTGTGACAAGATTATGACTATCATAGAACCATAGAATCATAGAATATCAGGGTTGGAAGGGACCTCAGGAGGTCATCTAGTCGAACCCCCTGCTCAAAGCAGGACCAATCCCCAATTAAATCATCCAAGCCAGAGCTTTGTCAAGCCTAACCTTAAAAATATCTAAGGAAAGAGATTCCACCACCTCCCTAGGTAACGCATTCCAGTGTTTCACCACCCTCCTAGTGAAAAAGTTTTTCCTAATATCCAACCTAAACCTCCCCCACTGCAACTTGAGACCATTACTCCTTGTTCTGTCATCAGCTACCACTGAGAACAGTCTAGATCCATCCTCTTTGGAACCCCCTTTCAGGTAGTTGAAAGCAGCTGTCATATCCCCCCTCATTCTTCTCTTCCGCAGACTAAACAATCCCAGTTCCCTCAGCCTCTCCTCATAAGTCATGTGCTCCAGCCTGCTAATCATTTTTGTTGCCCTTTGCTGGACTCCTTTCAGATTTTTCCACATCCTTCTTGTAGTGTGGGGCCCAAAACTGGACACAGTACTCCAGATGAGGCCTCACCAGTGTCGAATAGAGGGGAACGATCACGTCCCTCGATCTGCTGGCAATGCCCCTACTTATACATCCCAAAATGCCATTGGCCTTCTTGGCAACAGGGGCACACTGTTGACTCATATCCAGCTTCTCGTCCACTGTCACCCCTAGGTCCTTTTCTGCAGAACTGCTGCCGAGCCATTCGGTCCATAGTCTGTAGCGGTCCATGGGATTCTTCCGTCCTAAGTGCAGGACTCTGCACTTGTACTTGTTGAACCTCATCAGATTTCTTTTGGCCCAATCCTCTAATTTGTCTAGGGCCCTCTGTATCCTATCCCTGCCCTCCAGTGTATCTACCACTCCTCCCAGTTTAGTGTCATCCGCAAACTTGCTGAGGGTGCAATCCACATAATCCTCCAGATCATTTATGAAGATATTGAACAAAACCAGCCCCAGGAGCGACCCTTGGGGCACTCCACTTGATACCGGCTGCCAACTAGACATGGAGCCATTGATCACTACCTGTTGAGCCCGACAATCTAGCCAACTTTCTATCCACCTTATAGTCCATTCATTCAGCCCATACTTCTTTAACTTGCTGGCAAGAATACTGTGGGAGACCGTGTCAAAAGCTTTGCTAAAGTCAAGGACCAACACGTCCACCACTTTCCCCTCATCCGCAGAGCCAGTTATCTCGTCATAGAAGGCAATTAGATTAGTCAGGCATGACTTGTCCTTGGTGAATCCATGCTGACTGTTCCTGATCACTTTCCTCTCCTCTAAGTGCTTCAGAATTGATTCCTTGAGGACCTGCTCGATGATTTTTTCAGGGACTGAGGTGAGGCTGACTAGCCTGTAGTTCTCCAGATCCTCCTTCTTCCCTTTTTGAAGATGGGCACTACATTAGCCTTTTTCCAGATGGCTTAGGCAGTGGTGCTATAAGGAGGGCTTTGGGATGTATGGCCACTGGGAGGCGTTCCTGGACAGAGGACAGTTCTCTCGGGATGGACTTCATCTGAGTAGGGAAGGAAATAGACTTCTAGGATGGAGGCTGGCACAACTGATTAAGAGAGCTTTAAACTAGGAATTTGGGGGAGATGGTTGGGAGATGTCCAGGTAATCTCCACGCCGGATTTTAGCATTGAGAGGGAAGAAAATGAAGTAAGAAAGGATACAGCCGTGGGTAGGGGAATGTATATAAGGAGGAAGGGCAGTGTGGATACCAGTCTAATAGGTTATACTGGCTGTAGAATGACCGTGCCTAATCGGGTACAGACTGTGAGCGAGGCCAAACAGCAAAAATTAAGATGTTTGTACACCAATGCGAGGAGCCTAGGTAACAAAATGGAGGAACTAGAGCTACTGGTGCAGGAAGTGAAACCAGATATTGCAGGGATAACAGAAACATGGTGGAATAGTCGTCATGACTGGACTACAGGCATTGAAGGGTATGTGCTGTTTAGGAAAGACCGAAGTAAAGGTGGTGGAGTAGCATTGTATATCAATGATGAGGTAGAATGTAAAGAAATAAGAAGCGATGGAATGGATAAGACAGAGTCCGTCTGGGCAAAAATTATATTGCGGAAGAAAACTATTAGAGCCCCCCCGGGATAGTGCTTGGGGTGTGCTATAGACTGCCGGGATCTAATTTGGATATGGATAGAGCCCTTTTTAATGCTTTTAATAAAGTAAATAATAATGGAATCATGGGAGACTTTAACTTCCCAGATATAGACTGGAGGACGAGTGCTAGTAATAATAATAGGGCTCAGATTTTCCTAGATGCGATAGCTGATGGATTCCTCATCAAGTAGTTGCTGAACCAACTAGAGGGGATGCCATTTTAGATTTGGTTTTGGTGAGTAGTGAGGACCTCATAGAAGAAATGGTTGTAGGGGATAATCTTGGTTCAAGTGATCATGAGTTAATTCAGTTCAAACTGAACGGAAGGATTAACAAAAATAAATCTGCAACTAGGGTTTTTGACTTCAAAAGGGTTGACTTTCAAAAATTAAGGAAATTAGTTAGGGAAGTGGATTGGACTGAAGAACTTATGGATCTAAAGGTATAGGAGGCCTGGGATTACTTTAAATCAAAACTGCAGAAGCTATCGGAAGCCTGCATCCCAAGAAAGGGGAAAAAATTCATAGGCAGGAGTTGTAGACCAAGCTGGATGAGCAAGCATCTCAGAGAGGTGATTAAGAAAAAGCAGAAAGCATACAGGGAGTGGAAGATGAGAGGGATCAGCCAGGACAGCTACCTTATTGAGCTCAGAACATGTAGGGATAAAGTGAGACAGGCTAAAAGTCAAGTAGAGTTGGACCTTGCAAAGGGAATTAAAACCAATAGTAAAAGGTTCTGTAGCCATATAAATAAGAAGAAAACAAAGAAAGAAGAAGTGGGACCGCTAAACACTGAGGATGGAGTGGAGGTCAAGGATAATCTAGGCATGGCCCAATATCTAAACAAATACTTTGCCTCAGTCTTTAATAAGGCTAAAGAGGATCTTAAGGATAATGGTAGCATGACAAATGGGAATGAGGATATGGAGGTAGATATTACCATATCTGAGGTAGAAGCGAAACTCAAACGGCTTAATGGGACTAAATTGGGGGGCCCAGATAATCTTCATCCAAGAATATTAAAGGAATTGGCACCCGAAATTGCAAGCCCATTAGCAGGGATTTTTAATGAATCTGTAAACTCAGGGGTTGTACCGTATGATTGGAGAATTGCTAACATAGTTCCTATTTTTAAGAAAGGGAAAAAAAGTGATCCGGGTAACTACAGGCCTGTTAGTTTGACATCTGTAGTATGCAAGGTCTTGGAAAAAATTTTGAAGGAGAAAGTAGTTAAGGACATTGAAGTCAATGGTAAATGGGACAAAATACAACATGGTTTTACAAAAGGTAGATTGTGCCAAACCAACCTGATCTCCTTCTTTGAGAAAGTAACAGATTTTTTAGACAAAAGAACTGCAGTTGATCTAATTTACCTAGATTTCAGTACGGCGTTTGATACTGTGCCACATGGGGAATTATTAGTTCAATTGGAAAAGATGGGGATCAATATGAAAATTGAAAGGTGGATAAGGAATTGGTTAAAGGGGAGACTACAACGGGTCCTACTGAAAGGTGAACTGCCAGGCTGGAGGGAGGTTACCAGTGGAGTTATTCAAGAATCAGTTTTGGGACCAATCTTATTTAATCTTTTTATTACTGACCTCTGCACAAAAAGTGGGAGTGTGCTAATAAAGTTCGTGGATGATACAAAGCTGGGAGGTATTGCCAATTTAGAGAAGGATCGGGATACCATACAGGAGGATCTGGATGACCTTGTAAACTGGAGTAATAGTAATAGGATGAAATTTAATAGTGAGAAGTGTAAGGTTATGCATTTAGGGATTAATAACAAGAATTTTAGTTATAAGCTAGGGACGCTTAGAATCAATTAGAAGTAACGGAGGAGGAGAAGGACCTTGGAATATTGGTTGATCATAGGATGACTATGAGCTGCCAGTGTGATATGGCCGTGAAAAAAGCTAATGCGATCTTGGGATGCATCAGGAGAGGTATTTCCAGTAGAGATAAGGAGGTTTTAGTACCGTTATACAAGGCACTGGTGAGACCTCACCTGGAATACTGTGTGCAGTTCTGGTCTCCCATGTTTAAGAAGGATGAATTCAAATTGGAACAGGTACAGAGAAGGGCTACGAGGATGATCTGAGGAATGGAAAACTTGTCTTATGAAAGGAGACTCAAGGAGCTTAGCTTGTTTAGCCTAACTAAAAGAAGGTTGAGGGGAGATATGATTGCTCTCTATAAATATATCAGAGGGATAAAGACCAGAGAGGGAGAGGAATTATTTAAGCTCAGTACCAATGTGGACACAAGAACAAATGGATATAAACTGGTCATTGGGAAATTTAGGCTTGAAATTAGACGAAGGTTTCTAACCATCGGAGGAGTGAAATTTTGGAATAGCCTTCCAAGGGAAGCAGTGGTGGCAAAAGGTCTATCTGGTTTTAAGATTAAACTCAATAAGTTTATGGAGGAGATGGTATGAAGGGATAACATGATTTTGGTAATTAATTGGTCTTTAAATATTCATGGTAAATAGGCCTAATGGCCTGTGATGGGACGTTAGATGGGGTGGGATCTGAATTAACCCAGGAAAGAATTTTCTATAGTATCTGGCTGGTGAATCTTGCCCATATGCTCAGGGTTTAGCTGATGGCCATATTTGGGGTCGGGAAGGAGTTTTCCTCCAGGGCAGATTGGAAGAGGCCCTGGAGGTTTTTCACCTTTCTCTGTAGCATGGGGCACGGGTCATTTGCTGGAGGATTCTCTGCTCCCTGAAGTCTTTAAACTATGATTTGAGGACTTCAATAGCTCAGACATAGGTGAGAGGTTTTTCGCAGGAGTGGGTGGGTGAGATTCTGTGGCCTGCGTTGTGCAGGAGGTCGGACTAGACGGTCATAATGGTCCCTTCTGACCTTAGTATCTATGAATCATTTATGAATATGTTGAATAGGACTGGTCCCAGTACAGACCCCTGGTGGACACCACTATTTATCTTGCTCCATTCTGAAAACTGACCATTTATTCCTATCCTTTGTTTCCTATCTTTTAACCAGTTACTGATCCACGAGAGGACCTTCCCTCTTACTCCATGACAGATTAGTTTGCTTAAGAGCCTTTGGTGAGGGACCTTGTCAAAGGCTTTCTGAAAATATAAGTACACTATATCCACTGGATTCCCCTTGTCCACATGCTTGTTGACCCCCCCAAAAAATTCTAGTAGATTGGTGAAGCATGATATCCCTTTATAAAAATCCATGTTGACTCTTCCCCAACAAATAATGTTTATCTATGTGTCTGATAATTCTGTTCTTCACTATAATTTCAACCAGTTTCCCCAGTACTGAAGTTAGGCTTACCAGCCTGTAATTGCTGGAATCACCTCTGGAACCTTTTAAAAAAATTGGCGTCACATTAGCTCTCCTCCAGTGTCATCATATTATTCTCCTTGCAACATTAAATCGTGAAAATAAAATATGGGTCACTCAGAAATAGAACTGGTTGAGAAATACTCACAAATGACATTGTCAGCATGTTTTTACTGTGAATTGCTGAATACATTATTCATTATGAAGTTTCTGCTCTATTCAAACAGTTCCATAGAGAAATAATATTTGTCCAAAAATTTTCATGAATTCCCCAACAAATAAAATTTAAATGTATTATTATTTTGCGAGCTTTACTTACAAACCAGAGACATTAAAAGTGAGATTTCCACCCGCCCGCCCCCAATAATTATTATCTAATATGGGCCTAACTCAGGGGTGGGCAAACTTTTTGGCCCGAGGGCCACATCGGGGTGCGACACTGTATGGAGGGCCGGGTAGGGAAGGCTGTGCCCCACAAACAGCCTGGCCCCACCCCCTATCTGCTCCCTCCCACTTCCTACCCCCTGACTGTCCCCCTCAGAACCTCCAACCCATCCAACCTCCCCTGCTCTCCTTGTCTCCTGACCACCCCCTCCCCCGACACCCTGTTCTAAACCGCCCCCCCCGGGATCCCACTCCCTATCCAACCCCCCCTGTTCCCCGACCCCTGACCGCCCCAGAACCTCTGCCCCATCCAACCGCTCCCTGTCCCCTGAGACCTCCTACCCAGCCCCCCAATGCCATGTGCACACGCCACTGCTGCCCCCTTACCATGCCGCTCAGAGTGGCAGGAGCTCGCAGCCCTGCTGCCCACGTGGTGGCATGACTGCGGGGGAGGCAAGACAGCAGGGGACCGGCCGGGGGCTAGCCTTCCCGGCCAGGAGCTCAACGGCCGGGCAAGATGGTCCCGCGGGCCGGATGTTGCCCCTCGGGCCGTCGTTTGCCCACCACAGCACTTTTGAAAATCCCAAACCAAGGCCTTTTATTTTTTTTAAAGATTATTTTATTGCTCTTTGAGCAGTATGTAGAACCCACTGTGAAAAACAAGAGCTGCTTGATAATTTCCTGACACAATATTTTCCATCAGAAAATGCTAATTCATCAAAATCTAAACATTCTGCAGGACCATGATTATTTCATGAAATTTTGTTTTAAAAAAATCAAAATGCAGCATTTTGAGAAGGTCAAAATGTTCCATTTGTATCTTATTGGCATGGAACTTTTTTATTTTTTTTTGTTTCAAAACAATTTTGCTTGATAATGTATTTTATGTTATATTTATAAATATAAATATATGAAAATAAAAACAAAGCATTTTAATTTACCCCCACATTTTGTTCAGAAATTTTGTTTCATGGGAAATTAATTTTATTCTGGTTTGGAACAAAAGTTTTTTCAAAGTGTCAGTTTCCTTTGGAGTGGAAATTCCACATTTTGACTGGTTCTAGTAAAAACTAACGTTAAACAATAAAACAGTTTGTTAAATTTTTATTTAAGGATTGTTGTACTTCTATTCTAAAGGTTCACTATGTTACTTTATCAACAATACTTCTGATATACTGAAATGATTAAGCATTTGATTCTATAACTACTTCATAGTTTAGTATTGTGGATGCCACCTCCTTGCCAAGCCAAAATTATGGCCAGGCTGATTTAGAAGTCTTTGTCTTCATTATCAATCTTAGATACTTATATGGCCTTCATTGTACACATATCTGAGCACAGCACAATCTTTAATGTATTTATCCTCTGAATACTCTTTGATATACTGAAGTGGTAAGGCACCGAGAGCCAAATGTTCTTGCATAAGATCACACAAGAAATCTGAGGTGGAGCAAGGAATTGAACTTAGGTGTCCTAATGCCCAGGCTAGTGTCCTAACCACAGTACTATGCGTCCTGACTGCTTTGAGCCTCCTGATGTTGTCACATCAGCAGCTACATATAGACAGTCTTGGCAACTGTGAAATCTATAATGAATTGATGTTGTCATGAAACAACAGAAATGGAAGAAACCCAATTGCCTCATTAAGACTAAAAAGAGGCTGATATATTATCAGGATGCTGTGGCAAAAGGTTAAAGAATAGAATTGCTCCAAAGCTTGGTATTTCCCAGGTAATAGCCTAGATTGCCCATCAGCATCTGTCCTGCATTCATTTATTCCTTCAAAGTTTTAATATACATATATAGGTACCCATGCAGTGTTCTAAGTGTCTTTCATATAAGCTAAAAAGTTACAACAGTAACATAGACTAAGGTCCGCCCATAAATACATCTACCTCAGCCACACTCTACTGAGAGTGTGATTCCCAGCTCAAGTACACATATTTGTGCTCACACACTAAATATAGTAATGTAGCTGTGGTAGCATGAGCTAGCTGCCCCAAGTATAAACCCACCCAGATCCTGTGGATATACACCTGGGGCAGCTAGCCTGTCCTGCCATTCGCTGCTTCCCATGCTACAACACCTACTCTGCTATGTTTAGTGCACTAGCTTAATCAGAACTATCATGAGTATCCTACTCAAGCAGGGAATCATATCCCTGAACTCCAAGTAAAGATTTAACCACAGAAGTTCAATTAAAAACAAAATGCTCTTGTTGGAAATGATGCAATGTACTTTCTTAGAATACAGAACAGAGAGAGACAAAGCAGGCTGCTCCCTAAAAAACAGAAGCACAATGTAGCCCACTATACTGTGGGCTGGATTTCTGCAGATTGACTCCAATTGCACTCTTCACCCCAGAGCTCCTTCACCTGCAAGCAGGACTGGAAAACCTGAATGTAATAGCTTGTGTCATAAATATAAAGGGAAGGGTAAACCCCTTTGAAATCCCTCCTGGCCAGGGGAAAGCTCCTCTCACCTGTAAAGGATTAAGAAGCTAAAGGTAACCTCGCTGGCACCTGACCAAAATGACCAATGAGGAGACAAGATACTTTCAAAAGCTGGGAGGAGGGAGAAAAACAAAGGGTCTGTGTCTGTCTATAGTCGTCTTTGCTGGGGATAGACCAGGAATGGAGTCTTAGAACTTTTAGTAAGTAATCTAGCTAGGTATGTGTTAGATTATGATTTCTTTAAATGGCTGAGAAAAGAATTGTGCTGAATAGAATAACTATTTCTGTCTGTGTATCTTTTTTGTAACTTAAGGTTTTGCCTAGAGGGGTTCTCTATGTTTTTGAATCTAATTACTCTGTAAGATATCTACCATCCTGATTTTACAGGGGGGATTTCTTTATTTCTATTTACTTCTATTTTTTATTAAAAGTCTTCTTGTAAAAAACTGAATGCTTTTTCATTGTTCTCAGATCCAAGGGTTTGGGTCTGTGGTCACCTATGCAAATTGGTGAGGCTTTTATTCCAACATTTCCCAGGAAAGGGGGGGTGCAAGTGTTGGGAGGATTGTTCATTGTTCTTAAGATCCAAGGGTCTGGGTCTGTAGTCACCTAGGCAAATTGGTGAGGCTTTTTACCAAACCTTGTCCAGGAAGTGGGGTGCAAGGTTTTGGGAAGTATTTTGGGGGGAAGGACGCATCCAAACAGCTCTTCCCCAGTAACCAGTATTAGTTTGGTGGTGGTAGCGACCAGTCCAAGGACAACGGGTGGAATATTTTGTACCTTGGGGAAGTTTTGACCTAAGCTGGTAAAGATAAGCTTAGGAGGTTTTTCATGCAGGTCCCCACATCTGTACCCTAGAGTTCAGAGTGGGGGAGGAACCTTGACAGCTTGTAACAGTTCCAAGCCACCACAAGGACCCCTCACAGAGTATGTCCTGTCAGCAGCGTCCTCTCGTTTATGTTGAGGGAACTCTAGCTTGAGTGTCTCCTTAACTGTTGTATTCTATTCAGGAAAAGAGAAGCTTTTGGGTTATCTCTGTATAGATTCTTCCCCCACACCCCACACCCCAACATGGCCAGAGCCATTACTTTCCCTATCTTGCTCAGTACTTTTCGTATTGATCCAGTCTGTGGTTTTGACTGAGCCAAAGCTCATGTAACCTGCAAAAATTATTCATCTTTGAAAAGGCTAATAATAATAATAATTAGATACTAGCCTACCGTGCATTTTTACAGAAAAAGATGGCATTTGCTTAACACAAGCTAGACAAAACTCTTAGAGCTTGTATGAGAATTTTCCCTGAGGAAAAACAGCAGGACTGAGCTCGTGCTGTACTAAAGTATGGTTCAGTGGCAGCACATTCACGAGTAAACAAGTGAACCAGAGACATACATTCGTATCTGTTTGGTTAGTAATTTGTGATTCCCACTTAATTAAAAATAATTTCATCTTTTTGCCACTGAAATACTGCATTTACTGCCATAGTATGTTTGTAACTATCTGATGCTGCAGCTTTTATCCCCTTTGTCACAGGGGTAGCCAGTACACACTAAACAATTCCCCACACTAAACACACTAAACAATTCCTTCCTTCTTTCACCCTTCTGAGCCTAAACAGTTCGATAATCCTTTTATGGGACCCATGCTAGTCTTCACTCTGTTGATGCAGGAACTGGAGCAGGGCTTCCTTCCCCACTCTTTGGAAGTTCCAGCAATGGGATTTCCTGAGAGGAAGCTAGCAATTGATTCCCATCCCAAGCCTTCAATGTTTCCTTTCCCCATAGCCTCTCCCTGCATTTCTCCATGGAATCCTTCCATATTCTGCTTGTCTCTAGGCCTCCTCCTAGTTCTTCTAGGCTAAGCCTTGAACAATGGACCATATGCTGGGGTTCTGACCTCTTTGAAGACCTTTTCCCCAGCTTCTCCTAGACTGGTTCTCCAGCTCTCTTAATAGAGAAGCCAATTCCATATCTTGCCTTAACCCTGATGTCTCTAGGCTCATCAAGAAGCTTTCTTTATATAGTCCCAACCCAGTAACCTGGTTCCTGGAATACACCTCCCATCAGTCCCCCAAGACAACATCCTCTATATTGCACTTATTTAAGGCCAAACCAGACACTGGCCATGCTTGGCCAGTAACCTTCCTTAAAGTCTACAGGACAGATGTGTTATATCCAGGCTTGATAATTCTGAGATGTACAATGAACCAATGTCATGAAACAATACAAATGGCAGAAATCCACTGGGATTCACATGCCCTAATATAGTAATATTTAGAGCAACTTTTTTACAATGTGCCCAAATTAGCATTTTTAGGGAAAAATTGCCTTCCCTATTATGAAGACTTTTCAGTGGAGTATTATCTTCTGTAGATTAGCTTTACACATATGTGCATTTAAGCCTATTAGAATAATAACTTTAAAGATATGAGCAAGGTAAACAATGGCCTTTGCAATTATTCTGTTAGCTTTGGTCACAGAGAGATTTAAGGATGACAAATGTAAATGTTTGAAAGTCAAGCTTTGAAAGACAGTAATTATGAATGAACTTCTGAAGCCTATACTGAACAAGTAATCTGAATGCTGTAGACAGCGTGCATTGTAGAAATGTCACCAGTATAATTAAGAACGTTGACTATCTTCTTTTGATACGAAAAGAAAAAAGATTCCATGAGGGTGAGACGAAATCTGTCTTTGTACCCCAGATTATCATACAGCATTGACTTGTAGATTTAGTATTGTCTTTCATGGAAATTATGACTGATTCCACTGAAAATTAGGGCAGTCTATTGACTTTACTGATGAGAAACATTCAAGTAAATTATCTCAGAAAAAAACAACACGGAAGCTTCAGGTAATACAACACTTTTCTTAGCAAAGACTTTAGGAGGCACTAATTAAGGCATAGGATAATGTCAAATGAATCCAAACAAAATAGACAAGAGGAAAATATACTTGTAAAATAAAGCCTAAATTCCACAGAGACAAGCAGACTTTGGTGATTAGTAGGTATTAAGTCATATATATTAATTTTTAAAGGGAGTCATATACTGTGTATTGTAAAAACCAAGTGCATCCAAGTACATTTGATTTGAATGGTGTTGCGTCACAAGTTTTCTGCTCGTGTCTATTCCCGCTTATAAAAGATTGTTTAGGACGCAGTCTGCATCTTGAACACTCCCTGCTTTCCTTCAAATTGGTCTGGTTATGGTGGGAAATTTCTTTCATAAAGGAGGATCATGTACCATTCTCTAAAGTTACTCATATTCTGGATGCAGCTGACCTCCTCTGCAAGTTTGTTCCACAGTTTAACACCTTAAAATGACTGCAGTTTCTTCTGCTATTATATACTTTGGCCTGAACTTTGAGAGCTATGCTCTTCCCAAGAAATGCAGCTGTATTCTTCACTGGCAGCAGACTGAGATGCATATTACCACAATCATCCAAACCCTACAGTGGCTCTCAATCTGACTCTGTTGCCAGGTCAACACTCTGATCCTCTTGTGGCTGGCTCCTGACACGATGATGGCTTTGAAGATCACAATCAAACCTTGGAATAGGCACTGGAAGCAGAATGGGAGCTGAGGGAGGGATCAGAGGACAAGAATTGTGTTCACATATAACCTGCTGGTCAGTGTATGTTATATGTCTCCTCTAAACCTGAGAGTGACAGCTCTCCATTTGAGAAGTTAGGTCTTTTGCTCAAGCTGTAAAGACGAATGCTTTTAACTCTGGAGATTCCTAGCGTGGCCACAATTTGAGCTGTCACAAAAGTAAGGGCTTGTCTCCTCCCCCACAACAGAGAGAGGAGCATAAAGCCATAATCTGCTCCTAAATGTTTGTAGTTGACAAGCAAGTCTTTAAAACAACAGTGATAAACTAGTGTTTGAAAACACCACCAACAGGCTACTGGATTATGCAGCATATGATAAAAATGAATTTGGTTGTTGTAGTGTATAGGGATACTACCCTATTCCTTGTAAACATATTGGTAGAATTTAATAAAAATCCATACACTAATTTCAGTAATTTTATCCATTTGCAGAGACCAACTCTCTAGTGTTTTAGCTCTCGTCCCAGGCACCTGTTTTCTTGGGCTGGTACAGCAACAAAAACAGCAAGCAAAATGGAAAGACTGCCACCTTGTGTATAAACTGACATTAAATGCTGTCCAATCTAGTCTTCTGGTGAAGAGTTATGTACAATTTTCTGCCTCCTATAATACGTGGAAATAATTTTCTTAAATTTTTAACTTGCAGTGTTACAAAAACTTTCATGTATTTAAAATATATATTGTTTAAAACTCTTTAGGCCTTAAACTTCAAAATTGTGGTTGTAAATGGGGTAACTGCAATGCAGGATGTAACCATCTGGCACACTCCCTTTTGACAGGACAGATACTCAGTAACTTGTGTCACTCATGTTCCCAATGCTGCTGCCCTGCATTGTCATAAAAAGCAATGGATAGGTGTCTGAGTTTTTGTTTGTTTCTTTAAACTTGTGCCTATGTTTTTGTCTGAGATTAGGACTAATCTATGTTATAAAGTAGGGTCCCTATTCAGCCAGGTGCTTGAGCATGTGCCTAATTTTAAATATGTTAATTGTCCCACTGAAGTCAAAGGGGCTATGCACTTGCTTGGAGTTAAGTTCATGCTTAAGTGCCTTGCTGAATTAGGATGCTAAGTAGCCTACAGCATTGGGTTTGTAGGATCACACTTCACTGAGATAGACAATATCTGAAAAACAGATGTGGCAAAGTTGTTTATATAGACTATTGATGTGAAGATTGCATGAGGTTGCATGAAATTAAGTCACACCCATGGATCTACTTAGGAAAAGAAACATCTTGTTTAACTCACAGACAGTATTTGTGTGTGTCTGTGTGTGTATCTGAGCCTAATGTACTTGTTTTATGGTGACAATTTCCCAAAAAGGAACTTTGCAAAGAGTAAACAAAAGTATACAAATCTTTTCTTTATAGTGATATGTGACTCTGCTGTCAGGGCAACTTGTGATCCAGCTCTGAGAATATTAACTACTAGACTTATCTAGCAATCCCAGACACAGTAACCTCTGGCATGAGAGCTAAAAAATCTTAGAAGGACAGGTAAATTGATAGTGAAGATAGACACAGTGTTCCTGACTATCTTCTCCTTTACACCCACTTTTTTAGCAATATGACTCCACTGTTTTTTTTCCTTTTTTGCTTTTAGCTTTAGATTTCAATAAGGCTACACTGGTACAAAGGTTTCAGAGTGGTAGCCGTGTTAGTCTGTACAAGTACTCCTCGTTCTTTTTACTGGTACAAAGTTGGTGTAACAGAGCGATTTAGTGGTCTAGGTATCTGCATTTATAAAGATATTTGGTATCTTTATATGGATGCGGGTAAGTAAATGATGGAGTCTGACTATTCCTTCCACAGTACATGTCAGAGCCATTCAATTATGTTTTACTGAAGTGTAACCCTCACCTGTGTGCCTGGGCACCTGATGTTGCTGACATTCAGGAAGATCCTGAGTAACCCAGTGATGATGATGGATAGGTGGGAATCCTCTATCCACCCCTCTGCTGCCGTCCCTTTACTTCTAAAGGAATTTAAAATTGGTGGTGCCTCCACCTGGCTGGCCCCTGTACACACTCAATGGTGTGCCTTGGGAACCTCCAGGAATAAACCTCTTCTAATAATAAATAATAATAATATAATCTGTGGCATGGGTGTAAATCGAAAATACTAATTACAAATAATATACATCCAATACACTTAAATTATAGTTAACACACCTTTACTTAAAAACTTTTAAAAAACAGGGTATAACAGACTAAGATTACATGTCATTAATAATTTAAATCCACAGGGGGCAGTTGAATAAAATCAATTAACAAATATAGTGTACAGTAATAAATGAAACGTATCTAACTGGTATTTACGTGGCCACCATTTACCCCACCCCAGAGTGTACACTACTCTGGTGTTCAGAGTCTTAGACACTTGCTTGCGTGCCCGCGCTTGAAGATCTGCAGCTGGAGACAGTGCTCTGTTAGTTCTGCGTATCAGTCCAGCCCAGGTAACAAGCTGCACAACCCGCCTGGAGATTGGCGTTTGTCCCACCAAATCTCAGCAGCTCTGGGTCCTGATTTGGTGGGAAGATCCTTCTGCCTCTCCTCAGACTCAGTCTCTCTGCTGTGCCCCTTCCCTTGCAAGTATTTTCCCAAACAACAGTGGGGGTTACTCACAGTTCCTTCACTGCAGGCCCACCTCAGTCAGCTCTAGGCACAGCAACAGTCTCTGTCCTGGCTCCAGGGAAGCCACCAATAGTCTCTGAGGCTCCCTGCTCGATTAAAGCCCCTGCAGGCTCTCAGCAGCAGCTTCTGGCTTCCTAGCAGCAGCTCCTGGTATGGACAGAGCTCCACAGCAGCGATCTCACTCCTTTCCCAAAAATGGAGTTCACTGCCCGCTCCTTTGGGGCACTCCCAGGCAGATACACGGGCCGGTGTCAATTCCACCCACAATGCCAAACTCCTGGGGTACACACTGTGGGTCCAATTCAGCAGTCACTCTCACCAGTACAGACACAGTCTGACTGTTAGGGTCACCACGGTGACCATAAATTGTGGTCTTCCCAAAGATTTTTATAGTTGCCTGATAGATAGTAGCATCCTCAGTGTGCATGGGCACTTTATCCAGTATAAGTGCTCGGCTGAGTGGCATCCTATCTCTTTACACCAGGACATTAACTTGTCATGATCCATGACAAGCAGAGAAAAAGTTTACTAAAACAAACAAAGTTCTTTAAAATCCAGTAGGGCTCAGGAAAATAGTCAGAACTTCAATAACATAAAGAAATAGATTAAATGATTTCTTGCAGCAGAACTGGAGGTGGTAGAGGGATCCCAGAGGTGCCTCCAAAATGTCACTTGTAACGCCAACAGACCCGAATCGTCGATGAGCTGAAATGAACTTGGGACCTCTGGAACTAAATGCATGAGCCTCTACTGCATGAGCTAAAAGCCATATAACTGTTAGCTAAGGCTGTAGAGGAGACTCCCTCTCCCTCTCTCTAAGTGGTCTCGGTGCCACTAGATGGGACAGAACACCACACCCAGGAAGTGTGTGGGTTACAGACGTATATATCCAAAGCATATCAAGAAGTCTTTGAGAGGGAGTAATAACCCCCCACCCCCACTCTTCTCCCCACCATTCTTAAATTAGACACAGTCCTGCAACTTTCTGTGACAAGGAACTATTTTCACTTTCAGAACTGACTTTGGTTATATTCTGATCTCAATACTCCAGAGTAACTCCAGTGACATGAATGAAGTATTCTATATTTACACTGGTTTAACTAAGATCAGCATATGGTCCACTCTCGGTAAGTAAACTGAAATGTCTGACCTCATTGTGTTTGTTTCTCTTAGTAGGTATTTAGAAAAACAGAACACGTGGAAGACAAGAGACGCAATATTTCATGATCCTTATTTGGAAAAATGAGTGGGAGAAGAGCTACTTTTTAAGAGTAGTTTTTGTTCTAATGTAAATGGTGTGTGCTGGCAGGTGCAGCCTGGTTCTCAGAAGCTAACACATGCAATGATTCAAACTCTCCCACGGGGGCACCTTTATTCATGCCAGAATTTTACATTTACAACTTTATGTAAAGTCACCTTTCCCCACACACTGAGAACTACTATGCCATAGATTTTCCTATTAAATGAAGCCAACACCCAAAAGGGCAAGTGACCAAATATAGTACCCTGTTGGTGGCAAACTACTGTCATAAGCCTGTGAGAATGGAGCGAGAAGATGATATATAATACTTTGCACTTGCATATGGCAGTTTTCACTGAAAATCTCAAAGCACTTTACAAAAATATTGATAAGCATTATCCTTTCTATTTTACAGATGTGGGGAGAGGAAGCAGAGACAGGAAAAGGAGCTAACCCAACCCCCATTGAAGTCAACAGAAAAACTCCAAATAGACTATGAGAAAGGTTCCAAGTGACTTGCCCAAAGTAACAAAGCAAGTTAGCTACAGTATGAAGCATCAGAACCAGGTCTCCTGGCACACAGTGCTGTGCCTCATCAGCTATGTCATAACTACCCTGCACAGAAAGGAGTATTTTCCTTCATCCCACCCTTTCAAGGTTCTGCATTGTGCTAGTGTCTGGGGGCCGTACAGACCAGATGTAATTCCATCAACCTTAATGGCATTGCATCAGGTTTTGATTTTTCCCTGGGTGTCAATATCCAGTAGAAGTGTACAGTATTTCAAGTTCTTTTTTGTAGTTAGAATGTGAAAATTTATGCTCTATTAGTCTGCTCTTTGGTGAAGTCTGGCTGAAAATGGTATGAATACCATTCTCCTTCACCTCCACCCCACTTTTTTCCCTGATTTAAGATTAAAACTAAATTACCTTTATGAAAGACTATTTTCTACTGTTTTCCTATCACAAAAACTCTTTTTAAAGTTCTCAAACTTGTTTTCACTTTGTATTTATATTTTGTTTTCTCTCCTTTCTATTCATTCATCTGCTTTGTTGCAATATTATTTACACTTTTCCTTTCACCGACAGCATAACATGAAGGGGCAACTTTGCAGCCTATACCAGCACTGTTGTATATAAAACATTGTCACAAAACAGCCACAAAGTACTCACCTCACCATCTCTCTCCTTGATTCTAGAGTCAGCAACCTTGACCTCAGTTTGACCTTGTACTTTTTCCTACTTCTCAATTCATCCAGCTCTATACAACTACCAACTGTCACTTCCAAAACATTACCCACATAGGACTTCTTTGCCTCAATTCTTATTCATATCCCATGCCATCTCTCACCTTGGCAATTGTAATTCTCTTCTTTATAGCACTTCAAGTCAAATGACTAATCCATTCACTAGACACAGAATCAGAAACACAAACTCCTATTATCAGTCAGGGTTGGTAATATTCTTTGCACATTTCACATTTCCATACTCATCTCCAGTCTCATAAAATGGGATCCAGATTTTCATCATGGAAGAAAAGTATTTGTGAATGTTATATATGCAGCACATTTTATATGTTGGACTTGCATATCTATCTATATATACCCATATATGAACAAGTATGACATTGGCACTGTAACAAGAGCATCTTACCTATCTTTGCTTCTGGCCATATGTCTGCCTCAATTTACCCACACTGATCAACTCAGTCTCCCCATGTGGTCCTCTAGCTGCTAGCACTTTTGGACCTCTGATATGACTTAGATTTCCAGCTGAGGCCACCCTTTCCAGAATTAACAAATAAGAGTCAAACACAACAAAACAGACATACAGCAACCTTACGCTGGGTCTTCAGTCCAACTCCAGGCTCAAGTCCTGCTCCTCATTGCCTTCCTAGAAGCCTTGTAGGGGAACATAGGCCCTCCCTCTACTTTGGGTGCCAGCCCAGGGACCCTATAATAAGCAGAAAATGTCAATCTCCTTAGAATCCTTGCTTCACTTTCCTGGACACTTCCTACAAAAGCTTGCCTGTAGTCCTTTCCCACAGCCCTTCCTGGAGTCTCTGTGCCTAGGTTTCATCCCTGGTCCCACTGAAGGTAGCCTCTAAGCACTTTCTGCTACCCACATACCTTTACTGTAGGTAAGCCTTTGTAGTCCCTGCAGTCAGGCACTCAGTCTCCCAACTGAACTGAAGAGGGTCCCTTTAATCTGCCTCAAAGCCCGTCACCTGGAGAGGCAGCTAATAAGGCACAAGCTACCCTTGAGTCTGGCTGTCTTGTCTTTCTTTGTGCAGGGTTTGAACCCGTGACAAATGTGACATTTGTCACTCATATGCTCTTCCCCCAGACACTTAAGGCAGCGGTGGTGTGGGTCATTCACTGCCAAAAGACCAGTTACTTGAGTGACAGGACTTGAAGCCAGGAGAATGGAGCATGAGTCCAGTACAGGAACCCAAATGGGAACCAGTGAAACCAAGTTACTAACAACTACTAACCTGAACTTAATTTTATATCTAAAACTATGTACAAAAGCTCTAAACTAGCCTAAAACTAACACAACAGGTATTATGTACGTTAAAGAGTATAGGACTTGCAAATGCAAGGATAGTAGTTCCAACAACTGTCATGGGTGGTAGGAAGGACTGAGTGTGGGTTCAGGGTGGGGCTCTTCCCTTTATACTTGTGCTCTGTGGCCCGAGGCACTTGTGTCACCCTGACAGGTACTGCTGAGGGAAAAATCTCTAACAGCTGTGTACGAGGCACACACACACACCTACAGTGGAATGGACATGTTCAATCACCTGGAAAAGAACCGGTAGTCATGCCAGGAGTCAGAGCCAGAACCAGAATCTAATAGCCACACCAAGGATCAGAACTGGAGTCAAGAACCAGGGTCAGGACAAGGAAGCCAGAGCCAGGAGCAAGTTGAGTTAGAATAATAGAATCATAGAAGATTAGGGTTGGAAGAGACCTCAGGAGGTCATCTAGTCCAATCCCCTGCTCAAAGCAGGACCAACCCCAACTAAATCATCCCAGCCAGGGCTTTGTCAAGCCGGGACTTAAAAACCTCTAAGGATGGAGATTCCACCACCGCCCTACGTAACCCATTACAGTGCTTCATCACCCTCCTAGTGAAATGGTGTTTCCTAATATCCAACCTAGACCTCTCCCACTGCAACCTGAGACCATTGCTTCTTGTTCTGTCATCTGCCACCATTGAGAACAGCTGAGCTCCATCCTCTTTGGAACCCCCTTTCAGGTAGTTGAAGGCTGCTATCAGAACTCCTGTCATTCTTCTCTTCTGCAGACTAAATAAGCCCAGTCCCCTCAGCCTCTCCTCATAAGTCATGTGCCCCAGGCCCCTGATCATTTTTGTTGCCCTCCGCTGGACTCTCTCCAATTTGTCCACATCCTTTCTATAGTGGGGGGGACCAAAACTGGACGCAGTACTTCAGGTGTGGCCCCACTAGTGCCAAATACAGTGAGCAAGAATTGAGCAGGAGCAAGGTTGGGGAACAAGGCAGGAACAGGACAAGGAGCAACAAGCACAGGGAGACTCACGGCTGCCGGTGAGAACACACCGCGAAGCCAGAGTGCTGCTTTTGCTGGGCTAAGACCCAGCCAGCTTCCCCTTCTGACCAGTCAGGTTGTGTGGGCAATACTGCTGATGCAAACCAGCTGTGCTTGTGGGGTTGCCAGGAGACAACCTCTACTGCAGGCCCTGATACCTGACATCACCACCCTCCCTGTAAAAAGTGTAGAAGCAAACTGTTAAAAGAGCAAAGTAGTTCCCCACTGGTATAGAATTTCTTGTCGGGTAAGATCACCCCATCCAATTCAATCAACCAACTCAACTTTAACTTTGCTGCAGTTATTACTCTGGGTATCTATTAAACCCCATGCCAATAATTGCCTTATAATGATAGTGGTGGTTTTGACCAGGAAGAAAAAGCTCCAGCAAATTAAGGCAACTTTACTCCTTAGTGAGAGCATCCACCTGGTGTTTAATACACTTTAACTTATATGCATTGACTTTGCAGCTTTGTTGATTCCCCATGTAGACATGATCTAAGCTGCCTAGATCCTTTTCAGAATCATTACTGTCCAGGATACTGCCCCCCTACTCCGTAGATATGTCCTGCATTCCCTGTTCCTAGATGTATTCATTAGCATTTGGCTCTATTAAAACACATTGTGTTTGATTGAGCCCAACTTACCAAGCCATCCAGATGACTTTCTATGATTGCCTTGTTCTCATCTTTATTTGCTACTCTGCCAATCTTTTGCCATCCACAAATTTCACTGATGAAAATATTGAGTAGTGTTGGGCCTAGTACTAATCCCTGTGGAATCCCACTAAAAATAGCCCTGTTCAGTGATGACTCCCCATTGCTGATTACCTTTTGAGATCTATTAGTTAGCCAGTTCTTCATCCATTCCAAGTGTACTTTACTGATATTGCATGCTGCTAATTCTTTAATCAGAATTGTGGTACTAAGTCAAATACCCTACAAAAGTTTAACTGTATTACATCTACACAGTGACCTTGATAGATCACAACTTGTAATCTCATCAAAAAATTAAGTCAGGTTGGTTTGACAAGATCTATTTCCCACAAAATCTAGAGATATAGTCATATACTTGGCATTGCACAAAGAGCTCAAAGCACTTAACATAGGAGGATAAGTATCATTATCCAACTGTATTAATTGAACAATTGAAATGCAAGGAAGTTGAATGACTTACCCTAGGTCACCCAGTGAGTCACTGATAGAGTCAGATATACATCTCCAAACTCCTGATTCCAAATAGAGTGCCCCATTTACTTTGCTAATACTAGTTATTAATGTGCAAACCCTTTGTGTTTGTGTGTGTGTGTAGTTCACATGCTTGCACAGATACATAGTAGGAAGCATTATGTGGAAAAAGACTTGAGAAAAAATACAAGCCTTATCTATATAAATCTATATATTTTTGCTTGTCAGCTACCTTACTTTCTACATTTACAAGTAGGATGCAAGTCAGGTGCATTCCTCTTGTTACAGTCCTGAGAAACTGAACTCATCCCATTGGGAATTCAGGTGAGTTAAGCAGTTTGTTAAAGTTTTTGCAGAAGCTGACAAGGGAATCCCTGAGGCAATAATGCATCAGTGCCAAAGTGTAGCACATTTTACATCAAAACCAGGGGTGCTTACTCCTCAGATATTTCAAAAGAAGATTCTTAATAAGTTTTAGTGGACACCTGAGAGAATCTATAAGGCACATTTGACCTGAACAACAGTTTCAGGGCATGTCACTTGAAAAAAACAACCTGATAATCTGTCTCACATAACATTCTCTTGTCTGGACTCCTAAAGTTAAAAATTTTTGGATCAGCATCTGGAAAAGAATTTCCTCTTCTCTCAGAGTAGCAGTTTTGGCCTTTCTCCTCATTTGCTTTGAAGTTGGTCTCTGCTACACTAACTGTGGCTAATGGGGTTATACTAAGAAAGTGGAAAAGTACAGCTTAGCAGAACAGTTGGTTCAGTTCCCAAAGCAGTGGGAAAAAGCAGGAAAATATTTAACAAAATTTGGAAGTATTTTGACAAACGTATTGAAAATAATATGTAGATTGGCACCCCCTGCGTACTCTCCATTTAATACATAAAAACCACTGACCTCTAAAATGTTGTCATATAAGCTTATGGCTCTTTCCTGCCTGTGCTTATAAGGCTAAACCCTAAGTCCAGTACCTTGCTTTTCTCTATGACTTTTTTGTGTGTATTTTGTTATTCTCCCCAAAACAGACAAACAAACAAACCAAACATCACCAGCACTATCACCCAGAAACGGTTCTCTCAACATAAGGCCGATCCTGGAAGAGATACCAGGAATGTTCTTTTCTGGGAGCAAACACCTCATAATAGAAAATCCAAAAATATCCCAAACTTTTCGTTCCTTTCATAAAATATTTTTACTACCCACTTCTCAGCAATTATTTTATTATATAGACACAGGGCCTGGTTCCCCATTGCATTACACCTGTGTAATTCCTTTGAATTGGAGTTACAACAGTATAAGCTGGAGTAAGAGAGCGGAGAATCTGGCCTGTAAACTGAACAGCTGCCTTAGATAGCTTATGCCTTGGGCCCCATCCTTTGAGAGTCACTATGCTTCTTCTGACAGCATGACCCACAAAGGCTTATGACCTTATGATGGCCTCTTGGAAACCCAGCAATGCTCACTGTGGGCAAGCCCCTCTCCATGTCTGGGCAGACAGTGCTATTTTTAAGGGCATTTATTTTACTTTTATTTATGATAGGCACCAATCCTAGGCTCTGGTGCTTGGACATTACACTATGTATATTAGTATTTTAAAATATATATAAAAAATCCACTTGGACCTAGAGTTAAAGAAGAAAGTTATGAGTCCTTTAAAGGTTACCGACTCATCCTCTCTCAACCCAATGCCTCAGTAAAAGCTGGGAAGAACAGGCAGGTTTGTGCAGCACATTTTGAAATCGAGAGACTAAGGCTGTATCATATCAAAGGGGGAGTAAGTTCTTAAGCTGAGAGCCTTCCTATGAAAATGTCCTGCTTCCAATACCTAGACAAAAATATATAAGATCTGAAGAACCAGCAGCTCAGACTTGCCAACTGGGTCTCAATTACCAGGGTATAATAAAAAGGAAAGGGACAGGGACAGGACATATTCAGAGATGAGGCATAAAGTGGTGGATTGCTTGTTTGTTATTTTGCATATTCCTCCTCAGTTCTTTTCAAAACCAAATTTAATTTTCAAAATCCAAGATCCAGGCTAAGGGGAATCTGGATTTCTAGTTCTGTGGTCAGTCCTGCCACTGAACTGCTGTGGGACTTGGATGTGGAAGCTAACTCACTGCACCCTAGTTTGATTATCCAACAAAAAAGGGTGTACAAAAACTTTCCTAACTTGCAAGGAAATTGTGAGGTTTCATTAATGTGCGTACAGCGCTTGGAGACCATTAAATGAAAGATATTATTGAATGATAAAGCAAAGCATAACTACCCATGTTTAAGATACATGTCATAAAACAATCTTTTTCTTGTGAACTACAGATAGTGAACGGATAACACAGATAACCATGTGTTAAACTTCTGAATTGGTTTCACACCAGGACTTTTATTTTAAATAGGCTTCACTTACATTTGAAATATGGAAAAAATGTTTTTTAAATGAAAAGAGTACAGGATAAAATTGACAGGTAAATGCTATTGGAACTCATTGTCTTTATTTTCACTATTTAAACCAATTTTTAAAAGTTATATTTCCTAGGAGTCAAGTTAGGTAGTGAAAGAAGACTTTCTTAGAACAACAGATCCATGAAATGAGAGGGTTTTACTTTTGCTTTGTGTAGGGTTTGCACATATTTATTAGTTGTAGGATATAAACAACAACAGATGAGGTAAGTGTTAGCTTCCTCAGAATCCAGAAAACTGCAATGAATTCTGCTAGCACAAATTTATTACTGTTACAGAAAATATTAAACTACACCTGAAAACACTCTTCCCTTTGCTGCAGAAGCTGATACTGTCACCACAGAATACCATGGCTTCTGGTCTTAATAAAACAAGCAATATAAGGTGGGTGAGGTAATATATTTTATTGGACCAACTTCTGTTGGTGCAAGAGACAAGCTTTGAGACTTACCTAGAGCTCTTCTTCAGGTTTGGGAAACATACGCAGAGTGTCACAGCTAAATACAAGGTGGAACAGATTGTTTAGCATAAGTAGTTAACACATATTGTACAAGACCGTTCAAGATGAAGAGTACCTTTCCCAGACCTAAGGGAGAGCTTTGTGTAAAAGCTTGTCTCTTTCCCAACAGAAGTTGGTCCAACAAAAGATATCACCTCACCTACCATGTCTCTCTAATATCCTGGAACCAACATGTCTACAACATGGCATAAAACAAGAAATAGTCATTTGAAGATATTTCCCTTATGAATTCTCTAACCCCTCCCTCCAAAACCTGAAAATCTTTATGAATTGAGGCTTGTGGGCTTTTGTGTCAATATGTCTTGGAGTTTAAGGTTTCAGCCAAAAAAGTTTTGTAAACAAATAGATTTCAACTTTGGGATTATGCTTCCATTAAGGTTTCTATTTCCTATTCATTCATCCATCATGTCACAATTATCTAATTCTGAGGAATGAAATTCATGTCTCCTGTTTTAATCTGCCATGTGATAGAAGCAGAAGAAAAAAAATACTGTATTATGTAATCCTCTGTAAAAATGCATCACTTCAGTTATACTTATTTTCTCCCTTTAGTCCCCCATTTTAAATGTTACATGTAAAAAAACCAAGCAAACACAAAACAAAACAGTGTTAATGTAACTGGGAAAAGCCCCAGAGTAGCAGGAACCTTTTCAAAACAGTTAGTGTTTTATACTATCTATAAGGTACCTATAAGGTACTGGATGACCCAGGAGATCTCTAATGGGCATTGGCTGAGAAATTAGAAGAGGATTTCAATCTGTAGTTAACTGGTTCACATTCAGTTCAGATCAGTCATGACTGAATGTTGTTGCCATTTGATAGATGTTCCGAGGTCTATGTGGATAAGTTGATGGCTTCATTTCAGTGAATAAGTGTCTACATAACAGAAGTCACCATCATAAATGTTTCTTTTGAAGACAAATTCAGCAGGGAGACCAAGGACTATGTGGACAATAGAGACTACACTCTTACTGAGGGCGTGGTACAGGTACACTGATGAGAAAACAGCCTGTACTGCACCTTTTCTATGATACAATGCAGAAAATCATGGTTGTCAGTCCAGAACTTTTCACGAGCAATAAAATAACAAAGTAAAACAGAATACGACAGAACTGCAGCAACGAAGGGCTGACATTAAAAATGGGATAAAGGCAAAAAATAAAATAATTATTTGTTTCAACACACACAACGGGGGAATAGATGCCTACATTTTAGAGATCATATGCAGCCAGCAGAAATCAGTTGTTGTTGCATTGCCTATTACTTCTCTGAAATCAATAACAGGGAGACAGAACTACTGGATATTGTTTGCCTATACACAATGATTAAGTCAAAAGGCAGCATTAAGCTTTGTAATAACTGTACACTATTGGCCTGATCCAGGTCCCCCCACTACCCCTTAAAAAAAGCAACAGAATTTCCCCCCATTGACTTCAATGAGAGTTGGGTCAGCACAATATGCTTATCAGAGTACGTCAGGGAAGGATCCAAACATACCATGACATACTTATACGTTGTAGCTCTTTTAACAGTTAGCCTCCACTCAAAACCCCCCAGCCAGCCAGACAAAAAAACATTTTAATTGAATTGTGGAAGAAGTGACAAACCACAAAATGTATGCACTTCTTAGAATAAATCTGATATTAAGCCTTTTAGAAAGCTGAAGCCAGTGCAGATCCAGACTGTGCTGATAAATCAGACTTCAATGCGTAGTCAAATGTAATTGTGAAGTGCTTATAGATACTAAGCAATACATACATGACAACACTGAACCAGTGACTGGGGAAGTTGAAAGAGTACATGAATTAGAGATGGGCCATTGGTCACTAATGAAACCCCAGGAGAGATGACAGAATGAGAATGTAATTCAGAAATACTGGACCAAAGCTAAATTTTCATAAGATTGGCATCCAGTAAAGCCACTTGATTCTATCAAAAGTGTTCTCTGTCCAGACTTCCGTATTCCAAGGAGAAGTGGGTTGAATTCATTACTCCACCACTAACCTGCAGTAATAGCCTTGGTCCTGCTTCTGTAGAGAAGAGTTGGCATCTTGGGCTTTCCCTTCTACTTAGTAGCACTGTACTGGGTTTATGCATGGAGCAAATCCTTTTAATTGAGACTTTGCTCTGTGTTCCAGGATTTAGCCAAAAGGGGTTATTTCTCATATTGCATCATTTTCTCATGTAACCATTACTAAAATTTCTTGAGAGCCATTAGGAGTGCTACTGATGCTAGTTCCTCCTCCATTTAATTGATTAGTAGCGATGCAATTAATTTTAGAGAAGGGAAAGACATGATTGAATAGATTTAGGCATTCGGAGAATGTAGAAATAATTAAAAGGACAAAACACATCAAAAGGAATGAAACTAGACTGGAAAGGTAATGATTGAAGAGGAAATGGTATCAATATCCTTTTTTGTGTGCTGAGAATGTTCTCAGTGCATGCATTCTTCTCTATTCTCTTTTCTTTCTGGATGACAGCTGCTAGAAACGAGTAAATTCTTGTCACAGAAAGGATGATCAGTTAATCCAGATAGGGGAAAAGATGAAAGAATAGATGGTGAGATATTTTAGTACTCAGCTCATATCCCTCCATCATTCTTAGTAATAATTGGTCATACCAGCTAAGACACTTGCAGGGCATTGTTTGGAGAATTATAGGCTTTATTATTAACATTTTTTTCATTTTTAGTTTTTAGAGCACAGAGGTAGCATTGAAAGGTTGCTTAACTCCGCTGACAAATTAGGGAAGACTGAAATCCTCTAGCATGGAGAGCCCGATTTGTTCCACTGAAGTCAATAGGAAATTTCGCTCAACACCTTGGAAACGTCCATATTACTCAGCTCAGGAATGCATTAGTAAATCTAAAAAGCCTGTTGATAAATGGCCTCATCTTCTCTGAATCCCACTGTCCAGCATGTATGTCCAACTTGGAGAGATTCAGGTCCAGTTAAAGTAAATTTAGCCACATTCCGTGTCATGTACTTCCTTACTTTAATTACCTTGAGAATCTAATCATGCTGTGTATTTCCCCATGAACAGTTAGCTTGGTCATCTAGTTTTCCCTCAACATTTTCTATTTTCTGCTTCAGTAAAGCAGTTTCAGACTTGTCGTTATTTTCCATTGTTATCATCTGTATTACATTTTCAAGTGTTTCTAATCTAGATTTTACAGCACACAGATCCTTGGATAAGGTTTATATGTCTTCTGAGATTTTGTCCAATTTACCTGACAGGAAATCTTTAAGTACTGAGATTTCCTGAGAGTGAGCTGGTTGCTGTGCTGCTAAATCTGACCTGGGGCTCTTGTTAGGCGAGTGTGTCTCAAACCTTTAATTACCCTCTGATTTCCCAGTTATTGATTTTGGTCAGGCACAAATTAATGTTGCGGGTCAGCACTTCCAGATATTTGCCAAACTTGGCAATTTCAGGAGGACTCGAGAGTGCATGTGAGTGATCCAAGCAGTCATTTTTGTTTGTGTTCCATGTGACCCTTCAATATAAAAATACTTTAAAAATAATAGAAAGCAAACAACAAGAGTGAAGAAAAGTTTATCTTACATCCATCCTGTAGTCTTGCCATGAAGAGAAGGCCTTAATGTACAAAAACTAATGGATACTTACCATATAGGTGATATTTACTCTTTCATGTCTTTCAAATCAGAAATATAAATGTTTTTTTTTTCATGAAAGGATCAATATTATTCAACTTGCAAATTCTAAAACATGCCTGTTGCAACCTTGAGGTGAACAGACTGGTTAAAACTGGCAGAAAGTCAACTGAGAGGAAGATGCCCCCAAAGCTACCACAAAAGATGTGTATCCTTCCTACCCCTAAATACAAGATGCTACTTCAGGCAAAATTATGGATGAACACATATGATAATGGCCACAAGCCGCACATACAGATAATTTGGGCACTCAGTGTTGTGCAGGCACAAATAAAAGCTCGATGATTGAAGCTTGATGGCAGATATGACCCTAAAGGTCATCATTATGCATTAAAGGACAAAAGCATATGTACGTCTTGAGAGCCTAAAAGTTACTCAGCCTTTGGCCTGATGCCTCACAGCTTACACTGGGCTTGCATCAATGATCCATTAATACATGTCATGTCACAGATCATTACCCAAACAGCAAATGCAGACAATTTAATAGTTCGCATGCATGTCTAAAATCCATTATTAGCTTTAACATGAAGATGAAATTGAAGTAAGTGAAGACAAAAGAGCATGTTCCATTGAGACACTAAAGAGGAGTCAGTGATACATGAATCAATACATTGTAATAAGAAAACACTCATGTCCTATTAGATAAACCAAGCTTGCGGGGTGGGCGGGGGGAGATGAATTATTGGTGGAGTGGTACCATCTACAGATTTCACATGTTGCCATTAAAACATAAAGTAGTCATTTCCCCTTAATCTGACAGTTACTTATTTCCAAGCATATGCTATTCTACCTTTCTAAATCATATCTTTTGGTCACATGCCACAAGCCTGGCCGCTCTATACGTGTGGAATAAATTACATATTGGAAGACAGTTCAGGCCTTAACAGCAATTTGATCATCACAAGCATCTGTAGATCTAATTATTTATAAGCAAAAATGCCTGAGTTGCATATTAAACCACAAATATCTTGTTTAGAGTTGAATTAAAGATCTGATCATAGAATCATAGAATAACAGAGTTGGAAGGGACCTCTGGAGGCCATCTAGTCCAATCGCTTGCCCAGAGCAGGACCAATCCCAACTATATCATCCCAGCCAGGGCTTTGTCAAGCCTGACCTTAAAAACTTCTAAGGAAGGGGATCCCACCACCTCCCTAGGTAATGCATTCCAGTGTTTCACCACCCTCCTAGTGAAAAAGTTTTTCCTAATATCCAACCTAAACCTCCCCCACTGCAACTTGAGACCATTACTCCTTGTCCTGTCATCTGCTATCACTGAGAATAGTCTAGATCCATCCTCTTTGGATCCACCTTTCAGGTAGTTAAAAGCAGCTATCAAATCCCCCCTCATTCTTCTCTTCCGTAGACTAAACAATCCCAGTTCCCTCAGCCTCTCCTCATAACTCATGTGTTCCAGTCCCCTAATAATTTTTGCTGCCCTTCCCTGGACTCGCTCCAATTTTTCCACATCCTTCTTGTAGTGTAGGGCCCAAAACTGGACACAGTACTCCAGATGAGGCCTCACCAATGTCGAATAGAGGGGGATGATCAAGTCCCATGATCTGCTGGCAGTGTCCCTACTTATACAGCCCAAAATGCCATTGGCCTTCTTGGCAACAAGGGCACACTGTTGACTCATATCCAGCTTCTCGTCCACTGTCACTCCTAGGTCCTTCTTTGCAGAACTGCTGCCTAGCCATTTGTTCCCTAGTCTGTAGCGGTGCATTGGATTCTTCCGTCCTAAGTGCAGGATTCTGCACTTGTCCTTGTTTAACCTCATCAGATTTCTTTTGGCCCAATCCTCCAATTTGTCTAGGTCCCTCTGTATCCTATCCCTACCCTCCAGCGTATCTACCACTCCTCCCAGTTTAGTGTCATCCACAAACTTGCTGAGGGTGCAATCCACACCATCCTCCAGATCATTAATGAAGATATTGATATCTTCTGATATACAGAAAGGCATTCAAATGTACTAAAGTTGAAACTGTTGATGGCTGGTAGATATTGCACAAATTAAACGACTGCATTTCAAATGCAAAACCATTGCACTGTCCATTTTAAAATTTGTATTTCAAAAATAAAATATAAAAATAAAAACTTCTGGCAAACTGACCCCACAGACTGGCTCTGATCAATAAAACACTTTAGACACATGTTTAATTTGAAGTATGCAATCAGTTCCACGGAGTTCAAGTACATTTGTATAGTAGGTTTGCTATTTAGTGAAATCATCTGAAGAAAATCACTTTAAAATTCTCAAGAAAATAAATAATTAGGAATCTAATTTGTCAGTTTTTACTGAAAAAGATCATATTCCTGTCATTCCTTTTGTGAACTCATATCTGATAGAGCAGGTCAGCATTTTTTGACTGACATTTTTTTCTGCTAAAAATGGGGTTTCAAAGAAAAATGAGATTATGAACAGGAAAATGTCATTTTTGACAAAGCTTTTCAAAATCTTGAGGGGGAATTTCTGAACAAATAAAACAAATGAAATGAAGATTTTAATTAAAGCAAAATGAAAAATTTTCATTTTGAAAACAAAAAAAAAATTAACATTTTGTTTTCTCTCTCCTGCCCATTCACCCTTTTTCCGTTTTCATCACAGAATGCCAGAGAATGAATAATGTCTAGTTCCTCACCTTTTTCTTCCTCTCCCCTTTCCTTTTTCCACTCTAACTTTTTAAAACTTCCTCAATTTGGAAAAGGTAGAATGGCAAAAGAAAAAAAGAGAAAAGAAAAAAAAAAGAGAGAGAAAGCCCATTGGACATTATTAATTTTTTTGCAGAGTGGTAAAAAAAAAAAAGAAAAAAAAGGGGGGGGGGATTTATACTTCAAGGTTTCAAAAGTTTGAAAAATTGGAACATTTTTAGGTTCTCAGTTTCAATCCTTCACAATGGAAACCATGTTGAAAATTTCATTTATTATGTAATTATTTTTCCATTTTTCTTTCAGCTCTATTATCCAACAGGAGGAGCTATGTGCAGTTTTTGTGATAAAACCCCAAATCACATGAAACTCTCCTGGTTTAGAGTTTAGCTAAAAACTGAAAGCTCAGACGAGGGTTGTCAAATGACTGGCTAAGGTTCAAGTAAAGCCAAGCATAGTTTTGAATGTGAATCATAGAATCATAGACTATCATGTTGGAAGGGACCTCTGGAGGCCATCTAGTCCAACCCCCTGCCCAGAGCAGGACCAATCCCAACTGAATCTAGCTGCTGTATGGTTTTGCAGCAGACATGGAAAATTTGTGATTTTATATGTTTTGGAAACAAAAATGTGAAACTCAGTTATTTCTTACTCAGTTCCACTTTGACATTTTTAGGCCTCAATCCTGCAAACACTTAAACATATGCTTAACTTTACTACTGTCAGCATGACATCACTGATTTTAATGGGAGCTATAGCCAGTAGTAAAGTGCTTAAGCATTCCATAACTGGGCCTTGAAGTGTTGGAACCCCAAACTCAGAACAGAGCTGAATGATCAAAAGAGAAGAAAGTGCTTGTAGGACCCCTGCAAAGCAAAATAGTCTAGCACAGTTCTACAGACTGAGATGGCAATGCATGTTTACAGCTTAAATTCCTTAGCAGGACCACTGTGAATATGGCACCTTCATAGAACCTGCTCTAATTTAGGACTCAGAAGAACTGGTCAGGTTCTCTTTTGATTTTGATACATATTTACAATCTTTAATACAACTTAATGGCTTTTTTGTCTTGGAATAAATAGAATATCTGGTTAATCATCAATAATAATTTACATCATTCCCTGCATATATAGAGTGACAAAATTTGGTGCATCTGCATGGGCTTGTAAGTGTGTAAGTGTCACTGCATATTTGTCCAGGTGTTTTATATCATTTATAGGTAAACAAACGTGTATGCTGGGGAAAGCAGTGCTCTAACCAGGGACTAGCATTTTGGTGAGGCTCCACTGTTGTACAAATTATAGCTGTGAGGAGACAGTCACTTTTTTCTTCACTTAATATATTCTTGAATTACACCAGCCAGAAAGCCAGTGAGGCTCACTTTTCAATAGACATTGCTCCTTTAGTACCACTGATATTAATGTTCATACTAATGTAAACATTTGCAGAAAATAATTTCTGCAACAGTTCTTCTTGGAAGTTTCTCTCTCTCTGCTTCATACAGATAGGGACAACTCTTTAAGCATGCTGCATATTTGTCTACTTAGCTGGGCTGAGACTCCTCAAACATGTCAGAAAGGGAACTTATTAGAAGATGAGATCTCTGGACAGTCTATTTAATGTAAATAGATCAACTAAAACAAACAGCTATGTGAATCCAGACCATACATGATCTGATACGACCTATCAGAATATTTATGTTATGAGGACATCTAACTCAAAACAGTTATATTTTAAATGTATCACAGCTGAATTACGCTTTGCACAGATTTTTTAGAAGTTATTCTAATTGCAAATGATTTTTGGTTCCCTTAGAATGTCAAACTAACAAAGGTCATGACTGGAAACAAATGACAGGGTAACATTTAAAGCAAGTGGTTTTTAGGTACTGTGAAAAAATGAATAGGCATAACCTCTGACCCCCAATGTTTTGTACCTGAAAGCATTTCTATTTCTAGACAAATTCACAACATAGTCATAAAAGAGGGGAAGTTCATATACAGTAGATGAACAGGTGGTGTATAATTTATGAAGTATGGTATATTATAGACTTAACTGATCAATATATTTAACTTTGAGAGAATGATTTTTATGAGATTTGGGCTGTTAAATCTTTAACGATCAATAGGGGGCAACACATAGTTTAAAACTGAAGTCTTTTTAAATTCCTCAGTGCAAAATTAATAGCTGCATACTGGTAGAATTTCCACTGCAAAGTACCATTTCCATTTGCACTCAGTCTAGCATCACTTGTTCAGTTTGTTCCAATAGGATCTCTAAACAAAGAATAGTTTCTTACTCATCTGGAAATTAAGTTATTCAAAACATAAGGGATTCACAGAAGTTCAAATCTAACAGAAGATGCCAATCTAACAAATCATCCAGCCACAAACCAATTCAGCAGAGTCAACAGGTGAATACCACACACACATAGCTGAGGGAATAGAACTCAGTAACATCTGCATCAGGCTTGTATTACTGACTGAAAGAAGGGCTTCAACTCTAAACAGATAATATAGTATAACACATATATTACTGTGTGTGATGGGGTGTTCGCTCCACACTAGCCTCGAAGGGCTTAATGAGGCTGAGTACAGGTCAATTAATTGGATAAGAATTAGGTGGCCTAAGTAACTCCTGGATGAGACAGAACAGAGGAGGCTCGTATAAAGCCAGGAAGCTGGCACTAGGAAGGGCTGTAGCAGGGGGAGCCTGTAGCCCACCTATAGACATTAGGGAAGGAAATCTAAGGAAGAGGGTGTAGGAAGGTTAAGCAGGATGGAGACTTAGCTGTTGATTAGAGGGTCCCTGAGCTGGAACCTGTCAGAGGATGGCCTGGGTTCCCTTACCAGCCACAGGGGAAGTGGCACAGTTTGGGCAGTGGATGGGAAGACTGCCAAAGACAGTGTGTAGCAAGGGACTTTGATACCCTGGAAGGGGAGAACTACAGTAACCTAGCCAGAGGGCCAAGCCACAAAGAGACAGCACCCTGAGTCACACAGACAGAGAGAGAGAGAGCGAGCATGCGTGCGTGCGCAGAAGTGGGTGTCAGACCTGAAAAGAGCTAATCCCAGAGTGGCCTGGTGGAGGTGTCCTAGCAGTGAGTGGGCCCTGTGTCCCTATGTAACCTATAGAACCCTATATAGAAACCTGTTCCAATAATACTAAGAATTTGACTCCATGTCAGTTAAATCCAAGGGGTGAAATCCTGTCTCTTTGAAACCAATATGAGTTTTGTCATAGACTTCAGTGAGACCAGGACTTCACCCTAGAGCTTCAGCTGGACTGTGTTGCCATAACTCACCTGAAGTCCATACAGCTATGTTGATTTATACCATTCAAGTATTTGGCCCAAGGCTGCTCAGAAGTGGCAATTTTTTGGAATTTAGACGTTTGTTCACTGAAGAAATCATTTTACTTTCTAGGCCACTGAATATCCATCAAAAGGTCAGAATTTCCTGTCACTAGTAGTCTTGGTTGTATTTTCAAAACGACTGTAAAAGTACCTTCATGCATCGCAAGAGGCACTAGAATAATCCTTAATTCACTACACAGTGATATGCTCTTCAGACTGCAGACCAGGTGCTGCATCAACTATTTCCTCCATTACTGTGGAATCTTTTAAAATGGCTAGAGTAATAACTTTAACAGTACTTAATTTAGTTTGGAGGACAGATTCTAAGAGGAAAAAAAATGTATGCAGTACAGTCACAGACCTTTTGCACAGACAACTTCATACATTTATCCTAATGACTCATCCAGACCTTTGGCTGGAACTACTGTATATCAGCTCTTAGGAAAAAATCTTGTGCTCATCACTCAGAACAAATAACCTGAGCGGAGTGGAAAAAATCCTCCTGCAAGGCTGTTACTCCAAAATTTGGACCCCAATACTGGCTTGCCTATAACCATAAATTGATCAATTTATTCTGCCCAAATGGGTAATAAGGTTGTAGCCCATCCTAAAGGAAATGCTGGAGTTACCAGGGGGTTTGTCTTTAACTTGCAGAGGACTCCCCAGAGCAGGCTAATCCTGCTAACCTGTGGGAGGACACGGATACAACCCTCCACTCAACAGACTGGACATCCAAGCAGTAATTTTTTGAAAACAAAGTATCATTTATTTAAAGGAAATAAGCAATTACAATACATTCAAGAAAGCAAGAGGGAGAACATTATAATACACCAAATATAGTAAAACATTTATTAACTCTTGTTTAGAAATTATACATTAAAGGAGTGCAATAAAGAAAAGACACAGACTCCACAGAATACATAGCATACACAGATCATATAACAGTTACAATGTGATACACAAAGACCCTGCATACATATGTATACAAGCCCTACTACAATGCTGATACAAATACTATACTTATTACAGTGTAGCAGATGGCGCCTCTATACATACATATAGGAAAGCATTATACGCTTGTTACAATTTAACATTACCATTCTGTGAGAGATGATCAAATGGTTATAGGATGGGGTGGGGTGAATAGCACTCAGATGCAAACATCCAGCTTTATTTACAAGCACACCCAGACAGTCTTTTAAATTAGACAGGGGAAAAAATCAGACTTACATGCCTTCACACTTCCTCTGAACTGTCTTTTGGTCCTTCTACTCTGTCTGAACACAAAAGGTCCATGATTGACCAGGCTATGTCATTTCAGTTGCTGCCTCCAACCGCTGCCTCAGAGTGCTGTCTGCCGCTTCTGTGGCTTCTGTCTTCATAGAATCATAGACTGTCAGGGTTGGAAGGGACCTCCGGAGGTCATCTCGTCCAACCCCCTGCTCAAAGCAGGACCAACACTCACCTAATTCATCCCAGCCAGGGCTTTGTCAAGCCAGGCCTTAAAAACCTCTAAGGAAGGAGATTCTGCCACCTCTGTAGGTAACCCATTCCAGTGCTTCACCACCCTCCTAATGAAAAAGTTTTTCCTAATATCCAACTAAACCTCCCCCACTGCAACTCGAGACCATTGCCCCTTGTTCTGTCATCTGCCACCACTGAGAACAGTCTAGCTCCATCCTCTTTGGAACCCCCCTTCAGGTAGTTGAAAGCAGCTATCAAATTCCCCCCTCATTACTCCCTTCTGCAGACTAAATAATCCCAGTTTCCTCAGCCTCTGCTCATAAGTCATGTGCTCCAGCCTGCTAATCATTTTTGTTGCCCTTCGCTGGACTCTCTCCAATTTATCCACATCCTTCTTGTAGTGTGGGCCCAAAACTGGACACAGTACTCCAGATGAGGCCTCACCAATGTCAAATAGAGGGGAATGATCATGTCCCTCGATCTGCTGGCAATGCCCCTATTTATACAGCCCAAAATGCCATTGGCCTTCTTGGCAACAAGGGCACACTGCTGACTCATATCCAGCTTCTCGTCCACTGTCACCCCTAGGTCCTTTTCTTCAGAACTGCTGCCGAGCCATTCGGTCCCTAGTCTGTAGCGGTTCATGGGATTCTTCCGTCCTAAGTGCAGGACTCTGCACTTGTCCTTGTTGAACCTCATCAGATTTCATTTGGCCCAATCCTCTAATTTGTCTAGGTCCCTCTGTATCCTATCCCTCCCCTACAGCATATCTACCACTCCTCCCAGTTTAGTGTCATCTGCAAACTTGCTGAGGGTGCAATCCACACCATCCTCCAGATTGTTAATAAAGATTTGGTTGTTGTTGCTGCTGCTGCTGCTGCTGCTGCTTCAGGTAGCTGCTTCACTTCTCCTTTGCTGGTTGATCTTCTCTGCTTGGTTTTACATACACACTAACCTGCTGGTTGTCAGCCTTATAGCCAGTCCCTAGCCTCCTCTGATTGATTGCTTTTCTAAGCTCAGCCTCCTCCCTGCCTAATTGTACCAGCTCAGCCAATCATGTTAAATGTAGTATCATACACGCTAATCCTGTCTAGATCCTCCTTCTAGCTATTAGCATAAATCCTACTCCTAGCTCCACCCTTCAGGCATTTTGGAGAGGAAGCTGAGTCATGCCTGTTGAACTCTGTTTCAACCCTATCTCTTATCTGCTGTTGGTCAATTCAATCTGTGTCCTTCATTTTGATGTTTTTTAATAGAGAATCATTGTGACCTCCATTTTGGATATTTAGCTCTCAACTATCACTATGTATTCCTTGTCTAAAGGCTTAATTCTAAAACTAACTACTGTTTCACGCAAGCTAAAGCATTATGATATTGCCACCACCACTGTTATGTTAATTTGGAGAGATAATTTCTCTTATGTTTTTAAACCCCTCTAACTGCTTTCCTCTGAATATCTCTGTCCTAGGTGCTGCAAGCGTTTTTTAAAGCAACTAAAAGCAAAATTTCTTGTTTCAAGGCCATGGACCTGCTTCACCTGCTCCATGGTCCTACTATCCCTGATGGGTGCAGTGTTGGATTTACCAGTCTGGCTCATGCCCCACTCCCTTACTGTCTTTACTTAGGCCTTAAAGAACTGCTGCACTCAGTGATGCAGGAAGCAAATTTTAGAGCCCAGCCATGGGATTCACATGGGATGAGCTTATAAGTGCTCCTGACATCTTTCCTCTTCACGTGTTCTACTGGTCTAGGCCACTCCAAACAGGTTTCTGGGGGAAAGGATTTGCCCCATAATGTGCAGAAGACTTACTGGTAATGTGCCACCTAGATGCTGAGAATATGCACCCTGTGTTATAAAAATGTCTTTTCTTTCTTTTCCTCTTTCAAATAAACTTACAGGAAGCTATCTAATATATACAATAGCTCTTACATATCTGAAAAGGGTGAATAAACTTCATCACCACCCTATACAATTCTGAGGTTCTTTTGGGCTTGAGTGCACTAGACATTTAGGGAATGCATTACTACAGTAGTCAGCATTTAAAAGTCCACATTTATTCCCAGTTACCATGAAGCTATATCAGATATATTGCAACTGTACTCTATTTGTAGTACAAGGAAATACAGTGGTATCGGAGATTCAGCAGTATGGGAACTGTAGGAAAGTGGACTCATTGCTGGCATGCCCCCTTGTCACCAAGAATGGCAGCTCTCTCCTCATGCCATCACAGCTCTGCTGTAGTCCCCCTTTTTGTGACTCAGTCCTCCAGCCAGATCACACTTTGAAGTCTCTCCTCTTCCAGGGTAAACAAGAAGTCCAGTTCAACTAAACTATAAACTAAAAAAAATTCTTCACCCCTACCCAGGCTCTGTCTTACCCCTTCCTCAGCTTTGCAGAGCTGTCCTGCCGCTCTTGTGCAAAATGACACCTCCAGGACTTTCTCCCTAGAGCTTTAGTTCCAGACTCAATAGTCCTTCTCCCACTTGTATCAAGATGTTTCTTTACTACCTTTTCTAGTGGTCAGTAAGAGATCCCAGGACCTCCCTCTCCTCTGGGTTCCAGGCAAGTGACCCCGTCGCAAGCAGCTGAGGTCTGCTCCCTCACGCTCTTTGCTGCTTCCCTGGGCTATTTTTTTTACCTTGGTCTTTCTTCAGGCCCTTTCCCACAGTCTTCCCTGGGCTTACTATACATCTGCCTCTCTCTAGGCCCTTCCTTCACTCTCTAGTAAGTGGAGAAGAACTACAGAGTTCTTTCCCTCTTTCCTTGCAGTTCTTCTTCTTGTGTTTTGTGGTGCAGCAGCCTAACTTCCTGAGTCTATGACTGACTTCGTAGATAGATTATGACTTAAAGTCTGTCACCTTTCCCAGTATAATTAAAGAATTGTACAATAACTTTTTCAATAGGGCCCCATTTTCCTTGTATTCTGGATAGGTGTTGCAAAGAAAATTTTGTTAGTCTAAGGCTTCTGAGTTCTCCATCCAAATATCTCCTTTCACTGATAAACTCTTATGGAATTGTAAAGACTATCTATTTTTTCCTGGCCCTTATGTTTATTTATTAGAAATAGATTACTATTTAATCTACTGACCTGTTACAATTCTGAATAGAGTCACTTCGCTCTTCCACTCAGAGTAAAATTATATCAACATTTTCAACTGCTGGGCGTAAGTCATGGAATTTTTTCCCTTTCATTTCATGTACCACAGTTCTTGCCATTCCTCTCATAGCTTACTTTTGACTAAGTGTTTAAATTCCAGTTTGCTTATGGGGATCTCTAGGTCAACTTGTTTGTGATTAATGGCATTTTTTGCCTCTTTGTCTTCCAAGTCCTTGCCAGCTGTCCCTACATGTGTTGGGATCCATGCTATTACTATGGTCACATCCAGCTGTACCAATTCGGTTGTTAGCAGTCAAGACAAAGATAAAAGTAGTTAGCCTTATGGCTTTCTTGAGTCCAAATGTAGGCACTCAGAAATCAATTCCCACTCTACCCATTCCTTTCTCTTTAAAGCCATCAGTATACATTGGACAAAATAGTGTCCCCACTTACCACAAATATCTTCATTTGCTATATCTCGTATTTTCATCATTCTTCTCCTTTTGTTTATTTTATTATATCATTTCATGTCTATCTTGGAGGATGGAGGGAGGGTAGGGGTTTCCAGGGATATTTTCCTGTAGCTATAGACTTTGACCTCTTTTAACCCTCTCTTCTCATTGAGATTCTTTATCCTACTTGCATGAGGAAATTTGATATTTTTGTCTTCCACTTAACTCCCAACAATCAATATTAGTAATAATAAATCCCAACTAAACAATATTAGTTTAGTGTTATCATCTTCACTATAATCTAGTGCTTGGCCCAAAAGATTAGGTCTAGGTGCTTCATTCTAAGAGTGACAGGCATTTCTCTACCTGTTATCTGCATTACACACAGAGGCATAGTAATGAAGCCAGCACATGCTATGCAATGCTCATGCTTCAATACAGTCCTGTTTTCTCAGATTTGTTTTTGATGCTGGCCTAACGGCCTGGCAGCCATACTTGATTAGTGCTCTGTATAGCATTATCACAGTTTTTTTATCTACTCCCCAGGAGGCTCCAAATGTACTTTTATGTAAGTTTATTTTTCCTTTGCTATAACATTTTCAGTACAGTACCTCAGGTGAGCTAGTTATCAAATATCATAGAATTTGTGCTTTCACTATGCCTATTCCTGGTGATAAAAACATAATTTTATCTCTTTTTGAATCTTCCATGTTATGAAGCTCTTTCCCTTAATTTTGTTAATGGAGAACTTGAAGCCCCACCTGTTTGATTTTTTTGGTGGCACTGTGCTGCTGGAGAAGCCCGTAATCAGCTCCTGACACTCCCCAGCCCCAACCAGGGAGAATGGATTGGGGCTAGGTGAACCACCCTATGTTTGCCTGGTAACTGACCACACCTGCCAGCCTCATTAGCAGGAGCTATAAGGCTGGAAGGAAGGAAATGTGGTGTGAGGTAACGTGAGGTAGAGGGGAAAACAAAACAAAACAAAACCAAAACACCACACCACACACGAACCTACCTGCCTAAGAGCAGGAGGGTAGGCTCCGAGGGAATAGGAGCCTCCTAGTCTGTTGCTGGCCAGGCCAGTGGTAGGCCAAGCAGTTGCAAAGCCTGTATATAGTTGGAAATTGGTATTGGGAAATGGATCACAAATAAAGAACACAGGTGTTGAACCAGACTTAAGTGTCCCCGATTCACAGAAGAGAGGGACTAAGGGCCCGAATCCAGAGGGGTGCAGTGTGCACCCTGTTATAGGAACTTTCAAGGTTTCTACTTTTGGTCTATACGGCACAGTCATCAGCAAATCTGATGCCCACCCTGCACACAATTCCTTTGGAAGATCATTTATCATGATGTTAAAGAGGGTTGGGGTAATGACATTCCCCCGTGGGGTTCCATTTGTAATGGAATACATGATGGAAAAGGCTTTCTCTACCTGGATTTGTATAGTTTTTGTGCTTAGAAAATTCCTTGTCCATGTGTACATTCTTCCTGCAGTATCTAGGGTTGCCACTTTTATGCAATAGTCCTCCCCCTAACACACTGTAGGCTTTTTTCTATATACAGAAAGATTACTATAATGTGTTCTTTGGTTTTCAAGCTTTGTGCTTCTGTCTCTATCCATATGGTGTGGTCTGTCACACGCCTACTCTTCAGAATCCACTTTGTGTTCAATCTCTGAGCCTATTTCTTTCTAAGTGTGCTATTAATCTCTTTGTCACCAGTTTTTCCATAGTTTTACCTAAACATGCCATGCGGGCAATTGGTCCGTATGCCTCAGGCCTACAGCACATCTTGCGTGGTTTCCTCACTGGTACAATAAACATGTTTCCAGTCCCTAGATATTTTCTCTTTCCTCCATATTCTTTTGTATAATTTTTGTATTTACCTCCAGCTTTTATCACTTAGGTGTTTGAGCATTTCAAAGCTTATTTCATCGCTGCTTGGTGCGGTGCTGTTGCTACTGATTATCATTTTTTGGAGTTCCCTCATGCAGAAGTTTTCATTTAAGATAAGATCCACATTCTCTTCATCTCATCATTATCATTAAGGGGAATGTTCTTTTCCTTTCCCTAATTTCTATCCTCTGATCTTAGTCATTACTGACTTTTTGAAACATGGCAGCCAGAGTTTTCTCTTTTTTTTCTTTTGGAACTTATTGCTCTATGGCCTTCCACTTGGTATTGAGTGATTGCAAGTCTTTATTCCATTCTGTAGCCTTTATTTAATTTGAATTGATAGTTTTGTGTTAAATCATAGGGAGTCCAGCTCCTGTGTTGCCACAGTTTTAAGATCAACAGGGTGGAAATCACTCTTAGATTTGGAAACTCTAGGAACACACGAAGAATGAAGACAGTGACCATACACACACACACAGACTCACAAGTAAAAAGTTTTACTAAGCAGATGATAAAGGTTACAATCACACATGCGTATACAAAACTTGAGGGAGCCCATGCAATAGCTGCTGCTATATTCATGTTCACATACTCAAAGATGTTGTAGAGTCTGGTGGCTCTTTCAACAGCTGGTGATTAATAGAAGGGTGGTTCCTGTTGGGGTCTTCATAATGAGGTCTTACCTCAAGGTCTTCCCACCCTATCCATACCAGGGAACTCTTTTTATCTTGTGTTAGGCATGGTTAAAAGAACCTTATGCGTATACATGTGGGTTCCAACCTCCTTGTCCTTATCTGTACTTCCACATCCCATAAATGTTGGGGTGCCCCGCTTTTCATAGGTTGTTTTCTTATTCTCATTATGTAAATGTTAATAACGTGCTGAACATGCTTCCATGGTGACCTGCAATCTGAACAGAACTTTCCGTGATGTTATAGTCAGGTGTCTTGCAGTCTAGATGGGTACCTTTTGGTATATTTTTCCAGAGCATCACCTATTGGCACATCCTTTACAGTATTCTGGTAACTTTACTGGCATAGAGTCATTCCTCGGTCATCTACCTATGTCAAGCCTCCTTAAGTCTGAGGCCTAGAGTAGCTAATCTGAAATCTTACAGGCCTTAGCCTGTAGGTCTTGCATTACAGCTTTGCTTTACTTATATATCTAATACACACTCATCACTCCTAAACACTTGTCATCCTTATACTCTTATAATCCTATCCCACTTATCTATTCCTATACCTACAATTTATCACACATTGATTACATATGAAATAGCATGAGTTAACCATGACAACAGGATGATACAATTAAATGATAAAATGAACAATTCATTTTCTGAAGTTGCTTGTATACCTCCATATCATTATTGTACTGGTATTGTTCACTTTCCCACAGTATTTCATTCAGCTTTCAATTTTTTCCCTTTTTATAGCACTTTGTGCAACTGCCATACTTTTTTTATATGTATATTCAGGGTGATCGCAGTAGCTTGAATAAAAGAAAAGAGCTCAGATCTTCACCCACCACTCAATTCAAACAGAAACTTCCAATTATGTACCCATAGATCACCAGCTCTCACCTGCAGTGTGATGGGAAGAAGTTGACTGCTATGCCATACACTTGCATCCAGGCAATGCCATACTCACTTCCATCAAATGGTGATTCCATCAAGTCATGGCACCCAGAAAGATAATGGAGTAAATAATCAATTTGTAAGCATGTAGAAGATAATAAGGTGACAAGTAACAGTCAACATGGATTTGTCAAAAACAAATCATGTCAAGCCAACCTTACATCCTTCTTTGACAGTGTAACAAGCCTCGTGGCTGGGGGAAAGCAGTAGATTCTATATATCTCAACTTTAGTAAGGCTTTTGATAACATCTCATATGAACTTCTCACAAGCAAATCAGGGAAATATATTCTAGACAAACCTATTGTAAGGTGGATGCACAACTGGTTCGAAAACTACTTAGAGTTATCAATGGTTCATAGTCAAGCTGGAAGAGCATATTGAGTGAGGTCTGCAAGGATCTGTCCTGGATCTGATTCTATTCAATATCTTCATAAAGGATTTGGATAATGGCCTAGAGAGTACACTTATTACATTTGAGGATAATACCAAATTGGGAGGGGTTGAAAGCATGTTGGAGGACAGGATTAGAATTCCAAATGATCTTGATAAACTAGAGAAATGGTATGAAATAAATAAGATGACATTCAATAAGGACAAATGCAAAGTACTACACTTAGGAAGGAATCAATAGTATAAATAGAAGATGGGAAATGACTGCCTAGGAAGGAGTACTGCAGAAAAGGATCTGGGGCTTATACTGGAACACAAACTAAATACGAATCACCAATATAATACTGTTGCAAAAAAACAAACAAACAAAACTGAAAATCATTATGGGATGTATTAGCAGGAGTGTTGTAAGCAAGACACAAGACGTAATTCTTCCAACCCACTCAGCACTGATAAAGGCTCAGCTGGAATACTGGGTCGAAGTCTGGGCACCACTCTTCAGGAAAGATGTGTACAAATTGGAAGAATTTCTCCAGAGGAGAACCACAAAAATGATTAAAGGTCTAGAAAACATGACCTATGAGGGAAAGATTATAAAAAACTGGTTTGTTTAATCTGGAGAGGAGAAAACTGACGGGGGACATAAGTCTTCAAGTACATAAAAGGTTCTTATAAAGAGGAGGGTGTTAAATTGTTCTTATCCACTGAGGACAGGACAATAAATAATAGGCTTAAATTGCAGCAAGGAAAATTTAGGTTAGACATTAGGAAAAACTTCTTAACTGTAAGGTAGTTAAACCCTGGAACAAATTACCTAGGTAGATTGTGGAATCTCCATCATTGGAGGTTGTTTAACCTGTTCTTAAAAAACACCTGTCAAAGATGATCTAGATAATACTTAGTCCTGCCTCAGTGCAGGGGACTGGGGTAGATCACCTATCAAGGGCCCTTCTAGTCCTACATTTCTATGATTCTATAATCTTCATCATTTTCAGAGAATGCTTGGGCCATCTAGCCCCTTATTTTGGTGTAATTTCAACAGGCCTCACTGATTTCATTGCCTTAAAATGTCAAAGATATTCTGGATCTAGACAACTTATATCCCAATGTGCGTCACACAGGTCCTCCATCTACTACTGTGCAACTCCTAGTCTTGCAGAAGTCCTGCTGCCCCCATCTGCTATATTTCCTGGCTTAATCACACTGGTCTTCCAAAGGACAGAATCTAACCCTTAGCCCTAATCAGAATGCCATAAATACCTTATAAAAAGACACAATGCTCCATTTTCTCTCTTGGGACCCAAGTCTACCCCATTTACTAGCATTGCCAACTTTGGTTGGACAAACTCCTGGAGATTTCATCACATGACAATCTTTAATTATAGATTAATCTTTAATTCCTGGAAACTCCAGGACAATCTGGGAGGGTTGGCAACCCTACGTATACTCATCATGCTAAACTGAAGTCAGTGGGCATTTAGCCATTGACTTCAATGGGGCCAAGACTTTACCAATGAGTACTTTACTTTGCAAGTACGCACATGGAAACCAAAGGGGCTTGTCATGGAGTGAGGCACTGTTCATTGTGAGGGATTGTGGCAGAATCTTGCCCATAATAAATAAGGCAGTAATTTCCTATGAAGAATACAACTTTTGAAAGCTGACAGTTGACTTGATACGCTATTTGTGGTATATGATCTCACTGTATTTCCTAGAGAAAATGCTTAAAACAACCTTAATACTTAAGCCATCATCTCAGAATCTGTAGTCACATTGAATGACATGTGAATGAAGGCTGATTGCTATTTGCTTAACTACATTACTATTATAAGCAACCAAAGTAAATAAATAAATGTTGGCTTTAACATTAGAAAAGCATTTTATAAATTAAACTCCTGCTGTTTTGCACATTCTCAGCTCATTACTAAGACCAAACAACATATTCATTATCTGACACTTGCGTATGAACATCAGTCACTGGAAACAGAAACAGAAGGTGTGTAGGCTGGATTATTTTTAATATAGTTTTTTCAGTTAAAGTTCATTTGTATGATAAAGTAAATTGCATTATTTTGTAGACTTGTACAGATGACAATTAGAACATTTGGGGGGTTTAGAATATCATATCATGTGTTTATATTCTAGGTAAGAAACTCAGTGAGTTTAGCTATTTAAGATGCCCTCATTCTAGCTCTGCAGTTAACAGGTTGTGAGATTATAAAATAATTGTAAGGGTTGTGAAGGAACTTGTGTGACAGATATTGCAATGTATTTGTTGGTTCATATTCTTCATTTTAAATCCTTAAAACCCAATAGAAAAGCCTAAGCAATGTGCATTTATGTAAAGGGTTATTCAGTATTGGGAATCAGTTACCAGAATTAGGAAGAGCCATTTTTATTTAGTCCGACATCCCATATATTAAACTAAGATTCCTTCTTGAGCTATAGAAACTTTATCATGTTGAAAGGCTCTGGTTTTCAAACTTAACTGAGACCTTATGTGAATCAAATGCTTTCCAATGTGTCTCTTTTCTGCTGAAGATTTAACAATATGAATAATAAATAAATGATTAATACTTAACTCTTCTATGGCTCTCTTCATCCTCAGAGGTTTTACAAAACTAAAAATAATTCTGTGAGACAGATGTGTCATTATCATCGTTCTGCAATTACAGTGTCCCTTACATTGAAGGATTAGTACTTTTTTCTTTTGCCTGTCATCAACTAACACCAAGATAAGTCAGCTGATCCTTTCCATGATGAAATGCACAATCTTGCTCCCAAAGAAGTAAATGGAAGAATTTCAGGGTAAGGATGATCAGATCCTTAGGTTTGAAAGAGGGTATTTCTTTGGCCAGCTCTACACTAAAAAGTTACATCAATCCAGATATGTCACTTGGGGATGTGAAAAATCTACACCCCTGAACAATGTAGTTAAGCTGATCTAACCTCCAGTGTAGACAGTGCTAGGTCAATGGAAGAAGTCCTACCTATTGCCTCTCAGGGAGGTGGGTTAACTACAGTGATGGTAGAACCTCTCCCAGTGTCTACACCTGAAGCGCTATTCCTACCTACATGCCTCCAGCTTTCACCCTGACCACACCACACGATCCATTGTCTACAGCCAAGCTCTGCGATACAACCGCATTTGCTCCAACCCCTCAGACAGAGACAAACACCTACAAGATCTCTATCAAGCATTCTTACAACTACAATACCCACCTGCAGAAGTGAAGAAACAGATTGATAGAGCCAGAAGAGTTCCCAGAAGTCACCTACTACAGGACAGGCCTAACAAAGAAAATAACAGAACGCCACTAGCCGTCACCTTCAGCCCCCAACTAAAACCTCTCCAACGCATTATCAAGGATCTACAACCTACCTGAAGGATGACCCAACACTCTCACAAATCTTGGGAGACAGGCCAGTCCTTGCCTACAGACAGCCCCCCAACCTGAAGTGAATACTCACCAGCAACCACATACCACACAACAGAACCACTAACCCAGGAACCTATCCTTGCAACAAAGCCTGTTGCCAACTGTGCCCACATATCAATTCAGGGGACACCATCACAGGGCCTAATAACATCAGCCACACTATCAGAGGCTCGTTCACCTGCACATCTACCAATGTGATATATGCCATCATGTGCCAGCAATGCCCCTCTGCCATATACATTGGTCAAACTGGACAGTCTCTACGTAAAAGAATAAATGGACACAAATCAGATGTCAAGAATTATAACATTCATAAACCAGTCGGAGAACACTTCAATCTCTCTGGTCACGCGATTACAGACATGAAAGTTGCCGTATTACAACTGAAAAACTTCAAATCCAGACTCCAGCGAGAGTCATTTGCAAATTGGATACAATTAACTTAGGCTTGAATAGAGACTGGGCGTGGCTAAGTCATTATGCAAGGTAACCTATTTCCCCTTGTTTTTTCCTCCCCTCCTCCCCTCCTCCTCAGATGTTCTTGTTAAACCCTGGATTTGTGCTGGAAATGGCCCACCTTGATTATCATACCCATTTTAAGGAGAGTGATCACTTTAGATAAGCTATTACCAGCAGGAGAGTGGGGTGGGGGGAGAGAAAACCTTTTGTAGTGATAATCACCCATTTTTTCATGGTTTGTGTGTATAAAAACATCTTCTCTATTTTCCACAGTATGCATCCGATGAAGTGAGCTGTAGCTCACAAAAGCTTATGCGCAAATAAATTTGTTAGTCTCTAAGGTGCCACAAGTACTCCTTTTCTTTTTGCAAATACAGACTAACACGGCTGTTACTCTGAAATACAGCAGAGCAGCTGCAGCAGTGTAGCAGTTTAAGCGCAGACATCACCTTTCTGTTTTAACTCACCAGATTGCTTGCTTGTGTTTTAGTGGACGTTACACTAGGACAAAGAACCAAGAGAGAAATACTAAACAGGGGGAAAATTGAGGATAAGTCTCAGGCTATTGTCTTTTCCCAGAAACTGGAAGCTAACATGTTTCCAGTAATATAAGTCTTGAGAATCCTATGATAAATTTGCATTTTAAGCAGCATTCAAACTGGGGAACTAAAAGTCTGGGTACACTCCCTCTCTCATCGAGTCCTCAGTCATCACAGCTGTTCTCCCCCATACTTTACCCAACTTACTTCTTCCCCCGCCCCCCGCCGCCTTTTGTATCAAGGAAGTACAATAAAATGTGTAAATAACATTTTTATATCCCTGTACCTATCTACACATCTAAATTCAGGATCAGAGGCTCAGATCTTCAGTTGGACCAGAGGTCTGTTTGGAAGGTGCCATTTTGCACCAGGGAGTCAGGAGGGGAGTGGTTTACAGCCACTGAACAAATTGATTTCTAGGTTTACTGGCCAAACTGAAAATAATGTGGTTAAGTTTGAACTGAAACAGATTTTTCTCAATTTCTTGGCAAAATGAAAAATGGGGGTGGGAGGGGGGATTGTTCAGGTCACAACAAAACATTTTGAATATTGATTCAAAATAGTTCTTTGAAATGAAATGTCAAATCAAAAATGATGTTTTCAAAATAAAAAGCTGAATGTTGTCATTTTGATTAAACACTTTCAAAATGCTTGGTTTGTGGGGGTTGGGGGAGTTGGAAATTTGTGTTTTCAAATTTTTTTGAGTGAAACTGTTTGCCAAATACAAACTGAATTTGTGAATAGTTTTAGGGCTCATCCCAAAATGCATATTTTTGATGAACATGCTGTTTGCTGAAGATTTTTGTTCAGCTCTAACAGCCAGCTGTATACAGATTTCTCCTTGTTGGCTATTTATACCAGTTTACCAGCCTCTTAGTGCCACAGGAGCACACAAAGTTATGTCTACACTGCAATCAACCCCCCATAGCTGGCCTGTGTCAGCTGATTTGGGCTTGTAGGGCTCAGGCTATGAGGCTATAAAACTTCAGTGTAGACATTTGGGCTCAGGCTCTGGGACTCTTCCCCTACATGGGGCCACAGTACTTGGGCTCCAGCCTGAGCCCAGCCATTTCCATTGTGGTTTTATAGTCCTGCAGCCTGATCCATGCAAGCACAAGTCAGCTGGCAGAGGCCAGCTGTGGGTGTTGAATTGCAGTAGAGACTTATCCAAAGGGGCCAGAGTGGTGGCCATGATCTGGACCTGAATGGGAAAAGTGAATCTCGTCAGAATGGAATAAGTATGATAGTACCCAAAATGTATGGACTTAGTTTAGATTGAAGTTGTTTGAGTGTCTGAGAATGATATGCAGTTTGTCCTCAGGGTTTAGTACCTGGGAAGGTACAGGGATACAGTGAGTGGTATAGAATTTCCCTTGGGTATGTGGTACTTCTCTGCCCATTAGCTCCAAAGATGAGAAGATCTGGGTCATTTTAGAATGGCATTTTATCAGTGGATTGCCACTCAGTATTACTAAAGAAATGATTTAAACGTAGTGTAAATATATGCTGCACATTCTGCCTATCTACCTCTCCTCCCACAAAATAATAGTTACATGATATGTCTTCTGGGGCAACAATGAGGATGCCAGATATATTCCATGTCATGGAGTTTATTTTCCATACAGCTGCAGTGGACGCACCCTTCACTATGTGGTAAACAAATGTTTCTCCCCTGGTATGCATACACACATGCACACACACACACACTCAACATATCAATTAACAGAATTTAGTAAAACAAAATCTAAGGGCTGAATACTACTGTTTATTGCTCTTGAACTGATTTGGAGCCCACATTAGCTTCACAGATTTGTGCACTTTATCTTAAAACAAAGTGTAGTGATTTTGAATTGCATTTCCCCCACTTCTGTACACCAGGACTGAGGAAGACATAATATTCTCAGTTCATATTGGTTCAGTAATATATTGGAGACACAAAGTGCCATGAAGAGCTGACCCATTAAACTGCAATGTGCATGTAACACCTGAAACCTATGAGGAAATTACATTGTCAGAGTGTTTTCAAGGTATCAAACCCACTTAACTGTATACAAGGCTTGATTTTCTGACTGAACTTCTGCCATTCCCTTTGACTTCAGTTCAAGTTATGGGTGCTCAGCTCTTTTGAAAATTAGGCCTATGCCATTTTACTCAGCTGAAACCCACATCTAGTCTCAAGATTAGAACTGTCTGAAACTACCTTTCTCACATACAAAATTGCCTTTTGGGGGGGGGGGGGAGAGGGTAGGAGAAAGCAGAGGAGCAGGTTTTTTTTTTAAATGAAACTGCAAAATGTTAAAAAAAAAGTCAAAACTGACAAAACTCTGATTCTTTGATAGGACAGGAATGTTTTGTTCACTGCTCTGCTGACAATATATTTAAAGTTAACTAGCTCAAGACCTAACTAGCTGAAAATGGTCAAATCCGCACTTTTAGCAGCTTGTGCTTATAAAGAACTGATCCTAGGCACCTGCAGATACTCCAACTTCCTGGGGGCCCTGGCTCTCAGGGGCTTCAGCAGAAGTAGGACTTAAAATGGGGACCATAAAACCGCAAGCCATACCAAGTTAGAGGTGATACAAGCACTTCTACTTTAGCCAAAGTAGGGTGGTACTCACCCTCCCATAGCTATACTGACAGTGAAGTCCTAAAAGCAGTAAAAAGTAATAGAAACTTATTTTTTGAAAGAAAAAGGCCAGACTCAGTTACCCCTATTCATGTTAGGTAGCATTTTGTTCCATAAATATTTCCAGTGACTTCAGTGAGGGCTATTTATGGAGTAAGGTGCTATTCAACAAAACATGTATAAGGTTATCAGAAGTTGGCCCAGAGTAAGCAGCTGTGTACCAGGGAGCTGATCAGCTGACTGATAGTGTCATATTTATAGAGACTCTTCTTCTGACCAAAAATCACACTTTAAATGGGCAATCTCAAGGCTACATTAAAATTAGACCTAACAGCTGTGTTTGGGTTGCAGGCTGGTGTGTGCACAAAGCCATATTTCTCTCCTCACCCTCTCTCCTTGTATGCAAGCAAGATATTGAAATATATAAGTACCGTTCTTCACAAGTACCATAGACAGTAAGCTTTTTGTAACCTTCACACCTTGCATGGTTACCAGAACAGAACAAAGAGAGCACTAGGTAATCAAAAGCTTCTGATCAAAATAAGCAAAATAAGCATAGGCCCTGCCTGCATGATATTTGGGACATGCGGGAGAGAGATGGAGTTTTATCAGCAATGCAGTCCTCGCCTTGGAGAGCTGATAGATTTATTAGGATCAAAATGGAAGTAAGTGTAAGCTGCTAGAAGGGGTCAACCGGGTCTAACAGCACTGAAGGCCTTTACCATGCAAGATGTTTAGTCCAGAGCTTTGGTCTCAGATTTAAAGATTCACATGTTATAATAAACAAAAAGAGATTTAATAGAAACCCAGCTCTTTAACAACCCTTTTTCCCTTTCTATAATTCCTCCTCAGCAGCTTCTCACCTTCAAACCTGAGGGAGGCTGTCTTCTTTAGAGCTACTTGCTTTAACCCCAGGCACTTCACTAACCTTCAGGAGTCCACCTTGCCTAATTGCCCCACCCTTCATCTTTAGCATAGCTGCAAGGAAGTTAATTCTCTGTCTATCTTAGGTACTTACATGGCCGATATTATTGTAGCATCCGAGCACCTCACAGTCTGGAATGTATTTATCCTCACAACACCCCTGTGAGGTAGGGAAGTGCTATCATCCCCATTTAACAGATGGGGCAATGAGGCACAGAGAGGCTGAGTGATTTGCCCAAGGTCACGCAGGAAGCCTGTGGTGGATCAAGGACTTGAACCCAGCGCACTCAAGTTCTTCCTTTCCCTGCCAGTACCTCAGAAGCAATTTTTAGAAATATATGTTTCTGAGGTAGGTGTCATTAGGTGCCTGTCAATCTTGGCTTTGTCCCTATAATAAGCTTTAATTTTCTCAGGCAGTTTATTAAATGAGAGAGAGAGAAAAATTAGTGTGTGTCAGTGGGAGAGAGAGATTTTGCTAATTACAATGTTGCAAAACATTCTTAGGAATACTGTAACTGAAAAGTATCTGGAGACAGAGGGACAACAGATTTGTGAAAGTACTATCATAGGCATATCTGTAAATATGAGGGCAATCTTGAAAAACATCCATATTGTAAAGGAAAGTTTTCTGACTTTCAGAGTTAACACATTTCTTTCCCTGTGTGGGGGAAGGGGGAGAAGCCTTTATTAGGCTGATCCACTGATGGGACTATAGCTCAGTCAATGCAACAGCAGTGTGGCAGCAGTAATAAAGATTAGAAATATTAAATGCTTCAGATACTTGTTATTCTGTAGGAGGTATGTGAAGGGGTACACCTGGACTTTGTGGATTCCTACATGAGGACCCTGGGCCCCACTATACCCCACACAGGAAGTATTGAAGTGATGGAAAGGAGCAGAGAAGGTGGATCCTCCGGGTCTGTCTAAAGAGGCCTTACAGAAGCAGCCAATCAGAGCCCAGTAGGCTTAGATAAAAGGAGCTGCAGGGCCTTAACACATCAGTTCCTGGCTGGGACCAGAGGGGTGGGGCAAGGCAGGGCAGGGCAGGGCAGGGCAGGGAGCTCTTCTCTGGCCAAAGTAGCTTAAGGGATTGGCAGAGTTTGGGTCTGGCTGCATTTACTTAAGAAGGGTTTGCAGGGGGCAGGGGGAGAGAGGACATAAGAGCCTTAACCCTGATAGAAGGGAGGAGCTAAAAGGGGCCACGTAGGAAGAGGACCAGGGAAGCAGCAGCAATAAACTGAAATTGAGCAATGCGTAGCTGCTGTTTATATGGTCCTTGGGTTGGAACCCAAAGTAGTGGGTGGGCTTGGGTTCCCCCACTGGCCACAGTGACATAAACCCCAAGACGGGGACAGGGCTTATTTGCAAGCCTGAACAAAAGGCTGAATTTAAAGGGCCCAAAGCTGGGACTGAAGACCCTAGTGAGGGCAACTGGGACTGTTCATTTATTGGGCTCTTTATTACCACAGAAGGGGTTCATTTGGACTTTGTGACTTGGCTGGAGGGCCAAGCAGTGAAGACCCATCCAGGTCAGCCGACAGCCTCCAGGAAGCACCAAGGGTGAGAAAAGAACTGCAATACCACATCCAGCCATTAGGAGTGCCCCCATTGCAACGTGATAAAAGATCTTATTCCCACTGGTAGAAAGCACACTCTATCTCCTGCTAGGTGGTAGGAAAGGTGACAATATTTCCATGAATTAGGTGCCTGAAGGTTTGCCAAGAACACTTGGGGTAAAATCTGAAGCCAATGGCAAAACTCCTATTGACTTCAGTGGGGCTAGGATTTCATGCTTGGTCAGCTAACAGGAATTTTGGAGAATGTCTATAATCCACATGCAGTCATCATGCAGGGAGGTAGAAGAAAAAGGTTAAAAGAAATAACAGCAAAAAGAAAAGCATATAATGAAAAATCTGTAAAAACTGGTTATAAAACATTGGAAAACCCTATTCATGCTCAAGTCACCTCCTTGAATATTTCATCTTTATGGATATTTTGTGCTACACATCTGGAAAGAGCCTTTCCTCATTAAAACTCCTTCATAAAACTTTCCCCAGTTTTATGTCCTGGAATTAAAGACTTCATATTCGCCTTGAGTAGACTCAGCTATGTTGCATACAATGGTCCTGATTCTCTGTTGCCTGGCATGAAGTATGATCATTTAGGGAGGGATTTTCAAATGCACTCAGCATTAGCTGCATGCTGCTCCCACTGAAATCTGCATAATTTTGACCAACCACTTTTGGAAGTATTCACTCCACTGTGTGTGCCACACAAAGTGGGTACAGCACAGCACCACTGGTGCAGGTGACTGGATAATTTGGATTGGGTATCATTTCACACTCATTTTGAGCAGGTTTAAACGACCACACAAGGTACAAAGCCGTGATAATCAGGATTCTAGGGCTGGATTCCTCATTGCTCATCAGCCCCTTTGTGCCAACTCAAAGTGGCTGCCAAGCAGCTCCAAAGCTATCAGGAAAATATCGCTTGTGTAGTGCTTCTTTACTCAGTGTGCCCTAGACAGCTCGTTAGCCCTACCCATCACAGGAGCCCTCAGCATGTGGAGTGTACTGGTGGCAAGTGTACTCTGTCAGGGGCAAATGCCCCAGCTATTTCCTGACCGTTCCAATGCTGACTGTTCTTCCATGTTGATAGCAATAAAAACACATGGTAACCATATGGTGGTCGGGGAATCAAATCAACAGCAGCAACACTATGCTCGTACCACAGAATCCTAACCAGTGAACACACACAGTCATCTGAGGGGGTGCTGAGTGCCTCTGAGTTGGGGGCCCTGATTCATCCACTGCACCAGAGCCGAGCCCAGTGCAAGGGACTGGGGACAGGAGTTAGGTTTCCAATATTATGTTGTATAACACTGCTGGGAAAAAATTTGGCCCTCAGCACAGGCTGGGTCAGTTCTCAGCTCTATCTAAAATTGAGCCCCAGCTGCCATGGCCATTGTGTGAATTACTCTGCAACACATAATACAGAGTTTCTCTTCTGATACAATGAATTTAAATCCTCCATATTTTCTCAGTAGCCATAGCCGAAATTATTTTCAGATGCAACGCTATACATCTGGGCAGGAGGGAACTGACTCCATTGAATACAGGAACAAAAACTTACTGCAAAATAAGGTTTTTTTATCTAGGAAAAATAATCTTACCCCACATATGTAGTATACACAATTCCTAAAATAGAATGTAATGCAAACTTTCCACAAACACACATGCACAGGTTGAAATCAAACTAGTGAAATCTGTAAACATTTTTAAAGTAGGAAAATATGGAATTGTAAACAAATAATCACTAATCTGCATTAAAATGCAGTCAAATTTTCTCATGGATAAGTATTTTGTTTTCATTCTGTTGTAATGCAATTAAATCAATATGGAATAAAAAACAGATTTCAGTGAATGAAGCAGCTAAAATCCTTACTGTTTCTGTGTTTCATTTCCTTAGACTCTTCCTATGATACAGGAATATTTTGACAGAAATTGTAACTAAGAATACTGAGCTGTGCCTTGCTTTGAAATATAAGGTTCTTGCATCACAATTCACAGCTGTTCCACATTCATATTTTGTTTATTTCAGACTCAAATTCACCTCTAGCTTACACAAATCTGGTTTTATCAACAATGTAAATAGTTGACAGGTTACCTCCTGATTATGTGATTATAGGAAAATTTACACTTTATACATGCTAATGAAAATAATATTTATAATTTTAAAATTGACCTGCAAGTGATTAAAAATGGTATTGTTCTTCTATAAAGAAAACTTGGAAGGTTTTTATGTTTTTAAAGTATTTTTCTGCTTGTTTTTTTTACATTAAGAAGTCAGGTCATGTCTACCCTGGAAAGCTCTGTGAAGTTGGGAGACCTGTTGAAATTATGACATCACAAGAGACCGAAAACAGAGCAATGAAGAGGGAAAGGGACATGGAATTTGGTTGTATAACTGTCATAAATATAAAGGGAAGGGTAAACCCCTTTGAAATCCCTCCTGGCCAGGGGAAAGCTCCTCTCACCTGTAAAGGGTTAAGAAGCTAAAGGTAACCTCGCTGGCACCTGACCAAAATGACCAATGAGGAGACAAGATACTTTCAAAAGCTGGGAGGAGGGAGAGAAACAAAGGGTCTGTGTCTGTCTGTAGTCGTTTTGGCCAGGGACAGAACAGGAATGGAGTCTTAGAACTTTTAGTAAGTAATCTAGCTAGGTATGTGTTAGATTATGATTTCTTTAAATGGCTGAGAAAAGAATTGTGCTGAATAGAATAACTATTTCTATCTGTGTATCTTTTTTGTAACTTAAGGTTTTGCCTAGAGGGGTTCTCTATGTTTTTGAATCTAATTACCCTGTAAGATATCTACCATCCTGATTTTACAGGGGGGATTTCTTTATTTCTATTTACTTCTATTTTTTATTAAAAGTCTTCTTGTAAAACACTGAATGCTTTTTCATTGTTCTCAGATCCAAGGGTTTGGGTCTGTGGTCACCTATGCAAATTGGTGAGGCTTTTTATCCAACATTTCCCAGGAAAAGGGGGGGTGCAAGTGTTGGGAGGATTGTTCATTGTTCTTAAGATCCAAGGGTCTGGGTCTGTAGTCACCTAGGCAAATTGGTGAGGCTTTTTACCAAACCTTGTCCAGGAAGTGGGGTGCAAGGTTTTGGGAAGTATTTTGGGGGGAAGGACACGTCCAAACAGCTCTTCCCCAGTAACCAGTATTAGTTTGGTGGTGGTAGCGGCCAGTCCAAGGATAACGGGTGTAATATTTTGTACCTTGGGGAAGTTTTGACCTAAACTGGTAAAGATAAGCTTAGGAGGTTTTTCATGCAGGTCCCCAAATCTGTACCCTAGAGTTCAGAGTGGGGGAGGAACCTTGACAATAACTCACTCTATTTTTTTGTTATCACCTTTTAAATTCTAATGACTAATGAGCTCTTTGGTAAAAGGATATCTTTGTTACAGAGGCAACTCCTCTAATGTGGGGGAGTTCATAATAAACATCCCATAAAGAAAGAAAGAAACTGGGAAGACCAGCTTTCAGATTCCTAATATTTTCCATGCCATATATATTTATATAAAAAAATCCTTTCCAGACCACCTTTACTTTTTCTCCTTTACTGTTCTTTTGTTGTAGCCCTTATTTTGGGTCACTAGCACATCTTTAAAGAGCAAATTTTAGTTTTAGTCAAAGAGCAAGTGGATAATTATATTCTATATCAGTTGAATTTGCTTGGATCTTCCATATATATTTTAATTAGGACTATCAAGCAATTAAAAAAATAATCACAGTTAATCACATGATTAATCGCGCTGTTAAGCATTAATAGAATATCATTTATTTAAATATTTTTGGACATTTTCTACATTTTCAAATATATTGATTTTAATTACAACACAGAATACAAATTTAATTAATGCATTATTATTTTAACGAGCATCATCAGCATGGAAGCATGTCCTCTGGAATGGTGGCCGAAGTATGAAGGGGCATAGGAATATTTAGCATATCTGGCACTTAAATACCTTGCAATGCCAGCTACAAAAGCGCTATGCAAACGCCTGTTCTCACTTTCAGGTGACATTGCAAATAAGAAGCAAACAGCATTATCTCCCATAAATGTAAACAAACTTGTTTGTCTTAGGGCTGGTCTACTCTACATCATTAGATTGACATTCCCCGCATTAGGACAAATTTATAATGTGTGTGTCTACACTACCGAGCCCTTCCCGCTGACCTAAAGGCCTTTTAAAATCAATGTCCGTACTCCACCTCAACGAGAGGAGTAGCACTAGATTCAATCGTCCCAGGTTGAATTAGGGGTAGTGTAGACACAGCACAGTGTATTTCAATTTGTTTGGCCTCTGGGAAGTGTCCCAGAGTGCTCCAATGTGTCCGCTCTGGACAGCACTTTCAACTCCACTGCACTTCAGTCAAGTAAACAGGAAAAGCCCTGGGAAGTTTTCAATTTCATTTGCTGTTTGATCAGCGTGGAGAGCTCACCACCACAGCTGACCATGGCTGTCTCTGTTCAATGTTTGTTAGCATAATAAAATGCATGAATTGAGGACAAGAGACTCTTTATTCATTGTGCTCACTATGGTTGGTGGAGGTCTAGTTTACAGAGCAGTACATGCGAAAAAGGGAGCAGGTTGGTAAGGAATAACACACAGAACTGTCACATCAGTGTTGCATCATTCATGAAACAGGTTTTCAAAGCCTCTCGGAGATACAGTGTACCTTGAAGTGCTCTTCTTATTGCCCTGGTGTCTGGCTGCTCATAATTAGCAGCCAGGCAATCTGCCTCAACCCCCACACCCCGCCAGAAACTTTTCCCCCTTACTTTCACAGATCTTATGTAGAACACAGCAAGCAGCAACAACAATAGGAATATTGCTTTTGCTGAGGTCTAACCTAGTGAGTAAACTGCGCCAGCGCCCCTTTAGACATCCAAAGGCACATTCTGCCACCATTCTGCACTTGCTCAGCCTCTGGTTTAACTGCTCCTTACTGCTCTGCAGGGTACCTGTGTACGGCTTCATGAGCCATGGGAGCAAGGGGTAGGCTGGGTCTCCAAGGGTAACTATTGGCATTTCAACATCACCAAAGGTAATTTTCTGATCTGGGAAGTAAGTTCCTTCTTGTGGCTTTCTGAAGAGACTGGAGTTCCTAAAGATGCGCTCGTCATGTACCTTTCCCGACCATCCCACGTTGATGTCAGTGAAACGGCCCCTGTGATCCACTAGTGCTTGCAACACCATTGAAAAGTAGCCCTTTCGGTCTATGTTATCTTTAGCAAGGTGATCTGGTGCCAAGATAGGGATGTGTGTTCCATCTATCGCCCCACCACAGTTAGGGAACCCCATCACGGCAAAGCTATCCACTATATCCTCCACGTTTTCTAGAGTCACTACCCTTCTTAGCAAAAGTGAATTGATTTCCCTGGCTAATTGGATCACAGCAGCCCCCACAGTAGATTTACCCACTCCAAACTGATTCCCGACTGACCGGTAACAATCTGGAATCGCAAGCTTCCACAGGGCTATCACTGCTCACTTCTCAACTGTCAGAGCAGGTCTCACTTTGGTATTTCTGCGATTCAGGGCTGGGGAAAGAAATTAGCAAAGTTCCATGAAAGTGTCATTACAGATTCAAAAGTTATGCAGCCACTGTTCCTCATCCCATACCTGCATCACGATGTGATCCCACCAGTTAGTGCTTGTTTTCCTGGCCCAGAAGTGGCGTTCCACTGTGTCAACAAGTCTGGCTGCCACTGCCAGTATGTGCAAATTTCTCCGTTCCATGGCTTCCAGCACAGCTATTTGCATGGCATCACATTCTTCTGCGCAGCTGGTCCTGGCTAGGCACTGCAACTATTACAGGACGATGTGTGAGGTGTTTGTGGGTGGGGTCCATGCTTGCTGTGCTATGGCGTTTGCAAGAGTAACCCAGACTTAGGCACGAAAATGATTGTTTGACATTGCTTTGAGGGACGGAGGGAGGGAGGAGACAAGTGCATCATGGGAGGCTGATGATATGTACCCAAAACACCTCACAAAAATGTTTTTGTCCCATCAGGCTTTGGGAGCCTAACCCAGAATTCCAATAGGCAGCAGGAACTGTGGGATAGCTGACCACAGTGCATCGCTCCGTAAGTCATGCTACTCATGGTAGTGGGGATGCACTCCATTGACGGAATGTGCATAGTGGGGACATACACCACCGATTTTGTAAAATCAGAGGCTACAGGTCAACTTTAATAAATTCAACCTAATTTTGTAGTGTAGACAAGCCCTTAGTGGTTGGCCAAACAAAAGGTAGGACTGAGTGGGCTTGTAGGCTCCAAAGTTTTACATTGTTTTGTTTTTGAGTGTAGTTATGTAACAAAAAAATCTACATTTGTAAGTTAAACTTTCACAATAAAAAGATCGCACTTTAGTATTTGTATGAGGTGAATTGAAAAATACAATTTCTTTTATCATTTTTACAGTGCAAATATTTGTAATCAAAATAATAATATAAAGTGAGCACTGTACACTTTGTATTCTGTGTTGTAATTGAAGTAAATATATTTGAAAATATAGAAAAACATCCAAAAATATTTAATACATTTCAATTGACATTCTATTGTTTAACAGTGCAATTAAATCTGTGATTAATTTTTTTAATCACAAATAACTTTTTTAGTTAATCACATGAGTTAACTGAGGTTAATTGACAGTCCTAATTTTAATAATTGATATGGGGTGGAAAGGTGCATGCCTGTAGATGTATTTCCTGAGACTAAAAGAAGAACTTTCTCACAGAAATGCTTTTATATCAGAAGCCTTCAGTCCTACCTTTTGAATTCAGACCCAACCCAGTCATGTATTTCTCACATCAACTTGCTCCTATTGACCTTTGAACTAGGATCTGCACTTCATGTCATAGTGTAAGGCCTAGTTATTTAGTTTAATGTTTTACTCTTTTTATTAATTTGTTTGTTTATTTGATCAGGTGGTTTGTAGTAATTTCAGAATCAGTAGGTTCATGACCATATTGTTTATCATGAGCTTTCAAAACAAGGGCAGATGTGTTTTAATCTCAGCTATGGAATTTAATTGGAGCCAGTACCTGCAAACAGTTCTCACACAAATACCCCATGTGTATGAGTAACCTCACTGACTTCAGTGGGACTGCTCTTGTCAGGAGTTGTGTTTGTACAGCACCTTGAAGGTACAAGGTGCCATATGAGTAGAAGTAATAGGTAAAAGTAGAGATCTCCAAAGAGGTCTTGAAGGTGCAAGGTGCCATACGAGTAGAAGTAATAGGTAAAAGTAGAGATCTCCAAAGAGAATAATATAAAGTGAGCACTTATACACTTTGTATTCTGTGTTGTAATTGAAGTAAATATATTTGAAAATATAGAAAAACATCCAAAATATTTAATACATTTCAATTGACATTCTATTGTTTAACAGTGCAATTAAATCTGTGATCTCCTTCAGACTGTTAGGGTCTGACCAAGAAGCCAATGGATATCAATGGAAATGCTGGGTTTAATTCTTTCTGCTGAGCCTTCCTGGATGCTGAAGAGGTGCAAAAAATTCATTATAAACTCTTAAGGGCGGGAACTGTCTTTGTTCTGTATTTATACAGCACCCAACACAATGGGGTCTGGGTTCATGACTGGAGCACCAAGGCGCTATGATGATAAAAAAAATTACATGTTCAGCTGAGAATTCCCCTCTTTTGTTGGCGCTTTGTGTTTTTCCCCCTTTACTAAGTTTCCGATCCTTCAAACGCTTAAGTGGATGTTAAGCTAGACACACGAGTAGCCTCACTGAAGGAAATGGCATTACTCACTGTGGATAAACAAAGGTCTAAATGGTTGCAGGACCAGGGCCTAAATACGCTGTTCATAAATTTATGTGCATATGAGAATGATTACACCCTGGAAGGAATATTTTCATTGAATTTCTAATATATGGTCCTGGCATTTTTTTTCAACTCCAGAACAACAGCCAGCTTTATAAACACAGCGTTAAAAGAATTGAAAATCATGTGCTGAAGTGGCACGTTGGTTTACTGCTATGTACAGGGTTACCCTGTAAATGTAAAAGAGCATACTCCTTGTACACAAACTACTGCTGCAAAATATAATATGCCAAAGTGCTTAGCTGCATTTATTAATCATATAATAAATCTTCACCAAGCAAAAAGAGTTTCATAGATTCATAGATATTTAGGTCAGAAGGGACCATTATGATCATCTAGTCCGACCTCCTGCACAATGCAGGCCACAGAATTTCACCCACCACTCCTAAAAAAGACCTCACACCTATATCTGTGCTATTGAAGTCCTCAAATTGTAGTTTGAAGACCTCAAGGAGCAGAGAATCCTCCAGCAAGTGACCCGTGCCCCATGCTACAGAGGAAGGCGAAAAACCTCCAGGGCCTTCCAATCTGCCCTGGAGGAAAATTCCTTCCCGACCCCAAATATGGCGATCAGCTAAACCCTGAGCATATGGGCAAGATTCATCAGCCAGATACTACAGAAAATTCTTTCCCGGGTAACTTGGATCTTACCCCATCTAAAAACCCATCACAGGCCATTGGGCCTATTTACCATGAATATTTAATTACCAAAACCATGTTATCCCATCATACCATCTCCTCCATAAACTTATCGAGTTTAATCTTAAAGCAAGATAGATCTTTTGCCCCCACTACTTCCCTCGGAAGGCTATTCCAAAACTTCACTCCTCTGATGGTTAGAAACCTTCGTCTAATTTCTAATCTAAATTTCCTAGTGGCCAGTTTATATCCATTTGTTCTTGTGTCCACATTGGTATTGAGTTTAAATAATTCCTCTCCCTCTCTGGTATTTATCCCTCTGATATATTTATAGAGAGCAATCATATCTCCCCTCAACCTACTTTTAGTTAGGCTAAACAAGCCAAGCTCCCTGAGTCTCCTTTCATAAGACAAGTTTTCCATTCCTCGGATCATCCTAGTAGCCCTTCTCTGTACCTGTTCCAGTTTGAATTCATCCTTCTTAAACATGGGAGACCAGAACTGCACACAGTATTCCAGGTGAGGTCTCACCAGTGCCTTATATAACGGTACTAAAACCTCCTTATCCCTACTGGAAATACCTCTCCTGATGCATCCCAAGACGACATTAGCTTTTTTCACAGCCATATCACATTGGCAGCTCATAGTCAACCTATGATCAACCAATACTCCAAGGTCCTTTTCCTCCTCCGTTACTTCTAGTTGATGCGTCCCTAGCTTATAACTAAAATTCTTGTTATTAATCCCTAAATGCATGACCTTACACTCCTCACTATTAAATTTCATCCTATTCCTATTACTCCAGTTTACAAGGTCATCCAGATCCTCCTGTAGGGTATCCCTGTCCTTCTCTAAATTAGCAATACCTCCCAGCTTTGTATCATCTGCAAACTTTATTAGCACACTCCCACTTTTTGTGCCCAGGTCAGTAATAAAAAGATTAAATAAGATTGGTCCCAAAACTGATCCTTGAGGAACTCCACTGGTAACCTCCCTCCAACTTGACAGTTAACCTTTCAGTAGGACCCGTTGTAGTCTCCCCTTTAACCAATTCCCTATCCACCTTTCAATTTTCCTATTGATGCCCATCTTATCCAATTTAACTAATAATTCCCCATGTGGCACAGTATCAAACGCCTTACTAAAATCTAAATAAATTAGATCCACTGCGTTTCCTTTATCTAAAAGATCTGTTACTCTCTCAAAGAAGGAAATCAGGTTGGTTTGGCACGATCTACCTTTTGTAAAACCATGTTGTATTTTGTCCCATTTACCATTGACTTCAATGTCCTTAACTACCTTCTCCTTCAAAATTTTTTCCAAGACCTTGCATACTACAGATGTCAAACTAACAGGCCTATAATTACTTGGATCACTTTTTTTCCCTTTCTTAAAAATAGGAACTATGTTAGCAATTCTCCAATCATATGGTACAACCCCTGAATTTACAGATTCATTAAAAATTCTTGCTAATGGGCTTGCAATTTCTTGTGCCAATTCTTTTAATATTCTTGGATGAAGATTATCTGGGCCCCCCGATTTAGCCCCATTAAGCTGTTTGAGTTTCGCTTCTACCTCAGATATGGTGATGTCTACCTCCATATCCTCATTCCCATTTATCATGCTACCATTATCCCTAAGATCCTCTTTAGTCTTATTAAAGACTGAGGCAAAGTATTTGTTTAGATATTGGGCCATGCCTAGATTATCCTTGACCTCCACTCCATCCTCAGTTTTTAGCGGTCCCACTTCTTCTTTCTTTGTTTTCTTCCTATTTATATGACTATAGAACCTTTTACTATTGGTTTTAATTCCCTTTGCAAGGTCCAACTCTACTTGACTTTTAGCCTGTCTCACTTTATCCCTACATATTCTGACCTCAATAAGGTAGCTTTCCTTACTGATCCCTCCCTTCTTCCACTCCCTATATGCTTTCTGCTTTTTCTTAATTACCTCTCTAAGATGCTTGCTCATCCAGCTTGGTCTACAACTCCTGCCTATGAATTTTTTCCCCTTTCTTGGGATGCAGGCTTCCGATAGCTTCTGCAGCTTTAATTTAAAATAATCCCAGGCCTCCTCTACCTTTAAACCCATAAATTCTTCAGTCCAATCCACTTCCCTAACTAATTTCCTTAATTTTTGAAAGTCAGCCCTTTTGAAATCAAAAACCCTAGTTGCAGATTTATTTTTGTTAATCCTTCCATTCAGTTTGAACTGAATTAGCTCATGATCACTTGAGCCAAGATTATCCCCTACAACCATTTCCTCTATGAGATCCTCATTACTCGCCAAGACCAAATCTAAAATGGCATCCCCTCTAGTCGGTTCAGCAACTACTTGTTGAAGGAATCCATCAGCTATCGCATCTAGGAAAATCTGAGCCCTATTATTATTACTAGCACTCATCCTCCAGTCTATATCTGGGAAGTTAAAGTCTCCCATGATCACACAGTTTCCATTAGTATTTACTTTATTAAAAACATTAAAAAGGGCTCTATCCATATCCAAATTAGGTCCCGGCGGTCTATAGCACACCCCAAGCACTATCCCAGGGGAGGCTCTAATAGTTTTCTTCCCCAATTTAATTATTGCCCAGACAGACTCAGTCATATCCATTTCATCGCTTCTTATTTCTTTACATTCTATCTCATCATTGATATACAGTGCTACTCCACCACCTTTACCTTTATTTCGGTCTTTCCTAAACAGCACATACCCTTCAATACCTGTAGCCCAGTCATGACTACTATTCCACCAGGTCTCTGTTATACCTATAATATCTGGTTTCACTTCCTGCACCAGTAACTCTAGTTCCTCCATTTTGTTACCTAGGCTCCTTGCATTAGTGTACAAACATCTTAATTTTTGCTGTTTGGCCTCACTCACATTCTGTACCCGATTAGGCACGGTTATTTTACTACCAGTATAACCTATTAGACTTGTATCTACACTGCCCTTCCTCCTACCTACAGCTGTATCCACTCTTACTTCATTTTCTTTCCACTCTATGCTAAATTCTGGCATGGAGATTACCTGGACATCTCCCAACCATCTCCCCCAAATTCCTAGTTTAAAGCTCTCTTAATCAGTTGTGCCAGCCTCCATCCTAGAAGTCTATTTCCTTCCCTACTCAGATGAAGTCCATCCCGAGAGAACTGTCCTCTATCCATGAATGCCTCCCAATGGCCATACATCCCAAAGCCCTCCTTATAGCACCACTGCCTAAGCCATCTATTGATAGTCATAATCTTGTCACACCTTTGTTGCCCTTCTCTAGGAACAGGCAGAATCCCACTAAAGATCACCTGAGCCTCAATTTCCTTAAGCGTCCTCCCCAGCCTAACATAGTCTCCCTTAATACTTTCCAGTGAGAATCTAGCCGTATCATTTGTTCCCACATGAAGGATAATTAGGGGATTCTTTCCCGCTCCCTTTAGAATCCTTTTTAACCTCAGGTCTACATCCCGTATCTTAGCACCTGGAAGACAGCACACCCTCCTATTTTCTGGATCAGCTCTGGTTACAGGCCTATCTATTCTTCTCAATAAAGAGTCCCCAATCACATAGACCTGCCTTTTCCTAGTGACGGTGCTATTCTCCAGTCTATCCCCTGTTCCCTCTGGCTGCAAGTTTTTTCCATTCCCATTCTCCCTTGTAATCCTTTTTAACCCATCCTGTATCCTCCTGGGGCTCATATTTGGTGTAATCTCCATTAACTCTTCCCCTTTTCCTATAGGACTAACCGCTCTTCTCTTCTTCCTTGCCCTGTCACCTTCAGTGACTACCTGCTGAGCCCCTTCTTCATTTTCCAACTCTGCAAACCTATTCTGAAGCTCTATTTCTCCTTCACTAGCCCGTCTTTTCCTCTGCCATTAAATATTTTACAAATGGGAATCCAACTGCTAAAATGTATTATTGCGCAATGTATTGACCTAATAAATGGTATTAAAAATAAATGAAGTTTAAACTGCACAGAGCACTGAGTTTTCAAATAAATTCCTCAAAAGCTTCCATCTTTCCTTCAGAACAGCTGAACTTTTACTGTACTCAGATCTCCTGGATTTGTTTAGTATGCACTGCTCTGTACTGCACAGGTGTGAGTATATACTATTATATTTAATTGTCTGGTGTGAGCTCAGTATAACCATATCAAAATGATTTATAAAAGACCACAGTGCTCATTTCTGAAAATTTATTTTTCGAACGTTTTTGGGGAAAAAGCGTGTATCCAGGTCATTACTGTGATAGAATACTCCAAATGTTCTAACTGTCCAGCTGGGACTCATGGAATTATTGTCCTTTCAGAGAAAAAATGCCCACATATAAGTCATGGACAGAGAATTGATTTCCTCATAATATTAAAGCAAGTCTTTTCCTGGTGGAATTATTATGTTAGTAAACAAATCCACATCTGTCCCATTTATTGCCATGTACTTCATGCAACAGCTGTGCTTCGTAACATTAATCAAAATGTGGTTGTGAAAGGTACAAGACAACTGTTGGCTGTGGTTATTTTTGTGTGTGCATATTACATTCAAAAACCCTGCTTTAAAAGGTGATATATTCAAGTACTCTAAAGTTAGGAAATGTCAGAATTAAAGTTGCCCAGGAAACTTTAATCCTGCCCCTTGTGTGTTTTTCCACAAGATCCCTGCCTCATTCACTGGAGAGTGCCTTCCCTCCAGTGGTCGAGGTGGTGCAGGATCCTTTTTGGCTCATCACTGCTCAAACACATCCAAATAGAAGAACATTGGCAGAAATGCTTTATTCCAGGAGGCTTCTGTCATACCTCTCAAATGCAGACCCAACCACAGGAATACATGCCTTTGTCACATCAAGACTTGGTTATTGCAAAGCTCTCTTGGGCTTACCTTGAAGATGACATGGAAATGACAATTGGTTGCACACTCACTGCTTGGCGGGGCAGAAAGATATGAAAACCTTATTCCAATATTTTGCATGCTAACACTGGTTGTCTGTCGAAACCCAGACTCAGCTATCTGAGAGACTGCCTCTTGCTCCATACATACCAGTGGTAGCTACTTCTGATGGGGACTGTAAGGCTTGGTCTACAGCACACAGTTAGGTCAACATCAGTTGCCTTGTGTCGACCTAGTAGTGCATGTGTTTTCATTTAAATTTGTCACCCACGATGTAAAAGTACCCCGTTCTGCCGACCTAGTAACACCACCTCCCTCAGAAGCATTGAGCCATGATCAATGTACTGAGCTCGAAGCAATGTGAGTGTAAACACTGCATCACTTTGGTTGATCCTAACAGTCCTCCAGCAGCTGTTTCACAATGAAAAAAAACACTGACCGCTCTGGTCTCAGTTGTGAACTCCACTGCCCAGGGGATACGTATACCAGAAGGGCCCCCATCCCTTTAAAACCCTGTGAATTTTTGAAATGCCTTTTCCTGATTGTCGAGCTAGGGGAACACACCTAGCAGCTCTCCAGTGTTGGGCACAACTGCCCAGCTGATCATGCCAGCTACATGTTCCAGATGCACTCCGGCTGGGAGTAGACTGGAGATGTTGTATCTCCTGGTTGTGTGGGGAGAAGAGGCTGTGCAAGCATAGCTATGGACCAGCTGTAGAAACGTCAACAGCTATGAGCAGATAGCATGGGGGATGCAGGAGAAGGGATATGACAGGGACCAGCAGCAGTGCCATGTGAAAGCTAAGGAGGTGTGGCAGACATACCAGAAGCCCAGGGAGGCCAACAGTCGATCCACTGCCACAGATCTGCTGCTTGTACAAAGAGCTGTGTGCCATAGTTTGGGAACACACCACCCCCACCTCACAGATCACCAGGGATACATCTGAGGATCCCAAGCCATGGGCCCCTGGCCTGAACAGCAAGGAGGAGGAGGAGAAAGAAGAGAAGGATGGGGTCCAGTCATACCACTAGTCATGACCAGTTTGAGACTCCTCCGCAGTCCAGTCAGTCCCAGCAGTTGAGCACAGACAAGCCTGATGCAAGGGAAGGATCCTCGGCTAAGTGTGCAAATGTATTTCCCATTACAGTGATGGCACCCCCAACTTAACAGGACGCAGCTATCAACTTTGCATTAAAAATTTACTCCTACTAGAAGAGATAGTGGCAGAGCTGGATTAACTTTTTGTGGGCCTGGCGGCAAACATATTCGTGGGCCTCCATGAAGGCAATGGAGCATGGTGCAGGGAGGTCAGTCCCTGGAGCAAGGGGCCAGCCAGAGGCAATAGGGCATGGCATGGCAGGGGCAGCCCAACTCCGCCCACTGCGAGGGCACTATTTACAAAACGGCAGTTGCCAGACGCACAGTGGCCTGCCCAGCCCTGTGCTGCCAGCATCCCCTTGGGGATGGGCCCATTCCATGCCACACAGCACCCCCCCAACCAACACCCCCAGACTCCCTTTGGCCAAAGCCTCCCCCCAGACCCACTATGCCCAGCACCCTGCCCAGACCCACCCACAAATGCACAGCACCCTGCACAACACCACCCCTGCCCACAGCCCCATCACAACTGCCCAGCACCCCCTACAGAACCCCCAGTTTTTAGTGCCCCAACACACACACAGATCCTCCCCACCCCTTCACAGCCCAGCACACCCACCCCCGCACAGACTCCCCCGAGACCCACTCCCCCAAGCCCTGCCTCCCGGCTGCACTCACTAGCCCTGCTGGGAGGTGACTGTGTCTACCGGGCTGAGCCAGCAGAGCAGCCAAGGCTGGTCCCAGGGCCAGGAATCACTCTGGCCACTCAGGAGTGGCGCAATCAGCCAGGCGAGTGCCTGCCCTGGCCAGACTCCCACAAGACGCACTTGCCTGGAGGGGCCCAGCCAAGCCCCCCACACTGTCCCCCCGCCACACACATCCTTGCATGAGACTGACCAGGCTTCTGCACCAGTCCCAGGCGGCTCAGCTCCGGGGAGACAGGTGGGTCCCCACAGGTGGTGGGAAGCAGAGACTGCCTGGAGCCGGAGGTGCACTGGAGTCTGGCCAGGGGGCTGAGAGGAGCCATTGTAAACCCAGCGCTGGATAGTGGTACAACAAAGAGAGGTAACATTGTGATCTGCTTTGCATTCCTCTAGGTATGGGGCCCCATGCAGAGCAGTTTGTTTACGTGTCAGTGAAGTGGCCCAGAGGATGCACCAGTGCTTGCATAACCATACAAAATATCCCTTTCTGCTGATGTACTCTGTGACAAGGTGGTCTGGTGCCAAAATAGGGATACGTGTGCATTCTATTGCTTCACCACAGTTCAGGAACCCAATTTCTGCGAATCCATCCAGTATGTCCTGCACATTGCCGAAGGTCATAGTCCTGCATAGCAGGTGGCAATTAATTGCTCTACACACTTGCATGACACAGTGGATTTTCCAACTCCAAAATGATTTCCCACTGACTGGTAGCAATCTGACGTTGCAAGTTTCCACAGTGTGATTGCCTCATACTTCTCCACTGTCAAAGCAGCTCTTATTCTGGCATCTGTAAGTTGGAAGTCTGGGTTAAGCTTGGTACGGAGATCCAAGAATGTGGCCTTGTGCATCTGAAAGTTCTGCAGCTACTGCTCATCATCCCAAACCAGCATTATGATGCAATCCCACCAGACAGGGCTCGTTTCTCCGGCCCAGAAGCTGCACGACACTCTCTGTAGCTGCTCCATGAACAGCACCAACAACCTTGAATTGGTTCACTCTATGCACCACAGCAATCTGTCCTCCAAGAAATTGTCATGTTCCCTGCTGATTCGGTTATTCTTGTGGCTAGAGGATTGTGCGTCCTGTGCTTGCAATGCTTATGACAATAGGGCAGAGCTTCTGTCAGATACGGTGGATACTGAGGAGGTCCATTCAGCTTTGTGGGATTTTTTTAAAAAGGTGCAAAAATTATGGGATACAGATGACATTGTGAGATGGAGACAGTTGAACACTGGGAAGTTGACCACTTGCACCCAGTCATAGAATCATAGAATCATAGAATATCAGGGTTGGAAGGGACCCCAGAAGGTCATCTAGTCCAACCCCCTGCTCAAAGCAGGACCAATTCCCAGTTAAATCATCCCAGCCAGGGCTTTGTCAAGCCTGACCTTAAAAACCTCTAAGGAAGGAGATTCTACCACCTCCCTAGGTAACGCATTCCAGTGTTTCACCACCCTCTTAGTGAAAAAGTTTTTCCTAATATCCAATCTAAACCTCCCCCACTGCAACTTGAGACCATTACTCCTCATTCTGTCATCTGCTACCATTGAGAACAGTCTAGAGCCATCCTCTTTGGAACCCCCTTTCAGGTAGTTGAAAGCAGCTATCAAATCCCCCCTCATTCTTCTCTTCTGAAGGCTAAACAATCCCAGTTCCCTCAGCCTCTCCTCATAAGTCATGTGTTCCAGACCCCTAATCATTTTTGTTGCCCTTCGCTGGACTCTCTCCAATTCATCCACATCCTTCTTGTAGTGTGGGACCCAAAACTGGACACTCCAGATGAGGCCTCACCAATGTCAAATAGAGGGGAACGATCACGTCCCTCGATCTGCTCGCTATGCCCCTACTTATACATCCCAAAATGCCATTGGCCTTCTTGGCAACAAGGGCACACTGCTGACTCATATCCAGCTTCTCGTCCACTGTCACCCCTAGGTCCTTTTCCGCAGAACTGCTGCCTAGCCATTCAGCCCCTAGTCTGTAGCGGTGCATTGGGTTCTTCCGTCCTAAGTGCAGGACCCTGCACTTATCCTTATTGAACCTCATCAGATTTCTTTTGGCCCAATCCTCCAATTTGTCTAGGTCCCTCTGTATCCTATCCCTCCCCTCCAGCGTATCTACCACTCCTCCCAGTTTAGTATCATCCGCAAATATGCTGAGAGTGCAATCCACACCATCCTCCAGATCATTTATGAAGATATTGAACAAAACCGGCCCCAGAACCGACCTTTGGGGCACTCCACTTGATACCGGCTGCCAACTAGACATGGAGCCATTGATCACTACCCGTTGAGCCCGACAATCTAGCCAGCTTTCTACCCACCTTATAGTGCATTCATCCAGCCCATACTTCCTTAACTTGCTGACAAGAATACTGTGGGAGACTGTGTCAAAAGCTTTGCTAAAGTCAAGAAACAATACATCCACTGCTTTCCCTTCATCCACAGAACCAGTAATCTCATCATAAAAGGCGATTAGATTAGTCAGGCATGACCTTCCCTTGGTGAATCCATGCTGGCTGTTCCTGATCACTTTCCTCTCATGCAAGTGCTTCAGGATTGATTCTTTGAGGACCTGCTCCATGATTTTTCCAGGGACCGAGGTGAGGCTGACTGGCCTGTAGTTCCCAGGATCCTCCTTCTTCCCTTTTTTAAAGATTGGCACTACATTAGCCTTTTTCCAGTCATCCGGGACTTCCCCGGTTCACCACGAGTTTTCAAAGATAATGGCCAATGGCTCTGCAATCACAGCCGCCAATTCCTTCAGCACTCTCGGATGCAACTCGTCCGGCCCCATGGACTTGTGCACATCCAGCTTTTCTAAATAGTCCCTAACCACCTCTATCTCCACAGAGGGCTGGCCATCTCTTCCCCATTTTGTGATGCCCAGCGCAGCAGTCTGGGAGCTGACCTTGTTAGTGAAAACAGAGGCAAAAAAAGCATTGAGCACATTAGCTTTTTCCACATCCTCTGTCACTAGGTTGCCTCCCTCATTCAGTAAGGGGCCCACACTTTCTTTGGCTTTCTTCTTGTTGCCAACATACCTGAAGAAACCCTTCTTGTTACTCTTAACATCTCTGGCTAGCTGCAGCTCCAGGTGCGATTTGGCCCTCCTGATATCATTCCTACATGCCCGAGCAATATTTTTATACTCTTCCCTGGTCATATGTCCAACCTTCCACTTCTTGTAAGCTTCTTTTTTATGTTTAAGATCCGCTAGGATTTCACCATTAAGCCAAGCTGGTCACCTGCCATATTTACTATTCTTTCGACTCATTGGGATGGTTTGTCCCTGTAACCTCAACAGGGATTCCTTGAAATACAGCCAGCTCTCCTGGACTCCTTTCCCCTTCAAGTTAGTCCCCCAGGGGATCCTGGCCATCCGTTCCCTGAGGGAGTCGAAGTCTGCTTTCCTGAAGTCCAGGGTCCGTATCCTGCTGCTTACCTTTCTTCCCTGCGTCAGGATCCTGAACTCAACCAACTCATGGTCACTGGCTCCCAGATTCCCATCCACTTTTGCTTCCCCCACTAATTCTACCCGGTTTGTGAGCAGCAGGTCAAGAAAAGCGCCCCCGCTAGTTGGCTCCTCTAGCACTTGCGCCAGGAAATTGTCCCCTACGCTTTCCAAAAACTTCCTGGATTGTCTATGCACCGCTGTATTGCTCTCCCAGCAGATATCAGGAAAATTAAAGTCACCCATGAGAATCAGGGCATGCGATCTAGTAGCTTCCGTGAGCTGCCGGAAGAAAGCCTCATCCACCTCATCCCCCTGGTCCGGTGGTCTATAGCAGACTCCCACCACTACATCACTCTTGTTGCACACACTTCTAAACTTAATCCAGAGACACTCAGGTTTTTCTGCAGTTTCGTACCGGAGCGCTGAGCAGTCATACTGCTCCCTTACATACAGTGCTACTCCCCCACCTTTTCTGCCCTGCCTGTCCTTCCTGAACAGTTTATAACCATCCATGACAGTACTCCAGTCATGTGAGTTATCCCACCAAATCTCTGTTATTCCGATCACGTCATAGTTCCTTGACATCACCAGGACCTCCAGTTCTCCCTGCTTGTTTCCAAGGCTTTGTGCATTTGTATATAAGCACTTGAGATAACCTGTTGATCGCCCCTCATTCCCAGTATGAGGCAGGAGCCCTCCCCTCACAGACATTCCTGCCTGTGCTTCCTCCCGGTATCCCGCTTTCCCACTTACCTCAGGGCTTTGGTCTCCTTCCCCCGGTGAACCTAGTTTAAAGCCCTCCTCACTAGGTTAGCCAGCCTGCTGGCAAAGATGCTCTTCCCTCTCTTCGTGAGATGGAGCCCGTCTCTGCCCAGCACTCCTCCTTCATGGAACACCATCCCATGGTCAAAGAATCCAAAGCCTTCTCTCCAACACCACCTGCGTAGCCATTCGTTGACTTCCACGATTCGACGGTCCCTACCTAGGCCTTTTCCTTCCACGGGGAGGATGGATGAGAACACCACTTGCGCCTCCAACTCCTTTATCCTTCTTCCTAGAGCCACATAGTCCGCAGTGATCCGCTCAAGGTCATTCTTGGCAGTATCATTGGTGCCCACATGGAGAAGCAGGAAGGGGTAGCGATCCGAGGGCTTGATGAGTCTCGGCAGTCTCTCCGTCACATCGCGAATCTTAGCCCCTGGCAAGCAACAGACTTCTCGGTTTTCCCGGTCAGGGCGACAGATAGATGACTCAGTCCCCCGGAGGAGAGAGTCCCCGACCACCACCACCCGCCTTCTCCTCTTGGGAGTGGTGGTCGTGGAACCCCCAACCTCAGGACATCGCATCTCATGCCTTCCAACCAGCGGAGTCTCCTTCTGCTTTCTTGCCCCAGACATATCATCTGGTCCACTCTCCGCAATGATACCTGTGGAGAGAACATGAAAGCGGTTAGTTACCTGTGTCTGTGTTACTGGAACCCGGACATTCCGCTTACCTCTTCTGGAGGTCACATGTTGCCAAGCTTCTTCACTGGCCTCTTGGCTCCTCTGTGCAACCTGCTCTATATCTGTAGAGCTTTGTGCCCCTAGAAGCCTATCCTGAGTTTCGTCCAGAAAATCCTCAGTTTCTCGTATGCAACGCAGGGTTGTTATCTGTTGCTCCAGACCTTCAATCTTCTCTTCCAATATGGAGACCAGCTTGCACTTTGTACAGACAAAGTCGCTTCTGTCCTGTGGAAGAAAGACAAACATGGCACATCCAGTGCAGGTCACAACAGCTGAACCCCCCCCTTCCATATCACCTTCCTACTATGAGCTTCCTCAGAGCAGTTTGCAAGACGTAAGTCTCACTGGGCTCACTCCAGGTGAACTCCCAGGCAAACTCCTGCTGTGAGCTGCTCTGTTGTCCCCTGCTGCTCAGCTAGTTCGCGAAGCTCTGGCTATTTTTAAACAGCCAGGCTTCCCTGAGGCAAACAAACAGACACCCTAATGCCCGCCCCCTGCAGGCTAGCAGCCAATCAGACACTCACTCAGGCTCTCACACTGCCCTCCCAGCACACACACGCTCGGACACTTCCTCAGCAAGCAAACAAACACACACTCGGATACTTACCAGTCCCAGGCAAACTCCTGCTGTGAGCTGCTCTGCTGTCCCCTGCTGCTCAGCTGGTTCGCCGCCGCTCAGCTGGTTCGCGAAGCTCTGGCTATTTTCAAACAGCCAGGCTTCCCTGAGGCAAACAAACAGACCCTGTGCAAGTTGTTTTGGTCCCACCATTCATTGCCAAAACTTCCCAAAAGACAGTACGCTGGATGGTGACAGATTGTGGCCTGGGATACCTATCTGTGGTGTACCGTACTGTGCATTGACCCAAGCACTCCTGGTGAGTACGTGCAGCGCCAACGCAAAGAGCCGACTATGCATGTGCACAAGCAGTATGCTAACTAATGGTGGCTTTATGCCGACGTCGGCTTTATGTCGGCTTTATGCCGACGTAATTTGCATCAACCAAAGTTTGTAGTGTAGACACGGCCTAAGGCTGACAGAGCCCAGGTTTGAACTTAGAGCATTCCCATTGCACTCCTCTTTACTTAACAATTAAATACGTAATAATAGGCTGGAACTCGAGACTTGACATCCTTCTCTTGCAGCAAGAATAATAACATTACTTAGCACTTGTATACAACTTTTCGTCCATAGACCTCAAAGCACATTTCAGAAATGGGAAAACTGATGCATAGATAGGTTAGGTGACAACATGCCCTGATTAAGCATGCTAAGGAATAAACTCTCTAGATTTGATTCCTTTCAACTAAACCTTTTCAGTATGTCTACCCTGGAGCTGGAGCTGTAATATCCAGTTCAGAGAGACATATGCATGCTGGTTTTCATTGAGCCAGTGCACTAATAATAGCAGTGTAGCAGGATCATCGTTAGCTGCCATAAGGTTAGCTGCCATATGCACAATCCTGTTAGACACCCTAGGTATATGGTTGGGTGACTAGTCTATCCTGCCACCTGCATCATTGTGGCTCCACTGTTATTTTCAGTGTGCAAGTTTGATACAACCATGAGAAAAGAGTCTTTAGGCTGCTGTTAGTTGACTGGTGAGATGATTCTTTGCGTGAGGAAGTATTTCAAACTTCATGCAGCACACTGTCACAATGTATTCGCTCATTAGAAATGACCTTGCTTCATCAAAGTCACCAACTTTTCTTTTAAGAGCCTGAACAGTCTGTTAGCTTAGCTTGCTGGTGGTGATCAAAAGGGAAACAATGAAACAAGGTGACTAAATCCATTAGAGAAACAATCCTTTGAGAATGATAGCCTTTTAAAAATTAATAGCATTTCAGTCAAAGAATCACTGGGGCTTTTAAAGGCTAAGAGCAAGGTATTTTTTAACTAAGGATTAGAGGAGATCTTGAAAGTTTAGCCTGAAGTTATCTATCAGAGTACAACCACTGAATATTTACATACCAGTGGTACAAAGTATTAGAGCATAAATGTTGCTTTTAGTTTTGATGTGTAGTCCAAAATACACTCTATCCTGAGATGGGTGCTGCATTGATCAGGTTTGAAGAACTGGCAAATGGAAAAGAAAACCATTAACTTTATCTCACTGTAGATTTGTAGAGGCTTCTGGTGTATTACACCTTAGAGAGCAATAGAGAATTTTTTTCACTATTTTTAATTATAATCATCATAAAATACTATCTTAAATTAAAAGGCCACATCCTGCCATTGATTTTGCACATTACTGCCACTGAAATCATTAGGATTTCTAAGTTATCATTAGGATTTCAGTAGGGGTTCAATGCATATGGTTCAAAGACATGACTTGGGAAACACTTAAAAGGAGAGTGAGTTTGTGTGTGTGGTTTTTGGAGGGGGGTGAGGGAGTGAGAGAACCTGGATTTGTGCAGGAAATGGCCCACCTTGATTATCATACACATTGTGAAGAGAGTGGTCACTTTGGATGGGCTATTACCAGCAGGAGAGTGAGTTTGTGTGTCGGGGGGGGGGGGGGCGGAGGGTGAGAAAACCTGGATTTGTGCTGGAAATGGCCCAACTTGATGATCACTTTAGATAAGCTATTACCAGCAGGACAGTGGGGTGGGAGGAGGTATTGTTTCATGGTCTCTGAGTGTATATAATGTCTTCTGCAGTTTCCACAGTATGCATCCGATGAAGTGAGCTGTAGCTCACGACAGCTCATGCTCCAATAAATTGGTTAGTCTCTAAGGTGCCACAAGTCCTCCTTTTCTTTTTGCGAATACAGACTAACACGGCTGTTACTCTGAAACTTAAAAGCAAATGTATCTCTTTTACTTTCAATGATTCTCTAGCAACTCATATTATTGCTGAACAGCTAATAGACAAGAGAGTTATGCAAGTAATTTGAAGCTGTTTAGGAAAATGACTATTCCCAGTGAAGACCATGATGGGGAATGTAGATTTTTGCCCTTACAATAACAAACACTGAAATATTTGTGTGTGTGTATGTGTATTTAGGACCAGGGTCTCAGCTGTACCTTGTTAGTACTGGGGGCAGCTGGGAAGAGAGGGTCCAAAAGCACCATTCAATATTAGACAGCAGCGTAGTGCCAGCCCAATCCCCAGAATAATTTACAGCAGCGTCAGGGTTGCCCCTAAATTGTATCAAATGCCAACAGCCTCCAAAGGCCATTTCTCAGGCTGGGGTTTGCTAAAATCCATGGGCACTCCAGTCACTCACGCCTGCCCCCAGATATGCCCCAAAACAGTCTTAATGGGGCTGAGTATCTAGTTCTTAACAACTTGAGTGCACAATTGTCTGATTTACATACAAACTGGTGACAACTGTGCACACAAATTTAGGCACACAATTGAATGTATATTTCTGAGGAACTAAAAACTTAAAAAGAAAATTGTCTTGTATTATCTGAGCACTTGGTCTCAGTTAAAGGCTTTTCTCAGGAGTCCAGGGCAATGGTTGTTCAAGACCCTCAGTTCAACATAAGCATGGAAGGGAATCGGGAGAAAAACAGAGTTTATTGCATATAACCTCAGGCGCTAGAGGTGGTCCACGTGGTGATGGATTCATTTATCTTTGTCCACTCACTTAGGAATCTTACTGACTTCAAACCTTGAGAGATTACATCAGCAAATCACATAGCTCTATGCTTCTATTCTATTTTATTAATCAGAGCATTATTTCTTCAACAAGCGGCAGCACGGAAGCTGTGATAAGAGGAGACATTCTGCTTTGGCCTGTCCCATGACACAGTGGCATAGACAAGAAGGCACAGAGAATAATAATAATACTAATGCCTACAAATACAAACATTTGAACAAACTATTTGGTTATGGAGGCACCTGTCTCAGAAACTGTGCCCTCGTATAAGGATATCTCGTGAACTATACCATTTGATAGAAGTGTAGGTAATGTGGAATAACTGGGACTCAAATATTCCAATCTGAGTTAAGATAAATACAAATGGTCTGAATATGGAAATAAAATGGATAGAGGGTCTGCAATATCGGAGATTGCTGAAGAAATGTACAAACAACAAATCACCAGATGCTAAAAGTAGGAGAAAATCATGTTGTTTTAAAACTATACTTAGGGAGGCACAAAAGGATAAGAATGCTTGCAGGTCACTAATAACTAGAAAAGTTCCTGCTTACCCTTACAGTTAAGTATGACTGAAGACAGTGGGGAAAAGGTGTTGGCAGGAAGATATTGAGACAAGGAAATTACCAAGAAGAGAGGAAATTGAGATATTAAATTATAATTCTGTTTATTAGATTAGATAATGAAGTACTGATATCTGTATTTGTGTTATACTTCAGTCAAGTACTATGGCTGAAGATTAATATTGAATTAGGTACATGAGTCTATGGTCTGGGCATTGCTGGAAATGGTACAGTTGTGCCTGATCTCTGGTCTTCGGAGTGACACAGAGAATCAGTGATAGACTGAAAATTATTAGCCCAATCAATTGTGGGGAAAAAGAAAAACAAGGTTACTGAAATGGGCCGTTTCTATATATATATATATATATAATAAATTTTCAGTATTATTAATAGTGGATCATATACAAAGGCAAATGTCATAGTATCATTCCTTAACTGAATTTTCATAATTAATTAACCAGGAAGAAAAAGCTATGAATAAAAACCTGAATGATTCTCTATTTTAAATGTTAACATTTACAAGGTACATTTTAGTATGACAGCAGAAAAATCCATAAAAACAAAATTTCAGGTTTTGCTTCTCCTTAATTGTCATCATTTTTCATTCAAGCATGTTCTGTTTTAGTTGAGGTTGAAGGACACACGGTACAAACAACAACCTCTCAAGGGTGTATCAAAATATTTCAACTTAATTCAAGGGAACAATGGTTTCATACACTATGTCTTTATCCTTAGTGGCAGAAGGCAGTATAAAATAGGCTTGTTTTTTTTTTTAAATTAACATGATGTGCATGGAGATATTCAATAAGAATATTATGAATATATAGATATAATACTGATATATTCATAATGAACATTTCATGGTATTATAGGACTTTGATCATTCTGAAATCCTCATTTCTAAATGTACTGCTAATAAGTCTTAAAATTTACTTGGTGTTAAAATTTCACGTTGATTTGGGTCCAGGTTAATTTACTTTTGTCATGTAACAGGCTGGATCTTAAATTTAAGACTAACAAAGCAGAATTATTACAAATGTGGCACTAGTTTCTCTCATCCAATGCCCACATTCAAACCCCACAGTGGTAACAAATGCTGACAAAATACTGCAATAGATGGTCTTGAGACCATTTTGGTTTCTTTTTAAATTCAGATTGGGCATAATGGGGGCTAAAGTGTAGACCTTGTGATGGTCCTCTCAACAGAAGTGAATTTCACTGTTATGATGCCTACACACACGCACACACACACACATATTAGACTCTCATTGGCATATTAGTATATTTTGAAACATTCTGCTTGATTTTAAGGTTCATTTATTGGGTTTTTTAAGTGAATTATGAAACACTGTTATATTATTCCTCAATAAACTTCAAATTTGGTGTGAGACCTTCTGCGTATTGTGGGCCTAGGCCAGTGGTGCCAGAACAATTTTTATACTGAGGGTGTTGAAGGCGTACACCATGTATATGGGTTATTACCACTTCAAGCCTGGGGGTGCAGTAGCACCCCCAGCACTCCTCGTTCCAGCACTTATGGCCCAAGCCTATGAGCTACTGAGTGCATGTTCACTGATGCCAGTTACTCTCAACTTTCATTGACTTCAGTAGGAACTAAGGACACGCAGTACTTTTCATCAGGAGCTGAGTACTTCACATAATTGGGAGAACTGGTCCGAAAATAGTGAAAAAAATTAGAAGAAATTTTGCGCTGGACAGGGATTCAGTAGACTTGGGTTCTATTTCTCCCTCTTTCCCTGAGCCACTGCATGATCTTGAACAAGTCACTTCACCTCTCTCTCCCTTTGTCTGACTTTTCTATTTAGACCGTCTCTTAATATGTCTTTGTGCAGTGCCTAGCACAATGGAGACCACTCCTTGTTTGGATTCTCTAAGAGTATTATTGTTATTTTTAACAACAACTACTACAGTCTGTTCTACTTGATCCCAGGCAAAATTATAGAAAGGCTGATACAAGATACAATCAGTAAAGAATTAAAGGATGGTAGCATAATTAATACCAGTCAAACGTGGTTTTATGGAAAAGAGGTCTTGTCCAACAAGCCCGATCTAATCTTTTGATGAGATTACAAGTCTGGTTGAGAAAGATAACTATGTTGATATAAGAGACTTAAGCTTCTGTTGGACATTTGACTTAGTGCCATATAACATTTTGATTTAAAAAATTACTTTCCATGGACTCACAGTAGCACATATTAAATGAATTAAAAACTGGGTAACTCATAGATGTAAAATAATTATAAAGGGAGAATCATCATCCACAGGGCCGTTCCTCATATGGTCCCCCAGGAATCTGTTGTTGGCCCTATGCTATTCAATGATTTATTTATCAATGATCTGAAAGAAAATCATCGCTGATAAATCTTGCAGAAGACACAAATATTGGTAGAGTGGTAAACAATCATAAGAACAGGTCAGTTATACAGAGAAATCTGAATCATTTCATAATATGGGCTCACTTAAGCAGCACACATTTTAATATAGCCATATGCTACATTGTACATTTAGGAACAAAGAAAGTAGGTCTTGGAGAGCATATCCTGGAAAGCAGTGACTCTGTATAAGCCTTTGGGGTCTGGGGGTTACCAACTGAACATAAACTGCCAGTGTGATCCTGTGAGGGCTAATGCAATTCTTGAAGGTCCAAGCAAAGGACATTGAGCAGGAGTAGGAAGTTGGTATTTCCTCTGTTTACATCATTAGTGAGACCATTGCTAGAATACTGTGTCCAATTCTGATGACCACACTCCAAAAAATGGTGAAAGCTATATGAATGTTCTCAGGTTTGGAAAACATGCTGACAGCAAAACACATAGGCAGCTCAGTCTATTTAATTTATTGAAGAAAAAATTAAGAGGGGACAGATTCACAACGGGGACTTAAGAACCTAACCATCACTTTAGGTACCTAAGTCCAACATTTAGGACCACTGGCATTCATGAAACCACCATTTAGTGCAGTCGTGGGCAACCTGAAGCCCGCAGGCTGCACACAGCCCATCAGGGTAATCCGCTGGTGGGCCCCCAGACAGTCGGTTTACATTTGCATGGCAGCCTGCAGTTCCCAGTGGCCGCAATTCACCATTCCCGGCCAATGGGACCTGCAGAAAGTGGCGGCCAGCACGTCCCTGTGGCCTACACCGCTTCCCAAAGCTCCCATTGGCCACGAATGGTGAACCATGGCCACTGAGAGCTGCGGGTGGCCGTGCAAATGTACACAAACTGTCTGGAGGACTGCCAGCGGATTACCCAGACGGGCCGCGTGTGACCCCCAGGCCGCAGGTTGCCCACCACTGGTTTAGCTACTGCCTAATTCTATATGTGGTGAATTTCCATTAGCAAAGTCCCCTAGGCACCTACATTTCTGCAGGTGGGTGCGCACAAAGCTTCCTGAGACCTGACAGCACGAAGAAGCTCAGCACCTATTTCACTCCTAAACCCCAATAGGATTAATAAACTAGTATTCCCCACCTATTTCAGCTGCAGGATCCAGTCCAGCATGCATGATCTTAGACCACTATCAGACTGGGCCTCATACAAAACACAGTCAGAGGAGGTGGTGGAGGTAACCCCCTTAAAACTAATAACTCAGTGGTTAGAGCACTCAGTGAGAATGTGGGATGCAGCAGTTTAAATCTCTCCTCTGTCTGTTTCAGAGCAAGGCCTTGAACCCAGGTTTCCCACCTGAATGCTCACACTATTGGGCTACAGGAGTGCATTTTGGGGTTGTGTTCTCAGTCTTTCCTGTTAAAGCTCTTCCACTTCGTATTAAGTGCTTAAATAGTTATTGGGCTAGAGACAGAGAGAGTGAAATTGACTTGATAGCCCAGTGATAAGGGCTCTATAGACTATGCTCGAGATCAGCCAGATGATATGGGCTTGATGCAGGAATTACTGGGCGAGATTCTATGGCCTGTGTTATGCAGGAGATCAGAGTACATGATGATAATGGTTCTTTTTGGTTTTAAAATCTATGAATCTATGAGCCTCTCCAAGGCAAGGGGCAAGCAGGAGGGAAATTTAGACTCAGAAGAGTGTCTTTTAGTCACAGTGTCTCCTGGGACAAATCCTGGGGGAGTGCAGTTTATGCAGCATCCCTTTCTTAAGGCTGTGACTAAGGTCACAATCTAGCCCTAAGAGACAAAATAACAAGTAAGCTCAAAATACCATTTTTAGTCACTTTTCCGAGCAGAATGGCTCGTTAAGAGATTCAGTCTAAATAGATATTTTTGGAATGCAATTTTGTATAAATGTATTTGTAAATAACACCCCCCCAACACACACACACCTGGGATAGAAACATTTTATAAATTAAAACAAATAAGATATTCTGCCACTCTTATTGTTTCATAAATGTTCCCATTGATTTCAAAGGGACTGCTTGCAGGATCAGATGCAGATTAACATGAGTGGCAGAATCAGGCCCTAAATAATGAAGGACCAGACTGTGCCCTTGTCTTCCTTGACCGAGAAGGGCAATAACGTGGATCTTGGGTCACGATCTGGTTTGGAGGATAGCCCCTGCTCTCACCTATGCCCTACCGATGAGCAAGTGGCAGAGAGGGGTGTGGAGTGAGTGGAGTCTTGACTCCACCCCCGACATAAAGGACAGAGTAGAGTCCCAGGCACTTGCATTCATTCAAAGGCTGAAGTATTCTCCCTTGCCCTGAAGCAAGATAGGGGCAACAGGGAAGGAACTTTGACTCTGAGATCCCCTTCCCAGGGCTGCTCCTGGGGTGCAGCAGTTATCATAGCATCATAGAAAGGTAGGATTGGAAGGGACCTCAAGAGGTCATCTAGTCCAGTCCCCTGCACCTAGGTAGGACTAAGTATTATCCAGACCATCCCTGACAGGTGTTTGTCTAATCTGTTTTTAAAAATCTCCAGTGATGGAGATTCCACAACTTCCCGAGTCAATTTATTCCAGTGCTTAACTACCCTTCACTTAGGAAGTTTTTCTTAAAGTCTAACATAAATCTCCCTTGCTGCAATTTAAACCCATTATCTCTTGCTCTATTTTCTATGGTGTGATGCTAGTAAATGAAATGCCAGCTCTTGCCACAGTCATGGGCGTTAGCTAAGAACTGACAAACTCATAGTTGGAAACCAAACCAGCTCACCTGTATGTTAGTTTTGTTCAAAATAGGTAGTAGTCTAATAAAAATATATTTAGATTCTATGAAATGCTTGTAAGGTGTTGCATGCATTAATCTCCCTTGTAATGTCTGTATTCCATGCTATAAGGAAATATGTAAGTTTTGTTGTATAACTTTGAAAAGATTTTCTCTGAACTTGTGGCCCTAGGCATGGGACTCATCTCCCCCTGCCCATTCAGGAGGTCTATCAAGATTAAACGGGCTATAAGGAACATGACAATGCAAAGAATTGGTGAATGGCCTTATCACACCTTGGAAATGTTATATGACAGGGCGTTTGTCTCATGGACTGGAAGGCTAAAAGTAAAAGATAAAACAGGGTCACAAGAAATTTTTTCATCTCTTTGCTGTTTGAACTCTAATTCTAAATTAACAGAGAACAGAGACACTAAATTAAGGCAGAGATCCTCAGGGGTTAACCCTGGGTCTGCCATGAAAGACATTTTGAATTGACAGATTACTACATCTCTGTCATCTTTAGGAACCATAGATGGTAACTCATTTGTGTGTATATGTTTGTTTGCTTTATCCTGTAAATAACTCTCATTTATTTTTCCTAGTTAATAAACCCTCAGTTAGTTTATTACAGAATTGGCTACAAGCATTATCTTTGGTGCGAGTTCTGAGATACAAATTGGTCTGAGGTACATGACTGGAAATAACCTGAATACTTTGTGATCTTTGGTACAAATGACCATTTAGCACTAAGTCCAGCTTCCATGGGTACCAAGATAGACTGGGGAGTCTAAGAGGACTGTCTGTGACTCCATGGTAAGACTGTTACAGTGATGCAGGAGTTCACATTTGTTACTGGGTTGGTGAAATTTAATTATAGAACACACCACCAGTTTGGGGTGTCTGCCCTGCTTTGACAGTCTTCCCTGAGGTAGGCACTCATGCTCATGAGCCACTCCAGACAGCATGACAAGTGGTTTAGGAGAACAATTTACCTATGTTCTCTTTATAATAACTTTTTATGTTCTTGAAGACTGTTATCATGTCCTCCCTGAGTCTTGTTTTCTGCCCAAAAGCTAAGCTTAGAAAGTATCACATTTATTAGACATAGGGTTAGCTTTTGGCATCTAGCCACAGGCCTGAGTTGGGAGTATACAGAGCCACACAACTTCAAAAGGAACTCCAGGAGGGATTTTGCCTCCACCAGTCTTGCATATGCAAGTGGAGTGCTATGTCCCTGCTTTTGGCCACCTTTGAAGAACATGAATTTCCGTGATACCAGTAGTGTAGGAATTATGATTGTGGTTGGTCCATGGGTGGAATGTGCAAAGTAGAGGCATGGCTTCTGACACTATCCTTCCTGCCATATTTACTAGGGCAGGGACAGTCTGACCTATAGCTTGCATAATTTCTTGTCATAAATTCATGATGCCTTCCATTTTGTCCAGTCAAGATTCTGCATTATGAAATTTAACTTCAGTTGTGCACCCCATAATTTGAATTGCAAAAAGAATTGATTTAGTAGACCTGTCCTTCCAAGTGACTTCATTTTCCATTGTAACTGCTTTGAACTTCCCTTGGGGAATGATAAACTCCAAATAGACAGTACTTTCTACCCAGAACTCAGATTGTAAATTAAGGACAAACATCTATTGCTTTTTTGTTTACTTTTTTTTTTTTTGCCTTTGGCACCATTGGTGCTAGTAGGAAATCACAATCAAGAACAGAAGAAAGACAATATCCCAGATAAATGAGGCCTCTTACAAAACTCACAAATATTTCCCAAATAAATTTTCATCTTGCTCTGTCCTGTAGTGTATTTTTAAACAGTTCTATCCTTTTTGGTGGCCTGGGATTTTCCCTTCCTAACTCTTCAAAACACAAAACTGCCTAGTTTACCATTGATTTTAAATTATTGGACCTCTTGCTGTTGTGTTTTTAATGTACCATAAATGCCACATGAATATGCTGACATCCCAGTAAAGGAAATATTTGGTTAATGGGATTCAGGACAGATGGACTCCAAACAACTATTGGAGGTAAAAGGGGTAAAGGAAAAGGGAAAAAAAAAGGTCTGACTCATTATCAGTTCCTTATGAACAATTATAAGCAGCTTGCCACTTTTGAAAAGGCGATTAAATAGATAGTTGTGTTATTACATTAAATAAATATTTTTTTATCTGAGAAAGATCTTTTGACAACTATAGAGAAAACTATGGCACACATTTGGTTTGGAGATGATACTGACTATATGTATTATATTTTCTATTTTGCTTTCTCTCTGTTTTTTATTATATGGGAAATATGGTTGTAAATGGGCTGTTTTAAGAACTTCTATGTGTGTTTTGTTTATTTGACCTTCATAATCTTCTGTTTGCAACATCATTGAAGCTAATGGGAATTATGCTTGAGTATAGATTGCAGGAACAGGGCCTTTTAATATAATAAATCAAATCAGTGAATTCTGGTACCCCATATTTAAACAGCAAATACTGTTAAAGTAAACAATATCATCTTTATTTGCCCAACTGGGCATGGTTTTTAATGTCAGTATTACTAGATAGTAAGAGGTAATTATTTAAGAGGCATTCAGGTTTATTTAAAATTGATGAAAAGTGACTCATAAAATCAGATTAATTCTGTGCAATGTAACATTCTATTAGTCACTTGCAGATCTCACTTCACATAACCAGTATGTGGCGCTGTCTCCTGTCAAAAAACAGCCCTGACTTTCACAAAGCTGGTCTTCAGGAGAGCTAGTGTTTACATTGCCAGCTGTAAATGTCACAGCACAACACTGAAGAAGGACTAATTGTGTTTTCATAGTAGCATGAGGTCAATGCTTTATGCGTTTAAAGATTATTTTTGCTTGAGTTTTTAATGTTTTTAATGCTGAGAGATTACTTTTTTTTAGTTTATTGGGGGGTGAGGACCAAAACCAAAAACCAAGTAAACAAAAACAGATCAATATATTTTAGTTTGTGGAAAAGAAAAAGACATGTACTGCATCAAAGTAACACAATTCACAAGAAAAAGGATTTTTAAAAGCAGAAATTTAAGAGTGGTTAGAGGTAGTCAGCAGAAAAAATCACCCAAAAGGAAAATTGTGTTTGCTTTAACAAATTACTAATTTTATTCCATGGATGTCTATAAGTTGTGTGTGTTTAATAAACTAAAACAATCTCTTGTTTACTTCAGAATTTTGCAAAAAACATGTTACTTTGTGCATCCTACTTGTTTCCAAATCACATGTTCTATGAAGAAACTTAGTAAACTTTCTCCCTATAACATACAGACACGCACATTCATATATTTACATTTATATGTGTATGTAATTTCTTTCTAACAATCAGGTATATATTTAGTCCTTACAGGTTTTTGACTGCCAACCTTGTTTACCAAGTATTTGAATTATAGTCCCTGGGTTTCTTTAGTTTCTTAATCTCCTTGTAAGGGAAACATGTCCTGTGCGAATTTGGTTTTAGTGGCATTGAACAGCCATTCTTTTGTGTGCTAACCAACTCAGCCTCACTTAAAAGGAATTCAGAGACTACCCTGATGATCTCTGTAACTGTGACCTTTCCAACACAAGCAACTGAATAAACTGTATTCACAAACTTTTTTAATGATTAAGGGCTCTGTGCCTTTTGCTACCAATCTTCAAAAAACCAACAAAACAGCAGGATTCATGGACTTTAATGTAGTTATTTTAGTTTTAATATGCAGCATTGATTGGTTAGTAGTACAATAGCACTAACACTGGGAATAAATCTGTCTGTCTTCCATACCCGTCATATCTGAGCACCAAATACCACTATTAAAGATGGCTGCAGATTTTTTCAGACCGCCATACTTATTTAATAAAATTGTGGCAAAAGTTGAAAGCATTTGGTATGCTTGTAAACATAATTAATCAGTCAAGGGTAATGGGTTTTGTCAGTTGGCTGTTCCCTTCTAGACTGGGGTGTCGCTGAGGAATTGCAGAATTGTTAGTCAAGCCTAAAACAGACTAAATGGGTCAGAAACAGACATTTTCTGAATTGGATAGGCAGAACCAGGCCACCTCTGACTAGTAAGGCTGTAGCTCCAGCCTTTAGCAGCCTTGCTAGGTCTACACCATAATTTCCATAATGAGGGTGATTTTTTTACTACTATTGGGGTGCCAGACAGGCCAGATTCCATTGTGCATGTTGACTCAGTGGATTCCACCAACTGTTATTAGTAGATCCCAGGATGTTGTCCTCCAGTGATAGGAAGTCTACTAGAAGTGGGGCACAGTTTACAAGCCACCACCAGCCTTCACTCAGCTGAGGGGATCAGGGCTGGCCATCACAGCTCACAAAGTGTGTGGAGTCTTCTGGAGAGGTAGTTGGGACAGCTCCAGAGCTTACTTGGTGCATCTCCAAAGTAGCCTCCATTTCTGGACTTCTTTCTAGGGTATATTGACACTGCCATGGCTGTCCTGGGTGAGCTGCGTTGGGCTTGCAAGCCTTGGGCTGCTGGGCTAACACTTGCATTGTAGACATTTGGGCTCAGGCTGGAGCTCAGGCTCTGAAACCCGGTGAGGCAGGGTGGGTGGCAGGTTACATCTATATGGGGATAAAAAACCCGTGGCTGGCCCTGGGTCAGCTGACTCAGTCTCGGGCTGTTGGCCTGAAAAATTGCTGTGTAGAGGTTTGGGCTCCAGCTGGACCCTGAGATCTGGGACTCTGTGGGATGGAGGGTCCCAGAGCCTGGGCCTCTACCTGAGCCCGAAAGCCTTCATTTCAATTTTTAACCCCACAGCCAAAGCCCCGGGAGACTGAATCAATTGACCCTGGCACTGAGACTTGGTGCCACAGGTTTTTTATTGCTGTGTAGACGTACCCCAGTGGCACCCTGCACCGATTTGCTTTTAAACGTGCCTCCCTTGCTGAACCCCTTTCTGTAGGCTGTGATAGCACTGCCATCAGACCAGTCCCCCTCTGCCACCGCAGCTCCCTCAGGCACAGGAGGAAATTTGTAACTGCTGTTCCCCAGCCACTCACAGGGTGACGTCTATTGAGTTACCCCAGATTTCTGCCAGTGACCCGAGGGCAGAATTTGATCCAGAAGTACTTCAGGCCACAAAAAAAAATTAAAAGTGAAGACTCTCCTCCACCCCTATTATAGCTACATATTGCAAGTGGCTGACTGAAACTAGTGTCTGATGTTACCAAATTCCTGTGGATTGTAACACCTAGTCCAAGCTCTGTTTTCTTCTATTCAATTTCTTATATTATGCTCAGCACCAAATTGAATAGAATTATAACATTAGATATGAATGTCCTTGCTTCAGGCTTAACAATGTCCTTGGTTCATAGGCTTAACAACAGTCTTTAGGGTTTGATTCTCCCTTGATATACTTGTGTATTGCCTGCTGTGGACAATGGAAGTTGCCTGCATGTGTTCAGGGGAAAAAAAATCTCCTTGGGCTTCTTGCTTACATTATGCTGGTGTCAATCTAGGGGTGAGGAGAGCGGTGTTACACTGGTGTAAAACTAGTATAAGTGAGATTATTCACAGCCCTTGTTATATATTAATTTCATTGAAGGAGATTTTTCCAATTTGTGTATTTAGCTGCATTTTAAAATATATTCAGCAAAAGAGACTCCAACAGCCTCTAGACCATTGACATAATAATTTATAAATTATTTCAACAGCAGAGATATTTACACCTCCTGTAATGGCCCCAAATCTCAGTTCTGACAAGTGATACAAGCTTGGGATCACCTAGTTTGGGAGATTTAATCCACAGACTACTGTTAGAAAAGAACATTTACTCCTTCTATTCATATGGTTTATTGCAGCAATAGGAGTTTACATACAGTGTTTTAAAATTAATGCATAATGTAATGTATGTGTTTTGTACTGCGTACATGCACTGTAAATATGCAAACTAAAAAGAAAACAGAAAGAGAATAGTTCTTGTATGTGTATTTTAGCTATTTTGTTTAAAACAGGGCAAGATGTTAATCATTTTAATTTTGTAGTTATTACCTAAAGGCACTGGACTAATGACTTATAAAAATTAATTTTTAAATAACACACTAGGATGAAATTTTATGGGATGAAATTTTATGCAAGCTCCAGCCTGGAACAAATGGTTAGTACTGACTTGGGATTTTAATATGGGAAAACTCCCAGTCTTCAGTAAACCCCAAGCTGCAATTTCACTACACTTTTTTAGACCTTAACAAAGAGACTTAGAGGAATTGTCCATTAGTTGAATTTCTCAGCTTTATTTACATTTATGAATGAATATATCTGAGTTCATAAGTCAAAATAAGGCATATGAACACAGCAATACTATTAATAGAACAAAGTAAATATGAGTTTTGACAGTGAAAAATCAACAGACCCCAGGGTGTGCATGTCTCTGTGCATACTGGGTGTGTCTATTTAGGTCTATATGCCTTAGTCGGTCTGTGGATGTCTGTGTTTGTGTTTGCCTGGGTGCATTAGGCATGTTTGTATCCGAGGATAAATAGGTGTACTTGTTTAAGGGCCAGATCCGGCAGGTTGCTGCGTGTCTTCAATTCCCTGTGATGTCCGTGGGAGCTAACAGGGCTCAGCACTTGGCACCGTCAAGCCGTGTGTGTGGGTGTGTTTAGGAATGCCCGAGTCTGCATGTGTGCTAGGGGTGTCTGTGTTTGGGGTGTCTATTTAGGAACAGCTGAGGGTCCGTGTAGGCTGGGCTGAGTGCTAGTCATGTAAGGGGGTGGGGGAGTTACTGTGCAGGGTCTGTGTCCCAGTGTGTTGCAGCAGCCCAGGGTGTACACAGCATGTGTCCAGGGGACCTCGGAGAAGTTCACCAGCTCCCTCGCATTCTCTGTCCCCTGCCTGCGGTCAGGCAGCCCGGCTCTGCTGTCACTCCCATTTCTTGCAGCCAATGGCACAGCCTCCTGTCACCCTCACCCCACCCCCTCCTGGGAGTAAGGGGAGGGGTGTGTGCTGGGGAGGGGAGGAAGGGGGGTGAAGAGAGTTGAATGATTGAACTTTCTTGTTTAGTTTCTGCAGCGCTGAGGTCCCCCCCCCGCCCCCAGTCCAGTCTAGCACCAGATCGGTGCAGGGGGGCTTATCCGGGCGTCTCTTGCTCTCTGCGGCACCCCTTCCTCTCCTCAGCACCCACCCAGCGCACAGCGATGGTGCTAAAGGATCCCGCCGGGTCTCTGACCCTTTTCCTTTGGATTACGGCTTCCTGGGGCTGCCTGGCTGCAGCTGCTGGGGTTGCTGCTGCTCGCAAGCAGGACGAGTCTTTCTCCACTGTCAGTGTCTACAGAGCCAGATGCACCTCCAGGTGCCTGAGCCTGCAGATCACTCGCATATCTGCCTTCTTCAAGCATTTCCAGGTACGGTCGCAGCGCAATAGGGGAAGAGAGACCCCGCACCCGCCCCTCGCTCTCCACGCGCTCTCCACGCGTGCAAGCCCTCGGCCCGGTGACGCCGCTGGGCAGTGTTGCCCAGATCTGGGGGAGTGCACGTTCAGGGTGGGGTGGGGGGTGCTGTGAGGTGGGGGAGGGGGTGCTAGTGGGTGTACATGGGACGGCTTGGTCTTCATCGCTTCTTTGCAAACTTCCCGGGCGGGAGTTCCCAAAAGGGGCTGCTTATGTCGCAGGGTGTACATCTTCCCCCCCCCCCCCCCAGCCCCTGCGATCGCCCCAGAGCTTAGGCAGGTGGAAAGCCTTACCGCCAACACAAGGAACCCCCGGGGCGACCAGAACGAGAATGAGTGGTATTTCGGACCCGTCCTCACGCTGTGCAAACCAGGCTTTTATCCCGGCACCGGGTCTTACCGGGGCAGATCGCTGTGCTTGCCGCGTGTTTCGCTAAATGCTCCCATTGACTATTAATTGCATCTGTAAATGTCCTAGCGCGGCTGGAACTGGGGTTGTTTGTGCAGGGATTTGTTGGCAGGGTTTTTCACTGAAGCGGGCAGTTTGTGCCGGGGAAGGTGACTTATGCAGGCAAGGCAGCTCTCTTCCCCCTCACAGGTGCCCAGTTTGGTTAGTCTCTAAGGTGCCACAAGGACTCCTTTTCTTTTTGCGAATCCAGACTAACACGGCTGTTACTCTGAAACCTGTCTCTGGTAGTTCCTTTGATTGTTACACAGGACCTGCAGCCCAGAGCCTCCGAGGGCTCCTGAATTCATGCCCGGGCGGCAGGCGATGTCCTGGCATGGTTGGCTAAGCGCGCACGTCTCTGGTTTTTAGGAGATTTAAGAGCGGTGTGAAAACTAAGTAGGACAAGACACTGGTGCTTTGTGTGTGTGTGTGTGTGTGGAGGGGGGTTTAAATGCTGAAGAAAGTCTGAGGGGCAGATGATCTGAGTTTTGGTTGCTCTGATGTTAAGAAGCAAGTGTTTATTACAGTTCATCATTGGAGTTGGATTTCTCTTACGTTCTGCTTGAAAATTCGGGATGTTTTCTTAAGGGCGATGGTCAAGAGTTTGTAGCCTCTGTTCCGATCTGCCAGAATAAAAGCGGATGGGGAGTTGGTGGTTATAATAGAACTACAAACTAGGCGACAAGCTATGCGGGACAAATGTCTATGTGGTGGCGGAGATGATGATGATGATGATGGGGGGTGGGGCAGAAATGGGACAAGACATTGGGAAATAGGTCGAGGTGCATGAGCTCGAGACCTGTCTGGAGTAAAATGAACCACACCTAAATTGGTGGGTCAAAAAGCATATTTAGGACATCGCGGACGAGATCTTCTTAGGAAATCGTGTCTCCAACTCGGTATGTCCACACCTTCCCTCTAGACTATCTCTTCCGACCCCCCCCCCCACACCTGTTCGGTGGTGATGTAAAGACTGAACTGCATCGGCCAGAAGGAAATGGTGAAAACACTTTAAATTGCACATAACAACAGCCCTCTCTCCCCTTAATAAACTGGCCTCCCACCTATTTGGACAGAGGGAGCCATTAGCACTGTAGAGATCTGTCCCAAAACACGGGTGGGGAAAAGGTGAGAGGGAAGTGATTGTGTTTCTCTCCTCTCTGTGCTTTTAGAGTGCATTGAAACAAACACAAACTGCGAGGGAAATAGTTGCCTAAAGCCGCTTTGTTCATCCAAAGCAAAGGAGTTTACCAAAGCTCATGCTCAAATAAATTGGTTAGTCTCTAAGGTGCCACAAGTACTCCTTTTCTTTTTGCAAAGACAGACTAACACGGCTGTTACTCTGAAACCTGAAATGCTGGGCTTTTTAAAAACCGGATCACCGGTACATATTTTAAATTCAATAGGAAAATAAAACCCAAATGTTTTGATGTCTCGACTGCAACAAGAGCTTTCTCGTATCTGTAGCTGAATTTAAGAATAAAAAGCCTGGGAATGCAAAAGAGCCCCTCTTAAACGGGGGTGTGTGTGTGGAGAGCTTGGGGTACGCTACTGACTGTCCATATCAGACAGAAAGGGCAAGGGGAAAGTATTTGAACCTGCACATTCGCGTGTGGGGCAAAGAGCACGTGCAGTCCCAAGGTTTTACCTGAAGTTGTCCTGGATTTTGAAACTGCAGAGTGCTTGCTATGAAAATGTCTTCGTCTCAGAAAATGTCTCGAAAGCAGGAAAAACATGTAAAACAGTTCTTTATCTTGGAATGGGCTTGCACTGTCAGCCGGTTGTAACTTATTTGTTTTAGAGTTTCAGTGGCTAAGGCGCCAGTTTAGATCAAGCCAATTCCTAGTGAAAGGCTTTTTTTGTTTTTTTCTTGGCATGATTTCTTTTCCGAAGTAAAACTGCTGACAGAATGCACATTGCCAAACAATACTGATTACATTTTAATTAGCTAGGGTGAAATAAACTGCAAATTACTCAGTTAGGGCTCAATAATGGGCCGCTTTTTTTTTGTAATCAGTTGCAAATCTCGGAGTTTTAACCCTGGGTTGTAAACGACTGTAATGTTTAGAAGAAAACGATCTCGCTTATAAAAGTTAAGCTTCCCATTGTCTTTTAATGAAAAAAGGAAGGACTGTTTCATAGGGTGCATTCACTGTTTGATATGCATAATAGACCACAAGGTCATACCTAGGCGACATTATTCAATGATGAGAACTACCCTCAACTACCATCTCTAAAGTAGCAGTTGCTGAAGTTATTTCACTGCAGAGGATGCCACATTATCTCATTATCGGACTCAGCCTTTGAAGTGACCCAAACATTAACTCAGCCCAACAGCAAGAGTAAGGTTCTAGATTGTCTCACTAAAGACCACATGAAGAACAGGCAGTGCCAATGCTTAATTTGTGATGAAAGAGGTGCTGGGCCTCAAGCAATTGTTTTACTTTCATAACTGCTGCAGCAAGGCAGAAGGGCCAGGACTATGAACTGCTGGGCCAGAGGCCTGGGACAAATTAAGTACTGTGCAGTGCCTGTCTTGAGAAGACTCTCTGCTTTTCCTCATCCCCTCGGTTACAGTCACGCAGTAGCTGGGGGTCAGCCAGATAGCTCTGGAGCACGGGGGTGAGCGGTGCTGCTTCTGGATGACACATGATTCCTGGGGGCAGCCTTGCGTTGTAGAGGTGGAGGGTTCTAAAAACACATCATTTAGGGTCTGATAGCAGAAATATCAAGTCATCTGAACAATGAAGAAATCAGTGAAGGGTAAGGATTATTTCTATAATTTCAGGCTCTTATTTTCCCCATTGTCCTGCCCAGAGCTAGTCGATATTTTTGACTATATTTTTCGTGAAGAAAATGGAATTGTTATCACTGTTTTCATCATTCTTTAAATCACCTCAGGTTCTGATGGGCAGTTGAAATGCTCTGTTTTCTTTAACTTCACTGCCTCACTTCTCTATGGAAATAATAATATTTAACTACCTCTGAGCGGTGTCTGACATCTCAGATACCCCGATGAAGCAGCCCCACATACCCATTGAAGGGTGCACCTTCACTAGGAAGAAAGTGTGTTCTAACCATGTTTTAGCTAATGTGTGGTAAAACCCTTGGTAAGAAAAGGCAATTTGTAGTTTTCATACACATTAGCAAGTTCTATCATGTGTCCCCCATACTTATGATGTGTATGAGCACCTCACAATCTTCAGTGAGCAAATTAAGGAAATCAAGCAAACTAGGGAAATATGGTTTTGACAAAAGTACTATAAGGTGGGTGCAAACCTGGTTGGAAGGCTGTACTTAAAGAGTAGTTATCAATGGTTCACCGTCAAACTGTGAGACTGTATTTAGTAGGATCCCACAGGTGTCAATCCTGGATGTGGTACTAGTCAATATTTTCATTAATGACTTGGATAATGGAACGGAGAGTATGCATATACAATTTTCAGATGACACCAAACTGGGAGGGGTTGCAAGCACTGTGGAGGACAGGATTAGAATTCAAAACAACTTTGACAAATTGGAGAATCGGTCAGATCAACACAGTGAAATTCAATAAAAAGAAGTGCAAAGTATGTCAGTTAGGAAGGAAAAATTAAATGTACAACTACAAAATGCAGAATAATTGGCTAAAAGTAGAGCTGCTGTAAAAGATGCGGGAGTTATAGTGGATCTCAGAGTGAATATGAGTCAACAATGTGATACTGTTGTGAAAAAGGCTAATGTCATTCTGGAGTTTATTAACAGGATGCATTATCTAAGACATGGGATTTTTGTCTCAATCTACTCAGCACTGGTAGGGCCTCAGCTAGAGTACTATGTCCAGTTCTGGGCACCGCACTTTAAGAAGGATGTGGACAATTTGGAGAGAGTCCAGAGGAGAGCAACAAAACAGATAAAAGGTTTAGAAAACTTGACCTATGCAGAAAAGTTTAAAACTTGTTTAGTCTTGAGAAAAAAAGACTGAGGGCGGACCTGATAATAGTCTTCATAAATTACTCCTGGAGGAATTCTGCACCAAAAAAATAAAAATTCTGCACACAGTATTTTAAAATTCTGCATTTTTTGTCAAAATAATGCAATATAATCCAGCTAGTTTCAATTATTTTGGTAATTTATTTAAACTACAATACAATGGATGGAGAATGGAAGTGGGAAGCATTGGAGGAAATCACCAACCCCCCTCTGTCTAATAGTAATATAGCTAGTATTGACCCTTACTTCTAATTATTAGTCATCAAATATATGCAGCCATATGCTCATTGTTACATCATAGGCAACTGAAGAGCAAGTGAGGGCTAGGGACTCAAACTCACAATTTATACTGGCTACTGACCATCTCCAAAAAGGTCAGTCGCAAACAGTTCATGGAGCACATTTTGATAGGTAATTTTTTCAGTCCAAATATGTAGACCAGTTCTAAACGCTAAAGCACCATAAGCATGTATAAGGCCATACTGCACTTTACAATAAGGCTCCTTTACACCACTCTGGAAATGTAAAGGAGCCTTAAAATTTTTACGCCTGTTTTATACTCTTTTTTGTCAGCATCTACCATTGGCGAGTATACACATTTTCCCTGCCTAGTGGGCTGGCTTTTGTGGATTGCATTCTTTAGGTGACTCTCTCCCCCCATTCATTGTATAGGGAGCCTAGGGCTCTAACTCAGTCTTTGTGAATCACGTTGTTCCTGTGATTTTCTGGGTGCCTAAAAGTTAGGTGTTGCAATGCTCAGCATTCCAATGCCTAAATCCTTGTGTGGATCCGAGCCTGTGATTATTATAAATAGCTTCTTGGCTGATATGATCTACCAGAGCTAAGGAGTTGACTTGGTAAGGAGTTAGTTTTACACAAACCACTGCAGGTTTCAGAGTAACAGCCGTGTTAGTCTGTATTCGCAAAAAGAAAAGGAGTACTTGTGGCACCTTAGAGACTAACCAATTTATTTGAGCATGAGCTTTCGTGAGTTTCTCCAGATGTCTTGCTCTGTTCTCTTCTACCAAAACTTGAAAGAATCCTGTTCTTCTAAAGGCTAAGAAACTGGGATCCTTGTACTTAGGCGGTGTACTGAAAATTAAAGGCACGTAGCAGAGAAGACGGTTCCACACATGTATGTACTTCTTATATGTCCACATGCTTCTGCAAGCCACATAAATATGTTAGGCCAGATTCCGGCTTACTTGCTTCTGCAGTTTACCTTAAATATAATAGCTGAGAAGATTTGTATTTTCAAGGAGGAGGATGTATAATCTTGTATAGTTCTAATCAGGAATAATTAAGTCACTTAGTCTAAACATTTGTTATATTCAGTAAACAATAATTATATTGTGGTGAGAGAATGTTCTCATCATTTCAAATGTACCATTCTCCTATCAACAATGTCTTGCTCTGTTCTCTTCTACCAAAACTTGAAAGAATCCTGTTCTTCTAAGGGCTAAGAAACTGGGATCCTTGTACTTAGGCGGTGTACTGAAAATTATAGGCACGTAGCAGAGAAGACGGTTCCACACATGTATGTACTTCTTATATGTCTACATGCTTCTGCAAGCCACATAAATATGTTAGGCCAGATTCCTGGCTTTCTTGGTTCTGCAGTTTACCTTAAATATAATAGCTGAGAAGATTTGTATTTTCAAGGAGGAGGATGTATAATCTTGTAAAGTTCTAATCAGGAATAATTAAGTCACTTAGTCTAAACATTTGTTATATTCAGTAAACAATAATTACATTGTGGTGAGAGAATGTTCTCATCATTTCAAATGTACCATTCTCCTATCAACAAATGAATTTAGGAGAGCTAGAGTTTTTGGCAGACCAAATAAGGCACATTAAAAAAAAAAGTCTCCCATTTTGCATGCTCAGTCCCTTGTGGGTACAAATAATTATGTGTGCAAGTGATATGATTTAGATATCTTGCTACCAGATTGCACGCGCTAATCAGGTAGCTAGTTATCTAAATGCCACCACCTCTGCCTAAAAATGATCACCACCCCAAAATTGATAGCTCTTGACACATTTCAATGTTAATTGATTGTAGGTGCAAAAGTTGTAGGGCCAGGTTGAGGCCCCTTAGCAAATTTGGCCCACAGTGCTCTGTTGCAGAGGTAAAGGAGAGCAAATGTTAACTGCCAGTATAATGTAACAATTGTTACTGCACTTCTCAGGGTATTTCCAGTTTCCGCTCCATGCTTCATATGGTGCGGTGACCAAAACTTAGCATAGTATTGTGCATGAGAATACATTCATTTATATAGGTCAGTGGTTCTCCAACTTATTTGATCGGGACCCCCTTCTTTGTGTCTGTAATAGTTTACACACACACACACCACCACCACCACCACCCAGCTCTGAAGGCAGAGTAGAGAGCAGCGGCTGCTGCCTGGGCACCCAGCTCTGAAGGCAGAGTGCTGGCTCGGTGTCCGGCTCTGAAGGCAGCACTGCACCAGCAGCAGCGCAGAAGTAAGGGTGGCAGTGTGAAAAATGATATTTGTCATCACTTTTCACAGCAGACTTATAGCCTCACTGCCACCCTTACTTCTGCGCTGCTGCTGCTACCCCAGGGCTGACAGCCAGAGCCCCGCCACCTGCAGGTGAGGGATTGTGGGGAGGGAAGGAGAGCCTGAACCTGGGTTGCCTCCCAGTGAAGGACTGGGGGGGCAGGGAAGGAGAGGCCTGGCAGCGGGGCTTCGGCTTTTTTGCCCCAGTGCGACGGGACTCCGGGTGTCCCCTTTATTCCTGCCTCCTGGGTGTGCGTGCCCCTTCTGCATGAGCCCCAGCCACCTGGGGCTGACAACCAGAGCTCTTAAAAAAATCCACACAATTTGCGCCTCCCTTGACACATTCCCGTGCCTCCCTTAGGAGGCCTGCTCCATAGTTTAAGAACCACTGATATAGATAATAGCATTATGATGTTTTTTGTTCATTCTTTAACTGCTTCTTAATATGGTCTTACATCTTGTATTCTTTTCTGACTAGTTTGTGACATCTAGATCTTTTACTTGAATGATTACAGTTAACTTCAAACTCAATGATCTCTCTGAAAAGCTCAAATTGTTGCTGTAAATATGCACTCACACTTGTCCACATTCAATTTAATCTGCACAGACTGTCTACTCATCTAGCTTTGTTAGGTCTTCCTTAGCTTTCTCAGTCTTCTTTAGACTACCAAGTAAATGTGTGTTAACTGCCAGTTTAGCCATTTTAATATTTAAATCCCCTTCAAGATAATTAATTATGTTAAATAATGCTGATCCTAGCAGGTATCTTTGGGGCACCCCAGTGGTAACTTTCTTCCATGTACACAACCTTACCATTTATCCAGACTGTTTGTCTCCTGTTTCTTCACCAGTTTCTAATTCCAGATAGAATGTTACCTCTCACCCCATGACTACCTAGTTTCCCCCTTTCTAGAGGAACTTTCTCAAAGGCTTTTTGAAAATCCAAATCCTCTTTTCACTAGATTGTTTGTATCATATAGAATTCAGTGTTGGTTTGGCTATCTAGTCTTATATCTGGTCTAATCCCCTTGTTGAGATCCATGATCATAGACTCAGGAGTCGTACAGATATGCTAATATGATCCTTTTGGAGGACAGAATCTGAGTGGATCAACTGTTTAGATTGGAGGCTGATGGAAGCACATCATAAGCACAAATCATTTAAAATGTTGGAAAACCAAATTATGGATCTGAGACAGAATTAAAGCTTTAAGGCAGAATCTAGCTCTGTGATATGGGTCAATGGGATTCAATGGGAGGTTTGCCCACTTTCCACAGGGCTGAATCTGCTCCTTATAATCCTGCAATTTTGACTGATCAAATTTGGGACCTTTAAGTTTGGATAGTGTCCCTTTAAATTTGAAGTACTTTTGTCTGATCATGTCTTAAGTGTAACTTAACTATGCAGAAAGATAAGGAAATAGTGGATTTATTGAGGAATAAAAGTTGGCAAGGTACTTCCATCCTGCTACATTTTGCTTGTGGCTGCCTAAACATTCTTAAAATAATACTTTTACTGTCATGCCCTTCAAAAACCATTTTCATTTTATTTTAGAGAGTCTGATCTACAGACATGATGCAAAAATACATTGTCAATAGGAGTATTGTTGACATTAGCAGAGCTTGCATCAGGCCCAGTATTGATGTTATTATTAAATCTGGAAATGTAATTCAGAGAAAGAAATATTCAACTTTTAAAAAGTAAAGAGATACCTTTTTTTCTTGCAGTCTGTAGCAGCGTGCTAAAGGTTAAGGAGGGCTTAATCTATGAAGTGCTTATTTTAAATTTAACTTATTAAATCATCATTCACTATCTGGATAAGGAATATTTCTGTGATTAACTTGTGTTCTGAAATGCATTTAAAATGTATTTGGTTTAATAAGCTTCCTATGAAGAAAAAGTCAATAAGCATCTATGATAGCTTAAAAACCAGAATGGTTTTCCTGTATGTTGAACATTTGTAATTTTGCAGAGGGCAAATTTCCTAGGAGTGAATGTCAACTTTGTGGGCCTGTGAAAGGAGATTATTATTTACAAGCTGGTCTTCCTCTCTTGTGACATAAAAATCATGTTAATTTTTTGCTTCCACTGTTATCTGGAATTAGTAGAGATCCAACTCTGTAAACAGACAGGATAATCTTTTAGAATTCATATTTTTAAAGGCAAAATGATGACTAATGGGTGTAGCCTAGGAGACAGGGTATAATGAAAGAGAGGAAACATTGTTTATATTGACTTAATTATTCAATACTTAGCAATGAATAAGTTAGTGGGTTCTCTGAACAGGTGTAAATCTTCTGGCAAAACAGAACTCAGAATAGGAGATAATACTGTGGAGCTGCATTCTGCGATGTGATCATGAAATAGTAGAGTTCATGATTCTAAGAAATGGTAGAAGGGAAAACAGCACAATAAAGATAACGGATTACAAGAAGGCAGACTGTAGCAAACTCAGGGACTTGGTAGGTAAGATCCCATGGGAAGCAATCTAAGGGGACAAACAGTTCAAGAGAGTTGGCAGTTTTTGAAAGGGCACAAGAGTAAACTATCCCAAGGAGTAGGAAAGACAGGAAGTATGCCAAGAGACCATCCTGGCTTAACCAGGAGATCTTCAATGATCTGAAACTCAAAAAAGAGTCCTACAAAAAGTAGAAACTAGGTCAAATTACAAAGAATGAATAGAAACAAATAATCCAAGTATGTAGGGGCAAAATTAAAAAGGCAAAAGCACAAAAATGAGATTAAACTAGCTAGAGACATGAAGGTTAACAAGAAAACATTCTACAAATACATTAGCAGCAAGAGAAAGACCAAGGACATTGTAGGCCCATTACTCAATGGGGCGGGAGAAAACAATAACAGAAAATATGGAAATGGCAGAAGTGCTAAATGACTTTTTTATTTTTGTTTTAATCAAAAAGGTTAGTAGCAATTGGACATCTAACATAGTGAATAACAGTGAAAATGAGGTAGGATCAGTGGGAAATAGGGAAAGAAGAAGTTAAAAATTACGTAGACAAGTCAAATGTCTTCAAGTCACCAATACTGGATGACATATGTCCATACTCAAGGAGCTGACTGAGGAGATATCTGAGCCATTAGCGATTATCATAGAAAAGTCATGGAGGAGAGATTCCAGAGGACTAGAAAAGGGCAAATATAGTTCCAATCTATAAAAAGGGGAATAAGGACAACCCCGGGGAATTACAGACCAGTCAGCTTAACTTCAGTACCTGGAAAGGGAATGGAGCAAATAATTAAGCAATCAATTTGCAAATAACTAGAAGATAACAGGGTGATAAGTAACATTCAGCATGGATTTGTCAAGAACAAATCATGTCAAACCAACCTAATAGCTTTTTTTGACAGGGCAACAAACCTGGTAGATATGGGGGGTGGGGAAGTGGTAGATATGGTATATCTTGATTTTAATAAGGCTTTTGAAACTGTCTTGCATGACCTTCTCATAAACAAACTATGAGTCTATGATTTTATGTTTCCCACTGCTGGGCCTTATGGTCCTAGTACAAAGCCCTCTGTAGTCAATGGAAAGATTACCACTGATTTCAGTTGGGTCAGATCAGACAGAACCACTGATACTTGTTTTGTCAAGCAAGAAGAAGAGCACTGTGAACCTTCTGTCCCTGTTCCAGTCTTTTAATGCCCCAGAGATCAGAGGACAAGGAAAGAGGTCTAGAAATTTGAATGTTACATTTCAGGTATCTGAGACTTGAAAGTATCATCCCTTTCTTCCCCAATTAAAAAAACCAAAAAAACAGAAAAAAAACCACAGTTTTTTTTTGGTGATGATTAATATATTGACCACCACTTCCTCCCCCCAAATATCTCTAGATATGGGGCAAAATCCTGGCCCTATTGACTTCAGTAGAAACCCCCCCATTGACTTCATTGGGCCCATGGCATGTTTGGATTGCAGTAGCAGTATAAGATGTGTTTGCAGCTTATGAAAGCATTGTAATAGAGAAAATTATTCATAAGTCTTCCAGGAAAAGAGGTAGTTGTGGGGGTACCAGATATGGTAGTGCCTTAATATGCTAAAATCTATTGAGAGTATTATTAACCATATTGTTGTACAGTACAAACAGTTGCAGGTGTGACATCCTCTGGCCCTTGTAATGTAGTGAAGTGATGTCACACCACCAACTTAGGAAAGTCTACTTGAAAGCAAAGACCTCATCCTTTCACATGCTTTCCACCAGTGCTTCTTTAGGCAGCTGATGTTACAATCCAGCTGCCAAGTTTTCAGGTGGATCCAATAATAGTATAGCATGGATGAAGGAACAGATGTCTGAATTTCTGTGATGAGACTTCTGCTGCTCATATTCACAAGTGAAACAAAGATTGAGCTTGGTAGCGAGAACAGGATGGCAATAGCATCTTACCTCAAGCTAGTGCAACAACTGACTCCTCTCTCCTTGCTTATTTTTTTCTCAATATATAGATCTCTGTCTCTATTTCTTTTTTCCTGGATCCCTACCCCTCAGTTTTATTACAGAACAACCCCCAAAATAACATCTTTTCACTTTAAGGCTGTGCTTTCACAAGTAATTACACTTGAGACACACTGCTGTGATATGGCATTGCCACTGCCTTCCTGAGACAGAGCCCTGTAATTCACACTAATCTGTTATTATTTTTGTTATTGTTTATTTGTAGTACTGGGGCTCCTAAGATCAAGACCTCATTGTTCTAGAACCTATACAGTCACTTATTGAAAAGTCCCTGCCCCAAGATCTTGTAATTTAGATTACAATAGACCACACCACGGGAATGAAACAAGCAAGATAGGGATGGGAAGAAAGCTGGGGAGGGGGAGGATGAGGTAACAGTAAAAACAGTACCTAGCACAATGAGCTTCAGTCATGGCTTTTTTAGAATTTAAGATCCGATATACAGCTTGATTCATCCCTGCAAAAAAAAGTTATACTGGTGTAAAACTGGAGTAACATGGTAGTGAATCACACCATAATCTGTTTTTCCCCATTTTTCTTAGTCACAAAGTGTATATATAATATGTTTACTTTTGATCCATACATAGCAGCTCTGTCAAGAGAACTGCACATAGGAACCTTGAGCTGTCCCATTTTCTTTTCAATTTAGTGATTTATTTCTATGCCGCTATGAGCTAATAGATCATGAACTAACCAGCAGTCCTTTGATCACTGTAGATCTGCAGCTGGTGAAAGAAGCATGTGGGGTTGGGTAAATTGACAGAAGCAGGTTGAAGAACTCTTTTGATAAAGAGATTGTATCCCTCTGTCTCTTTACACAGTGCTGAATATCAGCTACAGGACACATTTTACACAGTAATTAAGGAAAGGGAATGTTTTTGTTGCATCCTAGTGGCAGGTGGCAGCCTGCCGTTGGATCTTCATAATTCATATTTTTTTGAATTTTAAAACCGCAGGAAACACAACAGGCTATTTGCAAGTCAGCTGTGTAAACACATCTTCCATCCAATAACCAATGAATTCTTAATGAGCAAGGAGCATGTGAATGGTATTGGATGATATATACCTAGCATATTAGCTTATCATATCATAAAGTTTCATTTAATCACACACACACACACACACACTCAAATCTTTAGTACTGAAAAGCCCTGGAAAAATTTTCTTACTGGTGATCAAACCCTGGCCAGTTATTTATAATTAGAAAATAGTTTAACTGTTTTCCATCATTTTGGAAATCTTACTGCTCTCTAGTTTCTTCTAGGCAAAAAGGCAGCAACCTGGTCCAGACCTGCAAGCTAAAACAATAAACTTCAGCCATTTGCTAAACCACAAAAGGAGGAAGTATTTATAGTTTGTGAAATTCATGCCAGCTGTCTTCGTTCAAGGGATGAAAACCATTACTTTTAGATAAATTAACGTGTACCTATGTAAAAACTCTAACAAACTGTAGACTGCTGGGTACTGACAGCCAGTAACTCTTTTACAGTTTCTGGTCTTTCAGTTTTTCTTCTGATTTTTATTTATTCATTTTCAGTTTATAAAATGCCCCCCATCTTTAAGATTCTGATAGTGGGATTTTCAGAAGAGTTTAATGTTGGCCAACTCTGTTGGTCCTGCTTTGAGCAGGGGGTTGGACTAGATGACCTCCTGAGGTATCTTCCAACCCTAATCTTCTATGATTCTATGAACTCTGGTCCTTTTGAAGTCAATGGAAAAACTTTAATTGATTTTAATTGGAGTAGACTTAGACCAGTGGTCACCAACCCGTTGATCGTGATCGACTGGTCGATCCTGGAGCCTCTGCCAGTCGATCGTGATCTCCAGGCCGTTAAAAGTCTGGCGGCACAGTGTGGCTCAGGGAGGCTGCCTGCCTGCTGTGGCCTCACACCGCTCCTGGAGGTGTCTGGCTACTGGCACATCTCTGCAGCCCCTGTGGGGGAGGCGGCTCTGCGTGCTGCCCCTGCCCCCACCACTGTCCCCACAGCTCCCATTGGCCAGGAACTGGGGGCGGCACTTGCAGGCACAAGCAGCGCATGGAGAGCCACTGGCCCCCTCCCCTGCAGGGCCCCCAGAGATGTGCCGCCAGCCAGATGCTTCTGGGAGTGGTATGGGGCCATGGCAGACAGGCAGCCTGCCTGAGCCCCACTGTACTTCCGGCTGGGCACTGCCTGTGGTAAGTGCCTCCTGAACAGAGCCTGCATCTTGCACCCCCTCCCACACCCCAACCCCCTGCCCCAGCCCGGAGCCCCCTCCTCCACGCAAACTCCCTCCCAGAGCTTGCACCCCTCACTCCTGCACCCCAACCCCCTGCCCCAGGCTCAGCCTGGAGCCCCCTCCCACACTCCGAACCCCTCGGCCCAAGCCCAGAGCCTGCACCCCCTCCTGCATCTGAACCCCCTGCCCCAGCCTGGTGAAAGTGAGTGGGGGTGAGGGGAGAGCAAGCGACGGAGGGAGAGGGGAATGGAGTGAGTGGTGCGTGGCTTCAGGGAAGGGGAGTGGACCTTGGGGAAGGGGCAGGGTAGATCCTGGGTTGACCTTAAATTCAAAAAGTGATCTTGTGCGTAAAAAGGTTGGAGACCACTGACTTAGACCAATGATGACTGCTTTTGAAAAATACATTATGAGTGTTATATTAATTTCAAGGGTCAAAAGAGTTAAAGGTGTTATAAAACCAACATAAAACAGTGAGGAGTCTGGGTTTTTACTATGGAGACCTTGATTTACTTGGTTTCTTGGAAAACACCAGAAAGCACCCATTCTAAAATTGAAAGTTTATTGGTCAAATACAAAAAGAGCAAGAAAGGAAACAAGCATGTATACTGAAACTGAAATTGAGTGACTATGTAAACCAAACTTAGTCAGACCCTATCAAATTCTCTCTCCTTTTGGCATTAAAATATCAGTCTCTTATTTTGATTAATAACCTTTCTTTGATTAAACACATTCATTTTATTCTCAGTCCTGATGTGTGAAGGACATTCATATATCCTGTTTTTAACAAACACACAGCCACAAGGTGGAAGAGAGATAGCATCGAAAAGATGCGTGAAACATGGCTTTGTTGATGTTTTTGGAACACTGTGTTGCTGATTAATTACGACTGGATGCTTTGGCTGGCAAGTCAACCATGATATCTGCTGCTTGGACCGTGGTTCACATTCTGGTCATGGATGTCATCTCATTGGATCCTATCTCCACAGGCAAGGCAGGCTTGGATGAATAGAGTATAGGTGATTTCAGGATTCAGTGAAAAGCCAGGAGACTGAGAGATCGCATAGGAGGAAAGAACCGTTGGGGGCAGAAAGCAACCCAACAAGGGAAGGGAAAACCAGTACAGGATCTTCTGTCACCTTTGTGGTGTGGATAGTTAGATATCCCCACTGGTGGACTGAGGACTGGATGTCATGATAATGTGATGACTTTCAGCACTTGCAGGTGAAAACAAAGTTCCTTAAACAAGAGAAAGGCCAGGCAGCCTTCCTCTTGGGAAGAAAGCCCCTTAGACAGGTCTGTTCTTTCTGACTTGAGATGCAGGAAGCTGAGATTAGTCGAGATGAGATGCAATGCTGGCAGGTTCGGGGATGAGCTGGAGGGAAGATGATTCTTTTTTTTTCTTTTCCCCAAAGTCTCTTTTTAAGAACCCTGAAAAGGAGTAAAAGTGGGTGGCATATTGTATCCTTATTATTTTGCCTACCAATTAAATACATTTCAGTAAGGGCAACTTGGCATAGGTAACTTTGCTTCCACATCTTCTTGATTACTAAGTATGAGCTCATTACAGTCCTTGAGACTTATATAAATATTCCATTTTTGTTTGGACTAATCTAGTTATTCTGTCTGGTTTTCTTGCACCTGTTCATAACATTCATTTATTACAAACAACTTCACCTGTTTTCCATGAACATAAGAACATAAGAACGGCCATACTAGGTCAGACCAAGGGTCCATCTAGCCCAGTATCCTGTTTTCTGACAGTGGCCAATGCCAGGTGCCCCAGAGGGAATGACCAGAACAGGTAATCATCAAGTGATCCATTCCCCGTCACCTATTCCCAGCTTCTAGCAAACAGAGGCTAGGGACACCATCCCTGCCCATCCTGGCTAATAGCCATTGATGGACCAACTCTCCATGAACGTATCTAGTTCTTTTTTAAACCCTGTTATAGTCTTGGCCTTCACAATATCCTCTGGCAAGGAGTTCCACATGTTGACTGTGTGTTGTGTGAAGAAATACTACCTTTTGTTTGTTTTAAACCTGCTGCCTATTAATTTCATTTGGTGACCCCTAGGTCTTGTGTTATGAGAAGGAGTAAATAGTACTTCCTTATTTACTTTCTCTACACCAGTCATGATTTTAATATCATATCCCCCCTTTGTTGTCTCTTTTCCAAGGTGAAAAGTCCCAGTCCTATTAATCTCTCCTCATACAGAAGCCGTTCCATACCCCTAATCATTTTTTTGCCCTTTTCTGAACCTTTTCCAATTCCAGTATATCTTTTTAGATGGGGTGACCACATCTGCACACAGTATTCAAGATGTGGGCGTACCATGGATTTAGAGCCTCTATGATATTTTCTGTCTTATTATCTATCCCTTTCTTAATGATTCCCAACATTCTGTTCACTTTTTTGACTACTGCTTCATATTGAGTGGATGTTTTCAGCGAACTATTCACAATGACTCCAAGATCTCTTTCTTGAGTGGTAACAGTTAATTTAGACTCCATCATTTTTTATGTATAGTTGGGATTATGTTTTCCAATGTGCATACTTTGCATTTATTAACATTAAATTTCATCTGCCATTTTGTTGCCCAGTCACCCAGTTTTGAGAGATCCTTTTGTAGCTCTTCGCAGTCTGCCTGGGACTTAACTATCTTGAGTAGTTTTGTATCATCTGCAAATTTTGCCATCTCACTGTTTACCCCTTTTTCCAGATCATTTATGAATATGTCGAATAGTACTGGTCTCAGTACAGACCCTTGGGGGACACCACTATTTATCTTGCTCCATTCTGAAAACTGACCATTTATTCCTAACTTTTGTTTCCTATCTTTTAACCAGTTACCATTTCATGAGAGGACCTTCCCTCTTATCCCATGACAGCTTACTTTGCTTAAGAGCGTTTGGTGAGGGACCTTGTTAAAGGCATTCTGAAAATCTAAATACACTATATCCACTGGATCCCCCTTGTCCAAGTGCTTGTTTACCCCCTCAAAGAATTCTAGTAGATAAGTGGGGCATGATTTCCCTTTACAAAAACCATGTTGACTCTTCCCCAACAAATTATGTTCATCTATATGTCTGACAGTATTGTTCTTTACTATAGTTTCAACCAGTTTGCCCAGAACTGAAGTCAGGCTTACCAGCCTGTAATTGCTGGGAACACCTCTGGAGCCCTTTTAAAAAATTGGCATCACATTAGCTATCTTCCAGTCATTTGGTACAGGTGCTGATTTAAATGATAGGTTACAGACTACAGTTAGTAGTTCTGAAATTTCACATTTGAGTTCCTTTAGAACTCTTGGGTGAATACCATCTGGTCCTGGTGACTTATTACTGTTTAATTTATCAATTTCTTCCAAAACCTCCTCTAACAACACCTCAGTCTGGGACAGTTCATCAGATTGGTCACCTAAAAAGAATGGCTCAGGTTTGGGAATCTCCCTCACATCCTCAACCGTGAAGACTGATGCAAAGAATTAATTTAGTTTCTCCACAATGGCCTTATCATCCTTGATTGCTCCTTTAGCATCTCAATCATCCAGTGGCCGCACTGGTTGTTTAGCAGGCTTCCTGCTTCTGATGTACATGGTTAATTCTCAGGCAGGCAAAAAGTCACAGGCTATTGTGACATCTAATTAACTTTTGCATCATTTCACAGTTGATCTTAGAGTACACTTTGTAGGCCCAAGTGTACATATAAATACAACAAGAAACAATATATTGATTAATGACGTGTAAAATGAATTCCTTCAATGCCATCTTAATGCATCATCCTCACATCATCCTCCACAGTTCAAGGCCAGAATAAATAGATGAACATAAGACATGTCATGAAGATAAAATCAAAGATGGTTTTGTTGGGCCAACAGAGAGAGTGAATTTCATAGTCTCTGAAAATAGCACCAAAATTTGAATCAAGGGACAGGGCGTTAGAAGAAATAATTCCAGATGGTCTTATCTCCCACAAGTTAGGTAGACTGGGGGAATAGTTGCCTCTAAGATAGCCAGGAGCCACCATTCAGGACTTTTAAATCAAGATTAACACTTTAAATTTAATGCACAAGTGAAATAGGAACTGGTTTATGATTATTACTATAACATGTGCATCCAGATGCCTTCAGATTCAGAAACATTCCAAAATTGTAAACCTCATCAACAAATGCAAATCCCTGAGGGTGGATGTCAACCCTTCATGCCCTTAAGATGCTTGCCCATACCTCTGGCATACATCTTGTCAGGATGAAGCCTCAGCCAAATCATTCTCATCCAAGCCTCTCTCAGTGCCAGACATGAAGACAGCAAACAGACCACACTGTCTAGGTCCAGTGAAAAGGATAGATAGATTTAAAAGTCATCAACATAGTGATAGTGCTGCAACCCAACACACCTCATTATCTGTCTTACCAGCCTCATACATGTGGGAAGATTGACAAAATGGGAGAAAATGGGGAATAACACATGACTGATGTTAGTCATATTGCTTAATGGGCTACTGGAAGATATTCAGATACTACAGTGATGAGCATGGTATAAGAATCTGAATAGAATAGAATGGGATGAGGGTTCTTGGGCAGATAAGAAGTTGCCTAACAGCAATACCTGGGACCTTCCAAAGATGGAGCCATTGTAGCATTATATAATGCTACAGGGTTGGATGATTTAAGGAAAAAGTACTGGTCTGTGGTATCAAGTGCTGCTGATAGCAAGAGCTGCAATATGTTGGAAAAAGGGAATTTGAGTTGATTTGAATTTTCTGCATTTGAGCACAAGTTATATTGTGTGTGTGTGTGTGTGTATTGGGAAGTTTGGGTTGAGACCACTGAAAGAATATATAATACAGTTGCAGACTTGAGAGTTGGTTCAAAGAATTCTATATCCAACTCTGCATTTTTCAGAAGCCATTAAAATGCTGTGGATCATGCAAAGGTCTAAACTGAAAGGTGGCTTTGAGATCTAAAACATTACAAAGCTTCCAACATTTGGAGCACAAAAGAGCTTGTTTATTTTTCCCTTCCTTTACCTGATGCCAAAAACATTTGAAACATGACTTGTCAGTAAATGATTCCTTTATATACCAGTTACACCACTGATGACCGGGGATGTGTCAGTGTCAAATATTTCAGTCTTGTCCTGAAGGGATAGATATTTTCTTTTTATAGTACATCCTCATTTACCAGTTGCTAGACTGTCCTCTGAGCCACTGGTAAATTCTGATTTCTAGAAAGCTTTATCAGAATATGATAGAGAGAAATACTAACTTAATCCTTCCTCTGATTTCTGCCACTGAAAATCATTATTATAGAGGGATTTGGGAGCTCCCCTGTACTTCAGGCTTGCATAATAGTTACCATTCTGTTCCATTGTTTTAATAGCTCATAGCTTTCTGAAACTTTCACATTTCAGGTTGATTTTTTTTTCCAGAATTGCCCTCTGGTTTTATTTCCAGGATAGATGATTTTTTTTCCTGTATGGTTTCAGCAAAATGTTTCAGCTATATTGGCATGAGAAGAGCAGGAAAAGGAGAAAAGAAACACCTTTCTAATGATCAGAAAATGACATGACCTTTTAAAAACAGCTAAGGCAATAAAATGGCGGGGTAGGGAGAAAGAGTTTAACAATTGAAATTTGTCCTGGAGAAAGCCCTCAGTGAGGAAAAGTGTCTTTCAGTGTTCTGGTGAAAACTGGTTTGGAATTGACTAAGGCTTTGAGCCTTTGTAAATAGCACTTCATGCACAATGCAGTTCTGGGTTTACTCTTAGAACTTTTCCAAATATTCAGAGTGAAGATGGGCTATGCTGCAGATTCATACCCAATTCTTTGGTTCCTGAATTACCACAAATTGGTTAGGATTCATTTCCAAACATTTCTGGGAAACTGGTAGACCTGGTTGATGGGATGCTTCTCATCCTCATCCTGTGTGAATGAAGCAGGGTTCCTGTGGAAAAGAAAGCCTGTGATCATATAATTAAAGCAGGCATTGTAATACATATGCAAAAGAGAGCCATATTAAAGTTACATGGGCTACTTTAATACTGGCATTTCCCAACTTTTGAGAGCTTTGTTTTGCAACTTTAATAATATTCTCTTAGCATAGTGTTTGTTTAGGGAAGATTATATGTGTATGTATATAGTTCCCTAAATTCATTTCTATATTTAACACAATATAACATCAGACTCTTTTCACAGCAACCTGAGAGACAAAAGTGAAGCACCCTGTAGTACTGAGTAATTTTCTGTATATGCTAGTTAAACAGAGTCCATGAAAGTCATTTATATGGCCACCATGTAGTACATTGTATTTAGCATGCTAATTGATGAAGTATAATGGAATAGACCAAAGGTGAAAACTTGCTGAGGTTTACAGAGGCTTGGAATTAAATTACAACACTAACAGCTAGGCTGCGCCAGCAGGCTCCGTCCTGCAATCAGTAACATGAGCAACCCAAACACATGGTAATAGAACCTTTCTGCTATACAACACTATCATGTGCTCTTACATGCTCTATATTTTACAGATAAACTGTTTTAGAAATATTTCAAAATATTTGATCACCACTGTTTCTTGTATCCTTAGCTCCACAAGGGCACAACATACTGGAACCTTAAACCTGTCATTGATCCAGGAATGAATGCTGCCCAAGCAGAGCCTCAGGCCATTGTAATTTTCAGAGGAAAATGTCAGAGCCTGGAGGAATGATGGGAAATTTCTCTTGCATGTTGATATATGTACGGCAGATGTTAGACGTTACTCAGCTGTTTGGAGTGTTGGAAGTAGCTCTGGGAGAAATGGATTAGTGGGCAAAGTGCAGGGTAGTGCAGTACATGATAAATACATATTATTCCAAGTATCTTTGCAATGTATCACGAGGTCCATAATTAATGATATTATGTATATTATATATTGAAGCTGTACAATCAAAGAATATATTATCATGTTTTCCTTTACAAAATTAAATTAATTTGCAATATAGGTTGCACACAAATGTTGCCCAGACATGGAACACTGCTGAACTTTTAAACATATCTAGTTTGTGGCTCAGTCAGACTTTAATGTGATTACTAATACAGTCCAAATATGACTGCTATATTTTGTGAAATGTATGTAGTTGTTTTTACTTCTGGTACAAAAAATATTTCCAGGAGGTTACATCCTGGTAGATTCTAGACGAACGTTACTTTGCTAGTTTATTTGTTCAGATCCAATAAACTCTATTGTGCACCTTGATGGAAAAGCTAAAGTGGAAGCATTATGTATCCTGAGGAAACATAGTTTACAGACAAGTGCACAGTAAGACAAATCTTGGTTGTCTTATTCATGCAAGTAGATCCATTGACTTCAGTGGGACTATGCACCTGAGTAAAGCAAGCAGGATTTGTCCCAATGCATATTAAATGCTTTTGAATATGAGATTCCGTATACTACCTTCAAGTTATCATTATTTGCTCCTGGTTCTTTGTCCCATACTCCTTGTTGAACTTTATTTTAAATCTAAAATTTTCTTTCATAATGTGACTGAAATTGCTGTTGAATAAAGTAAAACTTCATTGGTAGGGGATGACTTCTAGAAAGTGTCATGGAGTAGTTTGTAATACCACAAGAAGGCAGTCATAACTCACAAGTGCTGCGGAAATCAAAAAGATTGTTTGTGCTCATTTGTTTATACAGCTTTGTTTATCTAGTAGTTTTTGTGTCCATTTTTAGTAGACACTGTGGTAGAAAGAAGAAATGTAATCTCCATTAAAGGCCTAAATTAAACCATAACAATGTGTGGTATATAATTTTAAGACTACAGATCTCCTGTTCATTCTTCTGTTAATGTGGTTTAGATTTTGACAGCTGCCTCTCCAGGAGATTATTAGCTATGATGGCCAGTCAAGAAACACTGAAGTCTCTGGAGTTTCTGTAGCAGTAGATCTTGACTTTATTTTTTTTTAAAATCACTCAGAAAATATTTATCAATTTTATTTTGCTGGATCATATCTTTTTGATGCATTATGGGTTGTAGCTTTACAGATTTCACTATAAACTTAAATAAACACAGTCTGTTAGGTAAAGTAAGAATAATCTTTGAAATCATTCATAGGAATTACATAGGATCAGTATAATGTCATGGAGAGGCTATTTTACTGTCATTTTCTTTCCTACCTGTCTATAAAAGTGAAACATAGATACCAGTGTTGCACTGAAGTCCACAGAGTTGCATTGGTGTAAAACCAATGTAAATGATAGGGAAATTAGGCTCATACTTTCTGCACATAACAACACTGTTCGTAATTTGACATTGATTAATAATTTGGGATGTAGTTTTTCCTAAAATAGTATTGGTGGCTAATCTAGATAATTAAATTCCATATATATTGTTAGGCTCTATGTTATCCATGGCAATTGAATTTTGGTTTGTGTTTATAGGGATGCAATTAAGTCTTCAAAACAGATCATTAGACATGTCAAAGCTTCATAACTTCTGACAAGCAATGATCCTTATAGCTTCAGTCTACTGGGTTAGCTGAAAATCCAGGTTTACTTTTCTGCAGCCTAGGTAATTGTGACATAGCTATGGGTTTTGTTCAGAAATATGTGTATTTCATTTTGCTATGAAGGGCTACACGGTATACAGAGTTCTCCTACTCAAAGCAATAGCTGCACTCCAAATATGTATTCCAAAGTACGGGCTACCATTTTGGATTTCTTCCCAGGGAATCTCAGCCCCAAGTTGCCTGCAATAGACAAACAACTAATCCCTCTTTTTTATTTACTTAAAGGATTCTAGAAGAAATGCCAGGTAAAGGAGGCCGTGATGATTTTATTTTACAAACTTCATTCCTGTTTGCCTAAATATCAGTCACAATCATTCCTATTTCCTTACACAAATAATACCTAAAACTAAAGCTCATTATTATTTGCCCTCTCACACTACAACTTACCAGGTCACTGAACCTTGATAATTACATTTGTTATTTCTTTTGCTTATTAGACCAAATTTCAATAGGCCAAATACAGAGCCTTTACTCCATAGTTAATCAGTTGTTATTTGAGGCAAAACTCACAGTAAAAGAACAGCCTATGTAGAAAAGAGAAAAGTCTGTGGGTATCAATCTGTGGAGTTTCCTAGCAGTTCTTCTGGGTTCTCCGTCCTCCCCATGGCAGACGGCAGGGGACCAGCCCCCAAAACCATCAGATCCCTGGGATCTGAGTGTATCTTAGATGGCTCTGTATTCTGGCAGACCACCGTATGCAAGTCTTGTGCCTCTGTGCTGGCTCTTCTAAATGCTGCCCTGAGAATTACCCTCAAGAGGGACAAGCAAGTAGAAGCTAACACAGCCTATATCACTGGGTTCAGTTAGGAGAGAAGCCCAGGTTGTTCACCCACTCCCTCCTTGCCATCTCCAAATGTGCAGTGCTGGATCCTATCCCATCCCTTTCTCTCCAGTCAAGAAGTTCTTGCAGGATTGGCGTCTGTAGGGGAGGCATACCACAGAGGCAAAACTGTCTTCCTCTGCAGTGACAGACCCCCTTCCATGCACATACGTATGTGGAAGGGAACGTGGAGCCCTAAGCAGGATTCCAGGATCTGGCCTTGTGGGTTTCGGTCTATTACATGACTTATTTAATTCAAAGGCAGCTCTTGTCATCATTTATTTCATCCATGGCATTGTATCAATTTAAAAGATGAAGTGATTTTCACTTCCAAAGAGGAAAGTGTTATGGATCATCAACAACATGCAGCTCCTCATTGATTTTCAGCCGAGTAGTAAGTACAATCATGTTTTACTGTATTTTGCCCCACTTAACTTAAAAACCTCTTAAAAACCTCGATTGCCCCCACATGACTGGCCCAAGAACATTTTGTGAAAATGGGAGTTTGATACGGATCAGTAGTTAGCAGATCTGTTAGGCTATGTCTACACAGCAATAAAACACTCATGGCTGGTCCTTGTCAACTGACTTGGGCTTGTGAGCCTGCAAAATTATGGTGTTGATGTTCAGGCTTGGGCTGGAGCCCGAACTCTGGGACCCTGTGAGGGAGGAGGGTCCCAAAGCCCAGGCTCTTGTCTCAGCTCGAACATCCACACTGCAATTTTTCAGCCTCATAGCTCGAGTCCAGTGAGCCTGAGTCAGCTGACACAGGCCAGCCCAGGGCATTTAATTGCTTTGAAGACATTCTCTTAGTGTCAAGAGAGAGTTTCTTGAACACAGATCTTGCAGAAGCTTCTTTAATCTGGCATCCTGTGACTCCCCACAGAGAAACACTGAGAACCTCAACAAAAGGCAGGTCCGCTAGTTGCTCACTGGTCATCAGTGTCCAGGAAGGATATGTGTCCTTAGTGGAGAAACTAGACACTGTACATACAAGAACATGCCCTTTCACTGGGTGGGAGGAGGATAAAGAGCTCTTCTGGGCTTGTGTTGCACTAACAAGGCACACCTGCAAGGGTAGAAGAGAGGGTAAACAACAGATAGTGGGACCTGGAGGGGCCTAGGGAGCCCTGCCCTTCCCCACAAATGGTGGAGAATGTGGGCAAACTATGTCTGTTACAAAGGGTTTTTTTAAAAAAGCCTTAAAGAGGATAGAGTCCAGCTGCTCTGCTCAAGATGGAATCAGAGTGGTGGTATAAGTGGGTGGCAGAGATACCAAGAGATATTAACCGACCAAGGGACTAACTTCAGCTCCCAACTGATAAAGGAATTATGCTTCCTTCTGAAGGTCAGGTCGCTGAAAACTATGGTAGACCAACCATAGATTGATGGTCTAGTAGAGTGGTTTAATAACACCCTGAAGGGAAAGTTAAAACGCTTTGTCAATGACAACCCTAAGCAGTGGGACTGGCTACTTCCAGCAGTCCTTTTTGCATTGGGGAGATCCCACAAACCTCTACAGAGCTCTTCCTATTCGAGTTGCTGTATGTTTGCCAACCACGAGGCATCTTGGACTTGCTATGAGGAGGGTGGGAAGAGCAAGATGTGGGGGCCTTACGTATGACCGAATATATCTGAGTTTAGAGAGAAAATTAGAAACATAGGGATGTTCACCAGGGAGAATCTGAGGAATGCAGCAACCCTAAGAAGATCTACTGGGATGGGAAGTTCAAGGAAGTGTTCAGGGAACTGAAAACATGACTATGGCGTGCACCCATGCTCTTCAACCCTGATTTTTCTTGGGAATTCATACTACATACAGATGCTTTGAACATCGGTCTCGGCACTGTCCTCTCACAGGACTTTGGAGGAGAAGAACATCCAATCCTATACCTAAGTAGGAAGCTATTCCCTAGAGAAAAGTCATACTTCGTTATTGAAAAGGAGGCATTAATGATCAAATGGGCGGTAGATGCCTTCAGGTATTACCTGTTGTGTAGCTACTTCTCCCTAATTGCTGATCTGAATCCACCCTTACGCTGGATTCAAACCATGAGGGACAAGAACCCTCTTTTAATGAGATGGTATCTTGCATTACATTCCTATAATTTCTGAGTAGAACAACAGACCACACTAACACTGATTTCTTGTCACAAGAGATCGGGGATGGAGTCAACCCCCCTGCCTCTGTGAATGGCCATCCCATCTTGAGGGAAGAGGTATGTGAAGGGACACACCCTCACACTGGGTTAGAGGAGGCTAATGAGCTATCCTGAGCCTGTGATGTGCTAACAAGGTGCATCTGCAAGGCTTGTTGAACCTGGAGGAGGAGAAGCCTAAAAAGGGAAACTTACCCCAGGCCTGTATTAAACACGGATAGCTAACTCCTTCCCTATGCAATTTGAATCCCAGCTTCTGCAAATTACAGGAAGTTAAATGGATGCAGAGAATGTTATTTCCTGTTCAAATGGATTCATTTCCATATTCCTGAAAATGTATTGCCTGTCATTTCTGGTTAGGTAAAAAGGAATCCCCAAGACCCTGTAAGAAATTATCATTACTTGATCTGTGCTGTGCATATAGATATACATGCAAACACCATAAACATGGTTAATTAGTAACTGGGAGAGTGTGGTATCAGGAGAGAGAGAGAGAGAGATTTAGGAGAAAGTGCTGTTTCACAGCCTATAATGTTCAGGCTGCAGAGACTGCTGACAGGTTAATGAAAAATGTTGGGAATAAGATGCCTGTATGAGCTGCATTTGTAGTGTTGTTAACTCATGTCATCCCCTTACTGTGTTCCTTAGCAGCAGCTATAGGTCTGTCTACTCAGTAGCTCTGTTTCATGCAGGTGACAGGCTGTCATATGAAGGACTTATTTCTACACTTCATTTGTGGGGTTTTCATTTTTGACAGAAGAAGCTTTTGAAGAATAGGCGTTTCAATCAAAAGTGAATCAAAGGTTGCAGAAAGGAACAGACTTTCAAAAACGATAATAGAGACATCGGGATTGTCATAACAGATCACACAAGTGGTTCATTTAGCCCAGCCTCTTATCTCTAGCAGTGTCAGGTATCAGATACTTCAAAAGAAGGTTCAAGAAACCTCATAATGGAAAATTAGGGAATAAGATGACAATGAGGGAAGTTATTTTTGTCATGGCTTGCATCCATAGCTGACAGTTTCCAGTTGCTTTGGAGGGGCATTGTGATAATACTTGTTAAAAGTACTTCCCTGTTCCAGGCCATGGATATAAACAAGGTTCTTGAACTTTTCAGCGCTTTGCACGCTTACAAATCTTCTGATCCGGCAGGGTGCTGAGAACTTTCTGTACACTGCTGGATTCCCTCTGTGTCCATTTAAAATATGGAGTGGAAGGCACAGAACACCTGTGCTTTTCATCTTGAAGGATCATGCCCAGTGACGTTACTGGCTGGGCAACTCGATAGTGCAGTGTGCATGCACACCTGTCAGAAACAATGCATCTAAATATCTTTATCTCATAAGCTTGAATTATATACTTGTAATGTTTCCAGGGCAAATGGCTTTGTCATCTTTCACTTTCTAATCACTTGCATTTGCGGTTCATTTGTTGTAAAATTCAGAAGTAAATTTTCAAAGGCAATCTGGCTTTAAATTTACACATCAAGTACAATGGTCAGATCATGGTCCCATTACAATCAATGGTAAAACTCCCACAGAATTAAGTGGGACCTGGATTTGGCTCTGTAGAAATACAGATAATGCAAGGGAACCTAGCAGGTAAAATGTCCAAGCTAAAATTCAGGAATTCAAATACTTTGAAACATAAAGTTCTATCCAGATGGGTTTGCATTTAAAAAAATCACTTCTCGAATGTAAATGATATTTGTATTAGTCATTTGCAAAAGGAGAGGAATCAGGGTTCAGAATTCTAGTTTCCATATTGTTCAAATAAAGCACTGAAAATTTTCTCTTTCACCTTATAAAGTATAGCATTCAGTACATGTTAGTTTGTATGCAGCTGACTCTGCTAAGTGATGGTTTTATGTGGCTCTGAACTTAGAATTGTTTTTTAATTGAGCACATACTAGTATACAGTAGGAAAATGCAAATGTTTGTAGATGTAAAACATTAAAAAGAAGGAAAGGCATCCATCTGGATATTTGTTGAGGGATTGTTCCAAGTACCAGATATAATTAAAAAGCAAGAATGTTTTTTTTTGTTTCAGTAGAAGGGGCTGCCTCACTAGGATGTAAAACAATAAATTGCTACTAATCTGTTATTGCAATCATTGCTATTTCTGTTACTTTTTTACATGAAGAAGTAAGAAAATGAAAGTAGCATGTAAAATATTGCTTTAATATTGCCCCTGGCTAGATTTGTAAAGGGAACCATTACATTCTAGACTGACATTGAGGATAACACTAAAGCATTCCCACTCGTGTGTGTTCTTTATAGAGAACCTAAAGTTTTATTTCAACTATTTATGTCTTTTTAAGGAGTTGTGCATGACTTCTCTTTTCATATTTAATTATTCTTGTGTCTATAAACATTGTAGCTAGTAAAATTCTAAAATAATCACAGCTAAGTATGAGATTGTATGTATGAAGGAGTGGCTTTATAGTAGATAATTGGGAAGATGGAAAGGCAAATACACATAAAATATTGAAATCAAATTATATGAGTCAAGAGCCTTTTAAGACTGCTATTAAAATGAGCTTTGGATAAGTGGGGTACTGGTTGCTCATCTTTATATATATCATCTTCTCAGTTATTCCACCAAATAGCTGTGATGCTAAAAACATCTACTCTGCCATATAAAAATAAACAAAACTAAAATTCATTACTGGAACTAAGTGGGATTTCCTGACCTACAGGTGCAGGTACTCTCTTCTACCATATTCATCTCCAACAAGCATGTACATAATTTTAATTGCATTAATTGAGCTTGTAAAGTAGAAGTGTAATTCTTGTTAATTCAGTGTTTTTAACGTCTGTCCCTGTACTTCAGAATGGGCCTGATCCAAAGCCCCTAGAAATCAATGGACACACTTAAACTGACTTCAGTGGGCTTTGGATCAGGTCCAGTACACATAGGAAAGGAGTACTTGTGGCACCTTAGAGACTAACAAATTTATTTGAGCATAAGCTTTCGTGAGCTACGGCTCACTTCATCGGATGCATTCAGTGGAAAATACAGTGGGGAGATTTATATACACAGAGAACATGAAACAATGGGTGTCACCGTACACACTGTAACCAGAGTGATCACTTAAGGTGAGCTATTACCAGCAAGAGAGCAGGGGGAGGGGGGAACCTTTTGTAGTGATAATCAAGGTGGGCCATTTCCAGCAGTTGACAAGAACGTCTGAGGAACAGGTGGGGGGGGGGAATAAACATGGGGAAATAGTTTTACTTTGTGTAATGACCCTTCCACTCCCAGTCTCTATTCAAGCCTAAGTTAATTGTATCCAGTTTGCAAATGAATTCCAATTCAGCAGTCTCTCATTGGAGTCTGTTTTTGAAGTTTTTTTGTTGAAGTATTGCCACTTTTAGGTCTGTAATCGAGTGACCAGAGAGACTGAAGTGTTCTCCAACTGGTTTTTGAATGTTATAGTTCTTGACATCTGATTTGTGTCCATTTATTCTTTTACGTAGAGACTGTCCAATTTGGCCAATGTACATGGCAGAGGGGCATTGCTGGCACATGATGGCATATACCACATTGGTAGATGTCAAATAAATTGGTTAGTCTCTAAGGTGCCACAAGTCCTCCTTTTCTTTTTGCGAATACAGACTAACACGGCTCCTACTGTGAAACGTGTCAGTATACATAGGGTGACCAGATGTCCCGATTTTATAGGGACAGTCCCGATATTTGGGGCTTTTTCTTATATAGAGACCTATTACCCCCCCACCCCCATCCCAATTTTTCACATTTGCTATGTGGTCACCAGAAGTATGCAGGTCCAAATTCAGAAAGGGCATGTACTGCATCCTACCACCTTCAGCTCTCTATTATGATCACAGAAAGTTGGAAATCAATGTTTGTAATTCAAGTCCTAGCCCAGCAAAGCGCTTAAGCATGTGCTTAACTTTAAACATGCAAGTTGTTCTGTTGATGTCTGGGACTATTCATGTGTTTAAAGTTAACCACGTGTTTTAAGTGCTTTTGCTGTATCAAGGCCTTTGTGTCTGCTTTAAGGGAAAAAATGGACAAAATAATTTTCTTTCCTCTGCTTTTATCCACAGACCCCACTATACAGAGTAGGTGAAAAATAATAGATGAGATTTTGGAAATTTGGGTAAACTTGCACCCCAGGGGGAGGAAGGACAATAGTGGTTTTAATCCACCTTTGCATTTTATCAATCCTGAGCGACTTTGGGGGCTGTAGAGACCCCTGTCATAACTTAGATTGCCCCACAAGCTTGTCAAAATTACATCAGCCTCCCCAAGCTGCCCTGTGAACTGGAGCATTGCCTAGAATCTCCACAGTGCTGCCTGCCTGATATGCTCTGACACGTTCCTTCTGTTCTCAGTTCTGTTCCTCAGCATGCCTCTACGATCAGTGCTGGGTGAAGGGGTCTTCAGAAGGCAGCCTTATGGTTGGGTTCCTCTGTGCCTATGCTGGGGGAACTTTCTCCCAGTTGTAACCAGGATTTTTAAGGGACCTTTATGCCATACTAGGCCTTTTACCCAATGTAAAGGGGCCAAGGCAGGGATGAGGACCTCACCCAATAACAACTAAACAATTGTCGGGATTGTTACTCATACTGGGCTTACATTGTAACATCAGTTTCCAAACAGAATTAGAAGAGAAGTTCAGTCTAAAAACTGATGGCATAATCTGGGCAATTTTTAATGACATATTTAATATTAACATATCATTTTTTTTTCTTTTGCAGAACAATGGTTCCCTTGTTTGGTGCCAGAATCACAAACAGTGTTCAAAGGTAAGTGCTTCTTTAACTACCCGGGAGCTTACACTTTGGTTTTTGGAAATGAAACTTGTCTTTGACTTTAAGAAACTTGTCTTCCGAAGGAGCTGATAAAGATTTCTTCTAAAAAACACTCATTATGGTAAAACATAGTCCTGTGATCTTTATAGGAAGATAAAGCACCCAGAGAGCCATATCCTCTGCTGGTGGAAATGGGAATAGGCCTATTGCAGCAGTTAGTCGAATTATCCCAGTGTACACCGACTGAAAATCTTACCCATAATTTCTGTTTGACACAATGTTTTAGAGAAGCGAGTGAAGCAGCCAATCTTGTTAAAGTGTACATTCAATAACTCTCAGATACTCCAACATTAGACATTTCATTTAGTTGGATGCTTAATATACAGCATAGGACTGAATTTCTTGGACAAAATTATTTCACAAATTCCAGTGTTACCCTTTCTCAAGCTGACTCTTTGACCCCAGAAGCTTAGGGGGTAAGTGAGCTGATAACCAACTTATTTTGCTGGACAAGAATTTTGCTAGATTGCCTGGAGAGAAGCAACAATGCTTCAGCAGCATTAGAGGGTGAAAGTGGAACTACAGGGTCTAGTCACTGACTGCTCTTTTCATAAACACACAATGTTAGATGCATCCATTTCCTGCATTAGTAATTCACCTGAAAACTGTGAAGAATGGGCAATGAGGAACGGTGGAAAAAAGGCCACAGACCCTAAATCTCCATGATGATGTAGGCCTACAATAATTTAGGCATTGTATCATGTAGTGATCTATATTCACTGTTTATTCCCTGATAGATTGACTATGAATGGGGTCAAACCCCAGTGGCATTATAATGGAATAGATCACTTACTAAAGAGGTGCATTGTTTAGTTGACGTAGCTGAGTGTACTCTGTTTTATGAAATCCAGACTCCCCATATGCAAAAAGGTTTGTGCATTACTGTTTTAACATAATTTGCTTAAAAGCTCATTCTAATATTAGCTGTAGCATATGGCGATCCTTGGTATATATTGTATCAACATTTCCACAGTAAGACTTTTAGATCATGTAGGAGCTAATCCAGCTCCCTTTGAAGACAGTGACATTTTTCTAATTGATGACACTGGAGGATCAGTCCCTTATTGAGTATGCTATTGCATGAAAATCAAAATACACCACAGAATGATTATCAGTCTTATCAATGATAAAAAAGCTATATTTGTAAGTTACATTGCCTGCACATGAACAGTAGCATGTTGGTATCAGAAGAAAGAGTGAAAAATATTCCTACTAGCTCTTCTCAATTTCAATACTCAGCCATCCTGAATTCTCAGGGAAACAGGTTCTACTTGTTACACTGTTACAGAGAAACCTCACCACCCATAAAAGAGGTTCATTCAGAGTATGTGATACATCATAATTAAATCACCTCCTTAAGAATATGCAGGGACTTTCACATCCTTTCAATGATCTTGATATAGCTTTCCCTTTTTATTATTGAGGCTGATACTGTACCTCCGCTAATCTCTGAAAGAAACTCACTGAATGGCTTTTGTCTGCATGAAAAAAGAAGGAAACAAATAAAAATGTGGTCCAACTTCTAAAGCAAGGCAGAGGTTAAATGAACATCCATTTGAGTCAGTGCCAAGTGCATAGCAGCCATACAACATATGTCTTATCTAGCATGAATTTGAGGGCAACCTTTAGATTGAATTACTGTCTTGAAAGGATGAAAGACCGAATGTTCCAAGTTAAGATTTTTTTTTTTAAACTGAAAACATGGCTATTATTCACATCTTGGATTGCTGAATGCTTAGAGTGCTCATAATAGCTTGTCTTATCATTCCCTAGTAGGTAGGAGGGTAACATAAATATTTTGCATAACAATAATAGGTTTGCCATTTATAAGGAAAATAAATAAATATGTATTAGACTGTATTCTTTGTGGTTCTGAGTCCATGGGAAATGTGATTTCCCAGAAGGTTTTACCCCATCATATTTTGCAATTTATAATTAAATAGGTGGGTTACATAAAAGCTGAGATTTCAAAGCAGTGCAGGGGATTTTGCCAGACATCTTCTATCCATATTTCCTCCACTGCTCTGGTCATCTCAACCAAAGGGTGTAAAGTGAAGACAATTTTTTAACATTTCAGAACACATTTTTAAAAGGGCACCACCCAACTTTCACAGTGCACCTTTAGTTTTGTTCGCACAGTCCTTAGGGCACAGTTTTGTGGGGCAAATAACTATAGGCACAAGCGATGGCAATAGATGTTACCTTTTACCTCGTAAGCATGTGCGTTCAGATAGTCGAACATTAAAATGACATCATTGGCCACCACAACTATTTGCAACTAATATATGACAGAGAAGTTTGTCAAGAAATCATGTCAGTAGCACATGGCATCTCTCTGAGAGACTGTGTGGTTAATTCATTGATTTATTTTTACATTCTATTATTTAAATTAGTGAAGTTTTTTTTCATCAAATCTGTAGACAATTTTAAAGAAAAAGGAAATTGGGTAGTAAAAACAAGAGATTTGAAAGGCCTTGGCATGATCAGACATATCCATTGTGTTTTGTACTTGTGCATTCCTTACTGCCTAGATGTTTTACATCAAATATTTAACTTACAATTTCCTAACTATTTAAAATCTATTACGTAGGATGCAAAAAATAAGAGATAGAAGAGAACAGTTAAATATTCCACTTTGTCTCCCCATCAGGATTGTTCCCTTATCTTATATTTTTCTAGAGTTTTCTCCATTGTAGGGACAGATCATTCTCTCTTGTGGTAAAACGTACATGTGGGAGCTTTGGGGAAGAAAATGCCCCTCCCCAAATCATTCTATCAAGTTTTCTCATTGAAAAGGCCATGGATCCCTGTTTTGGCCTCTGGTTGGCCTAGGATTGGCCCCCATTCCTCTTCTGAATTCCTCCTAGTAGTAGTGTGGCACAGCTGAAAATTGAGTCCATAAACATTCTACATCATTTTGTGTATATATAGTATCTAAACAAAAATTCAGCTTATTGCCATTCTAAGGAAATATTGTGTACACCTTTAATGCTGCTGTTTTTCTTTTTAAGGAAGCTCTTTATAAGGTCAACATAGTAATTAAAATACAATGGAAATTCATATAGTTTATCTCATAACTCTGAAGTTACAGAATGATATTATACTAATAACCGCTAATACCAATGTGTGGGACAGTCTTGGTGGCCTGAAAACAGGAAATGTAAATTGAATATATCGAAGAACCATTCTTTTTTTCAAAGAGATGCAAAGGTAATGAACAGAAGTGATTACAGTTCTCACAGGACCAACTATGGACCAGTTATCCCAGTCTCAAATGACCATTTATTTTTTGTTATTTTAATGGAACAGGTCACAAAAGCATGACTATGAATGGCAAGATATGTAGCACTGGTTTTGTATGTATGATTTCATCTAATATGATATCTCCAGTGACCTATTTCACAAGATAAAACTGAAGAGCACTATTTGAAGACGCTCTCCCACTTGGATATTAATAGATGGGCAATTTAAAAACTGTTAGCACAGCACAGTATGGGGAGGAGGTGAACAGCCCTCAGTGGTGAAAGAACACGTTAAGGACTATTTAGAAAAGATGGACATGCACAAGTCCATGGGTCCAGATCTAATGCATCCAATGGTGCTGAGGGAGTTGGCTGATGTGATTGCAGAGCCATTGGCCATTATCTTTGAAAACTCATGGCAATTGGGGGAGGTCCAGGATGATTGGAGAAAGGCAAATATAGTGCCTATATTTAAAAAAGGGAAGAAAGAGAACCCGGGGAACTACAGACCGGTCAGCCTCACTTCAGTCCTCAGCAAAATCATGGAGCAGGTCTTCAAGGAGTCCATGTTGATGCACTTGGAGGAGAGGAAAGTGATGAAGAACAGTCAGCATGGATTCACCAAGGGCAAGTCGCGCCTGATCAACCTGATTGCCTTCTATGATGAGATAACTGGCTCTGTGGATATGGGGAAAGTGGTGGATGTGATATATCTTGACTTTAGCAAAGCTTTTGATACGATCTCCCACAGTATTCTTGCTAGCAAGTTAAAGAAGTGTGGATTGGATGAATGTACTATAAGGTGGATAGAAAGCTGGCTAGATTGTTGGGCTAAATGGGTAGTGATCAATGGCTCGATATCTAGCTGGCAGCCGGTATCAAGCAGAGTGCCCCAGGGGTTGGTCTTGGGGCTGGTTTTGTTCAACATCTTTATTAATGATCTGGATGATGGGATTAATTGCACACTCAGCAAGTTTTCAGATGACACTAAGCTGGGGGGAGAGGTAGATACGCTGAGGGTAGGGATAGGGTCCAGAGTCACATAGACAAATTGGAGGATTTGGCCAAAAGAAATCTGATGAGGTTCAACAGAGGCAAGTGCAGAGTCCTGAACTTAGGAAGGAAGAATCCCATGCACCGCTACAAGCTGGGGACTAACCGGCTAAACAGCAGTTCTGCAGAAAAGGACCTGGGGATTACAGTGGATGAGAAGCTGGATATGAGTTAACAGTGTGTCCTTGTTGCCAAGAAGTCCAATGGCATATTGGGCTGTATTAGTAGAAGCACTGCCAGCAGATTGAGGGAAGTGATTATTCCCCTCTATTCAGCATTGGTGAGGCCTCATCTGGAATACTATGTCCAGTTTTGGTCCCCCCGCTACAGAAGGGATATGGACAAATTGGAGCAAGACCAGTGGAGGGCAACGAAAATGATTAGGGGGCTGGGGCACATGACTAATGAGGAGAGGCTGAGGGAACTGGGGTTATTTAGTCTGCAGAAGAGAAGAGTGAGGGGGGATTTGATAGCAGCCTTCAACTACCTGAAGGGGGATTCCAAAGAGGATGGAGCTAGGCTGTTCTCAGTGGTGGAAGATGACAGAACCACAAGCAATGGTCTCAAGTTGCAGTGCGGGAGGTCTAGGTTGGATATTAGGAAATACTATGTCACTAGAAGGGTGGTGAAGCCCTGGAATGGGTTACCTAGGGAGGCGGTGGGATCTCCATCCTTAGAGGTTTTTAAGGCCCGACTCGCTAAATCCCTGGCTGGGATGATTTAGTTTGTGTTGGTCCTGCTTTGAGCAGGGGATTGGACTAGATGACCTCCTGCGGTCTCTTCAAACCCTAATATTCTATGATTCTATGATAGTTTGAAGTCCATTTCTGCAGTCACAAATAGGATTGTGTCTCAGTCCCCATTTATGGAGAAGATAGAAGCATTTGCCATGTAATATGTGGATATAGTTCAAAGTGGACCATATTTTCCATGGAAAGTCTTTGGTTGGTTCCTTGATGGGGTGTTTATTTGGGACACTGGCAACCTTCTACCTTGCTCACCATTAATCTCTGGGGGGAAAAACCCTGAGTGTTTGAGCTCTTGCACTAAAACCAAAAAAGGTTCTCTGGATTGAGCTGGAATCTTGATATATTATTTAGGTCTTTGCGTATTGGAAGATCCTTGTTCCCTAAAATATAATAGAACTCCGGAAGAATTCTCATGTCACAGTGAACTTGGGTTGGGAAGACATGGTTGTGACACTGATTTTATTGTGCCCATAATAATCTGCATGAAGGTGTTAAATTGAGATTTGACAAGTGACGTGTGTGAGCTATGTGCCTGAATGGATGATTCTGCACAAGAGTGGACAAGGGCCAGTAAAGAGGTAGTAGAGCATTTGCATCAGCTCCCCAGGCTGTCCTTGTCGACTTCTGTATGAGATTTACACACATCTTTATTTTGTCTTGAATATTTTTCAGGTACTAGTGGTATGTGAGGTTTTCATCTAATGTCAATCCAGGATATGTCAGGGTGTGATTGTGTCTTATCTGCTGGTGACAGAAATTCCTGTGTAGTTTTGGCCTTTTTCAGCTGTTTAGATGAGATGATGACATGACACTTTTAGTGAGGTTTGGTTTTAGCTCCCAATATAAGAAATATTCTTCCATGATTTTAAGATCCTCAGTTGGGATTTGCTCTGTGGTAGGTAAATACTATGCCAGTGTGGTCAAAGCATCATCAACTGCATAGGCAAATTTCCATAATGATTTTGGGGAAGGCGGCTGGTGAAAATATGAAACAAAATCATGCTAAGACTGATCCCTATGGTAGGTCATCATTAATAGCATATGGCCTGCTGACCGGGTCATCAAGGACAACATGAAACCTATGATTGGTCAGAATGTATCAGAATAATGTTATTGTTGCATTGCATAGGATAATTTTGCTGGCTTTCAAGAGGAGGCCATTGCTCCATACAGCAGATAAGTGTAAGAAAACTGCCCCTGACTTGAGTTTTCCTTGGAATCCCACTTCAATTCCTTGGAATCCCACTTGTTAAGGCTAATACTTGGTCAGAAACCCACTTGTTCATTTGGTAACATTTTGACAAGCAGCCTAATTCTTGCTAGTAATATTTTCTCCATGAGCGTATATAATGTGCAGAGGAGTAATACAGGCCAGTACAATGAGGGATTGGCAATGTCAGTGACCATAGCCTTATGCCAGATCCTCAGGACAAGCCCTAAGGAATGGATATCGGAGAACCGTGCTGCGAGCCATTCCTGTCCCTTGGCTCTGAGGTTTTTCAGAAACTCCACGAAGACACCTTCAGGCACTGCAGCTTTCCTGGCTTTCGTGAGTGAGGGCCTTATTTACCTCCTCAACAATGTAGGGCAGTGATTGAGGGGACGAGGCAGGCAGTGCGGTCTCTGCGCACTTTGCTCTTAATAGACTTGTCCCCTGGTGGGCTTGAATTCATAAGGAGCATTCAGGGTTTTGATGTTTCACTGGGTTTGCAGCCTGAAGCTGAGGCAGCAAGAGCCAAGCTTTGTGGCTGGAGTGAGTAAAGTCCAGAGCTCGATCCATCTTTGATGGTACGCTGTATTCAGTGACTCGAATAGGCGTGTTGCAGTGTTTGGGTCACCAGACGTTTGGTATTCCTTTAATAGCCTTTCTGTTTCTGGTTTCCAGTATGGGGATTATCCTTTTTAATACCCATGACACATACTTTTCTTGCAGGTCTTCAGACAAACTGGGTAATATGATCAAAACGTTGTTGGGATTGCGTGTATGGTGGCCTCACCGGTCACAGTTAATCCTAGCTAGGATTGCTGGGAGTTCAGGGCCAATCAATGTAGATGATCACCAGTCAATGCTGTCTGGGGGGGGAGTTGCTAAGAATAGTTCTGGAGGCATTCTGAGGGGTTCCAAACTAGTCTTTGGTGAGGAAACAGAGCTGTGTGCCCGAAACCAATCTCTGTTCCAACAGGCCGAATGAAAAGTGCCTCTGTCCTTTGCATTGGAAAGAAGGTGTGTGTCTTTGTCTGATGGACATTCTGCAGTATCATTACTATTATAGCCCGTGTTCTGTGGTGGCTATAGAAATGATCACTCATTTAGCTGGGTGACAGAGTAGCAGCCGTGTTAGTCTGTATTCGCAAAAAGAAAAGGAGTACTTGTGGCACCTTAGAGACAAACCAATTTCTTTGAGCATAAGCTTTCGTGAGCTACAGCTCACTTCATCGGATGCATACTGTGGAAAATACGGATGCATTCAGTGGAAAATACAGTATTTTCCACTGAATGCATCTGATGAAGTGAGCTGTAGCTCACGAAAGCTTATGCTCAAAGAAATTGGTTAGTCTCTAAGGTGCCACAAGTACTCCTTTTCTTTTAGCTGAGTGATAGGCTGTTGGTAATGGGGGAGAAAGCCAGTCTGTATTTGATGGTTTATACACCTTAACCACCATTATCTTGCCAATTCTTATTGAGATGGGTTTCAGAGTAACAGCCGTGTTAGTCTGTATTCGCAAAAAGAAAAGGAGTACTTGTGGCACCTTAGAGACTAACCAATTTATTTGAGTATAAGCTTTTGTGAGCTACAGCTCACTTCATCGGATGCATACTGTGGAAAGTGTAGAAGATCTTTTTATACACACAAAGCATGAAAAAATACCTCCCCCCACCCCACTCTCGTGCTGGTAATAGCTTATCTAAAGTGATCACTCTCCTTACAATGTGTATGATAATCAAGTTGGGCCATTTCCAGCACAAATCCAGGTTTTCTCACCCCCCCCCTCGCACCTCCCCCCCAAACCCACTCTCCTGCTGGTAATAGCTTATCTAAAGTGACCACTCTCCTTACAATGTGTATGATAATCAAGGTGGGCCATTTCCAGCACAACTCCAGGGTTTAACCAGAATGACTGGGGGAGGGAGGGGTAGGAAAAAACAAGGGGAAATAGGTTACCTTGCATAATGACTCCTCCTGAAGGTCGAAACAGCAGACTGGACTTCTACATAGAGTGCTTCCGCCGACGTGCACGGGCTGAAATTGTGGAAAAGCAGCATCACTTGCCCCATAACCTCAGCCGTGCGGAACACAATGCCATCCACAGCCTCAGAAACAACTCTGACATCATAATCAAAAAGGCTGACAAAGGAGGTGCTGTTGTCATCATGAATAGGTCGGATTATGAACAAGAGGCTGCTCGGCAGCTCTCCAACACCACTTTCTACAAGCCATTACCCTCTGATCCCACTGAGAGTTACCAAAAGAAACTACAGCATTTGCTCAAGAAACTCCCTGAAAAAGCACAAGATCAAATCCGCACAGACACACCCCTGGAACCCCGACCTGGGATATTCTATCTGCTACCCAAGATCCATAAACCTGGAAATCCTGGGCACCCCATCATCTCAGGCATTGGCACCCTGACAGCAGGATTGTCTGGCTATGTAGACTCCCTCCTCAGGCCCTACGCTACCAGCACTCCCAGCTACCTTCGAGACACCACTGACTTCCTGAGGAAACTACAATCCATCGGTGATCTTCCTGATAACACCATCCTGGCCACTATGGATGTAGAAACCCTCTACACCAGCATTCCACACAAAGATGGACTACAAGCCATCAAGAACACTATCCCCGATAATGTCATGGCTAACCTGGTGGCTGAACTTTGTGACTTTGTCCTTACCCATAACTATTTTACATTTGGGGACAATGTATACCTTCAGATCAGCGGCACTGCTATGGTACCCGCATGGCCCCACAGTATGCCAACATATTTATGGCTGACTTAGAACAATGCTTCCTCAGCTCTTGTCCCCTAACGCCCCTACTCTACTTGCGCTATATTGATGACATCTTCATCATCTGGACCCATGGAAAAGAAGCTCTTGAGGAATTCAACCATGATTTCAACAATTTCCATCCCACCATCAACCTCAGCCTGGTCCAGTCCACACAAGAGATCCACTTCCTGGACACTACAGTGCTAATAAATGATGGTCACATAAACACCACCCTATACCAGAAACCTACTGACCGCTATTCCTACCTACATGCCTCCAGCTTTCATCCTGACCACACCACATGATCCATCATCTACAGCCAAGCTCTGCGATAAAACCACATTTGCTCCAACCCCTCAGACAGAGACAAACACCTACAAGATCTCTATCAAGCATTCTTACAACTACAATACCCACCTGCGGAAGTGAAGAAACAGATTGATAGAGCCAGAAGAGTTCCCAGAAGTCACCTACTACAGGACAGGCCTAACAAAGAAAATAACAGAACGCCACTAGCCGTCACCTTCAACCCCCAACTAAAACCCCTCCAACGCATTATTAAGGATCTACAACCTATCCTGAAGGATGACCTAACACTCTCACAAATCTTGGGAGACAGGCCAGTCCTTGCCTACAGACAGCACCCCAACCTGAAGGAAATACTCACCAGCAACCACATACCACACAACAGAACCACTAACCCAGGAACCTATCCTTGCAACAAAGCCTGTTGCCAACTGTGCCCACATATCTATTCAGGGGACACCATCACAGGGCCTAATAACATCAGCCACACTATCAGAGGCTCGTTCACCTACACATCTACCAATGTGATATATGCCATCATGTGCCAGCAATGCCCCTGTGCCATGTACATTGGTCAAACTGGACAGTCTCTATGTAAAAGAATAAATGGACACAAATCAGATGTCAAGAATTATAACATTCATAAACTGGTCGGAGAACACTTCAATCTCTCTGGTCACGTGATTACAGACATGAAAGTTGCGATATTACAACAAAAAAACTTCAAATCCACACTCCAGCGAGAAACTGTTGAATTGGAATTCATTTGCAAATTGGATACAATTAACTTAGGCTTGAATAGAGACTGGGAGTGGCTAAGTCATTATGCAAGGTAACCTATTTCCCCTTGTTTTTTCCTACCCCTCTCCTCTCCTCCTCAGATGTTCTTGTTAAACCCTGGATTTGTGCTGGAAATGGCCCAATTTGGTTATCATACCCATTGTAAGGGGAGTGATCACTTTAGATAAGCTATTACCAGCAGGAGAGTGGGGTGGGGGGAGGTATTTGTTCATGCTTTGTGTATATAAAAAGATCTTCTACACTTTCCACAGTATACATCCGATGAAGTGAGCTGTAGTTCACGAAAGCTTATGCTCAAATAAATTGGTTAGTCTCTAAGGTGCCACAAGTACTCCTTTTCTTATTGAGATGGTTCTGAGGTTGCTCCTGGCATCTACCAGGATGACCTGCTTGATGTATGTGGCAAGGCTGTGTTTTAGGTGATGGAGGGAGGCAATGAGATTGTAGCCAGCAATATGGCAGTGTGATTCTTGGGCATCATCTTTGATATGGGCTTCTTGCAGGGTTATATCAATCATGTCTTGAATGTCACAAGCTAGGTCGTAGCTTTTAGATCAGGACATAACTTTGATGTTCAGTTGGCAAATGCATGGAGTGGGGGCCTACGTTTCCATTGCTGTTCAATCCAGGACTTTACTGAATGATGTTTGGATGTGGATTTGATGGCATTAGCTGTGCCTTAGCATGTAACAGGACAGATCATGAGAAGGCTATCATCACCTGCCACCCTCATTCAGTGTCCAGATTAGAGTACATATAGGCAGAATTAAGACTAGCACTTCTGACTTTTGAATGCTTAACTTTTCAGTCTAAATAAATGTTCTATTAACTTCCTTATTTTGTGTGTAATAAATACATGTATACGGGGCATAGACATTACTGGGGCAGGGACTGTCACTTGATACATATTTATACAGCAGGGTCCTGACATAGTTAGCCTCCAGTAACGATCACAAAATTTTAAATATGCATTTTAGGACAGGAAATAAAGGATAATATAATATTCAAATGAAATTGAAGGGGAGATTTAGATTGGCAAAATGCAATTATGCATGTTGGATATGGCCAAAGCAAGACATATAAGTTTTGAATTACAATTAGTTTATGTAGCTGCACTGTAGCTTAAAATAAACAATACGTGATTCTACAAGTTTCAACTCATGCCCAGCACTAAGGTTTATTCATCTTTGAGTGTGGTTATAACCCTTATTAGCATTCTAAGAATTATAATCTACATTCTACATACAAAAAATAATTCACTTTTTATCTATTCTTATGATGGCAGTGGCAAAAAAAAAAAATCTTCCTGTTTAAAAACCCATGAATTGCAATGTACAGATGACTAGACAGAAAGAATACCTAACACTGTCAGGTCAGACATTTGTACTATTTAGTATTGGAGCAGTGGTACATCTGATCTCAGTGATTTCAGCCTTTCCAGTTCTGCCTCCCTGCATTCTGCCTGTCACAATTATAGATTCCTGGGGTTAGGGGGATGGGGGATGTTTACAGTTTTAGCTCCTAGCAGTGCCTCTTTTCTCCCCCATTTTAGTACATTTTGAGACTTTCTGCCATATTTCATATGTTTATTAACTGCATATTTAATGTCTGCTGTTTACTCATTTTTGTTGTTGTTGGTGGTACCTGATGTTTGTATATTTTTGTCTACTATGGTTTAGACTTTGCTGGCTAAAGAAAACAACAGGGCACTGTGTTAAAGGTTATTATATCTTTCTTAAAAAGTTTAGCAATCTTATATTTTCCCCCTCTTAGCATGACCCTCAAAGCATCAAGGGGAAGACTGGCTTAAAGGCAACACCTTCTAGCTATCAGTGTTCTGTGAGTTGCTTTTCATATTTCTAAAATTAGACTTCAGGGACAAAAGTCCCATGCTCAGGATCTGTTACTTGAAGTGTTGATCTCAGTTGTGGATTCTGCAGTCTTTTTGTCAGCAGAATTCCCACTGACATCAGTGGAAATTTTACATACAGAGTCCCCAGTAGAAGTCTGCAGCACAGAGAGAAGGATGTTGCCCCGTTACAGTAATCACTGTATGCATGTTTTTCTTAGGTTATTCTTCTCCATCTTCACTTGTAATTCCCCAGTGTTTTTGACAGTGGAAAATAATATGCTTGATTTATTCTTTGAATAGCTGCTCTCATCTGGTAATTTCATTATACACATCCTCAAGAGGAAATACAGGTTTCTTAACGGGTGTGGGAGTAAAAGAGAAAATATTCTCCTCCATTTCATGACTGAAATCTTCTATGATACATGTTAACCCGTTGCCTGGAAGTGAGGCGTAATTTTTCTTGCAAATGCCACCTCTATCTATTGCACACAAATTAAGTACCCAATTCTGCCACGTTTATTTATGTTGATTAGTACCTTACTCCATCTGTACTCCCACTGAACACAAAGGGCCAGATTCTTATACCTTACTTTTGTTGCCTAGTACCTTCCTGAACAAATAGTCCTGTTGAAGTAAATTGAACTATTTGTGTCATTCAGTGTGAGTCATGGTTGTCAGAATCTGACCAAATGAGGCTAGTTGTGAAGGAAGAACTAGTCAACATGAATAAGGGTGACAGTGTCAGGCCTGAAGTGGCTTTATTTGCACACAGGACAAGATTCTGCTTTAATTTTGCTTGGAATACCTGCACTGATTCCCCATCTGCTATCACATCAAATTTAAACTTAGAAGCTCTACGTAACTCTACCTTTCCCTCCTTATTCTCCTTTCAGGTTCCTCACATTGTTCCCTGTCCCCTTTGCTCTGCCAGTGCTCCCAGTTCATTTGTCTGTTGCTCACCCAATCACATCCCTGCCTTCTACTTATAAATGCTCCTTATGCACAGTATGGCCTCCCTGTACTCATCCACATAAACCCTTATATAAACCCTGTTAACAGGCCACTTCTGCTGTGCTGCTTACAACAAATCAAATTGAATTGTATATACATCGTATATAATTTGCCTTTTACTGTTCCCTTTCCCATAACCTCTGTCTACATGTCTGTTCTTAGATTGTGAGGTCCTCAAAGCAGAGACCAACTTTCTCATGTGTTTGGAAAGTGCTGAACATTTAATGGTGGATGTTCCCATACATTAAAACAAACAAACAAACAAACAAACCCTAATAATAAATGACACCAGTGCAAATCAAGAGTGACTCGTGGAAATGGTGAAGTGTTGCAGATTTATACTGGTTTAATGGAAAGCAGAATTTATCCCTGATGAGCATCTTATACTACAGGGAAAACCATTTCAAAAGGATTCTTTAAGTACAGGTCATTTTTGTTACAGATCCTTCAGCAAGTTTCAGAATTCGTGAGCAGTTGAAGTTCAAAAGACCAGCAGGCTTAATTTAGTACTGTGTGTGCAGTGGCATTTACAAGGAGTGGAAATAAATGGGAATCATCATAATGCACTGTGAATCTCAATCTGACTTTCTTGTTCACTGCAGCCAAGGCTCAGACAGTAGCCCTTGATTGACTGATCCAACTGTGAAGCTGAAAGGCCATTTTGAGTTTTCAGAATAGAGAGGATGTGTGAAAGACAAGATAAATAAGTTTACAAATGCAGCAGCAAAATAAACATTCTGTCTCAAAAGAGAAGGCTGATTTCTCTTTAGGATAACACACACTTCTGAATTCTCTCTGTGAGCACTTTTTCCAGGCTTCCAACAGAGTTCTTGCCAGAGATAATGCAGGTGGAAAGATGAGTTAATGGTTTAAACAGTTAGAGATTTGATGCACTCTTCCATCTGTCAAAGCCCACTGACATGAAATCTCACTGTTTTAATTTGTGCCTCCAGCATCCAATTCAGCCTGAAATGATGTCAGTGATTTGCCCTGCCCACAGTACTGTCATTCTTATGGTAAGCGTTCTGTGCACTCATGCTGGGAGACTTTTATCAGACATATTAGTGTGCATTTGAAGGATCATTAGCCTGCAGTAGCGGGAACATTCCAGGGTTCTTAGCCTGGAAACTCATCTCTCTGCTGCAAAGTATGCTGAGCCACTGTTATGTGCACTATAAACTTACAACACAGATGTGTTGTTTTGTAAGATTTAAGAGAAATAGTGTGTATTCATGGGGTAAATCTATCATGATTTAAGTACCACCCATAAGAAGTTGAGATAATGTGCATTTGATATTAGGCTTTTAAAAGGTGTGTGTGTGCGGGGGGGGAGGGGCAGGGAAGGAGGAGGAATTAGGAGGAAAGTGTGAACATGTCTGCTTTTGCTTTCCTAAACAAGGAGTTTTCTTTCATCTTGTGAAAGATTAAGAAAAGCCGTTCAGTATAGTCAGAGTTGATGGCATTTGAGTGGACTATGATATGGAAAATATATGAAGTAATCCTGACCACATGAAAAAATCTGGAGGTAGATGCATTATATAGTGATTACGTCCTGACAGATGTAATGGGTTTATCCACAATAATATAGATAGGGCTGGTAGAGCATTAATGGTTTGAAGATTAGAGCTAAATTGGTTAAAAGAAATAGGTTGACTGAAGTTTCCGGGGTGGTTTTGATTTGGAAGTAACCGAAAGTGCTTTGTAATGAAATGGTTTTGTTTTTTAGCTTTTGTTTCCATGCAGACATTAGTATATAATGGTGCAGTGATGCCAGCCATCAAGACAGCAATAGAGCAAAGAAGTCACTGCTTCAGTGAACTCTTGAAAAGAAGGCTTAAATGTGGGAGATATTTACAGTTGATCACTCTATTAGATTTGTAAATGTCAATATTTCTGGTATCAGAAAGTAAAGACTGGCAAGAATGATTGGATTAGGAACATGGAAACTGCCATATTGGATCAGACCAGTGGTCCTTCTAATCTAGTATCCTGTTTCTAACAGGGGCCAGGTCTAGACTCTTCAGAGGCAAATATGGGAAACCCTGCAGTTTTTGAAAAATCTGTCACCAGGAAAAATTTCTTCCTAAACCCCATTAGGCAGAGCTTGGTTTAAGCCTGAGGCATGCAGGTTTATATCCCTTCCCAACTCCTGGTTTCAAATTTTTAAAAAATCCTTAATACTATAACTCGGTGTGTTCCTTTTATGATTATAAATGCCTAAATTAAAATACTTCTCAATTTCAAGCACAGAATAAACTTTGGAGAGACAGGTATTTTCCCTTGGGAATAACACTAAATTGTCTTATTAAATAATTTGTATCTACTGTGTGGCAATTGATTATAGTTGAGTCAGTTACATATACTGCCTCTTGCACTTATTTAACATTTTTCTTCCTGTAAATGGCTAATGCCTATGGAGAAAAAGAAAAACCCTTTTTATGGGTAAGTAAGAATCACATTGAGGGCTTGCCCCCTCCCCAGATTTCCTGATTCAGACTTCTGTGGAGTTTCACATGGGCCTGGATCAGCCTGTTTAGAGAAATGGCTTGGATCCCCATCAGATCTGCTCTCTTCCTCGACATTTGTATCAGTTCCACTTGCTAATGAAGAGGAGTGAGTTTGATTACTGTGTTGTTCTAATTTTGGACAGTTGAATTGTTGAACTTGGCCTGCCAAAGATGAATTAGACCTCTTTCCCAAGGAAAGGACACAGAATTGTCACTAGCAGCTGAATTATTCCACTGTATGGCTTCAAGTAGAATGAGGAACTTTCCTTAGGAAACATTTGAATCTTGCCTTATATATCCAACTTTATCTGCATGTCCCTGATCAGTGGAAAAAAATGTGTGCACTAAAGTAAAAAAAAAAAAGCCCCTCCCGCTCCCCCCCCTCCCGCCCCCCCAAAGATACTTATTAAGTCTGGCATTCTGAAACACTAAATGCTTCTTTAACTTAGCTTTGTCTGCTTCAGTGAACATTGTGTTCAGAATCCAGGATATTCACACTGCAGACCCTGAGCAAGCCCTTTCTTTAGAGCTATTTGGGCACAAAAATAATCCCTTCCTAGAACCTTTTGAAAAAACAACTGAACTATGCAGACTAATCAACTGTAAATCTTTGCCATCTAGAAAGCAGTTGATTAAGTAGCATCTAACAGTAGCCCAATCATCAGTGAAGCAGAGTTGATCAGATGCTTTCAAGACAGACAGTGCCTCTGAGACCTAAGGCAAATTAGCAATAAGTCTGCTTCAAAGTAAGTAACAAATTTATCACTTTAAATCTTTAGACAATCTTCCCAGGTCTCTGATTATCCAGGTCTCTCTAACTTAGTATGTAGTACTCATTTTTCAAAAAAATTTCGCTCCATAATTGGAAAAAATGAAAAAAGTGAGCTGTCCTTTGGACTTTACTTTTCCAACAATATTTTTAGTTCAGCAAACTCAGTTAACACTGATGTGAATATTAATAACTCCATTGAAGTCAGTAAAACTATCCTACAGTTACATCTTTGCAATTCAGATCAGAGTCTTGCATTTATCTTATTAAACTTAGGTGTATGTTTTAAACTAAATAATCACTTGATCCAAACCAGGATAGAGTATTCTGGTTGAAGTGCCTGATCCTGCTTTCCTCTTTTAGAAAAGTACTGCAGGATTAGGTTGCACATATCCACCTTTAAGCAGGGGTGAAAGTAAGTTGAGCGACTTACCGATACGCTGGGACCTAGGGCAGAAGGGGCGGGGCTGAGGGGTCAGAGACATCCTCAGCCCACCCTGTAAGGTAAGTGCCCCCCTCTTTGTTCTCCTCCCCCCCCCCCGCCACCAGGGTAGCAGCAGCAGCCCAGGGCTCCGGGGGCTATTTAAAAGCCCAGGGCTCCCCTGCTTCTACTGCCCCGGTCCTTTAAATAGCTCCCGGAGCCCTGGAGTAGAGGCAGTGGGGCTCCGGGGGCTATTTAAAGGACTGAGGCGGGTAAAAGCAGGGGAGCCCCGGGCCCTTTAAACAGCTGCCAGAGCCCCGCAGCCGCTACCCCAGGGCTCCAGCAGCAGGGCTCTAGAGGCAATTTAAGGGGCCTGGGGCTCCCAGCCCAGAAGCTGGGCTGCCCCAGTACGGTGCACCGGCTCTTGCTGGTACGCCATACCAGGGCGTAACGGCTTACTTTCACCTCTGTCTTTAAGTGACAAAGTTGAAATATGACTGAATTGACCTTGTTTGTAATAGTTTAGTAAAGCATGTTGAAGACATTGTATAGGGACAGAACCTGAAATACATACCTGCCTGTATCTCAGCTTTGGCTTTCATGCATGTTTTTCCTGAATAAAAGCCCATTGACTTCAAGGTAGGATTGTGTTTTTTAGTGAACTTCAGGTGGTTCACCACAGAAGTGCTCTTATACCACAGTAATAGGTGAGGTATAAAAACCTGGAGAGATTAAATATTATTATTGTGCAAAGACGAAGCACAGTGTCTTTAGGACTTCTCAGGCACACAGAGGACTGGGGCCACAGCTTACGAGAGTGAAGTTGGGCTCCTCACTCCAGCTAACCAGCACAGCTGGCTGATGTAGGGTTTGGGGGACAGTTGCCCAATAGCCTCTCTCTCCTTTTTCAGGTGCCTAGTTCAACTAACCCTACTCTGTCTTTGTGCTCAACTGAGTGTGGAAATTGTGATTCTGCTCAATTCTGGGGGCAAAGAACAGGGACACTCCTTGTCCCTCCCCCTACACACCTGCACAGATGTGAAGCAAAGTCCATCTCTAAGTAAGAAACGCAGGATTTTGTCCATAATGACTATTACCACATTAATTTAGTAAGGCATTAAAAAGTTAACTGCATTTGCACACACATAAGTAATTTAAAAAAAAGAAAAGGAGTACTTGTGGCACCTTAGAGACTAACCAATTTATTTGAGTATAAGCTTTCGTGAGCTACAGCTCACTTCATCAGATGCATCCGATGAAGTGAGCTGTAGCTCACGAAAGCTTATGCTCAAATAAATTGGTTAGTCTCTAAGGTGCCACAAGTACTCCTTTTCTTTTTGCAAATACAGACTAACACGGCTGTTACTCTGAAACCCATAAGTAATTTAAGTAGATCACTGAGCACCACCAAAAAAAGAGATGATTCTGAGAGATGCACCATCAAAGGCACATATCACACCACTGATTCTAAGCAGATCTGCTCATTGGGCTTCATGGAAGAGTTCTGCTTAAAATCAGCAGCATGATATAGACCAAGGTTATTAGATCTGAAAGCTGATCTTCCTTAACAGTTCTCCCTTACTAAGATTTTCACCATATGCATTACGAACAGGCATTTTTTGTTCTTAATCTGATCATAAGATTTTACCTATCGCAGCAGCCTGAAGAGCTTAAACCTATAGAGGCAGGAAAAAGGTAGTCACTGGATAATCTCCCTGCAGTGTATAAGTAACCAAAAATGGATCATAAAGACTTAGATATGGAGCTAAAACAATAACAAGAGAACATTTTAGGTCTGTTTGTCCACTGTCTTCCGCATTGCGTAGCCATTTAAACTTGTGCAAAATGGATGTGAAATGCTATCCCTGAATTCCAAATGAGAGTTCTGATTTGCTATTGCACTGTGTCCACTTTGCACAGAGTAAATTATCACACAAGGTGCAATTCAGTGGAGAATCTGACCCATTGACATTTATTGGATTTTTATCTATGTATTTATTTAATGTTTAGACTAAATACATTGCTTTTTGGACATTCTCAACTTATGGAATCTTCAGTTCTAGGAGGGGCTGGCAAGATCCACCTAAAAGAAAACAAGTGACAACTGCCTGATATCTATATATCAATACTGCTACACCACTGGTGCCTCTGATCATAAATGAGATTGGCCACTTAACTGTCATGTGACTTAATCATATGCTTAGGGCTGAACATATTGCCACACTTGGGGCTGGGAAGAAAAGAGATGACTAAGGGGGGATATGATAGAGGTCTATGAAATCATGACTGCTGTGGAGAAAGTAAATAAGGAAGTGTTATTTACTCCTTCTCATAACACAAGAACTAGGGGTCACCAAATGAAATTAATAGGCAGCAGGTTTAAAACAAACAAAAGGAAGTATTTTTTCACACAGTCAACCTATGGAACTCCTTGCTAGAGGATGTTGTGAACCCAAGAGTATAACTTCCTACAACTGCAAGGTGTGGATAGTAGTGGACATAGGTACTTCCCATCTTCTGCTCTGCTGGTTGTTTCTGCATTCAAGTGTCTGGCTCAAGCTACCATACAGTAGTTTGTTTACTATGTCTTATACAATAAATCAGGAAATTAAATGGCTACCACCAATAGAAGACAAAGGCTTGGTCTACACTTAAAAGTGATGTGGCATAATGGTGTCAGTCAGGAATGTGAAAAAAACCACACACCTGACCAACAGATCTATCCCAACAAAACCCCCAGTGTAGATGCAGCTATATCAATGGAAGAGAGAGCTTTTGTTCTATGTAGCTAATGTTGTTCGGGGAGAGAGTGTCCTTACTCTAACAAAAAACTCCTTCGGTTGGTGTAGGCTGCATCTACACTAGGGGGGCTATGCCAGCATAGGTTCTATAGTGTAGATATAACCCCAGAAATAACAACTGAAATTAAAAAACAAACTGGGGACAGATTACACCCTTTAAAAGTAAGAGGAGTTTATCCAGAACTAGGATTGCAGGATCAGTCCCTAAAAGAAGTTCAGAAAGGCAGGCACTGCATGACTGAGAATTCCACAAATCTGAAGGTTGTTTAAAGCTTTCCATTGTCTCTTCGATGTTTTGACTATAAACTGCTGAAGGAGGGAACTGAATTTTCTTTCTATCTTACGTATCTGCAAACACATTATTAGAGCCTAACTAATAATCAATAATAACTGTGATAATAATTAGATAATGGCTGCCACTTGTACCAGTGTTGGTATGTTCACTGCATGCAACTTATTTGTCTACTTGCAAATGACTGAAGCCAGGCCCTACTGACACGTATGTATGTGCTGCTGCACACTTACCAATGTCAGGACTGCTAGAACTGTCTCCATAGAGCCTGAGAAAACACCATGGAGTATAAAACATATCCTTGTGTCATTATTTCTAAAAAACAAAACTAGTTCACTCCGTCACTATTCATATAAAAACTAACCATACTTGCTTCTGGGTGGCAAGAGCACTGAGGGAAGGTTTGGGTAGACCCAGCAGGAAGGGCTCAGCCTGGTTACGGTTGTTAATTTTTGTTTGGTTCTGGACCATTCTTCTGACTGATATCTGTATGTCTCATTATTCACTCACTGGGTGGCAGGTAAGAGACTTTTTTTTTTTTTAGATTTTAGACAGGGTCAGAAGTTGCAGCTGGAAAAGATGCATTGACACAAAGAGAACTGACAAATAACTCTTTATGTCAATGAAAACAACACCCAGTCCATCATAGTTACCTCAGAAAATCATAGATTCACCAAATATTTTTTTAAAGAACAGCTGGTCCCATAGGAAAAACCTTCAATAACATTGTTTTTGGTAACTATTGGCTGGAGAAGTCATCTGACTTATATGTTTGCTAGTGTTAATGGCAGTTTGAAAGTATTAGGTAGAAAAGATTTAATCCCTTATGTGGTTAAAATAAGTAGGTCATCATCATCTTCAGGGAAAGACTCTGATATATTTACTCATTATTTCTTGGGTCCAGCATTACACAGGTTGCTATATAACAGATTTGAAAGTGGTTAAAGTAAATACAGTACTTTGAAGAAATCCATGAAGCATTTTCCTTTTGGACAACTGTTGATAATAAAACACATTTCCAACAACTATTCATGTGTATTAATGTTTTGGCATCATAAAGGACATCACTCATGTAGACTCACTGGTTCAGATATTCAGCTCTCCTTAGTCCCCTTTGTGCTGCATCTGTGGCAAAAAGGAACTCAAAGCTGCCTTGAGACAGTGTCTGAGGATTGTCTTAGCACAGAAAAACCCTGAAGTAACATAGGGCTGGCTCATGGACCCTCTCAAGAATAGATCATATTCCAGGGTCAGTTTCTGATTTTTCAGTGGCGAGAGTGGGTGGTGTTGAAGTATGGTGTACAATCATGACTGGCAGAACAGCTCCTTGGAAACTATTGTCTGCTGATGCAAGTAAGAGCAGTTTCAGGCAGCTCTAATTTGCATCTGAGCTAGCTTGTGTCCCAGCAGCCTTCCGGTTTAGAGTGGAGGGAGTGGCAGGAAGCCTGGAGATATGGCCCATTGAGTTAGAATTGTCAGACCAGGTCCACATCACAATATAGTGTATCAGAATTTAGAAATCATTCTTCATATATTAAAGTCTTCTCGATTTGTCTTTCCATTTTTAAAGTAATTTAAAACCTGATCCTGAAAACCTTACTCAAGTGAGTGGTCCTTATTCATGTGAGAAGAGGCTAGTTGCATGCAGTGAGCTTTTGGGATTGGGCCTGTATTGTTGGTGAAAGCTCCCATATTAACAGGTTGGGAACTGATATTGGCTGTTATGTCCTACTCTGGCCACAACTGAAAGATGTGGGAACTGAGGATGTTTGGAACTTTAATTTACCAAAGAGGTACACAGTGTGAATCTGCTATACAAGCTTCCCCATACTGGTCCACTGATGTCCCTCAGCTAATCAGGAGGGACAACTTCTAGGGGTGAACAGACAGTGCAGTCTGTAATTCCCTTTAAATCAGTGGTGGGCAACTTGTGGCCTGTGGGTCGCATGCAGCCCATCAGGGTAATCCACTGGCGAGACGTGAGACAGTTTGTTTACATTGACCATCCGCAGGCATGGCTGCCCACAGCTCCCAGTGACCACAGTTCTCCATTCCTGGCCAATGGGAGTTGTGGGAAGCGGCGGTCAGCCCAGAAATGGTGAACCCTGGCCACTGAGAGCTGCAGGCTGCTGTACCTCTAGATGGTGAGGCCTCATCTGGAGTACTGTGTCCAGTTTTGGGCCCCACACTTCAAGAAGGATGTGGATAAATTGGAGAGAGTCCAGCGAAGGGCAACAAAAATGATTAGGGGACTGGAACACATGAGTTATGAGGAGAGGCTGAGGGAGCTGGGATTGTTTAGCCTGCAGAAGAGAAGAATGAGGGGGGATTTGATAGCTGCTTTCAACTACCTGAAAGGGGGTTCCAAAGAGGATGGCTCTAGACTGTTCTCAATGGTAGCAGATGACAGAACGAGGAGTAATAGTCTCAAGTTGCAGTGGGGGAGGTTTAGATTGGATATTAGGAAAACCTTTTTCACTAAGAGGGTGGTGAAACACTGGAATGCGTTACCTAGGGAGGTGGTAGAATCTCCTTCCTTAGAGGTTTTTAAGGTCAGGCTTGACAAAGCCCTGGCTGGGATGATTTAACTGGGAATTGGTCCTGCTTCGAGCAGGGGGTTGGACTAGATGACCTTCTGGGGTTCCTTCCAACCCTGATATTCTATGATTCTATGATTCTATGGTGAGTGTAAACAAACTGTCTTGCGGCCAACCAGTGGATTACCCTGATGGGCGCATGTGGCCCGCAGGCCGCAGGTTGCCCACCACTGCTTTAAATCCTTGGCTGCCTCACCGAGTTTGCCAAAATGACTGCCAGCTGGGAGGTGGGTTTTGTTTAGTAAAAAAGGTATATTGTTTATATTTTATGACTGTATAAGTACCTGTGCTTTTGTCAAGATATGGAGGAACAAATCAAAAAGTAGCATAGATTGCTGATCCATTGTGGAATGTAGCTGATTTTAGAACACAAATTACAGTTTCACTAGTGAAAAGAAAAGGAGGACTTGTGGCACCTTAGAGACTAACCAATTTATTTGAGCATAAGCTTTCATGAGCTACAGCTCACCTCATCGGATGTTTCCACAGTATGCATCCGATGAAGTGAGCTGTAGCTCACGAAAGCTTATGCTCAAATAAATTGGTTAGTCTCTAAGGTGCCACAAGTACTCCTTTTCTTTTTGCGAATACAGACTAACATGGCTGTTACTCTGAAAAAAGTTTCACTAGTGAAACTATTTTGCATTTTGAGTTGGTGCATTAAAGACAATATATGTGCGGTTTACCACAGAAAATGAAGATATTCACAGCAGAACTAAGAACATGCAAAAGGGCTTATTTGTCAATTAATTGTAATACAAGAGTTTTTCTGATCATGAGTCACCATGGTGATCATCAGAATAGAGCAGTACAATTTAAACTCCTGATGAGTCCTTTTACGAGTATTTCATTTTTATTAAGAAGCTTTGTTGGGCTGGGTTACAAAATGGCCTGTTATGTGTGCTTCCTATTTTCTCCCAAGTCAATCTAAAATTCCTTTACAAAATTCTTACTTATATTAATGTAGTTTTATGAAATTGCAAATTTATTCAAAAGCTTTTAAATATGTTTTATCCTACCATTATAGAAAGCTTGTGAAGTTTTCTTTATTGCTCACATTTGGTGCCTGATGTTAGGTTATCAAACAACATTGAGCTGTTTAACACCTTAGGCAGAAAGAAAAGGAGGACTTGTGGCACCTTAGAGACTAACCAATTTATTAGAGCATAAGCTTTCGTGAGCTACAGCTCACTTCTTCAGATGCATATCGTGGAAACTGCAGCAGGCTTTATATATACACAGAGAATATGAAACAATACCTATTCCCACCCCACTGTCCTGCTGGTAATAGCTTATCTAAAGTGATTTCCAGCACAAATCCAGGTTTTGTGCTGGAAACCTGGATTTGTGCTGGAAATCACTTTAGATAAGCTATTACCAGCAGGACAGTGGGGTGGGAATAGGTATTGTTTCATATTCTCTGTGTATATATAAAGCCTGCTGCAGTTTCCACGATATGCATCTGAAGAAGTGAGCTGTAGCTCACGAAAGCTTATGCTCTAATAAATTGGTTAGTCTCTAAGGTGCCACAAGTTCTCCTTTTCTTTTTGCGAATATAGACTAACACGGCTGTTACTCTGAAACCTTAGGCAGAGACAATGAAGGAACTTGTGACACTTGCTCAATAAGAAGAAGAAGCTCAGTGTGTTTGGGAAATCTGTCATTTAGAAGACAAGTCTGTTAAGGCGTCAAAACCATTGTGACCTATTTTGCCCCTTTTTATATCGCACTGTTTCAGTTTTGCAAGTGACTTCACATTTGGCACGTTAATCTGACTTGAAAGTAAACATCACACAACCAGGAAAGTAAATAAATGTGTCTGCTTGTAGCATTTATCATCCACAACAATTTATTCTTTTTATTTATTTTAAAAAGTCTTTGCAATTGCATATTCCTTGTATTGTATTATAGCTCAAGAAAACAGACCACATTTTCCATAAATGGCCTCTAAATATTAAACCTAGTCTAACAGTCGTCTTACACATATTCATTTAATGTAAAATTGAGGCTGGTGGTCTTTCTAAGGGTTTGTCTCCACTGGCACTTTACAGCGCTGCAACTTTCTTGCTCAGGGGTGTGAAAAAACACCCCCCTGAGTGCTGCAAGTTTCAGTGCTGTAACGTGTCAGTATAGACAGTGCACCAGCACTGGGAGCTACACCCCTCATGGAGGTGGGTTTTTTAGAGCACTGGGAGACAGGTTGCCAGTGAAGACGTGCCCTAAGTGGTGAATACTCACATAAGAGCCTAATACCATTGATATTTGGCATTCTGTGTACCTGCAGTAACTTGAGCTCTACCGTAGTACTGTACCAAATTCACTTTGCACACTCTGCATTATATTTTATCCAGCATTTGGATAATGTAACACTCTGACCTTGTCTGATTGGGAATCTCATTTACTGTGAATGTTGCAAGAACAGTAAACAGAGCCTGGGAGAGCTGTCAAGCCGCCAAGTTGCATTGTTCTGTATCTTTTCATGGCAATGCCACATAATTTTATCTCTCTTGACATCTTTTTCTCTTGTATTAAGAAATTCTTAACTAAATTCTCTTTTGTTTTATAGTATATCATCTAAAAATGCCACATACTATAAAGAGAACAGGTCAAAAGGGCTATATAGAAGAGAACTCAGCAAGTTGGAATAAGTTAGGAAGGAGAGAAAGGCAACTCTAGGATATTATCTGAGATAGATAAAATTGTCATTTAAACAGTGTCGCACATGCAAACATTGAAAGAGTGTATTAGTATTATAATTTATAAATAATTGTGTATGAATCTACAAGGTAGATGTATTGTTGAAATATGTTGACTGGTGTAGGACATGTTTGCTTATGGTCCTGGTACCCACTTGCAAGGGTCAGTTAATGCAACTAATTAGTGACTGTGGTAAACCACTGAAATGGCTAAGACTGGGATTTTCAAAGAAGCCGAAGGAAGCTGGATGCTCAGCTCCTGTTGGATTTATGCACCCCCTTTGAAAGGTGTAGCTTAAATCAATAGAAAATAATTGAATTTGCTTTGAATTGTTATTTCATTGTCTGATGATAAACCTTGCTTTATTATAGAGTTTCATGCATTGAGTGGATAAAAGACTGAGGTACAAAAAACACATCTTGATACTGTAGCTGGGTTATGACCTAATGGCTAATACGTGGTTTTGTTTTAATAAGTTTTTAAAATATTAAAGATAAATAGAATTATTGACAGGAAAAATCTTACTGCATTAAAGGAGAATGACAAATAGAAAAGATAAAGGATTATAGCAAAAAGAACAGGAGGACTTGTGGCACCTTAGAGACTAACACATTTATTTGAGCAAAAGCTTTTGTGAGCTACAGCTCACTAGCTCCTGCAATTGGCTGAAGTATAAGAAGACTCAGGAAGCTCACTAGCTGCAGCTCACGAAAGCTTATGCTCAAATAAATGTGTTAGTCTCCAAGGTGCCACAAGTCCTCCTTTTCTTTTTGCGGATACAGACTAACACGGCTGATACTCTGCAACCGGACTATAGCAAAATGGCAGTCAAAATAGAAACTGGTTATCTATAGTATAGCATTACCAGTATTCAGGTTTAAGGTCTGTCTTTAATTTATTTATACCAAAGTTAATCATCTTCTAGTTGATCAGTTAAATACTGAGAACATCTCTTTATGAGTCTTCTTATGCTTTAGCCAATTGACAGGAGATAAGCTTCCATACCCATCCCTCCCAGCACTTTCAAAGTGCAGTGGAGCTTGTTATAAATGAATGACTCATACATAGGGTGGAACAAATGCACCATTGGTAGCCTACAGAGATAATAACACTGACCTCCGGTCATTTTACAAGAGAACTCTCTCACGTAGGTCAACTTCCCACTGCTTTAAACCCAGCCTAAATAGACTATTCATGGGGAACTAGACTGACAGATTAGAGATTTATATGCACAAATATGGGCATTAGCAGCAGGGTTTCTTCACTTTAGGACACAAGAAGCAGTTCAAATGGTCTGACCACTAAGAACAGGACATTTTTCAGTTATAAAACTGGCTTGGTAAACTCCGATCAGCTTGACTGAAATCTGTAGGATAGTCCTTTGGATCCAGTTCAGTAGGGCCTACTCAGACAAAACTCCCATTGGTTTAATAAGAGAGGTTCAGGAGTAAGGAAGGTCACTGTTTGCAATCTTATATCTGAGGTTACAATTTGTTGGAAAAAAAAATTCAGATTCTGAATAAATACATATGTAAATACACCTACATCTCTCTCTCGGTCTCATATACACACACACAGAGCAAGAGGAGGATGAGTGAATTTGCAGAAGAAAATTAGCATGTGCCAAAGCTACTCTGTTATCAAGTTTAGTACCATCAGAAACTAAGCTTAACTCCAGAAGTTGAATGTGAGTATAAACAGCAGCTTAATTGTTCTAGCCCAAATATAACATCAAAGGGTGTCAAATAATTTCATTTCCCAGACACATTAGTATTCAGAAACTGCAGTTTAGCACAAGAAGTGGTCGACACAGAGAATGCCAAAGAGAAATTTAATTTGTGTCTCATTGCAAAAACAAATGCATTCTTCTGCCTGACTTTAACAAAGGACCACGCTGCAAAGAATGGTTTTGAAGGAAATGACAAATTATTGCAAAGAGGAATTTGTTCTAAGAATGAAGGGTCCTCACAAAAGGGAGGAAAAAAACCAAAAAAACAGAGAGAGAGAGAGAGAAAGAGGGAAGATCAGTCCCTAAAACTTATTTAAGGAAAAACATATGCTTTATTAACTCCCCTCCACCCCTTCAAAAAAGTGGGAAATTCAACATGATCTCCACTCCCTTCAGGGCCCTCTTAATGCAGGACTCTGCAGCCTGTAGTCAGATCTGTCAAAAGAGGTTGTTTCCTAAAATATATTATAAACTTGGATGGATTTATATGGTTAATAATGTTCAGCCAGAGGCTGAGGGGTGGTAAGTTAGAAAGTGTTGAAATTACCAGTTCATTGTACAGAAAGTGTTGAAATATCTTATTATTATTTTAATGCTTTCTACATCCTGAATCTGATCTTTTAACTCATCTCTTAGTCATTTATCAGATAGAATATAATCTCATGTATATTTAAAAATAAACTAAAAAGGGTACGAGTGAAATGCATAATACAGAAAATAAAAAAAAACAAAGGTCAAACCTTTCAAGTGCTCCTCGTAATCTTTTAACCATTTCCTCTATACTGAAAGGTGATTTCAGCCTGGCAAATTGCCCTACTTTCTGCAGCAAGGTAGAGAGTCTGCTTAGTCACTGTTACCCTCATCCTCTGTTTGCATTTTACACTAATCTCTTGCATCTTTGTTTTAAATTATACTGTAAACTTTTCAGGTCAGGGGCTGTCTCTTATGTGTGCTTATACACCTAGTAAAATGGGACCCTGATGTGGCCAAGTCCACTGGATGTTTTGGTAATATAAATAAATGCATAATAATAACAATTTTCCACACACACATACACAAAAATAATCAACCAGGCATACTCAAAGGAATCCTTAGCCCTGCCAAACATGGCTTAAAGATTAGACATCTCTTTTTGCTGTGCATTATATTGATTGGGTGATATGCTTTTATCAGCAAAAATGAATTAAGGTACATATCTTAATATTGAGTGCTGAAAGGGTAAGGAAATGTGAAACATGAGCAAAAATCTGTCAGCTATTGTCTTCTTTATCTGACACAAGATTTTCTGTTTCCTTTGAAATGCAAATGTTTTTAAGAAAAATATAAAACAACAACAACAGGGAAGAGGAACTTAATTTAGATTGGGGGGGTTGGAATAGATAAAATGGGGTTTTGAGGAAGAAGACTGTGTTAATTTTAATAACTCTGCACAGGCTATTTCTGGAACTACAAGGAAATATCAGTTTTGTTTTGTTTTTTTAAAGTAGTCTTCATCCGTCAAGAGTTTTGCAGATAGGATTGATGAGTCAAGTGGCCTCTGTAGCAGTGACTGACAAGGGAGTTTTGATCAATCATCAGGGAAATGCTTGTGCATTTCCTGAAATTTTTTAATTTTAAAAATAACATTGGGCCTCTTTCTGTCATGACATGATCCTATTGACTTCAGTGGAGTTCCACCGGGGGTTAATTTCGGAGACTCTCTCCATTAGGCTAGGCCAGTTTGCTTGTTTTTTCTTAGTTGCATTAGCCCCAGTACTGGAAAGATCAGGGAACCAATGCTGATGTAGAGAATCAGATTAGACCTATCACAGTTCACTTCTCTGCACTGGAGACTGCCATTTAACCTTTATCCTCTAACTGGAAGTGGAAGCCTGTCTTCACAAGGACTGCTTGTAGGCAGAGCATAGCTTTGTAGGCAGAGGTCAGTTAGCTGGGCTTTACTGCAGATCACACTCATTTAATCATTGACTAGAGTTCAATTCAACTTGAGGAAAACCTACTCATGAAACTTTTCTAGCTAATTACCACTAGTCGACCAAAAATATGTATCTATAGTCTTCTTAGTCCATTTTGAAGGAGTGGCTTAATAATACAGACATATATGGTTTAAAGTAGTCCTGTGTATCTGGAGGAAAAGACAGATAAGAAGCTCATGATTACGATCCTTGTAAGAAATGAATGAAATACTTGATTATAGATACATCTTGAAAGATTTATTTCTATTTTATGTATCATAATTATGGAGGATATGGCAGCTAATAAAAATCTGTATGAAGCAAGGATGAAATTCACTGTTGGCCAGAGAGACAGCACAATATCTATACATAATTTAAGTCCCACTTAAGCAGCGTTTTAGATACATACGTGGATTTAAGTGCCATATAGTTCCTTGTGCTATCTCACCATACAGGGGTGACTTTCACCCTGAGGGAATAATAATGATCTTATATAGGATTAGGAGATCTGGGTTCTATTTCTTGCTCTGCCATTGATTGTTAGTGCAAGCCGCTTATCCTCCCTGTTCTTTAGTTTCCCCATCTGTAAAATGGGAATCATACTGACCTCATAGGGTTGGTTCCTTAAAGTTTGTAAAACACATTGAGATCCCTGGTTGTGCTATAGAATTGCAAAGTATTTGTGTTGAGTGAGACAGGCATTGCATTCCTGGGGGCATCCTTGGGTCAGTGAGTTTCTAAGCGCTGATGCGTGGAACAAAAAGGTTATACTTGTCAGTAGCTGTCCACTTGGAAAAGAGAGCTGTAGATGTGATTTAAAGAGACAAATGTAATCTAGGTGCAATCACTGTCATTGTAGGATAAACTATCCAGTGGATATAGACAAAGCCTGCTGTCCAGTGTCACTGCTAAGTGTCCCTGTCAATGCAAGACTGCCTCTTAGGGTCCTGTGCACATTGGGGAAAGGAGAGAGGGATGAAATGAGTGTGCACAAATGTCATGGGTAGGATCATAATAGTAACAAAATTCAGTCCTGGTTAAAGGGCTGCTCAGCTATGAAGTCGCAGTCCTGATTTTAATGGGTTGATTGCTTTATTGTGGTCAGGATGAAAAAAGCTTGTAGTTATTTCTTGGACTGACCATATCCCTTTAAAATTTCCAGTTTGATGATAGTGCAAATTATATAGTGGACTAAACAGCAGAGGTTTGACGGCACACATGAGCTGTATGTGAGGTGGGGCAGGGGAATTATGGTTTAAGAAAATATATTATGTATCAGGGCAGATGGTAAGGCAATAGAAGACTATCTGGAAAAATATGGTTTATATTCTTGATTTGTACCACAAACAATTGGAAAAACTTGCTATGTAGATCTGGGTTCCTCTAACATTACATATAATGGGCCTAATTCACCATTCTGTTATTCCAGTTTTACACTTATGAATTACCATTGAAATCTGCATTTTTCATTCAAAATCATATCGCATTTTAGTGGAATTATGCCATTATAAACTAGAGTAATGCAATAGTGAATCTGGCTCATGTAGCGGGGTGGACACCCGCTCGGGCCCAGAGGGGTTTAAGATAGCCCTGGGAGAGGGCTGGGGCAGGGGAAGAGCTGGGCTGATTGGCAGAGCAGCCGCAGCTGGGGGCCACACCCCAAACAGACCCATGGGGCCTTATCAAAGCCAGGGAAGCCAGGAACAGATAAACACTCTCTCTCTAGCTCTGAGAGGGAGGGACCTGGCTGCAGAGACCAGAATAGAGGACCTAGTTTGGAGTAGGGCTGAGGAAAGGCCAAGGGAGCCTGGGAGCTCCGGCCTAGGAAGGCCCCAGGCTGCGGGTCTGGTAAGGTCTATTAGGTATGGGGGTTGCAGGGGCAGCCACGGATAGACAGAGGCAGCAGGTCCAAACCCAACCTTGCCTGTGATGAGTGGCTCATACTGTAGTCTGCCCCAGGGTGCGGGGGCTAGCTGGTGACTGGCAGGAGCCTCTGACTGAGGTGAGGTAGGGATAGTGGGTAGGGCGTTCTCCTGGGAGGGGGAGATCCAGAACTTTGGGGTACTGCCAGGGGGAAGCACCCAGCGAAAGGGGCACTGGGGTCCTGGGAGGGACACGGGAGCCAGCAGCAAGGCAAGACACTGGCCTGAAGGAGGCGCTCTGGAGGCTGGATGCTAATTCCCTGATGACCAGCAGCAGGCAGTGCCGCCTGAGTCTGGGCCCCGTGACAGCCCACTATATGCAGTGTTGGAGGAACCACAATTCTATATAGCAAGTTATCCTAACACAAACACACACATATTTATATGTAATGTCAATTATATTTCTTTCTACTATATGGAAAAAAGGATGATGTCCTAGTTGAAATATCATAAAAGGTTTTATATAAAGTAATAGCTGATATAACGATGATTAATTGTGGAATAATTAGTTCTTCACAATGTATTGTATCTGTTCACTTGGCTAAAATTAGGCCCTGGATTAAATGAGCATGGAGACAGATCTTGTTTCTTTCCTTTCGGAGATAAATTATGCTGGTATAGAATATAGGTGTGAAATAAGTTTGTCATATTTAGCTCTTGCAGCACTTTAGTTAGGTAAAGATAAAGGGCTTGATTCTCCTCTCACACCAAGAAATCTATCCACTGGAGTAAATACAGTTAAAACAATGTCAAACAAAGTTATTAGATCAGAAGCAGTTTCCCCAATTACTAATAATTGCCATTGAGGTATTTTAAATTTAATTACTAGTTCATACTGATCTTCTATAGACATTCCTTGTGGTGATCATATCAAACACCTACAGTGACTGACAGTAAAAAGTGAGCTCTTGCCGACAGATACCACATGGCAGTATCTGGGACGCCACCTTTATCTCCTAAACCTCTGTGTGGTAACTGATAGCAGATGTTGACTTTCTAATGGTGGGCATTACCTTCAGAAAATTTCTGCAGTCAACTGTATAGTATTTGCTATTTTGGGACGTAGAATGTACAAAAGATACAAGAACTGGTTCATAGTTATGCAAATACTTTACTCTTATTATATGGGATGACACCTGTAAATATTATATCGTATTACGTTGGTCTTCCATAGCAATATGTCGCTCATGTACCTGTTAAATGACATGCAAGAGACAAATAAACCACAGTATGAGTGTCATCCAGCAAGCTGGAATAAACTGAAAACAATGATTGCACTTTGGGGTTTTGTTCTTAACTCATCATGACTTTGTTTATAAATCTGTCTGAAATTAATACTGCTCTGGCTGGGTGTTCCATCAGCTGCCAGCTCAATTCTAATACTTCTTATGACAGTTGCAATGAGGAAACAATTATCATCAAAAGCCATCTGTAGAGGCCATTGTGCTTTTGTAATTAGCATATAAAGGAGGTTACACAATGAAATAGTGTGTAATGTTGGCTACCAACTCATTGACTGATGGATTTACTTATCAGTAGATGCTATGTCTGATGAAATCATGACAGTTGATAAAACACATTGTGTGGATCAGAAAATTAGTAATATAATTCATTTAAATATTGAATTGCACTGAAATATAGATTTTAAATGAGCCTTTAATTTTCAAATCAAACTTTATTTCTTATACAAGCATAATGAGTTTATATGATTAAAACAGATAATAGACATGAAAAAAACAATTAACTGATCTGGAAGCGTAACAAATCTGATTTACTTCTAAAGTTTCTTTAAAAAGATTGTTTTTAAAAATACATTACTTCTGTAGAATAATATTCAATACCTATAAATATTCTAAAAATTCTTGTTGTTGTTTCCCACTTCTATGACATTTTTTCTCATCACACAAGATGGGCGAACAACCTCAACATCTGTGGCCTAGAGGACAAAATACAGTAAATAAGGGAAAAAAAATTAAATAAGAATAGCAATAAAACTGTTCAGTTCATTAGTGCACAAAGTAAATTACAGCTGTAAAATAAGTACTTCAATAGGAATATATCCAAAGATCCAAATGTGTTAGGATATTTCATGTTTGCTGTTGGCTTTTCAAAATCCTACAGATTCATAAAACAGCCTATCATTACCTGATTTGCAACTGATTGAAGTCTTCCTATTAATCAGAAAATATTTTACATGGAAAATTAACTAATTTCAAAACAGAATCTCCCACCAGTCTCCTATACCTACACAGTTCTGCCCTGTTTTGCAATTGGTATGTAAGATTGCGGGGCATGGCAGCAGACAGTAAAAGTTATCATCTGTTTTGGAAGGCAGGGCCTAAACTACAGGGTACAGAACAAAGCATGGCTAGCTGTGGCTTACAGCGTGCTCTTGTTGCTGTTATGTAACATTTAAATAAAAAATAATTTTAGTTAAATGAAAGCTCTTTGTGCTGTTTAATATGTGACCCAAGGATCTCTTGATACCAACTGGCAGAGGACACAGGGGCACATAAGAGTTTCAGGATCCCCTGGGTCTGGTATCTACATACTAGTCCACTAAAGAATGACATGTGAGATCTCTACTGAAAGCCTATCACATTGGTTGTCATGATCATTGCAAAAATGTGTCTTGAAAATGTGAAGAGTTATGTGTATATATACTAAAAATATGTTCTCTAGGTCTACGAATTAAGACAGGTCACCAAAAGGTGATCCACATACTACTATCAGGCACGGAGGAAAAGATGCTTATCTATGGCTGGTCATGTGCAAATTGGGTATTGTATGGTTCACAATGGACACCCATTTACAGCCTGATCAAAATGCTAATCAATAGATCCTGGGGGTTGCAGGAGGAAACACAAACAGCAGGGGGATCCTCTTTAGGAATACAACTTTTTGGAACTATATCTGGGTGTGGATGAACACTCAATTATCCTTCAACCAATGAGGACAAGCTGCCAGTGGGCTTGATTTGATGAAATTAGGAATCTCAGCCAACCTGGCTGAAAATGCTGGGAAAAGGATTTGTGGTAAGATACTTTGCAAGAAATAGAGGAATGCCTTGTGAGTTCAGTTTAGGCACTAGAAAGCATGTTACAATTTTGTTTTATATGTATCTGTTTCCAATATTCTTCCTTTCTATTACTTGAATCTCTGTTCTGAGATAAAAAGAAAAGGAGTACTTGTGGCACCTTAGAGACTAACCAATTTATTTGAGCATGAGCTTTCATGAGCTACAGCTCACTTCATCGGATGCATACCGTGGAAACTGCAGCAGACTTTATATACACACAGAGATCATAAAACAATACCTCCTCCCACCCCACTGTCCTGCTGGTAATAGCTTATCTAAAGTGATCATCAAGTTGGGCCATTTCCAGCACAAATCCAGGTTTTCTCACCCTCCACCCCCGCACACACAAACTCACTCTCCAGTTTGTGTGTGGGGGGGTGAAGGGTGAGAAAACCTGGATTTGTGCTGGAAATGGCCCAACTTGATGATCACTTTAGATAAGCTATTACCAGCAGGACAGTGGGGTGGGAGGAGGTATTGTTTCATATTCTCTGTGTGTATATAAAGTCTGCTGCAGTTTCCACGGTATGCATCCGATGAAGTGAGCTGTAGCTCACGAAAGCTCATGCTCAAATAAATTGGTTAGTCTCTAAGGTGCCACAAGTCCTCCTTTTCTTTTTGCGAATACAGACTAACACGGCTGTTACTCTGAAACCTGTTCTGAGATAATAAACTTATTCTTGATCTATCTAAAGTGCTGTGTGTTAAGTAGAGTGGTGATCCTGAGTTGAATTGTACAAGCTGGTATGTACTCTTGCTTTAGGATTAGAGAATCTGAAAGTTTTGGAAGTGTTCAGTGGAACTACAGACTACTTCAGAGGCATTCTTGAAGGACTTAGGGGTTGGTGAGTGTGTATTGTTAGTTTGTACAGAGAGAGTGAGGCCTGCGAAGGCCACAAGGGAGTGCTTGTGTTGCCAGAGGCTGGTGGATTCAGGGAAGTGATCCACAGCAGGCACAGACAGACTCCCTCACTCTAAGGGCAGGTGGTAGCGAGGTGCCTCACAACCCTGAGTACTCTTAGAAGCATCACATAACATACTGTATGGAGTAGAAAGGAAAGGAGTACTTGTGGCACCTTAGAGAGTAACAAATTTATTTGAGCATAAGCTTTCGTGAGCTACAGCTCACTTATGCTCAAATAAATTTGTTAGTCTCTAAGGTGCCACAAGTACTCCTTTTCTTTTTATGGATTCAGACTAACACGGCTGCTACTCTGAAACCTGTATGGAGTAGCTGGCCTTGTGTATGCTAGATAACTGAACCATTAGTAGTAGAAACAATGGGATAGCAGTATTCTAAGTATTAGGAGTGCAGTGAGTCCAGAATAGCCAGGGAGTTTCAGGTGCAGGTTGGTTATAGCTTTACCCCCATCCACACTAATTTTCTTTCTGTCTGTACATCATTGTAAATCTTGCCTCAAAGTATTTTCCCCACATCCACGGTGCATATTGAGATGTGCTAACAAGAGGTGTCACTTGTGCCTCGGAAGTTGGGGGAAATAAGACAGAGTAGCTGTGTGGTGGGGGGATGGGGGTGGAATAGAAGATCAATGAGATGTGGACATTTGTAACTTAATACGAAGACTTTTTGCCCCTTTTATGAACACAAACGGCAGAATGTATTAGATTCAGGAAAAACCCTTCCAGTCCCAAAGGCCAGGTACATTTCACAATGAAAAGGTTCATCCCTGCTGCATAGGTTCCCTTGTCCCCCCACTTTCAAGTGTCAGTTTCTGTTGAAAGAATGAAGGTCCTGGTCCTGCTCTTGTTGAAGTCAATTAGGGTTTTGGTATTGACTTAAGATGACCAACTTTTCTAAGTGGAAAAATCATGGCATCTGTCATGGTGCGCACACAGAGGATGGTTTGGGGAGGTTGTGGAATCTCCATCATTGGAAGTTTTTTAAGAACAGTGGACAAGAAACTTGTCAGGGATTGTCTAGACGATACTTAGTCCTGCCTTAGTGCAGGCAACTGGACTAGATGACCTATCAAGGTCCCTTCCAGTCCTACACTTTTCTGATTCTGTGATTGTTAGGGAGGTTTGCTCAGTGGAGGCTTGAGGGGAAGAGATTGTTCACTAGGGCTGGTCAAACACTTTTTTTGATGAAAATTGGAGTTTTCAACACAATATTTTTCACAAACAGTGTCTCCTTTCCATGGAAAATTTTAACTATTTATTCGTTGTGCTGTCTTGTTGCACATAAGGGTTCATGGGAGCTGTGGGGGTTTAAAAAAGCTGAGACAAAACACTGATGGGGGACAATGGAACGGGCCCTGAAAATGGAGACACTCCTGGTTTTCAAGGACATATGGCAACCCTACATCCTACCTAGCTGAGTGGTAGCAGAATCAGACCCTAAATTAGAAGCCCAGATTAGAGTCTGGTTGTGATCTTAGTTATACCCTTTAAAATCAGAAATAACTTAATTGAATCAGTGGAATTACAAGGCTGTAAATGACAGGTTTCAGAGTAGCAGCCATGTTAGTCTGTATTCGCAAAAAGAAAAGGAGTACTTGTGGCACCTTAGAGACTAACCAATTTATTTGAGCATAAGTGAGCTGTAGCTCACGAAAGCTTATGCTCAAATAAATTGGTTACTCTCTAAGGTGCCACAAGTACTCCTTTTCTTAAGGCTGTAAATGATATTCTGGAGAAGTAAAGGAATGGGTCAGTTTAGGGGCTTGTCTACATGAACATTTAGTTTGTGGTAAATTGGATGTAAATTTACACTGTGCTTGCCTGCTGAACTAACGATCCATGTGGCTCTTTCTGACATGTATTAGCAGTTTGATGATGAACTCTTATCTAGTCCTCTTTGAAAAGTTCACTTATTTCTTTTCCATATATCCCCTCCTTCTCTCCCCTCCCATCTCCCCTGTTTCCAGTCCTATCCTCCTATCTTCTTTCCCTATTCCTTTCTCTATCTTGAACTGAAAAGCAGGTGTTGGGGGGCGGAGGGCGGGGGAGAGTGGATTTTCCTTTTTACTGGAAGTTTCTTTGAAGTTTCTTCAAAACTTTCTTATAGAAAAGTAGAGTAAGTGCAGGCAAACCAACAATGAAACACTTATTTTACCCCTCATCAAAACATGTACAGAAAATTCTTACATCCTAAAAATACCAGAATAGTAAAAATAACTAAATTACTTTGATATATAACAAAGGGGGGGGGAGTATCATTTTAGTGAACCTTTGCTTTTTTTAAATGACAAACTATTATATATTTAACTAGTTATAAACTAATAGTTTGGTATTTGCTAAGGAATGCCCATAAAACATAATTTTAAGGAATGCAGTCAAGTGTAGTAATGCAGTGTTATCTAACAATGAAATATAGAATGTAAATGAGTAAATCAGCTTGAAACTTGTAGCATCAATTACTGAAGTAAGAATATTACAATAGCTGTACCTACGGTTAGCTGTAAAGACAGATATCAAGTCTTCAGTGGTGACTGGTATTTTTCAAATCTGCATACGAAATTTTTGCAAGATCTTTCCCCTTTGTTAAACCATAAGGACATTACATCATTTGGAGCCAAAGTAAGGATTTATGGTCAACTTAGGTTAAGATTTCCTCATATATTAGCAATAAACCTATTCTGAACTGAATTGCTAATAAAAATTCCCACTTCTATCAAATCACACAGCCTTCTTATTTTACACTGGAACATAACAGGAATAAAGAAAATGTGAACTAATAAGTTGTGTTCAACAGGTCTTGGAATTTTTAAGTGCCAAACATGTTTTGCATGCTCAGAATCTATTGACCAAAAGTCTTTTTTGAATTACAAATTATTTGTAACTTGAAAGCCTGTTAGAGAAATACAGGCTGTGAATACTAATTTGCTTTGGCTTGACCAATCAAGAAATGTAGATGGAGCAACTCGCATTTTCTTTGAACAACTCTGATTAACATATATATATAATCACCTATATATTAGACTATTGAAGTTATAAAACTTAATAGTCCCATTTAATAATTAAATACAATATTCTTGAAGCTGAAAAAATGGCGAACAAAATGGCACAATGCTATCTTTGTATAGGAGCTAATCTAAATCATTTTTGTATTAGAAGAGATTTAGGAGAGAGGAGTTTTGCTATTTATCCTTTAATTCAAATAACTTAGCTGTGAATTCATAGCAGCATTAAGTAACTGTTAGGGTATGCTCATACATTCACCACAATGCAGTTACTGGTTTATCAAAAAATGTTAAAACAGGCACAAATTATTGAAGTAAAATTTCTGACATTTTCTAAATGTAAACTGCAGATGCCTGTTTGTTTTGACACTACATTGTAAACATGCCCAGAATTGGAAACAGTAGTCTGTCATTTTTCATTACTTACATTGGAATAATCTCTTACTAACACAGCTACCCCTCTGATACTTAACCAGAAGTGTAACTTTTATCTTAAAATTGCCGTAAAAGAAGGCAGCTCACATTTAATTCTTGGATAAATGTGAAACGTACTGAGGGTGAAATTCAGAAAACTAGCAATAAATGGGTTTTGCATGTGAGAGAAATTCAGGGATTGGGGGGCAGGCCCCCATCCCAGACCTGCAGAAGCACTTCATCGCTTGTATACCTTCCTGTGGGATCTTGCACCAGCTGCCCACAGCTTTGTACTATTGCTCAGGTATACAAAAAGTTGGCACTGAACTATCCTCTGCCAGGCATAGTGTGTATGCCTGTTCTGTAGCAACTTTCCCTCTCCATTGTGGAACCACAGCGGTTCTGCTGTATTGGGAGCCTTCCATCACATGCTGTGGACTGCTGGCTGTGTGCATATTTCATCCTTACGTATTTCAAGCAATTAAAACTTGAGCTGGTCAAAATTGTTCAGATTATGGAAGTTTTTGTTTAAAGAACAATTTTTTTTTGCAAAATATTTGCAAAGAATTCATCCCCTTTTCCAACTAGTTATGGAACTGGTAAAACAAAATTGAATTTCATTTTTTATTAAAAAAAGAAAACGTTTGTGAATAATGTCCCAATTTCTCAACCATCTGTAGTTACTATAGTGCACTTGAGCACTGGTTATCTTTCAAGATTGGATTAAAGCAATTATGGCCCAATTTAAAGCCCACTGAAGTAAGTGCAAGGATCCCATTGACTCAAGTAGGCTTTGGTTTGAGACTTAAGAGAAAACTATTGACTAGAGTTTTAATTTTTAACTCTTCTTTCTTATAATAGAAACTTGAGAATACAATTCCTCCCCCACCCGCAAACATTTTGTCATTGCTCTCAATTTGGCCAGTATTATATCTTGCTATATATTTAGTTTTGTTGGCGTCAGTATATGTCCCTTTGTTTACTTGTCTGGCTGAAGTTAGTAATAATAGCAGCTTCAGGAACAACAGGAGGGATTCCGTCTCCTCTCTCTCTTTTTTCCCCCCCCTGGCTCCGGCATGCTGTGAGGGAGAGGGAGAAAGCCTCTTAGCTGGCCAGGGGAGAATTCCCCTGATACAGACACTGGGTAGAGCTGCTATTGCAGCTTCACACAAGGCCCTTTGAAACCTCCAGAGTTAGTCGGGTTGTATGGTGGCAGGGTGGGGGCAGGAGGGATATGTGGAAGACAGTGAGGCCATAGTGTGCAGTGCTGTGGAGATTGTTGGCAGTGCTGCCAGCCATGGGGACAGGCTACCATACCTTAGCAGGGGCTACTCCCCTGTCTCCCCACCCACTACTCTCCACAGGAGGCTGGGGGGATGGCAATCAGAGGCAGGGAGTGGGCTCAGCCTTGATTCTGCTTAAAATGTGCCTGCCAGTGCAGCGGGAGAAGTAAGGTCATAATAGGTTACCACAATGGCATCTTCTGGCTTGAAAGTGTGTGACTGACAAATCAGTGTGCAGTGTAGTTGTAGCCAGGTTGGCCCCAGGATATTAGAGAGACAAGGTGGGTGAGGTCATACCTTTTATTGGATGATCTTCTTGAACTCCAAGGAGTTGGTCCAATAATAGCTATTACCTCATCCTCCTTTGTCTCTCTGACAAATCAGTAGCAGATTACTTCCCACCGAATCAAAGGAGGAATTAGGGACTGAACAGAGATTGTCAGAGTCGTAGTCTGGTCTCTGCTCCAAGGGCAGCACAGCTACCTGCAATCCCTGGTGCAGAACTTGTGGTAACCCCACAACTGAACTCTCAGATCGCTCCTCATTTACATTCTGGGCTCCTCTAACTGAGACCTCCAGCAGAAATAGGGAAGAGGTTTGACATATCTGATATTGTAAAGTAAAGGAATCTTTTTTAGTGAGTGGGGGAAGCTACCAGGCCTTTAAATACAAAAGCAAAAAAACCCAAAACCCAAAACACTAACCACCTTTTCCCCCACTTTTGTTTTTCTCTGACAGTCTAAAGACAGTTGTTGGTTTTTTTTCTGTCTTGTGGGAGAGTGAATAACCATATGGTGGAGGCTGGATGTAAAGAAGTCAAAACTCAATTCTTGTGTGAAACAACCAAGAGGATACACTTTGTGGCTCACCTGAGAGCTATTTCACATTAAAAAGAGTCCTGGGTTCTGCTTCTCTTCTCACTTAACTGACTTTTACACCAGGGTTAACTTCACTGACTTCATTGGAATTACTCCTGATTTACAGTGATGTAAGTGGAGAGGAGAATCAGACCTCAAATTTTAATCAAGATAAATGAAATGCCACTTTATTTGATATTTTAGAGTGTCATTCTTCAAATGTGTTAACCTCTTTCAGTCATGTGATTCATGCTTCAATTTCATTGCCTGAATTGTAGAGACCCTGGTTCTCTGGTGCCCTGCCTCTTGTGTATTAATGTCTATCAGGGAACAGCGAGTCCAAAGTGGTTGTAAAACACAATCTTTCTAATTTGGCAGCATTTTACATCCACTTGTAAATGACTATACTAGGTACATGGCAAGTCCTGTGCTGGGCTTGAATTGGCATGTGGCTTTGAAGTAGTTAATTAAATCAATGTTGTTTTTAAAGCTGTCTTTCTTTTGCCTTAAAGCAATTCTGATGCTAAGATCATGTCTTTTACAAAAATTAACAACGGATTTTCCAAAGAGGAAAACAAAACAAATGCCCCAAATTCCTGACATACACATGACAAATTGTATATTTAGTTGCTTTTTGGGGGGTGAGTGGGGAAGGTTTCAGCTATTACTGTGAGTAAACTTTATGGTAAACGTTTGCTTGGTTTTTTTTTTCCTCTGTGATGCTACATGGAGGTTTTTGGACTACTTGAAATTTTGTCCTGTTTAAGCAGTGGAAAATGACAGAATGCACCAAAACAACCCATGAAACAAATAAAAGCAAAGAACTCAAAGAGTTCCTTGTCACAACATTTTGTAAGACTATTTACTGGTTTGGAAAATGGTAGGGGCAGTGAATGAACTGTTCTGTATTACAGATTAAGGGAAAAATATTTTCTTTATTGTTCTTGGTTCAGATTTCTGCCTTAGAGGGCTGATGACTTTTCTTCAGGAAAGCAGTTATCTGCTATTAGCTAGAACTTGTCCCTTCTTTTCTTAAATACTTTAATTTTAATGGGTTTCAGAGTAGCAGCCGTGTTAATCTGTATTCGCAAAAAGAAAAGGAGTACTTGATGCATCCGATGAAGCGAGCTGTAGCTCACGAAAGCTTATGCTCAAATAAATTGGTTAGTCTCTAAGGTGCCACAAGTACTCCTTTTCTTTTTGCGAATACAGACTAACACGGCTGCTACTCTGAAACCTGTCATTAGGCAAGGCACTGCATTTAGCCGTATGGAGTGGAAATCTATCAACTTCATGAAAAAAAAAAGGAATGCATCCGATGAAGTTGATAGATTTCCACTCCATTGATACGGCTAAATGCAGTGCCTTGCATAATGACAGGATTCAGAGTAGCAGCCATGTTAGTCTGTATTTGCAAAAAGAAAAGGAGGACTTGTGGCACCTTAGAGACTAACCAATTTATTTGAGCATAAGCTTTTCGTTAGCTACAGCTCACTTCATTGGATGCATTCCTTTTTTTTTTTTCCCATGAAGTGAGCTGTAGCTCACGAAAGCTTATGCTCAAATAAATTGGTCAGTCTCTAGGCCCTGGTCTACACTAGGACTTTAGGTCAAATTTAGCAGCATTAAATCGATGTAAACCTGCACCCATCCACACGATGAAGCCCTTTATTTCGACTTAAAGGGCTCTTAAAATAGATTTCCTTACTCCACCCCTAACAAGTGGATTAGCGCTTAAATCGGCCTTGCCGGCTCGAATTTGGGGTACTGTGGACACAATTTGATGGTATTGGCCTCCGGGAGCTACCCCAGAGTGCTCCATTGTGACTGCTGTGGACAGCACTCTCAACTCAGATGCACTGGCCAGGTAGGCAGGAAAAGAACCGCGAACTTTTGAATCTCATTTCCTGTTTGACCAGTGTGGCAAGCTGCAGGTGACCATGCAGAGCTCATCAGCAGAGGTGACCATGATGGAGTCCCAGAATCGCAAAAGAGCTCCAGCATGGACCGAACAGGAGGTACGGGATCTGATCACTGTTTGGGGAGAGGAATCCGTGCTATCAGAACTCCGTTCCAGTTTTCGAAATGCCAAAACCTTTGTCAAAATTTCCCAGGGTATGAAAGAGAGAGGCCATAATAGGGACCCGAAGCAGTGCCGCATGAAACTGAAGTAGCTGAGGCAAGCCTACCAGAAAACCAGAGAGGCAAACGGCCGCTCCGGGTCAGAGCCCCAAACATGCCGCTTCTATGATGAGCTGCATGCCATTTTAGGGGGTTCAGCCACCATTACCCCAGCCATGTTGTTTGACTCCTTCAATGGAGATGGAGGCAATACGGAAGCAGGTTTTGGGGACGAAGAAGATGATGATGAGGTTGTAGATAGCTCACAGCAAGCAACCGGAGAAACCGGTTTTCCCGACAGCCAGGAACTGTTTCTCACCCTGGACCTGGAGCCAGTACCCCCTGAACCCACCCAAGGCTTCCTCCTGGACCCAGCAGGCGGAGAAGGGACCTCTGGTGAGTGTACCTTTTAAAATACTATACATGGTTTAAAAGCAAGCATGTGAAAGGATTACTTTGCCCTGGCATTCGTGGTTCTCCTGGATGTACTCCCAAAGCCTTTGCAAAAGGTTTCTGGGGAGGGCAGCCTTATTGCGTCCTTCATGGTAGGACACTTTACCACTCCAGGCCAGTAACACGTACTCGGGAATCATTGTACAACAAAGCATTGCAGTGTATGTTTGCTGGCGTTCAAACAACATCCGTTCTTTATCTCTCTGTGTTATCCTCAGGAGAGTGAGATATAATTCATGGTCACCTGGTTGAAATAGAGTGCTTTTCTTCAGGGGACACTCAGAGGAGCCCATTCCTGCTGGGCTGTTTGCCTGTGGCTAAACAGAAATGTTCCCCGCTGTTAGCCACAGGGAGGGGGGAAGGTTGAGGGGGTAGCCACGCGGTGGGGGAAGGCAAAATGCGACCTTGTAACGAAAGCACATGTGCTATGTATGTAATGTTAACAGCAAGGTTTACCCTGAAAGAGTGTAGCCACTGTTTTATAAAATGTGTCTTTTTAAATACCGCTGTCCCTTTTTTTTTCTCCACCAGCTTCATGTGTTTCAATGATCACAGGATCTTCTCCTTCCCAGAGGCTAGTGAAGCTTAGAAAGAAAAAAAACCGCACTCGCGATGAAATGTTCTCTGAGCTCATGCTGTCCTCCCACACTGACAGAGCACAGACGAATGCGTGGAGGCAAATAACGTCAGAGTGCAGGAAAGCACAAAATGACTGGGAGGAGAGGTGGCGGGCTGAAGAGAGTAAGTGGCGGGCTGAAGAGAGTAAGTGGCGGGCTGAAGACAAATAGGGCTGAAGCTCAAATGTGGCGGCAGCGTGATGAGAGGAGGCAGGATTCAATGCTGAGGCTGCTGGAGGACCAAACCAGTATGCTCCAGTGTATGGTTGAGCTGCAGCAAAGGCAGCTGGAGCACAGACTGCCACTACAGCCCCTGTGTAACCAACCGTCCTCCTCCCCAAGTTCCATAGCCTCCACACCCAGACGCCCAAGAACGTGGTGGGGGGGCCTCCGGCCAACCAGCCACTCCACCACAGAGGATTGCCCCCAAAAAAGAAGGCTGTCATTCAATAAATTTTAAAGTTGTAAACTTTTAAAGTGCTGTGTGGCATTTTCCTTCCCTCCTCCACCACCCCTCCTGGGCTACCTTGGTAGTCATCCCCCTATTTGTGTGATGAATGAATAAAGAATGCATGAATCTGAAGCAACAATGACTTTATTGCCTCTGCAAGCGGTGATTGAAGGGAGGATGGGAGGGTGGTTAGCTTACAGGGAAGTAGAGTGAACCAAGGGGTGGGGGGTTTCATCAAGGAGAAACAAACAGAACTTTCACACCGTAGCCTGGCCAGTCATGAAATTGTTTTTCAAAGCTTCTCTGATGCGTACTGCGCCCTCCTGTGCTCTTCTAACCGCCCTGGTGTCTGGCTGCGCGTAACCAGCAGCCAGGCGATTTGCCTCAACCTCCCACCCCGCCATAAACGTCTCCCCCTTATTCTCACAGATATTGTGGAGCACACAGCAAGCAGTAATAACAGTGGGAATATTGGTTTTGCTGAGGTCTAAGCGAGTCAGTAAACTGCGCCAGCGCGCCTTTAAACGTCCAAATGCACATTCTACCACCATTCTGCACTTGCTCAGCCTGTAGTTGAACAGCTCCTGACTACTGTCCAGGCTGCCTGTGTACGGCTTCATGAGCCATGGCATTAAGGGGTAGGTTGGGTCCCCAAGGATACATATAGGCATTTCAACATCCCCAACAGTTATTTTCTGGTCTGGGAATAAAGTCCCTTCCTACAGCTTTTGAAACAGACCAGAGTTTCTGAAGATGCGAGCGTCATGTAGCTTTCCCGGCCATCCCACGTTGATGTTTGTGAAACGTCCCTTGTGATCCACCAGAGCTTGCAGCACTATTGAAAAGTACCCCTTGCGGTTTATGTACTCGGCGGCTTGGTGCTCCGGTGCCAAAATAGGGATATGGGTTCCGTCTATGGCCCCACCACAGTTAGGGAATCCCATTGCAGCAAAGCCATCCACTATGACCTGCACATTTCCCAGGGTCGCTACCCTTGATATCAGCAGATCTTTGATTGTGTGGGCTACTTGCATCACACCAGCCCCAACAGTAGATTTGCCCACTCCAAATTGATTCCCAACTGACCGGTAGCTGTCTGGCGTTGCAAGCTTCCACAGGGCTATCGCCACTCGCTTCTCAACTGTGAGGGCTGCTCTCATCTTGGTATTCATGCACCTCAGGGCAGGGGAAAGCAAGTCACAAAGTTCCATGAAAGTGCCCTTACGCATGCGAAAGTTTCGCAGCCACTGGGAATCGTCCCAGACCTGCAACACTATGCGGTCCCACCAGTCTGTGCTTGTTTTCCGAGCCCAGAATCGGCATTCCACAGCATGAACCTGCCCCATTAGCACCATGATGCATGCATTGGCAGGGCCCATGTTTTCAGAGAAATCTGTGTCCATGTCCTGATCACTCACGTGACCGTGCTGATGTCGCCTCCTCGCCTGGTATCGCTTTGCCAGGTTCTGGTGCTGCATATACTGCTGGATAATGCGTGTGGTGTTTAATGTGCTCCTAATTGCAAAAGTGAGCTGAGCGGCCTCCATGCTTGCCTTGGTATGGCGTCCGCACAGAAAAAAGGCGCGGAACGATTGTCTGCCGTTGCTCTGACGGAGGGAGGGGTGACTGACGACACGGCTTACAGGGTTGGCTTCAGGGAGCTAAAATCAAGAAAGGGGGTGTCTTTACATCAAGGAGTATTTCAGGCAGGACTTCACGGAGGGTTCCAATAAGAAATGGTGCACCTAAGTTATTGTTCTTATTGGAACAAGGAGGTTAGCCTGGCCTCTGGTTGATACATGGCTAGATTTACCTCGCTGCACCTTCTCTGTGAGTGACTGCAGTGTGACCTAGAGGAATGAGTCCCCTAGACAGGGGAGGAAGCAAATGAGTACAAAACAAATCTGGTCTATTTCTTGTTTTGATCCACTCCATCTATCTTTTACATCTTTGGCTGGCAGCAGACAGTGCAGAAGGACTGCATGCCATCCACATCTCATGGCTGCTCGGCAGAAGATGGTACAGTACGACTGCTAGCCATCCTCATCTCTTGCCTGCCCGGCAGAAGATGGTACAGTACGACTGCTAGCAATCCGTATCGCCTGCCTGCTTACCATAAGACGGTTCAATAGGACTGACTGCAGGACTAAAGAGAATGACCTGGTCGAAAGTCACTCCAAATTTAGTCCCTGCGCCCATGTCTGCCCAGGCGCTCCCAGCCGACGTGGCCAGGAGCACCTTGGACACGACGAGGACGGCTACCAGTCATACTGCACCATCTGCTGCCAGAAGGCAATGGGTTGCTGCTACTGTGTAGCAATGCCGTACCGCGTCTGCCAGCACCCAGGAGACATAGGGTGACGGTTACCTGAGCGGGCTCCATGCTTGCCGTGGTATGGCGTCTGCACAGGTAACTCAGGAAAAAAGGTGCGAAACGATTGTCTGCCCTTGCTTTCACGGAGGGAGGGAGGGAACGGGGGCCTGACGATATGTACCCAGAACCACCCACGACAATGTTTTAGCCCCATCAGGCATTGGGATCTCAACCCAGAATTCCAATGGGCAGCGGAGACTGCGGGAACTGTGGGATTGCTATCCACAGTGCAATGCTCTGGAAGTCGACTCTAGCCTCGGTACTGTGGAAGCACTCCGCTGAGTTAATGCACTTAATGCACTTAGAGCATTTTCTGTGGGGACACACACACTCGAATATATAAAACCGATTTCTAAAAAAACGACTTCTATAAATTCGACCTTATTCCGTAGTGTAGACCCTAAGGTGCCACAAGTACTCCTTTTCTTTTTGCTTAATTTTAATGATGCTGTGCCACGGTTTTGTCATGTTGGTTTCAACTTCAAGTAGTAAGAAAAATATAAAATTAGGCAAGGTCTATTCCAGAAATTGTTTTACCGCCTCTCGGGAAGGTGGAGTACCTGTGCCAATGGGAGAAGCTCTCCCATCGGTGTGGTAGCATCTTCACTAAGTGCTACAGCGGCACTGTAAATGTAGACAAGCCCAAAGCTAATTGTAATGGCCAAAATTTAAATGTATACTAACTAGGTTCAGGGAGTGTTGAAAACACAGCTGTCACTTTGGATGGGCTATCACCAGCAGGAGAGTGAATTTGTGTGTGGGGCTGGAGGGTGAGAAAACCTGGATTTGTGCTGGAAATGGCCCACCTGATGATCACTTTAGATAAGCTATTACCAGCAGGACAGTGGGGTGGGAGGAGGTATTGTTTCATATTCTCTGTGTATATATAAAGTCTGCTGCAGTTTCCACGGTATGCATCCGATGAAGTGAGCTGTAGCTCACGAAAGCTTATGCTCAAATAAATTGGTTAGTCTCTAAGGTGCCAAAAGTACTCCTTTTCTTTTTTCTTAATAAAACTGACATTTACAACAAAAATTACATGTCTGTTTTACATTTTGTCATTCTGCAAACATCTTTATTAGATTAACAGTTCTGCCTATGGGCAATGAAAGGTTTGCATGGTGTGGGGACACCTGAGGAGGTCTCCAAAAGAATTATCTATGAATATTTATATAGCACCAGTGGTATCTTCAGAAAGACCATGCGTATTCATTTTTTCACTAGTCTCTTACCCAGTGAACTATTGTGGTGAGTCCAAAGTAAGAGGAAAATTTCTTTTAAGGAAGCAAAAATATATTCATTCAGTGGATTTATGTGACTGATGGATTTGTTGGAACACATTTTAAAATTTAGGAGCAATTGAAAGTCACCATAGATTGCTCCTCTTCCCCCCACTCTTCTCTTCTTCCCCCTACACAGCATTGTTTTCTTCCTCCTTGTAACACATTGTCTTGTGCTCTTTCCCTCCTTTCTTATCCCCCATGTATTCCTGCCACCTCCATGTGGCCTCTTAAAGCCTAGTCCTGCTCATGTTGAGGTCAGCGGCAAAACTGATGTCAGTGGGAGCAAGATCAGGTCCTTAGAGTGCAACTTATTTAATGCCAAGGCCCTCAGTGGCAATTTGCCAGGAGCCTGAGGTCTGTGGCTAGTTTGTATATATTTATGTAGGATTTTAATGATAGATAAATGCACAGTTATTTTTTCTTTATATAGTGCTGTAAGTCTGCACTGTGCCTCATGATACCCACAGCAACACAGAACATACTTTGTGGGCTGTGGGTTTAGTTAATAGGTTAACTTCCTACTTAGTCTTGAGTAAAAACTGAGCAAACATGAATTCTGAGATGTGTTGGGCACCTGCAGCTTCTGTTTCTGTCGATGCTAGTGTTACCTGGGGTTTTCAGAAGCCACAGCAGGGGCAGCGTAACTATTTCACTCCAGGTTGTGTCAGGAATTAATCAACAGGAACACAGAAATTCTGTCTGATCAAGGATTAAATGCACAAAAGCATGCTCTTGTCTAACACTGCAGTTTGTTAGATTTAAGCACACACAGACAAAAGCAATAGGTGTAGAACATCCCAGATATTTACCTAACATCTGGAATGGTATTGAGCAGGGGTTCTCAGACTTTTGTACTGGTGACCCCTTTCACACAGCAAACCTCTGAGTGCAACCCCGCCCCCCATACATTAAAAACACTCTTTTTATATATTTAACACCATTATAAATGCTGGAGGCAAAGCGGGATTTGGGGTAGAGGCTGACAGCTCGTGAACCCCTCACCCCACCCCATGCAGTGATGAGCTGCCAAAATCTGAAGAACCGGTTCCTTCACTTGCTCCGGGTCTTCTCGGCGGTGGGCCCTTCACTCGCTCTGGGTCTTCGGAGGCACTGAAGGACCCGCCTCCGAAGAGCCGGAGCGCTACCAGGTGAGTGAAAATTAAAAAGGGATTCTCAGCCAGAGGAGCCTCCCCAGCCGGGAACTCAGGCGGGCCTGACAGGACAGTCCTGCGGGCAGGATGTGGCGTGCGGGCCGGAGTTTGCCCACCCCTTTAACAACCGGTTCTAAACCGGCTTCAAAATTTAACAACCGGTTCACGCGAACCTGTGCAAACCGGCTCCAGCTCACCACTGCCCCCATGTAATAACCTCATGACCTCCTGAGGGGTCCCAATCCCCAGTTTGAGAACCCCTGGTATAGAGTAAGTAACAGCAGGTTTGCAGTGGCCAGTTGCTCATCTGCCGGAGAGAAAGGGTATCAGGAAAAATGTCTCAAGATGCCTCTTCAGAGGACAGCTCCAAAGTACACTCTATTATCTAATCTTTTATAACTAACTTCTACAAAACACATAGGTCATAATGACCCCTACTGGATCATCACTTTTCCTACTTTCAATAAACTGAGTATCAGAGGCATCTAGATTCAAGGTTTTCTGACCACCAAGTTTTCAGTCTCAGTTGTTTACTTGTGTGTCCCCTCTTCTCGTTCTGATTAGCAGAAACTATAGCTAGTTTTGACCTTGCTTCTGAAAACCTGTCTTCCAATTAACCCTTGCCTATGTGGTGTTCTATTTCATTAATTCAGGGTGGCTGAATACACATAATATGGTTGTAATTAACTTGATCACATTCTGGGGTATACACACCCCTCACATCCAGGGCAACAGCATTTGCAGGTGCTTAGTATCTCTGAGGATTTAGCCTTGAGTTAGAACTTCTGGATGTGGCCCTTTGGCTATGCTTCATTAACTAGTAAAAAGAAAAGGAGGACTTGTGGCACCTTAGAGACTAACCAATTTATTTGAGCGTAAGCTTTCGTGAGCTACAGCTCACGAAATTTTCCACTGAATGCATCCGATGAAGTGAGCTGTAGCTCACGAAAGCTTATGCTCAAATAAATTGGTTAGTCTCTAAGGTGCCACAAGTACTCCTCTTCTTTTTGCGGATACAGACTAACATGGCTGCTACTCCGAAACCTTTAATTAACTAGTGTTTCCTTGCACACATTTACATATAAAGGAAAGTTACCAGTCTCATCTGTCAGTCTATGGAGTGCTGGGCAAAAAAGCCTTCCAAGGAACTGCATTTTCTGACAATTGTCCCCTCAGGGTTTTAAAACCAATGCACCGCCTCACTTTTACCATATTTGATTCCTTTTGAGGGCTCACTAGGGAGTCCCATTAAGATGAGTGGCAGAAAGCGAGATGAAGCATTACATTTCCCAAACTCCCACTTCACCCTTTTGCTGTGCCTCAGCAGCACCGTTACCACAGCATATTCAATTATACCCTATTTCATCACCCTGCCATATACACATTGTGCCAGTTCATGTAACGATGAATATAAAAATGTTACTCTGTCTTTCTCTTTATGGGATGTGCTTTATGACTGGAGGGATCAATTAATTTTAATAATATTAGAAATCAGTGGACAAGTCAAAGTACTCGACTCCCGGGCTAATCTCACTGGGTAAAGTACAACGATTCTTCATATTCCACCATAACCCTCTGGTTTTTTTTTAGATGTAATATCTTCCAGTTCAGTGAAATGTGTAAGCATGCTTTTTGATTGGCCAATTAACATTGTAAAAGAATACATTAAGGCACCAATATGGGCAGCAAGGCTGAGCTGCTACTTGTGCGAAGCATTCTAAACATATTTTCTAAAACAGCAAATAAAGATTATAAAAAAAATAGGACTTGTGGCACCTTAGGGACTACCAAATTTATTTGAGCATAAGCTTTCATGAGCTACAGCTCACTTCATCGGAGCTCAGGAAAGCTTATGCTCAAATAAATTTGTTAGTCTCTAAGGTGCCACAAGTACTCCTTTTCTTTTTGCGGATACAGACTAACACGGCTGCTACTCTGGAGAAAAAAATAGTAATTTATCTTTTACTTAGCTACATTTCTTCACTCCTTACTTTTGCTGGAAGTGATATGGAAGGCTAATCAAAAAAATTCCATGGGGGGGGGGGGAGAAAGAAACAAAGCCTGGGTTTTTGATCAAACAATTTTTTTGCAAAAAAAATCAACTTTCCATGGAAAATGTCAAGTTTTCATTGAAACAATGAAAGCCCGAAAACGTTTTGGCTAGAAACCCTAAACTTCTGGGTTTTGGCTGAAAACTGAAATTTTTGGTTTTCTAGTTTTGTAGAAAAATGACATTTGTTTTTTGTCTTCACTGAAATTTTCCTCAGGAAGAAAAGAAACTCCTGACTAATATGGGTGAACAAGTCGTGCCCCTTACCCCTATTCTTTTATTTATTGTGATGTAGAATAAATAAAAGAGCCCATTATCCAGGCCCTGTGCACCCATTCAGTTATTTAAAATTAGAAACATCTTGCTCCTCTTACCAAGCCTCAGCACATATTCAAAATACATTTGGCCACTAAATCTACAGACCCTCTTTTGAAGGCCAGGGGAATCAAACAGGCCCTGCATGTTCCATGGAAGTAATCAAATCTGGACTCTTTCAGAGCAGGAAGGCAATCCAGGGGCCTTACGCAGTCTGCCAGTTACTCCATCTCTTATATTTATGGGGATCTAGTACCCATGCCTTTGCTGATCACAACTGAGGCATAATATCATGGGGGAAATAGGGGAAATTCATTACTTATATTAAATACCATTGTCTAATGACTAGGTGACATGGTCATTGACTAGCTCGTCATTAATTTATTGATAGAAGTCACATGTACAGTATTCACACTGGTCTGTGCACTGTTAGAGATATATTACTGTGTATAATAGTAATTATGTATTATAGGAAGTTCTATGGCCTGTGTGATAGAGAAGGTGATCACAATGTTACCTGCTGGCCTTGGAATCGATAAATCTACTATAGGCCACTGAATGGTGTCTGCACATGTGCAGCTGTGAATATCTGTCCTCTAGCCTGTTCAGTCTTTTTCTCTTCAGAGAACACTGTCTCACCTGGACATCAGGAAAGATCAAGCTGTTTTTCTGGAGCAAACCCTAAGGCCATTCAGATGGCCTATAAAGTCATGTGCAGTGCACCTGCAGTCTGTACACATGAGCATTCTGGGAGGCAGAACTGACTCCTGAAGTTCCCTGTAGGGATGGGCAGCTCCGTGCTACCTTCCATGCAGGAGTGTGCCTATGAGACATGGCCTAACTCTAGAATAATAGATTCATTCAGATAAAATTAAGGTTTACACCGTTGTAATCATGAGCTTATCATTTTCTTATGTGTTTTCAGGAGTTCCTAACTCTGCCATGAAATATTATGCTGATTTACTTGGCTTACGAGATCTCAGCCCAGGAGCAAATGTATTCATTTATTTTCATTATTGAAATAAAATGGTACGGGTGTGGGTTTGAGAGTCTGTGTGGTGGGCCATTAGTCCATATTGTTGTCTACTTGCTATTTTGAAACCAAACATTGCTCTTGTCTTTTGGTGTGGAGAATCCTACACACAGTGAAATTGCAATGGATTCTGTTTCTGATGGAGTCTCTTTAGAGTCTGGGTAGGAGGACATCACCCCCTGGTGTGCCATGGAACTGTTTTATCAAGTGTCTCCCTCCATGGCAGCAAAGAGAGGATACTGTGGGAGGTTGGTGGGGAAGGCAGACAAATAGCCAAGGAATCTAATGCTGTACAGGTCCGCAGGCCCAAAGCTCCCAATATGAGGGGGAGGGGCATGAGATGACCCAGCTGCAATTACATCCTATAATGTAGCATACAAATGGCTGTGCAGCCACTGTGCTGCCAACTGCAAGAAGCTGCCAGTTTGTAATAAGGACTACTATCCATCCGTGTATGTATTCATTCACCACCACCACCACAGCCCTAACTTGTGCAAAGCCTTGTTACTGGCTTTGTGAGAGATTGGACCAATATGTGGTTTTTAGAAACCATACCTTTAGACTTGATGTCCCCACACCCCCTCAGAAAAGATTAGTATGAATGTACATGCTTGCTGGTATGTAGCATGTGTTGCAAGATGATAAACAAAAGGAAAAAAAGAAAGCTATTTTGTGTCCCTTAACCTCTTAATTTTCTGGTAATACAGAGGCCTCCTGCCTTCCAAATGGCAAGTAACAAATATCATAGAGACAATCTTAAAATATTATTCAATGCCCTTTATTTATAGACCTGTTATTTAACTAAATCTATTATTTATCATTTGGTATTTAAAACATTTAGTGTGCATGCGGAGAATAGGATACGGGTTAAGATGGACCCAGGTCTCAAAGGCCTATAAGCCTTTGGCACACAAACATCTGTTGGACTCAATGGGAATTCTACATACAGGGATGCTTTGCAGGATCAGGACTCAAATGAGAAACATCATTAGTGCTGATGGACTATAACTGTGAGAGATTTAACTAAGTGTAGAACATTTAGTGGGTAGTTTTCTTTAGGACAGTGTAGTATATTTTCCTCCCCCTTTGCTACAATTGCATGAAGAAGCTCAGATGCCTGCTGCCAGAATGATGGTCAGGTTAAGTACCACAAACAAGCCTCACAAAGAAAGGCTTTTCAGATCCCCCACTGAAACAACCACTGCATTTTATTATGGCGTGAAATTAGAAGTGAAAAGCCCTATGGCTCTTGCTATTTAGTAATGCGGAATATGTCGTTTCTGATGGCAATGGTAGAGCTGGGAGGGAAGTGGAAAGCCAGAGAAGAGAAACAAAGTAGCAGTTTAGACAAAGAAGGCCTTCTCCCCCAACCCCATCTCTGATTGTTTGGTGGTCTATAAAACCATAGCACTGAGGCGGATACGAGGCAAAAGAGCATTTTGTTGTGGCTCCAGCATTCAGACATGTATGTGTGAATTTGAAAAAGGATGTATAAGGAGAATCATCTATTATCTGAAGAGTTCACTAGTTTAGCTCATTTATAAAAGAACAACAAAAAACTTGACTTCTCTTTGAGAGAGCAGGACTAATCTGACAGACACTTTTTTGAGTACCGTAGCAAGATGGTGCTTACAACAAGGCTGTGCCTGGTTATCTGAAGCTGTCTTGTAACAGATTGGATGGAGAAAGTGCCAGCTTGTGGAATTTTTTCTTCCTTGTCTTCTTTTGAGATTAAAAGAACAATGTTTTGGAGATGAAAATTACATGTAGATATAAGTGTCAAAATATTTAAGATTGATTTTGATTTTAAGTGGTCTTTGAATACGAAGGCAAATAGTAAACCAATACAAACTGAGAAAACAGCAGATGAAAAAGACAGTGTCTTAGAGTGTAAGACTGATAAGATTAGGCTCGGTGTCTTTTATGTTTGTCCAGAACCTACATGTTGGCACTATTGGGAGCTAATAATAATTACTATAAATTTTAAACTGTGTAAAACCACACCTGAAACCTTATGTTATACAGATTCCTACAGTTAACAGGTTTCAGAGTAGCAGCTGTGTTACTCTGTACCCGCAAAAAGTCTAAGGTGCCACAAGTACTCCTTTTCTAACAAATATATTTGAGCATAAACTTTCGTGAGCTACAGCTCACTTCATTGGATGCATGCAATGTAAAATATGGTGGGGAGATTTTATCTACACAGAGAACATGAAACAATGGGTGTTACCTGATCACTCTCTCGTTAGTGTGTATGGTAAGATGAGCTATTACCAACAGGAGGGGGGGGTGGGAAACCTTTTGTAGTGATGATCAAGGTGGGCCATTTCCAGCAGTTCACAAGAACGTGTGAGGAACAGTGTGGGGGGGTGTGGGGGGGGGAAACAAACATGGGGAAATAGTTTTACTTTGTGTAATGACACATCCACTCCCAGTCTTTATTCAAGCCTAATGTAATGGTGTCCACTTTGCAAATTAATTCCAATTCAGCAGTCTCTCATTGGAGTCTGTTTTTTGAAGTTTTTTTGCTGAAGAATTGCCACTTTTAGGTCTGAAAGTTTAACATTCAAAAACCAGTCGGAGAACACTTCAGTCTCCCTGGTCACTCAATTACAGACCTAAAAGTGGCAATTCTTCAACAAAAAAACTTCAAAAACAGACTCCAACGAGAGACTGCTGAATTGGAATTACTTTGCAGACTGGAAACCATTACATAATGGTGTGTGTGTGTGTGTGTGTATTTTATGTATATATATAAATAAAATAATCTGTGTATATAAAATCTCCCCACTGTATTTTCCACTGCATGCATCCGATAAAGTGAGCTGTAGCTCATGAAAGCTTATCTCAAATTTGTTAGTCTCTAAGGTGCTATAAGTACTCCTTTTCTTTATACAGTTAACAGTAAAGGTTATTTTTATTATAGTAGTTCCTAGAGGTCCCATTGTTCTAAAGACTGGACAAACTTATAATTAGAGACCGTCCCTGACTGGAGGAGTTTACAGTATAAATAGACATGGTAGGCAAAGGTTGGACTAGAACAGAGGAAAATTACCTATACACTAACGGAAAGATGGTCCCTGCCCTGCAGATCTCACAATCTGAGACACCACACGTGTACAGAAAATAGATGAGAGAACTACAAGGAAAAAAATGAAACAATACTTGTCAGCATGAGAAAAAAACAGAGTACACTGGCCGCCTACCCACTGTCAAGTTCTTTGCAAGCATGACAGCAAAGCAGAGCTTTAAGGAGGGGTTTGAAAAATGACAATGAGGTGGCTTTGCGGATATGTACTGAAGCTCCTTCCATACCTTAAGAGTGACATGAGAGAGCACAAAAGTGCTTGTTTGAAAACTTAACTTAAATGGACAATGAAGGCCAACATCATTGACTGGAAGGAGTCATTCATACCATGTAGAGATTATAGATACAGCAGGAATAATCTGTGAATCTTTTTAGAAGGAAAGAACTCACTTGTGCTTGATGCAGTGGAAAAAATTATTTTTACAGCAGTATTTTCAGTGGATATGAGTGGGGCAAGATTGCACAAGATATGAGATGATGAGAGCCTGGCCAAGAGTTTTAGCTGTGTAAATGGATAGGGAAAACCATATGTCATTATGCTGAAAGATTTAGACTCTGTCTGGATGTGAGGATCTAGATAAAAAGGCAGATAAAAAGGCATCATTATTAAAGATAATGCCCATATTATGGGTCTTGGTGATAGGGGAGGGGTTGTCCACAGTAACTGAGAAAGTACGAAGGCTGGTGAATTAGGAGGGGAAGATTAAGAGGTTTGGCCATGTTGAGATCTTCAAGATATTGTTTGGTTTTAAATCTCTTACAAAAATCAGTGAAGCTTGATTCATCTTGCACAAGTAAATCCTAATTAAAGTAGGATCTTGTAATGGCAGTGATCACAGTAGCATCTGAGATCCTACTGAGGCTATCAAGATTATACTAGTGTGTTTTTAATTTAATCGCTTCTTTTTTCTTTCCTTCTCTTTTTACTCCATTTCTTTGCTCTCGGTTTTTTTTGCCATCACTTTTTCCCCTCCAATTCCTCATTCTCTCTCCTTTGTTTCTAATGCAACTGTGGAAAAGCTAAATCAAAGAAGTGAGATTTATCTGTCATCCTGAAGACAGTGAGTTTTGTGGTCATTCTGATTTCTTCCAATAGTGGATTCCAGAGATTTGGCCCTATTGCGGAGAAAGCTCTACTTCCCAGTCTGACAAGTTGCATACTTGAGGATGACTGACTTCTTCATATTTCATAAGGAATATAGCTGTTGGGGGAAAGTCATCATGAGGTGCACTCTGAGATATCTTGGACCAATTCAGTGGCGATTCTTGAGGACTGACACTGAGAACTTGAATTTGAACCTCTGTTATGTGTGAAGCCAGTGGAGCACCAGGATATGCTCTCAGTAGCTAGTGTCGCTGGGGAAGAAGATTGCTTTATTCGTGACTAACAGAAGTTATTTTGAAGTTGGAGTGCTCATATCTAGGTTTAGTAACTTGCAATACTTCAGCCTGGAGGTCACAAAGACATAGAGCACTGTGGCTAGGTCCATGTTTGAGTTGGGACTATATCTGTTGGCTAATCATACATGGACAAAAGTGTTTGTAGCATATGTCACTATCTTTGTGTCCAGCAGGAAGATACTGAGGCTGCAGACTGGTTAGACCATCTGGGGACAGACCCCTTCAATGGAGGGAAAGGTGATGGTGGTTGCTAGGACTTCAAGTTGTTTCCCCTCTACTCATCCACATCACCTACCTCTTGCCCAAATTGAACATCAACCAGCCTCTTTTCATCCAAGTGCTTATTTCACCCAGTCAGGAGGATAGTTGGTAGAGAGTGCTATTTGTGTCCGAGGTAAACAAAAGGTAGAACTAGGTATAATCTCTGTATTGCAGGTGTTTGAGACCATGGCATCATAGCTTGATAGTGGTATTTATACTCAAGCTCTTTAAAATCTTTCAGAAACTTCAGAACTATAACATGTCATGTAACAAAATCACCAAACTTACAAGTTTTATTATTTCAGAATTATAAAACAAGCAAAAAACACCACAACCTTAAAATCTTCCTCAAGACAATTTGGCTTGGTATATAGTACACTTACCGTTCAAGACTCTTTTTGCAGCAGCTACACCTATAAACTGTTAAGTATTTCTGAGGATCAACTTGCCAATTTTAAGATGCTATAAAGAACAAGATTGAAATAAATCTATACCACAAACACACTGTGTGTGTATCCCCCAGAATGGTAGATCAACAGAACTGTATGCAAGGGCAGCTCAAACTATCACTTATCTTTTGAACTGGAAGAAGTTATAAGAGTATTAGCTTCAGTTCACTCATTTGTCAACAAGCCTACCACACTATCCACAAATTGATTGATTGGTATTTGTCAGGGCTGCATTAGTATTTTTGGAGCCAATTTTATGCTGACATAGCTGAGCATGATTTAATTTGGCAACAAAGACTGGAAACATGGAAACACTCCTCAAATTTATTCTACTGTCCTTTCAGAGATGTGGTGCTACTGGGAAAGTTTGACATAAGAGACAACTAACCTACACAGATGTCTAGATGTCAGTGTTAAGTTAGCCCTGGTCTACACTAGGAGTTGAGGTCAAATTTAGCAGCATTAAATCGATTTAACCCTGCACCCGTCCACACGATGAAGCCCTTTTTTTCGACTTAAAGGGCTCGTAAAATCGATTTCCTTACTCCACCCCCGACAAGGGGATTAGTACTTAAATCGGCCTTGCCGGGTCGAATTTGAGGTACTGTGGACGCAATTAGGCGATATTGGCTTCCGGGAGCTATACAGCTCTATTGTGACCGCTCTGGACAGCACTCTCAACTCAGATGCACTGGCCAGGTAGACAGGAAAAGGCCCATAAACTTTTGAATTTCAGTTTCCTGTTTGCATGGTCACTTGCAGCTTGCCACGCTGGCCAGAGCTCATCAGCAGAGGTGACCATGCAGAGCTCATCAGCAGAGGTGACCATGATGGAGTCCCAGAATCGCAAAAGAGCTCCAGCATGTACCGAATGGGAGGTACGGGATCTGATCGCTGTATGGGGAGAGGAATCTGTGTTATGAGAACTCCATTCAGTTTTCAAAATGCCAAAACATTTGTCAAAATCTCTCAGGGCATGAAGGACAGAGGCCATAACAGGGACCCAAAGCAGTGCCACGTGAAACTTAAGGAGCTGAGGCAAGCCTACCAGAAAACCAGAGAGGCAAACGGCCACTCTGGGTCAGAGCCCCAAACATGCTGCTTCTATGATGAGCTGCATGCCATTTTAGGGGGTTCAGCCACCACTACCCCAGCTGTGTTGTTTGACTCTTTCAATGGAGATGGAGGAAACACAGAAGCAGGTTTTGGGGACGAGGAAGATGATGATGATGAAGTTGTAGATTTCTCCGCTTGCTTGCTGTGAGCTACCGGTTTTCCCGACAGCCAGGAATTGTTTCCCACCCTGGACCTGGAGCCAGTACCTCCCGAACCCACCCAAGGCTGCCTCCCGGACCCGCCAGGCGGAGAAGGGACCTCTGGTGAGTGTACCTTTTAAAATACTATATACATGGTTTAAAAGCAAGCATGTTTAATGATTAATTTGCCCTGGCATTTGCGGCTCTGCTGGATGTACTCCCTAAGCCTTTGCAAAAGGTTTCTGGGGAGGGCAGCCTTATTCCGTCCACCATGGTAGGACACTTTACCACACCAGGCCAGTAGCACGTACTCAGGAATCATTGTAGAACAAAGCATTGCAGTGTATGTTTGCTGGCATTCAAACAACATCCATTCTTTATCTCCCTGTGTTATCCTCAGGAGAGTGATATCATTCATGGTCACCTGGTTGAAAGAGGGTGCTTTTCTTAAGGGGACATTCAGAGGTGCCCGTTCCTGCTGGGCTGTTTGCCTGGGCTGAACAGAAATGTTCCCCGCTGTTAGCCAGGGGGAGGGGTGAGGGGCTAGCCACGTGGTGGGGGGAGGCAAAATGCGACCTTGGAATGAAAGCACATGTGCTGTGTATGTAATGTTAACAGCAAGAATTTACAATGAAAGAGTGTACCCATTGTTCTATAAAATGTGTCTTTTTAAATACCACTGTCCCTTTTTTTTCTCCACCAGCTGCATGTGTTTCAAGGATCACAAGATCTTCTCCTTCCCAGAGGCTAGTCAAGATTAGAAGGCGAAAAAAACGCAGTCATGATGAAATGTTCTCTGAGCTCACGCTGTCCTCCCACACTGACAGAGCACAGACGAATGCGTGGAGGCAGACAATGTCAGAGTGCAGAAAAGCACAAAATGACCGGGAGGAGAGGTGGCGGGCTGAAGTGAGTAAGTGGCGGGCTGAAGAGAGGGCTGAAGCTGAAAGGTGGCGGCAGCGTGATGAGAGGAGGCAGGATTCAATGCTGAGGCTGCTGGAGGAGCAAACTAATGCACTCCAGCATATGGCTGAGCTGCAGGAAAGGCAGCAGGAGCACAGACCGCCGCTACAGCTCCTGTGTAACCAACCGCCCTCCTCCCCAAGTTCCATAGCCTCCTCACCCAGACGCCCAAGAACGCAGTGGGGGGCCTCCGGCCACCCAGCAACTCCACCCCCAGAGGATTGCCCAAGCAACAAAAGGCTGGCATTCAATAAGTTTTAAAGTTTTAAACTTTTAAAGTGCTGTGTGTTCTTGTCCTTCTCTCCTCCACCTCTCCCGGTGCTTCTCTCCTTCACCACCCCTCCCAGGCTACCTTGGCAGTTATCCCCCTTTTTGTGTGATGAATTAATAAAGAATGCATGAATGTGAAGCAACAATGACTTTATTGCCTCTGCAAGTGGTGATCGAAGGGAGGAGGGGAGGGTGCTTAGCTTACAGGGAAGTAGAGTGAACCAAGGGGCAGGGGGTTTCATCAAGGAGAAACAAACAGAACTTTCACACCGTAGCCTGGCCAGTCATGAAACTGGTCTTCAAAGCTTCTCTGATGCACACTGTACCCTCCTGTGCTCTTCTAACCGCCCTGGTGTCGGGCTGCATGTAACTAGCGGCCAGGCGATTTGCCTCAACCTCCCACCCCGCCATAAACGTCTCCCCCTTACTCTCACAGATATTGTGGAGCACACAGCAAGCAGTAATAACAGTGGGAATATTGGTTTCACTGAGGTCAAACCGAGTCAGTAAACTGCGCCAGCGCGCCTTTAAACGTCCAAATGCACATTCTACCACCATTCTGCACTTGCTCAGCCTGTAGTTGAACAGCTCCTGACTACTGTCCAGGCTGCCTGTGTACGGCTTCATGAGCCATGGCATTAAGGGGTAGGCTGGGTCCCCAAGGATAACTATAGGCATTTCAACATCCCCAACAGTTATTTTCTGGTCTGGGAATAAAGTCCCTTCCTGCAGCTTTTGAAACAGACCAGAGTTCCTGAAGATGCGAGCATCATGTAGCTTTCCCGGCCATCCCACGTTGATGTTGGTGAAAAGTCCCTTGTGATCCACCAGAGCTTGCGGCACTATTGAAAAGTACCGCTTGCGGTTTATGTACTCGGCGGCTTGGTGCTCCGGTGCCAAGATAGGGATATGGGTTCCGTCTATGGCCCCACCACTGTTAGGGAATCCCATTGCAGCAAAGCCATCCGCTATGACCTGCACATTTCCCAGGGTCACTACCCTTGTTATCAGCAGATCTTTGATTGCGTTGGCTACTTGCATCACATCAGCCCCCACAGTAGATTTGCTCACTCCAAATTGATTCCCAACTGACCGGTAGTTGTCTGGATTTGCAAGCTTCCATAGGGCTATTGCCACTCACTTCTCAACTGTGAGGGCTGCTCTCATCTTGGTATTCATGCACTTCAGGGCAAGGGAAAGCAGGTCACAAAGTTCCATGAAAGTGCCCTTACGCATGCGAAAGTTTTGCAGCCACTGGGAATCGTCCCAGACCTGCAACACTATGCGGTCCCACCAGTCTGTGCTTGTTTCCCGAGCCCAGAATCGATGTTCCACGGCATGAACCTGCCCCATTAGCACCATGATGCCTGCATTGCCAGGGCCCATGCTTTGAGAGGAGTCTGTGCCCATGTCCTCATCACTCTCGTCACCGCGCTGACGTCGCCTACTCGCCTGGTATCGTTTTGCCAGGTTCTGGTGCTGCATATACTGCTGGATAATGCGTGTGGTGTTTAATGTGCTTCTAATTGCCAAAGTGATCTGAGAGGGCTCCATGCTTGCTGTGGTATGGCGTCTGCACAGGTAACTCAGGAAAAAAGGCTTGAAACGATTGTCTGCCGTTGTTTTCACAGAGGGAAGGAGGGCCTGATGACATGTACCCAAAACAACCTGCGACAATGTTTTTTGCCCCATCAGGCATTGGGATCTCAACCCAGAATTCCAATGGGCAGCGGAGACTGCGGAAACTGTGGAATAGCTACCCACAGTGCAACACTCCGGAAGTCGACACTAGCCTCGGTACTGTGGAAGCACTCCACCGAATTAATGCACTTAGAGCATTTTGTGTGGGGGGGACACACAATCGAGTATTTAAAAACGATTTCTAAAAAACTGACTTCTATAAATTCGACCTAATTTTGTAGTGTAGACATACCCTTATTGTCACTCCAAACAGATATGGTATTAAGCAGTTGTGGCTGCTGTAATATGATGATGTGGTTCCTTCTCGTTCTCCCACTGAAATAGTAATCTTTCTAAATATTTTCTGTTCAAAGAATTCCTTCGTTGACAACCATATTGATGACACTCATCATCAGTAAATCAAAACATGTGCCTGTGCAGACTTTCTGCTCCATGTAATCTTTTGTTTAATTTTGGGTGCAGTGTGGGATATGGTTGGCTCTTTACCACAAAGACTGTGTACTTCACAGCAAGCTTGACCTAAATGTTGCATCATGGCTCTTGGGCTTTGCATCTCTCCAGTAAAGCAGGCAGACATGCTGTGGCAACTTCAGATACATTTTTAAAATGTCGGGTTTTAGGGGATTAATATAATCCGAACAGTCAACTTCCCAAACCTTTGAAGCAGAGACCCCCGCATCGCTCCTTTAGTTAAACAAAACCAATCCAAAGCCTCCCTCTGAAAAACTACCTTGTGTTCTTAAAGACCTGTGCATCTTCTGTGATTCATTTTATGACACTCTCCCCCGCCCCCCGACCCTCTCCGTTTTATATTCTAGTGTAGATCTTCAGGTCATTGTACGTTCTCTCCTTTTTTACATGCTTTGAGCAGTGAAATAGTTGAAAATGTTGGCATTTTAACTATCATCATTGGCATCCAAGTTAGCACTCATTCAAATGAATGGGGCAGTTCAGACCTCAGAGCTAATGGTTAAGACTCCATTGGAAACTTGGACTTCTTTCCATTAGATATATTCAGTAGTTAGTTTTTGAAAAAAAAAAATCACTAGCAAAACACTTAAAGAAAGAAAGCAAAGAATCTGGACACAAGTTCAGGGGTACGCCCATGTGCTTCAGCTAATTTCTTCCTCAGGGAAGATTAATGAACACTTAAGGAAACAGTACAATATTCCTCTTTTTAAGTTGGTATTATATTCAAATTATGTTATGTTGCTAGTATAATTTAAATTTTCAATATGTTGCAGAACTTTTTATTGAAAATTTTTATAACTGTTATAGAAAGTGTTAGCAAAGCTGGAGGCTTTCATGATTTGGTGTGAGACACTTGGGAGTTTTGATTTCTGGGTGTAGAAAGCAGATTGCATTTGTGGAATGATCAAACTGGATGTTAACTAGTGAAATAGATACTACCATATTCAAATAAAATGTGCATTATCAGAGTTAGCACCACACTGAGATTGTCAAGGTTCCTCCCCCACTCTGAACTCTAGGGGTACAGATGTGGGGACCTGCATGAAAAAACCTCCTAAGCTTATCTTTACCAGCTTAGGTCAAAACTTCCCCAAGGTACAAAATATTCCCCCTGTTGTCCTTGGACTGGCCGCTACCACCACCAAACTAATACTGGTTACTGGGGAAGAGCTGTTTGGACGCGTCTTTCCCCCCAAAATACTTCCCAAAACCCTGCACCCCACTTCCTGGACAAGGTTTGGTAAAAAGCCTCACCAATTTGCCTAGGTGACTACAGACCCAGACCCTTGGATCTTAAGAACAATGAACAATCCTCCCAACACTTGCACCCCCCCTTTCCTGGGAAATGTTGGATAAAAAGCCTCACCAATTTGCATAGGTGACCACAGGCCCAAACCCTTGGATCTGAGAATAATGAAAAAGCATTCAGTTTTTACAAGAAGACTTTTAATAAAAAATAGAAGTAAATAGAAATAAAGAAATCCCCCCTGTAAAATCAGGATGGTAGATATCTTACAGAGTAATTAGATTCAAAAACATAGAGAACCCCTCTAGGCAAAACCTTAAGTTACAAAAAAGATGCACAGACAGAAATAGTTATTCTATTCAGCACAATTCTTTTCTCAGCCATTTAAAGAAATCATAATCTAACACATACCTAGCTAGATTACTTACTAAAAGTTCTAAGACTCCATTCCTGGTCTATCCCCGGCCAAAACGACTACAGACAGACACAGACCCTTTGTTTCTCTTCCTCCTCCCAGCTTTTGAAAGTATCTTGTCTCCTCATTGGTCATTTTGGTCAGGTGCCAGCGAGGTTACCTTTAGCTTCTTAACCCTTTACAGGTGAGAGGAGCTTTCCCCTGGCCAGGAGGGATTTCAAAGGGGTTTACCCTTCCCTTTATATTTATGACAAAGATGAATGGGGAAGTTCACGCCTCTCAAAACTACTGTTTCAGATTCTCACAAGATAAAGGAAGACATTACTTCATTGGTTTATGCTCAGTTCACATTTGGGAGATTGTTTTTGAAATCTTTTTTCAGAGGAAGACTTGTTTTTTGTGTGCAGAAATTGTAGCAAGAAGGGATCATCAATCAAATTGTTCATGTGCAGAATTGGAGTGCATGCGAATCCTGGCTTATAACCAACTGAGAATCGGTTGAGCAAACAGCCACTGTTGCATATGGAGTCAAAGTAAATCTTCAAGAGTTCTCATAGGGAGGTCTTTACAACCTTTCTTTTAGGGGTATAGCAAATGCTGCCAGGAAGTATGCTTTTCATTACACCTGCTTTTGCCTACACAGACTTAATGCCGTCAGCAGCCGCTGCTTGGTTGTATACCCACCCTCATCTCATAGTGCTGCACTGTCATAAGAGTCATAACTTAATCCTCAGTTATCTAAAGCCTCACTACATGACTATTACATTTTGGCTGAGAAGTGGGGTGAGGCTGTTGTGCCTAGTAGAACTTAGAGATTAGCAAAATGAAAATTAGCTAGATTCCACTTAGCATTAATATTTCAAGTTTCATATTAATCCTGTTAAAGAAAAGCACACTTTATTAGATCTAAATAAACCAGATGGGAATGATCTTAGAGGAGAGTACTATTATTGGGTCGCTAATCTTTTTCTCAAAGATTAAATATTGCCAAATCAATAAAAACAAAATATACACCGTCTCTGACCCAAAGAGCTTACAGTCTAAATAAGATAGATGTAAAATAGACAGTTCATTGGGAAGGGAAAAGGGAATTACTAAGATTTAAAACAAATAATATTATTGTTAACTCACTGCTTATGGGCAGCACAGATCTGAGTCTATATTTGTCGGTACAGTCTGCTTGTTCACTCAGTCCCTTTTGAACTGGTAGGGTACTAAATAGGATTCTGGCATGCTTAAACAAAGATCCTTCTGTCTCACAAGAAAGGTGAATAGGTTTGTTGTTGTTGCCCCTTTTAAATCCAAGCAGCTAGTCAAAGACTGGGGCCCTTGGGATGTTCGAGTTGGGAGCAGAAATTGATGATGGGGTCTGATATTTTCTTTGATGCAATCTTGGCTGTACAAAGTCCTACTTCTCCCACTGTAGCAGGAACAAGAAACGGGATAGCTTCTTTGAATATAGCCCTAAGCCTCATTAGCCAGCACCAGACACCAAAGTTTTCTCTAGGTTTCTCCTAGGGTCAGATCAACACAGGTCCACAAAGGGAATTAGGCTTTGCAATGAGAGGGGTGTGTCTTTAAGCCCCACCCCTCTCATGGAGATAGGTGCCTATTTCTGCTAGCAATCCATAAACAGGAGCCCCTCTTCTGAAGGCTTAGATGCCTAAGTAATTTCTTGTGAGAATTAAGTAAGGTGTCTGCTTCACTCACTAGAGGCTTCATAAAATCTGAGGCCAGGAAGGAACCATGGTGCTCATCTAGTCTGACCTCCTACATAACACAACCCATAGAACATCTCCAAAATAATTGCTAGAGCATCTATTTCAGGCAGCAGCACCCACATTCTAACTCTTAGCCCTGGGGTTAGAACATTCACCTGGGCTGTAGGAGCACCAGGTTCAAGTCCCCTGCTCTACCTGATGGGAAGAAAGGATTTGAACAGGGGTCTCTCACTGCTCAGACAAGTGCTGTAACCACTGAGCTGGGGGTCTCGCTCTATTGTGTTTGTTGGAGCTGTTCCACTGTGTACACTTGGAGCCACTGGAGCAGAGAGAAAATGACTCCATGAGCCCGGTACTTAGCACGCCCACCTGGGAGGTCCAGTCTCACTGCTCCAATTACTATTTAATTTATACATAGTGGAATAACTTGGACCACTATCACCGCCTCTTCCAGCCAGACTTTGAATGGTATTTGATCCAGTAAGGGTCCTCTGAGTTCACTCACTGGACCAGGCCCCACATGTGAGTTAGGCAGAGAACTTCCTATCTTCCCCTGGTTCATGGACCACACTGGGGCTTAGGCAGGAGACGGGAGCCAGGACACCTAGAGGAAGGCAGCAGTGCACATGTCCAGAGGCAGAAATATAGGTGCCTAGGGAACTTTTACCCTGAAAATTTAGGTACTAAGTGAGTTGAATGCACTACAGCATTCAGCAGGAGTTTTCTGGATTGAAGTGGAGGTTAAAACTTGTACTTGGGTGCCTAAGGATTGGGGCCACTGTGCTTAGAGGCTCATGCTTTGCTTTAGTTTCTTTCTCTTCCTCTTAGTGTCTGCCAGTTTCATATTTGGCCCACCCTCCAGCTGGACTTTTTTCACACCCTTAGAAGCCCATTCACCTGACCAGAACAATTCCCAGTGGAACCTTCCACCCATATGTGCTAGTTTCTGGACAAACTTCATCACGCCTTGCTTTAGGCGTGGCCCCTTAAAGTATTCCTTATAGCAATCTTAAAAGCAGGGCACAGTCACACAAGTTTGAATGAGGTTTTAACTCAGGGATCAGCAACCTTTGGCACCTGGCCTGCTAGCGTAAGCCCCCTGGTGGGCCGGGCCGGTTTGTTTACCTGCCGTGTTCACAGGTTCGGCTGATCGCAGCTCCCACTGGCCACGGTTCACCACTCCAGGCCAATGGGGGCTGCAGAAGCAGCAGCCAGCACATGCGTTGGCCCACGCCACTTCCAGCAGCCCCCATTGGCCTGGGACGGTGAACCACAGCCAGTGGCAGCTGCGATCGGCCGAACCTGCGGACACGTGAGGTAAACAAACCGGCCCGGCCTACCAGGGGGCTTACCTTAGCTGGCTGCATGCCAAAGTCTGCCAACTCTGTTTTAACTCAACCCATAACAAGGTCTGACCCAGTTCAAAACAGTATTGTACAGTCACTCAGCAAAGTTCTTTCAAACTTTACTGTGGTACTAATCAGTAAACAGAGGGACTTCCAAGGCTCAGAAGGACAATGTGAGTGAAAAGGTAATATTTTCAAGCCATTTCAGCTTTTGGGCTGGTCAGCTTTTTTTAGTTACAGAGTTGTTCCCATTTGACTCTAAAGAACTTAGATTTCCCTGTCATGTTTAATTATAATTAGGGTGACCATTTTTCCTAAAGTAAAAATGGGATGGCCCGGGGCTTGCCGGAGCTGTCCCCTTTCCCCCGCCACCTGTGATAGAGGCTGACCATCTCCCAGAGCTCCTTCCCGTCCACAGCTGGGACTGACCTTCCCCTGCCCCCAAGTTCTGCACTGCCCACGGCTGGGATTGGGGCTGGGGATGACCTCCCGAGCTCCGCGTTGCCTGGGGCTAGAGCTGACCCCCGCCCCAAGTCCTGCTGCCCAAGCACCTCGCGTCACCACCCTCCCCAACAGTCCTCCGTGCCCCTCTAGCGGGGCACATCTGACTTTTTTGGCAAACCAGGCACTTGTTCATTTGCTCTTGCTAACTGTCCACTTTTGTCAAAGTCAGGATGTACAGGACAGTGCTTAAAAAGGGGACTGTCCCGGCCAAAATGAGACATGTGGTCGCCCTAATAATAATCCTGTGCAGCTTCTCAGACTCAAGCTCTAGGGAACATAGTGCTCACCTACTACTCTCCTCCCTTTCTCCAAACTGTTCTGTGAGGGTAGAGAAAGGCGCAATGTCAGCTGGCCTCAAAAGATGAAGGGGGGGGGGGGAGGATCTGGAACACATAACATCGCTCTGTCCCAAAACAAAAGGAGACAACAAGTACCTGGGCAGTAGCACCTGTGTTGCCCATAGGATCCTATAGCAGTGTGTTGCATTGGTTTAAAAAGTAGAGAAAGAAACACCCACCACCTAACCTAGTAAGCGGGGAGACAGATGTGAGGAAACTGGAAAGGAGCACTTCTTACTCCCTGTAATAAGGTGATACAGCCTGTCTTAGGGGGAGAAGCATTCCTTCCTGTCCCCTCCATCCACCCCCCTGAAAATTCCAAACAAGATGGAGTAGGGATGTGGGGGGAAACACTGCAGGGGAGCAGGAGAGGATGCTTAGTGTGACCTTGGCTTCCCACTCTTTGCAGCAGAGCTGACATCAGCTCCCTATTGCTGGACTTGGAAGGGAGAGGAGATATGAGAACTTTGCCAGCACCCTGGGTCTTTCTCTTTTCAGGCCTACTCTTTTGATTGGGGGAGATTTTTAAGAAACATCTAAAATGAAGAAAAATCCATCAAAACTGGTTTTCAAAAACAATTTTTTTTGAGTAAAGAGAAAGTTTTGTGGAAAGTGTCGTCTTTTGTCAAACTTTTGTTTTATTTTGGAAAACCAAAAACCTGAAAACTTTTGGCCACTACTTACAAATGTAGAATCTTTTGTTTTGTTTGAGTGCAGTTATGTAACAAAAATGTAAAACTTTAGAGCCTACAAGTCCTCTCAGTCCTACTACTTGGTCAGTCAATCGCTAAGACAAACAAGCTTATTTACATTTACAAGAGATAATGCTGTCCACTTCTTATTCAGTGTTACCTGAAAGTGAGAACAGGCGTTCACATGGCACTGTTGTAGCCGGCATTACAAGGTATTTATGTGCCAGATATGCTAAACATTTGTATGCCCCTTCATGCTTCAACCACCATTCCAGAGGACATGCTGATGATGTGTTCTGCTTGACAACGATCAAAAGCAGTGTGGATTGATGCACATTCATTTTCATCATTTGAGTCAGATGCCATCAGTAGAAGGCTGATTTTATTTTTTGGTGGTTCAGGTTCTGTAGTTTCTTAATTGGAGTGTTGCTCTTTTAAGACTTCCAAAAGCATGCTCCTCACCTTATCCCTTTCAGATTTTGAACAGTACTTCAGATTCTTAAACCTTGGGTCAAGTGCTATAGCTATCTTTAGAAATCTGATATTGGAACCTTCTTTGTGTTTTGTCAGATCTGCTGTGAAAGTGTTCTCAATTCAAACAACATATGCTGTGTCGTCATCCAAGAGTGTCATAACACAACATATATGGCAGAATGTGGGTAAAACCACGGAGCAGAAGACATACAATTCTCCCCGCAGGAGTTAAGTCACAAATGTAACTAATGCATTCTTTTTTTAAATGAGCATCATCAGCTTGGAAGCATGACCTCTGGAATGGTGGTCAAAATATGAAGAGGCATATGAATGTTTAGCTTATCTGGCACGTAAATACCTTGCAACGCTGGCTACAAAAGTGCCACATGAATGCCTGCTCTCACTTTCAGGTGACATTGTATTTAAGAAGTGGGTAGTATTATCTCCCATAATGTAAACAAACTTATTTGTCTTAGTGATTGGCTGAATAAGAAGTAGGACTGAGTGGACTTGTAGACATTAATGTTTTACATTGTTTTGTTTTAGTGCAATTATGTAACAAAAAGAGCTACCTGTATAAGTTGCACTTTCACGATAAAGAGATTGCACTACGGTACGTGTATGAGGTGAACTGAAATGCTATTTCTTTTTTACAGTGCAAATATTTGCAATAAAAATATAAAGTGAGCACAGTACACTTTGTATTCTGTGTTATAATTGAAATCAATATATTGAAAATGTAGAAAAACACCCAAAATATTTATAATACATCTCAATTGGTATTCTTATTGTTTAACAATTTAATTAGAACTGCAATTAATCATGATTTTTTTAAAGTTAATTTTTTTTCAAGTAATCGCGTGAGTTAACTGACAGCCTTAGCTTTCAGGTTTTCCTCATTTGCTTTCATCTACATTTTCAATGTACCTTCCTTTTCTCCATTTATTAATCAGCTCTAGATTTTTTTTAAGCTGATTTGATTTAAGCCACTGTTGCCTGGGTCAAGGACTGACCCAGGCCCCTTGAACTGGAGTTTTGCACAAGGCGGTGTCCATCACTGCTAATGTACCCCTTTAACCTTTCTTTTTCACAGTTTAAATAAATACTTCTCTCTCTCCCTGGGGTCTTCTGGGGCTTCAGAAATTAAAGCTTGAAAAGGGCCTGAAACAGAGTCTGAAAAGGGCCTGAAACTATTCCTGTTATGTCTTGTGGCCAGAATCCAATACTGTTATACACACTAAATAGCACCTTACTCCATGAGCAATCCTATTAAATTCCTTGCACCTTTTTTGTGAAGGAGGGCACAATTCAATATTAGTAAGGGGAGCAGAAGCTGGTCCTGACTATTTGAACAAAAACCAGGACTTGTTATCTATCATATAGAGGGACAGTGTATTTTTAGTTTAAAGTGTCATGTGCTGTTCCCCTTCTCCCTCCCCTCACCCCCCGAGTGGTTAACCCCTGGGATGTGAGGAATAGCATTATTAACAGTCTTCATTTTGTAAAAAATGTGATGTTTGAATATTGATTGCATCGGCAGGATTTTTCTTCTCACCATGATGTATATCAGGATTTCTGTTTCTAAGCATAAATTTACAGTGAGTGACTATAGAAGAGGCTGAATTTCTAAGACATAACCTCTTGGAATAAAATGGATTCCAGCTTCAGTAGCACCATCCTTACACACAAGGCAGTGCATCATTAGAGAACAAAGATAATAAATATGGTGGGGGATCATTTCAGTCAGGATCCAACTAATGACCCTAAAGTATTTTTAAAGTTCCAAAACAATCTATTCATGCATCTCCTCTACAAACGTAGTGACCATTCAAAATCTGAGACCTGGCTTTCATTCAAAACCAGCCCTTCAATTAGCAAGTACTTTCAGGCAGTATCAGCTGGGTTCCCAGATAGCATGATAGTGTCACAGAATGACCCTAACTGTAACTAATTTTAATTAAGACTCAAACACAAAACTGCCCTCTTTACCAAATGGTAGTGCTCACTGACCTACAGTAGTGAGAACACAAACAATATAGACTGGGAACACTTCTATGTCATTTAACCCTGTTGTTTCCAGGGGAAATGTTACCCGTTTTATGTCTGGCTTGAGAAGCTCTTTAATGTGGACACAGGAAGAACTTGAGGGCAGCCATGTGGAGCTGATGCTTTGTACCTAATAGCAGGCTTTATATCTGTCATCATGAACAGATGTATTCAATATTTTAAAGATACTTAATCATTAAATGTATTAAGTATTAAAGATATTTAATAATCCCTCTCAATTAGAGTGGCAGCAGTTTGGTTTGGGAGCTAAAATTTCAGATTTAGTTTGTAGGGAGATAATCACTGATGCTACTGGCTCATCAGCCTAAGGGGGTGGGGTGGGAGGGAGAAGAAAATCAGAGAGCAAGCATGTTTCAGTTTAGGATGGATCACACAAAATGCTCACTGGTCTCCCAGGCAGTGTATTGATATAAGTTGGCCTGACAGCTGCTGCTTCCACAGTTTAGTATTCCTCACTGGGTCTTGTGAGATCTTGGAATTAAGGAGGTGAACAGTTCATTAGTACATCTCCATCTCTAGTGTTTTATTTGTTGCATATTCAGAAACAATGTGTGCCTGAGTTTTCCATTTCATTATACTAGTTTAACACAGTGGATTATTACACCAGTGTACACCAGCTAAGGATCTGGTCTCTTGCATTAATATTGGACAAAAACCAAAGTAAGGAGAACATGAAAAAATAACACAGGGATCTTTTAAACAATGTGGGAATACTGTGCCATTGTCTGTAACCTCAATTTGATGAGCAAACATTTTTTCCTTGTAACATATACAGCTCAAGCCAGGTGTTCGTGTGGGATGGTGTTAACAGTTAAAGGAGGGATGATACTCGTATTGAAGGCTGGTAGAAAGGGATGATTGTTGCTTCTTCTTAGTTCATGGCTATAGCCAGATAATATATTAATCCATTTCTTGATAGGTATAAGTCTTAGAATTTAAACCTGTGTGTGACATTTTTGGATCCACCCAGACCAGTATGAGATTCCGTCACCAGCTGCCCTGTAACTTTGGGGTCCTTTGTGCTATACAGTCATGGTTGAATTCCCTAACACCAGTAGCCAGCCCAAGGTTTCACCCTGGCTGCCACCAGCCCAGTTACTCTTTGGAGGGTGACATCAGCAGCCCTTCTAGCTCTGGGTCTCCCCAAATCTGTCCTTCCCGAGGTCTTAACTACCAGAACTTCAATTGTTCCCCTCTAGCTTGTCACACCCAGGGTGTGAAACCAGCCCCCCAAGTATGACTGTCACTTTGGTGTACACATTCCAGTTTGCACACCAGAGACCTGCTTGGGATAAAACTAAACAAAAATTTTATTAAATAGAAAAAAAAACAGATTCACAGATGAAACAATAAGGGGAAAGCAAACACATCCAAATTACACAGAAAATAAATATAAACGCACAACCTCAGGCTTCACACTTTTATAATAGAGAAAATTCTGTTTCTAATAAGAGTACCTATGGCATTAAAACAGTGTACCCAGAATATAGAAAGGATCCAGTGTTCACAGACAGCCTCCCACCTGGAAACTGGCCCCCCCAAGTTCTATATGTTCTTCAATTCAAACCCCTTTTATTTTGAAAGGGTTTGCAGTTTTTTTTTTCTTCAGTCACTATAGTTATTCCAAGTGGGAAAAAGCTCCCTCCTTTCTTTGGATATGTCTACACTTCAATGAAAGTCCAGTGTTTGAACTCAGGCTCAAGCCTAACCCCCTTCTACACACAAACGGTGGTAACACAAGGCTCTAGCCCAGGGTGCCGGGACTATATGAAGGTAGAGGGTCTGAGCAAGCGTTAAGCTGGGAGCCAGAGTTCAAACTGCTTTGCAGTGTAGACATGGCTCCACTGGATTAATTCTCCAGGAGTGTACCAAAAGTATTTCACAATCCTATGGGCTGACTTTCTTTGTTCTCTGGTCAGTCAAGTTTGGTGGATAGTCAAGTTTTCCTACACTGCACCATGAACAATGGGTTACAGTGGCCACATTTTGGCAGCGGACTAGTAAGTCTGGGGTAGGGATGGTTGGACTCAGGTTCACATAATGCAGTGTAGCTGCTAGAACCCCAGGTTGGGACCCAGAATTCAACAGTTCCTAACCTGGGGATACAAATGCATGTACACACTCAAGCCCTAGGTTAACAAACCCAGAGTCTGCTAACTCAAGTTCTCCTAACCCTGGGCTTACATTGCACTGCAGAAGTACCCTTAGTTTTTGACGACTGCAGTTTTCTTTTCCATTTCAAACTGTTCCCGTTTGCTTTGATAATTCTGCATTGTTTCCCCCCCCTCCCCTCCCCCCCAGGCTGGACAATGGCTAGGTGCTTGAATCCAGTCTTGTCTGGCTGAGGAGATAGCCCCTCCCTCCCTGATTGTTTCACCACCCTCTTGTGAAGCCATGCTGAAGATGCACCACAGTTAGAATTCCAGTTTTCCATGTATATACATTCATGTCTGTGTACCATAACCTGTATACATATCTCATAATAACTATTAAGTTCAGTGCATGAAAAGCTGTCATAAATGATCTTACTCGATGTTCCTTACAGTAAAATAACAGTGTGCAATTAGTTTAACTGCTTATTTTGGGGGAGTTAAACCTTCGATTCTTTCCTTGAGGTGTCTGGACCCTGGCTGTCACACCGAATTTCCTAAGTTTCAGAGTAACAGCCGTGTTAGTCTGTATTCGCAAAAAGAAAAGGAGTACTTGTGGCACCTTAGAGACTAACCAATTTATTTGAGCATGAGCTTTCGTGAGCTACAGCTGTAGCTCACGAAAGCTCATGCTCAAATAAATTGGTTAGTCTCTAAGGTGCCACAAGTACTCCTTTTCTTTTTAATAAAAGGATAGCAAAACAAAACTGAAGAAAGCAGCAGTAATTTATACAACTCAGCCGGTGCCAGCCAGTGCTTAACATTATTCCTGATTATACGTAGTCATCATTGACATAGTTTATACCTACATTGGTTTTGAATGATACAAGATACTGAGATCATTTCAGTTATCATTTAAAGCAGGTACTGTGTTGAAACATGGCAATTGTTTAACAGTGCACAGCAACACTGTAAAATAGACTAGAACAGGAAAGGAAAGGCCGAATTAAACTACAGCAGATTTTAACATAGGCATAGTGCAGTTACCCAAAATGGAATTTGGCAAGGCCAGCAGGTTAACACCTTTCCTCTTATGAAGAATACTAGTGGGCCTCTAATGACCACAGGGGGTTCGGGCCTCAGTTTTATCTCTTATCCAAAACATAGCCCTCTCCAGCAGCACAATGTGCCCAACATCATGCTAGAATTGGTTCAGTAGTAACTCGGAGGGAACAGTGCCATCTACTGACTGAATCATCAGAACCACTTCCTGCAGCAGCTTGGTATGTGTTGGTGGTCTGTCCTCCAAGTACTGCACTTAGCTGAGAGCTGGTGGTATTGTTACAGGTGACTTTTTTCTCCTTTATAAGTAAAATAGTTAAAATCAGCAGAAAACTGTTTTCTGGCATAAATTTTGCCTTATCCTGGAAGAATTTTCAGAATCGTTTTACAGACACACATTTACAATAATCTGGAAAACCAGGAAGTGTTTATCTGCTGGATAGAATACTTTCCCCATGAGTGTTGTAGGCCTTTCTTTGAAACTCTTTTTATTGGCCAGGAGAATTGTATGTTCTCCTCCCCAGCATGAACTCTGGTCTGAAGTCCACTGAAATCAACGGAAAGACTCCAAATGACGTCAGTGCACTTTGGATCGGGCCCTTGGTGACTTTCAGCAAAATCTTTGAAATGTGTCATCCGGACTTTTAATTTCAAGGCACACATACTTTGTTCAGATATTTTCTGAAGAGTTGGACATAAAAAGCAAATATTGCCTACCACTGCTAGTGTCAATGGGTTGACTTTATTTAAATATTCAACGTGACATATTTCATATCTTAACAGTATCTTCCTGCCTAGGCATTATTAATTGAGGGCTTGATCTTACAAGACTTTCATTTGCCAAATTCCTGTTTTTAGGGGCAAATCCTCAGCTGAGTGCCTAGCCTGATTGGATGGGCTAGTCATGGAGAAGATGTGTGTGGGAGGAGAAATTTTCGTGCTTTCATTTATATTAATAATTTAAGCCCCACTTTAGGCACTTCAGCACATGGGGATCAGGATCACTCTGTTGCAGAACATACACAGATAAACAGCCTATTTTTGTAGTGTTCTGCAGAGCACTGCTGTTGCCACAGGGAGGAGAAAAGGGGGACCCCTATTTAAATATAATAAATAAAATGCAGTTCAGAAGCGTATTTGTAATTTAAACTGAAATAGAATGCCTTAATAGAAACTGGTTTCAGAGTAGCAGCCGTGTTAGTCTGTATTTGCAAAAAGAAAAGGAGGACTTGTGGCACCTTAGAGACTAACCAATTTATTTGAGCATGAGCTTTCGTGAGCTACAGCTTGCTTCGTCGGATGCAATGAAGTGAGCCGTAGCTCACGAAAGCTCATGCGCAAATAAATTGGTTAGTCTCTAAGGTGCCACAAGTCCTCCTTTTCTTTTTAATAGAAACTAACACAGGTTGGCCACTATGAGACATATCGATTCCTGTCATGAGAAAATTCACAGGAGAGAGATAAACAGAGAGAAATAGCTGTACTGTTCTCCTCCCTGAGATTTGCCCCTGAACATTGCCATTAAAGGGGTAAGGTTTGCCTTCCCTACAAACAGCACATGAGATCTCAGGGATGGTCTCTGTGGTTAATGACCTGGACTGAAATACAAGAGAGCTGGGTTCAAATCCTAGCTTTGCCATGGACTTCCCATGTGACTTTGGTGCTTCAGTTTCTCACTTGTAAAATGGCAATATCAACACTTACTTACCTCTTGGTGTTGTTATGAGGCTAAATACACATTCATTATTGTGAGTGAGACACTCCTTTGCTATGGTGATGGGGGCTACATAACTGCCTATACAAAGGTTTCAGAGTAACAGCCGTGTTAGTCTGTATTCGCAAAAAGAAAAGGAGGACTTGTGGCACCTTAGAGACTAACCAATTTATTAGAGCATGAGCTTTCGTGAGCTACAGCTCACTTCCTGCATCTGAGGAAGTGAGCTGTAGCTCACGAAAGCTCATGCTCTAATAAATTGGTTAGTCTCTAAGGTGCCACAAGTCCTCCTTTTCTTTTTGCCTATACAAAGAGTGTCCTAAATCCTGGGTTATCAGCAGTAGGCCAGGCCCATCTGCACTTTGTCTCTCTGCTCCTGACGACTCCTTCCCCAGTACCCAAGCAATACAACTCAGTTGAAGCTGGAGAGCCATGGCTTCTTGTGCCATCAGCTACTCCCCTCATAGGCTGATCCCCATGTTGGAGAGGACCTGAGTCAGGCCTCCCAATCTACTCCTTGCCACTGTCCCATCTCCCCTGGCTAAGTGGAGGAGCAGTGCCTTCCTTTCACGTGGGAGGAGTGAGAGGCATATGTGGAAGATCCCTTTTGTATGTAGATAGGGGATCCAGTCAGGTCTGGTGTTGTTTACTAATAAAAGCTTTATGTGGCTCTGCAGTAACCAAGCAAGAATTAGGAAAAGGTATAGGGTCATTGAAGTCAATGGCAGAGCTCCTATAGAGTCAGGATTTCACCCATAGTGTCTTCCCTCATATACCATAGTAAATCAAAACTAACTCGATCAAAGCCAGTTGAGGGTTGTAAAATTGGTGCGAGAGCAGAATCAGGCTCAGATGTATGGCACTTATAGCACAGAAGCAAGAAAACTCTGGAGTTCATTAAACTGACAGAGTTTGGTGAAAGCTTTAAAAAGTAGCAGTCTAATTATGCTAAAGTGTATCTTGTGGTTATTAAACTGCCAGAAGCTGGGATTAAAACTCCAAAATAGGAAATGGGGGATAGCTATATTTCATTATTGTAGCCCCTGTGACTAATACTTTTATGATTTTCTTTTTCCCTACCAAATTCACAGCTCTCTTTCACTAGTAGGGAAAAAAGACAAATCTTGTTTCAGTGCATTTAGTTTTTTACCATGGCACAAACGTACAGTTATGCTTAGATATAGGTTATATGTTTATGTTCATTTCTAAACTGTGTAGATGCACATGGTCCTATGAAAGCCACTCTATTCAGTCCCTGGGAAACATCTGGCACTGGCCACTGTCTGAGACAGGATACTGGGGCTAATGGATCATTGGTCTGACCCAGTGTGGCCATTCTCATGTTCTTATGATAAATTCTTGATTCTAAAACAAAATGCAATATGTGTTTAAGGAATACATGTGATTTTAATGCTAAACTGTACACAAGGGCCTTATTCTCCAGTGTAGATAAGCAGCTTTCCCCTGTGGCCAGGGACAATATATGGAATTTACTTTCAGCTCTATTAGTATTTTCCAAGATCTTCTGCCTTAATAATAATAATAATAATTAATAATAAAACCCACCCCCAAAATAAGCAAGTCTAGATTTTAGGAAGTGGCAAATCTTTTCCCTTCTCCATGGCAATAGAGGGCCCCAGACAGCCTGGCACTAGTTTTGCTCTGGTGTGCGTGTGGGTCAGGTTTGGGGATTCTGTGCTGTGGATCTGTGCATCCTGCATGCCATGGTACTAAGCTCACTGTATATACCTGTATAGTGGAGTTTGAAGGTGAAGAAGCAGTGGTTTGGGATTGATGAATCTGCTACTACATAACCTTTAGGCTTTGTCTCTCACAAATGCATAAGAACAGAGGTGAAACCTCTGCTACCGCAACTCCATGGTCTCAGGAGGCAGGATTCCTTCTCCTCCCAGCCTGGCAGAGCCCATATGCCAGCCTACTTGCTATGTTTAGCACAGAAGACATGGGTTAGTTTTCAAGAGCACGTCAGACAATAACTGTTGTCTCTAGGCTCCATGGAGCAATCTGGTCGCATGGTGTTAACTGTTATGTATCCAGATTCAACACAGCAATTAAGGGGATGGCACATACACAGCCAAGGATACTGCCTAGTACAATGAGAAATATTGGAAACATTTCCTATAATCTAACAGTGGTTCAAAATGACCTTGATCTGAGACTATGACACAGTCTTATCCTCAGAAGTGGTTTAAAGAAACGTATTAACTTCCTATGGGTCAAACAATCAATAAAGGCGTAAGGTCTGCTATGAATGTTACTTTTTCCTCTTACTGACTAGTCCCTTTTCTCTTTTTCATGATTTCCCTCAGTGCCTGGAGCCCTGCAAAGAATCTTGGGACTTGAAGAAAAACCATTGCCAAAGTTTCTGTGAGGTAGGTCAGCCCTGAGGCATTCTTTCTCACTTTGTTCTGGCTGTCTCTTTCATTCCTACTACTATGGAGGTTTGCACTTTAAGGTGACAGCTAACACACACAATCTACGTATGCACATTCTCCTGTATTTTGGGAGGATGAGTGTAACAATTTAGTATTAAATCTGAGTAAAAACACTATTTTCACAATTTGTTACTGAATTTTTTATACCAACCATTTTCCTCAAGTTGAAACTTGAGTCTCCCATCTAGAACAAGCTTAGTTAACTTTACAAATATGAGAAGTTCTGTTAAATCCCTCTTGCTAGTTGCTATTACTGCTACACTCCCTTCTATCCCTTCAGGCCACATGTGTGTTTGAAACACATAGGAAAAAGTGTGTTTGAAACACACATGAGCTAATATATGAGCTAGAAGTCTTTACAATTCTAGGGTTGATGAAGCAAGACTGAGGATTTATCTGCACATGAAAATTATTCTGGAATAAGGTAGAGTGAGAACGGAATACACATAAACTATTCCTGATTAACTCCATGTATGGACACTTTTATTCTAGAATAAGAAAGCCTTTTTTCTGGTTTGTTAATCCCCTTCCAAAGTGGATTAAGTGAAACTGGAGAAAGTTGGTCTTATTCCAGAACCAGAATGTCTGAATCAGGAAGAGATCTTTGGGAATTGCTATTCTGGAATAACTCTGTATGTAGACAAACCCTCAGGTCAAGTCTACGATACAAAGTTTTGCTTGAATAGCCATGTTGGTTCAACGGAATGAAAAAATCCACACCTCCAAATAACATAGCTATGCTGTCAAGAGTCCTTTTACCAGTATAGTGCATATTGTTTGGGGAACTGGTTTAGCTATACTGGCTTGCACCTTAGGCAAATATAAGGTGTGTATCCACGAGGGGGCTCTGCCACTATAACTATACCCATATAGCTGAATCAGCAAAGTCTTTCTTTCTAGCATAGACTAGTTAAACCAGTGCAAACTGTTGTATAGATAATCGTACTTGGTTTGAGAGTAGTTCATATCAATTTATTTATTAGTTTCTTACAGATTTAAACTAAACTGAATTTAACCCAAAATAAGAATGTTTACACAGGGCTTTGCACTGATTTAACTAAATCCGTTTGAAAACATCCTTCCATTAAATTAATAAAAATATGTGCATAGATAAGACTTTTGGTTTTGTCTCATGGGGAAGTGTTTTTGGTTTAATCTAATGTGTTAATTTAACTGATAAAGTTATACCGCTTTAACCTCCCTCTCCTTGTCTTCCCGCTCTTATTCTGGAATAAGAATGCCTTTTTTGGGCTTAGTTTATGTCCCTTGGGAAGGGGTTTAAACTGAATTCAAAAAGGCATTTTTATACCAGAATAAGTTTGTCTGTATGGGCACAGGTTATCCCTGTGTAACTATGCATATATAATATTAGCATAACTGGTAAAACTTCCCTGTGTAAACAAGTCCTTAGATTTCCATAAACTAAGGCTTTGTCTACTCTACCCTACTACTTTTGTCGGTGAAACTTTTGTTGGTCAGGGGTGTCAAAAACCACACCTCTGAGTCCTGACCAACATAAGTTTCACCACCAAAAGTGCTGGTATGGACAGTGCTGTGTTGGTGAGAAATGCTTTCCTGATGATATAGCTACCATTACTCATTGGGGGTTTAATTATGCTGGCAGGAGAGCTCTCTCCCGGCTACATAGAGCGGCTACACGGGAGACCTTAGAGTGGGGCAGCTGCAACGGTACATCTGTGCCATTATAAGGTCTGTAATGTAGACATAGCTTTAAATGGTTTAAACTCATGCAGCTTTCTCATGTAGACAAAACCTAAAGTAGTATAAAGTGGGTATAACTTACATCTCATACATCCCTCTTCACTGTGGCTTTATATCTCCAAATCTGAATTCACACATTTTCATTTAAAAGAAAAACATTAGTAGAACACTGCTCTATTGTATTTAAAATGTGCTAGCATCTCTTTTTGATTAGTGATTTTATGATTGAAGCTAAATTTAGAACCTCAAAGGCCAGTAATGAAGAGCAGCACATTTAGCAGCTAGCAGAAAAATGAGCTGTGAAACAGAGTGCGGAAGAGAAGCCTTGAAGACATATTATGCCTCCCAAGGGCTATAAAGTTTTTTAATTAACTAGCTGCAAATTTGTGATGTTTTAGAATTAAAATTAGCCTCTCCCTCCTTCTCTCTCACACACACACTCACTGTCACCCGCAACCTCACTGCAGAAGATGCCATTTTGATTGAATTAACCCAGGCCATTCTCATTTGCAGTGGAAATCTGTCAATTTCTCTTTATTCAGGATAACATTTGGAAGCAAAAATTCAGTTTCAAAGTTTGCAAAGTCTCTACTGGGAAATAAGGGCCTGATTCAACATTTCTTACTTATGTGAGGAATCCACTGAGACAGTGGGACTAGCTGTGTGAGGAAGAGTTACTCACAAGAGTTGGGGTTTGTAGAATAGGGCTCCAAAATCATTCTCTGAGAAAATTCATAATACTTTTAGAAGCAACTTTAAATGAACTCCATAAGCCCATTATTGGAACAAAGATGGCACATGCCTTTTAAAATTTTGTAGCTTTCCGTAGAACTGGAACCTAATTTTTCACATAAGTAGAATTAACTGATCATTGAAAAATATCTCTCCTTTAAAAAAAAAATGACATTAGCATAAAGATGTTGGTAAGTCCCCTCACGTCAATGTGATTCAACAACCAAATGAAAATATTACTACTAAATTTTGTCTGTGTAATTTGGGGTGGCACTATGCAGCGGGGGTGCTGGAATTATTTTTATAGTAGGGGTGCTGATGATGGGAACCATGTATTTGGTATTTGTTATTACTACTTCAAGGCGGAGAGGTGTGGTAGCATTCCCAGCATCCCTTGTTCCTGCACCACTGCTATACAGTATACTATGGGTAAAGTGCCATGAAATACAAAGGGAAAAATACAGAATGGTTCCAAAAAGGACTCGTTTGTGAATGGTTTCAATCTGTCATGAAGCAACTTCATAATCAGCTAATATGAAAAAAACGGGAAAAGCTGGCATATAAAAACAATTTAATTCCATAAAAGACAGTGGTCTTGTTTGAGGGATTTCACCATTCTGTACTCTGCAAGCTTTGTTTAAAAGCTACATGGATATGTAAACCCTCAGGGATAGTCTTGCAATAGCTGAGCATTTGACTTTTCTTTCCAAAGAAATCTCTGGAAATCTTTCAGCATTATTTTTTTTTTCCACTGAAGACGTGTACAATTGTTTCATGTTCCCTTTAGCCTCTTTTCCCCAAGAAGAACTATGAATGCCTAACTAGCTGTGAATTCCTCAAATACATCCTGTCAGTGAAGCAAGGAGACTGCCCAGCACCTGAGAAGGCCAGCGGTTTTGCGGCTGCCTGTGTTGAAAGCTGTGAGGCTGACAGTGAATGTTCTGGGGTGAAGAAGTGCTGCTCCAATGGATGTGGACATACATGTCAAGTACCAAAAAATCTGTACAAAGGTAGAGATCATTAGGAGGCACTGTTAGTGTGCTAAGTGTTTTAGCCTGTAATAAAGCTGCCTGAAAAACAAGACCTTTAAGTTTATAGGGAAGTAAGTGTGTGTGTGAGAGGCGATGGTGAGGATATAATTGTAGCTGTAAATTGTTCTATCACTGGAGGTTTTTAAGAACAGGTTAGACAAACACCTGTCAGGAATGGTCTAGTTCTCAACCAGGTGTACAAGTCGTCTAGATATTTGCGTTGTTTTACAACAGGCTACATAAAAAGCACTGGCGAAGTCAGGACAAACTAAAATTTCATACAGACAATGACTTGTTTATAATTGCTCTATATGCTAGACACTGAAATGTAAGTACAGTATTTATATTCCAGTTGATTTATTTTATAATTCTATGGTAACAATGAGAAAGAGAGCCATTTTTCAGTAATAGTGTGCTGTGACATTTTTTTTTGTATTTTTATGTCTGATTTTGTAAGCAAGTAGTTTTTAAGTGAGGTGAAACTTGGGGTACGCAAGACAAATCAGACTCCTGAAAGGGGTTCAGTAGCCTGGAAAGATTGAGAGTCACTGGTCTAGTTATTAGGTAGTCCTGCCTTGAGTGGAGGGGACTGGACTAGATGACCTACTGAGGTCCCTTCCGCTCCTACGCTTCAATAATTCCCTCGTGGAATCCCTAACAAGGTGTCAGTGAATCACAGAGAGGAGGCCACAGTGAATCTGAATCATAAGCAGAACAAATTGGCCCGTCTGTGTAGAGTGTCACTTAATTTTACACAGATGAGAAGAACAATTTCAACAATGAAAGTATTTAAAGATAAACAGTTTAAATCACTTAAATCAGAGATAATCTTTGTTAATAAGAATCAAGTGGGTAGCACTACCAAGTACATAGTGAGAGATAATCCAATTGGAGAGCAAATGAGTGCTATATTCTGAATCAATGGCATTGATATCTTGCAGATAAAGCAGTTAAAAAATACTAAAAAATACATATAGGCAGTATTTCAATGCTTGAAGAGGCTGAGGAAAGAAGTTCTATTAAAATGTTTTTACTTGCTTTGATTGGAGTATTGAAATTCGGAGAAGAAAGTTTTCCTCATCATGCAACAATAAGGTATTATAACTTATGGAATGATTGGCTCTAAGAGTGATTCCAGAGTTTGATTTGTTAACAATAACTTTTGTTCACTTAAATATTCTTAAAGTGTGAATCTAACACTGAAAAGTGACTGTATAAAAGGCACTTTCTCACTCCACAGACTTGGTTTGTGTGTATATTAAAAGTAAATTCTCCTTACTTTAGTGAGAAAATAAGATTCTAGCAGTGTATACTTCTACCTCCTCCTGTCAAGGACTTTATCAACAGAACTGGACCAAATCAAGCCCACACTACCCAAGTCTCTCTAGCTTGACTTTCTAAACCCAGACAGCGTTAGCAGTTAGAAAATCTTTTGATTTACTTAACATAAATAAAACAAATTTGATCCGAAAGTTACCGAAGCACAGTAAACCTGGAACCCACAAAGGCACTGTATGTAAAGTGTTTTGGGATGACCTCCAATAAGAGCTTAATCCAAAGCTCATTGAAGTCAATGGAAAGACTTCCACTGGTTTCAATGGTCTGTGAATGAGGTCTTATATAATTATAAGACTTTAATACATTATTATAACATCACATATTAATGTGCAAAAGATTATTAAAAATGAATGATTTCATTAACTCATTCGTATTCTTTTTGATGCAAATGACCCACAATTGGTGCTAAAGTAATACAGTATCTGTATTGCATGGGAGCAGAAGTTTACAGGATCAAACCTCAAATGTGACGTTATATAGTAAGTTTCATTGAGGACATTCAAATGTATTTCATAATTGGTGCATGTGTGGAGCGGGGCGGGGGGTGAAATTAAAGGGCTGTATGTAGGGAAGCATACATAGGATATGATATGGTGAATGAATGCAAAAGGAGAAGTCTGGTCTAATTATATACTTGTAGCACTAACATTCTGCTCCAACATCTTATCAGTTATCTTCAGTAGGTATTTGCTTGGAAGCACACAGATGTGTTACACAGGAAGGGCAGAACCAATGCTCTTCTGCTTTCTCAGCTGACGAATTCAGATCATTAGCCCTTGAAATTGTCTTCCTACAACAAAGAACAAGATGGAGCTGGGCAGTCTTGCTTTTCATTTTCTCCAAGGGCAAATGACCTCCCTGCCACTAGGAAGAGCAAAATTGGCAAGCATGACTAAGATCTAGTGAACAAATCCAATACTCATGCTAATCTTTTTGACAGCACTCATAGCCAGAAAATGAACTCAGATTGAAACTAAAATAGTCTATGGGCTTGTCTGCATTATAGGTTATGTCAGTATAACTTATGTTGCTCAGGGGTGTGAATAAACCACCCTCCCTGAGCAACGTAAGTTACATCAACCTAAGCACCAGAGTGGATGGTGCTGTGTTGGCAGGAGAGCTTCTGCTGACATAGCTACCACCTCTCATGGAGGTGGATTTATTATGCCAATGGGAGAGGACACTCTATGCCAACGGGAGAGCTTTCTCCAGTCGTGCCACAACAGCATAGCTGCATCCGTGCAACTGTGCTGCTGTAGCACTTCTAGTGTAGACTAGCTCTCTGCAAGTTTCTATAATTTCACCGTTGATCAAGCTTTGGAGATTGGTAATACACAGAAATACATAGAAAAATCTAATGACAACTTTTAATTAATGTAATATGCTGACAGTTCAGGGCAACTGCAGCTGTATTTCCCCTCCATGGTCCAGCAAGGGCACCCACTTTTAGGCTTCTAGATCCCAGCTGTTACCTGTCTTAGGCAGAGACTCACGTCTCTCTCCCTCCTGACCAGGGTATTTCCAAGCCGTATATTTTACTGCCCACACTGTGTTATTCCAAGCAAGCAAGACTGCCTGCATGGGCCAGCATCTGTACTTTGCTTAGTCTTCTAAGGCTTCTGAGCAACATAATGGCCAGCAGTTGTAAGTTACCACACTGCCCTCTCTAAGCAAGAACATTTGTTCTTAAGATGAAAGCATTAGAGAGAACATTAAAAACAATAGAAGAACCTACACTCTTGCTAAAAAACTTAAAAGGGATCACCCCAACTTTGGCTCTGGTAGGTGCCAGTCCTTCCAACACTTCCCTGAAGATTGACCCTCCCCCACTTTGGACAGAAGGTCTTGTCCATTTGCTGGATTAGAAAGAAGGCACTGAGTTAGTTTAAACTCAGACTGTTTATCCAAAGGTCCATTTTTTTGTCTGTTGGTCTCTGGAGAATCCAGTCTGAACTGGTATATGGAAGCATCTCCAGGTGTTGGAGGTGAGTTAATTTGCCTAATCACCCCCCCATTATTCTTAGTTCCTGCAGGGCTGTGGTCATTCTCCCACATGAAATTACATACAATCCCTGGCCCACAATGATACATAAACTTAATATCCATATATTTTGAACCCCTCCTCCCCAGCCCCCAGGTATTGGGTTACTCTTACATTTGAGTTAAAAGTATGCTTTCTTATGTCTGATGTTTATATATTTACTTTTTATGGCACGGATACATACGTATTAGTTGAAAAACACCTTTGGTAACACATTTTCTGGACTCTGGTATTCCACATATAAAACAAGACATGGGCTGAATTCCTCACTGGAACACTGTATTTCGGAAGACTAATTTGTTCAAGAATGGTTAAAGGGACTGAGCATTTACATAATAAAAAGCACATTGAGTAGTGATTGCATTCACACATCTGGATATGAAACTGATGATGCTGATTCCACAAAAGGATTTTAAAATGCACTTGTGCTATGCGTTAGTTGTTTGTGCTGCTAAGATCCATCTGCACACAATTACATACACCAGAGAGGTTGAGTTACTTCCAATCAAGTGAATCCAACTGATCCTAATGCAAAGCAGGTGGAAGATTTTTTAACATGCAAATAGTAGGATTATTGTACATCATAATTAAAGAGGGATTTGAAAATGTAGACATATGAACTGACATAGTTCATGATGCTCATTACATTAGATTATGACTTCTGGCTGTTGAATGATATCCAGGATTTAAACCTATGTGGTAACAGGATTTGAATGCTGAATTTTCCTCATGATGCTTTTAGGTTTCTTCAACACTACAATATTTGTCTTTATTTACTGTAGCAGATTATGTAATTGGGAAAGGTCTGTTTATAAAGCTCTGCAAAAGGCAGTTTGTTGATCTAAGGAAGTGAAGGAGTTGGAACAATTAAACCTCAGATATTCTTCATTTAAATCTTTGGTAAATAGAGACAAGTGGATCAAAATTCTGATAATTTATGTTTACACACTGGCAGTTTTGGATTTGCTAAGAAAACACAGATGCTCCCATTATACAGTAATATCAGTTATGGATATGAAGAGAAAAAAAATCCGAGACCTGATTTATATATGCTCTTTGAACCAAATTCTTCCCCCATTGATGGCAGTGGCAAAACTCTGACTACAATGGGACTAATGTTTGGCTGTTTTTACACCCCTCATTTGATACATTTCTAATGTAAAAGTATTGAACTCTTAATATTAAAACTATTTGTAATTTCTTGAAGTCATCTGTGTATGGATAGTTAGGGTAGAAGCATATTTAAATTACAATGTATGGCACCAATCCACACACTGAACCCTGGCACCTGTGCAGAGCCTTATTAAAGTCACAACATAATTAAAATACATAGGACAAAATTGATAGGAGGGTTTAAAAGTCAACGCAGCAGTTTTATTTGTCATGATCTGAGGTAAGTGTGCTAGATACTGAAATAGATGAGTTCCAAAAGAGTATCCATAGAAATGCAACTAACAACTTGATTTGCTGATTGAATCAAAAGAGACCAGCTCTAGAAAGTAATTCCTTCCCCCAGTCTGTTATAAATGTTGCAAAGAGGTGTTGTAGTCATGATGACAAAACTGCAGAGAGAACATAATACTCCATAATAATGAGTGATTGCTGTAAACTTTTAAAAGGCAATTTCAGTAGATTGTAGTGTAGTGGTTGATAAAGGAAATAATGAAGTAGGGTGAGATTTTTCAAATGCATTCGGCATTAACTTTACTAACTTCAATATCAGTTTTACCATTGAGTTTAGTGGGAACGGAGTTAAGCTAACTCTGAACACTTTGGAAAATTCCACTCTTCATACATGTTAAATCCCTTAACTTTTTTTTAGTCTGTCCAGCCATTTCCCTCTTAATTGTCCCACAACACCCCCTACATTTGCTTCCACATACACACCCTATTTTGTAAACGTCTTAACATTCTGTCTGTACGCTCCTATTTCAGGTGTTCCATTGAAACCCAGGAAAGAATTAAAATTCACAGAACTTCAGTCTGGACAACTGGAGGTTAAGTGGTCTTCAAAATTCAATATTTCAATTGAGCCTGTGATCTATGTGGTGCAGAGGAGATGGAATTATGGAATCCATCCCAGTGAGGATGATGCCACCAGCTGGCAAATGGTGGCACAGGTCAGTCATTTGTATAATAATCCCTAGCTCTTGTATAGCAATTTTATGAGTAGACCTCAAAGTGCTTTTACAAAAGAGATCAATACCATTAGTCCCATTTTACTGGTGGGGAGATGGCGGCACAGAGAGTTTAAGTGACTTGCCCACGGTCACCTAGCATACTAGAGGCAAACTGGGAATAGAAGCCAGGTTTCCTGAGTCCCATTGTAATTCTCTATGCACCGTAAGTCATGGTTTTCTGTCAATTTTTTTCATGGGAGAGTAACTTCATTTTCCTCAGCCCTATTACTTGTAGTATTAATATAATAATACCAAATGCTACAGTTTTAGCACTTTATACTAGTGAAAGGTGACAAGATGGTGAAAAAGCTGTTAGTATGAGTATACCAGCAAAGATGTAAAAATTTCTCCTAAAAAACACTTTTCAATCTATATTTTCAAAAATGATGAGTAATTTTGGGTTGCTCAATATTTAAGTGTTCATCTTGAGATGCCCAAAAGGCTCCTAATTTTCAGGGGGTCAATGGTCAGCATTGTCTAGAAATCCAATTCTTTTAAGATGTGTCAAGTTTGGCATTTAAAAACAAAGGTATCCAATCTCATGAGTCACTTTTGAAAATTCAGGCTTAGGTACCAAATTTTGCCACTGAATGCATATGACAGACCCAGCCTATTCTGAAATCAGCAGGGCCCATACATAACATACAGTGATAGAGTTTGGGTCTAATCAAAACAGTAGAAAATTAGTTGGTATAAAAGCCAATTGTCTTTAAAAATAAAATAAAAAACAAAGTGGAAGAAAGAATAAAATACATTTGTTGGTCTGCTTATTTTAAATTGTAGTTTCTCTGGCATTTACCCTACCAGTTCAGCAAACTCTATGCTGTCATGCTCTTATTTCTTATAGCAATCCATACTGTATATGTAAAATTCATATACAAGTGCTTTTTAATGAGAAGCAGCCAACAGAGAAGAAATTTTCACTTAGTTCCTTCCCAGTTTCAGTCAGTTTCTTAACATGGTGACAGCCCTCCTGTATGGCAGAACTCCAGCAGTTTATCTTAACCGCTGCAGCCACATCCTTGCTGACAAGAAAAGCCAAACGTGGATGTTAAAAAGAGCTGTGAAATGTCCTTGCAGCAGGTAGCAAGGAGGGGAGAAAAAATAAAGTCCACAAAGTAGAGCCAGGAGTTTAAGTTCTGTAATGACCTGAGTTCATTCTCCATTGAGGTTACATACAAATAAGCGACGTTAAAAGAACATTGGGCCTGTAAAGTCAAGCACCAAAAAATTAGTAAGTGCCAGAATGAACACTGCCTGTGCACATGCCACGATCACAGAGCCTTGCCCCGTATCCCAGGAGACGTCTAGGGCAGAGAACAGAACCCAGATTGTCTCAATCCCAGTATAGTACCTTAACAAAGCAACTTCCTTCCTCTTCTTACAGCTCTCAGCTTCATTTACTGTTATCTTGTAAAATGAATGACAGAGGGGTCCGGTAGAACAAACAGTGTGTGAACTTGTCACTAAAGACTGTATCATATTGCGTATGAACGAGGGGATGGAATTAAGGTTGACTGGGCAACATTAATTCTGGCATTTCCTAATTTTTGAGTGCTTGACTTTATACCATTAATGCTCTTTTAATGTAGTTTGTGATATGTAATGTCCTAGGTATGTGTGTGTGTATGTGGTTTCTCTTAACAGTCTCAAAAGACAGAAATTCCATGATGTGGAAACGTATAGATCCTAGCGCTTCCACATACACACAAAGTAGAATTTTACTACTTGAACTAGAAGAGTAACTGATAGCGCATCACAGCCTATCATCACTATGTGGACCACACTGTACGTAGCTTGTGCAACTGTTTGCTAGGTCACAGTGGAATATTGAGAGTCAGAATGCCTGGCTCTGGAGGTGAACATGGGCTAGTAGTTATAGAGAGCATAGCCAAGTATGCAAATTTGACCCGTTTGTTCTGAAAGGCAATGTGGCTGAGTAGATGAGAGTTTGGTTTGTCATATTAGAGATAGGGTTGGATTCCTAATCCTACCTGAAGTGATTATATGCAGCCCTAGTCTCACTCTAGCTATAAAATGAAGGAATTATATTTGTCTGCCTCCTAAATTTGGGGTGTGAGGCCTTGATCAATAATCTGGGTGACGAAGTGAACAGAGTTAAAAGAAAAGGAGTACTTGTGGCACTTTAGAGACTAACCAATTTATTTGAGCATGAGCTTTCGTGAGCTACAGTTCACTTCATCGGATGTAGCTTACGAAAGCTCGTGCTCAAATAAATTGGTTAGTCTCTAAGGTGCCACAAGTCCTCCTTTTCTTTTTGCAAATACAGACTAACACGGCTGCTACTCTGAAACCTGAACAGAGTTATTTACACGAGTCAGTGGAAAAGCTCAGAATTCATGGTTTTTCCTGGCTCCCAGCCCAGCACGTCTTCCTCTAGTCGAAAGTTGTGGGTGCTGCTGCTTGTTGAGGTATCCTTTTTGGAGCTCAGGCTTGATGGGGTGAGGAAGATATGCTCAATGCACATGGAAGGTCACTGAGGCCATAGCCAAGGATCCGGACCTGTGTGTGCTTGTGGCAGTAAAATGTATTGGATAACTGCTTCCACATTATTACAAACAGTTTTACAGTATTTCTTCTGGCTAATTAAAAATCTCTTTTCATGTTTTTTACTAGCGGAGCAAGGGTAATGGAGGGTCTATCAGTTTTGAGCTATGTTTCTCTAGGTTTTGGGTTCCCCAACATTTGCTCTAGCCTGTTGTAGAAAGACTCAGCATGACAGTCAATTTGTATGTATTGTATCTTGTTCCCTTGTGTGTATTCTTAGTTTAATTGTGCAAAAGATAATTTTGTAAATGTAGGTTGTCTGCTTTTGCATATGGTTTTGTGTGATACTAATTTTTTTAAAACTGCTCTTCAAAAAAAAAAGACATTTTGCAAACCATTAGCATACAATGTGCGTAACAAACAAACAAAAAACCAAAGCTGAATTACATTATTTAACATATGCAAATTGGTCATTGCACTAATGTAGGAGCTTTATTTTCTTTAATATTTTTAATATCTTTTCCCTAGTACCATTCTAAAACTGCCACAGTATAATAGGACATATTTTTTGGAAAAATATATTTCAGATGTGTAGAAGATTGACACAATGCACCAAAGTGATGCTCAGGGATCAATTACCATATAAAATATATTATACATAAATGTGTTAAGGTACCTTATACTACTCATTTTCACAACTTAACCACCTGCACTTAGGTATTGCAGAATAATACCATCTGAGTAGCAAACATGCTTTATAGGATAGACTCAAGGAGATCAGTCTAGTTAGTTTCACAAAGAGAATGTTAAGGGGTGACAGGTCCAATATAATATAATAGCGTTAGGATCATTGTTGTTTGTTGGTCTCTCATATACACTGGCAGTGTTGCAGGTGTGTAATGAAGTTCAGCCAAACAGTATTTAATATTGTACGGCACACTATTTTATTTACCTAATATATAGGACATCTGGTAAAATGATGCTGAATATTATGATCTGGGCTCCAAACACAGTTAACATGATTTTTTTTTTTTAAATGCAACTTACTGTAAAATATCCCATAAGCATTTAACATTTTGTTAAAGTTTGTTGAAATGGTGAATGGTTGCTGAGTGGTTCAGTGGTTTAGTGCTCCAACATCACACCTCTCAAGCTCCAGTTACATGCACTGTATATGCACCTAATAGGAGTTTTGCCACTGAAACCAATGGGAAGAGGAGTAGGTCTGCGATCAAGTCACAAATTAGAATGAGGTTGGCAGTCTCAGCCTAGACACAGTTTCTCTCTTTCTCATAATTAATACTAATTGTGCCATCACTGTGTAGTCTTTGTTTCCAACATTCCTAGGTTGGAATAGCAGGACTGTTACTGATAAGAGCCAGGAAGTCTTGGCTGAGAAACTGAGAAATTTTGTGTTATGTCTGCCTGTACTATGACTGTCTTATTATGACCACTCAATTCACCAGAACGTTTAAAAAATAAACGGTATTTATTACGGTATTAATACTCAACAGTATTGCCACTAATGTATTACCTCTAGAGACACTGGTCCAATCTCTGATCCCAGTTACACCAGTGTAAATCTTGAATAACCCACTGATTTCCATTGATTGTAATCCTCATCTCTTTCCTACTGTTGCTGCCATTCCCTGTGCCACTATTTAGATTCTAAGCTTTTTGGGTCAGTAACTGTCTTTCTGTCTCCTGTGAAATAATGGCACACCTTTGAGCTCTATAAAATTAAGATAACATTAAAGGCTGGTTCAACTATGTTCAAGCCCTCAAGGTGCTCATTTGATTGAATAATTCAGTCCCTCTCTACATAATAAAGAAGCAGATCATGGAGGGACGAAGATGCAGAGGAAGACTATGAAGGGAAAGGTCTGTAGCCCCCTCATAGGCTGCAGTAGTTAATAAGGGAGTCCTAGATTTGTGCAGATGGAGGAAAAAGCTGGCAGCAGCAGCAGCTGGCTGGGCCTGGAGTGTACCACAGCCACAATAGCTTAAAACAGAGACTGGAGAGGCAAACAATAAGGCAAGAGAGGAGAGAAGACAGCCCGCTCCGCATCCCCAACATCAAATATCTCAATTTCTCTGACCGTAGCCTCTTACCAGGTCTGGTTACAGGTAGACACCTTAAGTGCAGGCACCACCTGAAAACTTAAGTGATCATTACTGATCATTTAGATCAGTGATCTAAAAATAATTTTGCTGGATAGATAGAGCATCTCTCAAAAGTTCAGGCTGGCTCACTAGGCCTGGGACATTCACAGGTATCAGGAGTATCTATATGAGGCAGTGTGCAGCACAACTCGTTCATTTATTCCTTATATAGTATTGACATGAGGAATAAATATGTAATAATGGGCCCTTCATTTGAACAGAAAAAGGTATAATACCATCTAATGGCTGCAATTTGAAGCTAGACAAATTCAGACTGGAAATAAAGCATTCATTTTAAACAGTGAGTGTAGTTAACCACTAGGACAATTTACCAAGAGTCGTGGTGGATTCTCTATCACTGACAATTTTTAAATCAAGACTGAAAGTTTTTCTAAAAGATCTGCTCTAGGACACAGGTTTTCAAACTGTGGGGCATGCGGCAATCCCAGGCAGGACTGGGACAAGCCCTGCACGGTGGGACGGGAGCACCATCTGCACCCCCTGACTTACTCAGCGGGCCACCCAGCCTGTGGGTGTCAACATCTGCTGTGGCCGCACCTATTTCTGCTCTGGCAGCGTCCACACGCAGCTCTGGCTCCGTCCCCAGAGACCGTCACACGCACCTTCTTACACTCTGAAAACCCGAGTTGGGAAGGGAAGGTATTGTGTCTATTTTTGTCTGGGTTGGGGGGGGGAGCGGGGGCGGAGAGGGATAAAACTAAAAATTTTAACTCAAAGCGGGTAGGGGGAGCTCGCCTCAAAAAGTTTGAAAACCGCTACTCTAGTAGTTATTTTGGAGGAAGTTATTTGGCCTGTGTTACACAGGAGCCCAGACCAGATGATCACAATGTTTCCCTCTGGCCTCGGAATCTATGAAGCTTGAGGAGACATGGAGCAAACACACACAGACTTTACCTCCTCTGGGGCACTTGATACCCCAGGTTTCACAGCAACTCAGCAATGGATCTGATACTGGGAAGATAGATTAATGGGAAATAGATCTTGTCAAACTAATTTTATACCCCTTTTTTAAAATTAGATTACGAGTTTGGTTGACAAAGGCAACAGTGTTGATGTAAGATTTCTACAAGGTATTTTATTTGACACCGCACATTTTGATTAAGAAATTAGAATGATACAAATTCAAAACAGCATGCATTAAGTGGATTAAAACTGGCCAAATGATAGGTCTCAAAATGTGAATGTAAACAAGGAATCATCATTGAATGGGTGTGTTTCTAGGTGAATCTCATAGGGATCACTTCTTGGCCCTACACTCTTTAACATTTTTATCAATGACCTGGAAAAAAAGCCCATAACAGAGTTTGCAGATAACACAAAGACTGGGGGAGCCGAGTGGTAAATAATGAAGAGGAGAGGTCACTGACACAGAGCAATACATACTGTTTGGTAAGTTGGGTACAAGCAAACAATATGTGTTTCAGTACGGTCCAATGGAAACTTATAGATCTAGGCATAGAGAATGCAGGCCATACTTACATGGTGGGGTACTCAATCCAGGGAAAGGGTGACTCTGAAAGAGACTTGGGAGTCATGGTTTGTGATCAGCTGAACATGAGCTTCCCATGCTATACTGTGGCCAAAAGGACTAATGCAATCCTTGGATGAATAAATAGGGGAATCTTTAGTAGGAATAGAGAGGTTATTTTACCCATGTATTTGGCACTGGTGTGACCGCTGCTGGAATACTGTGTCCACTTCTGGTCTCTTCACTCTAACAGACAAAGATATAACAAGATCCAATGACTGGAAGTTGAAGCTAGACTTGAAATAAGGTGCAAGCTTTTTAAGAGTAAAGGTATATTTTAAGGGTAATTAATCATTTGAACAACTTATCAAGGGTTGTGGTGAGTACTCCATCACTGGAAATTTTTAAATCAAGATTGGATGTTTTTCTAAAGGATATGGTCTATTTAAACAAGAATTAATCCAAGGAATTTCTATGGTTTGTGTTATGCAGGAGGTCAGACTAGATAATTGCAGTGGTCCCTTCTGACATTATAATCTGTGATTCTGTGAAGATCCTCTTTAAAAATGGGTCCAGGATGCAGCCATATCCAGGATGGTTACAGTGGAGCCTCACTTTCAGGAACCAGGTGGATGGCCACATTTCCACACAGAGAGAAGGCTCTGCCTCCTATGCATTCCTAAGGATCTGTAGTGTTTTTGGATAGGCCTTAAAGTGTATTCTGCTGGAAACAAATCCTTGCTCTGTCTCTGCAAGGAGATCCTTATAGAGATTTCCTCCCCCTGAATTGATTTCCACAGTAATTATAATTGGAAAACATTTCCATCCAGTTCTCCTGAATGTATACAGGTGAAGGGGAGACCAGAATCTTGCCCACTTAAGTCACAAGTGAAAGTAAGCTTTGTCACTTAAGCTGATTTTTTGAGGGATATTTTAAAAAAATAATAATAAAAATCCACACTATTTTGTACAGTTTAGCATGGTCAGAAGCCTTTGCTAAGAATCGTAGATGTGTTGCAGTTCACAACTAAGGTGGGCTGCCAGAGTAATGTGCAGTAGTTGGAATCTGCCGGCACTTATGATTTCACAATTTTATGTGTACTTAAAACAATTTCTCCAGTGTCCCCAACCTCAAAAACCCTACTGAATAAGCTAGTGTATGTCAGAAGATGTGAGACAGTAAGATTAACATTTCAGAATAAAAGGAGTCAGTGTGTTATGACATTTTTCCCACCAGACTACAGAGGAAAGAGTACAACTGTCTGACATAAGACCCAGCAGGTGGTACCAGTTCCGAGTGGCTGCCGTTAATGTGCATGGGACAAGAGGCTTCACAGCACCCAGTAAGCACTTCCGCTCCTCTAAAGGTTAGTATTCATTTCCTCCATCTCACCCTCATCTTGGCTACACATGGAATGCAACCCAATCTTCTTAATGTTTTTGTTCTGGATTTTCAATGGGTGGGTTGTCTGCATTTAGTCATTAGCTTAAGGAATGGCCCAGGTTTGACTGAAGTTATTACATAGATTAAAGGTTAATGATGCCATTATTCTTTTATCTGCAAGGGGGTCTCAGAATTAATGAACATCCTTTTGGGTTCTTTCAACACTGCTAGTAAGAGAACTGAAGTTCTCCTGACCACATGATACTGAAAGTCAAATATGAAAGAACTGAGATCTCAGCATATGCTGTTGCAAGTAGTCTCAATATTTGTTATTTTCATAGGGAATATATTCCTGCCATTTGCTGGACAGACGGTATCACATAATTTTGTTGGTTGTGTTCAAGCAATTATAGCACCAGTAATTTGACTTAGTTCTGCTTCTCTGTGCATGCCCTTCCACCTCCTAGCAGGGATCACAAGGTCTCTGGCACCATCAAAAACATAAATCAAGCAAACTTTTTACTCTGAAGAGGAAGAAGTGCTAGAAATTTCATGAACTCAACTAGAGACTTTGTGGTTTCTATTTGCTTTTATATAGAAGGCACTCACGTGGTGATGCATGGCAGTATAAATCCCTAAGATAGACAGACTTTTTGTTCATTTTGGAAATAGGTGACACAAATCTTTAGTGATGTTTGATGCAGCACACTTCAAGAACCATATACTTTTCTATTTCTGTATGTCCTCTGAGCGTCAACATTCTGAAGGCATCAGAACTCCAATGAAGAAGGTGGGGCAAATATTCAGCATGTTACATGGAGACATAATCAAGCAATTATGGTCACAGTAATTGGCTATTACTCAATGTCTCAATGTCTGAGACATTTTTTAGACATTTTTTATTACTTGCCACTTTGACACTCATTGTATACCACACAGGTAAACTGCTCAGTCCAGATCCTTCCTAGCCACAGCTCAGCAGCTTTCAGCAGACAACAGAAATGGCATCCCTTTCCCCCGTGAGCTAAAAGAGTAAATGTAGAGCTAACATGTTAAATGCATGAAGAGTTCCTGAACAGGTTTAGTTTCAGGATTCACCTCTCTTCTGCATATGGTGGGCTAAACCTGATTAGAGAAATGAAGGGAAGAGGTGTGAGAACATTGAGGAATGGGGACAGGGAAAAGGAAGATGTCTCATCTGTGATGGTAACTTTGGTAGGAATAATGGAAATACAGACATGCTCTGAGGAATAGGAGAAAAAGCCTCCAGGAGGAGGAGAAATGGAATTTAAAAATTGGAATGAAAGATAGATGGAAGAATGAGGGTCAATTGAGAAAACGAGAGAGAGGATGTCATGCTTCCATTTACCCCCATTGACTAGTGTGGCTCTTGGCGATGTCCCCCAAGCTGGAATTTGGCCCCTGGTCCAAAGTCAGTAAGTATCAGCTTATCCCAACACAACCTACTACAAACTCTCAATTGTTATACTATTTTCTGAAGATGAATTAAGTTTAATTATGCATGCATCCGATGAAGTGAGCTGTAGCTCACGAAAACTTATGCTCAAATAAATTTGTTTGTCTCTAAGGTGCCACAAGTCCTCCTTAACTTTAATTGTAATTTTACAAAACACATTAGGAAGTTTAATAAAATGCTATGAAAAGGGGCATGTTAATTAATGTTCTTTTCTGACTCCCTTTAGAGTAAATGGGGCTTTTGCATGTGTAACTTATGCAGTGTTTTACCAATGGACTCTGGAGTGTTCTATATAACGTAAAGGTAGTTGTATAAAAGAAATAGCTGATATGGGCCATTGCTAATGGAGCTTTTAATTTTTGGACTCTGGTCTGGAATAAGTATAGCTTAATAAAGCCCAGCAGCGACCAACATGGTCACAGTTAACAAGGGCATGTACTATTGCTGGCAATTTTGGTAAATAAATCAGAGTGAAAGGGTATGAGGACTGAATGAATACGTTATTACTGCCTGTCAGGGTTGAGGCATATTGATAGTTTTCAAAGCCACTGCCCATCCTCACCATTCTGTGAATAAACAAGAGTTCATTTTCTAGTTCTGACACCTTTTGAGTTCACCCATAAGAAAGTTTAAATTAAAAAAATAACGAGAAGACGACTTTTTCTGTTTTTCTTTTAGCATAAACTGCTATGTGTACTATAAGAGGAGATATGCTGTTGTGTTGGATACCTTGGATTTATAGATGTGCACAGAGTCTATTGTAATGAGGGCTATGTATACCTAGACAGATGGATAAACAGACAATAGTCAAAAGTTCTCAATTAATTTAACTACTGGAGAAGTGATGTTGTTCATTATAACTATCCGAAGGTCTTGATGCTTTGGAGGTGTCCCTTGTGTGATTGAACATCCACTAACATGAGACTAAGGCCAAGGTATACACTAGAAACTTTTGCCAGTATTACAGTGTTGTTTGGGGTGTGTATGTGTGTGTGTGCGTGCGTGTTTGTGTGTTTGCTTTTGATTTTTTTGCAACATTTCTATACCAGCAAATTTTCTTCATGCAGATGTAGTTATACGGGCATGAAAGTGCTGGTCTAGCTTAATTTACTTGCTGAACTGGTATAAATTATACTGGCATGGGCACTTTTTTGCTGGTATAACTGCATCCACATTAGGATTTTTCTGTGTGGCTATAGTTGTACCAACAAATCTTTTTCAGTGTAGACTACGTCTAAAAGTCATGCCATCTCATCAAGGTGCAGATGTCTGTCAGGAGCAAACTACTAGTGGCCAGAACAGCAGTAACTTGTTCTGTGTTCTGAAGTAAATGTTTTTTTTCCCCCCTGGGGTAGCAAATGTAACATGTTGACTTTTCTCTGGCTACATTCATGCTGCTTTACACCACACCTCAATTATTTGTTTGGATTTTGTTAGTCTGAGACAAATATTCTGTCTGGATGCAATTTAAAACTGTAATTGTGTAGAGATGTAACATATTAACCATGAAGTTTTGGCTTTTGCATGGCATTTTCAGGCAGGATTTGTAGTAAGTTCTAACATGTTTCTTCACTCCATAGTGTGCTACCCCCAGGAACATATGGCTCTAAATACCCACATGGAAAATGACCACATTTTAGATATTTGGAGCCTCCTATTTTCTGCAGCCTACCCTTCTGCCCCTCCCCGGCGCTTGCATGTATAACCTACTATTCCTGGTTGGTTTGTTGGCAGAAAAAGCCCTAAGAATTCTATGACAAGGACAGCGAAAGCCTGGAGTACTTTTTACATTCTGTTGCAGAAGAAACTAAAATAATTTGCATCTTTATAGCAGCAAAAAGTATAATCAACCTTGTTCAAAAGGTTACTGTAACCCTCACAAGTAACTGTTTTCAAGGCTAAACTGCAGCCCTCAACAAAGAAATGTGAATTGTCATGCAAGCAGTAGAGAATAGTTAGCTGATCAACTCCATAGTCAAATTTACCTCTCTTCAGGAATTTATATAATTTTTCAGGGCTGCTGGCACTTTTTGTGGCTGTGACAACATCTGTGCCACATTCACAAGTCCAGTAAGATGAAACATGTCTAGAATGAAATAATTGTTACATAACCCTAGTGTTCAGCGGATTGGTTCAGCTATTGGGTATTTATTTTGAAATATTTTATGTCTCCCTCCATAAGAAAGACATATGTATAGGAACACTGTCATATATAATAATAGTACAAATACCACAATCGGTGACAGAATGAATCATCTTGTGCCACTAAGAAATAGTCCAATATTGAATTTGTTGGATGAGCTGAAGAAAAAAACAAAACCCTATAGTCTTTGGCTATAGGATTGCCCAGTCTCCTCACATCTTGTCTAAATCAGCCTAAATCAACCATGTATGTATGAAGTACCTGATAAGTATTAGTGGTTTTATAAGATTTATCAAGGACTAGATCTAGAGTTTCATTAAAGTCTCCAACTATAATAATAGGATGGAGGCCCATGTCATTTACACTCATGAAAGTATTTGGGATCATCCTGCTTTGTCCTGTGGAGATTGGCAAAGATGATTTTAGAATTGCCAATTTCATCCATGAGAACAACAAATCTGACCTCACTGTCAGATATTATCCTCAGAATATTAATATTAAACTTTTGATGTATTAGTATGACAACAGCCTTAGCTTTAGAATAAAAGCAAACCAGAAACTGAGAAGCCTACCCAAGCTTTATTCAGTTTACAAGCTTCATGTTCTGTCAGATGTGTCTCCTGGAGCATAACAAAGGCAACATTCTCTTTTTTTAAGCATTGAATATTTTTTCCCCCTCTTTGAACGGGGTTATTAAAATCCTTTAAATTCCAGGAGACACATTTAATTATCAGAGCCATCATTGTTAAAATATACTGGGTAAAATATAAGGTCACTTTGTGAATAAATGAAATAGCAACATTTCCTGAGTGCCATATAGTTCTTGCATAGCTGGGCAGCAAAAGTTATATAATCTAGGGGTAGGTTGTCACTTCCCAGTACCTATTCTACAAGAGTAGGAATGAAATTCCTAGCATGGGACAGTAACAGGATGGTGGCAGAGAAATTAAATAAGTAAAATAACATGGAAAAGATAGTGGAGAGAGAAATACACATTAGTACTATACAATCAAAAAAGAAGAATCTGTGTAAACAGCCCAAAACCACACACTTGACACCCAGAGGGGGCTGCTGGATCAGGTGAAACTTGGAGATCTTCACAGCCCCTGGGGCCCCAAACATTAATATAGTAATCCCTTATTACCAATAGAATCTTGATACATTAGTCCATAAAGAAGCACCATCTAATAAAACAATGATTTTATATATATAAACTAATGAAATGATAAATTTTACATTGAAGTTCCTTTCCCATGAGTTAAGGCAATAGGTAGTAAATTGATAATAACCCTTTAACTCTTCAACTCCAGAGAGAAAGAAAAAACAAGAACTAACATCAATATCAACCACTGTCCATCAACATTTTTAGAGCAGCCATATAAGATCTCAGAGAGCAAAACATAAATTCTGTATAATCAGATCATTCCGTAGATGTCTCCTCTTGCAAGAAAAGAGCTTGCATTTTTCTGCCTCCTGAGGGGAACTGAATGATACTGTCTTCTCACCACTGTTAATATGGAGTGTTTTCATGTAATTAACAAAATACTTCAAGTCCATCTTCCTGGCCAATGGTTTTTTTTGGTTAAAAGCTGACATCATTGCAACCACATCACAGGCATAATCATGAAAGAGCAGTATTTTAATTGCTGGTTCTCCCTATAACAGCTTCTTTTTTCTCTGGATTTCTGCAAGATAAGTCCCTTAGTGGTAAACTTCATGAACTTCACAATCAATGCTCCAGACTGACTTCCTGGAGCTGGCTTGGGGGCAAGGGTCTGGTGTGCCCCTTGTATATCAAACCAAAACTCTACTGGCAGATACAACAATTTAATAGTTTAGGGACAAATATGGAGGGTTTACTTGTCTATTCCCCCAGGGACACCTACAATCCTGATGTTACATCATTGTGAGTGGCTTTCTAGATCCAATAGCTTGGTCTTAATGGTCCTGATACCATAACAGTTCTTCATAATCTGTAATTTGTTCTCTCTGAAATCATCTTTCCCTTCAGAAATTCTGTGTTCTGCTTCACTCATCCTTCTGGTTACAGCTGTAGTGCACTCTCAATTTCAGTCATGGTGGCCTGTAGGGTGGAAAATGTAGATTTAATTTCAACAGTATCCATGGTCACCTGTTGCAGTATAGTTATCACCTGTGTTCCATCGGGCTCAGGCACCATCTTGTTTGTAGAAGGAGGGCAGGCGGATCTTCTCTTTCTTTCTTTCTTTCTTTCTTTCTTTCTTTCTTTCTTTCTTTCTTTCTTGCTTTCTTGCTTTCTTGCTTTCTTGCTTTCTTTGGTGCTTTCTTTGGTGCTTTTGGATTTGGAGAAGATAATGTGGTGCTAGAGGGCACCTTGGGGGTCACAATAGTTGGGTGCAATATTTCTTAGGGGCTTTAGGGGACCATGTTTGGGGATTCCCCGGGGGACACTTCAGAGTTCAAGCAAACTGCATCCACCTGAGTCGCATCCACCCTGGTGTTCTCCATCTTCTTGTTCTTAAAAAACCAAACCAAACCACAACAAACTGCTTATTTCGTGAAGCGTTCCAATGATAATGACCCTAGACCAGGAGTTCCCAAACTTGGCTTGCAGATTGTTCAGGGTAAGCTCCGGTGGGCTGCGAGACACTTTGTTTACCTGAGCGTCCGCAGGTAGGCCGCTTCCAGTGGCCGCGGTTCACCGTTCCCGGCCAATGGGAGCTGTGAGCAGCCATACCTGCTCATGCTCAGGTAAGCAAAGTGTCTCACAGCCCGCCAGGGGCTTACCCTAATCAAGCTGCGAACCAAGTTTGGGAACCCCTGCTCTAGACCATTCTGAGTCTATTTGGTTTGATTTTTTTTAACACAGTGTAGTCCCTGCTGCCTTTATATTGTAAGGATTTGAGAAACTTGGTAGTTTGGCACGAGCTCACTTATTTGTTTGTAACACTATATAAATAAATACTTCTTATTACACTCAGATAATCAGTGACCTCATTGGAGAGAACAACAATCATAAAATATTCAGAATGTTACAAAGGAGCAGCTGTTTTTTGTGTGCTTGGTTTGGTTTTTTTCTCAGATAAAGGGTTCAAGTGTGGCCAATATGCATGGCGTTGCATTGGGAGTGGAGTCAAGCTGCACTGCCCCAGGGGGAACTCCTTAAGGGACTGTGCCACAGAAAGAAAAAAAAAATCCCTCCCTGAGGTACTTGTCCGCGTGAGAGAATGCCCAGCTCTTTGGGACAAGGACTGTCATTTTGTACAGCACTTAGCACTGTGGGGTCTCGGTCCATGACTGGGGTGCTGCAATACAAATAATAACAATCAGAATGATGCTCCCCAAGAGAGCTGATTTAGAGATCTTGAATTTTTGACTTACTTTTTTTGCAATCTTTTGCTCATTTGAGCGGCTAATATTTTCCAAAACAAAAGATTTTCACAAATAAACAAAATCATAAACAAAAAAAACCAATAATTTTTTTTCCCCCTCACACGTTTACTGGTTCTATTCCCCAATCTGTGCCAATGGGCTCTGGAATGGGAAGGAGGAGGGCTCCTTGGGAGGCAGCAATCCCTGTGCTCCATTACTGTGTGTGTCTGGGTGCAGAAGATTGTAGAAAGCTACTTGTGCCCAACCCCAACTCGTGTGGATGATCAGTTACCTGCCTGAAAGGTGCTTGATGCCAATGATATGACTTGTTAGTATGACACAGTATGAAATTCACTTATTCAGAAGTAACAAAAGTGCATTTAGGTCAGTGTTTTGAGGCTCTAGTCGTGTAGTATTAACCTAATCCAGCTTTGTATATAATGGAGGTTTAGTCTCTCAAGAACAGGGTCTGCAGTTAACTGGAGGGATCAACATTAAACATTGTCATGTAATGCATTTATTTTTCAAGCCTATTCCTAGATTAATGTGCCATTTTCCTAAGCAAAAAGAGGCTATATAGGTCATCAAACACACACAAACAGCCAAAACACTCTCCCTCTGCTAGAGGCTTTTGTCTTCAGCATGAAGGCAGTTACTAGCATACACAGTATAAATTACCAAAGAAAAGGAAGCAGACAACATTGTTTTCACAGCACATTAGTACCATACTGGATGTGATTTCATGCATACATTACTGAGTGTTAGTAAAACCAGAACAGACACCCACTCCCAGCAATAAAACTCCTTCTGTTGCTCCTATGAGACCAATGATTTTTTTATACTGTTGCACAGCTGGTTTATGTGTGCCATTTCCAATGGGCAAAACGGATCCCTCGGCATATGCCTTGGAACTGTTTAATAGCTAGAAACTTGTCTGTGATGCAGCTTCAACAGTTTTGTAAAGACTTATAAGGTAAAATGTTTAAAAGACAGTGTTTGGTGATCCATTTTATATAATATGTGAAGTGAAAAAAGATCCTAAATTAGAACCAAACTTGCTCTGATTATTACAAGTCAGAAGGAGAATTCCAAGTTCTAGTGTCCTTTTTACATTATGGCAGACAGTAGAATTCATTTATTCGTTATGCTCATTACACATTAAGCAGTTTCCAAGTTTTGACCAAGAAATGGTTGCATTTTGGTAATGGATTAAATGATCCCGCTGCATGGTTTGTATGTATTGGTTTGTTAAGGTTGCAAAGTGCTTTTGGATGTAAGGTGGTTTTCAATATAGTAAAGATAATTAATATAGCAATACATTAATTTTTTTAAAATTGTCGAGGATATGGGGGAGGAGGTAGTTAAACAGCAAGGATTCCTCTTTTGGGGGATATGGGGACAAAGTTTTGCATGTGATGGCAGAGTAACCAGCAACACAGGAATTTAACTTCTTTGGGGATACACAGGCCAGATATGGTGCAGACAAATGCAGCATTTGCCCAATGTGCTGTGACGGTGACCTCAACCTTGACCTAATGAAGCTATCATTTCTTGAGGTGAGAAGTGATTTACTTGTCATGTTGCTTAGCCCAGAATTATTTCCAGATCGAGGACAGGTCTGTGTGCCAAATTGAAGTATATATGATGATTTTTTTTTTACTTGAACTACAGTACTAACCACAAAGGAAAGCGTTGCAAACACTGATATCAATGTTTCTGCAACCAAAAGATATGATTGTACCCTCAGGTAAGCACAAGGCTCTGCAACAACAACAGTAACAAAAATAAGCATTTGAGAAACTCCAGAACTGGAATTATAAAATAGTGTCATCTTCGAAAAAGGTATCAAGACAAAGTGCACCTAACTAATTTATATTTTAAGGTGATCAGTAAAAGGGGTTAATGAAGTGTAACTATAAGGTAACATGTAGGGTGTCCTGTCCTGTCCTGGCCATCCCCACATTTTTGGCAAAACTGGGCGTTTGTCCCACTTGCTCTTGCCAACTGATGATCAGTTGGCAAGAGCAAACTGGACAAACCCACAGTTTTGGCAAAAAAGTGGGGTGTGACCCCTAGCAGGGTGCAGAGGAACCTTCAGGAGAGAGAGGGGGCAAGCAGCAATGCCAGCCCTGTGTGAGAGGGAGGGCTCGGGAGAGCGGCTGGGCTGGGCCAGGCCAGCCCCGCACAGGCAGATAACGGGGTAGGGTGGGAGGGGGGTCGGGTCAGTCCAGCACGTGGGGAGGAGAGAGGGGCTTTTTTACCCTTTGGGTAAAATATGATAACAGGTTATCACTGTAGTCACATTAATCAGTATTTTGTTTCTGTAGAACTCTATAAGCTTTTTGCATTATTTTGATACAAAATTTCTTTGCCACTAGCATTTGCCTTGATGTACAAACCATGATATGACTTGTCAGTGTCCGGTAGAAACAACTTTTTCATTCAATAATGCAATAGTAAAAGCAAGAATATGAAAAAAGTGTTATCAGATAATTGGGGAACACATTATTAGGGAAGAACACTCTGGCTGGTTAATTACAATGTTCTGTATTTGATATTTAAGAAATTTCACATGACACTTTCTTTGTGTCCACAGTACACTATGTCTGGCTTATCCTCTATTGGTTCTCACTTGTGACTTTTGTCTGAAATAAAAATTTTTTAAATCACAGAAAAACGGGAGATTCCAAAATATTTAGACTTTTATGGAGGTAGTTTTGTCAGTTGTCGTGGCGATGAGTGTCATAGAAATGTCTATAAATAAAATTAGGTACCAGTATTTGCATGTAAAGACATTAGAGAAAGTAATGATACGTTAGCTTTAGATAAAATGGAACAGATCCTCTGCTGGTGTAAATTGTCATAGTTCCATTAATTTCAGTGGACTCCATTGACTTAAATGGAGGTATGACAATTTATACCAGCTGGAGTTCTGTACCTACATCACAATCTCAGGAAATATTCCCCACCTCCAGGCAATATTTTATTGCTACTGTCCAAACAAACAGTATTCATATTGCCTTCCGCTTGCTAATCTGTCTTCACAGGATTTATTCTAATAGTCCAAATTTTTAAGTAACTTCAAACAGTGCTAGATTTTTTAAAAAATCACCAGTCTAGAGAATTTTTACCTCTTTCTCCCTCAAATGTGAAATTTCTCCAACCAAAAGTCCAAGGTCCAGGATGATAACAATTAAAAATGTCACCTCCGTTTATTTTTTTTTAGGACCACAAATAGGTACACAAAAGAGAATACTCTGAAAATATGTGGTGTTGTCACTACTGCTGGCATGTGACTCAGAAGGGTGACATATAAATCCCTTAGAAAAGAAGAATTTTTTCAAGGAACGTAGGATCGGATCCTCAAAGGAATTTAGGCACCTAAATGGAGTTAGGATCTAGGACTTAGCGTTCTGAATGAGTTTTTCATGGAACTCTGAAGAATGGTGTTAACATTCCATTTCAGCAAAAGAACAGCTCTGGTAGCATCTATTCCCATTCAACTCTTCACTTCTTACCAAATGCTTTTCATCACAGTGCATGTTTGTCCAGCTGGAGTGTTGGTTTCGGTAAAGCCAGAGCAAATGTTACTTGGTATAGCAATGTCTTCCACCAGGGTTTTGTAGTTATAAAAAATACTCTGGGTGAAATCCCGACCCTGTGATTCAATGGGAGTTTTGCCTTTGGCTTCAGTGGGCCTGGATTTCACCCCATATGTTTTCACTGATGAAATGAAAAAAAATAGGGACATTTCAGGTTTCCTGAAAGTTCCCAGGAGGTGGTATAAGAAAAAACAACATAGTCACTTTACAGGATTGACCAGATTCAGTTTGGGGTACCGGGCATTTTTCTATACATAAAAATATCCATTACCAGCAGTCCTGCCAGGCTAAAAGCAGAAGCTTTATCCAATTGGGAAGGGGAGAGTCCCAGCTTCCCAAAGGGACACACAGCACTTGTTTCTAGCCCTTAATGAGCCCGAGATGACAGATTTTAAAGTTGTCAGAGTTATACATCTAGAGAAGCTATTTCAGTTCATTTTTAGAATTTTTTTATGAGCTCCCTGAGCCCTCTACAATTGCACTATAAAAACGAAGCCACCAGTCTTTATAGGTAAAGGGATGAAAAAATAGCCTCAATAACTTTTTTGTATCCTTCCACCTGCAAAGACATACTGTTTAAAATACTCTTAAAATAATTCTTCTGTAACATATACAATGGTGTCATGTGGTTTACTTGACACTCACATGAGATGACCTGTATAATTCACCTATGGCTTTGCCATCATGGGCAATATGATGATGATGATGTTGATTTATTGGTATTATCATAGTGCCTTGGAGGGCATCCAGCATTCATGCTGATAAAATATTTGTTTCTCACACTACCATACAATCTACAAAATATGTAGTTACAAATAAATAGCGAAAACTTTAAGTCAATCAAATATTTGTCCTTAGTAACAAATTCAGAATTTGGCACATAGCACTCAAATCATGAAACGTATATTTGTGAACCATATATTTTAATTGATTTCAATAAATTTCCTTGTGATATGACAGTTGTCATGTACAGATTGTTTTAACATATGTAGAAAGTAGACAATAAACTATACTAGAGCACAGTCCCCGACATTAGTTTAAGATTAACTACGGAAATACATCACTCATAGTTGTTCTTCCAATATACATAGCTAGATTAATTATGTACTTAAGACTGAGGCAGTGGATTCTTCACAGTTAAGGAAGTGACTATAAGGGCAACACTTCACCTGAGGGAAAAAAGGAAACTGGTTTCCAAGAGAGCTGAAAGATTTTGAGCAAGCGTGAAGAAATGAGGAATCCTCATTACTGGGGAAAGTCAGCTTGAATTGCCCAAGTCCAATAACTCAAGTATGCTTGGTAATTTTTATAACCAAAAATGTGGTTGAGTGAAATATGTGAGGAACAGGAGCAGCCATTATTATTTGAAATTCCTTTTTAGTGACATTAATAAGCCATTCATTATTTCACATCTGCTAGTCTTTAAATAGGAAATGCTGTCCTTATTAATTGTGATCATGTCAGTTTGCATCCCCTAAGTGATGGAATTTTTCAGTAAAACCATTTATCCTGGGGATTATCTGATGAACTTTCTGTGCCTGGAAAGTTCATTTAACAGCTCATTTACCATTATAAAAACACTCAGGTGAATCATGCAGTAAATGAATGTCTGGTGTCCCTTTTACACACCTCCAGCTTTATTTCTGCTAATAAGGGATGGTTCATTAGGCTTACAGTTCACGTGTAAAATGAGTCTTTTCAAACATATTACTTTGTTTGTTATAAGCTAGTAATATACCTTGACGTTTGGCAAACTGTGTTATTCTAGCTGATATGCTTTTAAATTTGTGTAAATCTTTCTTGTTTCACTGCTTTACTCTGGATCAAGAACTTCTCTTTTTACAGTTCCATAGTGTTTTGATGCTGATGATGTTGGGCTAGAACAAGCATAAAAAACGAAGGAAAAATTGTCTTGTTTTACTAGAGTTTGCCATTTAAAATATTGGCCAAATTCACTCCTTGTATAAGTCGATTATCTTCATTATGATGTCGTTTCCCTTAATTCAGTCCCCTTGTGCCCATGCATTATGACACAGTCTTTAATTCCATGATCACACACTTTTTTTTCCACAGGATCTCTGCCTCATTCAGTGCACAGGATGGACCTGCTCTGGAGATGAATTGGGGTGTGTAGTAAGGGAAGTTGTTTTGTGTAGGACCCCAGCTAGGGTGATCAGATGTCCCGTTTTTAATGGGACAGTCCCATATTTAAGCCCTCCTGCAGGTAGCCTACTTTTTCTTAAAAATGGGCAAATTGTCCCATATTTTCAGTTCCCTCCTCCCGCCATCAGTACTGGCGGGTCCTGTTGCTAGCCTGATCCCTGCTCACCAGCCGCCTGCCCACCAGCGGTGTGTGTGGGCGTGCAGTGGCTGACAAGGGGGTGGGTATGCAAGGCTTGTGGTGTGGCGAAGACGTAGTATGCAGGGCCGGCCACTCCCCCTGCTGGTCCGTCAGTGCAGCCCCCACTGTGTGCCGGCTCTTGGCCTGCAGGGTCCTGCCCCCGTCCCATTTCCAGCTGGCCCAGTGCCCCGGGAAAGCCCAAGACCCTCTGCCCAGGGCGCTGGCCAGGAGGAGCTGAGCCCTGCATGTGCCAAAGCCCCACACAGTGCTGGCACGGGTGAGCCTCTCCACCCTCAGCTAAGCTCTGGAGTGGTGGGGGAAAGCGATTTCCAGCCTGTTCCTGCCCTGAACCTGCAGGCTCCACAACAACCCCTGGGGCAGGGACTTAGCACCCTCTTCACCCATTTTCCCCCCCTCCACACACACACTGGGTCCTGACCTCAGGGAGCACGGGGCTGCTCCATCCCCTAGGTACCTTCACCTGCTGAGTCACTTCTGACTGGGTTTACTGAAGCCCCTGCAGTCAGGTTCCCTGGGCCCTGGTGCACAATGCATCCTTAGGGCATTAACCCCTTTCTGCCCACACTGTAGCCGGGGGACAGGAGGCGGCTGGATTATGTCAGTGGCCAGCAGCAGCCTGGAGGTGTTAGCTGCCTTTTGACACTGCGGGCAGGAAGGGACAAGCTGCTTCCAGCCAAGGGGATGTGGGGAGAAGAGATGAACTCTGGAAAGACATGGGCCAGGTCATTTCGTTCTCCCCCTCCCCTCTCTTGCAGCTGGAAACCGCTTCTATCCCTTCCCTCCCGCACGGTGCCGAAAGGCTGCTGCTGGCCACATTCTTATCATAGAATCCTGCGTGCCTCCCCGCCACACACACACGTGTTGTCTCAGGAAGATGCGGTGCCAGGTACCCAGAGAGCTAGGTCCGTCCCAGGGGCCCAGCCAGGCATGTAGGGAAGAGAGCACTGGTCAGGAAGAGTTGCATCGGTCAGTCACCCCCCTGTGTGAGAGAAGGGTATGGGAGAGTGTGTGTGTGTGACCCCTCCCTGTGTGAACCCTAAAGCCTTAAGGAAGGTAAATAAAAAGAATCCAACTATGCAGTGTTTCTTTTTAACAGGTGCTCTGTCAACTCGATGTTAATTTGAATGCTTGTACTGCATAGTTCTGATTGCCGTTGAAGTTGTTTGAATACGAGTAAGTTACCTCGTGTCCTGTATTCAGTATAGGGAAATATGGTTGCCCTAACCCTTGCAGAAGTTGGGAAGCATGTAGTGAATGAGATGGGATTGCAGGAAGAAAAAGGAGGGCTTTCTGGTTAAGGGAGCTGATTGCTGCCCTGGTGAATTGGATTTTATCCCACCCTGTGGCTCAGAGTTCCTATGTGATGCTGGACAAATCACTTCAACCAAACTTTTCACAGGTGGTCACTAATTGTGTGTTCCTCATTTTCTGGCTCCCTGACTTGAGACTCTGGGGTCTGGTTTACAGAAGTGCTGAGCATTCACAGCTGCAACTGAAGTCAATGGGAGTTGTACTTTGAAGTTATAAGGTACTATGTGATGCTAAGTACTGTGAAAAATAGTTCGTAGGTATCTCAAATAGGGCGTCCAAAATTAATGGATACTTTTGACTTTAATCTCTCTGTGCCTCAGAGAATAAAGGGAGATAATACCAAGGGTTTTATGAGTCTAGAACCATCCTGTACACTGACTGAGGCAGGAGTCCTGTGGAAACAACAGTATATGATCATGTAATTAAAAACTATCTTGTAATGCATACACACAAGGGAGCCAAATTAAGGTTGCACAGATAGGAAATGTCAGAATTAAGGTTATCTTTTGAATTCAAATCATATGACTTCACTATTCTTGCTGCCTGGGTGCCAATAGGAGTGTCACTGGATGTACAGGAGAGACCGGTTCCCTCCTATCATTTTCAGTGCTAGGCCTTACACTGCCCCTGAGCAGCTAGGGCACACCTTATAGGGAATGTACTTCTGAGCCACTGCCACCCTAAGCACAAACATGATCACTTGCTCTTTGGGAGTTCAAAGAAATCATTTCAAAGTAAAGATTACCAGAATTGTTTAACCAGGGTTAAACAATGTATTTTCCCCTAGTCTCAATCTTGGAAACATCTGGACCATTTGGGCTGAAATTTCGCAAAACTATTCAGGCTGAGGCAGACACTTCACATGGAAAATTTCAGCCCAAACACTTAGTTTGGGAAAGTTATAGGATCCTACTTTTTAATTGCTTATAATGAGAAGTGTCAGGCAAGCTCAATAATAAGCTGTGCTATCAGCCCAACCTGTAGTATAGGGTCCTCCTAATCAGGACCTCCTCCTAATTCTCTTCCAGGATCTGTCACTGACTTCCTGGCCTAGGCCATAGTTTGACACTCTCTCCGTGCCATACTGTCCTAGTTGCAGACAGCAGAACTGCCAATGCTGGACGCCTCCTCTGCATGAAATTGGGGGTGGTGTTGGTAGGACATGCTTTGAGCTTTTGAATTCAGCTTTTGAATTCATTCTCCTGCGTGGTGAGGAATAGTCCATATATTGACCTTGAGGTAAATCTTGAGGCATGCCCTCTTTACTCAGGATGTTTTTGGAGAGAAAGGAATGTGACAATATTGGAAGGATTGTTATAGTTATTTCTGTGGTTATTTTCGGGTTTTGGGGAGGCTGTTTTTTGGCTGTATTTTTAAAATTGTCTTTTTGTTTTAAATTATTTAAATTATTTGTATTACAAATCCAAATCTATAAAATGGCTAGAATAGCACTTCCCTACCTCAAAGTATTGTGAGACTTAATTTATATTCATAAAGCTCTTTGAGATCCTTGAATGAAGATGCTATTGCTGCCTAGATTTTAAGGTGATAGGCACATTAGAATCGTGTTGGCTATATAAATCATTGAGATGGTTCTTGGTTCCACAAATACAGAGGCAGTTGCAGGATCCACATTACTTACCAGAAATTAAAATAGTAGGCCTTGTAAGATGCAAGGATTTGTTCATTGGTCTTATTTATTTGAAATAGAATGCATAGATTATAATGATGAGCATATAGAGTATTATTAGCTTTCTGGGTTTGGACTCCCTCTGGCTGGCAGGAAAGGAAGAGAGATGTATCTTTGTTGTTTTTACTCTAAGGAAATGCTCAAATACTATGGTGCTGGGCACTGATATGAGAACCTGGAAGGATGGACAGATAGGGGCATACATAGATCTTATCTCCTGAGAATTCCCTTAGGATACTGAAGAGAAAAATTCAGTATTCTACTCTTCATTCCTGGAAGGAAGTTAATTTTTCTCTTGGACCATCTATAAAACATTTTTGTCTTATACAGTTCCTTACATGTGTTTTTCATCTCAGCCAGAAGTAAAATCTGTAATATATTTTTTTTTTATTGAACATCATAATAAATGTTCAACAAGACTTGCAGAATAATGGCACAACTAAACCTAATCCCAGAATGTACATTTGAAAAGAGTTTGGATTCCAAGTGTTATAATTTACAAAAGTTGGTGAAACATATTCAGTTGTTTCTTAAGAATGAAGCAAACTGTGATGATAGCTGGTGTTATGAGTTCAGCAGTTAAATCTGTAGAATAGTTACTGAGAAAGGTCATCTTTACTTAATCCATATTACTTCATATTCTTGGGGGGGGGTGTTTTTGTTTTTGTTTACTCCAGACCCATCTGCTCCACCAGCCCCAGCTAATCTCAGAATTGCCAACTCCACTACAAATAGTGATGGAAGTGTAACTGTGAGGATTGTTTGGGATCTCCCGGAAGAACCTGATATCCCAGTGCATCACTACAAAGTCTTCTGGAGCTGGACAGTCAGCAGCAAGTCTGTCATCCCAGCTAAGAAGAAAAGAAGAAAGACTACTGATGGGGTAAGGAGCAAACTGGAAAATGAGGCACAAATGCTCCTACTCAGTCATGGCATATGAAAACATATTTCTGGTTTAAAAAACAAAATTGTGCTGTACCAAATAAATGTGAAGTCACATAAATAAATAGGATGGAAAGGTGTATTCCTTTTTAATTTACAAGAAGATCACTCTGATAGTTTTATAGCCAGTTTTCTTTAGAAATAAGCATTGCTATTGTTCTGTAGAAGTCAAAGGGAGGAGCAAGTGTTGATTGACAGCAGAATTGAACCATATATACAGATGGAAATATTTTAAGTGTCTAAATCCAGATAAACTGGAATCTATTGTAGATGTACAATTAATATATAACACTAATTATTTCTCTAACATAAGGCTTATTTTACTGGAAGCCTCTGAATGATGGAATGCTCATTCAATAAAATGTCATCTATAGCATAGTTTTCATTATATCAAGGGAACTCTGGAAGTGATGTTTGCTCATATCAGAGAAATTTATGATGGGTTAGTTACCATGTAGGTCTAAGATAATAACAAAATCCTTCTTAAATAATCCTACTGTACTAATACGCTGAAATATTTCCATAGGAAAAGATTAATGTCAGCTTCTGAATTGATATGTAACGCATTGGTTTAACGAAAAACTAGCTGCCGTAGTCCCCTTAGGCACATTGCATTTTCTTTTTATAAATAGCTTTATAGGTAATAAAATAGAAACCACTAAAGGCCATGGGACAGACTCTTGTCTGAGCAACATATTAGCAATACATTACATTCCTGATTCTTCACTACATCTGAGAACGTAGTGCAGAGTGTTGGGCCACAAGGAGGTGATTTCAGCTCTCTGATCCTCAGCCACCTGGCCCTAGTGGAAGTGAAAGCAGCAGGGGGCCTACTCTAATTTCCGCTATGACAGAGGATCACGCATATTGGAGCTCTTTTCCCTGGAATCACTCTCTGGAACACCATTGACACATGCCCCATTCCCCTCACACTGCAGATTGGGGGGCACCAGAGTTCCACCAGCAGAGAGTTCCCCTATGCAAGGGCAGTTCACTAGCTATTTCCAGCCATGTTTTACATGACATAAAGTGGACTTAGTGGACCAGAGACTCTGGTTTTATGTGGTGTTCTTCAATTAAAAATTCACTTTCAAAGCCCCATGTTAAAAACACATTGAAAATGAGGGTAGCATTCCAGGGTATCTCTGCTTTCTTATAACCACTGTGTATTCCACTGGGTGACACAGGAGTAGAGCTGGCATATAAAAGGCAGGTAGTGAAGTCTGAAGTTCCCAGGTAAAGTACTATAGGTCAGAGATCTTCAACCAAAGAGGCCCCAAATCCCAGGGATCCCTACCCAGGTATGTAGTAAGGCTGTCCTTTAAATCACAAAAGGAAGGAAATTCGAAATAGAAATGGATCCTTAGTTTGAATTAAAACCACTTTAGATGTATGAGTAGAAGGTGTATAACATCAAGATGTTTTAAAAACAGATAATAAATAAAACCTTGCTCTTATATCCAAAAGAACTTTACAAAGGATTAAGTATCATTATCTCAGTTTTCCATCATACAAGATGACACGTTTTTATGTTAGTAGGTCCAAGTTCTGGCCTTAGGCTTCAATGAGAGCTGTGAACATGTCTTATGACAACCAAGCACATACATCCAAAAGCAGAGATTAGCCCCTAGAATAACTTTACTTTTACTCTGAGGAGAAGTATCTCATTGTGCTTTGTTCTTTTACAGCATACTGTGAAAGCTATAAAATGATAGTAGTAAAGGGGGAAATTCCCTGATGGAACTCCACTGAAGTCAGTTCCAATCAATGATCCATTAAATATTAGAACAACTTTTCCAAAAACCAAAATTGCACATTTCTAGACATGGAGAGATGTATTCCCCTGATTTGATAAGATCACTCAAACTTTTTAACCAATTTTGCTTTTAGAAGTAACCCAGTCCATGCTTTTATGACTAAATCTATATGAAGTCAGTGGAATTGCCAGCAGAGAATTTGGCCTACAATATTTTACAATGAACAATGCCACTACATGAACTGGGGAAATCAAGAGGCTTAATCAATTTTATAAATCGCTCTCAGAACAAACCAAGTAATGATTGTTAATTTGAATATTTTTAGATGTACTAACATACTATTTGGTGTTAAATATGACACTGCATGGTTGACACGCCACTCCTAGTTGACACAAGAAAGCTAGACAAGTAACAAGGAATTCAGAGGAGTCCTTGTGGCACCTTGTGGGTGGGTCACTACAAAAACTAATTTTCCCCTGCTGATACTCACACCTTCTTGTCATCTGTTTGAAATGGGCCACCTTGATTACATTGAACTCATTAGCACTACAAAAGTTATTTTTCCTCCCTTCTTGTCAACTGTTGAGAATTGGCTCGTTAACACTGACCACCCACTTGCTAAGGCAACTCCCATCTTTTCATATGCTGTGTATTTATACCTCTCTAATGTATTTTCCACTTCATGCATCTGATGAAGTGGGTTTTAGCCCACGAAAGCTTATGCCCAAATAAATTTGTTAGTCTCTAAGGTGCCACAAGGACTCCTCATTATTTTTGCTGATACAGATTAACACGGCTACCACTCTGAAACCTGTTACTCTGAAAGGAATTCAGAGTAAAAAAGCAGAGTCAAATTTGTGCTTGACATAATATACAATGGTGCATTTTTAGGAATAAATCTATAAATAAATGCAAAGAATTCAGAAAGGCTATGTCTCTTGTTTGCAGTCTTATGGGATTTGTTTTACTTTGTGGATTGTTAACTAGAGAATGAAAATCCAGTTCATGAGCCTCTCCATGCGGTGACATTGGAGAACTGAGTTGTTGTGGGTTGTTTGTTTGTTTCTTTTCTTTCTCTAACAAAGATGAAAAGCACTCTTGTTGGTATTTTAGCAACAACAGAAGCAAATAGAAAAATATTGTTCAATATACTGCACAGTATGTTCTATCTGTCCTCAGACTAGCTGTCTCTAGACAAAGCTTCCTGTTGCTTAGCTAATTGAGTCTGTCCAGGAGCTGGGAAACACAAAGTTTAGATTTCACTGGCCAAAATCTTTTTGGCATCAGAAAAACTGGTTATACATATAAAAAGAAATTTAGTCTTGGCTTAAAACAGCAGATGCCTATATTTACTAAAGACAGGCAAGTTCTGTAGACATCACTAAGTTTAGCATTTTAAAAACTACACACAGAACAGAGTCCAAATGAAAGAGAGTATGAAATAAAAATCAAAGAAGAAAGCAAGTTGAGTTCTGGTGAAATTTATAAATTCTTTCTCATTCCAAGAAGAATTTTGTGTGCCTAAGACAACAGGCCTGCTTTTAATTTAATAAGAGCCAGCAATCCCATAACTATTCTGCGTGTATATTCTCTTTCACTATAGTCCCAAAATTATGTGGTCCTGGAGGGACTGCAACCCAACAGCAACTACATGGTGGAACTGCAGGCAGTAACATACTGGGGACAAGTACGACTAAAAAGCGCCAAGGTGTCTCTCTATTTCAGCTCAACTCAAACAACTATTAATAGTAAGTAACTGCATCCAAAGTCCTCTTACGCTCTGTTTTAACTGATGATTTCTCAGATTTCAAAAAATAAATACATCACCCATTATAGGTGGCTGTATTATAGCATGCCTCTGTGGTCTTGGTCAAGTCACTTAAGTTTTCTGTCTTCATTTCCTCATCTGTAAATTGGGGATAATAAGTCTTATCTACCTTGCCTGTTTTGAAAATTACTTTAAAAAATAAACATGTTAAGCATGTGCATATTTGCAAGATCAGGGTCATAGTGTTATATTAGTGCTAAAATTCCCTGAAATACACATTAAACTTCCCAATAAACAGAGCAGAAGCAAATCCCAGACCACTGGCTTAACTGTACAATTTTCCCTTGCAAAAGTTTTTAAAATGTTGGCAACTTCAAGTAGCCCATAAATTCAGATCTTAGCGCAAATTTATATATCCTGTGGATTCGGACAAAGAATTGATTCTCCTACTAGGATCTTAAAATATAAAACAGTGTCCTGGTTAGCAAGAAGTTAATCCCAAACTTGTATCACATGCACAGCACTTACCTTCAAGATGAAGTCTTGAGGTATTAAGTTCTTTCTAAAACTAAACTCACGTGCTAAACAATACAGTGGAAAAATTCTTCAAATCCCGAGGGGCCTATACTGTGACACTCAATCTTAGTTAAATACTCTTTGAATAATAATTTGTCTAAGGTCAAGGTCAAGATTGATCTGCCCTTCCAACTGCCGATGTGTCATCTGATTAACCAAATACAACCACTGATGCTTATGACAGTAATAGTTTTCAGGATTAGACCACAAACAGTTTCCAAAGTTTGCCATTTTACCCATCTTTGCTTTCCCCATCTTTCATTCCTTTTGCATTAGTTTCCCTTTTATGTTATAAGCAAAATGAAAATTAATTGCAACAGTTTTTCTAACTCTTATATCATTCTGTATTCCAGTACTGAATATTCTGATTGCTAATGTAGGTGGACCGCTCTGCAAGCATGTTCAGTCCATTTTGGATGCAAATAAGATATATTCTATGTATACTGAGATATAAAGGTTGACAACTATGCAAGAACTCCCATTATAAGCAATGGTGCTTTCCTTTTCCTGAAACAGGAGGGAGAGACAGAACTGAGTTTCCTTCCCCTTCTGCCTGCAACACACACACACATTATTTTTATATGAAATGAGTCAGTTACATTTGGATATACCCCAAAGGATTATTTTGCTATCTTTCTTCAAGCCCTCAGGCTAAATCTGGTTATAAAAGTGTCATTGCTGTGAGTACCAGTAAGTTGTGCTTGGTGTGTGTATGTGGGTGGGTACGGGGAAGGGTTGAAAAATTGTTCAGCAGGCCCCAGAACTGCCAGCCCCAAGCTTTCAAAAAGTATATGCCAGGCTCTAAAGATTATCTTAAAAATCATGAGATTAATAGTAATTATTTGGGGGTGGGAGGATTGTTTTTTTTCCATTCCGGTTTTTGAGCTGTTAGAGTTCATGTTTTTAAGCTTTTCTCCGCAACCATGAGGGTTAGAAACTTACACCCAGATCCTCAAAGGCATTTGGGTGCCTAACTCCCATTGAAATCACTGCCTTTGAGGATCTGGGCCTTACTTTTTTAAAAAATGAAAGCAGAGATTCTCACACAATATTATGATTCTAAGGCTTTTTAAAGAAAATCAACAAATATTGTGAGACTTGCCATAAAATCATGAGAACAGGCAACACTGAAACATATGAAAATGCTTAGGCTAACTCTGGATGAAGTTAGCAAAGCACAGCAAATTAAGGGCTTAGTCTTTCTCCCATTGAATTCAGTAGAACTTTTACTATTTATTTTCATGGGAGCAGAATCAGCCCAGAATTTGTTAGCAAAATCTCTTTACCTGTTATTCAGATTGTAGTAACAGATCACAAAACTGGGTAGTTCAAATGTAAGCAGAATATTGCTTGTCTTATAGCAAAGGCATGAATGCAGAACTTCAAAAGCCAAATGCTCTGAGTTATTGTGCTATCTGTCCCCTGAAGCAAGGCTCATAGTGGCATTATTTGATATGAGCAAGATTCTAAGAAAATATGGGACTGGCAATGTGTAATTGAAACACATTTCACAATTCATTATCATCATAGTGAAATTCTGGTTAAAAATGCTTTTAAAATTAACCCCAACTATGTAAGACTTAGCAGATCTGTTGCAGATAATAAGTAGATTTTGATCATAAAACTAATCAAGTGAGCTTGAATTAAAGTAAAAACTTTATAGAACAGTGTTAACCATGTAAACTATAGACACAATGATACATGATCAAGTAGTTAGAATATTGAACTGAGATTAGGGACTAAAAGTCCTGTCCTCGGATACTTGATCACCGAGTGACTTTGCACAAGAAACTTCTTTCCCCATCTATAAAATGGGGATAATAACATCTACTTGTCTACTTCAGAGGCATCTTGTTAGTCAGTTATGTTTCATAAGAACTTTGAGGTTCTTTGAAGAAAGTTGGTATATCAATGCTATGAATTAGTATTTAATGTTGTTAGATAGTTTTCAGCACAGTCACTGGGCAGATTGTGATCTCTCTTCCATTGGTGTAAATCTGGAGTATCTCCTTTTTGTTTAGTGGATCCTCTTGTGGATTCAGACTGGTTTCACTAACGTCAGAATCTGGCTCACTGTTTTGGGCACTGTTGCCACATCACCAGCGCCCAAAAATGCTTCTAGAGTTTGTGTTGCACTGAGCCTCTGCAATCTCACTGCTGAGTTCACTAACAGGTCGTGTTGCTGAGGAGGAAGGGAAAGCGGAATGTTTGCTTCACTTTCCTTTTTTATGCTTTGACACTTTTCTGCTTTCAGATTCCAATGCAGATCATAGAATCATAGAATCATAGAATATCAGGGTTGGAAGGGACCCCAGAAGGTCATCTAGTCCAACCCCCTGCTCAAAGCAGGACCAATTCCCAGTTAAATCATCCCAGCCAGGGCTTTGTCAAGCCTGACCTTAAAAACCTCTAAGGAAGGAGATTCTACCACCTCCCTAGGTAACGCATTCCAGTGTTTCACCACCCTCTTAGTGAAAAAGTTTTTCCTAATATCCAATCTAAACCTCCCCCACTGCAACTTGAGACCATTACTCCTCGTTCTGTCATCTGCTACCATTGAGAACAGTCTAGAGCCATCCTCTTTGGAACCCCCTTTCAGGTAGTTGAAAGCAGCTATCAAATCCCCCCTCATTCTTCTCTTCTGCAGGCTAAACAATCCCAGCTCCCTCAGCCTCTCCTCATAACTCATGTGTTCCAGTCCCCTAATCATTTTTGTTGCCCTTCGCTGGACTCTCTCCAATTTATCCACATCCTTCTTGAAGTGTGGGGCCCAAAACTGGACACAGTACTCCAGATGAGGCCTCACCAATGTCGAATAGAGGGGAACGATCACGTCCCTCGATCTGCTCGCTATGCCCCTACTTATACATCCCAAAATGCCATTGGCCTTCTTGGCAACAAGGGCACACTGCTGACTCATATCCAGCTTCTCGTCCACTGTCACCCCTAGGTCCTTTTCCGCAGAACTGCTGCCTAGCCATTTGGTCCCTAGTCTGTAGCTGTGCATTGGGTTCTTCCGTCCTAAGTGCAGGACCCTGCACTTATCCTTATTGAACCTCATCAGATTCCTTTTGGCCCAATCTTCCAATTGGTCTAGGTCCTTCTGTATCCTATCCCTCCCCTCCAGCGTATCTACCACTCCTCCCAGTTTAGTATCATCCGCAAATTTGCTGAGAGTGCAATCCACACCATCCTCCAGATCATTTATGAAGATATTGAATAAAACCGGCCCCAGGACCGACCCTTGGGGCACTCCACTTGATACTGGCTGCCAACTAGACATGGAGCCATTGATCACTACCCGTTGAGCCCGACAATTTAGCCAGCTTTCTACCCACCTTATAGTGCATTCATCCAGCCCATACTTCCTTAACTTGCTGACAAGAATACTATGGGAGACCGTGTCAAAAGCTTTGCTAAAGTCAAGAAACAATACATCCACTGCTTTCCCTTCATCCACAGAACCAGTAATCTCATCATAAAAGGCGATTAGATTAGTCAGGCATGACCTTCCCTTGGTGAATCCATGCTGGCTGTTCCTGATCACTTTCCTCTCATGCAAGTGCTTCAGGATTGATTCTTTGAGGACCTGCTCCATGATTTTTCCAGGGACTGAGGTGAGGCTGACTGGCCTGTAGTTCCCAGGATCTTCCTTCTTCCCTTTTTTAAAGATTGGCACTACATTAGCCTTTTTCCAGTCATCCGGGACTTCCCCGGTTCGCCACGAGTTTTCAAAGATAATGGCCAGTGGCTCTGCAATCACAGCCGCCAATTCCTTCAGCACTCTTGGATGCAACTCGTCCGGCCCCATGATCATATTTGACTGACTAACAAAATCTTTACCAACAGGGGTTCATTTATCCTAAACTGCATATGTGAGTTTTGTGGTTTCATCAGTTACTGTTCACTTCAACGGCACTCATCACCACAACTAACTTTAAATTCTCTTCTACAGTTTCTTTGGGATAGTCTAATCTCTCCTGGACTCTTTTACCCTCTATAGCTTCAGAAAATAGACTGGATTATATTTCTGTGAAGTCTATCGATCTCATCTCATTTCTTTTTAGTCATGATCTATTTCATATTACTTTGGTGAATTTTTAGGCAATTGCTTTGACTGGTTTTATAGGGTTTTTTAAATCCAAGTACATGACAGAGCTATACTTCTGGTTGGTCTCAAATCTCTGTTATTGTCTTTAGTAATGTTGACCTTAGTAGATTTGCACACAAATATTCAAGAACATTAATTAAATTAAAGCCTGTGATTTCATTTTGACCACAAATCAATTCAATTCACTTTGATTCACAACTCTTTATTCATTTTTTTCATGAACAGTTGCATAAACAGCTTGCATGCACGTGTGTGTGAGGATATTCATGGAAAGTGAAATATTGCATGAATATTATGATTAGCTGTTATTTAGTCATTCGTGACTTAAGTGGAGCTACATCAATTTGCATCAACTGAGAATCTAGCCCAGAGATTTTTGCACTATATATCGTAGTTGCTGTTGTGTATGAAAGTAATCAGTACGTAAAATGCCAGAAAAATATCTATTCCAGACCATTTATTCCCACACTGTAAAGTGATCCAGCAAACACCACTGTATGATATTCAAAGCCTCTATAATTTGGTTGTGAGCATTATTTTCCCTTCCTGTTGTTTGTTAGTATTCTACTCTAAATTCACTGAGAAGAGGTAAATGAAGATTGGATGAAATGTCAAGATTGGATGCTTTTTTCTAAAATATATTCTCTAGGAATTATTTTGGAGAAGTTCTATGGTCTGTGTTATACAGCAGGTAAGACTAGATGATCACAATGGTCCTTTCTAGCCTTGGAATCGATGAAACTAAGAAAGCAGAGCTGAATTTCAGCGGGAATTTGGCGCTTCATTCCCTTAAATTCAGCCTGTGCCCATTATAGGGTATATCACTAGTGCCTGATTCTAAAGGAGATATCATTAATTTACAGAGTATTTTTGCTAAATAAATATTATAATTGCTCATTGCCAGAGAGACACTTTTCAAGGATATTTAGAGAGATAGGGTGGCTGAGATAATATCTTTTACTGGTCCAACTTTTGTTGGTGAAAGAGACAAGCTTTTGAGCTACACAGCACTGTAGCTCTAAAACTTGTCTCTTTCACTGACAGAAGTTGGTCCAGTAGATATTACCTCACTCACCTTGGCTTTCTAACATCACCGGACCAACACTGCAAATAACTTTTCAAGGATGACAAGCCAAATTTTACCTATTTATGACACATTAGAGCATGCCTCTGTAATGGAGCGCATCACTCAACACCACAGCACCTCCTGTTGGCCATCCTGGCAATTAGCTCTGGTTTGCCAGTGCGCTTTCATCTAGTGGCATCTTGCTGCTGTCATTTCTGTTGTCAGGACCTATGTCACCCTCAGGACTGCGGTGTCCTCTTCTGGACACAGCCGTCCAGCTGTGCCCCACTCAGTCCCCCCCCCCCCCATCTTCCAGGAGGGCCGGCAGTTCTCTGACCAGCCACTTGCCTCAGTGGCAGGCTGCAGTCCAGGGTCTATCCACCTGTGTCAGTGGCAACTGGGGCCAAAGGTGGGGGGCGGGCGGCAGTCACGCTCTGCAACACCTCCAACCCCCACCATCTTTTCCCCTGGGCCATTTTCCCCACTGCTCTAGCACCTTCTCCACCCTTGTATCAGGGCCTCAGTCTGGCAGGGGTTGGCCAGGAGCTCACTTATGCTCCCCTGACCTGTCCAGCACTGCTCTGACCATGGTGCTGTCCTCCCTCTTCAAACTCCAGGGAGTGACTCAAGCTGGTCTGTTCAGCAGCCCTTCTTATATGGCCCAGCCTGGCCCTGATTGGCTGTCTCTCTAAACCTTCTCCCGATTGGCTGTCTCTACAAGCCCTTGCCTAATTGGCTGCCTCCTGTATAGCCTCCCAGACCTGCTATAACCCCTCTTCTGGCAGTATGGGGCAGATACCCCACCACAGCCTCATAATCTTGAAAATCTTTTTGGTTCCACCAACTACAGAAAACAAAGGACTTGATCCAAAGCCCAGTAAGGTAATTGAAGTTAACGGAAAGATTATCATTGACTTCAGTGGGCTTTGGATCAGACCCTAAGGGGTTTTTCCGTGCTCAGGAACATATTATTTTATCATTCCACTCTGCTTGTCTGCTTCATTCTTGTGAAACATACAACATGAACACCTCTTTCTGAAGTGATAGATATGTAGGGATAGTCTTATTCAAGCCCCTGATTGTTCCCAAGAATGGATAGACGAAAGGGAAGAACTAGTTGTAAATAAGGCAGAACCTTCAAATTTACATTTTATCCAATTATTTTAGTTAATAAATCAAACCTGAGTCTCCTCTCCTTTCTCAGCAGCTTTTTGGTTGTTTGCATCTTTACTTTCCATTTAAGTACTGTAATTAATTAAATACATCATGTTTCATAATCAGATGTAAATATTGTCCCCTAAATTCGAATTTGCAACTTTCAGGTAGTGAAAGTGTTGATTCAAAGCTTGGATACAATACTACTGTTTTTAAACTGCAGATGCCTGGGGTATTTTTAAATTCTGTTCCTAAATACTGACATATGTTAGTAAGCTGTTTCAATATAAAAAGGCATATTTATTTTAACGTAGCACCTACACCCTGTAGGTTATATTCTATACTGTACTTGTGTATTGTATACTGTGTTTGTGTGTATTTAACTACTGTTTGAAAATATAGCACCCAAAATGTTATACAAAACTACAACTACATATAATGCCCATTAGAATCTCAAAGTATCAAATATCAACATTTCTTGCTCCTAGGATTATAGAATCGTAGGACTGGAAAGGACCTTTAGTGGTCATCTAGGCCAATCCTCTGCACTCATGGCAGGACTAAGTAGTAAATACTTTTATTAAATTAAATTAAATCTAAGTATAAATACAGTAGAACTTTGAAGGAAGGGAATATAGAACTATGGAACATTCTTACATTAAAATAGATTTAAAATACTCTTAAAACTGAAAGAATATTAAAGAACTAATTTGCTTCTTTATCCTTGATGTTTTGTTTATTTTTTGCATTTATTTCACTCAGTTTGGGCAATGAAATAAGAATGGTTAGTTTCTGTCAGTTTCATTTTCTGACTCTCAAACACTATTAGCACAATGCTTCAGTGTTTAGGTTGCACTGTATTAAACCAAGATATTTCCTGATGGTGTTGTATGTTGCAGAAGAACAGACCTCTCCAATTGGGAAAACCCGGAAAGGACTAGCTGATCCTCTTCCACCCTTTCAAAGAAGAAGACCAGCTCGTCGTCTTGAAATTGGAGCTCCTTTCTATCAAGACAATCACCTTCAGATCAAAGTCTACTGGAAGAAGACAGAAGGTTTGTTGAAAGTTCTGTCTTTAAGCAGGGACTACAATGAACCCATCTATGTCAAAGGTGGAGAAGCTCTAACACTGATATATTTACAGTGAACCCCATCAAGCAGTTCTGCCCCCAAAATATCCTATTTGCTTGGCAAGCCCAAATACAGAGAAACCACTGCTGATCATTCTTCCTGGATGGTGAAAGGATACACAGAGAGAATGCACATCTCCAGAGCAGTGCTATGTGGTGGTATATAAGGAAGGGCTTTAGGGCACAGGTTTCAGGGATGCAATGTATTGTGAGAAGAAAAGTGATGAGGAGGAGGAGGGAGGTGGGCCTTAGTCCCCCCTCGACATGAATCCAGGCCCCTCTCCATGGCCCCATCCCTGTTCCTCCTCTTGCCCCGTGGCCAAGCCGGAAGCTGGATCTGGGCAGTGGTAAGAGCTGCCCAGGGAGCTCAGGCTGCTGTGGGAAGCACTGGACCCTCCACCTGCTCTGCGTGGCATGCCCCAGAGGGTGGGAACACAAGCCAGGGACACCCCAGCCCCCCACCCAGGGCAGGTGGAGGGTCCAGGACTCCCCAGGTGGCTCTTACCACTGCCCGGCTCTGACTTCCGGCCTGGCCAGGGGGCAGGGTCTTGGGGGGGAGAAGAGGAGCAGGGGGAAGGGCCACAGAGATAGGTGGGGCCTTGTGCCCTCCCCCCCTCCAATTCTACCGAGGTTCTGGCACTCCTGCTTGTACTCCACATCCTGAGGGTGCGGAGAGGATTCCACACCCCCTTAAAGTGCCCTTTGTAAGATTTTCTGCCGGGGGGTAGAATTTGGCCTTATGCAAAACTCCCATTGAAGTAGATAGTGGTTTGGTTGAGTGAGGCCAAAAGGCCTCAATCTGCATGTGGCATTCCCATTGAAGCCAGTGGGACCTCTCTGTAGGATTGGGCCTAATATCAGGATTATAAGAAAGTAAAACCAGAAAATGAATGTAAATGGAGAGAGAATAGGGCTTCCTGGCTGCCCTGCATATGCCCATTTTCTGGCCTGCCTCCACCTAAGTTTGGGACTGTACTGATTGTCAACAGAGGTCATGCACCAGGATTCAACATAATATCTGCCAGCATATGCACTGGAGTAAATGTGGGTGAGCAATACATTCTGATAGCAGGAAAAATCTTTACTGGCTTCATGTGTTTTATGATCCCCTGCTTCTCAGTAAATATAGCGCCTAACAACTTCTTTTATGTTTTCATCTTTCCTAAAAGACAAATGCCATAAAATGTAAGTGTCTAATTAGGTTTGGAAGCCAAAAAGGGCTTAGCTTTCACTGCCTTCCAGAATCAAGTAGGGATTGTTACACAGTGTATCAGTTTAGTACAGGGGTAGGCAAACCTTTTGGCCCGAGGGTCACCTCTGGGTATGGAAATTGTATGGCGGGCCATGAATGCTCACAAAATTGGAGGTTGGGGTGTGGGAGAGGGTGAGTGCTCCGGCTGATGGTGAGGGCTCTGGGGTGGGGCCAGAAATGAGGAGTTCAGGGCGGGAGGGGGCTCTGGGCTGGGGCAGCGGGTTGGAGCACAGGAGGGGGCTCTGGACTTGGGCAGGGGGTTGGGGTGCAGGCTCCGGATGGCACTTACCTCAAGCAGTTCCCAGAAGCAGCAGCATGTCCCCCCTCCAGCTCCTACATGGAGGTGCGGCCAGGTGGCTCTGCGTGCTGCCCAGTCCACAGGAGTCTGGAGGCAGAACTTGGGGCGGGGGCAACGTGTGGAGCCCCCTGGCTGCCCCTACATGTAGGAGCCAGAGGTGGGATATGACGCTGCTTCCAGGAGCTGTTCGGAGTCACAGTATGCACTGGGGGGGCCAGCCCCCGACCCTGCTCCCCGGCTGGAGCACCGGAGTGGGGCAAGCCCTTAACCCTGCTCCCCAGCAGGAGCTCGAGGGCCGTAGTTTGCCCACCTCTGGTTTAGTACGATGATCAATATCCCCACGTGCAGTTACTTGAATATATGCTAACAATGATAGTGGTTTTGCCTTGTAGCTATCTATAAATGTGCATCTCAAATTAATGTCCACATAAAAATACATTAAAATAAATACCAGGTCTGAAGTCACATCCTACCAAAGGAATGATCCCTTTTCCTCTTGACTTTTGCAAGTGATTTTTAGGAACCCTGAAGATTCTTCAATTCATCATTGAAATTACCCTTATCTTAGCTCCTCACATCCAGGCGCTTTCAAATCTTGGTGCTTATTTCTGCACGACATTTAAAAGATCTGGCTGTTCCACTCTATGCCCACAATTAAACTGTTCATCATCTCCTGACTTGATCATGTCAACCTACTCTTCTTTGGCTGTACAATATCCACCTTGCCCCCCATTCAGATTAATTCAAAATGCGATGGTTAAAATCATCTTCCTGACCTGTGAGTGTGATCATGGCTCCCTCTTCTTCACCACAGCAGATTCTAGCATCTTGTCTGTCAGGGATGCCTATGAATTTATATCTTAGTATTTAAAATAAATAAATAATGGCTTTAAATGACCTATTTCACCCACAGCACACCTACAGCTTATCACTGTTACTGTTGTCCTCGCTCTGATGATTATAATCACTCCTTGTTTTTAAAATTAAACTGAAAGTTCTTTGGGGGCAGGGATTCGATCTTGTTTTGCAGTTACCCACTATGATAGTGCCTTACTCCTGAATGGCCTCTGCTACTTTAATACAAATAACAATGAAAAGAGTTGTAGAAATCATGCTCATGTCTATCCCTAAAAGACATGAAATGGAACACACGGTGGAATGAAATGTTAAAGTAAGTATAGATCAGAAGTTTTCTACTCCCCCTCAAAACTCTGTATTGGTTTTGGGTGCATGTTTTTTTTTTAAATATTCTAAATCTAACATTTTAATTTATTCAAGGAGCATAACAAATTCAGTAAAAATAGAGGTCTCATGACTTTAACAAGAATTTTGATCTTAGTACTGATGTCTTGGCCAGATAACAAATAAGAGAAGAAATTTACCGCTGCAGGTGCAAGTGGCTGTGGTATTCTTCTTCACTTATTATCATGAAGTTGTGAAGTGTTGCAGTGACCTATATTAAACAGCTCTCATGCTCCAAATCAGAGATGATTGTGTTTAATGTGTTTTATGTTTGTGATGATTGTGTTTTAATGATGGATGAAGTGCCTACTATATAGGGTGCTTTGTGGATCCTTTGAATTGAAAGACAGTTAAACTGAAGTAAAATATTGGTATAAAGACTATTTTTATCTGTAAGAAACCCTTTTATTTTAAATAAATAATTACATTAAATCTTCTCTCAATAAAACTTAAAACAATGAAATGTTGTTCATGCAGTATATTAATAATCGTTAAGAAATTGTTTTTGTATACGTGGTTACAATGAGCTAGACCATTCTGCGGGGCAGGTTACTGATGTGTAGATGCGGGGCAACCACAGCTTTGGACTTGTGAAGTTTCCTTGGATTTCTGTCTGGAAACCAGGTTTATTCTTCAACCATGGATCGATCTATCTAAGAATTGCTACTGCTGCCCATGACTGTAGTATCTGAATATTTTCTATGTGAAATAGCTTAGCAACAGTAGAGTCCCTAGTGGTTTTTATAGTGTCTCTGGCTCTTCTCCTTTCTTAGGATTGTTTTTTTGTTGTTGATTTGTTTGTTTCAGGTCTTTTTGTTTTGTCTTTGAATTTTGGATTTGTTGTTGTTGTTCCCACGGGGGGAAGTGCTAGATGGGAGTGCCGGTGTTGAGAAAATTGTTTTTATGAACGGCAGGGGTTTTCAACACTAGTCCTGTGGTTTCCTGGAGGCACAGGCCGTCGACACAGAGACCCTCTAACTTTCTGGTGATGTTGTTGCAGCTGTCCCTGCAGCCCCAAACTAGCCCACCATAACCCCACACAGAAAACCTATATCACTCTGTGGCACTTTCAAAAGAGTCTTTGTGGGCCAAGGGAAGAGAGGAAAGATGCAATGAAGACTAGACAGCCTCCTTCCATAACTTGACTTCTGTTCTGTCCATTCCAGGAAGTGTAGGGGATAATATATTATTTTACAACACATTTATTGATGGCTTTACTACACCCTCCAGTACATATTTCTATTTATGATTCAGAGCATCTAATTATATATATATGTGTGTGTGTGTGTGTGTGTATATATATATACATATATATATATATATATATATACACATATATGCATGCCAGTGAATGCCAGAGGTTGGAAGGCCAGATTGACTTCTCTGGACTCGATCTTCTCCTCTTTATGGGCCTCATTCTGAATGTTCCATTAATATCACTGAACTTGGGGCATGCAAGCAATGTAGGATCTGTCCTTCTGTGTTAAAATAGATCACTTTTTGCAATAATATTCAGGCTGAATGCCGTTTTATGATGGCAATTATACATGCACTTCAGGATGTGTGTTAATGGGAATAACTCCCATGGAATCAAAAAAGAGGAACTTTATTCTCTATAGATCAGTGGTTTTCAAACTTTTTGTATTTGTGACCCCTTTCACACAGCAAGGCTCTGAGTGTGACCCTCCCCTTATACATTAAAAATGGTGTGTGTCGGGGGGGTAATTTAATTTAATGGGGGCAGGGAGTTGACAGCTCCCAACCCCCATGTAACCACCTTGTGACCCCCTGAAGGGTCATGAGCCCCAGTTGGAGAACCCCTGCTATAGATGTACTTCATAAGTCTCATCGCTTACTGCAGTAATTCTCATCAGTGAGAATAACATACTGTAATTTAGTGCAATGATTTCCTTCCAATGCAAAATGTCGCAGTACTGTGTCCTAAACCCATTGCTGCAACACAATTGATGTTTTAGTGACTCTTATTTAGGGATAATACAGCTATTTTTACTTAGGCAAACTCCCATTCTATTAGTATTCTGCCTGAGTCATGACTATAGCATTTGCCCCATATTAAACATCATTTTATTGAGTTCATCAGTGTTTCCACTTAGTGTTTAATTTTTTACCTCTTACTTTTGCTTGAAAGTATAGATGTTTAAAAAATATTTGTACTTGGCTTCAGATTTGATTCTTTGCTTTCTTACCAGAAATGCAAAGCAAAGCATGTCTTAAGAGGGATTGAAGCAGGGAGGGGCAAAAAATCTCTCCTGCACTGTCTGATAAATCAACTGAACAGGAATAATCAATTAAATTACAGGGAAGAATAAAACACAGGGCAAGGCAAAGCAGATAGAAAGCTGCCACAAAAGATTTTATAACCAGATCACTGGAAAACAAAACTAGCTCTTTCTTAGTGCAGGAAGATAAATGAAGTGACTGTTTGCTTAGACGGTTTGTTTGTAACAGGTCATTTTCATCCTGTAGGGTTAAAAATAATGTGAATGCTTCCCAGAATGATCTCTACCAGGCATTGGGTCCAGTCCTGCAACCCTTCTATATGCAAGCAGTTCCATTAAATTAATGGGACTATGCAAAGTGAGTAAGGATTGCCGGATCTGACCCACTGGACAATACATTTGTTAGTGTGGAGAAATCAGCAGTGTTGCCCATGCATCGAGGAATTATTTCAGTTAGTAAGAATTAATACAGGAGGGAGATCAGTGTTTGAGTACATGGCTATTTACTAATTTATCATGATACTTTATTATATTTCCTCAAACAATTACACAGTTTCACTTTAAAGTATCACATTGGTCCAGATACTTCCCTCCAACAGGAAAATATCCCTGTGAAATAACAGCAAAGTTTAGGGCAGCACATTTCCCTCACATCATCCCCATGAGAGCATGGGGACAGTGATCCTATGGAATAAGTGTGTGTGTGTGTCTGTGTGAGGAACCTCCAGCACCACTAAACGGGGGGGAAGGGGAGGTTGCCCCAACTACAGGGATCACTGAGACCAGCTGTGTAGAAATTTCCCGTCCACATTGAATAATTTGTTTCCCAATTGGCTTACATGGTGCTTTTGGCTTCCTCATCACTGCTGAGCAATCCTACCTTTTCCAGGAGGAGCTAATGTGATGATGGGGAAATCAATGCTCATTTACCAGCATTAATCTCAGTGGGAAATTGCTAGGGCATTTAAACAACCTGGGCCAGAGGGGTATTCATCATTGAGCAGCTTCTGCCTAGCTCTGGGTGGGCATTGGTGTTGCATAGTTCCAGAACAAGTGCAGAGCCCCTCCTGTATGTTACTGGTGTTGAGGGACTTCTTTGAGTGTGGGTATATGAGGCATATGCGGCACTCGCACAGCGACCCTCCCCTCGCTGGCCTTTTGCTGCCCTCCATTCGGAGGAAGGAAAGGGGAGCATTCAGCCAACTCTGGTTATATTGGTTATACTTTTATAAGCTAAACAACACTTAAAGTATTTATTTCCTATATGCTTAAATTCTGGGTGCCTATCCCTAAACTTTAAGTGCTGGCAAAATTTAAGATCCACCTGGTGAAAGCCATGAAACAATAACATATAAGAGAATTAATAGTAAAACATATAGTATATAAGTTGGATGTGTAATTGATGGATGAGATGAACAATAATGGTGAAATTCATGCTTCCCAGGTGGGAAACACTGAATGCAATACACCCACCAAACAGACAGTCCCCAGGACTGCAGCAAAATCTCTTCATGGCCACAGTGGGCTGGAATAGTGTCTTCAGATTTCGATACCCCCTACATGGAAACAGTGCCCCTTGCCCATGATTCAATCCCAAACCTCTCGTCCATACCTACATAGCACACCTCTCATCCCTGCCTGCATATTCAGCATGGATATAGATGCTCTGTGCATGTCTGTTTCAACTGTGGCTTCCTTGTATAATGACTCTTCTCCAGTCCTCCATGAGACTGAACCTCACCCCAAACTATAAGTAGTTGTGAAAGACCATAGGCGTCAATCCTTCAACCCTTTGCCCATATTTAACTTCACTCCTGAGCACCAACTTTTCCTTTTCCCTGGGGGTGCTCCACCCCCGTTCCACCCCGAGGCCCCGTCCCCATTCTGCACATTCCCTAAAGCCCCGCCTTCATGCTGCCTCTTCCTGCCCCTGTTCTGCCCATTTCTCCAAGACCCCACCCTCACTCCGCCTCTTCACGACCCCACTCTGCCCCCTCCTGGAGGCCTTCCTCCACTCTCCCTCAAGCCCCTCCCTAAGCTGCCAAACAGCTGTTTGGCAACAGCACTGCCTCCTATCAGCTGATAAGCAGGGGTGGCAAACAGCAGTGGCTGGTGAGTGCTGAGCACCCACTATTTCTTTTCCATGGGTGCTCCAGCCTTGGAAAACCCATGGAGTTGGCACCTATGCTCCCGAGTGTAGTAGTCCTGTTGATTTCTTTTACATATTTCCAAGGATCTCTATTGCTACCAACTTCAAGAATATAATTTGTTTTGAGTAGAAGTTTGAACAGCACAATTTCTTTCAAGTTTACATTAAAAGATCAAATAGAAAACAGAGGGCAAATTAAAAACAAAACAAAACATGCCATGAGTGTAGTCCAGGGTGTGCTTACCATACTGTGGAATTTTATAAGATTGCTGACAAGACATGCAATGTAACATTAGCTGGGAAATTTCCAGAGAAGACTCATTTTAACAAGGAATTAAAAAAAAAACCTATGTATTGGCTAACCATTGAACAAACTGTTTGCCCAAATTAGTTAGTTTTTTCTACTGTTCAAGAAAGATGGGTATGTTTCCAAAAACATCATCTTTCTTTTGCCGCAGTAACATCTGTTTATACAGTTTACATTTTTCACTTTTTCAGATTCATTCTTGTCTAGTTAACCATGATCAGGTCTCTCTATAAAGTGAATTCTTCTAATCACTGTTAAGCCACATATGAAGATATTAACATTTCACTCATTTGGAGACTTGGCCTATCAGTAGCAGTTAACTAACCACCTTGACTAAAGGGCAGATTTTCAAAGGTGTTTAGGCACTTAAAAATACAGATAGTTCCCTAGTGGGATTTTCAAAAGCACCTAAGCAATGAGAGTTATGTGCCTAGTGAGATTTTCAAAAGTATCCATCTGTATCTTTAGGCACCTAAATACCTTTGAAAATTTGGCCCTGAGTAGTTAGCCTGAATCTTAGCTTCATATGGTACCAGACATGGAAAAGTGTGGCATTATAGTTTCTACAATCGGCAAAATTTCCCTTTAAAAATGTGGGGTGCCTGTGGACATTGCTGGCAAACAGAACTCTCAGTAAAATATATTGTTTTGTGTACTCTACCGAGCTCACACCAAATTCCTGAATACAAATACTGTTAATCATCAGTGCAGTATGTGTCCAGATGTGGATACACACATTGTAGCTTGGGCCCATCTTTAAATTACACACTTTCCATTAATGCCATTCTTTGAAGGGAATTACCATTTTATTATCCAAATGATATGTGTGAGAGAGAGAGAGTGTTTTAAATGGCAGAGAGTTCAGAACCAAATTCTTAACAATTTAAACACAAACACTAATATTCCATATTAGAGCAGGAAACTATAGATTACCTTTTGAAAGAACTGTTTATTTGAATGAAGTTTAAATGCCAGCCAAGGGTTCTTTTGGTGTTTATTTTAATTGTGCTGTATGAATAAGTGATCATTAAAGGTGGAGTGTTTTTTTCAGAGCTGTCATGAGAACCATAACTACGTAACAATAAAATCCACTGCTTGGCATTTTGGAATCTTTTCTTCTTATGCCATTGGATGGGTAAAGGAACAAACAGATAAACTGTCATGTAAATGCAATTGCAGGAGAAAACATACCTAGGACTACATAGGAGGTGAAAAAAGAGGAGAGGAGCAGCAAAATTTTTGCAGGAATGTAAAGGACTTTTATGGGGATCTCCCCCTCTCCCCCCCCCACACACACTCTAAACCATTAGGACAGTATAGGACACACCTAAAGGAAAAGAGTTTTTGTTACTTGAATATTAAGATTAGGATCTCATCCTGAGATATGTTCCACAGGGGGATGTCCTGAATATTACCGGAAATGCCATTGAGAATTCAGCCAGTGAATAGATTCATTTTTCCCTCTGAGTTTCAGTTCCCTAGCTTTGGAATAGAGTTTATAATGTTTGCAAAATACACCATTTCACAGGAGACATAAAAAGGCCTGTTTGCTTGCAGTCTCTAAAAAACCCACAGCACTTTTTGCAAGAAGAGTGTTGTAAACTTTAGTAGGACAGTAGTCAAATTCCAGATTAGATACCAGTAATCACATTCTGCCTGTCTTCAGTTTCTTCACTCTCTTTCTTAAGCCATTTTATAGCGTTTCTATGTTCTGTCAAGTAGTTGCGACTGTGTGGGTCACCATAGATTTAGCTGCTTTTAGCAGTGGAGAGAAAAGTAGATAAGAGGAACAACATAAATGAATAAATAAATACATAAAATCACATGTATTTACTTGAACTTTATCCATGTTCATGCCTCTTCTTTACATTTGCTTTCCAGGCGCATTACAGCAGTTGAGTTTTACTTATACAAATGCTCATGAAAAGTAAATTTTAAGCTTGCATGTTTCAGTATTCACCCAGGGCTGAAGCATGGCCCAGCTACCATGGTGTCACAAAGGTAAAAGATGTCTCCTTTCGCCTATGCACCAGCTACTGATATCATGGGTAGTGATGTGGGTGTGGAAGCAGGTTCCACGGTGCCACTATGCCTCCTCCCTGTGCAGGAGGGGTTGGGCAGTGAGAAGAACCTTGGCTCTACTCCCTCCAGCCCACTCAGCAATGTAGCTGCCTTGGCTTACCAAAGGTTGTATACTGTGAGGGAATGGACCTGGCACAGTTTTCTCCCTCCCTCAAGTGGCAGAAAGTCAAGAAGAGAGTCTATGACTTGGAGATTCAGAATCACCCTCCTAGGCTGCTCCAAGGGCAGCATAACACTGTGTTGCTCTTGATGCTGGGCAGATCATCATATTACCATCAGCCCTGTGAAAATAGTACATTCTATATAGGATGGTGGAATACTGCTCATCACAGCATATGTATGCAGCTCCCCAAATCTCTTGCTATAGCACTTGCCACAGAGACAGTTAAATAAGCTAGAGAAGTCTTTAGACAAGCCCCTTTCAACTAAGACTTCACCAGCTTGGTGTGAATGTAATTTTGTGATGTGCAGTTAAATTTAAAAACTTTAGCCAGTCAATAAATCTTGCAGTCATCTAATTTGTGTAGAAATAATGCCTTGGCATAGGTCTGCATGATCCAGAAAGGAAATTGTTTAACTTCCCTCATCCTGTTTATCTTCTACCTCTTTCTAAGAGACTCAAAGCCCTAGAGACATGTTCAAGCCCTTCTCCTGTTAATAAGATGCATACTCCTCCATGACGTGATCCTGCCAGAGGCCAAGCATTTTGGCCATGATCCACTTAAGCACATGCTTAACTATTGAAGTCAACAGGACTGCTCACATACTTAAGTGCTTTATTGAATCAGGGCCAAAGTGCTCAGAATCTTGTAGGATCAAACCCCTAATAAGGGAACAAAAACCAAACCACATCATTTATGTGGCTAATCACAACCAATCAACACCTTTCAAATAATATGGAATACTTGAAGCAAACTATTTGTCATCTATCTATAGAGTAAGGTACACACACAACAAATGACTTGAGTAATTTTGAATACGGAATAAATTAAAGGAAATTACAGTCTGCCTCTTTCCAAAAGTAGACTGAATTTATTTTTACATTATTCAATGTAAATAATTTGCTCAGCTCTGATAAATATCCCTTTAGCAACACAGTCTGTATATTTAGCTAGTTACATTTGTCTAATTTGTTGGGGTCCTTTGTGATGAAAGACACAACAGTATTATCATATACTAAAACACTAATTTGGCTTAAATTTCTTACTTGTACTTGAAACATTCCAAATCAGATTTTTTCATGCTACCCCAATAAAAGCTGCTTTATTTCTAGTTTCATAGTCTTCATTTGATCTTTTTTTTTTAAACTACATGTAGGCACATTTCTTTCCACTGTGAATTATCACCCACACCACATTGTTCCAAATTCTCTGGCAAACACAGAGATCAGTTCAGTGTTAGTGTACAAGGGGGATCTGTAGCTGAAGCTTGAGTTTTCATTGGATTTAAATCCTAGACTATGCTATTCTTGTTGAAATCTGCTTTGAACTATATAATGGGCCAAATTCTCCCTGTGCACCAAACTTCAATTGCCAAATTTGAACAAATTTTATGTAAATCTTTTGTACAGATTTACATTAAATGTGTGCAAACTTGGCAATTGAAGTTTGGTATGCAGGGACAATTGGAATTCAAAGAAAAGTCTGCAGAAAACTACGACTGGCTTTGGTGAAACTCTGAAAACTTAAGGTGAAAGTTTTGGAGGTGCTAGCCATACAAGCCGTAGCCTGTCACTAAGTTCATTGTGTTCAAGCAAGCCTTGTCTGATGGACTCTTTCAAATAAGTTTTCACAGTCCATTTGCTCATAAACAAATATCCTCACATGGAGAGCAACAGTATCCTGGTTGGCACTCATTAGTACTCTTGCACCAACATGTGTCAACAAACATGCACAGAACTAAATAATAATAATACTAAGCCCCACCTCATATATAATGCTTTTCAGCCACACAGCTCCAAGTTCCTTACCTAGGAGGTCATTATCATTAACCCCATTTTACAGATGAGTAAACTAGAGGGCACATAGATGAACTGACATGCCCAAGATCTCCCAGCAGTCCAGTGTCACCACTGGTAGTAGAACACAGCATTTCCAAGTCCCAGTCCAGTGCTGTATCCACGAGGTCACATGAGCTCAAATACAAGGAGATAAATACCCTTTTAACTCTATAGGCCATCTCTCAGCACAATAGTGAGGCCACTTGGTGGGGTGGGACTGTCATACTGCTACTGCCCAAGCTATACCCCAATACCTATTCTAGCTATGCAAAAGACTTCAGTTTCCTAGATTGTTGACCTGACACCCTTCAGCAGCAAAACATACACTGTACCATAGGGAAAAAAGCATTTGAGGCAAAGAAAGAAGTTGTCTGTAGTAACATGATAGAAAAAATAAACCACATTTGATAAATTATTCACATAGCCAGTGTCAGGAGGAAAACACATCAGAACAGAAACATGGAATATGTTGGCAGAGAAAATGAGTAGAGGTTACTTATTTTGTTAAGGTTTTTTACTATTTTACTAAGGTTTTACTATTTTAGTATGTTTTTTTTTACTATTATTTTGTTTATTTTACAATAAACTTTAGAATCATTTTAACCAAAAATCCCAGCTGAGGAGTAGTAACAATATCAACTAAAATTGCTTTTGGTATTCAAAGTAAAACTAAGAGCTTCAAACACTGTTTTGAGATTACAAGATTTAGCAGATGTAGGATATATGCCTACAGGTCTGGAGTTACCCATATCTAGCCTTATTTAAATAAGGTTTTAATGGTTTAGGCAAAGCATTCCAACCTGGGTGCCTAAAGTTGGGATTCTAAATCCATATTTATGCTCCTGAAGAAAAATGACCTGAGTCTGAAAGTTGCTGAGCTCCTGGAGCTCTCCAGGACTTCAGTAGGAGTTAAGGGTACTTGGTAAAGATGTTTGAAAAATGCCAATTATTTGGCATTGGGAATTTAAATAAAAAAATCTTCTTTTCATTTTTGTCACAATTTCCCATTGATTACTCAGTTTTTTTAATGAAAAAAACCCTGACATTTTTGGGTTTAAAAATGTTAAAAATTTGTTTTCTGTTTGTTTTATGTAAAAAAACCCCAGAAAGTTATGTCTTTGGTTGGTTGGTTTGTTTTTTGCCTTTTTGCAAAAATCTAAATGACTTTTCATCTAAAACTTTTCAGTGGCACCTCTGAAAATCAACTCACTTCTATTCAGGCATCTAGGTATGGATATAGGGCACCTATTTAGGAAAGCTTTTAAGCACATGCTTAAATCCATCCCAATTCAAGGTAGCAAGGCAGCAGTCTTTTTGTTAGTCTCTTTAATTTCAGAAGTTATAGTTACAAGGAATAGCAAGGCTTTCTGCTAAAACTAGCTATGATAATGAAATAATCCTACTGCATATTGGATATTCTTACTAATTTTAACTTCACAAACAACTTTTCATATGTGACTTCCAGGCATGCCTATAGATTATAGTGAATTAACTTCAACTGTCTATAATCATGAGCCTTGGTGACTCTGCCATTACACTAAAAAGCAGCTTGAATTGGTTGCCCATTGCATTATCAGTTAGAATTACTACTTCCATGTTTATAGCTGATAGATGAACAAAAAAATCCAAAGAAAAGTACAGTAGTGATCTCAGTAGGGACCAATCCACATTGCTGATGGGAAAAGCTACACTAGGTATTTCTTTTGCATTGTTTAAATCTCACAGATTTATACTACCCATAGATAAAAACCCTAGAGTCATACAATTTACACTCACAGTTAGCACCCTAATAAAGAAAAAGGAAATGTATTTTCAGAGGTTTAGAAAAGTTTCTCACTAGAAACTTTGGCTTTCATATCTCAGCTATGCTAGATCTATTTGTTTTCAAATATATTAGGATATAGTTATTTTTAAAGGTGATGTTGTTACAAAACGTGTATCCTGCATAAACAAAGCATGATTTTTTTTTATATCTGTTACTCTGCCAAAGCAAAAACATCCCTCCAACCATTGAAAAAGTGCATTGCTAACCTAGAGACTGTTTTTCCCTCCCACATTTCAGTTTTCTATCCGAAATCATGGATGTGCTATAGAGTTGTGGTTTGTGTTGGTGGGTTTGGGGGTTATTATTTTCTATTTCCTTTCAATCTTCTTGCTAGCCAAAATGCCTGAACTCTTTTTTTGCTCAAACTCTCTAAAAATGTCCAGAAACAAGACCTGGAAAGTTTTATCCCCAAACGAACAAGTTTAGGAAAATCAGCTCAATGAAAAAGGCCCTTTAGAATGGAAATACAGTGAGTAACCTTAACTGTATCTATTACTATTCATGCATTCCAGCCATGACTGGTTATATATATGTTGAGATAAGTTTTTGAAGTAATTATAACTGTTTGTAAAACTAAAAAAAAATAAAGGAATATGGTTTTGGTGTGGCAGTTATGTCTAGGTGATCAGGTTGTTACTGGGATATGAAATGTGAATGATAAAAAAACAACAACAGAAAACATGAGTAGTAATTAGAGATATTACAGACTTTCTTCACACCAGCCCAACAACAATCTCATTTGAATCCAGCAGCAGGAAGCCTCTTGGGAAGTTGTGTTTTGAGTTCACTTCTTAGCTTCCCCACCCATGTAGAGAGACAAAGAGGTTGCCACTGCCTGAATGGATAGGCAAGAAGGAAGGAAGGAACGAGGTGTGAGCAGGGTACGTGTATGCCCAGGTGGAAAGATCAGATAACAGGTGGGGAGCTGGACAGAGTCCCACAGTTCCCATAGAATTTCCTATCTGGCCAAAACCTGGAAAGATATTTAAATATTGCGTTGAAAGCCTAATTTCATGAGATTTCCAGTCTGATGATTAGCTAAACTCGAGACTGGTCAGTTAGGATACTTAACCAAAGCAAACTTTTGAAACCTCAAGGTTCATAGAATCAGAGAAATGTAAGACTGACAGGAACTTTGAGAGGTCACCAAGTCCAGCTCCATCTTTCACTGGTTGTTCATATGGAGGTGTTCAATGGTCTATTTGAAATATTAGTGGTCTTCTCTGGTTCTTGGTGGACAGGTGACCAGTCCTCCCTCAATCTGTGACAAAGCCTACAGCAATACTTTTATCTAATGACTAGAGAGTGTATTGAATTTAAAGTTTGAATGGCTCTATAAGTGGTCTGCCTTGTGTAAGTATACTTTAAAAGAGTAAATTTTTGATGATCAGAAAGTAGATCAATAAGAAGATTCACTATACAGTCATTCAGCAGAGACTTTAGATGGTTAATAGAATAGCACTGAGTTTTCAGGTCTCTAGATGCCAGATGATGGACTGCATGTCCTATGTGTTTGTCTCAGGAGAGGGAGCGAACAGAGAATAGGAAATAATTGAATAACTCAGAACAGATGAAATCAGATGAGACCTACTTGCCGATGCATTGTGAGTGTGTATCTCCCTCTGACAGGTACGTCTAATGGCAAAGCCACAACGGTCAGATTCAAGTGAGAACACCTACCTTTTAAAAAAATATGCAAGAAAATAATTAGAACACAGTTGATTATTTCTTCATTCATTTCTTATTGAAAACTTTTTGGGCTTCGAGAGCAGTCATGAAAATAATTAACATATATGTTGTTATGAAGACAACAGCTACAAAAATCCATTTTGAGCAAACTTCCAATCAGTCTTTCTTACCAAACTCCATTTGTGCTAGCTTCAAAGATCACTTATTTTGTCTTTAATTTGTAATTCCTCTCTTCTGCTTCCAAATTGCTCATAGCAGTCTATTGCCAGATCAACCCTAACGCCATCAAAGGTATTTCTTTTCCCTTCCAGAAAACCATAATCATGCACTTGACATGAGTAACTCTGGCATAACAAGTTAATTACTATAATAGACATTTAATGTTTATATCCACTATACATAGAAATATGAATACTCCAGGAAAACAACAAGATGCATTTGTACCACCATGTTGCGTTTTCTTTCTCAGTTCTTCATTTTTCTTTGTTTTGCCCCAGTCTGCTTTATCATACAGTCTGCATTGAGAGGATTGGTTATAAATTTTATGCCTGCCACTACAATTCTGTATGGAGCTCTCAAAGAATTTTTACTAGAAATCACTCTGATAATTAGGGAATTTCTGTTGTAAAGTCTGCACCATTGAAGTCACGGAAGTTTTGCCACTGGTTTCAATGAGAGCAAGATCAAGCCTTTAGTATTGTTCCTAAGAGCTGTGACTAGATTTTCAGTTGGCTACATGTGGAGGCGGTTTCATGATACATTCTGAAAGTATAAGGTTCAGGGAAATTTTCACACATGTCCAAACTCAGCTTTACCGAATGGTGCCATGCAGCAGCGTTGCAATGTTCTGACAATGTAAACAGTTACAGATGGTTGGCACTGAGTCATTCCCATCATTCCCAAGATATTTGGCAGCATATACCATGGGGATTTTTTCTCCCTCTCATCAACACTTAAATTTCTGCTAACCCCCCCCCCCCTTTTTTTTTTTTAGTTCATCCTTACTGTGCTCACACATGGATTAAGTTATTGACATGTTTAATATTCTCTTCTTTTTGTTCATGGGCACTTTAAGTGCTTTTGAGCAGCAAGGAACTGACACTTCCAAAGTTCTTAAAATCCCTTCGTTTTATATCCAGAAAAGCCAGGAAAGCTGCAGATGGCTAAAGCATTACTGTAATGTATATTTTCCTTTTTGTATTGCTGTTTTGTTCATTTAGACACTAGTATGAGTCGATATCACGTCCAGTGGTTCCCAGAATCCTGTGTGCACAATGAAACTAAAGGGCCTGAAAAAGCAACTGGCCTGACCTATGTAAGTTGAAATTCAGTCCCTTGCTTAACTTGAAGTGGTTTTCAGTCATTGGGTATGGTGGGAAAGGAAGAGGGAAGTGATATGTAATAGCATGCAGAATGTTTTATACCTGTCATTGCTACAGTAGGAGTGGGTTTTTTTTACTTCACTGCAGAGTAGTGATATATTTGGCTTTGTTGATTTAACCAACATGAAAGGTAATCTAAATGAATGTACTGCATTCAAATGCTTTACGTGGGTATCTGAAGTGTTCATATTACACTACAAGGCAAACCTGTTTGTACAATGCATATATGCTTATCAGTATCTAGGTCAACAGGGACCTGATCCATGATTAGCACCCCGGGAACCACTACTATACAATTACTGAATATTAATCTAAATAAGCAGCTAGGCTTGTTTTCAGACATAGAGAGGATCCATATGCAAGGCTCCCCCTGAGAAGAGCAAGAGATGAAGAAAAGAGCCTCACATTATAGATGCTAGACATTAACGCTGGAAGATGCAAAGATATCACAGTGATTCTCCATCACTAGCAATTTTAAAATGAAGATTGGATTTTTTTAAAATGTATGCTTTAGTTCAAACAGGAATTAAATTAGGGGAAGTCTTATGGCCTGTATTATGCAGTAAGTCACACTAGATGATCACAGTGGTCCCGTCTGGCCTTACAGTCGATGAGTGGTGCAGTATAAGAACCTGAATAGAAGAGAGAAAGATTCTAAATTACTATAGTTCTCTATAATTAAATATTATATCCCAATTATATTTTAGCAATGGCATTTCTTCCTACTGAATGTATTATCCAATCTAGTATCACTCTACTCAAGTAATATGTTATACAAATATTACATTACTGAAATGTCAAGTCAGTGAATAATGAAGGAAACTCAATATAAGAAAACGTGATCAGCCTTTCTTTTTTACCCTGTGCTATAATAAGAAGTCAACTCACTGAAGTTAATGGCAAGTAAAGTGAGACTAAATCAAAGGGAATAGTTGTAATTTACTGCTGTCAGAGAGTCAAATACTGTACATGGATTTAAAAAGAGGATAGATAATTTTGTAATCAGTAACAACATTTGGAGTTATGCATGCTAAGGTAAGGGAAAGCTAATATAATTAAATAAGTTTTATTGCCACTAGAGGTCAGGAAAGATTTTTTTCTCTCCATGAATAGCATTGCACAACTGGCCAGGTGCATTATGGTTTTTTGGTTTTCCTGTAAATTATTTTACAGTGATTAGTCTAGTCTGATTTGGCAAACCCTGTGTTTATTTGTAAGTTCCAATCAATACATTGAGATATTGAATATTATGCTAAAATAGTTAAGAAACTACCTTCAATAAACACATGGTTGCAAAGGGCCTGATGCTGAAAACCATACTTCCTTTGGGTCTGATCCTGCTTCCGGTGATGTCAATGGCAAAACTCCCATAGACTTTACTAGATGTACAATCTGGCTCTTGAATAATCTTAAGTAGGAAATACAGGAGTCAGGTTTGCAGGATCAGCTTCTAATACTGTAATATTCTACTTCCGATATATTCTGAGCAATCTGATGTGATAAATAAGGGGCCTAGTCCTACAGTACTTACTCATGCCAATAGTTACCTCAGCATCAAAGTGGAGATTTGTTTACAAGTGCTGTTCTAAAAGGACTGCACTGGAATGTTTGAGTAATCCATTATTCATGCACTTTTCATGTATGCAGTGTTCCTGTAGCCGTGCTGGTCCCAGGATATTAGAGAGACAAGGTGGGTGAGGAAATATCTTTTATTGGCCCAACTTCTGTTGATGAGAGAGACAAGTGTTCGAGCTTACACAGAGCTCTTCTTCAGGTCTGGGAAAGGAACTCACAGTGTCACAGCTAAATACAAGGTTTGAACAGATTGTTTAGCATAAGTAGCTAACGCATATTTTAAGGGATCATTCAAGGTGAAGTGGCCTGTTAAAATATGTTGAAATATGTGTTAACTACTTATGCTAAACAATCTGTTCAAAGCTTGTATTTAGCTATGACACTTTGAGATAGTTTCCCAGACCTGAAGAAGAGCTTTGTGTAAGCGCATAAGCTTGTCTCTCTCACCAACAGAAGTTGGTCCAATAAATGATATTACCTCACCCACCTTGTCTCTCTAATGCACTTTCCATGTCAGTTATGAGAAAATTTACTTAGTTTAGCTCTAACACTCTTCAGCTGTTTTCAAACACAGAGTACAAAAATTTTAGAAACACCTAAGTACTGTAAAGAACTGAAAATCAATGAGACTTGGAGATCCTAAGTCACTTAGGTGACTTTTGGAAATTTTACCAGAGGCTAGAATTTCTCTTATTAAACTTGCTTTGAACAAAAACATGTAGGCGGGGATTTTCAAAAGTATCAGGGCTCTTGTTTAGTTGTTACCTTAAAGATATCATTCTACATATAACAGTGTTTTATTGCTCAGTTGTGGATCCTTTTCTGCTTAGAGGAATAACGTGCTATATCAAAGGGTGGAAATAGGATGTCCTCAAGGAAAGATGTATAAGGCCTTCTTGGGATTTGTATGCACATTAAAAGGAGTTCTTAAATGTAGACTAAACCTGTCTTTCATCTCAGCTTAAATAATCTTCCTTACATTTATTTAATTGGATTAGCATTTTTCATCCTCACACTGCCATTCCCCACTGCCATCATGTCAAGGGAGTGTTCCTTGTGTTAGAAGTTAGCTACTTTGATGCAGCATGACTAAGGTATTGTATAGGATTGAAGAAAGTATCCAACCACCATAATAATGTTTTCTGATTATAATTGAATAATAATATAGGCAATATTTGCTTTGTTCTCTGAATAAAAACCACATTTGCATGTGCTAATCATGTAGAGAAAAATACACTTGACTAGGAAAAAAAACCATTTAATCTTATGCCAACATTATGGTTTTAAGAAAAGGTTTATTCGCAGCATATACTGTTTTTCTTGGTCTAGGAAAACTACATAATTCTTCAGGACCTGTCATTTTCATGTAAATATAAAGTGACCATTCAGCCAGCAAGATCTAAAGGTCGTTTGAAGGCTGAAAGTATTTTCTTTACCACACCACCTTGCTCTGCTCTTAAAGGAAAAAACCACAAGCACATTAGTTGTCCTGCTGAAGGAGGTAAGTCACGGTCTGAAGCACTTGCAGAGTAGATTTCAAGTGCACTTCTAGGCACTCAAAAACAAGTTTTGTAAAGCAATTCTCAAATGTGTTTTGAAAGACTCAGAATAAGTAGGGGAGACTTATTTTTGTGTCTCTGGATGTCCAGGTAATTACCAGGATATCCTGGTAAGTAATGTTTTTCAACATTAAAGAGTCATTGAATTCTTTTAGTAGGAAATTCGTCTAACAAACACTTTCAAAAATTTTCCTTGTTACAAATGCAATCAAATTAAATACATAGGGGTGTAGTTTTACCAACATGACAAGGTTATCATAGTATTGGTTGATCACTTAGATAAGAAAAGGAGTACTTGTGGCACCTTAGAGACTAACCAATTTATTTGAGCATGAGCTTTCGTGAGCTACAGCTGTAGCTCACGAAAGCTCATGCTCAAATAAATTGGTTAGTCTCTAAGGTGCCACAAGTACTCCTTTTCTTTTTGCGAATACAGACTAACACGGCTGTTACTCTGAAACCTGTCACTTAGATAAGAATTTCAGGGGATTATTCAAGTATATATTGTAGCAGTATTATGATTTATATTGCTATTCTTTTTTTAAGGACTTGTTTGTGCTGGAAAGTTTTATCAGTTATACAGATATAATTATACAAATGTTAGTTATACCTTTATAATCCACCTTGTGAATACTCTTATTCCAGTGTAAGAGTGGCTGTTTTTGGTTTAACTTAACCCCTTTCCCAAATAAGCTATATAAAAATAAAATAAAATTAAAATTAACAAAGCACTTTTATACTGGTATAAATGTCCACACAGAGAGTTATACTGGAATAACTGTATCAGTTTAAATTCAAACCCTAGGTTATATCCAAAACTATTTTCCTGTGCTGACAAGGCCTAAGGCTGTATGTTTTAATTGCCAGTGCTTTGCACCTTATGTAGTTATTTACACCTTTCCAAAGTGAGTGTAAAATGCTCCCATTTTGAATTGGCAGATTGTATACTACTTTGCATTCACTTTGCACAGGTAAGTGACCAGACAAAATACAAGTCAGTTAATAATCAAGCCATGGGACTATACTATACTTTTTACCAGATGCAATAATGAGAAGTTACCTTAAAACTCTCCTAAATTAGAGTTTATGCTGTTCCCTCTTCAGAAGTATCTTTACCTTTAAGAAAAGAGGTTGCAACAAGTTGGCAGAGTCCTGAGTAAACTAGATAAAGAAATGCAAAAGAAATGCACATCAAGAAGCAGACTGTGACTCTGGGATCTCAAGCTATATTAACAATATTACCAGCAGGACAGTGGGGTGGGAGGAGGTATTGTTTTATGATCTCTGTGTGTATATAAAGTCTGCTGCAGTTTCCACGGTATGCATCTGATGAAGTGAGCTGTAGCTCACGAAAGCTCATGCTCAAATAAATTGGTTAGTCTCTAAGGTGCCACAAGTACTCCTTTTCTTTTTGCGAATACAGACTAACACGGTTGTTACTCTGAAATATTTCAGCTGTTCCTCAAAATTTAACTCATCCTCTTGCCTCAAATTTTTGCAGCATCAGTTCTCCCTAAAGTGCTGGCCAAACCCGAGAATCTATCTGCCTCTTTCATTGTTCAGGAAGTAAATATTACTGGTCACTTTTCATGGAAGATATCAAAGGCAAATCTTCATCAGCCCATGACAGGGTTTCAAGTCACCTGGGCAGAGGTTACTACAGAGAGCAGACAAAACAGCTTACCCAACAGCATCATTTCCCAATCACAGATACTGCCAGCAGTAAGTCTGTTTTCTTTTCATTGCTGGGGGCATTGCATGTTTGTGTGCATGGCTAATTTTGTATTTTTAGTCATGATTTAGCTGCCAGGCACCATTGCTTTCTCTGGTTCCGCATATGTGTCTGAGCAGGAAATGGGTTCACTTTTCCCCCTTGTTTGGGATACATGTCCGGTACAACTGCTCATCTTGATGACACATCAAACATTGTAATGTGTGTGATTGTCAAATTAGCAACCAAATTTGAGATATACCTTAATGAAGGCAAAGATCGTCTAGGCAGCAGAAGATATTTTTCTTTTGATGATCAGGCTGCTCTGTTCACAGGATAGTAAGGATTTGTTAATTCTTTGTTCTCCAGGATGAGAAAATTAGTGGAGTTACCCTGAATGCAAGATAATTTCTCTCTCCTTTGTATTAACCTTCTCTCTGCTCCATCTGGATATATGCTTCATGGAAAATAAAGCTCTTCTCCCTTTTCTGCAAATGTGTACCAAGGTATAAAGGGACACATCCTCACACTAACAGAGAGGGGACTAACAAGTTTCTCAGGACCTGTTCAACACTAACAAGATGCAGCTGTGAGACTTGTTCTGCTGGAGTGGGCGGGGAAAGGGAGGGAGGAGCTTAAAAGGGAAAAGCTGCCTCAGGAAGGGCTGGGGGAAGAGGAAAAGGCTGCCCAGCTGAGAGGGAGATATCAATAAGCCTCATTGCTCCTGAAGCTATGCAACCCAGCCTCAGAGCAGCATGTCCCATGGAGGGGCTGGAGGTAGACCCTGTTTAGACTAAGCTGAAAGGGCTGACTCTGGAAGACTGACTGAGATCAAGGTCACCCTCCCTTCTCTTTAATTTCCCACAGACTCCCCTCTCCCAGAAGGGAAGAAAGAAGGGAGGGAACTTTTCTTTAGTTTGTTTGCTCCAAGAAGCCCCTTGGACATCTCTCAGGAGGTGGGAGAAAGACATTGCAAGGACCTGAAGCAGGGTCTGGTGGGGACTTGAGGGGATTCCTGCCCCCCTTATAGGAACAGTTAAATAATGGCAATTCAAAATAGAACTAGATCTCTCCTCATATAAAGTGGGAGAAGACTTAACTTGCACTATTCCCCCTTTTCTTTGGAAGGGCTCCTTTGCTGGCTTCAGTTCCTCCCATGGTAGCAGCAGCAGGAGGGAGGATATTCAAGAGGTGTTGCCAACTCCACCAGAGGCAGAGATTGCTACTAAGCAACTAGGGCCTGATCCAAAGCCCAAGAAAGACAGTGGTCTTTACATTGACTTCAGTGAGCTAGATCAGGACAAGTAGCTGAGTACACTTTAAATGCTCTGTCTGTTGCCTGCCAGAAGATATTTCTGTGCCAGTTCCTGGAATGCTAGGTGTAGCTATCAGGTGGAGCTTACTTTGTGTTTGTACAGTGTTTGGTTCCACAGATCTTAGTTTAATGCCACTAGTCCAGTCCTAGGACTAGTCCGATGGATGGCTGTCTGGTGATTCAGCAGCCAAACTAACTTGGGAAGAAGTTGAATTGAAGGTCTGATTCTCCACTGTATTTCCTTGAGTCATTTACAAGTGTGCATTCTCATTTTACACCTAATCTGCACTTATTTGTCTGGCTGTAAATGATCGTACAAGCTGCAAAGCAGTAAAAAGTCTGGCCCAGAGTTAATTAATATTCCATCTCTCACCACTTCAAAAATGGGATTAAAAATTAGGGGCCAGATCATTAGTCTGGGTAGCTGAGTGGATCTATACTAATTTTCACCAGCTGAGGCTCTTGCCCTTGACTCAAAAAGGGCATGAGTTTACAAATCAATGGCAACCAAAGTCAGACATTGGCTTCTATAAAATATTTTATGAGATGTACAATGTACTTGTTAACTGAAAGAAAACCATAAAACCTAGAAATAAACTCCATTCATGGCACTGACACTTTAATTTCAGGAAACCGACTAGAAAATTGAAGTTGGAAGTATCTGGAAGTGGAATCACAAAATGTACAAGTGAAATCTTAACTATAGGGAGAGCTGTATTTTAAGGGAAAGGGGGGGAATATCCTAAAGGTGAACTCAACGGATATGTTTACACTAGAAACATCACAGCTTCAGGGCTACAGCTGTGCCACGGTAGCACTGACTCTTACTACAGTGACAAAGGGTTCTTCCGTTGACCTAGCTGAGTCTACACTAGGGTCACGGTTGGCTTAACTACCTCTCTCATTGGTATGAATGTAGCTAGGTTGACCTAAGATCTATGTGTAGACCAGACCAGAGAACTGGCTTTATTTCCAATTCTTGCTCTGCCAAGTATTTTTTGATACCAACTCTTTAGGAATATGCTAACCAAACCAAAAGAGTAGTGAACTAAATAATAAATGTACAAAATCTTTAATATAAAACCTTAAGAAAACAAGCTGTGGGAATTGCAACACGGTTTTTAAAAAAGTATGTATGTGAGGAAAAAAAAGTATCTACTTAATGTACAATTTCCGGATGGAGCAATTGTCTATTATTTCTGGTAGACATAAGAATTTATTCTATTCATACATTTTTAGGATCATTATGTGCTGACTGTCCCCAACCTGAGGCCATCAACACTTTACCGATTAGAAGTGCAAGTGCTGACAACAGGCGGGGAGGGGCCAGCTACAATAAAATCTTTCCGAACACCTGATCTGCTGCCATCTTCATCCCACAGTAAGTGTTGTGACCTGACATAAAAGTATTTGGACTATGTATATGCAGAGAAAGGCTCTTAAAACATTGTCTACCGCAACAATTAAAACAAAGTCCTGGGGTTCTACTGCTCTAACCCTTTATACAGTGAGTAGTCTTAAACTGTTCTGTTTTTAGAGATATTATGGATTCCAGGGATATTCCCTATAACTAAAATGGAGAATCCTGCTGGAACATTTAATGGCTCTGAAACCAGAATGAACTTCTTAATTGCATCCACTGTATATTTACTGCACAGTTTTTGTTGTATTTCCCCCATATATAAATACATATAAAAGGAAAGTGAACCCAATAATTTTAAAATATTTAGCGCGTAAATAATGCTAGTGTTTCTCATAATCACTTTCTTCCCTCTAATGTAACACTGCAAATTTGCACAAGGTTTACTACAAACAATGGCTTAAAAAAAATTCAGAGCCACAAACTGCTAACCAAGGGACATTGGTAAATACTCTGTTATGATATCTAATGCTCAGTTACACAAATATTGGTTCAGGTTAAAAACAAACAATCTGCCTATTTGGTATTATAGGCTAAAATGGTAGCTCAGATTATCAGTCTCCAAAACCTGTTAAATCCAGGTTTCTTTCTTTCTTTCTTTCTTTCTTTCTTTCTTTCTTTCTTTCTTTCTTTCTTTCTTTCTTTCTTTCTTTCTTTCTTTCTTTCTTTCTTTCTTTCGGGGGGAGGGGAGAAACTGCAAAAAGGTAGTTTAAGTGATCTGGTGATATTACTTCAGGGTCATGTCGAGGCCATTGCAAAGTATTGTAGCGAAGAAACTACACGTGTGCACAGCCAGTGCATTGCTTTGTGAGAAATCTGTGGATAAGAAATCTGGGATACAGAGGTGCTGTAGAGAGAAATGCAAGCAGTAAATCGCTGGCTGAATTTAGGAATGAAGGGTTCTACAGCAATCAAAGGTTTAGAATACAGAGTATCTGACTTCTTGGTTATCTTGAAATCCAGACTAGATTAGAAGTGATCCAAAGCCTGTACCGTGTCCTGGCTTTCTGATGACCTATATGCAACACTTAAGAGGTGCACAATTAGTTCTTATCAATGTTTCCAGTCAAAGCCCTGAGTTGTAGAGTATTTGCCACTGATTTCAACTGAAGTTTACATAGTAATATATGAACTGTGGTTATTTTCTTCTCCCCCACAAAGACTATGCCCCCAAGCCATTGCACATTATTTCAGTTAATATTGTAAATTGATTGCACAATATAAACAAAAAAGGCAAATTATATTACTCATTAGACAATAAATGCTACCTACATTTATTTTTGCCCACATTTTAATGCAGTTAGATTTTAAGAAGCTGCTTACAACAAAATACTATTTTCTGAGCATTTAGAATAAGGCAGCTTAATTTTATGGGAACCCAAGAAATATCGAAGAAATTCGTCCTGATCCGACAAAATAATTGACCTGCTTGGATCCTTCCACCCTTGCAGAATTCCACTGAAGTCATATGAACAGTGCGTGGGCGTGTGTCAGCACAGGCAGAGTGTTTTGCAGGTTCAGGGCCTTGTATGCAATTACTCCACTGAAAGGATGGATGGTCCAGTGGCAAACTGGGCTGTAAGAGACTCCGCTTCTAGTCTTGCTCTGCTGCAGACATTCTGTGTAAGTCACCTGGTCTTTCAGTTCTCTGCCTGTAAAAGGGGGCTAACAGCACGGCCCTGCCTTATAGAGGGGTTGTGGGGATAAAAGCGTCAAAGATTGGGAGGTTCTCAAATAGTACGGTGATGAAGGCCTAATTATTTTATTGTCTATACAGCAAAGGTGAATTCCCTTTCTTCTTTACTTAGGGTCTCATCTGAAACAGCACCATCCACATCACTACAAGCCACCCCCAGAAAAATACTAGACTGCTTCACATAATTAAACAAATCACTGAGAGAAAAACTGAGCTCTCACAAGAAGACCAGAAAAATTCACATCTGTAGGAATAATAAATCGTTTTTTTCCAGTGGAAGTTATCATCCTGTATGATTTGTAACTACTTCTACATAGTTTAAGCATGAAGAATAGTATTTGTACCAATGCCAGGATGAAATGTACAGCAACTATCCTGACAGTACCACCCCTATTCTGCTAAGTGAAGATTGCATCCAATTCAACACATCTGAGAAACATCAAATGTATGTTTGTTGTAATAACATTTTATTTCCTAGGTTTAAAGTAGATTGAAAGGGTGCAGTGAATAGCAGAGGGTTTTGTTTTGCTAATCTTTATAACAATATCTGAGACATTGTTCTTTTATATATACATAGCTTTGAAAGCCAGAGGCCAGATCTTCAGCTGGGGTAAATTAGCATCTGTCACTTGAACTCAGTGGAGCTGAGCCAATTTATGTCAGCTAAACCTATACAGTAAATGCAGTTTGCCATTAAAGGAGATCTCCATTTACCTAAAATAAGTGCACAACCAAATAAGTAGCAATAATAGATGCACGCAGTTCAGTCTGCAATGGAAACTACTATTAACTTAGCAACAAAAAAAGTAGATCATACTAGCTGATGTATTTCATTAGTAATATATCTATATTTTGTGTGGAAATGGTACCATGAAGTTCTCTCCTTAACAAAATGTGTTAACAAGGGAGATTTTCAAAGGCACAAATGGCAGTTGGTGCCTGACTTCCATTGACGTTCTGTAGTAGCTGGACACATGCCTTTGAAAATCTCCCCCATTTTTTTTTTTTAATATTTTGAAGAGAACTCTGTATTTTCCCTGTTAGAGAACTAAATAGTGAATGTTCACATTTTAGACATGAACGTTCCAAGGCACATGTTATGTTACTTTGGGGTTTCTTTGGCTTTTTGATGTGCATATCTATTTTCCCCGAGGATCTTTTGAACAGCAGAATGGATGTGCTGGCTACATGGTACTCCGCTCATAGAATTAAGTGACAATACATTGATGTCTGGAAGTCATTGGCTTGTAATTTATTTGAATGCATTTTTCAAATTCAAGCATGAAGGTTACCCTGTTTTTTAACCATAAGGGAATGCAGATGACCTTATTGTGAAATGTAAACAGAGTAATTTGCCACACAGAGAGACAGTCTTTAATAGTAAAGAGAAACTGCTTGGATTTATAATCAGAATGATGGGAAATTTCTCTCTACAAATAATCCTGATGACGCAACCTCTTGTCCAAAAAATTGCTGTCTGTGCATTCTCATGTGCAAATTCTATTACCCATCTTTAAATGAGGATAATACATCTCAAGCTTTCTGTAACTTGAAATTCACAAATACTTTCATGGAATCCCCCAACAACAAGCACCACAAAAATGAACCCAAATCTGACTAAAGATAAAGTTTCTGTACTTGACTTCTTCCTGAGATACCCCAAGAAGTGGAAATACTCTTTGTCACAACAACAATAAATATTCTGAAGAACACCAAATAAAAAGATAAACATATGTGCTTGAAACTGAAAGAGCATGGTTATGCTCAGTATAGCATAGCACAGAAGAAATTCAAATACAGATCATCTATATAGAAAAGGTTTGACCAGGCTGACGATACCAAGAGTCAAGAGCCCCATTGCAATTTCTGACTATTTTTTTCCTTCAATTTTTCCAGCATTCGAATTTTTTTTTTTAAAAAAAAGACAACTCAGATTACTGCATTAATTCTACCATTCTCTTTCTATTTTCCCTGGTACCTTTTTGATTTATGCACCCATGGAGCAAATAACTTCACAAAGCTGTCTTTAGGGTACAAGTCTTGGGCCTTGGATAGTTACTTTATGAGGTATTAAGAGCTGTTCATACTTTGGAACTACAAAAAAACAAACAAACGAAAAAAAGAAACCCACCCCACATACCACAACTTCTCTTCCCTATTACATAATGTGAGCAAGCTTTGAAGGGAACTGGAACTGACAGTAGACAGAAGGTCAACTATTTTCACCCAGCTGAAATCTGACATGCATCTAGGTACACAGGTCTTCAGACATAAATTACTAAGTCTATGCAATTTGAATAGGACCAATGCCTGGCACCACTTATACATTTAAATTACATAGGACATAAGTAAGGCTAGGAAAGTGCTATGGGAGTTAGATTGTGGCACCTAATTCCCCTAGGTTTCTCTGAAACATTCAGCCTAAACTTTTTGGCCAGACTCTCTTCTCAGTAATGCTGGAATAAATCTAGAATAAATTGACTGATGTTAACGAAGTTATGCTGAATTCACATTGATGCAACTGAGTGCAGAATTTGTGTCTCTGTCTTTTTTAAGCCAACATCTATGACAAACCTTGGATTCAAGAAGATAGAAATTGGCAAATTAACAGCTCTTGATTATTATATGAAAGGTCTTGATTATTGAGTGGAATGCCATATTCCTCAAAATGGTTTGAGCTGCTTGCTAGATTTGTTATTTTTTCTTAATTGGATGTTTCAGGAGGAGACTAAAGTTCATTCAAATATTTATAAAATAGTCTGGAGGTTTTTATATATTTATATAAAGATAAATTATTTATTATAGGACCAGTCAGCCGAACTCAGGCAAAACTGTCATTGAAGAACTGCTATTGAATTTTGCCTGAGTAAGGCCAGTAGGATTTGACTCTTTATATCTTGGAGAAAAAGGTGAAGGGCATGGGAGTGGAATGAACAGATTATAGTTTATAAACAGATTAAGACTTTAATCTTGCTCTTTAATAATCAGTTCCTCAACTCAACATTCAGCTATAGAAATTTCATGGGAATAAATGATCCTGAAATTATAAGAGTCAACCAAACCATCAACAAATGGGACATTAGATTATATCTTGTTTGTTCTTAAATATCAGCCATTTTCATATAATTATTTGAATTTAACATCATATATTTGAAGACTTTTATGCCTAGATCCAGTTGGAGTTAGGCACCTCAGTACCTTGAGGATGTGGGTCTTAGTGTCTAATTCATAAATCCTCATTTACTTAATTGCACAGGGTATATTACAGTTCACCTATTTGACTAGCCTAAATCATGCTAACATTGCATTCAGCAATGGAGTTTGAAATCACTACTTGAGATTTTTAGTTAAAGATTTTTTTTCTCAGTTTTTCTCAGTTTCTCAGTAATAAAGATCAAATATGGATAGTGGGATATTTCTAGGTATGCTGCACTTTTACACCCATATATTACTAACTTACTTAGCATACTATTCTGATTGATTTATCAGTTAAATCCTGGATGTCATATATTTTGTTTGCTAATGGAAAATTATAGGATTATTCCATTTTTGCTCTAACATTTTTTTATGCATATGAAACTAGTTTTTACATTGAATACTGTTTAAGAATGAGAATTTTTTTTCTTATGGCAGTTAATTTTTGATAGAGCAGATCAAGAACTAGAAAATATTTCTGTCTTAAAACTTAAAAGGAGAAAGGTAGAACCATACTAATAGGGTGCCAGGTGGTGTTCACTGGGAATATGGCTGAAGGAGACAAGAACTTCTTACAAATAAAAGGGCTGCATTGCAAGATACTAAACACCCTCAACTTTCATAGCATTCATCTGGAGTTGAGGGCACAATGCAGCGACTCACAGGTGGCACTAGTACCTTGCAAGATCACGCACAAAATCAAAGAAACACTGGTCTGGTCTTGCGCCATGAATGCAAATGGAAATTTTACTATTGCCTTCAGTGGAAGCAGGATTGAGGCTGACATACTCCATGAGCCTAATCTGAATTCCTTTCCTACCCAAGACTCTCACTGAAATCAATCAGAGTTCTGGATATAGAGGTCCTGCTTCAGGAAAGCATTGCTATTCAGGACAGAACTTAAGCACATGTTTAACTGCATTGATGTTAATAGAACATAAGCACATGTTTAAATTAAACATGTGCTTAATTTCTGTCTTGAATAGGAATGGATTTAAGCACTCCCTTAAGTGCTGTCCTAAATCAGCGCCTTAAAGAACAAAGGATAAGGTCCAGACTGTTTTAAATCCCTTGTACAACACTCTTAGAAAATTTATTTTTGCCCTATGTATCTGTAAAGGTAGCTGTGATAGTGACATATTTATTAATTCCTTTTCTTTCCCTGTATGCCAAGTATATTCTGACATTTTTATCAGTACCTGTGAACATCAATTAGTATAAATACTGTTATGCAAACTTGTGCATTGTAACCTGGAATCTGATGCTAATAAGCTGTTGCATGTAGTTTAAATAAATAACTAAAAACTTTATTTAAAAATGTAAATGAATACCTGCAGATGTGGATGGTGGTTATATATGGTTTTGCATGCCCAAACTCATTGTTCAGTTATAGGCATGAAGTGTAATGACTGTCTTAGCTCTACTGAATATATTAGTAAGGTACAATTTACAAAGTAATTAACAGAGGTCTATATGTGAAATAATTTTTCCTTTTTACTTAATGATATTATAATGCAGAGATGACAGAACTACTTGTCTGTTGCCCAAATTGGCTGTAGAAATTATGTTCCTATAACTGTCATTTAAAGTCAATATTTATTTATGTATGTGTGTGTCTGTCATGTTATTTAGAGCAAAAATGCTTCTTGTAAAAACATTTTGTAAAAAACAAATGTAATTGTAAATAGAGTATGATATTCTGTTACTCGGTATTTTCATGTTTAGAATTTGTACATACTGTTTAAGTAATAAACTATCCTGCTATGTGGAAATGTAGCTTTATTATCTCCTGCAGACAGAGCTTATGCTTTTGCTTCTATTAATTCCTAGTCTTATCCTCTTCTTCCATAAGTCGGCTTCAAACTGCATATCTTTTCTGTGTCCATGTGTCTCATATCAGGTTCTGGAGAATGTTCATGAGAGAGCATCCTATTTTAATTAAGTATTTCAGAGCTTGACAGTCATCACCTCACAAGGCTTTCATCACATTTGGAATCATTTTTTATAGTGTCAAAGCAGAAACCGTTAACACCAACTTCTGCAGTATCGTGGTTTTTTACTTTTGGAAGTGGTCTCAAAAATCTCACACTACATTGGGATTTCACATGAGGGCTTTATATTCTGAAACAGTTACTTTCCGGCTACAATCCTTCAGTAGAAAAATTCAACAGTGTTGCTGTTTAATATAAGAGAACACAGTGACAGGTGCAGGTTTACATCAATGTAACGCTGCTAAATTCGACCTAAAGTCCTAGTATAGACCAGGGCTGAGTGATGAAGAGGGAGCTACCTGACTCCAGAGAGAGCGAGAGAGCAAGGCCATGGGATGAGAAACCAAAGGAGGGGTATCGGACTGGTTCTTAGCTAATCCCCGATGAGCCACAAGGAGATACCCCAGCAGTGAGTACTGAAGCTTGTGATAGAGGGTCAGGTTTCCAATGTGAATACTCACTGATAAGTCTCTGCCCACAAACATTCAAAGTCAGGTTTAAAATCTCTTTTCAAACATATTCTGTAACATTTGCTTTCAATTTAAACATCACAGAATCTCTGTGAATATGTCTGCAAGTATTACGTAACTTCTTAGCTAGAAAACTCAGAAGATGAGCACAGAAAGACAGGGAAAGTGAGCAAAAACAATAGCAGCAGAATTCCTCTATTTGCAATAACATTTCTGGGAAACTGCAGTATTCACTTAGCACTATGGCTCGCACTTCTAGTCTACGTTGTGCATCGGCTTGCTTTCTTTTAGAGTTTGCATTGGAAGCTTGCTGTGGGAAGCTAATGTTAATTCTTGTGAAGCCCCTTTTATAGTGTCCTTACAGCACAATGTTCACTGAACCTTAGAGAACCATGTGCAGTTTTCCTTCCTGGAGCAGAATTCTTGTGTAGGTTTCTTGAATTTGGCTTACTGCATAGTATTTGGCTAACTGACATAACCTACTTTATTGAAGGGCCTAATCCACCACTGAGTTACTGCAGTTTTACAAAAAAAGAAAAGGAGTACTTGTGCCACCTTAGAGACTAACCGATTTATTTGAGCATAAGCTTTTGTGAGCTACAGCTCACTTCATCGGATGCATTCAGTGAAAAATACAGTGGGGAGATTTATATACATAGAGAACATGAAACAACGGGTGTTACCATACACACTGTAACCAGAGTAATCACTTAAGGTGAGCTATTACCAGCAGGACTTTTTGTAGTGATGATCAAGGTGGGGCATTTCCAGCAGTTGACAAGAACGTCTGAGTAACAGTGGGGCATGGGGGGAATAAACATGGGGAAATAGTTTTACTTTGTGTAATGACCCATCCACTCCCAGTCTTTATTCAAGCCTAAGTTAATTGTATCCAGTTTGCAAATTAATTCCAATTCATCAGTCTCTCCTTGGAGTCTGTTTTTGAAGTTCTTTGTTGAAGAATTACAACTTTTAGGTCTGTAATCGAGTGACCAAAGAGATTGAAATGTTCTCCCACTGGTTTTTGAATGTTATAGTTCTTGACGTCTGATTTGTGTCCATTTATTCTTTTACATAGAGACTGTCCAGTTTGACTGATGTACATGGCAGAGGGGCACTACTGGCACATGATGGCAAATATCACATTGGTAGATGTGCAGGTGAACAAGCCTCCGATAGTGTGGCTGATGTTATTAGGCCCTGTGATGGTGTCTCCTGAATAGATATGTGGACACAGTTGGCAACGGGCTTTGTTGCAAGTCTAGGTTCCTGGGTTAGTGGTTCTGTTGTGTGGTGTGTGGTTGCTGGTGAGTATTTGCTTCAAGTTGGGGGGCTGTCTGTAAGCAAGGACTCGCCTGTCTCCCAAGATCTGTGAGAGTGATGGGTTGTCCTTCAGGATAGGTTGTAGATCCTTGATGATGCGTTGGAGAGGTTTTAGTTGGGGACTGAAGGTGACGGCTAGTGGCGTTCTGTTATTTTCTTTGTTGGGCCTGTCCTGCAGTAGGTGACTTCTGGGTACTCTTCTGGCTCTGTCAATCTGTTTCTTCACTTCAGCAGGTGGGTATTGTAGTTGTAAGAATGCTTGATAGAGATCCTGTAGGTGTTTGTCTCTGTCTGAGGGGCTGGAGCAAATGCGGTTGTATCGTACAGCTTGGCTGTAGACGATGGATCATGTGGTGTGGTCTGGATGAAAGCTGAAGGCGTGTAGGTAGGAATAGTGGTCAGTAGGTTTCCGGTATAGGGTGGTGTTTATGTGACCATCGCTTATTAGCACCGTAGTGTCCAGAAAGTGGATCTCTTGTGTGGACTGGTCCAGGCTGAGGTTGATGGTGGGACGGAAATTGTTGAAATCATGGTGGAATTCCTCAAGGGCTTCTTTTGCATGGGTCCAGATGATGAAGATGTCATCAATGTAGCCCAAGTAGAATAGGGGCATTAGGGGACGAGAGCTGAGGAAGAGTTGTTCTAAGTCAGTCATAAAAATGTTGGCATACTGTGGGGCCATGTGGGTACCCATGGCAGTGCCGCTGATTTGAAGGTACACATTGTCACCAAATGTGAAATAGTTATGAGTGAGGACAAAGTCACAAAGTTCAGCCACCAGGTTTGCCGTGATATTATCGGGGACACTGTTCCTGACGGCTTGTAGTCCATCTTTGTGTGGAATGTTGGTGTAGAGGGCTTCTACATCCATAGTGGCCAGGATGGTGTTTTCAGGAAGATCATCGATGGATTGTAGTTTCCTCAGGAAGTCAGTGGTGTCTCGAAGATAGCTGGGAGTGCTGGTAGCGTAGGGCCTGAAGAGGGAGTCTACATAGCCAACTCCTGGAATTGGCCCACCTTGATTATCACTACAAAAAGTTTTTTCCTCCCCCCACTCTCCTGCTGGTAATAGCTCACCTTAAGTGATCACTCTCGTTACAGTGTGTTTGGTAACACCCATTGTTTCATGTTCTCTATGTATATAAATCTCCCCACTGAATGCATCTGATGAAGTGAGCTGTAGCTCACGAAAGCTTATGCTCAAATAAATTTATTAGTCTCTAAGGTACCACAAGTACTCCTTTTCTTTTTACGGATACAGACTAACACGGCTGCTACTCTGAAACCTGCAGTTTTACAGTGGTGAACCAGCCCCATAATCCTTTAAACTCCACTGTCTTTTTGGATTCTCATTTTGTGAAGTTTGTGCTAACATGCCACAATTGTTTTAGCTGAACTTCCCATTAGTGTTTTCTGTTGTGGATCAGCATGACCATTCTGTTGTTGCTGGGTTTGAAATGTAAGGACTTGCCTAAGATAAATTGATAGGACAGCTGTAATGTGCTCCAATTTAATTCTTTTATATTTCTCCTCTCTGCACTGTATGTTACTTCAGCTTTAGACTTGCAATATATTTCCAATAAAGAAAATAAAACCATTGAAATAATAAATCCTCATTCATCGAATGTATTTAATAAGTGATTTAAAGAAACTGTCCTCTTAGCACAGCCATTTTATTTTTACTTGTAAATTTCATATAGCGTACTAGCACTTACAGAATATAGTCTTATTTTGTTATCCTGGCTAATGTATTTGCTATCCATTTTAATGGTAGGCATGCAAGCTACAGTAAATAGTTGAAAATACATTGAAGCATATTGAACTGGGAGGTGTCAACAATGCCTGTAGATTGGCAAACATGGCAAGTACCATAAATTATGCTCAGGTTAGTTTAATACATGACCTCGACTGCAGAGCAAACTGTTTCCTGTTCATCTGCAGAACAGGAGACAGGGATGAATAACAGAGGCAGCTAGATGGACAGATATGCAGAAGGAGCAATATAAGCTCTCATGCCTGGACAATATCAAAAAGCACAAGGCTGACATTTCTTAAATCATCTTTATATGTTTGGTTTCCCACTAACTACTAATGCATACTCAGTCCTTTCGTGCCTATTCCGGAGGTGTCACGCTGATCATTTGCATGTTTGTTCCATACATTGAATCCATAACAAGAAAGGAGATTTTTGTTTGATGGATTTCTGATAAGTTATCCAAACTCACCTTGGGAATCAGACAACAGCAATTGTAGCAGTGTAATTCTAAAAGTGTAGACACTTTATTAACTTCACCTTGGGACATTTTTACGTCCTGCAATTCAAGCTCTGACTGCAGAAAAATAGCAAATTTCAGTTCTGAAAACCACTAGCATTTTTTTCCAGCCTTTTTCTTTTGAAGCCTTTATTAGATTAAGTCTGTATATTTGTAGTAATAACTGTCAATATTCATTAAGGAAGTTTGTTTTCATATCTTAGCTCAATTCTAAAGCAGTAACATAATTTTTTGCTCAAAACCTTGAACCAGTTAATTGTGAAACAATTGAACAAAAGTAACTGAAAAGTCAAATGGTTAATTTAGAAGTGCAAGTATGGGTTTCAATGTAACCAAACATCCATGCTCACACTACCAACAGAATTGCATAAGGAAAATAGTATAGCACACCATGAATAATTGTGTTGTCATTAGGACAAACCAGACAACAAAGCAACTGCCTTTGAAGCAAAAGTATTATGGACTCTTTTATTCCTAGTGTTAACTAGAACTTCAATAAATTTACCAGAGACTGGGCTGAAATTATGGTTCCAATGTCTTCAAGAGTGAAATTCAGGCTGTACTGATCTCACAGAAAATAAAACTTGCAGACTTTACCCATATTTTTCTCTGGGCTTGCAATGCACAGTAAGCCTAGACTAAAACAGCGTGGCGAGCTGTGCAGCCAAGTTTCTAAAGGAACCCAACCTCGTACAGTAGGCTTGTGAGATGGGGCATCGGTCGGAAGCAGGTTTGCTGTTCCATTTTGCTTACAATAAACATTATTAACATTTCTGAAGGATACTTTAAAATCTCTCCCCACTGATCACCACTCACTAAAGGGCTATAAAATTGTTCAAGAATTGTGGTGAGGACAACCACATAGGTACTGGTATGGCCAATGGTTATCTAATCAATGCCAGGAAAGGAAAGTGAACTACCCTCTCCCATACAATCCCAAACACATTGGACTTAACTGTGCAGTACTATAAGTAGGGATTTATTTTTCTAGGCACCAGCTGATGATCATCCAACCAAGACTGCATTGAGTCACTTAGGACTTTCTGGAAAAATATTAGGGCAGCAAAAAAATGCTGCATGAGTGACCAACGAGCAAAGGAAATTAAAAGGAGGTTTAGCTATTGATGACAAGCAGTCACAAAAATACTCTTACAAGTTGGCTAGTCCAGATCAGATGCAGCCTAAGGAATTAGCCAATACTTTACCACTGATAATTATTTTTGAAAAAACATGGAAAATTTAAAAGTAATGAAAATAAAAATAAACCGTCTACTTAGCATAGCCACGATCCCCAGTGAACTAATGAAACAAATATTGACGGGGGAAAAAGTTCTAAATGTCAGGTTGGTAAGGTAACTGAACAATATGCAGCTACAATCTCCAAAGAACAGACCTTGCCAGGTGTAAGTGTTTGGTTTTTTTTGACAGAATTAGAAATAAAAAATTGATAAAGGAAAGTAATAGGTGGCAAATAGCAGGATTTTACCCATCATTTGACACAGTATCTCATAAAATATCACACTCAAAATTAGGCCAAATTGGGTTAGATATGGGCGTAGATATTTGGACTGGAAAATGGTGTATACACCATAGAGTTGTGACAAATGGCAGAGTAATGAATTAGCAGAAAGTAGTTAGGTTTGTACTGCAAGTATCTGTGTTAGGCCCAGCATTGTTTAGCATTAACATTAATGATCTAGAGGAGGGATTAAACAGAACAGTGATAAGATTAAAAGATTACATGAAATTGGGAGGAAACTGCCAGTCAGATACTCACAAATACTGTGTCAGATACACTCACCTTCCCTTTGTAACTAGTACAGGCTTTGAACTGAACCAGGCAACTGATCTTTCCTCCGGTCTACAAACTGATCTACTTTGGGACGATGGATCATCTTTAGTAAAGTCTCCTTACAAATCCATCACCGCTAGCCTTGAATCAATTTTAAACTTAAAAGCAGTTTTGCAATCTTGAGATTAGCACCCCAACTTGTCCATGGATGCTGTTTTTTGGAAGCAGATCCCAATAAACAGCCATCACTCATTCTTGGGTGGGTTATCTCACCAATTTCTCTGCTTTGACAGAATCTCAGTGTCCTTTTATTTTTACTTTACATTCCTGTAAATGCTTCCACTAGCTCAACCGACCAAGTTTCCTGTGTTCTCCTTTGCTTATGCCAACCATATTTCTACCCTGGGAAGTAATATCCCCTAAGAAGGATCTTTAAGGTGATTCTTTGTGGCCCATAGGAATTCTTTCTTTGCTCATTTTTGAGCCACTTCCCTCCTACTCTCTTTCTGGATGATCTGCATTTTTAGTAGGTCAGACAGTCATGCATCTACACCAATAGTTTCAGAGTTAGCTCAGCCATTAATTATAGATAGATAGATAGATAGATTCTTTGTATAAGATCCCAACTACTAAACAATGTTTAATGTTCCTTACTTACTGATACCAAAGCCACATTGCACTTCTTTGATTATGGCTCTTATAAATGCTTCTACTCTTTCTCTGGCTTTTTGTATTCTCTGGTCAAAGGTTTCAGAGGAACAGCCGTGTTAGTCTGTATTCGCAAAAAGAAAAGGAGTACTTGTGGCACCTTAGAGACTAACCAATTTATTTGAGCATGAGCTTTCGTGAGCTATAGCTCACGAAAGCTCATGCTCAAATAAATTGGTTAGTCTCTAAGGTGCCACAAGTACTCCTTTTCTCTCTGGTCAAAGCATACCTGTTTGTGTATTACATACCTGTTTAGAATGGAACACTAATAAGGTTTTTAAAGACTGATACCATAGTTCCTCTTATTTTCTTCCTCAGCAAAGGTGCTTGATCTATAAATATTATCTTCACTCCTCATTGAATAACTTAATGAGGTGATTTGTTCTTCATCATTCTGTGTTCTTCATCATTTTTTTGTTTCTTCAGTTCCTGATGAAATGCTCCTTCCCCTCCGATGATTCTGGGAATTTAATAAATTCATGTCTCATGGAAGGTTGAACATCAGCTTATTTTTCACCTCTTATTTATGCCAGTTGAAAATTATTCAATTTCTGACACCATGTCATGTGAAAAATGGTAAAGAATCACAGAGTCTTTATCTTCGAACACTGAGCACACACCTTTAGATAATGGAAGACAATATTAGCCCTTCAACTACACTTTCTGAGACTTTCTGTCTCATTGTAGAGCTTCTGCTTAGAATCTTCCCATCCCCTCCTGCCTGCCTGCCAGCGACAGATCCAAAGAAACCGTGTATATATTCTTGCAATCTTTGTACAGTAAATCAGACACAAGATTGAATCAATAATATAAGACGTATTGTTTGAAATGTGTTGTAACAGGACTCTGTCCTTTGGATCACTTTCTGCATTTAGTGTATATTGACTCAACCCAATGTGCAAATGCACTGTTTACAAAAATATAGTTTCAGGAAATGTTTCAAGAATGTATGTAGAGCTTTAGTTAAGCAAAACCTTATTACCAAAGATATGTATTCTTTTTTATAACCACTTTACCCAAGGGTGGCCAAAATTGTTGGTTTTTTTTATGTTCCATCAGTGTGTGATCCCTGGTATTCCTAACCACAAGCATTCACAATCATGGTTCAGACTGCCCCAACTCTGAAAATCCTAGGACTGGCTAAAACATATCAAGAGATTAAAAAAACATATATACATGCTGGGTGCTTTATATTTGCTTTCTGGTTTATGAGCCTTTGTAAGATTCACATTTTGAAGTTTCTCTACAACCATGAGCACTAGAAAGTTACTTTAGAAAAAGAAAGCAAGCTGCGATTCTCAGGCAGTCAACTGATTTCAAGAGCTGGGACTGCAGAAAAAACTGCTAAATATCACAAGACTTGTGACAAAATTGAGACAGTTGGCAACACTTGCTCCCTACTATGTAACTTATGAGTTAGGTGTGCTGGGTGGGTGGGAAGAGGGATAGTGCAATGTCACTGAGCAATGCTGCCAGGCACGTCAGCTCAGGGAAGCAATGTACTTTGTAGTGCTCCTTATTGTTTGTCCAAAGAGGGCAATATCTTCTCCCAGCTAGTTGCTGTTGCTGCTGCTGTTGCCAGAATGTGTGTGAAGATACCAGGAGGATGGCCATTCTCCCAGCCAAATAACAGGGCCCAGGGAAAGCCACACAATTCTAGGACTACGAGGGATCCTAGAAATCCCTTTGCCATGGAAAAATGTGGGAAAACATGGCATTTGCATTTTTACATAGTATTTTTAGTTTTTACATTTTGTGAAAATATAAAAATATATACAGTAGGACCCTATTTATCTGAGTCTCCAGATTTATCCATTATCCAGAGCTCTATACAAACCAAACCGGGGCTCAGGCTGTCACCCCTGGCCAGTGGGGCTTCAGCTGAAGCCTGAACCTCAACACCTGGGGCTGACGGTGGGAGATCTGCTGCCAGGACAGACAGCCTGAGCCCCACCACCCAGGGCTGAGACTGTCAGCCCCAGTTCAGTTAATACAGAGAGCTGAATAATGGAGACTCACTTAAAGTGGGTTCTATTGTACATCAATAAGACATTGTGTTCAATTGGTGCCTATATATATTGCAGCTAGGGAAACTAAAGATCTGGATTTAATTTTAATTGCGGGAAAACAAAGGATTTTTATGGTTTTCTATAGGATAATTATGTTTTTTTTATCACGGAACACTAGAATCCCTGATTACACAAATCTGTTCCTAGCACCCAAGGAAATAATAAAACTGAGATTTTCAGATGCCTAAGAGACTTGGATACCCAATTCCCATTAATTTTAAGACTTTGTCTGAGACACTGTATGATTTAAAAAATCAATATTTTTGCCTTTCTTTCTCTCAGAACTTAGAGTGGGATTTTCAAGTCATTTGGGACCTGCTCCAAACTCCATTAGGTACTTCTGGAAAAAGTGTTCAGAAACATGAAAAATATAGGGGGAAAATGAAATGAAGAAAATGATAGCTATATTTGATGATTTTTTTATATAAAATGTTGGCAGGAGTTTCTAGAAGGTTCTCTTCTGACACAAGAGATAAGTTCTTCAATTTTTGTAGAATAAGCATCTCATTCTCTCCCTCTCCTACCCTTTAAGCTAAAGCACTGCACATTAAATTTTAACAGTTCCTTTTGTGTTTTCTTTAAGCAGCTTTAAAATTTTGCTGAAATGATTAAACAGCATGACTTGCTTTTCTTAAATGAGTTTAATGAGTTAAATGAGTTTGCATTATCTGAGAGCTTCAAGAATGGCATTATATAGGTGTAACCAAGAGGAAAATTTGGCCTATTGGTGGCCTGCCTGGGATAATTTTTTTGGACCCTGCCAAATTCCCAAATTTACTTTTACCCACCCAAAAGGCCATATAGTAGGAGACTTAGTGAAGCACCACAAGCTCTCCCCTGAGTATTACTATAGATATTTTAGTACCAAATCACCCTCCGTCACCTCGCTGCTCATACAGATTACGATGATTCTCGGAAGAAGAAGTAGGAGGGAAGGAAGGAAACTCTAGCATTTTTGCTAGAAACACAGACAGGTAAAGGGCATCAGTGACACTCTGTATCTCAAAGTAGCACCCTGGAAACCCATATTCACCTCTGTCAGATAATTATGATATGATTTGCACAAAGTATGCCTTGTAAGGTTATTGTTTTAAAAGTCTTAATCTGTTGAAGAGTAATATCCTGTTGGACTGTATATGCTATCCCTACATGTGAGGTTAAGTATTGCTGAAATATGTTGTGAGGTTGGGAACACCCACAACCAGCCTTTCAGTTACAACAAAGGAATAGCTATCACCAGCCAGATGGGCATTAATGGCTCATCAATACCCCATCTACTATCCCAGATATTTCTTGGAAAAGGCACATGTGCGATGGGGATGGACTAACCCATATCACAGCAAAGATCTTTCCAGCAAGCTGAAAGAAAGTATAAATGAGAGACAGGAACATCATCACTTGGACTCTCCCCTCTCCCACCCATCTCAACACCTGGAAGAATGTCTGCAAGAAAAAGACTTTGAACTGGGGAATTTTGGTCCCAGGCTGGAAAGTGGTCCAGTCTGTGTATTGAGGAACTATAACCTGCTTGTACCATCTGGTCAGGTGAGACATTACTTGATTCAAATCTTGCTTAGTCTGTTTAAATTAGAATAGGCTATATTTTTCTTTTTGATCCTTAGCTATGCCTGCTATTTATAATCATTTAAAATCTATCTTTTTTTTGTCAATCTGTTTTATATTTTACCTAAATTTTTTTTTGTTAAAGAGCTAAAGGAATCTCAGTTCAGGTTACAAAGGCTGGTGCCTTTCCAATTTCCTATGAAAAAGTGGTGAGTAATGAGTTTACACAGGCATGGCTTCTGACCAGTACAAGACAGTACAGTTCTTGGGTGGAAGGCTGGGGAACTAGGGGGAATTGGCTGAGGCCTCCCTATTGATGGTTCATGAGTGGCTGGGAGATCATTCATTTAACTCAGTTGGGTGTGTCCCTGCATGTGGATGTCTGTGTAAGTGCAGTGCCTGTCAGAGGTTTGTAGCTTGAGATCAGCATCACAGTGTGAGAGGTCACCCAGGTTGGTGGGTTTGGAGGTCTCAGCAGTCCCATAGTCCAGGTTACACCCTGGGGACCCCATCATACTATCATCCTGCTTCTATTGAAGCCCTACCAAGGACAGGACAAAAAGTAATTGTCAGCAAGGGAGATTTAGGTTAGATACTAGAAAAAGCTTTCTAACTATAAGGATAGTTAAGATCTGAAACAGGCTATCTACGGAGGCTGTGGAATTCCTGTCATTGGAGGCTTTTAGGTGTTTGTCTAAACTGTTCCTCTTTGGGCTGGTGTAAGTACTTAATCCTGCTCCCTCATGGAGGGATGGACAAGATGACTTCTCAAGGTCCCTTCCAGCCCTACATGTATACAAATCTAAATCAGTGTGAATTTTACATTGACTTTAATGTGGCCAGTATCAGACCATAATGGCACAGACACATCTACAAACAGAGTACCATTAACATAGTAGCATAGCTATTGACACTAAAACAAAATGTAGCCTAAGTACATTTAGAAACTGACACAAGATTATACAGAAAATTGCCCTACTTTAAAGAAAGAAAAGAACAAATATGGTCTTATCTTAAACATTTCAGCACTATTATGAGTTACTTTTAATAGTGTCAAATTTAAGACATAATAGCTGATATCATTTGGTAAATACATCTGTCTTTCCACACAACCAGGAAAAATATAAATCTGACACAGAACTTCAAGTAACAATCGTGAAAAATGATATTGCTTTATATAAAGTACTGTATTTTAGTACTAGAGTGCTACACTGTCATTACAGGAACACTTCTAATTGCTTTGAGAATGAGCAATTTTCTGAGACAGGGCCATTATTTCACTCAAAAAGGGCTCAGATGTTGTATTATTTGGGGAAGTAGTCCTGTTGTCTTTAATGGGATTATACTTGTGAGATGGGTTGTTTGCATAAAAAAGAGTGGCAGGATTGAGTCCAGTGTCTAAAATGAAAATCTTAAATCTGTCAAATCTTTTTTTTTAACTTTCTTCTGCATTACAAGTAACTACATGTCACAAATTCCCCACTTTGTGATGGAAGGGGTCTATTTGGCAATTTGTCAGGGGCCCAAAAGTCCTGCAAGCCCTTATTCACAGGCATGGGCCTTACATACATGAGTATTCCCATGAACTACTCTGCACTAGTATCACTGAAATGATTATTTATACGAGTAAAGGATTGGATCCTTTAGGCCAGATACCGCTCCCCTTACACACACTGATTATTTCCTTACTGCATGACTAGTTCCCCTGGCTACATTCTCAGTTCTTGCTCTTCTCCACTTGTGAAGATAGAAGAAAATCTGCCCCTTATGTTTTTAAGTTTAGAGGACCCATTGTAATAGAGGACATCTATCCCCTGCCTAAAATATTGCTTCTAATGCTATTTCTGTTGCACAGGAGTGGAAAACTCAGTTGTGACTTTTTATCTCTGTATTACTGTATTAAATCTGCACGCATTGCTGCCCTCTTTTCCAGTCTCAAGATGTCTTTTTGGAAATATTTTTCCCTGGGCAAAAGTGGAATTAATGTACTTTATTATTTCTCTAGGAACAATATACTTGGATTCTGTGAAAATGAAATTTCATGTTCATTGCACAATAGGAGACTTACTGCTAAGGAAGACTGCTTCATTAATTCAAGAGTAGCATAGGAAGGATATGGATTTCTGAGACATGGATTGCCACACTGAGAACTTTGTGATCAGTGCAAGAACATCTTATGATTCACTGGTTAGCTATGGAAAAAAAATGTCATTTATATTAATGTGAAATAGGACAGTCACCCAATAAGAACCCTAGTCTACTGCCCTTACTGACATTTAGTTGTACCTTACTCTATAACTAGTCCCATCACAGCTGTTGATGGAATATTCTCCGCTGTTTCAGCACACTTGTGGATGATGTGTGCAACTGGTACAATGCAAATATCTATTTCTGTCTTCAAAACACCTGTGCAGAAGGTCATACATTACCATTTTCTCTTAAAGGGCATGTCTTAAATGGTGTCCTAGTAACACAAGCACAGGGTTAGAAAAATATGTTATACCAAGGCAGTGATGCACTTTCCTAATAGAGAAATGTGATATGGGAAGAGTAAATATTTGCTAAATAGACAAAGAGCTAAAGAGAGACATGGATGTCAAATACTGAAGGATATCCATGTATGTTTCTGGGGAACACTGTAACATTGTTCATCTAGTCGAAATGAAATATTATCACTTGTGTGAGTAAGGTCAATTTCAGCTTGGGTTTTCTGTCATCACTCAATATTTCTCCTTGCATGATTGATATTTATACACACACCGAATTGACAAATATCCTGTAAAGTGTTGATATCTTGAGCAAAATTATGTGAAATATTATGACAACATTTTCATTTTACACTAACAGTAACTTTCTATTTTGGTCATTCCATTTTTGGTCATTGACATTTATTTGCTCCATTCTAAGGAATGAATGTATTTCCCTTCCCTATTTCCCAGAAGGGTGCAGATGCACCAGATGTAGAGAATAGTGAAAAAGGAATGTAGTGGAGCTTCATAGGCACTGCCATGAGCAAATAATACATTAGCACATGGGTCTTTTTTCATCCCTATGCCAGAAAATCAACACGTTCCTTTTTGTGCACTGCATTGTATCTTAGACCTTCTCTCGGTGAGGAAGGGTAATCATCAGGTTAAGGTACTGGACTCAGATTCAGAAGATCTGGACTGGATTCCAGACTTCCACAGACTTACTCTGTTACCTTGGGCAAATCACTATACTCTGTCCCTCAGTTCCCCATTGGTGAAATGTTGATCAGAATCCTTCTTTTGTGTGTTTAGATTGTAAAGTCTTTAGGCCAGTGACTGGCTCGTTCTTTGTCTATATACACAATGCCTAGCACAATGAGGCTACTAGAGTGCAAAGATCACTGCCTATCATACTGACCAATATCGTTTGCTTGTGTTCCCCCATCAGTTGGTATCCATCTGCTGTCTCTTGTCTTACAACCCCTTTGAAGTTAGGACCATCTTTTGATTCTGTTTGTAAAGCACCTAGCATAACAGGGTCCTGGTCCATGATTAGGGCTCCTAGGCACCAGGGTTATACAAATAATTCATTTTGTTTTCAGCCTGGAGGTGCTTCTGTAATGTAAACAATCATTTTAGATGTTCAATACCATACCAAGTCACACTACTGAGCGTACTTTAAGTATAATTGTAAACACTGGGGAAGATCTTCAGCTGTCAATCAGTATAGTTCTTAAGTCCATGGAACTGTGATTTACATCAGCTGAGGATCTGTCCTATTATTTTCAAAAATAAGTCTCACTTCAGAGAAATTTTAAATTGTCCCCCAAGACAATCTCTCAAGATAGGGATATTATCATAAGGAATGTGTTTACTAATTTCATCTTTGATGCCACTGACCCAAAGAAAGTTGCATTATACTTTTTCACACTGTGACCTCAGCTTTCAGAATTTCACCTTCAGAGCTTTTGCCCTATGGAATGAAAGAGAGTTAAGTGTCATGAAAGACACTGTCCTTAAATAGCTTAGGATTTCTCTTTTTCTTGCCTTTCCTATCTTGAACAAGAATATGAACTCTTTCAACATTAGAACTCAGTAGGGAAATGTGCCCCCCTTCTGCAGTTTTGTATTAATAGGTAAATTTTCACTGCTCTTCTGTTGTACAAACACAGCCCTCATGTTGGTACACATCACTGAAATGATCCAAGATAATATTTTAATAGTTTCTGAATGATAAAGCTTGAATATAGGGTGTGATTAACAGAAGGGATATTGCCCAATGTAAAATTGGGTTTGTGTTTCTTAAGTATTGGAAGGAGTGGGAGAATGATTGTACAAACATGTCTATGTCCCAAGTGAGCTTGAGAGGCCAGTCTACATGAGAAAGTGACACAAATGCAAATATTAGGTAACATATTCAGGCTTGAAAGTTCAAACCTCAGTTCAGATTCAAACTTAGTGGCATGGTCCCATCTGTATTAAGAGTTTTAATAAACAGTTTGGCCTCATTTTTTCACTTTTTTCAAACTCTAGTGTCCTGCCTGTATTTGGCTTCCATCTATGTCATTTATAGAAAGCAAGTACTCAATCATTTCTATTTACATCTGCCTATTTTACCTCCTCATAATATTTATGCCATAGAATAGTGGCATTTGTAGTAATCTGGCTGTACTATATCCATAGAAGGAATGGGGTAAAGAAGCTCTGAAATCTGTCATGCAGATGACCAGCTTGATGAGGATTAATTCATTAGCGATTCCATTTATTGAAATGGAATCAAACAGTCCATGCAATCATGGTGTGACAGGTTGTTCTGCTTCCTTAAGGGTAGTGGTTCCTAGTGGTCAGTCCAACCCTCTCATGTGGCATGGGCTCTTTAAGGTTTTGAGAAGTCCAATATACATACAAGGACCTAGGAGATACTGATGGAGAGGAAGAAGCTTGAGAATAAGTGGTGCTTGGGAGGAAATGTCACTGTGTCTCTAAAGGTCTGTGGACAGGAGCCTTGCAGAGTGGACAGGCAAGTCTCCCTTCTCTTCCAACCAACTGGGAGAAGGGACCACCATATGTGCTGTCTCCTCCCTCCCAGTAGGATGGACACCAACAGTGGAAGTTTGAGGGCTAATTGAGGAAAAACAGGCCAGCTGAAGGAGAAGCAGACTAACATTTTATAGCTGGCTAAATTACACCCGGGAGAGCTGGGGACTCTGACCTAAGGAAAGATTAATAACTCCTTGACTTACCCAGCTACAGCAGGAGGGCTGGGGATCCTCTTTAAGGAAAGGTGGAGACTGAAAGGTAACCTAGAGGGCAGGGTTTGGAGAAGCCCTGAAGGCCAGAGAAACTTTTATTCAGACTTGTTACCCAAGGGATTGAACTCAGAGTGACCAGCCAGAGGACTTGGACACATGAATCTTTGGATAGTCAATAACTCTGGAGAGGAGGAAACTGAGGCAGAGAGTGACTGCAGTGCTACACTCAGCCATCAGGGGGCACTATAGGGAAGTAACAGGACACTTGGACTGTACTTTTGAACTTTCATGTGAATAAGAGCTTCATCTGTTGCAGCTCATGAGTCTGATTCTGTGTTAAGAACAATTGATGTTGATGATGGGGCCTCCCATTGAGTTCAACAGATGAACTACAGTCACTTATTATAAGTCCTTAGATGGAACCAAAGACCACTTTTGGACCTGCAGCCCCATCCACAAGTGCCACAAGTGAGGACAACTGTAGATGAATGTGTGCTGCTTTTAGCTGTATGCCTCAATGTCTCTCCTTGATTGCTGCAACCCACAAACTCTCAAAGCCTTTCAGTCCAAGGTGACAGAGTTGCCACCATTGGATCTAGTCCTGGGCCAAGAGCTCCAAGATATTGCGGCCGAGACTGGAGAGTGTCTTTGTAACACTTCCTTGGTCTGTCCCTAAAATGAGTTCCAGTCTGCAATTCTCTGTAGACAACAGACTTTGCTAGTCTACATTCAGACCAAATGACCACACGATCTCAGAGGCACTCTCACTATAAAATATTCAGTGCTTGGGATATTGAAACACTCCAGGACTGTGGTATTTGGAAACAGATTTTGCCATTTCATTCCTGTTATTTGCTGGAAACTTTGTAAGGTGGAATTGTCCAAGTGTTTCTGTGGCATTGCTAACTAGTCCACATATCACAGCCATGGAGGAGTGTGGTGATGACAGCACAGAAATCATCAATTTTTGCTTGCAGTCTGATACCATGTTCATTCCAGAGATGACTGAAGTTTTCTGAAGGCACTGCTGGCAGCACTAAATGCATTTGTAATGTCATGATCTATCATTGTGTCGCCTGAAATACACTATCTTTACTATAAAGACCTATTAAAGTCTAACAACTTTAAGTACCAGCCCAGCAGCTCGATCTATTTGTACATGACCAGAAGGGATGTAAGAGGAGATTGACCTAGTGAGTGCTCTAGAACATAGGATAGATGGGGTGGTTTAAAAAAAAAAACCTGAATGCAAACATTCCTCTTTACACATAGAGGAAATAATGAATAAAATAAAGACCTAACTTATTTTAATTCTGTGTTCTGTTTCCAGTCAATCCTCATCACCCCTGACTGAAATTAAAGCCCTGCTCCTTGAACTAAGCCCCAGTAAAGAGGCTTTGAGTATTAGAAACAAGCAGAGATTCAAAACCTACCTCCTAACCATGGCAAGGGTGTGCAGCAGCTCCAAAGTCTATCCACAGTCACATTGTTCCATCCCTTGGACTAGAATATTCAGTAGATGCCAGCATGGCCTTGATGTAGGGCTTCATAGCTGTCAAGGCACTATCAGCAGGGCCATAACATTGCCCGTACTCCAGCTCAAACGTAAATTTTTATGCTGGGCTTTACAAGCCCAATTCTATGTTGTGGAGTCTTGCCTGTATACTTCCTCTAAAGCAGGCCTTCCCTACGTTTTTGGGGGGAAGATGGAGGAGGAGAGATTTGAGGGCTTTTTTATGGCCCTGGTGCTGCTTTGTGAATTATTAATAAATGTTTTTATATGTCTAGCAGCAATAGTATGCAAGGTGCTGTACAAGATGCAGATGTCAGTACAGCCCCTGCTCCAAGGAATTTGCAATCTAGAAGACCCAGAGGAAAGAATCGTTTCAGATAATTTAACTTTTTTTTTCTTAATCTGTTATTTTAAAACCACCAACCACACATTTGTGGGCCTTATGGAAAGACATAGTTCTTTAGGGGAGATTTACATGAGGAGCAGGTAGTTTGGGAGGTTCCTTCAGACACAGTGGGCTGTGTATGAGCTGGAAAAATGAGAGTAGGAGAAGGAAAGAAACAGACATGTGGAGGCTGCCATTACTGACTCAGCAAAGGGGTGAAAAGCTCCCAGTTATACAGCAGAGTGATTCCAGGGCCCAACATTTAAGACAAAAGGGGTAAACTTCATGCCACGAGCTAGAGGAAGCTTCTTGAGTAATTCACAGAGGGAAGTGGTATTGTCTGCCTAGACAAGGAAGTCCATTTTGGATGATCTGGAAGGGAGACAAAAAGATGAGGTAGGTTCAGTATCTTTGTTTAATTCTTCCCCCATAATACAAAAGTAATCAGATTTGGAAATAGATGTCAGGGAGCAAATAAAACAGAACCTCTTTGTTGCTAGGACCTTGAGGAAAAATGACTCAACGCTGGAAAAAGTCAACTTTTATCTTGCACAGCAAAATAACAAAGGCTTGCCTGGTGAATAGGTTTCTTTTACTTTGATCATCAAGAAACTGAATATCTACTTGTTCAATATGTCAATAATATGAAAGGAAATGTTTGCCTTCCACTTGACACAAAGTTTAAAAAAAATACCACAAAAACCTTGTCTGATGTCATTATCCCTTTGGTGGGAAAATAATGTTCTTGGTGTTCTTGATGCTATCATGAAAAGAACACCAGGTATGTTGTTACTGCCCCATGCTTTTTAGAACCAACAAAAAATGGTGAAAGATAGGAGCAGATAAGCACCAGACACAGTGATGGGAGGAGCCTGCCAGGAGTTATGAGTAAAGAGGATATGGGTTGGGGAGATGGTGGGTTAGTAAGGAGAAGGGAATGGGAAAGAACTGAAAGATGGAGAATTTAATCCCCACTTCAGATAAACTCTTCTCTTAGAAAATAAATTAACCAATTATCAGTGTCCTTCAAAAAGTAACCAGATATGTGCACATGCTTAAACAAAGTGCATGATTTTACTGCTGGAATCATTGTCCACACCCCCTATTCCCTGATCTCTTCTGCTAGGCCTACAAGGCTTCTTACAGTTTCCTGTCTAGTCCCTCATGTTAGAGCAGCTGCCATCTTCCCTGAAAGCAGCCTGGGTTCAGGTTCATTGCAAAACCATGGGAGGCGGGGGCCAGCTCTGCTACAGGCTTCCTCACTGCCACATTCCAAGACTACAGGGAATTACTGCCAATGTGACATAGGGCAGCTTGGCTTCAATTCTATAATGGACACTGGTGGCCATTTTGAATATGGGAAATTCACAAGTTTGATGCAATCATGAGAAACTGGGGGGAGGGCTCAATTATTGTGAGACTTTCAGTGGAGTCCCTTAAGATTTGCTTCTTCCTTTTCTTTTAAAAATGATTCCAGAGTCACAACATATGTTTATATAATTGTATTGATTTGTTTTTCTCCCATCTGCTAGCCAGTTAACAATAAGGGTCACATTCAGTAAGTCTAGAGTCCCTCTTAAAGAATAACAAAATTGGCTCAAGCCCATGCCAAGTGTGGCATAGTTCAGGTGATTTCCAAGTGTGCTTGGTGGATCTGTGGGCATGTAACATATGTAAATGAGACTCTGTTTAGACATTCTTTTCCATTTCCACCAACAACAGGAGCAGAGAGCTTCTTCCATTCTGAAGTTTCTGACTATAGGCTTATCTATAAATTATTTCCCACCATCCCTCTATCTCCCATCACTAGTTCCTTTTATTTAAAAAAATAGAGAATTCTCCCCCGCCCCCCGAATCATAGCCTCCCTCTATCTAATGTGATTTTCATACACCTGGGAGGGCAACAGAGGCTCTGGGTGTCTCTGTTGCTGTTAAGGAGGCAGAAATGGGTCACTGCGGGTGTATAGGGCACAAAAGGACAGCTTATTAAACATGTTCTCCATTGTCTCCATGTTCTCCATTGTCACTACAATCCAGGATTCTGAATGTGCCAGTAGGGCCTGCCCAGAAATAACTCCCATCAGTTCCCCCTTCCCCATAACTCTCCCATCCAAGAGTTAATCCCACAACCACTCAAAAGAGCTCAGAGAGTCTAGAATTGCTGATATCATCAGCATTCCTGATGCACCATCACCCAGTGCTGCTGGAGGCATGGGTTCTCTTGCATAAATTGCCTGGAAGTCTGAACTATTTTGTAATGAGCAAGCAGCAAGAATGGGGCCAAAGAATTCATAGAATCATAGACTTTAAGGTTAGAAGGGACCATTATGAGCATCTAGTATGACCTCCTGCACAATGCAGGCCACAGAATCTCACCCACCCACTCCTGTAACAAACCCCTAACCTATGTCTGAGCTACTGAAGTCTTCAAATTGTGTTTTAAAGACTTCAGGGTGCAGCGAATCCTCCAGCAAGTGACCAGTGCCCCACACTGCAGAGGAAGGCAAAAAAACCCAGGGCCTCTGCCAATCTTCTCTGGAGGAAAATTCCTTCCCGACCCCAAATATGGTGATCAGCTAAACGCTGAGCATGTGGGCAAGACTCACCAGCCAGACACCCAGGAAAGAATTCTCTGCAGTAACTCAGATTCCACCCCATCTAACATCTCATCACAGGCCATTGGGCATATTTACCGCTAATAGTCAAAGATCAATTAATTGCCAAAATTGGGTCATACCATCTCCTCCATAAACTTATCAAGCTTAGTCTTGAAACCAGATATGTCTTTTGCCCCCACTACTCCCCTTAGAAGGCTGTTCCAGAACTTCACTCCTCTGATGGTTAGCAACCTTCATCTAATTTCAAGTCTAAACTTCCTGGTGGCCAGTTTATATCCATTTGTTCTTGTGTCCACATTGGTACTGAGCTTAAATAATTCCTCTCCCTCCCTGGTATTTATCCCTCTGAAATATTTGTAGAGAGGAATCATAACTCAGTTCTTTACTTTTGTGGTCCGGGATCACTTTGTGATTGAATTAAAGAGATCTTAACTATCGAACAGCTGAAATATTAGTGGTATCTACAATGTACAGTAAGCCTAAAATGATGAGTCCTTTGCAGTTAGTGAAAACATGAGCTGAACAAGCCTGGAGATATACAAATTTGCTTCAGGCTTTGAATGCACAACTCAAAGCCTGGCCAATCCACCTCTACAGTCCTTAATGGGAAATAATGAGGTCTTTGATGTAAGTGCTTTGAACTGCTCCTGTTTAAATTAAGCTCCCAGGCAAAGCTCTCTATGCCTGCATACTCAATTTCTTTAGCATATGAAAAATATAACTTGTCTTCTAAACTTGCCAGTTGGTTATCTTAAAAATACGTGAAACTGAATAAAAAATTTGCCATGTTCTTCATGAACAGTGAGATGCTTGGCTCCATGGGAAAAAATTAACTGAAGGTGTGGTGAGTTAGCATTGTGTAGTCAGAGCAGAACCAAGTAAACACGATTAAATTCTTGCAGCATATTCAAGGAATATATAAAAGAGATGCAGGTGGATGACTGCCTTAATTTTGGGAGTTTAGTATGCACAATAGTGTGGGGAATATTGGAAATGAGGGACAACATTTTCAAAATTGGGTCCACAAAGACAGGTTGATAAACCCAGAAGACTGTGGATATCATCCTTGGGCACTGTCTAGTCACCCTTCATACTACTGTATTCTCTACAGTAAATTTTCAAGGGGATGCATTTAGAGCAAATCACAATATTCATTCTATTGTATAATGTGTGGTGAAACGTTATGGCATCATTAGTTAAGCATGTCTACATGTTATTACTATACTTTATAACCTGCTTTACGGGATCCTACTAAAGGATGTACAGTAACATCTGATCCTCAATCGATTAATCTATTAATCATATAATTAAGCATTTATATATATTAACTCTACTATTTGGGGTAAAATACATAACTGAGGACATACCATCCATGGTCATTAAAAGATGCTATTAAACCTGGGGTCTTGGCTAAATTCCAACACAGGTTAATATCTTTCATCCTGTAATTCTTTGCTTCTGTTTTTAAAATCTATTGATTAAGATCCTCTGATGCACAAAAATTCTGCTCAGTGCAGCTAAGGAAGGGGCAAAAAAGTGGATTAATTAATCTTTATGCTCCTCTCCCGGGACCAGTTAGTCACTATCGATAACTTAGAGCAGCCTCAACACTGTTAAATGATACCAGCTTATATTGGCACCAATGGGCTGTTATGTGAGTGGGGTTTTTTAGAGCAAACCGTACTCCAACCATAACCAGTTGCACCCCCACAGTACCTCCGTGACATGCCCTCTACACTGGGAAGGGCAGCACAGAACAGGCTATGTGAACTCTATGCCTGCTGGGAGAATCCTCAGCTGATTTATTAAGGCCACCTTCTGGCTCTTTTGCACATCAAAATGAATCAAATGGGCTAATGCAGAGGTTAGGATCTGACTCACTGTCTAATTCGCAGGTGCAGAACAGCTCTAACACAAAGGTGGTTGCATTTCAGTTTTGGGGGAACTGACCTAACGTCAAGATTTTTGTTGTTGATTTTAAGCCTAAAATTAAGCTCCTAGATAAGGGGCTTAAGTCCAAAATTATCTGTATGCATACCTTTAAAAAAATACATAGGGCCAAATAGGAGTTTTGACAGAGTAAGGACAGAATGAAAACTGATGAGCAAATTGTGGAGAGTATGAGAACACATTCCATGGAAACCAGGGTGGCGGTGTGCCACCTCTGCAGCATTTCACATGCACTCCCACCCTTCCAGCAGAAAACTCCTTACGGGGATCCAAATACACGTCTGAGGAGGAGGACGGATCTGTCCATAATTTACAAACTGTCCCTTTGTGATGTGCAACCCCCTTTTAGAGCAGGGGGATCTGGGGAAACCCCTTTTGAGAAAGACTACAAGAGAAAAGATGTTGTAGAGCTGCGAGAAGGCTTCCAGGGACTTTGAGTTAAGGCTGAAACAATGGGCCTCTACATAGATTACGCTGCTGTCCAGCCAATCTTCTGAGATATACAGGAAGAAATCACAGCCAGCGTTTCACCCTATCTGTGATCTGGGGGGCATGTCATAAATATAAAGGGAAGGATAAACACCTTTAAAATCCCTCCTGGCCAGAGGAAAAACCCTTTCACCTGTAAAGGGTTAAGAAGCTAGGATAACTTCGCTGGCACCTGACTAAAATGACCAATGAGGAGACAAGATACTTTCAAAGCTGGAGGGGGGGAGAAACAAAGGTTCTCTCTGTCTGGGTGATGCTTTTGCCAGGAACAGAACATGAATGGAGTCTTAGAACTTAGTAAGTAATCGAGCTAGAGATGCGTTAGATTCTGTTTTGTTTAAATGGCTGATAAAATAAGCTGTGCTGAATGGCATGTATATTCCTGTTTTTGTGTCTTTTTGTAACTTAAGGTTTTGCCTGGAGGGATTCTCTATGTTTTGAATCTGATTGCCCTGTAAGGTATTTACCATCCTGATTTTACAGAGGTGATTCTTTTACTTTTTCTTCAATTAAAATTCTTCTTTTAAGAACCTGATTGCTTTTTCATTGTTCTTAAGATCCAAGAGTTTGGGTCTGTGTTCACCTATGCAAATTGGTGAGGATTTTTATCAAGCCTTCCCCAGGAAAGGGGATGTAGGGTTTGGGGAGGATTTTTTGGGGGGAAAGACATTTCCAAGTGGGCTCTTTGCCTGTTATATATTTGTTTTGGTGGTGGCAGTAATAAAGTCCAAGGGCAAAAGGTAAAATAGTTTGTACCTTGGGGAAGTTGTAACCTAAGCTGGTAAAAATAAGCTTAGGGGGTTTTCATGCAGGTCCCCGTATCTGTACCCTAGAGTTCAGAGTGGGGAAGGAACGGGTAGGGTGACTCTTCTGCTTGTTCTGTGGTGGAAGAGGGAAGTCTTCAGTTCCTGAGGCAAAGAGGCCTGGGACATAGTACAAAGGAATCCACACATAGAGTTTCCTGTTCCCATATGTTGTTCCCCATGAAGGGTTGATGGGATCCTGAGCAAAAACTTCTATATTTTCCTCAGTCTCCATAGAGAACTCTGGGATTCTTTAGGCTGAAATTACCTAAATGCAATTTTTAAACTTCATTATTGAATATTAGATATTCATTTATTTTTGTTGTTAATCTTTCCTAATTTGTCCACTTGAAAGGAGCCAATTACTATCACAAAAAGATTAATCGCCAATTTAGATGGTAATAAAATAAAAATCCATAGAGACCTAAGCTACACTACAGGCAACACCTGGATTCAAAATACATTAGCATGCAAATGCTTTATGAGTATGGAACTGTTGGAAGCTCATGTTAGAAAATCCATTTCCATGTATAGAATTTTTACTTATTAGATATCAGTAACATTCTTGGCACAATGCTGCTGCTATGTTCCACCCCACAGTTGTTTGTGTTTCAGTGGCAGATGAGCGAGCTCTTGCTTTTCACTCAAAAGCCTGATCAGAGGTGGTAGTGGCCAGCTATGTCAGATGCAGGAGACATCGTGTCACTTCAGGCTGTCTTAGCAAGGCAAAAGAGACCCCAAAATACCTGTTAATTCCCCTCTGTGTGTCTGGTGACAATGCATTTGTATTGACTAGCACTTTAATGTGTACAGCTAGAAGGTGTTAGCTAATACTTTCTATACATTTAATACAGACATGGCATGTAGACTTTAACATGTGTTAAGCCAGTCTGTTCAATTTATCAGACTGGCTTAACACCCTCCCCCCACCCTCTCTTTTTGTGCCCTTTTGTCTCCACCCAAGGCCAGGATTTCACTCAAACCCCATACTGTGCTTCAGGATATTTCTGAATGATGTTATATAAATGCAAGATAATATTAATAATAATAATGGGCAATCCATTCATACCTGCAGATTGTGCTAAATTGAAACGGAAATAAAAAGTTACTTAATCCCCATTTACAAATGGAAGCCAAGATCTAGAAGCTAACTTGTGATTTTTGGCTGCATTAATCTGATATTCCTAAAAAGGACCTAATCTACAGAAAGCGCTGAGCACGCTCGAAGTTGTGTGCCCAAGAAATGAAAATTCAAAATGAAAACACAAAATTACTAGTTGCTTTTTAAAAATCTTGGCCCATTTGTTCTCATTGTACAGTAGTATACAATATTTTCTGTCATGCTCTTCATGCTTTCTGACAGGAGGTCATGCAAGTTGCAGTGGGAGTAAAGTTTCCCCACATAAATTAAACAGATTAGTTTGTAACTTCCAGTTAGGAGTAATTATCTCTGTTTACTTATCATCTAGGTTTGAAGTAATTGACAGAACATTCATAAAATTGTAGCCCCCTTCCTGTTCACTGGCCAGTATGAAGTTGTTCAAGATAGGGGAAGCCTGTCTTGTGACTTTTTACACAACTTTGGGAAACTGGGCCTGAGACTCCTTTATGTGCTCTGTGGTGTGTGTCAGGGTGTGTTCACCTTAGATCACAGCTACTCAAACAAACCACCAGGAATAAGGCCTTATTCTGTAAAGAACATAGAACAGGATTACAGTCCAGTCGCCTCCTCTCTGTTTGCCTGCCTTGTGCTCCCAGATCAATCAGTGCTGAGACCTCCTGCTGGAGAGTAGAGGGTACATTGTACAACACAACCCCCCTTACAAACATGTTCTAACTCCCACAATAACTAAACCACCAAACAAATAAGCCCATGCTCTCGTTTTGTGTCATTTAAACTCCTCTCAGGGTGTTCAAGCCCTTTGTGGTCCTACCTGTAAAGAACATAGAACAGGATTACAGACCAGCAGCCTCCTCTTTGCTTGCCAGCTACACGCTCCCAGCTCAGTCAGTGCGGAGACCTCCTGCTTGAAGGGGTAGGGTACATCCCGGCAGGTACTGGGAAGTTCTCCTAACATACCAGTTTGTAGTCCACAACTTGTAGTTCCCAGGGCTGCTGTGAAAGCACACTAGACTTTGGGCTACAAAATGTTTTAGTACATTTTTGTGTCTCACATTAGAAAGCATTTGCTGAATATTTGTATTTTGCATATGTTTGGAAAATATTAAAGTTGATTGGTGTGTCATATGTCATTTACCACTAATAAAAAGGATATATTAGAGGTGTAACTATGAGCTATATTCCTGTTCAAACACCAGGTTGTTCTGATGACATCATTGTAACCATGACAGCAGAGTATGTGTGGTGTGTGATGTCACTGGAATTACCAAATGTCTATGCAGCTTCATTCACAATGAAGAATCCATAGCAGAATCTAACCCTGAGTAGTACCATACCCCACATGTATGTAGTAAGGTACTCTATATGAATAAACATGGCAGAAACAGACTTATTGTTAATGCTTTGTTCAATATCCAACTGAATATCTTTGTGCAGGTACAAAATATCACTGATTAAGTGGGTACTAAATAGTTAGTACTAAGTGGGTACTAAATAGGATCCAGAGGAGCTAATGTAGTTAGCAGGAACCAAAGTGGAATGAATAATTTGCAGAAAATAGTTAATTTGTTTAATTTAGCCTCTTTTTTTCTGCTGGTGGAATATCCACAATGAAATTACAATTTCCTCATACCTATTTGAATTTAGACACTGCATCAGTTTGAATTGTTTATTCCATGGATTGATTGCAAATATTTATATATCAAGCTATGTTGTTTAGTTGTGATTGGTCAGGTAAATCACATGACATTGTTTCTGACTGAATGAGCATGAAAGCATTTCTGATGTGAATATAAAATTTCTGCTTTCTTTGACCATTTATCCCAGGAAATTGGATTATTGAAATAGCCATAGAAAGCATGTATAAAAGGAAGGTAAACATTGTCAGTTATTTTTAAAAAATACATATTTGAGGAATACTTTCTGCATTTATTCATATAGCTCGAATAGGGCCATACTGAGAGCTAATAGAAAAAAGTCAAGAAATCATGGCCCCAATGAAGTCAATGGGAGTTTTGCCAGGATTTCACCTCATATCTTTAATTTGAAATGGACATATAAATTCACACATATAAATGTTGTACAGCATGTTCTACTAGAAGCATAAGAGTATCCAAATTGACCCTTTGTTTATATCAGAAATAGAACCGCAAACAAGCAATGGGTCATTAAAAGTCTTTTTGTGGCTGTAAATTGATAATATCTTTGCTCTCTATTTCCAGTTTGTCTCTGGTTCACAGAAATAGGAGAAATACCACGTGATTTGTTCTATATCACCTGTGTTCCTGACTGGCTGAGATTATTGTATCTACCAAATTTATCAATTTATTTTAGGCTTTTACGTAGCACATCTCAACCTGATATCTATCTGCTAGTATCCAGGATAATTAGGACAGTGAAGCTGGTTTGGAAAAATCCATTTTCAGCTAGCTTCCAAGTAAAAGACTATAATTCATTTGAATTTATTAATTCAGATGTAAAAATCTAGGAAGTCAAATGAAGCCATTTGCCCCTAGTTCTAACACTGGTGTCTGTCTGACTTTGCTGAGCATTGGCTGAATGTATTTATTGACTTCTGTAATTCTTTTGTAAACTATTGTTTACTTCATATTTGGCCTGATATGAGCATTCTCTGAATTTTAGAAGGGAAAATTATGTTTAATTGATTCTCTTCTGGCATCTGACTGAAACCTTGGAATCAGGACTACCCAGTGCTCACTCCTGTAATTCCTACAGGAAATGGGCAAAGTTCTCATTTAATATTTGAAAAGGTCAGGATTTCGGTAGATCAGTAGGATGAGAAAGGGGAAGCATAGACCTGTGCATAGTGAGATTCAGCCTATAAGGTTGTCTAGCTTTACAAACTGAAATTTATTCTCTGTAATGCCCAAAAGAAGCAAATATCCATGAACCAGTGGTACAACAGAACTGATACTTTTTAGAACATCACATTTTTAACTGTTATTGCCACCCTGTCTCATCGGGAGTCTAGCTACCTGCAAAATCAACAGGCAGCATCGTACAATCTCTGGGTGTACCATCTCTGTCTTTGGACTGGAACCAACCATAAACCTTACTCATTGAACATGTGTATAAAATCTCACCTTTAGTGTAAAGCATCAGTCTCTCACTGACTGATGCTTTACCCTAAAGATGAGATTTTATAAAAGCATTTCCCTATGATGCCCTTTTAAATAAAAAGGGATTTTCAGTACCTTGTTGGAATTTGTTGTATTTTCCAAAAGTAAAGAAGTTAGAGATGTAAGGTGCTGAAATCTGGTGCCACTGAAGTCAATAGCGTGCTCTTGTTAATTTCAGTGATGCAGGATCAGGTTCTACAGAAGGGAAATAACAAGCTTCCTTAAGGTAGTAATTAATAAGAATGTGCTCCTAGATTTTAATGTGCCATTTCAAGCATGAAGATTATGTTGCCAACACAGCTAATATTGAAAACAAGAAGGAGTGATAGACGATAAAGGGAGGGACTGTGTCTTTGAAGATTCACCACTAATAACTGCATGTGCACCACTTCCATTTTAAATTAACAATGAGAAACAAGAGTAGTCTGTCTGGGCAGTTCTATGGCCCCCCACTCTCAGAGTATCAGAGCACCTCCCAATGATTTAAACATTGAAGAACAATCTCTTTCTTCCTTGCCCACCTGTAGGAGAAATATTTTAATTTATTTGATTGCCTATTTCAGTTTACACTGAGTGCAAAATTACCTCCCCATAGCACTAGGCATCCTTGGCAATATATAAAGCTACAGTTATAATTCCATCATTTCCACCTACACCTGAGCTGATCCTCCGGAGACAACAATGGCCAGGCAAAGAAATTATGATTGAAAAAGTCTTTTGTGGAGCAGGCGTTGTTGTATAAAGATGTGGTGTGTGGTTGCAGAGGTCAAAGGGGTCATCATCTAGATTGGAAGGTGGGGTCCTGGAACGAAGGGAACAGGCGTTGTTGTATAAAGATGTGTTGTATAAAGATGACAAGAGGTTACCATTGTGGAAGAAGTGGCAATCTCTTAAGTAGTTAGGACCAAATGCATGGAGGACTTTGAGTATCAGAACAGTGACCTTAAACTGGAGTCTGCCCTCCAGCATCAGGTGCAGCCATTGTTTTGCCTTATCTCTTCATGGTAGGATAAAGCTTCTCCAAAACTTCACAGTGGTGCCAACTATCTTCCAAGTGGCCATGCTCTCTTCAATTGTTTTTTTTTTTTCCTTGATGGAGGAGAACTACTTTTTCTGGCTCTAGTGTTCTTCCCCATCCCAAAGATTCCCAAACAAACAGGTTTACTCAGTTCCCTTCCTGAGTTTCACTTTTTCTGCCACGTGACTCTTCTCACAGTTACTCCAATATGCTGTTGCTGCTGCTGCCACTTCTGCCACCACTGCAGGTCCTTCCAGGCCCCCTCAGTGGAGAGATGTACAAACAACCAGTGCTCTCCTCCATATATCTTCTCCTTGTGAAGGAAGGGAACTTATTTATGTGCTGTTTCCACCTTCCCAGCAGAACTTGCTTTCAGCAACTGACTAGATACTACAATACGCATACTGCCTTGGTCATGAGCTAGAACAGAAACAGGACTGCTGACTCTGGGGTTTGTTCTGAAAGGGCTAGCATACGCTTTGTTACAGGGACCCAGAGTAGAGCACCAAGGTGATGTGTTCATGGCAACTAGTGTTGCTAAGCAGATGGGCTGCTGAATTTTGTCCTTGTTGGAACTTTTTCAGTGTATGTGACTTCATGTAGAACAACATTGGAGATCATAGAATCATAGAATATCAGGGTTGGAAGGGACCTCCGGAGGTCATCTAGTCCAACCCCCTGCTCAAAGCAGGACCGATCCCCAACTAAATCATCCCAGCCAGGGCTTTCTCAAACCTGACCTTAAAAATATCTAAGGAAGGAGATTCCACCACCTCCCTAGGGAACGCATTCCAGTGTTTCACCACCCTCCTAGTGAAAAAGTTTTTCCTAATATCCAGCCTAAACCTCCCCCACTGCAACTTGAGACCATTACTCCTTGTTCTGTCATCAGCTACCACTGAGAACAGTCTAGATCCATCCTCTTTGTAACCCCCTTTCAGGTAGTTGAAAGTAGCTATCAAATCCCCCCTCATTCTTCTCTTCCGTAGACTAAACAATCCCAGTTCCCTCAGCCTCTCCTCATAAGTCATGTGTTCCAGTCCCCTAATCATTTTTGTTGCCCTCCGCTGGACTCTTTCCAATTTGTCCACATCCTTCTTGTAGTGTGGGGCCCAAAACTGGACACAGTACTCCAGATGAGGCCTCACCAATGTCGAATAGAGGGGAACGATCACGTCCCTCAATCTGCTGGCAATGCCCCTACATGTACATCCCAAAATGCCATTGGCCTTCTTGGCAACAATGGCACACTGTTGACTCATATCCAGCTTCTCGTCCACTGTAACCCCTAGGTCCTTTTCTGCCAAACTGCTGCCTAGCCATTCGGTCCCTAGTCTGTAGCGGTGCATGGGATTCTTCCGTCCTAAGACAATATGATATAGTGTGTACTGTGGTGGCCAAATTGTGTCTGCTAATAACAGTTGTGTCCACTAATCTTCTGCCCAGTCCCAGGTGGAACTGGATGTTTTATTTTTCACGGTGCTTTGAGCATACAATAGCATGAGTCTGCAAATGAATCTAAACATACCCCAAGGCCACAGACCTTGATTTAACAAGGCCAGATGACCTCCATATTGAAGGATGAGTTGTAAAGGAGCCAAGTTCTTCAAAATATTTCCCTCTTCCTACAATAGTGTCTGTTTTTATGAAACACCCTATCATACTAAATAAAATATTATTCAGAACCTTACTCATTTAAAATGATGAATAAACACAATACATTCATGTTTTCATAGCCATAAATAAAGTTTTGATAAATGACAGAAGGATATGAGGATTAACAATATAAAACCAGATCAGACTCCAGATTTTATCATTCCAGTAGCAATAATACATATAAATACATTTCTTGGAATGTTTAATTATCAGTCAACAAAATTCAAGACATTTCATATTTTCACACAAGCTTCTGTTTTTCTCATCATGCAGACTGCTTATCTCCCATTGACTTTATTAGGCTCTAGAGCAGGTCCTATTGCGGTTTCCTGTCAATAATAAGATAACAGTCTCCATCTCTGCTTATTCTAAGACCTCAGTGGTAGTTTTGTCTGATTAATGACAGTATTTCTGGCCCTAAATATGACTTGTGTCTTATAAACTAAAACCTATATGGTCAAAAGCATTTTTTTAAAGTATCATCATTTAGCATCTAACTGGTAAATGGACCATAGCAATCTACTATAAATTGTATGGATAACTACTTTCTTTAATGTCTGAATAGTAACATAATAAATCAACTTGGAGAGAGCTATTACTGTAATTATCTAATAATGGTCACATGGTTTGGGGTTAATTAACAGAGGGTTTGACCTTTCTGTCCTATCAATTTTGCAGAGTCAGTTTGACCTAGGTCAGAAATTCTCCCAGGTCTCTTCTGCTCATCAGTGAATTTAAACCTACCCATTAGGTTTAATCAAATTCCACCAGTTATGTACATAAAATGAAAACAAAATCCCATGTTCATACCAGATATTTTTATAAACGTTCTTTTACTTTTCACTTACAGAATAATGTAGACATTATGTCGATTAAAGAATAAAAACAATTCAAATGCTTTGTTATTTTGTATGCTATGCAATAACAATCCAAGGACTAATTCTCCATAGTTACATTAGTGCAAATTATTGTATCATATGCAGTTGTTAGTATGTGACTGAGGAGCAAATTTGGACAAACATATATGTCTTACAACCACTGAAGAGTATCATTGATAGTACATACTGATATGCACTCCCTCCAACTGTATACATGTGGGTCCAGTATGACACTCCCTCCAAATATACATGTGGGTCCATTATGACAGCACACCTCTTCTTATTGATTGATTGATGTATCTGGTTCTGTTAGGTGAATACAAAAGCTGAAATAGTAATTGAGCAGTACAAGATCGTATCACTTAAGATAAATGAGTTATCTATCACTGAAGAAGGCATTTGTCTCCTAATATTTTGTATATCTATATATGTATCTGAAATGACATCCCAAATATTATATTCAAACAACATCAAATTTAAAAGTCAAGCTCTCAGAAGTCATTGAACTCAGAATTAAGGTTTTCTGTGTAAACTTAATTCAGCCCCCTGTGTGTATGCATAATGATACAGTCTTTTATTACATGATCACAAGAGAAAGTCTTCCTGCTCTCAGTTCAAGTTCCCAGAGCCGTCACAGTGGCTTTTGGCAAATGCAAGGAGCAATTGCAGGGAAAGTCTTCCTCAGTCCCTGAAGCTCTGGACTGGAGTATGCTCAATGGAGATGGCACATGTGGAATCTGGACACATGTAAGAGCTCTGAGGGGCTGGAGCATGTTTTGTGCAGATGGATTCTTCAGAGAATTTATTTGCCAAACTCTAATAAGTTTCTACTGAGAATGTGCACCTTGAGATTGACTGTTGTTCCTGGCACGTGTGTGACTGATTGTTTCCAGAGTGAACAACACATGAGGCAGCATCATTATACCCTGCTAGATGCAGGCCACACTCCAAACAGTGGGTTTGTTTTTATAAATTAGCTAAATGGTTTCCAGAGAATTATGTGCTAAACTAAAAAGTGTTTGGGACACATTTCTTTTAAAAAAAAATGATGAAAGGAATTCAGAGTAGTTCCAAATGGGTCATTTTTGCTTTGTTTTACAAGTCAGGCACCCTGGTCACCTGGAAAATATCTATACAACATCGAGACTGTGACACATTCTAATTTACTATTTAATTTTTACTTTGATTCTTAGCAATATATTTTTTTAACAGAAAGTTTCCATACCAATGCACAGTTAATACCAAGTCAAACAAGCTGCAACTGATATAAAGCACTTTGTAATCCACTTATCAAAACCAAATTCTGTGGAACTGACTGATTATTATTATTCACTATTTGCATTAAAAAACCCTGGGGTCATCTAATGGACACTGGGCAAAATTGTTATATTATGTCAGCTACAGACCAAAGCATTTTGCAATAAAATGACTGTTCACAGACTAACATACATTTTCAAAAAGGGCAAAATCCGAAAGGTGCTGAGTGCTTTCAGTTTCCAATGATGTCAATATGAGTTGACAGTCCTCAGTAGCACACAGGAGACATTCAGTTACTCAAAAATTAAAGAAGGAAAGTAAAATAATTTTCATTCTACCTGTCTGTGAAAATGTGGCTGCAAAAGCTTCATTGTTTAAGAATAAGAGATATATCAAATAAAAAATCGATGTCCCCTATTCTGCTCTTACCCTGGTTGCTTAATGGTCTAACTCTACTGCCTTCAGTTGTTTTACCCCTTCTTTATACCAGTGTTGATAAGGTCCAAATCAAACTCAGTAAGGATCCTGACATTTTTACTTGTTGTTTTTCAACTATAATAAAAACAGCAGTTTGAATCCCGGATTAGCCCCCACTTATGTTGTCTTGGCCATCACAGCAGTGCTGGAATTGCTAAAAGCACAAGTTTCTACAGCTTGAGTTAAAGAGCCAGGCTCTCATGCTAAGAGCTGGAACAGATCCATATCCTCTGTGGATCAGACACAGAAGGGGATCTGTAACACACACTGACAAGCAGGTTACAACAGCATTATTACCAAATGAATGGGCATATATGGAATGATGTCCAAAGAACAAACTAGATCATTATGTCATAGCTAACTACTCCCTTTACAGCAATAGGGGAGACTGGATGTGCATAGTTATCACACCCTGTCTGTAACTGCCTTCATGTAAGAGAGAATGAGTTTGTTTGGCAGGTATTGATTAATCACTAGGTAGAATGAATACCAACCTTGCAAGGTACTGAGCATTCTGGCCCCAGTCTGGCAAAGCTAGGGTGACCAGACAGCAAATGTGAAAAATCGGGACAGGGGATGGGGGGTAATAGGAACCTATATAAGAAAAAGACCCAAAAATTGGGACTGTCCCTATAAAATGGGGACATCTGGTCACCCTAGGCAAAGCACTTAATGCATGTACTTAACTTTAGGGATGTGAGTTGTCCCCTTGAAGTCAGCTGAATTGGATGTAAGCCGCTGGTAGGACCTAAGGATGGGCTAGTGCTCACTTTTCTCTGTAGCTTTTCTCTATTGTACCAGTGACGAGAGTGCACAATCCATTGGCCAGGGAAGAAGGGCTCCCCTAACCCACGCACTGCTGCTCCCCTCACTTGTCCAGATATTCCACCTGCTCTCCACGTGGGCTGGGATCCAGTCCAGGAGAACCAACACCCCCCAACTTTCAAGAGGGCCTAATTTGGCAGTTTCCCACTACCGAGCTGCTTAGGACATACATAATTAGTACAGCAAGCAGTGTCCTAGGGATACCCATTCACATCACTGTGAATTATGCTTTTGTGGAATATATTCAATCTTTGTTGAATTTAGCAACCCAAAGCTTAAGAAAAAAAAATTGGTAATCAATTACTTTGATTTCTCATAACATATACACATCCGTATCCTACCCTCCATGGAGCTCCCCTATTCCTCCCCCATTCCGTCCAAATCAATATTCCAGCAGGTGAAGATAGGGAAAAATAAGTGAAACATACTACCAAAAGCAATCATGGCCAGCATCAAGAAAGATAGTTCCTCTGCATACATTAATTAGGAGGTTAAAATAAACGGGAATGGAGGGGAGCACAGCTCTCCCTGCCCTTTGCTATAACCAGAGGGCGAATTCCCTCCTTTGGGAAAGCAGGGTGCTTTCTAGCTCTCTCTCCTCCTTGGCTGGTGTGGTGAGAGATCCCAATCCTGCTTCAATCTGCTTCATCCATTGTGTTAATCTGATCTGTTGCTTATGTAGTCTAGCCATGTACTCCAGATTTGTCCATTCTGTCCTGTGTATCCTGGAAATCACTTTTCCATAAGATGCCGTTTGAGTTAACGAAACTTCCCACGCAGAGGACTGTTTATCTTTCTGATGCTGTAATATCCTGTCAGTTAAGATCAAGGTTAATTATTGTTTGTAATGACTACAATGGGCCTTTATATGAATGAGTAGTTTAAACTGAAGGGTGATTTCTTATATGGTGTGACTTATTTTGTTTCCAAACAGAAAAGTCAAAAAAGAATAGATGTAATGTATTTTTTTCCCTTCCATTTCTCAATGTGGCAGGACTAAGTATCAAATTATTCAATTCTTCATTCCCAGGCTTGTCTTGTCATCTTTCCACCCCCTCTCCTCTCAGTAATATAGGTAGTAATAACAATAAAAATAATTATTATTGGAAATCTACAGGGAAAACTTGCCAACAGTGTTTTACAAAGCATCATTCTCCCTCTCTAAAAATCAGGATAAAGTAGAGAAGCTTTTGCCAACATTTTCAAAACTGGCAGGAGACTTTGAGGGCTTCCATTTTGTGAGTGCCCAAAGAGACACACCTTGTGTCAAGATGGGCACCCAAAAATAAAGCTTCTCAAACCACAGACCACTTTTGAAAATGTTACCCAAACTAAGAACCCAGTTTGGGAAAGCATCCCTATTTAAGACATCCCTACTGAAGTCAATGGAACTTAAGCACAGGTTTAAAGATGAGCCCTAAATAGAGATGAGATAGAGCATATGCTTATGGGCTTTTCTAAATCAGGGCCCAAATGACTTTGCTCAGTCATATTACTTCCTGGGAGAGGACAGGCAGACTTTTCTGAGGCTACTATTGTGGAATAGCCAGACATACTGGAGTAGAGCGCCAATAAAAATATTATTTACTCAATGTCTCTTGCCTAGGATCTGAGGGCCAATGTACTTCCACTGAATTCAATTCACACCAACTGAGGATCTTGCTTTGACTGTTCAGAGCTTACTTATGAAAAGAAATATTTAATATTAGTATTTCTTTGTCGAGGAAAGTTCACTTGCAATACAAAATCCATTTGTTGGTGTGTGGTGTTGTTTCTAGGGCCACATGAAATATTGGCAACAAAATAGGAAATCTGTGCAAGATTTCAGGTGTGATTATCTAGCAGGGTACTCAGATGAGCCTCCTCACTGTAGTATCTGAGCACTTCACAGCCATTAACAGATTTTATCCCCATAAAACCCTTTTTGGGAAGGAAATATTATCCCCATGTTACAGGTGGGGAACTGAGGCACAGGGTAGATTTGCCCAAGGTCACAGAGATGAACCAGCAATTGAACTCACGTCTTCTGTATCTCAGTCCAGTGTTCTATCCATTAAACCTCGACCGCACTACAAACACAAAACTACAGCTATGGCTATACTTGGAGCTGGGGATGTGACTCCCAGCTTGTGTGGATATACTCATGCTAGCTCTCATTGAGCTATTGCACACAAAATAATAATCTGTAATGCCGACAGACCGTAGTTGTTGGCAGGCAGGATCAAACCTGGGACCTCTGTGTATGAGCGTCTACTGCATGAGCTAAAAGCCACATGCCATTTAGCTAATGCTGTAGTAGACTCATCAATATCTAGGTGGGCTAGGTGCCAGTAGAGAGGGACAGAACCCCACACCAAGCAGGTATGGGTTACATACGACTCCTAGCTGAGGAAGCGAGTCCCAAACTTCAGATACTTCCCAGCTGATATCCCAACAGACCCTGCTTGTCATCAGGTGGGATCGAACCTGGGGCCTCTGGAGCTAAATGCATGAGCCTCTACTGTATGAGCTAAAAGCCACACAGCATTTAGCTAAGGCTGTAGTAGATTCATCAGTCTCTAGCTAGGCTAGGTGCTACGCTAGGAGGACAGAGCACCACACCAAGCAGGCATGGGTTACAGATAGGCATGGTAGCATGGGCTGTGACAAGTGGTGGCATGGCATAGTTGCCCTGAGCACCAACCCATCAGAACCCCATAAGTACGTACTTTGAGGAAGGGGGGTGAGGGCTAGCCCATACCTCCACTCACTGCTGTCTGTGCTACCATTTTAGCACACTAGCTTGATGAGAGCTAATGTGAATATGGCTACTTGAACTGGGAGTCACACCCCTAGCTCCAAGTGTAGACATCGCATCAGACTTAGTGCTTTGAAAGGCTTGCAAGACGACTAAAGTTTTCAGATAAATCTGAGCTAATGAGTGAAATCATCCAAAATTCAGTTTCGCATGAAACCAGGAGAAATTCAGCTGTTACTGAGTTTTGGCTTTATTCAAACCCCAAACTGAAAGCAAAGCATGAGGGCAGGAGGGAGAGGAACCTATCTGAATCAAAGCAATGGCTTGCAAAACACCTGCAATATGAAACTGCCAAATTTCTCACCTTGGTATTTTCAGACTAGTTTTCTTCCAGATTGAGAGATCCAGTCAATTACCAAGATCATAAAAAGATCTAATTATTTGCCAAGGTCACATAGTCATATAGCAACTCAGCTGAGATTTGAACAGGTATTTCCAGCAGTTTGCTATATCCCCTACATCAGTTGTTCTCAACCTGCCAGCTACTTGAGGCCTAATCAGTACACAGCTGCAACCCATGTGACCTCATCAGGGCCTACTGGGTGACCTTGGGTAAGTCATTTCACCTTTCCATGCCTTAGTTTCCTCACTTATAAAATGGGATAATGATATTGACCTCCTTCGTCAAATGTTTATAAAAGGTGTTATATAAGACATACATTTTCTTATTTTTATTTATGATATGCTTCTATTTCTTTGTATATTGCCTAACCTAATGTATTGTTGGTGCTTATTGGGATCTTTGTGGCCTTTGGGTGCTACCAAAAAAAATATAATAATTCCTAGGGAAAAGACATAGGACTGGAAGAACGTCCATGCTGGGTCACATCAATGGTCCATCTAGCCCAATATCTTATCTTCCAACAGTGGCCTGAGCCAGATGCTTCAGAGGGAATGAACAGAAGAGGGCAACTTTCTATTTTTCCATGCTAGAAAAATTCAGACTGGAAATAAGGAGCGAAACTTTAAAAGACAATTTATCAAGGGTTGTGGTGGATTCTCCATCACAGACAATTTTAAAACCAAGATTGGATGTTTTTCTAAAGGATACATGGTAGGAATTATTTTGGAGAAGTTCTTTGGCCTATTATACAGGAGGTCAGGGCTAAATGATCACAATGGTCCCTTCTGGCCTTGGAATCTATGAATCTATACATTTTATAAAGAACCTCTTCCCCCCACCAAAAGAACAATTAAAAGGACAATTCTCTTTATGAACCTTACAATGCAAAAATGTCTTGGATTATTGCAATAAAAACTGAGCTGGAAGGCAACATGAGTAGTGGTTATGTCTTTAAAGAAAATAAAATCTAATAGATTTTTTAAAGAAAATTAGCTTGTAGTAAAGTGAGTGATCAAGACATTTAAGAAGGTTTGCTATCAGATGGTATCATGATGCAATCAGAAAGGCAGGGCACCTCCCACACCAAAGCATTCTTGCTGGAATATTTGACAATATTTGACCATGATCATTTGACTGTTTGCAATATTGCTGTAACCATGTTGTTCCCAGGATATGAAAAAGGCAAGCGAGGTGAAATAGTATATTTTACTGGACCAACTTCTGTTGTGGAATGGATAAGATTCTGAGCTTCATGGAGCTCTTCCTTAGGTCTGCAGAAGGTAACCAGAGTCTCCAACCTAAATACTAGGTTGGGCAGATTGTTAAGCATAAGGGATTCACACATGTTGTAGAAGACCACTTGAAATGAAGTGGGCAATTAAGGGTTAGCAGGCAGTAGGGTGTGATACAAATTGTTGTAATGAGACATAATCCAGTGTCTCTGTTAAATCCATTTTTAGTGTCCAGCAGAGTTATGCGTCTACTTTCCCAGGCTCGTCTTTTGAAGGAGTTGTGCAGGTTTCCTTTGGTGATGAGGACTGAGCGGTCATATATGGTGTGATCACTTTGTGAAAAGTGTTCACCCACATCTGATATTGTGTTTTTGTCTTTTATCATTTTCCTGTATGAATTCATTCAAAAGCATAGTGATTGTCTGGTTTCACCCACATAGTTGTTGCAGGAGCATTTAGTGCACTGCATGAGGTATATCACATGTTGCGATAGGCATATGTAGGACCCATGGATGATAGAGTATTTTTTCTTTTATCATTTTTCTGTGTGATTTCATTCAAGAGAGCAGTTATTATCAGGTTTTACCCTCATAGTTCTTGTTGGTCATTTAATGCACTGAATGAGGTACATCACATGTTGTGATAGGCATGTGTAGGATCCATTGATCTCAAAAGGTGTGGGGGATGTTGATCATTCTAACAGTGGAGATATGTCTGCATGTTTAGCATCTGTCATTATGGAAGGATATGGCGCCATTTTGAGTTGGTGTGTCTTGGTTTGTGGGAACTTGCTTCTGATGATGAGCTTGGTGGGTTGTCTGGAGGCCAGAAGAGGGGGTTCAGGAAACATTTATTTCAGTATGTGGTTCCCATCAAGTATGGGTTATAGCTGTTTGATGATACCCTGAATGGGTGCCAGTGTGTGATTGTAGGTGACAACTAGGGGTGTGTGGTCAGTGGACTTTTTTTATTTTGTATTGAAGCTGTTTCTTCTAGGGCATTTGAATGATCTATTCCATGATGTGATCTATTTCTCTGGTGGACTGTGCTTGTTTAAGGTGTGTAGCCCGGACTTTCACTTTGGAGCAAATTCTGTGGTATCTGAGTGCCTGGCTGTAGACAACAGATTTCTTAGTACATCTGAGGTGGTTGCTGGATCTGTAGAGATAAGTATAGTGATTGGTGGTTTCTTGTATATAGTCATCTATAGGGTTACATTGTTGAAACTGATCGTGGTGTCCAGGAAGTTGATGCTGGTATTTGAATGTTCTAAAGAGAGTTTGATGGACAGGTGGTGGTTGTTAAAGTTGTGTTTGAAATCTATGAGGGAGTTTAAATTTTCTGTTCAGAGGATGAAAATAGAATTGATGTATTTCAGGTATATCATTGGTTTCGTGGGTAATTTTTCCTGAGGTTCTTCGTCAAGGTGACCCATGAAGAGTTGGTGTATTGGGGAGCCATCCTAATACCCTTGTTCCTATGGTATGGACAAAGTGTTTGTTGTTGAAAGTAAAGTTGTTCTGGGTGAGGGTGAAACAGATGAGTTTGGCAATGTGTTTGGGGTGGATTAAAAAGGTAGCTGAGCAGGGGACCGGGCCCAGAGTCTCCTACCTCCCAAATGGGTGCCCTACCTGGTGGACAACAGAGTCCCTCTCTCTCTCTCTCTCTCTCTCCCCTCAGTGATTATTTAAGAGTTTATCCACAGTGGAACAGTCATTGGGCCTGAGAGAGAGAATTTCAATGAGACTTAAGCTCTTAAGTCATGTCTGAAAATGAGACTTAGGCATTTTTGAAAATTTTACCCAAATTTCATTGATTTATTTCTAACATGGATGCCTTACTTTCTATGTCTTTAAAATAGCACATTTCTGTGAGATCAAAATACTCCAGTAGAATTCTTGTTCCACTAGCAATAATTCATACCAAGCAACAAAGTACTCAGATTCAACAAAGTCAACATCTTCTTTGTACTGGGGAGTCTTAAATCCTGATGCACTCAGAGCATTATCAGTCTTTCTGCAGTGGAGCAGAGGCTACGTCCATGCAGTAGGAAGAAACAAAGAAAAAGCTGAGACAAGGTGGAAAGGATAAGCTCAGCAATAATCAAATAAGTGGTAACAGCTAATTAGCTTGATTAGGATGTTGTAGATAACTAGGTAAGATTTATATTTGACAAAGTCACTGCAGAAAATTGTTATTGAGTCTATAACAGAAGAATCACCAGTGTGATTACAGCAAGTAAACCATATTGGGTCTAATCCTGGAAAGTGATGAATATCTGCAAATTGTATTGACTTCAGTGAGATTTACAGGTGATACAGAGATACTGGGGTGTGAGAGGGCCCCTAGTTTTTCACACCTTACTCCCTTGTCAGAGTACCTTGCTGGACACACAGGAGGGATTAAACTGATTTAAAAAATTGAAATAATATATTGCTTCCCCAGATCAAAGGGGGAACAAGGGGGCAAACATGATTATTTGAGTCACAATTAATTCTCCTATCTGTGTCTGAGACATCACAGCTATGCCCCCCTCTTACTCAGGGCAGATTGTAAGGTTACAGTCTAGCCCTTAGTGAGAATGCCAATATAAATGAGGAAGTTTGCTGAAAACTAAAATGATTTCATTCAAAGATCTCAATGCACTTCACAAAGGTGGGTGAGCATTACTGTCCTCATTTTATAGATGGGGAAAGTGAGGAACAGAGATGTTCTGTGTTTTATCCAAGGTCATACAGAGCATTAATGACAGAGCTAGTGTCTCTTGACTTGCAGTCTAGTGTTCTATCCACCAGAATATGCTGTGTCTTAATTATGTTTGTATTAATGACCCTTTGCAGCACTGCAGAATTTTACAACACTGTCCAATTGTCATTGTATTAATCACTGTTAACCAAGTTAAAACATTCTAAAAATGATGTGGCAGTCTCCATTTAACAGACAAGAATATCAACTGACTTTCCAGGCTTAAGGATTTATTTTCCATTCAGTGGATGATCCTAATGGTCATCGACCCACAACTGAAAGGGAGAATGTTTATGCTTTGTTTGTTACTGTTCATAGTCCGCAGACAGCTAGATTGGTGTCACTAACATGCTATATCAGCATTAATGTTTCCTCATACTGATTCTGTGGAAGGTTAACATTTTAGTACTACAACTCATATAATAAAGAACACTTTTATTCTAGGCTTTCCTTTAGAATCTTTGCAGATGTAATGTAATAACAGGGCTGTGAGGCCAGTTCATTAAATTACCAACTTTGCTTTTTGCAGATGTTTCAAGCAGGTGCTCTGTATGTGGCCAAGAGTCTGCTTTCTTCTTTTGCATGCCGCACTGTGGGTCAGAGGTTATGCCTCAATGGCAAGGTCTCAAATGCATAGCAAGTCTCAGCGGTCTTTGTTAGAAAAGAAAAAGAATGCAATCTCCTTGAAATTTATGTACTGCAAAAGATAACCATTGCACCTGCAGACTGTTGTTCTTATTAAAAACACATGATAGCTGTTGACAGAAATATAAAATGCTGCTCTGTAGTTCCTGTTGAGAATATGCAGGAACCCCAAAATGATCTGTAATATATCAGAGATATACTACTGATTCATGGTCCAACACTGCATAGTTATGGTATACATGGACTTATACTACACCAGGAGGTTCCATATGCATTTTAAACTTGACATTGGGCAGAGTTACATTCACAGTCAAATAAGCATCTCACTTTATGTGTTGTATGCCAGCAGGGATTCCAAATGACCCAGCCTAGTTCATAATTGGAAAAGATTGGTCTAGTCTTTCCCGACCACCTGTGTGTTAGCTTTTCAACTTCTCTATTGGAAACAGGGAAAATAGATTCTTCTAAACACAGGGAATCCTATAAAAGAGACCACCCTTATTAGAGAACGTCATGTTTAAAGAGACCACCTGAAATTTATTGAGTTCAAATCTGCTCCACCTTTATCAGAAGACCACCTCCAGCAAGCACCCAGTTTTTGTAAATTCCTTCAACAGTCACTTAAAACAACAAGATTCCATGTAAATATTACACTTAATCATTAAGTAGTCCAAGAAGAAAAATGTGTTTGTATGGTATTAGCCAATGTTGACATATAGTCAGAGGTGAAAGTGGGCCGGTACGGCGAACCGGTAAGAAGGGGCCGCCGGTGCCGGCCCATACACAGCTGACCTTAAAGGACTTTCGTGGCAGACCTTAAATGTCACTGTCCCTTTTGCCACTGATGGGGGGCAGCGGGGGAAGGGGCAGCTGCCCTGGGGATTTAAAAGAGCCTGGGGCTCCCAGTTGCCACCACCGCTACCATGGCAGCAACAAGAGCCAGGCTCTTTAAATCGCCACTTGACCCCTCAGTAGCATAGGCTGAGCAGCATGTAAGGCCTGACTGGGGCAGGCTGACCCCCAGCCCCGCCCCTTTCCCCCAAGGTACCGCTTCTTCCGGGGATCTGGAGCCAGTCCCCCTTACCGGTACGTAATTTATCTTATTTTCACCCCTGCATATAGTGGCTGTGGTGCTCTATACAGATTCCCTTTCAACAAAGTTTCTTGAGGCTGTGACACCAGTAAATGTTGTAAATGCAAGAGAAGCAACAGAAATAGTGGAATGGCTACAATTAAGGGAAAAGCACAGAGCTACAATCTCTCTCACTGTCCCATTGAAGGATCTGATCTGGTACAACTCCTCAATATGTTATCACTATACTGCTATGTAGAAGGAGAGTGGCCATTCAGCCCCTGTATTAATATGCCATGGATAATGCTATCAGTGAAAACCTGATGTAGTATTGACAGAGTAGTATTGACAGAGTAGCAGCCGTGTTAGTCTGTATTCGCAAAAAGAAAAGGAGTACTTGTGGCACCTTAGAGACTAACCAATTTATTTGAGCATAAGCTTTCGTGAGCTACAGCTCCGATGAAGTGAGCACTTACACGAGCACATCCTGAAGCACTTACAGGAGAGAAAAGTGATCAGGAACGGTCAGCATGGATTCACCAAGGGAAGGTCATGCCTGACTAATCTAATTGCCTTCTATGATGAGATTACTGGTTCTGTGGATGAAGGGAAAGCAATGGATGTATTGTTTCTTGACTTTAGCAAAGCTTTTGACACGGTCTCCCACAGTATTCTTGTCAGCAATTTAAAGAAGTATGGGCTGGATGAATGCACTATAAGGTGGGTAGAAAGTTGGCTAGATTGTCGGGCTCAGCGGGTAGTGATCAATGGCTCCATGTCTAGATGGCAGCCAGTATCAAGTGGAGTGCCCCAAGAGTCGGTCCTGGGGCCAGTTTTGTTCAATATCTTCATAAATGATCTGGAGGATGGTGTGGATTGCACTCTCAGCAAGTTTGCGGATAATACTAAACTAGGAGGAGTGGTAGATATGGCGGCAGATAGGGATAGGATACAGAGGGACCTAGACAAATTGGAGGATTGGGCCAAAAGAAATCTGATGAGGTTCAACAAGGATAAGTGCACTTAGGACGGAAGAATCCCACGCACCACTACAGACTAGGGACCGAATGGCTAGGCAGCAGTTCTGTGGAAAAGGACCTAGGGGTGACAGTGGATGAGAAGCTGGATATGAGTCAACAGTGTGCCATTGTTGCCAAGAAGGCCAATGGCATTTTGGGCTGTACATGTAGGGGCATTGCCAGCAGATTGAGGGACGTGATCATCCCCTCTATTCGACATTGGTGAGGCCTCATCTGGAGTACTGTGTCCAGTTTTGGGCCCCACACTACAAGAAGGATGTGGAAAAATTGGAAAGAGTCCAGCGGAGGGCAACAAAAATGATTAGGGGACTGGAACACATGACTTATGAGGAGAGGCTGAGGGAACTGGGATTGTTTAGTCTACGGAAGAGAAGAATGAGGGGGGATTTGATAGCTGCTTTTAACTACCTGAAAGGTACATCCAAAGAGGATAGATCTAGACTATTCTCAGTGGTAGAAGATGACAGGACAAGAAGTAATGGTCTCAAGTTGCAGTGAGGGAGGATTAGGTTGGATATTAGGAAAAAAATTTTCACTAGGAGGGTGGTGAAACACTGGAATGCGTTACCTAGGGAGGTGGTAGAATCTCCTTCCTTAGAAGTTTTTAAGGTCAGCCTTGACAAAGCCCTGGCTGGGATGATTTAATTGGGGATTAGTCCTGCTTTGAGCAGGGGGTTGGACTAGATGACCTCCTGAGGTCCCTTCCAACCCTGATATTCTATGATTCTATGATTCTATACTCAAATAAATTTGTTAGTCTCTAAGGTGCCACAAGTACTCCTTTTCTTGACGTAGTATTGTAGACCACATCATTATTTACAGGGAACTTATTTTATCAATATCACATATAGCTATAGATTGTATACAGAAGCTATGATATATACAATATAGCTGCATTAGAAAGTCTTTCAAAATGTGTATGTAACTGTAATAAGTATATATATATATATATATAAGACCACAACATCCACAATTTACCCAAGTTATTTTTTAGAAAGAAGAAACATGATGCTGAACATGTACTTTCAGCAGTGGAGGTATTTGTTGAAATTGTGACCCTCTTAATGTCTATAGGAATTTTTCCATTAATTTCAAGGGGGCCAGGATTTTCATTCATTTTCTTTCTTGTTTTCCTTATTTTTCATGAACAATTGCACCCTCAAATTTACAGCCAGCACTGATTGTCATGTGACAATGTTAGTATAAACAATCTATTTTCACCTGGAGATTAAAGAACAGGACAGATATTACACTCCCATATCAGGCTGCTGCTTTAAAATGAAGCACATTACTGAATTTTTTGCAAGAATCAAACAAATAGACACAACTTACAAAATCACACAGCTGGAGAGTTTTTCAGGAGCACTAAATTCTGCTACAACCAAACACTGATCATCAGAGCTATGTATCATTGACCTACCTTTCAGGAGAACAAAATGTTTTAAAGAAACAGGGTACTGAAAAATTTAGCCATGGTATTCCATCCAGTTTTTTGTAAAACAAGCACCACTTTACACACACACACACAACTATATTTACACCTATATATATTTTATAACTTTTGCATACTATACATGTTGATCCACAATTTATAACTGGAAATTTACAAAGTAATTGTCAACTTTTTAGTAGTTTTATTAATCTCCATGTAAGGTTCTTTTTCAGATTCATATTCAGACACTAATCATTATTACGCATCATTTACATTTATCTACTACTTATAGGGAAAAGCCTATGAGATAGGAAACATTAATAAATTCTCAATGTTTAATTAATTCAGATCCTAAAACCAGATCCTAAAACCAGATCCTAAAGTCTTTATTCGTGTTTTATTCTGAGGAACACTTGTAGAATTCTGGACCCCATGATTTGGATCATAGACTATAAAGCAAAAATGAAATTAAGTCACATTACACCATAAAATAACAATCATTCTAATATTTATGAATTATCAGCACGGAAATAAGTCATTCATCTTTAGAATAACTCTGCTTATTTTATTATTGCACATAAAAAAAATTACATAAAAAGCACCTTAAGGTTGCAAAGTCAGGCACTCATAAATTGGGAATGCCAGAATTCAGGTTGTCCACGCTGTCCCATTTTACTGTCTTCTAATTTAAATTTGAGACTCCAACGTCAGATTAAATAGTCACAATGGTCCCTTGAGACTTTAAAAGCTATGAATTTGTATCTGACCTCTTAACATAGTGCCTTGTGCCAAAAGGCTAATTTCCGTACAGTATCTGTCTCATTTCATGGTCTGATAAATGGCAACTGTTTAATAAAGTACATAAGAAGCACTTTTTTAAAAGTAGGATGAAGCCTTTGAAATGGCAGTACCCTAGTGAGAACACTGTTAACATGGCTGCCAAAACCAGGGAGTTTAAACTGGAATTTGTGCCACTAGCACATCAAAATGCTAAAACAAATGTAACAAAGGGAATGGCTGTTAACTGGAGGAGAAGCAGATATGAAGTCTTCCGTTCACGTTTTGTAATGGAACTGTCATTGCTAGGATTTCTGCCCCTACCTACCTCATACTAGTAGTTGAACCCAAATCAGCATTAAACACTCACAAGTGTACTAATCAGCCTCATTACCTAAGGCTTAAATACATGAGGCCAGATTTTCAGGAGCTCAGATTATTCCGTAGGGGCTACACTTTCAAGAGCATAGTTCCTAGGCACCAATATAAGTGGCCAGATTTTTAAAAGTGCTCAGCACATTGGGTGATGAGATCCTGTGACAAACTGGCTATAAGTGGCACCCTGGGAGCTGTTAGGTGCTAAGCACTTCTGAATATCCGCCCCTTCCCTTGTTTTGGTGCCTCAATGGAACCTGGCCACTGGCACTTTTGAAAATCTGGTCCCAATTGTGTGGCTCTGAGCTCTTTTGAAAGCCTAACATTCTGCTCTGTTTGTGCTCCTTAAACAACACAAAGGAACAGAAATCCTCTGCTGTGGATATCCCTGGCATGGAAGCTGAATGTAGTGGAGAATCTATTCCATAGTCAAAAATCTGGAAATAGGGATGATGTTTTTAGCAATGGGTAAGGAAGCGGGATAGAATATGATCATGGCTCTTCTAACATTAGATTTTCCTGACATAGCTTAAACACACATACATATACAATTGGTTTGCATGTGTGTGGCATTAACTTTTGCTTAAAGGGTTATATTAAAAATGGGGAATATTTATACCAAATATTAAGAGGTAAAGCTATATCAATCAAGTACTATACAATCCAAAATTTTAAAATTAGACATGTGAACTCCAATTTTTAACTTGAATGCTTAAGTAAGTTTGCCCAACTCTGCTTTTATTAATAATTATTATTAGTAGTATTACAATAGCACTGAAGGGCTCCAATCATGGATCAAGGTCCTGCTTTGATCACTGTATAAGCACAATACAAAAAGATGAGCCCTAAAGATTTTGAGTGAGCATCAAAGATGCCAAGTATCAATGTTGAGTGTTTATATCCTGATTAAAGCACCCATATTATGGATGAAGTATCCTGGCATTGTCACCCCGGTTTGGAAACTGGGGCTATGTCTACACTATGGACCTTACAGCGGCACATCTGTACTGCTGCAGCTGCACCTCTGTAACGTCTCCTGTGTAGTCACTCTTTGATGGCAGGTAAAAGCTCTCCTGCTGGCATAATTAAATCACTCCCTATGAGCAGCGTTAGCTATGTCAGCAGGATAGTCTCTCCTGCCAACATAGCACTTTCCACAACAGCACTTTTGCCAGTGAAACTTATGTTGGTCAGGAGTGTGTTTTTTTCAAGCTCCTGACCGACAAAAGTTTTACCAGCAAAAGTGGTAGTGTAGACAAAGTCATAATAACAACTCCTGCATCATCAGTACATCAGCACACGAGTGCAAAACATTTATTTTCTAATGGCTTTATTTGTATCTTCTTCACTTTCCTTTTTTTGGCATATGACTTATTCAGTTCCTAGTCTAAAACATCAAACCATTTTTATTTGCTTGTGCACTACATTGTGTTAAGCACTTGTATGATCACAGACAAGGTCAGCTCCCAGACTGCTGCACTGGGCAGCACAGTATGGAGAGGAGGTGAACAGCCCTCAGTGGTGAAAGAACAGGTTAAGGACTATTCAGAAAAGCTGGGCATGCACAAGTCCATGGGGCCGGATCTAATCCATCCGAGAGTTCTGTGGGAGTTGGTTCATGTGATTGCAGAACCATTGGCCATTATCTTTGAAAACTTGTGGCAATTGGTGGAGGTCCCGGAAAATTGGAAAAAGGCAAATATAGTGCCCATCTTTAGAAAAGGGAAGAAGGAGAATCTGGGGAACTACAGACTGGTCAGCCTCAGCTCAGTCCCTGGAAAAGTCATGGCACAGGTCCTCAAATAATCCATTTTGAAAAACTTGGAGGAGAGAAAGGTGATCAGGAACAGTCAACATGGATTCACCAAGGGCAAGTCATGCCTGACCAACCTGATTGCCTTCTATGATGAGATAACTAGCTCTGTGGATATGAGGAAAGCAGTTGACATGATATATCTTGACTTTAGCAAAGCTTTTCATATGGTCTCCCACATTATTCTTGCCAGCAAATTAAAAAAGCATGGGTTGGATGAATGGACTATGAGGTGGATAGAAAGCTGGCTGGATGATCGGGCTCAAGAGCTCAATGTCCAGTTGGCAGTCAGTATCAAGCAGAGTGCCCAAGGGGTCAGTCCTGGGGCTGGTTTTGTTCATTATCTTTATTAATGATCTGGATGATAGGATGGATTGCACCCTCAGCATGTTCGCAGATGACAATAAGCTTGGGGGAGAGGTAGATAAGCTGGAGGGTAGGGATAGGGTCCAGAGTGATGTAGACAAAAGAAATCTGATGAAGTTCAACAAGAACAAGTGCAGAGTCCTGCACCTAGGACGGAAGAATCCTGTACATAGCTACAGGACCTGGGGATTACAGTGGACGAGAAGCTGGATATGAGTCAACAGTGTGCCCTTGTTGCCAAGAAGGCTAACAGCATATTAGGCTGGATTAGTAGGAGCATTGCCAGCAGATCGAGGAAAGTGATTATTCCCCTCTATTTGGCACTTGTGAGGCCACACCTGGAGTACTGCATCCAGTTTTGGGCCCCCCTCTACAGAAAGGATATAGACAAATTGGAGAGAGTCCAGAGGAGGGCAACAAAAATGATTAGGGGGCTGGGGCACATGACTTATGAGAAGAGGCTGAGGGAACTGAGCTTATTTAGTCTTCAGAAGAGAAGAATGACAGGAGATCTGATAGCAGCCTTCAACTACCTGAAAGGGGGTTCCAAAGAGGATGGAGCTAGGTTGTTCTCAGTGGTGTCAGATGACAGAACAAGAAGCAATGGTCTCAAGTTGCAGTGGGGAAGATCAAGGTTGGATATTAGGAAACACTATTTCACTAGGAGGGTGGTGAAGCACTGGAATGGGTTACCTAGGGAGGTGGTAGAATCTCCATCCATAGAGGTTTTTAAGCCCCAGCTTGACAAAGCCCTGGCGGGGATGATTTAGTTGGGGTTGGTCCTTCTTTGAGCAGGGGTTAGACTAGGTGACCTCTTCAGGTCTCTTCCAACCCTAATGTTCTATGATTGTATGGTCAATGCTACCATTCCTATAGTGGAAATAATAGTTGCTGAAAAAAAAACAGTAATAAGTTAAACACCTCATATGCACTCTTTCTTACAGGACATCTTTCCATTTTGCCTATGTTGTGTGTTTTGTTCAGTTATTCATCTATTCTGAGTTGCATTTTAGGACACATTGGCTTCTGGAAGTGCTTGTGCAAATCTGTCATCACCTCCACTATAAATCTGGATTTTTAGGGATTTTTTATAGCTCAGCTGTTTTAATTTGCATTGGGATAAACAGCACAAGAAGTGTCATGAAACTTTCTGTTTTTCTAATTTCCTCATATATCTATATAATTTTTTTCAGTACATTACATTAACCCCATGCTGTTTCTCCTTTTGGAGGAAAGTGTAGTTGTGCAGTTCAACAATAAAAAAGGATCTGGTGCTATTGCATTCATATTTAGTCACACATTTTGCAGGTGGCTTTGTTGTAATCTTGTGCAGTCACTAAACACGATGGGGATTTTCCCTATGGAAGACATTTTGGTTACAGTAGGTTTTGTTCTGTTAAACAAGTATAAAGGAAAAAAAGGAAATGAAAAGGTTTTAGATAAAAAAAATCTTCAGAGAGCAGGAAAATTAATCATTAGTATCTTTTTGAAAATGAAACTTAAATGACTTCTACAGAGTGACCTAGTGATTTGGGGCCTAAACTATCACTCAGGAAATGTGGGTTCAGTTCTTACTTCTGCTCTTGGTTTACTGGGTGACCCTGGGCAAGACATTTCCCTTCCCTGTGCCTCAGTTTCCCCATCTGTAAAATAGGGATAATGATACTGACCTCCTTTGTAAAGTGTGTTGAGATCTACAGATGAAAACAGCTAGCTACCGTCATGACAGAATGTCTAAAGTGACAGAGAGAAGCATGGAAGTCTCAGTCCTGCCATGTGGTCTGCACAGATGCACATCAATGTCAATATGGCTCTCCCCACGCCGAACTTATTGCAGGATTGCAATGCAAGTGTAGAAAGAGAATTGAATTTAAATTTTGTGTTTAACCAAACACAATGGGGCAGGGGAGGGCAGTAAGGAAAGCAAATCATTGTCTGGTATTTGTCTTCACGTTTTAATAACAATGGTTTAAAAAAAACCTGATTATTCACTGTTGATAGTAAAATAATGAAGGTGTAATTTGGGACCTGCTCCAACTTCCATTGCAGTCAGCACAATTCTGCTCAGGCTATTTGAGGGGAGGGGATGCCTCCCCACTGAGTCAAGGCCCACTGAGTCGAGGCCACCTATTTTTCCCTTTTGTTTCTCTCAAATGTCTCTCATTGGATTGACTGATCATTCAGACCTGTCTTTCACAGCCTGTCTACAGCACTTCTCAGTTAACCAAAGCAAGTCATCTGGTGCTCTCCACATGGACCTCCCTGTCCTTGTGTGCCTGGAGCTGAGGGACACAACACAGGCTGGCTACAGCACAGACCTCTGGACTGTCATATTGTTAATCTTACGTTACACTACAGTCCCATCGAGCTAATCAAGTACAATATGGTTGCTCCCAGTGGGATTCAGGGCAGAATGTGTCCCATTAAGTGCTAAAATAACGTTCTAAAAGATGCTCAAGTGATAAAGATGAATATTTATATTTTTCAAGAAACACTCCAGTTTTTGTAAAAGTTGCATGGAAGTAGGCACCAAATTTGTAAGAAAAATAAAGGAGATCAATATCATAATCATAGAGCTGACTTGGAAAGCCTATCACAAAATGTGAAATGTAAAGTATAATAATTTGCCAGGCCAGCCTTGTTTGTGACATATAAACACAAGCCATCTGTTACTGACATGAATATTTTATCTCAGATCACAACACTATTTCAGACATGACCAATTCCCCAGCAGGAGTCACTGGAGAAAGTGACCTACAGGCCATGATTAATTTCAACAACGTGGGGAGCCATGATAAAAAAAAAATCCTCAAACCTAAGAACCCAGCATATTATGAATAAATATGTGTGTAATACCTGCTGAAATGCATGATTTAAAAGCACTGACACAAGGGAGTGCCAGCCAACTAGGAATTGCAGTGTAAGAGGTCTTTCTGAAAGCTTTCAGCAAATATTATTGTGTGACTGCCTTGGGGCCTTGGTGAAAACTAATTTCCTTTAATAAGATGAAGGCACTAAGAAGATAAATGGGATATAACTAAATCTTAAGATGGAAATCTCTCATATTTGTTTCATAACTCAAAATGGGTGTGATGGGGTCTCATCGTAAAGAGCTTTCAGTTACAGGTCAAAAGTGCAAAATGCCACCATAGAAAAAAGAAGAGCACCGAGAAATCACTAAACTGATTCCCTGACATTGAACGGGCCTTGGGCATTGGTGCACTTCTGTCCTTTCTGTTTGCTTCCTGTGGCACACAATAGGTTAATCTCCTGAAGGCTGTAAGATTTTAGTCCAGTCCAGGTTACTGGGTTCAGTACAGGGACAACTGGGTGAATTAGTGGCCTGTGGGGCGGGTTAGTAGCCTGTGATATACAGGAGATCAGAGTAGATGGTCTGATGGTCCCTCCTGGCCTGGAACTCTATAACTCTAAATTACATATACAAATATTACTTGCATTGCTGTTACTACTCAGGAGCAATAATAAAAGATCTCCTCTCTCTCTCTCATTCACAGATGCTGACAAGGAAAAAAACTACAGCTAAGATGGCAGCTTGGAGGCCCTTTGATACCCAGCCATGGGACTGAGGTCAGAGGCTGTAAAATGACTAAATAAATTAGCCAAAGAATCATGGGCTCCTTGATGTCAGGCCTCACAGCTCTCTCTGTGAAAACAGCACATGGAACTTGTTGCAGGAGGCCAGGAGGAAAGAAAGGAAGAGCCCATCAGGAGGCTCTAGGCAGTAGCCAGGCCGGCTCCAGGCACCAGCGTTCCAAGCAGGTGCTTCGGACGGTAGCTAGAAAGGGATGGCAATTTGACGGCAGCCCCTCTGTTCCGCTGGCCGTGGCGGCAATTCGGCAGCAGCTTTTCCCTTTTGCTGTCCATGACGGCAGTTTTTTCACTGCTTGGGGCTACAAAAACTGTAGAGCCGGCTCTGGCAGCAGCCTTAGAGGAGTGGCAGCTGGCTGGAACTATCCAGGTCTTGCTAGAGAGAAGGGGATCTGAAGTCTGCATGCAGAGACAGAAAAAGAGGCTCACTAAACTCTGTGAGAAAGAGAGAGCGCGAGAGAGAGGGAAAAAGCCAGCCTAGCTGCAGAAAGACTGGGAGAAGCATAGACAGATTTATCCGGGCACACAGAAATCTCCTTCAAAAGAGGAGGAGACCCTGCTTGCTGAGCCATTTCCCAGTCAGGGAGCCAGAGCATGCTGCACGATACACCTTCAAACTGGCCCTGGTCACCAACAGCCAGCGTATACCCTGGGTGAAAGAAAGGAACTTAAAGCAATGGAGACCATCAAAGGAGATATACCCCTCCTGGACTGAAAAGAACAAACTGTGAATTGTCAGGGGACTGCCCCTTCTAGAACAATTAGATAGTATAAAAATGATATTCAGCAGCTATAATTTTACTATTCTAGCCCCTCCGCCCTACAAATAAAACCATGTTGTTTATGCCCCTGCTATGTGATCATCGTTCTTTGTATTCTTAACTTTGTATTTCTATAGAATACAGTCATGCTAAAGGACCTGATCCAGCAAAGTACTTAAATATGTGCTTAACTTTCATCCCATTAATAGTTCCATTGAAGTCAATGGGAAAATGAAGTGCTTTGCTGGATCAAGGCCAAAGTTAGCTTATATAAATAGATTATTCTTGATTTGAGATATGAATGTTCGTATTCTCAAGCTGCAATGATGAAAACGGAAATAACTCATTCACTAGAAGGAAACCAACCAGCTGTGGACAGAGCAGATACACAGAAATCACAACAGCACTCACTTTCCACAGCATACCACAAAAGGGAGGATAATTTGAGAATTGTCAATTCTCCTTAAACCCAACAAAAACAAAAGGTTATTCCTCAATTCTTGGAATAATGGGACCAGTATAGATTTAAAAGCCACCTTAATCCTCCTTGGCAGCATAGGACATTTCTTAAGCCATGGGTGGGAAAGAAAATGATGAGATCTGTACAGCTATATGTAACCTATTTATTTAATCTACATTTCTGAAGATACATTTCCCTGTTTTTAATTTATTGTGCACCACTTTGTAGTTGTGAAGATTTTCTTTTAGTGGATTGGCGTTAGAGGGGTCAACAAGCATGTGGTCAAGGGGGATCCAGTGGATATTGTGCACTTATATTTTCAAAAAGCCTTTGACAAGCTACCACACCAAAGGCTCTTAAGCAAAGTAAGCTGTCATGAGATAAGAATGAGGGTCCTCTCATGGATCAGTGACTGGTTAAAAGATAGGAAACAAAGGGTAGAACTAAATGGTCAGTTTTCAAAATGGAGAGAGGTAAATAGCAGTCCCCCAGGGGTCCGTACCAATGCTGTTCAACATATTCATAAATTATCTGGAAAAAAGGGTAAACAGTGAGGTGGCAAAATTTGCAGATAGTACAAAACTACTCAAGATAGTTAAGTCCAAAGCAGACTGCGAAGAGTTACAAAGGGATCTCACAAAACTTGGGTGACTAGAGAACAAAATGGCAGATGAAATGCAATGTGGATAAATGCAAAGTAATGCACATTGGAAAACATAATCCCAAATATACATTTAAAATGATGGAGTCTAAATTAGCTGTTACCATTCAAGGGAGAGATCTTGGAGTCATTGTGGATAGTTCTCTGAAAACATCCACTCAATGTGCAGCGGCAGTCAAAAAAGCAAACAGAACGTTGGGAATCATTAAGAAAGGGATTTATAATAAAACAGAAAATATCATATTGCCTTTATAAAAATCCATGGTATGCCCACATCTTGAATACTGCATGCAGATGTGGTTGGCCCACCTCAGAAAAGATATATTGGAATTGGAAAAGGGTAACAAAAATGATTAATGGTATGGAGCAGCTTCCATATGAGGAGAGATTAATAAGACTGAGACTTTTAAGGTTGGAGAAAAGACAATTAAGGGGGGTTATGATTGAGGTCTATAAAATCATGTCTGGTGTGGAGAAAATAATTAAGGAAGTGTTATTTACTCCTTCTCATAACACAAGAACTGGGGGTCACCAAATGAAATTAATAGGCAGCAGGTTTACATCAAACAAAAGGAAGTATTTCTTCACACAATCAATCTGTGGAACTCTTTGCCAGAGGATGTTGTGAAGGCCAAGACTATAACAGGGTTTAAAAAAGAACTAGACAAATTCATGGAGGATAGTTCCATCAATGGCTATTAGCCAGGATGGGCAGGAATGGTGTCAGTGGCCTCTGTTTATCAGAAGCTGGGAATGGGGGACAGGGCATGGATCATGTGATGATTACCTGTTCTGTTCATTCCCTCTGGGGCAGCTGGCATTCACCACTGTTGGAAGACAGGATACTGGGCTAGATGAACCTTTGGTCTGACCCGGTATGACTGTTCTTATGTTCTTATGCCTTCTGTTGCAATTTTCCTTTTGTCTTCCTATCACTCCTCCTAACTCTACTACTCTGTTCCCTGTAAAAAGTATCATTTTCACTGGTGCCACAAATGGTTGGGCTTTATATTAACATTATCATTTGATTATAGGGGCACATTGTAAGGATATAACATTCACAAGCAGGTTTTAGCCCACGAGCGATTTTTGTTTTTGTTTTTGTTTTTGTTTTTGTCTTGTTTTGTTTTGTTTGTTCCCAAAGCCAGAGCATAATCCATCTGGTCATTTATTATTAAACATTATAAATAGGCTTTGAAGGATTAGATTTCTTTCCCCCAGTAAATGTTGGTAAAAGTTGATTTAACCATACGCACACATACCAATGAAAAAAATATTTCCATCTATAATCATCAAAATTTACAAATAGGCAAAATAGGAAAAACGCTGTTTGAGAACTTATTAGAGTTTGTTTTAAGGTAATTTACTTTGTATTTTTGACACGTGATATTGATAATTTATGAACAAAATTATCAGAAAGATAGATCAACATGATTTGTTGGGGAAGAATCAATACTATTTTTGTAAAGGGAAATCATGGCTCACAATTCTATTTTGAAAGGGTCAACGAACGTGGAAAAGTGTGATGCAGTTGATATATTGTACATGGACTTTCAGGAAGCCTTTGACAAGGTCTTTCGTCAAAGGCTCTTAAGCAAACTAAGGGTATGTCTACACTACGAAATTAGGTTGAATTTATAGAAGTCGTTTTTTTAGAAATCGTTTTTATATATTTGAGTGTGTGTGTCCCCACAGAAAATGCTCTAAGTGCATTAACTTGGCGGAGTGCTTCCACAGTACCGAGGCTAGAGTCGACTTCCGGAGCGTTGCACTGTGGGTAGCTATCCCACAGTTCCCGCAGTCTCCGCTGCCCATTGGAATTCTGGGTTGAGATCCCAATGCCTGATGCGGCTAAAACATTGTCGCGGCTGGTTCTGGGTACATATCGTCAGGCCCCCGTTCCCTCCCTCCCTCCATGAAAGCAAGGGCAGACAATCGTTTCGCGCCTTTTTTCCTGAGTTACCTGTGCAGACGCCATACCACGGCAAGCATGGAGCCCGCTCAGGTAACTGTCACCCTATGTCTCCTGGGTGCTGGCAGACGCAGTACTGCATTGCTACACAGTAGCAGCAACCCATTGCCTTCTGGCAGCAGACGGTGCAGTACGACTGGTAGCCGTCCTCGTCATGTCCGAGGTGCTCCTGGTCGCCTGTGTGAGGTCGATCAGGAGCGCCTGGGCAGACATGGGCACAGGGACTAAATTTGGAGTGATTTTATCAAGTCATTCTCTTTAGTTCTGCAGTCAGTACAATTAAACCATCTTATGGTGAGCAGGCAGGTGATACGGACTGCTAGCAGTCCTATTGTACCATCTTCTGCCGAGTAGCCATGAGATGTGGATGGCATGCAGTCCTTCTGCACCGTCTGCTGCCAGCCAAAGATGTAAAAGATAGATGGAGTGGATCAAAACAAGAAATAGACCAGATTTGTTTTGTACTCATTTGCAAACCCCCTCCCCCACCCCCCGTCTAGGGGACTCATTCCTCTAGGTCACACTGCAGTCACTCACAGAGAAGGTGCAGCGAGGTAAATCTAGCCATGTATCAATCAGAGGCCAGACTCACCTCCTTGTTCCAATAAGAACAATAACTTAGGTGCACCATTTCTTATTGGAACCCTCCGTGAAGTCCTGCCTGAAATACTCCTTGATGTAAAGCCACCCCCTTTGTTGATTTTAGCTCCCTGTAAGCCAACCCTATAAGCCGTGTCGTCAGTCGCCCCTCCCTGCGTCAGAGCAACAGCAAACAATCGTGCATCTGAGTTGAGAGTGCTGTCCAGAGCGGTCACAATGGAGCACTCTGGGATAGCTTCCGGAGGCCAATACCGTCAAATTGTGTCCACAGTACCCCAAATTCGACCCTGCAAGGCCGATTTAAGCGCTAATCCACTTGTCGGGGTGGAGTAAGGAAATTGATTTTAAGAGCCCTTTAAGTCGAAATAAAGGGCTTCATCGTGTGGACAGGTGCAGGTTTACATTGATTTAACGCTGCTAAATTCGACCTAAAGTCCTAGTGTAGACCAGGGCTAAGCAGCCCTAGGATAGAGGGAAGGTCCTCTCATGGATTGGTAACTGGTTAAAACATAGGAAACAAAGGGTAGAAATAAATGGTTAGTTTTTCAGAATGGAGAGAAATAAAAAGTGGTGTCCCCTTGGGAACTGTACAGGGACTAGTGCTGTTCAGCGTATTCATAAATGATCCGGAAAAAAGGTAAACAGTGAGGTGGCAAAATGATCAGATGATACAAATTTACTCAAGGTAGTTAAATCCAAAGCAGACTGTGAAAAGTTACAAAGGGATCTTACAACACTAGGTGAGTGGGCAACAAAATGGCAGATGAAATGCAATGTTGATAAATGCAAAGTAATGCACATTGTAAAATATAATCTCAACTATATATACAAAATCGTGGTGTCTAAAATAGCTGTTACCACTCAAGAAAGAGATCTTGGAGTCATTCTGGATAGTTCTCTGAAAACATCTGCTCAATATGCAGTGGCAGTCAAAAAAATGAACAGAATGTTAGGAACCATTAGGAAGGAATGGATAAGACAGAAAATATCAGAATGCCACTATATAAACCTGTGGTATGCCCACATTTTGAATACTGCATGCGTTCTGGTCACCTTATCTAAAAAAGGATTTATTAGAACTGGAAAAGGTACAGAGAAGGCAGCTGTGCAAGTAGGCCTGCACGCTAGGGTATGCAGTGCCAGCAAGCTATTTATAGCCGGTACTGCATACGGGAAAGACACAGCAGCAGCCCCGCAGGAGGAGAGGGCTGGGGGCTGAGGCTGGGAGTTCTGCTCCTTTCCCGGCTGGGAGGGGCAGCGGGGAAAGGAGCAGAATGCTAGTAGTTCCTCTGGCAGCTGTACCACCCCCAGCCTCGTGCCCTCAGCCCTATCCTCTGGTGGTACACAGAGGGAGGATGGAGACACAGCTCCGTGGAAGGGAAGGGGGCAGGGCTGGGGGTTCTGCTCCTTTCCCCGCTGCGGTTCCCAGGAGAGCCCTGTCCCAAAGTCTCCGGCGCAGCAGGAGGAGAACAGAGCCCCCACCCCCCAGGTAACACGGGATGAATGTGGGGAAGGGACAGGGAGAGAGTGGGGGCCCTGGGCTGGGGGTGGGGTGATGAGTCACATGAAGAGTCACGTGGGGAGGTCACATGCTCCCCTTAGCTGGTGCCCATCCTGTACTGATCAGAAATGGATTTTACTTGCGTCACTGAGAGAAGGGCAACAAAAATGGTATGGAACAGTTCCATATGAAGAGAGATTAAAAAGACTGGGACTTTTTAGCTTGAAAGAGAGAAAAGTAAGTGGGGGATATGATAGAGGTCTATAAAATCATGAATGGAGTGGAGAAAGTTAATAAGGAAGTGTTATTTACCCCTTCACATAAAACACGAACCAGGGGTCACCCAATGAAATTAATAGGCAGCAGATTTAAAACAAACAAAAGGAAGTATTTCTTCACACAACACACAGTCAACCTGTGAAACTCATTGCTGGGGGATGGTGTGAAGGCCAAGACTATAACAGGGTTCAAAACAGAATCATATAAGTTCATGGAGGATTGGTCCGTCAATAAACCTAGATGATCTGGGATGCAAACTCATGCTCTGGGTGTCCCTAGCCTCTGACTGCCAGAAGCTGGGAGTGAACAACAGGGGTGGATCACTCGGTGATTGTTCTGTGCATTCCCTCTGAAGCACCTGGCATCGGCAACTGTTGGAAGACAGGACACTGGTCCAAATAATTTCCTGCAACTGTGAAAATGTAAACCAATAAAAATAGAAAAATACACACAAACACACACATATATAATATATATTTGTAGAAATTATAAATAAATAAAAATAGAATTCTGTGAAGCTTGATTATAAATCATGTTTATTATGGTAACGCCTCCAAACCATTTGAGAATGGGGACCCATTGTGTGAGGCAGTATATAGTAATAGACAGTTGTAGATAGTCCTCTTACCCAAAGGGTTTACAATCTAAATAGACAACACAGAAATAGTATAGCACACAAAAAAAGGTAATATAAAGCTAAGAGAACAATATGATTGTAGTAAACATCATGTTAGTTACATGAGTTTTTGGGTGACGGGATGTGGAGTAGGGTTTAGGTAGGAAGGGAAAAGCTAAATGGAAAGAGGATGAAGGGAGAGGAGACACCAAAAGGAAGGGGAAGGAGGATAAAGCAGAGGAGATGAGAAAGGTAAGACGGGCAATTATGGAGCGGGACTGAGGTGAAGAAGCGGTAAGGACGGGCAGGAAGGAATTAAAGCAAACGACCTGCCAGAAACTCCAGTCAACACAGACTGTCCATCGTATTGTCCAGAGAAGTCCACTGGTCACTGCTTTAGCTGCTTCTGTAACTGCTCCTGCCACCTGGAGTTTCTGGCATTTTTGAGTTACAGGAGGAAAACAAAGTTTCTGTTCATTGTTTTTTTGGGTCTGTTTTGTGTGAATCCTAAAAAACATCTTTATTTTAAAAGGGAAATTGCCAAGGTCAATATTCCATAATATGAATTATTGCCTTAAGGGGGCCTTAACTTTTATCTATTATAGGAAACCACAGATTTTGTCATCAGTATTTAATGTTTGGTATGCAGAGATAGTTCATTTGCAGATCTGTAGATTAAGGTCTTTAGTTGTGCCTTGGCACAATACCCAGTACAGTTTATTTTGTCTGTGATCCATTGGAGTAAAGGCTCCCTAAATGCAAATTGAGAAGATGGTTCATAATTTTTGTATGGTTTGCAAATGACCCATATACTTTGACTGATCACAGTGGCTCCAAAGGAGCATTAATAATCTTAATACAAAACTGTAACAATTTTTTTGCTTTAATTTTGTCAATATCCATGAAAAAGATAATGAATCATAAGATTCTACTAAAACAAAAGCCTCACTTCAAGCCACAAAAGTCCAAAATTCACAATAAAGATTCAGTATTTTACTCCATCTCCATTTCACTCTATTTGCTTAGCTGTTGCAGAATCTTAGAACCGTGAATTTTGGTACCATGTATATGTATTTTGCCAAGTTCAACTTGTGTGTTTGTCTGGGCTCATTATTATTATTTTGTATGGGTGTGACATACAAGCAGTCCAGACTAATAAGGAGCTATCTTACCCATACCCTGTAATCTGGGGTGCCCTTTACAATGCCTTATTGATGTAGCTTGCAACCTGGACTGCCTACAAACAGTCTCCAGCATGTAAATGACTCTGAAATTGTTCTCTGTGTGCTGCAGCTAGCCAGCCACATGTTGGCTCTTACCAGCCTTAAAGGCTACCATGGGGTGATCCCAACACACTCCGAGTCCCAGATTTCCCCTCAGAAATGTGTGTCATGGTACTGCCCAGCCCTATCCTGGACAGTATGAATATATTAAGTCTGTTATTCTTGTAAGGCAGTGGTTCCAAAACTTGTTCCGCCGCTTGTGCAGGGAAAGCCCCTGACGGGCCGGGCCAATTTGTTTACCTGCTGCCTCTGCAGGTTCGGCCGATCATGGCTCCCAGTGGCCGCAGTTCATTGCCCCAGGCCAATGGGAGCTGCTGGAAGCAGCATCCAGTACATCCCTTGGCCCACGCCGCTTCCACCAGCTCCCATTGGCCTGGAGCAACGAACCGCGGCCACTGGGAGCCGCGATCGGCCGAACCCGCGGACGCGGCAGGTAAACAAATTGGCCCGGCCCACCAGGGGCTTTCTCTGCACAAGCGGCGGAACAAGTTTGTGAACCACTGCTGTAAGGGAATAATATGCACACAACTTGTTACCACAAATGAAGTTATCCAGACACTTCTACTTGAACACATTGGATTAGATAATACAATAAAACAAGTTTATTAACTGCAAAGAGATAGCTTTAAGTGAGTATAAGTAATGAGGCATAAAAGTCAGAAATGGTTACAAGAAAAATAAAGATAAACATTTACTAGTATTTACTTCAGAAACTATCTTAGTTGCAAATTAAACTTTCCCACCACATACTTTCTGCAGTCTTATTGACCAAACTCTTTAGGTCAGGACCCCTCCCCCAGAGTCCAGATGCTGCTTCCTTTGTCTCTTTAGGTGCAGTGAATGTGATGGGCAGGAAGAGAGATAGAGGGGTGCCTTGGGGTGTTTTCCTTTCTTTATATAGTTTCAGTCCCCCTTTTGAAAAAACAGTTCCAGCTGAGAACCAGGACACAAAGAGTCTATATGGAAGGATATTCCCCGCTGTTTTTTCTCCACCTATTTGAACTTCCTTTGTTTTCCCTTCCTGCTTGATGACCCTGTTTACTGCTTAAGTGAAAATTAAAGCAAGCATACATTTCCTTCCTTTGTTTCCAAGGACAGACTTGACTGGAGCCTGGGCAGGGCCGTGGGGTTTGGAACATGTGTTAGTAACATCATATTGGGGAATCTTATAACCCTACATACAATGTTGCCGCACATATTTTATCAGGACAATACTGACCAGCAAATTATGAGTTTTCAAATGATACAAAGATTATTACAATAGTGTGTAGGGTGTGAATATAGGGGTGTATTCCATCTCAGTGGGTAAATAAAACATTACCACCACCATGGTAAGGAAGTCCAAGTAGATTTTGTGCCTGGACTAAACTTTCATGATGATTTTGTATGGTCAATATCTATTTTGAAAAGCACCTAAGTTATTTAGGAGGCTCTGTCCAATCAAAATCCAATGGATACTAAATGATTTAGGTACTTTTGAAAGCTTTACACAGTAGGTATAATAACTAAGCATAATGACCAATTCCAGACAGAATTAAAACAATTTAAATAAATATTTATTGTCTTTTGTACAGATATTGGCCCAGATCTTGGATTGTGCAGTGATCACTTTGTGCTGTCTAAAGCTAGTGTAGCCAGCCACGGGAGACTCACCCCAATATTTTCCAGCACTATAGAGCTAGTGTAGCATATCTTATGCAACCCAAAGTCACAGCTACTATGTAGGGTATGTCTGGTTATCCCTATGCTCTTTTGATTGCCTGCTTCTGAATCAGCTCCCTAAGTCTGAGGGCAGTCATAGCAAGTTAGGACAGCCCTGAAGCTGCTCTAGCCTACTTTGGAGGATTGTGTTGGCACACAACTAGGCCAGGATTGGGGAAATATAAAGGTGGTTTAAAGCAACCTTTGCATCCTCCTTCTTCTGTGTACTCCCCAGCTGCAGCTGAAGATCTGTACCATTAAATTTAATTATTGCATGATGCCGTTTCCAATGTCTATTATCACACCTTGATCAGATGGGTTTCACATGTTAGTCTCATGTATCCCCACTTAGTAGCCGATTATTTATCCAATTTAAAAGAATCTTGTGTCAGAGTACCCATCCTGCATCATTGTACATATGAAGATGTTGATGCTCTGGTTCAGGATACTGATCATGCATGGGTATGATTGAAAGAACTAATCTTACAAAACAAGTGGAGAATTCATCCACCAGATCCATGATGCAGATATGTGTTTCAGTGCAGAAACGATGACTTATATGTAAGAACCCATAGGTCTAAAACTGGGGACTGCAAGTTTGGAGACAAGCAACACTTCCTTGTTGCCACCCAGGGCTGGGCAAAGTTGCCAACAAGGCAACTAAGGGCCTAAGCTCTGCAGGAAGTCCCACCCTAAGGGGTATGAGTGATTGTTCTCTGTGATTCCCTGATTGGCCGGAGCTCCCCATATAAACCAGAAAGACATTTCTGGGAGCTGTCTGAGCAGCACAGACTTCTGGTGTGTTTTGTCCTAGACCCCGCCTTGCTGCTCCACACTACAGCTCACCTGGATTCCAGATTTTTGGCTCTCTAACTTGTCTCGGCTCCTGACTCCAATGTTGTTTTACTGTCTTTGGATTAGTACCAGTGCTGACCCCAGCCTGGCCTGACCCTGATTCTTGCCTCTCACTCTCAATTTGGCAATGGATTCTGACTTGCAGTTTTGACCTGGCCCCAGATTCATCTTTGATTCTTTGGCCCTGTAATGGTCTTCGCTTGAGGTATGGTTGCGGATCATGGCCTAGTGGTTACATCCACAATCCTTGATTGCAAAGCGGGTTGTGGGGTGGGGAGCCCAGCCCTCTCACTTCACTGGGCTCTCACCTAGGACCCTTTGGGCTACCAGTGGTGTGGCAACCAAGAATGCTTAAGGCTGTCCTCTTCCTCTCGTCCTTCCCCCAGATTAGCTTAGTCCAAGGTTTTCCCCTGTTAGGGAAGTCCAAACCAAAATAAGTAAGATGGAGTTACCAATGTCTAGGGTCCTCAGGAAAGGGAGAGGGGGATAATTCCCTCTCTGGTTGTCTCTGGAGTGGGTCCTCCCTTCCTTTTCTTGCCCAGTGTGGGTTTTGTACGCCACATCACAGGCCCCAATACTGAGCAGCTCATCTTGTTCCCCCAGGCCATCCATGACCTAGTCCTGATGTGATATCAGAGGAACTGTGTAAGTTCTTTAGCTGGATGCATCCATGTTCAAATGAGGGTTTTGAACCAGACCTCAGTATGACATACACTTGACATAATGGATCAGATCCCTTGATGGAGGCAGGCACTTTGTGCTGCAGTATTGGCAGGTTCTGGCTGTAGAACTGGTGTATCTACCTCTGAGATAAAGTCTCCTGCTTGAAGAGCAGTGGTGCACAGTTGGCATAGAAACTGTTTGTCACCCCCTATCACTACTGACAGCATAGGAGGCATGGCTAGAGAAGAGGTGTGTGTGGCTAATATGCTCCTATTTTGTGCTGAATCTCTGCTGCTGTTTCAGACCCTGGGGGGCCATTAGGGAAAGCAGCCCTCGGTTTCCCTATGCCTAGGAGACAACCCTGTACAGAACAGTCCCAAGATAAGGGGAGTTAGAAACATGACCTTTTTCCTCACTTGGCATCTTGTGCTGCTCAGGTGTGGCTGATAATTTGCTCCTATATTTTTAAATCTATCTTTTTAATGACTATACTCCTCTCTATACTCCTTGTTCTTCGTTATATTTTATTTTTTTCATGCTTCAGACCATTAAAAATCTGATAGTGACAGTTGCTCCAGCTTTAGGCTTTGCACAGCTTTCCAAATATCCCAGATCAGATATTGTTTCCCTGTATATATGTAATGTATATAACACATCATCCTATTACGATGCCCTAGTCATGCTTTAGACCAGATGTGAATACTGGAAAGGAATCTTGGGAGAGATTTCAATAACTACTTATAATCATTTATCAAAATGTTTATTGTATATGTTGGACCCAAAGTGCTGCCAGTCACAAGAAGTTGGTAGCTGGCCAGTCAACCAAAAATTCTATGTTTTCCCTCAGAAATCAAGTACATTGATCATATTTTCATTTGGAGGGAGATTTCCTGTAGTAAATTTTTAGTCAGAGAAATCTTCACATAGAGAACTAGTAAAGGTATATTGGATTTTTCAATCTACATTTATTTGGGGGAGTGGTAATAGTGTATGGGGCATTTAACCTCTGGATCTCAGGTTCAAATCCACACTAGGGCAATATATCACTGAAAGTCATTACATTCTGGTAGCTAGTCAATAGCCTACAAGAAATTAATTGGTGGTAAGGCTCTATTTCCTTGTGAGCTGGCTTTTACTTCATAAAAATACAGAGAAAATTCATACCATTTAGTGCCCTTATAGGTAGTCTCTGGAGAAAAGAGGAATGGAGAAAGAACTACTTTCACTCTTCAAGAGCAACCCACTCAAAACAGATCTGATTATTGGAAGGAATGGTACAAAGCTTTTTAGGTTCCAGAGCTCTCAACCCAATATCCATTATGGCAAGCTCGAAATTCACTTTAACTATCTCTACAATTAATCAGGAGCCTTAATTTGGAGCTTGGGAAAAGAGAGTTCACTTAATTGTAGCCTGTTACTGTATATAATGATTTTGTTTTAAAATATACAAGTAGGTTATTCAAAATGAAAATATAAACACAGGACTTGGGAAGTTAATTCCCTGATTCTAAAGCTTAGACACAGCTTAGAGATGAACAAAACTGATTTTCATATGTAGTTTCAGTTTTTTGTTTAAATACCAGAATCTGTATATTGATAATTTACTGCCTGTTTACTTTACGTCCAATGAAATGTAACATCAATCCTGCATGCTGTCATACATAAGATGCTGCAAATGACTCTGAGTTTGCATAGACTACAAAATCTTAAAATACTACAAGACATATTTGCTTAATACTTTTATTCAGGTCAGGTTCAAGAAGAGTTCAAAATAAGCTGAACTTTGGAAATGTATGTAAACTTTCAAACCACCAGGAAACATTGGTGGTTGCTAGTTATTACTAGCAACATTTCTTTTCTCAACAGAGCATAAATTATAAAAATAAATGTGCGATAATATCATCAGTGTCTTGGGTTGAAGTGTGTTCCAATTTAGCTTCAGAAGTATGAGCTAATAGGGATTTTTTCCCTTTTTATATTAAACTTAGATTCATTATGATGATGCTGAGAAGCTTAAGGAAATATAAAATCCATGATAGGGACTGTAACTTTAGCTTATGAGGTTATAAATCTGTTAAGGAGTTCTGATGACAACTGGATATCTTTCTCAGAACTGGTTCTGAAAGTTATGCTATAACTAAAACAGAAGTTATAGGCCCAATATAGAAATTACAGGGTGGATTCTTTGGTCAGTGTAAATAGGAAGTCACATTAGATCATCATAATGGTCCTTTCTGGCCTTAAATTCTGTGAAGCTATTAATGAATTCTGACAGTAAAACTTGATAGCTTGCATATATACTTGAGCCTATATATGGAAATGTAGGCCCACATTTCAAGTTTGTCCATAATATATGTACATAACTATTAGATTCAGAGTTGAATTTGCAGGATCCCAAGCTGGAATGGAGGAAATTATGCCTTTAATTGTATTCCCCTCCAGTCCTATCAATCTAATCTTTCTGTCTCTAATCTATTTTCTCTCTATATATGGTTTCCTTGATGTAGTATCTAAATCTTGCTTCTGGAAGAGAAGCTTGTATGTTGCTAAGTCTATGCAGGGCATCAAGCACTTCCCTATGTTGTTCTTCAGGCCAGGCTCACCCAGATCTACCACACACAAAAGTGGAAATGAGATCAAATTACAAAGGATGAATATATATATATATATATATATATATATATATATATATATATATATATATATATATATATATATATAAAACAACTCAAGCATGTAGGGACAAAATTAGAAAGGTCAAAGCACAACATGAGATTAAACTAGCTAGAGATATAAAAAGTAACCAGAAAATATTCTACAAATACATTAGAAACAAGAGGAAGACCAAGGACAGGGTAGGCCTGTTCCTCAATGGGGGCAGTGGCGGGGGTGTGTGTGTGCGGGGGGTAAAGACAATAACGGAAAATGCGAAAATGGCAGAAGTGCTAAATTACCTTTTTGTTTCAGTTTTCCCCCAAAAGGTTAGTAGTGATCAGATGGCTAACACAGTGAACACCAGTAAATATGAAAAAACAACAACAACGAGGAGTGTTTGTGGCACTTTAGAGGCTAACAAGGACTCCTTGTTGTTTTTGCTGATACAGACAAACATGGCTACCCCTCTGAAACCAGTAAAAATGAAGTAGGATCTGAGGCTAAAATAGGGAAAGAACAAGTTAAAAATTACTTAGACAAGCTAGATGTCTTCAAGTTGGCAGAACCTGATGAAATACATCCTAGACTATTCAAGTTGTTGACTGAGGAGATATCTGAGCCATTAGCGATTATCTTCAAAAACTCATGGAAGTTGGGAAAGATTCCAGAAGACTGGAAGAGGACAAATATAGTGCCTATCTATAAAAAAGAGAATAAGGAGAACCCAGGGAATTACAGACCAGTCAGCTTAACTTCAGTATCCAGAAAGATAATGGAGCAAATAATCAAGCAAGCAATTTGTAAAAACCTAGAAGATAATAAGGTGATGAGTAACAGTCAACATGGATTTGTCAACAACAAATCATGTCAAACTAACCTAATAGCTTTCTTTGACAGGATAGCAAGCCTTGTGGATAGGGTGGGGGAAGTGATACAATTAACTTAGTCTTGAATAGAGACTGGGAGTGGTTGAGTCATTACACAAAGTAAAACTATTTCCCCTTAAAAGTAAAACACTATCCCCGATAATGTCACAGCTAACCTGGTGGCTGAACTTTGTGACTTTGTCCTTACCCATAACTATTTTACATTTGGGGACAATGTATACCTTCAGATCAGCGGCACTGCTATGGGTACCCGCATGGCCCCACAGTATGCCAACATTTTTATGGCTGATTTAGAACAACGCTTCCTCAACTCTTGTCCCCTAACGCCCCTACTCTACTTGTGCTGTATTGATGACATCTTCATCATCTGGACCCATGCAAAAGAAGCCCTTGAGGAATTCCACCATGATTTCAACAATTTCCATCCCACCATCAACCTCAGCCTGGTCCAGTCCACACAAGAGATCCACTTCCTGGACACTACAGTATTATTTACACTAATAAACGATGGTCACATAAACACCACCCTATACCAGAAACCTACTGACCGCTATTCCTACCTACATGCCTCCAGCTTTCATCCTGACCACACCACACGATCCATCATCTACAGCCAAGCTCTGCGATACAATCACATTTGCTCCAACCCCTCAGACAGAGACAAACACCTACAAGATCTCTATCAAGCATTCTTACAACTACAGTACACATCTGCGGAAGTGAAGAAACAGATTGATAGAGCCAGAAGAGTTCCCAGAAGTCACCTACTACAGGACAGGCCTAACAAAGAAAATAACAGAACACCACTAGCCGTCACCTTCAACCCCCAACTAAAACCCCTCCAATGCATTATTAAGGATCTACAACCTATCCTGAAGAACGACCCAACACTCTCACAAATCTTGGGAGACAGGCCAGTCCTTGCCTACAGACAGCCCCCCAACCTGAAGCAAATACTCACCAACAACCACATACCACACAACAGAACCACTAACCCAGGAACCTATCCTTGCAACAAAGCCCGTTGCCAACTGTGCCCACATATCTATTCAGGGGACACCATCACAGGGCCTAATAACATCAGCCACACTATCAGAGGCTCGTTCACCTGCACATCCACCAATGTGATATATGCCATCATGTGCCAGCAATGCCCCTCTGCCATGTACATTGGTCAAACTGGACAGTCTCTACGTAAAAGAATAAATGGACACAAATCAGATGTCAAGAATTATAACATTCATAAAGCAGTCGGAGAACACTTCAATCTCTCTGGTCACACAATTACAGACATGAAGGTCGCTATCTTACAACAAAAAAAACTTCAAATCCAGACTCCAGCGAGAAACTGCTGAATTGGAATTAATTTGCAAATTGGATACTATTAATTTAGGCTTAAATAGAGACTGAGAGTGGCTAATTCATTATGCAAGGTAGCCTATTTCCCCTTGTTTTTTCCTCCCCACCCCCCCAAGACGTTCTGGTGAAACTTGGATTTATGCTGGAAATGGCCCACCTTGATTATCATACACATTCTAAGGAGAGTGGTCAGTTTGGATGAGCTATTACCAGCAGGAGAGTGAGTTTGTGTGTGCGGGGGGAGGGGGTGAGAAGACCTGGATTTGTGCTGGAAATGGCCCACCTTGATTATCGTGCACATTGTAGGGAGAGTGGTCACTTTGGATAAGCTATCACCAGCAGGAGGGTGAGTTTGTGTGTGTGTGTTTTGGGGGGGGGGGTGAGAAAACCTGGATTTGTGCTGGAAATGGCCCACCTTGATTATCATACACATTGTAAAGAGAGTGGTCACTTTGGATGGGCTATTAGCAGCAGGAGAGTGAGTTTGTATGTGGGGGTCGGATGGTGAGAAAACCTGGATTTGTGCTGGAAATGGCCCAACTTGATTATCATACACATTGTAAGGAGAGTGATCACTTTAGATAAGCTATTACCAGCAGGAGAGTGGGGTGGGAGGAGGTATTGTTTCATGGTCTCTGTGTATATAATGTCTTCTGCAGTTTCCACAGTATGCATCCGATGAAGTGAGCTGTAGCTCACAAAAGCTTATGCTCAAATAAATTGGTTAGTCTCTAAGGTGCCACAAGTACTCCTTTTCTTATTTCCCCTTGTTTATTCCCTCTCCCCTCCCCACCACTGTTCCTCAGACGTTCTTGTTAACTGCTGGAAATGGCCCATGTTGATTATCACTACAAAGGGTTTTCTTCCCCCTCCCACTCTCCTGCTGGTAATAGCTCATCTTAAGTGATCACTCTCCTTACAGTGTTCATGATAAACACCCATTTTTTCATGTTCTGTGTGTATATAAATCTCCTCACTGTATTTTCCACTGAATGCATCCGATGAAGTGAGCTGTAGCTCACGAAAGCTTATGCTCAAATAAATTGGTTAGTCTCTAAGGTGCCACAAGTACTCCTTTCCTTTTTGCGAATACAGACTAACACGGCTGCTACTCTGAAACTGTATATCTTGACTTTAATAAAGCTTTTAATACTATCTTGCATGACCTTCTCATAAACAAACTAGGGAAATGTAGTCTAGATGAAGCTACTGTAAAGTGGGTGCATAACTGTTTGGAAAACCATTCCCAGAGAGTAGTTATCAGTAGTTCACAGTCAAGCTAGGAGGGCATATTGAGTAGAGTCCTGCAGGGATTGGTCTGGGTCCAGCTCTGTTCAATATCTTCATCAATGATTTAGATAATGGCATAAAGAGTACACTTATAAAGTTTGCAGATGTACCAAGCCTGGAGGGGTTGCAAGGATTAAAATTCAAAATGATCTGGACAAACTGAAGAAATGGTCTGAAGTAAATGGGATGAAATTCAAGAAGGAAAAATGTGACGTACTCCACTTAAGAAGGAACAATCAGTTGCACGCATACAAAATGGGAAATGACTGCCTAGGAAGGAGTAGTGAAGAAAGAGATCTGAGGGTTATAGTGGATCACAAGCTAAATATGAGACAACAGTGCAATACTGTTGCAAAAAAAGGGAACATCATTTTGGGAAATATCAGCAGGAGTGTGTAAACAAGACTCAAGAATTAATTCTTCCACTCTAGTCTGCACTGATATGGCCTCAACTGGAGGCCAATTCTGGTTGCCACATTTCAAGAAAGATGTGGAAATACTGGAGAAAGTCTAGAGAAAAGCAACAAAAATAATTAAAGGTCTAGGAAACATGATCTGTGAGATTGGAAAAAAGATTGGAAAAATTGGGTTTGTTTAGTCTTGGTTTAGAAGACTGAGGGGGACATGATAACAGTTTTCAAATATATAAAAGGAGGAGGGTGAAAAATTGTTTTCCTTAATCTCTGAGGATAGGACAAGAAGCAATGGCCTTAAATTGCGGGGAGGGATAGCTCAGTGGTTTGAGCATTGGCCTGCTAAACCCAGGGTTGTGAGTTCAATCCTTGAGGGGGCCATTTAGGGAACTGGGGCAAAAATTGGGGATTGGTCCTGCTTTGAGCAGGGGGTTGGACTAGATGACCTCCTGAGGTCCCTTCCAACCCTGATATTCTATGATTCTAAATTGCAGCAAGGGAGGTTTAGGTTGTACATTAGGAAAAACTTCCTAACTGTCAGGATAGTTAAACACTGGAAAACATTGCCCAGGGAGGATTTCTGTCATTGGTGGTTTTTAAGAACAGGTTAGACAAACACCTGTCAGGAATGGTCTAGTTATTACTTAGTCCTGCTTTGAGTGAAGGGGAATGGATTAGATGACTTATTAACCAGAAGTATGGGCTGGATGAATGCACTATAAGGTGGGTAGAAAGTTGGCTAGATTGTCGGGCTCAATGGGTAGTGATCAATGGCTCCATGTCTAGATGGCAGCCGGTATCAAGTGGAGTGCCCCCAGGGTCGGTCCTGGGGCCAGTTTTGTTCAATATCTTCATAAATGATCTGGAGGATGGTGTGGATTGCACTCTCAGCAAATTTGCGGATGATACTAAACTAGGAGGAGTGGTAGATACGGTGGCAGGTAGGGATAGGATACAGAGGGACGTAGACAAATTGGAGGATTGGGACAAAAGAAATCGGATGAGGTTCAACAAGGATAAGTGCAGGGTCCTGCACTTAGGATGGAAGAATCCAATGCACCGCTACAGACTAGGGACCGAATGGCTAGGCAGCAGTTCTGCGGAAAAGGACCTAGGGGTGACAGTGGATGAGAAGCTGGATATGAGTCAACAGTGTGCCCTTGTTGCCAAGAAGGCCAATGGCGTTTTGGGCTGTGTAAGTAGGGGCATAGCCAGCAGATCGAGGGACGTGATCGTTCCCCTCTATTCAACATTGGTGAGGCCTCATCTGGAGTACTGTGTCCAGTTTTGAGCCCCATACTACAAGAAGGATGTGGAAAAATTGGAGAGAGTCCAGCGAAGGGCAACAAAAATGATTAGGGGTCTGGAACACATGACTTATGAGGAGAGGCTGAGGGAACTGGGATTGTTTAGTCTACGGAAGAGAAGAATGAGGGGGGATTTGATAGCTGCTTTTAACTACCTGAAAGGTGGATCCAAAGAGGATGGATCTAGACTATTCTCAGTGGTAGAAGATGACAGGACAAGAAGTAATGGTCTCAAGTTGCAGTGAGAGAGGTTTAGGTTGGATATTAGGAAAAAAATTTTCACTAGGAGGGTGGTGAAACACTGGAATGCGTTACCTAGGGAGGTGGTAGAATCTCCTTCCTTAGAAGTTTTTAAGGTCAGGCTTGACAAAGCCCTGGCTGGGATGATTTAATTGGGGATTGGTCCTGCTTTGAGCAGGGGGTTGGACTAGATGACCTCCTGAGGTCCCTTCCAACCCTGATATTTTATGATTCTATGATTCTATGACCCGTTCCAGTCCTACACCTCTATGATTCTATGCAGAGACTCCCTGATGACTCTCACTCACTCTTGTCTTCCATGCTGCCATGAAGTCGGAGGACTGGATTCTCAGTTTTTACAAAGTGAAGTAGCTCCATCAAAGGCAATGCCCCAACACTGATTTGGACCAGTTGAAGATCAAGCCTGATTGTTTTCTCTCTACTAGTTCCTGCTTTGTACCCGATTGTGGTAAGATGTTTGGCTGTGTGAGTGTGTTCTCCCTGTGTGCTGTCCCAGCTCCGCAAAAACAGTTGGCACAGCAGACCTTGAACGAACTGCCCAATGACCACGAGATGCATTAAGGTATGAAGGCAGCCAGCCAGGTTTATTGTCTATGAAGCACAGTAATAGCAACTTACAGACTTTACGAGGATACTGAGCCCTGGTCTACACTACGAGTTTAGGTCGAATTTAGCAGCGTTAGATCGATTTAACCCTGCATTTGTTCACATGACGAAGCCATTGTTTTTTACTTAAAGGGTTCTTAAAATTGATTTCTGTACTCCTCCCCTGACTCAGGGATTAGCGCTGAAATCGACCTTGCCTGGTCAAATTTCGGGTTGTGTGGGGTAGTGTGGTTGCAATTCGATGGTATAGGCCTTCGGGAGCTATCCCAGAGTACTCCATGGTGATCACTCTGGACAGCGCTCTCAACTCAGATGCACTGGCCAGGTAGACAGGAAAAGGCCCGTGAACTTTTGAATCTCATTTCCTGTTTGGCCAACGTGGCAAGCTGCAGGTGAGTGCAGATCTCATCAGCAGAGGTGACAATGATGGAGTCCCAGAATCGCAAAAGAGCTCTAGCATGGACCGAACGGGAGGTACGGGATCTGATCGCTGTATGGGGAGATGAATCCGTGCTATCAGAACTCCGTTCCAAAAGACCAAATGCCCAAACATTTGAAAAAATCTCCAAGGGCATGAAGGACAGAGGCTATAACAGGGACCCGCAGCAGTGCCGCGTGAAACTTAAGGAGCTCAGGCAAGCCTACCAAAAAACAAGAGAGGCAAACAGTCGCTTGGGGTCAGAGCCTCAGACATGCCGCTTCTGTGATGAGCTGCATGCCATTCTAGGGGGTACAGCCACCACTACCCTACCCCTGTGCTTTGACTCCATCAATGGATTATCACGCAACAGGGATGCACATTTTGGGGATGAGGGAGATGAAGAGGAGAAGGAGGTTGAAGATAGTGCATGAAGCCATACACAGTCAGTCTGGACTATAGTGAGGAGCTGTTCAACTATATGCTGAGCACGTGCAGAATGGTGGTAGAATGTGCATTTGGATGTCCAAAGGCGCGCTGGTGCAGTTTACTGACTCGGTTAGACCTCAGCGAAAACAATATTCCCATTGCTATTACTGCTTGCTCTGCACTCCAGAATATCTGTGAGTAAGGGGGAGACATTTATGGTGGGGTGGGAAGTTGAGGCAAATCACCTGGCTGCTGATTACGCGCAGCCAGACACCAGGGCAGTTAGAAGAGTACAGGAGGATGCGGTGTGCATCACAGAAGCTCTGAAAACCAGTTTCATGACTGGCCAGGCTACGGTGTGAAAGTTCTGTTTGTTTCTCCTTGATGAAATCTCCCGCCCCTTGGTTCACTCTACTTCCCTGTAAGCCAACTGCCCTCCCCCCCCCCCTTCGATCACCGCTTGCAGAGGCAATAAAATCATTGTTGTTTCAAATGGTAGTCTGGGTCGCCAAGGGTAACTATAGGCATTTCAATGTCCACAACGGTTATTTTCTAGTCTGGGAAGAAAGTCCCTTGCTGCAGCTGTTGAAACAGACCAGAGTTCCTGAAGATGTGAGTGTCATGTACCTTTCCTGGACATCCCACGTTGATGTTGGTGAAATGTCCCTGGTGATCCACCAGTGCTTTCAGAACCACTGAAAAGTACCCCTTTCGGTTTATGATCTCGCTGCGTTGGTGGTCCAGTGCCAAGATAGGGATATGGGTTCCGTCTATGGCCCCTCCACAGTTAGGGAATCCCATTGCAGCAAAGCAATCCACTATGACCTGCACATTTCCCAGACTCACTACCCTTGATAGCAGCAGCTCAGTGATTGCGTTGGCTACTTGGATCACAGCAGCCCCCACAGTAGATTTGCCCACTCCAAATTGATTCCTGACTGACTGGTAGCTGTCTGGCGTTGCAAGCTTCCACAGGGCTATCGCCAATCGCTTCTCAACTGTGAGGGCTGCTCTCATCTTGGTATTCATGCGCTTCAGGGCAGGGGAAAACAAGTCACAAAGTTCCATGAAAGTTCCCTTACGCATGTGAAAGTTTCTCAGCCACTGGAAATCATCCCGGACCTGCAACACTATGCGGTCCCACCAGTCTGTGCTTGTTTTCTGGGCCCAGAATCAGCGTTCCATGTCATTTACCACCATGATGTCCAAATTGCCAGGGCCCATACTTTGAGAAAAGTCTGTGCCCCGTCCTCATCCCTCTCGTTACTGCGCTGCCGTTGCCTCCTCACCTGCTTTTGCAGGTTCTGGTGCAGCATATACTGCTGGATAACACGTGTGGTGTTTACAATGCTCATAACAGCCGTGGTGATCTGAGCGGGCTCCATGCTTGCTGTGGTATGGCATCTGCAGGACAACAGGAGAGCAGAGTGGCAGTGGAAGCGGTGGGTGGATGATAATGCTGACAACAATATGGTGCCCGCACGGAAAAAGGTGAAAAACTATTGTTGGCCATTGCTTTCATGGAGGGAGGGAGAGGGGAGCAAGGAGTAGGCTGGCAGCAGATGGTGCAGTACGACCGCTAGCCGTCGTCATTTCCAGGCAGACTGAATCCCCATGAGACGAAACTTAAGAAGAGAATGACCTGGAGTCACTCCCATTTATGTCCAGGCGCCCCTGACAGACCTCACCGAGGTCGACCAAGAGCACCCAGAAGATGACGAGGACGGCTACCAGTCGTACTGCACTGTCTGCTGCCACAAGGCAATGAGCTGCTGCTGTGTAGCAATGCAGTACCGCGTCTGCCGGCACCCAGGAGACGTACGGTGACAGTGAGCTGAGCGTGCAAAATGATTGTCATGGAGGGAGGGAGGAGGAGGGGGGGCTGACGACATGTACCCAGAACCACCCGCGACAATGTTTTCGCCCCATCAGGCATTTGGATCGCAATCCAGAATTCCAAAGGGTGGCAGAGACTGCGGGAACTGTGGGATAGCTACCCACAGTGCAATGCTCTGAAAGTCAATGCTAGCCTCGGTACTGTGGACGCACTTCACTGACTTAACGGTCTTAATGGTCTTAAGTGGGGACACACGCAATCGACTGTATAAAATCGATTTCTAAAAAATCGACTTCTATAAATTCGACCTAATTTTGTAGTGTAGGCATACCCTAAAACATGTATGTCCATGATAATGGGCATAAGACATGTATGCCATGCAGTTCAGTCAGTGGTGGGACTTTCCACTGGCCCCTAGGCCGGCCAAAGTTACACCCTCTGAGATACATTTTTGTACCCTAATATAAACAAGTTACATACTGTCATCCTGACCTTATTTTTTAGGACAGGTCAGTGTATTTTTGTTATCTTTGGGGAATATGCTAGTATCCGGGTGTTCTGGTACCACCCTTCTGGAATGTGTTTGCGTGTATATTTTTGTACCTAGCACTACTTAGGAATATGTGTTTTTGCAATATTAGCCTTGTTTCTGTCAGATTCTGTGAACAGGGCCTGCCTGTTACTCACAGCTTAGCTTTACTTTATAGCAGCAAAGCTTTAACCCATACTTTAGCCCAGGCCTCAGGCCTCATACCAGCCTTTTAATACAAGGCCTTATGTCTTCGACCCTCTTTCTACTAGACTCATCAAAGAGGATTTACTTTCTAAGTGGATTGGCTACCTGGATAAAGATATTTTGTAGAAGTGACATACGGGGGTTTTCATAACTCATAAATCTTCCTGATGTCTTTCACATGACTTGTTAGAATGGGATTTCCTTTCTTCTGGCATGGGTTGTCATGTGTTTTTAATATTCTAATTAATGTAATAGTAATAATAATGTACAATGACCACACTTAAAATGTTCAGTCTGGTTCTAGAGATATTGCTGATTCTAGTGGTATTCCCCATTTTAACTATAGATAATGTAATTTAAACCAGTAATACCTTTAAACTGGAGTAAGTTTTTTAATTGTATACATTTATCTATCTAGCAATAGAAAAATCAATACTAAGATTCCTAATGTTCAAACTCATAGTGATATTAGTGTAGTGCAGCTAAAGTGTACTTTTATCATTACTGGGAGTTTCTGATGAGCTTTTGGGTCTTATTGTACACAAAGGTCACTAAAACAAATCAATTCCTCCCCCTCCCCCTAACATTTTTTACGCTCAAAGTGTGTTCATTTGACCTTCATTAACTTATTTTTCCTAATAGGACCCTTGATCCACAACAAAATCCCTTCAATCAATATATAATATATGGATTAGTATCCCAAATCTATGCCTGAGGCTGATGTAACTGACACTAAAAAAGAAGAAAACATAATGATAGAAGTGGTTGAGAAAGAGCCTTTATAATTCTACCATATGGTCAATTAGCTCACTAATCTGTGCTTTGAGCTTTGAAAGGCTTCAGTTAGGTGCGAGAGATCCAGATTCCAGATAAAAGCAGGCTTTGTTTGTATTTTTGTAATATGTCTAGAATTTCACTGGACTTTAAAGGAACATACATAATTTGTTTTAGCTAATGCAAACTAACGGCTCGTCCGCCCAGTCTAACTTCTTTGAAATGTATAGTTTCAAACAACCCTAAATAGGTGTTGCTTTATACTCAATGTACAAAGAACACATATAACTCTGAATGACCCTTCAGAGATACGGTGTGCAGATTATATATCCTATATGCCAGCAACTTTTGATTAGTACAACATATTTATAATTACAGGTCCAATATGGTATCTCTGCAGACAAGTTTTTATGTATTTTGGCTACATTTTAAAAGAGGAATATTCGAGGCTCAGGATCACCCCAGAAATCAGGTAGTTTTGTGGTTGATCAGAGCCGTCTGGCTGAATTGTGATAGACCAGCCCAACTAATGTATCAAGGAGTTGTAGCATTGTAGAGATTATTCTAGTCCTGAGGATTCTTTTCCTCCCCTCAGGTCTGCATTCTCCTGCATTCAGTTGGTTTGTTTAGTCATTGCACAGGGAGCAGGATTTGGCAATCACATCTTGCTTTAAGAGTACTAAGCTGAAGGAAGATCTAGGCTTCTGGTCAGAACTATTGAAATTCTGGGGCTGTGTTTTCTCTCACACCTGTTTTACATCAGTGTAACTGCATTAAGTTCAATAGAGTTACTCCTGACTTCCACTGGCATAAATAAAAGAGGAACAAACTTCTTAAGTCTAGCATGTGGCCAGAGCGTCTGTTAAAAAATAGAAATAAATGGTTAAAGTTGCATTAACCAAAGGATAAATACATAGAAACAGAGTATGTATTGTTTCAGAGGAACAGCCGTGTTAGTCTGTATTCGCAAAAAGAAAAGGAGTACTTGTGGCACCTTAGAGACTAACCAATTTATTTGAGCATGAGCTTTCGTGAGCTACAGCTCACTTCATCAGATGTTTACCGTGGAAACTGCAGCAGACTTTATATACACACAGAAATCATGAAACAATACCTCCTCCCACCCCACTGTCCTGCTGGTAATAGCTTATCTAAAGTGATCAACAGGTGGGACATTTCCAGCACAAATCCAGGTTTTCTCACCCTCCACCCCCCCACACAAATTCACTCTCCTGCTGGTGCTAGCCCATCCAAAGTGACAACTCTTTACATAATCAAGTCGGGCTATTTCCTGCATAGATCAAGGTTTTCTCACATCCCCCCCACCCCCATACACACACAAACTCACTCTCCTGCTGGTAATAGCTCATCTAAACTGACCATTCTCCAGGTTTAAATCCAAGTTAAACCAGAACATCTGGGGGGGGGGGGGGTAGGAAAAAACAAGAGGAAACAGGCTACCTTGCATAATGACTTAGCCACTCCCAGTCTCTATTTAAGCCTAAATTAATAGTATCCAATTTGCAAATGAATTCCAATTCAGCAGTTTCTCGCTGGAGTCTGGATTTGAAGTTTTTTTGTTTTAAGATAGCGACCTTCATGTCTGTGATTGCGTGACCAGAGAGATTGAAGTGTTCTAAACCAGTCGGAGAACACTTCAATCTCTCTGGTCACGCAATCACAGACATGAAGGTCGCTATCTTAAAACAAAAAAACTTCAAATCCAGACTCCAGCGAGAAACTGCTGAATTGGAATTCATTTGCAAATTGGATACTATTAATTTAGGCTTAAATAGAGACTGGGAGTGGCTAAGTCATTATGCAAGGTAGCCTGTTTCCTCTTGTTTTTTCCTACCCCCCCCCCCCCCAGATGTTCTGGTTTAACTTGGATTTAAACCTGGAGAATGGTCAGTTTAGATGAGCTATTACCAGCAGGAGAGTGAGTTTGTGTGTGTATGGGGGTGGGGGGGATGTGAGAAAACCTTGATCTATGCAGGAAATAGCCCGACTTGATTATGTAAAGAGTTGTCACTTTGGATGGGCTAGCACCAGCAGGAGAGTGAATTTGTGTGGGGGGGTGGAGGGTGAGAAAACCTGGATTTGTGCTGGAAATGTCCCACCTGTTGATCACTTTAGATAAGCTATTACCAGCAGGACAGTGGGGTGGGAGGAGGTATTGTTTCATGATTTCTGTGTGTATATAAAGTCTGCTGCAGTTTCCACGGTAAACATCTGATGAAGTGAGCTGTAGCTCACGAAAGCTCATGCTCAAATAAATTGGTTAGTCTCTAAGGTGCCACAAGTACTCCTTTTCTTTTTGAGAGTATGTATTATTTGTCTAATATGATGCATTGATTAGACCTGATTTGGAGTGGTGTGCGCAATGCTCACCACTCTACCATAGAAAAGATGTTGAACTGAATTCACCAATTTGCTAAGTAAACTTTGCCTTCATGGTGCAAAGAGAATTTAAACTAGTCAGAGATTACCCCTGTGTAGGGGGTGTATGTGTTGGAATCACCACTGGTGTAGAGCTGGTGAAAGCTTTGCCTCTTATGCAAAGATCTGTGCTTGGTGGCTTGCTGGTGGGGGGAGAGGCCTTGCAGAGGGTGGGATGAGGTGGGGAGGACAAGGGGCAAGTCAGTGAAGGACAGAAGTGGGCAGAAGATATGGCAGAGTAAGGTTGCCCCCTTACAGCTTTATCTTCTGCTAAGACTGGTGCCATATTAGGCTTGTTGGCCCCCCACTCCCCATTATGCTTAAATTCTACTTAGGTGCCCTGGAAAACTGAGCCCATTTCTGGTTTAGAGATGTTGGAAGATCAAGATGACACTAATCTCAGGGCCACATCCTGCCCTTGGCTACACAGTCCCATCTCCCTTTTGATATCCATAAGTGTCCATCTAAGGTTAGAATCTGGCACAACATCAGTGAGGCTCAGCCCTCTGTGGTTCAGGAGCCAAATTAGTGATCAACATCACCCAAAAGAGCCATGGTAGTGTGAATTCATTGTTTCATTTACTACATATATAATTCTTACAGCAATGTGACTGACCCAGTAGTATTATTTTATCAACTACAGTTGGTTAATAACACAGTAAAAGCATCAAGACTGGTTAATAATTAAACCACACAGTATTTTAATATTATATGCTGAAAAGAGCTACAGAAGATATATTAAAAAGCCACTTGTGGCTCTCGACCCTCAGTCTCAGTATCACTGTGCTACAGTTTAAGGGATCGGTGTTTAATTAATCTCCATTACAGTATAAATGACATTAGAAAACTTGACAATGATGGAGGAGTTTGATAAAGTTCATCACAAATTTACTCCAGTAATGGCTTCACATATAAAGAGGTGTTTTTTATATTTCTTCATCATCTTTCCTGGATGCCCCAGAGGAAATCATATAGATTATCTATGGAAATGATTCCAAAGGGTAAAATCACTTGGGTTCACAATGATTTCACATTGGCCTATGTCTGGGGAATACAGTATTTTTAAAAAAGCTTTGGACTACCTCAAATTCACCAGGCCAGTACATCCCATCTTCAGTAGAGTTTGGGCCTTGCCCTCCTCCTAATGCAATCAATGCCAAAATTCCTGTAGACTTCAATAAGAGCAGAAACCTTTAAAAAATTAGATCAAGTATACACATGCTGCAGGACTTTTACTAAATGAATGTGTGTGAAGCTGAAATTAGCATATATCTGTCATAAAATCAGAACTGTGGTTTTCTTTGCATTGCATATTATGAGGCAGAATTCTGGCTCCTGACACGGTTCAGTCAAATAATTTGCAATTTCAGCAGTAAAAATATGCAGTAAAGTCTAGACCTGTTCTTTTTTCTTTTTCCTTGCCACGCAATACATTGAGAAATACAGAGCTGGCATGTTCATCAAAGCTATTTACCAAGGAACCACTTTGACAGATCATACTGTAAAAAAAAAATTAACTTGTGAAAACAAAGTCTTGGTTCAGTTATAAAGTAAATGTGCTGAAAACTTGTAGTTTTACAGTGGATATGAGCTATTCCATTCAAATCAGAAAGCAGCATACAGCTTTGTCAAACTCATTTCAACACTTCAGCAGTGGGATGATTTCGAATTTCATTGGCAATGAACAAACCCCAAGTCTGAACAATGTATCAGGAACATTTTAGGCTCATATGGATCTTTCTGTAAAATATTAAGGAGTTGGAGGAACACCAGTTCCCTGCAGGACAACAAAAGCTGTGCCAATAAACTTGCTTTGGAACAAAAAGAACTTTGTTTGCCTTCCCTTGTATAATAATTAATGATCTCACCCTTACTGTACATATGGAGGATTGAAATGATAGGGATCAGGTTAATTTTAAGTGGATTAATGTATGGCTGGGAAGACCTGATGGGCTGAGACTTTTAAAATAATACTATTTAGTTATTTAACTTCAATATTTGTCTTTCAGATTTGTTTGCATAATGATGTCCCTCACAAATAGCTCACATCATATTTGGCTGTATTGGGCATTTCTAGAGAATTAATGCCCAGTAACACTAGAATTTGAACATTCATTGCCAGACTTCCTCCTTATAGAGTGAATTAATACATGGTGCTGTTGTGGGACTCAGGAGAATGGTAATGTGAGAATCACAAAAGGGATTGATCCAAACCCTATTGAAGTCAGTGGAAAAACCTAAGTCACCAGTTTGAAGCTGGATCTATTTGGGAAAGACTGAAAGCAGTTGTCATCTGATGGGGTAACAATTTATGAGTTGGTGATCTCAGGCTAGTTCCTGGTAGCTGTGTCCCTATATGTTGGGGTAAAGCCGTATTGATGGGGTAGTGTGGAGCATACTGCTTCTGCTACTGCTCATTGTTTACCTGTTGAATTATTAGACTTCAGTCATGAGGGCTGCCAGTCTTGCATCTTGCACAAACAGCAGTGAATCTTAAGAGTACTAAATGTGTATAAATGATTCTGTCACTTAAACTTGGTAGCATAAAGATTTTTTAGAAAGTAGAGTAATAAAGCTTGGAATCCAGGATGTATGTATCCAAACTTGATACTTCATTCTGTCCTTCACCTTCTATCATTGTGTTTATAATTACATGAGAAGATGTCCCTGACAATCAAAACACAACTCCAGCAACTTTCTGAATGGCCTAACAATTCTCTAACTGGTAAAATACAGGATACACTTCCACACCTCTGGAGTTCTGAGTTCAGGCTCCAGCTGAAGTAACAAGTGAAAATATTTATAGTTTCATCCTATTGCTCTTTTGTTCTCATCAACACAATTGTGTACGATTGACAGGCAAATTGATGGTCACACAAGCTTTAAACTTAGTGGGACATGTTAAGAAAACAAGAAACGTCTGTATGTGGCCAATATTCTTCCTGCCTGCCCTAGGAGATAGGTTGGTTGGTAAATATTGTATTTAAAAATAAAGTTTAAAATAGGAGATAATATATTTAAGAGCTATTTCAGTATGAGATTTGTTATCAGGGGAATGTTGTTTTTAATATAAATTATATCTTGTTCACAAAGGCTCTTAGAAATCTTCAGCATCTTTCAGTATGTATTAGTTTTAATTTTTAATATTAATATTCTGTACTTCTAGAATACCTTCCATCTGAAGATATGGAAGAGTGTTATAAGCTTAATTCTTCACTGTGTCCTTGTAGATTAGGTAAATTATCTTCATTTGATAAATGAAACTGGGACATGGAGAAATTAAAGACAAAGGGCCTGATTTTCACAAGTGCTGAGAAACCACAGATCCCATTGACTTCAATGGGTGTTGTGGCTGATTAGCACCTCTAAAGATCAGGTGACTTATTTATGTGCCTACCATTCCATCACTGCTGCAAGCCTGAACCAAGAGCTTTGCCATTACTGTATGTAATTGGTTCCATTTAACGAATTCTAGCTCTCATCTATATCCTTTTCCTTTTATGAATAAACCTTTAGATTTTAGATTCTAAAAAAAAAGTTTAAAAATGAGTTTGAAAATTTTAGGCTGAGTGACTTCCCAATGACACAGAGCAAATCAACAGGAAATGATTGAATGGGTCCTCTCCCAGTCATTTCTTGAAACCACTAGAGTAGACTATGCTTTGTTTAATTTAATAGAAATATTTATTTAATGTTTCTCACTCCTTAAAAAGGATTAGATGAAACTCTAGGGAGAAAACAGCATTGTGCTGCAAAACAGGGTGTTGCAGAACCCCATCCTCATTTGTTGAAGAAATTGGAATGTACAAGGAAGCAGGAGATTTCAGGAAGAAAAGGAGGGTCTAAAGGCAGTTGAATGCTGGATTCTACCTACCTCTCCCACAAGGTTTCTGTGCGATGCTGGGCAAGATACTTAAAATTTTCCAGAGCAGGTCACTAACTGTAACTTCCTCATTATCTGGGTGTCCTAATTGAGACTCTGGGGTCTGGTCTGCAGAAGTGCTGAGCTCTCAGAGCTACAACTGAGGTCAATGGGAACTGTGCTTTAAACATAAAAGCGCTGTAAAATGCTAAGTACTCTGAAAAATCAGGTAATAGATGTCTCAAATTGGGCAACTAAATTAGTAGACACTTTTGACCTCAATTTATATGGCTTGGTTCCTTGCCTGTAAAATGGAAATAATGCTACCTCCCTCACCTCAACAGGAGTGTTGTTAAAATAAATGTATTAATGAATGAAGCACTCATGTACAATAGTGATGACACCAAAGAAAGGCCCAGGAGCATATTAATAATTCTGTCTTCAGAGCAGGTTTTGAAATATGTGATATAAATAAGGCCCAGGGCCACATATTGAACAATGAAGAGAAAACAAAATATTGAATAGTTGCTCCTTCCACCCTGAGCACTGAATGAGGCAAAAGTCCCCTGGAAAAAAATAGTAAGTGATCATGTAATAAAACAATGCATATTCACAAGGGTGCTGAATTAAGGCTTCACAAACAACACTGATTATATCATTTTCTAACTTTTGAATGTTCTACTTTGCAACCTTACTGTGCCTTTAATGTAGTTTTCTGTGTTTGTAATAAACATATATACATTGCATTTACAGAACCAAATAAATGTTCATTATGAGTTTTGGGCAAAGATTTGGGCAAAGATTTTGGGGTTTCTAATTATCCATACCTGTTAACAGTGGCTTAACAATGAATTTCAGAATTTATAATAACTTAAAGTTTTATGGCCTTGTTTCATTTAAACATAATTTAAATACAGAATTTAAGTTCTTACCTTTCGATGTACAATTGTAGTTTTGTGACTGTGGAATATTGGTTACAGTAGGTAAGGACTTTGTAAGCCAAGAAACCTGAAAAATTGAGATAGGAATTGAATTAACTGTCCAAAAATAGTCTATTGATAGATATAGTAGGGTTATTTTATAACAGATACAGTCTCTAGAACTTCAGAATTCTCTAGCAGAAACATTTTCAACACTGTGGGATCTATTTTGACTGACACTTCATATATGGAAATCCAGTTAATGTATCATTTAAATGGAAAAAAATGTTGCTAACCCTGATTTTTTCCCATACAAGTTATGTAAAAGTGGCTGTTAGAACCAAGATTTTTAACTTTATATTGCAAAGTTATAAAATGTGATAAGTAGAGCTATGCAAATCATTTATAGGGGATCATTTATTAAACATATTTCACTCTTGTTTAAATTTGGTAATTATTCACAAGCAGACTTTGATTTCTAAGTATTTGTTCATTATTCAAAATGGTTTTAACAAGTATTTTATCATAGAATCATAGAATATCAGGGTTGGAAGGGACCTCAGGAGGTCATCTAGTCCAACCCCCTGCTCAAAGCAGGACCAAACCCCAACTAAATCATCCCAGCCAGGGCTTTGTCAAGCCTGACCTTAAAAATATCTAAGGAAGGAGATTCCACCACCTCCCTAGGGAACGCATTCCAGTGTTTCACCACCCTCCTAGTGAAAACATTTTTCCTAATATTCAACCTAAACCTCTCCCACTGCAACTTGAGACCATTACTCCTTGTTCTGTCATCAGCTACCACTGAGAACAGCCTAGATCCAGTCTAGATTTTATATGACAGTAGTTCAGGCTATACATGATCTACTTCCTCTGTGATACCTTGTTTGTTATTCATAATGTGTGATTGGAGTATGATAGTGTATATATAAGTTCAACTCCCTCATTGGATGACTGGAATTTTTCTGAAGAAGAGGAGGGAAATCAAGCACACCACAAGATGGCCACACAAACAGTTCCAGCATGAATCTTCGTGCAGACTCATCAGTATTCATGAGAATTTTGCATTCCACTAATATTCTTCTAAACAAAAGAAAGCAAACAACTTAATTCACATCTATCATCACAGAAAATGAATAAAAAGGGTCACAGATACTGCTGAAGCAAATTCATGTTGTTTATTTGAACAGTGTTTGTGAATGCTTTTTAGAAGCATTCATCCAAGTGTAATGATGGTTATGTGTGAAAGTCCTGAACTTTCAAAGATCAAAGGAGAGCAAGGATTTATTGCAAATGAGCAAACGGCATGAATTCAGTGAACACCAAAATAGCATAGTTTGTAAACCTGGGTGCATGAGTTATATTTGCTCCGAGCAGGTTATCAATTTGCACAGCAGATATTAAATGGCTAATAAGCCAAAGTTTCACTGAGCTTGGTAGATGAAGTAATCTTTATAAAAGATGACCAGTCCTTGGAAAAATTCCTTTTATATAACATACAGCCTGGTTGCCTTGTCTTTATACACTTGTTTTTGTTTAGTGAGTATATTTACTATGGGTCCGGCACGGGAAATTCCATTTTCTGGGCATGATTCTCCACTGCATTGAACCTTGTCTCGTCATTTACGCCTGTTCAAAGTGGGAATAAAATACTGCACCTCTCAGTATTTCATACTCTCTGGGTTAGATCCACAAAGGGCATTAGGTATCTAACTACCACTTTAGCTGCCTATATGTTTTAAAAGCTCAAAACCCATGCTCAGCTGCCACATAACCCTGTAGGTGCATGAAGTCCAAAGACAGTGGTTCTCAACCAGGGGTATGTGTACCCCTGGAGGTACACAGAGGTCTTCCAAAGGGGTACATCAACTCATCTAGATATTTACCTAGTTTTACAACAGGCTACATAGAAAGCACTAGCAAAGTCAGTACAAACTAAAATTTCATACAGACAATATGACACTATATACTATACACTGTAATGTAAGTACAATATTTATATTCCAATACATTTATTTTATAATTACATGGTAACAATGAGAAAGTAAGTAATGTTTCAGTAATAGTGTGCTGTGACACTTTTGTATTTTTATGTCTATTTTGTAAGCAAGTAGTTTTTAAGTGAGGTGAAACTTGTGGTATGCAAGACAAATCAGACTCCTGAAAGGGTACAGTAGTCTGGAAATATTGAGAACCACTGTCCTAAGGCACCTAAATTTCCACCAGTAAAGTTGCTATGAACCTAAATTTATGCCACTGGGCTGTGAAAATCAGCCTTAGTCTACATACTGCTGAGCTGCTCGGCACCTAATTCATGCTTGAGCCCTAGCAGGATCCTCAAACTAGGGGTTTCCCCCACTTGACTTGCCTGTAGAGTTTTATTCGCTAGTTTTTTTCAGAGCACACCCAAACTGCACAAAGTATTGTGGATAGCCCAATGGTTAGAGAACATGCTGGCCATGTGGGTATGCTGGGTTCAACTCCTTTCCGTATCTGATTGAATTGAACCCAAGGGTGCTGGAACAATTTGTATAGTGGGGGGTGCTGAGAGCCATGGAACCAAACTGTAAACCCTATGTATAATGGAAACCACTTCAAGCCAGGAGGTGTGGCAGCACCTATGATTGAACTCCAGTCTCCTGCCTCCTCAGTAAGTGCCTAACCACTGGTGAGAATCTCTCCTGTTGGAGCTGTTCCACTTTATATGAAATACTTAAATAGTCATTGGGTCAAAGAAACCATGAGAAGGACTCCACAGCTTGGTGGCTAAGGCTCCCACCTGAGAGGTAGGACACCTGGGTTTGCGTTTCTGCTCTGAATCTAGCAGATTGGGGATTTGAAGCCTGGTCTCCCACTTCCAAGGTGTGTGTTTTAACCACTGGGATATGGGTATAAGGACATCACCACCACTGTGTTTTGCAAGAAAAGATTGACCTGGCTAAGGCACTTCACTCCAGGAGAGGATTCCCGGTTGAGATTCCAAGCAGAGATAGGCACCTCACTCTGATCCAGAGTTGGGCATCTAATTTCCTTGGAGGGGCAAGGGGCAGGCCCTATCCATGTCCTTGGTATTTCCTGCTAGCTAGCTTATGTGACTCACCATCAGTATGATGGCTTATGTTAAATCTAAGTTCCCTTTGTGGATCTAACCCTCTTTGCATAGGCATAAATGATTATACCAGGTGCAGGGCAGTAGAAAACAATGTCTTATTTACTAATTTGAATTTCCTGATGTCCTTCCTATAGGAACATTCTAGGGCATATGCAATGTGTGCTCTTAAACCTATTCCAGAGTCCTGTCTGTTTTCCACTTGGAAAAACTTTTAAAAGGCAAGTGTGATAGTGAAGCTGTTGGCTTTAACAGCCTTTTGCACAGACAGTCTCATGTTCTGGAATGTAGGAACTCATTCTTTCAACTTAAAAACAAAGATACAAAGATTTTTCTGCATTCCTTCCCCACTCTGAACTCTAGGGTACAGGTGTGGGGACCTGCATGAAATACCCCCTAAGCTTATTCTTACCAGGTTAGGTTAAAAAATTCCTCAAGGTACAAACTTTGCGTTGTCCTTGAACCCTGTGCTGCCACCACCAAGCGTGTTAAACAAAGAACAGGGAAAGAGCCCACTTGGAGACGTCTTCTCTCCAAAATATCCCCCCAAGCCCTACACCTGCTTTCCTGGGGAAGGCTTGATAAAAATCCTCACCGATTTCCATAGGTGAACACAGACCCAAACCCTTGGATCTTAAGAACAATGAAAAAGCAATCAAGATCTTAAAAGAAGAATTTTAATTAAAGAAAAAGTAAAATAATCACCTCTGTAAAATCAGGATGGTAAATACCTTACAGGGTAATCAGATTCAAAACATAGAGAATCCCTCTAGGCAAAACCTTAAGTTACAAAAAGACACAAAAACAGGAATATACATTCCATTCAGCACAACTTATTTTATCAGCCATTTAAACAAAAGGAAATCTAACACATTTCTAGCTAGATTGCTTACTAACTTTTTACAGAAGTTCTGAAGAGGATTCCTGATCTGTTCCCAGCAAAAGCATCACCCAGACAGACAGAACCTTTGTTCCTCCCCGCTCCAGCTTTGAAAATAACTTGTCTCCTCATTAGTCATTTTGGTCAGGTGCCAGCGAGGTTATCTTAGCTTCTTAACCCTTTACAAGTGAAAGGGTTTTGACTCTGTCCAGGAGGGATTTTATAGTTCTGTATACAGAAAGTTGGTTATCCTTCCTTTTATATTTATGACAGGCCTGATTGTCACTGGCTCTTAAGTGTGTGTGCTATGCTGTGGTTTGATGTGAAAAGCCTTTGCAGCACTCTTGTTCTCACTGTAAAAGGATCAATCACAGCTCCTGGACTCTGTATGCCCGTGTGGGTACAAATCGTACCTCCTCGTAAGGGAGGAGGCGAGGTCATTGCCACTTCCAGCCCTACACAGTTCCACAGAGTGAGCCAGATGCACTGTGGGGAGCTCATACTTGCCCCTGCACATAGAGAAGTTAAGGAAGGATTGTACCTTTTACATCAACCCCAGGCATGTTCTTCCAGACCACACTATGGTACAATATTCAGTAGCTGCTGTCGCAGGCTGACAATATCCTGTAATATCCTGAACAAACCTTCTGGAATTAAGATAAACTTTATTGAATAAAGTTAAACCAATGGGATACAATAAAATAAAATTGTGTATGTGTTATTGTGGCATCGTATGTACCTTTTCTGGTACGGAGGAGGGATGCAAATGAACACTCTCTATTATCAGCCTTTGAAGCCCTGTGGAGACATATGCATATACTAGTTCAAACTGGATTCTCCAGAGACCAACAGACAAAGGAAAAGGCTTTTGGATAAGAAGCCTGAGTTTAGGATGACTTAGGCCTTCTTTCTGATCCAGCAAATGGACAGGACCCTGGGTCCCTGGAAGGCCCCAATCCATAGGGGAGAATTGAAAGGAGCTGGCCTACTGAGGCCTCCTAAGACTGTGTGTTTGTTCTGAACTAAAGGAAGGAAGCCCCTGGCGTGAGGTGTTGAAAGGCTGCTCTTGCCAGAGTTCAGAAGAACTCTTGTAAGCTTTTTAGCAGGCATGTAGGTTCTTTCATTGTTTAATATGTTTTCTCTGTAGTGCTTTTTCCTTAAGAATAAAACAGACTCACTGAAAAAACTCTGTGTGGTAACTTTTACCTGTACCAATCACTCTGTTATCAGTCTCTGGAGAGAAAGCAAGCAGGCCTGTTTAAGCAGACTGTCATTGTTGGGAACTACACAGTGAAGGCAAGGAACTGTACAGCCTGGGAATACCTCAATCAAAAGGGAGAGAGATGCAGGTCCCCACCCAAGAGAGACAACCTATGGGGAGATGGAAGCCTGAGCACGGGTTCCCTGGCTGAACCACTAAGGGGAAATACAGGTGCAGTTGCTCTTCACTGTGACTGATACATGCAGTCATGGTCTTTTATCCAGAAATTTAAATAATGTAATTCTGCTTGCCCATTTTAAAAATCTGGCCTTCATGCAAACGTGGATAGTATAAAAATGGCTTAAATCCTCACACTGTGAAGAGTGACAATTTAGCTTTATATCTCTGGAGCAGAAATTTACAAAATATTTTTGCTCTTTTCAAGTTTCAATATGTGATGACTTTGTGTGTGTGTGTGGGAGGGATAGAAGGGAACAATTTTCACAGTGAGTCATTGTAAAACTGAAAACCTGGGAAATGTTAATTAGAATAATTCCTTTTTAGAAATATTATAAAGCAACAGGAAGACTAAAATCATGACTTCAATTTCTTACAGCTTATTTGATAATACACAGTTATATTTCTGATGAACATTTATTTTAATCCTGTGGTTTAAGACTTAAGCTCTTTACTTCTCTTTGTATTGCCTTAGTGCATCCCATTGTGTATTAGTGCTTATGCATGTACATCACTGGAATTAGGAATGGATGATTTCAGCACCTTTGGAAAACTAATGAAGATTAGTATAAGTAGTTCCATGAGGCCTGAAAATTAGTGAAATCTTGAAGAGAAAAAGACAAATCAAGGTTAAACTTTGCCACCACAGAAGAATATGCAGTGTAGCCTGATTCTCTATCAAGTGTTGTAGAACCTTTTGGGACAAAATTCTTCTTCATTACATTTCTGTGATTTGTTCTAGATCTGCTGACACAAGCTATTAAAAACCTTGTTTATATTTTAGAGATTTTTTTTAAGAGTGTTTTCAGATTTAGTGGTTGTAGAATGTTCTTTATTACATGCTGAGATGGCGGGCTGCTGAGCTAATATAGTGTTACACTGATTAAATTGATTAAAAGATTCATTTTTGACAGGCAGACTGCGGTGGCTGAGATTGCCTTATTACACATGTAGGTAACTCAGCTCATGTCTTGCCCTATCTAATAATCACTACTCTGCCTCCCTGTTTAGGAATCATCTCAGCAGCAGGTGCATTTTCAAACAGCATACTAGCTTTAGATCTGAATTCGAGAGTCACAGTGCATTGGTATTACACAAACTTTATTCAAGATAATGACTTATCCAGAGAAATGCTCTAAATATTTTTTCTCACGTTATGTTGTACACAAAAGACAGCCACCCTTTAGGGTTCTTCTTAGTATAGCTGTGGATTGAGAAGACAGGCAGTAATTGGTCACACCATGCAAGCACTCAACATTTTACTCATAATAAGGGAAGCAGCGTGAAACATGTTTATAAACGTAAAAATCTGGGGTCAGACTAGGACACAGAACCTGACTAGAAATTGATGGTGTAACAGTTTCCTAAAGAAGAGCATTAGTCCCCATGAATCAGTGCTACATTGTGTTTTACAAGAGTTGGGGAAATCATGAGAGGTTTTTAATAACACTGTGGGATGCACATTCTTACTACACTAAAAGGAAATGTAATTAAAAACCCAATGGCCAAATTCTAGGGGTTTTGTGCTACTGTACAAGGCACAAAGTGTTCACAACTTGTCAAGAAAAGTGGCAGAGATCAGTCCATGGTGCTGGAACAATTTTTATAGTGGGTGTGCTGAGAGCCATTGAACAAAACTATAAACCTTGTATATTATGGAAACCACGTTAAGTCAGGGGCTGCTGCAGCACCCCGCATTCCCCTAGTTCCAGGATTTAGGCATCAGTGCAAGACTGCACCATTAGGCAGTCCCCACCCAGATGTTGGTAGCCGGTGAGAGACACAGAATGACAGTTCTTATGCACTCACATCTCTGAACTCTCAGGAGCAAGACCAGGGAGAAAAATAGATTTTTTTTAGCCCACAGCCCTATGCCTCACATGCTCATCTGAAAATCTAGAGAATAAACTACAGTGATTCTAACCAATGCTTCAAAAATTAGTCTGACACCACTGAAAATCTACGGAGCACTTACGGTGATCCAAGGATAGCTGGCAGTTTACTTGATGCTAGCTTATCCCATTGCAAAGAAGAGTCTTAATATTTGCAAAAAGAAAAGGAGTACTTGTGGCACCTCAGAGACTAACCAATTTATTTGAGCATGAGCTTTCGTGAGCTACAGCTCACTTCATCGGATGCATACCGTGGAAACTGCAGAAGACATTATATACACAGAGACCATGAAACAATACTTCCTCCCACCCCACTCTCCTGCTGGTAATAGCTTATCTAAAGTGATCACTCTCCTTACAATGTGTATGATAATCAAGTTGGGCCATTTCCAGCACAAATCCAGGTTTTCTCACCCCCCACCCCCATACACACACAAACTCACTCTCCTGCTGGTAATAGCCCATCCAAAGTGACCACTCTCTACACAATTTGCAAAAGCATCTGGAAAGAAGGAGAAGGATGACTAACTTCCTTTGGGATGACTGCTATGTAGGAGGAGAAACAAGAGCTGCTCTCAGGCACCATAGTGAGCAGCAGGACTGGCACTGTCAGCTGCCAGTGGAAGTTTGGGAGGAAGCCCGGAGGTGCTTGCTGGGAAAATTTAAAAATGAACAATCAAAACTGGAACTATTTGCAGAATTAAGATGGAGTCTGCATCACAATATTGTATTAGACATGGTAGGCAGGGATAGGCCATGTAGGCCTTACAAGTGGAAACAAGCGACTTGTATTTTGATGTAGTAGAGAGAGGGGAGCCAGCGAAAAGACACAAACAGGGGTCAGGTGTTTGAAGCAATAAGTCAGAAAAATGATCTGTGTAGCAGCCTTGTGAATGGATTGGCAACTCCAAAAGTTCAAAAATCAGGAGTCAGATGTCCAAAAATAATGCTTAAAAAAGAGGATATTGTGTTCTTTAATCTGTCTGATTTTTGACCTCTCCCTGCCCACAGTCAATCTTTATGTACAACAATTAATGCTTCCAAATCTCCCAAAGGTATTAAGTAAAGTGATTTTTGCCCCTGCTATAAGAGCTCTCACTCGTTACCTGATGGTGCAGTTTCCAGCTTCTCCACAAACCCAAAACTTCAAATTAATTAATTATGTGCCCCCTGGCTAGCAATTACTTATGCACTCCCGACCCCCACAATAATTCTTCCCCCAGTTACCTACATCTGCCTGTCCCTCAGTTCCTGCATCACTTCTGCCCTTGCCCCAACCCCTCTGCTCCTCCTGCTGCAAGAAGGGGGAGATGGAGGGAGAGGAGCAGAGATCAGGCTGACCCATTTTTCACAGGAGAATGGGGAGAAGGAAGCGGAGCTGCCCTGAGCTACCTGGATCTTTCTCCTCTATCCCTCATCCCTTCCTGTGAGAATGGTGTAAGCTGCTCCCTCTGCCTCTCCTTCCTGGCCCCTCTCAAAAACTCCTTTTATCTCCATGCTTGCCTCCTGCAGCAGCCCTGATTGGCTGCTCTTCCCCAAGAGGTGGAGAAAGGGGGAGGCAACCAATCAGAGAGGGGTTTCCCTAGGCAGGGCTGAAGTTCACAAGAGGCTGGAGCATCTCACATCAGGAGAATGGCTCCAGCAATGGCCAAAATCATGCGACTCTCAAGGAAACCACAACAGTTGGTAGCACTGTACATTCCTAGCTTGTTTGGTCAGAAGAGACTGTTATGATCAAATTTCTAAATAATAATACTTCCTTAATGTTGTAATAGCCACAGGAGTGCTATGAGATCATGCGGCCATGATCTCTGTGATCATGAATGGCAAGACATGTGGTCCCTGGTGCCATAATCCATTGAACTGTGGTCAGCGTTGTGGAAGAGTATGAGAACACCTGAACTCACAGATGGAAGAACACTACATGCAGCATATTAGTGTCATTTTTGTGTCTGACCTAGAGATGGGAAGTGCAAGAGCACCACCTTTGCTGAGCTCATTGCAACTCAGTGGAACTCTGACAAAGAAAGCCAAGGGTGGAAGGAAAAGGCACCCTGCTCTGCAGCGTTCAGATAGGATTTTTTAGGTTTTCTTTAAAACGGAACCTTATTTCTCTTAGGGTAGGTCTACGCTACAGCGGGGATCAACACTCTGAGATCAAACCACCGGTGGTCGATTTAGCGGGTCTAGTAAAGACCCACAAAATCGACTACAGATTGCTCTCCAGTCAACCCCTGTACTCTACGGACAAGAAGAGTAAGGTAAGTTGATGGGAGATTTTCTTCCATCGACCCCCTGTGGTGTAGACCCCCGCGGTAACTTGACCTAAGGTACGTCAACTCCAGCTACGTTATTCACGTAGCTGGAGTTGCGTAGCATAGGTCGATTTACCACAGTATTGTAGACATAGCCATAGGCCAGAACACCTCCCTAAAACAAGTAGGTAGTTGAAATCCCTTAGATGTTACACGTGTACTTCCAGAGGGTCAGTGACCCATGTTTCTGGTGGCTACAAGCCACAATGCTGATGAATTGTCAAGCAGATATCTGCCAATATTTCATTTAGAAGTCATAAAGTTTGGGAGCATCTTCATAATAATTTGGCATCAGATTTGTAGCCCTTGTCAGAAGCTATGGATACCCTAACAGTATCCTAATTATTTATTCTTCTAAATAAAACAGCATATGAGCCTAACAAAAAACCCACAAAGAAACTATATGCCAACCTATCTAACTCTTGCTTCCTCAGCTACTGAAAGAGAACATAATTTGCTGCTTGATGCAATTAAAGACATGGAGGATGCTACTTAGTTTCCAAGATGGAACACTCAGCACACTGGGGACTTTTAATTAATATTGACTCTTCCCTACCACATTACCTTTTGCTTGTCTTTGCCTTTGGGGAGTCCTTGTGAATGAGATGTGGCATTTTAGCCATTATTTTCTGTGGATGAAGGGAAAACAGTGGATGTATTGTTTCTTGACTTTAGCAAAGCTTTTGACACGGTCTCCCACAGTATTCTTGTCAGCAAGTTAAGGAAGTATGGGCTGGATGAATGCACTATAAGGTGGGTAGAAAGCTGGCTAGATTGTCGGGCTCAACGGGTAGTGATCGATGGCTCCATGTCTAGTTGGCAGCCGGTGTCAAGTGGAGTGCCCCAAGGGTCGGTCCTGGAGCCGGTTTTGTTCAATATCTTCATCAATGATCTGGAGGATGGTGTGGATTGCACTCTCAGCAAATTTGCGGATGACACTAAACTGGGAGGAGTGGTAGATACGCTGGAGGGGAGGGATAGGATACAGAAGGACCTAGACAAATTGGAGGATTGGGCCAAAAGAAATCTGATGAGGTTCAATAAGGATAAGTGCAGGGTCCTGCACTTAGGAAGGAAGAATCCAATGCACTGCTACAGACTAGGGGCCGAATGGCTAGGCAGCAGTTCTGTGGAAAAGGACCTAGAGGTGACAGTGGACGAGAAGCTGGATATGAGTCAGCAGTGTGCCCTTGTTGCCAAGAAGGCCAATGGCATTTTGGGATGTATAAGTAGGGGCATAGCGAGCAGATCGAGGGACGTGATCGTCCCCCTCTATTCGACATTGGTGAGGCCTCATCTGGAGTACTGTGTCCAGTTTTGGGCCCCACACTACAAGAAGGATGTGGATAAATTGGAGAGAGTCCAGTGAAGGGCAACAAAATTGATTAGGGGTCTGGAACACATGAGTTATGAGGAGAGGCTGAGGGAGCTGGGATTGTTTAGCCTGCAGAAGAGAAGAATGAGGGGGGATTTGATAGCTGCTTTCAACTACCTGAAATGGGGTTCCAAAGAGGATGGCTCTAGACTGTTCTCAATGGTAGCAGATGACAGAACGAGGAGTAATGGTCTCAAGTTGCAGTGGGGGAGGTTTAGGTTGGATATTAGGAAAACCTTTTTCACTAAGAGGGTGGTGAAACACTGGAATGCGTTACTTAGGGAGGTGGTAGAATCTCCTTCCTTAGAGGTTTTTAAGGTCAGGCTTGACAAAGCCCTGGCTGGGATGATTTAACTGGGAATTGGTCCTGCTTTGAGCAGGGGGTTGGACTAGATGACCTTCTGGGGTCCCTTCCAACCCTGATATTCTATGATTCTATGATTCTATGATTTTAATTTCTTCATCTTATGCTGCTGCACACTGGTAAAAATGCATGTATTATTCCATTAAAGAGAATTAAAAGAGAATAAGGGAAACCGATTTCAAGCAACGGCTTTTAGAAATGCTATTACTTCATCGGCCATTAACCTTTTTCTTGCTGGCCTCCTCTCCAATTGCTGTGATGCAGTGGCACCTCGTGGTGTCTTTTAAATGCCAAAGTTCCCATGGAATGGGGGTACTAACTGATCAGCCATATTGGGGCAATACTGCAGGTGTGTATTGCCCGTAGCACCTGGTACGTTAGCCATCACCTTAAATGACTCAGGGCTTGTCTACACTTGAAAGTAATTTTGGAATATGTTTTTTTGCTTTAACTAATCAGCTAAAAGTAGTAAAGAGACCTGTGGCACCTTATAGACTAACAGACGTATTGAAGCATAAGCTTTCGTGGGTGAATACCTACTTCGTCAGATGCATGTGGGTATTCACCCACAAAAGCTTATGCTCCAACACGTCTGTTAGTCTATAAGGTGCCACAGGACTCTGTGCTGCTTTTACAAATCCAGACTGCCATGGCTACCCCTCTGATACTTGACACAGATAAAAGTAGTGCATCCACATTGCTTTATTATGCTGGCTCAAGCTAATTCCCTTTTGAATCATTGTGTCCACACAGCACTGCATTTTTTGCCAAAATAAGCACACTGCATTCTGAGCAGACAACTTACGGTGCAAAATTCTGTCACTACACTCTGTGCATTCTACGATTTTTCTTGTGGCACTTTATGTAATACCTAGTAGAAACCACTGGAATTCTGGTAACTAACAACTTGCCATGGCTCCTTTTCTGTCATACCATCATTCATCTGCTTTTTGTAAGCCAGCACTATTTCAAACTGCTGTCAGGCAGCCTGGAGGAAACACTGCTGTGTGTCATAATCACGACAGTGATTAATACAAACAGTCTGATGCACGTGTATTGGAAGTTGTGTGGCTGGGTGACTTTGGATGCCTTGGGAGACAGGCACAGTGGTGCCATGGTGATATGGGTGGAGGAGGAAGATGAACTGTATGTGCACTTCTACAGGCTGTCCTTATGTTGCAGAATGTTACCATGATACATGTTCCCCAAAAGGCAGAGAAGGATATTGTTCAAAAAGGCAATGGGCAAACAGGGAAGCTATTTGCCAGGATGGTGCTCCAGAGCTGGTGCAGAGTGGAAAGGAACCATAGCCTCCATGGGCAACCCAAAGAAAGCCGCATTACATTACAGTGTGCATGCCAAAAGAGAGCACCATGTTTGCCTTAATCAGTATGGGACTCTGAGTGTGTGAGCTCACCCATGAGTTGGAATTGCAAAAGGCCACACCTGGCTATGCACAAGCATTAAGATGGGGAGGTGACATCCAGTGAAGATGACTCCAGAGCAGTAGAGGCCCATAGGTAAACAGACAAGCTGACCCAGCTGTTAAGCAGGGCAGTGTGGGTTAGCAGTGGGAGGACTGCCAGAAGTAGAATAGTTAATTCAAAATGATAGTGTGTCCAGACATACTTTATTGAGGAATAACTCATTCCTTAATTGAGTAAATCTTCTTCTAAAGTGAATTAATTAATACAGAATGAAATGCCAGATAATTTAAAGGAAAAAGCAACTTTGGTGTTGCAATTTATCCTAAAAAACTCAGGTTAATCTCAAATAACTTTCAACTATAGACAAGCCTTAAGCTGCAATTAACAACATGATTGGTCAATACAGGTTACCAACAATGTTTCTCCTTGGCCACTCCCATTGTGTATGCCAGGTCAGAAGTTAGCTAACAGAATGTATTTAGGAAAGAGACCTCTTAAATTTATTCTTATTTCCTCAACATGAAAGGGTTTAGGATAATGGTGTCCAAAAATGATTAGGTGTATAGAATGGCTTCCGAAAGAGGAGAGATTAATAAGACTGGGACTTTTCAGCTTGGAAAAGAGGCGACTAAGGGGGGTCCGGCACCACAGCTCCCCTTTGTGGCAGGGGTGGATGGGGTGTGGGGCCTCGCCACTCTTACATTCCCACGCCTGTCCTTTAAGGGCGCTCCGATGCGGCCCAGTGGCCGGTTTCCCCGTGCTCGCCCTTTGGTCTGGGCAGCGTGGCCCAGCGGCCAGAGTCCATATAACTCGCCCCGCATATCAGGGCAGTGTGGCCCAGTGGCCAGAGTCCATAGCTCCCCCTCTCAAGTGGGGAAGTGTATTCCAATGGTCAGAGTGTTAGGGGGACCCAGGCCCACCCTCTCCACTGGGTCCCGACCCAGGGCTCTCCTACTGGCAGGGTTTCCCCTTGTGCTTAGCTCGGTGGGGATCTGTCCGCAACAGCTTTAAAGCTGCTTGTCTCTAAAGTTCCTCTGGGTCACTTCCTATCTTCACTGTCATGTTCTCCACTCCGGGGATGAGGGGGTACCTCGGTCCGTCCCCTCCTGTCGGGCCCTCTGTTTGGGATGTCAAGTGTGTCCCGGCTTGGCTGGCCCTTGGATCCTGGAGCGTTGGGTGTCCCTCCTCAGGAGCTGGTGGTGTGCCTCCTTCTTCTCTGGTGGTCAGCCCAGACTGAGCACTTTTGCAGGCTTTTATGCCTATTCTCCAGTTGGAGCATTCCCATCAGGGCTTCCAGGGTAGGGTTTCCTCTGCCAGGAAGGAAGGGTTAACCCCTGCAGTACCAGTGTGGGGCCACTCTGCCCCGTCACAGGGGGATATGATAGAGGTCAATAAAATCATGAGTGGTTTAGAGAAAGTACATAAGGAAGTGTTATTTACTCCTTCTCATAATACAAGAACAAGGGGCCACCAAATGAAATTAATAGGTAGCAGGTTTAAAACAATCACAAGAAAGTATTTTTTCATGCAACGCATTATCAACCCCTGGAACTCCTTGCCAGAGGGTGTTGTGAAGGCCAATACTATAACGGGGTTCAAAAGAGAGCTAGATAGATTCATGGAAGATAGGTCCATCAGTGGCTATTAGCCAGGATGGGCAGGAATGGTGTCCCTAGCCTCTGTTTGCTGGAAGCTGGGATTGGGTGACAAGGCATGGATCACTTGATGATAACCTGTCTGTTCATTCCCTTTGGGGCACCTGCCACTGGCCACTGTCAGAGAACAGAATACCAGGCTTGTTGGACCTTTGGTCTGACCCAGTATGGCCATTCTTATGTTCTTATGTCCAACCTTTTTCTCCTAGGCCCAAACAGATTGCTTTGAAAGGTTCAGTCGATACTTTGGGGGCAGATTCTCTGCCCTGTTCTGCTTCCCTTGTACCATTCAGGAAGCTCAAAGGGAGCAAAACTACCCAAAAGTCCTCCTAAATTCAATGTATATAACCAATACGTAATTATTGTTATAGGAAAAGGTGCTAATGGTTTGCACATTAGAGCTCAGCGGGATGTATAAACTCATAGAAAGAGCTAAAGATGCCATGCAGTTTAAGGGTATCATGAGGATTGAAACAGTCTCCTTTGTGTGGCACTTGAAGTAGAGCAGCTTCACAAAAGGAGGACAGATTCCCAGGCTCACCTTTCTAAGTCACGTGGCCTTGGTGAGGAGCCTTGGACTAGGAGTTTTTCAGGGTAAAACTTGAGGAACTGGAGCAGAAAGAAGAGGGAGTTGTGAGGTCCTAATGAGAGAGAGGGAGAGAGGTGCAAGACAACTGCTTCTGTAGACAGGGCAGAGATGCTTTATCAGAGTTGCCTGTGTTCAGTTTGTTGCCACTGTGTTCAACGGAACAATAGTTGTGTCCATTTTGAAAATAAATAAATTCCACTAAGAAAATTCCTGCCTCTGTGTCAGTGGTTTTCTGTTGCAAATGGGAAACTGATGGGCAAGACACTGAAAATCTGCTGTTACTTGGCAAAGGGGCAGCACTGTTTTTAAAGATCCAATCAGTTAGTTCTAATGAAATATCTAGGTAGGGTTTTGAAAATTAAGGGGGATTGGAATCTTACCAATTAAACCAAGCTAAATGTCCTGATGAATTCTAAAAAGTCTCTCTTAATTAAACCTCACAAGGTGTGTTAGGCTGAAGAGAACATATTTACCAGCATAGGTATTTAGTACTTTAGTGCACCTGTCTGGGGAGATCAGATGCTGCATCACTTTCTTCTTTGGTTCATGAGAGTGCACACTGATCTCCTTTGTTTGTCAAGACTGCAACATTAAGACATATTCTTTTACAGCCTCAAAACAGCTAGTGATAGTCTAGATCTAGAAAAGGAAGCAGATGCTGATTTGTGTGTTATGAACAGTGAGATCAGAGGGCAAATTGAAGGGATTTTCTGAGGTGCAAGATCTGAGATGAGGACTTCAGAATGGCATAATGTGTCTGATTTTGTGTGGTGTTGGAAAGCTGAAACAAGGGAGATTGCAGCCCAGATGGATTAATATTGTTGACACAAGAATAAATAAAAGTATTCTCTCTCTCTCTCTCTCTCTCTCTCTCTCTCTCAAGATTTTTTTATTCCTCCCCATCACTGTAGTATGTGAGCAATTTCCACATAAAACTGATATCAATAGCAAAATCTTTAGTGGTCTCTGACATGTCTCTCTTTTCAGGGTAAAAACTATGTTAAGAGTAGTGTTTTAATTTTTGAATTGTTTTCTAGATATTATTAATTTTATTTTTTTGGTGGCTTAGTTTGGTTTATTTTGTGATAAGAGGGTGTCACTGTTGTGAGTGTCATTCCTATGGGAGAAAGGACTTTCATGATTTTAAAATCATTTTTTGCAGAAAGGCCATTTGGAAGTTCAGGAGAGTGGAAAGAAAGTCTAATTTACAATCTGGGGTCCATGCAAATGACAGCAGCTAGAAGCAAAAACGTTCCCTCCGTTTACTGAACCTTTTTTTTGTGTTATTTTTTTGTTGTGTTATTCAAAAAGCAGGTTGGATTTGATCTTTCCTCTTCAAGTCTTGGTCCTGTCCTCTAAAAGGGGAAAAATAAATATGGCTTTTCTGGTCCACCCATGTTGGTTAATGAGAAAGTTGAAACAGCATGATGTGCTGAAATGTGAAACATCTCCCTGAGTCAGACAGTGAAGCACCTGGCAGGAAAAAGCTGGAGAAGAGGGAGGGAGGGAGAGACAGAAAAGCTTCTTCGGAAATCCACTAGCTCAGATTATTGGGGAGTGAGAGTTCAGAGGACTGGGAATCATCTCCACTGAGCTGCCGGGAAGCACACATAGCTCTCAGGGAGAAATAAGTTACAACGCTGGAAAATGTGACTTACCATATATCAATCTGTTTCTCCCTCTCTCGCTTCCACCTCCCTGACCATTCCCAATGATTTAAAGTGAGCAGTGATTAGCCCGGTGTCCCTGGAGGGTGATTTCCCTGAAGAGAAGGCAAACCACAATATTTAAACCTAGTGTTTGATATGACCATGAGCCAAGCCTCACCTTTTATGGCTGGAAAAGGAGTAAACACAAGAGACTTATGAGTTCACTTTAACAGTTACGCTAATAGGCGGATTGGCTGGTGTTGGCGTGTGCTTGTGCCAGGTCCCAGAATTTTTCTTATTGTAAAAGAAGAAATCTCAAGAGGTGCTATTTTCAGTTGTCATAGCCAGATGTTCGTTACTTGATCTCTCTGCAGTAGTGGGTGGAATAGTGTATCTCTCTTATTACATACATATACTCAGTGTTTGATCCCTCCTAATAAGAATGTGTTCCTTGAGTTTTATTTGTGCGTGTGTGTGTGTGTGTTTTAGATCTTTGAGACGTATATGCATTGACTTGCTGTTGTGCAATAGCCAGATTGTCCAACTTCTAGCCTGAGCTACATTTTGTGGGGCTCTTTTAATTGCTAACAGCTCCTGAAATACTGATGAGATATGCAAGAAGGAGTAATTAGGAACATAGGAATTGCCATACTTGATCAGACTTGAGGTCCATAAAGTCTAGTATCCCGTCTCTGACAGTGGCCAGCACTTCATTAAAGTCATATTTTTCAGCAATTAAAATGTGGGGCCCTCTTCTATGTTGCCAGTGTACCATCAGTCCTTGACAGCTTTAATACATGTCATCTATTAATAGGCCAGCAAAGAAACATTATAGAGGAAACTAAAATAATGTGTGTTTGGCTTTGTTTGTAAAAAATAATTCAAGTATCATTATGATTAGCTAATTCAAAAAGATATTGGGCAAGAGCCTAAGCTGGTGTGAATCACCATGGGTTACATCGAAGTCAACAGAGCTGCGCTGATTGACATCTGCTGAGGATGGGGCCCATAGTGAGATGAACAGGGATAAATGATGGTGAAACACTGTATATAGTGACAGGTTTCAGAGTAGCAGCTGTGTTAGTCTGAATCCGCAAAAAGAAAAGGAGTACTTGTGGCACCTTAGAGACTAACAAATTCACATTTGGGGACAATGTATACCTTCAAATCAGCGGCACTGCTATGGGTACCCGCATGGCCCCACAGTATACCAACATTTTTATGGCTGATTTAGAACAACGCTTCCTCTGCTCTCGCCCCCTAATGCCCCTACTCTACTTGCGCTACACTGATGACATCTTCATCATCTGGACCCATGGAAAAGAAGCCTTTGAGGAATTCCACCATGATTTCAACAATTTCCATCCCACCATCAACCTCAGCCTGGACCAGTCCACACAAGAGAGCCACTTCCTGGACACTACAGTGCTAATAAGCGATGGTCACATAAACACCACCCTATACTGGAAACCTACTGACCGCTATGCCTACCTACATGCCTGCAGCTTTCATCCAGACCACACCACATGATCCATTGTCTACAGCCAAGCTCTACGATACAACCGCATTTGCTCCAACCCCTCAGACAGAAACAAACACCTACAGGATCTCTATCAAGCATTCTTACAACTACAATACCCACCTGCTGAAGTGAAGAAACAGATTGACAGAGCCAGAAGAGTACCCAGAAGTTACCTACTACAGGACAGGCCCAACAAAGAAAATAACAGAACGCCACTAGCCATCACCTTCAGCCCCCAACTAAAACCTCTCCAACGCATCATCAAGGATCTACAACCTATCCTGAAGGACGACCCATCACTCTCACAGATCTTGGGAGACAGGCCAGTCCTTGCTTACAGACAGCCCCCCAACTTGAAGCAAATACTCACCAGCAACCACACACCACACAACACACAACAGAACCACTAACCCAGGAACCTAGACTTGCAACAAAGCCCGTTGCCAACTGTGTCCACATATCTATTCAGGAGACACCATCATAGGGCCTAATCACATCAGCCACACTATCAGAGGCTCGTTCACCTGCACATCTACCAATGTGATATTTGCCATCATGTGCCAGTAGTGCCCCTCTGCCATGTACATCAGTCAAACTGGACAGTCTCTATGTAAAAGAATAAATGGACACAAATCAGACGTCAAGAACTATAACATTCAAAAACCAGTGGGAGAACATTTCAATCTCTTTGGTCACTCGATTACAGACCCAAAAGTTGCAATTCTTCAACAAAAGAACTTCAAAAACAGACTCCAAGGAGAGACTGATGAATTGGAATTAATTTGCAAACTGGATACAATTAACTTAGGCTTGAATAAAGACTGGGAGTGGATGGGTCATTACACAAAGTAAAACTATTTCCCCATGTTTATTCCCCCCACGCCCCACTGTTCCTCAGACATTCTTGTCAAGTGCTGGAAATGGCTCACCTTGATTATCACTACAAATGATCCTTCCCCCCCCATCCCCGCCCCTGCTCTCCTGCTGATAATAGCTCACCTTACCTGGTCACTCTCCTTACAGTGTGCATGGTAATACCCATTGTTTCATGTTCTCTGTGTATATAAATCTCCCCACTGTATTTTCCACTGAATGCATCCGATGAAGTGAGCTGCAGCTCACAAAAGCTTATGCTCAAATAAATGTGTTAGTCTCTAAGGTGCCACAAGTACTCCTTTTCTTTTTGTGAATATAGTGAACAAATATAAATTCTAATCCAATGTGATCTTTTATTTATTTTTCTCTGATATAATAATATTTTAATTTGCTTTCCATCTTTGTTCAAAAAGTTGTAGTTCAATTCAGATTTAAAAACAGAAACATAATCCTGGGCTGGGTTTTCTGCTGTCTTGCAGCTTGTGTAGCTACTTAAACCTATGCAAAATGGATATAAAAGGCCACCATTCCCATCTGTTACTGTTTTATACTCATTTTGCCCAGGTGTAAATGATTATACAAGGGGCAAGGAAAGGAGAATCACAGCAGAACAAGTGTCAAACACTGCCTGTTTCACTCTCTGTGTCTTTGATGGGATGATTCTACAGTAGAAATCAATGTATTCTTTGAGGGAAAAGAGGCGAGTTGAATATTGGGGTGTCCTTTGTTCAAAGCAACAGACCTCAGACCAAAAGGCAGATGAGCTTGAAGAGGGAATCCAAGAAAAACTGCTCACGGATGCTATGTCAACCAACACAAGCCAAGACAGTGCCTGGCATGTGGGAAAGGATGCAAGAATTGCAATGGATTACATGACTTTGCAAAAGTGTGCATGCTCTAACAGACTGTGCAAGTGTGGACAAAGAGGAGGAAAACATCACCATCCGCGCAGATGAGTTCTTGATAGGAGCAACGGGCAGTGTTGCAGCAGGAGATGATTGAACTGTCATCCTGAAAGCAAATCAGACATTTATTACTTTGGAGTTGACGCTGGAGCACAAGCCAAAGTAAGAAACACTGTTAGTAACTGTAAATGAAAAACACAGACATTAGAAAGTAAACGGGAAAGCTCAGGGGCTTACAGTGATGAGTTTATCCCCACTTACAGTATATGTGAATCAAATAAATGGGTAGGAAACAAACTGGGAAAAGATACAATTTGTAATAATACCAGGGAAGAGATCACACGTTATTGGGTAAAAAGGCTATCAAGTCCTTGGCCTTATTGGGAAGCAAAGCAGCCTATGACACTAGCACCAAGTTTCTGTCTTCTCATCTTCTGAGCAGTCTTGTCTCTGTATAGAGGTATGGGTTCAAATCCCTCCTGACATTCCCATTTTAGGGGTCAGTAAGGAACTGTCTCCCTGGTCAGATTGGCAGGGACTTTGGGAATGTTTCATCTTCCTCTATGTCAGAGGGTTTGGCTCTCCAGATGGAATCATTGGGACATATCTCACCTAATCAATTGCCTGCAATTGTAGGGGCCTCCCACACTGGTGACTCCTCAGTTGCTCCTGTTCTCTGTCTGTGGCGCACAATGGTTTAGTCTCCTGAGGACTGAAATAAGTTATTGGGCTCTATATAGGAGTAATTGGGTAAAATGAAATGGCCTGTGATATATAGGAGGTCTGACTATATGAGCTAATGGTCCCTTCTTGCCTTAGACTCCATTAATCTATATGAAACAATAGATCCGATCAGCAGGCCCAGTGAGAAGTAAGTTTTGGGGTTTTGTCATTGCTACAAAATGAAAGTGATCAATAGACATAAAGGACCATGTTTCAGCAAACAAAGGAATGAGACCACTATGCTATTTTTGGCCTAGTGTCTATTTGCTATTATTGTAAGTGGGGGGAGCCACACACGTTGGAGGCTATAATGTAGCCTTTAGTCTCGTGGCAGCCTAAGCAGGTATTGTATATAGAATTTTGCAAAACTCTGAAGATGACTGATACTAAATGATGTTTAAGCCACTGTTAGCTTCGCAAGATGGGATTTTTTTTGTTTTATTCTGCACTGCATCGCAAACATATCTCATATTCCACCACCGGTTAATACTGTCAGTCACTCCTTGAAAACCTTTGCAAATATTTTTGCATCAGCAAAAGAAGAAGAAACATTGTTTGCAATGGTCTCAGCAAATATGGAGCTCATTTTTCACCAGATTTGAGGAAAAGTTAATTGTAGAACCACCTGGGAGCAAATAAGAAAGAAGAAAGATGCTGTGCTGGCATGTGGGCTGCATAATGAACAAAGTTTATCATATATACATTCTAAAGAAGAAGAAAAAACATCAGCACTATTTCAACCGGAAAGATGTTTTCAAGTCTGATTTGTTAATATGGGTGAAATTTTCAAAGGTAGCTAAGTGACTTAGATGCCTAAATGCCACTTTCAGAAGTAATTTAGGGCATTTAGGAACCTAAGTCCTATTGAAAGTCAATAAGACTGAGGTTCCTAACTGTTAGGGGGCTTATTCCTTCACCCGCTTACTACCCTGGTCCTTCTCGCATGAACAGAGAGCAACAATACCCGAAGTCCAAAGGTGCAAACAATTCAATGTTTATTGGGGGGAACTTCCAGCAAGCATGATTCCAGTTTCCTTCCTTAGTGTCCCCCTTCCCAGCTCCGACACCACAGAGCCTTAACTGTGTCCCTGTTCCCATTCCCCCCCTTAGCAAAACATGATTCCAATTCTCTACCCCCATTCTCTGTTCCCATTCACCCCCCTTACTTCCTGATTGACTACAGACTATATAGTAAAACTTGAGTTCTGCTTAGCTATACCTTAACCAATCATTTTCCTGAAATTTAACTAACCAATCCTAACATATTGTAACATGATTATGTAACCAATTATATCCCGTCACCTTAATTAGTTTACACCCAGCAAAATTAATGATACAGCAGACAGGAACAATCACAGAACCAGACAGAGATTATAGAGACAAACAATAGGGAAATGGGGACTACAATGATAGAACAACACAGAAGTGAGGATTTCACATCCCAGCTATTGATAAGTGAGTTCTTGCCAGACAGGATGCTATCAAACTAAGTTTCCTTTTACATCTTCTAGGCACTTCCCTTTCTCTGGAGGCGATAGGCATTATCAGGACAGGATTGTATTCCTAACAGCCCAATAGCACTTTATTTCAGTGTGACTAGTTTGGAATGTGAGGATGTGACCGTTCGCTTCCCCAGCTTATGGCTGCCTCTGCTGCTTAGCCAAAGGCCTTAGCCTAAGAACAGGGCCTTAGACTGTCACAGTGAGAAAAGGCCTTATACAGTCAGGCAGTGATTTTGATTCTCTCTTTTATACCTCTATAACTAGCTAAGTGATAAGAATACACCTAAATTAGAGTATAGACCTTTACAGACAGGCCTGAATATCTATATCCTAACACTAACTATACAAAACATACTGCCTATAGTTGCAAGGAACCCAAACATTAGAAGCGCTGTTTTTTCCCAAAAATAATTATTTCACTTAGAGAAACATGCAGTGTTTGGAATATTACATTACAGCAATTACTGAAAAGGATTGGTGAGGCTGCACAGTACTCATTGATAATGTTATCTACAAAGACAAATAGTTAACTTAACTAGAGAAACCCTGCAAAGCATATATTTTACCTGCTGATTGTATTAGTAATTACAACAGTGCTCAGAAACCCTAACTAAGATCAGGGTTCCATTGTAGTATGTGGTGTACAAACATATAGCAAAGAATGGCCCCTGCTTTGAAAAGTTTATATCTGAAATTGGAAAAAGAAAGTGATTTTGTACTATAGTTCTTGCAAGCCACGGTCATAACCCATATGAAGAGGACAACAGACCTCTCATGGAGGTAGCCATTTAAGGAGATGTATAGATAAGAAGGATATTTCAGCATATTTAATCTTCTGCTTTTCTGGGCCACTCAAGCTTTGCCTGAGGCATAATTTCTACATAAGTTGTGCTTCTGTAAGATTTATTGGCTGAGTGCAAAGTTTAATTTTAATTTTCTCTTGTCACATCCACATGTTCAGTTATAGCTGTGAAGTGTGTAGTCAGATCCTTGTCTGACTTCTCTAATTATCTCTGTGCCAGGGTACTAAAAAAAAATTTTGGCAGCTTATCATTCCATAACCCACTCCATATAAAACCTACCACCCCCGGTGCAAATGCCTGCATGTATGAGTAAAAATACACAGTTCTCAAGAATTCTATTAGATGAACATAAAATTCACTTTCTCCAAACATTACTGCAAGTAAAACTAATTCAAATGTTCACTCAACCAAAAAAAAAAAAAAAAAAAAAGAGGGCTTGAACACAGTCAAAACAATCTTTTTTTTAAATTTGAACAAAGGCACACAGAAATATTGTGTGCAGTATTAGTCCAGCTCTAATATTGAGCCACAAACTCCCAAGTACTTGGATATGGAAAGATTTCTTTTGGTGTGGTTTGGAAAGGAAATGAACATTTCTGTGCTATTTTATTCATTCTTACCACCTAATCCAACCATGGATGTCAGAAGGGAAAAAAGCATTTGTCAATCCAGGAACAAAGACAAGAGAGAATCATAGAAAAATCGGGCTGGAAGGGAACTCGAGAGGTCATCTAGCCTACCCCACTGCGCTGAGACAGGATCAAGTAAACCCAGACTATCTCTGACAATTGTTTATCTTAATCTGTTCTTAAATACCTACAGTGACAGAGTTTCCTCCCTTGAAAGCCCATTCCAGTGCTTAACTGTCCTTGTAGTAGTTAGAAAGTTTTTCTTAAAATCTAACCTAAATAATCTTTGCTGCCGATTAAGTCAGTTACTTCTTGTCTTACCTTCAGTGGACATGGAGAACAATTGATCACCATCCTCTTTGTAAGAACCCTTAACATATTTGAAGACTGTTCTTTCTTCTTTTCTCAAGACTAAACATGCCCAGTTTTTTAACCTTTACTCATACATCAGGTTTTCTAAAACTTTTATCATTTTTGTTGCTCTCCTCTGGAGTATCTCCAATTTGTCTATGTTTTTCTTAAAATGTGGCACCCAGAACTGGACCCAATAGATTGGGCATTTAACTCTCATGTCTTACATAACACACTCCTGTTAATACAGCCCAGAATTATATCAGCCTTTTTTCACAACTGCATCACATTGTTAACTCATATTCACTGGTGATCCATTTTAACTCCCACACTCTTTTCAGTAGTACTACTGTTTAGTCAGTTACTCCCAAGTTATTTTGTAGCTCTGTGTTTGATTTTTTTTTTTTTTTGCTTAGTGAAGTACTTTGCATGTGTCTTTATTGAATTTCATCTTCTTGATTTCAGACCAATTGTCCAATTTGTCAAGGTCATTTTGAATTCCAATCCTGTCCTCCAAAGTGCTTGCAGTCCTTCCCATCTTGACATCCTCTGCAAATTTTATGAGCATACTCTCCACTCAGTTATCCAAGTCATTAATGAAAATATTGACTAGCAGCAGATTCAGGAAAGACCCCTCTGGGACCCCACTAGATACATACCCCCAGTTTGACAGTGAATCATTGGCAACTACTCTTTGATTACAACCAGTTTTGCACCCACCTTATAGTAATTTCATCTAGAGTACGTTTCCCTAGTTTGCTTATGACGATGTAATGTGAGACTGTGTCAAAACACTTACTAAAATCAAGACAGATAAGTTCTACTGTTACTTCCTTATTCACTAGCCGAGTAACCCTGTCAAAGAAGATACCATGAGTGCTTGAGTTAAAAGTTTAGGGAACATGAGTGATGCATTTTTTTGTGAACTTGGTGTCTCTTTCTTTATTTGAGAATTTAGATAGCTGTTGGTCCACTAACTTCTCTGAACATAATTAGTGGGTCCTAAAAAGGCTGAAAGAATGGAGTAAAGAATGTTAGTACATGCTTAACCATCATGAAAGTAATTGGAAATTAATTACTTAAAGTTAAGCGTGTTTGTAAGTTCTTTGATTAATAGCGATGGTTTACTGAATTGGGTGCTTAGATGATTTTAGAGGAGGTAGGTGGTTGCTTCTGGTAGGTATTGGCAGTTCAGTTTACTCTGTGGACAGTGTTTCCAGACTAATGTTCTGTTTAGGTAGAAAGTGGGAGGCAAAATCAATACCACAGCCTTACAAGATGAGCAGCAGAACCACATCCTGTGGGTGTTGTGGAGATGAATGTCAGAGAACATTACATTGAATAGGAGCAGTCATCTTATAATTCAAGAGTAATAATGCAAGTCACTGTCAGAAGTAATAACTGGTTTGCATCTTGCAAGGACCGATCATGGGCAAAATAGTTTTGGAACCAGTTCACAGAAAGAAGGTCTCCCACAGTATTCTTGTCAGCAAGTTAAGGAAGTATGGGCTGGATGAATGCACTATAAGGTGGGTAGAAAGCTGGCTAGATTGTCGGGCTCAACGGGTAGTGATCAATGGCTCCATGTCTAGTTGGCAGCCGGTATCAAGTGGAGTGCCCCAAGGGTCGGTCCTGGGGCCGGTTTTGTTCAATATCTTCATCAATGATCTGGAGGATGGTGTGGATTGCACTCTCAGCAAATTTGCGGATGATACTAAACTGGGAGGAGTGGTAGATACGCTGGAGGGGAGGGATAGGATACAGAAGGACCTAGACAAATTGGAGGATTGGGCCAAAAGAAATCTGATGAGGTTCAATAAGGATAAGTGCAGGGTCCTGCACTTAGGATGAAGAATCCAATGCACCGCTACAGACTAGGGACCGAATGGCTAGGCAGCAGTTCTGCGGAAAAGGACCTAGGGGTGACAGTGGACGAGAAGCTGGATATGAGTCAGCAGTGTGCCCTTGTTGCCAAGAAAGCCAATGGCATTTTGGGATGTATAAGTAGGGGCATAGCGAGCAGATCGAGGGACGTGATCATTCCCCTCTATTTGACATTGGTGAGGCCTCATCTGGAGTACTGTGTCCAGTTTTGGGCCCCACACTTCACGAAGGATGTGGATAAATTGGAGAGAGTCCAGCGAAGGGCAACAAAAATGATTAGGGGACTGGAACACATGACTTATGAGGAGAGGCTGAGGGAGCTGGGATTGTTTAGCCTGCAGAAGAGAAGAATGAGGGGGGATTTGATAGCTGCTTTCAACTACCTGAAATGGGGTTCCAAAGAGGATGGCTCTAGACTGTTCTCAATGGTAGCAGATGACAGAACGAGGAGTAATGGTCTCAAGTTGCAGTGGGGGAGGTTTAGATTGGATATTAGGAAAACCTTTTTCACTAAGAGGGTGGTGAAACACTGGAATGCGTTACCTAGGGAGGTGGTAGAATCTCCTTCCTTAGAGGTTTTTAAGGTCAGGCTTGACAAAGCCCTGGCTGGGATGATTTAACTGGGAATTGGTCCTGCTTCGAGCAGGGGGTTGGACTAGATGACCTTCTGGGGTCCCTTCCAACCCTGATATTCAATGATTCTATGATTCTAAGGAGTCTTGAATTCTTAAGCGACAGTTGCTATTTGAGGTAACCCTAACGAAAGAGAAAGTCTTACTCAGCATGTAGACCCAGAAAGACACACTGTTCCTGAGAGGAAAAAGTTTCCTGCTTTTGGTTAGCAGGACTAGTATTGCTCCAGATTGCCCAAGTTATAGGTTTCTAGGAATAATTTAAACTTATCCAGTGAATGTGGATCTTAGGGCCTGATCCAAAGCTAACTGAATTCAGTGGGAAGACTCCCAACTGCCTTCATTGGTCTTTGTTTCAGGACCTAAGATCATTATTACAAATCAGAGTTTAACATGACTCAAACCTATATCCTGAATCATGGTTCTCCTACACCAATTAATTAATGGAATAAAATATTAAAGAGAATAATAACCAGGGAGATAGTTCAATTATCTCAAAATAACACTTTTGGTTTGATTATCAGTCTTTACCTATATGTTACACCGACAGATCCCAGTCGTAGGTGGGCAGGATCGAACATGGGACCTCTATAGCTAAATGCATGAGCCTCTATTGTATAATCTAAAAGCCACATGGTTCTTAGCGAAGGCTGTAGCAGACTCATTCATCTCTAAGTGGTCTCAAAAAGAAAAGGAGGACTTGTGGCACCTTAGAGACTAACCAATTTATTTGAGCATGAGCTTTCATGAGCTACAGCTCACTTCATTGGATGCAAAGCTTATGCTCAAATAAATGTGTTAGTCTCTAAGGTGCCACAAGTCCTCCTTTTCTTGTTGTGAATACAGACTAACACGGCTGTTACTCTAAGTGGTCTCAGTGCCACTAGAGGGGACAGAGTGCCACAGCCAGGAGTTGTGTTGCTTACATATATATATATATATATATATATATATATATATATATATATATATATATAAAACAATTGCAGAATACCAAGAAGAAATCCAGCATACTGAGAGGGAAAATACATTTGTTTAGTCAGTTGTTTCTAGATAACAAATCATGGTATAATTTGTCGACAACACTGACATCCACACAGCAGTTGAACAACTAAATCTTAATTTTCATGCCCACTAGTTGAAGCAACATAAGCAAATGCATGCAGAAGTCCAAACAACAGTACTGCTAAGGAATATTTATTATGGCCAGAACGTCAGGGTAAGTGGTTCAACTTCCAGAGACTCTCGTTTTCTCATTTCTTTGTTTGTCTTTAGGATGAATATGTTACTGGTCATTTATTACTTTTTCTGACCAGTTGGGTTATTGGTTTGTTTTGTTTAACTTGGTTTATGCAGTATTTTCCATGAAACTTTAATGCAACATAGATATGAAAAATACAGTCAGCTGAGATCCTGTAAATTTGTGTCCACTGCTGACTTTTCTGGAGCAGTGGCCAGCTTTAACAAATACAACTGCATTTTTATTAGTTCTGCTATTTTCATTTTGCACCTACAGTATTCCCAGCCCTTCCATGTTATCAGGAAATTGAGGAAACAATGCACATTTCAACCTATTAGGTCTTTCTTGCACAGGTTTCTGAAATAGAAATCAGAATCCTGGTTTAAGATGCAGAACTTTTTAATGTAAAGAAACACTGAAAACAAAGAATTATATATCATTCCAGAATAGAAAGGAATACGTAGGGCTGAAGATAATAATGTAAAGGCTCCATGAGATGGGAAATAAGAGAACTTCCTGTAAACTTATATAGAAAGGAGAGAAATATAATACTACATGTATAATATCATAATTTCTCCATGCTGCCTCATTCTCCATGTAGGCCCAGACAGATGAAAAAAGCACAAGGATTAATATTCTTAACAACGGAGTGGTCACTTAATTAAAAGAAAAAGAATAATATAAGGTAAGTATAGAACCATTGTAAGCAACCACATCATACTGTGATGTTTTTCCCTGGTCCCGTCTTCTCACACCCTGACCCCTGTTACCTTATTGTATTATGGCTGAACTTTACAAATACAGTTAATTTTAAAGATAAAATTATCTGCAGCATTTGTACTTTGAATGGACATAGAATGTTGGATAATGTAAAATACCAAAGGATTCCTTGGCAATGTGGCCACAAAATACCCTGATAACTGTCAAGATTTTAATGGTAACTATTGTACAAATTGTTTGATAAGCTACCTTTTCCAGATCCCTCTTAAAACTTCATTTAGGCAATGAAGGGAAGCCTACAAGGATTTTACGGAAAGGAAAGGGAGAAAAATAATGCAGTTATGGTTATTCAAATGAGCCTTTCCCTCATTGACTTCAGTAACCTTTGTGTCTTATCATTATCAGAGTTTAAACAGCTAGGAACTGATCCAACACTCATTGAAGTGAAACTCCTATTGGCTTAAGTGGGTGCTTGATCAGGCCCTGGATAAGAAAAACTAAAAAGAATATACTAATAAAATATTAATAGCAATTAATCCTGTGATTAAAAAAATAATCACGATTAATCGCATGATTAATCACACTGTTAAACAATAATAGAATACCTTTTATTTAAATATTTTGGATGCTTTCTATGTTTTCAGATAAATTGATTTCAGTTACAACACAGAATACAAAGCGTACAGTGCTCAACTTGATATTTATTTTTTATTACAAATATTCGTGCTGTAAAAAACAAAAGAAATAGTTTTTTTTCTATTCACCTAATACAAGTACCGTAGTGCAATCTCTTTACCATGAAAGCTGAACTTACAAATGTAGAACTATGTACAAAAAACCTGCATTCAAAAATAAAACAAATGTAAAACTTCAGAGCCCACAAGTCCACTCAGTACTACTTCTTGTTCAGCCAATCGCTCAGACAAACAAGTTTGTTTACGTTTGCAGGAGATAATGCTGCCTGCTTCTTGTTTACAATGTCCCTTAAAAGTGAGAATAGGCATTCTCATGGCACTGTTGTAGTCAGCATTGCAAGATATTTATGTTCCAGATGTGCTAAAGATTTACATGTCCCTTCATGCTTCAACCACCATTCCAGGGGACATGCGTCCATGGCGATGACAGGTTATACTCGAAAACAATCCAAAGCAATGCGAACCAACACATGTTCATTTTCATCTTCTGAGTCAGATGCCACCAGCAGAAGACTGATTTTCTTTTTTGGTGGTTCAGGTTCTGTAGTTTCTGCATTGGAATGTTGCTCTTTTATGACTTCTGAAATCATGGCCACAACTCATCCCTCTCAGATTTTGGAAAGCACTTCAGATTCTTAAACCTTGGGTCGAGTGCTGTAGCTATCTTTGGAAATGTTACATTGGTACCTTCTTTGAGTTTTGCCAAATCTGCAGTGAAAGTGTTCTTAAAATGAACAACCTGTGCTGGGTCATCATCTGAGACTGCTATAACATGAAATATTTGTCAGAATGTAGGTAAAACAGAGCAGGAGACATGACATTCTTCTCCAAGAAGTTCAGTCACAAATTTAATTAACAAATTATTTTTTAAGGAGTGTCACCAGCATGGAAGCATGTCCTATGGAATGGTGGCCGAAGCCACCATATGAATGTTTAGCATATCTGACACATAAATATCTTGCAATGCAGGCTACAAAAGTGCCATGCGAATGCCTGTTCTCAATTTCAGGTGACATTGTAAATAATAAGTGGGCAGCATTATCTCCCATAACCGTGAACAAACTTGTTTGCATTAGCGATTGGCTGAACAAAAAGTAGGACTGAGTGGACTTGTAGGCTCTAAAGTTTTACACTGTTTTGTTTTTTGAGTGCAGTTATGTAACAAATATATATATATATGTATATATATTATATATACATATATATATATATATATTTGTAAGTTGCACTTTCACAGTAAAGAGATTGCATTATGGTATTTGCATGAGGTCAATTGAAAAATACTATTTCTTTTATCATTTTTACAGTGCAAATATTTGTAATTAAAATAATAATATAAAGTGAGCACTGTGCATTTTGAATTCTGTGTTGTAATTGAAATCAATATATTTGAATATGTAGAAAAACATCAAAAATATTTAATAATTTTCAATTGGTATTCTATTGTTTAACAGTGTAATTAAAACTGTGATTAATTTTTAATAGCAATTAATTTAATAGCAATTAATTTTTTTAGTTATGATGACTGCAATTAATCGACAGAAAATGTTTATGTGAATATGTAATTGACAAATTTCACAGAATCTAATTTTGTTATTCAAAATTCAAGTCAGCTCTATTTAGAAATAATTATTTTAAAAAAACTCTGTTTTCTTATTTCCAATGGAACCACTTGACCTAATCCTCTGCAACAATCTTGTCTCATAATATTTCATATAGGAGCTTTGTGGTTAGCCTAAATTAGTTTCCTTTACATTTTTCCATAAACAGGAAAGCCTTCTTTGGAGCCAAATAAGAATTTGATTGGAACAGTTAAGTAACATTAGTTTTATAAACTTCTAACCAATGGTATTATTAGACTTTTCTTTCAAATTGATGTTAAATAAAATTATAAGTCAAAATAAAATTTAAACAATCCACTCGTAGACTAGCACAGTGTATAGTCTAGTCTAGTATAAAGCTGTAATACAATAATTTAAACCTAGAGCTTGGCTATTAATACACAAGGATCTTGCATATATTTCATGACTTGTTAATTGCCAGTTACTCTGTTTTTATGTCACTAAATCTTTTACTAGCATTTGATACAGTGGATTATGACAACTACGTAGCACATTCTGAATCTATTATTAACCTTTTGAGTAGGATGTCATAGGAATGGTTCTAAATCTTAGCATGTTTGATGATTGTTTTCATTAGGTCAGTATAATTTCATATCTGTGCTTTTCGTTGCAATATTTCTCTAGTATCTCTTATAGGGACATTTCTATTACTTATCTATATTTTACCTAAGATCTATCATTAAAAGGCACAACCTGAATGTCCACTGTAACATACATGATGGTACTATTGCACCATTTAATCGAATCAACGTGAAGAAATATCAGCTCAGATAGCTTGCTTATAAAAAATCAAATATTGGGTATCAATTTTATAAAAATTAACTAGCAAAAAAGGATTTGGGATTGAATCAACAACTGAGCAGTTCTCTTTCCTTGGCAATTCAATCTGATACAATATTGTCTTCTTGATGTATTGAAACAGCATATGTGTGGTGCTAAGCCTGGACTTCCCTATAAACAGTGGCTGAACTAGATTAAAGGAATGTGGACTAGAGTTAAGTGAACTCTTTGCTTTTGGATAATATAGTCAAACTGTAGTCCCTATTTTGTTAATTAATTATCTAAGAACAGAACTAGAATTTCATTAAGGTGTGATTCAAAATGGTTTATGCAAACATATTTCAGCCGATGGGTAGTTCAAAAATTATTCCGTCTAACCTCTGCTTTGAATATTTACTATTTGTAATTCATGGTGATGATTGTGCACCACTGAAGACAATTGGCTTTAATGGGAATAGCGCTAATAGCCCTATGTGACTGTATATGTAAGCCATATAATATTGCCTTTGATTCCTAACTAGATAATTCCCAAATTCACAGAAAATTCTAGAAGGTAGGCAAACACTTACATCATAAATACTTGTAACAATACATATTTGGCCAAATGTTAATGACAGCTCTTCTTTCCACAATAATTTTTGTGGAAAAAACGGTTAATGAAAGTGTTCATAGAAATCAAATAAAGCAGATTGTTGCAAGGAATGTCAAAGCAAATTTTTATGTTATTATTGGCACAAATGTTTGCAAATACTTGTTGACATCTAACAGAAACCACATCTAATAGAAACCACCTCTGTCTATAAGTATTTTTTTTCTATCTGCATACTATTGAACGGCTAGAATGATTTCTTGTCTTGCCTAGATCTTGGAAATGCAGAGGTATCTAAAAATACAAATAATGGAGGGAAAAAGTGAACCAAACTTTTTCCAACTTCAAAAACAATTTTTTTGTACAAATAATATATATTTTAGTCAAGTAACTTTATACCATGCCTAATTAAAATACTATAAAAAGTTTATTCCTCTTTCCTTCTGAAGTTTTGCTTAAGAAAAACAAAATAAAACAAGAACTGATTTGTCGTGTTTTGAGCTGTGACCAATTGTTGTGTGGTGTTCTGTGGTGACAAGTGAAATATATGGGTTCTTTTTACGTTTATTCCAAACAGCTTTTTCAACAGGAACATCAAGGCCTGGAAAGCATGTGTCATATAACACTTTATAACAAACAATATTAAACATTAACTTTAATTTAATTAAAATTTACTGACAAGAATGGGTTCATGCCAGTGTAATGCTTTGAAGACCACAGTAAATGTTTTTGAAAAAGATACCACAACCAACGTAATAATTTACTCATTATGTGCAATTCCAAAAAACATATGCCTTAATAGAAAGCAGGTGCTTTCTCTTTTTACCTATCAAAATGTCATACTCAAGTGTGCTATAAGTAAATGATTAGAGAGTCCACATTTTTGTGATGGAATAGAAAAACCATGGGTGAAATTCTGACCTCCTTGAAGTCAATAGCCAAGCTTCCATTGACTTCAATAGAACTAGGATTTCACCATGTTTGGTTCTGACATCTATTTATATGGAATAATTAGATCTTTTTAGTAGAAACAACACTTATAAATCCTAGTCTCTTCACCAACAACCACCAGGAAGCTTGAATGGCAGCAGCCATAGATGCTACTGGAAAGCATCATTGTAGTAATGAATTCAGTATCAGCTGTGACATGCTGATGTGGGCACTCCACAGCCTACGGGCTAGGATTCCTTTCTTGACTCATCGGAAGAATTCTTGGCAGAGAACAATTATTCAGACTTTACACAGGAAAGGAGGCTTTGGCCTCAGGTGCCAAAGTGGGCTGGTTCAGGATGCTTAGGGTACTGAAAAACTGGATCTGACTGGTAAATTGCCTGTAAATCAGACTGGTCTGAAGGACCAGTGACATATTTAATGTATATTATCTCACGAACCATCCGGAATAGAAACAAATGTTATATATCACTGAAGAACTAGGAATCTCCATTTTCCAATGAGGAGGACATTTTTTTCAGCTTAGAGGGTTCACAAGATATCAGACCATAATATCACATCATTCTGATTACCATCATGCCTCTTATTTCCTTCACCTCAGTACCAATCTTATGTTAGTGGTCTGTTTTTTTCAAGAGTTGAAAGCAGTAGAATCAATGTTGTATTATCATCTAACGGTTTCTAATCCGACAGTTTTAAGGGCATAAAGTATTAATCTCCAACAACAGGAGTTTGTGAACATACTGTTAAATTCATGTTGGAATTAAAGTGGAGGTGGGGAAGGGAAATCAGGGAAATCTGATGAATACTCTATTTTTATAGCATGACTTGCATAATTATATTATTTTAAATATTTTACTTGTTGAATGCTAGTTATATAAAATTTTCATATTTTCACAAAACTCAATGAAAAGTTTATGGCCAAGATTTTCAGAAGTGGCTAGTAATTTTTCAGTGCCTCAGTTTTTGGGTTCTGAACTTGAGGCTTTTTAAAAGGGCCTGATTTTCAGAAAGTGATGAGCACCCAGCTTCTGAAAATTAGACTTGTCTGCAGTGTTCAAAGTTGGTCCCAGAAATTAAGGGGCTGAAACTCACTAGTCACTTCTGAAAAACTTGGTCAAGATATATACCTTGGCTATTTTTCTTTCTGCCTGCAAAATTTGAGAGGCTGTTTGAGTTCCATGCTGCTGTCCAAAACAGATCCTGTTTCCATATTCAACAGCAGCTACAAGGATTCTAACATTAAATGGAGATACGGTAATATTGGAGCAGATTCTTACCCCGGCTCTCCTCCCTTTGAACCACAAAGGAAGCAGATACTTGCCATAACTCTTCCAATGCTTTTTAGTATAATAGATGTGTTGAGGCTGGAAGGAGGAGTGTCCAGAGTATGACAATGTTGATAAATGCAAATTCAAAGTAATGCACATTGGAAAACATAATCCCAACTGTACATATAATATGATGGGGTCTAAATTAATTGTTACCAATCAAGAGAGAGATCTTGGAGTCATTGTGGATAGTTCTCTGAAAACACCCACTCAATGTGCAGCAGCAGTCAAAAAAGCAAACAGAATGTTGGGAAACATTAAGAAAGGGATAGATAATAAGACAGAAAATATCATATTGTCTCTCTATATATCCAGGGTATGTTCACATCTTGAATACTGCATGAAGATGTGGTCGCACCATCTCAAAACAAATATATTGGAATTGGAAAAGGTTCAGAAAAGAGCAACTAAAATGATTAGGGGTATGGAACAGGAGAGATTAATAAGACTGGGACTTTTCCACTTGGAAAAGAGATGACAAAGGCAGGGTTATGATAAAGGTCTCTGGGCATGGAGAAAGTAAATAAGGAAGTGTTATTTACTCCTTCTCATAACATGAGAATTATGGGCGGGGGGTTGGTCACAAAATGAAATTAATAGGCAGCAGGTTTAAAACAAACAAACGGAAGTATTTCTTCACACAATGCACAGTCAACCTGTGGAACTCTTTTCCAGAGGATGTTGTGAAAGCCAAGACTATATCAGGGTTCGAAAAAGAATTTGATAAATTCATAGAGGATAGGTCCATCAATGGCTATTAGCCAGGATGGACAGGGTTGGAGTCCCTAGCCTCTGTTTGCCAAAAGCTGGGAATGGGCGACAGGAAATGGATCACTTGATGGTTACCCTCTGGGGCACCTGGCGTTGGCCACTGCTAGAAGACAGGATCCTGGGCTAGTTGGATCTTTGGTCTGACCCAGTGGGCCGTTCTTATATGTTCTTATGACTTGCTCCAGCTAGCCTAGTGCTATAATCAGGTAAAGGATCAAAAAGCTATAACTGGCCCTGGGGCATCCAAGAATGGCACTAGCCTTTTTTTCCAGCCAGGGTGGAAAACATTTGGCAGTGGAGGAAAACAAAAACAAAATACCAGCACAGCTGGCAAACCAGTGGAGCCAAAATGGGCCTGCCAGTCACAGCAGGGAAAAATGGACAAAAAAAAAAATTGTGGTGGCACAGCAATCTGGCATCCCTTTGAAATTGGACTGCAGGTCGACTGCCTCTCTCATCCATGCCTTGAGCCTGGTCACAGCCAACCCACCAGGATTTCTTTAATAGATCAAAGAATGGTCAGCTTAATTGTCACGCATGGGACCTAATCCTGTAGCTCTCACTAATGCAAACATTTCTTTACTTCAGTGCTTCTCCAACATGTAGTGACAACTTAGTGTAATTATGTACCCTGCAAAATCATTATTGATTGTGTGTTTGTGTTCATATAAACAGATAGATAGATATGAACAAAGATCAGTCAATACCCAAATGATAGGAATTATTTTGAATTTTGACTACAAACTAGCTATAATTTATGCTTTGCTATTATTTCCTGTTACTGACAGTAATTAAAAATTTACCTTGAATGAGAAGCAGGGATTCCAGTAAGTTATGGTGGGCATAATTTACTACATGTTGTAACAAGATGTTGTTGCTTCATAAATTCTCCATTTTCTAATGTGAGACTTCTACTTTTTGCTTTGAATACATTCAGCCATTAGCAGGTATCACATAATTCTAAAGGGACTTAGGTCATCTACTTAAAATGGCATTAATCACATCATCCAGTGTTTTCCTAATTTTACTAGTATGCCACCTTAGTTGAAGTTGTGTCAGGAATTTCTGTATAAACCCAATTATCAGGTGTTTATAACCCAGTGGTAAAAATTCCCGAAGGGTTCAAACTTGAGGTTGAAGGACTCCCGCCATGATTAAATGTTTGTAAAAGTTTAAAGGAACCAACTTAACAGTATTTAAATATTATGAGAAATTACACCACGTATATATTTTACACTCACACCCATTCCCTAACTCTCTCCCCCAACACAATAACTTCGGGAGTTCTATAAAAGCAGAATTTAGTTTTTTGGGCTACCCTGAGTGTATATTTGATTACTTATATGTATACATATGGCATCTTATCTCATTTTTTAAAAGAAAATATTTTCTAAATTTGCTTGAAATGATACATTTTTAAACTTTAACTACAGGTTTCAAAGTTTTTGTGTGAAATAGAACCCGAAGTTTGTTTTACTATTATATTTACTGAAATCCTGTAATAATGTGATCTTTTAAAAGGGACACAGCCAGGGCTCTGTTATCCCTATGCTGGAATAGGAGCCCTTTAACATTCTTGTATGGGAATTGCTACCACAGGGCAGATTTACGTCTAGTCTAAGTTGATAAAATGTAAATGCAGACAATGGAATACAATGGAGTTAAACCTATTTGCACCAGGTATGAATTTAGCCACATGTATTTTGGTGGGGGTCAGACAAGAAAATCTGTCATTTGAAAATAAATTTTGAACTAATCAAAAGACATCTACTTTCACTTCCATTTCCAGCTAATACCAATACATATCCCAACTTCATCAAACCTAGGATCTAAAATTAATTAATGATTAATCGTGAATTTTAAAAAAATTAATCGCCATTAATCGCAGTTTTAATCACACTGTGAAGCAATAACAGAATACCATTTATTTAAATATTTTGGATGTTTTCTACATTTTCACATATATTGATTACATTTACAACACAGAGTACCAAGTTGACAGTGGTGACTTTATATTATTTTTTATTACAAATATTTGCACTGTAAAAATGATAAACAAAAGAAACAGTATATTTCAATTCACCTCATGCAAGTACTGTAGTGCAATCATTTTATTGTGAAAGTGCAACTTACAAATGCAGATTTTTTTTTGTACATAGCTGCACTCAAAAATAAAACAATATAAAACTTTAGAGCAATGTTTATCAAACTTTTTGTGCTGGTGACCCCATTTGGACTTAAAAAAAAATTGTGACCCTTCCCCCACTAGAAAAAATGGTGATCCCCTACCTTCAACCACTCCCCTGCTTGGGGTGTGGGGTTCCAGCCTTCAGCCTCCCTGGGGACTCCAGACTTCAGCCTCTCTCAGGACACGGGGCTTCTAGCTTCAGCCCCCTGGGGGATGTGGGTCTTGGCGCTCCAATTCCACCACCGCCTGTGGAGGTCCAGGGCTTAGGGCTCCAGCCCCCCCTACTGCCTCTCAAGTGCAATTAATGCATTAAAAAATTAACGTGTTAATCATGCTGTGAATCAATATTTAATAAACAGCCCTAGTGCAAAGTGAAAGGTCATGGAGACTTATCAGTTGGAAGTGACAGAGGAGGAGTAAGTGGGGACAGAAAAACTAACTTGGTTTCAAGACTGTGCTTGATAAGTAGGGCTGTCAAGCAATTAAAAGAAATTAGTTGCGATTAATCACAGCTTTGATTGCACTGGATAAAAAGACAGTTCTATGTAGCTATTGCAAGGCTAATTTCCAATACCATCAAAGTACTTCAAGTTTGCAGTACACCTACACACTAAACATGCTTTTGCCTCCAATTCTTGTGCTACAGATAACCTACCGACAGCAAATGAATCCTTCCAGCCATAACAGAGTATGCTTACAGAGTTCCAGGATTGCTACAAGCCCATGGATCAAACAAAGTACAACAGCTTAACCAATGCTATTTAGGGTGACCTATGTCCCATTTTGACTGGGACAGTCCCCTTTTTAAGCGTTGTCCCAGCCGTCCACCTTTTTTGGCAAAACTGGGCATTTATCCTATTTGCTCTTGCCCAGTGGGGCGCGGAGGAGCTTGCAGGGGGGCAAGCGGCAATGCCAGCCCCGCGCAGGAGGGAGAGCTCAGGAGAATGGCTGAGGAGAATGGCACCACACTTGTGGGCCTCAGGGAAACAAAATCCATGTTTTTTTCTCTTTGACCTGTGAGATGTCTCCTGAGGCTACTCTCTCCCCGTCCCAAAGTAAAATATATTTCCCACAGACATATTTGAGAAAACATTCCTTTTAATAATACTCCAGGCCCTTCCACTCCAAAGGAGACCCCAAAATTTTCCCAAACCAACTGAAACATTCCCCACACTCATTTAATACAACACAAACATTCCATAAAGCATTTCACATTACACATAAACTCAAACACAGCACAGAGGGTTCCCCAAGTGCCATGGGACCATAATACAGTCCCACAAGGAACAAACCCAGAGTCCCAGACCTTCTGAGTCCTATACAGTGGGGTCATGGTCACCTATTCAACCTCACTGGGCACAGTCAATATATAGTCTCATCTTCTCTGCCTGAACTTAGAGGGCCCTGAACCCATAGGCATTTCAGTCTCTGCACACATCATTCCTAACTCAATCTGCAGTTCATTGACCATGAGGATTAAGCATCCTCTTTCCTCCTGGGTGAAATGAAGGTCTGCCTCCAGTTGCTCTCTCTCATACCTGATGTCCTGTGACTTGTATTCTGCCACTTCTAATTGTTCTGAGATTTCCTGACCCCACAGGACGGGAACCCTAAAACAGGTATTCCTCATCTCCCTTCCCCTACTGGAGCTCTGCTTCCACCCTGGCCTCTTGACTGGGCCTCTACTTGTTGGTGAGGCCTATCTGGGTCCTAAAGCTAGCTTGTTTATTGGAAGCCCAGTCTAGGTCCCCATGGTACCCTGTTGGGACTGAGACTCTGTTTGGGTTCTCACCAGCCTCCATTCTCTTCCTTTTCTCTATATGGAGCCTGGCCAACTCTTACTCCAGGATTAAACATTGTTGTTTCTCAACCTCCACTTGAACCCGGGCTAACTCTTGTTCCAAACCACTAGCTGTTTAATAATGTTTTCCTATGAGGTGCTTACCTCCTCCAACTTTTGTAGACATCTTTTAAGATATTCCCCCATGACAACCTCTCTGCCCTTCTTCGCCATCCTTACTCCAGCTTCCAGCCCCCTTATTTCCTTTTCCAGTTGACCCTGGATCCTCCCTGTCCTGCATTGTTCTACTTCCTGCAGCATAAGGGCTGAGAAACCCATCCAGTCTTTACCCAGAATTATGAGCCAGGGCAGATCCTTGACCATGCTGACGTACTGCTGAGCTCTCTGGACCTGGCTCTCCAGGTCAACTTTTGCTATAGGGCAGATGTGTGTCTCACCATGGATAAACAAGATGCGTATTAAGAGATGCTGGTCTACATTACCCTCGCCCATTGTGTATCCTTCAAGTTTTGGTCACCCGGGGTCTTTCCCCCTACGGTTCCCTCAGTTTGCCATACCACCCCAGCTGCTCATTTCCCTTGGCCTCAAAGAAGTCATCTGCTCATTCAACAGAATCCACTGAAGCCAGCTGAAAGCACCTTACCCAGCTCTGGGCTCACACAAGTAGAACCTTTAGAAACTGCTCTAAGACAGTTTGGTCCAAGAGTCTCTCTATCAAGCTGGTCTCAGGAGAGAGATACCAAGCCACAAGATCCTGTACTTGCTGGGCCACTATCTGTGGTGCCCCTTGCAGAAATAGTTCTACTCAAAATTGGTGGCTATATGCCTCTGAAATAAGCTCTAATTGGTCCAAAATAGCTGCCTACATGACTTGATAGGAACTGGCCTGGACATCACTTAGTGCCCAGTAAGTCACCTGTGCCTTACCCTTCAGGAATAGTGCTATGTGGGATGCCCATGTTGATTCCTCCCAGCTTGCTGTCCTTGCCACTCTCTCAAAATGTTCAGAAGAAGGCCTGGGGGGACCTTCCAAACATACACTGTCCCACCCAGTCTCCTTTCAATAGGTTTATTTTTCAAACATAGAGAAATCAAACACAAGCAGTACCACAGTTCACCCTTCTCAGCCAGGCCTTATTCAGCCAACTCCACTCTCCGCCAGCTCTTCTCTTCTGTAACAGCAGGTCCGTGGCGACCTTCCTGGACACCTAGCCCTTTGCTCCGTGCCCTGCCTCGCACTGGAGCTAGCTCCACTCCTCTGTGCTACTCTCCCCAGCCCACCTCAATCTCTCCTCCCCTTTCTGCCCACTGACGGACATTTATAGCCCCAGGTGTAGCCCTGCCCCCTCAGTTGGGCCTGACTGCTCTGACGCAGGGGATCTGGGCTGGGTCTCCCCAAAGGGACCAGCCACCTTGTGACAGCAAATAAAACTAATCTTTTCCATTCCTTGCAAACTTCTCTTCAACCTTCCTTCCCATAACTTCATTTCTGACCTACAGCAGCTGCTTTTCAGCACTATGCCTTCAATTCATGTGATGACCACATCTTTATAATTATTTCTATGTACCTTCCATGCCTTGATGGTATATTGTTTTTTTCTTCTATTCCAGTTCCAGGACAATTATGGCTGAAGTACACTGTGACTGATACAGCAGCTTATTGAAGTAGGTCTGGAGCCACTTGCTTATTCTAAGCTTATAAGGTGAAATTTTGGCCCTAATCACAGCCACACAGAGCGAAGGGTATATTATGGAATATGCATCCTTAGTCAGAGGAGAAGAAATGTGGTTAGGAAGGGGGCAATCAAACAATTTTTTGCGTTCCTTCCCCTCCCCACCAAAATGTAACCAACCCGTATCCTCTGTGATCACATCACTATGCACAGGACCAGCCCAAGGGTTCTGAAACTTCGGACCTTTCTGTGGTTCACTCCTGACTAATTTGAATATCAGTATTTCATCTAGTGCAGGAATGTGCTGAAGCAGCAACCACCCTATGTTCAGTTGTAATAAAAGGAAGAGGAAATGCAATAAATCAAATAACATTATTTTTGGTCAGCCAGATACAGTAATGGATGAGCTCAAAAGGCTCAGAGGTTTGTTCTGATAAACCAGCTAAATGCTTAATGTGAAAATAAGTCATATCTATATTTTTAAAATTTAAATAAACTGAAAGGTTTGCTTCAAGTTTTGTGTTAAGTTCAGATCAATTCTTACTTTAGTCAGACCAAGTCACCCATTCATAACGAAGTGTCCAGTGCTTGGTCTTTCTTTATTACTGAGATAGAACCTTTTCGGGGTACATATTTCGGGGGATTTTTTAATTGCATAGTACAAGACTGTATACTGTCATCTAGGGCCCAATTCTGAACCACTGAAGCCAGTAGGAGTGGGATCTTTATGGGGATTTTCCTCCCCTTGCAAGCCCCCACCCCACCTTCCTTGCCATGCATGTATTATTATGTATTTAATGCCAGTGGCATAGTAGAAGCTTTACAGACAAGTAAGAAGGCAAGATGTGTGCCATGAAGAGTTTAATTTAGGCTAGATCCTAGGTAGTGTAGATTGGCACAGCTCCATGGCATAAGTGGAGCTTCACTGATTTACACTAGGGTAGGCTCTGGCCCAGCGACATAGCACTAGAGAAACAGAAAGCAAACAAGGGACTAGAATGTTCAGTCCTCCTGTTCTACTAGTAAAACACAACAATCTGGGGTCCTCTGGCTGTCAACGCTTGGCAGCAAGCTACTATTGTTCTTCGAGTCTCCATCATTTGTCAATCTTTGCAGCTTGCATTCAACTCTTGGCAGCTTCTCCATTCACAGTATTATTGCAGGGTTGCTGCACAGCTCTGGGTATAATGTGGCTCTGAATAGTTTGGAATTTTACAAAGATAGAGCTTAAGCCAAAATCAACTAAAAGCAAGAGTGTTTTTCCATTGATTACAATGTACTTTGGATCAGCCTCATATTGAAGTTTAATTAAACCAAAACTCAAACCTGAGGCCTGCTCCTGTTCCTACTTTATACTGAAGCTAATGGAAACATTCAAATGAAGTGATAAGTGATCACTTACTAAGTGATAAGTGCTATTAAAAAACCCACAAAGAAGACAGATTTCAGTGGAAGCAGGATCAGGCCCTTTAACTTTTCTATTCTAGTTTTGACACATGCATTTCCCAGAGACATAACAGTTCCGAACATCTCTTAATAACACGGTTGCTTAATATTATATTTCTCAAATACTTTTGATGTGGGACTGCTATGAAGTTATTATGGTAAACCACTTTGCTTGGGAAATCTTTCCTGGTCTGACTATAACACAGAATATTTTGCAGTGACAGCATTTTAAGTGGATTTGGACTCTGACCAGAGCTGTGGTCTTAAAACTTTTCTGTAGAATTAGGCACATTGCTACCTATGCATTTTAATATGCCCCTTCCTGTGAAATTTAATGAGATAATTATAACTGCTAATGCCTGCATCTCCTCAACCACCCAAGAAGGAAGAATGTTCTCTTGAGGTCTTACATAATCATTACAAACAAAGTAACCATTCCTTAACTAATCTTATGTTTAGGAAGGGGAAAGCTGCTTACAGGCCAAGTAAATATCTAAGCTGGTCTCTCTGGGTAGATCACCAACAGACACATTTCTGTTATCACTCACTATCTGTCATCCTACCAAGGTTTCAGAGTAGCAGCTGTGTTAGTCTGTATTCATAAAAAGAAAAGGAGTACTTGTGGCACCTTAGAGATGAACCAATTTATTTGAGCATAAGCTTTTGTGAGCTACAGCTCACTTCGTCGGATGCATCACGAAAGCTTATGCATCCTACCAAGGTAACCAACGGGAACATGTAAGAAATGAACCACTAAGTATAACAGAAGTGTTTTCAGTGTGTGTTTTTTGTAATTGAGATGGGGGGCAAAGTAAACTCAGTACCTTATTATATTAGGTGAGAATCATACCTTGTATATGTCATTGCATCTTTAAAAAATAGCAGTTATTCTATAAACAGTTAGTAGCATGATGGAGAAAGTGGTGTTCCATCAGGAAAAGCTTCCTAACAATGAGATCTACTAGATGTTGGATGAGTTTCTCAAAGGAAGGAATGAAATCCCTGTCACTATAGGTTTCAGAGTAGCAGCCGTGTTAGTCTGTATCCGTAAAAAGAAAAGGAGTACTTGTAGCACCTTAGAGACTAACAAATTTATTAGAGCATAAGCTTTCGTGAGCTACAGCTCACTTCATTGGATCCATACAGGGGAAAATACAGTAGGGAGATTTTATATACACAGAGAACATGAAACAATGGGTGTTACCATACACACTGTAACAAGAGTGACCAGGAAAGATGAGCTATTACCAGCAGGAGAGCGGGAGCGGAGGGGGGCAGGAGGGGGACCTTTTGTAGTGATAATCAAGGTGGGCCATTTCCAGCACTTGACAAGAACAGCAGAAGGGGAAATAAACAAGGGGAAATAGTTTTACTTTGTGTAATGACACATCCACTCCCAGTCTTTATTCAAGCCTAAATTAATTGTATCCAGTTTGCAAATTAATTCCAATTCAGCAATATCTCCTTGGAGTCTGTTTTTGAAGTTTTTTTGGTGAAGAATTGCAACTTTTAGGTCTGTAATCGAGTGACCAAAGAGATTGAAGTGTTCTCCAACTCGTTTTTGAATGTTATAATTCTTGACGTCTGATTTGTGTCCATTTATTCTTTTACGTAGAGACTGTCCAGTTTGACCAATGTACATGGCAGAGGGGCATTGCTGGCACATGATGGAATATATCACATTGGTAGATGCGCAGGTGAATGAGCCTCTGATAGTGTGCCTTATGTGATTAGGCCCTATGATGATGTCCCCTGAATAGATATGTGGACACAGTTGGCAACGGGCTTTGTTGCAAGGATAGGTTCTTGGGTTCATGTTTTTTTGTGTGTGTGGTGTGAGGTTGCTGGTGAGTATTTGCTTCAGGTTGGGGGGCTGTCTATAAGCAAGGACTGGCCTGTCTCCCAAGATCTGTGAGAGTGATGGGTCATCCTTCAGGATAGGTTGTAGATCCTTGATGATGCATTGGAGAGGCTTTAGCTGGGGCTAAAGGTGATGGCTAGTGGCGTTCTGTTATTTTCTTTGTTGGGCCTGTCCTGTAGTAGGTAACTTCTGGGTACTCTTCTGGCTCTGTCAATCTGTTTCTTCACTTCAGCAGGTGGGTATTGTAGTTGTAAGAATGCTTGATAGAGATCTTGTAGGTGTTTGTTTCTGTCTGAGGGGTTGGAGCAAATGCGGTTGTATCGTAGAGCTTGGCTGTAGACAATGGATCGTGTGGTGTGGTCTGGATGAAAGCTGCAGGCATGTAGGTAGGCATAGCGGTCAGTAGATTTCCAGTATAAGGTGGTGTTTATGTGACCATCACTTATTAGCACCGTAGCGTCCAGGAAGTGGCTCTCTTGTGTGAACTGGTCCAGGCTGAGGTTGATGGTGGGATGGAAATTGTTGAAATCATGATGGAATTCCTCAAAGGCTTCTTTTCCATGGGTCCAGATGATGAAGATGCCATTAATGTAGCGCAAGTAGAGTAGGGGCATTAGGGGATGAGAGCGGAGGAAGCGTTGTTCTAAGTCAGCCATAAAAATGTTGGTATACTGTGGGGCCATGCGGGTACCCACAGCAGTGCCACTGATTTGAAGATATACATTGTCCCCAGATGTGAAATAGTTATGGGTGAGGACAAAGTCACAAAGTTCAGCCACCAGGTTTGCTGTAACGTTATCGGGGATACTGTTCCTGAACTACAAGCATATCCAAACTTACCTTTAGAGTTTAAAGATGTGGGAAGGGGCTGCTTTTAACAAGAAATGAAATTGTACATTACTTCCAAGCAAAATATGGGATTATTTGTCTTTTTGAGAAACCACTGAATAGGCACATTTTGCCTGTTGTTCTTCTGATTCAATTATTTTTTCACAGCTCTATTTAGCTCATGCTCGGATTGCATCAGTTTCAGAACACAGTCCTAATGAAATACTGTATTGTTCAAATGTTTTAAATAGATGCCTGTAATACATGTTATGAAATGAATACATGTTATCATGACAGAAGGTTGTGCATCAAAAGCATTCTCTGTCAGGACTCTGCACTTGTCCTTGTTGAACCTCATCAGATTTTGTTTGGCCCAATCCTCTAATTTGTCTAGGTCCCACTGTATCCTATGCCTACCCTCCAGCGTATCTACCTCTCCTCCCAGTTTAGTGTCATCTGCAAACTTGCTGAGGGTGCAATCCACGCTGTCCTCCGGATCATTAATGGAGATATTGAATAAAACCAGCCCCAGCCCTTGGGGCACTCTGCTTGATACTGGCTGCCAACTAGACATGGAGCCATTGATCACTACCCGTTGAGCCCAATGATCTAGCCAGCTTTCTATCCACCTTATAGTCCATTCATCCAGCCCATACTTCTTGAACTTGCTGGCAAGGATACTGTGGGAGACCGCATCAAAAGCTTTGCTAAAGTCAAGGACTAACATGTCCACTGCTTTCCCCTCATCCACGGAACCAGTTATCTCATCATAGAAGGCAGTTAGATTAGTCAGGCATGACTTACCCTTGGTGAATCCATGCTGACTGTTCCTGATCACTTTCCTCTCCTCTAAGTGCTTCAGAATTGATTCCTTGAGGACCTGCTCCATGATTTTTCCAGGGACTGAGGTGAGGCCGACTGGCCTGTAATTCCCAGGATCCTCCTTCTTCCCCTTTTTAAAGATGGGCACTACATTAGCCTTTTTCCAGTCATCTGGGACCTCCCCCGATCACCATGAGTTTTCAAAGATAATGGCCAATGGCTCTGCTATCACATCTGCCAACTCCTTTAGCACTCTCGGATGCAGTGCATCCAGCCCCATGGACTTGTGCTCATCCAGCTTTTCTAAATAGTCCCGAACCTCTTCTTTCTGCACAGAGGGCTGGTCACCTCCTCCCCATGCTGTGCTGCCCAGTGCACTAGTCTGAGAGCTGACCTTGTTCATGAAGACAGAGGCAAAAAAAGCATTGAGTACATTAGCTTTTTCCACATCCTCTGTCACTAGGTTGCCTTCCCCATTCAGTAAGGGGCCCTGACCTTCTTGTTGTTGCTAACATACATGTGGAAACCCTTCTTGTTACTCTTAACATCCCTCACTAGCTGCAACTCCAAGTGTGATTTTGCCTTCCTGATTTCACTCCTGCATGCCTGAGCAATATTTTTATACTCCTCCCTGGTCATTTGTCCAATCTTACACTTCTTGTAAGCTTCTTTTTTGTGTTCAAGATCAGCAAGGATTTCACTGTTAAGCCAAGCTGGTCACCTGCCATATTTACTATTCTTTCTACACATCGGGATGGTTTGTCCCTGTAACCTCAATAAGGATTCTTTAAAATACAGCCAGCTCTTCTGGACTCCTTTCCCCCTCATGTTATTCTCCAGGGGATCATGCCCATCAGTTCCCTGAGGGAGTCAAAGTCTGCTTTTCTGAAGTCCAGGGTCTGTATTCTGTTGCTCTCCTTTCTTCCCTGTGTCAGGATCCTGAACTCGACCATCTCATGGTCACTGCCTCCCAGGTTCCCATCCACTTTTGCTTCCCCTACTAATTCTTTCCGGTTTGTGAGCAGCAGGACAAGAAGAGCTCTGCCCCTAGTTGGTTCCTCCAGCACTTGCACCAGGAAATTGTCCCCTATACTTTCCAAAAACTTCCTGGATTGTCTGTGCACTGCTGTATTGCTCTCCCAGCAGATATCAGGGTGATTGAAGTCTCCCACGAGAACTAGGGCCTGCGATCTAGTAACTTCCGTTACTTGCCGGAAGAAAGCATGCTCAATGGCCTAAATACTACATTCCTTACTCAATTAAAACACTGTCCCAAATCCCCTGGGAAAAGCAAGGCCTTGGTGCACTGAACTGCTATTGTTCCACTGCATGGAGGGAATCCATGAAGAAGACTCTATAAGTCATTGGAAATGAGACTGGAAGGAACCAGGGAAATGGCCAAGTTTTTGTGTGTGTAAAGATAGAATTAGGGATAAGACCCAACCAGAAGGGACAAAACATGGAGGTAATACTGTGAACCAGAGGTGGAAATACTTCCCTTCTGGTTGTGAATCTGACTTGGAATGAAAACCCCAAGGATCATTCTATTACCACGGAGTGGAATCTGTAACTTTCATCCCACAGGAGAGATTTGTTTCAGGGGTTTCATTTTGGCCTCTTAAGATGACAAAAAGAGAGCGGTCTGGAGATAGAATTTAAACTCATGATGACAGCCAGTGAAACAGAGAGGGGAAGAAAGTTCCACAGTGTAGGAGGCAAAGCAGTGCAGTTAGAAATGGTAACAGGACAGTGAATTGAAGGAAGAAGATTGTGATAGGGAGTGAACAGAAGAAGATGAGGAGTAATATGAGAAGAAAGTAAGGAAATGCCATTTCAGGTGATAGCATTAAATATAAATGTGAGAATTTTATGCACTGTACAGAAGAATAGAAAACCAGTGAAGTGAAGAATAGCAAAGGGAAATGTGAATAGAGAGATAAACAAAGATTATACTTGCTGCATGGCTTTGGACCAAATGAAATACCGTACTCTTAAGTAGAGCAGTAGATGGCTGATTGTGTAGAATAAAATAGATGCTTTTAAGGAAAAAAATAACTTTGTAATAAGTGTATCAGGCAATATTTCTGTCTAGATGGAAAGTTTCTTATAAAGATGAAGATTCTTCGCTCCAGGTTCGCTTGGTGTTATAGTTTCTATGAGTTTGACTCAGGAGTCTACTTAAACTGGACAAGTAGGTACTTTTATTTATGTAGGTAGGTTGAACAACAGAGCTGAGTTTTGTATGTGGCCTGGTACTAACTAAATTGGTTGGTGTCTAACATATCCTTGCAATAGAAGGTTGGGATTTTGATCCCCAGATGGAGTTTACTGTCAGCTCTGGCTCCTGCCATGAATCTAACTGAATACTTTCTGGCCTTAAGAGGTGTGGTGGAAATCTAGTCTTTTACAGTACATAATGAGAGATCAAAGCTCGTTACCTTCCCATTATAAAGCTGCCATAGAACATTGATCAACTTTTTGTATTATTTGACCTTTAAACTGGATTTGGACAAGCAATCCCATATCATTTATGACAAAAGGAAATTAAAAATCAGTCCATTTACTAGAAAATTATAAATATAAAATATATTGTATTTTACAGACATTTTAAATGGAGAATAATTTGCCTAAAAACATTCACAACCTTTGTGTGATATCCAAATCTACAGATTACGAAACTTCCCCTCCTCTTGCTGGATTATCATATTTTCTGTTGCAGCACAGCATGTGAAGGATTACTACAATTTGCAGCTGAATTCTGGAATAAATTTTGTTTCGTTATTACTGGTGCATAGTTGTACAGGAACAGCGTAAGTGCCTCTTTCAACTTCAGCCTGAATCTTTGAAGCCAGAGAACTGCTTTCAATTTGGATTCACTGATAAAGCATACGTTATAATGGGTGAAGCATCAGACAAAAATAAAGACTTATGGCTGTGTAATTTCCCAAAGAGATTAGAAGACTTTGCTATAAAACATTCCTACCCAAAATCCTGGAAAAATGACAAAACTGGAGTTAGTCACAGAATGTTCCATCTCTCTATCAACCCCTTCCAATCCCCACACCAAAGGTTTTGTTACAAATCAGAGAGCTCACAGCTAAATCAGATGGATTCTACAGATTCCTTTCTCTTATTTCAAAGAGCTCTTTATTTTGGGGGGTATACATAGGCACATTTGGATAGCAAGCTATCCACTCAGCTGTCTGCAGGCTAGTGCCCTACCAGTCTGCACAGTAAGGTGGGATGCTTGGCATGTTCTGGTTTCTGTCAGGCATTATGACGACATCAATGCAGCAGTCAAGCAAGAGCAGAAAGGTAAGGCGTAAGGTAGTAGGTTGTTGTTGCTTTAGCTTAGATGGCTTTTCCTGTACAAGCAGAAATGTAGGGTCTGGAGTTAGAGAGAGTTTTTTCATGGACTTCAGTGTCAGCCATACTGGACATTCATTGCTTGATCCTGCATCTTGCACATCAAAGGGAACTTTTCCATTGACTTGAGTGAGAGCAGGCCCTTTTTGATGAAATAAATGATCTATTAACAGAAGTAATGCTTTGGGGAGTGTCATAAATATAAAGGGAAGGGTAAACACCTTTAAAATCCCTCCTGGCCAGAGGAAAAACCCTTTCACCTGTAAAGGGTTAAGAAGCTAGGATAACCTTGCTGGCACCTGACCAAAATGACCAATGAGGAGACAAGGTACTTTCAAAGCTGGAGGTGGGGAGAAACAAAGGTTCTCTCTATCTGCTTGTTGTTTTTTGACAGGAACAGAAAAGGAATGGAGTCTTAGAATTTAGTAAGTAATCTAGTTAGATATGCGTTAGATTCTGTTTTGTTTAAATGGCTGATAAAATAAGTTGTGCTGAATGGAATGTATATTTCTGTTTTTGTGTCTTTTTGTAACTTAAGGTTTTGCCTAGAGGGATTCTCTATGTTTTGAATCTAAGGTAAGGTATTTACCATCCTGATTTTACAGAGGTGATTCTTTTACTTTTTCTTCAATTAAAATTCTTCTTTTAAGAACCTAATTGCTTTTTCATTGTTCTTAAGATCCAAGGGTTTGGGTCTGTGTTCACCCACGCAAACTGATGAGGATTTTTATCAAGCCTTCCCCAGGAAAGGGGATGTAGGGTTTGGGGAGGATTTTGGGGGGAAAGACATTTCCAAGCGGGCTCTTTCCCTGTTATATATTTGTTAGACACATAGTTTGTACGTTGGGGAAGTTGTAACCTAAGCTGGTAAAAATAAGCTTAGGGGGTTTTCATGCAGGTCCCCACATCTGTACCCTGGAGTTCAGAATGGGGAAGGACCCTTGACAGGGAGCAAGAAAACTCATATGAGCTATCGTATTTGTAATACAGTAACTCCTCGCTTAACGTTGTAGTTATGTTCTTGAAAAATGCGATTTTAAGCTAAACGATGTTAAGTGAATCCAATTTCCCCATAAGAATTAATGTAAATGGGGAGGGGGGGTTAGGTTCCAGGGAAATTTTTTTCACCAGACAAAAGACTATATTATATATTATATTATATTATATTAATATATATATACACACACACACACACACACACAGTATAAGTTTTAAACGAACAATTTAATCCTGGTACACAGCGATGATGATTGTGAAGCTTGGTTGAGGCGGTGAAATCAGAGGTTGGGATATTTCCCAGGGAATGCCTTACTGCTAAATGATGAACTAGCAATTGGCTGAGTACTCAAGGGTTAACTCACTATTGTTAATGTAGCCTCACACTCTACAAGGCAGCACGAATGGTGGGAGGGGAGACAGCATGGCAGCCAGAGACACACACCCTGTGTGAGAGAGAGAGATGCGCATTGCTCCTTTAAATATGTTGACCCCACTCTTAAGTACACTGCCTTTTTAAGTTAATCAACAAGCTGAGACGGCAGCTCCTGCCAGGAAGCTCCCTCCATCCTGAGCCCTGTTGTGTGTCCCCCCTGCTATATGGAAGATGTGGTAAGCGGGATGCAGGAGCAGAGGGGAGGGGGAGACCCTGACATTAGCCCTCCCACATCCCCCCCATCCCCTTCTGCACAGCAATCAGGAGGCTCTGGAGATCAGCTCCAAGGCAAAGGGTAGGAGCAGCACATGGCACTGGTGAGAGGGACAGCTGAACTGCAGGCAATTGATAGCCTGCTGGCTGGCTGCGACACAGGGAACTGAGGGGAGCGGGGAGCTGATAGGGGGGCTGCTGGTCCACCCTGGTTCCAAGCCCCCACCAGCTAGCTGCAACAGGCTGCTCTTCCTGCAAGCAGTGGACAAAGCAGGCAGCTGCCAAACAACATTATAACGGAGCATTGTGAAACTTTAAACAAGCATGTTCCCTAACTGATCAGTGATGTAACAACGAAAAAACATGTAGACGACTCTAAGTGAGGAGTTACTGTAGGTGTTCAGATGTTTCAATATCCAAAAACAAAAGTACATAAAGAAAACATGGCAACTCTGAAAATGATAGAATCATAGACTATCAGGGTTGGAAGGGACCTCAGGAGGTCATCCATTCCAACCCCCTGCTCAAAGCAGGACCAATCCCCAACTAAATCATCCCAGCCAGGGCTTTGTTAAGCCTGACCTTAAACCCTCAAAGGAAGGAGATTTCACCACTTCCCTAGGTAACCCATTCCAGTGCTTCACCACCCTCCTAGTGAAAAAGTTTTTCCTAATATTCAGTCTAAACCTCTCCCACTGCAACTTGAGGCCATTACTCCTTGTTTTGTCATCTGCTACCACTGAGGGTATCTCTACACTACGAAATTAGGTCGAATTTATAGAAGTCTTTTTTTTAGAAATCGGTTTTATATATTGGAGTGTGTGTGTCCCCACAGAAAATGCTCTAAGTGCATTAAGTGCATTAACTCGGCGGAGCGCTTCCACAGTACCGAGGCAAGCGTTGACTTCCGGAGTGTTGCACTGTGGGTAGCTATCCCACATTTCCCGCAGTCTCCGGAAATGAGATTCAAAAGTTCACGGTTCTTTTCCTGTCTACCTGGCCAGTGCATCTGAGTTGAGAGTGCTGTCCAGAGCGGTCACAATAGAGCACTCTGGGATAGCTCCTGGAGGCCAATACCGTCGAATTGTGTCCACAGTAGCCCAAATTCGACCCGGCAAGGCCAATTTAAGTGCTAATCCACTTGTCAGGGGTGGAATAAGGAAATCGATTTTAAGAGCCCTTTAAGTCGAAAAAAAGGGCTTCATCGTGTGGACGGGTGCAGGTTTACGTCGATTTAACACTGCTAAATTCGACCTAAAGTCCTAGTGTAGACCAGGGCTGAGAACAGTCTAGATCCATCCTCTTCGGAAGCCCCATTCAGGTCATTGAAAGCAGCTATCAAATCTGCCCTCATTCTTCTCTTCTGCAGACTAAATAATCCCAGTTCCCTCAGCCTCTCTCATAAATCATGTTCTCCAGTTCCCTAATCATTTTTGTCGCCCTCCGCTGTAATCATTCCAATTTTTCCACATCCTTCTTGTAGTATGTGGCCCAAAACTGGACACAGTACTCCAGATGAGGCCTCACCAATGCCGAACAGAGGGGAATGATCACATCCCTCGATCTGCTGGCAATGCTCCTACTTATACAGCCCAAAATGCTGTTAGCCTTCTTGGCAACAAGGGCACACTGCTGACTCATATTCAGCTCCTCATCCACTGTAACCCCTAGGTCCTTTTCTGCAGAACTGCTGCCTAGCCACTCAGTCCCTAGTCTGTAGCTGTGCATGGGATTCTTCCATACTACGTGCAGGACTCTGCACTTGTCCTTGTTGAACTTCATCAGGTTTCTTTTGGTCCAAACCTCTAATTTGTCTAGGTCCCTCTGTATCCTATCCCTACCCTCCAGCATATCTACCACTTCTCCCAGTTTAGCGTCATCTGCAAATTTGCTGAGGGTGCAATCCACACCATCCTACAGATCATTAATGAAGATATTGAAAAAAAACGGCCCCAGCACCGACCCTTGGGGCACTCTGCTTGATACTGGCTGCCAACTAGACATGGAGCCATTGATCGCTACCCGTTGAGCCCAATGATCTAGCCAGCTTTCTATCCACCTTATAGTCCATTCATCCAGCACATACCTCTTGAACTTGCTGACAAGAACAGTGTGGGAGACCACATCAAAAGCTTTGCTAAAGTCAAGGACTAACATGTCCACTGCTTTCCCCTCATCCACAGAGCCAGTTATGTCATCATAGAAGGCAATTATGTTAGTCAGGCATGACTTGCCCTTGGTGAATCCATGCTGACTGTTCCTGATCACTTTCCTCTCCTAAAAGTTCTTCAAAATTGATTCCTTGAGGACCTGCTCCATGATTTTTCCAGGGACTGAGGTGAGGCCGACTGGCCTGTAATTACCTGGATCCTCCTTCTTCCCTTTTTTAAAGATGGGCACTACATTACTCTTTTTCCAGTCATCCAGGACATCCCCCGATCACCATGAGTTTTCAAAGATAATGGCCAATGGCTCTGCTATCACATCCGCCAACTCCTTTAGCACCTTCAGATGCAGTGCATCCAGCCCCATGGACTTGTGCTTGTCCAGCTTTTCTAAATAGTCCCGAACCACTTCTTTCTGCACAGAGGGCTGGTCACCTTCTCCCCATGCTGTGCTGCCCAGTGCACTAGTCTGGGAGCTGACCGTGTTCGTGAAGACAGAGGCAAAAAAAGCATTGAGTACATTAGCTTTTTCCACATCCTCTGTCACTAGGTTGCCTTCCCCATTCAGTAAGGGGCCCTGACCTTCTTGTTGTTGCTAATATTCATGTGGAAACCCTTCTTGTTACTCTTAACATCCCTCACTAGCTGCAACTCCAAGTGTGATTTTGCCTTCCTGATTTCACTCCTGCATGCCTGAGCAATATATTTATACTCCTCCCTGGTCATTTGTCTAAGCTTCCACTTTTTGTAAACTTCTTTTGTGTCTTTAAGGTCAGCAAGGATTTCACTGTTAAGCCAAGCTGGTCACCTGCCATATTGACTATTCTTTCTACACATCGGGATGGTTTGTCCCTGTAACCTCAATAAGGATTCTTTAAAATACAGCCAGCTCTCTTGGACTCCTTTCACCATCATGATATTCTCCCAGGGGATCCTGCCCATCAGTTTTCTGAGGGAGTCAAAGTCTGCTTTTCTGAAATCCAGGGTCCATATTCTGCTGCTCTCCTTTCTTCCTTTTGTCAGGATAGTGAACTCGACCATCTCATAGAATCATAGACTTTAAGGTCAGAAGGGACCATTATGATCATCTCGTCTGACCTCCTGCACAACGCAGGCCACAGAATCTCACCCACCCACTCCTATAATAAACCTCTAACCTATGTCTGAGCTACTGAAGTCCTCATGGTCACTGCCTCCCAGGTTCCGATCCACTTTTGCTTCCCCTACTAATTCTTCCCTGTTTATGAGCTGCAGGCCAAAAAGAGCTCTGCCCTTATTTGGTTCCTCCAGCACTTGCATCAGGAAATTGTCCCTGACACTTTCCAAAAACTTCCCCAAATCAGCCCATATCATCATGTCTTCCTTGGTAGAAAATGCCAAAGCTTATAGAAAACTACTTTATAATACGTAAGGGTAAGATTGGGAATCCCTGACTTGCCATGGTGAACAGCTACTCACATAGGTATTTGGACTCACTGTGATTCACTTTGCGTCACTGCACAGCAGTCTGAATAAGAGGCTCATAGCCCGACGCAGGGCGTACTCAGAATGGATTAAAAAAATATTCACTGAGCTGTGAGTAGGAGGAACCCAGTCCTGCTCATATCCCATTGATCAATGGCAAAACTTCCATTGACTTCCAGGGAAGCCAGTTTGGGTTCTAGATAATAATCCCCAATAGATTTTCTTACACAAAGAGAATTTACCTGCAAATTACATAGATTCTAATACTTATTACAATCTTTATATTTTATTTCTGACTTTAGAAAAGTCTAAACAAAAGTGATTTTTATAAATAGCCATACTTTTAACTGTATAAATAATATTAAGTTCTGCCTTAATGTTTCAGAAATGTTCATCAGATGCTTGCCAGAGGGACATTTTCCATAATTTGATACTGCCAGGGAGTTAATGAAGTACATTTAATTACCTAGGGATGGTCCATCTCATCCTTAGGTTACTTAAAATAAAGATGAATGGTATAATTAAGAGAATTGTCCACTGTTCCTCTTTTTTTTACATTCTGATCCAAAGTGGGGGAAAGAAAACATTTTGAAGACAGAATAATGTGGTTTTCTTCAACCTGGCTAATGAATACATTTTAATTTCCCATACAGTTGTGTTACTGAAAGTTTCGTTCCTTTAATGAAATTCCATTTACAGTGAAGCTAAATATTTTTCAAGGCCCAGAAACATAAACTAAATATCTAGACATAAATTTTGCTAAGCATTAAAATCAAGTGTCAACATTCTCTGTGCAAATAAGATTTGCAAGAAATACCATACTAATGAAGAAAAATATATCTCTTGCCAATATTTTGTTTTCAGATCATTCACGTAAGACATTCACATTAAGGAAAGCTTGGTGGCCAGATTTATTTATTATAATGAGACTTTGTAGAAGCACATGGCTTTGCTACTGTCATTTCATTTTCTTAAAATTAACATCTTTTAATTGCTTGAATTGATTTTTTAATAGCAAACACAACACAATAAACATTCCAGTCCTGCCCTATGAATACTGGTGTATGTGCTGATTTGTATTCCAATGCATTTGAAATTCCACAGTCCAGTACAAGGAAAAAAAACCCACAGTGTTTTAAGGCTGTCCTCTAGCACCCACTTGAAGCATGAAATCATTGTGCTATTCATTGCTGCTTTGCTTTGTTGAAATAGTGTTAGCTTGCTCTTTTCCCCTGGAGCCAGCAAATTAGGCACAAGCTTTTATATCTCTCCGTAGAACAAGTGAAAGTGGAGATATGCTAAATGTTTCTAAAGAGATTTGCATTTTTGAGTTCTTGAGCTTTCTCTTGCTTTGTGAGGGATGTAATCCTTCCTGGGAATTGAACCAAAGGCCCTCAGATCCAACACAGTAGCACTATTGCCTATGCTAAAGGGCAAAGTGCTCAAGGCTAGAATCATAAAGTGCAGTTTGAAGAGTAGTCTAAAGCCGTTTAGTATGCACCTGTAGCAGTATCCAGACCAAGCATGTAGGGCATGATCCTACTTCCATTCCAGTTAAAGGAAAAACTTTCGCTGACTTCCTTGATGCACTTGAGCAGCTCAGGATGTTTGTGTGCTCTTTATCACTGTGTTAAAGCCTCGGAAATAGTTGAATCTTCTACTGTCTAGAAAACTGGAAGAAGATCTCACTTAGTGTTACTGATTTTGACACCTTCTTTCAACCCCGGTCTGGCCCCTCTAAACCCAGACTCTTCCCAGGTCTACACAGTCCCTTGCCAACATAGATTCCTACTCTATTGAGAGCCCTTCCAGGGGTCTTAGGAAGTGTTGGATGGATCACCCTTCTGCATACGGCTGGGAAGATGCACGCCTCCTATATGTACAGATTTGAGAGACATTTGAGCTGGTCTTTAGCTTCTTGTAAAGGTTTCAGCTGATACATTAACCTAATCTACATTAACTGACATTTCCTACTAATCATGATTAGATTGCAATTTTCAAATCAAATTTCTTTTGAATCAAAACCAAGTTGTTTTTAAACCAAGGGAAGGGAATTGTTCTAAAAAAGGCAAAGGCCCTGATCTGCAGCTCTGGCTTCCCCAATCCTGGGTCAATTATGTGATTGGTCAGCAATTTGTAAGAACAGTTCCCTGGTTAATCTAAAACAGCTTTCAATGTTGTTTGAGAACAGTTCCAAGCGCTGTTATGGCTACTGAGGATCACTGGATTGCAGGAAAGCCATGACCACGTCCCCTATTTTCCAGTCACAGTCCCTATGAAGGTTACTGGGAGGGCATGTAATGTAGCAGCCACTCTACATTGTTGTATGCTGGTGATCCTTTTGTCTCCAGCTAAGTATATTTTATAATCTTAGCCTATGCTAAGTAGGCTTGATTGACCCACATCTTGGGCTGCTGCAGGCTCATTTGATTGTGTCCCCCAATTAATTTCCCTTCCCACAGGAATATGAGAGTGCGGACAACTGCAGCATCATTCAAATGGGTTGAGGTCAGGTGGGTTTGCCCTCAAAGCAAGCCATAGTTGGGGAGAGTGGGGACCAGGCATCTGGACCAGTCCTCATTTGGGGAGTAAGTGGCTAGCAGCTGCTATGGGATCTGGAGAGGTCTGCTGCTGTTGGAAGTGGAGAGCATCCAGACCTTGGATAGCAGTGGCTGGGAATCCCATCTGTGCCAAGTTCTGAGAAGCTCCCCATGTGATGTTTAACGCATACGATTTAATGAGTTAATTTGCATGTTTGTAAATAAGTTGCAAATAACACTTAACCTCAGCTTTAAAAACATTTGTAGATTTAATTCTAGTGAAAGATGTTAGATTGACAGCCCTTGTGAATTAAGTCCTCTCTTTATCTCTAGGGCAGCATCCAGACAGGTTCTCCACAAAAACTGCCCTTCTAGCATGCTTCAACCCTGATATAGGGGAAGACTTACTCTAGAGGTGGCAAGGGTAGTTCAGTATCCATGGCCATGCAGTTCTTAGCCTTTCTACTGAGTTTGCCAATCAGTGAAAACTGTGCTGGTAAGGTTTATGATGTAATAAACACATCTCATATAGGGACCACCATTAGAAGACAACAAATTTTAATCCCAAGTGAGCTGATCTGGATTCAAATGGGTGACCTACAGGTGAAAGTCGCTCAGTCATTAACAATGCCCTAACTCACCCATTCCCCCAATATGTATTAATTTAAGAAGGTGTCCTATATATACATACATGGGTGTGGCTCTAGGATCCCTTCTTTAATTAACACATGTAAGAGTTATAGATAAGACTGTTAAACTGACATTTCCTGAAAGTTAGGAAATACTAAAGATAAGGTTACCTGTGTCACTTTAATTCAGTCACCTGTGTTGTATGTGTTATGATGAAGTTTTAAAATGGCATAATCATATACTGTAATCTGTTAATCTGTTTTTCCCCCACTTGAGGTGTGACTCCAGGCTCTTCAACATTACATCCCTTTCGCTTGAACTAAAGGAGTAGTTTATAGCAGAAATAGTCTGTTATCTTTGCTGTAGACCAGTTCCTGGGGGGAGCACTTTCTGACAATGGGCCATACAGCTGTTTGTGTGACAGCAACAGAATGTTCATCATTAGGATTCCTGGTTTCTATTTCTAGCTCTCTGAGAAGTGGAAAAGCAGAGTTGCAAAGTGGATGATGCTTAGCTTTGCCAGGCTCTGCATGAAGTGACCTTGTGTAACCTGTCACTTTATGTTATTTGTAAAATGGGTGAATGAAAGCTGCCTACCTCCTGAAGAGAGGTGTGAGGGCTTAGGGCTTAGTAAGGGTTGTGAATTATTAACAGCAGGCAATAAAAGAGCAGACATGAGCTCCTGACTTCTTAGCTCACAGCCGACTGTGTAATGACCAGGGTGTGGGCAACCTGGCCTAGTGGTTGGAGTTGGGAGCCAGGAACTGGAGCCAAGGGTCAAAGCAAGATTTGGAAGCCAGGAAATGGAGTCAAGGGTCAAAACCAGAGTTGGGAGCCAGGAGTCAAGGGTAGGGCAAAGGAGCAGGGACCTGGAGCAAGGCGGGCAGAGGAGGATCTGGGATAAAGAAAGCAGGAACAGGCTGAGGGGAAGGAACCAGGAATAGACAGGAATCAGTGTATTAAGTGGCAGCCAGTCAAGTATCCACCTAGTTGCTCAGACAACTTCCTGTGCCTTCTGGCTTTACTAGTGCGTTTGGGTGGGGTCAGAGGTCTCTCCCAATCAGGAACTTTGTGGATGGAGCCCTTGGTGAGCTGGAGCTGCATTAGCCCTGTTCTCCACTAGATCCAGTGAGTTGCTGGGTGGTGACTGCAGTCTAAGTACTGCCTGACGGCCGGGGTTCAAGGCCAATGATCCTTCGCACACTGCACTTTATCTCAAGAATTTAACAGGGGGACTCTGTCAATCTGCTCGCTCACCCACTTATGGATTCGTGCTTTGCAAGATATGTGAGCAGGCATGACAAGGCTGCCAAATGTATGGGTGTCATGTGAGATGTGTGATACTTTGCAAGTCTGGGGCCCATGAAGCAGACTTTAGCCCAGAGAGTATGCATCTGCAAGACTGTTGTAGTTGCCTTCAGGAACTCCCAGTAGCAGAAACAACAAGTAAGTAAAGAGAGCCCTGATCTGATACCCAAGCAACAAGGGAGAAATTCCTGCCCCAGATGAATTAGTAGAAAGACTCCCATTGACTTCAACAGGACCAGGCTTTCACCCTGCTTATCTGAAGGAGGGAGAATGGAATTAAAAGAACAGATGCAGCAGCAAATTTCAGGGCTGTCCCTTATCTCTATCCTTGCCTGAACCAAAACCCTGGCTCCAAACACCCCTAAACTCTGGGGTATTTGAAATCTGGACCCAGATCTGAATTTTGTAACTTGAGCCTTCCCTAGCAATTCTATAGGAAAAATAAAACACAAAGGTTCCTGTATATTATTAGAATAATATTTTTTCCTTTTTATTAATCTCAGATTTTTAAACTGTCAGCAAATTAGGTAATGTATCCTTCTCTTTCAGCAAGAAAAGCATAATAGCCAAAAAAAGAAAATATATATACCCTTGAAGAAGGTTATCTATCCAGGAAGTCTCTAATGCAGAACACATGTGTTTAAATCTCTTTTGATCTGGTTAATCCCTAGAGGAATTTCTAAATTATTGTTAATACATTACATTAAATAATACAATGTACTGTATTATTGTTTTGTACCCCTTTTTAAAGTAGACACTTGAATAATCTTGAAACTAAAACTCATAGGGTCCACTGGTATTGTTCCTGTAGGTTTACCAGTGTGAAACCCCCTTTTTCTTCAAATTTATACTCTTTCTGCCCTCCCTCCCTGCTTCCCCTGTCCCCCCATGAAAATATAGCTATAATTTGATGAGAATATAATTTAGGGCCATTCCTGCAGAAAGATTATATGTATATTCTTAATGATCTGCACATGACTGATTCCATTGTAGTTAATGGGCCTTAGTGACAACCAAGGCTATGTGATAATCCATTAAGCAAAAAAGGCTTAATAAAATTAAAAAATAAAATTTAATTGTAAATCAGCTATTTTCATGCAATGCTATGGTTGTGCAATTAAAATAAAAATAAAAAACAAAAACAAAATCCCCAGGAAATCAAAAGTTAATGAATGACATCAGCTGGTGTGAATGAGGATGGCTTCGCTGGAGTCAATGGAGCTGAGGATCTAGCCCAAGGTTGCTACAGCAAAATTAACTTACATTGCATGCTCTCCATGTTGCTGTATGTCTATGTAGTTAATTCATGGTAGAGGGGTTGTTTTAGAGAGGATTCTCTGTGTATATACCCATAATCTCATACTTTATATACAGTGGTGATATCCATGTGATAATTTGTAGAACTATTTAATAAATAGCATTTATCATGCACCTTTGAACACTTCTCCTGCACTCTGCTCATTAATCTACCTTCACAGGGGCTACATCTAATATCCCAAACTTCTGATCAACTTCAAACAGCTGTGTTTATTTTTAAAAGGATAACTTCCAGAACAACTTTTTCCTTCTTCGTATCAGCAGTGAAATTTCTTCCACAAAGGTACACCCAGGGTTACGGGCCAGGACAGGCAATATCTAGTTCTGGGCCAATGATAGATTTAAGGTATGATACATTGCGACTTTTAAGGGTTAGAAAACAGAGGTATTTTTTCCTAAAAGTCATGAAACTTCTTTGACCAGAGATAGAAGGCATTTGGCCCAGATCCTTAAAAGTACAGAGGTGTCAATCTGCTCTTTAGATGAGTAAATCCACCATTTAAGCATAACTAACATTTTGGAACTCCTATCCAAAGTCATTTAAAGGACATCATTTCCTTGCACTTATTTATTTAACACGGCTAAAGAGTACCAGGCAAAAGTCCCGTTTCCAGGAGTGTCCAAAGAGCCCAGCATTTAGGAGCCATCAGCAGTTCCATTAAGAAATGATCAACTCCTGCTGAAGGGCAGACATTAAACTGATGGAGGAAATCTGGAGTGTGGAGGGGAAAGCAGCATTTCAAAGTAAGAGCTCCTGAGGCACCAATCCAGTCTGCTTCCAGGATTGGGGTCTAAAACAAATGATGATGCAGATCAGTCGGAAGCTGGAATAAAAACAGCAGAGAGTGATCAAAGGTCCATGGCTCTGAAATTTATTACATGGCTATCCCATCTATATGTGGTTGTGTCTATGGTACACATGTGTGTGTGTTAACCATGCATATTTATGGGCAGATTCCAAACCTCAGCAAGATGTTGTTAGTTTTGGTTACAGAGAATGTTTGTGAATCAAATAATTTAGAACAACCAGTCTTTTTGAGGTTGACCACAGTGTAAAATGGGAAGGTTGATTTTCAGAGAGTTAACCCTTGTTTAGAGAAATGTTAGAGCACATGAGAGCTAAATGGTTTGGAAAGGGGAAAAAAATACCCTATTCGTCTAATTTTGAAGTTTCTTCCAAAACAAAGAGCAGAGTGCTTTGATAGCTGCTTTTTGCTCAGAAATTCGTGAGGAGAGTAGCTGAACTCTGTCAAAGATAGGGCGATTAACAAACAACAGGAACACTGTAAACGCTCAGGGCTCTCAGTCCCGTGACTCACTGAGAGTGGGGGCCCCTCAACATTCCATAGGATCATGTTCAGCAGGCTAGATTTTCTCTGTCCCTTGCACAGGTGCATAGGGAGGAGAGACTCTTACCTTCTTGCACACCCCATGCACGAGCTAGGGACAGTCACATTCCTTGTTCCTGGGGGAGTACAGGGTGTTCAGTGGTACCCTTTGCACAAGAAGAGAGGTGCAATGATTGACCATAGACCTATCTGCACTAACCAAGTTAAAAATGTATCAGGTGCATGGTGGAGAGCAGGTTACATCTTATGGATGGTACAGACTGCAATTTCATGTGCAACAGAGAATTTGGAGGGACTGTGCTTTCCTGGGTACCTTTCCTCCCTAATCTTGGTTGGGTCCTCTAAGCCAGTGGTTTTCAAACTTTTTTTCTGGGGACCCAGCTGAAGAAAATTGTTGATGCCTGTGACCCAACGGAGCTGGGGATGATGGGTTTGGGGTGTGGGAGGAGCTCAGGGCTGGGGCAGGGACTTGGGGTGCGGGGGTGAGGGCTGCAGCGTAGGGACGGGAATGAGGGGTTCAGGTTATGGCAGGGGGCTCCGGGCTGGGGGTTGGGGTGTGAGAGGGGATCAGGGATCTGAGCTAGGGGTGCAGGCTCTGGGATGGGGCGAGGGATGAGGGGTTTGGGGTGCAGGAAGGGGATCTGGGTTTGGGGGGGGGCTCAGGGCTGGGGATTGGGGCACAGGGCTGGGGCACGGGCTTACCTCAGGAGGCTCTCAGTCAGCATCACAGCGGGGGTGGGGGAGTGCTAAGGCAGGCTGCCTGCCTGTCCTAGCACCACGGACCACGCTGTGCCCCAGAAGCAGCCAGCAGCAGGTCCGGCTCCTAGGCAGAGGTGCACAAGCAGCTCCACGCAGCTCTTGCCTGCAGGCACCGCCCCTCCCCAGCTCTTTTTTCCTGTGATCAAAGAACTGGACTGGTATGACCAATACTCTTACATTTTAGATGAGTGTATATAAGCATCTCTTTCATTTACAACAACCTACCTCCTACACCTGAATGTCAAGTGGGTTAGCCTTCAAGATCAGCTGATAGCCGGAGCTGAAAAAACCCTTGAATGTTCATTCAAATTCAGAAACTGTTTTCTACTCAACCATGTTTATTTTCTTCAAACATCAGAGTCACTCTTTACCCATAAAAAACAAATTCATAATCTCTTCTGTTTCAGAGGAAAGGGGAAAAACCTGCAGAACACCACAGAGGAGAGCTGTGGAGGGGGAGTTGTTCATCATGACCCTCCTCAATTAGTCTAATTGGAAGGTCAGGGTCAGCTCAGCTCACTGCTGTGCTGCTTGCCCATGCCAGGTGTGATCTGAGGAATCTATGTATAGCTTCTGAATTCTGTTTGATATTAGGGAGCTCTTTATATGTGTCTGTGGCAGAATGCACTCCATGGTGAATGTGGGGTTTGTTTGCCTTCTTGTTGTCCTCTTACCTCTGTGTTGGACTGGGATTCTAAGGGGTAGTGGCACAGGATTGACAATAAAGGATCATTAATTTAAGTTCTGTTCCATTCAGTTGGAACTACCCTAGATAGTAGGTTGGCTACCTAGAAGAACTGGATTATTAGAGGAGAGGTCACCTAGCAATGAAGCCACCTCATTGGGGTCTGAGGTCACCTGTTAAGGTTGATCAGGAGGTCAGATGATGGCAGAGACAGGAAGATTGTGAAAGAGAAGGAGCTGCTTTCCTCTGGGTTTTTGGTCATTTCACCAGTTCAAGGTGAGGGGAACTGCTGCAGCAGATGGAACACAGATGGACTCACCAAGGGAAAGGTGAGCTAGCATGAGGGGCATTGTGTTCAGAGTGTTTGTTGTTTTCTAAATGATCAGACCTCTCTGCTGCTTCATCTCTGAAGAAAAGGGGAATTGTGTTAAAAACCTTTGGCTAAGTCTGTGGCTATTTGCTTCCAATACCACAGATCCTTGAAGAAGTATATTGTAAACCAGAAGATTTGCACCCATGGTGGAAATCTGGGAAATGTGCAAAAGCTGCTGGGGATATTTTGGGGAAGATGTCACTACTGTCAGGGTCCAGGCAATTGGACCACAGGGGCCCACTACCAAGAGGGGTGTCAGATACAAAGTCTGCACCTGAAGTGTGTGCCTAGCAGCCCAAACCAAGGACCATGTCTAAATATTGCCCAGCCAAAGCAAGCTAAGGGCAAATGGGATTCAGTGTTTGGATCCCTCACAGCAGTCTGGTATATCCAGCAGGGGGAGGTCTACCAGATCCAGATGCCTGGTCTCAAACGCAAGTAAATAGGCTCTCATGGTGAAAGGTTCATAGATCACAGGGAAGTGAGCCAAATACTTTAAATGACATAAAGGAGCAGATCTAAACAATAATGTTATCTGTCTCTTATAAATACATCTAAACTACCCTTTACAGAGATATTTGTATCTGGGCCCTTTGATTAATGGTTGCATGGATGAGTCCTTCCCTAATACCTTCCTAGTCCTGCCTACAGCACTCTGTCTTCTGCAGTCTCCACCTACCTTAAAGATTTCATCCAACACATGGAAGAGGAGTCTGTATGGACTGACTGCTTTGTTTTTGTCAGAGAAATGGCCAGATGCAGACTCCAGATCAATATGTAATCCATGGAAGGACCTCACAGAGGCTGTGACAGCCTATTATCCTTGAGTAATTTGTACTCTGGACCTATGTCATACCACTTTTTTTCCACTTCTGAAACACAGTAGAAGCCTCTCTAATCAAGGGCAGGCTCCCCCCATCATATTACCCCTGGCATTCTGGACTGCACCCTTTCATCCAGGAAGACAGCACTCATGTCTTTATCCCGATTTCATATTAATGCATTTGGGTTCATATTTGATATCTGGATTTATCATGACCTTATTATGTTGCTTAATTTGTGCAAGTATTAGTTTATAATTAAAATCCACATCTATTTTATAAATTGTCATTTAACATACTAGTTTGACAACAGTTTCTTATTATATATTAGCTGCTAGGTTATAGTTGCTACTGTTTTTTCTGCCACTTCCTGTGGACACAGGAAGTGGCAGAAAAAACAGTAACAACCTGGAATGAAGAATAACTGAAAGCCCCTACAGCCTTTGCCTAGACTAGCCATGATCCTGGAGTGAAGGAACTGAAAGGGTTGGTATACAACCTGGATGGCTAGATCAAGTTGAACAATGGGTTCTTAAAGAGTCTTCCATAGCCCCACAAAAGAAGAATGTTGCTATTAGATTCAGCACAGCTGGCTTGAGAGTTCTCTTGAGCTACTGAGGAGAGAGTATGTTAAAAAACAAAGGGACCTGAAGGAACTAATTTTCAACCTCAGTGCATAGATTATATCATTACATTTTTTTAATCTAGTGCCACAGTGGAGCTCACCAAAATCCCACGTCATTAAGGGTTATTAGCTTTTTTAGTGACTTATTACTTGTAATAAATTACGGGAAGTTTGATCTCATGCTCCAACCTTAATTTGGATTGATTTTTCCTGGCTTTAAAAGAAATTCCCAATTGGAGAGGCCTCCGTCAGCCGGGTGGAATGCATGTCAGTTTAGCAGAGACCAAAGGAAATAAAAATCATATCTATCTGAAAGTTGTAGGGGTTTGGCATTGAGCTCAATGGTATCGCTTCTGAGTGATAGGTCACAAGGGTATCCAACACTAAAAAAAAAAATGGCTCTGGCTTGGCTTTTATTTAACACCTACTGTTTTGCTGCAGGACTGGAAATGTACAAAGCATGAAATGTTCCTTGTGATGCCAGAAAGCATTTAATTTACACAAAGCTCAACTGTATGGGTGTGCGCATTTCATACCTGAGAGTAGATAAAATTGTACAGACTCTCAGTCATAAGGTTTCCAAAAGGCTGAGGAGTCCATGCAGTGGTCCAATGAGAGTGTGTCCAACTCAGTCTTGCATTGCTCCGTCTGTATAGTATGCCTTAAAAAATAAAGTCCAGACACAGCAAGATAGAAGTGACTTTCTTTCTAAGAAGCAAGCCATAAGAAAGATATTTGTAGAGTTGGTCAGAATGTTCCCTTGACCAAAAAAAACAAATTGTTATGGAAAATAGTTGCCTTTAAATGATGTTTTCCTTTTTTTAAAAACTGAAAACAGATTTATTTTCAGTGTTTCATCCAAAATTAGAAAATATCTGCAATTTTATTTTAATTTCCCCCACCCCCAAAAAAACACCATCTTCTGACCAGTTCTACTCATTAGCTCTGAAAACAAAGCCAAACAAATCTGTTTTATGAAGCTAACAAATCCCTACTTTGCTTTTCTAGACTAGCTAATTGGAAAGGTATAAGAGAGAGCTTGGGAATTAAATGAACTATTTTTGGTAAGTTTTTTGTTGTTGTCATTAACTAGGCAGATCTATTTCCAAAAACAAATCTCAGTTTACACCCCTAATAATCAAATAGATCTCTCAGAACTGGGTCCCTTGCAAGATTTTCAGCCATAGCTTTCTGTCTTCCAGGCCAGGAATCTTGTATCTGTACTGAGAGACAAAGGTAACAATCATAAGGATGCATAAGACTCCAAAAAGTTCAGATATTGGTCTCTCTCCCCCTATTTCATCCCTCATCTAGCCCAACCAAATCCTTCTCCTCCACTTAGCTTGAATTCACCTTTACCCCTCTTTGCTCCAAGTAGTTGGCAGCTAGCTGGTTCATAACTGTCTTTTGACCTGTAACTTCTAGCTCCTTCCACAATGATTCTCTTCCTACATCCTGACCTGATATAGGGGCTTGTCTGTATGGTGGGGTAATGTGCTCGAAGGAGGTGTGATTTCTAAAGCACACTAATGTGTTGCACATTAATTGGTCAATGTAGACTCTTCTGGTGTACTTTAACATAGTGCTGTTTGAAACAATACTATATTAAAGTGCATTAGGGAACCTTTAGTGCACAGCAATAAGGTCTACATGGACACTTAATGCATGACACATTCGTACACTTTAGAAATCACCACCTCCCACATACACACTGTATAGACAGGCCCTGAGATTTGTTCTGTCCTTCACAGTACTCCTTCCCTCTGCTGATATGCCAAATCTGTAATGGGTTTTTACCATGTCTAGTGGACCAGTCTCCTGATCATCCCTATGAAACATATTGCCATATTCTACAATAATACATCACAAAACTTCACTGCATATTATTATATTATTGACTTTATCATAAGAACTATCTGTTTCATGGAATCTTTCCAGATTTTAGCCTCCTTAGGTCAGAAACAACCCTAACTTCATAGCTCTCCTGTGAGTATAAGGAAGCCTAGTAATGCAGATGATTGGACAGTAGCCAGGACAGTTGCCTGTCCTTTTGATATAGATGCTCTCCTTAGTCCAGCCTTTGCTGATATCCCTGAAATAGATTGACAGGATACCCATGAAGGTAAGCGAGTATGTTGAGGATAGAACACATCTAGAATCAGAATTGGTTCAGTATTTGGGCTAAAATTTGGACCAATTTACCCTTTTCTAATCCAGGTTTTCTTACCCTCCACCCCCCCCCCCCCCCCCCAAACTCACTCTCCTGCTGGTAATAGCCCATCCAAAGTGACCACTCTCTTTACAATGTGTATGAAAATCAAGTTGGGCCTTTTCCAGCACAAATCCAGGTTTTCTCACCCTCCCCCGCCCCACAAACTCACTCTCCTGCTGGTAATAGCCTAATAACATCAGCCACACTATCAGAGGCTCGTTCACCTGCACATCCACCAATGTGGTATATGCCATCATGTGCCAGCAATGCCCCTCTGCCATGTACATTGGTCAAACTGGACAGTCTCTACGTAAAAGAATAAATGGACACAAATCAGATGTCAAGAATTATAACATTTATAAACCAGTTGGAGAACACTTCAATCTCTCTGGTCACGCAATTACAGACGTGAAGGTCGCTATCTTAAAACAAAAAGACTTCAAATCCAGACTCCAGCGAGAAACTGCTGAATTGGAATTCATTTGCAAATTGGATACTATTAATTTAGGCTTAAATAGAGACTGGGAGTGGCTAAGTCATTATGCAAGGTAGCCTATTTCCCCTTGTTTTTTCCTACCCCCCCTCCAGACATTCTGGTTAAACTTGGATTTATGCTGGAAATGGCCCACCTTGATTATCATACACATTGTAAGGAGAGTGATCACTTTAGATAAGCTATTACCAGCAGGACAGTGGGGTGGGAGGAGGTATTGTTTCATGGTCTCTGTGTATATAATGTCTTCTGCAGTTTCCACAGTATGCATCCGATAAAGTGAGCTGTAGCTCACAGAAGCTTATGCTCAAATAAATTGGTTAGTCTCTAAGGTTCCACAAGTACTCCTTTTCTTTTTGCTAATACAGACTAACACGGCTATTACTCTGAAACCTTTTCTAATATAATTTTCCATGTTTCCGTACTGTGTTTCGGATTGGCTCTTTGTACTTCTGACTGGCTTTTTGTAACATTTCATTTCCTAGGGGAAGAAAGAAGAGATGCTCTCAGATTCTTATACCAACACCGTCCATTTGCTAGAACACCATCTGTTACTTAATTACTAGAAAAACACAAGATGTAACAAATGGAGGAAAAAGCTTCCATGGACTTGCCTGAATCTCCTCGCTGAATTTTAGTAACTTATGCTCTTTGTTTCCTCCCCTCCCCCTTCTTAATATCGCTACTGCAGCTCTGAAGACTATTGAAAGCCACCTATTCTGCGGCTTCTGATTCATAGTGTGAGATCTTCACATCCACTCTGACCCCTGTACATTTGGAAAAGGGGCCAGAGGAGCATAAAGCCCACACGCTACCTGCTACAGACCTCTCTCACAAGTCCTGGTGTAGGGGATATGCTAGTGGGATGGAACAAGGCACAGAACATAGCAATACTGAGATTTTGGCAGTGCTGCCGCCCATTGCGTGGCTGGGGAGGCTGATATAACTTGGGCATTCCCCCAGGCCTGCCTAAATTGCTTGGGATTGGGAGAGCACCATACACAACCATAACCTGCCACTCCAACCACCCCTCCCCTGGGCTTTAAGTACTGTGCTGCACCTCTCAGAGGCACAACACAGAATCTCATCCCTAGGTTTTGAGGCCAGAAAGTGTTATTAGGATCATCTAGTTTGACCTCCCGCAAGCACAGACCATAGAATTTCAACCAGTAATTCCTGAACCATGATCATAACTACTTCTTAAGCTACCGTATATCTTTAAGAAAGAGAGTGTTGTAGTATCTAGTATGTCTGCTTGCCCATTGTTGATCTCTTTTCAAATCTCATATGAAAATATACTTCCTCTTGCTTTTAATTGTTTCTCTTTCTTTCCTATTTATTACTAGTGTCTTTTACATCTGAAGGCGTGTCCCGCCCACATCCCATTTCTCCATTTAAGCAGATTGGAAAAATGGTCAGAGAATAAAATGAGATTCAAAATGCAGGCTAATGCATCTGTGGTAAATAATGCTAAACACACATACTTAATGGGATAGAGAAAGCTAGGAGCAGTCATGGCTAAAGACACCTGAGTGATAGAGGACAGCAAGTTAGACATGAGTTCGCACTGCAGTGGGACAGCTAAAATAGGCCATTCAGTTTGAAGCATCATAAAACGGGGAGTTACAGACCCTCTCTTTACAGCTGTGATGTGACCACACTGAAAATTCCCTACTAGGAGAAAGTATTAACAAATTAAAGGTAGTTCAGAGAAAAGCAATAAAAATAATCAGGGGCTGAAGGACTGACTTATGAGGAAAGGTTAAATAGAGCTAAGGATATATACTGGCAGCTTCATTAAGGAAGAAGAATATGTAAGAAATCTATAAATATTGTAATGGTGTTATGAATACTCTTAAGTGAGCAGATCATTTAGGGTGCTACAAGGGATATCTAGGTAAGAGTAATGGGAAGAAATTAAGAAAGGGGAAAACTAGAGTGAATATAAAGAAAATCTTCCTGTCAGTAAGATTTATTAGGTTGTACCATAGTCTCCCAAGAGAAGTGATGAAAACTCCATCACCTGGGACAATTAAAGGAAGGGGAGAAAACATTATAAAATGTACCATAGGGAAATCTTGACTTTGCAGGGGCTGGACTGGATAATACAGTAGGTCTTTTCCATGTCTAACATCTAAGATTCAGATTGTCAGGGTTATGCTTAGGTATGTGCCTCCTTCCTCATTCACCACTGGAGCTATTTTTACTTCTTTCCTGCCAGTTCTTTCCTCTAGATTATTTTTCTTTCCAGCCATTAGGCCTATTTTTATGTCTTTCATACTTGTATTTCAGTTGAATCTCTGCTCCCTTTATTAATACCATGCCATAAATATTGCTAGATTAGCTTGATTATTCTTTTCTCACTAGCAGCCCATGTGAGATTGAGAACTATAATAAATTACATTTTGTGCAGCATCTTTCATCCAAAGATGACTCTGTTCTAAATAAGGGAATGCGTTTTTGGTGGAGCTACATTTATAGGCTATGTATATGTTGGCAAGGCCTTTCCCTCTCTTTTAACACCTTCCTCGTTTTGCTCCAACTCTATCTCCCTGAGTTACAGAACTACAGTTCCCTTACTCTGCACACACTCTCTCTGTCTCCAGCTCTCTCCCCTTCTCCCTTTGGCTTAGGCTGTGTTTTCTGCACCAAGGGGGGTATTGTAACTCCAGAAAAATCAAAACTTTGCCCCTGCCCCCCTGCAGGAAGAGTAAGTTACATCATCCCTTTTCATGGTGCAGCTTCCTTCCCCCATCCCGGTGCACCGTGGGAGTGACTCTGGTTGACAAGTAAGGCAATGAAGGGAACCAAAGTCTCCTCTCACTCCCCACCCCTTCAACTCACATTTTCTTGGAGCAGAGAATACAGGGAAAATAGTCCTCATTCTCCCTCCTCAGCTAGGAGTTGCAATCTGAGGGTGGGTGTATATAGGGCTTCTCTTTACTCCCTAGTTTGGCCAAGTAAGGGCTGTGATAATCCCCCCAATCCCGTGTTCAGATCCACCTCTTTCTTCCTGGTCCTTTCCCTCTCTGATCAGGTCCCCTCCTTAAAGCTTGACCTCAGACCACTGAAACATATTAATTCATCATATTGCTCCTCTGTACAGCACACAGTACTGTTGTCACTGACATTTGACCATGCTATTAGCAATGAAATCACTGTCACTTGCTCACTCTTTTCTTTTCTCCTTCTGGCAATTAAAATTTGTGTGACAGGAAGGATGAGTGAATTGTCAGCTGCATTTACATCTATCGAAGTTTCCAAATCTACACTCCAAGCAGACTCAAAAGCTCCCAAAACACTCCACTTCCGCCGACGTGCATGGGCTGAAATTGTGGAAAAGCAGCATCACTTACCCCACAACTTCAGCCATGCAGAACACAATGCCATCCACAGCCTCAGAAACAACTCTGACATCATAATAAAAAAGGCTGATGAAGGAGGTACTGTTGTCATCACAAATAGGTTGGAATATGAACAAGGGGCTACTCGGCAGCTCTCCAACACCACTTTCTACAAGCCATTATCCCCTGATCCCACTGAGGGTTACCAAAAGAAACTACAGCATTTGCTCAAGAAACTCCCTGAAAAACCACAAGATCAAATCCGCACAGACACACCCCTGGAACCCCGACCTGGGATATTCTATCTACTACCCAAGATCCATAAACCTGGAAATCCTGGGTGCCCCATCATCTCAGGCATTGGCACCCTGACAGCAGGATTGTCTGGCTATGTAGACTCCCTCCTCAGGCCCTACGCTACCAGCACTCCCAGCTACCTTCGAGACACCACTGACTTCCTGAGGAAACTACAATCCATCGGTGATCTTCCTGAAAACACCATCCTGGCCACTATGGATGTAGAAGCCCTCTACACCAACATTTCACACAAAGATGGACTACAAGCCGTCAGGAACACTCTCCTCGATAATGTCACGGCTAACCTGGTGGCTGAACGTTGTGACTTTGTCCTCACCCATAACTATTTCACATTTAGGGACAATGTATACCTTCAAATCAGCGGCACTGCTATGGGTACCCACATGGCCCCACAGTATGCCAACATTTTTATGGCTGACTTAGAACAACGCTTCCTCAGCTCTTGTCCCCTAATGCCTCTACTCTACTTGCGCTATATTGATGACATCTTCATCATCTGGACCCATGGAAAAGAAGCCCTTGAGGAATTCCACCATGATTTCAACAATTTCCATTCCACCATCAATCTCAGCCTGGACCAGTCCACACAAGAGAACCACTTCCTGGACACTACAGTGCTAATAAGCGATGGTCACATAAACACCACCCTATACCGGAAACCTACTGACCGCTATTCCTACCTACATGCCTCCAGCTTTCATCCAGACCACACCACACGATCCATTGTCTACAGCCAAGCTCTGCGATACAACCGCATTTGCTCCACCCCTCAGACAGAGACAAACACCTACAAGATCTCTATCAAGCATTCTTACAACTACAAAACCCACCTGCTGAAGTGAAGAAACAGATTGATAGAGCCAGAAGAGTTCCAAGAAGTCACCTACTACAGGACAGGCCTAACAAAGAAAATAACAGAACGCCACTAGCCATCACCTTCAGCCCCCAACTAAAACCCCTCCAACTCATTATCAAGGATTTACAACCTATCCTGAAGGACGACCCATCACTCTCACAAATCTTGGGAGACAGGCTAGTCCTTGCCTACAGACAGCCCCCCAACCTGAAGCAAATACTCACCAGCAACCACATACCACACAACAGAACCACTAACCCACGAACCTATCCTTGCAACAAAGCCCGTTGCCAACTGTGTCCACATATCTATTCAGGGGACACCATCATAGGGCCTAAAAACGTCAGCCACACTATTAGAGGCTCGTTCACCTGCACATCTACCAATGTGATATATGCCATCATGTGCCAGCAATGCCCCTGTGCCATGTACATTGGTCAAACTGGACAGTCTCTACTTAAAAGAATAAATGGACACAAATCAGATGTCAGGAATTATAACATGCATAAACCAGTCGGAGAAAACTTCAGTCTCTCTGGTCACTCAATTTCTGACCTAAAAGTGGCTATTCTTTAACAAAAAAACTTCGAAAACAGGCGCCAACGAGAGACTGCTGAATTGGAATTAATTTGCAAATTGGATACAATTAACTTAGGCTTGAATAGAGTGGGAGTGATTGAGTCATTACACAAAGTAAAACTATTTCCCCTTGTTTATTCTCTCGCGCTCCCCCCCAACTGTTCCTCAGACGTTCTTGTGAAATCCTGGATTTGTGCTGGAAATGGCTCACCTTGATTACCATACACATTGTAAGGAGAGTGATCACTTTAGATAAGCTATTACCAGCAGGAGAGTGGGGTTGGGAGAGAGAAAACCTTTTGTTGTGATAAACACCCATTTTTTCATGGTCTGTGTGTATAAAAACATCCTCACTGTATTTTCCACTTTATGCATCCAATGAAGTGAGCTGTAGCTCACGAAAGCTTATGCTCAAATAAATTGGTAAGTCTCTAAGGTGCCACAAGTACTCCTTTTCTTTTTGCGAATACAGACTAACATGGCTGTTACTCTGAAACCAGTGTAAATGTGGTATGTGTGTGTGTGTCTATAGATAAGTATAGCTAGATAGCATAATTTCAACTGATCTTATATTAAAAACATCACACAGAGAAAAATCTGATTGGTTCTGGTATTTGGATTGAGTTTTGCATTCCTCTTTTACTGAGTCTAAAAATACATTTAAAGCAATGGTTACTGTAGCTGATTGAGAGCTTAAGTATCTCAGTGTTTCAAAGGGGATTCAAGTTCTGTTCTAAATTAATCTGAACCTGTTTGAAAATCTCCAAGTTTCAACCATCCACAAGTACAAACATGAAATCTGAACCATAGCCTGGGAATTTGATTCATTGAATTCCAAAAAGAAATTGGTATTTCTCAATTCTTTCTATTTATGCTTTGCCTTTAACATACAGTCTAGAAAATAATAGATGAGATGTTGTTATTGGACTACATTTTAATAGTTACAGTTTTTGGTTTCCTGTAATAAGAAAAAAGAACATACTTTATAAAAAAGAGACAATATTTCACAAAGGACTAAAAAGTGTCTTTGGCCAAAGATTTCCTTTTTGGAAACTTTTCTTCTTTTCCTGAAATGATAGACCTTACTTTCTGTAAAGAAAACACTACCTTTCCATTGTTTACTTTTGATGCTGGAGCCTTGGACAATGAACAATTTCACTGTGATTATAATGCACAGTAAAAAGTAGCAGTTGATTGTCTCAGGCAATGAGAGGGGAAGCATGTTGAATAAAACAATATACTGTAGGCTCCCAAAGAATGGCCAACACAATGGAGATGATCGAAAGGCTTTGGATCAGGCCCCACTGCAGGATTGCTTTATGTTTCTTTCCCACCCTTTTAATGCTTTGCATTATTGAAAGAACTCATCAAGTTGATGAGCTCTACAAATGAGAAAAAAAATCTTCTTACATGAGCCTTTATTCATTTGGGTTAACCTCTTCTTATGGCAATAACCTGAAACAAATGACAGGTTGACAGGAGTATGAAATGGTTCTTTAATGAATTCTTGCAACTCATTTACAATCGACCTTCAGGCTACTGACATATAAATCCCTTTTATACTGTCTGAGCAATTATAGTGGATTTGTGACTGATAACCGACTGCTGTGGATTAATGTCTCAGCTTGTAATATGGGCTGACTCAGGCTTTACCAGGGCTGAATCTATTACACGTCACCTTCCTGTACTTACAGCTGTTCCTCTTGATAGTCGTTTTTAGGATCAAATTCATGAAAGAGTTACCCACCCTTCAGACCTCATCAACACTCATAATTACTGCTTATCTGATGGCAACACTCCAGTCATAATATGTATTCCAATTTGCCTATTTATTAAACTTTAGTTTATGGATTTAGGGCTAGAGTCTGACTAGTCCTAACACAGTTACACAGAGGGTTACAATAAAGCCCCACTCCCAGACACGTAAGGGCTACCTATATCTTAGAAGCAGGTCTTGTGTGGAGTGCAGGGGCTATGCTCCATGTTGGGAACAAGTGGGCATGGAGAATGCAGACCTGGGTGGGGAATGATTCCGGCGTCGGCTCCACCTCTCCGTTCTCTTCTTAGCAGATCTGGGTGGATGCACAAAGATAAGCAATCTCCTTTTAAGGGCATCAGTAAATAACAGAGCAAGATAGGAGCAAAGGATTCACCCTGGCTGATGCAGTGGCAGACACTTCTTATTGGGGACAAAAAGCACAATCTAGCCCTTTATGTGCCCAAAAGGTCTCAAAAAGTAAGCAGGAAAAGATAGAAAGAAAGAACTTTCTCCTGCTCAAAAAGTTATCTTAAAATATGCCTGGCACATAGAAAAAGTTTTAAAATGCCTCAGAATATGCTTGCAACAATTCTGAAAACATGGGTTTGTTTGTTTATTCACAAATGAAATAAGTTTAATGATCTCAAGATTGTGGTGGCATTTTGTCCACATCACAAAATTACTAGACAGTTGAGCGTTATCTGATAGTCTCTGTTTAGGGGACAGCTATTATATTCACAGTTTACACACAAATAAATGACATAAAATATAAAATACTCTTTCTGGAATGTTGCAAGGCAATATTACTTTATTTCTTTGAAGGCAGAACACTAACACGCAGGAACCAAAAACAGAGAGACAAAGCAAGCTGCTCCCTAAGGCAAAGAGCCATAACTTGCTCCAGGCTGGCTTCATTGCAAACTGACTACAGAAGACCCATATCACACACTTCCCTAGTCCACAAGCAGGACTGGGAAACTCCTTGTAACTGAAAATGATTGTTATTTTAACAGTTTTCAATACACCACAATGGCCAAAATAGGAATAGCAGAGGTATTGCAAGTCAGGGCTGTAGGAGATCATATGCACTCATATTCAATGCCAGTGACATTGTGTGAACTCACCGCACACTGGATGGGGAAGGGTTAATTCCTCACTGTGGGCAGAGGAAGCCATGCCCCCACATCCCTACCGGGCATGCTCCATGTATAGCAGCAGTATAAGAGGAAGCAGCCCAGCTCGATCTGGGCTGACAGCCGAAGAGGAAGGACGGTCCTTGCCAGCTCCTGCTCAGGAACCACTGGAGCCATGTACTGCAGAAGCCAGAGGTGCCAAGACCCACACAGGCACCCAGCTACCTATGGACACCTCAGGGAGGTCAGAGCTACAGGGCGTTGCATGGGCTGAAGAACCCAGTGACCCCGAAGACGCTCAGATTGCTGACTGGAGTGACAAGGTAGGAAGTAGACCGGGGGGAAAAGCCACTGTCCCAAGGCTGGTCAGTGTGTTGTGGACAGATCCCCGCTGACCCAGTGTCGGACATAGTCTCCACTCCAATGGTTCTGGGCTGGGACGTGGTGGAGCAGGGACAACATGGGTCCCCCTACCTGGTTGCCACCCTTCCCCCCCCCCCTTGGTGGCAGCTAACACCTACCCCCCCAAGAAGCTGCTTGACCATACGGACCCGCCCAGAGGGCAACTTTAGTAACTCAGGCTGCTAGGTTGTACAGCCCCGCCCAGAAGGCAGCTTTATTGACTCTGGCCACTAGGTCATACAGCCACGCCCAGAAGGTTACCCTATTGGCTCCAGCCGCTAGGCCATACAGCCCCTCCCAGAGGTCGACTTTATGGACTCTGGCCACTTGGCCATACAGCCACACCCAAAGTGGTATCTCCATTAACTCTGGCTACTAGGCCTGGCTGACAGCGAACCCAGAGTATCATTAATGACTCTGGCCACTAGACCTTACTGCCCTGTAGACCCAGGATATCTCTACTAACTTTGGCCATTGGACCTTTCTGCCTTGCAAACCCCAGGGTACCCCTATGGACTCGGGCCACTAGGCCTTACTGCCCGGCAGAGAAGGGCTACCCCCCCGCAAATGTTGGTCATTTGACCCTATTGCCATGTGGAACAAGGCGTTTCCATCAACTCCGGCCATTGGGCCTTAAAGACCTACAGATCAGGGCATCTCTATGTATTCCTGCCCTTAGGTCTCACGGCCTGGAGACAGAGGGAAGCTTGAAGGATGGGTTGAACTCACCCCGCACGGACAGGGTCTCTCCACCCTGTCACAGGCAGAATTATTTAGAAAATTCAGGACAAAAGGAGATTGGCTAAGATCTTGGATATATTTGAAAAAAATAATAACTATGGAATGGCTATTACAATTCATATATATTAAAATTAAATTAAGGAGAAAATGTAAAAATAGGGTCAAATGTATCTTTCAATTTCACCGGTGCAACATATTGACTTCAGTGGGGTTGCCCATATTTTGCCGAGGACAGAATTTGGCCATGTGTATTTAAGAGAATTTGTTTGAGATAGAAGTACATCCATAGCATATCTTTTTTTCCTTACCTGGCTCACTGGGGGTCTAATAGAAGATTTTCTTGCGATGAGTTGTTGTGTACTACATAATCTAACTTCAGTGGTGTTACACAGGTGATAGAATTTAGCCAGTCATATGCTGACAATGCCTTAATATTAGTTTCATGACAAACCAATCTGCCATTATATAGCACCTTTCTCACAATGCATTCCCAATACATTTGACAACCCAGAAAAACCTACCTACAAATCAAAACCTCTGTTTAACTTGATTGAGTATTTCACAAATGCAAGGTACTTCCATAGGACTGGTAGTTTTGAAGAAAAATGAAAAATGTACAAGGCCTCCACTTCAGCTGAACATTTTTAGCACTGTTCATAGTTTTTCTGGGTGTCACAGTTTTCAGTGCTACGTGGAAAGTGTACTGTGATTACAGCTGGCATCTTCCATAGGGCAGGAAAAAAAAATGCACAGTAACCGTGCAAAAGAATCATTTCGGTAGTGAAAGGGAGGTTGTCACGTCTGAGATTTCTAAGGACCTGGTCCAGCAGAGCACTCAAGTGTGTGCTTAACTTTAAGCATGGGAATGGTCCAACTGGAAACTATGGGACTGCTCCCATGCTCAAAGGTAAGCTCTTGCTTAAGTGCTCTGCTGGACCAGAACTCAGATAGTTCAGAGTAGTATTGATTTTCAAAGAGCGGTAATATTTTCTTTTAAAATAATCTTCATTCTACTGAAATAATTCTTGAAAGGCTACTTGAATACCAAATCATTTAAAACAAGATCTTCCCAGAGGTATGTGGGCATATAAATATGCAGTTGTGACATCTGAAGTTTTACTTCTGTCAATATTGACTCCTCATGGCTTGCATGGATTCTTCAGGGTCAGCTCCCTCTCCCCCTGAGAGATGCAAGGTTTCTCAGTGGAGCGATGTGTAATTCCTGTGCTGCCAAGATGATGCAGTGGGCAATTTATGCCATATGATAACTGGATACACATTTTTGACTTTTGAATCCAGAAAGCAATTGATTTTCATCTTCAGATAAGCAAACTTTCTTTATGTCAATTATGTAAACTCGCATTGAAGATGGCTGTGATCCCTTCTCTTGGGGCAGATCTTCAGGTGGTGTAAATTGTCATAGCTCCATTCAAGCCCCCCGCAAACAAATCCAGTCTTTGATTAAGCTAGAACTTCCTTTTATTCCATGTAGGTTAAATGTTATTCTTCTGTTAAAAGCAATTTCTAAGATTTCCACCCCGCACTTATCTTTCATCACACCAAATTGAAATATTCCCAGACAGAAAATTTAACTGGGATTCTGAACACGTGATTATGGAAGGTCTTGTTTTCTTAGCAATGAAAACAATTTGTTAGGCTTAATGTAATCCAAAGTAGGAAAGAGAAGTAACACTGTGGTATTTAGATTGAATATCATAGTAAACATGGGCCATGTTACATCTGTTGCCTGGTATAATTCAATATAAAAATTTACCTAGCTAGATAGTGCCATTATCATAGGGGCTTTATGCTGCTGCCTATCTCAATAGTATCTAAGTGACTTCCACATAAAATCATTCGCAATAGCAAAGTCCCTAACTAAAAAAAAAAAAAAAACTTAAAAGAAAATATTATATGTGGAAAACTTTATTTTTCTATCGTAGCAATGAAATCTATGAATTTACAAAGGATAAAACTCAAGTTACGTACATAACTACATGTAGCTTATTCAACATTTTGTGCTGTTATGCCCTTATTAGACTTCTTTGTAGCATAACCACCTCACATCAGAGTGCTACTTTGAGAGTTGTGGTACACTGGTCTTTTTTAGATAGATATTTTATAGTGAGTTGCATGTGCCATGAGTAAGGATACGATTCTGTCATGGAGGTCACAGATTCCGTGACTTTCTGGGACCTCTGTGACTTCTGGGGTAGGGCTGGAGCAGCTGTCAGCTCTGGGGCTGCCAGAGCAACAGCTGCTGGAACAGCTGTCTGATGGCCAGCCCCTGGGCTGCTGAACAGCTGACCACTGGTGAGCCCCAGGGCTGCCAGAATAGCTGACCAGAGGCCAGCCCTGGGGTAGCAGAGCTGTGGGCCCTGGAACAACAGCAGTCCTGGAGCAGTGGCCAGCCCCACAGCAGTGGGCCCCCCAGAACAGTTGACAGGTGGCCAGCTCTGGCCTGCCAGAAGAGCAGTCCCCAGCCCGCCAAAGCAGTGGATGGGTCAGCCCCAGTAAGGCTGGAACAGTGGGGTCAGCCCCTGCTGCAGAAGCAGCCACAAGGCTGGAGCAGCTGCAAGCCCCTGCAGTGCTCTGTTTAGTAAAAGTCAGGGACAGGATGCAGGCTTCCATGAATTTTTGTTTATTGCTGTGACCTGCCCCTGGTTTTTCTAAAAATACCTGTTAAAGAATCTTAACCTTAGCCAGGCAATTGGAGGCAAGCATTGTAGGTGCTTCAGATACTATTCTCTACAGCCTTGTTGGGTTTTAAATAACTACCCCCAGCCTGAGGCCTATCAGTGCTGCTGCCAGCAGAAGTGATAGAACATCCACTTGAAACCACTGTTACTGTAAGGAAGAATTGTCGGATGGGGAAGCTGTTGAGAGGAGCCTCCATGAGGTGCTAGGGAGAGTGAAGCATGTTGGATTGACAGCTACTGGGCCAGGAGTTAAACGGATCTTTTGTGGTGGGTGGGGAGGAAAAGTGTATTGGATTGATATATATGTTGTGGTGGGGAACAGTATGGAATCTGTGCAATAATTACTAGACAGCAGGTTTAAAACAAATAAAAGGAGGTATTTTTTCACACACCGCGGAGTAACCTGTGGAACCCCTTGACAGAGGATGTTGTGAAGGCCAAGGCTATAACAGGGTTCAAAAAAGTTCATAAGTTCATAAATAAGTTCATGGAGGATAGGCCCATCAATGGCTATTTGCCAGGATGGGCAGGGATGGTGTCCCTAGCCTCTGTTTGCCAGAAGCTGGGAATGGGTAAAAGGGCATGGATCACTTGAAGATTTCCTGTTCTGTTCATTCCCTCTGGGGCACCTGGCATTGGCCACTGTTAGAAGACAGGATACTGGGCTAGATAGACCTTTGGTCTGACCCAGTATGGACCTTCTCATGTTCTTATGTTGTGGGCACAAAGAAATACTTTACATTGAGAATGTCATGCATCACTGGTTGAAGTGAAGTATTTTTTGATGAAGCCCCTTGTTAAAATAAGAGCTGGGTGAATTTTTTTCAGAAAATACTTTATTAGACAAAAAATGTTGTCTCAGGCCAAATGACACAGTCCTGAAATCTGGGACAAGTTTGGCAAATAGTTTCAGATGTAAAAAGATGTCTGTTTTTCAAAAAAAATTAAAAATGTTTCGTTTTGATACTTGAAATAAAATATTTTTACTTTTCATTTTGAAAGAACATTTTGTTTAGAAATTTAGTTTTTAATAGGGTAATATCTCCTCCACCCTAAAATGGTGTGTATGTTTTTGTTTTGTTTTATTTTTGTTTTGACAAGAAAAACAAACAAATTCCATTTCAAGTCAACCCAAAATTATTTTTTTTTCTTATTACTTTTCTGGATCATCCACAGAATGAAAAAAACACAATTATTCACTCATCTTTTGTTTAAATCAGTATTGGGCAATCTGCGGCCCATGGACCTCATGCAGCCTGTCAGGGTAATCCACTGGCAGGCTGCGAGACACTGTTTACATTGACCGTCAACAGGCATGGCCGCCCGCAGCTCCCAGTGGTCGCAGTTCACCATTCCTGTGAAGATTAGGGGTATGGAATGGCTTCTGTATGAGGAGAGATTAATAAAACTGGGACTTTTCATCTTTGAAAAAGAGATGACTAAGAGGGGATATGATATAGGTCTATAAAATCATGACTGGCATGGAGAAAGCAAATAAGGAAGTGTTATTTAATCCTTCTCATAATATAAGAACAAGGGGATCACCAAATGAAATCAATGGGCAGCAAGTTTAAAACAAACAAAAGGAATTATTTCTTCACACAATCCACAGTCAACCTGTGGAACTCTTCACCAGAGGATGTTGTGAAGGCCAAGACTATAACAAGGTTCAAAAAAGAACTAGATAAATTCATGGAGGATAGGTACATCGATGGCTGTTAGCCAGGATGGGCAGGGATAGTGTCCCTAGTTTCTGTTTGCCAGAAGCTGGGAATGAGTGACAGGTAATGGATCACTTGATGATTACCTGCTCTGTTCATTCCCTCTGAGGCACCGGGTATTGGCCACTGTTGGAAGACAGGATACTGGGCTCGATGGACTTTTGGTCTGACCAATATGGCTGTTGTTATGTTCTTATATCTTAGGCTTCCTAAAGCGTCTCTTTTGGTGGGTAACACAGGTAATAATAATCCAAAAATTTCAAAACTTGCCTGAAGATTTTGTATGGGTTCAAGTATATGTTTGATAAAAAGATTGGATCAGTTCTTATCTTAAATCTGCTTGCCCATTCACACTCTCTTTGGAAGAATGAAAATATGACAGAGGATCAGTCTTCAAGCAGAGATTAATAATTAATTAAAGATTCTGGGCCATATTCTGATAGCCCTACTCACGTTAATTACCTTACTCAAATCGTAGAAGTCAATGAGAATATTTGTAAAGTAAAATACTACACAGTGTGAATAAAAGTATCAGAATGTGGTTTTCTATAATATCAGAACATACATTATATTGATCACCTAAGACTTTGTGTCATCATGGCTATTACATCTTGAAATGATATACAGCACACAGAGTAAGCATACAAAGAAAAATCATGGATGTTCATGCTTTTAAAAAAAATAATCAGAAGTGATATGTCTTCCACACCCCAAAGAATTCAACAGGCATAGCCTGGGCTGCTCCAAGTCTTTAGCCCACCAATAGTCTAAATCTTCCAGTGATCTGCTTGTGAAATATTTCTTAGCATTATTCAAAGGCAAAACTGCAGCAAACAAGAGAAAAGACATTAGAAACATCATACATCAGGATTTTTATATATCAGTATGTCAGGTATTGGGGGAGATAGGATTATAATGCTGCTGCTCCCTTTCCTTCCTCCTGCCTGGGAAGGCTGTGGGCAAGATACTAGAAGAAGAGTACTACTTTGTACCCTTGATTCATTACAGGCATAATATTTCCTAACTGCATCCACAAAAATGACCATCAGGCTAAAAAATCTGGTCGTTTACCTAAAATTAGTTTGTTATAGTATGGAAGGGTTGCTTTCCTTTAAAAATCATGCTACTGTTAAGTGTTGTATTACTTTAGTGTGTGATCCTGGAAACATTTATGATGTGATTCATTTTATCCATGTGAGTTGCTCTTGCATAGGACTTTTCCATTCATCTTATCTGGTTATCAACCTTGAAACTGAATTTTAACCACTTCTACTCCAGCATTCCTAAATATTCTATCAGACAGTGTTTTGATTATTCAGATAGTTCAGATGCTTGCTGTGGTGTTCTTAAAAATCTGGGGGAAAGTGGCATCTGTATTACCGTTAGCAAAAAAGAGTTGGATTCTTGTAGTGCAGCTTGAGGGATTTTGTGGTTTTGCTGTAAAAAGTTGGCCCAGCAGCAGTGAAGGTAGTTCATTTTAATAACCTAATAAATATTTCTGAATGACTCTCAGTGATATCTACTCCTAAAATTCAAGAATAGGGCCAAGTAGAAAGTAAAATCAAAACAAACTCCCCCACAGAAATTCCACAGAAAGTCCCTTTTCCCTCCAACAGATTCTATTGTCCCTGCTCAATAAATCCTTGCAAAGTCATTCATTATCCAGTTGGGGTAATATATTATTTCTGGAGCCTTATCAATTTTTGGTTGCTTGTTAATTATTGCAATAATAACAATGTATTAATATATATCTCTGGAAATAATGTAGATACCACAGTGTACTCTCGTAGGAATTCCAGTACAGTGATGCTTATTGAACCATGGAAGTGGAGTATTACTGTATTTCCTGAATGAGACTTTAGGAATGTTCTAGCAACAAACCTCTTAAACGCATTGCAATTATTAATATATCTTAAACTAACCTTGCTCGCTGTAATATTAAATGTGATTTATTGTATTTGCAGAGGCAGTTTTTGAGAAGATATATTTAACATCCAGATTAGCAACCAAATTAGTTCAGCATAATTTGTTCTAAGAACATGAAAGAATTAAATATTTATCAGGCATTGGTTGAAGTCACCGAGTTTTGTTTTTTTTTCCCTTCCATAAAATAATCTTGACAGTAGGACCAGCTGTGACATGCAGTTGCTTTGCATATGGAATTCCTCTTGTCTTGAGGAGCAGGCCCACTTTCTGGTACATTGTGGGCATTGAGAATGGGCTGGAATTAAATTTGAATGCATTTCATGTGTATTCTGCAAACTGAAGTTTCTCAGTATGAAGATCCCTACCTGACATAAATTGTAATAGCTCCTTTGAGTTCAATGATTTATACCATTTGAAAATCAGGCCAAATCAGAACTCCGATTCCTCAATCTATCCCTATTCAGCAAAGCACTTAATCACATGCTTATTTTTAAGCATATGTTTAAATCTTATTACCTTCAATGGGACTAGCTTGTGCTTAAGTACTTTGCTGAATAGAGAAGAATTTAAGCACATGCTTGCATTCTCTGTTGAAATGGCCCTTATGTAGAATCTTAACCTCCCAGAAATATTCCCATTGCCATGCAGTAGATAGCTCGACTGCAGTTTATATTGCAATTAACTGATATTATATACTTATTGAAAGTCTGTATTGTACTGAAGTCTCTGCCACACATCCTAGAACATGTAACCATGTATCTATTTACAGGAACCACAATCAGATCTGCTAGATTGTCAAATATAGCCTATTATAGCACTAAGTACTACTAGAGGAAAGCAGGAATTCTGGCTATAGATCAATAGCAACAGTGCCAATTGTTATTTATAGCACTAATGCCCCTGGGAAGCCTTGATTCTAGAAGCACTAATTTCAGGAATCGTGGTACGTGTACAAATACCATAACATTGTCCTATACATACAATCAGTTTAGTACCCATTCACACTGATGAAGAGTCAGTGGAATTTTTCTAGATTTACGTAAAAGTGAGATCACACTCTGGCCTACAGCTGGAAAAATACTAAGCCTCTGAACATGACATTATTTAAAGGGTTTCAAATGTGGTCAGTCCATCTCTAAACTTCAAAGCCATTACCGCTATACAATTCCCAATAATAATGACATACTGCAGTACAGTCTCCAATGTGTAACCCTTCTGCCATGTGGTGGTGCAGGCAGCAACAAAGGGTGATTTCAATAACTTAAGCCCCCACCCAGTAATCTGGGAAGTTTGTAAAAACTACCCCTGGGCACCTCTAAGAGGCAATACTTCCCCACACGCAAGCACTGAGTCCGTGTATAACAAAATCAAATGCTTATTAAAAGAAGGCAACACAGCATTCATTTGGGAAAACACTGCAACAATGACTTGAAAGTATGCAACCAATAAGTGAAACATCCCTCCCACAGTATCATGACCAGTGTCCTTTTTCTCAGTTTCCCACTTTGTGGTATGAAAATCCAAGGTGTAAATGTCTCTTTAACATGCCATTCCCCTTTTCCCTCCTCTGTACCCTTCTCAGAGTGTGTTGTCTGAGGTCAGCAACACCCACAGAATCCGGGTATGCATTTGGGTGGTTTTATCTCCCACCCCTGAAGGGCGATGGTGATTGAATGATGCCTCCACATCTGCTCCTCAATTTCTCTGCAGTCTCTGCTGCTGTTTGTCATTGCTGCTCCTTGTCCCTGCTGCTGTTTCAGCTGCTGTCATTGCCGCCTTCACTGCCATTTTATTGTGACACTGTGTTCTGAGGTTTCATCACTCAGCCCAGTTCTTAGTGATTTCAGCTCTTGAGTGATTTCACTGGACAGCAGTGAACCTTTCTGATACTGCCTCTTCTGTGCTGTCTTTTCACTGAAACACAGTTCCATACCAGGTCTAAAGTTCAGCCCCCTTGGATCAGCTTATCAGTTCTGCTTTAGTGATCACTGCAAAATCACATGCAATCCCGGTCCCTGAAATTCCACTCTGGAGGACAAGGTGGCCTTATACCTTCTACAATGCTACCATTGGCTGGTGGGTATTTGGGGCAAGTTTCTTTCAATATCTCTTGCTGAAACTGTTCCACTCTGTACAAAATACTTGAATAGTCATTGGGCCAAAAAGAGAGAATGATTCTAATTTTGTGGTTAGGGCACTCACTGTGGGGTGGGGTGTATGTCCCTGCAGCCATGAATACTTAATTTACACAAAGTGAAACAACTGCAGTAGGAGAGATTAAGAACCTGCCCCAGAATACCCCCCTATCCAGTGGTTAGGGCACTCTCCTGAGAAGTGGAAGAGGGGGTACTTGAATCCAGATCTCTGACAACCCAGGGGTGTGCCCTAACCACTGAGGTAAAAGTTATAAGGCCACCAGCACTACCACCAAACCAGAACTAAAAAAATCTAGAGTTCCCCTTTGCCAGGGACCCACAGTCTGGAGATCCTTTTCAGGGAAGTCTTCGCCCTGTGTAGACAGACCTATTCTCCTAAGGGCATCTATCTACAGGAGTCCAGATGGTGATTTTAGTGACAGGGTAGAATAAGCCTATTAGGAGAATCAACTGACTAGTGTCCTCTCCACCCTCAAACACAGGCTCATATATGTTTGGGGGTTGGACTAGATGACCTTCAGGGGTCCCTTCCAACCCTGATATTCTATGATTCTATGTGTGTGATGAAGAGGGACTCAGCAGTCACAGAGGTACCTTCAGCATGTGGACAGCAGTAGTAGTGATGCAGCAGTAACGCTTTGTGACTATAACAGGGTTCAAAAAGGAACTAGATAAGTTCATGGAGGATAGGTCCATCAATGGCTATTAGCCAGGATGGGCAGGGATAGTGTCCCTAGCCTCTGTTTGCCAGAAGCTGGGAATGGGCTACGGGGAATGGATCACTTGATGATTACTTGCTGTGTTCATTCCCTTTGAAGCACCTGACATTGGCCACTGTCGGAAGACAGGATACTGGGCTAGATGGACCTTTGGTCTGACCCAGCATGGTGTTCTTTTTTTCTTATTTTCTTATGTGACCTGGGGGATGGCGTATTTCCTTGACCCGCCGTACAAAAACCTATGACTTGAATTAGAAGGGAGGGCTTGTTCTATATGTCTTACTCTTCCAAGCATGGTGGAATTATTGGCCTAGATTTTGCTGACATGAGGCCATCACTAGTACACAGTACTCCTAGAGGAGGTTTTGGTGGTGGAAAGCTTCTGCAACCCTTGCTATACGAGAGCCTATAGCCAGCCATTCTGGTGATAGATACATAGGATCCCTGCTAATAGAAATGGTCACCTCCAGTTTTGATGTAGGAAATCTACTATGAACCCCCAAAACACAGTGCCATCTGGGCATTTTCAAGAAAATCACCTTGCAAACTACCCCCTGATATCCCACTTCTGACCAAGGTAATCACGAAACAAACTAAGAGTCATCTAACCCACTGTCAGTACCCAGGGCCCCTCCCAACTGGCTTTCACATAAGTTCATGTAACAGAGACAAAATACTCACTGCTCATTGGCTCACAATGCCAGCCTCCATCACATAGCAGTTTGTTTGACCTTCATGCTTTCTCCTATGTTGCCCCTCATATTTGGGAACAACTCCCCACAATCATCAGCGAAGCTACCTCATTATCCTCCTTCAGAACCCTCATTAAAACTCTCCTTTGCCCTGATGGCAAACTTGACAATGTCTAAGCTGCTGGCGTTTAGAGATCCCTGTGTATCATGCCGACTAATATCATCTCATTATTTCCTTTTACTCCCCCATCTCTCTGTATCCATCTGTTGTCTGGTAAGTGCCTTGAGGCAGGTACTGTCATTTTGTTCTGTATTTGTATGGTGCCTAGAACAACAGGTCCATGACTAGGGCTTCCAAATGTGGCAGTAGTACAAATAATAATAATGAAAATGGAAGACTTTATCCCATCATAATGGATGACTTAGACATGGTGATCTATGCCTATGTGGCTTCCAGTTTGGACTACTGAAACTCAATATATGTAGCTATGAGCACAGTGCTTAAAAAGCTTCAAGTAGTCCAGTATCTAATAGCCTGATTTTGCACCTTCCTGAAGTAAAAAGGGTGAATCAAGCCTATTAAATAATTAACATGTCATAACTCACTGTGAGATAGGTAAGTACTAGTATCCTCATTTTACAGCTGGGGCTCCTAAGTAAAAAAAACAACAACAACAAAAAACAGTTAAGTGATTATCCCAAGGTTGCAGAGAGAGGGAGCATCTAAACTGGGATTACAACTCAAAGAGATCTTGGCTCTGAATCCCATGTTCAGACCAGTATAATTGCAGAGTCTTTTATGTTATTTACACACCAACGTTATGAAGGACTGCTTATTTATTATTGAGCTACATCTACAAGTTCAAAACCCTATTGCCAGCAAAGTGATATAAATCTTCAAGTCCCTTACCCATTTTAATATGTCCTGGAAACAGGAGGCTTAGACTTTGAAGGTGAAAATAAACTAACTGTAGTCTGAGAAGCCCAAGGGATGATTTAGATTCACAAAAAATAAACTGTGATTTAACAGCCTTGTCTGATCTTGTGTGAAAGAGCTACAGTGCTTAGATAAGTCTGGGCAAGGTGCCGTCTTATAATTATGCATGAGAAACCCACATATTTCCGCTTAATCCATGCAGTAGTAATGCCTCCTTCAGCATGCTTGGATTCTCCACTGTTTAAAATGTTCATTTTTGGTGATAAAGCTAATAAGAATAAATGTACTTCTAACATAGCCAAAATGATGTTACTGGGATGGCATTATGAGCTGCAATTCATGAAGTCAGTCTGAGGCAATTGCCACTGAGGTGAGGTCCTAGAAGGTGTGCTGGCTAAAAGTGTGAATAGTAAAACAAAATGCTAAAGATCTGCAGAAATATTCTGATGCTGGCAAAGCTTCTTACCCATAAGAAAGGGAATAATTTGTTTTATTTCTTCTTTTTGAACTCTGAAGGATCCACATATGGTATCATAAATTTCCTTGGGAAATTGAAACATAATCCATGGGTGAGATATTCTGTAACTCTACAGGGATTTATTTTAGTTTATGGTGAATTAAATTGTTTAAGATCATTAGTATTTTCTGTTAAAATATTAGAAGGATCTATATTAACCATGGCTTCAAACCTATCTGAAAGTTAAGGGTAAAAACTCTCTCATCTTGCTAGAAAATTGACTCATTAACATTTGCAAAAGTTTAGGATGGAATTCCATGCTTGACTCATTGGCACAAGTGGACCAGACATGAGAAAGAGTCAGAGGAAAAAGTATATACCATGTCTGTATCTATGGAGATAGATAGTGCATCTTAAATAAGAAATAATATACACACATGTATATAGCGTTAAGGAAGTAGGTTGTACTGAGAAGTAAAACATCCCATAAATTGAAAAAAATCAACAGTGTCACTGTTGTGCACTGGAGGGCCATTTTTCACTATAAACTAATATTTTGAATCCATATACAGCTTACTTTATTACAACCTTAAAAATGAAGAGGGAGCATGCTAGTTTTACACCCCTAGTGAGATGATGTGTATTGTCAGAGCTGAATGGTCATAAAATCTATCAGCCTATATAGCATTATGCACTTACACTGTGTTAATGAGGGGTTCGAATTATTGTCATGCTTCTGGGTAGTAAAACAAATCGATTAGTGTGACCAAATACAAGAAAAACCCTTCTTATATTCTACACTGGCAGATGAAGGGATATGAATACAAACCATCTATCACACCCATTTTCATTCTTTGATTAATATGAGAAGTCACTGAATCACTTGTCTTGGCACAGCATAATATTTCCAGTGAATATATTTGAAAGGCTACAGCTTTTTAAAATCCATCACAGGAAAGCTAGTTATTCACAAACTTTTATTTGAAAACAGGTTGTGTTTTAGCCAGGGAGATGGTACTTATTTCCTGGTGTCTGCGTTGGCTGGCAGGCTAGTGACACTTCCCCTGCTGCAAAAAAAAACAAAAAAAAACATAATTCTGGGACGCATTAGCAGGAGTATTGTAAGCAAGACACGAGAAGTAATTCTTCTGCTTTACTCTGTGCTGATATGGCTTCAAGTGTAGTATTGTGTCCAGTTCTGGATGCCACATTTGAGGAAAGATGTGGACAAATTGGAGAAAGTCCAGAGGAGAGCAACAAAAATGATTAAAGGGCTAGAAAACATGACACATGAGGGGTGATTGAAAAAACTGAGTTTGTTTAGTTTGGAGAAGAGGAGACTGAGAAGGAACATAACAGTTTTCAAGTGTATAAAAGGTTGTTACAAGGAGGAGGGAGAAAAATTGTTCTCTTTAACCTCTGAAGATAGGACAAGAAGTAATGGACTTAAATTGCAGCAAAGGCAGTTTAGGTTGGACATTCGGAAAAAACCTCCTAACTGTCAGGGTGGTTAAGCACTGGACAAAAATTGCTTTGGGAGGTTGTGGAATCTCTGTCATTGGAGATTTTTAAGAGCAGTTTAGACAAACACCTATCAGGGATGGTCTAGATAATACTTAGTCATGTCACGAGTGCAGAGACTGGACTTGATGACTTCTTGAGGACCCTTTCAGTTCTGTGATTATGGTCAGTAGGCTGGCCTATACATTTAAGACTATTGTTGATCAACAGCTGCATCCCCACTGATGTTAATGAGAAGTTTGTGTAAAGATCAAGGGTAGAACCTAGCTTTATGTGTAACTAAAATATTAATTTGTCATTATTTATTTAGCACCTTATTATCAATGAATGATACCACATGTTACAAAATATGCTTACCTTTTGACCACTGCTATTTGATGCCCTTTGATCCTCTTCCTTCTCCATCCTCCTGTACGCCTGAGTTCATATGAGTAATTGGACATGGGTGATGCCTTATTTTCTGGGGAAAAGAATTTGGCAAATGAATCAGCAGGCTGAAAACAGAATGACTCTTCCTGGCTAAGAAAAAGGGGAACACCCAGGGAACCATTTATAATGGACAAGATAACAATGGTTAAGATACATCAGGAATGTAAAGCTGAAGTAAAGAATAAGTAATGAACGGAAGTGAGTGGACAGAGCATGCTACACAGGGATTGGTTTCTACAAAGGGACTAAGCCAATACCAAAATGTCTAAAGCAATGTTAAGTATATACAATAAGATATGTAAACGTATATAAAGGAAGAGGTTTGCTGTGTAATTTTGGATGTGTGGTACGTCCTATAGCCACCCCATACACTTGAGTCTGATCAACTCAGCATAGCTTTGTTGTATGCCAAATAAAGGAACCTGAATGATGAGTTAAACTTGGGGAACAGACTAGAAGATGTCTTGGGTGAAACTCAACATAGTGGTGCTGTGATTTGGATCTGCTCATCTGAAGCAGATGGCTGTATGCTTTAAAGGCGCAAACCAACCCAGCACCAAGAAAAAACAGTGAATTAAAAGTAAACCCCAACCACCCAAATCCTATTTGAAAGTTCCATCCAATTTTTTTTAATGGGTTATTAATTATAAATTAAATTATGGTGAATGGTGTAGTGGCCATTCAAATGGTGTAGTGGCCATTCAAAAAATATCAAAACCTCCAACCATTAAAAGCCTATCCAAAAGGTCTGTTTAACTGTGGTGTAAATAAATGTTACTAAGGAAATAAAAACTTTATGATGGAGTTCTGTAAATAAAAAAAAGAGAGATTTAAATGTCCTACACTGAAAACAGGTCAAAATGGTTTAGCGTTATAACTTATTAAAATGTTGTATAAAAATGTTCAGTTTATTTATGTCAGTATTACTGAATTTTAACAATCTGCAGTTACCTAAACAATTGTGCCCACTAAAATTTAGTAAAATATAATTAAAAACTGTTAAAAAAACTTTCTAAATAAAAAATTTATACATTAGAATCATAAGACTGCCACGGTGGGAGACAACTACACCAGAGAAAAACTTAATAAGATTGGCACAAAAGCTAAATTATTTTAAATTGATATGTTATTTTAAAACCAACATAACATAAAAAATGCTATAAAATATGATGAAGTAATTCAATGGAAAATAGCAGCAAAAATACTGCATCCATTAAACAAAGTCAAAGCCTCATTAATAAAGTTATGTTAATTAAATAAAATATACATAATGTTATAATTGCTTTTTTAAAAGTACAAAATTATGTCATTGTGTTCTAATAACAACAACAACATTTGTAGTATGTGGAGGATACATGCTATGCAAAGTAAAAGTAAACTTGCCCTTTTTTATCACCATAGAAAAGTTAAAGTTTGTTACAAGAGAGGTGACAGCAGTTGGCTCAAGGAAAGAAAATTAGCAAGGGTACAATCCAGTACCATGAAGTTAAATGTGAAACCTCTGTAACCCATACAGTGTGAAATAAGCTTGCTTTCCCTCTGCAAGAATTGTTGTGAGACAATGCAAGGTCTGGAAAGCCCTGAGACTTGTACTGCTGTTTACACCTAGGGGACACTTACACACGGAGTTGCCAGCATGTGGGTTCACTCTGGGGGAAAAGTCTCCAAATTGCTCCAAATTGTTGAGATGCTTGGACACTGATAAAATAAAAACTGTCTGTGTGGATAATAACAAGTATCGTGTGGTGGCTGAAGAGGACTGCTTCTAGAATGTACCCAAGAAATATTATTTTAATTAGCTTATCTTCCATTTCACACCTAGGTTTTCTGTGGTAATAAATAAAAATATTTTTGTACTATTTTTATAATGTCATTAAAATAAAACAAAAGTTAAAATTACAGAAATTGCTTCTGTAAACTCTAATACATAAAGGAAAACAAAACTGGTAGAATGTAGTCTCACTTCTTAGGAGACAGGATTAGGATCAGTAGGCTGAAAGCAGAATGTCTGTAGTAGCTAAGAGAAGAGGGAATGCCAAGGAACCATTTACAATGGCCATGCCCCAAACTGAAGGGACCTATAGGTAGGAAGTAGCCCAACAAAGCAACTTAGACTCACTTCGAGGAGGATCCTTCTGATGTGGCTTCCCACAGGGCCCTGGGCTGGAACCCAGTGTAAAGAGAGAGCCTAGGTTCTCCTACCATGCTCCATTGGGGGCCTACATTTGAGGAAAGATGAGACCCAGATGTGAGTGGAAAGCCAAAGATCACCAGATTAAGGTCAGGAACTGGTACCTCTGTTGCTCTGTCAGAGAAGTAAGGGAGAAGAAGTTGGGTGCACTAACCATTAGGCCACTTGGTTTACTGAGTCCCCAATCATAGAAGGGAATTGGGAAGACTTTTTGTGCCTACCTGGAGAGAGAAATATAGCATATGCAAACTGGGAAAAGAACTTTCACATGTTGATATTGTCTTCTGATGAACATCAAATTAACAAGAAGAGAGTTTAATACTGTTGAAGGAGTAAAAAATCTGAATGTATTAAATTAATTAATAGGGTCCATAAGAATGTGCCTTCACTGGAATGCTATGTTCTTCACATTTCTGTTGCATTTTTCTTTCAATTTGACACAGATTTTTGTTTTCCAGTCCTATGCCTGAAATAACAGTGAAAAGACTGAAGATGGTGTGGTGATTACCATATTATCGGTTCAACTGAAAGTTCAAAATGTCTTTTATTATCAAAATGAAAATATACGGAAATGTTTTTGTGTTTGGTAAAACTTTGCCTGCTATATTTTTTCCCTAAATTTCAGTAATTGTTTAATGTAAAACCCATTGACGTCAATGGGAAGAGTCACTGTTAGCAAAAAGGCTTGTTTGTCTGCCTGAGATAGAATTTTGGATTTGCCTTTTTAATACTCATATCTTATACTAATATGTGTGAAGAACAATGAACAAAGACAGACCCTGTGTGTTGCATTTCCCACACCAGAAGGGGCTTTTAGTACAATGGGAAGAGATAAGGGATAGAGCAGTTAAAGTGTTACAGGGCATGGTGGGAGTATAATATACAAGCATACACTAGAAGGCTGCCTGGCTCGTCTCTCAAGCCAAGGTCAAGCAACCAGTTAGGAGGGGGAAGGAGGGATGGAGGGGAGGCATAAGAAACACTTAAAGCGAAAGAAAAGCCTGGCCTTGGCCAAAATACAATCTCACTCCTTACCCATTCCATGGGATACAAAAGAGGTAGGACGAAGACCCTAGACTCACGACCCTCCAGAATGGAACATGACCATAAGTTGTAAGGGGTGTGACTAGGGGCATAGACTGCAGGTATATTTGGGCCTGCTAAGAAGGAAGAGGTGGGAATTGGGAATATGGAATAAGGAATGGGGAGTGGGAATGGGGAACAGGAACACAGGCAAGGCTCTGTAGCATCAGAGCTGGGAATGGAACATTGGGAAACAGACTCTGCTAGTGTGTAGAGCTATGAATATGCTTGCTTGGAATTAACCCCAATAAACATCAAATTGTTTGCAATTTGGACTTCTGGTCTTCTGCTTTCTGTCTGTGTGACAAGAACCAGGGGAGAGGGTGAAGGAAAAGTCCTCTAACAGTTACACTGATTTTAATGGACTGTGGATCAGGCCCTATATGACTGTAAGTAAGAAACTGGAAGGTAAAAACAACGAGCAAACTGTAACTGAATATGAAACCGTGAATATGTCAGTAAATCTAACTCTTATTTTAAACATACATTTAAAGGAAAAAACCCAACAACCCACCACATTTTAAATAAATCCAGGGAACATCAAAATTGTTACTTGAAAAAAAAGTAGTGTTCAGAGAATCTTACTTTAGCAGTACATTTTTATATAAAACTTATATACTGCAAGCTTAATTCTGGATGTTAAATACATATACTGAAACTGAAATACTTATCAGATTAGCTGTCACCTATAATCCTTTTGTGCTTTTATCTCCCAAATCAGATATTTTATATAAAAAACCCAAGTACACTGGAGATTTAAAATTGGAATCTCAGGACAACCTACAGCTTGGCTCTAAGAAACTTTCATTGTACTTGGATATATTGGTTAATGGGACAAGGTTAGCTATCCAGTGTGACAACCAGTCGTTGGTGATCAGCCAGTAAATCTCGTATATTTATTGGATCAGTTAAGACATTGTGAAGTACTGAAAATACTATCCGCAGACACTGTTTTCATAAGGTTTCTACTTCTAATGTTTGTTCAGGATAAGTTTGGGTAAAAAAATATTTGAATGTTTAGTTGTTTGTCTACACTAAATCTCCATGTCTTTTTGAAGTTTGTTCGACTGAAATGGAAGCTATTTCCCTTTTCTATTTTAGTCTACTGTCCTCGGAACAATAATCGAATTTTTTGAGGTCCAGCCACTCCATGTGGCTACTCCTAGGTCTACAAGTAAAAGCTCTAATATAAACTTCTCCATAACTTGGAGATATATAAATCCTGTGGTGGGGACAAGCTCTGGAATCTCCCTGCATGTGTCAGTGGGGGAGCTGCTGGAGCCTTTCCCCACTGCCAGAGCCTTTTCCCACTGCTGGAGCCTTTCTGAATGGCAGGGAAAGGCTCTTGCACCACGGAGGCAGCAGGATCCTACACTGCTAAATACAGCAGTGTGTATGATGGATTTTCTGCTTGGGTTCATAGAGAGCTTGGTAGGGTACATACCCTAAGGGTTCAGGTATGTCTTTACTTGTGTAAGCCATGCCTCACCATCTACACTGCTATTTATACCCATACTGGGGGTGGAAGCGCACAGTAAATGTACTGTACTCATGTGCCATAGGAAGTGTTGAGTGTGGACTTACCATATATAGAACTGATTAAACTATTCATTGCAAATAATTCATTCACTGGATTCTACGCTCTTTTCTGTTTGCAAATGGTCTATGAATTGATCCTGGGTTTTTTACAAATGTTCATAATTATTCAACAAATAATTTTATGAGCATATTTAGCCTATTGATTTTGAGAGCTGTTTGCAGTGAATGCTCACTCGTATATTCAATATTAATAATTTGATTTGCAATCTGTATGACTCATCACCCATGCCATATCATATGGCTTCTCTTGTCTCTGATTTAACACTTATAAACAGCAGAAGTGTCTCACAAAATCATTGTGATAGTGAATCTTTTTTCAGGGAGAACTAAGGATCACTGGAGGGGATAGCTTTTTTAAACTCTATCATTCTCAACTTTCTTTTCATAGCTTGCTGGTGAGTGCAATTCAGATAAAGCGCAGATCTCCTTGTTCAGGCTTTTCAACTACTTGATGAGAAGGATGGCTTTTGTTGTTCCAGACAATGTTCAGATATCCCAGGCCCAAATTTTACAGTTGCAACCAACACACAATATACTGGAATGGCCCTTTTGCAAGGTTTCTGTGGTCATTTTTGGCTCAGTGGCAAAGACACTCATGGCCATTTCAGCTACAAGGACAATTGACCAGATTGTCACAGGTGGTCAACTTCAGTAGAAATACCCTCACAGATTGAATGTATAATACACCCCAACATGGGTGCACCATCATAGACAGTGCTGGAAGATGCTCGAAAGATGTGATCTCTCTCCTATATCAGTAGCTGCCATGTTTTGGGCTTTTCATCAGCTTCTGTGGGGATGTCATGACAAGCTTGCTACAAAGTTGTGGATCTATAGAACCTCTGTTATACAAACTCTGGTGTATGGAAGTGAAACATGGGTGGAGAGAGAGTATGAAGAACATCAGCTTCTCAATGTCTTCATCAGGTTCTCCATATCTAATGGTAGTACAAGATCAGAAATGAGGAAATTTGAAACCAAACCAAGCAACTGCCTCCATCGGTCCTGGTACAATATCAGCAGCTTTCTTGGTTTGGAGTATTTTAAGAATGGAAGACCAACAAATTCCAAAGTGTGTGTACCAAGGAATGTTGCTGTATGGCCAGAGATCACATGGGCACTAAAAGCTTCTGTGTTGTGACAAGATTGCCAATGATGGACATAAACTGAATATGCAAACCTTGCCAGAGATTGATCCAGGGGGTGCTTGATTTGCCAGGAAGCCACAGCCCTTTGTGATTTGGGATGATGATGATGACTGGAAAAGGATGGAGAAAGGGAGGAAATAATCAGTCTAATAAACGTTGCACCGTGAAGGTCCAACCATACATAGAGATTGCACCTCCAGGAGGCAAATTATGTCTACACATGCAAAACCTACTAAAGCCACATTTTATGTCTGAATATTTCCTCGTGTTAGCAAAACCCTGATCACCATAACATATTGATTTTGCTCTAGATTGTTTCACCAAGATATGAAATCTTTGTTCAAGGTTAATATTTGCATTGTCTGCAAAATCCCAAAGGCATATTAGCTTAGCATAGTTTTAATTTTAGCTTGTGTGCTTCGTGTTTATGTACATTTTTAGTAGCAATTAATTACTGACACCATTTTACATACATTTGCATTAGTATTTTTTATTCCTTAAGGTTTTGTCTGTCATAATGAACTAAAACAGCACCGTGATCAAAGTGATCTCAAATCTGCACGATGTACTCTCTGTCGATTAGTATTTAGAAATAGAAATGGAATGTTTGTAATGAGCTTTTCTCCTGTTTTTCTCTTCCTTGGAAATCTTTGAATTTCTAAGTCCTGTTATGCTACTGGGGAATTGAAGTTGTTCAGGTGGACCTCCAGCTATCAGTAGACTGGGAAATGGAGAGCTGCAGAATACTTTGGTTGCTTTTTAGAGCATTGGTAATTCCTCTGCTTGGAAAGCATACTTTTTTGTATTTTTTCAGTTATTTTTTGTAACAGATTGTAAAATCAAATGTTCCTATTATATTAATAAACAAAATATTGTTGTCAAGCAGTTAGGATTGCTATATCCACAAAATAACTGACACACACCACAAAAGCAAGGAAATGAAGACATAGGCCACACAACAGTCCTTCTCCTCCATCCACAGGCAGACACCTTTCCATTGCCACTGCTATTATCCACCACAGACCAGTTACCGTAATCTTAACTCTGACTGCTTTTTGCTCTTTTACACACACTCTTTTAATAGATTTCTCTTCCCCAGCACTAGTAGTTGTGGCTGTTAGGGGCTGTAGTTGCTGTGTTGTTAGGGGATAGTTTGGTAAAGGGTTGTGCTTAGAAGATCAGTTAAAAAGAGAACAGTCAATCCTAACTAAGGCTTAATCCCCCATATACACTACTTAATCCCTAGTTAGAACTTGTTATATAGTTTATGGTAGTTTTAGCCATGGTTAAGTGTGTCTCTGGGTGAAGGAGAAGATGGTATGTAGTATTAGGTAGCTTAACTTTTGATTTTCTTGCATTTATGGGTGCGTGACAGGTATATTGTGTGTTGTGCAACCCTAACTGCTTCATAATGGATATTTGTATATTAGCCTTCTTTGTTTTGTTTTTTTAGTGTTTAATCAGGAGTGGAGGTGGGGAGCTGCAGACCTGCTGGAGGTAGAAGCACAACAGCTAATAGAGACTATTTTGCCAGCCACTGTACAGAACACCTTTGCTGTAGTAGGATAAAATCTGACAGAAAAGTGTGAGTCCTGAGGGAGAAGGATTTTTCTGTTCTCATCCCTGGTCAACCAATCAGGCTTTTGTGTTCCCAGCCCCAAATAACCCAATTTACATGTGCCTCTCCCAGGTCAGTCAGGATTATATGCACCTGACCCAATCAATCAAATTTAGAGACAGTGCATAATGTGAATAATGGCTAAAAATGACCCTAAATCTGATATAGAGAAACAAACAAGCTCCCTCTTTTACCAGTTCTCAGGTTTCACCCCAGTCCTGAGTTTTGTATAGATAGATACAAAATTTAAGAGATATAAGTCAGAAATGTAAAGCAGGACTGCCATTGATAAATTTCAGTCAAATTTTCAAAGTCTTCTAATTAAAAATGTGTGAGAAGAAACCACTCCAAAACTAAACACAAAATTCAAATGGAACCAAAACTAACCATGTGTAAAATTTCACACCAGTTGGCCATCAAACTTTAGACATAAGTTCATGCTCCATTTTAAGCCCATTTTAGATTGCAGCTAGAGTTATTGGTAGGGTTAGCGGAATTAAATTTTTATATTTTATCATTTTGATAGATAACATCAATGTGTATTTTTGAGTATTTTATTTAGGGCTGTATCTATTTAAATTTTCACAATTGCAGGAGTTTATGGGCATATCAGACAATTATTCAATGACAGTAGACACTGAAATTCAAAAAATTGAAGCTTGGAAATCATTAAAAGACAAACTGTCAATATCACATTACAATAGAATGTAAATATTCTTAAAGAAACAAATCAGACCTGTTTTTGCTATTCATTCACTAGTCCATTTGTTAGAAGACTAATTCTAAAGTCCAAATTACTGGATTTTGATGCTAATAAATTCTCAAGCAGCATTTTCCTTACTTTACCTTTCTGTACATTTAGATTATTATCAGTAGAAATATTTTTCATCAGTTTGTATGTGTACGGTAAAATCGAGGTTTACCAATATTTGCTGATAAATATTTAATCTTTCCATGCCTAGCTATAGAGATGATAACAGATGTCCCCATAATTCTAAAAACATCTTAAAACACAGCAAATATCATTGCATGGCTGTATTTTAACATCTCAATTTTGAATTTTCTCATGATTTTTGATGCTTTTAATATAGCTGAACAATCTCATTAGAGTGCTTCAAATAAATGAAGACATTAGAGGAGATCTGCAACATTAAACCAACCATTCAGCTAAAATGTGAATATTAATCCTTAAAAAGCATTTATAAAACATATTTAGTGCCATAATTGAATAATGCTTAGGCTATTAACTATTATAAAACTTGAAATAATTACAGCCCATTAAATTTTGCTATTAGTGACTTTTTTTAAAAAAAAGTGAAATTAAACTTTCACTAATTATTGTGCTCCACTCAAAAATTAATAACAATGTTGAAGTTTAAAAGAGGTAGATTATCTGTATATATCTTTTTGCATGAAGTGATGCTGCAAGTGGTCTATACACTAGCAGAATACCCATATTGAGACAGATCCAACTTTCAGTTTACATGGGTGTAATCCCATTGAAATCATCCCAGGTTTTATCCCACTATTTATACACTACATTGGCTCACTCAAAACATACTTCATGAGATGCTGTGCTGCACCTCTTAGAGGTACAGCATAAAACACAGTCCATGGAGAAGGTGACACTAAAGTGTTTTTAAACCATCTTTGTACACTCCTGATCCTGGGTTGTTCTAGTGGCTGGAGTAGCTACAATCCTAATTTAGACAGCCCTCAAGGGTAGTCTAAATTATGGCAGTCTCCTCAGGCTAGTCTATGGGCCAAAGGTCTATTCAGACTCTTCACTGCACTGTGTGGTATGGCCCCACACCTGTCATGTCCTTCCTGCCCTGACAAGGTACCTACACTGCTGCTTGTGAGGTGGCTCTCGGAAGGCAGACTTACTGCTGTCTTCTGCAGTTCATGCTCCAGGGGAATTCTCCCCCAGTTCTGGCCGCCCCTCTGCGTAGGAGCTGGAGAGGGGACATGCTGCTGTTTCCGAGAGCTGCTTAAGGTAAGCGCTGCCTGGAGCCTGCACCCCTTACCCCATCCTGAACCCCAATCCCCTGTCCTAGCCCTGATCCCCCTCCGAACCCCTCAGTCCTGGCCCATAGCACCCTCCTTCACCCCCAACCCCTCATCCCCAGCCCCACCCCAGAGCCCCCAGCCAGAGTCCTCACCCCCAACACACCCCAACCCCCTGCTCCAGCCTGGAGCCCCCTCCCACACCCTGAACTCTTCATTTTTGACCCTCCGCCACAGCCCGCACCACCAGCCAGAGCCCTCACCCCTCCTGCACCCCAACCCCCAATTTCTTGAGCATTCATGGCCCAACATACAATTTCCATACCCAGATGTGGCCCTTGAGCCAAAAAGTTTGCCCACCCCGCTTTACATTGTTCTGTCCCTTTTACATAGCATAGGGAGGAAGGGCAAGAATGAGGATTTCACCCTCTATGTTTTGCCTGCTGCGGTTTTTATATTTGAAGTTGGGTGCAAATGAAGCTAATTAGCTCTCTCCCCCCCCTTGTGTTGTTTAAGCTCCTGATCCAAAAAGTTTTCTGCTTAAGCATCATCTAATCAAGTGTTGATGTTTCAAGAAAATCATCTGAAATACATTTGCAGATATTGTTGTTTTGATTTATGATTAAATAAATGTTTATTATTGTTGTTCATCAGCATACATCTAAGTTGAGGGCTACAGTTCTCTGGTTCCTTAGCATTCTGGAACATGATGACTGACAATGCTAGAAAGAACGGCAATAGATATCTGCTGGGTTGAACTTGGGGTTTTGTTTCTCATTTGGTGGATCCATCAAATAAAGTTAACTTAAATGTGACCAGTGAAAATGAAAAACACACAAAGCCTTGGACACAGAGGATATTAATTTAAAATTGAAACATTACTCACATTGATCACGTCTTGTATTGTCAACTCACAATGCCTTAGAAGTTGCTGTGAGTTGGGTGTCACATAGTAATTCTCTTTTGGGAGCGTGATGGAGGAGATTTTTTTCTTATAATTATGTTTTATCATCTGATGTGAGTCCAGTTTTAAGTTCTTTAGCATCAATCAGAAATAGGTTAGTTGTGAGGAAAAAATACTTTCTTCAAAAACAGCCAATTTTTGTCAGGAGCCAAAGTAGTTTCAAAGGAGCTGGAAGCAACAAAAGTGGAAATGGGATACTTTAAAATGCTTAAAGTGACTAAAGCCAGTAGTGACTAAAAAGTATATACATTTTAAAACAACAGATTAGAATATTTTCCCACTCTTACCTACATGTTAATTTATTCTACTAGAAAGCTGATGTGGCCAACAAACTGCAAGCAAAGGGATTATGTTGTGTAACCCTATTGGAGGGGGTGCTCCTGATATACCACACTGAGTATTTAGGGGACTCACCCCTGGACTACAGAATCAATGACTACATAGGCTCAGGGCTCTGTTGACCAGATTGCCAAGAATCCAGGGTAGAGATAGAACCAGCTAAACGCACTACCAGAACCAATCATAAACTAGAGCTCAGAGACAAAACAGAGAGGTCCTTTCTACCCTTCATATCCCTATCTAAGGGAAGACTTTGAGTCCTTTTGGGATTTCTGAGACATTGAACTGTGTCCTCTCAGAAGAGACCAAAAACTCAAGAGGATGAGGAGCATCATGGTCAGGCTACAAGAGCCAGCCTAACAGCATATTGGAATCCAGAACAGAGAGCTACAAGGACAATCTTACCATCCTTGGCATGGATACTTTGTCAGAACACCCACATTTATTTATTTTGCAATTTTGTTTTATGCAGGCCACTGACTTCAGTGCTGCACCACCCACCAAAGACTGAGCCTAAACTCACTCTTTGCCTAGGCAGATGCTGGGAAGGAAAGCAGGGTGGTTTATATTGGCTGTAAATGTTGGGAGGGATGGGATTTAGGTATTGTCATTTTTGTCTTTTATTATCTTAATGCTCTTTTCCACTGTCCCTTATCCTGAGTTTCCCATACCTAATAAAGCCCCAGTTACTATTTTATTACCCTAAGATTTGTGTTAGCTATTTTATTATTGTGTGTTCTGACTGACTCCAAATTGTGTGTTAAATACTTTCCCAAAGGATAGGTCTGTGTTCTCTGCACTACAAGGGGTTTCCTTGGGTGAAGACACCAGGCACCCTTATAAGTGGACCCATAACCCTAAGGAGAAGAGAGAGAAAGCTGCAGCTATGCCTCAGGGCTCAGGTTACAGATGTACAAATATGCCACTTCTTGGAATTCTTGTCAAACCAAAAAGGTTCAGTTTTATTTTTCAGGTCTATTTCATGGGCACGATGGTAGACATGATGGCCAAGTACTTTTGGAAACTACCTGGATTTCAATTCACATCAACACATACATTAGATTGCAATATGATATTGATGTGGCGTCAAGGTTCTGCATGAATGTGGGATGGTTGGATTAGTTTCAAGGTGTAAAGTAAAAAAAAATTATGTAATACATCTCAAACACTTGCCAATAAAGCTTTTATGCCGCATGACACCATGAGGCATTCTGTATACCACATTTGACATAGAAACTATTTAAAAAATGTTTTTTTAGTTTTAAATATTTTTATTTGTATTGTTTTTGTACCCTCCTGTCTGTAAAGCAAGTGCCTTAATTTCATCAGCCGAAATGTTCAGGACAGGAGAGAGAAGAAAAAAAATTACTGATGTTTTATAAACCACTAAAATATTTTTCCAGATATACCTTAGAGGTGGGTGGAAAATACATTTTCCACCCCCATATGGAAAGTTTTGACTTTGACAAAATATTTTGGCTGAAATTCAAAAATTTCAATTCAGAAATGCTAGCATAGTGTCTCATGCGACTTGTAGTTCAAATACCTCATTCCCTGATTCTCCTCTATGGAACATGCTTCCTGGAAAAACTACATTTCACATGATACATCACCTCTAAACCTTTTGCTGAGCTGAGTACATCACAGGATTCCCTGACTGTGAAATGTAGTTGGTCTGGGGAACAATTCAGCCCATAGAAGAGAATGAGGCACTTAATCTACAACTGTCTGAGGCCCTGCAGTGACATTTCTGAATCAAAATTTCATTGTGTGTTTAGCTTTTCAATAAAAAGTTGAAATTTTCCATGGAATGCAGACACTTTCCATGAAAAACTGTTTAGATGAAAACCTAATTTTGAAGGAACATTTTCAACCAGCCCTAATAATAATGATTTTTAATATGTGCTCTCACAATATTAAAAGGGCCAGACACAAAAAATATTTATTCCCTGATCTCATTTTGTGAAAAAGTCTTTTTTTCCAGTTGAAGAGGGATAAAGACAAAAACTCATTTCTTCCTTTCTAATGAGATGAAGCTTCTATTTCCAGCACAAATATGTCATAGGATACCAAACTTCATAATACTCACTTGTTCAGGACTCAATATTGCTTTTCCTGAACTTCAGACCATTGTTATTTTGTGAGGAAATTTCTGAGTTTGGAGCAGGGGGAGAGTTAAGAAGTGTCTAGCTGAGGGTTTTGGGTTTTTTGGGGGGAGGGGTTGTTTTCAAATGGCAGGTCTTTAAAAATGCTCATAGACTTGAAATATTAGAAGTAATCTCAGGAGGAGGAGGATTAGTGGACAGAGTGCAGGTGAAGCAGTCGAAGATAGTTAATACTAATAAATACCTACTACATAGAATTATAGAAATGTAGGGAGGTAAGGGACCTTGAGAAATCATCTCCTCCGTTCCCCTGCACTGAGGCAGGATTTTCAGTTGTTATCCTCTGGACTTTCTCCAATTTGATCACATCTTTCTTAAAATCTGGTGTGCAAAACTGGACACAGTACTCCAACTGAGACCTCCCTCGTGCCAGGCAGTGCGGGACAATTAACATTAATTGTGTTAAGCAGGTGGTCATGATGAACCTTTTTAATGAAGACTGAAGGAAAATAGGCATTATACACCTCAGCCTTTTTGCTGTTTTCCACTATTAGCTCTCCTTCCCTGTTAAATAATCAACCTACTCTTTCCTTTGTCTTTTGCTTGCTCAATGCATGAATAGAAAGCTTTTATTGTTTTTGTCATTTCCTAAGTGTAACTCATTTTGCTCTTTAGCCTTCCTGATTTTGTCCCTACATGCTTGAGCTATTCTTTTGTACTCATCTTTTGCAATTTGTCCATGTTTCTACTTTTTATAGGATTCCTTTTTGATTTTCAGGTCATTAAAGAGTTTCTGATGCAGCCTTATTGAGCTCTTTTTTCCCCCTACCTATCTTTCCTTCTTAATGGTTAATTTGTCAATGTGCCTTCAATCTTGTCTCTTTGAGAAACTGCCTGCTCTCCTGAACTCCCATAGATTTCCTTCCCATGGGACCTTCTACTACTTCTCTTCTTCTTCAGTGCTTAGCCAACCATTCAGCCATAGCGATCGTTTGCAAAGGCTTGATGGCCTGTGTGATACATGAAGGGGGTGGGGGGAGTAGCTCACTTTGATGGACACCCAGCCAGCCAATTAGCTGTCAAAACCCTCTTGGTCTGTTCTCTGCTTGCTTTACCTGTAAAGGGTTAACAAGCCCACAGGTAAAAGAAAAGGAGTGGGCACCTGAGCCAGTGGGAAGGCTAGAACTTTTAAAAAAACTTCCCCTTTGTCTGTTGTTCTCCAGAGAAGGAGACATGGAACAGCAATGCTATAAGCAGCAATGCTGTGTAAGGCTTGAATCAGGTAAAGAAATTCATCTTCCATACCTAGAAGAAATCACTGGACAGGGCATGTTTAAATAGATGTGGTTAGGTTTATTTCTTTATTTTGGCTTTTGGATCTCCTCTGTGCTAACCCCAGATGCTTTTGTTTTGCTTTGCAAGAAAGCAATTTTGGGTGCTTAATTTTTTGGGATTGCTCTTTTAAAATCTAGCAAAAGCCTAAGTTCCAGGTGCATTTTCTTCCTTTTTGTTTTTAATAAAATTTACCTTTTTTTAAGAACAGGATTGGATTTTTGGTGTCCTAAGAGGTTTGTGCATATGCTGTTTGATTAGCTGGTGGCAACAGCTAATTTCCTTTATTTTCTTTCTCAGCTCTTCCCCAGAGGGGATATGTGTGTGAAAGGGCTTGAGGGTACCCCACAGGAAGGAATTCCCAAGTGCTCCTTCCTGGGTCCAAGGGTTTTTTTTGCATTTGGATGGTGGCAGCGTTTACCAAGCCAAGGTCAGAGAAAAGCTGTAACCTTGGGAGTTTAATGCAAGCCTGGAGTGGTAAGTATTAATTTTTAGAATCCTTGTGGGCCCCCACCTTCTGCACTCGAAGGGACAGAGTGGGGAATCAGCCCTGACAGCCTGAGAGTCCAACATCAGAACAGACTTGATGAATCCATGTAATAGATGGTCTGCCTCTGGGCTGCCTCCATCTCTCGGTTGGTGGAACCTTATTCTGAAATTGTTAAAGTCTGTTTTATTGGAAGTCCCTTTTCAACCATCTCTGTTTATGGTGCAAAAATTCCTAAATATTCAAGACTCAAGACATCAAAGTGACCAGAACAGTCTTGTTTGGCAAGGGCAACACAAGCTGTTGCCCCTGCCCTTTTCTCTCTCTGGGACACTGATTCATCAGTATCCAGCTCTATCCTGGCCTAACAATCAAATGCATTGCAAACTGCTCTGATAACTTTGTGAGTGTCGTAGTTCTGTAGACATTTGGAGATTCACATCAGGAGGTTCAGGTGACAGCAATCATTGGATAAAACAATATTGGGTACTTGGGAGATAAAAGGTAATCACACTGGACCCATATGTCTAGATTGTATCTTTAGGATATGGCCCTGTGTTGAGAGTGGTGTGGAACCATATCAACTAAGGAAGGTGATATTCCTCAAGGGGGAATCATCATCATTCTTTAGCCCCTTGGTGGGTACAGAAAGCAATGCTATTCTTTAGGTCATGACCTTGTCTCTTCCATGCCCTTCCACCATTCCGTTTTTGGATGCTATGTGACACCAGTAAACATGCCTGTGCTTGTCGGAACACAGTGACAGCAACTATGGTGGCTCTTAGTATAGGCCACGTAGTGAGGAGCACCCAACCCTTTTCCTCTTGTACAGTTAGCTGGGGGACAGCCACCCTAGACCATTGTGACATTCCCCAGGGTAAAATCTGGACTGTTGAACATCTCTGTCCCCTCAATTCTCCATGCCTTTACACTTCTTTGCAGTAAGAGCCACCACTCCTGGTCCTGCTCACACACAGCCTGCAGAATGCAAAATCTCTCCCTGAATTATAGGAATGTTTCTAGTAAGTCACTTCTGAATTACACTGCAGAGCAATGTCAATCAACTCTCAGACCAGATCTGGCCCCAGAAATGTGTGTCTTGTACTGCCCAGCACCCTCCTGGACAATACAAACTCACAGAAAGTCTGTCATTGCATCCAAGGAAAGTGATATGTACAGGCTCTGTTATCTCAATTGAAGATTCCCAACACTTCAATGCAAACACACACTGGTTTAGATAAAACAATATTTTTTTAAACTGCAGAAAGATAGATTTTATGTGATTACAAGAAACGAGGCATGACATTCAAAACTGGTTACAAAGAAAATAAGATAAACCACAAGCTAGTAAATAACTTAACAAGCTAAGTGAATTTAGAAGCAAAAAGGCTTCTCTCACCATAAGTTTACAGCAGCCTGGCTGGACGGGTTCAGCCAGGACCTCCCCTTCCCAGTTCAATTATACTACTTTTTTCTTTCAAGTATTTTTGTTGTTGTGAATAGAGATGAGGGGAGAGATGTGGTGTGTGTTATGTGCATTCTCTATTCTTATACCATTCTCCCCTCTTTGAGGATTAATTCCGGCTTTTTTAACTGCTAATATGTAAAGTTTTCGCTCATACCCTCCTTCTGCCAAAGAAAGGTTGCTTAACTAAGCGATAGCCCACTTGATATCGTCGATACCTGGCCGGGACCTCAGTTGTGTCTTTTGTCTCTGGTTTGGGTCTGCCTTTCTAACTTGAAGCATGTTACAGCAGTGTTATACAGCAGAATCTTATAATTTTATTTACAATGTTGCCACACACATTTTACCTGGATAATAATGCAGGTTATGAGTTTTCAAATGATATTTCACAAGGCACACTCTGTACAAAATATATCATAGTCTTGTGAAAATGGTGAACATAATGGTATAGACTGTCACAACTACAGAATTTACTCAGGCTTAAATTTCTCAGCCAGCCTCCTTTTTAGCAATTTTCACCTTAAGGACACAATTCCAGAAAGTGCTGGAGCTGAAGAAGCAGTGGGCCTCTTCAGATTAGGCCTCATAAAGTCTACTACATCTTTTGCATTCTGCTTATAAATACAGACCCCCCCACTCAATCCATGCTACCAGCCAGGCATACTTCAACAAAAGGAGAGTTGGCAGAGTGTGGAAGACCAAAAAGAATAATACTAGCCTTCTAAAAATGTGGTAGTAACAAAATCCCTCCAAAACCACACTTCCGAATTATCTATGAAAATCGTATGTTGCTAACAAATCTGCCATTTTATTGGCAGCAGATCTTCGATTTTATTGTGCTAACATTCATAAGTGAATCCATATATTATGTAATAATTGGACTGTTGCTAATTATAATAATTATATTGAGCCAGACAATAACATTGTTTAATTACAGTCATTAAGTGCTCTGTTCTGAAGCATTCCTGCCACAATTCTAACTTGTCTTGTACTAACTAGAAACTCAAGATTTTAGGAAATTCAATCTAAAATCCTCAAGGGAAGATTCAGTCAAAAATGTCTTTATGGTACAGCTGGTGGAACTATACAGGAAGTGGATAAACACACTGCATTTGACCATCCCACCTTTATAGAGCAAGCACCCTTACCTGGTTCATCTCTATTAGGCTCCCACAATCCAGATCTTTTCATTATTTGCTTACTTCATCTTATCTTACTTCCTTGTTTATTCATTATTATGGCTACTATTGTTCTTGTCTTACCAGTGGAGGGGAGGTCACACTAGCATCTAGACATGGGCAACAATCATATGTTCTTTTTGATACTGCTTTTTCATCTTTATTCTCCAATGAAAACTCTTTCCGTCTCCCTGCTAGTCACCATAGCACTTTTTCTTTCACCAGCAGGTTGGGCAATGTATGGACTCCTTCAAGACTTCCATCAATGACAATCCATGGATTTGCCTAGTAGAATTGTTCACTTGTGACTCTTCAATCTAGAAAAAATGTGCATCGTGTCTATGATGTAGCAGGAGTGTGCAGCCTACACAGTTCTCCAGGTTGCTAACCTCATACCACCTACAGAGAGCATACTTTTCAACACTCAGCCCACCCCAACCCACTCAACCCTTTTTTGTTTTTTGTTGGCATTGGGATTCAAGGTATTCAAATGTTTTTGTATCTATTTATTTATATAGTTATTCTCCGTAGCCTATACTGATTGCTAATAGGGTGTGTATGTTTTGTGCGCAAGACAGAGAGAGAGAGAGAATAAAAAAGCTGCTTTGTGCTGATTTTTCCTGGCAGCACACAATATCTTTAAGGCCAATTTAACCAGCTATAGGGGGATTCCCCCAGTATAAGGATTCCCCTGAGCTGCTGAGAAGAGTTACAAAGGGACCTCACAAAACTGGGTGACGGAAATGTTGATAAATGCAAAGTAATGCACATTGGAAAACATAATCCCAACTATACACATAAAATGATGAGGTCTAAATTAGTTGTTACCATTCAAGAAAGAGATCTTGGAGTCACTTTGGATAGTTCTCTGAAAACATCCACTCAATGTGCAGCAGCAGTAAAAAAAAAAAGTGAACAGAATGTTGGGAATCATTGAGTTAACCAAATGACATCAATAGGCAGCACATTTAAAACAAACAAAAGGAAGTATTTCTTCACACAGCGCACAGTCAACCTGTGGGACTCTTTGCCAGAGGATGTTGTGAAGACCAAGACTATAACAGGGTTCAAAAAGTAACTAGATAAGTTCATGGAGGATGTTCATCAATGGCTATTAGCCTGGATGGGCAGGGATGGTGGCTCTAGTCTCTGTCTGCCAGAAGCTGGGAATGGGCAACAGGGGATAGATCACCTGATTATTACCTGTTCTGTTCATTCTCTCTGAAGTATACAATCATAGAATCATAGAATCATAGAATCATAGAATATCAGGGTTGGAAGGGACCCCAGAAGGTCATCTAGTCCAACCCCCTGCTCAAAGCAGGACCAATTCCCAGTTAAATCATCCCAGCCAGGGCTTTGTCAAGCCTGACCTTAAAAACCTCTAAGGAAGGAGATTCTACCACCTCCCTAGGTAACGCATTCCAGTGTTTCACCACCCTCTTAGTGAAAAAGTTTTTCCTAATATCCAATCTAAACCTCCCCCACTGCAACTTGAGACCATTACTCCTCGTTCTGTCATCTGCTACCATTGAGAACAGTCTAGAGCCATCCTCTTTGGAACCCCCTTTCAGGTAGTTGAAAGCAGCTATCAAATCCCCCCTCATTCTTCTCTTCTGCAGGCTAAACAATCCCAGCTCCCTCAGCCTCTCCTCATAACTCATGTGTTCCAGTCCCCTAATCATTTTTGTTGCCCTTCGCTGGACTCTCTCCAATTTATCCACATCCTTCTTGAAGTGTGGGGCCCAAAACTGGACACAGTACTCCAGATGAGGCCTCACCAATGTCGAATAGAGGGGAACGATCACGTCCCTCGATCTGCTCGCTATGCCCCTACTTATACATCCCAAAATGCCATTGGCCTTCTTGGCAACAAGGGCACACTGCTGACTCATATCCAGCTTCTCATCCACTGTCACCCCTAGGTCCTTTTCCGCAGAACTGCTGCCTAACCATTTGGTCCCTAGTCTGTAGCTGTGCATTGGGTTCTTCCGTCCTAAGTGCAGGACCCTGCACTTATCCTTATTGAACCTCATCAGATTTCTTTTGGCCCAATCCTCCAATTTGTCTAGGTCTTTCTGTATCCTATCCCTCCCCTCCAGCGTATCTACCACTCCTCCCAGTTTAGTATCATCCGCAAATTTGCTGAGAGTGCAATCCACACCATCCTCCAGATCATTTATGAAGATATTGAACAAAACCCGCCCCAGGACCGACCCTTGGGGTACTCCACTTGATACCGGCTGCCAACTAGATATGGAGCCATTGATCACTACCCGTTGAGCCCGACAATCTAGCCAGCTTTCTACGCACCTTGTAGTGCATTCATCCAGCCCATACTTCTTTAACTTGCTGACAAGAATACTGTGGGAGACCGTGTCAAAAGCTTTGCTAAAGTCAAGAAACAATACATCCACTGCTTTCCCTTCATCCACAGAACCAGTAATCTCATCATAAAAGGCAATTAGATTAGTCAGGCATGACCTTCCCTTGGTGAATCCATGCTGGCTGTTCCTGATCACTTTCCTCTCATGCAAGTGCTTCAGGATTGATTCTTTGAGGACCTGCTCCATGATTTTTCCAGGGACTGAAGTGAGGCTGACTGGCCTGTAGTTCCCAGGATCCTCCTTCTTCCCTTTTTTAAAGATTGGCACTACATTAGCCTTTTTCCAGTCATCCGGGACTTCCCCGGTTCGCCACGAGTTTTCAAAGATAATGGCCAATGGCTCTGCAATCACAGCCGCCAATTCCTTCAGCACTCTCGGATGCAACTCGTCCGGCCCCATGGACTTGTGCACGTCCAGCTTTTCTAAATAGTCCCTAACCACCTCTATCTCCACAGAGGGCTGGCCATCTCTTCCCCATTTTGTGATGCCCAGCACAGCAGTCTGGGAGCTGACCTTGTTAGTGAAAACAGAGGCAAAAAAAGCATTGAGTACATTAGCTTTTTCCACATCCTCTGTCACTAGGTTGCCTCCCTCATTCAGTAAGGGGCCCACACATTCCTTGGCTTTCTTCTTGTTGCCAACATACCTGAAGAAACCCTTCTTGTTACTCTTGACATCTCTGGCTAGCTGCAGCTCCAGGTGTGATTTGGCCCTCCTGATAACATTCCTACATGCCCGAGCAATATTTTTATACTCTTCCCTGGTCATATGTCCAACCTTCCACTTCTTGTAAGCTTCTTTTTTATGTTTAAGATCTGCTAGGATTTCACCATTAAGCCAAGCTGGTCGCCTGCCATATTTACTATTCTTTCGACTCATTGGGATGGTTTGTCCCTGTAACCTCAACAGGGATTCCTTGAAATACAGCCAGCTCTCCTGGACTCCTTTCCCCTTCAAGTTAGTCCCCCAGGGGATCCTGGCCATCTGTTCCCTGAGGGAGTCGAAGTCTGCTTTCCTGAAGTCCAGGGTCCGTATCCTGCTGCTTACCTTTCTTCCCTGCGTCAGGATCCTGAACTCAACCAACTCATGGTCACTGCCTCCCAGATTCCCATCCACTTTTGCTTCCCCCACTAATTCTACCTGGTTTGTGAGCAGCAGGTCAAGAAAAGCGCCCCCCCTAGTTGGCTCCTCTAGCACTTGCGCTAGGAAATTGTCCCCTACGCTTTCCAAAAACTTCCTGGATTGTCTATGCACCACTGTATTGCTCTCCCAGCAGATATCAGGAAAATTAAAGTCACCCATGAGAATCAGGGCATGCGATCTAGTAGCTTCCGTGAGCTGCCGGAAGAAAGCCTCATCTACCTCATCCCCCTGGTCCGGTGGTCTATAGCAGACTCCCACCACTACATCACTCAAGTACCTGGCATTGGCCACTGTCGGAAGACAGGATACGGGGTTACATGGACCCAGTATGGCTGTTCTTATGTTCTTATTCTCTAAAATAAGCTGCGAGCTGAACTAACTCTTTGACGTCCAAAGAATCAAGGGAATGCAAAGATGACTAAGGCCATTTTACCTTCTTCTCTTGTCCAGAGCATGTGTGTTTTGTGACCACCACTTTATTATAGATCCACATATTTTGTGTTAAAATATTCGCTTCCTCCTTATACAGAAGCCACAGCAACACCAGGTATTCTATGCAGCTAAACAGATAAAGAATAGAGCTAGCTTTAAAATTTTATATTTCCCAAATTACAACACTTCTTTTGCAAGAATGTTTGCTGTTTTTGACCAGCTTATAAAGAAGTTGACATTTTCAAAACTTCAAATTTAAACTTTTTTTTTTCTGAAAAACAGTGCAGATTTTTCAACAGCTCTGTGAAGAACTAAGAAGGTCTGATTCACCACTACAGTTTTATGCTGTGGTGTTATTTCATTGATTTTAAATAATTTGTACCAGCATAACATTCAAATAAGTTAGTGGTGATTTAGGCCCCAGGTTTCTTTTGAAACTGTAATGCCAAGCTAAACCACTTGCGATAGGGTTGCAATATGTATTTTTATTCATGCTTTGTTTCACATACACACAAAATTACTGAGATTTTCCTGTTAGTTAATAATTAGAACAGAATTTTGCCTGTAATCATGGACCAGAATCTATAGAATAAACATATTCAGTTCAGAGATGATTTGTGACGTGACCAATATGAAATGAGATACAGGTTCTATTGTTATTCTCTTTTGTTACATGCTGTTCTCTGATGGGCTTTTAATTTTACCTGGTTAAGGGGATTTTTATCTCAATGTCCCATAATTTAGTTTTAGAAGGAGCCTTAGACACCCCATGCGTTTATTATTGAATTTCTAAAGCTGAGGAGAAAAAAAGACCTGTTCATTTTACTGTCAAATCAGCATTTAATGGAAGTTTGAGGTTTGGTTCTGTGTGTGTGGTAAATGCTGAAAGCAAATTAAAAGCAGTTTTTTATTTATTATTTTGAAGAAAATCCCTCCAAAAACAAGACCAGTGAGAATATATCCAGAATTAAAAAAATAATAACAGACTTTAAATAAAGCCTATTTAAATGGCTCATATTCAAGAAAATAAATGATTGTATTTGAAAAAAAAATTATAGTTAAAACCATATGGTACCTTCTCTTACAGTACCTCAGCTTTTTGGCATAATACATTGCTTATTCCCATAGTGTACAGTATCAAAATCTGGTATCCTAAATGTATCATAAATAATATCTCACCTGGCTATTACTAGTTACATTAAAAGAGTGGTGCCACCACCTTTAAAATGTGTGGGAAACACATATAAAGGAATGGAAATTGTACCAAAGAACAATGACTGGTCCAAATTCTGCTCTCAGCTCTACAAGCAGAACTTGGACACTAAAGTCAATATGTCCACTGTATGTGTGTTTGTTCTTGAAAAGAGAACAAATTCGCTGAATGGAGATACAAAATAAAGCTGCATCATCTCAGCACCATATAATTCTTAGTCTCAGCTGAGCACTAAATAATTATCATCACTATCATAGCCCAACGATCCAGACATATACAGTTGTATAATCAAAATAGACAAAATACACATATGTTTCCTAAATACTTATGGTAGGATGCATTACCCATTGAAATGTCACAACAATCCTGGTAATTAAGTTATTTAAAAAGAGTTTTGGCTCAGTCTCAGAGTTTCTGTGCTTCATCCCACAGTGAATCCATAATGCTGCATTTGTCAAAGAATGTCAATTCCATGACAGACTGATGTCACAAACCCAGGATTATAATTTCAGTACAGGAGGACAAATTGACCCACACATGAAGAATCTATTATTAAAACAGTAATATTAAAAGGGAAATAAAAGGGAATCGAGGAGAGTACTGGGCAGTGAGACATTTAGTTATTTCATATTTGCACTGGTAAACAAATGCTGCTTTAACTAGTACACACGGATTTCCTTTTTCAACCAGTTAACATGGTTGCCTTTGGAATTAATCTGATAGTCTCCCCCTGTAGGGCAAAATTTTGATTCCATTAGGGATTTGCATTTTGCTTCAAAAAGATGAGGATCTGTCTCAAATTCACTTATATCTGAAATTTATACATGCAAAGGTGATATAGGTGACACACATCCAGGCCTTTGTCCTTGGTTTTGGTTGAATTGAGCTACCTGGACTTTACCCTGTATTGGTGGACTCCTCGGGTAGCAAGCTAAACTGTCTCTGCACTCGGAGTAGTGCAAAGCAGCTATTGGTGGGCCCAAATCCAACCCTATAAATCACGCTAACTACCAAGGATCAGACATTTTAAGACTATAAGAACATAAGAAGAGCCATACTAGTCAGACCAAATGTTTAGCCCAGCATCCTGTCTTCTGACAGTGGTCAATGCCAGGTGCTTCAGAGGGAGTGAACAGAACAGGTAATCATCAAGTGATCCATCCCGTGTTGCCCATTCCAGCTTCTGGCAGACAGAGGCTAGGGACACTATCCCTGCCCATCCTAGCCAATAGCCATCGATGGACCTATCCTCCATGAACTTATCTAGTTACTTTTTGAACCCTGTTATAGCCTAGGTCTTCACAACATCCTCTGGCAAAGAGTCCCACAGGTTGACTGTGCATTGTGTGAAGAAATACTTCCTTTTGTTTGTTTTAAATGTGCTGCCTATTGATGTCATTTGGTTAACCCTAGTTCTTTATGAGAAGCAGTAAATAATGCTTCCTGATTTACTTTCTCCACACCAGTCATGATTTTATAGACTTCTATCATATCCCACCTTAGTTGTCTCTTTTCCAAGCTGAAAAGTCCCAGTCTTATTAATGTCTCCTTATATGGCAGTCTTTCCATACCCTTAAACATTTTTGTTGCCCTTTTCTGAACCTTTTCCAATTTCTATATATCTTTTTTGAGACGGGACTATCACATCTGCATGCAGTATTCAAGATGTGGGAGTACAATGGATTTATATAGAGGCAATGATATTTTCTGTCTTCTTATCTATCCCTTTCTTAATGATTCCCAACATTCTGTTCACTTTTTTTTACTGCTGCTGCACATTGAGTGAATGTTTTCAGAGAACTATCCACAGTGACTCCAAGATCTATTTTTTGAGTGGTAAGACCTAATTTAGACCCCATCATAGTATAGGTGTAGTTGGGATTACGTTTTTCAATGTGCATTACTTTGCATTTATCAACATTGAATTTCATCTGCCATTTTGTTGCCCACTCACCCAGTTTTGAGAGATCCTTTTGTAGCTCTTCGCAGTCTGCCTGGGACTTAACTATCTTGAGTAATTTTGTATCATCTGCAAATTTTACCACCTCAGTATTTACCCTTTTTTTCCCAGATCACTTATGAATATGTTGAATAGGACTGGTCTGGGTACAGACCCCTGGGGGACACCACTATTTACCTCTCTCCATTCTGAAATCTGACCATTTATTCCTACCCTTTGTTTCCTATCTTTTAAGCAGTTACCAGTACATGAGAAGACCTACCCTCTTATTCCATGACAGCTTATTTTGCGTAAGAACCTTTGGTGAGGGACCTTGTCAAATGCTTTCTGAAAATCTAAATACACTATATACACTGGATCCCCCTTGTCCACATGCTTGTTGGCCATCTCAAAGAATTCTAGTGGATTGGTAAGGCATGATTTCCCTTTACAAAAACCATGTTGACTCTTCCCCAACAAATTTTGTTCATCTATGTGTCTGACAATTTTGTTCTTAACCTATGGTTTCAACCTCTTTGCCCTGTATTGAAGTCAGGCTTACTGGCCTTTAACTGCAGGGATCTCCTCTGGAGCCCTTTTAAAAAATTGGCGTCACATGAGCTATCCTCCAGTCATTTGGTACAGAAGCCGATTTAAATACTATGTTACAGACTACAGTTAGTAGTTCTGCAATTTCACATTTGAGTTCCTTCAGAACTCTTGGGTGAATACCATCTGGTCCTGGTGAGTTATTTGTGTTTAGTTTATCTATTTGTTCCAAAATATCCTCTAATAACTCCTCAATCTAAAAGTGGCAATTCTTCAACAAAAAAACTTCAGAAACAGACTTCAATGAGAGACTGCTGAATTGGAATTAATTTGCAAACTGGATACAATTAACTTAGGCTTGAATAAAGACTGGGAGTGGATGGGTCATTACACAAAGTAAAACTATTTCCCCATGTTTATTTTCCCCCCTACTGTTCCTCAGACGTTCTTGTCAACTGCTGGAAATAGCCCACCTTGATTATCACTACAAAAGGTTCCCTCCCCCCACCCCCCGCTCTCCTGCTCGTAATAGCTCACCTTACCTGATCACTGTTGTTATGGTGTGTATGGTAACGCCCATTGTTTCATGTTCTCTGTGTATATAAAATCTCCCCTGTATTTTCCACTGCATATATCCGATGAAGTGAGCTGTAGCTCATGAAAGCTTATGCTCAAATAAATTTGTTAGTCTCTAAGGTGCCACAAGTACTCCTTTTCTTTTTGGGGATATAGACTAACACGGCTGCTACTCTGAAACCAATCTGGGACAGTTCCTCAGGTTTGTCACCTAAAAAAAAATGGCTCAGGTTTGGGAATCTCCCTCACATCCTCAACCGTGAAGACCAATGCAAAGAATTAACTAAGTTTCTCCGCAATGGCTGCTCCTTTAGCATCTTGATTGCCCAGTGGCACCACTAATTGTTTAGCAGGCTTCCTTCTTCTAATGTACTTAATTTTTTTTTGCTATTACTATTTGAGTCTTTGGCTAGTTGTTCTTCAAATTCTTTTTTGGCTTTCCTAATTACATTTTTACACTTCATTTGCTAGAGTAAATGCTCCTTTCTATTTTCCTCACTAGGATTTAACTTCCACTCTTTAAAGGATGCCTTTTGGTCTCGTACTGCCTCTTTTACTTTGTTGTTTAGCCACGGTGACACTGTTTTTGTTCTCTTACTATGTTTTTTTTTATTTTGGGGTATACATTTAAGTTGAGCCTGTATTATGTTGTCGTTAAAAAAGTTTCCATGCAGCTTGCAGGGATTTCACGTTTGACACTGTCCCTTTTAATTTTTGTTGCACTAATTTTCTCTTCTTTGTGTAGTTCCCCTTTCTGAAATTAAATGCTACAGTGTTGGGCTGCTGTGTTGTTTCCCCCACCACAGGGATGTTAAATTTCATTATATTATGGTCACTTTACCAAGCGATCCAGCTATATTCACCTCTTGGACTAGATCCTGTGCTCCACTCAGGACTAAATCAAAAATTGCATCTCCTCTTGTGGGTTCCAGGATGCGGTGCTCCAAGAAGCAAAATCATTTAAGGTGTCAAGAAACTTATCTCTGCATCCCATCCTGAGATGATGTGTACCCAATCAATACGGGGATAGCTGAAATCCCCCATTATTATTATTGAGTTTTTTATTTTAATAATCTCTCTAATTTCCCTGAGCATTTCACAGTCACTATCACCATCCTGGTCAGGTGGTCGGTAATAGGTCCCTACTGGTATATTCTTATTATTAGAGCATGGAATTACTATCCATAGAGATTCTATGGTACAGTTTGGTTCATTTAAGATTTTTACTTCATTTGATTCTACACTTTCTGTCACAGATAATACCACTCCCTCATCAGCCTGTTCTGTCCTTCTGATATATTTTGTACCTTGGTATTACTTTGTTCCATTGACTATCCTCGTTCCTCCAACTTTCTGTGATGCCTATTATATTAATATCCTCATTTAATACAAGGCACTCTAGTTCACCCATCTTATTATTTAGACCTAGCATCGGTATATAAGCATTTTAAAAACTTGTCACTTTTTAGCTGTCTGCCATTGCATGATGTAATTGAATGAGACTTTTTTTCATTTGACTGTTTCTCATCCTACCCACATTTTATCATCTTCCATCCTCTCTTTCTCACTAGGACATAGGGAATCTCCATTAATAGATCCTCCCCTAAAAGACGTTTCTGTCTGAACCACATGCTCCTCCACACCTGTCAGCTTTCCCTCAGCCCTTAGTTTAATAATTGCTCTATGACCTTTTTAATTTTAAGAGACAGCAATCTGGTTCCATTTTGGTTTAGGTGGAGCCCATCCTTCCTGTATAGTCTCCCCCTTTCCCAAAGGTTTCCCCAGTTCCTAATAAATGTTAACCCCTTCTCCCTACACCATTGTCTCATCCATGCACCTTAATGCATTTAGACATGTAAAGAAATCCCTTCTCTCCCTGATTGTATGTTCAGAGCCAAGAAAAGGATGTTGATTCTTTTTATCTCTGAGGAACACCATTTGTCAACCAGAGTTGAGGCTGGTATTGAGGCTGGTATATGTTCTCGGGGCCTGCTATTTCTGAGCCCACAGTCCCTCGTCTTTAGCATGATTTAATCCTAGCACAGTCACAAAAATGATGATCAAGTAAGGACACAGATGATTACACTAATTGATCAAGTCTGACACTGTTTATTAATACTACCTTTCTTTAAAGTTGCTTACACTTTATGAAAACATCTTTGGAAGCTGTTTTTAAATAATGTAGGGCAGAAGGCTTCCACGGCAGTAAACTCTCTCATTAAAGTCAAATGGAATTGTGTTGACAGTTAATAATGACCGCTTAAAGTGAAGCTGCAATTGTTTAAATGTCAAGGCAACAGATGCAGCTAAGATATATGAATCAGGCACATTTTAGAGAATTCTACACTTTTTCCCCCATTACAGACATGTTGCCTAGATAGCTAAATGAACAAATTATCTTCTTGGAATGTTATATGTTCTACATTTTAAAGGACAAAAAGAAGGTCACCGATAACAACTTACTTTAAATCCACATATATCCTACCAAATACCTAGCCCCAGTAAAAAGAAAGCAACAAAAATTGATGCTAAATCCCACCCCCATGCACACACACACACACACAAGTGTCCTCCTCTTTGCCTCTATGCTGAAATAGTCTCCACAACTTTGAATTCCCAGTTGTCTTGATATTTTAGGTTGAATTTGAAATTACCTTGTGTTTTCAACAAATGAGAGAACAAATTTCTGTCAGGATTTGCCCAAGATATTAACATTATTCATTGTACCATTTTCACAGTTGTACATTGACTGCATGCATATATATTTGAAACTTGATTGTAATGCTTACATCCACCATAAAAAAGAGTTGCCAGTACCAGCTGATTTTGGTGGAAAGCCTTCTTCTGCCTTCTATTAATATCTTCTTGATAAGTTCATAATCACTAAACTGCTGTGCAACTCTGACTGTCATAATTTATACCTCTCCCAGAGTTAGCAAGTGGGAAAGAAAAAGACAAAGAATATCTGAAAACAGAATGTATAACATCATTTTTAATCATGCCTGTTGGCCAATTGTGCCTGCCTTTTATCTATACCATGCATCCTCTACAATCCTCTTTAGCCTTCTCTACATAGATTTAACCAGATAAGTTGCAGCGGTGAAGTGCATCTGCCCTGTTTTGGTTGCATACCATTACCTTACTTCTGCAATACCATTTGCAAATGTTGTAATTGCACTGCAAAGTGGGTATCTATGCCACAGCTATTTACAGCAGGTGCATAATTGACAGCTGCATAATGTCATACACATATACAAAATCAGACATTTTAAGTAGCATCTGCTAAGTAAGAGATGTAAAACTGAATGTCATCAGCATATTTTTTCCCAGTAGCATCCCATGATTATCCCCAGAAGTTTCAAATATATGTAAATAACTGATCCCCAAGGAATACCACATTGGATGGCTTTGAGGAAAAGGAGTAGCTATCTATCCCCATTCTTTGGATATATTTTAGGGGAATAACTGAAGCCAGAAGTGTTACCCCTTCCACTGCTGCTAGGATTTAATGAACCACATAACTAACTCTGTTAGGGCCTGATCTTTTTAGCAAATTAAGATGAGAGTTCTTCACTGAAAGCAGCACTGGAATATAAACTCTGGAAGAAGCAATTAAAGTTGACTAACTGACTGACTACTCTGAATGGATCCTTTGGTCATAACTTTACAAATGCTATGACAGAGAAGTTTTCTTGCGTTTTCTCCAGAGTAGTACATTTCCATACATCAAAGAGATTGTGAAGAATTGTATGCCACAAACATTCTAGTCTCTGGCCTTCACATTTCATCTGGCAGAATCTGTTGGTGGGTTCAGGTGTCCTGGGTGGTTGGGGAGGGAGATGGGGGACAGGGAAGTGTTATTACCATTATACAAGGCATTGAAGATACATTATCTGAAATCCTAGGATGCATCAGGTGTGGTATTTCCAGTAGAAATAGGGAACTGTTATTATCACTGTACAAGGCACTGGCAAGACCTCATCTGGAATACTGTGTGCAATTCTGCTCTGCCATGTTTAAGAAATATGTTTTCAAATTGGAACAGGTGCAGAGAAGGGTACTAGAATGATCAGAGGAATGGAAAATGTACCTTACAAGAGGAGACTCAAAGAGCTTGGCTTATTTAATCTAACCAAAAGAAGGCTGAGGGAGATGATTGATCTCTATAAATACATCAGAGGGATAAATTCCAGGGAGGGAGAGGAGTTATTTATGTTAAGTGCCAATGTTGACACAAGAACAAATGGATCTAAACTGGATATCTACAAGTTTAGACTTTAAATTAGATGAAGGTTTCTAACCATCAGAGGAGTAAAGTTCTGGAATAGCCTCCCAAGGGGAGCAATGGGGGAAAAAACCTAACTTGTTTCAAGACTGACTTGATAAGTTTATGGAGGGGATTGTATGATGGGACTGCCTACAATGGCATGTGGCCTATCTGTGACTGCTAGTAGCAAAAATCCCCAACTGCCGGAGATGGGACACGAGATGGGGAGGGCTCTGAGTTACTACAGAGAATTCTTTCCCAGGTGTCTGGCTGTTGGGCCTTGCTGACATGCTCAGGGTTCAATTGATCACCATATTTGGGGTCAGGAAGGTCATTTTTCCCTGGGTTAGATTGGCAGATACCCTGAAGGGTTTTGACCTTCCTTCACAGCATGGGGCACAGGTCACTTGCTGGTTAAAGCAGAATAAATGAAGGATTCTCTGTAATGTGAAGTCTTTAAATCATGTTTTGAGGACTTCAGGAAATCTGCCAGAGGTTAGTAGTCTATTACAGCAGGTGTATGTGTGAGATTCTGTGAGGAGGTCAGACTAGATGATCATGATGGGCCCATCTGATCTTAAAGACTATGAGTCTAACGTTGGAGTTTGAAGGCCAGCACATGGTTGCATTGCTTCACCAGATTGTTGATGCTTTGGTCCTGCACCTGGATGACTCATTTGTAGAACATCTTAGAAATTGGAAATATAAGCCGCTACGTGGGAAGGAGGTTGGTAAATTAGTCTTCCAGGGGAAGGATAGGAAATTAATGATTTCTGTTTTGAGGAAGTGGCAGCTCATCTGGGAAAAGGTATGTTTTCTGTTTATGCAGTGCATACCACTAGGGAGAGTATCAAGTTTCGTATGTATCCACCATAGTGTATAGGTCCAGAGATTGCCTGGAAAAAGCTCATGAGATCCATGCTAGACAAGACATCCTAGGGCCAGGGTAGTCATCAGAAGTGTCTTCTCCATGGGTATTCTAGTCTCCAGAAAACAACAGCTTGATGTTGATATCATAGATCTGAATCAGGCTCCAAGAGTTGACAGATTAGCCCTTTATGTGTTACTGTTTTGGGGTGAGATTTTTTTCAAGATACATCAGTTTTATTAATGTCAGGATTTGCCAATAAACTGTCTCCAGATCTGAAAAATCAGGATAAAAGTGTGTGTGGGGGGAGGAAAAGGGGGGGATTTTATATATGCAATACACCCTAATACATTCTCTTCTATGGTTTAAACTACAGTACTATAATAATACATCTGTTTAATATCATGGAGTTTTTAAAAATTCCGAGCAAGGATTTTTCCAACACAGTTTTCCACAAAGCCTTATTCATTTGCTTCTGCTGTTACTTGTTTCAATGTTTTTTGTAGATAGCCAAAGCTGTGTCCAACATTTGTTTGCCTTCTGTTAGGAGTGTTTAGAGATCAGTTTTCCCTACTTGTGTTTTGACTACCTGACCTCCTGAACACCACTACCTTGAATGTCACCAGAAAGCAGCGTACAGTATTTCTGGGAGTTCTGTTTAGCTGAAATTGTAATGTTTTCCCCACAACAGCTGCCTTCTGGCAGTGATATTCCAGGGCCATGATCTTGGGCCAGTACACCCTACTCAACTTGAACTTCACATTAATAGTGACCTTTGGAAAATTAGCAAGCAGAGTGAGTCAACAATCAGGAATATTCGTTGCAAAAATGTTAATGTCTCTCCCCATCTTTAAAAAGAAAATTAAAATATGATTACATTTTTGATCAGGATTTTGCAATTTCAAATAAATTCAATCTGATAGCTGGTAGAAATTTTTCCAAATTTAAAAATCTGAACAATACTTTGTCCAAATTTCAAACTAGATTAAAAAAACTAATGAATTTTGCATTATCCTTGCCCCCTCCCCCCATCAAACTATTTTGTTTTTCATTAAAAGTCAAAATGTTGAAACAATTTTCCTGAAAAATCAGATTTGGGAAAATTTTAACTAGTGGTAATAGAAAGTCAGTTGCGCAACCTTCTCTCCCAATCAGAAATCACAGCCCATCACTATTCCTAGCGGTAAAGTTCTAACTAGACAGACTATCTCAGACTGCTTTTGACAAAGGATACCTTTTACAACAGTAGGTTAACACTGTGCTTGATCTAATGTACAATCTCTTTCCTCATACAACAGCCTTAAAATCCTCCTTTCACTGTTGCCTCAATGCCTGCTTTCTTGAGACTGGAGTTAAACAAATCATTCAGGCTGTATGAGCAATGCTAGCTGCCATAAAGTATAAAAGAGACCCACACAGCTATATATAATTAGTTCATGGCTCACAGATTGAGTACACACACCTCACAAAAAAATGACTGACTTCCCAACTGATGTCTCTTTGGGACATTCAATTGGAACCAGATTAATGGCTCCTTACCAAAACCAAAGAAGCAAAATAGTTGACTGAATCAATTAGAAAGTTAGGAACAAATGTTTCAAGATAGACAGGCATCTAATAATTTTAACTCTTTCAGTGTGAATAGGGAAGAAACAATGCTGCTCTTGTAAGCACTGAGTAAGATATTGTTCCCTTCTTCTGATACCAGTGTACTCTTCTAATACCAGCATCCCTCCTCTGTTGAGCGGTCACCAATCTCCAGGGCCTTAAAAGTCATGATTTCCAGTGGAAGAGAAATCAGTGATGCAGAATGTCAGTATATTCTAAGTGCAACTTGCTTTATTTACACATTCATCAGTCCTGAAATGGGATGTTCAAACAAGCATGAGGGGAAATCCCCTTCATCAGAAATCTCAGCCCAACCCCGATGCTTAGTTTTCAGACCAGGGCCGGCTCCAGGCACCAGCATTCCAAGCAGGTACTTGGGACGGCACTATGGAAGGGGCAGCAGTCCATGTGCCGTCAAGGCAGTGTCTCGTCTTTCTGCGGCAGCGGCAATTCAATGGCAACCTCTTTCCTCAGGCTGCCGCGGTGGCAATTCGGCGGCAGCTTCTGTCTTCAGACGTCCTGCTTCAGACGGCAAAAACGGTAGAGCCGGCCCTGTCTCAGACAGCAACTCTTCCTGAAGAACTGACTCTAATCAGAGCCAAAGGCAGAAAGCAAACTCCCTTCCTCCTTGCACGATTCCCTCTCTCCCACAGCTGCCTCTATACAAAAACAAAACAAACAAAAACCTTGCATAGCCCAAAACAAACAACACAGCTTGTCTTCCCAAGGGTCAAACCATCTTTGCTTACTAAGAAAAAGAAGTTGGAAGACTGTGTAACAGCATCGCCAGGTAACACTTTCCCTAACAATATTCATTTGATATTCACTAAATCACTAATATTGTTATATTTAAGAACAGATCATTTAAAATTACTCCAGAAAGAGGAGGCAGCTCTTTCTGACACACAGAGGTGCTGGCAGGAAACAAACTTTATTTCTGGTTACTGTTACAGCTACCATCTTGCCTGGGTGGTGACATTTGCGACAGCAAAAATTCTGCCCAGTAGATGAATTAATGGAAAAAGCCTAGATGGAAATAAATGTAATGGTCATAAAGTAAATTTCACTATTAAAATTTATTTTATTACTTGTACACCAATTTAATCTATGCAACATGTCTTTATTTTATACACTGATGTCAACCTGGAAGTTTTTAAGATGATAAAAATATCAGCTCATTTGCCATCTCTCTAGACTTTCAACATTTTACTTGGTGTTTTCCTTACAAATTCATCCTTATTATTCATCTTCTGTGGACAGCCGTTTTTTAAATTATAACACAGCCATGCAGCTCTTACACATGTGTATTTCCTTGTGCTTCTGGCTTGATGTTTGACTTGAAATTTGGCTTTCAAAAAACAATAAAGGGTTGGCTTGTTAACCCAATGAATTTACAGGTAGCAATTTGAATAAAATGAGAACTCACTTTTTAAACTGTATGAATGTATTGAGAGAAACCAGAAAACTTCACAGTAATGGGAAAGTCAAACCAGCTTGGATATTTTTCCTGAAAAAAGTGGTTTTATATTAAAAAAAAATAGGTTCTCTCATATTAGTTATGAAACTGATAATAGTTTTTCGTATAGCCATTTTCAAAGATTGTTTGTGCCAAATGCTCTAATGTTTCATAGCAAATCATTAAAGTTTTACAGACAGAACTTTAACCAACAGACTTATTGGTTCCACATGGAACCATGAAGGAATCATTAATGGATCTATAATCATTGGATTTCATATGAAACCATGAATTATGTGTGAGGTTTCTGGGTTTATCTCTTTGGAAAAATTATGGCAAGGTCCAATCTTGAGAATTAAAGTTACTGGTTTGTAAGGAAAACAAACTTAATAAACAAATGATTCAAAGGAAAAACAGAATGGCAGAGTAGCATTTCTCAGGAAAATATTGAGATATAATTAAATAGAAACTGAAGCTATTTCCCTCTGTGTAGCCGCAATCAATTTGACTCCTTCACACCTGAGTAAGGCTTTTATAGTAGTGGACTGAGTGGTCAGACTGGAGAAGACAATTTATCCAAGGTCTGCCTACAAAATAAAGTGTTCCTGCATGAGTCGACAATCACAGATTATGCAGACAACAAAATTATGATCACACATGTTTTCCTGGCTGCTTGAGCTTGGCTAAACAGCAGAGGCAGCCATAAGCTGGGAAGTGAACAGTCACATCCTTACATTCCAAACTAGTCACATTGAAATAAGGTGCTATTGGGCTGTTAGGAATACAATCCTGTCCTGATAATGCCTATCACCTCCAGAGAAAGGGAAGTGCCTAGAAGATGTAAAAGGAAACTTAGTTTGATAACATCCTGTCTGGCAAGAACTCACATATCAATAGCTGGGATGTGAAATCCTCACTTCTGTATTGTTTTGTCATTATAGTTCCCACTTTGCTATTGTTTGTTTGTATAATCTCTGTCTGGTTCTGTGGTTGTTTCTGTCTGCTGTATAATTAATTTTGCTGGGTGTAAACTAATTAAGGTGGTGGGATATAATTGGTTAAATGATCATGTTACAATATGAAAAGGAGTACTTGTGGCACCTTAGAGACTAACCAATTTATTTGTTTATTTATTTGTTACAATATGTTAGGATTGGTTAGTTAAATTTCAGGAAAATGATTGGTTAAGGTATAGCTAAGCAGAACTCACGTTTTACTATATAGTCTGCAGTCAATCAGGAAGTAAGGGGGGAAATGGGAACAGGGAATGGGAGTGTGGTAAATTGGAATCATGTTTTGCTAACGGGGGGGAATGGGAACAGGGACACAGTTAAGGCTCTGTGGTGTCAGAGCTGGGAAGAGGGACACTAAGGAAGGAAACTGGAATCATGCTTGCTGGAAGTTCACCCCAATAAACATTGAATTGTTTGCACCTTTGGACTTCGGGTATTGTTGCTCTCTGTTCATGCAAGAAGGACCAGGGAAGTAAGTGGGTGAAGGAATAAGCCCTCCTATACCTCTCAGAGCTATTATTTGAGATTCTGTAAATGCAGGCAGACATCCCTGAAGCAGTTTCACTGGACTCACATTTTTTACACTATATCAGCAACCATAACAAATCAAAGCTTAAGCTATGCTACACGACAACTTAAGTCGACATATGCTTTGTTGCTTAGGGGTGTGAATTAGCCACCCCTGATGAACATCATTTACTCTGACTTAAGCACTGGTGTGGACAGCGCTATGTCAGCAGGAGAGCGTCTCCCACCGACATACCTACCGCTCCTCGCGGGGGCTGGCGTAAATAAGCCCACGATAGAACTCTCTCCCCTTGGTTTAGAACAGCTATAGTAGAGAGCTTACAGTTGCGCCACTGTAAGTTCTCTAGTGTAGCCATAGCCTTAATGTTGTGGAGAACAAGGCGACAGCATGAAAGATCTGCTGTTACAACATACCAGCTGAATCCAAGCCCTGAGTTGATTACTTCTTTTTCCGTCAGTCATTGCTTCAGTTAAAGAGAAAGAAAAACATACATTAACCAGAGCTGATGCATCATGCTCCTATGTGGAACTTCTATATAAATCTGCTACTTCTCGCTGCATCTACTTATGAACTAACGCTGAGCCTTAATGTATTTTACCCTGAAATAAAAACATTGGTAAGTGTGAAAATCTGTCTCCTTTTCCCTCAGCTTTCTCATCGTTTGGATAAGGACTAATGATTAACTGAAGGGAAAAAACGTAAAGATGTTCACTCTCAAGAGCCCTCACCCAGCAAAGCACTTTAACACCTGCCTAAAGTTAAAAGGTTTGTCTCTACTGAATCTAGGAGTGAGCCTCCCAGCCTGGCTGCACAGACTCATGCTAGTGGGGCTCGCCCTAGCTGTGTAGATGACACTTTGATGTTGCAGCCCAAGCTCCAGCCTGAGCCACAATGCCTACACTACTATTCTTATCACACTAGCACAAACCTGCTAGCACAAGTCTGTGGACCTGGACTGAGAGGCTCATTCTTAGATGCAGTGTAGAGGTACTTAAAGGGGTTATTCACATCCTTAGAGTTAGGCATGCACAAGGGCCATAGGGTGTAAATTATCATATGATCACTTCCTCTCAAAAATTTGAAGGTATACTCCTCTTCTCCCCAATATAGGGGCGTGAATCGCAACAGCCAAAATCCAAGATAAGTGAAGAAGCAGCCCCTCCATATTTATCTTTAGCTGCTTTGCTCTCAGAAAAACAGAAGGAAAACCACCAAAGAAACCAGCTCTTAGCATAACCCAAACACATTCATTGGAGAGTGAATGCTTTAGAAACTTTTGTACTGAAATCTAAATCTCTCTCTGGGATTTTGGATCAAGCCCACTCCCAGTAAGTCCTTTACAAACTGGTGATTGAATATTGTGTGTTAAACATGTTTTAAAAATTACAATATATATTATAAAATGTTAATATGTCTTTGAGATGTTAGATTATTGTAACCATGAGCTATCAGCTATCTGGGTAAAATTCTCTTCCCAGTTCACAAAGATCACATAAGTATTAGATGGGCAAATTGAAGTTAAGTTTCAGAGTAGCAGCCGTATTAGTCTGTATTCGCAAAAAGAAAAGGAGTACTTGTGGCAACTTAGAGACTAACCAATTTATTTGAGCATAAGCTTTTGTGAGCTACAGCTCACTTCATCGGATGCATAAAAGTGGGAAATGCAGTGAGGATGTTTTTATACACACAGACCATGAAAAAATGGGTGTTTATCACTTCAAAATGTTTTGTCCCCCCACCCCACTCTCCTGCTGGTAATAGCTTATCTAAAGTGATCACTCTCCTTACAATGTGTATGATAATCAAGGCGGGCCATTTCCAGCACAAATCCAGGGTTTAACCTCTGAGGAAGGGGGGGAGGGGTAGGAAAAAACAAGGGGAAATAGGTTACCTTGCATAATGACATAGCCACTCCCAGTCTCTATTCAAGCCTAAGTTCATTGTATCCAATTTGCAAATGAATTCCAATTCAGCAGTCTCTCACTGGAGTCTGGATTTGAAGTTTTTTTGTTGTAATATCGCAACTTTCATGTCTGTAATCGCGTGATCAGAGAGACTGAAGTGTTCTCTGACTGGTTTATGAATGTTATCATTATTGACATCTGATTTGTGTCCATTTATTCTTTTATGTAGAGACTGTCCAGTTTGACCAATGTACATGGCAAAGGGGCATTGCTTGCACATGATGGCATATATCATATTGGTAGATGTGCAGGTGAACGAGCCTCTGATAGTGTGGCTGATGTTATTAGGCCCTGTGATGGTGTCCCCTGAATTGATATGTGGGCACAGTTGGCAATGGGCTTTGTTGCAAGGATATGTTCCTGGGTTAGTGGTTCTGTTGTGTGGTATGTAGTTGCTGGTGAGTATTTGCTTCAGGTTGGGGGGCTGTCTGTAGGCAAGGACTGGCCTGTCTCCCAAGATTTGTGAGAGTGATGGGTCGTCCTTCAGGGTAGGTTGTAGATCCTTGATAATGCGTTGGAGAGGTTTTAGTTGGGGGCTGAAGGTGACGGCTAGTGGTGTTCTGTTATTTTCTTTGTTAGGCCTGTCCTGTAGTAGGTGACTTCTGGGTACTCTTCTGGCTCTGTCAATCTGTTTCTTCACTTCAGCAAGTGGGTATTTGTAGTTGTAAGAATGCTTGATAGAGATCTTGTAGGTGTTTGTCTCTGTCTGCGGGGTTGGAGCAAATGCAGTTGTATCATAGAGCTTGGCTGTAGACAATAGACCATGTGGTGTGGTCTGGGTGAAAGCTGGAGGCATGTAGGTAGGAATAGCAGTCAGTAGGTTTCCGGTATAGGGTGGCGTTTATGTGACCATCGCTTATTAGCACCGTAGTGTCCAGGAAGTGGATCTCTTGTGTGGACTGGTCCAGGCTGAGGTTGATGGTGGAATGGAAATTGTTGAAATCATGGTGGAATTCCTCAAGGGCTTCTTTTCCATGGGTCCAGATGATAAAGATGTCATCAATATAGAGCAAGTACAGTAAGGGCATTAGGGACAAGAGCTGAGGAAGCGTTGTTCTAAGTCAGCCATAAAAATGTTGGCATACTGTGGGGCCATGTGGGTACCCATAGCAGTGCCGCTGATTTGAAGGTATACATTGTCTCCAAATGTGAAAAAGTTATGGGTGAGGACAAAGTCACAAAGTTCAGCCACCAGGTTTGCCGTGACATTATTGGGGATAGTGTTCCTGATGGCTTGTAGTCCATCTTTGTGTGGAATGTTGGTGTAGAGGGCTTCTACATCCATAGTGGTCAGGATGGTATTTTCAGGAAGATCACTGATGGATTGTAGTTTCCTTAGGAAGTCAGTGGTGTCTCGAAGATAGCTGGGAGTACTGGTAGCGTAGGGCCTGAGGAGGGAGTCTACGTAGCCAGACAATCCTGCTGTCAGGGTGCCAATGCATGAGATGATGGGGCGCCCAGGATTTCCATGTTTATGGATCTTGGGTAGTAGATAGAATATCCCAGGTCGGGGTTCCAGGGGTGTGTCTGTGCGGATTTGATCTTGTGGTTTTTCAGGGAGTTTCTTGAGCAAATGCTGTAGTTTCTTTTGGTAACCCTCAGTGGGATCAGGGGATAATGGCTTGTAGAAAGTGCTGTTGGAGAGCTGCCGAGTAGCCCCTTGTTCATATTCCGACCTATTCATGATGACAACAGCACCTCCTTTGTCAGCCTTTTTGATTATGATGTCAGAGTTGTTTCTGAGGCTGTAGATGGCATTGTGTTCTGCACGGCTGAGGTTGTGGGGCAAGTGATGCTGCTTTTCCACAATTTCAGCCCGTGCTTGTCGGCAGAAGCACTCTATGTAGAAGTTAGGCCACAAAACTCCTCACAGATGCATTTATTGCAAGTTTTCTTCAAAGGTTCTTTAAGCAACATGTCATGAGATAAGGTTCCAATGTTACTTCATGTATAGAACATAGAACTAGAGACTTTGCTATGCCAATCTAATTAACCTGGAAAGCACACACATACTGTGGTGATTGGCACAGTACAACCCTAAAACAGAAAGAACTCTTTTGTCCCCATAAGACCTTGATCCTGTAAACACTTACATATGTGAGTAACTTGACACACTTGAATAGTCTCAGTGCATTCAATGGAACTAATCCTATAGATAAAGTTACATATTTGTATAAGTATGTGTAAGAACTGCGTCTAAGAGTATTTTATATAAAAATTGCCTTAAAATCAGAATTTCACATATTTTAGTTAATATTTATATCCTTTTTCTTTCAAAAGTAGGACAAAATAATTCTATTTATCTGTAATGAAAGTGGCATGTTCACACGGTAAGGAGAATATACTTCTAGCTATAAGGAGTTTAGCTCTTGATTGTTTGAAAAAATCCCAGAAGGATGGTGGAATGACATCAAAGGTAGGGCCAAGAAATATTTCAAAATCTATTCAATGACAAAAATATATATTTTTTTTACAAGTAGTGCAGGATTCACACTAACAGTTGATATTTCTGTGCTGCTGCAAAACTACATGATTATAGCACAAGGAGAAGTGATCTCTACAATTAAGGTTAGGAATCTATACCATTGCCAGCCATTGTTTATAACTACTTATAATTTTCAGAAACTTTTAACTTTTGGTCTTATATTTTCCTGGCTTGGACCCTGTGCAAATGAAAATTTAATTTGAAAGTTTGGGCAAAAACAGTTCAGTCATTTTTCAACATGAAGGACAAAAATATATTTTACAAATTGTGAAAACATTCTTGTAACTTCTTTAGAACATCTGTAGAGCACAGGAATATCCTTCAGTAAGAAGTAACCCAACTGTGACCTACCAAATATGCATATGTTTTGCATGCATTGTTCACTGGTACAGGAGTTTTCACTAAGTAACTCAAGTGTTCCACTAAAGAAGGCTTTGTGGTGATTCTATGGCTAATTTAGTTGCCCAGTTACAAATGTCCTGAAGATGTGCGTACATTGAGGCAAGTGCTCTACAATACTCCTTTCTCAGTCCCTGAAGATGTTCTCAAGTGCAGAGTAGTTACGAACATTGCTGTGCACTTCAGAAGATCATAGAAGTGGGGCTCCCCCTTGCACACCTCCTAAAAATCCTAATCCAAAACCCAATGGAAAGACCCACATTGACTTTGATTCAATCCCAACATGAATAATAGCGAGTGTTCAGGTGTGTAACCAAATAGTTCCACATAGTGTAATTTCCATAATCTACTGCCAATATTTTTGTAAACCGGCAGAAATTGTCATATTCCATAACATTATTTTAATCTGCCCAGGAAAGCACATTTTAAAGCGTTACCATCCTAATGTATGATACGCCTGTGAGAAAATGTGCCTTTTTCAAAACAAATGTGATACACTCTTAGGGCTGGATCTTCTTCTCACTTGCACCAGTGTAAATCAGGAGTAACCTCACTGAAATCAATGGAATAACACTGGTGTAAAACATTGATAGGAAAAAGGAGAATCAGGTCCACACAGTCTGCTCTGAGGTGCATGTTCAATTTCCTGTAGATCAGTTGTTTGTTATATAAGAGCTAAGTATTATTATTATTTATTATAACGGTGACTACCACTGTGTGTACAGTGCCTTCTGCAGAAAATTTACCACTCTGACACCAAGTTTTTTTTTAAATAGCTATTATATCTATGAGATCAAAACCTATATCTCTCAATACTCTTTGTCCTTATGGTCCTCTATCAACAACCAATGGTATATTTACTACGTAAAGCAATGCAATTTTTTTATGTGATCTATCACGCCAATCTAGTGTCGGATTTTCTGTGCAGCACCCATCATAATACATTCTAAGTGCTTGCATTCATATTCCCCCTCATAGTTTTTCCCATCTACTTAAATCACTAATTATTGAATTGATAACTGAATTTACGATTTTTTCTATTATAGCCTTTAAACTATATGGAATAGGCCTCATGTCTCCTCTCACACTGGTGTAAAGATGTTCACATTGATGCTCTTTTACCAGTGTAAAACCAGATTAAATAAAAGAAGAATAAAACTCAAAATATGTCCTTTCTTCCCATTCTGTCATCCCTGTTTTGTTTTCTATAGCAAAATAAATATATACTTTAAACAGAAAAAACTAACATCAAATTAAACAAAAATAGCTTCTTATTTTAAAACTCAAGGTGAAAGGACAATGTTTGCAAAATAGGACCAGCCAAAATTAGTTGGGGAAGAAATATTATCTCCCAAACTTCATAAAGATTATTACCAATTAGAAAGTATAAGAAAAAATGCTAGTAAGATGATCCAGATCCTGAAATATTTTGGGGCCCATGAGAAATAGCTTAACATTTTATGCATAGATGTTATTTCTGTTTTTTTCATAATGAAAGAGTTTGAAATACTCCCAAACTAAATAAGAAGCTCAGTCACACAGTTGTACACACAAGCCAAGAAGACAACATAGAGTATGCCAGTGCAGAGGGATCAAGAAGAACATACATCTGGTAACCACAAATGCCATGGTACACCCCAGAATGGGAGTGGTTTACCCACCTGGCAGAAAGCAAAGTTCAAATCAAGATCAAAACTGCCAGACAAAATTATTCTAGTTCACATGAACAGTTCCAGATCTGAAGTCATCCCCAAACTGTTCCCAGATGTCTTCATTCTAGTTGTACATTTTCTTGTAAAATCATGCTCTGAGCCATTCCAGAAATGCTCTGTCCCTTGACTGTTTTATTCAGTATTCCAGTAAGGGAGATAGATGACTTCGAGATGTTACACAAGTCTGTATGGCTGCATGAATTAAATGTTGAGCATGTCAGAATATGTATAAATTTTCCAGTTTTGATCACAGCAAAGTAAAGGCCATCTCCAGATAAAAGATGATGTTTAAGGATTTGTGTACTCAGGATCTGGTTCCAAAAGTTTTAAATTACATTATTTACCTAAAAAGAAAAGGAGTACTAGAGACTAACCAATTTATTTGAGCATAAGCTTTCATGAGCTACAGCTCACTTCATTGGATGCATACTGTGGAAAGTGAGCTGGGAAAGAATTCTTTCTGGACCCCAAATCTGGTGATCAATTTGACTCTGAGCATGTATGCAACACATCTAAAAAGACCTGATGCCCCATCTCCAGCTGTGGCCAATCCCTGATGCTTCAGAGGAAGTGGGGAGCAAATCAAAACAGCCCTCCAACAATACATCTGGCCAATTGTGACCTGAGTGAAAAAAATCCTCCCTGAACCCTGCAGGTGACTGGCTGAAGCATGTGATTTGATTATAATCATTGCCTAATGCACACATGCACACTGAGGGCAATTCAGAGCTTCCTGTTCAATCCATGGCACCCTGAAGGAAGAAAATGACCAGAGGGATACACAGATTCAAAGGCCAGAAGGAACCATCATGAACATCCAGGCTGACCACACCTCCACCAACCCATTCCTTGCCACACAGCACGTAGAATTTCTCACAGAAAGTGGATTAAAACATATTTTTAGAAAGATGTCTAATTTCACATTAAAGACTCCAAGAATTAGTGAATCCACTACCTTTAATTATCCTTACTACTAGGAAATTGTGTCTTAGTTAAAGACTGAAGTTCTCTAACTTGTCAATGGTGAATACTAAAATCACTCTGAGATTTCTTAAGAGTAGAAAGGGGTTTTGCTTAAAATCTCACTCATCTCCCAGGTTTTGATAATAAAAAAGCCCTGGAAAATGTCTGAGCTATAGGTACTGGAGAAGAAAGCTTTGGCAGAGGGGTTAAAGGACCTGAAATTTTAATTCTGATTTTTTAAATGTGCTCAGATACTTATCAAATAGTATCTATGGAGGGTGATAGCCACTCCATCTACACTAGCTACTATTCCAGCCTGTTTATTGGACAGTAGCCATAACTTCTCCACATGAAGTTCACCGAGGCCATTGGTTCTGCCTCAATGTGGATTTGTAGCTCTACCCCAGGTTTTTCCTCAATGTTGTCTTCCATGCTAGACTATGTATGGTCTGAATGGAAACCTGTTCTGCATTGTGCAGGGATGGACAGGCACCCCTGTTGGCCACTGCACCACAAAACTTCAAATGCATCTCCAATACAGGACTTAAGTGGTACAGAGAACCTTGCCCATAACATGGGTAAATAGAATTTTACACATACAGTACTGAATTCCTCCTTTTCTGTCCATGGGAAAATGTCTCCTCAAATGTGAAAGGAAAAAGCTGGAGTTAAACTACAATGGGCATATCTCACATTCTCAATACTACAAGAATGTTTGGAGAAAGCCTGTGAAATTTGTAGGTCTTTGAGATTATATTTAATGCAAAACAAACTAGCCAAAGGTAAATGAGGGGAAAATAGGAATCCTGACTGATCCAAAATGCATGCCACTTGTGATCAGAAAATTTAGAAATAACCATCCTGTGATTAATCCATAAAGTGGGCATTCCAAGCCTCATACAACCCTAATAACTCACCCACTGTACTATCTTTTGTTGAACATTTGAGGATGAAAAACAATTTTATTTAACAATTCATATTTCCAGTCTGATTCTGCTGAATATTGGAGTGATTCTGAAGCATCCAACCCTAGGAAAGAAAACTGAAAAATATATCATATACAGATCCCTAAGAGGATGTCAAATCAAATGTTTGCTGCATCAATTATTTGCATAAACTTCTCCAGCACTGCAAGATTCATCACCAAGAAGATTTGTATATTTTATTTTATTTTCTATGCATTTCCAACAGTGTGTGTGTGTGTGTGTGTGTGTAACTTGTATATTACATTTTACTCTCTATGAATTTTCAAGGGTGTGTGTCTATGTAAAATAGATAAGAGACAGTGGGTATTTGATACCTAAAAATTATTCCGGTTGCCACTTTCAATAGAGAAAATTAGTACTATTTTCCCTCTATTTAGAATGGCAATCAGAATAATTTTTAGGTATCAAATATCCACTGTGCCTCAAATACAATGCAATGTATTTGCACATAATAACACAATGAGTGTTACGCTCCCAGCAAAGCTGTCCACTTTGACCTCCTCTCCTTAAAGGGGACAGGATGTGGGTAAATATAACCCTGACATTCCCCGCTGAGTGCTACATGCGCACCATTAAATACTCAGTATTTTTCACTTCAGAGTGTTTCTAGTATCTCCTATTTTAAGTAAAGAAGAATATCATGGTTAGTGCTGGTAATGAATGTTTATATTTAATGGCATCCACTTTCTGTGCAGATGGGAAACTGAAACAAATAAACTAGTCGGGAATAAAAGTATAAATGAGATCCTGTCTTTTCAAAGTAGTTGCTTTTACCTCTAAACACCTGTGCGTCAATGGGGTATTCCTAAGCAACAGCACTGAGGTGTTAAAATGAGTGAGGACACTTGTGGGAATCTATAAATATATGAGCTTGGGATTACATGTGGCTACTAAATGCTAACTGTTAACCTATTTGTTCTATTGTTGAGATCCCATAAGATTCAACTGGCTAAAATACTACCCATTCATTATAGTACTTGTTTGCTCCCAATAAGGGTATTGCAATCATACATATCTGTTAAAATTGGCTACATGATAAAGGTTGCCTTTTAGAGAGAAAAATATTGCCTAGTGGTCCAAAAGTATGCCTACGAGTCAAGAAATCCTACATCTTAATCTCAGTTCTGATGTCCAGTCCCTTGGTAGCCATGGGCAAGACACTTAACCCGTATGTCTGCAGGATGGGGATACTAATACTCCTCCTCCTCCTCCTCACAGAGGGGTTATACAGATGAATTAGTTACTATTTGTGAAGAGCTTTGAAGTGGAAAATCACCCTATAATTGCTAAATTTATTATTTGATAGCTCTTTTACAGTCAAGCATTTCCTTTTGAATTACCCTGATTGATGTTTCATTAAAATTACATCATGCTCACTTGCAAATTAGAATGGCATGGCATGTGTATGCCAACATAATGAAGTATGAAGAATTATAGACCTCAGACACTTCACTAAATAGATCAGTTTTCAAGGAGTTATCACTACTGAGATCAGAATATGGGTGTCTAACTTCTTATGTCCATGACATTGTACATAGACGAGTTTTGTTTTTCTTCTATTTATAAAGTGTAATTGGAAGATGCAGTTTTTAGCAGTGCTGCCTAGGGTTTTTTTTTCCTGTTTGAATTATGATACTGGGTGATTTTAAACTTGCATAATGGAAATTGTCTCTAGTGTATGTGCAGATCTCTGCTCTATCAGTGCACAAGAGAAAGCAAGAGAAAATTACAAGGAAGAAAACAATATCCTGAAGCTACTCTGGATTTACACCAATATAAAAGAGAACTGATTTTCATCCTGATATTCTAAATGCTACTGAAATAGAATGTATGTGTTCTGTACTCACTGTAGTGACTCCAACCTATTCAAGAGGGTTCTAATTGTACTGTAGTTTCAGTGACACTGTAATACCTATAGATCCAGCACTGTGATTCATTGCACCCTTCAGAATCCTCTCACTCCACAACAAAAATGGCTGTGTTACCTCTTAATTCAGCTATTTATTATAAACTGCTCAATCTTATCTTCAATCTTAAAAAAGAACGTTCTTTTTAAGCCATCTATGGCTCTCTAATATTTAAACAGATATCTGCTAATAATAACTCAGTTGCTTACCATTATGAGGTATTAACCATATGCTGCATTAATAATCTCCCCAGATCCTCAGTCCCTGGAAAAATCATGGAGCAGGTCCTCAAAGAATCAATCCTGAAGCACTTGCATGAGAGGAAAGTGATCAGGAACAGCCAGCATGGATTCACCAAGGGAAGGTCATGCCTGACTAATCTAATCGCCTTTTATGATGAGATTACTGGTTCTGTGGATGAAGGGAAAGCAGTGGATGTATTGTTTCTTGACTTTAGCAAAGCTTTTGACACGGTCTCCCATAGTATTCTTGTCAGCAAGTTAAGGAAGTATGGGCTGGATGAATGCACTATAAGGTGGGTAGAAAGCTGGCTAAATTGTCGGGCTCAACGGGTAGTGATCAATGGCTCCATGTCTAGTTGGCAGCCGGTATCAAGTGGAGTGCCCCAAGGGTCGGTCCTGGGGCCGGTTTTATTCAATATCTTCATAAATGATCTGGAGGATGGTGTGGATTGCACTCTCAGCAAATTTGCGGATGATACTAAACTGGGAGGAGTGGTAGATACGCTGGAGGGGAGGGATAGGATACAGAAGGACCTAGACCAATTGGAAGATTGGGCCAAAAGGAATCTGATGAGGTTCAATAAGGATAAGTGCAGGGTCCTGCACTTAGGACGGAAGAACCCAATGCACAGCTACAGACTAGGGACCGAATGGCTAGGCAGCAGTTCTGCAGAAAAGGACCTAGGGGTGACAGTGGACGAGAAGCTGGATATGAGTCAGCAGTGTGCCCTTGTTGCCAAGAAGGCCAATGGCATTTTGGGATGTATAAGTAGGGGCATAGCGAGCAGATCGAGGGACGTGATCGTTCCCCTCTATTCGACATTGGTGAGGCCTCATCTGGAGTACTGTGTGCAGTTTTGGGCCCCACACTTCAAGAAGGATGTGGATAAATTGGAGAGAGTCCAGCGAAGGGCAACAAAAATGATTAGGGGTCTGGAACACATGAGTTATGAGGAGAGGCTGAGGGAGCTGGGATTGTTTAGCCTGCAGAAGAGAAGAATGAGGGGGGATTTGATAGCTGCTTTCAACTACCTAAAAGGGGGTTCCAAAGAGGATGGCTCTAGACTGTTCTCAATGGTAGCAGATGACAGAACGAGGAGTAATGGTCTCAAGTTGCAGTGGGGGAGGTTTAGATTGGATATTAGGAAAAACTTTTTCACTAAGAGGGTGGTGAAACACTGGAATGCGTTACCTAGGGAGGTGGTAGAATCTCCTTCCTTAGAGGTTTTTAAGGTCAGGCTTGACAAAGCCCTGGCTGGGATGATTTAACTGGGAATTGGTCCTGCTTCGAGCAGGGGGTTGGACTAGATGACCTTCTGGGGTCCCTTCCAACCCTGATATTCTATGATTCTATGATTCTATGATCCCAGGAATTTTGGGATTCTATCACAAAGATTGCTGGAGAACAACTGCGGCCTAGGAGAATGCAAAGGCAATATTGCAGTACACATGATTGGAGAATAAAAAAGAGGTGCGTTGCAAATGGATACACTGGAAGGTTAGAGATAAGAAAGTAAGGAGAGGAGGAAAATAAATGTCTTGAATGAGCAGTCCCTAAAGCCTGTTGGAATGATTGTAATCAATGATGGTACAGTATGATGCAGTGCATTGAGGAAGCCTCTCAAAGATATGACCAGAAATGTGTATTTGAAACTTTGAAGTTCTTAATTACACATCCATTCTCACAGTTTATGCCGGGGTGCCCAACCTGAGCCTGAGAAGGAGCCAGAATTTACCAATGTACATTGCCAAAGAGCCACAGTAATATGTCAGCATCCCCCCATCAGCTCCCTTTCCTGATCAGCTGTTTCGTGGCGTGCAGGAGGCTCTGGAGGGTGGGGGGCAGGATCAAGGGCATGGCAGGCTCGGGGGGTGGGTGGGAAGGGGTGGAGTGGGGGCAGGGCCTGTGGCAGAGCCAGGGGTTGAGCAGTGAGCACCCCTCGGCACATTGGAAAGTTGGCGCCTGTAGCTCCATCCCTGGAAGTCGGTGCCTATACAAGGAGCCGCATATTAACTTCTGAAGAGCCGCATGTGGCTCCGGAGCCACAGGTTGGCCACCCCTGGTCTATGCCAATTAAGGAAAAAGATGGAGCATACTGCCAGGATACTGATGCATAACTTAAGCATTGTTGTGAGCATTTTTGTGAATAGATGGACAGAGCCTCACCAAGATGTAAACTACAAGTTTATACAAAAATGAACCCAGCAGAAAATGGACCAGTGACATTTGACCACAAGCATCACCTCTTCTAACAATTACAAAACAATAAAGCACCTACCTCGTCTTGCCAATATTTTATCAGAACTGCTAAAGACTGGAAGCCTGGATTTATATCATTGGCTTCATAGAGTTGTTCTAAAAGTTTGGGAAATTGGTCACATTACAGAAAATTGACATAGAGGCTGCATCTTCCCTTTTTTTAAAAAAAAAAGTAGAGTGATCAGTTTATTCAAATTATGGGGGAATAACTCCGCTGTCTGTCCCAAGGAAGTTGTTTCTAATCATACTACTGAACAAACTGAAATACCACGTCAGCTCAAAAATGAGACAACTACCATGGTTTCAGTACAGGTTCATCCATGCGATATAGCCTCTCTGGAATGTTATTGAAAAATTGTGAAAATGACAAATGGAAGTTAAAATTGTGTTTATAGACTTTGCAGCTGCTTTTGACTCAGTGCATTGATTAGCTAGTATGGGATGGTATGCCAGTATGGGATTCCTGAACACTTAGCATGCCTAGTGGAGGAGCTATATTATGGTTCATATATCTGTGTGAGTGCCAATGGTTGTATCACAGACAGTGGTGCTGAAACTAGGGGTACTGTTGCACCCACTGGCTAGAAGTAGTAATAACAAACACCAAATACATAGTTTCCATCAGCAGCACCCCCCTATAAAAATCATTACAGCACCCCTGATCACAGATGGGTTTTCTGTGGAATCAGGGGTATTCCAGGGATGCAGTCTTTCACCAACATTACCTAATGTTCTAATAGATTATCTGATAAAGCTGACTGAGACCGCCAAGTAGGAAGTCTGAAATGTCAAGATTCATCTTTAAAGGATCTCAAATAGTGGACAATATTCATTTTTCAGAGAGTACTGACCAACTATAGTTAATGCTGAAAGAGCTGTGAAAATCTGCAGAATCTATGGGAATTAAGATTAGTGGTGATAAAACCAAAGCTATGCATGCCTCCGACAAAACAGAAATGAATGACCTGCTGACCCTCAATGTAGAAAGCAATGACATTGAATGGGTGAAGAGTTTTAGCTTTCTGAGTAGTTGGTTGACAACAAGAGCTTCTATAACCAAGAAGTAATATGTCAGATTGGTCTTTTGTCAGTGACATTTCAGTATCTTGAAAGGCCTCTGTGTGGGCAGTGGGATGTCCATGTGACAATTAGGATACAAGTGGTCAATGGAGTAGTGATGATAACTCTGTTATATGGGGCAGAAAGATGGCCATTTAAACAACTGAGAGTTACTGAACAATTTTCAGTGTCAAATGTTATGGTGTATCATTAACAACCATGGGTATGATTTTGTCACAAATAAGGAGATACTTGGGTGACCTTGGCAAGTTGCAGTCTCGCACCAGTTGAAAACCAGATGACTGCAATGAGGGTGGGGGTCATGTCCAATGTGCAGACAAAGATATATTTTTACAGAAGGTTTATAGAACCGATGTAGAAGGAAGTCGAGCAAAAGGAGTTTGGAAGATGCAATTCTGAGGGATTTAAGAAGCCTAAATCCTACCATACTAACTCTTCCTGAAGGAAGAGAACTTGGAAGGGATGGTTCAAGATGGAAGTCCAATCTACATGCCACCATGGCTGCAGCATAGCCAGGTGAATCTGCTGCTGCTGTGCTGCTGGACTAATAAACACCCTGGTTATTAGCCTCTGAGTTTATTAGTCCTTGAAATAGAATTAGGCTAATAAGCAGGAAGTTCCTTCAAGTCACCATCTAAATAATGTGGATTCTTATGAATTATCATAACATTAGGAAAGCTTTCAGGAAAGATATTGCTCCAAATCATGCAACATGCCTCTGCATTCTTCATTAACTTTTTCACCCATTCCATCATAGCCATTATGTACAATGGAACAAGAGAGTAGCTGTCAATAACCGTACTCTCAGCTTAATGGAATAGCAAGTGAAATAACTTTTATTTGATTGAAAAGGGACATTTCTTAATATTTTGGACTTGAACTCCACAAACAAAAATCAATATTCAAGAGAAGCACATAGACAGCAACACTTAATGTGCTGGAGAGCAGAACGTCACTAAATGCTTTATGGCAGCAGTGAAGTAGGAAAATGTCTGGATGCATTAGTTTCTGAATCACTTTTAGTTGTGAAAGAATAACTCCAATTTCACATCTTCCTCTTTTTTAGTTTACTGGCTGCTCCACTAAATGAAGACAGACTCTGACACCTACCTTGATACACTGGCATATAATTAAATTTAAGGAGAAAGGGAAACTTAATTAAGGGTTTCCTGGTAAATTAAAAATCAAAAGAGTTTCTTGTGACACACCATATTACAGTATGTCTGATACACACATTTCCTTTCTTATAGTCCATATTAATTCTTCCCAGTTAGGTGTTAATGAAAACCCACTAGAGCCCAAACCTAAAATGGAACAGGCCAAAAAAACAATTAGAACTAATAAAGGAAAATTCTTGTTTCTTCTGCATTGCTAAAACTTGATACTGGTGGCATGTACAAACAAATGGACGTAACTGGTCTCTTCTGGCATAGAAATTCACATTCAGCTTGTGACAGTTAAACTGCAATCTTCAAACCACTCTGGCAATATGACCATTCACTTTTCTAACTTGTAACAAAGTAGTGTGTATGTGGGGGGGGAACTTTCTGTCCTTTTTAAAATGTTGAAAACTAACATTATCCATATTATTTACCATAATCTCCAATCCATGGATGGTCCAAAGAAGCTGAACATAAAAACTTTCAGCAGCATTTCTTCATAGCCAAGAAAATCTCCCAAACGAGGCATGTCAACCTTACCAAGAAAAAAGACCTTCTCTTTGGCCAGTCTCCAAGCCAGTCTCCTTGACCATCTAGATTAGAACCTGAAAAAAACCACCTTTTATCCTATGTTACTCCTTGATATGCAATATTAAGCAGAAAGTGAGGTGATAAATCTGATACAAATCAACTTCTTCCTTATATTTCAGTTTTTCTGTATAAGTAAATCCATCTTAGTTACATTTTTAAAGGCTATCATATATCATTTAGATTGTAACCTCTACCAGCATATTTTAGTGTTCAAAAGCTACCTTCAAAAAATTTTGTGAAACCAAGACCAAATCTGGAAATGATCTGAGAGAACGAACAAATTAATAAATTCCTAATTGGTTCCCCAATGCTGTCCTACCTTTCTCACCTCAAGTATTGTGATTTCTTGACATTTAAAGCAAAGGTCAGCATACTTTTAAAATATAAGAAATTTTTGTAACTTTTGTGATTCACCCCACTTTTTTTTATAGCTATCATGTTGAGCCACTAACCACACAAAGACACGTGCTTTTATATCTTCCCATCAAGCTACAGACACTGAGCCAGGCAAGATCAGAAACCAGGCCAGCAAGCTGGGTTGTGGGGTAAATGGATTCACAGTAGCTTGTCCCTTGACATCAGTTTAGCAGACTAGAGATATTGTGCCAGTTATGTCACTGAAACCTCTTCACTGATATCAGATTAGTAAAATAGAAGTGGTGAGCCATCAGCCCACAAAGTCCTGTGCCCTGACATCAGCCTGGTAAGCTAAAGTACTCAGCCAGCGATGTCACAGACATCAGTCTCTTTATGTGAGACCAGCAAGCCGGAGACACTGAGCCAGTAACCACGCAAAGGCCTGTGCATTTATTTCAGCCCAGCAGGCTGAAGCTTTTGGACTAGTAATGTCACAAATGACTAGACTCAGCCATTTAATAGACTGGCTGTAAAATACCAGGCATGTGTGTTTTCTGCTATGGGTGGATGTTTTCTATCTGACACAGAACTTTCTTTTGTCAAATATAAAAAGGAAAGCTATATTTGCCCCATGCTGACATACTTCCCACGGCCTCCTAAACTGCCCAAGTAGCTCTGCTTTTTCATGCAACACAGGGAGGGAGAGCAGGGAATCTTGGGTTGGGCTGCTCCACCGCCCAACAGCAAACAAGTTCTTTGTGCTTTCAAGGGGTGTGGCCTTGCCATGGGATGACCATTGTACAGTTGGATAACCCAGGGTGAGATGTCTCCCCATGGGCTAGAGGGGGCACATGAAAGGCCAGCTTCTTAAGAAGGGATCAGTTTTGTTTCCATTTCTTCTTTAAAAAAAAATCAGTGTTCTCCTCCTCCAACCCCTGTTTAATACACTATAGATTTACTGTATGTCTTTCTTTTGAGTACTTTGTTGGAACCCAACATATGCACTAACAATCAATAGGATTTATATTCATTCTGGTGTTTATAAATAAATGTTTACTTTTTTAAAACTTTATTTGTTATGGATCTTAAAACAGAAAATACATTTTGCTTCTTAATAAAATAGTTCATATTCCAAAAAAACTCACACATCAATAATTCAAAATGATTTCAGGCCATGCTTAGCTCAAAAATTAATTGAGAAGAAATTAGTCCCACATGGGAACAGACTGTGAGCTGTAATTCTGACTGAAAGTGGGATGAAAAGCAAGGGATTTAATCACATAACACTTTTAAAAGCATTTTATATATGTAAAAATGTTCAACTGCTGGAAGCATATATAACTCTAAGGTGATATCTGCTTGAATCTATTAATCAGAGCACACACTGAAGCACCACAAAAAAGGATAGTAATAGAGAAATTACTTTGAGATACCTGTCATTAACTACAGATTCACTGTTATAAGGACAAAAATACATAATACATTGTGCAAAAAAAAAGCCATTTCAAAACTGAAATAATTTACTATATAAATACGGCTAATCAGCTGTAATGTCAGGTATATTTCCCGTAGCATTAGAGTTACAGTAGAGAGGACCATACAACCAAGCTGCCATCAATATTTATCAAAACTACGTGGATTCAAGAAAAAACAGTTTTCAACTTGTTTAACTTTAAATTTCAAAGACTGCTCAAAATGCTGATTTGGATATTTGATAACTCAGTTGGGGATTGGTCCTGCTTTGAGCAGAGGGTTGGACTAGATGACCTCCTGAGATCCCTTCCAACCCTGATATTCTATGATTCTATGATTCTATGATATGCAAAGGGACTTGAAAGATGAGCATCACCATATTGGGTATGATTCCTTCTGAAGTATCACACTCCGTTTGGCAGCCTAGATTCAAGTGTTTATAACATGGGGAAAGGGATACAGATTAAAAATTGTTAATAATTTAAAGGGGATGGTTGCATTCTTTCGAAACCAATTTAGAAGGTTCCAAATCCATTCCAAACCCATTTGATACAAGATAAGCAGAGTATTTCCATCACACATAGATGTGTTTTCAAACATCAGCAACATATGAAGCTGTATTAGTGCTGCTTTAGAATTCCAGTTTCCTCTGACTCAAGCTAAACTGGAATTTTGTGGGATACAAACTCTTATTTAAAGAAAAGAAAGGGAAAAACAGCACGAACGAAAACAAACATAGAGGGACGGATCTATAGCTGGTGTAAACTGGCTTAAGTTTTACTGAAGTTGTGATTTATGCCACTCGAGGGTTTGGCCCAGCTTACCTTGGATGATTAGATAATTTTGTTTATTTGAGGTGCACTACAAATATTATTTTTACAATTGACTTATTTCCCTAAACTTTTAAAATGATGCCAGGTGAAGCAAAGTCAAATCAACATCTCTCATGCCCAATATTTTAATGCTCTCCTTTTGTGGAAGTGGCCTTATCTCAACCAGCCACTAACTTCTGAGCTCAACAGATCCATTAAAACAGAGTTTAAGGCCAGGTCTAAATTACAAAGTTTTGCTAGTATAGCTATGTTGGTTGTGAGTGTAAAGAGTTGTGTTCCCTGACTGACATAGCTGGGCCAGTAGAGATCCTTAGTGTAGAACCAGCTATTATGGCCAAAGTGCAATTTTGCTGGTATAAACTGTATCCACCTGAGGAATATTTTGCTGCTACAGTATACTACAGTATACTGGTAAAATTGTTCTGGCAAAGCACTCCTCGTGTAGACATGGCTGCTATGCAAACACACAACGAGTTTAATTTCCCAAGCAGTCCAGATGGATGATTAGGCATGGAAGAAACACATTAAACATAATTCTCTTTGTGAAGACAATATAACTTTCATCAGTAGAAAAAGGAATCATCCAACAATAATATGCAGATAAAAGTGCTTCCCATAACACAAGGACATCAGTGGAAACTGCTGAGTGCTCAGCACTTTGGAAAATCAAGCCATTTATTTAGGTGGCTAAGTATAAATTCGGAACCCTAATTTTAGACTTCCATTTCTGAAAATTTTGGCCCTTGTTTTCAGAATGTACAAGTCTGAACTGACATGTGACATCTGATGAAGACCTATCAAATTAAATTTGTAAAAGAGGTAGAGAATAAATACTTTAAGGTTGATAGGGCTTGGGATAAAAAGGGGAATGCTACAAAATATGCACAATTCTTGCTAAGAAAAGGGGCAGACAGCAAAATATCCTGTGTTTACAGAACACACCATGCACTGTTTCCACAGCCACCTGTGGCTTTGGGGATATGGTTGTCCAGCCACACTACTGTCAGGAATGAGAATGAGGATCACTTAGAGCTGACCTGAAAAGTGGAAAAAAATTCCTCTGATGATGTATCAGGAGGGCCTGAAAGTTTGTTCCGCTTCAAAAGAGAAAAAAGGAAAAAAACCACACATTTTTTCCGGGACTCCGCTCCCTTCCCCACCACCTTTTATTGCATTAGTATTACAGCTTGTGTCTAACCTGGCAAATATAATGATTCCTGGAGACCAAATGTAAATGATGCCATCGTAAGACACAAGACAGTGAAAGTAAAGCAACAGTGGATTTAGGCTAAAAAGTCCATTCTGGTTTTAGAGATATCACAGGTTCTAGTAATACTCTTGGGGAATACCAGATATTGAATTTTCCAGCAATATTTCTTATACTTATAATGGAAACTTCAAGAAATATCTCTAACCCAATAATGACTTTTTAGGTCTGCCCACTGTATTAAGAGAAGGAGGGATTTTTAGTCAGGCTGTTTAAAACTTATTTAGTACAACTGTATAAAACTATTTTTGACATCCATTTAATGTCAATGGCTAATTAATATTAACATAATTAACAGCCTCAATATAGTAAGAGAACATAGTAAATATCATCATGCTTCTCAGTGGTTGACTAACAAAACTTGGGAAAGATCAGATATTAGATTCCTGATATTTCCAAGGCAAAAAAACAAACAAACAGAAAAAAGAAATAAGAAGAAACCTTTCAGGGCTCTTTAGAAAAAAAGAAAAGAAAAAAATACAATCCAATTTCTTTAAAAAATAATGTATAGGTCACCTTAATGAGCTACATTAGATAACAGCGTGCTCCATTGGAAGTGTAAGGAATAAAGAGTGGCTTTTTTTCCCCAAGCTCTCTCCTCACATTAAGAATGAGAAAGGAGCTGAGAAGTAGTGTGTCAGGCCAATATCCACACCACTGGGGCTTCCTACTTAAGCTTTGCTTTTACCATAAAACTCAAGGCAAAAAATCTCTAAGAGCATTGGGATTATAGAACTCCAAGAGAGACATCAGACTAGCAGATGATTTGCATCAATGTAGCAGCAAGTCAAGGCCCACAGGACCCATAACCAGAACAGACCACTTCCAAAGAGAGCATATGGCAAAGAACAGAATGAGGAAAAGATGGAGAAGCAGGAAGGGGCAGATCCTGGCTAAGGGGCCAACCAAAGAGACTAAGATATTTCTAAGACATTAATAGTTCTGCAGCTTTTCATTTTATGATTGTTTTATTAGAAGCTGTGTTGGCACATAGACTGCTTTTTATGATGTAAGGTGAAAAGGTTTTAAAAGGGTGTGTTTATTGAATAGGAATAATAGGTTGATGTTTTACAAGAGTGCTCTGTGCATAAAAATATAAGTTGTTAGTTAATAGGAAAAGGAGTATTCTCTATCTGCCAGCCAGGGATAGGGCTGATGAGATACTCATCCAAGGGCAAGTTAAGAGAGAGAATATGGTCCTTAAAATAGCTCTAATTTGCAATTGTCTGTCCCCGGCATTTTGGTTGCCAAATAGGACTGGGGATAGCTCAGTGGTTTGAGCAGTGGCCTGCTAAACCCAGGGTTGTGAGTTCAATCCTTGAGGGGGCCATTTAGGGATATGGGGCAAAAAATCTGTTGGATGATTTAATTGGGGATTGGTCCTGCTTTGAGCAGGGGGTCAGACTAGATGATCTCCTGAGGTCCCTTCCAACCCTGATATTCTATGAATGATTGTGTCACTGGGGGGTGGGGTTAGAAGCCTGGTACTTTGTGAGGTCCCACAAACATTTCAGTTAGTCCACTGCAGCCATGTTGCTCTATGGAGGTTGCTACAAGTCTCACCCTTTAACAGTGCTCTGCTGCAGGTGCTCACCAACAGAGCATAGGCATTCTGGCAAAACCCACCACTAACAGTACTGACCATAAGCAAAGATAACCACAAACCCCTGGAACACAGTGCACAAGACATCTCAGTCTGGAAAGTGAAGCAATGAGGATCAGCATTTCAGACTAAGCAAATCATGTGCTAGTGAGCTAAAGGACCTGAAGGCACACAAAGCCAGTAGGAGCAGGTCCAGTTTAATAAAGTCATTCCTTCTGAGTTAGGCTTCCTGACACTTCACCCATGATTCCATTGGCTACATTATCACTCAGTTTGCAGTCTGCTGGGGTAAAGGGCAATGAGTTGTGCTGCCCCTGGAGCAGTCTAGGAGGGAGACTGTCACCTGGGGAGAGAGCACACTGCAAAGATGCATGGACGGAGAACCATATGCTTCCCAACATGCCTGATAAATGTATGCCCACTTGACAAGGTGGGGTGTAATGCCTCTGCAGAGCCTGCTTCTCTCCACACCCTGGTATGGTGTGCCAGCACAAGGAAGTAAAGGTGTACCGTATGCCATCTTACTCCCTTGTGCAAGTGCTTAAGACACATACTGCCCAGTTGCTGAGCAAGATGGATTAACTTTACTCCAGTTTCTGGGTCTAGAGGAGATAAGCAGCTTCTCAACTTGCACTAACATAGCCACCTCCAGATCTCTGCAGGACTGAGTCCTAAGGTAACTCATAGATGTATAATTGACCAATTCCTCTTTCTCCTCTGGATTAATGGCCTCAAACAACAGGACTAGTGTGATGTAAGCAGTGGTCAGGGTCCAAGAATATAAAAATGTGTGAAGTTCATAACAAGGATCCAGCCCTGTGTGGGAAAGAAACATATAATCATTTGAGAGAAAAACAGTCCACATTAGCTTGTGCAATAGGAGAACAGGATCATAATAGTCCCTTCTGGCCTTGCAATCTATTGAAAAAATCTATGAAAAGGAGGAAGAAGCCACAATATCTTACTTTTAGGTCTTTTCTGAGGTATTATCTTTTTGTTCTGTGTTAGAGTAAGCACAATGGAACCCTGGTCCACCTAGGCAACATGGCAGTACAAATACATACAGAATAATAATTAATAATGACATAATGTTTTGGTTTAGGATTGGAATTCTTTCATTTTGCTGTTGCTAGTATCTATATAACCAGAAATTATGCATTTAAAAAAATTACACTACAACAAGGAATAAATATGTAACTGGGAATTGGGGAGGCATATGTAAACTTTTCTATAAGTTCTCCTATTGCACAAGATAGTCCGGACTGCTTTTCTCTCATATGATTATATGTTTCTTTCCCACACATGACTGGGTCCCTGTTTTGAACTTCACACATTTTTATGTTCTTAGACCCTGACTGCATATACCGAGGTTTCCCATCCGGGCGTCAGTGCCATGTGGTGTGGATCAGGTTGCAATTTTGGGAATGAAGAAACAAAGGAATTAGTGAGAATCTGAAAGCATTTAGTCAAAATGAAAGATGTGCCCAATGTGGAAATATTTGTGGAGGGGATGTAATGCCATGTGAGAACTAACATTCAGATGATACTAGACATTTTATTACTAGTTGGGATTCCATTTTTCACTTAGTCTGGGGTATCAAATATCTCAACAGCATACTTTTACACTGTAAAATAATGCTTTGAACCTTGACTGATCTGCCATCTTCACCATCATCATAGTGGCTTAGGGCCTGATGTTGCCAGGTGCTGAGCACCTCCAGCAAGGTCACTGGGAGTGTGAAGTTGATGAGAGATTAAATCAGTGCCATGCAGGATGTGCATCTTAATGGGACATACAGAGTATTTTTGTACAAGTCCAGATAAGGTCACAGCTAGAGAAAACAATGGGCCAGATTAGCAGGGAGGTGTAAACAGGCCACGCTCCATTGTCTTCACTGACTCTTCGCTCACTGAGTTATGCCATCTGAGAATCTGGCTCAATGCCAAATGATGACACACTTCTCTTCTCGTCACTGAGGCTCCCTATGAGGCATTAGTCCATTAATTTTATACTAAGCATGTTATCTGAACTCGTATCTTCCAGATACCAGAGATGAGGGAAAATAAACAACCATCCATTAACCACAATACACAGTTAATAATATGCTGTAAATGGGACAACTACCATTAATAGATAATTCTGACTCTTTGATTTGACTCACTGCTCGTTGTGTATTGCTGTAGCAGCACACTTTTAAAGTGTCCCAGGAAAGTCTGCACTGGCCCATAATCACTGCTTTCTATGTATTCCTGCCATTTCTGTATTTCTATCAGGAGGAGGAGCCTATGTTCTTGTTCAGTTGTCATATTTTCACACTGCAAGGGTGCTCAGGATAAAAAATCAGCTAGGTACATCTCAGTTGCTTTTGTGTAGAGTACTTCTAAATTGTAGCACTGCCATTTCAGTAGCATGAAAGCAAGGAGGAGCTTTTTAAAAATGCTCTCTTCTGATTTATGGTCACCTTCTATTTGACTGGTGTCCTGTACTGGAACATATTGGCTGAACTTTTCACATGTGAACACTATTGCAAGGCGTTCCTTTTCAAGTTGGGTATATCTCTGCTCTGTTGGCAATAGCGGCCATTATGTGAAAGCTACAAGCTGTACCATAGTATTCATGATGCCCCAACCCCAACTGTATCACATTTTATGGCTGTCTCTTCATTCGCATCATAGGATTTCAGAATGGGATAGTTGGTCACCAGTTCCTTTGTACGTGTAATGACTGCATTATGTTGAGGTAACCATGGCCATACTGTACCTGAGTGCCATAGTTGCCTCAGGGTTTGCCCACATATGAGAGGCTTGGAAGAAATGTTATCAGATAGTTCACAAATCCTAACAGTCTCTAAATTGATTCAATGCAGGCACCTGCTTTTACCACTTCACGGTCAGGCTGTAGCCCTGGGAGGTCAGTAAGTGTCTCACACAAGGTGCTGCTGTCAATTGCAATTTCATCTTGTTTTTATTTAATTTTAAATTTACTTTCCTGTCTCTTTCTAGCTGACAGATGATTGTGATCTGCCACACTTCTGTTATGCTGTTTCTGCATCCGCACACAAGAATGTCATCAGTTATGATGCTGATCACAGTAAGTCCTGTTAGTACAGCTCTCTGGTTGCACTGATATTCTTCCACTGCAGGTCTGATTCCAAACAGCATTCCACCTCTTGGTGTCCAGAATGTGGTGAGGTATCTGGTTTTCTTAGCTAGTAGCACATGCCAATATCCCTCTTTGGCATCAAATACTGAGAACATTTTTGCTTTTGCCATGTCAGGTAATATTTCACCCTTGTAGTCATTTGATAGTAAGCTCTTCTTCTTGCTTTGTTGAAGTTGCTTGGGTCTATGCAAATGTGCAGCTTGCCTGGCTTCTTGATGGCTGTCATGCTACTTATCCAACTTGTGGACTCTGTGACTTTAACAATGATGCCATCTTTTCCCCTTTGCTTTATTATTGCCATTTTTTTTTTGTCTTAATGCAATGGCTATTCTGTGAAGCAGGTGCAGTGCTATTTCCAGATGTGACATGCCTAGAAGACATCCGGTCCCTTCAAGCACATCTTGATAACCTTTAAGCAGCTTTGCTGAAAGGATGCCATAGTGCATTGTCTGCTCTGGATATGTTTTTTGTTTTGCTTATGTGTCTCTAGTATCAGTTGTTTCTCCCCAGTTTAGTGTCAGTTGGGTCAGGTATTCACTTATTTTATCTGAAAGCAATGGCTTCTGTGTTTGTACTATCTGAAATTTTATCTGTATACTTTTCCTTGGTACTTTGTAATTTACATTGTTTCAGTGGTATTATGATTGTGCCATTGTATAATATTAATTTGGCTTTGCTTGGCTGCAATTTTGGTTTCTTCTCTTGCATAATGCTGTCTTTATGTAGGTTAGAATGTTAACTGATACTCAACTGTCTTGTTCACATTCATTTTCCTGTTTGTTTGTATGCCTCTCTGCATTGCCTTATCTTTGCATCTTGTGCTAGTCTGAGCTTTAAAAAAACAGATATTTTTGGTGTCTTATACTGTGTTGATGTCATGTATGTGCAAAATCTCATCCTGTGAGTCTCTGGTTGTTTTCATAATATGGTGCTTTTCTTCTTTTGCTTTTTTTTGTCTGAAAGCATTAGCATAATCATTTCTCTTGCACGTTACCCCATAAGTGGGACATTTTCCATGATTGCTTTTCTCCACAGTACCCACATATCCTCCTTTGCATTTTGTTTGTCTTCACTGCTCTGTATTTGTATATTCACTTTGTTCAATTTTTGTAGTACAGCAGAACCTCAGAGTTATGAACACCTCGGGAATGGAGGTTGTTTGTAACTCTGAAATGTTCATAACTCTAAGCAAAATGTTATGGTTGTTCTTTCAAAAGTTTACAGCTGAACATTGACTTAATACAGCTTTGAAACTTTACAATGCAGAAGAAAAATGCTGCTCTTAACCATCTTAATTTAAATGAAACAAGCACAGAAACAGGTTCCTTACCTTGTTAAATCATTTTTAAAAATATTCCCTTTATTTTTTTTAGTAGTTTACATTTAAAACAGTACTTTATTTGCTTTTTTTCTATTTTGGTTTCTGCTGCTGTCTGATTGTATACTACCAGTTCCAGTTGTATTTTGGTTTCTGCTGCTGACCGACTGTATACTACCGGGTGTAGATGATTGGTGAGTTCATAACCCTGGTGTTCATAACTCTTAGGTTCTACTGTATTTTTCTTTATATTTTCATGCTTTCCCTGTGGTACTTGGTGAATTATCTCTATGCTTGCTCCATCTATCCTCCGTATTTGGATGTAAGCTTGTTCATTATCTTTGCATATGTTTATGGCTCATGGAAGTGTTAGTGTGTGCTTTCTAAGCATTCACGTTCAAGATCATCTTTAATCCTATTACTAATCTATCACAAATTAGTCAGTCTTTGAAGATTTGATAATAAATTGCTCTGTTGTTCTCCAGGTTCACAATTACAATTGATGAAAAGATTTCTTTCACATATGACATTGTTTTTGTGCATTGAAAATGCTTCCATAGTGCTTCTAGGATTTTCATGGGTCCTTCCACAGCTGGCACATGGCAGCCTTTGCCCATTACAGCTAATAGTGTGGCTGTTCTTAGTTTACCTTAGAGACTAACCAATTTGAGCATACTAACACGGCTGTTACTCTGAAACCTGTTCTTAGTTTGTATTTCTTTTTATCCAGCTCTGATGTAATTTCATAATTTCCCCATTGTGATCTAAAGAATGTCCAGTTGCTGAACACATCCCTTTTCATGTCCATTTGCTCCGGGAAAGGCATCTACTAGGCTACCATGTTCATTGTTCTCTCTCTCTCTCTCTCTGTCCCTCCCTCTCCCCACCCTACACTTGTAGTTTCTGTTTTGACATTCTTGCAGGAGTCAGCTCACTTCTGACATCACATTCAGTGTGCCTGCATAAAGAGAGAAAGCCAAAGCAGTGCAACATTCAGGCTTTATTCCTTCCTCCACATATACATTCCCATCTCCTCAAGCACTTCCTGAAAGTAGAATTCTCTAAGAAGTCCCTGGATATTGCCCTCTACATAAGTATACTATAATGCCTCCTATTAGGAAGCTATTTATTGTAACTGCACAGAGAGGCAACCTTCTCCATAGGCCAATAGGCCCTGTGGACAAATAATGTGTGTACACACTTACTCTGAAAGGTACCTAATTATCTCAATTCATATTAATGGCTATTGGCATTGAGAGCTCACAGCACCTTATGCAGAGCCTTGCACTTTACAGATTCACAGCCTCATTGAGCTCCCATTGAAATCAATGGCAGTCTCTTCATTGACTTTATTAGGAATTGTATCAGACCCTCAAATCTTAGGGCCCAATCTTTCAACCTTTACTCTTGAGACTGATCCTTACTCATGTACTTGGTAATTGATCCTTGAATGGGGCTATTCCCATGAGTAACAGTGGTAGGATTGAGCCTATAGTTTCTATATATTTTTCACCTTAGTGTGGTATAAATATTTCAAAAAAGATTTGAAGAGCAGACCCTCAGCTGGTGTAAATTGTCATAGTGAAGGGAATGGAACAATGCTGAGTTCACTCCTGCTGAGGATCTGTCCATCAGACTCAATTGTTATTGAATTAAAACTTACCTTAACATTGTGTGTGTGTGTGAATGTGCACGCAGCATATCTGGATGCTTTATTTAAACTGAAAATCTTAAATTGCTAAATAAATAATGAAACAATATGGTGCAGAACCTAGACTAAGGAAAAAATAATTAAATTCTGATTGAAGTATTGTTTGAATATTTATAATTTTTCCTTTATGTAAAAGAACTCTGAGCATTGTAACGCAAAATACTGAAGAATTGTACAGATAGGGTAGGATTTTCAAAAAATATTCAGCATTGGCCTAACTCTGCTTCCTTTGAAGTCAGTGATAAAACTGCCACTGACTTCAATGGGAGTAGAGTTAGATCAACACCAAGCAATTTTGAAAAGTCCATCTCCATTGTTTACTGTTTGACAGCAAATACGTGAAGGGCCAGACCCTATCTGAATTCTTTGAAGAAATACAAAGGTAGAAGCAGAGTGCTAGGAAAGATGCCTCAGCCTGTAGTGAATTATGGGAACACACTGACCAAGGTAACTTCACTTTCCCCAAACTAGCCTGTGCAGCACACCACAGCATATACATTGGAGGCTTCATCACACACACTAGCTGGCCAACCTTGCCCCCTCAGGTGTCATATTTTGGCTCTCTTGAGGGCTGACATGCTAATGTGCTGGTGATGCCTGGGCATAGCAGCTCCTTCGCCCCCTATGCAACACCCAGTAAACTTAAGACTTAAATATATTAAAATGTGTATGGCAAAAGGAAGTGTACTATAAATGACATTTCTGTCCCAGGAAACATATTTTAAATACATGTGCCATACCTGTTAATTTGAGAAATATTTGCTGCTAAAGAAAATTTGATACAGGGCAGTTTGATTTACAGCTAAATAAAAGTCATAAAGTGTTTCAGATACCCTGAATCATGCAAATTCCAGTTCTGCTTACTTTGTGAAATTTGCTCCACCCATAGAAAGCCTGAGGCTGGGATTTTAAAAACCACTTGGCACTGGCTTAAATAGCCTTCCACTAAGATAAATTGTAAAACTCCCACCAGCTTCAACTGGACCAATGGTGTATGGTTTTGAAAATCCATTGTGAATATTTTGGGCCCAGTGCAAGAGTGACAGGCAAGTGAATCCATCCCCCAACCTACAGCCATGTCTACATTGCAAAAAAAAATTAAAACAAAAAATCAATAAATAAAGTTGTGGCAGTGAGTCTCGAAGTCTGGGTATACAAACTTGGACTTGCGCTATGGTGCTAAACATAATAGTATAGATATTCCCATTTGGGCTCTGAAACCTGGTGAGGGGCTCTGAGGCACCCCTGCATTATCAATAGCTGACAGGCCACCTGAACTGCTCCATACTGAGTTTAAGTGGTTGGGAAGGCATTACAACCCACGCTTCTGTACAAGAATGAGTTCCACTTGTGAATATTTGCATGTAGAGAAGCTGTACTGTGAAAGAAAACTGATGTCACTATACTAATGATATTCTTTCATAAGAAGGATTTATTCACCTGGGAAACAACTCCATACAAATAGAAAGGAATCATACACTCTCCCCCTCCCCTTATTATTGATGAAGGTTGGCTGTGGTGGAATTTGAACCCTGCAGGATCCATAACCTTTTAATCATAAAAAGAAACAGTGAAAGTCATCAAGAAGAAAAGGTGTGTGTGTGTGTGGGGGGGGTCTCTGTAGGGAAATGGGTTCAATAGGATATTCCTAAAAGCATTTCAAAATGGCAGGATCAAAAAGGGTTAGCTAAGCTATTAATCTCAGTTCAAAGAGCCATCAAGTAAACTCCCCACTGAGCACAGAACTAGATTGAATCCTTATGAACATACTGACCTGTTGGCTCTGAACCTTGTAGAGCAAGCAAAAACAATTTTTAAAAAAAGAGAGAGAGAAACAGAATAGGAATTATATTGTCCTTCATACTGGCAGTTTCTCGTCAGCTGCCCAAATTTGTGTCTTCTTTTTGAAACAAACAAAATATTTTGTTTTCTTAGTTTCCAACTGGTAGTAATTGGTAGCCATTTTGTTGAAATACTTTTCTCTTTAGCTGCTAGAACAAGAAATATATCTCAAGAAACACTTCTAGCTGTGGTTTCCATATAAACTCTCTTCTCATACAGAAGCGGTTCGTGTGATCACATGAATATCTGTTGAATATTTGTCTGTAAGTGCAAAGGGACAAACATAATAAAAGTAAAAGAGAGTGGGAGCTAAGGATTTTCAGAAACTCTAAAAATCAGGCCATTTTTTTTTATCTGTAGGTACTTAAATCTGCATTAAGGTGCTTAATAATAGTCACCCATCCTTGAAAATTTAGCCCTAAATAATTTTTTCTGCATTCTAGATTATAACCAGTTTGGGGTTACCATGAGGAAGGGAGAGACGTTCTCATCATGTTATTACTTCTGTGAGTCCAGTCTTGAGTAGCATTCTACATCATAACGTAGATGATTTCTAAAGTAAGATAAACAGAACTGGTCCAAAAATGGGGGCAGGGGAAAACATGCTAACTGTTTCGAAAACTTGGAAAAGATTTTTCTTTGAAGTTTAAAAAAAGAACTGAATTCAAAAACTTTTGCTTTTTCTTTTGAACAGAAAATTCTCCCTTAAACAGAGGTCTTCTTCTTTTTCCTGCCCCCATGTTTCCTTTTTTATCATTTTTTATTTTACCATTGAAAATGGAAGAAAAAAGAAAAGTGGGGGGTAGAAAAAAGGAAAATTGACAAGCCTAAAAACCAAAAACTGCTTCCCCCCCTTAAAAAAACAAAACAAAAACAAAAGCAAACAACCCACAAAAGACAATTTAGAAAATGATTTTTCCCATTTTTTTAAATATGAAAAAAAATGGATGAAAAAATGTACTTTTTAAAAACTGTAAGCCTCATGTTCCAGTCATGGTGGATTCTGTATTAGTATCTTGTAGGAAAACAGGCACAACTTTATTTTAACAAGATCAAACTTCAGAATTTATAGGCACTGCTACATGTAGGCCATACTGCTACTCTTCTTTCTTAATAGACTTTAATGGTTTATTAATACCATTTTTTGTAAATGTTGTCCCTCCTTTCCATATTTATTCTTCTCCAGTACCATCTAGGATAGTCTACTTGCAGTTCTGTAGCCAGCCAGACAAAAGCAGAAGAACTCATAAATATCACTCACTTCCACCAGCATTTCTATATATCGCAACGCCCACCATATCTCTCCAACGCTAGCTACTGACATTCATTATTATTCACAAACAAACAAAACAAACAAACAAACAAACAAAAACTTATATTTCAGCTAAAGTTGCTAAGTAAGCTGTGCTTTCTCTTTGAAGGTTATGGCCAGTATATTGCCCACCCTTCTGAGGTGCCCCAAACATCCTTCTAAGCAAGCACTTTTATTCTTAAAGTAAACACATTACAGAGAATACATACAGTAACTCCCCACTTAACGTCCTCTTGCTTAAGGTTGTTTTGATCTTACGTCCCTGCTCAATTACAAAACATGCTCCATTTAAGTTGTGCAATGCTTCACTATAATGTCGTTTGGCTGCCTGCTTTATCCACAGCTGGCAGCCTCCCTATCAGCTCCCCTACACTCCCGCCCCCCAGCACCTCCTGCCTGTCTGCAGACCCTGTGGATCAGCGCTTTCCCCCTCCTACCCCCACCTCCTGCCAGTGGCAATCAGCTGGCTTGTGGCATTCAAGAGGGAGGGGGAAGGAGTGAGGACTCAGCGTGCAGGCTCCCCCTCCCTCCCCTGCCTCCCGAATGCTGCAAACCAGCTGATTGCCACGGGCAGGAGGCAGGGGAGGGAGGAGGAGGAATGAGAATGTGGCCTCTATAACTTAATCAGCAGACAATAACCCTTCCCTCCCCTCGGGGCATAACCTCAAAAGGGTTTTTGCATCACTGGAGTTGGGTGATTTTCATTAACCTCTCCCTACATATTCCCCAGGAAATCCATGTAACCCTTATTGTCCCAAAAGCCCATACTTGTCTGGCACATTTTCAGCATAATCTTTTGAACTCTTCTCCTAGATGGATTCTGTCTAAAATTGGGGGTCCCACAAGGCAAAGGCCCCTCTGGAAGCTGGAGCCTGGCTTGGGAGCTCTTGTCCCTGCCCCCCTGCCCCTGCACCCAGGGCAGGTGGAGGATCCACAGCTCCCCTCATCTGCCTGTACACTCTTACCCTGTCCTTCCCCGGCTTCTGGCCTGGCCTGGGGGTGGGGCCAAATAGCTGCAGCCAGGCCATGTTAAGAGCTGCCTGGGCAGCCGTGGGGAGCCACAGACCATCCACCTTCCCTCGGCAGGGGGGCCCAAGAGCAGTCCCCAACCTGTGTCCTCACCCCCCCCCCCCGGACTCCTGCCCAGGGCAGGTGGAGGGTCCATGGTTCCCCACAGCTGTCTGGGCACCCCAGGCCACTCTTATCCAGCCTGGACTGGCTGCAGGGCCTCAGGGGAAAGAGAGGGGGAGGAGGAAGAGAAGGGACAAGGGGCCAGGCCCATGTCAAAAAGTAGGAGGGCCATGGTCCCTTGGCCTCACCATTCCAGCGCCCCTGACTCCCAGAGCTCACATCTGTCACATCTCCACACTGGAAAGCTTGCATACAATCATGGCCCATATTCATACATATGTTTAATTCAATAAAGTCTCCCAAGGATATTTCAGGAAATTGCCATATAACATAAACAATTTGGTGAAATCAACATGAATTGCTTTAATGTTTTGGTGTTGCCAAATCTGCATTTTTGCTGAAAAAAGTTTTGTTTGAAAAATTTCACTCAGTTTTCTGCATTTCCTCCAAAGGCTTTATGAAAACTTTAATAATAAAAGCCAGGCCTTTGATAAAACAAGACACAATTTTCAGCATTTAAAAAAAAATCGATCACAGTCTCTCTCTACCTGTTCTTGTGTCCCACAATGTTGTGGTGAGAAGGCAATTGACATCAGTGGGTTAGCATTTATGACCCTCATGGAAAATATAACTCTTCAGGGAGAGAACAGGAGGGGGAATTTTTGTTTGATGATGAAAATTAAATTTTCAGAGATCTTGTTCTAGAAATATCTGCAATATCAGGTGGTATTTTTTGCATTTTAAAATTGTTGAAGATATTTCAAACAAAAAAAATCATGAAACATAAAATTAACCTAGGTGGCATTCGTCTGTAATTCTAATACAATAACTTGCCAATGGGATATACCAAGAAATGTTCAACAAAACCACAGGTTTACAATCACATTTACATATTTCCCCTTAGACTCACATACACACATGTATTGAAATGTGTACCCAGAATCAACATGGCAAAATAAAAAACCTAAAGCCATCTATCTCTTCCCCATATGTAACAACAGAGGGACCCTGCTGACTTTCTATTTACAGCCATCTCTCCCCAAGCCCCCTTCTTATACAGCTGTGCTCCTGATGTGCCCCAATAGGGAAACTCAAACATTTGTGTAGATTTTATTATAACACAAATGTCAGAAAACTTTCTAAGAGACAATTAACACCCCTTTCCCCTGCAACTTACTAGATCTCCCTTGTGTTTACTTTTCTTCTTTGTCTGCCTGTTTCTTTTATCTCAGTCTTTACAGGGGTGAAAAGAAACAAAAATCTTTCTCTTCCCACTCCTTCCTCCAACTCTCAGCCCCCATTAATCCCTAGTTTTCTTTCTTTCCTCCCTCTCTTTCTTCATACTTTATCTTCCCATTCCACTTCTTTTCTCTATTCTTCCCCCCCCTTTTTTAATGCTTTGTCCTAGTTTTACACCTACCCTTTTTCTTTCCCCAATTCTCTGTCTCTGTTCCCTTCTCTCATTCTTACACATACATTACTTCTCTCCACTACCTCCCACTACTAGGGCTGTGATCATCTGAAGATGGAGATACTACTACTACGAATAGTAATAATCACAATATAAAAGATATGATGACATAATATGCTATATAAAAGTCTGAACAATGAAGTCAAAATGAAGCACTTCAGCCTTTTCTCCATGAAACTTTTTGACCTCATAGAAACAAAATGTTTTGATGATATTTTTGACAAAAGGGTTGACTAAATGGATATCTTCCTGCAATACATTTTGATTTTATTGAATCAGTATTTTCTGATGGAGAACTGTTCTGTTGGAATTTTTTTTCAAAGAGTTCTAGCTGCCAGTAAGGTGGGGGTATGTGAAAGGGGAAAAGAGCGTATGTGGGGTGATGGTGGAAAATGACTGAGCTCCTATTGTGGACTACACCTCGAGCAGAACTTCTGGTGTTTCACACCAACCCAGGACAACCAGAAGTGTGGTCACAGAAAGCAGTGCCCCTAAATGCTACCAAATGTTTCCTTCCCCTTTAGAGAACATAGGAATGTACTGTATCAAATACAAGGTCCATCTAGTCCAGTATCCTGGTTCTGACAGTGGTCCAGTACCCGATGCTTCAGAGGAACGTGTAAGATCTCAACAGTAGGCAGATGTGAAATAATCTGTCCCAGACAAGATAACCTGGAATTTTGTGTGCTCAGAGAACCTAGTATGTCCAGTTCAACTAGACACAATATTGTATAGGATGTCTGTATAATAGGTACATATGTAAAACGGTGCTTTCAGAAGTGCTCTTTGGGGAGCTCAGATTTTAATCAGTCAATAAGAATTTTATCTGACCATGCAATATTTCTAATTAATAGTTGTAGGCTGAGTATGTTGCCACTTGAGAACATGCAGGGGAATTCTGAGGGTGAAATTCTTTGAAAGATCATAGAAGTTACATCCGCATGCAGCTTTAGTTAATCTCTTATTAATCTCAGCTGTTTTTCTGTGCCACCGCTACACTCTTACATATTGCACCAAACACAACAGGTCTCTGATTTCTAATTTTATTTCTTAATTATTATTGTCTTATTTTTGTAATTGGATTTGTTAACATTAGGCTTTGATATGTTTGATAGAGACAAGGTCTCTATTCTGGCTCAAAAACAGTTTTTGACAATTATAATAAACATAGTGGATGATATTATTCTACTTGTTCTTTGGATTGAAGTACCATACAAATGGTTCAAGTAGAATGTCAAAGAAATTATTTTGCTCATTTTATTCATATATCTGTTTAGTTTTGTTTAGCAATAAAGTCTTGCTTTGCCAAGGCAGAAATAAAATTTGTTCCATTTTATTAAAATTTGAGAATATCTCAATAAAAATGATCTGGTGGCAATCAACAGCTATATCTGCCATGGAAAAAAATGCCCATACAGTCAGTAAATACTAGGAGCGAGTTCATATTGAGCAAAACACTCACCCTGAACATCTGTCCTTAACTGAAACCAAATTCAAACAATCACTTTTGAGGTTAAAAAATAGATTGTATAACTTTTTATTTCTCCCCATTTTCAGATATCATTGAATTTCTGAAGTCTGGCAGGAAACACAAGAAGAAGTGCTAAAATATCACAAGAAAAGCAGATTTCTGAACCAAGTTTTAGTTAAAAAGTTTAAACATAGGTATCTAAAACTAGTTACCTAAAATCACGTATAGGAACTGAAACAAGTGGTCTGATTTTCAGGTGTGCTGTGCAATCTATTATTGAAGTCCATGGATATTTAAGGGGTTGGGATGCTTCAGACCTGGTGCAGGTAGGGTCAAGTACCGTGGAGAGCACTGATGAGTTCATCCACCTCAGTTGATGAGTTCATACAACTCAGCTGCAAGCAGCATTCAAATGGTTGCAACGAACCAGATGTTTTTCTTTCTGCCTCCTATATGAAGTCCATATCTCACTTAAGGATGCAAAAAACATCTTTGTGCTGAGACAAAGTTCAGGAGCTATCAAATCTATGTACTGCCTGTATTGCTATATGGGTCAGAAACCTAGACCCTATTATAGGCAGACCTGGAGCAACAATAGACACTCCAGGTGGTGTCAGTGCCAAATCCTGACCATAAAATGGTTTGACTTTGTGCGAAATGTCATAATGTTGCAGTGATCTGGCCTTTCTTCAATCTGTCATTATATTTAAAAGTAACGTTGCATGCTCTTCAGCCATGTCACCAGGATGGTCAAAACCACCCCAACTCAGTGTGCTCTCAATTCTCCATTGACATGCAAAGGGGAGCACACTCTGACCCTATCTGGCACTGCCTGTAGGGCTGCCCCAGAGGTTCATGGATTCACAGGGTTTAGCCAGATGTGGGAAATTCACTAAACAATGCCTGGTGTGGTGTCATCAACTGTAGTCATTCTAGCTATGCCACAGTTCTTAGTTGACTATAAATGTCTGATGATGATGCTTCAAGACAGGCCCTACATATCCATTATAAAATGAATCAAACCAATCTTCTGAACACTTGAGGGGTCACCCATCTCTACTATATACACAGTATTACATTTCTTAAGGTGGCTATTATGGACATATTCTTCCTTAGGCTTTATACCACAGTACATTCAGTTGAGTTGGATGAGATACCATTTAGCGTAACTGCCTTGAAGTCCTAATGATCAGACCTGATTTGTTTAACTTCAGTGCAGCCTAAAGACCCAAGATGTCATTCTTTGTTGTGTTCAGAGACATAACATTAAAGGTGGGGAATATTACAAAGATTACCAACCTAACTTCTGTCAGACTGGGCTGCATGTCACTGTTTACGCTAGATGTTTTGGTTAATTGTCTATCAGAAGAAAAATTAGGTAAATAAATGAATAAATAAAAACTGCTCTTCCAGTGCTGTTGAAAATTGTTCTTTGCCAAAAATCAATCAGATATGGAGACCTCTTGGGAGAAGGATTACGGAGTTCCCATTACTTGCTGTTATTGATCCAGCATCATACACAGAAAAGCTATACTTAAATATAACAAAAACATTTGTGGGGAATGGGGTGGCTCCAGAAATTGGTAATAGACTAACGGCCTTTTCACCTCTGAGTCACAAATTGAATCCATCAGTAACTGAAAGTCAGCATGGTCTGAAGACTGTTTGGAGACCTATCTGAACTTAAATATCAGTCTCAGCTCCATTCCTGTGGGACTGGTGACCACCTCCCCAAAAGCTGAAATATAAATGGCACTAGTGGCAATCTTGTTAACAGTCAAAGAGACCAAAGACTGAACTGGTATGGAGACTAAAATATTCTCAAAGATGGTCCCTTCTAAACAGTGTTGAAGGACAGTTTCAGGAAAGCTACTTTCAATCCTGTACCCATTCAGCAGAACTGTCAATCCATGCATATCTCACAAGTACTGTCTTTACTCTCTAAAATGTAGCACATCTTGCCCAGCTGGTGGGGGAAAGGAGAGAGTTCTGGCTTCCAATGGACTCCTGAAGCCAGTTGAGCTTTTGGGTAAAACCCCTGTTACTTGCAGGGGGAAGTACAAACCCGCAGAACAAAAATTTGAAGGAAACACTGTGAGAAAGACCTTGCAGAGTTTTCATCCTGCTGTGGGTTTTTTTGCAACAGGGTGCAACTTGGACCTGTGTTTTTTGTATCAAGGCATGAAATGTTATGTGATACTGTATGTCATACAATGTCAGCTAAGAAATCTCTCTCTCAAAGTATGAGAAATACTGTAGTGAGGAAAGCTCTATTACCAATTTGCTATAGAAAAAGAAGGATTTAGTAAGTTACTGTCCTTATGCTGACCTTGCCTACCATAGAGCAGTTTTCTCTTGATGCATACATGATTAATAATGCAGATGATATTGTCACTGATGAGAGAATTGCACTTCATTTGGGAAATATTTCGTATTTTATCTCTTTAAAATATATATATGCTGAAATATTCTATTGATGCCACCTTGTGCTGTGGCTCACAGATTTCCAGTGCTAAGCCTTATCTGCCTGGGCCAATAAAATGCTTAGATAGGAGACCTCTGTGAGTTCCCTAGGTACTTTTGAAAACTCTGCTGAATATTTAGTATTATATTTCCTGTCTGAGTCACTACTGAATCAATATCCCAGCACACAGTTAGGGAATGTGGGATTGCTGGAAGTCCTGTCTTTTGAATGAAATGTAAAACCAAGGTCCTGATTAGAGCTAGTTGGAAAATGGAATTTCCATCTGACTGAAAACTCCAATATTTATTTTTGCCCTAATTCAGCAAAAAGAATACAATAATTGCAGAGAGAACTCCAACATTTACAAATAAAAAATGCTAATTTTGATACATCAATTCAAAATTATTTTTTTGTTCTGATTATCCTGATGGAGAATCAAAAGCATTAACAAATATCGACATTTTCCTGTGGAAAATTTCAATTTTGATGAAACCACATTTTCCAATAGGACACTTTGTTTAGTCAAAACAAAATTTAACCAGCTCTGGTCCTGACCATTTATTATCATTCATTTATGTTCAAATACCAGCACAAATCTCGTTCTGCCTGCCTAAATTCCCTACACAGTATCAGTTGGATACAATATTCTTCTTTACTTTCTGTTTGGATTTGTCATGTAGTAATGCTATGTGCTGTTGAAACAGGTTTTGCATTTCACTCTAATATTGTTTGATTTCAATAATAGAAGATGTGATCCTGGTCTATATTTTGAAAAGCATTTTAAGCATGAAAGTGCTACACAAATATCATATAGTCATTCTTGTCACTGGGATGGTAGCTACACTAATTTATTTTTGTTTTTACAGCAGGATGAAGTAGAAACTATTAGGAAATCACAGTTAAGAACCTTTTTTTTTTGTAGAAGTATTCACTAATTTCAGGTTCCCACCTGGAGCCTGATTTTCAGAGGTGTTAGGATTTTTTCCACTTGTCTTCCCAAGAACTCAATTTGATTCCAGTCTTCGTCACTTGGGTATCTTTATTTGGCATACAGCAATGCCACACTACGTTGATCAGACTCAAAGTTTGCGGGGTTGGATGCAGGGTACATCACAACTCCAAAGTTACGCAGAAACCTTCTCGCTTTATATACATACATATATAATTGCATTTACTACACATTGCATCACACATTTTTGGATAGCTTTGGTCCCTTATTTTGTCCCCCTTGTTATTTAGTTCATAGTAAATAGTTCCTTTGGTGTTCTCCCTCTTATCTTATGTGGCTCAGACATCCTGTCTTCTTAGCCCACTGTCCTATTTACTTATCTTATTTACAACAAACATTCTGTTCTCAACCTGATGATTTATTTATGTCCCTAATTCTATCTTCTAAATGAAGCCTTTCTCCATGTGTTAATTGCTCATGTTGGGCCAGCCTTAGCTGGAAGAGATGGGAGCATTTAGACTTCCCCAGAGTTCAGCTCAGATGTGGATACTCTGTGCTTCTGAAAAAGAGGACCATGGTGTTTCAAACTCTGCACCCAAATCCTGAAGTTAATGGACTCTTGTGACAGGGTGCATAAACCCTGCATCTGTGGTGAAGGGGTTACAGAGTTTCTGCCAGCCCTGCCCCTCCAGCCATGTCAATCATGTCAGGGGTAGAATAAGGGTTTAAAAGCAGGAAGTCCCAGGCAGTTTCTTGGCCACTCTGGGAGCAGACAGTGGCTCTACAGCATGCTAGAGAGACTCCTGGAAATTTTCAGTGGAACTGCCATCATGTAGGCCATTTACCAATGCCCCTCATGCCAATAAGAAGATAGTCCTTTTGGGGTTAGGGAACCTGGGACTCTACTAAAGAGACTAGGGGCATCGGAGCCAGGAGAACCATTCACTTCAAACACAGTCAGAATAGTTGACTCAATTTTGTATAACAGAGACCCTGCTTAGGCAGATGAGGATACCCCGAGGATTTTTCAGTGTCCAGACAGTAGGGGGTGACTGTCAGCACTTGAGAACTGTGACAAGACTTCTGAAAATTTTGGCCTAAATTAGTAAAAGGGCTAATACAGCCAAATGAAGAATCCCTTTTTTGGGAGGCAGGGTATGGCAAGGAATGATATACCAGGAGTAATATAGCTTCCACTCACTCTTTATTGTGCCATCTCCTATCCCTCGAATCCCAAAGTGACCCAGGCATGGAGAGAGACCATTGGTTTACAAATGAAAGCAAATCCACACTTCCCATTTCCCAATGGTCCTCTCTCCTCACTCTGTTTTGTTTTCCACCTGCAGAATTAACATTGGACATGAAAAGTGGAACCCATCTGAATTAATCTACAAATGAAACACCTTCAGCTATTGTATCCAATTTGTATTAATGTTTTCCAGCTGATTTTCTACTTTTCTAAGGAATATCTGAAGGAATTTTGCCAAACTTTCATGTGTTCCTCTGCCAGCCCCCCAAAACTTTTTTGGTGAACAGAAAAATATACTAAATCCACCTAACTAGCAGATATTTAATCCCGTTTCTCCCCCCCAGTAATGACTGCAATTGCCTGCAAACAATTTACAGAATAAATGTGCATTCTTCCCCAAGTATAGCTCTGTAATCCCAAACAATGGCTGAATTTTTCACCTTCTTGCTGACATCTGACATTCTATAGTTATAATAATTTAATGCTCTTTCATCCCCTACTCTCCTGAGAGTGAAATCACGATGGACGTGTTTGTCACCATGGCAGCAAAACAGTACACATATTTTAACCAAAGCAGATGCATAGACTGTAAATCCCAGGTTTCTTTGTTTTTGGAGAGCTTTGAGATGGCTCACATAACTATAAGCCCCAGTATAAAAAAATAAAAGTGAAATGCTAAGTGAAGCAGCATTTCTCTACCTCAGGTTATATTTCCCCAGAGTGTTGGCAGATGGCTAGTTACTGTATTTTTCTGGGCCAGACAATGGAAGCGAGTTACAGTAAAATAGTAGGTAAGAAGATGGAATCAATTGTATATGAGGCGCTACTACAATACAAAGACTCCTAACTTAAATATTAGGAAATAAACAGGCTACATTATTTTAAAGCACACATTCTTTCCTGGATTGGTTAATATCACAGCAATTCATTTTAGGCTAACTACTGCAAAAGGTAAGAAGATTAATACAATGCAGAAGAGTACGCAGGAAAGCTAGAGAATTTGTCTGCTGTGGAATAAACTTAGAATTTAAAGGTATGTATAAGACAAGCATTACTAAGGCCCCAAACCTGGCCTCATATAGCAGCCAGACCCATCAATTTCAATACAAGATATATCCATGCTGGGGAGGGCAGATTGGACTGTAGGCTTTGTTTTAAAATAAGAACCTGTGTCAAGGATGTGAAATGGTTTTAGTAATGAAAATGTTTAGCAACTTACTACACTAGGCGTAATTCCTGTTTTCCTCTAGAAAAATATGTATGTGGAGCTTCCCACTGAAAAGATTAATCCTCCCATTTTATTTACAGCAACTATCACACCAACCCTGGAACGCAATCAGATGGTGTGTTGCAGGAACTGCAATATGCTGGCTTTGTGGATAGAAGTGAAGCTATCAGTAAAGACACTCAGAACAGTAAATTTGGCAAGTGCTCCAAAATTATCTTTCATTGCTAACTAGCTATTTTCTGATCAGCCAAATCTTCACTGCAGCATGGTACATAAACTATGCTATGCCAGGTATTGTTCTCGGATGTGACACAGTCAGCTTCAAATACACTTCATTCTCTAAAGTGGTCTTAGAAAGCTTGCTTATTAACTTGCAAAATACACTCATCTTCATAGATTCCCATCCTCTTCATGGGAATGTACAAGGAATGTTCTGTGGATTGGAACCTCTTCTAAGAGGTGTTTTGATACACACACAGTATATATATTAGGGGAGAGTCAAAATAGTAATTCCCTTGTTCATTTTAAAAATCTATTGCTCTTCAGTCTTTTGTGACAGGGACTGTGTTCTGTGACTGTACCTATGCAAAAAGTTTCCTTATCAAAATGGAGGAAGGGTGGTGCCTGTTGAAGAAAACTTTGGATGGCCAAGGCAAAATGTTTCAAAAATAGGTGATGGAGGTTAGCCAGCAGATTCACATTTGGCCACATAAGTGGCCTGATCGAGTATTAAACTATCCCCAACTCCCCACAGCTTCAGCTGACCACAATGGCAACTTCTGGGTGCTCAATACTTTTGAAAATGAGGCAATTCATTCAGGCTCCTGGATATGGATATTGGTACATGTAGGCCGACATTTAGAAAAGTGACTCGTGATTTTTAGGTCCCCAACTTGAGACACCTTAAAGGAGCCTGAAGAACTACCTTTTGAAAATCACCTTTCAAATGTCTCAAGTTGGGCACTCAAAAAATGTAAGTTCCTAAGATCACTAGTCACTTCTGAAAACTTTCAATCCTTCACTGGCTGCTTTCAAAGGGTCATTTTGTCCCTGGCCCTTACTTAGGTTCTCTCGTCATGCACCCTCCAAAAAAGTTAGTGACAACTGCAGTCCTTGTAGTAGGTCCAGTGTAGGGTAGCTCCTGCTGGGCATTCCTGGGCCCGAATTCACCCCAGAGTAGATGAGGAGGAGGAAGGACAATCGCACTCTTCACTGGTGCTGGTAGAGCAAGCCTGGCTTGTCAGCCAGTACAGGCTGTGGTGTTCAGTAATATCTCTGGGCCCAAGGTGCTTCAAAGAGATCCTCTTTATTCAGTCACTCAGTTTCAACTGCCTTTACATAGAGAACATTATATTCTGCAGTGCAGGAAGCTAACTGACTTAAAGGTATAGTTTCCACTACTACATAGTCTGAAACATCCTAGAGGCACCCTGAGGTACAATCTCTGTCTAAACTCATCCTGGAGGGAGGAGTGCAGATCCACAGTATGCCCTCATCAGGGCTGAGTGCAACAGGCACAATCTAGCCCAGCATATTTATCTGGCACCACAAAAGGTTTCCTGGAAGATTTAAAAAAAAATAAAAAATATTGCAGGAAATAAAAGGAACTCATAAAATTGTGAGCAGCTTGTGGACTGAGCTAAGTAGTGGTGGATCAGGGTACTTTATTACTTGCCCTTCTTCCATACGTCAGTCTCACTGTGAACAATTAGACATGCTACAAACAGGGGACATAAAGAAATTGAGTCTTGCAAAAGCAGCTGAAAATTTGTACTTAAGGGAGAAATCTTAGTATTGTGTAAATCATTCCTTGTGGTTTCTGTTTCATTTCCGCTTGTGGTTGGGTTTTTTTGGCAAATTGAAAACTAACATTTTTTGGTTAAGTATCAAGTACTGACTCGATTTCAGTACAAGAGATACTCCTCTTGAAAAAACCTTAATTTTATTATTTATGGTATAATCTTATTGCATTGAATGGCATTTTGGAGTATTAAAAAGTCTCCTGGAAAGGAATATTTGCAAATCAGGAGCTTTTTCTCCATAACATGCACATATTATTCCCAATAACACCTTAGAACTCTAATGTTTTAACAGAATAATCACATTCTCTCAAAATGAGCCTCTTTTTATAAACCAGGAACAGCAGAAGCCACTTCAAGGTCATCATTCACTGCCCCAACCTCACAGAATCACAGATATCTACTGTAGTAAGTATAGGTGAGAATCTTGGATACTGCTGTGTAATGATTGTAGGCAAGTGCTGACTTTTTAATAGTGCCTGCTATACTCAAATATTGACTTACCTTTTTTTAAAACTCTCGCCATCTCTGAATTTCTGTCATTTCTTTACCTTTAAAAAAAATTGAATAACATTTAGAATACCCTGGCCAGCTCTGGAGACTGAGGTCCATTATTTAACCACAAAGCAGGCACAGAATAAGCAGTAGTAAAGACAAACTTCACCTCAACCACTGATTATATATTTCAGCTGTGTTCTGGAGGGATCAATCTACCGCCCTGATTCTGAAAATTGTCACACACAGACAGACCTCTACTCCTGTGGGGAGCCCCACTGATTCAACAGGGCCCTGGACTGGTGCAGGCATCATCCATCATCTTAAAGGCAACCGGGGAGTTATGCAATAGACCCACAAGGAGATGAATGGGTAGTTCATTCTCTATGCCCACTGAATCTCTCGACACTCTGCTGAGCTGTGAACAAGGATAATAATTAATGCCTATTGTGGTGGTATATATTTAAGTAGACAACTGTTCACTAGGAACTGGCCTGGGAAAAAAGTATTTGTTTTATAAGAACTGCCATAAAATGGTAATGATTGTCAATCATTGGGCACAGAAGTAGACACCAACATACCATAGGGCAGAGGCATTGCTGCCTATAATAGTATGCAGATAATATGCACACGTTTAACATCCACTATTTCTGGGAACATTCCTGCACGTTTTTTGACTAGAGACTGACTGAATCCTCAGTGGGATCGACTTGAATTGAGACCATTCTACAGCTCATAATGCAGCTATATGATACCACAGATTCCTTCATTGATTAATGTATGACTATGAGCAGGAAATTGCACTTCATCTTCATCATTTATCAGCTTATTTGTTCAGTCTGCATAACCATTCAGGATAATATCCCTTCCATAGATTTCCATGGCATTGTAATTGAGAAAAGGGCTCCAAAGACATCTCTGCATTCTTATTCAGAAATGCTTTGATGTGCTTCAAAGATAAAAGCCATTTTATTGTGTTCATAAGGAGTGAAAGTATCCTATTGTGACAAAAAAAAATTCCTTTAATAAGATGGTTAAGTGAAGCTTAACATTGGTTTCAATTGAATAAAAACATTCACTGATGTCAGGTCATGATTCATATTTACCCTCATCAAATCCCTTGGCCTTCATGAAAAATCCTTACATCTTTTCCTAAAAATGCAGCCTTTGTTACATAACCTGTTTCAGGATTACATTGTTTAGATTTCCTTTTGATAAAATGAAGTATTTAGGTCAGTAAGCTAACTCAAGAGACAAAAGACTCTCAATTAACTATTTCTAAAGCTATATTCTCTCTTGTTCAGGGGTATCCATTAAAGACTATTGATCCTATTGGTCGTTAAGGTTTTGTGAATCTCTTGAACTACTTTTCAATTTCATAGAATCATAGAATATCCGGATTGGAAGGGACTTCAGGAGGTCATCTAGTCCAACCCCCTGCTCAAAGCAGGACCAATCCCCAACTAAATCATCCCAGCCATGGCTTTGTCAAGCCTGACATTAAAAAAACTTCTAAGGAAGGAGATTTCATAAAACTAGTTTGAATTTCTGAACTTTCCCCCCCTGAAATTTAAACCTATGGGTCAAATGCTGCTCTCAGTTAACACTGGTATGAATTTGGAGTAGCTCCATTGGTTTCAGAGTGCAAGGTAGAATAGAATACTGCTTTTCACTAGCTAAATGATATTTATATATCGTGCTTTGAATCACTCCACATTTACACTGGCGTAACAGAGTAGAATTGGGCCCTAAGATTATAGTAATTTATTAATTCTACGCAGCAGTTCCCAGAGGTCTCCCATCAGGATGATGGCTCCATTCTGCTTGACATTGTTCAAGTATACAGGGAAATATAGTCCCTATCTGAAGAGTTTACCATCAATGCCACAATCCTGAAAACGCTTATACATGTGCTTAACTTAATGCACTGTATGCATCCCCATTACTTCAGTGGAACTGCTCACAGTTTACCATATGTATGTTTTTGCAGGGTTGAGACCTAAAACAAAATTCTAAGACATGAAATACTAATAACTTTTAACAAAGTTAAAAGTCAAAGTAGGTCATGGTGATAAATAGGGATGGTGAACCAGTTCAGAGAAAACAAGATCTTTCACCCAAAATTCTAATCAAAATACTTTGAAAGTTCAAAACTGTCTGGTTAACTATTTTTTTGTTTCAGTTTTCATTTATGGCACTTCTGCATTTTCAGAAGCCCTCATGAAGGTCTCAGCCTAATCCCTAATAGCTAATATTGGTTTAAAATCTGAAGCCTGAGATCTTTATTCCTACCACAACATTGTTTACATTAACAGTTATAAATCTAAATATTCTTGTTATCCATATAAACAGCCAATCCCTCTTTGCCTTTTACTAAATTATTGAAGTCAATGTCATCCTGTGGCAATGAGTTCCAGAGTCTAACTACAAATATTTCCTTAAATAGGTTTTGAATTTGCTATTTTTCAGTTTTATTGAATGTCCTCTTGTTCTTCTATTGTGAGATTGGAACATGGAGGCTCCTGCTGTATTTTCACTGGATCATTCATTATTTTATGTATTTTTATCATGCCATCTTTTATTCATTTGCTTTCTAAGATTAAAAATCCCAGTGTTTTCAATCTCTCTTCCTAATACGGTTTGGCTACATTACAGTGTAAGACCAGGGTTAGTAGAACTCGAGTTAGCAGACCCTGGGGGTTATTAACCTCGGGCTTGAGCATCTACACTAATTTGCAACCCCAGGTTAGAAATTTTTGACCCCTTGTTCTTGCCTTGGGCTCCAGCATCTACACTGCATTATGAAGGCCCAAGTCCAACCACCCAAATTCCAGACTTTCTAGTGTCCTCCCTAAATGAGGCTTCTCTAGGTCTTTGTTCATTGTGCAGTGTGGGAAAACTTAACTGGCCACCAAACTTTACTGTCAAGAGGACAAAGAAAGTGAGCCTGTGGGATTGCGGGATACTTTTGGCAGACTCCCAGACTACAAGTCCAGTGGGGCTGCATCTACGCTGCAATTTAATAGGGCTTGAACTCTGGGTCCTGGCTCAACTCAGGATCAGACCCCCCAAACCCTGTAGGGTCCTGGAACCCTGGGACCAAGCCCTGGGTTAGCGCGATTTGTATGTAAATGGAAGTGGGGGGGTAGGCTTGATCTTGAGTTCAAGGCCTGGGCTTACATTGCAGTGTAGACACGGTACAGACATAGAGTTTTCACATGCTCAAAATTACTTCCACTGTCTTTTTCTTACCTTCTAATTCTGCAATTTGAGACAGGGTGGCCAGTTCTGCACACACTATTCCAGATCATCTGTTTTGGGGTTATAGTGATATGTGGTTCTACAGGAAACTGAATGAATTGCTATATAACAGCTGAATGCATTCCTTTGACAGGTCTGAATATGACTCGTGTCCTCTCACTATTCATTCACTAAATTTTCAGATTTAGTCATTGGAGCGTAAGTGGGCTGATGATTGGTGCTCCTATAGTAATAATATTTTGCAATAATGCAGCCTTTTTTGAGCAGGATCTCTCAAAGAGTTTTACAAACATTAATGATTTACATCTCACACAACCCTTGTTAGGTGGGGAAGTATTATTATCCTAATATTACAGAAACTAGGTGACTACCTTTAGATTGCATATAAAAATGTGTGGCAGATCCAGGAAAGGGGATTCCAGAATGCCTGACTCCCAGGCCTGTCATTCTGTGATGCACAAAACCAACGTTCTTCACCGTGGGTCTGATTCAAAGGCCATGACAAGATTCCCACTGACTTCAGTGAGCTTTGGATCAGGCTGTGAGTGAACCCTGAAATTGTATGAAACTTCTCATGAGGAACAGTGCTGCTCTTTCAGGCTTAAAGTAAATGGGTTATGCCAATAACATTTTAAACAAGTCATATCAACTTAATTTTGGTCTGACCTCACTGCTGCAGGTCAACAGACAATGAGAAAAGTACAATATCTGGCGTTTTCAATTCAAGTCTTTTGCTTGTCCTTTGGCTCATGAGATTTAGAGGCAGAAATAACATCACACCATTCTTGAGCTGTAGAGGAAATAATGATGTTAGCTGTTTGAGAGGTATTTGTGTTTGGGGGCAATAAGAAACGAATTCCCAACTGTCTATATGAATAGAGAGGATAGAATCAAATGCTTGAGAAAATATTTACGCCTATAATGTCATTTCAATAAATGGAATTTTCCTAAATTGAATGAGAAATGTTGTTCGAAGGCTGTGTTCAATGGTTCATATTAAGTCCAAAACAGTACATAGCTTATCTCAGGGGAGCTGGAAGAATAAACACATGAAAAATTATTGCTAAACCTGGGGGAGGCTTTCTGGATTTAGAAGCTCATGCATCATTTTCTTGGGTTCTTTTAGTTTCTCCCAGATTAGGATTTACTTCCATTTGATTTTGTTTCAAGTGTGTAACGTCAAGGTGACCTACATTATCATTTAATATGTCCTTTGTACAGAACTCTGTTGTACACTCATCTGTTCAAAACAAAATAACATTGGGTGATGCATGTGAGTGTTTTATAATTCAAGTCTGAGATTACTGGCTCTGTGATGATATCACAAACTAACTCTTAACTGAATCAATGAGATTGGATCAGGCTTTAAGGGAGCTTTTTTTTTTTAATTCCTTCCCTTTTATTTTAATAACCACGTGCAAAATAAGAATTCAGAGAGAAAAAAACTTAGGGTTAAGAATACAGAATATGAAAAGAAATTCACATTATTATTTGATCAGCCACAGGCCTTCATTGATACTGGGGCTCCGTAGTGCTTGGCACTGTACAAACAAATAGTGGGAGGTAGTCCTTTCCCTGAAGAACTTTTAATGTAAACAGACAAAGGGCAAGAAAGGAAACAGAGACATATTGATCAAAGTAACTTCTGACTCCCAGACCAATACCCTAGCCACATATTGACCATTTTATAGATTTATGGGTTTTTATCACATGTACAATGAAACTTTGTTTTATATACTATATTTCATATAGTATATCTGAAAACATTTTACAGAATTAAACAAAACAGTTACAAAACTGAAATAATAATTGAAGTGATGCCCTCTGGATCACGAGTCAACATGCCCCAGTTTCAGTGAGTGACACAACAAATACAATATCAAAGGCCAAAAAGTAAGTGGGTTTTGCCTGTACCAAAACCATTTTCACATGCAAGGTAAAGGGTATTGTACCAGAAACAAACAAAACTGGCCAATCACGGCAGATGCTCTTTCTTTGAGAGAAAAAATACTGACCCATTATTCTGAATGATCCTAAATGACAACAAAACACACATTCTGCAATTCAGAAGAGATGGAAAGCTGTACATTCTCCATTGCCTATAGCCCATAGAAAGAAATCATGTGCAAATTGAAGTTTCAAGAACCAAATCTTCCTAGAGAAGTAGTGGAAAGCAGAGCAGAGACAACTTAAGCCCAAATGGGTTTAAGCATGACAAAGAGCCAGAGTGAGTTATTTCTTCAGTTAGGGCTATAGACAGAGTATAGGATATATTTGCAATTTGCCTTTATTTAAGGTACATTTAAAATTGTCCTGTATATAAGTTGTTACCTCAATTGCGCATGTAAACAGTTTTTCTTTCTTTGTCTATCTCTGTCAATCAGTCTATGCTGTTATATATTGGCCTTATTTTATCTTTTGTTTCATTTGACCCAATCAATTTAGTAACTTTATAGCCATTAATGATTGTTGCAGAGGGTAAGATTACAAGCACTGGTTGGGAACTTTTCACCAAAACCCTTTTTTTTTCTGCTGAAAAATGCCTACATATCAAAACCAACACTTTCAGGAACCAGGGTCAGCTTCAATGAATTTCCCAACTTGAAAAAAGTGTGAAAAGGGTTGGAAATTGTTAAATCTTTTCATTTTGTCATTTTCAAAACAAAAAAAGGCCATTTTTCTAGTTAAAAAAAGAAAAAGGTCAAATTGAAACAACACATTTTTGATTGACCCAAACAGAACAAAAATTGATTTTTTGGTTCACAAATATTTGACATTTTGACTTTTTATCCCAATTCAGCATGGGAAAAATATTTCAAACATTCAGTTTCTCATGGAACAGGAAAACCATTTCCCACTCAGCTCTGTTGCTTAACTTCACCCCTGATATCATTCTAAGATTTATTATTCTAAGAATCAGTGAAAAAAAAGATAAGGAAGGATCTTTTCTGCCCTGAATAATAATAGATAATAATAAAACCCCCACAGCTTCATGAAAGGGTGATGGCAGCATAATCTCTTGCTTTCAAAACCCTTTAAAAACTACACATGGCTAGATGATGGTATAGATGATAATCTTTAGCCTAAATTGCTCTGCTTAGGAAGTATTCTCTCCAGTTTTATGCCAGATTCACTACGGTGTTACTCCAGTTTCTCCCTGGTATAACTCCATTGATTTCAGTGCATTTATACCAGCATAAAACAGGAGTAATGCAGTGGTAAAGCAGGCCCAGGAGTTTATGAAGCACAAGTGAACCACTTATAAGTCACGTGCTGAATTTTGGAAACGTGTTGTTATTGCTTATCTTTCTGCCTTATGGATAATACGTACAGAATAGCACAAGGAAAATTAATTTAACCATCTTAATAGTATTGTACATATCTATAGTGCATTTGTGTATACAGTACTAGATGGATGTTTATAGACTAGAAGGCTGTTTATGTACTATTATTATGATAAAATGGCATGACTGCAATTATACATTGAGGTGTTTGAACAGCCCAAAGAACTGACACGGAAGCTCTAGCAGTGAGGGCAAAATAGACACAAAGGCACTAGGAGGCCTTGTAAGAGTTAATTTAATGGAATAATATGCTGCCAAGAGAAAAGAAATAGTTCAGTCATTCCTTGACAATCTAAATGTAGGTGAAGGATGGGTGGTCTTATAGTTAAATCACTAGATTGAGGTTCAGGAAAACTACATTCAGTCCTTGCCTCTGCCACAGACTCTTCCATTGTGACTTTGGGTAGGTGACTCAAGAGTACCGAAAGACTGCTCCAAAGTGCGGCTGTAGTACCCCTGGTGGTATTGGATTTGTTACCCATTCTAAACACAACTTTCAAACTGCTTCACAACAACTACGATGGGTGCTATATAAGAATTAGAAATTAAATCGATAAATAATTCATGAATTGCCAGACTGCAGCTTCCCATAGTTATTTCCAGTGACTCCCAGTGAGTTAATATGATATCACTTGCACAAAAACAATGTAGGTCGCTCATGTAGGATATGTGGTTTCACAATATAATGTGAAACACGTGTTGCACTATAAAAAAAAGTGTGCCTGTCACTGTAAGTTGTAACACTGCAATGCCATAATAAGCTGTGAAGTGTCATAAAAATTTAAATGTTTCTGGGTTTTCCTGCTATGATACTTATATCATAGACACAATAAAACATATATAGACCCACATCCTCAAAGGTATTAAGATCAATAGGAATTGGATGCCTAATACCTTTGAGGATCTGGGTTCTAGATCGATATTTATTTCCCTAAATCAAAATAGCCCTGATTAGCAAAAATGCTGCGCACTCTTTGGTAGGAAAAGTGGGTATTTTGCACTTTTGAAAGCCAGACTATTTTTATTCAGGCTCCTAAATATGCCTAATTTTAGGCAACCAACTTTGAAAATCATCTTCTGCTGTAAAGGTTATTCCATTATCTAGGTCAGTACTTCACCAGCAATAGTCTATGGAAATGGTCCACAAACTTAAACCTTTTACCTCACGCCCCGCCCCTCTTACCCTGTCCATGCCCCCCACGCTGGAGCCAGGAGCAGGACACATAGACAAGGCTAAGGGAGCCGAGGCTGGGGCCACAGCTGGTGGTGGAGCTGAGCCGGGTGTACAGTCTTGGCCAGGGGCTGAGGCTGGCCACCAGGGCCCCGGGCGTGCAGAGGCTGGCCACCAGGGCCCCAGGGTGCGGAGCTCCGGGCACAGGGCCGGGAGCTGGGGCTTCAGGCTCCCTCCCTGGTACAAGCCCCAGCTGTACCCCACCCCCGAACATTCCTCCCCACCCTCCTAGGAGAGCAGACCCCACAGTTTGGGGACCTCTGGTCTATGGGCAACCAGTGGTACACAGAGTGTTTTGCAGTGATCTGCAAAGCTGTTTCTGTCACAGTGGAGATAAGTCTGTTGGCCTTCAAGCAGGCCAGCTTCTTGCTAGCTGTTCTAGGGTGGAGACTTTTAAATAACAAACAAAACAGCAACTAAATTATTTTTTAAAAAAACCCAGCCCTATGCTGCAAACTGTGCAGCTGTTTCATGTCTTTTTCAGGTGTTTCTCTGGTGTAAAATCAATTGTGTTCAAATTTGCAGCAAATATACAGGAGGTCAAAACCAAACCATAAAGGGACTTGGAGACTAGAGCAGTGGAGGCTGCAGGAAATTAGGGTAGAATTGGTAATAAAAATTCAAAGTCCTACACCAAGGAAGGAAAATAGACAACACCAACATATTAAAAAATGGGAGTTGTAACTAAGCTGTCACATCCATTTTAATTATGAATGACCATCAGCATCCTCACAGTAGTATCCAAAGGCCTCAGATCAAGCCATTAATATTGCAGATCTGCCTAGCAGGAACTAACATAATACTGGATTTGAGTCAGCTAGAGATATCATAGGATTGGTACAAAAATGTTGTTCACAGTTTACCTGTGTGTATGTTTTCTTATATAGTGAGTAATGTGTCATTCACCATTAAAAAGCTAGAAGCTGTTTTTCAGAAATATTAAAACTTAAGCCCATCACTCGTACTAATATAAGAGCTATTTCTACTATTCAATTCAAATTTTGGCCCCAGTTCAGGACAGTACTGAAGCATACACTTAATTCTATCCCTTTTCAGGAAAGTACCTAAGTAAACATTCGGCTTTAAATTTTATACTTAAATCCCATTTTTGGGGGGGCACTGCAGCATGTGCTTATGTGCTTTCCTGACTAAGGATTCAAACAGATTTGGGGACTTTGTTAGGTAGGCTGAGAAGAAATTACATTAGAGTTCCAGTGAGTCTGTGCATGCAGAACCAAACATTATCCTTAGTTTCTGAAACTTGGTAAATTCTTTGGTTCCTCAAACATGCTCAGAGAATTCGATCTGATTATATAAAAAATTTAGTAATGAGTAAAATGTTTTCATTTTTTCTATATAAGCACAGGATATGCAGGTCAAAGAAAGGAAAGCCAGATTATTTTGGAAAGATTTCACGTGTGAGATCACTATACGATACAAGTTATCTCAACTGGGATTTTTTAAAAAATATGTTTTACTAAGAAACAGAAATAATTAGTCAAAACCCAGCAGATTCAGTTTCTTGTACCCTTTCATTTAATTGTGAGCCTTGTGGTATTACTTGGCAGCTTTAAAAAAGAGTAATGGCCAAACTGCGAACTCATACCAGTTATAGAATACAAACCTACAGTATATTAATCTGCTGACCTCTACACTGAAAAGTATCTAGTGTGATTTATTTATAAATGTCCATCACCAGTATCCTGCTACTCTGTCATATATACTGCACACTGTATATATCAATTGATCTCTATGTAAAGTTTATTGCATCTAAGGTATAGTAAAAGCATAGATCAGGCTTCATCATCTATGCACTGCTGGTCACCTGACAAGTATTTCTCTTTAGGATTTATGGAAAATGGTATAAAGAAAGTGTTTTAAAAGAAGAAAGATATCTATTAAAATAGTCCAACTGGCAACATCTGGGAAGTCCATCAATAGCGTTTTATTGCTTGCATTTGCTTGAAGTTAAGGTTTATTACATGCAATGTGTGGTAAAAGAATTATGTCATTTCTCACCCAATTATTGTAACAGTACGTATGGGGTGTGCTGCATCCATCACCGCAATAAAAGCCACTTCTTAAAAATATATATATACCTGGTGATTCATCTGGTATGTAGGTGCTGAATGGTGAACTAAAACAGATACAACACCAACATTTTAATATGCGTTTTACAAGATTCAGAAAACTCCAGGTAAAATAGTTGCCTGGGTATTGGAATATTGAAGATCAGCATTCTTTGGACTACTGTATATATGTAATTGTCTGGTTTAAGTAATATTTATACAGGAATTCTCATATTAAAGCCATACTTGTTTGTTTTCAAAGAAGAATGCTTGGGAAATATTCCCTGAAAACTTTGGGAACCGAGCTCCAATGATATCCACTGCACAACGAGAAGAGCAAACCGGCTAGGCATAGGAAATGCTGCACAAGCAGTTGAAAAGGGCAAAGCTGAAAAGAAAAGTTTCCTCACTAATGCAAAAGGAAGGAAATTTGACTTAGCATCATAATACTGTTGCTGCAGAAGCAACATAATATTAAAGCTCTGGTGGCATATTCATTCTAAACCCCTATTTTAATTGCATAGCTTTCTATAAACAAACAGCACACTGACCAGGTGCCTGATGTTATTTCATTTATCTTCAGAAATAATCACCCAAGTCTGGTTCATCTTCTGCCCTGGATGTTCACAGATTTGGACATGTGATCATTCTGCGGTTCTGTAAGTGATTTTATGGGAGTTTACAATGCAGGGAGCAGATCTTTATAGGTATAAGTCAGCATACGTATATGCTTATTATACTCTCTAAATTGTCTGAATAATTTACTCAGTGTAACCATAGTTCCACAATGCTTTACTCATTGTCATGTAAAAGTAACTCCCTATAACTTTCCAACCTCTTAGTTGTGTAATAAATTATAATAGGGATTTCCTGTCACTTTAATTTGGATCATATTTTAGTACAGAGGTTGTCTTCTGGACCCACCTGTCCTTCAATTCTCACCACCTCCTCCCATTCAAGATTGTATAAAAATCCCTTTGGCAAGAACAGTAATTTCTTACTTGGAAAAGCAATATTGGAAAATAACCTCAATATATTTCCAGATCTGTTTTACTTCAGTTTAGTAGCTGGGAAAAAGGAGGACAGCCTAGCCTCATTCAACCAGTCATTTGTCTTCAGACCAGAAGCAGGTGATACAGGGACTACCAGTGATTCATAAGATGTTAAAGATGAAGGTATGTGCAGAGAATATTTTCCACATGGTTTACCCTACTGAGTTTGGGTGGTTGCATATTTTCTGTTAAAGCTATTTTTTGAGCGAAAGATTAATCTTTGGCAAAAATGAAAATTTTCACTGTGTATCTGCTTTTCACTGAAAATTTCAATTTTTTGTTAAAAATCCAACAGCTTTTGGCTGAAAACCAAATGTTCCATTTTTGGCTGAAAACTTTTCAGTTTGAAAAGGAGTACTTGTGGCACCTTAGAGACTAACGAATTTATTTGAGCATGAGCTTTCGTGAGCTACAGCTCACTTCATCGGATGCATACCGTGGATACTGCAGCAGACTTTATATACACACAGAGACCATGAAACAATACCCCCTCCCACCCCACTGTCCTGTGGTAATAGCTTATCTAAAGTGATCATCAAGTTGGGCCATTTCCAGCACAAATCCAGGTTTTCTCACCCTCCGCCCCCCCCCCCCCACACACACACACACAAACTCACTCTCCTGCTGGTAATAGCCCATCCAAAGTGACCACTCTCTTCACAATGTGTATGATAATCAAGGTGGGTCATTTCCAGCACAAATCCAGGTTCTCTCACTCCCTCACCCCCCTCCAAAAACCACACACACAAACTCACTCTCCTGCTGGTAATAGCTTATCAAAAGTGACCACTCTCCCTACAATGTGCATGATAATCAAGATGGGCCATTTCCAGCACAAATCCAAGTTTTCTCATCCCCCCCCCCCACACACACACACAAACTCACTCTCCTGCTGGTAATAACTTATCTAAAGTGATCATTAAGTTGGGCCATTTCCAGCACAAATCCAGGTTTTCTCACCCTCCCCCCCCCCACACACACAAACTCACTCTCCTGCTGGTAATAGCCCATCCAAAGTGACCACTCTCTTCATAATGTTCACTATTACCAGCAGGAGAGTGAGTTTGTGTGTGTGGTTTTTGGAGGGGGGTGGGGGAGTAAGAGAACCTGGATTTGTGCTGGAAATGACCCACCTTGATTATCATACACATTGTGAAGAGAGTGGTCACTTTGGATGGGCTATTACCAGCAGGAGAGTGAGTTTGTGTGGGGGGGGGGGGGGGCGGAGGGTGAGAAAACCTGGATTTGTGCTGGAAATGGCCCAACTTGATGATCACTTTAGATAAGCTATTACCACAGGACAGTGGGGTGGGAGGGGGTATTGTTTCATGGTCTCTGTGTGTATATAATGTCTACTGCAGTTTCCATTGTATGCATCCGATGAAGTGAGCTGTAGCTCACGAAAGCTCATGCTCAAATAAATTGGTTAGTCTCTAAGGTGCCACAAGTACTCCTTTTCTTTTTGCAAAGACAGACTAACACGGCTGTTACTCTGAAACTTTTCAGTTTGAGAGATTTTAGTCCATTTTCCAAGAGGAGAAAAATCCATTTTCCCACCAGCTCTACTGGTCAGTAAGCAGGTCTCCATAGCCTGCACTTGTTGAGTGCTCATTAAGAGGAGCCCCCATGTATAGTGCATCACATTAATTCAAAGGTTGCAAAGACATACGTGAATATGGCGAGGTCCATAAAGAAAAGGGATGGACACAACACTCTTCCCAGATGCAGCTTAAAAAAAGACACTGCTGACCACCAGCACAATTTGGGACTAGCAGCTCCCATTCTCCTCAATAGAAGTGCTTGCATACCCCATACTTCTGAGAAAATCAGAGCATTTATTTAGGAGCCTAAATATAGATTTAAGATCCTAACATTAGGAACTCCTTTTGAAAATCTTGACCCCAAGCCAGCAGGATTTGAAGCAGTGTAGCATCTAAAGGTAGCACATTCAGCCATCTGGGGAGGGAGTATTTCATATTAGGCTAAGTGCTATAAAGCACTTATCATGTGTACACACTTAAATCTGAATAAACTCAATGGGACTTAATCTGTTTAAGTGGTTTGCTGAATAGGGATGAATTAAAGTTAATGGGAGTTAAATAGAGGCTTATAATTAAGCACATGCTTAAGTCCTTTTGAGTTTAATTCAATTATGTTATAGTTAACTACGTGCTTAAGCATTTAGTTGAATAGGGCTGATTTGCTGAATCGTTATCTCTGGCTGGGACGTCCAGCCCTTCTTTAGATAAGAAGCTTGCCATAACTATGGAGCATGAGAGAGAAAGTGTCATCTTCTATTGTCTCAGGAGTAAAAAATCAAACAAAATATTAGGATCCATAAGGAATGGAACTGGTAATAGTGGAAGGGTTTTATTGCCCTCAATTGGACTATTGTATTCAGTTCTCGTCATCCCATCTCAAAAGGAATATAAAAGTAGGTTCAGAGACAAGCAACAAAAATATTTAGGGATACTGAAAAACTACTACATGAAGAGAGATTGAAAAGATCAGGATTGTAATAATCCAAGCAAAAGGGTGCACGCAAGTGACTTAGTTCTGCAGAAAAGGACCTAGGGGTTACAGTGGACGAGAAGCTGGATAAGAGTCAACAGTGTGCCCTTGTAGCCAAGAAGGCTAAGGGCATTTTGGGATGTATAAGTAGGGGCACTGACAGCAGATCGAGGGACGTGATCGTTCCCCTCTATTCGACATTGGTGAGGCCTCATCTGGAGTACTGTGTCCTGTTTTGGGCCCCACACTACAAGAAGGATGTGGAAAAATTGGAGAGAGTCCAGCAGAGGGCAACAAAAATGATTAGGGGACTGGAACACATGACTTATGAGGAGAGGCTGAGGGAACTGGGATTGTTTAGTCTACAGAAGAGAAGAATGAAGGGAGATTTGATAGCTGCTTTCAACTACCTGAAAGGTGGTTCCAAAGGGGATGGATCTAGACTATTCTCAGCGGTAGCAGATAACAGGACAAGGAGTAATGGTCTCAAGTTACAGTGGGGGAGATTTAGGTTGGATATTAGGAAAATCTTTTTCACTAGGAGGGTGGTGAAACGCTGGAATGTGTTCCCTAGGGTGGTGGAATCTCTGTCCTCAGAAGTTTTTAAGGTCAGGCTTGACAAAGCCCTGGCTGGGATGATTTAATTGGGGATCAGTCCTGCTTTGAGCAGGGGGTTGGACTAGATGACCTCCTGAGGTCCCTTCCAACCCTAATATTCTATGATTCTATGACTCACTGGCCATCTGGGCATGGCACAACATGGTCTCTTCTTTTACCACTTCTTACTAGCTGTTCCAGCTCAGTGGTGCTGTTTCTTTTTGCAACTTAGCCCTCTGGTCAGGTTACATATAGTTGCACCTTTCCAGAGTAAACCAATAGTCCAACAACTAATAGTCCTTCACTTCACTTTGGACCCTCGGTCTGAGTCCAGACTCACTAGAATTTCCCCCTGGTATCAGGAGGGTTTCAGTAGTCTTTATCCCATGTCAGGGTAGGTAGTGGGCAGTAGGAAAGGTAGTGGGTAGGTTTTCTGGTCCTTCTTCAGTGGGCTGGTAGGGGAACCCAGCCCCTCTGTCTCTACTTGGTTCCAGTCCAGGGATCCTTGAATAAGCAGTCAAGACCTGACTTCACAGACCTTTGGCTACCTCCCTGGACCACTTCCTGCCTTGGCCTGTCTTGGGCCTTTGCCTGAGTCTCTTCCCAGGCTCCCAATATATCAGCACTGCTCTTGCTAAGCTGTTTCCACAGCTTTCCTATATAGCTTCTTAGCACTTTCTTGCACCCAGCTGGTTCTGCTGGAGAAGAGTTTTCTCCATTTCCCTGGCAGAATAATACCTGACTCATCAGGAGTCTTCCTGCTCCCTGCAGGCCTCTCCACCAGTGCACAGAATTCCTGGTGCACTCACATCCTGCCACTTTGTTTCCCAACTGCCTTGGGCTCCCGATTGCAAATTTACCTTCCTTTCAGGAGACTTTATCTGCCAGCAGTTTGGCTCTGCTCTCTGACTCCAGTGAGGCTCACTGAATGGGAGCCAAAGATCTGCTGTCCTTCCTGATCAGGGCCTAGCTGAGCCAGATTTAGCCCTTTTAACTCCTCCCTCCAGGTTTGACATTGCAGTGGGGTGAGACTGATTGTACCCACAGGTTTCAGAGTAGCAGCCGTGTTAGTCTGTATTTGCAAAAAGAAAAGGAGTATTTGTGGCACCTTAGAGACTAACAAATTTATTTGAGCATAAGCTTTCGTGAGCTACAGCTCACTTGTAGCTCATGAAAGCTTATGCTCAAATAAATTTGTTAGTCTCTAAGGTGCCACAAGTACTCCTTTTCATTGTACTCACAGACTCTCATTAACTCCTTCGGGCCCAGTAAGGGGTTGGTAAACCCCATCACAAGGTGATGCAATAAAAGCATACAGAACACTGAATGGTTGAGAAGGTCGGTCAGACACTTCTGTTCATCCTGTCTCATCATGATACAGGGACAAGGGGCATTCAATTAAAATTAATTGAATTGCCTGAAATTCAAAACTGATAAAAGGAAATACTTTTTTTACAAAGCATACGTAGCCCATGGAACTCATTGCTGTAAGATATCATTCAGGATAAATGCTTAGCAAGCTTCAAAAAGGTATTAGACATTTATATGAATAACAAAAATATTCATGCTGATGAATGGTTAGAAAGAAACTTCCTTGTGGTCAGGTTTTTGCATAACTACTTACTGCAGGGTTTCTTACACCTTCTTGTGATGCATCTGTGGCCAGAGATGGAGGCAGGATACTGCAGTAGATGGATCACTGGTCTGATGCAATATGGAAATTCCTATAATCCTAAGTGAACACAAAACAAAACACATACAGATTTGTGCAGATCAGCCCTGTAATGTCCTTGTTATACATCTTCTTTTTAAGTTTTACCATATTCCAAACCTTTCCTTTGCTTTCTCTAAACTGTCTGCTGCTATCACAGATTCTTTGAACAGTTCTGTCTTTTACATGTTTCTTTGTTGTTAGAATGTGTATAACTTTCACAGGTTGGCTAGGTCGGAATGTTTAATGATACCTCAAGCATTACATATAAGTATCTATTTGATGTTTAGAGAGCCTTCTGCTCTAAATATAATTTAAATATAAATAAAAATTAATATAATTTATTAGGACTGTCGATTAATCACATTTAACTCACGTGATTAACTAAAAAAAATCACAATTAAAAAAGTAATTGTGATTAATCAAATTTTAATCACACTGTTAAACAACAGAATACCAATTGAAATTTATTAAATATTTTGGATGTTTTTCTACATATTCTATATATTTTATTCTGTGTTATAGTTGAAATCAAACTTGATATTATATTTTATTACAAATATTTGCAGTGTAAAAATGATAAAGAAGAGAAATAGTATTTTTCAATTCACCTCATACAAGTACTGCAATGCAATCTCTTTCTCATGAAAGTACAACTTACAAATGTAGAATTTTTTTTTGTTAAATAACTACACTCAAAACCAAAACAATGTAAAACTTCAGAGCCTACAAGTCCACTCAGTCCTACTTCTTGTTCAGCCAATCGTCTGTTTACATTACAGGAGCTAATGCTGCCCTCTTCTTATTTACAGTGTCACCAGAAAGTGAGAACAAGCCTTCGCATGACACTTTTGTAGCTGGCGTTGCAAGGTATTTATATGCCAGAAATGCTAAACATTCATATGCCCCTTCATGCTTTGGCCACCATTACAGAGGACATGCTTCCATGCTTATGATGCTCATTAAAAAAATAATGCGTTAATTAAATTTGTGACTGAAGTCCTTGGGGGAGAATTGTATGTCCACTGCTCTGTTTTACCTGCAGTCTGCATATATTTAACATTATAGCAGTCTTGGATGATGACCCAGAACATGTTGTTCATTTTAAGAATACTTTCACAGAACACAAAAAGGTACAAATGTGAGATTTCTAAAGATAGCTACAGCACTCAACCCAAGGTTTAAGAATCTGAAGTGCCTTCCAAAATCTGAGAGGGATGAGGTGTGGAGCATGCTTTCAGAAGTCTTAAAAGAACAACACTCCGATGCGGAAACTACAGAACCCAAACCACCAAAAAAGAAGATCAACTTTCTGGTGGTGGCAACTGACTCAGATAATGAAAATGAACATGTGTCAGTCTGCACTGCTTTGGACTGTTATCAAGCAGAACCCGTTGTCAGCATGGACGTGTGTCCCCTGGAATGATAGTTGAAGCATGAAGGGACATATGAATCTTTAGTGCATCTGGCATGTCAATATCTTGTGACACCGGCTACAACAGTGCCAAAAGAACGACTGTTCTCACTTTCAGGTGACATTGTAAATAAGAAGTGGGAAGAATTATCTCCTGCAAATACAAACAAGTTTGTTTACCTGAACAATTGGCTGAACAAGAAGTAGGACTTAGTGGACTTGCAGGCTGTAAAATTTAACTTGTTTTATTTTTGAATGCAGATTTTGTACATAATTCTACATTTGTAAGTTCAACTTTCATGATAAAGAGATTGCACTACAGTACTTGTATTAGGTGAATTTAAAAATACTGTTTTTTTTTACATTGCAAATACTTGTAATCAAAAATAACTATAAAGTGAGCACTGTACACATTGTATTCTGTAATTGAAATCAATATATTTGAAAATGTAGAAAACACCCAAAAATATTTAAATAAATGGTATTATATTAATTTTATTACCCACATGATTAATTGTGATTAATTTTATTAGTCGCTTGACAACCCTATAATTTATATTAGTAAATATAAATCATATTTTGCACAAATATGTGTAGTGCTGTATGGACGTAGAATACTTAGATAAATCTCTCTTCCTTAAATACACAGTTAATTAGAGGAGATTATGTATTTTAACTAAACAAGCCGCAAAACTCTTTCCATGTGACTTTATGGTATTGCAGGTGGAAATACTTATGGTCCCCTACTTGTTGGCAATTATGTGACATTGCATCAGTTCCACTTTGATTTATTGCCATAATGTGTTTCACAGTGTGAAGCAATTTTGAGTTATGATGAAGTAGTGCGAAGATACATTTTTCAAACAAGAAAATTCACATTACAATGTATTCCATGATCTTCCTATTTCTGTCTGGAAATTTCGGCTGTGGATAGTGAATACCTTTTACATTATAGTATTCTCTTTTTTTATTCCTAAGTCACCTGAAGTTTTAGATTTATATTGGTAGGGGAAGCTTTTTGTTTGATTTTAAATGGGGTAAGAATCTCATTTTTCTGTGAGAAAATGACTATTGCTGACAATTAATGATAATGAAGCAAAGGCATTAAGCTATCAGCTGCCTGAACAGCTAAGATATTGACACATTTGAATATCAAAGCTAAGACTAAATTATCCCTATTATTTCTAAGTAAAAAAGTGATACATTCTGAACATCTGCTTTATCTAGGGAATTACACAATTTTTCCATTTTGAGCTGTTCACACCATATCAGAAGAGTGTGCTGAAATTATTTAACTTGCTCCAGATTCACATTTTTCTATCCTTCTAACTATCGCACCCTAGTGAAAATACATTTGGACAATTTATTTCAGGGACATCATTATTATCCTGAGAAATAATCCTGCAAGGTGATGAGAACCCTCAATCCCCACAGACATCAGTAAAAAAGGAAGGTGTTCACAGGAGAACAAAAGGCACTAAAGGTCTTTTGAGACAAGCTTGTTTGCAGTCTTGTTTTCAGGACCGGCTATAGGCACTGGCAAAGCAAGCACGTGCTTGGGGTGGCACATATCCAGGAGCGGCGTTCCAGCAATCCTTTTTTAGTGGGGCAGTTGCGCTCTTGGAGATGCGCCACTTAGACGGGGTGAGGGCACGGCGCCCCTGGCTGCAGCGGGAAGGGGAAACCCCAGCCACTACCTGGGGAGGAGAGGGAGAGTCCTGCCAGGGAGCCGGGGCTGCACCACCTCATCTGCGCACTGGCTGCTGCACTGCCTTGTGCCACCCCGTATATCGGGGATTCTCTGTGCAGCCAGGCAGGGGAGAGGGTAAAGCCCCTGCAGGCGCTGGGAGAAGGTGACATCACTCCCTCCGCTTCCAGCGCCTCCTGCGAGCCCCAGCCCCACCTGAGCTTGGGGCGGCAATTTTTTTTACTTGGGGTAGCAAAAAACGTAGAGCCGGCCCTGCTTGTTTTCATACTCATTATTGTTCATGCTTGAAAAAAAGAAGTGCATCGTTTAACAGTTGCAGTGTGTTGCAAAGTGATAAATTTATGTTTATGGCAAGGGCTTCTGGCATCACAGCAAAAAAAAAAGGATCTCACACTGCAGACACCTACCCCTCATTCGTGACTGTCCAACACCATTCGTGTTGAGTGTCTGCTGTTAAGGGCTATCACAAGAAATATCCATCCCAGGCAAGGAAAGCCTTGAAAACCAGAAAGGATATGACCAGAGCTCCTATGGGGCAGGGGAAGGAGAGTAGAAACATGTTCATTCTTGCAATAAAAATCAAACTCTCCTCAAATTAGAGTCATAGAGTCATGGCATTTAAGGCCAGGCTGGTCCACCAGATCATCTACTCTGACCTCCTGTTTAGTACAGGCCATCAACACTACTCAGAACCTGCACACTAAATCCCACAACCAAAATTAGACCAAAGTATTACAGCCTACTAGAGACTAAGCTATTATGTGCCACAGGCAGAGAATAGAAGTGAGCAGGATGCATCAATCCCTGAGGTCCCTGCAAAGACTGGGAAATGATTAAGTGAGATATACCCAGATAATCTTGGCAAGATACCCACTGCAGAGGAAGGTGAAAAAACACCAAGGTCACTACCAGTCTGATCTGACCAGTCCCAACCCCACATATGGTGTGATCAGTTAGACCCTGAATATTTGAGCAAGAACCAGTCAGCCAAGTACCTGAGCTCCATGGCCCTCCACATCCAATGTCCCTTCTCCAGCTGTGACCATCCCTGATGCTTCAAAGGAAAGAGATTAAAAAAACTCAACAGAATACACTGGGGGAGGAAAAAATCCCTTCCTGACCTCTGCAGGTGGTCTCTGAAATCCTGACGCTTGAGGTTTTAGGACTATAAGACACAAACCCAATGTGAGCCCCAGGGCTGCTGAGCCCTGCCCCCAACTATCACAAGCAACCCTGTCATGCAATCACATTCATAAATGTGTCCAGCTCTCTCTCACTACTGATTAAGTTGTTTGCCCCTACAACTCCTTTTGGAAGGCTGGTTCAAAACCCCACCCCTATGATGGTTAGAAAAATTCTTCTAATTTCCAGCTTAGATTTGTTCATGGCCAGTTTATGTCCGTTTGTTCATGTGCCAACATTGTCCTTTAGCTTAATCCACTTTTCACTGCCCCTTGAATTTACCCCCCTAATGTAGAGAGCAATCTTATCTCCCACCCTAGCCTTTTCTTCTACTGGACTAAACAAGCCAAGCTCTACCAGTCTCCTGTCATGAGGGAGGCCATCCATTCCACTGCTCATCCTAGCAGTGCTTCTCTACACCTGATCCAGTTTAAATTAATCTTTCTTGAACCTTATTTCTTGTCCTGTTCTACTGTATTATTGCTAGGTTTCAGAGTAACAGCCGTGTTAGTCTGTATTCGCAAAAAGAAAAGGAGTACTTGCTGTGACATAAACAAACCTTCAGAGGAGCCGAGGTCATGGGAATTTTCTGGGACAAGAGAGGGCATGGGAATTTTCTGGGACCATAGTAATCAAAATAAGTCTCCAAGTTTTTTCCCCTTATATCATTATATTGAGGGAATTATATTTCTTTTTAAGCAAATAAACTAAAAGTTGTCTTAGCTCTCTGGTCAATATAAAGGCAGCTCAACTTTTACCATATACTCTCCTGCACAGTTCTATCATAAACCCTTTGTGTGTGTGTATGAGTGTGTGCGTGTGAGAGAGAGAAAGAGAGAAAGAAGATGTGCAGTGCCTGGCTGGGAATAGGCTTTCAGTATATACTAATGACTATATAAAAATCTATATGTAATATAACAAATGGTACTGTCTGAAAATTTGAGATAAGGGTCCAGATCCCAAATTCTATCCAAGGTCATGGGTACTTGGTGTAAAATTCCACTTTAGGCCCATCTCTGTGTAATAATCATATACCATATGTGCAATTATGCTTAATTTTCCAGCAGTTATCACACATAACCACTGAGGAAAATAGAAAGGAGCATAAACTCAGGCAAACAGAGATGACAAAGAAGGGATATGATAGAGGTCTATAAAAATCATGAATGGTGTGCAGAAAATGAATACGGAAGTGTTATTTATCCCTTCACATAACACACGAACCAGGGCTCACCCAAGGAATTTAATAGGCTGCAGGTTTAAAACAAACATAAGGAAATACATCTTCCCGCAACACACAGTCAATGTGTGGAATTCTTTTGCAGGAAATTTTGTGAGGGCCCAAAGTATAACTGGGCTGCAAAAAGAATTAGATAAGTTGATGGAGTATAGGTCTATCAATGGTTATTAGCCAGGATGGTCAGGGACACAATCCCATGCTCCAAGTGTCCCTAAACCTCTAACTGGCAGAATCTGTTCTGTTCATTCCCTCTGAATTACCTGGCACTGTCCACTGTCAGAAGATAGAATAGTGGGCTATATGGACCATTGGTCTGAACCAGTATGGCCATTCTCATGTTCTTACAGGGATACCTGTGAAATTAGAGTATGTCCATATGCTTAGAGCAAGAAATAACTTCTATATCTGGGATACAACCGAGTGGTAAATGTTGGTAAATGATGACATTTTAAAGGTGGATACTATACATACATATTTCAGTGTCTTATGCTACATCTATGTCACAGGCACTACAGAGGTACATCTATGCTCCAGGGACTTTTCCATCACTGTAGTTAATCCATCTCTCTGAGAGGCAGTACCTAGGTCAACAGAAGAATTCTTCCATCCTAGCAGCACCTACACTGGGGGTTAGGTCAGCTTAACTACATCGCTCGTGGTGTGGATTTTTCACATTCCTGAGTCACATAGCTAGGTCAACCTAAATTTTAAATGTTAGAATCATAGAAGATTAGGGTTGGAAGAGACCTCAGGAGGTCATCTAGTCCAACCCCCTGTTGACCTGGCCTCAGTCTGGCTAACAAATTCTGAAGGGGTTTCCTAGCCATTATCAGACATAGTATCAATCTTTCTAGTCAAGGTTGTAGCATTCACTGTCAGGTGTCATGACTCTCAGTGGAACCAAAGGCATATTACAAACTAACTTTGTGGCTGTGATATGGTATCTGGTATGTTACATTCCTCTTTACAAAAAATGGACTCTAAAATGCTTTCACTGAGAGCCACAAAATTCAGTCGTGTTCTCTCGCACAAGTTATTCCAAAACAGATACAAAAAATGAGGATTTCCCTAACTTACTGTATATAAAAATGTGTATTACATTATACTTGGTCTAGTTATTAAATGACAAAAAATGTCCTTATGTCTGTCAGAAATAGAGAAAAAAATGTATGGATAAGTGCAGTCCATTCTTTGGTTTTTATGGAACCCAAGTCTACATGATGTCCCTGAATGCTGGAGTTTGCATTTGGATTGATAACTTATCTAAAAGGTGGTGTTAAAATCACAGATAAAAAGACAGCAGCCTATTGACTCCAGATCTTAGAAGGGTTATATGGAAAAGCTAGCATTCATGAGGCCCCAAATATACGTAGCTTGATTCCCCTTTTATTTACACCAGTTTCACATTGGGATAGCTCCACTGCCCTCAGTGGAATTGTTCCTGATTGAACTGGTGTAAGTTGAGAAGAGAAACTGTCCCACGATTTTCAGAGTATGGGAATATTTCCCAGATGCTGAATCTAAAATTCTAGGGACAGTATCTTTTTTGAATCCCTGTAGAATGCCACCTACATTTATGAGAGAGAAAGGATAAGTAAGGCAATATTTTATTTAAGTAAGTTCAATACTTTTATTGAACCAGCTTCTGTGGGTGGAAGGGACAAGCTTTTGAGCTTCACAGAGCTCTTCTTCAGATCTGTAAATAGTAACCACTTTGCCATAAAGTGGACTGATTATGGAAAATTAGAATAAAGACAATCCCATTGATTACTGGAGCACTTGGAATGATCACTGAGGGCATGAATGAGCAGTTCAAGAATACATTAGGAGTACAAGACATCATGATCAACAACCTCCAGAAGGCCATGCGAGCATTTTAAGGAAAGTCAAAAGAAAATGAGTGTATTAGAGCACCTAAAATGCAGGTGGTTTAACAAAGCTCCTGACTATCCATACCTACAAAATCAATTTGTGGTCAGGATTTACTGGTGACTCATGGGGATAAATTTTAGACGGCAGCTTTCTCTTTTCTATGGGTAAAGATCTCGGAAGTTGTGAAGGCTATTTATTTTTTCTAAATATCCCCATGATGTAATACTGAGGGTTAATAACAATAATAATCACTAATAATTATTTAATAATAATAATAACAAATAATAATTAATAAAAATATTGCTCGGGCATGTAGGAATGAAATCAGGAGGGCCAAATCGCACCTGGAGCTGCAGCTAGCGAGAGATGTCAAGAGTAACAAGAAGGGTTTCTTCAGGTATGTTGGCAACAAGAATTAAGCCAAGGAAAGTGTGGGTCCCTTAATGAATGAGGGAGGCAACCTAGTGACAGAGGATGTGGAAAAAGCTAATGTACTCAATGCTTTTTTTGCCTCTGTCTTCACTAACTTCCCAGACTGCTGCGCTGGGCATCACAACATGGGGAATAGATAGCCAGCCCTCTGTGGAGAAAGAGGTGGTTAGGGACTGTTTAGAAAAGCTGGACGTGCACAAGTCCATGGGGCCGGACAAGTTGCATCCGAGAGTGCTAAAGGAATTGGCGGCTGTGATTGCAGAGCCATTGGCCATTATCTTTGAAAACTTGTGGTGAACGGGGGAAGTCCCGGATGACTGGAAAAAGGCTAATGTAGTGCCAATCTTTAAAAAAGGGAAGAAAGAGGATCCTGGGAACTACAGGCCAATCAGCCTCACCTCAGTCCCCGGAAAAATCATGGAGCAGGTCCTCAAAGAATCAATCCTGAAGCACTTACATGAGAGGAAAGTGATCAGGAACAGTCAGCATGGATTCACCAAGGGAAGGTCATGCCTGACTAATCTAATCGCCTTCTGTGATGAGATTACTGGTTCTGTGGATGAAGGGAAAGCAGTGGATGTATTGTTTCTTGACTTTAGCAAAGCTTTCGACACGGTCTCTCACAGTATTCTTGTCAGCAAGTTAAAGAAGTATGGGCTGGATGAATGCACTATAAGGTGGGTAGAAAGTTGGCTAGATTGTCGGGCTCAACGGCTAGTGATCAATGGCTCCATGTCTAGTTGGCAGCCGGTGTCAAGTGGAGTGTCCCAGGGGTCGGTCCTGGGGCCGGTTTTGTTCAATATCTTCATAAATGATCTGGAGGATGGTGTGGATTGCACTCTCAGCAAATTTGCGGATGATAATAAACTGGGAGGAGTGGTAGATATGCTGGAGGGCAGGGATAGGATACAGAGGGACCTAGACAAATTGGAGGATTGGGCCAAAAGAAATCTGATGAGGTTCAATAAGGATAAGTGCAGGGTCCTGCACTTAGGACGGAAGAACCCAATGCACAGCTACAGACTAGGGACCGAATGGCTAGGCAGCAGTTCTGTGGAAAAGGACCTAGGGGTGACAGTGGACGAGAAGCTGGATATGAGTCAGCAGTGTGCCCTTGTTGCCAAGAAGGCCAATGGCATTTTGGGCTGTATAAGTAGGGGCATAGCGAGCAGATCGAGGGACGTGATCATTCCCCTCTATTCGACATTGGTGAGGCCTCATCTGGAGTACTGTGTCCAGTTTTGGGCCCCACACTACAAGAAGGATGTGGATAAATTGGAGAGAGTCCAGCGAAGGGCAACAAAAATGATTAGGGGTCTGGAACACATGAGTTATGAGGAGAGGCTGAGGGAACTGGGATTGTTTAGTCTGCAGAAGAGAAGAATGAGGGGGGATTTGATAGCTGCTTTCAACTACCTGAGAGGTGGTTCCAGAGAGGATGGATCTAGACTATTCTCAGTGGTAGAAGAGGACAGGACAAGGAGTAATGGTCTCAAGTTGCAGTGGGGGAGGTTTAGGTTGGATATTAGGAAAAACTTTTTCACTAGGAGGGTGGTGAAACACTGGAATGCGTTACCTAGGGAGGTGGTAGAATCTCCTTCCTTGGAAGTTTTTAAGGTCAGGCTTGACAAAGCCCTGGCTGGGATGATTTAATTGGGGATTGGTCCTGCTTTGAGCAGGGGGTTGGACTAGATGACCTCCTGAGGTCCCTTCCAACCCTGATATTCTTTGATTCTATGATTCTAATAGTAAATATAGTTTTGGTTTAGTTGCTAGTCAAATACAAATTTTGTGCTCAGTGTCAGAGTAATGATGAAATGTAATGGCCTATGACATAAAAGAGAAAAGACTAGATCTAATGATCTCTTCTGGCCTTAAACTCTATTAATATATTATTATCAATAATAATAAAAGGTTAAGAAATGGGGAATTGAAAGGACAGAGAAAAGAGAGAGGAAAAAAAATCAGTCTCCATTCCTAATCCAACAGAAGAGCCAGCTGTAAAAGTAAGCCTTCCATAATAACAATGAGGAGTCCGGTGGCACCTTAAAGACTAACAGATTTATTTGGGCATAAACTTTTATGGGTAAAAAACCCCACTTCTTCAGATACATCATCTGAAGAAGTGGAATTTTTACCCACAAAATCTTATGCCCACATAAATCTGTCAGTTTTTAAAGTGCCACCGGACTCCTCGTTGTTTTTGTGGATCCAGACTAACACGGCTACCCCTGATACTTCCTTCCATAATATAATTTCAGCAAAGATGTCCAGATCAACTAAAAAGTGAGAAGCTTGCTGTTTTGTGCAAAAGGTATTTTTGCATGCATATACATGTCTAAATGGATAGAGATGCAATAATCTATGCACAGTTCATTTTTGTCTTTCCAGTTCATTAATATTCTTTTCTTTCTTTCTAGTGCCATTTGAGAAACTACTCTTTTTTCCCTTCATCAAGATGTATGAAATTTTTGGCAATCTCTACAATCAGAACAGATGTGTTTTTCTACAGTTCAGTAGTTAACGATAACTCCATCTTTTTGAGGACTGCATTCCAGGGGGGAGTAAAATAATGGTATTGCCTGAGCATATATATAAATGTCAGTGCCACATCTCCAACTAATCCTCACAGACCATTCCCATGCAATGCATTTGTGTTGGGTTCCAATAGATCCTCTGAATCATTTTGAATGAAAGAGCATAAGAGCTCAGGTCCTTAGAACAGTCCTGTACATTGCTGGCCATGGTGAATCAGTCAGCCTGAACCATATTTTCTTAAGAAATGTCACCCATATTAGTTTCATTGTCAGATCTGAACAAAGAATGGATTAATCTGGAGGATTATGGTGAGCAAAATATGTGAATAACAAAACGCATCATAACAGAGCAATGTAATTAAAACACAGTTTGCTCACCAGGGAGTTAATGAGTTAATAGCAGATAATACCCCACAATTCACAAATGGTTAATTTCAAGAATTCTCTCTGATGTCTGTTTAAGCACAACATGAAAATCCTTTACTATACATAGTCAAATGGGAAGGTAGGTACAAGTAGCAAAGAATTTTATTTAAGAAGATGACCTGGCCCACATTTAACATTGGTAGCATATCACAACACACCTAACAATGAACATCAGTTATTCAAAACTTTATAGACAGAAGTACAAAAACTTTACAGTTAGCATCTAAGAAGCTTCCTGTTGCATCTCAAGTATTTTTGGCTGAATTGTAAAGGTTCTTGTCAGATTAGAATTAGCACAAAACCTGGTATCTGCTCATTAATGATCAGAGGCATTATTATTATTATTCAGCACCATCAGTATGATTGTTTGGCATTCCCACTGGCATAATGACCCATATGTGCATTATCAAAAGAGATATAGAGTGTGAGGAGTTGTCAGTTTAGATCTGTTACTGCATATTGCACTACCTTGTATCTTTGTAGAGTGTCAGATACAGTGTCCAATGCTTTATATAATGGGGTAATATACAGCAAATCTTGGAGGAGGACAAGAAGAGAACTCATATTTAAGAGGACTAGGACAGGTGTTATTTAATTTGACCTTTTGTCAGGTGAACAATGACTAGGCCTAGATTAGAACTACTTTTTGGCCTCCAATTTAACAATGCTAACCACTATCTGTAGGCCTGGAGTGACATAAGTAACTTGCCTCAATTCTTAGAGGTCATGACTGGGAAGGTGAATAGAAGGATAAGTTGTAAATAGGGTCTTGACAAATAGTATGCTAAAGTCAGGATGTCTGTGCTAGCTAAGATAAGCAACAACATCTTAATGCTAGGAACAATGTAACCTTTAATGTAAAGATCAGGTTATGCATGAAGAGCACATGGACAGAGCCAAGTAACTAAGCCAATCAAAAAGGGTGTGGTGTAATGTACTGTATAGCAATTTCAATGTATGTGTAAATGTACATAAAGAATGAGGTTTCCATGTAACTTTGGATGCATAACACACCCTATACCCACTCCTACATTTGAGTCTGATCGACTCAGCGTAACTATGAGCAGCCAACATCTACTTGTGGTGTCTGTGTGATGACCCACTTTGTCAATGCAGCTTCCTTTGTCAACGCGGCCTCCTTTGTCAATGTGGCACATGTTGTTGACAAATGTCAACTAACCAGACTTTGTGGTAGCCTTAGGGCCCTTCATTCTGCCAAGGAAGCTGCCGTTGGGTGGCTCTGAAGCGCTGCAGATGCTAGACGCAGCAACAGCAGCATGGCTCTGTCGTATGCCAAGTAAAGGAATCTGAACAACGACATCTGGAGTTGAACTGAATGTTCTGGATCACAGAGAACTGGAGGAAGTGTTCTCTCAGAACTGGACAGGGTGTTCTGGATAAGGTGATCGGAAAAAGTCTCTGAGGAAATCCCAACACTGTCTGTTTAAGCAAGTGTATGGTCAAGTTACTGAAAATAAACAATCCATTTTAATATGGACCAGTTCCTCACATGTTTTCATTTGTAAACTCTCCTCTTCTTCCCCATCAAAACAACAGCAGACTAGTGAAGTCTTTGATTTATACAATATCTTTGATTGTAAAGTATTCTCTCTATCTGTGGGGGTGGGAGTTCATGCGCATATATATGCACACACAAGAATCAATTCACCCTTCACTGGAGTGGACCCACCTGTAGAGAGAACCACTGTTGCTAAATAACAATGCACAGCCATCCTACAGAACAGTTCAGGACAGAGAAGAGTGAAATTCACCACATTGCAGAGGGCCATTGCTAGTCCCTCCACAACACTTAAGCCACACCTAGCTCCCTAAATAGGTGCTTTATTTGTGTTCTCCACTGAATAAATCCCCTGAACTGAATAAAAATATTTGGTCAGATTTCTGAGTGTACTGCAAGCACAGGTGGACTTGCAAAGGAAATTAAAACCAACAGTAAAAGGATCTATAGCCATATAAATAAAAAGAAAACAAGGAAAGAAGAAGTGGGACCACTAAACATTGAGGATGGGGTGGAGATTAACGATAATCAAGGCCTAACAGCTAAACAAATACTTTGCATCAGTTTTTAATAAGGGTAATGAGAAGTTTACGGGTAGTGGCAGATGAATGGAAAGGAGGATATGCAAGTAGAAATTATCAGATCGGAGATGGCAGTGACACTCAAACAGCTTAATGGGACCAAATTGGAAGGCCTGGATAATCTCCAGCCAAGAATATTTAAGGAGCTTGCTCATGAAATTGCAATCCCAATAGCAAGAATTTTTAATGAATCCATAAACTCAGGGGTTGTACTCTATGACTGGAGAATATAGTAGTTCTGTTTAAGAAAAGGGAAAAGAACGATCTGGGAAATGACAGAACTATGAGTTTGACCTAAACAGTATGCAAGGTCGTGGATCAAATTCTGAAAGAGAAAGTAGTGAAGGACAGAGAGATAAATAGTAATTGGGATAAAATACAACATGGTTTTACAAAAGATAGATTGTGCCAGACCAGCCTGATCTCTTTCTTTGAGAAGATAACTCACTTTTTAAACAAAGGAAATGCAGGAGACCTATTCTTCCTGGATTTCAGTAAGGCATTTGATACAGATTGACATAGGAAATTATTAGTTAAATTGGGGAAGATGGGGATTAATATGAGAATTGAAAGGTTGATAATGGGCCATACTGAAAGGTGAACTGTCAGGCTGCAGGGAGGTTACTAGTGGAGTTCCTCAGGGACTGGTTCTGGGACCTGTCTTATTTAACATTTTCATTCATAACTTTGGCACAAAAAGTGGGAGTGTACTAATAAAATTTGCAGATGACACAAAGTTGGGAGGTCTAGCCAATCTGGATGAAGACCGGAATATCAGACAAGAAGATATGGATGATCTTGAAAACTGGAGTAATAGAAATGGAATGAAATTTAATAGTGCATAGTGCAAAGTCCATGCACTTAGGTACTAACAAGAATTTTTACGATAAGCTGGGGACATATCAGTTGAAAGTGACGGAGAAGAAAGACCTGAGTGTATTGGTTGATCACAGGATGACTATGTGCCACCAATGTGATGTGGCTGTGAAAAAAGGTTAATGCAATCATAGGATGCATCAGGTGAGGTATTTCCAGTAGAGATAGGGAATTGTTATTACCACTATAAAAGGCACTGGTAAGACTTCATCTAGAATACTGTGTGCAATTCTGGTCTTCCAAGCTTAAGAAAGATGAATTCAAATTGGAACAGGTGCAGAGAAGGGTACTAGAATGATCAGAGGAATGGAAAATGTACCTTACAAGAGGAGACTCAAAGAGCTTGGCTTATTTAACCTAACCAAAAGAAGGCTGAGGGAGATGACTGATCTCTATAAATACATCAGAGGGATAAATACCAGGGAGGGAGAGGAGTTTTTTTAAGTTAAGTGCCAGAGCTGACACAAGAACAATTGGATCTAAAGTTGACATAAGTTTAGGCTTTAAATTAAATGGAAGTTTCTAACCATCAGAGGAGTGAAGTTCTGGACTAGCCTCCCAAGGGGAGCAGTGGGGGGCAAAAACATAACTTGCTTTAAGACTGAGCTCGATAAGTTTATGGAAGGGATTGTATGTTAGGACTGCCTACAATGGCATGTGGCCCATATGTGACTGCTAGTAGCAAAAACCCCAACTGCTGGAGATGGGATACTAGATGAGGAGGGCTCTGAGTTACTACAGAGAATTCTTTCCCAGGTGTCTGGCTGTGGCTCTTGCTGACATGCTCAGGGTTCAACTGATCACCATATTTGGGGTCAGGAAGGTATTTTTCAATGGGTCAGATTGACAGAAACCCCGGTGGGTTATGGCCTTCATCCACAGCCTGGGGCACAGGTCACTTGCTGGTTTACAGTAGAGTAAATGGAGGATTCTCTGTAATGTGAAGTCTTTAAATCATGATTTGAGGACTTCAGTAAGTCAGCCAGTGGTTAGGGGTCTATTACATGAGTGGCTTAGTGAGATTCTGTGGCCTGCCATGTGCAGAAAGTCAGACTAGATTATTACAATGGTCCCATCTGGCCTTAAAGTCTGAGACTATGCAGCAACTTTGTGTTACACTGTCAATGGAATCTGACCCTAGATCTTTCTTAACTGGCTATGGAGGAATCCTCTGATGACAGACAGCTGGCAAACACGGTCTTATGTCGCCCATCCCTGCTGCCAGCGGAGCAGGGAAAAGGATTCACAAACAGAAAAGTGGGGTGTGGTTGGAATATCCCTATGCTTTGCAACTCTCAGCTAGTCTCAGCCCCTGGCAGCTGTTTGCACTAATCATAGTCTGGGAAACTAGCCTAGCAAACAGCAAGCCCCAGGATCAGGGAAGTGCAACAGAGAGCTTTCTGCAACTTTGCGCAAATCTATCCACCCCAAACCTCACTCCTAATTTGCACAGTGTGCATTTTGCCAAGACCTCAGCTATGGCAAAGGTGAGGGCTATGGCCCTGGGTATATTACCAAAAATGCAAGGGAAATTGAGGCAGTCAAAATGTAATTACCCAAACTAGAATTTGACTAGGATCTCTGATTCAATACAGGTGATAGATTCTGTATCTGAATTAGGTAATTGAGTACTGTGTCAGAACCTGAATGTCATAGGTCTTTGGGAAAATACTGCTTTTTTCTATAGAACTGAGGAAACAGAAGACTGGAATGATGTGTAGTATCCGTGGCTGGTCAATATTGAATGAGCACGGATGGGTAATCAGAGCAAGAATAGGGGCTTGAATTTACTGCTACCCATTCTTTTAACATTGGAATTTGCAGAGTTCTGTAAATAATGAAAACAAAAACCCTGCAAAAATCCCTGGTTAGTCTGTTCGGCAACGTACTTATTAATTTGTTCTTATTTCTTAAGTTGATACGAGTGATATAAATTTGTCTTGGGCAGCTGATGAGAGTGGTGAAAGGTATTTTTAAGAGAGGAAAGGAACAGAACATTTTTAAAAATGACTGAGAGGTTTGGCCAGACATCATTTGGAAGGGAGACATCTAAGGAAAACTCATAGTGGTGAGGAAGGTTCAGGGAATGATGTATCATTCACCATGCTGCACACCTTTTCTAGGGTGCTAGAGCCTTAAGATATAAGATATTAATGGATAGTGATCAACATCTCAGTGTCTAGTTGGCAGCCGGTATTAAGCGGAGTGCCCCAGGGGTCGGTCCTGGGGCTCGTTTTGTTCAACATCTTCATTAATGATCTGGATGATGGGATGGATTGCACCCTCAGCAAGTTCTCAGATGATGCTAAGCTGGGGGGAGAGGTAAATACACTGGAGGGTAGTGATAGGGTCTAGAGTGACCTAGACAAATTGGAAAATTGGGCCAAAAGAAATCTGATGTGGTTTGTTAGGATATAGATATTCAGGCCTGTCTGTAAAGGCCTATACGCTAAGAATGTAGGTGTATTCTTATCACTTAGCTAGTTATAGAGGTATAAAAGACTCAAAATCACTGTCTGCCGGTGTAAGGTCCTTCTCTTACTGTGACAGTCTGAGGCCCTGTGCTTAGACTAAGATCTTTGGCTAAGCAACAGAGGCAGCCATAAGCTGGGAAGCGACCAGTCACATCCTTACATTCCAACCTAGTCACATTGAAATAAGGTGCTATTGGGCTGTTAGGAATACAATCCTGTCCTGATAATGCCTATCGCCTCCAGAAAAAGGGAAGTGCCTAGAAGATGTAAAAGGAAACTTAGTTTGATAGCATCCTGTCTGGCAAGAACTCACTTATCAATAGCTGGGATGTGAAATCCTCATTTCTATGTTTGTTCTATCACTGTAATCTCCATTTCCCCATTTTCTGTATAATCTCTGTCTGGTTCTGTGATTGTTTCTGTCTGCTGTATAATTAATTTTGCTGGGTATAAACTAATTAAGGTGATGGGATATAATTGGTTAAATAATCATGTTACAATATGTTAGGATTGGTTAGTTAAATTTCAGGAAAATGATTGGTTAAGGTATAGCTAAGCAGAACTCAAGTTTTACTATATAGTCTGCAGTCAATCAGGAAGTAAGGGGAGGAATGGGAACAGGGAATGTGGGTTGGAAAAATCGGAATCATGTTTTGCTAAAGGGAGAAATGGAAACAGGGACACAGGTAAGCCTCTGTAGTGTCAGAGCTGGGGAGGGGGACACTAAGGAAGGAAACTGGAATCATGCTTGCTGGAAGTTCACCCCAATAAACATTGAATTGTTTGCACCTTTGGACTTCGGGTATTGTTGCTCTCTGTTCATGCGAGAAGGACCAGGGAAGTAAGTGAGTGAAGGAATAAGCCCCCTAACAAGGTTCAACAAGAACAAGTGCAGAGTCCTGCACTTAGGACGAAAGAATCCTATGCACTGCTACAGGCTGGGGCCCGACTGGCTAAGCAGCACTTATGCAGAAAAGGACCTGGAGATTACAGTGGATGAGCAGCTGCATATGAATCAGTAGTTTGCCCTTGTTGCCAAGAAGGCTAATGGCATATTGGGCTGGATTAGTAGGAGCATTGCCAGGAAATCGAGGGAAGTGATTATTCTCCTCTATTCAGCACTGGTGAGGCCATATCTGGAGTATTGCATCCAGTTTTGGTCCCCCACTACAGAAAGGATGTGGACAAATTGGAGAGAGTCCAGTGGAGGGTAACAAAAATGATCAGGGGGCTGGGGCACATGACTTAAGAGGAGAGGTTGGGGGAACTGGGCTTGTTTAGTCTGCAGAAGAGAAGAGTGAGGGAGGATTTGATAGCAGCCTTCAACTACCTGAAGGGGAGTTCCAAAGAGGATGCATCTCGGCTGTTCTCAGTGGTGGCAGATGAGAGAACAAGGAGCAATGGTCTCAAGTTGTAGTGGTGGAGGTCTAGGTTGAAGATTAGGAAACACTATTTCACTAGGAGGGTAGCGAAGCGCTGGAATGGGTTACCTAGGGAGGTGGTGGAATCTTCATCCTTAGAGGTTTTTAAGGCCCGGCTTGACAAAGCCCTGGCTGGGATGATTTACTTGGGTTTGGTCCTGCTTTGAGCAGGGGGTTGGACTAGACGACCTCCTGAGGTCTCTTCCAACCCTAATCTTCTATGATTCTATGATTTGCAAGAGGAGCTGGCTGCTGCTCCAGATTAGTTCTTTTTAAGCCTATTTCATTTGTGAAGAATCACCTCCAATACAGTACTTAATATCCAATTTAAAAAGGTGAGATGTTCTCACTGAATAAGACTGTTTTTATAACCATACCCATCTTTTGTGATGGGAAGTAGCTTGAAACCTGTGTGAAAAAAGCCAGTTTTACACACTGGGCTGTCCCTAGTTCTCTTGTGCATTGATTAACTTTAATCTTTCTTTCATCTTGGCATTTTTCATAGGGCATAAAATGTTCTCTTCCACATACCATGAAAATCTAGTGCTCTGTTTTAAAACCAATATCCATGTTTAAGGGAAGGTATAATCATCATTTTCATGCAAAGGCAGCTGGCAATTAGCTCAAATACACGCAAATGAGAGCGACAGAAATGACAGCACTTTTGATAAAGGATTGAGCAATAATGCACCTCTGGCCACTGCTGTCTTCTGTTAAACTCCCATAAGTGTCAGAAAATAAGAAGCTGCAGGAAATGCTTAGGTAGTGAACCAAAGAGAGAAGTATTAAAAGAGGGGAAACACTGGTGCTTGGAAAGACTTAAAAAAAACTGAAATCTGAAACAACTGATTAACCATTTTATTATCCACCAAATGCATATTTAATACTGAACTGAGCTGAGTATGCTCTGTCCCCATCCAAAGCTCATTATATGTAGGTCTCATAAGTGGCTTTGGTTTCTCAACCTGGGCATCATAAAAATACCTTAACCAGAAGCATTTTATTTCACACAGCTTGACTGGGTATGTTGTAGTTTTTGCCAGGCAGCTGAGCATGAGTTTCTGCAGTAAAGACATATATGGTAACTTGTTCAGTAAGAAAAGTATCTTATTAAAAAAATTCAGTTAATCCTACTCTTGTGCATGCAAGCGTGGAATCTTGTAACCATCAGTGTCTGTAGAGGCCATGGCTCTGCCCATCTTGATGCTACCCACTAGAATGAAAGGGCATAAAAAGACCCACAGTCCCAACAACAATTTGATTCACACCTTCATTTGGAAGAAACAGGGACAATTTTGTTTTCTTTGAATATCTATAAAACAAGAATAGCAACTCTAGTCTATTCTTATAGGCTTTTATTAGGGCTGTCAAGTGATTAAAAAAATTAATCAATTAATTGTGCGATTAATTGCACTGTTAAACAATAATAAAATACCATTTATTTAAATATTTGAGATGTTTTCTACATTTTCAAATATATTGTTTTCAATTACAACACAGAATACAAAGTGTACAGTGCTCACTTTATATTAAATTTTTATTACAAATATGTGTACTCTAAAAAAACAAAAGAAATAGTATTTTTTCAGTTCACCTAATACAAGTACTGTAGTGCAATCTCTTTATCATGAAAGTTGAACTTACAAACATAGAATTATGTACAAAAAACCCTTTGCATTCAAAAAGAAAACAATATATAACTTTAGAGCCCACAAGTCCACTCAGTCCTACTTCTTGTTTAGCCAATTGCTTAGACAAACAAGTTTGTTTACATTTCCAGAAGATAATGCTGCCTGCTTCTTGTTTACAATGTCACCTGAAAGTGAGAACAGGCTTTTGCATGGCACTGTTGTAGCGGTGTTGCAAGATATTACATGCCAGATGAGCTAAAGATCCATATGTCCCTTGATGTTTCAACCACCATTCCAGAAGACAGGCATCCATGTTGATAATGATCTAAAGCAGTGCAGACCGACGCATGTTCATTTTCATCATCTGAGTCAGATGCCACCAGCAGAAGGCTGATTTTCTTTTTTGGTGCTTTGGGTTCTGTAGTTTCCACATCAGAGTGTTGCTCTTTTAAGACTTCTAAAAACATGCTCCACACCTCATCTCTCTCCAATTTTGGAAGGCACTTCAGATTCTTAAACTTTGGGTCGAGTGCTGTCTGGAAATCATCTAAATACAACACCAAAACCAAACTCAAGATTTATCAGAGCTGCCTACTTTCAACACTAATTTATAGTGCAGAATGCTGGGGAATGAGAAAGTATGACATGTCCAAACAATCTTAATTCCATACAACCTGCCTCAGAAAACTCCTCCGTATCTTTTGGCCCAGAACAATCTCAAACCAAGAGCTCTTAACACACTGCAGCCAAGAGGATCTGAGCACCATCATTGCCAGGAGGCACTGGAGATTGATCGGTCATGTTCTTTGGATGGAAACTGATTCCATCACCAGAGTAGCAATAAGATGGACACCTGAAGGCAAGTGAAAACGAGGCCATCCAAAAACAACATGGCAAGGAGCTGTGGAAGCTGAGCTGAAAAACCTGGGGCACAGCTGGGGAACCATTGAAAGACTTGCCAGAAACAGACAGGAGTGGAGGAGTTTTGTCACTACCCTAAACGCCAGAGGTGTAATAGGAACATGATGATGATGATGATTTCATACTTTCTCCATCACTTGAAGCATGAACAAACAAGAAAGGACCATATGGATCAGTAATACAGTTAGCTGTCTGTCACATATATCACAACTGTATATCCATAGTTTTCTATATCTATTAGTGCCTATGATTAATCCCTATAATTGCTGATCACTGGCAAAATCATATAGATTTTAATAGGAGTTACAGGTACTTGGCACCTCTCAGGATGAAGTAATATGTAAGTACTTAAAAAAATTAAATTTTATTTTAATGTCAGTTTCTTGTCATCTTGGGTATGCAAACAGTCACTCAAGTCAAGGAGTTCAGAAGCACCAAAGATGTATTCATAGTAACATAGCAACAGTAAGATATCTCAGAGCATACACATTTAGTCCTTTTCATACTATCCTCTTAGTCTGCTAATAGTACTGATTCTCATTATGTTGCTTAAGACATAATACACAGGTTTTCTGCAAGAATTAACTGAGCGGGTGTCATACACAGAGCACCTCCCTCATCCTTTTGAAGCATTGCAATGTCCTCATTAATGGGGTAGCATTCCTTAAGTCATTCAAGTATATGGAGGTCATTACTTACTGTTGAACTTATGTAAGGTTGGCTGTTTTTCATCTATAGCACTTATAAAGTATGATGGGCTTTGAAAGAATGACTGAAGTCTATAGCGTTTCCATGTAACAGCCAGCATGTTTTCCATATTTTTATGTTTGCTTAAAAAGCCCATGGACAATAAAAGAAAAGCAGTTCATAAAACATGACATATGGATCAATTTTCCTCTGCAACCAGGATGTGCTACATATGGTCCATAATGAGAGACAACATATATCAAGCAGAAAGGGAACAACATCTAAGTACTTGATTATCTTGTAATGCAGCTTATTCAAAATATTCACTCTACATATGAAAGCTGTAGATATTGTTTACACTTTTCCATGGACAAGAAATCTGTCTCAAGTAAATGAATGACCAATGACCAATTAACTTTCCTAATTAAATATGGTGTTTCATAAAAATTATAATATTTTGCTGGACAGTGACAGGTTTTAATGGGAAAATTCTAAAGGAAACCTTTTGTTTCAAAACAACATTTCAAAATTAAATATTTCATATTCTTTGCAAATGTTGACATTTTTCACTTCAACATTTTCAAATCAAACTTTTTTGGAACTTTTCATCCCATGAAAAATGTCAATATTTATTTATTTTTTGGTTTCATTTTGCAACAAAAACCAATGGTGCAAAGTCAGAATTTCTGCCAGGGATAGAAATTCCATTTTCTGAACAGCTCTATTCAGCAAGTTTTCATATGGCAGTGGTGTCTATTTTCTATATCATTTATGCTTTACTCATCTTCCTCTTTTCTGTTAACTGTATCATCAACAACTTTCTAGGTTTTTAATTTTGCTTTTCTTTGAGTTTCACCTTCCTCTACTAGAATTCCATAACTGCTAGACGTAGATTTGCTTGACAATTCTTTTATATTAGCTCCTTCAGATTCTCCCTCTCCTCCTATAGACACAGTCCAGAACCAGAATTCTGTACCTTCTGTACCTTAATGTGCATGAACTTCGCTTTCAAAATCTAAATGCAACAAGAATACAAATTTTGCAAACGAACTGAACTTTGTGTCTCCTGAGTGTATGGGCTGCAAGTGTCCATGGCTCTACATTGGGTGTACTGTAGGGAAAATAGTCCTTGTGCCCTCACCCTTCTGATGAGCTCAAGCTGCACGATTTGGACCTGGATCTGGGCACCTTGAAGTCTGCTCCCTAAGTGTGACCCACACTGCCCCAAAGGGAATGGAATTCATGAACCAATGGTATATGAGTTTGTGTGAATTCATGTACCAATGAGTATCAATCAATGGTCTGTGAAGTGGTCCAGGTAGACCATAGAAGCCAGATATGCACTGCACAGTATTAAGAGTGGTAACTACATGACACAAGGTAGCCCTTACCTGCAATAACAAAACATTTTGAAGATTTTTTTGGGGGGGGGGGGGTTGACTGTACTTGCATCAGGGAAAATTATCTGTAGTAAATTTTTTAACATGTTTCTGGAATTAACTAACCATTAACTTTTAGAATTTAAATAGCAGATTTGCAAATTTTGATGAAACTGAGTGAAAGTTTGCATTGAAATCCCAAATTTTTTAATGTTAAAAATGTTAGCTTTATTGGGTAAGACACAGCTGTAATAAACTGATGATGTGGTAAGGTACCAGATGATTGTGCAATTACTCAACAGATTAATAGAAACGTGAGACATGGGTTCAAGGGCAATGTAAAACTTTATTCCATAGGAATGGAAAGATCATAGAAATCATGGGGGGGGGGGGGCACTACACATAGTCACCTGAAGTATGATGTGGGGGAAAGAATGGAGGTTGATGCTCTTAACTCCCTTTCAAGGTTCACATAGCAGTCCCCTGGTTCACATTTACTAGTTGATTTTGTGATGTTATTAGGCAATGGATTTCTAGAAATGGATTTATTATTTGTCTTCTAGCAGAAAGGTGTCAGAAGCCTGGAGTCACAGGAGTACTGAGGGAACAGATTACTGTCTAAAACTAGAAGTAGCAATTAATTCATAAGTGAAAGAAAATAGCTTTGTTATATTTCCATGTTTTAAATCAAATGCATAGGTGTATATATTTTCATTTCATGCTTCAATTCTTCTGACCTACAATAACTTGACAACTGACTTGAAGTTAGTGGTCACAGTTTCATTTTATCAAGGACCCTTAAAGCTACAATGGACATTTGACTATTTTCACAAGGAAAAAGTCCAATACAATTTAATAGGTGTGGGAGACCAAGGTTCTGCAGCCTCTTAGAGGATTCTCACACTCTGGGATGATGAAACTCACTGGTATGAGAAATGTGTACTTGGGATTCTCATGCAAGAAGTGGAGGATGACAGAAACTTCCTTCTTAGAACCCACTTCTGGATTATTAGTGGAGTAAACTCTCATCTAATTTTTGACTCAAAGGATTGAGACCATATTTCCAGTTATCTAGAAAATGGCAATAGCTTGAACTGTAAATCGTGAGCCTTAGAATACTAATCATACATAACATCATACCAATTATAATGTATATTATAATATGTATTATAATGTATTTGCGTGTATGCCTAGAGCTCCCACGATCAGTCTGTGAGCCTCAGAATTATGGTCCTGATTCTCCACTGCCTTGCAACTTGTGTAGTCATTTATACGTGTTGTGCAAAACAAAGGGGAAAATGACTACCAAAATACTACACTCACTTTGTATAGGTGTAAATGACTATACAATATGGAAGATCCTGGAGAATTCAAGACCTCCAACTGGAAACAAATAATAACACAACACATCTCACAAAATCCACAAAGGTTAAAGTAAACCAGGTTGGGGAATAACCCCATGTTTTCAGGCCAGGGATTGCAAGTGATGTTACTACCGCACAAAGGAAACTTCCATTTAAAAGAAGCAAAAAAAAAGTCAAGAAATCCCAAGTGGTGTGAATGGGAAATTAGAAGAGTTTATTAAAACACTAAAACTTAAAATCAATTAAAATTAAAACACTGATTAAAATCAATCAAGAGTTGAGTTCATCTGAAGGATACATAATAAGCTGTATGTCATGTACTAACCAGGTCTGAAACTTTCAAAGCTCTGTAGGGGATGCACAATGGGAATGAATAGGAATTTAGCATCCAAATCTCCTAGAGGCAACTTTGAACACTCCATTTCAAGTATCCTTCAGGTGCCTATCCAGCAGTAGGCCAATAATATTTGACTGCAAACAATAGGATAGATCGGGGTAGGCAACCTATGGCACGCGGGCCAAAGGCGGCACGTGAGCTGATTTTCATTGGCACTCACACGGCCCGGCATTTTAATTTAATTTTAAATGAAGCTCTTAAACATTTTGAAAACCTTATTTACTTTACATACAACAATAGTTTACTAATGCTAAAATGTATTACTGGCATGCGAAACCTTAAATTAGAGTGAATAAATGAAGACTTGGCACACCACTTCCGAAAGGTTGCTGACCCCTGTGATAGATGGTATGCAAGATTCCTTTCTTATTCAAAATCTGAATGAATGATTAACCAAAACAAAAGTTAGTAGTCTGTGAAAATTTAAGCCATGGAATTTAAAGAGGTAAAGTCCAGCAATGAACCTGTGTAACGATTTCAAGCCCAAGCCTCAAAATCCAAATAGCTCCTAAAAATGTGATCCTAGAATGCAATCAGTGTATTACCTTCTAGTCCTGTCTTTACACCAATGAGCATAAACAATCTCTGCAGACAATGTCTTGACACACTGCCAGCTGCAGAACAACCAAATCAGAACTGACTTTTGGCATATGAGGAATGGACTTATATGAGGCCTAAAAGGAATGAGAAGTCTCGAAAGTGAAGCAACAAGTGAACGGTTTTGTAAGTATTCTGTCATATGGAAGCAAATCATGGTAAATCTGTCACAAAGGGGAGAGAAAGAGTATAATATAATATATCTGGTTGCTCTTTCCATTATTAATAAGCCCAATTCCCTTCTCTTCTCATTGGGTATAAAGCCTGCTTTCCTTGCTTTATTAATCACCTGTTGATTTTAACTAGTGAATAGGGGATAAAAGTTATTAATAAAATAATGCATCACTTGTCTTGCTTACAAACAGCTTAATAAACTTGAAAGAAGTATTTCACAGCAATGTAGTGGCCAAAAGCAACAGCTCTTTGGTTAGAGAATCCTAATTTCTCTCTTTCAGACAGGCAAAAGTTGAGCCAAATTGCTGAAGACATTATAAATATCATGGAAAATTCCTTTTATATTGATATGCAAAATACTACAACATGACTAGAGAAAGTTCCTAAGGGATTTGGTACCCAATTTTCATTAATTTTAGAGATTTAGACATCCATCCCCACTAATCAGTTTGAGAATCTCAGCCTCAATTACACTGATTTAGCATGATTAGAGTACCACACATCTTTAAAAAAAAACAGTAAGTCTGATATCGGGATATATATTACCCTGAGTTGGTTAATTCAGCAGTGTAATGCAAAACACCTTCATTGTGCTGGAGGATCTGACCCAATAACTGTATACCATATAATAACTTTATGTCATCATAGAATCATAGAATATCAGGGTTGGAAGGGAGCTCAGGAGTTCATCTAGTCCAACCCCCTGCTCAAAGCAGGACCAATCCCCGATTAAATCATCCCAGCCAGGGCTTTGTCAAGCCTGACCTTAAAAACTTCTAAGGAAGGAGATTCTACCACCTCCCTAGGTAACACATTCCAGTGTTTCACCACCCTTCTAGTGAAAAAGTTTTTCCTAATATCCAACCTAAACCTCCCCCACTGCAACTTGAGGCCATTACTCCTTGTCCTGTCCTCTTCTACCACTGAGAATAGTCTAGAACCATCCTCTCTGGAACCACCTCTCAGGTAGTTGAAAGCAGCTATCAAATCCCCCCTCATTCTTCTCTTCTGCAGACTAAATAATCCCAGTTCCCTCAGCCTCTCCTCATAACTCATGTGTTCCAGACCCCTAATCATTTTTGTTGCCCTTCGCTGGACTCTCTCCAATTTATCCACATCCTTCTTGTAGTGTGGGGCCCAAAACTGGACACAGTACTCCACATGAGGCCTCACCAATGTCAAATAGAGGGGAACGATCACGTCCCTCGATCTGCTCGCTATGCCCCTACTTATACATCCCAAAATGCCATTGGCCTTCTTGGCAACAAGGGCACACTGCTGACTCAGATCCAGCTTCTCGTCCACTGTCACCCCTAGGTCCTTTTCCACAGAACTGCTGCCTAGCCATTCGGTCCCTAGTCTGTAGCTGTGCATTGGGTTCTTCCGTCCTAAGTGCAGGACCCTGCACTTATCCTTATTGAACCTCATCAGATTTCTTTTGGCCCAATCCTCCAATTTGTCTAGGTCCCTCTGTATCCTATCCCTGCCCTCCAGCGTATCTACCACTCCTCCCTGTTTAGTATCATCCGCAAATTTGCTGAGAGTGCAATCCACACCATCCTCCAGATCATTTATGAAGATATTGAACAAAACCGGCCCCAGGACCGACCCCTGGGGCACTCCACTTGACACCGTCTGCCAACTAGACATGGAGCCATTGATCACTACCCGTTGAGCCCGACAATCTAGCCAACTTTCTACCCACCTTATAGTGCATTCATCCAGCCCATACTTCTTTAACTTGCTGACAAGAATACTGTGGGAGACCATGTCAAAAGCTTTGCTAAAGTGAAGAAACAATACATCCACTGCTTTCCCTTCATCCACAGAACCAGTAATCTCATCACAGAAGGCGATTAGATTAGTCAGGCATGACCTTCCCTTGGTGAATCCATAATAGCATATTTAATAGCATATGAATTATTCTCTGTAATCATTGTCAGTATTGTGTATCCTTGATCTGGTTACCAGTTTAAAAAAGTCTGTAAGCAGTATTTTACTGGGTAAAGTTAGACTATAATAATATAATAGGTGTAGGTCTGCACTTTACTTCAAAGGCTGATTTCTCTTTTTTCATATTCTACAGTTATATCAGCTTGATTTGATAGCTTATTACCGTCCAATATGTATAAAGAAAAGACATATTTCAAGTAGCACAATGGGAGATTACAGTAAGATTAATTTATCTGGATAATCAGGATCTGGGGAGAGAAGGGTTAAGACCATTTGACATTTGGCTGACACTTTCAACAGAACATTAAATTGCATGTGAAGTAAAAGCTTTCACTTGACTGAACAACATCATGGGAAAATTGGTAATACAATTTCTTTCCTTATGTTGCAACTTGCACCTGATTCTTAAACTTGATTTCATTGCCTAAATCAGTGTAGGCTGCTCAGGAGTTAATTCCAGTTTCTGTTCACTGTTTGATAGAATTTACCTCATGAATCTGATGTTATCCTTTGAATTTTCCAGTAACAATAACAATCTCTTATCTAGTACAAAGAAAGCCCGGGAGAGTAGAGTGCACGGACCCTTGCATACCTTAACTAAGTGCATTCACCAACAAGCTAGAAATATTTATTAGGTGGTTTAGTTCATATGAAAATATGGAAAGGACAATTACCTCAGAATATCTTGAAAATCCCAGGACTACAGTGATCAGAAAGACTATAGAAACTTGCATATTCTGGGCACAATCCAGAAAGGTGTTGAACATCCTTAACTCCCAGATGGAAGCTGAGGGCACCTAGCACCTCATAGGGGTTTCTCAGAACCTTGCAGGATCAATCACTAGGCCCAGATCCACCCAGGTATTTCAGTGGAGGTTATGAGAAGCCTAAATATCTTTGTGGATCAGGGTGTTACTGCCTTCTACAACGTTTCAGTCATCTGAATCTATTCATATTTAAGAGGGGATATAATACAGAATAAGGTTTTTAGTTGAGAATAAATAGCTGTCTGAAAACTGCATAACTGACAGATAAATCAACATATTTTACAAGGGGGCAGAGAATATTTAAATTGAAATTTTGTTAAATTCATCTGAGTCAATACTCTTGTTTTAAACTGTTTTCAGCACAATGTATTTTGGAACTCCCTGAGACATGCATTTTCTGGTCCTGGTTATTCTATCACTTCGACCACAGTCCAGAACAGCCCTTAAACACGTGATTAACTTTAAGATTGGGAGCAGTGCCGTTAAAGTAAATGGAACTCATTTGCTTAATGTTAAGTGTGTGCTTTTCTGAACCGGGGCCTTGGGGTGAAATTCACTTCCATGCAGAAGCTCAATACAAACGCTATTCATAATTTAAACCCTCAAAAATATTCTGATGTGGGACTTAAATTGTATAGGCCTTGTGCTGCCCCCCCCCCCAATAACGGTTTAAATCTGGAGTAACTCACCTGAAGTCAGTGTCATAAAAATCAAGTGCTCTATCACTATCTCTCATATATTAATTGGACTGCTTCAGATTCACTGACTCTTACCTGTCTATCCATTGTACAGTAGCTATCACTGCACATTGCTACAGTTATTCCCATTTACACCATGCCTCTCTCTTGCCTGTATTAAATGGTGGTAATCTCAAGTGCTAAATGGAGACCATTTACATTAGCTACTATACTCTCACATAGCAAGAGCCACCACAAAAACATTTGAACTACTGTGCTAGACTGCAATAGAAAAAAAGTCATGTTTCCCTGATCCTCGGCCACTGCTGTTCTAGTCAAAGCTAGGACGCTACTTCTTTGGCATGCTACTTCCTGTTCAACTCAGCTGACAGGGGCTGCCAGAGCAGTGGAAAGTTCCCTTTGCCAGAAAACCTGTATCTAATCCTCTTCCAGAGTAGCAGCCATGTTAGTCTGTATCCGCAAAAAAGAAAAGGAGGACTTGTGGCACCTTAGAGACTAACAAATTTATTTGAGCATAAGCTTTTGTGAGCTACAGCTTACTTCATCGGATGCATGCAGTGGAAAATACAGTGGGGAGATTTATATACACAGAGAACATGAAACAATGGGTGTTGCCATACACACTGTAAGGAGAGTGATCAGGTAAGGTGAGCTATTACCAGCAGGAGAGAAAAAAAACCCTTTTGTAGTGATAATCAAGGTGGGCCATTTCCAACAGTTGACTGTTCTAGGGAAATCATGCCAATAATAGATCAAATGAGAAAAAAGAAAGGATTAATATGATAAAAAATCACTTCATCAACTTGGATAAAGAATGGAAGATGGGGACAACACAGGTGATCTTCTCAGAGATCCTTCTGGGGTGAAGGATGAGTGAAGAAAGCAGAAAATTGCTGTGAGAGACCAATCAATGAAGCAGAATTTGGCCAAAGGGGTTTGGTAAAACAGAACAGTAGAATAGCTCTGTGATGAGAACCTGTTTAGATTGATGAGCTCCCCTAAGATGAAGAGATACCCGCCTCCTAAATACACAACTAGACTGGCTTCTCAGAAAGCCTTTGCATTAAATAAGAAAGAGGGAAAGGGAAGCTTTTGTTTAAAAAGAGTGCAGTTTATTTTCAACATAAGCCCTTATCCTACAGGTTATTCTGTATGGATGCAGAGATCCACACAAGTGTAGTAAATTGCAGGGTTGAGGCCTGAGACTGAAGCTCCATAACCAAAGCACCATAACTAAGTAGTGAGGTACAGCACTATAAGATGGGTGCAACATACCTGCACTGTATGAATATTCACACAGCACTCACTAAAACCCCAAAGTCCTGTTCCAGCATGCAATGAGCTCAGACCAAATCTGCAAATCTGGGAAGAATTCTTGGCTGGGCAGGGGGGCAGAAGAGTCTCTTTTTTGGTTGCTCTAGTCCTAGTCAGGGAAATGCAAGGGACATCCTCATAAGATAAACACAAATATTCCCTAAAAGAGATTTATATGTTTGTTGTTGTTTTTAACTTGCTTGATACTGACTTTCCAAATAACCTTGTACATATGTTGAACATACCTTGCCAAATATGTAGCACTTTAAAATAAACTCAATTCTAAATTGTGATGGGTCGACAATGTATTTTAAAAAAAAAGCTGAAGCAAGAAATTTCAACTCATTAGGAGTCAGCTATTAATGTACATACTTGAAAGACTCCCCCTGGAACAACAGAACACTGTGCAGAGCTATTCAAGAAAGCACCAGATAGACAAAGCAGATGTTGTGCTGGTCTCAACTGAGTGGATTCAGTTGGACTGCTTCAGCCTTTTAAATCAGTTAAAAAGGGAACTCATGCTTACAACACCTCTTTGTGGCAGACAGTTCAGAGAATCAGGAACAAAGTGTATATTATGGCTTCTGAAATAAGGTATGTGCAGATTTCAATATTGCACTCACCCATAACAAAGTACTTCCAAATAATGCCAGCAACTTTTCTTGGACAAAATACATCTGACTTTTAATAATTTGATAATAATCAACAGTGCCCTTTCTGGAATCTCCCATCTGCAACATAATTGGAATGTGGGTCAGACTCGCTTATATTAGCCCTTCATGTGACACTATGGAATAGCTTGTTTCAGTGATTTTGTGATTTATCATTTTGAGTCCCTTGGCACAAGAAATCCTAGATATTGTGGATTACAAAAAGCAAGGTGCACAACAGATTTTAATCAAAGTACATTTGTATTATTTACATATAAAATTCTTTGCTGCTGGAATTTCAGCTACTGACAATGGAACTCATAAAAACATTCCTGCTCTTAGCATTTATTTATCTATTTTAGGTACTTATGTTCCCTAGGTATTGTATTATCTGAGAACCTCACAATCTTTCAACAATTTATCCTTGAAATATTTCTGTGAGGTAGGAAAGTGCTAATATCCCTATTTTACACATAGCCTCTCTGTGCCTCAGTTCCAAAGTTATTTTACCCAAAGTCACACAAGAAGTCAATGGTAACGCAGGGAACTAAATCTAGGTGTCAAATCTGTGGGTAGCACAACTACTACTGGACCATCATTTCTCTATAAGGTAACTACATTGGTTTGGTTGGTATAATTCCTTTTTAGGACATTTGTCACTTGTGAAAAGTAGGAAGCCATATTTTTGCAACACAGATTAAATGAGGGCATATGACAAAGGAAGCAGGATAATACATGTGCTACATTCAATGTCCACTTCTTGCAAATGCTGATGTATGTGTCCATGATGAAATCAGAATGTCGAATCCAAACAAACAGCAACCAACATGCTACCCACTATCCTCCCATGCCTGCTGCCTCACTTAGCTCTCTTTCCTTGTGTGTGCCTAAAACATTTTCTCTATTTTCATGGCAGCACAGTTAAAGAAAATATTAATTATACTTTAGATTTGTTTCGGGCTAACATGGTAGAGTTCAAAATGTAAAAGCAAATGCTACACACCTGGTGAAGGAATAGTCTGTACTGGGTTCCAGGTCAGATCAGAGATTTCTGAATTGATAACTCGAGGGCTGTTTAAATTATACAACTGTTAAAAGGGACTCAGCTCAGCATAGCTGTATGAAATTGAAAATTTATTTGAGCTCTGAATTACATTATGCTTATTGGTTTCAGAGTAGCAGCCGTGTTAGTCTGTATTCGCAAAAAGAAAAGGAGGACTTGTGGCACCTTAGAGACTAAGGTGCTACAAGTACTCCTTTTTATTATACTTATTGGTAACCTTAACTTAAAATTTTCAATCTTTAGACAATGGTTCCTAAAAATCTAAATGTGATTTTTACTCTTGCCCTTTGACAAATATTGAATGTAGACTAGACAGATATATTGGATTTCATTGCAGACTTAGTTACAGTGTTCGTGTTTTTGAGCAACATTATCACTTTTCTTTGCAAGGCAAAAAAGAGAATGTGGAAGAAGAATCTATTGTTCACATGCATCAATCATCCTCAAACATGTAGGACGTGTAAACTGCATCCAACTACAATAGCTGTTAGTATCCAGTATTTTTCCTCACTCCCATTTTACTGGGACTAGCTATCTTGGTTTAAGCGTGGGTGAGTTTCAGGCTGTTTTCTAACAATTAAAGAAGAAAGCTTGAAACATCATAGATCTCTCACCTCACATCCTTAAGAAAGGCCATTTAAGATGAAGATTTACTTCTAAGGTTGATAGCATTGCTCTGACTGGTTGACCCATCATCATCAGCTGAATTGGCTTATTCCAGTGACTGTCCAGGTTGAACTATGGCTCGGCAGAGTTAATACATGGCTTCTTTGCATTGAAAAAAAATTATCTTTGCATTCTACTACTCACTTCACCAATACATTCCATTATGAATGATGGGGCCTGAAAGTACTGGTAATATGGATAAAATCATACTATCCCTCCAAAGTTTAGAATTCAGAGCTGACAAGTTGTGGCCCATTGCCCTTTATTTCTGTGAGAATGCGAAAGTGAAAAGTATTTCTTTTAATTTTTCTATGTCTTGTTGAATTGTGGTTCCAATGAGAAGTAGAAATTTCTACAAATCCATAAAAATTGGCAATGCCTTCCAGAAAGGCAAGTCCCTTTTTGCGCAGAATTCTAGTACTGTTCTTTTCCAAGGCATATTCAGTAATGCCATAGGTCTGAGAAATTTCTTGAATATTATTATTATGATCACTTTGCAAAATGTACATGATTTCACATTGTATTTTACGTTCATCCCCAGTGCTTGAACTTGCTCCTGGTATTTTGTGAAACCCAATTGTCCAATATATTGTTCTGCAAGGACTGACAGTCTAAAATATGATTGACAGGAAAACTGATTTTCAGCTGGTATAGTTTCTTTCATTCCACAGAAGTTATAGGTTGAATGTGTGACCCCAGACAAATAACTTAACCAACCACGTCAGCCCTAGTAACTATTATAATCACTTTTAATTTCTGTGGTGTCCTGCCATGCCACTCTTAGCATCCACTTTTGTTTCTATATTGTCCCATGCCTCTGGAGAATCTCAGTGAGTGACAGGGCTCCATTAAAAAGAGGTCAGTCACTAGCAGATGCTTAGTCTCTAGTAAATGATTAGGGGGCTGGAGCACATGACTTATGAGGAGAGACTGAGGGAACTGGGCTTTTTTAGTCTGCAGAAGAGAAGAGTGAGGGGTTGATTTGATAGCAGCCTTCAGCTACCTGAAGGGGGGTTCCAAAGAAGTTAGAGCTTGGCTGTTCTCAGTGGTGGCAGAAGACAGAACAAGAAGCAATGGTCTCAAGTTGCAGTGGGGAAAGGTATAGGTTGGATATTAGGAAACACTATTTCACTAGGAGAGAGTTGAAGCACTGGAAAGCGTTACCTAGGGAGGTGGTGGAATCTCTATCCTTAGAGATTTTTAAGGCCCGGCTTGACAAAGCCCTGGCTGGGATGATTTAGTTGGGGTTGGTCCTGCTTTGAGTGGGTGATTGGACTAGATGACCTCCTGAGGTCTCTTCCAACCCTAATCTTCTATGATTCTCCAATTCAGCAGATTTAAATCTTCAAGTGCTGCTCTGCCAATGATGTTCACCTACATTGCTCATTTGTCAAATTTTCCCACAAGCACCATTTTGTGTTTTCCTATGCTATTCCTTATGCATGGACTGTCCCTGTAAAAATTACAAGTCCACTACATTATTCTCCTTTAAAACTCTCCTTAAAATGCAACTATGCTGATGCCTACAAAACACAAAATGAGTAAGCAGCAGGTGTGCTGTAACCATTGCTTACCATACTGATTATAATTGTTTTATTGCCTTGCACTCCCCCTGCTTCTTTAAATTCCTATTGTCTCTTATCTTAAACTTAGATTGTAAACTCTTTTGGAGAGAGACCATTATTTTATCTCTTTGTACAGCAGCTAGCACAGCGGGGCCCATGACTCTAAGTGCTACGGCAATCAAACAACATTTATTGATACAGTCTGTCATAAGATTGACATAAACAACCCATGGCATTTATTTTGTGAACCTCTTGCACACCTATATGTTCATTAACATTTTCTCCCTCTACAGACATATAAACATTGGCTGTACAAAATTTCACTCCCTTCAGGATTTGCAGAATTTCTATTATTTTCCCTTGGAAGATTTCTGTGGTCTTGAGATGCCAATTGGGAGTAATTGAAAGCAATCTCTTTCAATAGTATCATAAAAGTTGTCAGGTTCGAACACACACAGGGTGGAGCAGAACTTGCTAGAATCCATTAGCTGCATCTTACCAGGAGAAAATGGTTGTTCCAGCTAACATGGAGAATATTTTCCACAGTGAGAAGACTATAACTTTCTCTCTTTACTGCTTTATTGAACCTTTTTAGATCTACACACATAGGGACATTCCTATTTTTTGTCATCACAAGTACAATAGGGGTGCACTGCATTCCATTAGTAATGCATTCCATTTCACCATTCTTCTCCACCCTATCGAGTTCTTCTTTCCCTTTGGGAAGCAATTGTTGACATCAATGGGAGTGAAGAGTGCCTCCAGCATTTTGCATTATTTGCAATAATAGCATTGCTTTGGTGGCAAATTACCTTCTAAAAATGTGGATGCATGTTAGCGTGTGATTACACAGTCTCTTCTCAAACAATAGCAAGTCTGACCATTCTTGGGGCAAGTTTTTTCTTCATTCTTAAAGAGAAACTAATTCAGAGAGCATATTTAATATCTAAATTAACTTAGAATGTCTCCTCTGACAACTTCAATTTTTGTTGTTTTTTCTGTTTTATTATAATTTTATTTGAAGCATAGGACCAAATGGCTGAACAAATCTGGAGCAAAGGGACTTAAGGAATTCTAAGTAACAAAGAATTAAGAGACATGGATTTAAACCAAAGGTTAAATCTGTAGAAAGAAGGGAGACTAGGGCAAGTTCCAGGCAGAAACTTCATAATCAATTGGATTTGATGCCAGTAGGAGGGTTCTCTGTACCGTCAGGAGGCACTCCTCAAAAGACTGGACCCGATGATTAAATTATATACATCTAATACTAGAAAGGCCTTGGAATCCCATAACATTTTAGAACCAAATTCTGCAGCAAGGCTGATTGAATTCTGAAGTAAATTTGTAGTAGTAATAACAAGACTCCATAAAAGTCAGTGTTGGCTGTGAAAAATCAGTGGCCCAAGAGGACTATGTTAGCAGCGGGAAATGTATCAATGTTATTTAAAAGTAGAGCAGTGGGAGCTTGGGAGAAATTACCTCGCAAGAAAGCACATAAAGCTTTGGAGACCTTAATAGAAGCCAAGGGAAATGTTAAATAAATTAGGGCAGTAACTGAGGATAAAAAACAGCAAAGATTAAGAGTTTTTCATCTCACTGCCCTCTCTCGGTCTTCTTTCTTTCTTACAAACTGGTGCTCAAAGAATATTAGATTTGTACTGAACTGTATCCTTCTGAGGATGCATTGTAATACCTCAAGGGAACAAACATTATAGGCTTTTCTACACAGGGACAGTCAGAAAAGTTCATCTAAATTAAGTAAAGGAGTAAATTTAAAGTGCATTAGTTAAACTGCATTAAAACTGTGTGGGTACATCTACACAGCAAAGAAAAATCAGCAGCTGGCCCTTGCCAGCTGACTTGGGCTGTGGGGCTGTTTCATTGCTGTGGAGACTTCCAGGATCTAAGACCCTCCCACCTCACAGGATCCTAGAGCTTGGGCTCCAGCCCAAGCCCAGAAGTCTTCATGGCAGTGAAGCCCCACAAGTCTGAGTCAGCTAGCATGGGCCCGTCACAGGTGTCTAGTTACTATGAAGACATACCCAGTGTGGAAACTCTTATTCAGAATTAAAGTGGCCTTAATGCAATTTAGTTTAATTCATTTGAAGCTAAACCAAATTAAGGCCATATTAATTCTACATGGGTGTTCAATGCAGTTTAAAAGTTTCAGATTAATTTTCCTGAGTGTCACTGTGCACACAAGCCCTGGTGCTTTGTGCCTGAATTTAGACCTATGTCACTCATTAAGGTACTGAAAGAGTTGGGAATACCTGTGCCACAGTTTTTGCTTGGGACATTTTTTTTTCCTGGCTGGTGAATGCCAATGGGAGAAATTGATGTCACAGATGATGAAGATCATCAATGAATCTCTCAGGGATCAGAAGTGTCCAGTTTAAGAGGTCTGTGTGTCCATCACTCAGAAAAATAACGCATGGCTGGCCAGCTATTATCCAATAGTTAGTCCCCTACTTCTGGTTAAGTTTATTGAGAAGCTGTTAGTGAGACAAAGCTCATGTCTCAACTCTCATTTCTGGCAGTCTTAGATCGGTTTGACTTTTGTCAGTCTGGTTATAGACCTGGTAGACCGTATGGTGAGGCATTTTATTGTTGCCAGAAGACATTTTCTACGCACTGCCTTCTGCAGATTTATATAGCCAGTAACCTGAGATACCTTGTGATAAAAGTTCTTAGCACATCCAAAGTTACTAATTTTGACACCATACCACTGAAGGGTTCTTGTCCATAACTTCATTAATATTTGTCCCAGAAAGGTTTAAATTGGCTGAAAATGATTGAAATTTATATGGTGGTATATTGAAGACAAGACTGAATGTATTGAGGAACGTAGAAGTCATACACAAGAGAAAAAAATAGCAAATTTAGAGTGGTTTTTTTTTTTTTTAGTATTTATGGACAATACTAATGTGCCAAAGAACAAAAAAATCTTGCCCTACAGGTGCATTTTATCCACCAATATTTTATACAATCATCACTCTAAAAGATAACCTACAATAAATTACCACGTCTACGTTTTGGTAGTAAGTATAGGACAAGATATTACCCCATTCCCATAATTTTTTTTGGCAATACTCGCCTTTCACTTTAGGGTGGACTATGTTCTCATTTACCCTCAAGAGAAGTATTTGTACACCAGCCTAACTAGGTGAAATGATAAATTTAATATATCTGATCATTCTTCTATGTAAGTATCTTAAAATATTACTATTCTCCTTGTTAACCAGCATATTTTCCTCTTCAAGAGCACTAAAAAAAGTAAAACTCATTTTTCACTGGAACCTCTTTGTATATGACATTTATTTCTCAACTATTTATAAGTGACAGCTTGGTATGAATAACTAATTGTTGATATAAATCAACATTTTATTTTATGATTCAAATCTAGTGTTCATTCTGAAGTGTGTGTTGATGGTGGCACTGTAGTGCTTAGCCCCCAACTAAAATATATATATTTTTAATTTCCAGTCTGAGGTTCCTGGCATCATACTAATCAAAGTCACTGTCATTAGACCCATCATTGTGAATGATGGGCTCCACAAAATTTTGTCAATGTTCTTGCACTTCTGATACTGTCTGATACATGCTCTGTCCAGACAGTGAAGATGATGCTAGGCAGAACACCTTGTATCAGGTATGACGGACATCCTGTGATGAAGCTTAATCAGATGGCACACATTTCTTAAGCACAAGGAATGTTGAATGTTGAACTCTGAAGTCTTTCCTAAAGTTTGTGAAATCATCAAGGAACTCTTCTTTCTGAGGTCACAGCAAATGCCTTCCTCTTCCTCTCCCTCTCCCCATGGAAGGCACTTGTAGAATCACATTGTGTGACTGTGTGAAATCCAGTAACAGAAGCACATAACTTCAAGTCTAGAGTCGAAGTGACTTTCTTCAAATCAATAATGCATCTTTGAATACCAGCACCAGTGAAGAAATGCAAATTAACTAGCAGTTGTGACTTAAGACTGATACCTATGACTGCAAAATCTGTATCTTGGCTCCTAATTATCACATTCTGGTAGTCATGGGAAATATATATCACATGAAGAAATATGCATGTCACATTATTCATGTTCACAACTTAATTCATCAGCTTCTGTGACTGTCACTGAACCCTTCTGAATAGCCAGGCAGTAACAAAATCTTTTGCTAAGGACACTTAGAAATGACTTGCAGGTATGGAATTCAGTGAGCTGCATAATAAAGTGTCTTATGTAGTCATCATCTCTCCATCAGATTTGTTGTGCTTTAACATATGTTGCTTGGTCAAAGACCAAGAGTGCATGCTTAATTTCAAGATGATCAGCTATATCAATAATTCATTTCAGAATAGTGTAGATAGTAGACTTCTTTGGTGATGCCTTGATGACTGGAAGATAATGCATAGCTGTCACTTATAAATAGTTGAGAAATAAATGCCGTGTACAAGGGGATTCCAGTGAAAAATCTCAAGAGTACAATCATATTGAAGAGAAGTATGAAAACCACAACTGCCAGGAAATGTATATGAATCAGCAAGGTCAGCTCCCAGACTGCTGCGCTGGGCATCACAAAATGGGGAAGAGATGGCCAGCCCTCTGTGGAGATAGAGGTGGTTAGGGACTATTTAGAAAAGCTGGACGTGCACAAGTCCATGGGGCCGGACGAGTTGCATCCGAGAGTGCTGAAGGAATTGGCGGCTGTGATTGCAGAGCCATTGGCCATTATCTTTGAAAACTCGTGGTGAACCAGGGAAGTCCCGGATGACTGGAAAAAGGCTAATGTAGTGCCAATCTTTAAAAAAGGGAAGAAGGAGGATCCTGGGAACTACAGGCCAGTCAGCCTCACCTCAGTCCCTGGAAAAATCATGGAGCAGGTCCTCAAAGAATCAATCCTGAAGCACTTGCATGAGAGGAAAGTGATCAGGAACAGCCAGCATGGATTCACCAAGGGAAGGTCATGCCTGACTAATCTAATCACCTTTTATGATGAGATTGCTGGTTCTGTGGATGAAGGGAAAGCAGTGGATGTATTGTTTCTTGACTTTAGCAAAGCTTTTGACACGGTCTCCCACAGTATTCTTGTCAGCAAGTTAAGGAAGTATGGGCTGGATGAATGCACTATAAGGTGGGTAGAAAGCTGGCTAGATTGTCGGGCTCAACGGGTAGTGATCAATGGCTCCATGTCTAGTTGGCAGCCGGTGTCAAGTGGAGTGCCCCAAGGGTCAGTCCTGGGGCCGGTTTTGTTCAATATCTTCATAAATGATCTGGAGGATGGTGTGGATTGCACTCTCAGCAAATTTGCGGATGATACTAAACTGGGAGGAGTGGTAGATACGCTGGAGGGCAGGGATAGGATACAGAAGGACCTAGACAAATTGGAGGATTGGGCCAAAAGAAATCTGATGAGGTTCAATAAGGATAAGTGCAGGGTCCTGCACTTAGGATGGAAGAATCCAATGCACCGCTACAGACTAGGGACCAAATGGCTAGGCAGCAGTTCTGCAGAAAAGGACCTAGGGGTGACAGTGGACGAGAAGCTGGATATGAGTCAGCAGTGTGCCCTTGTTGCCCAGAAAGCCAATGGCATTTTGGGATGTATAAGTAGGGGCATAGCGAGCAGATCGAGGGACGTGATCGTTCCCCTCTATTCGACATTGGTGAGGCCTCATGTGGAGTACTGTGTCCAGTTTTGGGCCCCACACTACAAGAAGGATGTGGATAAACTGGAGAGAGTCCAGCGAAGGGCAACAAAAATGATTAGGGGTCTGGAACACATGACTTATGAGGAGAGGCTGAGGGAACTGGGATTGTTTAGCCTGCAGAAGAGAAGAATGAGGGGGGATTTGATAGCTGCTTTCAACTACCTGAAAGGGGGTTCCAAAGAGGATGGCTCTAGACTGTTCTCAATGGTAGCAGATGACAGAACGAGGAGTAATGGTCTCAAGTTGCAGTGGGGGAGGTTTAGATTGGATATTAGGAAAAACTTTTTCACTAAGAAGGTGGTGAAACACTGGAATGCGTTACCTAGGGAGGTGGTAGAATCTCCTTCCTTAGAGGTTTTTAAGGTCAGGCTTGACAAAGCCCTGGCTGGGATGATTTAACTGGGAATTGGTCCTGCTTCGAGCAGGAGGTTGGACTAGATGACCTTCTGGGGTCCCTTCCAACCCTGATATTCTATGATTCTATGATTTCAAGAACACTCTTGCAGGGTCATGAGTGAAAGCCACATTTCAGACAATATTTCAGTCCGTCAATTCTGTAATCCAAAAACATGCTTGATTTCTAAAAAAAACCCCAACAACAGGGTTCTCCACAGGGACATTGATTGTAGTTGTATAGCATGAATCTTACCACTGTGTTTTAAATTTCTTTGACTGTTGTATTGAAGATTTACTACAAACTTAAAGGTTAAAAAATGCTGTGATGTTTAAATTTCCATTTGTCTCTCACATGACTCTGCCTAATGATTATGAAAGTGTCAGCCAAACAATGCATCACTTATCTGTAATCTGCAGCTCTTCTTAACATTCCTACATCTACAACTTCAGCCTGGACTAGATGATCTTTCTTGCATTTATGGGTGACAGTGATGTATCACTCTTTTTCTGCATATGATGCAGATGGCTGGCAGGACTCATCCAGATACTTTCTAGAACTAGGTTTTACTGCCTCGCCCATGATCATACACGAAGTATGTGGCAGAGCAGAGACTTGAAAGAAAGTCTCCACCGTGCCTAGCTAATGCCTTCACCATTGGACCATCCTTGCTCTCTAAATTCTAACAATGTAGAGAGAGCTGGGCCAATATCAGACTGGACTCAAACCAAAACTCCATCTCCAAAGACCTTTAAACTTTGGGTATTTGGATTCCAAGTCAACATTTGAAAATTGCAGTTGGACCCTACTCAAAATAAAAACCAAGAAATGTCCATGACTAAATATTACTATGCTAAACACTTTACTTCTGGCTATAGGTTTACAGTAATGTAAATCCTCTGATGGGATTTAGACACAATAAAATAGCAAATCCTGAAATAAAGAAAACGCCCACTTGTAAAAGCTTGTTTTATTTTTGTCCTGTGCTTGTAAATTTTCTCTTCGCCCCCTGATGATTCACAAATGTAAAAAATGAGATATAAAATTTGCTAGGTTAGACAAAAAATAGCTTAAACATTTAAAAGCAAAGGTTCCATGCAGCAAAGCTGGCAAAAAGTGACTTTTTTGTTGGCTCATTTAGAAGAAGGGTGAAAAGTTCAGCTCTTACCCTGGTGTAATTTTTGCAGTGACCAAACATAATTTCCCTCCACTTTCTGCTTAGAGAAAATGAAAGATCCTTATACACAGAGGAGACCTGGGAAGTGGCAAACCAAATACTGAACTCATGCACCCAATCTTTGTCTAGGTGAAAACAGTGGGAGTTTTGCCATTGACTTCAATAGGAACAGGATTGGTTGCTTAGTTTGTCTCCTGCTGATCTCACCCCTGCATATGTAGTACAGACAATAACAAGACAGAGCACAGATGAAAATGAAATAATAGGAAAATGCACAACTCGCTCCAAATTTGAGAGACCTGAATCTGCTCTTTCTTACACCATGAGGAAGTGAGAGACTGGAATCAGGCTTTATGCTTTTTCCATAATACAGGATCTTGTCTAGATTTTGCTCATTTGCTTGACTTATTTATACATAATGGACTTGGTTTTTGCTTCTCACACACTGTTCTGAGCAGTGAGCTGTATGGAGGCATCCCACTCCAGCAGTGGGCAGGGCAGGTGTGTGTGTGTGTGTGTGTGTGGCGTGGGGGAGTTCACCACACCAGGAAGAGGAGAAGTGACAACCCACCTAGCTCCTTCCTGTGACCACCTGCTCAATTTCTTTAGACACCTCAGCACAACCTGTGTGTCAGTCTGACAACCCCTGAACAATTCCTACTTATTGAGGAAGTGTTCCTTCTAAAACTGTTCCTTCCGCTCTTGCCAGGTCTTGGCCCTGCTTGTCAAAACCAGCTTGCAAGTTGGCTGGACCCAGGAAGTAGAATATTCACAGCTAATAGTTTGGGCATTTTCTCTTAACAGCCCTTAAGTGTTTGCAGAGGGGTATCTTATCTTAATCCACCATTCCCCTTCCTGCTTGCTTTATATCAGCCTCCCTTTCTATACTAAACCAAGTAAACTAAACCAATAAACATCCCATTAACTAGGACAACATGCAGTATTCATAAACTATTACAGAGCAGCTCCCCTTCCATCACATCTGAATTCCTGTGCCTCCAGCTACCTGACTTGCACCCTTTATTTGCAGTTCAACGGCAGATGCAAACTGTGGGTAAAACTTGTACAAATGAGAAAATGCTTAAGAAAACGAATCCTTAAGTGTATTGCAGAAGTGCTAGAGGAACTAGATGGATGAACTTTAATGGAGATAAAATCTTTGAAAGATTTTAGAAAATGTTCATCTTCATTTAGAGGCAGAATACATTATGTGTCTGTCCTGGAATGGGGAGCCTTTCCAAAGTTAAAAATGGAGCTAGTCAAAAATGCAGAAAATAAATTCATTTTTAGTACACTGGTCAAATCAGCAAAATCTACTTTTTCCACCAGCTCTAGTCAGAAATGCTTTTCATATGAGATAGATCTGCATTTGTTTAAAAAAAAAATCTAGGTTAAGATTTTTAACCATTTAAATGAGGACACATGGTAAAATAGTATTCTTCAGTCACTTCCAGTCAATCTATCATGTCAACCTCGAGAATCAGAACCCTAGGGTCCCATTCTAGCTGCTTTTGTGGTGATTAGGCATCACAAAGAGGTCAAAAAACTACTTTAAAGAGGTAACTGTGGATTCCCCTGAGCTAAAGATTGTAAGAGGGGGTGGGGGCTAGAGCATGCTAGGCACCAATGATTGACATCACTGTAATGGACCCTGGAACTTAGAGCCATCTATGCTTCCCTCACCACCTCTGGAGCTCCGAGGTCTGATCTGTTACAGCTGAGGACTTAACCCCCTAATGCTGTTGTTGCCTTTTTCTTAAAGATCCCAGATTTTTGTGAAATGTTTAAAAGGACTTCTTAGTCAGCAAGGAAAGTGGTGGTTGCTCTTTAAATGCCAACTGCTTTACTGAAGATTGTCTCTTTGCTGAAAACTACAAAGCTCACCAATACACTTTTTTAAAAAAGGCAGGATTTGTTCTTTTCCTAGAAGAAAGGAAAAGAAAAATGTATGCGTGCTGATTTCAGTTTCCAGAAAGCTTGGATATTTTTCAACCTGATGTTCACTTCATTGTCATGTGAGCTAATTGTATTGGATCAAAATGATGTGTTATTTAGACAAGTGTGCTCCACCCTAGTACAGCTGATGGCTTAAAATAGACCAGTTTACAGTCACAAGGTATGGGATCTGCAATGCAAGCACATGAAATATAATAAAACATGTCTTGCAGAAAGCCCCTTAAACAACCAAATCCTTGAAAGTACAGTGAACTGAGTCTGGTTTTAGGCTGACTAAGTCCATTACAAAATAGTATTTAGCAATGGCGTGGAGATAAAAAAGTTGATGTTTCTTGCATAGGGGTTGTTTTATTCTTCTGTTACTGACAGCCAGATACCCCTACATTTCTAGGATGTTTTTCAGGACCATTAATACCTATTGTGCAGCTAGCCAGCCAGCCTTCATATAATCACAACAATGTAACATACATTGGTCAGTTTATAAGTTACAAGAAATTGCCAGTTGACATCCATTTCTACAGTAGTATAGTCATATTATTAATTTCAAAGTTGGGAATATATTCATCATTTGCTGTAGAATGAGTAACCTGGTATTCCAAAATGTTATCCACCCTAGAAGTCCTTAGTCACTCAATTGTCCCAATACTCCACGTCCACTGGAGCTGCTCTTCATCACATCAGATTCCAGGCCAGCAGGCAGAAGACCCAGAACTGTGGGGAGACATAAAGATGGCTTAAAGCCACCTTTGATTGCATCTATATCAAAGCATAGCTCAGAATCTGGCCATATATATTTGTAACTCCTTCCTACTCAGAGTGACACTCTGTCTCCCTCGAGTGATGCTAAGCCAGCTAGAGATTGATGAGCCTGCTACAGCCTTAGCTAAGAGAGATGAATCTTTTAGCTCAGGCAGTACAGGCTTATGTATTTAGCTCAAGAGATTCCAGGTTTGATCCTCACTTGTAATGCTGACCCACACAGGGGCATCGGCAGTGGGGATTAAACCTGGGATCGCTTGAGCTAAATGCATGAGCCTTTACTGCCTGAGCTACAAAACACATCTCTTTTATCCAAGGCTGTAGCAGGCTCAATCAATCTCTAACTGGCTTATCCCCTACTAGAGGGAGACAAAGTGCCACTCCGAGCAAGCAGGGATTACATCTTTAACACTTCAGAGGCTGCAAAATATTCCTCTAGTTAAGACAGTGAATGTTTTTAAGGTCAGGCTTGTCAAAGCCCTGGCTGGGATGATTTAGTTGGGGATTGGTCCTGCTTTGAGCAGGGGGTTGGACTAGATGACCTCCTGAGGTCCCTTCCAACCCTGATATTCTATGATTTATGTTGTCAGTTTTCCAACACAAACTGAGATTTTATTGCACACTATTTATCTGTCATTCAGGCTCTTACGTCTTTGTCCCCAAAGCTGTGACCAGCTTGTTGGGCAAGCTGGAGTTGGAATTTTTAATCTTAGACCCAGCATAGTATTTCATGAAAGTTTTGGTGCCAGCATTGCTCATTTGCACATATCCATAAAACATTTTTCAAAAGAACCAATGAATAGTCTGCATTTGGGGGAAGGAGGGAGGATTGTAAGAATAATGAAAAACACGCTTCTGCCACTGTTGAAATGACAACCCCAGAACCCCTCTTCCCACTCGCCCAGGCTGAACGGAGAACTTCTTAAATGCACATCTTCTGTCTTTACTTATTTTTAATGTTTTCCTCAGAAGATGCCTGGAAACAGTGGTTTTATTAAACACAGATGTCAGGGTGCCAATGCAAAAGATCTGTCTGTGAAGGAATAAAAAAAATGTAGAGATTGTAAGGTCTGTACCAATGCTGAACATAAAGTTGCAGCAATAAATCTTTATTCCTGAAGCATATGGCCTTTTTCTCTCTTTTTACTCATTTTTCACTTTTCATCCTGATCTTTTAAAAAAATTGACAGTACTATTTATCCACCCAGAAAACAGAGCCAATCCCCGAAAGCTCCATTGCTTTATGGGATGGATGAACTGGATACTCTTGAGACAAAATAATGTTCTCTTCGCCCCATGTGAAACTATAATTTAAAGATACCTGTTCGCATTAACCATGTAAATCTAAGTAATGTGTGCCTCAGTTATGTTTTACAATGATATACTTTGTAAATACACTGTGTACAGGAATAGTATTACTGAGTTATAGAGTGAGAGAATAGCTGAGCCTACATTTAACTCACCACACTATACAAATGGAATTTAAAAAAGAACTAGTGCTTCTCCCAATTCCTTTCTTCCCCTGTCCCATCTAAAATGACATTCTGGGAAATAACTCTGTCACCGGGAAATATGTAGAGACTAGGGCTGTCAAGCGATTAAAAAAATTGCACTATTAATTATGCTGTTAAACAATAATAGAATACCATTTATTTAAATAAATATTTTTGGATGTTTTCTACATTTTCAAATATATTTCAGTTACAACACAGACTACAAAGTGTATAATGCTCACTGTTATTTTTGATTAAACAACAAACAAGTTGAACTTACAAATGCAGAATTATGTACAAAAATAAAATATAAAACTTCAGAGCCTACAAGTTGACTCAGTTCTACTTCTTGTTCAGCCAATCACTCAAAGAAGTTTGGTTATAATTTGCAGGTGATAATGCTACCCGCTTCTTGTTCACAATGTCAACTGAAAGTGTGAACAGGCATTCACATGGCAGTGTTCTAGCCGGTGTTGTAAGATATTTACATCCCAAATGCGCTAAACATTCATATGTCCCTTCATGCTTCAACCTCCATTCCAGAGGACATGTGTCCACGCTGATGACAGGTTCTGCTCGATAACAATCAGAAGCAGTGCCGACTGATGCATGTTCAATTTCGTCATTTGAATCAGATGCCACCAGCTGTAGGATGATTTTCTTTTTTGGTGGTTCAGGTTCTGTAGTTACCGCATCAGAGTGTTGCTCTTTTAAGACTTCCAAAAGCATGCTCCACATCTCGTTCCTCTCAGATATTGGAAGGCACTTCAGATTCTTAACCCTTGGGTCAAGTGCTGTAGCTATTTTTAGAAATCTCACATTGGTACCTTTGTTGTGTTTTGTCAAATCTGCATTGAAAGTGTTCTTAAAACGAACATGTGCTGGGTCATCATCCGAGACTGCTATAACATGAAATATATGGCAGAATGTGGGTAAAACAGAGCAGAGGACATACAATTCTCCCTCAGTCACAAATTTAATTAACACATTATTTTTTTTAATGATCATCATCAACATGGAAGCATTTCCTCTGTAACGATGGCCAAAGCATGAAGGCGCATAAGAATATTTAGCATTTCTGGCACATAAATACCTTGCAACGCCGGCTACAAAAGTGCCATGCAAATGCCTGTTCTCACTTTCAGGTGACATTGTAAATAAGAAATGGGCAGCATTATCACCTATACATGTAAACAAACTTGTTTGGCTGAACAAGATCCATGCAACTCTAACCAGGTACCTGCATTGGACCCATACCAACAGAATGTGTCAGCAACTTGCTTCACTGCCTTTCCTCAGTGAACTTAACAAATCATGAAGAATCCCTACTTTATGGAAAAGAAAGTCTGACCCCAAAGATATTGACATAACACTAAACCAGTAAACGGTTCCTATAGAGCTCTAGATGCATTGTCTATTTCTGTGACTGCATGTATATGATTTAATTTGCCCTTTTATACAAATGTTTGTTATATCTTCTAAAGACTTAAGTGTAGGATGTCTTAATAACTGGAATGATTAGTACCCCATCCCTTACAGCTAGAATTTGCCTTTACTAACTGTTCATTGCTTTTTTTTTAATGAAATATTCTCTCCATAAGGACTTTTATTTGTGATTTAGTACCTTCTGCAGCTAGCCCCTGTTTTAAGGCCCCATCTTGGAAACTACATGCATATTACTTTTATCACAAATATTTGCAAGATTGGCCTTTATAGTTAAGTCTCTATCTCTTGACAATTGTTCCTTCAAATTGGAGTTATGTAATAGCACACAACCCTGTATTTTAGAAAAGAATGCTCTGTCCAAGCTCAAAAGATTTCTTTTTAGGTTTACATTCTAATACATATTGACATGCCTCAATTTGTTGTTGGACACACAGTTAAAAGGTACGTTCTTCAGTGGAGGAAAGTATTAAACTGCATTCTTTGTCATTAAAATAACCTGAGTGGGCTCATAGCCTAAATGTAGTTTTCAGAAATGCAATTTCTGTCAGCTTCACACTTTAAGGGCAATGTGTTATTAAATTCTACTGCTGCCTCTCCCATCACACCAAAACAAAATCTCTAATTTCTGTGGCTTCTCCTCTAACTCTGTAGTCATCATACACATCAGAAATTGTTTCAACTGCTTTAATTGTTCAGTAGGATTTATGATGTTTAGCTCTCAATGGACTTTCAGTTTTTTCATTTTATTTGAGTTTTAATCTCAGTCTAAGCCCATGTTGTATTTAGAAGACAGCCAGGTTGGGCCCTTTTTATTTTACAGCCCTTGAGATAAAGAAAAACTGGATGGCCCCCATGCTTTTGTACTAACTCAGTGGAATATTGCTTTGTGCTACTTATTACATATTGAGTTTTCTTTTGCCAAGATCTGAGGAAGAAGAAGCTATTGGAAAGGAATAATTTCTGAAGAGGAAAGAAATTACTATCTCTCTCTCCCAGCTAAGAACAACACCTAAATATTCCCCTAACAGTGCCATAAATAAATTTTACAGCTCTTTGTGCTTTAACCTTTCCTTTCGTTCCTACTTCCTATCTATAGAAAGCAAAATAAGATCAGTTACATACATACACATTCTTGCTGTCTCTACACTCATTTTTCTCTATGGCAATTGACTACATTCTCGCAAGTGAACATTTGTGTCTTTTACCTCTAGCAGATTCTCCTAGATGTGGACTGAAGAATGACATCCTGTAATATTTTTCACTCCATTTTTAAAAACACCATGCTGCTACAATTATACTGACTTTACATAGGTCAGTTTGGCGTTCTAAGCAACAGATATGAAACCCTTCCTCGGGGATTCATAGGGATGAAAGATGCTATAGAGGTGTAAGGTATTACGAACTCACCACAAGGGGCTTTAACCACCTGAGAAGGAGATTGAGAGAATGATCTCCTAGAAGTATCTTATTGCTGTATCAAAATGTAGATTATTCTTTGTAAAGGATAGAGTAGTTATAAACATTTTTAGGATATATTCACAGATATGAAAACTGTTAGGGTCTACAACATCTGAAAGTGCAATTACTCATTGAAAATCACATTGCAAAAATGATACGTTACTCTACAGACCTACTTCCTGTATGTAGTCCAAGTTGTTACTGTGAGGCTTTAGACAGAGACAAATGCCTACAAGATCTCTATCAAGCATTCTTATAACTACAATACCCACCTGCTGAAGTGAAGAAACAGATTGACAGAGCCAGAAGAGTACCCAGAAGTCACCTACTACAGGACAGGCCCAACAAAGAAAATAACAGAACGCCACTAGCCGTCACCTTCAGCCCCCAACTAAAACCTCTCCAACGCATCAAGGATCTACAACCTATCCTGAAGAACTACCCATCGCTCTCACAAATCTTGGGAGACAGGCCAGTCCTTGCCTACAGACAGCCCCCAACCTGAAGCAAATACTCACCAGCAACCATACACCACACAACAGAACCACTAACCCAGGAACCTATCCTTGCAACAAAGCCCGTTGCCAACTGTGCCCACATATCTATTCAGGGGACACCATCATAGGGCCTAATCACATCAGTCACGCTATCAGAGGCTCATTCACCTGCACATCTACCAATGTGATATACGCCATCATGTGCCAGCAATGCCCCTCTGCCATGTACATTGGTCAAACTGGACAGTCTCTATGTAAAAGAATAAATGGACACAAATCAGATGTCAAGAATTAACATTCATCAACCAGTCGGAGAACACTTCAATCTCTCTGGTCACTCAATTTTTGACCTAAAAGTGGCTATTTTTCAACAAAAAAACTTCAAAAACAGACTCCAATGAGAGACTGCTGAATTGGAATTAATTTGCAAATTAGATACAATTAACTTAGGCTTGAATAGAGACTGGGAGTGGTTGAGTCATTACACAAAGTAAAACTATTTCCCCTTGTTTATTCCCCCCTCCCCCCACTGTTCCTCAGACGTTCTTGTTAACTGCTGGAAATGGCCCACCTTGATTATCACTACAAAAGGTTTTCTTCCCCACTCCCCGCCCCACTCTCCTTCTGGTAATAGCTCATCTTAAGTGATCACTCTCCTTACAGCGTGCATGATAAACACCCATTTTTTCATGTTCTGTGTGTATATAAATCTCCTCACTGTATTTTCCACTGAATGCATCCGATGAAGTGAGCTGTAGCTCATGAAAGCTTATGCTCAAATAAATTGGTTAGTCTCTAAGGTGCCACAAGTACTCCTTTTCTTTTCGCAGATACAGACTAACACGGCTGCTACTCTGAAACTAGTTACAACAATACAGTCACCACTGTTACAAAATTGCAATAAATCTTGTACAAAGTACATCATGTCAGGTATCAGTGGAAAAGTTACAGACTGCTAAGTATTATCCTGCTTAAATCCAGGTACCTTTGTATATGAAGTTATGAATTTGTATCTCAAACAGGTTGTTTTCTTGGGTGATGCTCCAAGACAGATTTGCATCTAGACTAGCCAGCCTTCTTGATGGCCCATTAAGGACAATTAGCTCGCTCAGTGAGCCCCTCCTATAGATGTTTCAGAGAGCACTGAGTCAATGGCTGCCCCATGATTCAACAAGGCATGTAAGGACGTGATCTAAGACTCCATCTCTTGCTGGTAACTTTCCATTCACTTGGGCTGAAAGTGTAAAAGGAGACCATGGAATCACTTTTGTCTTCAATCCTGCTCCTCACATCTGGACTCAGTAGCATAGCCAGGTGGAGAAAACAGGGGGAGCGGAGATTAAAAAAGGAGCCACCCGCTTGTACTCACCCGGCGTCGCTGCAGGTGCTCTGCGTAGGGTCAGGTGGCGCTCTGGGTCTTCGGCGGCACTTCGGCGTCGGGTCCTTCACTCGCTCCGGTCTTTGGTGGCACTGAAGGACCCCCCCACTGCTGAAATGTGAATTTCTAACAAAAAGGAAGCTTTGAACAAGGGACTAATGACCCCCACTCTGTTTGGATGAACCAGAGAGACTTATTACAAGCTAGCAGATTTAACATTGCTGCTATTATTCTGAACTACAGACTCAGAAATCAGGTGTAATGTATATAATTCCTTTAACCTTTTAATAACTCCCTTATTTTTTTATTAATAAACCTTTAGCTTTTATCACTAAAAAGTATCTGGCACTTGGTAAGATCTAAAGTATATATATATTGACCTGGGAGAGTGGCTGATCCTTTAGGATTAGAAGAACCTAATGTCTGAAGAATCTGGTTTTCAGTAACCTCTCATCATAAAGACCAGATGTCTGGGTGGTGATAGGGGCTGGAATGCCTAGGAGGACTGTTTTTGGCATCTTGTTAACCAGTGTGGTGATACAGGAGTTGACTTATTCCTGGCTTGGTGAACTCGAATGTTAGAAAAATCACCAGTTTTTGGGATGTGACTGCCCTGTTTTTATTAGTCTGTCCTGAATTTAGCATTCTCAGCTTCCATACCAGGCACAATCACAGTAACAGTAACTTCAATGACAAAAACAACTTTTTTCCCCCCTATTACTTTTCACAATGACTAGGCCTTCCCAGCTGGGACAGAGAGAGCTGGATTCTATTGCAGCTCAAGCCTCATCAATAGAATCATTTATTAGGATCCAGTTAAGGGACCAAATTTAGCTCTAAGTTACACCCATATAACCCTTCTGAAGGCAAGGAGGGGCATAAGGTGCAAGTGAGGGTGTAACAGGTGCCTTTCCCCTTTAAGAGCTAGCCAACCCTATTTAATTAGCCATGCCTCACCACAGGTGAACTGGGTGTAGGTCTTAAAGGGAGAAACCCCAGTTGTTAGGAGCTGGGCTGGAGGATTCGCTGACCCCCAAATGTCAGTCTAGAAACTGAAGTCAACGAGAGAGGGAGAATGGATACAAAATAGCAAAAAAAAGAAGAGTAGAAGCGGAATCAGATAATATAAAGAAAAAAGCAGAGCTATAAAAGGAAATCAACCAAAAATGTTATAATTGTAAGATCCCTAGCCAAAGAAATAAGATTAGGTGACACTAACCCTGTGAAAGTAGCTGACTGGATTTAAAAAAAAATAGCAGAGGGAATATAATAAAATAATAAGGCTGCCAGATGAGGGTCTTTTAGTTGAATGTAAAACACGAACAGCAAGCTGATAAATGGCTAAAAACTAAAATGCTCTGGGAAAATTAAAATAAATCGCCAGCTACCAAGGTATTTGAGTGAAACAAGGGGGGGGGGGTAATATACAAGTGCCATTAGAACTGACCATGATCAAAACAACAGGAGAAGATAGCGTTAGTAAGTGAGTGACTAATTAGTAAGCAAGGAGGAGAAAGCAAGCCATCAACAGCAGTGCTGATTACATTTAAGGGAGAGACCGTACCTGAGGAAGTAACCCTAGGGTTTCAGACATATGACTTGATTCTGAATATCCCTCCATCCTAAGGTGTTATAAGTGCCAGTGGTATGGGCATGTAGCAACTGTTTGTTAAAGGGAAATGAGATGCAGTAAATGCTGGGGAGGGCATTCCAACAAAAATTGTATAGGAGGGACAGAGGTGAAATGTAGTAACTGGAGTGGTAATCAGTCTGGCAAAGAGAAGGTGTATTGCAGCAAGAAAAGCTAAAGAGATACAAAAATTGTTAATAGCATATCTTTGCAGAAGCTGAAAGGACACTCTCCAAACATCAGATGGACAAGGAAGTGAAAATCAGCATAGGAAAAGGAGAACTACAGACTCAGACTCATTCTATAAAGACTATGATAAACGCTGCAGAAGGAATAGACAACGATATACTAGTAGTTAAAAATATGTATTGCATTGATGATAGAGGTAATAAATTGTACCTCACAAGCAAGAAAAAAAAATTATAGCAAGGACAGCAGAAAAATACTTGCATGTTAGAAATTTGTCATTGGATCATGTTCATTTGACTTTGAATGAGGTTAATGGTGAAATATGACTAGTATGGAGATCACAGTCTTTTGCTGGAATGCAGATTTTGACAGCACATGGTCAAGAACTGAAAGAAAATATCCTGTAGATGAAAACTAAGCCTGATATAGATATCCAGAGAACATGGTTGGTTAAAAAGCTCTTTTAAAATGTCAGGGTATATTGCCTTTAGGCAAGACCAAAAACTAGGAAGAGGAGGAAGGATTTGTACTTTCATAAGGGAAAGATTAAACTACTTAACAGGAGAGAATGAAGAGGTAAGCCTAGAAAATATTGTTGAAATCTCAATGCAGATGAGAGAAATATTTCTTCAAGGATTTATAATATCTATAACCTGTGTGGAAAATTACAAAGCTCAGAGCTGCAAGAAACAGTGAAGAATGGTAAAAGACCATATATTATATACAGTGACCTAAATAGTCAAAATAAATTGTGGGGGAGTAAGACAATTGATAAAAATGGCACATGCTTAGAAAAGTTTATTGATGTAAACAATCTAGTAGTTTTAAGCAATGGATTTATTCATCAGATGGTAGCTTTTCCTGTCTAGACCTGGGAATTAACACAGCAGATATTTAAAGTAAGTGCAACTGGGAAATATATAAGGAAAAAAGAATGATAAGTAATCATTTAATTATACTTATTACTTTTCAAGGACAAGGTAAATCTGAAGGTAATAGACAATTACCCACCAGGAATTTTAAGAAAGCTAACTGGAAGCCATTGTAGCAAACTAGGCTGTGGGCAGTCAGGCATGGTGATGGAAAAGTTTGGTCTGTTAGATCTTGGTCCAGAGTGGACAGAGTCTAGAAAATGAGCCAAGGTTTAGTACCAAAGGAACATAAGCCAAAGGCCAGAGCCAGGGGATAAGTCAGAGTCATAAGCCAAAGATCAGTAACAGAAAGAGAGAAGTCTGGGGCATCAGAGCTCTGATAAGAGTGAGAAGACCTGGGAGTTGATCCCAAGAGGGGCAAACACTTTTTTTAATGTTAACTTCAGCCTGTCATAGAAGGTACTGTTTATTTGGGGACTTTCTATGCCCCAGAAGGGATAGAACTTTTAAGCCACCTGGCTGAAGATCAAGGCCATGAAAGACCCAGATGGAGATGAACAACAAGAGGATGCTACCAAGGGAGAGATCTAGCTACCCTGCAGCCAGACATGGGGGTGGGGGGGGGGAGCGGGGGAAAACAGCTGTTGAGTTGCTTTTGAGGATGTGGGCCTTGCTTGAGATGGGCTTAATGTGAAGACAGTAAAGTTGCACCAGTGTGCCTGAGAGCATAACTTGTCTTACAGAATCTTTATTACTGGTGAGGCTCAAATTGGAAAGAATCTAAACTAATTTTCATATCTGAGTCTGAATTTGCAGGTCCAGCAGTTAGAAAGCCACCTATTCTACTATAAATTGAGCACATTTGATCTTCAAGTTATTTAGATACAAAAAAGATGGACCCCCATCTAAGGTCTAGACCATTGGACTGGGAGACGGGACATCTAGGTTCTGTTGATAGCTCTGCCATTAAACTACTGTGTCATCTTGAGCAAGTCACTTTATCTCTTTGTGCTTCTGTTTTTCATCCCACACTTTCTCTGTTTTATTTAGCTTGTAAGTTTTTCAGGGAAGAGATTGTCTCTTGTTATGTTTGCACAGTACCCAGCACAATAAGGCTTCAATCAGGGTTGGGGCCTCAGGTACTCTGGTAATACAATAATAGGCCATACAGACATTTTTTACAGACATATTTTGGAGTATAACCATACTTTAAATAATTTCTTAATAGCTTAGAATGGACCTCATGGGAAATTGCTATAGGAAAATCATCTTAATGGATCGACATACACAAACACATTTTAATTAATAGCTAAGGCAAATCAAGTGATCAAGTCATGATGATAATATAGTTTCCATTATCACTTCCATTATCAATTTAAATAAAACATTTCTTTGCTGTGCTTTAGTTTCTGAAACCTTATAGAAATATCTGCTATAATCCAGGGAATACTAAAAGCAGAAGAAATATTGTTCACTATCGTCATTTCAGCCACAAGTTATTGACTAAATGAATTATGTTGTTCCAACCAAGCTGCTGTCAATCCATAACAGACTACAGGCCATTGGTCTGACAAAGCAGAGTAGTTTGCTATCACTGTTGAAGATTACTTTTTTTATTTTTTATACTAATTAGTATTACTATGAGACCTGAGAAATTGAAACATTGAAGCCATAGAATACATCTGCTAGTTTCAGCATGTTACAATCTATCAAGATTTATAGCTTCTTATATTGGCACCCATCACCTCTAAACTACTTTCAAAGTGCAAAAGTAATAAGCAAAATCTCTTAGTAGTAGTTGTATTACAAAAGTGCCTCATAGCCCTAACTGAGATCAGGGTCCCATTGTACTAGACACTGTACACAGATTTTATGTTACTGTATGTTCAGGCTACAGCTTTTCAAAAACTTTAAAATTTTTAATCAGAATTTTTCAAAAACATTGAAAATTGGTCAAAACATTTTTTTAAATCTATTATATTGACTGGCTCCAGACAACACAGGAAAAAAGAAAGGAAAGGCTATTTAATCAATTTTTCAGATAAGAAAATGAGGCACAAGGAGATTAAATGACTTGTCGAAGACCATGCAGGATATCTGTTGCAAAGCTGGGAATTAAAACCAGATCTCCTGAGTCCCAATCCAGTGCCTGAACTACAAGACTATCCTTCAGATCTCTGCTGTCTCTACAGTGGGAAATAAGCTATGCTGATAGTTTAAATGGGGTCTATGGTAAAGACGGGGCCTAAAAATATTATCTTTTAAAAAACTGTTAAAAGGAAGAGTGGCTAAAAGGCAGGTCAAAACCTGATTGAAAACTGTGTCAGATATTACTGCCATCAGATATTGTTGAGGTTAAGAATTTTAAAGGCCCATATCCACTGTTTGAGGTTCTAATTCTAGATTTGACATAATTTTTAAATGTCTAGGTTTATCATAATAAAAATAAAATGAAATGCAGTAAAGGGAAGTGAAACTGGCTAACACCCAATAGTACATTGAACATTTCATATTCCATTTTTGAAAACAAATTAATTTCTATTTCAATGCTAAGTGTAGCCATTCTGCTTTGAAAAGGGATTCAACATTAAATGTAAACACTGGATAAGGACTTGTAAAACCCCAGATTGCCTTTTTAAAGTTCTATTTTTAAAATGCTTTCAAGTCTGTTCATGGCAAAAATGTTCCTAATTAATAAGAATGGCCATTCCAAGACCACCCACATGGATTACCTTAAGAAAATGCCTATTTAATTGAAAACAAACCTGCTTAACTACAGCTCAATACATGATTTAAAGTTAAGAACCCCTTTATTTCATAAAGCTGGAAAACTATATATAGCACACTTTTGTAGCTTAACCTCCCAGCAGTAGAGTCTTGATACAATCTGACAGTTTTACTTTTCACTTTCTATTCTCAAAATTTGATCTGAATTCCTGGACAACTTCAAGGCTCAAGAAACAGGTTCCTCTTTCTTGGTAGCAGGGTTGACTGTAAACAAAGTTATTTAGGGCTGGTTAGCTTGGACACCATAATCTGTCAGGAAAAGGTTGATTGGAAATCAGAGATTTCTTCTTGAACAGTCAATTAGTGAAAGTGTTGCATCCCACAAAAGTTAACACTTTTAACATCTTAGTTGTTTTCTATATGAAAAAGGCTAGTTGAAAGTTTTCTTTAAAACTATGGCATCATTCACAGTTGAGCTTTATTTTTATTCATTCACTCCAAGAATTAATGTATATTTTTGTTTCTGTGCATAACAAGGAATGAAAAGGACAAAGGTAAAGGGCTGAAGAATTATGATGTTCACATCCTAATCTAGTACTCTATCAATCTTCTAGACCTCAACACTTCATTGTCTTCTCAATAATTCTAAAATCAAATATCTGTCTTCTATATGCAGTCACACATGTTAAAAATATCAGCCACTTTTTAACAGTTACCCAGTGAAATGTCATGTCCAACTGCAAAGATAAAATGAAGATCCCACTTGTTGACTGGTTTAATAAACTTATCTTAAATATGGAAGTATGGAAAAGTATCAATAGAAAATAAACAGTATTGTCTCCTTTTCACAACCCTACAGCAGAAATTTCTATTACACTTAATAGTCTGTCCCCATTATAGCCCATTTTTGTCAGTGATGGGCCCACTCCTCTCCTTCCCTCTTCTTTTTAGGTCTTGTTTTTAATCAAAAATTAATTATAGATAATAAATGCATCTATTACAAAAAAAGTAGGCAATACAGCCAATATTTGAAAATACTTTTACTGGGGTACCAGCCCTATACGTTCCAGAGCTGTAAGACTTATAGGGATTTGAACTTTCTGCTCCCTCTTGAGGGGAAAAGCCAGCTCTCATCAGCTGTCAGGTAGTGGAGTGTGGTTTAGGAATGGATTGGTTTAGGAATGGATAAGAAGAGCAGTTAAAAGAATTTGTCCTGGAAACCAGACAATCTGTCCAAGGGTCCTGTTTTGCTCTGGGGAACCACCTGGAGATTCAGAACCCTGTGTGGAGTGATTCTGTAGGACTGGGCTACCAACAGCACACAGCTGACTTCACAGTGAGAATCTGACCAGAGTAGCAGCAGAGCAGAATTGTACTTCACAGTGAGGGCAGACTGGATTAGTAGTAGCGATGACAGCAGAGAGCAGACTTGGCAGAATTGCACCACATAGCTGCATGTTGGAGTAGGACTTGATGGCCTATATGTCTCTGGACTGGAGCCAACAGGCAGAAAAAAGTCAACCACTGACATCCCCTCTGGTTATCACTGAGTCTATGTGGACTTGTGATTGGCGTTTATGTGGCGGGAAAAGCTTTGGGACTCGGAGTTTTGGACCGCAACCAGCTAGACAAATGCTATATTTACAGGCCAGCAAGCCTAACTTCAGTACGAGGCAAATTGGTTGAAACTATAGCAAACAGAATCATCAGACACGCTGATGAACACAGTATATTGGGGAAGAGTTAACAGTTTTTATAAAGAGAAATCATCCCTCACCAACTATTATAATTCTTTGAGGGGGTCAACAAGCATGTGGACAAGGATGATCCAGGGGATATAGTGTACTTGGATTTTCAGAAAGCCTTTGACAAGGTCCCACACCAAAGTCCCCTAAGCAAAATAAGCAGTTGTGGGATAAGAGGGAAGGTCCTCTCATGGATCAGTAGTGGGTTACAAGATGGGAAACAAAAGTTTTCACAGTTATATAAAAAGTTGTTTGGAATGAATGCCTTTTTCATAGAATCATAGAATAATAGAATATCAGGGTTGGAAGGGACCTCAGGAGGTCATCTAGTCCAACCCCCTGCTCAAAAGCAGGACCCATACCCAATTAAATCATCCCAGCCAGGGCTTTGTCAAGCCTGACCTTAAAAACGCCTAAGGAAGGAGATTCCACCATCTCCCTAGGCAACGCATTCCAGTGTTTCCAGTGAAAAAGTTTTTTCCAGTGAAAAAGTTTTTCCTAATATCCAACCTGAACCTCCCCCACTGCAACTTGAGACCATTACTCCTTGTCCTGTCCTCTTCCACCACTGAGAATAGTCTAGAACCATCCTCTCTGGAACTACCTCTCAGATAGTTGAAAGCAGCTATCAAATCCCCCCTCATTCTTCTCTTCTGCAGACTAAATAATCCCAGTTCCCTCAGCCTCTCCTCATAAGTCATGTGTTCCAGACCCCTAATCATTTTTGTTGCCCTTCGCTGGACTCTCTCCAATTTATCCACATCCTTCTTGTAGTGTGGGGCCCAAAACTGGACACAGTACTCCAGATGAGGCCTCACCAATGTCGAATAGAGGGGAATGATCACGTCCCTCGATCTGCTCGCTATGCCCCTACTTATACATCCCAAAATGCCATTGGCCTTCTTGGCAACAAGGGCACACTGCTGACTCAGATCCAGCTTCTCGTCCACTGTCACCCCTAGGTCCTTTTCCGCAGAACTGCTGCCTAGCCATTCGGTCCCTAGTCTGTAGCTGTGCATTGGGTTCTTCCGTCCTAAGTGCAGGACCCTGCACTTATCCTTATTGAACCTCATCAGATTTCTTTTGGCCCAATCCTCCAATTTGTCTAGGTCCCTCTGTATCCTATCCCTGCCCTCCAGCGTATCTACCACTCCTCCCAGTTTAGTATCATCCACAAATTTTCTGAGAGTGCAATCCACACCATCCTCCAGATCATTTATGAAGATATTGAACAAAACCGGCCCCAGGACCAACCCCTGGGGCACTCCACTTGACACCGGCTGCCAACTAGACATAGAGCCATTGATCACTACCCGTTGAGCCCAACAATCTAGCCAACTTTCTACCCACCTTATGGTGCATTCATCCAGCGCATACTTCCTTAACTTGCTGACAAGAATACTGTGGGAGACCGTGTCAAAAGCTTTGCTAAAGTCAAGAAACAATACATCCACTGCTTTCCCTTCATCCACAGAACCAGTAATCTCATCATTTTCATTTTGAAAGGCATAAAAATAGGATGTTTTCAAAAAAAAATTCTGAAGAAAACTTCATTGATACAATTGTACACACACAAACATTGATTTTGTTGAAAGATTTTCTGATAGAAAATTGTTTTGATGGAAATTTTCTGACCAGCTCTAATCAAGGTCCTCAACTGAAAATGCTCTTTTCCCAGTTCCCAGTGACTGAAATTCAGGAAAGTCTTGCAAAATTGCTTCCAGTGATCTCAGTTGTTATAACAGTACAGAGAGAGGAAGTCTGTTGGGGTATGTCTACACTAGGATGTTATAGCTCCACCGGAGGTAGCAACAACGTAGGTTGAGTTTGGACCGGAATCAGGAACGTTTACTCCTATGTTCTATATCAGGTTGCTGCTAGAGCTAAAATAATGATAGACACCAGACCTGTCTGTCCATTAATAGAAGATAAAATCCAATAAAACAAATGCAGTCTCCATCCAACACCAAGCTGAAGGCCATGAATGGGGCCAAGTATGTCAAAGAACTCCAAATAGCACCACAGCTGTTTTGCCAAAATGGAAAATTAGAGGGAAGGCAGTATTTGGTGACATCATTAGCTCTAAGACATAGCTCTTTGAAGATGAGCTTACAAGGATTTTAAGGGGCAATGATTTCTTGTGCAGCCCAAAGGAGACATTAAAACAATTAATCAGAAATGAGCCCAATAAAATCCCAGTTTGATTTTTTCAGCTATGAAGGGAAGAGGTTCCTCTCACAGGTTACTCCACCATCTCGAGAATCTCACTTAGTGGAACTGGTTGAAACTCAAACAGATAAGAAAAATCAAACTTCTGATTTGTGTCCAGATGTCAAGAATTATAACATTCAAAAACCAGTCGGAGAACACTTCAATCTCTTTGGTCACTCTATTACAGACCTAAAAGTGGCAATTCTGTAACAAAAAGCTTCAGAAACAGACTCCAACAAGAGACTGCTGAATTGGAATTAATTTGCAAACTGGACACCATTAACTTAGGCTTGAATAAAGACTGGAAGTGGATGTGTCATTATACAAAGTAAAACTATTTCCCCATGTTTATTTCAGCCCCCCCTATTGTTCCTCAGACGTTCTTGTCAACTGCTGGAAATGGCCCACCTTGATTATCACTACAAAAGTTTTTTTTCCCCTCTCCTGCTGGTAATAGCTCACCTCTCCTGATCACTCTTCTTACAGTGTGTATGGTAACACCCATTGTTTCATGTTCTCTGTATATATAAAATCTCCCCACTGTATTTTCCACTGCATGACTCCGATGAAGTGAGCTGTAGCACATGAAAGCTTATGCTCAAATAAATTTGTTAGTCACTAAGGTGCCACAAGTCCTCCTTTTCTTTTTATAATATCCTGTAACTTAGGCCATCAAAAAAACAATCCACTGGTTGTTCAGATCTCTTCTGTAGAGGATCAGTTGGCTTCATCAGTTTCCATACAGTTTCTCTCACTGAAATAGGTCCTCTGCTGTAACTCCTGATTTCAAACTGGAGGAAGTAATGGCATGACAAGTGTGTAATACTGGCAACCCCAATCTCTGATCCATAACCAAAAGCAAGATTCCTACTATGTGTGGTGGAGCCAGAAATCACTCCCACGGTTTTCATAAATTCATAATTCAATTGCTTATTGTCATAGCCATGGCTATCTTGTAAACAATACTTCATCTCAGTAAGAGCTGATTTGTTAAATAAAATTTACTATTAAAACCACCTTTTATCAGAACATTAGTTGGCACAGATATCATAATTATTCAAGTATTAAACATGAAGCTTTCCTTACTTCAGTGCATGAAGGTAACTGATCAACGGCAAAGATCTTATGAGTCCAGAAATTGTATAATTCACTTTCCAGTGATTAGTTTGTCAAAACTACAAGATATATGGATATACTTCCTTTAACCTGTCAAAAGGATATAGTGCATCCCCAAAGTCCCCATCAAGGCTGATGTAGCAGAAAATCCCCAACTATTGATTAGATTCAGGCATTCATTTTAATCTGAAGATGTACTTTAGGTACATCAATAGGTCAAATAGACTATCAGCACAGCCCAATAGTACTGAAGTACTGAGTCAGCATGTTAAGATGCCCTTGAGTAGCTCATATTAATTTCTCCTAGGATAGCTTTTTAAAGAGGAAATGAGGATTATTATAAATGTAGAATATTAGATTGAGGTTGTGCTCCTTCAACAGCATCATTCTCACTTTTTATTGAGACCAAAACTTATTTGATTAATGGACCCAGGTAGGTATTTTAAGTCATTATAGTATTATCTTCATTATGTCTGAAACCAAAAGTCATTCATGTGTAAACAATTTCAGATATGTAGTATGAAGAAGGGGACAAAAAGAAACCACTCACAATACCCAAATTAAAAAGGGATTTAGCTAAACCTACTGTCATCTCTGTCAAGAAAGGCTTAAAGGCTAAGATAGAAAAAAAATAATCAAACTGCATTCCCTGAAGTAGTTATGTAAATAAGACACTTTGGAGTATGTTAGTCTGGAAAGCGGAAAAACCTTTAGAAGCAAGCATTTTTCCATGATGGAATACTGTACCTATTTAAAGAAACAGATGTTTTAGACAAATGACTTTGGAAAATGCAGTACATTTGACCATGTCTCTTTAGATCATAAGGGCTGTAGTTACTCCTTTTTATTGCTATTAATAAAAACATTTTTACACTTTATGACTATGGTTCAGCTTTTGAACAAGATGTTATGCATATGTATGAGCTTTTCATTTTACTTAGGATTGATTAACATGATGCCTAACAGCCTCCTACAGGTTTTGCTCCATGCTGTTAATAAAAACTTTTAAAAAATTGGTAAAAAAAAGAAAGTATTTATACACATTACACCACATTCTTAAATTTAACCAATCTTTTAAAATACTCATAAGTAAATGCCAGAATGTCAGTAATGTTCCTTTTTAAGAAAACCATCATTTCCAGTTCTGTATATAAGTACCTGAGCAGGTCACTCAATCAGGAGATACAGTGATACTCAAAAAATACTGAAACAATTTTCAGCTATGATTTAGTTTTACAGCACAACTATAAAAAGTATGCCGAGTTATTTTACTTGCATGGATTATAAATGGCACATATATATTTAGAAACAAATAAAGTCTGCATACATGAAAGTTTATTTCCAATGGGTGTGTTCCATTATTTCCCCAGTTTGGATAATATAGGATGATGTGCATCAGAATAAGACAGTTTATATGTGCATATTAATAAAAAAAATACCAATTTACTTCCCTCTCACAATATCATCCATATTAGTAACAAAGTCACATACCTATTGTCCTGGATAAGAAGGAAGAAGGACAATACACAATGGATGTGGTTTAACTAGGCCACAACATTTTTTAACTTAATTCATCTGGGGACTATCCTATCAATATCTTGTACGGTGCAGGTTATTTCCTTCCTGTTAGAGAGCTGCCATCAACACCCATTCTTAGGACTCCACGGCCATTCCCTCATATGAGGGGTAAAGGTGTGAAAAAGGGGGGTATTTCCTCTCTACCAGATGTTAGGAACCCCACCCTCATTTCCCAGATTCCTTAAGGGATGCTTTCCCCTATGTCCACATCCAGCTCCAGTTTATCAGGGAACCAGACTCGCTATAGAATAAATACTTACACTGGACACCAACACACCAGTGAGAAAATGAACTTTACCTCCTGTTCTACCCACCAGGTCCCTAGGTTGCTTTTGGAAAGGAAAAACAACAAAACAAAAAACCCACCCTGCCCCAGCCAATCTGGCTCTGAGGGAAAATTTCCTCCCCAGTCCCAAAAAGTGACTGGCACAATGTCCACAGCAGACCCCCAAACCCTGTTCTATTCTAATCCCAGAGTGGGTGGGTAGGACCTGCTGGTCTGGTATGTAATGGAACACAGATCATGGCAAAAGGTTTTTATGCCTTCCCCTCTGTGCATGGGCGTGAACGGGATTCCACAGATTCCTGCCTCTCTCCCCGCCCTCTCCCCACACACACACACACACTCACTCAGCTATTCCCCCTCACAAATCATTCACAATGCAGGTAAAAGGGGGGCAATCCTCCATAAAGGGATAACAATCCTTTTATCCCTAAGTGTCCAGACAACAGCCCCTACCCTTAATGTGTGGGCCTGGTTTCTTTATATCTTCAGAAATCTCTCTTTAGGCATTTGATTGAAATGATTAAGATGCTCCTCTTTTTCCTTTTGAGTAATACTCAACCAGAGCTGTCCATAACGACACATTCTTAACAGGCGCATCCACTATGATAACAAAATGACAGGTGCTGCTTCAACTGAAGTCAATGAGAGTCTTGCCATTAACTTCAGTGGTAAGAGAACTGTGCCTTCATTGTGCATTTTTGACATGGGAATCATGAGTTTGATGTTTTTCTTGTATATTCAAGTTTTTTTTTTCAAGTATATGCATCTATCCAATGCTCTACAAATACCTTATTTTAAATATACAAGAAAAAATCCATTACAGTACTGGGTTCTCTGTCTCCAATTACACAATTCAGCAATTAGTATTTAACTTCATGTCTGTGTGTGTGTGTGAGAGAGAGAGAGAGATCATCCTTCTAGTGGTTTCTTTAGATGTATAGAATACATGGCTGAGTGTATAAATCAGGCCTCATTACATGTTATTGTCATCCTCGCCTCATTCCAGTTTAAAGATAACATATGTCCTTCTTAATGATCCTGGTTTGTGTCACAAGTGTCTTTTCTTCCCTTTGTATCATGGCTATCAAAGTTATTACCTGAATACCAATAAATTGATGCAGAAAAAATTATTCATTCACCTTGAACAAATTTTTTAAGCTTCTGATATTTCTGACAATTTCATCTTAATTTTGAAGACTCAGGAGTTCCAGATAAGCTTCCAAACTTTTAGGTGTGTATTTGAACTGAACCCACCCATACATAACTGCAAAAATATTTTACTAATCCCAAAACAGACATTTTTTTAAACATTCAACTTATTTTTGTGCTTTTGGTATCAAGCAGGGAGAGAGCATCTTTTCTTGGTGAGTCCCAGAATCTGAGTATCTAAATACCTATCAATAGTAGAATATGCTAATTCAAAGGAAAATGCTGGCCCTTACACTTGCCCTAGGTTGCCAAGGTTCAACAAATACTTAATGAATGTTGAGGTCACAGCTTGCCAATCATTATCTTGTGCCCTGGGGTGCACAGAAATTGATTTGTGGCTAAGCTCCTTATTTATTTTTGGGGCAAATCCCTATAAGAATCTGTAGACTAAATAATAACAGAGGTAGGTGTTTAGTGTAACATCTGTACCAGCATATGCCAGAAAGATGGGGGCAGAGGGTAAAGACTCTATTTCCTCATTTCATTTAGACTATGAATGTCAGCAAAGGAGATATCAAGTAGAGAAAGAGAACATGGGCCTCAGAGGGTACTTGCTCCAGGGAACTATCAGATGGAGAATCTTATACATATTTAGGTCAAGGTTGGATTATAAATTCAGAAACTTTTTAATAGTGTATTTCCCCATTGATTCCTTTGTTTCTGACTCCTACTGAGTTTGCATCTGTTCTTTCTCTAAGTAGAGAAAAAGTGGAATGGAAGCAAATATGATACTGTTTGTTGATTACATTTGTGGCTTGCATTTATCCGTTGGAAACTTCAACATCAGACAGTCAAATTAATCAGATAACAATCTTTAATCAATGGTGATCTTTTTAAATTTTTTTTTAATTCAAGACAGAGCCTACTGTGACTGTATTTATCTCAGATATATCCCTGTTTCATCTCTTTGTTGGGCCTTGCACAATAGCCTAAAGAGGATAATCAGGAGGAATATTTGTAACAGGCAGAACCACATCAAACTGTCCTGCCCTGTCCTATGACTGGATAACTATTCTTTGGAATCAGTTTACTTCCCTTTGATATGGGCCAGAATGTTCTTTGTTACAATTATGACATTCCCTGTGCCCACATAGTATTAATAGCTAAGAATAGGCATGAAAGAACCAGACTTTTTTCCAGTTCAATGCTTCATTCTGATTCTGGGAATTTATGTTTGTTACTTGAGCCAATCTAAATCTTTCCACTCCTAGCCTCTCTGCTACATCCATACTTAAATAAGGAAAGAGAAACACTTTTCTTCCTCTCTGTTGCCTTGCCTCTTCCAATAACACCCTCCCTAATCTTGGATGAAATGGGGTTCTTCAGGCTTTCCAAAAACCTTAGCTACTGTGGTGCTAAACCAGATGACTTCACCTCACATTAAGCTGTGGCAGGTGTTGCAGGAAAAGGTGTGTGCCACTTTAAGGGCTAGAGAGCCAAGGAGTGACTTTCTGCTCCCCATGCTGACCCATTCCTTTACCCACAAGCTGACCAGAAGAGAGTGGGGACATATAGGTCCACGATGGTGCAAGAAAGGCCCTCTTTTGACCTGGACCCATAGAGGAACAGCATCCATCCTCTCACTCACAGACATGGTGAAACACTGGGTTTTGTCAGGATCCACTGTGGACGTTGTGCTAGTCATTTATTTAGCAGGGGGCTGGGAATGAATGTTTTCCTCACTAACTCATTGGCCCAGGCAAAGTGTGTGTGTGAGGTTCACTTCCCTCACAGTGGGGACAGGCTGGCTTAGTTGGGGTGAACATGAAATGGGAGTTAGGCTATGATGATACAGTTCATTCTCTAGGTGTGGAGCAGATGTCCAGTGCAGGCACTCCCTAGGGAAGTGTAGCAATGAGATGACTCACCAGTGCAGCACCTCCTGCTGGTTGTCTCTGGAATTAGCTCTTCCAGCCTAGAGCACCCTCTGCAGGCTGGTGTCTTATCTGCTGCTGGCCCCCATGTCTCTCCTAGACCCCAGTGCCCTTTACCCTGTAGTTCTGCCCCAGCAGTATCCCCACACTCTGGATCTCCCCTCCCAGGGGAACCCCCAACCTCTAAATCCACCTTGCCTCAGTGGCTACTGCCAGTCATCATCTAGCCCCTGCTCACTGGGGCAGACTGCAGTCTGTAATGGCCACTCATTGTTGGCAAGGGGTAGGACCAGCGGCCTCTGCCTATTCCCAGGCTGCCCCTCTGCAGCTCCAGTACCTTTTTGGGCCTTTACCAAGGCCCACAGCCTGGGGGGTTTACCAAGCTGGAGCTCCCTAGCTCCCTTTACCCTTCCCCAGCACTGCTCCACTTCAGGTACCTTGCTCCCAGGCAGCTAGCCCTTCCCACTCCAGGACTAGAGTGAAACTCTCCTCCAGCTTCTGGCCCACAGCCCTCTTATAAGAGCCAGCTGGGCTTTGATTAAGCGAGGCACACCCGTGGTCAGCTACATAGTCATCTTCCCCCAGCTGTTCTTAATCCCTTTCCCTGCTGCAGCCTTCTCCAGGGCTGCTTTTAACACCTTCGGGGCTGGAGCGGGGTGACCACCCTGCTACAGGAAGGGAAAAAGTAATCAGATAAAATGGATTGGTAAAGGTTTTAAAGGAGACATGTTAAAGGAGTGGAACCAGATGTGTTGCAGGGCTCTGATGACTGTTAGGGCAGGGAGCCAACCCCTCTCCTTTCTTGCCCTGCCTTAATGCTCATTCAAGGCAGGAATGGTGAGGGCCCAGTAGCAGGTTGCTTTGGGACCAGGATGGGTAAGGGGAAGGGGCTGAGAGAAGCCCAACAAGTATATATTGAAATGATTATGGAATTACCTGCACTGTACACTTTTATCTGCTGGGTACTCCCCATCATTTAAGAATAAAGTTGTAGCCTAATTAAACCACATCCAGTGTTTCCTGCCCTTCTTGCAGCATAGCTCGACAATGATGATTCATTAGAGCTGTAGATACAACCAGAATACAGCTGAACAAATTGTTTCCGATATGAATAATAACAGGAAGTCATGAAGTAGAGGGCTCATAGCTTCAGGGGTATGGATCCTAGGGGAAGACTCTATATTAATGGCATACATCATAGGATAGGTGTTTTCCATTTTAAACTTTTATTAGTTCACTTACTCCACATCCTTGCCCACTCTTATTATGGAAGACTAGAAGAAGTATGAAGTGCAAAGAAATCGCTGTGCTTTTTATTTTGAACACATGGGTTCCAAAAAACATGGAAGAGTCCTAGATTTTTAGGTTATGATCCACAGACCATTGAAGTCAATGGAAAGATATCCATCATCCAGAACCCTCATCCTGAGCTACCACTCATCTCCTAAAATATAAGGGATGACAGATAATAAAATTATATGGAGTATTCAGTGTTTGGTCTACAATATTCATCCCCAATTTTCTCAGAAAAAGCTACAACCAGGCATTCAGTTTGGCTAAAGAAACAGCCAAGCTACCCCAAGCATTTCCAGATGGATTCCAGTCAATATGTATTTATAAACACAAAGTAGTATTTTCTGTTGCAAACTGGCCCCAGACAGAGGGGATTTAATTTTTTGTTGTTTGTTTGTTTCCAGATCACAGTGCAAAGACAATGTTCACCTGCTTCATTACACATGGCTGAGGGAATGACAATCATTATTGTTGCAGCTGGTTCAATGCAGGATATGGAGTATTCTGAAGTTTTAAAATGTGGCAACATCATTTAGGTGCCCAAATGGGATCTGATCTCTCTTGAAAATCTGCTCCCAGTTCTGAGTGCTGAGCACTTTGGGAAATCTGCATTCCTTGGTGTACTAAGAGGTACAATACAGTACAACAGGGAGCGGCAACCTTTGGCACATGGCCCATCAGGGAAATCTGTTGAAGGGCTGGGACGGTTTGTTTACCTGCAGCGTCTGCAGGTTCAGCCAATCGCAGCTCCTACTGGCTGCAGTTTGCCGTTCCAGGACAATGGGGGCTGCAGGAAGTGGCGGCCAGCACATCCATTGGCCCATGCTGCTTCCCACAGCCCCCATTGGCCTAGAACGGCGAACTGCAGCCAGTGGGAGCTGTGATCAGCTCAACCAGGTAAACAAACCATCCCGGCCCACCAACGGATTTCCCTGATGGGCTGCGTGCCAAAGGTTGCCGCTCCCTGCAGTACAATATCAACTGGATGGAGAGACGAGATCTGTCAAACAAATACTTTTTCTCTGTATCAGACCAAACTAAATTTCATGTATATGACCATCTTTCATTAATCTTAAAAAGAATATTAAAGGATTAAACCTGTAAAAGGACTATATTTGAGAGCCACAAGATCACTCATATCAGTTTTTTGGACTACAGGCCAGCTTTTCAAAGGCATTTATACACCTAAAGATGTAGCTAGGCACCTAATGTGCTGTACAAAAGTGCCCCTAAGCTGTTTAGGTGCTTTTGAAAATCCTACCAGAACCCTTATGCTTCCTTATGTGTCTTACCTCTCCCTAACTATAGATACTGCATAGCTGAAGGGAAGTATATTTTGCAAGGGAGCAGTTCTAATTACATAATAGTTATGTGTTTCAGTGAACAGATTTTAGATGTTTTTCTTCCTCAGAAAAATTGCATACCATTCTTTATTATTATTGATAAGGAAAATGGGATTTACATCAAAGGGAAATGTAGTTATTTTCTAATAACAGGACCATTTTATTTAGGGCATTAGGTGAATGTCTAGTTGATGACAAGAAAATGTGTTTAATGGTTACTATTGGCATTCCTACTCAACAAGAATAGATTATCTGTAATGTTTTCTTTATAAGTTAACTATTACTAGTCACAGTTCACTGCCTGGTTGGTCCAAAGAATGAATCCATCTTCCACAGAGCTAGAAAACCTGCAATTCATACATCTGATCACATTTCACTAAGTGATGGCCCTTTTGCCACTCAGATGACAACTTGTGGCTTATGCAAACATTGTCCTGTGCCATCAAAGCCTCTTTTCACATTTCTGCTGAATGGCCCCTAGGTGATTGATTCCCATTCTGTTGCAGTGATGTATAACAAGGACATGAAACTAAATCCTGAAAAAATGCAGAGTGGGGCTGTCAATACATTTTCTGGCTAGTGGTTATCAAGTACGTGTCAATCAACAGTTCCATTTTTTTTATTTGAACTCATATGATGAGCACAATAAAAAACCCTGTACCAAGGAGACTACTTACAAAAAGAGGGCTGTGATTTAGAGTTACTTTCCTTCCAGACTAGGACCTAATAACAAAACAGTTTAATTCACAAAGTTGTTCAGTATATTTGTGTGATACCGTATGTCAGTCAATATAGAAACAGCTGAATAAATATTTCAGTCTATCTAGCAAAAGACACATGAAGGAATTGCTCTTTTGTCCTGAGGCTTACATTTTCTTATGAATGATGTTTGACCATGGAAAATAAAATACAGGTATGTGTTTTTAGCATGTCCATTCAGCTGAGTTTCATTACAAATGCTGTGATACTTCCCCACACTTTCTAGGACAATTAAGTAATTACAGAATTTTAAATAAGTGTAGTGGACTGTTTGTTAAAAATCCAGTGATTAAAACTCTGTTTCCATACAAATACAATTGATTTATGCCATGTTTTTCTTCAAATGCCCTGCAACTTTCTTCTTCAAATGTTAAAATAATTATTTACTCATATCTAAACTGTGGTCCAATTATCTTTTTTAAAAAGAATTTTTAAAGTAATTGGCTAATTATAACAGAAATGTACCTCAGGATTAAGTCTTAGATATAACAATTAAACTAGGCTCTGATTCAGCTAGTCACTTAAGTACAATTCTTACTTTAAGTGCATGAATAATTCCATTCAACTCAATGGGACGGCTCATGTGTTTAAAGTCAAGCATCTGCTTAATTTCTTTGCTAAATCAGAGCCCTGAAGCATTCACTGCTGAACTTTTGTATTTATCTAAAAGCACATCAAACACCAATACCATAATTACAAAAAATATGTATTTGAGAAAGCCACATTATGGGGGATGTGCATTATTTTCTGTACAACAGATCTAAATTCAGATGACCAAGTTTCCTGGTTAAACAAAGGCTGAGTTCACTATACTTGGGGAAGAGAGTACTTTGTGTGGTTTTGGTGTGTGCCCCTGAGGTCAATACATGGAGCATTATTAATAAACTCTGAAGGGAGCTTTCTCACCACAAGAATGGTGAGAGGTGCAGAATTCCAGCCAAGTGCCATGGCACTGGAAAGATGACCTCATAAATTCTCCAGAGAAACTGATGCTAAGCATCTTTTGAACCCAGAGTTCATTTCAGAGCAGATTCCTACATGCTGATACTCACTGGGTAACAGAAGGACAGTGAAGGCTTCCTGGAAAGATTTTTGAGAAGGTCCTATGCTAATACTTTCTTTCCCCCCCTGCATTACTACCCAAGGTAAAGCAGGGTGAGCTGCAGGGTATCCTTTTATCTCTTAGGATTTCCATAGAATATGTTCCGGGGTCCTGTAATTGTGTGTTAATTACAAGACACCTCTTCAAAAACCAACTTCTAAAATTGTGCCTTCGGATATTATTTTGCATCTGCAATTCATAGTAGATTAAAGTAATAGAATGTAGATTACATGATCTGCCTTCATAAAAGTCCTGTGTCAACAAACTAAGTAGTTTCTTAATGTGCTTGTCATGTGCCTTGTGTGGTAGCTCAGTGTTTGCATTTGAGATATATCATGATCTAACATTTTATGCTATTGCTTGTATCTGTTAAATTAGATTAGCCCCAATATGGCTTGGTCTACACCTTAAACTTAGGTAGACCTAGCTATGTTGCTCAAGGGATGAAAAATTCACCCTTCTGACAGACATAGTTAAATTGACCTAAATACTGGAAGAATTCTTCCCTCAACCTTACTACCACTTTTTAAGGGGGCAGATTTACAACAGTGATGGGAAAAAACCCTTTCATTGCCATAGCAAGTGTCTGCACTACAACTGTGCTTTTGTAATACTTGTAATGTAGACATACCCTACGGTACTGAAGGAAATAATGGCTCAAAGCAACTCCTCAGATTATAGTGGGAGTTATATTATTAATCCTCAGATTAGAGTGGGAGTTAGGTCTCAGTCCTGTGTACCTTAATTATTAAGCAGGAAAATTGAAAAGATTGTTTATTCTTCTAAAAGCTATGTTAAATTCAATCAAAGCTTTGAAAAAAATGTTCTGCGAAGTAAAGCACTGAAAAAATGACAAAAATAAAATATTGAATGCCAATTCTTTGTCAGTAATTTATTAGTTGAAATAATATCCTGTGAAAATGGGAGTCTGAGACAGTAAGCTATTTGTGTGTGTGTGTGTGTTGTATTGCAGTTACCTTGATGACAGACATACAAGCCCTGGATTTAACATGCCTTAGCCTGAAAAGCTGATCTGAGATAAATCTTGAAATCATGCTTGAACCTGAAGCTTCTTTTTCCTCTCACATCTCCCTTGTCTGTAAATCTACCTATCATCACCTTTGGAACATTGCAAGGGCTCATTTTTGATCCACCCTTATTGAAATCCTTATCCATATCTTCATCAGCTTTACTTCTGCAATTACATCTTGTATGGTTTTCCTCAATCCCTACTGTGCAATCTTCAGGGGTCTAAAATGCTGGTGCCAGAATACAGTCTCTCTCCAAAAAGTGAGTGGGCCACTCCTCTCCTCTCATCCATCATCTTCAATTTCTTATCCCTCTCAACTCAATTCAGATTTGATTATCTCCTGTTTTTAATCTCTAACTGCTCCCTGGATTTGCTCCATTGCACTTCTCTGACCTAATATTCCCCTGTTGTCCTGCCCATTTACCAAAGGTACCTCTCTGGGTCTGCACCTTTTTATGGGAATCCTACAGTTGGTGTTCCCATATTCTCCCCCATATGCAAAGCTTTTTAAAAGTTGGTTATTTTTTGCTTGGGTTAGTTCTTTTCTGTAACATGTGTATGCTTCTTAGTACTTTCTGGTTTAGGTCACTACTATTATTATTTTATTAGTATTATTATGTGTATTACTGTAGTGGCTAGATGCCCTAGTCACGGACGAGGACCCCATTGTGCTAGGAGCTGTACAAAAACATAGAACAAAAAGATGGTCCTTGCTCCAGAGAGCCTACAATCGAAGTATAAGACTAGAGACCACAGATGAATACAAGCAAGTTGAGGGGGAGTACAAGGAAACAATGGGACAATATTAGTCAGCACGATAGGCTATGGAAAACATCAGAGGAAAAGTCCAAACACTTCCAGTAAGACTTTTCTCAAAGTTTACCCACCCTGCATGAAACAAAAAATACTCGATATTTTACTGGAAAGTTATCTTAAGCTTTTCTATTGGGCTTTATTTTTATTGGAGGATTCATTTGAGCACATTCCATTGTCCAAATCTTTGCTTGATATAGTAAATACTGTTAAAGATATTTTCCAGTCCTTTTTGGTTTTGGCAGTTCGGTGATGTAGTGTATTCTTAACAGCCAAATATCTACCACAGTGGGAAGTCCAAATTATAGGAATTTGTGCTGGGGAGATGTGTGGGGAGTGGAGCCAGAAAGAAGTTTTATTTCTCCAGACTGTAGCCACTACATAGATCTGAAGAAGGGTTCTGTGTAACCTTGAAAGCTTTTCTCTCTCACCAACAGAAGTTGGTCCAATAAAAGATACTACCTTAGCTATACTTTATCTCCACTATCCTGGAACTGACACAACTACACCAACACTGCATGCCACTTCATAGAAGCTATTTCAGCCTTCTTTGACAGAGTTCAGGTCTAGTGGATAGGAGGAAAGCAGTAGGCATGTTGTAGCTTGATTTTAGTAAGGCTTTTAACACAGTCACAGATGACATTCACAGAAGCAAACTAGGAAATGTGGTCTAGTTAAAATTACTATAAAGTGGGTGCACAACTGGTTGAAAGACCATACTCAAAGAGTAGTTATCAAGGGTTTGCTGTCAAACTGGGAGGGCATATCTAGTGGAGTCCCACAGGAATCAGTACTGGGCCTGGTTTCATTAATGACTTTCATTAATGACTTGACTTGGATAATGGAATGGAGCGTATGCTTATAAAATGTGCCAATGACACCAAGTTGGGAGGGGTTGCAAGCACTTTGGAGGACAGGATGAGAATTCAAAAGGATCTTTACAAATTGAAGAATTGGTCTGAATTCAAAAAGAGGAAATTCAATAAAGACAAGTGAAAAGTACTTCAATTAGGAAGAAAATATCAAATGCACAATTATAAAATGGGGACTAACCAGCTAGCTGAAAATGATCTGGGGGGTATAGTGGATCACAAATTGAATACGAGTCAACAATGTGATGTAGATGCAAAAAAGGCTAATATCATTCTGGGGTGTGTTAACAGGATAGTTGTATGTAAGACCTGGGAAGTAATTATTCCACTCTACTCAGAACTGGTAAGCCCTCTGCTGGAGTACTGTGTCCAGTTCTGGGCATCACAACATTAGAAAAGGTGTGGACAAATTGGAAAGAGTCCAGAGGAGAGCAACAAAAATGATAAAAGGTTTAAAAAACCTGACCTGTGAGGAAAGGTTAAAAAAACTGAGTATGCTTAGTCCTGAGAAAAGAGGATTGGGGGAAGGGACCTGATAACGGTCTGCAACTATGTTAAGGGCTGTTCTAAATAGGACTGTGATCAATTGTTCCCCATGTCCACTGGAGATAGGGAAAGAAGTAAAGGGCTTAATCTGCAGCAAGGGAGATTTATATTATATAATAGGAAAAACTTTCTAACAATAAGGTTATTAAGCCCTGGAACAGGCTACCAAGGGAGGTTGTAGAATCCCTATCATTGGAAATTTTTAAGAACAGGTTGGACAAACACATGTCTGGGAATGTCTAGGTTTTCTTGGAGTTGTCTAAGTACAGGGTTTCTGGACTTCTTGACTTCTCAAGGTCCCTTCCAGGCCTACATTTCTATAATGTGAGCTCTCTCCACCAGCTCCTCTGGGTCTATTCTGTGGGTAGGAATCCACTAGCTTCTGTCCCACCCGCAAAACCACCTGAGCCGTGAGGTAAAGCAAACCTCCATGGTCTGCTATTGTGTGTCAAGTAGAAGGTACAAAACCCCTTCTTGGGATCTTACACCACACTCTTCCGTAGCAAACTATAGTGATCCTGCTTTGTCAGGGTGATCTCTTTCCATGGTCAGAAGGGGGAAGGGCATTTGTCCTAAACAAAGCAAAAAAGGGTAATACCATTAAATCAATCCCTGCTTACCACCAATTTATTAAAATTTGCTTGTTTGTGAAGTTTTCAGAATATCTCTGTTTTCTAGCATCCATTTTTCATTATCAGTGGAAGTTTGATAGGAAGACAAAGGGGACAGTGCAATTCACACACACACTACATGTTTAAGCTCTATCTTAAAAAATAATCTCTTTCAATCCTTGAGTTTGATATCTCCCTACATTTCATTCACTGCTGATGAGTAAACTTTTATTTCTCCCCTACTTGACATTTTTCTTTGTTATTTCTTCTTTATATTCTTTAGATAGTGAACTCTTCAAAGTCAGGGACTGTGTCTACTTCCATGTTTATACAGCAGCTCACACAAAACAGCCGCTGATTGTTACTGGAACCAATGATTATGAACCTATTATAAATAACGTTAATATTAATAATAACTGTAATAATAATGTCATTATTGTAGCTGCCATTCCTTTTATTATTTATCATATTGTTTCAGGTGTCATTACATTTTCTTCTCTACTTTTTCAACAGAAAAGCAATTCCATTATAAATTGATAAAAGTAACCATTCAGAAAAAAATAAGTTAAAGCATTCTCTTTCTGTACCAAAATTGCAGCCTTAAATATTATCAGTTTTATTGTTCTTAATAATCTGTTAAACCCCTACCTTTTTTTTTCTTGTTTAATTTATATAAATGCTGAAGACTTTTGTTAAAATAAAACAAAGATGTCCAAAAAGGTAAAAACAAAGAAAAATCCTTATCCAGTTATTCTGCAGTTTGTGTGTTATTCTGTATTTTAAATGTCTGTGCACATTTGCTTATGTTAGAACAAATTGATTAAATATGTTCTTTATATTTGGATTGTTTTCCTAGTGACAGTACAAAGGAGCACAGTAGATAAAGATTCTTTATTAATCAAACAACTCCCATTATGAGAAAGGTCTCCACATCAAATGAACTGAAGAAGTTATTGTTATATTTTAGTCTCCTGCACAGTTAAACCAGCAGAGACTTGCTTTTATCTTGCTGGAAACCCTTGGAATAATTCTGGTTCAGACATAGTGTTTAATACCAGTGTTATATGGCCATATTTCTGCAATATGCTTTGATAATTGGTAAGCATCTGATTCTAGTTCTCAAGTATTTCCATGAAGCTCATTTCCATTAAATCTGTAGGTGGTCAAATACAACAAGCTTTTCCATTGTCACAAGCACAGCAGAACTCTGTGAAATATTTTGCTGTGGTTTATTGGGTTTATATGTTTTGAGTGAACATCTTTCCAAACTGTTGAGTTGGCAATGGATTGATTAATACCATAGAAATAGCCTACAAGGCAGTTGACAAGTCAGGCAAGACTTGAAAATAGTGAAGGACTGGAGAAATAAACTTAGACGATATATACTCTTTTCAACCAAAAAACCACTGTGCCGTAGTGGGAAAAAAGGACAATTGCACAGACTTAGTAGTGAGCATACTATTCATATTGCTTAAAAGAATCCACATCCATGAGTCTACACTCTTAGCCTCACAGGTTTTAATGAATTCTGATCCCGATTGGATAAGAAAATAAATATACCTTATTAATGCCATGTTTTAGACAATAAGGATATATTATTTAGTGTGATTTTACTTGCAGCTCTTTGTTATACATTGTAAGTGGATCTGCCACTGACAGAGAAGAAATAGTAAAGATAAGGATGACTTACACCTGAAATGGAGAAGTGAAGCTTGATCTTGCAGATGGGTACTGACATAAAGGCTCCCATTTAGGCCAGTAGAAAGAAGAAAAGGAGGACTTGTGGCACATTAGAGACTAACCAATTTATTTGAGCATAAGCTTTCATGAGCTACAGCTCACTTCATCGGATTATTCGGATAAGTAGTGACTATTTGCCTGAGTTGTAGAATCCGACCTTAACTGAGTACAGAAGTGTAAAAAGTGCTGCTGTAGGACAATGTGAAGACTCAAAACAGAGAATCACATTGCTAAAAAATGTGCCATAAAAAGTTAGGACTGATGCTGTAAAAAAAAAAATCTAAACTAAATCTACAAAAAAAAATTAAACAGACACACGCTTAACTGTCCAGGTACTTATCCAAACTTTTGCCTACCACCAAAACAGAAAACAAACAAAAAAACATAACCTCAAAGCCAAGATAGAACGTATGTAAATGCAAAGCACAGGTAAATGTTTGGATAATGATATAAGCTTTATTTCCACAATTTGAATTTCTGGAACCTGTAATATCGAGTTGGAATGCTCACAAATAAGATTTCTGTTAATTCTCACTTCCATTTGGGAATGAAGAACAGTGAGAACAACCTTCCTTGTGATATTTTGGCACTTCTAATAATAGATCTGCCTAAAACTGGAAAACAACTAAAAAAAGAAAAAGACTCTTTTGAACTTCATGAAAATTTGATTTAAGTTTTGGGTGAAGGTTTAGGTCAACTCCTATTTTATCCAAACTGCTTCACCTGCCATCTGTTGTCATTATCAACAGAAAGCTTGTGGCTGAAATGGTCAATAGAGTAATCTTCCTTGTTCTGTTACATTTCAGTTCTTGCGCTTCATGGCTTCATTAGATTTTAGGATTGACAGCCATTGCTTTATCCTTTGGGGGCTTCAAGGAAATAGCTCAAGAAAAATTCTGAAAGGGTCATTTCCATAGTTTCCCCTATGGTCATGTTGCACTGCCGTCCATGATAAAGTCTCAGAAACTAATCCTAGCAGCAATTTTCCTTTGTCTTTGGCTGTGACAAGATGGGAAAATAATAGACTGGTTAGAGTATTTTTGAAGGGCTTTTGGGTTTGTTCACTTGTTGGGGTTTTCCAGACAAGTAGAAGGAGAGAAAGAGAGAGAGCCTGACCTTTTGCAGTGGCTGTGGATACGGTAGCAGGCTACCTAGACAAGATAAAGTATGAAGATTTAGTGAATGGACATTTCAAGCAATTTTCAAGCTGAGTACTCTATAATCTGTGTAAATAACACACAATAAATGACATAAAATTCCAGTGATTACCCAGCATTGTCTATATTCTCTTATGACAGTGATGAAACAGAGGACTCTTTATTTTATATTGAACATATCTTATCTGCTGATGTGATTCCACAAAGTATATTTTAAGATTAAAGGCGTCTTATCGGTAGGTACTTTGGAAAGTACAGAATAGCCTATTGACAGATTTCATTTCAGTTCCTATACAACATTACACATTGTACTAACTATATATTAAGCACAAAAGGCTGGATTCACAAAGGGTCTTAAAAGCTTAGCTGACACTTTAGGGACCTAAGTCCAACAGTTGGGCACCACTGGCATTCACAAAACCCCTACTCAGCTGCCAGCGAACCCAGGAAGTGCCTACATTTCCACTGTTAAAGTCCCTGAGTCATGTACATTTCAGCTGCTGAACATGTGTAAAGATGCCTAAATCCTGACACTCCTGAGCAGATTAGAGACTCAATGTCAGCAGGATCCTCAGACTCGGCACTCCACCACCTATCTTTCCTGCTGAAGCTGCTCCACTGTATAAAATAGTTAAATATTCATTGGACCAGAGAGTGAGAGAGAGAGAATGACTGTACATTATTGGTTTGGGCACTCACCTGAGAGATGGGAGATCAAACTTCACATCACTTCTCCACATCAGACTGGGGGGAAATTGAACTTGGGCTTCCCACATCCAAAGGGAGTGACCTAACCACTGGACAAAGGTTATAAGGCAGTCAGCCTAACAGGATTTCTTTGTCAGGATAATCAAGATGATGGTTTATTCGCTGCCTGCCTGGAAGGCTCTTCTCAGTTTTACTTTCTGCCTGTTTCACCTTCCAGGCAGACAGCTGGTATGCCAAAAAAATTCTTTTCAGATCTCCCAAGATGGAAATTCTGTGGAAATCCCTTCCCCCAATCAATCAATCAATTTACTTTTTCAACCTGATTCAGGATGATGATTCCCGCACCCCACTCATAAATGTGAACATTTTCATGGAAATACTTCCATGTTCTGGCCAGCTCTAATAATCAAAAGCCACACTGAAGGCCAAACTAAATCAAAAGTTGTATATGTTGGGGGTGGGAGAGGATTGCCCTTGTATTAAGGCTTTAATTCATTGCCTTAGAGACATCACTGAAATCATCATTAGCTATTCAAAGGATAAACCAAATAGAATTTTTTGCACCTGTGAATAAATATTCCCATAGACATGGCTCTCATCCCTTGCATTAGAAATATGGCTAAAAGATACCAGGAGTCAACAGGCAGTTTGGAAGTATATACGTGTGATTCAAATGTTTTAAACTTTTATTTTTATGGAAAGGGAGGGAAAGAGGCTATTGTGGATGGAAGACCTCCAGAAAAAAGTGCTGTCAGTCTCATTTCAGATCAGATTTCTCTGCATCTGAGGGAGGTAATGATTGCCTCAATTTTTTTTTGTTAAAAGACAGCATTAATTAACTTTTAGCACAACAGCTGTAATAGTCTTCTTTCCTCTTTTCGGCTCTTACAAACAATATTTTAATTTTCACCAAAACCTTTGCTGGTCACCTTTAACCCTAATTTATTCTACTCAGAGTGAAACCTGAAACCTGGTTCTATCTTCTAAGCAGTCCAAGATGAGAAGTAATTTGCACCTACCAAATCACTCATGTTCTTCTGATAAACCATTGATTTGCTCTGCCCAATATCCAGAAAAGATGTATTAAAGTGAACAATGATTAATGAAAAAGGAATAGCTATTGAGATCAAAAAAGCTTTTTAAACAATAACTTAGAATTTTGTCTGTGAATCAGGTGCTTGTGAAGTGTGCTCCTTTACAGCTGTGAACGCGGGAGTCCACCCTTTAACTTTTTTTATACTGCTCCACCACTGTGTTTCTATTCTGACCTGCTGAGACCATTTCTAGGAGTACCCATGTACATTTGTCTTCACTATTCATACTAATTCACCTCTTGGTCTCTCTCCAGTGAGTTTGAGTATCAAGGATAGCAATTAATGCCAGTTGTGGTGATTGTTCATATGATGTCACAGTCCACAAGGAACTGGAATGAGATAACGAAACTCATTCCACACAGGTAACCATAAAGTCATCATATGTCAGCAAGTACAAGTCAGTGTCTGCCTGGGCAGGAGAAAAATCAGCAAGTCTTTATTTTTTCACATTCCTCATAATTCATTTTATGTAATAAGTTTTCACTTTGTGGCTTATGAGCACCACTCACTGAATATGCTAAACTGTCAAATCTTTATCTCTGACATGTCCTTATCCTTTACACTACAGTTATTCTAACCAAAGCATTTTTGGTTGATGTCTGATAGCTAAATGGAATTGCTCATTTGTTTGGTTACAGATAAAGGTTTAAAAAAAAAATGTTCATACCAGGACGAAAATTATCCTTCACTAATGATTGAACAAGAGAACAATTATTCATTTTTTCTGTTTTTATGAATAAAGAAACAGTTCAAATTTTCCTTATTTAACCAACTTGATCACATGGACTAACAATTCAGGTCAGTTCATCAGCCTCTGTTGAGTTTAGAGGTAAAGTGAAAGGAGGGGATGGGGAAATAGTTGGAGAGACCTATGGTACACCAAAGGACTTCATTTTAAATCAGCTGAGGATTGGGAGCAAGGATCCCTACAGCATCCTTCACCATTAATTTGTGCTTTGGACTACTGAGATGAGAAGTATTTACCCAATGAACATTGGTGTAAAGATGTATGATAAATAAAATATAGTATTGTATTCTGGATATAAAACTGTGTAGGCCTGTTGATTATATTAAATCTGTGTAGGCCTGTAGATTAGAATACAGGCTAGTGAATCCATTCATAAGATCATGATGAATGAGAAATTTCTTACCTAATCATTTTCTTTCTATTAGCAGTTTCTCTCCAAATTCATTACTCATGGAATTCGGAGGCAATCCAATGTTGTTGCTGGAGTCTTCAGGACTGAGCTCTGCCTTTCAGCTGAGACCACCAGAAGAGTTCTTCCAGCTGTAGAAACACCGCAGTAACCAATTATTAACCTTAAGACAATATATGTGTCAGTCTACCTTTAGAGAAAATGTTTAATTTATATTCTTGTTATTTACAAGACTTCCAGGGTGGGTTGAATTTGGAGAGAAGCTGCTACCAAACAAAATTGTCAGGTAAGATTTTTTTCATTCTGTTGCACAGCTTCTCTCCTCATTCATTACTCATAGGAAGTAGCAAGCAGTGAATCCCAGCAGTAGGGAGGGAAAGGTTAAGCAGACTTTAATTATGATGGTAGAATAATGGGCAGGAATGGAAGTTCCCACATATAAAGCAAAAGCTTTATAAACTAAGGCATTACGTGGCAACAAATTCCAAATCACCATCCTACCAAAGAATGCCTCTGCAGAGGAATGGAAAATTATTTTGCAAATGTTCCTCAAGTGTGGCTCATACTCTTTTCCCTCAGTGCCTCTAGGGAATAGTTCCTCAGCTGCCTAGCATGCCAATTGTTGCAGGATTATTACATCTTGCCTGCAGCACCCTTGCGACCTTAAGGCCTTGTCATTTTGGACAGACTGGCGTATTAGTGTACAACTGGCGTATTTATTTTGTATGCTTGAGATACATTTTTAGAGCTCTAGGAATGCCTGTTTATGCCACAGCACTGCAAAGGTTAGAACAAAATGATGGAAGAACTATTTCCCTGGAAGTGTAGAAGAAGAACTTGAACAGACAGGTTTATGGAGCTATAAAAATAACCTTTTCCGCATAACAATGGCAGCATGTTCTTGTATGGGCATGGGAATTAATTCCAAACCTTGCCCTGTTGTAGGTAACAGGAACTAGAAAGGCCTGCCACAGGTTTGTCCAATTTGTCAGTGTGGTTAAGCTTGGCACCTGATACTCAAATGGAAGAACCAATGTGCCTGGCTACAATATGTTTCCCACATTTCTATGGTACTTGGTTGTAGGGCTCCAATCCAACCACCTGGAGTCTCTAGAGTAGCTGAGATCATCCGAATTTTGGGAGTGTTATTGTATTTGTATCACAATAGCATCTAGCAGTCATGGCCCCATTATACTGGGCACGCACAAAGAGGGACCCCTTCCCCAAAGTGTTTTCTGTTTCCTCTCACACCAGAAACATAAATCTGAAAAGATCAATTAATGAAATATCCTGGTTGAGTTCTGCCTGGGTACCAAACTGTATCAAAGGTTAATGGAGAATCCATGCTGAACTAAACTTCTCTTCCAGTGCTCAGGCTGTTAACTCTATACATTCCAGGTCTGTATGAAGGAATCCCTGCTTCAAGAGGGCTCTCTAGCAAGTCCAAAGTGCCTTCTGAGCTGATGGAAGACTAGGAAAAGGACGTTAACACTCCCTTTTCCTCTTTTCTGTATCTTTTTTGTGAACTGTCTTGAAAGGCAACCGATTCTTCTCTACCCGGGACATTTTTTTCCATTGCCTAGAGGATCTTTGACCTCTGGTTACATTACTCTCTTGTTTTGAAAGGGATAAGAACATTCATGCCTCAGTCATAAGCCAACTCCTAATGGGAAATAGAAGGGGATTTCCTCTGCAAGTATCATAATTGCCACTATGTGGTTTCTTGCGCTTTCCACTTGTGCAGCTGTTTCTGGCCACTTTCACAGACAGGATACTGGTCCCTATAGACCACGGGTTTTAAGTGGGGGGCCTTTAGCCCACTGGGGGGCTGCCATCCATTTCAGAGGGCCTGCCAAGCAGTACCCCATGGAGCTGAAGCCTCCAGCCCTGCAGGGGAAAACCCTGGAGCCCCCATCCTTTAGGGCAAAACCCTTGAGCCCCTCCTCCATCCCTGCAGGGCAGAAGGCTCCGCTGCAGTTGAAGCCCAGAGCCCCCTCCCAAGGCTCCAGAGCTTTTATACCACGTGGGGGAGGGGTTCTGAAAGAACAAGATTGAGACTCCCGCTATAGACCATGGATCTGATTCCATATGGTCCTGTTTGTGGGCTTTGCCTCTTTTTTTTAAGGCACCTGACAGATGTCAACATGAATTGAAATGATGCGTACTGTGTTATTTTAGAAATTTGTCTTCCAAGTACGCTTGCTTCCATGGTGAGTATGCAAGGGTCTTGATTGAAAGCTGGTGTCAAGGTGCAGGGCTTCTTCCCACCTTCCAAACACTCACTGGCACGTCCAGTCTCCTTTCAGAAGTTTTATCTTAAAACAGGCACACAAACAAACAAACAAACAAACAAACAAACAGAAACAGTCTTTTAACTCATTCCTTTTCTCTCAGTCTTTAGGACCACCCTTCCCAAGGGTCTCAGGTGCTTCTACTCCTGGTAGCTTTCCACTTCTCGTCAGCTCTGTGCCCTTCTTGGAGCAGTAACCCCAGGTCTGCTTCCCTGACCACCTGGCCCCTTACTCTACCAGAGAACTTAGCACCACTCTACCATTGCTATCCTTAGGCACACTATATCCCATTCCTTCCCCTTCCCATTTGTTCTCTTGCAGCCCTTTAGAAGCCTGAGGATAACCCACTCTACCATTGCTATCCAAGGCATACCATATCCCATTCCTTCCCCTTCCCATTTGTTCTCTTGCAGCCCTTTAGAAGCCTGAGGATAACCCAGACCTCTTTAATTGGCTGGATTGGGCTCACCTGCCCTGACACAGGGGAGTTGAGCCCAGTTCTACACACAGAGACCAGATAGCCTGTGCTAAACTTCCCCCATTTTCAGTGATACAAAAACATGTTTTTCTCTGTTCTTTTTACAAAAGCATTATTTATAACACTTCAGAACCCCCAAATTTCCCCAGACCAAACAAACCATTCCCTTTAGTCTTTTAACATATTACAAATGCCCTATACAACTTTTCACGTACAGTCTGCTAGGTATCAGAGTGCTCTCTCAGTCCCAGGGACCCTAGCACATTCTCTAAAGCACAAACTTATGGTCCCAGTTGCCCTAAGTCTTATGTATTGGGGTCAAGGTCATATCCCTAGCCTCACTGGATATAAGCAATACACAGTCCTATCTTCACCACCTGGACTTCAAGATCCCTGCATGCATAGGCCTGTCCATCTGAGTGTGCAGAGTTTATATCTCAGTCTTGAGGTCATGGATAAGGCTATGTTTTAGTCACAGGTATTTTTAGTAAAAGTTATGGACAGGTCATCGGCAGTAAAGAAAAATTCACGGCATGTGACCTCTCCATGAATTGTACTATACACTCCTGACTAAATCTTAGGTGCTCTGGGGTAGGCGGTGGCCCAGGGGCACTGTGGGTGCTCTGGGGAGGGTGGCCTGGGACACCACAGGTGCTCTGGGAGGTGTGGCCTGGGGTGCCACCAGTGCTCTGGGGAGTGGCATGCAGCCCAGGACTGACAGGCGCGGGACCCCCACTGCTTCTGGGGATGGGGTGGGTAGCAGTACACACCCTGGGACCCCTGCTGGTGCGGTGAGGGGGCGGTGGCCTGAGACAACTCTAGCAGCGACCGGTGCAGCTGGCTCAGGGCTGCTCAAGTTGCCCACGCTAGCCACTGCAGAAGTTATGGATGTCCCGGAAAGTCATGGAATCTGTGACCTCCGTGACAAACTCGCAGCCTTAGTCATGGACCATGAAAAGCGTTTTCTTTCCCCCTTGGTGAATTGGAGATCTGTCACGAGTTGTTCTCTCTTGTGCTTGAGGTTCTGTAACTCATGTTCTGCTGCTTCCAATCATTCTACAAGCTCCCCTGCCTCAGGAAAGGAGCCATAAAACAGGCACCTGCTACCTCCTTCCCTATACCGGAGCCCTTTTTTCACCCATAGCCTTCTTCTGGGCTTCTATTTGTTAGTGTGGCCCCATTTGAATCCCCATGCTAGCTGGCTTAATGGGGAGTCCAATCTGGGGACTCTGTTTACATCTGTACAGTACTCTGTTGGATTTGAAATTCATTTTGGATCTCCACAGCACCCTGGTGAGTTGGGGTCTCCATGGTCCCCTACTGAGGGTGGGACTCTGTTTGAGTACCCTGTTTAGTTCAAGATTCAGTCTGAGTCTCCACTGTCCTCCCTTCTCTGGTACTTTTCCCTATCGGGAAAGTTCTTTCTGCAGGATCAAAAATTGTTGCTTCTCAATTTCAGCTTCCTTCAAAACCTGGGCTCACTGTTGTTCTAAAGCCACTAGCTGGTTCATGATTTTCCCCTGTGAGGTGCTTAATTCATCCAACTCATGTTGGCACTTGCTAAGCTGGCCCCTCAGTCCTTGAGGATGGTAGTACTCTACACTGTGGCCTCCCTTGGCTGTCTTTTCTCCTGCCTCCAGTCCCCTTTCTTCCTTTTCTAGTCAATCCAGACCCCCTGGTCGGGGGCTGTTGTTCTAGTCCCTGCTGTATGAGTGTTGAGAACTAGTGTCCGAGGGAGCCCATGCATGAAAACAGCATTGCTATGGAAACATTTAATTCATGTACAATGGCTCCTTTATTTTTTCCCATGTCTGACAGCTGGAAATGTGTCCTTCGGCGATTCATCAACACCTGAAAGCAGACTTTCGGTGATAAGAGGGAAGAGAAAGAGAATGTGGGAGAACATGTTCACCAAGATAATGAACGCCTCCAGGACAACTGACGCAGAGCTGAAAGCATGGAGGTTTTCACTGTCTGAGAAGTTAGACATAGACATGGAGAGCGGGAAAGCTTCCAATGAATTAGAGCATGCGGCACAAGATCAGATGCTTCAAATTATGAGAAGACATGTTGAGGCATCTGGTTGAACTGCAGGAACTGAAGCAGGAGGGTAGAGTCCCTCGGCAGACCCTGGTGGACAGCCAGCCAGCATCGCCTGGCGCGGAATCACCATCACCCAAGAGTTCTATGAGGCATGGGCGAAAAGTCCATTATCCCTTTCACTTAACTCGGGGGAGGGTACAAGGAACAGAAGGCGCCCATGCACAGACCATTGATGGTCTGGAATGTGGTGTTATGTTGCACAGCTGAAAATGTTTCTCCCCTTCCAAGTTTACAAGCCCTTTTCCCCAAAGTTCCCTTTTCTTTCTGTTCTCCCTCTTTATTTATGTTTGTTAAATGAAGTAAATGGATTCGAGAAATAAATGTTCTTTCTTGAGTAGAAGCTGTGGGCTTGGGCAGGGAGTTGGCTTTACAGGGACAGTGATACAAGCCAGGTGAAGGTTTGGGAAAGCACAATGCAGACAAGCAGATCACATTACTGTGACTCATTATTGAAACAGCTTTTCAAAGTCTCGCGGTTATGCAGAGCCCCTTGCTGTGCTCTTCTTATTGCCCTGGTGTCTGGCTGCTCAAAAATGGCTGCCACGTGATCTGTCTCAACTGCCCACCCCTGCGGAAAATTTTCCCCCTTTTTTCACAGACATTATGGAGCACACAGCAGGCAGCTATAACCAGGGGGATGTTCTCTTCACTAAGGTCCAACCTTGTTAGTAAACTTCTCCAGCGCCCTTTCAAATGACCAAAAGCACATTCAACCACCATTCTGCACTTGCTGAGCCTATAGTTGAACCGTTCCTTACTGCTGTCCAGATGGCCAGTGTATGGCTTCATGAGCCATGGGAGAAAGGGGTAGACTGGGTCCCCCAGGATAACTATATGCATCTCAATGTCATCAATATTCATTTTGTGGTCTAGAAAGAAAGTCCCGATTGCAGCTTTTTGAACAGACCCGAGTGCCCAAAGATGCGCATGTCATGAACCTTTCCCAACCATCCTACTAGATGTCGGTGAAATGCCCCCTGTGATCCACCAGTGCTTGCAACACCATTTAAAAGTATTCCTTTTGGTTTATGTACTTTTTGGCAAGGTGGTCTGGTACCAAGATGGGGATATGGGTGCCATCTATCGCCCCACTGCAATTAGGGAACTCCATCGCAGCAAAACCATCCACTATGTCCTGCACATTTTCCAGATTCACTACCCTTCGTAGCAGAAGTCGATTAATGGCTCTGCATACTTGGAGCACAGCAGCTTCCATGGTTGATTTACCTACTCCAAATTGATTTCCCACTGACTGGTAACTGCCTAGTGTTGCAAGATTCCAAATAGCAATCACCACTCACTTCTCCGCTGTCAGAGCAGCTCTCAATTTTTGGGTTGCTGAACTGCAGGGCAGGGGAAAGCTCTGCACAAAGTTCCTGGAAGGTGGCCTTCTGCATTTGAAAGTTCTGCAGCCACTGCTCATCATCCCATACCTGCAAAACAATGCAGTCCCACCAGTCAGTGCTTGTTTCACAGGACAAGAAATGGTGCTCAACAGAATGCAGCTGCTCTGTGACTGCCAGCAGTAACTGTGAATTGTTTTTTTCAGTGGCTTGAAGCAGGGCTGCTTGCAGGACATCACTATGTTCCATGTGGTGGACCCCACTTCCGGTCTGGAAATACTGCAGGAGAAGGTGCAAGGTATTTGAGATGCTCGCAGCAAGAGTGCACAACTGAGCAGACTCCATGCTTCTGGGGTTATGGCATACACATGGCAGTTTTAAGGCATGGAAACCACTGGGCTGTTTGCCATTGAGCACAGTGCATCATGGGACGCCAATGCAATGTTCCCATTCTTCCCTGTTACAATGTTTTGGTCCCATGAGGCATTGCACAAACTTCCCAAAACACACTGCAGCCAGTTGCACTTTGGGATAGCTACCCACAATGCACTGCTTTGTGCATCTATACAGGTGCTGCTAGTGAGGACACACTCCATCAAGACAATGAGCATGGTGTGGCCAAGCACAATCGACTTTAATAATTCTGGGGCTTGAGGTCAAATTACATAAAGTTGACTTAATTTTGTAGTGTAGACAGGCCCTTAGATTCCTCCATGGTAACAACATCAAGCTTCCTTTGGACTGCTGAAAATTGAAGAGCTGGGAACCATTGGGAGGTCAGATAAAGCATCCTAACTTGTCCCTTTATTTTTTAGGCCCCAATTCACTGCTCTGCAACTTTAGTTTTAAATTGAAGTAGCACAGTGGTGAACAAGGTTCCAAAATGGAACTGCTCTGGTTAAGCTCCCACAAAGCTTCACAGTTTAGGAACCACAGAATTGCTGACTGCTTTTGCTCAGAATTTGGACTCAAATTATGGCAGCTTGATTCCTATAATTTATTCCACTTTAACACAAGTATAGCTCGAAGGTGAGATTTTCAAAAATTGCTCGCTCTTAGCCTAACTCTGCTTGCATTAAAGTCAATGTTAAAACTCTTCTTGACTTTAATGAGAGCAGAGTTAGGCAGACACTGAGTGAGCTTTTGATCATCACACTAGTAGGAGAATAAGATACCAGATCTTGCCCTGACCATTGCAGTGAGAGAGTGTCAGAATGCTGTATTGTAGCAGCTGATCTTTCAGGTCTTTTTCAATCAACACTTCCTTTGAAATAATTGGGAGTTTTGGGGTAATTAAAGTTGTGGAAATTGGGCCTGAAAAAAGCAGGGGTATTGGGTGAAGGACAAAAAAAGCATGGAGAAAAAATAGAGAGAGAAAAGAGAGGTTTCCAAGATAATCATAACTTTTCCTATTACATATTTATCCATTAAATTCACATCAATACTTGCAATGAAAGCATGATTCACTTACATTTCCTTCTGCCTGCTGTACTTAAAAAAATCTATTTTGGGGCCATCACTTAAAACATATTTGAGCTCATTTTTGTAGCTTGGAATTCTCTCAATTGTACTACCTGCTGTTTTCTTTCTCTCTTCTTTTTCAAAATATGTCTGGCTCCTTTGAAAATGTTTGAGTAGTGTAAGAAGGTAGTAAAGGAAATGTAACCTTGAAAATGCCCCAGAAAAGTTTTAATTGCCAGCTAAGATACTGTACGCACTTATGCGCTTGAGTAAATATAATAAGTTAAATGCATAAAAGTGTGTTTCTGCAGGATCAGGCGCCACATGTTTTGGAGTTTGTTTATTTAAAGTAGTTTAATTTACACAAAAAGAACGTGCACAGCGCTGGGTACAGATCAATGACATTCCATTGTAGCGAATGGAGCTATGCTGATTTACGACAGCTGAGAACTGGCCAAGATTTTTTGCATACTTTTCAGCCATTCTCAGCAGAATCTGAGTTTTCGTTAGTGATCTGAACACTGAAACACAGAATTTATGGAAAAGCCAGGTGGGTACAAATGTGTATATCCTGAAGATGTAAACACGTGATCCAGTTGGTAGAACTTTGATTCAGTTGTGTCCATAAATTCTTAAAGTTCTTAAAAAAAACATTCTTAGGACTTTGGCATTTTAAACTTTCCTGTCTGACAGTTACTGTTATTGCATTTTGAATGGTTCATTAGAAAATACATTTCTCACCTTCACTTTTTTTTAATTTGTTTTAGTTTTTGTTCTAGCTTTACATTTCTAATATATTCTTTGCTGTTCCAACTATGGATCATATTCCTAAATTCTTGGCACTCTCTAGGCTGAGTACTATTTTTTATACATTGTTGTAGTGGTTACTTATAGCCGGGGCTTTGGGGGGGGGGGGGTTTCTAATGCACTCAGGAGATCTCATTTTGATCCGAGCACTATCAATGAGACCAAGAATCTCTGCTTGTAGTGACGCCCCAGGTGTGTATTTGAACAGAAGGCACGCACTGTGCTGGTTAGATAATTAAATAATCCAAACAGATTTGTTGTCTTCAAAATACCCTGCAGTACATAAAAACAAATTCTTTACCATCATTGAGTTTGGGTTTGTTGGGGGTTTTTTGCTTGTTTTTTGTACAAAGGTTTGTGTACCCAAAACTTCCATTGCAGCCAGTGTGGGGGACAGGAGTTCTGGATGTGCAAAGAATGCAGGACCAGACACTTGATTGTTAACACAATTATTTCGGCAATTAAGGTACTGTTATTCCATTCTTTCTTTAAAAATGTATTTATCTCCTTTTTTCTGTTGCACAGCTTGTCTCCTCATTCATTACTCATGGGTTGATGCTCCCCGCCTGCGGAATTTGGAGGCAGTCCAATGTTATTCCCGGAGGCACCTGGACTAAAGTGCACCCTTTAGCTAGGCCACAAGATCTTCTGCATCTGGCAGTGGAACAGGTTGGCGGTTCAGCTTCTCCAGACCATTTCATGTTAAAATATTTATTTGAATTTATTTAGTGCAGTTTCAATTTATAATCTTGCACCTCCTCCTCCTCTGGAGTGGGTAATTAGCAGCGTGATTGTCTCAGCCACCTGGATCTGCCACTGCAGTGCCTCTCTTTCACACTCCTCTGCCCCCAGTCAGGCATGACAAAGCTGTCCTGAAAACACCTGGCTTAAATCTAAGTGGTGTTTCCTATGTCAGGCAGCACTTACAGGCTCTTCAGAGGGTGAATTATGCCCTGCCTGTTGCTAGCACGCTGACCTTTGCATTGCTAGGGCATGGGGCTGAGAGTCAGACCAGCCAGCTGACCCTTGTACTGCTAACCAAACAAGGGGCTCATTGTCTAGAGGTATGAGCCTCATTTGTGATAAGCAATGGATTTCAGCTTGGTGTCTACCAGCAAACCATGTCACACCCATGAATAGCCATTTTTCATCCGAAACAGATATCTTATGCATGCAAACTTGTTGATGAGGAGTTATTGGGAAAAACATTAGAGAAATTATGCACTGAGGTTACAGAGAAACCTCAACCCCCACTGTCAAAGCCATCGTATCAATCCATCAGTTGCTATCAAACACCATGGGTATCCAAGAAAGGACAGTTACTGTGACAGAGGGGAAAATCTACAGCAGAAGCTTCCAAAGAAACCAGATAAATTTTCCTCCAAACAAACAGAATCCTCCACATGAAAAAGACAAAGAACATTTGTGTGAGAGAGTTCACAATTCCTGTGCAGGGCTCTTCTTTCTGCTACATCCTTTGCACACACAATCTTAAATGCTTTGTGTTAGTCACAGATTACACATTACATACCTATACCCAGGTATAGACAACATGACAATTGGTATTGTATCCAACAAAACAGAACCATTCATAAAAGAACAGCTGCTGGAAAGGATTCATAGCCCCCAGTTCTACAAAAGCAAGAGAAGTTTTGATCCCAATGCAGAGAATTGCTCACCCAGAGATCAAAATAGAGATGGCTCTAGTTGTAATTTTACCATAATGGTAAAGATTTGCGAAGATCCAAAACTTCATTGCATCCATCATTTTCTGAGAGGTTATCAGCAGCCAATTATTTCCAGTGGCTACAATCCCTGGTGCCATGCATTAGCTTTATCCCCTGAGTGGATTTCTCAATACGCACCTGCTGAAATTCCTTCTGAGGACATAGAACCATACACTTGATACAATGCAAAATTAGGTGTCATTGTCTGATAACATCCAATGCCCCTATGTGGGCAGGTAAATTCAAACAACATTTTGAAAACCTACCCAACCATGACAGTTCATGGAAAATGTGGGCACCTTGATTGACCCTGATATAAGGGAAGAGTGAAGAGGATCTTTGGTGCTCGGTGAAGAGGAAAGCTGAAGTGACCCATCTAGTTTGGGGGATAGGATAAAGGAAAGATAGAAGAGGTGATCTGCCTGCTAGTCACAGAGACTCTGCAGACAGCTGTGATATAGTGGCAAAAAGAGAAGCAATAGCAGATTCAGGCCCGGCTCATGCAATTAATGAAGACTCAGCAGAAGCAGGAGGAGATTCCATTTTCTGCACAACCCAGAGATGGCAAGATGTTCATCTCCAATAGCGGAAATGGTTGCAGAACCTGAGAGCTTCTTAATGAGGATTTGATCCCTAAGCCCTTTAGCACCCATCAACCCTTAACCAGAGTGCAGGGCTACACAGGAAGACTAGGGCTTTAAAAAGCCCGCTCCTAAGTGACCAGAGGAACTAGTGAACAGGAGCAGCTAACATGGGAGTTTTGCAAGGGAGTTTACAGGAGGAGTGGGGGGGGGTAGGAGGGGCCACATACACTTACCATTCCTTAAACTTCTTTAAACTTAAAGCCAAAAACATAGTAAGAGAACCAAAAAAGAGCCACAGTGGCTAAAAAACAAAGCAAAAGAAGCAGTGAGAGGCAAAAAGGCATCCTTTAAAAAGTGTAAAGTAAATTCTAATGAGGAAAATAGAAAGGAGCATAAACTCTGGCAAATGAAGTGTAAAAATAAAATTAGGAAGGCCAAAAAAGAATTTGAAGAACAGCTAGCCAAAGCCTCAAATAGTAATATCAAAAGAATAATGTAAGTCCATCAGAAGCAGGAAGCCTGCTAAACAACCATTGGGGCCTCTGAACAATTGAGATGCTAAGGAGATGCTAAGGAGCACTCAAGAATGATAAGGCCATTTTGGAGAAAAGAAATGAAGTATTTGCATCTGTCTTCATGGTTGAGGATGTGAGGGAGATTCCAAAACCTAAGCCATTCTTTTTAGGTGACAAATCTGAGGAACTGTCCCAGACTGAGGTGTCATTAGAGGAGGTTTGGGAAAAAAATGATAAACTAAACAGTAATAAGTCATCAGGACCAGATGATATTCACCCAATGGTTCTGAGGAAACTCAAATGTGAAATTGCAGGACTACTAACTGTTATCTGTAACCTAGCATTTAAATCAGGTTCTGTACCAAATGAATGGAGGCTAGCTAATGTGACACCAATTTTTAAAATGGGCTCCAGAGGTGATCCCGGCAATTACAGGGCATTAAGCCTGACTTCAGTACTGGGCAAACTGGTTAAAACTATAGTAAAGAATATAAAGAACAGTGCAGCGGAGTTCAGAATGATCTCCAGAGTGGTCACAGATGAGCATTGTGGGACACCACCTGGAGGCCAATTAAGTCGAATTATGCAATGCTGCATCTGCACTACCTCGTAGTTGGCCCATGAAAATCGAACTAAACGCTATGCCTCTCGCCGAGGTGGATTACAGAAGTCAACATCAGAGGCGACTTAGGTCGACGTAAAGGACCCAGAAGTGTAGCCACATACATTGACACGTTGACTTAAGGCAGCTTCTTTGACCTAACTCTGTAGTGTAGACCAGGCCTAAGACTTTACTTTCTTGAGATATGATTGGCTAGGCTTATTTATGGGCATATCACCTCTGTTATAGATTATGTCTACACTGGAACTAAAGGTGTAATTTCCAGATCGAGTAGCTGACCAAGCTAAAAAGCTAAAAAAAATAGAAGTGTAGCTGCAGTTGCACAGGCAGCAGGAAGGGCTAGCCAAAATATAATCCCATCGGAAATCCTAGGAATGTATTTGGGGTGGCTAGCCCATACTGCTGCCTAAGCAGCAATGGCTACACTGCTATTTTTAGCACACTAGCTTGATCAGAACTAATGTGGGTATGTCTGCCTGAGCTGGAAATTACACCCTCAACTCCGCTGTAGACATACCCACAGAAGATCTTGGGTTCAGAGTTCCATGGTGCTGTCCAAGGTGCTGTATATTCAGATGAGATTTTATGTTCTCATGTCTCATGGAAGTTAAACATTCTGTGACACATTTCAAAAAGTCAGAGATGACTCTGTTGTCTTAACTGTTGTCCTCTTTCTTTATCTCTCTCTTTTTCTCTTGAAGGAAAAAGATTCTAATGTCCATAGCTGTGTGTTCAGCTATTACTAATGGTATAATGGCCACTTCAGTTGCCTACATAGTCAATAAACTACTTGTATTTTAACTCATTATATTTCAAGTGGTTTGTGATACCTTGAATATGAAAGATTCAATCTATACCAAAATGATATCATTTCATCCAGATATTTGATCACCTGATATTTCTCATCATGCAAATCTTGTTGGATACCATTTTATACCCATTGTTGTATATGTCAGGTGGAGTAAGAAACCATAAACCAGAGATTCTGTAACAATCTTTGAAAATTCTACTCCTTCATTCATGCAAGACAGGTAAACATATTTGTTTGGTTTTTGCGTGACCATCATCATCATGTTAAGGATGAAGGAGTAGATTTTATATCTGGGCTAGTAAATTTTTGGGACAGTTATGCAGGACTGCTCTACAATATATAATAGTTGGCATTACATGTCTACAACAAAAGAAATTACAAAGAAATTATCTGAACACTATGCAACCAGACTTATTTCTGTCCCAGATATATTTTTGTTCAATTTAACACAATAGCACAGTGGTTCTCAATCGGGGTAAATGTACTACTAGGGATACACAGAGGTCTTCCAGGGGATACATCAACTCATCTAGATATTTTACAACAGACTACATAAAAAGCACTAGCCAAGTCAGTACAAACTAAAATTTCATACAGACAATGACTTGTTTATAATTGCTTTATATGCTAGACACTGAAATGTAAGTACAGTATTTATATTCCAGTTGATTTATTTTATAATTCTATGGTAACAATGAGAAAGAGAGCCATTTTTCAGTAATAGTGTGCTGTGACACTTTTGTATTTTTATGTCCGATTTTGTAAGCAAGTAGTTTTTAAGTAAGGTGAAACTTGGGGGTACACAAGACAAATCAGGCTCCTGAAAGGCATACGGTAGTCTGGAAAGGTTGAGAGCCACTTCAGTAGCAAACACAATGTATTACTGACAAAAACTATGCTCCAACTACCAGCAATGCAAGCCATGTCAGTTTGGATGAGCTAAATATCCCCACCAAGATGTAGAATCATCATCCAAGGAGAGAGTTAATTTTTATAGTTTCCAAGTTTCATGGACAAAAAAATAAAAAACAAATTTTCAGCTGCATTAAGATCTTGGAAGAATCAGAGACAAAAGTCAAACTAATTATGTAATATATAAAATTCATTTGAAAATTATGTGAATGTGTAGGACATTATTTTCTTTCTGATAGCTGTCTGGAATTCCAGAATTCTTTTGCTAAACAGAACAGACTATAGAGAACGCAAAGTACCTGCTGAGTTACAGTTTTTTATCACTCAAGAGGTACTGCTGATAGCCAAGATTTTCAAACTTGGGTTCCTGACAGCCAGTGGCTTCACTAGATTCACACCAGTTTTGTATCAGGGCCTATGTCTTTCTTATCACGAACTACTTACGGTGAAATTCTGACTGTATTGAAATCAATGGGAGTTTTGGTATTGACTTCAAGAGAGCCAGGACTCAATCTCAGTCTTTCTATCTGAGGTATCTTCTTCCTTTCCTTCCTGGTCACATTGGTTAAAATTCCTTTACAAGTGCTAGAACCTGCATAGCCAGGTATCTGAAGTGTCTTCAGGATTTGTCTCTGAGCTTTTAGTTTATTACTAGATTTACAAAACCACTTAGTGTACTGTGATGGTGCAGGACAGGGAAAGAATCATAATTTATATTAAATCAAAAATGGCCTGAGCTATAAAAAAGCAAACACCTTTGAAGTTGTAGCATAATGACATATTTGTATTAAGTATCAGCAACTCTTTGACTTTATAATCTTAAGGCATTTTACTTTGACAAGTGTAGAAGGGATTTTTCTTTAGGTGTTCAATATTCCCTTGGTAAGTGAAAATACACTTGTGTTTCTCTTCTGACTTGGCAGAGCTCAGCAGTGCAACCGATATAAAAAAAGTCATAGGAGATGTTATATATTTATGTCAATCACCTCTTTTGATGACAAAGATAAATCTGTGGTATTTTTTCTCATGCACATTTATTATATATTGTGTTCTCACTTACACAAAGAGCAAATACTGCATATTTAATATAACTGATTAATCATCTATTCACTTTTATGACCTTTTCCTTTCCCCCTTGCTCTATTTTTTCCGCTGCCCAAGGGAAAAATTGCCATAAGTACAGGTGTGTTTGTAAAAGCCTTGTAAGCAGAAGTGTAGGCAGACTGCATATATTTGCTAATTATATTAACTGTAAAGCATAGTATAGGGCATATGCAAAATTATTTCCCCTTGATGACTGTTTGAACATGCTTGCTCATTAGGAACCATGTGACAAAATAAAAGATCTCTCCAAAAACCATATATGTATAAATGCAAAATCTTTCTGAGACCCTGATAAGATGGTAAAAGTTGCACAGACAGAGAAAAATGTTTGAAGTGTTTTGTGTGATGTTGTGCCAAGTGGCTTGACTTGTTAACTATTACATTTTTATGGTTGTTATTTCAGACTTTTGTAGTTGAAATAGTTGCACAGAAAACATTGAAGTGAAGGATGGATTTACAGAACCCTGAACTGTTGTTTCTTTTCAATTGATGTGGTCTCCACTAACAGCTGCCTTGTTGCAGGATAAATGGATTCTTTTGTTGTTGTTGTTCTGCTTTGTTTTAAACTTTATGAAAAGAAATTATTTGAAAATAACCCCATCTAAGGTAAAGTAATAAAATAATTAGATTTTGTTCCTATTTTTTTGTCCTGGTAACATATAATAAATGATGTATGCTAATTCTTAAACAGGAGAGTTTATTTGCTTCAGTCATTTAATTTAATAGGAAAAGAGTGACATATTATCAGAAAACAAAACAAAAACCTAAAGTAACAATATTTACTGTGATGTATGAAATTCTATTTGATTTGTATTTCTATATCCTTTTATTTAAAAGTATCTATCTGTAATTCTATTTACAAATCCTACAAAGGGCCCAAACTTAACGTCATTCTCAAATCAATGGCAAAACTAGCAATGGCATTAGTGGGAGCAGTTCTGGCCCAAAGACACCATCTGGATAAAAACTGAGGAACTTTCTACTGGTGTATTTAAAATGATTTGCTCATATAGCATATTTTCTTCATTTGTTGTCATTGGTTTACTGCTGTGGATATCTGCAAGAAAACAAGTTCTTGGCTAGAACCTCATCTATTGTACATTGCCATAGCCCCGTTGAAGTTAGTAGAGCAATGTCACTTTGCACAACTGAGAATATGGTACCGGATCTTTCTTTCTTTCTTTCTTTCTTTCTTTCTTTCTTTCTTTCTTTCTTTCTTTCTTTCTTTCACCAGACATAATAAATCTTATGTTCATGCAAGGTGCCAGATTGGCAGCCCAATGACTGAAGACTTCTGTTTCACCTGAGAACAGGTGGAGAAGGATCAGAAGTAGGACCTGTTTTCCCAAATACCTTCATGATTTGGACTGGAAGTACTCTCTTAAAGAATGAAAGGTCAGCTCTTATGCCCATTTAACTCTACACTTTCTACTCATATTACCTCTGAAGATGCCATCTACAGTCAGACATGGTGTTTTTCTGAAGTATGCAATTATCCAGTTGAGACCATCAGCATTTTTCATATAGTCACAGTTCAGCCATCAGATAAATAAATACTAATGACTCTCTGTCATTAATTCCCTGAGATTAATTTGAACCAGTAATCTAGAAATCAAAGGCTCTCCATCTCATTACCAGTCCTCTGAGACATTCAGTCCCTCATACCTTCTGGTTTTAAGTTTTTGTTTTTCTGGTCCTGCTGATTATACTTCACTTTTGGTCACCATAAACAGGCATTTGATTCTAGATCTCTGAGAAAATTTTGTACCACAGCTAAACTGGTAAAAAGTACTACTTCCCCATCCCCTTTTTTGCGAGAAGAGTATTTAGGAGCCTAAATCTAAAATATAGATGGCACTAAGATCCTCAAAACCCCCACTCAGCAAGCAAGCATGCACTCAGCCACCTCAGCGCAGGTGATCTGGTGCCTATTGTTGTGTATTGAGGACTATGTTGGAATTGCGAGCTAGCTCTTTAAGAGTGGGGGTGGGGTTCTGGTGCTGCTGGTTGCAGGCATGGGGGCTCTGTAGCGAGATGTGCAATCTGGGTGCAGCAGACAGCCTGGAAAAAGCCAGCCTAGAACAAGGTGGGCTGAGTTTAGCTTCTTTGCCTTAGGGAGCAACATGCTTTGTCTGTCTGTTTTTGGTTACTGTGTGTGAATTCTGGATTCTAAGAATAAAAGTAGTGTTATGTTGTAGCCTTCCTGAGGGAGTATTTGATGTTTTTTCTCTCACGTCCCTGCATGTACAGCATGAACATGACATCTGTCTCACACCTAATCCCCTGCCTATCTCACCTGCAGGGCCTGATCTGGTAGATGTGTTCAGAACATGCAAAAACTCACACAAAATGGCCACAGGAGGCACCTCTCTTTAGCCCACTGGTTAGGGCACTCACCTGGGGCATAACAGACACAGATTCAGTTTCCCCCTCTGCCTGATGTGGAGAAGGGATTTGAACACAGTTCTCCCACCTTTTAGGAGGGTACCCTAACTATGGATCTGTGGGGTAGTCTGGACTGGAAAGCTGTCCTGCTGAAATTATTTCTTTGGGCAGCAGGGGACCTAAAAGTTAGGCACTGCAATGATGAGCAGAGTTCAGCTCCTTAAACAGAGGGTGCTGACTTTGCTTTTCACTGATCCTTGAAATCCATCAGAATCCAAATTTCATGTTCTTTGGGACATCATGAAAAATGCCGTGATACAGTGTCCATCCCACACAAAGATCAGGTTGTTTGGACAATTAGCAGGCTGCACCTGGGGGAGAGCCCTAGCCTGAAAGGTTAATGGATGATGAAACCCAGCTGCACAAAGGGAGATTAAAACTGTATAAAGCCAGCAGGCCTAGAACAAAAGAGAAGATAGGGGAAGTAGTCTGCACTGACTTCCTAGGAGAAAGGAGGTACGTTTGGGTCTATTGAGTCTGGCAAGAAGCCAAAGAAATGAGTAGTCTACAGTTGCTCCCTAGGAGGAAGAAGTTTAGGCTGGTAAACCCAGAGGAGGGGGAGCTAGAAGATAGAGAAAGGAAGGAGTCCAGGGAAATAGGATCTGCAAGCAGACAGATTTGCTAGTTACAGGATCCCTGGAGTGGAACCCGGAGTAGTGTGCAGGCCTGGAAAATGACCCAGAACCTGGCTCTGGGCTGTAAGACTCTGTGGAGTGGCATAAGGACAGCTGATCCAGAAGGGTGTTGATACTCTAGAAGGGGAAGAGTATAATGACCTGGCTGGAGGCTGAGTCACAAAGAGGGAGCACCCCAAGTCTCACAGAGAGAGAAAGACAGCCAAAAGGAGCTGCTCTAGGAGTGGGTAGTAAACCCTGTGGCAGATGCATTCATTTAACTAATTTTTCTGAATAACAGCTTTGCTATGTTCTTTATTTATTAATGTTTAATATCTGCTTTAAGGGGTCTAGGTGCCAGGATGATAATCGGCGTAGACACTTATTACTATGAGTAGCAATGGCCTATAATTTCATGCATGGTTACTGTCAGGGTTCCCTCCCCACTGGGGTACAGATGTGGGGACCTCATGAAAGACCCCCTAAGCTTATTTCTACCAGCTTAGGTTAAAAACTTCCTCAAGGCACAAATCCTTCCTTGTCCTTGGATGAGTACTGATGCCACCACCAAGTGAGTTAGACAAAGATTCAGGAAAAGGACCACTTGGAATTCCTGTTTCCCCAAAATATCCCCCCAAGTCCCTTCATCTCTGGGGAGGCTTGGGAATAATCTACCAACCAGATAGGTAAACAAGGTGAGCACAGACCAGACCCTGGGGGTTTTAGGACACTAAAAACAGATCAGATTCTTAAAAAAAAACAAACAAACAAAAAAAAACAGAACTTTATTATGAAGAAAAAAAGGTAAAAGAAGCACTTCTGTAAAATCAGCATGGAAGGTAATTTTACAGGGTAATAATATTCAAAACACAGAGGATTCCCCTCTAGGCAAAACTTCAAAGTTACAAAAAAACTCCTCCCTCTTAGCACAGGGAAAATTCACAAGCTAAAACAAAAAATACTCTAACCCATTTCCTTGCTATTACTTACTATTTTTGTAATTTTAGATGTATCATTCAGTAGGAGCTGGATTACTTGCTTGGTCTCTCTCTTTGTCTCCCGAGAGAACAACAGCCCAAAACAAAAACCTTCTCCCACATATTTGAAAGTATCTTCTCCCCTTATTGGTCCTTTTGGTCAGGTGCCAACCAGGTTATCTGAGCTTTTTAACCCTTTACAGGTAAAGGATGGATTTTATGCTACCCTTAGCTGTATGTTTATGACAGTTCAGAGGTGAAAGTAAACCAGTACAACCCGGTACGGTGTACCGGTAAGAGCCAGTGCGCCGTACCAGGACCGGCTTTCCGAGAGGGCATTTTAAAGTCCTGGGGTAGCGGTGGCGGGGCTGCGGTGGGGATTTAAAGGGCTCTGAAGCTCCAGCCACTGCTACTGCCCCAGGGCCCTTTAAATCCCTGCCTGAGCCCTGCTGCCGAAGCCCTGGGGTAGCGGCGGCGGGGCTCCGGAGAGGATTTAAAGGGCCGGGGCGGTAGCAGCGGCTGGAGCCCTAAGCCCTTTAAATCCCCGCCTGAGCCCTGGAGCCCTCCAGCCACAGCTACTGCCCCGGGCCTTTAAATCCCCACTGGAGCCCTGTGCCAAAGCCCTGGGGTAGCAGCGGTGGGGCTCCAGCGGGCATTTAAAGGGCCGGGGCGGTAGCGGCGGCTGGAGCTCCAGGGCCCTTTAAATTCCTGATAGAGCCCGGCCACCGCTACCCCAGGGCTCGGGCAGCAGGGCTCAGGTGGGGATTTAAAGGGCTCGGGGCTCCGGCAGCTGCTACCACAGCGGAGGCCCAGGCCCTTTAAAGCTCTGCCAGAGCCCTAGGGTGGCAGTGGCAGCTGGGAGCCCCCAGGGCTCCTCAGTGATTTAAAGGGCCTGGGGCTCCGCTGCGGTAGCGGTAGCTGGAGCTCTGGGCCCTTTAAATCGCCCCCGAAGCCCGGGGCTCCCAGCTGCCTCTGCAGCTGGTAGCTCGGGGGTGATTTAAAGCACCCCGGGCTCCCAGCCGCCACTACCACAACTGGAGCCCTGGCCCTTTAAATCAAGATTTAAAGGGCCCGGGGATTTAAGGCCCTGCCTCTTCGGGTTGAGGACACACTCCCCTGCTCAGGACTCCAGCGAACCGGTAAGTCCTCTACCTTACTTTCACCCCTGTGACAGTTACACAATCACTCTCTCAAGGACCATTGTTATAATTACTGTACAGGACGGTATAATTTTGTAGTGTTTAGTCGTTGAGCCTGTAACCTTTGCACTTCAACAATTTGTCCACTCCCAGAGAAAATACCAAAATGTTACCTTTTGACAAATGTCATGAGAATCTGACATGATCTAATTTTCAGCACATGACTGCATTGCTATATTCCAGAGACCTTTAGTTATGACATCATAATCACTTCCATAGCAAACCGTTCCAGAGCTCTACAATACTCCCAAGATGTGATTCACAAAATGTCATAAAACAATTCACGGAAGCAGAAATAACCTTTATTTTGCAAAACTTAATCTAGCAAAAATTGTGACGTGTGCCAAACCAAGATACAAGGATGAGTTTTGTGTACCTGTAAATCCAATTTCCAAGAGTGAGGTTACGAGTCAAAATAAGATCCAAAAATAGATTTCTCAGCAATCTTGTCATTAAATTCAAATTCCCCTAATCTTCAAGATGGGAAGGCCAGATTTGAGATTCTGGGTTGACTCTGTCTCCCTCTTTTAACACATGCATACAGAGTTGTATCTCTGGAGCCTTGTGGGAAAGGGAAGGAGAAATTGCCTGACTTCTGCTATTTTGCACTGTACCTATTGATAGGTTAAAAGAGTCATTTCATTTCAGCTGACTATCTAGAAATTTAGCTTATCTAAAATCTATTGGCAGTTCCTGGCCCCTGCTCTGACTCCTCTGAGGATCCATCAGCGTCAGGACAACTCCTCCTTCTGTAACATAGGCACAGATCTATTTGAAATTGTCCCCCTCTTTGTTGTACCCCATCTTTCACTAGCATCCCACCCTACACATAGGCACACATTGAAAGATCCTACCTTGGGTCAAGCAGCTCTGGTAGTTTTTCTGCTGGACTCTGATGAATCCAACATTCTGTTTTTTACACATCATGGCATGTTGTAGCTCTACAGCACATAGGATTTAAATGTATCAGTGGCCGGACCAACAGAGAGGTTACCACCGCTTCCAAGTCCCATAATGAAGTCTTACAAACAAGGGATTTACAAGAAGATCACATAGAGCCAGTTGAGAACCTAATATAGGGAGGTTTACTGCATAGTTTTTTGGAATGGATTCTGGACGACTATTCAAGCGTTATGGGAAGGGAAGAAGGGAAAGAAAGGTATGAGGAAGAGAAGGAGGAAATAGATTAAGCCAGATAGAGGTGGGGAAGAGGTATTTGATTTGCTTCAGTATAACAACTAATAACAAATCTGTCTCCTAATGTGCTAAATATGTAAATTCAGGAAATGCATCCCAATAGCATAGTCTGATGTACCCAATAAAATACCATTACCTTATTTGTTTACAATATATATTTTATGGGTAAATGTTGCTATGATGTATGCAAAGTCTGGCTACAGCAAAGGGGTTAAACATAGATTTTTGTATTTTATTTTAAAATAAAGTGCCCCTCAAACTAGTTTTCTAAAGTGTTATATAGTAGAGCACGATAGGTAACTAAACATATGTTTTTACTCTCATTGGTCAGTTGTCTTCCAGGGATATATGCATCTATCCCTCTGGCTGGCTTTGTCATGTTTATGTATTCTCGCTTACAAAACTGTTCTCATTAGCTTGTAAGCGTCAAGGTCAATCTAAATTCAAGTACATTGAGGCCTATAGGAGGAAAGCATTTGACAATCAAGTAATGTAAGTCTTCCTACATTTCCTGAATCTTCCTGTGAGTGGAATATCATGAGAGGGAATGGTAAATTGAGTTTAGGTCACAGCTGGAAAATTAAGTCCTAACTAGAAAAGGAGGACTTGTGGCACCTTAGAGACTAACCAATTTATTAGAGCATAAGCTTTCGTGAGCTACAGCTCACTTCTTCAGATGCATATCGTGGAAACTGCAGCAGGCTTTATATATACACAGAGAATATGAAACAATACCTATTCCCACCCCACTGTCCTGCTGGTAATAGCTTATCTAAAGTGATTTCCAGCACAAATCCAGGTTTTCTCACCCTCCACCCCCTCACACAAATTCACTCTCCTGCTGGTGATAGCCCATCCAAAGTGATAACTCTTTACACAATGTGCATGACAATTAAGCTGGGCTATTTCCTGCATAAATCCAGGTTCTCACATCCCCCCCACCCCCATACACACACAAACTCACTCTCCTGCTGGTAATAGCTCATCCAAACTGACCACTCTTCAAGTTAAAATCCAAGTTAAACCAGAACATCTGGGGGGGGGGGGGGTAGGAAAAAACAAGAGGAAACAGGCTACCTTGCATAATGACTTAGCCACTCCAAGTCTCTATTTAAGCCTAAATTAATAGTATCCAATTTGCAAATGAATTCCAATTCAGCAGTTTCTCGCTGGAGTCTGGATTTGAAGTTTTTTTGTTTTAAGATAGCGACCTTCATGTCTGTGATCGCGTGACCAGAGAGATTGAAGTGTTCTCCGACTGGTTTATGGTTTATGGTTTATCTCTGTCAAGCTTTCTTACAACTACAATACCCACCTGCAGAAGTAAAGAAACAGATTGATAGAGCCAGAAGAGTTCCCAGAAGTTACCTACTACAGGACAGGCCTAACAAAGAAAATAACAGAACGCCACTAGCCGTCACCTTCAGCCCCCAACTAAAACCCCTCCAACGCATTATTAAGGATCTACAACCTATCCTAAAGGATGACCCAACACTCTCACAAATCTTGGGAGACAGGCCAGTCCTTGCCTACAGACAGCCCCGCAACCTGAAGCAAATACTCACCAACAACCACATACCACACAACAGAACCACTAACCCAGGAACTTATCCTTGCAACAAAGCCCGTTGCCAACTGTGCCCACATATCTATTCAGGGGACACCATCACAGGGCCTAATAACATCAGCCACACTATCAGAGGCTCGTTCACCTGCACATCCACCAATGTGATATATGCCATCATGTGCCAGCAATGCCCCTCTGCCATGTACATTGGTCAAACTGGACAGTCTCTACGTAAAAGAATAAATGGACACAAATCAGATGTCAAGAATTATAACATTCATAAACCAGTCGGAGAACACTTCAATCTCTCTGGTCACGCGATCACAGACATGAAGGTCGCTATCTTAAAACAAAAAAACTTCAAATCCAGACTCCAGCGAGAAACTGCTGAATTGGAATTCATTTGCAAATTGGATACTATTAATTTAGGCTTAAATAGAGACTTGGAGTGGCTAAGTCATTATGCAAGGTAGCCTGTTTCCTCTTGTTTTTTCCTACCCCCCCCCCCCAGATGTTCTGGTTTAACTTGGATTTTAACTTGAAGAGTGGTCAGTTTGGATGAGCTATTACCAGCAGGAGAGTGAGTTTGTGTGTGTATGGGGGTGGGGGGGATGTGAGAACCTGGATTTATGCAGGAAATAGCCCAGCTTAATTGTCATGCACATTGTGTAAAGAGTTATCACTTTGGATGGGCTATCACCAGCAGGAGAGTGAATTTGTGTGGGGGGGTGGAGGGTGAGAAAACCTGGATTTGTGCTGGAAATCACTTTAGATAAGCTATTACCAGCAGGACAGTGGGGTGGGAATAGGTATTGTTTCATATTCTCTGTGTATATATAAAGCCTGCTGCAGTTTCCACGATATGCATCTGAAGAAGTGAGCTGTAGCTCACGAAAGCTTATGCTCTAATAAATTGGTTAGTCTCTAAGGTGCCACAAGTCCTCCTTTTCTTTTTGCGAATACAGACTAACACGGCTGTTACTCTGAAATAAGTCCTAACTGACTTCAGAAAAGCCAAAAAAAATATACCTCTAAACAGTGTAAGGCATATTAGTGGACACTACAATCAAGATTTTCCAATTTGGGTGCATACAGTTGCATGCATATATTTATATATGTCAAATTTATGCACATAAACAATAGTTGTGCTATGGGAAGTCTGGGATACCAACACCAGAGAGGTCCATTAGGTATTTGTGGGCACACATGGCCAATTAGCTAATTACCCATATTTGCGCACCTAAGAAAGATATGCATAAATGTCTTCACACAACAGCATTCACCTGCCAATGAATATCTTGCAAAATAAAGTGACTTAAATACATAAATTTGAGGAAGTTGCAGTTGACTTTAGTAGTAGGATTTGTTTCTTTCTGCCACTATCAATGCAGTTAGAACCCACCTCTCTCAAATTATTACTTCCCTCTATTTTTCAAGAATTGCAACACCAGAAAATATCTTGTAATATTGCCTCAATACACAGTGAGACTTGCCCCCAGAACTAAGCAATATGTCACCTAGATTATAAAGAAAAGATATATATATATATATAAATATATTTGTAAATGTATCAGTCTATTCAAACTAAGTCAAAGCTAGAGTAGGCTCTGCCATGATGAAACCTTTAGAGATGACCACTTCTCTTCATTGACTATGCTGTATGTGATTGAACCTAGCGGCAGTATTGGGTTATGTGAACTTTACCACAACTACTGTTTCTCACAGAAATGACATGATTTGAAAGTATTTGCTTTTTCCTGGCCCTTATGTGGGGTCCTTCCCAGTATAGTCTGGACCCAAATTATTTTTGGAAATACACAATGCATCTTTAATTAAAAGTAATACCCATTTCCCACAATTCCATTCTAAAAGATCTATATCTTTACAAGAGATGTTACCCAATATAAACAGTTGTTAATAGTTTTAATAAAACAGTGTTTTGAACATGGTCACGTACTGCCAGATCTCACATAAGCTTATCATACCATTCTTATGTACACTATGGTCCTGGTTGTCTTTACACTAAGGCAGTGTGTAAACAGGCATGAAAGTTTTACACTCACCTTGAAGTCAAAGGGAGTTGAGTACCTAGACACATCTGAAAATCCCCCTAGACACTTATCTGCATCTTTAGGCACCTGAATATGTTTAAAAACCTGCCCCGGTAGCCCAGATTTTCGAAGGTATTTAAGTGTTGCTGCACTGAGCACTGCAACACCTAGCAATTCTAGGATTCTAAACCTCATTTTCAAAATGGACGTAGGCATTTAGGATAGCCAATGAGATTTAGTCTCTTCAGTGTCTAATTTAGTCTTGAAAATGAGATTTAGAATCCTAAAACTGCTAGGTGTTGCAAGTCTGAGTGCAGCATGCCTAAATACATTTAAAAATCCTAGGTCTAAGTGCCCAAGTCACTATAGAAAATGAGATTTATGGGACCGCTCTTGAAGGATTTAGGCACCTAACTGCTTAACCACTTTTGAAATTCCCACTAGGCTCCTGTCTGCATATTTAGGCACCTAAATACATTTGCTAATACCTTTGCAAATTGAGCCTAAGTCCCAGATCTTTAAATATATTTTGGTACCTAAATCACTTTTGACTTAGTATAGCTAATGCACCTAAAGAGCCTAATAATAATTCACTGTTCAAGTTAATGTAATGCTTTGCTTTGTCTTTTCTATAAGTTACTGAAACATTCTTGTGGTTCTAAGACTTATCTAAGTTTAGTTCAGCCTGGCTGAGAGATCTGTTTCCTTTTTTGTTCTTGGAAAAATGATTATTTAAAATCTATTGTACAGTCCTGTACCTACTGGAATATTGCAAAATTATTCAAGTGCTTTCCATCTCTATGAAGTTAATTTTGTTACCTCCAAAATGGTTGTTTTCTTGGATTGCTTTTTTAAAGTAACAAATTGATAAGTAATGCTTAATTTAAGAAAAACACGAGAATTTATTGCTAAATTAGTTATAGGCTCATTGAAAGTAGTCAGACATTGTAGGATATATTAATCTGGTGTGGGGACAATAAAGTTAATGGTACTTATGTGGCTAAAGCAATAACCTGATTAAAGAATATGCACTTGTATGATAAAGGTTTATAAATATTTGTGGTAATCAACTGATACAAATTCAGTCACATGTCAAAAGGAATCCACTGGGTCATCTTGTATAATAATCATAAGCCATTTTACAAGGGTGTTCAAAGTAACTTATTTTATTTTCATCAGGTATAAACATATGACCCATAAAATGTTATTTTTAGAGACATATTAGATTAAAAGATCAATCTCATAGCTTTCTCTTTTTTTTAATAGACAATTTGCCATGCTCAGTAAACATTAGCAGGGCCGGAAAGCGAAATAATATCAATTATACAGTATCTAGATTATAAACTCAGAATGATTCACAACTTTCCTTTAAAATTTACATTAGTCATATCCGCAGTGAGAAATAGCTTTTGCTCCCAACTCCCTGCACAAATTAGAGAAGTTAGATTTGAAGAGTTCCATCACGGAACAGAAGTTACATCAACATTAGGAAGTTATAAATGACCTCAGGCTCTATTTAGTACAACAAGATGGGAGAACTTGTAGTTCTGCTTCTCTGTAAGAATCAGTTTGCCAGGATTTCTCATTCCTGAGTTTTGTGCTCTTCAGTGTGAGACAAGTGGAATTCTCTAAGGTTTTTGGTCCTTATAGGAAGCAATAATGGGGTTGAATCCTGCATCACCCAGGTTTCTAAGTACCTTCCTTGGAATCTTCCAGTCAATGTTTGATTATATGATAAGTAGATGTTCCCACAGGAATAATTTAGCCATTTTAAAAAGAGAGAGAGAGAGAGAGAGATGCCTGCCTTAAATAGAACAATTGAAAACTGACTTTAAAGATAAACATCACCTCCCAAAATTCCCTTCCATATTCTTATGGGAAGATAGTGGGGGGGAGTAAAAATTCCTGCCAGAATATAATCATCATTCTCCAAAAATGACAAAGTAATTTCCCCTGTGCTGAAGATACCATCTGGGCAAGATTTCTAATCCTGAAGAATAAGTAGTTCAAAATATATCACAAAAGAAATAGCACACCCATAAAAAGTTGAATGGACAGCCAAAAACTAGGCCAGTGCCAACAAAGTGACCAAGAAATTGGTGTAGGGTGGATTTTTTTCATAAGAGAGTAAAAATACTTACCAAAAATGTTGGGTGAAATCCTTGTTCCATTGAAGTTAATGGGAGTTTCGCCATTGACTTTCATTCATTCATCCACACTCCATTAGTAGCCTGTAAGATATCTCCAAACCCAAAAACCTCAACAAATTGGCCAGCTCACACAAGGGACAGTCTTAATGAAGCAACATTCTAACAGGTTGGAAGGATTCTCCTACTCTGACTTGGAGTGGCAAAATGAAGCGGGATACCTCACTAGAGCTTGAATCCATGCAACAGTAATTTATAAATGAAAGGCTACAACGTGAGTAATCTGAATCATCAAAATGGGAAGGATCTGTGAAGTGCATCTCAATGTGACTGACCAACCAACATGTATCTTTTCTCTTCAAATATTTTGTTTATACTTCACACCATGAATGGGGGCTGCAAAAGTATAATAAATACAACTGGATGCAAAACAATGTCAGACAGATCAAATAAAATGAAATTGCACATTGATAAAAGTAATGTATCTAGTTTTTTGTCTAAATGCTCCAAAATGCCATATAGCTTGTGTATGGTCATAGGGGAAGTTTTCTGATATTTCTGTTAATTCCAAATCTTCATAAATGACAAATATTCTAGAATATCTTTTGATAAGAGTTTGGCCATTCAGCTGGAGAGTACTAATCTTTTTGTCGGACTGGGCTTTGATTGTCAAATGTACTTTCTACTTATACTCTAATAACAAATACCAGAAATGCTCACAGCTACAGTGGGTGCACTCCAGGTTCATTCCGAGTCTACAGACTTCCTGTTTTTAGTATCAGGAATATATTTGAAATCTGTAATATCTCTAAAATAAGAATACATTGTTTAAATGTGCCAACTGTACTTCAGTTATCAGAGCACACTTAGAAGGCTTTATATGTTTTGTTAGCCTTTTCATCATTAGATTGCTCTACAGCCAGACCCCCTGACTGTTTACAGACTAGACTCTATAGCAGGCAAACTGAATCATCAGCACTGCTGATGATTGCATTGCTACTATAAGGATCCATTTTTGCAAACCTTTCTTGTGTGAGTGCATACTGTTGAACTCAGTGGGACTTGTGACTACTCTGCAAGATAAAGTTGGCAGAATTGGGTCCTTGATTTGGAATGTCCAGTTGTCATAAATATAAAGGGAAGGGTAAACACCTTTGAAATCCCTCCTGGCCAGAGGAAAAACCCTTTCACCTGTAAAGGGTTAAGAAGCTAGGATAAACTCGCCGGTACCTGACCAAAATGACCTATGAGAAGACAAGATACTTTCAAAGCTGGAGGCGGGAGAAACAAAGGTTCTCTCTGTCTGTGTGATGTTTTTGCCGGGGACAGAACAGGAACGGAGTCTTAGAACTTAGTAAGTAATCTAGCTAGGTATGTGTTAGATGCTGATTCCTTTAAATGGCTGAGAAAATAAGCTGTGCTGAATGGAATGTAGATTCCTGTTTTTGTGTCTTTTTGTAACTTAAGGTTTTGCCTGGAGGGATTCTCTGTGTTTTGAATCTAATTACCCTGTAAGGTATTTACCATCCTGATTTTACAAAGGTGATCCTTTTTACTTTTTCTTCTATTAAAATTCTTCTTTTAAGAATCTGATTGCTTGTTCATTGTTCTTAAGATCCAAGGGTTTGGGTCTGTGTTATCCTATGCAAATCGGTGAGGATTTTTATCAAGCCTTCCCCAGGAAAGCGGGTGTAAGAGTTGGGAGGATTTTGGGGGGAAAGATGTTTCCAAACACTCTTTCCCAGTAATATACCAGTTAGACGTTTGGTGGTGGCAGCGATAAAGTCCAAGGGCAAAAGGTAAAATAGTTTGTACCTTGGGGAAGTTTTAACCTAAGCTGGTAAAAATAAGCTTAGGGAGTTTTCATGCAGGTGCCCACATCTGTACTGTAGAGCTCAGAGTGGGGAAGGAACCTTGACACCAGTCAAAATATAAGTTAGGTTGTTTGTGCATTACTAACTGCTCTATCCTGCAGTGTAGTGCTTACCGAGGCAAAGATCTTATTGAAACCAGAGGGTGTTTTGCCAGGGAAGTACTGTGCTGTAGGCCAGCCCTCAATGCTTTATCATTAGGTTTTCACTGGCAGTCAGTAAACTCTCTTTCTGTATTTTAACAGAAAGGGAACCACTTATTAGAAATCAGACCCTCTTGTAGGCTTTCTTTGTGCAGTGTTCATAAGTTCTGGAACCTGATTCTAGGGAATTGTGGCATCTTTCAGGCTCTCCCTATCGTCTTACTTTCCAAAACGCTAGCCAAAGGCCAAGGGAAAAATATATCAAATGGTAGTCAATGGCACTTTCTTTCAGTTTGGCCCTTGTTTCAGTGGAAGTCTTTGGGTGAAATCCTCAGCCCTGCTCTGACCAATAAACATTGGGTAAGGGGGACCTAAAAGCCATATATCCAGTGTCTGGAGATTTTCCCCAGTGCAAGCACTCTGGAAGCTATAAGGATGCCTTCTGAGGACCCACTGGTAAGTTCTGCCACAGGTGTACTGGGGGCAAAAGGGGCATATCAAGGGTGGAGCCATAGCATGAAGTACAGCAGAATTTCTTGCCAATACTGCATAGCACAGCCCAGAAAAGTTACCATAACTTAGAGATCCCCTCTCCACCCCAAAGCAGGCTCCTCCAGCCTCAGGATCAGGAGTGTACAAAGGTGGTTTAAAGCCAGAATGACTCCTTGTCACAGGGTGGGCTAGCCTGTTAAGGGGAACTGGTCTCAGTCCCACTTGTGCCTAGTTATCCAATCCCAGATGATGGAGTTGTGCTTGGGCTGATGGCTGGGTCATGAGACCTGGTTCACCTGAAGTGGGGCTCCCTATAAGAGTGAGCCTGTTGCAGTAGGGAGTAGAGGAGGGGAAATCATTTGCAATGAGTAGGAGAGTGACTCTATGGAAAGGTCTGACTGGAGCTACCTGCAGTGAGCAGTAAGAGCTGAAGCCTTAAATGGAAGAGGGTTGGCAAAGTACCAGACAGCAGGACCTGGGTTTTTACTTGAGCCCAGCAAGTAGCTGAAGAAACTAGAGTTGGGACAGACTCCCTAATTTAACTTGACACTTGATCATTCATATGTTGATGAACTAAACCAGAACAGATGTTGGTAAGAACAAGGAAGGGAAACAACATGGTGTTAGGGTCTGATGCTGGAAATGGGTAATACCCTGTTACATACCCCCTCTCTTTAGGCTGTGAGTTCTGTTCTGCACTTTTTAGAGGTGCAGCACAGTATCTTAACCTCTCTCTTCCCTCTGTATAGACCGGGGTGGGCAAACTACAGCCCGCGGACTGGATTCGGCCCATCAGGGCTTTGGATCCAGCAGGATTGCCCCCTGTGATGCCGTAGGCCCCAAGCCACTCTCAGAAGTGGCTGGCACTACATACCTGCGGCCGGGGGGGCGGGGGACGGGGGACAGAGGGCTCTGTGCATTGCCCTTGCCTCCAGGAACTGCCCCCCGCAGCTCCCATTGGCTAGGAATGGGGAACTGCAGCCGATGGAAGCTTTGGGGGAGGTACCTGGAGGTGTGGCAAGGGCAGAGCGTGGAGTCCTGTGCCCCCCTCCCCCAGAGGCCGCACAGGGACGTGGTTCCAGCTGCTTCCCAGAGCGGCGCGGCATGGGACCAGGGCAGGCAGGCAGGGAGTCTGCCCTGGCCCCGGTGCGCGCCACTGCCACCCTGGAGCCGCTTTAGGTAAGCAGCGCTGAGACAGAGCCTGAACCCCTCCTGCACCCTATCCCACAACTCCCTGCCTGCACCTCACACCCCTTCTGTACCCCAACCCGCTGCCCTGAGCCCCCTGTCACACCCCACAGCCCTTCTGCACCCCAACCCCCTGCCCTGAGCTTCTTCCCACAGTCCTCACCCCTCCTGCACCCCTGTCCTGAGCCCCTGCCTGCACTCCGCACCCCTCCTGCACCCCAACCCCCTTCCCTGAGCCCCCTCATACATCCTATACCACTCCTCTGCCCCAATCCCTTCCCCTGAGCCGTTCCTGAACACCACACCCCCTCCCACACCCTGCACTCCTTTACGCTCCCCAACCCCCTGCCCTGCATACAATTTCCCCACCCAGATGTAGCCTTTGGCCCAAAAAGTTTGTCCACCCCTAGTTTAGACCCTTATTAACAGGTTGATCAGAGAGCAGAAAAACAAAGGGGAAAAAAGCAAACAGTGGTGTTCTAGATCCCATTGCATTTTCCACTTTGTCCAATTCATTAGTTAGATGGACAGTGTTAAATAATACTGAAATTGCTTCTCTTGTTGACTTGTCCAGTGTTAATGTCACCTCCCCAACAAATAGCTTTGGATTTACTACAATTACAACTCCAAAAAGTCCCTAATAAGATATTTATTTCAGTGACAACTTTCTTCTACAGGGAAATGCTAAAAAGAAAAAATGGACCATTCATCTCTAGATCAGTTCTCCCTCTACTCATTTTTTACTTTTTTTCTCTCTGGATTCCTACTAAGGTATACAGCATCCCCGCTCCAAATATTCTCTCCTAGCCCTCTTCAACGCAGCCAGCCTCTTCTTGCTTCTTGCTGGCATAAGATTCTTCAGTGAAGGACAAGAAACAGTGTAACTCCACTATCATACCTCTTGATACCAGTCAGCTCTGTGTCCGTGGGGAACCAGGGCGCAGTATCCAGCCTATCTGACTCATGAAAGACACCGCCCCCTCAGCCTCTGCTTGAACCAAAACCGGTCAGAGAAAAGACTTACAGAAAGCACTAAAAGGCAGTGGGAAACTCACCTAAACCCCTCCTGACAAGGGTGACAGGATTAAGACAACTCCCCTAGCCTCATCTGCATCAAAGATGGGACAGGGAGGCAGCTCCATTAGCATACAGAATGGAGAAGAGAGGTTCCAAGACAAGAACCGCACTGAACTCTGGGACCAGAAAAGCAGGGAAGCACTGCATGATGGGGAATCTCTGCTCCACATGTTAATGAACCTATGCCTGCACACACCCAGCTCAGCAGTTATCAGACCAATTCTAGTGATGAATCCTTGATTGATATTCAAAGTACTGAAGCAACCTAATTGCATTGAGAGCTCCCTGGAAGGAACACCACCCATAGCTAGGAGTGATCAGCTCCTATTGTCTAGCCTAAAGAAAACCCTTGAGTCATTAGTTTACCCATAAACAAATCTAGTGTTCTGCCTTGAACCATTGTTGTTTCCCTACAAAATACCCCTACCCATGCTCAAGTAAGTGTTCTGATGCATAGATCCAAACTCTGCATCAGTTCCCCTGGGATTTCATCTTCTCCCGACTGATCATGCTGAGGGCTCTGCCTGTCTCCAGCACTCAGGACCCTGAGCTACTACCATCACCTGGGAACCCCAACCAGTTCAAGCTTCATGGAGTGGTGAGACCACATATCTCTCTCTCTCTCTCTCTCTCTGTTTTCTTTTCTACCTCAGGTATAACTTTTTAACCATGACTTGTTTGATCAGGTATAGTTTTCTATATATGGCATTTGTAATCTTTTATAATGTAACTGGTTATGTTTGTTTAGGCTCTCCTTGTGTGATTATCACTATTATTCAATAAATAACTTTTATGGTTAAGCTGGTTGCTTCCCTCTCTGAACTTTACTCTTTTGTGTTTTTGGCTTCCCCATTTACTCTGTAGCAACACTTCTCTTACCTAAGCTAAAGATTTCTGTAGTGCCCAAAATCCTGTGGGGTTTGCTCATCAAGTGGGTTACTACCAAAACAACTATAATGTGAAAGTGGGGAAAGGGACGTGCTGAACTTGTGACATACAAGGGTGGAAGCTTGGAGGTGCTGCTCGACCCAGTCTGCTGAGTCCAGGGTCATATAAGGGTGGCAGCCTGGAAGTGCTGTTCGACCCAGCCTGCTCAAGCTTACTCTATTCCGGTGTTGTACCTGTGGCATATAAGGGTGGCAGCTTGGAAGTGCTGCTTGGCCCAGCCTCTTGAAGCCAGGGGCATATAAGTGTGGCAGCTTGGAAATCCTGCTTGACCCAGCCCACTGAGTCCAGAGACATATGAGGGGGTCAACTTGAGAGTGCTGAGTGACCTGGTTCACTCAGACTTGCTCTGTGTGTGTTCATCTGATTCTGGGGCTGGAGGAACCCAGCCCTGGGGAACCTAGATCCTGCAGGATAGCTCCACTGGGAGGGGACTTGCAGAAGGGGGGAGTAGAGCTCCACATTAATACACAAGTGACACAAGCCGTACATTAATAGAATTACAGAAACAACCGCCCCCCACCCCAAGAAGAGTAACCCTAATAAATGAGCATACCCCAAAGTAACGGGAAAATCTGGTAACACTTTCCCTGACATTCTCCCCACTTCCCCTTATACCCAGCCTGAGGTTGGAAGTGGCCAGCACAGGAAGCAGCCGAGTCCCCCTGCACTGCTTACACAGTGCAAAGTGGTCTTAGCAGGCTTGGGAGAATCAGCCCTTTTCCTTAAAAGGTTGAGGATCTTTGATAGACAGCAAAACATTCCATAAAGCTGAAAACTTTTGTCCTTATTTGTTACGTTATTTATATTATAATAGATGAATTCATTGGTCCATCAATCCTAGGCCAATATCCCCCCTCTGGCAATGCCCAGTACCTACTGCTTCGGAGGGAAGTAAAAATACCCCCACACTATGTGCAGCTGGGTGTGCAATGTTGTACAGAGGGAACGATTTCCATCCTGACCCTGAGAGGCACAGAGTTTGCACACTGAAGCATCAGATTCCATTCCCCGATCCAGAGTTTGCACAATTGCAAATGTTATTCTCAGTTATAAAATTATACAGCCCTTCTTAAAATTCAGCCAGTGAGCCAAATTCTTGCTAACTATCTAGAAAACTGGGTTAGATCTTTTTAATTCTGTCAGATGAAACTGAAAGGCACATGGTCTCTCAAAACTGTCTTCTGCCATGCTGCATACATGAATAAAAACATCTGCAGATTACACCCATGTGATCAGATGCCATAAAGACATGGTATGAAGGATCATCCTTTTATCCTTCATAATCTCCTCCCCTTGCCGCTCAGATAAAGCTTTGAGTTCTGAAGCTTTTGAATGAGACAACATAATCCTGCTGGACTCCCACTGTACAGGCAATGTGACACAACAAGACAGTGGAAGTAAAATAGAATATAATTTAAGGCCCTAAATTGCCATTGCACTCATTTTTCTATATGGGGCTCAAACAGCATGTTGCAATCTGGTTGTTGCTAAATGCACATCAAATGTAGGTGCTGTTCTACATTTAAACAAATATCCTGTTTAAAAAGCAATTAAGGGCCTATAATAGAACTTGGTTTTCATTTGCATGTGTTTCATCCAGATGACATGAAAGATAAAAACTCACTTTTACTGATTTATTTTATAAGAACATTATAGAATTTAGAAGGAAAATGATATATAATCAGGAAATCCATGATGTATATGCTTAATGTCCTCAGTTAAGAGCATAAAACCCAAGGTCGTTGGGTTTTTTGAGCAGCTTATTCAAGGATTTCACTGGCTGGTAGCACATTTATTTTCAAGTTAAGAACCGCCATTTCCATTAAGCTTAAGGGGATACACATAAGTTATAGCATCAGCCATAAACTTTGCAGTATTTTTCCACATGAGAATTAATTTCATAGTTCACTGAGAATCCCTGTTTGCCCCAATGATGGTATTGAAAGTGAATATTTGATATTAAAACTTTAAGAGCTTAAACACTCAGAAATATGCTTTGCCAAAAGCATTGGAACCAGCTTTTGTGTGTACTGTAGTTATGAGGTTTGTATAGTTCACCTATATACAAGTAAGACTGTCAACTAGGAGCACTGTGAATTTCAGTACCAGTGATGCCCATGTTCCGGCAGCTTGTTTATCCATCAGATGCCTCAAAGATTATGAAGCAAGCTTCGTATGGTCTGTACTAGTTATTGCACTTACAGGTTTGTTGTTTTTCTTAATGGCAATATCAACTTACTTTAGCACATGGCTCAGTGATAGAGAGGCCAAGAACTAGACTGGTATGAGTTAGCCAGGTGTCTCTATTTGATTAAAACAGTCTTTGGTTTCTGTGGACTACTGGGTACAACAGGAGCTGAACAGGTTTCATTGGGGTCCCTCAAATAGTGGGCAGCAAGTGAGTATATTGATATACTGTATTTGTAGATGCTGGAAACACATCATTGTTTACTGCTACCAGAAAAAGTGTTAGAGCCTGATCTTGCTGCCACTGAAGTCATGGCAAAATTCCCATACGCTTTTTTAGGGGCTTATCTGCATTATATAGGTGCAATTTCTAAACACACTCATGTGTTGCACACACACATTGGTCTGCGTAGACCCTGCTGGTGCACTTTAATGTAATGGTATTTAAAACAGACTATGTTAAAGTGCACTAGAGAACCTTTAGTGCGCACCAGCAGGGCCTGCACAGACCGATCAATGTCCGGCACAATAGTGTGATTTAGAAATCACATACCAATAGAGTGCCTTCCTCCAGCACGTTGACAAGGCCAAAATCTAAATCTTCAACTCACTGTAATTCCTTTGTCTTGGGGATCTCTGTAAAGCATCTAGTACAGATGGGGGCAAACTGGCCCACGAGACCGTCCTGCCTGGCCCTTGAGCTCCCGGCTGGGGAGGCTAGGTCCCCGGCCCCTCCCCCGCTATCCTCCCTCCCCCCAGCCTCGGCTTGCTGTGCCGCCAGTGCCCCGGGCAGCGGGCTGCGAGCTCCTGCTGGGCAGTGCGGCGGCATGGCTGGCTGCGGTCGGGCTGCATGGCTGCCGTCCTGGTGCTCTGAGCGGCATGGTAAGGGGGTGAGGAGAGGGGGGGTTGGATAAGGGGCAGAGGGTTCCTGGGGCCAGTCAGGGGACAGGAACAGGGGGCAGTTGGATAGGTGTGGGAGTCCCGGGGGGCAGTTAGGGGTGGGGGTGTGGATAGGGGTCGGGGTCAGAGCAGTCAGGGGACAGGGAGCAGGGAGGGTTAGATAGGGGGTGGGGTCCGGGGGGGCGGTTAGGGGACAAGGAGCGGGGGGGGGATGTTGGATGAGTTGGGGGTTCTGAGGGGAGCAGTCGGGTGGGGGGAAGTGGAAGGGGGTGAATAGGGGGTGGGGACCAGGCTGTTTGGAGATGCACAACCTTCCCTACCCAGCCCTCCATACAGTTTCAGAACCCCCATGTGGCCCTCAGGCCAAAAGGTTTGCCCACCCCGATCTAGTACAATGTTGGTGCTAAATAAATAATATTTAGTGATGGTCTTTCTGACATAATGTAAACCTATAAGGAACATAGCAGGAACAAAAATTACCTGTGAATTAACAGCAATGGTTGGACTGAACTACTAATCTTTCCTTTCATTCACATGCATGCATGTGTGTGCACAACAGACATGCATACTTTTAAAAGAACTCATTTACAAAGGGCAAGTCTTTCCAAGGGCCTGGTATTTCAATCATTATCCATGACAAATACTTTGAGCTGGCATGGAAAAAAAAATCCATTCCTCATTTACAGAAGTCCCAGACTGCAGGTCTCCTGTGTGCTTTTAAATGAACTGGTGAGTGAAAAATTAAAGAAAGCAATACTTAACTGCTTGCACGTGCCATGCTTATGGTTCAGCGACAGAACACTGGGATGTAATGGTGCACAGCTCTGCAGGAACTTTCATGTGTATTCACAGCATTTTAGGAATAACAGTAGATCCCTAAGGAAGTGCAAAGTTGTTAGATGGCAAAAACAGTAACTTACTTGTTTGCAACCAGTAGTCTTAATGTTTGTTATGAGAGATAGGAGTTCCATTGGGGATTTGGCAGGGATGCTTACAGGGATCCTTTGTTCAGTTTGTTCATATTGTTTCCCAGAAAACTAGGCTACTGGTGAAGTGGGGCACCATCAGTTTCCCACTCCCAGGTCACATGCTGCCTGAAGCACTTAGTGACTTCTCATCTGCTAAGACAATAATTAAGAGATGACTGAACATATCTGGCTGAGGAAAATACAGAATCAAATGTTCTGATTATCTCTGACATGAGTTCAATATTCATCTTATATCAGCTTATGTTTTCTTTCATGCCAGTCTGACCTGGAAAATAGTAGAAATTATTTCTGCTATTTTCCACACTTAAATATTTTTGAGGTAAGACTGATTTTTTCTTTTTCCTTTTCTTTTGTTTTTATTTTTATATCTATATTCTTTTGAATGTCATAGCATGGGTTTTTTTTTAATTATTCGGTTCATCTTCTGATGAAACAGACATGACATAACACTGAAGTCTTTCATCAGCATTTGAATCATGGAACTATTATTAAGACTCCTTATCAAGCTCCAATTTGGGGAACCAAAGCTCACACTTAGTAATAAGTATTCTTTACTTCCTGTCTTAAATTTGTGCACAGTATTGCTGTTCCTGTTAGATAGTTGCCATTTTTGAGATGGTTGCACTGCCATAGTGAGTGAAAAGATTGTTTATAATCCTTCTGGAAGTCCAGAAGATAAGGAGATGGTGGTACAGGTATGGCTCAGTGTGCTTCTGTGCCCAAAGGGGAGACCCACATGGAGTTGTAGGGTTAGAGCTGTTTTCTTTTAAAGCTGTAGAAATCTAACGTGTGACACAGAGAACTTTGTTTTAAAAGTGCCAGAAGAGTTGTCATACACCAAAAGCTCTTCTCAGTCTTCCCACATCTCATTTAGAGACTAATTCTGCATTAGGGATAGTGAAGAGGACTTGATGTAGGGTATTTATTTTTGCATGTGGGACCTGATTCACCGTTACTCTGTACCTTGTGTAGTCACATACACCAGTGCAAAGTGAGTGCTAAGTGGATTCAGGCCAACACAAGGTACAGGACAAGAGTGCATCAGGCATTTAATGTCTTGAGATATTAAGGGGATAGGAGCATTAAAAATGTCTAAGAAATATAGATAGATGACAGGCTTCAGAACTGTGCTCAGATAATCAAAGGATAGTCTAAGTATCAAGAGTAGAGGGAGAGGAAACTATTTAAGTATTTTAATACAGTCTGTGCATTTAACAAGTTCCACCTTCTCCCAAATCTGAGCATTATCCTTGCTTGTAAAATTAAAGTTATTAAAAGGGAGAAAAAAGCTATTGTGCATGATGGTGCATCATGAAACCCATTCTTATCTCAAAGGAGAGAGAAAATGCTGATTTTGTAGCCAAACATTTGAAATTTAGGGAAAACCTTTACAAGGGAAACTATTCAGAATGTAATGTTTTTCTTACTGGACAGATTGGTTTATATTTTGAAGAGAATAAATAAACCAAAAACATGCAGACATGCAGGCCCTTGGCTGGATGAATCTCTTGGGGTTAGATTTCCTGGCAATGCACTTGGCATTGGCTCTTTCTTTCCTTCTTCTTCCATACTCTTAAATTTCTGTTTAATCTCTCTTTCTTTAATTACAGACTGCTTTCTCAAGATCTGTGTCATTTTTACTGCTGTCTTTCAAAATGGAGGAATCTTGGTCCTGCAGAATAGGACATAGAGACCTGGGTCCTGTCATAACCTCTTCCACTGACATTGGGCAAGTCACTAACCTCTCTGTTCCTTCTTTTCTGTATCTGTAACATAGGGATGATACTTACCCATCCTTTCCCCTCTTGCTCTTAAAACCAAAACTCCATCAACCTGGTGGCTGTTCTTTGTTTTGTTGAAAACCATCTTTTGTTTCCAGACTGATGCTAATGTAGTAACTTACAATATTTCATTGTTATTTCCAGGATGGTAACAGCCATTTAAAAAAAAATCAACAGTTACCACATAAGTAAGCAAATGAACTGAAGGACTGAAGTCATTTATTCTAAGTATGAATATAAGTGTATCTGAGACTACTCCATGCTGACGGTTGGCAAATGATGACTTTTTAATGGAGACTAGTGCACTACTAATTTTGTAACTGTCATGCAGTGGACAGATTAAGCCGGAGATTCTGATGTTCTGTCACATGATGTGGTATGCTACTGTTAGTCATGTTTGGCAATCAAAGCAGGGAAAACAAAGACTGAATGGACAAAGATTGAATTGTCCTTTCACCTTATGGGCTGCTGTACATGACAAAATGTTACCATGTTTGGACACAGCTGTAAATAACTGATTTAGTTGATGTGACAACATGACTTTGAGGTCAGCATAGACCAGGGCACATCATGTTCAGCATCATCTCAGTCAACTGTGATTAAATGCTGAGGGCCTCACATTTTAATCATGTCTAGTTGACATGAAACTAAGCACAATTTGCCCTGGGCTATGCTGAACTCAAAATCATGGGTTCAGTACTAACTCAGTTAACTTCCATAATCATGTTCAGACATGGTAATATTTTATAGTGGAGACAAACCGTTATGGTTTGGCATCTCCAAATGAATAATGAAACACTCTAATGGGGGTGTGGAAACTTCAAATGCTCTGGCCTGTGGACTTCAGTTTCCAGTGTTGTTAATCTATTATCATCCCCTTTCATAAGAACTACAATTGATTTAAAAATAGAGGGTTTTCCTGTTTTGATTTGTTTTTTTTTTAAATAGTATTGAATAAAAGAACTACTATAATCACTATTTTGTAGCTTTGGATAATTCCCAAAGTAACAGTGGTTTAAGTTTAGCTTTTTAACTAACAGATTGCTGTTCAAAACTGGTGATCTGAGGCACAATCAAATCCACTTGCATCCCTGATATACACAGGGATGTTTACAATCAAAGTATTGACTGTTGCATGGTGGAGTAAACAATGACACCAAGCGGTCAGAAGGGTTCAATGCACATTTATGATCTCTGGATTTCCTCTGAACAAAACTTTCTGTGACTTAAAATATATATATATAGATATACATTTTTAACAGTACAGTACTACAAACTTGGCAGGTGAGTTTTCTTTGGGGCAGATGTTGAAACAGGCTTTTGAAATGCAGAGTAACAGGGGAAGTTTCAATATGTGTTGTGTTGGGAATTAAGTTGGCCAGTTTCATCAAGAATAACTACAGCTCTAAGTCCACATGAATAAATAGTTCATTAAAAATTAGTTCCAAGAGTGTTAGAGCATGAGTTATGCTGGATCAGTACAGCATGGTCAGATGACAGGTATTTTTCTTGTTTTCAAAGGTATCTTGAATGCTGATGGCTTTCTTGCTTGACATTTTAATCTGCCCCCTCCCCCCACCCCCAAAGAAGAAAAGTGAAGCCTCTGTAGAGGATAGAAAATAGATGAACAATGAAGTCTCCAGTATAAGGAGAAATAGATTATCCAAACCTGACTGAAATCAAGACAAAAGCCATGGGGTTCGATCTAATGAGTAGTTAGAAAATGCAGGTATTGATCTTGTCATCTGGATCTAACTTGGTGTTATGACACTAATGTGTTTACTTCCTGTGGCTTTCCAAGCACATCCTCAGGTACTGAGAACTCTCATGGCAAAGCTGGCATGTTAGTCCTGTCATCTCCTCCTGCCATGTGATCACGTTACAGACATTTTTATTGATAATGAAATACTGAAATTATTGGAATAAAATGATAGCCAATAAAAAGTTGTTGCATTCTTAGTGTTTTATTCTATTCTTTCACTGCTGGATCATTTAGCAATTGTCTTGCCTCACGTAATTAATGATCTACTAGGCCCCAACAGATTTCACAGATCAAAGTACTGATATTTTGATGTTATTGTTAGCAGTCATTTTTTATCTGTGTGGAACTTGTATGAAGATATGTTGAAGTGAATCAGTCATTGAAGATCTGAAAAATGGAGAAGAATGAAATCAGAGCAGTGATCAAGTACCTCCATAACAATGAAATCTCTTTAATGTACTGTTGTAATCCAGGCTTCATATCTGAGGTACAGGTTACACCAGCAGAATATGCTAATCTTTGGACTTGTCTACACTCAAAATTCTACAGTGGCTATAACACTTCACTTTAGACACCATCTTCATTGATGGGAGGAGTTCTCCCATCAATGTAGGTAATCCACCTCCCTGTGAGTTGGTATCTAGATTGATGGAAGAATTCTTCTGTTGACCTGGAGCTGTCTACAGAGCGACTTAGGGATGTGGATTTTTCATACCCCTAAAAGACATAGTTAAACCGACGTAATTCTCTAGTGTAGACCAGGCCTTAGTCAACATAAGGTAGCTAGCTGCAGTACTCTCGCAGGCTCTGATCACTTGTAGCAATTTAGTGTGAATTCTCTCAGCTGCCCCTTCCCAATGGCATATCGATAGGAATGTTCACCTTTAGTAGCAGCCTTAGCTGTCTAATCCAGTCAACAGTGTATAAAAACTTTCAGCAAACTAACAAAACGTTAAAAGAAAAGGAGGACTTGTGGCACCTTAGAGACTAACGAATTTATTTGAGCATAAGCTTTCGTGAGCTACAGCTCACTTCATCGGATGCATTCAGTGGAAAATAGAGTGGGGAGATTTATATACACAGAGAACATGAAACAATGGGTGTTACCATATACACTGTAACGAGAGTGATCAGGTAAGGTGAGCTATTACCAGCAGGAGAGCCGGGGTGGGGGTGGGGGGGGAAGCCTTTTGTAGCAATAATCAAGGTGCGCCATTTCCAGCAGTTGATCTGTATGTCTCTCCATTAGATTTCATGCTAATTTATCCAACAAAGAGTTGCTAGTTTTTCATGACCACTGTTTAAACCAGGGTCTGGGCCCTAACCCTTATATTCATAATAAGACCTAATCTAATTACGTGGTTTTTACCTCTTATTCTTATGTGTGTCTGTAAGCATATTGTTTATGGAAGATCAGACTCCACCAGACTCTAAGGTTTCAAACTAATACTTTTCAGAATAACAGCCGTGTTAGTCTGTATTCGCAAAAAGAAAAGGAGTACTTGTGGCACCTTAGAGACTAACCAATTTATTTGAGCATAAGCTTTTGTTGTGCCTGCATCTCTCTTTCACTACTAGCTCCCAGGGTTATTTGTTCTAGGGCTAGACCTTTCTAATTCTTCCAGCTAAAGTTAAAAGAAAACTGTAGGGAAAAGTCCTGGTCCTAAAGAAGTCAATGGGACTTCTCCCATTGACCTTCAGGAGGCCAGGATTTCACCCTTATAGCTTATTTATCACTTACAATGATTTTCCATACCATATAGCAACTTTTTCTACTGCAGCCATTTCCCTTGCAGTGAAAATGAGGCAAACAAGTCCCTGAATTTGTATGTCATGGCCTTAGTTTGCTTCTGCTGTTTCTATTATCTAGTTTTCCAAATTGGACGTGAAATGCTCATGACAGTAAAGACTGGGGAATTCCAAATCTTCAGATTCATTAAACCCTCTATCTCCCACAGGGGTACATGGGGCAGGCTTTTAACATAAAATGCAAGTTAAACCAAACTGTCAGCTCTGTTCAATAAAAAGTGGGGAGAATGGGAAGAACCTACCCCAGAAACTGTAATGGTGACAGCAGCTGTCTCTTCATGTGGTACTCATAAGATGCTGTACAGATCGCTTCTGAAAGAATAGCACTTAGGAACAAGTCGTCTGTAAAAGAGCCTTTATTCCCTCCAGAATTTGCTTTAGGGACCTGTGAAACGTACTGCAGCCAGAGCTGTCACCCCCGCTTACCTTCCTCAGCTGGCAGAGAGAGAGCTGTTGAGAGCTTCATTTTTTGTGTAGGGGTCCTCCTCTGAGATCAAGAAGAGTGCTGATTTAATTAAGGTAAATGTTTTGGGATATGTTTTGAGCAAAGGCATTGCACTTTGGGGTTCTTGCTACATGAGTAATAAAAGGCCTCAGGATGGTATCTTTGAGCACACAACTCAGGCTGCACTGATTTTAATAGTTGTGGATGATCAGCACATCTGAAAGAATCACAAGAGTATCAGGGCTCATCTCTCAAAAACTGCACCATGCAAAATTAGTGATCACTTATGAAAATGTGGGCCTTAGCCTGTCTGCCTCATCTTCAGATCTATAAAATGAAGATAAAGATGATTACCATGTTGTAGGGATGCTATGAAGATTATTTGGCTAATATTTTTATAGCATTGTCAAGGTTCCTTCCCCACTCTGAACTCTAGGGTACAGATGTGGGGACCTGCATGAAAACCTCCTAAGCTTACTTTTACCAGCTTAGGTTAAAACTTCCCCAAGGTATAAACTATTTTACCTTTTGCCCTTGGACCTTATCACTGCCACCACCAAACGTCTAACCCATACATTACTGGGAAAGAGTCCATTTGGAAACATCTTTCCCCACAAAATCCTCCCAACTCTTACACCCGCTTTCCTGGAGAAGGCTTAATAAAAATCCTCACCGATTTGCATAGGATAACACAGACCCAAACCCTTGGATCTTAAGAACAATGAACAAGCAATCAGATTCTTAAAAGAAGAATTTTAATAGAAGAAAAAGTAAAAAGGATCACCTCTGTATAATCAGGATGGTAAATACTTTACAGGGTAATTAGATTCAAAACATAGAGAATCCCTCTAGGCAAAACCTTAAGTTACAAAAAGACACAAAAACAGGAATCTACATTCCATTCAGCACAGCTTATTTTCTCAGCCATTTAAAGGAATCAGAATCTAACACATACCTAGCTAGATCACTTACTAAGTTCTAAGACTCCATTCCTGTTCTGTCCCCGGCAAAAGCATCACACAAACAAAGAGAACCTTTGTTTCTCCCCCCTCCAGCTTTGAAAGTATCTTGTCTCCTCATAGGTCATTTTGGTCAGGTACCGGCGAGTTTATCCTAGCTTCTTAACCCCTTACAAGTGAAAGGGTTTTTCCTCTGGCCAGGAGGGATTTTAAAGGTGTTTACTCTTCCCTTTATATTAATGACAAGCATATTTTGCAACTTAAGCACTTGATCATAAGTGCTAAGTATTATCAGTACTTTTAATAACTTCCTAATTTATTATCCTGAAGCGCATGGCAGAGGTAATCAGGAGGATCCTGGGGCAAAAATTATCTCCAACATTTATTTTTATTGTTCAGTAGAGGACCTGTTCTTTTGTCCTGGTAAGAATTTCACATAAGTATTTACTGCAGTGTTGCCTTTGAAAATGTAGGGTGGGATTTTCAAGAGTGCTCTGTGTGGCCTAACCTTGCTCCCATTGAAGTCATTGGAAGTGTTACCACTGACTTCATTGAGAGCAGATTTAAATAATTGCTGAGCACTTTTGAAAATCCTGTTCTAGACAGTTTCAAGAAGAACTTCTGGGAAATGACAGTTTGCCTTACAAATATCTGTGATATATGACTTATGAGAAGTAATCCGAGCTCTACCCCCTATAATACTTGTTTTTGTTGTAAGAGTAAAAGATAGTAGCACCAGATTTACTTTGTAAAGGGCAGAGTTGGTTTGGGGGGTGCCTGCACAGTGTGCTGTGGATTTCTTTCTCATCTAAGAATGAGTGCAATAACTACTAAGTAGAAGGTTTTGAGATGTTACTCATTCACATCCATTGCTAATTTGAGATGGATCACAAACAGAAAGTTCACATTCAATCTGAACTTCATTAAAGGGTAGGAGCTGTTTACATTCAGGATCTTGGTTCAGTAGGAGACCACTGTTATGTTTGGATCCTTATCTAAATTTCTTCAAAGTTCATGGGTTTTGAGATCTAGGGTTTTGGTCTGTGCTCATCAGTGTTCCCTATTCATGTTTAGTTTCCATATTGAGCTATGCATATTCTTAAATATGGCAGTATTTACTGTCCACATGGATCTTGCATCTTAATTTTGCCCTGTGTTTTGCTTTTTCCTAAATCAAGCTACCTTAGACATTAAATGATCCTTGACAAATCATATAACATCTGCACAGCTAGAGAATATACAATCATAGGGGTTGGACAGTTAGCTCACGGAGTCCATCTTATAGCAAGTACAGGATATAGTCCCTTAATGGTGCAAGTATCAAATATTTAACTGATGGTATACCTGATCTTAGGCACAAAAAAGTGAATATAGCAGCTTGAAACTTCACTCAGCTTCACCACTGTTGACCATTCTCAGTTCATAGTAAGAGCCCCCAACAATGTAAACAGAAAAATTTAGATATATGGAAAATTTAACAAATTCTACTAAGACACTCAGGAGAGGGCATATTTAAATGGCAGAATGATGTTAGCAAAGCAATGTAAAGTACAATCCCAAAACAGTGGGATATATACTCCCCCTAACCCCCATCCCCAGCTAACTCCAATGTTATTGCATGTGTGTAATTGAGGGCAGAAGTAACTAATCTGTGGAGCTCATTGCCATGGAATGTTGTGATGGCAAAAAGTATAATTGGGTTAAAAAAAAAAGAACTGGATACGTTCATGGAGAATAGGTCCATCAACGGGTAGTAGCCGGAATGGTTAGGGATGCATACCTGTGCTTGAGGAGATCCTAAGCCTCTGACTGCCAGAAGCCAGGAGTGGAAATGGGTGGATCATTCCATAATTGCCCTGTTCTGTACACACATCCTGAAGTTCTGGTCCAGACACTGTCAGAGACAGGATACTAGGCAAGATGGACCATAGTCTGACCCAGTAAGGCCATTCTCATGTTCTAATTAGGCTAAGTGTCTTTTAATAGCATTTCCCAAATGAAATATTCTATAAAATAAAGTTTTTTTCTGCTATATCCTCTTTTAGTACTCAATAATGATACTTTAGAGATGTCATATAGGGCTTCCTTAGTTGATTTCTTTAATCTTATCACTAAGCTACGGCTCTTTACCTGCTGCCCCAGGCCCTCTCCTACTCACCCCACACATACACTGGACTTGGTGCCAAAACCTATAGTTCTAGTTTTGAATCAGATGCAAAACCAAGAGGGGTTTATTTCTGGATCCATTGTAGATGCTCCCCAAGAGAACGGCAATCTCACTAGGATCGCTGAAATTGTGACTTTTCCACCAATCAACCTAGCAGAAATCTCACAGTAAGAGCTAAGCTCATGTTTATTTCTGACAGCTGGGGTTAAACTTTTGTGTGAATTTCTTGCTGTGGAATCTTCGCCTCGGTTGAGTCTTGATCTGGAGCATTACAACCTAGCATAATCCTAATCTACATCGGGATCTGAACACTGCTTCCTTGGCCCATCGCTAAACAAAAGTGAATTTTCTGATTCATAGATACTAAAGTCAGAAGGGACCATTATGATCATCTAGTCTGACCTCCTGCACAACACAGGCCACAGAATTTCACCCACCTACTCCTGCGAAAAACCGATGGCTAAATATAAGCATTAAAGAGTAAGACAGACCTAAAATTTTACAAAAATAGCTACAAAATAAGTGTATTCAAAATGCCTACTGTATAGTACAGAAAGGGTCTCTTCATCTTGTCCTACAAAGGCAAACAAATCTTATTTGTGTCCCTGGGAGTTACATGCACAAGGAGAAACTAGACTCCATTTGTTTTGTTTTTGTATCATGGAGAAAAATTGCACTCAGATCTCTTGCCTTCATAACTCCGCAGCATTTATTGGTGTTTCCTTCATGTGTGTGGGGATTTTTTGCCATAGTTCTTGCAGAATTGCTGTGATTGCTACATAACGCACATTTATAAATGTTTTCAGGAAAATAAAATCCTGGATTTTGTTTTGAATAAATATTTCATTAAACACCATAATTATGTCAGTCAGCATTAAATTGTCCCAAGAAGTAAAAGCCCTGTTTCTTTAATCTGTCTTTTTTTTTAATGAACATAAATTTGAGCTGCAACAGGCTGGAAAATAATGCTGCATGGTGAGCAAAAACTGTCTACATAAACCAAAAAAGCCTCCACGGTGAAGTCAATGGAGAAATCTTAAAGGAAAACAAATAAAAGTATTTTAAAATGCTGGTTTTGGTCTCAGCTCACAAAGTGTCTTTCTTTATAACTGCTTATACTTTTGCGGGGGAAACACCTCATCCCCCACCATTCATTAGATCGCTATCAATCAGCATAGTGAAGGGACCATTAGCATTCCCATTCTAGTGAACACATTTACGTTTTTACAGATGTAAACCTTAGGCCAAAACAGCAGCAACAAATTTGTCATTGGTCTTATGGGCTCAGTTCAGGCCACATTAACTTCTTTGGCAGCTCATGGGCTGTTTGGGAGGCTGCATCCTATGCTGAGAGGGAACACAGACACGCAGTTTCATTGTTGAGATTGCCTAAGTTGTTCCCTTTGCAAACAGTGGCAAGATGTCTGAGGTCTGGGATGGACTGTCCGGTCAGAGAGAGAGAGAGAAACCCAAACTGAAAATCTGACTTTTTAAAATCTGAAAATAGATGTTTTCATATAATTCCATTTTGCAAAAAGTTTTTTGTTCCAATGAAGAATGAAACCAAATTTCAAAACATTGAAAATTGTTGCAAAGCGGAATTGTTGGTCTTCCATCACCTCTAATCAAAATATTTGTTTAGACCTTATCAAAATATTTCTATTCAACTTTATCTTTTAGATACAATATAACAGTATAATGTAAAAATTGAAAGTTTTCAAATGAAATGTTAAAGTCTCAGAATTTCTCCTTGGATGGAATTCTATTTTTCCCCAGTTCTGCCTCCAAAGTTTTGGGAAGGCTGAAATCTGGAGTTTTGTTTCATGCCCAACTCTAGACTTCATCCAGCTCTCCCAGATCCCATTTTAAAGTAAGAGTTGATAGAATAGCCATCTTTCTTTCCATAGTGAGATTACTTCAACCAACTGGTACACTGGAAAGTGGAAGACTGAGCCCAGGAGAAGGAGCTGCAGGTGATGAGAGGGGAAAATCACTTAGAGGTTGCTCCACAATTCCTACCTGTGCCATGTTTATACATTAATATTTAGTGGATATAGTGCATGATTAATTGTTACAGTGTCTTACATCCTATATTTATCGAAAGCAGAGGAAGCAGCAGCTCTGGTTTCCCTGATTCCCTGAGCCCAAACCTGGAGAGACCACCTCTACAGATGAGAGGATAACTTAATTGGCTTGACCCATTCAATGATTGGCCATTTAAGTTAGAAAAGTCAATAAGAGCATCAATTAATGCCAGCTTTGGTGGTGGGTTTGGGATATGTCCTGTGTCTGTGTGGAAATTGATTGAGTCCATGAACTAATTTCTCAAAGGCCACTAAACGGAAATCCAAAGGTACCTATTTTTCATGACTACTGACTTGAGCAGGATTAAAACTGGCAACCTAGACTAGAGAGGCTGTAAGTCCCATTGTTAAGCTTGATGGCTTGCCAAGATGTCTCAGAATCTGTGAAGTCTGGCCTTTTAAGAAAAATTCACAGATCTTCAAAACAAGTCATTGCAGTATTTATCTAATACAGAGTCTGCAAAAGTGCCGAGTGACAGAAACATGTAAAGTATATAGGCCATCAGAAGAGTGGCCTTTTAAGACCAATTTCTAGATGACTCAGTTATCAAGAAGGTTCATGACTCATCTGATCTGAACTGAAGCACCTGCCATCTGCATGCATTTTGCTGTTTTGAAATAAAAAGAAGGGGGATAGTTAACAAGCCCTTGTTTATGATGGTTTAAAGCTATTTTGATCAATATAGAATGTAAATGATGAACCGTTTCAAGCTGATTTGTCACCTCTTGGCCTAAGGCAAACAGCATTAAGAGTTCAGGAGCTTTTCCAAGGGGATTTAGAAAGGCTCATTTCCCGTGGTTCTATTCCTGGGGTGAAATCCATGCTCATTTAAATCGGTTGGAGCTTTGGTGCTGACAATGGTGCCAGGATTTCACCCCTAGTGAACAGCTCTCTGAAAGTGTAGTTTCATTTTAACTCCCATGGAATTCTTGGTGCCTGTTTCTCTTCAGAGAAATGAAAACTTCAGACACTGAGTTCTTACTGAAAGAACATCTGTTCATATTAATATTAGATAGACAGCAATAGCTATTGGGATGTGGGGTCTTACAGATCTAGCCAGTGCAATTTTAAACCAAACACAGCTGGAGAAAAGTAAAAGGATCTCTCATGTGTTGGTAATGCTATCATTTCACAGTTGACTTATCTAAGCCTGTGCTTAGAAAATTTAAGAAAAATGAAACATTTGTCAGCTTCTGGATGTATTCAGAAGGCTGATAGCAGCAGTTTAATCTACATTTTTCCTAAATCCACTTTTGGCCAAAGTTGGTGCCTAACTCAGTGGTGCCACTTAATAATGGGAAAAACTAAAACTGGCTTTGGAGAATCATGTTGAATTAATTGCATATGGTGCCTAATTCCTTTCCTGCTCTGTAACTCTTGCATATATTGTACACTTTAAAAGTATGTTTAATGAATCATACACAAAGATACTTTTAATATTTTAGTAAAAACTGTTTAAAAAAACATTTAAGACACAATATTAAAAAGAAAGGAAAATTCAGTGAGTAAATCTTTGTCTTTCAGGGCAGAGTAATAAATATTGAAGTGCTAGTACTCTAGCCTGTAAACCTGCAAATCTGTCTTTTAATAGCAGACCATAAAGTCATAGTATAATTGGAATAATCATTCCAAGTTTTCCTTAAAAACCTTTGATGCCTTTCTTATTTTAAGAAGTCTCAACAGTTTGAGGGGGGGATCATCTGAAATTTGGTTAAACAAAACACAGAGTTGTTAGCATATGGGTTTCTCAGTGTAAAATATTGTCACAAAGAAAGACAAACTATGTCTCTTTTAGTCTGGGATTTATAACTCAGCTATCAGATAACTTTTTAGAGTGGTGATGGCTGCTAATTCTGATCTTTCCCTCTGAAATTTAAATTGCCATTTGCATGGCCCGCCAAACTGCTTATGAGAGTGTTCTGAAATCAAACATTGAAAACGTAGAGAACAACAAATCATACATAAGAGACTCCATCTTCAGATCCACTCAGCAGAGCCTGATGTGGGGAGAAATGGCTTCCCATGACACTGCTCTGAGCCTTGGGCCAGCCTCAAGGCTGCTCTATGGTTAGCGTGACCAGATGTTCCGATTTAATATGTACAGTCCTGATATTTAGGGCTTTTTCTTATACAGACGCCTATTACCCATCCACCCCCATCCCGACTTTTTCACACTTACTATCTGGCCACACTATCTACATTTCTTTATATTTGATTGCAGTATTCCCTGTTCCTTCCTCTTCCCAGGCCCTCATTATACCAGCTGAAAGTGCTAGTGTACAACAAACTCAAGCTACTCTTTTCACACTGAATGTGGAAGAAGGAGTTGGAGCAATAATCAGCTGCCTTTTTAGGGCAGGTGGAATTGCCCTTTGTACCATTTTGGGGTCAGCAAGGATCTAGTCCCAGCAGTAGAAAAGGAGAATCCATCCAGGTAGTATTTACATGCCAAACAAATTGGAGTTTCATTGTTATTTTTCAGAATTCAAATGTATTTATTTCATACCATATGTATGAAAGCACATTTTTCTTTGAAGAATCACCTTTGAAAATTACAAATAACATTTTAAAGAAATCAATAACATGTATTCGTGAAAGTATTGTATTTTCCCCATATTTCAATCTTCCCTGGATTATATTTCACATTTGTAACTAAGAAAAAGCTCTAGGAGAAATAGAATGAGACAAAAAAGTTCTGATCTGATTTAGTGTCAATTTCTCAGTGAATATTAATCCAAATTTGAGAATGGATAGAATGACCTAATCACTTCTCTGTGATTGTAAGAACACTGTAGTATTTGTTTAAATTGGAGACTTCTGAGCCCTGTTTTAACCTGATAGTTGAAACTAGAAACATTGAAAATAATAGTTATTATTGGGAGATGCTCCATTGCGTTAATGCTTTGACAATCCCAGGGACTTGGCACGAGTCAGACTCTCTGGAGACTCAAAAGCCATTATTGGAAAGTGAAGGAGGTCATTTCATCTCTATCTGAAGCATCTGTAGTGAGCTGCTAGCTTTGAAGCACAACACATTCACTTGGCCTAGTATTGTATGAATTTTCCTGTGAGGAAACTTTGTTTGACTCATTTCTGATTACATTCTCTTCCACTCAAATTTAAAATAAAGGGAAAGATGAGAATGAAAAACAACCTAAATAAGAAAAGGGTGCTCTCCAATTTCAGCAAGATGACATGAGCATAGCTAATATTGATTCAAAAGTAACAGTTTTCAGTGTCTGACAGGAATAGAGATTGATTTGAAAATCCTTGGGTCTAATGGCTGTGGAGAATGATTTGTTTGTTGGGACTAAACATAATCCTGTGGGAGTTACAGAACAGATAGGTTTCAGAGTAACAGCCGTGTTAGTCTGTATTCGCAAAAAGAAAAGGAGTACTTGTGGCACCTTAGAGACTAACCAATTTATTTGAGCATAAGCTTTCGTGAGCTACAGCATCCAATGAAGTTAGCTGTAGCTCACGAAAGCTTATGCTCAAATAAATTGGTTAGTCTCTAAGGTGCCACAAGTACTCCTTTTCTTTTTACAGAACAGATAGCAGATCCAAACCAAACAAACTATGAGATGGACACATTGTATTTGTTACTGTGCATAGCAACAAAAATACCTAATTTTCTAACCTGCCCACATGCAGTTACAGTGCCTATATGCACTAGTTGAGTAACTGTATACTGATATGTCCATTTACAAACCTAGCTGGCCATTTGCATATGTATTTACTTTGTGAGTGGCAATGGTGCAAATTAGATGTGGCGATTCCTCACACATTTTGAAATGGGCTATTGTGGAAAGAGAATTTAGAAAAAGAAAACCTACTAAATCCACATACTTAAATATTCAATGGTATGAACTGACACTGTGTAATATAGAAGACAATGGTGCCAAACTGAAGTCTAGTTAAATTACTGTTAGAAATTGGGTGAAGACAAGACAAAAATGATTACAAATTTTATCCCCAGGATTTATCTCTGAGTTAATTAATAGATTCATAAATAAAATAATTACAACAAGAAGAGGCTAAATCGTGAATTAATTATCTTGTAACATACTTTGGGCCAGATTCCCCTTTGATTTCTCAGCAACACCACTAACATCAGTAGAGCTACTCAAACTTTACACTAATGCAGATAAGACTGTCTTGCCTTCCTGAATACAGATCAAGAAAAACCTACAGTGGTTCAAAATTAAGGGGGAACTAGAGCATTCAAGAAAATCATTATATCTAGACCTGCCACTTAAAATCGGACACCAAGGTGCATTAGCAGTTTACCTTTCTCAAGATGCTCTCTTTGCTGTTATCCATTTTGGCTAAATTAAATCAGATTAGGTAAAATTAAAGGTTGAAGAAGCTTCGTGGCATGGTACCTGGAGATTGTAATCACATTGTTAAATACAAAGTTCATATTTTATCTGAATTTCATCTTAACTTGCTATAAGGCAGAATGATACAACTCAGATTACAAGCAAAAAGGTAGCAATTCAGTGAATAATTTCAGTTAAAGAAAAACAGCTCTGCTGTGAGAGATAGACATGGCACAAACCTAAAGTCCATTCTTAGTAGTTAAGACAGCAATGCTATGCTGGACAATGAACAACCAGGCATCCTGACTGTCACAGTCTCATTTAGTTGTATGTTTGATAGACACATGACATAATGCAGCAGGCTAAGTGTTTTAGTTTTATATACATGTGAGGACTTATCTATTAGAGTAACAAATTCCTCTCCTCCACCACCAACAGCACAAGTCACACCAAATTCTTCTCTCATTTAATGCATTAAAGTCAGGTAGATGGGTTATATGGGGGCCTGGAGTAATTGAATAGATGGTGGATTGTACGGTGATGAGGAATAAGACAAGTGTCTTTGTGGATAAGGAATGAAAATGAAAGACTGTTGGCAAATAGGGAAGAGACTGAGGGGACAATTTTAGAAGAATATGAGGTGAAATAGTGAGTACAGAAAATAAGTCTCCCAAGAGATTGGGGATGGGGAATAAGACAGACAGAAATAAGGAGAGAAGAAGAGACTAAGATAAAATGGGGGAGCAAGGTAGTAGATAAATGAGAGAAAACAGTGAAAATGACAAACATGTAAGAGGAGGACATACATCTTAAGTGACGGAATGAAAAAGAAAAAAGGAAGGACAAATTAAAGCAATAACAATATCAAAATGTGGCAAACTCTTATAAACAACAATGTTAATATTGAGGGAAGTTTGATAGTCTGCATATTCAACAAATGCATACCATAAACAGCAAGACAGAACCAGTTAAGTTGGTGAGATCTACAGCTAGAATCAACAAGAAGGTGGGGATATAGCCTGTGCATAGTGGCAAAGAGGCAGTTGAGGTTAAGAACAGGAGCATAGATATCATGTCAAATGACTTACCCATTTATATCCTTCCATTTTACAGTTTGAATGGGTGGAATATGCAATCTGATAGCCTTAATTCAAAGTTAACAACATTTTATTGTTTATGGTGGGAATATATATTACATACACCCAGTACAAATGGCTCATGGCAGAATATATAATTTTATGGGCCATTCTAAATATATTACCCTGACTGTGTTCACCCACTAGTCCAGGTTTGGGATTGCGAGTCTGGGACCTCAATAGAATTGGCTGGGAAAGTGGGAGAGGGGGATGTCAGGTGGGAGGAACAGGGAATCAAGCAAGTGCCTGACTAGAAGAAAGTGTTTGTCAGAGGAAAGGCGGTAGGGGATGCTAAATCCCTGGGGTGGGGAAATATCTGGTTGATAAGATTTCGATTAGTCTTAATCCGCCTCTGTAGGGAAGGCTGCTTTTTAACTGTCAGTCTTGTTTGTTCTGGAATGAGATTAAATGTGTTATGCACTAAGGAATGCAAATTTTATTTCAGTGTGAATCTGACATTGTCTTAGACTTTTGGAACAAAATTATATAAAAGAGGTGGTGAAACATATTATATATGACAGTTTGAGAATAGATGTATATTTTATACGTAAAGAGTTCAATGGTTCTGAGCTCTAACTACTTTGTCTACTTAAAATAAAAATATAAAGGCACAGTGGCTGCTTTATGTAAGAGAAAAACAATGACATTTTGTCAGGTTTAGGCTTGTAATTATACAGCATAGGGCATTATGTTTAAGGTTATTTCTTTTTAAACTGATGTGAGTGAGATGCAGTTCAGCAAGGAACCAGACCTTCCAATGAGAACTGAATCACAAATAATGAAGATTAACATTGTGGTTTTTGTATAGTTGGTTTAAAAATCTTACATGAGATAGATTTTTTTCTGCCTCCTCATCTCTCTCTCTTTAATTTCCATGACAAGAAATTGCATTTTGACATCCTGCACTGGTTTGAGAAAGAGGACTTATTAGAGGGTGTCTTGTTGAATTATATAGGCCTAAGTGCTAGAATCTCATCACATGAGTGGAAGTAAACAGTCATCTAAGAGTACGATATGCTTGATCTGTGCTATGAATGTTACAGAGTATTGGGATTTAGCTGACACCAGTGACTGAACACTATGCTGCTTCTCTCTAAGAAGTTACCTGTAGGCTCAAGATTTCTTGCTCTAAAGTCTCTGCTTTTTTATTTTCTCACAGGCAAAAATCCAGATAGTTCTAGGACTTTCAAGTGAAGAGTCACCCTGTCTCAATGTTTTAAAATAGGAATTAAATTGGATTTTTTTTAGGCCTCCTCGAGATTAGGTTGGATTTTGTCTGAAGTTGAGAAATATGGAAATATGCAGTGATGAAGAAAACATTTAATGCTCATATCTTGGAAATACAAGTTGCTTCTCAAAATAGTATCTACTAAAAATATGACACTTACCGGGGACTTACTTTTAGTAGTATGTCTTATGCACTCGTACAAAGTCCAATACACAACACTTGTCACCCCATTGTGGATTCCAACACCAGAGCTCATTGACATGTCAGCCTGCGAACCTTTCTATTTTTCATAAAAGATTTTTGAAAAGGAATCTAAAATGGCAGCTATAGTTTGGTTACAGGATGGTACAAGTCTCTTCCAACTGTTACCATAATTTTCACGCCAATATGAACCACACAACAGATTTCAGTCAGTCTGGTTTCAGAACCCAACGGAGAGCTATCAGAGAGAATATGCTCTGGAGCAGGAGGACTGTGGGGAGAGAGAATGAAACTGTAATGAGGCTGGGAGAAAGGCTGTGATGCTTGGGGAGCACATGGAAGTAGTTGCAGGGTGCTGTTGGTGGGAGAAAGGGAGACAGGAGTTTTCAGGGAGACTGTGGAGGGGTAAACTCAAAAGCTCTGAATAAACATTGAACAACAATCGGCATCTTTTTATGCTTGTCCAAACCAAACATCCCAACATTTTAAAATTGGATCATTACTACATAATTCTTCTCATTAATACTGCTCAGTAGGTCTACTAAAGACAGTTATTTAGCCTTTGCTCCCTGAGATATAGTAGGTCAAGTAATTCTATGTGAGATTGACTGCTGCCCCCCCGCCCCACTTGGGCCCAACACCATCATCTAAGATCTTTTCAAAATCACCCCCTAACACCAATAACTGATGGATTTGTTATGATTTTTATGTTGTATTTTAAATAAATCAATCTTTTCACTAGAATGCAAGGACACTCACAAAACTTTTGACCTTATAAAAAGTGTAACATTGGTCTGGTCTAGCTCAAAATTGAAATCTAGGAGAGAGAAAAAAATCACACAGAAAGATGCATTTTATCAATAATTTTATAGATTCTGGAACTCATCATCAGGCTCTGATCATAAGTAAGTTTACAAACAAATTACCTGAAGTAAGGTTTAAACACCTGCCAGTCTGTCTTGCTTGTAAGTACAAATACCAGAGAATGCTAAACTCTCTCTGACATGGTAAGTGTGACGGTGCACCCCATAAGGCTTTATTGGGAATATACTTATGAATGTATATATATGACATAACTGGAATATGTTTTTTTGCTACATATGCCATATAACATATCTCTGTAAAGGTTATGAGCTACTGAATCTATTCATCCTATTTGTATGCATGTATCTTTTTTGTATTCAAAATTATGAATATTGGCTGTGTACTTGCTTGATTTTTAAGTAGTCTTAGTAAAGCATTTGGTCAGCTTCTTGAGAAGGGAATGTGGAAATTAAGTGCCCAATCAAGTTGCACTTAACGGAAAATGGATCTTGGAAGGCTCCAATCCACATAAGAAGTCTACTTGAGGACAAGTAGCATGTGAGGTTCAAGGTAGCATGTGAACCATGGCTGCTACCTGTAAGTTCTGAGTCATGCATGGACATGTGACTTGCCCATGTAACTCCAAAACTCCATCTTGTAACTGGAATTCTACACAGGGGAAGGGAGGGGTATCCACCCACAAGAGAGAGTCTATTTAAACACCTGGGAGACCCCTCTATTTTGTCTTCAGCTGGCTAAAGAGATAGCCTCTTCATCCCCAAGGATAACTGAAAGAAACTGGTACAAAGGACAGTAACTACAGGGGGTGTGAGTGATTTCTGGACCCAGCCTAGAAGGAGACTAGTCTGTAAAAGGAAGCTTACTGGAACTCCTCTGATGGTGAGGTTTTAGCTGTATTCAGTTTTCTTACTGTATTAGGCATAAACTTGCAGGTTTTATTTTATTTTGTTTGGTAATTCACTTTGTGCTGTCTGTTACTACTTGGAACCACTTAAATCCTACTTTCTGTATTTAATAAAATCACTTTTTACTTATTAATTAACCCAGAATATGTTTTAATACCTGGGAGGGGGGCAAGCAGCTGTGCATATCTCTCTATCAGTGTTATAGAGAGCGAACAATTTATGAGTTTACCCTGTGTAAGCTTTATACAGGGTAAAATGGATCTATTTGGGATTTGGACCCCATTGGGAGTTGAGCGTCTGAGTGTTAAAGACAGGAACACTTCTTAAGGTGCTTTCAATTAACCCTACAGCTGTCAGGGGACATGGTTCAGACCTGGGTCTGGGTTTGCATCAGGCTAGCAGGTCTGGCTCAAACCAGGCAGGGCACTGAAGTCCCAAGCTAGGAGGGCCGAGAAAGCAAAGAGGCAGAAGTAGTCTTGACACACCAGCTGGCAGCCCCAAGGGGGTTTCTGTGATCCAACCCATCACAGTAAGTATTTCCTGAAAATCTGTATCTTTGCAGTTTGTAATCTAAGGGTTTTCAGAGAAAACATGTAGCCATTAATAAGCGTGGGATTCCAAGTCATTTATATTTTGAAGGCATTGCTGTTTAATTAGCAGTTAATTCTGAGGCCTCTATGCCTGTTTTAATAAAATTGAGTAGATTGAAATGGATTAGGATTATAATACAGTTTTGCTTTCAAAATCCAGGCTCTCTTTGATCAAAGTTGCTGCTCACATGAAAAGCAACTTAAAAAATACCAGGGAAGAAATATTGCAATTTTCTATTGGAATCACAAATAAATGATTTGCCTGAATTATTAACTTGATAAAACATAAAAAAATTCAAATTTAGGATTAAAAAAGTAGTTAGTATGCTAGGATTCCTATATTAACAAGATGTAAAAAAGTATGAGTTTAATATTATCACCTGAAATTTTCTATAACAAGCTTAGTATTAGATCTAAAATTTGGAAGCCTTAAAAAATTGGACCAAAATATGGAAGCTTTAAAAACTTACTAACCTGAGAGAACAGAATTCTATTCTTACAGGTTCCTATACCTTATTTATCACCATAGTATCTGAGCACTTTTCAATGTTGTATTTAATGATGTGATTAGCATCTGTCATGTGTGGTCCATTCCTTCTCTAATCCTCTCCCCAGAAGAAGAGTTGAGTGTGTGGTATAGCATTTTTATTTTGGAAGGGGTGTTCTTATTGTTGTTTTCATGCACATAGTGCTGCATGTTTGTTAGAGCAATGAGGTAAAAAAAGTGTGCTTTGCACATGGAGCAGAAGGTGGTGAGGTCTGTGATAGTTCTTACTTCCTGGGGGAGTTCATTCCAGTGTCTGATCAGCTCCCAAGAAAACTCCATCTTCTGCACAAACAAGCTTTATCCTTATTATAGAAAGTTCCATTGTGTCAGAGAAGTAGGGTTGTCATTCATGGTCTCCATTCCAGAATTCTAAGTGAACTTTTGGATATTCTGGGCTCACTACATGCAGCACCTTGAAAAAAAGGACCAATCCCTTGAACTTGAATTGATATTCTATGGGACAGCGTAGAAAGCAGAGAGCAGGGGTTTTTGTGCTCACAGTAGCCCATAGAGGAGAGGCACAGCAATTTTCTGTATTAGCTAGAGTTTCCTAAAGGCTGATGGCTTCATGCCCAGGTATAATGTGTTACTGTAGTCTACACAGCAAGTGACAAAGGCATGTATAACTTAGGCCAAGTTATTGTCTTCCAGGATGGAATAGAGTCTCCTTGTCAAGTAGAGTTAGTAGACATTACTCACAGATGCTGCTATGTGAGAGCTCATTGTCAACAAGAAATTCAGGAGCACTCCTAAGCCTACTACTCATATGAAATAGCTGAAAATACTGATAAAACAAATGTCCTAATGACAGCCCATCTTCATTCAAGAATAATATTCTTGTTTATATATATGTGCCCAAACTCAGTAAAAAATGTGGCTTGGCATAACAGAAATACTTCTCAAACATGTGACATTGGATGCCAACTGAAAACTAGATTCTGCTCCCCTTACTCAGGTTGAATAGTACCTTAGTCTGCATGTAACTAGTCTCATTCTCTCCCATGGTGGAGTGAGGTGTCAGCAACATAGTATGTGTAAGGGCATCAGACTCCGACTCTTAAAATAAATGGACAGTTATTCTCTGGTAAATTATACTCCCTATCTACAAAGACTTCAGTGAAGCATGTGAGTAATTTCAAGTATATGAATAATCCCGTTGATTTCAAATGGAACAATTTGTGTGCTTAAAGTTTTTCACATGCTTGAGTACCTTGCTGTACTGGGTCAAATTACAACAGAGAAAAATTGTTACAGTAACTGAATCATTACTTCAGTAAAAATGGACTCAAGTATATTTCAATAAGTTACTTACAGCCCTGGTTTAATATTAACTAATACTTAACAAAGCACTGATTGAAGGTTAATTAAATGTTCACAGACAAAGAGATGAGATGTCATTTAACTGCTGAAGTTAACATGACAAACAATATATGAGTTAAGTTTTAAAACATATGTATATTAAACTTATCAGGAATATATAATCATTTAATTCACAATTAACATGGCAAATCCCTAAGTGTTTAGTATGCAGCAATTTACTTGAAATAACTGATATCTTAATTTACGTTATCGAAGGGCATAAAACTCATTAACTCACCTAGAGCTACCTTATTAAATGCTAATTATAGTGTAAGAAAACGCTGTTCTGTTGACTTCTGAGGGCTAAAGACGGGTTCATGACTGTGTGTAACACTGAACCCTCCAGCCCTTACGTTATAAGAACGTTTGCCTTTCACTGTACATCATTTTTTTGTAATGACTTTGGTGGTGCAAATGTCATGCCACATTGGGCTGCCAGATCACTTTACATCAGGGGATTTGATGTGCCACAGCATGGACTAATGAACTGAGGCACATCGCTGTTTGCCAACAAGTTTAAATTGGTTTCTTATTGTGTGCTATAACTTGGTAGGGCTGGGATAGATAACTGCATAAAGCAGAAAAAATGGACCATGTTATGGTTTTCATGTGAAACCGCTGGGAAACTTGGAATTTGATTTAGTTTCATATTGATCCAAAAGAACCCAAAACTCAAAAGGGTGCAAATCCTCAAAGATTAAAACCAAAGGAAAGGTTTGCATGAGATCTGCCAACCAAAATTGCAAAGTACTGCACAGATTTTATGTGGCTTGGAAAACCTTAGTGGTAGTGGGGAAGCAAAAGGAATCATGTAATCGTCTTCAAAGGATCTAAACCATTCTCAACAGAGAGAACATGACTTGTGTAGTGCACTCTGTGTCTATGCTATATTACAGGGCAAGCACTGACCAGTTTAAGAAGCTGCACCTGGGATAAAGATTCCCCTTTAGTACACAATAAGCAGATGAAGAGCCAAGTATATGAGAGAGCACTAAAAACTGGGGCCTTGTTTATTCAAGCACATCATTACAATGTACACAATGCTGACTGCTGAAATTTGAAGTGCTCCCGCAGGGTGGGAGCAGGAAGTTCAGTTTTCCACTCTCCAACCACAGGGATGTGTCACTGTTCTGCATCGGCACTCGTGTTTGAATCATTTGGGTTGGAGGCAAATGAAAAACAAAGGGTTGATAATCAGTGTTCCTAAGATGCAATGGATGAAAGAATGACAAATTAGACAGAGACAGTTGGAGGTTCTTTATATCATTCTTGGCTAAGAATTTGATCATCCAGCCAAGTTATGAAAAGAAAACAAAATATTTTCCTGTCAATGTTAAACTGTTTAAGAGTATCTAGAGACTAAATGCTAGACATACTTAAGGAAATGACTGAACCCTGATTAAGTTTGGGTGGATGATTCAGAAGCTTAGTGCTGGAACAGGCCTATTTTATTAGAATATATATTTTAATATAAATCATATTCCCACATTTTGATTTAGATTTCAGAACAGTTTAGGAAAAGCATTTAGAGACTGGTGGATTATAATGCTGTACAGATTTCTATAATGTCCTCACACTCTGCAGGAGGCAAGACATTTTGTACAAGAATTGCTGGCAATAACACAACATTATTGGGAGATCACAAATCCTGCTGCTTTGGGGAAAGGAATAACATATGTTATCTGATCATTGGCAAAATGATCTTTCTCCGGTTATGCTACTTAATCCAGTTCAACCAAATGTTTAGAGGCACAGTTTTCTCAAACAACATGAAAGGAGCTACGAATTGATTATTTGAATGCAGGGATACTATTTTATTTATTTTATCTGCATAGTTATATAAATCCATACCTGGTTTTATGTAATGGTAGGATTCACATATTATTATGCTCACTATTATGGTATTGCCCGCAATGTGCTAGATCCTGCCAAAAAATAGGAAGATCCATGCCAAAATGACACATTCCACAGAGATATAGTACAATATTAAAGATGAGGGTGTTTTATTGCTGTTTGTGTTTGTTTTGTTATTTAGTGAACTCTAATGTGGAAGAACATAGTAAAGGCATTATTAAAATCATCCCATCACACAGAAGCTATCTTAACTCTTGCTTCATTTGGACAAAAAATCATTATTGTTACTTCCTTCTTTGCATGCAATGCTCTCATAAGTAGAGCTGTGCAGGAACCGCAATTTCCATTTTGCAGAAAAGTCCACAATTTTGAAATCTGCTTTAATTCCAGATCAAAGAATTTAGAAATTTCCCGTGAAACAAATTTTTTTGAAATAATTTCAGTTTCAACTTTAAAAAAAATTATTGCCTAAACTAAAAGATATTTCTAAACAAAGAGTCACTTGAAACAAAATGTTAAAACATTCCATCCCAAAAATGTCAGAACAGAACGGTTCAGTCATATCAAAATGCTTTTTTTCAATTAGTTTCCAGATGAAATTTTATCAAATAAATTTATCAAATAAAATAAAATCCACGGGAAGTTTAGGTTTTGATGAAAAAACATTCCATCCGGGGAAAAAAATGGAGAGTAGCTCTACTCATAAGTCAGTAAGTTACTGCACACCATAAAGACTGAGGGAAAAAATGTCCCTGTGTTTGACAGACTGGCAAGATTAGAGCAAATCTGAATGTTTTTTCCAACTCCACACCCCTAGTGTACATGGTTGATGTTCTATCATCAGATGGCTCCATATTTTTATCTAGATGTACAAGTGTCTTGTTAGTACAAGATTTGAGACAGCAGTCATGATCTTATTCTTAGTTTCACCTTCTCAGTATTCAGACAGTTAGTTTACTTTATTGGCATGACCATACAGGTTTGCTAAAGAAGGGTCAGAACTTTCAGGAATCTCAGCCTAGTTACACAATCTGACCAGGGCAGAACTTCACAATGGGTTCAGGGTGTTATCCCTTGTGCCCACTTGTTTTTATTGGGCATTTCTGATGCAGTGGCAAATAATTACATAATGATCAAAAAGCTACAGCAGAAATAGCACTGTCTCACAGACTCTGTGATCCACCTAATGTATAGTTAAAAATAAAGTGAAAAGCAATAGTCTTGTCTGATCCATGGTGCCATGATGGAACCTCTCCTTAAACAGAAGATGTTATGCAAACATATCCCAAAATCAAGTAACAGACTGTGCATGAAGTTCAAAACACTGACACTAGTATGCACCCAGTACTAGAAAATGCTTTTTAAAGTGTCATATTTATCCACTTATTAAAAGGAAAGAAGAAATCACAGAAGGAATAATAATAAATGAATACTATTACTACTACTACTAATAATAATAATAAAAGCTTTTCTGCATTTCACAATCAAAGTAACACTATGATCATCTGTAGTAATGTAACCCATGCCTGATTGGTGTGGTGCTCTGTTCCTACTGGCTGCTAGACCGTTTAAGGAGTACTTGTGGCACCTTAGAGACTAACCAATTTATTTGAGCATAAGCTTTCGTGAGCTACAGCTCACTTCATTGGATGCATAAAAGTGATGAAGTGAGCTGTAGCTCACAAAAGCTTATGCTCAAATAAATTGGTTAGTCTCTAAGATGCCCCAAGTACTCCTTTTCTTTTTGCGAATACAGACTAACATGGATGTTACTCTGAAACCTGTGTATATAATGTCTTCTGCAGTTTCCACAGTATGCATCCGATGAAGTGAGCTGTAACTCATGAAAGCTCATGCTCAAATAAATTGGTTAGTCTCTAAGGTGCCACAAGTACACCTTTTCTTTTTTGCGAATACAGACTAACACGGCTGCTATTCTGAAATAGACCATTTAGAGAGTGATGAATCTGCTACAGCCTTGGCTAATAGACATGAGTTTTTTAGCTTATGCATTAAGCTCCAGAGGTCCCAGGTTTGATCCCAGCAGACGACAACCAGGTGTTACAGTTACATCAAGCATTACTCAAAGAGCCTCTGATTCTGTGGGTGAAACAGTGCAGATGTGGGGCCAAGGTATCTGGGAGTGAGCCTCCCTGCTGGGACAGACAGGCATGTGCTAGCTCTGTTCAAGCTAGTATGCTAAAATAGCATTGCGGACCTTGCAGCATTGGTGGCAGCTCAGGTAAGCCACCTGGTACAATCTCATCTGAGCACAGGTAGCTAGCCTGAGCCACCACTGTTGCACAACCTCCACTATTTTTAGCATGCTACCTCGTGTGGAGCTGGTGCTTTTCTGTCTACCCATACTGAGAGGTATGTTTACAGCTGTAGTGTAGACATACCCATTGAAGTCACCAGGAGTTTTGCCACTGACCTCAATGAAACCAGTATTTCATCATTAAATACATACCAGAGAACAATCTGATGACTAGAAATGAGTGAATACCTTTAAAAAAAACCACCCTGAAAATGTTAACAAATAAAAATTGGAATTCTTCCAGTTCTGTTTGTTGGCCCTAAAGTTACACACCTCTGCCCCAATTAATCTAAGCACTCAGGCACACACCTAACTTGAAGCCAATAGGACTACTAATGTGCTTAAACTTGAATATGTGCTTAAATACCTTGAGGACTGAACTGAAGCCCTGAATGCATATTTAGGAAGCAGAATAACTGGCTTTTGTTTCAGAAGTGCTGAATACCTATAATGGTTATTGACTCCAGTGAAAGTTGGGTACTCGCCATATTTGACCTATATCCAAAACACAGGCCAGTTTCTGAACCTCCAAGCATATTATCCTCAGACTAAGTTACTGAAATATTTAAAAGGTATACACACAAAAATGTCTGTTCAAATACTGCCATTAATACAAAATGAAAGCATACATACATTAATACATTAATTTCAAATTTACATGTTCTTTGTCATAAAATAATAATGTAACTTTATCAGACTAATAAAACTTTCTCAGAAGATGGAGGCACCAATCTTGTTTCCAGATGATAAATTAGATTGTGAAAAAAATCACTCTCCTTTAGATTCAGTCTGGCAAACAGAGCATTTGCAAATGCTGTTTTTGGTTATGTTCAATTCAGAACTGAAACATAACTAGTAAAGCTCTGCCAATTCTTCACCATGTTTAATTGCTTGCATGTTATAAGCCTGTTCCTTATCCTTTGTCTTTTTTGTGTCTTTTAGACTCTAAACCCTCCAACGCAGAGATTATCCTTTATTTGTTTGTATGCCGAGAGCAATGGAGCCCCAACCTTGATTGGGGTCCTTGGGCACTTGCATAATATAAATATTTACTACTAATAAATCAATTATTATTTTATATAGTGTTTCTCCCTTTATCACTGTTCTTTTTTTTTCATAGAGAGATGGTCTCCCCCAAGAGATCTTTCCAATAAGAGACTTTTATCTCCAGACCTGCAGGTTCTCCAAAGCCACTCCCCATTCTGCCTGCAGTCTGCTAGAAGTCAATGGCAAAAGTGCTTCAGTGGTGCAGGGTCAGTCCCTCTAGGTACACATGAAAACTTTCCCCAAGTACCATGTTCCCTAATGTGTCTTTCAGTCCTATAATATAGTTTCCCTCATCCACTCATTTTCCTCCTAACAACCAAACAACTAGAAATTTGCTCCAGCCCTCCCACCACTTGCAGCCATAAACCCAACACTTCTGAGAGGGAGAAAAATGGCTGGAGGGAGTTGTAAGTTGTGGCTGCTCAAATAACCTTTGTTATACTCATCATCTCAGTCCTGAATCTAGCTCCACTCACTGTCCAATTGTTCCCCAGCACTGGCTCTGCTCCTACAGCAGGCTTTCAAACTAGCAATGCCAGTCACTGCACTGCCATTTTCATTGCCGGGCATGCTAAACAGGAGGAAGAAAGGAACTGTGAGCCTTGCATCAACAGCAACAAAATCTATTTTGTTTAGATTTTAATTGGTAGAATCTGAAGTCTAACTAGCATTTCGTGAGTTTGGCTATGAATCATCAATGGAAGGCTGAAAAAAACTTATCATCTAATGTCGAACATTTTAAAACTGGATGCTTGGAGTCAACAGAAGCTTTTGTGTGCTGGGCATTTTTGAAAACCAAGCCTTTTATTTAGGTGCCTGTATATGGGCTTCAGAAACTAATTTTTGAAAAATCTTGGTCTAAAACTATTGTCCAGATTTGCGGGATGCTGTTTTCCAGCATCCATTTACTTCATCACTTTGAAATGACTTTCAGTTTGAAGCATCTCTGATATCCTGTGCCATGAGAACACACACCAAGTGACAATAGCTGGCAAATCATGTGAAACTTTAAACCAAATCAATTGATTTGGAATTGTCAGAACTGATCAGGGTGGGTTGCAAATATGTATGTTTAGGTAAGATATAAACTGTTAGAAAAGATTGTATTCGTATCTTTTTAAATTTGTTTAACTATGCTTTTATTTTATTTTATTTTATTTTATTTTATTTATTGTTTACTAAACCTGAATCCTACATCAGTCTAGCATAACCCAACATGCACAAAAAAGGTCTGATAGTTAACAAAGGGAGGGACAAGTCAAAACAACAATAAGATCTTGATCTAAACTGTCCAATCATCAGAGGAGGTTGAATCCAGAGTTTTGTTCAGTCCATTAGGTGCTGTTGGCAACTCTTAATGATTTTATAGCGAGTTTTGTGATATTTAGTACTTTTCTTAAAGCTGCAGCTCTTGAATAGAAGCAGAATTGGGGCCATTGTTTGTATAAAGGGATATCACCATGGTTCATAAACATATTAGGGCATATCTACTCAGAGCAGCAATGCACATTATGGGGGTATCATTTCTAAAGCACAGTAACGTGTTGTTCACTAAGTGGTTGGTGTAGGCCAGGGGTTGACAACCTGAGTCTGAGAAGGAGCCAGAATTTACCAATGTACATTGCCAAAGAGCCACAGTAATACGTCAGCATCCCCCCAGCGGCTCCCACTACCCGCTCCCAGCATCTCCCACCCACCAGCAGCCCCGCCAATCTGCGCCTCCTCCTCCCTCCCCGCACCTCCTGATCAGCTGTTTCATGGCATGCAGGAGGCTCTGAGGGGGAGAAGGGAGGTGCGAGGGCATGGCAGGCTCAGGGGAGGGGGTGGGAAGGGGTGGAGTGGAGTGGGGGCAGGACCTGTGGCAGAGCCAGGGGTTGTGCAGTAAGCACCCCCCGGCTCATTGGAAAGTTGGCACCTGTAGCTCCAGCCTCAGAGTCGGTGCCTATACAAGGAGCCGCATATTAACTTCTGAAGAGCCGCATGTGGCTCCGGAGCCACAGGTTGGCCACCCCCGGTGTAGGCACTGCTGGTGCACACAAGAAGGTCCCTAATGCACTTTAATGTAGTTCTCTTTATGTTAAAGTCTACTAAGGACCTTTCAGTGTGCACCATCTGTGTCTACATGGACCAATTAGTACACAACACCTAAGTTCACTTTAGAAATCACACCACTGTAATGTGCATTGCTGTTCCATGTAAGCAAGGACTAGGTAACAACAAGCCTGGATTTTCAAGTTGCAGACGGGGAGATTTAGGTTGGATATTAGGAAAAACTTTTTCACTAGGAGGGTGGTGAAGCACTGGAATGGGTTACCTAGGGAGGTGGTGGAATCTCCTTCCTTAGAAGTTTTTAAGGTCAGGCTTGACAAAGCCCTGGCTGGGATGATTTAATTGCGGATTGGTCCTGCTTTGAGTAGGGGGTTGGACTAGATGACCTCCTGAGATCCCTTCCAACCCTGATATTCTATGATTCTATGACCATTGATTTGGAATGCCTCCGTTTCGTGTAGCCAGCAAGACAGATCTTACAGAGATCTGATTTTCAGCAATCACTGAGTGGAGTACCCCAAAACTGAGGCTCCCAAAAATCACTAGTAACTTTTTGAAAACAACGCCAACAGCACCCATGATTCCCACTGCCTGTTGCTCCTCCCCCTCCGAAGCATTGGCTAGGGAAGGGAGAACACAAAAGTTAAGTTACACCCAGTTATAACTACAAAATAGAGTTCAAGATATTCGCTGAAACTATTCACAACCACTACACACTTCCATAAATCAATGTTGTCACTGAATAAAATGGAATGGAAGATTAGAATTAAATAAAAAGGTAGTTACTTAGTAGCTGATGGTAGAAAAATAAATTTCAGATGTCAAAATATGGTGAGGGGCTGAGAATCAAGAACTGCCATGAAACTTTCCAGTAACCTTGAAAAAGTGGCTTAAAATAATAAAGCTTATTTTAGAAGTTCTGTGTGGTGTGATGCCTCATCTGTAGCATATAATGAAGAAAATGTAGCACATAAAAGAGGAAATGGAACTTCTATAAAAAATAACATAATAAGTCCGTCTCTGAAAGGTCCTGGAATAGGAGCATTTATTATATACTGTGGTAGCTGGATAAATCGATTTGTGTTTTATTTTTATGAACTATATTGTCATTGAAAGTTACACAATCTGGTTAAAGAACACTGTTTTCTTATTCCTTTTCGCAGAAGGGGAGATGGAATGCAAGCTGTACTCTGCATAGTAAATCTAAACAAGGAATGTAGCTCAGTGTTTCTGTTGAGTGCAATTTTTTTTGGTAACTCTTTATCTGATATTAGCATTCTGTGGAGGTATAAATAAATCATTCTTCTATAAGCCAGTACAAAATTTACTTTTCTGCTTGTATTTTCTTTTGACCTAAGCAAGTATGAGTTAATTTAATACTCAGGAGGGACTCATAGCACTGGCTAGAATCAGAATCGTGCAAACTTCTGCCACACACAGTTGCATTGCTTCACCTCACCGCTGAACTTTCGCATTCTTGCTATTCCAGTTCTGTGCTTTTCTACAGCCGAAACTACCAATTATGAGGAATTTTGCCATTGTTTTTCCTTTTTAATTTTCTCAGCTCAGAAAAGGGGGGAAATTCAAACTGGGGAAATACTTATTTAGTAGCTGTATGTGTTGTAGAGTTAAATTCTGCAGTTATTATTAATTATTATTTACATTTATATTATGGTAACACTTAGGGATCTCTCCACCAGTCAATTTTGGGGACCCATTATGCTTGACCCTGTACAACCACGGAAAAAAAGTATGTCTACGTTGTAAACTGGCATATGATTGTAACTTATGCAAACATACCCAAGCTATCTTTAATCTGTGGCAGCACAGATTTCAGCATAGGACTAGCCAGCCAAGTATGTACTCAGAGTCCTAGCCGGGTTTGTACAATCCAGGCTGAAGCTGTTGATGCAGCAACTTCATTGATATTGATGCCTGAGCCAGCTAAATTAAAGATAGCTTGGGTACGTCTACACATGCAGCCTTGTCTAAACTTGTAGTGGCATTTACAGTACATGTAGCTACATGCCACCTTGAAAGGTAGATTTTAACTACAAGCAGCAGTGAAAGGCTCTGGCATTCCCCACTGCCAGAGTCTTTCACTGCAACAGGGAGGTAGCAGGACATTACTCTGCTAAAAATAGCAGTGTGGATTTAGGAGGCACTGCTTGGGCATATAGAGAGCTGTGTAGGGTGCAACAATCAGGGTCCAGACAACCTAAGAGGAGAACAGGGGGTCTGAACCCCAAAGAGTCAACAGTTGAATCAGCTGGTTGTATATAATGTTATTGTGTTTTAATATATGCCAAGCAAGGTATTTTATGAAAGAGTGTAAGGTTCTGAACATGGTGATCATTATGACACATGTATAAAGACCATGGTTCTAAGTCTATGTAGTTGTGCATCTAGAATAGTATGTTCACGGCCAGTGTGACAATTTCAAGTATACCTCACAGCAGGGAGGGGCTCCTCTCTAGCCAGTTGTTTACATGAAACTAACTTCAAGGACCCATCCGTTGTTCATCCAGGATAAGACTATGGTGGATCATTGGAGCTCATAGGGGAAAAAAACTGAAACAACTTGAAACTAAAAAGAAAACCAAAGGCTATGCCTACCCTACAGAACTGACAGAGATGCAGCTACCCCACTGTAGGGCTGCTATTGCAGAGGCTCTAAGCCGATGGGAGAGAGCTCTCCTGTCCATTTAAGCCTCCACAAGTGCTTAGGAAAGCCAAGGTTACAGGGTAGGTGGTGACAGAACCCCTCACTTTAAAGAGTAACATGAGTGAATTTAGCACACTTGAAAGCTACGATAAGCATATACTGCTGCTGTCCAGGGGTGAATAAACACAGCATATCACTCTTTAGGCCTGACAATCAGGCATCTTTCCCAACACTAAATTAACTAAAAAAGGGCAAAGTAAATGACTGTGCATTTACCTTAGATGCTTATTTTTACTACTGACAATTATAGCAGATAAAACTCCAGTGCTTGTTACCTTTAAAGGAAACTTGCAAAGAATAAAGATATTAAACTCCAGCAATGTTAAAAGTAAAGAGCAGCCGTGCGCCAACTTATTCTGGTCAGAGGATTTGCCCTTGAGAGTGTAATGAGAATTTGAGTGACAGGTTGGACTCAGTAATCTGGGTACTCACCCTAAACCTGAAACCCTTTAGAACTGCATGTGAATCCTGCTTTGTGCTGCTTGCTGAAGGGCTGTTTAAATCCTCCTGCTGATATGTTCAAAAACTCAGATTGCCTTAAAGGTAAATATAACCTCAGGGGGCATGTAATAAGATTAGGAGCAAATTAAAAGGTTAAACTGTGGTCTTGTTGAGAAATTTAAACTCACATTTGCAATTTGCAAATTGCAACCCTCCATCTAATCTTTGTGGCAGGGATTAAAATAAACTATTGATTTTTATGGAGAATCAATAATCCTAAAAGTATGTGATTTCACTTCTGGAAGATGCTGATAGGGTAGAGAAAACTCAGCTCAGAAGAATGAAAAATGCCAAAAATTAATAAACTGTAGCTATGTGCACTATTCTGTAACATCCAAAGAGGTTTATGGATTTCTGTCAGTAAGAAAGCAACACTCAGAACATAGGTACTAGAGATGAGGTTCAAATGAAAATAACTGCACAGAAGTACCATAAAAATGGAAGCCAAGAATCAAGTAGCCCATATGTAACAGTGTTCTTGGAGGGCTATGTGGTCAAGTGGATAGGGCTCACCCAGTATCTAGTACCACTTCTCAGTATGAAGGCCTTTGAGTCCAATTCTTCACCCACGTATGGGCTCAGTTTCACCTTAGGTTTTCAATCTCCTGGCCCTCTAAATACCAGAGTGTGAGTCGTATGGGAATGAGGCTTATGACCCTCCTGCAGCAGGGGCAGTTGGTAAGGGAGCCTGGGCCCTCCCATTTCACTGGGCTGTGACCCAGGGTCCTAGGAAAATCAATCAGTGTCTGGCACCCTGGAATGCCAATATAAGATAACAAATGAAAAAAAAGAGACAATTAAACTTTCAGCCTCAGCTGGGCTTAGTGTGCAGTCCTCGTCCTCACAGGGTGCTTCTTCAGCACCCTCATTCAGGAGCCCTCAGGTAGGTTTATCTTCCTCCCTAGCCCCTCCCTTTTAAGCTTCCTCTCCAGTTGGAGCATGCTCTGCAGATCTGGCAGGGCAGGACTATGTAGTCCCAGTATTGTCCTCTAATGCCTTCGGGCCCAGTGTGGGGTTTGTATTCCGCATCACACCATACCAGAAGAAAGTGCAGGCCAAGTATTCAATTCCTAAAAAGAACAGCTAGCTATCAGACATGGGTGATCCCAGAAATTTTTCACAAGGTAGACCCAGCTGAACCACTCTCAGTTTAACTTAGTATGGTGCCACTCAGGTTTGGCTCAACAGTATCTTCGTCAGAAGACTAGGAACAAAAAGCAGAGGCCATACTTACAAGATGGGAGACCCTATCCTGGGAAGCAGTGACTCTAATCCAATTCTTGGGTATATACACAGGGGAATCTCAAGTAGGAATAGAGAGTTTATTTTACCTTTGCATTTGTCAATGATGTGACTGCTACTGGAATATTGTGACCAACATATGCTGCATGATAAATAAAATCATATTAATATGTATTATTCTCACTAAATATATATTAGTAAGCATAAATACTATAGCAGTTAGCCTAAATTGGCCTACATCTTTATTATAATCCTGTTCACATATGCTAAGTACACATAACATTTTGCATTTACTGAAGTAAGGTTTGGCTTAAGTAGGTAAGAAAACATATCAGGCTCAGTTACTGTCACAGACCAGTACTGGAATGTCCCAAAGGGAAAGGATAAGCTATATGAGTCTTCGACTCTGGTATAAACCTAGGAGATGCCTTCGCACTCCTGGGAACCTGGAATTCATGTGTTCAGAACAAAGAGATAAGAGGTACACCATGGTACCAGAAAAACAAGGTAAAAAGCTGACTGGTGAAATCTAGTTTCAGATTAATTACACTGTTCCTTTTACTTGTAAACAGGAAAGGTATAAAAAGATGGCCCTAGGGAGTAATTTTGGGAGCACACCTTCTTTGTATGATGAATGTAATGATGCAGCACGTGACAGCTTCTCAGAAACTGTTATATAAAACCTTTCCCCTGTATTACATTGTTCTTGGCTTATAGCAATAAACCTGACTGACAGTGGTTATATGGTGTCTTAAATATATTTCAAAACAAACAAAAGTGTAGTCAAGCAATTGACTATACAATATATCAACAACTGTGTGCAGTTCTGGGGTCTACAATACAAGAAGGATGTTGATAAATTGGAGAGGGTTCAGAGAACAGCCACGAGAATGATTAAAGGATTAAAAAGAAAAGGAGTACTTGTGGCACCTTAGAGACTAACCAATTTATTTGAGCATAAGCTTTCGTGAGCTACAGCTCACTTCATCGGATGCATACTGTGGAAAGTATAGAAGATCTTTTTATACACACAAAGCATGAAAAAATGGGTGTTTACCACTACAAAAGGTTTTCTCTCCCCCCAACCCCACTCTCCTGCTGGTAATAGCTTATCTAAAGTGATCACTCTCCTTACAATGTGTATGATAATCAAGTTGGGCCATTTCCAGCACAAATCCAGGTTCCCCCCCCCCCGCCAACCCCCCACAAACCTACTCTCCTGTTCGTAATAGCTTATCTAAAGTGATCACTCTCCTTACAATGTGTATGATAATCAAGGTGGGCCATTTCCAGCACAAATCTAGGGTTTAACAAGAACGTCTGAGGAAGGGGTTGGGGGGTAGGAAAAAACAAGGGGAAATAGGTTACGTTGCATAATGACTTAGCCACTCCCAGTCTCTATTCAAGCCTAAGTTAATTGTATCCAATTTGCAAATGAATTCCAATTCAACAGTCTCTTGCTGGAGTCTGGTTTTGAAGTTTTTCTGTTGTAATATCGCAACTTTCATGTCTGTAATCGCGTGACCAGAGAGACTGAAGTGTTCTCCGACTGGTTTATGAATGTTATAATTCTTGACATCTGATTTGTGTCCATTTATTCTTTTACGTAGAGACTGTCCAGTTTGACCAATGTACATGGCAGAGGGGCATTGCTGGCACATGATGGCATATATCACATTGGTAGATGTGCAGGTGAACGAGCCTCTGATAGTGTGGCTGATGTTATTAGGCCCTGTGATGGTGTCCCCTGAATAGATATGTGGGCACAGTTGGCAACGGGCTTTGTTGCAAGGATAGGTTCCTGGGTTAGTGGTTCTGTTGTGTGGTATGTAGTTGCTGGTGAGTATTTGCTTCAGGCTGGGGGGCTGTCTGTAAGCAAGGACTGGCCTGTCTCCCAAGATCTGTGAGAGTGATGGGTCGAACTTCAGGATAGGTTGTAGATCCTTGATGAGTTGGAGAGGTTTTAGTTGGGGGCTGAAGGTGATGGCTAGTGGCATTCTGTTATTTTCTTTGTTGGGCCTGTCCTGTAGTAACTTCTGGGTACTCTTCTGGCTCTGTCAATCTGTTTCTTCACTTCAGCAGGTGGGTATTGTAGTTGTAAGAGTGCTTTATAGAGATCTTGTAGGTGTTTGTCTCTGTCCGCGGGGTTGGAGCAAATGCAGTTGTATCATAGAGCTTGGCTGTAGACAATAGACCATGTGGTGTGGTCTGGGTGAAAGCTGGAGGCATATAGGTAGGCATAGCGGTCAGTAGATTTCCGGTATAGGGTGGTGTTTATGTGACCATCGCTTATTAGCACCGTAGTGTCCAGGAAGTGTGTCTCTTGTGCGGACTGGTCCAGGCTGAGGTTGATGGTGAGATGGAAATTGTTGAAATCATGGTGGAATTCCTCAAGGGCTTCTTTTCCATGGGTCCAGATGATGAAGATGTCATTAATGTAGCGCAAGTAGAGTAGGGGCATTAGGGGACGAGAGCTGAGGAAGCATTGTTCTAAGTCAGCCATAAAAATGTTGGCATACTGTGGGGCCATGCGGGTACCCATAGCAGTGCCGCGGATTTGAAGGTATACATTGTCCCCAAATGTGAAATAGTTATGGGTGAGGACGGCTTGTAGTCTGTCAGGAACAGTATCCCCAAAAATGTCACTGCAAACCTGGTGGCTGAACTTTGTGACTTTGTGACTTTGTCCTCACCCCCTCACCCACTGTTCCTCAGACGTTCTTGTCAACTGCTGGAAATGGCCCACCTTGATTATCACTACAAAAGGTTTCCCCCCAACCCCGCTCTTCTGCCGATAATAGCTCACCTTACCTGATCACTCTCCTTACAGTGTGTATGGACATACCCATTGTTTCATGTTCTCCGTGTATATAAATCTCCCCACTGTATTTTCTACTGAATGCATCCTATGAAGTGAGCTGTAGCTCACGAAAGCTTATGCTCAAATAAATTTGTTAGTCTCTAAGGTGCCACAAGTACTTCTTTTCTTTTTGCGAATACAGACTAACATGGCTGCTACTCTGAAATCATATATATTAGGAGAGACTTTGAAACGAGTCCTCTAAATATAGACTAGTACTTGCTGTTCTAAATATGGAAAGGGAGTTCCTCACACCTTAGTGCACAAAAGGAAAATGGGATGGGTAGGGACACTACAGCCTATAACAAAAAAAGTTTGGTTTTGGTTTATTTTATTGAAAAACCACATACTTTTAATAACTTTGTAAACATATGGCCCAATGTACCCTCCACTATGATACTTCAGTTTTATGCTGATGGAGTTTAGCTGAGGTCAGTGGAGCTTCCTTGGCTTAAAACTTGAATAGCACAGTGGTGAATCAAGTCTTTTAACAGGGTTTTCAAAAGTTATTCTACTTTGGCTTAATGCTGCTCCTATTAAAGTCAATGAGAGTTTTACCATTGCCTTTGATTGGAGAAGACTTAGGCTAATGCTGAGCATTTCTGAAAGTCCCACACGTAGACTACTTCAGGTTATCCAATTTGTCCTGTTGCATATATTCTCTGAATCTCTTCTAAATGCATTACCATGTTTACTTTTCTAAATGCTTCTGCTTTTAACACCATATTCCAAGCTTTTAACTGACTCATATTAGTGGCAGGGAACATCAGCAGACCACAACTAATTTGCCATGTCAGAGTGCAAATACCACCTACAGATCAATCAGATCCTGTTTACATAATGCTCTGGTGACTCTGAGCCTGACAGATCTACAACATTTTAACTGTTGCTAAACTAGTTTGCAAGCAGTATAACCACTAAAGCGTACCAAAGTAGTTTATCTCACTGATCACACTTAAATGTTATGTCAGAGAATTCATTTTCAAAGGCTCAGTAGTTTCCTGCCATACATTTAACAAAAATTCACAATACTATCAATGAAATGTGATAGTCAGTAAATATCCCATTTTATTACAGACAGTTCCAGAAATATAATTGTCAATTATCTATATGACTGTTATTTTCAGTTTTTCATTGATATCTTAGGCCCTGATCCTGAAAACTCCCACATGCTTAACTTTACTGCCATGAGTAGTTCCTCTGAAATCAACAGGGCTCCCCAGGGGGGTAAAGTTAAGCACGTATACAAGGTTTGCAGGATCAGGAATTCAGTGAACAATATAGTCTGTACTGAAAGATGGCACACTAAATTGTGAAAGGGGCTAGATTGTGTTTTTATTCTGAAATAAATCCAAAATAGTTCCCTTAAATCCAAACCTAACATATCTGAAGCCAGTCCTTTAAGTCACCAGTCCTAGTGGTTAGGATAGGAAGGTTACCATTTCTAAATTTAAAACAAGAAATACCCACACACACACCCCATGCCCTCTTTCTATAACCTTGTAAAGAAGTGAATTGATTTTTTTAGATTTTTTTTCTTCACACAACTTAGTATTAATAAATAATTGGTAATAATAACGCAATCAGTTGCTAACTGCTGAAAAACAAAATATCTTGGATGTATCTGAGCTTCTCATTTTAGGGCAATGTTGGTGTTATCCCTCTGTGCCCACATAGGATATTAAAGAGGCATAAGGCATTCCCTTAGCCTCCTTTACAGGCTACCTCCATCACAGCCCTGAGGGAAGAGAGGAGCCTTCATGGACTGCTCTTCCCAATTATGTGCACTATCAGTAGTGAGGAATGGCTGAGGCCTTGGCCCCCTCATCCTACACTAGTGTACTGGCCAGGACAGCTAAACCAGCATAGAGGGACACATAATCTGCTTTAGCCACTATTTCAGATTGATACTCACAGCGTCTCTACTTGCAGTCTGAACTGCATTTATACAGATAGATTTTAGTCTGAACAATTATTACAAGATATGAGTAGCTGGAACCAGACTGGCTCACCTGTGTGTTAGTGTTGTTAAAATAGGTATTTCAATTATAAGAATGCATTTAGTGTTTAGACTTTATTAAATGTTTGTAAGGTGCTGCATGTGTTAATCTCATTATATGTATCCCATGTTATAAGGTAATATTTAAGTTTATGCTCTGTAACTATAAATTACCAGATAGGAGAGAAGCATTAATGAGTGTGAAATACTAGTTATCAACAGTAGGTGTTATCTCCAGCCCAACAAAGGAGGCCCATCAACACCAGAGGAGCCATTGTTGAACAAAAGACTTTGTTGTTTACTCTCCCCTCCTTGCCCTCTCATGAAGGAGAGATGTGCGAATAAATTCCTCCCGACAGCTGAATTTACAACTCAAAGTAGAAATGGGGAATGAATAAAAAGCTCTAACAAGAAAGAACTGCATCTTTTATGCTGCTTGAACTCTGGGGGGCAAGAATGACTACATAAGCACAAAATCCCTAGTGCTTGGCCTGGGTTAGCCCTAAAGGACATATAGAGCTTGATTATTACTGAAACTTCTATTAGTCTTAAGTTTGAAAAGGTATCTCATTTGTGTGTGCATATATGCTTACCTGCTTTAACTTTGCAAATAACTGCTATTTCTTCTTGCTAGTTAATACATCTTTAGATAGTTTACTATAGGATCGACTACAATCATTGTCTTCGGTGTGAGATCTAAGGTGTAATTGACCTGGACTGAGTGACTGGTCCCCTGGGACTGGGAGTAACCTGAATATTGTTGTGATTTTTGGTGTAAGGGACCATCTATCACAAAGGCAAGCTTACCTGGGTGGCGGGATACAATGGAGTCCACAAGGGGACTGTCTGTGACTCAATGGTTCAGCTGTTATAATGCTTCACGAGTTTACACTTGATACTTGGTTGATGAAATCTAAGAATAGAATTTACAGCCAATTTGGGGTTTGCGCCCTGGTTCTCAGTAGTCTGCACTGAGGTTGGTACCCACATTCTTGAGCCACTGCTGGACACCTTGACACTCCCATTCTCCATATACTTTATAATATTCTGCAGAACTATATTCAATGCAACATACTGTCTATCACATTTATTTAGTAAAACAAATTCCATTTTTGTATTATAAAAATAAATTACATATTAAAACTTGGCAAACAAATTAAATTGAGGAAGCAAAATTTAAATTCAAGAATAGAAAGTCAGTGTGGTCTGATGCTACCATGTTGTTAGCACTTTTGCCTATAATCCCAAGCTATTGTGAATGTGCGTATCATAATAGTCACAAAATAAAGGCAACAAAAATGTTTCAGGTAGACATTTATTGGGGATAAAAGTCCACAGCTGCAGCTAGTTAATAATGTTTATGGAAAAATTATTTTGATTATGATCACTACCTGATCCTCTTAATCAGAGTATACCTTCTTTTTCCTCTTTTTTTTTTTTTTTGTTTTTTTAAAGTAACATTACTGTTTAATTCACTAATGTTTGCACTATTCCAAATTTAGGTCTTCTATCGCTATATTTTCAATCTTTCACCAGCCAGGTTGTAGCTCTGAGTCAGTGATTGGATGGCTTGATCTCAAAGAGAAATGTGTGTTAACCAGCAAACAAACCTTCCTGAGGATTAATTCCTCCGTCTGATTTCTGAATAGCTGATGTCCCAATGTAACAGAAATCCAAGCAGCAGTAGCAATTAGACATGACAAGACATTTTCCAAGTACTGTTTTGTCTAATGAACTGTCAGACAGTGCAGTTTTCCTGACTTTTAATTACCATGCCACCCACAGTTAGTATATGTTCACCAACTGCTTCTGCTTGAGAACTAATCCATCTTCTCCTCAAATGTATGGTTATTAAGAGCAATGGTACCCTGTCAGAACTTGTATCTTTAAAAGTGTAATATAACAAAAAGATAGAGTTATGCTAAGCAGTGTCTTGGAGGGGGACATTTTTCCTCCTGTGAATCATGTGCATTTTTCTTCTTAAGAGATCTAATCCTGCTCCTATTCAAGTCAATGAGTATTTTGCCATCAGCTTGAATGGGAACACATTCAGGCCCTATTTGTGTGAGCTATACACACAAATAATTCCTCTGTTAGGAAGTTCTGTGGACAATTAATAGGCTCAGAGACGTCTGAGATGGAAAAGATCACTAGTATTAGATCATATGCACTATCCCAAAGCCAATGCAGAATTGTTCCCTTAAGGCCATTTTCTAATGTGTTCTAAAGTCTGACTCTAGTTATTAATAAATAGTGACTTCATTGGGACTACTCATGAAAATAAAGCTAAACATATGCAAAAGTGTTTGCAGGATGGAGGCCAGGAGGGCTATAGGGGGGATAAAGGCAAACACAATGAGAGGGGATATCACTTTCTAAGGCCAAGTTTGCTCCATGAACATGAGGCACAACCCGTTTCCATCGTGGCTTCCTCAACGGTTATTTTTTAACTTGTTTTTTTTTGTGTTTTAAATTAGAAAAAAGTTTTAATTTATAAACATAAAAATTACAGTTAACAGAAACATAATAGGATGTTTTCTTACTATTTATAAAAAGTTTTGTCTAATAACAAGCAGGACCTTATAATAATAGTATAGGAACATACAATAGAAATCACATAATTGTGAAAAGCAGTGATAAAAAAGAAATGTGTACGGTATGTTTCTTCTGTAAACACAGTGCCCCCAGTAGCCATGACAGCAGCAAAAAGAGTTCTTCTAAAATGTAATGCACAGAGACCCTGGGAAAAGACTTCTAGACCTGTCTCTCTTAGGGCAATATTTTGGCTTCAGACACAACTGATTGCAAAGGGCTGTGCAGCCCCTGAGGAGTTCCTACGGACTCTGGCTCAGTTGCAGGCAGCAGGCTGGGAAGAAGTTTGTAGCAACCCTAGTACAGTCAATGACAGGTTGGGCAGCAGGACTCCCCACAACCTCAAATAACACTGACTTCCCCCAAAACTAAATGGACCTGTCACTTGTAGTTTCACTGGCCACAGAGGGAAGCCCTGAGAGTCTATAGCATTACTGTGAATAGCCTTTGATTTTTATGGGGAAATTTAATGAGAAATTTACAACATTAAATTAAAGGCCTAATGTGACAGGGTGAACACACCGTTCAACACTCCTTGGAGGAGGCTTACAGTCTTGTGGGACCTCACTCTGGAATTGAGCCAGAAAAGGAGAATCCAGAGTGCCACACAACTGTGTATCAGTTGGGTTGTTCGCTTTTGTTTGGTTGTTTGATATTTGGGGGTGGGAAGGGAATGGTTCTGAAGGGTGAGATGCACAGAGGGGTCTTCAGAATCCCAGCTGGGAGCAATGAGCTAAAGCAATCCAGAGCAGCTGAGCGTAGTTAGGCATAGAAAGCTAGCTCCTCAGCTGGAGGAAATCTGCATAGCCCCTTTGACATCTATGGAGCTATACTAATTTTCATCATCTGAAGAGCTTTTACTAGAGTCTGAATTACTACCATGTGGGGAAGAAAATGGTATTTGGTTGTTTAGAAGGCTAGCAAGGGACAGAAGAACTCCATGGTTTTATTGCTTTCCATTTAGTGATTTTACTTTATGTGGGGGGCTATGTATTTAAGGTGCATGAAGGGAATGTGTGCAGAACGTAGGAGGCTCTGTTTTTTCCATATGAACAACAGTACTGTTTTTCCCCGTCCTTCTCCAAGCACATGCACACCTAGAATTAGTTGGGATAGTGTGTCTGGTGTAATAAATGAGGAGAGCGACATGCATTTTGGAGTCCTAACATATTTAAGATAGAATTGCTTTTCCATAGTGGATACAGACTTTCCAAGGAATTAGCAACTAACCCATTTCACCTGCAGTGCCTTCCAGTCACTGTGACTTCGGATTTCCTGCTGAGGAAAAAAAATAATCTAAACAAATTGTTTCAAAAGTGCACAGCTTCTATAGCATGGTGTGGTAAATCCACTGTTTTCCAGAAGATAACTTAAGACAATGAAAACTCATCCTTCCCCCATTCCATAACAGGAGGAAATGCCACTGAGTTATCAATACAAATAAGTAATTTCCAGAGAAGTTGTATCAAAGTTGAAATAATCAGCGGCTTCTTTTTCCCTCCAGAAAGACACTACACAAGAATGAAACTTGGTTTTGAGTATGTCTGCGCAGCAACTATATACTCACAGCTGGCCTGCACTAGGCGATTCAAGCTTCCGGGGCTTGGGCTGTGGGGCTGTGTAGACTTCAGGCTCGGAAGTCTACACAGCAATGAAACAGCCCCACAGTCTGAGCCCCACAAGCCCGAATCAGCTGGCCTGGGCCAGCCACAGGGTTTTCTTTGCTGTGTAGACACACCCTTAGAGATCAAGGGTTAGATGCATTGATAAAACTATTTTGGGACACTTACAAATTATACCCCGAGACAAAGGGTATCAAACTCACCCTAACATGTTTGTTTTAATCGACACAAACACTAATCATCAGTAAAATTCTTATTTTATTGTCAATAAGTAAAATTAATTCTACAAAATAATATAGGCCAAATTGCGCTTTCAGCTGTACCAACGTAAATCCAGGATAATTCTTCGTTTAACATTCCCCAGATCTTCAGTTTATTTTTTTAGTATTAATTCTTCTTATTTCACCCCAAAAGGATGAACAATATTTGAAATTCTTCAGACAACAGTATTTAGGTGTATATAATTCCCCACCCATTCTTGATAGTTTTTGAGCTTACTCCTGCATACACTGACTGTTCACCTAAACCTCCACTGAGGATGAAATAAGTTATGGTTGTGCAAGGGGTCCTGGATTTGTTCATTTTGCCTTTTTCTTAAAGTTTTTAATATGCTTCAATGAAGTGTGGGCTTGATTGTTGATTCATCCCTCTTCTTATTTTTTTTTAAGTCATATTAAACAGTCACTATAATCATGCAGGTACCAAAACTGCTCCTTGACTCCTGACAAAATCATATCCTAAATGGGGAAACACTATAAATTAGACAGTCTGAACTTCCTAGACAGAGATCCAAATAACCATAGGATTTCACATGTGGTTAATTCCAAGAGGGGAGACACAGGAGACATTTGTGATGTTGCACTCCAATTGTTTTATGGAAATATACCTATGAGTGTAAATATGATGTAACTGGAATATGCTTTATGCAAAAGGTCCCTTGTAAGGTATCATAACAAAGGTTATAATCTACAGAATATATTCCTCCTATTTGTATGTATGTATCATTCTTGTATCTGAAGCTAGAAATATAAAGTATCACTCTGAGGTCCTATTGTAATTATGCAATGTGTAGGCCATTAATGGTGGTTTAGAATCTTGATGGCTCCCATTGTCTAGGACAATTCGTTGTAAATGGTTTATTTATCTGCAAACCTTCCTGTGTATGTGTGAACCAACCCAGGAGGAATGGAGATGAGGGGGGGTCTTACAGTGTCATGTGACCATGTCACATGATACTGGAATCCATCTTAATCCCTGTATTTTTCCATTGATGAGGCAGGGGTGGGGACAAGCACAGACAAAAGATTCCTGCCTTGTGCCAAAGCTATAAAAGGGGGGTGGATCAGGACAAAGGAGGCTTCCAGTCATGAGAAAAAAAACCACTTTTCACCTGAGATATCTGATGGAACTAATAAGGACTGTAACCGGGGAAAAGATTGCTCCCAGACTAGGAAGGAGTCTAATCTGTGAAAGAAGTTTATTGGAACATCTCTGAGGGTGAGATATTTCCTGTAATCAGTTTCTTAATGCATTAGGCTTAGATTTGCATGTTTTTGCTTTATTTTGCTTGGTGACTTACTTTGTTCTGTCTGTTGTTACTTGAAACCACTTAAATCCTACTTTTTATACTTAATAACATCACTTTTGTTTATTAATAAACCCAGAGTGAGTGATTAACATCTGAGGGAGCAAACAGCTGTGCATCTCTCTCTTATCAGTTTACAGAGGGCAGAGAATTTATGAATTTACCCTGTATGAGGTTTACAGAGTAAAACAGATTTATTTGGGGTTTGAATCCCATTGAGAATTTGGTGTCTGGGTGCGGGAAACAGGTAACCTGCTGAGCTGTTTTCAGTTAAGTCTGCAGCTTCGGGGTTGTGGACCAGTCCCTGGGTCTGTGTGGCAGCAGGCTAGCATGTCTGGCTCAACAAGACAAGGTTCTGGAAGTCCCAAGGGAAAATGCAGGGAAAATGGGCTCAGAAGCACATCAGGTGACAGTCCTAACGGGGTCTCTGTGACCAAATCAATCACAACATTAATGGCTAAATTTTTGTGCTAATAGATCATCATGCACTGTACCAACATTTACCCTGTAATATTTTAAAGTGCTGAAAGGAGAAGACTTCCTCACTGCTGATAGAGATGTCTCAGAAGTTTTTCATATCTTTTTGCTAAAACAGCTACTATGTCTTTGCCAAACTCTTGTGTCTTTCATTGTACAGTTTTTCCTCTAATTAATACCCCTCACTATATACAAACCAAATCTTAAACCCAGCTTAACAAACTTGTCTTCAGTATGACAGTTTTTCTAGTCCCATGTTTAAAGTGAGGAACAGAAAGCCATTGACAAAGACAAAAAAATTCTGTGGTTTACATTTATGCAACTGTTCTACAGTTGGTCTTTATTAAAATTTTCATTGGGGATTTTTTTGTTTGGTCTGGTACTAAGACTAACTCGACATTATTATTAATTATTATTATTATTATTATTTTAATAATGAAAACCTGGGATCCCTGCCAAAAGTGATCTTAACAGATGGTATTTTATCAGTCCACTGAATACTGTCATTTTTCATATCGTGGTAATTATATTTAAGAGGCAGAATGCACACTTAGTGTGCAGTGCTGTTACTAGAAAAAATAGACCCCAGAAACACTCCTAACTCTCAACCATTCCTGAAGACCTGGGGTGGGATAACTTGTTTCACTACCTCTTTATATTCCATATATTCATAATTTCCTATTATTTGTTCCCATTTAGACCCCCATATTAAATGAAGTGTTGGAAATCATAAAGTGCTATGTTTCCTTTTGGGGTGTGTAAGTCACTGTAAATGCATTGGGAATCAGAATTAATAGCATCTTAGTTATATCTCTTTACTATAGTTCATTAATCAACTGCCATTGGGTAAACATACGGTTTATATGTATATATAACATGTAAGATTGTTGGTTTGAAGGATTTACAAGGCATCCCATTGCTAATGAGAATTTACTTTTCTCCATCTCAGAGTGCACAAGCTGACATTTTTCTCGCGAATTCGCCCAGTGCTGTTCTATCCTGTCATTATCCCGCTTAGAAAATCCATTGTATGTAGTGGTTTAAGAATAGGATAACAAAAGCCAAGCTGCAAAAAAGGTAGATTCTGTTGAATCTACCAAATTAGTACATTAACTTGGTTGCCAGTCTGTCTGACTCAGTTTCTGTGCGATGAAGATAATTAGGTTCTTTTCCTTAAATCTGCTTTCAGTGAGGTCAGACTAATCTAAAAAAGTGCTAGTCCTGAAGCTGGTTATATGTTTGATTCTTGCATATTCACCTGCCCTAATTATCAGAACATCTCAGGAGGGTGAGGAAGGGAGGAATGGGAGATGTGTCAAACTTTATAAGTGGCAAACTGTGGTGCCAGTGTATTACCCTCCCCAGCACAGAGCCAGCTGAGGTGCAGCCCAATTGCAAGTATAAGGGAAGCTTACCCAGTCACTTGCCTGCCATGTCACAGCTGTGCAACAGCCACCTCTTTGGAGGCTTGTGTCAGGGAGTAACTACTCATATGGAGACCCTTTCTAACTATGCAAAGGTAAGGGTGGATCTCTGCAACTAACCCACCAATTTGAATTTCCATATGGTGGACCAAATCCTAGGTTATGGTTGATGAGTATAAATAGGGTGTATGTGTGGAAAGGTGGTATACAGCTCACGTTTGCAAATCTCCATTAGAGATAGCTATGCTGGTATCCAGGAATAACGCAGAGCAGCAGGAGGACTAAGCTAAGGGACCAGAACAGAAGCTGGGGCTCAATGGGGCATAAAGATGCCCCTTTTGATCTGGCCACATACCCTAACTCAGCAGCAGGGTTTGGTGGGTGGCACAGGAACCACTACTGCATCTACAGAGGACCAATCTACATCAGGATGATACTGTCACAACTTGGGACATCAAATATTTTGCCAGATTCCACTGGGAGTGTGATGCCCCATCGCTGAAAAATTACTTAGCTGTGAATTACAATGGGATGATTATGATCTATTTATTTCTTAACCAGTCAGTGGCACAAGATATGATTTAAAGCCAACTGAGAACCTATTTTTTCACATGAAGCAAAGAGACAGAAGAATTAAGATCGAATCTACAATGTTATCATTCTTAGAATGATTTTCCTTGAGAGACTGCATGAAATAAAAACAATATATCTGACAATCAACCCATTTTCCAATGTTTGCATGGAAAGATGAGGTCACATTAGGATGGAAAACCAAATACAAGTTGAAATGGAAACATTTTTAAAGTTTAAATTAATACTACCACCAGGAACAAAACTAGACTTAGGTTCCTTCATCTATAGTATCTACATTTCAATGTTATGTAGTGTTTTCCATCCAGAGGTGCTCTGGAGACATTTCTTGGGAACACCAAGAAAGGGGTAGAATTTCAATGGCCCTTTTTCATGAAGGGAAGTCTTTGTCATTCTGGTGTTCTCTGGATGATCATTTCACAAATTTGATGGGGATACTGTGCTGCTCATAGGTTTAAACTGCAACATATTGACACATGGTTATAATGAATGTTAATGAACCCTTAGGAATTTTTCAACATAGTAGTAGCACATGCTGATGTATACATTTTCCATGTTTCCATTTCTTAGCTGCCTACTAAACACTATACACTCTTCTTACAGAGTGGATTTTAAGACATAAATTGGAATCTCAGTAGCTTTAAATAGAAGAATTGTATACAAATTTAGGCCCAGTTTCAGTGGAAATACTCATGGTAGTAAAGTTAAGCACTTGCATGAGAAGGCAACTCATCCAGAATTTCTCCTGAAACTCAAAGGCAGCACATGCTGCTGTGCAGATCTGTTGATACTTTAGGTGTTGGCAGTATGGGCTAGATTCAGAAAGGAATTTAGGCATAGTGGTATTTGGCATCAGCACGCCTAACTTTTAGATACTGGGATTCACAAATCCCGAGTTAGCTCCCTATACAATGAATGGGAAGAAACAGGTACCTTGACTAGAATTCACAAAAGCCAGCATGCTATGTGGGTCCACACATAAGCTAGCCAAGATGAGGTGGGGGATGTCCTAAACCCCAGTCCCCTCAGGGAGGTTGGCACCTGAATCTGGGCTGCAGGGAGGTGTCACTCTTGGCTTGGGATTCTCAGCTGCAGACTCTCATTTGGCACCTATGACATTTTTGCAAGTGGCACCACCTCCCTCACAGTTATTAGCCCAGTAGCAAGGGTGCTCGCCTAGAAAGCAGAGACCCCCTGGTTCAAGTCCCACTACCACTTGACAGGGAGAAGATATTTCAACTGGGATTTGCCACCACTCAGGTGTGCGCCCTAGTCATTGGGCTATGGGGTATTCCGGTCTATGTATGGAGAGGGAATTGGGGTCCTTTAATCACTCCTAGTGAAGTTGTTCCCCTGGATAAATAATTTTAAAAAGTCACTAGAGCAGGGGCACTGAATCCTGGGTCTCCCATTGCCTAGGTGGGATCATCTAACCACATGGCTACAGAGTCCTTCTCTCCCCACCGCCCACCCCCATGACTTTTAAAATTATTTATCCATATTGGAACCCCTTCAACAGGCAAGAGTGAGGCAGTGGCTAGGGCACGCACCTAAGAGGTAGCATATCCCTGTTCACACCCCTTCTCCCTCAGGTGGATGAGGGACTTGAATTGGGGGTCTCTCACATCTCACCTGAGTTCCCTAACCACAGGGCTAAAAGTTATGAGGGAGTACCTCTTTCTCCCACCCATTTTGTGTTTGTTTGCTTATAGAGGACCAATCCGGTAGGTGATCTCTTACCAGATTGGGCCCCAGAGATGAGCTAGGTGGAGGAACGCTTATCTTTTCCCAGTTCAGGCACCACGCAGGGGCTTAGGCACCTAGAGTGGTACTGCAGTGTACATGTGCAGAGGCAGAGACATAGGTATGAAGGGAACTTTTACTGCAAAAATTCAGGTGCTGAGCGTGTTTAAGCACCTACCAGGTTCAGTAGCAACTGAAGAGGGTTTGGTGAATCCCACTACGACCTGATACTGGGATGTAGGTGCCTTAAATGTCAGTTAGGTGCCTAAGTCGTTTTGTGAATCTAACCTATGTGCTTTACTCAATGCTGAGCCATCTCTACCGGCCACTGCAGAGTAGAGCACCATAGCTCTACTCTCACTCAACCCCCTTTCACAAGGGGATTTCTTAGAATGTCTCTGTTTTCTCTGAATGCTTACCTTTTATTATGTAATGGATCACATTTTAAACATTACCAGCATCCAAAATACTTTCACAAAATGCAAAGTATTTAAACTTTTTTTGTTCAACAAAGTATAATGGGCCTGATTTTGATATCACTAACATGGGCTACAATAGCAGTGACGGACCTGCTTTCTGTATGCCTCGTAACCTTGGGAGAAGAATTTAATCGCTCCAATCTCCAATGAATTCCTCTGGTCTTTGTCCAGGTGTGACATTCCCCTAGGTACAAACTGTAATGTTGAACAGCTGTGTCCCCTCAATTCTCCAATCTGGGGTGCCTTTTACACTGCTTTGCTCTAAGAGCAGCCACTCCCGGCATACTCACACACAGCCTCTAGCATGCAAAACCACTCCTAGCTGAATGATATGAGTGCTCTAACCAGTCCTGAATTATATAGCAGAGTGACCAACAACCAGCATAACATTGAAATGTAGATACTATAGATGAAGGAACCTAAGTCTAGTTTTGTTCCTGGTGGTAGTATTAATTTAAACTTTAAAAATGTTTCCATTTCAACTTGTATTTGGTTTTCCATCCTAATGTGACCTCATCTTTCTATGCAAACATTGGAAAATGGGTTGATTGTTCTAACCAGCAAATTCTCAGTTCCAGACTTGTCCACAGAAATGTGCGTCTTGTACTGCCCAGCATCCTCCTGAACAATAGAAGCTCATAGAAAGTCTGTCATTTTATTAATAGAGAATGATAAGCACAAATCCTTATTTCAAATAAGGTTTCCCAAACACTTCAATCCAAGCACACACTGGTTTAGATAAAACAAGTTTATTAACTACAGAAAGATAGATTTTAAGTGAATACAAGTAAATAGGTATAAAAGTCAGAATTGGTTATAAAGAAATAAAAGGTAAAATGCAAACCAATACCTAATTTACCAAGCTAAATGAATTAAATGCAAATCGGTTTCTTTCACCATATGCTTACATTAATTGGCTGGGTCTCTCAGCCAGGACCACTCCCCCAGTTCAATGATGCTCCTTTTGTCTTTCATACGTTGTTGATGCTGTGAGTAGAGATCAGGAGAGAGAGAGAGATGATTTGTGTCCTCTGTTCTTCCTTCTTATAGTATTTCTCTTCTTTGAAAATCCTCTCCAGCTGGGGTTCAGGCAACAGCAGTTCTGTCTGCCAAGATGTAAATTTCTCACTCACACCCTTCTTCCTGTCAAAGATTGCTGCTTAACCAGGTGATAGTTCATTTGATTATGCTGACACCTCGCTGAGATGCTGGCTAGCCTTTTGTCTCTGGGGAACTGGTCTCAGCTGCTTTCCCACATTTGGAATATGCCTTAGTAACATCATAAAGTAGAATCTTATAGCTTTACACAGAATCTTGCCTGGACAGATATCTTATCTGGACAATAATTATCAGCAAATTGTGAGTTTTCAAATGATACCTCACAAGGCATACATTGTATTAAATTTATCATAGTTTTGTAAAAGTGGTGACCATAGGGGTACAGTCTGTCAGAGCTGGGTGAGATGAGTGGCTCTTCAAATACAAATTAAAGAGAACAGTTAGGTTGCAGCATTGGGAGCCATGTTAGCTATCTAAACAGCCATTGTGATGATGTATTATTTCTAGTATAATATCAATCAAGAATCAAGCCCCACTATTCTAGGCATTGTATGAACAGGTAGTCAAAAAGACAGGGCCTTTTCAGACAGCTCGGCTTTACAAGAGATAATAAGTGAATGAAACAGACAGACATGGGGGGGGAGGGAAAGAGGAGGTAATGGTAAAACAAGCTGGTTTCTGTATGGAAAGAAGCAGTCCCAGTTTGCTACCTGTTTAAATGCTTAAGTTAATAAGACTTACTTAAAGCTACTTGGTCTCGTCATGCATCTGAAGTTCATAAACTCACCCCTGGGAGCTCTGAGTTGTGGAAGGGGAGCCAAGTTAGATGTCATTTTTCTTGTTTGACTTGACAATTTATATGGCTACTTTGTTTCTAACATGGCTGTTTTATAGATGTCACATCTTTATATATAGGCTTGGCAGAATTTGATATTTTCTATAATTTTGATGGACAATATTGATGCTTATATTTTTATTTTATTTAAATTTTCACAGTTGCAGGAAATTATGGAGGGCCGGACAACGGTGGGTGGTGTCAGACAATAATTGTTTAGTGACAGTAGTCATTAAGATTCAGCAAGTTAAAGCTTTACAAATGTTAAAATACAAATGATCAACATCACATGTCAAAATATACAAAGCAGCATTTTTCTACTTTTCCTATATGTAATTTTTTATTATTATCAATGGAATTTTTTTTTTATTTTGAGTGTGCATGGTGAAATTGATGTTTACTGACATTTACTAATAAAAATCTATTTGTTCTGACTCTATTTATATCTTTGTATGGTGGTATGGTGGTAGTGTTCTTTCTATAGGTTGTCCTTTTGATGTGACAAATACTCTGGATCTGACAATGCAATGCACTTTTCAAAATAATCTTTCTCCTTTTTTGCCTTTGTCCTGTATGGTGAAATAACATTCGCAGTGCAAAGTATTTTCAAATATTCAGGAAGTGGTGGCCCACACTGATAATCAGTTACCAATGCAAGCAAAATGTTGCCTTATAAGGGCACACTACTCACATCACCTGCCTAAGTCTTATGACAAAATCAATGCTTGACCCTTTCTTATCTTCATACAGTGTGGTTAAGTGGATATGACTATTTCAGAAGAACTCTGAATATCTCATTGGTTTGTTATGACAAGTTCTGAGTTCAAATAATTTAAAGATAAGTAAATTTCTTTGTTTTATTTGCTTTGGTAAAAATTAATTAATTTGCTGAGAGAAATTATACCAGTCTGTTGGTGTCTGCATGAAAGGGATGATTACCAACCTGTAATTCTGCCATTCTGGATTCCTACTCTTAGGTCTCAGTTCTAAGCGGAAGACTAGATAGAATCCACCCATTTTCAAAGATTCTTGGCCTTTTGAGGCACTGGCAGACCATTTTGAGACCAACTAACAGTGACGTAGAATTCTTTTCTAGTATATCCAGTCAGTTCCTAGAAGAATGGTAAGCAATGAGCTCCTCAAACTCTAAATATTGGGAGGAGAAGGCATTTTCCTCAGGTGTCCAGAAACAAAATCTTCAGTGAAGGAGTGCCAATGAATGAATATCGGTGTTGAACGTACACTCATTACACATCTTCTGTTTTTCAGCCAATGATAATGGGTTGCTTTGTTTTTTGAGATAAGGCCCATTTATAAAAGCTATGACATCCAGCCCTTGTGATCTTTTATTCAGGGACAGGATCATTACCTATGTAATAAACAAACTGAGATTCACTCACAAAGATATTCTAAGTCCATTACATTCTGGTCTGGCAATTCCATTAGCCTGCAGCTCTACTAAACACATACTAGTATACAAACAAGAAATATGTCAAAGAAAGATTATGTCTCCCAGAGTTCTCAGTAGTACTGTAAAGGCTGAATCCCCACTCTGAGAGCAGAAGTGGGGGCCCACAAGGATTTTAAAAATTAATACTTGCCACTCCAGGCTTGTATTAAACTCCCAAGGTTACAGCTTCTCTCTGGCCTCGGCTTGGTAAATGCTGCCACCACCCAGATGCAAAACACCCCTTTGAACCCAGGAAACAGCACTTGGGAATTCCTCGCTGTGGGGTACCCTCAAGCCCTCTCACCCCCCCATCCAGGGAAGAGCTGAGAAAGAAAACAAAGGAAATTAGCTATGGCTATCAGCTAATCAAACAACATGCACAAACCTCTTAGGACACCAAAAATCAAATCCTGTTCTTAAAAAAAAGGTAATTTTTATTAAAATCAAAAAGGGAAAAAATACATCTGGAACATAGGCTTTTTGCTAGATCTTAAAAGAAACAATTGCAAAAATTAAGCACCCAAAACAGCTTTCGTGGAGGTTCAGCTTAAAGGTTACAAGCAAACAGAAGCATCAGGGGTTAGCACAAAGGAGATCCACAAGCCTTAAAAGATAAACAGAAATAAACCTGATCACATCTAGCTAAACATTTTGATCTACTTAAACATTTGGAATTCAGATAAGTTCTAGGTATGAGCTGATGATTTATGATCATAGCTGGCTTAATGCTGCTGATAGCACAGCTGCTCTGTCCCTCCAGCCCAGAGAACAACAGACAAAGGGAAAGTTTCTTTCCCCATTTTAAAAAGTTCTGGCCTTCCTATTGGCTCTTTTGGTCAGGTGCCCACTTTTTTTTTTCTTTACCTGTGGGACTTTTTAACCCTTTACAGGTAAAGCAAGTAAAGAACAGCTACCAAGAGAGATTTTACAGCTAACTGGCAGGCTGGGTGTCTGTCAAAGGGAGCTACACCCCCACTTTTTTTATCACAAGGACTTTAAAGACCTTGCCATAGCTGCTCTGACATAAGTCAAGGCCCCAAGACTAGTGAGATATAGACTAAATATTGGCATGTATGTGTGTATCCCATAGGCTACTGAAATTACTAACCTCTAGAGCAGAGGTGGGCAAACTACAGCCCGTGGGCCACATCCAGCACACGGGAACATCCTGCCCAGCCCTTGAGCTCCCAGTCGGGGAAGCTAGCCCCCGGCTCCTCCCCTGCTGTCTCCTCTCCCACACAGCCTCAGCTCGCCGTGTCGCCAGTGCCCTGACTGGCGGGGTGGTAAGCTCCTGCCGGACAGCACGGCTGCATGAACCGCTGACCTGCCCAAGTGCTCTAGACTGTGGCATGGCTGGCTCCAGCCAGGCAGTGTGTCTGCCAGTCTTGATGCTCTGAATGGCATGGTAAGGGGGTGGGGGTGGGGGCGGGGGGGTTGGATATGGGCAGGAGGTCCTGGGGGGCAGTCAGGGGACAGGGAGCAGCGGGGATTGGATAGGGGGTGGGGTCCCGGGGGGGCCTTTAGGGGTGGGGAGTCCCATGAGGAGGCAGTCAGGAGAAAAGGAGCCGAGTGGGGTTGGATGAGTCTGAGGGGGGCAGTCAGGGGGCGGGAAGTGGGAGGGGACGAATAGGGGGTGGGGGTTGGGCAATTTGGGGAGGCACAGCCTTCCATACCCAGCTGTCCATACAGTTTCAGAACCCCAATGTGGCCCTCAGGCCAAAAAGTTTGCCCATCCCTGCTCTAGAGCATTTGTTTCAGATATTCCTGTCACTTAGGAAGGCATCAGTTTCTAGGACTGTCAACCCAGAAAGACACTGAGAGGGGAGATGGCCCCCCTTTTTTGGAGAAAAATAAGAGGTTACATTCCAAAGAGATCCTAGTTGGTTACTGGGGAGTACAGAAAGTGAAAGAATCTTTATTGCATCTCTGGAATGCAGAAATGAATGTATGTTCCCAAGATAGAAAGATAGGAAGAAGATGGCAGTCCTCCCAATCTATGCAACAGCACTATAAAGAAATACTGTCAGCAGCATTTTATAGAATGACACTGAATACTATGCAATTTACCAGGGGAGTCATTATTCAAAACAGATAGTATTTCAGGAAGGTGAAAAAGAAAGATATGGGGCTCATAGGCATTACACCCTTGGAAGAAAGTGCATGGAGCCATAAACCACACTCAAAAACTGTTCCCTCAAAGAGAAATGCATAATCCCTTTAAGGCTACCTGGGAACTCAATAACAAAGTGAAGAAGCAACAAGCCTGAAGTGCTGGAATGAACTGAAACCTATTAATTATGTCCTATGCAGTATCTGACAAATGACAGCTAAGAATATTGATTCATAACCTATATGTGCGTATGCAGTATTCCTAAGTCCAGAACCCATCATTTTTAATTGAGTTCTAGACTTAGCAAAACAAGTTCTCCAATTCCTAGTTTTAACCTCACTTTTCTGTTTTGATCAGTTTCTCATGAAAATGGGTTATTTGGGGATATATTTTCAAAAGTAACCTCTAAAATTGCAACTAGAATGTGTCACAAACAAGTTTCTGCATGCATTTTTGCAAGCAAACGTATATGCAAAATCTAGGATTTGTACACACACACACTTGTTAAATGCATGTAATTTAAGTGGCAAGCAGATACTATTGTCATGAACAAATGAGAGATTTTTACACAGATAATTCAAAAAAAGTATGCAGCATTCTGGGTACACTGTCAGAGGCTGGATCAAGCACACCTTTGACAAATTTGTCCTTTCTGTACCTCAGTATTCAGTATATTTGTGTGTATATATGAACCAATGAAAGGTTAAATAAGGACTGGAAAGAAAAGTTATTTGTTTTTCCAAAGGTTATGCACAGTGCAGAAGCTACAGTGCAAATATGCTATATAGAAATTTAATAGCATAATTTCTGAACCCAAAGAACAATTTTTTGCTGAGGAAAAAAGGTAATTTAATCTCCCTTGTACCTGGTTCCAAGCTTTTTAGGTCTATTCTGTTTAGTCATTCTGAGAAGTGAAATGATTATTGAATAGGTAATGAGAACACCAAAATCATTCCACTTAAAAACACTATCTGAGATTGAAGTCTTAGTAACGAAAATGTTATTCATCTGATCATCAGACTCCGAAGAAATAACTATTACTCTTAACTATGCCACACTGAAAGCAATACAGATGAAACTGAGAAATGTCAATGAATCACTTCTGTTTTGTCACTATCTACGAGGAGACAGAGGTGCTTACTGGGTAAGGTGCTGCCAGAGAATTGCATATAGACAGGTCAAACGATAATACGGAAAAGTCAAAGACAAGCACCATTTTCTAAATTCATTATATCTGGCTGAAAATTCTCATTAGTACAAGCTGTTTCTTGTAAGAATACTCAATATAAATTCATAGTAAAAAATAAGACATTATAATGAACTAGAGGCCTCAGTATTTTCTAGTTCACTTCTAGGAACTTCTAATATAAATGCCCTCTTAATAGCCATATGATAAATGTTTCCCCCCACCCCTTGTCCTCCAGGCACAGAAGTTCCTAAATGTAGTTAAACTACTAGAGTTCTCTTGTGCAGAAGAGGACAGGCTCTGAAAGGCTGTGGAGGGAAGACAGTGTGGTAATTGGCAATGTGATGGAAGTGAGTCAGTAGGTTTACCATTAAATGGACTCTTGAGAGAAAAGCCACCCAACACCCCCCCACACACTCACACACATATGTAGTAATGGTAGTGGAGTAGCTGCACCACCACATTTGGTGTGACTAACCCTTTCCCCCATCCCTGATAGATCCCCAGGCAAAGCCTGTTCACTTGTACTCGGCAGAAGGTGTGTAGCATCTGGCCTCACACTGGAACTGACACAGCATAAAATACTGCAAAACTTATTAAAATAATGGTATATTAATGAAAAGTTTCAGGGGTACTCCTATGGCAGTATTTCTCAACACTATCTCATTATTTTAAGGTGGAAAGGAGATATACGTAGGACAGGTCAGAGAGAGAGATCACAGTGTTCAGTTATCTGCACTGAGCTGCAAATCTTTTTGATGTCCACTCATCACTAGAGCTGGGCATACTATTAGTAGTGAATAATTTACTGGAGGCCAGATTATGTCTGGCCCTTACACGGGTACATAGCTGGGAGGTGCAAGGGTAATGATCACCACCTCCATCATTGGTCCTCATTGTTCTAAAATGGACCATGTACTGAAGCATGACTGCAGCCACTCCTGTCATCCAACCCTGAAAGCACAGATTTACTCCACATCTCAGTGGTTCTGGCAATCAAGCAAAAGTTTAAACAATAATCTTTTTACAGCCCTTTACATGTATTATTTTTGCCAGATGGAAGGTTTTGTTCAGTGCCTTGCAAAACACCTTCCCTAAACTCACTGGTTTTCCCCAGGAACACATATGTGGTTGTATGTTGGGGTCTGTTTATTTTTTAAATTACATTCATATAGATTTACTAGGCTAGAGGGACTGCCTCATTGGTGAAGCTTGTCTCATTGAGATGTAAATTTATTGATCTGAGAGGTCACTCAGCATATAAATCTAGAAGGGCTGCAGCATTAATTTCTTTAAAATGTATAAAAGCCTCCCCTTGGTACTTAAGTAGCCATCTGAGGCCACACAGGAACAGTCATGCTGTGGTTAAGTCTCTTATTATTCCAGTCTTGCAGAGATCCTCTCATGCCAAATGGGTAATGTATTTGCCTCACTTTGAAGGATTAAGCATATGACATGGAGCTGAGAGGCTGTACATGGTGCATCTTTTGATTAAAACTTTCACATTCTCACCCACTCCATAGATAGCAACGGCAAAAGGTTAAAAACACAAAGATTTAGGTGCTCTTTCAGGATGTGAACTTATTACCCATCTCAAGGGAGAAATGCAATAAGAATATAATACTTCCTAGAACAGGACCAGGTCAGCCAGCATGGCCCTGTGTGTTATGGTGAAATCTTAAATCCCCAGTTAGTGTGAGAGGAATGTTTTCAATAATAAACTCTGTAACTGGGTTAAGCAGGGAAGCTAATGGTGATTCCCTGATCTCCAGAGATTTAATTCCTCTTGGATTTAATCACATACAGTAGATTTTATTGTTAATTTGCAGCTCCCCTTCTCACTCTGAAACTGACCTCTAGCACTAGTAAAGGGGATAGAAAAATAGAGATGTGCTAGCGAGTTGTCTCACTCTTTCACAAAGCTTGTAATTTTTCCAGCATTTTCATCATATCAGATATACTTGCCTGAAACCAACTACCTCTGCTGATGTGTGGGATACACAGTATGGCTGCTGATAGTGGCAAAGAACATCCCAGTATCTGGAACTACAAGACATTAAAGATATATCACCGTCCATGCCTGCTTCAGCCATGCCACAGATTTCTAATAAATTCCCATCAACAAACAGATTAACCAGTTGAAAAATCACAGCAGAAGAGCGTGCATTCTGGAACTAAGAGTTTCCTGGTGAGGCCAAACTCAGTTTGCAAGAAAGGACCATAGCTAGAGACATACCAGATCAGACAGATGGGGTCCATCTAACCCAGTATCTTCTGTTTGACATTGGCCAGATATTCAGAGGAAGATATAAGAAACCCTGGGTGGGCAATTATAAACCCTGGGTCCCATTGAGCAAGTGTGTTCCTAAACCCCTCACACAGAGATTGGTTTACTCCTAGATGCAGGAATATTTATATCTCTTCCATTTTTTTTTAATTTCTACTATTGTAACTCTATTATTTTGTAGTCAGATCTATAGTTGGGATATAGATTATAATTTTTATCTTAAAATACAACTATCTAGCAAGGTTCAGCCAGGTCAGCTACGGCATTAGAATTATCTTTATTGTGTGAACCTCAGTGAGCACACAAGAACCTCTTACATATTGCTTTTATAGCTGTTAATCTCATCAACAATTTTATTAACACAACACACCGAATAATAAGCACCATGGAGATAGAGATAATGCAAAATGTCCAGCAATTGTATTTCTCACTCCATATCTTGCAGGGAAACCGGAAAGTGTCAGTCATTGTCGTTTGCATCATTATTGCCATCATAATCACCACGACCGGTGATTGTCATCCTGGCTTCTACCACAACACCCAGTCTGGGCAAAATCTTTTATAATGTGTTATGCCAATGCCTCTTAAACCTTACACATATTAGTGAAGACTTTTCCTCATCTGAACTTCCACACTCAGCTTTGGTTGAGGTCCCCCATTTCCTACTGGTTAATTAACCATTTACATCAAACTCATTAGCATTTATGTCCATTGGTTGCCACAGTATAATGGGGATCAAACCTTGTGAGTTTCAGTTATACATGTTGCCAGGAAATATCCTGGACTATCAGTAACCTGTTTTTGTGGTTTTCTTACTTCACATTCATCAGCACCTAGCACATCTTATATTTGGCAGTGCAAGCATTTTGTGACTTAGAATCATAGAATCATAGAATATCAGGGTTGGAAGGGACCCCAGAAGGTCATCTAGTCCAACCCCCTGCTCGAAGCAGGATAAATTCCCAGTTAAATCATCCCAGCCAGGGCTTTGTCAAGCCTGACCTTAAAAACCTCTAAGGAAGGAGATTCTACCACCTCCCTAGGTAACGCATTCCAGTGTTTCACCACCCTCTTAGTGAAAAAGTTTTTCCTAATATCCAATCTAAACCTCCCCCACTGCAACTTGAGACCATTACTCCTCGTTCTGTCATCTGCTACCATTGAGAACAGTCTAGAGCCATCCTCTTTGGAACCCCCTTTCAGGTAGTAGAAAGCAGCTATCAAATCCCCCCTCATTCTTCTCTTCTGCAGGCTAAACAATCCCAGCTCCCTCAGCCTCTCCTCATAACTCATGTGTTCCAGACCCCTAATCATTTTTGTTGCCCTTCGCTGGACTCTCTCCAATTTATCCACATCCTTCTTGTAGTGTGGGGCCCAAAACTGGACACAGTACTCCAGATGAGGCCTCACCAATGTCGAATAGAGGGGAACGATCACGTCCCTCGATCTGCTCGCTATGCCTCTACTTATACATCCCAAAATGCCATTGGCCTTCTTGGCAACAAGGGCACACTGCTGACTCATATCCAGCTTCTCGTCCACTGTCACCCCTAGGTCCTTTTCCGCAGAACTGCTGCCTAGCCATTCGGTCCCTAGTCTGTAGCTGTGCATTGGGTTCTTCCATCCTAAGTGCAGGACCCTGCACTTATCCTTATTGAACCTCATCAGATTTCTTTTGGCCCAATCCTCCAATTTGTCTAGGTCCTTCTGTATCCTATCCCTCCCCTCCAGCGTATCTACCACTCCTCCCAGTTTAGTATCAGACTTAATATCACTTGCCTGTTATCTACCCATGTCAAGCCTAAGCCTTAGTTCTGCTAAGCCGTCCTTACCTTATATGCCTTAGGCCTGTTCGTTTTGTGTTTGCATTACAGCATTAATAAGAGACATACACACACATATACATACACACACGGCTACATCTTGTTATCCAAATAATTGTGCAGGGGGTTTCTAGAAGATGAGTAACTTTGCTTCATCCCAGCACTTCTCTAGAAACCTACTATGACACTAGTAAGAGGGACTAGGTAGTAAGGAGATGTTCATTGTCTGAGAGGAAAGGAAGGGTTGATGGGTTTTTGGTTTGTTCCCTTCCCCCTCTCCAAATAATAGAAGAGGGAAATAAACTGTTACCATATACTGTCTTAGCCAAATCTTTTCTCAAGACTTTTGCCTTCATTCACTGCTCTCACTTCCCCAGACATGGAGAAATTAGACTTCTGAAACTCCAGTATTTTAGGAGACTGCTGAAGTGAACTTTCTAATTGTCTGGTGTCTCATCTATCTTGGGACCAACACATTTATTTTTGGTAAGTGCACCAACAAATGTGCAATAATTAGACTTTACATTTTAGTGCCTCAAATATTATCTTATCTTTTTCAGTTATTTTATCTAAAATGTTAAAATATACAACAGGGTAACTATGAAAATATAGAAGTTAAAACAGAAATTTATGCAATTATATATATATAATTCCTTAGCTAGGTCTATTCTTAAACAAATATTGTTATAAAAATACAGATTAAAAAACAGTAAACAAAATACTATGGGACAAAGATTCTTGCCCTTATCGACTGATAAAGTCAGTCTTAAAGAAAGTCTGCTGCATTTTCCTTTCAGGTAGGACAGAATGACAGCTTTTCTATAACTCTCAAGGCCAAATTCTGCCTTCATTTGAGTCCTACCTTTGACTGCCTCATTGGGATTATAGTCTCTGATTTTAATATTCATCTCTTTTTGAATTACATTGCATGTTTAAGTATCAGGGGGTAGCCGTGTTAGTCTGTATCCACAAAACAAACAAGGAGTCAGGTGGCATCTTAAAGACTACCAGATTTATTTGAGCATAAGCTTTAGTGGGTAAACCCCCCCCCCCCCATTGCATGTTTAAAACACTACGTTTTATTTTGTCTCACTCTTAGTACAGGATAATTAATAATATCACTTCTTTCTTTGAAGAAACGTCTAAATGATTAACAAAAAAATTGAATATAGTCCTTTGTGGAATTTGCCATACATTTCTTGCAGATACATTAAACTATTACCCATAATTCCAATTTCTCCCTATTACATATTCTTGCTTCAAATGGAGGGTATAGATTAAGTGGATTTCTTCTTTCAGATGAATTTGGGTTGTTTTGAAACTCAAAATTCTTGAGTAAAGCAGTTTCCTGTAACTGTTTAACCACCTCTCTATTGTTTGTATCTATTTTGCAGAGTCCTATCAAATAATCTCTTTGATTGTCATTCATACAGTAAAAATTGCAAGAATTTTGCTACATAGACAAAAGGGGCCAGGTTGGGTTCACTAACTTTGTACAGCATAAAGTTATGCAAAGCCATGGAGCTAGCGGCTGAGGGCCAGGGTACTGTAACTGGCTTCCTGATAACTCCACTATCCAGTATGTCCAAGAACAGCACTGGGTTAGTGGAGTTTCAGGGCTGAAGTATATAACTGAATATCTGTGTTACCTCCAAAACAGTCCATGGAAATACCTATGAACGTGGCAGCGTTGTGTTGCTATGCTAGTTGTAATGATTCTTTGCTCTCCAAGTTTCTACCATTATTATTTTGTTTGTATTGCAGAAGCACATGGAGGCTCCATTGGAGATTGGGGCCCCATTGTGTTAAATCCTGTACCAAGAGTCATTACTGTGAAAAGTCCCTCATACAGATAATGAAGAAAGATGAAAGGTGGGTGGGGAAGCAGAGGCAGAAAGAGATGAAGTAACCTGCCAAAGTCACACAGAAGGTCAGTGGCAGAGCCAAGGATAGAATCCAGTCCCCGAATCCTGAGTCCCCAGTGCTCTGATCATTCTGAATCTACCACCCAATGAGGGGCTTGAGAGTATTCGAAAGCAAGGTTGCAACATTGCTTTTATAGTGAGAAAAGCATCTTTTTTCACTCTTCTACATTTTCAGAAGTGACAATTTTTGCTCAAACTTAAAAAAAAATTCTCTGCTGACAGCAAATATGCCTAATGTCTCTCATTAGAATTGCTGCTGCCCTAATGTGAGTAGGCTCAGCATCTGTGGAAAGCAGCTCAACTACAAGGAGAAAACATTTTTGCTTAATCACCGCTCCCAAAGGAGCTCTGTGGGTCAGCTTCTAACCATGGTATGGGTTCAGGGTGAGAGCCTCCTCTTCCTATACTTGTCAGGTCCAGACATTTCTTGGAGCATTCAGGTGCCGAGTTGACATGCACAGCAATAAGAGGCTTATTTAGTTCTGCAGAAGCCAGGTTCAGGATTTGGTCTTTTTTTCATTGCATTACTTGCTAAAAATGCTTGACTTTTGCAAAGTTCTTAGAAATCTACTGGATCATACATTAACTGAGACCAAGCTTACTGGTTGTTGCCTGCTACACAAAAAGCATGTTTTCTTGAAACAGCTCCAAACAAAATTCATGCAATTGATTTTTCTGGAATATTTTAGCACATCAGGATTAGTTACTGAAGTGGCAACCTTTACTCTAGTTTTCTTTGGCTTTGATGGTTTGTATTACACCCTCACTATTATTTTAACATATTCTTTGTATTTAAATATTCTGCACAGATCAGTTGCATTATGTGTAACCTTTGTTTTGGGAGAACCCAATTTGAATCGTGAAAGGGCTTGAGAGTGCTATTTTATTTTAATATTAAACCTTATTTTAAAAAGGGGGAATTCCTTTATAGACACAATTTAGAACCAGCCTTTAGCCATGATATAGTATCAGAGATATGGCTCTCTAACAGGCTTGCTAAACATGTGTCTGACTCCTACCCTTGCAGTAATATGTAATGTCTCCAAAGGATTCTAATCTCCCTTCAGATTCCAGGGATGTATTGGTCTGAAAAACTGACACTTTTATAAATAAATAAAACTGTAACCGAATAGTAATCTCTAATCCATTTTTATTTCAGTGTAAGGGAATGAGGGCATTTAGATTCCACTCTAATGATAATGAACCAATTCCTGAGTTCCTTGCTCAGTTTTCATTTCCTCTTTATGGACACAAATTCAACGGGAGTTTGTCTGACGAAATTTTATAGGGGAGAAAAAAATCTGAGATTCTCTTGGCAGAGTTTCCCCCATAGAATTCTATGTTTGGACCCAGATGCAGCTCTGACTCCAAACCTCATGGATCCCCTATAATCTACAGAAGGCAAAGGTCATCTGTGTGGAGTCTGTGCCTTTGACTCAGCTCTCGGTCCCCAGCACCTCACTTTCCTCTATTCAAATGGACCTGTCAGGAATTACCTTGGCAACAGCTATCCAAAGATTCCCCTTGAAATGATAATGGTAATAAATCCCCAGCTTGTACAACCTTTCCTTTCCAATCTCCTACAGTGAGGAAACTGACTGCCCAACTCTTACCACTTACCCCAGCAGAGATCTTGACCCCACATAGAGCTCTTTCAGAGCCCTGACAGAGATGCCACAGAAGAGGCCACACTTCCCCTCCCTTCTGCATAAAAGGAATAATCCATGCACAGAGGGCTTTCCTCCGTGCGCAGATTAGTAGGGTACAACCCAGTCCTGAGAAAGGGCCTCAGGTTATTGCCCAGAATTTAATTTTACAAATCTATGTGTTGCTCTCACGGTACAAATGTTTCTGCCCATTTGATAGTCTTTATCCCAGCAGAGTACTAGCTATTTTCTCCCTTTTCGCAGATGAAGCAAATTAGCATTGTCATTCCACAGATGAGTCACTCAAATTTGTTACTCAAGGGGGATATTTATACTTGTTTAGCAAATCCTCTAAATTAAGCTCACTAAAAACACATTGACTTCATTAACATTTAGAAAGGGATTTAAAGTAGGCCAATTACCTGTGCTGTCATTCTATATTAATACCAAACAGCTAACTATTCATTAATAATCTGATTCAGTTGTCTCTTGGTCTACATGCTGATCTAAATCCATAATTTTTTTTGCGGGGGGGGGAGGATTCTTTTATTGTACTTGTAGTTTATTCACATAACATTAATGCACTGAGTCAAATTGTTCCTTATATTCCACTCACATATCTCCTTTAATGGGGATTAATTTAGTAGGAAGTTAACTAATGGGCAAGGATTTAATGTAGCTAAGGCTTATTTGACATTTTATACCAATGAGAGAAGGGGAGAAGGTTGGAAATAGGTGGTGGAGGGAGAAAAAAGGATGGAATCAACAGAATGTGGAGGTGAAGAAAAAAACACACTAACCTCCCTCAACCCTATAATGCAACATCACCTCAGTCACCAGCTTCTACATTTATATTACTTTATGCCATCCCCTGTCTGTTTTATTTGTTTGTTTTTTTCTAATTAGACTCTAAGCCTCTTCAGGGTGTTGAACTGCCTAATGAGCCTTGCACACCATTGGGTCCTGTGAAACAAATAATAAATAATAATAGTAATGTGGCAATAGTGTGTTATGCATGTGACTTTGTATGCCAACCTCATCATGGGTCACCTTGAGGAAGAATTTCTAGGAAAATGTACCACAAAACCAATGATATGCCTGAGAAACATCAATGATATGTCCATCCTTGGGATGGAAGACCTAAACTCCCTCACAGATTTCCACCACAACTTCAACAACCACCCCCCGTCAAACTCTCCCTAGTATACCTGCATCAACTTTCTGGACACCACAGTGGTGAGCTTCAACAATGGAACCCTACAAGTGACTATTTGATAAGGACCACATCGTGAAAGAAATCTTTCCTGAACCTCCACTTCGGGCCTTCAAACAACCCCACAACCTTGCCAAGCCCATCATTAAAAGGGAACTCCCCACAGACCAGGACACACCAACTCAAAGTGGCCCCAGACCCTGCCACTATAACAGATGCAAACCCCATAGACATATTGCCATTGATATGATGATCAATACCTTGCAGAACACACCTTTCATGATTCATGGGTCCTACACATTTATCAAAAGATGTGGTGTGCATTATCCAGTTCATTAAATTCCCAATAACAATTCTGTTGGTGAAACCAGACAATCACTATGCTCTCAGATGAACTCACAAAGAAAAAAGATAAAAGACAAAAAACCCATATCACCCATGGGTGAACACTTTTCACAAAGTGATCACTCCATATCCGACCTTTCAAAACTCGTCCTAAAAGGCAACCGGCACAATACCTTAATCAGGCAAGCCTGGGAAATTAAATTCATTACTCTGCTAGATGTCAAAAACCTAACAGGGATACTGATTTTATGGCTGATTACAACAATTCGTAATACACCCTTCAAAACCTTTATGCATAACAATCTAGCCCCCAATGGCCCTCTTTATTTCAAATGACTGCCTCCGACGTATGTTACCTGTTCTGTTTAACAATCTATCCCAACTTGTATTTATCTCTGATGCTCTGCTTCCTTCCCCAGAACTGATAAAGAGCTCTGTGTAGTTTGAAAGCTTGTACCTTCCACCCACAGAAGTAAAAGATATCACCTCACCTCCCTTGCTTGTCAATGGCATACTTATTGTTAAAATTGCTCCTCAATTGCTTAGCACGTCTCCTTCTTCATGATATTGTTTATTGGAATAATAATGGTGAACTTTAGAGCTGGTTGAAAAATACAGAACATTTTTCACACAAAAAATAATCAAACGTTTTCATTTAAATTTAGAATTTTTGGAAAGTTTCAATGACCTATAAAGTTGCTGAAAAGGAAAAATTATGTTTGCAAAATATTTTCAGCAAAAATTCAGATATTTTCACCCAGCTCTAGTGAGCCCAATGAAGGTTACTCTGGGACAAGATTCTGACCAACCCCTGCATGAGTGAAATACGAGGGGGGAGGAAGGATGAAAGAAGCTACTCTCTCACCTATCTGTGCAGTGACTGGCCAGATTCCCAACAGAGAGAATTGCTGCTCCCTCTGAGCACTAGGAAGAGGGTAGGAGGGATAGCTCAGTGGTTTGAGCATTGGCCTGCTAAACCCAGGGTTGTGAGTTCAATCCTTGAGGGGGCCATTTGGGGATCTGGGGCAAAAATTGGGGATTGGTCCTGCTTTGAGCAGGGGGTTGGACTAGATGACTGCCTGAGGTCCCTTCCAACCCTGATATTCTATGATTCTAGGAGGAACATTTACTGGCCAGATTCCCAACAGAGAGAATTGCTGTTCCTTCTGGGCACTAGAAAGAGGGTGGAAGGAACATTTACAGAACTGGCCATTATTATGCTGCCCTTTTGTTGTGGATGGTACAACAGGCATGCTGGTGTACACTGCCAGGGAGCCCCACTAAGGAATTCTGGCTGAGTCTACAAAAATTTATTCTGAGAAGTTCAGGTTCTGCAAAACCGCTCCGCTCATCTTTTAACACACATCTTGGCAAAGTGCATTCAACTTTCTACCGAACATATTTTTTAAAAGGTGAGTTGTGATTGATCCCAAATTGTGACAACATATTACGCATTTTTACAATAGCTCGTTACAATTAGAAAACTTCTTCCATTATCTTCCTGGTCTTCTTTATAGCCCTTGGTTCAATTGTACCATTATATTTACAAATGCCAATATTCATTTCCAGACAGTGTTTGTCTGCGTAAGCTCAGCTACCTATTGACTTTAAATGCCATTTAAACAAGTAATCCTAGCTCTTTGTGATAGCTTCAGTGTTTGCCCTTTCAATAAACTTTTTTTTTTCCCCAATATGTGAGCACTTGCACTTTCACCTGTGGTTAAAATCTGCTCCTGCTACTTAGAGAGGCACCAGCTTTGCTGCAAGAGCTGCAATCTGTAAAGAATTTTAGTTTGTTTCATTATTATTATTATTATCCTCCCCATCTATCACTCTAGAAATTGATATTCTTCATCTGATCTGCATAGGTCATCTTACAGGGTCACTGCCCGTGTTACATTAAACCAGTGTTTTGCAGCTAACTCGGCTACAAGGTTAACTGGAAATGTGACAAGCAGAAGAGAGAATCTGAGCACATGGTACATATTATTTTGTTTAGGAATTAATACAGATTTCTTTGTGGCAAAAGGACCCTCCATGTACAAAAACACACAAACACACTATTTTGACAAGAACAAAATCCTTCTGGCTTCTCTGTCCTTTATAAATGTGAAAACTCCTTATGTCCCTTGGGAGGCCCAGTCATCTCCCCCTGTATTACAGCAAACTCATTTAGAAAATGACCTATTTGCTTGAAAGGGAAAGACTAAATCTATTTTGGTGGGGGCTGAAAAATGAGACTTAGGAGAAGTACTTTATATATGTAACTGTCAATATGCCATCTGCCTCTGCTGCTCCTTTGAACCTGGCTCTATAAAGGGTGGCAAAACACTAACACACTCCTGGACCTGTAAAATAATAACAATTAAAACATGACTAATAATTAATAAAGCACCCATAGCACAGCTAGCCCATAGATCATGATGGATATTTATTTTGCAGTATATGTGCCTCCTGTTTCCACGTGTAGAAATAAAAGATAACCTTTGATTGAACATCTAAATGATTATGTGAATCCTTTAAAAAGTATTATGAATTTGGGGCCAACAGTGACCAAAACTGAAATAAATAAATAAGTGCCATTTCTCAGCTGTGTTCCAGCCACTTCATGCTGCTCCCACATTGCCAAGGGACCTGGCATAGTCAGCCGTGGAGGTATCATTCCAGTGTGGGGGCTCCTCTGGGAGTAACAATGTGTTGTAAAAGATTCTGTGCCAATGCCCTATGTCATCTGATGCAGGGTGTGCATAGAGAAAAGGGGATATGCTGGGGCTTCCTTGTGTCCCAGTGATCCCTTGTTGCCTTAAGGTCACTGACAGCACAAAGTGAAGTAGCCCGCAGGTGTCTCTAATTAATATCAGAAGGCTGCTTTAATTTACATTGGGATTGCCTGGTACTCAGTCACAGGATCACTGTGGTTTAAAGCCACCTTTATACACTCATTCACACCTTCCAAGTTGTTCTGGGTGCTCCTTAACCACAGCCAGCAGCTGAACCTTTCTGTCTGTGGCCAGCTTTCAGATCAACAGTGCCAGAGTGAAATCTGCTGGCTCACCCCAAATGGGAGCCTTTGTCTCAGTGCCAGGTCTTCAAATCCTTTGGGGGTTATTTATTTATTTAAACTGTGGTCATTCCAGAGTGTCCAAAAAGGAATCTAGAGAGACAAGGTGGGTGAGGTAATTTATTGGACCAACTTCTGTTGGTGAGAGAGACAAGTTTTTGAGCTTACACAGAGCTCTTCTTCATATATTACCTCACCCACCTTGTCTCTCTAATATCCTGGGACTGACATGGCTTACAACACTGACTCCATAAAGGAATTATCATTTCTGTGAGGCAATTGTCAGGTGTTCCGTTGTCAGCATATAAGATATTAGACAGACTTAGGAGATGTACTAAAATACTAATTTTAGCTCTCTGAGTAATTACATGTAATAACTGATATATTTGTAAATTTCATCCAGCATGAAATCCATTTCTGCCAGCAAACACAACTGTTCAGAGAAAAGATACTGAGTATAACTCTTTCTCCAGAATAGAATTGTGACTGTGTCCCAGGTGGAATTCTGAAACAGTAAAATTACCCTCTTCTGTTTTGTGGGTTTTGGTCAAAATTTAAAGCAAGTCTGAAAAATGCTTTGTTTTTCGTTAACTGAAGAACAACCGTAATTTTCACTGTTGATGAGAATATTTCTATTCACTGTTGTAAATACAGTCAATATCCTCTTCTGACTAATTGGATTTTGACTGGATGGAGGTAATCATGAGGTTTCAAAACTATTAAAATGTATATTTGTGGAGCAAATGTGCAGACCAAATAAAGCTGGAAAAAATAAACCTACTGACATTAAAAACTTCTCCATATCACATTAAAACTCATGCATACATGAGTCTCCAAGGTCAAGTGCCTCTGTTTAATGCTGAGAGTAATCTAACAGTAAAGTGAAGACCTACCCAGTGATGAGTATCTGCTTTCCAGGTCTTCTTAACTCCTTTTATCTTTTGCCTCTAGCTAATGATTTCTGAGTGGCTTAAAACAATTACAACATTTTGAACTGAGCATTGTTTTATGTTTATGTTTATTAGAATTAAGCAAATTAAGCCAACAAATGAAGCCTATTTGTATCTTCTATTTGTTATCCAGAATTTTTTATAAAATATCAAAAAAAGTTTGGCTTAAGTGTTTGAACTGTGTTGTTTTGTTGTGGTTGTCAGATAAAGCACATGATATTATTTCTCTTCCATGACTGGATGAACATGTAGCACTTCCAGTGTGAATACTAATATGAAAACTCAAAGTTTGGGGTTTTTGTGAGTTCCCAAGGTTCTTGAAATGTGTGTTGTGAGGGCTATGGATCATCATAGCAGTGGAGATACATCTACAGGCAGGGTCTGGTTCCACTTGGAGTTGGTGTGTCCTGGTCTGTGCAGCGCTTGCTTCTGATGATGAGCTTGGAGAGTTTGGGGGGTTGTTTGTAGACTGGAAGAGAGGTTCAGGGAAGATTTCTTTCAGGATGTGGTCACCATCAAATTTGGTTTGTAATTGTTTAATGATACCCCATATGGGTTGTCCCACCCAGTGTAGGAGGGTAGGTGACAAGATCCCTGACTCCTACACATGCCTATCACAACATGTGAAGTATTTCATCAAGTGCGCCAAATGCTCCAGCCACAACTATGTGGGTGAAACCAGACAATTACTATGCTCTAGAATGAACTCACACAGGAAAATGATAAAAGACAAAAACACCACATCACCTGTGGGGGAACACTTTTCACAAAGGGATCACCCTATCTGACCTGTCACTCCTCATCCTCAAAGGAAACCTTCACAATGCCTTCAAAAGATGAACCTGGGAGCTTAAATTAATAATTTTGCCAGACACTAAAAACTGTGGACTGAATAAAGACACTGGATCGATGGTTATTACAATAATGTACAACCCAATCACCCCATCCCAGCATTTTTCCCCATCTCCTTTGCCACTTATGACAGGAGACATGTTGAGTGACCACTTTTCTTGAATGGTCCCTTGAAATATGTCTTAACTACTTATGCTAAACAATCCATTCCACCTTGTATTTATCTGTGACGCTCTCAGTACATTTCCCAGACCTGAAGAAGAACTCTGTATAAGATAGAAAGCTTGTCTCTCTCACCAACAGAAGTTGGTCCAATAAAGGATATTATCTCATTTGCCTTGTCTCTCTAATATCCTGGGACCAAACCTGGCTCCAAAAACACTGCATACAAATAAGCTATGGAAGTATTTTATTCATTGGCAGGATCTGCAATGCTGATTTACCTGCACCGTTAATTTCAGAATATTCAATATTCTGTATTTTTTTGTTCTATTCAAATGACACTTGAATTATTTATTTAGCTAGGGGGTCTTTCTTTTTTCTCTTCTTCTTCTTCTTTTTTTTTGCTTTCTAGTCCCTGTCATCTGTTTTAACCAGAGTTGTATTAATCTTGTAAAGTTCAGTCTATGCCTGTATTCCAGCGGTTCAGAAGGAAAGAAACTGAGTGTGAACTAACCACTCTGTGTTCATTTGTAAGCTCAAATTTAATAAATTCCGTACACCAATGGAAGATTTTACTTCAACTCCAGGGGTGTTCCAGGATCTCCCTAATTACTCTTAGTGCCTTCAAGGGTTCCTGCAGTGGCGGATTAATGCATGGCCAATTTGGGGGCCTCAGCAGGAGTGCTGGAACCTGGGTAGAGGTGAGAGGGTCCACCAGCACAACAACTGTGGCACCAAACCTGCTCCTCCTCTTCCCCCGGCGGCCCCACCGCCTGCTCCTCCTCTTTTTCCCCCAAAGCCCCACGTCGCGTTTGTCCTCTTTCCCCCAAAGCCCGCCTCCTGGCCAGGTCAGAAGCTGAAGCTGGGCAGTGGTAACAGCTGCCCAGGCTACTCTGGGGAGCCCCAGACCTTTCATCTGCCCTGGGTGCCCGAGAGAAGCCATAGCCCCGTCCCCCTGGGGTGTTCCCCTTTGGGTGGGACCCAGGGGCAGGGGACTGTGGTCCAGCCTCCTGCCCTCTTTCTAGGGCCTGCAGACATGCTCTGCAGGGAGAGGAGGCACTGGCCTGGGAGGCAGCAGAGAGGCTGTTATAAAAATAAAGGGAAGGGTAACCACCTTTCTGTATACAGTGCTATAAAATCCCTCCTGGCCAGAGGCAACATCCTGTTACCTGTAAAGCGTTAAGAAGCTCAGCTAACCTGGCTGGCACCTGACCCAAAGGACCAATAAGGGGACAAGATACTTTCAAATCTTGGGGGGGGGAGGCTTTTGTTTGTGCTCTTTGTTTACGTGGTTGTTCTCTCTTGGGACGGAGAGAGGCCAGACAGAAACCCATCTTCTCCAACCCATCCAAATCCAAGTCTCCAATATTGCAACCAGTATAGGTAAGCCAGGCAAGGCGGATTAGTTTATCTTTTGTTTTATGTGAACTTTCCCATGTTAAGAGGGAGGTTTATTCCTGTTTTATGTAACTTTAAAGTTTTGCCCAGAGGGGGATCCTCTGTGTTTTGAATCTGAATATCCTGTAAAGTATTTTCCATCCTGATTTTAGAGAGATGATTTTTACCTTTCTTTTTTTTTAAATAAAATACTTCTTTTAAGAACCTGACTGATTTTTCCATTGTTCCAAGATCCAGGGGTTTGGGTCTTTGATGATTTTGTAACAAATTGGTTGGGATATTATTCTCAAGCCTCCCTAGGAAAGGGGGTGTGTAAGGCTTGGGGGGATATTTTGGGGGAAGACGTCTCCAAGTGGTCTCTTTCCATGTTCTTTGTTTAAAACGCTTGGTGGTGGCAGCATACTGTTCAAGGACAAGACAAAGTATGTACCTTGGGGAAGTTTTTAACCTAAGCTGGTAAGAATAAGCTCAGGGGATCTTTCATGCGGGTCCCCACATCTGTACCCTAGAGTTCAGAGTGGGGAAGGAACCCTGATAGGGGCCCAGGTAGGTCACATGCAGCAAGGAACCTGGCAGGGAGGACTCATCTGTGCAACTCCTGCTGCTACTGGCCCAGCCTCAGCGGCCACCACACTCCATCCAAGCTCACTCAGTGCCTGCACCTGACTCTCACTGCCAGGCTGTCCCTAATGGGTTCTGCTGCTGCCAGGCTGCCCCTGCTGGGTTCCTCGTACTCCCGGTGACAGGCTTCCCTTCCTGCCCCCTGTGATTTGTGCCCGAGGCAGCAACCACATGTGGGCACTGCTCCTTCTCTCACCTCTGGTCCAAGGCTTGCCATCTTGGGGGAGGCAACAACCCTCTGCCCCTCCCAAACTACACCTATGCTGCCACTGTTCTGTGCCTGCCTGAGGCTACTATGCCCATTTTAAAAAAGTGGACGGGCATGGCCCTCCCACTTTTAAAAGAGGATGGGGCAAGGCCTCCCTGGCCCCCATGGTTCTGGTGCCCCTGGTCCCAAGTGTTGGTGGGCCTAAATGTTTGTATTCAATGCCCCAATAAATCTTAATCTGCATTTGGTTTCCTGGTATACTTCTCCTGCTTCCTGGGCATCATCCATCATCTCTGTGGTTTTCTTCTGCCTTAATGACAAAGTCACTGCTCTTGTGGGGGACTAGGAAGCATTCTGACTACCCTCCACCACACCTAACATCGGCACATGGTAGCAGGAGATTGAGATATTCCCTTTCTTACTGTCCTGTGTGCGTTTGGACAGACCGTCTTTGTCTTAGTTTTTATGCCATGTTCATCACTGAGTGCCTGTCAAATTTTAGAAGAAGCAACTGATATCTCGGTTCTTATCTGAGCCCTAGCAGAGTTGTTTTTTTCATTAATTGTAGTAGTATTTGTTCATTTTCAAGTGTACATGATTACTGTTGGAAAGCTGGGCCAAAGATTTGGTTTCCAATAGCAATGACATTTGGGGCTATTCTGGTGTGCTCTAGAATTGGGTTCCACAGTCACAGGCCAGAGGTCATGAAACCGTATCACGGCCCTGAAGTATCCTGGCTCCTTAGAAGATGACTGTGATATGGGAGGGCAGTTTTGCTTCCTGAAGAGTAAATATGAGGGAATAACCAGCCAGTACTCCCTCTACTCAGGCTCTGGGAAGAACAGCACCCAGAAGGCATTTTATTTTTTTATTATTAGATATTGTTGTGCCATGAGATAGCCCCATCTTTCCACCTCTGTCTGCCACATTTCTTGCTCCATTATAGTTAGTTTCCATGACAGCAGTATCTTCCTAAATGATTTTCTTATATATAATATGTTGCCCTCCTCTTTTCCATCTTCCAGCAGGTGGTAGCCAAGCAAGGGCTTATCTAGCAATACAGTTTTTTGACATCTATACATAGGCGCCGACTTTCCAATGTGCTCGGGTGTGCTCGACCCCCAACTCTGCCCCAGACCCTGCCCCCACTCCACCCCTTTCCCCAAGACCCCATCCCCGTCCACCTCTTCCCACCCCTACCCTGCCCCCACCCCACCTCTTCCTGCCCCATTCCTTCCCCTCCCCTGAGCACGCTGCATCCTCGCTCCTTCCCCATTTTCCCCCAGAGCCTCCCGCATGCCGTGCAACAACTGATTGAAGCAGGCGGGAGGCGTGGGGAGGGAGGGGAAGGTGCTGATTGGCGGGCTCGGCAGCGGGCAGGAGGCACTAGGGGGAGGGGGTTCTGATGGGGGGCTGCCAGTGGGTGCTCAGCACCCACCATTTTTCCCCGTGGATGCTCCAGCCCTGGAGCACCCATGGAGTTGGCGCCTATGCATCTATATATGTCCAAAACACTTCCGCCTACTTTCTTGAATTATTGTCTCTACAGTCTGCTGGCCAGTCCTTTCTAAAACATCACTGTTGGTTCTTTTTATCCCACCAGTAGACACCAAGTATTCTCACAAACATCTCTGATTGTATGCAGTAAGTTTCCTATTGTCGGTTTCTAGCATTTGCCTGGTTTCAGGAGCAGATGACAATCTGGGTATCACAATGATATTGTATTACTTTATCTTCTGTGAGTCTCCTTTTTTATTCTTCAGATATTTGCCAGTCTCAAAAAGACTGTCTTTCCAATTCTTGCTTCCACCTCCTTATGGAGCTGGGCAACCTGCAATAATTGTGCTTCCAAGGTATACAGACATGTTAGCCATGCTGTATTCTTCACTATCTATCACATGTGCACCATCATTGCTGACTCCCCTTTCAGCAATTATTACTTTTGTTTTCTTTTGGCAGCTTCACGTATGACATTATTTTTCACAGCACCATTGTCTGTGTCCAAACAGAACAATGTCACTTGTACAGCCAAAATCTTGAAGTTTTTCTCTGCTCCATATAATTCCTGTGTCTTCCTTTGATGTTGCTTTTCACATCATGTAATCTATCACAAGGCACTGGAAGATAGCAGAAGCGTGCTGGTTGCCAAATCTCACCTCTCCCCTCAGAGACACTTTCCTGAGGAAAAGTAGAGAGGAAAGGTAAATTGGTTTCATAGAGTTTAAGGTCAGAAAGGACCATTAGATCATCTAGTCTTACTTCTGCATACCATCATACTCCTATATTGAGACCGATAACGAGTTAGACTAAAGCATTTCAGTCCTCAAGAGGCTGACTTATTGTGTGCCACAGAAGAGATGGAGGTGCCACCAATGCTCAACACCCCTACAATGGGAAGGAATTGATTAGATGAAATATGCCTAGATGATCCTAGCAGGCTATCCACATTCCATAGCACAGAGGAAGGTCAAAAACTCCCCAAGATCTCTGCCAATCTAACCTAGGGGAAATTCCTTCCTGACCAAATCTGGTAATCAGTATGACCATAAACATGCAAGCAAGAACCAGCCAGCCAAGCATCTAGAAAGGCAATTCTCTGTATTGCCTTAAAGCATTGGTTCACCACGAGTCAACCATCAGGCTAGGAGGAGGAAATTCATCGACTTTCTCATCATTCATACTTCCTTCCCCCAAGTTCATGAAGAAAAGGGAACCTCAAACCAAGGCTCACTTCAGTCAGATTCAGTGTTTGCCATGCATATCTCATCTCATACAATTCTAATCTTAATTATTTCCCCAAGCTATGTAGAATAGATTGGTACATATCAGCACTTGTCTTCATTATGCAGAAATGACTTTGCATTTAGTGGAAATATTTAAACAACTCTTTTTGTTTGACAAGCACTATATAATACATAGTACTAAATCAACTTTTCCTGAAGTCTTGTTTGCATATAGATCATCTTGGTATGAACTAAAGAGCAGAGTGTGATTGAATGCCGTAGCATTAAAGTCATTCTCAAATTAATTTTCTACTTGTAATTTTCAGTGTCTTTTTTATTCAGGGAAGACTACAGACTTCTACTTGCAGCTAATTTAACACCTGTAAATTCCCAATAATGGCAACTAAAGTCTTTGTACTCATTGAAAGATAATCCAAATCCAGGTAGGGTGGCATTTTTATTAGATTGTCTATTGCTGTTTTCCCCTCAGTGTGATGAAAGAGTAATTAATTCCTATCACTCAACTAAGGCAATAAAATAAAATATAAAATATTTGACGTGAAAAAAGAAGACAACAAATTAGGGGTCAAACTTAGTTCATCTAAATAAAGAAGTGATAGCTACCCTGATGAAGGTGGCCAATTAAATAATCAAAGTAAATGTAGTTGTCATTTGGGGACTTGAGATAAGCAACCCCCAATGACAGATAGTGGCCCAGAAGCTGGAGAAAATAAAATGTGAAATGCCTTCTGACCCTGGGCCAGTGACCCAGCCCAACAATGGGGGTTGGGGAGAAATAAAAATGGGAGACACTAGGCTAGGTGCCTGACTGATATGCCAAGGTAACCAGTCACAGGCCATGGATACCCAGCTCATAATCGGACTACCCAGACGGGCACCCCAAGTCTGCATGGGCACAGTGTTTGGGAACAGGGATCTGCTGAGGGGAGTCAGGAGGAAATACATTTACTTTCTGTGGGAAGGAAAGAAGGCATACAAGAGCCGAGGGCCCATTAGCGTTACGACAGGTCACAGAACCACTGAGGAGGGTTGAATAAGTGGGCTCTGCCACACTTATGGATCAGGGTTATTCAAAGAAAGGGGCTATATACAGGTAGGGTTAACTTTAGCCCTGTGTTCTAAACCCTTGCTCACACAAAGAGTCCCATTGAAATGAAGGGAAGTACTTGTAGAAGGGCAGCTTCATAAGGATTGTAGGATCAGGCCCTTCATCTCCGTTTATCATTCTGCATATGTTATGAATTAGAGAGGACCATGTTAGTACTATGTTAGCCATTTAAACAGCTAATTCATAAGGTTCTACTGGGAAATATATCACATCAGTATTCGACCCCAGTGTCCTTTTTAAACTTGCCTTTTTGATAGTGTACACTGGGTTAAACAATGTATAAGCCATTTTTCAGAGAGATGTCTTCATTAATGTACTGTGTGTTGTCTGCAATAATAAAACTAATAAACCCTTCTAAAATACGTTCTATGTAATCAAGTTATTTGGAACTGACTGTGATCCTGAGATGGCTTCTTGGAATCTCAGGCAAATAACAAACCACTTGAACCTTCACAGTCATTCTTCTTCAGACTGTTCTCATAGGATCTGAGGAAAATGATGTGGAAAGGGAATTTTAGGAATGTTTCATTAGCCAAAGCTGGATAAAGAAAATATATTAAAGGAGGCCTTTAGGCTATTTGACCTATTATTTTCACTGGTCTTGCTTTTAAAAGGTCAAAAATCTCGGAGTGTAACAGAGCTGAATACACAGAGGGGATGAAAGACCTTTTGAGTCCTTCAAAGCTTGGAAATGTTATCCTTTTGTCATCTGGAGAAAAAAATGTTTGAAGGCTAGTGCATGAGAAGACTCCAGATTGAACCATTAATGCCAGCCAGGCCAGGTGCCAGGGAATTTAGCTGTGTTTACTGATCCCTTCCCTGATAAGAGCTGGCAATAAAAGGCCACTGTTCATTTATAGTAACAATGAGGAAATCCCTCTTTGCACTGACCCTGTCATGCTGGCTGCTCTGCCAGGATGTTACCTGCTGAGGGGCAGTGCTGCGCAGCTCAGCAGGGGTAGCAGCCCATGACAGGCTATCAGTCAATGGCCTCACATCTACCCAACTGACTTTTATGAGAAAAGGAAAAAGCTCACCAGGAGAAAACAGACAAATGAGGGAATGAGGGGTCAAATAGTTATAGCAGAGCACAAGAGGTCTGAACTCCCATGGCAAATGGAGCAGGGTGGCAAGGAAAACAAAATATGGAGAAAAGTGTAAACATACACCAATTCACTGTAGAGTTCAATGTAACATGTTATCAAATAGGATAATTAGCAATGCTAATAAGTCATGGGTAGTACAAGTCACAGTTATCATCACTTCAGACTTTTGTGTTTGATCACGGGATTGTCTTCAGAGCTAACAGGAATCTTCCCTGATGCCTTTTCTGCAGCAGGAACTGGCTGAATTTTAAAATTCAAACACTGAGCTGCTGTTCAGTGAAGGAAAGAACTGACAGAGAGGAACTGATAATAGATATGCTAGTAACTGAGAAGATGCAAATTTAAATAACCAATTGAAACTGGCCAATTTGAAGTCTGGAGATCACAAATTTTATAGTATATTTGCAGCAAGTTGCATTCTGTTCCTTCAAAAAATATAACAAGAAAAATCTGTATGTTAACATTAAGAACTGCCTACAAGAAATTCATAACAGAAATGCCATTTGGTGACTTCAGGGTTAAGGAACAATTCCTGGTCCCATGCAAGTCCATTTCACTTCACTGGTGCAGCAGAAAGTCCCCCAAAATAATTCAAATATTATATCTACATACAGTTGTGAATACATCTAAACAACCTGGCACAACATCACATTCAAAACAAAGAAACAAAACTAATCAGGAGGAACATAGATTATAAATCACTCTACAGAGCCATACCAAGTACCTTCCTATAGCTCTCACAAAGAAACTGATCAGATTAGGGTTGGAGTTCCATAAATATTCATATCTATATGGGTGAAGAAAAATGGGACTTCGTTGAAATTAGAGCAAGGCAAAGATTTTTGGCCTTTTTTCTTTCATGAAAAAAGCATATTTGGCTACATCAATATATGCCATGAATTCATGTTGGTTTTACTGAATTTGTTTGGTAAAACAAACAACAACAACAAACACAGGGAAGGAAAAGTTTCATTTAGACATTTTTGAAACACAATATTTCAGTTTTTTGGTTTGAAATTACTTTTCATTTCAAAATATCCTAACATTATATTTTAAAATATTAATCATCAGTAAATGCTCAAAATTGAATCATTTGACACCAAAACAATTTTTGGAATTGCCAGTGAACTGAAAAATCAATTATTCACGGAGCCCTAGTTGAGATGCCCATCCAAGACTTTCTATCTCAATAAAGATATCAAAGTAGCAGATCAAATGTTGCAGCCCTCTTGCATCTGCCGCTGTGCATGAGAACGGAGTCACACTTTGTCAGGAGATTGATTAGTGATGTTGCCACCACCATCTGACAGGGCAGGAGATCTTTTACTTTCATCTGACAGAGGCTGCCTTGGAGAAGTGCATCTCCTGGATCCTTCTCTTCCCTAACCTGGACATTTCAATATAGATCTCAAGGTGGCTTGTGCCACATCTCCCTCAGTCCAGGTGAACTTTTTGACATAACTATAGCCTGGATGGTGCCAGTGGACACCAAGTGAACCAGGCTCAGTAGGCAGTTGGCAGTATTCTATACTGATCCCTAAAGCTGAAAGAGAAACTAGAATGTAACTGTCATCAATTTTGCCTCATTTAGCTACACTCATAAGAATCCCAGCTGACATCTCAGACACACAGTGCTTTTCATAAAAGAAGCCAAGAGGCTCTCTTGTTCACAGAAACACTCAGGGCTTGAACAGTTTTTAAATTTATCTCACTTTCAGTATATTCCAAAAAGCTACTATTTTACTTTGGAGCCTTTTTTTAGATGGTAGCCTTCTGCCTAAAATGTATACCTTGGAAACAAATCCATATTTTACAGTCAACTTCTTCTTAATCTTTGCCTTACCCCATCATCTGGGATTGGTATCTTTTGTTCTTCATTTCCACACATTCTTGTCAAGTGCACGTGACCCAGCCATCTCTGTCAGTATTCCCTCAGCTTTTCCACAATGGGGGTTACCTGCATAATAGCTCAGACTGTTTTATTACACAGCATATCTGCTCTCACCTTACCTAACATCCACCTGACACCCTCATTTTGGCAGTGTGATGTAGTAATTCTTTTCTCTTCCTCACTGGCCAGCATTCTGACCCATATGGCATGCCTGACCTTATAATAATCTTACACACTTTGCTCTTTAGTTTGCTTGACATATGCTTATTGCAGAGAATTCCCGTCAACTCCCTCCATTTACACCAAGTGCTCTTCATGTGACTTCTAACATCCACATCCCCTTCATGACTCAACATGGCTGAACAAAAGTATTTCAGTTGTTGCATGACTTTAGCCCTATACCATTTAGTTGTATTGGCTTCTCGTTGTCCCTCTTGATAAAGCATCATGTGTATTCCATCTTTTATCCGCTGATTTGTAAGCCATTTTCTTCTAATGCCGCCCTCCATAGTTCTGAGTCCCTTTCCAGTTTGTATTTATCTTCACACCACAATATCACATCACTGGCAAAAAGCATGCTCCATGGAGTCTCGCCCCTAATCTCCTACATCAAGGTGTCCATTACAGTTACTAATAGGCCTAGGTGTAGGATTGATTCTTGATGTAAACATACACTGTAGTGAAGGACTCACCGTAGCCACAGCTGCTTCTCACTACACGTGCTACTTTTGCACATGTTCATGATACTCCTGAGCAATTGCAGGCACCAGCATGGCAGTTCTCTCAGAACTATGTCCTAAGCCTTCTCTACATTTTACAGTCAACTGTGGAGATGATTTAATTAAGTTAAACAGCAACAGCGCAAACCATGTTTTACTCAAAGAAAACTGTTTAATAGTATAACTAATTGGCTTTCAAATACAGGTTCCCGCAATGGGGAGGGAAAATACAAACTACACCATACTTTCAAATACAAGCCTCACCATGGGTTCAGCAGAGGAATTATTCAGAAATAATTATGCTTAGCTTTTACATAGCACTTTATATCTCCAGAGCACTGTTGCTACGTATACTTGCTAGGTATTCTCATTCCATAGATTTCATTAGAACAGCCACCTAAAATCACAAAGAGAGAAAAGGATCCACGAGCTAAAGAGATGAGCTTCAAAACAGTGACTCCAACGGACAGAAAATATAAAATGCAGCCACTGCCCCTCCCAACTCTAAAATCACCATCTATTTTTATTACAAGAAATTATAAAAGCCTCTTTACCTAACTCGCCATGTAATTGTAAAACATAGTTCAAGAATGGTCAAAATACTATATTTTCCAGTCTCTGTGCAGCAGACTAGAAGCTGGGCTCTAATTCCTGCTACTAGCACTGAGTAGAACATGGATGGACCCTTCCTCCAATTCTTCCTCTTGTCAGTTTTGTTGAAAGAGTGGAACAGGCATCCCTCCCTTGTATTGCTGAAACTGAGCCCTGACTGACTGCCATCAGAGGGGCTACCATCTTTCTCAGAGGGAATCTGCCCCCTCCCCTCCAAAAACAAGGAAGTCTGAACAAATTCTTCAGATCTGATAAAAGCATTGAAAGTTGGCTGCCTATGTCCAGGCAGCCATACAGCCATAAGCAGCAATGGAGAACTTACGCATCATGGATGGATAGCATACCAGAAGTTTTCCAAAAATAACAGTCCTCCCACACACACATGCCAAATAATTAGCATGAGATTCTAGGCTGCATTTCTAGAAGGCATAGCACAGAAATCACAGCCCATGAGGTGGGGGCACGAAGGTGGCTTTAAGCCATTTTGGTGCCCTCCCAATCATAGCCTTTTCTGGTATCTGGAGCAGACCCTGACATAACTTACACAGCACTGGAGTCTTCATTAGGCTGTCCCCTGGGCCACAATGCTGCCCAGAGTCTCCACAACACTACATGCTGTGGGCCTGCCTCCAACACACTTCTCCCATTGCTACTGCATCTGGCATATTCATACTCTAGGGCAGCGGTAGCCAAACCATGGCTTGAGATCTGCATGCGTCTCTCTTACAGTTAAATTGTGGCTTGCAGAGCCCCCCCATCCTCCATTTTCCACCTACCAGACTGGAGGGGAGCTCATGGCCTCTGCATTTCAGCAGGATGGTGGACTAGGGACTTCTGCCCAGTGAGGTGGGGGGAATCTTGAGGCTTCAGCCCTATGAAGCATGCCTGCCAGCAGGGCCAGATTTCCAATTAGGCAGAGTAGGCATGTGCCTAGGGGTGCTGGTGTTCTAGGGGGGCCTAAAAGTTAAAAGTGGGATAAAAGTTTCATTTTTTACAGAAAACACGAAGGTCAGCTGTAGGCAGTGTGGGGGGGGAGGCTGAAGATAAAGTTGCCAACTTTCTAATTGCAGAAAACTGAACACCCTTGCCATGCCCCCTGCCCTGCCCCTTCTCCGAAGCCCTGCCCCCCACTCACTTCCTTCTCCCTCCTTCCATTGCTCACTATCTCCCACCCTCACTCACTTTCACCGGGCTGGGGCAGGAGGTTGGAGTGTGGGAGGAGGTGAGGGCTCCGGCTGGGGGTGCGGGCTCTGGGGTGGGGTCAGGGAGGAGGAGTTTGAGGTGCAGGAGGGAGTTCAGGGCTGGGGCAGAGGATTGGGGTACAAGAGGGGCTGCAGGCTCTGGGAGGGAATTTAGGTGCGGGAGAGGCTTAGGGCTCGAGCATTGGGTGGGGCATGGAAGAGGTGGGGCTAGGGATGAGGAGTTTGTGGTGAAGGAGGGTCTCTGGGCTGGAGACAAGAGGTTCAGAGAGTCGGAGGGGGTATGGATTCTGGGATGAGGGTGCGGGCTCTGGGGTGGGGCCAAGGATGAGGAATTTGGGATGCAGGAGGGGGCTCAGGGCTGGAGCAGGGGGTTGGGTTGCTGGAAGTGGTGCTGATTCTGGGAGGGAGTTTGGGTGCGGGAGAGGGTTCAAGGCTGGGGCAGCAGTCTGGGGTGCAGGAGTGGGTGTGTCTCTGGGAGGGAGTTTGAGTGCAGGAGGCGGCTCAGGGCTGGAATAGAAACTTGGGCCTGGGAAAGGCTGAGGAGTGTGGGCTCCATTTGGCTCTTACCCCAGGCAGCTCCTGGAAAGCAACTAGCATGTCTGGCTCCTAGATGGAGGCACTGCCATGTGGCTCTGTGTGCTGCCCATGCCCACAGGCGCCACCCCCACAGCTCCCATTGGCATCAATTCCCAGCCAGTGGGAGCTACAGAGCCAATGCTCACAGTGGGGGCAGTGGGCGGAGCCCCCGTGGCCACCCCTGTGCCTAGGAGCCAGACATGCCGGCCACTTCTAGGAGGCGCACGGAGCCAGGGCAGTCAGGGAGCCTGCCTTAGCCCTGCTGCGCTGCTGACCGGACTTTTAGTGGCCCCGTCAGCAGTGTGGACCAGGGCCAACAGGGTCCCTTTTCAACCGGGCTCAAAAATCAGACACCTGGCAACCCTAGCTGAAGATGCTGGATTTAGGGGCTTGTACGGTGTAAATCCGACCCTGCCTGCCGGGGATTGGGGCTTCAGCAGGAGTGGTGCTGAAACCCCAAGCCCCGGCAGGCACCTCACAAGGAGTTCAAGCCCCAACCCCCAGAATGTGTGCCCCGGCTCTCCAACTTCTGAAGATTGTCGTATTTGGCTCAGTAGGTCAGTAAATTTGGCCACCCCTACTCTAGGGCTTGCAAGTGGGTCCTTGGAAGACAACTTTATGGTTATTTTTCACAATGCAGGCACTAAATGAACCCTCTCCCACCTGGATATGGGGTTTCTGGAACCCCTCTACACTGCTCCCATCCTTTTACCTGTTGTAAAGGGGCCAAAGTTTGAGGGGTTTGAGGATCTCACTCTTAGATTTTACAAGAGCAAAGGCACATCACTGGCACATCCATAACTTCATGGAAAAACATGCCTTCATGATGTAGGCTGGTTTGTACCTATTTTACATGGATGTGAATAGCCTGCTCGTGTGATATAACAATGCAGAATCAACCTTATAGGGTTGCTGCATGGCACTGAGAATATTTGCCCTGGGTCCAATCACTTACTTTTATTTATATGTTCTGAGAGAAAGGCATACATAATTCCTCCCACTATATATATATATATATATATATCACCTAAAGAAACAAGAAAGGCTAATTTTTAACCCACATCCACATTCGCAGGGTAATGTACCCAGTGAGCATATATGTCACGATAACTCATGAACTAGTGGCCCTTCAACTATGTTTTTAGGACATTGTCACATGTACAAAATTAGAAAAAATAGCATAATATCATGTTTCTATATCAAAAATAGTATGTGGTATACAAATATACCCTAAATGTGTTGCACTGTTATCCTGTATTTTTAGTAGTTCTGTGTACACATGTGTGCTTCTAATATCTTGTATTGTAATAGTGGCAACTAGGTCTCCCTCACTAAGCAAGCTGGTTTGTTTTGTTTTTTTTACATACATATAATTTGCATATGCTAATTGATAATGCATAATTTGAAGGGTAATGTTGTACCACGAGCATATATGTTGCAATAACTCATAGTTGCCATCTTACTATGCTATTTTAGGATATTGCATATGCTAATTGATAATGAATTGCAGAGACAGTGGTCTCTGCATACAGTCACCCAAATGTAGAAGGTACTCCAGGGAGACTTTCCAGGCACAGTTTTGGTCTCTATAGAAATCACATATAGTTTTTTTGCTGCAGTGAATTATGGGTGCAGTTAGACATTTTTGCAGTGTCAGTGATGGTATTTGTGCTCACAGGCCAACCGTGTGCTTACATGTTACCACAAATGAGAGCCACAATGAAGGTGGGAGCAAAACTACACCTGCAATAACGTAGGCCAGGTCTGAAAATCAGTTTTTACAAATTAACAAAAATATTAGAAAGCTTAGAATTTTATTTATTTACAAATCTGGATTGACTTGTTGCAGTTACTTAATTCTCCATGCATAGGCTCCTTTCTCATGACAGATAACATTTGAAAGGATTTATACTTCCAAACATAAGAGGAATTTCTGCTTGACCTCTGGGGACATATCCTGTTGTCAGTTACTCTTACTTAACATTTCTTACTTCTCTGAAGGGTTGCATGGGTGACACCAAAACTTGTTTTCTAGAAACTGATAACTTACTTTATTTAAAATAATTAATTGTGTATTTTAAATATTTGACATTGTATGCAATATACATGTTTTATTCTCAGAGGGTTATTTGAATTTTATAAAAGAATAACTGCTTAAACTGGGGGAGTAATGAAGAGACAAAAATGGAAAGTGTTATCTCTTTAAACAAACTAAACAAGATACTTTTAAGACTGAATTCCTCTCATACTCCTAGGATTATAAACCAAAACACAGGGATCTAAACTGGACCGGGTGTGGGCTGGGGAGGGAGGAAGAAGTAACTCCAGTCATGTTTTGTTTTCACTAATTAGTTTAACAATCAGAAGCATAGACTTAATATTCCACATCTAAATTAGATGTTTAATATTTGACACAGTAAAGTTATAGTTTTTTGTTAAACTAGTAATAAAACAGGTTGATTGATTTACAAATGATTTACAGTCTTCCTGGTACTTTGCTCCAGTGCTCCTGGTGACACACATAATGTCACTTTTTAGCAAGATAAAAGTAGCTTAGAAATGCCAACTGTAATTAAAACTTTTTTAAAAAAAATACAATTCATAGTTTCACAGTGAGAAGAATTTTTTGTGCAAAATCAGGCTGCTGTGCTAAACAAAATACAGTTTTCCTTAAAATACATATGAGGAATTATGTAAGTTAAACTCTATTTAAACACACTGGTCTGCAACAAAATGAGAGATGCTTGGTCCAGTTAGTCAAGCCTGATGTTTTTAAAGTGATAAAAACATTCTTGGCAGCACCTATTCTAAAGTGATAAATTAAATGTTAATGAAAGACTCCCATTGATTCCAATAAGTTTAGGATCAGGTCTTTAGTCCTTGGGGGAGGGAAAAAAGATAAATATGAACAATACTTTTGATTCACTCCAGCCTCAGCCCTGAAAAACAAAATAGAATCTTTGCTAAACTCTACTTGGAACAGTAGCTGACAGTTGAAGGCTGGCAGAAATCCATAGCTCCTGCATCATCTCCTGTCCACCTTCTTAGGAAGATAGATAGATTCATTTTTTGAGGTTCCAAAATCTCTACAATTCCTTTTCTTTCCTACAGCATAATGAATTCTCTGTCACTGGACAGCTGTCTTATATTCCAAACCTTTCACATATTTTGGAATTTAGCTTTCAATCTTGTAATAATATTCTTGTCTAATGAGGTCTTGAAATTTGTCACTATTCTTCTAGGTCTGTGCTTGTAATGACGTTCAGGCCAGAGATGGAGAGAAAATTAGGAGGTAAAATATTCCAGACAGTGGGAACTCTGGAAGAAATGGCATGACTGCTGGAATTAATTTTTATGGGAGGAACACAGACAGACAACCAGATAATCTCCTACATCAGTTACATATCAGAAAGATACATAGCAGAATAACAACCTATTTTAGAAATGTTATGGACAGTTTTAAAATATTTTATAAGAGCTACTTTTTTATCCCTCCACCTATAAAAACAATGTACCCTTAGTACCATGAGTCCAACTGTAAAGACTTCAGAGAAAGACAAATGGAACGCAATAAAGTTTTGGAAACCACAAAACAAAACAAACGAACACCTAGAAAGAAAAATTGCTATGTTCTCTTTGGAAAACTGGAAACCCCATTCCCAAAGTGTTCGTAATTCTGAGGTAATTGTATATCTGAGGTAATTTGCATACATTGTATTCTATTGTAATGTATGCAAATATGACTTTCAGCATTTCCAGTACCCATTTCTAGAACCCTCTGGATGTGTCTCTTAGAACACTGGCTCTCAACCTTTCCAGACTACTGAACCCCTTTCAGGAGTCTGATTTGTCTTGCATACCTGCAAGTTTCACTTCACTTAAAAACTATTTGCTTACAGAATCAGACATATGAGTACAAAAGTATCACAGCACACTATTATTGAAAAATTGCCTACTTTCTTATTTTTCTTATATAACTATAAAATAAATCAGTTGGAATATAAATACTGTACTTACATTTCAGTGTGTAGTTTATAGAGCAGTATAAACAAGTCAGTGTCTGTATGAAATATTAGTTTGTACTGACTTCACTGGTGCTTTTTCTGTAGCCTGTTGTAAAACTAGTCAAATGTCTAGATGAGTTGACGTACCCCCTGGAAGACCTCTGCACATTCCCTGGGGTATGTGCACCCCTGGCTGAGAACCACTGTCTTAGAATGTCTGTGAGACACTGCATACCACATGCAACAGTTAGAACTTTGAGTCTGAATGAATTAAAACTGATTATTTTCATTTTTCTGAGCCATCTATTTTCAAGAAACCAGTGGACAACAGTGGAGAACAGTTTTTGAAAAGAAAAAAGCATAACTTTTTATAAACTATCTAACTCAAACAGCTTTTTTGATTTACTTTAAACATGGCATAATATTCCCCTTTGGGCTAAGTGTCACCATGAGAAATTTCAAGCCAAGGATTTGGAAAAGTCATAGGCACCTAAACCAGGGCTTTGAAGAGAAATGTCCTACAACTTTAACTAGGTCATCTTTACTGTAGCATCATAAGCTAGTGAAAATGCCTGATATCAAAGCTATTTGTAGCTATAGAGTAGCATGTTTTGGACTTCACTCTGAAAAGTTGCATATGAAATATAATTCATACAGCTTGTTCAGAAATCTATATAAGGCGCCAGAAACTATGTGGCACAATGTCTAACAAATTTGTTTTATGGTGAGAGCTGCCAAATAGTTACTGATAAATGCAGCAATACGTTACGTGTACCCCAAGAATCTGTCAAAATTGAAAAAAGATTGCTATCTATTTCCAAATCTTTATAAATTTCATACTTTCATCTTACTTGAATTATAACATAGTCCCAACACATCTAAAATAATCTATATTCCTCATATTTCTGCGGCAATCTCTTGTATGTTCAATTCTCTCTTATATACTTCCCCATTACCTTTTTTATTTTTTTACAAAACCTTTGCCTACCATCACAACTCTTTTTGCAAAAAGCTCCCTCCAGAATCTAATCCAAAAACACTCCCTTAGATTATCTGATGGAGAAGGCTATAAAATCAGTTTTTAAAGGCTAAACATCTCATCACTTTAATAATGTGGTTATTCTTTGAAACTTTATTAGGCCTGAGACACAAAGTCTGATTGCTAATATAGTTCTTCCACTGGGCAGCTATGGATTGTTAACACATTGTTTAAACAGTTACTTAAGGAACTTGCATTTTATTGGGTTAAACATTTCTCATCATATAAGTACAGGGAGTATAATTAGAAGATTACAGACACTGAACTTTATTTACTATGCATTTTAGCTAACATCTGAGGAGTTCTTCCTCCAGTAATCTTCTTCTTCTTCTTAATGTATGTGCAACATGGCTCATGTGGCATGTGACCAAGATTCATCACCAAATTTGGTCCATGGGTTAGATCATTAGCTTTCCCAGCTTGGGCCGGATACTGATGGGAAGTGTGACGTGGACATTGATCCATGCCCCCACTCCAGTAATAACTTAGGGCAACAGCACCACATTTTAAAAACATTTTCAATTGATTGCAGAAAAGAATGACAAATGGTTCAAAATACTTGAGTTCTGACAGGTATTAACAAGATAAAACAGGTATAGAAAACTGAACTGCCCCACCATATATCAAGATGGTTAATATTGATTTTGATTATAGACATGCCTTTCAAGGGCATGGCCAACTTTAGCCTCATCAGCATTCAGAATATATATACATATATACACATATATATTCTGAATGCTGATGAGGCTAAACTTGGCCATGCCCTTGAAAGACATGTCTATAATCAAAATCAATATTCAGGTTTCAGAGTAGCAGCCGTGTTAGTCTGTATTCGCAAAAAGAAAAGGAGTACTTGTGGCACCTTAGAGACTAACAAATTTATCTGAGCATAAGCTTTCATGAGCTCCAGCTCACTTCATCGGATGCATTCAGTTGAAAATACCTTGCATTCAGTGGAAAATCAATATTAACCATCTTGATATATGGTGGGGCAGTTCAGTTTTGTATACCTGTTTTATCTGGTTAATACCTGCCAGAATATATATATATATATATATATATTTGTAATTTGAGCTTTTGCCTTCCTCTTCCTCTAGGATTCCTTCTTCCAGAACACTCTATTTTAACTCTGCATTAACTAACTTGGGTTAAAATGGTAGTGAAGACATGGCAACTCAGCTTTTAACTGTGGTTAGCAGCTGAAGTTCAACCTCCGACTTCCTTATAAGCTTTAACTTGAGCTGCTAACCCAAGTTAAAAGCCAAGGTGCCATGTTTTCACTGCTATTTTAACCTAAGTGAACTAATGTGGGATAGCTAACCTGAGTTAAGAACACAATTTCTTTTGAAGTGTACACATAACCTTAGTTTCATCCTCAATTGGTGTAAATAGTCATAGCTCCATTGAAGTTAATGGGGGTATGCCAATTTTCACCAGCTATGGATATGGTCCACATATGTATAATTACACACATATACACACAAACACAGGCACCTACATTAAAAGAAAATTATTAAGGTTCCAAAGGCAAGCACTCACATGTTAGGAAGTGCCAAAATTAATGTTCCTTGTCATTTTCAATGACATTTCCAGAAAGGTATTCAAAATTGGATGGAACTAGACAACAGTATATATTTCCCACCTTTCCAAATGTCGCACAAAGATCTCTGAGGTACTATACAAGGTACTTTATAGACAAAAAAAATCTGTTTTACAAAACAATGCAGTTAATAAATAGCTGTGTTTAGTGAGATGTTGTATGAACCTAGAGTTTCATGGGTAAATTATACACTGTTTAATGGTGTGTTGTGTGACAAAAGGAGACAGGAAATATAATACTACTGTAATATAATATTAATAAAATATTTCTGGCAACATTATCAGAGTCCATTCCTGCTCCCAATAGCAGTCAATGGCAAACACCCATTGACTTCAAATATCCAGAATTAAGTCCTTCATTATTGAGCACCCTGAGGTTCCAAAAGTAACAATAGCAGGGTTAGGCCCTAGATTAGGATGAATGTCCTTAATTTTCTGGTATTCCAGTTTCACATATTTGTATTTATTATCTTCTTAAGGCTCCTGAAATCAACTGAGACCTCGTTTTTTGCAATGTTGATGAGATTACTATGTATACATCGCTGTCACTACCAGAAAGAACACTGAATCTTTGAAACTGGACAAAAAATATTCTATGGAAAACACTTAGGGTAGAATAACAAGTTTTAAAAGGTTGTATGACTTGTTTTTCTACCATGAGAATGTTCCATAAAATATTTTTCATCTTCTTTCAAAAGTTCAGAATTCTTCCCATCAGTGACAGGCAATGTATGTACAATAATCTTGTCAATATTCCAAAAAAGAAGGTCTCTCTTAATTGGGAGATCTTTTTCAGACTACACACTGAGGGTATGTCTACAGTGCAAGAAAAGACCCATGGCACAGCCGTGGCTGGCCCAGGACAGCTGACTCAGGCTTGCAGGGCTCAGGCTGCGGGGCTATAAAACTGCAGGGTAGACGTTCAAACTCAGACTGGAGCCTGGATTCTCAGAACCCACAACGGGGATGGTGTCAAAGCCTGGGCTCCAGTCCAAGCCTGAACATCTACACTGCAATTTTAGAGCCCCAAAAGCATAAATCAGCTGACCCATATCACTGAAGAGTTCAACCTTTTTTTAGTTTTGCTACTCTTTATAATACAAGGAATTTTCTTTCAAAATTCCCTCAAAGTTCAACTGCCAAAACAGAGTGGAATGATTATCATGCAACATGAAAATATACCTATTCCTAATTATGTTAGATTGGATAAGGGAGATAGCCACTTGGGACATTAAGGGCAGTTTAAATGTACACATTCCACAATAACTAGATTAAATAAATATAACTATTGGTAATAGCAAACAAGGAGCAAAGGTTGGAAAATAATTAGACTCATGCCTACATCTCAGTGTCAATAGATCCAAAACAATGTCTCAGTGTCAATAGATCCTCTGTCTTACTAGAGTTTCACTGTGAAGACTTTGTGGCCAATAGTTACTACTACAGAAGTAAAAATAAGCAGTGAAATGGAGACGATTGAACTCCAATCAATTTGCCAACTCTAAAACAATTTGCAGTCAGTATAAATAGTTGCTTAAAAGTATAGATCTTAAAATGGTTTCAATACAGCTAGTGGAAATCTGCTCCTTCACAGGTTTTGTGTGAAAATAGGCATTGTTATTTCTTTAGTATTCTTAAATGTAAAGACTTCCAAGGTATTAATACTTATATACAAAAGATTACTGAAAGTGTAACACTGCAACTTGCCTCAGTCCTAATATTTATCATCAGTAAACTCAGTGTACAACTGAAAAAACCCCTTCCCTTTCCTCATGTTTTTTGTCAGGCCATCTAATCATATTTTTTATTATCTGCTTCAATAGTGAAAATTGGTCTGGGTGATGGTTCATAGAATCATAGAATATCAGGGTTGGAAGGGATCTCAGGAGGTCATCTAGTCCAACCCCCTGCTCAAAGCAGGACGGATCCCCAATTAAATCATCCCAGCCAGGGCTTTGTCAAGCCTGACCTTAAAAACTTCTAAGGAAGGAGATTCCACCAGCTCCCTAGGTAACACATTCCAGTGTTTCACCACCCTCCTAGTGAAAAAGTTTTTCCTAATATCCAACCTAAATCTCCCCCGCTGCAACTTGAGACCATTACTCCTTGTTCTGTTGTCAGCTACCACTGAGAACAGTCTAGATCCATCCTCTTTGGAACCCCCTTTCAGGTAGTTGAAAGCAGCTATCAAATCCCCCCTCATTCTTCTCTTCCGCAGACTAAACATCCCTAGTTCCCTCAGCCTCTCCTCATAACTCATGTGTTCCAGTCCCCTAATCATTGTTGTCGCTGGACTCTCTCCATTTTTTCCACGTCCTTCTTGTAGTGTGGGGCCCAAAACTGGACACAGTACTCCAGATGAGGCCTCACCAATGTCGAATAGAGAGGAATGATCACGTACCTCGATCTGCTGGCAATGCCCCTACTTATACATCCCAAAATGCCATTGGCCTTCTTGGCAACAAGGGCACACTGTTGACTCATATCCAGCTTCTCGTCCACTGTAACACATAGGTCCTTTTCTGCAGAACTGCTGCCGAGCCGTTCGGTCCCTAGTCTGTAGCGGTGCATTGGATTCTTCCGTCCTAAGTGCAGGACTCTGCACTTGTCCTTGTTGAACCTCATCAGATTTCTTTTGGCCCGATCCTCCAATTTGTCTAGGTCCCGCTGTATCCTATCCCTACCCTCCAGCGTATCTACCTCTCCTCCCAGTTTAGTGTCATCTGCAAACTTGCTGAGGGTGCAATCCACACCATCCTCCAGATCATTTATGAAGGTATTGAACAAAACCGGCCCCAGGACCGACCCTTGGGGCACTCCACTTGATACAGGCTGCCAACTAGACATGGCACCATTGATCACTACCTGTTGAGCCCAAAAATCTAGCCAGCTTTCTATCCACCTTATAGTCCATTGATCCAGCCCATACTTCTTTAACTTGCTGGCAAGAATACTGTGGGAGACTGTGTCAAAAGCTTTGCTAAAGTCAAGGAACCACACGTCCTCTGCTTTCCCTTCATCCACAGAGCCAGTTATCTCATCATAGAAGGCAATTAGATTAGATTAGATTAGATGACTTGCCCTTGGTCAATCCATGCTGACTGTTCCCGATCACTTTCCTCTCCTCTAAGTGCTTCAGAATTGATTCCTTGAGGATCTGCTCCATGATTTTTCCAGGGACTGAGGTGAGGCTGACTGGCCTGTAGTTCCCAGGAACCTCCTTCTTCCCTTTTTTAAAGATGGGCACTACATTAGCCTTTTTCCAGTTGTCCAGGACTTCTCCCGATCGCCATGAGCTTTCAAAGATAATGGCCAATGGCTCTGCAATCACATCCGCCAACTCCTTTAGCACTCTCGGATGCAACGCATCCGGCCCCATGGACTTGTGCACATCCAGCTTTTCTAAATAGTCCTGAACCACTTCTTTCTCCACAGAGGGCTGGTCACCTCCTCCCCATGGTGTGCTGCCCAGTGCAGCAGTCTGGGAGCTGACCTTGTTCGTGAAGACAGAGGCAAAAAAAGCATTGAGTACATTAGCTTTTTCCACATCCTCTGTCACTAGGTTGCCTCCCTCATTCAGTAAGGGGCCCACACTTTCCTTGACTTTCTTCTTGTTGTTAAGATACCTGAAGAAGCCTTTTTTGTTACTCTTAACATCTCTTGCCAGCTGCAACTCGAGGTGTGATTTGGCCTTCCTGATTTCACTCCTGCATGCCCGAGCAATATTTTTATACTCATCCCTGGTCATTTGTCCAATCATCCACTTCTTGTAAGCTTCTTTTTTGTGTTTAAGATCAGCAAGGATTTCACTGTTAAGCCAAGCTGGTTGCCTGCCATATTTACTATTCTTTCTACACATCAGGATGGTTTGTCCCTGTAACCTCAATAAGGATTCTTTAAAATACAGCCAGCTCTCCTGGACTCCTTTCCCCCTCATGTTATTCTCCCAGGGGGTCTTGCCCATCAGTTCCCTGAGGGAGTCAAAGTCTGCTTTTCTGAAGTCCAGGGTCCGTATTCTGCTGCTTTCCTTTCATCCTTGTGTCAGGATCCTGATGTTAGGATATAGATATTCAGGCCTGTCTGTAAAGGCCTATACTCTAAGAATTTAGGTGTATTCTTATCACTTGGCTAGTGATAGAGGTATAAAAGAAAGAATCAAAATCACTGTCTGCTGGTGTAAGGGCCTTCTCTTACTGTGACAGTCTGAGGCCCTGTTCTTAGGCTAAGGCCTTTGGCTAAGCAGCAGAGGCAGCCATAAGCTAGGAAGCGAACAGTCACATCCTCACATTCCAAACTAGTCACATTGAAATAAGGTGCTATTGGGCTGTTAGGCACTATCAGGACAGGATTGTATTCCTATCACCTCCAGAGAAAGGGAAGTGCCTAGAAAATGTAAAAGGAAACTTAGTTTGATAGCATCCTGTCTGGCAAGAACTCACTTATCAATAGCTGGGATGTGAAATCCTCACTTCTGTATTGTTTTGTCATTATAGTTCCCACTTTGCTGTTGTTTGTCTGTATAATCTCTGTCTGGTTCTGTGATTGTTCCTGTCTGCTGTATAATTAATTTTGCTGGGTGTAAACTAATTGAGGTGGTGGGATATAATTGGTTACATAATCATGTTACAATATGTTAGGATTGGTTAGTTAAATTTCAGGAAAATGATTGGTTAAGGTATAGCTAAGCAGAACTCAAGTTTTACTATATAATCTGTAGTCAATGAGGAAGTGACTGGGGTGTGGGTGGGGGTGTGGGTGGGGGTGGGCATGTGGGTGTGTGAGATGGGAACAGGGAATGGGGGTAAGAAAATTGGAATCATGTTTTGCTAAAGGGGGAAATGGGAACAGGGAATGGGAGTAAGGAAGTTGGAATCATGTTTGGCTAAGGGCAGGAATGGGAACAGGGACACAGGTGTAAGGCTTTGTGGTGTCAGAGCTGGGAAGGAGGATACTAAGGAAGGAAACTGGAATCATGCTTGCTGGAAGTTCACCCCAATAAACATCGAATTGTTTGCACCTTTGGACTTCGGGTATTGTTGCTCTCTGTTCATGCGAGAAGGACCAGGGAAGTAAGTGGGTGAAGGAATAAGCCCCCTAACACCTGAACTCGACCATCTCATGTTAACTGCCTCCCAGGTTCCCATCCACGTTTGCTTCCCCTACTAATTCTTCCCAGTTTGTGAGCAGCAGGTCAAGAAGAGCTCTGCCCTCCAGCACTTGCACCAGGAAATTGTCCCCTACATTTTCCAAAAACTTCCTGGATTGTCTGTGCACCGCTGTATTGCTCTCCCAGCAGATATCAGGGTGATTGAAGTCTCCCATGAGAACCAGAGCGTGCCATCTAGTAACTTCTGTGAGTTGCCGGAAGAAAGCCTCGTCCACCTCATCCCCCTGGTCCGGTGGTCTATAGTAGACTCCCACCACGACATCACCCTTGTTGTTCACACTTCTAAACTTAATCCAGAAACTCTCAGGTTTTTCTGCGGTTTCATACATGAGCTCTGAGCAGTCATACTGCTCTCTTACATACAGTGCAACTCCCCCACCTTTTCTGCCCTGCCTGTCCTTCCTGAACAGCTTATATCCATCCATGACAGTACTCCAGTCATGTGAGTTATCCCACCAAGTCTCTGTAATTCCAATCACATCATAATTCCTTGACTTTGCCAGGACTTCCAGTTCTCCCTGCTTGTTTCCCAGGCTTCGTGTATTTGTGTATAGACACTTGAGATAACCCGCTGATCGCCCCTCTTTCTCAATATGAGGCAGGAGCCCTCCCCCTCTCACGCGCTCCTGCTCGTGCTTCCTCCCGGTATCCCACTTCCCCACTTACCTCAGGGCTTTGGTTTCCTTCCCCCGGTGAACCTAGTTTAAAGCCCTCCTCACTAGGTTAGCCAGCCTGCTTGCGAAGATGCTCTTCCCTCTCTTCGTTAGGTGGAGCCCGTCTCTGCCTAGCACTCCTCCTTCTTGGAACACCATCCCATGGTCAAAGAATCCAAAGCCTTCTCTCCGACACCACCTGCGTAGCCATTCGTTGACTTCCACGATTCAACGGTCTCTACCCAGGCCTTTTCCTTCTACGGGGAGGACGGACGAGAACACCACTTGCACCTCAAACTCCTTTATCCTTCTTTCCAGAGCCACGCAGTCTGCAGTGATCCACTCAAGGTCATACCGCTCAAGGGGTAGCGATCCGAGGGCTTGATAAGTCTCGGCAGTCTCTCCATCACATCGCGAATCTTAGCTCCTGGCAGCAGCAGACTTCTCGGTTTTCCCGGTCGAGGCGGAAGATAGATGACTCAGTCCCCCTGAGGAGAGAGTCCCCAACCACCATCACCCACCTCCTTCTCTTGGGAGCGGTGGTCGTGGAACCCCCAACCCTAGGACAGTGCATCTCATGCCTTCCAGTCAGCGGAGTCTCCTTCTGCTCCCTTCCCTCAGACGTATCATCTGGTCCACTCTCCGCATTAGTACTTGTGGAGAGAACATGAAAATGGTTACTTACCTGTATCTGCGTTGCTGGTACATGGACGTTCCCCTTTTTTCTTCTGGAGGTCACATGATGCCAAATTTCTTCACCATCCTCCTGTCCCCGCTGCGCAGCCTGCTCTGAATCTTCAGAACCTTGTGCCCGTAGAAGCATATCCTGACATCTGTCCAGAAAATCTTCAGTTTCTCTTATGCAACGCAGGGTCGATACCTGTTGCTCCAGACCTTGAAGCTTCTCTTCCAATATGGAGACCAGCTTGCACTTTGTACAGACAAAGTCGCTTCTGTCCTGTGGAAGAAAGACAAACATAGCACATCCAGTGCGGGTCACAACAGCTGAACACCCCCCATCCATATTACCTTCCTTCTATGAGCTTCCTCAGGAGTTGTAGTAATTACTCAGAGAATCCAGCAAGATGTAAGCCTTAGTGGGCTGTCCTTTGATGAACTCCCAAGCAAACTCCTGCTGGTCGCTGCTCAGCTCGTTCACAGCTGACTGGCTTTTTATGCAGTCAGGCCCACTTAAGGCTCACCTGGAGCAAAGCACTCCCAGTTCCCGCCCTTTTCAAACAACCAATCAAGCACACGGTCAAACTGTCCTCACAACAAACACTCAGATACAAACACTCAGATACTCACAACAAACAAACACTCAGATACTCACCAACACAGCCTCTTAATGCAGCCCTTTGCGTACCTCCTTTCAGGCAGATCCCAGGCAAACTTCTTCTGTTAGCTGCTCTGGTTGTGTCAGTATTGCTCTTTCCCAGATATAAACAAAATTTTTCACCATGGCCAAATAAAAATTCACCTTCTTCTGCCGTTGTTTATTTGGATTGTTAATTCAGGCCTGGACCCGCACCTTTTTCATTCTATTTTCAAATCACATATCTTTTGAGAATCACATGGCTTTTGTCTTCAGTATTTCAATGAGATTGTCCTAATTTTTTGGTCAATGCTACTTTAGAGTCTCATCATCTGTTAGCCATGTGATTGGATCTGAAAAATCTCTTTACCTAATCCAATAAGTTGTTATATAATCAACATACTGTGTGGGATAAATTTTGCAGAATTCTGTTTTGAATGGCAAATGGCATATACCTGAACTGTATTGTATTGTTTTGTATACCTGACCTAGTATTGTAATGCTAAATAGCACTAAGAGAGATCCTCTGAACCCAATATTGTGTGAGGGTAGCAATCTATCAATTTCCCAGGGGTAGTCTTGGTGCATGAATGACCAAGGGTCAGTGGGTCATGAGAATTCAGAATTACCAAGCTAGCTCTAGAGCACTTCTGCTCTATATATCACTGAATTCCCAAGAGCAGTTGTGGTGCATGAGTGGCCAGAGGTCACCAGGTCATGAGAATTCAGAAAGCTCTAGAGTCCCACAAGCAGCACTCTACCTAGGAACCAGCTAACCTCATGTAGCTTCTCATGTACTCTCTTCAGCAGAGTCAGGATTTCAGCAAACTTTCAGCAAATCATGATGACCCAGAAGTGCCAAAAATTTGAAAAATAAGACTGAATAACATGCACATATGACTAATTCTAGAACATGATCACACAAAAACATTTTCATAAAATGGGAACCTAGTTTTCACAAAATACATAACATGCCTTTCAGAGCACATACATGTAGCATACGTTTAATGGTCCCTTCTGACCTAAATATCTATGATGCATGTGCAATGAAAGTTCCACAGCATACGCACAAACTTTTTACAACTTAACAAGAAAACAAAACAAAACAAAAAAAATCTTGTGAAACAGAAGGTTTTTTTCTGCTCTGGGGATTGGAATCCATTCATTTACTGACATAGTTCTGAAAATGGGTGATCAGCAAGAGTTAACAGCTAACCCAAAAATTCTGAAAAAAAGGAGCTGAAGCTGTCTGAAACAGAACAGCAGGGATTTCTGTCTTTAATTTCTGGGACAATGTGAGCCCAGATATTATGGTGATGGGAATATAGACAAATAAATAAGCAAGCAAAGACGACATTTTGGAGGCCAAACTTCAAAGCTAAGTTCTTCTGAAGTGTTCGGGTGCACCACTAACTTGGATGCCATTAGAAACTGGAAAGAAGCAGTCAAATGGGAACTTTCTTCAAAAAGAAAATCTCACTGGAAATCATGAGAATGGTGTAAAAGAGACAATAATCCTTTTTATTAAAAGAGATGAGGATTTCTGATGGGGGAACAGAAACTGTGAAGAACAGTAAAGGGGCCCTTAACTAAATTAATTAGAATTAAAGTGGAAAGCATTTGTACATACAAGGAAAACCAGCATTATTTATCTTTTGTAGGTTGTTTTTTTCAAAAAAGCCAAAACCACATAACTTTTCATTTAGTGGAAGCCTGCTGACTTCAACAAAGATAAGTTCAGATGACAGCACAGCACCACAAAACCAACCAATGAACAGGACAACGATAAAAGGTTTTGCTTAATTTCTCCTTAAGTAATCCACTATAAAGGGTTGAAGATCGTAAGGAATGTTACTCATTTTTTTGGAAACGAGAGAGAATTTTGAATGATAGTTCCAGGAACATTCTCCGTTTTGCCACATTTTGTAAAAGTGAAAACTGACATTTTTTCACAACTTCTTAGAAGCATAAGAGGCTATAAATATCTTAAGATAAGAAAATTGAAAGTGAACCAAGGGGAATATTTTTCTGACCACAGTGACCTTAATTATTTGACTCTCTGGATCTGCATTATTAGTGTATTTAATCAGTCTGACTATTCATGGAGTTGTTGAAATTTTTTTAAAGGAAGAATTAGGAGAAAAATCCCAAATTTAAGAGGAGAAATACACATTTGCTTCATATACCTTATAAACAGATATTGAAAATTGTCTTGAAATTAAAACCAAGTTGTCCAAGCCCAAATCTCATCCTTTTCACTGAAATAAACCCAAAATTTTTCTTTTCAAATTTCAATAAATTTCCTTAATCTTCATGTCATGGTACAATTTCTATGACCTCCCTCACATCCCAAATTATAATGCAATTTGAGCTTCTGGCTGCAGGAACCCTTAGCTCAAATAAGAGAATGAATGAGCAGTGAGCAGATTCTTGCAGAGCTACTGAAGACTTGTGTGAGATTCCCAACATAGTTACATCACTATTTTTCAAATGGCAAGGAGGTGAGAGAGAGAGAGGGAATATTAGGGTGCAGGAAAGGAGACAGGTCTGGCGGGGCTATTGGAAGAAGGGAGAAGTCAGGGAGGAGAGAGTGAGGGTGAAGATAAAATTCAATGGTTCGGAGAAGTTTGGATAAATATTCAAACATTCTAAACTGAACATCCAAATCCGGATTCTCCAATCCTTATGAAGACACCCACAAGAATGGTTTATTCTATCTATGAATAGCCAGAAGTCTGTACTCTCTGTTACGAAACATGAGAGATCCAGCCAGAGAGATCCATTCCTTTATGACCTCCAGGCTGGATTCTGGCAAATACTTAGGTATGAACACATCAACATTAGGGAAGATTCAGCTAGTTTAGATTGCAGCAGCCTGCATCATCATCAACACCAGCCACCAAGACCACATCACCCTGCTTCTCTGCTCACTCTAAAGGCTCCCCACAAACTACTGTTTTAAATGCTAGGTCTCTAGGTAAATTTTCATGGATGGTTTTCTCTCCTTGATGATGACCTCCCTCAACTGCTACTTTTGTCAGCATCAGTGAAGCTGTCATCAAAGAGAAAGTTCAGGTTTCTTGGCATATTATTAATTTCCCTTAAAACAGAGGAATATTGTCACTTTCCTTTTGCAGGACCTAATACTTCTTTAAGGAAGCCCTCCCTGGTGCTTAGTCCCCAATTTCCAGACAGTGGAGAATATAAAGTCCTTCAAACTTTCAGATTTCAGGGAAAGTGCAACAGTATTTAGGGTCACATAGTACATCAGCTCAGTAATCTTTTGCTTTCAGGGTTGAAAGTATATATTTACCTAGTGGATCATCATTTGTTTATAACTATTATATAATTTGGAACATTGTCATTTGCTTACTTGTCAACTGTTTGTGTCGTCCGTTCCCAGGTAACAGAGCTCTAGGATAACCAAAACAATCCTCAATAAGATCATTCATGACAAACCAATACATCTGCTTGAAAAGCCCTTGCATGCAGGTGTGTAATTCCAATAACAGCCTAAATCCTTAGGGCTATGCAGGCCCCCTATTTCATGAAGGAGCTCCATATTGGACTAACCAATCTTTAAGACAGTCAGCCTTATTTTTGTGAGAACTGCAAAGGCCTAAAAAGGACAGAGAACTCATGCAGACGAGATGTTCACTCTTGCCATTGACTCACTGTGGATCATGGACCTTTTCTTTTTCCTGTGTAGTGGTCACAGAGGCTACTACAGCACTGATGTGATGCTGCCTGCAGAAGGTGAGAGAATAGCCTGAAGACAGAGATGCTCAGTCTGAGCTTCTTGCAATCAATGCTTGTGGGAAGGAGTGGCTGTGGGGAGCTCTGCTGCAGACTTTCCATTATTCTGTGCAAGGCAGGACATGTGTGTGGGTTCTTGAAGCTAATGGCCTCCATTGCAAGCTACTAAACCTATTTTGGAGCTGTCAGCCAGCTCTAGCACTTGGTGGGAAGAGCCTGCTTGCTGTGTGCCCAGCTGTCAGTCAGATAAAAACACACTAATTCCCTTCAGAGACATCGGGAGGAAATTACAGCACAGGACAATGTCGCTGCCAGATATGTGAGTTGGGAATGGAATCTCAGACTATGCTTTCAAGAGAAGGATGTGGGTGACCACAGGGAGCTTCTCATAAGGATTCCAACTGTGCTCTGCTAACTTAAAGTTCAACCAAACAAAGGCCCACTTTCTGGACTCCACCCATGTTGGGGGAAGATTAGGATTTGATTCAGGGTTGGTCTACACTAAAGCTGTAAAACAATCTAAGTTAAGCTAGTTTAGTTACATAGATTATATAACTGAAGTCAACGTAACTTAGGTCAACTTACAGCGGTATCTGCACCATGCTATGTCGACAGGGGACACTCTCCCATCGACTTAAGTGTGTCTTCATTGAATCAACATCGCTGCATTGATCATAGCAGTGCCAGTTTAGCCAGTAGTGTAGACATGGCCTCAGTGAAAGAAAGGTTGATTCACCCCCATGCTTCTCACAAGCCAGGACTATTTTTTTTTCTTTGTAAAATATATTTAGCAAAAAGATTGAAAAATTAGATTCTGTGCATGTTAAAATTTGGGTTTGCTTGTAGTTTTACAGTGTGATATAAAACGTGGGAGTCTTAGCATGCTGTCCATCTTCTCTGGGTAGCAGGAAGACCAAGACTATAAATATGAGATGTGAAATCTTCCAGAGAAACCTCAGCATCCCCTGATTGATAGGACTCACATTAAATATTATCTGACCCCTAAGCTAGATGTAGCCTTTATTTACAAACATCCATTCCACTAAAACAGTAGTGGGCAACCTGCAACCCACGGGCTGCATGCGGCCCATCAGGGTAATCTGGTTGCAGGCCACAGGGACGTGTTGGCCGCTGCTTCCCGCAGCTCCAAGTGGCAGGGAACAGTGAACTGCGGACACTGAGAATTGTGGGGGGCCGTGCCTGCTGACAGTCAACATCAGCAAAATGTCTTGTGGCCCGCAATCAGATTACCCTGGTGGGCAGCATGCAGCCCGTGGGCCTTAGGTTGCCCTCCACTGTACTAAAATCAGGATGGTTGCATGAACAGAAGTAATATCAAGGTATAGTTTAAGTGTAAGAAGTTTAAGTGTAAGATGGCCAAACATGTCTTCTGAGGTAGGTAAAATATAAAATTGCTTATTTGGTAGTGACTACTGGCTGCCAAGGGCTTCAGTCTTTAATATGTTTGAGACCCCTTATGGTTTCAGTCAGTTCAATATAGGTCATTTAAATGGAGTTGATCAAACCCTGAGAGGTCATCTGTGAAAAGGCACTGATGTCCATCTCAACAACTAAGTCCTGACTAGTATGAGGTATTTTGCTCCCTATAAATATTCTCAAAACATGCAGCTAAAATAGGAGGAAAGATGACAAATGAAGTAATATTTTATACATTTTACATATATGCTCTCTTTAAAAAGTTAAACTCTCACATTTTACATATGTATATGTTTCTTCTCTTCCCTCCGCTCTCATTTGTTAATCACCTTGTTCCATATTAAAATAGGTGGTCAAGTCATTAGACTGAGTGGACTGCGCTGGTACCTTGAGGAAGGCCACTCGTCCAAAATAATTTCTTTACAGGAAAGGTTTTGTATAATATGAAAATCTGCATTATCCAAAAAAAAGATCATTTTAATTTCCATTGCCAGTAAAATATGATTAATTCCATTATTTTGAGTTTTTATGCTCAGGAAATGCAGACTGGTGGCTGAGACTGCCAAAACGTCTGTCTCCAGTCATCAGTAAACTTTAACTCTGTCTGAAGCCTGTCTTGCTGATAATTAATATTTGAAGTTTGAGACATGCAATTCTGCCATAGTTGAGAATCCTATTTTTCTGGAAACCCTAACCATAGTCCATAACCACAAATCCAAGCTTATAATTCTGCATTTTTTTGTGGATGTCCCTTACCAATTGCTAAAACAGTCCCAGGGTTAATAATATCAAGTACAAAACCAATGTGTTAATATGCCAATTCTTAGACAAGCAACATTATTCCAAATATACACATCATAGATCAGATCCTCAGCTGGTATAAAATGGATCTTCACCAACTTACACTAGGTCAGGGTCTGTCCCCATTCTTTGCCTACAGGAAAAATAATATCCATTTTATATTTGAAAATTTATGCGTGTCATTTGGAAATTCAATCATAAGTTATTTTTGCTTCTGGAGCAACATGTAAAGGCCAATAAGAGACTATATACTTAATGAAATAGTGAAACATTTTTTTCCTAATAAGTAACCACTTACACTTTTAAGAGGACATGAAGTAAGGGCTACCTGTCTCTCACACTGAAGGCTGAGATCCCCTGTATTATATAAGTGCTAACTTTACAGTCACAAATTGTTCAACTGTTGCTCATGTGGCTTCATGGAGGAGTGCCTGCTCCCCTGCAGTGTGGCCTTCCGGTCAATACCCTCAGTGACTTTGTCATTTTCAGATTTTCTTGAAGAATTTTCTTAAAGAATTTTTTTATGTTCACACCTGATTCTGTCTCAGCCTGCTAGCTTCACAGCTGCTTGGTTATTTGACCAAACTCCTTCCCAGGAATTATCCCTCTGTTCCCGCCCATGATAAGAGACCTGGCAGGGCAGTCTGACCTACCAGTCAGAGCAAGGGGGTGGCGTCAGGGTCACAGATGGAAGTCATGCCAAAGGTCAAAGCCAGAGTCAGAGTCAAAAGTCATGCCAAGGATCAATCCAGAGGCAGGAGCCATGCCAAAGATCTGTGCCAGGGTCAGAGTTGGTAGCCACATCAAAGATTAAGCTGGAATTGGAAACAGAAGTCATGCCAAGCATCAAACTGGCGTTAGTCATTGAATTTAGGGCAAGGAAGCAGAAACCAGGAACAAGGCACAGTAACAGGAGCAAGGAGCAGGAACGAGGCAAGGAGGCAGGAACTTGGTCTTAGGGCCTCTGGTCAGCAGCAGATCTAGCAACTAGTTGCTCAGACAAGGGGCAGGACTGGAACAGAAAGCTTTATTATCTTTGTCACCTTTGTCCGGCTTGTGCTTGTCCGTCCCTCCACGAACGCCATACCGTTCTATTTTGTTGTGAGCACATTCTTTCCATTTCTGGCCAAAGAGTTTTGTCATTGGATAGGCCCAGCATGTTTTCGGTCTGCCCAATGGTTGCTTGTGGTCTCTGGAGATCCAGTCACTGATGCGGGTTGTCCACCTATTGTCTTGCTTGAGGACTACATGACCTGCACATCTTCGCTTTGCGTCGTACATTGAATGCACTACATCGTTCACCTCTGTACGCTTTCTGATCTCCTCATTCAATATATGATCACAGAGCGATATCTTACACATTCACATTTTAATTGTTCTTTGGGTGACAGCGAATTTTTCTTCCTCCGCTTTCATTGTTGACCGGCTTTCTGTTCCATATATCATTGCTGGCAGAATAGTGGAGTTAAAAACAGTTCTTTCCTTTTCTTCATGGGCAGTTCATCATCCACTAGAGACATTGTTATTTTGTTGAAACTTCCCCACCCCGCCTTTTGCCTCCTACTGCATTGCCCTTCGAATGAGTTGTCTCTGCTCAGCTGCTGACCCAGGTAAATATATTTGTCGACCTCCTTGATTTCTTTCCCATTTACAGTGATGATTCCTTCTACACATGCTCATTCCGGATCCACTTCATCTTCAACGTGTTCACTTCCAACCCGATATCATGCAAAAGTGTTTCCAGTTGCTGCAATTTGTTCTCCAGTTCTGCTGTGTCCTTTGCCAGTATTACACAGTCGTCAGCAAAGAGAAGATGCGTTAACTGTTCTCCATCAATTCTTATTCCTTCTTCCCAGTTCAATTTCTTGAACAGTGACTTCAGTAATGCTGCAAACAGCTTTGGTGAGATTGTGTCGCCTTGTCTGACTCCTCTGCATATAGTAATAATGCAGGAGACACAGAGTAATGTTATCTCTGTCAAGCAATTGCAGTTAATTTCTTCCAGCAGGTCGATGTACCTCAGGTCTATTCCGATATTATTGAGCATGTTGAGTACAGTGTTAATCTCTACCAAGTCAAATGCCTTTTTATAGTTGACAAATGCAATACACAATGGTGCTTTGTATTCCTTGCATTTTTGATGAGCTGCAGAACAGAGTGGATGTGATCAACTGTCAAATACCCTGAGCAGAAACCAGCTTGTACTCTGCTTTTGTGCATATCAAAATCCTTCTTAATCCGACTGAGTATGTTGCCAGTGAAGACTTTATACACTTGTGAGAGGAGCGTGATCAGATGGTAGTTGCTCAGTTCTTCTGGATTGCCTTTCTTCATCAATAGTATTCTTTTCGATTTCTTCCGTGCATCTGGAACATGCTTGCTATAGATATAGATGGTGAACCATTGCGCCAATGTTTTGAAAAGAGTATCTTCCCCTACTTTGAAGATATTCTGGCCAAACATCATCCAGTCCCAGACTCTTCCCTCTCTTCATGTTATGAACTACATATTCCGTTTCTTCCCACATAATGTCCAGAACTTCTTCTGTAACCTGGTGCCTTGACAGTGTACATATGAGGAATAGAGGTTATTGTAGAATTCTGTACATATTTCATTCATCTTGCCCCTTTCTGATGTCCTTTCTTTATGCTCAGTGGTTTCCAATCAACAGTCTGCTGCTAGTCACCTGACCCAGCTTCGTCAGTGGATGCAGCCTCTGGTGATGGGGTATCAGCTGTAGTTCCCTCATCTGACCTTCTGGTGTGGTGGTGCAGGGACTAAAGCTCACACTTGGCAGGCCTGCGTGTGAGACCCACAGCATCTGACAAAACCTGTGAAGGGGTTTACTCAATGCAGGAAGTCCTCCTTGTGGCCAGGTGTGACATCTCTGGTGTCTTTTAATTTGGCACCCCTGCCGATGGTTGCTCAGTTGCTGGAGTGGTCTCTTTTCCTGTAACTCAGCCAGGTCACAGTTTAGCCCACTCCCACTGGGATAACGAAAAGCCCAACATAAAAGAGTCTAATGTCCTTACAAAAGGGTCTTTGGTCCCTTGGCCTCACATCCTTGCCTTAGGTCTTTCCAAACAGAGGCTCCGACTTTCTGGTGTCCCTGGGAGGTGCTTGACCTCTGCTCCTCCCCAGGCCCCGCCCCCACTCCACCCCTTCCCCCAAGGCCTGACCCTAACCCCACCTCTTCCTGCCCCCACTCCGCCTCTTTCCATCCCATTCCATCGCCTCCCCCAAGCGCACCCCACCCTCCCTCCTCCTCTTCCTGCCCTCGCTCTTCCCCCTCCTTCCTCCAGCACCCCCTGGATGTTGCTGAACAGCTGATCACTGGCAGGCAGAAGGTGCTGGGGGAGACGGGGAGGAGCAGACTGGTGGGGCCACCAGGGGGTGCTGAGCACCTACTATTTTTTCCCATAGGTGCTCCAGCCCCAGAGCACCCACGGACTCGGCGCCTATATTTCCAAATATCATTGTCCCCTTCTCTGGACTCATGATACCTTGCTAGTAACTAGTAGGGGAATCCAGCCCTGCCACTCCACCAGGTTCCAGCTGAGGGTCCCTATAACCAGCAGCCAAGGTCTGTGCAATCCCAATCCTTGCTGCTTTTTCCTCTTACGTTCCCTTTGCTCTGTTCCTCCACAGAACGTCTCCCAGGGTTCTCTCCTGCTGGCAGTCCAAATTCTGCCCTTCGTTCAGAGTGCTCACTAAGGTCTGCTCCACCCAAATGGCCTCTTAATGACTCCCCAGATGCTTGCCACTCTTCTCTAATCAGGCTAGGATCCCTATTCTTCCCCTTGGGCTTCCTCCTCACTATTCCTAGGGAGTGACTGCAGATTCTCTCTCTGCAGACCCTCTTTTTTTTTTTTCATGGTGAAGCAGACTTGACTGGATAATCTATAGCTGACAGCACCTATAATTCTTAAATACCTGATGGTTTGTAGTCTCTCATTCTGTCCTATGTCTTTCAAGTAACATAACAATGTCTTCTAATACTACCCCATTTCCCAGATATTTTAACTGAATAACATAATGTAACATTTGTCATCTTAAGCCATTTAAATTAATCAAAAAACATTTCCCTTTCTTTATCAAAGCCCTTTCATACCCATAAAAGGGGATCAATTCTTTCTTCTACCTGACAGGATGCACATAATCCATCTTTGTATTTACTGATTCTAAAAAGATTTTCAATTAAACCACAATAGCTAGTTAGTATTCTAAATAAAATCACTTCATTTTTCCTACCCAGGCCCTGAAGTATGTTGTTATCCTCAACTATAGGCCACAATTCAAAAAAATCTTCTTCCTCACTTGTTATGGATCCAAATTTTTTGTCATTCCTTTTAAAAAATGTGTTCTCTACTAAGCTTTTGAATTCCTATTTACTCAAAGGTATTTCTGTGTCAATCCTTCCATTTCTTACAGTGCTTTTAGTTGCTCTGTCCTCCATTTAGTTCCCTGTTATCCCAGTGTGTGTTGAGATTCAAACTAATGCTACATGCATCCCCATTTGTACTAACTCTGTTATGAGAAATATAATTTCATTGATTAAATTGCTTTTACACACAGAAACACCCATAAGACCTCATATTGAATAAAACAAAATGACTGCTGCTTTTAGGCATACCTCCCAGATCCAGTTTAATGCGAGCATTATTGCTATTTGTTCAGCTGTCATGACTGCCACAAAATCAGATTTTTTTTAATTCACTAATTCCTAATTTTGATATGCAATATACCATTTCTATGTCTGATTTTTTCTTTTTTGGGCCCATCTGTACATATTTGACAAAAACAATTCCACCTTTCGTCTATATACTGTTACACTTTGTTTTTTATAGCAGTTGTCCGCTTTTTACTCATAAGCTTATACAATAAATCTAAAGCTATATTTGGACACATAGCTTTCCTTCCATAACTAATTTTCTCATGACTAAAAGTTTTAACTTTGTTTAGCTTTTCCTTGTCTTTCAACTCCTCCATCCACGTTTTAACTCAAAAGATATGTGGAGTTCTAACATTGTGTGCTTTAGTCTGCCTACTGAATTCCCAACAATCACCATCAATTTATTTGGTACTTTCATTATTGCAATTCCCACTAACTGTGGCCCAGAAAGTTAGGTCCAGTAGTTTTGTTCGCAGAGTCACTGTCATTTCACTAGCAGCTATCTATGGCACGCACGTGAGTGTTGTAATAAATGCACCACATGCAACTTGCCGTGCCTGTACTTGTATTAAATCACATTTTTTAAGTTTTGATTTTGATGCAGACCCAAAAGCTTAGCATCCATATTCGATAACTGATATGGTTAAGGCTCTGTATAACATCAGCAGTAGTTTTTTTTTTATCTAACTGCCCCCTCCCCCATTAGCCCCAGACATACTTTTAAGAGGGCTGATCCTTTCTTGGCATTTATCTTTAACATAGTCTGTATGATCTTTCCAAAGTAATTGAGTATCAAATGTTACTCCTAGGAATTTCAATCTTTTAACTGTATCTATTTGTTCTCCATGGAGAGGATTTACATTCCTTTGTAGCTTTCCTTTTTGTGAAGATCAGTACTTTGGTTTTAGCAACTCGGAACTTGAAATCCCATGTATTTCCCCAGTCAGAAATCTCTCATAGTGCTTTGTTGATTCTCTTTATAGCCACCTCAATGTTCCTGCTCCTAACCCATAGAGCACAGTTATTGCACATAGAGAAACACCTACTAGAGCATTTATTTGTTTTGGATGATCATTTATCGTAATACTAAGTAATATCAGGCTTGCAACACTTTCCTGTGGTGTACCAATTTTATTATATATTGGACATAATTTTCCCAACTTTCTGACCTGCGTGGCCCATTTACTCAAAAATTCTCTAATTCATCCATATATTGTTCCCCTTATCCCTATTGTGCCTACTTTGTGTAATAAGCCTTCTCTCTATAGCATATCACATGTTTTTTCAATATCTAGAAAGACAACTATCATGAAATCTTTCGAAAGAATGGCACCTTAGAGACTAACAAATTTATTTGAGCATAAGCTTTTGTGGGCTAAAGCCGACTTCATCGGATGTATGCAGTGGAAAATACAGTAGGAAGATATAGATACACAGAGAACATGAAACAATGGGAGTTGCCTTACCAGCTCTAACAAGACCAATCAATTAAGATGGGCTATTATCAGCAGGAGAAAAAAACTTTTGTAGTGATAATCAGGATGGCCCATTTCAAACAGCTGACAAGAAGGTATGCGTAACAGTAGTGGGAAATTAGCATGGGGAAATAGTTTCTAGTTAGAGTAACAACTCATCCACTCCCATCTTTGTTTCTCATACTTTTTTGTATTTCAGTTTCCAGTTTAACAATATAGTTGATGGTGCATCTTCCTCTCCTTAAAACCACCCTGCACCTTATCTGTAATGCCACTGTTTTCCAAATAGGCAAGCAAACATTCATTCACCATTTTCTCCATAATGTTCTCCAGGCAGACCAAGAGGGCATTTTTGTGGATAGTTTGCCTGGTTTTTGTATTGGAATTAGTACTGCATGTTTCCACCATAGCAATATCACTCTTTTTTCCCATATAGTATTGTATGTAAGAACATAAGAATGGCCATACTGGGTCAGACCAAAGTATCCAGCTTCCAACAGCGACCAATGCCAGGTGCCCCAGAAGGAATGAACAGAACAGGTAATCATCAAGTCATCCATTCCCTGTCGCCCATTCCCAGCTTCTGGCAAACAGAGGCTAGAGACACCATCCCTGCCCATCCCGCCATTGATGGACCTATCCTCCATGAACTTATCTAGTTCTTTTTTGAACCCTGTAATAGTCAAGATGTGGGCCTAACATGGATTTATAGAGAGGCAATATGATATTTTCTATCTTATTATCTATCCCTTTCTTAATGATTCCCAATATTCTGTTAGCTTTCTTGACTGCCACTGCACAGAGTGGATGTTTTCAGAGAACTATCCACAATGACTCCAAGATCTCTTTCTTGAGTGGTAACAGCTAATTTAGACCCCCATCATTTTATATGTATAGTTGGGATTATATTTTCCAATGTGCATTACTTTGCATTTATCAACATTAAATTTTATCTGCCATTTTGTTGCCCGCTCACCCAGTTTTGAGAGATCCTTTTGTAGCTCTTCGCAGTCTGCCTGGAACTTAGCTATTTCGAGTACTTTTGTATCATCTGCAAATTTTGCCACCTCACTGTTTACCCCTTTTTCCGGTTCATTTATGAATATGTTTAATAGGACTGGGCCCAGTACAGACCCCTGGTGGACACCACTATTTATCTCTCTCCATTCTGAATACTGACCATTTATTCCTACCCTTTATTTCCTATCTTTTAACCAGTTACCAATCCATAAGAGGACATTTGCTGTTATCCCATGACAGCCTACTTTGCTTAAGAGCCTATAGTGAAGGACCTTGTCAAATGCTTTCTGAAAATCTAAATACACTATATCCACTGGATCCCTCTTGTCCACATGCTTGTTGATCCCCTCAAAGAATTCTAGTAGATTGTTGAGGCATCATTTCCCTTTACAAAAAGCATGTTGACTCTTCCCCAACAAATTATGTTCATCTATGTGTCTGGCAATTTTGTTCTTTACAAAAGTTTCAACCAGTCTGCCTGGTACTGACGTAAAGCTTACTGGCCTGTAATTGCCGGGATCACCTCTGGAGCCCTTTATAAAAATTGGCGTCACATTAGCTATCCTCCAGTCATTTGGTACAGAAGCTGATTTAAATTATAGGTTACCAACTACAGTTAGTACTTCTGCAATTTCACATTTGAGTTCCTTTAGAACTCTTGGGTGAATATCATCTGGTCCTAGTGACTTATTACTATTTAGTTTATCAATTTGTTCCAAAACCTCCTGTAATGACAACTCAATCTCGGACAGTTCCTCATATTTGTCACCTAAAAAGAATGGCTCAGGTTTGGGAATCTCCCTCACATCCTCAACTGTGAAGACTGATGCAAAAATGCATTTAGTTTCTCTGCAATGGCCTTATCATCCTTGAGTGTTCCTTTAGCATCTCGATCATCCAGTGGCCCCATGGGTTGTTTAGCAGGCTTCCTGCTTCAGATGTACCTACAAAATTTTTGCTATTACTTTTTGAGTTTTTAGCTAGTTGTTCTTCAAATTCTTTTTTGACCTTCCTAATTATATTTTTGCACTTCATTTGCCATAGTTTATGCTCCTTTCTATTTTTCTCATTAGGATTTAACTTCCACTTTTTAAAGGATGCCTTTTTGCCTCTCACTGCTTCTTTTACTTTGTTGTTTAGCCACAGTGGCTTTTTTGGTTCTCTTACTGTGTTTTTTTTTAATTTGGGGAATACATTTAAATTGAGCCTCTATTATGGTGTCTTTAAAAAGTTTCCATGCAGCTTGATTTTAGTGCTGTACCTTTTAATTTCTGTTTAACTAACCTCCTCATTTTTGTGTAGTTCTCCTTTCTGAAATTAAATGCTACAGTGTTGGGCCGCTGTATTTTTTTCCCGCCACAAGGATGTTAAATTTAATTATATTATGGTTACTATTACCAAGCGGTCCACCTATATTCACCTTTTGGACCCGATCCTGTGCTCCACTTCGAACTAAGTCAAGAATTGCCTCTCCTTTTGTGGGTTCCAGGACTAGCTGCTCCAAGAAGCAGTCATTGAAGGTGTGAACAAACTTTATCTCTTCATCCCGTCCTGAGGTGACATGTACCGAGTAAATATGGGGATAGCTGAAATCCACCATTATTATTGAGTTTTTTATTTTAGTAGCCTCTCTAATCTCCCTGAACATTTCACAGTCACTATCACCATCCTGGTCAGGTGGTCAGTAATATATCCCTTCTGCTATATTCTTATTATTTGAACATGGAATTACTATCCATAGAGGTTCTAGGGTACAGTTTGGTTCATTTAAGATTTCTACTTCATTTGATTCTTTGCTTTCTTTCACATATAATGCCATTCCCCCACCAGCATGACCTGTTCTGTACTTCCAATATAGTTTGTACCCTGGTATTACCATGTCCCATTGATTATCCTCATTCCACCAAGTTTCTTTGATGCCTATTGTGACATTACACCCCATATTCTTCATAGAAATATGGTTATGATATGAATATGTCATAACTAAGATATACGTTATGCAAGATGGCTCATGTAAGATATCATTGGAAAGGTTATGATTTACTGAGTGTGATTATCCAATTTATATGCATGTATCATTTCTGTATCTCAAGTCAGGAATATTGACTATGGAACAATTACAACTGTAAGTGTATTTGGGAGACACACACCAGGCAACCGGCCATCTCAGCCTTGGAAGAAACAATAAGACTGTGAAGATGCTAATCTCTCTCCTTCCTGAGATGCATCCTTAGAGGTAGCTGTGACATTACTAAATCAGGTGATAAGATCACCTAATACAAAATACTACCTTGGATATTGGAGATCAAACAAAGGTTTCCCATGGTAGGTAAATCCCTTTTGAGGCTGGGAAGGGGGTTAATCTGAATTCTCCTCCATTGCCTACCCAACTAGAAAGACTGCTGAAAGTACCTGAAGGAACAAAGCAACTAACCTGAGGGGAAAGGCAGGGGGGAGTCCAGACTGAAGACAGGGGTCCAGTCTGTAAGAAGAAATAACAGGAACTCTAAGGTACAGAAACTCTGCAACTTGCCTAAAATAACATTTGGGTGAGAAATTACTTCTTGAAACCAGTCTCTTAAGCTTAGTATGTGTACTTTGTTTTGTTTATTATTAAACCCGGTTTGTGCAATTTCTAACTGGGGGGAGAGGCGGGGCAAGAAGTTGTGCATATCTCTCTTCACATTGAGGGAGAGGGTGAATTTTTATGAGCTTGCGCTGTGCAGATCTTTCTATACAGAGCAAGACATTCTTATTTGGGGTTTATTCCCCAAAGGGGGGTGTGTACATGAGTGCTGGGTGAATCCTCTCACACAGAGCTGACTTCAGTCTATGTCTGCAGCTGGGAGTGGCCCTATCTGTGTGTGTGTGCTGCCAGAGACCCAAGAGACTGATTCAGCAAAACAGGGAGAGGGAGCCCAGGCTAGTGGAGCAGGCGGGTTTGGTGAAATCCCAGTACATCAGGTGGCATCCCAGAAGGGGAGTAAACCCGTCACACCTATTATATAACATCCTCATTTAATATGAGGCACTCTAGTTCACCCATCTTATTATTTAGACTTCTAGCATTGATGTATAAGCACTTTAAAAACTTTTCACTTTTTAGCTGTCTGCCATTACATGATATAATTGAATGAGACTTTTTTTTCATTTGCCTGTTTCTCATCAGATCCTACCTGCATTTTATCATCTTCCATTCTCTCCTCCTTATTAGGACATAGGGAATCCCCATTTATAGATCCTAAGGGATGTCTGAACCATGTGCTCCTCCACACCTGTCAGCTTTCCCCCACTCTTAGTTTAAAAACTGCTCTATGACCTTTTTAATTTTAAATGCAAACAATCTGGTTCCATTTTGGTTTAGGTGAAGCCCATCCTTCCTCCCCCTTTCCCAAAAGTTTCCCCAGTTCCTAATAAATCAAAACCCCTCCTCCCTACACCATCGTCTCAACCATGCATTGAGACCATGCAGTTCTACATGTTGAACTGGCCCTGCATGTGGAAGTGGAAGCATTTCAGAGAATGCTACCATAGAGGACCTGGACTTCAATCTCTTACCTAGCAGTCTAAATTTGGTCTCTAGGATCTCTCTCCTATCCTTCCCTATGTCCATTGGTAACTAAATGTACCATGACCACTGGCTCCTCCCCAGCACTACACATAAGTCTATCTAGATGTCTCGAGAGATCCGCAACCTTCACACCAGGTAGGCAAGTCACCATGCCGTTCTCCCGGTCATCACAAACCCAGCTATCTCTGTTTATAATGATCAAATCCCCCATTACTAATACTTGTCTCTTCCTAATAACTGGAGTTCCCTGCCCCGGAGAGGTATCCTCACTGCGAGAGGATACCAAAACATCCTCTGGAAGGAGGGTCCCAACTATGGGATCATTTCCTTTTGCTCCATTTGGATGTTCTCCTTCCCAGAGACTTTCATCCTCCTCAACAGCACAGAGGCTGTCAGACCAGGGGTGGGACCGTTCTACTGTGTCCTGGAAAGTCTCATCTATGTACCTCTCTCTCTTACTTAGCTGCTCCAGTTCAGCCACACTGGTCTCCAAAGCCTGTACATGATCTCTGAGGGCCAGGAGCTCCTTGAACCTCATAGGGCAGGTAATCATACATGCTGCATTGGGTGCAATAAGCTGGGTAGCACCCACTCTGTTGCTGGTCTTCTACCTGCATTCTTTTTTTACTCCTTCAGCTCGTTCCTTTGTTGTTTTGTTTTTATTGGGGGGTGGGGTGGTTTTGGCTTTAAGTTTAAAGAAATTTAAGGAATGTTAAGTGTATGTACCCCCCCCCACACACACACACACACTCCCCTGGAAACTCACTTGCAAAACTCCCCTTTTTGTTAGCTCCTCTGATTGTGTGGACTTTTTAAAGTCCTGGTCTTCCTGAGTAGCCCTGCACCTTGGTTAAGTGTTGATGGACGCTAAAGGGCTTAGGGATCAAAGCCTTGTTAAGAAGCTCTCAGCTCTCAGCTCTCAGCCTTGCCTAGCATGCTGTTAGGGTCAGCACCCACACAGTCAGCACATGGTCCCCCAAACAGACCACATGGTATGCAATTCCAAGAGAACCTTCAAACTGCTTTCAGGAAGATATTTAAACATTATATTGCATATATTATCTTTACCCGGGGACATATTTTTGCCTATATCAATAGCTTTTTCACATATAAAACCTTTCCTTCTGCATAGTATCTTCATGTTTTCCCCAAGCACATAGTTCTTACTTCTCTTCAATTAATTATCTTTTAATCTGGTGAAAACCTACACTTTGGTTTTCATCATTACTGACCCCTCAGAAAATTTTTGCTTCTGCTTTCTTGTTATCAGAACTTCTAACTATTTTGTCAGTCCCAATGAGACCTGAGATGTAACTACTTTTATTCTAAATTTCATAAATTCTTTCAATGTGGCCACATATTTCTGATGTTTTTGTATCTTTATTTAGCCTCCCACAGTACTTTCTCCAACTCTCTTTCTTTGATTTTTTTAAATAATTATTTGTGCTATAGCCTTACTTCTTTTATACTTTACTAGATGTTCATTATTCATTGTATTTTTCACTTACTTATTTCTTTCACTTTGTTCCTTTTTTTAGCTATTATTTTGCACACCTCATTCCATCATGGAAATGAGTTTTTAGTTTTGCAGCCCCTCTTTCTGCTGCAAATTTCCTCTCTATATTCTAAAAAGCCTGCTCCTACACAGCTGGCCTGGTTCTTGATCCAGATGCAGTCAGAAAACATAGGTTTCAGAGTAACAGCCGTGTTAGTCTGTATTTGCAAAAAGAAAAGGAGTACTTGTGGCACCTTAGAGACTAACCAATTTATTTGAGCATGAGCTTTCGTGAGCTACAGCTCACTTCATCGGATGCATACCGTGGAAACTGCAGCAGACTTTATATATACACAGAGAATATGAAAAACGTAAAAGAATAAATGGACACAAATCAGACATCAAGAATTATAACATTCAAAAACCAGTTGGAGAACACTTCAATCTCTCTGGTCACGCGATTACAGACATGAAAGTTGCGATATTACAACAAAAAAACTTCAAATCCAGACTCCAGCGAGAAACTGCTGAATTGGAATTCATTTGCAAATTGGATACTATTACTTTAGGCTTAAATAGAGACTGGGAGTGGCTAAGTCATTGTGCAAGGTAGCCTGTTTCCTCTTGTTTTTTCCTACCCCCCCCCCCCCCCAGATGTTCTGGTTTAACTTGGATTTAAACTTGGAGAGTGGTCAGTTTGGATGAGCTATTACCAGCAGGAGAGTGAGTTTGTGTGTGTATGGGGGTGAGGTGGGGGGGATGTGAGAAAACCTGGATTTGTGCAGGAAATAGCCCAACTTGTTTATCATGCACATTGTGTAAAGAGTTGTCACTTTGGATGGGCTATCACCAGCAGGAGAGTGAATTTGTGTGGGGGGGTGGAGGGTGAGAAAACCTGGAGTTGTGCTGGAAATGGCCCACCTGGTGATCACTTTAGATAAGCTATTACCAGCAGGACAGTGGGGTGGGAAGAGGTATTGTTTCATATTCTCTGTGTATATATAAAGTCTGCTTCAGTTTCCATGGTATGCATCCGATGAAGTGAAAAGCAAAGTGATCACGAAAGCTCATGCTCAAATAAATTGGTTAGTCTCTAAGGTGCCACAAGTACTCCTTTCCTTTTTCAGAAAACATAGTTGGCCCAGACCCACATTAACCCATTCAGGGCCCACATAGGGTGCACACTACAACACAAGACACAAATCCACAAACATAGGAGGCTGTCTGCTTTCTGGACGGTCCATTTCTTCACCTAGTTTAAAGGCCAGAGGAAAGCAAGTCAACTTTAAATATCATGAGCTACAGGACTATTTTTCCTGGCCTTCTCCCTGTCATGTGTCAGGTAATTCCCAGTTCTGCTACCAGAATCTATGTCCCCCATCATGTAACTGATCGAAGAGTGAGTGCTTTAATCTCTCATGCCACCAGTTCATGAACACAGGAGGAAAACTTTCAGTACAGTGCTTTGAATGGTCAAAATTCCTCTTTGAAGAAGATTTTTTCCCTTCAGTTGAAACACTGTACTCCTGTGCAATATGAAGGGGAATTTAGTGAGTGAAGTCTTCGGGCTTCTGCCACCACCTTTTACAACCCAAAGCATTGTAAAAAGAAACTGAAGGGCAGAGAAGCCACTTGAAATTGGGTGCACACTGGCAAATAGATGGTGGAAGGCAAGTGGGATCTCTTCTGAGGTGGATGGGTTGCTTACACTTCTAGAAGAAAAGAGATAAAAACGATATCCCCATTTAATCCCCAGTCCAGGGAGGATTATTTTTTTACAACATGTGCAAGATTGTCAGTCCTACTGATAGATCAAACAGATTGCAGCATTACTAGGGCCAAGGCAGATTGGATACTTCAAATTGCTGTGGTGGATAAAGTTCTCTGTAGACACACAAGCTTCTTCAACATGACCATCCAACAATTAAATCCATCACTCTGTGCTCAAGGTAGGGTGAAACTGAATTGAATTGCCAATCTGGGGATCCCTCTTTCACAAATAAACCGAGGCAGGGGTGATTCTTTGGCTCCAGAGGAAGTGATCATAGATTTTAAAGCCAGACAGGACCATTAGGATTATCTAGTCTGATCTCTTGCAAAACACAGGCCATAGAACCTCATTCATTAATTCCTTTATGGAGCTCATTAACTTGTCATTTCAGATAGATAGCCAGTCCTGATTTAAACACTCCAAGTGATGGAGAATCTACCACATACCGTGATAAATTGTTCCAATGGTTAATTACCCTCACTGTTAACAATTTGCACCTTATTTTCAGTTTGAATTTTTCTACTTTTAACTTTCTGCTACTGGATCTTGTTATGCTTTTGTCTGCCAGCTGAAGAACCCTCTACTCTCAAGGAAAGTTTAGTTGCAGGCCTCAGAACTGGTGCAAAAGGGAAACATTCCACAAAGGTGGATAAGATCTGTATTTTCAGCTCCCAATTCTAAGATAATTAACCCTAAAGTTCTACACGTCAAACACAATAACTTTCTTCTGAGGGTCCAGGTCTTCTGTGTGAACTTAAAAGTGATTGTAGACAATAATAGATGTAAGAAAAACTTTTTCAGTATTACCACGCACCAAATTAATACAAAAATTGCTAGGGTTCTCCAGAGAAGGAATGAAGGGCTATGGGTTTTGGCCTCATCATTGTCCTAAGGCCATTTATATCAGTGGTTCTCAAACTAGGGGCGTCGCTTTCTCAGGGAAAGCCCTTGGTGGGCCGGGCCGGTTTGTTTACCTGCCGCATCCGCAGGTTTGGCCAACTGTGGCTCCCACTGGCCACGGTTCACCACTTCAGGACAATGGGGGCTGCAAGAAGGGCGGCCAGAATATCCCTCGGCCCGCGCCACTTCCCACAGCCCCCATTGGCCTGGAGCAGCGAACCGCGGCCAGTGGGAGCTGTAATCGGCTGAACCTGTGGACGCGGCAGCTAAACAAACCAGCCCGGCCTGCCAGGGGCTTTTTCTGAACAAGTGGCGCCCCTAGTTTGAGAACCACTGATTTATATCATTATGTGACCTTTCATTCATGTCCCAAGGCCTCTGGAAATGAAAAAAAATGCTAATCTTCTTAAACAATATCTTGTATGAAGCATCATCCAAATTGTTCATATACCTGCATATCTCAGCCACAGAGCATCTGTTGAGGACCTCACATTTTTTGGTAAATGTGGAAAATCCATTCCAAATCAAACCTTCAATTTAGCCTTTCTGTGATTCAACCTAAATGCCACAGCTCTGACTTATGACATTTCCTGGCCCAAGAGAGAAACTATAACAACTGTATGTCAAGAGGTGACAACTCTTCCTTCTGTTATATAAAGGAATTTAGCAAGGCTACATGGGTATCTTCGCCCATCCAAGGGTTAATCAGTATTCCAGAAACATCCAGAGATGTCTCTTATATGGAAAAAATCTTTAACCAAGTGGGATCTTTAACCAAGCAAGAATTTCCCTGTTATTTTCTGGCTGGAACTCTTGCGGTGAGGAGGGAACCTAATGCCAACAGACTCTTACTCCTTCCTAGACTTTCTCACCCCAGAAATGCTAGAAAGATGCCTCAAAAACAGTCACAGGAGCCTATTTTGAGCACTGTAATATAAGTGCTTTATGAAACTTATCAGTTGCTCTGTTAAGCATAAATATATTGCAGCTGCTTTTGATTTAGCAAGCATTCAGCAGGTTATCAATGGGTCAGGGCACCCTCACAAGAGTGGTGTCAGGTAACAGTACAGAAGTGTATTACCTGTCCAAACTGGGGAGAAAACAAGTAAGAAAGGCTCTACACTGTGGCTGTAAAAAAATTGGAAGTTATGTTAGTTTTGGAAGTTGTATAACCATTCAGTGCATTTCACAGGCAGATAATGTGATAGCCAATGGCTTAAAAAGGGACAGACCTATTGGAAGAAGCCTTCCAAAGCTAAACCCTATATATTTTTCTCAGAGTGGATTATCTGAAGCTAGATACTTCAGTGTACTAAAACTGATTTTTAACCCACAGTAGTTTTAGTGAAGGCAGCAGTGGATAGCGATGGATACACTATCCACTATGATTACTCTTAATTTCTGCAAACATTTTCTCCTTTCCATTACTCCAGCAAGTGCTAGCAAAGGTACTGAAGCACTGACCAGAAAAGAAGCTTCTTATCCAACCCACTGGCCATACAAAATATGGAGTCATTTGGTCCCACAGTTTCTGACAGACTTCCATGCAATCCTGAGAAAGCTAGCTACAGGGACTCTTGCATGAAGAACACATGGAAAAGCTAGACAACTCCACAGTGAAAGGTTCTCTGGCGATTGGTTCCATTGTCTAGAAATCATCACAAAATGCAGTGTTTCAGAAGCACACTGTCAAACTCCTGCCTTCAGATTTGAAAAATGTAGTCAACAAATCAATACAATTTATAAGGACTTTGTGGATGAACTCAAAATCAGGAAACAAAAAATATCTATTTTGAATTAAGCTTCTAATCCATGAATATTTGGTCAGCAAGCTGTACTGGCTTCTGTTTTTCCTGGTAAAACTAGAACCAGGGAATTTTTCAAGTGAGTCAGAATAAATATGACTCCATTTGGGAACTTTTATCTTTTGATACTGTAAATTACAACTAACTAGTCCTCTTACAGACATGCTAAATTGGCATGTCTCTTGGGTCTATGTTGGCCTACCTTATGATGTCTAAACTGGCTCTCCTAAAAACCGATACACCATTTTGATAAATCAACAATAACATCTGATAGTGTACAGATTTCTCCTTTCTGGAAGGATAAAACTTAATCAGGAACCCATTCTTTCTATAAGGGAATAACATGCATTGGATTAGTGGTAACAAAGAAGCCTACTTTCTTATTTTTATTATATAACTATAAATCAGTTGGAATATAAATATTGTACCTACATTTCAGTGTATAGTATATAGAGCAATATAAACGAGTCATTGTCTGTTTGAAATTTTAGTTTGTACTGACTTCACTAGTGCTTTTTATGTAGCTTGTTGTAAAACTAGGCAAATATCTAGATGAGCTGATGTCCCTCTGGAAGACCACTGCATACCCGAGGCATACGTGTACCCCTGGTTGAGAACCACTGCCCTAACAAACCAGCTGATAGCTGTATCTATTTTATATACATAATCAGGCCTTGTCTACGTTAGGACTTTTGAACCTGTGAGTGTACCTCCACCAGTGGTAAGTTGTCTGAGTCTGACCCTTATCGACACTACAACTTTCATCAAGTGAGCTGCACTCACTCGACATTATGAATCTGTAAAATCCTAGTATAGACAAGACCTTAGTGAAAAGGAAGGGTAAGTTAAAAGTCTTTGTCCAATTGAATATGTACTAATATATTTTCTATCAGCACTTTTCCAAGTGCTTATTAAAATAAAATTAGATCAGGAACAGCACCTTAACTAACCTTATTGTTTAGTAGAGCTGATTAACACCCACTGAATAAACAAACACACACACACACAGAAAGAGTAGAGTGATTCACCAAAGAAAAGCAAAATTTGTCAAATAATTTGTCAAATAGTGGTGCTATTGCTAAGTTATACTAATGCGATCTTGTCATTAATTATTTTATGTCCCCTTCCCCTCCTCTTTCTTGTGTTTTAAACAGAGTCACAGTCCTCATGATCAATATCAGTAAAAGCAGGAGTACTGAAAACTGTTCTTCAGTAGTAAGAAGTTTAAATCTTATTTCTGTTTACCTACAGCATCAAGAACAGTGGAGAAAAAGTTTATTAGAGGCTTTTTCTATAAATCCAATGCCACGTTCTGAAAATAAAAGAAATAAGAGGCCAGGCTTGATGGACTATTGCCATAAACTTTTATGACACAAATTGGTAAAAATGAGAGTCCTTGTCTGCTTTGACAGCTCTTTTTTATTGTAGTGCAATGCCCCCTGCAGGAACAAACTGATTCTTTGTGTTTCCAAACATATCAGGGCTCTCACAATGCAGCCTGGAATGAGGCATTTAATCGAATGAGGACAAGCAATGTTTCCAAGATTTCTGTTAATTGTAAATTACTATATTTGAATCACATCAAATTCATGACACAAACCCACGTAAACCAGAAAACTGAAAGGAGAAAAATAAACAGCTGATGTATTCTGCATGGATTTCACAACACAGTGCAGAGAAAAAGGCACAATGGGCATGAATTAATGACAATTTGTGTCCCACCCATAATGCAATAGGTCTCAAGAGGCTCAGATTGTGGAGGAAAATGTGGTAGTACTGTACTCAAGATTCACCTACAATCTCAAACTTCTGGCCACGGTCCCAAATTAGCTGGGTGCTTCTTCTCAATTGACCAGTTGTGAAATAGTTAACTATGTTGGGCCAGACCTTCAGCTGTTATAAACTGAAATATGCCTATCCATTGGGGCTACACCGATTTACACCATTGAGGATCTGGCCCACTGGTGTGTGGCACCCTAGCCATGCAATTATACAAATAATAAATAATAATAATCCTGGAAACGAGCATGCAAATAATTTTACTCATGTTGAATTAAATGGAACTACACAAATGAGTAAAATTACTCATGTGTAAATGTTGGCAGGATTGGGCCCAAAGTTTTTCTAATGAAAATCTGCATTCCTGAGTTTTTGGATGGGAACCATAAAACCAGTGAAAGTTAACACGACTGGTGAAACTTTGGAGCCCTGCGTCAGAAACTGCAAAACAATTTCCACTTGGTTTTTAAGACTGGACAAGGAGAAGAATTTCACTGTTGAATGTTAACCAAAATAAAGTTTAATGTGTGTAATCTAAATTTGCCTTTCGGTTATTGAATCATTATTTACAACTGAGCAGAAACTGGTTTCCATTTAATTTACTTAGGACCTGATCCAAAAGTCCACTAAAAACAATGGATAACCTTCCATAAACTTCAAAGTGCTTTGGGTCAGGTTCTAAGTGCTGAAGACAATTCTTAGTGCTATAGCATCTGCCAGCAGCAGACTTAGACACACCAGACTCTTTACAGGTGATGCGATTCCATTTCTTTATGTTAACAATGCAAGGGAATTTGGTTTAAAATCAATTAAAGCATATTTTAAAATGCATATTTAGCATTAGTCCCATCCAAACCCCACTATCCAACTGAACTTCGTGGAGAAATGTGTGACTAAACCTGCACAATCCTCAGGCTAAACTCAGCTCGGGTGGCTCCCCGCAAGTGGCTCCCTATTCCTGATGTTGCTGGCTGAGGCGTGGCCAGGCAGCTCTGCAGGCCTGCTGCCTCCGTCTGCAGGTGGTTCCAGGCCAATGGGCTGGGAGCTGGGGAGTCAGTGCTTGGGGAGGAGGTGACGGAGGCAGCATACAGAGCCGCCTGGCCATGCCTCCATCAGCAACAGCAAGGACCAGGAGCCGCTTGCAGGGAGCCGCCTGAGGTGAGTGCCCCCCCATGGACCTCAAAATTTTTACTATGGACACTTGTGTCCGTGTACCGACACGTTGCCGACCCCTGATTTGAGGGAGGGAAAAGTTACTTAAGCACATACCTTAAAGTTCCCTCCTACCTTTAGTTCCTTTTCCTCCTTCCTTCTTTTCTCATGTCTCAGTCCCTTGAATATTTTTCATGATTTGTTTTAGGCTTTTACAATATCCCACTGTAGCTGTCACTGCTGTCCTGATTCTCTCCACAGTGCAAAGCCTGTAGTCTCTGCTGCTATATCTGGCATGCTAAATCAGCATTGCAGAGGCCGGTGCATCTTATCAGTGACTGAGAGGAAGTTTTGTTTTCCCAGGGTTTTATTCATCTAATAGATAATAACAGGCCGGGAAGCAGTGACTGTTTTAAAGCCATGTATCCCTTGGCATACTGGAGTATAAAAGCATTCAATTGTTGGGTTTTTTTTCATCAGAAGGCCAACTTGCCTTGACTTCAAATGTATGGACAGATGGTAACATCAGATTCACTTTTTTTTCCTGGAAAATATTTTTAATATTAGAAATAGCCTAGGAATATTCAGCAATCTTACCAAAGAATTTGGTTACTGATCTGATCTGACCTCTAAAAGAGGTACCAAACAGAGATGTGTCCATGTTCCTTCCAAACATGACTGACATTCTTAGGTATCTCAGGATCAAATTGTATGTTGATGATTAATTATTCTTTCATATGACTGGTCTAGTCCTTATAAATCATATCCAAGCAAATGTTGAAGTTGGTCACAGTTCAGTTGTCAATATGAGACCAGTTCATCTAATTCATTGTATTTCACATATATTAAATATTCTGGAGTTTGCTAGTGAAATTTCCCTTTTCAATACTTAAGTGGCATGTTTTAGTAAAAGTAGGTACCGTATTTTAAAACTTTCCATCATTTGGTAAGTAAATATAGAAAGCTAAATCATGAGGTATTTTTGCTGGCCAGAGATTTTAGTAGGCTGTAGTACTGGTTTAGTCCAGACCAAGACAGTTAGGAAAGAGCTGCTAACCTTTCCCAAATGTCTTGGTCTGGGTTTGTAGCTGTTGTCAATAATAAGGATAGGGAGTTGCATGGGAATTTAAACAGCTCTTAGAAGATGTGATATTTGAACTTCTGCTTTCAGTCCCAGCTCAGGAAATTTTCTTCTAAGATTCCAAGATCTTTAGCAAGCAGTTGATTCATCCATCCCTCACTCTCTCCCCCTCAAAATGAGTGATGGCATTGACACTATGCCAGCTTTGTCATCAAATAACAAGTAGGCGGGTTCACCTTGGTAAACACACTTTCTGTGATGGCTGTAAAGTTATAAAATATTCTACAGGGGACACCTAGCATTGGCCACTGTCAGAAGACAGGATACTGGGCTAGATGGACCTTTGTTCTGACCCAGTATGGCCATTCTTACGTTCTCATATACAGACAAATGCTACTGATGTATAACTGGTATTCCAGGAATCAGCACTTGCTCAGCAACAATGTGGCCACACACAGATTTCTTGAAAAGGGGATACAAAGAAAAATGAGACAATCCAGTGGAAAAAATCACTAAAAAGGGTGATTTTTGAACTCTGTATCAATTCATTTTTCATCAAACCACCATGAAAAATTAAAATAGTGCTCAAAGTGTATATGCTATTGTTATAGGGTGTGTACAGACTCTACGTCCTAGCCAATAAAGGGTTAACAAGAAAGGGTTGAGGGGGAGGGATAGCTCAGTGGTTTGAGCATTGGCCTGCTAAACCCAGGGTTGTGAGTTCAATCCTTGACGGGGCCATTTGGGATCTGGGGCAAAAATTGGGGATTGGTCCTGGTTTGAGCAGGAGGTTGGACTAGATGACCTCCTGAGGTCCCTTCCAACCCTGATATTCTAAGACATTAGCTGCCTCCTCAGATGGGGCTGATTGTTAGCCCTGAAACCACTGTCGGGGCTAAGAAGGTTGCAGGGCAGGCAGTAGGGGTAGCTGCTACAGTAGCTGAGGAGTCATAGGGAGCAGGCTCTTTCAGCAATATACTGATAGGAAGCTGCCCCAGGTAGATGGACCTCCAGAAGGATGAGAGTGTGAGTCTGGGAAACAGCCAGAAGACAGTACTCATGAGAGTATTCTCTGCCAAAAATAAATAAATAAATTCTTCACACGTTTTAAAATTCTGCATTTTTATTTGTCAATAAATAAACGTGGAGGCTCCAGCATGGCAGTGGGGCACACAGGCCACTGGCTGCATAGAGGTGGGAGATCACCCTGCAGTCCCCACTGGGGACAGTGACCCAGTGATGAGCCTGCACTCTACCCTGACCCAGCGCAAGGGCCAGGCCTGCCCCAGAAATATCCTGGGACCCTGCCCCTCCGTGCCAGGCATACCAGGTGTGGGCAGGCAGGCTCAGCATGGCAGGAACCAAGTGTGGAGGGGCTTACTGTGGGGGATCCAGGTGTGGGGTTCTGTGTGGGGCTATCTGAGTGCAGCCAGCTCAGTGGGGTTCCAGGCTTGGGGGGTAATCTGGATGCACAGGAGCTTGTTGGGGGTTCTGGATGCAGGGGCAATGGGACTCTCCAGGGGGGTCCAGGTGAAAGTGGTTGGGGCTCAGCAGGGGGCTCTGAGAGAGGGGGATGGGACTCAGCAGGGGCGTGTCTGGGTGTCCTGGGCTCCTGTTCCTCCCCACATTCTCCTTCTCTTTTCCTTCTCCACTTCCTTCTCCCCATCCCATCTCTTTTCCCCTCCCCACTGTTCCCTATCCCATCCCTCTCCCCTCACTCCCACATCCCCCACTCCTACACTAGCCAATCCCCTTCCTTATCCACTCCCAGACCCTCCAACTCCGCTGGGCAGGGACTGGGATGCCCAAGAGCCGCCCCGGCCCATGTCTCCGCCTCCTTGGGCGCATTGCCCATGGCAAGTGGAGGCTGCCTGCGTAGCTCTTATTCTGACCCAGCTCTGGCTTTGAGTCTGGCCAGGAAGCAGGGCCTCAGCGGGAAGAAGAGGAGCAGGGGACAGGGTCCTGTGGCGAAAGGAGGCTAAGGCCCACCTCAGCCCCCACCAGGAAGAGGGCTGCACTTTGCGGCAAGGGAGATGATTACCTTATCAGATCCCCCTCTGTGAAACACAGCCTCTGTCACTGCCACTCTGCATTTTGATATATTTATGTTTTTAATGGGGTGGGAGAGACTAAATGTTCTTCATGCCCAGGACCCCAATAAATCTTAATCCGCCTCTGCTAGATGCATATGCTGTTTCTGGCATGGCATCCATTCATGAAGAGTCTGCCTTATGCTTCAGTTGTGATACCACAACCCTCAAATGCGTGGCTTTACTTCATAATTACTCCAACTCACCACCGCACAAAATGCACTCCTGCCACCACTCAAAGTCCAGTTCCTCTGTCCAGCCTAGACATCTACAGACACTTACCATTCATCAGACCACGAAGGCATTAATCAAGATCTGTGCAAAGGGAAGGAGAGGAGATAAGTGATGGTAGGGTAAACAAATGTATTTTAATGAGGATTATGAGACAGCATGGGAGATAAAGCAAGGCACAGGGATTCATCCTTATCTTTGCACTTCTAAGTAACATCTTTCAGTTGTGCTGTTCAAATAACTGAGCACAACTGCTATACTGACATAAGCAAAAGGTGTAATCTAGGAGAACAACTTTGAGCCTCAGGGCTGATTAAAGTCAGTCTAATGATGACCATATTAATAGAAAGGCACAAAGATTTTTAAAGATATTGTGACTTTTCCCTGTATTCACCCATAAAGCTTTGAATGGGAATGAGCACTAACTTGACATGCTCTTTGGTATTGCCTTGACAAATATTTTGACTCTGCCTTGTATGTATGAAAGAGCAGCTCCACACTGAGAAAGAGCTAGGTAAAGATGGAAAGCAGTGGGAGATTTTTAGATATGATTACATTAGAAGATGACCTAATAGTGTTAATACAACTTAATTAATAAAGAATGTGCTCAGTTATAGGGCAATTAAGGTGACCTTTAGTGCTCAGTAATATATAAAAGTGCTTAAGTCCACAAAATGTACAAAAGAATAGCCATAGTGGGCCAGACCAATGGTCGAGCTTGCCCAGTCTCCTCTCTGCCAACAGTGGTCAGCACCACATGCTTCAGAGGGAATGAACAGAGCAGGGCAGTTATCAAGTGATCCACCCTCTGTTGTCCAGGTCCAGCTTCTGGCTGTCAGAGGTCTAGGGACATCCAGAAAATGGGATTGCATCCCTGACCATCCTGGCTAATAGCAACTGATTGACATATCATCCATGAGATTATCTAGTTCTTTTTTGAACCTTGTTATAGTCTTGGCCTTCACAACATTCCCAGGCAATGAGTTCTATGGATTGACTGTACATTGTGTGAAGAAGTACTTCCTTGCTGCCTATTAACTACATTGGGTGAGCCCTGGTTCTTTTGTTACGTGAAGGGTTAAATAACACGTTTTTAACCACACCGTTCATGATTGTTTAGACCTCGATCATATTCCCCCTTAGTTATCTCTTTTCTAAATTGAACAGCCCCAGTTTTTTTTTAAATCCCCCTGTGTGGAAGCTGTTCCATAACCCTAATAATTTTTGTTACCCTTCTATGTACCTTTTCCAATTTTAATACTGTTTTTTCTTACATGGGGCAAACAGAACTGCACACAGTATTCAACGTGTGGGCATACCAGGGATTTATATAGTGGCATTATGATTTTTTGTCCCATATATCACTTTCTTAATGGTTGCCAACATTCTGTTAGCTCATTTGACCGCACTCAAATGATGAGATGTTTTCAGAGAACTATCCACAATGACTCCAGGATCTTTTTCAAGAGTGGTAACAGCTAATTGAGACCAATTATTTTCTATTTATATCTGGGATTTTTCCAATGTGCATTACTTTGCACTTATCAACATTGAATTTTATCTGTCATTTTGTTTCCCAGTCACCTGGTTTTGTGAGATCCCTTTGTAACTCTTTGCAGTTAGCTTTGAACTTAACTATCATAAGTAATTTTGTATTGTCTGCAAACTTTGCCATCTCCCTGTTTACCCCCTTTTTTTCCAAATCATTTATGAATAGATTGAACAGCACTGGTTCTAGTATTGATCACTGGGGGACCCCTCTACTTACCTCTTTCCATGGTGAAAACTGATTGTTTATTCCTGCCATTTGTTTCCTGTCTTTTGACTAGTTTCTGATCCATGAGAGGACTTTCCTCCTTATTCCATGACAGCTTATTTTGCTTATGAGCCTTTGGTGTAGGACCTTGTTAAAGGCTTTCTGAAAATCCGAGTGCACTATATCAACCAGATCACCCTTGCCACATGCTTGATGAACCCCTCAAAGAATTCCTATAGCATCATGAGGCATGAGTTCCCTTTACAAAAGCGATGTTGACTCTTCCCCAACATACGTTGTTCATCTATATGCTTCATAATTCTATTCTTTACTATAATTTCAACAAATTTGCCTGTACTAGTGTTAGGTTTACCAGCCTGTAATTGCCAGGATCACCTCTGGAGCCTATTTAAAAATCTATCCTCCAGTCATCTGGTAGAGCAGCTAATTTAGGGGGTAGGTTACATATCACAGTTCTGCAATTTCATACCTGAGTTTCTTAAGAACTCTTGGGTGAATACTATCTGGTCCTGGTGATTACTGTATAATTTATCAATTTGTTCCAAAACCTTCTCTACTGACACCACAATCTGTGACAGTTCCTCAAAAGTTCTTTTTAGATGATAAATCTAACGATAAAGCTGACTTCATTCTTACCAAAGAATTGAAGACTACCTACGAAAGAGCTCATCCAATGCAATATGAAGAATGATATGACTGAGAAATAATGTGGGAAAGTGTTTAAAAATAGTAAACATTCATTTGGCAATGCCTTGTAAGAGACAGAGTTTGATTTTTTTAAAGACAAGTGTCTAAACTTTGGCATATAAAACGTATGAGCAAACAATATGTGGTGATGTGTGATGACAGAGAATACATCTGTAAAGGTGGTAATAGGTAACACTTTGTAGTAAAAATAAGCCATGCACAATTCCCATCATAGATAAAAACCGGAGAACATAAAGTAGATGAATGCAGACAATAATGGGAATATGAAATGAGCACAATGAGGCATATTGGAGCTTAAGTGAAAAGATCTTTACCATACTTTACCATAGATGGGAAGATCATTGAACAATCTCCAGTGAACAGATGGAAGAAATCAAGGAAATTGGGTCTGGATTATATCTGAGAAAATAAGTCATCTAAAAAAACTGCAAGTTCCACCAAATTAAAAACAATGCTTATAACTAATGCAGGAATGTGTGACAACAAAATTCAGACACAGTCCATGAGCAAGAAATGAAAGCACACATGGCTCCCTAAAGAAATATCCAGAAGAGAACAGTAGAGATGACACTACAATGAAGTCTCAATGCATAGGCGCCAACTCAAAAAAAACATAGTGGGTGCTCAGCACCCACCGGCAGCCCCGCTGATCAGCTCCTCCTCCTCCCCCACCCAGCACCTCCCACCCGCTGTGGATCAGCTGTTCAGTAGGGTGCAGAAGGCGCTGGGGGGGATGCGGGCAGGGTGCGCTCAGGGGAGGGGGCAGAATGGGACAGGGAGAGGCGGGGCAGAGGTGGGGGCTTGAAGGAAGGCATGGAGAGGGGGCGGGGCCTGGGCGGGGTCAAGCACCCCTGGCAAATCACAAAGTCGGCACCAGTGTCTCAATGTATAAAGAAAATCTACTGAAAGCATTCAGAAGTCAAGAAATATCTAGAAAGCCAAAAGAAGAAACAGTCTTGAATAAATACCTATGGACTAATGGAGAATAAACATAGAACAGTGGCTCTCTGAATATAACAGCTATATCCACATATTCACTCATAACATACTATGAGCATTTCACTTTGATCCAAGCAGCAGTCTTTGAAATGGAGTGTTTTGGGCATTAAGTAATAGTCCAAGAGAAGTAGTGTCTCATAGCCACACCCATGTAAACAATGCTGACTTGGATTAAAATCCATTTTTGGGGCCTTCTTCAAGCTTTTCAACATTATAAATTTAAAAAAAACCTAACTTGATTTCTTCTTGCTTCTTCCTTCCAGGGATACATTCAGCCAGAGAGAGAACTGCTATGTAAGACTGGGCCAACATCAACATGCTCTTCCATACTTCTGTTAAATACAGTCGTCCTTACAAACATCCCTCTTATTAAACATATATTGTAACATTCACATGAAAAGAGATGACTTGTTAAAGATGAGACTGGGTAATGTACACTTGGTGTTGAGGAAGTCCTGGACTTTATCTTCCCTCTTATATGAAGAACATACACATTTTATTAATTTGTCTCTCCATTAGACATATAGGAGAGTCCCTACAAACTTGCAACTTCCTCATGAAGGGAATAAAGAACTGACCCAGTCAGGCTGTGTATCTTTGATATCTGTTGTAACACTGGGCCACCTTACCTAGACAACTCTATGGTTGGAGGGCATACTTTCTGCCAGTATGGAGCTCCATCTGTCATCTATGACACTATTTTAGGAAAATATTGCAAAGCTGTCTGAGCCTCTTTTTATAGTCCTGGATACTCTGAGGCATGTGAATCTCTGAAATAGGAGCTTTTTGGAACTTTTGACAGCTGCTATGTGTGCCTCAATTTTTGCCTGTACTGTCCATTGGTGCTCAGTGGAGGCAAAAGTGTTAAGTCTGCTCTTGGAGTAAAACAGGAGATATTTGGTGCGCTCATTGTCTGGGGTGCAATGAATGGGTTGTTAAGGAACTGATTGGAACCTGCTGAAACCAACCCACAGCACTACAGAATTCTCAGAACACCATGGGAAATCCCCAATGACCAGAACATTTGCACCTAACAGTAAAGACCAGTAAGGAGTGACAAAGAGGTCAGATAACTGAGCAGCTAGCTGGCCATAGCCCACTCATCCCGGTGACAACTTGTTTTAAAGATCAGAGCTGTCAATCAGAACTCTGAAGTAATGGTTGATACTGAGCATGTGTGAGTGAGGTAATCGCTTCACATTTATTTCTCTATGCTACCCAGAGGTGAAAGTAAGCTGGTACAGCGTACCGGCAAGAGCTGGTGCCCCATACCAGACCGGCTTCGCCAGGCCGGCGATTTAAAGAGCCTGGGGCTCCCAGCAGCGGCCGGAGCCCTGGGCCCTTTAAATTGCCACCAGAGCCCCATTGCCAGATCCCCTGAGTAGCGAGGCGGCCAGGAGCCCCAGGGCTCTGATGGCGATTTAAAGGACCCGGAGCTCCACTGCGGTAGTGGTGGGTGGGAGCCCCAGGCCCTTTAAATCGCAGCCAGAGCCCCGCTGCCAGAGCCCTGGGGTAGCAGCGGCGGGGCTCCAGTAGTGATTTAAAGGGCCAGGGTCTCCTGGCCACCGGTACCGCAGTGGGGCCCCAGGCCCTTTAAATCTCTGCCAGAGCCCCAAGGTAGCGGTGGCAGCTGGGAGCCCATGGGGCTCTGTCGGCAATTTAACGGGTCTGGGGCTCAGTTGTGGTAGCAGCAGCCAGGAGCCCCTGGCCCTTTAAATTCCACCCAAGCCCCAGGGTTCCCAGACACCTCTGCAGCTGGTAGCTCCAGCAGTGATTTAAAGGGTCCAGGGCTCCCAGCCGCTGCTACCACAGCCAGAGCCTTAAGCCCTTTAAATCGAGCCTGGGATTTAAAGGCCCACCTCTTCTGGTTGAGGTCATGCCCCTTCCAGTTGAGGCCCTGCTCAGGACTCTGGTGTACTGGTAAGTCCTTTAAGTTACTTTCACCCCTCATGCTACCATAAGGTCTTCCAATGCTGTGTTTCAGCAGACTAATAATCCCTACTCTCTTCTGAAAACACTGCCTGATGTAACTGCAAATACTTGCTGAGGTGCACTGGTCCCTGAAGAGGGGAAAAGTCTCTGACTGAGTCTATCTGAGTTGGATCGCCTGGAAGAGCTCACCATGTGAGGCAGGAGTGCTGGAGCACAGGGCTGTCTCAGAGGCAGTGAGGCTGTTTCTATCCTAAAGGAAGAGTGGGATCCTATGGGGTCTGCCACACTTAAAGGGGTTCATCCAAGAGACTATTTAAAAGCTGGAGCGCAGCGCAGATGCTGTGGATCCATGACAGAGCCCCACCTGGGTTCTGTTATGCCTTCAAAGGCATGCATTTGTGTCCCCCAAAATCATAGTCAAATTCAAATTTCTTGAGAGAAGAAAAACAAAAATCAACAGAACAGATTTGAAATTTATTCTGATATAGATCTAGTTGGCAGCATACAGGTAGGAAAGTATAAAAGTTAAAAATCAGTATAGTAGTCGTTTTGTTTTATGTGTTAGAGTTCAGATTCTCAGTTCATAAATCTCTGTGAGCCTTTGCAATGTTATAGCTTTTCTCTTCCCACTGTAGCCTGTCAGTCAGTAACTGGTCTCTCCCAGGTGCAGTCCCCCTAATTCACAACATTACAGGGAGTACAAGTCTGCTCCCCTCATAAGGCAGTAGAAGCCAACAGTTCGTGGAGAGGCAGGGAGTATCTTAATGTAAACACTTCTCCTAATTAAATATAGGGCATAAAGCAGAAGGAATATTGGAGGGATCACTGTCCAGTGACGTTGGTCTTGTGTGCTTATCACATCAAAGGAAGCCTCCATTTTAAAATGCCAGTGGATACCAGTGAGGAAGCAGTTGCAGCAACAGTTCTGGCCAAAGGATACGGGGATTATCTATCCATATGCACATCTACATATCAACTCATTTGGCTGTCATCTTTACATGTACTGTCTGTGGGATGGTGCCTTAGGCAAATGCCTAGTTAGTCTCTCCCTTTGGCCTTCAAATGGCACTTCTTGACAGAGCAGAGCATAAAAGCTGGGGCTAAATTATAAAATGTTCACCAAATATCTCCACAGACACGTGACATACAGCTGTCCTACTCTGACTTATTCTAGTTTTGAAAAGAACAAAATTGCTCTCTAATGATCAGTTTTATTTTAATGGTTTTAAAAATCTTGCCTTACTTTCACAAGCCTGGTGAGGTTTCTTGCCATATACCCTACTGTATTATCAAGTTTTTCTATTGGGGTTAGAGTCAACCTCTCAGTCAACAGAGATAAAACTGAACTATATATTCAAATCACTACTGTATTCCATGAAGAAAGAAAGAAAGAAAGAAAGAAAGAAAGAAAATAACTAATACAATGATAAGGATGAGAAATTAAACTCTAAAAATGAAATGAAGTGATATGCTCTCAGCCTCCAAATGCACTTTGTATCATGTCATAGTCATATGCACAGTACACAGTTTAATGTATGGTAGAGTGCCATGTTTTATCACTACTGACTTTCTCATCTGATCTTAATTATTTTTTTTTAAAGTTACTCTTTATTTTGTTAATGTTTGTGCTGTTCATCTTCACCTAATTTGAAATAAAACATTATGCACTTGGAATATAATACAATAAATTTGTACATTTATACTGCAGAATTCCTTTATTTTACTAGCAGCTCTTCATTTATACAACCTTTAGACTGTGTTGAACTTGTTCAATAGATACTCTTGTTTCATTATGTTCAGTTGTTTGAAAAAATAAAGAAACTGTGATATGAAAATTACTAATAGAAACAAATGACTTGTGTGATGAAAGTAAGGACTGTTTACCAGATGGAGACAGCTTTTAGCTTACGGGCACCTCTCAGCAAAAGTAGTTCAGTGTCCCCAATGATCTAAGTCTCTAAATTTTTAGATCACTCAAAAAGGAAGACAGAATAATTCTACAATGCATGCCACAAAAATGTTCCATGTGAATACTCAGCCCTACTTAACCAGACGTTTTCCAAAAATGAAGTATTGCTTAGATTTTATTGAGATTTGTGAAATACTAAGTTCAATGTTTCAGTCTACAGCTATTGTTAACTATGTTGGGAAACTCTGTTCAGAACATCTGGGGAAAGGACGTAATTTGTGTGTATTCCTACACACAATCTATTTGTTCAAACTTGAGGTCAATGGGACTACTCACACTCAAGTGTTTGCAGGATCTGGTCTTGAAGTGTTTGGAAGGTGTAATTTTCATGTTGTTGAGTTCATTGGTAGAATAATTTTGGCTTAGATCATTTTAGACAGTGGAGGCATAGCAAAGTTGATGAGGGAGGAAAATGTAGCTTAGTAAGTAATAATAATTAGCACTTCATCAATTTTTTCATCCATAAATCTTTACTTTTCACAGTGCTTGATAGGAATTGATGGTTTTTAAGGTAAGGGAACTGCAGCAAACAAAGGTGTAGTCTTGACTTGACTTTTTAATTTATGCCTCAGTGGTCTGACTCAGACGTGCAAGGTCTGGGACTGGGACTGCCTATTTGCAGATGCATACAAGAAATATACAATCTCATTCTTTGCCCACCTGTGCAAGGCCAGCAACCAACTAGCCCTACATTTTCATTTTATGTAAAAGCTTGCTTTATCTGGCTATCGATGGCTCAATCCAAGCTAGTCATCCAACGGATGTTCCAGAGCCATATAACAAGCTGAACAGGCATCTGGGTCAAAGTAACGCTAGTTAAGAATATGTAACAAAATTACATTACAGAAAATTAAAGTACATTACAATAAATTACAGTACTATACCTACCCAATGTGTAATCAGCACTAGGTTTCAGCTAAAGCATATTAATATTTAGCTATCTGCATTAATTTGCAATTTAGGAACAGCGCAAAGGGCTCTTCTGTCCCTTAAACTGAAAGAGAAACAATGTATTCTATTCTATTATCTAAGGTACTGATTTCATAATGTCTCCTGCAAAAAATGCATAGTACTTCATGTTCTGGGAAGAGTCTTCTGGCTTCTCACTTCAGACCCCTGGAAAATCCAATTTTCAAAATCCAATCCAAATCCAAAGGCATTTGTCTTTTCTGTGACTGATGTCTCTGAAAATAAATCCAATACCTCAAAGCTGTTTCATACCTGACTTGATTAAATATAGAGAAGATGAAGGTTAGGCTGCTCAAAGAGGACAATTGACATAAATAGTATCCTAGTTCTAGAGTTTGAACTTCAGGTTCATTCCTTATAAGAAGATAAATGAATGGATATCCAATTGCAGGAGATTCTTTCTTAGTCTGCATTAATAATGTATTCATACTTGCTTTTCAATTTAAAACAGAGAAGGCTGAAAGCCACAGCAAAGCTCATAACACAGATAGCTCCGCTTTCAGAGTTTCAGCTAAACACAGTTCTTGGTTTCCAAGTCAAATGGCTTTTCTCCCTGCTCTGTGAGCCCTGTAAGCTAAAACTACAAATGGTGGAAGATACAAGTCACTTCAGCTGGAGTGTCACACCAAAACCAGTTGCAGACTAAGAGTTAACTCTGAATTTCCTGACTTATGTCAGTTTGTTAACCTTTTCGTAAAGTAGTTTCTATACGGATATAATGGTAAATGGTGGATACAGAATTTAAATCCATTCTGTTTTGCTTTCTAGTTCGTTTTTGCTCTTCAGAGCTGATGTGGTGAAATATTTTCCACTCTAATTCGCAGAAGTTTAGGAAGGCAAAGATCAGTTGGACAGAACAGTTAAATATAGCCTGAAATAGAAATACAAAAATGCACAGACAAAGCCATTTATCCCCAGGGTGTTAATATACCACAATCCTGTCCAATGAGCCAAGTGAGACAAAACTGTTCTGTACTCAGAACTTAGACTAAGGACTTGGCTACAACATCATTAATAATTTATGGCCCATTTTGTACATCACAAATTGAGCCAGGAGCCTGCTTTCTTGATCTTGCACAGCTTATAACTAACAGGTGAGAATGATTTCCACTTGGATTAACCTGTATTGATTGCAGATCTTAAAGCTCAAGTCTACTCAGTAGCAGCAGCAGCAACAAAAATATATTCTGTCAAGGTAACCCTCCATTTTATATAAAATACAAATGAGTCTAAGGTCTGGATAATGACCATAGCTTTCTTAAGCATGTGCCTTTATAATGTCCAGTTTAAAAACCAGATAATCTTTCCTTACACACCAAGTAGCTGCTAGAAAGAACACAAGGCCATGTTTAGGAGGATTTTTTTTTTTGCATGATTAAAATGAGTGTCTACTACCATGAAATATAGTTCCTGCAAATATGGTCACTTTTACAGTATCATTATACTGGTGTGTTTCACTTGTGGTTTCTATAGTTAGCATTTTTTGGCATAAGTAATGGCTTGGGAATTAGGTTAGTATCAAATATGAAAAAAATGAGTACTTTCCAGTAATTTAGAGGCAGCCAAATATCACAGCATTAAGCCTTATTCAGACACCATGCACTTACAGCAAAATCCTGCCAAAACTAGTCATGCATCATTTCCAGCACTTAAAAATGTCTATAAATGGTAAATAATACTGGAAATATTGCAACATTTTCAAGTGTGTTTGCAAGGAGAGAAATATTTCTAGTTTGAATTTCCCCTGTGAGGCTGTACAGGCTCCTGAACTGTGAAATTTGTTGCTCTTCCAATAATTCTGTGGTCTCCCCAAGGTTCTCCAGTACTGACAAGTGCTGTCACAGTTTGAGAGTAGGTTGTAGTGAAAAGTGAGGGCACAAACTTTCAGATTAGGACTTTCAAGGCTTATCATCAGAATCATGAATTGAGTCCTTGACCCAGCTGCTGCTCTCCTTATTTGCTGCTACATTTAGCTTGCACTGATATGTCTTTGACCCCTTGTTTCTTCCCCAGTACAAGATTCTATAAAGCATGTGTGTCTACAAGGAAAAAAACACAAGTATCGAGAATGCGTGAGTGCAGGTTCCGGGGGACAGGCAGGAGCAAGGTAAAATAAGATGAGTTTACAAATAACCGCTTTAAAAGTAGAAGAGAAGATCCAAAAGTTAAGTTGGGAGGATGTGGGAGAGAAGGACTTGGGCTGTGGATATTTTCCATAGAGAAGACTATCAGTGAGCTGAGTAGGGCAGCGAGGTAGGAGGAAAAGGGAAGAATTCAGCAGGTAAGAAAACAGAAATAAATAGAAAGGCTCAGATCTTCACCTGGTGTAAAGTGTCTTAGCTCTATTGATTTGAGTGGGGTGATGTGCCCGCAAGGGCTGCGAGGGAGATACCAGTGAAAGGAGGACACTCAGGCCTAACTATGCTTTATTGAAGGAAGGGAGAACTTACGCTCCAATCTGCGCGGGGAGCCTCTAGGACGCGTGGAGGGGCTGCAGGGGACTCTGGCCATTCGGGATAACTGACCAGGTAGGACTCCGCCGGGGGGGGGAGTCCTCTGCGGCGCTATATTCTCCGCGCTTATCTCGGGGTTACATGGGGTCAACAGCTGGTTACATTCTTATATATATAATTTATGCTTATTACATAAACTGACTCATTTACAGGCAAAAATATGCTGAGCTGTGCTACAATATCTTTTGGCAAGGTCTGTCGGACAAAGTTAATTGAAACTGCCTGCATCCTCTGCTTACATCCAGTCACATACTCAGTCCACCACTTAGCTCCTCGCCAATCTTCCGCAACCTTGCCCCTACAGGTGATGACAATGTATACTCCATCCTATAGCCGGAATAAAGATTTGCGGGCTTAGCCTGACATTCTGAAATTCACTTTTTGGCAACTTTTAAACTGTAGAGCTTTATCAAGACAAAGAAAAATATTTATCTTTGCAGGTGTGTGTTAAAAGGCTTTCAAAGGGAAAAAGAGGGCAATATATAGGCACAGTCCTGTGTATATATGGCCACATGAACTGCCACATAATTATCCTTCTCTGTGCATTTGCAGCATAACTGATGTAGAAATTAAACTTTCACTAATATTTCATTTGGAAAGGACAGAACAAAAAGGAAGACGAGAGTGGTGTGCCTGAACATGAGCACATGCATTCTGGAATTATATTTCAAATACTATCCTTAAAATCATAAGTTAATTGAATGCACAGTGAGCCTACCACTTCAGGTCTTCTTTAGATTAATATATGCTTCAATTTCCTTATTCTCCATGTCAGCAAGATTTGCAGTAGTCACTTTTTCTAAAAATCTGTCTGACAGCTTCAAATCCCAGCAAATGTAGATTTTATAGTTGTAGGATATCAAGTTAAGTGGAAAATAGTATTGTAGTGATTATTCCTCCTTCATCAAAGACTTGCTTTGCCAATACAAAATCTCCTTCTCTTGGTAGATAATGTTATCAGAACAGTCCCACTCTCTTCACCTCTACCTCATGGGGATTCAGGGCTCGTATGAGGCATACTGCAAAAGCTGATAGAGCAGTCATGCTTTGTCAGGATTTTCCAGAGTGCTGCAGATTAGATATTTTCCCCAGTTTTTCAAATCCTCAGATTTGTTTTTAAACGAACTTTTAGAAACTGCTGATATTTCAGAGACCCTCTTTTCTGCCATCTACTGCTTCACTTATTCTCAGTCCTCTTAACTTGACAAAGATCCCTCCTACCTTTCTCTTAATGAGGATGAATTCCCTTGAATGTTACAATTCTTAGCTAATCATTACCAGTATTTCTCAGTACCAAGATTCCAGCTGGAAGAGGGAGGGTAATCACAAGATTCTGAGCACATGGGTGGCTGGGAGGCCTCCGTAAAGCCCCTGAAACTTTCTCTCTTAAACTTTTTAGTTTTGGCATTATCAAGTGTGTCAAGGTTCCTTCCCCACTCTGAACTCTAGGGTACAGATGTGGGGACCTGCATGAAAAACCTCCTAAGCTTCTCTTTACCAGCTTAGGTCAAAACTTCCCCAAGATACAAAATATTCCACCCTTTGTCCTTGGATTGGCCGCTACCACCACCAAACACATACTGGTTACAGGGGAAGAGCTGTTTGGACACATCTTTCCCCCCAAAATACTTCCCAAAACCTTGCACCCCACTTTCTGGACAAGGTTTGGTAAAAAGCCTCACCAATTTGCCTAGGTGACAACAGACCCAGACCCTTGGATCTTAAGAACAATGAACAATCCTCCCAACACTTGCACCCCCCCTTTCCAGGGAAATGTTGGATAAAAAGCCTCACCAATTTGCAGAGGTGACCACAGACCCAAACCCTTGGATCTGAGAATAATGAAAAAGCATTCAGTTTTCTTACAAGAAGACTTTTAATAGAAATAGAAGTAAATAGAAATAAAGAAATCCCCCCTGTAAAATCAGGATGGTAGATACCTTAGAGAGAAATTAGATTCAAAACATAGAGAACCCCTCTAGACAAAACCTTAAGTTACAAAAAAGATACACAGACAGAAATAGTTATTCTATTCAGCACAATTCTTTTCTCAGCCATTTAAAGAAATCATAATCTAACACATACCTAGCTAGATTACTTACTAAAAGTTCTAACACTCCATTCCTGGTCTATCCCCAGCAGAAACCAGCATACAGACAGACAGAGACCCTTTGTTTCTCTCCCTCCTCCCAGCTTTTGAAAGTATCTTGTCTCCTCATTGGTCATTTTGGTCAGGTGTCAGCGAGGTTACCTTTAGCTTCTTAACCCTTTACAGGTGAGAGGAGTTTTCCCCTGGCCAGGAGGGATTTCAAAGGGGTTTACCCTTCCCTTTATATTTATGACAAAGTGTAATAACAAATACACTATTCTTATACATGCACACCTATTATTGTATCTCCAACACATAGTTACTACAAAGGGCTGGTCTATACAGTGCACTGAAGTGCACGATTTGGGGTGTAAATTCTAGTATGCACCAACATGTCTCTCACTAACAGGCCTGGCAGGCCCTCCTGACAGTAAATAAAAGTTCTCTTGTCCATTTGAAATGGAACTGATGTATGTATTTTCTATTAGTTTAGTGCTTTGGAAGATAAGAGGAAGAAGATTTAAAAGGATGAGGATGACCAGGTGAGAAAAGAAAAGAAAAGAAAAGAAAAGAAAAGAAAAGAAAAGAAAATTATGGTGATTGCACATGCAAGTAGTGATTTGCAGGTTACACCAGACTAGAAAGTTGTCAACAGTAAGTACAAGACTTAAAATATTTTTTAGCAGCATAGCAATACAAGGAACGTCAGTTTGGTGAAAGTGGTGATGACTGGCTGGGGGGAGAAAGCAGGAGGAAGACTCAAAGAAGGAAATGGGCATGCAAACCATGTAGAATCTTAGGGACCCATGGAAAGTGGTAAAATCTAAATATGAGGGATAATGGGGTGGGAAAGTAGACTAGCGTAATTAACTGGAAATTAAGATTGGTTATGTGTAAAGAAATATTGGATGCCTCTCCACCAAAGGAGATGAATTACCTGTTGCTATTTGCCAACATGCTCCTCATAAGCCACATAAAAAGTCTCAGTTATTTATATTTTATGGAAGAAAAAGAAAGAAAGAAAAGATTTTTAGGAGGAAATAAGGAGAAAAAGTGGGAAAAGGAAAATAGAATAGGGATAGGATAGTTTTGTGAGGGAAGACAGAGCAACAGTGGGAAAGATGAGAGGTTTTGGGGAAAGAAAAGGGATGGAGTGATAGGTATTTTTTTAACAATGTTTTGAATTATAAAATGGGGAGAAAGAAAGGGAGTGGGGGAAGAAAATAATACACCTCTACCCCGATATAACGTGACCCGATATAACACGAATTTGGATATAATGCGGTAAAGCAGTGCTGGGGGGGTGGTCTGCGTGCTCCGGTGGATCAAAGCAAGTTTGATATAATGCCGTTTCACTATAACGCGGTAAGATTTTTTGGCTCCCGAGGAAAGCGTTATATCAGGGTAGAGGTGTACCATATGTAAGCAGTGTCAGGATGAGCTCCACCCTGACATCTGGTGGTGAGGTGTGGCAAGTTGTGGAAAAGAACTTCAGGGGCCGATCTCATTTGCATAGGCACACCCACCACGCCTAGAATGAGACCATAGCTGCTCAAATGGTCACTTTGGCTGCTGTGGGATCCCCAGTGTCTCTGTTATTGGGGCAGGAAGAATAAATTGTTATTACCCTGATTATGGGAACTGTGCTTGGAACTGTACGTGGCCTTTTGTTATGATGGAGGGATTCACCATCAACTAAGTAGCACTCGCTAGGCAAGGGTCATGGGTTCCAAAACTGTGTGAATAGAGAGAGGCTGGGGACAAGTATTAATACTTGGTGGCATGGGCCCCTTGTTGAGGGTCTTACATGCTAATTGCACTTCCTTCTCTCTCCACTGTGGAATATCAGAGCTAATTTTGATTTCATTAGAAGTCTAGTTATAGGCTGCTGAGCTCACTTTGGGCTGACAGTGCACCAGCACTGGGGCTCCCCCACTACAAGCTGAATTCACCTAAGAGCTGAAATCACTGAGTGTTGTGTTAAGTAGTGGGGGAGCCTGAAGATATATTGTGGAGCAGTTTGCGGGACGGCTGGTGAAGCAGTTTGACGCGGAGCAGTTTGTAGATGGCAGGAGCTGCTTGTGGGCCGTGGAGCTGAGCGAAGGAGTTCGTGGGGCGGCTGGCAAAGCGGAGCGCTGCTATGGAGCTATGGGGCAGTCAGCTTCAGATTATGTAAGGTGCCTCTTACCCCCGTCCCATTTCCACCCAGGTTGGGAGGTAAAGCTCCGCAGATAAACTTTCGAACTCTGGGGCTGCCCTGACCAGGGACAGAGACTTTTGGGGCATTGGACTTTTGGGACTTTGGGTGATTTGGGGTTGCTGGACTCAAGAACCAAAGGGAAAAGGGCATGCCCCAATTTGCCTGGGGTGGGTTTTTTTTTTTGCTCATGGGTTGTGTTATGAATCCTGTTGGTGGTGTTTCCCCAACATAATGCCACATTGTTTCTCTCTGTTATTAAAAGGCTTTTGCTACACTCAGACTATGTGCTTGCGAGAGGGGAAGTATTGCCTCTTGGAGGCGCCCAGCGGGGGTGGTATATATTTGTCCCAGGTCACTGGGTGGGGGCTCGAGCTGGTTTGCATTGTGTTATTGGAATGGATCCCCTAGATATTGAACCCGGCCCTTGTTGCTGCCAACTCTGACGGGCAGAAGGGTTACACATATATAGAAGGGTTGATATAACCACAGCACGCCACTACCTGGAAGCAAACCTATTGCTTCAAATTCCATCCTGAAGTGGTGATTTTCCAATGGTTCAACTAATGGTCTCTTCCTGGTGAATGGATGATCTGGAGTATTGCCCTATGGCTATACCTCCAAGTCCTTTCCCATCCAAGGATCCACAAAGTGATCAATGGAGAAAAAAGTTTCCACTCAGCCCTTTGCTGGGTACCAGCTTTATCCCTGGGCTCAGCAGTCTTCTCAGGCCCCTCTATGAGCTCTTGACAGTTCCTTTCCAGACTTGATCAGGAGTTACTGCACCACCTCTCTGAGTGGCACTGTAAGGATGTAGTGTTGCCCTGATTCTCCCTCCACCCTAAATAACAGCCTGAAGTTCCTTAATAAATGAAGGAGCCACCTATTTCACTCTTCAAGCTTACTTCACTTGTCCCCAGGGCTACTTCTACACTGGGCCTGTTACCCTGAAAATAGATTTTGTAGTATTGATATAATAACCTGCCTATTGTTCCCTTACTCTGTTCTTTCCAAGGTAAAATTTCCTGGGGTTGTTAAAGAAACACTAAAGGATTCATATATAACCTTCCGATAAAGTAATTGACACAGGCGGTATTCTCTCCAAAACCAAGTATCTTTTTATTTAAGTGACTAATAATCCCTACTACAATATGATCTAGAAATCTTAAACAAAGCACAATATCCCTGAGACACAAATCCTTTATTGCAAGTTAAAGAGCATTCATACGGGGCCACTAACAGGGAGTTTCGAGAGGGAGTTCTCCACATGAAAGAGGAGCAAATACGATACCCTTGGGGCAAGTGGCTGTCTGTAGTGTTCGTTTGTGTTTGGGGGTTACATGCTGTGTGCTGAGCTTGTGTTTGTTTGTTTGTTTGTTTGAAGGACCGTGTGCTGTGGCCGGCAGTTGGAACAAGGTTTGAAATCTAGAAGCCTCTGTTCATTGGCTGAGCCTTAGACAGGGGGCGGGGTTACCAGGCAGGCCAGGGCTTTATAAAGCAGTGAGCAAGCGACCAGGGAGCTTTGCAAACAGGGGCCACTAACAGGGAGTTTCGAGAGGGAGTTCGGAAGGGGAGTAGGAAGGGGGCAAGGTACGCTTGCCATTCTTTAAAACCTTTATACTACACTATAATCAAAACTTCTTGATTTAAACAAAAACCCTATCATTAACTTACGTAACTGTAGGAGAAAATGCAAGGAGCTCCTGGCCCTCAGAGACCATGTACGGGCTTTGGAGGCCAGGCGGAACTGGAGGAGCTAAGGGAGGCAGAGAGGTATGTTGATGAGGCTTTCCAGGACACTGTAGATTTGTCCCACCTCCAGTCAGACAACCCCTGCGCTGTTAAGGAGGATGAAAGGCCCAGAAAAGGAGAGCAGTTAACAGGAACAGAGGGAAACCTTCCCATAGTTGGGACCCTCCTTCCTGATGATGTTGGGGTATCCTCTCGCACTGAGGTTACCTCTCTGGGGGAGGGAACTCCAGTCATTAGGAAAAGGCAGGTGTTAGTAATGGGAGATTTGATCATTAGAAACAAAGATAGCTGAGTTTGTGATGACCGGGAGAACTATATGGTGACTTGCCTGCCTGGTGTGAAGGTTGCAGGCATCTAGATAGACTTATGTGTAGTGCTGGGGAGGAGCTGGTGGTCGTGGTACATGTTGGTACCAATGACATAAGGAAGGGTAGGAGAGATGTCCTGGAGGCCAAATTTAGGCTGCTAGGAAAGAGCCTGAAATCCAGGATCTCTATGGTGGCATTTTCAGAAATGCTACCAGTTCCACATGCAGGGCCAGGTAGGCAGGCAGAGCAGGGGGTGGGGGGCAGTGGCACTATATGTGAAAGAAAATGTAGAATCAAATGAAATAAAAATCTTAATTGAATCCAGATGTTCCATAGAATCTCTATAGATAGTAATTCCATGCTCTAATAAGAATATAACAGTAGGGATCTATTATCGACCACCTGACAAGCACAGTGATAGTGACAATGAAATGCTAAGGGAGATTAGAGAGGCTACCAAAATAAAAAACTCAGTAATAGTGGGGGATTTCAATTATCCCCATATTGACTGAGTACATGTTACCTAAGGACAAAATGCAGAGACAAAATTTCTCGATACTTTAAATGACTACTTCTTGGAGCAGCTGGTACAGGAACCCAAAAGGGGAGAGGCAACTTTCAATCTAGTCCTGAGTGGAGCACAGGATCTGTCCAAGAGGTAACTATAACAGGACCGCTTGGAAATAGTGATCATAATATAATAACATTTAACATTCCTGTGGTGGGAAGAACACCTCAACAGCCCAACACTGTGGCATTTAATTTCAGAAAGGGGAACTATGCAAAAATGAGGAGGTTAGTTAAACAGAAATTAAAAGGTACAGTGACAAGAGTGAAATCCCTGCAAGCTGCATGGACACTTTTCAAAGACACCATAATAGAGGCTCAACTTAAATGTATACCCCAAATTAAAAAACAAAGTAAAGAATTAAAAAAGAGCCAGCGTGGCTTAACAATCATGTAAAAGAAGCACTGAGAGATAAAAAGCCATCTTTTAAAAAGTGGAAGTCAAATCCTAGTGAGGTAAATAGAAAGGAGCATAAACACTGCCAAATTAAATGTAAACATGTAATAAGAAAAGCCAAAAAGGAGTTTGAAGAACAGCTAGCCAAAAACTCAAAAGGTAATAACAAAATGGTTTTTTAAGTACATCAGAAGCAGGAAGCCTGCTAAACAACCAGTGGAGCCCCTGGACGATGGAGATACAAAAAGAACACTTAAAGACGATAAAGTCACCGCAGAGAAACTAAATTAATTCTTTGCTTCAGTCTTCACTGTTGAGGATGTTACGGAAATTTCCAAACCTGAGCTGTCTTTTGTATGTGACAAATCTGAGGAATTGTCACAGATTGAAGTGTCATTAGAGGAGGTTTTGGAATTTATTGAGAAACTTAGCAGTAACAAGTCACCGGAAGCAGATGGCATTCACCCAAGAGTTTCGGAGGAACTCAAATGTGAAATTGCGGAAATATTAAATATGGTTTGTAACCTGTCCTTTAAATCAGCTACTGTACTCAGTGACTGGAAGATAACTAATGTAATGCCAATATTTAAGAAGGGCTCTAGAGGTGATCCTGGCAATTACAGACCGGTAAGTCTCAAAAAACCGAACAGGATGTTAGGAATCATTAAAAAAGGAATAGAGAATAAGACGGAGAATATCTTATTGCCCTTGTATAAAACCATGGTATGCCCATATCTTGAATACTGCATACAGATGTGGTCCCCTCATCTCAAAAAAGATATACTGGCATTAGAAAAGGTTCAGAAAAGGGCAACTAAAATGATTAGGGGCTTGGAACGGGTCCCATATGAGGAGAGATTAAAGAGTCTAGGACTTTTCAGCTTGGAAAAGAGGAGACTAAGGGGGGATATGTTAGAGGTCTATAAGATCATGAGTGTGTGGAGAAAGTGAATAAGGAAAAGTTATTCACTTGTTCCCATAATATAAGAAATAGGGGCCACCAAATGAAATTAATGGGTAGCAGGTTTAAAATAAATAAAAGGAAGTTCTTCTTCACTCAGTGCAGAGTCAACCTGTGGAACTCCTTGCCTGAGGAGGTTGTGACAGCTAGGACTATAACAGGGTTTAAAAGAGAACGGGATAAAATCATGGAGGTTAAGTCCATTAATAGCTATTAGCCAGGATGGGTAAGGAATGGTGTCCTTAGTCTCTGTTTGTCGGAGGGTGGAGATGGATGGCAGGAGAGAGATAACTAGGTCCTTACCTGTTAGGTTCACTCCCTCTGGAGCACCTGGCATTGGCCACTGTCAGTAGACAAGATACTGAGCTGGATGGACCTTTGGTCTGACCCAGTATGGCCATTCTTATGTTCTTATCCTCCCAGTTTGACAGTGAACCATTAATAACTACTCTTTGAGTATGGTCTTTCAACCAGTTTTATATTAATTCCTCTACACTATATTTCTCTAGTTTGCTTATGAGAATGTCATACTGGACAGTGTCAAAAGCCTTAGTGCACTCCAGATATATCGAGTCTACTACTTTCCCCCTATCTACTAGGCTGCTAGTGGGTTTGAAGTGAGCTTTGCATTATTGGTCCATAGTGCAACACTTTATTATGGAGAAGATAACCCAAAAAGTACATTTGTATCTCAAAATTACTGAGAGAATATGTCTGGATGAAGAAAGTAATACACACTGGAAAAAATAACCCCAACCATACATACAAAATGATTGGCTCTAAGTTAGCTGTTACCACTCAAGAAAGATGTTGAAGTTATTATGGATAGTTCTCTGAAAACATCCGGTCACTGTGCAGTGGCAGTCAAAAAAGCGAACAGAATGTTAGGAATCACTAGGAAAGGGATAGATTATAAAACAGAAAATATCATAATGCTACTATGTAAATCTATGATATGCCCACACCTTGAATACAAAGTACAGTTCTGGTAGCCCCATCTCAAAATAGATATATCCAAATTGCAAAAGATGCAGAGAAGGGCTACCCACATGGTTAGAGGTATCAAACAGCTTCAACACAAGGAAAGATTTAAAAAGATTGGGAATGTCCAGTTTAGAAAAGAGATGACTAAGGGAGGATATGAGAGAGGTCTAAAAAATTATGAATGACATTGAGAAAGTGAATAGGGAAGTGTTATTTTTGGCTAAATGTAACACAAGAACTTGCAGTTAACTGGTGAAATGAATAGGCATCAAGTTTTTTAAAAAGCCACACCACACAGTCTTGTTTCCAGGGAATGTTGTGAAGGCCAAAAGTATAAATGGGTTCAAAACAGAATTAGATAAATTCATGGACGATAGGTTCATCACTGGCTATTGGCCAAGATTTATCAGAGAGGCAACTCTGTGCTCTGGGTGTCACTAAACCTCCAATTGCGAGAAGCTGGGACTGGATGTCAGGGGACGGATCACTCAAAATTTCCCTGTCATGTTCATTCCCTTTGAAGCATCAAACACTAGCTAATGTCTGAAACAGGATACTGGGCTAGATGGACCACTGGTCTGACCCACTATGGCTGTTCTTATGAATATTTTGTACATTTAACATCTAAATATCGTTTTGGCCATTTAAAGGCTCCCAAGGGAAGTTACTACCTATAGTTTCAGCGGTTGGTAGCATCATTTATTATTGAATTAATATGAGAAAACAAAACAACCCATTACTCAGCAGTTGGACTAGTTCAGTGGAGTTACCGATATAAAATGTAGTCTTTGCGGGCCTGAAGAACATACACAGACTCTGTGCAGGTCATGAATAAACTCCACAAATCAGACCCTTTCTTCAAAAAAAAAAAAAAAATAAGTGGTGTTTCCAATCTGCAAAAGGCTCTTCACACCATCTTCTTACCACTCCATCCTGTACACCATTTATTCTCAGCCATGTATTTGAGTTTAAGATTCAGACACACTGTGCCACATATATAACTGTCTCATGGAATAACTTAATATAATATCTGAAAAATCGCTTAAATGACCTTCTGGTAACCTATACCAAAAATGTTAATTTTCAAATTGTGTCTCCCCACCCCCCCATGCCTCTGTTATCAGTTTACTAACTTTCCACAGAGTATTTCAGAGAGCTCCTGAAATAGGGAACTATAACAAAAATTGATAACCTTTTGGACATTTCTAATGGAAAAGTCAAAATTGATTGACATTTTGAATTTTTTCCCCTGTACTTAGTAGCTTATAATGAATGTTTACTTAATTCCAAGATATTATTCAATGGAAATATTGACTCACTCTGTCAGTTAGCCCATTAAGGTCTCTGTGCAACAATAGGTAATTATATAGGATGAAATTCACCACTGTGCAGAGAGCACCACAAGGACTGTACACCATTTAAGCCCTACTTTAGGACTTAAATGATGCAGAGGCCTTATACTAGCTCTCTGCATAAGGGAAAAATTGACTCAGTGATTATGCAAGACACTTCACTCCAATTGATAATGATGGCTATCAGTTAAAGGCTTCAGATACTTTACAGGACACCTACAATCAACCAGACTAAACAGAAATGCATAATAGAAAAGTGAAGTTATGAATCAATAATGTACAACATCCCCGCACTTTTGGTGACAGGCCATTTTATTTCTGCAAAGTACCAGTTATACCCACTTTCCACTTCCTCCTTAAAATATTTGTAGATTGTCATAATTTCTCTACCTCCCCACCTTAGGTAAATATTAGGTCTGTCAAGCGATTAAAAACATTAACTACAATTAATCGTACAATGTAATAAATTAATCGTGATTAATCATAGAATCATAGAATATCAGGGTTGGAAGGGACCTCAGGAGATCATCTAGTCCAACCCCCTGCTCAAAGCAGGACCAGTCTCCAACTAAATCATCCCAGGGCTTTGTCAAGCCTAACCTTAAAAATATCTGAGGAAGGAGGTTCCATCACCTCCCTAGGTAACACATTCCAGTGTTTCACCACCCTCCAAGTGAAAAAGTTTTTCCTAATATCCAACCTAAACCTCCCCCACTGCAACTTGAGACCATTATTCCTTGTTCTGTCATCAGCTACCACTGAGAACAGTCTACATCCATCCTCTTTGGAACCCCCTTTCAGGTAGTTGAAAGCAGCTGTCAAATCCCCCCTCATTTTTCTCTTCCGCAGACTAAACAACCCCAGTTCCCTCAGCCTCTCCTCATAACTCATGTGTTCCAGTCCCCTAATCATTTTTGTTGCCCTCTGCTGGTCTCTTTCCAATTTTTCCACATCCTTCTTGTAGTGTGGGGCCCAAAACTGGACACAGTACTCCAGATGAGGCCTCGCCAATGTCGAATAGAGGGGAACGATCACATCCCTCGATGTGCTGGCAATGCCCCTACATATACATCCCAAAATGCCATTGGCCTTCTTGGCAACAAGGGCACACTGTTGACTCATATCCAGCTTCTCGTCCACTGTAACCCCTAGGTCCTTTTCTGCAGAACTCCTGCCGAGCCATTCGGTCCCTAGTCTGTAGCGGTGCATGGGAGTCTTCCGTCGTAAGTGCAGGACTCTGCACTTATCTTTATTGAACCTCATCAGATTTCTTTTGGCCCAATCCTCTAATTTGTTTAGGGCCCTCTGTATCCTATCCCTACCCTCCAGAGTATCTACCTCTCCTCCCAGTTTAGTGTCATCTGCAAACTTGCTGAGGGTGCAATCCACACCATCCTCCAGATCATTTATGAAGATATTGAACAAAACCAGCCTGAGGACCGACCCTTGGGGCACTCCACTTGATACCGGCTGCCAATTAGACATGGAGCCATTGATCACTACCCATTGAGCCCGACAATCTAGCCAACTTTCTATCCACCTTATAGTCCATTCATCCAGCTCATACTTCTTTAACTTGCTGGCAAGAATACTGTGGGAGACTATGTCAAAAGCTTTGCTAAAGTCAAGGAACAACACATCCACTGCTTCCCCCTCATCCACAGAGCCAGTTATCTCATCATAGAAGGCAATTAGATTAGTCAGGCATGACTTGCCCTTGGTGAATCCATGCTGACTGTTCCTGATCACTTTACTATCCTCTAAGTGGTTCAGAATTGATTCCTTGAGGACTTGCTCCATGATTTTTCCAGGAACTGAGGTGAGGCTGACTGGCCTGTAGTTCCCAGGATCCTCCTTCTTCCCGTTTTTAAAGATGGGCACTACATTAGCCTTTTTCCAGTCGTCCGGGATTTCCCCCGATCACCATGAGTTTTCAAAGATAATGGCCAATGGCTCTGCAATCACATCCGCCAACTCCTTTAGCACTTCGGATGCAGCACATCCGGCCCCATGGACTTGTGCTCATCCAGTTTTTCTAAATAGTCCTGAACCACTTCTCCCCATGGTGTGCTGCCCAATGCAGTAGTCTGGGAGCTGACCTTGTTCGTGAAGACAGAAGCAAAAAAAGCATTGAGTACATTAGCTTTTTCCACATCCTCTGTCACTAGGTTGCCTCCCTCATTCAGTAAGGGACCCACACTTTCCTTGACTTTCTTCTTGTTGCTAACATACCTGAAGATACCCTTCTTGTTACTCTTAACATCTCTTGCTAGCTGCAACTCCAGGTGTGATTTGGCCTTCCTGATTTCACTCCTGCATGCCCGAGCAATATTTTTATACTCTTCCCTGGTCATTTGTCCAATCTTCCACTTCTTGTAAGCTTCTTTTTTGTGTTTAATATCAGCAAGGATTTCACCGTTAAGCCAAGCTGGTTGCCTGCCATATTTACTATTCTTTCTACACATCAGGATGGTTTGTCCCTCAATAAGGATTCTTTAAAATACAGCCAGCCCTCTTGGACTCCTTTCCCCCTCATCGTGCTGTTAAATAATAACAGAATACCATTTATTTAAATATTTTGGATGTTTTCTACTTTTTCAAATATATTGATTTCAATTACAACACAGAATACAAAGTGTACAGTGCTCACTTTATATTTATTTTGGATTACAAATATATGCACTGTAAAAAACAAAAGAAACATCATTTTTCAATTCACCTCACACAAGTACTGTAGTGCAGTCTCTTTATCATGAAAGTTGAACTTACAAATGTAGAATTATGTACAAAAAAACCTGCATTAAAAAATAAAACAATGTAAAACTTTAGAGCCTAGAAGTCCAATCAGTCCTACTTCTTGTTCAGCCAATCGCTCAGACAAATAAGTTTGTTTACATTTGCAGAAGATAATGCTGCCTGCTTGTTTATGTCAGCTGAAAGCTAGGCGTTTGCATGGCACTGTTGTAGCCGGCATCGCAAGTATTGACATGCCAGATGCGCCAAAGATTCATATGTTCCTTGATGCTTCAACCACTGTTCCAGAGAACATGCGTCCATGCTGATGACGGGTTCTGCTCGATAATGATCCAAAGCAATGCAGATCGATGCATATTCATTTTCATCATCTTAGTCATATGTCACCAGCAGAAGATTGATTTTCTTTTTTGGTGGTTTGGGTTCTGTAATTTCCACATCAGAGTGTTGCTCTTTTAAGATTTCTAAAAGCATGCTCCACACCTCATCCCTCTCAGATTTTGGAAGGCACTTCAGATTCTTAAATCTTGGGTCAAGTGCTGTAGCTCTCTTTAGAAATTTCACATAGGTATCTTCTTTGCATTTTGTCAAATTTGTCATGAAAGTGTTCTTAAAATGAACAACATGTGCTGGGACATCATTCGAGACTGCTATAACATGAAATATATGGCAGAATGTGGGTAAAACAGAGCAGGAGTCGTACAATTCTTCCCCAAGGAGTTCAGTCACAAATATAATTAACGCATTATTTTTTAACAAGCATCATCAGCATGGAATCATGTCCTCTGGAATGATGACCAAAGCATGAAGAGGCATATGAATCTTTAGTGCATCTGGCATGTAAATATCTTGTGACGCCAGCTAAAACAGTGCCATGTGAATGCCTGTTCTCACTTTCAGATGACATAATTAAAACGTGGGCAGCATTATCTCCCATAAATGTAAACAAACTTGTTTCTCTTAGCGATTGGCTGAACAAGAAGTAGGATTGAGTGGACTTGTAGGCTCTAAAGTTTTACATTGTTTTGGTTTTGAGTGCAGTTATGCAATAAAAAACCCTACATTTGTAAGTTGCACTTTCATGATAAAGAGATTGCATGAAAGTACTTGTATGAGGTGAATTGAAAAAATACTATTTCTTTTATCATTTTCACAGTGCAAATATTTGTAATAAAAAATAATGTAAAGTGAGCACTGTACACTTTGTATTCTGTGTTGCAATTGAAATCTATATATTTGAAAATGTAAAAAAAAATCCAAAAATATTTAAATGGGTCTTCTATTGTTTAACAGTGCAATTAAGTGTGATTAAATTTTTTAATCATGATTTTTTTTGTTTAGTTCATCACATGAGTTAACCGTGATTAATTGACAGCCCTAGGCTTCGAGTCTATCCAGCTAGGCCCCTACCTCCTATTTTTTTCCTGCTCCTATCTGATTTCCAATTTTGTCTTTCTCTTTCTGGCAATGCAGAGCCTAGATCTGAATGTAATGCTTGAGGTTCAATTGGCCTACAGCTAGAAAGAGACAATGACTAGGATCATCCGGCTCTGAGAAAAAATGTCTTTGCATACGACACCCAAAATGCCATTGAGTTCTTTTGATGCTGTATTGCATTATAAACTTGTATCTAATTTCATGTCTATTATGGCACTAGGTCTCTTTGATTTACTGCTGTCTATGATTCAGGTCTCCAAATTATTTCCCACCAGAACAGTAAATAGGCCAGATCATCAGTTCTAATTCAGAGGAAAAAAGGATGAATAATCATTTTGGAGCTTGTATTTTAACAAGAAATCCTCCACAAGAAGGATGTGGAGAAATTGGAGAGAGTCCAGCGAAGGGCAACAAAAATGATTAGGGGTCTGGAACACATGACTTATGAGGAGAGACTGAGGGAACTGGGATTATTTAGTCTACGGAAGAGAAGAATGAGGGGGGGATTTGATAGCTACTTTTAACTACCTGAAAGGTGGATCCAAAGAGGATGGATCTAGACTATTCTCAGTGATAGCAGATGACAGGACAAGGAGTAATGGTCTCAAGTTGCAGTGGGGGAGATTTAGGTTGGATATTAGGAAAAACTTTTTCACTAGGAGGGTGGTGAAACACTGGAATGCGTTACCTAGGGAGGCGGTGGAATCCCCTTCCTTAGAAGTCTTTAAGGTCAGGCTCGACAAAGCCCTGGCTGGGATGATTTAGTCATGGTTCGGTCCTGCTCTGGGCAGGGGGTTGGACTAGATGACCTCCAGAGGTCCCTTCCAACTCTGATATTCTATGATTCTAAGTTGAACCTCATTTTATTTTTTCCTTTTATCTAATATTTCAGCAGTCCTGGCCGCACTCTTACTGGCAACTCCCAAGTGTGTCATCTGTGAGTTTCATTGGTGTTATATCTCCTCTTGTTGAACATTTACTAAGGTGTTAAATAAAATAGGATCAGCACTGATCCTTCTGATACCTCACTAGTCATCTCTTCACATTTTAATACATTACCATAAACATTTTTATGGTCCTTCAATTTATGTATCAGTATTTTAATCCAAGCCAATGTGAATTAATGTTGCAAGACACTGTATTTAATCTTTCACTAAAATCCCAAACCATGTATATTACATCCACTGTATATAGATTTACTATGCAGAGTTCATAATAAGTAGGTGTTCAGTGGATGACAGAATGTAAATGTATTCGCTTCTGAATATGTCTAATGGTTGTCAGTAAAAAAAGAATTTCAAATTAAAAGTCTTTCCCCACTGATTTTCTCTTTATATCCCTCTTCATTTTCCACTTGCCATCTTGAAACTTCTGTATAGTTCATGCCAGCTCTTTGTATAAATTTCCTTTCTTGAGAAATGGTATAGGTATTGTGACCAAAACTACCCCTTGATTTAGGCCCCACATGCTCTTGTAATAATCTTTGTACAAAATATGCTTTCTGAGATATCATTCGGAAACAACTCACTTATCAATATCATAGTGAAATATATGTAGCAAAATTATATGTAAAGTTATGAATTCCCCTACATGAAGTTATTAGCACATGTTCAAAATCAGACAGCCCTACCTATTACGTTATCTATCACTTAAGATGACAAAGGCACTAGCACCTTTGGGCCTCTTGAAGAGATCCTGACCGAGGAGAGGGTCAGTCATCATCTTGCTCGAAGTCTATGGGTGAGAAATGGCATCGTAAACAAAGCCTTGAACCAAAACTTGATAGATTGAGTTTGAGACTTTTAGGTGCATGTTTTCACTTTTATTTGTGGTAACCATTTATAACTTTCTCTCTTATTCTTGAATTCCCTTGAAATCCTGTCTTCTTTTGTTAATTAACTTGTTTTATTTTTAATCTAAATTAGTCCAGTGCTGTGTTTAAACTGAACTGTTTGTTACTTTAAGTGGAGTAATCAAACTGTTGAATAGTGACTCCTCACAGGGGTAACACACCTTACTATCTGAACTGTCCAGTAGAGGGCTGAACATTGCAGAACATGTTTTTGGGAAAATCTGGGACAGAGTGTGCTGGGAGTGTGCTCCCCTCTTCATGGAAAGCACTGGCCTCTCCCTGCAGCTCCCAGCTGTTCCTCCTACCTTTGCTTCTCCCAGCATGGGGCAGCTCGCAGTATGCCATCTCAGCTGTCTCACAGGTGTTACCCCAAAATGTGGCCCCCCAAGCACCCCAATAGTGGCCTGTTTGTAACTGTAAACCAATTATCAATTTGGCCTGCTTCAAGGAGTAACAGCAGGTGGCCTGCCCTAGAGTAATTGCCAGGGTTTTACCAGGAGTTTGTCTCTAACCCTCAGAGGACTGACTCCACAGAGCAGACTAGTTTTGTTAACCCATGAGAAGACACAGATAACAGCCTTCTGCTCAAAGGATTAAACACTTAAAAATAATTCTTCAAAAACAAAATAACATTTATTCAAAGAAAATAATCAGTTAGTCTTATCAAGAAAGAATACACTAAAATACAGGACACACAGCATTTAGGAATCATACACATAGGCTACACAGATCATATAGCAGATACATTGCATAATATGGCACACATTGATCCCCTCATACATGTGTATAAAACCTTAATACAATGCTATTAAATCTATTACAGTGTAACAGAGATTTCCATACATATGTATAAAGCAACATTACAATGTTATACCTTAAAGAAAGCTAAACAATAACATTCTATAAGTGATGCTTATTCATTCATAAAATGGGTGAAGTACAAATCCATTCAAACGCAGGCATCCACCTTTATTTACAATCATACTCATGCATTCCTTATAATTAAAAAGGAATTATATACTTACTTTCCTTCTTTATAATCCCTCTGTACTATCTCAAGAGTCCTTCTGTTCTGTCAGCTACTGCTGCTTCTTCACTGCTAACTCTTGCTCTTCTCTTGCTACCTTCTTGCTTTGCTCCTGCTTGCTCTCTTCCACTTATACACACACCCAAGCCTGTCAGCTCTCTGCCTTATATACAATTTTTGGCCTTCTTTGATTGGTTGCTTTCTCAATTCCAGCTATTAGCATGGATCTTTCCCATGGGGTGATACCTGCTTAGCCAATCAGCTTTACTTGTCATTTTTGCTGCTAGTTGAGAAGTTTCTCCTCACCCCTCCGTTCAGACATTTTGGAGTTAGCTCAGCCCCGCCTTGCTGAACTTTATTTCACCATAATCTTCTGTCTGCCATTGGTCAATTCAGTCCAAATCCTCTATTTTAGATTTCTATCTATAAACTATTATTTCTTATCAAAAGCCTTAAATCTGAAATGAACTACATTTCTATACATGTTTAAGCATTATGACACCGTCACCACCTTTGTTATGTTAATTGGGAGAGATGATTTCTACAATGTTTTCTGCCCCATCTTTGGATGTTTAGAGTTGCCTGGCCTGACTGCTTTCCATGGTACTGTTGATTTCCTTACACAGCAAAAAGCAGCTAAAAGCCTCTTGTATCACAAGGAGCCCAGCTGCATCAAGTGACTGAGCAACCTGGGGGGGAGGAACATGACCCTGCATGCACCCCCCTCCCTTGCATCACCTCTGACTGGAGGATAGCTAATGTAACACCATTTTTTTTTTAAGGCTCCAGAGGCAATCCTGGAAATTACAGGCTGGTAGGCCTAACTTCAGTACCAGGTAAAATGGCTGAAACTATAGTACAGAAAAGAATCAGACACACAGATGAACATCATTTGTTGGGGAAGAGTCAACACGGTTTTTGTTAAGAGAAATCATACCTCATCAATCTATTACAATTATTTGTGGTTGGGGGGGAAGGGGGTCAACAAAGATCTGGATAAGAGTGATCCAGTGGATATCGTTTACTTAGACTTTCAGAAAGCCTGTGACAAGGTCCCTCACCAAAGCCTCTAAAGCGAAGTCATGGGATAAGAAGGAAGTTCATCTCATGGATCAGTAACTGGTTAAAAGATAGGAAACAAAAGGTAGGAAAAAATGGTCAGTTCTCACAATGGACAGAGGTAAATAGCAGGGTTCCCCAAGGATCTGTACTGGGACAAGTGTTGGTCAATCTAATCATAAATGTCCTGGAAAAAAGATAGTAAGTCCAAAAGATAGTAAGATAAGTCCAAAAGAGAATAACTCCAAAACTGACTGTGAAGAGTTACAAAGTGACTCTCAAAACTGGGTGACTGGGTAATAAAATGGCAGATGAAATTCAATGTTGATAAATGCAAAGTAATGCACATTGGAAAACATACTCCCAACTATACACCCAAAATGATGGAGTCCATATTAGCTGTTACCACTCAAGAAAGAGATCTTGAAGTCATTGTGGATAATTTTCTGAAAACATCTGCTCAATGTGCAGTGGCAGTCAAAAAGCAGAAAGAATGTTAGGAACTATTACGAAAGGGATAGATAATAAGACAAAAATATCATAATGCCACTATATAAATCCATGGAATGCCCACACCTTGAATACTGCATGCAATTCTGTTTGCCCCATTTAAAAAAAATGATATATAAGAACTGGAAAAAAGTACAGAGACGGGCAACAAAAATGTTCAGGGGTATGGAACAGCTTCCAAATGAGGAGACATTACAAAGACTGGGACTGTTTATCTTAGAAAAAGAGATGACTTAGGAGGGATATGATAGAGGTCTATAAAATAATCAGCGGTGATGAGAAAGTGAACAAGTGTTTTTACCCCTGCAAATAACACAAGATTCAATGAAATTATTAGGCAGCAGGTTTAAACCAAACAAAAGGAAGTACTTCTTCACACAACTCAAAGTCAACCTGTGGAACTCTCTGCCAGGGGACGCTGTGAAGGCCAAAGGTATAACTTGGTTAAAAAACAATTAGAGAAGTTCATGGAGGATAGGTCCATCAATGACTGTTAGCCAAGATGATCAGGGACTCAACCCCATGGTCTGGATGTCCCTAAGCCTCTCACTGGACTAAGCTGAGATGGGACAAAAGGGAACAGATCACTTGATAAACGCCCTGTTCCATTCATTCCCTCTAAAGCACCTGGCACTAGCTGCTGTCAGAAGACAGGATACTGGGCTAGATGGACCACTGGACTGACCCAATGTGGCCATTCTTATGTTTTAGGAATGAGGCATATACTTTAAATGGGAAATACACCTTTCAGAAACAACCTGAGTTGTTGAAAAATGTGTCAAATTAAACCACATATAACATTTTTCAAGACGCTTTTAGCATTTCTCTCAAATCAGAATTTACATTTTTCTAGGCAGTTTAAGTTCATACTTAACAAATGTATGGTAAATGTAATTTTCAATCATTCCTTAAGCATTTACATCATGTTTAAAATAATTACTCCTCAGTGAATTGTGCACCACTGCATGCACGTAGAATTAATGACCCCCAGAGATTTCTTTGCTTCCTCACAGAAAAATGACTTTCTGACAGGCACGCAAAGGGAACCCACAAAAGCAGTCACGTGCCCCTCCCCAGCAGCACGGGCAAGTCATTTAGGGTGCCCAGAGCAGCCAGTGGATAGGTAAATCACTGGGGGCTGGGGGCCTGGGGATGCCTTAGCCAGGTTCAGGTCAGATGTCCACCCAACTTCCATGCATCCAGACCCCCCTGCACCCAGACTGCCCCCCATCCCATCCCCTGCATCTGGAGTCCCCCAGCACCCAGACCCCCCTGCTGATCCCCAACCACCTTCACCTGAACTGCCCTGCAGAGTCCCATTGGCCCTGCACCCAGAAACACAATGAGCCCCTGACCATGCAGATCCCTCGTGCACCCAGACCCTCCCACCACTGAACCACCCGCACCCAGATTGCCCCACACAGAACCTTTTCAACCCACTCCTGGATTCCCCCCGAGTCTCTAAACAGTTGGATCCTGCCAGGCATAAAATTCTGCCAATTTTGTCAATAAATAAATGTGGAGGCTCAGCACTAACATGGCAGTGGGAAGCACAAGCCACTGGTTGCACAGAGGTGGAAGATCACCCTGCAGCCATTCACCCCCCTGCTCACCACAGACCTCTGGGACAGCTCTGGCCATTGTGCTGTGTCAGGATTGGGTGCAGGTTCACTGAAAAGTCTGAGGGAGGAGTGAATGAGGGGCACATGCTGGGGGGAGACTTGAGGGGGTTTCAGGAAGTCCCTCAAATAGAGGGGAATGGGAAAATGGTATACATGGAACTTGAGGAAGCAGGAATAGAAGAATGGCAGGAGTCCCCGGGGGTGAGCAATAAACTCAACCAACAGAAGCTGTAAATAAAAATCATTTTTCGTTGTTACACATACTAAAAACATAATGGGAAATCACCACATCTATCATCCGCATATTGTAAATCAAATTTAGGTTGGGAGGGAGCTTGTGTAAAATATCACTCGCACTTAAAGTGGCCCCTCAGAAGCCTCGTGTTTGCCATTAACTGATAACGGAATTTATTTAGTCCAGAACAGTATCTGAGGGGCTGGGTTGCCTCCAGTGGGTGGGGCTGGAGCCAAGGAAACGTTCCTTCACATTACATCAGGCAGCAGAAGCCATTTCAAAATAAAACTGTAGCGAGTACATCGATTCCAGGCGCCTGTTGGGAGGCTGCTTCCTCTGACCCAGACTGACTGGCCTCAAAGGGCCGAAGCAGCAGAACGTTGCTAGTCGCCGACTCCACAAAGCCCAGGCAAACCGCCAGGAAGCGGGGCACATGCACCGCCGCCGCCGCTCCGCACGGGGATCCTGGGCGGGCCGCCTGGCACCCGACAGACTGCCCCCCCCCCCCCCCGGGCCTTAAGCAAGAAGCTTAGGGGGGCAACGCCCGGATGCAGCGGCTCATTGCCGCCCCGCAGCCCAGCTCACGGACCCTCCCCTTGCTCAGGCCCCGGGGGCTCCAGCGCCTGCCGGGCCCCGCACGTGCCACAGCTCGCGCAGGACCCCGGCCAGTCGCCCACTCCCTGCGCGCGCGAGGGAGGGGCGGGGGCGCGGAGGACTTTGCCAGGACCTCCTCTGTCGCAAATCGTGTGCCTCGTTCCAACGCGAGCACACTGCACGTGCGCCGGGTGGGGGTGGGAGGGGCCACGAGACGCGGGAGCGCCGTCTGTCCTCGCGCACCGACCCCGTTGTGAGGCGCGCGAGCCCGATCCCGAGTGGAACGGCGCAGAGCGGCGCATCGTGTTAATTCTGTCTCGCCTCTTGACGCGTCCCACGCGTGCGCGACTCGAGCTCCCGATGTCGGCGTCCTCCCAGCGGGCAGGAAGCGAGATCTCGCGAGGTTTCGACCTGGCGAGGGCGGCGTGGGGCCGGGGAGCGTCTCTCGGTTCGTTGGCGCCGAGTTGGTAGAACAATAGGCGCGTCGGCGGCGGCCAGCGCGTGCAGGGAGAAGCGGTGCGGGGGCCTCCCCAGCGCCCTTCCCTGGCCCAGACCCGCGCGGGGCTCTGACGTTAGGAGCCAGCGGCGGCGGCGGCGGCGCGTCCTGTCCTGCCTCCGCGTGCGGGGGCGGCGGGTCCCCCCCCCCCAATTATGACCCCCTCGGGCTGGGGGGCTGCGCTGTGGCCTGGGGGGAATCTCCCCTCTCCCCGCTGGTCACAGGGCGTCTCCGAGCGGACTTTGAGACTGTGACAGCCCCGCTCAGACTCGGGTTATTTTTTCCTTCCCCCCCCCCCCCCCGTGCGTGTATTGCGCGGAGCCGGCTTTAGGGGAAATGGTGCCCTGGGCCCCCCCGCGGGCTCCCCGCCCTCCGTCGCCCCTAGCCCCTGCACCGCCTCTTGCGCCCGCGCGGGGAACCTGGGGTGGATGCACGGAGCAGCGGGCGTTGCTGCTGGCTGCCCTCTAACGGCTGCTTCCGCCCACCCCGCGGGGGCGGGGGGAGAGCGAGAACATCAGGGCTCCCTCCCTGCAGCCCAGGTCACTTCCCCACCTGGCTGCCGAAGAGAAGGGCAGAGAGCAGCGGCTCCTGGTGCTCGCCTCACAGCCCAGATGGGGAAAGTGACCTAGATGCAGGGGGCCCTTGCTGTTGCTCCTCGTTCTCCCCATCACAGTCCCCGAGGGGAGCATGAAGAAAAGGAGTACTTGTGGCACCTTAGAGACTAACCAATTTATTTGAACATAAAGCTTTCGTGAGATACAGCTCACTTCATCGGATGCATCCGATGAAGTGAGCTGTAGCTTTTCTTTTTGCAGATACAGACTAACAGGGCTGCTACTCTGAAACCTGTCATTATGCAAGGGGAGCATGGAGGAACATGGTGCGGGAGCCATATCTGTGTGTCATTGCTCGCCTCCGCTCCCCCATGTTCCTCTGCTGGGAGGAACCGGGGAGAAATCTGGGCGCCCCTCACACATGGTGCTCTCCTGCCACCCAAGAGGAGTTTCTGACACTACACCAGCAGCGCGCACCTCTGCTCTGCTGCACGGCACCCCCTTGACCACTTGCACTCTGGGTAGTCACCCAGGTTCCCCTCTTCCTCCTCCGCCCCAAGGCTGGGCCTGGTATTGGGTGACGCTGCATAGGCAGTTACACAGTTTCTCTTGCATAGTCAGTGCAGGTGTTTGAGGCAATAACAAATCACTCCAAAATTCTAAAAATAAAATGAATGTGATTGGACAACAGACTACATTGGAAAGGGCACTCATGGGCAGGTGTAGTGACTTATCCCTCCCATTTGAGCTGCCTTTCACTCCCATTTGAAATTGACTGCATTTCAAGATGATGCTTTCCCTTTATGATCGTGGATTATCAGGATCTGACAGTGTTTTATTTGAAGTGGAAGTCAAGGCAATCTTCCCTCCTACATTATCTTTTTTTTTTTTTTTGACACTTAGCATTAATTAACTTCCAGACAAGGAATGCATTTTCAGTTCTTCTATGTAATTGTCTCGAGCGTGTATTTATAATGATGTAGCTGTGTTGGTTTCTGGCAGGGCCAGTGGAGCCCTCCCAAAAGTCTTGGGGCCAGGGGCCCCTGCCTCTTCCGGCCGAGCTGAAAGCCAGAGTGGGCCGGGAGCTGGGAACCCTCCACCTACTCTGGGCGGGGGGCCGCAGAGCAGAGACACAGGCCTGGGACTGCTCTCCACCCCCTACCCTGGACAGGTGGAAGGTCCGTGGCATGGCATCCAACAGCTGCCCAGGCTCCCCACTGGCTGCCAACAGGGGGCAGAGAGATGGGGTGGGGGCAGGTCCATGGCAAAAAGGGGATGGGCTAGGCCCATCCACTTTCAAAAAGTTCCAGGATATTTGAAAGACAAGGCAGGTGAGGTAATATCTTTTGTACCAACTTCTGTTAATAAAAGAGACACGGTTACACAGTTCTTGAGCTCGAAAGTGTGTCTCTTCCAGCAACAGAAGTTGGCCCAATAAAAGGTATTACCTCACCCACCTTCTTTCTCTAGAGCTTGTATTGTCACTTGCAAAATATGGCCCAATCCTGCAATCTAATCTGTGCAAGCAGAGTCCTTATAGATCAGTTTGATGATGTGTTACTGATTACCTTCTACATGGCTCCCATTGTATGGTAAGGGCCTTGACATACAGCTTTTTTTTTTATTGTCATTCAACTTGATTTTGGCTTTCTGTGTTTTCCACCAGATATTTTAAATATTATTAGTGGATGATGGGACATTTCTCTTGCATAACCTTGTAATGTCCAACAATACACTCATCTGGTGGTGGCGTAACTACCTCATTCATTACAAGTCTGCGGCTGTAAAATGATCCTGCTCTGAGCACATCCATTCATTGTTACACCATCTGGATTCAAGGGCTACTTTGTAGAGGAATGTGGGCCACTAAACACATGTGTAGCATCCAAAGGCAATGGCCTTCATTGAAAGAGCATGGACTGCATGGTAGCATATTTTTCAAAATTCACCAGTTTTGGACGGGTGTTCTGGGTTGCTGCCATGTAAGAGCCACACATGTTAAATCCACATATAAAGTAAGTATCTACTTAATTTATTTTTTCTATGGTATAGGTATTCATGGTACTCTTTCAACAAGACCAGATTCCTTCAACTAGAGTTTACTGTCTTAGGGTTTGATGAATTGAGGACTACTCGCATAAGGGTTTGCAGGTTTGGACACTAACTCAGAAAAATGACCGGACTAAGGGGTAGAGGTAGGGAAGTAACAGAAGATATGTAACTTGCCATATAGGTTTCTTGTTGTTCTTCTAGCTTTGTTAAGAGGAAAATAAAACCTCTGTGTAGTTTTAGTAAAAATGAGATGATTACAGGTGGAAGACTAGCTGAAAGAAATAAGTGTTTAGGAGAGACTTGCAGGAGGGCATGAACTGAGGTGATTTGATTTACTGAATACGGGAATTAGTCCTCATGTGTGGGGGGGATGAGGCATGAAGACCAGAAAAAGAGGTTAAAGGATTTGGTAAGGTAGGATTAGAGCATAGAATTTGAGTATGACTATGGAAGGTATGCAAGGAGAAAAGCCTAAGGCTGTGGAAACATGATTGAAGCAGTGGACAAGATCATTTATGAAATATAAACTTAATCTTGGTGTTTGCACATCATGTTCTACACATACTGCTTGTAAGTGGCGTAGTCTACTACAGTGGTTCTCAAACTAGGGCCTCCACTTGTTCAGGGAAAGCCCCGGGGGGCCGGGCTCTTTTGTTTACCTGCTGCATCTGCAGGTTTGGCCGATCGCAGCTCCCTCTGGCCACGGTTTGCCGCTTCAGGCCAATGGGGGCTGCGGGAAGGGCGGCCAGCACATCCCTCGGCCTGTGCCGCTTCCCACAGCCCCCATTGGCCTGGAGCAGCAAACTGCGGCCACTGGGAGCTGCGATCGGCCGAACCTGCGGGCACGGCAGCTGAACAAACTGGCCCGGCCCGCCAGGAGCTTTCCCTGAACAAGCAGCGCCCCTAGTTTGAGAACCACTGGTCTACTGTACTTAGTTTTAGACATTTACTTAGATCAGTTTCAGCTTTGAAAGTGTAAATTACTGCATGCTGTTGTTTATTATAAATAATAGCATATTATATATTATGGAAGAGTGTTACACTGTACAAATATGTAAATGACATGGAGCTTTTATTCATCTTTCTAAGGAAAACATGCCCAGCTAGTTTTAAAAAGCACATCGTAATTTTTCACAGCATTATTTTAAATACTTCAGAAAAAAAATAAGCTGAGATTTTCCTGCAACCATTTCTTTTATTCTTTCCTTCAAAAGATTAACCTTTGATTGCCTTAATATGGGTGTCCCAGGTACAGAATGAATGGCTGATAATGGACATGGCAACCGCTGTTGGTGCTAAGAAAGTTAAAACAGCCTATGGGAAAGGGCCCAAAGCAACATATGATGAAAGACAACTCAAGATGGAAGGTATTTAATACTTTTGTTCTCAGTTAAACCCCAAATATCTTGTTTTTTTCATCAAATTACTGTATAATATAGAGTTAAGTATTTTGTAAAAAAAACCCAAAAAACCCCCACAACATACAAGAATTTTTTATTGCTAATAAAAAAGAGTTTTATATTTTTTCCACAGTGCACTAAATAATAATTATTATGGTTCACTGTGGTACATTCTGCAATTTAAAAAATAAATTTTATTCAACCAATACACTATTGGTCCAATCCAGTTGAAGTCAGCAGAACTCTTTCTGTATACTTTATTGGGAATTGGCTGATGATTTAGAAGAAGCTGAAACGGTCTACCAAATGACAAGGATGCAATCTGGTATTATTTTGTAGTTCTTTACTCCATAACTTTAGCTTGTATGTTGGTAGCATGAGGTGACTTAGTAATGGAGTCTTTGTGTGAGCTTTGGGCTCAATCAGAAGCCCATTGAAATCAATGGAAGGACTCTCTTTGACCTCAGTAGTTTTTGAATTAGAGCCTCTGCGTTTGATACAGCTCACCACTTGGGGCTTTTGTGGTTTTGAAGACACACCAAAGGAAGACTCTCATAAGTATTTACTCCTATCTGATTTCTTGATGCTTATTAAGTTGATAGTTATTTTACAATCCCTGGAAAGCTGCCCCAGTGTGAATATAAATTTGTGAATACCTTGCATCTCTTCTTTCATGCCTTCGCGTATTTTCTCAAGATAAAGTCCAAGTTAAATTGTAAGCTTGTTTATTGAACTAGCAATGCATGGTAGCTAACCATCCAGCATGCTAATGTAATATTTTAAGTCTTTTCATTTAGTGCAAATATTTATCGTGTCTCATCTAAACTGCTTGATAGCTCTCATTCAGTATATTTTTGTTCATAAAAATGGCCCATTTGTTGGCAGTTCCTTTGTTAATTCTCGTTAAAAATTTTGGTGAAATAAGTCTATAGCAAATGTTAGGCTGTGGGTTGTTATTTTTAAAATATTTTTTACCATTATTTGTGTAACAGTATTTCCCAGAAGCCCAACAGAGATAGAGGCACCATTGTGCTAGCTGCTGTACATACACATGTAAGAGACAGCCCTGCCCTCAAATGTTTAGTGTGTAAAGTTACATGTCCTGCAGTACTTGCAGACTCAATGAGTGAGCAAACATTCTTCATCCACTCACATGTATTGCATTGCAGGATTAGGGCCTAAATAGACAAGACAGATTAAGAGAAGAAATACCAACTACATAGAAATTGATTTTTCTTTGGCACTTAAAATACATTTCCAGTTCAAATGAGTTTGCACACATAAGTAGCTGCATCTTCAGTTCTTTTTACACTTCATTCAAGGTCTCTGCACATCTTTAAATAACAGTTCTATGGAACACTTAAGAAGGCTCGTGGCAGTAGGAATTCAAGCAGTTCCTTTATGCCACTGACATTGGACTCTGTCTGCTTGACAGCCTTTTATTTGCAGCACTGGAATTTTGAACTAGTGACCACCTGTATTGGTCAGTGGTCCAGTGTAATCAGCAAACAGGCCGGGTAAAATTGTTGCTGTTCTTATAAAGGAAGCTTTAAATGGTTGTGGGGGAGGGGAGTTGTGGGGGAAGGATTAGTTTTAAATTTGAATAGGTTTGATACATAGATATTTTGGGACAGAGGAAAGGGGACAGAACTTTAAAAAACAAAGGCTTAGTCATGAGTGTTTTTCATTTTACCTACTCCAATACTACAAATTTATAAATACCCTTATGTTCTTTGGCTTTCCTCTAACCAGATCTGTACCCTAGGGACCTTGTTATGGTACATTGTAGAATTCTCTGTGCCCTTGCCCACCTGTTCAGAATGTCAGATTTGTCATTTCTTTGGGACCCTTTCTCGTTACCTAAGTTGGTGCAAAGGTGCTGGTATACTGGTGTAAGCCTGTTCCAAAAAAATATCCCTTGTAAAGAAGACGCCTTCTTCAAGGCATAGAGTTTGCTCTGTCTGCTCTGTTCTTGCTTCACAGAAGATGCAGGAAGGATGTATGAGACATGGGTGATCCAGAGGCGGGAAGGACTGATTTGAGAGTGGTAGGGTCTATGGCCTAGGTAAGCTTGTCTCCTTGTCTTTACGATGGCCCATAGGCATTCTGTATAACAGGGGCACCAGTTAGGGCAGCCCTTGGGATTGCCCTAGTTTGTGCCATGTGGCAAACCAGCCCCTAGAAGTCTCTGAACAGGGGAGGTGAAGCTGTCAAAGAATCAATCCTGAAGCACTTGCATGAGAGGAAAGTGATCAGGAACAGCCAGCATGGATTCACCAAGGGAAGGTCATGCCTGACTAATCTAATAGCCTTTTATGATGAGATTACTGGTTCTGTGGATGAAGGGAAAGCAATGGATGTATTGTTTCTTGACTTTAGCAAAGCTTTTGACACGGTCTCCCATAGTATTCTTGTCAGCAAGTTAAGGAAGTATGGGCTGGATGAATGCACCATAAGGTGGGTAGAAAGCTGGCTAGATTGTCGGGCTCAACGGGTAGTGATCAATGGCTCCATGTCTAGTTGGCAGCCGGTATCAAGTGGAGTGCCCCAAGGGTCGGTCCTGGGGCCGGTTTTATTCAATATCTTCATAAATGATCTGGAGGATGGTGTGGATTGCACTCTCAGCAAATTTGCGGATGATACTAAACTGGGAGGAGTGGTAGATACGCTGGAGGGGAGGGATAGGATACAGAAGGACCTAGACCAATTGGAAGATTGGGCCAAAAGGAATCTGATGAGGTTCAATAAGGATAAGTGCAGGGTCCTGCACTTAGGACGGAAGAACCCAATGCACAGCTACAGACTAGGGACCGAATGGCTAGGCAGCAGTTCTGCGGAAAAGGACCTAGGGGTGACAGTGGACGAGAAGCTGGATATGAGTCAGCAGTGTGCCCTTGTTGCCAAGAAGGCCAATGGTATTTTGGGATGTATAAGTAGGGGCATAGCGAGCAGATCGAGGGATGTGATCGTTCCCCTCTATTCGACATTGGTGAGGCCTCATCTGGAGTACTGTGTCCAGTTTTGGGCCCCACACTTCAAGAAGGATGTGGATAAATTGGAGAGAGTCCAGCGAAGGGCAACAAAAATGATTAGGGGACTGGAACACATGAGTTATGAGGAGAGGCTGAGGGAGCTGGGATTGTTTAGCCTGCAGAAGAGAAGAATGAGGGGGGATTTGATAGCTGCTTTCAACTACCTGAAAGGGGGTTCCAAAGAGGATGGCTCTAGACTGTTCTCAATGGTAGCAGATGACAGAACAAGGAGTAATGGTCTCAAGTTGCAGTGGGGGAGGTTTAGATTGGATATTAGGAAAAACTTTTTCACTAAGAGGGTGGTGAAACACTGGAATGCGTTACCTAGGGAGGTGGTAGAATCTCCTTCCTTGGAGGTTTTTAAGGTCAGGCTTGACAAAGCCCTGGCTGGGATGATTTAACTGGGAATTGGTCCTGCTTTGAGCAGGGGGTTGGACTAGATGACCTTCTGGGGTCCCTTCCAACCCTGATATTCTATGATTCTATGATTCTTCCCTCTGTTCCTACAACAACACTAATGCCTTGTCTACACTGCCACTTTACGGTGCTGAAACTTTCTCATTCAGGGGTGTGAAAAAAACACCCCCTGAGAGCTGCAAGTTTCAGCTCTGTAAAGTGGCAGTGTAAACAGTGCACCATTGCTGGGAGCTACTCCCCTCATGGGGGTGGTATTTTTTACAGCGCTGGTGCTGCGACTACACAGCCACTTTAAAGCGCTGCCGTGGCAGCACTTTAATGTCCTAGTGAAGACATACCCTAAGATGGATCTGCACTTAAGTCACGTTTACCTGTTTCTGCATCCCTTAAATGCACAATTATGTTCTCTTTGAAAACATTGGCAAGCAACAAATATCTGATGTTCCCAGATACAACAGTCAACGCCAAATTCAATGTAGATTAAATAGGGGAGGTATTTATTAATTTACAGACTAAAGAGGAAACAAAAAAGTTACATAAAGTGTAAATACTTTATCTTGGAAACTAAAATAAGATTCTGAAAGTTGCCACTAAGGTTATGGAGAAATGTAGAGGAAAATAGACCCTCCCAATGAGCTCCATGACAGACCACAGCTTTTGGTTTTAGTTAGTCTGTATCATTTTTTCCTCTCTCTTTTTCTACATCCCTGCACTTCAAAAAGCATCAGTGTCACCATTTCAGTACACACTAGGCTTAGATTATCTCTTACATATGTAGGTGTTACCAAAAAAAGCTGCTCTGATTTCAGAACAAATCTTATTTTGCTCTCTCCCTGCTACACTTTCTTCTTAAAATACACTTTCTATGGCATTTATTTTTTCTTTGTATTGTCTCAACAATTCTACATAAAATATTCATATATATTCTCCAGTTACTTTTCTCACATATCACTTAATTTGCTTATTATACAGCTAGTTGGTTTACAGTGTATCTCATCTTTCTTGAAATAGCCATCTATTATTTTGTAAATTACAGATTCTATATATTCCCCCACAAAAAAAATAGAGATAAGGTAGGAAGTGTTTTTTCAGTGAATTCTAATTAACACCATCTAAACGATAAACTTTTTTTTTTTTTTAAAGAAGGTCTTACACTTTAGACAAAAAATCTCCCATACATTAATGATTCATTTCTGTGTTACCTGATCCAGTCTGTATGGAAGACATTCAACATACAAGTTTAAACAAAGTACAGACTTCAATGTATAAAATATATCAAACTGTCTGTTTCTTGAAAGTATTCTGCTGCTTTTTCATAGACTTTCAAGAAGAGCTTTTCAGGTATTTTTAAACCTGTATACAAAGAGGAAATCTTTCTCCTCTTCCTGTTTTTAATCCGTACTAAATGAAGGATTTAACCTTAATCCTTTAACATAAAGGATTTAACCTTCTGTTAGGGGCTTCTCTTTCGGAATGCTTTATTCTTCTGATCATTCATCACATGACCATATGAAGCCCTGAAACCTGTACTGTACACAAAGGATGTGTTAGAGGCATGCAAACTAAATTTGGGAAAACAAAGAGTCTTAATGCCTAGAGAATTCAAATATTCCTTTAGGTAATGAGTTAATGAGGATCAAACAAATCTGTCCATAGTGACTGTGTAACTGTCACGCTTCACCCCAAATTCTTCAGTGATATTATGATATAATTATGACATAGTTCTGATGTGTTTTATGCAAGATAAGTCATGTTAGATGTCATTGGAAAGGTTATGATCTGCTGAATATGATTATCCTATTTGTATGCATGTATCATTTTTGTATCTGAAGTTAAGAATATTGATTATGTATCTGTATTACAAAAGTGTTTATACCTGGGGAACGCTCACTATTTCATAGATATTTAGGTCAGAAGGGACCATTATGATCATCTAGTCTGACCTCCTGCACAGCGCAGGCCACAGAATTTCACCCACCACTCCTGCATGAATATTTAGCTACCAAAACCATCTTATCCCATCATAACATCTCCTCCATAAACTTATCGAGTTTAATCTTAAATCCACTAAGCAAGAGGCTCTCAGTCTAGATGGCCCATTCAGGTTAATGAGCCATTAGGAGAAAACAATAGGTCTTAGAAGAAGCTTATCTCCCACCTGGGGGCCTTCCTGGGGACACTACAAACAGCCTCCGAGTGATGGCTGCTGTGACACTATAGGGACATGTGATCAGGTCACCTGGTGCTGGTCTGAATCTTGGGATGTCAAGGTTCCTCCCCCACTCTGAACTCTAGGGTACAGATGTGGGGACCTGCATGAAAAACCTCCTAAGCTTATCTTTACCAGCTTAGGTCAAAACTTCCCCAAGGTACAAAATATTCCACCCGTTGTCCTTGGACTGGCCGCTACCACCACCAAACTAATACTGGTTACTGGGGAAGAGCTGTTTGGACGCGTCCTTCCCCCCAAAATACTTCCCAAAACCTTGCACCCCACTTCCTGGACAAGGTTTGGTAAAAAGCCTCACCAATTTGCCTAGGTGACTACAGACCCAGACCCTTGGATCTTAAGAACAATGAACAATCCTCCCAACACTTGCACCCCCCCTTTCCTGGGAAATGTTGGAATAAAAGCCTCACCAATTTGCATAGGTGACCACAGACCCAAACCCTTGGATCTGAGAACAATGAAAAAGCATTCAGTTTTCTTACAAGGAGACTTTTAATAAAAATAGAAGTAAATAGAAATAAAGCAATCCCCCCTGTAAAATCAGGATGGTAGATATCTTGCAGGGTAATTAGATTAAAAAACATAGAGAACCCCTCTAGGCAAAACCTTACGTTACAAAAAAGATACACAGACAGAAATAGTTATTCTATTCAGCACAATTCTTTTCTCAGCCATTTAAAGAAATCATAATCTAACACATACCTAGCTAGATTACTTACTAAAAGTTCTAAGACTCCATTCCTGGTCTATCCCTGGCCAAGACCCAGCATACAGACAGCCACAGACCCTTTGTTTCTCTCCCTCCTCCCAGCTTTTGAAAGTATCTTGTCTCCTCGTTGGTCATTTTGGTCAGGTGCCAGCAAGGTTACCTTTAGCTTCTTAACCCTTTACAGGTGAGAGGAGCTTTCCCCTGGCCAGGAGGGATTTCAAAGGGGTTTACCCTTCCCTTTATATTTATGACATGGGATATCAGTGTTTTTCTACTGATTGGCATGGGGGAACCAAGCTTTGAAACAAAGAGTTCCCCGCCATATAAAAAAGCTATATAAGGCAGGGGAGTGACATCACTGTGGTTCTTCTCTGACTCCCAACCAAAGTGACTCCTGGAAACACCTGAGGAACCAAGACTGAACTGGGGGAAGTGCTGGACCCAGGCTAAAGGGTTTTTAGCCTGTGAACGGAACACCTGGGGATTCCAAGCTGTAAACTAATGCAGCTTGCCCCTTAAGAAACAGCAGCCTGCATGTACCCTCACTTGGGGTGAGAATTTGCTATTCATATCCGATCTATGTAGTATATTTAAGCTTAGTTTGCGGTTTTTGTTTATTTGTTCGGTTATCTGCTTTGATCTGTTTGCGGTCCCTTATAATCACTTAAAATCTGTCTTTTGTTGTTAATAAACTTGTTTTTGCTTTATCTAAAACCAGTGTGTGGGAGTCATAACTGGGGCAGAAAACTGTTGTGTATTCCTCTCCACACTGAGGGAGGGGACGAATTTCATGATCTTATGCTGTAAAGTTCCCTGTGCAGCGCGAGATGGTATTATTTTGGGTTTACAATCCAGAGGGGGTGCGTGCCTGAGTAGCTGGGATGTTCCCTAGCTGGCACCTTCCCATGTAGGGGCTGGACACAGCGTCTGAATGTAACTGCAGCTGAGTGTGTACCTACCAGTATGTGTGCTGGTGAAAGTGCAGGTTGATCACAGCAGCACAGTATAAAGCACAGTATTCCCTCCTGGGGTGCCACCTGGAACTGGGGTACCACCCAGGGCCAGGGAGGCTCAGTGGTACCCCAGTTCCAGGTGGCACCCCAGGGGGGAATCCATCACTGTAACTTTATGTGAACATATGTTTGAGAAGCACACTGAGGTTTAACAACCTTATTATTGTAGTAACATTGGCATGCCTTGGCACCCTCAGATAAATTTACCTTTAAAATGCAATATATTCAAAGAGAATTAGTTTTATAGCTTTTATTTTTGCATGATTTACAAGTCCAGTCCAAACATACTGAAGAAGTTGTATGAAATAAGTGGATTATATAGAGAAAAAATACATAAGCTAATTACTGGGTTTTGGTAGTGCAAAGAGGAAGATAATTTACAAAGGAAATTTAAAGATATAGTTAATTAGAGTAACAAATCTGTTCTCATTAGGCATTCGTCTAGACCTTTGTGTTTTAGGAGCTAAAGGTATCTTGAGGCTGGGAGAGTAACTCGAACAATATGATCTAGCTTTGTTCTCCATTCCCTTTTAACACTCATTTCCTAATCCTTTGCTGAAGGTCTGAGATCATAAGAGTGAGGCCTTCTGTGGCATACTTTGCTTATTTTTTTATTGCTTATTTTAACTATCTTCCATACAGTATATGGCTTTTATGATCAGCAATAGCAGAATCTTGCAAGTTTCTGGAGGTATGTAAGAAGTTAGATCTTTAGGGTTTTGTCTACTCAAGATAAATTTGGGGAAATTTTTTTTCTCTCTAATATTGCTGCAGGTTCAGTTGAGCCCATGGTAAAACTGGTGGGAATTTTGTTTTTAAAATTCCCTTGTATAAACACAGCTTTGAATTTAAGGGTTCTAATAATATTGCTTTGGACTCTTGTCCTCCCTAAAGCTGAGAGTAGACTCAATCCTGTAAAAGATTTCAGATTCCTTTAAAAACAACAAGGAGTCTGGTGGCACCTTAAAGACTAACAGATTTATTGGGTCATAAGCCTTCGTGAGGAAAAACCCACGATGCATCTGAAGAAATGTTTTTTTTACCCACAAAAGCTTATGCCCAAATAAATCTGTTAGTCTTTAAGATGCCACCAGACTCCTCGTTGTTTTGTGGATACAGACTAACACACCTACCTCTCTGATACTCAGATTCCTTTGTTACACATTGGGCAATTGAACTCTAGTTAACGCTGTGTTTAATATTAAGTGCTCTAGATGCCATGCTAAGCATTAACGTAGGCAGATGCCCTGATCCTGTAAACACTTACGTACTTGCTTAACTTTACTTCTTTGAGTAGTCCCATTGAAATCAACGTGTGGTGGTTTTTGTTTTACTTTTTTTAAAACTATAGTTTGTGTCTCTTTTGTCTTCTCACAAATGCAACTATAACATGTGTTTTCTTTTCTCTGAATAAGAAATGCCTTTTACAGAAATTTGTCTCTGCATTATTGGATGCTGATGGTAGCATTTCTAAAGTAAATTAATTCCAATAATGAAAGGGAAAAATGTGTTTTTCCAAGAGGACTATTTTAGAGTCAGTACTGCGCATTAAAAGTGAATATGATGACCAGATGTAATTACCTACAATTCGGAGCAATTTTAACCATGTCAGCCAGCAGCAATATGGGTTTAAACTGTACCAATCCATCAAACAGTTCTGGAAAATGACTAGAATCATTTATTTTATTTTTTTTAAAGTTGTCTTTACTAAGTAGCCAAATATGGGAAAACATATCTACTCAATATATTGTGTTAAACTTTTTAATTTAACAAAGGAATACAACATTTATAAAAACACTTTATTAATATCTTATTGTGGATAAAAGTAATTTTCCAGTTGGAACAATAGAAATGGAGCAGTATTTGACGAAGCAGCATTTTGAACACAATTTCCCTGAAATTCAAAGATGCTGTGCACCTACAAGCTCCTGTTGAATTAATTGGGGGTTGAAGGTGCTCAGCTCTTTTGAAAATAAGCCAGCTGTTTTTAGATATTCTGCTTGTGTGTGCTATATAGCAAAAAATAAATGTGTTAAAGCATTTAACTGATCCATCTCCTGATAGCAAAATTTTGTTTCCACAGCAAAAATGAAACATCTCAACCTGTCATTTGCAGCTTGTGGGTTTCTGGGTATATACCACTTGGGGGCAGCATCTGCTCTTTGCAGGCATGGTAAGAAGTTACTGAAGGTTGTGAAGGCTTTTGCAGGAGCTTCTGCAGGATCACTGGTTGCCACAGTTCTGTTAACAATGCCAGAAAACATAGAGGTAATTGAAAAGTAACTAATCCATTTAGAATGTAGCAATTTAAAAAAAAAAAAAAAAAAAACTTAAATTCCTAAAGTAAGGTTTTTAGGCTGGCACTATTTTTATTTGGTTGACTGTTTTATTTTGTGAGTGTTTGTTTGTTATTTTAGTTCTTGTCTAGGAGCAGAGCTCACAACTCTTTGTTTTCCCTAACAAAGAAAGTCTGTGTATATTCCTCATACAGTTTTTAAAAATACTTACCAACTAACGAAGTATGTGCTCAATTTAAATAATAAGATTATATTTTAGCTGTATAATTTTAAAGTCACATATGTATAAAGATTTGTTGATATATGTAAAGTCATACATACACGTGTGCACGCACATACACTATTTGTATCCTTGTAGTTTAGGACAGCAGTTCTCAACCGGGGATCTGTGGCCCCCTGGGGATCCATGAGCCGGTTTCAGGGGGTCTTTGAGCCCCAAGCTCTGGTGCCCTGTGGAGCAGAAGCCCCGAGCCCATGGGCAGAGTTGGTGGGGAGATCAGAGGTGCATTGACCCCCAAACTGCAGTGCCTTAACCGTAGCAGAGCAGTCCCAGCGGCAGCTCCACACACCGCTCTTCCCCAACCCCTGAAGCCCCGCCTCCTAGCCGGGTTGGTGGTGGGAAGTTGGAACTGGGCAGTGTGGGGTGTCTGCTGCTCTGACAGGTTTCATGGAGGAGGAAGTGCAGCGCTCCCTTGTCTTCTCTTGGTGCCCAGGGCTGTGGCTGCTCCTCAGCTCCCAGCTCCTTTTGTACAACCAGTAAGAGCTGCCTGGGCATGGGGATCTCGTTCTGCAGAGCCTTCGGGGAGCAGCGACAGTAGTGGTGTGTGTGTGTGTCTCTTGGCACAGCCCCTAGAACCCCTCTCCCTGCACCCTGAGCAGTTTTCAAACTTTTTGAGCTGAACCCCTTACCCTTTCAGTTATAATTTTTGGTTGCGCCTCCCCCAACCCAGACAAGCTGGGTGGTCTGCCGAGGTGAGTTGGGGATGGAGTTGGTGCTCCCTTCCTGAGCCCTGCTGGCTCTGCCCCACTCCCACCCCAAATAGAAGTCAAACTTCACCTATGCCCGAGGTCCGTGCCCAGGGGCCGGAGCCCCGATGTCCTGCAGGGCAGAAGCCCAGATGGAAGAACCTGAAGCCCAGAGCCCCCAATCCTTACCACCACCACCCAGACTCTGGAGTTTTTGTAGCATGTTGGGGGCAGAAGGGGCTGAGAAAGAAAAAGGTTGAGAAACCTGGGTTTAGGGGACAATATGAGGGAAGTGATGAGTGAGATTTTTGCTGGTGATATGCTTTTAATTTATTAAAGTTTGCTGTAGAGTGGTAATCAGTTTCTGTCCTAGGCTGACAGTCACAGCCAACTGCAGACACTGTTCAGTAAGCATGCACTGCTGTCCTTGTAAGGAAGGAGATATAAGGAACTTACAGGTGCTTTCTTAATTGATTGATATTAGCGCATACAGTTACAGGCTTTGATTCTCTATTTTGTCCAAGGTCTGATTGGGTGGAGTAAAGAGTGGATGATTGAGGGCATGTTTGCAGGAAGCCAGTTATGGCTTTCTGATTCAGGGCCAAGTAGCCCTGCTCAATTTCGGGCTGTCGCTGTGAACTTACACCAATGGAGGATGATGCATGGCAGAGCTCTGCCATTCCCCCTACCTGTCCCACCCAGGCTTTACCCCTCCAAAATATCCCCTCCTCCTTAGGCTGGAAGTGGTGAGGGAGAGAGAGTGGAGCAGCAGAGCTTTCTGATGGAGAGTTCTCTGCAGCAGCAATTCTCCACTACCTCGGCTGCTTGAAGGCCACTTTGCACTTCTTATGCAGCCCAAAGTGGCCTTAGTAGACTGGAGAATCCAACCCAAAATGTAAAAATGAAACTAAATGATCATTCACTGACTACCAGCACAAGCCCAAAAGTTTTGGTTTTGCTCTTTTATTGAAATAAAGTACATATTACATTGTCTGATATTAATGAAATTTTGCATGTACAGATATCATTATATGAATTAGAGAACACTATTTGAGGTCTCTAGCCTTTCTTTACATTTTTAAAAATTAACTTTTTCATCATTCTGTTTCTGTTGCACGAATGGAAAATTATGTGAGCCCTCCAGTGGACAAAATAATACAGTAGAACCTCAGAGTTACGAACACCAAAATTACGAACTGACCAGTCAGCCACAAACCTCATTTGGAACCGGAAGTACGCAATCAAGCAGCAGCAGAGACGAAAAAATAAGGCAAATGCAGTACAGTACTGTGTTAAACATAAACTATGAAAAAATAAAGGGAAAGCAGCATTTTTCTTCTGCATAGTAAAGTTTCAAAGCTGTATTAAGTTATAAACTTTTCAGAGAACAACTATAACACTTTGTTCAGAATTACAAATGTTTCAGAGTTATGAGCAACCTCCATTCCTGAGATGTTCATAACTCAAGGTTCTACTGTATCTCTTAATTTACATGGATGTTACCCAAAGACAGTTCAGTCTTGTGGATAGAATGTGTTTCATTCAAATGTTGCATTTCTATTGAAATTTCTGTTCAACTTTTCTGTCACTGTAATTCTATATTCTTACCATTAGCAAAAAATTCCAACTGAGCCAAACCATGAACAAAGAATGTTACAAAGAACATTCCAACATAGACATATTTGATATCCATAAAAGCAACTTTGTTAGACAAGTTAGGTTTTTTTTCAAATATGGCTAAGTTAGACAAATAATTAGGACTTTCTCCCACCCCTGATTACAGAGATCTTGTGTGGGTTTCTGAATCTGAGGAGAGAGTCTAAAAGTGAGGTGAGCTGTAATTAGTGCTTGGTGAATAATGGATTTTTTCAGTTTGCTGTAAAATTAAAAAAAAAATGAAAAAAAAGTTTTGTTTTGCATTGAAGGGAAAATGTTTTTTGAAAACTTCCTACAAATCAAAATATTCCAGGAATGTCAAAACAAAACATTTCGACCCAAAAATTTCATTTTACTTTCAGGCTTTTTGATTAAAACAAAGGAAAGGAGGACTAGATTCACAACTTTGGTAGTGAAGAAGTGGTGGTGGCTTAGCTCCCTTGTAAGCTTTAGCCCAGTGGTTAGGGCACTCACTTGGGATGTGACACGTGCCAAATGTGATTTTCAAAAGTTCCTAAGCAGGTTAAGCACTTAACTTTCATTAGTTTCTGCATCTTTAGGCATATCAATACTAAGTCACTTTTGCAAATGGAACTTAGGCTCCTAAGTCACACTGATGCTTTTGAATAGTTTAATATCTTATGACCATAACTTTGAGTAGTTGTCAACAGGAGATGTTCTTTTTGATGGCAAAAGTGAATAATTCTTATTATGACTAGATCCTGTCATACAAAACAATAGCCTGTAATACATATTTCAGAGGAACAGCCGTGTTAGTCTGTATTCGCAAAAAGAAAAGGAGTACTTGTGGCACCTTAGAGACTAAATGAACAGGTGATTTGGAATTGGTAATGCCCTATAGAGCGCAATTTGTCAGTAGTTCCTATCTGATATCTGTTTGACCTGTGAGAAATAAGTTGGTCTCAGACATGTTATAGTGAAGATTTGTTTCTAGTACAAATCTATCACAGTTGGCATTTAATTCACACATATGTTGCCAGTCTATACAGAGAGCCTGAGTAGGGAGACTAAATTTTCCTCGGGCACTTAGGTGGGCCAGATTTAAGACACATGCAAGGTATGGGAAAGTTTTACTGCTGCCAATGGTATATATCTCTTCTGTGGATAGCATGCCTTCTGTTTTCAGGGCTGTCAATCTTTACCTTTTCTGAGCACTGATTTTATAACATGTTACCCAAAAAAACGAACAAAAATCCCTGTAACCAGATGTCTCCAAATGGTTGATCCAAGACTCTATTTTTAATTTATTTATTTATTGCAACAAATTTAGTATTTCATCATGCAGAAAGCTATTAACCAAAAAACTCTAAGCTATTTATAGACCACTCTAATATACAACTGAACACTTAAAGTACATTTAGGTACAACATGTCTCTTGAAAACCAGTTTTGAAAACTGGATAGCAGGTTCTTCGAGACACTAGAACTGGAATAACTCTTTTCACAAAATGGTATAGGAATTCATACAAATACAGTTTTGCTAATCTCAAGCATTCAAAGTCCAAAGTTAGACCCTCTGAAAATCATCTTAAAAGCAAATAAATATTGGGTTCTTTTTATTTGCCTTCTGACAGTTGAGCTTCTGACATTTTAGGGTTCATATTTCTAAGCTTTGATCTGCAACAATGAGGTTTGGAAACTTAGGGTTTTTTTTTAAAAAATTGATATTCTTACCTTTATAACATGACATCAGGACCTGGAACTTTAAGAAAAACACTAGATGTTGCAAGACTTCTCAATAAAATGGTGAGAGATAGCAGTATATTCCATACTTGCAAGTAAATATGAATTTAATATGTTGTCACAAAAATATATTTACTGTACATAAAGTAATTGTGTTCAGCAGCTTCAGAGAACTGGCCCTTGTGGATCAGATGCAATATTACCTTTATTCCAATGTAAATTGCTTGTATTTACTGAAGATTTACTCTCAGAATGTCTTTTATCTGTCAGTTTTGCCTACCCACTTCAGTTGTCACCAGTGCTTGTTAATTTTCCCAACAACTGCAGAAATTTTGCTTTTGCATCAGTGAGGGAGGAGCCTTTAAATACCTTTTCAATCTTTCTTTTTATACAGCTGTAGTGAAATACCTCAACTGTATCTTTATTGGTTAAGTGAATTTTAAGATGTCGCTTTCCATTGAAATTCCCTGATATAAAAGCTAACTTCTGCAATGTTACATGTCAGCGGATTCCTCATCTAATGGGTGATATTCATAGAAAATAAACAGCATACCTTTTGGATTTTTATATATATATATATATATATATACACACACATATATATATCAGGTGAAAGAAAAAATCCGTAAGGTATGCTGTTTATTTTCTATGAATATATAAATATATAAAACTTTCTTTCACATTTTTTCCCATGTGGTATACACAAGTGAGATGGTGTGGTGTGGAGAAGTAATTAATTTGTCTTATTCACATCTGGTTTGTCTGTAATGGGACGTGAGCAGACATAGACTTCATCAGTTATCTTGTAATTCCTTTTTGGTAAAGTAAATGCTCATCAATTAATATGCTATGGATAAACCATTACACTACAATTATTTATAATTAACATTTGGTGTTATTCAGGTGGACATGGTTTTTAATAACTACATAACCTTTCATACCAAGCATTTTAATTTTCAGGAATGCGAAGTGTTTACCTATAACTTTGCAGAGGAAATTAGAAAACTGTACTTTGGTGCAGTGACACCAGGTTATGATTTCATGACACGACTTAGGTATGTATCTTAATGAACTTTTCTAAGTTCAATTCTATATAAAACTCAAAATTCGTGAAAATAGTGAGAAAGTATAGAAGGCTATTTGTACTATGGAAAGCTCAGCTTTCTTCCACTTCTGAAATATTTATAAGCTGTTCAATAATTAATGGTGAATAATGTTAATCATTTTCTTTATTACAGGGCAGGTATAGAGTCTTTTCTTCCTTCTAATGCTCATGAGATAGCAGAGAATCGTCTCTATGTATCAATCACCAACACTAAAAATGGAAAAAATTATTTGGTTTCAAATTTTTCCTCCAGGGAGGACCTCATTAAGGTAACAAAGTTGCATATCACTTCTGTAAATGAAAATGCATGCCTGTCTCCCAAAGTCTGGGACATCTTTTTTTTTTTTTTTATTATTTTTGTAATTTGATTAAATCCTATTCCTTTTACTCATTTGAGTAATCTCACTGACTTCAGTGGGACTGCCCACATAACCAAGGCAAGCAAAAATATAGTAGCACAGCAGCACCACTATAGTTAAGGTTGTGTCACAACTTCTGTTTAAAGGTCAATGTTTTTAAGTCTTCTAAAATCAACATGCTTAATCAGATTCCTTTCAAATTTGGTGTGCCTCATGATGGTGCAGGATAAGGGTAGTGACCCAAATTTGGGCTAGGAGTTCCAGAGATACAAACCCTGAAAAAAACTAGCCATTTTTCAAAAAGTTTCTAGATAGTATGTTTTTGTACAGAGCAGGAGCTCAAACTATTGATGTGATGCAGATCAAATGGTCTCAGTCTGTTGAGTTTTACCCAAAGTTGTGTGTAGCACCCACTAAATCTTTGTGAGACCCAAACTGAGAACAGTATTTAAGAAAATGTACATTATTTACAGACTGCATACAACAATACAGAAAAATGCCTACAAGATTTACATTCCTGCCATTTTATGGGCTTTAAAGCTCAACTCTTGTACATAAGAATGGCCATACTGGGTGAGACCAATGGTCCATCTAACACAGTGTCCTGTCTCTGACAGTGGCCAGTGCCAGATGCTTCAGAGGGAATGCACAGAACAGAGCAATTTATCAGGTGAACCATTTCTGTCATCCAGTGCCATCTTCTGGTTTAGGGACACCCAGAGCATGAGGTTGCATCCCTGCACATCTTGGCTAATAGCCATTGAGGGACATATCCTCCATGAACTCACCTAATTATTTTTTGAACCCAGTTATAGTTTTGGCCTTCACAACAACCCATGGCAATAACTTACTTGGGTTGAGTGTGCATTATGGGAACAAGTACTTTTGTTTCTTTTAAAGCTGCTGCCTGTTAATTTCATCAGGTGACCCCTAGTTTATGTGTTATGTGAAGGCATAAATAATACTTCCCTATTCACTGCCTTTATACCATTCATGATTTTATACACATCAATTATATCACTCCTCAGTCTTCTTTTTTCTAAGCTTGAACAATCACAGTTTTTTAAATCTCTCCTTATATGGAGCTGCTCCATATCACTAATAATTTTGGTTGCCCTTCTCTGTACTTTTCAAATTTTAATATATCTTTTTTTGAGATGGGACAACCAGAATTGCATTAATTATTTAGGTGTGGGGATACCATGGATTTTTATAGTGGCATTGTGATATTTTCTGTTTTATCATTTATCACTTTCTAATGGTTCCTAAGACGTTTAGCTTTTTTGACTAGTTCTGCACATTGAGCGGGTGTTTTCAGAGAACTATTCACAGTGACTGCCAAGATCTTTCTTGAGTAGTAACAGCTAATTTAGAGCCAGTCATTTTGTATGTATAGTTGGGATTATTTTTTCCAATGTGCATTACTTTTCACTTATCAACACTGTAAGTGCTTTCAAATCTGATTGGTTACTCAGATTGCTTTGAAATTAGGTTTGTGTCATGGGGATGCAGGATAACATTGTAATCAAAATTTGGGGTCATTTGACTGAGTGGTTCCTGAGTGAAAGAAACCCCCTGTCATGGGGTGAATGAATCCCATACTGGCCCAGCAACCAAAGAATTAATACAGGCACTGCAGGCTGCTACCGATTGGAAGCCTTGAAGCAGCTGGGAGGATAAAAGAGCTGGGTGGCAGAGTGGCGGGACAGTTACCAGAGAAGTGAGCAGGCTGAAGATAAAAGCTCCTGACAGCAAACTACTAAAGAGCTTCCCAGAAACAACAGTCCAGGAGCGGATTAACTGATCAACAGGGTGGGGAGCCTGCAAAGATCCAGGGAAAGGTAGGAAAAAGATCAGGGCATTGTCAGAGTCGAAGAATCCTGATTTTGCTTACCTGACTTGAAGGCCCTGAGCTGGAACCCAGTGGAGTGGGCGGGCACGGGTTCCCATACCAACCCCTTGGCAGACTTGGAACTCAAGAAAAGTTTGTCAAACTCCTGTGCACTTTGGACACTCAGCCCAGGCTCGGTAAGCCCTAGGGCTGTGCTACACTTGGCCAGATGGGCTCTGTTGCACTCCTGCACCATCCCATACCTCACTTTCCCCAAAATAAAAAATAGTTATTTCTTTCTTCTGCCTTGTACTGTTAAACTGAGAAATACCAATGACTGGAGGAATCACAGGCCCTGTGGAGATAGATGGCTGTGAGCTCACTCTTTAATTAACACATTTAAGGGTGAGCTAACCACAAGCCTCCACTAAGATAAAAGGAGTTTTGGACTGAGTGGCTGGAGGTTGACCAGCCTCTTTATTATTCTGCTGTGTTCATAATAAACCTCCCCATAAAATAGAAGCATGTTATATTTTAACAGAAACAACTGGTCACAAACAACATGAGTTATTAAATCTTTACTGCACAGAAACATCAGTGGGTGTTCACTCACGGCAGTGGCATTGGTACACTCCCTCGAACTACCCAGCCATGCATGAAGCGGCTTCACAGAAACCTTGTGATTATCTTATCCTTAAATGTGTTAATTTGAGTCATGGGTGGCAATTTTATTGCGAGTAATTCAAGTGTTTGGGGCGGAGGGTGAGGGGGGGAATAGACAGGTGACTGCTTCCTAGAGCAGGAGGAGAGGAGTATTAGGGAGCAGAGGAATGGGTAAATAAGGCGTCAGAGGGTTTTGGGGCTGCAGTGAGTCTAGTTTTACCCAAGGTACTGTACGGCACCCAATAAGTTTCTGAGGGACTCCAGTGAATGATGTTTAAGAACAGGTTCACTTATTTGCTTGTGCAGTCTAATAGGATTACAGTGCGTAAGCACCAATAAAGAAGAAAAAACATGACGGTTTCTGTGAAGCCGCTTCATGCATGCCTGATGGGTTGGAGGGAATGTGCCAATGCCATTGCCGTTCGTGAACACCCACTGATGTTTCTGTGCAGTAAAGATTTAATAACTCATGTTATTTGCAGGCTGGTCTAACCAAAATTTTGGTTATATCAAGTGGGGAGGAACCAGGTACAGAGGACTTTGTGGTAGGAGGACAGGAGAGGGATTGCTGCTCTTGAGGGAGCGGGGAAATGAGGATGTGTTGGAAAGCCTTGGATTGTCTGAGAAAAGCTGTTTTACCAGTTTCTGAGAATAGGGAGGAGAATGTGGCTGGTAAGTGGCTACTTCTTGATCTCAGCGCAGATTTATGCGGTGTTTCCAAAGACACACAGGATGGGAGTGGAGAGAGGTGGCCTGTGTTGGCATCATGTTTTGCCCACTCTGACGCATCTAACTGATGGCTTAACAGGTTGTGACCTACCTAGAGCAGGGGTGGGCAAACATTTTGGCCCAAGGGCCACATCTGGCTATAGAAATTGTATGGCAGGCCATGAATGCTTATGAAATTGGAGTTGGGGCGAGGACTGTGGCTGGGGGTGCAGGCTCTGGGGTGGGGCCAGAAATGAGTTCAAGGTGTGGGAGGGGGCTCTTGGCTGGGGCATGGGGAATGGGGGGGAGGGCTCCGGCTGGGGGTGTGAGCTCTGGGGTGGGGCTGAGGATGAGGAGTTTGGGGTGCAGAAGGGTGCTCTGGGCTGGGACTGAGGGATTTGGAGGGCGTGAGGGGTATCAGGGCTGGGGTAGGGGGTTGGGGCATGGGGACGTGGCTCAGGGTGCAGGCTCAGGTGGTGCTTACTTCAAGTGACTTCAGGAAGCAGCAGCATGTCCCCCCTCTGTCTCCTAGGCAGAGGCGCGGGCAGGCAGCTCTGCTGCGTGCTGACCCATCTGCAGGTACCACCCCTGCAGCTCCCATTGGCTGTGATTCCCGGCCAATGGGAGCTGCAGGGACAGTGCTTGGGATGGGAGCAGCATGCAGAGCCAGAGGGGGGACATGCCGTTGCTTCCGGGAGTGGCCCCCGACCCTGCTTCCCAGCTGGAGCTCCGGAGTGGGGCAAGCCCCAGACCCCGCTCCCCAGCGGGAGCTCGAGCACCGGATTAAAGTGGCTGGTGGGCCGGATCCAGCCCACAGGCCGTAGTTTGCCCACCCCTGACCTTGGGAGACAATGATCTGCGTCTTATTCCTGATGTGCATTTCATATGTTATATTAAGAGCGGATTAAGACTGCATCATAGATTTGTGTCCAGCAGCAGTGATTGGTTTCTCTGAGTTGGCTGAGTGTTTGAATAACTGCTACAGTGACCATATGATTAATATTAATAAGTGTTGGTAGAACATTAAATCAGGAAATTGGAGGGTTTATGGCTGACTGAAAATACTTACTGTATGGCAAAGAAAAACTGCAAGCTCTGCCACCTCCCTGTTTCTCAGAGATGGGGTACATCTGTTGGGCAGGGGTCTTGCTCTCTCTCTCTCAAACATAAAACTGTCAGTATTTTAGAAGAGAAATCCTGTCTGTGATTTCTCTCACCATCCCTTCCAAACTCCACTGCCCAACCATTCTGAGTCATGACCTGTAATGTCTACATGTATCTATGCAGCTACAGACATTGTAGCTGGCACATGGATTGGTGCTTGAACTGTGCCATGAAGTGGCTGTGGAGCAGCACAAGAGCTTGCTGAACCATGCTGCTGGTGCACATATTCATCATTCTGGTCATGAGCCCTTGGTCCTGCTCCCTGTTCACCCTCTTTATCCAGGAGCTTCTGGAGCTGTCTCTCCTCATGGAGTGTGCCTCTCTCCTGCTTAGTTTTCCTAAAAGCAAGGTGCTGTTTGCTCCTCCTTGGTCCTCCTCCTGATCCCGTTGCTGGCTAATTGTGACACTCAGAGTTCTAGGTGAGAGGCTTGGCCCAGCAGGTGAGAAAGTGCCTGCCAATGGAATGAAACAGTAAATTAATTATATTGCCATTGGGGGAAGGAAGAGAATCTCCTCATTTTGCTTTCTTTCTGTACACAACCACACAATTTGCAATATTTTGGAATGCTTATATATCATTCCTTCATGAATTCTCACGTATAATCATTTTCTTGTCTACCATTGGGAGCCTTGTGCACACACACACTGTGGTAAGTAACATTGATTTTACTTTAATTAAAAGAAAAAAGTTGGATCTAGCTGAGAGATGGTGGGTTAAAGTCATATTTCAGGGATATTTACCAGTACTGGCTTAGACTTTGTTTCATGCAAGGGAAGCGCTCTAATATTTCAGAAATACGAGAATGGGGAAAAAAAGTAATTTTCCTTGCAAGTGGTAGGGTCCCATCAGTGTATGCAGTAGACCTGGTGATTGTGAAGGGGTTCACTTGCTACACGATTGCTTTCTTGTGGCCAGGCATGATACAGAAGCTCTTTCCCCATATAGTACCCCTTGCTGACAGTCGCTCTGTCAGTGTAGTGGTCTCTGTTCCCAAAATTTGGCCTTCCAGCGAGGTCAAGCTTTACTCCACCCTATCTAGGTAAACAGAGAATCCAACCTAACTGTAATCCAGTGACTTTACAACCAGTTTGCCATCTGTCTCTGGGTTCTTTATGCCCCTTACCTCAAGGGCTTTCACCCCAACTTCCTTAATGGCTGGTAGGGGAGCCCCGGCCCTCCCTCTTCTCTAGGTTCCAGATCACAGCCAAAGTCTGCTCCCTTAGGCCATGGATCAGTGGGTAGTGATCGATCTATTGGGGATCTCTCTGCCGTCGACTCCAGAACTCCACCATGGCAAGAGGCGGAAGCGGAGTCGACGGGGGAGCGGCAGCTGTCGATCCTGTGCCGCGAGGATGCAAAGTAAGTGATTCTAAGTCGATCTAAGATATGTCGACTTCAGCTATGCTTTCTCGTAGCTGAAGTTGCGTATCTTAGATTGATTTCCCTCCCCCCCAGTGTAGACCAGGCCTTAGAGTCCTTGATGCTTCCCTGCACTCTTCTATTCTCCAGAGAGTGATTGCAGACTCTCTTCCTGCAGCCCTCTTCTGTTTCAAATTTCCTGGCTTTTTAATCACCACCCAGCCCCTCCCCAGCTGGGTTTCATCATCAATTAAGCCTGGCTGTCTCTCTCACAAGGTGCTGCCGGGTATGTTAGTTAGCCTCAGGCCAACAGTAACCCCTTCAGGCCCTGTGTGGGGTACACCCACATCACAGTGACTTAGCAGCCCATTGGTGAGTATAGAGGTTTAGTAAGCTACCAGGGGGGTCTCAGAAAGTTCTCTCTACCCAGAAAGCTAAAACATTGTCTTGAATTCCTGTTCCATAAAACATTTTCCTTAGGGCTGTCAATTAATTGCAGTTAACTCATGCCATTAACTCAAAAAAAATTAATTGTGATTAATTACACTGTTAAACAATAGAATACCAATTGAAATGCATTAAATATTTTGGATGTTTTTCTGTGTTTTCAAATATATATTACAACACAATACCAAGTGTACAATGCCCACGTTATATTATTTGTATTACAAATATTTGCACTGTAAAAATGATAAACAAAAGAAATAGCATTTTTCAAGTTACCTTATACAAGGATTGTAGTGCAGTCTCTTTATCGAGAACGTGTAACTTACAGATGTAGGCTCTAAAGTTTAAATTGTTTTGGTTTTGAGTGCAGTTATGGAACAAAAAAAATCTAGAAGTCCACTCAGTCTTACTTCTTGTTCAACCAATCACTAAGACAAACCAGTTTACATTTATGGGAGATAATGCTGCCTTCTTTTTGTTTACAATGTCACCTGAAACTGAGAACAGGCATTCGCATGGTGCTTTTGTAGCTGGCGTTGCATGGTATTTACGTGCCAGATATGCTAAATATTCATATGCCCTTGTATGCTTCGGCCACCATTCCACAGGACATATGTCCATGCTGATGATGCTCTTCAAAAAAATAATGTGTTAATTAAATTTGTAACTGAACTCCTCGGGGGAGAATTGTACATCCCTGCTCTGTTTTACCTGCATTCTGCCCTATATTTCATGTTATAGCTGTCTCAGATGATGACCCAGAACACATTCGTTTTAAGAACACTTTCACAGCAGATTTGACAAAATGCAAAGGAAGGTACCAATGTGAGATTTCTAAAAATAGCTACAGCACTCGACCCAAGGTTTAATAATCTGCAGTGCCGACCAAAATCTGAGAGGGATGAGGTGTGGAGTATGTTTTCAGAAGTCTTAAAAGAGCAGCACTCAGATGGGGAAACTACAGTACCGAACCACCCAAAAAGAAAATCAACCGTCTGCTGGTGGTATCTGACTCAAATGATGAAAATGAACATGCGTCGGTCTGCACTGTTTTGGATCATTATCAAGCAGAACGCGTCATCAGCATAGACACATGTCCTCTGGAGTGGTGGTTGAAGCATGAAGGGACATAAGAATGTTTAGCATATCTGGCACGTAAATATCTTGCAACGCCTGCTACAACAGTGCCATGTGAACGCCTGTTCTCACTTTCAGGTGACATTGTAAACAAGAAGCAAGCAACATTATTTCCTGCAAATTATAGCTAAACTTTTTTTCTAAGCTATTGGCTGAAGTAGGACTAAGTAAATTTGTAGGCTTTAAAGTTTTTATAATAATGCAGTTATTTTTTTGTACATAATTCTACATTTGTAAGTTCAACTTCCATGATAAAGAAATTGCACTATTGTATTAGGTGAATTGAAAAATACTATTTCTATTGTTTTTTACAGTGTGAATATTTGTAATAAAAATAAATGTAAAGTGAGCACTGTACACTTTGTATTCTGTGTTGTAATTGAAATCAATGTATTTGAAAATGCAGAAAACATCAAAAATATTTAAATAAATGGTATTCTGTTACTGTTTAACAGCATGATTAATCCCATGATTAATTGGAATTAATTTTTTTAATCACGTGATTAATTGCAATTAATTTTTAAATATTTGACAGCCCTAATTTTCATGCAGCACCTTCCAGGAGTGGAACAAAATAAGGACCACAATTAACAAACTTTAGGATTAGAATGCAGACTTATTTGGGGCAGAGTTGATTCCTACCGGCTCCCCCTCCCCAGCCTGGAAACAGAAAATCCAGGGTGAGGCACGGCAAAAGAATGCCTGCTGCATGAAGAATCATGGCCTTCCAACGAGAAAATGGGATGAAAAAGTACTTAAAGTAGATATCGTTATTGCTGTATGGGACAATAATTTGCTACTCAAAGCATACATATGCAGCATTACATAGGCATTGCAGATACAACAAAAAGCTGTAATTCCAAAAATGTATAGCAGTCATGCCTGTTAGTCTTTAAGGGTTTTGGAAGCTTTAATTGAAAGCAAAGTTAGAAAAAAAAATTCTTCTCGTCATCCCTTTTTGAAAGCCCATGGCAGACAGGTGGGAGTGGGTGCTATGCAAATCTCTTACCTAATGCCCTCGACCTAGGGTGTAAACACCCTAGCATGTAACATCCTTCCTCCATAGCAATAATGTTACTGGTCCTAACCTGGAAATCCTGCCCTCACAAACCAAAGGTTTAACCATATGGCAATAATAATAAAAACAACAGGGTTGACTCTTACTGGGCTGAGTATTGATTCCCTGGCCCTGCTCTGCTTTCTTTCCAGGCTGGTCCTTGGGTTCATCTCTAAACAGGTCCTCAGAAAATTGACCCAAAACATTTACTTAACCCATCCTGATGAAGAAGGTGCTATTGAATTTGGCCCCCTGTGTTTCTGTAAATTTTGCTAAAAAGAATTCCTTAAACGTATGTATGTCCCTTTGCTGTCTTCTTAAATATTTGTTTCACGATTTTCTCTTATTCACTAAAACCCACTTAAAAAAAAAAGAGATCATGTGGTGACCAGTGTTGAAGGTAGATCAGGATAGTAGAGGGAGTTCACTATATTTGGTTACTGCCTTCATGGGTCTTGATGTCAGATGTCAGTGTAGCATTGTATCATCTCATGGTCACAGAGCAGAATAAGAGGAAGAGAAGGACACATCTAAAGGAAGTTCTTGTGTTCAAACAGGCCTATACACTGCCAAAAAAAAAATGTGCATGTGTACAGTATGTCGAGCTGGGAGGGGGCACATCTCTGGTGCTTTCCAACATTTTCTTCTAAATGCCACCATGTAGACTTGGTCATGATTGTGAATGTGTGCTGATCTGAAAACAAATAGTAATGAGGATTCTTGGGGTAGCTGGGGAAGGGGTTCTTCCCCAAAACCTCTTAAAATATTGCATACAATCTTCTGTATTTTAGGCAATTAATATTTGAAAATATTTTATTTAAAATCCATAGGGGGTGGATGGGCCAACCAGTGGCATGTGTGGTAGGGTTCCTTCTTTCCCTGTGTTTCTGAGCATCTGTTGGATTCGATTGGCGCTGCTTAAAATCCAGCTACTTGTTTAGATCTCAAAGTATGAATTTAAAAGGCCATCATTTAAGCGCCAGTTTTTAATATCTTGCTAAATCTGTCAATATTCAAAATTGGTGGGCTATTTTTGTTGAAGAAGAAAGCAGAGAACTTCAGCTGTCTGAAACTGAATCTGAGCATGAAATAGGTGGTGCAGATGGGCAAAGGAAAGTATTTTGATGAGTTTGCTTCCAGTCTACAGTCTCCTTTGGTTGAAGGTTCATATCTACAGTTGGTCAATTCAGTCTGTAGTCCAGGAGTACTCTTGGATTCCTCAGTGACTCTGAGCTCTCACATAACAAAAGCCACAAGTAATGCTTTCTGCCATTTCTGGTTGGCTAGGAGACTGCATTATCCTGGTGGGCAAACAGCTTGCCTCAGTTATTGATGTCTTCCTCATCTCTCAGCTGGACTACAGCAATGCAGTATAGTTGGGTGTGAAGTCTTCAGCGCTTAGGAAACCCCAACTAGTACAAAACGGTACAGGGCATCTTCTCAGCAGCACAGCCTACAGTGAGCATATCAGACCTATCCTCCACTGGTTTCTCATAGAACTTTGTGTCAAGTTCAGGGTTTCAGTCCTTCTCCTCAAAGCACTCCATGGTATGGGTCTGGGATATCAAAAAGATCATGTCAACAACTCCATTCCTATGACACAATGTAACTCTTGACAGTAAGAGTGTAGCTTGTCTGTGCAGGAAGTAGAACTTTCTTGGGTGGTAGTCCAGGACTGTGAAATGAAGACTAAGGAACATCACAGACTTCTCCACTTTCTGCTCCAAGTGCGAGGCATATTTCTTTTATTTTGCCTTCTCTAATATAAACATCTAGCAACAGGTATATTAAAAAAAAAAAAACTACCAAAACAAGACACTCCACTGCACTTGTTTCTCCCCCTGGAGAGTGGATGAGAGACCTGAACATGACAAATGTGTAGTCACGTTGCTTAGTGCACTGCCGGAAGGAACTCAGATACTATGGTGATGAGTGCAGTATAAAAACCTATGTAGAATAGAGTAGAATACTTATGTCCTTTGTTCTGGAGAGAAGATAGGTGAACAGCAATCTGCAGTGAATGCATGTTCTCTATTACAGTAGCCAGTGCTGAAAAGTGTAGAGTTAGTTCTCTAGGCGTGTGCTGCATTGCAGTGTATTTCTCTAAGCTAGAAAACTACAAACTGTTGCCTTGGGAACTACTCTGCTCTTGTAATTTTTGACTAGTTATATGCTTGATGTGTCCATAACACTTGGCCCTGATGATTGTAACTACTGTTAGCAGTGAAAAGGGTTGTAATAGTAAAACATCAATAATTACGAAGAATTGTAGTAGAATACAAAGATATTATTTTTTGGCTGCTTTTTTAAATTGAGTTGTTTTTGCACATGTGAGTGTAATCTTTGTGTATCACTTTTACGAGAGCCAAAATCCAGTCGGTTATTTAGTCTAACCTAATGTAAGTTCAACTAGTAACTTGTTGCTGTCATTCTGTGATAGCTCAGCACACAAAAATAAAAGAAAAAGTATTAATTTAGGTGGATGGTATACATATGTGAATTTTAAGGCTATCATTTATAAAAGTGCAATTTGTATCATACTGCATTATTATTCAGAAAAACTGATGTATTAGAAAGAAAAACACTATGTCAAAGTATCTGCTAAATGCCTGTCTTTCGCCAGTTCTAGCTTCACTTTTCAGTATTGAACTATGAATAACACACAGTTTGTTTACAATCTACATATATTTAGATTTTAATCTATATTAAGAAATTGTGATTTTGTAGCAACATGAAAGAATAAAGTAAATCTAAAATTAGTTCGGATTCTTCTGAACCAAACTTTATTAAATCAATGACAGAATAATTGATTTGTACCATGTGCACTCTCTGAGATTCCTATTTATAATTTAACTAAAATAACAGTCCTGAACTCTTAATAGCATTTTGACATATAGTACATAGCAGATATTGAGATGAATATGTTTTTAAATGGTTATTGTGAAGTAGATGGAGCTAACATGTTGAATAATGATTATTGTATTGACTGGTGAAGATTACATGACACACAAAAGAAAATATTAATATTTTCAGATTTATTTTATGTCACCTTTTTTTCTTTTCTCCTCTCTAGGTCCTCCTAGCCAGCAGTTTTGTGCCAGTGTATGCAGGAATTAAAGCAGTGGAGTATAAAGGAGAGGTAATATTGTGATGTTTGAAGACTTGTGTATTTAATTGCAAAAGCGCTCTTCATTTGTGACATCAAAATCTCAGATGAATTTGCGGGGTGGAGGGAAGGGAGAATCACAAGCCTGTTGTTTTGTTACACACTGAGGGTTATATATTTAACACTGTAGATGAAAAGAGCATTCGAGGAAGTCATTGCAATCCATTCTTATACAAACATAGCGAATGCCAGAGACACTATGCATTTGGAAATGGTAGTGACCTGAAAGCAGCATTCTTAAAATGTTAATATAATATCCAGTTGTTTATGTAGTTTGCTGGGCTGCTAATGATTACAGTATTGTTTGACGCACAAAAATCTCTAGGTAATTTCTTCCTTCTAAACATTGTAGTTGGATTCAGTTGAGATGTACCAAAATGTTAATGTTACGTTTAGTGTTTTTCCTCCCATCAGATCTTTTCCAGAATAAGTTCAAATAAATCATTTTGCCCTTCATTGAAATGGATTCATCTTTGGCAATTTAGTTTCTGGCTGCCAAAAGAAAGCTTGAGTTCATTTCCTGGTTGTGGGAATGATGTATGTAATAGTGTTTTGTACAATTCAACTCCACTGACATCATATCTGGCACATAAGAGCACCACCCTAGGCAATAACCTGAGTCAGGGGGGTCAGACCATGACGAAAGGTCCCCCAGAAATTCAGTAGCAGCCTCACTTTTTGCCAGATGGAGTCATTTGGATGTTGATCTTGTTTTCACAATTTAGGGTAAATACACTGGATGTCAGAAGCACTCTCTATTACTTGAAAGGGACAAAATCTCTTTGTAAATCTAAGGCTATGTCTATACTGCATCAATTGTGGCAGCACATAGGGTATGTGTAGCTACATGCCACAGTGCAAAACCACAGTACCACAGTGTGTCCACATTGTAGTGTGTAGCTACACATATCAGTGAAAGGCTCTGCCAAGGGGAAGGCAGTGGGGAAAGCCTCGGGCAGCAGAGAGCTGGCAGAGCCTTTCCCCACTGCTGGAGTCTTTCTCTGCTGCCAGAGAAGGCTCCAGTAGGGGGGAGACAGCAGGTTGCTACACTGCTAAAAAGAGCAGTGTAGATGGGGAGGCACTGCTTGGGCAACTATAGAGCCATGTAGGTTATATATCTGGGTACATACGCACAGGCGTCAGGTGTGTCTAATCAGTCCCTCATGGTCTACAATGCTATTTTACCCCTGCTAGGGGGCTAGCTTTATATATTCTCTACACTAAGAAGTTTGCAGTGTGGATCTACCTAGTTTTTTTGGTGTTTGGCAAGAAGTTGAAAGGCTAGGCCATTTCAGTTCAGAAGTTACCTGGTGTAGCTCAGTTAACATTGTCCAAGAGGACTTAGATTCCATTCCACTAAAGGAAGGGCAGCCACTGCTGCTTGCCTATATATTATACCAGTCACTGAAATATGCACAGCTATTGCTTCGTGGTCAATTCAGACTTTTCTGTAGCTCTGTTCTCTCAATTCAGAAGCTAAATATGTGGACAGTTCGGGGGAAGTAATACTTCATTTGTTTAGGAGTACTCAGTCTTCCTCCTGAAACTTGTTGCTGATCAACAAGTAGAGAGCAACAGAAGATTATTGCCTTTGATGTGGAGGGGAATTTATAGGCAATTAGAGAGTGTGGGGTCTTTCACTGTCTGTTCCAGAATTCTTAAAGAGTGGATGAGACGTGCAAAAATTTTACTGCTTGGTGATGGTTCTGTGGCTTATGAAGCAAAGCATGTAACTCTTAAAGAATGGCTCTGCAGATGCAATATATTTTGAAAATTACATTTACTGGTATATGTAGCTTCCATTAAGCCCAGTCCTCATGCTTTGCATCCTCAATTTGAGTTTCTGGGTTGGTTTTCATTGCTCACTATTTCAGAATTTCCCCTATCTTTGCACTTTGAACCACTTATTCAGAAGTTTTTGCATTTTCAATCAATGTTCATAGCTCTAAAGATACTGTGTAATAGCAGGTTACAGAGTAGCAGCTGTGTTAGTCTGTATCCGTAAAAAGAAAAGGAGGACTTACAAATTTATTAGAGACTAACAAATTTATTAGAGCATAAGCTTTCGTGAGCTACAGCTCACTTTATCAGATGCATACAGTGGAAAATACAGTGGGGAGATTTTATATACACAGAGAACATGAAACAATGGGTGTTACCATACGCACTGTAACAAGAGTGATCAGGAAAGGTGAGCCGTCAGGAACAGTATCCCCAATAATGTCACGGCAAACCTGGTGGCTGAACTTTGTGACTTTGTCCTCACCCATAACCCCATTCACATTTGGGGACAGTGTATACCTTCAAATCAGCGGCACTGCTATGGGTACCCACATGGCCCCACAGTATGCCAACATTTTTATGGCTGACTTAGAACAACGCTTCCTCCTCTCTCGTCCCCTATTCTACTTGCGCTACATTGATGACATCTTCATCATCTGGATCCATGGAAAAGAAGCCCTTGAGGAATTCCACCATAATTTCAACAATTTCCATTCCACCATCAACCTCAGCCTGGACCAATCCACACAAGAGATCCACTTCCTGGACACTACGGTGCTAATAAGCGACGGTCACATAAATACAACCCTATACCGGAAACCTACTGACCGCTATACTTACCTACGTGCCTCCAGCTTTCATCCAGACCACACCACACAATCCATTGTCTACAGCCAAGCTCTACGATACAACCGCATTTGCTCCAACCCCTCGGACAGAGACAAACACCTACAAGATCTCTATCAGGCGTTCTTTCAACTACAGTACCCAACTGCTGAAGTGAAGAAACAGATTGACAGAGCCAGAAGAGTACCCAGAAGTCACCTACTACCGGACAGGCCCAACAAAGAAAATAACAGAACGCCACTAGCCATCACCTTCAGCCCCCAACTAAAACCTCTCCAGTGCATCATCAAGGATCTACAACCTATCCTGAAGGATGACCCATCACTCTCATAGATCTTGGGAGACAGGCCAGTCCTTGCTTACAGACAGCCCCCTAACCTGAAGCAAATACTCACCAGCAACCACACAACAAAAACACTAATCCAGGAACCTATCCTTGCAACAAAGCCCGTTGCCAACTGTGTCCACATATCTATTCAGGGGACACCATCATAGGGCCTAATCACATCAGCCACAATATCAAAGGCTCGTTCACCTGCGCATCTACCAATGTGGTATGTGCCAGCAATGCCCCTCTGCCATGTACATTGGCCAGACTGGACAGTCTCTGCATAAAAGAATAAATGGACACAAATCAGACGTCAAGAATTATAACGTTCAAAAACCAGTCGGAGAACACTTCAATCTCTTTGGTAACTCGATTACAGAGCTAAAAGTTGCAATTCTTCAACAAAAGAACTTCAAAAACAGACTCCAGTGAGAGACTGCTGAATTGGAATTAATTTGCCAACTGCATACAATTAACTTAGGCTTGAACAAAGACTGGGAGTGGATGTGTCATTACACAAAGTAAAATTATTTCCCCTTGTTTATTTCCCCTCCTACTGTCCTTGTCAACTGCTGGAAATGGCCCACCTTGATTATCACTACAAAAGGTTCCTCCCCCTCCCCCCCGCTCTCCTGCTGGTAATAGCTCACCTTTCCTGATCACTCTTGTTACAGTCTGCATGGTGAACCCATTGTTTCATATTCTCTGTGTATATAAAATCTCCCCACTATATTTTCTACTGTATGCATCCGATGAAGTGAGCTGTAGCTCACGAAAGCTTATGCTCTAATAAATTAGTTAGTCTCTAAGGTACCACAAGTACTCCTTTTCTTTTTGTGTGATGGCATAGAACTTACCTGGAACAGGGACTGCAGTGCTTAAGACTATGGAACAAAGGATTTGTAATTCAGCCCCTTTTAGAAGTTATGTGTATGGTATCACAAATGTTGACGTTTTGAGGAGGGGCATTTTGCAGTGTAAACAGAATTAGAGAAAAAAAGTTGAAAGTTTGAGTTGTGAAATTACAAAGCTGGAGATGTTAAACTGTTAGAAAAATGGGAATTTAAATAAATTAGGGTGAGAGATTTTTATTAGAAATGCAGTAGAGTAAGTAATACATTATTGGTGACAACCCAATTGTTCTGGGGGACCAGGCAAAAAGAAGACCATCATAGAGTCACAATATGTGGGCATGTGAGAGAGGGAGCAGTCTTCTGGAATTGTCAGATTTGGAGTTGGCTATGGAGGGAAGGCCAGATTACAGAATCACATGGCTGGTCGCAGATAGGGAGCTGGACCAAGGACAACTGCCCTTGTAGAGCTGAAAAATAGGCTGGCCTACAGCAGAGACCAGTCCACTATGGAGGTAGCTTTGCAGCCAAATGGTGGAATATGGAGAGCCCCAGAAGAGATGCTGAACCAACAGATATTATAGCCAGAGGTAATGCTTGCTATACATTAGTCACATCATTGATTATTGCAAGGGTCTTGCAGTGTCCTCCTAATTTAAGGACTGGTTTCACTTCATGTGACAAAGGCCATGTATACAATCTCGTTAGTGTTCAATTATTTGTTTGAGAATTCTGAAACTACGTCTGAATTTGTATTTGTGTGTTAAAAACTTGATACTGGTTAGCTTTACTCCTGGGGTCATTCTGCGCCAAAAAATTAAACATTCTGTGCACAATATTTTGAAATTCTGCAAAATTCTTCAATTTGTTTGTCAAAATAATGCTATGTAATCATGCTAGTTTCAGTTATTTTGGTAATTTATTTCAAAATACCTGTCAGCAAGTGTGTCTGTAACAATACAGACACACACAAAATTCCCCCAGGAATTCTCCCAGGAATAGAGAGTTAAAAAAAAACCCTATGACAACCCAGTTCCTGTTTCTCTGCTCTCCTCCCCCGCCCCCCCCCCCCCCCCCCCAGAGCCAAGCTGGAGGGCCAGGCACCCACAACCCTGCCCCCCCAGGCCCAGCTGCGGGGGCCCCTTTAGCCAATACACCCAAAACCCCTACCTCCCCCAGACCCTAGCTGCGGGTCCCTCCTAACCAGATACCCACAGCCCCTTCCATACAGCCTGATGCTCAGTCCCAGACTTGCATGGAGTTTCCTGTGCATTGCCCTCTCCTTCCCTCAAGGCATGCTGGGAACTGCAGCTACCAGGAACCCTCTAGCTCCCTCCTCCTCCTCCTCTCAGCAGTGCCTTCTGTGTGCGAGCTGGGCTCTGCCAGGTCCAGCATCCCCTACTGGTGGCTAGCAGCACTGCAGCCCATTTGTATGGGGGAAAAGAAATTCTGCATACACAGTGTTAATTTCTGCAACATTCTGCATTGCACAATGGTGCAGAATTTCCCCAGAAGTATTTGATTGTGAGTTGTAATGTGTTTATTCGAACACTATGACAGTAATAACTTCATTACACACTTTAGTGGTGTTTTATCTACATCCTTTCTATGATAGATACCAATGAACTGCTCCTCTGGAAGTAATGAGAAGTCTCATGGATGGGATAGACAAGTTCTCTTATGTTGGCTTCTTATCTGTAACTATAGTTTGATTGACCACTTACGTAGTTTTTGTGCACTATGCTGCTCATAGCCCTCATAAATAAAACCAGCAGTACCTTCTGTTGTAGTTATTACTTGTATTGTTAACTAGTTGAACAAACTGGTCTTTTAAAAATAATAAATAGTTTAAATAAAATAATTGTTATATAAAAGCACTCATATGTATGATTAGATAGAAATTCCATCTTGAACAATGGAAATTGGAATTCCAGTTATATCTTTTAACTTTCTGCAAAAAGTTCATTTGCATCCATATTTTCATTGTGCTACACATTTGTGTAAGTGTGGTGATTTTTTTTTGTTTTGTTTAGAGTAATTGATCTATAATACCCTTTTAGATCTTATAGTTATTATATAGATATATGCATGCACATATAAATAAAACATTTGTTGTTTATAGATGTATATATACACACACATGTACATTATATCAATGTGCAAAATTGTAAATTATTAGTATTCTAAATTCTATATAATCTCTGAGGAATTCTGTTGTATCATGCTTTTGAGGTTTTTATTTTACTGATATGAGTATGTTCATATTAATCTGTTAACTAAAAAACAAACAAACCAAAATTAGCACTAAGTCAAGATTTAAGACAAGTCCAGACTACCAAGTATATATGAAACATTCACTAATAAAGTTATACGTGTGTATAATGTCACCCACTGAACAATGGATTCTTTGTGTTGTCCAGACTTTAGAATTTTGGTTTATTTGGTAGTAAGGAAAACATACTGCTGCTTTTATAGTGTTCTAAGAAGGACAGTATATATTCAACATGTTTAACATTTTTTTTTTGTTTATGTGATCTAAGGGGGCCAATGAAGAAGGTTCAGCACTAGAGCTGGGCAAATACTTCTGTTTGTTAGCAGTTTTGAAAAATTGAAAAAATTGATTCGGGTCGAACTGAATTCAAAACTTGCCAAAAAAAAATGGCAAATAAAAAATAATCTGTTTTGAGTCTCCCACATTGTAGATGAATTCCCTAGCTACCAGACTACAGAGATATTCTCTCTCTCTCCTTTTGGCCCAGTCCTATTCATTGGAACAGAGAATAGTCGTTGGGCCAGAAAGAGTAAGTAAGAATATTTCTGTAGCTTGGTGGTTAGGACACTCATCTACGATGTGGGATGCCCAAATTCAAGTCCCCACTCCAGTGCCTACTTCATTATTTATACGTAGTGGGAAAGATTATGAGATATCTGTCTCAGTGTATCCCACAGTCCATTTGTTAGGGAACATTCCCATAATGAGGGAGAACAAGTTCAAATCTCTTCTCTACATCAGGTCAAGGGGAAATTTAATCTTGGGTCTTCCATATCCTAGGTGAATGATCAAACTAGTGGGCTGGCAGTTATAAGGGAAAGGCCGCCTCCTCTTCTATTCAGAAAAATATATTTAGGGAGAAAACTATTCAGTGAATTCATGTCAAATTCATGAATAGTTTCAGGTTGACCAAAACGGCATTTTCAACAAATAAAATATTCACTATGAAAAATTTGACCCAGCTCTAGTCAGCACATAACAAACTCTGACTTTTTTTCCCAATAGAAATGGATTGATGGTGGCCTTACCAATGGCCTCCCTATTCTGCCTGTGGGACGAACAGTCACTGTTTCTCCTTTCAGTGGTCGATTAGATATCTGTCCACAAGACAAAGGACATGTAGATCTCTATATTAAAGTTGCAAAGCAAGACTTAATGGTGAGTGACTTGTTTTTAAACTAATTTTGGTGATAGCCTTATTATTTTTATTTTTGCTAGCTGTTTTATGTGATTTTCAAGAGCAGCTAGGATAGTTTGGTACCCAACTCCCATTGACTTTTTATGGGGATTGAGAACCTAATCTTTTTTAGGTGTTTTTAAAAAAAATGAAGTGTTGGATTTTCAGTTTATAAAATGTGCTCAATTGGCACATGCACAGTTTGTTAAAAAGGGCTACAAACTCCATACTATAGAGCAATGTTAAGAAAAAAAAGGAGACATAGAAGAAGATAAAGAAGTTATTCTATCCTAATACAATTCCTCCACTAAAGGCCTGGGGAAAGTTTAGACAGCATGACCTACAACTTCCAAAGTAGAGTAATTATTCCAGAATAGTGTCCACACAAGGAGTTTTTCTGCAGTAGCTGTGCCAGTAGGGTTGTCACCTCTGAGGTACAAAAATCCAAGACATCCAGGATGATCCTGAGCCCACAAAACTGGACAACTGGCAATGTGTACTGAGCACACTTACAGATTTTCCAGGACAGCCATCTCAAAAAAGGATGATCATGGGAAAACCTGAACAGGTGGCAACCTTATACTCTGATTGATCGATTTCCTTGTGTACACAAGGCGTAAGGACCTTCTTCATAGATTCATAGAGTTTAAGGCCAGAAGAAATCACTGGCTCATCATTTGGTCTGACCTCCTGTGTATCACAGGTCATTACATGTCACCCAGTTACCCTTGTATAGAACCCAGTAATTTGGTATGACTAAAGCATAAATTGTCTTTGACTAAAGCATATCTTCCAGAAAGGCATCCAGGCTTTATCTGAAGACCTCCAGAGATGGAAAATCCACCACTTCCCTTGGTATTTAGTTCCAGTGGTTAATCACCCTCACTGTTAACAATGTATGCCTAATTTCTAATTTGAATTTGTCTGACTTCAGCTTCCAACCACTGGTTCGTGTTGTGCCTTACTCCACTAGACTGCAGGGCCCTTTAGTACCCAGTATTTTCTCTCTACGTTTATGCGCTGTAATGATGTCACCTCTCAATCTTATTTTTGATGAATTAACCAGCTTAAGCTTGTTTAGTCTCTCACTGTAAAGCATTTTCTCAAGCTGTCATAAATTTTGTGGCTCTTTTGTGCACACATCCTTTTCAAAATGTGGACACATCATAATGAGGTCCAAAATAGAGTTAACTCCTTTTGGGTGCAATACTTTTTGTGTTAGGAAATTATAATTTTTAGACACTCTGATAATTTTTTTCTGTTGGTTGAGACTTCCAGTATACATTGCTGATATTAAAGTCCCCCATCACAGCACAATTTTTCCTTCCTCATATTAAAGACAGGTGCTTAAGGAAGTAACTGATCCTGCTCTCTGGTTTGATTCAGTGGTCTATAACAGATCCCCACGAATAAACTCTCCTGGGCTTTATTTGTTAGCCCATTGATCCATATGCATTCAAGATCCTATTCTCTTCTGAGTTACCAATAACTCTAAAACAAGTAATGGTATCTTTAATATCACACCCCAATTCTTTCACCCATTTTGTCCTTCCTAAACCAGTTATAACCAGTGATTTTAACATTCCAGTCATGCAAATCATCCCACTCTGTTTCAGTAGTGCCAATTATATCAAATTTATTCTCACCAATGTAAACTTCCAATTTCTCTTGCTTGTTGTCCAGACTCCTACCATAGAACAGTTGAAAAATGTTGTGTCTTCATATTCTATGTCACATCAGTTCAGTTTATTTATGATGCACTGGATTTGAGTTTCTACCATTTTTGCCTCCTCCTCCTATTTTGCCCTCCTAGCTGGCCCAGTTAGTTTCCAACTGGGAAGATTAGCTCCCTGCTTGTGAGATGCAGGCTGTCTTGTTCGTATAGTCCTCTCTCCCAGAGCTATGTGGTTCAGTGTTTTACAAATCCAAGCCAGGCATTCAGCCAACAGTTCACTTGCAGTGTTTTCTGCCTTTTTTACTTGTGATGAGAATGAGGAACTTGAATCATATGCAGTATGACAAATTCTTTCCTATGCAGATGACCAGCACAAGGCCTTTGTACCACCGAAGTCCTAATTAAGACTTAAAATAGGTCTTAACTAGAAGTTTAGTGATGTGCTAGTCTTCTATACAAGAGTGAAATCATCCTGAGATACAATAAACCAATGGAAAGATTCAGGGACGTGGATGAAATGATGAGAGAGAGATTACTTTGGCAATGGCATTATGAACTAATGGAGGTAGGGAGTACTGAGGGCAGATAGGAAAAGGTTGCATTATTCAAGGTAAGATGATTAGAATATGGACAAGGATTTCAGCAGTAGGAATGGTTTGGAAAGATGACTTTGTAGGTGAAATTAACATGTATATGCTATCTTTCACATGTTACTTGGCTACTATTTGCACCATGAATCCATATAGAAAATAAGTTGATATTGACCAACTGAGTCATCTAGCTGAGTCTTGGTTGAATAAACAAAGTTTGGTGTCTCATCCGTACATGCTAAAGAGTTTATTTGGAGGCCCTTTGTTTTCTGTGATTCTGCATCTCTGGAATTTGCCACAGAAGTCACTTCCTGCACCACAGTTGTGTTCCAGAATCTCCGGTGTCACTTAAAACAGTTTCTAGCCCTCAGAGTTAGAGACAACCTTGAAAATGTTAACCAAGTAAACAGATGCAGTGATGTGTGTCTGAATCTGCAGTCAACCTGAAACAATAGTTTTGAGAGTTTTGAACTGCCCTAGTCAACTCAAACAAGGCTCCAGAGGCTTAGAGATTCCATGGTTGCAACATTTGATTAATTATTTATTTCAAATAAAAGGTAATTATTATTCTATATTGCACCATTTGTGAAGTGTGTAAGAAATAAAATATATATTAAATGAGTTAATCATTTAAACTAATAAATGTCTAATCTTACTCATTGTAATTTTATTTATTATTGGATTAAATTAGCTACAAATAAAATGGTCTTAGTGAAAGAATCTAAAATATAAGGAGGGAGAGCAAGCCTATAACCAGACAATCATTACACCATCAGAATGATCAACCGAGGTCTTCAATAGTCTTTAGATTTTGGAAACATCATTTATCTATCCTAAAAGGGGGTAGGAAAGATGAAGAGAACAAGAAAAATAAATACAATAGTTTGTCCTTACAGTTGCCTAACTTAGAATACTTCTCTGTTGCAGTTGTCTGTGGCCAACCTGGTAAGACTTAATCAAGCTTTATTCCCACCAAGCCAGAAAAAGATGGAATCACTGTACCAAAATGGATTTGATGATGCTGTACATTTTCTACTAAAGGAAAACTGGTTTGAATAGATTATGTGCATGGAAAATTAACAATGTCTGATAGCTGTCAAAACAAAGTACATATGTCACTCAGAACCCAAGATATTGCTGCCATGATTTTTGTTTATTAAAATACAAATTCCAGAGGTATCGCATCTGTCAAGAAAATATCCAGGTGCTTTGCTAAAATTGGTCAGCATGTCAGAATGGAAAACTGTACTTACATGGTAAAAGGATCTGCTGTTTCAAATAGGTATAATAGTAAAATCTATTAAAATTAAAAGAAGGTCATCATTTAGGATGTACAGAACAGACTAGTGTATTACTTCATAAAATACCGAAAATGTGATTGCTGACAATCATATATGAGATACTCATTCAGGTTGTGTCCTGAAAATGTGCACTGTATCTAGTTCTCTTAAGCTTTGAATAGTTGTGTACTTTCTCTGTTAATCTTATTTTTGTGCACAGTAATTGACTGGTTGTAATATTTCAAGCATGAACTCCAATTACAAAGAGACTCTGAGAAACAAAACAATTTAATTGCATTTCTTTAATTATAATACATGTATTTTTTCACCATTAGAACTTTTTGTCCTTTAAATCAGTTCTAGGACTTTTAAAATCCTGAAATACCCATCTGTTCCAAAATTTAAGAACATTTTTTCTGCAAAATATGTTGGAAAAAAGATTGCACCAGATATTATTAATTTTATTTATGCAGTGGTTCTTTGTCTACTAAATTTTAATAAAATAATTTATGTTTGGAAATTTGTCGGGTATTTATTTTGTTGTAAATCTCTCAGTACTATGGTGTTATACTTCATTGATCCATTTTGGACAAATGATCGATATTTTTGAAAAGTTTGCATAAATGCATGTTTTTCCCTTTCACTAAGGGCGTGATCCTGCACCATTGAAGCTAATGGAAGGTTTTCCATTTACTTAAATGTGAGCAGGATGAAGTGCCCAGGGCATAAGAGGTTCCCTAATAACTTTTTAGTGAATCATTTATGGAAATTAAGAGGCAACATTTTGGAGACCTAATCTGAAATGTTCTGCTGAGATCAGCATATATCTCAAATGTTAGTATTTAGATATTCAAACCATACATTTCCAACTATAGTCTAGTCCAATATCTCTACCATATCTCTAAAATACTATTTCACATGATGCTAATTAAAGAAATCTAAACTGATTTCAGCAAGATTTCTTTGACAAGCTCTGACAGTTGTGATTTTTCAGTAAGACCTACTCTGATAGGGTTGGCAGAGACAGAATGCCAGTTCCTGAGGGTCTCAATTCCCATTAGAGTTAATTGGAATTCAGGTAGCTCAATAACTAACAGGTTCAGTTTCTGAAGGCTTTTTTGTTGACTTCATTGGGTGAAGGATCAAGCCTTTAGACCCTAATATATTATGAAATGGTCACAAGTCTTTTTTTTATATTTATGTATGCATTTTCAGTAACATTCCTTGTTCTTTAAAAATAAATCTGGCTTGGATCACATGCAGTGATTAGTCTATTTGCACTATAAAAATTAAACTGTATGTAAATTATATAATGTTCAAATGAACAATGGCAAATATCCTGCTGTCTCTGTAATGGAAAATATATAGATGAGAATTTGAAAGCATCTACTACAGTTGTTTATAAACCAAGCCCTAGCAAAGAAAATACTGCACAATCACAGAATATTTATGTTGAAACTTAGACTAATTGAGACTGGAGTCTGCAAATAATAAATTAATAACTGGAAGGTGTAAACAAAATGTTGTGATTCAAGTGTTTTTTGTGTTGCCTCATTTATAGCACAAAGAAATTACTTTAACTAGAGATAAAACACCATTTCTTTGAACACCAGCTTAAAAATAAATATAAATGTTGCTTATATGTTCTTTAAAGCAGCAAATTTTGCCCTTCCCGGATCTGGGAAGGTCCCATGGATAGTATTTCAACAGTATTACATCATTGACTGATTTAGTTTGTGATCCACTATAACCCCCATATCTTTTTCTTCAATACTCCTTCCTAGACAGTCATTTCCCATTTTGTATTTGTGCAGTTGATTATTCCTTCTTAAGTGTAGTACTTTGCATTTGTTCTTATGTAATGTAAACATATTTATTTCAGACCACTTCTCCAGTTTGCCAAAGTCATTTTGAAATCTAATCCTGTCCTTCAAAGTGCTTGCAATCCTCCCAGCTTGGTATCATCCTCAAACATAATAAATATACTCTCTATGCCATTATCCAAACCATATATGAAGATCTTGAATAGAACCCGATCCAGGACAGTTCCCTGTGGGATTCCACTTGATATGCCCTTCCAGTTTGACTGTGAAGCATTGATAACTACGCTGAGTATGGTTTTCCAGGCAGTGGTGCACCCACTTTAAAGTAGCTTCTTAGCTACATTTCCCTAGTTTATGAGAAGGTCATTTAAGACAGTATCAAAAGCCTTACTAAAGTCGAGTTACAGACAACATTTCATGATTACTGTCATCCAAGGTGCCTTCCACCTTTCAAAGTGCACTTTTCCCATTCAAAAATATTCTTTGTGACCTTTATGTGCAGAGCGATAGGACTGAAGTGGGTGAAGCAGAACATTAGAATTTGGCAGGAAACCAGCTGTTACTGAATCATTGAACATTCCAGTTACAATTGCTTTTGATTCACCCTTTGTGTATATCTAGTTAATTGGGTATGAGTTGTTAGCACTTCTGACAACCTTCGTCTGTTACTTTTTGACAACATTCCACTGCTTAACCTAGCAGGAATGTAAATTTGTGATCAAATATAGGAGCCAGGAGATTGAGTTCTAGTGACTGGCCCTAATAATTCACTGTATTTCACAACCTCTATTTACTGAAGCCTCACACTGCTCCCTAGGATATAGGGTGCTAATATTCCCTTCCCTCCATTTTTAATAGATAAATATAACAGGTCACTGGTCCTGGAGCATGTACATATAAAATAAAGTGCCCTGTCTGAAGGCTTTGACTGACTGGGTCAGGTGACTAGGTTCATGTGACTACTTGGAGGCAGCACTATAAGAGGAAGGGCCTGTTCAGTCAGAGAAGGAGACAGGCTGGAATTTGGAGCTTTTGTCCTCTGTGACCAGGCAGGTGGAAGGTCTACTAGAAGATACATGCAGAAAGAAGAGGTAGAAGCCTAAATGGGGAGAGGCTTTGGAAAAGGCCAAGGAGCAGATCCAGGGTTTCAGCAAGGAATTATAGAGTCTATGAAACATTTGACATGGAGTTGAATTGTTTTGTTAAATAAAGAAAACTCTGGAGAAAGACAGAAATTGCTCGGAGCTTTAATTGATATACTGGCCTGTATTTGGTCTAACAGTTTACAATAAATTTATAAGAGATGTTATGTTATGTGGCCAAAGTTACACAAAAAATTTATGATAGAACTCAAAATGAGACACAGATCTCTGAGTTTATAGACCCTTGTTTCAACCAATATGGCATTGTTTAAAATAATTGCAGTATATCTGTGCATTTATTTAGTTCTTCTGCCAGTAAATCACTGACAAAACTCCTATTGACTTCAATAGGCCCAGGACTTCACCCAATGTGTTTAAAGTGCTGAACAGTGATATCTTCATAATATTTTTTTAAATATTTTTAAAATATAAAACTGTTCTTGTATCTCACCATTAATATTTAATTCAAAAATATGTATTTATTTATTTGAATATATCAAGAATTAAATTTGAAATAGATTATTTAGAGGTAGGTTTTTATATGTAACTGAAGTTTCTTCGAATGAGTTGTTTTTTGGGAAAGGGCTATGGTTTCTTCAGGTAACTCTGCTGAAGTTTTCTGGATTTCATTAAGGGAATGGTGAGCAATTTTCTTTAGCTTTTAAGTTTAAATATAGTTTCAAGATAGGATCTGGTCTTACTGAGCGGTAGTTTGTGTCACTTTTAAATCCAGATTTCTCGTTACATGTCTGTCTAGAATATGTGTCAAACATAGTTCCACAAGCACAAAAGCATTGACACTCTCCTGTTTTTCTCTCATTTTGTTTTCTTTGTGTTAAGACAAGAGATCATACAAAACCAAAGTGAACTGACTGTAAAGTATTTAAACAAATACAAGTTGATTTAATGGCTTCCAGCCTATGGGACTAGAAAATAAATGTTTAACCAATGGAAGTAAGAAATACAAAAGTAGAAAAGCTGTCACTCAGGGGAATAGGTACAAGTCTTATTGTGGTATCTAATCTACAGACTCAGATGGTTTCAGGAGTTTCTCAGGCATAGACGGCTGCGGGGAAGAAGCCATAACAGAATGAAAGGGGGAAATGATTAATGGTTGGTTAGTTGTGGTGCTTAGATTTGGTTGGAGGGCAATGAAAAGTGATGGGAATAGAGAGGAAAGGGAGAGCTGATTTGTGAGGGGCTTTGAAGATGAGGACAATCTAGATGTGACATGATCAAGTACTTGTCAAATATTTTAGTGTGGGAATAGCTTGATATTTTAGGTATAGCAGAGGAAATCCTATACTGATCCTGTTGGTGAGGAGGCAGAGAAGGGAGTGAACAGTTGTATTTTCTTTACTAACCTTTGGGTCAGGAAGGACATGTGAGTTGCTGAGGGTAATGAAGAAGAGAGGATTTTGGATAGAAGTAGAGAAGTTCAGTTTAGCCATATGGAATGTGACCAAGTTCTTCCTCCGCCTTGGTGGGTCCTGTGCTTTCTGGCAGGTTTGCTCACCTCAGAGGTTCATGGCAGCCCTCAGTTTGGCTGCTTTTGCCAGAGGCTCATACCTGCCTTTCACTCAGCTAACCTCATCACTGGCCAGCATGGGGGAAATGGAGAACAATCTCCGCAGTCTCTGTTGTCCCACCTACTGGGTAGGGGAAAGGCCAGATCCCTTGACAAATTAGACCTTTCCCTCTGGTGTGTCTCACAGACCAGGTCAACTCCTTCTGTGTCAGATAGGGAGTTGGGGAGAACCCAGGCCCGCCCGCTACACCAGGTTCCAGCCCACAGCCCTGTGGATAGCAGCTATCTACAACATCTTCAGTATCAGCTGTGTGACAGCTACAACTCCCTGGGCTACTTCCCCATGGCCTCCTCCCAACACCTTCTTTATCCTCACCACAGGATCTTCTTCCTGGAGCCTGATAATGCTTGTACTCCTCAGTCCTCCAGCAGCACACCTTCTCACTCCTTGCACATCCCACACTAACTCATGGGAGGTCCTTTATAAACCAGGAGTCCTGATTAGCCTGCCTGCAATAATTGATTCTAGTAAGTTCTTAATTAACTCCAGGTGTCTTAATTAACTTGTCTGTCTTAATTGGTTCTAGCACCTTCCTGACTGCTCTAGGGCAGCCCCTGTCCTGGTCATTCGGGAAACAGAAACCTCTTCCTCCAGTGGCCAGCGTGATTTCCTTCGACCAGACTCCTGCCATTCTCTAGCCGGAAGGGAGGTAGGGAGCTGCTGCTGCTAGGCCCTGGGCTTTCGCTGCTGCTGCTCCAGCTACTCCCCTCCTCTCCTTCCCTGCTACCTGCTGGCTGGCTGGTGGACCCCCCAACTGCTGCTGATCCTGCTGCAGCCCCTTGGGGGGGGCTGCTCCCCAGAGGAGAGGAGTGAGGGACCCCTGTCCCAGCTCCAGCTGTTGCTGCTGCTGTGGGTCCTACCAGCACCACTACCACCTGCGAAGGGTCCCTCCTACCTGGCCACTGGACTGTCTGCTGGAGCAGCTGCTGTGTTTGCTGCCTGGGAGCTGCTGGAGCCTTGAGGAGGAAGAGGATTGGTTGCTGCTGGGGAAGCATGCAGAGACTCTGCAGACCACCATGGAGGGGGCCTTCTAAGACTGAGTAACTTTCAAACTGTGCTTTTGTGGTGGGGGTGTTGACTGTGTCTGTGGGGACTCCCTGTTCTTGGATAACCACATGGCGACCGTGATGGCCTCTCTCAGTGTGGAGAGGCCGCAGCTGACCTATTGGCATTTTAATAACAGCTTGCTGGAGGATGTGGGCTTTGTGATGTCCTTCTAGGAGTTCTGGCTGGCCTGGCAAGGGCAGAGGCGCACCTTTGCTTCAGTGTGGGAGTGGTGGGATGTGGGGAAGGTGTGCTCCCAGCTCTTCTGCCGTGACTACACCCAGTGCGCCAGCCAGCGGAGAGATGCAACAATAGAGCAGTTGGAATGGGAGGTCTTAGAGCTGGAGAGGCGTCTGGACACCAGCCCCGAAGATCCATCCCTCTGTGGAGCATGCCGGGAGAAATGGGAGGAACTCCGGGCCCTCGAGGGCCCTCGGGCCCGGGGTGCCTTTGTTCAATCCTGAATCCACCTCCTTCGGGAGATGGACCATGGCTCCCGCTTCTTCTATGCCCTGGACAAAAAGAGGGGGGCTAAGAAACACGTCACCTGCCCTCTGGCAAAGGACGGCACCCCCCTCATGAATCCGGAGGAGATGTGCTGGAGGGCCATGGCCAGGGCCTACTACGCAAGCCTTTTCTCCATGGATCTGAGCGATCCTGATGCTTGCAGAGTGCACTGGGATGGACTCCCAATGGTCAGCGAGGGCAACCGGGGATGGCTAGAGCTGCCTTTCACTCTGGCCGAGCTCTCGGAAGCCCTCCACCGCATGCCCATGAATAAATCCCTGGGCATAGACGGGCTGACCATGGAGTTCTGACCATGGAGTTCTGGGAAGTCTTCGGCCCAGACCTTGTCATCGTTTGGGCCAAGTCCTTGTCATGCAGGTGAGCCATGCTCACCTTGCTTCCAAAGAAGGGGGTGCCATCTGTTACCTTCAGAATTGTGACCTGTGACCTTCAGAATTGGTGTGCCATCTCGCGCCTAAGCACAGACTACAAAGTTGTAGCGAAGGCCATCTCACTGCAGCTAGGGTCCGTGCTGGCACACGTGGTCCACCCCAACCGGACCTACACTGTCCCAGATCATACCGTCTTTGATAATCTGTACTTGGTCCAGGATCTCTTGGAGCTCAGGTGTAGGGATGGTCTGTCGTTTGCACTTCTGTCCCTGGATCAGGAGAAGGCGTTCGACAGGGTGGACCACAGGTATCTCCTGGGCACTCTGTGGGTGTTCGGCTTTGAACCCCAGTTCGTGGGTTTTCTCCAGGTGCACTACGCCTCCATGGAGCGTCTGGTCAGGCTCAACTGGACCCTAACCGAGCCAGTCAATTTCGGGTGCAGGGTGCATTGGGGTGTCTGCTATCAGGCCAGCTGTATGCTCTGGCGATCGAGCCCTTCCTCTCTCTCCTCTGTCGGCGGCTGACGGTGTTGGTGCTCCATGAGCTGGAGTTGTGGCTGGTCCTGTCGGCATATGCCGACAATGTGCTCCTTGTGGTCCAGGCGACCTGGTGCTGGTGGAGGCTTGCCAGGCCATCTACTTGGCAGCCTCCTCCGCCCAGGCGAACTGGGTCAAGAGCTCTGGCCTTGTGGTCAGGGACAGGTGGCAGGTGAGCTTCCTCCTACCCACACTTTAGGCCATCTGGTGGAGCGTGGGTCGACTGCTCTATCTCGGCATTTACCTTTCTGCCACGCACCCATCTCCACTGGAAAACTGGCAAGGTTTAGAGGGCAGGGTGTCAGAGCGGCTGCAGAGGTGGACAGGACTACTCCAGTGCTTCTCCCTCTGAGGGAGGGCACTGGTGCTTAATCAGTTAGTCCTGGCACCAGCTCAACACCCTGGTCCCAGCCCTGAGTTTCCTGGCCAATCTCCGGATGCTAGTTCTGGAGTTCTTTTGGCTGGGACTGCACTGGGTCTCTGCAGGGATCCTCCACCTGCCCCTGGAGGAGGTAGGACAGAGCCTGAAGTGCCTGCGCACTCAGGTCCATGTCTTCGCCTCCAGGCCCTGGAGAGATTCCTTTATGGTGCAGGTAGTCCAGCGTGGAGCATGCTGGTGCACACCTTTTGGCGCTGCTTCCAAGAACTCTGATACAACCGGCAGCTCCTTTATCTCCATCTGAGAGGTCTTCCATGAGACCTTTGCGGGCCGCTGGTCTTCTACCAGGATCTCCTCCGGATCTGGAAACTGGTCTTGGTGACCAGGTCCGTGGTGGCCACCAAGGGGGTGGGGAGACTGGCTGGATCCCCTGATGCTCACTCAGCGCATGGGGCTCTCCAGCCCTTGTTCTTCCTGGTGCATACTTCAAGAGGTGAGGGCTGCTTTGCCGCCCACTGCTTGGGTCTACCTCGACCGGGTCCTGTGGGAGGGCGCCCACCCTATACCCCAGGCCCTCCGGACCTTCTCACGGCTCCCTGCCCCGTGGCCCCACCCAGCCATCCTACCCCTTCACCGTGAGCCAGCTGCACGAACTGCAGCCAATTCGTTTCCGGACCGCGCCAAGGAGACATCTGTACACGCGTGCGCTCCACACCCTTCATGTCCTCATCCTCGCGTCCTGCCCTGACACAAAGTGGCAGGACCTCCTAGCTCCTCTGGAGGGCGAGAAACCCTGCTGGGACAGCCTATATTCCACCTTGGTCCCGAAGCCAGCCGGAGATATTAGTTGGCGGTTCCTTCACGGAGCCGTGAGCATGGCTGTGTTCTTGGTGCAGTTCACCCCCATCCCGGACACCTGCCCCTTTTGCAGCTTGATGAAGACCCTGGCTCACATGTATCTGGAATGCGCCAGGTTGCAGCTCCTATTCCAGCTCCTCTTAGATATCCTGTTACGTTTTTGGCTTCACTTTTCCCCTCACCTTGTTATCTACCTATCCATGGGACCAGTGTTCCCTCTAATTTTTGACATGCCGTGTGCGCAAAAAGTTTCTTCTGTGCAAATTTTTGACAGGCCATGTGCGCAAAAAATTTCTTCTGTGCAAATTGTTGTGCTTCTGTGCAAAATTTTATGTGTGCGGTGTTTCGCCATGTGCACGGGGTTTAGGATCTCTGGGCGCATGCGCACAGCTTAGAGGAAACAGCGCACGGGACCTTCTTGTCAACGTCCTTCTAGCACTGGCCAAAATGGCCAGCTATAAGACCAGAGAGAGGAGGTTGGCTGATGGGGTTTCCTGTGACTGTTGGGCTTATTTCCGATACTCCATCCACTCACGCTTCCAGGCGGAGATCCTCTGGCTAGCGTCCGCTGACTCCCTTGATAGCTTTGAGGAGCAGTGGGCGTTGTCTGGGGTTCTCTGGTTACCCCGTCGGGTTCCCTTTGTTTAGCCCTGTGACCTCACTCCTGTCCCTGTTATATCTTTAATTGTCCCCTGCAATTAATTGAGATCCCAGACTTTGTGGATCTTCCCCGTAAGCTGGGGAAGGTCCTTTAGCAGATCCCAACAGGACCAGACTCCTGCACCCAACTGGTCTGGGTCTGTCACAGGAGTCTGAGGCAAAACCTCCAAGAGGAGAGGTCAGAGAACAGGCTCAGTTATGTCAGCAAATCAGATACTCAAATAAGATCAGATGGGGTTTCTAGCTCCTTTTTATTGACTTAGAATATTAGTGTGTTCACATCTGAGCCACACCAAAGAATTCCACTTCCTTCCCCCACTCAAAACTACTTTTTTTGACTGATGAATACGCGGTGTCCCTCAAACACAGAGATTTCACAGCTTCCTACTTATATGTTAAAAGAAAAGGACTACGAGTGGCACCTTCCACTGAATGCATCCGATGAAGTGAGCTGTAGCCCACGAAAGCTCGTGCTCCAATAAATTGGTTAGTCTCTAAGGTGCCCCAAGTACTCCTTTTCTTTTTGCGAATACAGACTAACACGGCTGCTACTCTGAAACCTACTTATATGTTGGGGCAGACCTGTAACTATCAGAACTTTAGCAGAAGAACTACTTTTATGGACTGGCTTTATTTTGTGTTTATTTATCACAGTGCCCATCAATTACACAGGTAGAAAATGAGTAAATAAAATCTGTCAGCTTTAGGAACAGATGAGCCTGAATTTGATTTCTCTGTGGTATAAATCAGTTTGTACCTATAAAGTTATATTCGAAATTCTGAACTGCTTGACCTTGTTTGTTCTTGTTTAACAGTGTTCTGGTTAAGGGCTGGATTTTGACCCCCTTACTTACATTCGTGAGTTACATAGTCCTGTTGACTTCATTGGGAATACTCATGTAAATAACTACTCACCAATGGGAGTAATGGGGACAACCATCTGGCCCTGAATGACTATATTTTACTGTACCTTACACGTTCTAGTATTAAATAATATCACTATGGTATCACCCAAGTGAACAAAATGAAAATACTTTGAGATCTCTTACATTTCAAGTTTCAAAACTCACATTTTAAAATTTAAGAGCTACATCTTAAACATCGCTGCACACTTGAACTAGTTACATTAAACTAAAATTGTCATTGAGAATTAGTAAATACATTCATTGTCTCAGAATAAGATGCACAACAAAGAAAGGGTGAATTGCACAGAGCGGTGTATGATGGCCCTCTGTTATACTACACTACATGAATGGTTCTCACAAAATGTAAGTTATTTGTTGAGATTCATCCATAACTAAGGAGAGAATATACACCCCTCCGGAACAAGTAGTTCAATTTTTGTATATCATCCATTGGAGAGCAGCAACTATCAATCCACAACAGGGATATTTGGCACCCTCTGCTGGTCTCTTCTTCCATGAAATATCCTGTTGACAGTTTTTCTGCCTCTCTCCAAGGGTGAAATTCACCTCTGTGCAGAGGACTATTTTGAGATCTGTGTGCTGTCTGCACAAGGGTGAATTTCACTCAGAAGATTTCAGCAAGCAGTATCTGATTAGGAGTGTGGAAGATGCAAATGACATGCTGAACTCTGCACTACTGTGGGGAGAGAGGAGCTAACTGTGTAGGCGGATCAGACAGATCTAATGTCTCTTGGCCTATTGTCAGGCACTAAATCACTGAAGACTCTTGGTCTTCATTCCTGACAAGGTAAGCCTTTCTAACTTGTGGCATAATAAATCATTTCTGTCTGCCATAGTGTGTGAAGTCACTGCAGGGCTCCTCAAAGCTTTTTTTAAGGGCCAACTTCATTTAGCAGCCTTAATGACCTATCAAATGTGTCTAGGTTCGTGGAAAAGGTTCTGAGAAGTAGAAAATCAGCCTCTGTGAATTAGTGAAGATAAGGGAAACCTGGGAAATGACTTTCCACTATGACTAATGCCCTCAAGCTGTAGTCAGTCAGCTGGATTTGGGGATAAAGGGCCCAGAGCTCATAAATACTAGAGAATAAAATGTATTCAAAGGATTAGGAATAGTTCTGGAAGAAAACTGGGAACTTTATGTGGTACAGGAGTACACAGCTAAAGAATCTAGTCTCTCTGGGAAAACCCATTTTCTATAACTAGGCTCCCTTTTTTGCAAACACAATTATGGGTGCAATTACTGTCTGTTGGAAATCTAAGAACCTTATTTGCAGATGCGCTGACACATGTATTTCAGTACATATCTATTAAAAGAAAATGTTTAGGAATGATTTTAGGACAAACTGACTAACGTTAGGCACACAAATTTGAAAATATGATTGTATGTGACTTGCCTACCACCACTTTGGAGAAGATAAGTCTTCTCCATCCCCATGACCCAATGCGTAGGCAAAGTTTCTTTCATTTTTCTCTCCTTTTCCCCAAAGTCAATGTTCATTTTCCTCTGAGTATATCAGACAGCAGCTTTCCCAAATAATAGTCAGGTTCTCAATTTAGTTTGGCTTAAAGCAAAGTGGTTTTTATTGGCAAGCTTACAAATAGAGAGAGAGAGCACAATTAAATAAAAGATAAACACCTAAATGCCTAGACAAATAGTGCAGAAAGCCTCACTAGACTGGCATTAAATTTAGTGTTACAAAATATTGCAAAATCACCATGATTTATTGCATGGTGGGGATTTGTTTAGTCTTTTACCCCAGTCAGAGAACACAGCACTTTGAGAGTCTGCTAAGCAGAAAAAAAACGAGGAGTACTTGTGGCACCTTAGAGATGAACAAATTTATTTGGGCATAAGCTTTTGTGGGCTAAAACCCACTTCCTTGGATGTATGCAGTGGAAAATACAGTCAGAAGATATATATACACAGAGAACATGAAAAAATGAGTGTTGCCATACCAACTGTAACGAGACCAATTAATTAAGGTGGGCTATTATCAGCAGGAGAAAAAAAACCTTTTGTAGTGATAATCAGGATAGCCCATTTCAAACAGTTGACAAGAAGGTATGAGTAACTGGACAATCTGTACAGCAAAAGAATAAATGGACACAAATCAGACATCAAGAATTATAACATGCAAAAACCAGTCAGAGAACACTTCAACCTCCCTGGTCACTCAGTTTTAGACCTAAAAGTTACAATTCTCCAACAAAAAACTTCAAAAACAGACTCCAACGAGAAACTGCAGAATTGGAATTAATTCTCAAACTGGACTCCATTAAATTAGGCTTAAATAAAGACTGGGAGTGGATGGGTCATTACACAAAGTAAAAACTATTTCCCCATGTTATTTTTCCCCTACTGTTACTCACACCTTCTTGTCAACTGTTTGCAATGGACCATCCGCCTGATTATCACTACAAATTTTTTTTTCTCCTGCTGATAATAGCCCACCTTAATTAACTGGTCTCATTACAGTTGGTATGGCAACACCTATTTTTTCATGTTCTCTGTGTATATATATCTTCCAACTGTATTTTCCACTGCATGCACCTGATGAAGTGGATTTTAGCCCATGAAAGCTTATACCCAAATAAATTTGTTAGTCTCTAAGGTACCACAAGTACTACTCGTTTTTTTTGCTGATACAGACTAACACGGCTACCATTCTGAAACCTGCTAAGCAGAAGACACTCTTAGAGCATGGGTTCTCAAACTTCATTGCTCCACGACCCCCTTCTGCCCTGGGTGAGAGTGGAGCTTGGGCTTCAGCTTCAGCCCTGGGTCCCAGCAAGCCTAAGGCTGGCCCTGGCGACCCCATTAAAATGGGGTCGTGACCCACTTTGGGTCCCAACCCACAGTTTGAGAACTGCTGCTCTAGAGAGAATGTCTGTGGTAGCTTCTGCCATTCAGTTATAGTAATCTCCTCCTTTGACCCAAAATGGTTACTTTCCTTGGTGTGATATCTGCTCATCAATACAGAGTCAAAACAATATCAACTTATGCAAAAAAAAATGCCCTTTCTTTCAGGGCAATTTGAGTAGATTTTGTCCAGAAGTATTAATTTTTCCCACGTCATTTATATACAGCCATTATCCATTCTGTTATAGGACTACCTCAAGTAGTAGTTAATGCAAATTTAATGCAAATTAAAGTAAACTATTTCTAAGCAGCCTCACTAAATTATTTATACAGGCTCTACAAGTGTGCTCGGTACCTTAGAAAATATAAATGACATTGTGCCTGCCCAGAAGAGCTTACAAGCTAATTTTGGACCTGACACATGAGTGAGTAAGGAGGATCAGGGAAGACAGGACAAGGGTTACAGGACTTAGCTCATGCATTCACTCAGGTATGTTATGTGCACATCAGTATGTTTCCAGTAATTTTAAAGTAGGTGGTGTTTTTTTTCCTTCCCTCACAAGCTACATTTTGTTGTTTCATTTTGCTGGGAGGTGTATATATCCAAGGTGATCAGAGTGAGGGAAATGGCTGGATATCTGAGAGTGGGAGAGGTTGAAAGGAGTTAAGAGGTGAAAGGGGGCACCAAAGAGGGAAATATAGTAGGGGCAAAATAGTAGGCTGGTGTTAGGTATGGGATTTCCTCCCAAGCACACTCCAACTCACAATTCTAAATCTGACATCCTACTTTTTAATGGAGAAATAACACATTGCAGATTTTGCCACTACACTTGTGCTCATGGGGAATGCACCATAATCTAACCGAAGGTGAAAGTTCATGCTCTACCTTTGTTCTTGCGATTAAGAAGAATTAGATCTGTCAGAGGATTCTGAGTTCCTTTGGGTGGTAAGACATATACAGTGAGATGGGCTTTGATGTTCATGTTGCCTTAACTGGTGGTTTCTTTGATTTTTAGTGATTGTTTTGATATGAAATTCACTTCAGCAACGCTAACTCTAAATTAACCAAGTTTTTTGTGGGGGTAGAAAAGTACTTACTACATGTACTAATTTAATCCAATTATGAATGCATCCACCTTTTTCATATCTTACTTCCACTGTGAGTAAAAGTCCTCATTAGTCTCATATCTTCATATTCTTGATTAAATTCATTATTAACAGCCCTGGACGGTTTATCATAAATCCATTCGCTTGGCAAAGTACAGATGCCCTCTGTATTTCCTGAGTTGTTCTTATGCTTTTTACAACACTGAAGAATCTGTTAAAAAAACCCACATCATTAAGCAATAAATAACACATTGTCATCAGATATGCCATTGCCTTAGAGACCATCAGCCCAACTTAACAAGAATGGCTCCCCAAGATTTGTGTTTGGATTCCGTGCTACTTGCGATGTGCCTGAGAACATTGCAAGTGTAATAAAAGATACTCAAAAAGAAAAGGAGTACTTGTGGCACCTTAGAGACTAACCAATTTATTTGAGCATGAGCTTTCGTGAGCTACAGCTCACTTCATCGGCTGCATGAAGTGAGCTGTAGCTCACGAAAGCTCATGCTCAAATAAATTGGTTAGTCTCTAAGGTGCCACAAGTACTCCTTTTCTTTTTGCGAATACAGACTAACACGGCTGTTACTCTGAAACCTGTCTAAAAGATACTCAGTTCCTTTATGCAATCCTTTATCCTTTTAACCTTTAAAAACTGGCAGAATATCAAGATTATCATGATGACTTTAGGGTGATATACTGGCTACCATACAGTGGCTAATTTTTATATAATTTTCTGACACCACAAGGGGGGTGAGTGGATGGAATTTGGGGACTTTTGGAGGTACTTTCTATCTAAAAACGTGTGCAGAAAGAAAAACAGGACGTATTACTAAAAACTGCTCCTGCATTAAAATTTTGCAATGAAATACATTACATTAACACAACCATATAGTACCAATCCTAAATGCAAAGCATTTCCAGGCAACAGGAAAAGTGTTCGCTTATATTGTACAACTAAGAAGTGACTGAATTAATATTCTGGATTGTGTTTGTGATCTTATTAAATACTTTTCTCCCCCCAGTTACTATTTGAAAACGTATTTCTGTACTATCATTTTAAAAAAGGTAGCGGTTTGGGGGTTTTCTTAGGAACTTTAAAAAACTGTATTTGGGAGGGGGATGATTTAGGGCTTATGAAAGATGCTGGATTGAAACCACAGGCTTTTATGCACAGAAAATGCAAAGGCATCCTGTAGGTTTTCCCACACCATCCCACCAATATGCCTCAGCCTTGATCCGGAGTGATTCATGTCTCCATGAAAATTCATTTCTAGGCCTCTGCTGGGACTGCTAGTAAAGGTTGCTAATTGTGACAGTGAATTTTATGCTGTGGAAAAAGGTTGACTCAGATCACCAGCCACATGAGTGGGCCTAGCGGTTCCATTGGACAGGGCAGAAAACTTTTATGGGGCCCCTTCCTTGCCCTGTCCCCTGAGCCAAAAACTCAAAACAAACAACAAAAAACCCAACCACACGCCATCTATAGCTGGCCAATCAGCACAGGAAAAAAGCCATGAAATCAGAAAGGCGCAACAACAATAAAAGCCAAATGGCACAGTGATATGATGCACCCTGGAAGTTGGTGTTAGGATATAGATATTCAGGCCTGTCTGTAAAGGCCTATACTCTAAGAATATAGGTGTATTCTTATCACTTGGCTAGTTCTAGAGGTATAAAAAAAAGAATCAAAATCCCTGTCTGCTGGTGTAAGGGCCTTCTCTTACTGTGACAGTCTGAGGCCCTGTTCTTAGTCTAAAGCAGCAGAGGCAGCCATAAGCTGGGAAGCAACCGGACACATCCTCACATTCCAAACTAGTCACATTGAAATAAGGTGCTGTTAGGAATACAATCCTGTCCTTGCTTGAATTTGTTGACCTTCAAAATTGCTACACTGCACAAGTCTTCTTTTCACAATGGTGTTTGGGACAAGGGAGTTGTTTGGGAAGTAAGAGGTACTCTTTCAAGCTTTTGCTGTAAAGTTTAGTCTTTGAACATCTACTCGTATATTCTTAACTGGCCTTGAAAAGAAAAATGCTGTACAGTCAAGAAATGTCACTGGTTGTCTGGGCCCTTTCAGGGCGGGCATAGGTCCAATACATCCCAGCTCCACATTCTGCACCTTTAAGGACCAGCATTCTGTTAAATGTATTTTGTTTAGAGAGGTCCTGTGACTGTAGACCGAGTGAGCTGGGAAGAGAAAAGCAAGATTAAAATGAATAGTTTCATGTCTCGCTGTATAGAGCTCTCCAAGGACCAAAAGGCAGGACCAAGACCACCCAGCAGTAGCTGCTTCCTTGCTGATAGGGAGCAGGGCAAGCCAGAATTTTGTAGCTAGGAAAGGTGGATAAGCAAGCTGGAGAATGCTGAACTCTTGGTGTGAGTAAGAGATTATGTTAGGCAAAGCTACATTTTGTTAGAATTAACTTTTAGACACTTTAGAATGTGTTAGTTTTGTTTGTAACCCTGTCATATCTTTTTCAGTCTTGCTTGAAATCACTTAAATCTATGTTCTTTGTTAATAAACTTATTCTTACTTTTGCCATCTTAGTATGGTGTATTAAGTTGAAGCCTATCACCCCAGCCAAGCTAACAAGCTGTTGTGTGTCCTGGCTCTTTGGGAGCAGTGAACTTGGTGTTACCTCAGTAAGAGAGAATGGACACGGCAGAGGAGAAGGTTTTGGGGAGACTCAGGACCAGAATGGCTGTTGGGGTCACCTTACAAGGAGTCAGTGGGTTGGTGGTAGCTCAGGGTGAGACTTTTATGCTGTGGTGAGACTAGTGGTGTCAGGACTCTGAGCCAAAGCTGCACAGCCTAAAGGCATCGAAGGTAACAGGGCAGGTGGTGGGGGGCAGCACCCCATTTCTTTTAAAGACATGCCTTGGTCTCTCCTGCAAATCACACGTGAAATGGGCCAGGCATCTGGGTTCTACTTGTAGCCTTTCACCTGCTGGATATTGAGGAGTGCCCTGATACAGAGTTCCCACATACTCCCCCCTCCCTTTTTCATCAGAAATACCCCAGGGTCACACTTAGTTTTGTAATACTTATTTTTGAATGGTTACTTACAGAGAAAGCTATGATGATAATGGAGGAACAGATGCTGTATCCAAGAAGAAAGAACCACACCCACCACATTTTATCATGCCTGATATTGCCATTGCATTTGGACTCTGAAATAAAGAAAGGGAAATTTAAGTATCTAAAGACCAAAAAGGTGTTTGTTCACTTTTCAGATGAGCTTTTTATGTGATGGATTAGATAGGGCTTGGTCATGGTTGGCTTCCTATTCATATTTATCACATTTTTTTCACTATTTTTTCGGGCTAAGGGTTTGAGCCTCTTATGGAGAGAGTTATGAACAGTTCAACTTGAAAGGTGTAAGATTTCTTAACATCATGATAACCTGATTATAAAATGATGGAATCCATAATTTCCATTGAATTCATAGATTCCAAGGCCAGAAGGGAACACTGTGATCATCTAGTCTGACTGCCTGTATAACACAGGCTGGGGTGGCCAAACTTACTGACCCTCCGAGCTTCAAATCATAGAATATCAGGGTTGGAAGGGACCTCAGGAGGTCATCTAGTCCAACCGCCTGCTCAAAGCAGGACCAATTGCCAACTAAATCATCCCAGCCAGGACTTTGTCAAGCCTGACCTTAAAAACTTCTAAGGAAGGAGATTCCACCACCTCCCTAGGGAACACATTCCAGTGTTTCACCACCCTCCTAGTGAAAAAGTTTTTCCTAATATCCAACCTAAACCTCCCCCACTGCAACTTGAGACCATTACTCCTTGTTCTGTCATCTGTTGACACTGAGAACAGTCTAGATCCATCCTCTTTGGAACCACCTTTCAGGTAGTTGAAAGCAGCTATCAAATCCCCCCTCATTCTTCTCTTCTGAAGGCTAAACAATCCCATTTTCCTCAGCCTCTCCTCATAAGTCATGTGTTCCAGACCCCTAATCATTTTTGTTGCCCTCCGCTGGACTCTTTCCAATTTTTCCACATCCTTCTTGTAGTGTGGGGCCCAAAACTGGACACAGTACTCCAGATGAGGCCTCACCAATGTCGAATAGAGGGGAACGATCATGTCCCTCGATCAGCTGGCAATGCCACTACGTATACATCCCAGAATGCCATTGGCCTTCTTGGCAACAAGGGCACACTGTTGACTCATATCCAGCTTCTTGTCCACTGTAACCCCTAGGTCCTTTTCTGCAGAACTGCTGCTGAGCCATTCGGTCCCTAGTCTGTAGCAGTGCATGGGATTCTTCCGTCCTAAGTGCAGGACTCTGCACTTGTCCTTGTTGAACCTCACGAGATTTCTTTTGGCCCAATCCTCTAATTTTTCTAGGTCCCTCTGTATCCTATCCCTACCCTCCAGCGTATCTACCGCTCCTCCCAGTTTAGTGTCATCTGCAAACTTGCTGAGGGTGCAATCCACACCATCATCCAGATCATTGATGAAGATATTGAACAAAACCAGCCCGAGGACCGACCCTTGGGGCACTCCACTTGATACCGGCTGCCAACTAGACATGGAGCCATTGATCACTACCCATTGAGCCCGACAATCTAGCCAACTTTCTATCCACCTTATAGTCCATTGATCCAGCCCATACTTCTTTAACTTGCTGGCAAGAATACTGTGGGAGACCGTGTCAAAAGCTTTGCTAAAGTCAAGGAACAACATGTCCACTGCTTTCCCCTCATCCACAGAGCCAGTTATCTCATCATAGAAGGCAATTAGATTAGTCAGGCATGACTTGCTCATGGTGAATCCATGCTGACTGTTCCTGATCACTTTCCTCTCCTCTAAGTGCTTCAGAATTGATTCCTTGAGGACCTGCTCCATGACTTTTCCAGGGAGTGAGGTGAGGCTGACTGGCCTGTAGTTCCCAGGATCCTCCTCCTTCCCTATGTCAATCTTCAGATGTTCAATAGCTAGGGAGTGCCTGCTAAGGCTCTGGGCTTCAACCCTGCAGAGGGCGGTGCGCCTAGGAGCTTCAGCCCCATGGGAGGCACTTGGCGGGGTCCGGGGCTTCAGCCCTGCAGGGAGGAGGGGGTCTCAGGGCTTCAGCGTCACAAGAGGTGCCTGTCTGGGTTCAGGGTTTCAATCCCGCTCCTGCTGAAGCCCCAAACTCCAGTAGATGCACCCCACAGGGCTGAAGTCTTGAGATTCCCCCTCCCTGCAGAGCAGAAACCCATAGTCCCACCACCCCACAGCAAGGCAGAAGTCCCCAGCTCCACCCTCCCACCTCAGTCTGGTAGACAGAGTATGAGGAGGGGGAGTGGGAGGCTCTGTGAGCCGTTCTTTAACTGTAAAAGAGGCACGTGCATCTTGCGAGCTATGGTTTGGCCACCCCCAGACCATGAAATTCCCCAAAATAATTCCTAAGGCATAGCTTTTATAACATTTCCAATCTCAGTTTAAAAATGGTCAGTGATGGAGAATCCATCCAATTAACGGTAAGATCTCTGAAAACCTCTTAGCTTTTTGTTGTCACATTGCAATCAAAGAAAATAAAACACTTCCATGGCAACAGCTACTTCATTTCATTTCAGGCAATGTCTTTTCTAAAACAGAAATCATAAGGTACTGGTGCTCTACTAGCCAAGAGAATTTTCTCAGTAGCCACTGAAAACTGATGGAGCCTGAGCAAAATGCAATTGGACAGTCTGCTGAATATAGTGAGGACTCAAGTATTTGGCAGTTGTCCTGCATCAGCTAACCGACTGGCCAGTCACATTTGCTTAGAGAATGCAGATGGGTGAAGGATCCGTGTTGTTTAAGAGACTGTTTCTCAGTTGGTGGATCATGGATCCTAGAAGGGTCATGAAAGTCAATTGGGCAAGTATCACAAAGTACTGAAAATTTTATTACAATCTAAAGCAAAGACACTTTCACCCCCCTTGACCCTTCAGGGTCAACCTCTTGAAACACACGCACAAATTGTACAGGGTTATCACTGATATATATTTACTATAAAAGTAAGAGTAAGAAATGTAATGTGTATGGGACAAGAGTCACTTGCAGGTTTAAACTAGAGTAAATGGTGGAGTTTCTGTAACTTGAAGTCTTTAAATCAGTGGTGGGCAACCTGCGGCCCATGGGCCACATACGGCCCATCAGGGTAAGCTGATTGCAGGCCGCAAGATATTTTGCTGACATTGACCATCTCAGGTATCACCACCCGCAGCTCCCAGTGGCCGCGGTCCTCATTCCTGGCCAATGGGAGCTGCGGGAAGTGGCGGCCAGCATGTCCCTGTGGCTCACTGCTTCCTGCAGCTCCCATTGGCCGGGAATGGCGAATTGTGGCCACTGGGAGCTGCGGGGGATGCTTTAAATCATGATTTGTGGGCTTCAGTAACTCAGCCAGAGGTTAGGGGTCGACTACAGGAGTGGGTGGGTGAGGTTCTGTGGCCTGCAACTTGCAGGTCAGACATGACTATCATGATTTGGCCTTAAAATCTATGAGTCTACTGGTGAGGGCAGGAGAGTGGCAAAAAATATATATATATACAAATAGTCTGTTGTAAAATCTTGGAATGTATTGTTGTCATTGTCCAAGCCACACTTGTTCATACAACTCTAGCCACTCTTCTTCCACCCCTACCCTGATTTTGAATCAGGTGGAATTAAAACAGCAGTTTTCTGGGACTGTGGGAGAGAAGGCAATATAACTAGAGGGTAATTTAGCTCATCTCTATATACACCCAAGTCTATTTCGACTGTAACTCACAAAAGTTCCTTACCATGTACTGTCAGCCTGCTGCCACTTCCGCATTTTTGCCTTTTTGGTGGTGGATAAATTAGCTTTACATCACAGAAATACATGCCACTGTCGTTCAGCTGAATGTTGTCCAGTCGTAAGATTGAATATCTTTTGGACTCTTCTGTTTTAATTTGTAGCTGTGACACATGAGAGGTGCTTGGCTGGAGCCCACGCTGATTACAGGTAGGGCCTTTCCTCCAGTACACCTCTGTTGTCATTGTGTTTGCATCTGGGTAGTCAAATTTACACAGTATCAAAACAGTTGAATCACGAGATATGTTGATGTCCTGGGGATATTGTACAATTGAAAGTTCTGCTCCACTGGTAACTGTAAGATGGAAATAAAATGGGTGCGTATGAGTTGTTATACTATTTATAGGGGCACACACAGAAACCATTTTGAGACTATTTTAAAAACTGTGAGCGAGGGTAGAATCTTGGCCAGCCCAACAGATGTGTATGATAGACTTCTACAGTTACAGAAAAGGTCCAGCCATGAGCATACTGGGTGAAATCCTAACCCTATTGAAATCAATGGGAGTTTTGCCTTTGGCTTTAATGGGGCCAGTATTTCACATACAACATTCAAATAAAAAGTGTTATAAAAGAATTCTTGGTTTCTTTGCAGTCATTCTGAAGGAAAAAATGGGCCCTTTTCTAAAGGAATGTCTGTAAATAAGCCAGGCAAAGAAACAATCTGATTTAAATAATTTGACTATGGACAATTTAGTCAAATTTGCTAAAAGAACATAAGGGGTTTCTATTGGAACTTAACTGCCCCCAAATGTATTCAAATGTAATCTATGTACAGCTGTGTAAAATTAAAGCAATGTAAAAAATATTTTTAAAAAATGTGTGTAAATATGTAAGGTTTTAAGGACCTAAATGAACACTCCTGGTTTGTAAAACTGTGTTTTGTAGGTTTAAAATAAATTGTTTTTGTTTTCTTTTGTTTTTAAATAATACCACTAAAATCCATTTGAATCTTTCATTCAAAGTTGCAAAACTGACAGACACTGTTTACCAAACACAGGTAACTAGTGTTGTTTGGATTTGTTATTTAGCATTTAACGTTTAAGGTACCTTAATGCTTTATAACATTCAACATCTTCCAAGTTGTGGCTGCAGCAGGGCAGTCAAAACCAGGAGAATGGGAAAAAATTCTGGATATGTTTTTTGGTAACGAAATAGCAAATAAAAGCTGTAATAATTTTTTTTTAAAAAAAAAGGCAGTGCCCCTCTGGAGCAACAGCAGGTGTAAGGTGCACAAAGAAGCAACATTAGAAACACTGAGCCTTAAGGTGGCTCTGTGTAATCAGACTGTCACTTTAATAAGGGTACATGAAAACTCTGTGAGCACAAAAAAAACCAAAAACAAAACAAAAACAAAAACAAAACCCAACCAGTTGCACTTTATGTAAAAAGAAAAGAAGTACTTGTGGCACCTTAGAGACTAACAAATTTGATGCTCAAATAAATTTGTTAGTCTCTAAGGTGCCACAAGTACTCCTTTTCTTTTTGCGAATACAGACTAACACGGCTGCTACTCTGAAACCTGACTTTATGTAAAAATTATTATGGCTAATATAATGTTATAAAAGTTAAACTATTAAAATAATGTGCATTTTCCCCAGAACATGTGCAGTGAAAATTGTAAAAGGGATAAAAAAAATATACAAACAAAACATGCTACTTAATTACAATCCTATTAGGGCTCTAAAAGGAGCCACAATAGGTTTGGTTTTCTTTTTTCAGGTGGCTGTGTGTTTTGGAAGCAGGAGTTCAAGGCAAAAAGTAATCAGAACTTTGGTGAAAGTTGATTGTGTCCCTTTTAAGACAGAATCTCTAAGCTGGTAATGGCTTTGGATCCAAAAGCAAGCCAGAAAGCGTCTGTGTTAATGTAAATTACCTAACTAATAATAAAAAAAATACACCCTGGTCATAAATGGCAGCACATAGAAGCTACAAATAAAGAACACATCTGGTCAGTAAACAAACAACCTAAAACGAAAAGGCTCAAATTATAAAAATAAAAAACCAAAACAGGTTAACCCTAAAAATAAAAAAAAAAACAAGACTTTTTGTGTGTATGCAGTGTTGAAATCTAAAGACAGGTATAAAAGGGGTCTGCTTATATGCATGACACTCCTACCCTTTAATTCACCAAACCGCCAAAAATACAATACATGGTATAACAAAATACCTTTAATAAATTTGATGCTAGTGTTATTGTTAATATTAAACATTTTGGAATAAATGTAATGTTAATAAGTACCCCTGCAACAATGTAAAGTATACAATTTTTAAAAAAAATCTCTAAGGTCATATGGTAATAATGCTTCTCAGCTATTACCTATAACTAAACTTAAAGCTTAGAACAGCAAAAGAAACATTACAAACCTGGTCTGCTGTAAAAAAAAAAAAAAAAAAAAAAACCTGAGCTACACCACCTCATAAATTTAATAACTAAACAGTGGAATAATGTCCCCATAACCCTTAAAAGGTAGGTTTCAGAGTAACAGCCGTGTTAGTCTGTATTCGCAAAAAGAAAAGGAGGACTTGTGGCACCTTAGAGACTAACCAATTTATTAGAGCATAAGCTTTCGTGAGCTACAGCTCACTTCTTCAGATGCATATCGTGGAAACTGCAGCAGGCTTTATATATACACAGAGAATATGAAACAATACCTATTCCCACCCCACTGTCCTGCTGGTAATAGCTTATCTAAAGTGATTTCCAGCACAAATCCAGGTTTTCTCACCCTCCACCCCCCCACACAAATTCACTCTCCTGCTGGTGATAGCCCATCCAAAGTGATAACTCTTTACACAATGTGCATGACAATTAAGCTGGGCTATTTCCTGCATAAATCCAGGTTCTCACATCCCCCCCACCCCCATACACACACAAACTCACTCTCCTGCTGGTAATAGCTCATCCAAACTGACCACTCTTCAAGTTAAAATCCAAGTTAAACCAGAACATCTGGGGGGGGGGGGGGTAGGAAAAAACAAGAGGAAACAGGCTACCTTGCATAATGACTTAGCCACTCCAAGTCTCTATTTAAGCCTAAATTAATAGTATCCAATTTGCAAATGAATTCCAATTCAGCAGTTTCTCGCTGGAGTCTGGATTTGAAGTTTTTTTGTTTTAAGATAGCGACCTTCATGTCTGTGATCGCGTGACCAGAGAGATTGAAGTGTTCTCCGACTGGTTTATGGTTTATGGTTTATCTCTGTCAAGCTTTCTTACAACTACAATACCCACCTGCAGAAGTAAAGAAACAGATTGATAGAGCCAGAAGAGTTCCCAGAAGTTACCTACTACAGGACAGGCCTAACAAAGAAAATAACAGAACGCCACTAGCCGTCACCTTCAGCCCCCAACTAAAACCCCTCCAACGCATTATTAAGGATCTACAACCTATCCTAAAGGATGACCCAACACTCTCACAAATCTTGGGAGACAGGCCAGTCCTTGCCTACAGACAGCCCCGCAACCTGAAGCAAATACTCACCAACAACCACATACCACACAACAGAACCACTAACCCAGGAACTTATCCTTGCAACAAAGCCCGTTGCCAACTGTGCCCACATATCTATTCAGGGGACACCATCACAGGGCCTAATAACATCAGCTACACTATCAGAGGCTCGTTCACCTGCACATCCACCAATGTGATATATGCCATCATGTGCCAGCAATGCCCCTCTGCCATGTACATTGGTCAAACTGGACAGTCTCTACGTAAAAGAATAAATGGACACAAATCAGATGTCAAGAATTATAACATTCATAAACCAGTCGGAGAACACTTCAATCTCTCTGGTCACGCGATCACAGACATGAAGGTCGCTATCTTAAAACAAAAAAACTTCAAATCCAGACTCCAGCGAGAAACTGCTGAATTGGAATTCATTTGCAAATTGGATACTATTAATTTAGGCTTAAATAGAGACTTGGAGTGGCTAAGTCATTATGCAAGGTAGCCTGTTTCCTCTTGTTTTTTCCTACCCCCCCCCCCAGATGTTCTGGTTTAACTTGGATTTTAACTTGAAGAGTGGTCAGTTTGGATGAGCTATTACCAGCAGGAGAGTGAGTTTGTGTGTGTATGGGGGTGGGGGGGATGTGAGAACCTGGATTTATGCAGGAAATAGCCCAGCTTAATTGTCATGCACATTGTGTAAAGAGTTATCACTTTGGATGGGCTATCACCAGCAGGAGAGTGAATTTGTGTGGGGGGGTGGAGGGTGAGAAAACCTGGATTTGTGCTGGAAATCACTTTAGATAAGCTATTACCAGCAGGACAGTGGGGTGGGAATAGGTATTGTTTCATATTCTCTGTGTATATATAAAGCCTGCTGCAGTTTCCACGATATGCATCTGAAGAAGTGAGCTGTAGCTCACGAAAGCTTATGCTCTAATAAATTGGTTAGTCTCTAAGGTGCCACAAGTCCTCCTTTTCTTTTTTCCTTAAAAGGTAAAAGCCATTAAAACCTGGCCTGCCTATAGAACAAAAACACAGGAAAGTATGGGGGTAATTCCTCTGTTTTGCCTGCATTCAGCAAGAATATTTGTAAAAGAGGGGAATATTTTAAACAATAACCTGCTACTACAAAAGGGTAGAAAAATGTTTTTCTGGTCTTTCAAAACTTCAGGAAAAGCTGGTACCAGCTAAAAAGAAACCCAGAATACCATGAATCTACTGTTACAACAAAAATTGTCTTTTGTGTTTTATGTTTTATCTTGTGTTGTTTGTCTTGTTGCTAGCATTGTTGTGTATTGTGTCACAAAAAAAAACCCTACGCATTAGGCAAAAAAAATTAATACGCATTTTAACTATATTTACAAAAAACAATGCTACAAAAGGCTGAAGGTCAAAAAATGCCAGTCTGTTAACAGGAAAACATCCTCATATAGCAAACACCATATTACAAAAAATTGGTTTTGGAGCAAGAATTATAAATACTATAGACCTGACGGTAATTAAAAATAAATTAAGTTCCTTGTCACAACTGCAAAATAGTCTCATTCACAAGCAGGCAAATACTAGTGTGGACTTGGTACAAATAGGTCTGGAAAACCTAAAAGCAACATAAAATATGTAGGTTTCAGAGTAACAGCCGTGTTAGTCTGTATTCGCAAAAAGAAAAGGAGTACTTGTGGCACCTTAGAGACTAACCAATTTATTAGAGCATAAGCTTTCGTGAGCTACAGCTCACTTCCTCAGATGCATATCGTGGAAACTGCAGCAGGCTTTATATATACACAGAGAATATGAAACAATACCTACTCCCACCCCACTGTCCTGCTGGTAATAGCTTATCTAAAGTGATCATCAGGTGGGCCATTTCCAGCACAAATCCAGGTTTTCTCACCCTCCACCCCCCCACACAAATTCACTCTCCTGCTGGTGATAGCCCATCCAAAGTGACAACTCTTTACACAATGTGCATGACAATCAAGTTGGGCTATTTCCTGCACAAATCCAGGTTTTCTCACATCCCCCCCATACACACACAAACTCACTCTCCTGCTGGTAATAGCTCATCCAAACTGACCACTCTTCAAGTTTAAATCCAAGTTAAACCAGAACATCTGGGGGGGGGGGTAGGAAAAAACAAGAGGAAACAGGCTACCTTGCATAATGACTTAGCCACTCCCAGTCTCTATTTAAGCCTAAATTAATAGTATCCAATTTGCAAATGAATTCCAATTCAGCAGTTTCTCGCTGGAGGCTGGATTTGACGTTTTTTTGTTTTAAAATAGCGACCTTCATGTCTGTGATTGCGTGACCAGAGAGATTGAAGTGTTCTCCGACTGGTTTATGAATGTTATAATTCTTGACATCTGATTTGTGTCCATTTATTCTTTTACGTAGAGACTGTCCAGTTTGACCAATGTATATGGCAGAGGGGCATTGCTGGCACATGATGGCATATATCACATTGGTGGATGTGCAGGTGAACGAGCCTCTGATAGTGTGGCTGATGTTATTAGGCCCTGTGATGGTGTCCCCTGAATAGATATGTGGGCACAATTGGCAACAGGCTTTGTTGCAAGGATAAGTTCCTGGGTTAGTGGTTCTGTTGTGTGGTATGTGGTTGTTGGTGAGTATTTGCTTCAGGTTGCGGGGCTGTCTGTAGGCAAGGACTGGCCTGTCTCCCAAGATTTGTGAGAGTGTTGGGTCATCCTTTAGGATAGGTTGTAGATCCTTAATAATGCGTTGGAGGGGTTTTAGTTGGGGGCTGAAGGTGACGGCTAGCGGCGTTCTGTTATTTTCTTTGTTAGGCCTGTCCTGTAGTAGGTAACTTCTGGGAACTCTTCTGGCTCTATCAATCTGTTTCTTTACTTCTGCAGGTGGGTATTGTAGTTGTAAGAAAGCTTGACAGAGATCTTGTAGGTGTTTGTCTCTGTCTGAGGGGTTGGAGCAAATGCGGTTGTATCGCAGAGCTTGGCTGTAGACGATGGATCGTGTGGTGTGGTCAGGGTGAAAGCTGGAGGCATGCAGGTAGGAATAGCGGTCAGTAGGTTTCCGGTATAGGGTGGTGATGGAAATTGTTGAAATCATGGTGGAATTCCTCAAGGGCTTCTTTTCCATGGGTCCAGATGATGAAGATGTCATCAATATAGCGCAAGTAAAGTAGGGGCTTTAGGGGACGAGAGCTGAGGAAGCGTTGTTCTAAATCAGCCATAAAAATGTTGGCATACTCTGGGGCCATGCGGGTACCCATAGCAGTGCCACTGATCTGAAGGTATACATTGTCCCCAAATGTGAAGTAGTTATGGGTAAGGACAAAGTCACAAAGTTCAGCTACCAGGTTAGCCGTGACAGTATCGGGGATAGTGTTCTTGACGGCTTGTAGTCCATCTTTGTGTGGAATGTTGGTGTAGAGGGCTTCTACATCCATAGTGGCCAGGATGGTGTTATCAGGAAGATCACCGATGGATTGTAGTTTCCTCAGGAAGTCAGTGGTGTCTCGAAGGTAGCTGGGAGTGCTGGTAGCGTAGGGCCTGAGGAGGGAGTCTACATAGCCAGACAATCCTGCTGTCAGGGTGCCAATGCCTGAGATGATGGGGCGCCCAGGATTTCCAGGTTTATGGATCTTGGGTAGTAGATAGAATATCCCAGGTCGGGGTTCCAGGGGTGTGTCTGTGCGGATTTGATCTTGTGCTTTTTCAGGAAGTTTCTTGAGCAAATGCTGTAGTTGCTTTTGGTAACTCTCAGTGGGACCAGAGGGTAATGGCTTGTAGAAACTCGTGTTGGAGAGCTGCCGAGCAGCCTCTTGTTCATATTCCGACCTATTCATGATGACAACAGCACCTCCTTTATCAGCCTTTTTGATTATGATGTCAGAGTTGTTTCTGAGGCTGTGGATGGCATTGCATTCCGCATGGCTGAGGTTATGGGGCAAGTGATGCTGCTTTTCCACAATTTCAGCCCGTGCACGTCGGCGGAAGCACTCTATGTAGAAGTCCAGTCTGCTGTTTCGACCTTCAGGAGGAGTCCACCTAGAATCCCTCTTTCTGTAGTTTTGGTAGGGAGAACTCTGTGGATTAGTATGCTGTTCAGAGGTATTTTGGAAATATTCCTTGAGTCGGAGACGTCGAAAATAAGATTCTAGGTCACCACAGAACTGTATCATGTTCGTGGGGGTGGAGAGGCAGAAGGAGAGGCCCCGAGATAGAACAGCTGCTTCTGCTGGGCTGAGAGTATAGTTGGATAGGTTAACAATATTGCTAGGTGGGTTGAGGGAACCATTGCTGTGGCCCCTTGTAGCATGTAGTAGTTTAGAAAGTTTACCATGGAAAAGAAGCCCTTGAGGAATTCCACCATGATTTCAACAATTTCCATCCCACCACCAACCTCAGCCTGGTCCAGTCCACACAAGAGATCCACTTCCTGGACACTACAGTGCTAATAAACGATGGTCACATAAACACCACCCTATACCGGAAACCTACTGACCGCTGTTCCTACCTGCATGCCTCCAGCTTTCACCCTGACCACACCACACGATCCATCGTCTACAGCCAAGCTCTGCAATACAACCGCATTTGCTCCAACCCCTCAGACAGAGACAAACACCTACAAGATCTCTGTCAAGCTTTCTTACAACTACAATACCCACCTGCAGAAGTAAAGAAACAGATTGATAGAGCCAGAAGAGTTCCCAGAAGTTACCTACTACAGGACAGGCCTAACAAAGAAAATAACAGAACGCCGCTAGCCGTCACCTTCAGCCCCCAACTAAAACCCCTCCAACGCATTATTAAGGATCTACAACCTATCCTAAAGGATGACCCAACACTCTCACAAATCTTGGGAGACAGGCCAGTCCTTGCCTACAGACAGCCCCGCAACCTGAAGCAAATACTCACCAACAACCACATACCAAACAACAGAACCACTAACCCAGGAACTTATCCTTGCAACAAAGCCCGTTGCCAATTGTGCCCACATATCTATTCAGGGGACACCATCACAGGGCCTAATAACATCAGCCACACTATCAGAGGCTCGTTCACCTGCACATCCACCAATGTGATATATGCCATCATGTGCCAGCAATGCCCCTCTGCCATATACATTGGTCAAACTGGACAGTCTCTACGTAAAAGAATAAATGGACACAAATCAGATGTCAAGAATTATAACATTCATAAACCAGTCGGAGAACACTTCAATCTCTCTGGTCACGCAATCACAGACATGAAGGTCGCTATTTTAAAACAAAAAAACTTCAAATCCAGCCTCCAGCGAGAAACTGCTGAATTGGAATTCATTTGCAAATTGGATACTATTAATTTAGGCTTAAATAGAGACTGGGAGTGGCTAAGTCATTATGCAAGGTAGCCTGTTTCCTCTTGTTTTTTCCTACCCCCCCCCCCCAGATGTTCTGGTTTAACTTGGATTTAAACTTGAAGAGTGGTCAGTTTGGATGAGCTATTACCAGCAGGAGAGTGAGTTTGTGTGTGTATGGGGGTGAGGTGGGGGGGATGTGAGAAAACCTGGATTTGTGCAGGAAATAGCCCAACTTGATTGTCATGCACATTGTGTAAAGAGTTGTCACTTTGGATGGGCTATCACCAGCAGGAGAGTGAATTTGTGTGGGGGGGTGGAGGGTGAGAAAACCTGGATTTGTGCTGGAAATGGCCCACCTGATGATCACTTTAGATAAGCTATTACCAGCAGGACAGTGGGGTGGGAGTAGGTATTGTTTCATATTCTCTGTGTATATATAAAGCCTGCTGCAGTTTCCACGATATGCATCTGAGGAAGTGAGCTGTAGCTCACGAAAGCTTATGCTCTAATAAATTGGTTAGTCTCTAAGGTGCCACAAGTCCTCCTTTTCTTTTTATAAAATATGTAGTGGTGGCTAAACACCACCTCCTGGCTTCTGTATAAACAACAAATAAAATTAAAAAATAAAACTGCCTTGGCCATAAAATGTACTGAAATGCAAATTCTTAGTTTAGCATCACTTAAACATAAAATGTTTTGGGTAATATCTGGGAACGTTAGGGTATTAACACAGCTTTTAAAACAACAAAAATGGTACTTGTTCAATACCTACAAATATAAATGAATGCAATATGTTTCCCGCATGGTTAAGCCTGCTTTGTTATTAGATAAAATTATTGTTAAAATTGCTCACCAACAGTCTGTAAAAACAAAAATATGAAAAATGAGCCTGCTCCCAAAATTGACTATGGGATCCTTTTGGCTATCCTGGGTTATGGATCAATAGGCTGAAAAAAAAAAAGAAAAGTTACTGGACACCCGAGGGAGCCCTCAGAAATGGAGCCCTCAGAAATGGGTATGCTTGTCCCTACCTGTCCCCACAAAACCATGTAGCAAAAATACCTCATTGGGCACATGTGTGTAGAACAAACTAAAAAATGTGACGTGTTTTGTACAACGGACAATGTGTATGTGTTACATTCTGTGAAACGGTATTTTGGAAAAAATGCAAGTATCAGCCAACCCGCAGTGAATTCATGTAACAGTAATGCCAGTGTATTATATACTAGCAATCATATGTACTATTTACCAAAAAATAGAAGAAACACAGAGCACTATAACCGCCACCCCGGTTACTTTTTCTGTTACCCTTGGCCTCGATTTGCACGATCTAACTAATCACTTATTGTCAGAAACAAAGGTGACTCAGTTTTTACAACACACACAAAAGAATATAGGGAAGCATGTCATTCAAATATTACATGCAAATGGAGAGATGCTAAAACTTGCGAGGTCTAAAAAACACCTGACAGCCTATCACTGGTACAATGTTTTTACAGGCTGGTCCCCGACTTCTGAGGGTGTATTGTCTATTATGTTTCACCCATTACTAGTTGTGTTAATCTTGTTCTGTGTTTGCTTGCTAGAAATGTATTGCACGTGCTATTGAACAAAAAAAATGTTTGTTAAATTACAACCACAAGCTCAAATGGCCTCTCAGTATATTGCTATAAAATAGTTGTATAAAATATGACCCACTCAAGAATTGTTCTTTATTCTTTAAGGGTCAAAAGGAGGATATGTTCTAATAGGATTTTATGTTTGTATTTTGTATAATTCTGAATCTGAGCTAATCTCAAGGCACTAACAGACCTTTTAGGGTCACCACTTTGTTGTAGGTTTAATATTTTAGAAAAAGTAAAAGAATGCAACAATTGTTTTCTCTTGCATTGCAATTTGATGTTCCTGTTCAAATGCTCTGTGTAAATCAATTCTGTTTTGTGTATAAATAAAAAATAAATATAAAAGCCATCACTGAACCAAATGTTCTAGAAAGGAACCAAAGACAGACGGAAGGGCGCCCAAAGGTTGCAACATGCCCCTATTAAAATGCCAAAGAAGGGCAAATTAACAACTCTAAAAATAAAACAGGCACCTGTCAATAAAAACAAAATAGCTGTAATCAAAACTGGCATAAAATAACTCCCTAAAAAAAAAAATAAAAAAAAATAAAAAAAGCAATTAAAAAAACAAGCAGTTGTGAAACAACAATTAATTACAGCATGACGGTACAAAACTCATTGGTCCCAATAAAAAAAATCATTATATAAACAGGGTGCCTTGGCATAAAACTTTGTTGCAACCGACAGAACCCGGCTCCTACCTACCCATGATCAACCTAGCTGGCCACTGGATTGATCCAGACTTTGAACTGGTAACTATAACATCGACTGGTGGGACAGTGTGTGTGTGTGTGTGTGTGTGATTGATTAAATGCATATGCTAATTGTTGTATCTTCAATAAACGCGGTATATTGCCTTTTCCCCTGAAAAAGATCCCATGTGCTTCTTATAAGCATAACATGTTTGCATATGGTAGTTTTATTTGCAGAATTTGTTACCTAAATACACCCATTTATATTAAGAAACGTATATCTGTGAAAGTGATAACATCTGCTGCACTGTACTTGAGAGAGACTTGGTTCTCTTTAGTGAAGTCTAATGTAGTAAAACGTACGTTAAACATTTAAAATGGAAAATAAGAATCTAGAAGAATAGATATATGTGACCTCTCCCCATTTATCCCCTTTGTTGAAAGAATGCATAAATTATCTTCAGAAGTGAATACATACAATTGATAATGATATTCCAAAACCATCACTAACCCATTTCAGGTTAGTTCACTTAGTGAAGTGAAATAGATAGTTCCTGTTTGGAAATCTTATACAACATTTTGAACATACACTAACAAACTAACAAGATAAATATAACAGCTTTTTGAAGGCTTTATTAAATTTGGATCAGTCACCTATTAGTTATTATGGATGCTCTATCAAATTGGTTATAGTAATATAAATCAAAATAAACATTGATGTAGTAGAATATTAGCTAAAATATAAAATTAGGTACAGTACACAAATAACAACTCATTTTTAATGTGTTTTCTCAAATTAATTCTGAGTTTTTTAATCTGTGCCTTTTTAAGCTTTTGTTTAATTTATTCTGTTTTCCTCCATAAAAGGCAATTATTTGATAGCTATAACACTAAATAAAAATATTTATTTAAAAGTCAAGAATTGACAGTTTTGTGTTCTTTTTATTACCTGCTTTAAAAGTTAACACTTCCTGCAGTAATCAATTTGCAGCATGAAGACCCCAGAAAAAAATTCTTACCTGTGAGTTGAATAAAATAAGAAATTATAATCAATATGACAAGTGGCTTCATTTTCTTCAGATTCCTAATGTGGATGACTTAAAACCTCATTTGAAACACTTGGTGCTGCAGTTGTCAGCAATTTGTGAAGTAGTAAAGAAAAGATCTCTGAAACATGTTTTTAACTATGTTTCCAGGAGCGTGGTTTTGTGGTTTACTCATGCTAACCATTTTCCTTCCGCTGATGGTGTTACTGTATTTTCTCATGAATGCAACAGATTATCTGTTCACAGTACAGCTCTGAATCATATTCCATTAGGGCTGGGGTCTTTCCCCTCAAAATTTTTCTTTGTTTGATCATTCAAAAGGGATATGAAAAGTTTTATTCCTGATTCACATGGGTACTGCAGTACGCCATCCCTGTTTGCCCACCCCTACCCAATCCAATAACTATGTACTAGATGAAGGCAGAATCCTTAAGGAGAGGGAGCAGATTTTTGTGGACAATACACGTGAGTCTCTGGAGGCTCCTTATCCAAAAAGAAAATAAATTGAGAGCAGCACTAAAAGCCACCACTAAGTAGGACTACCCCTGCAATGCAGTGCAGGATAACTTAGTTTAACTACTGGTCTCAGTCTGACTGGGCCAATGGACAGAGAGATTGTTGTAGAATCAACATCGTCGACCTCTGATGACAGAAATGCTTTGTTCTGTTCAATATTAGTCCAACTAAACAATTAAAAAGTGGTGTTGAAATGCTTCAAAGGGACTTCATTTGTCCTTTGGTGTTTAGGAAACGACCCGTCATGAGCACTGGTCTCAGCTAATGCAGTTTCTCCTTTAGTTCAGGGGTATGTCCAGAACATGTTTGTGGAGCCCCTAGATTAGCATTTAAGAGCCAGTTGGCTAACTTGAATTAACTGGCAACAGTTAAGTTAAAACAGGGGCAAATGCTCTAGTCTAGACATACTTGAAGTAGCCCTTACCCACTTGAACTAAAGTTTCAGAGGGGTAGCTGTGTTAGTCTGTATCAGCAAAAACAACGAGGGGTCCATGTGGCACATTAGAGACTAACAAATTTATTTGGGCATAAGTTTTCGTGGCCTATAAACCACTTCATCAGATGCACGGAGTGAAAAACACAGTCAAGCAGGTATAAATATACAGCACATGAAAAGATGGGAGTTGCCTTACCAAGTGGGAGGTCAGCTTATGCCCAAATAAATTTGTTAGTCTCTAAGGTTCCACAAGGACCCCTCGTTGTTTTCACTTGAACTAAGTAATAGTACTGAGGTTGGAGACAAGGGAGCAAGAGAGAATCTCAGCCTTCCATTAGTGATACAGGGAGAGAGAGCGAGAGAGGAGAAAAAGATAAAAAAACGTGGTTCATTATTATAGTTAGGCCACAGTTTCACAGAGAAAACAGATTTATTTTTTTAAGTATTAGAATATCTTAACGATGAAACTGTTGCCAACTGTTCAGAGAGAAAAAAAAGGTGAAAAACTTTTGTGAGCTTGCTTTCTAGCTCTTAGATCCCCAGATAACACTCCATTTTGATCTATAACATTTTGAACAGCCATGATAAAAGTCCTTGGAGAGGCAAATTTGAATAAGAAACAGAGAACACTGATTAAAGTCAAAGAGTTAATAGTTTAATGCATCTGGCTTGGGGATTCACACAGGCACATAAGCAAGAATTAAGTATTACGGCAAAGAAAACTGGACCTTTCTGAAAAATTCTAACAGAAAGTGACAGAGTTATACTGCAGTTTGTCTGACTCCCTAATTTGTTGTAAAATACCCAGTTTGGGTTCAATGTGAATTTTACCTGTTTAAATCAATAGACACTTAAAATAATTTTAAGCTTTCCTACCAAAGGTAAATTCCCCTTAGGAATCTTTGTGGAGAAATGTAGTGGGCCAGGCTGTAAGTTGGGAATTGACTTAAGATAGCTGAGAGACCACACTGGGAACAGAAAAGGTGCATACAAATATAGCTACGAAAATATTCGGACATTTATATGTTAGGAAAATCATATTTTAATAAGAAAAACAGTTCAAAAATGTATAAACTGTCTCCTTAGAACTGACAGAGAAAAATGAGCCGTAGGTGAAATTCAGAAACAATGATGAAAGGGCTGTTTTTCACTGTTGATCAAATTCTGCCACAGTCTCAATGCCTCAGTTCAGCAAAGCACTTAAGTTCATGCATAACTTTAACCATGTGCATAAGTCCATTGCTATTCAGCCAAGCACTTCAAAAAAGACTTTAAGTCCCATTGAAGTCAATTGAATTCAACACATGCTTAAGTATTTGCTAACTCAGGGGCCCAGTGAACCTTCTGGCCATACAGGCATGAAGAAGGATCTGGAATAATGACAAGCTTAAATACGATCAATTACAAAAGAAATAATATCTGGCATATTGTAGGACCCATTAAAACAGCATTGCATAAAGAGAACTTTAACTATGAAATAGAATTAGACAAATTGTGACAGGGCGGTCTGCCACATCAAGGGGAGGGAACCTTGGGCCAGCCAGCGTAGTTCTGACGTGCAGTCTCTTTCAGAAAGGGTTTGAACTGAACTGAAAAATAAAATTAAATTGCTTTAACCGAACCGGAATTGTTGTTTTTTTTCTCTTTCACTGAAACAAACAAGTCATTACTAAACTGTTTGTAATTTGGGGAGGAGGGTCTATTTTCCCCCTGATTAACTGAATTTCTAAGCAAAAATACCATTTCAAACCAAAATGTTGAAACATTTCATCTCAACAGCAATTTTTCAGCCAAAAATCTACTCACTAAATTTGCAAATAGTTTTGATGCCCTGAAAAATGCTTTTTATAGTGGATTTATTATTCACTGAAAATATTTCACCCAGTGCTAATGTCATACTGTTTTATTTTGGGGTTTGCTAAAGACTGTCAGTGAAACCATTAATTGGTGCCCTGAATAAAGGCATGAACAGATTCTGTGTGTGGTGTTTAATCCTTCCTGGTTTGGGGAAACTGGCAAATAGCCCTATATGTGGTGGAGAACATGGGAAGGCAATTGGCCCCTTGCGCTGAGGGAAAAATGAAGCAGCTAACCCCCTTAGTAAGTCTATATATACTTTAAACAAGAAGATGGAAAAGGAGAAATCCTACAGAACCTTACACAAGGCAATCCTTGAGACAGAAAGCAATTGCTTAAAACTATCTTTTGGGACCTTTAAAAAATAGGGCTGCTCTTGAGTGCTTTCACACCTTTTTACTCTCACCAGGGTTTGTGGCCAAATCAGTAATACACTGTGATCAATGCTATCCAAAATAGCTAATAGATGTAACAAAAGGAGCATAAAAACATTTCTTCAACCATTACCAAAAATGGGATGTATACAACAGGTGATGCCTCTGGGCTGTACCTAAATGTTAATTGTTGAGACATGTCCATACAATTGCATCTTTTATGGAAACAAGGAACCTGACCTCCATAAAGAGAGGTATTAACACTCTGCACCAACAATGGACCATGTTCTTTCACCAGCCCAAGATGATGTAGGTCCAAGGTGAAGATTGTGGCCTGAAGTATTGCCAATATTTCTAGGACCTCTGTGAATGTCACTGGTTTATAGTCAATTGGAGAAGATCTGTCTTGGCCTGATTTTCAAAGACATTGAGCACCCATAAATCCCATTAAAGTCAATGGGGACTGCAGGTGTTCCACTCCTTTGAAAATCAGACGATGAGCATTGATAACCTGAAATTGCCCTGCATCCACAGCAGCAGACAATTAAAAGTAGAAGGCTAATTCAAAGTAGTTTTTAGGGAGAGTTTGAAAGGGAAGAGAAGAGCATGCTGGCTAGATTCAGGAGATTAAAGCAAACAAACACTCATTTATTCTGTCCCTGTGTATCTAAAGCTTTAGGGGATTCTGAGGCAAAGTTCATGAACGTAGACTCATGATTGTTCATGAATGTTGGACTCTTAATAGTTACAGTGATAATTGTTTTGCTTCTGAATTTTGATTTGCCCAGTAAAAACAGAGAGCTGGGTTCTCAGAATTGATTTTTCAGTTAGTTGGAGATTCCCATATGCATTTCCAGGAGTTGAAAAAACAACAACATAGTTCTTGATTTGCCTGAGGCTTTCTGTAAGTCAAAGAATTTTTCTCCTTTCACCACTCTCAAGCTGGGGAAGAAAATATTCATTGTTAATTAAAAAAAAAGAATATACTGCCTGGCTTTTGAGAGCTTTGAGCTGCTACAGACTTTCGTATAAAAAAAAATCTAATTTCACATTTTAAGTGACTTTAATGAGTGCCCTCAGAGCTACATATTTCAACCAGTGTAAAACTTCAGATGCTGGCCAGATATCTCAGAAAAGAAGTTCATGGCCATTTTAATTAATTAATTAATTAATTAATTGCTAATGCCCTTGTGACTGGTTCATAAATTGAAGAAGTGATTCATGAATGGAGGAGAAAAAATAAGTTAGGATTTAGGCTTATTGGGAGGGTGACACAAAGAAGCTTATATTGCCTCTGCCAACCCGTACTTGTCCTGTGGATAAACCAAGGGATATAGTTTCCAGTTGTGTCAATCCACTTTTGTCAGCATTAAATTCACCTATGCAAACAGGGATTTGAGAACTAGTATTGGTCTTTCAGGAATCTACAGTGACAGGAAATCGGTATTTAGTCAGTTCACCATGAACATTTGTGACTAAGTACCTATTTCTTGTCACTGTAGAGAAGCCAGCAGCAGTTTAGGAAACAGATGGGCCAGCAGGAGAAGTAATTCAGGTTCTTAGACAAGTGTTAAATCAAGTAAACTGCACATAAGCAGTTTTTAAGTGAATCAACAAATTATTTGCAATGTCTTATACACAACATCGTTTAACTAAACTAGTAAAAATGGTAAGGGTTATAAACAATGAATTAGAGAGACAAGGTGGATGAGGGAATATCTTTTATTGGACTAACTTCTGTTGGTTAGAGAGACAAGCTTTTGAGCTTACACAGAGCTCTTCTTCAGGTCTGAGAAACCTTTTTTAATGGTTTAATGGTTTGTTTCTTGCATTTGCTCAGAAAGTAGATGTTGCGGTTAAGTTTTACTTTATTTTTCTTCATGTACATTTTCTCAGTACATTTTCCTTGCCTTTAATTTTACAATAAAAATAGAAGTGGATAAATAAACATTGCATTTTATAAAAAGAAGTTCCATTTGAATGACATGAAGCTCCCTTGGAAACATTTTTGTTGGCCAACATAATCTCTTGCCTTTATATTTAATCCGCACTTTCTGCACACACAGAAGAAGACATCAGAGCTGTTAGAATTCTTCTAGTGACTTCATATCAGCATAAACAATAAGGATTCTGGTGGCCCCTTAAAGACTAACATCTGAAGAAGTGGGTTTTTTACCCACGAAAGCTTATGCCCAAATAAGTCTGTTAGTCTTTAAGATGCCACCGGACCCCTTGTTGTTTTTGTGGATCCAGACTAACATGGCTACCCCCTGATACATATCAGCATAATTATTTGTGAGATACTTTTTAAAATGTACCTGGGTTTGGCACTGTTTGCTTTATAGATGGGGGAGGGGTGTGTGGAGATTTTTTTTATTTTTTTTTACCTTTTCAATTCCATTTTGTTAATCTGCTTTTTTCTAGAAATTGCCACAGTGTTGGGAATGGTGAATTGTCTAATAATTTGTAAGCCATTTGTAAAGTTTAGGGGCCAGCTGCTTAGCTCATGTAAATCTTTAATGCTGATTTTGTCTGAGGATCCAGCCCCATATTTTCTCTTTCTGCTCAGTTTACACTAAATTTAGAGCCAAACTTCATATTCAGTCACATACCAAATCACATCAAGAAAAGTTAAAAACAACCAGTCGTCCCCCCGCCCGAGTCCACAATTGGAAAAAGCAGTATTTTGAAAAAAAGCATTTTGAACATTATTTGTGCCCAAAGAGAGACTACTTCTTTGGTGTGCTTCCAAATGTCTGCTGAGGTATATATACTTGGTATCCGTCCTCATTATCAGAATGAGGTGCTGGATGAGAAAGATAGAACAATAGAAAACAAATTGCCAGAAAACGATTTCATTTTAATATGTTTGCCAGTGTTTCTACATTGTTAGACACTAGGGACCTGATTCTGCATATTGTCACACTGATTTTATACTTGTGCTCCTCAGAGATGAAATCATTGGACTTATACCAGGGTAGAAGTGATGTTTCACAGTAAAGAATGATGACCTGGTTTGGTTAAAGATCATGAGCCTTTGTTGCCAGCTACTCTGAACTCCAGAGGGGTAACCTGGAAAGCAAAAATAAAGATTGAGTTCTGAGTTTCTGTGTCACAGGGTGTCTCTCTATTCTCCCCTTGATGAGCGCAAACATATATCACATTAATAGCCATTCACCGACAGCATCAGTCCCTGTCTTTGTGCTTTGGGAGCTGAGGCCTTGACACAGACGCCTCTGATGTTTTCAGTTGTGATTTCTCACGAAGCAGTTGGGACATCGTTGAAATTCTCTTGAAAAATACTTAAAAGGGAAAAGAGCTGACCTATGAAAGATTAAGCAGGAGTTTTGGAGGAAATTGAGGAGGTGGGAAAGGATCAAAATAGTAGAGGGTTCTCCCATGAACACCCCACTCCTCTCCATTTTGTACTTTATGTAGGATGATGGTTCTTTCCTCTCGGAGTTGATGAACTGCTGGGTTGCTGTGGTGAATGAGTTGAATTCCTGCATCCTCTTATTATTTTGGTCTTCTGCAATTTTATTTTACCTACGGCCTGGGTTATCACTAGAAAATGATCCCAGTATGAAAATCATACAGTTAATATGGCCTGTGGATTTTACAGAACACAACATATTGCAATTAAATTACTTCACTCCTGAGGAAAGACTTCTATTATTCACTTAATGCCTATAGCATATATGAATAATTCAGCTTTTCTTCATTTGTGATAATCACACTGTTTCTCAAATTGCTTTCCTCTACCATAAGCATATAACTAGGTCAAAATAAGTTTTTGAAACTGCCATTGATTTTATCCAGTTTGTTTCCTATCCCAACTGTACTACAGAAATATAGATAAAGGTCTGGGGAAGGTATATGGGTAAGTTCTATTGTGAAGGCCAAAAATATTCAAATGAATTGTAGATATGTAATTTGGTCAAGCCAATATTTTTGTGCTTCAGTTCATCTTCTGTAAAATGGGGAGGATGGTGCTTCCTTTCCCCGGTCTTGTCTATTTAGTTTATAAACTTTACAGGCCAGGGACTGTCTCAGACTATGGGTTTGTACCGTGTATAGCCCAATGGATCTCAATCTTGGTGGGGGTCTCTAGCTGCTACTGTAATGCAAAATAGATAAAAGTAATACTAGCCGCAAAATCATTTCTATTCTCTGTGCCAACAACGAGAATAAATGATGTATTTTGTGTACATACACACATTATGTATAATGTATAATCACAGATACAAACCTTTACACTGTGTGTGTATTCAGTATACATTATATCCTCCAGAGTTGAATAACCATATGAAATAGAATTTCTGAAGTCAGGAGTTATTGTTTATGTTCTATAATATATAACTGATGAATTCAGCTGTCAGAACTCGTTCTGTGCTGCCGTTCTGAATATGGATGGCAACCAAGTTTCTCACCCATTGTTACCTTACCGACCCCTGAGTTAGGCACAGTTCTGCTTTCCAAATTGGCTCTAGTAATTTGCTAAACTGGTGGCCACACATAGTATCATGTTTTTGGGGTCCATTTCTGGTGGTTCTCCTCTCACCCAGCACATTCCTCAACACATCCTCTGATTAGAAAGCCTGTTTTTTTCCTTAGAATATTTTGGATAAATATATTTAAGTTAGGATGAAATAATGGTGTCTGTTTCGTCTGCTGTCCTCTACTGCCTTGGCACTCTGTTAAAAAGTGGAATTTGAAGACCAGCTTCATCTATTGTGGTCCATGGCATCTGATCTATTCTTTGATGCACATATACACTTATATGGGAAATTAGAATACCTGGAACTTTCTTCTTGACTGCCCTTGCACCTTCCACTTGTATCTCTGCCATTCAGAAAAAAAAAAGTCTGATTTTATTTTTCTTGTTTTAAATCAGGAAAACAGTTTACTCCCTACTTTATATTCATTCTGATAACAGTGGGGTACAAAGATTCATGAGCTATCTTCCTTGCCACCTGTGTTTGCAGGACCCAACTCCATAGTACTCTTCTACTCTACTGGATGCCACATTCTTGGCAGGAGGGGCATTGATGGCTGTAGCCACACCAAAAGTCCTGTGACATTTCAAGCAGTCCTGAGGGCCTGAGGAATCTTGCAAAAGCCATTTCAAAAGCTCCTGAAAATTGCTGCCCTCCACACTTTATTGCATGCCAGAGCAATAAGTATTTCTTCAACTTACATTGTTGCTGGAAATACAGATGCAACAGCATTAAGTCAAGCAAAGACAAATAGCTGATGTCATATTTATCCGTAATTTAGAACACCCATTATTTAGAACATAGATATTTATCTCTGTCTGCATAATGTCTGGGTTGTATCTTTAGCCAGCAAATACCATGGAATTCAAATGCACATATGATATTTGAAGAAGTACCAATGATCCACATTTGCTGGTATCCATTTTTCTGGTGATATATCTTTGCATTTTGGAGGTTTAAGTTAAAATTCAAGACAATAATAGGAGGCACAGTGACAGTGCTGTAAACAGGAAAGAAATGAATAGGGGGTGGGGGTGGGAGGAATGATGTTTGTGACCATCTTGAGTCATTCGCCAGATATAGGAAATCAAGGAAACAAATAATAAACTTCAAAAATCAAGATAAGTGAAGTGCAGTGGGGAAAAAACCCCACACATGACAGCTATAGACTGGAAGTTTGTGTCCTTCATATTGAAAGGGTGGTAACAAGTACATTTTTCTCACTAATCATAATCTAACGATGACCTACTAGAGAGATACATTGGGAAAAAACACGAACAAATATTTGGGTTTCAGAGGAACAGCCGTGTTAGTCTGTATTCGCAAAAAGAAAAGGAGTACTTGTGGCACCTTAGAGACTAACCAATTTATTTGAGCATGAGCTTTCGTGAGCTACAGCTCACTTCATCAGATGTTTACCGTGGAAATATTTGGGTAAAGCTCATGAAAGCAATGAAAGAAGTAGATGAAATCAGAAAAGAATATTGAAGAAAGAAAAGTCACATCATATGTGAGAAAACAATTCTGGCTAAGTGGTTCATCAAGATAGCTAAATAGCTTCTTGAATAGGACCAGGATATTAAGCACGAAGGGAGAAAAGATGGCGTTCTTGGAAACTGGCAATGAAGTGAAAGAAATTACTTGGAAAAAAAAACCCTCATAAAAAGTGCCTGCAAAGACTTAATGCAAGAAAGTATAGAGGGTGTTTCAACAACTATTCAGAATTACAACCTCACATTTCTGGAGGTAGATCTTCAGCGGGTATGAATTGTTATAGCTCTGCTATTGACTTCAATGGAGTTATGATAATGTATACTTAGGAACTGCCCCTAACCTTTTAGGGTCCACAGACACATAGGACACTCCAATGAAAGTGACATTTGGTGCTTTCTAGAGCACCAAAACTTTTCCACAGAAGACTGAACATATTTCATTGCAGATTTAAAATTGTTATTCAAAGCATGTATGTGTGGATTTATCTCTTTTCCTTGCTTGATTTTATTAATTCTAGAGCTCCTTCTCTGCCTAAAAGCGCACAGTGATGATGGAATACTGATTCCATAGCAGGGAATGAATACTCTTTCCCATCATGAAATTACTTTGGAGCTTTACTCATTAGGTCCAAAAACTGTTCCAGACCATGATTTAAGCATAAACTCTTTGGGGTAAGGGACTGTCTTCCTATATGTCTGCAGGGAGCCTGGCATATTTTAGATGCTATTGTAATATAAATAACAATAATTTCTATGTTTGTACTATGAGAAAGGTAAGATACAGGGGTCTGAGCATGGGACTAAGGGCTTGCCTACATGGCAAGTTACTGCACAGCAAGCCAGGGTGTGAAGTTATAGCACACCACTTTACTGCATGGTAACTTGCCACTTAGACAAGCCCTAAGAGCCAGCAACTCCTGACTAGTTCTAATTCTGGTTTTCATATGTACTCACTTTTTGTCCTTGGGCAAATTACTAAAGCAGTTGGTGTCAGTTTCCCCATCTTCGAAACGGGGACAAGAATACCTACTTTGGTAAGAGTGTTGTGAGGAACCAGTAGTTCCTTTTTTGGAGGACTAATTAGTTAATAATTATAAAGTGCAGCTCAGCTGAATAAGGGTGGCAGAATCTCACCTTTAGTGAGTAAAGAAATTGGCTATAGTCCTAAAATTCACGTTCAGTGAACATTTGGACAAACATGTCTTCACACACATTGGCATTGTGAAGAGCCAATAAAAAGGGTCCTGCAAACATGATTCACCAAAATTCTTTGTAGGAGTCACCATAAAGTTCACAAAAAAAACCAACTCAGTGTTTGGCTAGCTGTAGTAATACTGAGTAGTGTAACAGTTCCCTCCTAGAGTCATCCCATTGACAGTCTTCTTGACTCAAAGATAACTGATTTACTCTTTTAAATTATGGGTCCAATTACCATAGTATCTAGGCAAGGATAGTATTGCTTTATATAACATGACTCAGCATACATTATCTAAGCTGGGTTCTGAGGGGCTTTTTTTGTTATGCTAGCACATGATCTTGTTAAATACAACATTGCAATCAGTCTAAACAGGAACAAGCAGTGCTTAACATGGTGCTAACTGGTCACAGGTAACCCCTACTGGAACAAGGATTTATCCACAAATAGCTGAGACCAGGGGAAACATGATTTGTCCTTGTTTAATGTCACGTTAGTTAGTTAGTTAGTTAACACAATTCCCCTAGGTTGTGTTCTACCAGAACCAACATTTTCTAGTGAAGAGAAGCCCATTATCTGTCAAATATTGCTTTCAGGGTAGGTTCTTAACTTTACTGATTCTCCCACTGCATTCTTGTGGTCTCCAAGGAGCTTCATACATGGAGAAAGATGGAGAGAATGGAGTGAAGCTGGCTTTCTCTCCCCAAATTATTGTTAAGTTAAAAACAAAAAAGACGGCAGAGCTTGTGGTAAAACTGTAGTATTTGAGACCCCAAAAGAGAACTTCTAAGAGCTGTAGGATTTGGCGTATTTTAGGGGATTTTTTTGCCTAGAATGGAAGAGAGGACACACTCCCAAAACAGAATATCATTGCTGAGAGTTAAAGCAGACTGAAGAAAAAGAAAAACAGAATGTTTAGGATTTTTAGCAGAGTATAATAAAGGACAATCTTAAAAGTCTGCAAGCAATAGTCTAAGAGCCTGTACTGCTTACTTTGATTTATCTTTGCAGTGCTGCAGTAGGGTTTCATTTTTGACCTTGAAACTTGAGTATTTTCACTTGAGAAATATTTCACTTAGATTTCTATAGTCTATAAAGTAGTCAGGTTAGGAAACTCTAGTTGTTACTATGGCAGACTCTCCATTGCAATCAAGCTCAGTTTCCATTTGCTGAACCAAAAGTGCTGTACCTGATAAATCGCAGCACATGGCATAATGATGCCGCAACAGCTTAGCTCTCCTAGGTGAGCATCCCAAAAGGGTGGCAGATGGCATCTAAACTAGCTGTCAGATTCCAATAAATAGAGGTCAGAAACAGCATCTGTCTTGGCTATTGCACACTTGATGACATACAAAGATCATTTAAGTTTTCTGTTAATTCAGTAAGACGTGGCCTGTAATGCAGATATGTAATAATTTATTGAAAGTAATTACTCCCTCTGTACAACTTTTGTTACTCGTGTGGCTTATTCATTGCTCAAATAGAGTGGCAGCTCACAGTTGGAATTGTATGCATCTTGCTACTGTTCATCAGGAAGCTTGACAAAATGCCAAAGAAGTCACAAGATATACCGTCAGTATTCTAGTTAAATAGTGGCAAGCCTTAGTATTATCTATTGTGCACTTAGCTATTACAGGGCACTTTTAAAAGTATTATTAAGTTTTGCTTCTCATGTATCGGACAATAAATCCAAACAGGTTCTATGACTTTTGAATGTTACACACATCTCTTGATATAGTTTCTGCAATATGTGTTCTGTGTATCCCTTGATACTCCAGGTAACCTATTTCCAAATACTTTGTGGGGTTTTTTGACAGCTATCATGCAGATATCAAAATTTGATACAGAGAAAATAAATGGCTTAATAAACTTGTAGAATACCCTTTTCCTGTGATAAGTTTCTTGAAGTTCAATTCATTTAATAATTAGCTGGCAATAGTCCATGAATATCTGACTCATTTTTAATCTAAAGTGTGTTTGACAAGATTGTCTGAAGCCTCTTTCCTGGAACCGTGACTCTGAAAAACAAGTTGCTATTTGAATCTCCCTCTCTAGTCTCTGCTTTGTGTAGGTTGAGTTGTAGGAAGTAATGGCACTGTTATTTTTAACTTGCTTTAAAGTTTGCAGAACTTCTCTGCCGTGATGAAATAATACCAAAAGTTAATGAGCTTTTAGAATACTTGAAATGTGACATATGCTACTTCTGCATTTAAATATGTTTTCATCAGTGGATTTCTGTGAAATTTGTTTGAGAGTTTGAAGCACAGATGGGTTAAACAGCCAAAAATAGGATATTCTGAACAGAGATGTCCCAGTGCTAAGTCAGGTATAGTTACTATTTATACTACTGAACTGTTTGGTGCTGTGAGCCTGATTGTCCATTCTAGAAGTGCCTTAAAAGATGGACTGTGAAGAATGACATCACAGCTTTGGTTCAAACTTATTGGCTGACAAAACAGCCTCAGAAGTGCTGTCTTCCTGAGGGGTGAGATAACACCGGGGACTCTCTCCTCAGGGGGACTGAGTCATCTATCTGCCGCCCCAACCGGGAAAACCGAGAAGTCTGCTGCTTGCCAGGAGCTAAGATTCGCGATGTGACGGAGAGACTGCCGAGACTCATCAAGCCCTCAGATCGCTACCCCTTCCTGCTTCTCCACATGGGCACCAATGATACTGCCAAGAATGACCTTGAGCGGATCACTGCGGACTACGTGGCTCTGAGAAGAAGGATAAAAGAGTTTGAGGTGCAAGTGGTGTTCTCGTCCATCCTCCCCGTGGAAGGAAAAGGCCTGGGTAGAGATCGTCGAATCGAGGAAGTCAACGAACGGCTACGCAGGTGGTGTCGGAGAGAAGGCTTTGGATTCTTTGACCATGGGATGGTGTTCCAAGAAGGAGGAGTGCTAGGCAGAGATGGGCTCCACCTAACGAAGAGAGGGAAGAGCATCTTCACAAGCAGGCTGGCTAACTTAGTACGGAGGGCTTTAAACTAGGTTCACCGGGGGAAGGAGACAAAAGCCCTGAGGTAAGTGGGGAAGTGGGATACCAGGAGGAGGCAAGAGCAGGAGTGCGTGAGAGGGGAGGGCTCCTGCCTCATGCTGAGAAAGAGGGGTGAGCAGCAGGTTACCTCAAGTGCCTATATACAAATGCACGAAGCCTGGGAAACAAGCTGGGAGACTGGAAGTCGTAGAATCATAGAATCATAGAATATCAGGGTTGGAAGGGACCCCAGAAGGTCATCAAGTCCAACCCCCTGCTCGAAGCAGGACCAATTCCCAGTTAAATCATCCCAGCCAGGGCTTTGTCAAGCCTGACCTTAAAAACCTCTAAGGAAGGAGATTCTACCACCTCCCTAGGTAACGCATTCCAGTGTTTCACCACCCTCATAGTGAAAAAGTTTTTCCTAATATCCAATCTAAACCTCCCCCACTGCAACTTGAGACCATTACTCCTCGTTCTGTCATCTGCTACCATTGAGAACAGTCTAGAGCCATCCTCTCTGGAACCCCCTTTCAGGTAGTTGAAAGCAGCTATCAAATCCCCCCTCATTCTTCTCTTCTGCAGGCTAAACAATCCCAGCTCCCTCAGCCTCTCCTCATAAGTCATGTGTTCTAGACCCCTAATAATTTTTGTTGCCCTTCGCTGGACTCTCTCCAATTTATCCACATCCTTCTTATAGTGTGGGGCCCAAAACTGGACACAGTACTCCAGATGAGGCCTCACCAATGTCGAATAGAGGGGAATGATCACGTCCCTCGATCTGCTAGCTATGCCCCTACTTATACATCCCAAATGCCATTGGCCTTCTTGGCAACAAGGGCACACTGCTGACTCATATCCAGCTTCTCATCCACTGTCACCACTAGGTTCTTTTCCACAGAACTGCTGCCTAGCCATTCAGCCCCTAGTCTGTAGTGGTGCATTGGATTCTTCCGTCCTAAGTGCAGGACTCTGCACTTATCCTTATTGAACCTCATCAGATTTCTTTTGGCCCAATCCTCCAATTTGTCTAGGTCCTTCTGTATCCTATCCCTCCCCTCCAGCGTATCTACCACTCCTCCCAGTTTAGTATCATCCGCAAATTTGCTGAGAGTGCAATCTACACCATCCTCCAGATCATTTATGAAGGTATTAAACAAAACCGGCCCCAGGACCTACCCTTGGGGCACTCCACTTGACACCGGCTGCCAACTACACATGGAGCCATTGATCACTACCCGTTGAGCCCGACAATCTAGCCAGCTTTCTATCCACCTTGTAGTGCATTCATCCAGCCCATACTTCCTTAGCTTGCTGACAAGAATACTGTGGGAGACCATGTCAAAAGCTTTGCTAAAGTCAAGAAACAATACATCCACTGCTTTCCCTTCATCCACAGAACCAGTAATCTCATCATAAAAGGCGATTAGATTAGTCAGGCATGACCTTCCCTTGGTGAATCCATGCTGGCTGTTCCTGATCACTTTCCTCTCACGCAAGTGCTTCAGGATTGATTCTTTGAGGACCTGCTCCATGATTTTTCCAGGAACTGAGGTGAGGCTGACTGGCCTGTAGTACCCAGGATCCTCCTTCTTCCCTTTTTTAAAGATTGGCACTGCATTAGCCTTTTTCCAGTCATCCGGGACTTCCCCCGTTCGCCACGAGTTTTCAAAGATAATAGCTAATGGCTCTGCAATCACAGCTGCCAATTCCTTCAGCACTCTCAGATGCAACTTGTCCGGCCCCATGGACTTGTGCATGTCCAGCTTTTCTAAATAGTCCCTAACCACCTCTGTCTCCACAGAGGGCTGGCCATCTCTTCCCCATTTTGTGATGCCCAGCGCAGTAGTCTGGGAGCTGACCTTGTTCGTGAAGACAGAGGCAAAAAAATCATTGAGTACATTAGCTTTTTCCACATCCTCTGTGACTAGGTTGCCTCCCTCATTCAGTAAGGGGCCCACACTTTCCTTGGCTTTCTTCTTGTTGCCAACATACCTGAAGAAACCCTTCTTGTTACTCTTGACATCTCTTGCTAGCTGCAGCTCCAGGTACGATTTGGCCCTCCTGATATCATTCCTTCATGCCCGAGCAATATTTTTATACTCTTCCCTGGTCATATGTCCAACCTTCCACTTCTTGTAAGCTTCTTTTTTATGTTTAAGATCCGCTAGGATTTCACCATTAAGCCAAGCTGGTCGCCTGTCATATTTACTATTTTCGACTCATCGGGATGGTTTGTCCCTGTCACCTCAACAGGGATTCCTTGAAATACAGCCAACTCTCCTGGACTCCTTTCCCCTTCATGTTAGTCCCCCAGGAGATCCTGGCCATCCATTCCCTGAGGGAGTCGAAGTCTGCTTTCCTGAAGTCCAGGGTCCGTATCCAGCTGCTTACCTTTCTTCCCTGCGTCAGGATCCTGAACTCAACCGACTCGTGGTCACTGCCTCCCAGATTCCCATCCACTTTTGCTTCCCCCACTAATTCTACCCGGTTTGTGAGCAGCAGGTCAAGAAAAGCGCCCCCCCTAGTTGGCTCCTCTAGCACTTGCGCCAGGAAATTGTCCCCTACGCTTTCCAAAAACTTCCTGGATTGTCTATGCACTGCTGTATTGCTCTCCCAGCAGATATCAGGAAAATTAAAGTCACCCATGAGAATCAGAGCATGCGATCTAGTAGCTTCCGTGAGCTGCCGGAAGAAAGCCTCATCTACCTCATCCCCCTGGTTCTGTGGCCCATAGCAGACTCCCACCACTACATCACTCTTGTTGCACACACTTCTAAACTTAATCCAGAGACACTCAGGTTTTTCTACAGTTTCGTACCGGAGCTCTGAGCAGTCATACTGCTCCCTTACATACAGTGCTACTCCCCAACCTTTTCTGCCCTGCCTGTCCTTCCTGAACAGTTTATAACCATCCATGACAGTACTCCAGTCATGTGAGTTATCCCACCAAGTCTCTGTTATTCCAATCACGTCATAGTTCCTTGACATCACCAGGACCTCCAGTTCTCCCTGCTTATTTCCAAGGCTTTGTGCAGTCGTATATAAGCACTTGAGATAACCTGTTGATCGCCCCTCATTCCCAGTATGAGGCAGGAGCCCTCCCCTCACAGACATTCCTGCCTGTGCTTCCTCCCGGTATCCCACTTTCCCACTTACCTCAGGGCTTTGGTCTCCTTCCCCCGGTGAACCTAGTTTAAAGCCCTCCTCACTAGGTTAGCCAGCCTGCTGGCAAAGATGCTCTTCCCTCTCTTCATAAGATGAAGCCCGTCTCTGCCGAGCACTCCTCCTTCATGGAACACCATCCTATGGTCAAAGAATCCAAAGCCTTCTCTCCGACACCACCTGCGTAGCCATTCGTTGACTTCGACGATTTGACGGTCCCTACCCAGGCCTTTTCCTTCCACAGGAAGGATGGACAAGAACACCACTTGCTCCTCCAACTCCTTTATCCTTCTTCCCAGAGCCACGTAGTCCGCAGTGATCCGCTCAAGGTCATTCTTGGCAATATCATTGGTACCCACGTGGAGAAGCAGGAAGGGGTAGCGATCTGAGGGCTTGATGAGTCTCGGCAATCTCTCCGTCACATCATGAATCCTAGCCCCTGGCAAGCAGCAGACTTCTCGGTTTTCCCGGTCAGGGCGGCAGATAGATGACTCAGTCCCCCGGAGGAGAGAGTCCCCGACCACCACCACCCGCCTTCTCCTCTTGGGAGTGGTGGTCGTGGAACCCCCAACCTCAGGACATCGCATCTCATGCCCTCCTACCAGCAGAGTCTCCTTCTTCTTTCTCGCCCCAGACATATCATCTGGTCCACTCTCCGCAACGGTACTTGTGGAGAGAACATGAAAGCGGTTAGTTACCTGTGTCTGTGTTACTGGAACCCGGACATTCCGCTTACCTCTTCTGGAGGTCACATGTTGCCAAGCTTCTTCACTGGCCTCTTGGCTCCTCTGTGCAACCTGCTCTATATCTGTAGAGCTTTGTGCCCCTAGAAGCATATCCTGAGTTTTGTCCAGAAAATCCTCAGTTTCTCGTATGCAACACAGGGTTGTTATCTGTTGCTCCAGACCTTCAATCTTCTCTTCCAATATGGAGACCAGCCTGCACTTTGTACAGACAAAGTTGCTTCTGTCCTGTGGAAGAAAGACAAACACGGCACATCCAGTGCAGGTCACAACAGCTGACCCCCCCCATTCCATATCACCTTCCTACTATGAGCTTCCTCAGAGCAGTTTGCAAGACGCAAGCCTCACTGGGCTCACTCCAGGTGAACTCCCAGGCAAACTCCTGCTGTGAGCTGCTCTGCTGTCCCCCGCTGCTCAGCTGGTTCAAGAAGCTCTGGCTATTTTTAAACAGCCAGGCTTCCCTGACACAAACAAACGGACACCGTAATGCCCGCCCCCTGCAGGCTAGCAGCCAATCAGACACTCACTCAGGCTCTCACACTGCCCTCCCAGCAAACACACGCTCGGATACTTCCTCAGCAAGCAAACACACACACACTCGGATACTTGTCCTGGCACAGTCAAGGAATTATGATGTGATTGGAATAACAGAGACTTGGTGGGATAACTCACATGACTGGAGTACTGTCATGGATGGATATAAGCTGCTCAGGAAGGACTGGAAGAGCAGAAAAGGTGGGGGAGTTGCACTGTATGTAAGAGAGCAGTATGACTGCTCAGAGCTCAAGTATGAAACTGCAGAAATACCTGAGAGTCTCTGGATTAAGTTTAGAATTGTGAGCAACAAGGGTGATGTCATGGTGGGAGTCTACTATAGACCACCAGACCAGGGGGATGAGGTGGACGAGGCTTTCTTCCGGCAACTCGCAGAAGTCACTAGATCGCAGGCCCTGGTTCTCATGGGAGACTTCAATCACCATGATATCTGCTGGGAGAGCAATACAGCAGTGCACAGGCAATCCAGGAAGTTTTTGGAAAATGTAGGGGACAATTTCCTGGTGCAAGTGCTGGAGGGCAGAGCTCTTCTTGACCTGCTGCTCACAAACTGGGAAGAATTAGTAGAGGAAGCAAAAGTGGATGGGAACCTGGGAGGCAGTGACCATGAAATGGTCGAGTTTAGGATCCTAACACAAGGAAGAAAGGAAAGCAGCAGAATACAGACCCTGGATTTCAGAAAAGCAGACTTTGACTCCCTCAGGGAACTGATGGGCAAGATCCCCTGGGAGAATAACATGAGGGGGAAAGGAGTCCAGGAGAGCTGGCTGTATTTTAAAGAATCCTTATTGAGGTTACAGGGACAAACCATCCCAATGTGTAGAAAGAATAGTAAATATGGCAGGTGACCAGCTTGGCTTAACAGTGAAATCCTTGCTGCTCTTAAATGCAAAAAAGAAGCTTACAAGAAGTGGAAGATTGGACAAATGACCAGGGATGAGTATAAAAATATTGCTCGGGCTTGCAGGAGTGAAATCAGGAAGGCCAAATCACACCTCGAGTTGCAGCTGGCAAGAGATGTTAAGAGTAACAAAAAGGGCTTCTTCAGGTATGTTAACAACAAGAAGAAAGCCAAGGAAAGTGTGGGCCCCTTACTGAATGAGGGAGGCAACTTAGTGACAGAGGATGTGGAAAAAGCTAATGTACTCCATGCTTTTTTTGCCTCTGTCTTCACGAACAAGGTCAGCTCCCAGACTACTGCACTGGGCAGCACAGCATGGGGAGAAGGTGACCAGCCCTCTGTGGAGAAAGAAGTGGTTCAGGATTATTTAGAAAAGCTGGACGAGCACAAGTCCATGGGGCCGGATGCGTTGCATCCAAGAGTGCTAAAGGAGTTGGCGGATGTGATTGCAGAGCCATTGGCCATTATCTTTGAAAACTCATGGCGATCGGGGGGAGGTCCCAGATGACTGGAAAAAGGCTAATGTAGTGCCCATCTTTAAAAAAGGGAAAAAGAAGGATCCTGGGTACTACAGGCCAGTCAGCCTCACCTCAGTCCCTGGAAAAATCATGGAGCAGGTCCTCAAGGAATCAATTCTGAAGCACTTTCATGAGAGGAAAGTGATCAGGAACAGTCAGCATGGATTCACCAAGGGCAAGTCACGCCTGACTAATCTAATTGCCTTCTATGACGAGATAACTGGCTCTGTGGATGAAGGGAAAGCAGTGGACGTGTTGTTTCTTGACTTTAGCAAAGCTTTTGGCATGGTCTCCCACAGTATTCTTGCCAGTAAGTTAAAGAAGTATGGGCTGGATGAATAGACTATAAGGTGGATAGAAAGCTGGCTAGATTGTCAGGCTCAACATGTAGTGATCAATGGCTCCATGTCTAGTTGGCAGTCGGTATCAAGTGGAGTGCCCCAGGGGTCGGTCCTGGGGCCGGTTTTGTTTAATATCTTCATAAATGATCTGGAGGATGATGTGGATTGCACCCTCAGCAAGTTTGCAGATGACACTAAACTGGGAGGAGAGGTAGATATGCTGGAGGGTAGGGATAGGATACAGAGGGACCTAGAAAAATTGGAGGATTGGACCAAAAGAAATCTGATGAGGTTCAACAAGGACAAGTGCAGAGTCCTGCACTTACGACGGAAGAATCCAATGCACTGCTGCAGACTAGGGACCAAATGGCTCAGCAGCAGTTCTGCAGAAAAGGACCTAGGGTTACAGTGGACAAGAAGCTGGATATGAGTCAACAGTGTGCCCTTGTTGCCAAGAAGGCCAAAGGCATTTTGGGATGTATACGTAGGGGCATTGCCAACAGATCGAGGTACGTGATTGTTCCCCTCTATTCGACATTGGTGAGGCCTCATCTGGAGTACTGTGTCCAGTTTTGGGCCCCACACTACAAGAAGGATGTGGAAAAATTGGAAAGAGTCCAGCAGAGGGCAACAAAAATAATTAGGGGACTGGAACACATGAGTTATGAGGAGAGGCTGAGGGAACTGGGGATGTTTAGTCTTCAGAAGAGAAGAATGAGGGGGGATTTGATTGCTGCTTTCAACTACCTGAAAGGTGGTTCCAAAGAGGATGGCTCTAGACTGTTCTTAGTGGTAGCAGATGACAGAACAAGGAGTAATGATCTCAAGTTGCAGAGGAGGAGATTTAGGTTGGTTATTAGGAAAAACTTTTTCACTATGAGGGTGGTGAAACACTGGACTGTGTTACCTAGGGAAGTGGTGGAATCTCCTTCCCTAGAAATTTTTAAGGTCAGGCTTGACAAAGCCCTGGCTGGGATGATTTAGTCAGGGATCGGTCCTGCTTTGAGCAGAGGGTTGGAGTAGATGACCTCCTGAGGTCCCTTCCAACCCTGATATTCTATGATTCTATGATTCTATATTCTGCACTCACTGTATTTTCCATTCAATCAAGTGTCCAGTTTGACTAAACCTGTATATCTATCCCTTCTCCCTTTTCCTCCAAGATCCACGGTGCAACATTATTATTGTTGATAAGGCACTGTAGTTTGTTCTTGCAATTATCCCTGATCCCACTATTACCTTTAATCTTCAACACCATTATATCCCAGTCCCAGCTTCTGTAATACAGCCAGCTCTTCCCACTCCTTCTATTGTCTGTGATAGGGTTCACTCACCACTGTGGTGCCTCCTGCTGGCTGTCCTGGGGATTAGCTCTGTTTCCCAATGTGCCCTCTTTTGGCAATGTCTTATCAATCATAGAATCATAGAATATCAGGGTTGGAAGGGACCTCAGGAGGTCATCTAGTCCAACCCCCTGCTCAAAGCAGGACCAGTCCCCCATAGTTGCCCCAGATCCCTAAATGGCCCCCTCAAGGATTGAACTCACAACCCTGGGTTTAGCAGGCCAATACTCAAACCACTGAGCTATCCCTCCCCCCTTGCCACCATCACTTCTGCTCCAGGACCCACGTCACTCCAAGGACCATGGCATCTTCTTCAGGACACAGCCCTCTGGCTGTGCCACACTCTGTGCTCCCCCATTCCAGGGGGACAGTATCACAGTTCGCTGTCCATCCACTTCCCTCGGTAACTAGTGCAGCAAATTGTCTGGCCATTTCCCCAGTGGCAAAGCAGGAAGGGGGGGGAAGCCTGGACTCACCCACTACTCCAGGTCCCGGCCCATAGATCCTGTAGATGGCAGCCATGTGCTGTGTCCCCTCCAACCTCTTAGTACCTTTCCTTGGGCCACTTCCCTGTGGCCACAAGCATCCTCTGCCCTTGCTCAGGGTCTGAGACTGCGAATTCCTGCAGGCTACCCAGGCCCATTTTTAGCTTCCCTCACTTGCTACTAGCAGCACTGCTCTGTCCAGGGTGCTGGTGCTCCTTCCTCCTGCTAGGAGCCTGATCTTCCCTCCTCAAGCTCCAGGCAGCTACAGCTCTGCCCAACAGCTTTCTTAAATGGGCCTGATTGGCTGCTCCTATAAGCCCTTCTGTGATTGGCTGCCTCTTGTGCAGCCTCCCTAGGTCTCTGTTAACCCCTGAGAGCCCAGTGTGGGGCAGGTGCCCCATCACTCTGCCCTCAATCCATAATACTTCTGGATTAATAGCAGGTGAGATAACAGTGCCAAGCGTCATCCAAATGTGAAAAAGTGAAATAGCAAGCAAACAAACTATGAAACCCTCAAGATATACACACTGCTAACCAAAAAAAAACCAAAAACAAACAAAAAAAATGTGAAGTTATTGCTGTATGTGACTGTCTATACTATTATGGTTACCACTTTTACAAGTCTATAATATCATTCAAAACATCATAATCTGATGACCATTATTGTCATAGTAAAATATGTGTATCAACGTATTTAAAGTTATAAGTTTCTACTGTATAACATTGCTGTAACATGCTCCAAGTTAAGAAAACAGGCCCAAACCAGTTTTTTCAGGAACAAAGGGCAGACCAAAACCCAGCCAGGTGTTAAAAGTGTATTGCCTGCTTAAGCAACTATTCTCCATCAGAGGGAAAGATGTAAACAAGAAATTTACATTTCATCATAGGAATGGTTCAAACCTCACATCCACAAGAGTCTGCTTGTCACCTGCACCCCAACTGGGAGTAGTCCTCAAAGAAGGGGGAATGGTATAAGAGTAAGAGACAGTGCCCTCCACTTCAACTCTCTCTCCCTTGATCTCTGCTCATGACAGCTACAATATTCGAAAGACAAAGAAAGCATCTTGAACTGGGGGGAGCAGTGGTCTTAGCTGGAAAGTTTTTTAGCTAGTACAGACTGCTGTAGCCTATGGTGAGACAAAACCTTTTGCTTTAAAGTGCACTGAGCTTGTTAAGTTAAATATTAGCTTGCATTTTACTCTTTTATTTTCTTTTTGTAACCAATCCTGACCATTTTATGCATCACTACTTGTAATCACTTAATGTCTGTCTTTTTTTGGGAAACTCCATTTATGATAACTCGGCTGGTGTATCGTCATTTCATGAAAGGAAAATGATAGACTTTCTATGAGCTTGTCCTGTTCAGAAGGTGACTGAGCAGTACAAGATGCACACTTCTGGGGGGACAAGTCTGGGACTAGGAATTTGCAGGTGTAGCCCTGTATATAATTCATGAGTGACTGGGAAGAGTGCTCATGTAACTTAGCTGGGAGTGACTTTGTATGCTGAAGGCTGTGTGAGCAGGCCAGGAGCAGATGTTTTGACAGCAAAGCAGTGTAAAAGGCAGCCCGGCTAAAGAATTAAGGGGACACAGCTGTTCAACAGATTGTACCATGGGTAATATCACACTGTACCCTGGTGGTTTTTCCTCTGTCTTATTTTAACTAAAAATGATGCAATTTTTTTAAAAAAAATGAAGTTTCAATTTAGCTTTTTTTCAGAAATAAAATTAACAACTTTCCACCTTATTCGACCATATCTAACCTTAAATTACTTTGTGAAATTTTCAAGGCATTTTGAGTAAAACTTTCAAAAATGCCTTTATAATTTAGGAGCCTACATCTCATTGACTTTCAATGTTACTTAGGGCCTGCGTAAATGGTACAGCAATGTGCAGTAGGGAGTGTGAATTCTAATGTGCGCCAATGTGTTATACACTAACTAGCTCATGTAGACCCTGTTGGTGTGAACTAAAAGTGAGGGTTAAAGTCACTCATACATCATAGGCGCCAGAATGCTTCCAACCCAATGAACCATCATGATTGCACTGCTGGAAAGTGGATGGTTATCATGCAGTTTCACAGGGATGTCACATCACTTCTGCATCTGAAGCTGAGCTTGCATGATGAAACCATATGAAGGCTAGTGAGCAAGGAGTTTTAGGAGACACATTGGGTCTGATCATGTGGATCCAGTTTCTATGAACTTCTCTGTAAGGGATTGACAAGAGCTGCAGTCACTATTCCAGCTCAAGAAGCTGGAACAGCAGTTGAGGTCTGAGTCTCCCACAACTCTTACCTGGAAGTTAAGAGTGGATTCTATTCCCCCATCCCAACTCCTGTGTAATTCTCCCTTCCAAAGTCAATCAACAGTCACCATCACACAGGCAGCATACACTACACTGGGGTATTGGAGTCACCACGGTTAGTTCTTGTTCTTAGTGCAGTATCTCAGGTACCATGTGATGATGAGGTAAATGATGACTTTTTAATATCAGCAACTCTTATCTGCCCCAGTGGTTGAACTATACCCTCCTATACAGCTGATTTAATTGATGTGAATATATTTGTGGATTCAAAATATTTTAGTTGTGGGAACAGTGCTTCCTGTAAATGGTTAGAATTTCTTAATTCAGACTATAAAGAGCGTGTGGATGTGTGTGAAAGAGAAGCAGCACTAAATATAACCCAACCATGTCAAGTAATAGCTGCTGTGGCAGTGAGGAGATCAGAGGTTTATTTCTGGTTCTGGCAATGGTTTTTTGGTGTAACCTTGGGTAATTCATTCAATTTGAGACAACACCCAGTTATTTCAGTGAGAACAGGTCTGGGCCCTTATGCATTGACATTTGAAAATTTGGTCACCACCATTTTATTACATAGTTAAAGCTGAGAAGATAATGCTTTTAATGATTAACAATTGCTTATGGAAAATATATTAAATTATTTCAACTAAATCAACATGAAAAATACTGTTAATTAAATACCAAGTATAAAAAACTGCTGAACTTTATCAGCTAAGTAATAAGATATTATAATACATTACATAGTGGAATTCATAACTAGTAACAAGTAGGCCTATTGTTGTTAGATAAGGGACGTTGTGTGGGCATGGGCAAAAGAAGATTTTCTACTGCACCTAAGGAATGGTCAAGGACAATTGCAGTCCCTTTGCTTGGGGGAGTGGAGAGACTGCTGCTCTTGGGCACACATCAGTTCAAAGTGATCAGTCGTAAGTCAAAGCCACAGCCTTAGCTCCCCACCACACTGTCAGCTCATAGAGCAGACCCAGTCATTTAAAAGACCAGGCTGCATCATTCTAAAGAACAATACAACCTGAAATCTCACCCTGTGCACATAAGAGCTCAATCAATGAAGTATTATGCCATCCTTAGGCCCATATGCGCCGAGAGCTTTGCTTGGGGAAGTGGTAGCTCAATTCCACTCTATGCATGGCTAGGCACCATCTACACGGAATAATATAGCCATAAATTGGTAGCTAGCCAACATATATACACTATCCTTTTACTTCTACATTCCTTGCTAGTTAAGCATTTCTAAAACAGTGTAAAGTAATGCTGATCTCTCCTCAGTAGGAGTCTTGAGTGCAGTGGTTGGCAACAGAAATGTTAGCAGCAATTTGCCAAAGTTCTCATCAGATAAGAAGTTGGAGAGCTTCTTTTGCATCTCTGTTACAAATAACAGTTACTGTCAGTTTCTGACAAATCCCAGATTATCTTCATTCAAAAATAGATATATGTACACAGTTCATAATACTTGTATATCAGGAAAGATTAATTATTTTCTGAGAACAAACCTGACATTCCATTTAGTGGCTCTATTATCAACAAGAAATGAAGTTTGATTTCTTTCATCAGTATATTTTTAGAATCTTAATAGCATGCTGGCAGTGCACAGGTTGGATAGTGACTAGTGAATGAGACAGATTTATGCCTTATTAGGAGCTAGAATCTGTCTGACACAGTGTAAATCTACAGTAGAACCTCCTAATGTCAATGGACTTGCATCAAATTTACACCAGTGTGATTTAGAGGAAATTTAGGCCCTCTGCACAGATGTGGGTTAATGTTCAGTTATGAGACAGGGTTTCACTTGTTGAACAATGAGGATGAAAATAAATGTTGTTCCATTTCCCCATGCACTATCTGCCTTCCAGCCTTAACTTTTAAAGGCTAGCCTTTGCCGCCAGAAGATTCTTTTAAGGTATTTTTATTTTAATTTAGTTTCATAGTCATGCTAAATGAACAATGGCAATTATGTTATCACCATTCTAAGAATCTATGGCAATTGAACCCTTCAGAGCAAAGTCAACATCAGTTAATTGTACAGTTTCATCTTTTGCCATTTTCACTCAGTACAGAGCACTAACAAGTAAACCTCCACATAGAAGTCATTTTCTAGATCAGAGGTTCTCAAACTGTGATCCGCGGACCATCAGTGGTCCACGAGCTCCATTCAGGTGGTGCACAGATAGTTCCCGCTAAGATGCGCACCTGGGCGGCCGCACACGAAAGAATGAAAGGCCACCCACCTAATTAGTGGAGCTGCGCAGGTGTGGCTCCACTAATTAGGTGACTGGACCCTGGAGAAGATGCACGTGTAAGCTGAGGTGGTGGCCTTTTGGGGAATAGGGAGTAGGTGGGAGGGGGCAGTGGGGTGAGAAGAGGGGGTGGGAGGATTTTGGGACGTGCAGGGCTGCGGCAGCCAGAGAAAGAGGTGACTTTCTCCAGCTCCAGGGCTGTGGTTGCAGGGGAGAGACAGCCCTCCTTCCCAGATTATCTTTAAAGATACTTTAAAGATATCAGTCTTTAAAGTTGTGACATTTTTATATCTAGAAAACCTGACACTGCCCGAAGGCTATAGCTTGCCAGTCCTAGCTAAATCTTGCACTTCCTGACTAAGTCTTGCCTGACCTGTCTGGGCCTAAGAAAGGGTCATATTTTTTTGTTTTGTTTTGTTTGTTTGATAGAGAATTCCATGTTTGAAGGGGAGGGAGAAAGAAAGAGGAAGAGCATCTGTCTGACAGACTGATATAAAGAAATGGCAGGTGTTTTACATTCTCAGGGATTTGACATTACAAAATAATCCCAAAGAGCTAGATTAATAAGTAGGAAACAGGTGATGTGATCAAAATTGAGTGAAATAAATTATATAGGCATGTGATAAATAACTTATCAGGGATATCAATCCACATGTGGGGTGGGGGAATATATTTGTGGGGGGTGGGTGGGGGAATAAAGACTTGATGCAGCTGTAAACAATCATTATCTGCTCTTTCCCATTATATCAGTTCATACTTATAAAGGTTAAGGAATATACAGATTACTATTGGATGCTTGCCCACTGTGTATAAAGTACACACTATTCAAGGTAGAACAGTTCTGAAGATGTTAAAAACAAAGTCTCTCTTAGTGTAGTTTTATACTGATGTAACTGCATTGACTTCAGTAGAACTAGTCTTGAGATACACCACTGTATGTTAAAACTTTGTCCAACATCACACAAATGTACTGTAAGAGTCAATGTGCAGCTGGTTGACAGGAGAATGAAGTTTCATTGTTATACCTGAAGTACAGATGATATTGTTTGATGACTGACAGCTCAGTATATGCTGATTTTTACATGGTAAGGCAAACCAGTGTTTTTTGCAGAATTATTCATCATTTGCAAAGAGCAAAGAGGTGCACTGCCTATAACAGAGTGGAGAAGAATTTCTGTTACGAACAGGAGCTTTATCATGGATTGCTTTTTTTGCACAGCAGGTCTCTAAAGAGTCACAGTAAATATCTCTTCATTGAGTTGCAAATTAGATTTGTTTTTTCAAAAAATATTTAAAACAAGAAGCTCCTTCAATTAGGTGTGATTCTCCTATCGTTGTGCACAGGGAGTCGTTACAGTACATGAAAGATCTTGGATTTAAATAAATAAAATTAGGGTTTTGGGGGGGGGAATAAAGACTTGATGCAGCTGTAAACAATCAAATCTCTTATTGTTTACATTTTTTTTCAGTAAATTATGGGGTGTTTTGGCATATGGAGGGAATATGTTTCTCATATACTTAAATATGCTATATTACACAGAAATGTGAAGTCACTTGTCATCAACTATTACAATTATTAGCCCCAAACTTCCAAGCTGCTCCACAAAGGTGGGATCCCTTCCCAGAGTTGTGCTGCTAAATATTTATATCACATGCCACCAACATATGTTCCCTTTTTGTAGTGTCTGTTTCCCCTTCACATGTTTTTTTTTTTATTTTATTTTTTTGTTAACTTGGAGCCAGATCATAGCCTGGCTTCACAGCAGCATCAAGGGAAGTAAAACCGCTAACCAGAACCCTCCTCCCAACTTCATAGCTATAGGCAAACGTGAGATGAGTAGGGCTGTACACAAAGGGATTTAGGTGCCTAACTCCCAGATTTACATGCTATTGTGAGCCACAAAACCCCTGTTTTGCTGTCACCGAACCCTGTGGGTGCCTAAACTCTTTCAGTACCTACATTTTCACTGTAAAAGTTTCCTAGCTAAATTTCTGCTTCTGGGCATACATGCTGCTGCCTCTCTTGCCTAAGACCTAGCACAATCCTCACAGTGGAGGAAGATAGGCAGAGGAATGCTTATCTTGTATGTGGGGTCTGATCCAGTAGGCATGCCCTACGCATCCCTAACTCCAAACAACAGCCAGGTGGGCAGGGAAAGGAGGCGACCTCCCTTATAATCTTCAACTCAGTAGTTATGGTACATACCCAGGATATGGAAGACCCCAGTTCAATTCGCCCCCAGCCCCCGCCTGAGCGGGAGTAGGAAGCCCTGTTCAAATCTTCACCTCTGAGGTAAGTCCCCTAGCCACTGGACTAAGGGATATTCTGAGGGTCAGGGTATCTCTCGTATGTTTGTATTAAGTAATTAAATGTTAATTGGGCCAGCATGTAAATCCCTCTTGTGAATCCCACTGTCAGCACATAGGCACTTTAGAAAATCCATTACGCTCCTGTCTATGTCTTTAGGCACCTAAAATTCTTTAAAAATCTGGCCACAACTGCCTAAGTCACTTTTGAAAATAGGGTTTGTCTACACAGTGCACTCGTGTGAACCAGCTGAGATGTAAATTCTTGTTCACACCAGCATGTCGCACACTCTCTCTAAATTCCTAGTGTTTGCTGATTTCATCCTGCACCAGTAGGGTCCTCATGGACAGTTTGTGTGCAACACACTGGTGTGCACTGGAATATACACACCAGCAAGTGCATACTGTTGACAAACAGGCTCCTCAATTACTTGGGTTCTTTTGGAAATTTTACCCATGGTCTGAACCTGCCCCTCTAAAGTCTAAAGGACTTTTGCCATTGAATCCAATGGGAGTAGGCTTTGGCCCAACATCCTTTAAATTTCCTTGGTTTTGTTTACAAGACTAAAGTTATTATCCTTAAGTTTAGCTTGCTGTAGCTTACCTGGGATGTTACTGTAGGTGGGGCTTGTAGCAGCTTTGGAAAAAATGTGATCATGATCATAAGACATGTAAAAGGGGGCCAAATTCAGGATGTACAAGTACCTTAACACTAGCATTTCCTAATTTTTGAGTGTTTGACTTTGCAATTTAAATGTTTTTAATGTAGATTTTTGTTCTGATATACACTAAAGGATGGTGGCTTGAATATTGTTGTATAATTAGATGCTTTCCTTAATTTGAGCCTGATAAAGTTCCATTGCCTGTGGGAGATTTCAACTTGACTCCTATTTCTCAGACTTTTTTAGCCTCTGGGCATCTTTCTGCCAGAGTTTTGCCTTTTTAATATTGCTATATTCTTGATGTTGAAGAGCCTACTGTAATTTAATTAAATTGTTGTAGAAGATGTCAGTATCAACCCCTTGTTCGAGTAATATCATGGTTACTCAGAAGTTCGTAAATACAGTGATAAAGTGCGTTTAAAAAAAAACTGGCTATTTGGAAATTTGTTACATAAACCCTAGAAAGACATAATGCTATTAATACAGGGGGAACTGGTAGTGATCCCTATATTTAGCCTCATTACTACTTTCTGTTATAAAAGATTCTTGCAACCTCTTTTTGAGAAGCTCTAAAGCTCACACTGTTTGAAGCAGGCCTTTGAAATTCAGCAAGGAGTCTGCCCTTAATTCATCCCACTTGCACATACACATTATGATATAATCTTTCATGACACAATCACATACGATTTTTTTACAGCACCCCTGCTGTACTAGGGGGACAGAATTACCATAAAACTGGCTTTTCCTAACTTTCAAGTGCTTGAGTTTGGCATCTAAATAATATTCTTTTAACAGTCTTATTATCTGTAATTTTTATGTATAAATCATATTCACTTCACTGTACCGGAATTTGAAAAGGTTCAGAAAAGGGTAACAAAAATTATTAGGGGTCTGGAACAGCTTCCATATGAGGAGAGATTAATAAGACTGGGACTTTTCATCTTGGAAAAAGACGACTAAGGGGGGATATGATAGAGGTCTATAAAATCATGACTGGTGTGGAGAAAGTAAATAAGGAAGTGTTATTTACTCCTTCTCATAACACAAGAACTAGGGGTTACCAAATGAAATTACTAGGCAGGAGTTTTAAAACGAACAGAAGTATTTATTCACACAATGCATAGTCAACCCGTGGAACTCTTTGGCAGAGGATATTGTGAAGGCCAAGTTTATAACATGGTTCAAAAAAGTTTTAGATAAATTCATGGAGTATAGGTCCATCAATGGCTATTAGCTATGATGGGCAGGGATAGTGTCCCTAGTCTCTGTTTGCCAGAAGCTGGGAATGGGTAACAGGGGAGGATCACTTGATGATTACCTGTTCTCTTAATTCCCTCTGGGGCACCTGGCATTGGCCACTCTCAGAAGACAGGATACTGGACTAGATGGACCTTTGGTCTGACTCAGTATGGCCGTTCTTATGTTCTTATGTTCACTTGCGTCTGGGCTAGTTCTGGAGTTGTTCCACTTAAGCAGCAGAACTGCATGGCCCTCATAAGCTCTCATCTGTTTCAATGAGGATCTTTACTACATAGACCTTCTGAAATCCTATATACGACATACAGGCCTTGGTCTGGGTAGAAAATTTCTATTTATGCCTTATGGCCTTTATTCCCTAATGACCTCACAGAATTCCACATGCACATACCTAACCCGCTAATAATAGTGTGTCACAGGCCTAGGTACAAATGAGGAAGCAAATGGAGTCTAAATTTGTATAGACCCCTGAAAAATTTAATACCAGGCCTGTTGCTATCAATGAGTGATGCATGAGTGAATTAAGTGCAGTATATGCAAAGTAAAGTTACTTATTAGTCTGTAACTGACTCACTTTGTTTTCCATGCTGTGTTAAAGTTCCTTTACTGAAGGAGGAATACATATTTTGGTGACCTCCTCTCTTCATGCCCCTAGGAGTTACTACTGAACTGTGCCTGAATTATTACAAAACCTTTCAGAACATCTCCAGATTAAAAGAAAGAGAGGAAGCTGTGCTCTGTTGAACTGTGTCTTGTAAACACTCGATAACATCTGGCTGGTATATTTCCTCAGCAAGTAGATGAAGAAAAATTTTTCAGAAGAAATCTATAGATTTCATCTAAGGATCAAGCGGAATAAGCTGTTATCAGGCTTTATAAGTGCTAGCTGAATATTTCCAAGCAATCAAAGCAAAGTCATTTCCTGAACAACTGCAGACTTGCTTTTTTAAAAAAAGTTGTTCAAGTGGAAAGAGAAAATATGTCATCCCAAGTGAGGTGTTACTGAGAGATGTACAGTAAAATTGGGTAGCTAGCAACGAACTTCATTAAGTACAAATTTTACAGTACTAAAAGGTGCCATTTTAACTTATAGAGCAGAGAGCCTTTATATTTGGTATCACATATTACCTTGAATACTTCTGGGACAGATTTTCTGGTCTTGCCAAGCTGCACTCAGTGCAGAAGCAAATGGGATGGGAAGCAAAGATTTGTACATGTGAGGATAAATGCTCAGATACTATGGCAAGGAGGGGTGCATAACTTCTTAAGTAGATATGAAATAAGTCATTACTGGTGAGCAATAGAGATAGCAATTCTGCCTTCTCTGAGCAAGCAACCATATCACTCTGTCTGCCAGCTTCGTTGATCTCCACTGCTGCAAACAGCTATTCAAAGCACCATTTTCTCTACAAACCACATATAATCTCTGGCATGGAAATATAAAGATGTTGTGTGAGATATGTGACCTTCACTGACTTGGTGGCTGTCCATCTACAGATTAGATGGCATTGATTTTCCTTGTGCTTTGCTAAAGTAAGGGGTGAGGGGGGTGAGGGGGAGAAATCACACTTTTATTTTTTTTAGAGAGAGAAGGTAGGTAAGGTCATAACTTTTATTGGACCAACTTCTGCTGGTGGAAGGTAAAGCTTTCGAGTTACACAGAGCTCTTCTTCAGCTCACTGCAAACAACTATTTTTTTAGTTCTTCTTGGCTGAAGGTAAAGAATGTTAGAGTACATACACCTTGGGGAACTAGCAGTCATAGCTTCACTTACCTACCCTACCTTATTGTTAAAATAACTAGAACTTGCTCTGCCTTTGCAAGCGGGAGTTTAAAAGTCTGATTTGAAAAACTAATGCTTACTAGAGTGTAAGATCTTTGGGGCAGTGGCCATCTTTTGTTCTGTGTTTGTACAGAAGCCAGCACAATGGGATTCTGGACCTGATTGCACTACTAATAATTAACAATATTAAGTGGATAAAGATTAAGGTTTAAGATGAGGTTTGCACAATTTGCACAATCAAGATGAGGTTTGCACAATTTGACTTAACATGACTGTTGGATATAGTTTGTTTATGGGCACACCAACATCCCAATGGTTGTCAAGTATTTTGTAGGCATCACAACAAAGGACAGTTTTGAGATAGGATTTGAAGGTGGATCATGAGGTAGCTTTGCAAATATTTACAGGGACTGCCTCCCGTGCATGGAGATAGCATGGGAGAAAGCACAAAGGGGTTTATTTGTAAATGTAACAACTGGGAAATGGAAGGTGGCATCATTGGCTGAGGGAGGCAAGCAATGACAGCTCAGTAGTGAATAAGAACTGATAGGTAGAATGGGATTGACCATGAAGTTTGTTTGATGCCATATAAAAGGAGAAGTTAGTGGAAGGATTCAAAGAATGGTGTGATGTGATCAAAACAATGGACTTGGAGAATGATCTTTTCAGCACATTCTGAATGCATATGAATGGGGCACGATTGCATTTGTAAAGGCAGAAGAGAAGGATGTCATAGTAACTGGGATACAAGATGATGAAAGCATGGTTGAGAGTTTTAGTTGTGTGGATAGATAGGAATGATCATATTTTAGAGATGTTGCTATGCAGAAAGAATCTGCAAGATTTAGACATAGATCTCTCTCTATGTCCTTACCTCCAGGCTGAGTCAAAGATTACGCCCAGGTTACAGGCCCGAGTAACAGGATGGTGGTGTTGTCCACAGTGATCAAGAAAAGAGGTAGCCAGAAGGCTGGGGTGGACATGGGGGTTAAGAGCTCTATTTTAGACATGTGGAGCCAAAGCTGATGGCTTGATATCCATGAGGAGATATCAGAGTCATGGCAAGATTTTTGGTTTGAATAGGAGTGTAACCCTTCTGCCCATTGGAACTGGCAGCAACAAGGGATGGGTTCAATATCTAGGGGTTCCTCTTCAACAATACAACACAAAACCAGCTCAAGCCCCCACCCAGTAACCTGGGACAATTACATACCACTCCCTGGATGCCTCTAAGAGGTAATACTTCCCCTCTCGCAAGCACAGAGTCTGAGTCTAGAAAGAAAACTTTTAATAAAAGGAGAGAAGTAACTCGGGATTAATTTGGGAAAATCCCACAAGCAGAATTCATAAACATAATACAATGAGCAAGAGTCCCACCCTGCAGTACTTTGGGCAGTATCCTTTTGCCTCCATTTCTTAAGTCCAGCAAAGTCCCTTTAATGTACCCATCCCTTCTCTGGGACGGAGTAAAAAGACACTTTACTTGCGCCATTGCCTGGGCACTCGCTCGCTGCTTCTTTTTGCCTGCCATCCTGCCAGCCAATCACCATCCCTCTCTGCCAGCCACCATGCTGGCCAATCCCTGCACCCTGCTCTGAGCCTCTCCACCAACCACCATATCACCAATCCACCAGGATGTCTTCAGGTCCCACCACTTAACACAGCTCTCAGTGATTTCAGCTGTTAGTGGGAGAACCTCACAGTTTGTGCACACTGGGCAGTGTCTTACATCAGAGACAGTGTCCCAGAGGTCTAATGCTTACTCCTAGGTATCAGTGATTTTAGCTCTGCCATGTGTAACAAGACTTTTAATTGAGTCTAAATTGGAGAGAGAAATGATCAAATGGTGTCTAGAACTCTTAAGCAGGGCCCACACCACCAAGTACTTGTCATGTCGGTCAGTCATCCTCTCCCTCCCAGCTCACTGGGCTTTGGAATCTATGTCCCCTGCCTAGTGAGTGGCATTTAGTTGAGAGTGAGTCCCTCAATCAGGGTATGCCAAGCACAATTCTGCTGCCCTTGTCTCACATAACAAGGATAACAACCCTTTACTACCTCTGCCCCAATAACAAGCAAACTGTGGATCCAACCAGCCAAAAGTGGTCATTTGAGCAAGCAATCCCATCATGCTAGGCACCTAGGCAGGGTGGGTGAGCCAATGCAAACAAGATCAGCTGCTGAAGTCCTCTTCCACAGCTCATCACTAGATGTCAGGGGAGAGCTCATTCAGACCTTGATTATAGGAGAGAGGTCTGGAGTAGAGGGATAGATCTGTGAATTGTCAGCATAGAGATGGTAGTTGGATTGGTATTTGTGAATAAGATTACCCATTGATTAGGTGCAGAAGGAGAGGAGAAGGAAGAAGAGTCCTGTGGAACCCTCAAAGAAAGTTGAAGGGGAGGGCCATGAGGAGGATCCTCCATGGGACACATTGACAACAATATTCCCAAAGAAACACTGTCATTCTGTATTAAAGGACTTCTGCCAAAAATGTCTTGGGAATCTTGAATGCATTTATAGGTGTTTGCCAAGATAATGTGATTTTTCTCGCACTGAACTTGCTTCATTAATTTGATGTGTAAGAAATAAATATTTGATGAGCAATTAACTGGAGATTATTATGACCATAATGGAGCCTTCCCACACAAACTGATGCTTAGCCATTTAAATGCATAAAAAAGCACTTCAGAACACGGAAAACTGTTGCGGTTCAGTGATGAGACAGAACACAGCTTTATGCAAGCAAACAGGCTGGTCAGCGGAGATGGGCTGTTCTGCCCCCCCTGCCTTCCACCTTCTCCTTTTATTATATTTCTCCCCCTAAGCATTACACACTGCTACACAAAGGAATGTATGACGTTGATTCATATGCTTAGTTACCATCCTCTATCTACTACAATCCTGGTTCTCAGGCCTTGAGCCCAGGCTAAAGAAACCTCCCACAGTTGCTGTCCAAACAATCAAGTTCTCAGGGTTCATATCTAGCCCTTGTCCTTGGATAGAGCAATGTGTGCATTGCTCCTAGGAAACAGTCAGGGTGTGCCCCGCCTGCTTCCAGGTGGAATAGCTAGACATTAACCCTTCATCTCCCCTTTTTTGTTTATTGAAGTTGGCCATCTCATGGTAGCCGCCAATTTGTTTTGTCATGCTATTTAACTCCCAGACAGACAAGGACATAACCTGGGGAGCTTTCCAGGGCAAAATTTTACAAAGTCTTAACAAGGAAGGAATACATTGTACACAGCAACAAAAAAAAATAAGCCCAATGATTACAAACACAAAATAACCAAAAGCTTAACATCTGCAATATAATCATCTAACAGGGGTACACTTCTTTTACTACAATTGTGACCAGCAAAAGGCAATATAAGTATCATTCTACTAAGACAGCAAAGGGTGCCATCACTTAAATTTGCAGGAATATTATTAAAGGTGCATGAACCACAAGTAAAAACCCATCCTGATGGTAGGATGATATGGCCATACTTATATGAAACATTAACAGCATGGGAACAATTTAAAAGGGATTGAGAAATTTTTTGACAGCCCAAGGGCACCTTTGTACTAGTGCAGTTAACTACACGCGCAGAGGTGACATTGTGAGCCCCGGCCGGGTACGGTGTGTGGAGGGATATAGCCGTGCGAGGCAGAATATAGTTGGCCGGGCCCCAATTAGCCATGCTAGAGTACTGGGAGAAAAGATTAGCATAAGCAGAGAACAGTGTCTTATTCTCCTTCGGGCTTGTAACGGGGGAGGCGCTTCCGAGCCAACCCCTACAGGAAATAGCAGGCACAAAAGGCACACAATTATCACAGAATTAGCAGTGATTTGGGCGAGAATCGCCACAAACAAAGTCTTAGGAGTTTCTGGCTGCTGATCTGCTGCCAGTTTTCGTTGAGCCGTGGCGACCAATGCTTTTACTGCTCCCCATGTCACGGGCTGGCTTGGGACGCTACGCCTCCTCCGTTTCCGTCCCGCCGTTGTCGACTCGGGGGGCAACGCGGTCTCCTCCAAGGTCAGCTGAAACTCTGGTATGGGATTCGACAGCCCCTGGTGCCATGCCATGTTGTTTAAGTGCTGGTCGCACGCACCGGGCTGGAACCCACAACGGTCCTGCAGGGAGAGACACAGCAGCATATCCCCGACCCCAAGTGATTAGAGGTGCTGGGCCCAGCCACTGTGGATCGGGCAGCTGACGGTAAAAGACACGCGGTCTTTCCAGTACCTCAGATTTGTGAAAATGCCGATCCGCAGGGGTCTGCTGATCTGCATTCAGTGTTAAATTATTTAAAGTAAACAAGAGGATATACATTTGTTGTTGAATGTCTCCTAAGGTTCGGAGACGCAGCTCCCCTTGTTTTAATTGTTTATCTAGCAAGGTTTTGAGTGTGCGATTGGCACGTTCAACAATGGCTTGGCCCGTGGAATTATAAGGGATTCCGTGTTTAAGACGGACGTCCCAGCGGGCACAAAAGGTGGAGAGGGCTGCAGAGCAGTAGGCTGGGGCATTATCTGTTTTAATTTGGCAAGGGCGACCCATAACAGAAAAGCAGGCCAGCAAATGGTGAATAACTTTGTTAGTGGCTTCCCCACGTTGTGGGGTTGCCCAAAGGAAAACTGAATAAGTATCAACGGAAACATGTAAAAATGAATAGGGGCGGAATTGTGGTACATGAGTAACATCCATTTGCCACAGCTGATTTGCTGCGGTACCTCGGGGGTTAACGGCATAAGAAAAAGTAGGAGCAGCAGCAGCACAGTGGGGGCAGGAACGAACAATGGAACGTGCATGATCAGCAGGAATGTGAAACTGCCGGGCCAAAACAGAGGCAGACTGATGAAAAAAGGCATGGCTTTCAATGGGGTCAGAAAAAAGGGAATTTACCTGACCACGCAACGCGCAATCGGCGCGTGCATTGCCCTCAGTGAGTGGCCCAGGCAGAGGGGTATGACTGCGAATATGAGCAACAAAGTAAGGGAAATGACGAGTGGCAAGAAGATGCTGTAAAGACAAAAACAGGTGAAGGAGGTCTGCATCAACCTGAGGGGTAATGAGGGCAAGGGGTAAATGATCAATTACCTGATAAACATAATGGGTATCCACAATTAAATTAAAGGGACAATCAGCAAAAGGTTGAAAGGCCAAAATAACAGCAGCCAATTCTAAGGGCAAAGGGGGATGGCTGCAGGGGCGGACGGGGGCGGCGAGAGCACCAGCCTCGCGAGGGAGGGTCTGTCCGAGGCGACACGCTGTACCACGTCGCGGCAGAGGTGCCAGGCATGTAAAGCCGGCACGGGTGCCCGAGGCTCTTTGTGCAATGTCTGGCCCAATCGCTCCCAGTCCGCTAGCTTAAGGCTTCCAGCTTCAGGATACCACGGGCACTTGGCACGCACCTCCTGTAGCAGGAGAGTGAGTTCTCGAGCCGGGCAGTCATGCTGAGCCTTACGCAGCAAATACTGCAGCTCATTGCGGTGTTGCACTTGCAAAGCAGAGAGGGAGCTTCCCATACTTACCACAATGAAAAATACTCACCGGGATCCACGAAGTGGATGAGTGACGCGTCTGAAACCCTTGCCGGGCGAGGTGAGTGCTGAGGGCCCCACGTTTGGGCGCCAGTTGTTGCGGTTCAGTGATGAGACAGAACACAGCTTTATGCAAGCAAACAGGCTGGTCAGCGGAGATGGGCTGTTCTGCCCCCCCTGCCTTCCACCTTCTCCTTTTATTATATTTCTCCCCCTAAGCATTACACACTGCTACACAAAGGAATGTATGACGTTGATTCATATGCTTAGTTACCATCCTCTATCTACTACAATCCTGGTTCTCAGGCCTTGAGCCCAGGCTAAAGAAACCTCCCACAGTTGCTGTCCAAACAATCAAGTTCTCAGGGTTCATATCTAGCCCTTGTCCTTGGATAGAGCAATGTGTGTATTGCTCCTAGGAAACAGTCAGGGTGTGCCCCGCCTGCTTCCAGGTGGAATAGCTAGACATTAACCCTTCAGAAAACAGAATGAACCTGCGGGGAAAGAAAATTGTTAAAACATTCAATTCAGGAACAAAATGGCTGCTCATTTAATAGTTTTGACTTTGCTTAAATGATTAGTGAAGAAAGTATACTAGTTACCAGGTATGCAAAAAGGATATCTGCCAATCTACAGGAAATTATATTGAAGTTGCAGCCAATAGAGGTAACAGACTTCCCCCACAAAATGCATATACTAGTCACTGAAAACAAGAACATCTTGATATGTAACAATTCATTTAAAAATATTTCAGGTTATTAAATATTTCTCCCAATTTATTCTGATAAAATAGGAGGAATAAATTCTCCCGTGGGAGAGTATGAGCCCCAATTTGCAGTTTTTTACAGGCAAGATTCCCCTCTGTTTAAAGCAGGATTGGCCTGTACTCAGAGGTTACAGACAGCTAAAAGAGGAGCTCTCACTTCACCAACCAAAAAGGAGGGGCATTGCGTGAGAACATTGCACCTTTGCCACAAGGTCCTTCGTGAAAGGTGTCTTAATGTCCTCGGTACATCCCTTCCTAGAAGTCCATAATGACATTTTTCTAAACTTTAATATATTCTTCCTAGACTCCAGGAAGTGGCATAGTTTGAGGAATAACTAAACACTTTCCCACTTGTTTGTTTCATAAAGGAATGTATCTGCTTATCTCTCTCAGCTATGAGAGAGGGGAAAATCAAGATACCTTATAGTTAGGGGTAGAAGAATACAATATTTAACTCCTTCATATCCCCTCTAATTTATCTTCCCAATCTCAGTTGCTCTGCTCTATTTTTTATCCCATTCCCTGTAATATTCAGCAGACACTTTGATCAGGAACTTATTTGTTTGTATTTATATTGTATTGTATAACTAATTTATTTGTATGTATATGTATATAAAGAGTTTCTATAGTGTGAGTGTTGCACCTGTGCAAATCGGGGTTCCCAAATTATATGATAATTTTACAATAATCTAATTGGGCCTGATCTTGGGACAAGAACCTGTTAATCCTCAAGTTACAATTGTATATACTCAACTTTGGGTCAGGCTACCAAGGGGTGCACAGGGGTAACCTCCCTACCCAAGATCGGTAACTCACCTTTAAAAAAATCTAAATTAGAATCTAAATTAAACTCCAGGCAACCTCTCAGTCAGAAATTGGTGCCTGTCAGAAACACTCGCTGTAACTCAGCAGGGGACTTCCTTTTTTTCCCTCCAGCTGTTGTTCCTCTTTTCTGGTTCTTTGCCTTTAGCCTATTATGTTCGCTTTTCTTAGCCAGGAAGTGTCATAAATATAAAGGGAAGGGTAAACCCCTTTAAAATCCCTCCTGGCCAGAGGAAATCTCCTCTCACCTGTAAAGGGTTAAGAAGCTAAAGGTAACCTCGCTGGCACCTGACCAAAATGACCAATGAGGAGACAAGATACTTTCAAAAGCTGGGAGGAGGGAGAGAAACAAAGGGTCTGTGTGTCTGTCTATATGCTGGTTTCTGCCGGGGATAGACCAGGAATGGAGTCTTAGAACTTTTAGTAAGTAATCTAGCTAGGTATGTGTTAGATTATGATTTCTTTAAATGGCTGAGAAAAGAATTGTGCTGAATAGAATAACTATTTCTGTCTGTGTATCTTTTTTGTAACTTAAGGTTTTGCCTAGAGGGGTTCTCTATGTTTTTGAATCTAATTACCCTGTAAGATATCTACCATCCTGATTTTACAGGGGGGATTGCTTTATTTCTATTTACTTCTATTTTTATTAAAAGTCTTCTTGTAAGAAAACTGAATGCTTTTTCATTGTTCTCAGATCCAAGGGTTTGGGTCTGTGGCCACCTCTGCAAATTGGTGAGGCTTTTTATCCAACATTTCCCAGGAAAGGGGGGGTGCAAGTGTTGGGAGGATTGTTCATTGTTCTTAAGATCCAAGGGTCTGGGTCTGTAGTCACCTAGGCAAATTGGTGAGGCTTTTTACCAAACCTTGTCCAGGAAGTGGGGTGCAAGGTTTTGGGAAGTATTTTGGGGGGAAGGACGCATCCAAACAGCTCTTCCCCAGTAACCAGTATTAGTTTGGTGGTGGTAGCGGCCAATCCAAGGACAACGGGTGGAATATTTTGTACCTTGGGGAAGTTTTGACCTAAGCTGGTAAAGATAAGCTTAGGAGGTTTTTCATGCAGGTCCCCACATCTGTACCCTAGAGTTCAGAGTGGGGGAGGAACCTTGACAGGAAGGGAGAGCAGTAACACAGACAAACATCAAAGAAAGGTGCACTGGACTCAAATTTTTGACCATCAGGCATGCCAGGGGCAGGATGCAAGTGGGGTGATGCAGGACATCAGCCTGGTTGCACTCCTTATTGGGTATTTTTGACTAGACACTGGGGTTAGAATCTTGGAAGAATCTTTTATACACATGTTAAGGGGGGTTTCTGGGGTAATCAATAATTGCTAAAATAGCAGTAGCACAGTGCATGGTGATCCACACTTTGAGGTAGTGGGGGAGTTGATTAATGTATGTTTAAATTGCCACCAAAAGGCTGCAGTAACTCAGAACTTCTACGGTTCAAGCTACCTTAATGTCAGTCCCCCCAACTCTCCTGTGCTGCGCCTAAATCCACCTTTGACCAGCTTCCCCCTTGCTGCTCAGTAGGTCCCTACTACGTATTTACCTCTTGATGAGTTAATCGTATATTAGCCATCGAGGGAAGAAAAAGGGAGTAGAACCTCCCTCCCCTCTGTTTTTCTTGGGACTTGTTTAAGTAATTGTTGAACTGGTTAAGGAGTCAATTATTTAAGGAGGGACATCCCTATATATGTGTGTGTGTGTGTGTGTGTGTGTGTGGTGTTAGTGTTTTTGTGTAGATTTAGAGTAAAGTTAGTTACTAGAATTTACTTGAGCTCATTTAAGTAGGAGTTGAAGAAAGTGAAGGAGTCAGTTAAGAATTCTGTGGTCGACCAAAGACGTAACATACAAATACAAAAGATCATGGGAGAACTTTTGTACAAATGCAACATCACCCTAGCCAGGCTATTTTCAATCATCTTGACTGGTAAGATCTAATATGTCATACGTCTAATATGTCATATGATCATACGTCTAAAGTAATGTACCAAGTAACGCTTGTTGGTGAGTAATAAATCAAATAAAAATAAATAAATAAATAAAATAAAAAGCAACAGGACTGTCTAAGCACAGCTGTAAGTATAAGTCCAACTTCTACCTAAACAAGATGTTAAAATTCCAGAAGACTAACATCCCAGAAAACTAAATTAAATAATAATGTAAAAATGGTTAATTAAGAGGTATTAAAGGAACCAGGGAAAACCCTTACCAGAAGGTACCAAAAGATTAGTTCCTCCACAGGACATAAAGACCTTGTAACCATGCATTTATCCCATATCATGGAATCCACCAAGCCAACAGTTTCTGTGCCTTTAACTTGTAATGTCAAAGAAATCCTCAATAGCAAAAATCATTGAGGCTTTGACCAGCAGCTAACATGTTGCTAAAAAGGGGAAGTGCTTTTGTGCTCTGTGCTTGGAAGAAAAAAGGAAAGTAGGCAAAGCAAACTGCTTCTAGCTCAAGTTTAGCAAAATAATTAAAATTAGAAACCCCTAAACACTTGAACTGACTTGAATTAGAGTTCACTCACTGTAAATCAAAATTACACCAGTATAAAGTTATTGTGAGATAAGAGTTGAGTTTATAGGTCAGAAAATAGGAGGAAGTGCGTAAAATAGTTAAGTAGCATAATTTGCAGCTATTTGGCTTTCAGTACTTGTACAAAATGAGTAAGTAACAGGTAAACAGAAGTGCGTGAGGTATCTGTGTGTGCAACACCAACAGACCCTGGTCGTCGGCGGGCGGGATTGAACTTGGGGCCTCTGGAGCTTAAAGAATGAGCCTCTACTTCATGAGCTAAAAGTCAGCTGGCTGTTAGCTAAGGCAGTAGAGCAGACTCATTTTATCTCTCTCTCTAAGTGGTCTTGGTGCCACTAGATGAGACAGAACATCACACCCAGGAGGTGTGGGGGTTACACGTGCATAGGAGCAGAAGCAACTAGCAGGATGGCATGGTATAAGGGCTTGTCGACACTGGCAACGTTAAAGCACTGCCCCGGCAGTGCTTTAACATGGCTTGTGTGGTCGTGGCAGAGCGCTGGGAGAGAGCTCTCCCAGCGCTCTAAAAAAACCACCTCCACGCGGCTCCCAGTGCTGGTGCTCTGTCTATACTGGTACATTACAGCGCTGAAACTTACTGCGCTCAGGAGGGTGTTTTTTCACACCCCTGAGTGAGAAAGTTGCAGTGCTGTAAAGTGCCAGAGTAGACAAGCCCTAAGAAAAGGTAGGCGGTGCTCCCTTGGAGTTTGAAGATGATAAACTTCCATGAAGTGGTAGCTGGTTATTGGTGGTGGATCTGCAGGTGGCCAATAAAACCAATCCAGGATTCACAGATTATATTACAGTTGGGGCAGATGTTTCCTGGTGGAAAGGGTGGATCTGGATTATTGGAGTCGGACTGCAGCACGTTCTTTCCTCCTTTCCCATTTCTCCATTTCCTGTGGTCTTCATAGGGTCTCAAAATACTGGGATCTTTGCCAAAAGGCCCTTCTCCATTTTAGTCGATCAAGGGCTTGGGTTTCCCATAAGTTTGGAGCTTCCCACAGCTCCCATTGGCCGGGAATGGCAACCGCAGCCACTGGGAGCTGTGGGGGGCCGTGCCTGTGGATAGTCAATGTAAACAAAACGTCTCGCAACCTGCCAGTGGATTACCCTTATGGGCCGTGTGCAAAGGTTGCTGACCCCCGCTTTAAACAATTTCTTTTAAATTGGGTTACATTAGTGGAATAATAATAAGAGGATTTCTTCAGAATTTCATATTTATATTTTTATGAAAAGAAAACACACAATACTTATAGTTATAAATAGTTTAAAATAGGTATTATGGTTATATTTTATACAGATACAGTACATTTATTTTATAGGCATAATCGTTAATATTGTATGACCATAGGATGCTACCAACCCCCTCAGTAATCTGTTTTTCTCCAAAAGATTAAGTTAATTGCTATTATGTACATATCATACATCTTCTTTGACATCTAGCCTGATAGCTTTCAGTAATAATTGATCCCTTGCTTCCCATATGGCTTTATTTTTGTTGTTCTATTAAGTGTTTTTAATGTATTGTGATTACTACTAGTAGCTAATAGCTTAATCTATTAGTCAATTTTTTTTTTTAATTTTATGACTGAATACTGTCATAACTCTTAAATAAGACAGCAAAATGTTGATCAGATTGCAAGTTCTTTAGGGCAAGGACTGTCATTTATGGCTTGTTTGTAAAACATCCAACATAATGGGGTCCCAGTCTGGGTCTTTGAATGGTACCAGTAAAAAACAACAAACAATAATTAGAGATAGTCAAATTCTTCCCTTTTTTGTCAATATTCAAGATTTTTTTTATTATTTTTGTTTAAAATAAAAATTCAAAATATTCAAATAACAAAAGTGGCCAGATTTGGGCCCATCTTGTCCACCAGTGTAAGGGAGGAAGGGGTTGTAAAGCACCCCATTGGTCCCTTGCAGCCACTGCTATCTAGATTAATGGTAGTTACTTGCGTGGCATTGCAGACTCCTGCAGAACCACTACATCCTCCTCCCTCTGCGTAGGTGAAAAAGAGGGTATGAGAATGGGGGAAAAAAAGGATAAAGCTTATGGTGGGCAGAACCAAATGCATCAGCCAACTGCCTCTCTAGAACAGTGGGGAACCAGGAGGGAGACTGTGCCTCAGAGTCACAATCTCCCTCTTTGCTGCACTGCCCGTGGGGTAATCGCATGTTTCTCCTTACACTGGGCAGAACATAAAAATCACAATCTAGTCCACAGTGTCCCTGCCATTGCTAACTCTCACTCCCAAATGTCCCCTCCATCTTAGGAAAGTCATGTTGCAAGGGGAATATGCCCTAGATGAAAACACTGAAGCACAGTTAGACCTTCTATGCACCACAGATTCCCAATAATTCAACAACCCCCTGCCTCTTCCATAATCTCTAGTTTCCCTATTGTTCAGAGGAGTATTTGTGGGGAACTCTGTGTGATTGAGTTTGTGGTGTTTCCTGGGCATGGACTAAAAATATGAATTGTCATTCACTTTGAATGATGTTAGAGCATTTATTTACAGAAAGACTACAATGGAAAATAAATCCAAACCCTCAGGGGACAGGGCTGTGTACACATTTTCACTTTACAAGATGGTGTGGATAATTCATTGTTAAAAGTAGCAATACGGAACATTAATCCTGTCAAGTGTAGGAAAGCGATACCATATCTCAAAAAAGAGAGGCTGATACGGGACCTTTCTCAGGGAATGGGAAAAAATAGAAAAGTAGCAAGTTGGTAGAGCAACAAAACAGTTTATGGGTCGGATTCTGCTTTCAGTTCCACTGGTGAAAACTGGAGTAGCTCCATTGATTTCAATGGCATTGCTCTGGATGTCCATCTATCTGAGAACAGCATTTCCTCCACTTCCTGCAATGTAGCAGTTCAGCTGCACAAAAATTGAGATTTCAACTTCTCTCAACTCCCAAGGGCACCAAAGCAAAATGTATATAGTCAAGATGACTTTTTGACCAGGAGGAAATAATCCTGGCAAACATCTGTGTTCTAAGTATTTAATCAACACTTCCATTTAGATAGGCCAAAATAGAACTCCCTAAGCCTCCACTGTTGTTTTTCCCCACAAAGGGGCTTGGAACATCTTGCACCTTACTTTGTATGGGCTCATGGATAAGGGCCATTGATCCCTTCCTGGCCATGCTTGGGGCAGGACTCAGGAAGCATGCTCTGGATCCAACCAGTGTCCAGTTGGTGGACAGTCCCTTGGATACAGTTGGCAGTTGGCATAGGTTAGAGTTGCCACCAAGCTGCTCTGACCATAGCTGCAAGTTCACAGAGAATCAGTAACCACCTGTACAGTGGCTTTTCACTGCTACTCTACAGCAGAGATCTGAGCCAGGTTTTTTAAAAAAATACATTAAATGTTTTCAAAATAACCTTTTGCTAGCCACTAGCTTTCACAGTGAAAACATACATTACATACAGCTTTGCAAAACTGACTTTGAGGCAAAATGGACTATTTAATAGCAATAAGACACTCCAGAGTGCATTAGTTGGCTGGTGAGGCATTTCTTGGGTGCTTGATAATATTCAAGCTTCACTTTATGCCCCATAACACACCTAAGCCATGCACCAATCGCATATTACTTTTGCAGCTTATGTCCATAAAAGAGCTGGGTGGGGGAAAAAATGAAAAAAAAACCCACATTTTAATATTGATTTGCATTCCAATGTGCATTTTGACTTGACCACATTTGGAACTAGAGCAGGGTGAAGAATGAAAAATAAAATATTCTGAGAATATTTTATTTGAAACAATTATCAATAGATGTTGATTGAGTACATTATTTGATTAATCATATGTTTGTGAATTATTTGCAGATCTCTAGTAAGCAATGCTGTGCAAGGATTTTAGATTGGCAATATCCATTCTTTAGTTGCCAAGTCAGACAAGTCGCTGAGTCAAGCTTCTATCCTTGGAGGCAATCTGCCCTTCCGTCTAAGCAATAATGAGTATTTGGCTTCACGTACTGCTCTAGAAAAATCAAGCTGTCTATGAGTTTGGGAGTTTTCAAGATAACGAGGTATTCCCAAAACAGCCCTGGAGGTGTCCATTATCACTGTTTAGAAACCTTTGATTAATTCCTTGCTGGTTGTAAATTAAGATATCACTCTTCTTTCCCCTCACCTCCCTTCTTTTCCTTTCCCTCACAATTCCTTTACTTTTTTTTTTTTTTGTATCGGTTTTCTGTTCTTCTCTTATTTCTTGGAAAAATGAAAAAAGAAAAAAAATCACTAGTGAATAACTTTTCTAGTCCACTGTTTTATGAAAAACTGTGTGTGCTTGGTTTTGATGGCTGATAAGTATTGTATTTGTTAATGGTATCATTGATCAAGTACACTACAGTCCTTTTATTACATGTAAGAACTGAGTTTTATCCTCTTTCTTTCATTTCAGAATATTCTGCAACAGTAGATTTCATCAAGATTTATTCTGTGACATTTACTAGAACATACATATCAAGGCTACTATATCAGGTTTATGTTCTTCTTTTGTAGATACTAAGGAACAAAATGTATTTAATGCAAAATGCTTATCTGTATCACTTAGCTCTATGCATGACATGAGCATTTAAATTTAACATCTGTTATGGTATCTGCCAGAAAATAGAAGCTGTTTAACTGGAAATCCTATCCAAAGGATCATAACTGAAAAAATACTATAATCAAAGAAATAATGATAATATGGAATTTAAATTGTGCTGTAGACAGCAGATCGGTAGGATAATGAATTTAGTGATAAGTTAGTATTGCTTTTCCGTACATTTATATGCGGTGTTTCATTCACATATTTAAGGGTTTAATGTGGCTATATGTATTCACTATCTACAGTAAAAACTCAACAGCCTTGCCATACTTGACATCATTTCTAAAGAAAAAGCACATACACAAACAGTCTCCCACTCTTCTGCACTGTCCTTTGGAAGAGCATGATTGCACAGGTGGTGCTCACCTTAATGCAGTCTCTGACTAACTGGTATACATCAGCCTGTCCTGGTTCAGATCACTAATGCATTTATCATTGCTGCTACCACCACCAGGACGTTAGGGAGATTCCCAAACCTACGCCGTCCTTTGTAGGTGACAAATCTGAGGAATTGTCGCTAGAGGAGGTTTTGGAATTAATTGAGAAACTTAACAGTAACAAGTCACCGGAACCAGATGGCATTCACCCAAGAGTTCTGAAAGAACTCAAATGTGAAATTGCGGAACTATTAACTACGGTTTGTAACCTGTCCTTTAAATCAGCTTCTGTACCCAACGACTGGAAGATAGCTAATGTAACGCCAATATTTAAAAAGGGCTCTAGAGGTGATCCCAGCAATTACAGACCGGTAAGTCTAATGTCAGTACTGGGCAAATTAGTTGAAACAATAGTAAAGAATAAAATTGTCAGACACATAGAAGAACATACATTGTTGCACAAAAGTCAACATGGTTTCTGTAAAGGGAAATCATGTCTTACTAATCTATTAGAGTTCTTTGAAGGGGTCAATAAACATGTGGACAAGGGGGAATCAAGTGGACATAGTGTACTTAGATTTCCAGAAAGCCTTTGACAAGGTCCCTCACCAAAGGCTCTTACGTAAATTAAATTGCCATGGGTTCAGAGGGAAGATCCTTTCATGGATTGAGACCTAGTTAGAAGACAGGGAACAAAGGGTAGGAATAAATGATAAATTTTCAGAATGGAGAGGGGTAACTAGTGGTGTTCCCCAAGGGTCAGTCCTAGGACCAATCCTATTCAACTTATTCATAAATGATCTGGAGAAAGGGGTAAACAGTGAGGTGGAAAAGTTTGCAGATGATACTAAACTGCTCAAGATAGTTAAGACCACAGAAGACTGTGAAGAACTTCAAAAAGATCTCACAAAACTAAGTGATTGGGCAAAAAAATGGCAAATGAAATTTAATGTGGATAAATGTAAAGTAATGCACATTGGAAAAAATAACCCCAACTATACATACAATATGACGAGGGCTAATTTAGCTACAACTAATCAGGAAAGAGATCTTGGAGTCATCGTGGATAGTTCTCTGAAGACGTCCATGCAATATGCAGTGGCAGTCAAAAAAGCAAACAGGATGTTAGGAATCATTAAAAAAGGGATAGAGAATAAGACAGTGAATATCTTATTGCCCTTATATAAATCCATGGTATGCCCACATCTTGAATATTGCATACAGAAGTGGTTTCCTCATCTCAAAAAAGATACACTGGCATTAGAAAAGGTTCAGAGAAGGGCAACTAAAATGATTAGGGGTTTGGAAGGGGTCCCATATGAGGAGAGATTAAAGACACTAGGACTTTTCAGGTTGGAAAAGCGGAGACTAAGGGGCAATGTGTTAGAGGTGGAAAAAGTGAATAAGGAAAAGTTATGTACTTGTTCCCATAATATAAGAACTAGGGGCCACCAAACGAAATTAATGGGTAGCAGTTTTAAAACAAATAAAAGGAAGTTCTTCTTCACACAACCTGAGGAACTCCTTGCCTGAGGAGGTTGTGAAGGCTAGAACTACAACAGGGTTTAAAAGAGAACTAGATAAATTCATGGAGGTTAAGTCCATTAATGGCTATTAGCCAGGATGGGTAAGAAATGATGTCTCTAGCCTCTGTTTGTCAGAGGGTGGAGATGGACGGCAGGAGAGAGATAACTTGATCCTTACCTGTTAGGTTCACTCCCTCTGGGGCACCTGGCACTGGCCACCGTTGCTAGACAGGATACTGAGCTGGATGGACCTTTGGTCTGACCCAGTATGGCCGTTCTTATGTTCTTATAAAAAGAAAAGGAGTACTTGTGGCACCTTAAAGACTAATAAATTTATTTGAGCATAAGCTTTCGTGAGCTACAGCTCACTTCATTGGATGCATTCTGTGGAAAATAAAGTGAGGAGATTTATATACATAGAGAACATGAAACAATGAGTGTTACCATACACACTGTAACAAGAGTGATCACTTAAGGTGAGATATTACCAGCAGGAGAGCGGGGTGGGGGAACCTTTTGTAGTGATCCACATATCTATTCAGGGGACACCATCATAGGGCCTAATCACATCAGCCACACTATCAGAGGCTCGTTCACCTGCACATCTACCAATGTGATATTTGCCATCATGTGCCAGCAATGCCTCTCTGCCATGAACATTGGTCAAACTGGACAGTCTCTACATAAAAGAATAAATAAACACAAATCAGACGTCAAGAATTATAACATTAAAAAACCAGTTGGAGAACACTTCAATCTCTTTGTTCACTCAATTACAGACCTAAAAGTTGCAATTCTTCAACAAAAAAACTTCAAAAACAGACTACAACGAGAGACTGCTGAATTGGAATTAATTTGCAAACTGGATACAATAACTTAGGCTTGAATAGAGACTGGGAATGGATGGGTCATTACACAAAGTAAAACTATTTCCCCATGTTTATTCCCCCCCCCCCCACTGTTCCTCGGGTGTTCTTGTCAACTGCTGGAAATGTCCCACCTTGATTATCACTACAAAAGGTCCCCCCCGGCCCCCACTCTCCTGCTGGTAATATCTCACCATAAGTGATCACTCTCATTACAGTGTTTATTATAACACCCATTGTTTCATGTTCTCCATGTATATAAATCTCCCCACTGTATTTTCCATGGAATGCATCCGATGAAGTGAGCTGTAGCTCACAAAAGCTTATGCTCAGATAAATTAGTCTCTAAGGTGCCACAAGTACTCCTTTTCTTTTTGCAAATAGACTAACACGGGTGCTACTCTGAAACCTGTCCTGATGTTCTTATGTTCACCATTTTAATATTATATTAAACTCCATTAAAACTAAACATTAAAAACCTGGACTTTTATTGCAACAGTTGTGCCATAAATTTCTTTGCTGCAAGCCTTCTCCCCCACCCCGCAGAGGGAGGCACACATAAAAACACTAATTGTGTTTACAGTACTTTTAAAACTTCATCACCCTTTACAAACATTAGCTAATTTATCTTCACACTAACCTGTGATGTAGGCAATGATTTCTTACCCCTTTATATAGATAGAAAAAAGAATGGAAACTGAGACATGGACAGATGGTGTTATTACTTGTCTAAGGCCAGGAGATGAGTCATTGGTAGAACCAGAGTTAGAAGTTAGGACTTCTTGACTACCAGGTTACTCTTACACCATGGATTCTCTAAGTGTTGAGCTACTAAACAGATTTTGAAAGTAAACAATATAGGGTAGTTTCTTCAGTATGTTGCAGATGCTCTGTGTCACTCTGACAATGCAAAGCAGTTGTAAACTCAGTTTAAGCAGCTAGTTAAGACAAGCTTATAGCTGGTTTGCATCACTGGAGTGGTGTGAAGCAACTAGATTTCTCCTTCTTTAATACTACATATTAAGCTCTTTCCGCTGTTCTTTATGCCTTTGAAATGGCAATATATTCATTTTGTGAAAACATGGCAAACATACATGTATATACACACACAATTTTGTGAATATATATATATATACACACACAATTTTGAAGGGCATTTGGAATAAATACAATTGATATTTTTAATTTTAAAAGGATAGATTTTCAACCAGTTTGATTTTTTTCTAGATTATGGAGTTTAGGTGAAAAGTTAAACTTTTTTTTGGTGGGAGAAAACAATCACATTAGTCATTCCTACTCCAAAATATTTGCTTCTCATAACACTTGCCCGATGAAATTTTGAAGGCCCCCAACTTCCTGGTAGGTTATAAAGGTCACATAGCTGCTGTGTATCAAAAACTCACTTCCTGTTGATTAACAGCCCACTCCACCTGTTTTTGCTGAGATTTCACACGTTTTAAAAACAGGATTTGCACTGTTATCAAGTTGTAATAAAAAAATGAAAGCTACAGCAATGAAGTATAAAATAATGCTGTTGGGCTGTTAATAGGAAAAGGCATGTTTTGTAATGTGGGAGCAAATTCTGCTTATCTTAGTGTCACATGACCTTGGGTGGACTGAGGGTCACTCCTACAAGGAGGATAGAAGATGTCTAAACAAAAACCAAGATGGCTACTGGCTCTCTTATTGGAGGACATTATAGGTATGTCCTTTTGGTGGAACATAAGGTACATATACTACCCCCACTGCCATCACCACCATAGAATCATAGAATCATAGAATATCAGGGTTGGAAGGGACCCCAGACGGTCATCTAGTCCAACCCCCTGCTCAAAGCAGGACCAATTCCCAGTTAAATCATCCCAGCCAGGGCTTTGTCAAGCCTGACCTTAAAAACCTCTAAGGAAGGAGATTCTACCACCTCCCTAAGTAACGCATTCCAGTGTTTCACCACCCTCTTAGTGAAAAAGTTTTTCCTAATATCCAATCTAAACCTTCCCCACTGCAACTTGAGACCATTACTCCTCGTTCTGTCATCTGCTACCATTGAGAACAGTCTAGAGCCATCCTCTTTGGACCCCCCTTTCAGGTAGTTGAAAGCAGCTATCAAATCCCCCCTCATTCTTCTCTTCTGCAGGCTAAACAATCCCAGCTCCCTCAGCCTCTCCTCATAACTCATGTGTTCCACTCCCCTAATCATTTTGGTTGCCATTCGCTGGACTCTCTCCAATTTATCCACATCCTTCTTGAAGTGTGGGGCCCAAAACTGGACACAGTACTCCAGATGAGGCCTCACCAATGTCGAATAGAGGGGAACGATCACGTCCCTCGATCTGCTCGCTATGCCCCTACTTATACATCCCAAAATGCCATTGGCCTTCTTGGCAACAAGGGCACACTGCTGACTCATATCCAGTTTCTCGTCCACTGTAACCCCTAGGTCCTTTTCCGCAGAACTGCTGCCTAGCCATTCGGTCCCTAGGCTGTAGCTGTGCATTGGGTTCTTCCGTCCTAAGTGCAGGACCCTGCACTTATCCTTATTGAACCTCATCAGATTTCTTTTGGCCCAATCCTCCAATTTGTCTAGGTCTTTCTGTATCCTATCCCTCCCCTCCAGCGTATCTACCACTCCTCCCAGTTTAGTATCATCCGCAAATTTGCTGAGAGTGCAATCCACACCATCCTCCAGATCATTTATGAAGATATTGAACAAAACCGGCCCCAGGACCGACCCTTGGGGTACTCCACTTGATACCGGCTGCCAACTAGATATGGAGCCATTGATCACTACCCGTTGAGCCCGACAATCTAGCCAGCTTTCTACCCACCTTGTAGTGCATTCATCCAGCCCATACTTCCTTAACTTGCTGACAAGAATACTGTGGGAGACCATGTCAAAAGCTTTGCTAAAGTCAAGAAACAATACATCCACTGCTTTCCCTTCATCCACAGAACCAGTAATCTCATCATAAAAGGCAATTAGATTAGTCAGGCATGACCTTCCCTTGGTGAATCCATGCTGGCTGTTCCTGATCACTTTCCTCTCATGCAAGTGCTTCAGGATTGATTCTTTGAGGACCTGCTCCATGATTTTTCCAGGGACTGAAGTGAGGCTGACTGGCCTGTAGTTCCCAGGATCCTCCTTCTTCCCTTTTTTAAAGATTGGCACTACATTAGCCTTTTTCCAGTCATCCGGGACTTCCCCGGTTCGCCACGAGTTTTCAAAGATAATGGCCAATGGCTCTGCAATCACAGCCGCCAATTCCTTCAGCACTCTCGGATGCAACTCGTCCGGCCCCATGGACTTGTGCACGTCCAGCTTTTCTAAATAGTCCCTAACCACCTCTATCTCCACAGAGGGCTGGCCATCTCTTCCCCATTTTGTGATGCCCAGCGCAGCAGTCTGGGAGCTGACCTTGTTAGTGAAAACAGAGGCAAAAAAAGCATTGAGTACATTAGCTTTTTCCACATCCTCTGTCACTAGGTTGCCTCCCTCATTCAGTAAGGGGCCCACACATTCCTTGGCTTTCTTCTTGTTGCCAACATACCTGAAGAAACCCTTCTTGTTACTCTTGACATCTCTTGCTAGCTGCAGCTCCAGGTGCGATTTGGCCCTCCTGATAACATTCCTACATGCCCGAGCAATATTTTTATACTCTTCCCTGGTCATATGTCCAACCTTCCACTTCTTGTAAGCTTCTTTTTTATGTTTAAGATCCGCTAGGATTTCACCATTAAGCCAAGCTGGTCGCCTGCCATATTTACTATTCTTTCGACTCATTGGGATGATTTGTCCCTGTAACCTCAACAGGGATTCCTTGAAATACAGCCAGCTCTCCTGGACTCCTTTCCCCTTCAAGTTAGTCCCCCAGGGGATCCTGGCCATCCGTTCCCTGAGGGAGTCGAAGTCTGCTTTCCTGAAGTCCAGGGTCCGTATCCTGCTGCTTACCTTTCTTCCCTGCGTCAGGATCCTGAACTCAACCAACTCATGGTCACTGCCTCCCAGATTCCCATCCACTTTTGCTTCCCCCACTAATTCTACACGGTTTGTGAGCAGCAGGTCAAGAAAAGCGCTCCCCCTAGTTGGCTCCTCTAGCACTTACGCCAGGAAATTGTCCCCTACGCTTTCCAAAAACTTCCTGGATTGTCTATGCGCCGCTGTATTGCTCTCCCAGAAGATATCAGGAAAATTAAAGTCACCCATGAGAATCAGGGCATGTGATCTAGTAGCTTCCGTGAGCTGCCGGAAGAAAGCCTCATCTACCTCATCCCCCTGGTCCTGTGGTCTATAGCAGACTCCCACCACTACATCACTCTTGTTGCACACACTTCTAAACTTAATCCAGAGACACTCAGGTTTTTCTGCAGTTTCGTACCGGAGCTCTGAGCAGTCATACTGCTCCCTTACATAAAGGGCTACTCCCCAACCTTTTCTGCCCTGCCTGTCCTTCCTGAACAGTTTATAACCATCCATGACAGTACTCCAGTCATGTGAGTTATCCCACCAAGTCTCTGTTATTCCAATCACGTCATAGTTCCTTGACATCACCAGGACCTCCAGTTCTCCCTGCTTATTTCCAAGGCTTTGTGCATTCGTATATAAGCACTTGAGATAACCTGTTGATCGCCCCTCATTACCAGTATGAGGCAGGATCCCTCCGCTCACAGACATTCCTGCCTGTGCTTTCTCCCGGTATCCCGCTTTCCCACTTACCTCAGGGCTTTGGTCTCCTTCCCCCGGTGAACCTAGTTTAAAGCCCTCCTCACTAGGTTAGCCAGCCTGCTGGCAAAGATGCTCTTCCCTCTCTTCGTAAGATGAAGCCCGTCTCTGCCCAGCACTCCTCCTTCATGGAACACCATCCCATGGTCAAAGAATCCAAAGCCTTCTCTCCGACACCACCTGCGTAGCCATTCGTTGACTTCGACGATTTGACGGTCCCTACCCAGGCCTTTTCCTTCCACAGGAAGGATGGACGAGAACACCACTTGCGCCTCCAACTCCTTTATCCTTCTTCCCAGAGCCACGTAGTCCGCAGTGATCCGCTCAAGGTCATTCTTGGCAATATCATTGGTACCCACGTGGAGAAGCAGGAAGGGGTAGCGATCTGAGGGCTTGATGAGTCTTGGCAATCTCTCCGTCACATCATGAATCCTAGCCCCTGGCAAGCAGCAGACTTCTTGGTTTTCCCGGTCAGGGCGGCAGATAGAAGACTCAGTCCCCCGGAGGAGAGAGTCCCCGACCACCACCACCCGCCTTCTCCTCTTGGGAGTGGTGGTCGTGGAACCCCCAACCTCAGGACATCGCATCTCATGCCCTCCAACCAGCGGAGTCTCCTTCTTCTTTCTCGCCCCAGACATATCATCTGGTCCACTCTCCGCAACGGTACTTGTGGAGAGAACATGAAAGTGGTTAATTACCTGTGTCTGTGTTACTGGAACCCGGACATTCCGCTTACCTCTTCTGGAGGTCACATGTTGCCAAGCTTCTTCACTGGCCTCTTGGCTCCTCTGTGCAACCTGTTCTATATCTGTAGAGCTTTGTGCCCCTAGAAGCCTATCCTGAGTTTCGTCCAGAAAATCCTCAGTTTCCCGTATGCAACACAGGGTTGTTATCTGTTGCTCCAGACCTTCAATCTTCTCTTCCAATATGGAGACCAGCTTGCACTTTGTACAGACAAAGTTGCTTCTGTCCTGTGGAAGAAAGACAAACATGGCACATCCAGTGCAGGTCACAACAGCTGAACCCCCCACCCCCTTCCATATCACCTTCCTACTATGAGCTTCCTCAGAGCAGTTTGCAAGATGTAAGTCTCACTGGGCTCACTCCAGGTGAACTCCCAGGCAAACTCCTGCTGTGAGCTGCTCTGCTGTGAGCCGCTCAGCTGGTTCGCGAAGCTCTGGCTATTTTTAAACAGCCAGGCTTCCCTGTCGCAAACAAACAGACACCCTACTGCCCGCCCCCTGCAGGCTAGCAGCCAATCAGACACTCACTCAGGCTCTCACACTGCCCCCCCAGCAAACACACGCTCGGATACTTCCTCAGCAAGCAAACACACACTCACTCGGATACTTACCAGTCTCAGGCAAACTCCTGCTGTGAGCTGCTCTGCTGTCCCCGCTGCTCAGCTGGTTCTCCGCCGCTCAGCTGGTTCGCGAAGCTCTGGCTATTTTTACCAACCTGGGTATAAATGGCAGTGTAGACAGTGAGGCACTTCTTAGGAGAGTACAGTAAAGACACTTCTGAATCAGGTGGGTATGTACCCAGCTGTACATCCTACAGGCACACTCTACCCGCCCAAGCAGACATTCTGATTAAAATATTAGCATTGTGCAATATTAAAGCACATGTTAAATGGCTAACAGAGATCTCAACAAATAGTCATCAACAGGGAATTATAATCAAATGGGGATGAGTTTAGTAGGAGTCGGAGGGATTAGTACTAGACCAGATGCTATTCAACATTTTAATCAATGATCTGGAGATAAATATAAAATAGCTGCTGATAAAGTTTGCTGATGCCATAAAGATTGTCGAAATGGTAAATTCTGATGAGGACAGGGCAGTCAGAGAGAACAATCTGGATTGCTTCATTAGCTTGGTCTATTCAACCAAAATGCATTTTAATATAGCCAAATGCAAAGTTATATATCTAGGAACAAGGAATGCAGGCCAGACTTACAGAATGAGGACTATATCCTGGAAGACAGTGACTCTAGGGCAGTGGTTCTCAACCTGTTTACCATTGTGGGCTGAATATGCAGCTCTGTGTTATGTGAGCCGCATCCACATAATATGTATACTACCAGTATGGCCCAGAGGATGCCACATGGGTTGCAGCTGTGTGCTGATTGGGCTGCAAGCAGCCTGTGCATTGCAAGTTGAGAACCACTGGTCTGGGAGGTCAAGCAACTTATCATAAGCTCCCAGTGCGATTCTGTGACAAAGAGGACTAATTCAATTCTTGGATGTACAAAGAGGGGTGTAACAAATAGGAGTAGGGAGGTGAGACTGATACTGCAATACCGTGTCCCTTTCTTGTGTTCACATTTTTTAAAAGGATGTTGAAAAACTGGAAAGCATGCAGAAATGAGCCACAAAAATGATGTGAGGGCTGGAGAAAATGCCTTACAGTGAGAGACTTAAAGAGCCCACCGCACATGTAATAAAACAAAAGATGGGTTATTTAAACAAGGGTAGCAATTCAACTAGAAACTAGGGAGAGTGATGGAAACAAATGGTTACAATACAAAACAAATCATAAGAACATGAATCTGGGTCTACACTTATTAAGAGTTACCTTTCCTATCTAATAAAGTAGGTCCCCCCCCCACCCAACACACACACGCCATCTCCCACAAAGGTTTTGCCAAGCTGGCTGGCTTCACAGTAACCAGGACTTAACCTTTTAATGAGAAAACCCCTGCTCCTCCAAACTATCACCTCTGAGATCTACAGAAAAAGTTTGTTGTCACCTCATAGGCAGGGTGATTCCTTTTCTATTGTAATGTTCCCTTTTTTTACTCTAAGCTGTTTTGATTGTTTGCTGTGTCTCATGGTTTTGCTTTGAAAATCTTGGGATGGAGCAAAGCTAGACCATTGAGCCTCCTATTACATCACCAGTTTACTAGGGCAGGGCTGATGTCTAAATTTTATATCAAGACCGAAAAACATACTTTCAATATAGCTGCATTATTCTTTAAGGAGTCATGGCACAAGAGGGAAAGTCCTCTCATGGATCAGTAACTGGTTAAAAGATAGGAAACAAAGGGTAGAAATAAATGATTAGTTTTCACAAGGAGGAGAGGTAAATAGCAGGGTCCCTCAAAGATCTGTTTTGGGATGTGTGTGGTTTAACATATTCATGAATAACCTGGAAAAAGGGATGAACAGTGAAGTGGCAAAATTTGCAGTTGATAGATGGGTTTCAGAGTAGCAGCCGTGTTAGTCTGTATTCGCAAAGAGTACTTGTGGCACCTTCGAGACTAACCAATTTATTTTAGCATAAGCTTTCATGAGCTACAGCTCACTTCATCAGATGCAAGCTGTAGATCACGAAAGCTTATGCTCAAATAAATTGGTTAGTCTCGAAGGTGCCACAAGTACTCCTTTTCTAGTTGATAGACAATTATCCAAGATAGTTATGTCCAAAGCTAACTGAAGAGTTACAAAGGGATTGTATTAAACTGGGTGACTGGACAACACAATGTCACATGAAATTCAATGTTGAGAAATATGAAATAATACACACTGGAGAAAAAAACAACTTTACATACAAAATGATGGGGTCTAAATTACCTGTTACCAATAGAGGAAGATCTTGGGAGGCATTGTACATAGATATCTGAAAACATCTGCTCAATGTGCAGCGGCAGTCAAAAAAACTTTAACAGAATGTGTGATGGGGTGCACTCACCTCTTGTGAGTGCCTCCTGTTGGCTGGGTTTGATCCTGCACTCTTTCCTTTCTCTGCTCCCAATGCCCCCGGTGGCTGTTGCCCTCGTCAGGTGGGTCTTCAGTAGCTCAGTCTTCCAGCCAAGTCACACATAGTCAAAACGCATGAAGGGACCCCTTCTGGGACAACAAAGTCCAACAAACGGTTGGTTCTCTTGAGGTTCTTCAGCACCATTTCTGTTTAAATTCTAGCCCATTTTTTGTTTTTTGTATTGAGTCTTATCCCCTTCTTGGGGCTTAAGCCACTTCCCCAGAGGGGGAATCCAGGCCCACCCAGTACTCGGGTCCAACCCCAGGGACCCTATAAACTGCAGCCATGCACTGCTTCCCTTTAATACAGTCATTGGCTGCGTCCCACTCAGTCCCATAACCTTCTTGGGTTCTCTGTCTGTTCCCTACTTGAGCAGGGTCTCTCCTGTGTCTCCTTGCCTGGAGAGTTTTGCAGACCTATCCCTCTGTGAGCAGGGTCTGTCCCAGGCCTCCTCATATGGAGAAAGAAAAGGAGTACTTGTGGCACCTTAGAGACTAACCAATTTATTTGAGCATAAGCTTTCGTGAGCTACAGCTCACTTCATCGGATGCATAAGCTTATGCTCAAATAAATTGGTTAGTCTCTAAGGTGCCACAAGTACTCCTTTTCTTTTTGCGAATACAGACTAACACAGCTGCTACTCTGAAACCTCTCATATGGAGAGTTTCTCTGTCTTCCATTCCTTCTTCTCTCATCTGATCCCAGACAGCACTGACATGCTCAGGCCCTGTAGCACCTTTTTAACCAAGCCTGCTGCATTCTCATTAGCTGCTTCCCTGAAACCATTTTAGGCAGGCCTGAGGGACCCACCTTCACTGCTCTTTTCGTGGGGTGAGGTGTGATAGGACCACAAGGCCTCCAGCAGGGGGCCTCAAACAGCATGGTTCACCCTGTCACACAATGTTCGCAATCATTAGGAAAAGGATGGATAATAAGACAGAAAAAATCACAGTGCCTCTATATAAATCCATAGTATGTGCACACCTTGAATACTGCATATAGTTTTGGTTGCCCCATCTCAAAAAAAGATATATTAGAATTGGAAAAGGTTCAGAGAAGGGCAATACAAATAATTACGGGTCTCAAACAAGGAGAAATTAAAAAGACTGTGACTGCTAGCTTAGAAAAGAGACTATTAAGGAGGGATATAATAGAGGTGTATAATATCATGAATGGAATAGAGAAAGTAAATATGGAAGTATTATTTACCCCTTCACATAACAGATGAATATGGGGTAATTCAATGAAATTACTAGGCAGCAGGTTTAAAATAAACAAAAAGAAATACTTCTTCACACAACACACAGTCAACCAGTGGAGCTCATTGCCAGGTGTTGTTGTGATGGTCAAAACTATGACTTGGTTAAAACAAGAATTAGATAAATTCATGGAGGATAGGTCCATCAATGGCTATTAGCCAAAATGTTCAGGGATGCAACCCCATGCTCTGGGTGTCTCCAAACTTCCAACTGCCAGAAGCTGGGATTGGGTGTTAGGGGATGGATCACTAATTGACCTGTTCTGTTCATTCCCTCTTAAGCATTTAGCACTGGCCACTAAAAGAAAACTGGGCTAGATTGGCCATTGGTCTGACCAGTATGGCCATTCTTATGTTCTTAAATATTACTCATGTATACATCTTGCAATGATTATGGGTCTTGATAAATTATGAGCTGTCTATAGATGCCTTACACATTAACCCTTCTGGATAAATGCCCTGCAAGATGTGTGTTTCGTGTAGTGAATTTGTCAGACCTGAAACAAGAGTTGTTTGTGAAGAACAAGGAACCCTTTGCCAAGGATCCTCTGTGTCATGCCTGTGATGTAGTGGAGGTCAGACTAGATGATCTAATGGTAATTTCTGACCTTAAATTATATGAATCTATGAATCCAGTAAAAGGAAGACTAAAGTATCAGAGTTCCAGTCATCCCATTACCTCCTTCCTAGACATCTCTATTTGTATATTCTATTAAATGTATGTATTGATTTGTGGTCGTTCTCTTTTAGCTGATATTATGTATTATATGCATTTGATTAAAAAGAAAAGATGTAACAGTAGTACATGAATTCAGTGGGTAGTGACCCTGCCACATGACAGGCATACTATATTTTGAAACCCTAGCACATTTCAGGTGACTGTGACGAGGAAATAAAGAACACATTCAATAGAACTCCTGTGTGTTACACGTTTCATATTCCAAAGAGTCCTCTCCCTTAAGCATTGCTTCTCCAGATCTATATGGAACTCCTAATGACCATGCACAAGAAAAGCGTACATAGTCCAAGGAAATATGAAGGAGTTATTGATTAGAGTTTCATAAACTATTCTGTTGATGATGCAAAAGATAGAACAGAATTCAATTTACTCTACTGCATTAACAGGAGCAAAAAGCAATTATTATTTTATAACAGCACTTATGTCAGCAGATCAGAGTCTGAATATGCAAAAGGGTCTGTTAAGTGAGAGGAAGCTATTTTTACATAGCTACTTCTCAAAGTAAAACTGCACTTAACGTATCAAAGCAATTAATGCCCAAACTACTACGAAAGTTATTTGTCCAGACAAATAGTTGTTTCCAACATGTACTTGATAAGATTAGGGTTTTATTTTTTATTTTTGGTCAATTCTCTAAAGTAACCACGCAAAGTAAGAGACACTGCACATGATGATGTGGCAGTTTACATTTACAGCATATGATTTTGATCATATGATTTTGGGCCAGCATCATCTAGGAATATAAATAACACTTCAGCAGGCATTTCCAGTTTCTGTAGAAGTTGGCAAAAGGAATTAAAAGGACTGTGCGTGTACCAATGAATCCCCTGCTGCCTACAGGTCACAGCACTAATCCCCCCACATCAGATTATGCTGCACTAATTATTGCATCTGTCTAACCCTTACTTACTAGTGGAAAGTAGTGCTCCAGGCAGAAAAGACCATAAAAAGTCTATTCAGCTCAGCTAATAGATTAAATATTCATAAATGTTATTTCTAATGGCAGTTGTTAAAGAACTATTTTGGGGAGAAGAAGTGCTGGTTAAAAAATATGCTGGATGGTTAGCATGTAATTCCTAGTGCTCTCAAGGGCTGTCATTTGAGCCTTTGTTATGCTAACTAGGACAGGGGATGAGTTTGCAAATAGTTGTGCTCCAGGCAGTGAAGAAATTCTGAAAGTGGAAAGGAAAGAAGACTGTGTTTCAGTGATCTTGTTGAGTGCAACCAGCACATCATGTTACAGGATAGATCAGAGGTTGGGAAGAGGAGGGGGTGACACAAAAATCTGATAAATAAAATCAGTCTTTTTTCCACTTGGTCGGGCTCTTTCCCTTTCTCCCTCCCTTTAATTGGAGCCACAAAAACTGAAGTACTAAGTAAAACATGCTCCAGTTAACAAAGACGGGCAAAGAGAAAAGGATGAAAAAAATACACAAGAATGGAATATAACAAGAACAGAGGAAACGCTGGTCTCAAAAGGACAGCCTGACTCAAAAAATCATAGAATCCCTGGTTATACACCTTTAGTGAAACAAATTAACGTGGAGATCATTCAAATATATGAATGATTTCATAGAGGCTCGTTCACCTGCACATCCACCAATGTGATATATGCCATCATGTGCCAGCAATGCCCCTCTGCCATGTACATTGGTCAAACTGGACATTCTCTACGTAAAAGAATAAATGGACACAAATCAGATGTCAAGAATTATAACATTCATAAACCAGTCGGAGAACACTTCAATCTCTCTGGTCACGCGATCACAGACATGAAGGTCGCTATCTTAAAACAAAAAAACTTCAAATCCAGACTCCAGCGAGAAACTGCTGAATTGGAATTCATTTGCAAATTGGATACTATTAATTTAGGCTTAAATAGAGACTTGGAGTGGCTAAGTCATTATGCAAGGTAGCCTGTTTCCTCTTGTTTTTTCCTACCCCCCCCCCCAGATGTTCTGGTTTAACTTGGATTTTAACTTGAAGAGTGGTCAGTTTGGATGAGCTATTACCAGCAGGAGAGTGAGTTTGTGTGTGTATGGGGGTGGGGGGGATGTGAGAACCTGGATTTGTGCAGGAAATAGCCCAGCTTGATTGTCATTCACATTGTGTAAAGAGTTGTCACTTTGGATGGGCTATCACCAGCAGGAGAGTGAATTTGTGTGGGGGGGTGGAGGGTGAGAAAACCTGGATTTGTGCTGGAAATCACTTTAGATAAGCTATTACCAGCAGGACAGTGGGGTGGGAATAGGTATTGTTTCATATTCTCTGTGTATATATAAAGCCTGCTGCAGTTTCCACGATATGCATCTGAGGAAGTGAGCTGTAGCTCACGAAAGCTTATGCTCTAATAAATTGGTTAGTCTCTAAGGTGCCACAAGTCCTCCTTTTCTTTTTGCGAATACAGACTAACATGGCTGTTACTCTGAAACCTTCAAATATATGATAACTGTTATGTTGACAGTGATGAATATTTAAGTAGTAATTGTAGACTAAAAATCAGTAGTTAATGGTCCATGTTTGTAAGTTACCCTGCGGCAAAGTTGTTAATCATTACTCTAATGATGGGCTTGGTGCAAATTATTGTTATTGATGAGTCTAAATATTGCTGCAAATATACTTGGAATTATTTTAAAATTTAAGTCAGGTTTTTCACCTAGCAGAGAAGACATTATTAGTCATAAATTATGATCACCATAACTTTATTATTAATGCTGAAATCCTACATTAGAATTTCATTCAGCTTCCAAAAGATGTATTTAATGATTGTCAACTGTAAACTCAGTTGCTAATGGGAATTACCAGAGCAATACATTACTCTTTTCTTTATTCATTAAGAGCTGCAAAAGATTATGCCTACCCATTGGAGACCTTTACATTTGCCATTTAATAATAAAAGTTATTATGCCATAAATTTTGCTTAGGCTTTTTACACCTGTTGACAAAGGATCAAATTCTGTCCTTGATAATGAACACACAACTCTCACTATTCCCAGAGCTTTGCCTGGAGTGAAAATAATTTCCAAGGCAAATATGCATCCGATGAAGTGAGCCGTAGCTCATGAAAGCTTATGCTCAAATAAATTGGTTAGTCTCTAAGGTGCCACAAGTACTCCTTTTTTTTATGCACAGCAGTGTTTGTTGAGGATTTGGAATGTACTAAAGGACCATGTATCTATTTCAGAGAGGAAAAAACCTACACATTTGAAATTGTCTCTCTGGTGCTGAATTTGCGGATTGAGAGAGAAATAGAAACACACAAAACAAGTCCAAGAAAAAAAAGTTGTACCTCATCTTGTACAGTCTCCATTTCTGTCCTGTTTCTTATGCATAAAATCCCTCTTTAAAATCCATTTTTATCAGGATTCCTTCTTTACATGTTCTCCTCACCAATAATCCCATTGTATGACCCCTTTCCTGAATTGTCTTGTGTTTCATCCATCTTTTAGGCATTGGGTAAAATTTTTAAAAATGCCTACATGACTTAAGAGCCTGAGTCCAATTTTCACAAGTGACTTAAGCAGTTAGGAGTCTAAGTCGCATTAAGTTGCAGGATCCTGAGTCATTTAGGCAGTTTAAAAATTTTACTCCTTGTCAGCTACCAGTGTAGCTATGCTGATCTAACTGCACTGGTGCAAACCCCTTAGTGTACACACACTGCACCAGTGTAAAGTCCATTTCTAACTGGTTCAAGTCACAGGCCTGGTCTACACTAAAAACTTAGGTCGACATAAGCCACGTTAAGTCGATCTAATAACGTATGTGTCTGCACTGCTGAGTCCCTTCCACCGACCCAAGTGGCCTGTAAAGTCGACTTCTGTACTCCACCTCCGCAAGAGGTGTAGCACTTGATTCAACATCCATGGATCTACATGGGGATAGTGAAGACAATGCATTTTATAATTCAAGTGAATTGGCCTCCAGGAGGTCCCACAGTACTCTGCTCTGACCGCTCTGGAGAGCACTTTCAACTCCACTGCATGTCAGCCAGGTACACTGGAAACAACCACTTCCCTATTAAAACCCTGGGAACTTTTGAATTTTCATTTCCTGTTTGATCAGCATGGAGAGCTCATCAGCACAGCTGATCATGGAGACTCAAGGCTGCAAATGCGCTCCAGCATGGAGTACCCAGGAGGTGGTGGATCTTAATGCTGTGTGATTTGCAGGCAGAGCTCCAATCCAGCAGAAGAAATGCTGACATCTATGCCAAGACTGCACAGGGCATGGAGGAGAATGGCTACACCAGGGACATGCAGCAGTGCTGTGTGAAAATAAAGCAGCTTTGGCAAGCATACCAGAAGATAAGGGAGGTGAACAGTCGTTCTGGTTCTGCCCCACAGACATTCCACTTTTATGAAGAGCTGCATGTGATTCTCGGTGGCGACACCACCACCACCCCAAAATGCTCCATGGAGACCTCCCAGGAGCCCTGGGCGACCTTGAGCAACAACGAGGAGGGTATTGTTGATGAGGAAGAGAATCTGAGGCAGGCAAGCAGAGGATCCATTCTCCCTGACAACCAAGAACTGTTTTTAAGCCTGGAACTCATCCCTTCACAGGACCAGTTGGCAGCAGAGCATGATGCCAGAGAAAGCACCTCTGGTGAGTCCACATTTCCAATCAAACTGTAGGGGTAACATGCTATTGTTTTTTATGTTTAATCTAAACAAAAAAGTAGGTGTAGAGGGTATTGGTGGCCACTCCAACTATGCAGAGGGCACTCTTCAAAAAAGACTGTCTATGTGCATGGGGATGGCCTGGGAATCCTCCATGGAGAGCTCTAGGAAGCTTTCATGGAGGCACTCTGCAATCCTTTGCCTAAGGTTTCTGGAAAGACCTGCCTTATTTCATCCCCCATGGTAAGACACTTTCCCGCGCCACTCCAGTATTAACTCTGCTGGCATCATTGCAGCACACAGCATTGCAACATAAGGACCAGGTCTGTATGCAGACGCTTGCAGCATCTGCTCCCTTGCTGCCTCGGTTACCCTCAGGAGAGTGATATCGCATAGGTCACCTAGTGGAAATGGGGTAAGTTTTCAATACTAGCCCTTAAACTGCAAATAGTTCAACAAGTAATCCGACCCCTGTTTGGTGAAATCGGGGTCACACAAACATGCTTTCCCAAAAGTGCCATGGTTGTGATTGGAAGGGATCACCATGTATTGTAAGCAGCACTGAAAAAAAGGAAGGGGTGGGGGCAGCTTCCTGTTTGTCTCCCTTCCCCCCAAACCTGGTGCCCCTTTTGCAAAAAACAAACTATTTGTGGGTCTTTACACTGCTGCCTGTTCTCAAGCACCATCCAGGTTGCTAGGGGAAAGGGTCTTAAGTTCCAAGTGATCCCAAGGATGTCTTCACAAAAGCAGCAGCAGAAGACCTCTTGCCCATGCCTTTTGGTCTCACTCACCATGGCTAGAGCAGCAAACCAATTCTTTCAATAGCCAGCGGTTGTGATTATATTGTGGCTTGCAGTGAAGTGTACTGAGGTGTGTTTTTTTTATTTAAAAATAAAATCTTGCACCAGAAACAATGCATGCAATGTCAATGTGACCCTTGTGCTTTGCAATCCTTGCAGCTGGAACCTTCTCCTTTGGCACAACCTCCACACCGGGACAGAGATTTTCTCAGTTTAGAAGGTGGAAAAAAGAAGACTTGGGAGGACATGTTCAATGAGTTACTCTCAGAGGCGTGCGTTGACAAGACAGAGCTCAGAGCATGGAGGATCACACTGTCTGAGAACCTGCACATGGACAGGGAGGACAGGAGAGCATACAGGGAACAAGAGTGTGCCATGCAGGAAGAGATGCTGCGGATTATGAAGAAGCAGTCAGACATGTTGAGGCATCTGGCTGAGGTTCAAAAAAGGCAACTGGATGATAGAGTCCCTCTGCAGCCTATGCTGAACCTGCTGCCATCGTCACGAAGTTCCACATCCTCCTCCCCTAAAAGTCGTATGAGATGGGGAGCAGGAGAGAGAAAGTTCTGTACCCCTTGCACTCAACACCACGGGAGGGTACAAGGACCAGAAGGTGCCCATTCCCACACCTTTGATTGTTATTACATTGCATCTGTAAGCAAGCTTTCTTTGTCCCCCCCACAGTGTTATCAGCCCTTTTGCCCCATGTTCTCTTACTTTTATTTGCTGTCTTTATGTGTCTGTGTGCATAATAAAACTTAACAGATTGAGGAGAAAAGGCTCCTTATTCATTCAACACACAGTGGTTGGTGGGGGTGAAGTTTACAGGGGAAAAAAATCAATGAAGGGGACAGTTTGGTAAGGAACAACATAGATCAGTGTCACATTACTCTGACTCATTGATGAAATTGGTTTACAAAGCCTCACAGAGACTTTGTAAACCAGAGCCCCTCGATGTGCTTTTCTTATTGCCTGGTGTTTCCCTACTCAAAATTGGCTGCCAGGCGATCTGCCTCAAACCCCCACCGTCCCCCCAGTGGAAACTTTTCTCCCTTTGTTTCACAGATATTATAGAGCACACAGCAAGCAGCAATAACAATGGGGATATTGCTTCACTGAGGTCTTACCTAGTAAGCAAACAACACCAGCAACTTTTTAAACATCAAAAGGCATATTCCCACACCATTCTGCATTTGCTCAGTCTATGGTTGAACTGGTCTTTACTGCTACCTGTGTATGGCTTCATGAGCCCGGGGAGCAAAAAGTAAACTGGGTCTCCCAGGATCAGGACTGGCATTTCAACATCACCAATGGTTATTCTGCAGTCTGGAAAGAAAGTCCCTGCTCGCAGCTTTCTGAACAGATCTGTATTCCTAAAGATGTGCACAACATGCACCTTTCCCGACCATCCCACATTGATGCCGGTGAAATGACCCCAGTGATCCACTAGCCCTTGCCACACCATTGAGAAGTACCCCTTTCGGTTTATGTACTCTTTGGCAAGGTGGTCTGGTACGAAGATAGGGATATGTGTTCCATCTATCACTCCACCTCAGTTATGGAATCCCATCATGGCAAAACCATGCACTACGTCCTACACGTTGCCCAGAGTCACTACCCTTCTTAGCAGAAGTCTGTTGATTGCCCTGCAAACTTGGATTACAAAAGATCCTATGGTAGATTTACCCACTCCAAACTGATGCCCCATTGAGTGGTAGCAGTCTGGCATTGCAAGCTCCCACAGAGCTATCACCACTTGCTTCTCCACTATCAAAGCATCTTTCATTTTAATATCGCTGTGCTTCAGGGCTAGGGAAGCTTTTTCACGCAGTTCCTGGAAAGTGACCTTACGCATTCAAAAGTTCTGCAGCCACTGCTCGTCATCCCAGAGCTGCATAAAATGTGGTCCCACCAGTCAGTGCTTGTTTCCCGGGCCCAGAAACGGTGCTCAACCCTGTCAAGGCGTTGCGTGACTGTTTCCAGCAACTGTGAATTGCTCTGCTGTATGTCTTCCAGCAGGGCTGCTTGTGTGGCATCACATTGTTCCACGCAGTGGTTCCTGTATTGCTTGTGTAAATACTGCAGGATAAGGCACAAGGTGTTTATAATGCTCACAACAACAGTGTACAGCTGAGTGGGGTCCATGCTTATCATGTTATGGCATCAACGTGGGTAACCCAGACTTACAAAAAAAGCACGAAAAAGGCTTGGTTTGTTTGCTGTTGATTTTAGGGAGAGAGGTAAGTGCATCATAGGAGGCTAACACCAGGTTCCCATAAATACCTGCACCAATGTTTTGGTACCATAAGGCATTGCAAGCCCAATCCAAAATTCCACTCAGCTACATGCACTGTGGGATAGCTACCCATAGTGCAGTGCTCCGTGCATCGATGCAAGCCTTGCTCGTGAGGATGCACTCTGCTGACAGAGTGGACACACAAGAGTGGACACTCAAGATTGACTTGCTTAAATCGGATGCTCAATGTCAACTTACATGAAGTCAACTTAACTTTGTAGTGTAGACATGGCCACAGTTTACATAGGGACAGCACATTTATGCTAGGAGATTGCACCAGTGCAGGTAAAGCTCTGACTAGCCCTTCCCTGGCACCCTCTTGTAGATAACCTCTTAAATTATACAATCTTTTTTAGCAGATAACATGTCTTTTTCTATGTCTCCAATTCTGTGGTTGGATCCATTAGCGCAGTGGCTCTCAGCCTTTCCAGACTACTGTACCCCTTTCAGGAGTCTGATTTGTCTTGCATACCCCCAAGTTTTACGTTACTTAAAAACTACTTGCTTACAAAACAAGACATAAAAATACAAAAGTGTCACAGCACACTATTACTGAAAAATTGCTTACTTTCTCATTTTATGACATAATTATAAAATAAATCAATTGAAATATAAATATTGTACTTACATTTCAGTGTACAGTATATAGAGCAGCACAAAGAAGTCATTGTTTGTATGAAATTTTAGTTTGTACTGACTTGGATAGTGCTTTTTCTGTAGCCTGTTTTAAAACTAGGCAAATATCTAGATGAGCTGATGTAACCCCTGGAAGACATCTAACTACACCGAGGGGTACCCCTGTCTGAGAACCACGGCTTTAGTGCAACGTTCTATTGCATGTGTGTAACCCTCTGGAAGCCACTGAGTTTTGATCACTTTTTAAGCGACCCGTGAGTCTTCATATATTTAGTTATTAAACCTAAGACAAAAACTCATTAACTTGAACTTAGGTTGCTCAAATGTATAGCAAGAGAATCATATCCAACAAAAATGCTAATATCCAAGCATTAGTCTGCTATTATCATGACATTCCATTACAGATTACACCAACACACTAATGCCCTCTCGCTAACACATTCACTTACGTTCAACAGACCTTTCACTCTCTATCCACTAATCAAATTACTGAAAATTGCACTGCAACACAACAACCGTAATTACAATCTGTGAATCAGTTGTTGTGTCTAGAGCAGGATCGAACCCCTACATTATGTATACTTACTGACACATATGTTGCTGAAATGTAAATATTGTTAGGTTTTCAAATTGTTAGGTACCAAATAGAGATAATGCTGGATTATATCTAAACCACAATACAGAGTAAATTAAAGTATCATTTGGGAGGAACAAGCTGATTAGAAAAGAAACAACTTTCGTTGATAACCAGCAGTGATGGAAAACAAACTGCAGGTCAAACACATCACAGTTTAATGAGGTTTGGTGTGTATATGTATGTATTATGTTCGCTTTAGTGTGGCAGTAGTTTTTAAGGCTGTTCTGTGAGCTCTAACTCCTAAACCAAGACACATTTTTGGGGATACATTTTAAATGGCTTGGACTGCTAAAGTGGACCTTTGCATTCACAGTGGCAGGTGCAAATAACATTTGTGTCTGGTGAGCATTCTCAAAGAGGAGCATTGCTGCACCCAGCAAAAGTTTTGCCTGCCACTGCGAGAGAGTTGTAAAAAAGCATCCTCCAAAGAACTTTCCATGCATTGCATCTGAGTGCAAGTTTATAATACAGTGCAAATCCTTAGTGTCGGACGTTGTACCCATAGCAGTCTGTAGAGGAGGAGTAGCCCACACTCCAGCTTTACCTCATTAACCATCCCATGCAATAAAGGGTTGGATGAAAGCACACATACATATCCTCCCTCTGATGAAGGATTTGGTGGAGTTTCTTTAGGACAACAAGTTTCCCATAAATGTGTTTATCAATATTCAACACAGAATGAGGGGGAAAGAGCAGGAGCCAACTATATCCTGAATACAAAGGCCGGATTCCTCACTACCTTGCAATTTAATTAGTCACTAATTCCTGGGTAAAGTGGACATAAAATGCGACATCTGATGTAAAAATTCAGTCTAGAACCAGTGTGAAAAATCATGATTTTGTAGAGTTTTACATCCACTGTACCCTCATTTCACACAAGTGGAGGAGGGGCATATCTGTGTTACAGGGCAAGGGGCTTTATGCATTTACTTGATGAGGTGGATTTCATTCCCATCCTGCTACTCTGTTAGAGCAGCAAGGAGATCTGGAGAGTCAGACACATACCAAAGTCCAGAGAGAGTGAAAAGGGGGGGGGGCTGGGAAAGCAGAGCTGAACCCCTCGCTCCCACCAAAGGAGACAATCAGGTGGGGGATATCCCAGACATCGAAATTGGCAGTACTGGGAAGATTGGGTGGGGGAACAGCTATCTCAGGAAGACAGGAGCTTCAGGGGGAATGGGTGCTTGCAGGAGGCAGGGCAGGACTGTGTGGGAGATGGGGGGTGTCTGAAAGACTCAGGAAGGATTGTGCGGGAGGCAAAGGGCAGGCAGAGGATGGTGCTGGGCACCTGCTGGAGGGCCCAGAAGAAGGCAATCCTCAGGCTCTGCTGTCACCCTCTCTACCCTATAACAGAGACTCTCTGAACTGGGAACAGCACACTGAAGTATTATCTAGGGTGTCAGATTGTCTTGAGTGGTGATTTTGCCACTGTGCCTTCCCTGTACCCTCAGAGGTTTCTCAGTAGGAGCAGATCCCACATTTTCCTGCAGGAGTCACACCCAGTAACCAGAATGTCACTCTCTACTGGTCGATCCTTTCAGGTCAGAGATCATATTTTCTTTGCAAACACTGGATAGTTTTTTCAGCTATGACCATGAATTGTGATTACCTGAAGTAAACGGACTTTTAATCGTGGCTCAGATGCTACAAAGAAAACCAAAGAAATAGGGGGAAAGCCCCTTAAATATTATATTTAATTATTTATTGTAGTGAAATTAAATCCTACACTCTGTGGCAAATTGAGTGGATTGGTGTTCTCCTCTAAGCAAGACAGCTTCACAATTTTATTATTACAAATACTACATTTAAAAAAATAAAAATAAAGTACAGATATATCCATTTGGAATAAAACCCAGAAGCAGAGTTGTGCTTGCCACTTGCTATAGCTTGTCCATGATATTTAGCAAAGGCTGTATTCAAACTGGAGGATACTATATGACAGAGCTAGTACAATGCATAGGAAACTGAATATTTAAGGGCTAATTTCCAGAGTGGTTCATGGGAATTACATGCACAAATCCTTTATTTAGTTAACAAGATTAGTGAGGAGGACTCCTGCACACTGCTTAAATAATAGATCCCTTAAAAGTTACCAGATTACAGTTACAAAACTGTACAACATGAATGTAAAGTAGGAAAAGTCACCAGTTACAGAGCTGTTAATTCATAATTTGCAAATTCATAAATATTTATGAAGTTGGGTGATAGTCATTTCTAGGTGACATAATTGCCATTTAATACTCATTTTCTCCCTCTCTCTTTTAAAAATATAAAATGCATGTGATCGTCAAAATGGACAGGTATTTACTTACCCAGTACATGCTTTTAATTGCAAGGGTCACATTTTCTAGATAAATATCTGTCTGCCTGCATTTCAAAAGCACTCATCATCATAGCATCTGAAAGTCTGGCTGTGACCCTGGTAAAGAGAAATAGCCTTGTGCCTCTATTTTTGTCTGTGCCTCTGTCAGTCATTTCAAATAGCCATATGTGTCAGAGACTTAGTGATTTTAATTATACAGGATGTGATAGTACATATATGTTGCACTCTTCCAAATGATGATAATACATCTTAAACAAAATTGTGCAGTCTAGATCTTTATGGAAGGAAATCTTTCTGTGTAGATATGATTACAAAATTAATTACCCAGAGCCATAGGTGAGTCCATGTTCCTTTACAAACCAATAAAAAGGTAGATCCTAGCCCTATAATTTAAGGGCCAATTTTTTTCTTCTGTTGTACCCAGGGAACTCCCTATGACTTCACTGGGACTGTGCTAACCAGAATTAGGACCTGAATTATACTTAACACAGTAAGGGATAATATTAAGCAAAAATTGTAGGTGAGAGCTGTGGGAGAATGAGGGCTGTACAAGTGAAAGATCTAAAGATGTGTCCAGTGGCTGCTGATTCCCCAAATAAGTCCCATACTATAGTACCATAGCCACCTTTCTGTATCATGCTGATTGACCATTTTCTGCAGTGGTCACAGGGAAGGACTGGATGCACGATGGGACGTGGGCAAAAAGACTTCTACCACTTTGTCCTTCTCCCAGCATGCTACCTTCTTCCGAATGAAAAAGTGACATGGAAAAGGGTAAGGTGGAAAGCAGTTTTATGACTGTGTGACCCCTTTAGTCTTTCCTCCCAGTCATGACTCCTTTCCTATTTCTCTTTGCCTCAATTCTGTTGTTACTCTCCTATCTCCCAATGCTTTCTTTCTCCACTTGCACTCCTTCATTCATACATATCACCAATTCACCCCATTCCCCCAACTCAGAAACCCTTTCTCCTCTACTGTGCTGTACCTGGAGAACCAAGAGTTGAGGCAGCAGGGAGCATGTGCAGGAAGATGAGTCTCATAACCTGATTTTGTAGGTTCTGTAGCCTAATCAAAGGTCTAAATTCCCTGCTCTACACTTACTCCTTTTGTTGCCTGAAGCCCATGTGCTGCAAGGACTGCTGAACTTCCTAAGGAGCTCTCATAACCTAGACCAGCTGTGAGCTTTCTCGTAGTGACTGTGGTCTGCACTGGTCTCCAGCTGACCCCAGATACAGGTGGGCTGCATGTGTGGCAGACAGGGAATGGAGAGACATCATAGTCCCTGTTCTTCAGGTGTGCCAAGAGCTGCTCCGTCACTGAAGGATCCATCCTTGTAAAAGGTAAAACCAAAGGGAAGAGTAAAAATCGCATGGGCAAACTTAGGCTACTACAAACTTAAGGTGATGTAAGTTATGTCGACATCCAGCCACTGCTGTAATTAATGCGCTGTTGCATATTCACACTACGCTCGTGGTGTTGGCAGAGCACATCCACAATAGTAGCTCTTGCATTGACACAGAGAGCAGTGCACTGTGGGTAGCTATCCCACTGTGCAACTGGCTGCAAGGTGTTTTGGGAAGGGTTTGCAATGCCTCATGGGGACAGATTCAGTGCCACATGATGCAGGTTTCTCAATCCCATTATTCCATGGGCATCCTACTAGGTTTCCAGAGGCTTTTCAACTGCCCTGGTAACCTGCAAGCCAGCCATCTCTGTCACAAAGCATGGATCCTGCACTGCTCTTCAGTACTGTGCCGTGTGTTATGAACACAAGGCGATAAGAGGAGCTTGATGGGAGGAGCTATTCAGCTGAGGGAGGCCCATAAGGAGCATTTTAACACTGACCCTCAGTAACGTGTGTTGCCATAGTGTGCTGAGCCCGGCATTGTTTGTTTGCAATGTGCTATGAACCTTGTAATGATTGCTGTGTGTGCCCAACTGTAAAAATGCACATGCACCTATTACTATTGTCTTGGGTGTTGGCAGCAGCCACCATGTTATGGAGAATAATAAACATAAATACCGTTTCCATAAGCAGATTTTTATTTCACACCCATGCAAACATGTAATGCTGAGGTAAACTTCATATGTGCAGGGAAAAGTATCTTTAAAGGGATTGGAACAGGGAATTCACCAGCACATACACCAAGGAGACTCTCACAGCTGGCTGTATGTGCGGTTGTCATTGTGTTTAATCTCCCATGGTGTGGAGTGCCTTGGGTATTGCTGAGGCCCTGGAAGATTCATAGAATTGGGCAGCGGAGTGTAGGGAGGTCCTTGTGATTCTCTCCCCCTGCCTTCCTAAGTGATTTCTATCCACAGACCCAGCCACAGTCCAACAGCCTCCTCTCCCCTCAGATCCAGGAGATCCACCACTTCCCTTGTACTCCAGGCAGAAGCGTGTTTACACTGATGCTGTATCGCTCTAATTACATCACCCAAAGCATTATGCCTCTTGTTGAGGTGGTTTTATTATGTCAGCATAGCAGGAGAGTTAAAGTGGCAGGAAGAGAATTGTAGTATGTACACCTCCATAGTTAGGTTGACATAAGCTGCCTTCTGTCAACTTAACTGTGTAGTAGACAAGCTCTTAGTTATGACATTTGACTTTGAGTGCTATTCTTTGCAATCTTAACAATATTTTAATATATGCCAGGCTTTGGGGGCTGGGAAGGGATTTGTTTGTTTGTAATGCCATTATATATGTGTGTGTGTGTATTGCAATGACAAAGGTGCATAAGTGGCAAACTATAAAGAGAATTTAAGCCTCTCGTATTATTATGTTGCTGGGATTGAATGTTGCCCTTTTTACGTTTAAGACCCATGTCGTGTAATTTTGAAGTGAAACAGTCCTCGAAGTGGAAAAAGGACAAACCCTGGCAGACAGATGGTAATATATTCTTTGGGATTGGTAGACTGTTGTATTGGCAGGAGTCAAGCAGAAGAGAGGACATTGTGATTCACTGAAACAACTGGCAGAATATAGAGGGCAAACGTGATGGGAATATAGGTTTTTAAGGCCTGCTTTATATAAAATAACATTTATATTCACATTTAGAAGAACTTCAAAATGTAAGTGAAGAGGGAAGAATTTACATATCTGCAAATAGGATATGCTTTTATGTATGTGTCAAAAGCTCAGTCTCATCTCAGCTGAGGATTCATACTGCTCCATTTTGTAATGAAATTGAAAAGATAAATAAAGACTATTGTACAAATATTGCCTTTTTGTGAAGACTAGCAATACCTGCATTTCTTATAACCTGCATGGAAAATTACTCTTTTACAATGTACTATACTTAAAAACAGACTGGGCTTCTTTCCCAAGTGTCTGTAGTGCTGAAATTGTACGAGAAGGCACAGCTTGAAGTTGAACTTGGAGTTGATTCCATCTTACATAAATTGCTTTGAAATAAAGAAAACTATAGGTAACTGCAGGGAAAACCAAAACAAAGTCTTGTATTATTATCTTTTTTTTTTTACTTGTGTTACTGCTTTGCAAATATAGCTATGAAATGGAGGGTCTAATTCCTTTCTCACTTACATACTGTAACTAGAAAAGGAGTACTTGTGGCATCTTAGAGACAAACAAATTTATTTTGAGCATACGCATCCGATGAAGTGAGCTGTAGCTCACGAAAGCTCATTCTCAAATAAATTGGTTAGTCGCTAAGGGTGCCACAAGTACTCCATTTCTTTTTGCAAATACAGACTAACACGACTGCTATTCTGAAACCTGTAACTGTTGACTTCAGAAAAGTTATGCCTGATTTACATCAGCAAGCGAAAAGAATCAAGCCCAGAATCCCAAATTATATTCTGCTGAAGCAAATGAAATGTTGAGTGGTATGCAATGCATGCAGCACCTCTGCCGTGTTTACTTGTTAAGGACAAGTACTCTCTGTACTGCAGTTCAGAATAAGCCTAGCTGCTAAAACATTAACATGCAAATGAAATATTATGTGCCTATCTGTCTGCCTGATTATCTGGGTATCTTTAGATTATATTAGAATTTGGTTTTAGTGATCAACACTTAACTATTCTGCAGCTATTCCATGCACAAATCTGGTTGGTATAGATGCAGTCCTTGGCCCCAGAACCTGTGTAGACATACTTACGTTGAAAGAGGTCCATTCTGCTATAAAGAAACTGTGACGCAGGCATGCTGCTGGACTCGGCATAATGCTCAGACTTCTCATTTGTGACTCAATAGGACCAGATGAAGCCATTTAGGGATGAATCATAACCCCACCCCCATCCCTGCTGCACCTACTGAAAATTGGATGCAGCATATAATTGAGGCCAATATTTTACACTGTTTTTATTCCTCTGATTCTGAAGAGATGAGATTTTGTCATCCCAAGGAACCCTCTTAGCAAAATATCGAAAGATATTTTTAATAAAACGAACACATTCACGTACTCTGATACTCAGGCTATTCTGTTCTTCTTCTTCCTTATAAAGCCTTCACAGTAGGTTTGTGCCCACAGCTAGCTGGAGGGCATAAGCAGCACTGCTTAAACAATAGCAAGGGATAATGAACAGTTGCCCAGTTTCTGGTTCTGAGTGACAGAAGGTTCTTGGGGTATAGGCATGTATCGTGAGGTCATCTATCTCCTGTGTATAGCAGGCATAGGCGCTGACTCTGTGGGTGCTCCGGGGCTGGAGCACCCACTGGGAAAAATTAGTGCACCCACCAGCAGCCAAGCTCCCCACCCCACCCCACCTCATCTCCTTCTCCACCTCCTGCCCTGAGCACACTGTGTCCCTGCTCCTCCACCTACTTCCCAGTGCTTGCCACCACCAAACAAGTGTAGCAAGCTCCGGGAGAGAGGGGGGAGGAGCAGGAATGTGTCAGGGGAGGAGGTGGGGAAGAGACGGAGCTGGGGCCGGGATTTGGGGAAGGGGGTTGGAATGGGGCGGGAGGGAGCAGAGTAGGGACGGGGACTTTGAGGAAGGGGTCGGAATAGTGGCAGAGATGGGGAGAGTGGGGGCAGTGAGTTTGGGGAAGGGGTTGGAATGGGGGCGGGAGGAGGTGAGGTAGGGGTAGTGTCATAAATATAAAGGGAAGGGTAAACCCCCTTGAAATCCCTCCTGGCCAGGGGAAAACTCCTCTCACCTGTAAAGGGTTAAGAAGCTAAAGGTAACCTCGCTGGCACCTGACCAAAATGACCAATGAGGAGACAAGATACTTTCAAAAGCTGGGAGGAGGGAGAGAAACAAAGGGTCTCTGTCTGTCTATATGCTGGTTTTGCCAGGGCTAGACCAGGAATGGAGTCTCAGAACTTTTAGTAAGTAATCTAGCTAGGTATGTGTTAGATTATGATTTCTTTAAATGACTGAGAAAAGAATTGTGCTGAATAGAATAACTATTTCTGTCTGTGTATCTTTTTTGTAACTTAAGGTTTTGCCTAGAGGGATTCTCTATGTTTTGAATCTAATTACCCTGTAAGGTATCTACCATCCTGATTTTACAGAGGGGATTTCTTTACTTCTATTTACTCCTATTTCTATTAAAAGTCTTCTTGTAAGAAAACTGAATGCTTTTTCATTGTTCTCAGATTCAAGGGTTTGGGTCTGTGGTCACCTATGCAAATTGGTGAGGCTTTTTATCCAACATTTCCCAGGAAAGGGGGGGTGCAAGTGTTGGGAGGATTGTCCATTGTTCTTAAGATCCAAGGGTCTGGGTCTGTAGTCACAATTGCAAATTGGTGAGGCTTTTTACCAAACCTTGTCCAGGAAGTGGGGTGCAAGGTTTTGGGAAATTTTTTGGGGGAAAGACGTTTCCAAACAGCTCTTCCCCAGTAACCAGTATTTGTTTGGTGGTGGTAGCCAATCCAAGGACAAAGGGTGGAATATTTTGTACCTTGGGGAAGTTTTGACCTAAGCTGGTAAAGATAAGCTTAGGAGGTTTTCATGCAGGTCCCCACATCTGTACCCTAGCGTTCAGACTGGGGGAGGAACCTTGACAGGTAGAGTCAGAGTGGGGCCAGGAACAGAGAGTGGTCGAGCACCCACCAGCGCCAGAAGAAGTCAGTGCCTATGATAGCAGTGGTGTTGAATATTCTTGGATTGACAGTTTGATTTCTCCCATGCCCGTGAGTACAAGTAAAGGGCAGCCATGTCATATGTAGATCTGGTCAGAACCATTTTCAATCAAAGAATACAGTTCCATCAAAATCCAAAGATTTTGTGAAATTGTGTCCATTTTGCTGAAATGCATTTCTGAGAAAAAAAGTTTTGACAATGTTGAAACATCCTATTTTGAAATTTTCAGCATGAAATATTTTGATTCTTCCTTTTAAAACAAAGTTGGTTAATTTTTTATTATATAATAAAAATGTAAAAAAAAATTTTTTGATTGCTTCAAAGGTTGGTGATTATTTTAATTTTATTGTATGGAATGTTTTGGAATTTTCCAAAATCTCGAAATCTTCCACACAGTTGAATTTTCTTTCTCTGCACAACTCTAGTCATGTGTATTAACTGCACAACTCTAGTCATGTGTATTAACTAATCAACTGATTAAAGCCTATAGTAATAAAGTTATTTTTTTGTCTGTCAGTCATGTAGGATGAGCTGCTTTACAATCAATTTGATTAACTTTGGCTCTTATCTCACTTACAGTCATTAAACAGTCTTGTTTTTTATATTCCTGCTTCAGGAGAATGAAACTGTACATTGTGTTTGAGTGTACAGAATATGTTCATAAGAGCAAATTGCACAGCAGGGGTGGTCAGATTTAAAGATATATTTTAAATGTTATTTATAGAATAGCGGTTTGACAAATATAAGCAAGGAGGCTTACATCTTTGCAAGTCTTTTTTTTTATTGTTTGAAAATACTACCATCATTACTGTTTTTTTCCTCTTTCTCTAACCTACAAGAATCATGTGACTTTTGTTACTGTTTGTTTATCTTGGAAGTGTGAACAACTTTACAAGTGGTTTTGCCAGTGCCAGAAATACAAGATTAAACACAATTAATATGAATTTCTAATTTTTGATTAGAGAAACATTATGTAAGTATATGCTTGTCAATTACTGTATTATTCAAGGTAATATCAAGTTACTGGATTTGGTTCTTTACACAACTGAGGGCTCCATGCAGCGAGATGCTCTGTTGAAAACATACAGATTTTTAACCAACATCAAAGAACACTTAATCTGAGAAAGAGAGAGAATGAGAGAGAACACAGCATGGGTAGAACAAAGTTACTTAACCACTAATGTTTCAAATTCAAAGTTAATAATAATAATAAATAATAAAAAATAAGGGATTTGTGTGTTTACATGAAACATATAGAAGGATGAACTGGAGTATTTCACTTGATGTACCAAAAGTGAAATTCTGGCTCCACTGAAGTTAATGAAAGTTTTGCCATAGACTTCAGTGGGGCTAAGATTTCACCTCAAGAACATTTGATTTCCTAGCTCCTTACATGAAAGTGCAAATAAAACAATGAGTTTTAGGCTATAATAACAGTTTACTCTTGAGACTAAGAAAAACCTAACAACAATTACCGAAAGAAGAAAAACTGAAGCACACGGGGAAAATTTATCCTGAAAATATAAGCACCTAAGTGTGTTCAGGCACTCAAACAGGATAATAATTTTATACCATATAGCTACCTTTATGTAGTTTATTCCCTATATTTCCATCACAACTCTTTGAACAAGTTTTGCACAGAAAGCAAAACTGTCAAATTTGGTAAGTACAGATGGACTTGGGAGTTTCACTACATATTCAGGCCCAAATCTAAACTTTCCCAAAGTTCTGGTGTATTCAGATACAGTAGTACAGTTCAGGCCAGTATTAAAGATGATCCCAAACTGTGAAAATTTGTTTTAGCTCTGAATTCAAATTATCCTAAAGTTCAGGGGCTATTGGATCCAGTCATGTAGTTCCAGACATTTCTATGTACAAAAGGATCAAGATAGAAATAATGGAAGGAAGTTAAGAAAAGCTAATATCAGAAACTTCATAATAGTAAAATCTATTGGACTCTAGAATAATTCAGTGTGGGAAGTTCAATCACTCTAGTCAATTGCACAAGGGAATCCAGACAGTGTGAAACAAGGCCCATAAGGTTGATCCCTGCAAGAGTGAGGAAAAGCTGGGATCCAAGTCTGGTTTCTAAACAGAGCCAGAATGGTGTATAGGTGTTCAGTGGTATATGCTCATGAGTAATTAAGATAAATCATTGTGTCTAAAAGAAATGCCTTGGCTTTCCTAAAGCATAGGACTGTGACAAAATGGAATTCACAAATGCATGACTTGACTCTAGTTGACTCCCAAATATATTGACTGATGCTGGAGTTATCATCACATCATGGGGCATCTCTGGCAACGCTATCTGACTAAATGGCCTATCTGTTGACATACAATGTAGCCCCTTGCTGAGTGATTTTGGTCCTCTTGTTTTATGTCCTTGAAACCTATAATCTCTGCCAGCCCGGCATGATTTAGGATTGATTTTCTGTACTACTAGCATAGCGACTCAGATTAGGGGATGCTGGAATGCACTCTGGAGTGACCATTCCAACTGGCTGGCTTTGTCAAGATCTTTATTAAATGTCAAATTGTCTGTTTCTGACAAAAGAGCCTTCCTGGCCTGGGGAGTTTGTTTTCTCTCTAAACTGATCTCTGTTCATGTTTAATAAGCATGAAACTGAACTACCATAACAGTCCAACTTGGCATTTGAATGCAGACACATTATAGAGCAAAAATTCAATCACTATGGAATTAGTTTAAGAGGATTCAAGCTCTCAGAATGTTGAATATTTTCTCTCACTCTAGTGCCAGACAAGGTCCCAGCAAGGCCTGCTTGCACAGGTTTGCGACTGTCCACTATAAATAACAGATCAAAAGAAAAGCTCCACTGCGACGTTGTCTCCCACAGTATTCTTGCCAGCAAGTTAAAGAAGGATGGGCTGGATGAATGGACTATAAGGTGGATAGAAAGCTGGCTAGATTGTCGGGCTCAACGGGTAGTGATCAATGGCTCCATGTCTAGTTGGCAGCCGGTATCAAGTAGAGTGCCCCAAGGGTCGGTCCTGGTGCCGGTTTTGTTTAATATCTTCATAAATGATCTGGAGGATGGTGTGGATTGCACCCTCAGCAAGTTTGCAGATGACACTAAACTGGGAGGAGACGTAGAAACGCTGGAGGGTAGGGATAGGATACAGAGGGACCTAGACAAATTGGAGGATTGGGCCAAAAGAAATCTAATGAGGTTCAACAAGTGCAGAGTCCTGCACTTAGGACGGAAGAATCCCATGCACCGCTGCAGACTAGGGACCGAATGGCTAGGCAGCAGTTCTGCAGAAAAGGACCTAGGGTTACAGTGGACAAGAAGCTGGATATGAGTCAGTGTGCCCTTGTTGCCAAGAAGGCCAATGGCATTTTGGGATGTATAAGTAGGGGCATTGCCAGCAGATCGAGGGACATGATCGTTCCCCTCTATTTGACATTGGTGAGGCCTCATCTGGAGTACCATGTCCAGTTTTGGGCCCCACACTACAAGAAGGATGCGGAAAAATTGGAAAGAGTCCAGCAGAGGGCAACAAAAATGATTAGGGGACTGGAACACGTGACTTATGAGGAGAGGCTGAGGGAACTGGGGATGTTTAGTCTTCAGAAGAGAAGAATGAGGGGGGATTTGATAGCTGCTTTCAACTACCTGAAAGGGGGTTCCAAAGAGGATGGCTCTAGACTGTTCTCAATGGTAGCAGATGACAGATCGAGGAGTAATGGTCTCAAGTTGCAGACGGGGAGATTTAGTTGGATATTAGGAAAAAACTTTTTCACTAGGAGGATGGTGAAACACTGGAATGAGTTACCTAGGGAGGTGGTGGAATCTCCTTCTCTAGAAGTTTTTAAGGTCAGGCTTGACAAAGCCCTGGCTGGGATGATTTAATTGGGGATTGGTCCTGCTTTGAGCAGGGGGTTGGACTAGATAACCTCCTGAGGTCCCTTCCAATCCTGATATTCTATGATTCTATGATGTGGCTGCAGCATGAAAAAGACTTCAGGCTCAGCTATGTGCAGTTAACCGCTTTCTGTTGGGGGATGACGAGTAAGGCTGTGTGTGTCACAGAGGTTGCAGAAGTCATGGATTCCATAATTTTCTGCAACCTCCATGACTTCTGCAGCGGCCAGTCTGCTCAGGCAGACCCGGGGACAGCCACACTGGCCACTGCCTGGGCAACCCTGGACAGCTGGCCCCGGGGCCCAAGCAGCACCCGGTGCAGCTGGCCCTGGGACCACCTGAGCAGCACTCTGGGGGCAACTGGAGCAGCATCCCCGGGGACAGCCGCACAAGATGTTGCTTGGAGGCCCCTGGCTGCTGGCCCCAGGGACTGGTCAAGCAGTAGCTAGTGCTGCTGGTCCCACAGATAGCCTGAGCAGCGGCTGGTGGGGCTGGCCTCAGGGGCCCCTCTGAGCAGCAGAGCAGGGCCCCCAGTTAAGATTTGTCAGGGATATTTATTGTAAAGGTCATGGACAGGTCACAGGCCATGATTTTTTTTATATTGCCCATGACCAGACTATTACTTTTACTAAAAATCCCTATGACTAAACCATAGCCTTAATGATGAGCACTAGGGGGGTAATCACTGGGCTAACGATGTACATGGAAGGAAGAGGAAGCTGGGGGGAAGTTTAGAAGGTGAGCTTTGGCTGGGGTGGGAAGGCTGTAAGCCTTGGTAAAGAAAGAATAAATACCCCCATGGTGAAAAGGCAACAATGTGGGGTGTGTTTGTGACTGTGAGGCCACACAAAGTGACCAGGTAGTGAAGTACATTGGTAGAGGGCCCCTGTGATACATGGGGCTTGTCTAGGTACATTAACCCTCTCTGCTGAGAGAAGGAGACTTGAGGGGGACCTATGTGAAGTAGATCTGGGCACCATGGATTAGGCGATGAAAGAGATGCAGAAAATCCTGCAGGACTGCCGGCAGAGAGGCAAGCATTTCTGCCTTGGCAGCAGCAAACACTACAAGAGTTCTCCAAGGAGCAGGCCCAGGTACAACAAAAGTTCTGTACTAGCTGGTGAATTCCAGTGAGGGGACTGGAAATCAAATGGTGGGCCTGGGACTATGTAAATTGGCCCTGAGGGATAACCTCAATGCCTTTTTATTCCCCTTTGAGCAGGTGGCTACTAGCACCGGATGGGCCACGGGTGCACGGGGAGTTTGGCTAGCCCCTTATCTGGCCAGCGAGTCTCAGCTGGTCTTTATGGCTCTGGGCAAACACCAGGCCAAATATTATGATACATTGAAAGCTACTATTTTAGACAGGGTGGGCCTGTCAGCAGACAAATACCACCAAAAATTCAGGGTTGCCAGATGAAATGGCAGGATGCATCCTAGGATGTTTGTGCAGAAATGGTCAGGCTGGGACATTTGGTGGCTGCAGAGGGATAGATAGGACCTTGAGATCCTAATGAACTCCATTATTCTGGAACAGTTTACACAGAGCCTCCCTGAGACACAAGGGTCTGTGTCTGAGGCACCAGCCAGAATCATTAGAGATAGTAGTCAAATTAACAGAGGAATATGTGAAGGTGGACTTTCCATAGGAAGAGCTCTGAATCCCTGAAATCAAGAATGGGGGAAAGAAGATTGAAGAGCCTCATGCAGCAAAACCCAGGAGGGGGGTGCGAGGGGCAAACAAGGGTTCCTCAGCTGCCCATGCTGTAGTTTGTCTGTAAAAAAGCACAAAACATGTAATATGCAGTTTAACCCTTGTATCCCTTTAATTGTATTGCATGTTTCCACCAAGGCTGTTTCTCTATTTCAGCCAAGTACAGAGCGGGCCCTAATTTATCTAAAACTGGCCAAGGACCTGACCATTCTCCTTTGAGAATTTTTTTCTTGGGAGCTGGTTCAATGTCAGGGGTTACTACCTCCAACAATTCTGGGTAAGCAGCCACTACTGGTGCCCCCTGCTTGGCAGTTCTGTTTAACCCCAGATAATCAATAATTAATCTCCATTGGGATCCCCATTGGGATCAGATTAGCCTCATTTGTTTCTCCCGTTACAGTGACAGCTTGTCTGATACACATATTTGGGAAATCCAAGATTATGCCCAATCGTCTGACGATTTCTGCCCTGATTAGATTTTCTCTCCTTGCAATAGCACACTTCTCCTGAATGGAATGCACACCAAACTGGAGAGGGAGGGTTTTGACATCATACATTTGCTTAGTTCCTGATATGCCCTGTATTTGTACGGAGTCCACAACTAGATATACATTAAATACATCTTTTACTATAGGAATTCCGGCCCTTGTGTCCAACAGAAAATCTGCAAGCCCAGCCCTGACTCGGATGCTTAGGTTGGGGCATGCCCAGACATCTATTGTCATAGGTTGCTGGAAAACGCATTCTGAGTTGCAGGGAGGGTTGTCCTATGCTACCCAATTAGTAGCAATTGGGTCATTCAATCCAGACACCAAGACAGTTGCCTTAGCCACCTTCATCACTGCCTTTTCTTCCTCCTTTTGAGGCTCCTTGCTAATCATGCATGCCTGTAGCTGTGCCCACAGCTTCTCATTCTCTTTTGAGGTCTAAGTTCTCCTGTTTCAGAGCTCCAGGTGATATCCATTCATATTCTCTCTTACTGCCATAGACATTAATTGCAAAATTCTAGCTTTTTTACTTTTGTTATTATTTTTAAGAGCTTCTGTTTCTACCATTGCTTTACATATGCCAGTCCATGTTTCCCCACTTTCTTTTTTAAATTCATATGGCCCCCCTTTACTGGCAATCCAGTGGGTCCACAAGTTATCAAACTCTGTGGGGATTTGAAGGGAGGGGATAAGGGGGTTCCCTAGCTCGTGGTTTTCTGTCACCTTAGATCACGATTCCTACAGCAGACAGCTCACTTACTCACCAGATCAGCGGTTGGGGTCACCAATGTTGTCAGACGTCACTGGTATGGTGCTCTGCTCTATTCAGTATTGATAACAGTCGGCTGCGTGAGTGTTCCCTCTGTGTGCTTCCCCAGCTCTGCGCACTGCCCCAGCTCTGCGCAAATCGCTGACACAACAGACCCTGAGAGAACCGCCAATGACCACAGATGCCGATAAAATGTGAAGGCACCCAGCTAGGTTTATTGTCAAATGAAGCACAGTAATAGTTTCCAGCAGACTCTACAGGACATACTACGAATTTGTGCCCCCTGACAATGGGCACGGCTCAATCAGTGGTGGGACTCTCCACTGCCCCCTAGCCTGGACCCAGACACTGCCCCAGGAATGCATTCTTATACACAAGTACAAACAAGTTACACATCACTCCTGAAGTATTGAGGGGCAATCCCTCTATGCAGTAAGGTGCCACCTCTCACCGTGTACATGTTGGTTTGAACAAAACAACTCTATCCATCATATTATCCTTTGGCCCCGTCTATAGGATGGGTCAACTTGTTCCTTGTTATCTGTGTGGAATGTGCAAGTATCGGAGTGTTTTGGTACCATCCTAGCATATGTTTATATCTCTAGTGTCCAGTACCTTTTAGGTATGTATATTTTTGCAACACCAGCCCTTTCCTTGCCAGCTTCTGTGAGCAGGGCCTGCCTCTGGCTCACAGCTTAACTTTGCTTTATGTTAGCAAAGTCTTGACCATTACTTTAGTTCAGGCCTTAGGCCTCATACCGGGCCTCTGATATAAGGGTTTATGTTTCAGGGCCTCATCTAAGTACAGGGGGCAGTGAATCATGGAATTCTAGATCAGAGACATTTAGAGGTGAAGGAGGATGGAGGCTTGGCCAACTCCCAGGAGGAGCAAGCCTTGGCCAAAACACAGGATAGAGGACAAACTGAAGAAAGAAAGAGAGGTCCTGACAAGAACCCCTTGGTGGGTGATATCTTGCACCAGGTTCAGGACTTAAGTCAGGGGAAGACAAGGCTCTCAAGATTATGGCTGTAGAGAGACAATTCACACTATAGATATAAGCCAGGAACAAAGTAAATTGGAGGAAAGATGTGTGGGATGTAACTGGTGTGATGACCAATGGGCTGAGATGGAGCTGTGAGGGAAACCTTCACCCTCTAAGTGTACCTTTTGCAGGTGGAAGGCAGGAGACTCTCACCAGTAGTCCATAGAATGCCAGCACAAAAGGGAACAGGAACCCATAGTAGAATCCCAACCCTGTAACAAGATAGGGCACAAGCAGTGAAGACCACCTCTTCCAGAGACAAGAAAATACCCCAGGTGAAATAAGGGTGTGTGTGACAGGACACTATTTGCAGCACCCTAGATGTGGCTGCAGCAAGAAAAAGGCGTCCATCTCAATTACGAGCAGTTAATCACTTGGTTATGGATGGCAATCATTGGGCTAACAGTGTATTTGGGAGGACATAAATAGAAGGGACAGGAATCAAGGGGAAAATGTACATGGAAAGCTCAGAAGCTGAGCCTGAGCTGAGGAGTTAAGTCTGCATAAAAGCCTCCTTTTGCTGTAAGCCTGCAGTACATTGTTAGACTTGGTAATTAAATAAATACACACTTGGTGAAATGGTAACAAACAACCTAGTGTGTGTTTGTAAACATATGGCTACATGAACTGGCCAGGCAGAGAAGAACACCAAGTAATGACAAAACCACAGAACTGTTACTTTTCTTAGCTGCTTAACTTTCAATGGGAACAACTCAATGAGTAAGGTTAATCATGGGGATCAGTCCTCACAGGATGAGGGCCCTAGCTGTAAGGCGATAACCCAAGCCTTCACATTTATCACTTATACAACAATAGGCAAATTAAATAATGACTGAAATATTTGTATGCTACCAGGATGCATGAACTCGTCCCATTTGTAAAGCTGAACTAGAGCAAAATAATGTCACTGCTGCAAATTAACAGTGCTTTATATGATGAGCCGTTTCATGGGGAGCTTTTCATTGTGGTCAACATTTCACTAGAGGGAAAACTAGATTTTTTTGTAAGTCTGCCCAAAGATGTTTAACATTTTAGAAAACAAGCCAAAGCAAATCAACAAAATGTTTTGCATTTTTGTGAGCAACATGATTCTCGTCCTATCACTTCCTATTTTATTTATTTATTTATTTTTGCACAGTTTCTACTACCACTAGTTTCTTCACAGAAGGACAATTATTAAAACAGTATAAAGGGAAAAAGTCAATAAATGAGACCATAAAAGATTTTTTTTTTACAATTCATGTATATCTTTGCAATATAAAGGATTTCTTAAGCAGAAAGATCTATGACACTTTGTGAAATAATTTGTACAGATTTAGGAATCTGACTACCAACCACTTCATTCTAAGTCAGCAGTCCAGTGAAGACAATTTCAATGGTTTATATAGGTAGCAGTAGAGGGTATATGTTACTAACCCTAGAATGTATATGCTACTTATCTGCAGTCTACTTATCTGGATACATACTTGTTCTCATCACTATAATATCCGAGCACCTCACAACCACCTATGGATTTTATCCTCACATCATCCTGGTGAAACAGTGAAGTGAGACATTTTACAGGTGGAAAACGGAGGCAAAAGATAGATTAATTGACCTGCCGAGGTCACACAAGAAGGCTGGTTGAACTCAGAATTGAAACCTGGATCCAGATTCTCAGCTGGGGTAAATCAGTATAGCACCATTAACATTGATAAAGCTACCTTGACTTACACCTTCTGAGGATCTGGCCCAGGTCTCCTAAATTCCAGTCCAGTGCCCTATCCACTAGGTCCTCCTCTCTTCCCTTTCGGGTAAATATGTACTTGATTTTGTAAGATTATGTGGCTCAAGTAGAAAATGTCTTTTTCAACCCGTGTCTCCTTACTGTCTTTGCTGGACATAATTCCCATTGATATCAATTGGAGCTACACACAGAGAACCATCTATGCCCTTTAGAATGCTGGCATTACGATGCTTTACATATTGAACCATCTGTGTCCTTTACAATGCTGGCATTATCTATATGCTGCCAGCTATATCTAAACTATATATAGTTACAGGGAAAAGAAGAAGAAAAAAGGTCTTTGTTGAAAGAATGTTAAGGTTGCAGAATAAAGGATTCAATCTGAATTCTGGCACTTCCTAACTTTTCTCTGAGCAACCTTAATTTGCCCCTTACCTGTACTAAGATAGATAAACATCATATAATTTAATACAGTAAATCAATTTTTGATTGGATACAAATTGCTGCTGGACTTTTAGGAAAGGAAGGTTATTCCATGTGGAATTTCACTGGCAATTTCCAGATCTGGTCAAAACGTTACAAATAAACTGTTTGCGTATGTTATTGAAAGACATTTTTCACTATAAACTGCTGATTTTTTCTCACTTCTTTCAACATTTTAATCAATATTTTAATTCAAAACTTTATCAATACTGTTATTGACATGTCAGAGTTTTTCATTTACCAAAAAAGCCTTTTTTAAAAGAAATGTTAGCAATAATTTTGAAAAAAAGATTGTGGGGGAAAAAAATCTCGAAAATGAAAAAAGGGTCTTTTTAAAATCTGTCAAAACAGAAACAAGTTTAAAATCATTTTTCCATTTGAAAAATGGGTAGTGATCAATGGCTCCATGTCTAGTTGGCAGCCGGTGTCAAGTGGAGTGCCCCAGGGGTCGGTCCTGGGGCCGGTTTTGTTCAATATCTTCATAAATGATCTGGAGGATGGTGTAGATTGCACTCTCAGCAAATTTGCGGATGATACTAAACTGGGAGGAGTGGTAGATACGCTGGAGGGGAGGGATAGGATACAGAAGGACCTAGACAAATTGGAGGATTGGGCCAAAAGAAATCTGATGAGGTTCAATAAGGATAAGTGCAGGGTCCTGCACTTAGGAAGGAAGAATCCAATGCACTGCTACAGACTAGGGGCCGAATGGCTAGGCAGCAGTTCTGCGGAAAAGGACCTTGGGGTGACAGTGGATGAGAAGCTGGATATGAGTCAGCAGTGTGCCCTTGTTGCCAAGAAGGCCAATGGCATTTTGGGATGTATAAGTAGGGGCATTGCCAGCAGATCGAGGGACGTGATTGTTCCCCTCTATTCGACATTGGTGAGGCCTCATCTGGAGTACTGTGTCCAGTTTTGGGCCCCACACTACAAGAAGGATGTGGATAAATTGGAGAGAGTCCAGCGAAGGGCAACAAAATTGATTAGGGGTCTAGAACACATGACTTATGAGGAGAGGCTGAGGGAGCTGGGATTGTTTAGCCTGCAGAAGAGAAGAATGAGGGGGGATTTGATAGCTGCTTTCAACTACCTGAAAGGGGGTTCCAAAGAGGATGGCTCTAGACTGTTCTCAATGGTAGCAGATGACAGAACGAGGAGTAATGGTCTCAAGTTGCAGTGGGGGAGGTTTAGATTGGATATTAGGAAAAACTTTTTCACTAAGAGGGTGGCGAAACACTGGAATGCGTTACCTAGGGAGGTGGTAGAATCTCCTTCCTTAGAGGTTTTTAAGGTCAGGCTTGACAAAGCCCTGGCTGGGATGATTTAACTGGGAATTGGTCCTGCTTCGAGCAGGGGGTTGGACTAGATGACCTTCTGGGGTCCCTTCCAACCCTGATATTCTATGATTCTATGATTTTTGACCTCACATAGAATGGAAGGTAATGTTTTCAGTTAATATTTTGTATATGGGGTTGTAGAGGAAGCAAAACCTGTGGTGGGACATGGGACAGCGATGTAACATCTGAGGACTCTCAAAGGCTATTTTTGGTTGCTGGGAGCCACCATGGAATGGTTGTTGGAATTCAAGCAGGTGGGTGAAGAAGATTGGGTTGGGGGGAGAGATCTGAGACTTGCATGCTGGAGGTAGGTTTTCTAGGACCTGGCTGAAGGTGCCAGGAAGTGACTCGACGTTAGTTCATTCACAGGCTACTTTAATGAATTCTTACTTGATTAATTACATCAGCTCTGGAGTGGAGATGTGGTGATTGGGTTTTCCTGCAGCGGTCTTCGAAGAGCACCCACTATATTTATCAGTGAGCCCCTGATCCTGGGGACAGGGTCCTTGGAATAAGGGAGCAATGAGAGGTGACGCATGGTAAAATATCCAAATGCAAAACTTGGTGGTGACAGTAATCTGAGCCTGAGGCAATGGAAGCCTGGGGTTGTGGCAGACCAATCATTTCTCACAGGGATATGAGAATTCTAAACTGCCAAATTCTAGAGTCTAAGAATACAAATATTATTGTTTTGTTTATTATGGTAGTGGCTAGGGACTAACCAAGAACTGGACTGCGTTGCACAAGGCATTGTGCGAACCGAGTAGTCAGTAGTCCCTGCCTGCCTCAATCTCACAATCTGAATAGACAAGACACACACAGGGTAGGGGGATAATTTTATAACACACAAGCTGATGATCAGTGTGAGAGTGGCAAACATGTTTGTTCCCCAAATTAGCTTTTGGGCCAAATAATCCCCACTAAAAGATATAACCTCACCTTCCTTTCTCTCTCATATCTTCTGTCCAACATGGCTGTAACACAGCAAACCTCATTTGGCTTGTCAGCCTCCAGATGCTGTGGAAATGCATGAATTACAAATGGCAAATAGGACCATAATTCCCCTAAGAGACTGACTACCAGAAAAGGGAACAGTGAAAAAGTTCTTCATCCTTATAAACAAGGGTTTAATTCCAACAGTTGGTTGTTACCATTGTTAAAGCATATGGGGAGAACCTGAGCACAAGAATTGCCACACTAGGAGGGTGGTGAAGCACTAGAATGGATTACCTAGTGGGGTGGTGGACTCTCCATCCTTAGCGATTTTTAAGGCCAAGCTTTACAAAGCCCTGGCAAGGATGATTTAGTTGGGATTAGTCCTGCTTTGAGCAGGGGGTTGGACTAGATGACCTCCTGAGGTCCCTTCCAACCCAAATCTTCTATGATTTTAAAACAGCCCTGTATCCACATAGCAGAGTAAAATACATGAGGTTTAGGGAGCTAACCTAAATGTGGGAAAGAAAGCAAAAGTAATAAACTGTAATTTTCTCTCCCAGCCTACACCTCTGAAACTAGCATATATGGTACATGTTTTACTAAGACACCCACAGTACAGCATAAATTTAGAGAGGCAAGATGATGAATTGCTTTTCTGGGGTAAAATCATAGTAGCTTTGAAATTATCTTTACAATGCTGACACTTAAGATAGCATTACTGAGTATTTGTCATTTTGAAAGCTATTTAACCTACCTTACCCGTTAATTAAAAGCTGATATTTCCACTAACAAAATGCAGGATGAAATGATGAATGCAGAGTCTTAGCACAATCACCCTACTAATTGTGCAGGGGTTTGTGGGAGTATAGGAGATAATGATTTTGTTACTCTGCATTTGGAGCCTATGCAGGGTAACAGAATAATAATAAATGTAGTTCCACAGTTTTTTGTCAAAATATTAAATCATAAGTGACTGCCTGGATAAGCCTTCCCCTGATCTTTCAAATGAGGGGTTAAAATCATGCCCAGGTAGCCAGAAGCTCTACAGCTGCTGTTAACAATTGAGCTGGTCAACAACTCTCCTCCTCCTCCTCTCTCCCCCACCCCCCAATTAACTCCTGATGCCTTATGGAGGCTAATTGATACTTGGTGAGGATATCAAGCACCAGAGAGAAAAGCAGAGAAGAACACTGGGGAAGTTGGAGGAAGTTAGATACTTAAACTGTGTATATATTTGATCCTGAGCTTTAGGAATTGCTTGACTTTATTTGGTGTGTGCCTGATATAAGCCTTGCTTTTATGTTTGGAGGATATGTGACAGAAGTACTCATAACAGATGGAAACTAATGGTGTTTGTGGAGTTTCTTTATTTCTGTGTTGTGACTAGGTGTTGCATCTATACACTCAGCATAAATGAAATGAACCAAAATGAGAGGCTTTAATAAGAACTAAATGATGTTAATGCAGCAATTTTATTTTTATATAAATAAATCACTGTGGTACATTAAAATACCATGAAGCGCCTTTTATAAATAACTCATCTTATGGCTAGCACTGCGAGAGGCTGTGCAGGCAAAAAACCTGAACTCATAACAAAGCAGCTAGTTCTGATCTGTCATTTCATTGACTTCAGTGGGGCTTAAAAGCTGTAACTGACAGCAGAGTGTAGCCTAATATGTTTGTAGTTAACTAAGTACAGAACGTATATACTGTCTCACAATTATTATATCCACTCACATGAAACAGCCATAGACCAAAGAGTATCTGCATGTTTGATTGGATGACAAGGAAGGAAAGTTTAAAAAAAAAATGAAGGGGAGGAAGGTATATATCAAAAGACAGTCTTGGTAGGACGGATCTAACCTCAGAATACGCTTGAGGTGAAAGTGTAATCAATTACACCATAATCTGCAGATATCTACTCACAATAGTTATTGTAATCATTTATTACAAATATCTTATTTTCTTTTCCCCACTTTGTGCAAAAACAATGGTCTACCTCAGTCTCACTGCACAGAATGATGGCTCTGGAATGCAGTACTTCAAGAAGTCTGAGTGAGCAAATATACTACCCTCGGGTAGGAGAGAGAAAACAGGGCCCAGCCAGGTAAGCAGAAGAAACTAGGTAATAAAACTGGTAGAAATAAAAATCTTTTAAAAAGTGTTACATAATGAGGACAAAAATGACTGAGCATGATTCTAGAATGAATCCCTCTAGTGTTAGGCAGATAATATAGGGTTCAGAGACTATTATGTTTTTGTGGGAGTATAAGGGGGGAGGCGCACATAGCAGCATCATGAACTCAAAGGAGCATTTTCTTGCAATTCTTGACTCTGATAAAGGCACTGTTAGTGGTTACTGCTGATGTGAGAAGATTGATTTGTCTTTTTAGAAATGGCTGTACAAGAAGTAAAATATCACTTTAGGATAGCTGATTAATTATGCTAATCTGTCCCTGTGATGTTGGGGAAGGTCACAGAGTGAGGAGTCATAGTATGTCAGGGCTAGAAGGGACCTCAGGGGGTCATCTAATCCAACCCCCTGCTCAAAGCAGGACTAATCCCCAATTTTTCCCCCCAGATCCCTAAATAGCCCCCTCAAGGATTGAGCTCAGAACCCTGGGTTTAGCAGGCCAATGCTCAAACCACTGAGCTACCCCTGCCCCCCATAAGTACACGTTCTCTGACTGAGAAATGAACGTATGCAAGAGATTGTGCTGTAACTTTCAGGGTTCAGAATAGCTGAGAGGAACCTGGAGGAAATGTGGGTTAGCATGCTAGAAGGCTCAGGTTTTTTGATTCTGGGAGGCCCCAGATCAATGAACTAAAGAAATACAGTATTAATCTTTAACAATGGAAAAAGAGCTGACCTGGCAATTATTGTTGAGTAAGCCTAATTTAATACCCTACTAATATAGGGAGCTATATATATATTTTATCTTTGTTTCCACAGCACATACCACAAAAGGGCTCCCTGATCTCTAATATGACATGACATGACATGAGCTCTAACATACTATGGTAATACAAATAATAATAATTGGAAAAAGTGTATATACTCCAAATAGGTGGTAATAAAAAAAATAAAGCTGTGAGAATATTCTATTCAGCAAGCATAGGTCATGATCCTATAAGCCCTGCTCTGAATGCTCTCAAAGTTCAGTGGGAGGAGGTTGGATTGAATGTGGACTTATTTCTAGAAAAAACAAATCTTGTTACACGAACCTGATTTGTCTTTTTTTTTTTCCTGTTAGGATTAGATGAAGGAAATGCTGTTGATTTAGCACTCCAGGACCACAGTAATATTATTGCCATACAGGATTTGATAGAGCACCTTACGATAAAAATTAACTGAAATTTGCTTTGATATTGGACACAGTTTCACAGACTACAGTATAGCTGAAGGATGACAAAGGCAATGATAAAAGGCAATGTATTAGACTGGAGGAGGTTTGCAATTGAGTGCTACATGGATCAGGGTTAAGTCTGTTTTTATTCTGCATCTTAGTGACCTAGAAGAAGGGGTAAATAAAAATAACTATTAAAATCACAGTTGATAACAACCTGGAAGAGGCTGTTAACACCAAAGAGAGAAATAATACAAAGTGAACAAAGGCTAAAAATACAGTCAGGAAATAAAACCATATTTAACAGAGAAACCTGCTAGTTATTTCAGGAAAAATAATCTGGAGACAGATGCTTGGAAAGCCGTAATGCCAAAAAAGACCTTGGGGGAGATAGTTGAAAGTATATTAGGAGTTTGCAAACTGATGTTGTAGCCAAAGGTGCCAGAGGGATTGATAGAATTCTAAAGAAAGCAGAAGAGATATAATTGACATGCTGAAGTAAATGAAAGGAAAATTTAGAGTATCAGGAAAAATGTACTCATAGTTTGACTGTGGGATATTCACTCACAGGAACTGGGAGAAGCCCTCATTTATTTGACTGCCAGTTCGGATTTAGATGATCAAATACTGCTTGACATGTCATAAGAACCCTGATACACTATAATGTAGGGAACAGTTCATTATGGCATGAGCAGGGACTAGATGATGTAACAGATCTCTTCTATTTCTACTTTCTGTGATTCTATGGGCACACACGGTAGATCAGCTGAAACTTCTGAAAGATTAAAAGGTGAGGAGGACAATGTTTCCAAATACATTTCACTCTGTCAGTAGCTGATCTGTATTTCTACTCTTTTCTTGTTAGGGGCTGCTAGTTTGCTTTGCTTTCATGGATAGCCTTTAAGAGGTCTTTGCCACTTAATACAGACAAGAAGTCATGGCTGTCTGAGGAAAGCAGTCCCATTTTAACTGTCCAGATTGCTAATGCTCTAGATGTTGTTGACAACTTACCTAGTGTCAAAAGTACAGTACGCTGCTCAAAGCTTTGAAGCAAGTTCCTTCAGTAAATGGCAAAATTATAGCTTTAAGGTTGTGACAGCATTCTTATGAAATACCTTATATTCTCCCAAGCAGCCAAGTGAAAGATGAACCAAGCATTATACACCTTGCAGAAAAAAGATTTACATCAATACTCTACACCAAAGGGCTACACTTGGCAATCATCTCTATTTTTTCTCAAAGGATATTAACGAGCTGGGTGAATGATTTTTTTTCCCAACAAATTGCTTATTCAGTTAATTTTGCCACTTTGTATTCATGAATCATGTATTAACAGATTGGTTTTTCTCAAATTTATTCAGTGTTTGAAATTATTCACCCAATAACATCATAAATGTAATTTAAATTAAGGAGATTACTAAGTGGGATGGCTAAGTAACTCGTTCACCAAACCCAAAAGAGCCCCAAAGTGTTCTTTAGAATTGATCCATAAACAAAGTTACACTTTGGGGAGACAATTCTTTTAACAGCATAGTGTCCTTTCAATGCAGTTGTTACTTGTGTAATTTATATTTAACAAATAAAGATTAAGGGGGTAAAGGAACAAAGGCCCTAATCTGGATTTGTGACTGAGCTGATGAATTTGATACAGCCTGGGGGTGGCATTGAAAGGTGGGTCTACATAACTTTGTGCTCTTCTATCTCCGCCCATATAATTCTGGTCCTACTGGGTACTGATCTCTACTGTAAACTAGAGAAGCCTGAGGGCTGCTCTAACTCATGTTCATCTGAAACTGTTTCAACAGTCAATTTTGGCAGCAAGATATAACTGCAGTACAGTGTGATCTGGCCCTATGTCCTTGCCCCTAACCAAACTGGGGACTATGGTGACCAAAATGATCAAAGGTGTGCAGAAGATTTTCATATGCAGGAACAATGAAAAAGTTAAGGGTGTTTAATTTTGAAAATTGATGAGTAAGACAATGATAGAAATGGACAAAATAAAGATTGGTATAAGGAAGGCTGATATAAGAATGAATATTCATGTTTATCCTATCACAAGAACAAGGAGACATTCAATGAAAACTAAAGGCAACACATTTAAAACTGAAAAGGAGTACTTGTGGCACCTTAGAGACTAACAAATTTATTTGAGCATAAGCTTTCGTGAGCTACAGCTCACTTCAGCTGTAGCTCACGAAAGCTTATCTTCAAATAAATTTGTTAGTCTCTAAGGTGCCACAAGTACTCCTTTTCTTTTTGAGGATACAGACTAACACAGCTGCTACTCTGAAACTGGACATTTAAAACTGGTAAAACAAAATATTTTTCTTACACAACACAATTACTAGGTATTAACAGGTCAAGAGCTGGAGGGGGATATAAAAAAAGAGAGCAAACATTTATATGGCTTATGATATCAACAGTTACATTAGGTAGTATGTGAGAAATGAAGGTCTTTCCTCATATTCCAAAGCATAAACCAATCTCTAGCTAGCGTGATTTCAAAAATAACTTCCACTGTGGGCAGGTTATTCCATAATTGCCAATTTAGGATGCGTCTTGTTCTTCAGCATTTGGTTCTGGAGGTCTGATAGTTGCATACCGAACTAGGTGAACTACTTGTCTAATCTGGTAGGGTAGTTTCTGTGTTCTAATATCCTTCCCAACCATACATCCTGTAAGTTTTCTATGCTCTTTCACTATTTCTTACCACCACCTTCCAAGCTATCCTAGTTCAATTTGACCCTATTTTACAATTAACCCACACGGAGATCTGTTGTATAGATTTACTAACCCTGGGACTAAGTTAACTTTAATTATTGTATGTCTTATTGTCAAGGAAAAGCTAAACAATTTCTATAATAAGTAGAGAGTTGCAACCCAGTATATTGGAGACTTGACCACCATCTGAAATGGCAGGGGATGAGGAGGAATGACTGGCTTCCAAAAGGGTTAAAGCTCTATCTTAGAATTTAAAAGGAAATCTGTGCATAGACTGTAGGCATAACTCAGCAAACATTGAGTCCAGTTTTAGATGTTCCCAGTGATATGATATTCAACATTTCCCTTGGGTGAATACTCCACAGTCTAATATGGCAAATGCTAGACAAGTTTATCATGAGAAAACTGTCTCCAATCTCAGAACAAAGCATGTTAAATGTATACATAACTAGTTGCCACTTAAATACATAAATGATATACTTGTAAATTACTTTTTTTTCAATTTTTAATTTACCAGCTTATCACTTAGAGTTAAAAAATTGTTTTCCCTGCCTTCCAATTCTTATGATCAGATTTGTGGCTGAGCCAATGAGCTTGACAGAGCCTGGGGGTGACATTGAGAAGTGGCTTTATATAAATGTGTGCTTCTGGTCCCCAGTTCTGAGTCATATTGGGGACTGGTTTCTAGTGTAAGATGGAGAAGCCTGGGAGCTGCTCTAACTTATGCTCATCTGCAACAGCTTCAACCATCATTTTTGGCAGTCAGAGTATAGCTGAAGCACAGGATGATCTGGCCATATGTCCTCACTCCTAATCACACTGGACATTTGAAAGAGGGTGACACAAACCTTAGAAGTGTGAATACCATTTATGAAGACTGCAAGACATTATGTATGGTGCATATGAATGTTAACTGCTATTTAAAATAAAAATAAATTTCTTCACTGCTGTTCAGAAGAGTTCTTTAACTGATCTGGACAAATTAAACTCATATATGGTCTGATCTTGTGCCCATTGCGATAAATGTCAGTGCTCCCATGTACTTTAATGATATAAAATCAGATTCTAAGAAATCTGATAAAAAAAAAGGTGTTATCCTTTCATATGGGGGATGGGTTTCCATTGGTTTATAAATTACCATGTATGGTGTATGCTTTACACTAGTTTGATAGAAATGGCTGTATATTTTGTTGGAGTTATGCATGAATACTGTATTATATTTTTAGAGATGAACTATACACAGCTCTGTTCTAGTTGGCTGGGTGGGTTTTGGGGGGGCTAAAAGGTATATACCAACTCTCAATATTGCATGGCTGGGACCCTATCACTGAAAAGTGAGGAAAATCTCTACATCTATTGTGCTAATTGCGATTTTAAAAAAGGAACTTCCTGCTCTCCCCTTGCCACCCTTTGCTTCCCCCACAAAAAGTCACTAGCAGCAAGAATCTCTTACTATGCTGAATTCAAGTTGCATTTCCTTTCCACCACAGTACCCCAATCCTCCCACTTTTGATTCACAATGTATTTAAAATATACATGTATCTCTTTCCGTTTCCTCCTGGCTGCAGAATCTGTCTGCCTAGGATACTTATAAAGTACCTACTGTGTCTGTGTGGAGGATATATCTTTGAAAACTTATGAATTCCATTTTGTTTTGTGAATGCCATTTATTATTGCAATCTCCATTGTCTGTTAGAGTATTCATTTTGTAGCAGAGACTTCACATCTAGTGGACATACTGTCTGACAAGTTGTGACAAAGTATTTAAGGGACATCAATATTACTCATAGACTTTAAGGCCAGAAGGGGGCCATCATGATCATCTAGTTTGTCTGACATCCTGCACATCACAGGCCACAGAACCTCGACCGCCTATTCCTGCAATAGACCCATAACCTCTGTCTGAGTTATTGAAGTCCTTTAATCTTGATTTAGAGACTCCAAGTTGTAGGGAATCCACCATTTACTCTGGTTCAAACCAGCAAATGAGCCGTGCCCCACACTGAAGAAGAAGGCAAACCCCCGCGCCTCAGGGTCTCTGCCAATCTGATCTAGGGGAAAATTCCTTCCCATCAACAAATACGGTGATTGGTTATTCCCGCCAGCTGGACACTCGAGAAAGAATTCTCTGTAGTAACTCTGAGCCTTCCTCTTCTAGTGTCCCATCTCTGGACATTGGAGATATTTGTAATAGGAATTGCAGATGTCCATATATTACTGTAGGCAACCTCATCATACCCTCCCCATAAACTTTTTAAGCTCAGTCTTGAAACAAGGTAAGTTTCCTGCCCCCATTACTACCCGTGGAAGCCTTTTCCAGATCATCACTCCTCTGATGGTTGGAAGTCAGTGTCTAATTTCAAGCCAAAACTGGATGGCCACTTTATATCCATTTGTTCTTGTGCCAACATTGGCCCTTACCTTAAATAGCTCTTCTCCATCCCTGGTATTTATTCCTCTGATGTATTTTCTCCACAGGTCTTATATTTCCAAACTATCACTTTTGTTGCTCTCCTGCTGACTCTAACTTGTCTACCTATTCTTGAAATATCAGTCCAATACTGAGCACAGCATTCCAGTTAAGGCTGGCTAAAAGAGAATGGCTACCTTGTTTAACATCTGATACTCTTATTAATGCAGCCCAGTTCTGCATTCTCCTGTCATGAGACTCATTCTTGAAAATCCTCTGTGTGCAATACTCTTCTGGTAAACTTTTGCAATCTGTAATTCAGAACAGTGTTTTCTGGGAAAACCATTTGTACTGATTTCATGTGAGAGTTGTTTTCAGTTTCTTCAATGTGTAGGTTAAATTTTAAAGACAAGTTTAGATACTTTACTATTTGGCATTTTCAAAAAGGCTAAAATACAGCTGGATCCCTTAAGCGATAATGCTTCAAAACTGCGCTCTGAAATACAACAGGACAAATGAGAATTAGCATTCAGGTTAACTCATCAGGTGAAATAGGTCAGAGAAAGAAAGAATAAATATGAAAATGAAGGTAATTATAGCTATATGATATGTCACACTGTTCAGGTTAATTTTCTATCATTTAGAGTCAGTCACTTTAACAAAGTCTTCTGAAAGGCAAGATTAATACCACATCTCGTTCAGTCAGTCAACACATACAGGGTGGCTGTTATGTTTATATTTTGAATTGATTTTGTTTTAATATGGCATAATCATTTTTATATAAACAGCTGACCTCAATGGGACTTTAAGCATGTGCAGCTTTAATTATATGTTTAAGTTCAGCACATGCTCCCAGATTCTCAGCAAATCCATGAGGTAAACATTTTAAAAACACCTAAATCCCATTGAAAGTCAGGTGAGGCAGAGTGCATGGTGTGTGGAAAATTGCCTAATGATTTGATTAACTAGCACGATTCTGGAAAACATAATAAATATAATACCACATATGAGATTATTGGTATCATAAGCATGCTACCACCACATTTATCACATGGTTATGCAATTTTCCACATACCCTGAACTGCTATATCTGCACTCTGCCCACTAATCAATAATATTTTATATAGTGTGGTTGTGGGGCATAAGAGAAATCTTGTTCCTATGCACCACTATAACTGAAATATAGCTTTCAGCTAATCTTTCCATTATAAAGTTTTTGATGTGCTAACAATGTGTGGCCTTTAGCAGTATACGAATACTTCTTGTGCTGTAGTCAGAGACAACTTGTAAACTTGCACATGTGAACTGCAAGTGTCAGTGACTGGAAGGGATATATGTTATCAAAAATTTGGATGGAGATAAGAATGTGGGGATCTTGATATTCCATCTGATCTTTGGAATTGATATGGAAGGTTCTCTGTGATTTTTTGTATTTTTGTATTTGTGATTTTTTTTTTCTTCATACCAACAGTACATTTTCCTGACAATTGCTTCTAGGTAGCATGTCTGAGTATCTCCACCAGTGGGCAATAATGATCTTTTTATTCATAACCTGGGATCAGCAACATTAAATGTATCAGTGAGCAGGAAGAAGAAATAGATGCCTTAGGAACTCTTGCCACCTCTAAAAGCTGAGCTTGCTGTCTGAGCTCCTAGTTAAATAAGCCAATTTCTTTTCTCTAATGTTGCCTACTCAGAGTTAGTCTCTCTCTCTCTCTATTCAGCATTAGATTGCTATACAATGTTATATATAATCAGTTCCTTATAAACTTATCTTCCCTCTCTTCCACATACATAAACCTGATATCTGAATAGCTTCATTAGCGTGAAAGCATTTCTGGGTATTTAATATGTGCCAAGTTCCACTAGGCAATGCAGTAGACTAAGGGCATTAAACAAAGATAACATGAGACAAATAAAATGAAATATTAAACCAGAATAATGCAAAGGAGGTTACAATAAACACATAAAATTGAAACTCAGCTTTAATGCTGTTTTACTTGAAAGCAAAGAGAAATCACTGAGCTAAATGAGCAGAGGCCAGTACTTAATTTGTAATAAAAGAGGTGGCAGGGCTCAAGCAATTGTTTTATTTTCATAATTGACACAGCAAGCCCAAAGGTGCCAGGGCTATGAACTGCCGAGCCTAGAGGTGCCAGGGCTTGGCCCTGGCAAAAATTAAGCACTGGTATAGGCATAGGAAAATCCTTATAAGCCATGTGTCTGCTTTATCGATGTAGTGTATATATGTCCCCGTGTCTATATTCATAGTAGCAGGTCTCAGCACTACTAGTACAATGGTATCACACATGTTGCTTAATGGACTGTGACCCCAGCTTTTAGTTTTTATGCCATGGTGTTGTAGACCACCACCCCATCTAAAGCATGTTCTACCAGACTTTGCAAAAAGAACAGGAGGACTTGTGGCACCTTAGAGACTAACCAATTTATCTGAGCATGAGCTTTCGTGAGCTACAGCTCACTTCATCGGAGGCATGCCGTGGAAAATACAGTGGGGAGATTTATATACACAGAGAACATGAAACAATGGGTGTTACCATACACACTGTAACAAGAGTGAGTAAGGTGAGCTATTGTAAGGGGCCTGTTGCCCCCTTACTAACATTCAGTGGGGGTGTTTTAGTTGCTAGCTCCCAGTACTAAAAAGGGGGAAGGGTCCATGGGGAATCAGGACCCTGAGACTGACAGCTCCCAGGAATAATGGGGAGAGGCCAATGCTCCAGGTCAGCCTGAATGACAGGGCGGGCAGGCTAATCAGGGAGTCAGGAGGCCAGGGAGGTCCCGTCCTCCCTGTGAGCTGGATTTGCCTGGGTCAGACAGAGTGGGGCCGAGCTAAGGAGAAAGCAGGGGCTCAAGCTGAGCTGGGGACCAGAGCTGTGCCAGATCCAGAGGGGCCAGAAAAGCAGCCCAGAGAGAGCAGACCCTGTCCTGGGAGCAGAGCTGCAGCCCCAAAGCCAGAGGCACAGCCCAGAGACAGCAAACTTGCCCTGGGAGCAGAGCTGCAGCAACCAGAGCCAGAGGGGCCAGGAAAGCAGCCCAGGAAGCAGGTCAGTGCTGGGAGCAGAGCTGTAGCAACTAGAGGCAGAGGTGCCAAGGAAGCAGCCCAGGGAGCTGGCAGGCAGAGCAGCAGAGACCGAGTGGTGGAGCTAGGGCTGGAGCAGTCCGGAGCTGGGTGCGGTGAGCAGCTGGGGAGAGCGAGGGGGACCCTGGGCAGCGGGCCCAGCACAGGGAGACGCCTCAGCCAAGAGGCTCTGCAGGCCAGGCTTGGATCATAACCCCGACAGGGCGGGGGCGACCCTGGGAAGAAGGGTCCTACCACTTAGAGCCTGAGAGCGTGTGGCCACCACCAGAGCAAGTGTCCAACCCACAGCATCCCTGCAGCAAAGCCAGGGCCTGAGAAGGAGGCTTGGGCCTTACAAGGAGCAGACTGTGAACTGCCCGGACATTCCAGAGACACTGTTTGTGATGTTCCCTGCCACAGAGCGGGGTGATGTGTTTCCTTTAAACTTTCCCATTTTTCCTTATTCTTTTTAAAATTAATTGTTGATTAAATAACTTGCATTTGCTTTAACTTGTATGTAATGGTCAGTGGGTCAGAGAAGTGCCCAGTGCAGAGAGAGTACCCCGGAGTGGGGACACCCTAGCCCCTGTCCTAGGTGACCACAGCAGGGTTGGGGGTCGAGCCCCCCAGGAATCCTGGGCCCAGCCTTGTTGGGGTTACGAGGACTCTGCCAGACAGGAGAGTGGAAGGGGAGTCCTCAAGGGCAGGGAGGCCACTGGGTAAAGGAAGTGGGAGCGAGGACTCAGATCCTTTCGCTAGCCCACTTCACCGGGGTAGTGCAGAAGCCAGGAAAATTCCCCACAATAGCGGGACTATTCCCCCGCTTACACTATTACCAGCAGGAGAGCTGCTCTGGAGAGACAGAATTAACAGGGGGTTTTGGATGTATAAGTTGCTCATAGTGTGGGGAGGAGAAACAAACCCCACTGGCCCCATGAACTGGGAAATATTTTCTAACCTGGCAAATTCTGATTAACAGCTCATATGTGTAAAGGTAATGAATACCATGGAATCCTACCAAGATATTGGTAACTTCATCCTCTAGCAGAGATATGGAGAAGTAGAGAGGTGCCTTGTGGCTGACAATGCTGCTAGTAGAAAGAAAAGGAGGACTTGTGGCACCTTAGAGACTAACCAATTTATTTGAGCATAAGCTTTTGTGAGCTACAGCTCACTTCATAGAATGCTGTAGCTGTAGCTCACAAAAGCTTATGCTCAAATAAATTGGTTAGTCTCTAAGGTGCCACAAGTCCTCCTTTTCTTTTTGCGAATACAGACTAACACGGCTGCTACTCTGAAATGCTGCTCGTATCACCTTAGGGAGCTGTATGCTTCTGAGGGGAACAGGGGCCTAGAGTTTACACCCCAAAACATGGTACCCAATAACTATGGTACCAGAACCTAGGAATTATTTCACAACTCGCTGAGCCACATGATGTTCACTTTCAGTGGGCCAACTGCTATCACAATGCTACCATGATTATAGTTACCCTGTGTATATACCTATATCATATACACACACACACTTTTAAAATATACAAACATGGGGTAGATTCACAAAGAGTTAGGCATGTTATGTTTATGGCATACAAACACAAGTTAGATAAAAACAGAGTACTCTTGCTGGAAGATTATCTTATTTCTTAGATTTCAGAACAGACAGAAACAGCGAGAGAGAGCTGAGAGCATTGTAAAACAAAGAGGCTCAACGTACCCCACCTCACTCTAAATTAGCTGTTCGCAAACTAGCTCAGATGACCCGCATCACATGGGTTCCACCAGAGCCTCCTACCCTGCAAACAGGATCAGGAAATCCCTGGATCTTAAGTGATAACTTGTCATTTTTAACCATTTCCAACACACCATAAGGCACTGAAGCATCTATTAGGCGTCTTGCCTGTGGAATCTGCAAACTTAGATGCCTAGGCTTCATATACAATATGGAGAGATACATAGGGAGAGAGGCACCTGAAAAGGGGAGGGCACAGCTGCCTGCATGCTAAGCCTTAGCTAGACAATAAGTAGATGCAAAGGAGAACCTTGGGCCCTAAGCACCCCCCTCTGAGAGTTTGGTGTCTATCGCCATTTCGGATTTGCAGCTGGGAACTCTCTCGGAGTCAGCTGCCTAAGCAGTTTCTTGCAAGAAAGGTGGTAGTGCACATCTAATTCCACACAAGGAAGGACAAGGCCACCTCCCTTTAAACTTTAACCCACTGGTTAGGGCACGCACATGGGAGAACCTGTTTCAGTTCCTCCCTCTGCCTGATGTGAAAAGGGATTTGAACATAGGTCCCCACCTCAGACAGGGACTCATTCTCAAACTTACCATGGCCCAATGCATATTTAAGAATGCCATACATAGTGGAACAGCTTCAACAGAGAGACCCATATCAAAATATCCCGGAGCCCAGTGATTAGGGCACTCACCTGAGAAGTGGGAGACCCGTTTCCACATCAGGCAGAGACAGGAATCTCCCACTAGCCATTTTGTGTGGAGTGGCGTGTGCTCTGAGCACAGCTACTGTATTGGGCCCTCTGGGCAAGATAGGCAGGGCTACATCTGGTTTGCAAATCCTGCTGAGGCTTTGGTGCCAAGCTACTGGGAAGGGGGAGGACAGAGGTAGCTGAGCACAATCCAAGCTGCTAAAACTTAGGCCCATAGAGGGTGGAAACTTGGGTACCTAGAGACATTAGGTGCCTCTAGGGTTAGATGGCAGCTAAATGGGGGCTTTGTGAATGTCAGTGGTGTCTAAAATGGCAATGAGGTGCCTAAATCCTTATGTGAGTTTAGCCCATAAGATTTACAAAGTGGTCTAGGCTATTCAGACATAGCTTTTGTCAAGGTTCCTTCCCCACTCTGAACTCTAGGGTACAGATGTGGGGACCTGCATGAAAAAAACCCTAAGCTTATTTTTACCAGTTTAGGTTAAAACTGCCCCAAAGTACAAACTATTTTACCTTTTGTCCCTGGACTTTATTGCTGCCACCACCAAGCGTCTAACAAATATAACTGGGAAAGAGCCTGCTTGGAAACGTCTTTCTCCCCAAAATCCCCACAAGCCCTACACCTCCTTTTCTGGGGAAGGCTTGATAAAAATCCTCACCAATTTGCACAGGTGAACACAGACCCAAACCCTTTGATCTTAAGAACAATGAAAAAGCAATCAGGTTCTTGAAAGAAGAATTTTAATTGAAGAAAAAGTAAAAGAATCACCTCTGTAAAATCAGGATGGTAAATACCTTACAGGGTAATCAGATTCAAAACAGAGAGAATCCCTCTAGGCAAAACCTTAAGTTACAAAAAGACAAAAACAGGAATCTACATTCCATTCAGCCCAGCTTATTTTATCAGCCATTTAAACAAAATAGAATCTAACGTATGTCTAACTAGATTGCTCACTGATTTTTTACAAGAATTCTGACCTGCATTCCTGCTCTGGTCCCCGCAAAAGACACAGACAGAGAGAGCCCTCTGTTTCCCCCCCTCCAGCTTTGAAAGTATCTTGTCTCCCCATTGGTCATTTTGGTCAGGTGCCAGAGAGGTTATCTTTAGCTTCTTAACCCTTTACAGGTGAAAGGGTTTTTCCTCTGGCCAGGAGGGATTTAAAGGTGGTTAGCCTTCCCTTTATATTTATAACAGCTTTCGTTAGGTTTAATAGAAGGCTACTTTAACCTGAAGTGACTAGTGTGGTTCTTGCTGGTCTGTTCCCCTCAATCACTGGAGCACTATATATTCTGGCCATGCTAGCCAGGAATTCCCTTAAATCCTCAGCTGTCTCAGGAGTGGTGCAAAGGGAATGGACCTATGGCTGAGGAACTATCCTCCTTTCTCTTTAGGTAGTTCCCACATCAACTCCTGTAATTGCATCTTTGGTCCAGGTTACCCAAAACTGCAGTTCAAGTCATCTTCCTATTCCACTACTTGGATCAAGTCAGTTTCTTCTTTGAATCCCTCCACTGATTTCTCTCAGCTTCTGCATCTAGTTGCCACAAATGACATTCAGTCCAAGGCATAGCAGGCTTCAGAAAAGGATTAGACAGGTATATGGGTAATAAAACATCCACAGTTATCTTAAACAGGCTAAAAATACATACCAGGGATAGAAATCCTCATGTTTTGGGGTGTAAACCAGCCACTACCTGCATGAGATAAGGAAGAAACTTTTTAAATGGGAAGGTTATTTGTGTATTATGAGGATTTTTACACCTCTGGGCCTGCTCAACCCCAATGAGATACATCTGCAAGCTTTGTTCTGTCTGAAGGGTGGGGGGATTAAAAGGAAAAGCTGCCACAGGAAGGGGGTGGCATTCTGAGAGGGGACAGTAATAAGCCTCACCACTTTTGAAGCTGCAAGACCCAGTCTCAGAGCAATATGGCCCTTGCGGAGGAACTGGAGGTAGACCTCATTTAGACTAAACCCAAAGGGCTGACAGAGGAAGATTGCCTGAGTAGGTCACCCTTATCACCCTTTATTGTCCCAGCAATATACCTCTCGCATAAGGGGAAGAAAGAGAGGACGGGACTTTTGTTTTGTTTGTTGGTTCCAAGAATCTGCTTGGGCATCCACCTGGTGGGGAGAGAGAGAGACTATGAGGACCTGCAGTGGGGTCTGGAGGGAACTTGAGTAGACCTCTGTCTCCCCATACTCTGGAAGAAGTCACTCATTACAGCATAGCTTCCTTCCTCCCAAAAAACTAACAAGATTGTGCAGTGCAAGTGGATGCAGAGACAATCAACATAATCTTATACTGGAGGTCTCTCTACACAGTGAGCATCCTTCCCAAAGAGAGGTGTTTGAAGGCAGCTGTTATGAAGAACTGCATGGTAACATAGCTCTGGAGAGAGCAACTGCAATTATAAATTCTTCACCAAGTAGGGCAGTTACTCCCAATTTACAGCAGTGTAAGTGAGCAATGAACTGTGCCTATAGAGATGATTTGGACAGAAACAATTATCTGTGCATTTCGGTACAAATGTGTTGAATGGGAGAAGTTAAAGGGAAAGTTAGGTTTCGTTTGACCCCATGATCCAGCAAATATCACTAATTCATAAGAGTTTGAAATAGCTGATGCAGCTTACCTCAAATATTATCAAACTCGCAAGTTTGACTTTATTGATAAATACTCTTTATTTTACTGGGATGCACTTGCAATTTACTGGTAAACTGGCCATCCAATCAGTACTAACGTTGCCCTCCTAAAATTGTTAATATAAAGTGGGGGGAGAGAGAGAGCAGTATAGGAAATTGGGTGTCCAGAAAAACTGCAGTAAATTATTCCCTTAAACATACTGTAGCTACATATGTAACCTTTGCCATTATTAATGACCATGTCTATCAGAATTATGATGGGCAAACACTGCAAAAATGTGCCCAGATATTCATTCAAATGTACTAAGTGTTCACAACCCTTTTATTTGGAAAAAGAAAGTGTTGAGCATGTGTATAAATATTAATTGCATACTAATACTCATGTAATTATCTATTATCAAAATATTGGCATTTGGGAAGAAGAAACAATCACATGTGACGTAGGTGACTAATCACACAGTGGAATATCAAATTACAATTACCTGCTATTCAAAGCAAGAGCCATAGTTTATCCATAGGCTAAAATGTTTTCATAGACCACTCATCAAATAATGATGAAAGTCATAAGAATCTAAGTCTGTTCTCAGATAATTTATGAACATAAAAAGGTACTAGAAACAAACAAATAGTGACTAGTTCTTCCAGCAGTAGTCTTCACCAGACGCAGTAGTAGGGAAAGGCAAGGACCAGAAAGGACCCATACTGTCCCCCTCCCCAGGAGCTGAACGTGAGCAGGAAGGACTATACCGTGGGTCATCTCCCTTCATCAGCCAAAAACTCCCAATGTGGATCCAGCCTCCAAGACTTCAGCAGCAACTGCATACATGGTGGGGTGCCTTAAGAATGAATTGACAAGTCCTTGCAAACTCCATACTACCAGTGGAACACAGGGAATTCTTGTGTGTGTGCTGATTGGTTGTATGAGGCATGCTCCTTCTGCCTCTACAGCGGAAGGAGCTTAGGACATCCAACCAATCAGCAGCTAGTACAAGGGCTCACTGATCCTGATCGGACACTACTGCAATATAAATAATAATAATCAGTTAATGGTGAATTAGCAAATGAATAGATGTGTGCACACAATTAAGACTGTTTAACATTTGCTCTGCATTGTACTGTCTTAATTTATTCTCTCTTCTTGAAAATGTAGTGCCTGCCTCCATTGCATACAAAGAGCCCGATCCTGATTTCCTTACATCCCAAACTTGTGTACTGTACATAGAATCTCTGCCAGAAGTGTGTTTATATGCAAAGGTTATGGAGGTGGTAATTTAGATGACACTTGCTGTCTATATGACCAGGCTGGAGGATCTGCCTGTGCAGGATAACAAGGTAAAGAAACAAAAAGAACCATCAGTAAGTTAAGTAGGCCAATCCATTACACTCCAAACTAGTTAATCCAGGCCTGAGAGTCTGGAAGGGGATTGGTGATGATCAACATGTGCATTAACTAGATATTGGAAAAAGGTCTTGGATCCTGTGATCAGAGTGGCTAAAGAAGCTGCTATCCCATACAATTATCACACAACAAATGCACTTGTCAGGACAATAAATCTCCTCAACATCGCACTACAACTCTGCATGAAATATATAGAAAGACAAAATAAATTTGAGTTTAAACAGAACAAACAATCTAGACATAGATCATTGCACTTTGTAAGATAATAAGAAGGTTTACATTAAGGAGAATTGAGGGGGTAATGTGTTAAGAAGATATCACAGTTACATTACTCAAAAAGCAATAGAGGCTGATCAGTTTTGGAGTGCCTGGCCAACTCTCAAATGAAATTGTCTGAGGAGGGTATATTGTGCATTATTTATTAACAGAAGGGACAGTGCTTCTGTATTTATTTGGTCAGGAAAAAAAACCTGGAATCCCAAAACCACAATGTCTAGCCTAAAACAAGTAGGTGGTGTTCAGGTTAGTATACCTTATTGTGTACGTCATGGGCTATATTTTAAATCTTCCCTGAGTATAGGGCATCATATACTTGTGCAACCTCAGAAATAAACCATCTTGAAATCTGCTGGCTCAGCTGATATGGCAGGTACTTTGGGAGGTGGAACCAAATCTCAAACAATTTTCTGCCTACTTACATGGAGATGGGAGTAAGCAGCCGCTGGCAATTGCTGTCCGCCTTGCACGGCTACCCATAGTAGCAGGAGTCGCAAGTACAGGAAAGTAAAGGGGCTCCATACACCTCTCTCTCTTGCTCCCCCACCCCTCATACACACACTTTACTGTGATCATGATCTGACCCTAAGTAAACACAGGACACTTTAGTCATAGTACTGGGCAGTATATCAAACACACAAGCTAAAACATCTTAATTACAGTATACTTTTAAAAAATTAAAACTGCAGTTTATTTTCTGATTGAGATAGGATAAGGAAAATAGCTGCTTGTTCTAAAAAAATTCTCAAGTGCAATGGAAGCACAAACAGTAGTAGAGGGCCTTGATGCTTGTATCTGAGAGAACTCCTGCTAAAGCTATTGCTACCTAAGGTGGATCACAATGGAGCCCTTACATGCCTCTGCAAAGAATAAGGGGTGACCAAGATTCCCTATGGTAAAATACAGCCTATCATAGTGTCTCTTCAGTTTTAAAGTTCTGAAAGCAATTTATAAACCATGGGCCTAATTCTGATCCAAGATACACATGTGAAACTTCCAGTGGAAGCCAATGGGAGTTGTGTTTCCATATCAGAAAGCAATAATCTCTTTACTTCACAAAAATGCAGCCACCTCAAAAGTTGTTTGAAAGTAAGAACCACACACGTTTCCCAAGGCACTGGTACATCCCTGTATGGTAACAAGAGTCTCTTCAGTTTGTTTTTGATACATTGCTTGGCTCTACTTCAGCTCTGTCATGGTGAAATACATGTTTTAGAGTGAAGCTATGCCAATTATTATTCATTCTCAATGTAAAAATCATATGTTTCCTTTGAAGTATGATTTTCATGCATCAAGGTCATTATGCTTGTATGCACAGATTTTTCTAATTCAGGGGCCCTGAGCTTTGGTGGAAGGAAGAAATAAGTAAGGAAGTAATAAAGAATATATGGCAATGCCTCATGTGTACTTAGGGTAGGTGGTGGTCTTTACTGCATGATTGCACAGGGGTGTGTCTGTGCAGAGTGCATCAAAGATTTGGCAGATCAGCACCATCGCCTGGGTGCCAAGATCAAAGTAATGATCTGTCATTTCAAGTAAACTCTGCTGTCTCTGTGAATGCTACTCCAGTTCAGTCCTCCAGATCCTGCTGAGAGCAAGAAAAATGATTGTTCCCAGCAGTCTGTGATTTAGCCTAACTTGATCTGATATATCGTGGCACATTAATCACTCTGCATGAAGAGAAATGCAGCTTTTGATAAGAAAGTACAAGTGGATGATTACCTGCAAAATGCATTTGTGTTTTATCTTTGACCCTGGTGAAAGAACAGGTGACAAAAATTAGCTTGCCTAGCTTCAGGATCTCTAATAGCCAGTGGATTTTATGGGCTGAATCTCCTTTGCATTGTGGTTTTTGGTACTGATAACAGTGAGAATCACTGCAAGAGAACTCAAAACACCAAGGTAAAGATAAAATATCCTATGAGGGTGCATGGGAAATCTTGAGATACTACAACCCAGCCTGTTTGATGGCTTGAGATACTACAACCCAGCCTGTTTGATGGCTGGTGTACTCAGCTGCTTGGCCTCTGGATAACTTTGCTTAGTGCTGTAAAAGAGGATAATCCAGAGGTGTTTAGAATGGGTTCCCGATTTCTAATATCTACAGTTTACAAAACATTTCAGAAAAGAAAACTGAGACCATTTTCAGACTTTGTAGTTGAATAACCAACAAATACCAGCTGATAACCAACAAATAACTGAAGCTGGGTGGTATGTTAAACTCACAATGGACTTGCCAGAATCATCTCTGGGACCACAGAAAAAATCTATGTCAATGTGACATACTTATGAAATTCCGCTGCTTGTATACAATAGGTAATCAACTCTTCTCATGCTTCATTACATCATGTCACAACAGAAATATGGAGAGAAAGTATTTACCATCCCTTACAAAATCATTTACATTAGAATTTGTTGTAGGGGAATGCACAGTATTCTTCATGGCTATAATAAAACATCTGCAGAACACCGTCAAAATATTAGCCCAGGGCTTTTCTCTGGTAATGCATGATTAGTGGTACTGGAGTCAGGGGGCTCATGTTCCCTGGAAGGACTGTTATTGATGGGGCACCAGTAGTATAGGGAATGCAGAGAGTTAGGCTGGAAGCAGTTCAGCCAAATGGACAGGATAGTCCCAGGGTTTAATATAAAGTTTCACTTGTTCAACTTAACCTGCTTCACTCTATGCTAATAAAAGATGGTGGCAGCATCTGAACGGTGAGTGCTGCAGCTGGTAGCATGAGCTATGGAACTCTGAGAAGCTCCCTGGAACCCTGTTTTTTCCAGACACAAACCTAGCCCAGCAATGGACCTGGTGGAAGGAGTCATTCAATCTGTACACAGACCGGGCCATGCAGGAGGCCAACAACAGCAGGAAAGTAAAACTGTTGCTTTGCCTTATTGGGGAACAAGGCAGAGGGGTCTGCAGCACTCTGAAGCTCTCCACTGTCCCACGCCTCACAGCAGTCCTAGGAGCTCTAGGGGAACTATTGCTTCCCACAGCAGAATGAAACTGGAGTTCACAGGTTTTTCATGAGACCATTCTGAAGGAGAGGGGATAGACCTTATGTTATAGCCTTAAGCACATTGACTGCTACATGTATTTTTGGGTATTTGACAGACTCCCTGGTTTGTGACAAGACAGTCTGTGGCATTTGGGGTCACCACCTGCAGGAGCAGCTGCTCCGGGAAGGCAGTCTCACATTAAACAGATACTTAGACATTGGGCATGCAGCAGGAGCTTCAAGAGAAAGGATGGAAGCTTTAGAAGGCACAACACCCCCAGTAGTAAGTGCAGTGAGATGACAGCAAAAGGAGAGCAGGTAGCCAGGGTTCCATACCCATAGTGAGATGCATTTACTGTGGAGACAGCGTAAGTGGGGGAAAAAGTGCCCCGCACTAGGAAAGCAATGCAAGGAATGAGGTGAGTTGCATTATTTTTAGTATGTGCAAGAGCAGGGGCAGATCCCAGAAAGAATCAGTCGGTGGTAGATGTCACATCAGACAACAGTGATGACATCATGACTCTCTGCTGGAGTCCAAAGGCATATCAGATTAGGGCTGTCAGGACAGGAAAGCAACAAGGGACAATGCCAATCTTTGTGCATGCAATAATGTTAATAGGCGAATGCCCTATGCCATTTCAGCTGTATAACAGGGCCTCCTGCAATGTGATTCTTGGGGTGAATTGGACCCATTACAAAACGTGCAATCTAATAATGTACAATCAGGGTGCCGCGTGAAGGAAAATGTGACCTCACATAACTAAAAACAAAAAAACACCACACAGATGCTACCAGCTGAAGTATGTGGTGGTGAATGGTAAGCACCACAGACCCCTCTTGGAAGAATAAAGCCATACAAGTTGTGGATCTGATCAGGGTGCAGCATCATAATTTTATAGTTGCAGTGCAAGTACCAAAAGAGGGAGTCCCACTGACAATGGAAACGTCTTTTTAAAACATATGGAGATATTTTCAAAGGCAGCATATACCTTGAGGGAAACTTGCAACTGGAAGGAACCTGTGTGCTTGCCACTATAGAAAATTCCAGTGGCACTATGTAATCCAGAACACAAAGAGGTCAAAAGTCTGCAGACCAAGGGTATCTTAGCATCTGTAGAGGCCACTACAGCCTGGGTACGTAGCAAGGTGGTGATAAAGAAGCCATCAGGCAAATTGATCTGCATAGGCTCAAAGGCACTGAATTGGGCATTGAAAACATGTCACTATCGCCTGCTCACAATTGATTAAAATCTTGTCAGAACTTTCCAAAACTAGAATCTTTACAGTCTGCAAAGTGAGCGCATAAGCCAAGATAAAGAGTCTAGAATGATGACAACCTTTGCAACACCATTTGGTTGCTACAGATGGCTGTGCATACTGATGCGTATAAGTAGAGCGCAAGAGGTGTTCCAGAGAAGATTCACCGAAGCACTGGAAGGACTACCTGGGGTGAAAATAATTGTACTAGATGATATCTGCATGGTAGAGATCAGATATCATTCAGGACAATTACTGGTGTTATCGGATACCCTGAACAAGATGTATATACTCACCATCAGATAGATGAGGGAAGGGGATCAGGACATAATGTAGTATGTTAATGCATTCAATCTCCCAGTTTCAGTAGCAAAGTTGATGGAAATCAAAGAGGCTATTAAAAAGGACATCCAAATACAGGCAGCCAGAAGAGTGATACTAGCAGGGTGGCAAGAAGACAAAAGCCAAGTACCAGTAGGAGCAGAATCATTTTCGGATGAGGTGAGTGTACAGAATAAAATATGTTGAGGACAGAGCTGTTGTCTCCATCTCATTACATAAGGATATGCAAAAAAAAATTATATATATACACACACACACCTGGACACTGACAGCTGTGTTAGAGTGTGTCTGCTGGTCAGGAATGAGTAAACAATGCCACTCCTTGGTCATGTGATAACCACCAGCAGAAAGAGACTGTTACCACATGAACTGCCCACCTGACCATGGGAAAAGGTGAGAGTTGACTTATTCACCTTCAGGAAAAGCAGTACTTAATTACAGTGGACTACTATTCACATTTTTGGGAGGTCAGTGCCCTGCCTGATTGGCAAAGTGAAGGCTCACTTTGTGAGATATGGCATTCTGGACAGTATTCACTGACACCTGACCCCTGTTTGCACTGGTAAAAATTACCTTAGTATTAAATCCTGTGGAGTGCTCTGTCCATATGGCTGGAAGCAATCCAATCCAATGGATAGAGCAGTCCACAGGATTTAATGAGGTTTCACTTGTTCAACTTAATCTGCAATCAGCTTCACTTTGTGACTGACACAGTGTACATTGTGCTATATGGGGCTGTGGCTGTATGGGCTGAGCTTCCCAGACCAAGAGTCTGGGAGAGGTGCTGTGAAGCTCTTATGTACAGCTAGGTAAAACTGGACACAGAGTAAAGCAGTCTCTTGCAAGCACTAGAAGCATGGGGTGATCACTGAACATCACACATAGCTAAGTTTAACCATTTTCCCTGTGATATCCTTTACATTGGTAGGGGAGTCTACTCTCTTGCACGAGGAGCTGCCATTTTGTGAGGCAGATATGATGCTGCAACACAGTGCTGTCTCTATGGAAACTTTAATTTTGTTCATTCTTGTTTGGTTGTTTTCCTCAAAGTTATAGTAATTTATGCTGAGTACATTGTTGCTCTGGATGGAAAAATACCTAGAAGAATTCTGCCCATGAATTACACCGTTGTAAAGCTGCAGTAACATACTGGTGTAGATTGACCACTATATTACTTCAGCTTTACACTGGTGTAACTCCATTGAAATTGGCATAATGGTGAATGAAGCAGTTGTAGTAAAATACAACAACACAACTTTATTTTGGAGTGTAACCTTCCGGGAGAGTGAATTTACAGGTGTGCAGTACAAATATGACGATTAAGATGGGTCTGGTGCTTTTGTTGATACATAATGGAAGGATGCCATGCATAGCTACAACCAATCCACGCTTATTTTTTGGAAACCACAAGAGGTGTATTCAAAGCACAATTTGATAGACAGAACTAACAGCAAGCCACACAGCATACATATTTTTGTGGTCTCCAGTTACAACATTAATAACTTCCCTGGGTGGTCAGGCAAAAAAGACACAGGATTGATCAATATATAAATCAGATCAGTTAATTCTAACATGAGGGGAGACTGGTCTCTTGAAGGGAGAAACTGCATTGAAGGGGATGATTACTGTCCAACAAAAACAGCACTATGCCACAAATGGGAAAAGAAAGAGATCTGTGACATCTTTCCTGTGCCTATTTCGAGCAACACAAGCTATGGCAGGATGGCTTTTGTTTACACACTACAGGCATTGTATTTTTTGTTGGATAGTAATCATTCCATGCATGAAGGACTGCCTAAATCTTCAGCCTTGCTTGAGGGATTTATTCTGCTCTTTTAAGACATTTGGCTCTGATTCTATTTAATACTCAAAATCTCATGTAATCCTGCAAAAATGCAGGAAGCTGTCTTTCTCTTGCTGGATAACTCCTCACAGGAAGAGGATCTGGAGGACACACTGGTCATTCTATATGGACTGGTAGGGTATTGTTCACAGGTTCAGTCTCAGGTAATGATCAGGGTGCACTGGAGATCTCACTGATGACACCACAAGATAACCCCAGTTCTGACAGGTTATTCATGCTGGCATCCTAACAAAGTAGGACTGAGGGGTCTTGGCACATCCTTCATTGTCCCCTTTTCTTGAGGCCTTCATCCAAAAGTGATCTTCTGGTTACAGTATTCACGAGGATTTGCCTGTATGGCCAGAGGTGGATTTAACTTTTGTGGGGCCCTGTGACAGAGCAAGTGGAGGCCTCTACCCACCGCTTCTGCCTGCAGTTACCCCTCTCCTTCCCCTCGCGCTTCTGCCAGGGAAACGGAGTTGGGGCACAAGGGCTTCCCCTGCTTCCTGGCAGGAGTGCCAGGCAGAGTGGGGCAAGCCCCTGTGCCCTGACCCCGCTCCCTGGCAGGAGCACCAGGCGGAGTGGGGCAAGCCCCTGCTCCCCGACAGGAGTGCCAGGCAGGCAGAGCGGGTCAGGGCCTGAGGGTGCCCATTTTTCTGTGGGCCCCTAACCCTAATCTGCCACTGTGTATGGCATCTATGGAAGTCCTTCTGACAGGCTTTCCTGTTGATTTTCCTTCTTCTGTAGTATCTGGAAGTCAGGCCAACAAGGGTCTAGTTGGGAAGAGATGGTTGGGATAGTGGACCTCAAATTCCTTCCCATTAGCAGTTTCACAGAACTGAATCCATTTGCCAGAGGTGTTAACAGAGCAACTGGCTTTGCATTCGGTAAAAGTTTTTAATGAAGTAACCAGTAATCATCGTTAGTAGTATTTCTGCTCTGCTTTCCCCAATCACTGGAATAATTTGGGGAATCTCTTCCTCGTCTCAGGTTCTAGGTCCTGAGTGACTGATTCTATTCTTTATAACAAGGCCTAGGAGAGTGACTGTTAGGTGGCCAAGTAGAGGAGAACATAGGAATCTACAGAGTAGATCTCTTGGGATTCTAGCCTTCTGTCTGAGTTTGAGTGGCCAAAATTATTTTTCCTCAGGTTTAATGGAGACTCCTGGGCCTTTCAATATTTTTTTCTCTTGAAGTGTTGGTGGTTTCATTCTCCTTTAAAGTGATTCTGGAATCACTGTTACATCAGCACCTATATCTATTTTGAAGTGTATTTTACACTTTCCTGTTGGGATCATGGTGCTTCCTTTTGCTCATCCATGAGATTGCACACCTTGGAGCCAGTGTCTTTTGGGTCTTCTTGAAAGAAGACTACTGAAAGTAGAAGACTGCTACTACCATGCATTTAGATCTGCAAACTCCTGCATAATGTCTCCTTTTTAGACACTTCTTGCATGTGGACAAAGCTGTTTGCTGTGAGATGGTTTGCCACACCCTGGGCATTCTTTCATGCTCGTTGTATTCTTTTTCTTAACTCTTTGCTATAATAGCCCTCTGGATCCCTTTGAGCTTGTACTAGTTTGGATATTGTTTATGGGCATCCTGAGAGACTTTCCTTCCCATATCAACGGCTTCAACAGTGTGGTTAAGAGACAAGGTCCTCTCATGTTTTCCTATCTTTTAACCAGTTACTGACCCAAAGGGTAGGAATAGATGGTCAGTTTTCAGAATGGAGAGAGGCAAATAGTGGCGTCCCCCAGGGGTCTGTACTGGGACCAGTCCTATTCAGCGTTTGCATAAATGATCTGGAAAAAAGGGTAACCAGTAAGGTGGCAAAATTTGCAGATGATACAGAATTACTCAAAATAGTTAAGTCCAAAGGAGACAGCGAAGAGTTACAAAGGGATCTCACTAAACTGGGTGACTGGGCAACAAAATGGCAGATGAAACTCAATGTTGATAAATGCAAAGTAATGCACATTGGAACACATAACCCCAACTATACATATAAAATAATGGGGTCTAAATTAGCTGTTACCACTCAAGAAAGATTTTGGTGTCATAGATAGTTCTCTGAAAACATCCACTCAATGTACAGTGGCAGTCAAAAGAGCAAACAGAGTGTTGGGAATCATTAAGAAAGGGATTGATAATAAGACAGAAAATATATTTCCTCTATATAAATCCATGGTATGCTCACATCTTGAATACTGTGTGCAGATGTAGTTGCTCCATTTCAAAAAAAGATATATTGGAATGGGAAAAGGTTCAGAAAAGGGTAATAAAAATGATTAGGGGTTGGAACAGCTTCCATATTAGGGGAGATTAACAAGACTGAGACATTTCAGCTTGGAAAAGAGACAACCGAGAGGGGATATGATAGAGGTCTATAAAATCATGACTGGTGTGGAGAAAGTAAATAAGGAAGTGTTATTTACTCCTTCTCATAACACAAGAACTAGGGGTTACCAAATGAAATTAATAGACAGGGGGTTTAAAAACAAACAAACAGAAGTATTTATTCACACAATGCGTAGTCAACCCGTGGAACTCTTTGGCAGAGGATATTGTGAAGGCCAAATTTATAACATGGTTCAAAAAAGTTTTAGATAAATTCATGGAGTACAGGTCCATCAATGGCTATTAGCTAGGATGGGCAGGGATAGTGTCCCTAGCCTCTGTTTGCCAGAAGCTGGGAATGGGTGACAGGGGAGGATCACTTGATGATTATCTGTTCTCTTAATTCCCTCTGGGGCACCTGGCATTGGCCACTCTCAGAAGACAGGATACTGGACTAGATGTACCTTTGGTCTGACTCAGTATGGCCGTTCTTATGTTCTTCTCTTCTTCCTCCTCAAAGTTACTCCTGGGGCTGTTGCTGCTTTATGCACTGACTTTTGAGGTCTAGGTTCTTGTGTGTCTCTGTGAGGTTAGGATCACTTTGTAGCCTGAAAGTTGACCGTCCCTCACCCCTACAATGAGCCTGTCCCTGATAAATTCTCACTCATCTCTCATGAGTTGGATTAGGTTTTCAGGGCTGTTGTGAAACCATTCACTGACTCACCCTTCTCTTGCTTTGTGTAAGTGAAAATTGCGCCCACTCAAAAACCACATAATGGCATAGCATGCAATGCTGATCCATTTTCTTCTTTAATGGTATTCATCTGTTTTATTCGCGCATCTGTGAGGTTTCCAGAGAAGGTCATGTCCTCTGCTACAGGTCCCATTGTATAGAGCAGGGTATTAACTTACTTCTCCTCTGATTGTTGTTCTAAACCAGAAACCTGATGGATCCTCTGGAATCTGCTTAGCCAAGGTCTGAAAAATCAAATTGTGCTCGGGGTGGTATTTGGAAAGAGTCTGGATCAGCTATCTCCTTTAGTCTACCAGACTATAGATTCCACCCGCCACACATGCTTTTTCTTTGCTTCCTTAAAGGGACATACCACCTTTCTCCACACAGAGGTAACAAAGTGATGTTGCTGTGGGCCTTAATTTCACTGTCCCTTGCTTTCCTATCCTCTTTCCCTGTTGCAGCAGAGACTCACCATAGCAGTTCTCTCTAGACTCTGTTTTCAGGCCTCTTCTTCCTAGGGTTGTCACCTGGAGGTTTTATAACCAGTTTGGCTAGTTTTTGTAGCACGTTGCTGATTGGAGGTGAAAAGATTTAATGTGCCTTTTGTTTTGTTCTTTTACTTGGGACCAATGTTCCCTGTAAGCTGCGTGTATGTACAGCTACGCTGCAATCTTGTAACTAGGGCACATGGAAGCATGGCTGACACCTGGGTCCTGTTTGGTGTGCCAGGCCCTCAGTCTAATAAAATCACAGTGGCTCTTCTCAGTGCTGGAAAGTGGGATGGAGCCAAGGCTCACCACCAGGGAGAGGTAAGGAATGGGGATGCAGGGGATCCTGAGAGTATGGTAGGGGGGCTTCCTCAGGAGCTGAGGCTCCTGGGAGTAATCAGGGCATTAGTCCATTTTAAGCTTGATAGCCCTCTTTTTGGGTGTTTTGTCCCCCATCCAGTACTAAGACAAAACAATGTGGTTGTGATGGGTTCCACCTGGGGTGCCACCTGGAACCGGGGTATCACTGAGCCCCCTGACCCACCAGCCTGGGCTCCCTCTCACACTATATTGCTGTGACAAGCTGCAAAGCCCTCCAGCCTGCACTTTCACCAGCCTTCATACAGGTAGGGCCACACCCAGCTGCAGTTACATGCAGGCTCTCTGTCCAGCCCCTGCAATGAACCAAAAATGGAAAGGCTACAGCTAAGGCAACTTCCAACTCCTCAGGCACACATCCCCTCTGAAGTATAAACCCGAAATTACACCATCTTGCACTGCACATAGAACAGTACAGCATAAGCTTTTGAAGTTTGCCCCTTCCCTCAATGTGGAGTGGAATATGCAACAGCCTGACTCTTGAGCTAAGATTCGCATGCACTTCATTCCAACTCACTGGTTTAGATAAAGCAAAAACAAGTTTATTAATTACAAAAGATAGACTTTAAATGATAAGGGATAGCAAACAGATCAAAGCAGATTACCTAGCAAACAAACCAAAAAGGCAAACCAAGCTTAATATACTAGATAGATTGGATTATGAATTAGCAGATTCTCACCCTAGGAGATGATAAAAGCAGCCTGCAGATTAAGGTGCAAGCTGCACTTGCTTTAACGGTTTGGAATCCCCAGGTGTTTCATTCACAGGCTAGAAATCCCTTTAGCCTGGGTCCAGCACTTCCCCCAGTTCAGTCTTTGTTCCTTAGGTGTTTCCAGAAGCCTTCTTGTGTGGGGAGTGACCCTATTTGTTATTGGTAGCAGGAGTGGGGGAGCGGTGACCACTGGCTAGATTTTCTGGGTCCTGAAGGTGGCACTGTAACTCTGCCTGTTCTGACACTATCTCTGTACAGCTTTTTGGCCATTTCTGGCCAGACTTGAGGGTTTGCTTGTTTGTTTCCGTTCCCCTTTTGGCAGGGGTGTTCTGTGATCTGTTGGATCTTTTTTTGATTCCACTCTGCCATCATTCAAAGCTTAGAGACCAGCAAACCACAGTTGGAGTGAATGCCAGACTCTGTTTCCTTTCTACACACAGTCTTACCTCCTTGCTATTTGTCCCTTTGTGGCCTCTCTAAACATTCACAACACACACCACAAACTTGTTGCATATACTTCCCTCATCAGCTGAACTGGAGTTACCTTTCTCAGAAGAGGTGAAGATTTGTATGATTAAGTTTCTCTAGTGCATGTAAATACCTTGGACTGTGCACATAAAATAATTTCTCTGTTATTAACCTATATGTAACGGTCAGATGCTTGTGTGTGAATTGCTTTCTTAAGTCAAGCCATGAAAAATAATGCTAAAGAAAACCACTGGTCCTTTAGCCAGTTCTGGGAGCACTATTTATATATATATATCCGGCTGTGAGTGACTGTTGACAAAGGTTCAATTGAAACTCCTTATATGTTTGCATTGTGTGCTTGTCTGAGTTTATTAATGCATTTCACAGATATGTAGAGGATTATATTGTGACTAACCATTGCAGAGGCCAGGCAGAAGGTTAACACTGGATTTTATTCTGTTGCTTGCTTTCCTAATATTTTTGAATGCATCTGTGTGTCCATCCATTTTTTGCGAACATGTATGACCTAATGGACAATCTGTATGATTTTCCTCATAGAAGTAGATAGTTATAGGGAGACTATTTTATGGATTAGTTTTTAGCTAAGCCTGGTTGCAATAAGGTTGGGTTTTAAGGACCCCAATTGTTAATCACAAAATACTGATATTAAATAATATGCCTCTGTTGCAGTAATCAGTCTTATATTAGTTTCACAGTACTGTAGTGAACACAGACTGGCCTTTATTGATCACCTCTAAATAGCTATCAAGCAATATACATGCAGGCTATTGATTTGGATTAACTAATTGAGAATGAATCTGCTATGCTGCTTTGGCCTCTGTAAAAAAATGAATTAACTTCTTTCCCTCAGAATTCATAGAGCTCATCAGTCTGGTGTGGCAGAGCATATTTTAGGCAGTTGTGTGTAGATGTTCTAGAACATGGTGAATGACATGATTGTGGACTGTGAAGCTCTATTGGAGAACGAGTTGCCAGGCAACCGGAGATAATGGAGAACAAACTGACATAATTGATTTGGACTGTCAGAAACCCTTTGAGAAAGTCCCTCACAAGAGATCTATAAAGAGAGTAAGTAAGTAGTAAAATATATTAATGGGTTAAAAAGTCAGAGAAAAGATGATGGATAATGGTAATTGTCAACATAGCAAAAGGTAAAAGTGGGATGTCACAAGATTCTGCACTAGAATTCTTGTAGTTTAATATCTTTGGTATGTAAAAAGGGGGTAAACAGTGAAGTGGCAAAAATTTATAGATAAAAGTTATTTAGGTTAGTCAAGGCCAGAGAAGACTGAGGAAATTCAGAGTTGAACAACACTATCTGGGAGTATATTTTTCCCCTGTATCTGATACAAATTTATTTAACAAAAACAAGCAAAACCCCCAGAAAACCTCTTCACTCTAAATTGTATCCTTGATACCCATCTTTAGAGAAATTGCTGTTTAGCTTTAAATAGTCTAATTACAAAATCTGAAAGGCTGCATAGCAATGCCCTACTCTCAGTAGAAACTTTATTCTACTGAGTAAACGTTGCAAGCTATGACTGTGGACTCAGACGCCAATGAAGGCGGCCATATTGGTTTCTGAAGAGTCCAGATTTTTAAGGTATTGCCATATGCAGCCCACCTCTGTTTTCTCCAACAGCAATGCTGCTATTTGGAAACTCAAGACATTGAAACTATCACAGAGTGCCAACTTTCAGTCCTGGATAGACACATTAGTGTATTTAAATGAGTTGAGCCAAACCTCGGTTCCATTGACATCAAAAGAGATTTTTGCTGTGGACTTCACTGTGGCCTGGATTTGGCCCAATATCTTTATAGATGAGAAATCCTCTAAACGAACAGCGTCATATTTACACAGAACACTAATCCACTACTCTGAACCAAAACATGATTCTACTTTCCCTTTATGTTTGCTCCGTTCTCAAGCAAAAGGAGTATTATAGCAGTCAGCAAACAATGTCATTCTGTTCATGGTAAACACTCTCCATTTTCAGTTAGAATGCTCACACAAACATCACCCTGGCATTTTATCCCTGAACATGCCAAAATAAAGACAGAGCATCTGAGCAAGCAAATGCTTCTATCCCTTTCTTTTTTTCCTTGTTCATTTTGTAGACCAACAGGAGAAAAACATACAAAAGAATAGTTTGTAGTGGGTACAAACAATATTATAAAGATGCCTAGCACTAAGCAAGTGCATGTTAACTACTAACTACCTTAAAATAGCATTAATAGTAATTTTTAAAAATTATTATTTCAGATGGAAAGATTATACCATAAACTGTAGCAGTTTTTCTGCATGTTTTACTTCACACCATTCATGAAACACCAACAGAATACTACATTAGTCTGATTTGTCATTTTCCTGGTTTATTAGGCGGAGTTTGAGAGTTTGTTCCCCCCGCAACCCCATGTCAAGGATAAGCCTGGACCTTGGCAAACCATTTATCAGTTGCAGAACATTAAGGATTTTGAAATGAGTATGAATAGTGTCTAAGTGCAAAATGCAAAATTTTTTCAAGCTCCAAGTTTAATAGCTTTACATTATGCACTCCTAAAAGGGCCTGTGACATTGACAGTTTAATTGTAGTTTTTAATTATTTCCTGTATGCGTAGCAGCATCATTTCCCCAAATAGCTGTATCTTCAGATGTTCCTACCGGATGCATTTAAAAGTCACTTTTCTGTGCGGTCTCCCTCAATTTTGTGTCTATCTCCCCTTTATATGCCATTTACTGAGAGCAAAACAATTCTCTTACATTGGTCTTACTCCAGTATAAGTCTACTGACTTCAGAGGACTTACAACTGATTCTCATTGGTATAAGTTAATTGGACTTCTGACATGCTTCTAGTTAAGCATGTGCTTACTGGATTTGGAGGCCTGGAGGCCATAATCCTTGACTGTGTTTTGACAAATCAGAGTGAATATTCCTTTTTCACAAACCTTCTTTGGACTCTGTTAATCACAGTTGGGAGACACTAATCTTGTAGCCACAATCTCAGGCAAAAATTTAATATCACTAGTTTGTAAATTCTCATTGCCATATAAAAAAAACCCTCTTAATTTAGCTGGATAAAATGCTGATACACCAGCACCCAATATAATAAATTCAGATCCTAATCATTCAAATTTTCATCTGCTTGCGTTCATCTAGTTATGTCAGGAAACATACTCCTTTGTGTGTGTGACACACATGCTTTTTATTCTCTGTGGGAAGGAAACAAAGTTCATTCTCAAATTTATATACTACATCATTCTCTGCTGCATCCTTAGATTTCTACATACATATCTATATTAATTGATATTGAACTCTGTGTCCTACAGAGACCAAATACAGGTATTTGAATACACAGTTGACATTCTAATTTTTCATCACTCATTACTTAACCCTCTAATACTAGTAAATGGTAAGGAAATGCTAACATCAGTTAAGTCTTAATATAAAAGCCAAGATTTTCTCCTCAGTAATTAGAATTCCTTGAAAATAAATATCTTTATTATATTTTAACTAATGACCCACAAATGTACCCTAGAAATTTCCATCTGTTTTATCTACTGATACGTGTTGAAAATCTTTCTGAAGTTCTTACTCATCTTACACATTCTGGGTACTATCATATCATTTTATATAAACTGTTATAAACTCATTTTCAATGATATTATGTTTGCAAGAGATAGTCTTGTAGGCTTCCAATGTTACCAAAGTCTCTTTGAAAAGAGTACTTACGGCAGATTAAGCTGGTGGACGATGAAATTTGATATGAGGGTGGATGTTGGTGAAGATGATGGGGATTTGTGTTGATCCAGCAGGGGGTGATGAAGTGATGGAAGCAGTCCTCTGGCTGAGGGTGCCTGAGTCTCATTAACGATGGAAGAACTGGAAAAGTCCTGTTGAACAGCTATCCATCAGTGCAGAGAGCAGTGTCCATCTTTGTCATGTTTGTGACTATGATGTTGAAGAACGATCCGGTAAACTCAAAACATTTTGTCTATCCACTGAACTCTGTCCATTGGTGTAAATGTCAGTCTTTAGAATCTTATTTAGATTAGTAGAATGAGTTAAACTGTTGAGATTCTGAAGCTAATAATGATGCATCCTGCATTCTATGCTCTGGTTTTGCACTAACCTTCGCTCCTGACCAGACTCGGATTCTTACATTGCCATGCACTGGTGACCATACTGGATTTTGCACCTGGTACTGGTTGGCCTTATGTGCCTGATTAAAAAGTGTCCATTAGTCCTCATTTTGTGCTGTGCTCTTTCACAGGGGTTCACCTCACTAGTGACTCTTGGTTAGATTTGTGTGTAAGCTCTGGCTGTTCCCCCCCACCACCTTTTTTTTTATTCCATTTTATGAAATAAAAATTAAACACATAGTACAACTTGAGAACTGGTAAATACTAGAATGAGCCTTTGTCATACCTTTTCAAGGTGATAGATATTAGAAGGCATGAGGCTAAATCTCCATGCACTACTGATTATAAAGCCTTAGTTTATCCATATTAATCCCCTAACTTAATTTACATACCTCTCAGTGAGTGAATCACTTCACCAGAACAAAAAAGCCTGTCTTTATTCAGGTGAAGTGCTGCAGGATTAGGGAGATAGTACTTTTGTCTAAGGCACAGGGCTGCAGTGTAGCAACCCACATTCCCCACAACTTCTTCTGACGCCTTCCATGGTCTGTTGGAGCCACTCGCTCTATGCAAATACAGATTGTGGCCCATCTCCAGGCCAGCCTGCACCCTCCGTGCCTGCTTTGGGGAGCTGCTTTGTAAGGCACCCCTGGGCTCACTCTGGTGGCATCTTATCAATTCAGCCCCAATGTGGGGCATAAATGATGTAGGGGCCCTCTGCACCTTAGGGAACCTCACCTAGAGTTCAACATAACATGCTGGCAGGAGTATAGTGTCTCAGCGTTTTGCAAGATGTGCACTTATTTTTACTTTGCTTCTCATCCCCAAGCATCTTTGTAGACACAGGGAGCAGTATTTTTACTCAGTCAATTTGAAATCTATATAACAAATCAAAAGGCGTAATGAGAAAAGTACCAAGTATGGTGAAGCTCTAAGTAAGAGAGTCTAGATACTGTGCAGTATAAGCAGTTGCCCTGTACTGAAGGGACAATGGCTAAGATATATTGTTAGAAATTAATTTAGTCAAATATACTAAATAGTGTTTGAGAAATTATATATGGTATTATAAGAACATATAAAGGATCTTTTCCATGCATCTCTGCTGATGCAGTATTTCAGAACTTCTGAAACAGCGTTGTGGTTGTGTAAACCATGAAAACTGGTTTGTGTGTCTTATTAGTAAAAAACCTTGATCTGTGTACATAGCAGGGTGAAGCAGAGTGTCATGACAGAATTGTTAACTTCAGGTTCCCTTCACCCACCTCCTAACAAGACAAGCTAACAAGTTGTCAAGGTTCTTCCCCCACTCTGAACTTTAGGGTACAGATGTGGGGACCTGCATGAAAAACCTCCTCAGCTTATCTTTACCAGCTTAGGTCAAAACTTCCCCAAGGTACAAAATATTACACCCGTTATCCTTGGACTGGCCGCTACCACCACCAAACTAATACTGGTTACTGGGGAAGAGCTGTTTGGACGCGTCCTTCCCCCCAAAATACTTCCCAAAACCTTGCACCCCAATTCCTGGACAAGGTTTGGTAAAAAGCCTCACCAATTTGCCTAGGTGACTACAGACCCAGACCCTTGGATCTTAAGAACAATGAACAATCCTCCCAACACTTGCACCCCCCTTTTCCTGGGAAATGTTGGATAAAAAGCCTCACCAATTTGCATAGGTGACCACAGACCCAAACCCTTGGATCTGAGAACAATGAAAAAGCATTCAGTTTCTTACAAGAAGACTTTTAATAAAAAAATAGAAGTAAATAGAAATAAAGAAATCCCCCCTGTAAAATCAGGATGGTAGATATCTTACAGGGTAATTAGATTCAAAAACATAGAGAACTCCTCTAGGCAAAACCTTAAGTTACAAAAAAGATACACAGACAGAAATAGTTATTCTATTCAGCACAATTCTTTTCTCAGCCATTTAAAGAAATCATCATCTAACACATACCTAGCTAGATTACTTACTAAAAGTTCTAAGGCTCCATTCCTGGTCTATCCCTGGCAGAAACCAGCATACAGACAGACCCAGACCCTTTGTTTCTCTCCCTCCTCCCAGCTTTTGAAAGTATCTTGTCTCCTCATTGGTCATTTTGGTCAGGTGCCAGCGAGGTTACCTTTAGCTTCTTAACCCTTTACAGGTGAGAGGAGCTTTCCCCTGGCCAGGAGGGATTTCAAAGGGGTTTACCCTTCCCTTTATATTTATGACACAAGTAAAAACCCATAGCCACAAAAAACAGACCAGTAAGAGAAAAGAAAAAAGAAAAAACACACCACCCATGGTGGAAGCCAGTGAAGTTAACAGCAGACCTAAATGGCATAAGTAAACAGATAATAGTAAGTTGTAGCAGGATAAGCAAAAATGTATTAGGTTATTGTGATTTATTTATGATAATATTTAGATACACAAATGAGGCAACTTAGTAAACTGAGTCTGCACAAAGTTATGGAACAATGGAGAACCTATAGACAGACAATAAGGGAGTGGAGAAGACGCAGAGGAAGAACATAGCAGAGACCAGAGATTTGAAAAGAGTCACCTTGACCCAGGAGAGGTAACTTCATCAGTTATGCTTTTTGCCTTTGTCTGTTTTCACATGTTGAAAAGTTCAGACTCAGCCCTGCAGCACCTCCTGCTGGTAGTTGTCAGGAATTAGCTCATCCAGCCACCAGAGCACCCTCTGCAGGCCAGTGATCCACCTTACCACCGGCCCCTCATGTCCCTCCCAAGACCCAGTGCCCCTTTCTCTGGGGTGCTGCCCCCCTGGCAGTACCCCCACACTCAGGTTCTAGGTCTCCCCACCCAGGGGAACCCCCACCTTCTAACCCCATCTCACCTCAGTCTGGGCTACTGCCAGTCCCCACTTAGCCCCTTGTATCAGGGGCAGACTGCACTGTATACGCCACTCATCACAGGCAAGGGGGTTCAGGACCTGCTGCCTCCACCTGCCCACAGGCTGCCCCTCTGCAACCCTCCACCTATTCAGCCTGTCACTTTCCAGGCCAGAGCTCCCAGCTCCTCTGGCCCTTCCCCAGCCCTGCTCCAATCTGGGTGTCCTGCTCAGCACCTTGCAGGCAGGCCCTTCTACCGCTACAGGTAGAGAGAGACTGAGTAGGTGCCTGGCTCACTGCCTCTTATAGGGGCCAGCTGGGCCTGATTGAGCTGGCCACAGCTGCAGCTGCTCCCTTAATCAGCCTGGGCTTTTCCCCACAGCCCCAGCCCTCTCCCAGGGCTGGCCTCAGCCCTGTCACATGTATATGTAATTCACCCCACTACACATGTATATGTAATTCACAAATAGCATTGTCTAAAACCCTACAAAATAAAAGCTAAAAAAACTGTGTAAACCTAAATTGAAGTGGATCTTGTTTTTCACCCAACAGGATGGAAATCTTCTGATACAATATTATAGACTATGCAATATTCCTGGGTGATGGGGGATAGGATAAGCAGAGACCAAGAATGTATTCAAAACTAAAATGCAATGGGAAATTGGTGGAATGTAAGTGATGACTTATAAATCATGGGTATGATTTGACATAAAATGTAATTAGTTAAAAGATAATGTGAGAAAATGGCACTAATCTAATCCCTGCTATAGTTTTCCCACGAGTTCCCCTTTTTGATGATGATAGTTCCTTAGCTAGAGACAATATAATTTTTGCTATTAATAGCCTAATCTAGTAATTTGCTTTAGCAGTGTTTATTCTCTGACTTCACTTGTTCTGTGGCCCTTCCTTTTGCATTTATCCACAAACCTTCACGGTGTGTCATTCAAGGTTTTCTGGATTCTCAAATAGCTGAACTAATATCTCAGAACACAACATACAACTGGGAATGGGACTGAGGTGCTAAGGAAATTAATGTTTTGGGGCTGGAGGTTATGTAGCCTAAAATGAGAGAGATGTTTGTCATTAGATATAGTAAGACTCTTTCCAATGTCTTTAAGACCCAGCTAAACCCTCTCTAAAAGGGACTAGCAGGATTTACAGATGTTAGCCCAGAGCTTTTTTTTTTTCCCCCAGTCTGATTTACCATGCTGTTAGGAATGTGAAAGTAGCTATCCCTTTATATAATCCATTTCTTTACAAAAGGAAATGTAAGTATCATGCTTACAGTACAAGGCCTGGCAAATCTTCAAGACCGTACCTTCTTTCAGATGCCAAGGCCTATATAGCAGTACAAAAAAGACTGTGTAAAGCTGAGATATAGTTGATGAATTTCTCATTGAAATGGACTGGCAAATTCTTAATAGTGGGACATAAATTGAAATTTTATAAAAAGGTCTATGCTCATTAAGGGAAAAATCTCACTCCAGAGTCCTGGCATATTAAACTCATCAGGCCAGCAATTTCAAAGAGGTCAGACACATAAGGCAGCTTTCACTGATACTAAGTAGCTTGCTTGCTTCTATGCTAAGGCTTCAGTTATTTTATATGGCTGAAGGTTGGTCAGAATGTTATAATGCTCACAAAGGAAACAGATTGGTTTTAATGACAATACCTTGGTATTGCAGGTGGCAACATCAATTCTGAAATTGCTTTGCAGTGCAAAAAGTCTAGTACATTTTTATGGAGTGCGCTGTGTGCATATTTTTGCAGAATACGAAGCAATATGCTGTTTCATTCCATGGGTGAGTGCTGGTGTCAAACAACAACCTTACAGAGGGGTAAAGGGAAAAGAGTCAATTTAAAGGTTTTAATCTACATCCTCACAGCTCTCCAGGGGACTGACCTTAAATACCCTCTCACTAGGTGCTTGTCATCTCTCATTACATTGCTATTAATACTGCCAATGGCTAGGGGAAAGGGGCCTAGCCTCTAGAGATCAGAGAAGCTATTTGAGCCTAGATCCTCAAAGGTATTTAGGCTCCTAACTTCCATTATTTTCCTTTGAGGATCTGGGCCTTAGGGCTTTTTTTTTTTAAACCCCTAATGGGAGATAGGAACTTGGCACTCATGAAAATCGTACTAGGTGCCTGTTTGCAACTTTAGGCATCTAAATACCTTTAAAAATCTGATCTCATTACTAGAAAAGGGTTCATTTGTTTTAGTTCTGTTTCCGGAATTAGGTAACATGTCTTTACAGAGCCATGAAAAACCGTGAGTGTACACACTGTGTTGTGTCCCTTGTCTTAATTACCTTTCTCAGTTGAAAGATTATAGTATAGATTTATAGAGGAAAAGATAAAGATGCTTTAAGAAAGGTCTGGAGACCGAAAGGTTAGTGATTCCATCTTATCAGTACATTAAAGAGTAAGGAGTCCAAAGTAGGTATTTTTGTTAGGAAGTAGGAAGGTTGGCTGACTGATCTTTATTCATGTCAAAAGGTGCCTCTTGTTAGTCAGCTGGGGAAAGAACAATTTCACCAGAGCCCTGAGCTGACCAGAACGCCAGTTTCTGTAAGAATATAAATGTAAATTCTGTTTGACCTGAAATGCATTTGCTAAATATATGATCTTTTAAACTTATTTTATTCTGGACCTGTTCTGTTTTTAGCACACTGGAGAAAAAGAATCTACTGAAATAGCTTAATTTGTTATGGTGTGTACTACATCAGAGCACACCCTCATGTCAAAACATAAGAATGGCCAAACTGGGTCAGAACAATGGCACATCTAACCCTGTATCCTGCCTTCTGACAGTGGTCAAGGCCAGATGCTTCAGAGGGAAGAAACAGAACAGTGCAATTGAGTGAACCATCCCCTTCGACTAGTATCAGTCAGAAACTTATGGACACCCGGAGCACGATGTTGCACCCATACCATCTTGGCTAATAGCCACTGATGGACCATCCTCCATGAACTTATCTAGTCATTTTTTAACTCAGTTATCCTTTTGTCATTCACAAAATCCCCTGGCAATGAGTTCCACAGGTTGACTGTGCACTGCATGAAGAAGTACTTCCTTCTTGTTTGTTTTTAAACCTTGTCATTGGGTGATACCTAGTTTTTGTGTTATGTGAAGAGGTATATAACACTTCCTTATTCACTTTCTCCACACTATTCGTGGTTTTATAGACCTCTATCATATCCCCCACTTACTAATTTCTTTTCCAAGCTGAACAGTACATCTTTTTTAATCATAGAATCATAGAATATCAGGGTTGGAAGGGACCTCAGGAGGTCATCTAGTCCAACCCTCTGCTCAAAGCAGGACCAATCCCCAACTAAATCATCCCAGCCAGGGCTTTGTTAAGCCTGATCTTAAAACACTCAAAGGAAGGAGATTCCACTACCTCCCTAGGTAACCCATTCCAGTGCTTCACCACCCTCCTAGTGAAAAAGTTTTTCCTAGTATCCAACCTAAACCGCCCCCACTGCAACTTGAGACCATTACTCCTTGTTCTGTCATCTGCTACCACTGAGAACAGCCTAGATCCATCCTCTTTGGAACCCCCTTTCAGGTAGTTGAAAGCAGCTATCAAATCCCCCCTCATTCTTCTCTTCCGCAGACTAAACAATCCCAGTTCCCTCAGACTTTCCTCATAAATCATAAATCTCTCATATGGAAGCTGTTCCATACCCCTAATAATTTTTGTTGCCCTTCTCTGTATCTTTTCCAATTCTAATATTTTTTTTGAGATGTAGTGACCAGAATTGCATGCAGTATTTAAGGTGTAGGCATACCATGGATTTATATAGTGGCATTGTGATATTTCTGTCTTTCTATCCCTCCCAATGGTTCCTAACATTCTGTTTTTTGAATGCAGCTGTAGATTGAGCAGATGTTTTCAGAGAACTATCCACAATGACTTCAAGATCTTTTTCTTAAGAACATAAGAACAGCTATACTGGGTCAGACCAAACGTCCATCTAGCCCAATATCCTGTCTTCTGACAGTGGCCAATGCCAGGTGTCCCAGAAGGAATGAACAGAACAGGTAATCATCAAGTGCCCATTCCCAGCTTCTGGCAAACAGAGACTAGGGACACCATCCCTGCCCATCCTGGCTAATAGCCGTTCTTGAGTGGTAACAACTAATTTACACCCCATCATTTCACATGTATCGTTGGGATTATGTTTTCCAGTGTGCATTACTTTGCATTTATCAACACTGAATTTCATCTGCCATTTTGTTGGCCAATCAATCACCCAGTTTAGTGAGATCCCTTTGTAACTCTTCTCAGTCTGCTTTGGACTTAACTATCTTGAGTAATTTTGTATAATCTACAAACTTTTCCACCTCACTCTTTACCCCTTTCTCCAGATCATTTATGAACCAGGACATAGCATTGCAGAGGTTCTTCTTCCCTAGTGCCCCCCTTTGTGTTCTGGTTCTGCAATAATCTGCTGCCTCTCTGGCCCAGTTGTCCATCCCGGTCAGTTCTCTGTCCAGTACCTTTCCACAGTTAACAGAAAACAAATTAATTTTGACCTCAAAATAGCCAGTTGGACATTAAATTCCATAATATAAACAGTAGTTCTTCCTGGAAACCCAATGCCAGTATTGTCAAATTTGAACCCCTGACTGGGCAAGATTACTTGGATTAGGGAAGGGAAACCCTGGCTTCACCTGAAACTGGCCCCTAGTAGAATCAGTCAGCCCTGTTTATCTGGCCTAGTGGGCTCTGATTTACCTCTGCCTGTTCCCAGGCCTTCTAGTTGCTGGAAGACCAACTCTCACTGGTTCTGCTGGCAGCTTATCATAGGCAGAGTGTGCCAAGGTGGCAGGGCATCCAGCAGGGAGTAGCAAATGCCCAGTACGCCCATCACAGTATTCATAGCAAAGGATTTTCTTTTTTCCCATTCTGGCTAGGATCACAGAAGTCAGTGCTCTTGATTTTATTGCTCCTTATCTTATATCATAGCTCTCATCTGAAGTTAACCACTGCATGATAAGATCTAGCCAATTTAGTTTAAAATATCAACTATGTCACTAAGTTAAAGATAACACTGCTATTTGATGACATTTAATGGTGCCATTAGAAAATAAAGTATTGAGTGCAGGAAAAGCCACCAGTTTTTGTCTTAAAATGTTCGCTCAATTCAAACGCAACATTTTGCTATGTTATGAGAAAATCTTCAAGCATTTCAAGGACGCCACTCTGAGCAAAGATAAGAATCTAATCTCTCAAGAAAAAGCAACAAACAGAGAAACAAAAAGCCAAGAGCATTGTTTGGTATATACTCTAATAAATGAGGGAGGTTTAAACAAGGTTATTATAAAGTAATGCACCATATTATTACACAGGTTTGTTTAGCCTGCATTTTAAAAATCTAGATACATTGCATGGGAATGTGTTGATTTCAATGAAATTTTCAATGGAAAAGTGTTGAAATATTGTTTTGACTTTTCATTTTGATAATGTTGAAACAATATGCAAATACTTTATTTTCATTTTATTTAGTGTCAACATTTATATAACTGTAATATTATAGTATACATACACCATATTCAAAATTTGATATTAATTTATGTTTTGACATTCTCAAATGTAAATGGTTCAGAATAGTTTTTCTTTAACAAAAATTCTATTCCATGGGAAATTTTAAAATTCCAAGTTTTTATTATTTTCAAAACTAAAAGAAATGATGAAATGTCAGAATTTCCTGACAGCAGAAATTATATTTTCTGACCAGCTGTATTTATGCACTTTAAGCTATGCATAATCATAAATACTTTTATCTAAGATTCAAGTGTTGTATTTGAATCATTGCTAATGAAAGTTGATGTACTGTTGAATGTATAGGTCCCTTAGTAAAAATGTAGAGATGGTCAGAAAAAAGAGATGAAGTTTTATAAACTACAAATATTATAAAGAAAAGGGAGGCCACTTTTTCCTTTCAGAATGAATGGGACATGCATGGCTTTATATTTTGCTCAGTCCATAAAAACACAGTTTAAGAAACTTTTTTATATTGAGCTCCTTATTCAACAAAATTTAAAACGTCTTTTATTTTGCATATATCTCTCATACAGCCCATGGATAAGTAAGGCCCCACATTCCATGAATGAAATCCCCTAATGCCTTTACAAAAAACACTCTGATAAAAAGGGAGGACAGTTTTGATTTTCCAAAAAAACCGAGTCCTTCATAACCTTGAAACAGTGTGATAGATCAAGATGATACTGACTTTTTACTTAGGTCCTGCTTTTGCAAAAGGAGCTGTATGAATAAGTGTTTATACCTGGGTAGGTTCTTTTTCAGGATTGAAGATGGATGAATCACTTTGAAAATGGTTCCATAATTCAGTGTAACAACCTCTCAGAAGCAGGACCGGCTCTAGGTTTTTTTGCTGCCCCAAGCAAAAAAATTGCTGCCCCGAGCTCAGGTGGGGCTGGGGCTCGCAGGCGGCACTGGAAGCGGAGGGAGTGATGTCACCTTCTCCCAGCGCCTGCAGGGGCTTTACCCTCTCCCGCGCCCGGCCGCACAGAGAATCCCCGATATACGGGGTGGCACAAAGCAGCGTAGCAGCCAGTGCGCAGATGAGGCTCCCTGACAGGACTCGCCGTCTCCTCCCCAGGTAGCGGCTGGGGTTTCCCCTTCCCGCTGTGGCCGGGGGCGCGGCGCCTTCACCCCATCTAAGTGGTGCAGCTCTGAGAGCGCAACTGCCCCCCCCAAAAAGGATGGCTGGAACGCCGCCCCTGGAAATGTGCCTCCCCAAGCACGTGCTTGCTTTGCTGGTGCCTAGAGCCGGTCCTGCTCAGAAGTAGTCACGTAGGAATTCAAGAGGGTTCCAGAGAAAATACTCTTAAAAATTATCCATTGTAGTAGAGAGGGATGTTCTTTTGCCTGAATTTTTAAACCAGCTTATAGAACAGAATAAAAAGAACCTCTATCTCAGGGAGTTTAAAGTTCTGCAAAAAGTTGCATTCCCTATCGAAATCCACAGGACTTTTTCCATAAAGGAAAAAAAATTGTTTGAATTTGAAAATGTTAAGAGAATGAGGTTTTTATTCTTGTCAGTAGAATTGTTACAGTGCAATGCAGCAGAACGATAATAATTACCGTAAACTGTTACCATTGTTCATTTATAATTTATATGTTTAAACTTTCATAAATCATATTACCTATACTGGAAGGATATAACTCAAGTTAATTAACTGACAAACTCACATTACTATATTTAACATCTCACCCTTTCTCCAAGATTGTAATGACACATTTCCCAAAAATAAATACATGAATAAAATAAATAAAAGGTTTCCTGACACAGTTAAAATCACCTTCTATATTTATTATCACTGTTAACATTAGCAAATCTCCCACATAGCGTGTTAACTTTTTTGTATATTTGAATCAACAGTAGTTTCACCTTTAATTAAGGTAGGTTTTGCAAAAGTTCTGACCCCTTTCTCATTGATCCTTTTAATCTTATCTTATTCCATGTCTTTTCTACTGACGCCTGGTGATTAATACTGCTACAGAAGTTTTACCAGCATGATTTCTTACATCTTCTAATAACCCTCTGAGCCTGAATATGCTTCCTTTTATAATCTATAAAATCCTGAAATTTTAATGAAAGTCTCATCTTACTCAATGCCTTTCTTCTTAATTTGACCACTATATAATAATCTTCATCCTGCCAGGGCACTGGAGGGTTGCTCTTTCTTCCCAGATGACACAGGAATAGCCATAGTAGTTGACTGATATATCAACAAAGGCTCCCGCACCATCAGTGGTAGTTTCCACAAAACCCCTCAAAGAGAGAGGGCAAAATGTAACCAGCTTGATTTCTTTTTTAAATTCTATGTTTCCCTAAAGTTTCTTTATCAGATGATAATATCAAAGAAGAAATATATATATGCACTCCCCATGATAATCATGCCCCTCTTTTGTGCATGTACATTTACCTAGGACCTGTTCTGCCACAATTACACAGGGGAGTACCTTCCTGTGTGTGTAGTCCCATTGAACGGAGGATGAAAACAGTCTGCTTTGGAAGAGATTGTTTTGCTCCCTTCCCCTCTCCTAGCCCCTTTTCTCTCTCACTTCTATGATTCTTTCCATCTCCTTCCCCATTACTGATAGAGGAGAGCATTTGTGAAACTTCTGTAACTCCTTCACCTGACCCAGTGATCTCTTCCTATCCTGTCTTCTGAATTCCCTTACCACACTCTTATCCCTCCCTTCTATTCCACCTCTCCTCAGTCTTCTCACACTACAAACATGCATCACTCTCCCCCCAATGTAAACAACAAAAAAGAACCAAAAACACTCTCGACCCCACTGGCCTCTTCCACTACTACTCCATCTCCTTTCTTCCTTTCATCTCCAAGCCCATTGAACATGGTGACTGCACTGCTGTCTGGAGTTCCTCTCCTCCAATCCATCTTCTGCCCCTGGCATGCCACTGCAGTGCTTCTCATCAAAACCTCCCTAGCCAAAGACAGCTGAAACCAGTACTCCACCATCAACTTATTGTCTGCCTTTGAGATTGTCAAAAATGATCCTTCTTCTTGATATCTTATCCTTCCTCAGGTTTTGTGACTGGCCACTCCTGGTTTTTCTCCTACATCTCTAATTACTCTTTCACTTGGAGGATCTTCCTCATCAGAACTCTGGGGGTCCTGACTGGTTCCCTGCTTTTTTTAAATCAAGCAAGGGAACAGGAAGTTGTCCATGCAATGGGCTTTCCCCAGCTTAGAACTGCCTCTCCTGCTGTACTTGCTCCTAGTGCCTGACTCTGATCTCCTGGTAACCTGACCCTGCCATCTCCTGCACCTGACTGTTTGCTCTCTGGTCTGTCTCAGACTCTGGCTTCCTGGTAAACCAATCCTGCCTGGCTCTTGATTCCTGCTCTGACCACTAGGTCAGACCACCCATATCCCGGTTGTGACATCTGTATCAACTACTGCGACCTCCTCATTTCTGTCCCTGACAAATACAATCTTGCTCCACTTATATCCATTCAAAATGCTGCTGCAAAGATCATGCTTCTGGATTGTTGCTTCAAACCATTCAGCCATTGCTCTGTGTCTCACCCCTGGTTCCCCTTCTCCACTACATCAAGCACAGGCTACTCATTCACTTTAAAGGCCTTTAATGCCACCTATCATCTCCTATAGAGACATCAACTCCCCCATCTTCTCTGCCAATTATGTTGGCTTTTGTGGAGAACGAATTATGTTGATCTGGAAATTGTTTGATAGGAGATGCAGTCATAGGAGAAGTGTTAAGAAAAATTATGTGATCAGATATGTTATAGGATGAAGACCAAAAAGAACACACACTTCTGGGTGCATAGACACAGAGGTTTGGACTCCTGGACATAACCCACTCCCCCCAGATTTTGGGGTTTGAATTTGAAGAATTGGCTCCTGTGAGGAGAGGAAGCACTGCTGGGCTCTTATATGCTTAGGCTGTCCCTATTAGAGTAAGAAGCAGCAAGGTCACTGGATACTCTTGTTATGTATTACACTGATCAATAAAAGTTTAGTATTTTGGCCATGCCTCCAACTCCTAGGTTTGACAAATCAGTGGGTTTTGAACATAACCTTTTTTCAAGGGCCTTGCACATAAGAATGACAAGAAAATCTCCTCAGAAGATTAGAGGGATACAAAGGCTGATTTGGTGAACTAGTGACTGAACTGTTGAAGGATATGTCCAGGAAGGGGCAGGTTATGACAGCCTCAATCACTTTTCTGTTAAATTTTCAAACATGCACCTTCTTGCTTTCTCCCGTGCTGCCACTCAAACATGGGCGTAGCTGCAAAGCTAACTGTGTCTTCCTTTAAATAATGAGGAGTCCAGTGGCACCTTAAAGACTAACAGATTTATTTGGGCATAAGCTTTCATGGTTGCTCTGAAGCTGTACATATTTGTGGTTGTCAATGTGGTCCTTTTCACAAATATTGAAATTCATGTATAAATTAAAAAAAGAGGGATTACTAGTAAAAATCATCAAACCTAGTACCCCACTCATCATTTATAATTAAGATAAGTTTTCTACCCCATTCTGATCAGTAACTTTCCTAACTTGCAATAAATTATGGCTACTGACATCTCCATAACAGCACCTTGTCCTGGAGTTTATGGAGGGCATTATTTAACTTGCTTTATTCAGAGGATTATAATATTTCTCTAATATACTGTTAAGGAGAGCTTGATACTGTTAGCTTCAATATCTTTTCCCACACTAATAATTATAAAGTAAATCCCTGATAAAATGAGGATTAAACTACTCCTCCCAATCATTAGTAACAAATGTGCATATTTTTGCTAATGTGTATACCAGTCATTAAGGGATGAAAAGAAAAGCTAGAGTGACATTGACAAGTAGACTTTAATCTCTCAATAATTTATATTTAATATGGATTGAAAACAGCTGGGACAAGGGAACTGTTAAAAAACATGAAAATCCTATTGTTTCAAACACTCAGTCTAATGCCTCTAATCAGGAAATAACTGACATGCAAATTCAGATCCAGTCACTTTGCCCCTTTACGTTGACTAAGGTGCAGATGAGACCAAAAGGGTATATTTTTAAAGAAGTAGTGGGGAACTATTTGCAGAGCTGGACCTGAAGATATTAGGAGACATGGGTGTAGTAGTTACTGTATGAAGCAGAGGTTATTACACCTTGCCCAGATGACGTATGTGATCAAACACTGAAATGCTGATTGTAACCATGACCAGCATGCCTCTGAAAATAATGAATTCCATTTCACCCTCATAATCAAAAATAGCCACAAACTCTCAAGGATTGGCAGCCATGAGGAAGGAGGAATGTAAAATATCTGTACCAGAAGCTGTGTCAGAGATGCTGGCTGGCCAAGAGGGTCACAGAAGAAAGAATGACACTTACCCCTGGAGGAAAAGTCTATTTTGAGGACAGGCTGCCCTAGAAAAAAGGGGAAGTAAGAGGTTTTTCATTGTATCTAACCCAAGGAATATTTACCTAGTTTAGCTGTTGCTGAATATAAAACTCTCTCTCTCTGAACGAAAAGCCTAATCAAAACCCTGGGAGAATAGACAGGCCTTGCAGTGTGCCTGAAAAATCAACAGATTTGAGCTTTGCTGAAATGCAGGGGGAAGCAAAGTTCAAATTCTGCAGGCTTTTCACTGAAACTGATTGACTGTGATCAATGTACTTAAAGCAATTAGTGCTGAAAATTTTTCAGACTAAAAAAATTTTTCTTTAGAGTTAAATTTACAGATATAATGAAAATGTGAGTGACTCAAAGCTAACTCCAGTGTTCTGGTATGGTACCAAATTTCACTGTCTACTTTTGACTCAGCTACCTCAGCATGAATCATATCAATTAATCCTAAACACATAAGAATATTCCCCAAACGAGTAATGACTACTTAACAGTAACAAACTCAATTCACTGGCTAGGAAACATGGTTCCAGAAAATACACATTTTGAGGCCCTCACTGATCTCCATATGAATGACAGCCATATAAAATGTTATAATTCCAGTCCTGACTGCCTCATAAAATACTCCCTTCTTAAGAACATACGAATGGCCACGCTGGGTGAGATCCAAGGTCCATCTAGCCCAGTATTCTGTCTTCTAAGAGTGGTCAATGCCAGGTGCTTCAAAGGGAATAAACAGAACAGGTAACGAAGTGACCCATCCCCTGTCGTTCACCCCCATCTTCTGGCAGTCAGAGGCTTCTTAAAATAGAACGTATAATTATTAAATAAGAGAACCCGAGAACTGATGTCAGAATTGATGTCAGAATTTAGAGAATCCACTGTAAATTTCAAGGGCTCATATATCTGACTTCTATTGCATATGAGAAAATGTACTTTGTGCATCGTCATAGTTCATAAACAGTGCACTTAAAACATGACATAAAGTTAGGCTGAACAAAACTGGATTTTTTTATAGGAAGAGGGAAAGACATAGATAGGCATATGGGTTCTGTTTAGATTGTGTAGATACTATGGCCAGATTTTTTTTTAAAAAAAGTACCTTTATGTGGCCATCTTGTGAGGAGAACAATAAAGTAAGTCAGCACAGGTAATCAATTGAAGGAGGAATGAAAAATTAGAGGGATTTGAAAAAGACGTGCTTTATTTCAATGTGCAATTAATCACAGGGAATTAGATTGTGCTCCCCCATGGGCATCCTGGAGAGAGAGGAAAATCTGAGACAACACGGCTCATATAACTACACAAATTAGATTGATCGTTCCTCGGATAAAGAAGGATAGTTCAGATGACTTCAGTAAAGCCCTAGAAGTATACTTCTACAATAATCTTCTCCACACTCTGAGATCTATACCTTAAACAGATCTGTGAGTCTGTAAATAGGGAGTACAGTTGCTGAATGTCCCATGCCTGGAGCTCTGGGGAGTGTGATTCCCCCTTCCCCATTTTCTCTGCACAAACATACAGGTGTTTTTTTTTTCCTTTTAAAAATGAAATTGAGCATTTAATAGATTTGTTTATTTATTTAAAACAAAGGAAAATTAAATGCCAAAAAAATGATATGCCAAAAAAAATGAAACCTTGTTTGCAAATTTACGCACACAAAGTTATGGTTAACAAGGAAACTGGTGATATTGCAGGTAAATATTAAGGTAAACATTTAACATCATACAGAGTAATGAAATATTTCATGTGCACATTAGGTCTGAGTTTTGATTGCTCCAGAGCTCATTGTGTTTGAATATCATACTTTTGTGCATATAAATTCTCAACCCTAACATTGCCTTAACATTCCCCCCCCCCACTCCGTTGTACAGAGAGAAGTGACTGCATTAGAATTCCAGCCTCTTAAATTGGACAGAGAAAAACGTCTATAGTCAGTTATCTGTGCTTGTAAAGAAGATTAGGTACTTTTGGAAAGCATTTCATTAACAAGTTCCCGGAGAATAAAGATCATAGTGATTTAAACTTCAAAAGAATCTTAAATACATTGGGAAAATATATTTTACAATATCAACTAAATTATTGAGAGGAGTACTAATGCTAGTCATCTAGCAATCCTATTTAGTGAGTCATTTATTTTTAAAATGACTTTACAAAGTAAACTTACACCTGTGATCTCAAAACAGAATATTTTGAGGAAAAATTTGGAGTTATAAATTATGCATGACATATAAAGCTATGGTCATGGGCAGGGGGGAATCCTTATACTGTCAATTATTAAAGTATTTTACTTTTATATTGTTAAAAAAGATGTAATGCTGATGCATCTTTTATGCTGATATTAAGGTGCCATATCAAAAATATTCATACTGCTAGGGGCTTTTTTAAATTACACTTTGTCACACATGTTCAGACCATTTGCTGGCTGAATCAAGTGGCAAAATATGCTTAAGTTGCAATGGAGACAAGAAATAGCCTGTTTTAATAATTAAAAGGATCAGACCTCATTCACCTCATGTCAAATTAAAAGAGAGGGGGAAAACCACAGTTTTCTTATTTATTCATGAAGTGTTGTGTAATTTGGTTGTCAGAATGTGGTCAAACAGCATGGATATTGCTATTTCACTGCCAGTAGCAGTTTTGCCTTGAGGGGGGCATCTGTGGAACTGCCTTGAACAGAAAATATATTAAATAAAATCCAGTTACAATAAAATACATTTAACTGCAGGCTAATTGCACTGACAGCAGTTAAATTAACAGCACTCCACTCCTCATCATCCATGCCCATTCACTCTAGTACCAGGTAGCTGGCCCACAAGGAGGACACCTGCAGCTCTGAGAACCATCTGGTAACCCCAACACAGATCTGAGGGGCATTTTCAAGAATGCTTCAAGTTAAATATTGTGTGCATATCTCTATAGCAGCTCTGCTTTTTTAACTATAGTAGTGGTGGGGTGGGTGAACTCATAACAATGCAGATACCCAGGGGTAAAGTTAAAGACACCTTCAGAATCTTTATTCCGAATAGTCTCATTTTGGTAGGGTTAAAACATCAGTCTTCACATTCAATGGATGCTTGTTTCTGCCTTCACTTCCATTGGTTTTGTCAAGCAAGCAAAGAAAAAGAGGTGGTGGTGAGGGGGATAGACAGGATTATTTTAAAAATGCCACTCCAAGAGCTCCATAAAGGGAGATTTATGGGTAGCACGGCTTGGGAGCTAAAGAACTTGTTTCCATGGACTGTTCCTAGTTAAGGGTCAAATCCTGACCCAGAGTCAAAATGGATTGCAGTAGCTACATGGAGATGCATAGATCAGCCAGCCTGAGCACTGACCAACCCTCAAGATGGTCACGCTAATTCATAAGCAGACCTATTCCCCCTCAAAAAGCAGCAGGCACAGTGCTGTGCTGATTGGGGTTTATGGGGATATGCATGTAAATGAATATTTTCCCCTACTCTCACACACCCAAGAGCTACAGGTGTTCCCTTGAATTTGAGGAGTGTACATACCTCAGAATGTGATCGAGCTAATTGCAAGCATATTATGTGCAATCAGACACTATGGATTAATGAAGTAGAACACCGCATAGTTACGGGGTAATTTGGAGACAGGCTTTCAGAAGCAAGATCATAACTACTGTCAGTTTTGTTAATCAGAATGGGAGGAGGGCAGGAAAACGTAAATAATGAGAATGAGAGAAGATATGTGGATGGACAGCCTTGAGTCTAGATGCCTCTGATATTAAAAGTTTATTGAAAGGAAAACTGATGATTTAGTAGGGGTCATTGAGACCTATGTGTTTTGTAGAGTTGATTATAAAAAGTTTAGATAATAGAGTGTACTTGGGAGCAGTTCTCTGGAGCGATCCTGGGAGAGATGTTTTTCCTGATATCTTTACTCCCCGGCAGGGAGGCATTTGGCCAGCCCTGACCCGTCATTGATTACTCAATACCATCTCAGAATATAGGCAAATATCTGGAATGTTCTAATCCTATTATTATGTCTCTATGTGCTTAAATCTAATAAACTGGTGTTAGACAAGAACATGCTTGCGTGCATTTAATCCTTGATCTAACAAAATTGCTGAGTTCTTATTGATTTATTCCTAACACCACCTGAAGTGAAATAGTCCAGTTGCCCCTGTTGCAGGTTCTGAAAACCCCAGGTAACATATGTATCCCACTTCGTCCATCTGATCTGTCTCTGTAAAAGAGATTTCAGCAGCCCTAGAGCTATAATAATCCATGCACAAATTCAGGGAAGTAGAGAACCAAGACTTCAAGCGGGGGGTGTTCAGATTCTCCTGATTGTGTAAGGGGGAGGGCTCTTCAGCCCAGTAGCTTTCATATGTTCTCACAAAGTAAGGGCTATCACTGTGGGCTTCATAATCCATTCAGTATCTCTAGGGTATCAGAAAGTCATTATCTAGCCACATAGTTACATGGCCCCCATCATTGTAGTACCTGAGCATCTCACAAACATCAATCAGTTTATCCTTACAACACTTGTGTGAGGTTGCCATGTTTTGGGGTTCGACCCAGATCTGTGAGAGGTTGTGTCACCATTTGTCCTGTAACTTTGAGTGCCTTAAAATGCTTTCCTGCTGTAGCTTTCAGTGCTCCCAGGCAGCATTCAAGCATGCACTGAATGGCTCTGAGTTGAGCAGCCTCTGACTCCAGCAGCCTGCTTGTTACACTACAGCTATGTTCTGGGCTCGTGTTACTATTAAGACAAACACAGTACTGGGTTGATTTACAAGAAAAGTAAAATAACTTTATTTAATCAAACTGAGTTTAAGAATAAGGGAGAAAGTCAGAAATGGTTATAAATGAATAAAAGTAAAAACCACTTTCTAGTGTAACACTTAACAAAACTACGGTCTTGGTTCAAGGTAAGATTCTTACCACACCTCCTTCCAGCAAGATGGCTGACCATCCACTTTCTCCAAAGTTTCGGTCCCTTTGTCTTCTTAGATGAAAGATAACTTGGGGTTCTTTGCCCCTCTCTTTCATAGTCCAGTGAACTTTTTAAATGTATCCTTCTTGAAGTCCAGTGCCCCAGTGGTGAGAAAAGCTGCTATGAAATCTGATGGAGAAGGTTCCGTGCTGGTTTCTTCCCCGCTCGTGCTTTCTACAATGCAGATTGATCTGTCCTGCAGCGTCCGATATACCAATGAATGGCCACTTGTCTGTGATTGAATGGAAGAAATCTGTAAGCCCACTCCCCAGACATGTCTGGTTTAGACACATGTTAGTCCCATATTCCCATCATATTTGAACAGTCCTTTGGGCATTTACCATACATACACCACGGCAAGAATATTAATGATCAGTGTGTTATTGGTTTTGTTACGAATTACACCTGAGAGGACACGCACACAACTGCTGCGAATTATACCTTGTAGGACATGCACACAAATGCTACGAATTACACCTGGTAGGACATGCACACAAATGCTGCGAATTATACCTGATAGGACACGCACACAAATGCTACGAATTACACCTGGTAGGACACGCAAACAAATGCTACGAATTACACCTGGTAGGACACGCACACAACTGCTGCGAATTATACCTGATAGATTACGCACAGTTCGAATCGAGGCTGAGGCACATAAACAAAGTCCACAATTGCAGAGTTCCCAAAAGACACTAAGTTTATTACGCTCGAGCGTGGTGCCCCCCTGCTAGCCAGGAGGGGACCCTGAATATAGATTATACAAAGGTTATATACATTTTAGTAAATCACGTTGCCCTCGTGCATTGGAAACCTTAGCCAATAAACAAACCCTTGTCTTATCTACCACCTATCCCTGCTTGGTGCATTCCTCATGCTATACCAGTATGTTAATTACACAGCATGGTCCTAAAGCCATGCATCAGTAACCTTTATTGTCAGGATGGGAGGCCTCACATCAAGGCCAAGAGACAGGGAGTTAGAGACTGACAAAAACCAGATACTGGGAGTCAAGGAGGCTGGAGACAAGGAGGAGGATTTTCACAGGGATTCAGTATCTAAGGATCACTCCTCCTGGTGTATGATGTGCTGGCATTTAAACAATGGTGGGCCCCAAATCAAAATGGAGTCACATGTGCTAACTTTTCCTTAACAGTTTTCCAATGATGCCTTACATAACACCTATTAGATACGAGTAGAACATAAGTTGGAGTTGCACTGGAGGACACTGAACTGGTCAGGCCAGCTCAAACTCACTAATACCAGTGAACCCCTTGCCCTTTGGCACTGGGATGCTTTTAGGGTCACAGAGGTAAGGAAGCTATACTCCTTTTTCAGCTAGGAAACTGAAGCCAAGAGAAATTAAGGGACTTGAATGTCTGCTGCAGAGCCAGTATCTGAATGTAGCCCTTTCGCATTCAAGTCCAGTGCCTTAACCACATGATTTTCTATCCTGTACTTGCTCAGTGTCTCACTTAATATCAGCATTGACTGTTATATATGTTATGAGACTAGCATATAAAATGTAGTACCAGAATATATGTGTGTGCATGTGTATATACTTAGTTTATATAAAGATTGCTCTCTACTGGCATATGAGAATAGCATTTGTTGTATAGTTTGTTGTATGTTCAGTAAAGTTATTATTACAGCTGGTTGGAAATTTTCCTACCTAAATGATTTTTCAATAGAAAATGCAGTTTCCACAAAATCACAATCTTCTGATTTTTCCATTAGGAAAATGTAAACCAAATTTTGCATTCAGGTCATTTTAACCCAGTTTTGAATATTTCAGTTTGTTGAACTAACCCAAAATGTTTTGGTTTGAGTAATTACAGCATTAACATGGATCTCTCTAGTGTGTTTTATTGCCTCACGGGAGTTGTATTTGGGATGTCTGATATGTTCACTTTCTCCTACTAGCTGAAATCCCTGACTGGTCTCCATCTGCCATCATGAAATGCAGTCTCCTCTCTGAATGAGTCACTTGATGCACCACGGGAGTCACATGATTGCAGGTATATCATGGCAGATGTAGTTTGGCCAGACAGCCTGGGCAATTAAGGAGAACAGGAACACAAGGACCCTGAACTACAACTCTCATGAGGCAATGCGGCATAACAGGGAGATGCAATTTCATGTTGAACTGACACAAAATCAAACATTTCTGGTCAGTTTAACTAAGTGAAATGAAATGTCAAAATGTTTTGTTTCCATTGAAAATTAAACCAAATGTTGAAATACTGGAATTTTCCATGGGATGGAATTCTTAATGTGCCCAGATTATTGCTTCCAGACATAAGAAGTTTTGTTTTCAAAGCAATGATGTATTTTAGGTGAGTGAAAAAGAAATAATATTAATTTCAAAAATTTTCAAAACTATGACAGTTTTTTGCATGGCCGATTTGCATACAAAGTGGTGTATCATTATAATCGAGCCATGTCCTATAAATGTATTGGCAAAGAGGCTCCCTTCACATATCATATAAGTGGTAATTTAGTCTCCAGTCCTCCAAAATAACTAAGAGATGCTTAATTTGTTTATCCTTAGACCCAATTGGCATAGTTATATCTAAAGCTCAAAAACAGGCTCCCAATTCTACACACACAAAAACTGAAGATTTGGGAAAAAAAGTTCGTCCTGTATCAGGATGAAGATCTAAAACTTTATTTTTTTGCAGAACTGGGAGTTTGTTTTGTTTTCCTGTCCAAAACACTGAACTATTCTCTGAAGTGGGAAGATTTGGGTGTTTCTGAAATGAGATCTGATCCCCGGGTTCCCCAGCTATGTGGTAGTCTGCCAGGCGGGCTGCCTTGGAGCCAATGGGGAGCCCCAGCTCTATGACAGCTCATCTGATGAGCTGCTGATGGAAGAACATTCCACTGAAATCATTCTCACCAGCACTAATCACATCATAGATTCAGTACTGTGCAGCCCAAACTACAGGCACTAAATCCAGGACCAGATTTTCAGAAGTGCTCAGCACCCAGAAACTCCCACTGAAAACAACTGTTTAGTTGTCTAACTGGAAGCTGTTAGTTTCTAAGCTCTTTTGAAAATCTGGTCTCCCATAGTTTTAATGCTGGCCTGTAATCATAATATTATTATTTCGTACAGGAGTACTCAGTGGAATGAGAATAAGAGCACATTGTGCGAAGGACACTACACGAGCAAGAAACAGTTCTTCCCCTGAAGAGTTTACAGTGGAAATAGGCATGACGGGCATGGGTGAGAGTAGAAAAAGAGGTGCAGATAATGAAGTGACATGACTAAGGTCACACAGAATGTCAGTGGAAGAGCTAGAAATAGAATCCAGTTCTCCAGCCTCCTTGTTCAGTGTCCTAACCACAAGTCATGGAAAAATTTTACGTGATATGCACTCAGCCCCCCAAAAATCTTAACTCCCTGACCCATGAGCCCCTACACCCACCCCCTCCTAGAATCCCCTTTCACTGTCCCCTCCCAGGAGCCTCTGCTACCCCCACCTCCAGTTCCCACTCCTTAACTCTCCCTGCTTCTAAGCCTTGCGTCAGTCCTGCATTCTGACACCAAGAAGAACAGGGACCTCTGCTGCCACATTGTCACATGGGGGTTACAAAACAATTCAGGTTTGGCCCTGTGGCCCCTCCATCATGATAGGGGAGCCAAAATTGAGTGAGTGGTGTTGCAACCTAGCACATGGGTTGTTGCAGTGCTGTTCAATTTTGGCCCAACTGCCTCCCCATCATAATGGGGGGCTTACCGGGGCCAAAATTGAGCAGTGATGTGACACCTTCTCCTCTCCTCCCTATTCACCAAGTCACAATGCCACTTACCCCATTCATTCAACGTTGGCTCTGCCATTCCCCTCTCATGACACAGGGGCCGAGAGGCCAAACCTGAATCAGCCGTGGGAGGCCTCTTTCTGCCTGGGGAATTCCACCAATATAGCCTTGAGCAGTCACGAGCATCCAGGAATGGTACACACCACGCGTAAAGTGTGTACAGCTCTGGGCACCACTGCTATCCACTAGGCCACACTGTCAGACCAAAGGTCCATGTAGCCCAGTATCCTGTCTTCTGAAAGTGGCCAATGCCAGATGCCCCAGAGGGAATGAACAGAACAGGTAATCACCAAGTGATCCATCCCCTGTCACCCATTCCCAGCTTCCCTGGCAAACAGAGGCTAGGGACACCATCCCTGCCCATCCTGGCTAAGAGCCATTGATGGACCTATCTTCCATGAATTTATCCAGTTCTTTTTTGAAACCTGTTATAGTCTTGGCCTTCACAACAGCCTTAGGTCTTGCCCTTCCATAACAGAACTGGGGCATCAAATACTAGAGGGTGTGTAATACTGTTCTCTTGACAAGCTTATGGAACAAGTTCAAAAGTCTTACTGAGAACTACTATTATTTGACAAAACAATCTTCCACAGAAACCTATTTTCTGAAGAATGCAGCAAATATGCAATAAACATGGAACTGAATATTGCTCAGATCCATGATTCCAAATCTCAGATCTCACTATAATTTAGCATTCTGGTGAATGGGGCCTTGATTTCTAACTTGGACACACCCAGGTGGATGAAGTAACTGCAGAACAAATTCACATTTTCATAACAGGAAACAACCAGCCCATTTTCAAAGATGTGAGTGCTCGTTACGTTCATTTATGGCTCCAGTATTTCAGTCAGAGCACATGTGGGGCCTTCCTTTTATTAAAAAAATAAACAAAACCCAATATGAAACCACTTCTGTCAGCTTTTTAATGATATTTTGATGGGTTTCCAGGAATAAAGTTACACTGTAATCATGTATCATGAAACAATGAAATTAAACTCTCACCCGAGGATCAACCAAATCACAGATGAGTTTGCTGAACAAGAAATTAATTTTGGGAACATTTATTTTCAGGTTCCCTCTCCAAGCCTTTAAGTGTTAGTTGCTTTTTCCATTTAAAATTGACTTTCTTCATTTTCCCGTGTAAGTTTCCCCTTAGATACTTTTACAGGCTTTGGCAGGTGTAGAATACTCAAGGCTTCCATGTGAAATGCTTGATGAGTTTCTTAGTTGCACTTGCCATAGGCATTAGTAAAATACTCATTGCTCTTTACATTGTCTCCAGTTCATTTGCTGCGTATGCTCCACAGGAGAGAAGTGAATCCTGTCTCTACACTGTTGTATCTGATCCTGTTTCAACTGCAGTCAATGTCAAAGCTCACTTTGATTACAACTGGTGTGGAATTGAGCCTCTTGGCCTTCTGAGTATTCAGTAATGTAAAAGCTTAAAGTCCCTGTCCCCTGTGATGGGGTATGTTGCCTGTTCCCTGGAATCAGGCCACAAAATAACCACAAACAGAAAGTTTGAATTAAAGCAGTACTGAGGGCCAGTATACTACCCACCTGGGCCTTGAGAGCACTCTGAACACTGAGGCTGGAGTTCTGAAGAAGAAACCACTCCAACGCCTATGCTTATAGATAGATTTAGAGACCACCAAGGATAGGGGTCTAGTATACAAAACACAGGGGCCTGGCCTCCACTTTCTCAGGATCTGGGTGTTGCATACAAAGCAGATGGGCCTTGTTGTCTGACCTCCACTTTCCCAGGAGCTTCCAGATCTTTAACCCATTCCTGCCTGGGTGATGATGAAAAAAAGAGAGAAAGAGAGAGAGAGAGAGATCCTCTATACAGCAAATCAGTACAAAGTGGGAAATACCCTCCATTAAGGTTAATGCTTGAAATATGGAAGTTTGGAAAATATGTATCTTCCAGTGAGGTCAACAGTGTTGGCAGTTTAATTTTTAAAACATTACAAGAACATTCACTCTGGCTTGTACCTGCATTGCTCCAGAACAGAAGCCCTCAGAGGGTAACTTTGAAAAGTGCCCTTGTTACCTTATTCTCCTGGGCCCAAGATTGCACTACAATTGTTTCTCAGTTGCCAACAGCACTGAAATATGTGTTTTCTCTTTCACCATACAAAACATGTATCTTCAAAATAACATACATTGTATTAATAGTGCCAAAGACTTTAGTTATTTCATGTCAGTCACAAATTTTCTAAAAAGCATTTAATTCTTTTTACTTAAGAATAGTGTTATACCTAGTCAAAGAGCTGGAGGACAACGTAAAGTATTTAATTAACATATTGCCTTTTGCATGGAATCTATAATATCTGAGCACACCGCATATGCGAATTAATTTATACATAGCATCTCTCTGAAGGAGCAAAGTGTTGTTCCCACTTTACATGAGGAATTGAAGCTCAAGGACACAGGAAAAGGGTCAATGGCAGAACCAGAATTACAACTGAGCAGCCTTGGATGAGATCCTCAGATCCCATCTGACCCCTTTCTGTAAAAGGGCATTAAAAGCCTTGATTCCACCATTTCAGGCACGGTGGAAGATAGCTATAAGGCTGCCTTCTGAGGACCCAATTGTAAGCCTTAGTATACAGTGCATAGCTAGGGTGGCAGGGGTTTTCCAGGCAGCACAAAGCACTACAGGATCTCAGGCAGTGCCCATAGTGCAATTCAGAAAGGCTGTGTGACATTCTGGGATGGAATTCAGACCAGTGAGAGGTTGTGTCATCATTTCTATTTTAACCCTGAGTACCACAAAATGATTCTGCTACTTGTGGGTCCTTACCCAGAATGTACAGACGGCCAGGAGCCAGTATGCACTTCTGTTCAGTATGCCGTTGTGATATTATCTGATTAAAATATTACCATATAGCTCATTGTTGCAACCACTGTTATATATTTGCAACAAATCTTGTACAAAATGTGGTATGTAACATGTTTATGAAAAGGTTATGTTTTGCTGGTTATGATTATGCGATATGCATGCAAGTATCATTTTTGTATTTGAAGTTTTGCATATTGGCACTTTACCTGGATTTCAAATGTTTGCTCCCGGGGCAACGCCCACAAGTTAGTTAGCTAGCACATCTCAGAGGGACTATTCAAATTGAGTGGCCCATTGAAAGGACACTTAACTCACAACGGATCATGGGAGACACCCATCTACACTGAATGGACTGTCCTGTAAACATTCTGTCTGGAGTATAGGTAATGGGTTCCTGCAATGACTCAGTGAAATCTGACATGGACATGTGACTTGCCCGTGTGACTCCAAACTCCCATCTTTTACCTGTAATATTCCACTAGCTGTGCTGAGGTTTTTGTTTAAAACAATGGGTTTCCCTCCACATAGGCCCTGGAAACATCTCCATTTTACCTCTTTCCTGCCCAAGCCTCTGGACTATGGACTTATACTAATGGGAGCATTCTAACCAAGGGACTGAGGACCTTCCAGTGATTTGGAAGGAACCAGAGACTTATCAAGCCAGCAGTTTATTCCATCACTGCCACAAGCCTGAACCAAGAACTTTGCAATGGTTGTATGTATTTGATTCCTTTAACCGATTTTAACTCTCACCTTTCTTTCTTTCTTCTTATGAATAAACCTTTAGATTTTAGATACTAAAGGATTAGCATCAGTGTGATTTTTGGGTAAGATCTGACTTATATATTGACCTAGGTGTGTGGCTGGTCCTTTGGGATCAGAAGAACCTTTTATTTGATGAGACTGGTTGTAAAGAACCACTCACCTTTAAATCCAGTGTTTTTGGTGATGATATAAGAACTAGAATGCTTTTATGACTTGTTAGCCCATGTGGTGAAACAGAAGCTTACTTTTGTTGCTGGTTTGGTATATCTTATGGAAGAATAACCATCAGTTTTGGGTTGTGTTTGTGTAACGCCAACAGACTCTGGTCGTCGGTCGGCAGGATCGAACCTGGGAGCTCTGGAGCTTAGTGTGTGAGCCTCTACAGCATGAGCTAAAAGCCATCTGGCTCTTAGCTTAGGCTACAGAACAGACTCATTTTATCTCTCTCTAAGTGGTCTCAGAGCCACTAGATGGGACAGAACACCACACCCACAAGGTGTGTGAGTTACATTTGTCCTGTTTCTCAGTAGTTTGTCCTCAGTTTGGCATTCTCAGTTGTGACCCACTGAGGCACAGTTACAGCCATACCATTCTGATTGCACCACTTTGAACCCAACAGTCTGCCAGCAGTTGTCACAGACACATTTTTGTCTTTACAAGACTTGGTTAATGCTAGCAAGTAACCCCAATGCACCCTCAGTCCCCAGACCCTTGTGCTATGATATGTCCAGCCCTCTCCTTCAACATTTAGAGGAATAGCATAAACCATTTTCTCCTTTAAGGAGACAAAACACACCAGTTTGCTCCATTAATTGTAGTTGACATCCTCTTTAGTGCAAACACAGGACTGTTGGTTTGGATTAGTAGTAAAACAAGTTTATTAACAAAAGAAGATAGGATTTTAAGTGAACTCAAGTATAGGAGATAAAGTTAGAAAGGGTTACAAGCAAATAAAGTGAAAACACAGCTTAATGTCTAAAACTTAATCTAGCAAGATACAGATGTTGTTCAAGTTGGTTTCTCTCACCAGTCATTCTTCTTCCCAGCTGTCAAGGTTCCTCCCCCACTCTGAACTCTAGGGTACAGATGTGGGGACCTGCATGAAAAACCTCCTCAGCTTATCTTTACCAGCTTAGGTCAAAAACTTCCCCAAGGTACAAAATATTCCACCCGTTGTCCTTGGACTGGCCGCTACCACCACCAAACTAATACTGGTTACTGGGGAAGAGCTGTTTGGATGCGTCCTTCCCCCCAAAATACTTCCCAAAACCTTGCACCCCAATTCCTGGACAAGGTTTGGTAAAAAGCCTCACCAATTTGCCTAGGTGACTACAGACCCAGACCCTTGGATCTTAAGAACAATGAATAATCCTCCCAACACTTGCACCCCCCCTTTCCTGGGAAATGTTGGATAAAAAGCCTCACCAATTTGCATAGGTGACCACAGACCCAAACCCTTGGATCTGAGAACAATGAAAAAGCATTCAGTTTTTTACAAGAAGACTTTTAATAAAAAATAGAAGTAAATAGAAATAAAGAAATCCCCCCTGTAAAATCAGGATGGTAGATATCTTACAGGGTAATTAGATTAAAAAACATAGAGAACCCCTCTAGGCAAAACCTTAAGTTACAAAAAAGATACACAGACAGAAATAGTTATTCTATTCAGCACAATTCTTTTCTCAGCCATTTAAAGAAATCATAATCTAACACATACCTAGCTAGATTACTTACTAAAAGTTCTAAGACTCCATTCCTGGTCTATCCCCGGCCAAGACGACTACAGACAGACACAGACCCTTTGTTTCTCTCCCTCCTCCCAGCTTTTGAAAGTATCTTGTCTCCTCATTGGTCATTTTGGTCAGGTGCCAGCGAGGTTACCTTTAGCTTCTTAACCCTTTACAGGTGAGAGGAGCTTTCCCCTGGCCAGGAGGGATTTCAAAGGGGTTTACCCTTCCCTTTATATTTATGACACCAGCCATGGCTGACTTTCCCTCAGTCAGGACCTTCCACAAAAGTACAAGGTGCTGGCTTCCCTTATCTTGTTAGGTGAAAGACCTTTGCCTAAGCAAGTTTCTCACCTATATTCAGTTCCTGAGATTTCAACGCCCACCCCCTTTGGTTGAAGGACCCATCTTCCTTAGCTTGAGCGGGCTCTGTTCCCTTGTGTCTGTCTAATGATGGCTGCCTAAAATGGTTTCTGTCCTTGCATGTATCTCCCAAAGTGCAATGACCTTGCTTCAAGAGGCAGGAAGCCCTCCTGTGTGCCCAGTTTGCTGTGTCCACCAGGAAGCTGACCTCATGATGTTTTTCCCTTCCTATGAGCTTCCCATCTCTCTGGATGTAAATGGGGCTTCCGTTGTTTTGATTCTACCCTGCTTAATTTACATATGAGACAGGTAAATAGCTGCTCCTCCTCCTGTCTGGGCAGGAACTGTTCCTTCCTTTGTTGAGCCACACACTTTAAAATATTATATGAATGAGTATTCATAATTCCTCTTGTAGTGTTAATATGCACATTTCAAAATGCTATTAATCACCAGTGTGTTACAGGCATTCATAAAAGACCTCCCCCCCTCGTCTTTATAGCTCAAATTAAATTTCTCTTCCCTGCTGGGGTGTAGCCACACTGTCTCTTCCCACCTGCTCGTTACCTGGATAGTTTGGTTTATCTGATATATAAATACATTCTCATTGTCTTTCAAAGTACTTTGAAAGTAAGTGCCCCATGGAGAAATCACATTCCTTTGTTTATGGTGTGTGTTTGACTGGCAAACACATTTTAAGACTTATAATTTCAGTTTATGTCCACAACTTTTCATCAGTTGCTTGCACCTACATTACACAATGATATTAATAGCCAATGAGTTATGGTCTTTCCAATGACATATTACATGATACCTTTTAGATACAGATTGTAACAACAGTGAGCTGGGGTACACTGAGCTGGTCAGGCCAGCTGAAACTCATTGCTAGATATCAGAGTGTCCCTTGCCCTCTGCCCTTGGCTGTTCTTAATGTCACAGGATGCTATAACTGAGATGGGCCCACAGAGCTGTCCAAGTTACAGTGAAGGCCTTTCCAGTCCCTAGAGCAGCCCAGGACTGGGAGGGCACAAAGCTGTCCATCCTTCCTAGGCCATGAGTTCTTTGCTGCTGGCTTTTCAGGCAAAGCAAAGAATCTCAACCCAGGAGTCCCAAACTCCCTGTCTTATTCTCATGCCCCTGGCTCTCATTGCCTTTGATTGCAAGCAATATTTAATTCTATATATGTACCTTTTCAGTTTCAGGCCCATCTGAAAGAGTGGTGCATAGAAACAATAACAAAATAAAAGATTTTAGAAACCTATACCACTTATGGATTGGTATAACCATTATCAAAATAGCATCTTCATTACTGAATGGTAATCAGTTAGAAGGATTTAATTTTCTTTCTGTGTAAATCACAGTCCTGCTCCTCTAACCTCTCTGCTTGCAACTGTTGTCTGGGTCTTTCGATCAGGCTCCCAAGTGGACTGACTAGAGCATCACTCCTACTGCTTTCCAGAAAATCTAACAAAGAACAATACAGAATAAATGAATCTGCCAAGTGTGGGCGATTTGCAGACAAAGAGGTTAAAGGAATTCATCAAGCTTAAACTTTGATTGCACGAAGTCTCCTTTCTGCTCTGTCCGTTACCATGCATTTCACACAGTCTCTCACGAGGTCACAGAACTGTTCAAAGTAGCCTGTGAAAAATGTTACTAAGATTCCACTGACAAATGGCTTCTTTTGTTTCAGGAGTGGCTCCTAACCCAAGGTCTCCATTATCAAGCTCCTCTTGGTTGTGTGGTAGTAATTAATTTCTCCTCACGGGTTTTTGGTTAGAAAAATGTTCAGCTGAGGATGTTTTGGTTTTAAGGCTTGGCTTCCTGGGTTTGGTCATTGTACTCAAATTCATTGATGGAGATGTGAACAGAAGACAGAGAAAGAAAGCTGCTGCATCTATTAATTCCCAGTTGTTGTGCCAGCATCAGCTATGTATTAATTTATTGGAGAGATTTCAGTTTCTTGTTTCATTTCATTCTCAAAAACTCCTGAGACTCCCTTATAATTTACCAAGCAAAAACATGCTTTTATTTTATGATTGTCTGCCTTATTCGTCTGTTAAATATGTAGTACAAAGGGGAACAGGCAAGATATCTGGAGCTAATATTCCAAAGGTAGACTATAGGGGGAAAAAATATAAAGCACCATGTAGGAGAGACGTTCACAGTATTTTCAAGAGGACATGTTTTTGCTCATCTTTTTGATCTTCAGTCCCCCAAACATCTTCAGTATAATCCAGTATAATACTTAATATTTACACAATATTATTATTATTATTATTATTTCAGTCTCCAAAGCACTTAACAAATATTCACTAATTAATCCTCACACTAGCCCTGTGACAGAGGTTATTTTAAAGATAAGAAATCTGAGACAGCTCAATGCCAACATTTTCAAACCTGGCTGACTAAAGTCAGGGACCTAACCCCGTATTTTCAGCACTTAAGGGTATGTCTACACAGGGATAAAAAACCCATGGCTGGCCTGGGTCAGATGACTTGGGGTCCGTCTCTGGGGCTAGAAAAATCACGATGTAGACTTTTGCGCTTGGGCAGGAGCCCAAATTCTGGGACCCTGCAGGGGTAGAGGATCCCAAAGCTCAGGCTTATGCTCTACACCAGTGATTTTGAGTCCTGTGAGCCCGGGTCAGCTGACTTGGGCCAGAGGCAGCCATATCGCAGGTCTTTTATCCCTGTCTAGACATGCCTTTAGCAGCCACGCCTACATTAGGGGGTAGGGTGAAGGGGCAGGAAGAGTGTTTTTTCAGTTGAGTTACCTTAACATGATTGAACCTCCCCTCAACCTTAATACTCATGCAGAGAAAGTTTAACACCTTTAAAGCCATGTTAGCTGGTTATGTTGTAGGCTAGCCTCCTACTTATGGTACAACATACCCAGCAAACATGACTGAAGAAGTGTTACACTGTATCTACCTAGGTATTATGGGGGGTTCCAACTACGTTAAACTAGCTTATTTTAAAGAAGAATCTTTTTAGCACAGGCCAAATGGCTTCCTGAAGCCTTCACAGAAAACCATTGTCAAAGCCAGGATTATAATTGAGGACAGTCCCTGGCTCCTCTTTTCAGACTATTATGTCACATAAGTTATTTTGTTAGATTGGTTATATTTTGTTAGATTAATATCAATAGTTTGTGATTATGTATAGTGAATAAGTTTGGGTGGGCCAGGTTAATACTTATGCCAAGGCTTTGGCCTAGCCTTTGCTTGACATGAGTGTTGTCTTTCTCTTACATACACTCGCTTAGATTACATAGACTCGCTTTATCGGAGAGGATAAAGATGATGTTTTGTTCATGGAATGTATTGCATTGGAAGACATGCACAAGAATGTATAATAAAATACACTAAACATAATGCTAAAAAGTCTCCATTTTGATAAAAACAGGTGTAAGAAGACATGAAGACATAATGACATGAAAATGGTGTAGACAGCAAAAGTTATGTAAATTGAAGCTTGTGCATGCGTGTTGTACAGATTATGTAAAACACAAGACTTAACATTGATTGGAAGAAAGCTAATGAATATGTGATATGGAAAGGTATAAAACCCATGTGAACAAGGGTCCAACTCAGAGAATACTGGACCAGAAAATACCAGACCAGAGACTGAGACAACCATGATGAAGTGATGGAGAGCATCCAGAATATGGTAACTTGGGCTCTTACCTGTTCCAGTTTATTTATTTATTCTCTGTTATAAATATATGATCAGAAATTAAAAGTGACAGTGATTATCTAAAAATTTAGAAGATAAAGTCAAAAAACGATTAAGCCTAAATTGGGTGGACTTATGCCTCAGTTTTCCACCTTGCTGTTGCCAGAATTGTAACCAGACAAGAGCAATCCGGGGATGGTCAGGTAAGAAGGACTGTGCTACAAATAGGTCTCTACTGCTCACTGAGAGTCCCAAAAACTTTTTCAGGGCTCCAATAAGGTTACTTGTGCCACACAGTAGTTAATATATTTCACCTGAATTATAACAATGGAATATATTGCTAAAGGCTTGATCCTGTCAGGTGCTGAATGTCCTACATACTCACTGACTTTAGTGTGATTGGAGGATTCTCATCATAGCACAGAATCATGCCATAAGAATGAATAAGAATCTATGCCTCCCACAAAGAACTTCGCAGTAAAAGGGTGGGACAATAGATCTCTACCTAAAGATTTCTTGATGTTTCAGGGGATTGATTTTACTACAGCATGTTGGCCAGTGGAAGATTCAACATGGAGAAATACATTTTGATCCCACCCATTATGCATCATTTACCTGAGCAATATCTAACAAATGCAGGGTTAGACATGCTGAGGATAGATTCTTCCAACTGACTTCTTGACGTTAAGGTTAACGAGAAGTGCGGGAAGGAACTGTCTTATTTTTAACTCCCACTCCTAAGCCACTCCATGTCTCACCTTGCTTTTGAACATCCTGAATATTGTGTGAGCTCCTTGAGTGAAAATCATGGCATTGTAAGAACTAAAGAATAAACACATGAATTGTAAATAGCTTCCACTGTATAGAAAAAAAAAAGCTGTCTGGCACTAAAATCACAGAAAGAAACCTACAGCTAAGTCAGGCATGCCAAGCTATACAGTTTCTCCGTGTGATTTTGGTGGTCACAAACCAAGAGAAAAGCACAGGATTACATTAAAAATTATGATAGTGCCACCAGTACTGCCATAGATGGGGATTGTTGTAGCTCACATTAGAAAGAACAGAGGTAAACACTGAAATTGGGTGGCATCTCTTTGATAGACTTGCAAAGGAAATCAAATGGAGGTACCCAGCACTGGGTAAAAAAATAGAAAAACATCATTAGGATGCCTAGAGGAGAATGGTAGGAAAATGGATGGTGGGCATGCATTTCTTTTTCTTTTTAAGAAAGAAACCTAGTTTATGCTAGTGAAAGGCATCAAAAATCTACAAAAAAACTCTGACAAATTAAATATATATTTCATTTTAATTATTACATGTTACAATTCTCAGTTTACTACAAAGATTCCAACTGGTCCCCTTCGAAACAGATACTCTGACATGGATTCTTTATACCATGTAGCGTGTCCTGTTGATTAGATTACTCAGATACATCCATAAGACTTTACAGTATCAAGGTCTATTTCTATTTTCTTTTGATTCCGTAACTCTTGCTATAAGAATAGGAAGGTTATAGAGCACTTACGTGAAATTTGGCCCTATGTTTAGTTTAGTGTGTGAGGGAGTTTGAATAAGATTTTATAAAAGCTCAGAACAAGAGAAATGTTTTCCTGATATATTTTTTTTCCAGGGGAAAGTCTTCTTTAAACAAAGCAAACAAACATTTTCCTGTTGTGTCCACAATCCAAACATTACGGCATTGCATTAATATAAACAAACCTCTAGTTAAAATTGATTAGAGACTGACCACAAAAAGTGACTTTAACTAATCTCCTGTATTCTCATTGTCCAATGGTTTAAAAATATGCTGTTATATTAATTTAACCAGTGATTTGTAATATGGGGGAAATATTTAAAAACAATGTTATTTTAACATAACATGTTAACTCTAGTGTCCTTGCAAAATTTCAGTTCCCATAATTACAATCTCCCTGCTCAACTTTCCTCCTCCAATTTAATTGGTTCTAACAGTGGTTCTCCCCTAATTATTTTATTCGACAGACCACTTCATAAGATAAATTCTCAGAATGACTAATTCCACCCCGAGTCTCAAACAGCCCATTCTCACTCTGTTTAATTCTCAGTATATTTCATTCTGCAGACCACCAGAAAACACCATCATAATTTGAGAATCACTGAGATATGCTACATTCACTTTCCTAAAACTGGTGTCTAGTGTTGCATTATGCCAATAAAAAGTGAAGTGGTTGGTACGTGTCTGACCTACTTCAGAGCAGCGCTGTGAGGCTTAATTGTGTATGCCAAGATTTCAAAAATAGGAGCCTAATGTTAGGCATCTTCCCTGATTTTCAAGTGATGAGCACCCAACGCTTCCATTGACCTCAGCCTTTTAAAAATCTAGGCCCCAGTGTCTGAAAAGCTTTGAGGCCCATAGATACTATCTACAGTAAGTGCTAAAGTATGATTTATATTTGATATTAATATTTTACACTGGAAGAGAGGAAGGGAGGGTTTAGAACCCTCCAGTGTGGCAGGATATGCAGACTGTCAAATTCTAACTGCATGAGGCATATTTTTTTGTTTTAGAGATTACTTGTTAGTGGCATGTTTTCATCTTGGTGCATGAGGATTTAGTTACGTGTTTCTCAATGCATCAAGGTAACAAGACCCTTAATTGTAAAAAGGTTTATGGCCAGAGCTACTAATGCAGTCAGAGTGTACCATTTTGGCCTGTGAAAAGTGCTGAGGAAGGCCACTTATATCAAAACAGTGAGTCTTTCCTTAAAGTAGATGCAAATACCAGATGACCTTAATTATAGCTGTAAAGCCTCTTTCCTTCCTGGGTTTCTCAGGGACAGGCAAACTTTTCCCTGTTGCATGGGCGCTTGACGTTATTGATGGTAATGGAGATGCTGAGGGTCCCAGTTTAGCTGGGAAATTAGGTAGGAATCTTCTAATCACCCCTCAGCAGTAGTCCTCGCAGGAAGATTTATAACTGGCGGTGCCTCCACCTGGACAAGCTCTGTATACACCTACGGCGTCCCTCAGTTGCTTCCAGGAACAAAAATATCAATAATGGATCTTATGCATGCCATAAACAGCCAAAATAAAACCAACACAATTTTACTTCAAAGTTATCCTAACAACATCCAATAGAAAATGCAACAGATTAATATACATTCAATTATTATATCTATGCCAGATCAGTAGGTGGCGCTGCAATAGCGCAGCTAATGGCCGCAGTTTTCAACAGCAAGTTGCAAAATAAACCTAACCAAAATTCTTGGCATTATGCAAAGATCCCCTGCATTCCTGAGTGCACTGTGTCCCTTTAACTTATAGTACTGGGCCCCCTCTTGCATTGGCATGGTGGGTGAGAGGGAGTTCAGGCCAGCACTCTGTAAGTCCGTCAAAGGCAGTCCAGGTGAAACAAGGAGCAAGACAGTTTGGTACTATGATCAGCTTAGGTTGCACAGTGCTAGCTGGCAGTAATAGACATTATACTGGAGAGCAATAGTGCAGGGGTAACTCACTCTTTTCTCAATTGTAAGCCAAATTCATATCCGTTGCACAACCGACAGTGTCCAGCTTCCACTCTCAATGCCTAGCTGTGGAGAAGGAGTCCATGAGCGAAGACTAACAAGTTGTCAACAGTAGTGGAGTTCTAACCGTGGTCTCATGTATTCAACCTTGGCAACTCAACAACAGCGCCCTGTCTCATCTTCTCCTCAGCCTGGCCCCAGTGGGGAGCAGCAGTTCTCCATTCCAGCTCACTGCCCACAAAATCGAGCCTGCTGACCCCCTAAGCAATCTGGGACCCATGAAGCTCAGTCCAGTCGCATTGGACACTCAGGACTGCACCAGGGGCCTCATCGTCCTTCAAAGCCAGCATGCAGTACATGAGGTCTGTCTAATCCGGATACTTCAAAAAAGACTCAGAGCAGAGGCACCGACTTTCTGATTTGCTGGGGGGTGCTCGATCCCTGCTCTGCTTCAGACCCCGTCCCCACTCCACCCCTTCCCCCAGTCCCCACCCCTGCCTCGCCTCTTCCCACCCTACTCTGCCCTGACTCTTACTGCCCCTGCTCCGGCCCCGCCCCACCTCTTCTTACCCCCGCTCCTCCTCCTTCCCACCCACCGCCTCCTGGCCACTGCTGAAAAGCTGATCCTCCGTGTGCAGGAGACGCTGTGAGGGAGGGGAAGGAGCTGATTGGTGGGTCCCATTGGTGGGCGGGAGGCTCTGAAGGGACGGGAAGGAACTGGTTAGCGGGAGGGGAAGGAACTGATCAGCGGGGCCTGCCCATGAGTGCTGAGCACCCACTATTTTTTTCCCTTGGGTCCTCCAGCCCCAGAGCACCCTCAGAGTCGGCACCTATGATTCAGAGGCTCTTCAAATAGTTGTGCTTACATAACCATTGTTTTCCAGGCATGTTCCCAGCCCCTGCCTCACCTTGTCTCTTACTCCATACTCTTGACATTCCAAGCTGACACTCCTCAGAAGATTTAGCACAAAAGGATTCAGCTCAGTCACTGAGCACAAATTCAAAATGGTCTCGTTCAAGAGTGACACAGTCAGCTCTACCAAATGACATAGAATGTTTCGGAATAGTAGTTGCATTTTTACAAAGAACATTAGAATTTCTTTTCTTTTTGCGAATACAGACTAACACGGGTGTTACTCTGAAACCTGTCATTATGCAAGGCACTGCATTTAGCCGTATGGAGTGGAAATCTATCAACTGCACGGAAAAACTTGTACAGATACAGACAAACATCATCTTCCTTTCCAAATGCAAACAGATGGACATCGTACCAAAAGGACGGAAAGTAAAAAATCCATTACAATCTACATACCACACAGACTATGCTGACAGCTTGTGCCACACGCTCTCAAAGAAACTGCGGAACCACCTGATCAACATCCTCTATAGCAAACAGGGAAAGATAAAGAATGAGCTCTCAAAAATGGATACTCTCATAAAAAACCAACCTTCCACACAAACTTCCTCGTGGCTGGACTTTACTAAAACTAGACAAGCCACTTACAACACACACTTTGCTTCTCTACAAAAGAAAAAGGACACTAAACTTTCTAAACTACTACATGCCACAAGGGGCCACAGCAATGGTTCCCTCAACCCACCCAGCAATATTGTTAACCTATCCAACTATACTCTTAGCCCAGCAGAAGCAGCTGTCCTATCTCGGGGCCTCTCCTTCTGCCCCTCCACCCCCACGAACATGATACAGTTCTGTGGTGACCTAGAATCCTATTTTTGATGTCTCCGACTCAAGGAATATTTCCAACACACCTCTGAACAACATACTAAACCACAGAGACCTCCCTACCACCACTACAAAAAGAAGGATTCTGGGTGGACTCCTCCTGAAGGTCGAGACAGCAGACTGGACTTCTACATAGAGTGCTTCCGCCGACGTGCACGGGCTGAAATTGTGGAAAAGCAGCATCACTTGCCCCACAGCCTCAGCCATGCAGAACACAATGCCATCCACTGCCTCAGAAACAACTCTGACATCATAATCAAAAAGGCTGACAAAAGGAGGTGCTGTTGTCATCATGAATAGGTCGGAATATGAACAAGAGGCTGCTCGGCAGTTCTCCAACACCACTTTCTACAAGCCATTACGCTCTGATCCCACTGAGAGTTACCAAAAGAAACTACAGTATTTGCTTAAGAAACTCCCTGAAGCACAAGATCAAATCCGCACAGACACACCCCTGGAACCCGAACCTGGGATATTCTATCTACTACCCAAGATCCATAAAAATGGAAATCCTGGGCGCCCCATCATCTCAGGCATTGGCACCCTGACAGCAGGATTGTCTGGCTATGTGGACTCCCTCCTCAGGCCCTATGCTACCAGCACTCCCAGCTACCTTCGAGACACCACTGACTTCCTGAGGAAACTACAATCCATCAGTGATCTTCCTGATAACACCATCCTGGCCACTATGGATGTAGAAGCCCTCTACACCAACATTCCACACAAAGATGGACTACAAGCCGTCAAGAACACTATCCCCGATAATGTCACGGCTAACCTGGTGGCTGAACTTTGTGACTATGTCCTTACCCATAACTATTTTACATTTGGGGACAATGTATACCTTCAAATCAGTGGCACTGCTATGGGTACCCGCATGGCCCCACAGTATGCCAACATTTTTATGGCTGACTTAGAACAACGCTTCCTCAGCTCTCGTCCACTAACGCCCCTACTCTACTTGCGCTATATTGATGACATCTTCATCATCTGGACCCATGCAAAAGAAGCACTTGAAGAATTCCACCAGGATTTCAACAATTTCCATCCCACCATCAACCTCAGCCTGGTCCAGGCCACACAAGAGATCCACTTCCTGGACACTACAGTGCTAATAAACGATGGTCACATAAACACCACCCTATACCGGAAACCTACTGACCGCTATTCCTACCTACATGCCTCCAGCTTTCACCCTGACCACACCACACGATCCATTGTCTACAGCCAAGCTCTGTGATACAACCGCATTTGCTCCAACCCCTCAGACAGAGACAAACACCTAAAAGATCTCTATCAAGCATTCTTACAACTACAGTACCCACCTGCGGAAGTGAAGAAACAGATTGTTAGAGCCAGAAGAGTTCCCAGAAGTCACCTACTACAGGACAGGCCTAACAAAGAAAATAACAGAACGCCACTAGCCGTCACCTTCAACTAAAACCCCTCCAATACATTATTAAGGATCTACAACCTATCCTGAAGGATGACCCAACACTCTCACAAATCTTGGGAGACAGGCCAGTCCTTGCCTACAGACAGCCCCCCAACCTGAAGCAAATACTCACCAGCAACCACATTCCACACAACAGAACCACTAACCCAGGAACCTATCCTTGCGACAAAGCCCACATATCTATTCAGGGGACACCATCATGGGCCTAATAACATCAGCCACACTATCAGAGGCTCGTTCACCTGCACATCCACCAATGTGATGTATGCCATCATGTGCCAGCAATGCCCCTCTGCCATGTACATTGGTCAAACTGGACAGTCTCTACGTAAAAGAATAAATGGACACAAATCAGATGTCAAGAATTATAACATTCATAAACCAGTCGGAGAACACTTCAATCTCTCTGGTCACGCGATTACAGACATGAAAGTTGCGATATTACAACAGAAAAACTTCAAAACCAGACTCCAGCGAGAGACTGTTGAATTGGAATTCATTTGCAAATTGGATACAATGAACTTAGGCTTGAATAGAGACTGGGAGTGGCTAAGTCATTATGCAAGGTAACCTATTTCCCCTTGTTTTTTCCTACCCTCCACCCCCAGACGTTCTTGTTAAACCCTGGATTTGTGCTGGAAATGGCCCACCTTGATTATCATACACATTGTAAGGAGAGTGATCACTTTAGATAAGCTATTACCAGCAGGAGAGTGGGATGTGGGGGGAAAGAAAACCTTTTGTAGTGGTAAGCACCCATTTTTTCATGGTTTGTGTGTATAAAAAGATCTTCCGTACTTTCTACAGTATGCATCCAATGAAGTGAGCTGTAGCTCACGAAAGCTTATGCTCAAATAAATTGGTTAGTCTCTAAGGTGCCACAAGTACTCCTTTTCTTTTTTTTAAATTTCATAGACTATCAGGGTTCGAAGGGACCTCAGGAGATCATCTAGTCCAACCCGCTGCTCAAAGCAGGACCAATCCCCAACTAAATCATCCCAGCCAGGGCTTTGTCAAGCCTGACCTTAAAAACCTCTAAGGAAGGAGATTCCACCACCTCCCTAGGTAACCCATTCCAGTGCTTCACCACCCTCCTAGTGAAATGGTGTTTCCTAATATCCAACCTTGATCTCCCCCACTGCAACTTGAGACCATTACTCCTCGTTCTGTCATCTGCTACCACTGAGAGCAGTCTAGATCCATCCTCTTTGGAACCCCCTTTCAGGTAGTTGAAAGCAGCTATCAAATCCCCCCTCATTCTTCTTTTCTGCAGACTAAATTATCCCAATTCCCTCAGCCCCTCCTCATAAGTCATGTCCTCCAGCCCCTAATCATTTTGTGTTGCTCTTCCCTTGACTCTTTCCAATTTTTCCACATCCTTCTTGTAGTGTGGGGCCCAAAACTGGACACAGTACTCCAGATGAGGCTTCACCAATGCCCAATAGAGGGGAATGATCACATCCCTCGATTTGCTGGCAATGCTCCTACTTATACAGCCCAAAATGCTGTTAGCCTTCTTGGCAACAAGGACACACTGTTGACTCATATCCAGCTTCTTGTCCACTGTAACCCCTAGGTTCTTTTCTGCAGAACTGCTGTCTAGCCACTTGGTCCCTAGTCTGTAGCAGTGCATGGGATTCTTCCATCCAAAGTGCAGGACTCTGCACTTGTCCTTGTTGAACCTCATCAGATTTCTTTTGGCCCAATCTTCTAATTTGTCTAGGTCCCTCTGCATCCTGTCCCTACCTTCCAGCGTATCTACCACTCCTCCCAGTTTAGTGTCATCTGCAAACTTGCTGAGGGTGCAATCCATTCCATCCTCCAGATCATTAATGAAGCTATTGAACAAAACCAGCCCCAGGACCAACCCTTGGGGCACTCCGCTTGATACCACCTGCCAACTAGACATGGAGCCATTGATCACTACCCATTGAGCCTGATGATCTATTCACCTTATAGTCCATTCATCCAGCCCATACTTTAACTTGCTGGCAAGAATACTGTGGGAGACCACATCAAAGGCTTTGCTAAAGTCCAGGAATAACATGTCCGCTGCTTTCCCCTCAGCCACAGATCCAGTTATTTCATCATAGAAGGCAATTAGGTTAGCCAGGCATGACTTGCCCTTGGTGAATCCATGCTGACTGTTCCTGATCACTTTCCTCTCCTCTGAGTGCTTCAGAATTGATTCCTTGAGGACCTGCTCCATGATTTTTCCAGGGACTGAGGTGAGGCTGACTGGCCTGTAGTTCCCGGAATCCTCCTTCTTCCCTTTTTTAAACATTAACAAAACACATCCTCTATTTGATATTTATATTTGCCTTTGGACCAGGTGATGTGGGCTTATCCATGCCTGGGTCACAGGCTTAATCAGAACAATGTCAAAGGTGCATAAAGTACTCCTGGGGGAATTTTCCACCACTGCGCGTGCACAGAATTTGTGTCCCCCACAGATTTCTTGGCTTCCCTGTAGAAAAAATGACTTTCTGACAGGGAAGCTTAGGGAAGCTGCAAGAGCAGTCACACACCACTCCCTAGCTGCACAGGTGTATTATTTCCGACACCGAGAGCAGCCAATGGAGAGGTAAATCACTGCAGGGCTGGGGACACCCCAGCCAGTGGCTCCTACCCTGACCCGGGATTAACTGCTAGTCCTGGCTAGGCAGGAGGCAGGAGAGGACAGGACTTCCCCTTCCCCATCAAGGAGTGGCTGGGGCTGTATCAAACCCACCTCCAGAAACCTCCCCCAGCTGCAGGAAGCTCAGCATCCTCCCCTGCTTCCTGCCCCCATTGCTTCTCAGTTGCTGGGAGAGGGGTCACTGTATGGGAAGCTGCTCCCCCATCCACCCAACTCCCATGCATCTGGACTTTCCATACCCAGACACCCCTGCCAAACCTCACCCCATATGTTCAGGACCCCCCTAGCCCTCCATACCGAAACCCCACCCCAATGAACCTCAACCCCTTCATCTGGAGCCCCCTGCACCCAGATCCCCTGCCTCCAGACCCCCACCCCTGCACCCAGACCACCCCACACTGAGCTTCCTGCACTCAACCCCCCCACCTTGAGGAGCCCCCCACCCTGTACCACCCTGAGCCCCTACATCAGACCCCCATGCCACTGACCTGCCAACTAGCTGCACCTAGACCCCCACCCCTCCAAGCCCCACTCCCCCAGTGCCCAGACTCCCCCGCTGAGCCTCAACCACTTTCACCTGGAAGCCCCTGCAGAGTCCCATTGGCCCTGCACCTGGAACCCTCCCAACAAGCCCCTGTGCATCCAGATCCCGCACACACCTAGACCCCCCACCCCCAAGCTGCCTGCACCCAGATTGTCCCACACAGAATCCTCTCACCCTCACCTGGATCCCCCCACACACACATTGAGCCCCTCCTCACTTTGATCCTGCCTGGTTAAGCCTGCCCGCTCCATACCTGGTGCTCCTGGTGCAGAGGGACAGGGCCCCAAGGTGTTTTTGTGGCAGGCCTAGGTCTCGTGCTGTGCTGCAGGGTGATTTACCACCTTCGTACAGCCAGTGGCCTGTGCTCCCCACTGCCATGCTAGAGCCTCTGCATTTATTTATTGACCAATTAAACTTGCAGAATTTTGCAGAATTTTAAAATATTCTGTGCAGCATCTTTAATTTTTTGGCAATTTTTTTTGGCACAGAATGCCCTCAGGCGTAATTAAAGAAACAAGGCAGAAGGCGTGGGTTAATATTTATTGTACAGAGTAGTCTATTGAAACAGACCGAACTAAAACTGATGTTCAGAGATAGCAGTGGCACCCTTGATAATGAATTAGCGTTGCAATAAACATTTAGCCAAATTCATTTCGTTGAGCGTTCTTTGTACTTCACCTCTATTATACCATGTTTTGTCAGGAAATATCCATTGTGATCATTTCCAAGCAGTCACTTTCCCCTCCTGGGATTGATTTCATAGTTAGGCAGGAGCCACTAGACATTATTACTCCTGATTCACTAACAATGACAATTGCTGCAGCACAATTTCTATAACACAAACAGAGTTCCTTGCGGAGAAGGGCCCTTCATCTAATCATAGGCAGAGCAATATGTTGAGGCTGGCATTGAATAAGTACAGCAGAGAGGGAAAGGGTCTAATTACGACTCATGCTACAACTTTATGAGTTGGATAATGATTTCTTCTCTACAGCAGTAGCTGTGTTTCTGCTTACAGCAGGAAGATCTTGCAGTGAGATATAAGGGTTTAAAAGTGCAGCCAAATTATAGCTTTCTTATCACTAATGACAGCATGTTCTTAATGACTGTGAAAACGTGGCTAAAATCTGGGTTTGCATTAAATGTTTTTCTACATTTCTTTTCAGCAGACAGATGTGTGGAGTAACAAGAACTTCCCTGTTACCAGTATTATTATTATCTGTATCTGTACCAGGGCCTCAATATGCTAGGTGCTGTACAAACATATAACAAAGAGCTGCTCCAAAGATCATACAGTGTAAATATAGAACTACAGACAAGTGGATAAAACAAACAGATGGGGGACTTAGGGGTGGGGGGAAGATCTCAAGGAAACACTAAGACAATATTGATCAGCATGAAATATAGGGATCACAGCAAACCAGCTATCAAACCATTGTCAGTTTTGTTGTAGGGTAACTAACATACCTTAGTAACTAATTTGGACTATGTTTAATAATTATATTGTGACAGTGATAATGATAGAGATGCCGACCTCCATTGTAAAATGCTTTGAAATTTACAAATGAAAAGTGCTATATAAGAGCTAGGTATTAATTATTATTATTTACATCTTGGTAACAACAATAAAACAATGATCAATGGGGCATCATTAAAATTGATTTTGGAAGTGGTATTCTTAGAATAGGAAATACTACAAATACTGCAGGAAAAGCTACTAATATGGGTGCTAAATATCTAGTTTAAAGTGATGCCGATTGTAGTTAATAGCCACTGAATATCATACAGCCTTATTTATACAGTGTCCAAATATATACTATGTGGTTTATAACACAAACAGAGCTCCTTGCAGAGAAGGGCCCTTCATCTAATCATAATCTGCACCCAAGTGCAGGAGCCAGTTAACAGAGGAAAATGTAATTTTAGATGGGACTGTGATAATTTGGGGAGTCTGATTGTACAATGTATGAATTCTGGTTAATATTGTAAAGCTGTCGCTTTGAAAATTGCTGTATCATAAACACCCCTCTGTCTATGTGTCTGTGGATTCCACTATTGCTGGCAAGTCTCCCTCATGTCTCTGCCAGACCAGGACAATGATGGGTTGTTAGAATTCAATGACGGCTTATTTAAGGTGAAGCACTTTGGGGCAATGGGTTTGCTGAAGCTATGCAAAGATACTTCTTCCTCTTGTCTGAAGGGAAGGGGGAAGTTGAAACAGTGAAAAGTTACCAAAGACAGAACAAAGAAAAGTGGGGGCGGGGGCATATAAACAGGGGAACAGAAGTGTTGGGCAGGATGAGGGAAAGAGACTCCACAAGGAGGAAGCAACCCAATATATAGATGCTGGATGAGGCAGGAGACCCCGTTGACTGTTGGTCCCCCAAGCATTCCCAAGAGAAGGGCGAGCTAATAAGGGTCATTGTGTTTACGATGTTTATTGTGTTCTACGTGATCTGTAGTCTCTTGTGCTTTAATGGTTAAGTAAAAGAGCAATAATGTGTTAGACTCTGGGCAAAGGATCTCTGTGGGTAGTATGCGTCACAAGTGCCACGTGCCTCTGGATAGTGTTAAATGGTAAGCCAGAAGGCTCACACCTTGGATGGAGTTCTGGGAGAGTCAGCACTGAACCCAGCAGCTAGGCAGCTGGACAGTGGGTTCCAGCTCTCAGAATGGGGTGTTAGACAGAGGGTCTGTGCCCTGAGTGTGTACGTAGGGAACTGAGACTGGCATGGTGGCTGATCTTCTTTTAGGCTGTGGGGACTTCACACACCAATGGATCCCCCCCATAGCAATTTAATAAATGGCCAACAAGGGGTGCTTGACTGGGACCTATGACAGTGAGACAAAAGGGTGACTAACAGAGTGGTATGTGGATGTTGGGGGCACAAAAAGTCAGGGGGAGACAACTCAAGAAGTACAGCAATTAGATTGTGTAGATACTCTGGCTTGACGTGCACATTTTGATGGAGCAGTTAAAATGGTTCATGTGTGTGGCAAGTGGATTATTTAGACAACAGTAATCTTTTGCTTAATCTTCATTTTCCTTTTCCTAGCATTGCTTGTAATGTTGATGTGAATAGCAGAAGCAGTGGCAGACAAACACAACTAAAGCCATTTTCAGAAAAAAAGATATATTCAAACTGATATTTTTAATGCCAAATTTCAGCATCACTGAAATCATTTAGACTTTCAGTTAGAATTCAGCTACAATAATAAATAATATTGGAAGACCACTAATATAGTGCTTTACATGTTTAAAATACTACGGTACAAATCTCAGTCATAAAAACCCAACAGGACATATAAATCTTGCATGACTAATTTGTGTATTGGGGATTACACCAAAAGAATTAACGGTGCTACACTTTAATTTTTAGTTTTGTTTTAGCATGTTAATTACCATGATTGCACATTCTAGTTGTTGATACTGCACAAACCTTTCCTGTTAGCTGTGTTAAAAACATTTAAACATGTAAGTAGGTATGATGGACATGTAATGGCTTGTTTCCAGTTGTGCCTTGGTTTTTATTATCTAGAAACAAACAAGTTGGGGAAATAAAAGTGGGAAGAAAAAGTTAAGCTATGTTAGAGCACAGCACACTTGAAAACATAAAGCTAGCAAAGTTTCCAATCTGCATCATTCACACGTAAACTTTGAAAAGTTTACTCCAGATAGGCACCCAATGTGTGGATGCTTATCCAAACTTTACCCTTCTTATTCTGGAAATCAGGCTAGCTAGTTTGCAAAATTCCTCTTTTCAAAAGGTAGTGCTATAAGTCGTCGGGTCAGAAATATTTCAAGAATAGTTTTTCACTGATTTGTTTAAATCTTGCTTATGACCATTATATACACTCACTAACTCTGGACATTTGTCATGGGAAAAAAGGCAAAAGTCCTAAATTTTGAGAGGAAATGCAAGGGGTAATGACTTCGGATTTTATTCTGAGCAAAATGGCCTTTATTTTTTTATGAGTATTTTGAAATACATAAAATTTACTATCAAAAGCCATTGCTGGGAGAAGCATGCAGTCTTAGCAATCACAAATAAACTTCCAATAAACAACCACAGCTTGCAAACACAACACAATAAGATAAATTTGGTATTGAGTCTTGGTAACGTTAGTTAGAACGTTAACTGGAATATCTTTTAGACCCTGGTATGGGGAAAAAAATGAGAGAATGTGAGAGTTCTCGGGACACCCAGGACTGCGAGTCACTTATTTACCCCACTGCCTCTAGTGAGAGGGAATCTTTCTTGTGGTAGCTGGGTGTCAGCTCCATAACACCATCACCTTTTCAGCCACTCAAAAACCCCCCTGGGCTAGTCCAGCCCTGTCTTTGTCTTGTGGGTTAAGGATAGACGCGTCCCAATCCCCGACTCGTTTTGAATCCTGTGATATCCGGCCCCTGACACTGGCTACTCAGAAATTTCAGACCATCTGCCCCCAAAGGAGCAGTGTATCCAGTTTACCAGTTTTACCTTAAATCACCGCTGCTGTATAACACACAGCATTTGTGAGCACTTATAATAAAACAAAGGTGGGTTTATTTAAGAAAGAATACAGATTTAACTAGAAACAAGAGAGTGTGGTGGAAACACGGGGTTACAGAACATAAAAAAATAATCATAAAACACGAACCTGGGACGACTTTTATCAATAGTTACTTCTGCTATCTAATGAAGTAGTCCGTTTCCCCCCTTCTACCCCCACCCGCCCTCCAATAGGCCAGTCTATTGCCGAACTGGCTAGTTTCTGAAGAAGCAGGATCCAAATGCTCTACAAGGGGTTTCCCTCAGTGAATGAATACAGAATGCGTCTCCCTTCTCTGTATTCTCCTGGTGATTAATTTCTACTCCAAGTCCATAAAGCATACTTTCAATATAAATACATTATTCTTTAAATATTACCTGTACATATAGCTTGCAATGAATATGAATCTTGACATGTTGCAAGCTTTCATTAGGTTCCTTACCTGTTACTTTTTATGGCTACATATCCTATAAAATGTGTTTGGTGTAGTGAGTTTGAGGTGAGAGCTGTTTGGAAAGAGCACTCTGTGTCACAGAGAGGTTTGGTACATATGCCACATTGGCCTATATCAGTGGTTCTCAACCTATTTACCATTGTGGACCACATATGCATCTCTCTATGTGTTATGTGGGCTGCATCCGCACAATATATGTATTACCTGTATGGCCCTGAGGATGTCACATATGCCACAGCTGTGTACTGATTGGACCTCTTGCCGCCTGTCGGCCGTGGGTTGAGAACCATTGGCCTGTATAATAGAGTATATGCAATGTCAGAAGAAATTATATTGGCATAATGGCTCTGGGTATTACTGTAGGTGGATTTTAGGCTCTTGGACATTTAGCAAATAGTATTAACATCAAGATTTTAATGTAATATTGGAACAGCCTTTTTCATGGTAGTTCCACTTCTTTTCCATGGGCAGCAAAGACCTGCAAAGGTAAGCAAAAATGTAAAAATAGGTATATAGTAAAAATAGTTTTCTGGATCTTTTAAAGTTAAAAGAAAAAGGTAGAATGTTTGGATCTGTTTCTCCTTACATCCAACCAATTTATGTCTCTAATTGTTGTTGTGTATTCTGTGGATTAGCTTCATGAAATCCTGCACAGAACAAAGAAATTGCTACAAATAACCTAGCAGGGGACATAAAAAGTAATAAGAAGGGATTCTATAAATATACTGGGAGCATGAGAAAGGTGAAGGCATGTGCAGGTCCCTAATGAGGGACGACAGCAAGAAGGTGGACATCTTTAATGCCTATTTTGCTTCAGTCTTCACTAAAAAGGTTAATTGTGACTAGTTGCTTAACACAATTAATATTAACAGCAAGGGGGAAGGAACACAAGCCAGAATAGGGAAAGAACAGGTTAAAGAGTAAGTTAGATATATTCAAGTTTACAGGGCCTGATGAAATACATAGGAGGGTGCTTAAGTAAGTATGTGAAGCAATCTCAGAATCATTAACAATTATCTTTGAGAATTCACAAGGACAGGTGAGATCCCAGAAGACTGGAGAAGGGCAAATGTAGTACTTATCTTTACAAAGGGGAACAAAAAGGACCTGAGGAATAATAAACTAGTCAGCCTAACTTAGATAATGGGAAAGATAATGAAACAATTTATTAAATAATCAATTTGTAAGAATCTAGAGGATAATAGGGTGATAAGATAATACCCGTCATGGATTTGTCAAGACAACTTAATTTCCTTCTTTGACAGTGTTACTGAATTAGTGGATGGTGGGGCAGGGGTGGGGAGAGGGAGAAGTAGAACTGATATACCCTGCTTTTAATTAAGCTTTTCACATAGTTCCACATGACATTCTCATAAGAAAACTAGGGAAATGTGGTCTAAATGAAATTACTATAAGATATGTACATAACTGGTTGCAAAATCATACTCAAAGAGTAGTTATCAATGGTTCACTGTCAAACTGGGAGTATTATCTAGTGGGGTCTCATGGAGGTCTTTCCTGGATTGGTACTATTCAGTATTTTCATTAGAGAATTGGATAATCAAGTGGAGAGTATATAAAATTTGTGGATGACACCAACCTGTGAGGCATTGTGAGCACTTTGGAAGACAGGATTAAAATTCAAAACAACCTTAGTAAATTGGAGAATTGGTCTGAAATCAACGAGACGAAATTCAGTAAAGACAAGTGCAAAGTAATACACTGAGGAAGTAAAAATCAAATGCACAACTACAAAATGCAGAATAACTGGCTAGGCCGTACTACTACTGAAAAGGATCTGGGGTGGGGGAGGGTTATAGTGGATCACAAATTCAATATGAGCCAACAATGTGATGCAGTTGTGAAAAAGGCAAATTTCATTCTGAGGTGTATTTATAGGAATGTCATATGTAAGCCATGGGAGGTAATTGTTCCACTTTACTGGTGAGGCCCCAAGCTGGAGTATTGTGTCCAGGGGCCACATTTTAAAAACATGTGTACAAACTGGAGAATCCAGAGGAGAGCAACATAAATGATAAAAGGTTTAGAAAACATAACCTATGAGGAAAGGTTAAAAAAAAAACTAGGCATGTTTAGTCTTGAGAAAAGAAGACTGAAGGGGGACCTGATAATGGTCCTAAAATATGTTAAGGGCTGATATAAAGAGGACAGTGTTCAGTTATTCTCCATGTCCACTGGAAGTAGAACAAAAAGTAATGAGCTTCTTGTAAGTAATTGGTAAGCAGCATGGCAAATTTAGGTCAGATGTTAGGAAAAAGCTTTTAAACTATAAGGTAGTTAAGCTCCGGAATAGGCTTCCAAGGGAGGTTGTGGAATCCCTGTCACTGGAGGTTTAAAGAACAGATTAGACAAACACTTCAATATCCCATCTACTGTACGTTAATTAACTAACTCTCAAAACATCCCAGTGGGATAAGGAAGTATTGAGGTAGAGAAGTTAAATAATGTGCCCAATCCACACAATGAATCAGTGGCCGAATAGAGATTAGAACTCAGGTTCAGAGTCCAATTAGCAAAACACTCAGCCATAGTGTTTCTCACTATATTTAAAAGCGTGAGAAATACAGTGTGTCTCCTCACATTCTCTGCAGCATTTCTGCTTTTTGATACATTAATTTTAATGCTTTGTTTCTGATTTTATAACTTCTGTTTGAACTTAGTGCCTTAAATAGCACTAGAATTGGTCCTGCCGTGCCCTTATACCACTATCATTACCCTTTAAATTCTGCAGTAGCTCTCTGCCTGGTTAGCACTGACATTCACGGATGCAGAATTCATTCAGGAGGCTAGTTATACTATGGCAGACTGTGGTTATGCAGAAGCCCGGGGAGGTGTAAGCATATATCTAAGGAAGCCCAGTAAGGCTTCACAAATGCATTCCTAAAGTAAATCCTTATAAATAAAAATGAGTAGCCAAATTCTAGTCATGCACCAGGGAAGCACTCTCGCATCACAGCTAAAGAGCACTGCAAAATCCATGCAGAATGCTTAAGGATATACTCACAAAACTTGAAATAATGGCAACATTAGACTAGCACCCTCTCCCATTACTTCCGTAGAAATGATTAAACAGCCTCTCTTTTTAACTGTTGCTGCACTTTTATTTATTTATTGGAAGGGAAATTACTTTGAATTTCCCAGCTAATTATTAAGAAAAAAAATTCTGTGAGGATAGTCAGCATCTTCTTTGCTTGTTTAAAGAAAAGCACAGAGAATCTAATTGTCAGCGTAATCTTTTCTGCCCCTTGTGGTGTGTTTGCTGGGAAGGAGACAGAGCGAGAGAGAAAGAGAGAGAGAGATTCTAAGTAGTCTCAGCTAGGAGAGAGACTTATCTTTCTTTTCCTCCTTGATACATACATATCTCCAAAAAGACACATAACTAAACTGGTTTAATTTTATTTGTGTGACTGGATCCAAATGCTATGTCTAGAGTCTAAATTATGTGGGCAGTGAGAGAGAAGAGGAGCCACTAGAAGACATTGGAAGCAGGACTTGGCCATGAGTCTATGAAGTCCTTCTCATCAAAGTCCCTTAGAAAAGTGGTCCAGCTCTCTGCATGGGAGAAAGAAGAATTTTACTCTATTCTATTCATGTTCTTATGCTGTCCGCATCACCATTGTATGTGAGCACCTTCCAGTAGTGTATTAAGAAACATGACCAATATCGGTAATGTGTGGCTTATTCTCCCTTGCACAAGAATTGTGTATGCAGTGTAGTGATTTGCTTTGACAGATTTTTTGTTTTTCTGGAGAATATTGGGACAAGAAACAGCCTTTTGGATACCTTCTGTCACTATAACAAAAGGAACCATTTGATTGACTATTCTCCCTGACCCATCCCTAGCCCTGCCCTGAGCACTGGCTGTGCAGCTCCCATTGGCCAAGGACCATGGCCAATGGGAGCTGCGGAGGCGGCACCTGCAGGTGGAGGCAGCGTGCAGAGACACCTGGCCATGCCTCTGCCTAGGAGCAGCACAGACATGTCACATCTTGTGGGGAGCCACCTGAGGTGAGCTCCGCCCAGCTCCAGCACCCCAAAACCTTTCCCATGTACCAACCCTCTGCCCTGAGTGCTCTCCTGCACCCAAACCTCTCCCTCTTAGTTAACCAGAATTTTTGACTTACTGGCACCCCCCACTTCCCCAACATGCTGGATAACAAAGCTGTTACTGTAGTAGGTTGTGTTCAACAGTTGTCTGTTGGCTTTGTTGATGTAGTCATCATAATTGAGGACTATGATGGCATCCCCTTTGTCTGCTATTTTGATCACTATCTGGTGACTGAATTTTTTAGTACTGAATAGTTGTCCTCTTGGGGGTGGAGAGATTATTATAGATGTAACGTTTGTCGAGGATTTCACAGCTGATTATTTTCCTGAAGCAATTGATGTATTGATCCAGTGTGGGGTTTTGTCTGCTGGAGGCATCCAATTAGCTGATTCTATTTTTTTATAATTGTTGATGGGGATGTGGTGGTTATGGGTTGTGTTGTCTTTGTTGTGAAAAAATTCCTTGAGGCAGAGTCAGTGGAAGAGTTTTTCTGTTTCTGTCCTTTCTTCTTAGAGAGTAAATTATTCAGAGCAGAGATAATGCTTCATTTATGTTTACTCAACTCCGTGCACAATGGGCCCACAATTCTGATTTCAGCACTAATATAATACAAAGACTAATAAGATTCAAAACTTTGTTTTCCCTCTGGAACTTCTGTGGTATTTTGCACTGCGACATGTTACATGAGCAAATTAAAATTTTAGGGCCAAAACCTTCTTACTCCTCGGCGTTGAGGGTGCTTAACTTTTTGCAGTTCTTCGTTTTCTGAGAGGGAAGAAGAGACAACTAAACTGGGCAACCACACTACTGCTTACTTTCGATAGCTGTACACCTGTTTGCTTGTCTTTGGGAGCTGCTTATATCTGCCTCAGGGCCTTGTAAATCCAGCCAGGGAAGATCTCCGACAGCAGAGTGAGATTCTTGGGTGGTACAGAGTCACTGTAGTGGATTTTATAACACCTCACCTCCTAGTTTCTGGCCTTAGTCAGAGTTAGATTTATCTCATGTGCAGACATGTGCAGGGGTCTGGCCAGGACTCCCTTATACCTATCTGATCCCTGGCTGCTGGAATAGACTCAGGGACTATTGGCAGCTGATATACATTACAGAATCCCAGTTGCTCTAGTCTCCATCAGAAGTCCATCTAGTCTCCGGAATCCATACAGCTCAAGATAATAGAAAGCAACAAAGGTTTTTTTCTAAATACATTTTGGACATACAAGAGAATTGGGGCCTGTATTAGTGAGGGATGGTGAGACGGATACAGATCAGTCTATCCTGAAGAGATAAGATCCCATTAGTTGATTTTGAGAATGTTGGTGGGGGGGCGGGAGGGAAGAGGGTAAGAAGTATTTTTGTGGAGTGGAGGAAAGGGGTGTATGAAATTCAACACCTTCTGGTTTTTTATGGAACAGAGTTTAAAGGACACTAAATATTACTTCCTGAGAAAGGGAGAGATGTTCTGAGTTTGTTAAAAAAAAAAATCTATTGAGTCTTTAGCTAGCATTCAGCCAGTTTGTAAATGTACTTGGTTTAATTACCATTTAAAAACTTGTACATGGGCTTGAAATTGTTTAATGTATTTTAAATAAATCTAAATTAAATAAGCTGGACAATCCAAGCCCAGCCAATAGCTTGAGAATGATTGAAACCACCTGAGCAGGTATCCTCCTTCCCAAAATATTCACATGCAAAAGGGTACACTGAACATTTGTATGTTATAAGAAATTTATATCAAAATAACTTGCTGAGAAGAATTGTGGCAGTTTTATATCTATCTTTAGTCATTTAAAATAGTTTTACATGGTTTGATTTGTAACAATGAATTACTGTAGCTTTGTAGGCTAAGAAAAGCACTAGATGTATCACGCAATTGCTTTTTATGTTCAAACATTTGTAATATTTGGTTTGATGGAAGGAGTATAGAGTAGTCTGGGAAAAGACGTATTTTATGGGTGTCTTTATACTTAGAGAAAAAAGATAATTTAAAAACACACTCAACAGGGTACGTAGGGAAGCAAACAGCTTGCGTTAATGCCACTGTTCATTTCGCAGAAACTAAGCAGATTCTGTAAATTGATACGTTTTGATTCTGTTTTACCTCTTTCAGAATTACAAACCACCATATAAATCAAAGATTATCTTACAGAAATGATGTAACATTTTATTCCATATTATCAGAACATAACACAATTGTGTTCCTGTAGATCACAGCAAGTGATTCTTGATTCTATAAGCATCTGCCCAAAAATTGGCTTGTAGTTATGGGATGGCACTAAATGAAATGCTACACTGTGCTGTCTGGAAGATACCACATGTATAATAACTACTGGAGCTGTTAGATTGGAAAAAAGGGACAAGAGTAGCATTATATTTAGTTAGGTTAATAATTTGGAACGAGCCCACTGCTAACAAAGTATCTTAATGCTGTACACAACACAATGTCCCTTCCCCTTCTCTCTTGTAAAACAATGCAAATCAGGAATCGCTCCCTTGAAATCTGCGCATTACACCGGGGCAAAACTAATGTAAGTGAAGGGAAATAGAATCCAGTATCAGCATTTAAATAAGCTTTGAGAGTATCTTAGTAAACCTCTAGATCATCATTGTCATTATGCCCCATTTGGAATTCTCTTCCAGAAAAAGCTTAATGTTGTTATATGGATCTCCACTGAACATTTTCTATCCCAGTTCACATTAATCATGCATTAGTATTTAAAATAAGAATAATTTTGTTTGCAATAGTCAGCTTTCTGCACATGAGATAAATGTAACTCTGACTAAGGCCCCGTTGAAAATAACTCTGGGTATTTGTTGTAACCCATAACAGGCAAGGCGATCAACATTATTTCCTCTTCATGTTCTGAATAGAGGGGGAGATCCATGCATGAATGCCCCCTCCACAAGTGTATTTGGGGTGGGGGTGGGGTTGAGAGGTATGATCTGGCCAAATATTATTTCATGTAACTTTAAATGCTACAAATGAAGTGCTAAAAAGAGAGAAAGTGCAAAAGGTGGAGAATGGCATGGCATACCACATGAGATAAAATTAGCCAGTTTCCAAATGTGGCGTTAAAGTTCAAATGATCTAAATCGCAGAGATGAGTTGAATGATCAGAAATTCTCTGGTGTTTGCAGTACTGGAATTAATGAAGACTTGATTCCTCAGGGGATTTGGATATATAGGAATGTCCTCCACAACATACCCTTAGTCTTGCAAAAGGCACATCTAGTTCCAGTTCTTTGAGTTTCCTCTCAGTGTCCTTGCTTAGCTCTCTTTTCTATAGCAGTCAATCAGAATAAAAATCAATTTTGTGATCCCATGAAACGTTTGTCATTTGTCTCACCAGTCAATAGATCTTGTTCTGAAAATGTATGAGACAACAGGTGCCCAGTATTGTCCTTGTTATATTTAACACTGATAGATCCTGGTTGTTGGTGGCTGGGCCCTTCCAAGCTTAATGCAGGAGCCTCGACTGCTTGAGCTGAAAGGCACATCTTGTTTAGTTAAGGCTGTAGCAGACTCATCAATCTCTAGTTGCTCTAGCTGCCACTAGAGAGGGACAGAATGCCACACCAAGGAGGCATGAGTTACATTTTGTGCCATCATTTTTATTCACACTTTCAGAATCCAGATAAGACCATGTCTGAAAAATCATGTGTATTCCCACCTAATTATTGATACATTCTTCAGAGTTATTCACTTTCACATCATCATGTCCTCTCACTAGGGTGACCGGATGTCCCCATTTTATAGGGACAGTCCCAATATTTGGGGCTTTATCTTATAACAGGCACCTAATACCCCCCACCCCATCCCGATTTATCACACTTGCTATCTGGTCACCCTAATAATGGGGTTTATATTGAGTCTATTTTCAAATGGTCAATCTGAATTTCTTTAACAACCCCACAGCAAACTTTATTATATTCCTCTTAAGTGCTGTCTGATGCTGCAGCACCTTACCTTCTACTTCAGCTAGCCTTAATCTACTAATGCAGTCATTTACTGGACAAAGATTTATAATTTCACAGGAATCTATTTCTGCCATCCAACATTGTTGGATGGTCATGGATCGTACTTGGAGGTTTACGTACTTTGCATGTTCCAAAATTGTAATTAATATTGTTTCCTGGAGACATTATGCCAGCATGGCTCAGACTGCGATACCAGGTGGAATGGATCATATCTGAGAGATGTGGTGGACCTAAAGCAATCCCAACCCAATCTTTTAGTGTTCTGTGCACATCATTTGAAACAATAGAGTTTATATATTCCTTTTCAATGGAAGGTTTATACAGTTGTATAGCATGGGTACCTGGCCAAATAATTTGCTGGGTTATTGTCTTTTGCCAAGATTTGTAGCATCTCAGAATCAAGCGACTTGCCTTCTGACTCTTCATCTTTCTATTGTTGGAGGTCTTTTTATGTTTGGATTTTCCAACAGTAAAGTCATACTTCGTAGTCTGCAATTACTCAGAAAACAAACATGAAAATGTTTTCATCCCAAACTACAGCTAGTGTTTTTTACATGATTAGCCTTTCTGTTCCACATGAGATAAATTGCAACTGGCATATGAAATAATATTTTGCTCACTGTTTCTATCTTAAAATTGTTCCTAATCCAATGGAGCTGGTAGCTACAAAAATTACAGTGTCTGTTCTTGTGGTACGTTGTAGCAGGTTCATTCAACTTAAGTTTTATGTTCTAAAATGTTGTCTCACATCCTTCAGTGCAATGATTATAATCATGTCTTTCTTAGCCAAGTTTCTCAATGGTGGATTTAGAGTGGAATAGTTCTTAATAGTTTTTGCACAGTAATTTGCCATCCCCAAACCAGTAGCAGTCAGGACTTCCTGAATCTTTAATTGCTTGTATTTTCATAGAACAAATTCCTCCCTTACAGGAGAAAAAACATCTCTAACGTCTTTCTCTCAATCATTTGTCCTTGTTTAGCATTAGGTTAAACTCTCAGGATTCTGTTGGTCTCTTCTGGCTTTGCGTTTGTTTGATTTTTGTTCTCCAGATGCAAAAAAAAAAAGTGTCAATAAGCTAAATGCTTTTGCTACAATATAAATTGGCTGTCTGATGCTATCTTTGACAATATATGCTACAGGAAAGATTCTAAATGATAATCTCATATCTCCTTCGTCCAAATGAGCTGAGAAGGCAGTTACTAATAGGTAATTTTTTTGGCTATAACTGACTAACTTTTTAAAGTTCTAATTTAGAAAACATTTAGCTCTATTTACCTTATCTAGGACATCATCCATCATGTGAGTTAACTACCAAACACACTGTTGAAATCAATTGAGTTGCATCCTCTGATGTCAGTGGTGAACGTGATCCTAGCTGTATTTCCTTTCTGGCTTCACTTAACTTTCACATCTCCATATGTATTCTGTGTCTAAGGGATAACTCATGCAGTTCACAAGGTAGATCTTGATATCATTTCTATAATGTCTCGAACTTTAAGTGTGGGTGTTTTCCGGTTTAGCTGTGGCTTTCACATGGAATTGAATTCTCCTATCCTTTTATGATACTGGAAGTGCTGCTTTATCTACTGTTTGTGCAATTTCATAGTCACACTTTCTATTCTTACCAATTCTATTTTTGTAACAATGCTTCAGCATCAGTTGTTGGGTTGTTTTTTTCCTCTCCTGATGCCTTTGTCCACATCTATGTGTGCCTCTGCAGTTGAGGTGTAATTGACATACTGTCTCATACTATAATAAGTAATGCCAGACAACCTTATGGTTACTTGTGAATATGAAATGGAAAATATTTTATTTTTTCTTGAAATGTATGTCAAAACTCTTCATATGCAACTCTCGTGAGAGACTTACAATTTCAGCCTCCCTAACCCAGTACTGAGGCCTTTGTGCACTATCTGGCCACACAGTGCCCCAGAGAGCATGAGATTCAGGGGAGTCACATTCTGGACAAGATTTCAAAAGTGCATGAGGAGACTTAGGTGCACCAATCACATTCACTTTCAATGGGGTTTATGCTCCTAAATCCCTTAGGGGTTTTGAAACCTTTACCTTCTCTTTTTCCTGACAAGCCATGTAAAGTGCCCATTGGTTATACATTGCACATTCAACTACTTTGGAAACTCATGCAATGGATACACAGGAGGCCTTGTCAGACAAGGAGTTAATATTTTAAGTTCCTAATTGTTCATATTTTTGTTTAAATCATTCTCCCATCCCTGCACTGAATGGCTTCTCTTGCATGCATTGCACAAAGGACATTCAAAATGACAAGTAAGATTCATTAATTAGACTAGCCTAAGAAGCTGCTGACACTGGGGTCCCTGTAAATGGGTATTGTCCTCACTCTGCCCAATACAACTTACACACAGAGTTACTCAAGATTTAGAGTTGATAGGACTCACCTGTTCTGGAGAATTAGCAGAAATAATTGCATTTCCATTGCAAGATGCCAGGCACTACCATCAAGGAGAGTCAGGATAAATCTCTATTTCTCTTTCTAAGCTCTTAGAACCTGTCAGTGTCTAAAGTCAATGCCCTTCTTGTGATATTTTCAGTGCGGCTTCTTCTGTAATTCATGAGTAGCAGGAGTTTGAGTGAGGGTTAGTAAAATGTTTTAATATTCACACACATACAGCCAATGAGAAATCAAGAAAAATAACAGAAGTTCAATAATAATAAATAATAGAACCACTAAAATAAGTTTATAATCTTATCTTAGCAAAACCAGTTCATAATTCTTTAGTTCCAAGAAAAGTAGATTCTGCCATGTTAATTGTAGCAAAATCTTATGAAAAAAGACACTTTGCACAATTTCCTTCCCCCATTTTACAAAGCCAAAACAATGTATCTTGAAATTTGAAGTCTGAAAATAACCAGTGGCCCACTGTCTTCTTTAGTAGTGATGCAGGGAGCAGTAGGGAGCAGGAAGAAATTTTCCCATCAGTGCTATATATTGCACAATAACCCTTATACAGTTAACAGTGGTGCTGATGAGGGTGGGAGGGGAACATATGAGAGCCCACTGTCCTGTGAACAGAGTGCCTCGTTATGTGGACCATTGGTCAGCTATGTTTGATAAACTCTATGGTCCTTTAATACTAGCCTATGTTTATCTTTCTCCCCAAAGTATCCCACACCACTTTACAAACGTTGTATAAAAGGGAATCATTTCACATACCACTGAAGAGAAGTCCCCTGGTTTGGCCAGAGGCAGCTATTTAACAGAGCATGGCAGGTGATTTAGAATTGTAAGGGAAGAGGAATAACATAACCAAATAGAACTGTAATGGGGATATAGGTAAGCAGACTGTTAATACTCACTGGAATTAGGGAGAGACCACAGGGCTATCACCCTTTACTGTTGCAAAATAACCATCACCACCAGGTATGTGGGGTTAAAGCATTACAGATTGTCAGAACCTTGGTTTTCTGTATCTCCTGAAAGAAGTTACATACAGTATATTCAGAGCAGAAGCACAGCCTATGAATAAGACTCAGAGGATGTATCTTCATAAGGAAAAGAGCATATTACCACAAGTTAGCTAATGTGTGGAAACTAAAACAACGTAAAATCTTAGTGAAGATAAGCCATTTGTAGTTGTCACACATCAATAGGTCTAGATAAGGTCTATGGGGGAGGATAGAGTTTACCTTGACCTGCTAACCTGTGTTAGGAAAAAGCCCACCTTTCTCTTCCTAGTAAAGAATAGAGAGATTCTCTGGTCACCTCACATGTACTTGCTAGGTCTGGAAAATGGAAGTCATACTTAGAAGAACGTTGCACTGGGCATCATGGCATGGCCTCTAACAGGCCCCTCTGATTTACAAGATGCACCTGTCCTCAGAACTGCACTTATCAGCCACGACAGTGTGCTCATGAAGGCAGTGCATCAAATCAGCAGCCCTGTAAGCAGAATATTCTGACTCACTTGTAAAGCATGTCATACCATATTAAATATTTAATGCTACTTTTGTATGTAAATGAACTGAACAATTATACAACTGCTCCCACACACCTAAGGGCAAGTTCTCCAACACAGAATTGTTGTAGTGGCTCTGCCATTTGCATGTCAGTTTGTAAAAGACTAAAATACCTAATTGGCAAAAAGAATCAATAATTGTAAAGCATGGTGTCAGGAATAAGAAAAAGATTAATAACTGGTGGTCCTTGCTTAGGGTGAATTAACAAGCCCAATGAGTTGGTTCAAGCAATTAATAAAACAACCAGCCATACGATTTACATTACTGCTTAAAGACCATTCTATTTCAATGAAGTAGTATATTCACTAGGAAAACAAAACTCCAGGAGAAACCCATAACTGTCCCTACTCCTACATGATTATGTGAACCTTCTAAGTGGCTGTCGCTTATAAAGAAGAGAAAATATGTTTAGACAGTAATGGATATGCCCTACTACTCCATGAATGTTGAGTATTAATTGTTGTGTTGTCCTACTCCTGAAGACTATAGAAGACTATAGAGCATTAGGGGGAACAAACGTGCAGTGCCATTTATTTCCATCTACATATTTAATTCATAATGTATTGCAAGAGAGGAAAAATGTTAATAAATATTTTCTCCACGTGTATGTGAAAATCAGAGAGCAGTGATATACCTGGTGAGTATACGGGCTGAATTTTCAGGTGGTGTAAACTGACACGGCTCAAGTGACTATATTGGGTAAACACCCATTGGTGCCACGTGAAGATATGGGCCTTGATGTTGGAACAAAAGTCAAGAGATGTCAAAATACATTTAATCTTTGTCTACTGAACTTTGGACATCTATAAATCATTATCAGGCCCCACCATCATCTATCCATATTAAAAAAAAAAATAGAAGTCACACTGAAAATATAGGTGATGTTTCACAAGCTTTGGGATACAGTAAAAGGAACCATTTCCCAATTTCTCAGATTTCATGGACGATATGAAATATGGTTTCACTGATTTTTTGTCCAGGATAGGCTCTATCCTGCATCATAAAGTCAATGGGAGTTTCTCCACTGATTAGGATTGGAGACTGATTCAGGTCTATATGGCCTAATAACCAAAAAGTCCACTAAAACAGGAACTGAAGTATTACCATTTCCCCAATGAATATTGTTTGTTTGATTTTTATAGGGTAACTTGTGACAGGTTGGATCACAGAAACCCCCTGGGAGCTGCCACCTGATGTGCCAAAACTACTTCTACTCCTGCTTTCCTGCCCTGGCAGCTTAGGATTTCAGTGCCCTGCCTGGTTTGAGCCATACTGGCTAGCCTGCTGCAAACCCAGACCCAGGTCTGAACCATGTCCCCTAACATTTGTGGGCTTAACTGAAAGCAGCTTACAGAAGTGTTCCTGTCTTCAACACTCAGACACCCAACTCCCAATGGGGTCCAAACCCTAAATAAATCTGTTTTACCCTGTATAAAGCTTATACGGGTAAACTCATAAATTGTTCGCCCTCTATAACACTGATAGAGAGGTATGCACAGCTGTTTGCCCCCTCCGCCCCCCGGTATTAATACATACTCGAGGTTAATTAATAAGTAAAAAATGATTTTATTAAATACAGAAAGTAGAAAGTGGTTCTCAGTAGTAACAGACAGAACAAGGTGAATTACCAAGCAAAATAAAATAAAAACACACAAGTCTACGTCTAGTACAGTAATAAAAACTGAATACAGATAAAAAGCTCACCCTTAGAGATGTTTCAGTAAGTTTCTTTCACAGACTGGACACCTTCCTAGTCTGGGCACAATCCTTTCCAGGGGTACAGCCCTTGTTCCAGTTCAGGTGGTAGCGAGGGGATTCCTCATGATGGCTCTCTCTTGGTTCTGTTCCACCCACTTATATATCTTCTCCATAAGGCGGGAATCCTTTGTCCCTCTGGGTTCCCACCCTCCTTCTCAATGGAAAAGTACCAGGTTAAAGATGGATTCCAGTTCAGGTGACATGATCACATGTCACTGTAAGACTTCATTACCCACTTGCCAGCATACAGGTATACAGGAAGATTTACAAGTGAAACAGAGCCATCTACAGGTAATTGTCCTGGTTAATGGGAGCCATTAAGATGCCAAACCACCATTAATAGCCCACACTTTGCATAACTACAATAGGACCTCAGAGTTATATTTCATATTTCTAGTTTCAGATACAAGAGTGATACGTTTATACAAATAGGATGACCACACTGAGTAGATTATAAGCTTTGTAATGATACCTTACAAGAGACCTTTTGCATGAAGCATATTTTAGTTACATTATATGCACTCATCAGCATACTTTCATAAAATCATACAGAATGCAACATCACACAACTTTAAAAAAGGAAATACCTATATGAATATATATATATATACACACATACACACGCACACACACACACACACATTCCTATATGGAAATACCTATATGAATACTTGAAATATTCTTGCACCAGCATGTTTTCCAGTCATAGAATTTGCACCTGAAAGGACCATTAGGATAAAATGGGTTTTGAGAGTGTAATGTTAATTTTATTGCATGCTCAGGTGTTTGTACCAACCCATTGAGTATGTAGGTTTTTGACCCTACAAAGCACAGGCATTCATAAGTTCTTCCACAATTTTGTGTGTAAAACAACTGAAGGCTGAGGGTTAAAAACCAAGCGTTAAATGCTTAAGAGAAACCCACATGAATGTGGTTGGTCTTTTGATTCTACATAACTTCATTACCTGAAATTTTGGGGAAGGTTAAAATACAATGAGGTAGAAGAACAACAAATAATATGTGCTAATTTTCCTACTTTAGCAACATTACTATATTGTAATGAAGATATCTCAAGTTATATTCAATAACATCTTTTTGGTATTATCTTGTGACAGTCTGTGAGAATCTAAATTAGACTGTATGAATTAGATTTCTCAGAATACGTTGACTATTTTGCTCAAATGACTTATTTCCAAACCATTATGGACCATGCTCCCCACCCCCTGCGGTTTTGAACGATGCTATTAATTGAGGATATTGCTCTCATCAGTACTTCTGAGAGTATCATGGTATCAGACTTTCTGATATCACAAAAAAATATCAGTTTCTGGAAGGTGCATTTCTAGGCACTATGGAGAAATTTGGCAGACCCCATATGTTTGCAGTATCTTAAAGCAACTCATTTTAACTTCATCCCAGTTAAATCTTGTCAAGGTTCCTCCCCCACTCTGAACTCTAGGATACAGATGTGGGGACCTGCATGAAAAACCTCCTAAGCTTATCTTTACCAGCTTAGGTCAAAACTTCCCCAAGGTACAAAATATTCCACCCGTTGTCCTTGGATTGGCCGCTACTATCACCAAACTAATACTGGTTACTGGGGAAGAGCTGTTTGGACGCGTCTTTCCCCCCAAAATACTTCCCAAAACCTTGCACCCCACTTCCTGGACAAGGTTTGGTAAAAAGCCTCACCAATTTGCTTAGGTGACTACAGACCCAGACCCTTGGATCTTAAGAACAATGAACAATCCTCCCAACACTTGCACCCCCCCTTTCCTGGGAAATGTTGGATAAAAAGCCTCACCAATTTGCAGAGGTGACCACAGACCCAAACCCTTGGATCTGAGAACAATGAAAAAGCATTCAGTTTTCTTACAAGAAGACTTTTAATAAAAATAGAAGTAAATAGAAATAAAGAAATCCCCCCTGTAAAATCAGGATGGTAGATATCTTACAGGGTAATTAAATTCAAAAACATAGAGAACCCCTCTAGGCAAAACCTTAAGTTACAAAAAAGATACACAGACAGAAATAGTTATTCTATTCAGCACAATTCTTTTCTCAGCCATTTAAAGAAATCATAATCTAACACATACCTAGCTAGATTACTTACTGAAAGTTCTAAGACTCCATTCCTGGTCTATCCCCGGCAGAAACCAGCATATAGACAGACACACAGACCCTTTGTTTCTCTCCCTCCTCCCAGCTTTTGAAAGTATCTTGTCTCCTCATTGGTCATTTTGGTCAGGTGCCAGAGAGGTTACCTTTAGCTTCTTAACCCTTTACAGGTGAGAGGAGCTTTCCCCTGGCCAGGAGGGATTTCAAAGGGGTTTACCCTTCCCTTTATATTTATGACAAATCTGATGTCAGGAACATGAAGCTAGCATTGAAGGCTGTAATTTTGTGGAACATGTAAAACAATGCAGGTGGTAGACCTCACTCATCTGCCAGGTTGAAACATCTTTAAGAAACTCTTCCCACCAATCCACCAAAGTTCATTTTGCTTTGGTTAATTCAGCATATCTCTGATTTCATTATTGCTGCATCAGCTATTCCTCCCATGGTGTTAATGTTTCTCATTGTGGAGTTAGTTGCCTCAACACATGACCAATTGAAAGTAATTTAGATAGTCATCCAGCCAGAAGCCCATTTACCACTGCTTACTCAAATATATTTTTTTAAAATCTTTACATGCAGATATTGAGAACTAAAGCATTTGATCTATAAAAAACTGCTACATTTAAAACCAGTACCTTACAGTCTTTAATTGAACTGCAGGAAGTTAGAAATCATCACTAAATCTTACAATGTCTTCCTTAAGGCTTGTTGTATTTGGGCTATAAATGTATTCCTAGAGACCCTCATGATTAAAATGCCTTTCTTAATCAATCAATCTAATGATGTTTACCATAACTCTTATAGTGCTTTATTTTGCTGTAGTAGTAGGGAAACTTGATGAAGCACAAATCAGAGAGATTTTCCTTCAATTATTACTTTTCTTTTTGGAACAATCGACATTCTTGATGCTTTTCGTGCCATTTTAGTAGATCTGGACAATTTACTAATGTACAAAGTATCTCAGAAAATACTGCTTGATATTTCATATTGTAGATCAATAATGATGGGACGAAGTGAAAGCCCTAGACTTGAACCCGTCTAGACTCTGGGTAAACTTTGAGACTCAGAATAATCTCAGTTGACCAGTTTTTCCTCAGACCTCTATATAACTAGCAAAGCACTGATATTTTCTTAGGATACATTATTCAGTTTTCTGTAGAACTGTATAAAGATTTTTTCCCCTCACTTATTCTCAAAGGTCAATTTCCTGTAAACCTCAGATATGTGTTTTCTCACCAAACACAGGAGGAAGACAGAATTTCTGTCACATTTCTTCTGATACTACAGACATTAAATATACCGGAAATCAAGTATACTCATGCTCATCTGAGGAGTCTGACATTGTTATTCACAGTCACATTCCTAATACATAGATGCAAGCTTCAGAGGAGGACGACAAGTAAAAAAGACTCACGCTGTTCAGGTCCGAAATCCTGGAGTAACATCTTTAGCTGTTTTCCTTGTAAATCAGGAGTAGATTCCATGGCTCATTAAATATGGAATCAAGTTTAAAGTTTCTCTCTTTCCTTACAAAGCCCTCTGCAACTGTACCTCTGCCCTCAGCCAGATTCTCACCTGTTATAAATTAGTATAGCTCCATTGAAGTCAATGGAATGATGCCAATTTACACCAACTGAAATTTGACCTCTGGTTTCTATATAAACCCAGCTCAACAACTCTGGTCTACTGACAATGGCAGTTTTTATGCCCCAGGTGTCTTTTTTACCCATTCCCGTCTCCACTGATTTTTCCTCATTGCCCTACTTATTCCTTCTCCCTTGTTCCAGTCTGCCAAACCACCACCCTTCCTTCACCCAAACCTTGCATTAATCACATGCTCCTTCATCCCACTTCTACAGTATTCATAGGAAATGAGTTTACAAACAATAGATTTTTTTTAAAGGGAATCTCCACCTCAACTTCTGTTGAGCACAATTAGGGTTTCAGGGCAGGGACTCTTTTATTTTAGTATAATGCATATTTTCAATGCTAAACCAATACATAATATAAGTTTCTTTTCATAGTGAGAGCCATATAAATTATCGGGTACTTCACACTGCTGCCACAGGAGAAAGCTTTTACTGAGCCCTAACCAGTAAAAAAAAATCTCCAGAGTATGAGGTTACAGGGCAGCGAGTCACCCCTGTGGCACCTTCTGCTGGTCGTCCAGGGAATTAGCGTTCCAGCCTCCAGAGCGCCCTCTGCAGGCCGGTGTCCTGCTTGCCACTGGGCCCCCATGTCCCTCCCAGACCACAGTGCCCCTTTACCCAGGATGCTGCCCCCTGGCAGTACCCCCACTGATCTGGGTCTCCCCTCCCCAGGGAATCCTCACCCCCTATCCCCACCTCGCCTCAGTCTGTGGCCACTGCCAGTCATCAACTAGCCCCCGTTCCCTGGGGCCGACTGCAGTGTAAATGCCGCTCATCACAGGCAAGAGGGGTTTGGACCTGCTGCCTTTGTCTGCCTTTGTCTGTCCCCTGCAACCCCAGTACCTATTTGGCCTTACTCTAGGCCTGCAGACTGGGGGGTTTCCAGGCCGGAGCTCCCCAGCTCTGCTCCACCTCAGGAACCCTCTTAGCTTCCCAGCAGCTAGGCCCCTCTCCCTCAGCAAGCTAGAGGGAGAGTTGTTCAGCGCCTGGCTTCACTGGCCTGTATAGGCCCAGCTGGGTCTGTCTGGGACATGGCCCCAGCTGCAGCTGCTCCGCCAATCAGTCCAGATTTTCCCCTGCCCCAGACCTCTCCCAGGGCTGTTTTAAGCCCTTCAGGGCAGCAGCGGGTGACCACCCACTACATATGAATATTTGGAACTGGAAATTTGAGCTATTTCTTACATAAAATAAATTTTAGGCAGTACCAAACTTTCCTTAAAACGAAACAATGTTAAAGTTACTATTTTCACTCTTTAGGAATAAATATATCACACTTCCTAGCTATTTTATGCAGAGCTTTCTTGCAAAAATTCATAATCCACAGCTGTTGTGACATGTTCTCATAGTTAAAAGTGGAATGTGAAATTTCCCCTGGTTGAGGCAAATAGGAAGTGATAGCATATGGAGTGACAAGCTTGCATTATCTGCTAATAATAATAAGATCGTAGGTAGATCATTCATCCCTAAATGTATTTACTGTTGAAAAGATGAACTTACTGAAGAAGTAACTTGATAAATTATCAAAATAATTAATATGCATTCATATTACAATTAAAACATTAATTTCAGTTACAAGGTGGTCAACTTGGGGTTTTATTTTTTGGAAAAATAATGAAGTCTAGTTGATGTAAAATTATGATGTAGTAATTTCTTCACATATTTTTTATATCTGTAGGAGTGTGAGAGACCAGTGACTATGATTCACTCTAGTTTTATGCCAGTGTAACTTAACTGAAATCGCTAGTGCAAAAGTGGAGCAAGACAGCACTGTTTCTGGCTCAGTGTCTATGAGCTCCATTTATATTTCTGAGATGTTATGTTAAACTTTCTACTGGTGAAATTAGATTGGTCTGAGAATTCCAGGTCAAATCCTCAGCCAGTGTAAATCAATGTAACACCACTGAAACCAATGTATCAATGCTGATTTGCATCAGCTAAGGAGCTGGCCCTCCATTTTTTGAAAGAGTTAGCTAGAACCTAATCTGTTGCTTACATAAGTAGAAAAGAGAGAAAATACATTACTTCAATTAGAGCTTGCAAGTTGCAGGTTTCAAGGTCATTCTTGATATCAGCGTTATCATTTTCATATCCCAAATATTGAGAAGTGTTAATTATCCATTCCTGCTGGATGAGATAAAGCAAACCTGATTTGTATTAAAGCCGTTATCACAGTTTCATAGTCTAGCGAATGAACATGCCATTGCTGGCACCACTGAGCTCTGCTATATGGAGGATGAAATGAGCACCAACCCCTCAGTGTGGATAGCACGCAGTACTTTCAGTAATAATAAAAGTAATGAACTGAACTACCTCACACCATTACCTTGAATTGGATTTATTCTTTGTCCTCCCTCACTACTCTTTGGTAATTGCCTGGGCAAGAAGGAACATGCTTAACCTGTGCAGTTATATTCAGTATCTTGCTGATGAGAAGTAAAATTTACTGTAACCCCCTTGGGGTTCAGAGAGCATGGCCCTTTAAAACTTTTTTTCCTGAGGGGGGAAGTGCTGATTGTTCCAGAAGGAGGAAGTGCTGTTGTGGGGAGTGGGAGCAGAGAGAGAGGGGAGAGCCACAGGGGTGTGTGTCTGGAGCTCCAGACAGAAGGGCTGCAGTAAGCAGACCCTCACAGAGTGAAGCGGACAAGAACCTGCCAGACAAGAACGAAGCCTGGGAAGGATACAGCAGCTGATCAGGGACACCCCCAGGACAGGAGCCAGGAGAAGCACTGTGCCAGGGAGGAATCATCCAAGAAGGAGAACCCCCAGAGCTGCATGGGGCTGTGAGTACTGGGGCTCATGATTTTGCTTTGGGAATAAGGAGGGAGGCTATTAGCTAGTTAAGTGGGAGGTGATTGCTCTGTGTGGCTTTGCAGAGAGCGGCAGAAGAGGGCACCAGAGGGATTTGTTGGGGAAAGTTTACTGGAACTGAAGATGACCAGGAGCACCCAAGACTCACCACTGCACTGTAACTTTGCCCAGGACTCTGCTACACGTTGCTTGGTGCCTGCCCTTTCACACTGTGGTACCACTGGGCCTGTGGGGCCTTGTGTTGAATGCAACCCCATTTTACTACTCCCCCTGTATTTACCCCTGTTGTTTCCCCCCTCTCATCCCTCTGTGAATAAATATTTCCCTTATCTATATTTATTGTTCTCTTCCTATGTGTGTGTGTTCACTCTGGGGGGTTTGGAACACGTGCCCCTAGGGAGGAAGAGACTTTTCCTGCTGCGTTCCTGTGTGTGTCTTCTCTTGGCCAGAGCTGCCTGCAGAGCAGATTCCATCTTGTACAGGAGGGCGCTAAAGTTACATTAACATGGGAGCTATCGCTTTAGAGCCTGCAGCTTTAGGATGGCTGATCTCATCCGACAGATCAATACCACAGTCCTTAACTTCTCTTTTGGACATTGTCACGCAGAATCAAGACTACATGGGTTGCACACTTCATTTAGGGCCAGATTATACCAGTCTTACTTATAGTGAACATTAGCCCACTGATATCAATGGAAAGACTCCCATTACTTTCAAAGGGACTTTAGATCTGGTCCACTGAATAGTGCCTTATTTGGTTAGAAGTGATAGGAACTACTCAGAATAAGTAATTGTCCTTTAGTTATAAAAATATGAATTTCCTTCCACAGAACATTGCTGTGGGGTAACTTTATGATCTTAAAATATTAGAGCTGAATGTAATCCAGAATGATCAGAGTTTCTGAAAGTTTATGTGTATATTCAGTCGTGGGATTTGAAGCTACATTGGAAACTCTAGGTAGTGCAGAACTCAGCTATTACTCATCAGTATTTCATACAGGAAGTTCCAGAGAATGCAGGCTGCCACCTTATTTCCAGTTGCAAATCAACATGTTGGTTTTGATTAATATAACCTTTGATGGTTTAGGCCCTGTGCATCCTAGAGACCATCTCTATCTTCTGATATTTGAGATCAGCTGGCAGGCTCCTTTTTTGCTCATGGAAAGATGAAAGGAAGGTCCTCAGCTGTGGAATTCTACATATCCTTTGGTCCAACAGCTTAAGTGAAGTTATGGGCATGTTGTAATGAGTGGAAGGATTGAGTGAAGACTATTCAATTATTTCTAGTGTCATAATTATGTTGTACATATTTTTGAAATTGCCATACCAAAATGTAATTAAATATGCATGGTATATAGATACAATTAAATACACTTTAAAGAACTAATCAGTTAAATTCCACTTAATATAATGCGGCATACTGACTTGGTACATCACTGCCAGGAAAATGGTCTGTTTTTTTTTTCCAAACCACATAGGATGTGAGCCACAAAGGTACTTAGGTGCTTAAATACCATTTTTTTAGGCACCAGTGCTATCCACAAAACCCCGCTCAGCTTCTACCAAATAGTGTAGGCACCTAAACTCAGTTGGTGCCTAAATTTCTGCAATAAGCACTAGATTATAGAAACATTCCAACTCTTTTAACATTTAGTTATTCAATTAAAGTGGTATAACTTCAGTTGGTGAGGCAGAATGCCCCATAACTTAGTGGTTAGGAAAGTTATTTGAGAGGTGTCTGATCGCTGTCCAAATCCCTTTTCCCCTTCAGTAAGAGGGGACTTGAACCACACATCCCAGGTAAGCATCCTAACCACTTTATGGATGACAGTGTTGTTCCTGTGATTTTTCTAGGTACCTGAAAGTTGGGTACCATGATGCTCAGTGTTGCAACACATAAGTCTTTTTGTGGGTCCTACCCATAGCTTCTTCAGGGAAAAAAATGGGGAACGACACCCTGCTATATCTGGACCCAGGAAGGAAGGAGATAGAGACACAGGAGGAGCTGATCTGAACCACAGTCATCTGTTGTGGTAGCTGTATTGTTCTGGCAACAAAACAGAAGTGAAAGAAAAATGAGACTCTGCACTAAGTACAGGCTGCCCAACTGTTTAAAGGGGTAGGACATCATAGTCCTCCACCTACTTTAAAATATTTTCCAAATATATGATATCTGTCTTATTGCGGTTGATTTTCAGTCCAATTAGCTTGCTGAATGCATTGAGTCGAGTTGTTTTTTCTTGTATATGGTGTTGGGTATGTGATAGGAGAGCGACATCATCTGCAAAGTCCAGGTCTTCAAGGAATGAGAAGAGTGTCCATTTAATGCCTCTTGGCATGTCTTCTGTTGTATGCCGCATTACCCAGTTGACGGCAATGTTGAAGAGGATTGCAGATGTGACACACCCCTGATGTACTCCTGTTTTGATTTCAAAACTGAGCTCATTGTGATCAATCCTGCATGTAAAGTTGAAATAGACGCTTTTGATGACATTGTTTATATGGAAAGGAATTCCATATGCCCGCAGAATGCACCATAAGCTGGTCCTGTGAATGATATCTAAAGCCGTTGATGTAGAGTTGCCATTGCCATTCTAAGCACTGTTCTATTATGTTTCTTAGAGTGAAAATCTGGTCTGTGCATCTACGCCCTTTCCAAAAAACAGCTTGCTCTTTTCTGAGAATGCTGTCAACTCCCTCTGATATACACTATTGCCTCACCATCACCAGTACGGATAGAGGATCATGTTCTCACCAATGTAGAAACATTCACATACTTGGGCACACCATGAGCCAGGATGGTGGAACAAGCCAGGACATCCGGAACAAAATCAATAAAGTCAGGAACACCTTCAGGAGCTTAAATACAGTCTGGAAATCATCAAAATACAACATCAAAACGAAACTCAAGATCTATTAGACCTGCATACTTTCAACACTACTTTATAGTGCAGAATGCTGCGAAATGAGAAAGTATGACTGTCCAAACTGTCTTCATTCCATACAACCTGATTCAGAAAAATCCTCCGTATCTTTTGGCCCAGAACAATCTCAAACCAAGAGCTCTTGACACACTGCAGCCAAGAGGATCTGAGCACCATCATTGCCAGGAGGCACTGGAGATTGATCGGTCATGTTCTTTGGATGGAAACTGATTCCATCACCAAGGTAGCAAGAAGATGGACACCTGAAGGCAAGAAAAACCGAGGCCACACGAAAACAACATGGTGAAGAGCTGTGGAAACTGAGCTGAAAACCCTGGGGCACAGCTGGAACCATTGAAAGACTTGCCAGAAACAGACAGGAGTGGAGGAGCTTCATCACTGCCCTACACGCCAGAGGTATAATAGGAACATGATGATATATATAGATATATATATAGATATATATAGTGACTGACTCAGACCAGAAGGATATAAGAGAGTAGTGGAAGGCAGGTATATCAGCCTCAGAATGAGCAGGTCCCTGTTCCCTGGATAGCCGAACAAAGGCTACTCCAGGCCAATCAAGACACCTGAAGCCAATTTAACCAGATAAGGTCATTAGACTAATGCTGGCACCTGACCTCAATTAACTGACAAAGGGTCAGTTAAGGTCATTAGGTTAATGGAGACAGCTGGAACCAATTAAGGTCCCACTCATACTTATTAAAAGCTCTCCTTTCCAGTTCTCTTGAGAGAAGCCCAGGTGAAAGGACCTGGAGGAGAGGAAGTATTGCTGAATCCTGAGGTAAGGGTGAAGCTTGGAAAAGGGAACCATGGGGAAGTGGCCCAGGGAATAAAAGCAGCGTCAGTAGTGAAGGGAAAGCCACCAACAGCTGCTACCATCAGGGTCCCTGGGCTGGAACCCGGAGTAGAAGGTGGGCCCGGCTTCCCCCCTTCCCCCCAAGTTCTATAGAGATCCCCTTGAGAGGGGAAGCAGACTTTGGTCCAGGCAGGAGGCCAAACTGCACCTACTGAGCTCTAAGGAGCAATAGAGACTGTGGGTATTCCACTTTCCCACCTCCCACTATATATAATGGTTCGGCAAAGTCCACATGAGTATGTGTCCAAGGAATCTGAGGACACAACCAAGTGGTAGATGAGCTAGGCCAGGATCATGTTGAATTTGCTAACACATAATACAGCACTTGGCCTTCCTCTCAATGTCTTTGTCAGTTCCTGGTCACCAGACATGACTCCAGACTATGGCCTTCATCTGTACAATGCCAAAATGACCTTCATGAAGAGCTTCCAAAACCTGAGAATGAATTGATTTCAGAATGATCACTCACATTCCCCTCAAGGTGCAACCTTGAATCACAAATAATTCATGTTGCTGTGACACAAACTGTGTAAATGGGAATTCTTATGATCCAGCATTGTACCTGTAGTACCATTCCCTTCACAAAAGAAAGCACATAATTCCTAGTGGTTTCTTTGTTAATGTCAGTGTTAGTGATGTGTAACCTTCCATCAAATAGAAATAAAATACTTCATCCAACGTTTATTTGGGTTGACAGGAGTTTGGGTGTGACAACCCATCAGCATTGCCATACTGAGTCCCTTTACGGAATTGAATAGAATTGTAACAGTGAATGTAAAGGTGCCAATACTATTGTCAGATTAGGCAGAAATTTACCATGGTAGTGAGGCAGTCCTGAGAATGACAGCAACTATGACATGAGACTCTGGTGGTGGCACTTGAAGAACTGCCTTCTCTTTCTCTGGCAATTTCCTTAAGCCCATGGCATCCATTACATAGCCAACATATTCAACCAAAGGCTTGAAAAATTCACATTTGTCAGCCTCTGGTCTTCCAAACATTGTAAGACACTATCCAAATTTTGAAGATGATCCTCTTGATCTTTTCCTGTAACAAGGATGTCATCCAAATAGCACTGAATGCCATCTTCATAGTCTCATCCCTCGTTTTCTGGAACAGGGCATGTGCTAATGTGATACTAAAAGGCTAACTATCGTAACAAAATAAACCTTTTTGCATGTTGATTGTGAGGTATTTCCTAATTGCTGGATCAATCTTCATTTGTAGGTATGCCTTGAGCAAAACCAATTTACTGAAACACTCTCTTCCACTAACAGTAGCAAACAGTTCTTCAGTATGAAGTTGCAGATATTGGTCTGCATACAAATTGGATTCAGTGTCATTTTGAAATCTCCACAAATTTAGATGGAGCCATCCTTTTTGATCACTGGTATGATGAATGTAGCCAACTGTGTGAAACTGGTGACAAGATTGGTGACATTTAGTGTTCATTATATGCTCCAAATCAGCCTCCACCAGAAGCCTAGTTGGAGATGATAGGTCACACAACAGTCAGTATGCCTTCAGACCCATCACTGTCAGCAAGGTTGAAACTTGTTTTCTGAAATGAAGTTGCAGGCTACATATCACTCAAAACATTCAAGGTATACCACCCATGACTTGCCATTTTCATCAAATATTGCTCACAAAAGTTGCTAGTTCACCTGTCTCCTGTTACCTTCACACCCTCCTGGATGTTTTTTGTTCCCCAGGGAAAGTTCTGAGGTTTTACGGTGCACTGTCTGCACTTGATTTCCTTCTGCTGGCTGGGTGTTTACGCTGCTGAAACAGCCAAAGGATAACTTGGGCTCCCTTTGTTGGTGGAAGACCTTCAGAGCAGGCTAAAGGTTAACGCTATTTTCTAGCTTGCCAAGGTGGCTGCTTTCTCACCTCTCTGTCTCTCAGGAGCTCAGCAGCAGATCTGGCAACCACCTCCTAATTTGTATTGCATTTAATTTTCTACTCCCCTTCTCTTCTTGTCTGGATCACAATCCAGCAAAAGCTGCAAAACCAGCAGCCTGCTACCTTTTGTTTCTAGGGAGATTCTGCCTCTCTTTTGTTATAATTTGCTTACTTTTTCATCTCCTTGTTAAGGCATTGGGAGCATTGGACACTTGTGGGATATAAATTCCTCAACACCAATTTTATATCTGAAAGCAGCATAGAAGGAGATAGAGACCTAGATTTAAAGCACAGCCATCTGCTGTGGTATCTTTCTTGTTCTGACAGCAAAACAGAAACTAAACAAAAGTGTGGCTCAGCTCTGAGTCCAACCAGTCCAACCATTTAAAGGAGCAGGATATCACACATCCAGAGCCTCTCCACAAATGGGAACCAGCATCTCTCAATTGAATAAATGTTTCTGTCAGCAAGGCTTATAATGAGGATCTTGAAATAAATCTTGCTGAGACTGGTATCAATCTCATACACTATTCATACCCTATGGGTGGTTGAAGCATCTGGGATGAACCAAGTAGAGTTCGATGCTTTGGGTGATAATAGGCAAGTGTCCCTAGTCCTTTCAGGCACACTTGTCAGTAACTACCCCACACATCAGGTAATTTACCAAAGCAAGACACAAACTGCCTTTTCACTTTGTGTTCTTAGCAGATTGGCTGACAAATTCTATAAACCACTGGGCCAATATAGATACCATCACTGAATACATTGACTCTCTGCTGGAACCTTTTAAAACCAACATTAACACAACATTTCCCTATGGACAACTTGTATTAATGATATTTGTCCTTTTTATAAGGTCCACAGGACTGATCAGGTGCTCAGAAAACTCAAAGTGCCATGTCTTTGTTTTGTCTTCTTCCACAGACTGACTTCAGAGCACCCTGCAAATAAACTCTTCAAGGATTAAAGTTAAAATAATTTCACACTAGATTACTCTGAGCAGGTTATCGTCTCACCCTGCTCCAAATAAACTCAACACATCTTTATAACCATTTCCTGGGGTTTGGGTTTGCCCCTCATTCCTCCTGACCAGAGGGTTACACACACCACTCTGACATCCTGGGGAAGGCAAAGCCCCACGTTTCACAATGAATCAGCAGAGCTTGATGTCTTTCTAATTCCAACTGAAGGAGTTGGATCAACAGAAGAGCCCTGCATACAGAAGCATAGATCTTACCAAACAGCTACAGGTGTGCAGATTGAGAACCCAGTTGTGCTCCCTCTGTAGACCCTGGAGAAACTCCCACTCATTATACTAGAAGCAGAATCAAGTCTTCTATCTCTAACTACATCAGCAAAGGCAGCAGTTCCTCTGAGAGCAGTGTGGACATTAAAATGCAAAACACTGTGTGAAAAGAAAATATAACCGATGGCAGGTTGCCAGCTGTGGGCAGTGAGAACTGGCTGCTGAAATTGTTGCTTGAGATGCATTCAGTTTGGTGAAATTGCTGACGCTTACTCTTCATGAATTGACAGCCAAGTTGAAAAGAAGTATTTATTTTAGATTATTTAGAAATATACCCACCTGTGTGCAGGTACAAAACACTGAGCAATAAAATATAGCAGTTAGGACCAAAGCATGAAATCCTCCTGGGCCCACAGTGTCTGAATAACATTTGGTTGTATTACCAGTATTTAAAATACTTTTAAACCAATGTTATTTCTGATAACAGAACCAATCCGTATAATCTGAGTGTTGTCGCTAATAACATGTTTGAAAAAGCATTACAAAAATACCTTACAGCACAAATTAGCAGAATTATAGAATTTAAATGGCAGACCTCATGCATTCCAGGTTTTGTGAGACTTTCAAATTTGAAGCCCCTGACAGAAGCCTGAATTTCAGAAAGTGCTGAGCATCCACCTCTGAAAATCAGGGCCTATAAAGTGTCTCAAAAAAAACCCCACAACTGAGCAACCCAAAATCACTAATCACTTTCAAAACTCTTGGCCAATATTTTTTTCTACTGAAGGAAAGAAACCTGTATTAGGGATACAGGAAAATGCAGAAGTTTAGGCTGACATAAGGTGATGCCCTATAAGAAGATGCCATGTTTGTTTATTTGTTTAGCATTTCACTATCCCACTCTCTGCTCCATTTTCAAAAAGCAGAACACATACCCAATAGTGATAGGCTTAGAGCCCTTTAGGTGCCTAAATCCCAGAATCAGGCCCCACTGGGGTTCACAAAACCCTGCTCAGATGCCACTGAATCCTGTAAGCTCAGTGTCTAAATTTTGCAGTAAAAGTTTCCTTAGGCACCTGTGTTTCTGCTTTTACACATGCACACTGCAGCCTCACTCTAGGCTTCTGAATACCTAAGCCCTAGAGCAGAAGTTCTCAACCCATGGTCCGCGGGCCATATGCAGCCCAATTAGCGCCCAGCTCAGCTGTGTGCTAAAAGCTGCGGGTCTGGGTCCGGCTGCCCTGCCGCATGGCGGGCTCTGGGCTCCCGCCTGCCCTGCTGTGGCAGGCTGTGGACTGCCGGCTGCCACCAGCCCCACACCGCAGGCTCAGGTTCTGGGCTGCCAGCTGCCGCCTGGCCCTGCACAGCGATTTCAGGTTCCAGGGTCGGGCTGCAGAGTCATGGGGTTGGGCTGCGGGGTCCTAGCTGCTGCCCGGCCCTTCACAGCAGGATCGGGGGTCCAGGATCCCGGCTGCCACCCGGCTCATCACAACATGCCCCACATCTGGCATTCTGCTCCTGTCTCCACTCTATGGAGGGGTCTCTGGGAAGAAAGCGCTGGACATAGGGGTTTGTGTATGGGGGGAAGTTAGACAGGGGGCACTGTGGTCATCAACCTGCAGCCAACATAACAGTTTGTGGGCCGCAAATGCAGCCCACAATGATAAACTGGTTGAGAACCACTGCCCTAGACCAATACAGGGAAAGATAGGCATTCCTCTACCTAACTCACCTGCAGGTCCCAATCCAGCAGGTGAACTTTGAGCCTGCTTGCCAGTTTGGGCCCTTATAGACAAGTTCACACAAAACAGACTGGGATAGGGAGGAGAAACTCTCTCATACTTTTAGCCAAGTGGTTCAGGTACTGACCTGGGATGTGGGAGACCACCAGTTCAAGTCCTCCCTCCTCTGCCTGTGGGGAGATGGGATTGGAATATGTCTCTGCCACCTCTCATGTGAGTGCTGTAACTACTGATCTCCAGGATATTTTGATGTGGGGCTTGCTCAGTCTCTCCTGTTGAAGTTGTTCCACTGTGACAATATAATGAAAGAGTCATTGGGCCAGGAAGAGAAAGAGCTTGGTGGTTAGAACACTTGCCTGGGAGGTAAGACCTAACCCAGGATTCAGTCAAGCTTGTCCTCCTGGCTCCAGTGTCTCTTAATTATTTATCCACAGTGGAACACCTTCCACAGGAGAAAGTGAGGAGCCTCCCTCTCTCCCCTCCCACATCAATATATCCTATAACCCAGTGGATAGGGCATTCACCTGATAGATGGCAGAGCCCAATGCAAATCCTTTCTCCCCTCAGGCATGGGAGAGGGGAGGGTCTTTCACTGGGGGATTCCCACATCCCAGGTGAATACCCTAACCACTGGGTAAAAGTTGTGAGGAAAGCCCATCTTCCCATCTTTCGGGTGGAAACAGCATAGGTGCCTACCCTCAAGCGGGTTTGCAGCTGAGAACCCCAAGCACAGGTAGTCACTTACCTCTAGCTCAGGGGTTCCGAAACTTCGTTTGCAGCTTGTTCAGGGAACCGCGGCCACTGGGAGCTGCGAGTGGCCGTACATGTGGACGCTCAGGTAAACAAAGTGTCTCGCAGCCCGCCTGTGCTTACCCTCAACAAGCCGCGAACTAAGTTTGGGAACCCCTTCTCTAGCTTGAATTTAAGTTCTGAACCCTCTGAAAGTGCAAGGGTTTAGGACGGATCTCTCGCCTTGCCATCTCCAAATGTCAGGGAGCTACCTAGCATGCTGGCTTTTGTGAATCCCATTCTGGGGGGCTTATCTGTCCCCATTCCTTGTATAGGGAGCCTAGGCACTGAACTCAGGCTTTATGAATCCGAGTGATTTTTTTAGTTGCCTCTAAGCATCACCACAGCTAAGTTTCTTTATGAATCTAGCCCTGATGCTCAAGTTCTTTTGAGATTAGGCAAAAAGAATTTACCAGTGTAGTTTCTAAAATGAGAGTGGGGTTAGACAGAGACTGACAATCTCTACATTTGTTTTACATAACTCATATTTTTCCCATGTCATTTATTTGGTCAGTCAAAAATTTGGCAAAATAAAAATAATAGTGTATAAAAATAAAAGAATAATAAAAATAGTGAACTATATATTAGCATCCTGTTTTTAGAATTCCATTTTACATTTATTGATATTATTTTATGACTGAGGTATTTTCAAGAATGTCTATTGCATAATGCCCAGGTTCAGTAGAGTGGTTCTGTCCGGCATCTTTTCAATATCAGGGCCCTATCTGTATACTCATAAAATTCAGTCCATTCAGTTCAGTTATTTCAGGACTATTTATCTCAATCATTTGTCACCACCTCCTCTTCTCTAAAGCTGGAGGATGGATTTTGATGTTGGTGGTTTGTAAATGGGCCTTTGGTCCAAACTTTTGGTTGGTTTTCCTACACCAAACAGGCGGATCAAGGCAATCCTTGGTGAGAAAGGCTTACTAAAGGGTCTGAAGAAATAAGTCAATTTTAACAAATATATTTAGTTTACAAGAAATGTTCTCCTAGACCACAGGGCTCCTAATATTTTGGGAGTGATTTAGTGCAGAAACAAGTAAGCTGTTTCTAAAAATCTACAACAAAACTTCCCACAAACCTAACTACAGTATATAAATTATTTAATGCTTTCCACTTACTTGATTGATACAGTAATCAGAGTCCATAGCTTTCCAGAATTACATAGGTGTGTAAGTTTTCCAATAATCACCTACAACACAATTCTCTGTGCATGCTAAATGGAGCTGAAGTCATATAAAAATAGATCAGGCTAACCAGAGGGGATACTCCATCCTGTTTTCAAAAGTGGACAGTCAGACAAAGCTTCACATCCCCCCTGGTTACTGCACACTATTACCTTGTAAGATTTTGCTTTAAAGTAGGTGTTGAATGGACATATACTAATTGATGAAATTTTACTGCATGGGGAAACTAAAATTCAGACTTTTTTTTTCTCTCTATAATGAGATCTGAGTCAATTATCCTCATTACTATTATAGTCAGTAGCTCTTCTTGTCTCTTCAGGGACCCAACAGAGCAGGAATATTCCCTCCTGATAAATGCACAGTTTCAGTTGATATAGGTTTGAGGCTTCTATATTCTCGTATAAGAAAAGACTTTTTGGATGGTAGTCAATGCCCTCTGCTAGACCTGGCTGACTAGACCCATATCATGAATAAAGAAAAGCCACTGATTCACATTAAAAATATGTTTTTTTCTGTCCTGTATTGCCTCAGAGGTCAGCTGCTCTGCTGGGAAAAGCTGCTTCTGACAATTTAAGGTTCAAGCTAAAAGTCTCACCCCTGAGTTAATGCTCTTTTCAGAAGCCTGGAATTCAGAAAGTACACTGGAAAGTAAGGACATCACTTGGAGGTGTGAAAAATTCACACCCTGAGACACATCATTAAACCAACCTAAACTCCAGTGTAGACAGGAAGAATTCTTCCATTGACCTATCTATATCCTCTCGGAAAGGTGGTTTTACTACAGCGGTGAAAGAACCTCTGCCATCGCTGTAGTAAATGTCTACACTACAGCTTTGCCACTGTAGCATTTCTAATGTAGACATTAGACAACAAAGGACAAAAGGCTGGGTACCTCAGTACAGTCGCTGGGATTTTCAATGACCCTATGGAAGTTAGATGAGTCCCTTGGAAATTCAGAGGGAATTGAGTGCCCAACTTCCTTAGAGCCCTTTGAGAATTCCAGTTTAAAGCAATAAGTACCCTGTAAATATGGCTTATTCCTACAGAGAGATAGACAGATGACTGAAACAGCCAACAGTCTCAAAGATACAGAAGACAAGGGAGACTAAAAGACATTTTAGCTGTAAATGAATGGAATACAAAAGGACACTTTAGTACAAAGTTAAAGGAAAGGCTGAAATCCAGAGCAGGAGATCTTGATGGTTCAAAGGGTAATTAAGCAATGAAGAATAGAATCCAGAAGAAAAACATTAAAGATACTTACACAAGAGAAAGAAGCCAGCTAAGACAATACCCTCCATCATGATCATCACTGCAGCAGCAGAAAAAGAAACTGCGTAGTTATAATACCTTTTTAATATTGTTTCTGTTGGCTTTAGTTAGGAGCCTTTTGCTTTCTTGGACTATGTTTGCATTATTCAGATGCTATGCAGGGAAATGAACTAGCCCATAGTTATATCTGAAAAGATGTACTATTCTTGAGACTGCCAACTGAAGAGACAATATCATCTGCTTCTGGTTGCTAGAAAAGATTCTGGTAGTCACACCAGTATAAGCCTGGATAACACCATTAACATCAGTGGTGTTAATCTGAATTTATGCTACTGCCACTTAAATTAGAATCTAACCCATTGTTTTTCTAAACTTGGATCTGCTTCTGTGTTCCTGGAATTAGGATTCCATTGAATATTCTCTCTTCACTTTAATAGAAATTCTGCATGCACTGATCCATTTCCTTGTTCCCTTGTACCTATCGTTCCCTTTATTAAATGAGAATTTGTTGTACAGGTACTGCATGGTCTTGGATTCTTCCTTTCTTACCTATATGTGATGACAGCATTATTGTACAAATTCATCAGCCTAGAGCACCAGCTTTTATCACCAGCTGAACATTATACATAGCACTTGCTGAAGAATAAGGTGCATGAAAATAACTTCAGAATTCAGGGGTGGGGAAATGAAAGTCAGTTACAGATACATCCAAACAAAATATGATGCGGTTTAAGGGCTCATTCTGTTACCTTTACTCACATTGACTACTCCTTTCCACCACAAGTGATCCTGTTAATTTCATTGGCACTATATTGCAGAATAACGTACTCCTCAACACATAGGTAGTAGATTTGGAGCCTAATTTCTTCTACCTGGACATAAATACAGAAACATGTACATTGAACAGGTATATCAGGTACCAGATCCCAGGACAAATCACATGTCAGATTAAACCAGTGCCATAGTTTAAAAGGCCTTTGATCCTCAGCTCTCAATCAGAGGTGCATGTATCCCTGGGGGTACACAGAGGTTTTCCAGGGGGTACATCAACTCATCTAGATATTTGCCTAGTTTTACAACAGGTTGCAGAAAAAGTACCAGTGAAGTCAGTACAAACTAAAATTTCATACAGACAATGACTTGTTTATTTTGCTCTATATACTATACACTGAAATGTGAGTGCAATATTTATATTCCAATTGATGTATTTTATAATTATATGGTAAAAATGCAAAAATAAGCAATTTTTCACTAACAGTGTGCTGTGACACTTCTGTATTTTTATGTCTGATTTTGTAAGCAAGCAGTTTGTAAGTGATGTGAAACTTGGGGGTATGCACGAAAAATCAGACTCCTGAAAGGGGTACAGTAGTCTGGAAAGGTTGAGAGCTACTGGTATACAGAACAAGTGTTACAATGGCAGAGCTGCAGTGCTGCAGCTAAGCTGCTGTAGCTTAGACACTTGCTAAAGTGACAAAGGGGGGTTTCTGTCACTATAATTAATCCACTTGAGGTTTAGGTTGGCTTAACTACATCTCCGAGTGACATAGCTGGGTCAATCTCAGTCTTAAGGCTTGTCTACACTACCACGCAGGGTCGATCTAAGATACGCAACTTCAGCTACATGAATAACGTAGCTGAAGTCGACGTACTTAGATCTACTTACCGTAGTGTCTCCACTGCGGTAAGTCGACAGCTGACGCTCTTCCGTTGACTCTGCTTGCACTCCTCGGTTCTGGTGGCTTACCGGAGTCGACGGGAGAGTGCTCAGTGGTCAATTTATCATGTCTATACTAGACCCAATAAATCAACCCCTGCTGGATCGATCACTGCCTACCAATCCGGTGGGTAGTGCAGACAAGCCCTTAGGTGTAGACCAGGCTTTACAAGGAGAGGAGAGGTTTTGTTTCGTTTTGTTTTTTTCTCTCTCTCCATTAAAAAAAATTCTCATTTGTTCCATTAGATTTTTTGTAGTGTTGTAATGAATGAAGAGGAAAATAGAGGAGACTTGAAAGTGAAGAATTTCCATTTGAGAAAAAAGTCTCAGGTTAGCGTAGAAGAACTGCAAGCTTCAGAACTGAATTACCTCCAGTAAAACCTTCCAAAACAGAGTAGAATCCCCCCCATATACAGCTGAAGTAGCAGTTTACTGTTCTGATCAGATAGCACATACAATGCTTTATGATTGTTGTGTGTGAGAAAGGCAGACTAAACAGCCTCATACAAAAACCAATAATCACTTAACTCCCAGGACACCTTGCATGGCATTTTTAGATGGGTTGTGTTTTTAAAAATGGTTTACTGCAGAAGCACAGAAAGTTACCACCTCAAATATAAGCAACAACAAACAGGCTTAAATTTCACACACCAGGATGCTTGTAACAATGTTCAGTTCTGCTCTGAGGTACAGAGTCTTTAAGTCTGAAAATATTAGGCAATATTAAGGAACCTCTGGGACACCAGAATTAAAACACATTAGATTTCACAGGGCAGTTGGTGTACAAAATTATCCCTCTCTCCTTTTCTTACAATTGTTAGAGGGTATTTAATATTTTGCATTGAATGTTTTTAGCTCCAGCAGAGAAAATCTTATTAGCTTATGTCTCACCAGGCATGTTAAAATCACAAATCATTGCTTGGGAGCAGATGTAGGAGCAGATTGTAAGTCTGGACGGACCATGTATTTCTGAGAAAACACATGGAGAGTTTGTGAGAATCAGGGTATGGATTTCTTCCAGCTGACACATGGTCAGAGTATTTCACTAGAACTCTAGAATTTTACCACCCATTGACTAGCTCCTCCCCAGGGGGTAAAGGGGCTTGAGTCTTTCATGTTTTCACAAATTCACTCTTTCCCCTTTAAATATATGTGTCTCCCTTTTCAAGATCTCATTTTAAACCCTTATATTTTAAATAGATCAGATATTATTCATTTCAAAGCCTGCCGATGTTACCCCTTAGTAGCTGTTGCTGATTAATCTAAGGCACTACCCTCACCCTGTGCAACCAGACCTCAAGTGGCATGCCTATGTGGTGTTTCAAGGCCTTGCTTTCAAGGAAAATGAGAGACATGGGACTAAATTTACTTCTGATTTACGCGCTGTGCAATCCCACTGCTTTAACCAGGTGGTATGAAATGGAAATAGAATTGCAGTGCTTGACCTCAGGAATCAAACACAAATGTCTTATTATTTACTTGCTGATGGCACATCTCACAGCCATTAAGCAGAATTACTGTTTCTCACTCTGAGGCCATGTCTACATTTACTGGGGATCAACGCCACTGTGATTGATGCAACGGTGGTCAATTTAGCGGGTCTAATGAAAACCCGTTAAATCAACCACAGAGCGCTCTCCGGTCGACTCCAGTACTCCACCGGAACAAGAAGAGTAACAGGAGTGAACAGGAGAGCATCTCCCATCGATGCAGCGTGGTGCAGACACTGCAGTTAGTCGACCTAAGCTACATCAACTCCAGCTACATTATTCATGTAGCTGGAGTAGCGTAACTTAGGTCGACTTACCTCGGTAGTGTAGACAAGGCCTGACTTCTGAAATCATGCAAATTCCAGAACTGTAGATGAATACATCCCACTGCATTTATATGCTTCATCAATTTATAATCCATGGTGTTAATTTCACTCTAGAATGACTTGCCCATAATGCTCTTGTTATAATTGCTTCCTGCTCCACTTCACAGTGGGATGTTTGTTTGTTTTTTAAAAAAAATCCAGCAAGAGTCACTGACAGAAAAAATATCTCCTTCAGAAAGGCTATTCTGCGTAATAAGAATCATCACTGATGTGGTAAAGCTGAACCATCTCCAAAGATTAGTGACCTGGCCAGTGTTTCAAAACATATTTCCTCTTATATTTATTTAAGACATTACATTCTACATATAAATAGAATAAAGCTCTTCTGATGGGAATATACTAATCCAGGGGTTCTCAAACTAGGGGTCGCGACCCCTCAGGATATCGTGAGGTGATTATGTGAGGGTTGTGAGCTGTCAGACTGAGGGAGCCCCATTACATTAATATTACATTTCAATTAAATTAACTCCACCCAGTTTTAATTTATAAATGAGGTTGCACTCAGCACCTTGCTGTGTGAAAGGGGTCGCCAATACAAAAAGTTTGAGAACCACTGTCTAATTCATAGAAGAATATGCTAGTTTGCACATAGATACCTTTCTTCATATCTGAATACCCATATCTATACAAATAAAAGTTTCTCTACAAACATAGTGGCAGAGACAAAAAAGACAGTCACACCAACATTCATGAAAAAGAAAAGAAAAAGGTTTGAACACAACTTGATCAAATTGGCAACTCTGAACGTGCTAAGAAGGTCATTATTCTCCAGCTCGCTACTCAACTAGTGTTTAAAAAAAACAGTCATCATTTTGAAATAAATTAAGCCTCGGTCCCCACTTTATCACCTTTGTGCCACTCCTGTGATGGAAAGTGGATGAAGAATTGCCCTTAAAGACCCGTTGGATTCCCTTTGCATTGGAGAACCCCCATGTGTCATAAATATAGTATATCACTTGTTCCTTGCCCCTGTCCTGCACAGGGATCATGTGAGGTTTAGGAGAGGGCATAAACAGAGTGCACTGGCCAGTGCAACGGCAATTAAGGAATATTCAAGATTATACAAATTAGCACAGCCTTGAGGAAGATGTTCCTGTACTGCAGAACAAGATGGCTCCTGAAATTTCCTAGGATTGGGGGAATGGTGTGGACAGAAAACCCTCTGTGCTCCCCTGCTCCTCCTCATTATGCAAGTACACCTAAGCATTTGGCCTAAAATTCTTTGTAGGAGGCAGCCTCTAGAACACTAAACCCCCTGAGCAAAATAGAAGAGTAGCAAATGTCATTGTAATGTATTTCATTAGCTAGCTCCTGTTTCAGTCACCATGAACAGAATGTAAATTATTTCTGACTAGCTGATCGACAGCTTTCCAGTGGAATGTTTTTATGCTTGTCAAAGTTGAAACATTCTGCAGGAATGTGTTGATTTTGATGAAATTATCAATTAGAAAAAAAAATCAAAACGTGTTTTGATAAGGTTGATATGTTCTGTTTCAGCTTTATTGGAAGTGAACATTTTTAATTTTTCCTTTCGACAGAACTTTTTGTTTCAAAATTTATTTTACTTTACATTCTATTATATTTTAGTTAAAAAGGCACAAATTCAAAATCTAAACAAAATAGATTTTGATTTTATTGAAATGAAACATTTTGATTGCCTGAAATTAATTCTTTTTGAAATTTTTGTTTCATGGGAAATTTTGCTATTTGTAATTTTGCTCTGATGTGGAATCAAAACAAATTTTGAAATCACTGAATTTCTCCTGAAATAGAAATTCCGGTTCCTCAACAGCTCAGTTTGTGACCATCATAAGAAAAAATGACTGGACTGTCTGAGCTAGATTGCAGAGCCATAATTAAGCATTTTAGCACACGAGACGAGCAAGCATATTTGTGCCCTCGACCAGGGTTTTCATCATTTTTCTGCCCCCATACCTTTGTGCCCTGGGTGGCTGCCCCCTGTTCACCCTGCCCTGGATACAACTCTGCTACATAGTAATTTATAACCCCTGAGTTGTGCCAATGAATTCTCACTGAACTAAATGCAGTTGAACAGAGAGTGGCATTCCACTTCAGGTGGAACATTTGAGAGATTGTTCCTCAATAAACTCTTTGCTCCATGAGGTGGCATGCAGAAAGAGTTGGACCAGGGCTCCTTTTCTTTCTTTCTCACTATCCTTTTCAGAGCCCTGCTCTTAATACAGTAGGCATGAACAGTTCATGTGCTACCCAGAGCACAGAGAATATGGGGGTTATTATGAGAAGCCCCTGCATGGCCACACAGGTGCATTGGGAAACCACATTGTTCACCCATCCACCCTCACATGACCACACAGGTGCTGCTCACAATGGACCTCTGCTAATTTCCTTAGAGTTGGAAGATTTATATCTAATCATTCTTTGACTTTATATAGCATCTTTCAGAGACAGAGACAAACATTAGCCTCCACATTTTACAGATGGACAACTGAAGTACATATGTATTAAACGATTTACTCAGGGTTACAATATAGAGCAATGGCAGTGGAAGTAAAATACCAGTTTCCTGTCTACTAGTCCTCTCCTCAGCCCACTAGAACACACCACATCTCTGAAATGCTCTACCTGAGAGGACTCTGCCTAGGTATGCATACACCAATTTTATAAAGGTATGAAAAATATCTTACGTGTATGGCATATTTCTCTATTGAGGTTAAATGCTGTGTGCCATATGCTAGTATAGGTAAATCTATGCTCACATACTACATCAATTAGGCAAAAAAACACATGATAGTTCATAAGAGAACTGTGTGAAAGATAAGAGTTTCACTTGTAATAAAAAATAGGGTCAATATACTGTGTCAGTAACAACCATTAAAATGGTAACGATTGTGTGCAAACTTGGAAGGGAGGGCTCATGTGACTGTCTAACACACACACACGCACCCATTCTCATAAAATAGAGCTTAAAATGACAGAGGTAATTGTCACTTGATGGTGCTGTAGCTCCATGGCTGCCTTTTATCCAGCTTTTCCACATTACCATATTTTAGAAGCAGATCGTAAGTCTTCTCTGACAAAAACAGATCTTAGAAGTAAAGAGCATTACATCAAGAGTGCTGTTAGCATGGAACCAAGCAAAAGACAGGCACATGGGCCTAAGGAAAAAACAATGCCTAATGGTCATGTACTGTGTTCAAAATGAACACAATTGCATGGAGTATTTGAAGATGAAAATTATCAAATGCAAGGAATAAATGTATTAATGTTGTGATACAAGCCAGCCAGAGCAGGGGAATGTATGTCCTCCTGGGGTGGTGTTTTTGCGGGGGGTGAAAGTAAGCCAGTATGGGCAAGTACGGCATACCGTTAAAAAGTGGCTGCCAGTACCAGCCCGTACCCAGCTGACTTTAAAGCACTGACCCTTTTGCGCCCCCTGTCAGCTGCCCCGGGGCTTGTGATTTAAAAGGGACCGTGGCTCCAGTCGCCGCTGCCGCTACTGCAGCAGAAGCTGGAGCCCCGGGCCCTTTTAAATCGCCACTGGCGCCCCAGGTGGCGTGGGCCAGGCAGTATGGATGGGCTGGCTGGGGGATGCTGACCCCAGCCCCGCCCCTTCCACCCATGGCCCCGCCCCTTCCGGGGGCTGGAGCTGGCCCCCGGACCAGTAAGTCTTCAACTTTACTTTCACCCCTGTGTTTTTAAAGGATGTTTTGGTATAAAGATGCTCAGGTTCAACTGTAAAAGTGAACAGGAAAACTTACATTTTAAAATGAGATCCTAAGCCATTAGCTGACCATATGTAGAGATTTTAAATTTGAATGCACAGGTTTCATATCTGATTGAAAATTTGAACTGATCCAAAAATGCAATTTTCCTTTCAGGAAATTTTGAAAAAAGTTGTGTGTTTTTTAATTTCCCTTGATAATTTTGGGGTTTTTCATTGAAAAGCTGAAACAAAAAACTGAAAATAGTTCATTTTTCAATAAAAATGTTCAGGTTTTGTTTTTCAGTTCTCCACTGAAAAAGAAGAGAATTTTTGACAAAAATTAAATGTTTCTGTGCAAATGTACATTTTTGTTGAAAAGCTATTATTCATTGGGAAAAAAATGTTTTGATTAAAAACATGTCTACCAGCTGTACTAAAAATCTTTTACTTTTGTTTGTCTCTTGCAGGATGGAAAAGTAAGCATCCTGCGTTTCATCTGATACATTCAGGCTGTCTACATTGCAGACCATTTGTGGCAGCTACACACTTCAGTGAAAAAAGCAGGCTGCATCCACACTGCAGTGTGTCAGTGGGGGAGGCAGTGGGGAGTGGTTTGGCAGCAAGGAGCTTTCAGAGCCCTCTGGCACTGCTGGAGCCTTTCGCTGAAGCAGGGAAAGGCTCCAGCAGCTCCCCGCTGCAGGAGCATTTCTCTGCAAAGGGGAAAGTCTCTGGTGGCAAGGAGCTCTGCTGGAGACTTTCCTCCTTGCGGCTGGAGCCTTTCCCTGAGGCAGGGGAAAGACTACAGCAGCAGTAAGGCAGCAGGACACTGCACTGTTAAAAATAGTGGTGTGGACAAGAGAGGCACTGCTTGGGCAAGTAGGGTAAATTCCCACAGGGTTCAGGCTTGTCTTTCCTCTATGAATGTAAGCAGTGCCTTACCATTTACACTGCTATTTATACCCATGCTGGTGTGTGTGGGGTGGGGGGTGCACACAGAGTGTGTACCTTACATGCCACCAAAAGGACTTTGCAGTGCAGATGGACCCTTAAGCGCATCACCTAAACCCAAGTAAGGAGTACAGGGTGACAGGAGATATTTCACATAAATAAACCCAAATCCAGGTATCAAAGTATTAACAGGTTTTAATTCTAAAATATGGTGTTTAAAATTCTATCAAGCAGTTAGTTTAAATAGCCACTGTTGTCTCCTGACAAGAAAGTAAATTAAATGTAGCATCGTTAGAGGATGACAGTTTCAATGTATGTAGTTTTAAAGATTGAATTTCTGAGGATCCAAACTCTGTGCACAATCAAAGAAGCACAGATCTTTCCTGCCACATGAATCTCTCAAAAAAAAAAACCCCTCTCAGCAACGTATTCCTTCCTTGAGGTCAGTTGTCCATGGCAAGCTAGGCTCTTTTCCTTCCTCCCACAACCCGCACGTACGGACCCACGAGAAGATAATACAGTCTTCTCCACACTCCCTTCTGCCATGGGAAAACCCAGCTCAAGGGAGTCCTCAAGAGCAACTGCTGGATAGGGATTCCCTGGCTGTATGGCTCCAGTAGGCCACACTGTCAGGGAGGCAGTAGAAGGGAAGACAGGGGGTCTAAAGCCATTGATAAACCTCCATGACTCTGGTCCTGGCAACCTGCTAATCCATCTAGATTCTGGGCATCGAATAATGCCCATCCTGCCAAGCAGTCAGGGTGTGGAATAGAGAAGAATTCATCTTCTCGCTATGGAATGCTTGCAGGAAAACTTTGAGAGGCTCTTCACAAATTTTCCTCCCCAGATTGCTTTCCTTCAGTTATTTCTACAGTGTGGGGGAGGGACCTGGGCCAATTATCAAACGTTATAGATAGTGCTTTTATTAAGGTTGCCCAGATCCCTTATTTTCAGTTGCTTAGAACTTTGCCAGTTCTTAACCATTTGGCCTGAAATTTTTCATGTTGAGTGTCTGCTTCAGGCTGAGTACATGTGGAAAATTTCAGCCAAAATGGTTCAGCCATTTCCACGAACAAGGCTAGGGGGGAAGGTGTCGTTTGCCCATGTTAAAAATATATGTCAACCTTCCCTTTGAAAAGCTGTAGCATACGTATGCTTTGTACCAGGATGTTGAAATTGGGCAGGGAGGTGGCATGTGTATCAGGGATGTGCCTTTTGCCAGCCCTGTGAAAATCTGCCCAAATTTGGCCCCATTTTAACCCTTTGAAAAATTGCAGTTCACACTTGCTCATAGACACATCTTATATTAGCAGCTGATTTCCCTGAAGATTCTGTCTGTACTGGGCATGTACTGGTCTGGGGCTTAGCAGGACTTTTCCTACAATTATATCTCTGGGTTACTGTGTGCCAGAGCAGGACCAGGCATCTAAACTGAGAGTTGGAACCTGTCTCTTTTGTGCTCTCAATGATTCCGTTGTGGACCCAGGCAGCCTGCAGGAGAAAACTGCCTGATGCAGATGTAAGGGGTCGGGGGGGGGGGGGGGTGCGGGGGAATAGATTGAGACAAAGCACCTGTCGAGGGAGGGAGATATAGCCTGGGCCTGAAGACTGGTGGTGAGAAGGGAACTGGGACTGGGAGTTGGGATAAGGAAGTAGATTGTGACTGGCTGGGCCAGAAAACTGGGATTAAGAGCCAGGGAGGGAAACAGGGAAGAGAGGAATGGGAACCTGTAGGTGCGGGGTAGACTGAGATCTGATAAGGAGGTGGGGTGGGGGGAGAACTGTGGCTGGCTGGGCGAAGAGACTGGGACAAGAAGCTGGGAGTGCAGGACTCTAAGATTGGATGAGGAGCCCAGGCAGGGAAATTGGGACCAGAAGCCAATGAAGACAGGGAGCAAGGGGGTGGGGGGCACAGAAATTACACATGGACAAAAACATGATAAATTAAGTATTTACGCTGTGATAATGTAATTAAGGCATACACACCTTGCAACCTTAATTCTGGCATTTCCTAACTTTTGGCTGCTTGATTTTGCAACCTTAATAATGTTCTTTTACCATAGGGGGTTTTTGTGTGTGTGTATAATCTGTATTAACAACTTTTTAGAATGTATTTACTACATATGCTACATCCTGAGTTATATCTCAGTTTAAGGAAGATGCATCTGGTGCTTACCCATGTTGACAGTGTTTCTTTACCTCTAGAGACCTGCAGTTTACTTGCATACTGCACATATTTTGTATTGAAAACAGAGCCAATAAAAATGGAACCCCACACTGCCATTTTTTGTCACTTCAGAGTATAACATTTATGTAGCTTTTTGCAAGCAATATTAGATGGTAACTGTGAATTTTGTTTTACAACTCTGTATGTTTCGGATAGGCTTGCCTATTATGGGTAGAAGTGCCAAATATAAAGGGCTTTGTTTTATTTAGTGGGGAAAGGTAGTCTAGTCATTAATACACAAGACTGGGACTTAGGCTATCTGGTTCAATTCCTGCTAGTACCACAAATTTCCTCTGGGAACTTGGGCAAGTAATTTAGGCCTTGATTCAGCAATGTATTTAGGCACACGATTAACTTTAAGCGTATGCTCAAGGCCCGTTGATTTCAGTGGGACCTAAGCACATATTTATGTGCTTTGATGAATAGGGATTGACTTAAGCATGCACCAAGGCCAGATATACATTAGAATAGATTTGCTAGTATAACTATTCTGGCAGATCTTCCGAGTGTAGATGCAGTTTATGCTGACAAAGAAATGCTAGTTCCAGTATAACTTCTACCAGTTCCCTCAACAAAATAAGCAAGAGTGGCCAAAGCACCATTTTGCTAGTATAATAGTGTCTACAGTAGGGCTTTTGCTAGTATGAAAGTCTCTCTCTCTCTCTCTTTCTCTCTCTCACACACAGACACACACACACAAATCACACCCCTTCAGCAACATGACGATACCAGAAAAAGGTTCTAGTGTAGACCTGGCCTTAAAGTTCAGCAAAACAGTTAGGTATATACAGAATATGCTGAATGTGCCTCAGGTCTGCATCTGTAAAATGGGGTAATAAAATGCTTTTTTCCTCCCACTGTTTGTCTGTTTTGTTTATTAAGATGGTAGGAGCATGGTTGTCTCTTACTATATGCTTATGGACAGCACCTACATCTTGGTTGGGGCTTCTAAAACCTACTATAATACAAATTATCATTATATAGTTTTAACTGAAAAAAAACCCAGAGTTAAGCACATCTGTTCACATTGTGTGTTAGTTCTTCTCAGCCACCAATCTCTCCCTCAAACAAATAAACAGAAATAAGCATTTAAAGGTTTTGAAAATACCTATTAACAGAGCTATCCAAGTGGTATTATGGCAATATGTATCATTCCAGGTGTACTCTGCTCCTGGGAACAAGAAATTAAATCTACAATTCAAACCTAGTTCTCCTACTTGGAAACACATTGTTATTTCTGGGTCCCTAAGCTGACCTAATTTAAAACTTTAATATCACAGCATTTAAAATAGATATATATTTTATATCTCTATACCTAAAGCAATTTGATCATACTAACAGCTAGCCACCAAAATTTATTTTGAAATTGAATATGTTTTTTAAATTGCACAAGCCCCCAAAAAAGCAATTAAAACTGCAACTACTTCTACCTTTGGAAATTCACAAGACTCAGAAGTTGGTCAAATAATTTTTTTAATTGATTACAAAAATAATCAGTTTTTACAGATTCTGCACTTCAAGTAGCCTGAAGCACATTTCTACAACCTGTGTTACAAAATCTCGAAAAAGGGAGTTATTAATGGAAACACTGATGCAACTTTAATTACAAAGACACAAATGATCATATTTTTTCTTTCCAAGTAGATACAGGGGAAAAATACGCTGCCTCCAATATTAACAAATGTCAGAGTAGATTCCTTAGAACATTCCTATTATTCTGAGTGGCTCCATAAAACAGAATAGAATGTCCACTCCTGAACGATGCTGAGTACTTCCCAAGAGGTGCTAAGCACCTTCCACTATGGGAATCATAGATTGTAATCAATAGGAAACAGCATTGCTCTGCACCATGCATCACCAAGCAGACTACATGCACATGAGTGAGCACCCCCTCATACAGCCCCACACACAGAGTGCAAGCAGTCCAACAAGTTTATCATGCTTTGATTGCCCCACAAATGCAAGATAAATGGCCATTTGTCCCAAAGCTGTTTTTAAAGAGCCAGTTTGACAGAACTTGGAACAAACAGTAATCTCAATACCCTCAGAAGTCACTTGTGGCTTGGGGATCTGGTGAGCCAAATGTTTGAACATAGAAGCAACCTGTCAGTGTCATTCACTGTATACTCTGTCTACAGAGCTCTGACTTGTATTGGTTTATGATTTATGTTTGCCTCCTCAAACAAACTGCTATATCTCTTTTATAATAATAAAAGGGTTACATGGAACAGGAAGGGCAGCTATGTGAGGGCACTATCCAGAACGCATAAACCCAAAATAAACAAAGGCTCTTTTGTAGACAGGTGCATAATGCTAATGAATCAGCAGAGCATCAGAGACAATTGGTGTCAATACATTAACTTCTCTATGGGAAGGGGAGACATAATCATCAACCAAAGAACAGTCACCCAGAAGAACAATCAAACTCTACCTTATGGGAACATTGTGGTGAGAGCTGATGCACAGAACCATTGAATCTCTGTCTAGCCCATTGAAAAGGTGACAGGAACTAGCAAAGCCTAGACAATGCCCAGGACTCCTATCCCTGAGCCCTCGGTCTGTAATTTCCCTTGCCTGACACACATGAGTTCCCAAGATCCAGGTCCAAAAAATCTGTAACAGTGAGAACAAATAGTCTCCAAAAAACAATGATGCTAGAGTACAAGTTATAGCTCAACAAGGGAAATGTTAATGCCCCGCCAAAAACTTTTAAAGTCTTTATAAGCCATGTATGATCCATGATAATATATTTTCTCCCCCCCACAACCCCCCCCCAAAAACCAACAACAAAAACCAGCCAACAATCATGAAATGTGAGCACATTCAACGCTAAAACTGTGCCCCTCTCTCCAGTTGTGCATATGCTTTTTCTGGTTTGGACAAGGTGGGGAAAGCATATGGAGCCAGGAGCTCTAGCCAATGTAGCAGATGAGAGAGCACCATTCCAGCTTTCAAAGGTGACAGAGCATAAGCCAGGGCAGTATGGCAAATCTCTATGTTTAACTGTATAAAGGTTTGCTGATAGGCCAGGAACCATTCCGTCATGAGTATTTAATGGTTACTTGGCCAGTGTTATTCACCTCAATAGTGGCTCATAGGTACCTCCTGAGATTCACAGGAGAAGGGGAAATCTCCACACTTCTTTACCTCCAGCCTCCCTTACTCTGGAGATGGATGATGGTCTTGTGTATGTGGAGTCTCCTCTTTACCATCCTTCAAGGAAATGGATACTCAGGAAAGGGATCGTCCAATTTCTCTTGCTTTCTCTTCCCTCTCCATGGGAGAAGGTTTCCCTTCAAGTCACCTTAATTTAGATTCCACCTCTTCCTACTTTTGCTTGTCACCTTTGACGATGATCTCTCTAGGTCAAGGTTGTCCTTTGATTTATGAGCGGAGCAGATGCCCTCTGATAATTATGCCCCTGTTAGGTGTGTAAGGTAGGGCAATCAAAATCACTAGTTATTTAGGAAAATCTTTGTCTTCGTTTATTTTTAAAAGAAAGCTCCCCACAAATAATCCCCTTCGGACTTTATTCTTTATCCACATCACACACTTTTGAATTAGCAAAAGCTAAAAGAATTTTTTTTAAAGACCCAAATTGTCCAATCCAGGTCACAAACAGAATACTGGACTAATGGTGAAAGGGAAAGGAATCCTTTATCTTGGTCTCCATGGTAACTATCAAACCTATGTGCAGCCACTTCCATAGTCCTGACCTTGCATAAGTCTTCACAAACCTAATGCTCTTCCTCTAGGTGACGGGGGGAAATGTACAAGAGCAACCTCGTAGCAATAGATTTTCCATCTCTGTCCTGCCCCCACCGGTTACCTGCATGCTGGTACTGAATGCAAAGAGCCTTTATAGAGTTGAGTTCTGCACCTTGTGTACATGCTTCATGTGTGGCCTTTCTAAATCTTCCCCCTCCATACACAAAGAGACTATGCCAGGTCTGCTATTGCAGGGGACCTTTACATCTGTGGAAGAGAATGCATGATTCATCCCCAAAATAATACTCTTTGATTCTTAATATTATTCACTATTTTCTTGTTGATTGAACTCAAGCTTCTCTGGCTAGTGACCTGGTTGAAGGGACCTAAAAAAATGAACAAGGATTTGATTAAGTGAAACAATTGCTATGTAGTTTGAATTCCTGCCAGCTCATCAGTTACATCCCCATAATCTGACCTCAAGATCTGATTTTGTGTGTACAGTTACAAATGAAGTGACTCTGGAGTCCAAGGAGACAGATCTTAACCTGCTGTTTAGGGAGACAGCCTGGACTGAACCTCAAGTTGTTTGGTCAAGCAGTCTGGCAGAGAAGGCGCTGAAGAAAAGAGGTTGTTTAAACCAATGTGAGACAACAATATAATCATTAATCAGTTTGACTATTGTGCTCCTTACTCAGTGAAGAGTGTCAGGATATTCATATTCTCTATGACCTGTTCACCTTGCCACATCGCTTTTCCAGTTGAGAAAGCAGGCACACATCTATAGCACTGTCACCATCTTCAAGTTTCTAAATTATCACAGTTTACCTTTGAGACTCAAGATTTTTCACAGTGAACAAGTGACTGATAATATTTTTCCTCATACAGCAGCTTAAATTAAAACCTTCTTAAACTGAACTCAGCTGAAGTTTTTATTTAAATATGGTGCTCAGGATTTTTCAGTGTTTGGAAGCTGAGAAGTGCTTTTCCTCTCCTTCCATAATATTTGTCACTAGGCTTGAAGGGATTCATATTTTAGTCAGTAAAAGTCAGTACACATGGATTTCATTGTGCACACCCAAACCGACAAAAAATTGTCTGTCAATAATAATTGAAATATACAGATAGGTCAAGAAAGAAAAATGCTGCTTCAGAACTTAGAGTTTGGTTTAAGGATCCAACACCAGAAAATTAATATTAATTCTTTATATTTTGCCATATGATGTTGACAATTTGTGTTTTAATGATTGTAAAGTTAACTTTTTGAATCTCAAGTCTACTGTCGTTAAATAATTCTTGTCTGACACCCTTATTTTCTGAATCCCCATAATTTCACACAAGCATGAAAATTTAAATTGACACAAATAAAAAATGCACTTAAAATAATCAGTATTATTTGACAAAATTATTTAAAAAATAAAAATAAAATTTCTGCCAAGCCTACTTGTAACTAAGCCTCTTTGACTAATATGTTTCCCTTCAGGATGCTGGTGCAAAGCCCATCAGAGTCAATAGAAATCTCCCATTGAACTTTGATTTTTGTTCACTCATGTGGATTATAAATTACTGGTCTCAGCTTTGATGCTCTAAAACATCACAGACAATTAGCATAGAGTGGTCACAGTTTCAGATAAGTGCACCTGTATTCCCCACCTCTTCCTACCCGTGGTCCACTCCAGGAGTTCCCAGTCAGATCTCAGGTCTCCAGCTATCACCTGTCTCTGAGCAAGAACCCTTGTCCCACTCCCTTCTGAACGGGGAAGTTTAAGAGTGCAGTGTCCCAGCAACTCAGTGTGCCTAATGGCCAGCACCTGTGCATTGCTTTCTCACAGAGGGCTATGAGCAGTATTGACAGCAGTTATCAGTTACCACATGGCTCTTTCTAAGAAAGCAGATTTGTTCTTAAGGCAAAAGCTTTATAGAGAAAACATATTAAAAATAGTAAGAGATCCTATTTGCATGTTAAAAGCTTACCAGAGGTCACCAGTCACTCTTATGGGACCCTAGTATGTCAAAGTCTTTTCAGTCCTTCTGCAAGGGCTGGGGCACCCCTTGGACAGAAGTTCCTGTCCGTTTGCTGGATCAGAATGAAGGCCCTGTGTCAATTTACACCCGACCCTTTCTTTGTCTGCTGGTCTCTGGAAAACCCAGTTTGACCCTCCCCGGGGGTGGTACCTCTCTGGAGGTGTTTACAACCCAAGTGATTCACCTTAATTGCCCCCCACTGTTTTTGGCTCCTGGAGGAGATGTTGTACCCCTTCCTCCCTGGAGTTAGTATCATAGAATCATAGAATAACAGAGTTGGAAGGGAACTCTGGAGGCCACCTCAGGGCCAACCCCCTGCCCAGAGCAGGACCAATCCCAACTAAATCATCCCAGCCAGGGCTTTGTCAAGCCTGACCTTAAAAACTTCTAAGGAAGGGGATTCCACCACCTCCCTAGGTAACGCATTCCAGTGTTTCACCACCCTCCTAGTGAAAAAGTTTTTCCTAATATCCAACCTAAACCTCCCCCACTGCAACTTAAGACCATTACTCCTTATCCTGTCATCTGCTATCACTGAGAATAGTCTAGATCCATCCTCTTTGGATCCACCTTTCAGGTAGTTAAAAGCAGCTATCAAATCCCCGCTCATTCTTCTCTTCCGTAAACTAAACAATCCCAGTTCCCTCAGCCTCTCCTGGTATATCATGTGTTCCAGTCCCCTAATCATTTTTGTTGCCCTTCGCTGGACTATCTCCAATTTCTCCACATCCTTCTCGTAGTATGGGGCCCAAAACTGGACCCAGTACTCCAGATGAGGCCTCACCAATGTCGAATAGAGGGGAACGATCACGTCCCTCGATCTGCTGGCAATGCCCCTACTTATACACCCCAAAATGCCGTTGGCCCATAGTGATACATAAAATTAATACAATATGATCCCCAGAGATATTGCATGAAGTTGACATATCTGTCACATCTCCCCCTTAAAGAAGTTGGTGTAAACAGGAAGTTTGATAAACATTGTAGGAAAGCCACAGGTTTAATCTCAGCCAATGCCTTTTATTATTTCAGACTACAACGATTCACATAATAAATATTCTTCCCCATAGCACAATTCCTTTCCCCATCGTCCCCTCCTTGGAGGTTGGGGCCTTGGGATCTCTCCGGCATAATCTCAGCTTCTCTGGGGGGCTGAGGAAGAGTACTGAAACCACCACCACTGTATTGGCCTTTTCTTCCCCACATACTGAGTCAAGGTGAGCAGCAGTTCTTACCTCTGTTGCTCACAGTACTTTACATTTTCACAGACCATTGGGCAGTCAGACTGCAGAGGAAATGTTCCCCTCCTTTCTGGATATCTCAGTTATCAGTTTCTTTGTTACCTGCAGGGGAGATCCAACCCCTGCTTTTCCCCGTAAGCTACTCCATTTGCATTCTGGTGGACACCTCCCTCTATATGACTGGAGTCAATGGTGGGAGTTTGATTCACCTGCTCAGCCCTTCCTGGAGAAAAAGCTGGATTTGGTTTTGAAGTCAAGTTTCATATCCCAAAACAACACATCGCAAGGCACAACCTCATATATTCCTACCATTAGAGTACCTCTTCTCCTGTTCAAGCTGGCAGCATGTGTCTTGGTCAGCAAGCTTCTGCCCCTCCATCTCTGCTTCCAGCTCCATCCATCTCTTCTGCACAAGCACCCTTTTCCACTCCAGGCTCCATGTCTCTGGAGGTCTCACCATCGCCACTACATCTGTTGGACTGTCTGTGGCTCTGTCTCCTCAGTCTCCATACATATCCTGTAGGAGGAAAGGGGTGTTCTCCTGACCCCCCTGTTTGGAGGAGGTACCCTATCCCACCTCATATTGTTTGGGCACAGCATGGATTACAACCTCATATTTCTTCAGGTCAGCCACAGGCAAGTCTTGCTGGTTATGCAAGTTCAACAGCCGATGTTTCTTCAGTGGTACTTAATTATTGCTCCTGTTTCACTATTCTTTCCCCTAAAATACTATGAGATACTTTTCTGTCTACTTTTTCCTTCTACAGTACTTGTTTTCACTGCTGTTTGCACTTTACTGGCATTTTCCACCTTCATAGATCCCACATATAATACCACCATATGTGTCACATATAAAGTAGTGTACTCACCACACATACCTCCCATTTGTGTCAGAGTGCAATGCTGCAAAGGGTTCTCATCCCCAGCACCTCTTGCAGGCCATATGCCTTTCACTGGGTATTCCATGGCCCAACCCTCTAGCCACGTCACATAAAGTTCAGGCCCCTTCCCCTTGGTAACAAGAGGACCAACTGAAAGTCCAAATTAAATGCCCAAAATAATAGTGCTTCTTCCCCTCTCAGGCTCCAAGAAAGTCCTCTACCTCTTGGCCCATTCTCCTGGTCCCTGCAGAGCTTCTCTTGTCTTGCTTCTTCCCCAGCAGGATTCCCCTACTGTCTCCCTTCCCCAGAGATTCTGACAGCTTCCCTTTAGGGATCTCCTTGATCTTTGTAGACCCTATCTCAGGACTCTTGCATGGGCAACAACTGTGCTCAGTGTGGGGTCCCCTTCCTGAAGGAAAGTCTCACCTTCTCTACAGTCCTTCCACCTACAATGAGCTCCTAGCTGGCACCACTCATTGCCCGTGTGGCTAGATCATGGGCAAGGCTGAGGGGTTACTGCTAGATCAGGGGTTAGGCTGAGCCCAGATTGCCTTAATGGGGCCAGCCTGTGACATTACAGTTTCAGGGTTAACTGCACCTTTGACCAACCCCCTGGCCTTTTTTGAGGGCACCCACCAGGGGTTTAGGCTTACAGTTCCTCCAAACCTCACTAAGATTTCCCAGGATCAAGAACCTGTTCTTAACTTTCAACACTTTCAAAAGATGAGCCTGGGAGCTTAAATTCATAACTTTGATAGAGATTAAAAACATACAGACACTGGATTTATGGTTTATTACAACAATCTGTAACCCATTAATCCCCCCTTTTTTGTTCCATGATGGCAAAGGTGTTAGCAGACCACTTTTCCTTGAATGGTCCCTTAGAATATGTGACAACTACTTATGATAAACAATCTGTTCCACTTTGTATTGAGCTGTAACACTCTGAGCACCTTTCCGAGACCTGAAGAAGAGCTCTATGTAAGCTCAAAAATTTGAAGTGTGGCCGATTTTCATGATTTTTTCGTGAGTCTCACGATAATTATTGTTTTCCTTAAAACCCTAACTTCTGGTGTCACATGGATATGGGATGATTTCAGCCTTCATTCTTAAAAAAAAAAAGTGAGTTTCTAGCCCTCGTGGCTGTGGAGCAAGCTTCAAAATGTGACCCCAGTGCACCCTAAAGGCTCAAAAAGCAGAAGGCAAATTAAAAGAACACCAAATCTATTATTTTTACATAACCTCGTGATTTTTGGTGAGCCTGACTCATGATTTTTGAACATTTGGGTTTGGCAATACTGAGCTTGTCTCTCTCGCCAACAGAAGTTGGTCCAATAAAAGGTATTACCTTGCCCACCTTGTCTGTCTAACTGTCAGACAAGGGAGTGACCATCAGAGAAGCACTGTCTTAGGTGGCCTGACTGGCCAACTGGGGAAAAAAATCAGGCTGAGGCAGAAGGACAACTTCAAAATCTAGGCCCTGTCACAAAAGACATTGAACAATATAGTGACTGGACTCAGAGACTTGCACAGGGAGAGTGGTGCTTTGAGAAAAGGGGGTATCCCTGAGGGGGTGAAAGAAGCAGATGGGAGAAAGTGGGGAATACACAAGAAAAAAGGGAAACCAGACTGGGTCTCAAGAGCGCCTTGGCTAGTTAGAAGAATGTAAGTAGGGTGTGTTCTGTTCTTGTAACTCAGTTTAGCTTGTAGTGAAATGTAAGATTAGATGGGTCTAGATATGTGTGTAGGCTGTTGTTCTGAAACAATTTGCTGTAATACTTTGCAGGGGTGCTAGAGCAATTTTTATAGTCGGGGTGCTGAGAGCTGTTGAACCAAACAGTAAACCCTCTGTATGATGGAAACTACTGCAAGCCAGGGGGTGTGGCAGCACACCCAGCACTCCTTGTTCCAGCACCTACGATACTTTGTTCCATTTGCTAAAGAAACCTACTTGTTTTAAGAATGCCATTTGTCACTATGTCACTGGTCACAAGCTCCCAAGGAGAAGAAATGCAGCTGTCCAGTTGGACCTGGAAATAATAAGTGGTTAGGTTGAAGGGTGTTGCACCTAGATCCGGGTCTGGGAGCCAGAGAATTGTGAATTGTGAGGTGTCTCTGTAAGAGCCAGGAAAAATATACATCAAACCAAAAAAATAACCAAAAAAATTATTCAGATACATTGTGTTCAAGCTTTCCAAATTTTGTCTGTGATGGCCTGTGGTCTGATTCGTCTACTGAGCACAACCTGTTGCAGCCATAGAGAGTTGAACTGAGCAATGACTGTGAGAGCAACCTAATGGACAGTAACTTGTAGGACTGGGTAAAGGAAGAAAGTTAATCTCTCAAATATTTTAGTTCCCAGGCCATATAGGACTTTATAGATTGTAACTAACACTTCGGATTGTACCTGGAGATAAACACCCAGTTCAGAGCATAGTGCACAGATGTTATGTTCTCAAACTGACCATTATGCCTAGAGGTGGACCAGAAACCAAATTCTAGATCTGAACACCCTTAAATTTCGGGGCGGAAGTGGAACATAGGAACTGCCATACTGGATAGGATCCCTGGTCCATCTAGTCCAGTATTCTGCCTTCAATAATGGCCAATACAGATGGTTCAGAGGAAAGTGTAAAAACCCCACGGTAGGTAGATGGGGGGTTGTCTGCCTCCCATGAAGACCCCACCCTAATCCCTAATAGAGATTAGTTTAAACCTTGAAACATAAGATTTTATCCCCCTTCCAATGCTCTTTTTATTAGCATTTATTATTCTAACTCTGGATATTCTTGTTATCCATATAGATGTCCAATCCCTCTTTGAATTTTGAAGAGGGTTTGATGGAGGTTTAATCTGATATACTAACCATTAAACTGTAGTGAGGGTTTCTATCGTGCCTGTATGAAATACGCATGGGACATTATTAATTTTGTTTGTATTTGAATAGCTTGACCTTGAACATTTATTTGAATAGCTTGACCTTGGTGAGCTGAGTACTCCCCCTCCTCCCACTTGCTGAAGTTAGTGGTGATTTGTGACTCTTCTTATTTCCATAACATAATGCGAAATGGAGAATCAGAGATGCCCTCCAGGTTCACCTACTATTCTCTTGAGAGGCTTCCCATTCTCCAGATGGTGGATGTTCAGCACCACAGACATCTCTTCAGCTGCTTTTCTACCCCTGGGGAATCAATGAGACTGCATTCGTAATCCTCACAATGGCAGGAGCAGAATGTGGTTCAGCTGGGTGGCTATGCCCATGTCATCACAGCTCTTGCTCTGAGTTGCTCTGCCGGTAGTGGAGCAGTAACAGCAATTTACATTTCATCTCATCACTAATCGATCCCATTCACCCAGTTAACACCCTCTGTCACAGAACAATGGAGGTATTTGCTAAAATATTGTTCCCGGCTCAATAGGATCGATTACATGTAAATGGCTGTTACTGTTCTGTATTGCAGTCCACCTGGCTAACTATTAGCTCTCTATCTGTCTGCATTTCTAATGTTTCCATCACCGTTTTTGCCTCTTAAATAAAGATAAAGGATTGGGAGCTGTGTTTTCGTTGATTATAAGAGGTATTTGTTGCAATGTTGCTGATTTTAAGGTGGAACTATTTACACTTTGGGGACCTATAGTTTACAATAGTATTTTGCAAGTATACTTTGTAAGCACTTTGAGACAAGGATTATGTTTTTTGATTTGCCGAGTAAGCAATGGCAGTTTGTACCCAATAACAAACAATGAAAAGCCCCTTCTCCCCACTCCTTTCCTGTGAAGTTTGGCCATATTTTCTCACCATCTCTGTTTACCCCTGTGCAGAATCAATGTAAATATATTAAAAAAATAACTCATCTACATCATGGTGGTGCTGGTGTGAGGCTTAACTAACTAATTACAGCTGGATCATGTCTTTACAGTAGCAAATTGAAGTCAATGGAGCTATGACAATTTGACACCAACTGAGGATCTGACCTCAAGGGGTATGTCTACCCAGTATAAGCCCAGGGTTCAAATTCAGGCCTAGTCTACACTTAAAAGATTGCAACAGCACCAATACAGCTGCATCAATTGGGTGAATGCAGCACTTCAATGAAGACACTACCTATGCTGACAGGAGGGCTTCTCCTGTCAACGTAAGTAATCCATCTCCCCTAGAGGCAGTAGTCGATGGGAGAGGTCATCAACATAGCACTGTCTACACCAGGAGTTAGGTCATGCCTGAGTGACAAAGTAATACTGATTAAGTTGCTAAGCCTCTGGCTCAAGACTAATCCCATTTCCATCTATACACATATCATATTAACCCAGGACTCAGTCCCAGAGTCCTAGGACCCCATGTGGGGGAGATTCTGAGCCCGAGTCAAGATGGGATCCACGGTTCAAGCTCTATTGTTTTGCAGTCTAGACTCAGCCCCACTGGGCTTATGTTCTGGGAGTCTGCCATAAGTATCCCACAATGCCCCAGACCGACTTTCTTTGTCCTCTCAACAGTCAAGTTTAATGGACAATCAAGTTTTCCCACACTACATCATAAACAAAGGGCTAGAGTGGCCATATTTTCTGAGACAACTAGGAAGTCTGGAATATAGGCTATTAGACTTGATCCTGCATAATGCAGTGTAGATGCTCAAGCCCCAGGTTGGGACCCAGGATTCAACAGTTCCTAAAATGGGCCTACAAATTAGGGTCGATGCTCAAGCCCTAGGTTAACAAACCCAGGATCTGTTAACTTGAATTCTACTAGGCCTGGGCTTACATTGCAGTGTAGACATATCCAATGAGTCCTAATTCTCAATCTCTTGTTTCAACCAGGGTGAGTCCATACTAGTGTGTTTAGAGTACTATGTTAAGTACAATTATTTTACTTTCCAGAAAGCCAGGCTACTTTGCAACTGCACTATGTACAAAAAGCAAATGTATGTTTTTTCGATATTCCCCTTCTATTTGCCCCATTTCAGAAAGGTAAAGCATTCTGTTCTACCCATTACAAAGACAGGAAACCTTCACAAATCTGTGCAGATGAGCTATGTAAGGCAAAGGCCTCTTTCCCTATCGACAAATGTACAAATAAAAAAAAAAGTAGTACTTTTCCTATCAGGTGAGACTATGGAAAGTTATGCAAATTATTGCAACTTTTATGCAAATGATATGTCATGCTTTTTTTGGTTGGGCAACATGGACAGCGCTGATGTTGCCTCTCCTGAGTCTTTTATTCTATTTCCTGTTAGGAAGAATTAATGGCTAGCTTATGTGTTTAACAAATTTGGTATCTTTCTTGCTCCCTGTTCCAGGTGACACTAGGAATGCTGTGTCCTAACCACGTGATTATTCTGGATATATCTGTAGTACCCAGAAGACTCTGCTTCTTTCTTGCTAGCTCAGTGAATCCATGAAATGTTAACACACTGTGACAGCACAAGTTAAAATAGAGGACCAATCAAGAAAGGATTAATGGGCTATTCCTTCGCTTCCTACAAATATACAGTAGGTTTTTAGCTAGCTAGCTACTATTTCTATTTTGCTATAAATTTAAATCAGGACAAAATAAATTTTGCTGGGTGAGTGATAATAGCACAGGCCATGCATTTCATATATATTTCATAGACAATTGGATTTCTTTAGTCTGGAAAAGAGAAGACTGAGGGGGGAAATGATAACAGTTTTCAAGTACATAACAGGTTGTTATAAGGAGGAGGGAGAAAAAATAACCTCCTTAATCTCTGAGGATGGGACAAGAAACAATGGGTTTAAATTGCAGCAAGGGAGGTTTAAATTGAACATTAGGAAAAAATTCCCAACTATCAGGGTGATTAAGCACTGGAATAAATTGTCTAGGGAGGTTGTGGAATCTCTGTCATTGGGGATTTTTAAGAGCAGGTTAGACAAGCACCTGTCAAGGATGGTCTAGATAATATTTAGTCCTGCCATGAGTGCAGGGGACTGGACTAGGTGATCTCTCGAGGTCCCTTCCAGTCTTACCATTCTGCAATTAACATTTTCTGAAGCTCACCTGTAGGAACAATTAGACATGAGAGAATTCTAAAGCTGCATATTCCTACATTTTCCAAATATATCACAGAGGTACGCTCCATGAATGAGCATTGAAGTGTGATTGTGATTGTGTTAGGCTAATCCATAATCCCACTTTGACTTTGACCCATATTAATGGCTTTAGAAGACAATGCAGTTAAGCATGTTTTCATCAGTTAGGCCTTTTAGATTGTAAGCTCTGTAGGGAATGCACTTCTGTACAGCACCTAACATAATGGGATTCTGACCTGATTTAGGGTCTCTAATTATTCCAATAGACAGCCATAACAATGAGAAGTTTATGAAACTTCTTCACTAGGAGTAAAGCCCAGGAGCAATCCAAAAATATATTGGTGGTCCCCAAAATTCATATCAATGAAAGATTTACAGGTATAAGATTTGGTTTTTGTTAGGCTTAGTTATCCAATCACCTGTGATGAGTAACATGAAGTGTTTGTATTTATTGTTGAGAGAAAATTTACATCACTTTAAACTGTGATGTAAACTTAAACTTAAACTTTTAATTTTATTTTTAATTTTAATTAATTTTAATTTTAATTTTAAACTTTTGATTTAAACTTAAAAATGTAGAAAGGTCAACAAATCAAAAGCCACCAAAAGATGCAGAAAACAAGCTTCTCATTATTTTAAACATAAATAGCAACTTCAATGAGGCACAATATAATTAAAATTCAATAACAGAATTTGTTCTTTGTCTTTATTTTCAAACCCTCCCATCTATGCAGTTTATAATCACACCAAGGATAATTATCCAATCGCTGCTCTACATCTAACGCTCCTATTACTATCAACAAAACACTGTGTTGACATTAATTGCTTTTTAATTGTTCCTTTTGTGCAACAGCTACAAAACATTTATGCTAAAATTAAACACTTGGAAATTAACATTCTGTATACCTTAGACCAGTGGTGGGCAATCTGCTGCCCACAGGCTGCACACAGCCCATCAGGGTAATTCGCTGGCAGGCCAACAGACAGTTTGTTTATATTTGCACAGCCGCCTGCAGCTCCCAGTGCTGGCAGTTTACCATTCCCTGCAGCCCACGCCACTTCCTGCAGCTCCCATCGGCCGGGAACGGCAAACTGTGGCCACTGGGAGCTGCAGGCCGCAGGTTGCCCAACACTGCCTTAGATCCACCCACTCTGTCCACCTGGCTGATGGGGAATTGAAGAATAGTTCTGTCATGCTGACTGGAGTTGCTCACAACCGTGTGTGCCTACTTTAGGGCAGACTGTCAGAAAACAGAGCAGATGCCCCAAACTGGTAGTATGTTCTATAATTAAAATTCACTTGGCCAATAACAAATGTGAACTCCTGGATCACTACACCAGTCTTACCATGGAGTCACAGACAGCCCCTGAAGACTTTATAGTCAATCTTGCCACCCGGACAAACTGGACTTTGTGATAAAAGGTCACTTAAACCAAAAATCACACCACATCAAGTTGTTCCCAGTCCCAAGAGACCAGTCACTTACCCCAGATCAATAGTTATCCTAGATCTTACACCAAAGACAACACGGGAAGCCAATTCTATAGTAAATTAATTAAAAGTTTATTAGCTAGGAAAGGGAAATGAAAGTTACTGAGGGGTTAAAGCATGTAAAATATATGAAGAGGTGAGTGATAGTTTGTAATTCCAAATGCTGACAATAGTGTAATAAACTCCCAGTTTCCCAAAAGTCTTTTCAGGATGCCCAAATTGTCTTTGGGGATCTCCACTTTGCATCTGGTACACTTTCTGGTACGAGTCTAAACAGTCCAGAGATGCAGGATCTTTTCTTGAATCCATACGTATAGCTTTTTTTCACAGAAAACAAGCTGACAGTGTCACCCACATGGGTTTTTCTTATGATGACAGGGAGTGAGGAATGCACTTTGAGTCTTTGACCTCCAATCATTGCACACAATGACCACTCACTTTAAAATTAACACTTTTCTGTTAAAGTTCTTCATTTGCATTCCACAAAGATTCTTTCTCATTTGATGGGTTATTTAGTTACATGGATATACTCAGTGTAAATGTTTGCTACTACATTATAACGGGATACAGATAAGTGAAAACAATGCAAGTAACATCCCACTAGCTTTCATGAAGTTTAAACACCCAAATATACACTTATACATTTAACAGTCACTCCCTTCCATCTATACACAAATTGCACCACCCCAAAGCTCGGATGCAGGGTCCCTGGTTGCCATGGGGATGGAGGGTCCAAGCTTGCGTTAGTTCAAGCCCTATTGCTTTGTAGTGTAGATGCAGGCCTATTGGATTCATGCTCTGGGAGTCCATCAAAAGTATTCCACAATCTCAAGGGCCAACTTTCTTGTGCTTTGGACAGTAAAGTTTGGTGGACAGTCAAGTTTTCCCACACTACACCATGAACAAAGGGATAGAGTGGCTGCATTTTAGGAGGGTGCTAGGAAGTCTGGGATATAGGTGGTTGAACTTGGGCCCACATAATGCAGTGTTGATGCTGGAGCCCCAGGTTGGGGCACAGGGTTCAACAATTTCTAACCTAGGGTTACAAATTAATGTAGATCCTCAAGCCCTAGGTTAACAAACCCAAGGTCTGCTAACTTGAGTTCTATTAACCCTGGACTTACATTGAAGTGTAGACATACCTCTGGAGCATATGCATTTAAAGATAATATACTGATTAAGCAAACTGTATAATGGCCATGAGTGATTCTCGCACTGACAGAAAGTATCATAATTTTCTACAGAAGTCTATGGGAAGATGAGAAATTCCATCTACCTACATTTTTATCACACTCACCTTTACAGGAATTAACTTTCCAGAAATAGATGTTTTCCAATCATGTTCAATTTACATCAGTTGTAAAATATCAAATAACTTTGCAACCATTTCTAGCAAGAAAGTGATTTGCAATAGATTCACTTAACCCATCCATCACTGTCACTGAAAATGTTTCCATGAAATGTCTCAATTTTGTCAAATCAGCCATTCCATTCCAATTTTTTTGACCAGCTCTAGTGATGATGTCGTGTTGTGTATCAACAGTGTAGGAGTACTATCAGAGATAATACATGGACATTGTCCTGCAATGTGCCTCAGTACGGTTTTGAAGTCCAGTCCTAGGGCTCAGAGAAAGTCAGGGCTTGTCTATGTGGGGGGTGGCTGGGTGGGGTTTATTGCACGCTGAGTTGAAGACTCCATGCATAGCCAATCCTTGCTCTCACTGTTGAGAATGCCAGGTAGTGCTAATTGTGGTAGTGATTTTTGTTGGATAGACATTTTTCCTACAGAAACTGAAGTCAGACCATGTCAGGGTTCTTTCCTCACTCTGAACTCTAGGGTACAGATATGGGGACCCGCATGAAAGACCCCCTAAACTTATTCTTACCAGCTTAGGTTAAAAACTTTCCCAAGGTACAAACTTTGCCTTGTCCTTGAACAGTATGCTGCCATCACCAAGCGTTTTAAACAAAGAACAGGGAAAGAGACCACTTGGAGACACCTCTCCCCAAAATATCCCCCCAAGCCCTACACACCCCCTTTCCTGGGGAGGCTTGAGAATAATATCCTAACCAATTGGTTACAAAATCATCATAGACCCAAACCCCTGGATCTTGGAACAATGGAAAAATCAGTCAGGTTCTTAAAAGAAGGATTTTATTAAAAAAAAGAAAGGTAAAAATCATCTCTGTAAAATCAGGATGGAAAATACTTTACAGGATATTCAGATTCAAAACACAGAGGATCCCCCTCGGGGCAAAACCTTAAAGTTACAGTAAACAGGAATAAACCTCCCTCTTAACACAGGGAAAATTCACATAAAACAAAAGATAAACTAATCCGCCTTGCCTGGCTTACTTATAGTGGTTCCAATATTGGAGACTTGGATTAGGATGGGTTGGAGAAGATGGATTTCTGTCTGGCCTCTCTCAGTCCCAAGAGAGAACAATCATGTAAACAAAGAGCACAAACAAAAGCCTTCCCTCCCCCAAGATTTGAAAGTATCTTGTCCCCTTATTGGTCCTTTGGGTCAGGTACCAGCCAGGTTAGCTGAACTTCTTAACCCTTTATAGGTAACAGGATGTTGCCTCTGGCCAGGAGGGATTTTATAGCACTGTACACAGAAAGGTGGTTACCCTTCCCTTTATATTTATGACAGACCACCAGTTTATTTCATAGAGCCCCTAAACAGCCCTCAAATGGTAATGATTTTTGTTCATCCCTGATACGTGTTGAGGTTGAACCAGTGATCTTATGGAGAAAGCTGAATCCCATTTCTAACCCACCATTTTATACTGCTTTAAAGCTACATTTATTTAAGGAGATTTAAATGAAAAGTGATGCATTTTTAACTTTCAGCAACAGCTTTTAGCAAGCTGTCCTTTAGATTTTGTCAGCTTGATGAATCGCGGCATTTGTGTCATGTCTGGATAAATTAGCAGAATGGTGGGGTGTGTGAGAGAGAGAGTGAGAAGGGGGGTTATTTTCCGTAATGTGATTGCTCTTTGGATCTGAGGCACCGCTGCAAGAAGATTTCAAGCCCACAAAACACATGTGCCACCAACACAGGATTCTGCTGGAATGGTAACTTAACAATTGAGTCCTTTGAAGGAACAGCAGCAAAAGGTCGCTTTAATGTTCTTGGTGTGACAAGTACTTTCATTTTTATTCGTAAAATTGAATAACAGAAGGTGCAAGAAACACAAACTGGCATTATTTTTGTGGTGTAGTACACTTTGTACAGTATATATTTTTAATCTTATGTTAATATGTCTCATGCTTGAGCATACCCCCCTGATGTTTAGTCAGGCATACACAGTGATTCTAGGGTTGTATTAAACATTACACTAGGCAGTGAGCTGCTGTCTGTAGTATTTCTTAAGATTCATTATCTTTGGTAAGTAAATTATGTACTTCAGCATGAGGATGTTCTTCTTATGTAATAATTACAGATTGGTGAAGTACGGCATAAAAGAAATAACTGTCATGAACCACAGCCCAAACCTGAATATGTTTAGGGTTCCACAAAGTCAGAACATATCATATTTTTTGATGAGATGACAAGTTGGACAATAGAGGCCATGGTCTTGGTATAATATAGACTGCTGTAAAGCATTTGACTTTGTACCACACAACATTCTGGTTAAAAAATTAGCACTATACAAAATCAATAGTCAAAATAATAAAAAGATCAAACACCGTCTTACTGATAGCTATCAAAATGTGATTGTTAATGGGGGACTCCTCATGGCATGGAGACATGCTGCTATTGGGTTCCCACAAGGATCAGTGTTTTGTCCAATGCTATTCAATATCTTTATCAATTATCTGGAGGGGGATATCATTGCCAGTAAAGTTTGTTGATAACACAAAGATTTGTGGAGTGGCTGTGACCCTAAGAGCCCCTCATGGCCCACTGACAAAAGGGCTCACAGTAATGTAACAGCAACTCTGCTCAGTCTGACAAACTCACTGCACCTAACACATTGCTGTCATGTTATTTACCTATGAAGAATATTGTGTAAGGTATCAAAATTAAAACGTATATCATAATGGTCATCATAATCATTGTGTGGTGTATGTATGGATGACAATTATAAAGCCAGAAAAAGCAAATGAACAGAAGAATGAAAACACAACATAGACAGCATGGCATCTGCATCGTGAAGAACAATCAGTGGGAGAGAGAAACTTTTTCTGAGGGTACACTTCAGAAGACACATTTCATAGGTTTACTGGACTATAAGGAGGCGGGAAGACACTGAGGGAACAAAGAGATCAGTGCTCTTTGCATCCATAAAAGCTGGATCCTGGCCCCAGGGGCACTTGTGATACTGAGAGGATGCTTCAGGTGAGAAAACTACTGTAGACAAAGATTATAGTCTGTTGGTTTTCGTCACTAGAAAACATACTTTTGTTTTATTTTGTAAACATTTTCTGTTTCTGTTATCATTGCTTAGTATCACTTGATTCTCTGTTCTTTATTAATAAACGTAGTCTTGGTTTAACTTTAAGTTCATCTCAGTGTAATATATTATAGTAATGCATGCAGCCTCAGCTGAGCAAACAGGCTGGTGAGTATACTGTCTCTTTGGAGACAGTGGACTTTGTATTTTCTGTGAGTGTCCAGTGACAGGGTCCAGATACTGGAGAGGAACGTTCTTCCGGAGAGTTTGGGAACTGATGTGCAACGTGTTACCTGCAAAGCAAAGTGGGAGCTGGCAGACTGGCTTCTAAGAGGTTTGGCTGGCTAACAAACAGGGGTGGCAGGGATTTGTCACTCAGGTTAGCACCAGCAAATCTCTCCTTTCCTAAGGCAGATGGTAACAACGTGACTTACAGTTCTGGATGCACCAAGGAAACCTCAGAGTGGTAAATAATGAAGATCATTAATGTAGACTGATGTGGATCATTTATTAAGCAGAGCAAAAACATCAAGTATATAGTTCTTTAATTTCAAGTTTTCATATAGCCAAATGCAATGTCAAACATGTAGGAACAAAGTGTGCAGATCACACTTGCAGGATGGGGGATATATCCTGGAAAGCAATGACTCTGAAAAGGGTTCAGTGGTCATGACTGATAAACAACTGAACATGAAATCCCAAAGTCATGAAAAGATCCAAGGGCTAGAAGCTGAAGTTAGATAAATTCAGAACTGGAAATAAGACATTTTTAACAATGAGAATAACTAACTATTATAACAACTTCCCAAAGGAAGTGATGGATTCACCATCATTAGAAGTCTTTCAATCCAGACTATTTTTCTAACATCTATGCTCTAGTTCAACTGGAAGCTATTGGGCTTGGAGAAAGAGTTACTGGTGAAATTCTGTGGTTTGTGTTGTGTGAATCTATGAAACGGGGAAGAAAAGACAGTGGGGAAAAAGGAATAGGTATGCTGGTTGAAAATTTTATCTGGAAATTATTTTTCCAGGGGTTTTGACAAAACAAGATTTTTCATAAAAAGTATCTGCTTATTTTGAGGTTTCATCCAACCCCCCCCCCCCCACATACACACACACACTCACACCACCAGCCAAGCTGTTTTGGCTGAAAACTTTGGGGTTTTGTTGTTTCAATTACTTTTTTGTTTGTTTGTTTGTTTGTTTTAGTCATAATTTGTTTGTCATAATTTTCCATTTCCAAACCATTTTCTAAGCATTTCTAATAATAGGGCTCAAGTCCTGGCTGAGGAACTGACCAAGGCAATTAATATATTAAAGGAAGAGGATAAATTAGCAGTCAGGGAAGTGAGGGAAAGGAAGGATAACATCAAGGCAAAATAGCATGATAATGAGATAGAGTAGACAGCATGAATGAGAGGCCTTAGTACCACCACTTTCCCTTGTGCATTTTTTCTCTCTTCCTTCCTGGATCATGTCCAGGCAGGAGAGGAGCAAGAGGGAAAACAGAAAGACAGCCTGGCTGCCTGCTAAACAAGTGCCACAGGAATGTCAAGCAGCTCAGAGGGAAGACTCTACAGAGGATGCTTTGCCAGTAATATTCTTGCCATAAGCTTGTCCAGCATGCAGAAGAGTGATATAGGCCAGTACAAGGAGGGATTACTGGTTGGCTACCTGGGCTTGTCAATGATAAGGACCATAGCCTTGTGCCAGATCCTGGGGATGAACCCTGAGGACTGAATATTAGAGAATAGTGTTGGCAGCCATTTCCATTCCTGGGCGTCAAGGTTTTTAAGAAATTCTGGAAAGATGCCATTAGATCCTTTTGCTTTCCCTGATTTCGTGAGTGAGACAGCCTCCTTTAACTCCAAGCAGTGATGGAGGAACAAGATGGGTAGTGAGCTGATGATTTGTCAGAGCACTCTGCCCACTTTGAGGTAAGTAGACTTTTCCTCTGATCCTTTTGAATCCATAAGGAGAGTTCTTGCAATCATATCAGCTGAGACTTCAGGGTTTCAATGTTACACTGGGTTTGCAGCTCCAAGCTGACACAATAGCCAAACTTTGCAGCTGAAGAAGTAAAGTTCAGAACCTTCAACCATCCCGATCCATTTTTGACATTAAGCTAAATTCAGTGACTCTAGTAGGGATGTTACAGCATTCACGTCACCAGTATCTTTGTATTTCTGTAATTGCCTTTCTGTTTCTGGTTTCCAGCATGGGGTATATCCTTTTCAATAGGGGATGTTCTTTCCTTGCAGCTGCTCAGATGAGCCAGGTGAAACTATCTAAATTTTCAGACTTTGGTGGAATCACATTGATGGTTGCCTCAATTGTCAAAGTGAAGCTTGTCCAGTTTGCCTTTCAAAAGTTCCATTGGTGTTTGGGTGATGACATGCTTACTGGGAGTTCAGTTATCATGGAGTGATGCTGTTTGTGTGGGAAGTTGCCAAGAATAGTTCTGGAGGTGCTCTGAAGGATTCCAAACTGGTCTTTGGTGAGGAGACAGATCTGGGTGTAGTCTTCGTTCCAACAGACAGAATGAAAAGTGCCTCTGTCTTTTGTATAGAAAAGAAGGTGTGTATTTTTGTCTGATGACCATTCTGCAAGCGCCTTACCTGATGTATCATTGCTATTATAGCCCCACATTGTGTGGTGGCTTTTGAAGTCAGTGACATATATAGTAGGGTGATAAGCTGTGGGTAATGCGGCAGAAGGCAAATATGTATTCAGTGGTTTGTACACGTTATCTATCACTATCTTGCTGAGTCTTATTGAGATAGTAAAGATGCTCCCAGAATCATGTCATAATCCTTAATGCCCTGATTGATGTATGTAGCAAGACCATATTTCGGTTGGTGGAGGAAAGCAAAAAGATTGTAGCCGGTAATCGGGCAACATGATTCTTGAGTGTCATCCTTAATATGGGTTTTTTGCAGGGTGGTGACTTTGATCAGGCTCTTTGAAGAAGTGTTACTGAATGAATTAGTGGGTTTCTGCACCAGCCAAGTATTAGCCTTAATAACATAGAGTGAGGCAAGACTCCAGCAAAAACTCAAGACTGGAGCAGTTTCCTAGATTTGCCTGCCAATTACAATACCATATGAGGGAATGGCCTTGTCTTGAAAGCCAACATAATTATCCCATGAAATGCAATGTTAAAATTCTTCTGAGAAGTTCTGATGAATAGAGTTCGTGTTTTCCTTGGTAATTAGGTCAGAAGGCCATGCCCTATCAACAATAGTCTTTCACAAGGGTCAGTCCTAGCACTGATCCTGTGTAATATTTACACCAGTTACGTTCCCCAAACATAATCATGGAAATTTGTCAGTGCTGATGACATTGCTCTGACTACACAGGCATGGGATTTACCTATCATAGAACAAATCCTAATCAAGGACATTAAAACTATACAAGTATATTTCTTATATTGGCAGCTGAAACCAAACTCTACCAAGACTGTTGTGTCAGCATTCCATCTAAACAATATAAAAGCTACTGCGGAACTGTGCATGGACTTCTGTGGCCAGCCGATAAGACATGATCCCACCCTGCATATTTTGGTGTAACACTAGACCAAAGCCTCACATACTGTCAGAACTTGAAAAATATTCATGACAAAAATGCATGTAAATCTCATCCAGAAACTGGCATCAATGACCTGGGTAGCATATGCAAAAACCGTATGGACATCTTCACTGGCCCTTGTCTATTCTACCACAGAATACTGCTCACCTATCTAGAGACCTAGCTCTTTCACATCACTTGTCAACTGTCAACTTATTATTGCTATGAGGATCATTATGGGTACTGTAAAATCAGTGCCACAATCATGGCTTCCTGTACTGGCTCACATTTATCCATCACACATTTGCTGTGATGTGAGTATCCTTCGGGCATCCCATACTGAGATTCTGACTCCAATCTAGAAAACCTGTTTGACTTGTGCAAGCATTCAAAGACTCGGGCTTTGCCCCCACTCCCCAAAAATCAATGGCAAGTAAGGTGGAAGGACGCCACTATCCCAAATAAATACCTCATTCAAGGACCCAAATGAAGGTCCCAGTGGTTTTCACTTCCACAGAAAATATGGTCCACTTTGAATTGCATCCTCACATCATATGGCAAATATGCCTACCTTCTCCATAAATGGGGACTGAGACACAATACTATTTGTGACTGAGGAAACAGATTTCAGACTGCAGAACACCTCATGGATCAATGTTCCAGACAGTCATATTCTGGTGGTATATTTCTGCTATCCATGCTGCATCACCTGAAGTAATTAGCTGTATTCAAACCTAGACTTGAACATATAACATTCCTTTTTTTAAGCAATAAGAAAGAAAGAAAGAAAGAAAGAAAGAAAGAAAGAAAGAAAGAAAGAAAGAAAGAAAGAAAGAAAGAAAGAAAGGGATGCCTTACAGCCTCCCTCTTCCAACAGTCTGGGACTAAAGGTTAATAACCAGTCCCATACCTGGACAATTGTCCAGTATACAGGGGAAAAGCAACCCATTATTTACAAAGCATCTCTAAAGCAGTATATAGTTCTTAAATTTCCTAATCTCTTCTTGTTGACGTGGATGGGTGGGAAAGGTCTTCATGTTTCCCACAGTGCCTCTAAGTATTCCACTGGGTCCTTTTTAACCGTGTTTTAATCAGTTCCTAGTAAATTAACCCCTTTCCTCACTTCCTTAGTGTGAAGTATCACAAGATGCTTAGTAGGTGTCTTTTAATTTCTTCCTTTTCAACATCTCCTTTGCCCCATCTCCCCAAAAGTCACTACAAGTAACTTCAACGAGGCCATCAATACAAAACCAAACCATTTGGGAGATATAATAAACTAAGGGAAAAAAAGAAAACAAACACAAACAAAAATCCTAGATTGAATTTCAGGTACAACCTTTGAGACAGGGTGGATGAAGTCCTGCCTCTGTTGTAGTCAATGGGAGTTTTGCTATTGATTTTAATGGTACTAGGATTTCACACTAGAACATTAACTTGAGTCCTAATTTTACCGAATTTATCAGAAGAAAATTTAGCCTGAGATGAGAAGTGGTGTATGGGATTTCAGGAAGATTGGAGTTTGGGGGAGTTGTGTGTGTGAGAGAGAATTATCAAGCCTCTGATGGGTGTGATACTGGCAGACGAGGTGCCAGCTCATGCCAAAGCCCCAGACCTCACCGAAGGCTTACAAATGCATAGCTGGAAGACAGGCTGATTCACTTGTGTATTAGTATAGATCAAACTGATTGTTAAATGTATAAGAATGTATTTGGTGTTTAAACTTTATAATAAGTAATTGCATGCTGCATGCATTGGTTTCACTTATCTGTATACTATTATAATGTAATAGTGAACATTTATATTGTATGTACCCCTGTAACTTAATAACCCATGTCATGAAAAAGAAGCCTTGTGGAATGCAAATGACGAACTTTAACAGGAAAGTGCTCATTTCAAAGCAAGTGGTCATTGTGTGTGATGATCAGAGATCAAAGACTCTAAATGCACTCCTCCCTCACTGTCATCAAAGAGCCCACATGTGAGAAAAAGCTGTAAGTAGGGACACAAGGAAAAATTCTTCATCTCTAGACTGCTGGGCAGAATAACTGAACGAGAAGACGGAGATCCCAGAGTTATTTTACATAAACCTGAGATATTTGGGAGACTGGCAGATTTCTGCATCTCTGCCACCATTTGGAAATACAGACTGTGACTCACATGTACATACATTTGTACTTGTTTCAACCTCTCAGTAACTCTCATTCCTTTTTCTCAACTAATAAACCTTTCGTTAGTTTACTATAGAACTGGCTACCAGCATTGTCTTTCGTGTGAGATGTAGGATGGAAATCATGCTGTGTAATCTCTTGGGACTGGGTGTAACCTGATGTTTTGTGATTTTTGATATATGTGACCATTTCTCACATAGTCCAGCTTGCCTGGGTGGCAAAATAGACTGGAATGTCTAAGGAGACTGTCTGTGACTCCATTATAAGACTATTGTAGCACTTTGGGAGTTGACATTTGGTACTGGGTTGTTGAAATCTAATTATAGAACATGCCACCAGTTTGGGGTGTCTGCTCTGCTTTTTACAATCTGGTCTGAGGTAGGCTTTCATGGTCGTGAGCCACTCTAGACAGTATGCCAATGGGAAGCTAGCCTCAGCTTTTAGTATGCAATAGCTACCACCACTCTATGATGTTCTGTGATGCAACCTAAGTGTATATATTATTAAAAATAAGAAGAAAAGAAAAATGCAGTGGCAGCTAACAAAATCCAAAGAGAATGCAGTGTTCAGCATTACTTGAATTACTAAATAGAAATGTAAACATGCCTTCTGTATACATGCAGTAGCGTCATTGACTGAATCAAATTACATTGTTGGAAATGCATGAAATCTAGGATTTCTTTGGTCTGTATGTGGTAGTGTTTGATGTCTCCCAGGGTCATTAGTGGGTGTGTTTATTTCTGTATTGTAAAACTAAACTGTACATACTGCATGCATGTGTCTCGGTGACCGTTTTAACAGGTCATCCATCCAAATGAGTGGAGTATGAAGATGTATCTGGCACATGCCGTATTAGACAAATACATTTCCTGCTTTCTCCCTGGGCTTTACGTCTGGGCAAACCCTAATGAGTTAGTACAAAATAATAAAAAAATAAAAACAAAAACAAAGATCAAATATTATCAGCAGAACTTACATCTTTTCTAAGGAAACAATAACAGCCATGTAATGAAATAATGTATACAATGAATTATGTCAGGTAAAAAAGGGTTATTAACCTTGATCCTTAACTTTATCTAGTAATTCTCTGGGGGTATTGAGGATGAGGATTAGTGGATACAGGGAGACAGAGAGACCTTCCTTGTAGGAACATAGTATTGTAAGTTAAAAGGCATAGCATCCTACTGCCAACTCAGGGTTTGTCTACACAGGGAAATAGCCCTTAATAGTTTGTGCACACTAGCTACACCGCACTAACTCCCTGCGTGGATGCTCTTACTGTGCACTACACGTACCTTTGTATGCATTAGCTCTATGTACTTTGTAAGTACATTAAGTTAAAATGCCTGAGAGCGCTCTTCATATGTAGTAAGAGAGTCTGCACAGGGATTTACAGCAGAGTAGCTAGTGCACTTTAAATGCACACTGCACACTAACTTCCTGGTGTAGACAAGTCCTTAGCTAGCATGTACCCCTTTGAATATCTGCAGCTACTGTATGTGATGGACATGGAATTCCTACGTACTTATCTATGAATATTGTGATGTACGTTTATGAGCACTGTATGTGATCTGGTCGATGAGGAAGTTATGCTTTATCAGGTTAATAGAATTTCATGTATGAATATATTGATCTTACTTAATAGGGGGTGGTGCAAAGGGCAAACAACACAATAGCTCTACAAACAGACACCCTCACACACTTGAAAGAATGGGTCAAGCTGTTAATTTCAAGAATCCTGTCTACACTCTTGAATAGGTTACAAGCCTCATTTTGCCAAATCTGGGAGGCTAGAGATCAAAAGAACTCTAACGAGTTGAAGAACCTTTCTTTGGAAGAGAAGAGGGTCACCTTTTGGCAGCTGTCTAGGGACAAAAAATGAACAGAAAGAGAAATTTGGCAGAGGCAGTCTAAGCAGTAGGGCCTTCCCAGATGCAGGGAATGGTATGCCTTAGGGAAGAGCTAGACATTCATATAGTCCATTTTATGGTTTTCTAAATATGCTTTCTCTGAAATGCTTTTGCGCTAAATATATGATATTTTGACTTAGGCTCAGACTCTACAGTTCTGGTCTCTCCAGGGCAATGACAGTGGTAAGAGGAACCAACCAGCCTCCTTAAAGCAGAGGTAACCACAGTTGGTACACAAAGGTCTACAACCCAGAGCCCAATCTGATAGTGGGAGAATTGACTGGCCTAGGCCTGTGATGTACAGAGCAGTGTGCTTGGAGACACCAGTAGGGGTCAGAGATACAGTTTCCCCAAGAACTGTGACACAGTATGCACCATAGGTTGTGTCTACACTGATGCGGGCACTCGAATACTGGACTGCGTAGATGCTTGCACATGCGCCCTATACCCATGCCAAGTGACTACATTATGCAGTGCTGGACACAGCCATAATGCTGTGTATGCACATATACCTGTGTCTGTTATGTGATGTTAGCATTACCATTACATGGCAGTATCCCAGGATTCTGTGGGGACAGGGAGACACACTAGGAATTACCTAACTGTATGTCATTGATACTGTCCTATGCCTTCACACATTTGCTGATGGCTAGATGATGGTCTAGTTAATATTTAGTCCTGCCTTGAGTGCAGGGGAGCCGACTAGGTGATCTCTCAAGGTCCCCTCCAGTGCTATAATTTTATGATCATGTCTCCTCTTACTAAAAGAAAAGGAGTACTTGTGGCACCTTAGAGACTAACCAATTTATTTGAGCATGAGCTTTCGTGAGCTACAGCTCACTTCATCAGATGTTTGCAGGACAGTGGGGTGGGAGGAGGTATTGTTTCATGATTTCTGTGTGTATATAAAGTCTGCTGCAGTTTCCACGGTAAACATCTGATGAAGTGAGCTGTAGCTCACGAAAGCTCATGCTCAAATAAATTGGTTAGTCTCTAAGGTGCCACAAGTACTCCTTTTCTTTTTGCGAATACAGACTAACACGGCTGTTCCTCTGAAACCTCTCCTCTTACTGTTATTCTTTGAAAAAGTGGCTGGAAGAAATGGAGCAATGAGATGGTGATCTGGTTCTGCTCCTGCTCCTCATTGAAGGCCAAATGGTTATGCAGTGGAGTAGGTGATTGGAGAGGTGCTGGATGGAATTTGGGCAGAACTTTCTGACACGTCAAAGACGGCTAACCTTGAGGATCAATGACAGCTCATTCAACTTAATACATGGTACATCTCTGATTTAACCAGGCTATCATTCAGCAAGGATATTTCATCACAGTGTATAATAAAGAGTTATGTTCTCCAAGTTTCCCTGCTTAAGTACGTTCAAGTGTTTTAATTAAAGACACAGCTAGGAAAGTATATTAATTAAGAATATTAACTAATTAAAAAAAAGTTGAGCACAATCCTTTGATTAAAGACAACAGATTCTTTAGATATTTGCCAACGTAAGCTGGACCTGTATTTTGTAAGCATTATTGATGTTTTGCAGCTATTGCTTTCCTTTGCTTTGATTTAGTGCTCATCTTGAATCCAGCCAAGTCTATTTCTAGAGAGAGTATCTTGTGAACAATGATCAAAGTGTAAATTTATGCAAATTCAATGCTTCACCTTAATTACCTTGATAGCGCTTGTCAGCAGCCTTTTCCATGGTTTCACTGATTAGCAAGCTATCGCAAATAATTATTATTTCATCTGCAATTACAATGATGCTGTGCGCTGGCGTATTGCCCAGCCACTGTATTGCTTCCCGCCCCTCAGCCTGCTCTTTTGGAGTTATGCCACATTGCGCATCATGAGTTAGCAGCCCTATTTCATTCTATCAATCATCATAAATCTCTGAACTTTATGATCCCATAAGGCAGGTTCTCTCTCAACTTCTACAAGTAGGATTACTATATAAAACTGTTAAATATGCCCACAGAGTGTTAGGGCTAGACAGGGCTGTTTCCTGCATGCCTATTTTACAACATGTGCAGTAATTTATTTTTAGCAAATCATTAGAAGCCACTGTTGATGGCTGAACTGAAGATTTTACATGTTGGTTCAGTTAAGTTTCAGTTGTGTTAATAAGAAATGCAAAGTAAGCTTATCACATCCCACCCTGGCAGCCCAAAGCTGTAACAGCAAACAGGACTCTACAAGAGGAAAGGAGAGACAGTCTTACGGCCTCCAAAGCCTCCAGTGAACCCCAGTAGCAAGTGCAGTCACTCCCAACCCCCTGACAGGCAACCCAAAGAGGTGGGGTCAAGTTCCCATTTGCTTCTGTTCCTATTTCAATACTCTCACAGAAACCTGTATAATTTAGTCTTGTCCCTGATTCAAGCACAAATGTTGTCTGTAATCACATCACACAGCTCATATTTGTTTCACTCTCTGCATCTCCCAAGTGCACCAGAGAGGGGTGGAAGGAGTGCAGGACAAAGGCTAATGTGTTGTTTTAAGTGTAAATGATCCATATATAGTCTAAATCATCAGCAACAGATCACAAAATCAAAGCACAAAGAAATCAATAAATAAAAATAAACGATAAGCAACAACATACAGAGTCCCTCAGGTGAGAAGAAATGCTAAAGAAAGTATTGTCAGAGAAGCCTGATGCATTATTCCTAGACTTTAGGAGCAAAAGGATGCTAAGACTGGAACATGGAGAGCTGGCCCTTTAATGCCAAAGGAAAAGTCTCATGGATGGAAATTTCATGGGCCCAGGCTACCCAATTCTAGGAGAACTACAGCCAACCTAGACAGATGCTGTGAGAAAGGAAGTGCGTACAGGATAACAGCTGGTGTCTGGAAACACCCCAGGTACTGTTCTCTTTACAGCCTGGGACCAGAAGCCTGGTAATGTAGGGATGTCACCTCTCTCAGCAAATCAGGACAAATTCCTGAGCATGTAATCTGCCTGTTCCTATGTCACAGGTGAAAGAGATGATAGGAAGGTACTGCCTCCGATTGGAGGCACTTGAACACTACAACCCAACTGAGATGCCTTGTGAGGAGAAGGATGTTTTGTTTCTAAAGATTTCTGAGAGGTTTTGTTAACAGCCTGGGCAGAGTGACCATACATCCCATTCTGGCTGTGACAGTCCCTTTTTTAAGCCCCATCCTGACTGTTTTGGCAAACAGGACAAATGCAGTTTTGCAAAAAAAAAAAGTGGGGTGCGACCCCTAGCGGGGCACAGAGGAACATGGGGGCATTGGAGGGGGAATCCGCCCAGGTAGCCCCTTCCCAATTCTCAGGGGGGTCCCAAGGGTCTGCCCCCATGGGGATCTCAGTTATGTTTCCCCTGCCACTTGCCTGGTTACAAACCCCAGTTTTTGTTTTAAATGTTTAATGATTGATTTACAGCGATCATGGTCAGCGGGGGCTCTCCCCTGCTCTAAAGTTAGCTTCTTGACCATTCCCTGTAAAACCTGGTTTTCTTTTTCAATCTTTTCTCTCTCTTTTGCCTGTTCCTGTAAAATTTGGGACTGTAGTTTTAGCTCTCTGTACCCATCCTTAAGGGAATCTACTTGTATTTGAGTACTGGTGAACATAAATTTCCATTTCTCTGCTTCTGCTGCGGAGGCTTATAAGTCTTGGTGCAGTTTCATGTTTTTATTTTTGCATGCAGCCAGGCTGAGGAACACCTCAGGACAGGTTTTCCATAAAAGCCCTACTGCAGCTGCCTCCTTTTTCACTGGGGTTGTCAGCCCATATATCAACAAATATTGAGCCAATTCATCTTCCAAATCTGAAATTGTGTGGACAACTGCCCCTGCTTGGTCAGACCAAGGGCTGGGTCCAAATTTCTGCAAAGTTTTCTCAAAAGGAGTAATTTCTTTCACAAATGCCAATTTCTCAGTCTCCTCTCCGGGAGCCTTTTTAAGAGCTTGCTTATGCTTAAACATTTTTTTTAATATGCCCAATCTCCAGTTGGGATTTAACAATAATCCTCCTCACTCTTATGTGTCTTGTACCCCTAGAACTCTACACAAGGGTAGAGCGGAGACGCTAAGCTTCGGTCTTTTGGGCTTAACCCTACTACGACCGAGGGTATACCACCTTTAAATTATTCCCCAATGACTGGGTCGAAGAGTGGAATACTAAACCCCTCTCTTTATTTGACCTTGCTACGACCGATGGTGTGTACCTTTAAGACAATTCCTTTTCCCCCTGCCGAGTGAGGGAGAGGGACAGTGAAATCTAATTCTCCTCCTTATTTACTTTGTGCCAGCAATTCTACAACCAGGGGAGCGAGAAATCTAATTCTCCTCCTCCGGGCTTCTACAACTGGGGGTGCACACACCTGAACGATGGATCAATTTATACATAGACCAGTTATCAGTTATATCATGTATCACACATTTTTAGCAACATTTATCAATAACTACAGTGCATACCTTCCCCCTTTCGCACTTCTCCACCAAAAATGTTTTGCTTATAAAAAGTACACGGGATCTTTTCAAGGGAATAGGCAATACGCCATATTTATTGAAAATATAACAGTTAGCATATGCATTCAATCACACAGACAGACACACACACACACACAGGTCCTGAAGATGGTCTTTATAGTTACCAATCTGTCGTAGCTCGAGTCAATCTAATGGCCGCCAGTCAGATGGGGCATGAGTGAGGAGCTGGGTTCTGTCCATTGTTATCTAATGCTCTGAAGCTTTGCAGCACTGAACACAGAGTTTCATGGCAAACACCCCATCTTTATAGTTGTCAATTCCCATTTGAGTCCATGCATTTTGCAATGTCATCCTGTAATCATTAGTCCTTAAGTGGTGTTAATATTGAGGTTTTCTGCTGTTATCATTTGATGGTTATTGTAGGGCTTCCCATCGTTATCTCCTAGTTGTTGTCTTACCTTTGGGGGTGTCTGCCTCACCTCTGAGGTTGTCAATGCTGCTAACATGTTTAGCCTCGGATAGAATGGATGTTTTCTGATGGTCTCCTGGTGTTTTCAAGTCTCTCACTTTTTCTTGACCATCTGGACATTTGTGATGGGCTTTTTCACTTATTTTTAACTATGCACACATTCCTCACTCACACCAAACAAATTTCACACAATTTCAGACAGGATAACATTTTGGGAAGGATTATATGGTTACTAAAGAAGAAAGGTTAAAAAAGAACCTTACACAACTTAGTTTGCAATGCAGACAAGAAACAACTTCATTTGCAATGCATATAAGAAGCAAGACCTTATAACAAATACTGTAATGAAATCTTATCCTAAAACAAAAGGTGACCATAATCAGCCATAAGGACTATTCTGGTCTATTCCTGCCTTGAAATCAAAAAGGGTGGCTGGCAGGTGTAACGAGGCTGGTTCTGGCGGGACCCAACTGAGAGTGCCAATTCAGGACAAATTGCGTAAAGCAGGGCAATTACAGCCCAAGGCTGGGGTTTCCATGCACACCAAGGCAAACCAAACCAGCCAAACAGAGAAGACTTTGGTTTTACCTCACTGGCTAACCACAAGTCACACAAGCTATTCCCTTAGACACTCCAGTTTCCCAGTATCACCACCAGTGCCACTTGTTATGGGGACAAATGGTTATGAGAACCAATACCCCAGTAAAAGAAAAAAGGTTCTCTCGATCCCAAAGGACCAAGCCCCAGACCCAGGTCAATATACAAATCAGATCTTTCCCACAAATCATGCTGCTGCCAATCCTTTAGAATCTAAAATCTAAAGGTTTATTCATAAAAGGAAACGGATATAGATGAGAGCTAGAATTGGTTAAATGGAACCAATTGCATACAGTAATGGCAAAGTTCTTGGTTCAGGCTTGCAGCAGTTATAGAATAAACGGCAGGTTCAAATCAAATCTCTGGAGTACACCCACAGCTGGGATGGGTCATCAGTCCTTCGTTCAAAGCTTCAGTGTAGCAAAGTTCCTCCAGAGGTATGAAGCAGGATTGAAGACCAGATGGAGGAGCTGCAGCAGCTTTTAATATTCTCTTGCCATGTGGTCTCTCTTTCTTTGTTCCAAAGACAAACTATCCATCACATGGCCTGGAAATATCTCAGAGTTCTGTCCATAGGCATGTCCCTGCATATCTTGCTGAGTCGCAAGGCATGTCTGCCTTCAGAGAATATCAGGATTGGAAGGGACCTCAGGAGGTCATCTAGTCCAACCCCCTGCTCAAAAGCAGGACCAATCCCCAATTAAATCATCCCAGCCAGGGCTTTGTTAAACCTGACCTTAAAAACTTCTAAGGAAGGAGATTCCACCACCTCCCTAGGCCTTCTCTCAATGGGTCAGTTGTATAGCTGATGGTCCTTAGTGGGCCATCAAGCAGGCTAGGCAGAGCTGACACCAACTTGTTTGGGGTGTCACCCAGAAGCATAGTACAAGTTTGAAGTACAGACAGTATAGAACCAATATTCATAACTTCAACTATAAAAATGATACACACATATAGACAGCTTAATCATAATCAACAAACCATACCCTTGTCTTTGACACCTCATTTGACCCCCTTTATATAAGATTTGGTGTCACTACAGGACCTTTGTTGCAACCATGATCTATATGGTCCCAGATTATGTCAATAACATCACAGCAGGACATATTAAATCATAATTATAAAATACATCAATACATACTACATTCTAAAGCAAAATATTTATTAAAATAGGATTTTCCTACTACGGGGGAGCAGTAGGGGGAAGTGGCAATGCCAGCCTTGTGCTGCTGGGAGAGCTAGGGAGAGCAGCTCAGGCCAGGCTGGCCCCGAGGTGCATGCGGGAGAGGGGATTTGGGAGGCATGAGGTGGTGGGGGTGGGCTAGGGTGGCCGGCCTCCTGCTGTGTCCCATTTTCCCTTTGGGAAAATATGGTCACCCGAAGTCTGCGCATTGGTAGGTGGAAATAATTTAAGGGACCATCTAGGAGAAGCCAGCTCAGTGTTGTAGCCTGCTAAAAACCAAACATGGTGATGTTGCTTTGGGCCTTCTCCTGATCCTATTGAATCCATATAACTCTGGCCATTTTCTTCAAGGGGATCAGGATCAAAGACACTAAATACATGGAATAAAGCTTTTTGTAATTATAATAACTCAATTATTGCAATTATAAAAGCTCATGAAGCCATACACAGACAGCCTGGACACTAGTCAGGAGCTGTTCAACTATAGGCTGAGCAAGTGCAGAATGGTGGTAAAATGTTCATTTGGATGTTTAAAAGTGTGCTGGTGCAGTTTACTGACTCAGACCTCAGCTAAACCAATATTCCCACTGTCATTACTGCTTGCTGTGCGCTCCACAATATCTGTGAGAGTAAGGGGGAGATGTTTATGGCAGGGTGGGAGGTTGAGGCAAATTGCCTGGCCACTGATTACACGCAGCCAGACACCAGAAGAGTACAGGAGAGCATGGTGCGCATCAGAGAAGCTTTGAAAACCAGTTTCATGACTGGCCAGGCTACAGTGTGAAAGTTATTTCTTTCTCCTTGATGAAAACTCCTGCCCCTTGGTTCACTCTACTTCCCTGTAAGCTAACCACCCTCCCCCTTCAATCACCGCTTGCAGAGGCAATAAAGTCATTGTTGCTTCAAATTCATGCATTCTTTATTAATTCATCACACAGATAGGGGGATAACTGCCAAGGTAGCCCAGGAGGGGTGGGGGAGGAAGGAAGGACAAGGCCACACTGTACTTTAAAAATTATTGAATGCCAGCTTTCTGTTGCTTGGGCAGTCCTCTGGGGTGGAGTGGTTGGGTGCCCGGAGGCCCCTCCACCATGTTCTTGGGCATCTGGGTGAGGATGCTATGGAACTTGGGGAGGAGGGTGGTTGGTTACACAGGGGCTGTAGCAGCGGTCTGTGCTCAAGCTGCTTTTCCTGCACCTCAACCATACACTGGAGCATATCAGTTTGATCCTCCAGTAGCCTCAGCATTGCATCCTGCCTTCTGTCAGCAAGCTGACGCCACCTATCATCTTCAACCTGCCACTTGTCCTCACATTCATATTGTGCTTTCCTGGGCTCTAACACTGTCTGCATCCATCCATTCTGCTGGGTTCTTTCAGTGTGGGAGCACTGCATGAGCTCAGAGAACATTTCATCGCGAGTGCTTTTTTTTTGCCTTCTAATCTTCGCTAGCCTCTGGGAAGGAGATGATAGTGTGAGTGTTGAAACATTTGTAGCTGTGGGAGGAAAAAAAGGGAGAGTAGGAGTTAAAAAGACATATTTTAGAGAACAATGTGTAGACTCTTTCAGGGTGAACCTTGCTGTTAACATTACATAGCACATGTGCATTTGGTATAAGGTCGCATTTTTGCCTCTTATATTGAGGGTCTTCCAGTTTCTTGTGAGAGATCACACACGCAGGGCTGGCAGGCAACAGAATTTGGCATGCAGGCTGCCATGGTAAGCCACAGTCTTTGGCTTCTTTAACCATCATAACATGTGGGAATGGTTTCAAACAGCCACTCCCTCATTTCCCATACCAAGCACCCATTGGGTTGGCCATTTAAAATGGGTTGGCAATTAAAAGGAGGGGCTGCGGTTTTCGGGTTAACGTGCAGCACAAACCCAACTAAACCCCTCCACACACACCCCGAATTCTCTGGGATGATTGCTTCACCCCTCCCCCCACCACGTGGCTAACAGCAGGGAAGATTTCTGTTCAGCCACAGGCAAACAACCCAGCAGGAATGTCCACCTCTAAATGTCTCCTTAATAAAATTACCCTATTTCAAGCAGGTGACCATGAATGATATCATTCTCCTGAGAATAACACAGAGAGATAAAGAAAGGATGGTGCTTAAATGCCAGCAAACACTGGGACCATACACTGCCATGCTTTCTTATGCAATGACTCCAGACTACATACTACTGGCCTGGCGTGGTAAAGTGTCCTACCATGGAGGACGGAATAAGGTTGCCCTCCCTAGAAACCTTTTGCAAAGGCTTTGGGAGTACATCCAGGAGAGCTTTATGGAGATGTCCCTGGAGGATTTCCACTCCATCCCCAGACACATTAACAGACTTTTCCAGTAGCTGTACTGGCCTCAAATTAAACATTAAACACGCTTGCTTTTAAACCATGTATTATATGTAAATCACACACACACAAAGATACACTCACCAGAGGTCCCTTCTCTGCCTGGCAGGTCCAGGAGCCCTCCTTGGGTAGGTTCGGGGAAGTACTGGCTCCAGGTCCAGGGTGAGAAACAGTTCCTGGCTCTCAGGGAAAACAGTTTCTCTGCTTGCTTGCTGTGCGCTATCATCATCTTCCTCATCCCTAAAATGTACATCCTTGTTGCGTGATAATTCATTGATGGAGTCAAAGCACACAGGTGGGGTAGTGGTGGCTGCACCCCCTAGAATGGCATGCAGCTCATCATAGAAGCGGCATGTCTGGGGCTCTAACCCTGAGCACCTGTTTGCCTCTCTGGTTTTTTGGTAGGCTTGCCTGAGCTCCTTAAGTTTCACGCGGCACTGCTGCGGGTCCCTGTTATAGCCTCTGTCCTTCATGGCCTTGGAGATTTTTTCAAATGTTTGGGCATTTCGTCTTTTGGAACGGAGTTCTGATAGCACGGATTCGTCTCCCCATACAGAGATCAGATCCCATACCTCCCGTTTGGTCCATGCTGGAGCTCTTTTGAAATTCTGGAACTCCATCATGGTCACCTCTGCTGATGAGATCTGCACTCACCTGCAGCTTGCCACGCTGGCCAAACAGGAAATGAGATTCAAAAGTTTGTGGGCCTTTTTCTGTCTACCTGGCCAGTGCATCTGAGTTGAGAGCGCTGTCCAAAGCGGTCACAATGGAGCACTCTGGGATAGCTCCCGGAGGCCAATACCGTCGAATTGCTACCACACTACCCCAAATTCGACCCAGCAAGGTCGATTTAGAGCTAATCCCCTCGTCGGGGGAGGAGTACAGAAATCGATTTTAAGAGCCCTTTAAGTCGAAGTAAATGGCTTCATCATGTGGATGGGTGCCGGGTTAAATTGATCTAACACTGCTAAATTTGACCTAAACTTGTAGTGTAGACCAGGGCTAACAGACTACTTCACTATAATGGAAGGCATAAAGATAAGCAGTGGTGCAAGTAGAAATCATTTCTCTCTGGCACTGCACTCATGGAAGGGACACAAGGGGGGCACATGACCTCCACAAGTGGCCCTCCCTGTGCCTCCTCTCCACCCCACCCCCAGCCCACGAGCCCCATGCTCTCCCTGTCCCCTCTGATACCCTCCTCTGTATATACAAACATCAACACTCTTAACTACTCACTTTCCCTCTACCTATGTAGTATTCAGTATGTTTATATGGAATATGGGAGTTGGGTGAGGAGCCATTTCAGTATATGTATGACTTATTAAAAGAAAAATTTTAAGTAGAACTGTATCCTAAACTGCTTTATGGTATTATACCCAAACATTGCATTTCAACGGGCGATTCCACTTCCTTTATAGGAACAGACTCCTGAAATGCTTACCAGTCCACAGAAGTGGTCCATAGTCATGGAAATAGTCCCATTGTCTTCGATGGGATTGATCAAATGATTAAGGGTTTACAAAATTAGGTTCCAAGTTTGTAAATTGTTCTGGATGAAACTGACAATGCCTGACAATGAAACTGTCAGATCAGAAGGAGCTTCATTCGAATAAAGGTGGGCAGCTGTGTGATAATTTTTAGCTCTGTTGCTAAGATGAGGAACATATTTTCAGCAAAGTTCTTGGCAGATTCCTGAGGCAGCTGGTTTAAGGCCATCAGTGTCCGGCCTTATCATCTTCACTTATAGTTCTCTCACCCACAAAGCTGGAAAATGAGGCATTTGTTTTCTTTGTTTTGGTGCTCCAGTTCCAGATAACAAAAATGCATGTTAGACTAGTTTGGCTGCAAAGAAGAATTCTATGTACACTGGGGACAACACCTGATTCCTGTAATTCTGCAGAACTGGGCTGACATCAGAATCCAAACATCCTCTGGTCAGTGCAAGCAGAGGCATTCCTCTAATGATTTGGACTTGATGTGATGCAGTATGGATGTCATGGATAATTCAGAACAATGGGGAGAAACAGAATCGAAAACACTGTTTAAACACCTTCCGTCCCCCCACCCCTCCCCTTTTGAGGACTCCTGACCAACATAATGGCACAATACATATGCTAACAAATTTAAACAAAGTCTTTGTTTAAGTTTGTTAGCATACGTATTGTGCTGTTAAAGCCATTTAAAGAATGAATTCCTTCTCTAGCCGCGTTCTGCTCCTTTAAGGAGCAGAGCAAAGGCTAGTCCCAAGTCTTTCCGGTACCCCATATTCGCTAAAAATCTCTTGCCGGTACTAGTGCCACCCTACTTGCAGTCCTGAAGATAGGGCAGATTCTCATAAAATACTGAGTTAAACACTCCAAGACTTGAGCACAGTGTAAACTCATAAAGGAGTGTCTGTGCAATTAATATAGTAAAGGAGAAATTCAGATACATAGATAATTTCTTGTCCAATATCCAAAAATCCACGGGAGTGGCAGGAAGATATTTTCTGATTACCAGAAGTGATCAGAGACTTTTAAGGAAAAGGGGAAAAGGAACAAAACAAAACAAAACAAAAACACAAACAAACTATTTAGAATGGAAAGAGAGTGAAGGCACAGGTGATATTGTGCTGAGTAGCAAAATGTTGCCAGCTGAGGAATGGAAGGTAAGGACAGACTCACACAGGAAATAAACATCCTGAATATGTTTTTATAGCCCCACTTCTGAGGTGTGGCTCAAGCCTCCTCCCTGGTGCTTGCTAATGCCCCCCCTCCTCACATAGGTTGGGTCCTGGCTTCTTTGATGTGACGCCTGGTGCCTGCACCCAAGGTTTACTCCCCTCTGTGCCTGTGGCAATATAACAAAGAGGACTTTATTGGAGACAGGAAAAAAAGAGGCTCTTGGGAAGGAAAGATTAACTAATAAATGCTAAATTATTAATAATACAACAAATTCCCCCACCTCCCAGAATTCACAAGTGTACTACAAACTCCAGCTCCGTCCCTGGCACCTTTCCAGGCAGATGGAATGCATAGGATGAATCCAGAGATGAGTGTAGTATGATGCGAATGTTGAACAACTTAAGAAAATGAAAGGGTCCCTTTTACAGTGTTTTCACCCCTGGGTGGGGCAGTGTCTTTTCCGGGCTCCCTGGTCTGAAGTCCTGCAGAAGTCTTGGCTGGCTCCCGGTAGCCAGCACTGGGTTGGTTCTCTTACTTGCTGGATGCTGGTCTCCACAGGGCTTGAACTGACTGATCACATACTAGATCCCACAGCAGTTCAAATTCTCCCTTTGTGGGGAGTAGAAGTTAATCAGACACTCCCTGAGCTATTCTGATTTTCCTCTCAGCTTCAACCTCACATATACCACAAAACCTCCAAAACTGAAACTAAACTAGCCCCTTTGTCTCTGGGTCAGGCTGTCCCAACCACTGAGGAACTGAACAGTCCTGATTACTGGCTCCTCACTGGCCCAACAAATTGTCTCTATAAAACACCCCATCAGAAGCCTGTCTGTTGGATTTTGCAGGAGTTTCTGTCTATTCTGTCACTGACCAGACTCTAAGCAGCCTGGGAAATAGTGTCTGGAGGCTGTGTAGCCATTGTTGTTGTAGTGCATAGGGCAGATCCCCTAGAGGCTTAGTCCAGCGACGCATTCCAGGAGCTGACAAACTTCAGAAGGAGAAGTCATGGGCAGATTGAATCCATGGCCAACAGGTATTTGAGGGGGCTTCTCTCTGACACTCTGGTTACACTTGCTCTGTGTTATGACAATAAAGTATAATTGAACTGAGGGCGGGGAGGAGGGAGAATTGTATTGAACATTCATTTCCTTTATTAACCATGGGACAATTTACATGATTTGCCAGTTACTAATGGGCAATGGGATACTATACTCTCAAAGTCTTCTTGAGTTGATGATCTGAGAGAATGTAAAAGATTTCATTCACTTACTGGGAAAAACAACCTTAGAGATTTGATTAACTTTACCAAATGAGCAATAATTGGACTGTAAATCACTACAGAAGTTAGAGACAGGAAAGAGCTATTATTTCATCTAGTTTTGGATCAGGCCTGCCAACAGAAATTCTGGGCCCCAGGGCCAGAGCCAGGGCCATCCCTAGTGGGGGCAGAGCCCAGGGCAGAATCCATGAACGAATCAATCATTTCCGGGACCGCCCGCGGGGCCCCCCACAACATGGGCCCAGAGCGGTTGCACACACCTAGTCATGCTACAGCCCACCTGGATGATTTTAAAGGGCCTGGGGCTCCTGGGCCCTTTTAAATTGCCCAGCCCCTGAGCAATTGCCCCCTTTGCCTCCCTCCCCCACGTTGGCGGGCCTGTGCAGAATTATTTCCTATTGTACATTAACTTGTGTTTTGTCCAGCCTAGTTTTAAATGTAACTGTGGACCAGTATGCTAATGCAACCACACGCCCCACCTTTGGTCAGACAGAGCATTGCACAGAGTCCACTTGATCAGTCAGCTTCTCTTGCCTGATTCCCTATGGTAGTCCCAGTCTGAACTATAAAAGGTGTTAATCTCAGTCCTGCTGAGGTATACAGGTTTTCTCCTTGTACATGGCAGGGTGTCACCATGCCTCACTGGGTCACAGCTGAGAATACCAGATTCAGGACAAACTGCTGTGAAATGGGGCAGACTCATCCCCAGGCTGGTGGTTATTTTTCCATAAGATATACCAAGCCAGTAACAAAAGTAAACTTCTGTCTCACCACACTGGTTAACAAGAAGTCAGAAATGCAGTCTCCTTAGGCATTCCAGCCCCTATTTCACCACTCAGACACTAGATTTAAAGATGAGTGGTTATTGAAAACCAATTTCATCAAACAAAGGGTTCTTCTAATCCCAAGAGATCAGCTACATAGCCAGGTCAATATACAGCTCCGATCTTACCCAATAATTACACTTTGCCAATCCTTTAGTATCTAATATCGAAAGGGCTATTTATAAGAAAAAAGAAAGAGGAGAGAGTTAAATGGACAAAGGAATCAAATACAATCATTGCAAAATTATTGGATCAGGTCTGTAGCAATGATGGAATAAACTGCTGGCTTGTATAGTCTCTGGTAGCTTCCAAATGATTGGAAGGTTCTCAGTCCATTAGTTGGATTGCACCTTTTAAGTTCATAGTCCAGATATCAGAGCAGGAAAGAGGCAACATGGAGATGCTTCCTGGGCCTTTTATTCTTTCTCCCATGTGGAAGGAACTTCATGCACAGTTTGTGGAAAAGTGTAGGAGTCACAAGATGGAGTTCAGGGTCACATGAGCAAGTCATGTGTCTGCATGCTTTGATGAGTCATAGCAGAGCTGTTACCCATATTCTGGCTAAGGCGTCCAGAGGATGGCACATCGGGCGGAGATGAACTTCTTCTAGATCCATTGTGGGAGCTAAGTGTTCTTTGATAGGCTATCAACTTGAACAGTCCATTCACAATGTGCTGGCTAGACTGTATGTAAACTACCTGGTGGGTATAACCCCAGGAGCAAACACATTTGAAATGCTGGTACATAGTCAGTATTCATAACTTCAGATACAAAAATGATATGCACATACAAACAGGAGAATCATATTCAGCAAATCATAACTTTTCCATTGACACCTTACATTACATATTTTGTATCAGACTTCTTGCAATTGTAGAACAGTGGTAGGAACAATGATATATATGGTAATATTTTAATCATATAACATTACACAGGGTGAGCTGGTCCTGGTCCTCAGGGGGTCTGGAAACTTCTTTGGTTCATAAGTCTCTGTTGAGGGATCAGTAGGGGAACCCAGGCCTACTGATTCCACTGAGTTGCAATTCAGGGCTCTTAAACCAGACAGAATCAAGCCTCAACAACTCCGCCTGCGTGCCCTGAGCTCCTTCCTACCTCACTAGTTCTGTAGGCTTCTCCAGACTATAGATCCAGTTATCCCTTCTCTGCTGTGTTGTCTCTGGGCACCTTCTCACCAGCTTGCCGGTAGAACTTTCCCTCTCCAGCCTACTTGATGCCCTGGAAGCCTCCCCACCGCTCTGCTTCTCAGCAATTTTATTCTCCCAGCTGCTGTGAGGCTACCAATCACTCCTTTGATTGTCAGGCCAGCATGAGGTCTATACACCCTGTCAAGGTTCCTCCCCCACTCTGAACTCTAGGGTACAGATGTGGGGACCTGCATGAAAACCTCCTAAGCTTACTTTTACCAGCTTAGGTTAAAACTTCCCCAAGGTACAAATTAATTTTATCCTTTGTCCTTGGAATAACCACTGCCACCACCAAACTCTAACTGGGTTTACTGGGAAACATAGTTTGGACATGTCTTTCCCCCAAAATCCTCCCAACCCTTGCACCCCACTTCCTGGGAAAGGTTTGGTAAAAATCCTCACCAATTTGCATAGGTGACCACAGACCCAAACCCTTGGATCTGAGAACAATGAAAAAGCATTCAGTTTTCTTACAAGAAGACTCTTAATAGAAATAGAAGTAAATAGGAGTAAAGGAATCACCCCTGTAAAATCAGGATGGTAAATACCTTACAGGGTAATTAGATTCAAAACATAGAGAATCCCTCTAGGCAAAACCTTAAGTTACAAAAAAGACACACAGACAGAAATAGTCATTCTATTCAGCACAATTCTTTTCTCAGCCATTTAATGAAATCATAATCGAACGCATACCTAGCTAGATTACTTACTAAAAGTTCTAAGACTCCATTCCTGTTCTATCCTCGGCAAAGCAGCATACCAACAGACACAGACTCTTTGTTTCTCTCCCTCCTCCCAGCTTTTGAAAGTATCTTGTCTCCTCATTGGTCATTTTGGTCAGGTGCCAGCAAGGTTACCTTTAACTTCTTAACCCTTTACAGGTGAGAGGATTTTTCCTCTGGCCAGGAGGGATTTTAAAGGGGTTTACCCTTCCCTTTACATTTATGACACACCCAATGACAGTACCAATAAAGCTTTCACCAGTTGCCTTAGGCAAATATTTCACAAGCCAACAGATCAAAGTGTCAGGAAACTTATCCGGTTATTTAGCATATATTTTCTCCTTCTTACTGTCATCCCATTTCCTCATAGTTATGCCCTCATCTGCTTGGAGGTAGAACATGTGCATGCTGTGTATTACTGTAATTGCGTGCTGTACAGATGACTGGAATTTTGCATTAGCACTATTGGATTGAAATGTCTCCAACTTAATTATTGCCTTCTGGTGATTTTATGTGTCATGGAACAGCATGTAACAGCTATGCTCCTTTTGAAGTGACTTGTAAACCATCACTATTGACTGACAGAGTTTATAGTCTGTAGCAAAATACTTGTCAGAGGGATACCTGTTAAACAAGGCCATGTTGATTAATGTTTGTGCTGTTGGTATTGATATTACTGCTTTTGCATAAATAAATGAGCATTTGATCATGTGATAATTCACACCACTGACGAAAGAATTCTGTTGTCTGGTCTGTTTATAAATCGCTTCTTGACAATCACATGTTCACTGTGCAAGAGCGGAATCCCTGTCACATAGAATGGCAGGGAGCACATAGCAAGAGCCCTTTTTTTATGTATTGGTATCTTGAAATGGTGGTTTACTCATGGATTGGTTGCAAGCCAACGTGGTGCCATCTAAATCAACTGTATAACGGTCACAGTTATGGCCACTGCACCTCTATTTTGCCTCAGTAGTCCAGCAAAGGCACCCACTCTCAGGCTTCTAACTCTCCAGCCATTGCCTTTCTTGAGCAGAGACCTGTGTCTCACTCCCTTCTGACCAGGACATTTCCAGGCTGCATACTCCCCTGCCTACCCTATGTTTTTGCCATCAGAGAAAGGCTGCCCAAGTACACCTGCTTGCTTTCTCTTCAGAGACAGTTAACAGTGTGACTGTCCAGGCTTATATATACCAGACAGCTCTTTGTATGTAAGTCTATTTTATTCTTAAGGTAAAGGCACTACAGAGAAAATGAATTAAAAACAATAAAAGAACCTACACACATGCTAATAAGCTTACCAGACATGACTTCAACTTCAACATGGGCTCTGGTAGGAGTAGTCTTTCAAAACCCCAGAAAGAGGGGCTGTCTTCTATGGTCACATGTTCATAACAGCCTCAGTAGGCCAAGTCCTTCCAACCCTGCTCTGAGGATTGGATCCTTTGTGGACCAGAGGTCCCATGTGTTTTCTGGATTAGGAAGAAGGGCCCGGGCCAGTTTAAAACAAGACTATTTATCCAAATCCTTTCTTTGTCTGTTGGTACCTGAAAAATCCAGTTTGAACTAGTATATGAACTACCTCTCCAGGGGAGTGGCTTCAAAGAGCTGATAATATATAAATTACATTAGCATCCCCTTCCTACTAGAAAAGGTACATACAATAACACAGCATTTTTAATACAATGGACCCCCGAGGTATTAAACCTAATTCAAAAAGTGTAATCCAATAAAGTTTATCTTATTTCCATAGGGTTTGTTCAGGATATGGTGAGTCCATCACAGTAACTATGCCTTCACTCCTCTTGGTCTGCAGGCTTCTCCTCTATCCCACACAACTACAATAGCAGCACGTTATGCCTGGGTTCCTCAGCGCCCATGTCTTTGGCCTGCTGCTCACTTTGGTATCTTTAACACCATTCAGACTCTGAGGCAAGAAGTGAGTTTTCTTCCTTCAGAAACTTTGAGCAGGAATTGACTCCATATTTAAGTCACCAAATTAAAGTTAAATTTATGCTAATTAAAAATTAGGTTTATATGAGAAAAATATATACTGTGGATGATACCATAAAAATATAAAGTAAGTAAATATAAAAGTGCCACAGTCTAGTATTACTACAAATATTGATAAAAGGGCTACAAACATTAAGTGTATATGCTGGTACTTTCAGAACGTCTGCAAAGATCTGTCCCTGACCACTTGCTTAGCAAAGCTGCCATCTTCCCCACAGCATCTGTCTCTCTGCCAGAGGCTGTCAGAGCTGCTTGTATTAACTCATGGTAACATTCCTATTTCTAATGGGATTGTTTCCCAGTTCAATGTCAAACTAATATTTGGACAGTGCAATATCCCAGACCAAAGCCATATGGTAGGTGATTCATATTTCTCTCTGAATCCCCCAGAATGTATGGGCCATAAGTCAACTCCTCTTTTCACATCCCTTCATTGAAAATGGTTTCTTTAGTCATTAGTTTAATAACCTTCCAAAAGCACTTTCAGGTTGGTTTCCATGTGCATTTATGCTGCCCAATCAATATCTGTAATGGATGATATCTGGCAGATTCCCCATGCTCCCTCAGTGAGTTATTTGCCCAGGAACACAAGTATAATTTATTCATACATCTAGTACATAAAAGTTCAGATGTAAAACACAACATTAGAACACAGATAGCTATTGACAAGGAGTATTGTTGATCATGAATTAGGGGACACGAACCTCGATGTTACTGAATGAACACAAACACATTATATATCATAGTTAAAGATGGATACTAGCCATAACCATTGAGAAACCAAAGTATCTGAACTAGCCCTAATGTGAGGCTATCACAACCATGCACACAGCCTCTCCACTGTTGCTTAGTAACATATTCTAATCACAAGGCTACTCAGATACTTAAAGTATATCAGAACAAATGTCTTGGCTTTTTGTGAGACGTACACATTTAAGGTCCTTGAGCATGTAACTGGGGAATGCATACCAAACTGCTGCGGATGCCAGGCATCCAATTTTCAACCAAACCCCCAGTCGAAATGGGACCCTGGTGGCTCTGGTTGGCACCACCAACCAGGCCAAGAAAAGGCTGGTCAGTGGCGCATCGGTGGCCTGAGGCTAAGGCAGGCTCCCTGCCTTCCCAAGCTCCGTGCGGCTCCCAGGAGCGGCTGCCAGGTCCTTCAGCCCTATGCACATGGATGGCCAGGGAGGCTCTGCGCGCTGCCCCCGCCCCTAGAGCCGGCTCTGCAGCTCCCATTGGTTAGGAACCACGACCAATGGGAGTTGTGGGGGCAGTGTCTGCGGGCGTGAGGGTGGCCCCTGCGGGTGCAAGGGCAGCACATGGAGTCTCCCTGGCCGCCCATGCATCTAGGGGATGCCAGGGACCAGGCATCTAATTCCTGGGAGCCATGGTAAGCTCATCCCCACCCCTGCCTCACCCCCAGCTGGAGCCCTCACCCCCCTCCTCCACCCCAAACTCCTGCCCCAGCCTGGTGAAGGTAAGTGAGCGTGGAGGAGAACTAGCAAAGGATGGAGTGGGGATGGAGCAAGCAGGGGCAGGGCCTCAGGGAAAGGGTGGGCAGAGGCAGGGCCTTCGGGCAGGTGGCAGGGAAGAAGTGTTCAGTTTTGTGCGATTAGAAAGTTTGCAACCCTGTAAACTGCACTCAGAAAAATCACAATATTTACAATATTTATGAATGTTAGTAGTTACCCCAGACCATAGCAAGACCATGAATACCATGGTGGGTGAATCACCATGGCACGCCTGACACATACATAAAGTAGTGATTTTCTCATACAGGTCATTCAGAAAGGCACAGCAAAATCACCAGGATACAAAGAAGGATGGCAAGACAGAACAAGGTTGAGACAAACTGACCTACGGAAGGATGGCAATTATTGTGCCAGCAATTTTGGGCTGAGTTCAAATCTATAGTGGGCCACCTTGCCAGGAGTGATGGTGGCATAGCATTTGGTATATGTTATTTCCCTCATTTTTTTCTGGTTCATTAGAAGCCTATCTGTTTTTCCCAGTGCATCCCGCTGAGGCGCCAGATACGGTTTTCAGCTCTGCCACCAACTTCAAAGTCATTTGCAATAGAAATTCCACCATTTGGCTACTTGTAGTGTGGTGGCAGAATGGTTAAGGTACTTGGCTACACTGCTGAAGAGCATGGATTTGAATCTCACTTAATCTCACACTGAAAAGGTACCTCTAGTTCATCCAGCTGTGAAATGGGTGCCTGGTCCACCAAGCCAGGCCAGTCAAAGGCTGTCGGATCGATGTTGGTCACATCACTTCCTGGTGTACCATGAGCTATGAAACTGCTGTGACTTACTGGTGTCAGCCTGATGACCTATTAGTTCAGTGGAATTTCAAATACTCATGGTATGGCTGTGGGAACGTCCACTGCTGCAGCCTTAACTCTAGATGTACTAGTTGTTGTGTGGACACTGAAGAGCAAGCCTTTTGTAGTACTGAGTGGACACTACCACGTTACAAATATTAAAGAATTATAGTAACACCATATGAATTAAAGCAAATATGATTTTTCATCTTGTGTGACCTATCTCATGTATAATTGTACTATAACCTATATCTGTCCCTCCAAAACTTGCAATAAAGAGAACAAAATTCATTTGATGGGAAGAGTCCCTTTCTTTACCAGATCAGAAACCCACCTACTTTTTGCCAGACCCAGATTAAAGCATAGACACTACAGACCCATGGCTAAGGGTCCCAGCTCCTGGAGTCACATGATTATATCAGAATCTCATCTTTCATTTTTTTAAAGTAACTATCTAGTTATTATTGCTGTGAATTAAAATGTGAAATTATGAAGCAAGTATAACCAAAGCAATTACATTTATTTAAGTCTCTGGACAACCTGAACCAACCATTTGGAAAGGGATGAACTGCCCCAGGCATTTCCATGAGGTGTTAATTCCAAGACTCTCTGCTCTGCACTGCCTTACCAATACCACACCAACAGAGAATTCTTTGTGCATCAGGAAGGGGGGAGTGCAATGGACCCGGAGCTTCCACACAAGGAGATACACCCCAGTGGCTACAGTAATACAGTGGCACATCTCTGCTACCTCCTCTGCCTCTTTAGGGGAATATGGGCTACTGATGGTCCCAGGAGGATGGGGCCCTTGCTGCCACTCCAAGTTAGGAGGAGTGGGTCCCATACCACTGCCCATGACTCTCTGAGAGAAGAAGGTGGCCCTTTGACTCTGCAACTTCAAGGACACAGGATTGTGGAAGTTTATCAGTAGTGCTGATAGTCCCAAGTTGTAGTGTGCCTAGGTCACCAGATTACCTTACTTCAACCTTGTCTGGTGCTGGATCTGAAGAGAAAGGTGTAGAGGGAACATGAAAGGTCTATAGCTGCTGGGACCATGTTCAGGGAGATCTATTGTCTGTCTCTGTGAGACTAATGTGACATTGCTCCACAGAAGGCTCTAATCTCTGTGTGCCTCCTCCGGCCTCATGGAGCCTACATGCTGCAGGACCCAGAGACTTGTGTGGCAGCTGGATGTATTGCAGCCTTCAGGACCTGGAACAGCTTCAGTCCCCACCCTAGGAAAATGATATATCACCATGCACTAAACTACACAATGCCACAGCATAGCTCCTACTGACCAGCTGCCCCTGACAGTTACTCCTTGCTTTGTTTGAAGCCTCTGTGGGCCAGGCTATGCTGCTGAGCACCACAACCCAGTTTGCATTGGTTGGCTGTTCTCTATACTTGTTTACAGACATTACTGTTGACTTCCAAAGTTTGCCCTGAGATTAAAGGACTTAGGATGGGACTGTAATCACAGGTGCATTTCCATAGTTCTCCTATGGAGCTGCAGAAACAGAAGGAACTGAGACATGTGTGAGAAAATTATATATTCTTTTCCTGTCTACCACTCTTCTATCTACAAAGACAATGTTTTGGAGTTGGTGAATAGCTGCTCCTAAAATATTAGAAGTGTTCTTGAGTGGTTCATCTGCAGAAGGAGGAAATCTACTAATGTTAGGTAACCATTAGCTAATCCCACTGTTTTGTGATTAGTGCTGTCAGGCTATTTAACAGTACCAGCTTGGTTCTCCCAAACCTTTCTTTAGACATTCTTACTTCAGTTTAAGAGTGGCTGATTTCATTTTAGCGTACACTGATTTCTTATGTTGAAACCAAAATAAGAACGTCCATTGGAAGGGAGATTGCACTTGTTTAAATAAATTGGCTTAAAATCACACTTTTATTAAACTAGTGTAGACATTTAGTGTAGTCATGTAGACAAAGCCAGTGATAGATACTCCTGGGGGAATTCTGTGCTACTGCACGCATGCATAACTAATGAGCCACACATATCTTTAATTTTTTGTGCAGAAAAAAGATTCTGCCAAAATGTTGCTGCAGTTCCACTTTTTAACCACCAGAGGGCACTGTGGTGCTAGAACACAGCAGAAGCTCCTGGCCAGCAAGTGAAGAGAAAAAGCCTGTCTTCCTCACAATGCCTGTCAGGCCAGGTAAGGAGACAGAGGCTATGGGGAGACAGATAGCATGGGATTCTGCGGGGTCAGACAGGGGCTCATAAGGGCTAGTGGAGGAGGGGCACAGGCTGAATGAGAGTGGAGGCACAGGGCCACAGGGGGCAAGGAGATGCAGGGCCATATGGTGATGGAGGAGTGCAGAGCTACATAGGGACAGAGGGTGGCTGAGTGGGGGCACAGAGACACATGGGGAGGGGTATAGGGACATATAAGGATAGGGGAGTGGCTGGTTTGGGGCACAGAGACACATAAAATGATGGATTAATAAAAACACTGGTTTATGGCTTATTATAACCCTCCTTTTTTTATCCTATGACTGCAGGTGTTAATTGGTCACTTCACCTTGAATGGTCTCCTACAATATGTATTAACTACTTATGCTAGACAATCTGTTCCACCTTGTATTTAGCTGTGACACTGTGAGCAACTTTCCCTGACCTAAATAAGAGCTCTGTGTAGCTCCTAAAGCTTGGTTCTTTCACCAACATAAGTTGGTCCAATGGAAGATATTACCTCACACACCTTGTCTTTCACATGCAAGTAAGACAGAGAAATAGGGGCAGCATTTTAAGGCAGTTGCAATTTGCCAGTCCTGTTCCATAGATGACTACTAGAACCCAATAACTTTTGTTCTAATGCTTTGAAATTTGCAAATGAAACTTCATATGTAAATTTGAAAGGCTTGTCATCAAATGTATTTGTACACCTATTAACTATACTGCTGAGGCAACCAGTTTTGAATATACATTCATTGAATGATAACTATTTCAACCATCATTTAAGCATCATTAAAATATAAGGCATCTGTAGTGCATTTCTGTCAATAGAACAAATGAGAAAAAGTCTGCCTCATACAGTTTAATGTTTTGAAACAAAAATGAACAGAATGTTATAGACTTGTAAATTCTGAGACTAAGAAAAATACAAGAAGTAAAAAGTATTGTTAATGTCAGCAACTTTCAGCCATTGGACTACTACATAGAATATAACATTTTATTTGAAAAATAAATACATACAAACAGTTACCAGGTGAGATGGATGTTAAATTTAGCTTTATTAACATTTAAACTAACTAGTATTGCTCAAAAGATTAATAAAAAGCACAGAAAATCTCAAACATCTGGATCAGAGCTGTTATTAAAATTATCTGGTACTAGAAAGATTGCTATCAATGATAACTTGTTCATTTGGATAAATTCCATGTTTATGAGTTTCAAATTTGAAAGAATTTCAATCTTACTATGGTTAAAATTGTTTTGTAATATGGAGCCCTGTAATCATTTCCTAAACTGAAAAGTCTAGGAAACTTTTTAACTGCAAGTTTAAAAGTAAATATACATTCATGTTATCTATAATTGTATTTTTAATGTTAATAAGTACTCTCCTCTATTGTTCTCCCTCCATTATATGTATTGTGTATCAGATTTTAATAAACTTTTTAAAAAATAAAAAAAACTTTGGTTTTATATTTTCCCCTTAAACAATACACCTCCAATATTTTTATGTTTTTTTTTTATTTGTGGGAGAACAACAAAAAAAAGTTTGTCACACACAAGAATAAATGTCAGGGAAAAATAAAATAAAATTAAAACACCAAGTTTCTACCAAAAAGTCATTTTGAAGTCATAAATGACCAAGTAATAAAGATTCTGCAGTGCAGATTCTGTCCTCAAATCACACTTGTGGAGCCTTATTTTCTACAAGCTAGTCCTAGAATTGTACCTATGCAACTCTTTTCTTCAGTATGGTTGCACAAGTGTGAACAAGAGAAGAATCTGAAGACCATGGGATTGAACAGGTGGTTCATAATTAGAATTTAGTTAATTTTATTGGTAGTGCATGTAAATTATATGACTGGATGTCACAAGATGGTGCTATGAATGGATAAGAGTTGGGTCTTGAAAGAAATACTGCTTCTCATTCTCATCTGGGATGCAGTTTATTCAGATGCTGAATGTAACACCAGTAAGACCTCTCATGTGTCTCTTTCTTTCTTTGACTAATATGCTTATTTAAGTATAGCTGCTGCCTACAGATTACAACTACATAGGAGCAAACTAAATCTTACATGGTGCCCAGAAAGAAAAGGATCTGTCTTATGCTCCCAGGGCTATATTAATTCCACAATGCTAACATTCATCAAATTGGACTGATATCGCTGAAATAACTCAGTACAGATCTGCTGAGTAAGAGGGTGCCATTTTTAACAGACACTTTGAGGGAAAGCTTCACATTACAAATGAGTGCAGTATGACTGGCTTTGGACCATGTGTAACCATGCCTGCTTGGTGTGGTGCTCTGTCCTCGTCTAGTGGCACCTAGACCATCTAGAGATTAATAAGCTGCAACAGCCTTAGCGTAGAGGCATGTGGCTTTTTAGCTCATGCAAAAGAGGTTCATGCACTAAGCTCCAGAGGTCCCAGGTTCAATCCTGCCTGCCAATGACCAGGATCTGTTAACATTACACATGCAAATACACACCAGATACTAAATGACTGACCGATACAAATGTTGTTTGCTTACAATTAGTAGTAAAAGGTGCTACTTGTGTGACAGTGTTATTATTAGTTCTATATCATGCCCTGTTATCTTGGGGTTAGGTTGCCTTCTGGGCACATAGTGTATTCTAATATCTTTCAGTGGCTACTCAGAACTGAGAACACTTAACATACAAATTGAAAATTCACACCAATACATCATTTTGCACTGAAAGGTACAATTCTTAATTTAAACATTAGGAGAGCGTACATAATTAAAATGCATTGGGACAGAAAAGTCTGGTTGTAACTGGCACCAAAATAAGTAGCAGTGTAGGCTGTGAATACAAATAATTTCTAGCAACCAACATGCTGCATATATATCCTTCCTGTTTGTAAACTGCACTCCTGAGAAACTTGGAAGTGAATATACAATATATGGTGTTCAGAATAAGAGTGTCACCTTTCAAATAAAGCTACTGGAACATGTACAAATCATGTATTTTATCACTTCCAAGACAAAGCAGTAAAAAAATAGATGTGAATTTTGAAATGACAAAATATTTCTCAGGCTGCAAAGTAAAAGTGGATATGAAACCAGGTGCCCAGAATGTTTTCCACTTGCAAACAAAAATATCTAATTCCTGTTATCAGAGGAAAAGTATATATTGCACATTTGTCAGCTTGCAGTCTCTGGGGAGGCTGATGTAGAAATCTATGATAAACTCACTTTCCTATATAAAGAAGATATTCATAATAGCTTGTTTCAGTAGAAATCAACTTGGATCAGAATACTGACTCAGCTCCTGATCATTTAAATAAATGAAATCCCATCACTTGAACAAGTATGTAAAATCTTTGTGCCATTCAAGAGGCAATAAAAGCAACTGTCTGTTATCTAATTGGGCAGCATACTATCCGGATGTTTAGGACAGTATTTCAGTGTTCCACTACCATGTTATTTTTCAATAACAGACAGGAACAGATATTAGAAGGGTGAAAAAAGCAGGTCTATTTCAGAAACAATGATCCTGTGAGATTATCATCAGTTTAACAGTGGAATCTAAATTGAAGTTCCATTTTTCAGACACATAGAAGCAATGTCAAAATGTGTTGTGCGGTGTTATGCCATTTCTTAGAACTCTTCAGAGCTATGCTTAGAATTTTTTTTAATTTTTAAATGCAGGAAGCCCAGGGCAGATTACGGAGGTAAGAAAGCACGATTTCTAACAGTATGCAAGAGTCTTCCAACACTGGGTTCGAATCATTAACTAAAATCCATTACTTTCTGAAAGCTGTGTTGACATGCATTGATTTCAGTCTAGTTCCCAGTGGCCCAATTTTCACATGACAAAAAGATGATTACTGTTTGTAGTAGTTGGCGCTCTTGTTGACATTCTCAGCAGAGAAGGCATTGAATGGGGCTCAAGAATGAACTACTTTTCATTCTTACAGAGGTCTCTGGATTAATCATCATGGTGCTGTAGACTGGAGAACTTTGCAGTCTCATTGCAATTGTTAGACCTAAAAAAAATAATAATAAAATTCCAGGTATACCAACCTATCACCTGTAACAAAATTTGCTTTAAAAACAAAGAATAAAAACAAAAATGAAAATACAAAAGATTTAGATCCCTATGAAAAAAATGGTACAATCACAACTCTGAGAAAATTACCATGTGATTATGTTAATTTATCGATACCAGAGACTTATATCAGGTTTTTTTGGCCTTGAGCAACTGGTTTAACTTCTCGTTATTACTTTAAGATTGCTTGATTGAGATAATCAAACAGTTTCATCTATTTGATAACACCGAGTTTTATGCTGCTGCAGTAAAAACTTAAATAACAAAGCTATAGATTAAGATAAATTGATAAGTAACAGTCAGCATGGATTTGTCAAGAACAAATCGTGTCAAACCAACCTGATAGCTTTCTTTGACAGGGTAACAAGTTTTGTGGATAGGGGGAAAGTGGTAGACATGGTATATCTTGACTTTAGTAAAGCTTTTGATACTGTCTCACATGACCTTCTCATAAACAAACTAGGAAAATACGACCTAGATTGATAAGATGCCTGCAAAACTGGTTGGAAAACTGTTCCCAGAGAGTAATTATCAGTGGTTCAGTGTCACACTGGAAGGGCACAATGAGTGGGGTCCCGGAGGGATCAGTTCTGGGTCTGGTTCTATTCAATATCTTCATCAATGATTTAGATATTGGTATAGAGAGTACACTTATAAAGTTTGTGGATAATACCAAGCTGGGAGGGATTGCAAGTACTTTGGAGGATAGGATTAAAATTCAAAATCATAGAATATCAGGGTTGGAAGGGACCCCAGGAGGTCATCTAGTCCAATCCCCTGCTCAAAGCAGGACCAATCCCCAACTAAATCATCCCAGCCAGGGCTTTGTCAAGCCTGGCCTTAAAAATATCTAAGGAAGGAGATTCCACCACCTCCCTAGGTAGCGCATTCCAGTGTTTCGCCACCCTCCTAGTGAAAAAGTTTTTTCCTAATATCCAACCTAAACCTCTCACGCTGCAACTTGAGACCCATTACTCCTTGTTCTGTCATCAGCTACCACTGAGAGCAGTCTAGATCCATCCTCTTTGGAAACCCCTTTCAGGTAGTTGAAAGCAACTATCAAATCCCCCCTCATTCTTCTCTTCCGCAGACTAAACAATCCCAGTTCCCTCAGCCTCTCCTCATAACTCATGTGTTCCAGTCCCCTAATCATTTTTGTTGCCCTCCGCTGGACTCTTTCCAATTTTTCCACATCCTTCTTGTGGTGTGGGGCCCAAAACTGGACACAGTACTCCAGATGAGGCCTCACCAATGTGGAATAGAGGGGAACAATCACATCCCTCGATCTGCTGGCATTGCCCCTACGTATACATCCCAAAATGCCATCGGTCTTCTTGGCAACAAGGGCCCACTGTTGACTCATATCCAGCTTCTCATCCACTGTAACCCTTAGGTCCTTTTCTGCAGAACTGCTGCCTAGCCATTCGGTCCCTAGACTGTAGCGGTGCATGGGATTCTGCACTTGTCTTGTCCTTGTTGAACCTCAGATTTCTTTTGGCCCAATCCTCTAATTTGTCTAGGTCCCTCTGTATCCTATCCCTACCCTCCAGCATATCTATCTCTCCTTCCAGTTTAGTGTCATCTGCAAACTTGCTGAGGGTGCGTTCCACACCATCCTCCAGATCATTTATGAAGATATTGAACAAAACCGGCCCCAGGACCGACCCTTGGGGCACTCCACTTGATACTGGCTGCCAACTAGACATGGAGCCATTGATCACTACCCGTTGAGCCCGACAATCTAGCCAACTTTCTATCAAGTTTCTAAATGATCTGGACAAACTGGAGAAATGGTCTGAACTAAATAGAATGAAATTCAATAAGGACAAATGCAAAGTACTCCACTTAGGAATGAACAATCAGTTGCACACATACATAATGGGAAATGACCGCTTAGGAAAGAGTACTGCGGAAAGGTATCTGGGGATCATAGTGTACCACAAGCTAAATATGAGTCAACAGTGTAACACTTGCAAAAAAAGCGAACATCATTCTGGGATGTATTAGCAGGAATGTTGTAAGCAAGACAGGAGAAGTAATTCTTCCACTCTACTCTGCACTGATTAGGCATAAACTGGAGTATTGTGTCCAGTTCTGGGTGCCACATTTCAGGAAAGATGTGGACAAATTGGAGAAAGTCCAGCGAAAAGCAACAAAAATGATTAAAGGTCTAGAAAACATGACCTATGAGGGAAGATTTTAAAAACTGGGTTTGTTTAGTCTGAAAAAGAGAAGACTGAGAGGGGACATGATAAGAGTTTTCAAATACATAAAAGGTTGTTACAATGAGGAGGGAGAAAAATTGTTTTTCTTAAACTCTGAGGATAGGACAAGAAGCAATGGACTTAAATTGCAACAAGGGAGGTTTAGATTGGAAATTAGGAAAAACTTCCTAACTGTCAGGGTGATTAAGCACTGGAATAGATTGCCTAGGGAGGTTGTGGAATCCACATCATTGGAGATTTTTAAGAGCATGTTAGACAAATACCTGTCAAGAATGGTCTAGATCAAGGATCAGCAACCTTTGGCCCATGGTCCACCAGGGTAAGCCCCCTGCTGGGCCAGGCCAGTTTTTTTACCTGCTGTATCCGCAGGTTCGGCCAATCACGGCTCCCACTGACTGCGGTTCGCCACTCCAGGCCAAGGGGGCTGCGGGAAGCGGCATGGGCCAAGGGATGTGCTGGCCGCCGCTTCCCACAGCCCCCATTGACCTGAATTGGCAAACCGTGGCCAGTGGAAGCTGTGATCGGCCGAACCTGCGGACATGGCAGGTACACAAACCGGCCAGGCCCACCAGGGGGCTTACTCTGGCGGGCCACGGGCCAAAGGTTGCAGATCCCTGGTCTAGATAATACTTACTCCTGCCATGAGTGCAGGGGACTGGATTAGAGGACCTCTCGAGGTCCCTTCCAATCCTATTATCCTATGATTATTTTGTCATGTCAAATACATATGAGAAACAGTGAGGAGGAAAATTCTTTTATATTAGTCTTAAGGAAAAGTGAATGACCCACCTTTGTTAAATATGATGCTATCTGTATGGATACTGTGAGAAAGTCCCAAGCCTGTATTGATGGGTCCCACACTTCTGGGCAGTTTCAGTGGTCTCAGAAACTTGATAAGGCCCCAATGTGACCTCCCTTTCTCAGTCTATTGACAGTTTTCAGAGTAGCAGCCATGTTAGTCTGTATTCACAAAAAGAAAAGGAGTACTTGTGGCACCTTAGAGACTAACCAATTTATTTGAGCATAAGCTTTCGTGAGCTACAGCTCACTTCATCAGAGTGAGCTGTAGCTCACAAAAGCTTATGTTCAAATAAATTTGTTAGTCTCTAAGGTGCCACAAGTACTCCTTCAGTCTATTGAGTTACTTTCATCACCAGCTAGTATGGGAGATGGGAAGGGGGAATACCCCACAGTCTCTGTTGCTCCATAGAGCTCAGAAAGTGCAGTTCAGCCTCCTGCCTGGACCAAGTCCTGCTTCCCTTCTCCAGGGGATCTCTGTCTAGTATGGGGGTCGGGCGGGAGGGGGATCCAGGCCCACCCTCTTCTCCGGGTTCCAGCCAGGGACCCAAATGGTAGCAGCTAGTGGTGGCTTTCCCTTCACCACTGATACCACTTTGATTCCCTGGACCACTTCCCCATGGTCCCCTTTTTCTTGCTTCAACCTTACCTCAGGATTCAGCAATGCTTCCTCTCCTCCAGCTCCTTTCATCTCAGCCTCCTAGAGGGCACTGGAAAGGAGAGCTTTTAAACAGTATCAGTGGGACCTTGATTGGTTCCAGCTGTCTCCATTAGCCTAATGGCCTTAACTGGTTAATTGGCATCAGGTGTCTTAATTGACCTGGAGTAGCCTTTGTTTGGCTATCCAGGGAACAAGGGCCTGCTCATTCTGAAGGCTGATATACCTGCCTTCCAGCACTCTCTTATATCCTTCTGGTCTGAATCTGTCACAATACTAAATCAAATAAAAAACAAAACTATTAGTGACCCATATTATGGTGCCCTACACGTTGCACACCACCTTATCATTTCTATGGCAAAGTAGAGTGCTGCACACCAAAGAAAACCCGTGATCATTTTCATGGACACCCCAAACATATATTTAAATACAGTAGTAGTGTAATGAAGGTCTTCCTTAATTGCCTAGATAACATCTTCTCTGACGCCTCTTATCTGAGCTTCCTCAGGAACCTTCACTGGTCCTAGGCATGTGCTCACTACAAAGATGTAGTAGTGCATGGAGCAGCATTTTTGTCCCACAGCAGAACAAAGTCAGAGAAATGGTGCTCCGTGTTCCAAATACTAGCTTACTAGTTTCACGAATCATAATTGATTTCTTTTCATTGGACCTAGGAAACTTTGATATAATGTTAGTACATGTACAAGAAATATGTGGTATCCAGAGGACTGCTTCATACAATTTTAATTTTTACTACTCCACCGGGGTTACTTTCAAATGTTGCCTACTACTGTTCATAAAACCCAGCTTGCCTTTAATATTAATGAAAGGTCCGTGGAATATATTCTAATAGCTACAACTTCAGTCCATAGGCAATTTTCTTGTGAGGATATTGCCAACTTGTTTAGGGCCACAAAGTTTAATATAGCAGAAAAAAGATGCCAGGGATAAAATAATACAAAGTAGTCTTTTAGCTCATACTGTTTTATCTTAGATACGAAACACAGCAAACATCACCAGTCCTTTTCCTTGTGGAATTACGGCAATGTCTGTCCTATCTTTACTCCCGTAGCCGCACAGGGAGTCACACCAATGAACACAAAGCTTCAGGTGATCATCATCATCACTAACACTATTTTTTCTTCTCAGCGTCAAGGCCTTGTCACCTTATGAATGATTATTAAATAATAAAGCTGATTGAGATTTTTCAACCAAAAATTGTAGTCCGTTTTGATGAGAAAAAAAAAGGGAACAGAAATTGGCAACATTTTTGTTTATTTCGCCTCCCTTTGTAGATCAGCATTACTAAATGACATTACTAAAATTAACCAAATAAGAAACACACCAATGTAAATAGCCAGGAAATCCAGATCAGAAGTAAGATATAAAGAATACACCTCTCTGATGTCCCCCATCAAAGGAAACAAACAAACTAATACCACCACCTTGCATGCATGTAACAGAAGAAGTTTTACCAAGCTAATTAACTCCCACCCTTAAATTGCCAGGAATGTAGTATGGCAAATTGTGACGTCTAAGGGAGAAATGTTCTAAAGTTTCAGGACCATAAAAAGAAAGATTTTACCCACCATCACTTAGATTTTTAAAGAGATGGGGGGTAGAGCCTCTATCATGGGAAGGCTTAGTTCAGTTTTTCACTGAAAGCAGGAATGCAACTTCTTTGTTTTCTATGACAGATGCACTGTATCTTCCCCAAACAATACCTAATATCTGATTTTAGGAGATTTTCAACTAAATCGGTTACTTAGTTTCTGAGTTAAAATTAATTAAGAAATGAGACCTTTACACCTTCACCAGCGCCTCAAATTAATTGTAACTCTTTTGCTATCAAATGGCTACTTTGCTATCATTCACGCTTTCCATATAGGTAAAGCTCATTGCCAATTAGCTTCAAGCTACATTTGAAAAAAATAGGTTGTAATTTAGCAAAATTAATTTCCCCCCACCTTTCCAATTATATTAATAATTTCCTTTAAATCAACATGGCTGCCATGTCCCATAATTTATAATGTGACTGAAGCTACTCAGTAATATTAAAGCCACATTAAAGTGGAACCTCAGAAACATTAGTAACTATTCAAGTCTTGACATATGTGCACAAGTGCATCATATGTTATGTGTTTAAGGGGGGAGCATACGTTTGTAATTAAGGGAGGAAGATTAATGTGTTGTGTACAGTTTTCCCTTATCATTGAGAAGCAGAAGGAAGTTCCTTGGGGTGATGTTGCATGGAGTCTGTCACTGTCATGGAAACGTGTGCAGGCATTCGTGTGCAACTAACATTATGTATCCCATAATTAGATATCTCCATGTTATTTACAGTTTGCATGGTGGGGATAGTTTTTGTTTGTGGAAGTTTATTATTATGGAATGGTCAACAGATCTAAACTCCAATTCTGTGACAGGGCATAAACCAACAGAGAATCCATCAGTAAACTGGTCCTATATCAGGGACCATTTTTATTACTCTTGAGGACTATGGGGATTTTGCCCTATTGGGATATTGGGGATTTTTGGATCAGGAGTTCTACCCCTACTCAGGATTCAACAAGATAAAAGTAAAACCATTAAGTGCACTCACTGACAACCAGTTTCAGGCTTTTTTTTTTTTAACATAGCATATGCTGATTCTTGCTGGCAAAGGCCATTGAGAAGTTGTGTCGCCATGTTCTGCAGTTGCAAAAAGCTGCAATTTGCAAGTAGTTTCAAAGGGAAACTTGAAATACACCCCCAAACACCGGGATTGCAGTGGCAAGATCCAATTTCAGGCAAAGCGGGGTGCTGCTGCCCTGCATCTTTGTGAACTTAAGACCCACCTTCCATTGATCAGCCTTAACTGACAGGATAGATAAGGCTTCCCCAAAGCTAAAGCAACATAGCACACTCAATGTTCTAACACATTTAAAATTGTCTCAGAAAAGCCCATATGAGAACATCCAGGTTTTAAGTATTCATCAGTTCAAAAATAATAAACAGATGTCTTCAGCCTTCTATAGCCTTTTTCTTCCTCAGTGGCAGCTACAAAACAAATAAGGCATAAAGTTTCTAGCTTCAGCCAGTTTTTAGTTGTGTAACACATACTTTCAATCAGAAAGTGCATTTTTCTTTTATGCTTACATAACTCAAAAATGACTGAACTGATTTTGAACAGACTTTCCAGAAATAAAAATTACCTTTGTCCTGAGAGGAATGATTAGGAACAAATGGAATTGTTTGGAGAAAATTCTGAACAACTGAAAACAGGGGGTTAGAATTGAAAGTTGTATTATTTCAAAATACCTGTCAGCAAATATGTCTATAACAATACAGACACACACAAAAATTCCTCCAGGAGTAAAGACAATCCAGTTCCTGTTTCTTTGGCCCCTTCTCACCCCGCACCTTCCCCTGAGCCCACATGGTGGGCCAGACACCCACAACCCCTCTCCCCACAGAGCCCAGCTGCCCCTCCGCCCCCGCCCCGGGCCAGATACCTGCACTCCCCCCCCGCCCCCCCGAGCCCAGCTGTAGGCCCCCTCCTTGCCCAGATAGCCGCCCCCTTCCCCCGCAGAGCCTAGGGATCCAGAGAGAGAAACAGCCTGCCTGATGCTGGATCCCAGGCTTGCCTGGAGTTTCCTGTGTGCTGCCCTCTCCTTCCCGCAGAGCATGCTGGGAACTGCAGCTACCAGGAAACCTCTAGGTCCCTTCCCCTTCCCCCAGCAGTGTCTTCTATGTGCAAACTAAACTAAACTCCAGGCACTATGGATAAGGGAATGTGGTCTCACAACTGCCTGCTGTAAGAGCATTAGCTCTGTTCTTGGCACAAACCAGACCTTGAGAGATCTGCTGTCATAAATATAAAGGGAAGGGTAAACCCCTTTAAAATCCCTCCTGGCCAGAGGAAAAATCCTCTCACCTGTAAAGGGTTAAGAAGCTAAAGGTAACCTCGCTGGCACCTGACCAAAATGACCAATGAGGAGACAAGATACTTTCAAAAGCTAAGAGGAGGGAGGAAAACAAAGGGTCTGTGTCTGTCTGTGTGATGCTTTTGCTGTAGACAGAACAGGAATGGAGTCTTAGAATTTAGTAAGCAATCTAGCTAGGTATGTGTTAGATTATGATTTCTTTAAATGGCTGAGAAAATAGCTGTGCTGAATAGAATGAATATTCCTGTCTGTGTGTCTTTTTTGTAACTTAAGGTTTTGCCTAGAGGGATTCTCTATGTTTTGAATCTAATTACCCTGTAAGGTATTTACCATCCTGATTTTACAGAGGTGATTCTTTTTTACTTCTATTAAAAGTCTTCTTGTAAGGAAACTGAATGCTTTTTTATTGTTTTGAGATCCAAGGGTTTGGGTCTGTGGTCACCTATGCAAATTGGTGAGGATTTTTACCAAACTTTCCCCAGGAAGTGGGGTGCAAGGGTTGGGAGGATTTTGGGGGGAAAGATGTTTCCAAACTATGTTTTTTTTTTCAGGAACCCAGATAAAGTTTTGTGGTGGCAGTGGAAGTCCAAAGGTAAAATAGTTTGTACCTTGGGGAAGTTTTAACCTAAGCTGGTAAAAGTAAGCTTAGGAGGTTTTCATGCAGGTCCCCACATCTGTACCCCAGAGTTCAGAGTGGGGAAGGAACCTTGACATCTGAATATGGGTGGAAACAAGATAGGAGATGCAAGGGGTGAAACTATCCGTGAAGGACTGATGAACCCCAACTGTAACTTACAGTTTATATGGTTGGGTAATTGCAGTCTCTCAGCTGCTTGTTGTGGGAGTCTGGCCACTATCCTTTCTTCCAAACCGTGCCTAACAGAGCTAGACCTGAGTAACAATTCACTGGAGGATGAAGGAGTGAAGAAGTTGTGTGAATCCTTGAAACATCCAAACTGCAAACTACAGCAACTAGTTCTGTACAACATCTACCTGAGTTCTGAAGTGGATGATGAACTGAAAGTCCTGGAAGAGTCCAAACCTGGATTGAAGATTATTTTGTGAGTGATGCAGTTTCAGATGTGACCATCTGCTGAGTACTGTCCTCTCCCTATTTCTGCCTCTTTATGAAGAGTTCAGATATATGCAGTTAACCAATGAGTTCCATGTAGAATAGAACGGGCGGGGGGGGGGGGGAAGATAGCTCAGTGGTTTGAGCTTTGGCCTGCTAAACCTAGGGTTGTGAGTTCAATCCTTGAGGGGGCCATTTAGGGATATGGGGCAAAAATTGGGGATTGGTCCTGCTTTGAGCAAGGGGTTGGACTAGATGACCTCCTGAGGTCCCTTCCAACTCTAATATTCTGTGATTCAAGCTGGGCTCTGCTGGGTCCAGCAGCCCCTAGTGGCAGCCAGAAGCACTGCAGTCCATTTCTGTGTGGGAAAGGAAATTCTGCATGCACAACATTAATTTCTGCAAAACTCTGCATTGTGCAGTGGTGCAGAATTCCCCCAGGAGTAAAATGTGGACAATTGGAACCAGTATTGGGGAAACAGCAGTTGTTGGGTGTGTTAGACATTTTCTCTGAAGTTTTCAGAACCCTCTAGGAACCTGTAATTGTACATGCATCAGAATGGACATTGCTAAACAAGATAGTTCCCTAAAAATTAGACATTTCTAGGAAGAATTTTTTATGCTATATACAGCAGCAGCAGGTGGCATTTTTCTGGCAGATGATAACATGCATATTTCAATTCCTGAGCCCAGTTTTTGGGACTTTAAGTACCAAATACTTTGAGAACTGTGCAAAAAGTGTTCTTTGTGGCTAAAGGCAATGATTTTGTGGGGGGTAACAGCCAAAAAAAAAAGTAAAGTAAATTGAAATGTGCCTATTGTCAGCTTTTTGGTAAAAGCACCGTATTAAATGATGGTACAAAACAATAGCCTTTGACAAGCCCAGCAGGCTTCTAAACTATAACAGCCTTTGAACTCTGCCATAACGTCAAATGATAATGGCCCCTCTGAGCTTTGAATGAGGATTCTTGCTACTAAAATAGAAGCTCCTTTGTGTTCTCTCTGTTCCATATAACAAAATGAATGAAAACCTCTCTTCTATTCATTTAAACGGGAGTTTTGATTTGGGATTCAATATTCAATGACCAAATTTTGGTAAGTAAATTAGCAGAGTAGATGCCCACTCTACCTATAAAAATGCAGAAAGTCTGTCCAGGGATGCCCATCTCTTTATAGGTACAGTATTCTCCTATTGATATGATTTGGACATTTTGCAACACCATAAGCATATTATTATTAATTATTATTAATATTAGACAAGTGAAATTTTTGACACACCCCACACCCTGGCACAATCTGGTGGAAACTCCAGTATGGGGAACATGCAAAGATTTCTATCTCCTATAAGTTATTTTTCTTTGTAGGGAAATGATCTGGGCCAGAGTGTTTTTTCTCTACTGAGTAAGTTTGCTAATAGCTGTGAAATGTGCCTGGCAGTTGGGAGAGAAATAAAAAAGGCTATTACAGTAATAGCTGGAAGGGACAGAAGCTGGCTGCCAAATAAAGATGGGATAACAGGCAGCTGTGATGGATGTCTTAGTGTCAGAGATGAAGAAGTTTTAGCAGGTGTATATGAGAGAGCAATAGTGAGCGAGAGAGAATAAAACACAGGGTACTGGGAGAAGAGATGGAGGGGAAACAATTGGACCCTGAAGTGGCAAAGAGATTAGATAACTCAAAAGAGTAAGTGAATACGCTATAATTCTAGTCTCTACAAAGCAGCAAAAAGCAGTCCCAGGAAACTGTCATCCAACATTTCTGTATTTTATACAAGGGAAAATAATGGAGCCAATAATCAGGGAATTAAAATGGGCATTTGAAAATAATTCATTAATGTGAAATAGAGGTCTAGAGCTATTATCAGGTCACAAGAGATCATGTCAAACAAACCCACTAGGTTTCTTTGAACAATCCAAAAGAAGGACACAGGAAATTCAGTGTGTATCATTAGCAAAACATTTCTCATGGTTCCTTATGAAATTTTGCTCAAGTAAATTGCTATGACTAGGAAAGAAACAGCTCAGAAATCCAATCACAAAGTTGTGATTAAGAATATATTATAAAATTGTCTAGCATTTTCAGGCAGTAATTTCTCTACCCGACATATTTTCACCTCATTGAAAATGATATGGAGAATGAGGGAAGTGGCACATACATCAAATTTACAGAGGATATGACCCACACACCTATACCAATATAAACTGAATTATTATTTATTTTTAATGAAACGAACATAACAAAAACAGGAAATCTCACAGCCTTGTTTTGTAAGAACTTTCCTCTCTCCCTCCTCTTTCCGCCCATCCCTTCTGCCATTTGAATTAAGCTCTTTGGCTCTATCTATCTAGGTACTTATATGGCTTTCATCAAATTAGAATCTGAAAACCATACAAACATTAAAGAATTTACCTTCACAAGAACACCGCAATGTAGGAAAGTAGTGTTGTCCCCCATTTTACAGGAGAGACACTGAAACTGAGTTTAAGTGACTTGGCCAAGGTCACATGGGATATCTGTGACACTGCAAGAATCCAAGTCTCCTGAGTCCTAGTCCAATGACCATACTTGGTTTATGTAAAATGTCATGCACACCTACAGTCTGGTGCTATATACAAATGATAAATTATTTAAAAAAATGAAATATAATTTTTGATTTGGTGCATAAAAATGTATGCCTTACTGTGCTCTGATTACCTCTGTTGTAACAATGTGCCCACTATGAGGTCTGAAAGAGATGATTTTTTAGGCTTCAGTTCACACACTCCATGTGAAAAGCCTGAATATATAGGCTTTGCACAGGCATTCTACATAGGGACAAAGGGGACAGAATCCACCCTGCAAGCTTTAAGCTCTAAAATAGCCAATGAATCCCATGCCTCTGCAATCACTGTGCCCTCTTCGCCCAACCCCCTCACCCTGTGTGCGGTTTCCACTACCATGTAGATGTTGATCCACCAGCCTCATGCATGGTTTAGGTGAGACTAGTGAGGCAGAAGACTTTGTGCAAGTCCTCAGTGCAAGGATGAGTTATTCCCATAGTGCCTTTGCCATGGGGACCTTAATTTAGAGCTGGTCCATCGCAATTTTTTCTGAAAATAAATAAAGAGATATAGATGAGAAAAAACTAAATTTTCCACAGAAAGCAGACAGGTTTCCCCCCAAACCCAATTTTCTGTAAAAAAGAAAAACAGTTTTTGATCAGCCCTAATTAATATGCAAATTCCTTCCCTGTTAATTAATATCAGCTCAAGGTGTTTGTATCTATTTTGAAAACCACCTCTTTTTTATCTTCTTAATAGGACTGGATTCTGCCCCTCGGGTGTTGCAGTGGAGAGCAATTGTTTTGAAGCTGGAGTCCTCAGTAGAACCTCAGCCTTGACTCAGGGCTTGTCTTCACTAACCCACTAAGTCAGTGCCCTGCGATCAATGCGGCAGCGTCAATTTAGCACATCTGCTGAAGACACACAACGTCAGAGGCAGCATGCTCACCCACCTCAATGAGAGGCGGAAGCTATGTCGGTGGGATAGTGTTTCCTACCGACATAGCACAGTGTAGACAGCGCGTTAAGGTGACATAAGTTACGTTGTTCGGGGCGGGGGGTGGTTTTCACACCCGTGAACAACATAACTTGCATCAACTTAAGCAGTAACATAGACAAGGCCTGAAAATTCTCCCAGCTCTTTCTTGCAGCTCCCAGAAAGTGGCAACTTGAACAGCCAGTTCTGCTGCTTGTCTCACCCCACCCCTGTGAATAAATTCCTGCAGTATTCAACAGCTTCTATAGAAATAAAATAGGGCAAAATTGAAATGACTCTGAAAACTTAGAGAGTTTAATAGAGAATGAAATCCTTTCTGTAGTACTTCTAACCATCCTATAGAATTCGGCAGAGACATAAGTCTATAGAAAGGTTATCATATTCTATTCAATACAGCAGGGCTTTTCCTTAAGGTCCCCACTTCCCCTTTTCATACAGCTTAGGGTCTCTAGGGCTTGCACTCCCCGCCCATATTATAGCTGGCCTCAAGTCTGGGGCAGAAGAAGGAGGAAATGGCTCCTACACTGAGATTCTCAAAGGTATTTTGGTTCCTAACTAAATAATACTAAAAAATAAAACTAAAAGTTAGGTGCCTAAATACCTTTCAGGATCTGGTACCTACAGCCCTTTATGTGCTCCCTGCCCCCTCATAGGGGCTGACCACTACCCAGCCTATGGTAAACACATTAAGAAAATTACAAAATGTACCAATATAAAGTTTCCTTCTTCCCACCTGAAATAAAGTTAAAAGGGGGAATTTAAGGGGAGAGAAAGAAAACAATGCATTATGTCAACAATATTGTTTATCTTCAATACAGCTAAAATTAGTAAAGAATTACTGAATAAAAAACAAAGTGGAGGCAAATGAAAAGTCAACGAGCAACAGCTATTTACTCTCAGTGGTTTTATTACTATTCATCTTTACCTCTCAAGTGTTGTGCTCAATTACTAGGTCCTGAAGTGATAATTATTTCCTCATTGCAGAGGCAGACTGATTTTCATATTTATCAAGGGGAAACTGGATGGCTCTGAGCTTATCACTGAACCATTTGCATATTTAGAACCAAGAATTTACAAAAGACATGGATGTCTTGGTCCTAATTACAGTACTTGTATGTGTGTGTTACATAACAGTTTTGCTCAGTGGGTGTTATACTACCAGTATTGCTATCCTCAAGTGTTCAAAAATCATAAGATTGGCTTAAAAATCATGATAAAAATACTATTTGTTGGGTCTTTTTAGTTGCATTCTAATGTTTGAACATTTCTCCACAATCACGAGGGCTATACAGGTTTCAGAGTAACAGCCGTGTTAGTCTGTATTTGCAAAAAGAAAAGGAGTACTTGTGGCACCTTAGAGACTAACCAATTTATTTGAGCATAAGCTTTCGTGAGCTACAGCTCACTTCATCGGATGCAAGTGAGCTGTAGCTCACGAAAGCTTATGCTCAAATAAATTGATTAGTCTCTAAGGTGCCACAAGTCCTCCTTTTCTTGAGGGCTATACACTTATCTTTGTTTTTAAAATAAAATAAAATAAACTCCAGCCACTGGAGCTTTAAGACAAACACCCAGAGATCGTGAAACTAACAATAAAATCCTCAGAGTTGGCACGACTGTCACAGATTGATGCATTAAAGGTGAGGGTAACTTTTTTATGATACTCCTGTCAAAAGCTGCATGGGCAGATACAATTCTGCCCATTTGAAGTTTAGCTTGTAGATGCCACAGTGCAGAAGTTTCAACATTTAAAAAAATAAAAGGCAGTCTTTTTTCATGAAAAAAAAAAGGTTTCATTTAAAAAAATAAAAGAATAAAAGAATCTGTACTAGATTCTTGGTGACCCATGTTCCCTCCACATTCACAAGCACAGATGATCCTGTGTTAATGGAAGGGGACAGCTAGCTCTTCACAGCTTGATCCTAAGCGCAGGGAACTTTCTCTGCAAGGTTCAATTTACTTAAGAGTTGGAGGAGACATTGTGGGGACAGGTTAGGAGCAGGAGAGAAGCCCTGGGCCCATAAGAGCAGGATGTATTTTGAAGTGTGTAAAAGCATGTGAATTAGAGCTGGTCTAATGTTTCTGATTTTGATTTTCTTTGGTGAACACTTATGTTGGAAGGTTTTTTTATGTTGTTTTCTGGACAACTAAAAATGTTTGAAATAAAAAAAAATAGTGAAAACATTTGTAAAACATTTGCAAGTTTTTTTAAAAAAAACATTGTTTTGAGCAGCTCCAATGTATCTCCACACGGTCATTTAACTGATTAAATCAAGAGAAAAACAGACAGACAAACAAACAAACAAACACATAACATGGAGAGCTTTACTGATAATATTATTTGGGTTTGTTTCTAAAACTGTGTCTCAGACTAAGGCCATGATCCTGCAAACACTTCCAAAGTAGTATCTGCAGGATTGGAGCCTTATACATTATATGTTAAGTGGGCAGGTTAGAATAATGGCCATGTCCCATCTGCATCGGGCTTGCACATAGGGAGAAGCAAACATTTCCCCTTTCAAAAAATGGAGCAGTAGTAGCCCAGGTGATGACAGACGTTTCAAGGAATAATATGGTTTCTTTACAGTTTTTCCTAGAATATACATGAATACATAATACAAGTATTGTATCAGTAGTTCTATTTCTGTTTGGTGTATCCCTGTATGTGTGTATTTTTCATTTTGTGATTCATTTTCTATATTCCAGTTATACTCAATATTGCAATATGCCTGTTCTCTTTTCAGTTCATTGAGCATTTTAGTTGTTGTTTGAAGGATCCTTTTTTGCCATCCACTTATGCCCACTGCTTTGCTTTCTCTTCTAATGTGTGTGGAATGGCTTTTTGTTAGGATGAGAAGTCTCTGTTACTTTAGGATTTTGTTTGTTTGCTTTTGGCCCTGATCCATCAAGTTATTCCATGGACAGAGACCCCTGAACCCTCATGGACTCCTGTTGACTTTAATGGCAGTGCATGTGAGTGAAGAGGTCTACCTGTGGAAATGTTTGCATGATCAGGGCCTAAGACAAGAGGTTCTGAGGTCCTGTTTGGAGCTTGGATTAATTGTGGCACAGGAAAGGAGAGAAAGGAGGGGATGAGGACAGGTGAGATTTGTGCTTGTATTCTGGGAGGTGTCCCATTACATCAGCTATGTGTTTTTTTTAATGGGGATATAGTGCATAAATGCATATATAGCCTTTCTTAAATTACATACTTAAATTAGACTCATAGAAATAAAAGACTGGCAATATGTAGGCAGGAATGGTGTCCCTAGCCTCTGTTTTCCAAAAGCTGGGAATGAGCGACAGGGGATGGATCATGTGATGATTACCTGTTCTGTTCATTCCCTCTGGGGCACCTGGCACTGGCCACTGTCAGAAGACAGGATAATGGGCTAGTTGGACCTTTGGTCTGACCCAGTAGGGCCATTCTTATGTTCTTATGTACTATACTTAGGAACTGAGTATATTCTACTCTTAACAGTACTTTTGGGGGAGCAGGCAAGGGGTGACAATGTTCCCAGGAATCATGTCTATTGCACTATACTCTGTTTCAGTGATAAGTGTCTACCTATATTTCCAGAGTCAGGAGCCTTTGTCTTAGCCTAGCCTAGTCTCAGCCAGAGATCTGGTATGTAACAGCCCCTGTGCCTTAAGCAATGAGCCCTGAAGCAAAACGTACCTAACTCTACATTAATGTAGGATCTTGTAGATTTACAACAAAGACTTAAAATAGGCATTTTGTTCATATGCGTGCCAATGCAGGATTGTTCTCTACAGTGTATTTTCCAAGATTTTGCCAATGGCTCATTACTTGCCATTTTATTTGGTTCAGGTTTTTTTCCCTCACTTCATAGAGTAAATCAGACTGCTCTATTCTTCTTTCACTCCTTTGTATTTCCTCCCAGAGATATCAAGCTCTGAGACAGTTTACATTATTTGGATAAGTTTCAGAGTAGCAGCCAGTTAGTCTGTATTCTCAAAAAGAAAAGTAGTACTTTTGGCACCTTATAGACTAACCAATTTATTTGAGCTCAGATAAATTGGTTAGTCTCTAAGGTGCCACAAGTACTCCTTTTCTTTTTATTATTTGGATAAGCATGCAAAAGATTTTTGCAAATATCATTACTGTGGGCTCTGCAGGAGACAGGTATGTGGTTGAATATGCTGTATAAGTTAAATGTCTCAATTTTAGTGACACTCTATTTCATCAGTTCTATGACAGGAATGTAGTTTTATCTGCTTTTGAAAAACAAGATAATAATAAATAAACCTATGAACACTCTTGTTCTTATCTACAGTGTTTATTAGACAAATATATTGTTGAAGAGACTGTTACCAATTAATAATGTAGCAATGCTGCCTCATTTTGTGTCATAAGTCACTGAACTCATATGGTAAATGGAACACATGGAAAAGGCTTTATTAGAGCTACTTATATTCCGAAATATGATTTTCATTTCAACTGATGGCCATTTTTCAAAGAACTAACCTTATTATAGGTAGGTCTGGGCCAAATAGTCCATCAAAACTCTTTTGGTGACAAATTCAGTTTGGGTGATGCTGAAATATGTTGCAAATCTTTGTTGATTTTGTCCAATTGTTTCAGTCAGGAAAAAAACAAAATAAAAAAATTCTGAAAAAAATTGAAATGGTTTATTTTTGGTATTTTTTCAATGAACTGTTTTGATTCTTCAATTCAAAATGACTTCATTCTGACATTTCTTTTAATTTAATTGATTTTTTAAACACTTTTAAAAGGTTCAAAGTAGAAACAAAAAGTTTTATTTCAAGTAAAACTAAACATTTATTTTCAACCTGAAACAATTTTTTTAAATTTTTCAATGTGTTGAAAATTTTGAAAATGTTTATCTTTGGGTTTATCTGAATAATTGTTGATTTTTCTGGAATTACCAGCAAACCAAAAACCACATTATTCACACAGCTCTAATTTTATAGGCAGAGCCAGGAGCTCCACTGATTATTAAAGTCGATTGACACTTTGCATAATAAGACCTCGTTTTTAGTTGACTTATCACTGTGCCGAACTTTGGACTGAAATTTTCCAGACAGATGTCCGCTTTGGGCTAATTCTTTTTTTAAGTTTCAGCCAAAATAGGTCAGCCATTTCTGGGAATGAGGCTAAGGGAAAATGCATTGTTTTGTCTATGTTGAAAATGTTCCTTAAACCCATTTTGTTGAGAAGCTCAAGCACCCTGGTGTTTTGGAGCTCAGACTTGCCTTTTCACAGGGGGATGGCCTTTGTGCCGGGAATGTGCCTTTTGCTGTTCACATGAAAATATGCCCAAATATGGCCCAATTAGAAGCCTTTGAAAACTCTCTGTTTGTAGAAACCCATTAGCATTTGGCAGCTAAATTCTTCGAAGACTGGCATATTTTGGGCCTGTCACAGTTCCTATGTGTGTGTGACTGGGCTGCGTGCATGCACCATTCTGACAAGAGCAATTGAGCATGCTCCAGCCCAGGACTGCAAGGGCTAAACAGGACTTTCCTTGCAACTATGCTGCAGGCGAGGGTGGGCCTAATATGAGAACAGACAGATTATCTCTGTTGGGCTCTCAGGGACCACCTTGCTCGTGTCCAGGCAGCATAGAAGAAGAAGGTGCCTGACTCAAATGCCAAGGGGACAAGAGCCAGAGCAGTGGGGTGGGGAGAGAGAAGGAGTAGGTAGGGGTGAGGAGCCAGTAGAAGCAGGGAGAACAGGACTGGAAGCTGACAGGAGGTGGGAAGGGGGAAGAGTGAAACTAGGAGCCAGAGAGGGGAAGGAAGAGTCTGCATCTGGCTGGGCAAGAAAACTAGGAGTAGGAGAGTCAGAGGGAGACTGGGATGCAGTTGGAGATGCAGATGGAGACTTGAGGGGCAGACTAGGACTAGCTGGGCCAGGAGAGGGACTGGGACAAGAACCCTGAGTATTTGAGACCTGCTAGGTGAGGAGAATAGGAAAGTGGGGAGGAGCCAGGGACAGGGAAAATACAGGACTGGGGCAGGGACAATTTGGGGCGTTGGAGGAACAGAGGTCAAGCTTGGGGGAGAATGAGCTAATTAATCAGCTACCACACAACAAAAACACTAAACCAGGAACCTATCCTTGCAACAAAGCCTGTTGCCAACTGTGTTCACATAACTATTCAGGGGACACCATCATAGGGCCTGATCACATCAGCCACACTATCAGAGGCTTGTTCACCTGCACATCCACCAATGTGATATAGGCATCATGTGCCAGCAATGCCCCTCTGCCATGTACATTGGCCAAACTGGACAGTCTCTACGTAAAAGAATAAATGGACACAAATCAGATGTCAAGAATTACAATATTCAAAAACCAGTTGGAGAACACTTCAATCTCTTTGGTCACTCGATTACAGACCTAAAAGTGGCAATTCTTCAACAAAAAAACTTCAAAAACAGACTCCAATGACAGACTGCTGAATTGGAATTAATTTGCAAACTGGATACAATTAACTTAGGCTTGAATAAAGACTGGGAGTGGATGTGTCATTACACAAAGTAAAACTATTTCCCCATGTTTATTCCCCTCACCCCGCCCGTTCCTCAAACGTTCTTGTCAACTGCTGGAAATGGTCCACCTTGATTATCACTACAAAAGCACCTCCCCCCGCCCCTGCTCTCCTTACCTGATCACTTTTGTTACGGTGTGTATGGTAACACCCATTGTTTCATGTTCTCTGTGTATATAAAATCTCCCACTGTATTTTCCACTATATGCATCCGATAAAGTGAGCTTAGCTCACAAAAGCTTATGCTCAAATAAATTTGTTAGTCTCTAAGGTGCCACAAGTACTCCTTTTCTTTTTGCTAATTAAAGCATACTTCCCTCAGCACCTGGAATGGAATCCAATATCCCTGACTCTCATCTTTCTCTGTTGTCAGCAAACATCTGTGAAATAGGTATAAAAGATTCAAAAGAAGGATTAAATAATATATAGACAGATATAGTATTTGTAAATGTGTACTAGAGCTGGGTAAATAATATCCAATATTTTCCATTAATATTTCGTCAAATTTAAAAAGAAATTTGCTTCCGCTATTTCCATACCCTCATTTTTATGTTCATTTCCCCCAAAACATTTGAGCAAAAAGTAAATTTTATGCTCAAGCACTCAACTATTCTCATTGTAAATGGTATGTTTTATATGGAGTTGGATGCTGCTTGACACAGCAGGATGAAAAATTCCCCAATACCCATAACTAGAACCCTTGCACTAAGCAAGTAAGTGAGCTAGACTAGGGTCCATTTACATCCTTCACAAGCGTGGATTATGATGTCAAATACTATAGTGATTACACAAAACAACAAATCATTAACTGCATTTTTTTAATAAACCAGGATTTGGGGCATAAATTTCAAACTCTCTTTTGAATTCATTAGTTTTAAAATAATCATGCCATTTAATTCTGTTCACCAATCACCTTTATTTCCTCATCCTCATATTTAGTTTTGGTTCATTAATCTGGTTGGCCTAGATTTCCCTCTCTCCCCACCCAAATTCTGTGGTCCCTCAAAGCCCATATGAAAAATCGTCTGACTGAGACATTTTGAATTGTAGGACATCAAGGACAGTCATAAAGGAGAGTCAGTTAAAGAGAAATGCTGATTATTGTGATGTGAGACATAAATTAGGAATTATATTGTAGCATATCAGAGGAAAACAGTGTAATAAAATACATCATCAGAGGGCTAGCGCCCGTGAAAATTGTTGACGAGATTCCACTCACTGTAGTTGGTGCTATCGAAGTTCGTTCACACAATAGTCTCCATCAGGAGTTTGCCTATGCAACATTTACTTATCAAGCATATAACTCCAAGAACAACCCTCTATGGTGTGAGCCCATAAAAATCATATATGTGTCTCTCTCTACATGACAGCTACTCTCAAACATCACTCATAAAGTAGTTCACTCGCAGTGGCTGATACCAAACAAAGATAATTCACAGAGAAAAGTGATTATCTCATGAATGGTTTCAGAGTTGCAGCCGTGTCAGTCTATATTCGCAAAAAGAAAAGGAGGACTTGTGGCACCTTAGAGACTAACCAATTTAATTGAGCATAAGCTTTCGTGAGCTACAGCTCACTTGCATCCGATGAAGTGAGCTGTAGCTCATGAAAGCTTATGCTCAAATAAATTGGTTAGTCTCTAAAGTGCCACAAGTACTCCTTTTCTTTTTATCTCATGAATATTAGCTACCTTCACAGTATTTTTTTATTTTGGCTTAATAGAGACTTCACATACTGCTTCAGTTTGTCCCAGGTTAAGTTAGCGGGACCTTTTCTACAGAGACAAACAACACAGTTGAGTTCTGCAATGACAGGAAGACATGTGGATGCTGATTGTGCTCAAACTACAGAACATAGGAAAACTGAAATAAGAAACTAGCTGTATAATATCCTTCTCTGTCTTCGTTTTTACATTTTTAAGGCCAGAACAGTCCATTCTAATCATATAATCTAACCTCCTGCATAACACAGGTTATAAAATTTCACCCAACAATTTCTGCAGCACAGGCAAATGGTGTTCATTACTACACCGGTGAACAAACTTCAAGAGTAATAACTTGTGATTGAACTTGAGCATAAAGTTCTGTGGAAATTTTAGTTGTGTTAATTTCCTGCATTTCATTCTACAAATTAGCAATAGCAACATGAAGCACAGATTTTACTGTAAGGTTGTGAAGATGTGGGGCAATATACACAGAAACTGACTGTCTGAATTCAAAAGCACATGAGTCCTGCACCTGGGTCACAGAAAAGAATGACATTTTTCCAGAAAGGACAGTCAGTTCTTCTCTCGTACACATTAATTTAGTTGTTGACTAGATGTAGATGTACACCATAATGACTAGAACAGATAGCAATTACATGAGCTAAAGGAGAAATAAGACCAGTACTTCTTCAGTCCCCTTTTCAATCAAGCCACTAAAAAGTGAGAGCGTTGCAAACTGAGGGTCTGATCCTGCATACACTCAACTATGACTACACCGACACCAGTGGCAGCAACAAGTAGTGTATGTGTAGCTACAAACTGCAATGGAAAGCACATTGTATGCACACCGTGATGTGCAGCTACATGTCAGTGAAAGGTTCTGGCAGAGGGAGGTCTTTCCCTGCTCCCTGTCCCCGCCACAGTCTTTCCCCACTGCCAGAGTCTTTCCCTGAGGTGGGAGAAGGGCTCCACCAGCCGAGAGCTACTGGAGTCTTTTTCTGTGCTGGGTTCCAGCAGTGGGACACTACACTGCTCAAAATAGCATGGTAGATAAGGAGGCACTGCTTGAGTGAGTAGAGAGCAGTGTAGGGTGTATACTCAAGAATGTACCCACTCCCTTCATGCGTGTCTTTACTCACCCAAACCATGCCTCACTGTCTACACAGCTTATTTATACCTGTGCTGGGGGGGGGGGCTACGTGTATATGTACACTACACGTTATCGAAAGATGGTATTGTAGACACACCCATAGTGTGGAACTTCATGCATGTGAGAAGAAATATGGTATAGTAGCTAACGTGCTAGCATAGGACTTGGGGACCTGGGTTTAATTCTATGCTCCATCATTGACTTCCTGTGTCATTTTGGTCCTCTCTGTGCTTCCATTCCCTGTGAAATGGGGATGATAGCACTTTTCTATTTTGTAGGGATATTATGAGAAGGAATACATGAAAATTGTGAGGTGCATTCAAATGCTATGGTGATGGGGACCCTATGAGTACCTAAGATAGATGGATACTGAGTAGTCCCATTAAAGTCAATGGAATCTCGTTTGAAGGATCAGAGCATGAAACCTTTGCCTCTCTGACATAAATTATATGTATAAAAAGCCATCAACTCAAGCCCAACTATGAACATATGACTGGCACCTCCACAATAGAAATATATTAGTAAAATGCAAGACTAAAATTAATCCAACAACAGTAGCTATGTAGATTTAATCAAGTGACCTCCATTAATGTTATTTATTATATTCAAAATATTATTTAGAATCAATAGATTTTTCAATTATGTTCTCAACATATTTTCTTGAACATTTCATCTATATTGTATAGCTATTAAAAGAACTACACTAAAATGGAATAAATCAAATAGTAATGCATGCATACAACATGTAGTACATACCTCTAATCACAAGGGAGTTTAGAAGGTAAACCACAAACGTATTTAGGAAATCAATGGGAGTTGGATGCCTAAATACCTCTGAGAAGCTGGACTTTAGTGATTAATCAGATAATTTGCCTTCGAATCAGCATGAAGATTCTTCCGTGCTTTGCAATACATTAAGATCCGAAACCCTGCAGACACTTATGCCCATGTTTAGCTTTAAGATTGTGACCAGTGCATTTGATTTCAAAGGGACTACACATGGGTTTTACCTACATGAGTACATAAGTGTTTGTAGGATTGTGGGTGAGATTTTCAAACATGCCCTAGGTGAGTTAGGTGCCCAATTCCCACTGAAAGTCAATGGAGCTGAGTGCCTAACTTCCTTGGGCTCATTTGAAACTCCCATCCTGTCATAATACACTACAGTATTTATACACACTGAAGGTAAAATCTTAGCCTCAGTGAAATCCATGGAAGTTTTGTCATTGACTTCAAAAGGGCCAGGTTTTCACTGTGAAACTTAACCCTATGATATTCAACCGGATGAACTGAAGTACAGAGATTTCTTCTGAAACCCTTCTTTCATTATTATAAGTTTAATTTTAGGGCCAACATTGTTATGCATACCGAACAGCAGACTAACATGTTCCTGCACAAAGTCATTCATATTAACATATTGTTAACCTTGTTCTCAGTCTTATCAAGACATAAATATACAAAGCAGGTACAAGAATATAGAAGAAAGCAACTTACATTAGGAGCCACTTGGAAATTTATGTTCAGACTAAGGAAATTATATGGCTTTTATTAAGTGTTAAGAAAATATATAACAGACACATAACAAATTATGTCTTAAGGTATTTTAAGTCGATGGTCATCCAGCTTGGTGACCTTCAATCTAGGATTAAAATCACATACAATTTACAAAAATATAATTGGTAGCTAGGGATGTTAGTGGACCTAAATGTCGATTCTTGTTCTTCTCCTTTTTGTCCTTAATGCAATCCACATTCACATTTTAAAACAAAAACTTGCATTAGTGTTTACTGAGCCTTTCCAATAAAAGAGTTATTTCTCAACAAAAATATCTTGACATATAATTTGAGCACATTTATAATCACAAAACATTTATTAAGCAAACTAGCTCTGTTCTAGTTTCAATAACTTTGTCTCTCTCCCTATATATTTTCTTGGACTGTCAAGTTTTATTTAGCTAAATAACACTTTGACCAGTGTATGCAATGCATTGTGCCACTCAAGAAATTTTCTGTAATGCATTCTTAAATCTATTATGGTTTGTTGGATCTTTACAATGTCTGACATGTAATAACTGCACCAAAAAGAAATAAAACGTAATTTAAAGGAGAGACAGGCTCTAGGTTATGGAGTGGTCCCAGTTCACTTGCACTAGGGCCTTAGTAAAAGGCTGACTATATCTGCACACTTCTTAGCTTTAGTGATAACTTATGGCCACATTTTGCCTTTAATCATATTTGTTCAACCCTGGTGAGAAGGTGTAATTTGGAGCAGAATTTGACCTTTATTGATTTTTGATTTTTCATGCTGAGAGCCATTCACAGGCTGTTTGGAAGTTAATTAAGACCTTACTTCACTGGAGTTTCATTAGTGTGTAACAAACCTATTAACTACACAGGCATGTCTACTCTGTGGCTGGTGTAGGAAAAGCTAAGTATAAGAACATAAGAAGGGACATACTGCGTCAGACCAAAGGTCCATCTTGCCCAGTGTCCTGTCTGCCGACAGTGGCCAATGCCAGGTGCTTCAGAGGGAATGAACAGAACAGGTAATCATCAAGTGATCCATCCCCAGCCACCCATTCCCAGCTTCTGGCAAACAGAGGCTAAGGACACCATCCCTGCCCATCCTGGCTAATAGCAATTGATATATCTATCCTCCATGAACTTATCTAGTTCTTTTTTGAAACTTGCTATAGTTTGGTCTTCACAATATCCTCTGGCAAGGAGTTCCACATGTTGACTGTGCATTGAGTGAAAAAAATATCTACTTTTGTTTGTTTTAAACCTGCTGCCTATTAATTTCATTTGGTGACCCCAAGTTCTTGTGTTATGAGAAGAAGTAAGTAACACTTTCTTATTTACTTTCTCTATGCCAGTCATGATTTTATAGACCTCTATCTTATCCCCCCTTAGTCGTCTCTTTTCCAAGCTGAAAAGTCCCAATCTGATTAATCTTTCCTCACAGACACAAGTATGTATTGTGTAATTTTCTTTACTGATTTTCCTATTGTAAGACGTATTCACTGGACGAAGCCTAACAGCACTGTCTTCAGGTAAATTATTCTTTTTTTCTTTTTCTAAGATAGTGTTACGAATCAAATCAATTTTCTTTAGGGATGTCCTCAAGAACATGAAGAGTCTATAGATAGGATATTTAGAGGCACATTGTGATTAGTTGGCTTCAGAGCTTCCTCTGACCACAGGAAGTATATAACCCACTGGTCAACGTAAGTTACATGTCTCTGTGCCTGATCCTCAGAAGATGTGAGACTGTTGAATACACTGAGACTGGGTCTGAAGCTAAGCTGTCAAGACTCATGGTTTTAGCTCTGGAGGCATCTGATTTGATCATGATGTTGTCAGTCATGATGGCAGCCATCACAGAATTGACTTCAAACTGCACATGCACATCTTCTGATTTTCTTGGGAATTGCACTTGCATAAGAAAAAGCAATATTTGGCAATATTTGATACATGCATTCAAGACCAACTGTATTTTCTTCAGTTTTCTTATACACAATAATTATTTAAAGAGCATGATTTACACTAACACAGCTTTCCCTTATGTTAAATTTCACATGGGAAACTGAACACAAAGAACACTTCTTTGCTATTAATCAATGGTGTAATAAAAATAAGAATAGCTTTATCAGAAAACAAAGTAACAATTTACTCATCTGTAAGAGTAGGATTCTGGTGTTTGTCCATTTCCCAATATATGTGTTCTGGGCACAAAGTCAGCCCTTGCCTTTTCCAGGGATAACACTTGTAATATAAACACTATGAAATTCAAACAGAGAGCTTACTACAGGGGGAAAAAACAAAGTGTCAGAAAATATTACATTGCATTACAATGTTGCATTATATTAGTAAGCAATTTCCTAATATTATTTTTCCTATCTTTTAATAATGTTTGTCATATGGAAACTGCATCAAAAATATGAATGCAATACACTTGTTTTCTCCACTAAAAAGACACAAGTAAACATTGGCAGAAAAATTCCTCTTTTAATACTTTGTAAATGTTTTCTCTTTGCGCCACACACCAGTTACTTATGACTAGCTCTAAATAAAATGAATCTACACCTGTTCTTTGCTCTGACACATATCAGCCAAGTTAAAGCCTGGTCATAATCCATCATCTAAACGTAGAATGCAAATGTGTAAAATCACAGAAGACACTGCCAAGTTTTAAAGCCTAGGGATGGGTAAAATCTAGACGCATACAAACTAAGCAAGAGACCTGGTTCTTTGGAGAGAGAAAGGCTGCATTTGGTGGCCTTTTGAAAGATAACCACAGTATTTTAGGATCTGGAGCACAGATTCCTGTGTTAGAAATTTCCTTCCTAGGATAAAAGTCTGGTTTTACAATTATGCTAATGAAGGAATGATTTACCCTTGCCATGTATTAAATGACGTGCCTTTACTGTTTTCACTTCCTTCAAGGCAGCCAGATCTTAAACAGATCTTGTCAGTCTACCATCTGCTTCCTATGGAAGCCAAGGGGCAGGCACATTTATAACTAAATCTGGGTAGCTATAAACTAAAATAGCTTCTAAAAATATTTAACAACTATTACAAAAAAACCCTGCTAATCCCAAAAGGAAATCTCATTAATTAAAAATCAATGAAGTTACATTAGAGATTAATTTGACCAAACGAGTCAATGTGGAGATACATGCCGGGCAGGTGGTATCAGATAGACGTAATTGGAACAGGGTCAGTGAAGGAAGTGGCTGCGTGCATGTTTGTGTGGAGAGAGTTGGTAAGGGATATTATTTGGGAGCAGGTGATAAGGTCAGCAAGAGCAGAATAGAGAAGCCATTTTGCAGAGGCAATTGTATTGTTTGGAGAGGAATGCATGTCGATAATAACTAATGTACCGACCTTGCAAATACGTATGTGAGTAACTGTGCTCACATGAGTAGTTCCACTATCTGCAATATGACTAGTCGTATTACATGCATGAATGGTTACGAGACTGGGCAATAAATGATAAAGTGGACAAGGAGCATCTTGAAACGTAAAATAAAGTATGCATTTGTTTTCATTTAAAGTTAGGACTCTGTTAGAGCTGCTCGATATCAACTGCTTTCATTTTGCAAAATGTTCACAGGAAAAGCCAGGATTTTTCTAACACCTTGCAAAATAATTGTGAATTTTGGTCCACTTTGAAATTCAATGATCACATTTTTTATTATTTCCACAAAATGTGCATTATTTTCTCAATAATGTACACTTTGTATAAAAAATAAAGTAGATATTTATTATTGATAATCATGTTTATTATGTAATGCCTAAGGCCCAACCAAGATTGTGGCCTCACTGAGCTAGGCAAAATACTAACACAGAGTAGTAGACAGTATCTGCCCTGGAAAGGTTGCTTGGAGACTTTCCTCTAGCAAAATCAACTTGTATCTTTCTACATACGAGATAGATATAGATATTAAAGACTCACACTGGCTTCAATGGGAGTTGGATAGGCTGATGTTATAGGAGATCCAGGGGTCTAATCAGATTAAAAAGGAGAGGGTCAGATAGAGATATAGGATCAGATCCCTGTATGGATTTTAATGACAGAACCATAGACATGCAGGACTGGAAGGAACCTTAAGAGGTCACCTAGTCCATCCCACCACACTAAGGCAGGACCAAGTATACATACGACATTCTTGACAGGTGTTTGTCTAAGCTTTTCTTTAAAATCTCCAGTGATGGGAATTCTACAGCCTCCGTTGGCAACCTCTTACAGTGCTTAACTATCCTTATTGCTAGAAATCTCTTTCTTAAATCTCCCTTGGTGCAGATTAAGTTGATGAATTCTTGTCCTGCCTTCAGTGGACATAGAGATGAATTGATCACTGTGACATGGGCCTCTTGGTGCCAGCTGGCAAAAGGGCTCACTACTCTCTGTCAGCAGCTCCTAACAGGCCCGGCATACTCACAATACCTTACACATTGATGTCATAGTGTTTATCTATAAAGAACATCAAGTGAGGTCTTAAATGAAAGTGAGCATCATGATGGTCATTAATATTGTTGTGAGAGGTATGTATGGATGGTATCTAAGGAGTTGTGTGTATGTACTAAAAATAGATTTTAAATTATGTAACCAGGTAGAGTTGACAAACAGGTTTTCTGCCCGACAAAACATTCACTATCCCTGTCTCTGATGTAAATTAAGCATTATAAGGAAAACACAATAGGAGCTATATTTGCATTCCAAGTCAACATGAGGAAGTAAAGTCAATATGGGAAGGCACTGGAGACAAAAAACACAGGGGATGGTCTTGTTTTTGGGATGCAAAAGACAGTGAACTTTGGGATATAAGAGGAAGGCAAAAGGACCCCTGTTTTACCCTGCACCTAGAGAGTAATTGGGCAATGTGATTACATTAACGAAAATGTGATCTCAGTCAGTGTTTGGTTGAAAGCACTATAAAGGACATTTGGATAAGACAGCCTTCTTTAGACAAGGGCTTAGCCTGTTAACATTAAGTTTAGACTATAAGGAGGTGTGTTAGACATTTTGTTTTATTTGTAACCTGTTGTTCTTATTATGTGTGTTCACTATCTCTTAAATCTTAACCTCTGGTAATAAACTTTTATTTGTTTTCACTCTAAATAGATTAAAGTGCTGTGTTCTTATAAAAGACCTGATCCTGAGTTGTACCAATCAAGCTGTGTGTTCACTTTCCCTTCAGGGTCCGCTTACCTTGTACTTTCTGTGAGTGTTCAGTGACAGGGGCTGGACACTACAGGGAGAGGCTTCTGAGGAGTTTGGGGATTGGAATACACCAAGTATTAATGTACAAGGTAAAGTAGGGGTGGGCAGAGCCCTGAGGAGATTGTTTGGATGGCTAACAGCCTGTTGTGGCAGGGAGCTGACACCCAGTTTAGCACCAGCAAGTCTCTCTCTCTCTGAGGCAGGGGGTTAACATGGTGACTCTCAGTTCCGGGTACCCCAAGAAAATGTCACCATCACCACCCTCTTTCTAAAAGTCTTTAACTTATTTGAAAATGATATCAAGTTCCCTCCTCAGTCTTCTTTTCTCAAGACTAAACATGCCCAATTTTTTAACTTTTCTGCATAGGTCAGTGTAGTGGGGCAGTCACCCGGCTCCTTCCCTGAAGGGCTTAAAACAGCTCTGAGAGCAGGCTGTGGCAAGGAACCAGTAAGAATAGGCTGATTGGGGGAAGTAGCCACACATGGGTCCATGCCCCAATCAGGCCTCAGCTGGCCCTATAAAAGGGCTCCTAGACAGGAGCTAAGTGAGTCTCTCTTGTTGAGGGAGAAGGGCCTGGCTGTGGGGGAGCTGAACAGAGTACCTAGAGTGGAGCAGGGCTGGGGGAAGGCTTGAGGAGCTGGGGGAGCTCCAGACTGGAAACCCTGCAGGTTGACTTGCTAAAGGCTGGAAAGGGTTCTGGGGTTGCAGAGGTGCAGCCCAGGGTAGGCTAGCTGATGACTGGCAGTGGCCATAGACTGAGGCAAGGTGGGGATAGAGGGTTGAGGTTCCCTGGGGAGGGGACACCCAAAGAGTGTGGTGGTATAGCTGGGGCAGCACCCCAAAGAAAGGGGTACTGGGTCTGAGAGGGACACGGGCCAGTGAAAGGTGAGACACTGGTTGGAAGAGGGCACTCTGGACTTGGAAGAAGAGCTAATTCCCAGGATAACCAGAAGGAGGTGCTGTGCTGGTGAGCCCCACCTTGCTACAATCAGGTATTCTAAACCTGTTATCATTTTTGTTGCTCTCCTCTGGACTCTCTCCAGTTTGTGCACAGTATTTCAACTGAGGCCTCACCAGTGTGGAGTAGAGCAGAACAATTACCTTGTATGTCCAAACTATGACACTTCTGTTAATACACCCCAGAAAGCCATTAGCCCTTTTTGCAACTGCATCACATTGTTGGCTAATGCTGAATTTGTGATGCACTATAACCTCTAGATCCTTTTCAGCAGTATTAGCACATAGCAAGCTATTCCCTATTTTGTATTTGTACATTTGATTTTTTTTCCTTTCTAGGAACAAATACTTTGCACTTGTCTTTATTGAATTTCATCTTGTTGATTCCAGACCAGTTCACCAATTTTCTAGGTAATTTTGAATTCTAACCCTGTCCTCCAATGTGCTTATAACTCTTTCAGCATGGTGCCATTTGAAAATGTTATAAGCATATTCTCCACTCCACTATACAATTCATTAATGAAAATATTGATTATTACTAGACAGTGCAAGAATCCCACTAGACATGCCCCCGCTCTTCCTCCGAGTCTGACAGCAAACCATTGATAACTATTTGAGTACATTTTATTCAACCAGTTGTACACCCATTTTATAGTGATTTCACGTAAACCACATTAACAGTGCTATGAAGAGTTACACCAGCTGAGAATCTGGCTCATAATTTTTCACTATTTCATGACCACATAACATTACAAACTATGTGAGATGGGAGAAATGTGGTGTGAAATCCTGGCCAATGGGAGTTATGCCATTGACTTTATTAGGCTAAGATTTCACACATGATGTCTACTCTAGTGTCTTTCTACCTGTTAGCAGAAATAATCTATTGCTTATCTTTTGCAGTCACTTCTAGGTTAAAATAGAACATTTAATAAGATAAGACTTTCCCATAGTAATGATGACATCAGCAAGAGGAAGCATTTTTTTAAAATGCACAATTATCAGGCATATTTGCCTGCCACACACCATGCTTCTTATACAGATATCAATACAGAAGAGGATTTATGGAGTAATTAGTTCTTGACATCAGGAACTAGTACAAAAATAATATGGCATGTTATGCCATCTCCCTGGAGAGCCTTAAGTGATTTAACTACACTTCAGATCTTTTTACTTCACCTTGTCCTATATTTTGGGTCACAGAAATACTCGTTCTCATATGCTGACCTTCTTGGAGAAATTATGATTCTGAGCAGCTGATGATTCAATCCTAGCAGTTTTGACATTGGGGAAAAAAACACATAGGTAGTGGTTTCTGAATCATTTGATATATATTTTGAATAGCTTAAAAAAAGAGTTCTTACCACTGTCTAAAGTCAAATGCTGGGTCCACTCTTGCCAACTCCAAGCATTCAGAAATCATCAGTGAGGCCAAAGGGATCGTGCAATTGGTTTAAAAATCATGCTTTTTAAAATAAAATAGAACATTTTGGTTTCTTTTGGGCCAAGTTTGTGAAGGCCTTAGACTCAACTTAGACAAATAGAGAAGTGCCACCATCTGACTGTCTGTATGTAACAAATAAATTTGTTAGTCTCTAAGGTGCCACAGGTACTCCTTTTCTTTGTATGTAACATCATAACTTCTGCATGCTGCATCTGATCAATTCCAAAATTTCAGGGAATGTTCTAGGCATCAGGGGCCAGAAGCCTATTGATTTTTTGCGGGGGAAGTTGGACAATTGAAAGGGGAAATGGGGGACACATACAGTCTCTGATATCTGTTTAGTATGGCCACAGCTTCAAGCATCTCTGCAATTGTCTATAAATCAGAGTTGTTGATGGCACCCATTAACATCTTCCAGCAAAACAATCTCCATCTCATCTCTGTTCATCCTCCCAATAGAGTTTAACATGTTAACACCCTGAATGACTTATAAATAATAAAACAAACACATAATAATGGTGTAGAGGGAAAGGGGGAAATGAGGGCATGCACACATGTCATAGGGGAAAAGAGAATGGGGGGGCACTTAGAATCCCTGGTGGTGGGGAAATGGGGGAGGATATGAGGGGAGGGAGACACAGAGATGTTAGTATGGAGGGAAGCAGGAAACGGGGGTCAGACAGGGGGCTTGGGCATGGAGTGGAGAATGGGGGACCCTAGCATAGGAATATGAAGGAGTGGGGTGCACACAAAGCCCACAGGTGGGGAAAATGGGGCATGGAGGGAGCACACAGAGTCCCTCCCATGAGGTGAAGAACGGGGATCCCAGGGGATAGAGGGAAATGGGGGCACATATAAAACTAGTGGGGGATATTGGTGGATTCTGGCATGTGGCGAGGGCAGCACACAGAGCGCCTGGCATTGGAAGCTGTAAGAATGGACATGCACACAGAGAGACGTTCATGGTGGTAGGCTAGAGAACCTTGGTATGGAAAGAGAAGTGAATAGGGGGTGCACAGAACTCATACCAGAGGGGATATTTGGGGAGTTGCAGGAGTCCCTGTGATAGAGGAGGGAGCGGGGTGGCACAGGAGAGCTTGTTGAGGGGGCATGTAGGAATGGAAATAGACCCTGTGTGTGAAATAAACTTGGTTTACAAAAGCATAGCAGCTACTTATTGTTAAATGAAAGGCATGGGTCTACAGGGTGTGTGCCTTACTCTGGTTTTGCGAGAGCAGAGGAACCAAACCTGGGTGATGGACTCTTCTCTTCCTATCCCCCATGCAGATCCTTAGTGTACAGCTTAGCCATTCAGACTACTTGGTGTGGTCCAGAATTTGGTCCAACAAAAGTCTTACATGTCTCTTCTTTTGGAGTCTAAACTGAATTAATCCACATAAAACATAAATAAGAAAATGAGTAGCAGCTCATTGTTCAAAGTGCCAGAGAAACACATCCTTTGTCCAGTAGGGAGAGAGCCATACTGGTAAAGGTAAGAAGAAACAAATGGGTGTGTAAAATTCATGGATGGAAAATATATCCTAAATGGAAAAATATTGTCTGCACAAATTCTAAATATGCTAATAATAGGGAAAGCTTCAGAAGTGAAGTGATTCATTTCTTGACTGCTGCCTCAATTAAGTGCTGAGTTCAGCTATGTGGCCTTCATCTTCCCCATGTTTAACATTTACACTAAGTCGTTAAACGGCTTTTTAAATGCACATTTTTAGCATATGCACTTAGATTCTGTATTGAAAAGATGACATTCTGTCAGTGTGCTAAAGAGAAATAACGGTTTGAAAAACTGGCCAGTTGGAAAGGAATTAGATGAACATTCTGTGTTCACTGTGGCTGCTTGTGGAATTAAAATGGTTCAGAATAATTTCTGTCCAAATAAATCACTCCAGGTGGATCTAAAGGAAAAGTGACCAGCCCTATGAAACCTTTTAGGTGCAACTTTTCACTTTGTTTCTTCTGCTGACTGAGGATCATTTTCACAGAGATTATAAGATATCGTTTTGGGTGTCATTTTGAGAGAACATTCTGGCCACTTCTGCCTGGGAAGTTACCCATGCTACATACCATAATCTTTCACGGATTGACATTGTGACTGGGCTAACATTATGTTTCCTGTGCTGAACTCCACATTTCCAATCAGAAAAAAAGAGTTTCTAAACCTTTAAAATATAGAATATAGGCTGTCTTGAAACTCAGTGAGATTTGGGCAGCTACAGACCTTAGACTCATTTGAAAATCCAAGCCATACTCCTCAGAAGAGCAAATCCAAAATGACAGCTACAAATAGTGTGTAGAGATCATTGTAGGTCCTATAATAGGACTCCCCTTCTAAGGGCTTGTCTACACATGGAATTATTCCTGAATCCTGGGTGCCTTGTTCGAGTTTAGCTTAATCCATAAATGGATTAAGATAAAGCAGAACAAGTCACTTTTATTCTGTAATAAGATTGTGCGTACCTGCTTTTAATCAGGGATAGCTAACCAGAGATAACTCCATGTAGACAGGATCTGAGCAATCAGGCAAAGGTCTGTGTTTTTTAGCACGCACTTAGGGTTGATTTTTGTAACCTGAAATAATCACCCACAAATTAGTGGAAAGAGGAGCTTCATTCTAAAGGTTTAAAAAACAGAACAAAACAAACATATTATAATTAATCTAGATTGCACATTTTTGGGGAATCTGATTCAAGATTCTTGAATGGGTTTGCAATATTTAAATGTCAACCTCATCTGTTTACTCAGACCATTACTGAGAGTGGTGATGAGGTGCATTTGCTATGTTTACTGCTTTGCTTTTGAGCCTTAGACCATTAGAACTTTGACTTTGGTGAAAACCACAACAGACACATTTAAAAAATTAAAATAAATAAATAGACGTTATTATCAAGTACTTGTTAATAGATCAATAGTCAGCAATTGATAATACTTTTTGTTGTAAATAGTAAATAATAATTTTCCTTTAAACTTGCTTTTATGGGATTTGATAGGAATGGGCTACATGTATTGTTCACATTACATAATGGCACTGTCATGTCACTGAGGAACACATATCACTAGACAGAAAATTACAATCAAAAGCACACTTTTTTCTCATCATTGGTTTGTTCAGTTATAATTTTTTATTTGTTCTGCTGAAATAGCTGCAGGCGTTGACTGCATTGGTAGGTAAATAACAGATTAAATCATATGTGAAAAACAAGTCTGTCTCCATTTGTGCAAGTACAAATATAGCAAATGTACTGTAAGAGATTTTACCTTAGCATATAGATTAACAGTTGCCTGTAATTGCTGTGCAATAATACGTAGTAATGGAGATTTACCTCAAGGTCACCAGATTCTTTAAAAACATGAAGTGTGTAAACTACGTCTTGCATGGGGATTTGAAATCACTCAAATTATGAGATAAAACAGGTTTCCTAGGAAATCAAGGAATTTAGATGTGAAGGCTCCATTTGATGTCAAAGTAAAATACAGGGGATTGTTACTATTCACCACAAGAAGGAAGGAGGTACCACTGTTTATCCGTTTTCAAATAGACAAGAACTGATTCCTTCAGTCAAGTTAAAACCAATATGTAAACTGCTTGGCCCAGGTCCTTAAAGCTGTTTAGGCTCCTAGTTTCCACTGACATCAATGGGAGTTAGATGCCTAATACCTCTGAGGATCTGGGCCCTTCTGGATGTTTAACCTTTCAAAATAATGGCTTCAAAATAACCTACAAACCAGGGCCTAGGCCCGTTTGTCTCCTTTCATACTCTCCTCCCTGCAAGGTTATGTAGTCCCATCAGAGGAATCAGATGCCTGCTGACAATTAGCTTTGTCTGCATTCACCCAATGAACCCTTAATTAGGCCTAATTTTTGGAGTTTAACTTTAGGCACCTGTTTTTGAAATTTTTGGCCTACTGGAGCAATTGCAGTTCCTATAACATGGGTGTTCCATTGTTTGAGATCTTTAAACACTCAAGACATGTCAATCTATATTGTATGTATGAGGAGAGAGAAGAAAATAATAATAAAGGAAAGCTACACAACCACAATTAACAACATGCTCTTTGTCATAAATTGGGTAATGGTCTGTAGCATACTTGGTCTTCAGTGTTTCCCCACCACCTATAAGACCATATAGCGAGAACATCTTTTGTAACCCCATAGAAAATGGCTTGCATATTGAGAGTTAGAACCAAATTGTGACAGGCTCCTATGCAGATGTACAAAGGGACAATACAAGTAACCTTCTCCTGCCTCCATCTACTTGCACAGCCCACACAAGGGCCAGTCATAGGTGTAGTCCCTGCACTCAGTGGACCTCAGGAACTGTTCCCATGGCCTGCTCCAAAGGGAATAGGAAAAGTAGCAGAAAGTAGGTGAGGCTATAGAGTGGGCCATCTGAAACAAGGAGGTATATTGACCCCACAAACCATGTTGCTTCAGCAGGGCGTGGGACTCCTCTAGGTTAAGGTAGGGAGGTACAGCTCCACTCACCTCCTACTTAGGCATATTGCTAAATGCCACAAATTGGCTTGTAATACCTGGAATTTAAGTAGCTCATAAACCATATCAGTACTTTATAGAGAAGATACTATGACCAAAAAAAAATATCTTTGTTCCCATGGATCCAGTTCTCAGCACAACTTAAACAAGGCCAATGGGCAAGTATGGCAGTGTTGCAAAATCAACATGAACTTTGAACAGCGAAGGCTCAGAATCTATTCGCCTATACTAGAAAAGACTAATGAGATTTTAATCACTCATCAAAGTAAATTACTCTCCTCAAGATGAAAACAGAATTTTACAAGGCTGATGTACACTACTTTGGATGGATTAGCATTAGCATCCTGGTGCGGTGGACAGATTTTTATTTTATATTTGACCTGTAACCATTAGCTGACAGCTTTGGGGGAGAGATTTTTGAGCTGGATGGGACAGAAAGAATGAGAGATCCACTAAAACTTTTCCTGTCACACATCATACTGAGTTTACTCTTTTTTTTTCTCTGTCCTCTCAAATCTGTTTTTTCCCGCCATATATGCCATTGTATAGATGGGGTTAGATAGAGACTGGCTGAATAACATGAAAGCTTATGCTCAAATAAATTTATTAGTCTCTAAGGTGCCACAAGTCCTCCTTTTCTTTTTGCGGATACAGACTAACACGGCTGCTACTCTGAAACTTTACTTTACTTAGCTTCTACTCAGAAGGTTTTTTTTTTTTATGGTAAAGCTACGTAATACTAACAAATTGGGTATAAAAAGAGGAAGAACTCTGGGCTCAGTGGATACTTGAACACTTGGACAGCTCTCATGTTCCCCTGCAGGTGGAAGGCTGGCCACTGGAGTCTATGGTTATCTACTCAAGATCTCCTCAAGACCCTGGGTAAATATGAATCTGGGGGTAATTTGGGCTGCTCTACTAACCTGTTGCAAACATGTGTAAGTGCTGGAGGCTAAATAAAGTAGAAGTTTTGAGTGAAAACACTTTTGTTTGCTTGCATCAACTATCTATCAGCAGGACAGCCATGTCCCCATTGATTCATTTTCTGCCACCGCCTTGCAAAGAGTAAAGTTACGAAAAGCTTTGGGTTCAACAAAACCCGGGGTAATAGAATTGGAGGCCCAAGGTTGGATGATGGAGAGGAAGGGGATTGTTGATGCAAACCAGTAGTTGTCTATTGCAATAGGAAGTAGAGGACAGTGAGGTGGGATAGCTACCTGAAGTTCTCATGTTGTAACTCTCAAGTCAGTTTATGGATAAATTCTGTTAGTGGGACTTAGAGCTCAGGCTGGTGGCCTGATCAAGTGAGGAATTATGTCCAAAGGAAAGGAAACATCTGGAAAGGAAGAACAGTTGAAAATTATATGGGGATTTTATGATTTTATACAGGAACAGGGGTAACATGCCTCTGAAACCTAGAGCTTTGACTGGCCCCGTGGTGATCCTACAGCTCTGTAAGCAGATAGTAGTGATAGTAGTAGATAGAGAGATAGGTCAGTTAAAGGCAAGAGGGGAAGAACTAGAGAAATATAAAATTGAGAAAGACAAAGAGATATCCAGGCTGAAGGCTGAGTCAGACATCCTCCAAGCTCAGATAGTGGAAGTGCAAAAGCAAGCGTGTGTGATAGAGACAGTGAAAGCGTGAGTGAGAAGCTGGAACAGGAGGTGTCTAGACTGAAATGGCAGACAATGGAGAGTGAAGGAATTGTTAGCCTGAGAATCCTTCAGTAAGGTTCTAAGATCCAGGAAGATCATGGGGAATGTAAGAGACAGATTTGTGCTCTCAGAGCCATGGGGGAGAGCAGAAGGGAATAGTGGCTTCAATTAGAGGAAGTTGTAGTCTGGGAAGTGGGTATGGGTCAGAGGAGGACCCCAACTTGCATCCTTCTTATGATGATGAGAGGGATGATCACCAAGAACTTCCCTTTCCTTTGGGCTTTTCTGGGCAATACCCATATGGTCCCTTGCTTGAAACACTGGAAGAGCTGCAGACTCCCATGCCCATAGCCCCTGCAGTGAGGAAGATTGATCCCCAAGGGGATAACCAAGGAGGGGAAATATGACCAAGGAGGGGGATAACCAAGGAGGGGTAGAGGTCAGGTCCTTCACCCCTGACCAGGTTAGGGTACCAGGGAAACTGGTTGGCCCATTAAATGGGAACACAGTCTTGGGATGTCGGGCAAGGACAGCTGTCACCCCCCGATCTCACTCTGGTGGATGTTGTGGCAGCTTCCACTCTCCTCTCAGAGCCAGGCTAGGGGTATAGATTCCCACAGTCTTTGGCCCAAGGTAAGCCCAACTTGTAGAATTGTTGCTGTTGTTGTCTGCACTTTATTTTTTTTTTGTTTAAGTTTCCCTTCCTTCCTAAGTCATTCTTCACACACACAGGTTTCCCCCCCCCCACACACACACACACACGCTGTTTTTTTTCTTTTGTGTGTTTTTGTTTTGAAAGTTAAGGGTTAAAGCCACAAGTGGCTTTACTGCCCTTGAAGATATGGTTGCCAAGCAACAGGAAAGTTTATTTTGCTACTGATTTTAATTACTGCCTGAAAAGCAGTTTTGAGAAAAGTAGTAAATTAACAAAAGAAGGATTGGGCCCAAAGCTGTTTATTTTACAGCCATCGGGAATTTGTTGCTCCGAATAAAGCAACTATGTGTAAATCAATAGCCCTCCCAGATAAGACTCTAAAGGAAGGTGAGGGCTAACAGGGAGAAAGGAAAGAGAAGGGATTCTGGGAATTGATGTTTTAATAGCATTGAGAGTGCTGGTTGATTTTGCTAACAGAGTCCTGGGGGAACCACCTCCTGGCACACCCTGGGAGCCAGTGGAGATTTGAGCAAAGTGCCGGAGAGCAGCCCTTCAGGCATCTGAAGAACTGGAGTGGCCCAAGTGGCCCCCAGAAGTCCTAGTAATTGCCGAGAAATACCAGGAGTGTGGGGCAAAAATAAAATAGAATATGGTAAAATTGATGCAGAAAATCCTAGTTACAGGCTTGGAATCCCTCAGGCCAGATCAGTATAGGTAGCCAAAGGAGGCAAAAGACAGCCTGAAAGAAACATTTGATAGGCTTTTGGGCCAAGAACAAATAAACCCCCAATAATGCCGCTCTGTGGCCAGTCCTTAAAGGTTATGGTAATACTTGGAGGTTTGTGGTGGATATTTTGCCCCTTAATTGGGTGACCCTGCTGATGGCTCCACGGTGACTAAGTGTCAGGAGGGGCTGGCCTCCACTGTAGGAGGGGCCCAGTGGGTTTCAGTTTTGGATTTGGCCAAGGCTTTCTTTGCTATCCCTTTACATCAGTACGGCTATTACAGATTTGCATTTACCTTTCAAGGGAAGCAGTTGTGTTTTGCCAGGGTCCCCATGTGCTGAAACATACCTCTATTCTTTGTCATGCCTAGGTAGTCAAGATGTAAGCAGGAATGCCCAAAGGAAAGAGTGTAATATGTTTATGTGGATGATATCCTGGTTCACACTCAAGACCAGGGAAGAGACTCTGGAGGTATTGGACAGGGTGTTACAAAAGAATCAGGAAACTGGTTTAAGGTGAGCCCAAAGAAAGCCCAGCTGTGCTCCCAACAGGTAAAATTTTTGGAGTGATTTGGGGACAAAAGGGGCATTCCCCTGACCAACAGAGAGTGGAGCTGAGATTTCACTGAGGGATTTTCAGAGAAGGCCACTCCGCTTCATGAACTGTTAAAGAAGAGAGCAGAGTGGAACTGGGGCTCTTGACAAGAATCCATGGTCCAGTTAAAACAAGCCTTAGCTTAAGTTCCTGAATGGGAGAACCGTTTGTGAGGAGAGCTTTACAGAGTCAGAATCACTGGAACAGTGCTCTGCCCTGTGACATATGTCTCCTAACCTTCCAGTGAGGTGGAGAGGAGATTTACTCCCTGTGAAAAGAAAGCTTTGGCACTAGTTTGCGCTTTGCAGCATTGGGAATATCTGGTGGGATTGTCCCTTATGTAACTGAAAACTGCTCACTCTCCAGTAAAACATGGACTCACTGGCAAAATTAACAACAATCATGTGTCCAGCCTCAGCAAGCCCTAAGTAAACCAGTGCTGATTAATTTGCTGATCCCCCAGTGCGAGCTCAAAGCACAGTTAAAAGTTCAAGAGTCCCCTCCCAGGGAAAAAGGGTAGAGGGGAAAGAGGGACTCAGGCCTAGATGGGTCTGAGTAAAAGTTAATAAGTTTAGCTTAAATGTTTTAGTGATTCCCCCTCCCTATATAGAGGGAGATAAGTTTGTTCTGCTGTGTGTTTTAGATTATTAACCATGTGAAAGCTGGAAGACCTTGAAGACCAGCTCCTTTGGTGATGTGAATCAGGAATCCATTGTGTCTACAGCATGGGGAGACAATCTATGAATGACAGTGAAATGTAAAGTGAACAATACCTTTGACATCACTACTGATCCTAACATCACAGACGAACAAATCACTCTTTGGGCCCCTTGGAAATATTAGCTTGGGAATCAGCAAGAACTGGCATTGTGTCATTTGGGTTGCAAATGGTCTATACTGGCCACTGTAGAATCCCCCGCTTAATGTGGCAGCCACACCATCTTCATGCATACACAAGGGGCTAGTAGGAGAGAGGATCTATTTGTGGGAAGAATTAAAAGCTACCCAAGTGGGTACGGTTGTCTCTGGGTGGAAACTGACAAGCTATTATTTAATTGTACTAAGCCTAAATGTGTTCATTTGTGGACTGACATTCCCCAGAGGACAGCACTGGGTGGGGAACCAATTCATTTTAGGCAGAAACAATCCCTTTCACCCCCAAACACTGGACAAGAAGGTCTGAGGGACAAAAAAAACTTTAACTGCTTTCAGCTGAAAACCTGATTTCCAGCAGCCCAAAGGGGGGAAAAATGTCTTTTTTTTAAAATCTGTGCTTCTGGTTCAAAAAATCTCAAATTGATCTCAAAATGATTTCAAGTTAATCCCACTGCTCTGCCACCATGTCAAGGTTCCTTCCCCACTCTGAACTCTAGGGCACAGATGTGGGGACCTGCATGAAAAACCCCCTAAGCTTATTTTTACCAGCTTAGGTTAAAACTTCCCCAAGGTACAAACTATTTTACCTTTTGCCCCGGACTTTATTGCTGCCATCACCAAGTGTCTAACAAATATATAACAGGGAAAGAGCCCGCTTGGAAACGTCTTCCCCACCCCCCAAACCCTACACCCCCTTTCCTGGGGAAGGCTTGATAAAAATCCTCACCAATTTGCATAGGTGAACACAGACTCAAACCCTTGGATCTTAAGAACAATGAAAAAGCAATCAGGTTCTTAAAATAAGAATTTTAACTGAAGAAAAAGTAAAAGAATCACCTCTGTAAAATCAGGATGGTAAATACCTTACAGGGTAATCAGATTCAAAACAGAGAGAATCCCTCTAGGCAAAACCTTAAGTTACAAAAAGACACAAAAACAGGAATATACATCCCATTCAGCACAACTTATTTTATCAGCCATTTAAACAAAACAGAAAGGGGGTTCCAAAGAGGATGGCTCTAGACTGTTCTCAATGGTAGCAGATGACAGAACGAGGAGTAATGGTCTCAAGTTGCAGTGGGGGAGGTTTAGATTGGATATTAGGAAAAACTTTTTCACTAAGAGGGTGGTGAAACACTGGAATGCGTTACCTAGGGAGGTGGTAGAATCTCCTTCCTTAGAGGTTTTTAAGGTCAGGCTTGACAAAGCCCTGGCTGGGATGATTTAACTGGGAATTGGTCCTGCTTTGAGCAGGGGGTTGGACTAGATGACTTTCTGGGGTCCCTTCCAACCCTGATATTCTATGATTCTATGAATCTAACACATATCTAACTAGATTGCTTATTAACCCTTTACAGGAGTTCTGACCTGCATTCCTGCTCTGGTCCTGGCAAAAGCAACACACAGACAGAGAGAACCCTTTGTTTCCCGCCCCCCTCCAGCTTTGAAAGTATCTTGTCTCCTCATTGGTCATGTTGGTCAGGTGCCAGTGAGGTTGTCTTAGCTTCTTAACCCTTTACAGGTGAAAGTGTTTTTTCTATGGCCAGGAGGGATTTAAAGGTGTTTACCCTTCCCTTTATATGTATGACACGCCCCCCAAATCACAGATAGGGTGAAACGCTGGCTGTGATTTCTTCCTGGAGCTCTAGGAGAAAACAGAGTTAATAAGACACATGCTCCTCTGTTGCAGCAGTTGCTCTTTGCCTACAGAGCTGTACCACATCCCAGCTTAGGGTTTTCACCATTTTAACTTGTATATGGCCGCGAGGTTAAGGGGCCATTACAGTTGGTGAAGCAGCAATGGGAAGGGTTTATACCTTCTCCAGGAACTAACATTCTGGACTTTGTAACCAACCTACAAAACACCCTCCAAACCTCTTTAGCCCTTGCTAAAGAAAACCTGAAGGATGCTCAAAAAGAGCAAAAAGCCTTGTATGATAAACATGCCAGAGAGCGTTCCTTCAAAGTAGGGGACCAGGTCATGGTCTTAAAGGTGCTCCAGGCCCATAAAATGGAAGTGTTGTGGGAAGGCCCATTCATGGTCCAGGAGTGCCTGGGAGCTGTTAATTATCTCATAGCCTTCCCCACCTCCAACCGAAAGCCTAAGGTGTACCATATTAATTCTCTAAAGCCCTTTTATTCCAGAGAATTAAGGGTTTGTCAGTTTACAGCCCAGGGAGGAGATGATGCTGAGTGGCCTGAAGGTGTCTATTATGAAGGGAAAAGTGATGGTGGCATGGAAGAGGTGAACCTCTCCATGACCCTTGGGCGTATGCAGTGACAGCAGATCAAGGAGCTGTGCACTAGCCATGAGCCGACATTCTCAGCCACACCAGGACTGACTGAACAGGCATACCACTCCATTGACACAGGTAATGGTCACCCAATTAAAGCCGAACCTTACCAGGTGTTTCCTCAAGCTAAAACTACTATAGAATGGGAGATGACTGAAGGGAAATGCCACTATGCTATTAACCCATTTGCAAATAATAACTCTATGTTTATATATATAGGTGATCACTGTGTGTGTTTAAGAAGCTGGTGTTCTACACTTCTTGTTAATTACTTTCATAAAATAGATAATGATCCTCATGAGGACAAAAGTTTTTGTCATGTTATAGTGATTCAGGGATGTGATTTTGAATTTCAAATGCCTAAACTTAAATATAATCAATTAAAAGAGACATATCCTTTGACTCTGCTGTAAAATCTGTATCCCTTGGAATGACTTTAACTCTTTTACAAACGCTTGTACTCCCTGATTTGCAGAGCCACCTGCACACTGCCAAATAAGAGGCGCACAAGTTCATGGTTACTGTACATCATAACATCAATGAAATTAAATGGATATTTGCAAGAATTGGCCAGAATCTAAAAAACACCAGTGGTGGGAGGTATTATTGGAATGGTTGCTCGCTGGCACAGGGATCTTCAATTTGGCCCTGAATCCCATTGTAATAATTTTAATGTTCCGAGTAGCGGTAATCTTTTTTTTTTTTCAGCCTTATGACGTGATGTACTTGGCGCTAAATTTGGCAACTCCAAGTCCCCCGACAGATGAGCCAGATGGCTTTTGCCACCATCACCCTTACCCTTAGAAGGGGAGTATGTGCAACTTGCCAATCTGCAGTCATCACCCAGCTGATCGGGTCTGCGGAGTTTGGGATGCCAACCAGATCATTTCCTTGGTCTCGGCTAAGAGCCTTGAGCTTGTTGGACCACATCTCTGGTGCAGCCAGGACCCTTTGTGGGTGTGACTGCAGCTATGTGAAGGCCCTCTTTTTAAGAAAGAGGTCATCTTCAAGTTGGGGAACTGTAAGGAGGAAATTTTGTTAACCCAGAAACGTGCCTAAACCGCAGCCCACAGCTAGAAAACCGATTGTTATGCTTATCGCTGAAAGCAGCTCTGAGGCCTTTGTAGCAGCCTTAGCACAACTAACAGATCAGGAGGGGAGGGAGAAGTGAGTGACCACAAGGAGTAAACATCATCCTGTGCCCTGCTGATGTGAGCTTTGTGCCGAAACACGCAGTTTTGCAAGATGGAAAGTCTGGTAATAGTTAACTATTGCTGAGTGAGATACAGCATGTTAACTGATGGAAAACTCCACACTACAGGCTGGAAAACTCCACATTCAACTTAGCCTCTGCTTAGCCCTTTTTTTTTTCTTAATGAAAAAGCTATGTAATACTAACAAATTGGTAATAAAAAGAGGAAGGACTCTTGGCTCGGTGGACACTTGGACACCTCTCAAGTTCCCCTGCAGACAGAAGGCTGGCCACGGGATGTCTACTGTTATCCACTCGAGACCTCTTCAAAACCCTCGGTAAATATGAATCTGAGGGTAATTTGGGCTGCTCTACTAACCTATTGCAGACAAGTATAAGTGTTAGAGACTAAATAAAGAGAGCCCTGCGTGGATACAAAATTTATATCCACGGATGCAGGTATCCACGGATATAAATCAGATATCTGAGGAGCTGCAGGGCTCTATTGAGACCTGCAGCAGCAAAAGCAGCAGCATGTTAGACTGCCGTTCACAGGAGGCAGTGCCCCATGCAGGCCCTCCTCCAGCATGGCTGTACCTCCCCCAGTCCCGCCCACTGGGGCAGGTACTAGTTTCACCAGCAGCTGTCCCTGATCATGCTAGTGTGTGCAAGTGTCCCGCATGCCCCGGGACAGGAGTCCCTTTCACACAGCAGTCTGCATCTCCTGTCTGGGGGCATGCAAGCTGCTTGCACACACTAGTGCAACCAGGGACAGCTATGGGTGAGGATGAGGACAGGGCTGGGGGCTATACAACCATGCCAGAGGAGCTGCCCGTACGGGCCCAACATGCTGCTGCTTTCACTGTTGCAATTCCCGGTGAAGCCCTGCAGCTCCCCTAATATCTGATTTATATCCACGGACATCCGCCATCCACAGATATCAATTTTGTGTCCATGCAGGGCTCAATAAATAAAGCAGAAGTTTTGAGTGAAAGCACTTTTGTTTGCCCGCTTGCATCAACTATCTATCAGTCAGATGGCTGTGTCCCCATTGATTTATTTCCTGCCACCGCCTTACAAAGAGTAAAGTTACCAAGACCTTTGGGGTCAGCAAAACTTTAGATAACAAATCTATATGTCAGACTCATGAGGTAATTTTGACATGTTCAACCATGTGGTGTGGCATAATATGATAGGAGAGAATCCCCAGTAAATAAGCAGAGTGTAGAATTCTTCACTATTATATTTAATTTCATTATTATTATTATTCATTCATTTATGCAACTGTCCATCAGTCGGGGCACAACAGTATCTGAGGCCCAGATTCCCAAAGGTATTTAGGGGCCTAACTCCCATAATGGAATACCTTAGAAGATCTGGACCCAAGTGTCTACTTCATAAAAAATGTTATAAAGAAGTTCAAAAAAAGATTCCATAATGTGATCTATTTGTATTGTTAAATTTATAACAAAGACACTGTAAAGTGACAGCTAGTTCTTTCTATTCATTTCCACACCACTTCTTGTGTTGACCTTATTATGAAAAAGAAAACTTCTAGGCAAAATAATAATTAGCTGTCAGAAGTGTTTGTCAAAGACAAAGCTATTAAATCACAGCTACCTGTAAAGTACTAACTTTAGTTTAAATTCTTACATTCTTCAGTTCAAAGAATTACATTGACAGATTACGGTCAGACAATGAAAATATGTTTGTTCTATAACAAGCCTCTTAGAAACCTGCGGACCTAAAGGTTTGTTTCTTATTGTCATATGGCTTTGGATACTTATTGCACTAAGCTATGTTCTGTTGGCTAGTTGGCCCTTTGTTGTGGTTTTCATAGGACTCCTCCATTGAATCACAAGTATGAAATCATCAGTACTTTGTGGCCCTTTGGCCAATTTCACATCCCAATTTCTATTGTGAAAACTAGAATGTGAGCTACTTTACTCCCATTCCACTAGCGCAGTGGTTCCCAAACTTGTTCGCCACTTGTGCAGGGAAAGCCCCTGGCGGCCCAGGCCAGTTTGTTTACCTGCCGCGTCCGCAGGCCAAGGGACGTACTGGCCGCCGCTTCCAGCAGCTCCCATTGGCCTAGAGCAGCGAACCGCGGCCACTGGGAGCCGCAATCGGCCGAACCTGTGGATGCGGTAGGTAAACAAACTGGCCCGGCCACCAGGGGCTTTCTCTGCACAAGCAACGGAACAAGTTTGGGAATCGCTGCTCTAGAGCAATATTACAACAGCAAAATACTGTGGGCTAGAATCTGTTCTGTGGCCCTGTAAGCTAGTGGCCCTAATTACCAGCTAGGGATTAGGTGTCACCAAGGCCATCTTAGTCTCTGTCCCTTCTTTCAGGGCTCTGTTTAATATCATCACAAGGAAAGAAACTGTGCAAAAATAACAAACAACGACCTGGTTAAAGGTTCAGATTGGGGCCGTCTGGCCTCCAGTAGCTACCAGGCAGGGCCTTCCCCAACCCTGGTGGGAGGCAGATCCATAAAGCCCAACTGCCTGCAGACTCTTGCTCTGGTGACAGGAAAATATACTCTCTACTCTCTCCTTCTTTTCCTCCTCCCCCTACCTGACCCCCACCAATGAGCTGGGACCTCCTTTATTGTCCAGCTGAGTGGGCGAACTATGAGGTAGAATCATGGAATCATAGAATATTAGGGTTGGAAGAGACCTCAGGAGGTCATCTAGCCCAATCCCCTCTCAAAGCAGGATCAACACCAACTAAATCATCCCAGCCAAGGCTTTGTCAAGCCGGACCTTAAAAGCCTCTAACGATGGAGATTCCACCACCTCCCTAGGTAACCCATTCCAGTGCTTCACCACCCTCCTAATGAAATAGTGTTTCCTAATATCCAACCTAGACCTCCCCCACTGCAACTTGAGACCATTGCTTCTTGTTCTGTCATCTGCCACCACTGAGAACAGCCTAGCTCCATCCCCTTTGGAACCCCCTTCAGGTAATTGATGGCTGCTATCAAATCCCCCCTCACTCTTCTCTTCTGCAGAGTAAATAACCCCAGTTTCTTCAGCCTCTCCTTGTAAGTCATGTGCCCCAGCATTTTCGTTGCCCTCCGCTGGACTCTGTCCAATTTGTCCACATCCCAAAACTGGACGTAATACTCCAGGTGTGGCCTCACCAGTGCTGAATAGAGGGGAATAATCACTTCCCTTGATCTGCTGGCAAAGCTCCTACTAATACAACCCAATATGCCATTGGCCTTTTTGGCAACAAGGGCACATTGCTGATTCATATCCAGCTTCTCGTCCACTGTAATCCCCAGGTCCTTTTCTGCAGAACTGGTGCTTAGCCAGTCGGACCCCAGCCTGTGGCGGTGCATGGGATTCTTCCTTCCTAAGTGCAGAACTCTGCACTTTTCCTTGTTGAACCTCATCAGATTTCTTTTGGTCCAATCCTCCAATTTGTCTAGGTCACTCTGGACCCTATCCCTACCCTCCATTGTATCTACCTCTCCCAGCTTAATGTCATCTGCGAACTTGCTGAGGGTGCAATTAATCCTATCATAGACTCATAGATGTTAAGGTCAGAATGGACCATTACGATCATCTAGTCTGACCTCCTGCACAATGCAGGCCACAGAATCTCACCCACCCACTCCTGCAATAAACCCCTCACCTATATCTGAGCTATTGAAGTCCTCAAATCATGGTTTAAAGACTTCAAGGTGCAGAGAATCCTCCAGCAAGTGACCCATGCCCCATGCTACAGAGGAAGGCGAAAAACCCCCAGGGCCTCTTCCAATCTGCCATGGAGGAAAATTCTTTCCCGACCCAAAATATGGTGATCAGCTGAACCCTGAGCATGTGGCAAGATTCACCAGCCAGATACCCAGGAAAGAATTCTCTGTAGTAACTCGGATCCCACCCCATCTAACATCCCATCACAGGCCATTGGGCCTATTTACCATGAATATTTAAAGATCAATTAATTGCCAAAATCATGTTATTCCATCATACCCTCTCCTCCATAAACTTATTGAGTTTAATCTTCAAGCCAGATAGGTCTTTTGCCCCCACTGCTTCCCCTGGAAGGCTATTCCAGAACTTCACTCCTCTGATGGTTAGAAACCTTCGTCTAATTTCAAGTCTAAACTTCCCGATGGCCAGTTTATATCCATTTGTTCTTTTGTCCACATTGGTACTGAGCTTAAATAATTCCTCTCCCTCTCTGATATTTACCCCTCTGATAAATTTATAGAGAGCAATCATATCTCCCCTCAACCTTCTTTTGGTTAGGCTAAACATTAATCATTAATAAAGATGTTGAACAAAACTGACCCCAGGACCGACCCCTGGGGCACTCTGCTTCATACCAGCTGCCAGTTAGACATTGAGCCATTGATCACTACCCGTTGAGCCCGAAAATCTAGCCAGCTTTCTATCCACCTTATAGGTACTGTTCAGCTGTGTCAGCTGTTTCCCAGAACCTGCCTGCTGAGCTTCTCCCTGGAGCAGGGTCAGATGCTTCCTGCCTCCACTCCCCTGGTACCATTAAAGGGGTAGACTGCCCTGTTATGCTGTTCCAGCAATCTTAAGATGTAGTTAGTGGAACCAGGAGTGTATTGGTTATCCAACTTGCAAATATAATGGCAGATGGACTTAACTGAATAAACCCAACTGAATTCCTTATATAAGGAAGAGATATAAGGGATCTGCAAAGAGGCACTAGGCTAACAAAACCCCATCTAGGAGTGTTTTGTTAATGCTCTCCTCTGCCATACCCTTTCCCTGAGGCTGCTTTAGTTTGTGGCAGGAGCTGAATCAGCCCCCAAATGGCTCCGTAATATGAATAGATTAAAGCCATCTTTCCCTCAACTCCCCACTCTCTATTCCTTCACAAAACGGAGCTTGAGCAGGATGGAGAATCTGGCCCTTATAGTGAAATGGCTACTCAAGCCTGACTTCACTTTTTCCTTTTCTGTCTTTGGTGAGAATAAAAAGATACCATGTGGGTTTGTATCCATTTAGGGCCTCCATATAATCTTTTCCTCATATAAAGAATTCACTTGGCTTTACTCACTTCGGTCCATCTCTGTCAAATTTGCAGGACAGATGATCAACACACTTCTCCAGTGACTACTCATACATTATCTCCACCTCTTGTCTCACTCTCCCCTTGAGTAATTTGCTTTGTAATCTCTCTTTATGATTTTGATCATCTTTCATCCCTCAGCTCTCTATGTTTGTTGCATCTTCCTCCTTGTGTAGTTAGTTAATGTCTATGTCCCCAAGGAACACATCATGAGTAGAAGAACATATTAGGGGATGTACTTTCATTCTCAGAATACTTACATACTAAAGACTTACTTCTGAAAATGTTTCCAACCCTTTATAAGATGCTTTCCCTGTCAATCTTCCTTGATCATTTTTATTCCATTTCAAAATTTTATTGGTATGGTTTATTCAGTAAGAATCTCTTTTGATTTTGCAAGCCCAGTTGACCAGTGGCTATGCTCATCTGTAGATCATCTCTTATGTATTTTCATTGCAAATTCTTTTGTCATATTCACTAGGTCTTCTAGGCTCAATCCATCTCCACTGATACTAAAGACTTCTGATCCCAAGTAACCTAATCCTCCCTCCTTCAGAATTGACTCCAACACATTTGAAAATATCTTTGGTGAGATGGCACCTTGTTGTGTCTCCTTGTCTGTTTTGATCAAAATTGAAGCAGCAGGAATGTAGATTTTGGTCAACAAACCCTCTGGTCTCATTTGCAAATGCCATTTTCACATTACGATCAGAATGAAAAGTATGCCTGAAAGTAACCAGCATAATACAGTCAGTTGTTTTATCTGAGAGTGAGCACCAGAGAGATAATGACCTTGTCAGTGAAGTACTGGAGGGGCCTGTCTGGAGCCCCTGGTTAAAATCCACCCCCAAAAATGAAGGGAAAGTTGAGATAATTTTCCTTTCCTCATAGACTTTACCCATCTCTAGATATTTCTATATGTCCACGTTTAAGTTAAAAAACAAACAATGGGTGAAACCCTGGTCCCATTGAAGTAAGCAGCAAAACTCTCCTTGATTTCAATGGGACCAAGTTTTCACCCATTATTTATGTAATTCTTGGAGATTAATTATTACTTCAACTTTGTTAAAGGGAAATTTTCTTCATTGACTTTATTTGCTAGTGATGATTAAGTTCCTTACCGACCACCTACCAATTGGGCAAGAGGGGAGTTTTATTCTTTACCAAAGCCGGATCAGCACTAGTAGTCATAAGGGAGGTACTGCAGTTAAGAAGCCAAGTGCTGAATGCTCAGAGTTGTCAGACAGTAACTTGTTAAATTTGGAATGTAGAAAAAGCCAATTTTAAATGTGGAAAAATACAATTAAAGTTCATCATGTTGAAAATAAATTAAGTAGGCTCCCTAAGGGCCATAGTGCTGGGACAGAATTGTAATCAGAATCGAAATACAACAAAGTTCCACCATTGGTCCAATAGCAGACACCCTTCGTAATCTTATAGTGGCCAATATAGTTTAGTCATGCAAGCAGAATTTCACATTGACTTTAATAGGTGTTTCTGCAAGCCCTCAAAATGCAGACCTGAACCTACATTTTTAAGCTGTCTCCTGTAGCTCAGCTGCTGTCTTTTCATTGGGTACTATGTGCAATTCTTATATTCTCCCTGCTTTTTTAAGCCCATTCCTTTGCAGATGTAGAAGAACTTGATTATTATTTAGCAGTTCTTTGATTTAAATCTTTGCTGAGTGCGTGCCATCTAATTCACAGCTCGCTCCCAGTTTCCTTCCCATAGCAACAAATATTTATATAAACAGACACAATCCTCACCTAGCTGAGATAAGCTGTGATATGTTGTGGTGTAATGCACTTTTAATTATCCATGCTGACTGCACTCGTCTTTGTCACTCTCTGATCCTCATACAGCTTGCCATGGTTTAGCAATAGTGTGGCTGATTGCAGTAGACTGAAATATAATATGGCTGCAAATGCTCCTCCAATTATTCCAAACTAGGGCTGTTAAAAAAAAAAACACTTTTTTTTTTTCAAAATTTCCTATGAAAAATGTTTGGGTTTTCATTTTTTATTTCAATACCACTTTTCTTTTTTCCTTTCTCTCACTCTTTCCTTCTCTCCGTACCCTCCTTTCTTCCAATGGAAAATTTTAAAAATAGCTCTATTCCAGTCCATACACTATTTTGATATCACTCCAAATCCTACAAAGGAAGGCTGTAAGCTCCCTTGCAGATAAAGCTTCCATTACTATTTCCCAAGGAAGCAAATTTCCCTCCTGTATCATCTCCTCAGAGCTGCTGTTCATTGGATGTAGTACTAACTGGAAATCTTCCAAGTAGACAGTTCTTGCCTTATTTACCTTTACGTCTGCTGCTCTCTCAAATAGTCTGCCATCAGGAACAAACAAGTCTGTTCTACAACAAGTGTTGCTCCAGTTTCCAAAGAACAGTATCAGTTACTAGGGAGTTGGGACAAGCAATAGGTTACATCTGAGACTACGAACGAGACTTATTTCCATGTCAGCCATTACTCACAGTGGAAGATTTTCTGATGCCATTTTAGATTATGTTGAGCTAAGGAACTTGATACTATAGATCAGTGCTACTCAAAGTGGTGGTCTGCAGACCGGGGCCAGTCCGCGAGGCATTGGCTGCTGATCTCCACACACATTGGAAAAAAAATGCCGGTCCCCCACATCAGATAGCTTGAGAAGCACTGCTATAGGTGATGTTTCCTCTCTCAGTTCTCGGAGTTGTCTCAGATATTATTTTATGTTATTGATAGCAGATTTGGCCACAGTCTCTGAGATGCATGGTGCACTGATGGTGCAATAGCTGTTGTTGTTACATCTAATGTGTTGTTAGTTTGTAAGTCAAACTGTTGTTAATTCGAGTTGGAGGAAATAAACCAACTACCTTACACATTATTCATATATAAGAAAAATAAAGTAACCAATGCTCTAATAATTCAAAATAACACAAGTAGTGTGGTTCCTTCCATGTGATCACATATGGTTGAATTCTGAATTCTACCCAAGCCCACGGACTACAGCAGCTCCCCAGACACCAAAATACTCCCAAAGGTCCCAAAGTACATCTTTTGGCTATAAAATACAATAATGTCCTTAAAAACAATAAAATCCATCCACTTCAGACTCTTGTAACACATTAATAAAACACATTTTCTTGCCTTTACAGTTCAAAAGTTGTTGCCACTAGAAATAGCAGTTAGTGCGTTGTATCGAGAAACCGTTTAGGAATATATAGTCTGTCATGCAAGGGAAAGTGCAGGGCAAAAACAAAGAAAGCATTGAAATTAAGAGTGTACAAACTTCTCCTTTTTAAAACCTTACATTTCCCTCCCTGAACTCCCTCAAAGGCATTGATGATCATTTGAATACACTTTGTTTACTTCCTCAGCCATTATTTCCCCTTACTTAATTTTTTTCCCAAGAAGCAATAGAGTTTTTAATTATTTCCTTTTTCCTGGAGAAGTCAATTATCTTGATGATGAAAACTAGGGATAAAGAGTGTAGGAAAAGTCTAGATATCCCCATTAACTTTAATCTTTGTTTAGACCTGGAAAGAGATAAAACCTTTACCGAGACTGAAGTATTCGGGGAACATTTTATTTTTATGTATGCATGTGTATCTTTCTGGGTTCCAGATGGAATTGGAAGTGCTCTAATACTCACAGAGACGTTGTTGCAGTATAACAGAACCAAAAGCAGAATTGCTGGAAATTTCCCAAGAAAACGTATTATGAAATCTCCAGATTTGTTTTGAAGTCTCAAGCAATTCAGATAAGCTTTGGCAACTCATCAAAACATATAAGAATGCTTATATGAACTGAACCTAAAACTCTGAACACTTCAACCAGCTCTATTGAAAATCCATGATAAACGTGTTTTCAATGACAACCAGCAGGAAAAGTGAAGAAAAGGAATATGAAGAGAAATAGGGAGGAAAGAGTTATGGTGAAGAGGTGAGTGTAATGAAAATTTTAATGTTACAGAAAACAAAGGAAATCAAAATTCCTACTCGATTTGTGTTGTAGTGTATTTTACTGGGCCTAATTCAGTGCCTGTTGAAATGAATAGAAAAACTCTCATTGACACAACAAGCACTGGATGAGGTCAATAGTGAAAAGGAAGACACCGAGAAGAGCCAGACCCTTTCTTGTAAACACTTGTTACTGAGTGAAGGTGTTTTATATTTCATTTACCTTGTACAAATGTAAAGAACTATACAAGGTTATACTATTGCAACTTAGTGGAGAATGAAGCCCTTTGCCCCTTTCATGCTGGCACAGGAAATGACAGGAAGATGTGTAGTTGTATGTTAGCAGTTGTAAAAAAGTAATTGTGTTTCAAAAGCCCATCAAATAATGATGCATTTTATAACACTATCTGGGACCAAAACACTTTCCTATGGGGGCTTTTCCCTCCCCTGAGCTCAGTATCTGGAAAGCCATGACATTACAAGTTTCATAGCAAATTTCTGTTACATTTGCATGGAATATAAACCCACTGCCTTTACCCCAAAAGCTAGGGCAGGAGAGGTGGGGGAAATTATATGAAAATAAATAAATCAGTTAATTTGCTATATTCAACCTTCTTAGCCATTTTTAAGTAATTAAATATTATACTCTGAAATTGACTCCAGAAATTAATATACACCTTTTAAAATACAGGAGCACCACAAGTCCTGAAAGACTTTAATAGGCCATGACTGTGTAATTTGCTCTTCATAACTCCTAATATTCTTCCTGCTTTGTCTAGAAACTGGAGTACCTTCCCTTTGCTCTTTGTAGTTTCTGATAATTAAAAATCCATTATACTTCCCTCTTTGCAATGACAATACATAAATTAAACCCCAGCAGTGTTGAAACCCACACAAAGTGATATAACCCTTTCCAAGTGTCACTTATCTGCAATGCAAATTTCTTATGGCTGATCAGAACTTCTGCAAATATTGCTAATTCAAAACTCGACCTTTTAGAACTAACTAGTGTTCTTTTGTTGATATTCAGTTCAGAAGTTATTGATGTATTTATTTTTTGTTAATCGAGTGTTTAGTTCTATAATTTTTGATAAATTTCAAATCTCCCATCCCTTCAGTCTTGAAAATAGCCTCTCACTGCTAGGATCCATAACCATCTGCATTAGCAGTCCCAGGATTTCAACTGTTAAAGATTCCTTTGACAAGAACCCAGCAATGTTACCCAGTAATAGGAAATCAGAAGCAATTCAATGGTGAAGAATTTAGCATAATATTCTTCCTCTTTTCTGTCTTTTTTTGCATATTAAGTAACTTCGCTCTAGATGTAAGAAATGAAATTTGACTTACTTGTGAGTCCCCAAAAGCTGCTGCTTTGTGACTGATTGAGTAATAACATTATCATCCAAGTGGACAGTGTTCTCGCTTTTACAAAGCTGCATGAATTTAGTGCTCTTAAAAATAAGAAAATAACAGGGACTTGCGTCAGGTGTAATTCAGATGATTGTTATATAAGATTCTTCACACACTACTGCCACTGAACCTCAAGCATGATATTTTGCTCAAAAATTTTCAGGGGAAAATTTTGGTTTTCTGACCAGCTCTCATATTTAGGTACTATTTTTTTTAAACTTCTGGTTCTCATATACTAGCACAAAGCTACAATATTTTTGTTGCAAACTCTGCAAGGGTATGTTGAAATCCATGCAAACACACAAAAAAGCTGTTTTCCTTATACTTCAAAAGAGTTCATGAAAACATTTCTTCTAACATTAGGTCTTATAATAGCGTTATTTTTTAAAAAATCTAAATTTTGGCCCAAATAAAGTCAACAGCTCTCTTTCAATATCACATCTTTTGCTGTATAAGATGCTGGAGAAGCTTCTAAAATAGGTGTTTCGGGCTTGGCTTACTAAAAAATGGTTTAGGCTTATGTGACTTGTGTATTCTGGAATAACGATGACTTGTTATACCGGGGATGAATCAAGCTGAGAATTTCAAACAAACCTGCTTTAAAGAATTTTCTTTTCTTGGTAGGGCCACTGGGTATGTAAATACTGACAGTTACCCATGCCTACATTTTCTTCTATTTTCTTCTACCTAAATTCCGTTCTCTCCTTCTGGCTAGTCACAAATATGAAATCCTCTCATCAAGATGGAGATTAAGATGGTAGAAGCCATAATCTCCTCCAGTAATTTTCACTTGTGTTGCTCCCTGAACTGGCTTCCCAGGGATATTAATAGAATCGTGATCACTGCACCCTTATAATCTGAAGACCAAACTTGTCACTGCTGTAAGTAATCTGAGCATATCTACAACAGATTTGTTCTTAGAGTCTTCTTCATCTTACTTTTCAAGAATGCTTGTACAATTAATGAGAACACATCCCAAGGAAAGGAAGAAGGAAAGAGCTTAGGGGACTGGCTTCAAAACCTAGGCAGATTGCTTTCAGGCATTACATGTCATGTGCCAAAAAATCAATCTGTCTATCTCCACACACTAACAATTAAGAAAATGATGGGCTAATTCTTATCTCAGACCAGTTTTAAATCAGTGCAACTGCATTGTCTTAACTGCAATTACTGATGCTATATGCTAGTGTAAGTTAAATCAGCCCCCTATGTGATCATGTTTAAAAAAGGACTATCATCTTCTAGTCAGAAAATGGATATTGAGTGCACAGTGTTGAGGGAAATCAACTAAGAAACAAATTTAATAAAATAATAATGAAGACTTCAACTTCCTACATAGTAACTGGTCAAATATCATAATATTAACACCACTGTACAGGGCACTGGTAAGGCTTCATCTGTAATGCTGTGTACAATTATAAACACCCATGTTCAAGAAAGATGAATTCAAACTGGAACAGCTGCAGAGGAGAGTTAGTAAGATGATTAGGGGAATGGATGGTCTGTCTTATGAGAGAAGACTGGAAGAGTTTGCTTTGTTTAGTCTAGAAACAGAGGGCTGAGAGGGGATATGCTCGCTTTCTATAAATAGATCAGGGATAAACTAGGACAATGAAAAGTTATTTAAGCTAAATTACAATGTTAGCACAAGATTAAATGGGTACAAACTGACCATGAAGAAATTCAGTCTGGAAATTAGAGGAAGGTCTCTAACCATCAGAGGAATGAGGTCCTGGAGCAGCATCCCAATAGGAATGGTAGGGGCAAACAACTTAATTAGTTTTAAGAGAGATCCAAGGCTCAGCTCTCACTTGAATAGGTCAGGAAGGGATTCTTTCCTCTTCCCCTCCTCCCGATATATTCTGGGTGTTTTGTGTGTGTTTTTTAAAATCTCCTTCCTCTGAAGCATCAGAGATAGCCACAAGAAGAGATGGGACATAGGACGTGGTGAGAGAGGGCTTTAAGGTGGCACCAAGCATTCTCTATCTCAGGGGCTTAGCTGGCTGGTTCTTGCTCTTATGTGCGCTGTCTGCCTGATCACCATATATGGAGTTGTGAAGAAATATTCCCCCAGGTAACACTGGCAGTGACCCTGGGTTTTTTTCACTTTCCTCGCCAGCATGAGTGGTGGCCATGTGCCAGGATTATCTGGGTATATGTTACTTAATTCCCTGCTATTGCAGGTGCCTTGGGCATTGGTGTACCTCAGTCCCTCATCTACTCTGCCTGTGGCACATAATAGACTGTTGGATGTAATATTCTATTCTAATTTTGGTGGTTGGGTGTAGTGTGAGGGAGCTGGGTGGTGTTGGTGGCCTGTGATATATAGGTCAGTCTAGATGATCTGGTGGTTCCTTCTAGTATTAAACTCTATGATTCTAAGGTTTAGAGAAGCAAATTTTTCAACACTGTAAATGTTCCAAAGCACAAGAGGAGAAGCTATTCTTGATTTAGTCCTATTAATACATGGGCATCGGTTCACGTTAAGCCACTAAGTAATAGTATGATATGATTAAGGTACATCACATAATTACCCTGTGGAATTTATCGTCACAAGGCCAATAACTTAGTAGGATTCAAAAATGAATCCATCAGATACATGGATAATGAGAGCATCAACAAACATATACATCCTCCAGGACTAAAAAAAAAAGTCTTGTAAAAGAGATATAAACTCCCATGGTTAAGGGCATAAGCCAATTGACAGGGGGGAGATTATTCCTTAATTAGGTATTATGGTGGGTTTTGGGTTCTTTTGCATACTCCTCTGAAGCATTTGGTATGGCTGTTAGTGGAGACAGAATACTAGTTTAGATGGGTCATTGGTCTGATCCAGTATGGCAATGCCTATGTACACATATACCAGCTGTGCTGTTTGGAAATCCTCCATCACTGGGGACAAACGATTGTGTTCCACCTTCTTCAGACATCATCTTCATTAACTGTATATTCTCCCCCAATATATTCAAAGAAAGAAAGGAACAGAATAATCAGAAAGTGTGAGGAAAGTAAACTGAAGCAGAAATATTACATCACAAGGGGATCCAATGGAACGTAGTACTTTTTTCCACAGTTGGCCTGAGTCTTGTCCTTACCTAGAGAATAAACTTTCCTACTGAGTGTATTATATAGCTTCAGAGATAAGAATATATAATAAACTATATGTACATTTGTTACCAGTTAAATAATATAGTATCATTGTATGTCTTATCTTCACTATATGCATGTGAAGACTCTTAACAATATAAATAATTATTATTTGTTATTAAATATTTCAACATGTCACAAAAACGTGGTGTTGCATCATGGGTGATTCTGCTTGTGATTAGCTGTGAGCTGATGTACTATTACAAGGAGCCTTCCAAGAAGAGAGGTATTTTGCAGGAGAGGGTGGGTAAGGGGGGGCAGCATACAAATAAACAAATATGTACATTTACTGCACCTTTATGATTAGAACATGAATTGTGTAACATCTAATGTTTTACACAGAGATAAACTTTGAGATCATGGCTGCCTTACCAGGTCTGAAAGACTTTTCTATCAGTTTTCTGATATCTTGGGCCCACACTAGATGAATAAACATAAACCATAGTCCACTCAAATGAGTACCCACCCATTTGGTTCTCTCCTCCTTTCTATCCCCTTCCAAGACCCTTTCTTCAGGTCTTTGTATGCTCCACTCATGCCCTGAATCTTTATGCCATTCTCCTGCCTCTAGAGCCGCTTTCAGTTTCATGGGGCCACACACGGGTCAATGAGGATAAATCAAAAATATTTAATAACAGCTCAGTCAGTGAGCACTGAATAAAGTGGCTCCTGTGAAAACAATAGCATGTGATCATGTAGTTAAAAGACTGAATTATAATGTATATGAACAAGAGGGCTTAATTAAGATTTCACAAAAAACCTTAATTCTGGAATTTCCCAATTTTAGGTGCTTAACTTTGCAAGTTTAATATTCTTTTAACATAGGTTTTGTGTGTATTTAAAATTTACCTTAACAAGAAATGGAAACTTCTGAAAGAAACCCATCCTTTCCCTCACTGATCCTTATGCCTTACTCATAGGCGCACTTGCTTGAAATCTCAGATCCATCTGTTCTCTTCTGGTGTTCTTGAATCCACAGGGTGCTGCTACTCAGTAAAATGAGCAAGGGTAATCAAATGGGCTAGGCGTTCATTTCAGAGGCATTTAAATAGCTCCTGAATCTCTGAAAACATATCTGTTCATGCTTGAAAGGTTTTCTTCATAATCATAACAGCTAGAAAAACTTTTACCCTTTTATTCAAAAAAAGAAAGCTTAGATTCTTTAAAAGGAGTTCATTATCACAGCTATTATGTGAATCATAAGTATTGCCATTCCATGTCTCATTCATTAATGCACCTACTTTCTGTTTAGTACTATATTTTGCCTTGCTGTATTCATAAAGACCTTTGGCTACCATTAACTTAATCTCTTTTACTTTTTGCTGTTCTTAACCATTTTTTTGGATATCTGAACTGACTCCAAACATCTTTGTTTGGTTGCCTCTTACTTTTCTGTTTCATGTATAGATTTCCATTTATCCTCAGATGTCTGAGCAGCTCTTATGAAACCATACAGACCGATTCTGCATATTGTAGATAAAACTATGCAGAGGCTTAGTTTCTCTATAGTCCTTATGTGGGTCCTCTACGCAAGGGTGAATTTTGTCCTTTGTGCTTCAACCTAGCTTTTAAAATGACTGTGAAGCATTGGAGTTGCTGTTGGATTTATCTTTAGCTGTAATTGTTTTGTTTCAACGTTTGGGTTTCTTTTGGAAAACGGAGGCTTACCACTTTTCCCAGAGCAAATTGCCTTTTTAGGAGATCCTGGGAAGCAGGCTTTTCTTTGGCTGATAATTTCCAAAAGGGCCCTGAAAAAAGGAAACCGTTTCAAGGTGAGTGGGAAGTAGTTGCCCATTTTCCCATTTCTTCTTTCTTACAGCTAGGAGGAGACCTTGTCACTTGTACATATAAGCTGCAGTAGTGGACAGTGCAAAAGCCTTCTGAGTGAATGCATTATCCCTGAAACTACAGGAAGAAAGAGAGGATACCAGGAATGTGGTTCAAGTAGGCCACAACCTTATTAAGTTACACATCCAGGAAACATCCAGCAATAACTCGTCCAGTACATCCTTCCTTTGTAAAATGTACTAACTGGTGGTAGGCTTCCCTCAGCTCCATTATTATCTCCACACCTTTAACCTGGTTCTTCCACCATTGCTGGAACCCCAGGGCCCTCCCCTTGTACAAGGGTTGCAGGGAGGGGGGCAGAAGAGATAGTCTCTTCTCTGTAGCAGACATTAGGTGCCCCAACTTCCTTCCCCACTTTCTTTAGGAGGCATCTTCTCATCCACTTCCAATTCTGGTTTATCAGGGATCTGGACCCCCTACTGAATGATTTATCTGTATTGAGCACCTGCCAAATTATGATAGCATGAGTTTTACATATTAACCTATTCACCAGGTCCCTGGGCTGCTGAGACGAAAGATTTATTAAAAAATAATTTAAAATGAACACCCTGACCAGGACAAGTTGGCAGTGAGGAAAAATCCTTCCTAGCAGCCAAAGGCAATTATCATAGTACCCACAGCAAAGTCCTAAAACCTGGTCCGGATCCCAAGGAAGAAAGCAGGAAGAATTTTCTCAGGGCACAGAATGGTGCCTCAGGCATACAGCAAGATCCAGTGGGCCCTCTGCTGCCCCTTTTGTCTAATTAATCCACTCAGGAGGAGGGTGAATGCCCACAAAAAAGGGAGAAAACAAGTGGGGATGGGGAATCCTTAAAAGAGCCCATGGTTTTCTTTTACCTGCTGGCCCAGACAAAGCCCTCCCTCCCCTGCAGCCTCTGAGGCTCTTTAGTATGCTGCTATCCAAATCTGCACCTTCTACTAGACTAGTGCATTGGGAAAGGTACTATAAAAACTATTGAAGAAGCCTTTTAAAAATGCATGGAATTTTCATGTTCCAGAGACCACTAAGAATAAGAGATAATCTATTTGTTCTAGTAGAGAATTAAACATCTCCATGGATGGGATTTGTTGCTTGATTTTTATTTCTGAAGTAAGAAAAAATACTCCTTTCACACCGTTTCTTGGTTCTGTTGGTGAATTTATACGAACTCACCTTACCTCCAGAATATATTATACCATACATAATAGATACTGCTTTGTGTTTGTAAAGAGGTGGTCAACCTTCTGTGCTTTCTTTTTCTTTTTTTGAGAGAATGAGCACATTTTTATTTCTAAAACTGCTTCCCGAGAATTAGCAACCTGTGGTAATGTGGCAGCCTCTTGAGAGACTGTTGTAAATAAACAATAATAATGGACAAAATACCAACAGAATTAGAAGCCGTGTAAGCTGCCACAGCACACTCCCCAAAGTGAATGCACTTTTAGCTAATGAAGGTACCCCAACCCTGAGTACTTCTGGCTCCATTCACTTTCTAATTGGCCTTTTACTTTTGTGCACTTTCCCCTATGATTTTTCCCTATGCATAGCTGTTAACGTTATTTTTAGGCACAAGCAGAGATTGCCTGTAGCACTGAGTAAATGAGACTGTCACACAGGAAAGCTGTAAATGTACAAAATATTAAAGCAAATTCTAGGGCTTTGGCTAGTACCACCTGTTTCTTCATATTCACTTCTGGCCCCTGGGCAGGAAAGAAACACAAGATGGAGGAATTAGTTTAAATCATGTACATTCATTCTTTGGCAGGGGTATATGCAAGGGATGTATGTGATGGTTGCCCCCACCCTTCTGAGATGTCACCTGATATACTGGGATACCACTGAGCCCACTGGTTCCACCAGTCTGGGTTCCCTTATATTGCCCTGCTGAGCCAGGATGTCAAACCTCCTACGGCACACGCACAGGTTGGGCCACAGCCAGCTGCAGAAAGACACAGATACTGAGATCAGCTCTGTGTGGGAAGACTCAGCTTGGGAATTGCCCAGCACTCAAATGCACACCACCTCTGAAGTGTAAACCAAAAATTGTATTGTCTTGCACTAAACACAAAACTGTACAATGTAAGCTCATGAAATTCGCTCTGTCCCTCAGTGTGGAGGAAGATATGCACAGCTTTTTGCCCCGCAGTTATGAATTGCACAAAACAAGAACAAGTTTATTAACTACAAAGGATAAAGTTTAAGTCATTATAAGGGATAGCAAACAGATCAAAGCAGATTACTGAGCAAATAAAGCAAACATGCAAACTAAGCTTAATACACTAAAGAAACTGGCTACAAGTAGTAATTTCTCACACTAAATGTTGTTTTAAGCAGGTTGAAGAGTTTCTTGTAGACAAACAGCTCTTGCTCGTAGCTTAGAACTCCAGATATTCCTTTCACAGGCCAGACACCTTCTAGCCTGGGTCCAGTTCTTTCTTTCCCAGATCAGTCTTAGGTGTTTTCAACAGTCATCTTGGGCAGGGATTCAGTGAGGAACCGACCATCATTAACTCACTTCCCTGCCTTAAATAGGATTTACATATGGTAATAGTCCTTTATTTCCCAGTTTGATCCCCACCCCCTATTAGTGGAAAAATACTAATAGGCCAAGATGGGGTCCAGTACTAGGTGACACAATCACATGACCCTGCAGTGTCAAAGCAGCATACCCAGAATCTTCTCAGGAAGGTAGGAGATTAGCATCTTCAAAGACCAATTGTTCTCCCTAATAGCCCATCCAAACTGATTGCATTCCGTCTCGTGAGCATTCCCCAGATGTAAACACAGTTGTACTTGTTACATAGTTAATTTTCCCAACTTCAGATGCAGAAATGATACATGTATACAAATAGGAAAATCATAGTCAGTACAACATAACCTTTGCAATGATACCTCTCATGATCCATATTGCATAAAACATATCAGCTATGCCATATTCATATCATAACAATATCTCTATGAAGAATATGGGGTGTAGTGTCACATTGTACATCATGAGCCAGCAATGCCCCTCTGCCATGTACATTGGCCAAGCTGGACAGTCTCTACGTAAAAGAATAAATGGACACAAATCAGATGTCAAGAATTATAACATTCAAAAACCAGTTGGAGAACACTTCAATCTCTTTGGTCACTCAATTACAGAGCTAAAAGTGGCAATTCTTCGACAAAAAAACTTCAAAAACAGACTCCAATGAGAGACTGCTGAATTGGAATTAATTTGCAAACTGGATACAATTAACTTAGGCTTGAATAAAGACTGGGAATGGATGTGTCATTACACAGAGTAAAACTTTCGTGAGCTACAGTTCACTTCATCGGATGCACAAGTACTCCTTTTCTTTTTGCGAATACAGACTAACACAGCTGTTACTCTGAAAGTAAAACTATTTTCCCTTGTTATTTCCCCCCCACACACACACTGTTCCTGAGACGTTCTTGTCAGCTGCTGGAAATGGCCCACCTATATTATCACTACAACAGTTCCCCCCCCGCCCCGCTCTCCTGCTGATAATAGCTCACCTTACCTGATCACTCTCGTTACACTGTGTATGGTAACACCCATTGTTTCATGTTCTCTGTGTATATAAATCTCCCCACTGTATTTTCCATTGAATGCATCCGATGAAGTAAGCTGTAGCTCACGAAAGCTTATGCGCAAATAAATTTGCTAGTCTCTAAGGTGCCACAAGTCCTCCTTTTCTTTTTATTGTACAACTAGAAGCACTAGGGAAAATGGAGAAAAAATGGTAAATGGCAAATGTTGGTCAGCATCAAAGCTTCCAGGCAGTGAGATCTAGAAAGCTAAGGTATAATCTCCAAAGAGATGTCCCAACAGTTGAGCAATTTAAAACTTAAAGAGGACAATTTACTGGTATATGTACTAAAAGGCACAATCACACATTTGTAGACAAAATGACAGAATAGGTATTTGTAATCTCTACATTCTATATGATTATTATGTGGACCTGTTTACTCTGTAAGTGGTTACTGAGAATACACATAAGAATACACAGCCTTTTGCTGTGAGATGGGCAATGCTTTCATTCAGAAGAAAAGGTAAATAAAGACCAAAAGGAAAAAAGAAAATTGGTACAAGTTATTAGTTGTCATCAGGGGTTGAACTGGAAAGAAAAGGGTGGTCGTAATTCTCTAAACTCTGCCCACATAAGAGGCCACTTATAGTAGACTGTACAAATGTTCAAAATATGTTTGTGTGTGTTCCCGAGGTTCCTTGGGCTTGACTTGCCCTAAGGGGGTTCTGAAACGACTTGGGCCAAGCTTCCCCTTTGTGGAATTTGGATGGCATATTGAACCTCTTGGGCTTGGCTCCCTGTTGAATGCGCTCAGATGCATTGCAGGGCTCTTTGGGTGAAAAACAAATAAGTAACAATGCTCTCCGAAGCCAATAAATTCACGGCACCAAAACGAACTCACTCACAGTACACTGAGCAGCTCTTCACACTGTGATCCTCCTTCTCCTTTGTAACATGCTTTGATGATCACTGAAATAGTTAACAATGTTAACATTTACAGATTCTGTAGAACACAGAAATGGAGTGCCAGCTCGTGAATTCATGAAAATGCGTTTCTGTGTTGTATTGCAATTGTGTAGACTAGCACTAGAAATGCCTTTTTTTTAACATTACTACTCAGAAACTGACAATGAATTGTGTATAAACTACACTTTTGTGTATAAACTAAAGGAGTGGGTGAATCTAAAAGAAAAATTATAGCTAGCATGGATAAACTGGGTTCCCTACCACTTTATTTGCCTTAGATGAGTAAATAATGTGACTGTGGTATCTGAAGTATTCCCTGAGATAATTTTAAAGAAGTATTGGGAAACGTGAGAGAATATTATCTAACTAATGCTAGTCACCTCATAAAGATTTGCTCAGCTCCGCTGTTGCTGACATAGATGTCCTTAGCCCTGTGTGCTTTGGGTTTCAGAATGTTTAAGAGGCCAGAAGTGCCAACAGATGAAGGACAGTAAGCAGACCCAGCTCTCCCACAGAAAACTGATAGGTGGATTTGGGGTATATGGCCTATATGACTAGCCCCCACAAAGAAGGAAAATAGGAAGAGCTAGTCACAGTGTTGCCAAACCTGAGCATTCAGCTATCATGAAAAAGGGAGGCAGTCACAACAGGGCCTGGTGTGTGTGTTTGTGGGGGGTGCTGACATACTGTACAGAAGGTCAGATACAGATGATATTTGCTTTCAAGCAGGGTTTCTGGAACAATTTATTTAGTGGGGATTCTGAGGGCCTTTGAACTAAACTGTAAACCCTGTATATAATGGAAACCACTTCAAGCCAGGGGGTGCGTCAGCACCTATGCTTTCCATGGTCTGATTTTTTCCTGCACTCTACAATAGGCCAAGTTTTCTAGGCCTGCAAAATCCCTTTTGTCCCTTTTGGAGGGCGCTCTAGGGCATCCTGAGCAATCCTCAGGATGACACAATAGGGGTACAGAGTGGCTGCTCCATGATTGGGACCTGAGAAGAGCTCCTTTTTGGGCCTCCTAATTTCTCACGTGCCCTTCTCCCCCATCGCCAAAGGAAGGGAGGGGAGGCTAAAGGCATTAGTGCTACCCTGAAGTGACAGTAACCCCCATGAAGAGATTTTGGTAGAGAAAAGAAGGAACCATGGTTAAGGAGGGGTGGCAGACTCATAAACCCCTAAAACTTAGTTGGCTTGCTAGGAGTTTGTGGGGATTCTGCTACCAACATCTTCCCTTCCTCCAATTGCCCACAGTGGAGCAGGCAGAGAGATAGAGGAGGGTAGTGTTCAATCAGGGTGCCCCCATGCAAAAGCTGTTTGACATTCAGAGGATAGTGGGGGGCCTGTGCTTCTCTGTGTAAATGCACAGATGCTCTTTGGCCTCGATAGGCCCTCTTTCCGTCTGAGCTATGATAGGCAGTCCTGTTGCTGTAGTGAGAAGATGGCACTCAGCCCTTCCAGCTGTCCTCCCCTCTTTCCTGACACCACCCATCCGTGACTCCACTGCCATGTATAACAGTGGGGAAGAGGACACCATCTAGGATTTTCCCTCTTTCTCCAGGGCTGAAGCTACTGCATAGGGGGCTTTGACCTTCTGGATTCAACCCATGCTCCTTGGTCAAGGATCACAGACAAACTGCAGAATTGTAGCTGGGATCCATACCAGGATCCGGCCGACCATGAGTATCGTACAAATCAGAGTAATAGACAGTTGCTCCCATGTAGTTAACAATGCATTTTCTTCTAAAACACGATTTTATCACAATCTGTTATAGTCTCTGTGTTTCTAAGCTGCCTCATTTTGGCTCTACAAAGAATTCCTTGAAAATCAGTTCTTTATTCTACGAGGAATATCTGGAATTGGAATGTTTGTTTTGTTTTGTTTTATTTTGGTTTGGAAAAGACTCAAAGATTAAGAAGGCCAAGAAGGCCAATGGCATTTTGGGATGTATAAGTAGGGGCATTGCCAGCGGATCGAGGGACGTGATCGTTCCCCTCTATTCGACATTGGTGAGGTCTCATCTGGAGTACTGTGTCCAGTTTTGGGCCCCACATTACAAGAAGGATGTGGAAAAATTGGAAAACGTCCAGCGGAGGACAACAAAAATGATTAGGGGACTGGAACACATGACTTATGAGGAGAGGCTGTGGGAACTGGGGATGTTTAGTCTGCAGAAGAGAAGAATGAGGGGGGATTTGATAGCTGCTTTCAACTGCCTGAAAGGGGGTTCCAAAGAGGATGGATCTAGACTATTCTCAGTGGCAGCAGATGACAGAGCAAGGAGTAATGGTCTCAAGTTGCAGTGGGGGAGATTTAGGTTGGATATTAGGAAAAACTTTTTCACTAGGAGGGTGGTGAAACACTGGAATGCGTTACCTAGGGAGGTGGTAGAATCTCCTTCCTTAGACGTTTTTAAGGTCAGGCTTGACAAAGCCCTGGCTGGGATGATTTAATTGGGGATTGGTCCTGCTTTGAGCAAGGGGTTGGACTAGATGACCTCATGTGGTCCCTTCCAACTCTGATATTCTATGATTCTATGATTAAAATGTAATGTAGAGATGAAGACCAGCTTTGGAAGGCAGCCTGTAGTGCTTGCTATGATTTGTATGAACTAATCACTAATACCTCTTTGGGGAGAAAACATCGTATACTGAAACTTACGGTCCATTGCATACATTAGCAAAGACTAGTTATTAATCTATAACCTTTTCTAATTAACAGAGTAAGCTCTAAAATGAATACAAATTGAATGTATCCAAGGGTAAAATATATTCAGCTATTAAATGCATCCTTATGTTCAGGGAAATATCTATGAAATAAGTGGTATGCTATAGGAATAATCTATTTTATTTCCATTTTGCTTATTTATAGACACTAAACAAAGAAGTAAAATAGCTATTAGTGTTTCATAAGTAACACATCTGTGTCGATCATATATTATTATTGGAATGGCTAGTCAAATTCTATTAATTATTATTAATAATTAATTAATTAATATTATTGATTGATGTGACACTGATCTTCTTCCAAATATATGACCAGGAGCTTGAGAAGAAATAGAAAACTAAATAACAAACCTGATTAATGACTAGGTTGGACAAATAAGGTGTAGTACAGTGGTGTGCATTCCCCTGAGTTTATGCAGAGGTCTTCCAGGGGGTTTATGCAGAATCATACAACTCATCTAGATATTTGCCTAGTTTTACCACAGGCTACATAAAAAGCACTAGTGAAGTCAGTACAAACTAAAATCGCATACAGACAATAACTTGTTTATACTGCTCTATATACTAACTATACACTGAAATATAAGTACAGTATTTATATTCCAATTGATTTATTTTGTAATTATATGGTAAAAATGAGAAAGTAAGCAATTTTTCAGTAATAGTGTACTGTGACACTTTTGTATTTTTATATCTGATTTTGTCAGCAAGTAGTTTTTAAGTGAAGTGTAACCTGAGGATATGCAAGATCAATCAAACTCCTGAACGGGGTTCAGTAGTCTGGAAAGGTTGAGAACCACAAATTGAAGAATACCAGCCAATCCCTGACACACAATACAAATTATGCTTAGGAAAAATGATTAGATGTACCTTTAAATCAGATATGAAAAACAGCTGTGCATGTTTCAAGTGAGAGGGAAGTTCATAAAAATCAAATGAAAAATGAGCATTGAAAGATGAGGTACCCAAGTATCATTATGATGAATACAGTATAAATGCCTACATAAATAGATAAATGGCAAAGATGCAGGAAAAAGAGCTACATTTAGTTATTAGCAGGCAATAAATTATGAGAGCACATGGAAACAAGAACCAAATTCCACAAATGTAGACTGGTTTAATATTAGAGATGTGCAAAATATTACAATTTTGATTTGCAGGGGCTCACATAAACCTTTTTCTTTTCTGTCTTGCTTCTTGTGGCTTCTCACACAGCCACCCACAACTCCTAGGGCTTTGAGTTCTGAGCTCAGCTAAATCCAAAACTCAAAGTGAAATTCAGCTGAAACCATTCAGCTTCACCTAGTTTCATTGCATAAGAGTAAACTGGGCCTTTGTCACCTCTGGTCCCTTAAACTCAGTTCTCTTCCGCGGTCTTTAGGCTTTTCCTGTGTGCTGTTTGGACTGCATCATGCAAGCCGCACATCTTATGAGAGCTCCTTGGTCCACATTCCTTTTGACCAAGATTGGTGTGTATCTTAAGGTTTGTCTACAAGGGGAGGTTAGTGTGCACTGAGCTAGAGCGTGAATCTAAAGTGCTACTAATGCCCAGTACGGACACTCTTACTGCACACTAAGAGTGCCCTCAGGCAGTTGAGCTTAATACAGTTCTAAAGTTCATTAAGTTTATGTGCAGAAAGGTACTTTCAGGCTATGTCTACATGGCCCAGTTTGGACTACGGGGGTGTGAACTGCAGCACATCCTGGCATGCTGCACTGTAACTCCCCCGTGTAGACACTGCTGTCACGAACTAAAAAGTGCCTAGTTTGAGTTAACTTAGTCCTGTTTGAAAGAGCACTGCATTCATGTGAAACTGGTTTGTATTAACAGCATCCGCACAGGGGAGTTACAGCACAGCATGCTAGTGTGCACTGCAGTTCACACCCCCATAGTCCGAATTGCAGGGCCATATAGACAAGCCCTGGGTGTGTAGTAAGTGTCCTTATGGAGAGTAAGTGCAGAGTTGCTACTACACAGTAGCTAGTGTGCACGAACTACTGCGGGATATTTTTCCCCACGTAGGCAAGCCATTAGGCTCCAGACACCCTTCCTGCACTGCCTCCTCTTGGAGGCCGAAAGGCTAAATCTCCAGGATATTCTTAGTGAAATTCTCAGTGCAGAGCCAACTAATTGGAGCAAAACATGATTTAACAAGAATCTATAAAGAATATCAGGATTGGAATATCATAGAATATCATCTAATCCAACCCCCTGCTCAAAGCAGGACCAATCCCCAATTTTTGCCCCAGATCACTAAATGGCTCCCTCAAGGATTGAGCTCACAACCCTGGGTTTAGCAGGCCAATGCTTAAGCCACTGAGCTATCCCTCCTCCTAAGAGAAAACATATTTAAAGAAAGGAATACATCAAACATAACATCTCTAGTCTGAAGCCCTGTCAAAGGTTATCTAGGTAGGTGCACCATAAGATTTAGTTACAGTATAGACAGTCTTACATTTTGTAGAAAGTACATTCTCCTGGCTCCCCTCTGATCCTTGAGGCAGCCAGCCCATCACAGAACCAACCTTTGATTTCAAGCCTCCTTTTCTCCTTACTTGACCCGCAAGTTTCTTTGATGTGACTGGCTTATTATCATACCAGATGCCCCCACAGAGGTGTTCCCAACAGTCTCTCCTGCCATGCGTATTGCCTGAGGCTCAGATCCATTCAAGTATTGTATTCATTGCTTGTCTAACCCTTCTGCCAGGTGGAGCCAGCAGCAACCAGGGCCAGGTTCAATATCTAGAAGTTCCCTTCCATTGATACAACACTGAACCGTCTCAAGCCCCAACCAACACAAGCCAAAGTTGATCCTTTGACACAGCTGTAAATGATAAATATGTAAACAGAGCAGGAGGAAACTATATTTACATAAACACACCCATAGTCTCTTCCCCTCCCAACTAGCTGTCAGGGATGCATTCATTCGGACCCTGCTTACACTTGGAATAAACAGCTTCAGTTTTTATTTTTTTCTGTTCCATTTTTGACAATCTTATAAAAAGGTCCTTTGAAGATCTGTCCACACAAGACATATTTTCTCTGTCTATTTCAGCAATTACCACTCCCCGTGGCCAGGCCATCTTTTCACATGTCAAATGTCCTAACTAGAGGTGCTAGCCAGCATCATGGTAGGTCAGTCCTTAATGCTGCAGAATACTCTCTCCCTCCATAATTTCCTCTTTCCTATATTTCTACTGCATTTTAGATATTAATTATTTACAGAATTATCACAGCTGAATTCAAAGAGGTTTAAAACCTTCCAAGCCTTCCAGTGAACTTATCCAGAATTCTAAGTTTCACATATTTTGAAGTTTTGTAACAAGAATTTCATGCAGGCCTAATTTACATTTGATTCTCAAGTTCATAGATTGCTAGTGCTATCTCTTGACTACAAGGGGTAATATTAAAAAGAGGTAATATTAAACCAGTGAGGGCAAGCAATACGTTAACTGAGGAGCAGTGTTTTGATCAGCTAGAAAATGAAGAAACATGATGACTACAAAGACGATAATTGTAAGCCAAGAAAATGACTGAGACATGAACCAGAATTGTAGCTGTAGTTGCAGTTAAGTAATTATAATTTTATACATAGGCAAACAGTAGAAACTATCTGGCAATTTAACTGATAAGACAAGCAAATAATATGTTGACACTATATGGACAGAAGCTCGCAGATGGCACCCTGATCTCAGCTGGGGCCAGTAATAATAACCATAGTACCTCTCCATTTCTGCAGAACTGAAATAAATATTACACTCAGTACTGGAAAATGAAGCATCTGAGCCTAAAACCAAAATTTAATTTTATCCATATTTACCACTACAAAAAATTTAATATATCCAATTAAAGACATTGGCTACATATAGTGAAAAGAAAGCTGCAAAATAAACATAAATCTGAGAGTAATCAGCATACGTATTATTCAGAACCATAAGATTTAATGAAATCTGCTTAATTAACATAAGCATCTTCAGTACAGCACAACAACATAATGTCTTTTTTTGCAAGTCAAGTGAGTTTTGCCCAACTGTATCTTACATTTGTTAATCTCTGTGACTGCAAATAGATATGGAAAAATATGTTGAGTCTGTTTTTCTTTGACACAGAAAAGTGATGTCAAACATGAAAGACCCATCACTATAACCACTGCCTTTATATGGCTTTGCTCCCTTGAGCTTCATGGGTGATCTTGAGTTCTGTAAAAGTCACCATAATAAGAACAACACCTCAGAACAAGTGTATTTAAAAATTAAATCTATTTAACATCCAGATCAAAGCTCTTTTTTTTAATTATGTAAAAAAAAAATCTATTAAAGGGACAAAGTGATCCTGGTTTTGGATCTATGCTTTCCTTTAAAGGTAGCAAATCCAATTCAACATCCAGGGAGAATACTTTCCATGAAACTTAAATACTTTAAAGACACAAACATGGCTTGTATACTGAGTAATGCCAGACATTCATTGACTTCCCCGTGAGCTTTATTTGTTGAGCAAGAGCAGAATATGGCCGGTATTATGCACAAGTGTTCATTTTAAAATTATTAGTCTCAAACACTAGACATCAAATGAGTTTTACCTACAGTCTCTTCACCTCCCTGTACCTTGGTTTCCCCATCTATAAAATGGAGAAAGTGACACTGACCTTCTTTTTAAAGTGCTTTGAGGTCTGTGATCAAGGTCTATGTTAAGATATAGATATTCAGGCCTGTCTGTAAAGGCCTCTACTCTAAGAATTTAGGTGTAGTCTTATCACTTAGCTAGTTATAGAGGTGTAAAAGAAAGAATCAAAATCACTGTTGGCTGGTGTAAGGGCCTTCTCTTACTGTGACAGTCTGAGGCCCTGTTCTTAGGCTAAGATCTTTGGCTAAACAGCAGAGGCAGCCATAAGCTGGGAAGTGAATGGTCACATCCTTACATTCCAAACTTGTCAGTTGAAATAAGGTGCTATTGGGCTTTTAGGAATACAATCCTGTCCTGATAAAGCCTATCACCTCCAGAGAAAGGGAAGTGCCTAGAAGATGTAAAAGGAAACTTAGTTTGATAACATCCTGTCTGGCAAGAACTCACTTATCAATAGCTGGGATGTGAAATCCTCATTTCTGTGTTGTTCTATCATTGTAGTCCCCATTTCCCCATTGTCTGTATAATCTCTGTCTGGTTCTGTGATTGTTTCTGTCTGCTGTATAATTAATTTTGCTGGGTGTAAACTAATTTAAGGTGGTGGGATATAATTGGTTAAATAATCATGTTACAATATGTTAGGATTGGTTAGTTAAATTTCAGAAAAATGATTGGTTAAGGTATAGCTAAGCAGAACTCAAGTTTTACTATATAGTCTGCAGTCAGTCAGGAAGCTGGGGACGGGGGGAATGGGAACAGGGAATGGGGGTAGGGAAATTGGAATCATGTTTTGCTAAGGGGGGGAATGGGAACAGGGACACAGGTAAGGCTCTGTGGTGTCAGAGCTGGGAAGGAGGACACTGAGGTAGGAAACTGGAATCATGCTTGCTGGAAGTTCACCCCAATAAACATCTAATTGTTTGCACCTTTGGACTTCGGGTATTGTTGCTCTCTGTTCATGCGAGAAGGACCAGGGAAGTAAGCGGGTAAAGGAATAAGCCCATGAACAGTCTATATTAGAGTGAAGCATTTATTAATTGATATTATTATTTCAGTAACTTTTTAGCAGTTACAGTTACACCAACAGGTTCCACTTACTAGGCAGCCTGTGTAGGAGTGTTGTCGGAGAATGAGGTACATCCAGCAAAGGATTTTGTATCACATTTTCATGTGAACTGAGGAGACTTGGAGCTTTGATTGATTTGAATATAGATGTCCATGCTCTGTCAGAAATGTAGAAATAAAAACGTGAAGTCCAAGCAGCTAGGAAAAAGTATAGTATTTGCAGATCTATGCTCCATTGTCTGAAAGTAATTACAATGTCAATAAATTCTAGATGTGGAACTGAACATCTCTTTGAGGGATATAAAAATATGGTAAATTTCATTCTGAGCAATATTAAAATCAGGCTTTTGCCATTCATGCTTTAAAAGCAATAGTGATCTCAACAAGACATTGGGCTGCCTTCACTCTTATGTAGCTTTTCTTCATTGCAGTTGTTGTTTCCTTACTCCAGAATGTGTCCTTACTAGTGGGAACCTGTGAGTACTTTTATGATAGGCGTCACCAGATGGTGCTGTTACACATAGTCTTCCATGTTCTTTTTCTTAGTGTGCAAGTTTTGACCCTTGGGAAGGCAAGCTGTATTGTTGTTAGTTTGGGGTTAGGCAAGGCTTTTGTATGTAGAAGCAGCTTTTGAGACAGGGAACTGTGCAAACAGCAGGGCCTTGACCTCTGACTAGAGTCAATTCTTGAGGCACAGTTGCTCCTTAGTCACAGGACTTCAGTGTTGGGCAGAAGGTTCTTTGCAGAAGGGATGACCTTTGCATACTGTTTGACTATCTCATTTCAGGACTGGTGTATATGTGTAAATAAAGCAAATTACACTTTGAATATACCGAGACTCTACATCATTGGGTTCTTCTTCACTGGAAAGCTGACCTGCAGAACCCCGGACATCTGCTACGTGCTCAGGGCACATGCAACACTGGTGTCCAAATGGGACACTGGCATGAGAAAGAGCAACAGTACCAAAGCATTCTGTTACCCCATAACCTCCCATTTGCAGTCTCCCATTCACTGGTAGGCTAACATTTTTTACAGCCTGCTTTTCAAACAAATCTTAATTTGTGTAGACATTTACTATGATTTTTCATGCAAGATAGTTAATCGGGCATACAGATTACCATTAGTCAACTGTGCAGACAATTGCCTGATTTGCTTGTGCAACTGCAGTAACTAGTCATGCAAATAATATATGCAGTTGCAAGCCTAAATTTATTTAAAGTAAGGCCTTGGAATAATCTGTCCTTATTAATTCAACCCTGCTAGTCACCACCTCGGTTTGCCACTCAGTACATAATTCTCACTGACATCAAACTTCATTATAGTATGCATTCATCCTGTGGCTGTCTCCTCTCTCAGAGTTTGAGAACTGATTTCTCTCTATCTGGCAACGTCTATCACTCAGGAAATCAAATGGATCTTTCCCCCACACTCAGCTTTCACCATCAGTACAATTATCTCAGTGCATACCCCAGCTCACCACACAAACAGTCACTCCAGTTTAATGGGCTAAGTGCACTCCACTGAACTGAGAAATAATTACTAACTACAGAAAGAACAGGAGTACTTGTGGCACCTTAGAGACTAACAAATGTATTTGAGCATAAGCTTTCGTGGGCTACAGCGCACTTCATCAGATGCATAGAATGGATCATATAGTAAGAAGATATATACATACATACAGAGAACATGAAAAGGTGGAGTAAGAGGCTAATTAAATAAGATGAAGTATTACCAACAGGAGAAAAAAACTTCTGTAGTGATAATCAAGATGGCCCATTTAGACAGTTGACAAGAAGGTGTGAGAATACTTAACACCGGGAAATAGATTAAATATGTGTAATGACCCAACCACTCCCAGTCTCTATTCAAACCCAAGTTTGCTACTCTGAAACCTGTCAATTACTAACTAATGTTCTCATTTTCCCAGTTTCTATTCCACACTGTTTTCTGAAAAATATGTTAAATACAAATACTTCCTGCTATATAAACACTGCAACTAGCATGAAGCAAACTTCTCTTAAAGTCTGGATTCACTGTGTGGCTTTTTTCATTTATTTTTGGGCTGGTTTTTTAGAGCTCTGTTTCTGAGGAAGGCTCATCACTTTCTCCCCCAGCACATACTGCAGAATTCTCTCTCCATCTTCTTCAAGTCCTCTATCTCCAGTCCTGACTAGTCTATAGGCCTCTTATTATCTGCCCCCAGTTCCCTGATTGGCTACCTTTCCCTCTTCCTAGGAAAGAGCAGACAATCAGACATCCTGTGGGAGGCAGGCAAAGCTCTCCTTTACCCCTGTCAGGGTTCCTTCCCCACTCTGAACTCTAGGGTACAGATGTGGGGACCCGCATGAAAGACCCCCTAAGCTTATTCTTACCAGCTTAAGTTAAAAACTTCCTCAAGATACAAACTTTGCCTTGACCTTGAACAGTATGCTGCCACCACCAAGCGTTTTAAACAAAGAACAGGGAAAGAGACCACTTGGAGACGTCTTCCCCCAAAATATCCACCCAAGGCCTACACACCCCCTTTCCTGGGAAGGCTTGAGACTAATATCCTAACCAATTGGTTACAAAATCATCAAAGGCCCAAAGCCCTGGATCTTGGAACAATGGAAAAATCAGTCAGGTTCTTAAGAGAAGGATTTTATTTTAAAAAAAGAAAGGTAAAAATCATCTCTGTAAAATCAGGATGGAAAATACTTTACAGGATATTCAGATTCAAAACACAGAGGATCCCCCTCTGGGCAGAACCTTAAAGTTATAGAAAACAGGAATAAACCTCCCTCTTAACACAGGGAAAATTCACATAAAACAAAAGATAAACTAATCCACCTTGCCTGGCTTACCTATACTGCTTGCAATATTGGAGACTTGGATTAGGATGGGTTAGAGAAGATGGATTTCTGTCTGGCCTCTCTCCGTCCCAAGAGAGAACAACCACATAAACAAAGAGCACAAACAAAAACCTTCCCCGAACCCAAGATTTGAAAGTATCTTGTCCCCATATTGGTCCTTTGAGTCAGGTGCCGGCCAGGTTAGCTGAGCTTCTTAACCCTTTACAGGTAACAGGATGTTGCCTCTGGCCAGGAGGGATCTTATAGCACTGTATACAGAAAGGTGATTACCCTTCCCTTTATATTTATGACAACCCTCAAGAGGCAACAGAAGATTTTGGATGCAGGAGATGGGGAGAGGTAGCAGCTGATATAATTTTCCACACAGTAGGCAAGAGGAAGCAGAAAGCCCAGTAACTGGTCAAGGTTGTTCTCCCGTCTCCTTCCTCTCTTTCTTCCTCTCTGTTCTGCATCACCAGGCCGGGGGAGGGAGAAAAAGGACCCTGATGGAATTGCCCTTCTGCCCCAGGCTTGGTCAGGGGAAAACAATCCCCTGAATCTGTCCCCCTGGGACCGGCAAAAGGGCAAAGAACCTCCACAACTACAAGAGGAGCAGAGATGTGCTGGGGCAAGGTTTTTGGATGGAAGTTGATTGCATCTTGGATGGGGTTGCCCAGAATTGATGTCTGAGTTGGGAGGGGGTATAATTAATTGATGTGTGGTTTGAGGCAACCTCACATTAATACTTACAGGTTTGCAAGATTTGGCGATGCTAATTGTCACACACATACTCTGGGGATGGGCAGGGAGTTAAAAATCAGAATGCTGACCAAAACACACACACTTATTGAAGGGTTAATGTCTAGCTATTCCACCTGGAAGCAGGCGGGGCACACCCTGACTGTCTCCTAGGAGCAATGCACACATTGCTCTATCCAAGGACAAGGGCTAGATATGAACCCTGAGAACTTGATTGTTTGGACAGCAACTGTGGGAGGTTTCTTTAGCCTGGGCTCAAGGCCTGAGAACCAGGATCGTAGTAGATAGAGGATGGTAACTAAGCATATGAATCAACGTCATACATTCCTTTGTGTAGCAGTGTGTAATGCTTAGGGGGAGAAATATAATAAAAGGAGAAGGTGGAAGGCAGGGGGGGCAGAACAGCCCATCTCCGCTGACCAGCCTGCTTGCTTGCAAAAAGCTGTGTTCTGTCTCATCACTGAACCGCAACAACTTATAAAGAAACTTCATGATTTGGGGGATAATCTTTTTCTGGGTCTGGCTCATGAATTTTGAACTTCTGGGGTTGACAATACAACATCTTATAAAATGAGAATATTGTGCTTCAGGCCTGAATTACAGGAAAACTATTCTGTCATCTCTTGATTGATTGCGAAGGAAGTTGATGTAAATAGGCAAGAGAGTCATGGATGGTTCATAAGAACATAAGAACGGTCATACTGGGTCAGACCAATGGCCCGTCTAGCCCAGTATCCTGTGTTCTGACAGTGACCAATGCTTCGGAGGGAATGAACAGAATATGGCAATTTCAAGTGATCCATCCCCTGTTGTCGGATCCATCCCCTGTTGTCCAGTCCCAGCTACCGGCAACTGGAGATTTAAATAGACCCAGAGTATAGGGTGGCATCCCTGACAATCTTAGCTGACAGCCATTCATGGACCTATCCTCCAAAAACTTATTCTTTTTTGAACTCAGTGATGGCTTTGGCCTTCACTACATCCCATGGCAACAAATTCCACAGATTGACTGTGTTTTGCATGAAAGAGTACTTTCTTTTGTTTGCTTTAAAATTGCTACCTATTAATTTCATTGGGTGACCCCGGGTTCTTGTGTTTTGTAAAGGGGTAGATAACACTGCCCTATTCACTTTCTCCACACTAGTCACAATTTTATAGACCCCCTATCATATCCTTCCTCAGTCCTCCCTTTTCTAAGCTGAACAGTCCCAGTCTTTTTAATCTCTCCCCAAGTGGAAGCTGTTTCAGCCCCTGAATTATTTTTGTTGCTCTTCTCTGTAACTTTTCCAATTCTAATATATTTTTGAGATGAGCTGACCAAAACTGCGCAGAGTATTCAAGGTGTGCACTACGGCTGTCAAACAATTTAAAAAATTAATCGCAAGTCATGATTAAAAGCAGTTTTAATGGCACTGTTAAACAATAATAGAAGACCATTTATTTAAATTGTTTTGGATGTTTTCTACATTTTCATATATGTTGATTTCAATTACAATACAGAATACAAAGTGTACAAGTGCTCATTTTATGTTATTTTATTACAAATACTTGCACTGTAAAAAAACAGAAAAGAAATAGTATTTTTCAATTCACCTAAAACAAGTACTGTAGTGAAATCTCTTTATCATGAAAGTTGAACTTTCAAATGTAGAATTATGTAAAAAAAAAAACTGTATTCAAAAATAAAACAATGGAAAACTTTAGAACCTACAAGTCCACTCAGTCCTACTTCAGCCAATTGCTCAAACAAACAAGTTTGGTTACAGTTTGCAGGAGATAATGCTGCCTGCATCTTGTTTACAATGTCACCTGAAAGTGAGAACCGGTGTTCTAATAGCAGGCTTCGCAAGATATTTACGTGCCAGATGCACTAAACATTCATATGTCCCTTCATGCTTCAACCACCATTCCAGAGGATGGGTTCTGCTCTAAAATTATCCAAATCAGTGCGGACCGACACATGTTCATTTTCATCATCTGAGTCAGAAGGTTGATTTTCTTTTTTGGCGGTTTGGGTTTTTTAGTTTTCCAAATCAGAGTGTTGATCTTTTAAGACTTCTGACAGGATGCTCCACACCTTGTCCCTCTCATATCTCGTAAACTACTTCAGATTCTTAAATCTTGGGTCGAATGATATAGATATCTTTAGAAATCTCATATTGGTACCTTCTTTGCATTTTTGTCAAATCTGCAATGAAAGTGTTCGTAAATCAACCAACATAAGCTGGGTCATCATCCAACACTGACATAACACAAAATATATGGCAGATGCGGGTAAAATGATGGAACAGGAGACATACAGCTCTCCCCTGAGGTGTTCAGTTACAAATTAATTAATGCATTATTTTTTAATGAGCATCATCATCATGGAAACATGTCTTCTGGCATGGTGGTCAAAGCATGTAGAGGCATACATATATGTTTAGCACATTTGGCACGTAAATATCTTACAATGCCAGCTACAAAAGTGCCATGTGAACACCTGTTCTCCCTTTCAGGTGATATTGTAAATAATAAGTGGGCAGCATTATCTCCCGTACATGTAAACTAACTTGTTTGTCTTAGCGATTGGCTGAACAAGAAGTCAGACTGAGTGGTTTTGTAGGCTCTAAAGTTTTACATTGTTTTGTTTTTGAGTGCAGTTATTTTAACAAAAAAAATCTACATTTGTAAATTGCACCTTCACAATAAAGAGATTGCACTACAGTACTTGTAGGAGGGGAATTGAAAAATTCTGTTCATTTTGTTTATCTTTTTAACGGTCCAAATATTTGTAATAAAAAATAACAATATAAAGAGAGTACTGTACACTGTGTTGTAATTGAATTCAATATATATTTTAAATGTAGAAAAACATCAAAAATACTTATAATAAATTTAAATTGGTATTCTATTATTAAACAGTATGATTAAAACTATGATTAATCATGTGAGTTAACTGTGATTAATTGACAGCCCTCATGTGTATATACCATGGGTTTATATACTGGTATTATATTTTCTGTGTTATCTATCCCTTTCCCAGTGGTTCCTAAAATTCTGGTAGTTTTTATGACAGCCGCTGCACATTGAGCAGATGTTTTCAGAGAACTATCCACAGTGATTCCAAAATCTTTATCCTCAGTGGTAACTGCTTATTCAGACTCCATCATTTTGTATGTATAATTGGGATTGTTTTTTTCCAAGTGCATTACTTTTCATTTGTCAACACTGAATATCATCTGCCATTTTGTCATCCAGTTTTATGAGATCCCCCTGTAACTCTTTGCAGTCAGCTTTGAACTTAACTATATTGAGCAATTTAGATCATGTGCAAATTGTGCTGCCTCAGGTTTACCCCTTTTGCAGATAATTTATGAATATGTTGAATAGTACAGGTCCCAGTACAGATCCCTGAGGGACCTCATTATTTATCTCTCTCAATTGTGAAAATTGACCATTTATTCCTACTTTTTGTTTCCTATCTTTTAACCATTTTCTGATCCATGAGAGGACCTTCCTTTTTACCCATGACAACTTAAATTGCTTATGAGCATTTTGTGTTGGACCTTGAAAGTCCAAGTTCGCTGTATAAACTGGACCACCCTTGTCCTACTTGACACCCTCAAAAATTCTAATAGATCGGTGAGGCATGATTTACCTTTAAAAAAGCCATGTTGACTATTCCCCAACATATTGTATTTATCTATGTGTTTGTTAGTTTTGTTCTTTACTATCGTTTCAACCAATGTGCCTGGTACTGAAGTTAGGTTTACTGGCCTGTAATTGCCAGGCTAGCCTCTGGAGGCTTTTTTTTTAAATGAGCATTACATTTTCTAACCTCCAGTCATCTGGTACAGAGGCTGATTTAAACAATAGGTTACACACCATTGTTGTCAGTTCGCAATTTTATATGTGAGCTCCTTCAGAACTCTTGGGTGAAAACCATCTGGTCCTTGTGACTTCTCACTTTTTAATTTATCAGTTTGTTCCCAAACTGGGACAGTTTCTCAGATTTGTCACCAAAAGAGAATGGTTGAGTGTGGGGATGTCCCTCACATCGATTACAGTGAAGAATGATGCAAATAATTCATTAAGCTTCTCTGCAATAGCCTTGTCTTGAGCACTCTTTTAGCATTTCAATCATCCAGTGGCCCCACTGATTGTTTGGCCGGCTAAATCAAGAAGTGCCTCTCGCCTTGTAGGTTCCAGAACTAGCTGCTCCAAGAAGCAGTCATTTTTCTGTGTCTAGAAATTTTATCTCTGCATTCCTTCCTGAGGTGACATATACTCAGATAATATGAGGATAGTTGAAATCTCCCATTTATTATTTCATTTTCTGCTTTTATAGTTTCTCTAATCTCCCTGACCATGTCACAGTAACTGTTATCTTCCTGGTCAGGAGGTTGGTAGTATATTTCTACTGCTATACTCTTCTTGTTCAAGCATGGAATTTCTATCCATAGAGAGTCTATGGTACAGTTTGATTTATTTAAGATTTTTACTATATTTGACTCTATGTTTTCTTTCACCTATAGTACCACTCTCCCACTACTGGAACCTAGTCAGTCATTCCTATATATTGTGTACCCCGGTATTACCATGTGCGACTGATTCTCCTCATCCCACTAAGTTTCTGTGATGCCTATTAGATCAATATCCTCATTTAATGGCAGACACTCCAGTACCTTAGTATTTAGCCATCTAGGATTTGTGGATAAGTTCTGGTACATTTTGTCAATATTCAGTTGCTTGCTTTCAAGTGTTATATTTAAATTTGACTGTTTTAGGTTCCATTATTAGCTTCTACCTGTATTTTAGCACCTTCTTTCCTATGATGTAGAGTTCACATTTTAACAAATGTATCCCTGAGAGATGTCTCAACCCGGAGTGTCTGCTCCTCCAACATCTGATGGCTTTTCCCCAGCCATACAGTGCACAGCTTTGGACGTCTCAGTTTTGGCACAGGCAGTAGATTACATGTCATAAACTATTTTATATAGTATCAACAATAAAAGATTAAAATAGGAAGAAACAGTGGCAAGAAACTCATAATACATGACAGATACATGACTTTTAGATGCTCTGTATGCAATTGGATACATCAGAGTAATGTAGAATGGTTAAGATTACATTAGGAACTCAACCTTTATGGTTTTAATGCTACAACCAAGAGACTTAAAATGCCCAGAAAGAAAAGGGGGAACCTGAGGAAAAACTGATCAAAAAAGGCCCATTATTACTTGATATCCTATATGATTAATGTCTCCAGATTAAGACTATAATTGATCAGTATCCTGTATGGTTTATGTGGGAAGCTATGGTGTGACCAGTTAGGTTTTGTAAAGTCTGAGATACAGCCATCCTAAAACTACTCTGTATATTAAATAACTCATCTCCTATCTGTATGGTTTTCCTTTGTTTATATGATGCTGTAATGCTGTCTAATGATGAGCTGAATGGGACCAATCTGTGATCCATCAGTAGTGAAATATACGACTGAAGGCTGATTGAAATGATAGCTGTGACTCTGGCAGACCCGATGCCAGCTCATGCCATAGCCCCTAAGCCTCGGTGAACACTGACAAATATTTAGCTGGAAACCAGTCTGGCTTACCTGTGTGTTAGTATTGTTAAAATAGGTGTTGAATTTATAGAGTTGTGTTTAGTATTTGGACTTTATGACTTGCTTGAGAGTTGTTATATGCATTAAATAAAGAAAGAAGGACTGCTAAGCAGAGATGAGGTCTACCTATTGAGGAAGGGAAAGAGCATATTTGGATACACATTGGCTAACCTAGTGAGGAAGCCTTTAAACTAGATTTGAAGGGGGCAGATGACCAAAGCCCACAGGTGAGTCAAAAACATGGAGACCTGGGAGAAGGTTCGGAATTTGGTGGGGAGCATGGGCTGTTATAGCAAGGATAAAGGAGAGACAAGACAGCACTCGGGGGGTGGAGGGAATCAAATCAGTATCTTAGATGTCTGTATACTAATGCGAGAAGTATGGGAAATAAGCAGGAAGAAATCAAAATGCTAGCAAATAAACACATCTATGACATAGTTGACATCACAAAGACTTGGTGGGATAATATGCATGATTGGAATATTGGTATAGGAGTGTACAGCTTGCTCAGGAAGGAAGGGCAGGGAAAAAAGGGAGGAGGTGTTTCCTTATATATTAAAAATGTATACACTTGGACTGAGGTTGAGATGGAAATAGGAGACAGACCGCTGAAAGTCTCTGGGTAAGGATAAAAAGGTAAAAAACACAGATGATGTCATATTAGGGGGTCTACTACAGACCACCTAACTTGGAAGAAGAGGTGGATGAGGCATTATTTAAACAACTAACAAAATCACCCAAAGCACAGGTCTTGGTGGTGATGGGGGACTTCTGTTGGGAAAATAACACAGCAAGGAACAGATTATCCAACAAGTTCTTGGAATGCATTGGAGACCATTTTTTATTTCAGGTGGTCGAGAAACCTACTAGGGAAGAGGCTGTTCTAGATTTGATTTTGACAAATAGGGAGGAACTGGTTGAGAATTTGAAAGTGGAAGGCAGCTTGGATGAAAGTGATCATGAAATGGTAGAGTTCTAAGGAATGGTAGGAGGGAGAACAGCAAGATAGAGACAATGGATTTCGAGAAGGCAGACTTTAGCAAACTCAGGGAGCTGATAGGTAAGATCCCATGAGAAGCAAATCTAAGGGGAAAAACAATTGAAGACAGTTGGCAGTTTTTCATTATTAAGGGCATAAAAGCAAACTATCCCACTGAGTAAGAAAGATAGGAAGTATGGCAAGAGACCACCCTGGCTTAACCAGGAGATCTTCGATGATCTAACAATCATAAAAGAGTCCTACAAAAACTGGTCAAATTACAAACAATTAATATAAATAAATAACATAAGTATGTAGAGAGAAAATTAGAAAGGCCAAGTACAAAAGGAGCTCAAACTAGCTAGAGACAAAAAGGGTAACAAGAAAACATTCTATAAATACATTAGAAGCAAGAGGAAAACGAAGGACAGGGTAGGCCCTTTACTCAAAGGGGTGTGGGGGGGGGGAATAACAACAGAAAATATGGAAATGGCAGAGGTGCTTAATGACTTTTTTGTTTCAGTTGTCACCAAGAAGTTTGGTGACAATTGGACATCTAACATAGTGAAGGTCAGTGAAAATGAGGTAGGATCAGAGGCAAAAAGAGGAAAAAGAACAAATTAAAAATTATGTAGACAAGTTAGATGTCTTCAAGTCACCAGGGCCTCAAGAAATGCATCCTAGAATACTCAAGGAGCTGACTGAGAAGATATGTGAGCCATTAGCGATTATTTTTTAAAAGTCATGGAAGCCAGGAGAGATTCCAGATGACTGGAAAAGAGCAAATATAGTGCCCATCTATAAAAAGGGAAATAAGGACAACCCAGGGAATTAGAGACCAGTCAGCTTAACTTCTGTACCGGGAAAGATAAAGGAGCAAATAATTAAGCAATCAATTTGCAAACATCTCAAAGATAATATGGTGATAAGTAACAGTGAGCATGGATTTGTCAAGAACAAATCGTGTCAAACCAACATGATAGCTTTCTCTGATGGGGTAACAACCTTGTGGATAGGAGGGAAAGCAGTAGACGTGGTATATCTTGACTTTAATAAAGCTTTCGATACTGTCTCACATGACCATTTCATAAACAAAATAGGGAAATGCAACCTAGATGGAACTACTATAGGGTGGTTGGAAAACCATTCCCAGGTTCACAGTCATGCTGGAAGGGCAAAATGAATAGGGTCCCACAGGGATCAGTTCTTGGTCTGGTTCTGTTCAATATCTTCATCAATGATTTTGATAATGGTATAGAGAGTACACTTATAAAGTTTGCGGACAATATCAAGCTGGGAGGGGTTGCAAGTGCTTTGGAGGATGGGATTATAATTCAAAATGATCTGGACGAACTGGAGAAATGGTCTGAAGTAAATAGGATGAAATTCAATAAGGACAAATGCAAAGTACTCCATTTAGGAAAGAACAATGAGCTACATACATACAAAATGGTAAATGACTGCCTAGGAAGGAGTACTGCAGAAAGGGATGTGGGGCTTATAGTGGACCATAAGCTAAATATGAGTCAACAGTGTAATACCATTGCAAAAAAAGCGAACATCATTCTGGGATATTAGCAGGAGTGTTGTAAGCAAGACACGAGAAGTAATTCTTCCACTCCACACTGATTAGGTCTCAACTGGAGTACTGTGTCCAGTTCTGGGTGCCACATGTCATGAAAGATGTGGACAAATTAGAGAAAGTCCAGAGAAAGAACAACAAAAATGATTAAAAGTCTAGAAAACATGACCTGTGAGGGGAGATTGAAAAAATTGGGTTTGTTTAGTTTGGAAAAGAGAAGATTGAGAGGGGACATGATCTAAGTTCCCTCTAAGTTGTGTAGCTGTGCAGCCGTGCAGCTGTCTATTAATCCCCACGCAGGGGCTCAAGGCTGTGGCAGGGAGAGGTGCCCCTCCGCGCCGGCCCCAGCATGGACCTGTGGCAGGGAAGAGAAGTGCCCCTCCCTGCCAGCCCCAGCACGGACCTGCCCCAGACTTCCTGCGACCGGGGGAGAGGAGCCTCTTCCTCGGCCCAGCCCAGTGCAGCCCCATCAGCACTGCCATGGCTGAGGAGAAGCTCCTATCCCCTAGCCTTGAACTGCTCCAGAGAGAGAGGGCTGGGAGGAGTCCCCTCAGCTGCCGTAGCCCTGGGGCAGCCTGCACTCCACACCCCTCCTCCCTGGCCCCACCCAAGATGTTTCACACATCACCTCCATATTGATGCACGTAACAAAATTCATTCTGCACATGGATGTAAAAAATTAGAGGAACACTGGACATCATAAAATTTTCAAATACATAAAAGGTTGTTACAAGGAGGACAGAGAAAAATTGTTCTTAACCTCTGAGGATAGGACAAGAAGCAATGGTCTTAAATTGCAGCAAGGGAGGTTTAGATTGGACATTAGGAAAAACTTCCTAACTGTCAAGGTGGTTAAGCACCGAAATAAATTGCCTAGGGATGTTGTGGAATCTCCATTATTGGAGATTTTTAAGAGCAGATTAGAGAAACACCTGTCAAGGATGGTCTGGATAATACCTAGTCCTGCCATGAGTGCAGGGGACTGGAATAGATGACCTCTTGAGGTCCTTTCCAGTCCTATGATTCTATGATAATATCTGTATCCCATGTGATAAGGTAATACTTAAGTGTTTGCTTTGTAATTATAAGAATGTTTGCAATGAAACTGCAAACCCACACAATGAGAAAAGAAGCATTACCAAGTTTGAAATACTAGTTTTCCACAAAAGGTGTCATCTCCTGCCCAACAAAAGAAGGCCAATAGATACCAGATGAACCACTGTGGAACATCAGTGCACAAAATACTTTGTTGGTTGCCCCACACACATCTATGAAGAGGAGACATATATAAACTAGGATTGTCAAGCGATTAAAAATATTAATCGTGATAAATTGCCTGATTAAAAAAAGTAATCGTGATTAATCGCACTGTTAAACAATAATAGAATACCATTTATTTAAATATTTTGGATGTTTTCTACATTTTCAAATATACTAATTTCAATTACAATACAGAATAGAAAGTGTACAGTGCTCACTTTATATTTATTTTTATCACAAATATTTGCACTGTAAAAACAAAGGAAACATTATTTTTCATTGCAAGTACTTGCATTGCAAGTACTGTAGTGCAATCTCTTTATCATGAAAGTTGAATTTACAAATGTAGAGTTATGTAAAAAAAGACCTGCATTCAAAAATGAAACAATGTAAAACTTTAGAGTCCTACTTCTTGTTCAGCTAAGTGCTGAGACAAACAAGTTTGTTTACATTTGCAGGAGATAATGCTACCCACTTGTTGTTTACTATGTCACCTGAAAGTGAGAACAGGCATTCATATGGCACTGTTATAACCAGCATCACAAGATATTTACATGCCTGATGTGCTAAAGATTTACATGTCCCTTCATGCTTCAACCACCATACCAGAGGACATGCGCCCATGCTGATGATGGGTTCTGATCGATAACGATTCAAAGCAGTGCAGACCGACGCATGTTCATTTTCATCATCTGAGTCAGATGCCACCAGCAGAAGGTTGATTTCTTTTTTGGTGGTTTGGGTTCTGTACTTTCCGCATCGGAGTGTTGCTCTTTTAAGACTTCTAAAAGCATGTTCCACACCTCATCCCTCTCAAATTTTGGAAGGCACTTCAGATTCTAAACCTTGGGTCAAATGCTGTAGCTATCTTTAGAAGTCTCACATTGGTATCTTCTTTGCCTTTTGTCAAATCTGCGGTGAAGGTGTTCTTAAAATGAACCACATGTGCTGGGTCATCATCTGAGACTGCTATAACATGAAATATATGACAGAATGTGGGTAAAACAGAGCAGAGGACATACAATTCTCCCACCTAGGAGTTCAGTCACAAATTTAATTAACTATTTTTTGAACATGCATCATCAGCATAGAAGCATGTCCTCTGGAATGGTGACTGAAGTATGGAGGGGCATACGAAATTTTAGCATATCTGGCATGTAAATACTTGCAATGCCAGCTACAAAATTGCCACGTGAATGTCTGTTTTCACTTTCAGGTAAAACGGTAAATAAAAAGTGGGCAGCATTATCCCCTGTAAATGTAAACAAAATTGTTTGTCTTAGCAATTGACTGAATAAGAAGTAGGACTGAGTGGACTTTTAGACTCTAAAGTTTTACATTGTTTTGTTTTTGAGTGCGGTTATATAACAAAAAGAATCTATGCTTGTAAGTTGCACCTTCACGATAAAGAGACTGCTCTACGGTACTCGTATGAGGTGAATTTAAAAATAATATTTCTTTTGTTTATCTTTTTTAGAGTGCCAATATTAGTAATCAAAAATAATAATATAAAGTGAGTACTGTACACTCTTTATTCTGTGTTGTAATTTAAATCAATATATTTGAAAAATGTAGAAAAATATCCAAAAATATTTAATAAATTTCACTTGGTATTCTATTGCTTAATAGTGTGATTAAAACTGCAATTAATGGAGAATTAATTTTTTGAGTTAATCACATGAGTTAACTGCAATTAATCAACATCTCTAATATAAAATCCTTGTCCCATCACAGTTTGAACTTTTGGGGAAGGGAATAAAAAATTCCTGCCCAGAAAGATCTGTTTCACTGTGCTGCTTAGAATGCAGCAAGGGCAATATTTGCAAGCATATGCAGGGGATCTGCAAGCTTCTTAGCTTGGGTTAGCTCTAAAGAACACATAGAACTTTCACATTACAGCAGCTGCTATTATTCTTTTTTTGAAACCTAAGACTGCAACTTATTGGTGTCTGTTTACCTGCTTTAATCTTGTAAACAACTAATTTCTTTTTCCTAGTTAATAAAACTTTAATTAGTTTACTATAGGATTGATTATAAGCATTGTCTTCAGTGAGAGATCTAAGGTACAACTGACCTGGTGTAAGTGACTGGTTCTTTGTGAGTAGGAGTAACCTGAATATTTTTGCAATTTTTGGTGTAAGAGACCATCTATCACAAAGGCAGCTTGCCTGGATGGTAAAATAGACTGGAGTGCCCAAAGGGATTATCTGTGACTCCATGTTAAGGCTGTTATAGTGCGTGAGGGATTCACACTTGATACTTGGTTGATGAAATCTAATTATAGAACATACAACCAGTTTGTGCCCTGGTTTGTAACAGTTTGCCCTGAGGTTGGCACCTGAGATGAGCCACTCCAGACAGCTTGACAATAACATAACTGAATATATATTTTATGACCACCAGAGAAGGGCAAGCTCTATGGTACTCATCCAGAATGGGTGTGGGTGTTATGAAATACACAGGGGACAGTAAAAAGTGACAAGAAAAAATATCTGTGTGAGAGTTGTGTTGGCAAGGCCTTTTTAAGCAGTGCCTTAAGGCTGAATTTAAAGCTCTAACTAGATTAATTTTTCTAATCTGCAGGCCAAAAGATATGGTAGCTATCTTTATATTGAGGTATCTAAATCAGAAGCCTGTTTTTCAAAGTACCAAGCACTGGGAGCATCCTTTGAAGTCCCTGAGAGCTGTGGTTATTCAGTACCTATGAAAAACAGGCCCTTTCTATTGAAATGTTTAGATATGGATTTAGATGCCTAGTATTAGGCACCAGAAGTTTGAAAATATTGATTTTAGTCCTTTATTTTTGCTTTAAAGAGTATCTTTAAGCATATGCATTGGCAGTTTCCTGCAATGCAAAGGAGATTCAACAGTAGAACTGGTTGAAAATTTTCCATTGAAACAATTTTAGAAGGAAAATGGCCTTTCTTGGCAAAATTAAAATGTTCAACAAATATGTCCATATTTGTCAAATTGGACTAGTGGGTTTTTTTTTTCAGTTTCTTGGTAAAAATCTGAAAAAAAAAAAAAGTTTGACAAGAACAACAAAAAAGTTGTCAATTTTGAAGGAAAAACAAAAACCCAACCACTTCACTCCCTTGTAGAGCTGGCAAGAAAACAACAATCCCATTTTGCAAAAAATGTTGAGGTTCTGAATTTTGTTTTTGTTCCAATAAGGAATGAAACCAAGACTTTTCTTATTTTTTTTTTCAAAAAACCCAGAATAAACAACAGCAAAAGATCAAGAGAGATACTCATTCCAGGAACAGTGAATAGTCTGATGGTTGGAGCTGAACCACACCAAAAATCAGAAAAATATACAATTTGATTCAAACCAAACCAATTAAAAAAATTAGTTAAATTTAAAAAAGTTTCAAATCAACTGAAATTATTTTACCTGATTCCAAATGAAAATGTTTTTTTCAACGCATTTTGAGTGAACCAAAATGTTTTGATCTGCTCAAGACAACATTTTTTTTTTGAGTTTTTTATTTTGATTCAGCTACATGTCAGAAACATTTCAACTCTTTGGAGGGGAAAATTGCAACTGAAATGTGATCTGAATTTAGGAAATAATTTTGAGGCCCCAAAATACATTTTTTCAGTAAAAACAGTTGGTGAAAAAATTCCCCACATTTCTAGGGCTCAGGGAACTCACATGGGCTATTACAGACCAAGGTTCAAATTCTAGTCTGCTTCATTGCCAGTTGTGTGCCCTGGCCACAAAACTATTGGCTATTTTGGGATAAAACTCTTTCATACTTCCTCCTCCCTCTGAGCATCAGAAATTACATCCTGCACCCATAAGTTTCTGAGAACCACTGAAAGATTTTGGTTTCAATAACAGCATTTTTCTATGAACATTGTTCGACTGCTCAGCTCCTGAGTACATTTCACTGGAGTGCTACAAGGAGAAGCAGCTTACAAAAGTATCTCAGACTCCATGAAAAGCTTAATGGGGAATATGGTGCATGGGATGCACTGATTCATCACATCCTTGTGGTGCCATAGTCATAGATGCTGACTCCGTGAGTGCTCAGGTTCTGGAGCACCCACAGGGAAAAATTAGCGGGTGCTCCGCACCTACCAGCAACCCAGCTCCCCCTGCCTCCACCCCCTCCTCGCTTCCTCGTCCCCCCCACCCCCGAGTGTGCCATGTCCCCGCTCCTCCCCCTCCTTCCCAGCGCTTTCTGCCCCTCGGCCATTGAACCGTTGTTTGGCAGCACTTAGGACTTTCTGGGAGGGAGGGGGAAGAGCAGGGACACAGCATGCTCAGGGGAGGAGGTGAGAAGAGGCGGGGCAGGGGTGGGGACTTGGGGGAAGGGGTGGAATGGGGGGGGTGAGGGCGGTACAGGGGCGGGAAGAGGCGGGGACAGAGATGGGGCCAGGGGCAAAGCACCCATCGGGCAGAGGGGAAGTCAACACCTATGGCCATAGTCACATTTTGCACACAGCCAACCTTCCAATATGTGGATGGATATTCTGCTCAAGGGGACATGGGCCCTTCAGAACAAAGGGAATACTCAGCATGTATCCCACAGTTGAATCTACCCTAACGTTTTTAACATGTCAAAAACAATTGCAGGATTTCACTCCAAAATAGCAGTTATCAGTTTCCAAGTCTCCCAGGACATTGCAAAATCCTTTATTGTGTCTTGCAGCTCCACCCTTCTACAATATTTGACCTAAGCACTTTAAATTGTGCAGTTTATTATAAAGAGCAAAGTAAAGTCTCTATTGAAAATCCATTTTTGCTGTTTCGATAACGAACAAATACTATGAGGTGTGTTTATAGCCTTCCAAAGAGCTATATGGTTTGATTCTATGTGGCAAGGATGAAATACGCATGTGCAGTATTGTTTTAGCATCCCAGTTAAGGCTAAGGGAACTTTAGCCACCTCAGAAAACGTCATAATTATTGATGAGGGACTTCTTAGAATCATTTTCCATTATGGGCACCACAGGTAGATAATAATGTACATATTGTCAGGGTTACCCATGTCTCTCGGGAGCTTTGGTGGAACCAATTTAAGAGCTGCTGTGGAAAATGAGATCATAAAGGTTAAGAGAGTAAAGGTTATAAGAATCATTTGAAAGGATTTTTAGAGCTTCAAGTCTGTACTGTTTTTGCAGTATTTCCTGAAGGTTTACAAAGAGAACATAATGATGTACATGTTTCTGAAAAGAGTTTGCACATCAGCATTCCAGAAATGAAGAGTACAACCAGAGACACCTCCTTAGAATACATTAGTTGTTGGTTCACCCATAGGGAAAAATATCTGAACCATTTCATATGGGTGTCATGGCAACGAGAGGTGCAAGATAAAATATAGATTCAGTTCAAAGGATCAGGTTGTCATGCAACATCTTAAACAAACTCAGCTCTGGCATGGATCCTCAGATATATCCACACAAGTTAAACCGAGGTTTTAACGTCCTTGCACTGTCAGTGTTGTTTTATCTTGATGAAACGAGGAAACAGAAAAAAACAAAAGCAGGTGACAACAGACTGGAAGCATTTGAATGAACTGCTTCTCAAAATGACTTTAGCACATGTGCTAAGGAGGCTGTTCACATTAAATAAACCTATACAACTTACAAGAACTTGAACGACTACTTTCACAGGTTGCTCCAGGGAGCATGGGAAGTTCTAGACCCTCTCTCTGAAGACTGAATAGAATTTAAGGAACACAGGCGCTGGTTTCCTCCAGGCCCCAGGGGTACTCAACCGCCCACTTCACACCAGGCCCTATCCCCACTTGCCCCCTTCCCATACAGCAGCAGTAGTGTGAGCTATGGATTTTCATTATATAGCTTTGAATGACACAAGGCTTCTGAAACATCATGGTCCCAGATTGTGTACAATAGATGGCATTCACAAGGCTAATATGAAAGTATGCAATACTTTTAAAAGCTGAAGTATGTTTTCTGTCTTCCAGCTTGAAGGAATACATTTCTTCTATTGACCGGTTTCAGAGTGGCAGCTGTGTTAGTCTATATCTGCAAAAAGAAAAGGAGTACTTGTGGCACCTTAGAGACTAGCCAATTTATTTGAGCATAAGCTTTCGTGAGCTACAGCTCACTTCATCAGATGCATCAAATAAATTTGTTAGTCTCTAAGGTGCCACAAGTACTCTATTTCTTCTATTGATACTCAGATTTATTTCTTGTACTCTGAGGGATTTTTTTTAATCTCATTTGCTCTATTGTCCTTGGTGGTTGGCTCCAACCTTTACCCCATCACTCTCTTACCACTATAGCCCTTTAGCTAATTTACATCACCATCCCAGCTCTTTTTGCTGTTTCCTTCTCTCCCTATTCACTTCTATACATACTGTAAGGGACTGGGGCATAGGCAGTCTGGTCTATCGGTCACAGCTGGCCTGAGGTCTGCACATCGGGGATAGTAGTTGCTGAGCAGGAGTTGAAGGAATTGCAAGAGCCAGGTTCAGTAAGCAAGCATTGGGGCCACGGTCAGAGCTTGGAGGTCAGAGGTAGTACCCAGTGAGAGTCAGAATCAAAATCAGGCTGGGATTGGAGACCGGAGAGCTGGGACAAGGCAAAGTTTGGAGTCACAGCAGACCATAGTCTTTGTGGCTTCCCAGACAACTCTCTTGGGCAACCCCCTGAGTTAAATAGGGTGTTTGGTCAATCAGAGGGCCACAGGGTACAGACAGCCCTCAACTCTACAATGTCTGAGTTACAACGAATGGCACTTATGCCATTTATAAATGGACACCCTGTTTCGACTTTATGATGCCGATTTTGACTTTACGATGCTTGAGCTGATGCAACACCATGCCAGGGAACAAGTTCATATGCGCATCGATATTCTGTGCCTCCCATCTCCTGGACTCAAGGCACTCAGTAGCTGTTCTGACGCCATTTTTACGTGGTGATTCTTTGTGCTTCCAAACTTTTTCTAAAAAGTAAGTGTTTCTTTGCCCATAATAATGGCAGAAAAGTGAAAATCTGGTGCAACTGATGTTTCTTCTTCTAAGAAACGTAGAACAATTACTATGGAAACAAAAACAGAAATAATTAAGAGATCTGAGAAAGTGAGATGCCAACTGAAATTGGTAAAGCTTTGGATGTCCCCCAATGACTATTGTGACCATCCTGAAAGACAAGGTATGAATTCAGGAACATATTAAGGGCTCAGCTCCTATGCAAGCAACTGTGATAACTAAGCAGCGTGTTGGACTTATCACCTAGGTTGAGAAACTGTTCATTGTTTGGCTGGAAGATCAAAATTAACGCCGTGCTCCTGTGAGTTTAGGCATAATTCAGGAAAAGGCTAGGAGTCTTTATGATGATCTAAAGAAACAACCGGGGGAGAGTTCTAATGCTGAGCCTTTTAATGCAAGTAGGGGGCGGTTTATGCATTTTAAAGCCAGGGCCAATTTGCATAACATCAAGGTCTCAGGTGAAGCTGCCAGTGCTTTTGAGGAGGCAGCTCATCTTTTTCTTGAGACATTGGCTGAGATCATTGAAGAGGGTGGTATTGTGCTCAGCAAGTTTTTAATGTTGATGAAACTGGGCTCTTTTGGAAAAAAATGCCATCGAGAACATACATTGCAAAAGAGGAGAAATCCATGCCAGGGTACAAAGCTGTTAACAATAGGCTCCCTCTTTTGCTTGGTGCTTGCTTTTGCTGCAGGTAACTTCAAACTTAAACCTTTGCTTGTATACTGTTTGGAAAATGCCAGGGCTTTCAAGGGATATTCCAAAGCATTTATCCCAGTGATATGGAAAGCCAATCATAAGGCGTGGGTCAATCGGAACATTTTCGAGGATTGGTTTAATCATTATTTTATGCCAAGAGTCAGGTATTATTGCAGCAAAAGCAATCTTGCATTTAAAGCATTGTTAATCCTCGACAATGCTCCTGGTCATCCCCCCAACATCACCTTACTGCGGCAACCCATGGACCAAGGGGTAATTGCATCCTTCAAGGCCTACTATCTTAGGAGCACATTTTCCCAGGCCATCAGGGTAACTGAGAAGGAAGGTGGACCAACTCTGAAGGAATTCTGGAAGGGCTTCAACATTTGCCATGCAGTTAAGAACATTGGTGAGGCATGGAATGAAGTCAAACAATCAAATTTGAATGGTGTTTGAATTGTGTCCAGATTTTGTGTCTGACTTCCAAGGCTTTACTGACACTGTTGAGGAGGTGACCAACACTGTTGTTGGAATGGGCAAAGCACTCAACTTAGACGTTGCACCAGATGATGCTGATGAGTTGCTGGCATCACATTCTGAAGAATTAGCAAATGAGGACCTCATTGATTTGGAACAGCAAAAAGTGGCAGAGGAAGAAGAAGATGTGCCCACTGTTGAAGAGACTCCTCCTCATAAGGTCTTGACAACAAAAGTGTTCGCTGAGGCATTTCAACATTTGGAAGCCTCCATGTCCCTGTTTGAGGAACATGATCCCAACATTGACCACAGTGCATCTGTGAATAGGAGTATATCCAACATGTACAGCTGCAACAGAGAAATTTAAAAGGAAAGAGAAGAACATCTGTCCAAACTTCCTTGGACATTTTCTTTAAGTCCTTCCAAATAACCTCAAAACCCCCTGAAAACCCCAGCCAATTAGACCTACCCATGAGCGCAGAAGAAGGTGTCCCATCTCCTTCTTCATTCCTTCAGTAGGTTTCTTAACCTACAAATCAAATGACAAGATCAGCAATGCCCAGGAACCAGTTGTGTCCTAAGTCCGAGGACTGCCTGTATTATATTTCTTTACGTATTTCTAGCTCATTTTGTGATTTTTTTATGTCAACATGATTGCTATTTACAATATAAATACATTCATATAGCTATATTACTCGTGTATAATTCATTGAGTATGCAATGAATTTTTGGGTTATTTTGGTGAAAATAGTGTATTAGGCCTTGGTTCAGGAACCAATCACCTAGTTATAACATTGGTTCCTATGCGAAAATTGGATCCAACTAACAATGTTTCGACTTAAGATGAGATTTGCAGGAACCAATTGTGTCATAAGTCTGAGGATTGCCTGTACTGTCACTCTGGCTCTCTTGAGTGGTACTTCCTGCAGCACCTACTCACTGTCTGTGGTTCTACATGACCTCCTGGTGGTAGTGTGGGACTGTCAGCTGTCCCAGGTTCTGCAGGCCTGGGGTCTAGTCTACAGACACTAACAGATACTCTCTCTCTTTCTCTCTGCCCACTCCCTTCTCTTAGGCCTGGTCTATATTTGAAAAGCTGTGTTGTTTGAAAATGGATTTAAAAATCAGTATAAATACACAGGTGCAAACACACAAGCACTTAAAACTGATTTAAGCCTCACTTACAAAACTGGGTTAGCTGGCACTTAAACTGGTTTAAGGGCATCTACATTAGGGGGTTGCATGAGCATAGTTAAATCAGTTTCAAATCCATTACATTGAACCAGCACAGACTTTCTAATATAGAACCTGCATGGAATTTGGAGAGAGGAATACAAGTTGCAGGAAGGAAGTTATTTGGAAGAGGCACCAGGAAGCCAGTGTGCATGACCTGGCTTAGAATGTTAGCTGAATTTGCAATACCTCTGTAAATATTTCTCGAAGACTTTCAGGCCAATAGACCATCAGTTCTTTTAATAAAGTGTCAATTTAATTTTATATGCATGGCATCTTTCCATATTATTACCCAGTAGATGAAGCAGAGACCAGGCCTTAATCTGACATTCCATGCCTACCATTTCCTGTTTTCCATTCCAAATGTCTCTGATTTATAGCTTTCCAAAGTTGGTAGATATGTTTTTCTTTTCTTTGGAAGAAGATGCATTTTGTTGGTGAAAATGAGCAAAAAAACTATGGCTTTAAAAGGGGGGAAATTGGTGAATACCTTTTACATGGAAAACTTTTCTGTCATGTCACTCTGACTTTCTTCCAGGCTTTTCTTTAAAAGCTAAAACTCCTTTCATGGTCTGTACTGTTGTAACATTTTGCCCAATCAAATTGACAATCATAGAATCATAGAATATCAGGGTTGGAAGGGACCTCAGGAAGTCATCAAGTCCAACCCTCTGCTCAAAGCAGGACCAATCCCCAATTAAATCATCCCAGCCAGGGCTTTGTCAAGCCTGACCTTAAAAACCTCTAAGGAAGGAGATTCCACCACCTCCCTAGGTAACCCATTCTAGTGCTTCACCACCCTCCTAGTGAAAAAGTTTTTCCTAATATCCAACCTAAACCTCCCCCACTGCAACTTGAGACAATTACTCCTTGTTCTGTCATCTGCTACCACTGAGAACAGTCTAGAGCCATCCTCTTTGGAACCCCCTTTCAGGTAGTTGAAAGCAGCTATCAAATCCCCCCTCCTTCTTCTCTTCTGTAGATTTAATAATCCCAGTTCCCTCAGCCTCTCCTCATAAATCATGTGCTCCAGCCCCCTAATCATTTTTGTTGCTCTAAGCTGGAGTCTTTCCAATTTTTCCATGTCCTTCTTGTAGTGTGGGGCCCAAAACTGAACACAGTATTCCAGATGAGGCCTCACCAATGCCAAATAGAGGGGAATAATCATGTCCCTCGATCTGCTGGCAATTCTCCTTCTTATACATCCCAAAATGCTGTTAGCCTTCTTGGCAACAAGGGCACACAAATGAACAAACATAAAACAATCACTTATCAGAGGGGTAGCCATGTTAGTCTGTATCCACAAAAACAACAAGGTGTCCGGTGGCACTTTAAAGACTAACAGATTTATTTGGGCATAAGATTTTGTGGGTAAAAAACCCTCTTCTTCAGATGCAACCATTCTTCACTTCAGCCATGCAAAATCATGACAATCAACATCATTTTTCATGGTTCTTTAAGAATATGAATCTTGCAGCCATTTCTTCCAATAAATGAATGTATTATCTCTTCACCTTTGAAGACCTGGGAATAAATCCTACCTTAGATCACAGGTGAAAATGAGTTTGGTGGACATTTATCCATATCACATCATTTTAATAAATTGGCAACCTCTCCTTAAGAGAGACCCAAGTATTCTATAGGCCAGCACAGTAGTGCATAGGCAGAGGTGTATGGATAGGCTAAAGGAACACTTGCCTAGTCTTTGCTTTGTCTTAGGTTTTACTACTGGTCCTATCCTTGTGAAAAACAGAACATTTATACCATACAATATACACTCAATAACATGAGCTGATTAATTATAAATCATTTACATTTTAAGGGACTGTTATATTAGTCATTTCTCTTATTTTACCATTAAAATGAAATAAACCTTAAGGGTTTAAATTCTAGGGTTAACATATTCCAGGATTGCTACTGGATTTAGCAAAAAGGCAAGGGCACGTCTGGCAGTTGATGGTTGTCATATAATCTAAACAAAGTCCACAGGGCAAAACAGAAGAAGAAAAACACAGCCAGGCACTTCAGCCAGGCAATGTATCTTTCCCCCGAAATTAGGTTACTGACTTTTTAACTGTTTGACACATATTTATTCCAATTAATTCTAATTAGGAAAAACAAATGTAAATGAATATTGAAACATTGTTAAAGTAACCAGGCACTGAATCTGTGATCATTAGACATGATTTTCATTTGAGGTGATTAGTGGAACATGTAGACAGTAAATTATCTCTTCAAAACAATCAGTTACATTGGGTAGGCTTCATGGTGTGACAGTCCTTAAATAAATTAATATGCTATTAAAATGTCTAATGAACCTTGACATCCCCATGCTATTTTTGTTAAGATAAATTAATAATGCATAAGACTTGGAGATTCTGTTGCTCAAACATTAAAATCCCTTGCTTTCACTTGTGGTCTAGATAGATACACAGGCTGAAAGTTTCAGAAACATGTACATGGATTTTCCAGTGGTCTTCTCCCTATATTCTTTATGTGCTCCTTATGTTCTCCAGGCTCATCCATCCTTAACATCCTGGACAGACAGGAACAGAGTCCATTTCCAGGGTTATCCGTCCCTTACAGCCACATAAATCTGGGTCATGTTTCGGTCTTATGACAACACAACTGTATCCTGATAAATTAGCAATGCTCTATAATGAAAATAATTTTAATAGTTCATAAAATATATACGGGAACATTCCTTGTAAAAAGGTCATAATGATATGTTACAGTTGTGGGCCAGATGCTTGGCTGTGTAAAATTGTGTAGCTTCACTGACTTCGCTCTGATACTACACTTCAGTGGACAGAATTGACGCTACATCAATTTACACCATCTGAAGATTAGGACATGATTACCTAATTAGAAACAGTTTTTTTCTACTACGTAGAATGATGATGGGAATAAAATGTAAGGTGTATCGTGTAACATGCTTAGTCACTATACACTTTCCTATTGCAGAGCCTTAGCCTCAATCACTGAGCACTTGATAGAGCACACTATATAAGAGTGTCAAAATTGTATAAGGATGTATGATAGCATTTGAGATGGTATGTGATCATGTCATTACAGGCTGAATTAGAACTCACACAGAGGAGAAGAGCAAAGGGTGCATGTGCAAACTTAAGTCCAGCAATTCCAGACCTTGTAATGCTTAACAGTGGAAACTTAATGCTCTCTAAACTTAGGATGTTTTTAATGGAATTTCCCTATGTTTTTAAAAGAAATACATAAATTATGTAATTTGAAACTATTTCCAGCTGTTACTGCTTGAAAACAGAACATCCATATGTTTGCACATACACAGAAAGAATCCACTTTCTGAAAAGCAGGTCCCTGGTTTGGTTGTGGTTGTTGTTGTGCTTGGTTGCATAAAGTCTGTGAACTTACTGTTGCTCTTCCTCAGGAGTATCTTGAAAAACATAGCCTGACACAGCAATTTGTATGCTGCATTGGATGCAATGTGTATGGACTACTAATGCTAGAATGAATGTTTGGAGGCTTATGTAGATTTTAATTTTTGTCAAAGGGTATATAGTTCAAGATGTAAGAGGCATGGAAGGAAATGCCCGTAGAGAATAGTGAGGAAAACACTGAACAAGTCCGAGAAAAGCCATGACTGAAACCCTTAGGGTTCTTACAAAGCCTTTTCCTCATTCTATTTAAAAGGAAAATAGCAATTTTGTTGAAAGAAGGTATGCTTATTAATCCACTGACAAATACTTGCTCTTGCCTGAAGTGCTGTAAGTACTTGGAACTTCTCTGAAAAAAATTCATTTCTGTTCCTATATTATTCTTAGAAACATAGGCATATTAGATTTGCCATTCTGGATCATAGCATTAGTCCAGCAAGTCTGCCTTTGGCACTGCCTAAAACTTCCTCTTCAGAGCAAGACTAAAGAACAAACCAAACAAAAATAAGCCATCCATCCAAGTATAAAATGTTGTGAAGATAGGTAGAGTGGTGGTTATGTTATGAATTCCTTCCTGATCCCTACAGTCAGTCAGCATACATCTTACACCATGAGATTTAATTAGCCCTATCATTATTGGTTGTCTAATCAGCCCTATTTAAAAATCAACCAGAGTGGTTTGGTTAAATGTTGATTAAATAATTATTTCTTTTCATTCAGGAAATGAGGAAGGGCTAGTTATGAAAGACACTCTGCTGGCTCCATAAGAATATGGATACTCTAAACTGCTCGCTTCCCTCTTGAGAAGATTTGCTTAGATAGTATGCGTGCCTCTGCTTCTACTGCCCTACCACCTCCCATCTGAAGGTCTCTACCTCTCCTGTACCTCCCTTCTGCATTGCTCCATCCACGTTCAACAAGTTCACTGTGGCTGCAGCTCTGGGTCTCCCTGAGGACATGGTAGCCTTCATGCAGACCTTGGAGGGTACATTTTCACAATAACGAGAGGAAAGCTATCCATGGACTGTTTGGTGCTGTTTGCCTTAAACCTCCTGGCTGTCTTTTTTCACAAGGTGTACATTAGTGCATCCTAAAAAGAGATGAGAAAAGGAAAAGCTATTTGTAGTCTTAGTTGTGTGGATTATACCTTGCCTAGGACAGCCACAGAAAGTTGCTATCAGACGGTGGCATGGTGGCAGCATATCTGACCAAGCTGATGGGGCCAGGGGAAAATAGATGACCACCAATCTGACCACACAAATGCAGACATTTATCAGAACAAAAAAAAAAATCAGCCTGACTGCTCAGCACTTTCCCAGGTCAGACAATCTGAGAACCGCTGATGCCCTGTCTAGGTGTCAAGTTCTGTAGAAGAAAGCATTCCAGGGATTTTCTTGCAGCTGTAGGACCAGTGAAGGGGCTCCACAGCTGGATCTCTTCAACAGCTCTCACAGTCACAAAGCCCTAATCTTTGTTCTATATTCCCATATAAAAAGGCAGCAGAGTGTGAGGCTTTTTCAGGTCCTGGGTGTTTCCCCCATTCTCAGTCATGCAGAAGGTAGTAGCAAAGATAATGAATGTCAAACCAGGCATGTGTCTCCCCTGGCTGGTGGAATAAGATGATAAAGATTCCTTCCTGGGATGTTACACAGAGTAATAGTTGTAATTTTTTCTTATTTCTGGTCTGGACCTTCCTACTTTGTTTCTTTCTTTCCATTCCGTGAAGGACTACGGTGCTGGCAGTGTATTTTTTTAAATTCTTCTCTTGATATTTATCTGATTCTAATAGCTGATTCTTTTATCTATTTTATGCTATCTTTTATCTATTCATTGTACAGTCAAGTATGTTTTATTTCCACTGAGCAATAAGCCATTGTGATAGTGGTAAATGCTGGGTTTAGCAGGTTCCTAGCTATGCATGTATAAAAGGCTACCTTCATTTCTCATTTAAATTTCATTTAAATTTTTTTCCTCTGGGGACTGGTTTAGCAGATTGAGTGTTCTTTTCTGTGACCCATTAATGAGGGTACACTTTATAGCTGGATAGTGGCTGACTTTGGCTGCTGCCTGCTGTATTTGGACTTATCCTTTACAGAAAGCCTAATTATTTTTACCAATATATTCAGCTTTACAATCTCTCCTGTAAACTGTATCTTAGTAACAGAAATGATTGTGTATTGAGTTGGGATATTTTGAAAACTCTGGTTTACCTCTGTATTTCTACCAAGAGAAGATTTGGGGGTAAAGTAACAAATGGCTGACATGTACCCCCTGAAGTGGGAGAGATTTGGAAATTAAAACATAAACAACTGTTTATTATTATTTTATTTTAGAATAAGTTAAATCTATTGGCCAGTGAAAGTAAAGTGACAGCAATACAACATCTTCCATTGTTGTGTGTAGTGTTATTGGTCTCAGGCTGTTAGAGAGACAAGGTTGGTAAGGTAATATATTTTACAGAAGTTGGTCCAATAAAAGATACTACTGCACCCACTTTGTCTCAGTAATCCCACAGTCAGTAATACAACAGTCAGTTCTCCTGTTGAAAATATATGCCCTGATCCTGCAAAGCACTTGAGCATGTCAACAGGATGACTCACATATTTAAAGTTAAGTATGTACTTAAGTGCTTTGCCCGGCCGGGGCCTTACTGCCCATGTTTTAACAAATATATGAGCTCAATCAAGCAACAGTATTGAATGGAAAAAGGAAACGGATACAATAAAATTATTAGAAAGGCTCTGTGACTTAAGAACTTACCTTGCCTCATGCTGTATTATAGTATGTTAAACAAATTTTACTTACCCTAAGAAACTGACTAAAATAAAACATTCAGAAGACTGATCCCTACAAATATCTCTGTCATGAGTACTTGTGTTGCAGTTTATCTATTTGCTAGCCTGGGGAGAATCTCTGTTTCTATAGAAAGAGGGGAAATGTATTATGGGCACAGGCATTTACGTGGTAAAGGGCACTTTACAGAAGTTGAGTAGTGTACTTCAAACCCAAGTGATTTGATACATCTCACATTTATAACTGATGTTAGCAAAAAATGCAAATTGGAAAACAGCTTAATTTACTGCTGGCAGAATTCTATTCTAATTGAAATATCTCATCTTAGTACAATAATTAAAATGTTGGCATACAGAATGATTAGTATGACCTTAAAAATAAATTGCTTGACCTATATAATGGTGGCAATTCTTTAAAATTCTGTCAGTCATAACTTCTCCACTGAGTTACAGTGGATGCTGAAGGTTACATGAGCTAAAATCCTTAGGGTTAAATCACAGCTGATTCTGCATGAATACGTAAGGATGGCAATTCCAGGTGCTAAAGTCCTTCCCCTGAACAATAGGAGACCCCCTTTTAAAGCACAAAAGGTAAAAACCTCTTTTGGGCAAGGGAGTCTGGTAATTTATTCAGAGAACCAACACAAAGGGCCAGCTTTTTACAGCTGTTTAGGCACCTAACTTCCATTAAATTCAAAGCCTTTCATAGAGGCTCTTCGTTCCTCCAGGCTTTTAATACAAACTTCAAAATGCACAAACATGAATTCATAGCAATCCCTCAGGAAATGGAGGGCCACTTTTTCTGCTAGCAGCAACGGCAGCAGCCACTGCTGCCTTGCAAGGTAGGGTGACCAGATGTCCCGATTTTACAGGGATGGTCCTGATTTTGGGGGCTTTTTCTTATATAGGCACCTATTACCCCCCACCCCCTTGTCCCTATTTTTTACACTTGCTATCTGGTCACCCTATTGCAAGGGGAATGCCCTCTCTATACATCTGCTTTAAAATAGAAAGTGCAGTTCTCTTACCACCATCTCTTCCGCTCCTGAAGATAGTACTCTGGGTCCAAGCCTCCCTCTTCTTTGCATTAGGGAATCTGAGATGTCAGGGTATGACCACAAGGGCCCCTTTCTGGGAATCTGAGGTGTCTGAACACATTTATGAGGTGTAACATGCATAGATCTTCAAGGTGCTAGGGCTAGCCACATTTATAGTCTTGCACTTCATGCTAATGTCACTGGCCATGAAGGTTAGGGCCCCACAACTCCCTCAGCAGTAGGCAACAGAGAGAGCTGAAAGAGTGGGGAATGCACCCTGTGTGTTTTCAATGAGTGGCTGAGCTGAAGCCCAAAGAGGAATTTTGGCCTGAACCAGCAAGAATTCCTCCGGGGTTCCTACTGTACTGCTTCCCCTCCAGCTCTCCCCACAATGTGCACCATGGCTTAAAGCCAGTGTCCGGCCCTTAACAAGAGTTTAACAAGTCTTCCAGCATGAAATATTACACAATCTTACAGTACAGCAATCTCCATGCTTGCACAGAGATATCTGTGCATTCATAAAACACGTTTAAATATCTGAGGAGCACAAACAAACAGTTTAACAGAGCTTGTGTTTCTCAAGCCATAAATTGAATTCTGGTTGTGAGGGTCTGAACCCCTCTTGCAAAAAGAGACTCATACAAGAGACATGGAACTGAGCCTAAGTTAAAAGTTTGAAGGAAAGTGCCTTTTATATATTCTGCTATTGAGTGTTTCAAATTGATAGGCAAAACTAAGTATCTGCAGCATTCACACCATTCACATTAATGCAGCTGCCTGAGTGCTGGCAAACCACTTTTGTCATTGTCATTAATTTCCAGAAAGGGCAGAATGCCATCTAGCTGCTAAGGGTGGCCTCTCATGACTGAATTTCACTGAAAGATAATCAAAGAGGGGTGTCGTTCAGCAGCATAAATCTTAGTGTCAGAGAGAATCTCTGTTTATTTTTAGCAAGCATCAGAGCGAAGGCTAGGGCATCCAGATGATCCTTTTGCAAAGTAATGTTTTTTAAAAGCCTAGTGAGTGATGAGATGACACTGGATAACTGCGCTTTTCATATGTACCAGACAGAGAGACGTTAGGGTCTGAAATTCCTCTCTACCAATCTCCCTAGAGCTTAAAGAGTTATCTGGACAGTGGCATTAATCAAATGCTTCCCAATGTGTTATCTAAGATAGTATAAGATTGACTATTACAGGGCAATCAGCACATAGTTGCTGATGGCAGGTTGGTTTTCTTAACTCCAGTTATATTGTCTTTTTTTAAAGGGGAACTGCACAAGAGATTAAAAACGAGAAAAAATCAAAGAAGTTCTTACATATGGAATATGCTTAGAGTAATCTTTTTTATCACCATCAGACTGGAAAACTCATTTTTAATTTTTTTTCTTGATAACTTATTTTAATTCAGCAGTGATGAGGGCATACTAAGAAAAAATATTCTCTTGCAAGCCCTATGCGAGTCTGCTAAGCACTTGACATTTTCTTGCTCCATCCTTTTATCATAAATATTGCTACAAACAGCAAGTTTGCACCAAATTGTCTCACAATCAATGTCACAATAAAGAGCAGTGCATAATAATTTCAACCATTTCATAATGTTTTTCATGCCAGCCAGGGATAATACAATATTATCGAGAGAAAAAAAATGTTTCTCTATTTAATAGCAAAAGCACAAAGGAAAATAAAAAAAAATGTGTTTGGCAGAACATAGCTATATTTTGTATTTGTTATTTTAAATTTAATTCTAAACGTAAAGAAAAATACTTTAGGCACTATTCCATGTGATATGAGACAGCAACTTAGCCAGGGAACCTAGTCTGATTAGCACTGAAAAGAATTAAGAGCAGAATTTTAAATTTATTTAGGTGTTTTGCCACTCTGTTGCAAGACCTGTGGTCCAGATCCTCAAAGGACTTCAAATCAATGGGAAGTTAGGCACCTAGATATCTTTGACGATCTTGGCCTAAGTGATTAAGTGATTTTCAAAAGTAACAGAAGAGCTGGCCAGAACTAGAATTTCCATTCCACAAGCAATTCCAAAATAAAATAAAATTCGGAAATGGAAGGAATCCATCGGGCTCAACAGATAGTGATCAATGGCTCCATGTCTAGTTGGCAGCCGGTATCAAGTGGAGTGACCCAAGGGTCGGTCCTGGGGCCGGTTTTGTTCAATATCTTCATTAAAGATCTGGAGGATGGTGTGGATTGCATCCAATTAGAGGATTGGGCCGAAATAAATCTGATGAGGTTCAACAAGGACAAGTGCAGAGACCTGCATATAGGACGGAAGAATCCCATGCACCCCTACAGACTAGGGACCGAATGGCTACGTAGCAGTTCTGCAGAAAAGGACCTAGAGGTTACAGTAGATGAGAAGTTGGATATGAGTCAACAGTGTGCCCTTGTTGCCAAGAAGGCTAATGGCATTTTGGGCTGTATAAGTAGGAACATTGCCAGAAGATCAAGGGACATGATCATTCCCCTCTATTAGGTATTAGTGAGGCCTCATCTGGAGTACTGTGTCCAGTTTTGGGCCCCATACCACAAGAAGGGTGTGGAAAAATTGGAAAGACTCCAGCAAAGGGCAACAAAAATGATTAGGGGGCTGGAGCACATGACTTATGAGGAGAGGCTGAGGGAACTGGGATTATTTAGTCTGCAAAAGAGAAGAATGAGAGAGGGACTTCATAAGTGCTTTCAACTACCTGAAATGGGGTTCAAAAGAGGATGGCTCTAGACTGTTCTCAGTGGTAGCAGATGACAGAACAAGGAGTAATGGTCTCAAGTTGCAGTGGGGGAGGTTTAGGTTGGATATTAGGAAAAACTTTTTCACTAGGAGGGTGGTGAAGCACTGGAATGAGTTACTTAGGGAGGTGGTGAAATCTCCTTCCTTAGAGGTTTCTAAGGTCAGGCTTGACAAAGCCCTGGCTGGGATGATTTAGTTTGGGATTGGTCCTGCTTTGAGCAGGGGGCTTGACTAGATGACCTCCTGAGGTCCCTTTCAACCCTGATATTCTATGATTCTATGAAAAAATAAATTTTAGGATTTCCTGTGCACCACAAATCCCAACACTTTGTTTTAAAAAATTGAAAATAAAATTTGGTTTCATATTTTCTAAATATTTTGAAGGGTCCCTGAGCTACCCAGAGCCCCAACACCCTGTCACCTGGGATGCTGGGCAGCTTGGAGAGCCTGGGTTTCCGAGGTGCTGAGGAGCTGGAAGCCTGGAAGCCATGGGAATCTGATGGCTCCTAGGGCCCAGATTCTGAGGCAGTCTGGCTGGTGGCTGTCCGGGAACCAGGGACCTTCTTGTCAACTGTTGGGAATGGGCCACATCCACCCTGATTGAATTGGCCTTGTTAACACTGACCCCCCACTTCATAAGGCAACTCCCATCTTTTCATCTGCCCTATATTTATACCTACCTACTGTATTTTTCACTCCATGCATCTGATAAAGTGGGTTATAGCCCATGAAAGCTTATGCCCAAATAATGTGTTAGTCTCTAACGTGCCACAAGGACTCGTAGTTGTTTAAGCAGTCAAAGTCACTCCTTTCCCTCTAATTCATCCTAGCATGGGCACATGGACTCACACTTCAGTGGCATGCTGCTTGCCATTCTGAATAGTTCCAGGGGGTGTATGGCCTCTCTCGTACTCCATGATGCAGGACTCTGTTCTGTCATTCTTTTCTTCAGCATGTGTGACTGGTTAGCTAGTGTGGCAGATTGAGCCGCAGTGCATTAGTATGCTGACCAGGTCCAGACCATTCAGTTTCTCTGCTTGCAGATGCTTGGTCAAGACAGAAGTTATGAAGCTCTTTTCATATAAGATATAGATTGTGCTAGTGGAAAGGAGAAACCATACAAAAGGTGTGATGGAGCTGGTGTCTGCCCTGTTTATAGAATTCTCATGCTGACAACTTGTCAGAGGCTTCCAAATTCAGGAAACCTCTCCCCCGCACCCCTCCCGCCACACACACACACCCTGGCCAAAAGGTCCTGTATTTTCAGCTTGTGAAAGTGGCCAGAAGTGTCTTTCTCAATCTGTCTTTGTCCATGAGGTCATGACCATTCCTCTCACAAATGGAGTTCTCCATATTGTTATATGCTTTTGACTTTCCAGCTTACATTACTGCAATGTGAGCTACTTGAAGCATTAGCTTGTGCAAAATGAGGACATCCAGTTATTTAGGAGTGGCGCATCATATTAGTTTTCTGAAGGCTAAACACTTACAGGTATAATTGAGTGTGTTAACTTTGATCGCTAAAACCATATGGCCCAGGTTGACACAGGTACTTAGGCATGAGGACACTGAGCATCATGATGCCTAACGTTTAGGCACCTGGAAAAAGTCTGGGATTTACAAAGCCTGAGTCTGGTGCCTAGGCACCCTATACAATGAATGGGGAGAGACAGACATCTCAGAAAGGGATTCACAAAAGGCAGCATGCTAGGAAGCTCCCTACCTAAGCTAACCAACGAGAGATACCAAGGTGAGGGGTGTGTCCTAAGCCCCATCCTGTCAGGGAGTTCAGCACCTACATCTGGGTTGCAGGGAGCCACCTCCTTCTGCTTGGGATTCTCTGCTGCAATCCCTCTATTGGTGATAGGCACTATGATGTTTTTGCAAGAAGCAGCAGTGGGGTGGGAGGAAAGGAGACAGCTTCAACAGGAGAAACTGAGGGGACCCCCACCATCATACTATTCTATAGCCCAGTTGTTAAGGCACTCACATTAGAGGTACAAGAGCCCCGTTCAAATCCTTTCTCCCCTTTGGGTGGAGGAGGGACTTCACTACTGCACTAAAAAGCTATGAGGGATTGATACTCTGTCTCTTCCTCCACACCCTCCCTGCAGGTCTTTCAATATGGCTTTGAAAGCAAACAAGGAAAATGTTTAATTGCCTTACAATTAGTTAATCTGGAACGAATAAAATATCAAAATTCTGAATGCAAAACCAAATTTTCATTGCAAATCCTTTTCTTTGGATAATTAATGTTATTGTATTCCGAAATGAAGGGCTTTGATTTACAGTGTAAATGCATGTGCTGGAAGGTTCCTTTGGAAACTATTGCAAGGCTGAAAAGATTCATATTCAAATTGCCACCTTTGTTTAATTATGCAGAGGTCCAATGTATCTGTGCACTTTCAATCATAATTAAATATTATTAATTATATTATTAATTATCTGCATAATTTCATCAATGTGCATTTTACCTGTTAATTTCTCTTTCCCTGTGCTACTATGTTCAACTTTGGAACTATTATTCAAATCTCTCCACTGGCTCCCCCTTGCCCACAAAAAGAAGAAGAGAGTAAGACTAAATGTACTTTAAAAAATCTAAGTAATACCTTTCTCTGAGTCTCCCAGTGCCTTTCTTTTTTAGCCATCTGTTATCTCTCTTTTAGACCCTGATCTCACACATGCTAAACTTTAAGTAATGGTACTACTCATAAATTTGAGGTCCAGGGGAAGTTAGATAGTGCACTAACCAGTAGACCATCTTTCCTCTGAAGCCAAGCATACATTCAAATTGACCTAGGCTGCTACCCTGTACCATGTTAAAGCATTTGTACAGCTAGGACAATTAAACTAAAGGGGTGGAAGAGTCAATCTCAACGCAGTGCAGGAGCAAGCTTTTCTCACACATTTCTCATTAATAAATAATAGAATTTATGCATGAGCCACCATCAAACCATTGTGAAAAACAAACTTTGCCTTAGTGCAGATGATGCTACTATACAAGATGGTACATTGTGCTTCACTTTTTATTCTGCATACATACAAGACTGTTTTAATTATCAGGATCTGATATGCCACTGAAAGGTACAATACATTTGTAATGTGGGGGGATTATTTTATTAAGCACTAAACAAAATAGCATCCAGTATAACTGCTGAAAAATATAGTGTTATTCTTAATACAATTTTATTGAAGTAACAATTATAAAATTAGACTGCAGATTTTATTTTCAGTGTCAAAAAATTAAATCATATTTTTGTAAATATGAAATGTGGCACAAACAAGAAATAACTTCAACTGTCCATGTTTTTTAAACATCTTTGATGTTATAATATACAGTTAACTTAAGCATTCTTATTAGACCTTAACTAATACGTAGAGGATTAAAGTAGTAGAGGTCAGAAAATTGCATCTATTCAAAAAGATTTCTTTCTACTGTGGTGATTGGAATAGATATGGAGACAAATGGAAAGGGGCGAGGAAGAATTTGAGGTGTATAAAGCTCCTAGGCATGGAGATCGGAAAGACTTGGATGATTCCAAGAAAAAGGGGGTATTGGACAGTCCTAATTCAGTTGGGGAAAAGAGATCAAAGAGGTGGGTGGAGGAATTACTGCTCTTGGTCATTACCGCTCTTGGTAATTACCTCTCTTGAATTAGAGAACATATACTGCTATCTGCATCTAAAAAGGAACAGTTGCATCAGCATCATGCAGAAAAAAAGATACCAAGCTGGGCAACTGACAGAGGAAAGGAAGAAGATATGGACGTTTTTAAGAGTATCCATTGAGAGCCTTATTGAGGTCACAGCTAGGGAATTCTGAGGACAAAGATGGGTTCAACAATGTAAAATAACTCAGCTGAATACATCACTGCATAGTAAGCAAGAAATGTATGGGAACGTATAATGTTGCATACATTCATGCTTGAAAAGTTCCCATAGATGACAGTCGAAAAGTACTTGCAGTAAAACAAGCATAAACAGATTTCTTTGTTGCTAAATTTATCATGTATGTGCTGTGATTTAATAAAGCAGGCAGGAAACCAAGCTGAATGGCCATCTCATGACTTTTCAGCTGTAATATAAATAGCCCACATTGGTTATCAGGGAGTTATTTGACCTGACTTGTCACAATACACAGGATCTTGCTATGTTATTGTCAACCTACAGATGGCATGCATGGCATAACATTTAGAAAAACTGCACAATGATAAATCTGCAATGAACCATCCAAAATAGGAAATATGGGAAATATGACACCATACTTACCAGGAAAAATGTATGGATGCCATGGATAAATCTGTGAAATCTTGAGCTTCAGTGCATGAGTTTCATTAAAAAGGCAAATAAAACACTAGGTTATAATAGGCAGAGGGCTAGACTCTAAATCAAAACATATATTACCATGACAGGCAGCTCGAAAAAACAGTGTCACAACTTTAATATTAGCTAAATGTAGTTTTTGAGTGTTAATATCAGCAAAGATCATATTGTGTTAGGGACTTGCTAATACCACCAGAAACCCCCTAATGCAGTGGCTCTCGCACTTTTTGTGCTGGTGACCCCTTTCACACAGCAAGTCTCTGAATGCGACCCCCCCTTATAAATTAAAAATACATTTTAAATGATAAATTTATAACCCTATTGTTTAAAATGAATTTGCCTTTTCTCACCTCTTTTACATTAAGACTAAAATACATTTTTATCTAATTATTGTTATAAGCAGAGAAGTTATTTTTTACATAGTTACTATTTAGTGCTGGGGGCGTGGGGTGAAGAAACTTTGTCAATATCACTTTTCACAGACGTCTTAGTGTCCCATTGCCACCCTTAATTCTGTGCTGCTGCTGATGGTAGTGCTGTCTGCAGAGCTGGGTGCACGCATGGGCTTCAGAGTCAGCCAGGTATGGGGCTGACAGCTGGAGCCCAACCGCCTGAGGGCTTACAGCTCACAACCCTATTTGAGAACCCTTAACTTAATGCAGGGGTTGGCAACCTTCGGCACGTGGCCCATCAGGGTAATCCACTGGCGGGCTGCCAGACATTTTGTTTATGTTGACTGCCGTTCCCAGTGGCTGCAGTTCACCATTCCCGGCCAAGGGGGGCTGCGGGAAGCAGCAGTCAGCACGTCCCTGCGGCTTCCTGCATCCCCCTTTGGCGGGAACAGCAAACTGCGGCCACTGGGAACTGTGTGGGGCCAACGGTCAACAAACAGAAGGTCAACATAAACAGTCATGTTTATGGAATGGAGGGTCCAGGATTGGTTTTCCCTCCCCCCAAAATATTTGGCAATGGTGTATTTAAAAGATGGTTTACCCTATATAGTAGGATTTGGGATTCCAGCAGATACTATAAACCTATGATAGAGTCCTAGGAGCCCCAGTGGGATTGTAAAGGTATTGTAGTGGTTCAAGCAAAACAATCTACCAATACTGCTTGTTCCAATGATTGTAGGTAAAATTGCAGATATGTTTATCCCAAAAGCAAGTGTGTGTGTTTCAGAGGTGTCATGCCTTAGGCAAGCTTGCTTTTTCTTCTGACTCATGGTCACAGTAACAAGACAGAAAGAAGGACGAGCAACATAACTGAAGCCAGGGCTTCCAAAGGATATTCCCCCATGATAACTGGTTGGAGACTATGTGCAATGATTTTGTATGGTTGTTTACAGCTTGTTGAATGACATCAAGGATTTCATAGAAACGATGTTCAGTCTCTGGTGTTAGTGGATTCTTCTCTCCGGGGTCTCTGGAGAGATCAAAGAGTAGCGGTGGGTTATGGTGTGTGACAAGCCTTCCATAGCAATAGCACACGTGGGAATTATAGCAACCGTTGGAGCCTTCTGGATCAAAGTTTGGAGTGAAGAAAAAAGCTTTCCAAATAGATTCACCTGCAATTTAAAGAAACAACAGCTCATGATTAGAGTACAAAAAATCCCTAGGGCTTGTGAAAATCAAAATCAAACCACTTACAATTAGTCATTAATCTCAACCTTTACGTGTACAGTATTAGTGTACAGAAAACCACAAAATACAGAAATAGCACAAAAAAGTTTCTTGCAATGTTCCAAACCTATTTGGAGCAATTGCAGTCACTTCATATTCTTTATTAAAATGAATCATAGACATCTTAAAACACCTTTTTGCATATACCCATGCCACCAGTCTGCACAGGAGTGCACCATAAATAGCCACAAGTCATTGCATTACCTTCAACTCTCTCATTACAATGCACGTCTGCCATGATGCCTACAGAACACTGACCATAGGCAGGCAGCTGATGTTCCATGACTACCATTTATTATGTGAATTATAATTATCTCACTCTTACTTTGAGCCTCTCCATCTGCTTGTTGTAGCTACCTGTTGTCTCTAGTCACATACATAGATTGCAAGCTGTTTGAAGCAGGGACTGTCTTTCCATTAGATTGATGTAGAGTGACCAGCACAATAAGCCCCCCATTTCCTGACTGAGGCCTTTAGGAGCTACTGTAATAGTACTACTAATAATTACACCAATGAAACTGAATTGCAATTGTTTAGGAAATGTGGCACTGTCATCTTTAGGTGACCCACTGCCTTGGCAAATGAGAATCAAATATGTCTTTAATTCTAAATAAGTTGCTAAATGTCTCATTTTGTTGTGCATAGTGAGGGAGTGATATGCACTGATGTAACACAGTTTAATTTTTCTTTTCTTAAAGTATTGACTGTTTTTTTTTTTTTTTTTTACAGAAAGCAAATGTGAACTAATGCAGATGTAATTTAAGCGCAGACGTATTGGGGAACCCCAGAATGTTCAACAGGAAAGAAGTCCACCAAGAAATGGCTAATACTTTGCTCAAATAGCACAGAACCAGATTTTTTGCAGTGTTGTTGTAGTCATGTTGGTCCCAGGGTATTTGAGAGACAAGCTTTCAAGAGCTCTTCTTCTGTCCTGAAGAAAACCTGAAGAGTCTGTGTAAGCCTGAAAGTTTCTCTCTCTCACCAACAGAAGTTGGTCCAGTAGATTACCTCACCCATCTTGCCTTTAGACAAGATTGTAACTTTTCATTCTGCCCAGAGTTAGCAACACATAGCTGACATGCCCCAGAGACAGGCCAGAGAACAAAACTCGTCTCCTGTTCTTGCCGGAAAAAACACACAAACTGCTAGCTTTTATTTCACAACATTGCATCACTGAAACAATTTTTTAAACAGCTCACTCTTTAAGTAGGAGGGATCGCTCAGTCGTTTAAGCATTAGCCTGCTAAACCCAGGGTTGGGAATTCAATCCTTAGGGGGGCTATTCAGGGATCTGAAGCAAAAACTGGGGATTGGTCCTGCTTTGAGCAGGGGGTTGGACTAGATGACCGCCTGAGGTCCCTTCCAACCCTGATATTCTATGATTCTAAGTGCCAGTCAAGGAGACTTTTTTTTTTTTGTGTATTTTCCACATTTGAAGGTAAAGTTAATCTCAGTAAAAAGAGCTTCATTGAGCTCAAAGCAAGCTTTGTTAATCCAGTAACTGGCTGTCATGATTTATATGCAGGGCTACATAATGTGGTGTTCATTAAGCCCCCCAACGGAAATCATTAGGAAATAGGATGAGGGGAGTGATAGCTGGTGTATCACTCTATATGTGCTAACTACATTACACTTGGCTTTTAAAGATAAGATTAGTCTTTCAGATAGACCTATGCCAGTGCAAAAAGAGACACAGAATGAAGTTATAATATGCAGCCTGGATTTAAAAGAAAGTCAGTAACCTTAAGATTCTTTCCAGCATCTCCTATCATACATCATTCTTCACAGTACAAGATACATTACCTTTAGGAACTTATTCAGTGACAATCTGACAGAGCCTGGAGGCTTCCAGTTCACTTAGACGGCACTAACACTCAATAATCAGGATGAGGTGGGTGAAGGATATTAGGAGGGGGGAACCTCTGAATGTTGCTTAGAACTCAGCAAAGGGAGAGGATGTTTCAAGCCTGAGACTGACTTGCTTGTGCAGACAATAAGTAGCACCACCTTCAAAATCTTCAGAGAACTCCCTGACTCTTACAGCAGATATCCACAGACTTACAGAGCTGTCAAGTTGTTGCAAAATGGATGCAACCACCTTTGTCTGTGTTTCCAACATTGTTCTGAAAGGCACACTGTTGGCTTTGCTCCATAAAATACTCTCAGATATAAATAAATCACAATTCTTCTATATTTGTCTTTGCACAGACCATTGCTCTGAGCAGGGATATGCCTCTATTTACTGTGGTACTTATTTAAGTATGCTGAGAAAGGTAGATGGTTCTGTGCTGAGTGTTGCTTCAGCGTTTAACTAGCAAAATGGATTGGGGGAGGCATAAGGAAGAGAAAAGGTAAGGATTCTATTAATCAGTGATATCATAGAATCATAGAATATCAGGGTTGGAAGGGACCTCAGGAGATCATCTAGTCCAACCCCCTGCTCAAAGCAGGACCAATCCCCAACTAAATCATCCCAGCCAGGGCTTTGTCAAGCCTGACCTTGAAAACCTCTAAGGAAGGAGATTCCACCACCTCCCTAGGTAACGCATTCCAGTGTTTCACCACCCTCTTAGTGAAAAAGTTTTTCCTAATATCCAACCTAAATCTCCCCCACTGCAACTTGAGATCATTACTCCTTGTTCTGTCATCTGCTACCACTGAGAACAGTCTAGAGCCATCCTCTTTGGAACCCCCTTTCAGGTAGTTGAAAGCAGCTATCAAATCCCCCCTCATTCTTCTCTTCTGAAGACTAAACATCCCCAGTTCCCTCAGCCTCTCCTCATAAGTCATGTGTTCCAGTCCCCTAATCATTTTTGTTGCCCTCCGCTGGACTCTTTCCAATTTTTCCACATCCTTCCTGTAGTGTGGGGCCCAAAACTGGACACGGTACTCCAGATGAGGCCTCACCAATGTGGAATAGAAGGGAACGATCACATCCCTCGATCTGCTGGCAATGCCCCTACTTATACATCCCAAAATGCCATTGACCTTCTTGGCAACAAGGGCATACTGTTGACTCATATCCAACTTCTCGTCCACTGTAACCTCTAGGTCCTTTTCTGCAGAACTGCTGCCGAGCCATTTGGTCCCTAGTCTGTAGCGGTGCATTGGATTCTTCCATCCTAAGTGCAGGACTCTGCACTTGTCCTTGTTGAACCTCATCAGATTTCTTTTGGCCCAATCCTCCAATTTGTCTAGGGCCCTCTGTATCCTATCCCCACCTTCCAATGTATCTACCACTCCTCCCAGTTTAGTGTCATCTGCAAACTAGCTGAGGGTGCAATCCACACCATCCTCCAGATCATTTATGAAGATATTGAGCAAAACTGACCCCAGGACCGACCCCTGGGGCACTCCACTTGATACTGGCTGTCAACTAGACATGGAGCCATTGATCACTACCCGTTGAGCCCGACAATCTAGCCAGCTTTCTATCCACCTTATAGTCCATTGATCCAGCCCATACTTCTTTAACTTGCTGGCAAGAATACTGTGGGAGACCATGTCAAAAGCTTTGCTAAAATCAAGGAACAACACGTCCACTGCTTTCCCTTCATCCACAGAGCCAGTTATCTCGTCATAGAAGGCAATTAGATTAGTCAGGCATGACTTGCCCTTGGTGAATCCATGCTGACTGTTCCTGATCACTTTCCTCTCCTCTAAGTGCTTCAGAATTGATTCCTTGAGGACCTGCTCCATGATTTTTCCAGGGACTGAGGTGAGGCTGACTGGCCTGTAGTTCCCAGGATCCTCCTTCTTCCCTTTTTTAAATATGGGCACTACATTAACCTTTTTCTAGTCATCTGGGACCTCCCCCGATCGCCATGAGTTTTCAAAGATAATGGCCAATGGCTCTGCAATCACATCCGCCAACTCCTTTAGCACTCTCGGATGCAGCGCGTCCAGCCCCATGGACTTGTGCTCGTCCAGCTTTTCTAAATAGTCCTGAACCACTTCTTTCTCCACAGAGGGCTGATCACCTCCTCCCCATGCTGTGCTGCCCAGTGCAGTAGTCTGGGAGCTGACCTTGTTTGTGAAGACAGAGGCAAAAAAAGCATTGAGTACATTAGCTTTTTCCACATCCTCTGTCACTAGGTTGCCTCCCTCATTCAGTAAGGGGCCCACACTTTCCTTGACTTTCTTCTTGTTGTTAACATACCTGAAGAAACCCTTCTTGTTACTCTTAACATCTCTTGCTAGCTGCAGCTCCAGGTGTGATTTGGCCTTCCTGATTTCACTCCTGCAAGCCCGAGCAATATTTTTATACTCATCCCTGGTCATTTGTCCAATCTTCCACTTCTTGTAAGCTTCTTTTTTGTATTTAAGAGCAGCAAAGATTTCAATGTTTTGCCAAGCTGCTTGCCTGCCATATTTACTATTCTTTCTACACATCGGGTTGGTTTGTCCCTGTAACCTCAATAAGGATTCTTTAAAATACAGCCAGCTCTCCTGGACTCCTTTCCCCCTCATGTTATTCTCCCAGGGGATCTTGCCCATCAGTTCCCTGAGGGAGTCAAAGTCTGCTTTTCTGAAGTCCAGGGTCTATATTCTGCTGCTCTCCGTTCTTCCTTGTGTTAGGATCCTGAACTCGACCATTTCATGGTCACTGCCTCCCAGGTTCCCATCCACTTTCGCTTCCCCTACTAATTCTTCCCGGTTTGTGAGCAGCAGGTCAAGAAGAGCTCTGCCCCTAGTTGGTTCCTCCAGCACTTGCACCAGGAAATTGTCCCCTACATTTTCCAAAAACTTCCTGGATTGCCTGTGCACCGCTGTATTGCTCTCCCAGCAGATATCAGGGTGATTGAAGTCTCCCATGAGAACCAGGGCCTGCGATCTAGTAACTTCTGCAAGCTGCTGGAAGAAAGCCTCGTCCACCTCATCCCCCTGGTCCAGTGGTCTATAGCAGACTCCCACCATGACATCACTCTTGTTGCTCACACTTCTAAACTTAATCCAGAAACTCTCAGGTTTTTCTGCAGTTTCATACTTGAGCTCTGAGCAGTCACACTGCTCCCTTACATACAGTGAAACTCCCCCACCTTTTCTGCCCTTCCTGTTCTTTCTGAACAGCTTGTATCCATCCATGACAGTACTCCAGTCATGTTAGTTATCCCACCAAGTCTCTGTTATTCCAATCACATCATAATTCCTTGACTGTGCCAGGACTTCCAGTCTCCCTGCTTGTTTCCCAGGCTTCATGCATTTGTATATAGGCACTTGAGGTAACCTGCTGATCGCCCCTCTTTCTCAGTATGAGGCAGGAGCCCTCCCCTCTCACACGCTCCTGCTCGTGCCTCCTGCCGGTATCCCACTTCACCACTTACCTCAGGGCTTTGGTTTCCTTCCCCCGGTGCACCTAGTTTAAAGCCCTCCTCACTAGGTTAGCCAGCCTGCTTGCAAAGATGCTCTTCCCTTTCTTCGTTAGGTGGAGCCTGTCTCTGCCCAGCACTCCTCCTTCTTGGAACACCATCCCATGGTCAAAGAATCCAAAGCCTTCTCTCCGACACCACCTGCATAGCCATTCGTTGACTTCCACGATTCAACGGTCTCTACCCAGGCCTTTTCCTTCCACGGGGAGGATGGATAAGAACACCACTTGCACCTCAAACCCCTTTATCCTTCTTCCCAGAGCCACGCAGTCTGCAGTGATCCGCTCAAGGTCATTCTTGGCAGTATCATTGGTGCCCACGTGAAGAAGCAGGAAGGGGTAGCGATCTGAGGGCTTGATGAGTCTCGGCAGTCTCTCCGTCACATTGTGAATCTTAGCTCCTGGCAAGCAGCAGACTTCTCGGTTTTCCCGGTCGGGGCGGCAGATAGATGACTCAGTCCCCCTGAGGAGAGAGTCCCCGACCACCACCACCCGCCTCCTTCTCTTGGGAGTGGTGGTTGTGGAACCCCCAACCCTAGGACAGTGCATCTCATGCCTTCCAATCGGCGGAGTCTCTTTCTGCTCCCTTCCCTCAGACGTATCATCTGGTCCACTCTCCGCATTAGTACCTGTGGAGAGAACATGAAAACGGTTACTTACCTGTATCTGCCCTGCTGGTACATGGATGTTCCCCTTTTTTCTTCTGGAGGTCACATGATGCCAAATTTCTTCACCATCCTTCTGTCCCCGATGTGCAGCCTGCTCCGAATCTTCAGAACTGTGAGAACTGTAGGTTGTTCAGGATCACACAATGGAGTTATGCTGATTTACCCTAGTTGAGGCTCTGGCCCATAGTAATACAAATCATTTGATGTAAAGATACTGGATAACAGAGGTCAAGAAAAATGAAAATGTACATAGCTATCAAATAGCAATGAGAAAGAATTCCAATAAAAATATGCATGTGAGGAATCTGAGGAGGCCATGCTGTCTGATCACACATATGTCTTTGATGGAGCATTTGTGCAGAATGACATTGAAAAGAAATCTGCAGCCAATTCCATCATTGTTGGGCACCATAGCCCAATACCAGTTCAAGGATTTAGCCATACAAATATTAAGTAGAGTGTCCTGAATGATAAAAGCATTTATTTAGGGTAGCTCAAGTAAATACATATGTTTGCAAAAAAAGAAAAGACATGGAAACTAAGTAAACAGTATCCTGTTTGTAACACAAACAAGCAAAATTAAGGACATTCAATGTTAAAACTGAAACCCCAGCCACAGCTTACAACCATTGTCTTGCAATTGCATAAGTAAGGATGGAATGGGAGACACTATATTACATTTGAATGTTATGGCTTTGGTTAGTCTTACTTTTCTAAACACTTCATAATAATTTTAATTTAACAACTTCACTGTTTCTTATTGTAGCGAGTGTGTTGGGCAAAACACTGAGCTGAGCAATGTTTCATTTCATTGTAGTGGCATTCCGGTGTGATTCTGGAACATCACTGTATTGCTGGAAGGACAGCAGTGCAGTCTAACTACTGATTTCCAGATCGTTATAAAAAAGTAAAACATATCAGATTCCGTGCCTGTGGAACAGCCGATATAATACGCTGGTAGACATAAAGAGCTGTCACATTTGTAATCTGTAAAGTTGATACATTGTATAAGGCTGGATATTAAAAGGAAGAGTACTCTTTCTGCCTCTCTCTCAGCTGGTATAAAATCTCATTTTGTCAGAGGGCTAGCCACAAGGATCAAATTAATCTCCCAGTAATTAACAATCTCTTTGTTCTACAAACCATCTGGCTAGTAAAGTCTCATTTGATGTAGGGATTACTACATACTCTTTCCTCTATGGAATCAGCAACTAGAATAAAGAATAAGGCTATGGCTGCAGCACCAGGATTCCCCCACAGCTAAGCATACTAGATCCACCCTGGCATGGATTTACAGGGCTTGTACTATTATTAGTTAATGCTAATTATTTTGTATTGCAGAAGCAACTAGGACCCCTAGTCATACAGCAGGATTGCATTGTGCTAAACATAGAACAAAAAGATGGTCCCTACCCCAAGATGCTTACAATCCAGTCCCCTGGGAGTAACTCCTTTAGTGTGCCAGACCCTTTGGGTGCCAGCAAAAAATGGTTACTTACTTGTAACTGTGGTTCCTCAAAATGTGATACAGACACGTATTCCATGTGGGGGTGTGCTCGCACCATGCTCCAGAGCTGAAGAATTTTGCCTTGCAGTACCTTGCAGTACCCTGGGGGTGATGCTCACACCCTGCATCTGTAGCCCCTCCCCTTGTCATATGAGAGAGGTGCCAAAATAGCCATCAGGTGGACTCTCAATGAACTAAGTGCAAGACCAGAAAAGTGAAAGTGTAACAAGTACTCTAAGGTGTCCTGGATTCAAGCCAGCATTGGTTGAATTCGCCAGGATAACGACCATGCTGAGAATCACTTCCATCTGGATGAATAGGCCATCCTGGTGGAGGGCTTCAGCCCTAGGCAAGACTGTGGGACTGCTTCCAAACATCGTTTCTCATCATCTAGCCATGTAGCATCATGAAGTGCAGGGAGATTACTGCTTGATGCAAAATCTGGCTGTGGTGTTGAATCAGGTCAGGATGAAGAGGAAGGGATATGGGAGGCCAAACCAACAATGTGAGGAGGTTGGAGAACAAACATTGCCTTGGTCATGCGAGAGCAATACAAATGAGTTTTGCACAATCCAATTTCTGGTTATGAATAACCTGCAGGATGATCGGAATTGGAGCACAGGCATACAGGAGCACCAATTCCGAGCTCAGGTGAAAAGCAGCAGTCCAGGAACCCAGACTGAGAACTTCTGGGGAGCAGAACAGTGGGCATTTGTTATTTTCTCTTGTGGTGAACAGGTCAATCATCAGGATGCCCCAAACTGCAAAGATGCTCTGCCGGATACTGGGCTTCAGAGACTACCTATGAGTCAAGGAGAAAATTCTGCAGAGGTGATACGCCAAGTGATTGTGTATCCCAGGTAAGGGATCAGCCACAAAGGTAATGTTTTCCCAGCTGCAAACCTGCCAGAACCTGATCGCCTCCTGACACAGCACGTTGAAGTGTGCTCCCTCCTGCCTGGTGATATAATACGTTGCAGAGGTATTGTCAGTGAGTATGAGAATCGCTGAACCCAGGAGGTGATCCTGAAAGGTCTGACAGTCCTTGTAGATGGCACAAAGTTCCAGGACATTGGTATGTAGAGAAATTTCTTGTTCCACAGGCCCTGAACTTTCAGTGAGTTCATAATGCACCCCCTAACCTATTAATGAGGCATCAGTGACTATAATCCTGGTCAGTGAAGGCCGAGCAAAAGGAACACCCTGGCACACATTGTCCTGAATTATCCACCACTATAAGGCCCTGAATCAATGGGGGAAGCTGGTCAAGCATTTCCAAGGGATAGCAATTCAGATAATAGACTGACTTCAGCCACAGCTAAAGAGGATGAATGGATATTGAATTACCTGTACGCATGTGCCTAACAAAACTCAGGCTGTGGTTGAGGGCTGAGACTGCAGCTCCAGACATAAGTAGTGGATCATGTGGAATCTCTCAGTCAGTAGAAACTCTCTTGAATTCATAGAGAATTCATCAGGACCTCAATGAATTTGATTCCTTGAGTTGGAACCAGTGTTGACCTAGGCAATCAAATAGGTATAGTGTGAAGTGAACATTAGACTTCCACTCTGGACTTTCCCCCCAGTAACCAATTGTCCAGTTATGGGAAGATATGAATTACCCTCTTCCGAGGTATGCTGTTAACACAATCATGCCTTTGCTGAAAACCCGGGGAGCAGATAACAGGCAGAAAGAGCACGATGTTCTGGTAGTAATGGCCAGCCATGACAAATTTGAGGAACCTCCTGTGGCTCAGGAGGATTGCTACATGGAAATAAGCACTGAGGGAGAGATTCTGGCACGGAAGAGTCATCTGGAGAGAATGAGGAGGCAGTTTGCTGTGCCAATGACAGATTCTGTTCTTGCACCACAGGATCAGGTCAGAAGGCCCAGGGGGAATGGACTAAGCTGTCACTTGCAGCTGAGACAGTATAGGAGTGAGAGTTAGTGTCACAACTGGTGATCTTGGTAGGGAGTTGTTCGAGGAGCAGGATCCCAGGGACCTAGGAGCATCACAGGGATTCCAAGGAGGTCACTGGGCATATGGATAAGGCACTGGTGACCAGTAGGTACTGGTCCAAGAGCCCGTGTTCTGACTACAGAAGAAGATGCCGATCTCAGTTCTGGCAGTGATCCATGGGAGATCTCTGGTGCCTAGCCAACAAGGACAACTAGCTGACCTGGTTCTTGAGGAATCCTGGAGGTTGTGAGATGACAATGGGGGAGTCATCCCCAGTGGGGCAAACAACCAGTCAGACTAAAGCCCAATAAGGAGGTGGTATAATTGCTGAAGAGAAATGGGGAAGCGGCACCAGTGTCACCGAATAGGATACACTCCTACCTGGTACCTGGAGAAACATCAATACCGAGGCTAGTACTGGACTTGATGATGGGATGCGGAAAGATGCATCAACATTGAGGGGACCTTTGGTGCCAGGCCTGGCTTTGACTCCATAGTTTGTGGCCCAAGTGGTGCGAGCTGCAGTGGCGATGACCTGATGGCTTTATGACATGGCCGGAAGGTGCCAGGCACATAATGGGGAATGAGCCAGTAGAAGCCATAGCACCGAAGAACGGAGAGTCAGGATTGAGAGGCAAACCAAGTCTGATGCTGCCTGATATACCATTAGGGTGACCAGATGTCCCGATTTCATAGAGACAGTCTTGATATTTGGGGCTTTGTCTTATATAGGCACCTATTACCCCCCCACCCCGTCCCGATTTTTCACACTTGCTATATGGTTATCCTAAAAGCTGTTGGCATGGAGACCCCCCAATTGAATTCCAGGAGGTGGGCAGGTACAAGTCTGCCTGCATCTAAAGCCCCCGCTCCCCAAGCCGTAGGGGAGGAGCCACAGGACCCAGGAGCCAACTGATGATGGGGGACAACTAAGGAATAACAGGGTTGGGAGTGTGGGTCATAGATTCAAAACTAGGGATCCAGAGGGGGAAACCGAGCAGAGAAACCTGGACAATGCCCACTGCTCCTCAAAGCTGTCTAGGGAACCAGCGGATGCTGCCCAGAGGAACTCTGCCTGGACACATGAGATAAGGGAGGAACAGAAGTAGGCCCTACAGTCACAGAGCACTTCCCCATCCAGCATCCTTCTCCTGATATTGTAGATGGCTACTTTGGCTAGTGCTAGGAGGAGGTTGATGAGGAGGTCTCATGACTTCATGAGGCCATGGACAGGGGTCTCAAACTCAAATGACCATGAGGGCCACATGAGGACTAGTGCATTGGCCTGAGGGCCAATTCACTGACACCCCCACAACTGCCCCTGGCCCCGCCCCCACTCCACCCCTTCCATGAGGCCCTGCCCCGCCTCTTCCCACACCTTCCCTGACCCCATTCCAACCCCTTCCCCGAAGTCCCCACCCAACACCGCCCCCTCTCTGTCCCCAGGGGGTGCAGGAGGTGTGCAGGGTGTGGCAGGGGGCTCAGGGCAGGGAGTTGGTGTGTGGGGTGCAGGAGGGGTGAGGAGTGCGGCAGGGGGTCAGGGTGCAGAGTGTGACAGGGGGCTCAGGGCAGGGAGTTGGGGTGCAGGGTGCAGGAGGGGTTCGGGGTGCGGGCTCCGGCCTGGTGCCATTTACCTAGAGCGGCTCCGGGGTGGCAGCGGCATGCACCAGGGCCAGGGCAGGCTCCCTGCCTGCCTGCCCTGGCCCTGCCCCGCTCTGCTCCGCTCCAGGAAGCAGCCGGAACCATGGGAGCGGGGGCAGAGGGCTCTGTGTGCTGGTTCCCCGTTCCAGGCCAATGGGAGCTGCGGGGGGTGGTGCCTGGAAGTGAGAGCAACACGGAGCCTTCTGCCCCCTCCTACCCCCAAGGAGCCGCAGGGACATGGTTCCGGCCACTTCAGGGAGCAGCATGGGGCTCGCTGGCTGTAGTTTGCCCACCCTTGGCTTGGAGGTAGGCAGAGGGGTGGGGGGTGTGGGGAGCTTGGTGGGCCGCACGAAAGAACTCCAAGGGCCGTGTGTTTAAGACCCTTGGCGCATATGAAAAGGTGCGTGGAAAAGTGCAGGCAGAACTTCAACCGGAGGTTCTGGAGGAGCCAGGAAAGAGACTGCAACCTGGCACATTCTAGATACGCATGCGCCAAGGTCTCCCTCATGCCGCAGTATGGATAGGTGTCAGGGATGGAGAATCGTGCCAGGTACATGCCCGGGCTTACAGCTCTGTAAACAAGCTGCCAACTGCTATCCCTGGCAGGCTGTGGGACCAAGGTGAAGTACAGGCTGGCCCACCAGGGTGCCTAACCCCCCCACAGATGGTAAGAGGTCCCGCCTCTTGGTATCTGGGTGGGACACAAAGGTGAGGAAGTGAAACGTGTGGAGCATGAGTGTGTAGAGTTGTTGCATAGCCGCAGTCAGCTCAGGTTGTGGAGGAGCCGGGGAGGCTTGCAGGGCAGGGGCCTGATGGAGAAGTCCGGAGAGTCAGGGGTAAGGGATGAGTGGTAAGGCTGCCCCCACTTCCTGGAGTGCGCGCAGGGGAGTCTGAAGGGTGGAGAGCCCCATGCACTGATCGAACACCAGGGATACACCCAGTCCCCCTGGTCGTAGTCCAGGAAGTCTCTGATTCTGGTGGTTTTGGCATGGAGACAGTCAGTGCTGGTGCCTGCATTGTTGGTACTGGACTTAATGTACATCAAATGGCTGGAACCGGAGTTGACAGCATGGACCCTCACCTCTCACAGCATGCTATTGGGAGCAGTTGAATGGACCTGCTCCATCCTGCATGCCAGAAGAATTACAGTGCTGATCAGCACTCCTCTTAGAAGAGGAAAAGGAGTGTTCCTAAGCCCTGGAATGGTCCTGACACATTTTATGGGATCTCTTCCTTGCCACACCAGAGGAAGGTGAACCACCCCTTTTCCTCTTAGGGGAGATGCCAGAGCCCAAGTGCAGAGTGGCATCAGTTGCTGGATCTGAAGGCAACCGCCAATGAGACAAGGGCCTTGGTGCCGAAGCGGGCCTCATTGGCCTGCTTCAAAAGGTGCTGCTTCAACCGCAAGTCTCTTGTCCCCTGAATTCTCTCTGTGAATGACTCACAGATGGAGTACCTCTCTTTAATGTGTCTCTCACTGAGACTCACCGAGCACCTTGTGTAAGTGGTTGCTGTTGGGGATGGTCCCCCTATATGACAGACAGTGCTTGAAGTCTGGTGAGGGCATCACACAGGGCAGCCAGCTACTCTACTAACACTAAACTAACACAAACTAAAGCTAAGGTACTGCTATTACAGTGCACAAGAAAAAGTTCTCAGACAACTGAGAGCAAAATTGTGAGGTGAAGACACCACAGAGAGCTCCAATTCTAGCTGTGGGAGGTGAGAAGGAACTGAGGTGGGTCAGGGTGGTGCCACCCTTATCTGGCCAGAGGAGGGGTTATGGCAGCGGGTTATGAGCACCATCCTTACGGGTACTGCTAAGCAAAGTTCTCCAGCTCTGGTGCATGGGGCGCACACACACTCACATGGCATACACGGCTGCATCTATTCAAAGAAGAGCCTCTGTTTCCCACTGTGAGCTCCTACAGCGAGTGCACTTTAGTTCAGACCACTGGGGACACTTTACTGTCTTAGGGAACAATGCAATCCAGTAAGCATTTACAGTGAGGCAGAACAGCCTTTCAAAGCAAGGTATTCTTCATTAATTCACTGGAACAAAGCATGAGAAAGTCCTTAGGTCAGCAAGGAAAAGCCAAGTTGAAGACTTGTCCATATTGGAAGCTCAATGGCTTTACCATGCCATAATTCTCTGAGTCCATTTTTAGTCTCTCTGCCCTTTCTCTGTGTGTGCCCCTGCCAGAGATCCTGTGTCTCTCTCTGTCCCCTGAGTGTTCTCAGAAGCAGTCTGGGCACACCTCATCCCTTTTTTCTCCAAACTCAGCCATGCTGTGTCCAGCCTGCCCAGTCATTTCAGTGTTAATGCCCCAGTTGTTGGCTCTTTCGTTGTCTCTCTTGGGCCCTTCATTCGTATGGGTTGGTTCCAGCCAGCTCTTGAGAATGCATCTGGCCTCAACCCAGGCAGCATACATGTTCCAAACACCTAGCCCTTATCTACCTTGTCCCAGGAAGAAAATCAGCTCCCTCCCGCCTGGGGGACCCTAGGGATCTGGCACACTACAAAGTGGATTTGTATAGAATCATACATACAGCTCATAAAAATATGACCAGACATTCCCACATATGTGTCACCTCCACTGGAAAAGGCAGGGAAGCCTCAGGTCGCACCTGCTCTCCCTGAAACCACCAGTAGGCCTTCACCCACACAATGATATCAGTTTCCCAACAACTGCCCATATGCACCTCAGCATAACACTGCTCCTCTACACTCACTTTGAAGAAGCCCAATTAAATTCACACAGAAAAAAGTCTTTAACTTAGGGTATGACTATACAGCAGCTGGGAGAGGGTCTCACAGCCTGGGTAAAACAGCAGTACGGGCATTGTGGCACAAGCAGCAGCATAGGCTAGCCACCCAAGTGCAAGCCCGCCTAGCCCCCTGGGTTTGTACTCAGATAGCTAGCCGAAGCTGCTGCCCATGGCATAACATCCGCATTGCAATTTTTAGTGCATTAACCCAAGCATACCACCAAAACACCATAACACTCAAATCTACTCATAGATTGCTTATCACTACAACAAACTGCCTTTCCATTCCAGCATTCAGCCACCATACATGTATTCTCACACTCATGTGAGACCAACTTAACTCTGAAGGCTAGGTAGTAACAACAGAATATACGCTTTTGAAATAAGAGCTTCTCAGTAAAATACATCTTTCCGAAGATGAGGTTAGGGTTGTACATGTGTATGTGATTTTTGTCCTGGTATTACCTGTTCTCAGACACACAGGCATTGAAATGAAAGGAAGCTATATTTGTGTAACTGAGGTAAAAATTCAACCTTGATTTTGTACTTTGTTCTATAGTATTCTGAGTCATTTCTGTGAGGGCAGCTTTATAAGTATGCTGCTGTTTCCTTTGTTACTGGATTTGAGGTGTTTGAACTTCTTTCTATAGAAGGAGAAATTCAACACTCTTCACCACCTTTTTGTGTAAATGAGGGAATTTGTTTGACTGCCCTTGACTTTCTAGATGCCAAATTATATGCATATAGTGTATTAATTTGAATTGCTCAAAGATATTTCATTTGCTATGTGTTTAGAAAGTGCATTATATTTCTTGTGAGCTCTCCCATTCTGACTCATTCCATTCTCTAATCTATTTCTACACAGAACCTAGCAGTAATCAGAATAATCACCTTTGTTGTGGGTTGTGGTTATTGTTTCTTTTCTGCTATATTTTTAGAAACGTGTTTATGGGGCATATTATTATATATCTATGATATATATGCAATTCTTCATGAATTTAGCAACAGGAACATTTTTGTTGCTAAATTCTCAAATAAATATAGATAGACAGCAATGTGATCCAGGTTACTTCTTGGGGCTGCAACTAGGATGGATCAAGGCTGAACTGACACTAAGGCCTCTGAGCGACATGAGTTACACCGACATAAGCACTCACGCACAGACTGCTATGTCGGCAGGAGAGCTTCTCCCTCCATCTTAGCTGCTGGTATTCGCTGAGGTGGTTTCATTATGTCAACAGGAGAGCTCTCTCCAGTCAGCATAGAGCATTTTCACCAGACGCACTGCAACAGCGCGGCTGCATCGATACAAGTGCGCTGCTGCAGCAGTGTACGTGTACACATGTCCTAAATCTTTAGGGGTACAGCCATTGCTTGATGAAACCCAGGCTATAAACTTGATTCTACTTGAGCTAGGAATCACATCCTCAGCTCCAAGTGAAGATATAGCAACAGAGCAACTTCATTAGTTCAGCAAGCACATTTTCTGAAATAATATTTACTTACAGCAGATTTTTTTTTTAACTATGCCAGGTAAGGATGTTTTTACAGAAGAACCTGACCGTAAATAAGGGGCAGGGCCGGCTCCAGGCACCAGTGTTCCAAGCAGGTGCTTGGGGCGGCGGTCAGAAAGGGGCAGCAGTGTTTCCGTGGTGGCGGCAATTTGGCGGCAGCTTCTCTCTTCTGCCGTCCGCGGCGGTAATTCGGCGGCGCCATTTTTTTTCACTGCCTGGGGCGGCAAAAACGGTAGAGCTGGCCCTGATAAGTGGAGGGATCAATGTGGATACATACAGTAGAAATCGTTGTTTCTAGTGAACTGAAGCAGTATCTTACTTAGAAAAAACTTTGTCTTTTTAAAATGCTCTTCAGCTGTCACTAGTGCTAGGTCTCAAAGAGGCAAATTACAATGACCACCAGCATTATAAAAGACACATTTTCTTTGTTGGCCAAGGCAGAATTTTTTTGTAATAATGCCTGGTGAAAATCTCTCCAAACCAAAATCCATCTGTGAAATTATGGATACAGAGTTTTCTGTTGTCTTGAACAGTGCATGTTATACGCTGCTATTTGTTTGACTTCCTTTTGGGGGAAAGTTGCTCCAGATCAAATATGTCTGGCTGATATGCAGATATTTCATAACCTATGTATAGGTCCAAAGATTTGCTATTTGCAGATGTATTTGTGAAGTGTGGTACACTTGAGCTGTGTATAGAGCTGGGCAAATGTTTTTGGACAAACAGTTGGTTTGCATGAAAAATGTAGTTTTTGTTGACCCAGAATGATTCCTGAATTTGACACAAATTGGTCATATAGTTTTGGCTCAAAAACTGGGGGGCAGAGGAGGTGGTTTGGGGACTTATCTGGGATGTGGGAGACCAGGCTTCAATTCCTCCCACTGCCTGATGTGGAGTCACAATTTTTTTAAAAATCAGCTATTCACCCAGCTCCAGTTGTGTACAGCAGGTTGGAGGATAATGAACCTTTGGCTCAGTGTCTCCAGTTTAAATCCAGTTTCTGGCCCTCTGTTGGAGATTGTTGATCTTTGAACTCTTGTTAGGGCAGGGGCCAACTTACCATAATTATTTATTATTTGTGCTGCAGCAGCAGTGCCTTAGGGCCCCAGTCATGGATAAGGGTCACATTGTGCTAGGCACTGTGCAAACACAAAGAAAAGTAGACTATCCCGGCTCCAAAAAGCTTATAATCTAAGTAAAAGATGAAAGACAGGTAAGTAACACTGTCAAGTTTCCTTCCCCACTCTGAACTCTAGGGTACAGATGTGGGGACCTGCATGAAAGACCGCCTAAGCTTTTTCTTACCGGCTTAGGTTAAAAACTTCCCAAGGTACAGACTTTGCCTTGTCCTTGAACTCTATGCTGCCACCACCAAGCATGTTAAACAAAGAACAGGGAAAGAGCCCACTTGGAGACGTCTTCCCCCCAAATATCCCCCCAAGTCCTACACCCCCTTTCTTGGGGAAGGCTTGATAAAAATCCTCACCAATTTGTACAGGTGAACACAGACCCAAACCCTTGGATCTTAAGAACAATGAAAAATCAATCAGGTTCTTAAAAGAAGAATTTTAATTAAAGAAAAGGTAAAAGAATCACCTCTGTAAAATCAGAATGGTAAATACCTTACAGCGTAATCAGATTCAAAACATAGATAATCCCTCTAGGCAAAACCTTAACTTACAAAAAGACACAAAAACAGGAATATACATTCCATTCAGCACAGTGTATTTTACCAGCCATTAAACAAAAGGAAATCTAATGCATTTCTAGCTAGATTACTTACTAACTTTACAGAATTTCTGAGTCTGCATTCCTGATCTGTTCCCAGCAAAAGCATCACACAGACAGACAGACCCTTTGTTCCCCCCCACCTCCAGCTTTGAAAGTATCTTGTCTCCTCATTGGTCATTTTGGTCAGGTGCCAGCAAGGTTATCTTAGCTTCTTAACCCTTTACAGATGACAGGGTTCTGCCTCTGGACAGGAGGGATTTTATAGCACTGTACACAGAAAGGTGGTTACCCTTCCCTTTATTTTTATGACAACCACAGACAGAGGAGTGCAAAGAAACAAGTTTAGGTTTTATAGCTTTACGATTTAAATGACGAATTCCTTTTTTAAAATATACCTGTTTTTATCATGAACACATCTGTGTATCTGAAATATTTTGGATTATATGATGTATTTCCCTAATATTCAGCTTTGCCAACCCCAAGCAAGCATTCAAAAGTGTGAGGCAAGCTGTAAAAAAACACTTGAAAAAAAACTGGGAGGGGGAGGTTCTTTTTCTTTGTCTACTGGCTTTTGAGCATTCATGTTATACTTTCAGGCCTTTTTACTCCATTTACCATGCAAGGAGCTAAAAATGTTTTATAGATATTAAATAAATAAGCTTCACAATGTTCCAGAGAGGTAGAAACACTGAGCCAATGAGAGCTTCTGGGTGCTCAGCACTGTTGAAAATCGAGTCTTTTATTCAGGTGCCTAAATATGGACATAAAAGTACAGGCTCTTATTTTTTTTTAAAAAAAATCTTGGCTATTGTCATCATTTTACAGAGGGGGAGTGACAGAAGCACAAAGATGTTAAGTGACTTGCCAAAGGCCACATCGGAAGCTCATGGCACAGCCAGGAACATAAGCTAGATCTCCTGATTCCCATAAAACCAAAGTCCCCCTATATAAAGACCTGTTCCAAGAGGCAGACCTTTTTTACTAGAGAGCTGTACATTTCATTCCAGCTGAGCCCAAATAACCTGGAAGCTGTTCTTTAATGTGACTAAGAGCAAGGTAAGAAATAGTATATAATTTAATTTGATTTAATTTTTTTTCAAAATTTTTCCTGGAGTAGATGGGAGAATACTAGCAGAGAATGGAGCCCTTAGCGCCAAAGGGAATAAATAGCTCTAGGTGAAAACATTACTATAGCTAGTGTCTCTACTATCACAGAACAGCGCTAATAAAATACAGAAAGACTGTTTGTCATGCTTGTCAGGGAAACACATTTCCACATAAAGTATTGTTAGCAGAAGTGTGTATCAGTTGATTAGGTCAATTTTTTCTTGAGTTTGATATTAACACTTTTACAGTCTCTGCATAACCTAGCCATGGGTTCCTCTCCTTTGGCAGTTACGTAATTTCACACTTAGCAAATAAAATGCCCAAAATGTGTGTCACAAATTCAGCTGCAGCTGCTTTGCCATGATGATCAAAATAGCAAATTAAAATGCATAATGAGACAGCTTAGCCAAATTGCACTGGTATCTGCTCTGCTTCCTCCAGCTGTTGTGACTGACTTGCACAACTGAAATTTAGAAGAGAAAATTTGGGACTTTCACAGCGTTGTCCTTTTTGTGGCCTGTACATTAATGGGGGGAGGAGGAAGGGGAAAGGGACAGGAAGGAAAATGGCCTGTTGGGGCCAGAGAAAAGAACAAGGACAGAAGAGGAGTAAAAATGATGCCCCCATCTGTGTGCAAACAAACTGGGGAGGCAGAGGAGAATAACCCCAATACAGTAACATTGTCGTTATGTTCCTGAAAAATGCGACTTTAAGTGAAACGATGTTAAGCAAATCCAATTTCCCCATAAGAATTAATGTAACGGGGGGGAGGGGTCAGGTCAGCAGTGTAGCCAGGGGAGGAGCGGGGGGAGCGGCCGCTCCCCCTCTGAGCACAAGCGGCACCTTTTTAATTTATAGGCGCCTTTTTTAATTTTTACTCACCTGGCAGCGCCCTGGGTCTTTGGCGGCGGGGGCCTTGACGCGCTCCGGCTCCTTGGCGGCACTTCGGCGCCGGAGGCCTTCAGTGCCGCCGAGGACCCGGAGTGCCGCCCAGTGAGTACAAGCAGGTGGCACCTTTTTTTATGTCCGGCACCCCGGTTTGCTCCACGGAGCTACGCCACTGGGTTAGGTTCCCGGGAAATTTTTTTCACCAGACAAAAGACTATATTATATATATATATATATATATATATATATACACATATATATTATTATATTAGACAAAAGACTATATTATATATATATATATACACAGTATAAGTTTTAAACAAACAGTTTAATCCTGGTACACACCAATGATGATTGTGAAGCTTGGTTGAGGCGGTGAAGTCAGAGGGTGGGATATTGCCCAGGGAATGCCTTCCTGCTAAATGATGAACTAGCATTCGGCTGAGCCCTCGAGGGTTAACACACTGTTGTTAATGTAGCCTCACACTCTACAAGGCAGCACGAATGGAGGGAGGGGAGACAGCATGGCAGCCAGAGACAGAGATGCACACCCTGTGTGTGTGAGAGAGAGAGATGCGCATTGCCCCTTTAAGTACGCTGACCCCACTCTAAGCACGTTGCCTTTTTAAGTAGATCAGGAAGTTTCATAGATTCATAGATATTAAGTTGAAAGAGCAGCTGCAGCCAGCAAGCTTCCTCTGTCCTGAGCCCCGTCGTGTCCCCACCCTGCTCTATATGGAGAAGGGGTAAGCAGGGGGCAGGAGCAGAGGGGAGGGGGACACCCTGACATTAGCCTCCCTCTTCGCGCCCCTCCCCGCCGCACAGCAATCAGAGGGAGGCAGAGGGCAGGAGCAGCACATGGCAGTGGGGGGAGGGACAGCTGAACTGCCGGCAATTGATAGCCTGCTGGGCCACTGCTGCACAGGGAACTTAGGGGAATGGGGAGCTGATGGGTGGCTTCCGGTCCACCCTCGTTCCAAGCCCCAGCCAGCTAGCTGCAATAGGCTGCTCTTCCTGCAAGCAGTGGACAAAGCAGGCAGGTGCCAAACGACGTTATAAGGGAGCATTGTGCAACTTTAAATGAGCACGTTCCCTAATTGATCAGCGACGTAACAACAAAACAATGTTAACTGGGACGACTTTAAGTGAGGAGTTACTGTAATCAAGAGTAAAACTGGAGGAGGATATTGTTGCAGGTCATAATGGACTTCAGAGAGAACAAGTTGTACTCCAAGGTTAGGGTTGCCAACTTTCCATTCACACAAAACCGAACCCCTTTGCCCTGCTCCATGCCCCGCTCCTCCTCCGAGGCCCCACCTCTGCCCCACCCTTTCTCTGAGGCCACATCCCCACTCACTCCATTCCCTCCCACCCTGTCACTCACTCTCCACACCCTCACTCGCTCATTCATTTTCACCGGGCTGGCTCAGGGGGTTGGAGTGCAGGAGGGGGTGCAGCCTCTGGGGTGGGACTAGGGATGAGAGGTTTGGAGTGCAGGAGGGTGATCCAGGCTGGGAATGAGGGGTTTGCAGTGCGGGGGGGGGTCAAGTCTGGGGCAGGGAGTTGGGGTGAAGGAGGTGTATTGGGCTGCAGGCTCCAGGCGGCACTTACCTCAAGCAGCTCCCAGAAGCAGCAGCATGTTCCTTCTCTGGCTCCTGTGTGGAGGCACGGGCAGGCAGCTATGTGCACTGTCCCATCTGCAGGCATTGCCACTGCAGCTCCCATTGGCCATGGTTCCTGGGATCTGCAGAGCTGGCACTTGGGGTGGGGGCAGCATGTGAAGCCCCCTGGCTGCCCCTACGGGTAGGAGCTGGAGGGGGGACATGCCACTGCTTCCAGGAGCCGCGTGGAGCCACGGCAGGCAGGGAGCCTGCCTTAGACCCGCTGCACCACCAAACAGACTTTTAATGGCCTGGTTAGCGGTACTGACCGGAGCCCCCAGGGTCCCTTTTTGACCAGGTGTTCCGGTCGAAAACCGGACACTTGGCAACCCTATCCAAGGTCCACTGTGCTTCAGCAGCAGCAGCCTTGGGAACTACAAATTGTGGACTACGAACTGCAGCATGTTGGGACAGCTTCTTGATTCCTGGCAGGAAGGCCCCTCTGCCCTCCCAGCAGTAAGTTTCAGCACTTACTGAAGCTGGGAGCACGTAGCAGGGAAGCAGAGAAGAGTCTGCTGGACTGTAATCCTGTTCTATGTTTCTTTAAAGAATAAAGCCTTGTTCCTGGTGGTTTGTCTGAGCGGGCCTGGTCTGAGGTGAACACAAACTGACACACAACGCAGCACACACTGAGCAGCTGTGGGCCGTTTCCCAAAGTTGTGTAAAAAGCCACAAGGCTAGCGTTACCATATTTCAGGTTCCCAAAAAGAGGACACTGCCAGAGAGAGGGGGAGGGGAAGCTGGATCGGGGTACAGTTGGGGGTGCTGAAAGGAGTATTGGGGTGCTGCAGGGGTGGTGTGTACTGGAAAGGGTACCTGGAGGGTGCAGGAGAGGGTGTGTGTACTGGGAGAGGTATTTGGAGGTAGCTACAATGGGGGTACTCACTGGAGGTGGAGGGTGGTGTCGCTCCCTGTCACAGTGGCAGGGCAACTGGTGCAAGACCAGAGTGCAACCCGAGCTATTAGTGCCTCCCCGTGGGACCCTCCTCCCCAGGGCTGGGAGTCAGGGTCTGGGTGGGAGAGATCCAGCAGCTGCAATGACCGCTCTGCAAAAAACCTGGGGCATTTCCTGTTATTTGAAAAATCCACCCGGAGAGGGTGCACAAAACCAAAAAAGAGGCAATGTCCAGGAAAATCCGGACATATGGTAACTGTACATAAGGCAGACTTACCCTATCTTGCATAACCATGTGCACAGCTGCCTCAGTCCTGACCCCTTCCAGTGTCATTCTTACACCTAAGCCCCACTTATCTGTGAGACTCAATATAGTAGGCATGCGCAGAGCACACCTACCTCCACTAATACCCTAACCATTGGACAATGGGATTTTCTGGTATGGGGCTTTCTCAATATCTCCTCTTGTGGCTATTCCAGTGTGTATGAAATACTGAAATAATTTAAATATCCATTGGGTCAAAAAGAACGTGAGAATGACTCCACAATCCTGTGGTTAGGGCACTCAATGGACAGATGGGAGTCCCATGTTCAAATCTCCTCTCCACATCAGGCAGAGGGTGGGGAATTGAGCCAGGATCTCCCACAGGAGTTCTCCAGTCACTGGGCTAAATGTTATAAGAGGGCCTTTCTTCCTATTGCAATTTAGGCATGTGCCTATCTTGCAAGAAACAGCCTAGCTGCCTTAATCCATGAGAGGATTCATGGCTGTGAACCTCAAAGGGAGACAAACATTTCCCTTTGGCTTGGACTTAGGTTCTGAACTCCCTCAAAGAGGTGAGGCTTAAGACCAAGCCTTCTTCTTGGTTACCTTAGGAAGCTCCCTACTCAGCTTGCTGGCTTTTGTGGATCCTACTCTCAAAGGCCTATTTCTCTCCATGCACTGTATATGGAGCGTAGGCACCTAACTTGTGGTTTGTGGATTCCACTGGGTTGCATGGGGCCTAAAAGTTAGGCCTGGCAAAACTGAGCATTGCAGTGCCTAAATCACTTTGTGAATCAAGCCCTACGTGACCAATATTGGGTTTGCAGCCTTCCAACCCTCTCCTTTCAAAAAACACCTATCTAGTCATGACACCAGTTCATCTTAGAATGGACCCTTACATCACCAACGAGAAACCTCAATCTTAAAAAAGGAATGAGCCTTTCTTATCACTATGCCTGACAAACAATATAACAAAACATTGCAAGCTCATCACATCTTGACAACAGGTGCCAAATAGCATCAAGGCACTCCATACAATGTACTGGTTACCAGCATGCTTCTTAACAGGTGACCTGACAGACAGTGATTGATGCTGGATATGTGAGGTGACCAGTGTGACATTAGCAGTACACATACTATTGGCATCCCTGACTATGCTACCACTACATACCACCTCTTCCACGGTAAACTTCCCTGAAAATTGTCACATCTCAATTCTCACAAAACTAATAGTACTCGGATATTCCATTTCTTTTCAGATAAGTAGCTGACCACTGCCCTGTTATGTCTCCAATGTATTTGGTTATGTTTTTAGCAAAACCTATGTTGCCCACACATTGAAAACCTTTAGTCTCAGACTGCATTTTTTGAGGCGTTTATATGCCACATAAACAACAGCTGAGCAAGAAGTCTGCAGGGATTCACAGGACAACACAGAAAAGTCACCACACAAAATCAGTCTTTCTGGTGAACTAGCAATCTTTCTTGTGTGTCTATGAACTGAATCATGTCTGGAACACTCCGTTCCAGCATAGGTGTGTCATCAAATTCTCTGCCATTTCCGTAGCCTCTTCTCTGTCTTTCACTGAACTCGGTGGGAAATTTGAAACAAATATTATTAAAAGTGTATTTACACAGCACTTTTGTGAATGATCCCACAGACAGTGGGTCAAATAGCTGCTCTTATCAAATGCTTATAAGCCCTATATATTTGAGATGGTCAGAAAATGAAAACCCATTCTGCCCTAAGTTACATACACCTGATGCACTTCTGGTTATGTAATGTCCATCTCTTTTTGTTATGAATAGACTCAATATCCTTTGTATAATGTTGTAGCAATTAAGAAAAAATGACCGTAGAATGAGAAAGGGAAAAAAACATTCATCTAGTTCATCCCCCTGCCAGTGCATGATTGTTCCTTGCAATGTATTTTCTAATGCTGTGCCTTGATAAATGGTGTCTTCTATTGTGGCTTTTGTGCTACCATCATTCACTTCCTTTATTGAGGAAGACAAACGTGCTCACATTTTATTGGCATTTAATTTGTATCCGGCAAATGCTTGGAATAAATTTCCTCCTTTTCATGAGTTTCTGCTGCAAAGACTGCAGTGCAGGTGAATTGTTTCAGAGTTTAGTTTATTTGGTTTATTGCGTTCTTCATTTACCCTTTTCTCTTGCCTACGTTAAGCCCCATTTTCAAACCCTGCCACTGATTTCAGTGGGGCTAGGATTTCACCCCTTTGTTTTATTTGACTGCAATTCAACAAGATACTTATGCACGTGTCACTTTAAGCAGTCAAGTACTACCCACAAGCGTTAAGTTACCCTCATATTTAAGCACCTTGTTGAACTGGGGCCCCAATGTGCACCTGACTCCTCATTAAACCCCAGCCTGCAGTGCAGTAATTAATCATCTCTACTAACTTCCCCCATTTCTGACAGTTGTATTCATAATTGTGTATTTGAAATCAGAAGTACCTTAATAATGCTGTATTGCTCTATATCTTCCTGGGTACTGAAATAAAACTCATTTTGGAGGTTTTTATTGTTTATATGCAATTTTTGCACGTTTGCTCAATGCCCTCAGAGTCTTCAACTGATTCGATAGGTTGTTACCAATAATCTATCCAATTGTATAACCCCATTAGTGTCCTATCTGAGCACCGCAAAGTCTTTAATATATTTATCCTCACAACACCTTATTGAGGTAGGGAAGTGTTATTTGCCCCCATTTTACAGATGAGAAACTGAGGCACAAAACCCCAGATTTTAAAAGGGTTTAAATTGATTTCCGTGGGAATTAGGCCCCAAAATATCTTTACAAATTTGGCCCAAATACACAAAGGTCCAGATCAATGAAGGGACATATGCTGAGCACCGCAGTACAAAATTTTTAGGTACCTAGAAAATCATAGGAACAGCACTGAGATCCACAAAGCCTGAGTTAGGTGCAGAGGCTCCCTAAACAATGAATGGGGACTGATAGGTGGTATGGTATGCAATCCACAAAAGCCAGGGCACTAGGCAGGGGAGCTGCCTGGAGCTAGCCAATGGAAGATGCTAATGGTGGGGGGGTCCCTCCCCTCTCATGAAGATAGGCATCTAGGTCTAGGTTGCAAGGAGTCACCTAGTTCTGTTAGTGATGCAAGAACTGAAGGAAGATAAGCATGTAGGACCTGAAACAGAACAGCTGAAAGAGAGCAAGTAAGACCTCACTTATAACATTTAGCCTAGTGGATAGGATACTCATACAGCATGTGAGAGCCCCTGTTTCAGGTGTGGGAGAAGAAATTTGAAGAGGGATTTGCCACCTCTCAGCTAAGTACCATAGCCACTAGGCTATAGTCATTCTGACTTGTCCATTGGCTAATTTATATTTAATGAAGCACATGAAAATGGGTATGCTGGGTCAGACCAATGGTCCATCTAGCCCACTATCCTGTCTTCTGACAATGGCCAGAGCCAGATGGTATTGCTTCAGAGGGAATGAACAGAATAGTGTAGTTATCAGTTGATTCATCCCCTGTCGCCCAATGCCAGATTCTGACAGAGATTTAGAGACACCTGGAGCATGGGGTTATGTCCCTGACCATCTTGGCTAGTAGCCATTATAGACCTATCCCCCATGAACTTATCTAATTCTTTTATTAACCCAGTTATACTTTTGGCCTTCACAACATCCAGTGGCAATGAGTTCCACAGGTAGACTGTCGTTGTGGGAAGAAGTATTTCCTTATGTTTGTTTTAAATCTATTACCTATAATTTCATGGAGTGATCCCTGATTCTTTTGTTATATGAAAGGGGAAATAACACTTCCTTATTCACTTTCTTCACACCACCCATGACTGAGGCTAGTGTCCTCACCAGTCATTCCTTCCTCTCAAATATCAAATAACCTTTTAGTGTAACTCAACTCCTAGTTACTGTGGAGATTATTAAATGCGTAACTATTTAATAGTGTCCATTATCAACTTTTGATACTGTAGTCCGGATGGGCTGACAAATATCATCACCCTGCCTGCCTTCAGCCTGATGTCGCGAGACTGTATATTAGTGCAGTCTGCCCACATAGATAGAGCCAGTCAAAACTCAGGATTTACATTTTGTGAGAAATTTCAGAATCTTGAAGTTTGGTTTCATTCCAACTCAGAACAAAACCAAGTTTTCAGAAGTTTCTCATGAGCTAGAACATTTAAAAAAAAAAAGTTGTTTCAGAAACAAATCAACTCATGGTGTTTCTGAAACCAGATTTGTTCTTGGGGAGCAAGTGGTGGGGCTGCCGCAGAGCTATGAACCCTCAGCACCCAGGTAGTCTGCTTAGCTGAACTGCCCAGCAGCAGGGTTCTGCCAAGACCCTGCCTTTGACTCGGTGGAAGTTTGTCATACTGAACTTGTTTTTGCAAGAAATTCCAGGTTCAATGAGCTGGCATTTTCCAATGAAACAGTATTGTTGGAAAGTTTCTGATCACTCTATACACTGGTCAGATTGCAGGGATCAGGGCCTTAATCAATCATTTAAATAAGAAATATACATAAATAAAATAAATAACAGCTTGAAGATGGAAGTCATTTAGAGTTGCATGTTGTACCTTCTCCAAAGTACTGAAAGTGCTTTTGGCATTGCATGATAATATATGAATTTTATATACATCTCTCTACTGTAGTTATCAGTGATGATAGCACTCAAAGGATGTCCTGAAATACAGACAGCTGGGTTCGGGTTGTTTTATTTATTTAAACCAGGCTTATGTTCCATTTTTAAATTGTTGCTTTGCATGCACAATCCCCATCTTTCAATCGTAGCAGGTTGCTTTGCCAAAAATAGTCTCTAGAGCTTGATGATCTGTGACAAGAGAAAAGGTAGCAAAAACCAAAAAGAAACATTCATCTAAAGCCCATCTTCCCATGCTGCTCAGTGCTCAGGCTTCCTTTTCTAGATGTTATTTATTTATTTATTTGTTTGTTTGGGATCCCTTGCCACAGCTCAAATTTAAGAGCAAGCCTTGAGAAAAATCTCAAAATGCATCTGTACAGTATTTCAAATCATCCCATTTTTCAATAACTATTTTTCCACTAAAGGACGTTCCCACACACAAATAGCATGTCAGTTAGCCCTATCACAGAACAGTTTCCTCCCAACCCTCCAAATTATCTACTAATCTGTTGAGAATATTTTCGCCTAAATTTCTGATATTTACTTTTTCATTAGAACGACATTGGGCTATTATGATTTCTAAACCCATAAGAACATAATGGTCCTACTGGGTCAGACCAAGGGTCCGTCTAGCCCAGTATCCTGTCTTCCAACAGTAGCCAGTGCCAGGTGCCTCAGAGGGAATGAACAGAACAGGTAATCATCACGTGATCCATCACCTGTCGCTCATTCCCAGCTTCTGGCAAACAGAGACTAGGGACACCATTCCTGCCCATCCTGGCTAATAGCCATTGATGGCCCTATCCTTCATTAATTTGTCTAGTTCTTTTTTGAACCCTGTTACGGTCTTGGCCTTCACAACATCCTCTGGCAAGGAGTTCCACAGGTTGACTGTGTGTTGTGTGAAGAAATACTTCCTTTTATTTCTTTTAAACCTGCTGCCTATTAATTTCATTTGGTGTTCTTGTGTTATGTTCTTGTGTTTGGTTTCATCTGGTGTTCTAGTTCTTGTGTTATGAGCAGTAGTAAACAACACTTCCTTATCTACTTCTTGTGGTATGAGCAGTAGTAAACAACACTTCCTTATCTACTTTCTCTATACCAGTCATGCTTTTATCGACCTCAATCATATCTCCCCTTAGCCGTCTCTTTTCCAAGCTGAAAAGTCCCAGTCATATTAATCTCTCCTCATACAGATGCTTTTCCATACCCCTAATAATTTTTGCTGCTCTTTTCTGAATCTTTTCCAGTTCCAATATATCTTTTTTGAGATGGGGTGACCACAACTGCACACAGTATTCAAGATATGGGCGTACCATGGATTTATATTGAGGCGATATGATATTTTCTGTCCTATTATCTGTCCCTTTCTTAATTATTCGCTTTTTGACTGCCGCTGCACATTGAGTGGATGTTTTCAGAGACCTATCCACAATGACTCCAAAATCTCTTTCTTGAGTGGTAACAGCTAATTTAGACCCCATCATTTTATATGTATAGTTGGGATTATGCTTTCCAGTGTGCATTACTTTGCATTTATCAACATTAAATTTCATCTGCTATTTTGTTGCCCAATCACCCAGTTTTGAGAGATCCTTTTCAGATTACTAACATCTAAATATTCAAATACATTTCTTAGAGTTTTGCCCTATTCAGTTGTTTGCCAAAACCTAATGTGTCATCACTATAAATAAACACATTGGCACAGATTAAACTATTTGCCAAACAATTTTTTTTTAGTCTCCTGAAATGTCTCAAGACTTCAAAGGATGAAGTCTTTTTATAATATCTAAGTGCTATATGAGCTGGAAAACATGTCAAATACCAAGACCTAGCATCAAATTTCACAATCTTCTTTATCCAAATCCTACAGGAGAGTAAGAATACAGGATCCATTTGAACAAGGAAATAATCTTCTAGTCCAGACACTGTGTTGTTGCAGTACTCTCCTGATGTTCTTAAATCCCAGTGGAATGTCATGCTGTACCTGAAACATCAAGTGGCACTTCAAGTTTGTCATGTCCACCATACCAGACCTGGTGCTTGAGGCAGCAGTGAAGCAATACAGGACTGGATTTTCTGAATTGTTCAGCCCCCAGAAACTCCCACTGTTTTCCTCTGCTCCCAGTCACGCAAACTTTGACAACAATACTTTTGAAAGCTAAAGTTAACAGCAATGAGTCAAATTCTGCCCTCAGATCCAGTGAAGAATGCATGCATATTGGAGAGCAAGTTTTGCCCAGTATCTGAACTGCAGATTAAAGTTACAGTTTACAGGCTGCTAGCATTCGGAGACCACTATCTATCAGGTTGCCTAATATTGTTTTATTGTTTCTTGGTCCTCTTCCATCTCGCTTAGTGTATTCATCTGCTGTCTCTTGTCTTATACTTAGATGGAAGCTCTCTGAGGTAGGGACGATCCTTTTATTCTGTATTTATATAGCGCCTGGCGCAGTGGAGTCTTAGTCCATGATTTGGGCTTCTAGGCACAGGGATAATATAAATAATAAATAATAAAAGTAATTATTACTCCTACAATCATTCTCCTACTTGAGTAAAATGCAAATTCCATGTAATTAAAGGTAAAGAAAGTGCTTATAGACTTTGGGTGTTGCCCTCAGTGGGACATGGTCTAGACTAAGGAAATAGGTTGTATTTTAAAATGTGTTAGCTAGAGCACAGTAACTTACAATGTTTTTTAATATCATTTCGCAACTTTGGTAGGCAAAGACAGTGACACTTAAAACTGTTAGCTCACTGTGTAGAAATGATTCATTTTGCCACCTCATGGCATATTTGCTATATACTCACACACTGGCCTTTATGAAGGAAATTACCTCTCTATCTAGAGACTTTCCATGGATTTCAATAGACGTTAAATCAGGCTTTCAGACTATTGCATCAATTTTGAAAATATTTTTATTTCTTTGCTAAGTATTTTTACAGATTTTGAGATGTACTTGTCCCTTGCTCTCTTTCTCTGCCCATTAGTGCTGAGAGTTCTATAACTTCTGGCACATTCTAGCCATTCAGTTAGGGCCAGCTTTTTTCTAGTGAATGAGGCAAAAATACAAGCAACATACATTTTGTTTCAATTCCCAGTATCAGAAAAGTTACCTGGGCATGCTAATTTTATCATTTTAGTTGCAAATTCATTCATTAACTGCTCAAGTTTCTTGTTAACCTGTCCCAAATTTGTGACATTCTTGTTCTGTATTTATTTTTGCACCAAAATAAGTATATCAATGCATTTTACAGGTGGACCTACAAAATGCCAAAGCAATGCTATTTCTGCTTAGCTGTTATTACATTTAGTTCAACTAGCACATTTTCATATCTTGTGAGGTTTCATATCTTTCTGCTGTTGAAATGTGTGGTAGATTACTGACATCTATCCAAACTAAAGGAAAAGAGGCAGTGTTTTTTAGACCAACATAACTCTGTATAAAGTCTCAAAATGCTTTTCAACAGAGTAAAACTAATCAATACAAACAAAATTCCAAACAGAGGAGTTTTTTGTATGCTTTCTATGGTTACTTTTACAGAAACTACCAAGTCCAATTTTACACAGATCAAATTTTCAGCAGAACACAGCTGCTACTTACTGCATTTTCTATATTCTTTCACTTGGCTGCTTCTAGCTTAGGACTTGTTAGACACAGAATTCTTTCAAAGCTTTTTTTATTTTTTTTCAAGGCTTTGTAGCAAATTCAAAGTAGTTACTGCAAAACATCACTGTCAGGGCACTTGGTTCAAACCTGCATCATCTTTGTGTGGGTACTTGCATTCTTATAAGTAAAACTGGCCCTTACTAATGAAGCTGACTTTGACCGTTGAACAAACTCTAGTCTTTTGTTTAACTTTGTGTTGCTTCCCTATATCTCTATACCTTCCATTGAACCACTGACTCAAACACATTGACTATAGAAGTTTCTGCTTCTTAAAGGTATAGGCATCCAGAGCCCCAGGCTGCAACAGCAGCTGTATGTAAGCAACTTCAATGGAAATTGCTCACATGCAGCGTTTTCAGAATCTAGTCCACAGTACAGGCCCTGAATCGCTGCCAGCTATAAACAATACAAGCACATTACTAGAAATTTTATTACAGAACTTCCAGCATGAGTTTCTGTAATTGAAGCTCATAACTCTAAACCTGCATCTGAGACTTTGGAATGGAAATTATTTAGTTTTGATAAAAGGAAAACAGACAAAATGTATGGTCTCATATACTGTACAATGTCCCCAGACTACAAATGGGAGGAGCTTAAACTGTATGACATTCAGTTTAACTAGCTAGGCAGGTGCATGATATAAACAAAAGAAGTAAATAATACATAATACTTTTATACAGTGCCTTTCATCCTTAAGGGTCCTGGATTACTTTATAAACATCTAACATCTACATACTGTAGACAAGGATCACTCATTCCACCACTGAAAATGCAGCTATATCTAGGGTGAACATCATCAACTGTTTAAAACCTGCACGATGTGACAACGTGAGTGTCCTCTCCTTCTTTAGCTGGGTTACAGATAGGTGTGGTTTGAGAGAGGTGAGGCAGGAAGTGGAAGAAAGTGGTTTTCAGGGCCTGTGACCAGCTCTAGCGAAACTGGTATTGCTGTGTGAGGGCCCTGGCTGGATTAAAGGATTCTGGAATTTTAAGTTAACATGGTCTCAAAACATTAATTAATATGTATTTTAAGGTGCCACTCTGCATGCTAGAAATGAAGAATCTTACCCAAAAGAAACTGCAGGGTAATTTAGATGGGCAAAATAAACATGAATGATAGATCAGAGACAGGCAATGAATCCACTTAAGAAGCTAGCAGTGGTAAGACATTTTCTCAGGAGAAATGTGCCATGATTTCTGCATTCAGTTAAATTTCTTTGCATACAATTATTTTCCTGGAATTTCCATCTCATTTAATTTTGCAGATCTAGGCTCAAAATACTCTTGTGTATGAAGTGATTACATCTAACTTTGGTTCATTTTCTATTTTTCTTGCTGTACGTTTTTACTTTGTGTTTGTACATGATAGTGTTTTAGTAGCTTTAGCAAAAGATTAATTGACACTCTCTGGTACCTCTATGAAAAGTAAGTCATTTTTCCCTGGCTAACGAGCTAAGAGGATAAAGAAGGGAATAAAGGGAAATGTCCGAGAATCATCCCAACTCTCGTAAGAATGACAATTATATAAGGAAGTGAAATGTGTAGGTGTCTGGGGAAGTCTCAATGGTCAGTGGAGATGAAGACAATGAGGAGATTCTGGAACACAAAATTATCCTGATCTTAAAGCCCTCATACAGGCAAAGCTGCCACTGGAATCAACTGGAATTCTACCTCAATGACTTCAGAGTGTACCAAGTATGTGTAACAGCAGAAACATCTCAGCTCACAAAATAAAGAGTTAACTCTAAACCAGCTATAAAGGGCAGAAATATTCTCAAAAAGTCATGAGACCTGTTTTAAATTCCTGAGAATTTTTCTTAAACCCATAAATATAAGACTCCTTTTATTTATCTGTTGGTTTTCGAACCTTTAGGGTGCAAGTTGGTGCAGCTTTCCTCTGCAACACTGCCATCGTATCCTGGACCCCGAATGCCATTCTGGTGGCGTAAAAGAAACAGCAATGTAGTCCTGGAGAATAAAGTGCAAATATGTATTTGCACTGGAACCCCAAATCTAAGTTCTGCTCATAGAATCAAGGAACAGACTCAGGACTGATCTGCAGCCCAAGAATTATTATTATTTTTTAAACTGAAAGTTTTGAATAAAGAATATATTTGTAAAAAGTCACAATCATCTGTTGCTTCATCTGATCTCATGGACTTTGTATTTCTAGTTAAGAGTTGAAAGAAATATCTTCAGCAAACAATTTGTTTGCTAAATTTAGCCCCTCTTTTCTGTTTGCATGCAGATTTTCATACTTTTTCAGTAAGGAGAAAAAGTCAAAGGACTTAGAATAAATAGAAACTTTCAAAAAGCTTTTTAAGTATTGAAGTCTTACATAATTAACCAAGATATTGGAGGAAAAGGTAATAAATTATGTTGTGATGGCCTCATACATCACCTAGACCAAGATGTAAGAAGGGGTGGGGAGGCTGCCTTTCTGCACTGGCAGAAGCAGAGGAAGAAAAATAGCTGTCTGTGCTAGGAGAAGAACTGGAGGGTGAGGAACACTATCTGCCTGCTGTGGGCAGGAGGAAAAGGGTGGTTATTTCCTGCACTAGATATGTGCTACGTCTGTTGTGACCAGTATGTGTAAGCAGAGTATCCTGGTCTGCAACTCACTGAATCATTCTGAATCTGAGTCCATAGCACTGATTAGAAACCTTATTTTCCACACAGTTCTTTTTTCATTCTGATGCTTTTATGGTACTCTCTCCTCCAGGACAGTATTCTTAATGAGGTAATGATACATTAGCCAACTTCAGACAATCATGTTTTCAGTGTTTTTTTTTTTTTCTTTTTCTGAGAAACAAGCACTTCATGGGAGAGAGATGAACCAAGTGGTCTGGCACACTTTATACACTAGGCAGGATGAATATGAAGTAATTCCTTTCTTTGAAGCACATTGCCTAAGATAGCGTATGTCATTTGAATCCAATTTTAAAAGTAGAATGAATCAGTGCTGTGTTCTGAATATGCAGGATGCTGCAGGCTCAAATCTAGCACTGACCTGAAGCTATCTTTGGAATTGCACTGCTCTGGAGATTTTTTTAAAGCCCCCCCCCCCTTTTTTCTTTTTTTTTTTAAGTGATTTTGTGAGCAGACATTCACTTTTGAAGGTTAGAACATAATTTTTATCTTGTTTTATATATTTATTATTATTTACTTTCATTGTGTCTGCTGCCAACCTTCCAAATGGATGGTGTATTTAAAAGCAGAAAGCTGCCCTAGTTTATATCTTTTTTCTGTCTTCTACAGGTAAATTCTACAGGTCAGAACCCTCAAGACTGTTTTACTACCACAAATATATGGTACTGTTCCTGACAGCAACCCATTCACATTGACATTTAAATGGTACTAAATTAGACTCTTTAAAATGTCTTTGCTTTTATATACTCATTCAAACCTGTCAACTTTTTTCTATTCACTAAGAACATTACTAATTTAGGTCAGGATGTCTTGGATTCAAGAGACTGATCAGTTATGGCTGCAATTTTTGTGTGAGGGAAAAATACTGTAATATGATCACAAGGAGAATCTGGGAATAGAATATCAGTGTCAAGGGACATCCACCATGCTCTTTCACTGGTAGGTTCTTAAATCAGTTTTACTATTCTTGTTCTAACCAGAAAGCAAAGCTTTCAAAAGAAATGGAGAAATTTGTTGCTTTGATTGTTTTTCCTTGCTTTGCGCTTGTGCTCTCTCTCTCTCTCTCTCTCTCAAACACAATGCCACCTGTTTTACTTCCTTTACTGAAGGAGGATATGAGGTTGGTGTCTTAGGAGGATGAATTTAAAGAGATCTGTTTTCATGGTATGAAAACAAAAGGTTTACCTGGCAAAAGTTAGGGTATGTCTGCACTGCAAAGTTGTCGACAAAGCTTTTGTCTTTCACGGGTACTTAAAAAAGCCCCCCCCGTGAAAGACGAAAGTTTTGCCCATGCAAGTGGCAGTGTGAACGCAGCTTTGTCGGCATGAGCGCTCTCCTGCCGACAAAGCTAACGTCGTTCGTGGGGCTAGAAGTATTTTGTCAGCAAAAGTGCCGACAAAGTACCGACAAAGAGTGTTTACACACACTGACTTCTGGCGACAAGGCTGTGTCGACACAGTCTTGTCACTAAAAGCTGCGTGGTGTAGACAAAATATCATACTGTATGATAGTCACTTCTTTTGAAGTGTGTTGTGTTAAAGGAGACGTTAACTTCCTGGACCAAGACAGCTAAATAGATTATTTTACCCTCTTTTGTATTTGTAAGTAGGTGCTGAGGTTCTCAGTAGCAAATAGGAGTCTTGATTTACCATTAACAGTCTCCCATTAAGAAAAGGTAAACAATATTGATATGAAAGTCTTCAGCAAAGCAAGTAAGAGAAAGACAAAAACAAAGCCGAGGCAAAGCTTATAGGTCTAATGTGATGCATAGTAACACATTTGACATTTCACATATGAAGCTGCAGTAGCATTCATTCACCATAAAGGAAGAAGCACAATGACCAAATCTTCTTATCAGTATTATTTCTTCCACAAGGGGACATGGGAAAACCTATCTGGAAGATCTCAAAAGATATTCTCCACCCCCCTTCATTTTAAAGAAAATACTTGTTCATTTGTTCTGTGGATGTAGGAGGATACTATGTTTTTAAAATTAAACCAAAAATATTTTAGGAGAGCTGAATTAGAGAGGAAGATGTGTTGCCAACTACTTTAGTTTGAAAACATCTCCTCATACAGAAACTATTGTTTCTACAACTGCTGTTGCCACTCTAGCCTCAGCCACCCTCCCAAACATACATTTATAACAGGAAGAACAATTTCAGATTGATTCTACAGTATTACATAGCCATTTCCCAGTTTTCAATATCTACCAGCACTTACTCACATGCTTAACTGCTCTCAGGACAATTTTGTCCACAAGTTTGGCATTCTTTAATTTTATTTATTTTATTTAAATCTTGAGTCACAAATTGATATGGCTAATATTTAAACTAAACCACAATACTATGAATAATTTTCAACGCTGTTAATTAAAATAAGAGTTAGAATGTACAATTTCATATCAGTCTTGGGAAAATGGGGAAATTGCAGATTGTGCCTCTTTTATGCATATTTTCATCTTCAGAAACAAGTCTGATTTCTCTTCTAGTTTACACAAGAGGTAAAATTCTTCCCTAACCATACATCTCAAAAAAGAATTCGATAAGCTCATGGAGGATAGGTCCATCAATGGCTATTAGCCAGGATGGGCAGAGATGGTGTCTTTAGCCTCTGTTTGCCAGAAGCTGGGAATGAGCGATGGGATGGATCACGTGATGATTACCTGTTCTGTACATTCCCTCTGAAGCACCTGGCATTGGGCACTGTCAGCAAACAGGATACTGGGCTAGATGGACCATAGGTCTGACCCATTATGGCTGTTCTTCTCTCCACTGATTTTAAATTACACCTGGGTAACTGAGAACAGATTTTGACTTAAATTCTTTTTATGGCTTAAAGAAAAATAGTGCAGTAAAATCTAAACAAGTTTTTCTTTCTTTCTTTCTTTCTTTCTTTCTTTCTTTCTTTCTTTCTTTCTTTCTTTCTTTCTTTCTTTCTTTCTTTCTTTCTTTCTTTCTAAATTGATTGTTCTTACACCTGTCAACTGCAAAATCTTCTGTATTTTTAAACCTCAGGCCTCAACCAAAAATAAATAAATAAATACATAAATAAATAAATCCACTGTCATTAGCTGAAATAATCCTGCACCCTGAGTAAAGATATACTAAATGCATAGAGGAAAATAGTGTGTGCTGAGCAAAAAATTGAAATAAACAATGACTAGGAAGACTCCTCTCCTTTAGGAGGGCTAAACATCTCTCATGGAATATCATACAAAGTGGGATACTGTGGACCACAGTTGTTGGCATTGACTACTGTATGAACATTTAAAGATCTGACTCCCAGTGGGTGACATTGATGGAATTCATTTTTATGACTGCAGTATATGCCAAGATGCAGAAATTCACTAGGACTCATTTAATTTTTTCAAATATTGAAATTTTAAAAAAAGGGATGGATGGACATTTTTGATTCTATTCCTCAACCAGTTATATTCACAAGGCAAACCTTTTAGCCAGCAACAGAGTAGAATAGATATTTTCATTTCCAGAACAGCAGTCTGATTACTTCTGGCTCATTTCCACCGCTTGTCCTGTGGCTTTTAAAGTGAACGTGCTACATACTGAATAGCACTGTATAACCATCTCTGGTAGCCTAGGGTTACAAATTTTTAAAGCAGGCAACAGAGTGCACAATGTGGTTGCAACAATTTTAAAAAGTCTGATATTCTCCCATCTTAAAAAAAATATTTCAATATGAATCATTGTCCAAGGTTCTAAGAGTGACTAGTAATTTTGGATGCCTCAATTTTAGTTTTCTTAGCAAGACACACCATAAAGGGGCCTGATTTTCAGAAAGTACTGAACATCCTCCCTTGGAAGATCAAGCCCCTTTAAGGGGTGTTAAACCAGACAGTCAAATCTTTACAATCTTGAATTTTTTCTTTAAAATAGATTCTTTACTCATTTTTATTTTTGTAACTCACAGAAATGTAGGATTGGATGGGATCTCAAGGGGTCACCTAGTTTAGTCTCCTGCACAAAGGTAGGCCTAAGTATTATCTAGACTATCCCTGACAGGTATTTGTCTAAGGGTATGTCTACACTGGCAAGTTTCTGCACCACAAGTTATACCACTTTTATTAAAACACCGGAATTAAACCGCTGTTGTGTGTCCACACTGTGCTCTTTGTGACGCTGAGCGCATCCACATTAGTAGCTCTTGCAACAGCAAAGAGAGCAGTGCATTATCCCACTGGGCAACTGGCCACAGGGTGCTTTGGGAAGGGTTTGCCGATGCCGCATGTGGCAGGCACAGCATCACATGATGCAGGTTTCCCAATCGCATTGTTGATGGGCATCCTACTACATTGCCAGCTGCTTTCCAACTGAAGTGTGTGGGGGGAAGAGTGTGTGACAGGGAGAGTGTGTGTGTATGGATGGGGGGAGAGAGACAGTGTGTTTTGGGGGACAGAGAGTGTGTCGGCATGCTGTCTAGTAAGTTCAGACAGCAGCAAGAAGCAACCTGTCCTGATGCAGGAGGAGTGGGAAATCCCAACATTAGCCCCTGCCTCCCTCCCTGGGCCCTCTGCACAGCAATCTCTCTCTCTCACACCCACCCACACCTGCCTCTGTGTTCAACAGCACGCGCATTCGACATTAATAGTTTGCTTTGTGTCCTGGACCAGATCAGCACAGCACACAAGGGCTGTCAAAATGGTGCTTTGAAAGGGGAGGGGCACATGTTTCCAGGGCAGCCATGTTCAAAACAATGAGCAGAGCGGTCACTTGAGGCATCATTTGACAGCTCCGGAGGCCAGTTACAGTGCAGAATGCAATCAAGGGTCTACACTAGCAATAACGCGCTGGAGCCTCTGCGCAAATAGCCTTACAACTCTCGGAGAGGTGGGTTTTTTGCAGGGCTGCAACTGAGGCACTTCTGCGCGCAAAGTGGCTTGGCAGTGTGTACACGTCTGCAGTTTGAGCACAAAAAGCTGCTTTACTGCGCAGAAGCTTGCCAGTCTAGACAAGCCCGAACTTGTTTTAAAAAACTTCGAATGACAGAGATTCCACAGCCTTCCTAGGTAATTTGTTCCAGTGCTTAACTAACTTATAGTTAGGAAGTATTGCATAATGTCTAACCTAAATCTCCCTTGCTGCAATTTAAGACCATTACTTCTTTTCCTCTCCTCCATGGATAAGGAGATCAATTTATCAACCTCCTCTCTATAAACTTGAAGGCCTGAACTTACGTATTTGAAAATGTATTTAGTCTTTTCCAGGCTAAACAGCCCAGTTTTTTTCAGTCTTTCCTTGTAGGTCATGTTTCTAGACCTTTGTATTGCTCTCCTCTCGACATTCTCCAGTGTTGTGCCCAGAACTGGACGCAGTACTCCACTAGAGGCCTTATCAGTGCTAAGTGGATGGAAAAATTGCGTCTCGTGTCTTGCTTACACTATGGCTAATACATCCCAGAATAATGTTCAGTTTTTTTCCCAAAAATATTACATTATTGACTCACACAATATGAATATAATTCTATGAATTGAAATTCTTTACAAAGCTTGGTCTACCAAAGAACAAAATTAGCTGACTGATTCAGGTTGGATGAGTAGGCAAAGACTGACTAGCAAGTTTGACAAGGATGCTCCTTGACCATTGCTCTGAACCTGTAATATCATCTGACCAACCAGATGGCCTTTGAAGGGACAGTAATAGTGTGGCCTTTGATAGTAATATGGCCCATAATGTATGAAGCAGTATGGGGCACTCCGTGCCAGACAATCTCAGCCTCTCCCATTCAGATTGGGGGTGTCCCAAGTGAACTGATGGGTGAGAATTCTCAAAGGCATTTCTAAATTACATCACTAAGTTAAAAGAACTAGGTTCAGAATCAGTATTTTTCACAAGAAGGATCAATCCATTGTTTTTGATGTGTGGTTTTTCTTGTAACGAGAGCTGCTAATAATTTCATTTATATTTTTAAAGCTGATAACTTGGGTATTATTCTCCCTTTACCCAGTGTCTCAGTACTAGAGGCAATGCAGTCCTGAGATTAGTAGATTCTTCCCCTCTGTCTATGCAGATTAGTATATCTCATTGAATTGTATTCCCCTTTCTATCAGTCATTTATGTTTCATGATGCACTGTTTTGATTTTATTGGCATTTCAATTTAATTTGCCATGGCAAGGCCCTTAAAAATATTCATATTGACACTCACAGTTTTGGTACTGGAAACAAACTACTATGGGGTAGGGGAGAGGGCAAGGAAGCAGTAAAAGTGCTGGTTTAATTTATTGTCTAGTAAAAACTAAGAAGTTGATCTAGTTCATCCTAGATAAGTCAGTAAACATTTCTACTAAACACAAAAATGAAGCTTATGTTTTCCCTCCTTCCTCTTCTTTGTCTAAAAGTAGCAGTTTCCTAAACCTTTTGAAGTGATAAACGCCCATTTTTTCATGGTCTGTGTGTATAAAAACATCCTCACTGCATTTTCCACTTTTATGCATCAGATGAAGTGAGCTGTAGCTCACGGAAGCTTATGCTCAAATAAATTGGTTAGTCTCTAAGGTGCCACAAGTACTCCTTTTCTTTGTACTACTAAAACCCTGGTTTGTAATAGGGAAGCTGAACTGTTGCTAGTGCAATCATCCTGACATTTATCAATAGATTTTTACTTATCGTGCTAAAATACCATTAGGATTGTTATTTCTTTGTAATATATACTGTGCTGTGTTGTATTCCAGAATGTTTACAAGGATTGCAGGAATTTACTGCACAGCGTGAAGTGTAATTCCCACTTATATTAATGGAATGATGGTCACAATGAGAGGAGAATAGGCCTCTGAGTTTGCAACATGCAACAGTACCATGCGACCAAAAATACACTCTTTATTTGATGAATGCTCTCCTTATAATTACGTTGTCATAGTGATGCATTTTTAATAGCACTAATTCTTATGCCAGCAAAGTTCCAGAGCAGCAGCTCTTGACATTTTTTACAGTATTCCTTTATGTAAATTATAACTTTAACAAAGAAAAGCAATCCACGGTACAGAAGTACCAGTCTGTTAGCATCAGCAGAACTATAGCATTTGATCGAGTTAAATTAGGCCAAAGCATATTCTGACATATACAGTGACCAGAACATTATACAAAAACTTAGATGGCTTAGTCTTTAAACGTAGAAACTACATTGTCATTGATTATGATCTTTTAAAGTGTAAATGTTTAATGATTTAGGATCCTGAGCACTTAAGATGACATCTAATTAGGCAAAAAGACAGGTTAAATACCAGGAATTAGAATTTTTCAAATGTGTAGCTTCAGAATATTAATATGTGTGGGCAGAGCCCTCCAGCATCACTGAGCTTCAGGAGCTTCTACAAAAGCCCTTTGTAGTACTGAATGTTCAGAGCCAAGTTTACAATGGGCCAGGCATTCCCGAACCCTCAGCTACCTCAGTTCCTTCTATTAAACCTCAGAGTCCTAGAGAGCAATGGGGATGGTCAGCAGTTAGTGTGAATACGCTGACAGCCAACACTCTCAACGAACCACAGTTACTGCAACTCAGCCTTTCTTCTTAAAGATGATCTCTGCATATTCCCATTTGTCAGAGTCTAGTTACTATTACAAACCTCAAGAAGGTGGGCTGAGGAGTTCTAATTAAACAAAGATTGCTGTACTGCCCTCCTAAAGTGAGCATCAGGCCTAGATGCCATGTTGAGAAAGGTGCTGTGTAAACGTGTGAGCAGAACTGGTAGCAGCCCTGCAGCTTTCTAAGATGGAAACATAATAGAGGCAGGCCATTGATTCTGCCAGAACCCTAGCAAAGAAATGGTCAGATTTTCAGTTACAGCATAACCTGATCCACCTTGACATGCACTGAGTGGAACAGACATTCCCCTTACATTGAATACAGTGAAGGGAAGATCAGCCATCAAAGTATGCAACTCATTCACAGGCTCTCTGACTCTACTCTGTATGATTTGGAAATCAATCCAATTAACCATCTGGGTGTTAAGGATACATATATCCTAAATATCCATTTGGATATCAGTCTGAAAAAGGCTAGTGTACTAAGGACTCAGTCTTTTGTTGCAGTGTATTTAGTCTATTTAAGAAAAAAAATCAAATGATTTATCTTTATTTTCCTGTTGTCCAGACAGGTACTACATGTCTCCCTCCTTCTGGTAAAACCTAGATCTGCAGTAATTCAAGCATCTTCCACACCTGCAGCTCGCTGGTGGAAAGATGGTGGAGATTCATACAGGGCTCTTTTGTATTAGCATTAGTTCCCTCAGCATCTCTGTATGTATGAGATCTATATGTACGAGATCTGAAAAGATCTGGTTGTTATCCTTTTCTTGGAAATTCTTTTCAAATAAAACTTGACCAGCTTCATTCTGGTGTACAAAAAGAAAAGGAGTACTAGTGGCACCTTAGAGACTAACCAATTTATTTGAGCATAAGCTTTCGTGAGCTACAGCTCACTTCATCGAATGCATCCGATGAAGTGAGCTTTAGCTCATGAAAGCTTATGCTCAAATAAATTGGTTAGTCTCTAAGGTGCCACAAGTACTCCTTTTCTTTTTGCGAATACAGATTAACACGGCTGCTACTCTGAATTCTGGTGTACAAGCACTATACAGTAATATGGGACTTGCAACGCTTTAACTAAATTTAAACTAGCTACAGATGTGAGTGCATACACAGGATATTTTGCATTCTAGCATTCTGAAGCTTCAGTGGTCAATCCTTACAAAACTTTCACTCTTGGACACATGATGCTGGAAGCTCTTCCTTTTGGACAAATGCCATCCCTAGCAGGAGCAGCCATTACAGACACTGCAGAGTTTACAAGGCTGAAGCATATTTTCTAAAGAGTACATAAAATACAAAGACAAGAAAGAAATGAATACTTTGATACTTGCATACATTTCATTTTTGTTACGCGGGTTTGGGTTTGTGCCCACATGCAAACCACAATGCAAGAAGGGTAAGCTTAAGTAAGTATGGTAGGATAGCATTTTATAGTTTTCTAGGCCTTTTTTAAGGATACCCATGAACTAATTCTCCCCTTCTTGTTTTACTGGACTGTAAACATTTTAAATGTATTCTTTTCAAGTGTATCCCCAGCTAAAGTTCTTCTCACCAGCTGTTGACTTCCCATTCCCCTGGTGACTTCTATGTAATTTCCATTGTCTCTAGAATCACCTTGTTCCATTTACACTGGAGACACAGGCAAAACAACATTTCTTTGTTTATCGAGTCTGCCCCCACAACATATTTTAGGAACATTTTTCCTAAATGCATAACTCTTTACACACCACCTGTACATACATCACACAATGATATTCATGATCAGCACATCAGTTTTTAAATGATACTTTACTTATAGTACAATAATGGTGTATGCAATCAGCTGATTCAACTGCTTATTTTTGGGGTTCAGATCCCCCCTTTTCCTCTTGGGGTGTCTGGACCCTGATTGTCGCAAATGGTAATAGTAAAATTCAGAATCGCACAGGAAACTACTGGTCAAAATGCCAATAAGAGCAGTTGGGAGCAGTTAAAGGGCAATAATTAATGAATTAGTAATATACTGTATTTTGAACATATCAGGTGCTTCTTACAATATCAGAGAACTGCCACAGAGAGCTACCGAGAAATCAGAAGTGAGGAAAATACTATATTATGCCAGGTGAGTGACCACAGCAATGCTGATTACATCAGCTGTGTACTAGAGCAACAAGCTAGAGGAGTACATGGAGTCTCTTTCTATACAACAGTAACAAGCTGGAGTGAGATAAGCAATGTGAAGGATCTTTCACTGGCTTGAGCATATCTTTATGGATGCTGTTTTATTGTCTCCACAGAAAAGGCATTTATGAAGAGCTGGGATTGGAAAAGAGTGGTAGCAGTGACAACTGAACACTCTCCAGAGAAACTGACACAAAAGGGGAAGAAGAAGAATGTTTACCTACCACATGCTTGTGCTCCGAGAATGATACTCTGCATGATTGTCAGGCTGCTACTAGACTTCCATACGAAAGTGACATCAAGAAAACGTTATGGTCAGATTCTGCCTGGCCCTGTTTTGCTATGCAGCATGGAGGGAGGATGCAAGCATACTTCTTTCCACCCTTGTATGGCACATCTTAGTACTAGGAAAAATTGCAGTCCATGAATTCTGGGGAATAAGAGGGACTGCTCTATTCTAGTCACTATAGAGGGTGGGAAGATTAGGGTCCATTGCTCCAACCCCCTCCACTCACCCCTCTGCCCCAAGAGATAACAAAGCTGACTAGCTGCTCAGGGGAAGGAGAGAGAACTCCACCCCACAAAGATGTTTGGTGTGACCCGGTGGTGCCTAGGGCAGCCCTCATTGGACATGCTAAGGTCAGGGAAGGCTGCAAAAGGGAGAGAAGATACGCACAAGACTGCTGGGTAACACTGAAGTTAAACTTCCCAACCAGTCACAAACTGTGCTTCTGATCCCCACACTGGTCATCAAGAAAAGAAAAGAAAAAGAAAAAAGAAATAACACAGCCCTCTTTATTGCATTCCAGTTCCCAATCAGCTCCCAATCAGCACTTAGGTCCAGTACAGTGAAAAGTTATTTTAAAACTCTGTTCACCATACAAAATGTTTTTCTAACCCCAAAGGGCCAGCCACCTTGCCAGGTCAATATTAGGTTGGATCTTATCCAAAATACCATGCTGCCAGACAATCCTTTAGTGTCTAAAACTAAAGATTTATTATAAAGAAAAAAGAAAGAACAAGAAGAGAGTTGTTAAATGGCAACGCAATCACATTAATACAAAAACTTCATAGTCCATATACCAGGTTCTTGGCAGTATTGGTGAGTTTGCTGGCTTGAAAGTCCCTCTGGCGTACATCCACTTGGATGGGTCATTCAGTCCTTTGTACAGACCTTCAGTTTGTAGCAAAGTTCCTCCAGAGGTAAGAAGCAGAACTGAAGACAAGAAGTAGGACTGAAGACAAAATGGAGAAGATACAGCTGCCTTTTATAGTCTTTTGCCATGCATCATGTATTTTCTTTGTTCCAAATACAAGCTACCCAGCACATGGCCTGGAAGCCTAGAGTTGCCAGGTGTCTGGTTTTCGACTGGAACACCCACTCAAAAAGGGATCCCGGTGGCCCCAGTCAGCACCGCTGACTGCGCCGTTAAAAGTCCGGTTGGTGCGGGGCTGGCAGGCTCCCTACCTGGCTCCGTGTTGCTCCCCAGAAGCAGTGACACATCCCTGTGGCTCCTAGGCACTGCCCCCGCCCTGAGAGCCAGTTCTGCAGCTCCCATTGGCCGCCTAAGAGCCAAGGGACATACCGGCCACTTCTGGGAGCTGCCTGAGGTAAGCACCACCCGCAGCCCGCACCCCCACCCACACCCCAACCCCCTGTCCCAACCCTGAGCCCCCTCTCACACCCAAACTCCCACCCAGAGCCCGCACCCCACACCTGCTCCTGCACCCAACCCCCTGCCTCAGCCCCGAGTCCCCTTCTACACCCAAACTCCCTCCTGGAGCTTGCACCCCCCCACATTCCCCAACCCCCTGCCCCAGCTCGGAGCCCCCTCCCACACTCCAAACCCATTGGCCCTAGCCCAGAGCCCCCTCCTATACCCCAAACCGCACATTCTTGGCCCCATCCCAGAGCCTGCACCCCCAGCCAGAGCCCTCACCCACTCCTGCACCCCAACCCCTGCCCCAGCTTGGAACTCCCTCGCGCATTCCAAACCCCTTGGCACAAGCCCCACCCCAGAGCCCTCATCTCCAGTTGGAGCTCTCACCTCCCCTCCCCAATCCCCTGCCCCATCCCTGAGCCCCCTCCCACACTCTGAACGCCTCATTTCTGGCCCCATCCTGGAGCTCGCTAGAGTCCTCACCCCCTCCTGCACCTCAACTTCCTGCCCCAGCCCCAGCCCGGTGAAAATGAGCGAGTGAGGGTGTGGGAGAGCAAGCGACAGAGGGAAGGGGGATGGAGTGAGTGGGGGCAAGGCTCAGAGAAGGGGTGGGGCAGAGGCAGGGCCTTGGAGAAGTAGTGGGGAAGGGGTGGGGCAAGGGTGTTCGGTTTTGTGCGATTAGAAAGTTGGCAACCCTATGGAAGCCTTAGAGTTAGCAAGGCATGCAGGGGCATGCCTATGAACAGGAGTCATAAGGTGTAGCCCCTGACCCTTTCAATGAGTACACTGTATAGTTTATTTCCCTTGATGGGCCATAAAGCAGGCTGGGCAGTGCTGACACCAGTCTGTCTGAGGGTGTCACCCAGATGCACAGCAGAAGTTTGGAAATACAGATATACCCTATATATCTATAAGTCGTAATACAAAGGTGATACAAACATATAAAAAAGATGATCAGACTTGGCAAATTATAACACTTCTGCAGATACCTCACATGGGATATCTGGCACGATTCATTGCAATTTTATAATATTGGTATCAGCAATATCATAAAGTGTCCCACATATTCCATACAGTGTCACACATGGTAGTGAGCAAACCACCTCTACAGACCTGGGAATTCTGAGAAACACACTGCGTCCCCTGTTCCTTGTGGGGTGGTGCAGTTATACCCTCCCCTGGACGCAGTGCTGTACCTAAATGGTATAATCACATCTTCATGTTGCATGATTGTGCATTACAATACCCTTTAGTTCCATGATCATATACTAGTTCTCAAATACAACACTTCATGCATTTCTTTCCTAAAGCCTTACTTACGTGTGTAGCATCTTGCTATCTGTTTTTAATTGCATCAATCCTGTCATCTTGCAGGATTTGCATCCCCATATGTAATCCAAGGTGATTATGGAAAGTTTTGGGTAAGATGTATAGATGATTATTCATACCAAACCTCCAAATTATTTGAGGTTTACAAATCAGAGTCTTAAATCCACCTCTTCTGACAGGCTAACAAACCTGCTGAAAAGCACTGAAATTGACAGCATGCATGGTGATGCCTACTGCAAAAGGTTTGTGTCATATCAACATTCTGAAGCCTTTTTATAATTTGTCACCATGAGTGTCAACTGACCTGGGACAAGTACTGCATATTGTCACCCAAACGAGTGAGTGACTCCTTCAGCACAGGGATTTTTTATAGGAAGGGCAACATGTTGACATTAGTACGGCAGCTGCCACCATGAAAACTGAGCTGATAAAAAGAAATAGATCAGTGAGCAATGTTTAGTTCCTTGGCCTTCAAAGCACAATTATAGTGTTCATAAAAGCATGAAAAGTCTAATAATTCACTTGGGATTTGTGACTTTGCTGCTTTCAATGGTAAAAATTGTCCAGCTGGCATAATACCCACTAAACTGTCCAGCAAACATTCCTATTAGCTGTACATTTTATTTAAAAAGTAATATCTGGCCCTGACTCAAATGTAACATCATGTAACAGAAACTCTGCTCTAAACAAATACAAATTTAGAAAATACATTCAGTCACTGTAGGTCTCAGCACTGTGTTGATATAAAACTTTGTTGTGCAGCATCAAATTAATGTCAAATAATAAACTGGCTGTGTAGATAGGTGTGTTTTCTGGATAAAAAGGAGAAAGGTATAAAAAAGATAAAGACAAAAACCCAGTACTTTAAGCAATTTATTTGTAACCATAGCCTCAGGCTTTTTTCTGATTCTTTTCAAGTTGCAATAAAAATTGCATGAAATATTTAAAATGTGAATAGGCAAGTTTACTTACTGTTTCCTGGATGCCAGCGCACTGCATTTAAATATGCATTACAGTAATGGAAGAGAAATTCATGCTCGGATCGGAGAGTTTTCCCTTGAAGCAAGGGCATCAGATCATGTCCATCAATAATTCTGAATAAGAAAGCATTTCAAAGTCAGGGAGAAAAACCCAAGCCTTTCCTGGCTGAGAAAAAACTAACTATGCATTTCCATATCTTAATAGACAGTGCTAATGCCATTCCACCATGAAGGCTGGAGTGTTAGTGCTCGCCTTCTTTTCATGATTTGAAGGGACACAACAAATTGGTGAATTTGGAGCAAAACCTGCCGGCATTTTTTCTCCTTGAGTTCTACATTATTCACAGGAACGTTAATTTTGCATTTTGCGGATAGTTGGCTTCCCCCATCCCATTCTCTCTATTTTTGGTCTGGGGACAGTCAAACAGTCTGTGAGTAAATTTCTGGAACTTGGGCCTCTAGATACACAAACACGTATCGCCATTAATGCTGCTTAAAAGAGTAGCTTTGCTGTGGTAGCTGTGGGACAGGTAAGTGAAATCTTCATCGTATACCATTGGCTCTTCCCTAGCTTTCATGGCTAGGGACATTCATTAAAGTAACCTCAGGGACACTACTTGAATGTATTCTATATGGTGAACTAAACATGAATGCAATGATTTCAAAGTTGAAATGAATTATTTTCAGAATATGTGTTAAGGGATGAACTGCATGGTCACCAAATAAAAAAAGTCCTCTAACAGCTGCTGGACATATTTGATCATGCTTTGAAGGAATCTATCCATTTAGATGGAAAAGGAGTTATATAATCAGCAAAACATGACTGTTTCCATTCATTAAGCTATCAAGTAGCTAGAATGAACTTACAGGAAAAAAATAATCACAATCCATGGTTTTGGCATGGTGTGAATTACAAGTTTTACAACAGTTTTTAGAAGAGATTAATTCACACACTTACATAGATCAGCAAGGCTATTATTCTTTCAGCTTTTTGAAAGACATCGTGTAAAAACAGTTTTTTAAAACAGTCGAACTTTTAAGCTTCTATGTAAATTTTAATTATTATGTAATTCCCTGTTATTACAACCAATGCTTGAAAAAACTGCCAGGTAATTACTAGTTGGGAAATTAAAGCTACTGGCTTGAAACTGATTAGAAAAGTTTGGAAATCATAGACCACCACCATGGTGAGCTCAGTACTCACCCCCAGCTAATGAGCAGGGAGAAGATACTGGGACTCCTACCACAATGTTGTCCCTCGCCTCCACTTGCGGTTCCATTTTGATATCACTCCCTTGCTAGGAAGTGTCCGATAAAATTAGAAACTCCTTTCCTACCCCCTAGGATCCTCCAGTCTGATTCATGGAATCAGAATCACACAATAGCTGATTGAGATAGGAGCAGAGGTAGGCTGGAACAGGGGCTGACTATCACAGAGACAGACACAGGCTGCAGGACCTTTTCATACCCCTGCGCGACAGAAGTTTTGCCAACATAAATGCTAGTGTAGACATGGCCTCAGAGGGAACCCAGGGATGACTCATCAAATGTAGGCAGACTCAGAGGTAACTCATTGCACATGGGTGAAAATCTCCTTATTCGATTCCTTTTCTATTTATTGGCTGCTGCAAGGATGAGGATAGGAGAAGAAGGTGCCTCTGCTACCCTCCCCTTCCAGCCTCTTTGATAAGGATGTGTGTTTCTTTTCTACTTAATCCCTTTTCTACTTAATCCCCCAGGACCTGCTGCCTACAGTCAGAAGGGGGTGCTCTCTGCTATCTTTCCCCTCCTAGAACCTCATTTTTTGGGTCTTCCTCTCTGACGAGTAGCCTCCCCCAGATCGAAACCTATTTGTTGGCTTTTTTTGCTGGAGAGAATTCAGAGGGCTGCTGGTGAGTGATCCAGCCCCTGGGGTGCTTCATGCTAGTCACAATAACATGTTCTGAGCTATTGTGGAGCAGGAATTATGGCATATAGTTCTTTCCACTCCTCCTCACCTGAAAGGATTGTGGTGGCAACAAAGCAATTTGATGGCAGAGGTTAAAGCAGAGAAACTGGTGTGGGGGCATCACATGAAAAGAGGAAAAACAAAACAAAACAACATTCCTAGGGGCTTAGTGTCCACTCAGAGAGCATGAGATTAATGTTCATAAAATTTGCACACATCAAGACCACAAAGGATCTGACAGAGTGATTGTTTGTAATGGATGTCCCAGGGCAAGCCTGTAATTTTTCATATCCTATACCTGTCTTGTCTGTTCCTACAAGCACACAATAAATCATCAGCAGCAGAGTGTCTCTTCACTTCAGCTGTGAAGAAATACCAGTCTGGCGTATCAGCTGGTGCTCATTTTTTCCATGCAAAATTAAAAAGTGACCCTGCTTTATTGAACTCAGAGTAGCTTGAATATTCTAACAACATATGATGAACCAATTCTGCAGCTATCTAATTTGAGTTTTAATGGCAGTTAAAAATAGTCACTTCATAAAGTAGTTCTGGATGCCACTTGTGATGTTCCTTCCTATTTTTCCTTTGAAAGTCATAATTAATTTTGAACATCATTTCACTGAGAGTGTCAGATAAACTGTTTAAATTAATACTAATAAACTCCAAACAATCTCAGATGGCTAAAATGTTTTGGGCTGCATGACTGTTCAGGTGCATACAGGGAAATATGCCCCTTCAGAAAGCCAGCTTGGCCTTGAGTTTAGATGCACAGGGGTTGAGGTGCTACAAGTCAACCAGCCGGGGCAGGTAGGGGAGAATAACTGGGGACAGGTGGGGAATAAACAGAGATTTTAATCTGCCCCCTCAACACACCAGGCAACAGAACTCATAACAGAGCTCATTTGGCATGTTGTCAGAGTATTAATTTATTTGTGCTATAGGCCAGCAGCAAATTACTTTCCCTGAGGAGCAAAGGGAGAGCAGGGAATTGTGACTCCCAGAACTACATTTCCTTCTTTGGGATTGTCTTGAGACAATGTGCTTCTCCTTAGAAAAGGCCATGCCCTCGTGACACAATCTAGCCCAGAACTTTAGTACAGCAGACATTCACACTTGATCTTGGAAACCAAATTTTGCAGTTTCCCAAAAACGTTTCCTCATTTTGCTCTGGAATTCTGCAGCAGGATATTTGCATTGATTAGGTTCATGGCAATGAATGATCTTAGAAATGGCTATCAATTTATTATGTGTGATTTCAATAAGCAAAGGTTCATTTTAAGAGTCCGAGAAGAAAATGTGGGGTCAAACCCTGGCCCCTTTGGAATCACAGGCAAAACTCCCATTGATTTCAAAAGGGATAGGATTTCCTGCAGTTTAAAGCAATTTATATATTTGGATCCATATTCTGCCACCCTTATCCATTCTGAATAGTACCTTATTCTTATAAGCGTCCCATTTGGCCTATAATAAATAATCATAAGTTCTGCTTGGTGTATTAACTCTGAATTACTTTGTCTTATTTTGATTTATTTTATTATGTGTATTTATTATCTTGCCTAGGACCTCCAAGGAGGTACAGAAGGAAAGCTGCATTGCGTTTAGTTAAGCAGGTGCACATTTCTCATTTTACCAAAATGAGCACCAGAAGACAGACCGGTATTTCTCCAGAACTTCAAGAAGAGCCTCTTCACTGTAATGATTTACTGAGTGTATTTAGGAAAGGACACAACAGCTTTGGAACTGTATATTAGCACCTATGAACTGATCAAAAGAAAGGCAGGAACACAAACTAATTAAATCTACCTCTTGTAACCAAGAAGGGAAATTAGAACATACTATTTTCAACGTTACAGAGAAGTTGGATGAGCAAAATATTTGGCAGCCTTGAAGTCTAATGTGCCCTAGAAGTGACAGCCAGGGTATATGTTCTTTCACACCTTGACCCAGGACAGCATTAGTGGCCACTGGATCACAAAGAAGTTACAGGATGGTGGGAGATTTTCATGTAAGATATTTAAATTTCTGTTATCATATCTTTCACAATACCTTGTGTCACAGTAATTGGGCGAGATAAGACTTAGGGCCCCTTTTTATCTCTCTCAGGTGAGAGGCTTTGCTTCCTGCACCTCACTCTGGGTGGAACCACATAGTCCAATAACCCTTAGACTAGATCTGTGGCCCACAGCCTCCCTGTCTTCCAACGGTGTTAACCAGACAGGCCCAACTGAGTTTGGCACCCGTAAGCCTTTTCCAGTGGGAGCCTGAGACAGTGGCTGATTAATGACTTGAAAACAGCTTCTTCAAAACAAAGTATTATTTATTCTTTCACCCAAAGGTACATAGCACACTGAGCAAAGGGTAAAAACAGTGAAGGTCGGTCTCTCTATATTTTTCCCCCTTTACCAACCCTTAATCTTTCTTTCTTTCTGTAAATTCTCTTCATCCCACCTAACCCCTATCTCTGGCTGGGAGATGCAGATTGTCCTGATCACAACATGCTTTCTTCATCTCTGTGTGTCTCCTTGCATGCCTGTCAGTTCTCATTGACACTCTCTGGGCAGCCCCCTTTAGCTCACCCAACCCCCCTCCCTTTTCAAGGCCTGGGTTCCTGTAAAGTTTAGCATCTCCCTTTGATCCTCAGCTTATCCTTGGAAAAGTAAACCATTCTTAGCCTGGGTGGAGACAGGGAAGGGGTATTCTCCAATAAACAGCTTTTCCATTGTTTGCTACATGACTCTTGTCTCTCTCATTGTTGTAGCTTTCTTGCTTGGTTCCTTTAACAATCCATTTTGATCTAACTTGATAGCAAGTGACCCAGCATAAACAAACACACAGAGTCATACACCATATTAATAAAAATAATACAGATATTTCCCAGTTCTCCACATCACTCCAGCCTTGTAAGTTAATGACCCTAAGCAGAAGCTACTCAAGACAATCTGCTATCCTAGGCAAAACTTCAGTGTGCCTCCCCCTCATAGACCGAGGGCCAAATTTGAATGAGAGTAGTTGTAACCTGGCTCATTAGGTCACAGCGCCACTCAGATTTGGCCCATTTGCCCTTCCATCATGATAGAGGGGGAGCCAGCCCAAATCTGCTGCCCTACACAGCTGCCCAGATATCTCCAATCTGGGCAGCAGCCTAGTTTGCCTATAGCTAAAGCACCCTCTGACCCTAGAGTATTTTAAGCAAGGCTGTAAAAACCTTTGTACTGTTTTTTGCTATATGTGGTAAACTTTTTCCAAGACTTCAATATCTATAAATAAAGCAATAGTTATCAGACACAGAATGACTCAAGTCCTATATTCAGCAAAGTCCAGGACATCAAAGTTAGCGAAGTAAGTTTTTGTCTCTAAGAGTTAGCAACACAAAATAATATGTGCATTCAGGACTATCTTTACATCTCCAAATGAAGGGGCACTGTATTTACACAAGTGCAGTTCCTGAGGTATAAGGGGAAGTCTGACTGAACCATAACGACAGGCTGAAGTATGGAAGGAGCACATGGATAAAGAGAGGATTGTAACTTCCACTGGTCAAGTAAGAGTAAAAGATACAAGAACCCAATTCTTCTGTCTTTGGAGGAGAAGGAGTTTTGACACTGACTTCAATGGAAGCAGGATTTAGCTCAGATGCAACAGACCTTTATTGCATACACATCTCCTTGTCACACATAGATGAGTATTTGGAACAGTGACCTGAAAAAGAGATTACAAGAGAATGGAAAACCCATCTGGTAACTCCCTCCTGAAACTCAATGGAGCATGTAATTGGTTTAAGGCTTAGCATGTGTGTAAATGTTTGAAGAATCAGAGCTTTTATGTAAAAGTTTATATGATGTATCCTCCTATGTACTGTATGTCCAGTCCCTGTGTAAACCTAGGTGTTAAAGTAATGGAGAGCATGTGGAAGAGCAGTTGTCCTTCTTCTGGTAAAAGCAGGAGGAAAGTTCTCCTCCATTCCCTCTCCTGGACTTGGGGAAGATGAGCTCCTGTTCCTCCTGCATAGTCGCTGGCTAGTAAAATAATGACACATGAGACCAGGGAATCCGAAGCGGGAGCAGCAGCAGGAGCTGATGCCTGGTTGGGGAGTTTGTGGGACTCTAAAAGCCTTCTTGCCATTAGGTGAACAGCACTGGAATCTGATAAGAAAAATAGAATGGTCCTAGCTGTCCACTGCTGCTTCTCCTTATACTTCAGAGGAGGGAACAAGAAGAGCCTCCAACTCTCCATCCTGACCACGAGAAAAGAAGGACCCTGCCACCAACTGATGACATCCCTTTGCAGATTCTGGAAAAAAGCAGAAAGGTTCTGTCTGTTCCATTGTCCCTCTGGGCACTCCCTACTGGGGAGATAAATTGGGAGCTCAAGATTATCCTCCTACAGGGCCTTGAGCTCTGTATGCCCACATGCAAAAACCTACATACCCACTTGTTTGCTGGCTACGGGCCTATCTGGGGACATGGATGCCTTTTAGATACACTTATTCCCTTGTTCCTATTGTTTTCCATATGCCATGTTGCATCATAGAAGATGATGTAATGTCACTTCACTACTTGATGTCAATATAGGGAACAAGGATCAGAGAGACCTGAGTAGTTACAAGAGGAATAGGTGCTTTATTCAGACAATGCTGAAATGAAATAAGAGTCCACGCTACTCCTGGATGTAATGAGACCTGCAACATTAACCCTCTAAATGTTTGCCTGCACACCAGTGATGACATACAGCTACCAAAACAGGTAAGCTCCCCTCACATTTTTATCTACTTTAACCACTGTTTAAACCCCACTAAATTGCTTGCCTCAGTGATTTTTCTTAGAGGAAGATTACTGGTGTAAAAACAGAATAACTCCATAAAAGTCAATGCTTTACAGTGACTTAACTCAGATCAGAATATGCTCCATACAAGTGACCTTCATGTATTTGCAATACTCTGCATGAGGGCTATTTCCTTTTATCTGTTCTAAAATTTCTGCTGATCCACTTAATTTCTTTGAATGCCCCATTGGTCTCACACTATAAAACTGCAGGAAGAGGAACTTTCTTACAGAGCTACTCATTATTTTGTATGATTTTTCAAAATGTTTTGTAAAGGATAAGGGAGGTGACGGTTTAAAGGCAAAGAGTAGGAGGATGATCTAGAATATGGAACCTGATCCTGCACCCATTGAATAACACCTAGTTCTTTTACAGAACTTTCCATCCATAGATCTCAAAGCACTTTACAAAGGAGGTCACACTACCTCCAAGGACAAAGCACCCATTGATATCAGTGGTGCAGGATTAGTCTATAGGGTTGTGGAGAGCCTGGAACTAGGACTCTCCAAAGGATCACCCAAGAGGAGATGGAAATTAATTACATGAACTAGTTCAGAAAAGGCACTCCAAAAGATTTTGTTGTCTTCATGTACAACATGGCTATAAAATGTACCACAAGAGTGCTATGAAAAAGACATTTTACTATTGTAGACAATGATAAAATAATGAAATTTCAAATCCATGCTTCTCTCCCACTAAATACAGACCTAAAAGATAGCAAAGAGAAGAAAATGTCCATGAAAAATACTGTGTAGAATACAAGAAACTGTATACCATACCTGTCTTTGGGTAATGGTATCCCTGCAAGTTTAACCACTGTAGGGAATATATCCATGTTACTTGTGGGCTCATCAATATGGACACCTGCCTGTACCACTCCTGGCCAGTGAAGAAGACCAGGCACACGAATACCTCCTTCCCAGTTTGTAGCCTTTCCACCTGAAAGAGTTAACATGGCTTTTAGCAGAAAGCAATTTCTCCTTCAGAAATGCCATTTAAACACCATCATTTTGTTTCCTCTTTACATGCCACCCTCACAAACTGGTTATTTTATTTGCACTAAATGTACTATTCCTTTACTCAGCTGATTTTTTCCCTTAGGTTCACTGACACTAACATAATAATACTGGCTAAAATAAATCAGACACTGTTTTATATATATATATATATATACACAAATATATATTTATATAGTTATATAGTTAGAATTATAAACTCAGGACAGACAGCTACAAGGAGGGGATAGAAAACAGTCCCAGAAGCCCAGATAGCTCTCCTCCCTATCAACTGAGGAGGGGTGACTACAGGTCAATCAGGTTCACCTGAGAAGACGGTTACCAGAAATCAATTAGGATCAGCTGGGAGGGAATTAATGAGATGTGATTGACACAAATCCATATGGAAAAGGTATCAAATATTGTAATTAATTGCTTACATAGTACCATGGATAGGCACAGTGCTCCAAAGTGTTTTATAAATGAATATATGAACTTGGAAAAAGTTCCTGACCAAAAGAGTTTCAGTCCTGCTCTCATTGAAGACTGTGGCAAAGCTCTCAAATGACATGTGGGTTTTCAGGAGTGATTTGGTGGGTGTTGATTGAGAGCAGACAGATCAACCCATGTCCTCAGAATAGTGTGTTTACTGAAATCCAGTGCAGCTAAGTTTATAAACAAAATTAATATTTTGAATATATTAATTGATGTGAATGGCATAGCCCCTGGTCAGGGCTTAGATACACTCACCACTAGAATTGTCTATTATGATAAACTGATGTTTTCTAAAGTTTGGCCTCCAGATTTCTATTGCCCTCATCTTCCTGAGATGCACCAACATCCACAAGGACAGTAGAATTTCAGACCAAGGTAACCATGGGCTCACTCATGAGAAGGGGTCTCCAGATCTCATAACAGTTTGGGAATCCTACAGGGCCTTTACATAAGCTATTACCAACAGGAGAGTGGGTTGGGGGGGGGGGGGAGAAAACCTGGATTTGTGCTGAAAATGGCCCAACTTGATTATCATACACATTGTAAGGAGAGTGATCACTTTAGATAAGCTATTACCAGCAGGAGAGTGGGGTGGGGGGAGAGAAAACCTTTTGTAGTGGCAAACACCCATTTTTTCATGGTTTGTGTGTATAAAAAGATCTTCTGTACTTTCAACAGTATGCATCCAATGAAGTGAACTGTAGCTCACGAAAGCTTATGCTCAAATAAATTGGTTAGTCTCTAAGGTGCCACAAGTACTCCTTTTCTTTTTGCGAATACAGACTAACACGGCTGTTACTCTGAAACCTGCATAGGCTTAGAGGGCAATTAGTCAGAATATCATGATTATTTTAATGAAAGGGAAGCACCTTCTGTTTTTTCATCTAGATTCACAATCAGTTCCTGGATACCATCTGCTGTTCTGTGAACACTATTGACAGCTTTATGGCCTCGTAGCTTCAACATTCTCCAAGGCAAATTGCCTTGCTGGGGTTTGTGTACTTATTTCTCAGGGGATTATTCCCACAACTTCAGATATCATGATGAGAATCATTGGTCTGAGACTGGTGGCATCCTGTCTTGCTCTAAAAGATAAATATCAATGAAAAATTGTAAAGGATGGAAGGAGGACCTGGAACTCTACTCTCCTTCTTCCACAGGAGACCGATTGACCCATGCAGAAGCAATGTGTAGAATCAGAGTGGCCAGAAGAAGCAATGAGGCAAGTGTGGCAGAAGAAGAAAAGGAATAGACCCACTGAAAAGAAATACTTCTTGGGAAGTTGCAACCTGAAGAGAGCTGGGGAAAAGTAGGAAGTAGAAGATACATTTTCTTTCTCTTTTCTGGTGAAATACTGAGTTGAAAAGCTGCTGAGAAATCTGCCATTCACCCACCCAGGGAAGGGGCACTTTGCCTCTCAGTATATGTAAAGAAGCCCAAGAAGCAAATGGGGCAGAATTGCTGCCTGAGGCTTGTAGAGTTCCACAAGGATCAACTCTTTCCACAGTCCTTTCCAACATCTATACACTACCACTGGTGAACTGATCAAATAACATGTTCGCAAGTGCCTTTAACATGCATATGAACTCTACCACCAAGATGGCCTAGTGCTTGGATGAGATTAGCTCTTGGATGAAGAACAGCTGGATTAAGCTGAACTTGAGCAAACCAGAGATGATATTTGTGGGCAAAGGAAAGTATTTTGATTAGTTTGCAGCCACAGTGCAGTCTCCATTGGTTGACAATACACAGCCACAATTAGACCTGGCCTCGTTATTCATGCCTTTGTCACTTCTTGGCTGGATTACAGCAACACAACATACCTTGGCATGAAACCTTTAGCACATAGTAAACTCTGACTAATTCAGAACTCTGAAGCTCGTCTCCTCAACAACACAGGCTTCCATAAGCCACATCAGACCTGTCCACCATTCTCGATACTGGCTTTCCATAGAATATCCAATCATGTTCAAGGTCTCAGTTCTTATCTTCGATGCACTTCATGGCCAGTGCCAAGGATAACAAGACCATCTAAAGCTCTGGGACAAAAACTCTGGTTGACAACTATGTAGCTCTGGCACAATGGAACTCTCAACGATAACAGTAAAGCTCATCTGTACAGGAGACAGAACTTTCTCTGGGGGCTGGTCCAAGACTTTCCGCCACGCACCCTTCTCCGCCGGAGAACTGGCAAAATTTAGAGGGCGGGGTGATAGAGCGGCTCCGGAAATGGACGAGACTACTCCGATGTCTCTCCCTCCGAGGGAGAGCACTGGTGCTTAACCAACTAGTCCTGTCCACGCTCTGGTACCGGCTCAACACCCTGGCCCCGGCCCCGGGTTTCCTGACCCACCTCCGGAGATTGATTCTAGAGTTCTTTCGGTCAGGAATGCACTGGGCCCCTGTTGGAGTTCTTCATTTACCCCTGAAGGAAGGAGGGCAGGGCCTGAAGTGTCTGTACACTCAGGTCCGCGTTTTCAGCTTCCAGGCCCTGCAGAGGCTCTTTCATAGTGCAAGTAGTTCGGCGTGGAGCATACTGGTGCACGCCTTCCTGCGCCGCTTCCAAGGGCTCCAATACGACCAGCAGCTCTTTTATCTTTGTCCGAGAGGCTTTCCGCGAGACCTCTCCGGGCTGCCGGTCTTCTACCAGGACCTCCTCTGGACCTGGAAACTGTTTCTAACGACCAGGTCCGTGGCGGCCACCGTGGGAGCAGATCTCCTCATGGAGCCCCTGCTACACAATCCCCAACTCCGTGTGCAGGTGGCAGAGTCCCGTTCGGTGCGCCAGAGGTTGGTCCTGGCGGAAGTCACGAGGGTCAGAGACCTCCTGGACTACGACCGGAGAGACTGGCTGGATCCCCTGACGCTCGCTCAGCGCATGGGACTCTCCAGCCCTCGTACCCCCTGGCGCGTACTTCAGGAGGTGAAGGCCGCCTTGACCCCCGCTGCTCGGGCTTACGTCAACCGAGCCTTGCGCGAGGGCGCACCCCGCCCATCCTCTACCCCAGGCCCGCCGGACCTTTCCATTGGGCCCCTACCCTGCCGATCCCAACAAACCCCTCACCCTTTCACTGCAAGCTGGCTGCATGAACTGCAGCCCGTCAGTTTTCAAATTGCACCACGGAATTATTTATACACACTCACGCTTCACACCCTTCACGCCCACACCCTGGTGTCCTGCCCCGATACAAAGTGGTGGGACCTCCTGCCACCCTTGGAGGGTGAGCAACCTCGGTGGGCCAGCCTGTATTCCACCTTGGTCCCGAGGCCCATTGGGGACATCAGTTGGCGGCTCCTTCACGGAGCTGTGAGCACAGGCGTGTTTCTGACACGGTTTACCCCCATCCCGGATACTTGCCCTTTTTGTAATGTGAGGGAAACCCTGGTGCACGTATATTTAGAGTGTGCCAGATTGCAGCCCCTTTTCCGGCTCCTCACAAATATTCTGTTGTGCTTTTGGCTTCATTTCTCCCCTCACCTTTTCATCTATACACTCCCCATCCGTGGCCCCACAAAATCGTGAGACCTCCTGGTTAACCTCCTCCTAGCCTTGGCTAAAACAGTCATTTATAAAACCAGAGAGCGGAGGTTGGCCCATGAAGCATCCTGCGATTGTAGGGCCTTTTTCCGATCCTAAGTACATTCACGTATCCGGGCAGAGTTCCTCTGGGCGGCGTCCACCGACTCCCTTGACGCCTTCGAGGAGCGGTGGGCGCTGTCCGGGGTTCTCTGCTCGGTGACCCCGTCCGGTTTCCTCCGTCTGACCCTTTGATTGAGGGGAAGAGCGAGAGATTCCAGCCCCAGCCATTGCCGCTGTGGATACCATCATTACTGTCATCTAGGAGGGGTCCTATAATATCTGGGTGTCTACCCCCCCACCCCTGAACCGCCCCCCCTGCAGCCGTGCCAATCTTGCCGGGCACTCTCAGGAGAGGGATAATCGGTGACACTGGGCGCGGCACTAGGTAACTCGAGGGGGTGGAAGACCACGAGTGTCGAGGAAGCCCCCCCGCTCTAGGCCACCAGGTAACTCAGGAGGATGGAAGACCACGAGTGTCGAGGAAGCCCCTCCGCTCTGGGCCCCGGCTAACCTGAACACTTCTCCCTCCTGAAAGCTGCTGTGTTATACCTTCTGTTTGCGTTGTTTTGTTGCATAGTTTGTTTTGTTTCCTTTGGTAATTCTTTGTAAGTGTTACAAATAAACTTCTTTTCTGTTTCAAAAAAAAAAACAAAACCTTCCCTGTTACCTTACCCAGGGAAAAGGGACCTACTTAGCCTGCTCTCCTACTGCTACCACCCTCTGGTCTGGGCTTTCTTTGCTTTTTGCCCCTGCTCTTGGCTTCCCCCCCGACTGGGCCAGATGCTCTCCCCTCTTTCTTTCTCTGCTGTTGCTAGAGTGCTGGCCGGCTGTTAGCCCCCCCCCCCCGCCCGCCCTCGGACGCTGCTGCCGCTCCAGCTGAACCCCCCCCCGAGGGGGGGGGGCTGCCGGCCCACTTCCCCGGAGTGGGGGAGTGGAAGGACCCAGCCCCCAGACCCAGCTGCTTGCTGTATGTCTGTGGACCCGTCTCCGGTCGAGAGGACTCTTATCACTTGCTCCGGCATTTCTGGAATGCAAAAAAGAAAACCCGGAACAGACAGAGAAAAAGCCGTCCACCGGAGGAACACCGCCTGGGGAATCTACAAATCGCCGTGGAGGGGGCCTAAGACTGAGTAACTTTCGAACTGTGCTCTCGTGTGGGGGGAGGCCTTGACTGTGTCTTAACTGTGTTTGTAGGGACGCAGCGGGTGTGGCACGGAGCTGCCCCCCGATCCATCTGTGTCCTCCCAACCCCCACACTACGATCTTCACCCCCCCACTCCACCATCTTTGCTGGCTGTCTAACATCTGACTCTGGACTCAGCTGCTCGCCCTGATTCCACCACGTGGGACAGAAGCACCAGCCAACCAAACAGGACTCTCTGGACAAGCGTACGGTGGTTCATGTGCCCTCCCCCCCCGAATTGTCCACCCCACAGCTTGTCCCTTTCTACCTGACCAACTCCTGTAAATCACCTGCCACCACCCCTGCTGGGACATTGGCAATGGAGGGCACCGGGGTGACCTCCGCCGCTGCCATGCCCATCGCCTCTTCAGACTTTAGGGGAGCCCCCCCAGCCGGCGGGAAAGGCCAGGGTAAGAAGAAGGGGAAGGGCCCTGCTAAAACCACCGGGCCCTCCATGGCAGGGGCCACCCCCACTGCTGCAGCCCTGCCACCGACCATGGCGTCCTCCCCCGCTGCCCCCTTCACCAGCTCTGCAGATGTCCCTCCCTCAGCCCCCAGGATGTATGCCTGGGTGGCGGCAGCCCTCCCATCTGCCGCCTCATCATCTCTCCCATCCACCGCCTCCGCTACCATCAATAGCGGCCGGGGCCCCTTTCCCACCATGACAAGGAAGCACGGTGTCTGATGCCTCCTGGTGCCCGCCTTGCCCCATGTGGAGACCTACGTGTGGGCGTTGGCGAGGGTGGTGGGGCCCTTGGCCATTGTGGCGGCCTCCAAAATGTACGGGAAGGTCGTTTTCTCCTTAGCTTCGGAGGCTGCCGCCCAGGAAGTGGTAGAGAGGGGCCTGGCGGTGGGGAGGGTGTTTGTCCCCCTAGAGCCGCGAGAGGACCTGGGCGTCCACCTGGTCCTGACCTCTGTCCCTCCTTTTCTCCCCAATGTTGCCCTGCTACCCGCCCTTTCCACCCTGGGGAAACCTGTTTTTGTTATCAGCCCTCTCCCGCTGGGCTGCAAGGACCCCACCCTCTGTCACATTTTTTCATTCCGCTGGCAAGTGCAACTTTTACTGCTGTCGGCGGCGTGCGACGGAGTGGTGCTCGAAGGGTCCTTCCTAGTCCCCCACCAGGGGGCCCATTACCGGGTGTACTTTTCCATGGGGGAAGCCCGGTGCTACCTCTGCCGGGCGTCGGGGCATGTCCGGAGACCGGCCGCCCGGTACCCGAACCTGCCCCCCCCCTTCGGACCACTGCTACTCCCGCTCAGGCCCAATGCCCAGATGAGTGGGAGAGCCCCGCCCTCGCTGCTGACAATCTCGCGGGGCCTATGGAGGAGGGTGTGGCAGAGATACCACCAGGCATGGGAGAGAGCCTGCCCCAGGGAGAATCCTCCCTCCCTTATGCTGCCCCACCGTTCCCCCCGCAAGGCCCTGAGCCATTGCCTTTACCCCCTGACACGACCCCTGCTAAGCAGCCCCCAGATGATGCCATGGAGGGCTGGGCCCTAGTCCAGGGGAAGTGAGGCAAGTGGAAGGCTTGAGCTCCGCCTCATCTACCCGAGGCGGAGGCCCCCCGGAAGACCAGGAAGGGGGGCACAGATGCCGAACCTTCCGCTTTGCCCATGAGTGTGTCCCATCCACTGGTGTCAGCCGGGAAAGACATGGCAGCACCGGAGGGTAGTGTCTCCCCTCCAAGGGAGACCCTCCCCTCCGAGACCCTCAAAGAAGCCCTTTCTATCCTGACGCTACCCGAAGCCCCCGTGAACCCGGAGGCAACTATTGTGGTGAGTGCCGGCGGGGAGAACCCCAGGGCGATGGAAAGTGTCCTCTCCTCCATGTTCGAGGAGATCAAGGCCTTAGATCTGACCCTGGTCGCCCAGGGGGAGGACGACCTTTTGCCAGCAAATCTCGATCTGGGCGACCTCACTCCACCCCTCTTTTCCCCATGCTCCCTCCCCTTAACTGCTGCTTCCGCTCCCACCTCCGAGGAGCCCCTGGACTCCTCCACCGACCCAGCCACTGTTGGCACCCCGCTGACGACCACCGAGCCTGCTCAGGTGACAGCCGGTGCCACGCGGCCGGGGCACGAGTCGCCAGGGGCACCCCCCGTTGGTGCGGAGTAATTGACTTCCTTCCCAGGCGGGGGCCCTACAGAAGATAATCCACCTCCTGATGCTGTGGCCGCTAAATCCATCACAGAGCGCACACCCAGTGTCATTGAGAGCTCCCTCCCCACCCCCTTAACCCTTGAGCCTGATCGGGAGGCGGCACCATCCAGCTGCTTGCCTCCCGAAACCCAGAACCTCGCCTCTGCCCCTACCCCTGCCCCTACCCCTATCCAATTTATCTCCTGCAATGTCATTGCCACCCCCAGGGCTGTCTCCTTCCCTTTCCCAACTGATGACCCCCAGGGAGCGGTCTTTGTGTTCTCCTGCCCCGACCCATTAGGAGCTGCTATTTTCCCTCCACCGCCCCCTATCGCCCCAGAGCTTGAGGCAGACCTAGAAGCTCCAGCCCATCAGGCACCCCGTCGAGGGTCTGCACCCTGCTTGTCCGTTTTAGTGGACCACAGGGCTGCACCAAGGGCCCTGCCGGGGAACAACCGGGAAACCGTAACCCCACCCCACCATGAGCTGTGAGGAGAGCTGCGTTAGTTTTCAGAAGATGTCCGTGGCTCCCACAACAAGGTACAACTTGCTCTCCAGCGATGGGGGGACTTTTCTCAAATCTTCCTGGTCACAAGGGAGAAGGTAAAGGGACGGGGAAGCAGGATGCCGCGGCCTACTAGCGAGTCCGCGTCTTCCGTGAACAATTACTCACCTACGGGATGGGTCACGGACTGCTGCGCGGCCTGCTGGGAGATGTGAGCGTCCCTGCCAGTGAGAACCCCCCCGACCCTCCCCATGACACCTCTCACCATCGCAACGTTGAACACCCGGGGTTGTAGGATGGCTCTCTGCAGGTCCCAGGTGCAGGTCCCAGGTCCCTCCTTCGGGAGGGAGGGTACTCTGTGGTTTTCCTGCAGAAGACCCATACGGACCAGACCACCGAAGACAGTTGACAGCTGGAGTGGGGGGACAGGGTCTACTTTAGCCATGCCACGGTTCGACAGGCTGGAGTGGCGACCCTGTTCTCCCCCAACTTACGGCCCGAGGTGCTAAGGGTCACCGAGGCCGTGCCGGGTAGCCTGCTGCATCTCCGGGTCCGTATAGAGGGGCTCGTGGTTAACCTTGTTAACATCTATGCCCCGACATCGGGCCCGGAGCGGCTACAATTCTACCAGCGGGCGTCCGCTTTCCTCGGCACCTTAGATTCTCACGAGTGCCTGGTCCTGGGAGGGGACTATAATACCACCCTCAAGGAACAGGACCACTCGGGGACCGAGCAGAGCCCGGCCGCTGTGGACACCCTCCGGGAGATAGTCGAACACCACTCCCTAGTGGACATCTGGCGCGACCACCACCCGGATGACACTTCCACGTTCACCTTTGTCCATGTGGAAGCCCATCGGTCGAGCCACTCCCGGTTTGACTGCATTTATTTATCATGCTTCCATCTCTCACAAGCCCACTCCTCCAGCATTCGGCTGGCCCCATTTTCTGACCATCACCTAGCCACCGTGACAGCCTCCCTCTGTGTGGAGAGGCCGGGGCTGGCCTACTGGCATTTTAACAACAGCCTGTTGGAGGATGAGAGCTTCGTGATGTCCTTCCGGGAATTCTGGCTGGCCTGATGAGGGCAGTGGTGTGCCTTTCCCTCGGCGCGGCGATGGTGGGACCTGGGGAAGATGCGCACCAGGCTTTTCTGCTGCAACTACACCAAGGGCACCAGCCGAAGGAGAAATGCGACGATAGAGCAGTTGGAATGTGAGGTCTGAGACCTGGAGAGGTGTCTGGCTGCCAGCCCCGAGGACTCGTTCCTCTGCAGAGTGTGCCGGGAGAAGTGGGAGGAGCTCCGGACCCTCGAGGAGCATCGGGCCCGGAGCGCCTTTGTTCGATCCCGCATCCGCCTCCTTCAGGAGATGGATTGCGACTCCCGCTTCTTCTATGCCCTGGAGAAAACGAGGGGGGCCAAGAAACACATCACCTGCCTCCTGGCAAAAGACGGCACCCCCTTCACAGAACCGGTGGAGATGTGCGGGAGGGACTGAGCCTTCTACGCAAGTCTTTTCTCCCCGGATCCGACCGACCTTGGTGCTTGCAGAGTGCTCTGGGAGGAGCTCCCTACGGTCAGCGTGAGCAACCGAGACCGGCATAGTTGCCTCTCACTCTGGCCGAGTTCTCAGAAGCTCTCCGTCGTATGCCCACTAATAAGTCTCCAGGCATGGATGGGCTGACCGTGGAGTTCTACCGCGTGTTTTGGGACATCCTCGGCCCAGACCTAGTCACCGTCTGGGCCGAGTCTCTGCAGAGCGGGGTCCTCCCTCTTTCGTGCAGGCGAGCTGTGCTTGCCTTACTGCCGAAAAAGGGGGATCTCCGCGATTTACGAAATTGACGTCCCGTCTCGCTCCTCAGCATGGACTACAAAATCGTAGCAAAAGCAATCTCGCTGCGGCTAGGATCTGTGCTGGCGGACGTGATCCACCCAGACCAGACTTACACCATCTCAGACCGCAGTATCTTTGATAACCTATTTCTGGTTCGGGACCTTTTGGAACTCGGGCGTAGAGACAGTCTGTGGTTTGCCCTCCTGTCCCTAGATCAGGAGAAGGCGTTCAATAGGGTGGACCACGGGTACCTCCTGAACACTCTGCGAGCGTTTGGCTTAGGACCCCAGTTTGTGGGTTTTCTCCAGGTGCTGTATGCCTCCGCAGAGTGTCTGGTTAAGCTCAACTGGACCCTGACCGAACCGGTCAGCTTCGGGCGAGGAGTATGGCAGGGGTGCCCCTCTCGGGCCAGCTGTATGCTCTGGCGATCAAGCCCTTCCTCTGCCTCCTCTGCAGGAGGTTGATAGGGTTGGTGCTGCGGGAGCTGCAGCTGGTCCTGTCAGCGTACGCCAATGACGTGCTCCTCGTGGTCCAGGACCCGGGCGACTTGGCGCGGGTGGAGGCTTGCCAGGCCATCTATTCGGCAGCCTCCTCTGCCCGAGTCAACTGGGTCAAGAGCTCTGGCTTGGCGGTAGGAGACTGGCGGCAGGCGAGCTCCCTCCCACCCGCGCTTCAGACCATCCGGTAAAATGCGGGTCCGCTGCTCTACCTCGGCGTTTACCTTTCTGCCACGCATCCCTCTCCGCCGGAGAACTGGGCGGGGTGATAGAGCGGCTCCGGAAATGGACGGGACTACTCCGATGTCTCTCCCTTCGTGGGAGAGCGCTGGTGCTTAATCAACTAGTCCTGTCCAAGCTCTGGTACTGGTTCAACACCCTGGTCCCGGCCCCGGATTTCCTGACCAACCTCCAGACATCGATTCTGGGGTTCTTTTGGTCAGGAATGTACTGGGCCCCTGTAGGGATTCTTCATCTACCCCTGAAGGAAGGAGGACAGGGCCTGAAGTGACTGCACACTCAGGTCTGCGTCTTCCGCCTCCAGGCCCTACAGAGGCTCCTTTATAATCCAGGCAGTTCGGCGTGGAGCATACTGGCGCACGCCATCCTGCGCCGCATCCGAGGGCTCCGATATGACCGGCAGCTCTTTTATCTCTGTTCAGGAGGTCTTCCACGAGACCTCTCTGGGCTGTCGGTCTTCTACCAGGACCTCCTCCGGACTTGGAAATGGTTTTTAATGACCAGGTCCGTGGCGGCCACCGAGGGGGCAGATCTCCTCGCGGAGCCCCTGCTACACAATCTCCAGCTCCGTGTGCAGGTGGTGGAGTCCCGCTCGGTGCGCCATTTCTTGATCCTGGCAGAAGTCACGAGAGTCGGAGACCTCCTGGACTACGACCGGGGAGACTGGCTGGATCCCCTGATGCTCGCCCGGCGCATGGGGCTCTCCAGACCTCGTACCCCCCGGCGCGTACTTTAGGAGGTGAAGACCGCTTTGCCGCCCGCTACTAGAGCTTACCTCGATCGGGTCCTGCTCGAGGGCATGCCCCGCCCACTCTCTACCCCAGGCCCGCTGGACCTTTTAATTGGACCCCTGCCCCGTAGACCCAATCGACCCCCTCAGCCCTTTACGGAGAGCCAGCTGCATGAACTGCAGCCGCTATGCTTCCAAACTGCACCAAGGAAACATCTATACACGCTCGTGCTCCACACCCTTCACACCCTCACCCTAGTGTCCCGCCCCAACACAAAGTGGCGAGACCTTCTGCCACCTTTGGAGGGTGAGCAGCCCCGGTGGGCCAGCCTATATTCCATCTTAGTTCCGAGGCCCGTCGGGGACATCAGTTGGTGGCTCCTTTACGGAGCTGTGAGCATGTGCACATACTTGGCGCTGTTCAACCCCATCCCAGATACTTGTCCCTTTTGCGGTGTGAGGGAAACCCTGGTGCACGTATATTTGGAGTGCGCCAGCCTGCAGCCCCTGTTCCGGCTTCTTACAAATCTTTTATTATGTTTTGGTTGCATTTTTCCCCTCACCTTTTTATTTATGCACTCCCCATCCGTGGCCTCACAAAGTCGCGGTATCTCCTAGTTAACCTCCTCCTGGCCCTGGCTAAAACAGCCATCCATAAAACCAGAGAGAGGAGGTTGGCCGATGGAGTTTCCTGTGACTGTGGGGCCGTTTTCCGATCCTCGGTCCGTTCACGTATCCAGGCAGAGTTCCTCTGGGCGGCGTCCACCGACTCCCTTGATGCTTTTGAGGAGTGGTGGGCGCTGTTCGAGGCTCTCTGCTCGGTGTCCCCGTCTGGCTCCCTTTGTTTTGACTCTTTGATTGGGGGAGAGAGTAAGGGACCCCTGCCCCAGCCATTGCTGCTGTGGATACCACCACCTTAGAGGGGTCCTTTCACACATAAGTGTATGTGCCCCCCCACCCTCGGGTTGCCCACCCCACAGCCTGCCCCTTTTGTTGGGTGCTTTCAGAGGAGGGAATTGTTGGTGACACTCGGGCGTGGCACCAGGTAACTCGAGGGGGTGGCAGACCTTGAGAGTCGATGAAGCCCCCTCGCTCTGGGCCACCAGGTAACTCGGAAGGGTGGAAGACCACGAGAGTCGAGGAAGTCCCCCGCTCTGGGCCCAGGCAAGCTTGAACACTTCCCTCCCCTGAAGCTAATGAGAAAACAATTGTGATTGGTTGCTGTGTTACACATTGCATATGCTGCTGTTTTGTTTTGTAAGTGTGTTATGCAAACAAAAAAGTACCTTTTTTGCTTCAAAAAAAAAAAATTACTCTCCTATAGCCATCTGGCCTGACCCTGTCACATACTCTAGTTTAAATGAAAGTTCCAAACGAAAGTACATTCCCCAAATTTATTCACTTATTTATGAATATTGTCTCATTCATTTTCTTTCTCAGATTGTATCCCCCATTTTATGTCTGACATTCTAAAGCGCTAACATTTTTAGAGCTTCCAAAATGTGGCATGCCTATAGCTATGGAAGTGTAAGTCTATGGTGCTTTGAATATGGCAAGTGCTATATAAGGGCTAAGTATTAATATAGTTCTAATTCAGGTTAATGATAGATTTATCTCAGCTGTCAATCTCTATGGTACAATAGGATCCATTGTATATTCTGTAACCTCACAGCTGTGGTTGCTGCAATTTTTGCCCTACTAATATCTGAGATTATTTCTCACACACTTTATAAACAGATAAAAGTTATATAGCTTTCTCACATGGTGGCCCTACTATACTTTTATTGCTTCCTGTGACCCTCTTTTCCCTACCTCTAATTCTTCTCTGAAATCATACTCAAAAGCAATGTTCTACCTCCTCTATAAAATTACAGATAGTAAGTTTAGGAACTGATTTTCCAATTCTCTCCCTCCATCACCCAAACAGGAAGGAAAAAGAAAATTAATGAACCATTTGCATATAAATTTCTCTGGGAAGAGTGAGACTATCTAAACCTGTCCATACAAGCACCAGGCATCTCTCTCCTATTTTGATGGAAGTTAAACTCCCTTTCATCATCACAGGCCTGCATTTCAGAGATGCTATGCACCCACCACTTCCATGCTGAAAATCAGGCCCTGTTTTAGCAACTGGTACCAATGAAAACTTCACAGTGCAGTGGAACTATAACAGTTCTCTCCCTGTCCCTCTTCTTTACCTTCTCCCCTCACCTAATATTCCCCCATCTTCTCCATCAGCTACTTATTGGTGAGTGGGATTGTGATATCAAAGGGAAGTCATCCTCTTCTTCCCTCTCTCTCTTTCTTATCTTCCTCTTCTCACTCTCCCCTTCTCCAGAATCACCTTGTCATCTATAATCATGTGAATATCATGACCCCTTTATCTGAATGAGTTACCAAATTCATCAGCATATTTTATACTGCTATTGCTTGAAGTGAAATGGGTCAGCAAGTGACATCAAGTCAGGAACACATGAACAGACAAAAAGAAAAGATAACCTATTCAGCTAGATTTTTTCCTATTCTGACATGCATCTTATCTTGCTAAAAACACTATTCTCCTCTACAGCAGCATGATCCCATGGACAGCAGGTCTTATTACAATAAGGTAAATTTACTGATGGTCTCAAGCCTCTACAGAATTATTTGAATTTGAAGTACGCATTGATTGTCTCAATAGCTGTAGTGTGAGAAAAGCAATCAATCTGCATGCCTGTGACACCACTGATCATACCCTTCTCTTGAAATCTTGTGCTCCTTTGGCTTTCATAACTCCGTCCTGTCCTGGTTCTCCTCCTATCTCTTTGGTATTTTTCAGTGTCTCTTTCATTGGGTCTTCCTCCTCTGTTGCTTTCTATGGGTGTCTCAGACTCTGTCCTGGGCTCCCTCCTCCTCTATCTCTCTACACCCTTTCTCTGTGTGACTTCACCCACTCACTTGGCTACTATCTCTGATGACACACAGCTACCTCTTCACCCCTCTACTGTCCAATCAGGTATCTCAGCCTGTCGCACTGACATCACTAGTCTATTTAAAAGCATTTTCAGAAGCGATAAACACCTACAAATCCCACTGAAGTCACTGGAGCTGCAGATGCTCATCACTTTTGACAACCAGGCCACTGATGTTTTTGTGTCTAAATATGGATTTAGGATTATGAACATTAGAAGTTTAATGATAGGAACATTTGGGGCTTACAGCAGATTGCACCCCGTGCAGAGGAAGCAGCTAATTTTTGACATACATTTCTAAAAATCATTATAAGAAGCTCACCTTTATAAATTCCATTATACCCCCCATGGACTTCTCCAGTGCTAGAGACTTCTTCAACATGTGCCCCCTGGTCAGATGTGAAGTATACAAGTGTCTTATCATTCAGACTCCATTTCTCTAGCACATCCAGAATCTTTCCTGAAAAAATAAAACAGAAAGATTTAAACTTTTACTTGTAACCTGAAAGTAATAAACATTTTTGCTCTTATTAATTTTGCAGATTTTTTTCTTAAAAAAACATTATTATGTATAGCAACTGGCACCATTCAGAACACACTAGGTGGTTACCACACAGAGGTTGCTGCTATCGAGATTGTGGCTTGATTGCTGCAGGGCCTCCTGATGTATAAAACAAAAAAGATTTGTGCCCATCAGAGGAAAGGGCTGCTCCTCAGAGAAGCAGCGACCCCATAACAAGGAGTTTGAAAAAGTTGATCACAACTGAAAGAGTCACAGTATGCAAAGTACAGTTCACAACATACTAGAGCTTTGCCACATGGAAGCCTTCAAAAGAAGCATGGCTCACCTAGTGTATGTGCTGGAATAAGGCACTCTTACAAGAGCAATAGTACAGAGAAGAAATGCCTCTTAAGCTACACAATTTCATTATCTAACTCTGCCAATCAATCACAGCTGGAAAAATGCTCTCGCGCATATCAGACTAGACCCTTAGTAAACTCGAAAAAAAGTTTCAAAATATAAATTTACGTATTTAAGAAGAGTTGGGCCACTTGGATATGTTGTGAGACTTCAAAATATTTTGGACCTAATTTTCATTTATACAGAGGGCTCTTTACACTACTCTGACACTGTAAACGGGCCTTGCAATGCGCGTAAATTACATTTAAACCAATTTTAAAACTCCTTTACACTGCTCAAGTTTTGTAAACGGGATTTAGTGTAAATGAGAATTAGCGCCTAATGCTAAAGTACATTTTTGTACTGAAAGAAATGCAGGATTATTGTCACTGGAAACAGACCAACAAAAAGATACAGCACAAATAACACAAGTATACCCTTCTCAGCACTGCCCTGCCAATGAGCCTTAATTTAGTTCTTCAGAAAATCCATACAGTATAAAGATAATTCAGTCTCCATGACCATTCTCCTCGTCCTCTCTACTTAACCGGTCAAGAAAGGTGACAATATGGGTGGCTAATTTGATTTGTTCATCTGTCCACTAAAAACTGGTTCCCCAGCTGAAGCATTGAGCTACCATGTTAAGTAGCATGATGCAAGAACCCAGAAATACAGAATCCATTTAATCAGGAGTGAGGCCACTTAAACATTTTTCAGATTATAATGGCTTTCTGCCATTATCAACCTGTTCTGGCTTAGAAGCAGTTACCTTATCCTTTTGCTTACCAATCCCCTTGCAAGTTGCAATTCTGTAAAATCACAGTTCTGTAATGTACTGAGCACCTCCTGGAAGGTGCTGAGTGCCTTCATTTCCTACTGGCTTTAATGACTGGGTTCTAATTAAAGGGATACAACCTGTTAAATAATCAGTGTCTATTGTTCCGGTTTGTAAAATAGTAGAAAAGTAGCTATATAAGAATAGGAGAATTTGTTTACATAAATTTTGAAACTTGGTGGGAGTTGAAATTTCCCAACAGAGCTGTGGAAAATCTGTTACAAAGGCTGACATTTTAAAGCTGGTGGGTTGTGGGGGGATTTGGTTAACAGCTCATGCAGCTCCATCTGACAAGTCTTTTTGCTTGTTGTAGCAGGTAGGCTAAGTGCCAAAGAAAGAAAAAGGCAATTTTCCATTGGTTGTGCTTGCTAAACACTGTGGTGTCTGCTGATAAAGTGGTGGTGATGCAGTCAGGAAGTTAGGTTGGACATTGTGTGGATACATATGATTTTAAAAAGTGAAGGACAAGACGACCAACTCTAATACACTTTTCTATTTAAAATCTGCAAACTATTTTTCTTAATGAACTAGGATTATGTAATCCTTCTAGACCAGTGGGTCTCAAACTTATTTGATCGGGCCCCCTTCTTTGTGTCTGTAGTCATTTGCGCCCCCTCCCCAACTACTTATACTGCCAGCCAGATGTGAAGGCAAGGCAGAGAGCAGCTGCTGCTGGCTGGGCACCCAGATCTGAAGGCAGTGCTGTGGCAGCAGCAACATGGAAGTAAGAGTGGCAATGTAAAAAGTGATACTCATCAATATCACTTTTCACAGTTGTCAGGGTTCTCTGCCCGCTCTGAACTTTAGGGTACAGACATGGGGACCCGCATGAAAGACTCCCTAAGCTTATTTCTACCAGCTTAGGTTAAAAACTCCCCAAGGCACAAATTCTCCCTTGTACTTTGGGTTAGATAATGCTGCCACCACCAAGTGATTTAGACAAACTCAGGGAAAGGACCACTTGGAGTTCCTACTCCCCCTTAATATCCCTCCATGCCCCCGCACCCCCTTTCCTGGGGAGGCTTGAGAATAAACAAGATGAGCGAAGACCAACCTTGGGGTTATTTTAGGACACACAAAAAACCCCAATCAGATTCTAAAAGAAACAGAACTTTATTAGAAAGAAAAAAAGGTAAAAGAAGCACCTCTGTAAATTAGAATGGAAGATAATCTTACAGGGTAATCAGATTCAAAAACACAGAGGATTTCCCTCTGGGCCAAACTTCAAAATTACAAAAAGAAAATCAGGAATACACCTTCTTCTCAGCACAGAGAAAATCACAAGCCAAAACAAAAATAAGCTAACACATTCCCTTGCTAGTACTTACTAATTCTAATGGAGTTGTATTGCCTCCTTCCTTGATCTGCAGACAGAACAGACAGACCAACCCCCTCCCGCCTGCCTCAGATCTGAAAGTATCTTGTTCCCTTATCGGTCCTTTTGGTCAGGTGCCAGCCAGGTTACCTGAGCTTCTTAACCCTTTACAGGTAAAGGGATTTTGTGCCTCTGGCCTGGAGGGATTTTATAGCACTGTATACAGGAAGGTTGTTACCTTTCCCTTTATATTTATGACAACAGAGACCTAGTGCCCCATTGCCACCCTTACTTCTGCACTGCTGCTGCCACCCCAGGGTTGACCCCAGGAGGAAATGGGAGGATGGGGGAAGGGATGAGAACTCAAGCCCGAGTGGCAGGCCTCCGGCTCTCCCCTTTATCTCTGTCTGCCGGATGTGCACAGTCCTTCTGCATGAGCTCCAGTGACCCACGGCTGATAGCCAGAGCTCTTTTTCAAAAAAAGCAGGACACACAGCTCATGCCACCCTTGAAACATTCCCACACCTCTCTTGGGAGGCTCGCCCCATAGTTCAAGAACCGCAGAGTATGACACCATGTGCATGTGAAAGAAAAAAGTATAATTAATACCATGTAATAAATCATATTAACAGAAATAATTAAAAGCACACCAAATGGAGCATGAAATCTAGGCTTCCTTTTCCCATTCACGATCAATCAATATTAATTTTTCTACCTGAACTGGGACAGAACAGGAAATATTCATCTGAAACTCCGCTTTCCAATGCAGTCCATTTAAAATAAAATAATAATAATAATAAAAAAAAGTATTTATTTATTGGCAAGTAGATTGGATAAAATTTGACCTAGTCTGAACATCATTACTGAGTTTAGACTCATGCAAAGGCCATGCAAATTGTATCTATTCCAGAAAGGCAACAAATTGCATATAGAGCCTGATCCAAAGCCCATTGATGTGAATGAAAACATGCCCATTGGTGTCAATGGGCTTTTTTGATCAGGGTCATAATAAGGTAATAACAAAGTCATCATTTAGTTGATTATATTACAGCAGGGTTAATAAATACTAAAATGACAATTTATTTCTAACAATGTAAGTTTTTAGTATTCCAAATAACACACTTTGCTGTGGTTGGAGATTAAGTATCACAAAAAAATAAAACAGAACTTGCATTTCTATTTTCTCCTTGAACACTGACACCTTTTGGAATGAGCACTGTATAAATAAGTAATAAGATGTATTTTACTGTAGGATAAGGCACACTGAAGGGTATTTGAACAATGCGGTAAGTATTAATACAAGCCATACATAGTTCTGATTTGAAATTTTTCATCAAAATATTTTTTTTGATGAAAAATGCCAGATTCATTGAAAGCAGAATATAAATAAAGAATTAGATTTTGATGAAATTATGTTTTTAAAAAAAATAAATTTAATAGTGTTGGAATGTCCCACTTGACATTTTTTGGACTGCAACATATCAAAATTTAGGTTTTTTTAGATTTTTTTATAAGTTTAAAAAGATCAAAATTGGAATGAAATGTAATCAAAACAAAACATTTTGATACCCCTAAATGTTTTTTTTTGTTTTTTGTTGTTGTTTTTTTTTTAATTCTGTTGCTTGGAATTTTTTTCTTTCTTTGTTATTGTTCCATTCCAGAACAGGGGAGAAAAATGAATTTGTGTAATTTCCTGCAAAATGGAAAATCCAGTACCTGCCCAGCTCTATCCATACTGTATCTCAATTGTGTTAAAAATGGTAAGAAAAACAAAAAAAAAAATACATATATTACATTGAGTGTAACTGTGTGTATATTTTACATGTACACACACATATCTATATTGGGAGCAACCACACATAGGGTTGAAACACAAATTCCATTACAACCCTTCTTTTTCAATTGTTCAGTACTTTTTCAATACATTCTTTTTGGATCTAAATTTTTAAGACTTGTTTGTTTTGTAGATTTAACTGAAGCTTAAAAATTAAGCTAAGTCTGATGACTATAGGTTCAATTGCGCAGGGAATTGTAATTTACATACCATGTGCCAGAAGGGCAAATAGAGTTAGAAATCAATGTTATCAATGTCTGTAGAAAGGAACAGGAACTTAGTCTGGCATTGCGGCGGCATTCAACGAAGCAATGTACCAAGTTTGTGAGATCCTGAGAAACAAGCAAGCAAAAAAAAAAAAAAATAGCCCTACTGAATCAATAGTAAATTTGTTGCAAATCCTCTTTGTTCAGGGCACAGACATTATCCATTGCATACACTTGTGGCTCTCTACAACTACTCCCAAATGACAGAACTGTCAGTTGAGGAGATCCACTTGAAAATTGTGTTCTGGAAAAGTTAAGAGTTGTGTTAATCCCTAAGGATGCAGACACTTCCGGGGCACATGTCATTTTATTGCAGGGCTATTGATTGACCAGAATGTGGTTTGGCCAATGGAGCCAATGTGATGCTGAAAGAGCCACGTAGTTTCTGAAAGATTGCTGAGCAGTTAGAATATAAGACTCAGTTTTCCCAGCACCGTCATCCCAGGAGTTTGATCAGCTTTGGTCCTAAACCTAGATCATTTCCAATGTAGCACATAAAGTCACTAGATCATTAGGTACACATCTCACTTTTACATTTTTAATTAGAGACAAATTAATGAAGGCATTAAAAATAAAATTTGACATTAATTAATAGAATTAATGCTTTAAAGTCCAGCTAAACCTCCCCTTGAAATGCCCACATGCAAATATCCTAGCAGAATCATCTTTACATCCTGCTCCACTTTTGCTTTAAGGAATAGTATAAGATGTCAGATCTGCAGGTGCTGTCTCCTAGAAAGGTTTTTAAAATGTGATGTCAATTTATATGGAGTGATGGAGTATAGCTGATTGGAGCTTGACTCTTATCCCTTGGGATGACTTTGAGAATGTAAGATTTCATCTCTACAGTCTTATTCTGGTTAACTAAGTTCAGCTCACACTGAAACTCAACTTTAATATTCCATTAACATTGCCCAGTGCTGCAGTCCTAAATCATGCAAATCTCCCACTGCACTCAATTCTGAATTTTTTTCAAAGAGAAATCTAATTCAAGATGTGTGTGTGATATACATGTTTTTGTTACTACATTCACTCACTTTCATTTAAAATTAATAATCCAGGAATGTTTTCCATACAATTTAAAATGTGAATCTTGTTCATCTGTTTGAAATAACACAGATGCCTGCTAAAACCACTAAAGGACCCAATCCTGACCCATCTGTCACAACACTAAAGGTTATGCAGCCTCCTTACTCCCACATAAGGCAGTTCTGCACCAGTGTGACCAATCCACACGATGGTCAGAATGCTGCAGAAGGGGTGTGGAACAGCACCAGCTGAAGTTCTACTGTAGAGGACAGATGATGGGGAAGGCTACGATTTAATCATGGATATTTTTAGTAAAAGTCAGGGACAGGTCACGGGCTGGAAATAAAAAATCATGGCCCATGACCTGTCCATGACTTATACCATAAATACACCTAATTGAATTGTGGGGCGGGGGGAGCTTGTGGCACCAGCTACCGGAAGGGGGAGTCCTGGGGGGCCTGCGGTACCAACTGCCGGGGCAGGCAGAGGAAGACCTGGGGTAACAGTGGCTGCTTCAGCCAGTGGCATGAGGGGAGTCCCGGGGGGGCAGCGGCTGCTCCAAGGCCAGCAGCTGCTCCAGCTGTCCCAGGACCACTACTCAGGTGGTCCCCGGGGCCAGCCACATCTGCAGAGCCACTCCAGCAGCGGCCAGTGTGGCTGTCCCCAGGGTCACCTGAGCAGCCACACTCAACCACACTGGCTGCTGCAGAAGTCACAGAGGCTGCAGGATGTCACGGAATCCATGACTGCCGTAACCTCTGTGACAAACACAGAGCCCTAATGGTGGATACAGGTAATTCAAGCAAATGAGATACCACTGCCCCACTCAAGGCAACATTCATATATCTTGCCCCATACTTCCACTTTCTTCTGATGGAGCTACTGCATCCCTGGCTCTGTAGTGATGCTCCAAGGGACATCGGGTGGGGGAGGAGGAAAAGAGTGATTTGGGAGCATGAACCACCCCATCTTCCATATACCTAGAGGAGACAGATCATTTATTTGGTTCACAGCTCTGTTTCAGAGCCAACTCCTGGCACCACTCCCTGTGGCTGAATAGCTTCTCTAAACATCTCAACTGGGGACTGACAGTCAGCTGTGGGGACCTGTCTCCAGGTCTGGGGAAATGGTGAGATTCTGAACATGTGCAAAGGGTCCTGCAAAACATCCCCAAATGCTATGGGGGGCTGGAATCCAGGACTCGTCCCTGAGAAGGTGATGATGCCAGACTGCTGTGTAGACAGTATGTAGTAGTCCCTGAGGGGACAGCTACCTCATTGCCACAGGTTTTGAATTATAAGGTAATTCCATAGCTGAACCCCTCCTTGGTGTTCAGAAGGGTAATATTTTTTCCTTATGAAAAATATATGTTGCAACCTCTGCATTCCAACATCCACAGGCTAAAAATCAATTTAGCAGAATTTAATCTTCCTATGCTAGTTTTGAGATGAGTATTATGAAAAGAGTTTAATGTGTTGATCGGATATAAAACCCACTGATTTAGCTGTGCAAATTTACACTATCTGAGGATCTGCCCCAAGTACCTAGTACAATCTGGGTGTTGTGTAAAAACATGCCCAAGTACAGTAACTTAAGACTTAGACAGCCATGTCTTAATTTTAGCTTTTGTAGATTTCAGGTTATAAATATTCAAATTTCTGTGATAAGCTCAGAGTCATCAAGTTTCCCCTTGATAAGTATGTAAATCAGTCTGTCTCTGCAATGGGGAAGTAATTATCACTTTCAGACCTAGTCATTGAGCGCAACACTTGAGAGGTGAAGATGAAAAATAATAAAACCACTGACACCAAGACAAGAAGTTGCAGCACATACAGTGAACAGCATGTATACTTGCATACACTTGTTTAGCATTCAGAGCTGAAATATGGCAAATGGAATGTTGAGATTTTGGAAAGAGGCAATAGATTGGATAGAAAATGTGCCATGACATCAATCAATAGAACCCAAGGAAGACAGGTGATTCTGCATACAGGCAAAACATGCACATGACTCTGTAAGGTGACAATCAGGAAAAAAATGATCCAAATGCCTGTCTAGAAAATGTATATAAAATTCCCCTAGAAAGTCAAGAGCATGGATTGGTTAAAAATCATACTTCCATATTTTATTATATCAATTTTGAAAATGGAGACATTTTAATCCACAGAATAATGCAACGTGAAGACGAATGTAATGGTGGTGGGGAAGCCCTGTATCAGTTCTAATTTGTTACTGTTATTATTTAATAGTTATATTATGATAGCACCCTGTGCTCTGAAATCTTCCAAAAAGTACTTAAGACACTCAGGGCTGGATTTTCCGAGGTGCTGAGCCCTCACCACTCCAAATGACATCAATGGGAGCTGCAGGTGCTTCTGAAAACAAGGCCTTCAGGGATGACTATTAACTTTTGTATCAGGAGAGGTTTGCTTGCTTGGCTCTCATGCACAATAAGATGCATTCATAATGGTTGCTGAAGGAATGCATAGAAATAAGGTGAGGATTTGACCTGTATTTGAAACAACCTGGAGATATGTTTATAATTTAATTTCAGTGGAGCTCTGTGCATGTGCAGTGTCTGCCAAAGCACATCAAATTACAGGATCTATAAGCTCCTTGGGGTGCTTAGAAACTATGGTAATAAGAGGGAGGTAGATAGATATCTCAATTGCAACACTGAAGTCAGTGGAGCTATGCTAATTTACAGTACCTGAGGATCGGCCCCAAGTACCTAATACAATCTGGGGAATGTATAAATAATACATAAATTATGATAAAACATAATATAATCATTTCTCTAGGACTGTGTTTGGGTGTGGGACATAACCCAAACATTTTTAAGTACTGTATTGCTTCTCACCCAGTGTTTTGATGGTATCTGCAAATTATCCAGGCAGATGGGTTATTTCCAGCAGATTTTTTTCACCATAAATGCAACAGCTGAGACACAATAGAGCCTAGCAAACTTCAGAAGTTCTCTCCTCTCCCTTTTCTCTAGCTCTGTTGATAATTCCCCTACTTATCCATGGTGAACATTCATCATGTGCTTATTTGACTACAATAATCTTTCTCATGTTTTGTGAGTATGTAAATTAACTTCAGTTTCCTTGTACTGACCTGTATTATTATCTCTCATGTACATTTTTGTTACAGGGTAGGGAGTGAGGGTGATCAGAAACAATGAAGGTCAGCTTAGGTTGTCTTGATAGATTTCCCATATTACCTCTCCAATTCTAATTTGTAAGAAATGGTCTTCAAAGCCAAGGTATATTTCCTCAGTGGTGTTACACTGGACCTCAGTTGTGGAAAGCAAAAGCAGAATTTTGCTGTATGGGTTTGGGACTTGCCTTCTTTCTATAAAAACTAAGCTAAAATTGCTGTGGTCAGTTAAGGTATTAGTATCAATTTGCTATGTGTTCAGATTTGTGTTGCGCTGTAACTTAAAATTGAAATTGGCTTGTGGCTGTTTATACAGTCTTAAAAGGATAACTTGCCTTTCAGACCCTCAAGGTAAATTTTCACCATAGTGAACAGTCGATTAGACATGCAGTGTTTAGCTGCTATGAATAAATCACCCAAACTTTGATGTACAATTATGCATAAGATAAGGGTAAAGTGTTTTCTACAGATTGATCACTAAATCTTTTCTTTTAATATGGGGTTCAAATTACCTAGTAAATTTAACTGTTGGAATGATGTGTTTTACATCTGTACAAAAAGTGCTATTCAATCTTTGGCGTATAATAAAGCATGGAGTTAGGACATGGTTAATAAAAACAACGAGGAGTCCGGTGGCACCTTAAAGACTAATAGATTTATTTGGGCATAAGCTTTCATGGGTAAAAACCCCACTTCTTCAGATGCATGGAGTGGGACTCCTCATGGTTTTTGTGGATACGGACTAACACGGTTAGCCCTCTGAGACATAGTTAATGAGAGTTATAGGACCTTTAAGTATGGCTGCATTATAGGCAAAATCAGATTGCAGGGCATCAGTAACTGTATAGCTACTATAGGATTGAAGAGATAACATTGTTGGGATAGGTAGAGGTCAACAGTATGGCTGCTTTATAGCTACCTGGTTAGTGTGTACATTAGTTAATGAATATGTTGCTTAAAATTCACTTTTAGACCTTACATTTCTTCATCATAATGCTCTGTATTTCTTAACTTTTAGACTGCTTAAGATACTAAATATGAGACATTGTCATGCAATATAAAAGGGTATTTTGTATATTCCAGCTGAGATAATTTCTTTTGGGAAATTCACAGCATCATTCTGCTAACATATGAGAGTAAAAGGCCATTTTACACATACAACCATATGTACACAATATACAATACACTGTCCCAAAGACCAGGAGATTCCTTTTGTTTTTCTCTAAATGTGACATTCAGTTTGCATGTTTCTTGCTGCATCTGCATCTTTACTTCCCGGCGCAATAGGTCACTGGCTTTGTATCTTCTAATGATGTTAGACATTTGAAGCCTACTATGCACTTGTCATCTGCAGACAAGGCAAGCCGTGAATGAGTCTCTTCACAGAGAAGTTGTTAATGCCAATAAGAAAACTGAGCTTAACAGAACAGAGGTAAACTCTGTTGTCTCTCTGGATGACATTTTGGATTTAAGTAGAAAAATGGGAGAAAAATTTAAGTCTGTACAGCTCTCTATTGTTCAACAATCTACAGTTTATTTCCCCCCTCTTACTGTTTTTGCTTCTGAAATTGACTGTATCAGCATTCTACACACACACAAATTAAACTCGGAAGGAAACTTTTGAAAAAAGGAAAGAAATTATTTTGTAGGTCATATCAGTAAATCATAGAAGACTTTCTGAATAAACATTGTCACTGACATATGGTTCCTGCTCTGAAATGCACATATGCAGTTAGTGAAAGTCATTTAGGGAAGCTATAGGAGTTAGGTGCCTAAATACCTTGGAGGCTATGGAGCTTAGAAGCCTAAGTCCCAATGAGTTTCGATGAGAGTTAAACTCCTAAATGCTCGTGTTAGTTTTGAAAATGAGACCTGGGTGCTTTTGAAAATTTTACCCAGCCATATTCTGAAAGTGCTTTTCATACATTCAGTTGCAGAGAAGATATCAAACAGAAAAAAAAATCTTTTCTGCTTTGTGGAGTGGGGATGGAGAAATATGTCTGTCGCTTCCTAGACTATGGAGTGTATGTAGAACTGCTTCATGGCCTCTACTGCTGCTCTGATGCTGCAGTAGCCTTCACAGTGCCAAAGAACGGCAAGGTGGGAGTACAGCATAACACTAGATCATTTGGGACAGTCCTCACTCTTCTGATAGTTTGCCTAAGCCTCTACCCCATTCCTGTATATTGATGGGTATGGGGCTGTGATAGACATGGAATTGGTGTGATAATCTAAGATGTAATAATTCTGTGAACACTGGTCAGTGAAGGGAAGTTGGTGCATATAGGGTTATAAGACTTTCCTGTAGGAAGGTACTGATCTTGTTTAGTAGGGGGCTATGGGAAGAACAAACAAGAAGGCGGCAAAGGCCCCAGATACAGATACCCCAGCACACACTTGAAAGACAGTGGGCAAAACGATCAGCTTCAAGGACCTTACGTCCTGTCTCCAAGGAATATACAAGCTTGTTTTGCCAGCCAGGAAACCTGGAGATCAAAAGGACTGAACAGCTTTTGAATGGGACCCTCCCTGATGCATAGAAGATAAATAGTGCAGTGTCTTAACTCACATACTATGCCTGCAAGACCTAGAGGTCTCCAGGGATGGGAGGATCTATAGGTAGCTTAGATGTACTAGGATCCCCATGTGCAATATGGTTAGATACCTTGTAAACTAGACATGCCAATAGTCAGTTTAATTGCTTTAAGATCTGTTTTCTCTTAAATACTTTTGTTCTAAATAAATAACACTTTGCTTTAGGGAAGCTGTCTGGTTACCACTGTCATTACTTCTAGAGAGAACTGAACTGCTGGGGCTGCCTCATAAGATAATCACAGACAGCAGTTAAGATCCAGTCTGAGGGCTTGTCCTCACTACGTTGTTAGCTTACGTTATAACTTGAGTTTTGCCTCTAACCTGGCGCCTGTCCACATACAAAAATCTCCAGCTCAGGCTAAGTGTGGTTGTAAGCTCCAGCTAGCTATCCATTCAGAGGCATGGCTCAGAGCTTGAGGGCTTCTGCCATTTGAACTAGCAATGCAGTAGAGATGCAGCAGCTCGAGTTACAACAACTCATCAGCTGCTAATCCAAACACTGTGTAGGTCAAGTGTTGTTTCAGAGTGGTCACTCTCCCTGTGCTCTCACTCGAGCTAGGCTAGCTTGTACACTTGACATGGGATAGCTCAGTTGGAGTAACCCAAATGTACTAACTTGAGCTAATGATTGCAGTGAAGACAAGACCCGAAAGTGAGAGAATTGTGTGACTGAACTAGAGAAGAGGGTTTTAGGCCTGCGACCTTAACAAGTTGCATTCAAACAGACCAGGAGGGGTCAAAGGTGCAGTTAGCCTGGTAACTGTAACATATGTGATTGGGGCCCTTGCACTGCACAGAAGAGAAGCACACTGAGCAAAGCCCCTCAGTATCTTGCCCCTTTCCTTACACAGTGGAACTGCCCTGCTCCTGCTGTCAGACATGTCTCTAGGGATGTGGAGAAGGGTACAGGATTTGCCCCACATATAAATTTTCTTTTCAGGAACTTGTTTTTTCTTTCCTTTTGTGCATGTAACACTAATTTAAATGTGTGGGAGTTGTGTACATATGGATGACAAGCAAGTGAGCTGTGAAATCTCCATTCTTCCCAGTAACACACACAAACATGTCCACAACGCATTGCAGTTTCAATATCACATGGAGAGCAGTTTAAGTACACAGAGTCAAATGGCTTTTTATTCTTACAGCCTACAGAAAACACAATTGCTCTACACCCAGAAGTTGACTGTAATCATTCAGCTAAACAGTGATGAATATGCATAAACTTCAGTCTCTAGGGTTTTTGTACAGATATTTCTGGTTATGGTATATTTAAACTATCAGTAGTAGCTGTTTAAAGTATCTTCCCTTTCTGTACTCCTTCTCCAGATACCTAAGGTTAATGGAGAACACGGGAAGTAGTAATTAAATGTCAATCACAGTCAGCTCAAATTCTGAGATAGTGTTACCGATCTTACACTTCTAGCACTTTTAATCTAGATGGACCCCCAAAGTTCTCCTTAACTGATGTCTACGGGAATCACTCATCCACCTTTGACATGAAACCACGGAAGAGCAAATTGCAGCCACTATTTGACAGAACATAGCAATGCAACAGCTCAGAGCAGGAAGTGACTATACCAGAAATTTAGGGAGAGGAGACGTAACTACCCCAATTGGATCTTGGCCCGTACACCAAGTGTAACACCTAATTCTTGTGAAAAATAGGTAGTGACTTCTTAAAGTTTTCTCTCTTATTCAAGTAGGAACAAAGCCACCTGCAGCAGCACAATGCCCTTAACATCAGACTAGGACACTACACTAGCTCACTACTGACCCAGAGGAGCTGTAGGGAATGGTGGAGGTGTCACTTCTACCCCTGATGCAGCACTAAACCAATGCCTTATCATGGGGTTAAAGGCTTTGGTCCCAAATCAAGACATAAATAGAAACAAGAGTAAATCTCTCCCTGATTCCCGCTGCACAAGCATCATACTGTACATTTGCTTTTCTTCTCTCTCTCCTTTGCAAACAACACTCCTCTAACTTCTTGCTGATAGCACTATGTGTGTTTCTCCTTGCCAGCCAGCTGCTGGCAGGAAACTCCTGTGTTTTCTTTTCTTCCTTGCCAATATTTGACATACACAAACCTTGCATATGTTAGGAGGATGTACTGTTTGGCTGCTACACCACAGATCTTGAAACCAAACACTCTTTGGTTCTTTACAATGGACTTTACAATCTTTTCTTAAAACAATAAAATAAAATTTGCTTTTTTAAAAAAAAGGACCAGATCCTCAGCTGATGTAAATCAGCATAGTTCCATTGACCTCAGTGGAATTATATCAACTATATTTACAATAGCTGAAGATCTAGCACAGACTGTTTAAAATGAATAACTCATGGATTTTCCCCTGGAGAATCCTATAGTTTAATTAGGTATCTTTATGTTTTTAAAGGCCCTATAAAAATCTTTTATAAATACTCAGTAAGATTTCAATATTTGCCAAATAGAGGGACTTTCTATGGATATACTAAAGCTCTGAAGTAAAATACGTCCTGCAATAATCTCTTTCCACATGGATTTATCAGGATGCCTTCTTCTATTCTAAGGGGAAGAACAATGAATAACTGAGCATCCTGGACCTGGACAATGCTTATATGTATCAAAGAAACTTCACTTTAATCCCGATGAGGGGATTAGTACTGAAATCGACATCGCTGGGACGAATTTGGGGGTAGTGTGGATGCAATTAGATGGTATTGGACTCCAGGAGCTATCCCAGAGTGCTCCATTGTGACCGCTCTGGACAGCACTTTCAACTCAGATGCACTAGCCAGGTACACAGGAAAAGCCCCGGGAACTTTTGAATTTCATTTCCTGTTTGGCCAGCGTGGCGAGCTCATCAGCACAGGTGACCATACAGTCCCAGAATGGCAAAAGAGCTCCAGCATGGACCAAATGGGAGGTCTGATCTGATCGCTGTATGGGGAGACAAATCTGTGCTATCAGAACTCCGTTCCAAAAGACAAAATGCCAATATATTTGCCAAAATCTCCAAAGGCATGATGGACAGAGGCTACAGGGACCCGCAGCAGTGCCGCGTGAAAATTAAGGTGCTCAGGCAAGCCTACCAAAAAACCAAAGAGGCAAATGGCTGCTCTGAGTCAGAGCCCCAGACATGCCGCTTCTATGATGAGCTGCATGCAATTCTAGGGAGCGCCCCTACTACTACCCCACCTCATCCGTGGACACCTGCAAGGGGGGAGTCTCATGAAAAAGGCATGAGGATTTTGGGGACGAGGAAGATGAGGAAGATAGCATACAGCAGGCAAGCAGAGAAACCATTCTCCCCGACAGCCAGGAACTGTTTATCACCCTGGAGCCAATACCCTCCCAAACCTCCCAAGGCTGGCTCCCAGACCATGAAGCTGGAGAAGGCACCTCTGGTGAGTGTACCTTTGTAAATATAATACATGGTTTAAAAGCAAGTGTGTTTAATGATTAATTTGCCCTGAAGACTTGGGATACATTCGTGGCCAGTACAGCCCCTCCTTTTAAATGGCCAACCCAATGGGTGGTTGGTATGGGAAAGGAGGGCGCTGCTGTTTGAAACCATTCCCCCATGTTATGATGGTTGAAGAAGCCGAAAGACTGTGGCTTACCATGGCTGCCTGCAAGCCAAATTCTGTTGCCCGGCTCTGTGTGTGTGATCTCTCACACCAATCCGGCAGGTCCTCAATATAAGAGGAAAAATGCAACCTTGTACCGAAAGCACATGTGCTATGTAACGTTAACAACTTGGTTCACTGTGAAAGAGTCTATCCATTGTTCTCTAAAATATGTCTTTTTAAATACTACTCTCCCATTTTTTTCTCCCACAGCTGCAAATGTTTCAATGCTCCCCCTATCATCTCCATCCCAGAGGCTAGCACAGATAAGACGGTAAAAAAAATGCACTCGCTGTGAAATGTTCTCTGAGTTTCTGCAGTTCTCCCGCACTGAAAGAGCTCAGCAGAATGCATGGAGGCAAGCAATGTCAGAGTCCAGGAAAGCAGAAAATGAACATGAGGACAGAAGGGATGAGCGAGATGACAGGTGGTGGCAGCGCGATGAGAGGAGGCAGGATGCAATGCTGAGGCTACTGGGGGATCAAACTGATATGCTCCTGCATCTGGTGGAGCTGCAGGAAAGGCAGCAGGAGCACAGACTGCTGCTGCAGCTCCTGTGTAACCACCCGCCCTCCTCCCCAAGTTCCATAGCCTCCTCACCCAGATGCCCAAGAACGTGGGGCAGAGGGGGCATCTTCGGGCACCCAAACACTTCACCCCAGAGGACTACCCAAGCAACAGAAGGCTGGCATTCAATAAGTTTTGAAGTACAGTGTGGCCTTGTCCTTCCCTCCTCCCCTCATCCACCACCCCACCCAGTGCTTCCCTCCTCTCCCACCCCTCCCAGGCTACCTTGGCAGTTATCCCCCTATTTGTGTGATGAATTAATAAAGAATGCATGATTTTGAAACAACAATGACTTTATTGCCTCTGCAAGTGGTGATTGAAGAGGGGAGGACGGTTGGCTTACAGGGAAGGAGAGTGAACCAAGGGGGTGGGTTTTCATCAAGGGGAAACAAACAGAACTATCACACTGTAGCCTGGCCAGTCATGAAACTTGTTTTCAACGCTTCTCTGATGCGCAGCACACCCTGCTGTGCTCTTCTAATCGCCCTGGTGTCTGGTGCGCGTAATCAGTGGCCAGGCGATTTGTCTCAATCTCCCACCCCACCATAAACATCTCCCCTTACTCTCACAGATATTGTGGAGCACACAGCAAGCAGTAATAACAATGGGAATATTGGTTTTGCTGCAATCTAACCGAGTCAGTAAACTGCGCCAGCGTGCTTTTAAACGTCCAAATGCACATTCTACCACCATTCTGCACTTGTTCAACCTATAGTTGAACAGCTCCTGACTACTGTCCAGGGTGCCTGTGTATGGCTTCATGAGCCATGGCATTAAGGGGTAGGCTGGGTCCCCAAGGATAACTATAGGCATTTCAACATCCCCAACAGTTATTTTCTAGTCTGGGAAGTAAGTCCCTTTCTGCAGCTGTTCAAAAAGACCAGAGTTCCTGAAGATGTGAACAGCATGTACCTTTCCCGGCCATCCCACGTTGATGTCAGTGAAACGTCCCTTGTGATCCACCAGTGCTTGCAGCACCATGGAAAAGTACCCCTTGTGGTTTTTGTACTGGCTGCCAAGGTGGTCCAGTCCCGATAGGGATATGCGTTCCGTCTGTCACCCCACCACAGTTAGTAGATTTGCCCATTCCAAATTGATTCCCAGCTGACCGGTAGCTGTCTGGTGTTGCAAGCTTCCAGAGGGCTATCGCCACTCGCTTGTGAACTGTGAGGACTGCTCTCATCTTGGTATTTTTGCGCTTCAGGGCAGGGGAAAGCAATTCACAAAGTTCCATGAAAGTGCCCTTATGCATGCAAAAGTTTTGCAGCAGCTGGGAATCATCCCAGACCTGCAACACTGTGCAGTCCCACCAGTCTGTGCTTGTTTCCCGGGCCCAGAATTGGCATTCCACGGCATGAGCTTGCCCCATTGCCACCAGGATGTCCAAATTGCCAGGGCCTGTGCTATGAGAGAAGTCTGTGTCCATGTCCTCATCACTCTCGTCACCACGCTGCCACTTACCTCCTCGCCTGCTTTTGCAGGTTCTGGTAGTGACATACTGCCGGATAATGCATGAAGTGTTTACGATGCTCATAACTGCTGCGGTGATCTCAGCAGGCTCCATGCTTGCTGTGGTATGGCATCTGCAGGAGAGCAGAGTTGCCGCGGAAGTGGTGGCTAAAGACGGATGCCATGAGAATAGATATTTATAGAGAACGATGAGAGGACCTGCGAGGTGGATTCTTGAGAACAGGAGAGCAGAGTTGCAGCAGAAGAGGTGGAGGACGACGGTTAGCACCTCACACATTTCCCGAGGAAGAACACACGTACCCGGGAGCCCATGACAGACAACATGGAGAAATTCGCTATTGAGACAATAGCAGCAGAGCAGAGTTGTAGCGGAAGCGGTGTATGAAAATGGTTAGCAGCACCCAGGAGGACCGGAACGGATCCCCTGAGCTGCAGGAGAGCAGAGTTGCAGCAGAAGTGGAGGATGATGATGGTTAGCAGACCTACTGCACCGTCTGCTGCCAGCAGCACCCAGGACACAACAGCATCAGTGTCGGTGAGGTGAGCTGAGCTGAGTGGGCTGCACGCTTGCCATGGTATGGTGTCTGCGCGGAAAAAAGGCGCGAAACGATTGTCTGCTGTTGCTGTCATGGAGGGAGGGGCGACTGATGACATGTACACAAAACCACCCGCAATAATGTTTTTGCCCCATCAGGCATTGGGAGCTTAACCCAGAATTCCAATGGGCGCCGGAGACTGCGAGAACTGTGGGATAGCTACCCACAGTGCACCACTCCGTAAGTTGATGCTAGCCACGGTAATGAGGACGCACTCCGCTGACTTAATGCGCTTAGTGTGGACATACGCAATCAACTGTATACAATCGATTTCTAAATATCGACTTCTACAATATCGACCTAATTTCGTAGTGTAGACATACCCTTAGAAAGAGAAACCTTCAGAAAGGACCTGTATGTTTTTCATATTAGAATTTTATTATATTGTCTCTTCATGTTTACATTATTCTGGTTTCTGCAGCACTGCTTACACAGAAGCACTCTAATATGCCAATATAAGTGGGACCTGGTGAAAAAATTGTAGGAGTGAATGTCCAAAGCAGTTTGAGAAAAGGAGCCATGGAAATCCACTGGGAGGGTTTTGCAAAGAGGAAATACAGACAAAGGAAGAGATAGATGATCTGTTCATGGCATAGTAGGTAGAACAAGAGCAAAGCAGAACAGCATAAACAGAACAAGAGCCAGATTCTGCCCTTGGATGAGAGTGCACATCTCCCACTGAAGTCACTGAAGGCAGCAATGTACTTGAATGAGGACAAAATTTGTCCCCGTTACTAGATATGGAGCTATGGCCTAAAAGTGGTCTTATTGTCTTTAATGGGATGCCTCATATGAATAAAGGTTTGGACTGATGGACCAAAACTGCTCTTAGCATCAACAGAAAACAGAACAACCTTCAAAAAAAAAAAAATCTCAATTTTTGGATAAAGTTAGGATTCATCTCTGTTAAAATCCATATGGTGTAGATTTACTTCCTCCCTACCCCTCTTATTTACAAAATAGTTCAAACACCAAATTATGCATGCATCAAGTTTCATAACCAAAACAGTTTTGTTTTCAAAAGCCAGTTTTCAAAGCTTCTCGTAGTGTCAGAGTAGCTTATTTTCCTTTGATCCCCTCTTCCTGTTCCTAAAAAAATGCTATTTACTATCCAACTCCCCAAAGCAAATGTATAAATGCATTCGTTAGGGGCTCATTACTGATGCAACTTGTCATCAAGAAACTACTCTGTAGATCTAGCTAGCTGTTGGGGAAAATCTAACTTCAAATTTACAAAGTTCAGAACCAAGACATCACAGACTTTTAAAAGTCTGTTTTCTTATTTGTCACCTGAAAATATAGTACCAATGGTTCCTAACCATTCATCATATCTTCTTTATATTCTTTGATTCATTACTCATTATTAAATGATTTTGAAAGCCTCTGCATGTGCTGATGATTTTGTAGACAGGGACAAATTACATCTGTTCATATTATATTGTAAATAAGAAAACAGCATGTGAAACCTTATTGACTGATAACTTGTTTAACATTTCTACAGCTTTATGATGTCAAAAATATATTCCACTCTGGATAACAAGCAGACCTGTATATGTCAAACTAGCTATCTTAACCAGTCAAAACTGGTATTTTGTATAGTTTTGCTACAAATGCCGAGACATCCTGTGTAATTTTTTTTAAACCATCAGGATCAAGTTATGCGTGGGTTTGCAGAAAAACAGAAGTTTATATTTAATGAGCGTGCCATCCTTTAATTTTCTTTCAGCTTAAAGCACTTTTAAGTTTTATATTATTCCTCAGATTGATGCTGTCCTACTTTGTTTTTAAATTCCAGTCTGCTTTAGAAATTAAAAAAAAGTCAACTAAAAAAAATCTATCTAAGATACTTATATGGCACCCATAACCATAGAAGCTAAGCATGACTCATATTTAGCCTCATAACAACCCCATAGGGCATTAGTCCCATTTTTATAGATGGGGAACTGAGGCACAGAAAGACTTACTCAAAGCCATAAATGAAGTCTAGGAATTGAACTCAGGTTTCTCAAATCCCTGGCTTGTGACCTAACCACTGGACCATCCTCCTTCTCCAAATAACAATCTTAATGTAAAATAAAGTGAAGGTTATTCTGAGGGAGAAGAAAAAGGATGCATATGTGTGTGTGGGGGAATCAAGTATGAAGACTTGACAAGGTGTTTGTCATGCTGGGATATCACCACACTTCAGATGGCTCCAGTCTGTATGCATCTATAATGCACCTTTCGCCATAGTGTCTAGATCCCATGTACAAACATGAGATTCACACTGATTCATCCCCAAAAGACCCAAACTCACCAGTCCTACCCTAATTATTTTCCATCAGTACTTGGAGGTTGTGTTCCCAGAGGGCATGGCTGGCTCTGTTACAGCTCTGTTCTTGAAGGAAAGCCTTGCACATAGAGATAGGTCTCTTCTATTAAGTCCTCAAAGTGGCAAAACTGCGCACTGCTACACTGCATGCATCTTTCAGGAACATCTGGAGTACATACTCATGTAGTACCCCCCCCCCCACACACACACACACAGGCATAAAAAGCAGTGTAGCTGGTGAGGCATAGCTTATGCAAGTAGAATAAAGACACACTGAAGTCTGTGGATATGTATGCCAGAACGTAGCATACATGTTCTCTACTCGCCCAAGCTGTGCCTTCCTGTCTATACTGCAATTTTGAGCAGTGTAGTGCCTCACCACCTCCCCACTGCTGGAGCCTTTCCTCTCCACACGAAAAGAATCCAACATGGGGAAAGTCTCTGGCAGGAGGGAGGCAGTGGAGAAAGGCTCCAGCAGCTCCCCACTGCTGGAGCCCTTCTCCATTACAGGGAAAGACTCTGACAGACTGAGCCTTTCCTGCTGCCTCTCCCCTGGCAGAGCCTTTCCTTGCCATAGTGAAAGGCTCTGTCAGCTGGGAGCTACGAAACTTTTCCCTGGTGCCTCCCCCCTGCCAGAGCCTTTCATTGACACATGTAGCTACACACCACAGTGCTTCTCACTGCATAAAATAGCTACACTTACAACTCAAACCACCGCCACTGGTGCCTAGTATAGACATAGCCTCAGAAGGTTCTGAGCCTACACCCTCATTGCATGTATCACTCTGGGGCCTGTCTACTACAGTATTCTAATTTATTGCAATTACCTTAGTGGGGCACAGTAAAAAAAAGACTTCTATTAAGACAGATTGTTCCCTCCCCGTTAAGAGCGTTGAAGATCAGGAACAGCACATTGAACTGGATCAGAAGCTAGTACAGAGTAATGCATGATATGCATTCTCTGGTTCATCCCCACTGGAGATATAGAATCCACATGGTGGACCAGTTAAATTTCCACTGTGCATATCAAGTTTTAGGTGTCTCAAACTAGACACACAAACTTAATGGATGCTTGTTACCTTAATGTGTTTGAGCTCCCCATCAGTAGAATGGGAGTAGCAATATCCCCTCATTCCATAGGAGTGTTGGAAAAATTAATTAATTTATGTTTGTGAAACACTCGGACGCTATAATGATGTGAGCCACAGAAAAGTCCACGAAGAAATTGACAATTCTGTATTCAGAACAGATTATAACTATTGTGCAGTAAATAAGACCACATGCTGAACAATGAGGAGAAAACAAAATATTGAATAGCTGCTCATTCAGTGAGCATAGTCCATCCTGAGCACTGGATTAGGTGGGTCCTGTGGACAAAATAGTATTTGATAACATAAGTAAACACTGTGGTAGCCGTGTTAGTCTGTATCAGCAAAAACAACGAGGCGTCCTTGTGGCACCTTAGAGACTAACACATTTATTTGGGCATAAGCTTTCATGGGCTAAAACCCACTTCATCAGATGCATGGAGTGGAACATACAGTAGGGAGGTATAAATACACAGCATATGAAAAGATGGGAGTTGCCTTACCAAGTGGGAGGTCAGTGCTAACGAGGCAATTCAATTAAGGTGGAAGTGAGCTATTCTCAACAGTTGACAAGAAGGGGTGGAAATCACTTTTGTAGTGCTAATGAGGCCAATGTAAACAAGGTGGCCCATTTCAAACAGGTGACAAGAAGGTGTGAGTATCAGCAGGGGGAAATTAGTTTTTGTAGTGACCCATCCACTCCCAGTCTTTTTTCAGGCCTAATTTGATGGTGTCCAGTTTGCAAATTAATTCCAGTTCTGCCGTTTCTCATTGGAGTCTGTTTTTGAAGTTTTTTTTATTGAAGAATTGTAAGGAGGAAAACTAACTTCTCTTTGAAAGTGTGTGGGTGGTAGAAAGTTGTTGATTGCAGAACTTTGCATACTTATTGTTTGGAGAGGCATTTGTGGAGTTATTGGGTTTCTTTTATCCCTAGGTGGCCTAATACAAGCATTTGCTTTTTTTCTTGTTACGGAAACTTCAGATCTTCTCAAGAGTAATGTTAATTTTCTAGCTGATTACAGCATTTCCGTTCACAAGTCTACACAGTATGTTCTCTCAGTGTTTCTTTTACAAGGCCCAATTTTCAGGGCTTCAGAACTTTGAGTGAAATATAATTTTGGAAGTGATACATATTATGTTTGCAAAATAAAATACACTAGTCACAAAAACTTTTTGTGCTCCCATAGATTAACCCCTTCTCTATTGCTGCTGATGAAGCCTCTACAGCGTCTGTCAGCAAATTTCTTCCATTGTGTAATTTCAAATGCAAGCATCTGTTGCATTACAAAGGAGATTTCCACTATATAGTACTCTACCTGGATATTAATCAACATCATTAAACTTGACTGATTAAAAAAATACTATAGAAGTGGCTACTTATGTGCTTTATAATCTTCTAAATAATGTTTTCAGTGGAGTTTTATTTTGTACAAAGATGTTACCTATAAAAACCTGCATGTAAGTGGGAATTAGATGACTCAGGAGATTTATCACACTGGAAATGGGATGTGGAGTCTTTCATTACAAAGTCACCTCTTAAATCCAGCCCCAGTCAGTAGTGACTAAAAGTCATTACTGTTTGATGACATATGAAATGACTTTGGGTCTTAGCCCAGATCTGTTTGGAAGGCATCCACCCTTCAAAAGACACCAACCTAAATGTCTAAGTCATATCCTTGAGAATTTCACCAGCAATGCCAAAGACTAAATAGGCCTGGAGTCTTAACTACCTTCTCAGCCCTAGAAATAGTCCTCCAATGTTAAAGTTAAAAGCAGACTAATGTTAAAGTTAAAAGCAGACTGGAAGAACAGTGTGGGGAAGTGCTTTACTATCGAAAACATATCTATTCTTGTGGACTGACAAAAATTCCATTTCCCAGAGATGCTAATCAACCACCTTTCATGACAATTGAATTAATTTTCAACAGGGATGACCAACTGTGGCCCGGGGGGCATATCTGGCCCACAAGATCAGTTCATTTGGCCCATCACAGCCCAGTTCAGGGCAGGCAATCCAGTGGCACCAGGGCCAGGAAGGGACAAGGTGATGCAGGGGGAGAGCCTCCCCTCTGCATGCAGATGTGTGTAACATGTGATGCTGTGGTGTAGCCAGCGGGCCAAAGCAGGAAGCTGGGCCCAGCCCCGTGGGACAGAAGCCATCACTGCTGGGTGAGTGCATGGCAGACTCACTGTTCAATCCCACACCAAATGCAGGAATGACCCACCCTGCATCACGTCCTCTGGGGATAGGACCCAATGTCATACTCCCTTATGTCATATCCCCGGCCCACCAAAGGATTTTAGTGGGTTCTGTGGCCCTCATGTTGCCCAAATCTGTTCTAAAATGTTAGGATTGTGACACACCTCAACAGAATGTCAAGAAATGCAAAGTTAACTGTATCGTATGTCACATATGTCATCCTCTTAAGGTCTGTCAGTCTCACTTTTAAGTTTCCTGAATCTGCTTTGTTTGTGCTTCAGTCTTGATTAGCTGCCTGAATTTAATAATCCAGGGCCTGACTGTGTGCTGCCTTTCACTTTGTGCTACCATTCTGATTAAATAGCATTTTACATCTACTTTGCATAGGTGTAAATGACTGTGGAAGATGCAAACCAATGAAAATGTAGTCCCCTATCATACAGCCCTATGCTGGAGTCTTGTACAGGGAAGCAATTGAGAGCAACAAATTAAGAGTGTCTCATTCATTTTTTCTGTGGCATAAGTGAGTGTTGTTTTTGCTTCTCATATTATTACTCTCTATCTTTAGTTCTTTTTCATATAATCCAGAGTTCACTAGTTTACTGCTGATTTATGAGTCCTTCATGTATTAGAATTAATAGAGTGGGATTCTAAATAAACGCTGATTGCATACAAATCCTGCATAGTAAAATATGGCCGTGAGAGCCACACTAATAGCAGCTCACATATTATGACTAAATGAAGGGCCAGCTTTAATAGGTTTAGCTGAATGTCATACCATTTCCCAGAAGAATAAAAAAAAAGTTATTACTAGAAATAGGACAGCAAATTTAAAAAAAAATATTTCCTAGGAATGCAGTTTCAGTGCCGAGTAGTTTAAAAATAAAAAATAAAAAATGACGTTTTCCTTTGATGACTTTCTCATTAGAGATAGTCTCTCATGTTTAAAAATCTGAGCGTTTATAACTTCGGCATGAGATTTCTAGAATACAAAAAGGGTTTCTATTAATAAAACATAGATGCACCATATATGCTGCCCTACATATGGAAGACACTAACAGATGAGTTAGAGAGAGTGTAGTACATATTTCAGCATCTGAAGAAGTGGCCCTCTTCTGCCCTCCTGACTATTTGTGATCATTTAGACTCCATGATAATTTTCATAAGAGTAGGAATGTCGCTGATTGCCCTAGTATTGGTGTCCTGGACAAATTCCAGTTTCATTAATTGCATTCTGCCTACCCAAATTTCTCAAACAATCCTAATTTCAAAAATCTTCTCTTCTTCTCCAAAGATGTAATTATTTGCTGTGCAGTATTAAACAGTTGGGTCTGATCCAAAGCCACTGGGGTCAATGGATATGATTCCCATTAACTTTAATGGGTTTTGGATCAGGCCCTTAGGATCACAGAAACGTAGAACTGGAAGGGACTTCAACAGGTCATCCAGTCCTGCTCCCTGCACTGAGGCAGGACCAAGTATACCTAGACCATCCCTGACAGGTTTGTTGAACCTGTTCTTATAAACTTCCAATGGCGGGGATTCCACAACCTCCCTTGGAATGCTACTGCAGTGCTTAACTATCCTTATAGTTAGGGGAAAACTTTCTAACATCTAATCTAAATCTCCCTTGCTAAAGATTAAGCCCAATCTTTCAGGAAAGTTAGGCAATTAGACACCTGTGGCTGGCCTGTGCCTGGTGATTTCAGCTCAGACTGCAGTGCTATTGAATTTCAGTGTAGATTCCCGGGGTCATGCTGGGCCCGGGGCTCTAAGACCCTGTAATGTGGGAAGATCTGAGAGCCCAGAAGTCTATACTGCAATTAAACAGTCCCACAGCCCACGTCCAAGTCAGTTGGTGTGAGCCAGCCATGGGTTTCTAATTGTAGTGTAGATATACCCAGAGAGAGCAATTGATAACAATCTTTCTTATAACACGCCTTAGCATATTTGGAGACTTATCAGGTACCCCCCCCCCCCCCAGTCTTTTTTTCTCAAGACTAAACATGCCTAGTTAGTTTATCTTTTCCTTGTAGGTCAGGTTTTCTAAACCTATTGCCATTTTTGTTGCTCTCCTCTGCACTCTCTCCAATTTGTCGGTGTAGCAGTACCTCAGTCTCAGGCTCAGAGGGAGGCCAATCTGACTCGCTGCATCAGGCAACAACAACAATTAGCAGTCTATAGCTCTGGCTTCTGGGTGGGGAAGAGCAGTAAGCAGTCTCTAGCCCAAGCCTCCAGGCTAGGGTGCATGGAGATCACAGTCTGAGATTCTGACCCTCTGGATGAGGCAGAGCTATGAGCAGTCTTTAGCCTGAGCCTCCTGGCAGCCAGCAAACAGTCTGAGGCTCTGACCCTCTGGGTGGGGCCCAGCAAGGAGCAGGCTTTAGCCTAGATCTCCTGACTAAGGCAGCCAGCAAACACAGTTGGGGCCTCACAGCCTTCTGGGGAAGCAGGCTGCCAAATCAGGGGTGTGGTTGATGGCAGGCGGGTAGGGGGATCCAGGCCCATCCTACTCTACTGGGTCTCAGCCCAGGGTACTAACAATGGTGAATGGTTCTGCCACTGGGTCAGCAGGGATCTCACCAAAACATGCTGACTCGCTTTCCAGCGACACAACTGGACTAAAGTCTGGTTTCCCTGGGTTACATCCTACCACAGTCTTGGTGCAGGGCTTTGTGGTCCAAGGGTCCTCAGTCTCTTCAGGGTACATGGCTGACGGCAGTCCTGGTAACTCCTGTCCATGGCTGGGAGCAGGGCATTGCACAGTGCAGTTTTGGGTCCAGAGTTCTGCTAGGGGCATCTGCCACCTTCCCTGGCTTCTGCCCAACTGAGCTGCAGGGCCCAACACTCATACTTCCTGCCACACCTTTCTGCTTCCGGTGCAGTGGGCAGGGCGGTTTGGCTCTTCCTACTAGGGCAAGTGTAGTGGTCCCTCGCTCTCAGGCTCAGAGGGAGGCCACTCTGCCTCACTACAGTCCACATCTTTCCTAAAGTGAGGTGCCCAGAACTGGACAAAGTAGTCCAGCTGAGGCCTCACCAGTGCCTAGTAGAACAGGACAATTACCTGCCATGTCTTACATATGACACTCTTGTTAATACATCCCAGAATTATATTGGTCTTTTTCACAACTGCATCACATTACATCATATTCAATCTGTGATCCGCTATAACTTCCATATCCTTTTCAGCAGCACTACAAGCTAGCCAGTTATTCCCCATCTTGTAGTTGTGCATTTGAGTTGTCCTTCCTGTGTGAAGCACTTTTGTTTACTGAATTTCATCTTATTCATTTCAGACCAATTTTCTAATTTGTTAAGTCTGTTTTGAATTTTAATCCTGGCATCCAAAGTGCAAGAAATCCCTCCCACCTTGGTGTCATCCACAGATTATATAAGCAAACTCCCCATTCCAAGTCATGAATGAAAATATTGATTTCTCAAGCTGGGCACCCAAAATAATTAAACACTTTTGCAAATCTTGTCCCTTGATTCTCCTACATGCCCCTTTATCAATTTTTGCCCATAATTCTGACATACCACCATTTACTCAGGATACACCAAGAAAATACCAACATCGCTCAATAGGGCAGTACCATCCAAGACAGTAAAATCATGTCCACAGCTTGTCACCGTCATAGGGTAATATAAGTACCTTGCTTATATGTACTTGTAGTCAGCCAAGGGCTTTTCCAAATTTGAATCCTATCACATCAAGAAATCATAGAATCATAGAATATCAGGGTTGGAAGGGACCCCTGAAGGTCATCTTGTCCAACCCCCTGCTCGAAGCAGGACCAATTCCCAGTTAAATCATCCCAGCCAGGGCTTTGTCAAGCCTGACCTTAAAAACCTCTAAGGAAGGAGATTCTACCACCTCCCTAGGTAACACATTCCAGTGTTTCACCACCCTCTTAGTGAAAAATTTTTTCCTAATATCCAATCTAAACCTCCCCCACTGCAACTTGAGACCATTACTCCTCGTTCTGTCATCTGCTACCATTGAGAACAGTCTAGAGCCATCCTCTTTGGAACCCCTTTTCAGGTAGTTGAAAGCAGCTATCAAATCCCCCCTCATTCTTCTCTTCTGCAGGCTAAACAATCCCAGCTCCCTCAGCCTCTCCTCATAAGTCATGTGTTCCAGACCCCTAATCATTTTTGTTGCCCTTCGCTGGACTCTCTCCAATTTATCCACATCCTTCTTGTAGTGTGGGGCCCAAAACTGGACACAGTACTCCAGATGAGGCCTCACCAATGTCGAATAGAGGGGAACGATCACGTCCCTCGATCTGCTCGCTATGCCCCTACTTATACATCCCAAAATGCCATTGGCCTTCTTGGCAACAAGGGCACACTGCTGACTCATATCCAGCTTCTCGTCCACTGTCAGCCCTAGGTCCTTTTCCGCAGAACTGCTGCCTAGCCATTCGGTCCCTAGTCTGTAGCGGTGCATTGGATTCTTCCATCCTAAGTGCAGGACCCTGCACTTATCCTTATTGAACGTCATCAGATTTCTTTTGGCCCAATCCTCCAATTTGTCTAGGTCCCTCTGTATCCTATCCCTCCCCTCCAGCGTATCTCCCACTCCTCCCAGTTTAGTATCATCCGCAAATTTGCTGAGAGTGCAATCCACACCATCCTCCAGATCATTTATGAAGATATTGAACAAAACCGGCCCCAGGACCGACCCTTGGGGCACTCCATTTGACACTGGCTGCCAACTAGACATGGAGCCATTGATCACTACCCGTTGAGCCCGACAATCTAGCCAGCTTTCTACTCACCTTATAGTGCATTCATCCAGCCCATACTTCCTTAACTTGCTGACAAGAATACTGTGGGAGACCGTGTCAAAAGCTTTGCTAAAGTCAAGAAACAATACATCCACTGCTTTCCCTTCATCCACAGAACCAGTAATCTCATCATAAAAAGCGATTAGATTAGTCAGGCATGACCTTCCCTTGGTGAATCCATGCTGGCTGTTCCTGATCACTTTCCTCTCATGCAAGTGCCTTTTTCCAGTCATCCGGGACTTCCCCGGTTCGCCACGAGTTTTCAAAGATAATGGCCAATGGCTCTGCAATCACAGCCGCCAATTCCTTCAGCACTCTCGGATGCAACTCGTCCGGCCCCATGGACTTGTGCACGTCCAGCTTTTCTAAATAGTCCCTAACCACCTCTATCTCCACAGAGGGCTGGCCATCTCTTCCCCATTTTGTGATGCCCAGCGCAGCAGTCTGGGAGCTGACCTTGTTAGTGAAGACAGAGGCAAAAAAAGCATTGAGTACATTAGCTTTTTCCACATCCTCTGTCACTAGGTTGCCTCCCTCATTCAGTAAGGGGCCCACACTTTCCTTGGCTTTCTTCTTGTTGCCAACATACCTGAAGAAACCCTTCTTGTTACTCTTGACATCTCTCGCTAGCTGGAGCTCCAGGTGCGATTTGGCCCTCCTGATATCATTCCTACATGCCCAAGCAATATTTTTATACTCTTCCCTGGTCATATGTCCAACCTTACACTTCTTGTAAGTTTCTTTTTTATGTTTAAGATCCGCTAGGATTTCACCATTAAGCCAAGCTGGTCGCCTGCCATATTTACTATTCTTTCGACTCATTGGGATGGTTTGTCCCTGTAACCTCAACAGTGATTCCTTGAAATACAGCCAGCTCTCCTGGACTCCTTTCCCCTTCAAGTTAGTCCCCCAGGGGATCCTGGCCATCCGTTCCCTGAGGGAGTCGAAGTCTGCTTTCCTGAAGTCCAGGGTCCGTATCCTGCTGCTTACCTTTCTTCCCTGCGTCAGGATCCTGAACTCAACCAACTCATGGTCACTGCCTCCCAGATTCCCATCCACTTTTGCTTCCCCCACTAATTCTACCCGGTTTGTGAGCAGCAGGTCAAGAAAAGCGCCCCCCCTAGTTGGCTCCTCTAGCACTTGCGCCAGGAAATTGTCCCCTACGCTTTCCAAAAACTTCCTGGATTGTCTATGCACCGCTGTATTGCTCTCCCAGCAGATATCAGGAAAATTAAAGTCACCCATGAGAATCAGGGCATGCGATCTAGTAGCTTCCGTGAGCTGCCGGAAGAAAGCCTCATCTACCTCATCCCCCTGGTCCGGTGGTCTATAGCAGACTCCCACCACTACATCACTCTTGTTGCACGCACTTCTAAACTTAATCCAGAGACACTCAGGTTTTTCTACAGAATCTTCATTTCTAAATGTGAACTGACTTTAGGTAGGACCCACCTATTTTCTCTTCTACACTAACTATCCACACTATTAAGGAGATTCCCAAACAGAAACTTCATATCCAAAATGGTTTGTTTCCTCCACCTTTTCTTAATGAGCATCATAAGTACACCTTGTTGACATCTGCTTAGGAATATGGTGAGGGAGGGGAGATTCTGTTTTTAATTTTATTTGGAAGTTCATGGAATTCTCTTTATAATAATAAAGACACACAATGTAATGGCCACACCTTACTGGTGTTTGGTTTGTCCCAGAGTATAGCTAGCATTTCTTAGCTCTTCCTTATGTATGAACTATGTAGCACTGATTGTTCTACAGGGGAATAAAAGGCTCCCTGTTAGGAAACCCTCCCCCCCGCCCCCAACTGTAAGGAGAACAGAAGAGAGAGCTCTGCTTCTGAGTCTCTGAAGAGGTATGTCTTCACAGAGCTGTAACATAAGGCTACGGTGGGGAGGCTCCAGAACTCTTTGTAGTGATTATACAAGCGTGGTTTAATTTTATCATAAATAATTTCAGCACATATCCATTCAGACTTCCACATTAAATCCACTACTATGTTATTTAAAAAAAATACAGCAAGAAAAAGGGATTATAGTCCGTTCATTTTTACAGTGGGAGGTTATTTCACCTGCTACAACTATAAACTAACATTAATATAAATAATAAGGTACTTAGCCTACACTGAAACAAATTTAAAATGTTAACTAGTCAGAGAATAACCCTCCAAGGCATGTCATATGAAGCAGCATTAAAACTATGAACTCTTTAAGCACTGAATTCTGTTATATACACATGAAACATGCATGAGCAGTAGAAATACAGGATCCCAAAGCTTATCCTGTGAGCTTATACTTAGTATTTGGAACCTGGATTGTAATCATAATCATCAAGTATCAATTTAACATGCCTCAAACATAATTTTTTTTTAAAAAGCATTTCATCCACCTGCCTTTGTGTCAACTCCCCTGCTAAAATTAAGAAGGAAAACTCTCTATTTATTTTAATAGTTGGTTAGGTGATTAAGTCTCAAAAAATGGAGAAGGAGTACTTGTGGCACCTTAGAGACTAACCAATTTATTTGAGCATGAGCTTTCGTGAGCTACAGCTCACTTCATCGGATGCATACCGTGGAAGTTACCTACTACAGGACAGGCCTAACAAAGAAAATAACAGAACGTCACTAGCCGTCACCTTCAGCCCCCAACTAAAACCCGTCCAACGCATTATTAAGGATCTACAACCTATCCTAAAGGATGACCGAACACTCTCACAAATCTTGGGAGACAGGCCAGTCCTTGCCTACAGACAGCCCCGCAACCTGAAGCAAATACTCACCAACAACCACATACCACACAACAGAACCACTAACCCAGGAACTTATCCTTGCAACAAAGCCTGTTGCCAACTGTGCCCACATATCTATTCAGGGGACACCATCACAGGGCCTAATAACATCAGCCACACTATCAGAGGCTCGTTCACCTGCACATCCACCAATGTGATATATGCCATCATGTGCCAGCAATGCCCCTCTGCCATGTACATTGGTCAAACTGGACAGTCTCTACGTAAAAGAATAAATGGACACAATTCAGATGTCAAGAATTATAACATTCATAAACCAGTCGGAGAACACTTCAATCTCTCTGGTCACGCAATCACAGACATGAAGGTCGCTATCTTAAAACAAAAAAACTTCAAATCCAGACTCCAGCGAGAAACTGCTGAATTGGAATTCATTTGCAAATTGGATACTATTAATTTAGGCTTAAATAGAGACTGGGAGTGGCTAAGTCATTATGCAAGGTAGCCTGTTTCCTCTTGTTTTTTCCTACCCCCCCCAGATGTTCTGGTTTAACTTGGATTTAAACTTGGAGAGTGGTCAGTTTGGATGAGCTATTACCAGCAGGAGAGTGAGTTTGTGTGTGTATGGGGGTGGGGGGGGATGTGAGAAAACCTGGATTTGTGCAGGAAATAGCCCAACTTGATTATCATGCACATTGTGTAAAGAGTTGTCACTTTGGATGGGCTATCACCAGCAGGAGAGTGAATTTGTGTGGGGGGGTGGAGGGTGAGAAAACCTGGATTTGTGCTGGAAATGGCCCAACCTGATGATCACTTTAGATAAGCTATTACCAACAGGACAGTGGGGTGGGAGGAGGTATTGTTTCATATTCTCTGTGTATATATAAAGTCTGCTGCAGTTTCCACGGTATGCATCCGATGAAGTGAGCTGTAGCTCACGAAAGCTCATGCTCAAATAAATTGGTTAGTCTCTAAGGTGCCACAAGTACTCCTTTTCTTTTTGCGAATACAGACTAACACGGCTGTTACTCTGAAACCTGAAAAAATGGAGAGTTTTCCTTGACTGAAGATTCTCACTCTGGAGGGAAAAAACTAAGAAGCCTCCTCCTTACTTTAAGTACTTTATGACAGCAAAATCCTTCTTTTTGACCTGCGTTACTGGGCTCAAAAATCAGGGAACAATTTTCATTCACCTTCATGCTTCTGCTTTTGACACAAGTTCTTAATCTCTGGAATATGACAGTCACAACTGCATTACAGCTGTTCGCACTTTCTCATTACCCACCAACAAAGATTTTCTGTGACATTTCCCTACATTGAGCAGCTCATGGATGACCGTGTTTAAGACTAGAAGCAAAATGTTGCTCAAGTACTCAGCTGAGGGGTGGTGTGTCCAGTTTCAAGTAAACTGCTCTAATGTGGTTTTCTATACTTTCTATTTGCCTGGCTATAATTAGGTTCTGTTTAATTTAAGGATTTTGAGCTATATTCACAAGAAAGTTAGGTACATGATGGGGAGGGAGACAACTTTTAGCCCAGTGGCTAGGATACTCAGGGCTTGTCTACACCGGCAAATTTTTTCAATGAAATTAATGTCGCCAAGCAAAAATTAACAAAAACAAAGTCGCCAAAGCATGTCTACATTTGCTCCCTCTGTCAACAGATCGTGTCCACATTCGGGGCACTTTTGTCAACAGCGAGAGCAATGGTCTGTGGGTATGTATCCCACAGTGCCTGGTGACACCGTCTGTCGCTAGGTGTTGTGGGAATGCTGAAATGGAGTGCGGCACATCCTGGGATGTGCAAAATGTACCACTGTGCACCGCTTTGTGTCCCACCCCTCCAAAGGTCTCTGGCTTCCTTTCGCGCTGTTTTACCAACTGTCATTCTTTTGTAGTGTGTGCCAGCATCTGCAGTGAGAGAGGATGGATCCCGCACTTCTCTCCTATGCGCCGTTAGCTGTCTGAGGACATTGCGCATAGCAGCATAGTTACTCGCCGAGTTACTTGCAAAGTTAGCAGATGATGAATCACAGGCACCCGAGTGTGATATGGATGGCAGCAACTTATCAGCGCTTTGCGCATTCACAGAGCAGCTGTATATGGTAGTCGCTTTTGGGCTAGCACTGACTGGTGGGATCGCATTGTCATGCAGGTGTGGGATGATGACCAGTGGGCACAGAACTTTAGGATGCATAAAGCAGCCTTCATGGAGCTATGTGCTGAGCTGTCCCCCGACCTGTGGTGCAAGGACACCAGAATGAGAGTTGCCCTTTCGGTAGAGAAGTGTGTTGCAATTGCTGTGTGGAAGCTGGCAAATCCAGATTGCTACCAGTCTGTTGCAAATCAATTTGGAGTAGGAAAGTCCACTGTTGGGGCTGTATTACTCCAAGTATGCAGGGAAATAAATTGCATCCTGCTGCATAGGACCGTGACTCTGGGAAATGTGGATGAAATAGTAGATGGCTTTGCAGAGATGGGTTTCCCTAACTGTGGCGGGGCGATTGATGGCCACACACATTCCAATTTTAGCACAGACCACCTTGCCTCGGAACACATCAATAGGGAGGGATACTTCTCCATGGTGTTTCAGGCGCTTGTGGATCACTGGGGGGCATTTCATGGACATCAATGCAGGCTGGTCTAGAAAGATGCATGACGCATGCATCTTCAGGAACAGTGGCCTGTTCAGAAACCTATAGGTGGGGACTTTCTTTCCAGACCACAAGTTCACAGTGGGAGATGTGGAAATGCCCATAGTAATCCTGGAAGACCCAGCTTACCCTTACAACCTGGCTCATGAAACCTTTCATAGGACACCTGGACAGCAACAAGGAGCATTTTAATAACAGGCTGAGCAGGTGCCGCATGGTAGTAAAATGTGCCTTTGGCTGTTTGAAAGCTGGCTGGAGGTGTTTAAATTGCAGGCTAGACTTTACCGAGGATAATATTCCCGTGGTCATAGCTGCATGCTGCACTTTGCATAATCTGTGTGAATCTAAGGGTGAAATGTTTGCTCAGGTGTGGAGCACTAAGGCAGAGTGCTTGGCTGCACAGTTTGAACAGCCAGATGCTAGGGCTGTCTGAGGAGCCCAGAGGGCTGCTATTAACATCAGAGAGGCTTTGAGGAATCACTTTGACAGTGAGGGGCAGTAACACATGTCTGCTTTGGAGATGCTTTCCTGTTGCATCCCTGTGCAATTTTGGGTCCCAAGATCCACGCAACACAATGCTTTAGAAGCTTGTTCCCAAGAGTGAATTGATTGCTATACGCTTTTGTAGAAATACCTTAGCCTTTATTCATTGTTAAAAAGGGTAAAACCTAACAATTGTGTGTAGCTCCAGCTATCACTGTACAAGCTGACAGAGGGGGTGGAGCGATGGAGAAACTCAGGAGTGCTGTGAAGTAAAAAGGAATATGTGGGCATAGAGGGGGGTGGGGTTGGCAAAGAATTGTGCATCTGTTGCAGTGGCGCTCGACCTCGGATCTGTTCAGTCTGCAGCTGTATCAAAGACTTGAGCATCTCCGTCTGATCCTCCATAACTTTTATCATCCGCTCTGTTGCTTGCCTAGCAAAAGCAGCATTCTAGAGAAATTTGCCCATATGTGTCACGATTCCTATGGCTCACTCGCAGCTGCTACTGAACAGACTCCTCTCCCCATATACTGATCAGATCCAACAACTCACCGGTGGTCCAAGCAGGAGCGCGTTTGGTGCAATAGCTAGCCATGCTCACCTGGGAAGCCACCTGGGAAGCTCCTCTGGGAAGCCAGCAAGCAGGAAATGAGATTTAAAATTCCAGGAGCTTGCAAGGGGGAGGGGCGGGTTGGCTGCAGGGCAGCAGAATTCAAACCACTGACCAGAGTGGCAGCATGGGAATTGTGGGATACTTTCTGGAGGCCAATAAAATAGAAAAAAAAACCAACACTGTGGTGTCTACATTGGCTGTTTGTCGACAATAAAGGGAAGGGAAAAGACAAAAGTCTCTCGCAGGGGTGGAAGTTTTTTGTCGCCAAACCTAGGCATTTTTTTTTTCAAAAAAAGTGACATTGCAGTGTGTACACTATCACTGTTTTGTCGCCAAAAGCCAGTTTTTGGTGACAAAACTTGCCAGTATAGACAAGCCCTCAAGCCCTGAAGAGAGAGAGGGATATGTACTGGGACATGCCACCTCTCAGATGAATACCCTAGCCACTAGGCTATAAGATATTCTGATGGGGGAGGAAGGGGTGCTCCCTCAATTTTTCCAGTTGAAGCTGTTCCACTGTGGACAAATAGTGAAGGAATCATTGGATCAGAGAGGGGGCAGCAAGCATGAGAATGACTCTGTAGCATGGTAGATTGAGAACTCCCCGGGGAGAAAGGAAACCCAGGGTCCAGTTCCCCTGCTTCAGTTTTTCTTAAATGATCTAACCACAGTGGAGCAGCTTCAACAGAAGAGACTGAGAGAGTCCCACTTAAAAATATCTCATAGCCCCAGTTCAGACACTCACCTGAGAGGTCACACAACCCAGTTCAGATCCCTTCTCCCCTCCAGCAAAGTGGGGACTTGAACCATGAGTCTTTCACATCCCAGATTAGTACCCTAACCACTGGATTAAAAGTTATGCAGGAGGTCTACCTCCACCCTGGCTGTTTTGTGTAAGCATGTCATCTACAGGGGCCTGATAGAGTAGGCAAGCTCAGAGCATGCTTACCAAATGGGGCCTTGCTGGAAAGTTAGGTGGAGGAACACCTATCTTTCCCCGATTCATGCATCACACTGGGAGTTAGGCATCCGGATAACTGGCATGGGACTGCAGTGTGCATGAACAGAAGAAACACAGGCACTTAGGGAAATTGTACAGCAAAAATGTTGGCATCGATTGAGTTTAGAAGCCTACAGTGTTTGGCAGCACCTAAGCGGGGGCTGATTCTGTTATTTAGGTACTTATATTGGCGGTTAGATGCCTAAGTCCTTTTGTGAATCAACCCTTCATGTCAAGTTGACATTTCTGTGGTCCCCCCACATTTATATTTTTCTGTGTGTAGCTAGTTACTTGTGCTTTGTCAACATAGGATCAAACTTCCCTTTAAGAGAAGTTTGCAGTTTTTCACTTTTTTAGGCCAGCTGTTTCAACTAATATTGCTTGTATTTCCTAGCACAGATGCTGAAGTACCAGCGTAGAAATCAAAGTCGGCATGCTGACCACTGATGTGAGCAATACATTAAATGTCTAGTTTGTCAGACCTATGCTTACTCTCAGGCATTTAAACTTTGATTTTTAAAAGAGCCTAGGGAAGTTAGGTGCCTATTTCCATGGGAGGTGGGTACCCAACTACCTCAGGCTCCTTTGAACATCCCAGCAACAGTTCTTTTCTTTATAGTTGTAATTATGGAAAGAATGTATCTATAAGAACTTAAAATTTTCCTTTCATTTGAAGCTAATAGGCAACCTGAGAACAAATCACTCTTACCAAAAATCAGCCAGACTGTGGGACCAGATCCTCAGCTAGGATAAACTGACAGAACTCCACTAGTTGAGGATCTGGCCCTGGGTGTTTAGTTCTGCTGCTACTCATCCTTTTATGACATATTGTAATGAAAAAGAAAAGAAAAGAAAAGAAAAGAAAAGAAAAGAAAAGAAAAGAAAAGAAAAGAGCAATGGAGTCTGTGGAAGACCAGAGGTTATTCACTATATCATATCTGGAACTGTCTCTGTTTACAACGGACTACATATGATTCAAAACATCAAGGAGAATAAAGCCAGATCCTGGCTATCTGGTAGGTCCCAAATTGTTTTAACTATATCTTTTTGACGTTGCAACTTGCTGCTTGGTGTGTTTAAAGTATTCCCTGAGAGTCCAGTGGTACCGTTGGATAGTGACACTCAATCTGTAAACAACTCTACAATACTAGTGCTTCAGGATCAGCTAGTCTGTTGTTTTTGTCTCCAACTAGTTGCTTGTATTCAGTGGCCACAACTGTAAACTGTCTCAACAGGTGAACAAAGTTAAGCTGAGGTAATGAATGGCAGTAGCAAGTAGTGAATTAGATTTGCCTAATTCTTACTACTGTGTATGAAGACATCAAACTGGAAGCAGAGGTAGAGGAAAGGACATGATGTCACAGACATACTAATGGCTTGGAGAGCATGACAACATGGATGTTCACCAAACATATGACAGTCTAACGCTAAGACTGTAGCAAACAACCAACTTAGTCATAGTGTTTACCATAGCACCACGAGGAGTGGTGAAAGTTGAGGGAGTAAGGAAGATTGAGTGCAAGTCTCCCTCACTTGAATAAATTTCATATATAGAACAGTTTTTGAGGTCCAGTTGCCTACAAGAAGGATACTCATCCCATTTAAAATGCTTCACTACTTCCATGTTTTTTACCTATCTATTCAAATATTGCCCTATGTATATTACAAATCCCTTTATGTACTTTTCTAAACAATCACTGCAGCCCGTTCATCCCTTGCCATTTGTAGTCTGAATTTCTTGATGCTGATATGAATAGAAATGTATATGGAGTCGAACTCTACATGCTTGCAATCAAAATACATTGTTTGAAAGCGTACTATTAAGCATGCATCTTATATTGAGACGATATATTGAACGACTGTTTCTAGTAATTTAGTAAATATTGCTTATTTGAAGAAAGTAATTTTTTACTTGGCTTTACTAAAACCAGAATTGGCTTGGGGTAGGTAGGGAGGAGGAATGCAAGATGATCATTATCTTTTAGTACTGTTCTACTTTCACCTGATTGTTTCAAGTATGAACTGTGAGTTGTTTTCACAGGTGATTACCTCTAGAAATGGAGAGTCATTCCAATATGCCCAGAAATAAAGTAGGCCCATTGAACGATTTGATAACTTACTGCTCTCTGTGACATCAGGGAGTCCGTGCCTTGAGAGGTGACTTATTTGCCTTTTGGCTGTATTGTGCCCAGAGAAGTGGACCCACTTGACTGATTTCACCAATATGAAAGAATTACTCATTATATATTGTGCTTACTAAGAATTAGCAATAACAGTACATATTAAGACTTTGCTGTTATTTTATCGTTAGTTCTTTTGATGACAGCCCTATGAAGTCTCCTGAATTCAGCTTTCCGTCTGATGACTTGCAGCTTGCAGAATTTATACCGAATTCATATGATATCAAGAGACACAGTATCACTAGCACCTGAGCATGACACAGCATCTAAGCAATAAGTATTACTACATAGTAATTGTTTAGTTTTCTCCTTACCAGAGCAGATTTTGCATGCAGTGGAATTGTCACAAATTTCTAATAAAGGTTAAAGAAACATCTGTGAAAATTTTTAAACTCATTTAAGATAAATGTGCAACATACCTACACCCCAGTCTATTTCCTCTACAGCATCCCCATATAAGCCATGTTTGCTCTTTCCTTTGAAATCCTTTGATGCATATAGAGCAGTGTGGACTTGAAGGTAGGACAGGAAAAGAAGAAATGGTGCATCAGCATTCCTGAAATAAATAAAAAAAATAAATAAAATAAAAAATCCAGAAGTAAATCACTTGGACAGCAATAAAATGTTAGCAACATTTCTAACAATGAAGTCTTTCTACATGCATGCTCTACAGAACAGAAGAAATATTATATAGGGAAAGGACTAACAAAATATTTATAGAGCAATTCTGAAATCTCATGTTAGAAATGCCACTCTTAATTCATACTGTATTGAAGATAAGAAATACAGCCAATTAACCCTTCTGTTAGATTAGTTGTTATACCTGTTCAAAAAACACTGGCACAATCATTGTACAGAGTGAGGCACTAAATGGACCTAGCCACTTGCCTTTTTTTTTTTCTCTCTTTGACCTTGCCAGGAAGCACTAGAACAATGCATAGTTTAAAAGATATACAATCCCCGAACCAAACAAGATGCTTAGCCAACTTTCTTCTTGGCAAGCTCAGCATATGGACATTTAACAACTACCAGGTTTAGCATAAGCAAAAATAGGGGCCAAAAATATCTAGCTATCACCTGGAACCGAACATAAGAGCATCGCAAAAGTTATGCCTAATATAGAGAGAGGTAGAAAAAAATATTTTTCTCTTGTAACAATATCCACTCTCCATTCATTTCAAGCCATTTTCTCATTGGATTATTCTCTAATAAAAAAAGGAAAAAATAAAACCCCACAACAACAACAAAGTTTCAATTTTGCTCTTCATAGGATCTGACAATATATATGTCTTAATCCAGAAGGCTTAAAGGGAATTGAGGGAAGGGAACTGAAGGGAAATCTTAGATAAGTATGGATTTTTGCATTACAATCCTAGTGTGAGGGACATTACTCAAGAGTATTAACAATGACTAGTTGTGCTTATTGTTATAATACTACAACACTGTAATTTTCAGCTGAACCATAAGAGCAGCTATGGTACAGTGTGTCTAGATTGGCACCTTGCAACACACAGGTCAGAGCAGTTTTTTTCTGTTGTACATTTCCCATCCCATACTGTTTGTACTTATTGAACTTCAGGTGGTTAAAAACAAAAAACAACCCCCGCCCCTCTAAAAAAACAACAACAAAAAACACCACCACAACAAAATACAATATTAACGTGCTGAGCCAGAAAGCCATACTTTGACATGAGGTAAGGAAAACAATGCAATAAACTTTTAACCTTTAAACTAAGAAGGATCTCTTTTTCAGCTCTAAAGGGCCTGTAAAACCTGTCAAAAGCCCCCTGATGAAAGAAATTGCTAAAATTCCCATACATCATTCTAAAGAAAAACAAACAAATTATTCTGGTGTATTTATGTATCTGTTCACTTCACTCCCTTCCCATTGGCCGTGGCTGTTTCCATGAGAGATCTGTAGTAAAACGTCTCCCTTCTGCAGGCCAAGAATTCATAGATTCCAAGGCCAGAATGGACCACTGTGATCTTTTGGTCTGTCCTCCTGTATATCACAGGCAATAGAGCTTACCCAAAATAACTCCCAGAGCATATATTTTAGAAAAAAAAAAAAAGCATCCTGTCTTAATTCTATGAGCATACATTGGCTAAAGCTCATCAAAAGTTTTCAATCAAAACTATTTTTGATTTATGGACTAGGTGAATTTTTGGAAAATTGATTTATGGACTAGGAGAATTTTTCCTCATAAAAATGTCTGCTTTCTGCAGAAAATGTTGATGTTTTGTTGAAAAACTGAACACATTTCAGCTGAAAAAAATTATACATCAATGCTTTGGAAATATGCCACGATGCCTTGGGAGTGATAACTCAAATGCGTCATGTAATTCAGATTCTACTCAATAGGCCAGGTTCTCTAGATGGACTACACTTCCCATTTGTCTTATAGGTTCTTGTGGGAGGGGACAATCTGGGTCCTTGGTTCTCATTTTCTCTCTCTTATCTCTGTCTGCCCATGTTTATATTGGCTTATTTATTATTTTTTTTTTTTACTAATTCTGTAAAATGCTGGATAAACTTTATGAGCAAAAAAATCCCTAAAGAAAAATGTTTTTTATAAGCGATCAATTTATTGCAAGGTATAGAATATCACTCTTATCCTTATGACTTGTTGGACTTTGCTAGACTATAAGCCAAGTCTCCTGTTAACAGAATCTTTAATTACTGTAGCTACAAATTATTTAGCAGACTCTTTTAAGTCAAATTAAAATTTTTTAGAGCATGTCAACATTTAAAGTTCAAGAGAAAACAAACCCATTTCAACTTGAATTTCAAGGTCAGTTATTTGTTGTTTAGGTTTATGATACTGTCTCACCTATGCTCTGTACTGGCAAATCATTAAGGGCTATCTATAGTAGGCAAGCCCCAATATTAAGTGATGTTTTAAAAGTTTCCCCAACATTTCTAATACAATATTGTTTGTCCTTTAGTTAAATACTTCTACTAGGCAGATGATTTGTTTTGTATTGGATTTTTATCTGTTCAGCTCTAATTAAGTCCAGATACTCAAAGGTATTTAGGTGCCTCACTCACATTATTTCAGTAGGTGTTTGAGGATCTGGACCTGGGAGATTATTTGGGAAAGAAGAATTCACAAAATAAAGACTGTTACCATAAACTGGGAATAACACAATTTCTCATATATTCTTCCCATTACTTAAAAAATAGATTTTCAGCTGTTAGTATCAGAGATAACTTAAATTGCATAAAGAAAAGGAGTACTTGTGGCATCTTAGAGACTAACCAATTTATTTGAGCATAAGCTTTCATGAGCTACAGCTTACTTCATCGGATGCATACTGTGGAAAATACAGAAGATGTTTTTATACACACAAATCATGAAAAAATGGGTGTTTATCACTACAAAAGGTTTTCTCTCCCCACACCCCACTCTCCTGCTGGTAATAGCTTATGTAAAGTGATCACTCTCCTTACAATGTGTATGATAATCAAGGTGGGCCATTTCCAGCACAAACCAGGGTTTAACAAGAACGTCTGAGGAACTGGGGGGGGAGGGGGAGGGAGAGGTTAGGAAAACAAGGGAAATAGGTTACCTTGCATAATGACTTAGCCACTCCCAGTCTCTATTCAAGCCTAAGGTAATTGTATCCAATTTGCAAATGAATTCCAATTCAGCAGTCTCTCGCTGGAGTCTGGATTTGAAGTTTTTCTGTTGTAATATCGCAACTTTCATGTCCGTAATCGCGTGACCAGAGAGATTGAAGTGTTCTCCGACTGGTTTATGAATGTTATAATACTTGACATCTGATATTTGTCCATTTATTCTTTTACGTAGAGACTGTCCAGTTTGACCAATGTACATGGCAGAGGGGCATAGATGGCACATGATGGCATATATCACATTGGTAGATGTGCAGGTGAACGAGCCTCTGATAGTGTGGCTGATGTTATTAGGCCCTGTGATGGTGTCCCCTGAATAGATATGTGGGCACAGTTGGCAACGGGCTTTGTTGCAAGGATAGGTTCCTGGGTTAGTGGTTCTGTTGTGTGGTATGTGGTTGCTGGTGAGTATTCACTTCAGGTTGGGGGGCTGTCTGTAGGCAAGGACTGGCCTGTCTCCCAAGATTTGTGAGAGTGTTGGGTCATCCCTCAGGATAGGTTGTAGATCCTTAATAATGCGTTGGAGGGGTTTTAGTTGGGGGCTGAAGGTGACGGCTAGTGGCGTTCTGTTATTTTCTTTGTTAGGCCTGTCCTGTAGTAGGTTACTTCTGGGAACTCTTCTGGCTCTATCAATCTGTTTCTTCACTTCCGCAGGTGGGTACTGTAGTTGTAAGAATGCTTGATAGAGATCTTGTAGGTGTTTGTCTCTGTCGAGGGGTTGGAGCAAATGCGGTTGTATCGCAGAGCTTGGCTGTAGACAATGGATCGTGTGGTGTGGTCAGGGTGAAAGCTGGAGGCATGTAGGTAGGAATAGCAGTCAGTAGGTTTCTGGTATAGGGTGGCGTTTATGTGACCATGGTTTATTAGCACTGTAGTGTCCGGGAAGTGGATCTCTTGTGTGGACTGGACCAGGCTGAGGTTGATGGTGGGATGGACATTGTTGAAATCATGGTGGAATTCCTCAAGAGCTTCTTTTCCATGGGTCCAGATGATGAAGATGTCATCAATATAGAGCAAGTAGAGTAGGGGCGTTAGGGGACGAGAGCTGAGGAAGCGTTGTTCTAAGTCAGCCATAAAAATGTTGGCATACTGTGGGGCCATGCACGAACCTTAAATTGCATACAAACTGTCAGTTTCTAACAACACAGCAGTGCTAGATTTACACCAGTACTATTAAAGGTGACCATCACCACATCCATAACAAAGGCTTATTTTCATGGGATGACAGTTGTAAAAGAATAATATTAAAAAAAGCCACTGTGACAAAGATCTAACTTTCATGAAGAGGTACACTCAAAATCATTCACTGGTTTTGTTACCCAGGGTTTTGCTGAACCCAAAGCTCTTGGTAACTTTACTCTTTGCAAGGCGGTGGCAGGAAATAAATCAATGGGGACACAGCCATCCGGCTGATATAGTTGATACAAACAGGCAAACAAAAGTGCTTTACTTTAGTTAGTCTCCAACACTTACACACATCTGCAACAGGTTAGTAGAGTACCTCAAATTACCCCCAGATTCATATTCACCCAGGGTCTTGAGGATGTCTCACATGGATAACTGTAGACGTCCGGTGGCCAGCCTTGTGTCTGCAGAGAAACTTGACAGGTGTCCAAGTGTCCATTGAGATCAGATTTCTTCTCTTTTTATATCCAATTTGTTAGTATTACATAGCTTGTTTATCAACAAAAAAAAATGGCTGAGCAGAAGCTAAATTAAGTATGCAGTTTTCCAGTCTGTAGTGTGTTGCTTTCCACCAGGTAACCAGCTTTATTTCACTCAGCAATAGTTAACTATTGCCAGACTTTCCATCTTGCAAAACCACATGCTTCAGAAAAAGGTCAAGTCAGGAGGGCACAGGGTCATGTTTGCTCCTTGTGGTCACTCACTCTCACCCCTTGATCCCCCCACATCCTGGTCTGTTAATTGCACTAAGGTTTCAGAAAGGCTCTTCTAGCTGCTTTCAGCAATAAGCATAACATTTGGTATTCCAGCTGTGGGCAGTGGTTTAGGTATGTTACAGGGTTAACAAAATTTCCTCTTTACAGTTTGCAGCTCAAATTGACAAGCTCTGACTGACAGCTGTCTGTCAGGTGGAGAGGAGTCTTGCCTATTAATATCCTTTGATCTTTTAAAGACAGTCATTTATCTCATGCCAAGCCTCTTTGAGGAGAATACTGACTGCTTCTACTGCAACCTTGAAAATGGAATGGCATCTCAGCTAGTAGGTGGGAGGGCGATTTGACAATAACAATTTAACTCCTTTTTTATTAACTGGAGCACTTCTGTTAAATCTCCTTTGAAAATGTATTGCCGCTATCCTGTATGCACACTAAGAGAGAGCTTTCAGTTTCAACATATCTAAGTTTCTTTTGCTGAAAGTACAGCAAGAAATGTTTATGTTGACATGAAACATGCAATTATTCCAATTCAGTAAAGAAAAGTCATGTAAATATGTCATTAGACATTCTTAAATATATACTTAACTATCCGTGATATTATCTACATATTTATTTTATTCTCTCTGTTGTAGGGCCTGATTCTTATTGACACTAAGGTCTCTTTAGTCTGCTCTAGTTCTTCATGTGGGTCTAAGTTGTACCCCTACTTTATAGCCTACTTTTACCTTAGTAAAAAATGAGATTCAGCTCCATAATTCCTCCCCCCCGCCATTTATTGCCTTGTGAATGCCACAGAAAGCAATCTACGTGTCTTTTCTTTACTTCTTTTTGTGCATCAGTATCATTGATTGTCACCACAAATATGCCCAGTAGTAATGCCACTGTAGTAGAACAGCAAGTGGGGCTCACACTTTGTAAGTGTGAGTGTGATTCAAAACTGGCAAATTAATATAAATAGGACATCACAGGGCTCCATTTTTATTTCCTCACTATGACTTCCAAATCAACTTGCAATCTGAAAGACAAGCTACAAACTTTCCAGCTGATACAGCATATTAAAAATATTGCTGTCCAAATTTTGCCACACAGTTACACATATTCAAAATAATTGGACCAGATCCTCAGTTTGTGTACATCAGTATAATTCCATTGATTTTGATAGAGCAACATGATTTACGCCAGCTGAAAATCTGACCAAATGTATACCTATGGTGTCATAAATATAAAGGGAAGGGTAAACACCTTTAAATCCCTCCTGGCCAGAGAAAAAAACCCTTTCACCTGTAAAGGATTAAGAAGCTAAGACAACCTCGCTGGCACCTGACCAAAAGGACCAATGAGGAGACAAGATAATTTCAAAGCTGGAGGGGGGCGGGAAACAAAGGGTTCGCTGTCTGTGTGTTGTCTTTTGCCGGGACCAGAGCAGGAATGCAGGCCAGAACTCCTGTAAAAGGTTAATAAGCAATCTAGTTAGATATGCATTAGATTCTGTTTTGTTTAAATGGCTGATAAAATAAGTTGTGCTGAATGGAATGTATATTCCTATTATTGTGTCTTTTTGTAACTTAAGGTTTTGCCTAGAGGGATTCTCTGTGTTTTGAATCTGATTACCCTGTAAGGTATTTACCATCCTGATTTTACAGAGGTGATTCTTTTACTTTTTCTTTAATTAAAATTCTTCTTTTAAGAATCTGATTGCTTTTTCATTGTTCTTAAGATCCAAGGGTTTGGGTCTGTGTTCACCTGTACAAATTGGTGAGGATTTTTATCAAGCCTTCCCCAGGAAAGGGGGTGTAGGACTTGGGGGGATTTTGGTGGGGAAAGACATTTCCAAGCGGGCTCTTTTTATATATTTGTTAGACGCTTGGTGGTGGCAGCAATAAAGTCCAGGGGCAAAAGGTAAAATAGTTTGTACCTTGGGGAAGTTTTAACCTAAGCTGGTAAAAATAAGCTTAGGGTTTTTTTCATGCAGGTCCTCACATCTGTACCCTAGAGTTCAGAGTGAGGAAGGAACATTGACATATGGCATCAAACATAAGTGACTGAGAAGCAATCTGGTAGGCAGGAATTTCAAGATATTCTGGGCATAAACAGTTAACAGTATATCTGTACCTATGGATGCAAATCTAACTGGTATTTTGTGGTAACTAATTCTCTGCTTGGAACTCCCTCTCTCCTTTTTTCACAAAACATTCTTCTCCCCATTTAAACCTCTTTAAAATTAATCTCATCAGTGAATTATTTCCATGCTTATTCGCTACGGCTACTTGCACCCACTTCAAGATCGGACTATCACTCTTTGGCTGTACCGATTGTACAAATTTCATTTAGGTCTCAATCTTGCTCCTTTAGCAGTAAATGGCAAAACTTGCATTGACTTCATGGAAGCAGGATAAGCTCCTTAGATTGGGTCTTTGTGTCAGAAATTCATTTTTCTTGTACACTTTCATTGTGCTTAAAAACCTGGCTGTTTTCTTCGAAATCTTTCTGATTTTTAAAAGATATGATCTAAAATAAGCTAAACATCTCACACTTGCAATATTTTGACCAGGAAAAGGAAGTGTGGACCATTTTGGGGGGGCTTATAAAAAAACAGTGGTGTGAGTGAGTAAATGGGAAACTTGGCTGTGACTAGGAAGATATTTTAAACTAGGATGTGTCTTTGTTATCTCTGCCTATGTTAAATGATTTTTCCAAGCAGTCACATTGCCAATATGTTTTTGATATCTACAATTTAATACCCATGTCAGTTTTAAATGCTTACGATACACAGTATTCATACACACAGTTATACTTTCCTTGCAGTTTATGGGCATATATGCAGACTTTTCCCCCACCAAAAAAAAAAAAAATTGAATGATTCTTTCTGACAAAAAGAACATTTAAGATTCCTTATCCACCCACAGTTTTTTTGTAACTGAAAAACCAAACATGCATGGAACCCAATACAGAAATACAGATCCAATGCTTGTTACAACTGCTCCATTTATAATGCAATCTGTCACTAGCAAACTGTGTCACAGATCTAGCTTGCTGACAAAATGATTCCTAAATTATTATTAATTATTATTAATGATTATTATTATTATTATTAACAGGTTCACCCACAGAGTGTAAGAAGCTGTACAGACACAAGAGTGCATGGTTCCTTCCTTAAATAACTTACACTCTGAAACAACAAAACAGAAGAGGGCAGACGGAAGGGGCAAACATACAAGTTAAGTGCTCAACTGGTGCTCAATCAGATATTAATTCGTCAGGTTTTTTTAAACTGTACAGATACATTCATATGTATACAATTTTTAAACTATATCCAAGTACATGAGTGTCTTGCCTTAATCAGCTAGTTAGTTTCTTTGGGAGTCATGAAAAGCATCTGATTTCAGAGTTCTTTAAATTCTAGAATTAAGAACATAGTAATTTTTTGTACAAAATGAGACCTGTACAGTATGCCTGGTGCCTGCTTTTAAGCCTTGGTGAAACATCAAAAAGCTTTAACTCACAGCTGTACTAAATAGGATGAGAGCTAAACTGGTGTATGCTATAAATGTGTTTCAGGGCTTTGACTACGCAAATTGTGACTGGAATAGAATAGGATAAAAGGTAATTTCTTTTAATGATATGTTTATTAGCTGTCACCACAGACTTCAGAGAATTATGGTTATACAATCCATGACGTTAGAGCAGAGGTTTCATCTGTATCTGCATGAAAAATGCTTAAGTAGCATTATTACCATAACTCTCAGTTATGAGCCAATTTTAACTATGCAAATATAATTTTTCCAAAAGTCTGATTTCACTTGTTTTTTCCATGATGGTAGTCAGCCATGTGAGTTTAGTAGAGAGAGGTATACTGAAAAAACATGGAGGTGCTTTTACTCTGCCAATTCCAAAGAAGTTTAAAATATGCCTCGGACATTTTGAAATTTTGGATTGCACCAGAGCATTTACTAAACGACGTGCTGATGAGGCATAAGGAAGGTTGAGATTCTTTCTTACTAAAGGTCTGGAACAGGTCAGGGGCAATAAACAAAAATTCATAGAAGCCTGTGATCTCAGCAGACGGGCTTTGAAACTCAATCTGCTCCAGGCCCCTGCTGCTCCAGCTCCAGGGGTGCTGACCCAACTTCAGCTCCAGGGGCACTCCAGCTCCAGGGGGGGTCGCTGCTCCAAACGTCCAGGGACTACTGCTCTAGTGGTCAGCACACTGCCCAGCTGCTCCAGCGGGCCCAGGACTGAATTCTGGCTGCTGCCCTGGCAACCCAGTTGACAGCTGCTGGCTGCTGTTCTGCCAGCCCCAGAGACCACTGCTCCAGCTGCCCTGGGGCTGATCACTGGCTGCTGCTCCGACGGCACCGGGGACCGCTTCTCCGACAGTTAGTCCACTGCCCAGCTGCTCCAGCAGCCTTGGGGATGAACTCCAGCATTTGTTCCGGCAGGCCGGAGACCACCGCTCCTGACCACCAGCCCCTGGAACTGCTTCTCTGGCAACCCGGGGACCACTGCTCTGGCAGCCCCACGGACCACTGCTCCAGCGGCCCCAGCACTGACTGCTGGCCACTGCTCCAGCTCTGCTGCTGCTCCTGCAGCAGTGACTGACAGCTGCTGCTCCAGCCCCATTGGACTGACCCAACCCCAACTGCTGCTTCAGCCCTGGGGCTGGTGCTCCAGCTCTGCCCCAGAAGAAGTCATGGAGGTCCTGGAAAATCACAGAATCAGTGACCTCTGTGACAGAATCGTATCCTTAGGCATAAGTGATAACTGCACTGAACTTAGCATTGCAGAGACAAGGTGGCTGAGGTAATATTGTTTATTGAATCAACTTCTGTTGGTGAGAAAGATAAGCTTTTGAGCTTACACAGAGTTCTTAAGATCTGGAAAATGTACTCAAAGCGTCACAGCTAAATACAAAGGTGGAGCAGATTGTTTAGCACAGTGGTTCTCAAAGCCTGTCCGCTGCTTGTTCAGGGAAAGCCCCTGGAAGGCCGGGCCGGTTTGTTTACCTGCCGCGTCCGCAGATTCGGCCAATCACGGCTCCCACTGGCCGCAGTTCGCCGCTCCAGGCCAATGGGGGCTGCAAGAAGGACGGCCAGCACATCCCTCGGCCCGTGCTGCTTCCCGCAGCCCCATTGGCCTGGAACGGTGAACCGCGGCCAGTGGGAGCTGCGATCGGCCGAACCTGCAGATGTGGCAAGTAAACAAACCGGCCCGGCCTGCCAGGGGCTTTCCCTGAACAAGCAGCGGACCGGCTTTGAGAACCACTGGTTTAGCATAAGTAGTTAAACGTATTTCAAGGGACCATTCAAGGTGAAGTAGCCAATTAACACCTCTCCAGTCACAGGGGGGATTTTGGGGGGGGGGAGCGGAGGGGGTGTTAATGGGTGATATCCTGTTGTAATAAGCCATAAATTCAGTGTCTACTCAGTGCATGATTTTTAGTATGTAGCAAAGTTATGAATTTAAGCTCCCAGACCTGACTTTTGAGAGTTGTGCAGGTTTCCACTGAGATGAGGACTGAGAGGTCAGATATAGAGTGATCACTTTGTGAAAAGTGTTTACCCACAGGAGAGATATTTTTTTGTTTTGGGCTTTTATCATTTTCCTGTGTGAGTTCATTCTAGAGCATAGAGATTATCTGGTTTCACCCACATAGTTGCTATTGGGGCATTTAGTGCACCATATGAGGTACACCACATGTTGTGATAGGCATGTGTAGGACCCATGGATCTTGAAAGGTGTATTGTCGGGGGGTGTTGATCTAGAAATAGTGGGGCTATGTCTACAGGTTTTGCATCTGTTATTCTGGCAGGATCTGGTGTCACTGAGTTGGTGTGCCCTGGTCTGAGGGGCGCTTGCTTCTGATGGTGAGGTTGGAGAGGTTGAGGGGTGATGTGAAGGCCAGAATTGGGGGGTCATAAAAGATTTCTTTCGGGATGTGGTCCCCAATGAGTATGGGTTTTAATTGTTTAATGATTCCTTGCATGGGTTTCTGTTCCACTTTGCATTTAGCTGTGACACTGTGGATACATTTCCCAGACCTGAAGAAGAGCTCTGTGTGGCTCAAAAGCTTGTCTCTCTCGCCAACAGAAATTGGTTCAATAAAAGATATTACCTCACCCACCTTACCTCTCTATTATCCTGGGATCAACATGGCTACAACACTGCATTGAACTTAACATGAAATAATTAGAATCCATTACTATTATACTTCCAAATATAACATAATGCCTCATGTATATTTTGATAGGTTTATACCGTATGTATATAAACCTGCTCTTGGGGAAAATGATAATTAGAATTAATATAATATGAAGTGAACTGACCTGCCTCTATATAATTGGCATCAGCAACAAAATTAGTATTTGTTTTCATACACTGGTTCTAACACTATCTAATTGCACCTAGAGTTATAGGGTTTAAGGCCAGAACATAATTTACCCTAAATACTCTAAATAATGTGCTATTAATTCCAACTTAACATCTTTTTGTCTGGGATTTATATTGAGAATATCAGACCAGATCCTTAATTTATCAGTTTAGCTCCAATGAAATCAACAAAGCTATGCCAAGTTAGACCAACTTATGATCTGGATTTCTCTTCTCTGGCAGTTCTAAACACTAGTATGAAATATAATGCAATACAACTTCATTTACATTTATGAATGGTGTCTCCCCAAAATTAAGGCACCCCAAATCATTATTTTCTTTTAAAAGTTTAGACCACAGAAGTCTAATTTAATGGATGTACCCAAAATGCCACATACAACCAACACTTTTCCAGGCCAGCATGCTCAGAGATCACATATCTAGAACTGTGCTAACTTATCTAACATTGCATTTTCGAATACTGAGAACACTTTGAATCACATTTCAAAAGATGTTGAGTTTCAGCAACAATGTCCTATATTTATTAAGTCACACTGAACTTATAAAGAAGAATACAGGACCCAACCTTATATTTACTGCTTAGTGGAATGTTACCTATGAAGGTATCTTGTTATTTTTAAACATGAAAATATAAACAATATAACTGATATCAGTGAGAGTTAGGCACCTAAATACCTTTGAGGATCTGGGCCGTTGGCACTTTGGAGCCAAAAGCTCACTGAAAGTCAGTCACGTCTAAAAATGAGATTTAGGTTCCTTAATCAGTTAAGGTATTACAATGCTGAAAAGAGCAACACATAAATACCTTTTAAAATCTGGGTCTTTGTATTTTGCCTGGGAAAAACAATTATGCCTCTAACACAAAATACTGAAGAGATTATGGAGGACAGTGAGATGAGTCTCCCAGATGTGCACCTACATTTCTTAGCCTGTCATATGTATCCAATTGTTAAATGGTTCACTTTCATTAAAGATAAGATTCCTGGTGACCTGTTAAATCTAGAGAAAAATGATAGTATTACCATAATGACCCTGTTTCCTTCTTTCAACAGTCTATATATATATATATATATATATATATATATATTTAAGCCGTACTATGGCAGTAAAATGCTGGCATGAAGTCATAACATGACTAAACCAACCTACCTTCCTATAAACTGTACAGCTTCTTCCGTCAATCTTTGAGTAAGGTTCTTATAGGACAGTGGCTGCTGGATAATCTGGTGGTTCCTCATCAAAAAGCAGTTTAGATATGGAAAAGTATAAAAGAAAATGAGCAAAAGTCCAAATAAAACTGTGGATATTAAAAAAAAGTAGCGCAGTGCTCCACGGGGTATTCTGAGGAGGTCAATATAATGCAGCACCTCCAAAGAGATTAGGGTGATGCCGATGAGCTGAAGTGGAGTGGCAAGATATGCTCGAATCCCTGCCACAAACACGCTGCCTTCCCCTGGTTTGCAGTCCCTAAGACTGGTCACGGTGAGCCCATAGAAGTAATCAAATCCATGATTGAGGGGGTGATGACAGAAGTCATCCCTGCTGTTACAGTTCATCCCAAGATGCCACTTTCCTATAAGGAAACAAGCACATACAACATTTATGCAGTTTAATAGCCCCATTTGTAGTATATGCCCCTCTGCATAAGGGAAACTGCCACCTTAGGACTGGCATTTCTCCCTCATTTATTATGTGGATGCTTATCGCTCTCCCACCCCTTGTTTATACCTTCATCCTCAAAGACTTTGCATCATGTCTGAAGCTCCTTAGGTGACCATTAGGTGGGCTTGAGAGACTACTGCAGAGCAACAGACCAATAACAGTTAGTTAGCTTTGAAAATGTACACTCTGTTCATGCGTAGCTAAGGCCCCTTAAACAAATACTTATTTATATTAGCTCCTGGTGAAATAGTCTCTACCAGTTTTCCAAAAAGTCTCTTTGTGGATTTGTTGCAACTGTTAATCATTGTGATCTATCAGGTAAATAATTTCCATTGAATTTATTTCTAAAACACAGTAACTGGAGCTGTTCCAGACAGGTAGATATTTAAAATATACTAAGTATTTATTTATACAAGGGATCATACGGGTCTTTAAAATGCCAGTCACTCACTATATTTGCATGAAAGATTCCTTCTCCTGATCTTTTTTTAAAAAGTAAATAAATAAACAAATAACAAAATTCATACATACACATCCCTTAAGTTCATTTTCTTTGCATTTAAGTGATACAGAATGATTTTTTCCCATAAGCCTGAGCGCTGGTCAAGATAGGAATAGAGTGGACCAGATTCTGTTCTAAGATACAATGCTCTGCTTTATGTGTAAATTCCATTCATGCCAAATTAGAACCTTTATTTATAAAGATAACTCTTCAGGACAAGTACTATTCCTTGCTTTGTGTCTATACAGTGTCTAGCACAATTTACCTCCATTCTTGGTTGGGGCCACGAGGTGTTATGTAATACAATAATGGGTCATAAACAACAGCATCGCCTGCAGACTTACATTGATATAGCTGAACAGAATCTTAACCAATCATTAGACAGGGCTAATGTATGCTTTAACCCTGTAATGTATGCTTTGATTTAATGTATGCTTTTATTCCTGTAACTTTAATGATTTGCATCTAATAGTTGTCAGGAACAAGAACAACACAATTTTAAGTAGTGTATTCCATTGATCCAGTACATGGCAGTTTAAGTCAAATATCATAAAATGATCTGTAAATTCACAGCAGTGTAAGTTGTGATCTTTAAAAAAAATTGTTCTAGACAGGATTCCAGCATTCTCTCCATACAAGCATCGTTGGCTGTCCCTCAATATGAAGATGATGTCTGCCAGAAGGAAAAGTCATTGATCAGACTTAAGATGGCTGAGGAGTCCAATCCCTGCTCTACAGGTTTTTCCACATGTGACAGGTGGTTGCTTGGAGAGAGCACAATTGTTAGCCGGGATGCTGTACACTTTCCTTCATCCTCAGACTCTTGAGCAAGGTGATTCTCTTCAAAACAGGCTAAGGCTTGATGTATGATGCAATGCCATTGCAGTCTATTGCCAGCCAGCTCTTCCCAGTTCATGAAATCAATGCATACCTTCTTAAGATATACTTTCAGGGAGTCCGTGTAGCATTTCCTCTGTTCCCCAGGGGTCTTCTTACCATGACTAAGTTGAGAAAAGAGGACTTGCTTCAGAAGATGAGCGTCAGCCATCCATACACAATGACCAGCCCAGCGAATTTGATGTTACATAATCTTCGCCTCAACACTGGTGATGTTACCTGCAGAGAAAACACTGGCAGTGGTGTGATGGTCTTCCTATCTGATATGGAGAATCTACCTAAGCTAGCATGCTTGGTACCACTCCAGATGCTTAAGATAGCTTCAGTCTGTCACCCATGTCTCACACCCATAAAAAAGAGTGGAGATGACTACTGCATTGTAGGCTAGGATCTTAGTTTCCATTAGCAGATCTCTGTCAATAAAGACACAATGGAGCAACTTTCTGAAGAATGCACTGGCACAACGGATCCTATGTTCAATCTCCACATCAAGATTGGCTGTCTGAAAGAGGTGGCTATCAAGGTAAGGGAAATGCTCAGCATTTTCCAGGGGTTCACCACTGATGACAATTTGTGGGAAAAGGTGGGCAATTTGTGCTGGGGCAGGCTGATGGAGCACCTTAGTCTTCACACTGTTGAGGGAAAGTCCTAGACTATGATAGGTGCCTGAGAAAAGATCTAGGGTGGATTGCAAATCATTGTCCTAGGCAGGATTCCAGCACAAAATTTACAAAATTTTGCCAAAAATGTTCCAACCAGCTCTATTATATACCCTCCAAAGAGCATAGCACCATCAAACATCCGAAACAGGGTGAGGTAAGCACAAGACTAGGGTTTAGTTTTCTTTGCACACCAACTGGTAGTCTTAGGCCAGCGCTAGGAGGAGCATGTGCTGCAACTCATAGGAGAAATTACCATCAGGGTCGGGGTGTGGGAAGTCTGGCCTCGTGATTAGTGTCTGGCATGAGTTAAAGGGCCAGGAGCCAACTATCAGGAATCAGGCCAGGCTCGAACACCAGGAGATCAAAAATGAGAGACAAACTGGAAGGCAGAGATAAAGAGTCAGTTACCAAGAGGTAAGAATCAGAAGGCGGGAACAGATAAACACCAGACCAGCAGTCCTAGGCAGGGTAAAGCTCAGTTGTACAGACAACTTCCTGTTTCTTCCTCTGGCTTAAATAAAGGCTGCAGCCCAGTCAGGAGCCTTGCACCGCTCCCAATCAGAGTGTAGGTCAGAGCTTATGCCCCACTTGGGCTTCATGGACCCTGGTCTCAGCTGCAGTCTGTGAGCCGCCAAGTAGAGGACCAGAGTGTGATAACTCCAGGCACCTGGGTTTGAGACCCATAGGGCCTGACAATTACAGGCATTGCTCACAGTGCTTGCCCCAGTGAACTGGAGGCATTTATGGCTCCCACACTCAATATGTCACAAGTGATTTCCCTTGCTATCAGGATAGTCCCCTCAACCCTCAAAGGCACACAGTTCTCTATAGACAGAATGTCTTTGGTCACTACTGCTGTGGACCAATACATGTACTTTAACAGGACAAGTTACAAAAACCACACTATGGCCCAATGTATTGAATTTCTCGATATTGTCACAGTGGCATATGGGCCTAAGATTGAAATTGTGAAGCTCTGCATTTCACTTCTAGCTAGTAGAGCAGCGGTGGGCAAACATTTTGGCCTGAGGGCCACATCTGGGTTGTGAAACGGTATGGAGAGCCAGGTAGGGAAGGCTGTGCCTCTGCACAGATATGGCCCATGGGCCATAGTTTGCCCACCTCTGGGTTATAGGCTCAGATGCCAGCTTGCCAGCTCAAGATTCTTTGATCATTCCACAGCTGAGCTGCATTCAATGGGACCACATACAACTCCGATCTATGGAGTGACCAAAGGATATTTGCCACTTAAGTGTATATGTTGCCTTCTGGAGGTGATGGGGGAGGGGGGTAGCAAGGAGGTATAAAACTGTACATATAAAATATATTTATAGATTAAAAAAAGCAAGAAAATGTGTGCATCAAAGATAAAAGAAAAAAAAAAGAGATGGAAAAGAAAAATACAAGAGAGTAGGAAAAGCAGAGAGAAAAGGAATGAGACACAATGGACTAAAACACAGTGGCAGTACAACTTCTTGGTGCAAGGAAACATGGAGATATTAATCTGTCACTTGTGGAGGTTGTGACAATAAATGTTTGGGAACCACTGAGTTAGACTGACCCAAGCAAAGTCTCCCTGACCTGCCAAGATGACATGATGAGAATATCAGCAGGCAGAGAAGGGCATGTTGGGCAGTGAAATCTGTCTTCTGCAATTTAAATCTACAGTATTTCCCTTTTTCATTTACATATGCTCTTTCCTTAGTTTGAAGACTCTTCTTGATTTTCTGAAGGCTTCATTATGCTTTAAATGTATGGTAATATTGCATCTTATGGTTTCGGAACTTATCATTTAGACACTTGGAGGAAATCCCTCATTATAACATCATGTTGATCTTCTGGTGATCTACATGGAAGGCTGTCATGTTACAGTGAAAGTAGTGAAGAAGAGTAAGCATTATGTAAGTCAGCCTCCAGAAAATAAGCTACAGTAAATGTGGCTGCTTATTACAAACAGAAAAATGAATTGTTTGCAGCCTTAAATTGTATACAGACTGCAGGGAATCAAACTGTGTTAAACTTTTATGGTGACTCTGTGAATTATATTAATGTATATTATTTGCAGTGTAGCTTATTATTTGCAGTGTAGCTTGTATTAAACAACACTGCTGACATTTTCCTGTTCTGAATTTGTCAGAACATACCACCTTGTTTTGAAGAGTTTGACAAGGATTTATTATTTTATTCCTTTAAAAGCTGGAATACATTTAAGCCTGATTTTTAGAGGTACTAAGAACCCACAACTCAAAATGATGTCAAGTAACCTCTAAAAATCAGGCCCTAGATGTCTACTTGGGAACCTAAAAAGGGAGGTATCCAGATTAGTAGACACCTTTGAAAATGATGCTGTTAATGACTGGCCTGTAGATAACAAATACTTAAATCACAATAGAACTTCATTTGTGATCAGCTCACAGAAACCTCCCAACACAAGCAATATGAAGTGTCTCACTGCCCAAATTAGGAAAGCACGTGACAGTATTTAAATGCAATACACTTAAATACAATAAAATATTACTAGAACCCTAAACGGTCTCTATTTGTCCAAACATATTAGTACTGGTTATGTAATCGCCATAATAGCATTGGTTAAGTAGCTGGTGTGCAGTGACTACTGTTACTTTGTGTTACTGTCTGTTTATTGCAACTGCTTGTCACATTTTAAACTTAGATTGTAAGTTCTTTGGGGCCTTCTTTTGTTCTGTGTCTGTACACTGCATTGCACAACGGGGCCCTGACCCATGTTTGAGACCTTATGCATTATGTCAATACAGATCAATAAGAAGACATATCTAAATTATTAGTGCTTCACATATGCACAAATTTTCTCTGAATGTGTTGTAGTTCTCGTGAGCTAAAAGTATTACAGGAGTAAACTCATTGCATTGTGGAAGAAAACAACTTTGTGTGACTGATATAATACTTCTTGCACTGTAGAAAGTGCACTTTTTATTTAAATGAATAATAAAACATATGCTATTATATAACATAGTTGTTGCTGTACATATATCAACAGTCGTACCTATAAGAGCTGTAGAATAACCTTTCTGCTTCAAAAGCTTCACAAAAGTTATTTCTTCAGGGGGAAGTCCACCAGAAGAGGCAGAAAACAAGAAGACACCAATGTTTGACAATGCAGCCATTCCTAAATAAAAAAAAAAAAAGAGAGACTTTTTTTAAAAAGTGGTGTCACTAGAATGACATTTTCCCACCAGCAGCTATAGCACCAAATGGCAGGGAATTGTCTGTTTCCGCTGAATCATGTCATTTTTCCACTTTTATGCAAAGCTGAGAAGTAGAGATGGAGAAAAATCTCAAATTACTGTGGGCCCTGCCAAACAGACAGAAAATGTCTGTGGTCATTACTATGACATATCTGTACTTCTGAGAGCAGAATTTGGGATTGCACGATTTAATATTTCTTCTTTCCTTAAGAGTCAGGGACCACAGGGTAGTGGTTAGACCAGGGGACCAACAGTCAACACTCCGAGGTTCTATTTCCAGATCTGACTCTCTGTATGAATTTGGGCAACTCACTCAACATCTCTTTGCCTCATTTTACTCACCTGTAAAACTATTAATACCATCTACCTCTCGGTTATGTTGTTAGGCTTGGTTAATTGACATTTCTGAAGTGTATTTTTGAAATCCTCAGAGCAAGGCACTAAGGGTGGGATACACAAAAGTACTAAGTCCCAGTTTTGGCTCCACTGCGATCCACAAAACTCTTGCCGAACTCTGTAGATGCCCAAACTTGCTCATCACCTATGTTTTGCAGCGTAGGAGTTCCCCAAGCATTTACTTTTCTGCCTCTGGGCATGTGCACTGCTGCCTCACTTTAGGTGTCCAGATGACTATCTCCTGCCTAAGCCCCAGAGCGATTCACAAACTGGGGAAAGACAGGCATTCAACTGCACAAATTTTGTGCTTGGCACAATCCAGTAGGTGTGCTCAGAGTGCATATACTGGATTGGGTCCCATTCAAAGTCCTTGAGGAAGAGCAAGAGTTGCTGCCCACCTTATAACTTTCAGCCCAGTGGTTAGCACACTCACGTGGGATACAGGAGACCCAGGTTCAATTCCCCCTACATCAGAGTATCCCATAGCTCAGTGCAGTAATTAATTTGTAATTGAAAGAGGTGCCAGGGCTCAGGCAATTTTTTTTACATTTATAACTGACATAGCAAGCCCAGAGGTGCCAGGGCTGAGCCCTGGCAAGCCGTGGCATGAATTAAGCACTGGCTCCGTGGTTAGAGCACTTTTCTGCCACCACTTCCCTGCCTCCATCTCCCCCGCAATCCGTGTTTTGTGTGGGAAAAAAGCAGGCACCTAACTCATTCCCTCACTAATGCCTTAGATGTAGGGTGACGAGAGGTCCTGTTTTTAAAGGGACAGTCCCATTTTTGGGGACTTTTTCTGATATAGATGCCTATTACTCCCCATCCCGTCCTGTTTTTTCACAGTTGCTATCTGGTCATCCTACTTAGATGCCTAAACCATCTGACTCCAGGGGGCGGGTTCCCACTTGGGGACTGCTAAGCAGAGCAAGGTGTCTTTCTGCAGCCTGAACCTAGGCACCTATCTCTGAGAACACACCCATCTGGTCAGCATCTCCCATTGGCTAGTTTAGGTGGGTCCCCACCTAGTGTGCTGGCTTCTGTGGACCACGTTCTTAGGAGCTCCCCATTCATTATATAGGGATCCTAGGCACCTAGCTCAGCTTGGTGGATCACAGTCTTGTTCCTGTGATATTCTAGGCACATAAACATGCTCATTGTTGCTTCATGGATCCCACCATATATATGTAATTGTAGCAGCAAGAAATGGAAAAGACCTATTGGACCAAATCTTCAAAGAGATCTCAACCTTACTTTCAACTTAGCCCTCAGTTTCTCACCCACAATCAACATGCTCAAAAGATAGGTAGTTGTGTTCTCTACAAAAATACTTTATTTATTTTATTTGAAGACATATTTAGATATCTCAGGTCAGGTCCTCAGTTAGGGTATAAATCAATGTAGCTCCATTAAGGTTATTGGGGCCACACTATTTTACACCAGCTGGGGATTATTAATTAATTAATATTAATTATTATTAGTTGTTGTTGTTGTTATTATGCTATTACTTTTCTTCAGGTTTCTCCCTCCCATTAAATATCTGGGTTTTGGATTACTGTCCTTCAGATGTTTTAGCCTGAATTATTGCAAGTTGAAACTCACTTTGTTATTTTCTGAACATGCTTCTGATATCTCAGGGTCCTTTGGTACTAGTTCTCTGTCTCCACTAGTATTTGCAATTAGTCCCCATTGAACAGCTTTTATAAATTAGACAGAAAAGAATGTTTACTCTTTCATTGATACATGAAGATATTAAAGATGACTTAGGGCAGGGCAATCAGTGAAACTTTCAGCTAAAAACAATGAATTTTTCAGAAAGTCAGAAATACATGAAAACAAGGGTCACAGTGGAAAGCTGTTTGTAATTTTAAATATAGCAGGTGCTATTGGTAACAAATACATATTAGCTTCCTTTACAAAATAAACTATGAATCAATCCAGCAGGTTACACTGACTGCTGCAGTTGCAGCTTGTTACTTGATTGGAATGAACATACAAGTATTAAGCAGGACCCTGAGACATGCTTTGCTTTCATTCTCAGAAGCAAGAATGGGAAATGTGTTATCACTAATGAACAAGCAATCTGATTAATATAACAATCCTTGCTAAAAAACACATTCGGGAATGTTAAGGTGTCATGGTGAAGCACCCACAGTCTTAGCCAAGCAAGAACTGCGAAAGTTAAAGTTGTATGCACTTGCATGATTCTTAAAATGAAGGAGGAGAGGAGGACTTGGCATGGATATGCTTGGTGGTGAAGATTTTTCACTCTCTTTTCCCAAGCACACAGCCTGGCTGGGCACTTGACTGAGTATCTGATCCAGTGATTATAAAGACACATGCAGCCAGTACCAGGGCAAAAGACAAAAAAATGCAAAATAGTTCCTGTCAGAGGCAAAACCATTCCACATAAATGGTAATGAAATATTAATGAATTTTACCTGATCTGACAGGGTATCGGCCTGTCAGAAAAGCTGCTCTGCTTGGGGTACACAGTGGAGATGCTGCTATGTGTTGGGTAAATTTCACTCCTCCTTTAGCTAGCTTGTCAATATTGGGGGTTCTAGGGAAAAAAATATAAACATATATAATAATTTCATATTGATTATCTGGAAATGGTCAAATTAAAGCTCATGGGATAAAATTTTCAAAAGTGCCTCAGTGTCTTAAGAATCTGATTTGCACTAACTTTCAAAGAAATTTAGGCTCCCAAGTCACTTAGGCATTTTTGAAAATGATGACCAAGGTCAACATATGGGTCTAGTGCAGGGGTGGGCAAAATTTTTGGCCGGAGGGCCACATCAGGGTTGCGAAACGGTATGGAGGGCCGGGTAGCGAAGGCTGTGCCTCCGGAAACAGCCTGCCCCCACCCCCTATCCGCTCCCTCTCACTTCCCATCCCCTGATTGCCCCCCTCAGAACTCCTGACCCATCCAACCCCCCACTCCTTGTCCCCTGACTGCCTCCTCCCGGGACCCCCGCCCCTATCCATCCCCCCCCCCCCCCCGGACCCCACCTCCTATCCAACCCACCCTGCTCCCTGTCCCCTGACTGTCCCAACCACACCCCGCCCCGATAGGCCCCCCAAGACATCCAACACCCGCCCACTCCTTGTCCCCTGACCGCCCCCCCCAGAACCCGCGTCCCTAACTGTCCCCCCAGGACCCCACCCCCTATCCAACCCCCCCCGCTCCCTGTCTCCTGTCCGCCCCGCCTCCTGAACCTCCACCCTATCCAACCGCCCCCTGACTACCTCCCGGGACCTCCTGCCCCTTAGCCAACCCTCCCTCCCCCTTACCATGCCACTCAGAGCGGCAGGATAGGCTTATTGGAAAGCCTTTGAGGTGTGCTGGCGTGAGGGAGGAGGGACAGCGGGCTGGGAGCTCAGCAGCCGGGAAGACGGTCCCACAGGCCAGATGTGGCCCGTGGGCCGTAGTTTGCCCACCTCTGGTCTATTGCAACTTTTACAATACACTAAATGCACAACCAGACATTTGATCTTGGAGTAGTATTCTGTTCACGTTTCACAAACCTTATTAAAACATTGACAATATGGTGTACCCAAATTATATGTATATGTTACATAGTGTCTTGTATATAATTAAAAACATATAGCTATAATTATGAGTTGTAGGAATTTAACATATTTCTGTTATTTTTCATATTATTTAAAAGCTCCAATTTTGTAATACTGTATTTCAATATAAATGTACAGTGTTTACATATATATATATAATCACTCATTTAACAGGAAAGGGCCTTTAAATTATATTTTACTCTACTCAATCACAGTTTTGATTCGCACACATGAAAACACTCATGTAAATGTGGAGGCTTCGCCTATTTGCTTTTGGCACCAGTACCACAACATCTTACCTAACCGGTAACAACAATCATGTTGAGAAGACATTTCTGAATTAGTCAGCTATATTAACATTTGCTTTAATGGATTTAATTAGCATGCCATAGTTAAAGATGAACTGCAGTAAATCAAATGCGTAATGACAAACTCTCCACAAAGTTAAAATTTTGAGACTACTTCAAAATATGTATACTTCTGAAATTATGTTAAAAGAAAATTATCATTAATTTTTCTTGCTTGGACCACAATCTTTTATTGATTTTTTCTGTTTGTGATGCAGCTTTTTGGAGGACTATGTATATTTACTTAAATTTCTTCCTATAACAGTAAAGACACAAAGAAAGCCAAATATAAGCAGTCCATACTGTAGAAACAGGATTGATCTTTCTGTACAAAAGAAACCGTGCTGAAGCTCTAACTGTATTTAAAAGTTTAAAATCTGTAAGCATGCACTATTCTCTATACACAGATATGGTACACTCTCCCCCTCCTCCAACTGTTTTATCAAACCTTAAAGTTTTGTTTCCATAACATCCCAGATCTCCAATGCCAAGGTCATCAACCATGATTAAAATAAAGTTGGGATTTGAAGTTTGGTAACTTTTGGCATTCTTTGTGGCACAGTGATAAAATAGTAGAAGTACGAGGATCCTCATCTTCTTCCTAGTGGTGGTGAACAAGAAAGAAATATTAAGGATAAAGACCAGTGTTTGTCTTCACAATGGTTACTCTAATTCAGCGCCATCATATCCCCACTTATTATAGTAAGAACAAAAGGTGAAGAAAGAGCAATTATTATGCCTTTTAAGTTGACTCATACTATCAAGGTAGAAAATTTGACCTTTTTCTTAAGTACATACTTTATTGTGTGTGTCAGGTGTTGGCCCCTCCTTCTCTAACACAAATATGCGGGATAGTGTTTTGTTAGGAAGCAGACTGAGACACTGCTTCTAGAAGAAGGTACAAAGACCTTGTGTCCACAGCAAAATAAATAAATACATAAATATCGTAACTTGAGTTCATTAATATGAATTACAATCCTGTTGAAGACAAGACAGTTTGAAGTCTTCACATGAGTTAGTCAGTCGAGTTAAAGTCCAACAAGGAATATTCACAACGGAGTCCCAAACCTATCTTTAACTGCTTACAAATCCAGACAAGAAGATAAATATTACCAGGTTTCAGAGTAGCAGCCGTGTTAGTCTGTGTCTGCAAAAAGAACAGGAGTACTTGTGGCACCTTAGAGACGAACAAATTTATTTGAGCATAAGCTTTCATAGGCTACAGCCCACTTCATCAGCTGCATAGAATGGAACATATAGTAAGAAGATATATATACATACAGAGAACATGAAAAGTTGGAAGTTGCCACACCAACTCTAAGAGGCTAATTAATTAAGATGAGCTATTATCAGCAGGAGAAAAAAAAACTTTTGTAGTGATAATCAAGATGGCCTATTTCAGACAGTTGACAAGAAGGTGTGAGGATACTTAACATGGGGAAATATATTCAATTTGTGTAATGACCCAACCACTCCCAGTCTCTATTCAAGCCCAAGTTAATGGTATCTAGTTTGCAAATTAATTCCAGTTCAGCAGTTTCTCATTGGAGTCTGTTTTTGAAGCTTTTCTGTTGCAAAATTGCCACCCTTAAATCTTTTACTGAGTGACCAGAGAGGTTGAAGTGTTCTCCTACTGTTTTTTGAATGTTATGATTCCTGATGTCAGATTTGTGTCCATTTATTCTTTTGCGTAGAAACTGTCTGGTTTGGCCAATGTATGTGGCAGAGGGGCATTGCTGGCACATGATGGCATATATCACATTGGTAGATGTGCAGGTGAATGAGCCCCTGATGGCGTGGCTGATGTGATTAGGTCCTATGATGGTGTCCCTTGAATAGATATGTGGACAGAGTTGGCATCGGGCTTTGTTGCAAGGATAGGTTCCTGGGTTAGTGTTTTTGTTGTGTGGTGTGTGATCGCTGGTGAGTATTTCCTTCAGGTTGGGGAGCTGTCTGTAAGAGAGGACTGGTCTGTCTTCCACCTTTTCATGTTCTCTGTATGTATATATATCTTCTTACTATATGTTCCATTCTATGCATCTGATGAAGTGGGCTGTAGCCCACAAAAGCTTATGCTCAAATAAATTTTTAGTCTCTAAGGTGCCACAAGTACTCCTATAAATATTATCATGAACTACAATTTCCCATCAACCTCTTCCCACTGCGCATCCTCTTCTTCCTGACCAGGTAGGAGGAAGGACGCTGAACCAGGAAGTTACTGGGCAATTTTGGGAGGCAGTGGCATGGCTAGTCAGAAGTTGAAGAGAAGAAACCTGAGTAACTGCATTCCAGGCATCACAGGTGGGTGCAGGTCTGTGGGACTCATCGGGGAGCAGCAGTGACTGGGCAGGGAGCCAGGGTAAAGAGGCCCCAATGAGAGATACACCACTAACTGAACCTGGCCTGGAGACCTGAAAGCTCCTATTTACTTCTCCTAGAGCCTTTTAATAGAGAGGCCACGCAAGGCACTGAGAGCTCTACTCTCCATTGGATTGACCCCAGTGACCCAAACAAAAACCCCCTATTGCTCATTTCGAACTGTAACTGTTTAGGCCTCTCCATGTACCGTATTTGCAACCTTTCCTTTTCCTGCCAGTCCTAGCAAGATATCATTTTCACTTAGCCATGTGTCTGAGTGATTACTGGGTCAAGCCAGGGCTAGCACCTACAAGCGGGCACACCAGGCCTAGCAGCTGAAACACCATCAGTACTTGCCTCCGAGTTGTGGTATACCTGGCACGCTATAGGTACCTTAAGGGTTTGCGATACTCCAGCACTAAGCAGCTAAAATTACAATCTGTTTTAACGGAAGCTTATACTCTTTGAGTCAAAAGAGAGAGACCCGAGTAGGACTAGGTAAGGCACGATGGGGGCAAGTTATGTACAGCTCCTATTATATTTCCTTTTTGAAACCTCCATTTAACTCTTTATTGAGGCACAGACCAAAGTTCTATCTTTTCCAGGACCTTTCAGTGAACATTACACAGAATCAAACCCGGGGCTATGATACTCAAAACCCTCACCTTGAGCTCTCAGTCTCATTTAAAGACAGAGTACCACTCAATTGTTTAGTGTATATATATCTGTACATATAGTACAAAAAAAGAAACATTTAAATAGTATTTAAAATATTCTTAAATTACTTTTAAACAAGAGCTATTAGGTAGTAAATCTATCACTGTGTTCTTCCTGCACAGACTTTCACAAATGCTTTCTATTGCTATTACAATCATAAAATCACAGAAGTGTAGAACTGGAAGGGACCTCAATAGATCATCTTGCCCAATCTTCTGCACTCAAAGCAGATAACTGCACTCAAAGCAGATACATAATAACTAGACCATTCCTGACATGTGTTTGTCTAACCTGTTCTTAAAAACCTCCAAAGACGGATATTCCACAACCTCCAAAAGCAATTTATTCCAGTGCTTAACCACCTTGAAGTTAGGAAGATTTTCCTATTATCCAGCCTAAATTGCCATTGCTGCAATTTAAGCCCATTGCTTCTTGCCCTATCCTTAGAGGTTTTCACCCTCCTCTTTGTAACAGCCTTTTATGTACTTGAAGATTAGTGTCATGTTCTCCCCACAGTCTTCTCTTCTCCAAACTAAACAAATCCATTTTTTTCCCCAATCTTTCATCATAGGTCACGTTTTCTAAACCTTTAATCATTTTTGTTTCTCTTCTTTGGACTTTCTCTGAGTTGTCCGCATCTTTCCTGAAATGTGCTGCCCAGAACTGGACACAATACTCTAGTTGAGGCCTTATCAGTATGCAGTAGAAGAATTACTTCACATGTCTTGCTTATACATCCCAGAATGATGGTCTTTTTTTTTTTTGCAACAGTGTTGACTCATATTTAGCATGTCTGTTTACAAATAATTTTTTTGAGGAGGGAGAAGACAAGGGGGTCTGTTGAGAATTTCCCCCACACACATACTTTTCAGAAACCAAAAACTGAAAAAATCTCAGACAAAACCTGAATATTTTTTTTCTTGACCATCCCACGCCCAAACATTTCAGTATTCGGGCCATACCGGGGGTTGGGTTTTCAATGAAAACTTGAAGAAAAACTTTAATGAAAATGAACATTTTGTTGCTTTCATCAACGTTTTTTTAGGAGAACAAATACATACCCCAACTACCTCTAATACATAACTATCCTTTCACCTCTGATGATTTATCCGTCTATAATGCTTTCTAATCTGTAGCGTGTGTCACTATATGTAGTGTGGATTCTTCAGAGCTGGAATCAAACTACAGTGCGTCTCAATCCTTCTCCAAACATTTCTGTCTTGTTAGCAAACAGAAAGACTGTTGAGCGATTCTTCTAGTTAGCAGCATTGACCTTTGTTAATAGTTGACCTGGTTGCCCCAGCTTGTAGTCAGATAAGAAATCCTGCCTGTGGAAATTTTTTTTACAGGTTTTTAAGATAATATATAAAATATCCAGTTCCTATTTCTACAGGGGTCTCACATAAAAAGGGCACTATCTTTTCCCCATAAGCCCAGCTGAATCAGATAAGTGATTTACATCCTTCATCTCACTGAGTTCTACCTCTGTTGTTTCCTTAACAGAGACACAATCCCAATTTAAAGCACAGAGCTAAGAGTTAGAAGTGATTTTCATGGGCTCTGGATCCTCTGTTGGAAACAAAGATTCTATCCCATCTCTCCCTCTAAGTCCACAAAATACACCACAATGGACCATACAGTATTATAGGCATAGTTGGTAACAACATCTATTAAGTCACCCATCACTTCTCATTATAAGACCTTGTTCTCAGTTTCTTATATCTGGGCCAAACTAACTATTCAGTCTGAAATTTTCCATGCTGCATGTCTGCCTCAGGCTGAATATTTTGGGAAAGCTGCAGCTAAAATGGTTGTGCCATTTCACAGAATGAGGCTAGTGAAAAATATATTGTTTTGGACATGTTAAAAAATTCTGGCAGCCTTTTCTGTGAGAAGTTCTACTGCAGTCATGCTCTGGAACAAGAGGATGATATTTGGCAGGGGGTGACCTTTGTGTCAGGGGAGACACAGGGGCACTGTAACAAGGGGAGCAAGAGGGCCATGGCCACATCACTTTTAAAAGTGGGATGGCTATGCCCTTCCACATTTTTTCTGCCTTAACGGTGAGCAATGGGGAGAGAGGAGGCAGAGAGGAGCAAGCGGGGGACAGAGCCTAGGAGGAAGAGGCAGAGTGGGGATGAGAAGAGATGGAACAAGGGTGAGGCTTTTGGGGAAGAGACAAAGCGGGAGCAGGAAGAGGTGGAAAGAGGGCAGGGCCTCAGTGAGAGAGGCAGAGTGGGGGGAGCCTTGGGGGAAGGGGCGGAATGCAGGCAGGGCCTGGGGGTAGGGGCAGAGTGGGGGCAGGGCCACACCCCAGGCACCGGTGGCCTCCCCACTTCTAGGGAGCTTCAGGTGCTCCTGGGTGTAGCCTCTCCCTCAAAAAATCTCACGCACTACCAATGCACTGAACTTGTTCCAGACCAGGGCTGAGCAGGACTTTTCGTGCAGTTGCCACTCTGGGCTGCTGTAGGCCATGCCAGGTGTCATAAATATAAAGGGAAGGGTAAACACCTTTAAATCCCTCCTGGTCAGAGGAAAAACCCTTTTACCTGTAAAGGGTTAAGAAGCTAGGATAACCTCGCTGGCACCTGACCAAAAGGACCAGTGAGGAGACAAGATACTTTCAAACTGGAGATGGGGGGAGAAATAAAGGCTCTCTCTGTCTGTGTGTTGCTTTTGCCAGGACCAGAGCAGGAATGCAGGCTAATAAGCAATCTAGTTAGATATGCGTTAGATTCTGTTTTGTTTAAATGGCTGATAAAATAAGTTGTGCTGAATGGAATGTATATTCCTGTTTTTGTAACTTTTTGTAACTTAAGGTTTTGCATAGAGGGATTCTCTATATGTTTTGAATCTGATTACCCTGTAAGGTATTTACCATCCTGATTTTACAGAGGTGATTTTTTTACTTTTTCTTCAATTAAAATTCTTCTTTTAAGAACCTGATTGCTTTTTTCATTGTTCTTAAGATCCAAGGGTTTGGGTCTGTGTTCACCTATGCAAATTGGTGAGGATTTTTATCAAGCCTTCCCCAGGAAAGGGGGTGTAGGATTTGGGAGGATTTTGGGGGGAAAGATGTTTTCAAGCGGGCTCTTTCACTGTTATATATTTGTTAGACGCTTGGTGGTGGCAGCAAAAAAGTCCAGGGGCAAATGGTAAAATAGTTTGTACCTTGGGGAAGTTTTAACCTAAGCTGGTAAAAATAAGCTTGGGGGTTTTTCATGCAGGTCCCCACATCTGTACCCTAGAGTTCAGAGTGGGGAAGGAACCTTGACACCAGGTCTGGGCACTGTAACTGAGAACAGGGACCTGTCTTTGCTGTGCTCACAATTGTCACCTTGCTGGGTCCATTCTACAAAGAGGAGGGACTTGTCATATCTCAAATGAAGGAGGGACAAGGGCTAGACATGGTGGGAGAGGATAGATTGGGACAAGTAACTTGAGGAGGAAGGACAAACTGGAACTAGAGGCTGGGAAGGGGGTTGGTGGACAAGGGACTCTGAGACCAGCTGGTCAAGGAGACTGGGACTGGGAGCCAGGGATGGAAATTGGATGGAAGATGGGGAGTCAGAGGATGATGGAGAGAGAGGTTGAACAAGGAACCATCGGGGAGACTGTGACTGGCTAGGCAAAGACAGGGACTGGGAATCTGTGTGGCCGGGGGAAAGGAGAACAATCTAATAAGGAACAAGAAAAGAACTAGAACTGGCTGTGCAAACATACTGGGGAAGAAGTAGTGGATGGGGAACATGTGGGGAAGAGGAGTGGTTACAGAAAGTTGCGGGTGGAACAAGGCTCCAGGAGGAGGTGACTGGGATTGTCTGGGCAAGGAGAATAAGATAAGAATCCTGAGGAGAGGAGACTGGGAATAATTAGGTGAGGAGAATGGGTCTGGGATGAGAAGCCAGGGGGGAGAGACAGGACTGGACCATGGGCAGGTTGGAGGGGATGCTGCAGAAAAGTCTGTGCCCACTAGATAGACTTCCCTCCGGAGTTTGGAATGGAACCCAAGATTCCCGAGTCTCACCATTTCTCTGCTGTCAGCAAGTATCTGTGAAACCAACTGACAAGTATATGTCTCATTCCCCTCTAGTGCTTGTCCACATATAGGGTGAAAACCTAATATCTCTATCAATTACTCTATTAACTTGAGTGGCAGAGGTCTGCATAGTGGAACTAAAAGTTCCTCCGGATGGCCCACGTGGGTGTAAATATGATTTTTTTCAGTTTGTTTTTTAAAAAGCATCTCAGAAATTACACACAAAAAAGTATGTTACAAGAACATTATTAAGGTTGCAAAATCAAGCATTTAAAAGTTAGCAGACACCAGAATTAAGCTTCCCTGTGCAACCTTAATTTGCTACTCTTGTTCATATGCGTATGATACAGTCTAATCACAAGGTCACATGCTATTCTTCCCCCTAAACAGCAAACAGTAGGTAAGACCATATTTTTAACCTCCAAAGCATGATAGAATCTTGCTAGCATTGGAACATACGGTTCTAGGAAGTGCAGATATTGCAAAGTTTGAATATCAGTCCACTAAGTCACCCCCTCTGGGAATTACCATAATTTTTCATGTAAGCTGTAAAATTTACTAGGCACTCTCTAACATCACAAGGAACCCTGTTGAAAGACAACTCAGCATCGCTTTAACAATTTAGGGGGCACAGTCTAATTCTGGACTGCTCTGTTCGGCTTGACGCTTGAATGTGTTGCTCTGCAGGTGAAACTACTGTGACATGTTCAGAAATGTAAGTTGAAGGAACAAAGTAATCATAAAAACTCTGCAAATCATTCAAGCTGTAGCAATCAGCTAAACATTATTTATCCTGTTTGATTTCCCACTCTTGTGTAACCACTCTTATGATATTAAAATCCAGACGTGTACTTGCAGCACTAACAGAAACATCGTTTTATATGAAATCAAGCATATCAGGATATGTTTTGACAACTTTCACAAACACTAAATTTCAAAGATTTAAGCTAATTGAAAAAAGACAAGCCTGTATTTTAGTTGGAGTATATGATCCAGAACAAGAAAGTCTTTTTGAACCTCTGGTGAGGCATTTAGCCAACAGTGAACAGGACAAAGGTGTTGTTAATGAAAATCAAAATATCGACAGTATTTTGGTTTCCAGTATCAAAGTAGTACAATAAATGGAGGCCGTAACTTAGAAGCAGGCTGATCACTATCTTTCATATCTTTATTTCAGTAAGATCTTGAGTCTGGATAGAAACATAAAACTGTAAACCACATAATACAATAAAACAATTTCTAATATTTGAAACTGATAAGATTGTAACTTTCAACACGAAACTCTAACATCTTCTACTAGGAGTATCACGTATCCTCTTCATACCCTTATTTTTGAAATATCGTCTATAAGAAAGAGCTGGTGATAGCTGTTCCCTTAGAAATATTTCTAGAGCATCTTCCTTTGTGCATTTGCTAGAAGTCCCAATTTGGCTGGTACCAGCCTGTAGATCCCTGGTGAGGACAGCCTCAGCTATTATCTTGGTTCTCTGATTGTTCAGATATCAAACCACCATGGTGCTTCAATGTCTATGTCCCATCACTGCAGGGACAGCTGTCTGAATACACTCCTCAGATACTCTCCTGACAATATCTGTGGTCCTTGCAGTGAGAGCAAATGAACATAACACTCATTCAACCAGTCCCAGTAATAGCAATCTCCACCTCTCTTCGGAAAAGGAGCAGGAAAAAGAGACAGATATGTGCAGAAAGGAAGAAATACATTATGATTAAGAAGACGAGGAAGCCACTGGCAGCTGCTGAACAAAAAAGGGTAAAAAGCCACTGGGAAGCAATGAGAATAGAAGGGAAGGACTTGGGAGTCGGGGGAGAAAGGGGAGCCTTGAAGGAGAAGGAGGAAGTATGAGATAGCTTTGGTGGGGTAAGAATGCAAATGCAATTTTTCCAAATAAGGCACGAATTCAAAAGGGGAAACATTGAAAGGTTTTGTTTATATTTTTCCAAGAAAAAGTATCTAGGATCTGATCCTGCATTACCTTGTATATTCATTTACACCTGTGCAAAATGGATGTAACACACTACTATTCTGAGTCAATGGTGTTTTACTTTAAGCCCACTTTTGCACAAGTGTAAGTGGACACACCAGTGGAGAATCAGGCCTCAAAATCCACTAGAATGCATAGACAACAGTCCAGTGGATGCTGCAACTAGTCTCTCACACATTCCTGATTTATAAGGAGAACTGCCCTTTGTAACGCTTCTCAGATATTGGCAAGTATGCCTGTAATATCTAGACATTCAAATACTACAGCGATACACACCATGGCAATGCCTATAAATGAATTTAAAGCTGATCAATTCTAGTATGGGAAAGGGGTTCTTTGTGTGTTGGAACAAAAGTGGTGCCTGTTAAGTTTGAGACTTCAATAGAAACTCACATAACCAAAAGATAACACCTGCTTCAGCTTAGCAATAAACACTTGGAGTAAAATCCTGGCCCCACTGAAGTCAACGCGATTAGGATTTCACCCATGTTAGTCTTCCTTAGAAAGACAGTCTGGGCTGCTGTAATCCCATATTTTAAAAAGGTAAAATATTAAGGTGGATGGTTCATTTACAGAAGACCACAGAACATTACAGCGTGAGAAAGACATAAAGATAAGACCCAGTAAGAATACAGATAATTTGTAGTATCTGAGAACAGGTAATTTAACTGGATAAATTAAAGGGTGAGGAAGGCTGGCCAGCAAGTAGGATACTGCTCTTGGACATGAGATGCCTTGTTTCACGTCCATGCTCTGCCACACAGTTCCTGTGTGACTCTGGGCAAGTCACTTAGCCTCTCTGTGCCTCAGTTCCTCATCTATAAAATGGGGATAATAGGAATTGTCTACCTCACGGGGTGTTTATCAGCAATGGGAGCTATATAAGAACCTAAGACAGATAGTATCAAACACTGGATTTCTATTTATTTGAAACTGTAATGTTTATATAATCAGATTAAATACCATTTAATGGAAATATAAGAATTTCAAATAGTTAAAAAAATATTTCATCCAAATATAATTTTTACATTTTTTAAAAAAACAGTACCCGTCTTAATGTTACCTTCCCTCATAATTCATGTTGCTGCTTTCAGAATGATAGATTTCATTTCACACACAGAAATCCTTTTTTCTAATAAACTCTAATGTATAGAAATGCATATGTATAGCTGTTTTTACTTCACATGGATCTACCAAACATTTCTTTTCATTACAAATGTTCTGTCTTCTGCACAATATATTTTGACACCTCATGCAGAAGCTAAAGATTTGTCCTGTTTCTCTTAACAAAATTAGAAATGTGCCCAGTTTTCTCACCAATTAGCTCCTTGTCATCAACTGGATTATTATAGGAACATGCAGCAGCTGTCGCTACAATTGCTACAAAAAACCCTTCACACACACAATCTCCCTACAGTTTTATTCAGTGTAAGTGATTTATCTTTAAACTATTCCTTTTATATAGAAATCTGCAGAATCCTCTGATAAAATGTTTCACATGCTTTCTACTGGGAGGTTTGCTAAACCAAACAACATTTAAAGATACTCACTTCAAAAATATTCTGTGATATACATGAATACTATGCCAAATGTGATTTTAACTGGCTAGTATTTCAATATGAAGTTCTAACAGCCACAAAAAAGATGTCACTGTTAGCAAAACACACTTAATCCAGACGATTCTGCAAAAACAAAATTCCAACCATTGTTGTTTCTCTACAAAAAACCACTACCTATGCTCAAGTAAGTGTTCTGCTGCCTGGATTCAAAATCTGCATCAGTTCCACTGGGACTTCTTCTTCTGACTGATCATGCTGAGGGCTCTGCTTGTCTCCAGCACTCAGGACCCTGAGCTACCACCATCACCTGGGACCCCTGATCGATTCAAGCTTCATGGAGTGGTGAGAACCCAGCTCTCTCTCTCTCTCTAGGCATAGCCTTCTGACCCTGACTTGTGTGATCAGTTATAGTTTTCTAAACCTGACTTTTATAATAAAATTTAAGTTAGATTTAATATTATAACTGTTTTGTTTGTTTGGCTTCCCTATGGTTATTACTTGGCAATAAATAACTTTAATGATTAAGCTGGTTGCTTCTCTCACTCTCTCCCCCGCCCCCATGGGTGTTTTTTTTGGTTTCCTCTTTCACTCTGCAGCAACGTTCCTCGTACCTAAGCTAAAGATCCCTGCAGCACCCAAAAATCCTGTGGGGTTTGCTCATCAAGTGGGTTACTACCAGAATAATTGTAACGTGAAAGTGGGGATAAAGACATGCTGAACCTGGGACATATGAGGATGGCAGATTGAAAGTGCTGCTCAACCCAGCGTGCTAAGGTGTACTCTATTGTGGTGCGGTGCCCAAGGCATATGAGGGTGACAGCTTGGAGGTGCTGTTTGATCCAGCCTACTGAGTCCAGGGACATATAAGAGGTCAGCTTAGGAGTGCTGATTGACCCGGTCCTCTCAGATGTGCTCTGTTAGAGTGTGTGTGTGTGTTCATCTGATTCTGGGGCTGAAGAACTGAGCCCTGGGGAACCTAGGTTCTGCAGGATAGCTTCATTGGGAGGGAACTTGCAGCAGGGAAAAGTAGACGTCCATATGAGCACACAAGTGACACAAGCAGTACATTGATAGAAGTATAGAACCCCCTCCCATCCCAGAAAAGTAACCCTAATAAATGAAAAGGAGTACTTGTGAACAAATTAGTCTCTAAGGTGCCACAAGTACTCCTTTTCTTTTTGCGAATACAGACTAACACGGTTGCTACTCTGAAACCTAATAAATGAGTGCACCGAAAAGTAATGGGCAAAGCTGGTAACGTGTGTTTCTCCTTTTTCTCCCCTCACCTTCCTCATAGCTTTTTTCCAACTGGTTTGGGAGGGGTGGACAGATGCAGGGTGGTACCCCCTCCTACAACCATAGAGCATACTTGAGGAGGCAGGATGAATAGAAGGAAGGGACATGTCTGAATGAATGAAGCCTCCTTTCCTGTCCCTATTAGCTAAGCATTGCCCCACAGCCATTACGTGGCTCCTAGCAGGGGAATTAATTAGTTCTGTTTAGGGTGGGGTAATTATGTTCTGGGGGCCTCTGTAAAATTAATTTCAATGGTAGTTGGGTGCCTATCCTGAAAATCTCACTGAGCACCTATATGCATCTGTAGGTGTTCAAATACCTTTGAACATCTGGTCCTAAGTCATTAAGAATTAGAGTCAAGAGGCTTTCCCCCATTGCGACACAGAAGTCTCATGTAACATGATGCAAAAACACGCTGCTTGTTCCACCAGAAGCACCAAACTGCAATTTAATCAAATATGTTCAAAGACCTGATGCTTCCAGAAGATCCAAATTCTCAAAAAATGATCATGATGTCACTCTAAAATGGCTAGGTCATGTCAATTTCCTCAAAACACATACATTATGACAGAAAAGAAATCTTGAGGGTGTAGATCCACGGTCTTGGGTTGTGCCCATCTCTGTTAAACGCTTTATGGGGGTTCCAAGAAGGTGCATCTCAGCACAATTTTTTGTTTATTAAAATAATAACCCATCCTTAAATGTTGATGGAACAGAGCTGAGGGAAAAATGAAGCAGCCTCCATTCCAGCATCCACATCAGCAAAAACGAACATAGTGAGATGTTTAGAAAACTCTTAAGGAAAAATGTCTAATTTTAGATAATAAAGTTTATTGTATTCTAAATTCTACCAATTCCATAACAGAACAGCCACTTAGGGCAGAATGGAAGGTAGAGGGCTAAAATACGGAGCTGGCTTTGGTGGTCCGAAGACCCCATGGCCAATGAGCCCCTCCCTCCCAAGGCTAATCCCAACATTCATTTAAAAAAAAGTTTCTAGCCTTTTTCATTGCAGAGAAAGTCTTCAAAATGCAAGTCAATGGCAAGGGCTGAAACTCTGTCAAAACAAAGCTCATAGGTTTTCATGATCCTTGGTCACAACAGCTCCTAGGTAGTCTTTGGGGTCTGTGAAGACCACAGTTGTAGGTCTCCTGATATTATATTCTTGTATTTTTTAAAAATAGGTTAATTCATGCTATTAACATTTAAAGAACTATGGAAACCATCCTGCAAACCATTATGCACACGTGTAAAGTTACTCGTGTTGCATCAGGACTGGGCCCATAAATAACACATAAAACTGTGAAGAATCTTGAAAGTCAGACATGAGTAATGGAAACTATTTTTGGAAACGGATGGTCCTGGCCTTACATTATGGAGAACATCCAAACAGGAAGGAAATATAGTTTTTTACATACCTTTAAAAAAAACATATGCACACAGAAAAAAAGACTGAAGAACTACACAGTGCTTATATGGAAAAGGTTGCTTGTAAAATGTATCATAGTAAAGGAGAAAAATATCCTGAAGGTATGCCAGGAGAGGGGCAAAACCATTAAAAAAAACAAAAACTGGAATGCTCGGATATTAACTGAGTTTTGTCAACATCTAATAGCATAATCATATTTTAGAGAAAAATAAGTTTCAGTAAATGCACAGTAGGAACCATCAAGTTACTCCCTTTAACGTCAAGGAAAAGAATGAATTATGAATATGTTTAACCAGGCAAAACATTTGAGGACACAACTGAAACATAATAGGATTAGACAACAACCAAGTATTAAAAAGAATGATCTCTGAAATAGTAATGCATTCTGCAAGTTAAAAAAAAATAAATCTGCTGAAGATACACGAGGAGGCCAAGTATGTTCTACAGAACCTGATAGAAATAAGTCTTGAATAAACAATGTAGACACAAGGCTCTTTAGTTAGAACAATACAGAAAAACTGAAATCCAAGCCATGATGTGTCAGGTGTTTTTTTGTGGGACTTATAGGTAGAAATCCAGCTGCTTCTGTCCGTCTTTTCTTTTAGGAAGTTAGGTGGAGAACGTAGGAAATCTTTAAAATCCTGAAGAGTGTTAGGAAACTGTGTCCTCCCTTAACATATAAAGGTTAACTTGATACGGTCCCACACAGCACGACGAGCCTCGTTTTTCATTAGATTATCATTATATTTATTTCCCTTCCTTTCCTTCTGAATGTTTCTACACCAAAGCCTAGGCATAGAAAAAAGAAAAAAAGCTGACTGTTCTGAAAAGACACCTTTTCCATTGTCTTGCTTTCCCTGAGTATATTTTTTTTTTTCTGGGAGCTGAGCAGTTTCTCAATAACTGCTCTTGGGGACTCATTATCTGGAGTGAAGCACTCTGTGGGTGTGTTTGAATTCAACAAACAGGGAATTTGTATCCTTTTTCAAAATATCCTTAAATGAATTTTGGACAAAGGAAATTATATTTTCACCTTCTTTCTGTGTCCTCAGGGACACCAGCTATGTTCATGAGAGTACTCCTATTTTCTAAGTCTTCAGATTTATTAAGGAGAAAGTCCACATCCCTGTACAGGTCCCACTTACAATTTCCAGAACTATTACTCCCATGCTGTTCAGCTTCAGACATCTTTTTATCTTTTCTAAAACACCTAGCATTAATTGTGGATGGGGCTCTTCTTATGTAGCTGTGTGCCACTTTTATGTAACTCCTATTGTATGATGGCCTTTAATCTCCTTAACCAATACTTCTGTATCTGCCCTGGTCCCCACTGCTAAAAAAGGTGGGTTTTTTTTAAACCTGGGAGTAACTATCTTGAGGTAAAAATACAGAGAAGACTAGGCACCTAGTTTCACCATGAGGTAAACCATGAGGTAAACTGCCATATAATTAGAACCCTACCGAATTCATCGTCCATTTTGGTCAATTTCACGGTAATAGGATTAAAAAAAATAGTACATTTCATGATTTTAGCTATTTAAAACTGAAATTTCATGGTGTTGTAATTGTAGGGGTCCTAACCCAAAAAGGAGTTGTGGTGGGGGTCACAAGGTTATTGTAGTGGAAGTTGCGATACTGCTATAGTTACTTCTGCACTGCTGCTGGTGGCGGAGCTGCCTTCAGAGCCCCCTAAAATAATCTTGTGACCCCACTACAACTCCCTTTTGGGTCAGGACCCCCAACTTGAGAAACGCTGGTCTCCCCCATGAAATCTTTATATTATAGGGTAAAAGCACACAAAAGACCAGATTTCATGGTCCGTGACGCGTTTTTCATGGCCGTGAATTTGGTAGGGCCCTACCTATAACCCCTCTGGGTTGATGTTGGCAAGTTTACCCTGCAGTAAAACTAAAATACCTAATATTAACTGTGTTTTCATTTCAGTATAGCTCAGATGTATTAGTTATTCCAGGGTAAAATATAAACCTTTTTTAGCAGTCAAGACAAGTCCTCTGTCTCCATTTGGCTGCTAGCAAGTGAAGGGGTGATCATAGAATCATTGAAATGTAGGATTGGAAGAGACCTCAAGAGGTCATCAAGTCCAGCCCTCCAAGCTAAGGTAGGACCAATAAACCTAGATCAGCACAGACAGGTGTTTGTTCAACCTGTTCTTAAAAACCTCCAATGAATGGGATTCCACAATCTCTCTTGTAACTCTATTCCAGACCTTAAATAACCTTATTGTTAGAAAGTTTTTTCCTAATATCTAATATAAATCTCTGTGCTGTAGATTAAGCCTATTCTTCTCCTGCCTTCAATGGACAAGGAGAAAAAGTGATCCCCTGTTCTCTTTATAGCAGCCAATAACATATTTGAAGACTGTTATCTGATCCCCACTCAGTATTCTTTTCTCAAGACTAAACATCCCCAGTTTTTTAAACCTTTCCTCATAGATGAGGTTTTCAAACCTTTCAGCATTTTGTTGCTTTCCACTTGATTCTCTCCAATTTGTCCACATTTTCCCTAAAGTGTGGCTCTCAGAACTGAATACAGTCCTCTAGCTCAGTGGTTCTCTACCATTCCAGATTACTGTACCCCTTTCAGGAGTCTGATTTATCTTGCATACCCCCAAGTTATACCTCACTTAAAAATTACTGAGATACAAAATCAGACATAAAAATACAAAAGCGTCACAGCACACTATTAGTGAAAAATGGCTTATTTTCTCATTTTACCATATAATTACAAAATAAATCAATTGGAATATATATATATATTGTACTTACATTTCAGTTTATAGTATATAGAGCAGAATAAACAAGTCATTGTCTGTATGAAATTTTAGTTTCTACTGACTTTGCTGGTACTTTTTCTGTAGCCTGCTGTAAAACTAGGCAAATATCTGGGTGAATCGATGTTCCCCTTGGAAGACCTCTGCATAACCCGGTGGGTACACGTACCCCTGGTTGAGAACCACTGCTCTAGCTGAGGCCTCTCCTGTGCTGAGTAGAGCAGGGCAATCACGTTCTGTGTCTTACATACAACACGCCTGTTAATACATCCCAGAATGATTAGTCTCTTTCGCAACTGTATCAAAGTGTTGACTCATATTCAATTTATGATCCACTATAACCCCCAGATCCTTTTCAATAGTACTACCACCTAACCATCTATTCCGCATTTGGTAGCTGTGCATTTGATTTTTCTTTCCAAAGTGAAGCACCTTGCACTTGTCTTTATTGAATTTCATCTTGTTGACTTGAGATCAATTCTCCAATTTGTCAAGGTTATTTTGAATTCTAATCCTGTCCTCCAAAGTGCTTTCAACCCCTCCCACCTTGATGTAATCTGCAAATTTTATAAGCATACACCGGAGCCGTAAGAGGAAGAAAAACCTTTCCATTTTACTGACTTTCTCCCACTTTTAATTAAACAGAATTCCTTAATAGTGGAGATTCATTAGGTAGTTTCTACTGGTCATGATATGTACTTTTTTAGATTGTGTGTGTGTGTGTGTGTTGGGGGATGGGGGGGGGATTACTGCAGCAATAGTGGTTTGACTAGCTTAGTTAATGGAGTTTTGCTAATATCTTTAAAAGCATTCAGGCAGTTTGCGTCTACCGTGCAACTTGCATCCTGCTAACACTCTGCCAATAATAGAGCTGGACAGAACATATTTTTAAGACAGTATTTTTTTTTTGTTTATGCCATAATTTTGAAAATCTCATAAACTTTTAACCTGGTTAGACCACTATTTTTACTGATTCTTCAATAATGTTTATGAGATGGGCCTCTGATTCTCCTTAATGAATCATTATACAGCTTCACATGTCATTCTATGTGGTCAAAATGACCCCACAAATTTCTTTCGTTCTCTTGTCTCAGTTTGACTTGGCCCAAATATGTGCTATGAGTTTGTGCCCAGTGACCATGCCCCATTTCCAAGTGATGGGCTGTTCTGTCTGGTTTGTGCATGTTAAATAGCCGGACCAAATAGGTAATGCAGGGGAGCTTTCTTTGGGTTGGTGGCAGTTGTCATGGATGTAATCTGAGGAATAGCATATTTGAGCCTTTACAATTAAGTCCAGGTGTATCCAGATGCTATGGATGGATACTGGCCTTCTCCCTCGACTATGGTTCCCCTCACTCATCTTTTCATAAGTCTAAATGATCTATTATGTCTTCCACTGTCTGCCTTACATCTTTCCCCCTTCTCCTCTGACTTTGGACATGGTCATTAGGAGAGCATTAACTGCCTAGTTTTTCTCATTTATGATGCTCTTTGGGCCACAGAATGTTTTATATGCTGACAAAAGTTTGCCCTCCCTCCCAATTTTTTCAGAAATGATGCCTCTTGGTGCAACCCTGTGAAAATTCCATGGTGGGCACATATTTCTGGGTACACTCATCTAGGCAGAGCCAATTTTTGCTGGATGCAATTCACTAGCTATTTCCCTGCACTCTTTGAAAATGCTCTAAAAGCACTTTGTGCCTGATTTCAGGGGCACAAACTTCCAATTTAGATATATAAAGCTGTTGAAAATATAGCCCTAAATGTATAAAATTTGAGGAAGGGAACAGGAAAGCTTAATTTAATAGAAGAGACAGTTGGCTGTAATTTCTATAACTAAATTATGATTTCAAATCTTTTGTATTGCCAGCCCCAATCACTCAAAAATCATGAGTCAGGCCCCCAAAATCACAAGATTTTTAAAAATAGTATTTTTGGTGTCTTTTTAATTGTCTTCTAGGATTTGAACCTTTAGAGTTCATGTTTTTCCAGCCTTTCTCTGCAACCATTTGTGCTAGAGTCTTACAAGAAAGAAAGAAAGAAAGAAAGAAAGAAAGAAAGAAAGAAAGAAAGAAAGAAAGAAAGAAAGAAAGAAAGAAAGAAAGAAAGAAAGAAAGAAAGAAAGAAAGAAAGCTGAGATGAGTGTCTCATATATTCAAATGACTTCAAGAGCTGGGCTAATAAGTAAAACATCAAATACCAAGAGACTCATGATAAAGTCATGAGAGTTTTTTTTCTCCTTTTGGCTGAAGCACAAGTATTAACAGCTGTACATTTTACTGCTGCTATCACTATTTTTACAAAGATAATCAATACATAAGAAAGATTAGTAAAAAGAGGTGAAAAATCACACGTGCATGTGTAATTATATATGCACACATATACATAAACTGAAGATCTGTCTTAGTTTAAGTTTTGTCTGAAGACAATGCATCATAAGAATTTGCTATAAAAAAGATTTAAAGGACTTTCCCCACCTTGGTTATTGTAGTTAAGGACAGTTTGTTGGGGAGGTTTCTTGTTAAAAAAAAATCCAAATTAAAATAACAAAAACAAATAACTAATGTGTAAAAGCTCTGCTCCTTTCTGTATCATGCTGCTGGGGATACCCAGAGGTGTGAGCCACTAGTTACCTCTCTGCGTCAACGAGAGTGAGTTTTGCTGGTGATTAGACTGTGGCCTTGGCTACACTTACAAGATGTACAGCGCTGTGAGTTAAACCCACTTTCGTACAGCTGAGTAGGAAAAGCACTGCAGTCTGTCCACACTGACAGCTGCCAGCGCACTGTCGCGGCCACATTTGCAGCGGCATTGGGAGCGGTGCATTATGGGCAGCTATCCCAGCATTGAAGTGGCTGCAACATGCTTTTCAAATGGGGGGGGGGAGATGGAGTGTGACAGTGAGCGTGGGGGGAGAGAGAGTGGGGTTCTGGGGTGCTGAGAGTGTGTCAGCATGCTGTCTTCTAAGTACAGACCCCCCCCTTCCTCCCCCGCCTCTCTCTCACTCACTGAAAGCAAATGACAGCTGTTTCTTTTTTTCTCATAGAAGAGATAAGCAGCCGCTTGCCGAAACGGACCCCAACGCTCCTCGCCTCTCCTCGCCTCCCCTCCCCTCCCCCCATGCTGCCTCTCTCTTCAAGCAAATATTAGCTATCGGCCCTCCAAACGGAGCCCCCCTGCCTGCCTCTCACTCATTCAAAGCAAACAATAGCTGTGTTAGTTTTTTTGATAAGCAGACCCTGAAACGGCACTTCCACATCCGGAGTTCACAACAAAACAAGAGAGGACGCTTTAGTTAAAAGGATTATGGGGAGTTTCTGGAGGTCAATCAGTGCGTAATAACGTTACTCCCCGTTTACACTGGACCGTCTCAGCCAATGCGCAACAGCTGTTAATCCTCTCGGGGAGGTGGAGTACCAGAAGCGCTCCAGTCAGGGAGTCACAGTGCTCTTCATGCCTTGCCAGTGTGGACGGGGAGTAAGGTAGAGTGCTCTGGGAGGCTTTATTGCAGTAGAATGTGCAAGTGTAGCCAAAGCCTACCAAACCAGTCTGTATTCCTTACCAGCAACCTCCTTAAGGCTCTCCCAGCCCAAACCTTGCCTAGCAGATAACAATCAGTAAACTCTAGCCCTCAAGCTCCACAGAGGTGTTTCTCTGGACTGCCCAGCCCCTACCACTGTACCTTCAAAGAAGATATTAAATTTGCTGCTCCGTTAATTTAACCAGGATAAATACACCCTTCCCTTCAAACACAACACTGAATTGGTTTATAATAAAAGTAAAACAAGTTTATTAACAAAACAACATGGATTAAATGATACCAAGTAAAAGAGATAAAGGTAGAGCTGGTTACAAGCAAATAAAAGTGAAAACAAGTATCTAAAAGACTAAAATTTAATCTAGCTAGAATAGTCTTTGCTCAAGATATTTTTTTTTTATCCCCACTCTCCTTTCAAGTTCTTTACTAACTGGCCTGGCCACAACCCCTTTCAGAGATTAAATCACTTGATTTCTTTGTCCCCTAAGGTGAAAGGTAAAGATGGAATGTCTCTCCGTTCCTTATATCCCCAAGGGGAAAGTCTTTGTCTTACAAGTCAGGAATATCTCCTGGCTCCAGGATTCAGGCTCCTGTGTCTCCCTGGGGTGCAGGAGACATGTTAATTCTCTGTCTTTTGAATTCAGGATTAGAAAACCCCTACAAGTTTAGCTTGATGGGCTTATTTACTGTTAATATGTAAATTAAGATAAACCCACATTTGTTTGTCTAGGACAGACCTGTTTATCACCTTTACCTGGGCTAGGCTGTCTGGCCTGTTTTAGTAACATCATACAGAGGGAATTCATAACTTCACATATAATCATTAACACATGCATTTTATAATCATATTAGTAATCAGTGTGTTATTGGCTTCCATGTGAGATCTCACAAGGCATATTTTGTACAAATATTATTGCAATAGTGTGTAAGGGGTGAGTACAAGGTTACTGAAGGGCATACTTTCCATTGCTGATCCTCTATCACACCCACGCCAGTTCTCTGTCTCAATTATTTCCATTAATGGATATTCCCCACAATACATGGTCTTAACTTTCATTAGCCTCAGTAAACCTGAGGGCATCTGGGCTTATTGAAGAAAGAGTCTAACTTTACTATTTTATGTAACTGTATGTATGTATGCCTGTAATTTAAATAATTAAATTTCTCAGTCTCATGTATTTCCTCCACTGAACCAATGGGCTTGCATTAGCTCTCATTACACAACATAACCCACTCACTCAGAGTCCGCAAAGCTACTTTAAAACCACAAGTTTCTTAAAAAGCTTATTTTACAACTCTTTAGCAGCTCAGCAGCTTTTGAGTCTTTAAACAGAATTTCTAATCAAAATCACACATTCTTTTAATGTCACTTTTTTGAACACACAAGGGTTTGAGTGGTGAGGGGAAAAAAAATCACACTGCAGCACAGCAGGGAAATGGTGTAACTCAGGGTCTCACCACTTTCTGACTGGTTCCTACTGCTTTCAGAAGCCAGACAATGTTTTATGTTCTTTTTAACCCATTCTAGGCAGGAAATTTCATAGCATATTACAGTACTTGACTAACACAGCGTATTCTTATGTTACAATCTTAGTTTGTCATTATGGTTGCTAGATTATCTTTTGTAGATTTGGCTTATCAGAGTCTTTCACCAACCAACTTTCTTTTTTTGTTATAAAACATAAACTGCTTCACTTTTCTGAGGAAAATAAGACATTTTGGCACATTATTATTATTAATTTATTGAGTGCCAAAAAATGTGTTTATGGCTGCATGAGATTGAAAAATATAGCAGTCCCTTGTTCCAAAGATCTTACAGTATAAGTACATAGGAGAGACATTAGAAGAAGATACTTTACCTCACGGCAGGCTGTTTCACTTTCTGCCTCCAGATTTCAAACAAGCTGGCTGCATGCACTTAGCACCACTATATGGGTGGAAAGTCCACTCCCATTAACTGTAGGAATGACAGAGGGGGTAAGGAATGACAGAGGGGGGTATGTCCTTGGCATACAGACCCTACAGATAAAACAGTGTAAAAAAGACTACACAATATCTTTCTTCAAAATCACTCTCTTTCTCTCTATGTATAATATTATGTATGTGTATATATAAAGAAACAAAGGCAAACAAATTATCATAATTCATATGTATGCAAAGATAAGCTTAAAAGAAACAATTTAGTTTAAACCTTCCAGTTGCACTGGATCAACTACTGTAGGCCTTTCAATTCTAATTAATTAGAAACACACTGTAGGAAACAGGGAAGGAGAGAATCCAAGATGCAATTTAATGTTCATCCTATTGTGAGTATGGTAAAATACTCCTACTGAGTTGTTACTGATAGTAACTTCTAACAAGAGATATTAAAGCCCTTTGCAAGTATTAATTTAGCTTCACAAGATGCTTGTGAGGTACATATTACTCTTCTCATATTGTATATAAGGAAACTAAGTAAGACAGAGAGACAAGTTGAAAGACATGTCAGCGAGCTGGTGCCAGAGTGAATAGCTCCCATTCCTGCGCTCTGGCTACAAAACCACACCCTTTCTCCAGGGACAATAATTTAGGATTCCGTGACTTTCTGGCACTTCCATGACTTTTGCAGCGGCCAGTGCGGCTGACCCCAGGGCTGGCCAAGTAGCTGGGGAAGTCCTGAGGCCAGCTGCTGCTTGGGCAGCCCCAGGCACCGCTGGAGCAGCAGCGGTCCTGGGTGCTGCCCTGGAACAGCAGTCCTTGAGCAGCAGCGGCACCCGAGGCCGTCCCCATCCAGAGCAGCAGTGCCCTGGGCCATCCCCTCTTCCCCCAGAGCAGTACCCCTGGAGCCCCCCAGCAGCAGCAGCAGCACCACGGGACCCCCAGATAACCAAAGATTTAGTATGGGGTATTTATAGTACAAATCATGGACAGGTCATCGGCCGTGAATTTTTGCTTATTGCCTGTGACCTGTCCATGACTTTTACTAAAAATATCAATGACTAAATCATAGCCTTAACAATAATGGAGTAAATGTTTTGGTATTTATTTTATTTATTTGTTCCTGGGAATTTATCGGTGTTTATTACTGCAACAAGACAAACAGCTAAAAATCGGTGAAAAAAACTTCTAATATTTTTTCCTGATAAATATTGGGGTTTATTTTGGTGGATGGAAGGATGAGGGGAGGGGGAGTATTTAGTAGATTAATGCTTTGATGAACGGAATTCAGTGTGGTTTGCTGCAGTACTAAAACAGAACTCAAAACACAATGCCACCTTTGAGTTTAAGAAAACAATCTCTAATCCACAAATAAAACTTGTGAACACTTCCTTGTGTTCTGAAACATATTCTGATAGAGTTCATTTTCTTCCATTTTAGTGTGTCAAATCTTTAAACCGTTACCTGCTAACAGCTTGAAATGTGTATGTGGTGGGTGTGAGATTCATCAGTATGTTCAGATATGCACACACGTCAGAGTTGTTTGCTTATTGTGTGTATCTTCTAGACTAATCGTAGCCTTACTTTAACAGGAAGCTTTGTTACACACAAACTAATGTATTACCATAATACATATATTTCATGCAATGTATTGTATTTTCCTAATAAAACAAGTTATTTTTATATAGTTGAATGACATAAAAGTAGGGTGAAAATTGGGGGGGGGGGGGAGGGAGAGTAATACTTTTTGTAAAACCCGGGATTTTTTTTGGTAAAAATAGGTTTAAACTGAAAATGAAGAGGCTTAAGTAAACTGCAAGAGCAAAGAAAAAACACAGTACAGTGTTCTTGAACCACTTACTAAATGCAAAGCCTAAGTTATATTATTGATGAGATTCATAAAGTTAACAGAATGCTATTACATTGGCATTTTTTTAGAACTTCATTTATTGTGAGTTTTTCTCTGCTTGATAGCATATGTGACGCTACGCCCCATATTCTTCACAGAAATATTGTTAGGATATGAATATGGCACAACTAAGATATATTTTATGCAAGATGGGTCATATAAGGTACTATTGGAAAAGTTATGATTTGCTGAATGTGATTATCCAATTTGTATACATGTATTATTTCTGTATTTGAAGTTAGGAATATTGACTATGTAACAATTACAACCGTGTGTGTACTTGGGGGAACGCCCACCAGACAGCAGGCAATCAGCCTGGATGAGTCATTTAAGAAGGCCAACAGAACTTCGAAGATAGTTGTGACGGTGCCCCCCATAAGGTGACCCATGGATGCTACCTGTAAGTTCTGAGTCATGCATGAACATGTGCCCATGCAACCCCAAAACTCCATTTTGTAGCTGGATTCTACACAGGGGGAGTGAAGGGTGTCCACCCACAAAAGAAAGTCTATTTAAACCCCTGGGAGACCCCTCCATTTTGTCTTCAGATTGCTCAAAAGATAGCCTCTCCACCCCCAAGGATACCTGAAAGAAACTGGAACAAAGGGCAGTAACTACAAGGGGTGTGAGTGATTGCTGGACCCAGACTAGAAGGAGACTAGTCTGTAAAAGGAAGCTTACTGAGTGAGGTTTTTATCTGTATTCAGTTTTCTTAGACAAATTTGCGTGTTCTATTTTATTTTGTTTGGTAATTCACTTTGTTCTGTCTGTTACTACCTGGAACCACTTAAATCCTACTTTCTGTATTTTATAAAATCACTTTTTACTTATTAATTAACCCAGAGTATGTATTAATACCTGGGGAGGGGAGGGGCAAACAGCTGTGCATATCTCTCTATCAGTGTTATAGAGGGCGAACAATTTATGAATTTACCTTGTATACGCTTTATACAGGGTAAAATAGTTTTATTTGGGGTTTAGAGTTGGGCATCTGAGTGTTAAAGACAGGAACACTTCTTAATTTGCTTTCAATCAAGTCCGCAGCTTTGGGGCATGTGGTTTAGATCCTGGGTCTGTGTTGGAGCAGACTGGCGTGTCTGACTTAGAATCATAGAATCATAGAATATCAGGGTTGGAAGGGACCTCAGGAGGTCATCGAGTCCAAACCCCTGCTCAAAGCAGGACCAATCCCCAATTAAATCAACCCAGCCAGGGCTTTGTCAAGCCTGACCTTAAAAACTTCTAAGGAAGGAGATTCCACCACTTCCCTAGGTAACGCATTCCAGTGTTTCACCACCCTCCTAGTGAAAAAGTTTTTCCTAATATCCAACCTAAATCTTCCCCACTGTAACTTGAGACCATTACTCCTTGTCCTGTCATCTTCTACCACTGAGAATAGTCTAGAACCATCCTCTTTGGAACCACCTCTCAGGTAGTTGAAAGCAGCTATCAAATCCCGCCTCATTCTTCTCTTCTGCAGACTAAACAATCCCAGTTCCCTCAGCCTCTCCTCATAAGTTATGTGTTCTAGACCCCTAATCATTTTTGTTGCCCTCCGCTGGACTCTTTCCAATTTTTCCACATCCTTCTTGTAGTGCGGGGCCCAAAACTGGACACAGTACTCCAGATGAGGCCTCACCAATGTCGAACAGAGGGGAACGATCACATCCCTCGATCTGCTGCCTATGCCCCTACTTATACATCCCAAAATGCCATTGGCCTTCTTGGCAACAAGGGCACACTGTTGACTCATATCCAGCTTCTCGTCCACTGTCACCCCTAGGTCCTTTTCCGCAGAACTGCTGCCTAGCCATTCGGTCCCTAGTCTGTAGCGGTGCATTGGATTCTTCCGTCCCAAGTGCAGGACCCTGCACTTATCCTTGTTGAACCTCATCAGATTTCTTTTCGCCCAATCCTCCAATTTGTCTAGGGCCCTCTGTATCTGATCCCTACCTGCCACCGTATCTACCACTCCTCCTAGTTTAGTATCATCCGCAAATTTGCTGAGAGTGTAATCCACACCATCCTCCAGATCATTTATGAAGATATTGAACAAAACCGGCCCCAGGACCGACCCTTGGGGCACTCCACTTGATACCGGCTGCCATCTAGACATGGAGCCATTGATCACTACCCGTTGAGCCCGACAATCTAGCCAACTTTCTACCCACCTTATAGTGCATTCATCCAGCCCATACTTTTTTAACTTGCTGACATGAATACTGTGGGAGACCGTGTCAAAAGCTTTGCTGAAGACAAGAAACAATACATCCACTGCTTTCCCTTCATCCACAGAACCAGTAATCTCATCATAAAAAGCGATTAGATTAGTCAGGCATGACCTTCCCTTGGTGAATCCATGCTGGCTGTTCCTGATCACTTTCCTCTCATGTAAGTGCTTCAGGATAGATTCCTTGAGGACCTGCTCTATGATTTTTCCTGAGGTGAGGCTGACTGGCCTGTAGTTCCCAGGATCCTCCTTTTCCCCTTTTTTAAAGATGGGCACTACATTAGCCTTTTTCCAGTCGTCCGGGACTTCCCCCGATCGCCATGAGTTTTCAAAGATAATGGCCAATGGCTCTGCAATCACAGCCGCCAACTCCTTTAGCACTCTCGGATGCAACTCGTCCGGCCCCATGGACTTGTGCACGTCCAGCTTTTCTAAATAGTCCCGAACCACTTCTTTCTCCACAGAGGGCTGGCCACCTACTCCCCATGCTGTGTTGCCCAGCGCAGCAGTCTGGGAGCTGACCTTGTTCGTGAAGACAGAGGCAAAAAAAGCATTGAGTACATTAGCTTTTTCCACATCCTCTGTCACTAGGTTGCCTCCCTCATTCAGTAAAGGGCCCACACTTTCCTTGGCTTTCTTCTTGTTGCCAACATACCTGAAGAAACCCTTCTTGTTACTCTTAACATCTCTTGCTAGCTGCAGCTCCAGGTGTGATTTGGCCCTCCTGATTTCATTCCTACATGCCCGAGCAACATTTTTATACTCTTCCCTGGTCATTTGTCCAATCTTCCACTTCTTGTAAGCTTCTTTTTTATATTTAAGACAAGGTGCTGAAGTCCAAACCTGGCAGGGAAAGCAGGGGCAGAAGTAGTCTTGGCACATCAGTTGGCAGCCCCAAGGGGGTTTTTGTGATCCAACCCATCACAACAGTAACCTCCCACGTTCCTGTGGAGCTTCCTGGGATATTGCTTTGACACTGCAGGGTCATCTTATGATGTCACCAGGTACAGAGTACCATCTTGGACACTGTTGGTATTTTTCTACTGGTAACAAAGGATTCCCACCTTATGTAAATCCTACTCAAGGCTGGGAAGTGAGTCAATCAGGGCTCTTCTTCATTGCCTTCCCGCCCAAGAAGGAAGATTGCTGAAAGCATCTGAAGAGACAAAGGAACTAAGCTGGGGAAGGCAAGGGCTGAATGCAGGCTGAGACAGGGGTCTAGTCTGTAAAGAGAAATGACTGGAACACTAAGCTGCAGAAACTCTGTGAGCTGCCAAAAACAGTATTTAGGGTGAGAAATTATATTTTGTAACCTCTTTCTTTAGTGATTAAACTTAGGTTGAAAGTTTTGTTTTATTTGCTCAGTAATCTGCTTTGTTCTGTTTGCAATCCCTTATATTCACTTAAAATTTACCTTTTGTAGTTAATAAACTTATTTCTTGTTTATTTCAAAACCCAGTTTGTGCAATTCATATCTGGGGAAGGAGGGCAAAAAGCTGTGCATATCTCTCTCCACGTTGAGGAAGAGGGCAATTTTTTATGAGCTTATGCTGTACAGATCTCTCTATACAGTGCAAGACAATATAATTTTGGGTTTACACCCCAAAGAAGGTGTGCACGTCAGTGCTGGGTAAGGTCCTGAGCTGAATCTCCCCATACAGAGCTGATTTCAGTCTGTGTCTGCAGCTGGGTGTGGCATTACCTGTGTGTGTGCTAGAGAAGGCTTGAGGGCCTGGCACAGCAAGGACAGGGTGAGGAAACACAGGCTGGTAAAACTAGGGTGACCAGATAGCAAATGTGAAAAATTGGGACAGCAGGTGGGGTGTAATAGGAGCCTATATAAGAAAAAGCCCCAAATATTGGGATTGTCACTATAAAATCGGGACATCTGGTCACCCAAGGTGGAACAGGCGGGCTCCGTGGAACCCCAGAACATCAGGTGGCATCCTGGCTGGCAGGGGGAGGGGGTCCAACCCATCATAGCATACTTGTAGCATCACACTTGTAGCATCACACCTACCAAACAACTGAGATTGCAATTGCCAACCTTCATGTTTTACTGTGTTTATTTTTAATTTTTAAATACTAGCTTCTTGTTCACTAGCTCTGGAGTGAACTCTTCAGATTTGTAAAACTATATCCCTTTCCACTGTCTTACAACTTGTTGAAAAACATCAACCAAGTCTTCACATTTTAAAAAAAATATTTTGTGAAAAATATCATCCATATTTTTTATTTATACATATATCTCAAAATTTTTCATCCACCTCTTCTCACCATAAGTGAAAATTCTTAGAAGTAATGCCTTCTGGCAGCCACTGAGAGATGTTGCTTTGTACAGCTATAACAAGCCGTACACTGGGTGCAGCAGAAGCTTTCATAAGGAGAGAAAACAGGTGATTTGATATTTTCCTACCTTTCTGAAGTGCACACACTGTGCTCTGATACAAACAGTAGTAAAGGGATCTGAGATTGTCTGGGTATACAATAGTCTGACTAAAATTACAATATAGACCTGACCTAATTGAAATGACAAGATTGCTAAATTAATCTGAAATAGGGTTGCCAACTGTCTAATCACAGAAACCCAAACAACCTTGCCTCGCCCTCTGCCCTGCCCTTTCCCCAAGTCCCCGCCCCCACTCAATCCAGCCCCCCCTCTCCGTCGCTTGCTCTCCCCCACCCTCACTCACTTTCACTGGGCTGGAGCAGGTGGTTGAGGTGTGGAAGGGGCTGTGGGCTTTGGGTTGGGGCTGAGGGGATCGGAGTGTAGGAGGAGGCTCCAGGCTGAGCCTGGGGTAGGGGGTTGGGATGCAGGAGGGGGTGAGGGAGATGGCGCTTACCTTAGGAGGCTTGCGAAAGCGATGGGCACATCCCTCTGGCAGCGGCTCATAGTTGGTGGGGCTGGGGGGGAGGTCTCCAAACGCTGCCCCTGCCCATGGGCACCGCTCCCACTGGTCACAGGTCCTGGCCAATGGGAGCTGCAGAGTCAGCACTGGGGGCGGGGACAGCACGCAGAGACCCCCTGCCCCCACCTCCCCAAGGGCCACAGGGACATGCTGGCTTCTTCCGGGAGCGGTGCGGGGCCAGGGTAGGTGGGAGCCTGCTTTAGTTCTGCTGAACCGCTGGACTTTTAACACCTAAAATCTCCTGGTTTGGCTGCAGTAGCCTCCAGGAGATAAAGCCTGATTCCAGGAGACTCCCAGTGAAACTGGGAGGGTTGGCAAGCCTAGTCTGAAAATTCATAATGGTTCAATCTGGAATTACAACAACAAAGACTTTATTTTGACCAAAATGGTATGCAAAAGATTTAGAGGGTGCTGTTGAAGTGCTACATGCTAAGTGACAGAAGAGGAAAAATAAGCTGTCTACTAATTGAGTATTGGAAAAACTGGAACATAAAATGGAATGGTATTGATCTTAATGCTTATTGTATAACCTGTGTTTGATTAGAAATCAATTAATTTTAATGGATCTTTACACCTAAGGACTAAAGTGACTTAATATTATAACTGAATGACTTCACTGACACAGCGGGCAGGGAACTGGGACTGGGATGCTAATAAGAGTGAAAGGTTCCATTTGACTTATGGTGAAACATGGTCTCAATCATGTTTTCTCTTGGTGATGAAAACAGTTTTGTCTGACAACACTAGCACTTAAACTATTTGCAGCATCTGCTGTAAGCAACAGGTAATTTTCCTATTGGAGATGAGCCTAGTAAGGGAAACTGTAAGCCTGAAGGACACACACATATTATTACTTGACTTACTACCAGTGGTGTTTCTGACCAGACTTTAGAAGAAAAAATATATAAGATTTTATAGCACTTCACTTTTATTTGCTTTGATTTTTTCTCAGATTTGTAACATTGTTGTTTTTTTAAAAAAATATCTGTGTTTAGGTTGGTATGGGGATAATACCTATGGACCATTCTCAGAGATGAGGAAAACTAGCTTTGCTTCTAAATTCTGTTCAGAAAGAGAAAGAGGGCACAAAGTTATGGAGCATTGGATCAAATGGGTAAGCTAGAAGGTTGCCCACTCGCTAAATGTTCAGTGCAGATGTGGGCTGCTGTCAGAAAGGAGCACATGGAAAACCCAGTGACCACGAAGAATGTCAGGAAAGTTGAACTTTGGATCCCAGTTCAACCAAGAACCTGAGCATGTCCTTTAAGTAGTTGAGTAGTCCTGTTGACTTAAACAAGACTACTCATATGCTTAAAGTTAACTCAGTGCTTAAATGCTTTGCTGGACTGGGCAGTACATAAACCTTTGGCACAACCATGGTTGACAAATTCACCTTTAATACAAAAGGTTGAATGTTCCTGCACTCTAATCCAATCTGTCTAGTCAAAGCGTTTACAATATCTCAAAATATATCTACAAATGCTTCTCTGGTCTTGAATAGGGGTGCAAAGGGTACACACCATTAAAAAAGTTAAATATGGAGAGAGACTTCTTTTAGTTTAACTTTCTATATTTCTGCACCTTTAAAACCTTCTATCATGCTGAAATCTAAGGGGTATTTTCAGGACATACTGTATACAATTATAGAATCCCAAAACAACAACAAAAAGACAGTTTTTTCTTATTCTGTTCCTCTGGACTTTGCGTGGCTATGATTTAAAACAAACAAATGAAGAAACAAAAAGATGACTCTATACTGTAGAAAAACTTCAATAAAAAGGTGGGTTTTGCACCTTGATCAGTTCACTGCTTGTCATGGCCTTAGTCTGATATCTCTAGAAAAAAGTTCTGCAATAGGGATTCCAAAACCAAGAATATTTTTTTTCTCACTGCCAAACAGTCAGAAGCTGGGTCTATTTGGCTGCATCACTCTGTGGAACATATTCACCAATGGGTACTGTGGAAGTATAATTTCTGGAGTATTCGGTAACTCCAGGAATACTTTGTATAATAGGACAAAGACTTAGATTACTATTTGAACCACACTTGGAGCCAGTGGAATCTGTGATTTTCTGTGGTGACACTCATATTGTTAACGAGGAACTTAGAGATATGTCTTACCAGATTTGATATTTTTGTAGTGGTTGTGTCAAATCCTAGATAGAGTGAGTTATGAGTAGAACATGGAAATGATGAAAGTGGATAATGTTGACTGGGTCTATGTGAGAAGAGTGTATAAGGCTTCATAACTGGATAAGCTGAAAAAAGGAATTTCTCAACACTTCAGCAATCTGTGTATCCTGAAAAACCCGAAGAGTAACACCTTGATATCTAAATGCCAAAATGATGTTTTAAGATATGCACCTGAATCTATATTTGCGTTGAAATACCAAAATACTAATTTGGCCTAGTTGAAATTTGGCTAGGTTACCAGAATTGACACATCTACTCTTACACAATAAAGCAACATGAGATCTTTAATAACTGCAAATCAATCCCAGCTCTAACTGCAGAGGTCCTCCAACATGATGCAAGAAGTTTGGTCTGTTACAGATTCAAGAGACAAGAGTGCCACCTACTGAATCAAATCCAATGTTTCCTGCAGCTAGGTTTTCCTGAGAGTTCTCCCATCCAAGAACTGACTCAATTTGATCCTGTGCAGTTTGCAAGATCAGACAGGATCCCAGCATGAGGTGGCTGATTTTAAGATGGCACCTTCTACTTAATTAGAATATATATCACTATTAATATTGAAAATCTTGTTATTAGCTTTTAGGAAATTGCATTAACCTAGTTTTGCTGTTTCAGATGAGGGCACAGTTGTTAGGCTAAAAAATTCAGTTAAAACTATTACAGTAGATTATGGAGTAAGGCTGTCAAATTTAGTTAACACAACACTAATCTGTTATAGATTGTGGTACCAACTGGTCTAAATGACATGTCTAATATTTATGAAATAATTACATAACAAATCGTTCTGTAACCTCTTTTGTAGATAGCTACATCATCAGATTTATGATGAATTCATTTCTCATACTTGGAGCCTGCACGGATCCCTTTCAATTTGTATTAAGTACTTGCTCTTCATGGGTTAGATATTTATCCCTAGACCTCTTTAAATTAAGAGTAATATTTAAATTTATAATTTCAATTATGAAATATATGGGCAATGGTTGCCCATAAAGATATGGGTTTAATTTTTTAATTAGATGAGTGGCATCAGAACACACACAGTAGCTTTTGACACGACATTTTAAATACTGCAAGTGAGATCTGAATCAAACTTTGAAGCAGAAAGCTTATCACCTTGATATTAGCGGGCCAGATTCTGATACTCTTCTTTATGTTGAACAGCACCTTACTCCATGAGTAGTCCCACTGATATCAGTCACTGATGCGAAAAACTGTTGCAGTCTGCAAAGTTTCCCCAAATTTTAGAATTATGTTTATAGGGGTGAGATAAAAGTCCCACGTCTAGTTAGTTACTTATTCAGATACCTGAATGGCTACTGTCAATCTTCCAGACAAACTTATGCTCCTTTTGGAACATTCCATTTTCTTACGGTGAAAGTAGGTAAATTTGGGGACCTCTATACTTCTGCATATTTAGCTAATTTTAATTGAGTGATTAGTGTTTTCTAATCATTATAGACCTGATCCTGCACCTCCTGAAATCAATGAAAAAGCTCCCTTTGACTTAAATGGTGCAGATTCAGGCCCTATATCAGCCATAGAGGGGGGTTATTTTATTTTATTGCTGTGGAGAGAAAAAAAGCTGCAGGAGAGGACAAGTCAGTGAGAAAGGAGCACAAAAATCTCATCATTGTTATTGGTTCAATTACTTGCCAGTTAAAGAGAAAATAGGAACACTTATCTATTGTGCACTGCTATTCTACTTTGCAGAAAAAAAACATTAAATATGTATGATTTTTTGTTTAGATTTAAAGCTTTGGAGGAATTTATTGCTGGTGCACTTATTGCTGAGCAGGTCTTCTCTGCTATAGGTCTATTAACTGACCATTTTGGAATTACTTCTGATCTAGGCATAGGACACAAAACAGCAATTCAGGAAAAATGCTATAGTGTATTACTTCAGACAAAATAAATTGACAGATCAGGAAAATATTTCAACCAAATGATAAAATAAGTTAATTAGAATTCCAAATTCTGTCTGAAGTAAAATACAGTCCACAAGACCATAATACCATTGATTTTTAGGCACAACTCCTCACTGATTTCAACAGGGAGTTCTGCTTGAACACCAATGATATGCATGGTTTATAATGTATTTATTTGCTGGTTGATTAACAATGTATTTATTATAAGTATTATATTTTAACTTGGTCATGTTGCATCTCCTTTTCTTTTTTTTTCTTTTTGGTGGTACCATATATATTTAACAATATACACAGAGCATTCAACTGGCAATCTGATTGGCCCCCAAACACCCCACTCTCAGGGAGAAGGAGAGAGGGCCCCTGATGTTTCCCGATACCTAAAATTCCTAATATCTTTTCTATCAAGTTTTTGGAGGGTTCACAGTAAGAACCTTGATTCCTAAATACTTCTCTTTCTTTACCACACACAAGTGACTCTGCTGGGGCTTCTGATGCCCCAGGATAGTAGTGGCCTCTATGGATTCTGCACGGGAGAAATGAGTGTCAGGGATCCGCAGTCAGTGAAATGTCCAGAGCACTTTGGCCCATATACACAAATATATTGATTTCACTGGAAGCTAGGAGCCTAAATACCTTGGTAGATCTAGGACTTCCGGACTACTCAAGACCTCCTGTACTCTGCACCCCTTACTGTACCATCATGACAACCTGAAGATCAGTCAAGCCAGAACAGATCAGGAGGCATTGGGGTGCTTTAGGATTTGGCACAGAATACACAATGGTGTGATGTGATATGAATGTTCTATTGGCATAAGACTAGTATGACTGCATTACTCATGGCTAGTGGAAATTAGGATTATGCCTTTAGCATGGTTGTGAGATTCTATGGATGATGAAGTGGAAATCTAGGAGTCTTTAAATTCTGCAGCATCACAGTGAGATATCGTTCACTTTAGAAAAATCTAGAGGGAATGTCTGAGAATCAAGTAACAGCAGGAATTACCAGGCTATCAAAGTCAGGCACACATATTTGATTGTGTGGGACCACTGAGGTTAAGACTTTGCCCTCTAGTTACTTAGTATTAAAGTAAAGGTAGCTTCTTGGGTATGTGTTTTTTCTGGGTGAGTTTCCTGTTTTACAAATATTGTTGCTATTTCTGAAAGTAAATTAAACTTTTACTGTACGTTCCTCTGCTTGGAATATTGCATGTTATTTGGAAAACTAACTGAATTAACTGTGCCTTTGATACATGTTACAACCTGATTCATCAAGGTACTTAAACAGCGTGGTGGGGCAAAAAGTGTATCAGGCCTGATGTGAGCTACAGTATGAAAGGCCCTTTGCCAGTCAGCCTTGAGGGGCTCATATTCTCTTTTAATTGTAAGAACACAGGCAGAAACAATGACATTAACTTGCTTCATGTTCTTAAGGTGAAAGATTTTTGCCACAACACTCTCTATTCATATAGGTTTCAGAGTAGCAGCTGTGAAAGATCTATGGGACTAGAACCCAGACCTGCAGAACAGGAAGTAGCTGACATACCCACTTCACCACTAGGGGCCATGCAGAGCTGTATCCAAGAAGCACTGTGGAGATTAAGTACTGCAGGAAGTACTTCCAAAATGATCCAGAATAATAACACCCTGCAGCCCTCTGATTGGCTCATGCTCACTATTTAACCCTGGAGGGTGCCCCAGGGAATTGTCTGGACACCACAGAGGCTTCTGGCCTGTTATGATGCCAGATCTCACTTTGCTTTCAGTCTCTCTAGTCTCTGACCCCAGCCTGACTCTTGCCTTCTGATTCCAGCCTAACAACTATGTCTGGAGTCTGATCCCAGCCTGACTCTTGCTTATTGATCCCGACTCTAGTGATTACTCTACTCCCTGCTCTCTGACTGCTGACTTGTGGACATTAGCCTGTGACTTCTATGCAACACTGCCTATGTCCCAGTCCCTTACAATTGGGATGTGTTTCTTTTATTAGGGCTTAGAAGACTCAAGTATTGCAACTGTCTTGAATCTCAATTTGTTCATTTCATTTAATTATAAACCACTCCAGGTAATTTATTACTAATAATGGGTTTATAAGCTTTTATTTAAGTCATTGTGAAGGCTTCTAAGTTACTGGGTTATTTTTGTCTTTAGATTCCTTTTAAAATTAAAAGCAAAATAGATTTAGATCAGTTTATCCTCTTTGCCACAGCTGCCTGCAGGACAACAAGAAAAACAAAACTAATTTCAGAGTGGTATATACGGTACAGCATATTTCTATCACCTCTGTAAAGACTGCTATTATTGGGATCATGTTTCTGAAATGTCTCAGGTCTCATCCATGCATTTCAGAATACGATAATTTAAGACAAATATGTTCTTTCTGAAAGCAATACTTAAGTCCAATGCAACACAGAAAAAGTTCTTAAGCATGTTCTTAAGTTTCATTGAATTAAAGTTATGTATTTGCTTAAATTCTTTCCTGAATCAGGGCCCAGGCCCTGAGTTAGGAAATGATACTGAGGTAACATTACAACACAAAATAATTGTACATGAACTGCATACTCGCTATCTCGCCCCTAACTGGGCATTCAATTGCACTCACTTGCACCTGAACATTTCCAACAGATGTTACTTATAGATGAAATTCTCTTTGCCTGTGCAAAACCTAAGAAAGTTGTTTTTTTTGGGGAGTGAGGTATTTTTAAAAACATCCTTTTCCAGTATTGTCCACAGGGTGTTAATTTATATTTATTAGAAACCAACACAATATAATTGACCTTCCACATGTGACCATACCAAGTAAGGCCCTGATCCTGTAAAAAAGCAGTGGCTCTCAATCTTTCCACATTACTGTACCCCTTTCAGGAGTCTGATCTGTCTTGTGTACCCCCAAGTTTAACCTCAATTAAAAATTACTTGCTTACAAAATCAGACATAAAAACACAAAAGTGTCACAGTACACTATTACTGAAAAATTGCTTACTTTCTTATTTTACCATGTAATTATAAATCAATTGGAATATAAATATTGTACTTACATTTCAGTGTATAGTATATAGAGCAGTAAAAACAAGTCATTGTCTGTATGACATTTTAGTCTGTACTAACTTTGCTAGTGCTTTTTCTGTAGCCTGTTGTAAAATTAGGCAAATATCTAAATGAGTGGATGTACCACCGGAAGACCTCAGTGTACTCCCATGGGGTATACGTACTCCTGATTGAGAACCACTGCTGTAAAGATTTATGCACATGCTTAGCTATATGCACTGAGAGTCATTGAGACTATTGACCGTATGTAAAGTTAAGCATTTGCTTAATCTTTGCAGGTTGAGGGCCTAACAGCATGATTGTATCCCTATACCCCATTTCCATCCTTCTCACCAAGCAGACCATGGCTCCTTATTAGCCTTCTGCGTATCATTGTATCTCCACCCCACTGCATGTTCTCACAAATCACAACTGCACAAATGATTTAAATGGGTCATGACTCATCACATCGCATGGAAAAGTTTAAAATTAAAAATAAAGTCATTAAAATAATAAAGACAATTATACCATTTCCCTTCATACCCTCCTATTTTTTCTTCCCCTGTTTCAAGAAAACACTATTGTTGTGATATTTATGAGTCAAATTATGTAATGGCATCCAATAAAACTGGAATTAGCTATTTTAGTTGTTTGTGAGGATACCATACTATGACCTTATTGTGTCTTCTTGGACTCCCCCCACCCCCACCCCCCCGCCTTCATTTGTCTATTAAGTGGATGTAATTATACTGAATAAAGCTAAGGGGGATTGTCTATTTATATTGGAGGATTTTCTTGTATTGGAATGTAACTGTGAAGAATTAGCTGACATAATACTGATCACAGTTGACCCAGCCAATGTAGAGTAGGACAAATTGCAGTCATCATTCGGTCAGCTAACTTGATCACAATCATGTTTAAACACAATACAATTTTGTAATGCAGAGCATCCAGCTGTAAGAAGATGAATCTTCCTTAGAATACGACTGATTGATTGATTTATAGAATGGGGTCTGTCTGAGATTCACCGATTTTTAACATATTCAAAAGCTCTCCATGAGACAGACAAATTTTTTGGTAAAGATAGTTTGGTTATATTTTCAAAATGTTAGAAGGAATCTCTTTTTTTAAAAAAAAAATTTGCACAGAAACCTTTTTTGCATATGAAAATCACTGTGTTTCATGTTACATGGCTCATTGTGATGTAATTTCTTGTAGTCAGTGAGTACTGATGTCACATTATCAACTAATGTAGGTGACAAAGCTTAATTAATTAGAATATTATATTAGGGAAAATATATTAAATTATATATACAACTACGCTTTTAATCACTGACTACCCTGGTATTTGTTAGACACACTTGATAAACAAATCCTTGCTAGAAACCCCTGATAAACTGCCTACACTCTTACAGCAGCTCCTGGAGCAACTGATATGCTGGTATTCTAAGCACTGTGTCAATTATAAAGGAATTTGCCACATAACAGATTCACATTTTTTCTTTTGTCCATGCATTGTGTGTGTGTGTTTGTTTTTTAAAGATCACAATCCGATTCCCAGTTGACAAAATTATTAGGAAAAGTGACATACTTGGTATCTGAGACAAGGGCCATGTTTACACTACAAAATTAAGTTGACCTAACTTATGTTAGCATACAACTGCCGCCAGAGCCGTCCCTAGGGTACGGCAAATCTGGGCGCCCACCCCCCTAGGGACAGCCCTGGCTGCCACTGTAATTACATAGCCTGTGCATGTCTATACTTTTCTCCTTGTGTTGGCGGTGCGCGTCCTCACCAGCAGCACTTGTATTGATTGTACTGTCAGTGTGGGGCATTGTGGGATGGCTCCTGAAAGCTGTAACAGTTGACGTAAGCAATTCAGTGTCTACACTAATGCTGTGTTGACCAAACTACATCGATTTTGACTCTACGTCTCTCATGGTGGTGACCGGGTAGCTAAAAGTTCAGACGGCGGCACAGCGGGGCTAAGGCAGGCTCCATGGCTCTGCACGGCTCCCAGAAGCGGACGGCATGTCTGGCTCCTAGGCAGCGGGGCCAGGGGGCTCCACGTGCTGCCCCAGCCCTGAGCGCCGGCTTTGCAGCTCCCATCAGCCAGGAACTGTGGCCAATGAGAGCTACGGGGGCAGTGCCTGCGGGCGGGGGCAGAGCTCCCTGGCCCTGTGCCTAGGAGCCATCTGTACATGCCAGCCACTTCTGGGAGCCGACTCAGGTAAGTGCCGCCCAGCTAGAGCCCACACCCCGAATCCCTTCCTGCACCCCAACCCAGCCCTTAGCCCCCTCCCGTACCCAAACTCCCTCATGGAGCTTCAGACTCCCTCCCGCCCCCCAACTCCGTATCCCATCCCTGAGCTCCCTCCCACACCCAAATTCCCTTCCAGAACCCGCACCCCCTCCTGCACCCGAAACACCTCATCCCCAGCCCCATCCCAGAGCCTACACCCCCCGCCAGATCCCACATCCCCTCCCGCACCCCAACCACCTACCTTGGTCCTGAGCCCCCTCCTGCACTCCGAACATCTTGGCTCCAGTCCGGAGCCCCCTCCTTCACCCCAAATCCCTCATCCCCTACCCCACCCCAGAGCACACACCCCTCAACCGAAGACCTCACCTCTCCCGCACTCTTAACCCCTCATCTGTGGCCCCACCCCGGAGCCCATACCCCCAGCTGGAGCACAAAACCCCAGCTGGAGCACAAAACCCCAGCTGGAGCCCTCACCCTTTCCCACACCCCAACCTGCTGCCCCACTCCGGTGAAAGTGAGTCAGGGTGGGAGAGAGCGAGTGACCGGGGGGGGGGCAGGGATGGAGTGAGTGGGGGGTAGGGCCTTGGAGAAGGGGTAAGGCTTTAGGAAAGGGGTAGGGTGAGGGCGAGGCTAAGGTGTTCGGTTTTGTGAGATTAGCAAATTGGCAACCCTATCTACAGTGTACACCAGACCAAAGTAGGAGGGAATTTGGGTGCTTGGTCTGGACTGGGGCAGGAGATTGGAGTGTAGGAGAGGGTGCTGGATCTGTGAAGGAGTTTGGGTGAGGGGTCTTGGCTGGGATAGGGAGTTGGGGTACAGGAGAGCGTGAGGGGTGCAACGTTTACCTCGGGCGGCTCCCGAAAGCGACCCACACCCTCCTCTGGCAGCAGGTCCTAGGCGGGGGCGGGGCGGAGGGGTCACCATGCGCTGCTGCCCGCAGGCAGAGCCCCCACAGCTCCCATTGGCTGCAGTTGGCAGAGTCCGCGCTCGGAGTGGGGGCAGCGCGCGGAGACACTCCTCCCCCTCAGGGGCCGCAGGGATGTGCCGGCTGCTTGCAGAAGCGTAGCGGGTGGGCAGGCAGGAAGCCGCTTTAGCCCCATTGCACTGCCGGTGTTGGGTCACCCTCGCAGTTATATAAGTATGGTAAAATTATAATCAAGTAGTAGTAGAAATAAAGATAGATATAAGAGTTATATAGGTATTGTAAAAGATTATGAATATCAGTTCCATGCTGTACTATTATTTTGAATTTCACTCTGTAACAAATGCAAGGCCAAAGTGCAAATTATCTCAGAGTGGTACAAGGACTGAGTTAATAGGCTATGCAAGGAGATGATAAGAATGGCCCGTACGGGACAAAGAGTCTGTGCTGGAGAGTGATAAGAACTTTGAGAAAACAATGCTGTTCTTTGAAGCAACACCCTGACGCTCTTCCTCCCCCGCGGGGGCCCCTTATCATGCCTATATAAATCTTTGTAACCAAAGAGGGAAAAACAGTGGGATAAAACTTGTTAAACCCAAAAAAGTCATTAGACTGTGTTTTTGAGTACAAGAATGAATAATGAGTGCATGGACTTGAATGTCTGAAGCAGGTAAATAATTGGTTAGTAAATGGTGCCAGCCTAATCCTAAGAATTACAACCTTGGTATCGATGAGCCGAAGAATATGCAGAGTGGAGATAATTGGATGACCCCCGGAGGGCAAACCGGAATCCACCCAAAACACATCAAGGAAGAACAAGAAGATAACACCCAGCCGTCATGGAGCCATCATGAATGTACCACCTGCTGATTGAGCTGATTGATGGTAATCTCAATTATAAATTCAACATGATGAAGCAACTTCCATAGATTTGTATTGAACCAGAGACCTATAAAGATTGGACCCCGGGACTGCGTTCTTTGAGTCTGGTTCTGTGACCACCCTCTGGGAGCATTGGATGCGCATCTGACAACGACTTGGCTCCACTTGTGTCCAGGCCACCTGGCCAGTGACTTGGCACGAGCAACATCTAGGCTGGTAACTATAACAACCTCTTTGCAGAACCTGTGTGAATGTCTGTGTGCGTGAATGGATCTATATAGGAATTGCATATAGTAATGTTTGGTTGTATTTACAATAAATGTGACGTTTCTTTTGCCTTATCCCTCTCATAAGATCCTATTGGTATTATTTTATTAGCGTAACACTGGTGGTGATGACAGGGGCCCCCGTGTCCTTCTAAATAGCCTGTGGTCGGCATGCATGGCCAGGAGGGATGCTCCGGGGAAAGCACGCGGGGGCGATAGGTGGGGCCGCAAGAGAGATCTGTCCCCGAACTCTGGTGGAGCTGGGCCTCTGTGCTCTCATATTGGTGGAGCACGGACCACCCCGGGCCCATACAACTTGCCGCCCCCAGCTTCCTTCACCTTGCCACCCCACCTCCTTGGCCCAGTGGCTAATCCGCCACTGCTTACAGGCTTACATTGCCGCTAAGGTAGGCAATGTAGCCACTCTTTGTCAATAGGGGAGAGCTCTCCTTCCGACAAAATAAAACCACCCCGAATGAGGCGCGGTAGCTTTGTCAGTGGGAGAGCGTCTCCTGCCGACAAAGCGCTGTCCACACTGGCACTTTTTGTCGGTAAACTTTTGGCCCTAAGGGGATGGTTTTTTCACACCCCGACCGACAAAAGTTTTACTGACAAAGGTGCAGCGTCGACACCGCATAAGACTGTGCCTGCACTACCGCCAACTTCGATAAAATTTACGTCACTCAGGGGAGTGACTATTCCCCCATCCTGAGCGACGTAAGTTACACTGACATAAGCGCGTGCGCCATGTCGGTGGAAGAGCTTCTCTTGCCTACCTGGCTTACGCCGCTCGCGCTGGCGGGTTTTTATGCGGACGGGAGAGCTGTCTCCCCAGAGCCTCTTCACCACAGAGCTGCAGTGGCTCAGCTGCGCCGGTACCGCTGTAGCCCGCTAAGTGTAGACGTGCCCTTGCGGCTGTGGCCCAGACACTCCCGGGACGTGGTTACGTTTCTCTCCCTCGATGAGACAGAAAAGTGCAGCACCCCCTCCCTTCTCCCTTGGGGCGCCTGGGGGGAAGCCGGGCAGCAGCGCAGAGCACCTCGGGGCCGGGAGGGCTGAGGGGGAGCCCGGCTCCGGCCCCCGGCCTCCCCCACGACCAAACAGCGGCGCTGCCGCAGCCGGCTCCCGCTTCCCCTCCGCCGGCGGCTGACAGCGCTTGCGCCGCCCGGCTCCTCCTCCGCTTCTGCTCCCGCCGCTGCCCCGCCATGGCCGCCGCCTCCTCCTGCCGCCCCGCTCCGCCGCGGCCCGCCACCCACCTGATCTTTGACATGGACGGCCTCCTGCTGGGTGCGTAGCCCGCGGCTCCGCTGCTCCCGGCCGGCCCCGGCCCCGGCCCGGGGTGCTCTCACGCCAGGCTGCGGCCGAGCGGGGCAGGGCGGTTCGGCCCCTTCCTGCTGCCGCGCCGGGAGAGGGGACGGGCGCAGCCGCCTGCGTCCCTGTCCCGGGGGTGGTGGTTGAGGGGCGCCTTCCCCGGGGCGCCCTCCGCTGCTAGCCCTCCCTCTGCGGCGGCAAGCTCGGGCTGGGTCCCTGGGCTGCTGCAGCTCTGTGCCCTCCTCACTGAAACGGGGTGTGCTGGGGTAGCTGTGCAAGACGAGCCTGCTGCTGTGGGGATGAAAAGGGTTTGCCGGCCCCAGCCTGAGAGAGTCCTCCGGCCTCCTTGGCGCACAAGCTACCGGCCTGCAAGCCAAGCCTCTGGTCTGAGGTGGAAGCAGTGGCACGAGTTACAGCTCCAGGGCAGTAGGCGGGACTGGGGCAGATGTTTGGAGAAACACATTCTTAGTAGAAAAGTTGGTGTGTAGGTTTGTTTCACCTGGGTTTGTTGCTTCCTGTAATAAGTAAATAAAACATACTGTTCCACAGTGCTACCTTGAACAAAACTACAGCTCTACAGTAGTGTGTATGTATGTCAGCACATACACAAATACCTGCGGGATGAGAGCCTTATTTTGCACCACTACTGTAGATTACTGTAATCTGTGTGTTTGGATTTTGGTTCTGATAAGTATTTGCCGTGTCATAGTGTAGGAAACCAAACTTTTCACCTGGAAGAATTCTGGGAAAGCGTGGTTTGAGCATGTATGCTTTTCCCTGAAGAGAAGGAGGAAAAGAGTGGTCCTTTTGGTTTAGTCCACCATATAAATTATTTGTTCTGTTTCCCTTCTGGAAAATATTTATTTTTACCCTTCCATGTTTATTGTCTCCATTTAATTTAAAGGGACATCAATTTAAAAATATTGTGCAAACAAGTTTATTTACCTGTGTACCATACATTATACAATTTCTTATACATTATATAAGAAAAGAGAGAATATTTAAAGGCTTATTAACCTGTTACTATTTAGGCATTTTCTTCAGTTTTTGCAATTCTCTCATCAGGGACAGTGCCAATCAGTGAAGTCAGTATCACTTGTTTATATTCAATTTCACTTTCAGCTTCTAAATGCACTGCAGAGGGAAATTAATTTGTCTAAAACCCACTGTTCTCATAGATTTTTTTTTTTAAGAAAATATTTCTATTGGTCTTTAGGATTTTTTCTTTGTAGTTGTTAGTATTTTTAATTTAAATAGAAGTTTTACAAACGTCTAGCAGCCCAGATGCTCCTCTAAGTAAAATAGTCTAATTTACCAACATGAGTAAAAATTTACTCCCGAGGGAATTCTGCACACAATATTTTAAAACTCTGCACATTTTGTTTATCAAATCAATGTGGAGGCTCCAGCATGGCATTGGCTGCACAGAGGTGGAAGATCACTGTGGAACTCCCCCTGAGACACAGATTCAGTGGTCAGGCTGAACCCACCCTGACACACCACAAGGACCAGGCCTGCCCCAGAAACACCCCAGTCCCTGCCCCTCTGTGCCAGTTGCACCAGGTGTGGGCAGGCAGGCTCAGCAAGACAGGATACAAGTGTAGAGGAGCTTAGTTGGGGGGATCCAGGTGTGGGTTGAGAGGGCTCTGGGTGGGTCAATCTGGGTGCGGGTGGCTTAGTGTGGGATCTGGATGCACAGAGGCTTGGGGGGTTCTGGGTGCAACGGTAATGGGACTCTGCAGGGGGGTCCAGGTGAAGGTGATTGGGGCTCAGCTGGCGGAGTGGGGAGGAGGGTCTGGGTATGGGGAGGATAGAGCTTAGCAACGGGACATGGGTTTGGGCTCAGTGTGTGGGGGGGGGGGTCCAGATGCAGCTGGGTGGGGATCTGGGTGTGACTGGCTCATCAGGGTGATCCAGGTGCAGGGGATTGGGGCTCATTGCAGGGCTTCTGAGTGCAAGGGAGGAGGGTTGAGGCTTGGTGGGAGTGTCTGGATATGAGGGGACCTGGATGCACAAGGGTTGGGCGGATGGGGGAGGATCCTGTACAGGAATCGCTCCTCCTGCAGCTGAGGAGTGATCATAGAATCATAGAATATCAGGGTTGGAAGGGACCTCAGGAGGTCATCTAGTCCAACCCCCTGCTCAAAGCAGGACCGATCCCCAATTAAATCATCCCAGCCAGGGCTTTGTCAAACCTAACCTTAAAAACTTCTAAGGAAGGAGATTCCACCACCTCCCTAGGTAACTCATTCCAGTGTTTCACCACCCTCTTAGTGTAAAAAGTTTTTCCTAATATCCAACCTAAATCTTCCCCACTGCAACTTGAGACCATTACTCCTTTTTCTGTCATCTGCTACCACCGAGAACAGTCTAGATCCATCCTCTTTGGAACCCCCTTTCAGGTAGTTGAAAGAACTTATCAAGTCCCTCCCTCATTCTTCTCTTTTGCAGACTAAATAATCCCAGTTCCCTCAGCCTCTCCTCGTAAGTTATGTGTTCCAGTCCCCTAATCATTTTTGTTGCTCTCCGCTGGACTCTTTCCAATTTTTCCACATCCTTCTTGTAGTGTGGGGCCCAAAACTGGACACAGTATTCCAGAGGAGGCCTCACCAGTGTCGAATAGAGGGGAACGATCAAGTCCCTCGATCTGCTGGCAATGCCCCTACTTATACATCCCAAAATGCTATTGGCCTTCTTGGCAACAAGGTCACACTGTTGACTCATATCCAGCTTCTCGTCCACTGTAACCCGTAGGTCCTTTTCTGCAGAACTACTGCCTAGCCATTCAGTCCCTAGTCTGTAGCGGTGCATTGGATTCTTCCATCCTAAGTGCAGGACTCTGCACTTGTCCTTGTTGAACCTCATCAGATTTCTTTTGGCCCAATCCTCCAATTTGTCTAGGTCCCTCTGTATCCTATCCCTACCCTCCAGCGTATCTACCTCTCCTCCCAGTTTAGTGTCATCTGCAAACTTGCTGAGGGTGCAATCCACACCATCCTCCAGATCATTTATGAAGATATTGAACAAAACCGGCCCCAGGACTGACCCTTGGGGCACTCCACTTGATACCAGCTGCCAGCTAGGCATGGAGCCATTGATCACTACCCGTTGAGCCCGACAATCTAGCCAGCTTTCTATCCATCTTATAGTCCATTCATCCAGTCCATACTTCTTTAACTTGCTGGCAAGTATACTGTGGGAGACAGAGTCAAAAGCTTTGCTAAAGTCAAGGAACAACACGTCCACTGCTTTCCTTGGGTGCAGGAAGCTGAGGGGAGAGTTTGCAGAGCTTCCTGCAGCTGGGGGAGAAATCTGGGGATGGGTCTGACCTGTCCCTGGCTGCTGTGCAGAGGAAGAGGAAGTCCCATCCTCCCCAGCCCAGCCGGGACTAGCAGCTGAGCCCGGCACAGGGTAGGAGCCACCAGCCGGGTCTTCCCCAGTCTCTCCTCCCCACAGTGATTTGCCTCTCTGCTAGCTGTCCTCAGCCCCCGAAATATACTGCTGGGGCGGTCTCTTGACTGCTCTTGTGGCTTCCCTTTGCTTCCTTGTAGACAGTAATTTTTCTGCAGGGGACATAAATTCTGCACGTACGCAGGGGTGCAGAATTCCTCCAGGAGTAGAGTATGTAGGTCCTGCACTTGCAAATACTTATATACATGAATAACTTTATACTGATGGGGAGTCTCATTGTTTTTTTAACTGTACTTCTCTTGTATAAGTGTTTTCAAGATTGGTGCTTTAAGTTACAGACAGTGTCCAAAGACATTTTTGTGAAAGGCCATACTGTCTAGTTAAAAATAATACTCCTATAATACTTGAGATTCTGTCTTCATTAGGTACCACAAAATGAAATTAATTAGTCTTCTGTGTCTTGTTTAATCCCCCAGACCGATGGGGTTCGTACAGTGAAGCAGCGTTAAGATTTTCCTAGAATGTGAGCTGTACATATACTGGGAAATTAATTATATGGGATCCCTTGGTCCGCGTCGCTTCCACCAGCTCCCATTGGCCTGGAGCAGCGAACCATGGCCACTGGGAGCCACGATCGGCCGAAACTGTGGACACAGCAGGTAAACAAACTGGCCCGGCCCGCCAGGGGCTTTCCCTGCACAAGCGGCGGAACAAGTTTGGGAACCACTGAATTATACCTTTATATCCTTTGTTAGGCACCTAAAGAAGTGGCTTGATTTTTCAAAATTGTTGAGCACTCAGCCTCTCCCGTTAAATTTAATTGGAACTACTGAGTGCTCCTCATTTTTGAAAATTCTAGGCACCTATGTTGATGCTTAAACTATTAGCAGACTTTTAAGCAGCTAATTTTGAAAGTCTTGGTCTAAGGCCTCCTAGATGTAGTGAGGAAATTTTAACAGTTGAGTTGTAATTTCTGCAATATTGAAAATTGAACTTGCTTTGCAACTGATCAAGGAGCAGCAACAGTTGTGAAATGTATCAAGTTAGTGCCTGTCTCTCCCGCAAGTTCATTTAACATAGCTGAGTTTGATAAGTTGTCCTTTATTTCCATCTTGAGATGTCATCTGTACTGGGCTATGGGCAGCAACTTCTCCATTCCCTTTAACCATCTATGGAAATCCATCCCCATTTGTCTGAGTCCTTCTGTTGCTCTAGTCAAATCGCTGTGCAAAACAGTTTTTTCCCCCTTCAGCACAATGCATTTTTAATAGTTTTGGTTCTCTTCTTCTGCAGTTCTTTCCTTTTGGATTGTCTTCTCTTTGCCCTTGGGCTACTGGATGAAATTTTAGCTTATGCCCTCCTTTCCCCTTTTTTTAAAGACAATTTATCATGTGCACATTACCTCAGAATCTCGCTAATTAAATGAATAAAATAAATAGCATTTTTATTGGAAACTCTCACAGTTCATTAATTGTAGTGAAATGATCAGTCACTGCTCTAATATACAGTAGTAACATTTGTTTAAAGCCTCTTTTTTTATTTTACATATGCAGCAAGATTTAGTAAAGTAGTTTAAAAGTGGTGCAGACTTCACTGTGTAGTACAATCCCCAGGGAGTAGGAATAAATAAATTTTAATTTTTGATGTACTGCTGAAGAGGTTTTTTTTTTTTTTAAACAGTATTTTTATAGTACAGAATCACCACATGCTTTCCTAAAGCAAAGGAGAATATTTGATTCTTAATAATAAATGCTCAGCTCTTATATACTAGGTTATTTTTAGGACCCTTCAGTCTTTGCCTATAGAGACCTACTTTTTACCATTGCTAAAATCTAATGGAATTAAATCTCTAACTACATACATGTTTGTTCGTCACTTACTGTGTGGGTTATCTGGCTAAAATAAAATCCAAAGAACAGAAGGGCTTTCAGACCCCTACACATCATTGATCCATTTATTATTTTTAGGGCATGGTGTCTCTTTTGTTTGATCCTGACATTTCTGCACATGAGACTGACATTGAAGATATGGAAGCAAGAAAAAAGTCTACTGAATTAGCATAAAATATACAACAGCTAGCATAACATGTCCTGAAGGATATCTATATTATATATGTATATATGATATATCTTCTGAACTTACATATGTTGACTTTCAAGTCAATGACAAGCGTGATAGTTTTATAATACTAGATAATAGCTTTTTCAATGTCAAGTGTTCATTATCATCCAGTGGCTCCAAACCATAAAGATTCAACTGGGATTTATCACAATTGAGTGCTTAGTTTATGTTAGAGGAGAGGAGACGGTGTGTGTCGATTTTTTTTTTTCCCCGCATTAGTCTTCTTACCATCTGGCATGATGGAGTATTTATCCTCAGTAGCTAAAATGGAATAGTTATTTTGTAAATTAATAGAATAATGTTAATTGGCCTTTTAATGTGCAGACGAAAAGAATGACCTGGAAAGTAAGGACACATCTTTACTGGCAATGTTAAAGCGCTGCGGCAGCACTTTATTGTGGTTTGTGTAGTCGCGGCATAGCTCTGGTTGAGAACTCTCCCGTCCCAGTGCTCTAAAAAAACCACTTCCTTGAGGGGAATAGCTACCAGCACTTGCAGCGCTCACGGGGATGTTTTTTTCACACCTCTGAGCGAGAAAGTTGCAGCGCTGTAAAGTGCCAGTGTAGACAAGCCCTAACCAACATCTGGCTGCATCTAATGACCAAAGAACAGTTAGAAAATCCTTTCAGGAGACATCATTAGAACCATTTAAGTGACTTGCCCAGCATTACCCAAAACAGGTGTTTTGAATGCGGTTGGGTGAGAAGAGTTTCTAGGAATGCAGCAGTCTTTAACCAAGAATACTATTTTGTTTCGTTATGTACATATTGAAAGGATTATGGCTGCACCCAGGAGAGCCCTGTTTAAAAGGATTGCATCTGCAGTTATGGGGCTTGAGTCCCTCTCATGCTGGCTTAATGCCAGTGTAACTTCATAAAATTTTCTCCTGGTTTACACTGGCATTAGTGAGAAGAGAACTGGGCTCACAGGGAATGGTGAACCGCGGCCCCTGGGAGCTGCGGGCAGCTGTGCTGCAGACAGTCAATGTAAACACTGTCTCTTGGCCCACCAGCAGATTACCCTGACGGGCCGTGGGCGGCACGTGGGCCACATATTGCCCATCACTGTTCTAAATTGTTACCTCGCTATAGGGATGGGGATGACATGAGTATATTTTTCAATGCTTTTGAGATGAGTTTTGAATTGAATCATGTGGCCCTGAGGATATGGTATGGTGTCTGACTTCCTTATCAAATCTGTAGCATGTCCTTTACAGTTCCAGGCCATAGAGTCACCGACACTCTTGTTCCGTCTGGTTGGTCTTGCGTTGTCTCCTCATGCCAGTGTTACTTCTCCTGTTTCCAATCAGCAAGTCACACGGCCTCAAACTTCAGCTGATCATCCTCCTCTCTGGTTTCTGCAGAATTGATTAACGCAGTCTGGATGGAGTCTGGCTGCTGTACTGGTGACTGCATACACTCCCATTGGCCTTGTTCCTGATTCCCTTTGTCCCCTGGGGCATCTGCCAGCCTTACATGCAACCTGGGACCCTCCACTGGGTACTGGTCTAGGCCTGGTACCCCATTTCTTCATGAGCACCCCCTCAAGTATTGGCCTCATGCCCTTACTTGTGTTTGGGATGGAATCCTGTGATTCCCCCACTCTTAAACAGAATGCGGGGCTAAGCCACCTCCTGCCTCAACTGCATTTACCCAGTAGATCTGACTGAGTTTGTCACCTGTGGTTCTTCCCTTGGGGGCTTCCCTTGATGAATACACTGGCCCATAACAGCCTTCTTAAACCAAAGTATTCTTTGCTTTGCTCCTATTGTTAAGTATAGCATGAGAAAAAAGGATTTAAAAACCAGCAGAAGGTCTATATGCTTATGTAGCTTGCATAGCATCCGATGTAGGCCTCTTACCCCAGCCTCTAGAGTCTGGGTTCACCTTCACTTTCTTTCTCTGTGCATTACTTAAAATTCAGGTGCAAGTTGTGTTGTTCTCCTCCTTGGTTTGGTTTTCTCAGACTGGTTAACTTGTTCAGTTCAGCAGAAGTCAGGGATAGCAAAATTAAAGTCAATAATCCTGGGTTATTGTCCAGCTGTTTGCATGTATTGAGATCCTTATTGAATTAACTCAGTATGTGCAAGGTCAAGAGATAGTAACCCTCCTCACAGCAATCTGTCAAACACCTACAACTTCTAGTATTCATAAATTAATATAGGCAGCTCCAAGTCCATCACAGTGAATAAGCTATGCACCTCTAGACAGAAGATTTAATTTTGCCCTTTTTACTCTTATCCTGTTCTTATTAGATCTTCTTAAATAAATATGATATGAATTCTGCAGCCTGTGTAGTGTAATAATGGGTAAATCGAGCTAATATTTGAAGATAAACCACAAGCAACTAAAATAATTTATTCAAGAATATTGTGGAATTTGTCAAATAAATTTTACATGGATTTATTTATCAGCCCAGCTCAAGAGCTGAGGAATAATTTTTAAACAATGCCAAATAATTCACAATAATAACAGCAATGTTTTAAATAAATTATCTAGGGAAGAGCATTCAAATAAGTGTGTTAGGTCTTGATCCTGCAATGTCTTGTGCACAAGCAGATCCTCTGCAAAGTCCTGATGAAATCACTGAGCTGGGCAAGGGCATTGAGCAGGGATCCCCTCATTAGCAGCATGTTGCTGATTCAGTTTGAAGTGGAAATTAGTCCTGTCCTTGCTGTTGTGTACCAGCTGTTATATGTTTCTACCTAGAGATTTTGTCAAGTTAAAAATCATAATTGTTTGTTTACTTGAGAATAATCTAGTCAGTTTCACTTCTGGTTATAGCAAATTCCCATGTACTAGCTCAATGCTTATCAAACTTTCCCCTGTGCAGCCTCAGTCCTGGTGCCCCTCAAACAGGCTTCTCCTCCCATCCTGTCCACAATCCCCTATCCAAAAGCAGCACCACTTTTTCCTGAATCCTCTGCATTATTTCTTCTAAAAGTGCTATATTGTTCCGTAATGCTTTAAGGCCATGTCCTGCAAGTGGACCCACACACGCTGCGGGAGGATCTGACCTGTTATTGGTACGTTTACTATAAATGTGAAATGTGTGTGTGCATGTTTGCATACATACACACAGAGAAAACTACACTAGAGCCAAATGTGAAACTTTATTGTATACATTTTTAATAAGGTTTGGTATTTTTCCAGATCCACAGCGTAAGCACTCAACCCTGCAAAGAATTACTTATGGATTTAACTTTAAGTATGTGTTTGTAGGATTGGGGCCTAATATATTATAAACTACATCTATGTATTTACATATTTTATAAAATCTGTGCTCCTGTAATTTGCTCGTTAATGTATCAATATGCAATGAGCCTAATTACTGCAGTTACTTACATTTGGAAGTCTTTGGGTTTGTCCATATGGTACATTAGTGTGCACTGGAGGGGTGTAAATTCTAGTATGCTCTGACTAACTGGCCCATACAGACCCTTCTGGTGTGCACCTAAAGTTCCCTAGTGCATCTTAGTGTAATACTGTTTGAAACAGGACTATGGCAACATGCATTAGGGAACTCTTAGTGCATCTAGGAGGGTCCACATGGGCCAGTTAGTGTGCAACATGCTATTGCATTCTATAATTTACACTTTTTGTTGCACACCAGTGAACTATGTAGACAAGCCATTTGTAGCTATTTAGATTTATGTAGTGCCTATCACCATGACTTAGAGGGCTAAAAGACTTTAAATGGAAGATTATGTTTCGTAAAAACTGAGGGTATGACACCGTTCCTTCACTCAGAAAGCAATTTAACCAACCAATCCAGGCAAGACGTTTCTTAGCATTATACTTAAATCTGAACAAAATCTATTTTAATGTAAAGTAAAGCGTAAGGAAAATACTGATATACAATAGTAGATTTTGGGGGGGATGAATGGAGGGGGGGGATTTTCCCTTTTAAAGATAATGAAGCATGCACTTTTGTCCTAAACTTCTGTACCTGACTGTGTCCCTTTTTAAGAAAGGAGAATGTGTGATAGATGATTTGTCTGTACAAGCTGAGTCAGTGTAAACTTGCAGATCTGTGGAAGAACAGCTGGAAGGAAGGAATTATTGTTGTTTCCGGAGCACAGAAGAAATTAAATGATTCATGCAATTGGCATTATTATTCGATTTATGTGAATTTTTCATATATGCTTTCTTGCCAGCTTTATCAAAACTAATACAAGATAAAGAGTTAATGTTTACCTTTTCTGTATCTGTTACTTCATGCACAAATAGCCTGAGAGGTTGTTGTAAAAAAGGACTTTGATGGGAGTTCTGTAGTGGAACTCGCTTATGTGTGCCACTTTTGTTTTATAGTGTTAATGAGACATTAAAAGACTTTCCTGTTTCTCCTGTAGTATAGCATATAGCACCAGTTCAAATAAAAATCAGTCCTCTGTAAATTGTTCTCTATTATGGCTTGGACTCATGAATTAATCTTCTGAGGCTACAATCTAGCAATCTTCTAAAACTTTTCATTGTTCAATGTTGCTGAACACGTACAGCTCCTGTTGATTTCATATGTGGGTGCTCAACACTTTAAAAAATCAGGCCTCATTTATTCATGTCTAAGTATGGATTTTGGGAACCCCGCTGTAGGCAAAGAGCTTTGAAAATGTTGGTCTGTGTTTACAACTGCACATGGTGTGTGTGTATATATAATTTTCAAATTATTTTGCTTTGGATGTAAATAATCAGAAGATGCAGTAAGCAAAAAGGTCATGGGTAGATTAGAATCTCATTAAGAGAGAAAAAAATGTGGAATTTTGCATTATAATGCGCCCCCTCCTACTCTAATTTTCTATTTACTTTTCATAAAAAATGATGCAATACACTGATTAGCAACATTTGAATTTATTGTTGTGTGTACTGGCAACGGATAGGCAATTACAAATGCTTACAATTACTGAAACAATCACAGTGAGACACCCTCGTACGCTAGTCATTTACGGCAGAGTGGCTTGTGATAAAGCACTTGGGTGAAATCCTGGCCCCATGAAGTCAATGGAAGTTCTGTCACTGACTTTAGCAGGCCCAGGATTTTATCCCTAGGGCCCAGTTCTGCCATCCCTATATTGTGTAGCAGTTACTCATGCAGGTAGTCCCATTTTTGGGTAAAGGCTCTGTAATCAGACTGTCAGGCTGGGGTTTTGAAGGTACCTAAGGACTTGTCTACAGGAGGAAATTTACCAGTATAATTATACTGCTATAGTTTTACGAATATAACTCTCTGTGTGGAAACTTTTATTCCGGAATAATGGAACTTTTGTTTCTAATTCACATGGGTGCTTTTCCAGTCTCAGCGGAGATGCTTGCTTGTTAGCAATGGATTTTTTAACCTCGGTTAAGTTATTTAGGTTTCCCTTACAGTTAAATCCTTATAGAAAACAAAATACAATTTCAGAGGGGTAGCTGTGTTATTCTGTATCAGTAAAAACAGCGAGGAGTCTTTGTGGCACCTGAGAGACTAGCACATTTATTTGGGCATAAGCTTTTGTGGGCTATAACCCACTTCATCAGATGCATGGAGTGAAAAATACAGTAGGCAGGTATAAATAAATAGCACATGAAAAGATGGGAGTTGCCTTACCAAGTGGGGGGGTCAGTGCTAACGAGGCCAATTCAATCTGGGTGGATGTGGCCGATTCCCAACAGTTGACAAGAAGGTGTGAGTATCAACAGAGGGAAAATTACTTTTTGTAGTGACCAGGCTCAACAAAAAAACTTCAAAAACAGACTTCAATGAGAAACTGCAGAACTGGAATTAGTTTGCAAACTTGACACCATCAAATTAGGCCTGAATAATACTTCTGAGTAGTCCAAACCATTTTCCTTGCAAAATTTAACCAGAAGCTAATTGTACTTGGAGCTATGCCCTCTTCTGTTGTAATAAATAAATCCATTCCTTCCTTGGTTGTTGCCTTCTGTCAGTGCTTCTTCTCCCATGCTCAGATTACCACATTTACTTCTTCCTCAGCCAAGCTATACATATTTAATTTATTTACTCTTTCCATGTAAGTGTTTCTCTTTCCCTGTCTTTGTTGATCTTCCTTGAATTTCCTCCAGTTTGTCAATATCACATATATTGATATACAGCCCAAAGTTGTCCTGGTCTCCTTTGCTGCCCTTTCTCATTGCAAATTTCTATCTGATTTGCTGTTTGCTACTTAAGTCCCTTTATGTATTATTACTCTGCCCCACCAGTGTTTGCAGCTCCTCCCAGTTTAGTGAATTTATTAAAATGCTGTTTATGCTCTCCCTTAGTTCATTATTGAAGACATTAAATAGGCACTAGGCAACGTACTCTCTCTCCAAACTTGATACTTTCCCATATATTGTAACTCGTTGTTTACAGTCTTTCAATCAATCTTGAGTGCATATGTCCATGTTCATCTTTAAACAGATTTGGATTCTTGTTTAGTGAAATTTTGTGTAACACTGTGTGACATATTTTATTAAAACCCAAAGACAACTACCACTTCATCAATTCTTTTTTTTTTCTCCAGCAAGATCAGTTGTCTCCAAACATTTTGTGCTGCTTCTATCTACGCCTGTGATGCATCCATCAATTGATCTCCAATAGAGTAGAAAGGAGAAGATTAACATCTTCTACATCATTGTTGTCTTCATTTCTTTTACCACATCTCCAAAGAGACTCTTGAGCTTATTTTTTTGTTTGTTTTTAATTTGGACTAAAATCTCTAGGAATTATTCAACATTCTTTAGGATTCTGTATCCTGCTATTGCCATCATTTGTCCTGGCACCTGGGAAAGTAACATAGGATCCTGTTTTGTTTATGAAACAGATCTTAATCTAATTTCCTCATTATGGAGTTGTTAGTCTGGAATATGGAATCTTCATTTCAGGTGACTCCCTTTCAATAGTTGAACAACGGTTAGCAGTAATACTGCTGACCCTCTCTGGGCTTCTCTTTTATTCCTTTCTACCTCTGATTTACTGAGGGCAGCATACTTGTGGATATCAAGATTAACTCAGTCTGCACACATTTCCCTTCTATTCTACAGCTTCTAGTATTCTTTCAGTGTCTGATATTTATATATTGGGCCCTACCAAATTCACAGCCATGAAAAACACGTCACGGACCATGAAATCCGGTCTCCCCCAGAAAATCTGGTCTTTTGTGTACTATACTATACAGATTTCCTGGGGGAGACCAGCGTTTCTCAAACCGGGGGTCCTGACTCAAAAGAGGGTGGGTAGGGTGGGGGGTTGTTGCGGTATTGCCACCTTACTTCTGCACTGCCTTCAGAGCTGGGTGGCCAGACGACGGCATCTGCTAGCCAGGCTCACCTGTGAAGACAGGACCCCACCAGCAGCAGTGCAGAAGTAAGGGTGGCGATACCATACCATGCCCCTCTGACTTCTGTGCTGCTGCCTTCAGAGCTGGATGGCCAGAGAATGGTGGCTCCTGGCCAAGGGCCCAGCTCAGAAGGCAACAGAACAGAAGTAAGGGTGGCAATACCATACCATGCCATCCGTACTTCTGTGCTACTGCTTGCGGCAGTGCTGCTTTCAGAGCTGGGCTCCTGGCCAGCAGCCACCGCTCTCCGGCCACCCAGCTCTGAAGGTAGCGCCTCCAGCAGCAGTAGTGCGGAAATAAGGGTGGCAATACTGTAACCCCCCTACAATAGGATTCCAACCCCCCCCCCTCCACCCACAACTCCCTTTTGGGTCAGGACCCCTACAATTACAACACCTTGAAATTTCAGATTTAAATAACTGAAATCATGAAATTTATTATTTTGAAAATCCTGTGTCCATGAAATTGACCAAAGTTAACTGTGAATTTGATAGGGTCCTATTTACAGAGTACTCCTTACCAGAGTATCTTGGTACTAAGACTTGCAAAAAGTTACATCTAAGTGAACCCTGCTCTTGTGAAAGCTTGGTTCAACTTCTAAATATAATTTATTTCTCTGATTTCCTTCTTCCCTTGTCTGCCCCAGTTTTTGCTAGGGCAGGAGATCTCTGTGAAAAGGTGATCTGGTAGGAAGTCTTTCTAGGGCCTTCCATTGAGAGAGGTCTAATTGCAACTCTTGAAAGTTTCTCCATGGGCACCAGTAAAAATTCATCTTCCTTAATATTCTACTTATCCCCCATCTGTTGTTTAAACTTACTATATTCTTGGGGTAAGGTTCCTGTGAAGTTGGATGTATGATTGAGTTCAGCTTCCTTTGTTTGTTTCAATGATTTTCAACTGCTGTCTAAGCCCTCCCTCCATATTTTCCCCTAAGAACTGAAATAATTGTTTATTTAATATAGTTTTTTTTTTTTATGATCTTCATTTATAAATGAGGACATTGTGCCTGTTCCATACTTGACTGCCTCCCTTGCATCCTTCATTGTGCCATTCTTTATAGCAGCTGTTAGTTTTTCTTCAAAATGTCTGATCACTGATTAAAACCTGTGAATGACAGATCCTTCTGTTACCCTAAGTACTCAGCTCTGCAGCTGCCCTTACTGCTAGGCAATGCTTTCTGGATGTTTTCTATTTCAAATTGTATTTCCCATTTTTGTTACTTGCTGCACAAGAGTGAATCCATTTAGCACTTAACTCACATTGAGATAAACTCTTTTCATTTTGCATTGCTTGACTTTTGTTCCATTACTGACTGATCTTTAAGAGAAGTCTCTTGAAGGGTTTGGGTTGAGTATAGAAGTAGTAATGCTGATTCAAGAGTGTTTCTCATGGAGAGAAGACTTCAGTAATAGTTGGAAGAGAATGGAGCCAAAGGGAGAGTCTGTTTGGGGGAAAGATGCCTACAGTGTATCAGACAGATAGATAGAAATGAAGGAAGTCGGTGTTAAGCATGGAGCATCAGTCTGATCATGTGTAAGCGATCTCCTACATGTAAATAGTTTGAGGTGGTGGTAAAGATCTTTGATTATGGCAAGTAAAATGATATTTAGTTGACTTTGGAATTATTTTGCTGTGGAATATGTACATTTGACATTATGGATATGCCTCCAGGCAAGAGATTAGACCCCTGTCTGTACAAATAGACAACTATCTAAGATGATGCATCACTGACTTTCCACTAAAGGCCCGTTGTTACAAGGAATAGTAACATTAGAAAAATAGTGGATCTTTTTATGCTGAGCATGATCATCTATTCTACATCATTATATTTTTTTTTTCCCTGTGGCTAAGAGAACATTCTTTGCTTTAGGTCTTGGAGCTCAGGGGAGAGGCAGCAGTAAAGAGCAGATCACAGCATGCTAAATTTAAACTCTTTAAAAATTAAAAACAACATTTTATGACAAACATAACTCAGGAAAATTAAAATATTTTGGTTCACTAAGGTTTTGTAAAATATCTAATCATGGTTTCATTGTATAACTTACATTGTTATTGTCATAGATCATATATTCTGTTTTTCCTTGTTTCATTTAAACTATTTAATTTTCCACGAGTGAGGAAATGAGGAGCAATGGGAAGTACCACGATTGTTCTAGTACATTTACTTTTTTCTTTCCTATAATTTTTAGTTTTTATGTGACTCTTATAAAATTGTAACATTTAATTTGTTAGAATATTTAACTTGTCAATGACCTTACAGTATTATGTATTTTGCAGTTTATTATGGCTGTGGTTTTTAAAGGTGAAAATTAGAATGGACTTTTTCCCCTAACATCCCACGCCAATTGTTTCCAAGGATGAAATTGAGAAAGTGTCACTGGAAATATATATGGAGAAAAAATAAAATTTGAGATGCTTCAGAGCCAGTGGGGTAGCTAAAAAAGTTGCTCTTTTAACCACTAAGTACAGTATTACCAGTCTAAAGGATGACCCAACACTCTCACAAGTCTTGGGAGACAGGCCAGTCCTTGCCTACAGACAGCCCCGCAACCTGAAGCAAATACTCACCAACAACCACATACCACACAACAGAACCACTAACCCAGGAACTTATCCTTGCAACAAAGCCCGTTGCCAATTGTGCCCACATATCTATTCAGGGGACACCATCACAGGGCCTAATAACATCAGCCACACTATCAGAGGCTCGTTCACCTGCACATCCACCAATGTGATCTATGCCATCATGTGCCAGCAATGCCCCTCTGCCATGTACATTGGTCAAACTGGACAGTCTCTACGTAAAAGAATAAATGGACACAAATCAGATGTCAAGAATTATAACATTCATAAACCAGTCGGAGAACACTTCAATCTCTCTGGTCACGCAATCACAGACATGAAGGTCGCTATCTTAAAACAAAAAAACTTCAAATCCAGACTCCAGCGAGAAACTGCTGAATTGGAATTCATTTGCAAATTGGATACTATTAATTTAGGCTTAAATAGAGACTGGGAGTGGCTAAGTCATTATGCAAGGTAGCCTGTTTCCTCTTGTTTTTTCCTACCCCCCCCCCCAGATGTTCTGGTTTAACTTGGATTTAAACCTGGAGAATGGTCAGTTTAGATGAGCTATTACCAGCAGGAGAGTGAGTTTGTGTGTGTATGGGGGTGGGGGGGTTGTGAGAAAACCTTGATCTATGCAGGAAATAGCCCGACTTGATTATGTAAAGAGTTGTCACTTTGGATGGGCTAGCACCAGCAGGAGAGTGAATTTGTGTGGGGGGGTGGAGGGTGAGAAAACCTGGATTTGTGCTGGAAATGGCCCACCTGTTGATCACTTTAGATAAGCTATTACCAGCAGGACAGTGGGGTGGGAGGAGGTATTGTTTCATGATTTCTGTGTGTATATAAAGTCTGCTGCAGTTTCCACGGTAAACATCTGATGAAGTGAGCTGTAGCTCACGAAAGCTCATGCTCAAATAAATTGGTTAGTCTCTAAGGTGCCACAAGTACTCCTTTTCTTTTTGCGAATACAGACTAACACGGCTGTTCCTCTGAAACCAGTCTCAACAGTGTTGCTTTTTAGAAAAAGAGAGAATAGCATCTCCTCAAATTGTTCTCTCCTACTAATAAAAAAGTTTTAGCTGCGCCTACTGGATATGATCAAAATCTCAGCTAACTTCCAGTGCAATGTGGAACAGAGGTTAATTCAGGGATGCCACTTAGGCAGGGCGGGGGTAAGGAGGGGGTCATCCTCCCTCCCCAGAGTTTCTTCCAAGAGGTCTGCTCCTGGTGCACATCCTAGCCCCAGGCAGAGCTTTTAACTGCAGCAGCACAGCCTGGGTGTGGAGTGTGAGTTCTGCAGAGAAGTACTGCTCCCAGCTTGTGCCCTTGGGGTAGGGAGTCCCTATGTTTATAAACAGAGGCTGGGTGATCAAGATAACAAAGGGTTGGCAATTAAATTGAGGATCTGGAAGTCATTAGATGAGCCTGTAAAAAGGAATCCCTTGTGGGGGGGGGGGGGGGGGGTTGAAGACAGAACACAGGGGACTCAGAAGAACTACAGTTGAGATTACATTCAGAAAAGAGGGACATATGAGGAGGATAGATGCCGCAATGAAGCAGACAAAACCAAGGGAAGGGATAGCAGTGGTATAGAGCAGTGGCTCCTAACCTTTCCAGGCTGCTGTACCACTTTCAGGAGTCTGATTTGTCTTGTGTACCCCCAAGTTCACTTAAAAACTACTTGCTGACAAAATCAGTTATAAAGATACAAAAGTGTCACAGCACACTATTACTGAAAAATTGGTTACTTTCTCATTTTTACCATATAATTGTAAAATAAATCAATTGGAATATAGATATTGTACTTACATTTCTGAGTATAGTATATAGAGCAGTATAAACAAGTCTAAAATTTCATACAATGTTTGTACTGACTTCACTAGTGCTGTTTATGTAGCCTGTTGTAAAACTAGGCAAATATCTAGATGAGTTGATGTACCCCCTAAAAGACTTCTGTGTAGCCCAGGGGTAAACGTACCCCTGGTTGAGAACCACTGGTGTAGAGAAGTTCCTACTCTACCTGTGGTACTTATGTGGCCCCATCACCGCAGTGTCTGAGCGCCTCACAGTGTCTAACCAATGTCTCCTCACAGCCCCTCTGTAGGGGAGAGCAATGCTGTTATCCCCATTGTACAGATGGGGCACTGAGGCACAGAGAAACATAGGACCAGATTTTCAAGGGTATTTGCCCACCTAGTGAGATTTTTAAAACCGCCTAGATGATTACATGCTTTATAAACCCCACTAGATGCCTAGCTGCATCTTTGGTAGTCTGAAAACCTTTGAAATTCCCTCCCAAAGTCACTGGCCTGAGGTCATACAAGAAGTCTATGGGAGAAGTAGAACTCAGGTCTCTCAGGGCTAGCTGCCTACCCACTGCACCAGCCTATCTCTTTGCTGGCAGCGAAAACAAGGAATGTGATGGGAGCAAAACCAAGAAGGCCAGTTCCCTGAGACTCCAGCAAATGGTCTCACGCAATTGGGAAAGATATCATGATTGACAGCATAAAAAGCAGCACAGAAATCAGGAAGGATGAAGAAAGAGAGCGGATGAGAGGAGATCACTTAACCCCAAGGGGTGGCAGGTTCTGCCCCAGACTGGGTTGTAAAGCAATGGCTGTTGTAAAATTTTACATTTTAACTGAAAACCATTTTGTTTTGTAACTTTTTGTTCCAAGTCTGGAACAGGAAGGAATGAAAAAGTGTTGTCTGAATATCAGATGTGTTTATGTCTCAAATTCTTAGGGTTTCAGTGGTATCCAGGCCAATTCCAGAACACAGAACAGAAATTACATCCACAGAGTCCATAAAGTTGATTATTATTGTCATGATTTGTATTATTCACTGGGAACCATCTGTGCGCTAAGCACTATTCAGAATATGCAGAAAATGTAGTCCATGTGCCAGTGCATATAAAATGTGTAGCCTTTAAGGCTCAAATATTTAAGTATGACGTGTATAGTTATTGAGTATATGTTAATATGTATGTGGGGAGGGGCTGACTGCAGTAGAAGTTTTACTTGATTAAGGACTGGAAGATTTGACCCTCCAAATTTTACAAAAGTAAGAGCTGCCCAGAGCTCCTGTGCCTGTTTATTTTCCTTTCCTGCCTGCAGTGGCCCTGATAGATCTCAGAAAATACAATTTTTTCTCAACTTTAAAATGTGACATTTTCTTGGTGTTTGGTTTTAAATATTCTCATGTGAGAACTGTTGTGTTTAAGAGCCTTCGAGGAAAATAACTAGCTTTTAAACGGAAAATGTCATGAGTCTTATGATAATTATTGTTTTCCTTAAAGCCCCAGTTCCTGGAGTCAAGTGAATATGGGATGATTTCAGCCTTCATTCGTAAAGAAAAATGAAGTTTCTAGCCCTCGTGGCTGTGGAAGAAGCTTCGAAATTTGCTGCCTGTGCAACCTAAATGGTCAAAAAGCAGAAAGCAAATGAAAAGAACACCAAATCTACTGTTTATAGTCTCATGATTTTTTTGGTGAGCCTGACTCCTGAGTTTTGAACATTTGGGATTGGCAATATTGTGAAAGTGACATGAAAATGTCAATTTCAGTACTGTTTAGGGTCACTTTCTAGTCTATTATTTGTAGTGAGGTAACACCCCTAGAACTCCTGGTAGGTGCAGTATAAACTAATGGGGCCTAGCCCTAGTAGAATGTTTCCAAAAGTTAAATGATCTAGTCCGAGCTTGGTGAACTGCAAAAAGTAAGTAGCCTAATTGATAGAAAGTAATCTAGAGGTTTTTACAGTTATTTTAATTGTTGTATTCAAGAGTTAGTAATAAAGTAAGAATATACATTAAAATTGTAAACCTAACTGTCCCTTAAGTGACTTGACACAAGATCTCAGAACATGTTAGTAGTATCAGAGCTGAACTAGTATTTATTTAGGTTTCTTTATGTAGGAATTAGATACAGTGCTCCTGTCAGCTAATTTCTAAATTATTATTTGAAAAAAAAAAAAAAAAAAAACACTGGAGTTTTTAGGTGCCTAAGTAGCCTCTGGAATCATGGTGACAAACGCACCAAAATCTGAAATGGAACCCTGGAGTGAATTTCTTTCAGCTGACTACTACGTAAGGAATAGCTGATAGTCTATGTTTTGAGAGTGAGAGGGGAAACTGTTACAAGTAATGGGAGTAGAAAAAAGAAAAGCTTCTGAACATGGTCCAGTAAAAGCACATTTTTAGCAAATTTTAATGAAGTCCTTTCCCTCACTACCTATACTCTTTTATTGCATGACATGTGAATATGAGATTGCTGCACATTCTCTTTTCTCTCTCTTTTCCTTTCTAACCTGACAGAGGGTATTAAAGCAGTTGTTCACTATTTTTCTTTTGAAACCTTATGTTTTTGTGTTGTTTTCTGAATTTCCAGTGAACTTCTGTAGCTCATCTTTAAATGGATACATGTTCAAGGAACAATACTAATTTCCATACTAAAATTATGAGTTTCAGAGTATCTCCTGCCTTATGTATTATGATAGCATGTGGGAGGAGTTTTTTTTTTTTTTCATTGATGCCTTAGCCTTATTCACAGATAAATCTCAAGGCAGTTTAAAGGGGAAAAAATTATTACCCTTTCTAATTCCTTTCCTTCTACTATTTCTTTCCAGACCTAGCCCCCTTTTTCTCTACCTCCCCTACTCAGTTCCATTTTAAATGCTCTTCTTGTGTGTTCCAACTTATGTTTGTTTTGAAACTTCTAACTTGGAAAGGGTGTAGTCTTAAGTGACGTTTTGTGCCTTTGCTTACCTTCCTCTAGCCCAGTGGTTCTCAAACTTCATTGCACCGTGACCCCCTTCTGACAACAAAAATTACTATATGACCCAGGGAGGGGGGACCGAAGCCTGAGCCTGCTCAAGCCCTGCTGTCCCCGGGGGGGGGGCAAAGCTGCCCAAGGGCTTCTGCCCTGGGTGGGGGGCATGTAATCTTATCCCACCCACCCCCACCTAGGGCTGAAGCCCACAGGCTTCGGCTTCAACCCCAGGCAGTGGAGCTCGGGCTTCGGCTTTGACCCTGGGCCCCAGCAAGTCTAACACCAGCCTTCATGACCCCATTAATCATGACCCACTTTGGGGTCCCGACCCACAGTTTGAGAACCCCTGCTCTAGCCCTACCAAAACTCACTAAGGTTTCTAATGGCCTTTTCCTGGTCAAAGGTTATGGCTTGAATTTTATCCTCTTCCTTCTTAACTTCTCTGTTGCTTCTGGCATTGTCAGTCATACTTTCATCCTTAAAATATTGTTGTCCCTTGCCTTAAATTTTGTAAAAGAGTTAAGCACTTGTCAAAGAATATTTGAGGCAAAAAAGATGGTTTTTTCTCCCCCAAAGAGTTCATGAGGTGTGGAATAAGTAGGTTGTGAAACAGTGTTATAGGAGTAGGAGGGTAGCACACATTGAGATCTCTTATGCTGTCAACTAGAAGTAGAGGAACGGACAGGTGGAGGCCCCATGACCACTAGGGTTCAACTGTCAACTTAAGTGGCAGGCCATACTGCCTCCTGCCTAAAGCCAACAGCATACAACTTCAGAACTTTCAGAGCTTGCACCAGGAGCATAGGTTCAGGAGAGTAAATCCATTGTAAGGCAAATAATTTTTTTAAAAAAATAATACAGATATCAGATTTAATGGGGGATCCAAGTTTGAAAAATGTATTATTAACCCACAGTGACTGTAATGAAGCCTTTGAGTCTATTACAGTCTATTCATTAAACTTCAGTTTGTATTCCAGTGACCGCAGGGCACGGCTACACTTGAAACTTCACAGCGCTGCTCCTGGTACTCCACCTCCATGAGGGGATTAGTTTAGAATGCTGGGGCACTGTTTACACTGGTGCTTTACATTGTTGTAACTTGCTGCGCTCAGGGGTGTGTTTTTTTCACGAGCGAGAAAGTTGTGGCGCTGTAAAGTGCCAGTGTAGCCATAGCCGTAGTTACACTGTGATGAGTTTGGTTTATAATGACAATCTAACTGCTGCCCAGGCACACTCTAGGACCTGTTCTGATTCATTTAGAGAAGTGATTCCCATTGCAGTCAATGAGAGTTTGATTGTGTCTATCGATAGACAGATGCTAAATTTTTTAGTAAGAAGTAAGATGTTTGCAAAAGGAATCACTTCTCTAAATGAAGAAACTGCATTTACTCTTACTCTCTCTTGTAGCTTTTAATTTTGTTTTTTATGGCCGAGTTATAAAGCTCTTAAAATACAATAAGGGCTTATAAGGGTGCTCACACACCTTAACAATAGCAGCACGAACTGTGTTACTGTAAGAAAGAAAAAAAATCTCCTACGAGCTTGCAACAAAATTGGTGTTTAAAATTATCCTTTATATCACAGTGGGGGGGACTTACACAACAGTATTTTACAAGAGTCAGATGTATTTTCTCTGTGAGGGCAATGTGTCATAGAATTTAATCCTGTACACTGTGTCAGCAGCTAGGTTTGCCATTCACATGGAAGAACTCACAGCACTAAAACAGCTTCTTAATGGAATATTATGATAGATTTGCTATTCTGTGCTTGAATTTCCCATCTCTTTAAAAGTCACTATTGAGAAGTCTAATTAGTGGAAATAGCCTAGGGGACAACTACCTCCAATGTAGGCCTAGTAGAAACCAAGCATGCTTTTTTACAGAACAAAAAATCCTTTGGTTGCAAGTGTCTCTTTCCTTAGTAACTTGCATATCTTTTAATTCTTCTCTCTTTACCTTAAGCAAAGGGTAAGTACCAAAGGTGACCCTGTTTGACTAGATGTACAACTCGAAAAATATGTCTGATCTGCTCTTGTACTTTTCTCTAGCAGTTTTAGTATATGGTGGTGAATGGTGGAGTAAAAGTTGTAGTATTGGTCCTTCCGACCTCTTTCTGAACTGTAAGATAAGTTACATAACCTCAGCTCAGGATATTTAATACATAAAATGGCTATCTTTATTTTGATGATTGCAGGCTTGATTTAAATGATGGAAAGGAGTGTACCAGCATGGAGTCTGGAAAGATGCTAATTACATGAGCAGCATGTGCCACAGAAGTTATTTTTCAAAGTTAGTTTATACTTTAGGTCTAGTGCATTTACCCGGAGACTGAATTCTGACCTAGTACAGCCCTGGATAGTGCACACCAGGTCAACTGTAGACAATAAAATAATAATTACTATTCATGACTGCTCTCTCTCATTTTTTTTTTTTTAGTAAATATGTTTTGCCATTTAAAAAAAAAAAAGACCTCTCCCTTCCCTCCCCTCCCCCGGGCAAAAAAAGGATATATCTCTCTTCCCCGCTTGTGTCCCTCCTGCAAAACTTAGGTGTGCCAGATTGACAAATTGAGCAGAATTATTCTACTGAATCTTGATTGAAGCCAATGGAACTCTATTCCTGCTCTACTGTCTGTCTTGTCTATTTAGAAGATTTGGTCAAGAAAACTCTAGAAATTGAAAAAGAAAAAATATTGTGGGAATTAAAAAGTTGCTGGTTGACAATTTTGAAAAGTCTTCTCAATTTTTTTTTCTATAGTTAAAGAATTTTCACCAGCTCAATAGCTGGTTAAAAACCCTCAAAATATTTCCATTACAGTTTGCTTCAAAAAAGTTTTTCTCCCCATTGAAATTTTGATTAGCTCTACTATTTATATTGTAAGTTCCTCACAACTGAGAATTACCTTGTACTGTTTGCATGTTCAGTGACTCGGGCAGTGGTGGACAACCTGCGGCCCACGGGCCACATGTGGCCCGTCAGGGTAATCCGCTGGCAGGCCGCCAGACTGTTTGTTTACATTTGCCCGGCCACCCGCAGCTCCCAGTGGTACTGAGTGTTCCACACCAAAGTAACTCTAATGTCAGGCTTCTTAAAACTAAACTACAGGGGAGCAAAGCCACTTGTCTCTCAAGATATAAATTTTGACCTTGTTTGCAACACTGAGATAGGAAGGAGGAATGATCGAACAATAATGGAATGACACTTAAGCCAATTTGTAATATCTGTTCCTTTATTTTCAACACTATTGATCACACAGAAGAATGAAATGATAAAATAAAGTTTCTTCTACCCTTTCAGTTTTTGTACAAGTGTTTTTCATTTCATTTAATGGGATACACAGCAGTGCTTCTTGTAACTCTAAGCCATTACATTCAAAACACAATCATAACATTTCAGTTATGTCCAGAACAGTTCTCTAGTGATACAAGACACAGTCTCTCTCCTCTGAGATAGTTGAAAATATAGCCCTGATAGCAGTAGTCACAAACTATTCTTCCAGCACTGTAATTCTGCTTCACATGAATTTGGCTCACCAGCATATATCTGCTCTTGGCTCACTAACTGAGTTCTCCATCTAAACCTTTTGTAATTTACTGTATTTATTGTTGGGGGGGATAGTGGGAAAGATGTTTGTCTTTTGGCTTCTCTAACTTTGTTTTCTTTACAATATTTTAAACAAGAAACTCTAGGTTTGGGGCTAAATGAATTTCTGGCTTAACTCCAGAGCATCCCTAAGTAAAGCTGGAGAGAGGCATGGTCTGAGCACAAGATTTAAGAGTACAGCTAGCCGGAAAAATTAAATTAAAACAGAAAAAAAAAGATTTCCTCCCCCTCCCCCCCCCTTTTTTTTGTCAAATTTCCATGGAAATTTTGATTCTTTGGTGAAAAACTGAAATATTTTGTCCCAAAGCCTAAATATTCTGAGTTTTGAACAAAAACACTTGGACTCTGAAATGCCACCATGGTACCTTATGCCCCAATTCTCCTCTGCTGGCTGGGCTTCCTGGTCAGACTCTGTCTCCCACAGTATAACCGAATGAAGAGTGGTTGTCTGTTATGAGTCCTTTGCACAGCTGATGTAATTACTCTCTGCATCAGTTTCCATATCTGTGTTTGTATTTTTAAACAATGGCTTAGTTTAAAATGGTGGTGTGAAGATTTTCCAGCTAATAGAGGCTAGAAACAGGATAGATCAATTATCCCTTTTAAAAAAAAAATCCGGGAGATGGAAAAATTGAATCCAGTATTCTGTTTCATATTTTCAGACTTCTATTATCAGGGTGGTTTTGAATATTTTTTTTATTTATTTGATAAGTATATTCCTTTTATTTGAACAGTATTTGAAACAAGTGATTCCTTGTTTAAGTTGGATAAGTTTTCATCTAGGATTGTATCTTTATGGGTAGGTTACATAGTTTTCAAAATAGTAGATTGTGAAAGAAATTTTCACAGACTTCTGCAGGCTTTCAACCAGTATGCCAGTTTTGGATGGAGTGCAGGGATGATTGTATTTAATAGAAGTCAAAGGAGCATTTTTTAATGTAAACTCATTGCAGTTGTTTCATTTGTCTCCCTGTATCCTGGAAGTAGAAGTGTGATTCCTTTGTGCACTGGAGATGGTTTTATAAAGATGATGTTTGCACTGTGTGCTGAGCTTCGTGGGTAGAAGTGTACTTGGAATTTTTTTATAGAATAAATGTGACTATACCAGATCTTACAGGGTATTGGTACAGTGGCTGCTGACGAACAGGTGTGGAGCAGCTTTATTACCTGAGGGTAAGAAGAATTCCTTCCCGCCTACCCCCATGAACTTCCCAAGCACATAACCCCTGTTACTCAGGCCCTGGGCAGGGAGTAATATTTGTTCCTTAATGGATATGTATAACATGGTACCACAATAACGGGGAAATGCATATGTATTCTCCCTCTGTGCTCCAGCAAGGGAACCCACATTAGGCTTCTAGGTCCCCAGCTGTTGCCTCTCTTTCCTGGAAGCCCATGTCTCTCACCCTTCTGACCAGGGTATTTCCACACTGAGCAGTTCCCTAAATATACTGTTTATCCGACCCTCCATTATCTGGCTCTCTGTGTTAACTGGACAACCAACACACACAGGTGTCTAAGGGGCTGATTTCTCCTGTGGCCGCTAGATGGCGCTGCAGCGTGGCACTTTCCAATTCTCTATCAGGATTTTTGATTATCAAATCTGGCCCCAGTCCCAATTAGATCAGATAAACAGGGTTCTGCTGTACTGTGATATCCCCAGCAGAAGACAGACTGCCGAAACTGGCTTTTTTTGCCTTCTCTTCAGAGACAGTTAACAGTGTAATTACCACAGTTAATATACCACACAGCTCTTTCTAAGCAAGCACATTTTATACTTAAGATAAAAGCAATACAGAGAAAACATATTAAAAACAACCTGCACACAGGCTAATAAACTTACTGGAGATCACCCTAACTGCAAAATAGGCTCTGACAGTTGAGCAGTTCTTCAGACCCTACCTAACCAGGGTTTTTTTTTTTTTGTGATTTCAAATTCATAATACCCATTGCTCAAAACAAGAACCCCCATTATTTTGTGAGTGAATCCTTTATTCAGTTTGGGGTCTTTGAATAGACTGCAAATAGGTAATCAGCCATACAGTGGGTCCCCTCCCCCGAGCTAAACTTTAAATGGCTGAGTTCTTTCATAATCGGAGGGGTTATGTTCTCTTCGAGACTTCCTGGGAAATACATTTAATTTTAAACATTCACATTGTTTCAGAAAGTCCTTTGAAGTTCCTAACATTTCCAAAGGTTAGCATTAGTCACATGTCCTAGAGAAGTTATGTACAATCCCACAATAACAATAAACAATTGCATTTTAATACATTGGGCCCCAAAGGCATTATACTTTAATTCAATAAGGTTTATCCAGGAGATTGTCCTATTTGTCACACATGGTACTTGAAATATTTATAGGCTAGTTAATTCTTTAGTTTAAAACACATTAAAACAAAACCTTCCCTCCCATTGAAGTTGGTGGCAATTACCTAATTACCACTACCCTGTGGGGAAAGAATTGGACCCCAGGGCGTTAAGGTCATTTTGCAGTGTGGACATTTTATTGTTTGACTTTTGCTTTTCAAAGGAAGGCTGATACAGTTCATATAACACACCTCTCTTCTTGCTCCATCATCCTCACCACGCAAATCCCAAAGGCCTGATTTCCTTCTGGTGCTTTGGCTTGGGCCAGGTGTTCCTGCTATAAGTCTATTTAAATAATATCATGGGATCTCCTTGTAGTAGCTTTGAAACTTCTCCTTTTGAACATTGGCAGTCAGCCAATATGAAATAGTCTATCTCTTGAAGAATCAAATGAAATGCATACCCAAGCAAGAAGCTATATGTCTTAGCATTAACATCATATAGAAATGTGGGTTGTCAGCATGTTTACTAAGCAAACAAATGTTCAACCATTTTTTTTTCTGAAAGAGAAACAAAAGACTATCTTTGTTAGCCTCTAGGTCTCAATTCTTCCTTGTAGTGGTGTTTATCTGATGTACTCTGCAGTTAAGTTTGGAACTTATCCAGTGCTGTGAAGGAAAAGAGACTTTCATTTTCTACTAGATGCCAGGTAGCCTTTAAAATATTACCAAAAACGTAAAATGTAATGGGCATTCCAGGCAGGATTTTCAAAAGTGCCTAAGTGACTTAGAGCATAAGTCACTGACTTTTAGTGGGACTTATGTTCCTAAATCACGTAAGTGCTTTTGAAAATCCAATCCATTGTCTCTTTCAGCATGCAGGGGCTTCCTGATTAAGCACTCTCTTTTGAAGAGTGTTGTGGTGTGCTTACGAGTATTCTCCCTGCCCACCCTTTCAAAGAAGGTGTTTCTTTTACTGCCTGTTTTAGTTGGGGAGTTAAGCTGTGTGACTTCCGTGGATACTTGCGTGCTTTCCTAAATAGGCACCTGTCTCATTTGACTTTCCAAAGAGAGCTTTTTTTCAGGAAGCAAAATATAGCTCCTCCTTCCTTTTGGTATAGAGTTTACAGATTGGTGGCATACTTACAACTCAGCATCAGAATGATGCGTGTTTGATTGGTGTTATGTATTTGGGGGTTACTTCTTTCGTGAGTTACAGCTCACTTCACGTAGCTTATGCTCAAATAAATTTGTTAGTCTCTATGGTGCCACAAGTACTCCTTTTCTTCTATGTGTGACATTATAGATAGGGTTAAGACATGTGCATACTAGACTGCAGTAGGAATATTCTTCTTTTAAAAAAATATAGAGGTGAAAATAGGGTGTCTTTAAATGTAAATTAGGAGGCCCTTCATATTTGTCAACAGACTTCTTTTGGCCTGTGGACACAGAATATTTCTTTGCATGTAAAACAAACAAAGTCAGCTTGAGCTGTTCCTTCCACAGAAAAATCCTCCAAATGATGCAAGCCCCAAGAGGCAAATCTCAATGTCCCTTGAGATTAGTTCTGTGCATTTATTATTTTGGACACTATAAAGGTATTTTCATCGTGAGCCTCTTAGCAGTAACTTGAATTCCCAGCAGAGTGTACCACACAGGAAGAATGAGAAGTCCTGCAGAACTTTGTGTGGCCAACAATAGTGATTCTCTAGACTTGTTGCAGTAATTAATGTATAGTATACTCATGTATCTTTGGATAGCATAAATTTATGTTAACATAATATTGCGAGGAAAAAAAGAGTCTAGAGTAACTTAGATTTGCAAAAAATGTAATCTAAAACAGATTACTTACCCGTTCCCTATTACAATGAATAATTAATAATTTTAGTGAATTATGCTAAGTGCTAATCAAAAAAATTAATTTGCAAATCATCACTCAATTAAATTAGCAGCAGTAATTTTAATTCTCAGCAATCATATTCATTATTTTTCCTTTAGCTTTCAGAAGCTATAGTTTAACAGCCACATGAGGTGATTTATTGAATACTTTGCTGTAAGACCTGTATAACTAGCTTCTAATTTTAAAACAACTATTACTGTAGTATGAGTCATTATTCAGTGGCTGCTAATTATTTTGGTTCAGTTTTTAAATTAAAAGGTAAGCATAAGTTTTACAAAGTGAGCTCATTGTTACAGACCCTGTAAACTGAACAGCCCAACAATTCAAGATACAAAACACATCCTATATGGAGTTTTAGGGTCTCAACTGACTGCTTTTGTGGGACTGTTCATTTACATCTCTTCCCACAAAGGGCTTGTCTACTCTGGCACTTTACAGCGCTGCAGCTTTCTCCCTCGGGGTGTGAAAAAACACCCCCCTGAGCACTGCAAGTTTCAGCTCTGTAACGTGCCAGTATAGACAGTGCAGTAGCGCTGGGAGCATGCTCCCAATGCTGGGAGCTACGCCCCTCGTGGAGGTGGGTTTTTTAGAGCTCCTGCTCTGGGGGAGCTCTCTCCCACCGCTGTGGTGTGACTACACAAGCCACATTAGGGCGCTGCTGCGGCAGCACTTTAGCGTTGCCAGTGTAGACAAGCCCTAAAACCTTACCTGTTCTCGAATAGCAGGAAAAGTGGTGCTTTAGCCACTCCCCTTCAATTAAAAAGAAAAGGAGGACTTGTGGCACCTTAGAGACTAACCAATTTATTTGAGCATGAGCTTTCGTGAGCTACAGCTCACTTCATCGGATGCATACCGTGGAAACTGCAGAAGACATTATATACACAGAGACCCTTCAATTGTTTTTTTTTTTCTTTGTCTATTCAATATTGGGAAATTGCAGCATTAGTCTCACAAGAGAAATGTCCAGTTAGTGTTGGTGGCATGTCCTGGTGCAGGGCTGAATAATGTCACATTAATGGTTATACTCTATGGGAATCTTTTTTTGAGAACATGTATTTTTGCACTTTCAGTTGTTCCCCCTTTTTCTCTTGCTACTCTGCTGTAAGCAATTCAAAAAGTCAACCACTAAACAGTTGACCCTGTTCTCTTCTCAACCATCACATTACTCGTGTCATACGTTTTTACATTAGTGCTCTGTTTCCTTTCACAGTCAAGGATTGGATTAACTGGTTTGGAAAAAAAAAAAAACTCACCCAGAACCGGAGGTTAGTTGTTTAAGGTTCTAAATGTCCATTTCAAGTAAAGGATATAAAAAGCCCACACTCAAACTCCCTCTGTGCTTCCCTTGTGTCCTGCTTGGTGAGTTGTGGAACCATCATTTACACAGTTTTTTCCATGCTTCTGGATGTATTGCTGTTACACTAATAAAAATTATACCAACAGCATCTTGTAAGAGGAACAAGGCAAATTGCCACGTTTATTGTAAATAAAACAAAATATTCCTATATGCAATTTCTATATAGATCCATTCACACACAGGTTCTGCAAAAAGGTTGTTATAGTTACCAGCCTAGATGTTGCTCGTGCCAAGTCACTGGCCAGGTGGCCTGGACACGAGAGTGGAGCCGAGTTTTTGTCAGATGTGCATCCAATGCTCCTGGAGAGTGGTCGTAGAACCAGACTCAAAGAACACAGTTCTGGGGTCCAATCTTTATAGGTCTCTGGTTCAATACAAGTCTATGGAAGTTGCTTCATCATGTTGAATTTACAATTGAGATGACCATCAATCAGCTCAATCAGCAGGTGGTACATCCATGATGGCTCCATGATGGCTAGGTGTTATCTTCTTGTTCTTCCTTGATGCGTTTTGGGTGGATTCTGGTTCGCCCTCTGGGGGTCATCTCGTTATCTCCACTTTGAATATTCTTTGGCCCATCGATACCAAGGTTGAAATTCTTAGGATTAGGCTGGCACCATTTACTAACCAACTATTTCCCTGCTTCAGACATTCAATTCCATGCACTCATCATTCATTCTTTTACTTAACAACACAATCTATGACTCTTGATTCATTTAACAAGTTTTATCCCACTATCTATTTTTTCCCTCTTTTGATACCAAGATTTACATAGGCATGACAAGGGGCCCGCGCAGGGGAAGCGCATCAGGGTGTTGTTTTAAAGAACAGCATTGTTTCCTCAAAGTTCTTATCACTTTCCAGCACAGACTCTTTGTCCTGTACCGGCCTGAAATAATTAGCACTTTGGCCTTTCATTTGTTACAGGGTGAAATTCAACAGCATGGAACTGATGTTCATACCTTTTTACAATACCTACATCCTCTTTTGTCTGTCTTTATTTCTACTACTACATAATTATAATTCTATCATACTTATATAACTTTGAGGGCGACCCAACATTGCACCCTGTCTTTACAGTTACAAATGTCTTGTATTGACAGCTCTTATTAGTTGTTTGGTAAGTTCTTGAGGGTTTTACTCTGTTTTTTGTTTGTTTTGTTGGATTGCTGAGATGGCAACTTGATCAGCTGCTCTCGTTGCAAGGTGTCTGCCAAGAGCCATGTCTGGTGGACTGCCTGTCCTCAGTCAGGTGCACTGATGTCTGTATTATCTTTTAATTGGACAAACAGCCTCTACCACATTCTGTACTCCAAAACACCCTACACTTTTGATTGTCTGCTTTTCCTTGTCAAACTGTGTGCATTTTGCTGTTATTTCTGTATAGCTGACAAATGTGGTATGACACCAACAGAAGCGTCAATTTTTATGAATGAAATTCTGCTAATTTGCATGCTGGGACAACCTCTTTGCATCTGCATGAAAACTATATAGATGGCTTTTTAACAGACCCCTCTTGGTAAAACAATCTCGGGTTTTTATTATATGCCCTAATAACTAGTACAGGCAAGTTGCCTAGTGGGAGACGGCACCATTGCCTACCCCAGGAGTTCAAAAATCACAAGAGTTTTAAAATAATAGATGTATTTTTATCGTTTTTGAGCCTTTAGGATGCGCTTCTTCATGTTTTCAAGCATTTCTCTACAACCATGAGCAGTAGAAACTTTTTTTACTAAAAGTTGAAATTTTCATGCAAACTCTTGATTCCAGCATCAGGAGCTTTATTTAAAAAGTTGAAAATATCCCAAGATTTGTAAAATTGTGAGAGCTGGTAATGACTGCTTAACACTGATACAGTAGGGAAATGGACTTGCTTCTTAAAATCCCTTGCTGTTGTGGAAATTAGACCATACTTTGCACAGAATGCCCTTTCTTATTCTCTTTAAATTCTTATATTGTTCTGATCGCTGTAGCACATGGACTATCCAGCATTTACAGTCTTTTTCATAATATCAAAATGATATTCCATCATCTGTATCCATTTTTGCATTGATGGTATGTCAGAGAAAAACACAGTTCTCACTCTCAGGTTGGGTGCAGCAAGTCAGATACAGTTTATTACCCCAAGCAATTGCACAGAGGGAGAGAGTGCACGAGGACGCAGGGTTTCCCCACCTACGCAGGTCTCTCAAAGATAAACAATTAGATAAACAAGTATTTATACCTTTATTACAGACAATAATAAGCAACAACTGCATATTGTTTATACATATTCCTTCATGATACCTTATTTTTCTTACCATTTCTCTTATGGTCTGCATTCTATTCTTATCTAATACAAGGTCACAACAGCCTCTTTCACAGTTGTTTTCCACTCTCTTCGCACTATCCCCACTGCTACAAATCTTGTGTTATTAAAGCTAGAGTAAGTCTGACTCATGCTCAATATAGAGGCCTGCATCCAAATTCTCTTTATCTACTTCCACACTCACCCCTTTTGTGCTTCCAGCACAACTATCAATTTTAAACTTCCATTTTCATTAAATTTTGTATTTCAAACTCTGCATCAGATGCTTCAACCTTAGGGGTTTTAATTGGATACAATGACAATGCATGGTTAGTATGGACATAAAGAGTATTATTATTATTACGTCCCTTACAACAACAATAACATAACCCTAAACCAAATAACAACAGTACAAGCAATAACATGCCCACAATAATACTATAATGGGGTTGTTGCACAGTTTTAGTCACAAAACACAATACATCATACTATGTACATAAGTTTATATGTCTATAAGCGGTGCGAAAGGCATACTTTTCAACTTGATATATATTTTGAATCATATGAAGTTGCCCTTGTAACTCAGAAATTTTCTGAATCTCTGGTAGGAGTGAAAGTAAATTTTGGAATCGATCAGGTATTAGGGTGGTCCAGTTAAAGGGTATCTGAAACCTAAGGGCTGATTGAAAAATTCTATCCACAGGCCTGCAGCAGTGGTGAGATTAAAATGAATATCTTGTAATATGGTGGCCTCAATATGCACACAGCTATCATTAGCTTGGAAGAGTAGGTGTCCTGTCAGGGTAGTTCCTTGTCCCATACCCTCTCAACAAACGTTGTCATGAACAGTGACAACTTCCCCTGGCTTCAGTTTGCATACACACTGAAGCTGTGGGGGTTCTCATGGCCAGAATATCCATTGACTCCCTCTCGCTATCCAAATGTTGGGTGTTATAGAATCATAGAATATCAAGGTTGGAAGGGACCCCAGGAGGTCATCTAGTCCAACCCCCTGCTCAAAGCAGGACCAATCCCCAATATTTGCCCCAGATCCCTAAATGCCCCCCTCAAGGATTGAACTCACAACCCTGTGTTTAGCAGGCCAATGCTCAAACCACTGAGCTATGTTATTCTGGGAGCACTGACTAAAAATCGATTAGCCATACCAGGTAGTGTAAGTTCCCAAATGTCTCGGTGAATTACCCAGTCCCCCATGCATCTCCTAATCTCAGTTCAAGTTCTACCCCCAACATAGTGTCAGAATTGCAAATCAGTCAAGACAATTACCCTTTTGGTCTTCTTCCTTCATCAACATGATATATCTCGTGAGGCCAGCCTTCAAAATCTGTATATGAAAAACACTGTTGTTTAATACCTAGAGCCTACTTTAGAAAGTCATCTGGATTGTTCATAGTATTTGGGAAGAAGTCCAAGGGAAAAGCGATCTCTGTTCATAGATTGTATAAGTTGATTAGTATTCAGTCATGTTAGGGCCAACTCTAAATGGATTTATAATCAGTCATGTGGTGACCAAGTAGGAGGTTCAAGTGCCAGAATGCCTCGGGGCTGTGTGGCATCTGCTTTTAGGACAGACATGACAAATCCACACGGGAAAAGAGAGGACAGAAAAGAATAGAGAATGTGTATGTACAGTGGTCTATCTGCAAAACACTTGTGGCCGCTTCAGTGAGTTGCTTCCATAATATGGTGATTTGGAAGCCTGCCAGGTGTGTGTGTGTGATTAACTTAACCCTACCTTCTCAGTATTGGAGCTGAATACGTATCCTTTTTGGAAGGGCAACATTTTGACTTTCCTTAACTAAACTCTCCTCTGTCCTCTTCTAGGGTTGCTGCTCCTTGTTAGAGTCCTTGGCTGCATGTTCAGTGGTTTTCACACAATTTCATTGCTGTCTGTGCAGTTCACTGGTGTTTTTTTTTTTTTAAACTCCTGCGTCTTCTAGCACCGTTCTTAGGTTTGAAGATGTAACAGGAAAACACTGGTGCTGTCTGCACTAACACTTCTGCCATTTCTATCCCAAGTCGAGTTGCACAACCAATAAAGAAACAAGAGCTTTCCCCAAAAAGGCTGGTACAGATGCTAGTAGGGGAATTTTCAGAGAAAATGTTATGAGTGAAATGAGAAGTTATTCCTTAGCAATGTCTGGAGCTTTCCAATAGTCCATCTTGAATACTATCCTGTTTTCTGACAGTGTCTGGTGCCAGATGCTTCAGAGAGGATAAAACAGAACAGGGCAATTTATTGAGTTATCCATCCTCTCCTGTCTAGTATCAGCTGTCAGAGGTTTAAGGACACCGAGAGCATGGGATTGTGTCCCTGACCATCTTCGCTAATAGCTATTGATGGACATATCCTCCATGAATGCATCTTATTCTTTTTGGAACCCAGTTATACTTTTGGCCTTCACAATGTCCCCCGAGAATGAGTCCCACAGGTTGACTGTACATTTTGTGGAGAAGTACTTCCTTATGTATGTTCTAAACCTGCTGCCTATTCATTTCATTGGGTTACCCCTGGTTCTCGTTTTATGTGAAGGGGTAATTAACACTTCCTTATTCACACATGATTTTATAGCCCTCTATCATAACATCCCTCAGTTGTCTCTTTTCTGAGTTGTACAGTCCCTGTCTTTTTATTCTCTCCTCAAATGGAAGCTGTTCCATACCCCTAATTGTTGTTGCTGTTGTCAGTACTTTTTCATGTGTGTGTGTGTGTGTATTTGAGATGGGGAAACCAGAACTGCATGCAGTGTTCAAGGTATGCACATATAATGGATTTATATAGTGGTGGTATGCTATTTTCTGTATTATCTATCCATTTCGTGATGGTTCCTAACATTCTGTTAGCTTTTTTTACTTCTGCTGCAAATTGAGTAGATGTTTTCAAAGAACTATCCACAATGACTCCAAGATACTTTCTTGAGTGATAACAGCTCATTTAGACCCCATCACTGTGTATGTATAGTTGGGATTATGTTTTCCAGTGTGCATTACTTTGTATTTATGAACAATGAATTTCATCTGCCAATTTGTTTCCCAGTCTCCCAATTTTGTGAGATCTTTTTGTGACTCTTTGCAGTCAGATTTAGACTTACCTATCTTGAGTAATTTTGTGTTATCTGTAAACTTTGCCACCTCACTGTTTACACATTTTTACAGATAATTTATGAATATTTTGAGCAGCATAGGTTCTAGTACAGATCCTTGGGGGACATCATTACTTACCTCTCTCTGCTTTGAAAACTGATAATTTATTCCTACCCTTTGTTTGCTATCTTTAAACCAGTTACTGATCCATGAGAGGATCTTCCCTCTTATCTCATGACTGCTCTTGCGGCTTCCCTTTGCTTCCCCATCAGAAAATAATTTTCTGCAGGGAAGTAAAGAAATGTGCCAGGGACATAAATTCTGCACATGTGCAGTGGCGCAGCATTCCCCCAGGAGTAGGTTATGTAGCCCAACCTGTATACCGAGCCAAGCTCTGTCTTCCCCACTCGGGCCCTCTGCTCCTGCCATGGCCCTGGCCCACCCAGTCTGACTGACGTCTCCCAACCCAGCCCCCTTCTCTCTCTGTGGCCAGGTTTGTACCTTACCTTGCTCAAATGACTCCAAATTTGGAATGCTAATCCTATTTTGCATCCCCACATGGCACAGCAAATTTCAAGAAATCTAAATAAATGTGCAGGTTTTAGAGCACGTAAAGTTGTCCTTTAGACAGAAAGGCGTTCTCATCCTGAACTTTAGGAAGCTCTGCAAGAATAATCTAGTTCTAGTAATATCTCTTTCTACGTTGAGTGTTGGGGAAAACACACTCGACACCGATGCTGTTTCTTGGTTATATTTTTATGATTTGATAGTTAAATTTATTCATATTTCCACCTTTTGTAGGATTCTTTTCTGATTTTCAGGTCATTAAAGAGTTCCTGATGGAGCCATATTGGCTTCCTACTTCCTGACTTTCCTTTGCATCAGGATAGACTGCAATTAATATAGTCTCTCTGAGAAACTACCAGCTCTCCTGAACCTTTTTTCCCTTAGATTTTCTTCCCATGGGACCTCACCTACCAGTCCTCTGAGTTTGTTAAAGTCTACTTATGTGAAATCATTGTCCTCTCAATCCTTCCTTTCCTTAGAATCATGAAATCTATCATTTTGTGATCTCTTTTACCCAAATTGTCTTTCATCTTCAGATTCGCTACCAATTCCTCCCTGTTGGTCTGAATCAAATCTAAAATGGCTTGCCCCTGGTTACTCCCCTCTGTTTTCTGAAACAAAAAGTTGTCCCCGATACATTCCAAGAACTTATTGGAAATTTTGTGTTTTGCCATTTTACTTTTCCAACATATGTCTGGTTGGTTAAAGTCCCCCCATTACTACCAGGTCTTTGGCTAGATGGAAGCCAGAAAGTAGGCCCTTTCCTCTTTTGGATCATATTTTCTATGAAAATTGTAGAGGTACTTGAAACCTTTGATTTGAACACAAAATTCTCCCTTCTGCATGCCATCTCTCTTCCTTCATTCCCCCCTCCTGGTCTCTCCCCCCAAAACACCTAAAACCTGGTGGAGTTTAGATTCTCGGATCCAGTTTGGGCCCATTTTTTATAAAGTGCACAGTTAAAATATTAAATTTAGTTAGAATTCAAGTGATAAACCAGATTCAGTGAAAAAGAACAAGCCATGGACATGTTTATTCAATCAAGACAACAGTACAGATGAACCAGGTCATACAAGCAAACAATAAAGCAAAACCTATAGCTAGGGCTCCGTGTTTGTCATGAAGGTCATGGAAGCCACGGATTCCGTGACTTTCCGCAATCTCTGTGACTTCTTCAGGGGCCAGTGTGACTGACCCCCAAGGCCGTCCAAGCAGCTGCCTTCCCCCCAACATCAGGCCCCTGGAGCAACCACCCCCAGCCACAGCCCCCCAGTTTCCCCCCTAGCAGCGGCCCCTCCAGACACGTCCCCCCCACCCGCAGCGGTCCCTGCGCCCCCCAGCGGTGACCCATTTAAGATTTAGTCAGGGGTATATATAGTATTAGTCACGGGCTGTGAATTTTTGTGTATTGCCTGTGACCTGTCCATGACTTACTAAAAATACCCATGACTAAATCATAGCCATATCTATAGCTGAAGGAAGCTGGCATGCCTATTAACCTTATCTTCTTGATAAACTGTAGATTAAGTTAAAATGTGTTGTAATAAATTAATAAAACAGGCAAAAAAAACTTAGATCCAGGCTTTATTCATTAATAAGTTACATTTTGCCATTTTCAAGTATCTTCCTGGATCACAGGCAATTAATAAAGAGGAGTTGCTTAGATACTACAATGATGTCAACCAATACACAACCCTAACCTGGCTAGATCTGGTCTTTTAATTCAGATTCTCTTTGGTGATTTCAACAGATTATAAACAATCATGTTTTACAGTATACTGTGACACAAGTCACCTCCAGGCTCTCCAGGTATGCTTCAGCATATTTTTCTGCTGGATCACAAATAGAGCAATCCAACACCTCTATAATTCTTGTCACTTTATCTGTATTTATTGTGGCTGGCTTTTGCACAATGTAAGAAACAACTATGGAGTAGCCTTTCCTTCTTCTGTACAAGAAGGGTCACTATATAAAAATGACTATGGAATGACTTTGTGGCTAGGGAATAAAATCACTCTTCCCCAGTGAAATGAAGTTGGTGGGCAATACATCATATTGACTACATCTAGGTAAAAGATATGAGATGGGATGAAGTTTAGAAGGACACAATTAACACAGGGAGGATTTTCAAAGGTATAAAGGGGAGCTAGGCACATAACTCCCATTGAAAGGCAAGAGGAGTTGAGCTTCCCCTTCGTGCCTTTGACACTCACACCTTAGTTTTATATAGAATATTTTACTTTCCATAGTTTGCATATGGTAAAATACAATTACTTTCCACACTCATACTGTCTTGCCATTTAGCTGGCTATGCATTTCGCCCCCACCCCACCCCCAGCCCCAGCCCCAGCCCCTGCTTGTAATGGAACAAAAGCTAACCTGGCTGTAGTATGTTCAGCGCTTTTTTTGAGATACTCCCATGTCAGCATGGATAACAAAGCTAAGAGTACTGTTACTGTTGGATAGCTAGCTGATGTTGCAGAGTTCCCAGGGGAAGTTCACACATGTTTTTGTATTTAAAAAAAACGGGGAACTAATCGTGTGTGTGTTTGTGACACCACACACACACACTCATGGTTGGCTCTGTTGTGTTTTTTTTTAACAAAAAAAATATACAAATTACAGGCACTGGGAGTCTTATTTTATTTATTTTTTATTTAGATGTTGTCCCAGATTCTGACTGAAGATTAAGTCTGAGTTATTTCAGTTACTTTATTAATTGTGCTATAGGGCTACAGGTTTGCCCATTGGAGTAAAGCTTCCACACCTGTGTAAGACCCTTCCAAATTGCAGCTATGGGCACAGGAGGACCACAAGGGTTCTGTCTTCTTAAATCATGAAAATATCAGATGGAAAATCTTTTTGTTTTTTAAGAATTCATAAATTCATAATTTTACCTGAAGTCATGATATAAGAAACTAGGGATTCTTAGAATTAATCCATTGCAGCCATTTGTCCAATGCCCAGGTTTTATCAAGGTTTAGGTTTCTTTTTTTTTCTAGTTGATCTCAATTTTATTTATTTATTTATTTATTTTAATTCTCAACAGATCAGAAACAAAGGAAAAACAGAGCTGTGACATCTTAAGCATTATCTTGTCAATTCATCTTAACCTCAACTTGCTGAGAGCACCAACTGGTAGTGCCAAGTGAACAGTTTTTCTCCTTTCTCAAGCTATCAATCTGGACACCATTCATGGCCAACTCACTTGAATTTGTGCTGATCTGGAGCAGTATTGTGATATGTAACCTGTCTGCTTGGGGGCTACCCAAGATTAAATTAGTCATGCACTTAACTCTTTGCCCCCTCTACATTTGAATTGCTTAAGCAGCATCTGCAGCAAATGTTACAGATTTTTGTAGGCTGAGGGTTACTTCCTGACCTGTCTGCTAGACTTCTAGACTCCTTAAACTACGATGGACCTTTACTGAACCCCTTTGAACTTCAGGTTCTCTTCTATTTACTGACACAGAATGCTGAAACCAAAGTGTCAGAAAAATCCTTTGTTTGTGCCGTGTATTCACTTTTTCCTACTGAGATGATAGGAAATATCCCATATGTTTCTCATTGATCTCAAATTAGAACCATCTGCTGGTCTCAAGAAAAGCAAACTAGTGGAGGTGAGCAGCAAAGGAGTATGTTATGTGTCAGGCTGCTGCAGAGGGCAGGGACTGTATTGCTCACATTTGCTACCACCTCTTTAGTCTGTTCGCTAAGCTATCGCGATGGCAAAGCTTAGAATTGAAAGTTTCTGAAATATTATTTTTTTCTCCATGATACTTAGCAGGACAGTGAGTGGAACACATTCTCATTCACAACTTGTACATTTTATTTTTCTTTTCTTAAAAATAATTTCCCAAAATAAAAGGAACAAGTTTATAAGTGTAACCTTGAATAGGAACTTTTTTTCATTAGGATCCAATCTAGAAATCATGTAGAGAGAATCTTCCAGCATGTTAGTATGGTAGATTTGTTGTTCTGAAAGTTCAAGCTCAAACTACAGATCCTGAAACTTTTAAATAAACTGTAGGTGAGAAACACACACTCAAAGTGAGGCAGGCTTGAGTTGGCGCTGAAGCGCGTATTGTACTGTGTAAAGACCTTTCTAGCCTCTCTCTTATATGTTAAATTATTTATTTTAATCAAGATCTTAGAAAAGTGGAAAACTGTCAAAGAGTCTCTGTTAAGTACATGCCAACTGCCCCATAAAGAAGAAACATTCTCTATAATTTCTTTCAGTGCATTTGAAAGATGTCTACAACTTTTCCCCAGATGTTGGCTGTAGTCTGTTCACATAGAAAGTACTGAAACGTTTGAAAAACATATTGAGAAATCGTTCATTTAACTATTACCTTTGACTAAGTTAAAAGAAGGTGAAAAGTTTCTAGGCAAGGGAATGTATGAGGGAGAAAAATGAGAACATTTTGGGAAAGCAACCTATAGTGTTTAAGAGACTCTACTTTTAAAGGTACAGTTTATAATCTCTGCTTAAGAGGTGGGAACTAATATAATAGAGATATTACTAGCCACATTCTCTCTGACTAGATCTAATGTTATCAACCTTCACTTTTCTAAACCTCGGAAAAGTTCTGTTCTTGGCAGGAGAGGGCGGGTATTTGTTTTTGTTTTTAAAACTAATCATATTTAAAAAGAAAAGCTTTGTCCCAAGGCTGAGTTTTTATATACCAAGATACTGCCTGAAGTGACCTCTTACCATTAACCCCTGGAAACAGAAAGAGATGGGAGGGCAGGGCTATAGTGGAAACACAGTCAGATATAAATGTAGTGATGCCAGTGGCACTGTGATAATGACTATGGTATCTTTTGAAGGAACTCTGCAGCTGATGTTTAAAGACATTAAAATAACTTTTAAAATAAATTATTTGTTGTAATTTAAATTGAAGATGTAATGACATCCTTCAAGTACCAGATTTCCTTCTCTGTTTTTCTTTCTCAGGGATAGTCTACACTACCGCACAGCTGCACTGTTGTAGCACGTCTGGTGAAGATATGCCATGCCAATGGGAGAACCCTCTCCTATCAGCATAATACTCCACCTCAACGAAAGGCAGAAGCTAGGTCAGCGGGAGAGCATCTCCTGCTGACATAGAGTGGTGTGGACACTGCTTTAAGTTGATGTAACTTAGATCACTCAGGGGGGTGGCTTTTTCACACCCTTGAGCAATGTAACTTACATTGACTTAGGCGATAGTGTAGATAAGCCCTCAGTTGAAGAATAAATATGATCTCTTAATTAAGATTTCTTTTCTTACATGTACTGTGTAGTAGCCCAGGCAGGATAGAGACAGTGAAACTGCAGGTCAATATAGTTCTTTATCATGACCCACAGCACTTTCCTATAACATGGAAGTGTTGCCTTTGAAGAGTAAGAATACCTGATACTTGGTGTACTATGTGGATCTCGGCAGTCTGGCTGCACTTCTGTATTAAATACAAGGGCAGCTGTTGTGAGTTCCATTTAGGGATATACTCTTGTGGCACCTAACAAATTGCCAGTGTAACCCTCCAATTAGGCAAAGTTTGGGTGTTGTTAACATAAGAGCTTGGTTCTGATTCCAGCCTTGCGTATTACAAATGCCTTTTCTTTCTCTTTTTTGCAGATACTGAGCATCTTTATACTACGGTTTTTCAAGAAATCTGTGAACGCTTTGGAAAGGCATATACCTGGGATTTGAAATCATTAGTCATGGGTAAAAAAGCATTGGAGGGAGCACAGATTATTCGAGATGTACTTGAGCTTCCAATGACCAAAGAGGAGCTACTGCATGAAAGTAAAATGAAGCAGGAAAAAATATTTCCTAATGCTGCGTTGATGCCAGGTGTTTCTCTTCAATATTTAAATAACTGCATATGAAATTATTTAAACACTGTGACTATTGTATAGTTCTAAAACCTCCTTTCACAAAGCACTTTCTCTCACAGACCTGATTTCTTCACTCTTTCCTTGACAGGTTTTGCTAAAAATTTCCTGTTTACTTGGTAGAAAGGTACTGAGGATGCTGAGAGCTTTTTCATATACACTTGTGGAACAGCTGCTCTTAATACATGTTTTAAAGAACAGAAAAACACATGGACAGGATAAATATGCACAAAGTTTATAAGTTTCATGATCTAGTCTTTGCTTTATAATATTTGAGAGTAGCTGTGTAATTCAACAAGTTTTTTTTAAGGTGTGTATGTGTATACACTCTAGTGTATTGTGTAAAATAATCAATATGCATGCCTTTACACAAAGGACAGACTTGTGTGTCTGTCCATGTATATATGTTGCATATTCTGAGTTCTTGAACTTGTAATCTTGGTTCCATTAGTAACATTTTCTTTCATTTAAGTTTGTAGTATGTAATGGGGGAGGGGAAAAAACCCTAGGTAACAAGTTCAGGCATGCAAAAGAAGAAAACTCTAAACTAAGTTTGTTACCAACATAGAATGTAAAGTTAATGTTTCTGGAGCAAACAGCAGTATTTTATGGCAAAATATAATGAGAGAGGGCAGAATAGCAAATTCCAGGTATGTGCAAAGTAGCCTAATTAATGTAAACATAACAAATATAACTTTTGGAACTTTCTGGATTTTGAATGTTTGGCCTTTCAGCCTTTATGGTGCACTACCAATAGTCTAGATTTTTTTTTTGAGGGGTGGCTGTATTTATATCTAATTTCTTAATAGTTTAAAAGGGCTGGGGGTAAAACGAGTGTGGTGGGGGTGGAGCTGGAGAGGGGAGCAAGTTTAAAAAACCAGAAACAGAAAATCTGGATATAATTTGTATATTCAACTAACACTCAGCTGGCCCTCAGCCCTCACTGTTGCTGCTCACAGATGCATCCCAGACGGGCTGGGAAGTGCACCTGGGCAGTATCAGAATTCAAGGCATGTGGTCACAACCAGAACTATCGCTGCATATCAATGTCAGGGAGCTGAGAGCAATTCCAGGCCCATCTTCAGGGCAAATGTGTCGCAGTACTGACAGACAACACCACAGTGATGTTCTATATAAACAAACAAGGTGGTGCTCACTCCTCTCCCCTGTGCCAGGAAGCTCTCTGACTGTGGGACTTCTGTGTCACACACTGCATCCAGCTACAGGCCTCATATCTGCCGGTAGCACAGAACGAACTAGCGGATCACCTCAGCCGCTCATTCAACACTCACGAGTGGTCACTCAGAGCGGACATTGCCCTTTTGATCTTCCAGAGTTGGGGCTATCCTCTCATGGACCTGTGCAACAGGGAGCAACAGAAAGAGTCAGCTGTTCCGCTCCTTTCAGAACCACAGCCAAGGCTCCATAGCAGACACCTTTCACCTACCGTGGACGAGTCACCTGCTATATGCGTTCCCACCCTTCCCCCTCATAGAGCAGGTACTCCTCAAGATCTGACAGGACAAGGATTCAGTGATCCTCATAGCACCAGCATGGCCCCGACTGCTGAACCTATCAGTGGACAGGCCAGTGGCCCTTCCTATGCTCCCGGACCTCATCACACAGGATCACGGCCAACTACAACACCCCAACCTGGAGTCCCTCCACCTCATGGCGTGGAAACTCCATGGCTGAACCAGCTTGAACCAGCTCGGACTCTGTTAGGGAAGTTCTGTTGGGGAGCAGGAAGCCCTCCACTCACACAACATACCTGACAAAATGGAAGTGTTTCTCCATTTGGTCCATACAGAAAGATACCTCCCCGTAGCAAGCCTCTATTCCCCTTGTGCTAGACTACCTCTTGTACCTGAAGCAACAGGGGTTTGCCATACCATCTATTAAGGTATACCTGGTGGCCATCTTGGCCTTCCATCCGGGTGTGGCGGGCAGGTCAGTCTTAAGCAATCCCATGGTGGGCCACTTTATTAAGGGCTTGGATAGGCTTTAGCCCCAGGTAAGGCAGCCCGTTCCCCAGTGGAATCTTAACCTGTTCCTTTCCGGACTCATGGGTCCCCTTTCAAGCCCCTTGCGACCTGCCCCTTATCCTACCTTTCCTGGAAGGTGGCCTTTCTGGTGGCCATAACCTCGGCCAGAAGGGTCTCCGAGCTCAGAGCACTAATTTCTGAGACCCCCTACGTGGTCTTTTACAAGGACAAGGTGCAGCTATGCCCTCACCCAGCATTCCTACCCAAGGTAGTATCGTAATTACATGTTAACCAGGACATATTTCTACCGGTATTCTTTCCTAAACCTCATGCCAGCGACAATGAGTGGGCACTCCATTCCCTGGATGTCAGGCATACCCTAGTCTTCTACATTGAACGCACAAAGCCATTTTGTAAGTCACCAGAGGTTTTTATTGCAATCACCGAGAGGATGAAAGGGCTTCCCATCTTGTCCCAGCACATCTCTTCATGGATCATTTCCTGCATCAGAACGCGCTTTGACCTGGCTAAGATCCCAGCCCCAGTGTTGACGGCGTACTCCACAAGGGCCCAGGCCTCTTCCGCTGCATTCCTCGCACAGGTCCCCATTCAGGACATATGCATGGCAGCAACGTGGTCTTCCATCCACTCCTTCATTCACACTATGCCATGATTCAACAGGCAAGGGAAAATGTGGCCTTCAGCAGGGCAGTACTGCAATCAGCAACTCGGTGAACTCTGACCCCCTCCTCTTTCGAAACTGCTTGGGAGTCACCTATTGGAATGGACATGAGCAATCACTCGAAGAAGAAAAGACGGTTACTTACCTTTTGTAACTGTTTTTCTTCAAGATGTGTTGCTAATGTCCATTCCAAATCCCTTCTGCTTCCCCTCTGTGGGAATATTCTGTCAAGAAGGAACTGAGCAGGTGGCAGGTCAGCAGGGACCTATATACACCACCACAAAGGCACCACTCCAGGGGGCTCCTCAGCTGACCCATCGGGTCCCCTAGGGTAAAAATTTCCGATGATCGTGCATGCAGCATGCGCGCACACCACCTATTGGAATGGATATGAACAACACATCTTGAAGAACAACAGTTACGAAAGGTAAGTAGCCGTGTTTTCTCATAGCAACTTTCAAAGTTGGAGAACATAGAATAACATAAAAGTCAATTAAGCAAATAAATATTTTTTTAAAAGAAAAGCTTTCTTACCCCACCAGCCCAAACAGGATTCATTTTTTTATCTTCTCCTTTATTTTTTGGCTATTTGTTTTTTACTTGGACTCATCAAATTGGTGTTGGCTTAGTTTTCCTTCTTGAAGGGAATGATAGCTTTGATCTCCTGGGTCTTGTTAACTGGAGAATGACCAAAACTGGCTTGTCAGCTGTTTTGTACAAGTAATAAGAAGGTCAGTAGTGTTCTGGATTGTGGAATAAGAGAGTTCTTTAAAAAGGGAACTGTTTGCCAAATAAATGTAGAGGAATCTGAAATATCTCTACATCCCTTACATCTCTTTAAAATTGTAAATCTCATTTGCATTTAGACAATTTGGGGTCAGAGCTGAAGGCTGAACTAATTTAATGAAATAATTTGTCTTTCATTCTTGTCAAACTTTTATGTAGGCAGAAAGAAAATGTCTGATTTAACACGTGGATGAGGATCCATGTTGTCAAAAAATGATAGAAAAGGTTCTCATCTAGTGGACTTGTGAAAATGTTCTGCACAGATTTAAATATCAAGCTAATAGGCAGCTTCTCAGTATGTCAGAAACATATGGGACAATATGTTCAATTATTAGAATTTCTTTCCTACTCTCTGAGGTGTCTAGGAGCAGCCCCTTTGAGTAGCAACCCCATGACAAGGAGGCTCTGAAGGATGGTATTATAAGTGAAGGAGTAAAATACGGAGGAGATTCTCAGTTGTCCCATCAGGGACATGGAGGTCTACCTCAGAAAAACTATATTCCTTGAAAAGAACACAACAATCTACAAAAAATAGCATGAAGCTGAAAGGCAAGACACATAGTAAAGTGTAAGACAGTTCTTCTGTGCTATATTTTAAAGCTAATTATAAAAGTAAAGTATATTTAATAGACTACAAATGAAAATTTCAGAAGTCACTTAGATGCTTAGGAATCTAATCCATGGAATTTAAGGTCCTAAATCCCGTTTGCTGTTGAAAATGTTAATCCATTGGTCTGCTTTCAGATTCTGTCTTAGGTTAGTTTCTGCTGACCTTCACAAGTGGGTTGAATTACGGTTACTGCCATGAAGGGAGTCAACAAGCCCATTGCCATTTTGCTGCCAACCAGGCAGCAAAGGTAGCTGTGAGCTTTTTGACTCCCTTCAGCAAATGACATATTTATTTTTAAAAATTACTGATTTTGTGTGTGTGTGCTCCCATTTCTATTTTTCTTAAGTCTTCTTTATCTCAGTCATCGTTCTGCTCTCTTCTCCAAGCAGCACTGAGTTCCTTGGGAACTGCTAACTGGGTTATTAACAAAATGGCAGATCTGAAGAAAGAGAAGAAAAGTTACTTTACCCATTCTTGAAATGCCATGGCAAGGCACAGGAAAACTAACTCATGGGTGAAACTCCTTGTAAGATGTAGAATCTATGGTGATTTTTTTTCTGATCCCACAAGTGAGCAAAACGGTCAAATTGTTTCTAACAAAATATATTTTTGTTGAAAAATTGCTTCTTTGAAAACTAAATATTTTCTAAAATTTTCTTTTTTTAATAATTCATTTTTATATAACTCCAAACAACAGCAACAACAAAAAATTGTTATATCCTTACCACCTCCTTTCTTCATTTGCATACTTACCTTAAAAACTAACATGACCAATCAAGGAGTATTGTAATACAATAGGTAATGTATTATTTGTATGTAATAAGTGCTTGGTAAGTGTTCATATACAATAAGTCTATATTAATGCAAATATGGTAAAACTCCTTAAACTTCTTTGATGTTCATCAAGCTATAACTTTTCCATGAGCTTGGGTGGCTCGTTTCAGCGAGAACATATCTTCATTAATTATGGGTAGCTACAATATAAGGCTATTCACAGTGGTAGTCCAAAATAGCAAAACTTCATAGATTCATAGTCTGTAAAGACAGAATGGATCATTGTGGTCATCTAGCTAAACCTCCTGTGTAAAACAGGCTACAATACCACCGTCAATTAAATTCCTATTTGAACAAAAGCATTTTTTTTTAAATCCATTCTTGATTTAAATTTTTCCAGTGATGGAGAATCCACCACAACACTTGATTAATTCTTGCAATGATTAATTATTGTTTTTGAAAAACTGCCTTATTTCTAGTCTGAATTTGTCCTGCTTTGACTTCCAACCATTGGAACTTATATCTTTGGATAGTTTATATCTTTGTTAGTTTAAGAGCCTTCTATTATCAAATTTCTTTTCCTCGTGTTATGCTAAACAGACTGAGTTTCTTGAATCTTTCAGTTTAAGGCATATTTTCCAATCTTGTAATCAGTATAGTGGCTCTTCTGTGAAACCTTTCAAATTTTTCAACTTTTTTATGAATTGTGGACACAGAATTGAACACAGTATTCCAATTGTAATTGCAGCACTGCCAAATACAGAAGTAATATAACTTCTTTATTTCTACTCGTGAGTTCTCTGTTTATATATCCAATTATTTCATTAGTCCTGTGGCCACAACAGTGTACCGGGAGCTCACATTCAGCTGATTATACGCTGTGACTCCCAAATCTTTTTCAGAGTCACTCCTTCCCAGGATATAGTCCCCCATCCTGCTTGGCCTACATTCGTTGTTTCTAGTTCTGTGACTTTACATTTGGCTGTAGGAAAACTGTGTTTGCTTTTGCCCAGTTTATAAAATAATCTGGATCACTCTGTATCAGTAACCTGTCCTCTTCATTATTTACCACTTGCCCAAACTTTCAGTGAAGATTTTATGTTTTCTTCCAGGTCTAATTGGTGAAAATATTAAATTGCATAATCCTGAGAACTGATCTCATTGGAACCCCACTAAAACGCACCCTTTCAATGATGACTCCTCAATTTACAATTACATTTTGAAACGTGTCAGTTAGCTAATTTTTAATGCATATAATATATTCCATGTTAATTTTGTCTCGTTATAATTTCTTAATCAAAATGTTGTGTAGTAGTAAGTCAAATGTCTTACAGAAGTCTAAGTATGGTTACATTAACACAATTGCCTTTAGCAATCAAACTTGTAATCTCATCAAAAAAGATATCAAGTTAGTCTGACAAGATCTATTTTCCATAAAACCATGTTGATTGGCATTAATTATATTGCCTTTCTTAAATCTTTATTAATCAAGTCCCATATCAGCTGCTCCATTACTTTTGCTTGGGATCAATGTCAAGTTAAAACTTTTCAGGATTTCACCAACTTTTTTAATTAAAGCCGGAATTACCTCTTGGAGCTCTGGCAACTTGGACAGTCAAAAACGTTATTGACCAATCATAGTGAGATCAAATTGTGAACACAGCCATAGAATCTCTTTAAAAAAAAATTAGGAGAGTCCATAGGAAAAACTAAAACCTTGTTATATTTATATAATTTAAAAAATTAGATCTCTTAACTAGACCTCTGGAAATGTTCACATCAATAAAACAAAATGTATAGCCAATTTAACATGCTGCCAAGGTCCCTTTTCCACCTGCTTTTAGATTGGTAGAAACATGAACTTGCAACAGTGCTCCCTTGACTGTACAAAGTCATTCTTCTGATCCCAAAGCCCTAAAGTTGGGTATAGTTTATTTCTTACATAATTTATATTCTCTGTGTGAGGGAACATATTGTCACTATAAATTGTACTTAACTTCATGGGGCCCGTGAGTGAGTGCAAGGAACATTCTTGCATTGCCCTTTACATACATATTATCACATAGTGTGGCACATTGTGCAGGATGGAACTTGTTATTTTAGCAGTTTATTAAACCTCAAATTGTCTCCTGCTAATCTAGGCTTGGTTTAGGCCTAGGAAATATCAGCTTGACAGAGCTGTCAAGATGTACCAATGACACTTTTTCTTTTTTATATTTCTGACTTGTTACAGGTGTAATTAGCAGTGATTGCAGTTATGTAAGTTAATTTATGGGATGAATGGGGTAATTCTTGAAGGGGTGTTGGAAAGGGGAAGAATCCTACTTGGAACATGGACTCAACTGCACTCTGAGAAGAATCTTTGCTATTGTTTAAAGTGCAGGAAAGTGAGAAAGATGCATTAGTTACTAGCAGCTAGTTACTTCCTTGGCTTGGAAATAGATTAATTTCCAGCTCTATTATATATATATATATATATATATATATATATATATATATCTGAGAATAGGAATAGTCGTAGAAATATAGGACTGGAAGAGACTTTGATAGGTCATTTAGCCCATCCCCTGCATTTAGGTAGGATTCAGTAGTATCTAGACCATCCCTCACAACCATCCCTGACAGGTGTTTGTCTAACCTGTTCTGAAAATATTTCAGTGGTGGAGATTCCATATCCTCCCTAGCTAATTTGTTATAAAGTTTAGCTACCCTTACAGTTACAATGTTTTTCCTAATGTCTAACGTAAATCTCTCTTGCTTCAATTTAAGCCCATTACTTCTTATCCTGTCCTCAGTGGTTAAGAAGAACAATTTATCAGCCTCTTCTTTATAACAACCTTTTACCTACTGAAAGACTGTTATCCCTCCTCAGTCTTCTCTTTCCTGGACTAAACCCAGTTTTTTCCAATCTTTCTTTGTAGGTCATGTTTACTAGATCTTTAATCATTTTTGTTGCTCTCCTCTGGACTTTCTCCAATTCATCCACATCTTTTCTGAAGTATGGTACCCAGAACTGGAAACAGTACTCCAAGTTGAGGCCTTATCAGTGCTGAGCAGAGTTTAAGAATTATTTCTCTGTATGATGGTCCCTATGTGTGTTCCACATGTGGGATACGCATGCACACTATGCACCTGAATCAGGAATTTTTTGTAAGCAGTGTCCTTTGGCCTGCATGCACACCATAGCTCTCCTTGTGCTCCGACCCGTGGCCATAAAAGGCCATAAAAGGTGGTGCAGGCACACGCCTCTCCAGTTTCTTCTTACCCCCTCAGGAAAGGTAAGTAGCAGAATACAGACCCTGGACTTCAGGAAAGCAAACTTCAACTCCCTCAGGGAACTGATGGGTAGGATCCCCTGGGGGAATAACATGAGGGGGAAAGGAGTCTAGGAGAGCTGGATATATTTCAAGGAATCCCTATTGAGGTTACAGGGACAAACCATCCCGATGTGTCGAACGAATAGTAAATATGGCAGGAGACCAGCTTGGCTTAACGGTGAAATCCTTGCAGATCTTAAACATAAAAAAGAAGCTTACAAGAAGTGGAAGATTGGACAGATGACCAGGGAAGAGTGTAAAAATATTGCTCAGGCATGTAGGAATGAAATCAAGAGGGCCAAATCACACCTGGAGCTGCAGCTAGCAAGAGATGTTAAGAGTAACAAGAAGGTATGTTGGCAACAAGAAGAAAGCCAAAGAAAGTGTGGGCCCCTTACTGAATGAGGGAGGCAACCTAGTGACAGAGGATGTGGAAAAAGCTAATGTACTCAATGCTTTTTTTGCCTCTGTCTTCATGAACAAGGTCAGCTCCCAGACTGCTGCACTGGGCAACACAGCATGGGGAGTAGGTGGCCAGCCCTCTGTGGAGAAAGAGGTGGTTAGGGACTATTTAGAAAAGCTGGACGTGCACAAGTCCATGGGGCCGGATGCGTTGCATCCGAGAGTGCTAAATGAATTGGCGGCTGTGATTGCAGAGCCATTGGCCATTATCTTTGAAAACTCGTGGCGAACGGGGGAAGTCCCGGACAACTGGAAAAAGGCTAAGGTAGTGCCAATCTTTAAAAAAGGGAAGAAGGAGGATCCTGGGAACTACAGACCAGTCAGCCTCACCTCAGTCCCCGGAAAAATCATGGAGCAGGTCCTCAAGGAATCTATCCTGAAGCACTTACACGAGAGGAAAGTGATCAGGAACAGTCAGCATGGATTCACCAAGGGAAGGTCATGCCTGACTAATCTAAAGGCCTTCTGTGATGAGATTACTGGTTCTGTGGATGAAGGGAAAGCAGTGGATGTATTGTTTCTTGACTTTAGCAAAGCTTTTGACACGGTCTCCCACAGTATTCTTGTCAGCAAGTTAAAGAAGTATGGGCTGGATGAATGCACTATAAGGTGGGTAGAAAGTTGGCTAGATTGTCGGGCTCAACGGGTAGTGATCAATGGCTCCATGTCTAGTTGGCAGCCGGTATCAAGTGGAGTGCCCCAAGGGTCGGTCCTGGGGCCGGTTTTGTTCAATATCTTCATAAATGATCTGGAGGATGGTGTGGATTGCACCCTCAGCAAATTTGCAGATGATACTAAACTAGGAGGAGTGATAGATACGGTGGCAGGTAGGGATAGGATACAGAGGGACCTAGACAAATTGGAGGATTGGGCCAAAAGAAATCTGATGAGGTTCAACAAGGATAAGTGCAGGGTCCTGCACTTAGTACGGAAGAATCCAATGCACCGCTACAGACTAGGGACCGAATGGCTAGGCAGCAGTTCTGCGGAGAAAGACCTAGGGGTGACAGTGGACGAGAAGTTGGATATGAGTCAACAGTGTGCCCTTGTTGCCAAGAAGGCCAATGGCATTTTGGGATGTATAAGTAGGGGCATAGGCAGCAGATCGAGTGACGTGATCGTTCCCCTCTATTCAACATTGGTGAGGCCTCATCTGGAGTACTGTGTCCAGTTTTGGGCCCCGCACTACAAGAAGGATGTGAATAAATTGGAGAGAGTCCAGCGAAGGGCAACAAAAATGATTAGGGGTCTGGAATACATGACTTATGAGGAGAGGCTGAGGGAACGGGGATTGTTTAGTCTGCAGAAGAGAAGAATGAGGGGGGATTTGATAGCTGCTTTGATAGCTGATTTGATAGCTGCTGAGAGGTGGTTCCAAAGAGGATGGTTCTAGACTATTCTCAGTGGTAGAAGATGACAGGTCAAGGAGTAATGGTCTCAAGTTGCAGTGGGGGAGGTTTAGGTTGGATATTAGGAAAAACTTTTAAACTGGGAGGGTGGTGAAACACTGGAATGCGTTACCTAGGGAGGTGGTAGAATCTCCTTCCTTAGAAGTTTTTAAGGTCAGGATTGACAAAGTTCTGGCTGGGATGATTTAATTGGGGATTGGTCCTGCTTTGAGCAGGGGGTTGGATTAGATGACCTCCTGAGGTCCCTTCCAAACCTGATATTCTATGATTCTATGTGAGTTGAAATCTTTGATGTCATCAGCTCCCTTTTTACTGCATCATTGCAGTAAGGTATTATACAGAGATAGTTTTAGTAGTCTCTGTAGTATACTCTACAAAGTATAGTTAGATAGTTCTTTCTCCCACTTCTTTCCCACCCAGGGACATTGTCACCCTGAGTAGTCTTGGATTATGCCCTGTGTCACCAGCTTAAAAAATTGTTTCCTTCCATTGCTCCTTTTCGGTGAGCAACAAACATCAGTACATCCTCTGCTGCCTAGGTGAGTCTCATATTTCTATTAAGTGCAGCATCTTTTCCCCCCAGAACTCATGAGGGTTGGGAACTAACACTCAGAAAATATCTCCTGGAGAAGATTATGAAGCTCCAATGAGATCTGGTCTGAGGGACCTCCCCTTCCCTCCTGGCCTGCCCCATACATCAGTCTCACCAAGCAGAGGCTAAGACTGTTAAGCCTAAAAAAAGGCTTCACATGAGAGCAAATGGCACTTTCATAGATACAAGGACAAGCCATCTTAATCTAAGACTGCTCCAAAGAGAGAGGATCACTCCCTGACCCCATCAAAGTTGGCGCATATGGGGACTAAGGTTTTAGGCCTAAGTAAATATAGCCACTCAGTCCCTAGGGAAGCACACAAGGGTATGGCTCCAATGGTGAAGGCTTGGGTTAAACAGCTCCTAGTACTCCCATCCACTTTTAAAGCCAATGTGTACCAGTAGTGACACAGCCCTGGAGGGAGCCAACCACCATAGTAACCAAGGAAGCTCCGGTTCTGATGGCTCCACCAATGGATTCTCCTACGTCTCCCTGGGGGATATTTGCTCTTCACTATGCACATTCACCCCTCTTATTGGGACTGTCTGTTCTGAGATGTGGATACACAAGAGGAAGATGCTATCCTAGCAAGGCAGAGTCATTCTTCTATCCCACCTGCCATCCTTGGGGCACAATCATTGGTACCAGAGGTAAGGGATCCAGCTTTCTCAGTTGATGAGTCTGAGGCCCCACAGGAGCTGCTGCGGCATTGGATGGAGGTGGCACTAGACAGGAGCCCCAGAAGATTAGGGTTCCAGTCTCTGACCAGATATGATTGGCCAAGAGACAGGTGGTCCTCCTCAGCCAGTTGGCAATATTGGGGACCGTGGGAACCCTACCGTAGACACCCAGGATTGGTACAGGAGACCTATTTGCCATCCTGTGGACACCCACAATCGTCCCCACTGGAATATTCAGAAGGGGAAGGTGAGCTATTCTGGGAGCGATCTTGTCATCTTCAGGGGATAAGGTGGTTACTCCATCTTCTCCGTCTCCGTTGGATGACTTTAAAAATATCAAGAGCTTATGCACAGGGTGCCTGCAAAGCTAGAGATTCAACTTGAGAAAGACCAGGAACCTCAGCACAATTTAGTAGACATTCTGCAGCTTTCTGGTCCCAGTCTCCCAATCAAGTGGCCCTCTCCATCAATGAGGATATCATGGATCTTGTAAGGATGGTTTGGCATACTCCTGCTTCTTGTGCTCCCACCATAAGAGAGCCAAGATGCACTACTTTGTCCCATTTGGCGACAGGAGGGCGGGTATGAGTTTTTGTTCTCTCAACCACTGCCTAACTCTTTAGTGGTGCAGATGGCTACAGCATGATCCAAGCAACAACATCGCAGGCTACTCCCTCTGATAATAGACACAAGCAACTCGACCTTCTAGGGAGAAAGGCTTTCTCTTCCACCTCCCTCCAATTCAGGATCTCAAATTATTCAGGTCCTCTTGGCCAAATATTATTTTATTAATTATAACCAGATTTTTCAAATTTAAGGACAAGCTCCCTGAGGAGGATAGGACCCACTTGAAGGCCTTTGTGGATGAGAGCAGATTGGTGGTCAAAACTTCCCTCCAAGCTGTGGTGGATGTGGCAGATAATGCATCTAGGGGAATGGCTACGGTCACTGTTACGAGGAGACACTCGGGGTTGCAATCCTTAGGTTTTCCTAGAGAGGTGCAGAGTACCATACCAGATCTGCCTTTCGATATTATCAACCTATTCCATGAGAAGACAGATGAGTCTCTCCACTCCCTTAAAAACTTGAGGACAGCACTTTGCTCACTCGGCATTTATACCCCTGCCCCTATGAGAGAACACTATAAATGAGTATAGGGCAAGACCACCTCCTCAGCTGTTTTACTACCAATGTCCTTAGAAGCCACCAGGCAAGAGACAGTGGGTGTGCAGTGTGCCTCAGGTGGCACGTGACCAGGATTCATAGTTTCATAGATACTAAGGTCAGAAGGGACCATTATGATCATTTAGTACACTGGTTGGATCATTTGCTTCCCAAGCCTGGGCCAGGTACTGACAGGGAGCGTGATATGAATGCTGATCCATGACCCCCAGAGTGAGTTTATGGATCTAGAAATCCAGTCTCTGCAACATTCCCCACCACACTGTACTCTAACCCCAAGCAAAGAGTTTCTTTTGAAGGGAGTGTCAAGACCCGGGTCCCTTTACTGATGCTGCCTCATTCCTTTCCTCTGATATTTGGAGGCTGCCTTACCCAATTTGCCAAAAACTGGAAGGCCCTAACTGCAGACAAATGAGTATTAGAGATTTATTCATGACAACTCTCTGATAGTTTCTGGTAACTCCTATCCACAAACCCCCTTCTGGGTTCCTTTTCAGGGACCACTCTCATGAGGAGATTCTATGACAACAGGTGAACTTTCTTCTCCTCGGGGGAGCCATAAAAAGAGTTTCACCTCTACATCAAGGGAAGGGGTTCTATTCCCCTTACTTCTTGGTCCCCCAAAAGAATGAGGGATGGAGGCCAATTTTCGATCTGACAGCTGAACAGGTTTATTCAAAAACTAAAATTCCGTATGATATCCCTGGCTTCAATAATTCCCTCTTTAGAGGCGGGCACGTGGTTTGTGTCTGTCAACATGAAAGATGTATAATTTAACTTTCACATCCGCTCAGCCCACAGGAGGTTTCTCTTTGATCAGGAGCATTACCAATTCAGAGCTCTTTCCCTCGGTCTAGCTACAGCACCCAGGGTCTCTGTGAAGGTTTTTTCAGTAGTGGCAGCATGGGTGAGAAGAGAGTGATTTACAGTCTTTCATCACAGTAACTCCCGAGGCAACAATATTTACTAATGTCTCCCTCTTGGGTTGGGGCTCTCACATGGGCGACTGGACCCCACGGGAGTCCAGAATGGATATCAATTTGCTAGAATTCACAGCGATTTATCAAGCTTGTGATGCCTTCCTACCACTCATCTGACCCAGATATGTCCAAATAATATCTGACAGTAAGCCACGCTATTCAGTATAAACAAGCAGGAGGGAGCAAGATCTCTCCATTTATGCATACAGGCAGTCACCTTCTGGAATTGGTGCATCAGCCATTACGTAACTCTATCAGCATTATATTTACCAAGAGTGCTAAACTCCCTGGTGCAGTGGTTTTCAAACTGTGGGTCGTGGAATGTAAGACACTGGGTCATGGAGGCTCTGGTCAGCACCGCCAACCAGGCCATTCAAAGTCCCATTGGTGGTGCTGCCCGGCTAAGGCAGGCTACCTGTTCTGACACTGTGCTGCACCCCAGGAGTGGCCAGCAGCAGGTCTGGCTCCTAAGCGGGGGGAGGCCCTGGGGCTCTGTGCGCTGCCCCCACCCTGAGCACCAGCTCTGCACTCCCACTAGCCGGGAGCTGGCGGGGGGGTGGGAGGGCCCGTGGTCAGGAGCTGTTTGCACACCTCCGCCTAGGAGCCAGGGCCCAGCATGGTCCACGGTGCCAGGACCGGCAGGAAGCCTGCCTTAGCATTCCCGCTGCGCCACTGACCAGGAGCCGCCTGAGGTAAGCCCATGCCCCAACCCCGTGCCCCAATCCTCTGCCCCAGCCCTGAGCCCCCCTCCGCGCAACCCAGAGCCCCTTCCTGCACCCCAAACCCCTCATCCCCAGCCCCACCCCAGAGCCTGCACCCCCAGCCGAGAGTCCTGACCCCCTCACACACCCTAACCCCCAGTCTCAGCCCAGAGCTCCCTCCCACAGCCCCGACCTCTCATCCCGAGCTCTGTTGGATCACGGGCACCAACAATTTTCTTCAACTGTGTCTCCAGAAAAAACGTTTGAAAACCACCACCCTAGCGAACTGCCTGGGGCAGACATTTTTCTGGAAATCATGAATGTGAGATCCACAATTCAATTTTCAATGATATCGTCACCCAGTGGGGAATGCTGGCTGGGAACCTTTTTACCTTGCAGGAGAACAGGAATATTCCTTGGTAAATATCCAAAGCAGCTATGAGCAAGAGATTGATGAGAGATGCCCTGCTGGTGTGTCAGAGGAGTCGACTTGGGTATGCTTTTCCTCCCATCCCATTGATACTACAAGTTCTATGGAAGATCCACCAAGACAGAGCTTGAATCATCCTGATTGTACCCAGCTGGCTGAGACAGTTCTTCTTCACAGATCTGCTGAAGCACTCAGTTCACGCACCCATGAATTTCCCCATGTTGCCAGACCTTCTAGCACAGCTATGGGGTAGGTTCAAGCACCCAAGTCCAGGACTGTTGCAACTCAGAGTGTGGCATTTGGATGGCTGTCAGAAACAGAGTACTTGTGTTCTAAAAGGGTGTAGTCCATCCTTAACTAAAGCAGAAAAGACTCTATGAGAAGCTGTTAGACAACAAAATGGAGGCATTTCTCAATTTGCCTCCAGAATCAGCTGGGATCCCTGCTATCTTAGAGTACCAATTTATGCTTAAGTCTTACGCTCAGTTATCTGCGAGTGCACCCAGAAGCAATCAGCAACTTTCCATCCTCTGGTGAATAGCCATACCATATTCAGGTTTCAGAGTAACAGCCGTGTTAGTCTGTATTCGCAAAAGGAAAAGGAGTACTTGTGGCACCTTAGAGACTAACCAATTTATTTGAGCATGAGCTTTTGTGAGCTACAGCTCTCTTCGTCGGATGCATACCGTGGAAACTGCAGCAGACTTTATATACACACAGAGATCATGAAACAACACCTCCTCCCACCCCACTCTCCTGCTGGTAATAGCTTATCTAAAGTGATCATCAAGTTGGGCCATTTCCAGCACAAATCCAGGTTTTCTCACCCTCCACCCCCCCACACACAAACTCACTCTCCTGCTGGTAATAGCCCATCCAAAGTGACAACTCTCTACACAGTGTGCATGATAATCAAGCTGGGCCATTTCCTGCACAAATCCAGGTTCTCTCACCCCCCTCCAAAAAACACACACACAAACTCACTCTCCTGCTGGTAATAGCTCATCCAAAGTGACCACTCTCCCTACAATGTGCATGGTAATCAAGGTGGGCCATGTCCAGCACAAATTCAGGCTTTCTCACCCCCCCCCCTTTTCCCGGGGACGGACGGACACACACACACACACACAGAAACTCACTCTCCTGCTGGCAATAGCTCATCCAAACTGACCACTCTCCAAGTTTAAATCCAAGTTTAACCAGAACGTCTGGGGGCGGCGGGGAAACAAGGGGAAATAGGCTACCTTGCATAATGACTTAGCCACTCCCAGTCTCTTTTTAAGCCTAAATTAATAGTATCCAATTTGCAAATGAATTCCAATTCAGCAGTTTCTCGCTGGAGTCTGGGTTTGAAGTTTTTTTGTTTTAAGATAGCGACCTTCATGTCTGTAATCGCATGACCAGAGAGATTGAAGTGTTCTCCGACTGGTTTATGAATGTTGTAATTCTTGACATCTGATTTGTGTCCATTTATTCTTTTACGTAGAGACTGTCCAGTTTGACCAATGTAAATGGCAGAGGGGCATTGCTGGCACATGATGGCATATATCACATTGGTGGATGTGCAGGTGAACGATATATGCCATCATGTGCCAGCAATGCCCCTCTGCCATTTACATTGGTCAAACTGGACAGTCTCTACGTAAAAGAATAAATGGACACAAATCAGATGTCAAGAATTACAACATTCATAAACCAGTCGGAGAACACTTCAATCTCTCTGGTCACGCGATTACAGACATGAAGGTCGCTATCTTAAAACAAAAAAACTTCAAACCCAGACTCCAGCGAGAAACTGCTGAATTGGAATTCATTTGCAAAGTGGTCAGTTTGGATGAGCTATTGCCAGCAGGAGAGTGAGTTTGTGTGTGTGTGTCCCTGGCAAAAGGGGGGGGGGTGAGAGAGCCTGGATTTGTGCTGGACATGGCCCACCTTGATTACCATGCACATTGTAGGGAGAGTGGTCACTTTGGATGAGCTATTACTAGCAGGAGAGTGAGTTGATGTGTGTATGGGGGTGGGGGAATGAGAAAACCTGGATTTGTGCTGGAAATGGCCCAACTTGATGATCACTTTAGATAAGCTATTACCAGCAGGAGAGTGGGGTGGGAGGAGGTATTGTTTCATGATCTCTGTGTGTATATAAAGTCTGCTGCAGTTTCCACGGTATGCATCCGATGAAGTGAGCTGTAGCTCACAAAAGCTCATGCTCAAATAAATTGGTTAGTCTCTAAGGTGCCACAAGTACTCCTTTTCTTCATACCATATTCAATCATCATGTCACAACTAGATTTCTAAATGGGATTGTCAAATCCTTTTTACCATTGGTGAAGTTTGCATCTCAGTGGGACCTCAGTTTTGTTTTATCGTCACTCACTAAACTCCCCTTTGAGTCTCTAGGTATATGCTCTATGGCCTGTCTTTCCATGAAGTTGGCCTTTCTAGTAGCCATAATGTCAGCCAGAAGAGTAAGCAAGCTGGGAATGCTCATGGCAGACCCACTGTATATTACCATCTGTAAAAAAAAGTCTCATTACACCCCACCCTAGATTAATTCCTAAAGTAGTTTCAGAGTTTCATATTAACTCAGATAAGTCACCTACTAGGTTTTTTTTCCACAACCCCATGCCTCTTATGAAGAGAGATGGCTGCATTCTCTGGATGTTCGAAGGGCTTTGGCCTTTTATGTGCAAAGAACAAAGGATCTTAGAAAGACACCTAAACTGCTTGTTTACAAAGCAGAATGCTCGAGAGGTCAAATTGTATTGACACAGACACTTTCAAAATGGATCTCAGGTTGTATTACCCTTTGTTACAAACTACTTTATATTCCCATTCCAGAGGGGATGTGGGCTTACTTCAGCTGCGGGCCAGTGGACTCTGCTTACAAAATATTCCAGACTCAAGCGCATAGTATGCAAATGTATCCCAAATGAGAAATGCAAATTGGGACCACATACCTCGAAGAACCTCCAGTAGCAGGTAAGTAACCTCTATTACAACACTCCTGCTAATACATCCCAGAATGATGCTCACTTTTTTTTCTGCATTATTGACTCATATCTAGTAATGTCACGTTGCTGATTATACTCCTAAAGAATATTTCATAATAAAAATGAAACAGTTGAACATAGGAGATATTTCTAAGGTCTACAGAACACTGGATCTATAGCAATTACAGCAAATGGTGGATGACTCTACCCTTATTACTTTCCCGTCATCACAGTAACAATACCAGTTTCACTTGAGGATAGAGGCCATGTGCAGATAATGATTTGTGATTCTCAGGTCTGTAGAGCATCAAGTTACACCAAAACCATTTTTAAAAACCATTTGAGTTTTGGCACAGTCTGCTTCACCCTCTTTGTGTGGAATGAGTATTTTATTTTCCTTGGGCGCATTTTTGTGCTCAAAAGCTACAAAGGTTTCTATGGAAGAATTGCTTTCATAGTCTTAAAGGATTATGATCAAATCAACTAGAAATCCAATCAAGTTGCCAGAGGTCTGAATGGTAATGTTAGTTTTTCTTTGATTAAACAGGGTGATGAAATCTTGAAGAGCTTTAGTTTGGTCTGACATCAGATTCAGTGTAGGAGTTACAAATGATTTGGAAATAGAGATAGGCAGCCTTTGCACAAAGAGGTTATAATCTTCAAGTTTCCCATTCATGCACAATTGGATATGACTCATGTAAGATATGGGTTATACACACTTGGTTAAGTATCCTAAACAGTACAGTGTGTATTTGCGATCTCTGTTGTTGTTTCTCAGCAATCTCTGCTTCCCTCCAGAACTTCCACTGTGTTCATAGGCTGCTTGTTTTGTTTTGGGTGTCCTCGGATCAGAGTGAAATGGACTAGGGTTACAACCGCTGAAGAGACTTCAGGAATCAGGAGCCTAGTCCACTTCACTCAGCTGCTGGCACACTTAGAAGCAAGAGGGCCCAATACAGTCACTGGAAAGGGGTTGGGGGATGAAGGACACAGCATGGGAACAACCAGTGGTGCAAGTAGAAATCATTTCTTGCCGGTACTGCACTCATGGGAAGGACACAAGGCAGGGGGGGCACGTGACCTCCCCACGTGACCCTCCATGTGACTCCTCCCTGCCTGAGCCTGGGGCCCACATGCTCTCCCCGTCCCCTCCAACGCCCCTCTTTGTATATATAAACATCAACATGCTTAACTACTCACTTTCCCCCAAAATATGTAGTATTCAGTCTGTTTATATGGAATATGGGAGTTTGGTGAGGAGACATTTCAGCATATGTAAGACTTATTAAAAGACAAATTTTAAGTAGTACTGTATCCTAACTGGTTTATGGTATTGTACCCAAACATTGCATTTCAATGGGGGATTCCACTTCCTTTATGGAAACATACTCCTGAAATTCTTACCAGTCCACAAAAATGGTCCATAGTCATGCAAATAGTCCCACTGTCTTCAATGGGATTGATCATTGGGGTTTACAGGATTAGGTTCCAAGTTTGTAAATTGTTCTGGACAAAAGTGACAATGCCTGAGCTGTCAGAAGAACTTTCATTCGAATAAAGCTGGGCAGCTGTGTGATAAGGCTTAGCTCCGTTGCTAAGATGAAGAACATATTTTCAGCAAAATTCTTGGCAGATTCCTGAGGCAGCTGGTTTAAGGCCATTAGCATTATAGTCTTTACTTATAGTTCTCTCACCCACAAAACTGGAAAGTTAGGCTCTTAAACAAAGCCTTTGTTTAAGTTTGTTAGCATATGTATTGTTCTGTTAAAGCCATATAAAGAATGAATGCCCTCCCTAGCCATGTTCTGCTCCTTTAAGGAGCAGACCGCAGCTCCACCCACCCCCTCCAGAGGGGTGGGGGCTAGCTCCAAGTCTTTCCGGTACTCCATACTCGCTAGCAGAGTACAGACTCTCTATTAAGAACTACACATGTGCTACAGTTCACCTTTTAAACTTTGGCCATTTTTGGTGTAGCCCTCTTCAAACAATATATATTTAGCAAAAAACATATGAGTCCAAAAGTTGAATATTTTGGAAACTTTGCATGTATAAACACTGAGTTATAATGGAAACTGAAGCTACCTTAACTCTTGTGATAGCTACTGTTATTAGTTGTAAATCCCAGGCTGTCATACCATATTGCCCAACTGCATCAATATGAGAAAAATAGCACATGCTATAGTTGTCTTCTTTTGTCGTGTGATTGTTGTATAACTATTCCAATTGCTTTAAAAATCAGAAGGCATTGCAGGAGGAAGGAGAACCAAAGATTTAATAGGTAAGGTGTAAAATAGAATATTCTTTACTAAATTACATCTCCACATTCCATAAACATCTCAAAGTATATATTATATATATTTTAAGTTATCTATTTTTGTTTGTTTTAAAGAAGGGTTTGCTTTTTTGTTTGCTTTTTTTAAAAAAGAAGAAATCAAGGAGAGAAAATAAAACATTCAGACAAGTTGAAGGTAATGTGAAGCCTTCAGCATTTTTCATGCATATAGCCTGAGGCTTCATGTAGTTGCTCAGTTTCACCTTTCACCTGAATCTGAAAATATTTCTGGCTTAATCTGTGAAAATTCCCTAGTGAATGGTTTGCTTTAATTGACTACATTTGGTGCTTTATATTTTAAATTGAAGAGCAGTAATATTTTAAAATGGTTATTTTAAGTGATAGTGGAGGGGGGTTAAGTTGGGTAGATGCTACAGTATTTGTTGTCCTGACAAAGTAAAAAAACAAACAAATAAACAAAAAAAAAAAACCTGAAAGACCATATTATAACTTGAGTCTCTTTATCACTGTAATTTTTTCTGTCTATAACAAAACTTGTTTAGAAATGTACAGGGAAGTTAATGTACTTGTAAGTGTGACCAGATGTTCCAGATTGCCTGAAACTATCTCAGAATTGGGTTCACTGTCCTAAAGGATTGTCAGCTGGATGCCCTAAAGGGTTACTTGTCAAGAATGACAGGCCCAAAATTGAACCCACCTTGAGAGATTATTTTTTTCTTCTAATTGTCCTTCCTGGTTCCAGAAAATGTTCACTCCCAAATATCACAGTTGCAACACTGACCTCAACAAGTATCCAGCTTTTCTACTGGAGATCCAACAGCAGACCTACAGTACTGGGTTTCTTCGTAATCGCGAAATGCTCAAAGAGCAATATGATTGCATATTTCAATGTCCTGTTGGCTCCCATCAAAGGAGTGAACAGGTGGTGCAGAGTTATAGTGTGCTGTGGTATTCATACAGTGTTTTGCCATCCAAAGGATACAACTGTTTGTTTAATTTGGGTCTTCTGACCTAGAAAGTAGTTGTCCTCAGTTTTGAAGTTTAATGTAGGGAATAGTACCTTCTCAGTTTTCCCCCGATGTCTCTTAGCTTAAGCTTCAAAAAGGTCCCTGGAATTTGCATTAATTTTTAAGGAATTCTACTGCAGGAAAGTTCATATTATTCTTAGCAGATTGTTGCTCAGAAAGCATCTGATTGATGTACATTTAGAAAAGATTAGAGAATTGGATGAGTAGGCCCAAGAAAAAACCTTTGAAAAACATCAGAAGATAAGAATATCTGTTTCCTCAGAAGGTCATTTGTACTTAGCAGTTACAAAACCACTTGTTCCTCCAAACACTTCTTCAATTTACATTAAAATAAAAGTGGAAATTGTTTTTTTCTTATCTCTGGCAATTTTGGTACTGTCTTTAGTGTCACATTCTGAATGTGTCCAGTTAGCAAAGATAGCAGTGACCAAAGAGAAAATATGGAATAAATTACTTTCCACCTTGTCAATTTTTGGATAAGCAATGGGAGTTTGCCATTGATTTAAATGGAGCCAGGAATTTTTGGCTTAGTTTTTACAGCAGAATGAGTAGATGACATCACATGGCTTTAAAGCATGACAACTGACTACATGTAAAAGGCCCCATACAAAATAATGGCATAGGAGCCCTAGAACAATCAGGGAGGGACATGCTGTTTCAGCCAAGCGATAACAGTTTTCTTTTTTTTCTGGAACTTCTTCAGTGTACGACATCAGTGATCAATGAAAGTAAAAGAGGACACAGTAGCAGTATCTTGTTCAGTACAAACTATCCCTAGGTCGTCAACTGATTGAACTAATTATTGTCACCAAGGTTTCAGCTGAACCCAATGAGACTGAAGAGAAGCATCAGGGGAATAAAGGGGGAAGACTGCTTTAATCTGTGCTTTTTTGTGTTTTATTTTATATTTTTCCTAAACTTTCAAAATGAAAATGCTGAGCTATCCTTGTAGGAAGTCTCTGTTCTCCCAATACCTGCATCCTGTCAGTTTGGTCTTTTTTGTTGGTTGTTTATTTCAGAGTTGTTAATTTCATTGACATCTGTGATTAATCAAGATTTAAAGATGCTGACATCTGAAGTTGATCCTTGTCCATTTCAGCTGACTTAACTAAAATCAGTTTACAATTTTATTTTTTTATTTATTTATTTTGCTCTTCAACTTCTATCCAATGGTCAACAATGCATGACCATTACACACAATGTTATTTTCTATTTTAAAAAAAGGGGTGGAGAAAAATGAAGCAAGAAAAATTAACAATAAAACTTTCCAGTTATTTGGAAAACATGGTACATTCATAGATACAAATAACAGTAAATTGGGACATGTCCTTCAGATAATGTTTCCTCTTTTGTGATATATTGCATCCTGCTATTATGGTTTGTGTGCCGTGCCATACCACACAGTAAAATACATGGTACTCTATCTACCACCATGGTTGATTAATAGAGGACGTTAATTTGAAGGAGCACAACTGGATTGCATTGAATGGTCTTAATGTATTTCCTTCATTTAGCCTGCTAACTGTTAACTTATGATGATCTGATCCCTGGTCTTCTGATGCAAATTGGAATTATTAAATATTGTCACTTCAAAATTGTGTCTAAAGGGGATTCAATTTAAATCCCTGGCTAAATAATGAAGGCAGGACATTCCATAAGAGGAAGAGATGGAGAAAGCATAATAAGCATCCCAAAATTCTACCTACAATACTTGATTATTTGGTTGTATTTTAGAATACTAATATATAAAAAACTGGACAAAATATTTAACGTAAGATTGCTACTGTGTATGTATACCAAGGAATGTTAGTTTTATTTTCAAAATAAAATATTTTAAAATAAAATGTGAAAATGATTAGTAATGGGAAGCTTGATAAATATTCAAATACAGTAGTAGTTCATGCTCTTTTAAACAAACGTAAATTAGTAAAATATCATCATAGAAGGTTCTAAAAGCAAGCTTAACTTTGCCTCTCATAGCCACTTACTGTCCATCTAACAAGGTTTTGTTTAGTACAGCTGCATCTGTAGAAATGTTTGAAATTGTTGATTACAAATGAAATTGTAATACCTGCTTTCAGACATTTTGCTTTCTTTCTCACTTGTGTGGTAAATAAATAATATAATAGCCTAGATCTGAATTCTGAAACCTATTTGTGTAGAGTGGATTGGCTAAAGATGGGCAAAAGGTCTGTTGGAAGATGTTCTGCTTAACTTTCATTTATTTCTCTCACTGTCGTCTTGGTTAAATAAACCTGGTTTTACTGACGATATTTTTTTAACTGGCTGTTACATCAGGATGAATACATAAGCCAGTCTCTGAAGGATGACCAGACCTGGGGTTCGGATGAACCTGGATGCACGCAAAGGCCATCTCCTGAAGGTGCTTCAAGCATCTGGCTGTGTCACTTAGGACATGGAGGAAATAGAAAGAATTTAGCGGGAGGAGAGCAGATGCTGAGCCCCTAAATTAGAGATTAAAGATCATGAGTTCACATGAATTTTCAGCATGTGATCTGGTGGTGGTAGTAGGGTTTCTGATTAGTTTATTTGTTTTTGGCATTACTGTAATTTGTTAATAAGAAATTTCCAGGTTTGATTTGAAGATCAGCGTAAATGGGAACATAATGTCAATTATGCATAGTTTGGTGGGAGGCTTCTTATAGTTTTAATATAATTTAATTTCCCATTTGGCACTTGTTTTAACTTTTTCTACAAGATAATAATACAAGAAAGATACCAAAAAGTTGTATCTTCCCAGTAAAGTATTCTATGGCTGAATCAATGTAATACTTGCACTGTTACTTGAATATGGTAGTACATTGTAAATAATCACCCAGTGTTAACTGATTCATATAAAAATGGATTTTGTTGATCTGGATCTTTTGTAAAACATCCTGAAGGAAAAATAAGAGTGGTAAAAATTTCTGTTAGCATAATTTTTTCCACTGTTACAGTGTCAGGAGCACAAACTAATTTACAGCTGCACTTGGATACACAGCACACTTTTTAAAAAAAAAAGTGTAGCTGTTTTTTCCTAATGTATTCTTTTTGGACCCTACCTGGATTCTTGGGTGTGGAGTCTAGTATGCTAACCAGTTATTAAAAAACAAATAAAGTAACCTATACAAATAAGGTAGCTATACATAGATAGCTATGATCTAGCACAGTGGTTTTCAAACTTTTTTTTTCGCGGACCACTTAATGATCTTTCCAAACGTTGTTTGTACTGTTAGCTAAATATTGTAAGGCACTTTGGATAAAAGTGCTGTATAAAAAAAACTTAATAATAATTAACTTGTTTTGTTCTACAAATAAAAGAACACAATTCACATTTTAATATCAGTAGTCTTATCTTTCTAATGCGATGGATGTGACCTCTCTCCCCTGCCGTAGCAGCCCCCGAGCTGGGGCTGGGAAGGAGGGGGGTCTCTCCCACTGTGGTAGCCACCGAGCTGGGCTGGGGAAGGAAGGGAGTCTCTCCCTCTCTCCCCCGTCATGGCAACCCCTGATCTGGGGCTGGGAATGAGGGGTGTCTCCCCTGCCGCAACAGCCACCAAGCAGGGCTGGAAAGGAATGGGGTCTCTCCCTCTCTGCTCCACCCCGTCACAGAAACCCCTGAGCTGGGGCTGGGAAGGAGGGCCGTATCTCCCCAGTAACTAGCTCTGGAGTTGGGGAAAGTTGCTTGTTTCTCTGGCTGCCGCAGCCTTGCACATCCCAAATTCCCCCCACCCCCTCTTCTCACCCCACTGCCCCCTCGCACCTACCCCCTATTCCTCACAAGGCCACCACCTCACCTTACATGTGCGTCTTCTCCAGGGTCCAGGCACCTAATTAGTGGAGCCACACCTGCACGGCTCCTCTAATGAGGTGGGTGGCCCTTCATTATCTCATGTGCAGCCGCCCAGGCACGCACCTTAGAGGAAACTACTCGCGGACCACCTGAATGGAGCTTGGGGACCACTGGTGGTCAACGGACCACAGTTTGAGAACCTCTGATCTAGCAGTATCAGGCTCCCTTAGAACTAGTAAAGTCAAAATGCAAGGTGGGGGGTGGAATCATACCATAACATCTACCCTAGGGGAATTTGGGAGAGAACCCTGAAGAGGTAACCTTTCCACAACAAATACAATGAAGAGTCCTCATGGCACCTTAGAGACTAAAATTTATTAGTTAGTCTCTAAGGTGCCAAAAGGACTTCTTGTTGTTTTTACTGATACAGACTAACATGCTGCTACTCTGAAACCTTTCCACAACAGTGCTTTTCCTTAGCCAACTGACTCTATTGAAAACTGAGTACACATAGCCTCTGACTGCTGAGCTGAAACAGATGCCATGGGATTGAAGAAAATAAGCCACTTGAAGAGGTCACAAATTGGGGAAAATTAGGCCTTTGATAGGTAGGACATATGGGATAGGGGCAGACCTAAAAACTGCAAAGTCATTGGACGTATTTCTTTACAAGAAAAATGCTTCTACTTGTAAAATGCTATAGGTTATTTACATTAAATCTCATTTGAAGTAAAACTTCTGGTTATAACATAAGAAGCAGTTTAAATATCTGTTTTCTCACATTAGTGTAGTGGTGGCTTGGACTTCACATCCGTTTTCAGAATCAAAAGTTAATTTGTATTTATAATTGCATTTCAGTGAGAAAACAATATGACATTTTTCAGAGGAAGGGTGCTACTTTTTTTTTGTTAATGTAGGCATTTAAACGAACACAACTAGGCTTTTACATTAATTCTTCATTGATTTTAAAGGAGGAAGTTTACACTTCTGTTCATGCTTTTATTTCTGTTTAGAAATGTAACAAGAGAAAGGTCAATTCATTTGCATAGTAAAGGCTGTCTTCAAAAACAATGAAGCTATTAACTGACTGGCTGGATTCTGGAGAACACAGAAAAAAATCTGTGGAGAGGCACATCTACAGATTAACTGAGTTTCCAGATGGATGGATTAGTTGATTGACTGTTTGCTAATATAGACACTTTACTAACAGTAAGAGGAATTCCAGTTCCTCAAAATTTCTGGGCATGTGGCTACTTGTGGGGCATGAGGGCAGGAGGGGATGTATTGCAGGCAGGACTGTTGTTTTTATAGATGGCTGTAAATGGCATGTTGTAACAAAATGCTACAAACAAAATGTCAGATCTCTTAATATTGCATCATAAATGGTTGTGAGTGTTTGTATGGTGGGGGAATAATATAGGCACAAACAGCAAATATTGTCTACCTGATTGAGTATGCACATAGCAGCTGAAGTGAGAAAAAGCTTCCATTGCTCCTCTACAATCAAAATTGAGTTGTCATGCCCTCAGCCCTGTAATTATCCATTATCTAAAATGCCAAGGTGGGAATAAATGGGAGTTGATGGCAAAACTGTCACGTTTTTTGCTTTCTTTTTTGTAATTTTAAGACACAGTGACTGAAAGGTTAGTTTAGTGTATTGGTATTTGCAGAATGAAGCTAGAAAAATACAAGGACTGTATGTATCTTTCCAACACTATGAAGACCCATTTCTAGCCTAGGTAGGTCACAAGATATCTGAATTTAAATGGGTATTTGGCCTATGTGTGTACCAACATGGGCCTCAGGTAAGTATACATTTGGAGAAGATATTCCACTTTTTTTGGAGAAGTGGAGGAAATGTACTGCTGGCAAGTTTATTTTAACAAAAAAAAAGTCTGTTTTAAAGCTGCTCAGGGCCTGGTTATTCCTGGTGAAGAAGAATTAGTAGACAAAGTATAGATGGTCAGAGTTTTATTATAAATGCAACTTATCACATGAATATCACCACCCAGGAACTCACTCTTGCAAAATTTTTCAGGATTTTTCCTACCATTAACTTTTCAATTTCCTCTGCCTGTCATCCCTTCCATTTTCCTACTCTGTCCCTCAGTTTATCTTTTACTCCCTCCCTCTCTGTCTCAGCATCTCTCTGTGTCTGTCACTTACCTCAGGTTAGGAAACAGAATTGGGATTGTTAGAGAGACAAGATGGGTGAGGTATTAGCTTTTACTGGATTATATTCTGTCGGTAAAATAGACAAGCTTTCAAGTTTACAGAGAGCTCTTCTCCAGGTCTGGGAAGCTTACTCAGAGTATCATAGCTAAATTCAAGGAAGAAGGGATTGTTTAGCAAAAGGGATTTTTCAAGGGATCATTCAACATGAAAGTGCCTATGAAGATCCCTCCAGTCATAGGGAAGAAAGAAAGTTGGGTGGCGAGGCATCTTGGGGGATTGGAATGGGATTGTCAGTTTAATGTAAATTTTGGATTCTCTCCATTCCCCTCTGTGTCACAACCATTTTCTTTTTTCTCTCTCTTTCCATCTTTCCCAGGTATTTGCTCTTAGGTTTCCCATTCTGCCGACTTACCTCTTTAATTCACTTTTCCTCACCCCTTGTAGAGTGTTGCAGTGAAGAAACATTACATAGGAAGGAAAGGAAACATAACATGACATGGGAGGGCAAGAGTGGGAGAGAGAAGTGACCAGAAGGGGGAAGGTTTCTGGCTGAACAGTTGAATACACAGCACTTTTTTCTACCCATGGAAGCTCCCAAGATATTGGACCTTAAAAATCTCATTGTTATGCATAGTAAAGCTATATTAGGCATTTTCCCCAAGTGTTTTAATATTATTTTTCTTATTATGAGCATGTGGTGTAGTTGAATTCATGGTATTAAATAATCTGCCTTTATGGATCAAGATTAATTTAAAACTGTACCAATACTTTTGTTGTAAACTAAAATATTCATTTTTCCCTCTGTGAAATATTTAGCAAATACAGGCTATATGATAATGTGGTATAAGCATTTTATTGGCATGCTTTTGAGATTATCTGTTTAACACTCTCATGGCTTTGCCAGTTAGGATTAATGCAGCCATCCCAAACTCCTGCCAATAAAAACTTTATACCAAACAGTTGTATATACTGTTTATATTATGTATTATACAGAATTTTTTTTTACACATTTGGGAAGGGTTCCCAAACAACCTGAAACCACCCTGCCTTCACCCATCAACCAATAACCTCTCTGCATTCCTGGAGTTCAGTACGTTGCTCATCAGGAGGTTTGACATCTGAAAGGAGTCTCAAGCCAAGATGTGTGAATCCAAACCATGGCGTTCCTGGCTTGTGAAAGAGAGCCATGAGCAAGTGGTGCCACTCCTGTCCAATGTAGTGAACACCTCATTCAGAGAAGGAGTCACCCCTTTCTCCTTCAGCACACAATAATCTGACCGACACAGAAAAAAAAACACCCTGTATACATCAGCCAACTGCTGCCCAGAGTTGAACTTTCTGTTCCTGGCCAAGCTCAGAGAATCTACTCAAAGGACAACATCAGGCTCATCTAATTGGAGCTAATATACTAGGCCCACCACAATTTGTATAAAGATTGTCTGTGCAGGAGACAGAACTTTTACAGTGGGCCACCTCAAGAATTCTCTTTAGGGAGAGGATGGGAAAACAAACGTGACCGATGTTAGTCACAGCGCTTAATTAAACTACTAGAAAGTACTCAGATCCTGTGTTGATAAGAACCTTAATAGTGTACTTTTTGTAATTGGAAATATTTTTTTCATAATCCCTTCACCTTGCTTACCACATGCTCAATTGTACAGAATTCGAATGGAGACATAATCTAAAAATTATTGAAAATAGCAATTTTATATACAGAAAAGCTGTGATTGGCCTTTGATTGAATCTTGTTCATCCTGGACTTCTAGGCGTTTTTGTTTGTTTGTTTTCTGCGGGGAGGAGAGACTGGACATGGAGATTCTAATGGGTTTATTTTATTTTCTTCTTTGTCTCTCTCTCTTTTTAAAAATAGTGATTATTTGAAGATGCTAATAGTTTTGAAATGTAGAATAAGTTCTGTTAGAGTTGGATTAGTGGGGAGAGGGCAAATGAGTCTATTAGAATTGAATGATTAATTCTATTGTTGAGCAAGTTATTATATGGACATCACTTCCACGTGTGTACATAAACGTTATACATGTATCGTTTAGCCATGTATTGTTTATATACATACAGTAAAAGCTTTTTTTATCTGGCATATTGGAGGAATGGGGGGATGCGAGTAAGTGAAAAATGTTGGTTAGCTAAGAGGGAAAGAGTTTGGGTGTGGTAGGGGGTGTGAGGATGAGAACCGCAGCCAATGGGAGCTGCAGGGGCAGTGCTCGGGGCAGGGGCAGTGTGCAGAGCAGCCTGCCACAGGTCCGCCTAGGAGTAACCGGGACAGGTCACCGCTTGCGGGGAGTTGCCCGAGGTGAGCGCCCCCCCCCCCGTATCTGCCACCCCAAAACTCATCCTGAGGCCCCTCCTGCACCCAAACTCCCTCCAAGAGCCTGCACCCCTCCTCCCCCTGCACTCCAAACCCTTTGTGGCCATTCCTCTGCCTAGGAGCAGCAGGGATGTGTTTCCGCTTCCAAGGAGCCATGCAGAGCCAGGTAGGGAGCCTGCTGGCCCTGCACCAACCGGACAATAAACTGGACTCTCTATGAAGATTAGAAATGCCAGTTTATAGAGCTTTCTGGTTGGCAAACGGCTGGATAGCACATCTTTTACCGTATATACACTTGCATACATACTATTAATGTTAATTCCCCATAATATTGCTGAATGGGTTTTGCTGAATTGTCTAGATTTTGTGACAGTGAATACATGACATAGAATCATAGAATATCAGGGTTGGAAGGGACCTCAGGAGGTCATCTAGTCCAACCCCCTGCTCAAAGCAGGACCAATCCCCAATTAAATCATCCCAGCCAGGGCTTTGTCAAGCCTGACCTTAAAAACTTCTAAGGAAGGAGATTCCACCACCTCCCTAGGTAATGCATTCCAGTGCTTCACCACACTCTGAGTGAAAAAGTTTTTCCTAATGTCCAACCTAAATCTCCCCCACTGCAACTTGAGACCATTACTCCTTGTCCTGTCATCTTCTACCACTGAGAATAGTCTAGAACCATCCTCTTTGGAACCACCTCTCAGGTAGTTGAAAGCAGCTATCAAATCCCCCCTCATTCTTCTCTTCTGCAGACTAAACAATCCCAGTTCCCTCAGCCTCTCCTCATAAGTCATGTGTTCCAGACCCCTAATCATTTTTGTTGCCCTTCGCTGGACTCTCTCCAATTTATAAACATCCTTCTCGTAGTGTGGGGCCCAAAACTGGACACAGTACTCCAGATGAGGCCTCACCAATGTCAAATAGAGGGGAATGATCACGTCCCTCGATCTGCTGCCTATGCCCCTACTTATACATCCCAAAATGCCATTGGCCTTCTTGGCAACAAGGGCACACTGTTGACTCATATCCAGCTTCTCGTCCACTGTAACCCCTAGGTCTTTTTCCGCAGAACTGCTGCCTAGCCATTCGGTCCCTAGTCTGTAGCGGTGCATTGGATTCTTCCGTACTAAGTGCAGGACCCTGCACTTATCCTTGTTGAACCTCATCAGATTTCTTTTGGCCCAATCCTCCAATTTGTCTAGGTCCCTCTGTATCCTATCCCTACCTGCCACCGTATCTATCACTCCTCCTCGTTTAGTATCATCCGCAAATTTGCTGAGGGTGCAATCCACACCATCCTCCAGATCATTTATGAAGATATTGAACAAAACCGGCCCCAGGACTGACCCTTGGGGCACTCCACTTGATACCGGCTGCCAACTAGACATGGAGCCATTGACCACTACCCGTTGAGCCCGACAATCTAGCCAACTTTCTACCCATCTTATAGTGCATTCATCCAGCCCATACTTCTTTAACTGGCTGACAAGAATACTGTGGAAGACCGTGTCAAAACCTTTGCTAAAGTCAAGAAACAATACATCCACTGCTTTCCCTTCATCCACAGAACCAGTAATCTCATCACAGAAGGCAATTAGATTAGTCAGGCATGACCTTCCCTTAGTGAATCCATGCTGACTGTTCCTGATCACTTTCCTCTCATGTAAGTGCTTCAGGATAGATTCCTTGAGGACCTGCTCCATGATTTTTCCGGGGACTGAGGTGAGGCTGACTGGTCTGTAGTTCCCAGGATCCTCCTTCTTCCCTTTTTTAAAGATTGGCACTACAATAGCCTTTTTCCAGTTGTCCGGGACTTCCCCCGTTCGCCACGAGTTTTCAAAGATAATGGCCAATGGCTCTGCAATCACAGCCGCCAATTCCTTTAGCACTCTCGGATGCAACGCATCCGGCCCCATGGACTTGTGCACGTCCAGCTTTTCTAAATAGTCCCTAACCACCTCTTTCTCCACAGAGGGCTGGCCACCTACTGCCCATGCTGCGTTGCCCAGCGCAGCAGTCTGGGAGCTGACCTTGTTCGTGAAGACAGAGGCAAAAAAAGCATTGAGTACATTAGCTTTTTCCACATCCTCTGTCACTAGGTTGCCTCCCTCATTCAGTAAGGGGCCCACACTTTCCTTGACTTTCTTCTTGTTGCCAACATACCTTCTTGTTACTCTTAACATCTCTTGCTAGCTGCAGCTCCAGGTGTGATTTGGCCCTCCTGATTTCATTCCTACATGCCCGAGCAATATTTTTATACTCTTCCCTGGTCATTTGTCCAATCTTCCACTTCTTGTAAGCTTCTTTTTTATGTTTAAGATCCGCAAGGATTTCACTGTTAAGCTAAGGTGGTCGCCTGCCATATTTACTATTCTTTCGACACATCGGGATGGTTTGTCCCTGTAACCTCAATAGGGATTCCTTGAAATACAGCCAGCTCTCCTGGATTCCTTTCCCCCTCATGTTATTCCCCCAGGGGATCCTACCCATCAGTTCCCTGAGGGAGTCGAAGTCTGGGAGTCATCAGAAAAGTGTGTCTAGAGAACTCATTTTTTCCTCCTCTGTTCAGTAGTGCATAGTATAAACAATTCCCCTGTGTTTCATTTATCATTTTGGAGTACATTTCTTAGAATGATAGAATCATAGACTATCATTGAGGGTTGGAAGGGACCTCAGGAGGTGAGCTAGTCCAACCTCCTGCTCAAAGCAATGAATCCCCAATGAAATCATCCCAGCCAGGGCTTAAAAACCTCTAAGGAAGGAGATTCCACCACTTCCCTAGGTAACCCATTCCAGTGCTTCACCACACTCTGAGTGAAAAAGTTTTTCCTAATGTCCAACCTAAATCTCCCCCACTGAAACTTGAGACCATTACTCCTCATTCTGTCATCTGCTACCACTGAGAACAGTCTAGATCCATCCTCTTTGGAACCCCATTTCAGGTAGTTGAAAGCAGCTATTAAATCCCCCCTCATTCTTCTCTTCTGCAGACTAAATAATCCCAGTTCCCTCAGTGTCGCCTCACAAGTCATGTGCTCCAGCTCCCTAATCATTTTTGTTGCCCTTCGCTGGAGTCTTTCCAGTTTTTCCACATCCTTCTGGTAGTGTGGGGCCCAAAACTGAACACAGTTCTCCAGATGAGGCTTCACTAATGCCAAATAGAGGGGAATGATCATGTCCCTTGATCTGCTGGCAGTGCCCCTACTTATACAGCCCATAATGCCATTAGCCTTCTTGGCAACAAGGGCACACTGTTGACTCATATCCAGCTTCTCGTCCACTGTAACCCCTAGGTCCTTTTCTGCAGAACTGCTGCCTAGCCATTCGGTCCCTAGTCTGTAGCGGTGCATGGGATTCTTCCGTCCTTTTAAGTGCAGAACTCTGTTGAACCTTGTTGAACCTCTGTTGAACCTCATCAGATTTCTTTTGGCCCAATCCTCTAATTTGTCTAGGGCCCTCTGTATCCTATCCCTACCTTCCAGCGTATCTACCACCCCTCCCAGTTTCGTGTCATCCACGCCATCCTCCAGATCATTAATGAAGATATTGAACAAAACTGGCCCCAGGACCTACCCTTGGGCACTCTGCTTGATACCGGCTGCCAACTAGACATGGAGCCATTGATCACTACTCTCTAAACCCAATGATCTAACCAGCTTTCTATCCACCTTATAGTCGATTCATCCAGCCCATACTTCTTTTACTTGCTGGCAAGAATACTGTGGGAGACCATATCTAAAGCTTTGCTAAAGTCAAGGAATAACACGTCCACTGCTTTCCCCTCATCCACAGAGCCAGTTATCTCATCATAGAAGGCAGTTAGGTTAGTCAGGCATGACTTACCCTTGGTGAATCCATGCTGACTGACTCTTAATACTACGTTGGCCAAATTTTCTTCTGGAGTGAATGGGAAAAATCTCCATTGAAACTGATGAAACTGCAACCATTTATGCTAGAAATCTAATTTTTCTCTGATCTGCGTTTAAACCTTGGTGACTAACATCCTACAATTTGTATAGCTTCTTAGGATAATTTAGTAGGGGCTATATGAATATGTATCAAATTGCAGTATTGTAATCAAAATCTTAATAAGTCTCGGATTTAGCTATTTGAACAGGTAGGACTTGCATCAATCAATTTTGTGCAGCAATTTAGAAAATGTAAATATTGTAAATGTAAATAAATATTGTAAATGTAAATATTATTTTATTACTTAATTTGAATCTGTTAAGCGCATTGTAGCCTTGTTTTGCATCTTTGTTGGTTGGGAAGACTTGGCAAACCACATTATTCTGTCTTTTATTAGTTGAGTAAATCACGATAGGTCTAACAGTTAAAATGGAACATGGTTTAATGATGTCAGCACAACAACACATTTTGTCATGTTACTTTTCCTTCCGTCTATAAAAGTGAAGAAACTAGAAACTACTTGCCTTGTAATTCTTCTTCTTTGAGGATATCAGACCATTACTCTGGCCTTTTGTTCATGCTTATACCCACTATAGAAGATATGTTGCAGCTCTGCTACCCTGATTTTCCACTGATGTGAGGTCCTTCAGGGATTTTACACTGCCAGTATAAGTTAGAGCAGCCTTCCAGGCTTCTCTAATTCATGCTAATCAATTATGCAGAATCAAGGAACTGTATCCAGCTCATTGATGGCTGAAATACCTCCCTCCGTTCTAACTTGTGTAGCTAAGACAAGGGGAATTGAGTCTGGTAGCTTTGGAAAAAATCGGCATTTGATTCAAGAATAATTATCTGCTGTTACCTTGGTAAACACACTTTGATTTTTCTGTTGAGTAAAAATATTTCATGCTTAGAGTTTGTTTTGCCATGTGAGGTGTGACTTCAGCGTGTGCAGACAAACCATGGCTAGCTCAAATAACAATAGCAGTAAAGCCTCGACAGCAAGGGCTAGCCGCAAAAGTAAGTTCACAGGGTCCCTGGCAATCTTCCTCAGCCCATGGTGCTGCCCATACTGCTGTGGCTTTGCTGCTATTGTTATTCAAATTAGCTAGATCAAAGATAGCTCAGGTATGTCTACATGTGCTGTAATTACACCTCTGGTTGCAGTGGAGACAACCTTAATAAAAATTCCTTTCAAGAATGACTGAGGACAAATGAATCCTTATTATATTCAGTAAAACAACTTCATTATGATACAGCCTGTAGTACCATAAATAGGACATGAATATTAAAATACATGTTAATTTGTCTTTCAGGGGTTGAAAAGCTGATCCGCCATCTACACCAACACAATGTACCTATAGCTATTGCCACTAGCTCAGCTGGAGTGACATTTCAGATGAAAACAAGCAAACACAAAGACTTCTTTAATCTATTTCATCATATTGTGTTGGGAGATGACCCAGATGTGAAGAACAGCAAGCCACAGCCTGATGTGTTTTTAGTTTGTGCAAAGAGATTTCACCCTCCTCCTCCTCCAGAAAAGGTAGGGATTGAATTAGCTGAAAAGTCAGCAATAAACAATTCAGACTACATTTTGATTTTGTTTTAATTTGTTGTTTAATATGACAAGTTCTGAGATTGAAGCCCCTTATTTACATGGGCAGGAGTGGATCAATAAGTGAATAATGATGATTCATCATTGTAGTGCCTAGAGAGTTAGGTACTCAACAGTCATTTCACCATTTTAGGAATGTGCTCCATTGAGCAGAATGCCAACTGAGCTCGGCCACTTTTTTTTGGCAAATTAGCTCCATAATGACTCTTTTGATGTGCCTGTTTGGGACTTTGCTGGAGCAAAAATGAAAAAGAGACACAAATTTAGAAATATAATTTACAATTAAACATGAGAATAAAAAGAAGTAAGAATTAATTTTTTACTTTACAGTCCACTGGGATCACTTTTGTGTTCCTTGTGCTAAATTTATTATATTGCTTGAAACTTCTTTGTGTAATCCACTTGTGATACTATTTTACTGTAATTCTCTTACAATTTTTATGTATTTCAGAGTTCTGACTTTAAATCTAAATTGTATTCAGATATAGTGAGGAATCTAAACTGAAATAAGTCTGGTCATATCTTTGGTTAGCACATATGTGAATTGTGTTAGTAAATCATAATTGTTCATATTGCAATTTATTTAACTTATTGTTAGCTAATGTATAGACTGGAAAGACATTTGGACCTTGAACTTTCAAGGTGAACTGTGAAGCAAAAGGAACAGTAATATGGTTTGTTTTTATGATGACTGAAGCTGATGACTGAAGGTCTGTGTGTGTGTGTGTATAATAAAATCAATCTCATGTTTCTTTTATACACGTGGGAGAATGTGAATACCAGACCTTATTTCTCTCTCTTTGATAAACAACTGACAAGGAGTCCCCAACCTGTCCCCAAATATCTTGTTCATGCAAGTAGCTCTTGTGTGAGTAGTACACATTGGACAGTTGTTGCCTGCATAAGAACTACTTGTATGACTGAGTGTGTGCAGGAGTGGGTCTAAGCTTTGAACAATCTCAATAGCGATGTCACACAAGGCTGTAACCTCCATTTAGAACAAAAAGTGAGGAGCTGATAGTCCTGATATTTCATTTTTAAAGGTTCTTTATTAGAAAGGAAAAAGACAAATGTTTTACTGTTTGTATATCATAGTGCCTTTTTTTTCTTTTTTTTGCTTTTGCTTATCCTTAACTCAGAATTTGAAGTTGGCATCATGTGAAAGTAATCTTTCCAGGTAACTATTTATTAGATAAACAGAGATTTAAAATTTGTAATGTGGTGTATTGATATACAAAATATATGTGCAATATATTCTCTGACTACTTTAATAACTGAAATGTTCAGTGTGGTGGGGTTTTTTTTGTTTTGTTTTGTTTTTAAGATAAATGTGGCTAAAAGTTGTGTTGTGCAGTTATGAAAGTACCAGAAAGGAAGTACTGGAGGAATTTATTTGAGGCAAAGGGAATAAGAATATCTAGGAGGTTGTCTAGTAATGGCCAGGGGGCGGGCGTGGGGGAGAGCAAACATGAGCTTCTGTGATAGAAACAATCTTTGTGGAGGTTTAACAGTAGGATCAAGGGGGTCATGACCCCTAACCATTCTGAAACAATAATTGATAATTGTTTTTATTTATCCGCTGTGGAATAAAAGTTGTGAGAGGATCATGAAAAGCTCAGAAATAATAAAAATTCATCATAAAAAAGAGTTAGATATCACAGGTATTGTTTTTGTGTTCCAGATGTTGCACCTCAAATAAACTATTTTCCCATTTCACTGCAAACAACTAGAACTGGGCTTTTGCTTTGGTAACGGTTAACATATTTGAACACAGGATCGTCTAAATTATAGCCATGTTTTTGTTTTGTTTCAAACTTTAACTCTCCACGGTATTTTGAAATAGTCTGTTCTTTAACCTATTAGTGAAGGGAGTAGTGAAATCTGTCACTAAGGGTACATCTACATGGCAAAAAAAAAGCAACCCAAAATGTGAAAATGACTCTCAGAGCCTGTGTCAACTGACTCAGGCTCACACTAAGGGGCTAAAAATAGTCTTGTAGGTGCTCGGGCTTGAGCTGGAGCTTGGACTCCGAGACCCACCTTTCCTGCCAGGTGCCAGACCCCAAATGTCTATACTGCAATTTTTTAGCGCCACAGCCCAAACTCTGAGAGCTTGAGTCAGCTGACACAAGCCAGCCATGAGTGTTTCCTCGCAGTATATACATACCCTAAGAGTTCATTGGTCTGTTTTTATGTCACCACAGTGCTGTTTGTGGGCTCCTGCTCTTTCTTAGCCTTGCATGCAGCCTCAGGTTTTTATTTGACAGAACTCAAGGTTCTTAGTGCAAATGATGCAACAGATTTTTCCATCACATCTGGACATCCACTAAAATCACGAAATGTTGAGAGCATTAAAAAAAAAAAGAAAAATCCCTGGAATCCATGATTTCCAAAATGTACATAACAAAATTGCATAATAATCACAAAGCGAGCATTGTGTGAACCTAAAGGAGGGGCTAGTGAAGCAGCAGAGGCAAGGGAAGGCCAATTTACATTTTTTTTTCGAAAAGAACAGATCTCAAAATAAAAATTATTTTCAGTAAACCATTTTTTTTCACATGCAGATTTGGCATAATGTCTTCTGACTTTTACCGTCCAGCTTCTGGAAGTCAGTTTCCATTGTTCTTAACATTGCTTCGGAATGTTTAGAATTTTCTTTCCATGGCCATACTGAATTTCACTTTAAGGATGAGTTGACTTTTTTGTGTTTCAGAGTAGCAGCCGTGTTAGTCTGTATTCACAAAAAGAAAAGGAGGACTTGTGGCACCTTAGAGACTAACACATTTCTTTGAGCATAAGCTTTCGTGAGCTACAGCTCACTTCATCAGATGCATTCAGTGTTTCTTTTGTGTTTGTAGATCTAAAATTAATAGCAAACACATGAGATTTTCATAGTCACAGAAAAGGACCTGATTTCAAGATTCTGTGTTTCCTGTGTTAAAGCTGATGTTATAATTTTACATGGGTTGTTGACTTTTAACAAAAACAAAAAAAGATTTTGTTGAAATCTTGAGGTACTCACTGTGTTGCCAGTTCTGCACTGTGTCTGGCTGGGCAGACACTCACACCCACTTAGGCAGAAATACTGTTGAAATGGATGGGAAATTTTCTTCAATACAGACTGGAGACTTCAGGATTTGACCAACATTATTATTATATTCAGTGGCAACTTAATTAATTGAGAGTTAAAGTTGGTTGCTTGGTGGTATGTCATTCCCTCGCAAAACATAGAGCAAAACTCAAACTTTTGAAAGCCGCCAAATGCACAGTTAGGGTTCTCTGTGGAAACTTAACTCCCCTCTTTCAGGAGTTCCCTAATACAGCTTGCTAACATACTCTGTCAACCCCATAGTTTGCTGAAATGTGCAACCCATTCACTCAGGATACCACCTAACATTAATAAAGGACAAAAAAATAAAGCACACCACCTTCCCTCTAAATAACATCATTATTAGCACTAAAGCAATTATGTTTTGAAATGACAAACATTTTATGACAAAGTGTTTAATAAAAATATTTCAGCTTCTGATGCTGAAAACACTTTGCACATGCAAAAATTTATGCACATACTTTAAGTACATGAGTAATCTCACTGAGGTCAATAGGACAATGCTTGTGAATATAGTTATGTGCTTGCTTAAGTGTTTGCAGGATGAGAGCCATAATTTCTTTCTTTATGTCTGTCTGCCTGCCTGCCTATCTACCTACCTACCTACTTTCCTTCCTATAGTTGTTCTATGAAATTTAAACAATATAAGACCCTACAAGTAGTAGGGATGTAAAAGGTTAAACAGTTAACCAGTTAACATTAGGCTTACCATTAACCGGACCTTAACTGTTTACCCTGGCAGCCGCCCGGCCACACTAGGCCAGCAGGCCAAAGGGACTCTAGCCTCAGCTGGGCCAGCAGGACCCCAGTCCCAGCCGTGGCGGTCGGGCTGGAGCGATCCCGGCCACGGCGGGCAGGCAGGACCCCGGCCTCAGAAGGCTGGGCAGGCAGGAGCAGCCCCAGCCCCGGCCACTGCGGGCCATCGGGACCCCAGGGCTGCAGCCCCGGCAGGACTCCAGTCCTGGCCGGGCCAGCAGGACCTCAGCCCCTGCCACCTGGCGCCAGCCCGCCCGAGCGACCTCAGTTAATGGTTAACCAGTTAAACCATATCATTTTAACCGTTTAACCTGTTAATTTTTTCAACCGATACATCCCTAACAAGTAGTGCTATTTACCTTTATAGTGAACTAAATTATAAATGCTGTTGTTCTTAATCTAAAATTGCAAAACATATTTTTCAAATGTTATACAAAGCCTCAGCCTGTTTTAAGTCAATTACTTTAAATAATTCTACTCTGGTTTGCGCGTCCCCCCCACCCTTTTTAGTAGTAGTTTTTTGCTTAATAAAACCCAAAATCATGAATAGTAGTCTGTGCTGACTCCGATGAATGTTCAATGCAGTTCTTCAGATTGGTCAGGTTACATTAAGATTTGTATGTGTCATTTGGTTTTTCTGTCTCTTGTGCCTAATGTACATACTGAGCCTTTGAATTTGTTTTCCATACTTTAAATAAGGTAAGGGAGTTACAAAGGCATGAATAATCTGTCATTAAGTTATATACTGTAGCTGCAAGTTGGAACCCCTGCTGTTTAAGTTATGTATTTTAGATTCAATCACTGTTAATCTGTACTTTTTCTGTTTGTACATAAATGGGCTTCACTCTTTCCTGAATGTTTCCAATTCACAAATTAGACACTTTATTTATTATAACAGTAACAAAAACAGTACATGCAAAAAGACACAGAAATTTTCACCATAGAATAAAAAGCTGTGCCAATAACATTCTTTTCAAAATTCCTCTGTTCCTTTTTCTTGAGTAGATCTCAGTTAGTTGTGATTTTTGCCTTAGCTGAAGCATGGCTATAAACAGGAATGCATAATGTAAACCATTATGCTGTATACATGGCATACAAATTCATGTGGGTAGATTTTTTTAATTATTATTTTATTATCAAATGTTTTATCATCATACTGCTGGATATAAACATTTCCAATTATAAACCCTGGCTAACAGAGCTATTGAGCCTGATTTTCAAAATATCTGTATGTGTGGGTTGCATTCATGCATTCATTTGCACACACACAAAAGAGACTTGCATGTATAAATGGACAATTGGTTGAGTGTGGACCTGCTGTAATATGTTCTATATGGGGTTGTGTATGGAGAGTATCCATAAACTAAAGCAAGTGCAGAATGTGGCTGCCTACTTACTATGTGGATTTTATGTGGAGAGTGTACAACAGTGTTCCACAATATTCACTAGTTTCCAGTAAATTTCCAGGTGAAATTCAAGGTACTGTCATTGACTTACAAAGCCCTGACTGTATGTGGCCTGGTTATCTGGGGAACAACCTCATTTTCCATTCTGTACTGATGTAATTGCATTGAAGATGGGGTTACTTCAGTTTGAAAGGGAGGAAATTCCTGATTCAAGGGTTTTCCCTGCAGGGTCCTTGACTGGGGAACTTTTTTTCCTTCCCAATCAGTCAGAGCATGAATTTGTTGTTCTTCTAAGCACACTGCAGAGCCCCAACTCTTGTTGTGGACATTTGAAAAGGAGTTGGGTTCTGGTTATTTGGTGTGGTTTTTTTTATTATTATTATTATTTCTCTTGCTTTGCTACTGTTATGGGATAATCCCACTAAGTAAATAGTATAGTATTTGTCTAACTGACCTAAAAAAATGAAGCTAGTGCCTTGGATATATGCTGGAGAAATCTAAAGAAATAAATTACTTGCTTTTCGTGTACATTCTTTCCGTTTATGTGCACGTAATCACAGTAATTGCTTGCACAAATGTGGAAAACAAATGATTATAGACCACAGATGTTTTGAGAATAGGCTTACTTTGGGAAATTTGGGGTTCACTGAAGGTGGAACTAGAAGTGCCCAGAACTTTGGAACTGCTTAATGCATTAGCAGTTATTCTCTTTCTTCACTGGTCTCTCAATAAGCTAGCATAGAGAGTGATGACCCTCTGTTCTGATTGAAAATGGTTCAGCTAATAGTTACTCAAGTTAGTATGGTTTCAGAGTAACAGCCGTGTTAGTCTGTATTCGCAAAAAGAAAAGGAGTACTTGTGGCACCTTAGAGACTAACCAATTTATTTGAGCATGAGCTTTCGTGAGCTACAGCTCACTTCATCGGCTGCATACCGTGGAAACTGCAGCAGACTTTATATACACACAGAGAATATGAAACAATACCTCCTCCCACCCCACTGTCCTGCTGGTAATAGCTTATCTAAAGTGATCATCAAGTTGGGCCATTTCCAGCACAAATCCAGGTTTTCTCGCCCTCCACCCCCCCCACACAAATTCACTCTCCTGCTGGTGATAGCCCATCCAAAGTGACAACTCTCCACACAATGTGCATGACAATCAAGTTGGGCCATTTCCTGCACAAATCCAGGTTCTCTCACCCCCCCACCCCCTCCCAAAAACCACACACAAACTCACTATCCCGGTGGCAATAGCTCATCCAAAGTGACCACTCTCCCCACAATGCGCATGATAATCAAGGTGGGCCACCCCCAGCACAAATCCAGGCCTTCTCACCTCCCCCACCTCCATACACACACAAACTCACTTTCCTGCTGGCAATAGCTCATCCAAACTGACCACTCTCAAAGTTTAAATCCAAGTTTAGTATGGTGAGCTGACCCTACTAGGTGCCTATCAGTAAGAGAGCCTTTCAGGAGACCTAGTAGGTGTTAACTAGAAAAGCTCAATTGGTGGGAACAATGTGTGAATGGCACCTTCCTCATAGTTGTCAGCTTTCCCCAAAATGAGGCTGAGGGAAGATTCCTGATGGAACCTTGTTATTTTTACTCATCTCATGCTCTAGGGCCACCTGCAATTCATTGTTAGACAATATAATACTATTAAAAAATCAGGTAACACTATTAACACATCAAAACCATACAACCTACCCATCCCCTATACATCCCACTAAAACCATCCTCTCAGAGTGGTTGATAAAACAGATGTGATTTCCAATATGTCTCCAAACTCAGCAGGTTGGAGCTTTGTGGAGTGAGCTGCAGAAGAACAAAGGACACTGCACTAAAAATGCCCAGTCTCCAGTCACCTACCATTTATTCGGTGGCAGAGTACTGCGCACGAGTTTGGAGTCGATCGTCACACACCAAACTGGTAGATACGCAGTTATATGCCGCCATATGCATCATCTCTGGCACCCTGCGTCTGACTTCACTCCCATGGCTTCCAGTTCTGAGAAATATTGCTCCTCCTCATATCAGACGAGAGGTTGCCACTGGCAGGTTACTGGTGAAAGTATGTGCCAACCCAAGCCTGTCACTGCACAGTGATCTTTTTAAACTGCCAGCTGCACGTTTGCCATCACATCGCCCATTATGGTCTTATCCACCATGCCAGGATGTTGGGGCGGAAACACTCTGGTGAAAGGAATGGATATCTGTTATAATCCCCAACCAGTCCCTCGTCACCAAACTCACAATCTGCCCACCTGGGTTTGACCTGCCCCGTCGCCAGTGGTCCCTGTTGAACAGGATCTGGACTGGGCAAGGTCTCTGTGCAGCCAACCAGTATCGCTGGGGCCTCGTGACAGCCCTTTGTGCCCTTCATGCAGCTGCAGCCAGGGCCGGCTCCAGGCATCAGCAAATCGGCAGCAGTTTCTCTCTTTTGCCGTCCGCAGCTGCGTTTTTTTTTCCACTGCTTGGGGCGGCAGAAACTAGAGCCGGCCCTGGCTGTGGCACAACACAGACGATGATGCACATTGTCGCTGAATGCCCGCTGGCTAGGTTCAGTGGTGGCCTTGAAGAACTGCATCACGCCACTGAAGATGCCATCATTTGGGTAGACAACTATGCACACGCTAAATAAATAAAACCTGCTTTCCACCCTCTGGTAAGACATAGAGAGGGAGGTAGCCAAGATCCAAATTGTTACAAGAAATGAACTAGAAGCCAGTGAATGCTATGATGTACAGGCAAAATATGCTTTCTTAAGAGAGGTTTCAGAGTAGCAGCCATGTTAGCCTGTATCCGCAAAAAGAACAGGAGTACTTGTGGCACCTTAGAGACTAAAATTTATTTGAGCATAAGCTTTCGTGAGCTACAGCCCACTTCATTGGATGCATAGAATGGAACATATAGGAAGAAGATATATATACATACATACAGAGAAGGTGGAAGTTGCCATACAAACTGTAAGAGGCTAATTAATTAAGGTTTCAGAGTAACAGCCGTGTTAGTCTGTATTCGCAAAAAGAAAAGGAGTACTTGTGGCACCTTAGAGACTAACCAATTTATTTGAGCATAAGCTTTCGTGAGCTACAGCTCACTTCATCAGATGCGTATCGTGGAAACTGCAGCAGACTTTATATATACACAGAGAATATGAAACAATACCTCCTCCCACCCCACTGTCCTATTACCAGCAGGACAGTGGGGTGGGAGGAGGTATTGTTTCATATTCTCTGTGTATATATAAAGTCTGCTGCAGTTTCCACGATACGCATCTGATGAAGTGAGCTGTAGCTCACGAAAGCTTATGCTCAAATAAATTGGTTAGTCTCTAAGGTGCCACAAGTACTCCTTTTCTTTTTAATTAATTAAGATGAGCTAGTATCAGCAGGAGAAAAAAACTTTTGTAGTGATAATCAAGATAGCCCATTTAGACAGTTGACAAGAAGGTGTGAGGATACTTAACATAGGGAAATAGATTCAATATGTGGCATGACCCAGCCACTCCCAGTCTCTACTCAAACCAAAGTTAATGGTACCTAGTTTGCATATTAATTCAAGCTCAGCAGTTTCTCATTGGAGTCTGTTTTTGAAGATTTTCTGTTGCAAAATTGCCACCCTTAAATCTTTTACTGAGTGGCCAGAGAGGTTGAAGTGTTCTCCTACCAGTTTTTGAATGTTAAATGTTATGTTTCCTGATGTCAGATTTGTGTCCATTTATTCTTTTGCGTAGAGACTGTCCGGTTTGGCCAATGTACATGGCAGAGGGGTATTGCTGTCACATGATGACATATATCACATTGGTAGATGTGCAGGTGAACAAGCCCCTGATGGCATAGCTAATGTGATTGGTTCTATGATGGTGTTACTTGAATAAATATGTGGATAGAGTTGTTGCACGGATAGGTTCCTGGGTTAGGGTTTTTGTTGTGACAGATCTTTGGAGACAGACCAGTCCTCGCTTGCAGACAGCCCCCCAACCTGAAGCAAATGCTCTCCAGCTCCCACACACCACACAACAAAAACACTAACCCAGGAACTTATCCTTGCAACAAAGCCCAATGCCAACTCTGTCCACATATTTATTCAAGTGACACCATCATAGGACCTCTTTTTTAAAAGTCGGGGAGAGTCTAGCTTGACTGGCCCTACTGATTGCATTTGTTGTCAGTATCCCACATGGAGAGAAGTGATCTGAGGTAACCAGGTCTCAAACCATTTAGGGCTTTATAGATTAAAACCAACACCTTGAATACCACCCAGAAGCTTCTAATTAGTGTGTGAAGATTACAGAGGACTGGTGTAATGTGCTCTCTGTGTGATGTACTACTTAATAAGCAAGTGGCTGCATCCTGCACCACCTTCTGCTTCTAAATTGTCTTAGTGTGTTTACCCTAATTTGTGCCTTCCAGGCTGGAAGGTGACTTCTGGGATTGCAAAACTTACTTTCTGTGTTTGTTGCAGCAATGTGGAGGGGTGAAGAAATATCAACAGACTCCAGACTAATGGGGTGAATCTTTAATCCTCTTTTACAGTTTGGGAAGCCATCAAAAATAGAGATGGAAAAAAGAAAACAACTTTTAGGACCACATTTAGGAATGTAGGACTTTTAAGGACATGGTATAAATGTTGTCCCTTGTAAAGGAATTGTTGTTTTTTTTTTTTTTATTTACAAAGCAGCTAAAGAAAAGAGATATTTATAAAGTTTCTTTCAATCCTAATACTTTTTCTCCAGGATTTGTTCCCCTCCTCTCCTCACTAGCTGTGTTATACATGGGTAGAAGAAAAATGAAGTGTTGCATGGTTTGAAAGTAATTTAGCTCTTAAGTGTTCTAGACACTGCACTGCGTGTTTGTTTATGGATTTATTTGCCTTATGGAGATGGGAAAAAGGCATTCAAATTTCATACAAAATACTCTGGTCAAGGTTTTCTTTCACTTGATGTCTGATTATAGTAGGAAAGGAGAATTGTAATTGGCTCTTATTCTTTGGGGCACCGCTATTTTAGAAAAAAAATTCCTTGCATTTGTCTTGATAATGTATCAAGTAGTTGCTAAGGGACTTGATGAAATCTGATGCAAAATAATAAATTATGTTCTGCAGCCTTCTTTCCTTCTACGTGATATGGGTGCATAAACGCAAAGAGACTGGTGCACCTACAAATTCAAAAAGCATTATATTCAGATTAGCAGGTCACTGGAGATGAGTTACTAATTGTTTTAGAGAACTCATTATGGGTATTATCACATATTAATTATGCATGGTAAGTAGAAAAGAAAGGGGGGAAATACTACTTTTCTGATAAACTGTTCATTGAGTTATCTTTTTTTCTCTCAAGTCCTTGAGCATTTTTTTGGAGATGCCAAACAGAGTAATCATTGAATAATTGGATTTTAATTAACAAGAATCTTCACTAAAATGTTTCTAATGTCTTCTGGGTTAGAGCAAGCAATGAATAAATCCTCTTTCAAAAAGATCTAGTGCACTGATCCTCTGTATAGCTGAAATTACCTTTGCAATCATGCCAGTGCCTGTCATAAAAATGCTGCTTCAGAGTTTTAGAACAAAGAATAAAGACTAAAACAAGCAACTGAATTGTTAAGGATATTTTTGTTGCTTCTTTGTAATTTATTAATTTAGAAAGTCCTGCAGAAATCTTCGGAAGGCCCACTGTGTGTCACTTTATCCCTGTATGCCCTCTTTTTATTTTTTTTAAAAACATTGTTGCTGTTCATGAAATGTGAAACTGCAGATAATTTTCAGAGATATGATGCTCCCCTCTCCCCCGCGCCTGTGCAAGAGTTTATTCAGTTGTGTGGGGTGAGGATGAATTTTTAATATTCTTTGTGGGTTTTTACCATCATTTCAGAAAAGCTATGTACAGGATGATCAGTTAGCACTGACCGATTATTTATTGGCTAAACAGGGCAAAGGATTTTATGCAATGGTAGTACGCTGATTACTACATTATGAAATGAGTGCACTTATAAGATGATTACAAAATGTATCCTATAAAGAAGTGTGTTTGGAAACAAAATATTTTCATTGTGATAGATTAATATTCTAAATATAAAAGACCTTGTAGTAGCACAGAGAAGAGCTGGGAAAAGGACAGGTTTATCTGCTAAAGTGTGATTCCAGAATGTCTGTGTTACAATAATAGTGAGTATTTATTCAAAGACATGAGACAGATGGTTCAAACTAAGCCTGGGCAAGGCTGAAGTGTTTGTGGATTTGAAACGCTTCCAAGTAATAGTAGAGATGCTGTCCTTACCTTCCATCAAAGATACCTTTCCCTTTCTATCAAAATAATGCAGAATATAGGAATTGTCATACTGGATCATCTAGTCTAGTTACTTGACTCTGACAGGGACCTGCACCATATATGTGAGAGGCAGGTGTAAGAACCCCACAGCAGGTAGATGTGGAGTAATCTACTCTTTCCATCACATCTCATCCGGCTCTCTGATAGTTAGAGATTGATTAAGCCCTCAAGTGTGAGGCTTAATATATTTTCCACAAAATGTGTTATGAATTATAACTCTGGGTATTCTTATCTATATACATGCTGAGTCCCTTTTTGAACCTTGTGAAGTTCAGGGCATCAATGACATCCTGTGGCAATGAGTCCATAGCTTTAATTACATATTTTGTGTGTAAGTTTATCATGTCTCTTCTTATTCATTTTCGTAAGGTAAACAATCCCAGTCTTTTCAATCTCAGTACATATGACTTTTTCCCAGGCCCTTGATCATTTTCATAGCTGTTCTCTGAACCCCTGCTAGCTCTGCAATATCCTACATGACAGTGGGTCTCAAACTTTTTTACTGGTGACCCCTTTCACACAGCAAGCCTCTGTGTGACCCCCCTAATAAACTAAACATTTTAAAATATATTTAACACCATTATAAATGCTGGAGGCAAGTGGGGTTTGGGGTGGAGGTTGATAGCTTGCGACCCTCCCATGTAATAACCTCACGCTGCCCTGAGGGGTCCAAACCCCCAGTTTGAGAATTCCTGCTATATGAGATGGGATGACACAGTACTCGGAGGAGGCTGCATAATTCATGTATACAAAGGTATAACAGTCTCCATATTATTTACCATCCCATTCGTTTAGCAACCTAACATCTTGTTTACTTTTTTGACTGAACATGTACATTGAGCAGAGGTCTTTCTTGAGCAGTCTACAGTGATGTCCAGGCCCTTTTCATGAGTTGATACAGTTTATATAGAACCTGGGAAGGTGTACAAGTAGTTTAATTATTTCTCTCCAATGTTCATTACTTTGTATTTGTCAACCATTGGATTTAATTTGTCATTGTATTACCCATTCACCTAGTTTGTTTAGATCCCTGTGAAGTTTCTCACAGTTCCCTCTGGTCCTAACTTTTAGTCATAAGCAAATTTTACTATTTCACTACTTGCTCTCTTTCTGGATCACTAATAAATACAGGAGAGAGTACAAAACTTTGAGGCACCTTGCCATTAACCTTTTGCCATGATGAAAATTAACCATGTAATTTGACTATTTAATTTATTTTGTTTTCTTCCTCCTAGCCAATTTTTGAGCCATAACAATATTTTGCAGAAACTGTGCTTGTTAAACAAGGTCATCATGAACTTCCAGGTGTTTTTTGGTTCTATTTTTAATTATAGTTTCAAACAATTTATACACATTATTACATAGCCTTATATCCGTACCTGGTAAACACCCCACGAACTGCCTGAGAGCTCTAATTAGCCCCACTTTGTTCAGGGGTGTGTTAGGTGCAAGGAAGAGTTAAAAGGAAGGAGTTCACTGTAGTTGGGAGGGAGAGACCTAGGGGAGAGGTGGTCTGGAGTTTCTTTTTCATGGGAAGAGCCTGACAGAAACTATGTGTAGGGAGAACTTCAGGTGGAATAAAAGCTTGAGCTGTGAGCTGATAGAAGTTGCTTAGTTTGTATTTTTGTCTGGCTTTTGAGGTTTACTGAGGGATTCCAGTAGGAAGTCCTGCTAGCTGCTTTTCTGGAAGAGTGAGGCTGAAGAGGAGCCCTCAAGAGGTGGAAGACATTGCATTGATTACTACTATTTTGTCACACTGTTTGTGACAGAGATACCCTGGAATGGGTGGAACTATAGTATGACCTGGCTGGAGGTCCAAATCACCACTGTACAGGACCACTGAGGTTACGAGAAAAGCAGGGCAGAGTCACTGAAATGCTGTTTCTTCAAGTGCTTGCTCAAGTCGATTCCATGGTGGGTGTGTGCACACCCACGTGCATGGCCATCAGAGATTTTTGCCTTAGCAGTACCTGTAGGGCTGGCTGTAGTGACCTCTAGTGTGCTGTGCTCATGCAGTGATATATCAGGCACTCCTGGCCAATGCCTTCTCAGTTCCTTCTTACCTCCAATGGTGGTCAGTTGGAGCACCTCTCTTGCTTGTCAAGAGCTAGTGGTTTTCTTCTATTGGACTTCCTGCCTTTGGGCCTTTAATTGTAATTAGTGTTAAGTAGCGTAGTTAGCTGATAGTTAAGGTCCAAGCTGGGACTTTGCCGCAAGTAGGGCATGCCCTGAGCTCCTGGTCTGTGGCAGGCCTATGCCTGTGGGTGACCTCCTGGACAGCTGCCTTAAGTGCTTGGGGGAATCACACATTAAGGAGTGTTGTCAGATCTCTAAGAACTTTCAACCTCACACCCAGAAGGAGAGGCATATTTGCCTCAGAGCTCTCCTGATGGAATCCACTCTTTGCTGGGCTTCTGCACCCTCTATACAGGGCGCACTGAGTACTTTAGCCTCAGTGTGCAGTGTGCTGCTGGCACCTGGCTCCTCTCGGCACCGTTTGCTGTTGCCAGTGCCAAAGAAGAAGGTAAAAAAGCGCTTGCTGGCCCTGAGCAAGAAGGTCCAAGGGTCATCCGGTAGAGGAACTGGGCTTGTCCACCAGCCTTCTCCAGAGCAGCATGAGTGTGCCTCCACGCCTGTGGCTCTTAGCCCACTTAAAGTTCGGTCACGGATTCTGGTGAGTGGTTTGTGACCCACCATCCTGCCTGCACTGTTGTCATCCCAAACCCAGGCACAGAGAGCACAGTTCTTCACCTACTCCTGTGATGTCTCCAGTGCTTCAGGACCAAACTAGGCTTCCTGAGAGGACAGGCCAGCTGTTAAGATGCCTTTGAGGGCAGAGGAGCACCGCAGATCACCGGACAAGCAATCCCATGGCAAGTTGCAACCATGCTGCTGGTCGCACAAACTCTCCCTCCTGACCTCAAGAAGTTATTCCCCAGTGTGGGGTCTACGCTCCCTGTATTATAAACAGACGCCATTCACCCTATCACTGATCTGCATCTAGAAGTCTGTCCCGGTCGATGGCACTGGGGGGACCACTCCCCTTTGTCTTACCAATCTCCCCGGTATAGCTACAGGTCACTTATGCCTGGTTAGCACTCACCAGTAGCCATGACCAGCAAGCAGACCCAGGCATCGATGGCTCCTCCCTAATCGCATCCCTAATGGTTCCTCTGGCGTGGAGGCCCAGTTCAGCCCATCACCCCGGTCCCCATGTTGGGATTGGGCACTGGAAACTGCCCTGCTGTCCACAGCTGTATTGGGGATCATGGGGCGGTCTGGTGATGACAGTGCCCCCTTTGCAGTGCACATCAGTGGCCACGTCGGAGCGGAGATCGACGGCCCCACCAGGCCTGGTACCAGAAGCTCACTCAGAGGTTGAAGACCCAGTGCCCATCCTCAAACCTCCCTCTACAGCAGCTGCTGAGCCCTCAGCACCTCCACTGGCGACCTCTTCCCTGGAGGAGGCAGTCACAGGGCCTTCCAGGGTCAGCCCCCACAGATGACTTTAAAGAACACCAAGCCCTTCTCAGACGGGTGGCAGAGAACTTGGGTCTGGAAGTGCAGGAGGTGGCCAAGCAGTAGGACACCCTGATCAATGTCCTCCTGGCCTCCATGCCCACCCAGGTTTCCCTGTCCATTCACGACAAAGTCCTTAAGATCACCAAGTCACTGTGGCAGATCCCATCCTCTATCCCACCCACCTTGAAATGGGCTGAAAAAATACTTTGTCCTGGCCAAGGGTTTCAAGTACCTTTATACTTACCCACCCCCAGGCTCACTGTTTGTGTCTGTGAGCAATGAAAAGGACAAGCAGCTCACCATAGTCTCTACTCCCAAGAATAAAGAAGCCAAAAAACCTCAATTTGTTGGCAGGAAAATTTATTCAACAGTAAGCCTACAATTTCAGGTGGCGAACCGTCAGGCCTTGGTGGGCCAATACAGTTTTAACCTCTGGGAGAGCCTCCAGAAGTTCCAGGATTCTCTTCCTCAGGGTCAGGCTCAGGAGTCTGGTACCCTGGTAGAGGAAAGGACTGCAGCAGCCAGATGCTCCCTGAAAATGGCATGGGACTCAGCAGCGAGGGTGGTTGCATCGGCTGTGGTTATACAACTCAGCTCCTGGGTCCAAATGGCAGGCCTTTCCCAGGAGATGCAGGTCTCTATTCAGGACCTCCCCTTTGATGGAGTTGGGCTCTTCTCCAATCAAATGGATGCCAGGCTACATGGGTTGAAGGACACTAAGGCTACCCTTCGCTTGTGGGGCATGGTCTGGTCATGGGTTACCTCGGACCACTGGGTCCTGGACATAGTAGCTCAGGGCTACTCCCTGTAGTTTGTGGATATCCCTCCTTTCCGCCCGCTGCTTCCCCATCCCTCTTCAGGGACCCTCTCACAAGCAACTCCTGGTTCGAGAGGTCTACAAGCTCTCGCAGTTGGGGGCTGTGGAGGCAGTTCCTTGGGACATGGAAGGAAGAGGATTCTACTCCCGATATTTCCTAATTCCGAAGGCCAAGGGGGGAGTCAGATCCCTCCTGGACCTGTGTGGCCTCAACAAGTCTCTCAAGAAGTTGAAGTTCAACATGGTATCCCTGGCCTCCATTATCCCCTCCCTGGATCCAGGGCACTGGTATGCCACTCCAAACTTAAAGGACGCTTAGTTCCATGTCTCCATATTCCCATGGATCAGACGGTTCCTGTGTTTTATAGTGGCAGGATGCCGCTTTCAGTTCATGGTGCTACCCTTTGGCCTGTCCTCTGCCCCCAGGGTGTTCAGGAAATGCGTGGCATTGGTAGTGGCTTACCTCAGATGTCGGGGGGGGGGGGAGGAGTCCAGATCTTCTGTACCTAGACGACTGGCTCATCAAGGGCAGGTCTCCGGAACAGGTGCAGAGAAGCCTTGATCTGGTATGCTCCACCTGCAGTGGCCTGGGCTTGTTAATAAATATAGAAAAGTCCATGTTAATGCTGGTCCAGCGCATAGAGTTTATCAGAGCAGTTCTCAATTCCACATGAGCCAGGGCCTTCCTCCCAGAAGCACACACTTTCAAGCCATGGTGGATCTCATTGCCCACGAGAGGAGACATCTGATCACCATGGACTTGACTATGGCTGATGGGCCACATGGCAGCATGTACGTATGTGGTCAGGCACACCCGGCTTCATCTGCAACCCTGCAAACATGGCTAGCAATGGTCCACATTCCCAGCAGGCACCCCTTAGACCGAGTGGTCACGGTGCCAGACTGTCCCCTTGTCCTTGAACTGGTGGCTAGACCCCAAATTAGTGCTGCGGAGAGTTCCCTTGTGTCCCCTTCACCATCGCTCACCCTGGTCTCAGATGTGTCAGATCGGGACTGGGTAAGCTCAGCACCCAAGTTTGCTGGATGCAGCACGACTTGCTCTTCATATCAATGTCAGGGAGCTCAAGGCAGTGTGCCTGGCCTGCCAGGCATTTTTACTCCACCTGAAAGGCAAGGTGGTGCAGGTCCTACAGCCAACACAGCCGCAATGTATTACAACAGGCAGGATGGTACTAGGTCCTCAGCCCTGTGTGAAGAGGCACTCAGCCTCTGGGACCTTGGTGTGCAGTACGCCATCCACCTGGTGGCTGGTCACTTACCTGGAACCAGGAACATCCTGGCAGATCACCTCAGCAGGTCCTTCTCCTCTTGCCATTAGTGATTCCTCCATCTGGAGGTAGTCACCCTGATCTTCTGACGCTGGGGGACTCCCCAGGTGGACCTGTTTGCATCCAGGCAGAACAGGAAGTGACAAGTGTTCTGCTTCCTATACGGCAGGGACCAGGGTTCCCTGTCAGACACCTTCCTGATCTCATAGTCGGGAGCACTGATGTATGCCTTTCTGCCAGTGCCACTTATCTACAGAGTTCTGCTAAAGGTGAAGCAAGACAGAGCATGGGTCATTCTCATTGCCCTGGCATGGCCTCGCCAGCACTGCTTCAGCATGCTGCTGAGCCTTTCAGTCGCCAACCCGCTGTAGTTACCTCTCTCTCTGGATCTGCTGTCCCAGAAATACGTCAGTCTGCTGCACCCAAACCTGGTGTTGCTGCACCCGACAGTGTGGCTGCTCCATGGCTAAGCACGGATGAGTGCGATTGCTCCATGGCAGTTCATCAGGTCCTTCTGGGCAGCAGAAAACCCTCACCAGGGATACCCATGTGGACAAGTGGACACACTTTGCATGTAGGACCTCAGACAAGTGCATTTGTCCTGAGGAGGCCTCGTTGCAGGTCATCATGGACTATTTGCTGTATGTAAAGCTCCAGGGCTTCTCACTGTCTTCGGCCAAGGTGCACCTGGCTGCCATTTCTGCGTTCTACCCTCTGCTTCAGGGCAGATCTGTCTTCACCCATCCCATGATGGCATGGTTCCTGAAAGGTCTAGAGCACCTGGACCCACACATCTGAGATCCAGTTCCCCCATGGGACTTGAATCTGGTGCTTCGAAGCTCATGGGCCCTCTGTTTGAACCCCTAGCTTCCTGCTCCCTCCTCCTGTTCCTTGTCTGTCTTGGTCACCATAACGTCGGCACAGCAGTTGTCCAAGATCAGGGCGCTCACATTGGAGCTGCCCTATACAGTCTTCTACAAGGACATGGTCCAGCTGCACCTGCATCCAGCTTTTCTGCCCAAGGTTGTTTCCCAGTTCCACACATGACAGGACATCTACTTACCAGTCCTCTGTCTGAAGCCTCATGCATCAGATGAGGAACGCAGGTTGCATAAGCTGGATGTCAAGCAGGCTCTGGCCTTCTACATCAATAGAACGCAGCTGTTCTATAAGTCACAGTTGTTTGTTGCTGTTGTGGACAGGATGAAGGGCTGCCCGGTGTCAGCCCAGAGAATTTCTTATTGGATCATGGCATGCATCCATCATTGCTACAAGCTGGCAAAAGTTCCCCTGCCAGCGATTGCGATGGTTCATTCCACTAGAGTGCAGGCACCTTCGGTGGCCTTCCTGGCACAGGTGCCAATCCAAGAAACCTGTCGGGCTATCACCTGGTCATCCGTCCATACGTTCGCGTTGCACTATATACTGACCCAGCAGGCGCGAGATGATGCTGGCTTTGGCAGAGCTGTGCTGCAAACTGCATGATGGTGAACTCTGAGCCCACCTCCATTGACACTGCTTGAGAGTCATCTAGAATGGAATCGACATAAGCAAGCACTCGAAGAAAAAACGGTTTCCTATCTTTTTGTACCTGTTGTTCAAGAGGTGTTGCTCATGTCCATTCCATTACCCGCCCTCCTGCCCCTCTGTTGGGGTTGTCGGCAAGAAGGAACAGAGAGGGCATGGGCTGGCAGCGTCTGATACTGCGGCATGAACGCAGCACACTAGAGGGCTCTACAACCAGTACTATGTCCCTGTGGCCCATGCTGCTTCCCACCGGGAACGGCAAACTGCGGCCACTGGGAGCTGCGGGAGGCTATGCCTATGGTTGGTCAATGGAAATAAACTGTCTCACGGCCCACCAGCAGATTACCCTGATGGGTCGCATGCGTCCCACGGGCCAAAGTTTGCCCACCACTGAATTAGAGAGTCAGAACAGTACCAATTCAAAAAAAAAGAAAAAAATCAGCAAAATACATAATGGTGCAAAATTGAAGACTTAACACTAGTATGGAATAAGCTGCTTAATTGCTCCTCCTCCTCCCGTGCAGGCTCCCTCCAATCAATAACGTGGTCATCCCAAACTCAAGCCTCCAAACTTTTATTCCACAAAACAGCATCATGTGTTTTTGGTGGAACATAACAGTAATCTTAAAACTACAGGTAACATTTCTTTAACAGGGTCTTTTCAGTTGTTTATAATTTTGCAAAACTAACTATTCAGGATGAAATTTTCAATGCATGCTCTGCCTCAGGCAGGTTTTTTTATTTTATTTTTATTTTTTAATTACAGGAAAAAATGCTTCTGATGTGCTTACTTAAAAAAATGTGTTCTTACTTTGAGTCTTTGGCTAGCTGTTTTTCAAATTCTTTTTTGGCCTTCCTAATTATATTTTTACACGTGACTTGCCAGAGTTTATGCTCCTTTCTATTTTCCTCAATAAGATTTAACTTCCACTTTTTAAAGGCTGCATTTTTACCTCCAACTGCTTCTTTTAGTTTGTTGTTTAGATATTCCTCTCACTCAGTGATGCTGTGTGACTGGTATCCCAGGGAGCCACACTGGAGATACTCAATTAGGGTGAACTGCAAAGAATGGGGCAGACAATCCCCAAAATGGTAGATATTCCAATACTTAGATTTACCAAGCCAGCACAAAACAGCTTCTATAATACCTTACTGGTTACCCAGAAGCCAACAACATTCCTATAAAGCAACCTAGCCTTAGGCCTCCACACAGACACCCAAGGCAAATAGGATGAGGATTACTGAAAATCTTATTCATCATATAAGAAAGTTCTACCAATCCCAGTGGATCGAACACATTACCTCCCAGGTAAATCAATATTCCAGATTTTACCCAAATGCACTCTTATAGCCAATTATGAACTAAACTAAAATTTATTTAAAAAGAAAAGAGTATTGGCTAAAAGATCAATATATAGAGATCTGAGTACAGTTCTTGAGATCAAATTCATAGCAGAGATGGTGAGCTTTGTAGTTGCAAAGAGTTCTTTCAGGAATAGTCATAGGTTATTGTTCAATGTTCATATTCAGGGTGATTCCAGATTAGGACTGGAGATCTCAGTTTTGGGCTTAAGCTTCCCCTGCATGAAGCATCAAGCAGAGCTGAGATAAAAAGGATTGGGACTCAAGGCATCTTTATACGGATTCAGGCCTTCTTTGACATGTCAGAGGTCTTCAGCAAACAATAGGCAATCATGGGGATTTTGAAATAGACCTATTTTGTAAGCATTGCTGGTAATTAGATACACAGATTAACATAAGGCAATTCCCCATTTTCCTACCATTTGCAGATGATTTGGTATACATTTCAAAGAGATGAATACAGTGATGTTACTATGTTTACAGTTATCTAACTGTTAATGTTTTTTTCATCTCTGAATCAACAGCTATCGTGACAGACAGAAACTGTTTACATAGCTCACATCCTACAAGATATAAGTACACACATACAATTAGTATCACCTCCAGTTCTCTAACAATACAAATTTGCATTTCAGAGTTCTAGCCTAGCTAGCATGGAGTGGCCCTAATGACCTTTCACATACTTTAACTTGTCTCTAATGGTTGACTTTGGGCCATTTATCCTGCAAGCTCCTTAACCCTTTCTGGCTATGTGTCACACTTAATATAAGATTTGTTGCAATTATATAACAGTGGTAGCAACCATGATTTTGCATGGTCATATTTTAAGCAGATAATGTCACATGGTGTATCAAGCCACAAACCTCGGGCAGGTAATGCACTTACACAGAAATCCACAGGCAGGGACACACTCAACTGAGTTACATTAATGCTTTTGTAGCCTTACATGAACCAACAATAGAGAGGCTACTCCAGAAGCCTGACCAGTGTAAGATCATTACCCAGACTGCTCCTCCCTTGGTATGGAGAGACACACACATCAGCTTTGTAAACTGAGCTGAGATTTCCGAAATGCTTCAATCAAAACACTGTTTTAGGTAAACTATAAAATAGATTCATTAACTACAGAAAGATCAATTTAAAGTGATTATAAAGTAGTGAGCATAGAGATCGCAGTTGGTTACCTAAGAAATAAAAATAAATTTGCAGTCTGAGTTCTACAAACTAAACAGGATTTGAATCAAGCAGTGTCTTACCCTGACAGATGGTACAAACAGGTCACAGATCCTCAGTACACAGGCTGGGACTCTTTTCCAGCCTGGGATCATCCTCCCCCACTCAAAATCTTTGTCTTCCAGATGTTCCTCCAGGTGTTGAGTTGGGAAGGGGGACAGGGAGAGGGAAAGTGATGTCAGTTCCCCTCTTTTATAGTTTCTTTAGCTTGCTGGAAAGATCTAAGCTTTTGATGTGAGGATCCACCCTCATTGGTTAAGCATTCGCCATTGTCTATGTGCTCTTTCTGAAAAGTTTCAGAGATGGCCACTGGGAGAGTGGATTCCCTTTAAGGGGCCATCAGCACATCTGGCTACTCCATTGTTTTACCTGAAAGACTGTTGTGGGTGTTCTCAACCTCACAGAATGTTTCAGTAACATACATCATACTTCATAACCTCACCTATAATAATAGCAAATACCATCCAACAGGATATTAATGTTCAACAGATCAAGACTTTTAAAATGATACCTAGGTCATGTTTTGTACAAAACATAATTATATGACAGTGGTGAATATGGGGATTGCAGGGTGCCACTCTGAGGTACAGAGATGTTTTGCGACACTCTGTGAAAGATACATAGATATTAAGGTCAGAAGGGACCATTATGATAGTCTAGTCCAACCTCCTGCACAATGCAGGCCACAGAATTTTACCCACCCACTCCTGTGAAAAACCTCTCACCTATGTCTGAGCTATTGAAGTCCTCAAATTGTGGTTTAAAGACTTCAAGGAACAGAGAATCCTCCAGCAGGTGACTTGTGCCCCATGCTACAGAGGAAGGCGAAAAACCTCCGGGGCCTCTTCCAATCTGCCCTGGAGGAAAATTCCTTCTCGACCCCAAATATGGCAATCAGCTAAACCCTAAGCATATGGGCAAGATTCACCAGCCAGATACTACAAAAAGTTCTTTCCTGGGTAACTCAGATCCCACCCCATCTAGACACTGATGTTGGGGGTTTGCACTTTCATGTCATTCTCCATTCCCTCTTGTATTAAATAGGGATTCTCAGTTGTTTGGACACTTTGTTCCTGTCCTCTTCTCTTTTGACCATTATCTCATCTTACATTCAGCTAAAAAGCAAAAAGCAGCCAGTATGTTCCAAAGTTGACATTCGATTTTGAATTGTCAGATGGGAGTGCATTAGTGCGGCTGTTTTATTAATACAGGGATTATTTTAAATTAATTTGTCTGTAAATTTACTTTAAAATTAGTGACACCTACAGTTGGAGCACCTAGCAATAACTTGTACAGTTCCTTAGCTAAGGATGATTAATATTCACTACATAGACTGCCATTTTATTTTTAAAATAAAAATCTGGGACTGCTTTTCTATCCATCACAAAAGAAATGAATTTATTTTTGTTTTTCTTTTCCAAACTGAGTTCCTGTAGGGAGTATGAGGGGATAGGGATGGGGGTGGGGAGTGAAAAGAGAAAGAGGAGTGTACTGCAAAAAGTTAAGTAGTCCTTAAGTAGGGGTAAGTTGGTTATTCATAAATAGTCCTGAACATCCAAAATAAAGTTTCTCAGAAAATTCTGAAATACATCCTGTCATAAATATAAAGGGAAGGGTAAACCCCTTTGAAATCCCTCCTGGCCAGGGGAAAGCTCCTCTCACCTTTAAAGGGTTAAGAAGCTAAAGGTAACCTCGCTGGCACCTGACCAAAATGACCAATGAGGAGACAAGATACTTTCAAAAGCTGGGAGGAGGGAGAGAAACAAAGGGTCTGGGTCTGTCTGTAGTAGTCTTGGCCGGGGATAGACCAGGAATGGAGTCTTAGAACTTTTAGTAAGTAATCTAGCTAGGTATGTGTTAGATCATGATTTCTTTAAATGGCTGAGAAAAGAATTGTGCTGAATAGAATAACTACTTCTGTCTGTGTATCTTTTTTGTAACTTAAGGTTTTGCCTAGAGGGGTTCTCTATGTTTTTGAATCTAATTACCCTGTAAGATATCTACCATCCTGATTTTACAGGGGGGATTTCTTTATTTCTATTTACTTCTATTTTTTATTAAAAGTCTTCTTGTAAAACACTGAATGCTTTTTCATTGTTCTCAGATCCAAGGGTTTGGGTCTGTGGTCACCTATGCAAATTGGTGAGGCTTTTTATCCAACATTTCCCAGGAAAGGGGGGGTGCAAGTGTTGGGAGGATTGTTCATTATTCTTAAGATCCAAGGGTCTGGGTCTGTAGTCACCTAGGCAAATTGGTGAGGCTTTTTACCAAACCTTGTCCAGGAAGTGGGGTGCAAGGTTTTGGGAAGTATTTTGGGGGGAAGGACGCGTCCAAACAGCTCTTCCCCAGTAACCAGTATTAGTTTGGTGGTGGTAGCGGCCAGTCCAAGGTGTAATATTTTGTACCTTGGGGAAGTTTTGACCTAAGCTGGTAAAGATAAGCTTAGGAGGTTTTTCATGCAGGTCCCCACATCTGTACCCTAGAGTTCAGAGTGGGGGAGGAACTGTGACACATCCATTTCATTTTTAAAGAACCAGTTCAAACCCATCACCTTGCATATAACTTTAAAAAAAAATCTGTGTACTGAGTCCACAGATTCACTGTCTGAGTTGAGTGTGTGATCTGGCTTTGTGTAGTGATTAATAGTAAGGGCTTCAGGCTCAGTGTCACTCCAAGGATGACTAAATTCATCTTAGAATGTTGTATTTTAATAAAAGGATTTCAGTTACTGTTCAGTATGAAGACATCATAATGCTTGTGACATGTGTTAGGATCAAACCAAACATTGGAATAATAGCATCATGGAAAAGAGTGAAAAAGCAGGCTGTCTAAATTGAGCCTCATCTTTTTTTTCCTGTTGATTTCTATATTTAGTATAGTTTCTAACATACTATATAAGGCACCAGTTCTGCCAAGAGCTCTAGAAGAATCTGCCTTTAGATCAACCAGTACAACTATTTTAGTCACTGTACAATATATAGGCTTCAATCCAATTTGACAGGTGTTAGGGAGACCTGAGAAATCCTGATGTTGCTGAAGCTGCCTCTTCTTTACTAAAAACAGGTGAGTTGATGCAAAGCCCTAAATCTGTCTGCTGTAAATGAAGAAGATATCTGTCCTCAAAGAGGCACTGGCAGTCATCTTCAACTGTAGCCTCTAAATTTCTCTGCCTCTTTCACCAGCGAACAGAAAAAAGGAGCTAATTCAAAGGTTACAGAGCTAAGTCTCTGCAGCAGCTACCCCATCCGCTAAAGCTAAAATATATTCCAAGGTTGTCTACACTGAGTGAGATGTGTGATTCCCCTGCTCGTGTACACAAACTCTACTAGTTCTCATTGATCTACAGTGAGTGTAAATAGCAATATAGCCACAGTAGCACTGATAGTAGCAGCAAAGGCATGGCTCAGCCATGCCGAGTACAAAGCTCATAGAATAGACAAAGCCCAAGATGTCTTTGTGTTTAGCCGCTCTCAAGACATACTTCTCTTTTCACAAAGAATCACTTGGTCCAAAACGGAATGAATTTCCTGGCAAGATATTTTGAAAGGCCTGATAGCCTGCAACACTTAATTTTTGCTCTAGAGTCTAAATAGCCTTGTTTGCCAGGTTGCTCAACACCTGAAACATTTCTGGATAACTGGAAATTTATATCTGTTTTGCAGTTGTTTTGAGAAAGTAGGGAACACTCTAGATTCTGAAGGACCAAAACATTGAATTATAGCTCTAAAATTAATTTTGATAATAGCATCTCCTTTTCTAATATGATTATGGTACGAAAATTCTCCAGGAATTCAAAAATCTGTGTTGGCTTTCTTCTGTATTTGTGGCCAAGAAAAGGGGGAGTGTTGGAGAAGGGCAATTCCTCTCTTGGATTGGTTGACCACCAGATCTGCTTTTTGGTATCATTTTCCTTTGATATCCAATAGATGGGTCCATATAGAATCATAGAACTGGAAGGGACCTCGAGAGGACATCTAGTCCAGTCCCCTGCACTCAAGGCAGGACAAAGTATTATCTAGATCATCCCCGACAGGTGTTTGTCCAACCTGAGCTTAAAAATCCCCAGTGATGGAGATTCCACAACCTCCCTAGGCAATATGATTGCAAATTAGTCTTATTTACTTGTTTGGTTGGTGGAGAGGCATCTGTTCTATACTGGATTCCCATGATCAGTAAAGAGTTCTAAAGAATGTTCTTTTACTCTTGGGTTTTCATGTAATATGATGTAATTATACACTGCGAGCTCTTCTGAAGAGTGACTATCCTTCTTGAGTGTTTGGAATGTGCCTAGCATATAGCGGATGCTTCTGTAAATAATAATAGTTATTCTGTAGTCATATATGCTTGCATGTTTACAAAGTTTTAATATTGAATTTTAATTCAATACACATATTGTTATAAAATATCTTCCAAGAGTATATCAATTATTTAGAATATTTTGGAGCTTTTTTAAGATTTGGAGAATGTAGCATTGGCCTACCAGTTAGGGGATGGAACTAGCTAGCACAAGTAGTAGTCAGGTAGGTGGATATCTTGTTATCCAAGAAGTATTTTAGAACGTTTTATGTTCCAACTCCCAATGAGTTGGCATAGGAAACACAGGCAACAGTGATTTTTTTTTTTAATGGGAACAGTCCTATAATTCTGTTTAATTTTAAACTTTATACTTCTATATATTGAGACTTTTATAGGTTCATGAATATTCTGTTCTCCCTGTCTTCTCTTATTAGGGACACCTTTTGTTGCAAGGAGAAAAGAGACAGTGTTTTAAGGGAAATCTGGATTTTCTGTTTATAGAGCAATAAATATGCTAAAATGAACTGCAATTGTACATGTTGTAAAATTACTTTTGTTTGACAAGTAAATAAATCTTAATTGAAAGTCAGTGCTAGAGATATTAAAAGCTTGCACTGCCTAACAGTTCTCAGCCCCTTTTATTATTTTTTTTTTTTTATAAATACAGCAAAAGGGCTCAGTATTTGTGGTAGCTTGACAATGGCTCATGTTATTTGCAAATGCCTTTATTTGCAGATCTTTTGCACAGTTTACAGGTTTTTTAGTGGAAAGCACAACCAGAAATTATCTGATTTGGCAAAAGTTAAAAATATTTTTTCCATCCATGTGTAGAATGAATTTTGTTATGTGCAGCACCAGTATCAAGTCACTGTGTGGATGTGTGCCACCAGTAGAAACAAAAAACCTACATAATATATATTTTTTAAAAGTTACCATAGGTATGAAAGAATTAAAAATTTTATTAACGCTAATGTTAAAAATATTACATATTACACAGGTTAAAAAAAGTGGATCTGTACATCTGGGTATAGTGCTTAGATTATCCACAAACACAAAGTTTGTTTTAAAAGTCAGAAGACATATAGTGTCTAATCAGCACAAGGTGCATTGCTTAAGGTGTGTATTTGTATGAACCCTAACTCCTGCCCGCATAAATGCAAAAATGTGTTTTTTTAGGAATGCTGCTCTGAGGTGTCTGGATTCTCAAAATACATTCTAATTATGACAGGTTTCATAGCAGCAGCCGTGTTAGTCTGTATCCGCAAAAAGAAAAGGAGTACTTGTAGCACCCTAGAGACTAACAAATTTATTTGAGCATAAGTTTTCGTGAGCTCGGATGCATGAAGTGAGCTGTAGCTCATGAAAGCTTATGCTCAAATAAATTAGTTAGTCTCTAACGTGCCACAAGTACTAATTATGGTACATCCTCAAATACTAGGACTAAAAGTGAAGGGAAAGGGTGCTTTATACTGACAGTTACAAAAATAGTTCATTTACAGTTTGTAATTTTACTGATAACAGCAACATAAAAAATAAAGACATTTTTACATTTTGATTACTGAGTTCTACATATTTTCAACATTCAGATCGGCAGCTAGTGCCAGCCATTTCTCATCATTAAAATATTTTAGCAACCTTCCTCCTCTCTTCCCACCTTCCCACAGGCCAATACCATTCACTAGATCAGTAGTTCTCAAACTGTGGGTCGAGACCCCATTTTAATGGGGTCACTAGGGCTGGTGTTAGACTTCCTGAGGCCTGGGACCAAAGCCCCAGTCCCACTGTCCAGGGCCAGGGATGAAGCCAAAGACTGAGGGCTTCAACCCTGTGTGGTGAGACTCAGGTTACAGGCCCCTGGCCTGGGGCTGAAGTTCTCAAACTTTGGCTTTGCCCCCCACTACTCTGAGTGGCAGGACTTGGTCTTTGGCCTGCCTACCCAGGGCAGCAGGGCTCGGGTAGGCTCAAGCTTCAGACCCCACTCCTGGGGTTGTGTAGTTAATTATTGTTGTCAGAAGGGGGTCATGGTGCAATGAAGTTTGAGAAACCCTGCACTAGACTCTAAAACAGCAAGATTTGATAAATACTTTAGAAGTTTGGCATCACTTGACTTTTAAACTTTTAGACAAAATTGTATACACTAAAAACAAGAGCCATGTAAAAGAAATAAAGTAGTAAGAGAATGTTACTTAGAAAGCTTAACTTTTTAAAGCTCTAACTCTCCCTGCCGCAGCCCCGGAGCGGATCTCTCCCGTCCTCTCCCACTTCCTCTCTGGAGCTCGGGGAGAAGCATCTCTCCCCACCGCAGCCCCAGAGCTGGGGCCGGGGGAGAGGCCTCTCTCCCATCCCTGCCACAGTCCTGGGACTGGGGCTCGGGAAGAAGCATCTCTCCAGGCCACAGCCTCAGGGCTGAGGGGAGTTTTCTCCCTTCCGTAGATCTGCACATCCCCAGCTCCCACATCACCGTCCTCCCCCCCACCCACTCCCTATTCCCCACCTCACCCTACGCTCACCTGTGGCTATGCCCTTGTTTGCATGCCTGCATGGCTATAGTAATTAGGTGTGCGGCCCTTCGAATCATAGAATATCAGGGTTGGAAGGGACCTCAGGACATCATCTAGTCCAACCCCCTCCTCAAAGCAGGACCAATCCCCAACTAAATCATCCCAGTCAGGGCTTTGTCAAGCCTGACCTTAAAAACTTCTAAGGAAGGAGATTCCATCACCTCCCTAGGTAACTCATTCCAGTGTTTCACCGCCCTCCTAGTGAAAAAGTTTTTCCTAATATCCAACCTAAACCTCCCCCCCTGCAACTTGAGATCATTACTCCTCGTTCTGTCATCTGCTACCACTGAGAACAGACTAGTTCCATCCTCTTTGGAACCCCCTTTCAGGTAGTTGAAAGCAGCTATCAAGTCCCTCCCTCATTCTTCTCTTTTGCAGACTAAATAATCCTAGTTCCCTCAGCCTCTCCTCATAAGTCACGTGTTCCAGTCCCCTAATCATTTTTGATGCCCTCCGCTGGACATTTTCCAATTTTTCCACATCCTTCTTGTAGTGTGGGGCCCAAAACTGGACATAGTACTCCAGATGAGGCCTCACCAATGTCGAATAGAGGGGAATGATCACGTCCCTCGATCTGCTGGCAATGCCCCTACTTATACATCCCAAAATGCCATTGGCCTTCTTGGCAACAAGGGCCCACTGTTGACTCATTCAGTTTCTCCTCCTCTGTAACTAGGTCCTTTTCTGCAGAACTGCTGCCTAGCCATTTGGTCCCTAGTCTGTTGATGGCCTGCTATGCGGGCGCACACCTTAGAGGGAACACAGATGCCAACTTCTGTCAACTTCATAAACTCTGTCCAGGAACAATTACATTGTGAACTCTGGGGAATTTAAAATCTATCAGGGTTTCAGACCTTGACATTATCTGGTCTAAAAGATGTTTGTCATTTCCTTACACATCTGTGTGAAAGAGAACTCCCATACATTTCAAGTGGAACAGAAAAATAGACTTTTTTCCTTTTCTTTTTTTTCCGGTGGGTGGGGGACATGGTGCATCAGTTTGTGTCAAAGTAATTCCAGCAGTTCTATAACACATTGCTTAGAAAATGATTTTTAACAGGATATACAGAAGGACTGGGAAGAACAAAAACAAAAGCAAAAACACTTCTCGTTTTAGTTGTATAATCTCTAGGTACAGTGAATGCCTTTAGAATGGAAGGACTTCAAGAAATAAATGTGCAGCAGAATGCAAATATCAGTAATATGCCAGACTATCCAATACAGAAATGTAGCCAGGGTGGAAATATGACAACCAGTATGAATCAGCATTATTACACAAGTGTGTAGAAGTGGGCAGTGTCATTGCCCGTGTTTGAAGTACTTCATGCATTGTTGGGCAATCAAAATACTTACTAATTATGAGAATAGTTAATAAAGATAATATAGTAATCTGAATTGGAATTACCACACCTTAATTAGGCCCTAACACTAAAAAAAAAAAAAAAAAAAGGTAATCTTAGAGGTCATAGCCTACCCCTCTACATCTTTTATATCTCATTCGTAAGAGTATGCCCTTAGAATCAACTGTGCTGAGACATTGGTTCAGTATTAATAGGAATAGTAAGGCAGACGTCCTGTTTTTTCCCTCTCCTTTCCATTTTATGTTGGGTTTTAATCTCTACCTACTGAACTGTCTTATTGCTATCAAACTTTAATATAAAAAAATGTATCTCTACTTAAAGCAAATTACTTTTGAACTCTATATATAAATATAATTGAAATTCTAAACTGCCGGTCAGTGGGGTCATTGTTATCACTAATGCTTACGTGACAGATTGTCTGCCAGTAAGTAAATATTTCATAACCAAAAGACATGAGGGAAGTGAGCATTATATTAAGAGAAACGCCACCTACTCTGACTTAGAATCATAGAATATCAGGGTTCGAAGGGACCTCAGGAGGTCATCTAGTCCAACCCCTTGCTCAAAGCAGGACCAATCCCCAATTTTTGCCCCAGATCCCTAAATGGCCCCCTCAAGGATTGAACTCTTGAACGCCTTATCCCAATGAGCAATGGTTAGGATCAGAGACCAGTCAACTTCCCTGGTTATGAGAGTTTCTGCCTAACCAATGAAGTACGAATTTGGGGCTTGAGGAAGAGGGAAAATCCCTTTGGGGGTTGAGGTTATCCGTTTTTTTTTACAGGAACACCCAGTTGAAAAGGGACCTTGGCAGCTCCGGTCAACACAGCCACTAAAAATCTGGTTGGCTGCAGTGGCTGGCTCTGTGCGGCTCTTGGAAGCAGCTGGTATGTCCCACTGGGTCCTAGGTTCAGGGGCAGCCAAGGTTCTCGGCACGCTGCCCCCGTCCGCATGCATCACCTCTGCAGCTCTCATTGGCTGTGTTCCCAGCCAATGGGACCTGCAGATACAGCACTCTGGGCTATTCCTGCACCACAGGCAGGGGCAGCATGCAGAGCCCTCCTGGCCTACCCTGTCCCTAGGAGCTGGTGGGACATGCCAGCCGCTTCTGGAAGCTGCCTGAGGTAAGTGCCACCTGGAGCCCACACCCCAACCTCCCTTCCCCAGCCTTGAGCCCCCTCCCACACCCAAACTCCCTCTCAGAGCCAGCACCACGGCCCAGAGCGTCCTCCCGCACTCTGAACCCCTCAGCCCCAGCCCAAAGCCCCCTCCTACACTCCAAACCCCTCATCTCTGGCCCCACCCCAGAGTCCCCACCCCCAACCAGAGCCCTCACACACACTCCCCGCATACTAACCCTCTGCCCCAACCTGGAGCCCCCTCCCACACCCTGAATCCTTCATTTCTGGCCCCAACCTGGAGCCCACACCCCTTCCCACTCCCCAACCCCCAGCCCCAACCTGGAGCCCCCTCCCACCCAAAACCCCTTATCCCTGGAGCCCACACTCCCCAGCCGGAGCCTTCAGCCCCTCCCACACCCCAAACCCCTGCCCCAGCCTGGTGAAAGTGAGCAAGGGTGGGGGAGAGCAAGCAACAGAGGGAGGTGGGCTGGAGTGAGCAGGGGGAGGGCCTCAGGGAAGGGGTGGAGCATAGGCAGGGCAAGGTGTTCAATTTTCTGCAATCAGAAAGTTGGCAACCCTAATCTCAGAGCCTTGGAAAATAGTGGTTTTGGGCAGGAAGGTGGCCCCACCTAATGTAATGATGGGCTCAACTCAGAAATCCTAAGATTGGAGGAAACGGGTGGAATGTGAGAGTGCAGGGTATTTGCTCTCCCTCTGGACTCAATGTGGGGCTGCAATTCAGAAGTGGAATTCAAAATGAGGAATTGCTCCTATATATATATATAGTGACAAAACTCTATCCTTGCCTCCATGGGTCCCACATTTCCTGGTGGATTTTGCTAGCCTCAGAGGCTCACTGTGACCCTCCACATAACCCTTTTCTCCCTAGAGACAAGGGAGACAGTCTATTGAGCCATTTTCATCATAAGCCAGTGAGGGAGGTGAGGAGAAGTTATCCTTCCTTGCACAGTCTCTGTTGTCTCCTAGTCTCAGTGATTAATCAGGGGGCAAAGGTGGGGGGGGGGAGCCCAGACCCACCCTCTACTCCAGGCTCCAGCCCAGGGACCCTAATAGTATCAGCTATGATAGCTGACCTTTTAGAAACATAACATGTACAATTCCCTGGGCTATTTCCCCTACAGCAGCCCTCACTTCCTCAAGCTCCACTTCACCCTTACCTCAGAGCCTCATTCCTTGTGCTTGATATAGTGTGTACTATTCAGCCTCTCCAACAACACAGCTTCCTCCCACAGCTCCTGATATGCACACCCCCACCTGACTAACTGGGAGGCTTTTAACTAGTTTCAGCCAGCCCCTGATTGGCTTCACGTGTCCCAATCAACCTAGCCTTCTCCCTGCCTTCTGGAAAGTTCTTAATTGGCCCCAGGTTTCTTAATTGACCTGGAGCAGCTGCCATTTCACTTATCATGGTACCAGGGATTTGTTTAGCCTGGAGCTAATATATCTATCTCCCACTACTTTTTCATAGCTATCTGGCTTTGTCCCATCACAGGGACCACACATTTCAAAGAACCTCTAGTTACAGGTCAGTAATTTCCACTTTCTTAAAAGTCAAACTTAAAAAAAGGCTAGGTACAGGCCAACTGTCTCCAAAGGTATTTGTTTGGGAAAGTTTTGAGTAATTGAAAGAGGTTTATTACAGTGGAAGTTCTATAACAGCCATTAATTTAAAGTGGTTACTACCACAGTCCTTGTGATTCCAAAGCTTATGTATATGCTATATTAACATCACAGTTAGGTCTGTAACTGAGCCTTATGTCCCTACTTTAATAAGGTCTTCGCCTATTTTGTTGTCCCAAGTCTGTATTCTACTTTTACTTGGGGAGATTTACTCTGTCTGTCTCCTTCATCCCTTCACAGAAATTCTCCTTTTATTTTGTTTGTATATGTGCCCATATTAGGAGGAAAACTGATGACTTGTGATACCATAACAGTAGTTTAGTGATGTTTTTTCATATTAAAACATTGGTTTAATGGAAAATTAAATGCATCTTAATAGCTGAAAATGAGCAATATATGCGTATATGCAAGTGCCTATGCACTTATAAACTCTTGTGTAAAAAGATGATATTACTAGCCAAATTTTTGATAAAATTGTGTTTTCAAAAACATTAAAATAGAAGATTAAGATATGAGTATCTTTTAAAATGTAAATTCATTTTCAGAGCAGAGCATATGAATTTTAATATTCATGTAAGAAATGGAATTTGGAACACAGTTGAAAGGAAATACTTGGGAGAAATAACCTTCTTAATCTCTTTCTCATATGACTGATACATATCAATCTCTTTGCATCCTTGATTTTCTTATTGCCTAAATGTACTTGATAATTTTTGCTTGAAGTAACAGTATACAGCCAGTTCTAACATCAGGGTACTCAAGATAAAGCTGATAAAACACAGCAGCATATAATATACAAGATATTGCATCTCAATTAAGGTAGAAAGTAATAGTAATGTAGAAATAAATATATATTTAACTTTCTTTACTCTTGTTGTTATGAGTGTTACAAAGAACCAGTTGACCTTATGGTACAATTCAGCTTAACTCCTACTGTAGAGTCAATGCCAGGGAATGATCTGCATGACATTCATTCACTGTTGTTCCAGTATGTGTGTTCTGTGTACTCCCTTACATTATCTGTATGAGAACAGAATCTTCTTTTATATATGGGGGAGAGGGAAGGCCCCTGCTACTTAGTGCTGAATGTAGTAAGTATTAATACTTACTACTTACACAGAATGTTCTGTCTGTGGACAACAAAGTACTTCATAAACATGACCTTCACAACATCTTTGTGAGGTAAATGTTTATTAGTCCAAGTTTACAGACAAAGAAACTGGGGTCCAGAGAGGTAAAGTGCAACTATATAGAGGAATTGTGTGGCAGAGCAGGGAAGAGAGCCCACATTCTTTGGTCAGTTATTGTGTTTTATCCACTAGACCATTTTGTATTAATGGTAGGGAGGGTAAATATGTTGCCTTTCTCCCTAACTTCAGTGTTAAAAATGTTCAGAGATTTGCCTGCCTTTTACACTCAAAATGGTCTTGCAGTCTGAGAGGTTCAGAATTATGGACTTGGCCTTTTGAAGTCACAGGACCAGTTAATTAAATATATTTTATTATTAATCTATAGGGAATGCTTTATTCTAGAGGGAATATTTTGTTGTCTCTTAATCACCTCTAATATGGAGTTTTTTCTCATCACACATAAAACTGATTACGTTGAAGTCTTTTCTCTATATTCCTTTGTTTTTTCGAAACAGATGCAAATAGGTTCTTTTACAGCCAGTTTTCCCTTTTGGTAGTTAACATTACAGTGGCATTAGAAATTTTGAATATAAATGAACTGTAATGTCATTGTAGAAAAACCTCTGAAAAATGACCTAGATTTAGCCATAATCTCTTTTTATTTAAAATTCTGAGACCTTATAGAAACATATTTGTTTGTTGTTGTAGCTTTTATTTTAATTCTCTTATTACCACATTTTGGGGTCTGTCTCTTCTCCTTGTGCTCTTCATCTTGGCATCATAATATGCCTAGTGTTAAACTTTTTTTCTTTCTCAGACCATCCTCCACATTTTATTTCTGTAACCCTTTGCTGGACATTTCCTTGACAACATCACAGGGGTTGGTTTGTTTGTTTGTTTGTTTTTAATAAAGGCAGCTCATATTAATTTTTCAATCATGGTTTGTTTCAGCAGCTTGGTGTAAACCCAACAACCTTGATATTTGATTTTTTTTTAAATAATCTCCAAAGTGCTAGTGTTAGAAAATGGCTTCTCTTGTGATTTGAAGAGTTGCAGCCACCAATTTCCAGCTGAGGATCCTTCTATTTTTAGTTAAGGGGAATAGTATCCGAATTCCACATTTGTTTCCATGAAGATTTTTCTTACCATTATTATTAGTCATTTTTTCTTCAGTTTGTTTAATTTTTTAATTTTTGTCCTACATTGAAATCTACATTCTGCCATTAGACAACTTATTGTAATTTAAAGATCATTAGGAAATGTTTATTATAGCTGAAGTGCATAGAGAGCTAATAGTTAATATTTCATTGACATTTCCATTCTAAAAGATCTTTCAGTTGCATATAATTTTTAACTTTTCTTACTGAAATTCTTCATTTTTGAGTCTCAGCCCAAAGCATTTTTTTTTTCCTGGAAAAAATGAAGGAAAGCAGTTTTGCCTCTGGAGTGTGAAGAATTCAAATGTAGCATGTGTACATACCTGTCTTCCTCATTCAGTTTTTGACTGGTGCCAATGCCCATTGTGTGGATATATTCTATATTCTGACTATATTCTGATTGATAGAAGTCCCACTTTACTCATGCCCGTTTTCTAACCCAATGAGAGGCTGTTTTTGAAGGTGAAAGTGGCTCCTTGCACTTTTTTCCCATCCTGAACAAATCAAGAAGTGGGTCTGTGTCCTGAGACATATATGGCACAGAAAGGTAGGTAATGTTTAAAGCCTCTAACAAAGGTTATACAACAACTAGACAGTACCATAGATATTTAAATCAGTTTAGTCATGTACATTTCACTATGAATACATATATTCCTGTCAGGACAACTCTACTCAAGAGAAGATAATGAGTTATGGGAGGAAGATTATTGCTATACCCAGTTTTGTAAGTAATTATGTCAGTGACATATTTTACTTGTGCCTTAATTCTAGGCATGATTTTTTGCTTTCCCCTGGTCTGATTCCTTTTCTACCTTCACATTTCTGTCCCTAAAGCTACAAGATTCTTACAAATGCAAAAAAGCATTTTTTCATAAGTGTGCTCCCATTAATTTTAAGAGGCAGATAAATTACTTTATTTGAGGGAAATAATAATAATAATTTTACATTTGTGTGTTTATTTGTCCCTTAGCAAACAATGTTAGATTTTCACCTTGTACCCACAAATAGTTTTACATCAATGTCTCACTGTCTTTGAACTGGATGTAAAGAAGAAATAAAACTAAAGCACCCTATAAAACAGAATAAGAATTTAATATCCCCTGCAGGGGAGCAATTCTTTTTAAAGACAAACAGAAAAGGTCAATAAATAGACTTTGCAATAATAAAACTATAGATTTCAAATATAGAACATAACTCTGTACTATATCCTCTAAAGCCAATACATTTATGTATTTCTCAGGAACTTGGGACTGAAAGTGATTCAGAGAGAAACAAAGTCCCAATCAAAAGAATTCTGTAGAAGACACTATCTGGTTTGTTCAAGAGAGGGTTCAGCTTCAGACCCAGGATGTGGGTTCTTTGAGGCTCTCCTCACAAAGGAAGGGAAAGATGGAAGTTTAACTTCACCTAGCAAAAGCAAGAAGATCTGGGACATCTGTTCAAAGGGTTGTAAGATAAAATGTTACAGGGTGTTTCACTGTTTGGCCTCTTTCTATATGTGTGCAATGTTATGTGCTTTTTCAAGCACTGACACCTGCGTATTTGTGTAATTGATTCTAATACCTGTGCGTACAATTGTAAATACTTGAAAAGCTATGTACAATGGTGTTTGCACTCACGCAGAAGGAGGCTACGAGCAGGTCTTTCTGAAAGCCAGTCCATAATGAATACATGTATTCTCCAACACATGGCTAAAAGAGAGTTAGGATTAAACCTGTTTTAATGGAGTCCAGGTAAACTAGCTAACAATGCCAATAATGTGCATATAATTTCTTTAGTGTTTCTGGGACACTCTGATTCAAGAGGTATCTAGACATATGGACTGATTTTTTATATCTTTTTTTTATGTTACAATAAACAGTTTACTGAACTCGATGTTAGAAGAACTCTTCTGGAGTTAAACTGATTTGGACTCTCACCAGGGTATCACACTTAGGGCCAGACTTTAAGCTAGCCATAAACCAGGTTCTGAAATAGATGTCTGATTATCAAATTTATGTGTCTAAAACTGCAGCCACTCTTTTGAGGATGAGTTTTGAAAGTACTAATTAGAACATAAGGAAAAACATACTGGTCCAGACCAATGGCCCATGTATCCCAGTATTTTGTCTCCAACAGTGGCTATTACCAGAGCTTCAGGGGAGTTTACAGAAATTGGCATTTAGAACGATCCATCCCTGTGTTCCCCTCCCAGCTTCTGTCAGTCAAAGGTTTAGGGTTGCCCTAAGCATGGGGTTGCATCTCTGACCATCTTGGCCAATTGCCATTGATGGATCTATCCTCCATGAACTTATCTAATTCTTTTTTGATCCCAGTTATACCTTTTAGCCATCAGAACATTCCACGATAATAAATTCCACAGGTCATAGGCGCTGACTCTGTGGGTGCTCCAGGGCTGGAGTACCCACAGGGAAAAAATTAGTGGGTTTTTAGCACCCACCATCAGCCAGCTCCCCTCTGTTCCCCGCCCCAGCGTCTCCTGGCAGCTGGCGGCCCCGCTGATCAGTGCCTGCCCCTCACTCCCAGCGCCGCACACCCTCTGCAGTCAGCTGTTCAGTGGCGTGCAGGAGGCGCTGTAGGGGAGGGGGAGGAGCAAGGGCTGGGCGCACTCAGGGGAAGGGGCAGGAAGAGGGGGGCCAGGGGCAAGTGGGGGCAGGATGGGGGCAAGAAGAGACGAGGCAGGAATGGGCGGTTGGGGAAGAGGTGGAGTGGGGGTGGGGCCTGCGGCAGAGATGGGGCTTAAGAACTCCCCAGCAGATTAGAAAATCGGTGCCACTGCCATAAATTAATTGTGCACTGTGTGGAAAAAGTGCTTTGTTGTATTTCTATTAAACCAGCTGCCTATTAATTTCATTGGGTGACCCCTGCTTCTTGTGTTATGTGAATGGGGAAATAAAGTTTCTAAATTCACTTTCTTCACACGATTCATGTTCTTATATAACTCTATCATACCCCCCTTCGTTTTCTTTATTTCTAAGATGAACAACCCTAATCTTTCTTTTTGCTCCTTGTATGGAAGCCATTCCATACCTTCATCATCTTTGTTTCCCTTCTCTGAATCTTTTCCAGTTCCATTATATCCTTTTTGAGATGGGGTGACCAGAACTGCACATAGTGTACCACGGATTTATATAGGGGCATTATGACATTTTCTGTCTTATTTTTTGTCCCTTTCCTAATGGTTCTGAACCTGTTTGACCACTGCTGCACACTGAGCTGAAGTTTTCTTATGTCTAAAATCATAAGAGCTTCTAGATTACTTTATGTACTGCGGGATTTTCATCAAGATTCAGGTTAGACAATGTTCTGCAGAAGGCCTTGCCCACAAGCTCCTGTTCATGGTATTATCTTCATTCAGTGCTGAAAAAGGAACTGACCTTTTATATATCAGTTTTCCCTACATACCTTAAGATATCACCAGTCTCTGCCTCTGACCCTGTTTTATTCCTATTTGTGGCCTGCTGCTTTTGCATCTTACGTTGACCATGTAAGTCATCCGGGCTCTAGTCCAGCACAAGGGTCACAGTCTGGATTCAATGACAAATGTGAGTTTTGCATGATTTTTTATGAGGAAATCTCAGTGGTTTGGGTAAACGTATTAATATTAATTTCATGTGGAAGGGAAGATGTCACTGATAGTCTTTTCACTGCACAGAATTCCTCCTTCAGGCTAGATTTGGAGTTCAGTAAATGGCAGATTCCAGAAAATATAGTACCCAGTGGCAGTGGTCATCATCAACAGTGAGCATCTTGAGTGTTTTCCGTGTATTCTCCATAAAAGAACAATACTTCTCTATTGCTATTCCAAGCAACTGTTGATTGAGTTAGATTTCTGCTGTTCGTATAATCGAACACTGTTTCAGAAATGCCTGGGAATTTCTTGAGGCCTGTGACACAAGTTGGCTTACAAAGTTCTTAGTGTGTTGTCCTCTAAACACACAGTCCTCTATAAAAAGAATGCTCCAGCCATCCGGAATGATCAGAGTAACCTCACATGTAAATGTGACCTTCTCATTACTTCATAGAGTCACAGTGTCTATGTCCAACTGTCAGTCACAGAAGCACATTCTTTCACTTGATTGAATCCTGAATAGAAGGAAGAAATTTTAAATTTCTCCTTTATATCCCCTTCCCAACTCTCCCACTCCCTTCCACCTCCTGAAAATAACCTTTTTTGAATAATTTTATGAAAAATAGCTGCTGATTTTGGCCTCAAAGTAAAAATGTTATTTATGCAACAGCTAGGAATGCAGAGTGTTCTAATTACCATCTCACTAAAGGGCATTTAAGATATGCAAATGTAAGTTTCCCTTCCTGTTTTACTGATTTCTGTTTACTGCAAGTGATGTTTGCTTTAACCTTGCACCTGTGCTGCAACTGATCTTATTCTTGTACTGAGCTGCTCCATCTGTCATAATAGTAAATTAATATAAATATGAATTAAGAAAAAAAATTAGGTTCATACGCTTCTCCTAATTGTGTCTAATATGAACCTTAAAATTCTAGACAATAGTGGCTGAAAAAGTTGCTGAGTTGTTTATTTGGGGAGTAGTTAGAAACATGATAGCCTAGTACTCATTTTCCCGAATGGAACTAAGAGAACAAGGGGAAATATAATTTCCCCAGACAGCCTACTTAATACTTCGTAAGATTCTCATTCCCTGTTTATTTGAATTGGCATATGCCCTCATAGTAAAACCAGCTATGATTAACGTTTGCAGACACTTCCGAGAAACTGAATTAAATATCAAAAAAGGAGAGAGAAACCATGTGGTATTTTAAAAAAAAAAAAAAAAAGCCTGCAGACGGTTAAAACAGTAGGACACCAAATTTGCAAATACTATTGCTGTTTAAAATGTATTTATTCAGTATTTCAATCATTCTACTGGTAAATGGGTCACTTAAAGACATTATTCCTTGTTCCTAGATATTATGTACATCAAAGAGTAGGAAAAAAGAAAATGCAAATTACCTAAACAGTAACCCACCAGACATTGTGACATATTAGTAAAGAAGTTGTTGTTCCTTTTCTAATTTATTTTTCCCATCACTACGTAAGTGCTAAATAGCAGCCCACCATTTTATATGTAAGGTACATGTGTCTGCCTTTGTGTATAATGACTCATGAAAATTCCCATATACCAGCAGTCCATGTAAACAGTCATATTAGTAGCAACTGTTCATCATTCAGCCGTATCGATAGTACTATAATTTTTTTCTGCATGACTGTTTTTATTCTCACCCCCTTTAATCAGCCACACTTAACCTTATGAAACTTTCATCTTCCAGGCTGACATTTTCTTCCTTGGTCTCTATTTAAATTTGAATTTTGTTTATAAGTTTGAGCAAAAATGTGTGTCCATTTTTGAAGATGAAGAAAGTGAAAATATACAATTGCCACCCTAATGAGAGAATCACTTTTTAAGAATATATATATTTATTAAAAACTGGAAATCTGCTGATGAAGAATTGAAATATGGCCTTTAATTAGATTTCCAGTGATCAGAAGTGCTTGACTAGGTTTTGAAGAAAATTGTCTTTGATTTGACAAAATTGAGTGTTTTAAATTCATGTGCCAGGCATGCTCAATTGATTTATTCTCTGAGCTCACTAAACGTAAATCTACACTGGAAAAAAATACCCACAGCATGGCCACAGCTGGCCCATACCAGCTGACTTGGGCTTGTGGGGCTTGGGATGCAGAGCTAAAAATTGCTGTGTAGATGTTTGGGCTCCAGCAACACTGCATTTTTATAGCTCATGGTCAAAGCCCTGCAATCCCAAGTGATCTGACCCTGGCTAGCCATGGTTATTTAATTGCTATGTAGACATACCCTAAGTGTCTAATCCAAAACACATAGAAGTCAATGGGAGTCTCTCCATTGACATAGTAGGCTTTGGACCAGGCCGTAAATGCACACATAAAGGAGGATGCATTGTACATACATACGTAGTGTAACTGAGCACTTATCTTAACTGCATACTTTTACTTAAGTAATTTATGTTTTTCCTCGAACCAGACTCCCATCTACACACACAAATCTCTAGCTTAAGATGCTTTAAGCCTGAGCTAGCTGGCCTGTCGAAGGGTGTGAGTTGGAGTTCAAGTGTTGCTGACTCTGAGCTAGTAATGCAGTTCGGATGCATCAGTTCGAGTTACAACTCCTAGTTCAGCCACTAGTTCTGTGTAACTCGGGTATTGTTTTGCAGTACATTCACTCTGGTCTCACTCCAGCTCGGCTTGCTCAAATGGTGTAACTGGAGTTAACTGTTGCAGCAAGCCCTTCACAGTGAACTGACTAATCTGTGTGTGAATTGTAGAGAGAACTAGGGTAAGAAAAAGGGTTTTGCAGACCATGTGAGGTGTGAAAGGGGTGAGAGACGTCTCTATTTTTATACACTATAGAGACAGATTGACCAGTGGTCCTTGTAAAGGACTATAGGCAGGTGTACTCTACAGAATTACTTCAGTATAACTAAGTCACTCAGGGGTGTGAACCCCCACCCGTCATAGTTACACTGACCTAAGAGTCAACATAGAGCTGTCTACACCGGCGATCTCCCATTGGCATAGAGTGTCTTTATTAAAGCACTACAGCAGTGCAACTGCATCAGTGCAGCTGCACCGATGCAGCATTTTAAGTGTAGACCTGCCCTAAGGAAAAGGCTTCAATAGACATGTGAGGTTAGCACAGGTGTTTGCAAAGGGTCTTCTGTGGGACCTTGTAAAGTCAGCTTCTCAAGTTGGAGCTTCTCAAATGGAGGAAACATCTAGTTGTTGTTGTCCCTGACCTCCAGTAGAGCAGGGGATGTGTTCCAGAGATGCTTAGGAACTCCAGCAATCAGAATCCCTTCCCTAGCTCTAGAGTGCCTAAGGTGTCAGGAATGGGGCTTCCTCCTGCAGCCATCCTAAAATGTACTAGAGGGACTCTTGCTCTGGTGCAGCACACCCGAGTAGCTCCAAGCCCTTGAAGGCGCTTGGCTTCCTAAGTCTTACCAGAGCTGGTGTTCTGCTCCTAAAGTATCGCTCTCCAATTGTGTGCAGAGAGCTGGTGGTGTCAGGTGCGAGAGGTATTCTGATGGTATCTAACCACAGTTCCGGATTAGGAATTTACATATGATATTTGTAAGTTTTTGAATCTCATCAATTTGGTCCATCAAGGAAAATCCATGTCAGTTCACTCTCTGGAGTGTGAGTATAATATGTAGGGCTGTCAAGTGATTTAAAAAATTGTGATTAATTGTGCGATTAATATTTTTAATCGCAGTTAATCGCACAATTAATCACACTGTTAAACCATAGTAGAATACCATTTATTTAAATATGTTTGCATGTTTTCTACATTTTCAAGTATATTGATTTCAATTATAACAGAATACAAAGTGTACAGTGCTCACTGTCATAAAATATAAAGATTTGTACAGTAAAAAACAAAGAAATAGTATTTTTCAGTTCACATAATACAAGTACTCTTTATCATGAAAGTTGAACTTACAAATGTAGAATTATGTAAAAACAACTTGCATTAAAAAATAAAACAATGTAAAATCTTAAAGCCTACAAGTTCACTCAGTCCTATTTCTTGTTCAGCCAATCACTCAGACAAACAAGTTTGCAGGAGATAATGTTGCCTACTTCTTGTTCACAATATCACCTGAAAGTGAGAACAGGCATTCTCATGGCACTGTTGTAGCCGGCATCACAAGATATTGACATGCCAGATGCATGAAGGGACATATGAATCTTTAGCGCTTCAATTACGAGTCCAGAGGACATGCGTCCATGCTGATGATGGGTTCTGCTCGATAACAATCCAAAGCAGTGCGGTCCGATGCACAGAAGCGGCCTCCTCTACCTCAGAAAAAGCTTCTCTTGGTGGAAAAAGCTGCTAATCCTTCTCCTCTTGAATATGACTTCATTTGGCATTTCTTTTAAGGAGGACATGGTTTTCTCATATATCCCCAAAGGTTTTGAAATAGATTTTTATGTGTGCTGGGAAAGGAAGCTGGCATTCTGCCACTAGTTTCCCCACTAGAGAGGTTAATACTAATGTAATTCTATCTAAGCCTTAATATGATGGCAGTATCCATAGGGGATGCCTTCTCCAGTGAGAAAGATTTAACCAAGTCAGAATCTGCTTTGAGCAGGCCAAGAGGTAGGCTAAAGGTAAGAGCAGTAACAACAAATGCAGACAGAAATTAGAGGCTTTTCTCTTCAGTCTCTTTATTGCCTGTTACAAAATCTAGGAAATGCAGCAAATAATATAAAATAGGTAACAGAAAAAAATGAGGAAACACCAGATATCCAAATCTTGTTCTTCTAGCTTTTTCAAAAAAGAGTGAATTATTTGATACTACATTAGTAAGATCTCAGTTCAAAAAAAGCACTCTAATATGTGCTTTAGGCCCATTGGCCTCAGTGGATTTAAGCATGCATTCAAGTGCTTTGCAGATTCAGGGCTGACTGTTTTTTATATGATGATCAAAAGTACAATCCGTATCATAGCATGTAAGAAATGTTCTAAAGTTTATAGTTTTTGTTTTTTTTCCAAAAAGGATGGAACTTCCTCACCTTTCTTCCTCCAAAATTTATCAGAATGAGAAATTTCTTAATTAGCGGACAAGTATGTATGTAAATTGCAAAATCCCCAAGTTTAATTTTTCCCCATTGTCACATTGTTGATATAGCAGTGTCATAATTGGCCATGTATATCTATAGTGAAAGGATTTTTTTTATTCTTATGCCTGTGCCTCAGATGTGATCTCTAATAGAGATTGGCTTAAGCCCTGAAGCACAAGGTTTAATATCCCTACCAAAATTTGTGTTATTAATTATAAGAACTTTTGGATATTCTTGATATCTATATAACTATCCAATCCCTTTTTTAATCTTGTTAAGATTTAAGCCATTTATGGTGGGTGCAAAAATATAACAGACAGGTGTTTATTGTATAGATATTGGAGTGCCCCTGCTATACATTACTCATGTTTGTATTAACTTAGGGTCCTAACTGAAAGCCTTACTAGGGTGTTAACCTCACTTTCTCAGATAAAATGTGTGTGCATTAGGGCCTCTTGTTTCGTGGTTTGTTTTTTGTTGCTGGTTGGTTGTTTCCTAGTTGAAATTATTAACTGCATGTGTGGAGTCAAAGAATGAAATGTAGTGTTTTGTTTCTTTATTTTCTTCTAGCCATCTGGTTTACTGCCAAAGTCAAAACTGTCTTAAGGCAACACTGTCAACAATATTCCTCTCTGAGACATGCCATAGCAGCTGTATTGAACACTGCATTCAGAACAAGATGGGGTTGGAGGTGGGGGGGAGGGAAAGAATGTAGAAACTTCCAACCAAAAGCTGTATTATCACATCTCTTTGTTGGAGGGATATTGACAGTGCAATATTCATGCAAAACACTGAATAACTTGGCTACTTTTATATCTGTACATTTAGCACATAGAATCATAGGACTGGAAGAGACCTCGAGAGGTCTTCTAGTCCAGTCCCCTGCATGGGTGGGCCTAGGCAGCGAATTGTTTACGCCATCGCTATGCAGCACAGTTGTTAATCCCATTCTGCATGTAACCTCCGTAAACTTTTCATCATTCAGTAAAAATGTTGCCATGCTGCTGACAATAGATGTCAGTAGCAAGTAAGGCAGAAGGAAGACCTGGTGCATTTATTTCCTATAACATTAAAGCCATCATAATTATGGGTCATTTGCCTGGCTTCTTTGCTAATTAAGAGTTTTAATTGCCTCTAGTTCCAGGGAATTAGTTAAGCTTTTCCATTATGCATATTGCCTTCCATAATCATCTGCTTCTCTCATACAACAAGCTTAGTGACATCACGGAAACCAATAAGGCAAGCCAGACTAGTGAAGTATGTTTCTATGTATAGTGTGGATTAAAAAAATGTTTGTTTTGTTCTACATTTAAGCTTACTCTTTAAAAAGGCAGAGTGTGTCAAAGTTGTGCTTTTTCTGCTTTCAGAATGCACGGAGAGCTTAGAGACATGGATGTATGCCACAAACCAAGTATACTGTTAACAACCAAACACACAGGCAGGACTGTGCTCCATGTTTTGACAGCAGTTGCTCCATTCCTCACAACATTAGCCAGACGTTGTTTTATACATAATGATAACGATCAACAGATTGAAAATATTAGCCCTCAAACTGCAATGAAAAACAAATTAAGAAAATTTAGTGAACATATGAAGGAGACTAGCATAAGAAGTTAGAGAGTGCTTCCATTGCCCACTGGAAGTCATTAATTAAGTCACGCTTCATCAAACCTCTGAGACAGAAACTATCTTTTACTTTCCCTTGGCTGATTCTAAATGGTTGCCGACATATTGATGGACATAGGGTTAGTATTTTAAAAAGAAAGCGGGACAAAAGGGTTTTGTTTGACCTGAGTGAATTGATTTACCTCACAGTGATTTAAATCTCCAATTTTAATCATTATTTAAATCAGAAAGCAGGAAACTTTTATTTAAATAATCAGTTTTAACTAAAAAGTACAAATGCAAAACATGATTATTTTCTTAAAGAAAGGTTGAATCTCAGTGGTTGATAACTTTAACAGGGCTGAGCAGTCCCTCATGGCCAGAGTTTTCTTTGCAACAGCTGCCTCCTTCAGGGCCTCCATGTGGGGCTGGTTTAGTGCCCACAAACAGTCCAACCAATAAAGTGCATCACTGCAGGACAAACGTGCATACTTATCTCTAGTTCTTCTGCCATCCACGTACAGCTCTTCCCCTGCCACAGTCTTCTCTTCATTTCTCAGAGCTGTCTCTCTCTGGAGTTCAGTCTTCTGGCTCTGGCTTCCTTCTCTTGCCAGTGTCTCCCCTGTTCTGAGGGATAAGGCAGTCCATATATGGCCCTCCTCCAGAGAGCTCCTCCCAGTTGGCTAGAAGAGAGGCAATCCCTGACCCACCCTACACTACAAGGCTGCTGAAGCTGGAACAATGTTGTGGAGATTTTCCCCCATCCAACTCCTGATTACCCAGGACCACTTCCTCTCTTCCATTACCAGGCTATTTCTTGGGCCTTTGTTCATTCCAACTCCCTGGAACAGCATCTTCTGGCTCCCTCTACTCTTAAAGGGACAGTGTAACCCTCTTTGCAGTAACCATTAAAATATGTTGCAAAAGAGCAAACGTAATTCTGGGATGTTGTGTCAGATTCGATCACAGAGACCCCGTTGGGACTGTCACCTGATGTGCTGAGACTACCTGTGAGCCCATTTTCTCTGCCAGTTTGGGCCTTCAAAATTCTTCCTTGTTGAGGAAGACATGTAAGCCTGCTGCAACACAGACCCAGGGTCTGAACCACGCCCCCAAAGCTGCAGACTTAACTGAAAATAGCTTAAGAAGTGCTCCTGTATGCAGCTCCCAGACACCCAGCTCCCCATGGGACCCAAACCCCAAATAAATCTGTTTTACTCTGTATAAAGCTTATACAGGGTAAACTCATAAATTGTCTGCCTTCTGTAACACTGATAGAGATGCACAGCTGTTTGCTCCCCCAGGTATTAATTACTTGGGGTTAATAAAAAAAGTGATTTTATTAAGTATAAAGAGTAGGATTTCAGTGCTTTCAAGTAATTACAGACAGAACAAAATAAGTTACCAAGCAAAATAAAACAAAACACGCAACGCTAACAATACACTAAAGATCTAGTTACAAATACTAACTTCTCACCCTCGATGTTATCTCGGGTACAATCCTTTTCAGACCAACGTTGTAGTTATGGCCTGGGTCCAGCAATCACTCACGCTCCCCGTAGTTACAGTCCTTTGTTCCAGTTTCTTTCAGCCATCTCTTTGGGGTGGAGAGGTCATCTCTTGAGTCAGCTGAAGACAAAATGGAGAGGCTTCCTGGGCCTTTTATATTCTCTCTTATGAGCGGAAACCCCTTTGTTCTTCTGTGCAAAATCACAACAACAAGATGGAGTTTGTAGCCACCTGGGCAAGTCACATGTCCATGAATGATTCAGCTTTTTGCAGGCCAACGCCATTGTTTACAAGTTGTTTACATGTTTGAACATTCCCAGGAACGCTCAGATGTGGGTTGGCTTGTCCCAAAGTCCATTGTTAGTTAAGTACTCCCAATTATTTGAATAGTTCCCTCATAATATGTTGGCCAAAACTTCTTTATGTGTTTCCTGCAGCAAACACTTCAACTACAAGCTTAGAGCCAACGCTCATAACTTCAGATATGAAAATGATACATGCATACATATGGGATGAATATATTCAGTAGATTATAACCTTTGCAAAGGTTATGTATGGCATATCTAGCATAAAGCATATTCCAGTTATGTTACATTTACACTTATAAGCATATTTTCATAAACATATAGAGTGCAACATTACAGATGTATTAGCAGGAGTATTGTAAGCAAGACAGGAGAAGTAATTCTTCCGCTCTACTCTGTGCTGATTAGGCCTCAACTGGAGTATTGTGTCCAGTTCTGGGTGCCACATTTCAGGAAAGATGTGGGCGAATTGGAGAGTCCAGAGAAGAGCAACAAAAATGATTAAAGGTTTAGAAAACTGAAAAAATTGTTTGTTTAGTCTGAAGAAGAGAAGACTGAAGGGGGATATGATAACAGTTTTCAAGTACATAAAAGGTTTTTACAAGGAGGAGGGAGAAAAATTGTTCTTGTTTAACCTCTGAGGATAGGACAAGAATCAATGGGCTTAAACCGCAGCAAAGGCGGTTTAGGTTGGACATTAGGAAAAATGTCCTAACTATCAGGGTAGTTAAGCACAGGAATAAATTGCATAGGGAGGTTGTGGAATCTCCATCACTGGAGATTTTTAAGAGCAGGTTAGACAAACACCTGTCAGGTCTAGATAATATGTAGTCCTGCCTTGAGTGGAGGAGCCTGTATTAGAAGACCTCTCTCTTCCAGACCTACAATTCTATTATTGGCACCTGAATATAGCCGTATTGCCTATTTGATGGTTCCCTTTGGTAACCTGAAAGATTCACTATACGTATACACATTTATTTAAGCAATTATATAGCTTAATTTACTTTTATTCAGATTTTTATATATTTTTATGATTTTAGGAAAATAATGAATGGTGCATTTCTTCTTTATTAGATGACAATTTTTTATTTGCGATTTATGTCAAATACTACTTGGATGAAGTCAAATTCAATTAAAATGCACAAAAGTAGCATTTTATTTTATTTTTCATTAAACTACCTTGAATGTGCTGGATACAAAATATGTTGATAATTTTTTTCTTATGTATTTAAATCTAACTGATTTATTAAACAAAAGAAATGTTCTCTGTAGTTACTGTATTGATTGTTTCTGGTCATCATGTCCTCATCCTCTCACACTTTAGTTTTATTCATAGATTGAAAGAGGAAAGCAAGCTTTTCTGTTTTATCATTTCCCAATTGGTTTCTTAACTTTGAATAAACTAATAATTGTCTGAACTATTGAATAAACTGAAATGAGGAAAATATTATCTTTACACCTGCAAAAGAGGCTGTTGCTGTCACAAACTGTTTTAGCACTCAGTAAACCCTGCTTCCAGTTGCTCAGCCAGTGACTTCCACCAGTTCAGGACATTGACTTTCTTGAAAACTTGGCAGCAAACCTGTATTGAATTTAAATTTTAAAAATCCTATTTTTTAAATCCTCTATTTGTATACACCCTGTGTTCCACCTTGCAGTTCTATACTTTTTTTTTTTTCTCTATGTACATATAGAATACAACTAACCATGTTTTTGGAAAATTCTCATTGAATAAAATAATGTTTTGACATATTACAGAGCTTTTTTTGTGAGACAGCAGTCAGAGAAGTTAACTTCTGCATCACCCCTGGCTAGACTTCCCTGAAGAAACAGTGAGAGGGGACTGAATGGTGCAATAAATCAATCCATTTTTTTCAATACTGTATGGGTTAGGTCGAAAGTAAATTTAATGTTCCCATCTCATTGTCATTAGTTGCTTAGTTTTAGTAGTTGCAGTCTCCAGTGTTGCCAGGAAATGGATGGTGTGATTAAAAAAAAATCTACCTAGGGTACACAGGGAGGAAATTTGAGACAGTTGCTAGTGACTACTATGAAGGGCCTTTAAGAAACAGAGGTATTGTAGGTGAGAGTTGAGCTGCACTGGCAGAGCTAAGTGGGAATTCTTGTATTAGCACTGCCATTGCAGTCCATCCCTCCACTTCATGAGCTCTAGAATTATTGATGTTGTTTGTAAGAATACACAGAAAAATGCAACCTGAATGTTAGAAGTGCTCAGTAGAGCTGTGTAAAATTTTTTACGTGTATAGTTTATGCATTGAAAAATGTAGTTTGGTTAACCTGAAGGTATTCATTAATTTCACACAAATTCACTGAAAAGTTTTGTCTACAGGTTTTTTTTTTTCAAGTTAGATTTGATTTACAGGGGACTTGGGCACCATTCACAAAATGGGGAGGAGTACTCCTCCTCTCCCTCCCCCCCCCTTACTGCTTCAGCCTGGTGGTGAGGACACTCTCACCTGGAATGTGGGAAACCAGATTTGAATCACTGCTCTGGAGCAGGAGACTTGAAACCAAGTCTTCCTGTTCCCGGGTGAGAATCCTAACACCAGGCTATTGCCTATTCTCATGTGGGACGGAGAGAGTGTCCCCTCTCAATCTCTGCTGTTGAAATCCTTTCTGCTTTATGTAAATAATTAAATATTCATTGGAATGAGGACTTGGATCTCCCACGTGCGAGGTGGGTACCCTACCCACCACACTCTCGTCTCCCCTTTCCCTTTCACCCCCAGCCTGATGGCTATTTAGGAACCACCATCTCTTTCTTTGTGAATCTAGTCCTTGTAAAAGACCGGGAAACAAGACTTTTCAGGTTGAACAAAATGTTTCACTGAACCTGAAACAGAACTTTCTATTTTTTCAGAACTTCGAAGGAACCAAACTATCTAGTGCTCAGAATCCCGAAATGTCATTGTATTTTATGGTAGCTGCTGTTGCTCAACATTTCTGAAACTCACCCTAGACATTTAAGTTCCTTAGGTACCTGTGTTATGTGCCTACTTTTAAACATGTTGGCTACTTTGTACACTTACTCTGACCCACTATTTATACTGCCTCAAATCTCTTCTCTTTTTTTACCTTATATCTGATGCCCTCCTTCTTTTGGCTTATATAAGAAAAAAGTAAGGATGTACGGTCAACAGTTCTGGTTATGTATTAATAAAAATAACAAAAAATCATTGTAAAGTTATCGGAAAATTCAAAGTACAAACTGGCAAGTTCATGTCTACTTCTTACATCTTAATGCTTTCAAAGACTATTCATATATGTTGCCTCTCTTTAAAAATATACTGTACTGAACTACTTTTTGCCTTACATTTAACATTTTTTCATTGTTTTAACCATTGTACACCTTACACCCATTTAAGGTTTAGCAAAAAGCTCATTTTGTTGAAATGTACCCTAGCCACAAAGATTTGGAGAGGAAGAATGATCCAGTGATTAGAGTGCTAGCCTGTGACTTAAGAAAGTTGGGTTCAGTTCCCTGCTCTGCTACTGACTCCCTCTGTTACCTTGGAAAAATCACCTAGCCTCTTTGTGCTTCATTTTCCCATCCATAAAATGATGTTAAATGGAACGTTCTACTTCAGAGGAGTATTGAGGACAAATACATTAAAGATTGTGAGGTGTTCATATACTACACTGGCGCAGGCCATATTAGTACCGTAGATAAATAGGTCAAAATTTCTGGATTCTTCTTACCTGGGTGTTTAGATTTTCATCATTTTCTGTTTGGTATAATTTTAAATGTGCTTGGAAAATAACACAAATCTGATATTGACTTTAATTTTAGTTAAACGACATATAGTTTTGACTTTGAAATATTATCTATAACGTGGGAATAATAAAATTTTACCTAATGCTGTAAAAGGGCAAATCCTTTCAAAATATCCTTGCCATAAATAAGTTGGTACTCTTCCTGCAGAGGAATAGACTCATAGGTCTTGTCTACGCTACCGGCCGGATCAATGGGCAGCGATCAATCCAGCGGGGGTTGATTTATCGTGTCTAGTATAGACACGATAAATCAACCGCTGATCGTTCTAGCATCGACTCTGGTACTCCACCTCAATGAGAAGTGCAAGGGGAATCAAAGGGAGAGCATCTCCCGTCGACACACTGCAGTGAACACACCTCAGTAAGTAGATCTAAGTGCATCGACTTCAGCTATTCACGTAGCTGAAGTTGCGTAATTTAGATTGATTTACCCCACCCCACCTCCGTAGTGTAGACCAGCCCACAGGCTTTTAGGCCAAAAGGGACCATTGTGATCATTTAGTCTGACCTCCTGCTCATCATAGGTCACAGAAGCTCACCCACCCACTCCTGTAACAGACCCATAACCTCTGGCTGAGTTACTGACGCCTTCAAATCATGATTTAAAGACTTCAAGTTACAGAAAACCCACCATTTTCTCTAGTTAAAACCAGCAAATGACCCTGTTTTAATATTTTATGGGTGAGATTTTCAAAAGCACTCTGCCATTGGCTTATTTCTGCTCCTTGTTGGAATCAGTGGTAAAATTCTCTCTAACTTGAATGGGAAGCAGAATTAGGCCATTCCTGAGTATTTGTTAGAATCCCATCCTATCTTATCTAGTGGTTCCTTTTATATAAAATAATCATTTTATTGATGCCAGAGACTTTATTTCAGTAATACGTTCTATTATACATGTTACAATTAATGATTACTTGACTAGTCCTGCAGTTGTTTCCTTCAAGTGTGTGTGTGTGTGTAAATAGGTTTACCTGAACTTAAATTGCACACTAACCTGTAAACCTTAGATAATGCTAGCAGTGTAAGAATGTATGCATGTTTGTTTTGTTTTCCAAATAGCTATGCAAGTCTTTTCAAATGTCAAAACTTACTGTATTATCATTTAGACCATATGGAAAAGTTTAACAAACAAAGAAAGACTTCTTCATTGTAGATTGTAAATAAACAGATTTGTCTATATTCTGGTATAATTCAGAACTTTAATTCACCTCCCCTCCTCCACCCCTCCGAGAATTGTATGTAGTGCATACTGTGGGTTTGTATTCAGTACGTTGATAGTCTGCACTCTTCCCTTCTCCAAGAGTTTAGCAGGTAGATAATAAGTCATTAAGGAGATAATTTAAAGTTTGCAAGAAAAAATGTCTTGATTCTTAGTCATCAAGGAAACGATTTTAAGTCTGTAAGGAAAACATCTTGATTCTAGCTTGGTTCTGACAACCAGTACATATAATATCTTTACATGGCTAGTTCCTGTATATGTGGCCAATTCCTTCATCCTTGAAGTGGTTTTTGTTTTTCTCATAAGTTAGGCTTTGGAAAAAGCACAAACATTTTGCAGACTATCCACAATATACTACTTAAGTAGTGTCCATATGGGTGCTCCACTTCAGGTATGCATGCATCTCTCAAGCCCTTGATTGGAGACTTTCAGTTAGCAGTGTCTGTTTGGCCCATGCATGCATCCTGTTCCTCCTCATGCTGGATACTGAGACTATATAGGGGTGGACAGGCGAAATGCCCTCAGTTCTTTCTCAACTGCCTCAGGCTGAAATGAAGCCCTAGCATTTCCATCTTGAGCATGCCTTGACTTTCTAATATTTTTATAATATTAAGATAGTTTTATCATTAGAATTAGTTAAAACATTCCCCTCACTATTTATCTATCTCCTCTCTTTCCCCTCAGGGAAACTAATTTTGTTTCTGACAGTGCATTTCTGCCTCACCAGGTTTCAAATGTTGCCTCTCCTGCCATAAGGCTATTCCTGTGAGCGATGGCCACAGTCAGGGAATGTCTACACTAGAAACTTCAGTTGACCTATGTAATTACTGCAGTGGTTGAAGTCCACACTACACTCCTTCTGTCGGTGATGCACATCTTCACCAGGAGCGCTTCCACCAACTTAAGAGGGGCAGTGCCGGGGGGTGAGAGCCTGGGCTCTCAGCTCCTCACATAGCCCCTGCCAAGAGCTCGCCTGCCTCTGGGCTGTCGGCTTTCCACTCCCTGCCTACGGGGAGACTGGCTGCCCCTCCAGGCTCTCGGGTCCCTGCCAACACGAGCCTAGCTGCAACCCCGGCTCTCGGCTCCCTGTTCCTGGCATAGGAAGCCCGGCTGCCCCTCTGGGCTCTCGCCTTCCCACCTCCAGGAGCCTGTCTGCCACAGGGCTCTTGGCTCCCCACTTCTCAGAGCCCAGCTGCCCCTCTGGGCTCTTGCCTCCCCACCACTGGGACCCTGGATGCCCCCTGGCTCCTTTCTCCCTGCCACCAAGAGTGTGACTGCCACCTCCCCTCCCATGCCTGGAGTCCAGATGGCTCCTGGGCTCCGAGGTGCGGATCTGGGAGCTTCTGGGCAACAGCAAGGCTCCCCACGGGGAGCAGGCAGTTGGGACTTCAAAGCAGCTGAGCTCCAAGCGGGGTGAGGGCAGCCCCGATGGGAGCACGGGGGCAGTATGCTCTAGTAGAGCCCCCCATCCGCCCCAGTGATAGCCCGGCTTTCTTGTCAATTTGACAAGAATGACAGCCAACAGCTGATGTGTCTATGCAGACACTGCATTACTCACTACCTTGCCCTAACTACACTAACATAAGCTCTACCCTTCTCGTGGAGGTACAATTATTATGTCGGTGTAGTAGGCCACTTGCATTGGCGGGAAAAAGGCTGCCTTATGTCAACCTAAATCTATAATGTAGGCCAGGCCTAAGTGTGTCTGTTGCATGGGGGAGTCCCACATCTCCCAGAAGTTCAGCTTCTGCCTGGCCTTCGAGACCAAGGCAAGCAAAAAGAGATGAAATTCAGACTGCTAATGATGGAATGCTCCCTTTGGCCATCTTCTGAGTCCGACCTCCCTGTACATCTGTCTCTGGACAGATCTAGCTCTTTGGGAGTGGCTTCCCCTAAGAAAAGGGAGACTTTGGCAGCTTCAGAGAAGTCTTCCAAAAACAGGAGCATGGACTCTAACCTTAAGGAGCCAGCTCCAAAAAAGATCCAGTCTCCAGTGAGATCTACCATCTTTGAAGCCATGACCTCTCGACTCAGTACCACTGAGTTGGAGAACTCCTTTGATACCAGCGGGGTTGTAAAGGCCCGTAGCACAAAGGAGAGACATGGCTCTGATAAGTCCTCAGTATGCTATACCAGCAAGGAGGGCAAGCATAGACACTTGGGACCGGCGTCATCAAGTTCAGCCTAACTCTCAGTACCTATGCATTCAGCCCAGCTGTTTGTACCCATGCTAGCAGCACCCAGCAAGCAACAATGCCAAACACCAGCATCAACTTCAGTACATACACCATCAGCAGGCAGCTTCAGTGGCCATGGCCTTGACTACTATGTCTCTACCAATCCCTGATTGAATACCGTGGGAGTCCGGATGGACTAAGGACCTCTCGATAACAGATGCACCGGAGTCCCAGGTCTCCATGGGTTCCAAGACCCTGATCTCTGGATTCCCATCCTCTGGTACTGCAGGACTCTCTGCTGTTTTCTGAGGGTGCTTCTCTTTTGGATGAGATGGAGGAGGATGAAAGAGACTGACTGGAAGTTTCCATCCCTCTTCAAGGTTCTCCAGTATATCCCTTCATGAACCCATTCTCTGAAGATCATAGAGAGGATCAGGCACATTATCAGATGTGGTGGAACCAACCCTGCATGCCACCCCACTTCCTTATGAATCCCCACAATAGCCATACTGGGACCCCTGTGCTGCCGATCAATAACAATTTGCCAGACCACTAATACCATCTTACAGGGAGGCTAGAGTTGTACAGCCCTTTCTTCCCCAACCACCCCCCTCCACAGGAGGAAGCGTTTGAGAAGCAGGACTCTAGGGTGGATAAAGAGGCCAACCCTCAAACACCTATTTCATCCTTTGTCTCTGGACAAGGCAGTTATTCGTCCGTCACCATCTATGGCTGCTGATTTTTGGCAGTTTCGAGACCTCATAAAGAGGGTAGATGACACTCTTCAATTATTCTCAAACATGTCAAGGATTCACAACACAAACTGTTGGATATCTTCCAGTCAGCAACACCCTCCAGGGTGGTGTTACCCATCATTGAACTGCTTCTAGACCTGGCTAAAATGCTGTGGCGGACACCTGCCACTATTCCACGTGTGTGTGAACAGGCAAATAAAAAGTATTATGTTCCCACTAAGAATACTCCTTCAAATGACTTTTTGTTCTCCCATCCTTCACCTAACTGCCTGGTGGTAAATGCAGTAAATGATAGGGGCAGGCAGCACTTTGCTAAGTCTACCCTATATGATAAGAGCCGGAAGGGGCTGGATCTCTTTGGGTGAAAAGCCTACGTGTCAGCAACCCTGCAATTCAGGATTGTGAACTATCAGGAGGTCATGGGCAAATATAAATTTACAAATGCAAAAGGTTCATGGCTTTTATTGACTATCTGCCACAGGAATATAGAGTCCATCATCTCAGAGGGACAATCGGTGGCCAGAACTGCTCTTCAAGAGTCCTTAGATGCTGCAGGCACAACTGGCAGATCCATCTCTATACACAAGGCATCATGGCTCCATCTCTTAGGGATTCTGAGAGAAATACAGAACACTGTGGGGAACCTTCAACAATTGTAAACTGTTCTCAGAACCCACAGATGCGTCCTTGCACACTCTAAAGGACTCTAGGCCTCTAGGCCTTTACAATCCATGGGCATGTATACACCTGCAACTAAGAGAAGGTTTAGTAGGTCACAGTCTGCCCAGACAACACATCCTGCTCTGTTTTCTGGGCTCCATAGATCCACCGACCATGCCAGACAGATTTCAGAAAAAGAGGGGCGCCCAACCACCCTCCACTACCACCCAGCCATCTTTAAAGCAACAGTTTTGTTAGATTGGTTGACGATTCAAATCTCCCCATACTTAGGTTTAACAACAGATGTTCATTAGTCCACTTTCCCCGCTTTGGAGACCTACTAGCCTACATCCAACATGCTTCGAGGTGGATCACTACAGACAAATGAATCATAGAGGTCATAACATTGGACTACACCATCCATTTTACATCATTCCTTCCCTTCCATATGTCCTACGTCTCTCTTCAGAGATCCCTCTCATAAGCTTCTTTTGAGACCTGAATGCTCGCCTTTAATTAGAAGCAATAGAGTTGGTTCCTCCTCCTCACAAGGGCAAGGGATTTTACTTGAAGTATTTCCTCCATGCCAAAGAGGTACAGAGAGTGGAGACTGATCTTAGATCAAAGACTTCTAAACAAGTTCATGAAGTCTCAGAAGTTCAGAATGGTGACACTGGCAGCTATAATGCCTTCACTAGAGAAAGTGAAGTTTTGGCCCTCGATCTACAAGATGCTTATTTCCATATAATGATACTCTCATTGGACAGGAAATACCTATGTTTCACTATAGGCCATGACCATGTCTGATACCGAGTGCTTCCCTTCGGCTTTTCGTTGGCACCACGTGTGTTCTCAAAGGTTCTGGGAGTAGTGGCTGCTGACTTTTCACAAAAATCAATCCTAATTTTCCCATACCTCAACAACTGTCTACTGAAGGGCCGCTCCTATGAAGAAGTGCTGTCTTCCACCCAGATGGCCCTTGCTCTGTTCCAGGAGTTGGTTCTGCAGCTGAATGTAAAAAAGTCACATTAACCCCTGTACAGAGAATAGAGTTCATGGGGGCATATTTGGACTCATTGAGAGCCAGACCCTACTTTTCCTCAGACAGATTCATAACCTTGCCAGGTCTGGTATAGGCAATTCAGGGAAGCCCTCAAACCTCAATAAGAAACTGTCTTCAACTCTTGGGACACATGGCAGCTTGCACCACAGTTGCCAACTTTCATGTGGTAAATAAGCACAAATTCAAGCTAATCCCATTTCAAAACAAGGCCAAAACAAGCCAATCCTTAAGAACCCCAACACTCTATATGACTAGAGCCCCTGGCGTGCAGTCTGGGACTATGGTGGGCCTGCTGTGCACCCCTGACTCTCTTCCTCCCCTTGCCCCAGCTTGCCAGGAGCCATCAAAAAAAAAAAAAAAAGAAACAACAAGCTACAAGCCAGACAAGCAACATGCTACAAGCCGAAAACTAGCCAACAAGCAACTCACAAGCCAATTAAGCCAAAAACAAGCCCAATTTCTGCATTTTCTCCCCACAAGTTTGGCATGTCTGGCTTGTAGCCTTGCATGATTGCTCACGAAGGTGCATCTCCCCTGCTATCAGGGTTGGCTCAGAATGATCTGTTCTCCAGTTAGATAAACATTGGACAGACAGGTGGTGGTTCCTCTACAGGTGAGGAGCTTCTTAGACTGGTGGAAGAATCAACTCAACATCTGTGCAGACATCCCTTTCTGTCACCCAGCCCCATCAGTAACTCTGACAGCAGATGCATCACTGATGGGATGGGGAGCTCACCACAATCCGCTCATGACTGAGGGCAGATGGAGAACTCAAGAGTCCAGCCTTCACATTAGTCCGTTGGCGTTCAGGGCTGTCAGGAATGCTTGCTTTCATTTCCTAGCCCTTATCGGGGCAAATTAATTACGGTCATGATGGACAACACAACCTGTATGTTCTACATCAACAAGAAGGGAGGAGCAAGAACCCTCTCCCTGTGCATTGAAGCTGTAAAAGTATGGAATTGGTGCATAGCTCATCAGATCCAAATGTTAGCGGTCTACCTCCCAGGTATTCAGAACACCACAGCCAATGTCCTCAGCAGATACTTCTCAAAGGATTATGAATGGAAATTAGACACCCAAATTCTCCACATTATAGTCCTAAAATGGGGACTGCCAGAGGTGGATCTCTTCACCATCTCCAGGAATAGTAATAGTCCTCTTTTCTGCTCAAGAGAAGGTCTGGGCCACCACTCTTTGGGAGGTGCCTTTCTTTTATCTTGGAAGAAAGGTTTGTACTATGTGTTTCATTTAACACTGCTGATATTTGATGAACAAGATGAGACAGAACAGAGACAGAATTATCCTTATAGTGCCATCCTGGCCGAGACCAGCTTGATACTCTTTCTTGCTTCACCTGTGTGTCCAACCATCATTGAAGCTCCCAAACATCCCTCATCTCCTGTCACAAGATTCAGGTTGCGTGTTTCATCCCAACCTAGCAGTCCTCTGCCTCAAGGCATAGCTCCTCAATGCTTCACAGGGTTAGAATCCTCCTGTATTATGAAAGTACAACAGGTATTACTAAATAGTAGAAAGATCAATGTGTGCTACTTACCTGCAGAAATGGAAGAGATTCTTCCATTGGTGTTATCACTGCATCCTGCCTGATTCATTGCCACTAATAGTCATCCTGGATTACCTCTTGGATCTAAAGAAATCGGGGTTATCCGTTAGTTAGATTAAGGTCCATTTGGCTGCAATATCAGCCTTTCATCCTCTGGTAGAAGGATTTTCCATATTTGCTCACTCTGTATCATTTAGGTTTATTAAGGGTTTGGGTAATCTCTATGTGCAAAGTAGAGACCCTGCCTTTACCTGGGACCTCAACCTGATACTTTGTTTCCTTATGCAACCTCTGTTTTGAACCGATGACAACCTGTTCTTTGTTTCATTTATTGATGATGACAGTCTTTTAGTAGCCATCATGTCGACCTGTAAGGTTGGGAAGATTGGAGCCTTGATGGTATGTTCCCCACCCCTTTTTGGTGCTCTTTAAGGACAAGAACTTTTTATGTCCACACCCTAAATTCTTACCTAAGTTTCCACCTTAATCAGTCCATTCATCTGCAATGTTTTTTCCCAAAACTATGTAGGTCTCTACAAGAATCCTGCTTACATACCTTGGATGTTAAAAGGGCAATGTCTTTCTACTTAGATAGAATCAAGCAATTTAGGAAGTCACCTGGGTTCTTCATTTCCTTTGTAGATAGATCCATGGGGTCCTCGATCTCTAATCAGAGACTGCTGAGATAGTTTTTCTGGATATATTATCACTTGTTATGAGACTCTGGGCATTCATCCCCCACAAAGGGTAAAAGCACATTGAATCAAATCGCAGGCAACTTGTACAGCATTACTGAAGAATGTACCAATATCTGAAATATGTAGACCGCTACATGGGCTTCAATACATATGTGTTCTTCGAGTGCTTGCTCATGTGCATTCCGTATTAGTTGTGTGTGCTCGCCACATGTACCGGTGCCAGAAGTATTTCCTTCAGTGGAATCCGTAGGGTACCAGCTCTAGTGCCCCCTGGAGTGGCGAGTGCATGATGCAGTACAAAAGACACTGCCAGCCCCCTCCACCCTCAGTTCCTTCTTGCCGCCAGTTACAGTGCTGGTACATCTGCTGCTTAGGCTAGCTTTCTTGCTTGCTAAGTAGTTAAACTTTTCCTGGGGAAAAAAAAGTTGTGAATAGTTTTAGAAAACCCTTAGTGTTAGATAAAGTTAGCATGCCCCAGTCCCCAGGCTGTAAACCCTGCAATTCCTTCAGAAAACCTATGCCCATCAGTGACCCGTATAGCACTTGGTCTGAGGTGCCTGGGGGAGTCTCACTAACCAACAAGTGTCAAATTTGTAAGGCCTTCAAACCTCAGATGGAGAAGGATTGAGACATCTGTCTCCGAGTGCTCCTAATGGAGTTGGTGGTAACCCTGGAACCGGAGCAAGTAAGGGCTGACTCTGCTCCCAGCACCACAGCATCAGTGTGAAGTGCCCTCACCCCCAGTGCCATCGACGGACCGGCAACAATTGCCCTCCCCAGCACCTGCCAAGCGATAGAAGAAAATGTCCCGCAAGGGCAAGGAGAGGGCAGGAGGTGAGCCAAGATGGGCGGCTCCATTCCAGGTCTCGGTACTGATCAGGCAGCGGGAGACGTAGATCGCCAGAGCGTCGTGGCCGATCCGCTGAACACTATCAGCCTCCAGGATAGGGATTCACCACAATGGGAGATATCCCAGTCGTGCCACAGTACTTGGCACTGTAGTGAGCGAAGCTGCCCATCTACCTGCTCGTGGTGGCCCAAGAGCAAACCCCACCCTTCCCCCACCCTCCCACTTCGGACTCCAGCACCGGACAGGAGTCTTTGTCAGTGGGTCAAGTCCTGGCACCATCAGTAATCGCCTCATCAGAAGTACCTCCTACTGCTCTGTGGCCCCAGGGCCAGTGGCCTGCCGCTTGGTACCCTTGGAACCTCTGGGGTTTTACCCAGCCTGGGCAAGTGCCCAAATCTGTGGCAGGGGCCTTGGACAAACCATTAGCCATGGTGTCTCGCCCCCCCCCCATCCGGAGGCAGTCATTCTGGGAGAGGGAACCCCTCTGGTTCAACTGGACCCCAAGGAACAGCCGCTAAGACTACAAGCGGCGTCAAGGCCACCAACCTCAGCCCTCCGCCCAGTCAAGCTCCGCCTGCAACAGGCAGCATGCATTTTGGGCAACCTACCAGCCTGTACCCTGGATCCTTCTTCCCTATACTTTTCCAACCGCCTTTCTTTATTTCTCCCTACATGGACCACTATAACGTCAGAACGCTGAGTCTTCAACACAGTGGCGGAGGGTTATACCCTTCAGTTTCTTTCTACCCTCCCCCCTTCCCTGTCCCTCTTCAGGGACCCTTCTCATGAAAGACTCCTCGCACAGGAGGTGAAGGGCCTGCTGCAGCTGGGAACGGTGGCGGAAATTCCTCGCGAGTACAGGAACAAAGGGTTCTATTCCCAGTACTTTCTAATCCCAAAGGCGGTCTAAACCCCATCCTGGACCTGCGAGACCTCAACAAATACCTAAAGAAGTTCCACATGGTCTCCCTTGCCTCCATCATCCTTTCCCTGGATCCAGGAGACTGGTATGCTGCCCTTGACTTGAAGGATGCGTACTTTCATATAGCAATCTTCCAAGGACACAGATGCTTCCTAGGCTTCACGGTGGGATCAAACCACTGCCAGTTTGCAGTCCTCCCTTTCGGCTTAGTGACAGCACCAAGGGTGTTTCCCAAGTGCATATAGGTGGTAGCAGCTTATTCAGGTGTCAGGATATTCAAATATACCTGTATCTCAATGACTGGCTGGTCAAAGGCCGCTGCAGGTCTCAAGTCCAACGGGATGTCACGGTACTACAGGTCACATGCCGGTCCCTGGGCCTATTGGTGAATGACAAGAAGTCAACATTAGTTCCGGTGCAAAGGATAGAGTTCATCGGAATAGTGCTCAACTCTACCTGAGCAAGAGCTTTCCTGCCTCAAGACCAGTTCCGGATGATGGTAGATCTCATTGCAACGGTCTCCACATTCCCTCTGACCATGGCCCGGGTATGCCTGCAGTTGCTCGGACACATGGCAGCCTGTACATATGTTGTCTGCCATGCAAGACTCAGGATGCAACCTCTCCAACAGTGGCTGTCAATGGTCTATTCCCAGTCCAGAGATCATCTGGACAAAGTCATCACCATCCCGCCAGAGATACTTACCTCTCTGCAATGGTGGACCGACTCCAAGGCAGTCCTAGACAGAGTCCCATTCAACAGTCCACGCTCCTCGATCAAACTGAGGTCAGATACCTCGGACTTTGGCTGGGGCACGCATCAAGGTGCATTGCAGACCCAAGGTATGTGGTCCCCGTAGGAACTGACATTGCACATAAATGTCAGAGAGCTCAGAGCAGTCCGCCTGGCCTGAAGATTCTTCCTGCCACATCTCTCAGGCAAAGTGATGAGCGTGTTGACAGACAATGCGGCCTCTATGTTCTACATCAACAGGCAAGGGGGAGCGCATTCATTGGCTCTCTGTCAAGAGGCACTCCGTCTGTGGGATTTCTGCATCAAGCACACAATCCATCTGGAGGCCTGTCATCTTCCTGCTGTCAGAAATATGCTGGCAAATCGCCTCAGCACGTCCTTTTCCTCTCACCATGAGTGGTCGCTCCATCCAGAGGTAGCCCACATGCTCTTCCAGAGGTGGGGAACTCCACAGGTGGACCTGTTCGCCACCAGACAGAACAGGAAATGTCGTAAGTTCTGTTCCCTGCAGGGGCTGGGCAAGGATTCTCTCCCTGATGCCTTCCTTCTCTCATAGTCGGCGGCTCTGATGTATGAGTTCCCATCAAACCTGATCATCAGCAGAGTCCTGTCAAAGATCAAGAGGGACAAGGCCAAATTCATCATGACTGCCACGGTGTGGCCTCACTGGCATTGGTTCGCCACACTAATGGACCTGGCAACGACCGCCTCCAGCCCTTTCCCGACCGGCTGGATCTGCTCTCACAAGGCCACAGCTGCCTCCTGCACCCCAACCTTACCTTCCTCCACCTCACGTTGTGGATGCTGTGTGGTTGAACGCAGAGGAACGGGCCTGCTCTAATGAGGTCCAACAAGTCCCCTTGGAAAGCAGGAACCCATCCAATAGAGCAACGTACCTGGCCAAGTGGACGAGGTTCTCCCACTGGGCATCTGAGCGTGTCCTCTCTCTGTTGCACTCCTCCTTTATAATCCATCCTGGAGTACCTGCTCCATCTTAAGAACCAGGGACTGGTCCTCTCTTCCATCCAGGTGCACCTGATGGCTATTTCCGCATTTTGCCCGCTGTTCCAGACTCAGACTGTGTTCTCCATGACATGTCGGTCAGATTCCTGAGAGGCCTTGAGAGACTCTCTTTCCGCTGGTTCAGGCTCCTGTCCCACAGTGGGACCTTAACTTGGTTCTCTCTAGGCTCATGGGCCCACCCTTCGAACCTATGGGCTCCTGCTCCCTTTCCCACCTGTCACGGAAAATCGTTTTCCTTGTGGTGATAACATCAGTGAGACGAGTGTCAGAAATCAAAGCCCTCACATCGGAGCCTCCATACACTGTGTTCTGCAAGGACAAAGTTCAACTGCAACCCCATCTGACCTTTCTGCCAAAGGTGGTGTTCTCCTTCATGTCAATCAGGACATCTTCCTCCCAGTGTTTTGCCCCCAAGCCACATGCCACTAGTGAGGAAAGGAGGCTGCACGTGCTGGACATCAGACGTGCCCTGGCATTTTACCTGGAGCATACCAAGCCCTTCCACAGGTTGACTCAGCTTTTCATCTCTACAGCAGATAAGTTGATGGGCCTTCCAGTGTCCTCGTAGAGGATTTCCAACTGGATCACCTCCTGCATCCGGACCTGTTACCAGTTGACACAGGTCCCACCACTACCGATCGTCAGGGCCCATTCGACCAGAGCTCAGGCATTCTCGGCAGCCTTCGTGGCATACATTCCCATCCAGGATGTTTGCAGAGCCACGACGTGGTCTTCGGTTCACGTGTTCACGGAACATTACGCAATCACTCAGCAAGCCAGAGATGATGATGGGTTCGGCAGAGCTGTGCTGCAATCTACATGCCCATGAACTTCTACCCGCCTCCATTGGTACTGCTTGGGAGTCACCTAATATGGAATAGACAGGAGCAAGCAGTCAAAGAAGAAAAGACAGTTACCTTTTCAATAACTGTGTTCTTCAAGATGTGTTTGCTCATGTCCATTCTACGACCCGCCCTCCTTCCCCACTACTGGAGTTTCTGGCAAGAAGGAACTGAAGGTGAAGGTTGCCAGCAGCACCGCTTATACCATGGCATGCACGTGCCACTCCAGGGGGTGCCAGAGCTGGTCCCCTATGGATACCACTGAGGGAAAAACGTCCATCACCGGTGCATATGGGGAGCACACACACCTAATATGGAGTGGACATGAGCAACGTATCTCAAAGAACACCAGTTACGGAACAGGTAACTCTTTTTTTGAAACATTATGCCCTGATCCATGCTGTAAAGTCTGATGCGGCTCTTGGTTCTGCAGTTTTGAATTCTGTTCCATCCTACATCTGGGGATATTACTCGAAAGTCACGTGAAGTAGAGCACCCATAGGAATACTAGTCAAAGAAGAAGTGGCTATTCACCTTCTGCCATAACTGCAGTTCTTCAAAATGTCTGTCCTATGGATGCTCCACTACCTACCCTTCTTCCTCTCTGCTTCAGATTGCTTCTTGGGGGATGTTTGGGTAGAGAAGGACCTGAGAGTGGTTCACCTGTGCAATCCTATATAGTCTTGTTATCCAGCACGAAGAGTCATAGGATGCATATGCTTGCCAGACAGACACTGCTAACAGAAAATCTCTGATCAAAGGGTCAAGAGCTGCATGCGTACTTGAAGTGGAGCACTTATAGGGGGACACATCTCGAAGAACTACAGCTACTGCACCAGTTGAGTGACCTCTCCTCCTCTCTAAACCCTTTCTGCATTAAAATAGAGATTATAATATCAATTTTAGAACATCTCTGCTGAGCAATAAACAGATATATGCAAATAACCTTTCTAGATGCACAAGATGTGCACATATATTATCTGCTCCTAATATTTCTAAAGCTTTCAAATATTCTTAACTGTATTGTTTACTGACACTGCTTATTCAGATAAATTATTGCTACAAATATATGATGAAATCCTGGCTTCACTGAAATCCATGAGCGTTTTACCATTGACTTCAGGTTTAAATATAGAACAAACTAACAGAATTCTTTTGAAACCACAGATATGGACATTCATTGATACAGATTATTTAATGTGGTGTGGCTCTATGTATCAGGCCCCATTTAATGTTTTTAATTTCATTGTGTCTCTAATTGAGATATCTGTTAAGCAGAAGACGCAGCATTTACGTTCCTGAGACACACACTCATTTTTTGTTTGTTTGCTATATTCTGAATGGAGCCCAGCTATCCAAAAACTGAAAACCATGAAAAAACTCTTATTTTAAGTACAAAACACATCTGAAAAGATATGAAGTGGCTCATGCATTTTGAATATCACTTGTTTACAATTTGTTATAAGCAATAATATGGGCCAAAAACTGCAACAGTTCTTGAACCTAAGAGAGCTCACAGGTATCTAGACAAGCTGTGCTGACAGTTTTTTTTTCTCACAAATCTTCATCTAAGCATGCTGAATGTGCTCACAACCCACTTGTGCTTACATGTTTTGCAAGAGGCAGCAATCCCTTCTTGCCAAGTAAAAGAATTTAACTACTTCTTAACAAGAACATAATTTATTGGACTTCTTCATGATGCTTAAAGGCAGTGGGACAGATTTTCTTATCAGAGTTCCACTCTCTTCAGCTGAGGATCTGGTCCAACATTTTGTGGTGTGTGGTGTTGTTTGAGAGAATATAGCTACAGTAGAACCTCAGTTACGAACAGCTTGGGAACGGAAGTTGTTCGTAACTCTAAAATGTTTGTAACTCTGAACAAAATGTTATGGTTGTTCTTTCAAAAGTTTTTACAAATGAACATTGATTTAATACAGCTTTGAAACTTAACTATGCGGAAGAAAAAGGCTGCTTTTAACCATCTTAATTTAAATGAAACAAGCACAGAAACAGTTTCCTTACCTTGTCAAAACTGTTTTTTAAAGCTTTCCCTTTATTTTTTTAGTAGTTTACATTTAACTCAGTACTGTACTGTGTTTGCTTTTGTTTGTTTGATTGATTTGTTTTTTTTGTTGCTGCTTCCTGATTGTGTACTTCCAGTTCCAAATAAGATGTGTGGTTGACTGACTGGTTAGTTCATAATTCTGGTATTCCTAACTCTGAGGTTCTCCTGTATTTATTGTATTGAAAATATGCATGTCAGTTGCAGCAGATGCTTTGTGGAGTAGAAAATGTTAAGTTTCCCACCAGTTCACGAGAATACATTACTAAACTGCACTGAAAACCATTTACATTATGACCCACTGTTCTTCAGCATTATGGGATCAATCGGCATTCATTGATATCAATTAGAAAACGTTCACTGACTTCGGTCATGCACAATCAGGCCCTATAGATACTTCATTTACTCAGCTCGAGAAAGTGACTTTGCATGTGTTCCGATATATAATGTGCCATCCTTTCTTGTGATAATACAAGTAATTACAACATTTTAACCTTTGTCTTTATTTTCTCATTTTTCAGTGTCTTGTGTTTGAAGATTCTCCACTTGGGGTTCAAGCAGCACTGGCAGCTGGGATGCAAGTGATTATGATTCCAGATGAAAATTTGAATCAAGATCTTACAAAGGAAGCAAATCTAGTGCTGAAATCTATGGAGGACTTTGAACCAGAACTGTTTGGTTTACCACCATATGAATAAGAACTAATATATTTCAACATGTTCTTAGTTGGAGATTGGGGGGTAGGGAATGAAAATGTAGAGTAAAAAATTATCTATTTTTGATTTTTCTTTCCAAAATAAGACAATGAAGTCTTTCATGATTTACTTTTAAATTTCCCTGGTTACTCTTGGTTTGTCTTCTTCAGTGCTAAGTGGAAGGAATGTTTCTTCTTGCCTGTTCTTCAGCTATACTAGTCTTGTCATCTGCATAATGTCATGTACATTCAGTGCATTTGCAAAACTGCAAAGACCATCTGCTTCAAACATGTGGAGGGTTTTGCTCTGGTTTGCTGGAATAACAGACTGCTTAGAACAATGGTGCTCAACATTTTCCTTGTTATGGATAGGCTGTTGTCCCCTTATACCATTGTGCGGCACAGTTACCACTACCTATTCCTTGTCTATCCCTTTGTCTTTCCTGTTCTTATCTTCTGGTTGGATTTTTTGTTTTTGTGTGTTCTTTTTTGTTCTCTTGTTTTGTGACTTCCCCTTTCTGGAATGGGGTGGAGGGGGAACCCACTGTCAGCTTCCTACGACCATATGCTCTTGCAGCTCAACTAAGCGCTGTGTAAGCCTCTGTAACTCTGCTACTCCCTACTTATCCCCCGTCTCATTTCACATAGCCTCTTCCCCATCCATTTTGCTCCCCCAATGATGACAGCCTTGTATTTCCATTTTCAGCTTCTCACATAAACCTTTCTGTTTTTTCCATTCTTTCATGTTGCCCCCCTTTATCCTTCATGAGCTTATGCACAAGGCCCCCTATCTTCTCCACAGTTAAGTCCTTCTGAAGACTCTTTACATTATTTTTACTACAGAGAATTCTGCTGATTTAATACCGAAAGTAATATTTTTGTTTGTTTTGTAGCTTAACCTTGTTTTACCAAGCACCATCTTTGCCACCCTATATGTTATACTCATTCCTGCTAATCCGGGTCCATTTCTGTCTGTCTTTAGATTGTGAGCTCTTCAGGAAAGTGACTGTATTTTCTTTGTGGAAAGTATAAAGTACATTGTGAGTGCTACCATAAACAAACAAATAAGTATAATTTGTATGGTGGAACATATCCAGGGTTGTGAAGATTCTTTTTCCCTACTGCTGTTCTCCTCTGTGTCTTGACCTTTCTGTACTACTTTGCCCCAGCCCCTGGACTGGGAAACACTAGTTTAAAGGATCTTACCTCTTGTATGGAGATAATGATTGCATTATAAATTTGAAAAAAAAAAATAACCTTTTAGCTGTGGGAAGCCTTAAACTACTCTCGTAATCACAGTAAAACGTCTTTGATGAAGATAGTGAACGTAAAAAATGCTGAAGATAAGAAATAGGTACTTCAGTATTTTATTTCAGTGAATAATATCAGAAGTTTCCTTCTATTATGCATGTGAAAAAAAAATTAAATGGTTGAATGATTAGAGTGCTGTTCATTTTTTTTTTTTTAATAAGTGGACTGTTGAGATAAGAGAACGTAACTTAAACAAGAACTCAAAGATCAAATATTTTTTCTAGCATTTCTGCAGCTCACTTTTTGTTTTTAATAAAAAGCAAAAAATGAACATTGGAAGACTCACTAAAATTCTTAAAGATATTACATGGGTTTTTTTAAAGCAAATTTAAAACAGTCTGTATCTCTGAGTACACTATTTAAATATCTTTAAAAAATAAGAATATCCTATTCCAAACTATCAGTAAATTATTAATTGGATGGTATCAGAAAAATATTGTCAAGCACAATATAGTAATAGTTTTTCTTCTGCAATGCCTTTCATCCAAGGATCTGAAAATGCAGGTGGGTGAATATTGCTTACTGTAATACTATTTTGCATATAATTTTGTATAACCTTGTGTTGCAGTTCTAGTGAATATTTATATCCAACTAAAGTAATGTAAATTCTTCCTCTTCTGTTGCCATTCAAGATAACAGAAATGGTATTGCACAGTTCCTTCATGGCTAATGTTGCATATCAGAAAGTGTTACCATACAGCAATAATTCTGAGCTTTCAAGTGTAAAACAGGTGCCTTTGGGGATCCCTTTAGTTCATAATTGCTGAATTCCAACTGGGAACTTATTTGGTAGAACAAACTCTAATAAGTTGTAATTAGTAACTTTTTCAAAGTGCTGTATACATTTAATTGAACTTGGAGTTTAAAAAAAAAATCAAGGCACATGTCACATTTACAAAGTTGTTCCAAAGGGCCTCTCACCAAAGCATTACAAATACTTTCTTAAGACATACACACTTAGATAAATATTAGATATTTATGGCAAAACAGAAGTGCATTGGCAGTGCCACCATGGGATAATGAAGGATCAATCAAGGATGCAACCCCATTCTATTATCCAAGGTGGTCAGGGATGCAACCCCATGCTCTGGGTGTCCCTAAGCCTCAAACTGCCAGGTGCTCGGACTGGACAACAGGGGATGGATCACTTCATGATTGTCTTGTTCTGTTCATTCCCTCTGAAGCATCTGGCATTGGCATCATAAGACAGGACACTGGGCTAGAAAAACCATTGGTCTGACGAAGTCCGGCCTTTTAATGTTCTTATGAATGAATATACATTCTGTTCCCTTCAATTCTGGTATAGTTAACGGTTTCCTCTTTTACTGAGAAAATTAACATAGAAAACTCCCCTTAATCCAGCAGTAAATCCCATTCAATACTGCCATCTTTTATTACCCTTAATCTCATAGACTCATAGATTTTAAGGCCAGAAGAAACCATTATGATCACCTAGTCTGACCTCCTGCACATCGCAGGCCACAGAACCGTACCCACCCACTCCTGTAATATACTCCTAACCTCTGCTGAGTTACTGAAGCCCTCAAATAATGATTTAAAGACTTCAAGTTACAGAGAATCCACCATTTACTCTAGTTTAAACCTGCAAGTGACCCATCCCCCATGCTGCAGAGGAAGGCAAAAAAACCTCAGGGTCTCTGCCAATCTGACTGGGGGAAAATTCCTTCCCAACCCTAAATATGGTGATCAGTTAGACTCTGAACATGTAGACAAGACCCACTAGCCAGACACCTGGTAAAGAATTTTCTGTAGTAAGTCTGAGTCCTCCCCATCTAGTGCCCCATCAGCAGCCATTGGAGATATTTGCTGCTAGCAGTCGCACATCAGCTACGTACCATTGTAGGCAGTCTCATCATACCTCCATAGACTTATCAAGCTCAGTCTTGAAGCCAGTTAGCTTTTTTGTCCCCACTGCTCCCTTTGAAAGGGCTGTTCCAGAACTTCACTCTCTGATGCTTACAAACCTTTGTCTAATTTCAAGCCTAAACTTGTTGGTGGCCAGTTTATATCCATTTGTTCTTGTGTCCACATTGGTGCTTACCTTAAATAACTCCTCCCCTTCCTTGGTATTTATCCCTCTGATGTATTTATAGAGAACAATCGTATCTCCCCACAGCCTCATAAGGTAGGTTTTTCCATTCTTCTGACCCTAGTAGTCCTTCTCTGTTCCAGTTTGAATTCATCTTTCTTAAACATGGGAGACCAGAATTGCACACAGTATTCCAGATTGAGCCTTGTATAATCGTGGTAACACTTCCGTCTCGGCTGGAAGTACCTCGCCTGATGCATTAGCTAGGATTGCATTAACCTTTTCCATGGACGCATCATATTGACTGCTCATAGTCATCCTGTGATCAACCAGTACACCCAGGTCTTTCTCCTCCTGTGTCACTTCCAACTGATAAGTCCCCAGCTTATAGCAAAAATTCTTTTTGTTAGTCCCTGGGTGCATGACCTTGCACTTTCCACTATAAAATTTCATCCCATTTCTATTACTCCACTTTTCAAGGTCATCCAGATCTTCTCGTATGCTATTCTGGTCCTCCTTTATATTGGCAATACCTCCCAACTTTTGTCACCCGCAAATTTTATTAGCACCTTTTGTGCCATATCAGGCTCCTATCAAATGAGACAATTTCCCCTAACTGTAATCCTTCAAACTGAGCTAGACAAAGGATGCCTCGCTTCCTACTTACTAATCATCAAGGCAAATCCCAAAGAGATGTAGCCTCTTTCCAGGTCAAGTGTCACCCAGATCAATCTCTGGCTAGGTCCTTAAGATATCTAGCTGGATGATTGGTATGTGTCCTTCATTGGCAATTTTATCATGCCACCAAAGCATTTGGCAACCATGTGATCAGCAACTGTGTAGTGGCATTCCTCAGTAAACACACTTTGCAATCGGTTTGTCTTCCCTGCTACTAATCCTAATATGTCAGTACCAATAAAGCTGCTGAAACGGCTGATGGAGGCACTTACTAGGTTTGGCTATTAATAGACTTATTGCTGATTTTGTCTTGCCACTTAATATGTTTGAAAACACAGTTTGGAAACTTCTGCCTGATTTAATGCAGTGAACATCACCATATTATCTGGCCATCTTGAAAATTTTTTTTTTACAAATATCTCAACTTAGAGAGCAAACAAGGTGTACAGAGAATAGCATGCATAAGGTACAAACCAGAACACAAAGGGAACACTGGTAGGGGAAACACAGGTGAGGGAGTCAAAAAATTAAGAATGTTACATTTGAATAGGTATTATTGGTCTTTAATCTTCAGGCTAACTTAGGTGGTGTGGTTTTCATCGTAATTGTTTCATATTCTCTGTGTGTATATAAAGTCTGCTGCAGTTTCCACAGTATGCATCCGATGAAGTGAGCTGTAGCTCACAAAAGCTCATGCTCAAATAAATTGGTTAGTCTCTAAGGTGCCGCAAGTACTCCTTTTCCTTTTATCGTAATTGTGTGACATGATAATTGGAGAGCTGAAAATAATAAAATGTGTTGCTAAGTGATGAATTTTGTCTGTGTATGCTAAGAGGCACATACTGCCTCCTCTGACAAAGGTGTAGCAAATACTCCATTACTTTGGGGTATGCTCATTTATTAGAGTTACTCTTCTGGGGGGGTTCTGTAATTCTATACACAATGTACAAGCAGTACATTGATGAGTCACTTGTGATCTCATATGGAGCTCTCCTTCTCCCTTCTGCAAGTTCTTTCTCAATGAAGCTATCCTGCAGGACCTAGGTTCCCCAGGGCTGGGTTCTTCCAGCCCTAGAATCAGACGAACACACACACATTAATGGAGCACGTCTGAGAGGACCAGATCAATCGGCACTCTCAAGCTGACCCATTTATATGTCCCTTGTCTCAGTAGGCCAGGTCAAGCAGCACTTCCAAGCTGTCACCCTCATATGCCCTTGGACTCAGCAGGTTTGGTCAAACAGCACCTCCGAGCTGTCACCCTCATATGCCATGGACACCGCACCAGAATAGAGTATGCCTGAGCAGGCTGAGTTGAGCAGCACTTCCAAGCTGCCACCCTCCTGTGCCGCAGGTTCAGCATGTCCCTATCCCCACTTTCACGTTACAATTGTTCTGGTAGTAACCCAGTTGATGAACAAACCCCACAGGATTTTTGGGCACTGCAGGGATCTTTAACTTAGGTATGAGGAGCATTGCTGCAGAGCGAATGGGAAAACCAAAAAATACCCATGAGGGGGAGAGAGAGAAGCAATCAGCTTAACCATGAAAGTTATTTATTGCCAGGTAATAACCATACAAGGGGAGCCAAACAAACAAAACGGTTATAATATTAAATCTAACTTAAATTTGATTATAAAAGTCAGATTTAGAAAACTATAACTGATCACACAAGTCAGGGTCAGAAGGCTATGCCTAGAGAGAGAGAGAGATGGGTTCTCACCACTCCATGAAGCTTGAATTGATCGGGGTTCCCAGGTGGTGGTGATAGCTGAGGGTCCGGCGTGCTGGTTAGACAGGCAGAGCCCCCAGCATGATCAGTCAGGAGAAGATGTTGTCCCAATGGTACTGATGCAGATTTTGGATCCAGGCATCAGAGCACTTGAGCATAGGTAGGAGTTTTTGAAGGGAAAGAACAATGGTTCAAGGAAGAACACATAGGAACTGAACATTCCTGGCTATGGGTGGTGTTCCTTGGAGGGAGCTCACAATGCAATTAGGCAGCTTCAGTATTTTGGATACCAATAAAGGATTCATTACTAGAATTGGTCTGATAACTACTGAGCTAATGCGTTCATTCACATCTGGAGCAGAGATCCCCCATGATGCAGTGCTTTCCTGCTTTTCTGATCCCAGAGTTCAGTGCGGTTCTTGCCTTGGAATCTCTGTTCTCCATTCTGTATGCTAATGGAGCTGCCTCCCTGTGCCATCTTTGATGCAAATGAGGTTAGGGGAGTTTCCTTAATCCTGTCACCCTTGTCCGGAGGGATTTAGGTGTGTCTTCCACTGCCTTTTCGTTGCTTTTTGTAAGTCTTTCTTCTGACCGGCTTTAGTTCAAGCAGAGGCTGGGGGTGGAGAGAACTTTCGTGAGTCAGACAGGCTGGGTACTGTGCCCTGGTTCCCCAAGAACACAGAGCTGATAGGTAACAGAGAGCATAATTAAGGGAAGCTGCACAGGGTGGGTTCACTCCTTTAATGATTGTGCCCATGGGGTGGGCAGGGATAGTGGACTGCAGGAAGGGCTGGGCAAGAACCACCATGCTAAACCTCCAGTCCTTTGACTCCATAGGCAGAAGGAGGGGAGAGCCTCTGGGGCTATGTGTAGGAGAGGTACTCAGTCGATTAAACTGGGAGTTGATTCTCCAGAGCAAGGATCCCAGTCCTAGTAATTCAGGCTGCATGATGAGAAGAACTTTTGCCTGTTATTATCCATACAGCTATGTCTATTAAATATGGTATTTAAAGTTTTGAGGGGAAATGAACGGATGATAAGTAGAACTGAGTTTCACATTCAGCATATTTCTAACACAGGCAATTCTATGCTATCTGTAGCCAGGAAACACCTACCTGATGTTTCACAACGGCCTGTTTGACACACCTAGTAAAATGTGTAAGGTAAGAGTCTGCAAGTGTCTGCCCCGTTTACCTCCTGTTTCTGCATTAGAATTACTGCTCATGCTCCTTGACAACCCTATCCTGTGAGGAACTGAATGCTAGGTGTTCAGTACTGGGCCCTAGTTTTCTAACTTGGTCACCTGAAATCCTTGAAGAATGTAAATGTTGAGTGCTCCTATGGGGAAAAAAAAGAGAGCTTCAGAAAAGCCATTCATCTTTCAAAAAGTATTTAAGCTCATTGAGTTCAGAATTGTGTGGTAACATGAGCAATGTCCTTAAACCATAGACTTTCCAAGGGGGCTTCAGCAAAATGTACCTTTATGTTGAGGGAATGTTTCATATTTTTGATCTGACTGCAGCATCTATCTACAGTATATGTGATAAGCTTATGAAATCGTTCATCTGAATTTCAAGCACGGCTACGGAGTTTTCATTCTAGTGCCAAAAAAAAAAAAAACCCAAAAAAGGGATAATAAGAAGAAAAGGAAATGTAAATAATTGGTCATAGGCTGAAATAAAAGGTGGAAAAAAGAAAACAAATGAAATCTGTCAACCTTATAGAATGTGTTTGCTAATATGCTACTTTGACTTGGGAGCTGTGTGGATCATGCAAGTTGTTCTGCAGTGGTTTATAATTGTCCTCAGTAGACAGAGCTTGGCTATAGTCCAAAATTGCCATATATTTACCAGAAAAAATAGGAAACCTGATTAAGTCAAAATAGATTTCATTGTGGCCTATGAGTGCAGCCTTGTAAACTTATTGATTATGGCCCTTAACGTTGTTCTTATTGATGACCGTATCCTGAACATTCCAAAACCCTTAGCGTTCATTTGCTTCAGACCAAAATATATGTTATGCAAATAACTTGGGGGGTTTTAAGTAAAACACAAAATGCGGGTAAGGGGATTAATGTGTTGCTGTTGTTGGTTTTTTTTTCCCTGCAGTAGGTCAATAATTGATTCTAATAATCAGATTAATATAGACATTGTTTCACCCTGTCAAATTGCTTTATCCTGTGAAGTATAATTTTGGTTCCTAATTGTTTTATGAATGTTATAACTTTGAAGTTCCTGACAGGAACTCTATTATGTGCCTGGATAGTATCAAACACATAGTGGGTGCTACCAAAATATTAATAGATTTTTTTTGTGAACAGGGATGGGTGGAGGTGCCTTGTTGAATGGATTGAGACACTAAAGTCCTTCACCTATGGTATGCTGGTAAACATTCAGCCTAGGTTAGGAGTCAATGAAAGCTTGTGGCCTATGTGAAATGAGTTGGTGGGCTCAGTTCAGGTGCCAGTGGACAAGTATGTACCTCTTAAATCCATAACTCCATTTGGCACAAAATTGACATGCTTATTGATAAACTTGGCAGAGGCCAAGGAAGCACCTGTTTTTTGTCAACATCCTGGATTCCCTTGTCATTGGGCTTCAGAACAGGAAGCAACAAAGAAATGCAATTGAGAGTCTTGTTATACACTGCAGAACTGAAATCACTGATACCTGGATCTAAGCATTAGACCTGCTTTGGGACAGTGTCTCTGATGCAAGGGACTGCCCAGTTTGCACCAGCAGTGAGGTTCCCCCACTAACTGAAATCACTGAGAGCTGAAATCACTGAGAGCTGTGTTTAAGTGATGGGACCTGAAGACATGCCAGGAGGTGACCCTGACACTCCTCCTCTCGGCCCTGCATGGCGGTGGACCCGAACCAGGCAATGCCTTCAGGTACTTGGCCCCTGGTCACTGGCTTGTGTCTATTCAATGGCTGTTTTGGAACTTGTGGGTTTCTCCAATGTAGGGACCCTGATCGAGGTGCACCTTCTTGATGACCTCAGAAGAAAGGGCTCCAGCACCTCTTCAGGCAGTCCCCAATCCAAACTCCGGTACTCAGGTGAGTGCTGAGTACCAGGGGCCGATACTGTGTGACCCATCCGTTGCAAAAATTAGGAGGAATGCCCTCAGCCGGTGCCAATCTCCTCCTCCCCCAACGAAGCCAAGTTCAGGATGGGCGCATCACATTCCCAGGATGACTTCAAGGCGCATCAGTAGCTGTTGAAAAGAGTAGCCCAAAATTTGGGCATAGAAGTGGAGTTGGTAAAGGAGTCCTCCCATACTTTGGTCAACAACCTGACCACAAAGGGCCTATCAAGAGTAGTGTTACCTCTCAATAAGGCCATCATGGACTCAATAAAAGCCTGTGGCAAACCCCCACTTCCCTGCTCCCCACAGCCAAGAGAACCAAAAAGAAGTACTGTGTCTCAGCTCATGGGTATGAGTTCTTGTATATACATCCTTCCTCCCCATGATCCCTGTTGGTTGCTGTGGCCAATGAACAAAACCAGCAGGGGTCACAAGGGGAGACTCCCAAGGTGAAAGACTCCAAAAAGCTGGACCTTTTTGGTAGAAACATCTACTCAACTGGGGATCTTCAGCTCAGGATCACTCCTGAGTAGACATGATTGCAACATGCAGGACTTCCTGTTGAAGTTTAAGGACTCTCCCTTCTCGCTCCTCCTCCCTGAAGGAGTGAAACCAGCCCCCGCAATTATTATTTCACTTTGTCACACACACTCCCCACAGTTTGCAGACCTCCAGCATCACTAATATGTCCCGACACCTGGAAAAAATGAGCAGACTGATGAAAAGCTTTGGCTCAACTTGTGCAAGGAAAAATTGAAAACGATGTTAGTAAAAAGGGTGAAGCACACTGATAATCTGTGGTCTGATGCCCTCAGTCACTAAAATCAAGGGAAGTTCCTCAAAGTGGTCCAGAGTCTCAGATTTATGCTGGACCCATCATGATCCTGGACACACATTGCTGCAATGATGAGGAATGCCTTATGATGAATAAAATGGCCACGAAACTTTGTTCTTCCTTGCTTCTAGCCGTTGTGATCAATACTGTTTTTCATCTTCATGTTAGAGTACTGTGTCTTGCTCTACCCATCACTGAACATAACTTCATAAAAGAGGATTGATGCAGCACTCAACGGCATGCCTGATACCAGCAAATGATGACATGAACATGTCGCCTGTGCATTAAAGTGCAAATGCATCCTCACTTATTTCAGAGCAGATTTCAAAGTCCTGCCCCTAACCTACAAATCCCTTAGCTGAGTGGGACCTGACTACCACCTTATTTTCAAAACCTTCCAAGGCTGGGAATTTCAGCAAAAACAAACAAACAAACAAACCCTATTGTTCAAACCATCCATTTAGCTTCACCAATTACAACACTATTAGAATCCCCAGCGTAAGCAAGGTTCTAGCAGTTTAATGATTTTACCAGGTCAGTTGTCCCCTGGGATCCTGAAAAGAGAAAACATAAATTATTCTGGACTTTCTTTTATCAACATTTTGTTCTGTACTTAAATATAATATGAAGGTGAAAAAGGAACCTTAAAAGCTCCATAGACTCAGATATGAGATTAGAGGGGAAAGGGTAGTGGTACTCTTCCCAGCTCCACCCACAAATAAATGCAATTCAGATAAGAAATCCCAAAATGAGAGACCACTCACTGTAGACTGTGCAGAAATTCAAAATGCAATTATGTGCTCTCTAAGCTCTGCTTAGCTCCCCACTCCCTCTTCAGTGGAATATGTCCATGAGCTTGGTTTTTTTCCTTGGGCTTGCCTTTTTGATTGGGAGAAAAAAATACAGGGTATAATGGTAAATTGTGCAGCTCCGTGATCCTCCCTTTCTTTTCTTAAATGAAGATTTAAATAGTTAATGTAAATGTCAATATGATTCTTAGCACTGGGCATCTGAGTTAACACCCTACTGAGATGGAAAGGCAGTTCATATGTCTCAGAGCTATTGTTCTAGGCATTCTGCGGATTCATACAAACACCCCATGTTGGTTACCTTTGAGTCACATTTTTGAGGTTTTCTTTCTTCACATTATAAACAGCTAACAACTTACTGCTTTTAGTGAAAGCTGAGAGTCTAGAGAAGAAGATGGTCACATCAGAGAAGTGCCAATACAGTTTCGGACTCACACGGACTGTTTCTGAGCCCTGCACAGGTTATATGAAAGTGAATAGGAGTGAAGACTAAACTTCTGATCCCAAGAGGGGGTCCCGTCCTCTTCAGTTGAGTCACATTGGAAGGGCTGCGTATTGACTTTGCTTGTGTTATACCTCTTTCGTAGCTAAATGTACAATTTCATTCTCTCAGGGCATCCACTGGCCCTAAATGCATTTTAACTAATTTGTTTTTGGAATTTTATACAAAATGTATAATGGCTGTGATGATTCTTGAGAAAATTAGGATGCTCTCTTTCTGCCTGACTCCAGGGAAGTAATAAGAATAAAAAGTTCACACATTTCTTATATGACAGTGGCAGTTAAAATGAAAGACAAATGTCTCTCATAAGAGTTATAGGTAATTGAAATCCATAAAATTCCATGCTAAACAAGCAAATATATGCAGGTAATTTCCCTTTCTTGGGTTTTTGTGTGTGTGTTTGTTGTAAAGGTAAAAGTCAAATGTTAGGTTTAAAATGTAAGCTTTAAATTTCTAAGTTCAGATCAATATTTTTTATCTTCTTGAGAAAAATAGCCAATAAGAATGTAATTCAAGTAAGAAACAATATACTTTGACTCTTATGCCTACTTACATGCCATCTTCTCTTCTGGACCCCTGAGAGGCTTTACAGTTGGAGTGTTATTTTAAATATGGGGTAACTTCGTTTTGTTGACACCACATAGAGCATATGAGAGGCACCTTTTTCTTGTGTATGCGTATAAATCTAAATAAATAAAAGATTATGTGGTCTATTTTCACACTTTTTTAGTGATATTTGAGATTGGTCTTGGTCCAGCTTTGAGCAAGGGGCTGGACTAGATGACTAGGTCTCTTCCAACCCTAATCTTCTAGGATTCTGTGATTGTTTTCCTGTCAGAGTTGGTGATTTCAAATATTTGGTAGTTTGTGAGATATAAAAATTTAAATCCATACAGTTGGCCCTACTTTATTTGTACAGTTTTATTTAATTTTATATATACAATAGACAAAAAAGTACCTATCTCAGAGTTGTGGCCCTCCCCTTGACAACATTTAAAATTCGCAGTAATCTGCTTCTATCCCTTGCATAATGCCCTTGCAATTATCAACAAATCCGGATGCAAAAATTTCCCCATAAGTAGCCCCTCTGCTCTTTCATCTTCAACATTTAAGAAAAAAATAGATGAGGTTTGCATCCTGCCTGGTTAACAAACTTGAACTTTAGTAGCAATTAAGCATGTCCCAAGTCAAAGGGCCTTTCTGAATAATGACAGGAATGTTCCCTCTTTTGTACTTAGGGAGCATGAGCTCATATTTCTCTGCTGATCATGTATTAGAATGGCCCCAAAAGGTGAGCTGGTCTCTCAGGTAATCTGGACTCCATTAGGATATAGATATTCAGTCCTGTCTGCAAAGGCCTATACTTTAAAAATTTAGGTATATGTTTATCATTTAGCTAGTTAGAGAGGTATAAAAGAAAGAATCAAAATCACTGTCTGCCGGTGTAAGGGCCTTCTCTTAGTGTGACAGTCTGAGGCCCTGTGCTTAGGCTAAGGCCTTTGGCTAAGCAGCAGAGGAAGCCATAAGCTGGGAAGTGACCGGACACATCCTCACATTCCAAACTAGTCACATTGAAATAAGGTGCTATTGGGCTGTTAGGCATTATCAGGACAGGATTGTATTCCTATCGCCTCCAGAGAAAGGGAAGTGCTTAGAAGATGTAAAAGGAAACTTAGTTTGATAGCATCCTGTCTGGCAAGAACTCAAGTATCAATAGCTGAGATGTGAAATTCTCATTTCTTTGTTTTTCTATCACTGTGGTCCCCATTTCCCTATTGTTTCTCTGTATAATCTCTGTCTGGTTCTGTGATTGTTTCTGTCTGCTGTATAATTAATTTTTCTGGGTGTAAACTAATTAAGGTGATGGGATATAACTGGTTACATAATCATGTTACAATATGTTAGGATTGGTTAGTTAAATTCCAGGAAAATGATTGGTTAAGGTATAGCTAAGCAGAACTCAAGTTTTACTATATAGTCTGCAGTCAATCAGGAAGAAAGGGGGAAATGGGAACAGGGAATGGGGGTGGCGGAATTAGAATCATGTTTTGCTAAAGGGGGGAATGGGAACAAGCACACAGGTATAGGTGTGCACACTATATTTCATTAGGGTGTACACCTGGGGAATTTTATTTTTAATTATTTTGAAAGGCAAACATTTATTGAATACTCAATCATAAAGGACATTATTTTTATTCATCAAACAAACTAAAGAAACTAAAACTTAACTAAACTTAATTTTTTTTAATTAACAACTAAACTTTACTTAAAAAATGAGACACAAAATACCAAATTTTTGCTGTAGTGATAACCAGGCATATACAAAGATACAGTCAATTTTCATGATCTTTATTTTTAACCAGATAATGAGCTAACCCGAACTGACCAAAACAGATTAAGGTTTCTTCATCTTCCTGTCCTAGAGAATGAGATGTCACTCACCAGGTGTTATGGACCTAAATTCCTCAATCACATCATTGTAATTAACTGACAAAGCAAATTCTTGTTCAATGTACAAAATCATGAATGAGTCGAGGCGCTGTTGGGACATTGTACTTCTTAGTTTGTTTTTTACATGTGCTAGTTTCAAAAAGGCTCTTTCACATGAACAGCTTGTAACAGGTACGGCTGCAAAGCTTTGAATAGATTTGTAAAAGGCCTGGAACATGGAAGACCAATCGGATTTCTTTAGCCAATCAAGCCACTCTGGTGATGTTCGTAGTGCTACCTTTAGGAACAGATCCGTCATAACACCGAAGCAATCAGACTTCAGCTTCCAACTCATCCAAGGACACTTTAAATTTGTTGGCAATGATTCTCATATCGTCCCTGCCAATGTCTAAGCTCAGCAGTTTTCCCATTGCAGTCACAATTTTACAAGTCTCCTGTTCAAAACGCTGGTCAATGCTGGTAATCATTGAGTCTAGGAGCGGGTAAAATGAAGTTATTCTCTCCTGCTCCTCTTTTGTATCAAAGTGATGCTGGGACTCAAATGCGTCATCAACACGAGAGGACATTTTTCTCTTCTTAACTGGGGGAATCGATATATCATTCTCTACACACATTTTCACGCTGTCATTGAAAATAGATTGAAAATATTCTGGGCCATTTCTCATCGCAGCCAAAGAGTTACACAAGCTTTTCACCCCTGTCATTGCAATAAGTTGAGACCTGGAGCTTGAAGAGCCTTACTCACATTTACCACCATCTGGAGAATAGGGTGCATCATGTGAAGGGCAAAGATGAACTTGAATGAATTTAGTTCATGGATCATAGAATCATAGAATATCAGGGTTGGAAGGGACTCCAGAAGGTCATCTAGTCCAACCCCCTGCTCAAAGCAGGACCAATTCCCAATTAAATCATCCCAGCCAAGGCTTTGTCAAGCCTGACCTTAAAAACCTCTCAGGAAGGAGATTCTACCACCTCCCTAGGTAACGCATTCCAGTGTTTCACCACCCTCTTAGTGAAAAAGTTTTTCCTAATATCCAATCTAAACCTCCCCCACTGAAACTTGAGACCATTACTCCTCGTTCTGTCATCTGCTACCATTGAGAACAGTCTAGAGCCATCCTCTTTGGAACCCCCTTTCAGGTAGTTGAAAGCAGCTATCAAATCCCCCCTCATTCTTCTCTTCTGCAGGCTAAACAATCCCAGCTCCCTCAGCCTCTCCTCATAAGTCATGTGTTCTAGACCCCTAATCAATTTTGTTGCCCTTCGCTGGACTCTCTCCAATTTATCCACATCCTTCTTGTAGTGTGGGGCCCAAAACTGGACACAGTACTCCAGATGAGACCTCACCAATGTTGAATAGAGGGGAACGATCACGTCCCTCGATCTGCTCGCTATGCCCCTACTTATACATCCCAAAATGCCATTGGCCTTCTTGGCAACAAGGGCACACTGCTGACTCATATCCAGCTTCTCGCCCACTGTCACCCCTAGGTCCTTTTCCGCAGAACTGCTGCCTAGCCATTCGGTCCCTAGTCTGTAGCTGTGCATTGGGTTCTTCTGTCCTAAGTGCAGGACCCTGCACTTATCCTTATTGAACCTCATCAGATTTCTTTTGGCCCAATCCTCCAATTTGTCTAGGTCTTTCTGTATCCTATCTCTCCCCTCCAGCGTATCTACCACTCCTCCCAGTTTAGTATCATCCGCAAATTTGCTGAGAGTGCAATCCACACCATCCTCCAGATCATTTATGAAGATATTGAACAAAAACCGGCCCCAGGACCGACCCTTGGGGTACTCCACTTGATACCGGCTGCCAACTAGATATGGAGCCATTGATCACTACCCGTTGAGCCTGACAATCTAGCCAGCTTTCTACCCACCTTGTAGTGCATTCATCCAGCCCATACTTCCTTAACTTGCTGACAAGAATACTGTGGGAGACCGTGTCAAAAGCTTTGCTAAAGTCAAGAAACAATACATCCACTGCTTTCCCTTCATCCACAGAACCAGTAATCTCATCATAAAAGGCAATTAGATTAGTCAGGCATGACCTTCCCTTGGTGAATCCATGCTGGCTGTTCCTGATCACTTTCCTCTCATGCAAGTGCTTCAGGATTGATTCTTTGAGGACCTGCTCCATGATTTTTCCAGGGACTGAAGTGAGGCTGACTGGCCTGTAGTTCCCAGGATCCTCCTTCTTCCCTTTTTTAAAGATTGGCACTACATTAGCCTTTTTCCAGTCATCCGGGACTTCCCCGGTTCGCCACGAGTTTTCAAAGATAATGGCCAATGGCTCTGCAATCATAGCCGCCAATTCCTTCAGCACTCTCGGATGCAACTCGTCCGGCCCCATGGACTTGTGCACGTCCAGCTTTTCTAAATAGTCCCTAACCACGTCTATCTCCACAGAGGGCTGGCCATCTCTTCCCCATTTTGTGATGCCCAGCGCAGCAGTCTGGGAGCTGACCTTGTTAGTGAAAACAGAGGCAAAAAAAGCATTGAGTACATTAGCTTTTTCCACATCCTCTGTCACTAGGTTGCCTCCCTCATTCAGTAAGGGGCCCACACATTCCTTGGCTTTCTTCTTGTTGCCAACATACCTGAAGAAACCCTTCTTGTTACTCTTGACATCTCTGGCTAGCTGCAGCTCCAGGCGCGATTTGGCCCTCCTGATAACATTCCTACATGCCCGAGCAATATTTTTATACTCTTCCCTGGTCATATGTCCAACCTTCCACTTCTTGTAAGCTTCTTTTTTATGTTTAAGATCCGCTAGGATTTCACCATTAAGCCAAGCTGGTCGCCTGCCATATTTACTATTCTTTTGACTCATTGGGATGGTTTGTCCCTGTAACCTCAACAGGGATTCCTTGAAATACAGCCAGCTCTCCTGGACTCCTTTCCCCTTCAAGTTAGTCCCCCAGGGGATCCTGGCCATCCGTTCCCTGAGGGAGTCGAAGTCTGCTTTCCTTAAGTCCAGGGTCCGTATCCTGCTGCTTACCTTTCTTCCTTGCGTCAGGATCCTGAACTCAACCAACTCATGGTCACTGCCTCCCAGATTCCCATCCACTTTTGCTTCCCCCACTAATTCTACACGGTTTGTGAGCAGCAGGTCAAGAAAAGCGCCCCCCCTAGTTGGCTCCTCCAGCACTTGCGCCAGGAAATTGTCCCCTACGCTTTCCAAAAACTTCCTGGATTGTCTATGCACCGCTGTATTGCTCTCCCAGCAGTTATCAGGAAAATTAAAGTCACCCATGAGAATCAGGGCATGCGATCTAGTAGCTTCTGTGAGCTGCCGGAAGAAAGCCTCATCTACCTCATCCCCCTGGTCCGGTGGTCTATAGCAAACTCTCACCACTACATCACTCTGGGATAAGGCCCCTGGCTTTTATTTTAGTGTCAGCAAGGCGAGTTGTTTCAATAATCTCTTGTAAAGCTTGTAAAATGATGGAGTAGTTTTGTTTTACAGCAGCCACTGCTTCTGCTCTGCATGCCCATCTTGTGTTTGATAGTGACTTCAAAGTCTTCAGCTGGGATCCTACTTCTTGTGAAATCTTCTCCATTACTGCATGTCACACAGGACTCCCCTCCATGAAGGCATAAAGAGTCTGAACAACACCAAAAAAATCAAAGACAGTTCTGTTTTGTTTACCTGAAGTGAATGCATCTACTAGGATGAGGTTCAGACAATGCACATAGCAGTGTAGAGTATTTCACTGTTTCTTTCTTTACGTTTCATAACTCCCACTGTACATCCAGACACAGTAGATGCGCCATCAAAACTGACAGACATCACTGATGTCCAGTCAATTTTAAGAATGCCGAGGATGTCATTTAACTGGTCAAAAATAGACTGAGCATCAATTGTTAATAGTCTCTGAACAGACACAAAATGTTCAGCTGGACTATGCTTTTCATTATGGACACCATGAACAGATGTCCATTGTGGTGCAGTATTTTCACAGTCAGTAATGTCGTCGGCAATTATTGAGACCATTTTTCCATTTAGTGAAGACACATTCTTTTGTTGCACAACGTTGTGCAAGGCCACAATTAAATCATTTTGGATGTGATTACTCTGATAGGTAGCATTTCGAGGAGATTGCTGCACGTGCTTTGCCATTATGGGATCATATTTTTGGAGCATATTGACAAGATTTAGAAATAAACCTTTCTCAAAACTGTCAGCTTTTTCATTGTGACCCCTGAATGGTCTCCCTGTTGTGGTTCAAATACAAGACAGCACAAAGCTTTAAGCAAGCAAACAGGCTGGTCTGCCAACGGACTGGTCCTGTCAGCTTTCCACCCTTTCCTTTATTCTTTCTCTCCCCCCACGCATTACATTCTCCAACAGATAAAAGGAATACACTGGCTTTGTTTAACATTCTCATTTACCAATTTCTATCTACCGCATTCCTTGCTCTCGGGCCTTGAGCCCAGTCCTGGGAGGCTTCCCACGGTTCATGTCATCTGGGCGAGATTCCAAAGTTCATGCCCTTGAGAGGAGCTGCGTGTGCACTGCGCCTACACAACACTCCGGGTATGCCCTGAATGTTGCCAAGTGCATGAACCTTGTATGAATCCTACAGTGTCCCACCTTTCGCCAAACACAGACCAATGTCAATCAGTCACTCCATTACACTTTGGTTATGGCACCATTCTTCTTCTTGTTTAGACAGATAAACCTGCTTGCCCTCATACAACAATACATCAATAGGTTTCCCTTCATTAAAATTTGACCATGAAGAACAGCTCAACATATGAGATTTTGACAGCTGGTGGTTTTTAAAATGTTCATTAGCCCTATGCCAGTTTCTGAATCCCTTATCAATAAATGCTGGATCAGTGTGACCTTTGTTTGCTGCATCATTAGAGGAGAAGAAACGGCAGTAAAAGCAAAATGCTGCGTCCTTTGATGGGCTATATTCTAACCACCTTATACTTTTCATACCAATCAGACTGAAAACTTCTTTGTTTATTCCCTATTTTACTTCTAGGAAACATGCTCAATCTAGGCTGATAAGGAGTTCTAGATAATCAATCGGCGTTCTAATCAATTTCTTGGAATATCACAAACTGGGCCATCAGATGGAATGTTTGATGGCTTTGAATAGGAACTACACTGACCTGAACTAAGAGACAAAGTCTGTTTCTGTTGGTCATTACTCAGTTTATTGCATGAACTGGAAGTGGTTGTGGCATTATCTTCAGGTAAGTTCTTAACCGAGGAGTCCAAGGTATTTGCACTACTATCAGCACATTCATAATCATTCAGTTTGTCTGCTCCTTTTCTTATCTTAACAACCAACCGATCCATATTTTAAAATTAAAAGGGGTATCATATGATTGAATTAAAACGTGAAGCCACGGGCTTGTTATGCTATTTCAGTAGAGTACACGCGACAAAGATTACAAACACTGTAGACACTGCACTGTAGATGTCTGATGCGGCCGCTTATATAGGTCAAAGAATTTTCTGGAATAGTAGTCGGAGCAGGAGGGGAGGACTAATGGTAATGTGGCGCCGCAGTAGTGGGGACGCATGCTGCGAGCGAACGTGGGCTTTCTATACATTTCTACAACATCTATATTACGCAGTTCGGCGCTTATTGCATGATACAACAATCCATATTCTAAAACTAAAAGAGCGTATCATGTGATTAAATTAAAATGCAAAGCCACTTTTTTTTGAGACATTAGGGTGAGCCTGGGCACACCCAGCACACCCTCTGCGCATGCCCATGGACACAGGCAAGGTTCTGTGGTGTCAGAGCTGGGAAGGGGGACACTAAGGAAGGAAATTGGAATCATTGCTTGCTGGAAGTTCACCCCAATAAACATCGAATTGTTTGCGCCTTTAGACTTCGGGTATTGTTGCTCTCTGTTCATATGAGAAGACCCATGGAAGTGAGCAGGTGAAGGAATAAGCCCTCTAACAGACCCAAATCATTTGAGGATTTAAAGTTTAAAACCAATACAGTGAGTTCCACCTGGGCATGAATGCATGTTTGGCATTTGCTCCCCACTCTGGCTTGGCTGGGGGTGGGGCCTCCGGGGGAAGAGCAGGAATGGGCCCTTGGAAGAAAGGGAAAAAGCCTCGGGAACAGGGTCTTGGGGAGAAGAGGAGGGGCAAGGACGGAGCCTCAGGGGGCATAATTTTGCCATCATAAAAAAGAGGTTACAACTGAAAACCCGCATCTCAATATTTATCCAAGGATTTGAAATATTGAGGAAAATGTGGGATCTATTTTTAAAAGGATGTAAAGAGAGCAAGTTCATTCCAGTCAATCTTACTTCATGCCTGTTATAACCTTCTCTGTAAACATTCTGCAATTAGCAAGACAGTTTATTGTGAGACATTGCTGTCTAGACTACTACACCTATAATTGCTCTATTTCTTGACTCTTGAAAGCAAAATGTCAGATTAGTTGTTTCACCCACATTCAAAATTCACTGACTCTTTTCATTCTTCAATTCTTGCCTGTAAATTTGATGAAGCTTAAACTTTTGTTTAAAAACAAAACTAATAAAAGAATATATTGAAATATGTAACCTCTAAAAATATTGGAATATGTCAGATGCCCACACGTGTGGAAACAGAATTTATCAAGAGATGTCAAACTGAAATTTGATTCTAAATATCTGACACATGTAAATCCCTGTCCACCTTTTCCAAAACCTATGTTGTATGCAGAGCCATGTTGTATGCAGAATTGTCCCCAGTTCACATGCCCTGTTTAGCAACAGCAGGCAGCTAGCATCTCAGAGTGAAAAATCACTTCACCCACATAAAGCCAGAATAACTGGGATTAATGCAGACAAATTACAAGGTGCAGAGGAGGCATTAAATGCATCTACTACTCCAAGCTATGGTCTGGAATAATGTCCACTGTCCATACACATCCATGGAGTGTTAGGGCCATGGCATATTCATGGTGGGGGATCCTGCAGTAAGCCTCCCCTCCCACTCACAATGCCACTCTCTGTACTGGCCTACGTGGGACTGGCACAGAGAAAACTTGCATGGCCCCCACCATATAGCTCTACCGAGGGGTTAAGTGAAGGGCCTTGTGCTGGAGTTTTGGTATATGGATGAATTTCTCCCTTGGTTATTACATACCTTATTTGTCTGGGATGTAAGCAGCCAATCCTTTATTGAATCATGTGAATCAAATTGTAGAAGATTAAAGAGTAACATTCACAAAGGCAAATATTTACATAAGGCAAAAGAAATACAGAAATAAATAGAAGGATGGGCCAGTGGTTAGGGGTTAGCCCGGGACTCGAGAGACCTGGACTCAGCTCCCTGCTTGGCCATATACTTCCTGGGTGGTCTTGGTTAAATCATTTAGAGCTAGTTCCACAACGGGATTAAGGCACTTAAACCCAAAATATAGATTTTCATAGAATATCAGGGCTGGAAGGGACCTCAGGAGGTCATCTAGTCCAACCCCCTGCTCAAAGCAGGCCCAGTCCCCAATTTTTGCCCCCCGATCTCTAAATGGCCCCCTCAAAGATTGAACTCACACCCCTGGGTTTAGCAAGCCAATGCTCAATCCACTGAGCTATCCCTCCCTTTTCAAAAGCCCTTCACAGCTGTTGCCCATTCATGTAGACACCTAAGTTTACCCTGGTGGTCATGCACAAAGCTGATTCAGTCCTAAATTTTGATGGGATCCTCAAACTGGGCATTTTGTTGTCTGAGAGGTCTGATCTGGTAGGTGTGTTTTTCAGGAATATCAGGAATATTAAGTAGAAGTAGAGAGGTTATATTAGTTCTGTATTTGGCACTTGTACGACTGCTACTGGAATACTGTGTCCAGTTCTGGTGTCCACAATTTAAGAAGAAAGTTGATAAATGTGAGAGGGTTCAGAGAACAGCCGTGAGAATGATTAAAAGATTAGAAAATATGCCTTATAGTGATAGGCTCAAGGAGCTCAATCTATTTAGTTTAACAAAGAAAAAGTTAAGGGGTGACTTGATCACAGTCTCTAAGTACCTACATGGGAAACAGAAATTTGACAATAGGGGGCTCATCCATCTAGCAGGCAAAGGTACATCAAGATCCAATGGCTAGAAGTTGAAACTAAATAAATAAGGCATACATTTTAAACTGTGAGGATAATTAACCACTGGTACACCATACCAAGAGTTCTGGTGGATTCTCCATCCCTGGAAATGTTTAAATCAAGATTGGATGTTTTTCTAAAAGATATGCTCTTGTTCAAACAGGAATTGTTTAAGGGAAGTCTTATGGCCTGTGTTATACAGGAGACCAGACTTGGCAATCACAGTCACCCCTTCTGGTCTTAAAATTTATGAATCTGTGAAAATGAGACACAGGAGCCATGTAGAAGTTGTTGGAAATTTTACCTACCATCTAATGGGACAGTGTAACCAACTAGATAGATAGCCAGTGGGTTTGCATGAGTGTGAGATGTATTTTCCCTCTACTCTGAACAAGTCTCCTTTAATATCATAATTTTCAGCAACGGAAATTAACCTCAGCTATAAAAATAAACACTTTGAGAATAAGAAGTAGAAAATAGGAATATCTTAAGAGTTTGCCTCCTGAAAGATTTGCCAAAAGGATTTTTCAGTTCCAGAAATTTCTCTGCTCACAAAGATTCACAGTCTTGTGACAGCAATATGACAAGGAAAATGCTGCTCCAAACATTTTTGCAGTTTTGAAAAAAGAAATCTGAACTGAAATCAAAGGGTCACCAACAGAAGTCTTCCATGCAATCGGTGAGGTGAAAAACTTGTCCATGACTAATATTTATGCTGATTTAATTGCCTTTAATAAAACAGAGCAGAGTTGAGAAAAGAGTAAATGACCTTGAAGCAAAAGAAGCTGTTACTGGAAGAAACAAATTCTGAGTCAGGTAAAGACCTTTATTTATTTATTTTAAATTTACTTGACTATATAGACAATTTAGAAAGTTGCCTTAGAGGATTAAACATTATGACCATTGGTTTATATACCAGAGGCAACAGGCAAGGGAAAAATCTTTTGTCTAGCATTTGTTTAATAGTGTTTTAAAATGTGAAGACTGGACTGCTTGTTTTGAACTAGATAGTGTTCACCTTGTCGGCAAAATCCAGGTAATATACCATTAGTTTTGAACAGTTCAGATTTCTATATAAGAAACATAAGAAACTTTATGAGAGTTCACCCCACTTTCTCCTTTTTTCTGCAACATCACATTTCTTTCTTACTCTGTGAATCTCAAATATGCTGCATTCTTTACACTTTTAATTTCCTCGTGTGAGATTTAGTCTATATATCATGCAAATGTTTTGGAATACTCTTTCCCCCTTTTATGGATTACACAAATTTTCACTCAGGCAGGTTCTTCCTCATTCTTCTAATAGGAAATGAGATAGGGTTCCCCATCTCTACAGAAGAAGCAGGGAGCTTGGCTTCCATGTATGGATGTCCCAAAATCCACAAATACAAAGGGACATATTTTCAGAAGTTATGCACCTACACTAATTTTCTGGCTCTTCAGCAATGCCATTGCCACTGGAACCTTAGTCAGGGTTCAGATGCAGAGCTGAGGTCTTAGTCTATATGTATCCTGTGTGTAACTAGAAGTGCTACAGCGGCACACCGATGCAGCTGGGCCTCTGTGGCGTTTCTGGTGCAGATGCATATGCCGACGGGAGAGAGCTCTCCCCTCGGCATAATAAATCCACCTCCACACAAGGAGGCAGCTCTTCTGCCGACATAGCGCAACTCATGTCACTCGGGGGTGGCTTCTTCACACCCCTGAGCAACATAAGTTATACCAGAGTAAGTGGTAGTGTAGTCCAAGCCCTCTGCACAGGCATAGGGGTCCATTGGCGTAAAATTGTTTTGGGTTTATCTCAATATCCAAAATGGCAAATTTAGATCAATAGAAAATATCTCTGAATTGCTATATCATGTTATCCATGTACTATCTGTAAATACCTACAGTGGCAGTATTGAGTTACCAGCCAGTCTAGAGCTCTACACGTTTGCCTGTGGTTTTGTAGTCAGGCTCATGCTCCCCATGGACAAACTGTGATAGATCTGGTCTGGCTCCCTCTGATTGCTGTGAAGAGATTCAGATGTTGAATCCCCAGGTGCTTTAAGTCACAAGAATCTGAACAAAGTCCAGTCACTGCCTCTGTCTTGGGGTCCTTACTCTTGGGGTTCAAGAGCTAGCACCCTCTATCTGGTCCCTGGAACCAGTGCTGACACCTCAGGGCCTGGAGATTAAACAAACTCTTTCCCAGATCTCCACCCAGAGGTCCACCTCTTCAAGGGGCCATGTTGTAGGTGTAGCATACAACACAGAGATACTTTCCATAAAATTAACATATTATTGCTCTTTGCTTAATCACATGTGACATATATAGATCTATGCAAAAATAATAAATCTTACAGGCATTTCCTTGCTTCATTTTCCTCACCACTCCAGAGCATTCTTTGGGCAGGAATCAGAATTTTGGGGCCTGTGCTAAGCTCTTCTGACCCATTGTATAGCTTGTGTTCTAACACATGAAGATTTCTCTCTCCCAGCACTTCTTCTCAGACCTTGGCCTGTCTTTCTCCTTCCTTCCTGCTATCCAGACTTCCTGTGTGTCTCTCCCAGTCTTCCACCTGTGAGTCCCTTTCAACCCCCTGCTTTGTCACATTTGGCTCCGTCTTGTTTGGGAATTTTCCATTCTCCCAACACCAGCCCCCTGCAGAGGGAATGGTGAGACAACTGGTTTTCCCTATTGTGAAGTTATTCTTTTGTTCTCCCCAAGTAAGACCTTTCAGGAACTGACAGTCCTTTAACAACCAGCTGTTGTCTCTGGTCTGGCAGAGACCTGACATAACCCTGCCGGCTCGTGGGGAATGCACATGCAGAGGGGCATTCATGATACAGCAATTTTCATAGCAATGACTTATAACTTTATAATGTCAACCAGGATTCATACATTGTACAGATAGATCCCCCAAATCATCACACAAATGTAGAGCCCAATCCCATAATCAGAGCCCCCTGGGCAAATTGCTGGATTTACACAGAGCCTCACTGACATCATAATGGTGTGACATGGGTGCAATAGTATAACTGCATTATCAGGGCCTCCTTTGGGCTTTCTTAAACACCCATAGTTCCACCCTGTCTGGTGTCACTTTTTTATAGTAAATCACAATGAAGAAAGGCCCCAAAATATCAATATTTATAGAATCATAGAAGATTAGGGTTGGAAGAGACCTCAGGAAGTCATCTAGTCCAACCCCCTGATCAAAGCAGGACCAACACCAACTAAATCATCCTAGCCAGGGATTTGTCAACCCAAGCCTTAAAAACCTCTAAGGCTGGAGATTTCACCTCCATTCCAGGTAACCCATTCTTTCACCACCCTCCTAGTGAAATAGTGTTTCCTAATATCCAACCTAGACCTCCTCCACTGCAACTTGAAACCATTGCTTGTTGTTCTGTCAAATAAAATACATAAGGTTCAATTAGTTTAATTACCCTATGGACAAAGCAATGCTCATCTGGTTCCTAACATTAAAGCATTTCAAATCTCTGTTATTCATATTTCGCTTACTTTCATATTGACTGTTCTTTTCTAATTTTAACATTGATTTTCAATTTTTGTGTTGATTATTTTTTTCATTTCTTCATACTCTCTCACTTTTCTAGGCCTGTTGATTCTCAGTGTTGATTAATTTGATATTGATATAACCTATTGTAAATGCTATATGCTTTAAATAATTCATTTTTGTTAGTATCCCCATCTGAATTTTCACAATGGTTTTTGCTGAGCAATTACCCAAGTGCCTTATGAAAGAAACAAACAATGAAGATTTATGTTTGAAAACCACGCCATCTTAATCATGCTAGTTTGAGCTCTCAAGCCCTTCACAGTTCTCTGGCCATTACATATTGTCTTTTAATGTTTCCAGAAGTAAGACACTATTTAGTCAAATTTGGTTGCAAATGGAAAGATCAGTATTTTACAAAAACTGAGACCAATAAATATGCTTCCATTAATGACAGAAAACAAAAAAAAATAGGTTTATAGTATTATTTGTTTGTTTGTTAGCAGAATTGTTCTAAGGCACAAAAACTCAACAATCAAATTGACTAGAAACTAAAGTGAAATGGACTCGTTTATTTTCATTATGTCCAAGTTGAGGGGAAAATAAAAAGTAAATGCACAGCATAACCAGTACAAAGTATATGTGATTTTAAAACTAGAGCGTGGAGGAGAGGGGGGAGAGGAATCACATTTGAAAACTTTTCATCCAAAAAACAGACAATTCTTTTTGTGCAAGTATTTATGAAAAATTGTTCCTGTTTTCCAAGGTTTATTTAAAATGCTTTCAGTTGCAATGATTTATTGTTAACATAGATCAGGATTTTTTTTTGACCATACTCAGTCTTTACTTATCCTGCTACTTTTATCTCTGTTTTCATGTTCAGGGTCAAAATCAGGCTTTATGTAAATGTATGCAAGGCTCATACTATTTAATGGCTCATAATAATTAATTTTCTTGGCTTTATGCATTCCAAAGAATTTTCTACATGTGTGAGGACTGTATCCAATACACCACCGGTCATTTTAGGAGCCATACATCTCCTTTTAAATAGTTAGGCCATTCTTGCTAACTTCCAATTTCATGCAATTGATGATGATTATTCCATGTCAGTGAAAGATTTCCTGGCTGTAGAGGATTTTGTGTCTGTCTCTCCTAGGCATTTTCTGTCTCTATATAGCTGCATTTTGTTTCTGAGATGTGATTGGAGGTCAGGAGTTGGAAGTGGGGTTACATTCTTGTCACTGACTGACCATTGCTTCCTTTAGTTTGGGGATGCGTCTTTCCCATTGAAGCAAGAGACCTATTTTGATGATCTACCTTCACAGGTTCATAGAACCAATGTGTTTCCAGGTGGCTCTAAGAGTGTATACTATTCAGCTAATGGACAACTCTGGTTATGGCCCACGGGCCATCTGGTGCCTGAGAATCTCCCCACTGTGGCCCGCAGAGGAGAGATGCATGCAGCCACTCTGCTGGCTCTGTCTGCTGCAGGCACCGCCCCTCCCAGCTCCTATTGGCTGGGGGAGAGGGACAGAGATACCATCACTAGTTGACGGGCTGTCAGCCATGGAGGCAGCATCATTAGTTGTTGGACAGAGTCAGCCATGGAGGCAGTGTCCCTTTTTTCCACAATGAATATAAACAAGTCAAAATACCAAATACAACTATCTGATGCGCACCGTGCTGCAATCCTGAAGGTTTCAACTGCTCAGTGACTGAGGCCAAACATCCACAAACTGACAGAACTGAAGCATTCCCAGGTGTCTGGCAAACACTAAAAACTCTCTGACAGGCAAAGAATTGTAGAAAGTTGTAGGACAGTTTTATTATTTCTAAGAAATTCAAAATAAAAAATACAATATAAACGTTTTCTTTTCTGAACACCATCTTCAGTGACATTATTGGCCCATCGGGAGGATTTGAGGACTGGCACTAGCCTGAAGCTAAATTGAGTTTGAGACCCCTGGTCTATGGTTTGGTAGGACTTGACAATCTTTTAGCCTTGACTAAGGATCCAGACCCTTATCCTTCACTAAGGGTCCTTATCTACCCACAGATTTTCAACTGGTATAACTATATTAATAAGGGGTGTGACTCTTTTTTTAACTGAAATGTAGTTATACTAGTACAACCCCTAGTTTGGACATGGTTATACCACTATAAAGGTGCCTTATACTGGTATAGCTTATTCTCCTTCTCATACAGGAATAAGCTCTCCTATGCTGGTATAACTGTGCCCACACTAAGGAGATTGTACTGCTTTAACTATTCCAGTATAGTTAACTATTATAACTATTAACAGTATAGTTAAAATGGTATCACTTTTGTGATAGGCAAAGTCTAAGGCTATGTATATATTGCGCACCTTATAATGGTGAGGCTGCAGCCACGCAGTTGTAAGGTAAGCAGTGTAGCCATTGTTTGTCATCGGGAGAGAGCTCTCCGACTGACAAAATAAAACCACCCCCAATGAAGGGCAGTAGCTTTGTTGATGGGCGAGCATCTCCTGCCATTTGAAGTGCTGTCCACGCCGGTGCTTTTCGTCATTAAAACTTTTGTCGTTCAGGGGTATGTTTTTTTCACACCCTTGAGCGACAAATGATTTAACGATGAAAGTGCAGTGTAGACAAAACCTTAATGTCTTCCCCACCCAGCTTCATCCTCAGAGATCACCATGATGCTTATGGATAGCCTGTGAAAGATAAATGATTGGGAGTTGGCTACAGTGCCAATGATGGACGTCCTATGCCAATGGCATTTTGGGATGTATAAGTAGGGGCATAGCGAGCAGATCGAGGGATGTGATTGTTCCCCTCTATTCGACATTGGTGAGGCCTCATCTGGAGTACTGTGTCCAGTTTTGGGCCCCACACTTCAAGAAGGATGTGGATAAATTGGAGAGAGTCCAGCGAAGGGCAACAAAAATGATTAGGGGACTGGAACACATGAGTTATGAGGAGAGGCTGAGGGAGCTGGGATTGTTTAGCCTGCAGAAGAGAAGAATGAGGGGGGATTTGATAGCTGCTTTCAACTACCTGAAAGGGGGTTCCAAAGAGGATGGCTCTAGACTGTTCTCAATGGTAGCAGATGACAGAACGAGGAGTAATGGTCTCAAGTTGCAGTGGGGGAGGTTTAGATTGGATATTAGGAAAAACTTTTTCACTAAGAGGGTGGTGAAACACTGGAATGCGTTACCTAGGGAGGTGGTAGAATCTCCTTCCTTGGAGGTTTTTAAGGTCAGGCTTGACAAAGCCCTGGCTGGGATGATTTAACTGGGAATTGGTCCTGCTTTGAGCAGGGGGTTGGACTAGATGACCTTCTGGGGTCCCTTCCAATCCTGATATTCTATGATTCTATGATTCTAAGTCTGACCAACTGCAACATTTGTGAAGTCTTATGCCATCACCGTGTAGCAAAGATAAAGGTTACTTTATCTTCACCATTATGGTGGTGAAATTTCACACAGCAGATACAAAACTACTCAAGATAGTTAAGACCCAAGCGGGCTGTGAAGAGCTACAAAGGTATCTCACAAAACTGGGTGATTGAGCAACAAAATGGCAGATGAAATTCAATGTTGATAAATGCAAAGTAATTCACATTGGAAAACATAATCCCAACTATACATATACAATGATGGGGTCTAAATTAGCTGTTACCACTCAAGAAAGAGATTTTGTAGTCATTGTGGATAGTTCTCTGAAAACATCCACCCAATGTGCAGCGGCAGTCAAAAAAGTGAACAGAATGTTGGGAATCATTAAGAAAGGGATAGATAAGAAGACAGAAAATATCAAATCGCCTCTATATAACTCCATGGTACACTCAGATCTTGAATACTATGTGCAGATGTGGTCGCTCCATCTCAAAAAAGATATATTGGAATTGGAAAAGGTTCAGAAAAGGGCAACAAAAATTATTAGAGATATGGAATGGCTGCCGTATGAGGAGAGATTAATAAGACTGGCACTTTTCAGACTGAAAAATAGATGACTAAGTGGGGATATGATAGAGGTCCATAAAATCAAGACTGGTGTGGAGAGCGCAAATAAGGAAGTGTTATTTACTCCTTCTCATGACACAAGATCTGAAATGAAATTAAATGAAATTAATAGGCAGCAGGTTTAAAACAAACACAAGGAAGTATTTCTTCCCACAACACACAGTCAACTTCTGTAATTCCTTGCCAGAGGATGTTGTGAAGGCCAAGACTATGTAACCCTTCTGCCCGTCAGAGTTGGCAGCAACAAGGGCCGGGTTCAATATCTAGGGGATCCATTCCAATAACACAATGCAAACCGGCTCGAGCCCCCACCCAGTGACCTGGGACAAATATATACCACCCCCGCTGGGCGCCTCCAAGAGGCAATACTTCCCCTCTCGCAAGCACATAGTCTGAGTGTAGCAAAAAGCCTTTTAATAACAGAGAGAAACAATGTGGCATTATGTTAGGGAAACACCACCAACAGGATTCATAACACAACCCATGAGCAAAAAACCCACCCCAAGCAAATTGGGGCATGCCCCTTTCCCTTTGGTTCTTGAGTCCGGCAACCCCAAATCACCCAAAGTCCCAAAAGTCCAATGACCCAAAAGTCTCTGTCCCTGGTCAGGGCAGCCCCAGAGTTTGAAAGTTTATCTGTGGAGCTTTACCTCCCAACCTGGGTGGAGATGGGACGAGGGTAAGAGGCACCTTACGTGATCTGAAGCTGACCGCCCCACAGCTCCATAGGCCTCCGCTCCACTACACTGCGCTCTGCCAGCCACCCCACGAACTCCTTCGCTGAGCTCCATGGCCCACAAGCAGCTCCCGCCATCCCACGAACTGCTCCACCAGCCGGTCCACAAACTGCTCCGCGTCCCACCGGCAGCTCCCGCCGTCCTACGCACTGCTCCACCAGCCTGTCCACAAGGCACTCCAGCCGTCCCACAAACTGCTCCACAATATATCTTCAGGCTCCCCCACTACTTAACACAACGCTCAGTGATTTCAGCTCTTAGTCAGTTCAGCTCTTTGGTAAATTCAGCTTGTAGTAGGGGAGCCTCAGTGCTGGTGCACTATTAGCCCAAAGTGAGCTCAGCAGCCTGTAACTAGACTCCTAATGGAATCAAAATTAGCTCTGATATTCCACAGTGGAGAGAGGAGAAAGTGCAATTAGCATGTAAGGCCCTCACCAAGGGGCCCATACCACCAAGTATTAATACTTGTCCCTAGCCTCTCTCCATTCACAGAGTTTTAAAACCCATGACCCTTGCCTAGTGAGTGCTACTTAGTTGATGGTAAGTCCCTCCATCATAACAAAAGGCCAAGTACAGTTCCAAGCACAGTTCCCATAATCAGCGTAATAACAATTTATTCTTCCTGCCCCAATAACAGAGACACTGGGGATCCCACAGCAGCCAAAGTGACCATTTGGGCAGCTATGGCCTCATTCTAGGTGGGGTGGGTGTGCCTATGCAAATGAGATCAGCCCCTGAAGTTCTTTTCCACAACTTGCCACACCTCACCACCAGATGTCAGGGTGGAGCTCATCCTGACACTGCTTACAACTATAACAAGGTTCAAAGAAGAACTAGATAATCTCATGGAGGATAGGTCCATTAATGGCTATTAGCCAGGAATGGTGTCCCTAGCCTCTGTTTGCCAGAAGCTGAGAGTGAGCAACAGGGGATGGATCATTTGATGATTGCCTGTTCTGTTCATTCCCTCTGGCGCACCTGGAATTGGCCACTGTTGGAAGACAGGATTCTGGGCTAGAAGGACCTTTGGTCTGATCCAGTATGGCCATTCTGACGTTCAGAACAGTTGTAAGAGGTTTTCTGTACAGCAGGAGTGGCAGAAGTGCCCTTGAAGTGGGGGAGCCATAGGCTCCTGAACCCTGGCCCTGCCTCCCATGCCACGCTGCTCCACCCACGGCCCCACCCCTGCACCACCCCTGCTTCCCAATTCCTTGCTCTCATACCACCCATTACCGCAGAGGCCCTGCCCTCACACTGCCTCTTCTCCCCAAGCCCCTGTCCTTTAACCACCCCTTCCCCAAAACCCCCATCCGCAAACTGCCTCTTCTCCGCAAGACCCCGCCGCCCTCCCACTCAAACCTCTCTCCTTCCCACTCTGTAGCTTGCCCTTATGGGCCGGTAAAAAGTGCGAGGGTCATAACCCCAGCCCCCCCCCATTCTGACACCCCTGCTATACAGTGTGCCTCTATCCAAGTACAAAGTCAAGTGTTTCTGACTATGAGGATTTCTCATTGGATTTTATATGTAAATTTACTCCGTTCTGGAATCAGTTGTCTACCTATGTTATGAGACAGCAGTGACTGAAGAAGACAAAAGTGAAAGCCCAAATACTCAGCTGGTATAAACTGACCTAGATCCATTGGCATAGCTCCATTAAAGCCAGTGGCAATATGCTGATATACACCAACTGAGGATCTGGCCTGCAACTTTCACTTTGAGATTTCAAGACTTCAGTGTTTAACAGCACAACTATAACATTTTTTAAAAATGAAATTTTCTTGTGTTTGTTGCTTTTTCAGGGGCTGCTGGTGGTAATGGTTTAGAAAACCAAAGAAGGTAGGACAACACCAGAATGTCATATCCAAAGCACTTTCAGGGTATGTCTACCAGGGATAAAAGCCCTGCAGCTGGCTCGTGTCAGCTGACTCAGGCTCATGGAGCTCAGGCTGCAGGGCTAAAAATTGCTGTGTAGATGTTTGGGCTCCAAATGGAGCCTGAGCTCTAGAATCTTCCACCCTCACATGGTTCCAGAGCTCAGGCTCCAATCCAAGCCTGAACATCTACATGGTGATTTTTCAGCCAGCCATGGGTTTTTTATCCCTGTGTACACATAGTGTAAGAGGACCATAGAAGCAAAATGCTCTTGTGTGTACCTTAGGAACTGTGCTGATTTTACTCTGCAAGATGAAGCAAATACTCCGGTGGACGTTATGAAATGTACAGTGAATGAGACAAGAAATTCAGGAGCATTGATCCATTCAATGTGCACCATACAAAATGCACATCTTAGAATTAATATTTGAACAATATGCAATGAGGGGACTCAAGGCAGAGAAGTCCTGCCTCATCCAATGCACACTTATAAAATATGAATCAGATGACTTTTGTTCATTGGACTGATGCATATGCTTGATACATTTGTTTCAACATCTCTCTTCTCTGGACCCTTTACATGTAAGTTATACAAGTTTAGTTTCCCTTAAATTCAATTAGACTCAGTGGGGCAAATTAAAATGTGATATTCTAAAGGGGCTTTAAGTGACATGTCAGTATGTGTCTGATTTTGAGAGTCAGATCCTCACCTGATTTAAATAATCATAGCTTCACTATAGAGCTACATCGATTTACATCAGTTGAGAATCTAGCTCTAATTAACCTAAGGGAGTCTAAGCCCTGGTCTACACTAGGACGTTAGGTCGAATTTAGCAACGTTAAATCGATTTAAACCTGCACCCGTCCACACAGTGAAGCCCTTTATTTCGACTTAAAGGGCTCTTAAAATCGATTTCCTTACTCCACCCCTGACAAGTGGATTAGCACTTAAATCGACGTTCCCAGCTCGAATTTGGGGTACTGTGGACACAATTCGATGGTATTGGCCTCCGGGAGCTATCCCAGAGTGCTCCATTCTGACCGCTCTGGACAGCACTCTCAACTCAGATGCACTGGCCAGGTAGACAGGAAAAGAACCGCAAACTTTTGAATCTCATTTCCTGTTTGGCCAGCGTGGCAAGCTGCAGGTGACCATGCAGAGCTCATCAGCACAGGTGACCATGATGGAGTCCCAGAATCGCAAAAGAGCTCCAGCATGGACCGAACGGGAGGTACGGGATCTGATCGCTGTTTGGGGAGAGGAATCCGTGCTATCAGAACTCCGTTCCAGTTTTCGAAATGCCAAAACCTTTGTGAAAATCTCCCAGGGCATGAAGGACAGAGGCCATAACAGGGACCCGAAGCAGTGCCGCGTGAAACTGAAGGAGCTGAGGCAAGCCTACCAGAAAACCAGAGAGGCGAACAGCCGCTCTGGGTCAGAGCCCCAAACATGCCGCTTCTATGATGAGCTGCATGCCATTTTAGGGGGTTCAGCCACCACTACCCCAGCCGTGTTGTTTGACTCCTTCAATGGAGATGGAGGCAATACGGAAGCAGGTTTTGGGGACGAAGAAGATGAGGAGGAGGAGGAGGTTGTAGATAGCTCACAGCAAGCAAGCGGAGAAACCGGTTTTCCCGACAGCCAGGAACTGTTTCTCACCCTAGACCTGGAGCCAGTACCCCCCGAACCCACCCAAGGCTGCCTCCTGGACCCAGCAGGCGGAGAAGGGACCTCTGGTGAGTGTACCTTTTAAAATGCTATACATGGTTTAAAAGCAAGCATGTGAAAGGATTACTTTGCTCTGGCATTTGCGGTTCTCCTAGATGTAGTCCTAAAGCCTTTGCAAAAGGTTTCTGGGGAGGACAGCCTTATTTCGTCCTTCATGGTAGGACACTTTATCACTCCAGGCCAGTAACACATACTCGGGAATCACTGTAGAACAAAGCATTGCAGTGTATGTTTGCTGGCATTCAACCAAAATCCGTTCTTTATCTCTCTGTGTTATCCTCAGGAGAGTGAGATATCATTCATGGTCACCTGGTTGAAATAGAGTGCTTTTCTTCAGGGACACTCAGTATAGCCCATTCCTGCTGGGCTGTTTGCCTGTGGCTGAACAGAAATGTTCGCCGCTGTTAGCCACAGGGAGGGGGGAAGGTTGAGGGGGTAGTCACGCGGTGGGAGGAGGCAAAATGCGACCTTGTAACGAAAGCACATGTGCTATGTATGTAATGTTAACAGCAAGGTTTACCCTGAAAGAGTGTAGCGACTGTTTTATAAAATGTGTCTTTTTAAATACCGCTGTCCCTTTTTTTTTCTCCACCAGCTGCATGTGTTTCAATGATCACAGGATCTTCTCCTTCCCAGAGGCTAGTGAAGCTTAGAAAGAAAAAAAAACGCACTGGCGATGAAATGTTCTCCGAACTCATGCTGTCCTCCCACACTGACAGAGCACAGACGAATGCATGGAGGCAAATAATGTCAGAGTGCAGGAAAGCACAAAATGACCGGGAGGAGAGGTGGAGGGCTGAAGAGAGTAAGTGGCGGGCTGAAGAGAGTAAGTGGCGGGCTGAAGACAGGGCTGAAGCTCAAATGTGGCGGCAGCGTGATGAGAGGAGGCAGGATTCAATGCTGAGGCTGCTGCAGGACCAAACCAGAATGCTCCAGTGTATGGTTGAGCTGCAGCAAAGGCAGCTGGAGCACAGACTGCCACTGCTGCCCCTCTGTAACCAACCGCCCTCCTCCCCAAGTTCCATAGCCTCCACACCCAGACGCCCAAGAACGCGGTCGGGGGGCCTCCGGCCAACCAGCCACTCCACCACAGAGGATTGCCCAAAAAAAAGAAGGCTGTCTTTCAATAAATTTTAAAGTTGTAAACTTTTAAAGTGCTGTGCCTAAAGTGCTGTGTGGCATTTTCCTTCCCTCCTCCACCACCCCTCCTGGGATACCTTGGTAGTCATCTCCCTATTTGTGTGATGAATGAATAACGAATGCATGACTGTGAAGCAGCAATGACTTTATTGCCTCTGCAAGCGGTGATTAAAAGGAGGAGGGGAGGGTGGTTAGCTTACAGGGAAGTAGAGTGAACCAAGGGGCGGGGGGTTTCATCAAGGAGAAACAAACAGAACTTTCACACCGTAGCCTGGCCAGTCATGAAACTGGTTTTCAAAGCTTCTCTGATGCGTACCGCGCCCTCCTGTGCTCTTCTAACCGCCCTGGTGTCTGGCTGCGCGTAACCAGCAGCTAGGCGATTTGCCTCAGCCTCCCACCCCACCATAAACGTCTCCCCCTTACTCTCACAGATATTGTGGAGCACACAGCAAGCAGTAATAACAGTGGGAATATTGGTTTCGCTGAGGTCTAAGCGAGTCAGTAAACTGCGCCAGCGCGCCTTTAAACGTCCAAATGCACATTCTACCACCATTCTGCACTTGCTCAGCTTGTAGTTGAACAGCTCCTGACCACTGTCCAGGCTGCCTGTGTACGGCTTCATGAGCCAGGGCATGAAGGGGTAGGCTGGGTCCCCAAGGATACATATAGGCATTTCAACATCCCCAACAGTTATTTTCTGGTCTGGGAAGAAAGTCCCTTCCTGCAGCTTTTGAAACAGACCAGAGTTCCTGAAGATGCGAGCATCATGCACCTTTCCCGGCCATCCCACGTTGATGTTGGTGAAACGTCCCTTGTGATCCACCAGAGCTTGTAGCACTATCGAAAAGTACCCCTTGCGGTTTATGTACTCGCCGGCTTGGTGCTCTGGTGCCAAGATAGGGATATGGGTTCCGTCTATAGCCCCACCACAGTTAGGGAATCCCATTGCAGCAAAGCCATCCACTATGACCTGCACATTTCCCAGGGTCACTACCCTTGATATCAGCAGATCTTTGATTGCGTGAGCTACTTGCATCACAGCAGCCCCCACAGTAGATTTGCCCACTCCAAATTGATTCCCAACTGACCGGTAGCTGTCTGGCGTTGCAAGCTTCCACAGGGCTATTGCCACTCGCTTCTCAACTGTGAGGGCTGCTCTCATCCTGGTATTCATGCGCTTCAGGGCAGGGGAAAGCAAGTCACAAAGTTCCATGAAAGTGCCCTTACGCATGCGAAAGTTTCGCAGCCACTGGGAATCGTCCCAGACCTGCAACACTATGCGGTCCCACCAGTCTGTGCTTGTTTCCCAAGCCCAGAATCGGCATTCCACAGCATGAACCTGCCCCATTAGCACCATGATGCATGCATTGGCAGGGCCCATGCTTTCAGAGAAATCTGTGTCCATGTCCTGATCACTCACGGGACCGCGCTGACGTCGCCTCCTCGCCCGGTATCGCGTTGCCATGTTCTGGTGCTGCATATACTGCTGGATAATGCGTGTGGTGGTTGATGTGCTCCTAATTGCCAAAATGAGCTCAGCGGCCTCCATGCTTGCCTTGGTATGGCGTCCGCACAGAAAAAAGGCGCGGAACGATTGTCTGCCGTTGCTCTGACGGAGGGAGGGGCGACTGACGACACGGCTTACAGGGTTGGCTTCAGGGAGCTAAAATCAACAAAGGGTGTGCCTGTACATCAAGGAGTATTTCAGGCAGGACTGCACGGAGGGTTCCAATAAGAAATGGTGCACCAAAGTTATCGTTGTTATTGGAACAAGGAGGTTAGCCTGGCCTCTGATTGATACATGGCTAGATTAACCTCGCTGCGCCTTCTCTGTGACTGACTGCAGTGTGATCTAGACAGGGGAGGAGGAAAATGAGTACAAAACAAATCTGGTCTATTTCTTGTTCTGACCCACTCCATCTATCCTTTACATCTTTGGCTGGCAGCAGACGGTGCAGAAGGACTGCATGCCATCCACATCTCATGGCTGCTTGGCAGAAGATGGTACAGTACGACTGCTAGCCATCTTCATCTCTTGCCTGCCTGGCATAAGATGGTACAATACGACTGCTAGCAATCCTCATCTCTTGCCTGCCTGGCAGAAGATGGTACAGTACGACTGCTAGCAGTCCGTATTGCCTGCCCGCTCACCATAAGACGGTTCAATAGGACTGCAGGACTAAAGAGAATGACCTGGTCAAGTCACTCCAAATTTAGTCCCTGCGCCCATGTCTGCCCAGGCGCTCCCAGCCGACGTGGCCAGGAGCACCTCGGACACGACGAGGACGACTACCAGTCGTATTGCACCGTCTGCTGCCAGAAGGCAATGGGTTGCTGCTACTGTGCAGCAAAGCCGTACCGCGTCTGCCAGCACCCAGGAGACATAGGGTGACGGTTACCTGAGCGGGCTCCATGCTTGCCGTGGTATGGCATCTGCACAGGTAACTCAGGAAAAAAGGCGCGAAATGATTGTCTGCCCTTGCTTTCACGGGGGGAGGGAGGGTGGGAACGGGGTCCTGACGATATGTACCCAGAACCACCCGCGACAATGTTTTAGCCCCATCAGGCATTGGGATATCAACCCAGAATTCCAATGGGCAGCGGAGACTGCGGGAACTTTGGGATAGCTACCCACAGTGCAACGCTCCGGAAGTCGACGCTTGCCTCGGTACTGTGGAAGCGCTCCGCCGAGTTAATGCACTTAATGCACTTAGAGCATTTTCTGTGGGGACACACACACTCGAATATATAAAACCGATTTCAAAAAAACCGACTTCTATAAATTCGACCTAATTTCGTAGTGTAGACATACCCTAAGGTGTGGTTACACACCAACTGAAGAAGACAGAAGAATGTGTAAATTACACCAATTTAGGAAAAAAAATATTTTGGTTCTATGATTCTGAAGCCCAAATATTGTAAAAGGAAAATGAAAGATAAAGTAAACTTTCCTTTCTGCCCCAAAGTTTTTCAGGAAAGTCACTGGCAGAGTTCAAAACAAGGTGTAGATATACATGAAAATAGCATTTTCCAGTCTGTTGCATTCTTTAACAAAGGATGTAAAGAATTAACGTAATTGCTACCACTCAACAGATTCTTATCCCATTTAACAAGAAAAATCAAGTGATATGTGGGAGTTGCAAATAGAACAAAAAGGTTATCGTATGCATTTTGTAAGTTGCAGAGAAGATCAGGAATTATGTTTTCACCAGAAATCATATAAGTATCATTTAGAGTGCTTAGACAATTTATTACAACTAAAAAAACTACCTGTTATTCCAGTTCAATATGTACAATTTAAAACAGTATGGAAAAAATATCTCCATAAGCCAGAAATAAAGCAAAAATGCTCTGCTGACTCAGCCGGATGTTAAAAATTCTTTCTGTCTCTCATTAATTTATTTTTAAATTTTGTGTTCCTAATTTGTACTTCCTTACATACTTACATACCATTCACCAAACACAAATTGTGTGGGTGATATACATGTGTAAGGAGTGCACTACCCAAGCCTACAGGCTGGGTGTAATCAAGGAGGCCCAGTCCCGCCTTGGGCTGGAGTATTAAAACAGAATTAGGAAGAGAGGTAAGTAGTAGCTATGCCAGCTGCAGTGGATGGTAGTTTTTCTCTCAGACTGCAAAAGACGAGTCTAACCAAACTTTGAGACTTTGATTTGTGGGCTTTAAGTTTGGGATCTTTGAACCAAGGTTCTGAGGTGAGGCCTTTATGAAGAGTGTACTGTAAATCTTCCAGTCCTGAAACCTTATTTGAAAAGGGGACATGCTATTTTCAAGTATTATATCTGAGACTTCCCTCGCCACACATACATACAAATGGGAGGGTGGAAATAAGGTGGGGCACACCTGCAGTGTCATACTGGGCCTCAAGGAGATGCATGGGGATGGCTCATGCCATTACACGTGGCATAGGCTGCAGGATCCTGAAAACCCCCTCCAGTTAAGAAGTGATGGGGATGCAAAGAGGTGTCTGTCCTTGACTATGAAATAAATTGGCAGGTCAGCCAGGTAAATATGAACTTGAAGGCCAAGTTGCAGAAATGGAAAAAATGATGGCATTCAAGTATAGGTCTTCTGCTGCTGCCTTGGAGGCCAGGATAGTATGGCTAGAAGAGCATCAGAGAAGCTGTAATAATGGGATACCCTTTACAGTTGCCCAGCAAACTCCTCCGCTAATGAAAAGAGTTAGAAGAAAGGGCTACTGCATCTGAGAGGATCGGCACCGAAGCCCTTCAACAGAGGAACTTACTACAGGCACAAAAAAGCAGAGGCCTTGCGGGAGCTGGAATTGATATGCTCCTTCAAGGACCGTGTCTTGGCTCAAGCCATAAAATGGGAGTGGGAATTGGCCTGTCTGTTAGACAAAACAAATTACTTGCTAACAGGAGACTGGCTTCTTGCTTGGAAGAAATAAATGACATTTCAGTGTCTTCTTGTGTTAGCGTGTCTGTGTGAGAGAGAGTGGAGACGACACATCTAGCAAACAAAACCCATTCCCACCCTAAAAATACTGTGGCAAACAAACAAAATGGGTGAAAAGGGAATAGGAGAGAAAACAAATTAGGGGAAAAAATCAGTGAAGGAAACAAGAAGAAAGGATGGATACACCCACCTGAGATTTCAATTAGATCCAAAGGGGAGGGGCAGAAGCAGTAATTGAAAGCCTAATAATCTCACATATGCATAAATTGCCTTTTAAACTATTTTTCCTATCAATACCAAAATGTAATCCTCAACACTGGCAGACAACAGTGCTGCCCATCACAGCTGTTCGTCACCTCCTATTTTTGTGCCAGATCCTCAGCTGCTCTGAACCATTGTAGTGCAACTGACTTCAATGGAACTGTATCTGTGTACAAAAACCAAGGATCTGGCTTTTATGTTCTGCACAGCATAAGATACCTTGCAATTAACAAAAAGCTGTCTAACGTAGAATATTTTAAATATGCACTGAAAAAATCAAATAAGATTGAAGGCAAGTATTGTGTTTGAATCTATTTATTAGAATTGTTTTGTGACCATCTATGGAGGAGATCCTCAATATTCCCGTCCGTGGTTTACACCAAAGTGGTGGACTACAACGTTCTTCAGTTCTTAGGGTGGCCACAAGGATCATTTCTATGTGTGTGTTGGGGGGGGGGGGTGTGGAGAAATAGTCCCAGATATGATACCGTATCCATGGGTGGCAGGGCCCTTCAGGGAGGCCAGCCCTTTGGCCCTGACCCTTCTACATGAGGCCCCCCACCTGTGTCTGGAGCCCTAAAACCCCATGCACCATCCTCTCATGGTTGGAGAAACCCCTGGCTGGCCGGAACGCCAAGCTGCACAAACACACTCTCCCCACCCCCAGCCGGCCGACTGATCTGAGCCCCGGCCTGAGCAGTCTCAGCCATGCAGGTCAGCCTGGGGCCAGAGCAGTCCCAGCTCTGCAGTGGATGCAGCCAGAGAAGACAGAGCCTTCCCTGGCCTATTTTACCTGCTGCCCATAACAGTATCCTCATAAATCATTAATTATTTTAAAATACCCAAAGTCCTCTAGGGAGCGAAACAAATTCACAAAATGTTTTCAAATACTAGATTTTACACTTGAGTTTTTATCTACCTAACTTATATGTCAAAATAATGAAAATAAAAGTAATTAATAAATCATACATAGATATGAAAAAACATAAATTTATCCACCTCAGAAACAATGTTTTTGTACTTATAACTGGAGTTTTCAGTAATATAATGGGCCAGATTCTGAACTGGTGTAAATCAGTGTAGCTCCATTGAAATCATAAGCTGAGAATCTAGTCCATTGTTTCTCCAGATCATCATGTGGATCCTAATATCTTGAAATCATCCAAAAATAGTGAATAGAATGCTTAGATTAAGGTTATCTGAGGGATCTTAGCTGCTCTTAGTCCCTGTACAGCACTTTTAAAATACCAGCTAATAGCTCTGAGAATCTAAGGCAGGTTGGTGAATAAATATGGATCAGCAGAGACAATATATTAACACAACTCTACTTACACTTAAGTAACATTTTGTTCTCCTTTGAGAATTGCCTCATGAAGATTCCCTCATTTTAGAGCATTAATGGCAGTGACAACTTGTAGGGCTGAGGAATATTTCATTCAAATGCATTTTTGAAAGTGATATTGCAAAATAAGCCTTTGGTTTGGTTCCTAATACTAGAGAGCAGTGCTGTCACAAAATGTTAATTAGCTCCACATGGACTCTTAACACACCAATTTTTGAACTGTGAATCCAAACAATATTTGCTGATGTTGAACAGGATAGTCTTATAATGCTGTCTTTCCTCTGAGATTTCCAGCTGCATAATCACATTAAAAGGCAGCTAAAAATGTTAAATAATTTACTAATGTTACCTCTCTATACAAGCAATTTCTGTAGTTGCCATAGGGATGTTATGCAAACTGGAATGGGGTAGTTCATGTGATCATAAGTAGGAAGGAGTGAACATTATAAGGAATATTGAGAACCTTGGCTTACCAGACTTCAGAGATATTTCTGAAGCATGAGGTAGAATGAACCTAGAAGGAATTTGAACTCAGGGGTGCTGACCCCACTATGTGAGCACCCTAACCATCGTGCTGTGGGCTAGTCCAGGGCGGGTCTCTCCTGTTGAAGCTATTCCACTTTATATAATATATTTCAATATTATTTGTGCCAGAGAGAGAGTCAGAAAGATCCCCTGGCCCTGTGATTAGGGAACTCACCCAAACTGTGAGAGACCCAGGTCCATGTTCCAATCCATATGTAATGTTTAATCCAGACTTGTCCAGACAAACCAAATAGAGATTGAGCAAAATAAAGGGATTATATCATTTGGCTACAAGAGAAACCAACTCCACTTGTGAGCATATATATCCTTAGTGTAGATGTGGGCAGCAGAAACGGATGCAAGATAATCTCGCTGGCACCTGACCAAAATGACCAATGAGGAGACAAGATACTTTCAAAGCTGGAGTGGGGGGGGATACAAAGGGTTCTCTCTGTCTGTGTGTTGCTTTTGCCGGGACCAGAGCAGGAATGCAGGTCAGAACTCCTGTAAAGGGTTAATAAGCAATCTAGTTAGATATGCGTTAGATTCTGTTTTGTTTAAATGGCTGATAGAATAAGTTGTGCTGAATGGAATATATATTCCGGTTTTTGTGTCTTTTTGTAACTTAAGGTTTTGCCTAGAGGGATTCTCTATGTTTTGAATCTGAGCATTGGCCTGCTAAACCCAGGGTTGTGAGTTCAATCCTTGAGGGGGCCATTTGGGATCTGGGGCAAAAATTGGGGATTGGTCCTGCTTTGAGCAGGGGGTTGGACTAGATGACCTCCTGAGCTCCCTTCCAACCCTGATATTCTATGATTCTATGATTACCCTGTAAGGTATTTACCATCCTGATTTTACAGAGGTGATTCTTTTATTTTTTCTTTAATTAAAATTCATCTTTTAAGAACCTGAATGCTTTTTCATTGTTCTTAAGATTCAAGTGTTTGGGTCTGTGTTCACCTATGCAAATTGGTGAGGATTTTTATCAAGCCTTCCCCAGGAAATGGGGTGTAGGGCTTGGGGGGATTTTTGGGGGAAAGACGTTTCCAAGCGGGCTCTTTCCCAGTTATATTTGTTAGACGCTTGGTGGTGGCAGCAATAAAGTCCAGGGATAAAAGGTAAAATAGTTTGTACCTTGGGGAAGTTTTAACCTAAGCTGGTAAAAATAAGCTTAGGGGGTTTTTCATGCAGGTCCTCACATCTGTACCCTAGAGTTCAGAGTGGGGAAGGAACCTTGACATGGTGGCAGAGCGGTGGGATTAACTTGAAATCATTTTGAGATCAATTTGAGATTTTTTGAACCAGAAGCACAGATTTTAAAAAAGGACACCCCCCCCCCTTTGGGCTGCTGGAAAGCAGGTTTTAAGCTGAAAGCAGTTTGAGGGGTTTTTTTGTCTCTGCTTGGGGGCCAGAACAAAGACAAAAGGGAATTGTCTTTTGTAAGCTGGAGTTTTCTCTACATAAAGGCAGGATAGTTAACCTCCTGCAGGGAAATTCACAAGTCTTCACACACCTGAAGAGGTATATTTTAGCTAAGAGCAACTAGAGGGGTTTTCTGTCTATTTGCCTAGAGACAAAGGTGTTAGTTTTGTTTTGTTTTTTTTTTAAGGATTTTTCTGTAGGCTGACACTCACTATCAGAGAACATAGTATCCAGTTACAGCACAACCTATATATATATATATTTTTTTTTTTTGACAAGCCAAGTTTTTTTTGTTTGATTGTTTTATTTCCAATTCTCGGGTGTAAAGTTAGTTAAAAACAGAGAGGCTAACATGACAGAAACCAAGGCACAACACAAATTGGAGTTAACCAGACTGGAGGAAGCAAAAGAGGCAGAAAAGCCATAGAGGCTGCCCACAGGAGAGCTATGGAGGCAAGGGAAAAAGAAATGGAGGTAAAGGACAAAGAAATGGAGGCAGTGAAAGAGGCAGAAAAAGCCCTAAAGGCTGCCCACAGGAGAGCTATGGAGGCAAGGGAAAAAGAACTGGAGGAGAAGGAAAAAGAGAGGAAACATACACTGGAGATGGAGATGGAGAAGGTAAGGGCTGAGCGGAATCTACTGGATAACCCTAACAATCCTTCCCCAACAATCCACAAATGGGAGCAACTATGTCCACAGTATGATGAATCCAGTGATATTGCTGAATATTTTCTCATCTTTGAGAGACTGTGCACTCTCCATAAAATTCCTGAAGCTCACAAGATGACCACATTGGTCGCAAAATTGATTGGAAGAGCTCTGGACATATTCAATAAGATGCCTATTAATGAGGCTTCTGACTATAATAAGTTCAAGGATTTGGTATTAAAGCAATTTCAAATTACATCTGAAAAGTACAGAGTAAAATTTTGAACCCTTAAGAGAGGGCCTGGACTAAGGAATGTGTCTTATCTAAACCAGATGGAGGATCTGTTAGATAAGTGGGTCCAAGGAAGGGGTGTCACTAGCTTTGATGGAATGTGTGATTTAATAGCTCAGGAGCAATTCCTGACTATGTCCAAGGAGGAAATAAAACAGTGTTTATGGGATAAGGAAATGGACTCAGCAGAAAGTCTTGCTTCTTATGCTGATTGATACGAGCAGTCCCAGACTGCCAGAGAGGTGGGGCAAGCTGGAACAAAACGGATGGAGGGAGGAGAGAAGAACAACCCTGGTCGCAGTTGGAGCAGATACCAGACGGGACACCCTCAGACCACACCCTACTACCGGAGGCAGCCCAAGGCCCCAGCTACACACCAAAGAATACTCCAAACACCTTATCATCCTGCCACACCATTCTCCAGCAACCTACCTCGCCCCAGTGACCTGTCAGCTGGACGATGTTTTAAATGTAACGAGCCAGGGCATGTAAAGGCCAGCTGCCCCAAGAACCCCAACTGAGTACAGTTCATTGCACCGGAATCACAACAGAGGTCCTCAGGCCCAGATACTTCCTGGATACCCTCGGAGCGGAGGAAAACTGTGAGTGTGGGTGAGAAGAAGGTCACCGCATGGAGGGACACCGGAGCACAAGTGTCAGCTACCCATGCTTCCTTAGTGGACCCCAATTTAATTGACCCAGAGATCCAAGAGACAATTCAACCCTTCAAGTCCAACTCTTTCAATTTGCCTACAGCCAAGTTGCCTGTCCAGTACAAGGGCTGGTCAGGAACGTGGACTTTTGCAGTCTATGATGATTATCCCATCCCCATGCTGTTGGGGGAAGCCTTGGCCAATCATGTGAACCTAGCCAAGAGGGTGGGAATGGTCACCCGCAGCCAGGCTAAGCAAGCCGTCATGCCTAGCTCTGTTCCAGAAACTTCTACCAGGACCTGGTCAGAGGTGATGGAACTGGACCCCATGCCAGCGTCTGTAACAGCAGTAGTGGATCCAGTCCCAGAGACCCAGACAGAGCCAGTCCCAGAACTGGAACTGGTGGAACAACCAACACCAGACCCAGTGTCAGCACTGAATCCAGTACTTGCAACCCCAACACCAGAAGGCCCCACCGAATCTGAACCGGCAGCAGCCAATAACCCTACACAAGAGGCTCAGTCGGAGCCTGAACCCCAACATAGTGCACCAGCAGAGAGCAGTTCACAGTCAATGGAAACAGCCCCATCCCCTACATCGCTTCCAGAGGGACCAAGCCTCGGTCCACAATCCAATGAGGAACTGATGGAACAGTTCCAGACCGAAGAGGAAGCAGATGAATGGCCTCCAGAGAGCTTGGACGGTGGCACGGAGCAACCTACCACCTCTCAGCTCTTCTAATTGATCCAGGTTTGTTGTAGAAAGAATACTTTTATACAAGGAAACTCTTTCTGGTGGACACCAGGAAGACTGGCATCCTCAGAGGCAGTTGGTAGTTCCAATTAAGTACCGGGTAAAGCTCTTGAGCTGAGTCCATGATCACCCTAGTGGCCATGCTGGGGTGAACAGGACCAAAGACCGTTTGGGGGGGTCATTCCACTGGGAGGGAATGGGCAAGGATGTTTCTACCTATGTCCAGTCTTGTGAAGTATGCCAAAGAGTGGGAAAACCCCAAGACTAGATCAAAGCCCCTCTCCAGCCACTCCCCATCATTGAGGTTCCCTTTCAGTGAGTAGCTGTGGATATTCTGGGTCCTTCTCTGAAAAAGACACCCAGAGGAAATCAGTACATACAGACTTTTGTGGATTTTGCCACCCGATGGTTGGAAGCAGTAGCTCTAAGCAACACCAGGGCTAAAAGTGTGTGCCAGGCATTAACAGACGTTTTTGCCAGGGTAGGTTGGCCCTCCAACATCCTTACAGATTCGGAAACTAATTTCCTGACAGGGACCGTGAAAAGCCTGTGGGAAGCTCATGGGGTGAACCACTTGGTTGCCACCCCTTACCACCATCAAACAAATGGCCTGGAGGAGAAGTTTAATGGAACTTTGGGGGTCATGATACATAAATTCGTAAATGAGCACTCCAATGATTGGGACCTAGTGTTGCAGCAGTTGCTCTTTGCCTACAGAGCTGTACCACATCCCAGCTTAGGGTTTTCACCATTTGAACTTGTATATGGCCGCGAGGTTAGGGGGCCATTACAGTTGGTGAAGTAGCAATGGGGGGGGGGGGGTTTACACCTTCTCCAGGAACTAAAATTCTGGACTTTGTAACCAACCTACAAAACACCCTCCGAACCTCTTTAGCCCTTGCTAAAGAAAACCTAAAGGATGCTCAAAAAGAGCAAAAAGCCTGGTATGATAAACATGCCAGAAAGCTTTCCTTCAAAGTAGGGGACCAGGTCATGGTCTTAAAGGCACTCCAGGCCCATAAAATGGAAGCGTCGTGGGAAGGGCCATTCATGGTCCAGGAGTACCTGGGAGCTGTTAATTATCTCATAGCCTTCCCCACCTCCAACCGAAATCCAAAGGTGTACCATATTAATTCTGTAAAGCCCTTTTATTCAGAGAATTAAAGGTTTGTCAGTTTACAGCCCAGGGAGAAGATGACGCTGAGTGGTCTGAAGGTGTCTACTCTGAAGGGAAAAGTGTTGGTGGCGTCGAAGAGGTGAACCTTTTACTGACTGCTTGGGCGTATGCAGTGACAGCAGATCCAGAAGCTGTGCACTAGCTACGCGCCGACATTCTCAGCCACCCCAGGACTGACTGAATGGGCATACCACTCCATTGACACAGGTAATGCTCACCCAATTAAAATCCAACCTTACCGGGTGTCTCCTCAAGCTAAAACTGCTATCGAACGGGAGATCCAGGATATGCTACAGATGGGGGTAAACCACCCCTCTGGCAGTGCATGGGCATCTCCAGTGGTTCTAGTTCCCAAACGAGATGGGGAGATACGTTTTTGAGTGGACTACCATAAGCTAAATGCTGTAACTCGCCCAGACAACTATCCAATGCCATGCACAGATGAACTATTAGAAAAACTGGGACCGGCCCAGTTCATCTCTACCTTGGACTTAACCAAGGGGTACTGGCAGGTACCGCTCGATGAATCCGCCAAGGAAAGGTCAGCCTTCACCACCCATGTCGGGCTGTATGAATTTAATGTACTCCCTTTTGGGCTGCGGAATGCACCCACCACCTTCCAAAGACTTGTAGATGGTCTTCTAGCGGGATTAGGAGAATATGCAGTCACCTACCTTGACGATGTGGCCATATTTTTGGATTCCTGGGCAGAACACCTGGAACATCTACAAAAAGTCTTCGAGCGCATAAGGGAGGCAGGACTAACTGTTAAGGCTAAGAAGTGTCAAATAGGCCTAAACAGAGTGATTTACCTGGGACATCAGGTGGGTCAAGGAACTATCAACCCCCTACAGGCCAAAGTGGATGCTATCCAAAAGTGGCCTATCCCAAAGTCAAAGAAACAGGTCCAATCCTTCTTATGCTTGGCCGGATATTACAGGTGATTTGTACCGCAATACAGCCAAATTGCCGCCCCACTGACAGACCTAGCCAAAAAGAAACAGCCAAATGCCGTTCAGTGGACCGAAGAGTGTCAAAAGGCCTTTAACCAGCTTAAAGCGACACTCATGTCTGGCCCTGTGCTAAGGGCCCCAGACTTTGACAAACCATTCCTAGTAACCACAGATGCGTCCAAGCATGGTGTGGGAGCAGTTTTAATGCAGGAAGGACTGGATCAAGAATTCCACCCTAGAGTTCAGAGTGGGGAAGGAACCTTGACACCTGCCCTAGCTTCTGTGACAGGAGATCTCAAAACAAATAACAGAGTAATGGAGTGCAGACCAGGGCTTTAAGGATAATGATAGCCTTGCTTTATTTCACTAGAGGTGGCTCTGATGAGTCTGTCTGAGTTAGGGTGAAGGAGGATTTTCCTGGTTTTTGGAAGGGCCAGGCTTTTGAAGAGGGAGCAGAACATATGGAGAGAAGAAAAGGCTTCTTATGAAGACTTAATCTCAGTGAGTCATGTTCAGTTCAGTGGATATAAATCAGTGTAACTCATTTGAAATCAGTGAAGGTAAAGCTAAAGATCTGGATCATTGACTAGGTAAGCTACCTCTAGTGTTAGGTACTCAATCTGAGCAAATCATGAGCTCTCAGGACAGTTACACAGGTTTCAGCACCTGAACTGTAGACAATGGGTGACGATGCCTGAACTGGAAACAACTCAGCTTGAATTGCAGATTCAATGGTGAGTTTACAGGACTGCCTAAAAGAAGGTTTTTATTCTTTTTTAAATTTTTCTTGTAAACTGTGCATGTTTGAATTGGAAGCGATTGACAGATGTTAACAGGAAATTCCATACTGCTCCTTATACAACTTCACTTTTTAGGAGGAAACCACACTTTAGATTACAATGAGAAACACTCAGAAGTTGAGGTTGCCTATGCAAATTATCACTTTGGTCTAAAACCCAAGAAACTGCTGCAATGCACAATGCAGAAGGGAAGCAGTGGGTCTCTGATTCACCACCAATGACTGTAAGAAAGACCTGGGTGGTGGCTGGGGCTATGGTTTCATATGTCAGCTTTATTCCAAAACTTTAGATTTGTATGAAGGCATATGTACAGCCTCAGTGGTCACTGCTTTCTCAATGACTTTGTGATGTGACTCAAGAAGATTTTGTGACTCAAAGGTCATGCTCCTAATGAAGATCTGCCCCGGCAATCCTCTGACTAATTGCCTGTTACAGGTGATCATCTTATATATTTGTGTGATGCTGTCTGATTGAAGCTACCATATATATCATTGTTGCTACCACTGTTGCACAGTTGTGACTAATCTTGTACAAAGTGTATCATATAAGGTGTCAGTGGAAAAGTTACAATATATTAAGTATGATAATCCTGTTTATATGCATGTATCATTTTTATATCTGAAGTTATGAATATTGGCTATGTATCTGTATCTCAATCATGTGTTGTATGACTGGGTAGATTTACATCAGGGCTAGAGAGCTATGTGTTGATGGCCTATTAAGGACACTTAGCTCACAATGGGCCATTGAAGAAACTCATCCCACCCAGTAGGCCTTTCCTGTGGATGACTCAGACAGTGTGGGGCCAATGGCCCGCCCCTGTGATTCAGGAAACCATGCAAGGACATAAGATGAGGACATGTGACCTAAGACTCCATCTTTTACCAGTGACTTTCCATGCTCAAGTGACCCTGAACTCCATATTGGACCAGTAACTTTCCCTCCACCTGGACTGAGCTATAAATTACAAGCTGTGACATCACTGTTTTGCCTCATTCCTTCTCCAATTCTCTGGACTGTGGATTTACAACTAAAAGGATTTTTTTTGAACTATGGACTGAGGACCTTCCGATCTTTTGGAAGTCACTGGACAGACTTCTGCAAGCCAGCAGTCTATTCCATCACGGCTATGATCCTGAGCTATGATCACTGAAAATAATTTGTATGTATATGATTCTTTAACCATTCAATAACTCTCTTCTTTCCTTTTTATTAATAAATTCTTTAGTTAATTTACTAAGGACTGGCTGACAGCATGATATTTGGTAAAGATTTGAGATATATATTGGCCTGGGGGTAAATGCCTGATCCTTTGGGATTACTAAAACTTCACATATGGTGAATTGGGTTTCCAGTAACCTCTCACTATATTAGACCTGTTTGTCTGGATGGGAGCTAAGGGCTGGAGTAGTGTTTGGCTTCTGTTTAACCAGTGTGGTGCTACAGAAGCTCTTTTGTTATTGGTTTGGTGAATCTAATTACAGAATAAACCACCAGTTTTTAGGGATTGTCTGTCCTGTTTCTTGCAGTCTGCCATGAGTGTGGTATTCTCAGTGTGGTCCATCCCAGAAACCTGGTCACAATTTTTTCTGCTAAGTCTACTAAATTTTGATCAAACTATGCCTTTTGAATGGGGTTTTCATATCAGATAAGGAAGATGTGCACCATTTAAGAGGTTACCCTTTCTGCAGGATGAAAGAAAACCAACATACCCTGAGTTAACCAAAGGAATTTCTGAGAGCTCCTTAAAAATGTAAAGAAAGTCGACTCTTGCAGCTTTACATTGCAGATCTGATGGTAACATGAAGTCCTAAATGTGTTTGTCAATTTTATTTTAAAAGTGGCTTCCACATCCTTTTAACTTTCCCATTGTAGGTTTATTTTAAATAAATGGCTCCTAAAATGTCACAGAGAGAAATGTGTCCATTGCCTATTTTATTCATTTTCCTCATAAGTATTTGAAACAAAGTCTTTCCTTAAATAAAAGCAGTTTTTTATCAAAACAAGAAGCAATAATATACTGCACAATGAAGTATGTTCTTCTCTTTGTACCTTTATACATGATGAACTAGAAGGACGTTTTAACGTTTCACCAAGTTTGTGATTTATTCATTTTAAATGCCTTTTTCAGAGAAGAAAATGATTGAGAGTTTGTCAGACTGATTACATAGAAAAGACATAGGGCAGAAACCACTTACATTATGATGCATTTAACAAAACAGAAAATTATGTCCTACAAATATTTGTAATTTATTTGTTTGCTATCTTCCATCTCTGAATTAAGCTAGCTGCTTATAAAGTGACTGAGAAGCTGTAAATAAGTGATGGTGCTTGTATTCAAAACTAGACATCCCGATAATAATAAGTCATCACATGCAATTTGCCATTTACATTCAAGTTGCAGTGGGGGAGGTTTAGATTGGATATTAGGAAAAACTTTTTCACTAAGAGGGTGGTGAAACACTGGAATGCGTTACCTAGGGAGGTGGTAGAATCTCCTTCCTTAGAGGTTTTTAAGGTCAGGCTTGACAAAGCCCTGGCTGGGATTATTTAACTGGGAATTGGTCCTGCTTTGAGCAGGGGGTTGGACTAGATGACCTTCTGGGGTCCCTTCCAACCCTGATATTCTATGATTCTATGATTCTATGATTTACAAATCCACAGGTAGAAAATTGCAGAAATCATGAAAACACACAGTTTAGGTGGTTATTTTATTCTTCAGATTTGAAGGAAGGGTTTGATTCTCAAACTGGTGAAAATTTGCCTTTGTGGTACTGCAGTTTTTCTTCAGGATATGAATGGAATTAGTTTTTGCTTCCTGCAAAGCTACAAACATGCAAATATACAAATATGAACAGTGGTTTGTTTGTTTGTTATTTACTTAGCAAAGACAAAATATGTGTGAATTTTGTGTAATGGAAAACTGAAAATTAAATTTATAAATTCATTATATTGTTGTGCAGCTTAATCCGCTCACTGACAAAATAGGGAAAGGAGGTCATTGGCACAAGAACAGGAAAACTACCTTGGAGAGATTGGATGGCACTGGCAATTGGTTATAGGACACAGAATCCTTCATTTTAAAATCACTGTTTCTGAATGCCATTCAGGTAGTGATTTGAGAGTTATTACCATTTTAGTAACAGTGTTTTACTGGGAAAAAAAGGATTTTTTTTTAAATTTCACTATTTTTCACAATAATTTTCATTGTAATCAAAAATTTTCAAAACAACTTTTTCTCAGAATTTCTCATTTTGCACACATACTCATACAAGACTCTTTATTTCAATGGAAAAGAGGAAGGAAATTTAAAAAGTGAGACACTGTAGGAAAAAATCCTGTATCTTAAAAAATAAACATTTTTCACCCTTTCCAAATAATTTTTTTTTAAAAAGTGAGGAAATGGGGATTTTCCCCACAAACCAAATTAAAATATTTCTAAAATTTCAAAAGAGTTTAAAAATTTCAACAACAAATGAGAACTTGATGAAGCTGAAAATTTTGCCTGAAAAATTTCATTGTTGTCTTTTCAACGAAAATATTTTCCAGCCAGCTCTTACCTTCTTCACCCCCGCCTCCAAAGCCACAGGTTAGAAGCAGAATTTGGCCATAAAAGTATGCCCAATCCAGCAGGAATATTTATTTTTTTGGAGGCTTGGGATCTACAATGCATGAGAGATTTAGGAAATTTTGATTCAGTTCTGGCATCTGACTTTCTCCTCATTTTAGGCCTTGTCTATACTACTGGGGTAAGTTGACCTAATTTACACTACTCCGGCTACTTGAATAATGTAGCTGGAATTGATGTAGCTTAGGTTGATTTACTGCAGTGTCTACACCGCACTGTGTTGACAGGAGACATTGACTTACCTTAATCTTCTCGTTCCACTGGAGTACCGGAGTCGACCAGAAAGTGCTCTGTGTTTGATTTAGCAGGTCTTCACTAGACCCACCGTCGACCACCGCTGCATCGATCGCAGCAGCCTCAATTCCCGGTAAGTGTAGACATGGTCTCAGTAAAATGTCAAAAAATTTCTCAGAAAAGGGTTAGAGCTGCTTGCAGCAGGAGTGCATCTGACTAAAGAAATCAGTACTCATCTATCTGATTAATAAATGATAATATTTTTAAAGAATAGAATGCCTTAACAAAACCTTCTAACAATCCTCTAGAGCATATTCACAGCAAGAACTGCAAATGTATACTTTTTGCAGTACAAACAAGTCCTTTTTTATCCAGAGAACCAGTACATCACAGGCAGCAGAAGTACAATGTCCTCCTTATTGACCTGCCAATCTCTACCTCTAACAGGTAATTCAAACCCCACTCTAGTTCAGGTCTTGGCCTCTCTGTTGAGTTTGCTACTTAGTGCCAGTTCTGAGGGGGAGTATGTGTATAGTAATTAGGGCTAGCAAATGATTAAAGAAATTAATCACTATTAATCATGAAATCATAGAATCATATATCGGTCATCTAGTCCAGTTCCCTGCTATCATGGCAGGACTAAGTATTATCTAGACCAGTGGTCCCCAACCTTTCTTGTGGGAATAGCATATTGTTATTCCCAGAAGACCGTGGCGGGCGCCAGACACCCCGCCACCAAAATGCCGCCGCCGAAAAGCGGCAGTGGGAAGAAGCGTTGCCACTGAAATGCTGCCGAGAAACGGCAATGCTTCTCGGTGGCATTTCAGCAGCGGGGTGTCCTGTGGGCACCCAAAAGTGCCCCGGTGAGCGTCATGGCACCCGCAGGCACCAAGTTGGGGATCCCTGATCTAGACCATCTCTGAAAGGTGTTTGTCTAACCTGCTCTTAAAAATCTCTAATGATGGAGATTCCACAACCTCCCTGAGCAATTTATTCCAGCGCTTAACCACCCTGACAGTTAGGAAGTTTTTCCTAATGTCCAACCTAATTTAAGGCCATTGTTTCTTGTCCTATCCTCAGATGTTAAGGAGAATAATTTTTCTCCCTCCACCTTGTAACAACCTTTTATGTACTTGAAAACTCTTATCATGTCCTGTCAAGGTTCCTCCCCCACTCTGAACTCTAGGGTACAGATGTGGGGACCTGCATGAAAAACCTCCTAAGCTTATCTTTACCAGCTTAGGTCAAAACTTCCCCAAGGTACAAAATATTCCACCCGTCGTCCTTGGATTGGCCGCTACCACCACCAAACTAATACTGGTTACTGGGGAAGAGCTGTTTGGACGCGTCCTTCCCCCCAAAATACTTCCCAAAACCTTGCACCCCACTTCCTGGACAAGGTTTGGTAAAAAGCCTCACCAATTTGCCTAGGTGACTACAGACCCAGACCCTTGGATCTTAAGAACAATGAACAATCCTCCCAACACTTGCACCACCCCTTTCCTGGGAAATGTTGGATAAAAAGCCTCACCAATTTGCATAGGTGACCACAGACCCAAACCCTTGGATCTGAGAACAATGAAAAAGCATTCAGTTTTCTTACAAGAAGACTTTTAATAAAAATAGAAGTAAATAGAAATAAAGAAATCCCCCCCTGTAAAATCAGGATGGTAGATATCTTACAGGGTAATTAGATTCAAAAACATAGAGAACCCCTCTAGGCAAAACCTTAAGTTACAAAAAAGATACACAGACAGAAATAGTTATTCTATTCAGCACAATTCTTTTCTCAGCCATTTAAAGAAATCATAATCTAACACATACCTAGCTAGATTACTTACTAAAAGTTCTAAGACTCCATTCCTGGTCTATCCCCGGCAGAAACCAGCATATACACAGACACACAGACCCTTTGTTTCTCTCCCTCCTCCCAGCTTTTGAAAGTATCTTGTCTCCTCATTGATCATTTTGGTCAGGTGCCAGCAAGGTTACCTTTAGCTTCTTAACCCTTTACAGGTGAGAGGAGCTTTCCCCTGGCCAGGAGGGATTTCAAAGGGGTTTACCCTTCCCTTTATATTTATGACATGTCCCCTCTCAGTCTTCTCTTCTCCTGACTAAACAAACCCATTTTTTTCAATCTTCCCTCATAGGTCATGTTTTCTAGACATTTAATCATTTTTGTTGCTCTTCGCTGGACTTTTTTCCAATTTCTCCACATCTTTCCTGAAATGTGGTGCCCAGAATTGGACACAATACTCCAGTTGAGGCCTAATCAGTGCGGAGTAGAGTGGAAGAATTACTTCTCGTGTCCTGCTTACAACACTCCTACTAATAAATCCCAGAATGATGTTTGCTTTTTTGCAAGTGTTAGACTGTTGACTCATATTTAGCTTATGATCCACTATGACCCCTAGATCCCATTGTACAGTACTCCTTGCTAGGCAGTCTTTCCCATTTTGTATGTGTGCAACTGATTGTTCCTTCCTAAGTGGAATACTTTGCGTTTGTCCTTCTTGAATGTCATTCAGACCATTTCTCCCATTTGTCCAGATCATTTTGAATTTTAATCCTATCCTCCAAAGCACTTGCAAACCCTCCCAGCTTGGTATTGCCTGCAAACTTTATAAGTGTACTCTCTATGCCATTATCTAAATCGTTATTGAACAGAACTTGAACCAGAACAGTGGGACCTCACTCAATATTAAAATTAAAAACAATATTTAATTGCACTGTTAAATGATAATAGAATACCATTTATTTAAATATTTTGGATGTTTTCTACATTTTCAAATATATTGATTTCTATTACAACACAGAATATAAAATATACAGTGCTCACTTTATATTATTATTTTAATTACAAATATTTGCACTGTAAAAAAGATAAAAGAAATAATATTTTTCAATTCACCTTATACAGGTACTGTCATGCAATCTCTTTAACTGTGATTAATTGACAGCCCTAACTGTAACCTATCTGCTGCCCTGAGATCACAAATTCATTTTCTACTCTAGCATTCTGAAAAGCTTTCAGAAACTGAGGGATCACACCTTTTATCTCTCTGTAAATCATCCTGCACATCTATGCTACTATGTAAATAATAACTAATTCATAAAACAAGTAATAAACATTGTAACAGATGTGAAATCTTGGAAGCATGGAAACTTCAAAGACTATTACATCAGAGAACAGTATGCGCATCTTTGTGTTCCTGACTCGCTTGGTGGGTTTTCTGCGGAAATCTGGAATCACTAAGGAGTAATTAATGGAAATCTCTAGACAGTTGAACATGTCTGTAGAAGTACCATCCCCTGGGAGGAATTGCATATACTGGTTTTGACTGGATTCAAGAGGTCCAGCAACAAAGTCCCCAAACTGTATAATGAGCCAACCTGAGCTGACTCAGGAAGTGATACCCTCTAGAAGCAATAACTGACAAACCTGTGTACAAGGTCGGTGAGGTAATATCTTAACTTCTGTTGGTGAAAGATACAAGCTTTCACCTGAAGAAAACCTTTTGTAGCTTGAAAGCTTGGCTCTTGCACCAACAGAAGTTGGTCCAATAAAAGACATTTCCTCACTCAGCTTGCGTCACTAATATCCTGGGACCAGCACAGCTACAACACTGCAAACTTGAGTGCAGACCTACCAGGATCCCATGTGGATTATGGGTAACACCTTCTAAGTTTAGCATGTATGTACACTGTTTTGATATGTTTTCTCTGTAATGCTTTTGTCCCAAATAAACGTACTGTGTTTTGTGAAACTCTATCAATGCCCCTGGGAGACAGCAGAACTGCAGATGCTGGGCTAAAGTCAGGGCTACTGAGATAAACAGAGTGAATTACAAAGGGAACTGCAACCCTAAAACTTTGGTCTGGAGGGAGAGGAATGTCGATTCCTGCCCAGACAGACATGACCATTAGAGGCCTGAGACACAGTGCTCTCAAGAGGCCACGAAGCAGTCAGAGGTTTAGTTAACCCAGAACTGTTATGTTTCATACAACAGGTGTGTTCTTTTCTTTGAAGGGCTTTACTGATGTAGTTCCGCTGCTAGGTGTTGCAGGAGAGAAGGGAAGAATCCAGGAGTTTGTGCAGGAGTCACACTCCTCATGTTTTGTTTAGTATGGCACCTTTAGTATGTAGGCTTTGTGAGGCTACTATAGGTAATATAGACACATGCCCAGACTGGGCTATAATGGACGTGACTTATAGATGGTATTACTCTTGATTCAGCCAGCAGAAATTCTTCATCATCACTTTGTGGATGGGCAGAAAGGAGGTTATTTCCATTCTACTCCCCTTTTTGCTAAAATAGTAATAGGTACCTATCCCCAAATAGCTATGTCCTTCAGTTTTATTTATCATCTTTCCCTTTCATATCTCTCTCTCCTTACCCTGCAGTCTCTTGGTACCATTTTCCCCTCTCATGTTGTAGGCCTGAGACCTGAGACCTGATCAACGTCCATCTCACCCCGCCCCCATATTAAACCAGCCTTGGGCGAAACTCAGGGAGTTCACCACTAAAATTGAAAAAAAGGAATGTTCTGCTGCTGACAGAGCACCCCCACCTCAGGAATGTCCCTAACGAGAGTTATAACCACCAAGGTTGTAAAGACACTGGGAAAATTAGAGAGGATACGGAAAGAGACTCATCAAATGGTAGGATAAGCTCTGACCAGCGTTTTATGCTGACCATCTGGACAAACAGAGAAGGTCCCAACTAAGTTACAATTTGGGCATGAAAGATAAAATGTAAAAAACTTGGGCAAGAAGGAGGACGCATAGGTGCCAGTGTGTAATTGGTTAAATTTTTTGTTATTTAGGAATGTGGGATAATGTGATAGGTTTAGTAAATTTGAAGGAGAGAGCTAGTTTTACCTGTATAATATAAATGAAAAACAATGCTCTTTGTGAACTATTTCCAAACTGCAGTGAAACATCAAGCTGCTAGAACTCTGACCCCTCTGCACGACCATGATGTGCACAGGCTTCGCCAGGAAGCCCCAATTAATGAATCCTGACTGGCCATCAGGTGAAATTTGTCTGTATATTGGGAGTGGTGAGCATAAAAGATTTGCCTGGTATATGTATTCTGTGTGCGTTGCTAATAAATATATATTTAGAGCACAACTGTGTAAGGCTCTTTTGCTGGGAAAAGGTTCCGCAGACCCATAGAGCCCTGAGCCTTGAGGGAAAGGGCAGGTACTTAAATTGACCGGGTTTATTCCTGAGCCCCATGGGTAAGAACAGGTGCCTTACTCCTTGAGCCCTCAGAAGGGAAAGGGTGGGGGTTCCTAAATTGATCGGGTCATGCCTTAAGCCCTCGGTAGGGTATAGATGGGGTACCTTAAATTGAGCAGGTAACAGTGTTGCTTCCCCTTTCCTTGAATCATTTCCAATAAAAATATCTCTCTCCTGTCACACCAATTAATAAATGGCAACGGTATTATGATGTACCATATGTGTGCACATTAACACCGCTAACATCTTCCCATTTTCCTACTAATTAGTATGGGAGGATGAAAGGAGGAATTTTATTAATGAACAGTTGTACAGCACTTTGAACGTGATGCAACGCACTATAGAAGTGTGAAGTACACCTTGCTGTCCCCTTTCCTGAAGTGTTAACTCTATCATTGTTTGGATTCCTTTTTTCCCTTGTGGCTGGGACCTTTCATTTACTGCTTATATTTTGGTCATATTAAGTGATAAAATGAAAATATCAAGAATATAGAAAGGCTGTGTCAGGGTTCCCTCCCCACTCTGAACTCTGGGGTACAGATGTGGGGACCTGCAGGAAAGACCCCCTTAGCTTATTTCTACCAGCTAAGGTTAAAAACTTCCCCAAGGCACAAATCCTTCCTTGTCCTGGGATGGTACTGCTGCCACCACCAAGTGAGTTACACAAAGATTCAGGAAAAGGACCACTTGGAGTTCCTTTTTCCCCAAAATATCCCTCCAAGCCCTTTCATCCCCTTTCTTGGGGAGGCTTGAGAATAATATACCAACCAAATAGGTAAACAAGGTGAGCACAGACCAGACCCTTCGGTTTTTAGGACACTAAAAACTAATCAGGTTCTTAAAAGCAGAACTTTATTATAAAGAAAAAGTAAAAGAAGCACCTCTGCAAAATCAGGATGGAAGGTAATTTTACAGGGTAATAAGATATAAAACACAGAGGATTCCCCTCTAGGCAAAACTTCAAAGTTACAAAAAACAGGAATAAACCTTCCTCATAGCATAGGAAAAATTCACAAACCAAAACAAAAGATAATCTAACGCCTTTCCTGGCTTTACTTACAATTTTTTGTAATTTTAGATGCTTATTTCAGGCAGGGTTTTAGGAGACTTTTTTTTTCCTGCCCTGGCCCCTCTCTGTCCCAAGAGAGAACTAAAACAAAGAGCACAAACAAAACCTTCCCCCTTCTGCCTCCCATATTTGAAAGTATCTTCTTTCTGCATTAGTCCTTCTGGTCAGGTGCCAACTAGGTTAATGGAAGTGATTAACCCCATACAGGTAAAGGAGGGATTTTATGCTACCCTTAGCTGTATGTTTATGACAGGCTGTCATTCATATTTCACTTGACACCAGTGTAATTCTATGGATCTCAATGGGCAACAGAAGTGAATTAGCCCTACTGCATAACAAATAGTAAATAGAAAAATGCAGATTTGTATATGACAGCAGTCTTGGACTCAGAAACAGAGAACAGCCAGTTTCTTTGTTGGTCCATAAGTGTTTTAATGTGTTTTAAATGATTGGGCTGAATCCTCACCTGGTATACAATGATGTAGTTCCACTGAAGTCAAGAGCGTGGTCAGTTTACACCAGCTGAAGATAAAGGGTTTTGGGGTGCTCAGCTGGAGACACCTTAATGTGGTCTGGCTTTCAGAAAGTACTGAGCACTTGTCCTGTGAAAGTCAGGCTCTCATAAGGCATCTCAAATTGGGCATCCAAAATCACTGGTTATTTTTGGATATTGTGTGGGAAATAGTATATTTCTCATAGTCACAAAATGTATTCATATTCTTCCCCGGATTTGTGATACTCTATGTAGCATATCACCTCTGAGAGTACACTTATTCCCTTGGCATGTTTTTAGTCCCTAATTATAAAAACACTGAATTCCACTGAGAAACTGCGGAACCACCTGATCAACGTTCTCTACAGCAAACAGGGAAAGATTAAGAATGAGCTCTCAAAACTGGATACTGTCATAAAAAACCAACCTTCCACACAAGCTTCCTCGTGGCTGGACTTTACAAAAACTAGACAAGCCATTTACAACACACACTTTGCTTCTCTACAAAAGAAAAAGGACACTAAACTATCTAAACTACTACATGCCACAAGGGGCCACAACAGTGGTTCCTTTAACCCACCCAGCAATATTGTTAATCTATCCAACTATACTCTTAGCCCAGCAGAAGAATCTGTCCTATCTCGGGGCCTCTCCTTCTGCCCCTCCACCCCCACAACATGATACAGTTCTGTGGTGACCTAGAATCCTATTTTCGACGCCTCTGACTCAAGGAATATTTCCAACATACCTCTGAACAACATACTAACCCACAGAGACCTTCCTACCAAGACTACAAAAAGAAGGATTCTGGGTAGACTCTTCCTGAAGGTCGAAACATCAGACTGGACTTCTACATAGAGTGCTTCCGCCGACGTGCACGGGCTGAAATTGTGGAAAAGCAGCATACTTGCCCCATAACCTCAGCCGTGCAGAACACAATGCCAGCTACAGCCTCAGAAAAAACTCTGACATCATAGTCAAAAAGGCTGACAAAGGCGGTGCTGTCATCATCATGAATAGGTCGGAATATGAACAAGAGGCTGCTTGGCAGCTCTCCAACCCCACTTTCTACAAGCCATTACCCTCTGATCCCATTGAGGGTTACCAAAAGAAACTACAGCATTTGCTCAAGAAACTCCCTGAAAAAGCACAAGAACAAATCCGCACAGACACACCCCTGGAACCTCAACCTGGGGTATTCTATCTGCTACCCAAGATCCATAAACCTGGAAATCCTGGACGCCCCATCATCTCAGGCATTGGCTGGCTTGTCTGGCTATGTAGACTCCCTCCTCAGGAGTCTGGCTATGTAGACTCCCTCTTCAGGCCCTACACTACCAGCAATCCCAGCTATCTTCGAGACACCACTGACTTCCTGAGGAAACTACAATCCATCAGTGATCTTCCTGAAAACACCATCCTGGCCACTCTGGATGTTGAAGCCCTCTACACCAACATTCCACACAAAGATGGACTACAAGCCGTCAAGAACACTATCCCCGATAATGTCACGGCTAACCTGGTGGCTGAACTTTGTGACTTTGTCCTCACACATAACTATTTCACATTTGGGGACAATGTATACCTCCAAATCAGCGGCACTGCTATGGGTACCTGCATGGCCCCACAGTATGCCAACATTTTTATGGCTGACTTAGAACAACACTTCCTCAGCTCTCGTCCCCTAATGCCCCTACTCTACTTGCGCTATATTGATGACATCTTCATCATCTGGACCCATGGAAAAGAAGCCCTTGAGGAATTCCACCATGATTTCAACAGTTTCCATCCCACCATCAACCTCAGCCTGGACCAGTCCACACAAGAGATCCACTTCCTGGACACTACGGTGCTAATAAGCAATGGTCACATAAACACCACCCTATACCGGAAACCTACTGACCGCTATTCCTACCTACATGTCTCCAGCTTTCATCCAGACCACACCACACGATCCATTGTCTACAGCCAAGCTCTACGATACAACTGCATTTGCTCCAACCCCTCAGACAGAGACAAACACCTACAAGATCTCTATAAAGCATTCTTACAACTACAATACCCACCTGCTGAAGTGAAGAAACAGATTGACAGAGCCAGAAGAGTACCCAGAAGTCACCTACTACCGGACAGGCCCAACAAAGAAAATAACAGAACACCACTAGCCATCACCTTCAGCCCCCAACTAAAACCTCTCCAATGCATTATCAAGGATCTACAATCTATCCTGAAGGATGACCCATCACTGTCACAGATCTTGGGAGACAGGCCAGTCCTTGCTTACATACAGCCCCCCAACCTGAAGCAAATACTCACCAGCAACCACACACCACACAACAGAACCACTAACCCAGGAACCTATCCTTGCAACAAAACCTGTTGCCAACTGTGTCCACATATCTATTCAGGGGACACCATCATAGGGCCTAATCACATCAGCCACACCATCAGAGGCTCATTCACCTGCACATCTACCAATGTGATATATGCCATCATGTGCCAGCAATGCCCCTCTGCCATGTACATTGGTCAAACTGGACAGTCTCTACGTAAAAGAATAAATGGACACAAATCAGATGTCAAGAACTATAACATTCAAAAAACAGTCGGAGAACACTTCAATCTCTTTGATCACTTGCTTACAGACCTAAAAGTGGCAATTCTTCAACAAAACAACTTCAAAAATGGACTCCAACGAGAGGCTGCTGAATTGGAATTAATTTGCAAACTGGATACAATTAACTTAGGCTTGAATAGAGGCTGGGAGTGGATGGGTCATTACACAAAGTAAAACTATTTCCCCATGTTTATATTCCCCCCCCACTGTTCCTCAGACGTTCTTGTCAACTGCTGGAAATGGCCCACCTTGATTATCACTACAAAAGGTTTTTCCCTCCCCCACTCTCCTGCTGGTAATAGCTCACCTTAAGCGATCACTCTGGTTACAGTGTGTATGGTAACACCCATTGTTTCATGTTCTCTATGTATATAAATCTCCCCACTGTATTTTCCACTGAATGCATCCGATGAAGTGAGCTGTAACTCACGAAAGCTTATGCTCAAATAAATTTGTTAGTCTCTAGGGTGCCACAAGTACTTCTTTTCTTTTTACTGAATTCCATAAAATGCCTACTTAGTTATGTAATCTGCCTATGACTAGCTCTGAATTTTGTTTCCCTCTTCCATTGCGTTGACTAGACCTCCTTCGCCATGACTTGAGTGCACATTCCTTATTTCAGGCCACTGAGGTAGAAAGTAAACAAAGTGCTGTGAGATGCCAATACTTTCCACTGTGGGAATCTCTTTCTAACGTTTCGTTATTCAGATCTCACTATACTTCTCTTGTTTCTTCCCTTGAGCACACAGTAATTTCACTTTCCATTTTTTCCATTTTCCACACTGTTTTCCATCTACTGCCTTATCCAGCTGGCTTCTACCCAACAGTAGCATGTACTATATCTTTCCTGCAGTAAAACACTGTAGGTATGAGGTATGGATTAGTTCCACAGACTATGTTCTTTTCATGATTCTTGTATGACAAACATATTGAGGTCTGATTAGAGCAACACTGAAACCTTTGTAGAAAATATTTTGGGGGTACTCAGTGGAAATACTGAAGTCAAGTGATTCTCCTTATCTGATCCCATACAGACCTCTAAAGACAACAGTAAAGGTTTCTGAAATGAAGTAGGTGTATTCCTTTTGGGCTATTATGAAGAACCAGATGAATCATCCTACTGTGTGACCAAGTGTACCACTTACATATGCAATTACGTCACTTGACTTACAGAACAATGTCACTGAACCAAGTGTAGCACTCTATTAATATATTGAAGTGTCTTCAAGATTTACAGCCAGATATGACTTAGTTTTTGCTTATGATCACAGATCCTTCTCAACCGTCTTCATCTCATTGTGGCTCTATCTGTCCTTCTTGAGCATCTTGTCCAAGAAGTCATTTCTTCTCTGCTGATTCTTCTTTTTCATTTCTGGAATCGGCTGTAGAAATTTCTTTCAGACCTTTCATCAGGTAATTGCCACAAGGCTGAATTCTATCTCCTTCTCTCCATCTGTCTTCTCCCTCTAGAATGTCTCATTGTTTGCTTAAGCCTAGATCACCAATCCCCTGAGAGTGACATGCTTCCTCAGCTCATTCTCTGATCATTCTGTCTGCTTTCATTGGCTCTCTCAGGTTCTGGCTACAACATAACTTACTAGGCATTGCTTCAAGACTGAAATCCTTCCTTCTGGATAAAAAAAGTTCTGTTTTGTCGATGGTGGTTACTTTGCTATTTCTGCCCTTAATTCAGCCCCTAACTCTGTTGCTTTTAAGACCAGGATGTTTGACCCCCTTTTTTTGCCTTTTTATGTTTGTATTACATCTCCCTTACTGTAATTTCACTTGTTGCAACTGCTGCCTCTATTTCCAGTATTCATCTTTCCCTAGATTTTGAATGTCATATTTTAAGTATTTTAGTTGGTGTCTTTCAGTTTCTCAGTGGTCTCTACCAGCAGATCCACATAGTAGCCTCCCAGACGTGTTTAATGCTTTTTGCTCAAGAATCAGTACTGCTGTGGCACTGACAGGTAATAGTGCTGAGAGGGACTGGCAGTAAGTATAATTGCTCCCAGAATGACTCAGTGATCTGGACATATGTTTTAACAACTGAGACTCAATACTGTCCTCAGGAATATGATTCCAAAAAGCCCCTATATTTACATAATTATTCCGAGGATAAGTGAAGGTCTTCCAACACATTAAAATATAAAGAGCCCACCCCTTCTGTTGCTCCATGTTCTTCAAGATTGGTCAAGCTGACATGGACTTACTCTTTGTGTATGGTCACAGAACCTGACTCTTCTCAACCGTCTTCATCTCACTGTGGCTTTCTCTGTCGTTCTTGCGCAGCTTGTCCAAGAAGTTGTTTATTCTGTGCTGGTTTGACTCCTGGCTCTGCAATAGCTTCTTTTTCATGTTTGGAGTTGGCTGTGGAAATTTCTTTTAAGCCTTTCTTTTGGAGCTTCCCTACCAGCACTGAGGAGTGCCTTATAACTGGTTCTCCATACATCCTACTCTGCATCTCCTGCACAGGGCCTATGGGGCTACTGCAATCCTGAGTTGATACTAACTGTCACAAAGCCTCCTGATAGCTGGAGGGAGAGTGATATGCAGATTGGGGGGATCTCTGTTTACTAAAAACAGGTGCTTGTGGGTGAAGGAGAGATGGAAGTCTCTTCTGTTCTCATTTTCCAATAGACCTTCCCAGGGAAATTGTATCCTCTGACTGATGGGCTCATGTTGCCACCTGAACTGCTCTACTGTATTGCGCTCCAGGGAAGAGGGGAACACTCAGTCCCTCAGTTTTCTCTGATGTTACTCAGATGGGGAGAACCCACTCTCCATATGTCAAGGAAGACACTGCCCAATCATCTCCCAGTTGCAATGTTTGTGAGTGGAGCAGAGATTTTCTCTCTCGTGGCAAGGATGATGTTGGGGTGGCTGCAAATGTGCTCTGAGGTGACTGCTCAGGGGGCTGTTGTTCCCTCCTCATCCTTCCATGAGGATTTCACTAGTGTTCCAAGTCCACTCAGCATTTGGGTCAGGGTTGGGTCACTGGGTCTCTTTTTTTTAATCTCATCTTTTCAATTTGTTTTTCAATGAGCCATCACCAGGTTCCAGCACTAGATTCTGAAGTCTTCTTAGATTAGCTTTCACCCAAGCTGTATCTTTTGTTTTAGTTCATGACACCCAAGCAATTATATGAAAAGTAAAGTAAAAGTTTGTCTTTGGAAAAGCAGATAAAATGTGCTTTAATGTCAGGCAATAGCCCAACGCAACATTTGGAGAGCGTTTCAGGTCAGCTTGCATGTAACTTTCAAGTGCATTCTAAGCCATAACTACTTCTGAGTAAACGTTTTTATAGCTGTATCTAAATTACAGAGTCACCTGTGTCAAACCCATTTGTGATAATTTGAGACACTACAATCTGCTGGTGTTTCCTATTCAACTCAGTGAATAAGCAATGGAAAACACGGTGGCAAATGGTCAGGTGTGTATAACTATGGAAGCTTTATTTTTCTTTTCCTTTATATTTAGTTCATGTTAGAGGAGTAGCAAGTTTAAAGCAAGTTAAAGCTATGATCTCTTCAAACCCTCATAAGGAAGGGTGGATAGGAAAGTTGTGTTACCATGGAGTTTACTTTAAGCATGTATGCATTTATTGTTTACTAACAAAAAAAAGAAAATAAATTAACATTAAATATGTGTGCAGGAAGGATTTCACGCACCATTAAATAGTTTTAAATGAATTGTTAATAAAATAAAGACTAAGTGAAATTCTTTTGGACACAGTTTTTGTCAGGAACACATGCAGATTCATCAACACTGTGTTATTTCATGAATTTGTGATGTTTTCAAAAATTGTTTCAGACAAACAAAAATACAGAAAAACTAAAACATTTTGTTTCACCATTTTAAGTGAAATATTTTTGCTTTTTCAATTCAAATGACTTTTTGTTTTGAAATTTCGTTCATATTATGAAAAACAATTCAAAAAAGATTGAATGCTCAAAACTGAAATGGAACATTTCATTTTGGGTCAAGGGTGATCTAAAATTAATTTTTAGTACTTTTTGATTTGCTAAAAATTTTGAAAAAATTCATATTCAACTTGACCCAAAATGATTTCTGTAACCTAATTTTTTGAACTCACAATGAACCAAAAAGAATCATTATTCACATGATTCTAGTAAACACTCCAAATATATGAACAATAAAATAATTGTATATGTTAAAAGGCTAAATTCTAATACTTTTTCTCATGTCAAATGGTACCTTAGTGCATGAGTAATCCCACTGCCAACTGGATCACTCAAGGAGTAACCTCGGGTATAACTGTACTGCAGTTGGAAGTGTGTGTCCCAGCACAGCTAGAGAGACACACATTAGCTCTGCTTGAGCTATGTGCTAAAAATAGCAGTGTAGCTGGGGGTAGCCCAGGTAGCAGCTAGCCTTAGTTGAGTGCAAACCTGCCCGGATCCCCTGGGTACATCCTTGCTTACCCAAGCAACTGCCTCTGGCTACACTGCAGTATTTTTGGTGTGAGCAGAGCTATCACATATGTCTACCCTCTCTTGGAAGCATGCTACCAGCTTCATTACAGACATACCTTACTGTGAGTAAGCGGTTTAGAATCTGACCCTAAGTTCAGAAACATGAATGCAGTGCTCATGTATGTGAAAAACCAATAGCTCTGGATGTATTTGCTGAAGTTTTGTATATGCAGGCAATATACAAAACTTCATCACAATGCTCCTCAATCCGAACTGTCAGTACTGTGCTTTTTGCTATTCCAGATTCTAGCACAAAGACTGCCAGCTATATTTGATAGTGTGGCACTTTCTGATGTGGATATGTGTCTCAAAGAGACTATTGACTTCATTTTTCTTTCACTTTATTTTTGTTGATCTGGAGTTGATCTTTGTTACTTAGCAGACCTATAGGAAGGTAAAATATAATCTAGACCTAAATAAATAAATCTCTTAACAAAATGCCTAGGACCCATTTGCTGCTGCCCTGCACTTTATGTAGTCACTTATCGCAGTGCAAAGTGAGTGCAAAAAGGATGTAAGATGCTATCAAATCAGAACAGTAGCCTTTCACACCCATTGTAAACTAGTGTAAATGACTATACAAAGTGCAGTGTGATACTGAATCAGACTGCTACATTTAGCTACTAAATACAAGTGAAAGGGTGACATTTCATGGGCTCAGTAGCTAATCATATGAAGCTTATACGCAACTGTTCACAAGCTATACTATCAGCTTGCTGTCCTGCTGCCTGGCTGAGATCAGCAGGTTGATTAGGAGGAGTTAACTGAAGCTAAACCCAAGCAAGTCAGAGGTTATGCTTGTAGGCAGAGAAAAACCCTTCAAGGAGATTGCCCTCATGCTGCTCTCTTCTTCAGCTGAGTATATACATATACAAATCTTCAAGCTAGTCTTCAGCTTACACATCTTTCTAGATTTCTAGACTGGGTCTGGTCTTACAAATAGCAGCTTCCATAAGAAACAATTTAGGAAGTGAAGACTTCATCCCCTTCTTCCTAGTAATGAGCTGATCCCAATCATACACATGTCCATTACCTCATGAAAAGGTTATTGTAATTCAATTTACCTTAGGCTTGAAAGAATTATCCCTAAAAAAGCTACAAAGCAACAATATGAGTTACCAAGAGCAAGTAAACCCTATACTCTGCTCAGTCTGTTAGCTCACTGTAGGACATTGAGTCAAATTTTAGATTTTATTCCTTATTGAGGTTCTGAAAGGACAGGGCATAGATTATTTTAGATACCATCTAACCCTCCAGAACCTTAATAGCCCTGCTCCTCAGGAACTGTCTGTCTCAAGGATGAAGCTAGTGTGCAGGAGATAGAGCTTTCAAGGTGGCTGGTATAAGACTGTGAAATTCACTCCTGCGGGAACTGAAATGACCACAAACAAATCTCATCGTCTTCCAGGCCAAACGCAAAACTCACTTCTTTGACCTTGTTTTACCACATGACAGCACAAAGCATATCAATTTTACTTAAAACATAAACACTTTTTCAAAACCCAACCAAGCATGTAACATTTCCTCCTGGGATTGAGGACCAGAAAGAAAACTTTATTTGAATGACATTAGTGCTTTTGGTAACATTTTCAAAAGCTCCTATGTGATTTAGAAGCCCAGATCCCAATGGCTTTCAGTGAGGTTTAGGCCCCTTTTGAAAAAGGGACTTGGGGTTCTAAGTCAGTTAGGCGCTTTTGTAATTTTTTACCTTTTTGTCTATTTTTTTTTACTTGTCTTCAGTCATGTATATCTATCAATCTATCTATCGATCTATATATCTATATATGTATTCTGTAAAAAATGAGGGTCAGGATGAGTAAATGGCCATTTTTTATTTTATTTTATATATTTAGGAGCGCAGAATGATTGCCTTTTCCTTTTATTCTGGATTGCAGGTCAAAGCTCTGCCCAGATAGATGCCTATATCACTGAGCTATGTAAGGGGCCAGGTGGGGCAGTGGAGAATTCTTGCAGAGGCTGCAGCAGCCCTAAGATATCTGGAGGTAGGTTTGCCTTTTCCCTGCTCCCACCTCTACTCCTGGGAGTGGGGAGAGGAGAAGCATCTAGTATTCCTTAGGGGAGTAACTCCTCTTAACCCCACCCCTCCCCGTGCACCCAAAATGAGAGCAGAATAGGGAATGTGGTAGGAGCACTTGTGACCTCCCCCCCTCATCTCAGAAATCAGGAGCAGTTTGTAAGTCCAGGGAGAAATAGTTCCCAGAATAGGAAAGAGTGGGAAGGAGGTTTAGGGAGAAGCACTGGTGACTCTGCCACCATTGGAATCTGGAGAAGCCCTAGGAATTGAGATGGGGAACAACCCCACCCAAAAAAGATGGGTGTGTGTGAGGGAGATGGATGGCGCAAGCAGGACCATGCTGTGGAGCACTGCAATGACCCCAGTGGCTCAGTTATTAAATGCAACCCTGCATCAGCTCTACCAGGCTCCCCTCCTGCTAATCTTTGTATCAGCCTCAGATAGGGTAGAGGAGACACAGTCTGTAGAGGAGACAGACACAGACATATGAGTCCCACTTATACCAACCCAGTACTCCACCTCTCCAGGCAGTGGGAATAACCTGCTATGGGAAAGGCCCTGGATGTCAAGGGCACACAGAAAAGAGAGAACTGTTACAGCAATTTGTACAGCTGATACACACATCAGCTAGTATCAGCAAAGTCTAACAATCTCCCATTTAAAACCACTTGTTCCTGACTACCATGAGAGTTAACATCCAGGTCCTCTGCTTCCGTCTCAACCTCACTGGTTCAATGGTGCACAAAAATAACCACCTTCTCCAGAGTACAAATGCATGAATTTGTTCTCTAATATATAGCAAGGACAAGAGCTGTTATAGAAGGGATAAGGGAGACACAAGAGAAAACCTAGGGGAAAATCAAATCAGTATCTTAGATGTTTGTATACTAATGCAAGAAGTATGGGGAATAAGCAGGAAAAACTAGAAATGCTAGTTAATAAACACAACTATTACATGACATCACAGAGACTTGGTGGGATAATACACATGACTGGAATATTGGTATAGAAGGGTACAACTTGCTCAGGAAGGACAGGCAAGGAAAAAAGGGAGGAGCTGTTGCCCTATATATCAAAAATGTATACACTTGGACTGAGGTTGAGATGGAAATAGGAGCAGACTTGTTTAAAGTTTCTGAGTAAGGATAAAAGGGGTAACAAACAAGGGTGATGTCATGGTAGGGGTCTACTGTAGACCTCCTAACCAGAAAGAAGAGGTGGATGAGACTTTTTTTAAACAACTAACAAAATCATCCAAAGCACAGGACTTGGTGGTGATGGGGGACTTCAACTACCCAGACATCTGTTGGGAAAATAACAGAGCAGGGCACAGATTATCCAACCAGTTCTTGGACTGTATTGGAGACAATTTTTTTTATTTCAGAAGGTGGAGAAAGCTACTAGAGGAGAGGCTATTCTAAATTTGATTTTGATATATAGGGAGGAACTGGTTGAGAATTTGGAAGTGGAAGGCAGCTTCGGTGAAAGTGATCATGAAATGGTAGTGTTCATGATTCTAAGGAATGGTAGGAGGGAATACAGCACAATAAAGATGATGGATTTCAACAACATAGACTTTAGCAAACTCAGACAGTGGTAGGTAAGAACCCATGGGAAGCAAAGTGGAAAAACAGTTCAAAAGAGTTGTCAGTTTTTCAAAGAGACATTATTAAGGGCACAAGAGCAAACTATCCAAGTGCATAGAAAATCTAGGCAGTATAGCAGATGAAGGGTACGCTTGTGTTCATGTTAAACAAAATGTGATTTAAAAGGTACTTATGCATAAAGAAGCATGCTGTGGCTCACCACCTTAGAACATTCTAGAAAAGGCCAAGGGGTTGTGGGGGAGCTCAACATGTGGAGTGGAGAAGTATAAGCATGTGATGAACAAATCCATATATAGAAAGGTTAAATATGATTGGTTAGAGGTTTGTGTTATGTAACTTGTTATGCAATTGCCATGTGCTGTAAAATAGCACTGGGAAGGGCTCCTTGCTGGAGGGACTCTGGATGATTTTTGTATCAGGGACTCTCCCTTTGTGCACATTGAATAAAGTCTTGTTAAATTGAATTGAATTGAATTGAATCAAGACTCTTGATTCTGCATGCCATCTGACTCATTTGCTTATTATTGAGAACCACAAAATTCCAACACAGAAGACCACCCTGGCTTATCCGGGAGATCTTCAATGATCGGAAATGCAAAATAGAGTCCTAGAAAAAATAGAAACTAGGTCAAATTACATAGATGAATATAAACAAATAACACAGTATGTAGGGACAAAATTAGAAAGGCCAAGACCCAAAACAAGATTAAACTAGCTAGAGACAGAAAGGGTAACAAGAAAACATTCTATAAATAAACTAGAAGCAAAAGGAAAACCAAGGATCTGGGCTGGCCTGTTACTCAATGAGTGGGGAAAACAATAACAGAAAATGTGGAAATGGCGTAAGTGCTAAATGATTTTTTTGTTTCAATTTTCACCAAAATATTTAGCGGCAATTGGACTTGTAATTTAATGAATGCCAGTGAAAATGAGGTAGGATCAGAGGCTAAAATAGGGAAAGAATAAGTTAAACTTTATTTAGATATGTTAGATGTCTTCAAGTCACCAGCGCCTAAATACTTCCTAAAATACTCAAGAGGCTGACTGAGGAGATATCTGAGCCATTAGTGACTATCTTTGAAAATCATGGAAAATGGGAGAGATTCCAGAGGACTGGAAAAGGGAAAATATAGTGCCAATCTATAAAAGGGAAAATAAGGACAACTCAGTGAATTACAGCCAGTCACCTTAACTGCAGTACCAGGAAAGATAATGGAACAAATAATCAGTTTGCAGACACCTATCAGATAATAAGGTGATCAGTAATGGGTTTGTCAAGAACAAATCATGTCAAACCAACCTAATAGCTTTCTTTGACAGGGTAGCAAATCTTTTGGATGGGGGAAAGTGGTAGATGTGGTATATCTTGACTTTAGTAAGACTTTTTATACTGTCTTGCATGACCTTCTCATAAACAAACATCGGACATTATTCATGTAGCTGGAGTAGTGTAACGTAGGTTGACTTACTGTGGTAGTGAAGACAAGACCTGCATCTTTACTTTCCCATTTTCAAAGGAGATATGCAGATGCTTCCCCATCCTTAATTAAAAGGATCATAAAATGATAGTTAAATACCCTTCTGAGGTCTACTCAGTATTTTACAATTGTTTCTAACCAACACAGCATGGCAAAAGTGGTAAGGAACTTATGAATAAAAGGTAAGTTTATTATTAGAGGGCAATAAATCTTCCATAATGATAAAACATTACAGAGTGAGATTCACAGAACTCGACTATTTCATAGAACTCGACTGGTACAAAGAGTACATAGTATATATTTACATCATAAAGCCAATAGAAGTGGCCTGATTCTAAGTACTCTGCTAACCCCATTAGCTTCAAGTGGGGTTGCAGAGTGCTCCACACCTCTGAAAATCAGCCACTTAGGGCTAGCAGTCAGGTCTAGAAATTTTGGCCATTATTTCAGAAATTTACTCCCTTGTCAACTCTTACTTATGTATGTGGCATTTAGCAATACACTATCTTCAAATGATTTTGTTTGATCATCCTGACCCACTGACCCCTGATTGCACTAAAGGTGCTATAAAAAAAGAATTAATTTGTTCTTCTAAAAGGTGTGTTTGTTCATTTAGGATGAAATCTGCCATCCTTACTCTTGTTGTGTAATACTCCATCCCTAGATGACATTGAAATCAATGAGTATATTCATGGAGGAAGGTACTATTTAATGGGAGTAAGGATATGTTTAAGAGTGACAGAATCAGGTCCTCCATGGATAATCTCATTGACATCAATAAGACTATTAAGAATACTCTGGGTTAGCAAAATGAGACCTGATGTCGTTATCTTCATCAATTTTATTCTTTTATCAGGTATTTAATTCAATGAGCTGCAATGGATTTCCGTACTTTGGTTCTGAGGATCGGAAATGTCTCATTTTACCTGATGCATTGACATATCTTTGATTAAATGGGCTCCATGATATTTTGCAGAAATACATTTGACTCTCTGCACTTTCCATTGGTATTAAATTTTAGTCTTACTGACAGCAGGAGTAGCTGCTATATGAAGAACATTTAAAAAGTCTATTTTTTTAAAAGTGTCAGCATTCCTTTAGTACAAAGAGACTTTCTTGACCTACTCAAATACAAAAAATAATAATTAAAAAAAATTGATGCCAAACCACACAGCAAGCTAATGTGCCACTGTGGTAAGGTAAAGGGAACAGAATGGTCCTTTTTCACATTTATTGCTATTTCTTTGAAACTCTCTTGGCATTTTACAGACAATAAAAAGAGCAATGAACCTTCTTTCTTGACAGATCTGCAGTTATAGGGGTTTGTTTGTCTGCTTTTTTAAAGCAAACATTTGTCCTTTGAAAGAGGTTATAATCACATACTTCCCTTCTATGCCCTTCCAGCTACTGATCCAGACAGCCACAGTGAGGGATCCATATGGGGCAGAGGTTTGCCAGTCACTGAGTTTTTTCCTTTAGCGTCACGCACATACTATAAAACTCTGCTTTCTGGACCTCAGGTTTCTCTGGCCAGTTTATACTGAATTTGAGAATGTTGTAAAAGGAAGTCCTTTGTTGAGGATGTGCTGCATTGCAATTAAAGCATATAGAAGAATAACGTAAGAATAATAAGAACAATAAGAATAGACGTTTCCACAAGAGAGCCAGGTCAGCAAAAATGGTGCACTCTAAGCAGGTGTTTTCTAACACCAAAATACCTGAAATCCTGAGTTAACAACAGACGTTTTGAAAAATCCCAGGGACATTTGAAATTTCACAAAATACTTGAAATTGGATATATTACTTGAGTATGAGGCTCTCAGTTTTATGTCCCACCAGACTTGTACACTCTCTTTCTCTCACACTCATAACCTTGGTTTTCATCCTACTGCACCGTATTCTATGGGTAACACCACTGCCATTTTCAATATAACCCAGTTAATTTGAACAGAGAATTCACTTTAAAAACAAAACAAAACAAAACAAAACACCTTTTTTATGTACATTGGTAATCACAGATTGTAAAACAGTTTGCCACAACTCTAGACATATATACTATAAATTTTAAAAAGAGAGAACATAAGACGAAGGGGAAAAGTGACAGCACTGATCAATCAGAGCTCAGTTGTTGATGCTGCATAAATACATAATCAGCTATTAAATCTTGGCAACGAAAAGATATCTACTTGTAAATTAATCAATTTTGTGCTCTTTTAAAATGAGCAAACATAAATAGGACCAGGTCCAAGTTCAGAAGCAGATCATTGGTACTTACCTGTAACTGGCAGAAAAAGGCATCAGTGGAGTCTGCTCTATTATGACGTAGGATTAAATCTTTCTTCAGTCACTAAAAAAAAAAAATCATTGAGTGTGACACTTGGAAACTGAGGTGTTTGAATTTGTTATTTCTTTCTCATTGAGTTCTTCCCCCAAACATGCTTTTATAAATAATTGTCCGTGTGAGTGCCTTCCTCTGGACTGAATCACGTGGACAGAACAAGCCAGTGACTTTGAAACAGTGGCAGTCTCTCTTGAATCTGACAGGACCTAAGGACATGTAGCTCTCTCAAGACACACAGTCATCGTTAAGCACCAAGTTAAATTCTTTAATGATTGTTCATTGGAAATAAATACTTGATAGGATGACTCAAACCAAAGAGACGATAAATGGGAGAACAGGTTCTACATGAAATGATAACTTCAGTGGAGCAAAAATCTTGAGAAGCACTCAGCTAGAGTATCTGACATTAAATTGAAAGTTATTCAGTGTGCTATTTAGTACCACAATCTGATACAGGTTATTAAAGAAATTAAAACCCTGAAGTAGAAAATAAATTGTAGGTTAAAAATCATGGAATGGTTGGACTGCCTGACATTGTGAAATCAGAGGATACTGAATACACTCTAATAAAAGAGCCGAACAAAACCTTTGAACCTCAAGAATCATCAAGGGTGATTGAAGAGGAATCAGTGAGATTTTGCTCTCCCAGTAAATTGGGAAGTTATTAGATCTGCAAGAATTACTGCTGCAAGTGAAATTGTGCCTGATTATACTCTGTAAATGGGTAGGGAAAAAAAGACAATTTGCTGTGTCAGGGCAACAAAGTCCTTATGGCACTGAACTCTATCCCCATTTTTAAAAAGGAGAAAAATTACCTTATTGTTTTCTTCTCTTTGTTAATGTTAAAGGGAGATGACAGACTTAAAATAAGCCTGTGTCTTGGTATTCCCAGGCTAAGGATATAGAATCATAGAATTGTAGGACTGGAAGGGACCTCAAGAGGCCTCCTAGTCCAGTCCCCTCCACTCATGGCAAAACTAAGTATTATCTAGACCAGTGGTTCTAAAAGCTGGTCTGCCATTTATTCAGGGAAAGCCCCTGGCGGGCCAGACCAGTTTGTTTACCTGCCACGTCCACAGGTTAGGCCGACTGTGGCTCCCAGTGGCCACGGTTCACCGCTCCAGGCAAATAGGGGCTGTGGGAAGCGGCGTGGGCCAAGGGCTGTGCTGGCTGCCCTTCCCGCAGCCAATGGGAGCCACGGCCTATGGGAGCCATGATTGGCTGAACCTGCGGACGCAGCAGGAAAACAAACTGGTCCGTCCCGCCAGGGGCTTTCTCTGAACAGGCGGCAGACCGGCTTTGAGAACCACTGATCTAGACCATCCCCAATAGGTGTTCATCTAACCTGCTCTTAAAAATCTCCAAGGATGAAGATTCTACAACCTCCCTAGGCAATTTATTCCAGTGCTTAATCACCGTGACAGTTAGGAAGTTTTTCCTAATGTCCAACCTGAGCTGCCTTGCTGCAGTTTAAGCCCACTGCTTCTTGTCCTATCCTCTCCTGTCGACTTACCTTAATCTTCTTGTTCTGGTGAAGTATTGGAGTCTGGATAGCGCTCTGAGGTCGATTTAGTGGGTCTTAACTAGACCCGCTAAATTGATCCCCACTGCATCCATCATAGCAGCATTGATCCCCTGTAAGTGTAGACATGGCCACAAACTTTCGAAACTCACATGTTCTGCAAAAATCTTCATTTAAGAGAAAGTTCTGCTTACATGTGGAATAAAATGACATGGAATGTGTGGCTGAGGCCTTAGTATTTCATTAATACTAACTGTGTTTGCATGATAGCTAGATCCTTGTTTCTTAAGCATGCATCCACAAGGAGACTGGATGGTTGAGTGGATTGGCAATAGAATTAAGAGTTTTTCACCTCTTTCAAATCTGGTACAGGTTTTTCATAAATGAAAGCTGGCTGGCTAATGATCTAATGGCATCTATGGCCAAATGATCAAACTTGTGTGCCTAAATCCACCTAAATCCATGTTTAGACACATAAATAACTGCGGCTTGATTTTTCAGAATTGCTGAGCATCTATAACTCCCATATTGGAAGCTGTGGTGCAGAGCAGCTCTGAAATTCAGATAATTTATCCAAGTGCGAATTAGATATTACATGGCTAAGGCCAGGTTTACAACTAGCAACTTGTTGGTATAAGAATGTTGGTTAGGGTTGTGGGTTTTTTATGATATTTCTATACTGGGTAGATGTCGTTTTGCCATCATACATTGCTTTTGCTGGTATCGTGTATTTTGTTTGTGGGAACTGGTATAAGCTATACCAACAAAAGCAATCTTTTGCCAGTATAACTGTTTCTACACTAGGAGGGTTTGTCACTATAGCTATGAAGGCTAACTCCTTCTAGCATACACCTGACATAATTTTAGGTAACCAAGTTTGAAAAATTTGGCCATACAGATTCAGAGAATATCAATCTTCAGTAAGAAGGAAAGACCCACAACACTATTTTGAAATAAACCTTTCTCTCGTCAACCAAATTAGAAGTGCAGCATAAAATTATTTCTCAGTCATAATTCATCCTAAGAAGATCTTTTGTCTGAGCTCTCCTCCCTCTTCCTCTCTCTCTCTCTTTTTCTCATATATTTAATTTTGAATGTTCATCAAAAAACAAAATGTTTTAGGGTTTTCAGTTTTTTGGCAAAAAGTTGAAATTTTTAATGAAAGCAGACACCTTCTGTGGAAACTTTATTTAATAGAAAAACCTATTTTTCATTGAAAAGCATTTCTCATGTAAGATTTTAACCAGCCTTAGCTCAGCCCATTGTGGCACAGGTTCTGTTCAAGTATCCTTAATTATAGGAATTGTATTTTCCACCATATTGAACAAATCACAGTCAGAGAGAGACACATGGCTTTTTTGCAGCAGGAGGGTGTTATTTGGTTTGTCTTTCAGTTCTATTAGCAGTTCCATGACTTTTTTTTATTTTGCAATGTTCTTCAGATGGTTGTCTTAAAATCTTGCTACTGAAGTTTAAATTTTTTTCAGAAATGATTTTACATTGAAACTACTTGAACACATAATACTAGGGGTGGCCAACGTGAGCCTGAGAAGGAGCCAGAATTTACCAACGTACATTGCCAAAGAGCCACAGTAATATATCAGAAGCCCCCTGTCAGCTCCCCCACCCAGGTCCCAGTGCCTCCCACCCACTGGCAGCCCCGCCAGTCAGCAGCTCCCCCTCCCTTTTTCCCTCCCTCCCCATGCCTCCCACCCACCGCGATCAGCTGTTACGTGGTACACAGGAGGCTCTGCGGGGGGGAGAATGAGGGCATGGCAGGCTTGGGGGAAGGGATGGAGTGGAGTGGCAAAGCCAGGGATTGAACAGTGAGCACGCCCCGGCACATTGGAAAGTTAGCATCTATAGCTCTAGCCCCAGAGTCAGTTCCTATGCAAGGAGCCGCATATTAACTTCTGAAGAGCCTCATGCAGCTCCGGAGCCGCAGGTTGGCCACCCTTGCAGAATACGCTTGGCTTTTGAAAAAAACTCCTCAGATATATTTGATATTTATGCATTTGTGACTTTGTTCTTAGTTCTCTTACAAGAAAATCTATATCAATTTTTTTTTAAAATGTGAAATATAAGCAGCATTGTTTGTTGATCTTCATCAATTTTTTTCCATGAGGGATCATTTGAGACTGTTGTTATATTTCATGAGAGGGATGTGGATTATTTCTTAATATTTCCCATGAACTGTTGTCAAAATTTTCCTTGAAATGTCAGGGAGTCTTTAACACCATAAAATGTTTCATAATGATGTTCCAATCTCTTAGATTTAAGGGATACATTTTGACAATGTTGCCTTTGTTTGTCCTTACATGGTTTTGCGTGTTCAGCCTGTTTTTGGTGTACTACCATTCATAGTATGTACATGCACCAAACCTACTTGCATTTGCAAATTGGGTACAAAAATTGTGTCATTTGAAGTCACAAGGGAGAGTGCACAAAACTTTATCCATGCTTTTGATTTCACACACAACATGGCATGTTCACAGCAGGCCCATCTGAGGCCCCTTTGCAAACTTGCCATCAGTGTTTTAGGAGGAGATTGTATTTTCCCCAATGCACCTGCACAGTGGAGTAAGATGATGTAGGGAGCACATTTCCCTCCTGTATAAGCTATCCAGGTCATAGGTAGCAGTGGGTGGAGAAAAGCTTCCCTGGGGCTGCTACTCTTTTTTCCGCCGAGGGATATGGGAAGTGAACAGAGAGTGGTTGTAGCCTTGGCTTTGTGTTCATCAATAATCTGGCCAACACAGCTGAGTCTACATAGAGGGAAGTAATATTTGTCGTGTGTAGGGCTGGCACAGCTTATTCCCTCTGGAATGCGGGCAATCGGAATTCGAGTATGACAGAGGGTATGTCTACACTGCAGTTAGACACCCATGGCTGTCCCATGTGCACTGACTTGTGCTAAGGAGCTGTTTAATTGCAAGGGTTGGGCTGAGCTCTGGAACCCTCCAACCTCGCAACATCCAAGAACCGGGGCTCCTGCCTGAGCCCAATTGTCTACACTGCAATTAAACAGTCCTTTAGTCTGAGTCCCGCAAGTCTGAATCAGTTGGCACAGGCCAACGGTGGGTTTTTAATTGCAGTGTGGACATACCCTCAGTCAGAGGCTTGGTCCTGGTCTGCTCTTGGAGCAGCACCTACTCAGGGCTTGTAAGAGACTAAAACTTGAGTCCTAAGTATTTAAATGGTCAAAAATAAACTTTTGAAGTTAAAACCCTATTCAGGTGAAATAAATTCACACCTCTCCAGGTGTTAGATTGTTCTAGTCTGTCTAGCCGCAGAGTGAAAAAGACAGAAATCTATTGATTGTGGGAGTGAAGGCTATCTCCACAACCACAGGGTTAGAGATTCATTTTTACATGAAAGTTTACATTCTGCAGAAAGAAAAGGAGTACTTGTGGCACCTTAGAGACTAACAAATTTATTAGAGCATATCCGATGAAGTGAGCTGTAGCTCATGAAAGCTTATGCTCTAATAAATTTGTTAGTCTCTAAGGTGCCACAAGTACTCCTTTTCTTTTTGCGGATACAGACTAACACAGCTGCTACTTTGAAACCTGTCATTCTGCAGAAAGGAACACATCTGTGAAAAGATTTGTCTTTGGTGTACAGTACTGTTGCCACCAATATAATTGTTTAGAGGTGTTCTGTAGTTTAATTACCAGAAGCAAAAGATGGAAATGCTGTGTCTTACATTGTTATATACTAAGTATTTCAAAAATCATAGCCATAGTTCTTAAAGTAAATATTTCATTTTGATAAAGTTGAAAGATTTGGTTTTGACTTAATTGATGGAATGTATTGTATTGTATTTTATAATTAGCTAGTTGAAATGTTTTGACTATTATGTCTTGCCAGGTCATTTTATGTCTTGTCACGTACACACACACACACACACACACCATGTCAAAACATTAATAAAAATAATATAGCAGGGAAAGGAGGAGATAGTGAATTTTTTACTTCAGTATAACTTAGTTCTGCTTTGTTCATCTTTTTTAAGATTGGAGCTGTTATCATCTACCTGACAGGTGCCCAATGCTGCATTCCAAGGGGATCGTCACATTTGCACTCCTCCTCTCTGGCGAAGCTGAGGAGAGGAAAAGGAGAGAAATTGTCACCATTTCCTGCCCCCAACCTTGCTGGATTTGCTTCCCATAGATAATGAAGATAAGCCAGGTGAATCTTGCTTTTGCTGCTCTCCTCTGAGATCAGAATAGGGATTTTTATAGTCCCTTCCATAGCAGCTAGTGCCTCCTTCTGCTGGCCTTGTTGCCATTCCCCAGGTGAACAAGGGAGGGTATTTTACAGGTAGGCTCCTTCTGTTCAAGTGATTCTCTGATTGTAGTGACTTTATTTTGCGGGAGAATAACATTTCACTATGATGGTGTCCTGTTGCACATAGCTGTTTATTTGGACATAAATAATATTTGTATTGTCAAACCATTTCGGTTTGTTTAGTATGTAAAACTTTTTCAAAGTGTTACTTATTAAAAACAAAAAACAAATATGAATTTGCATCTCAGTGATCCCAGCTGGGAGAGAATTTACATTAAGATTAATACAAAGGAAATGTACTTTGTAATTTATTTCATTTTTATTCAGGCAGTTAAGTGGAGAGCAGAAAACAAAGATAAACTATTGTTTACTATCAATGAAGATCATTCCCTCCATTATACCAGAAACAATACTTTAATTCACTGGAATTCTGTTACAAGATCTTGACTTGCCATGCATACAAGTACTTTAGGTTGTCTTCAGATAGGCCAACTCACAGTTTCACAGTCAGTTCAATTATTATCCTGATCTTGGCACTTTCTTCAATACTAAGGGTTTCCTTAAGCCTGGCACACAATGTGACACTCGTGTCTCACTGCATCAGGGTATGTTGACACTTGTGCATCAGATGATAGGATACAACCTGATGTAGGCAGACATGCAATGATGCATGTAAAAGATATATTCCATGACACAGTACTCTGAAAAGACATGTAATTTCTCTCTCTGTCTCTCTTTTTCTCCCTGCCCTCTCTCTTTCTCCCCCTCCCCTTTTATATACACACAATTGCCAACGATCTTATAGTTAAGGCTGGGTCACTATTTCTACTAGAAATCCAGTTTCTCTGTCCTTTGTGCCTGCCCCCTACCCCCCTCTCCTCCTGGGGCTGCATGAGCAGAGGTGCCTGGGCAGTGCACACTGTTAGGGGGCTTATTCCTTCACCCACTTACTTCCCTGGTCCTTCTCGCATGAACAGAGAGCAACAATACCAAGTCCAAAGGTGCAAACAATTGGATGTTTATTGGGGTGAACTTCCAGCAAGCATGATTCCAGTTTCCTTCCTTAGTATCCTCCTTCCCAGCTCTGACACCACAGAGCCTTACACCTGTGTCCCTGTTCCCATTCCTGCCCTTAGCCAAACATGATTCCAATTTCCTTACCCCTATTCCCTGTTCCCATCTCCCCTCTTTAGCAAAACATGATTCCAATTTCTCCACCCCCATTCCCTGTTCCCATCTCTCCCACCCACACACCCACCCCCTCACTTCCTGATTGACTGCAGACTATATAGTGAAATTTGAGTTCGGCTTAGCTATACCTTAACCAATCATTTTCCTGAAATTTAACTAACCAATCCTAACATATTGTAACATGATTATGTAACCAATTATATCCCACCACCTTCATTAGTTTACACCCAGCAAAATTAATTATACAGCAGACAGGAACAATCACAGAACCAGACAGAGATTATACAGACAAACAATAGCAAAGTGGGAACTATAATGACAAAACAATACAGAAGTGAGGATTTCACATCCCAGTATTGATAAGTGAGTTCTTGCCAGACAGGATGCTATCAAACTAAGTTTCCTTTTACATTTTCTAGGCACTTCCCTTTCTCTGGAGGTGATAGGCACTATCAGGACAGGATTGTATTCCTAACAGCCCAATAGCACCTTATTTCAATGTGACTAGTTTGGAATGTGAGGATGTGACCGGTCACTTCCTAGCTTATGGCTGCCTCTGCTGCTCAGCCAAAGGCCTTAGCCTAAGAACAGGGCCTCGGACTGTGACAGTAAGAGAAGGCCCTTACACCAGCAGACAGTGATTTTGATTCTTTCTTTCTTTTATACCGCTAGAACTAGCCAAGTGATAAGAATACACCTAAATTCTTAAAGTACAGGCCTTTGCAGACAGGCCTGAATATCTATATCCTAACACACACTGTGAGGGCAGTGAGTGGGAGCCAGTCCCAAAACTTCCCCACAGCCTCCCGGGGATCCCTTATTCCCGCCTCCCAGGGTGCGATGGAGGCAGAGATAGGGGATCCAGGGGGCGCTGGAGCACACTGAACCCCAAGCACTGGGGATGCACTTTGCTGCTCCGCAGCTGACAGCAGCCAGGCTGGGGTGTGTGTGGTTTTCCTCTGAAACCTACATTTTATGTCAAACTTCAAAACAAACATAAAACAAACAAAAACACCTTCAATGAACATCCCATTTTAAACATTAAGAAGTAAAAAGTTTCATTTTAATAGTTTGACAACCCTGAAGACTGATGTTCTAATTACCCTCAGGCAAGTGCACATGGGCATTTTCCTGCCAACGTGACTCAGCCTAGAGGGGGAGAGCCCAATTCTCAGGCTTTATACTGAACTACCACCTAATTTATCATTCTACTCAGACAGCCACCAAAGGAGCTAATTATGCAGTTTATGTACTCGCGCTCTGTATGGGCACCTGAGTCCCCTCAATAGCACCGCCATAGTTAGGAAACAGGATGGGCTGTAGGGCTAGTGTGTTGATGCTGGGAGATGGGTGGGGCAGTAGGCACTCTGGGATTGGGTTACTTTGACTCAGGTTTGTGCACTGCCGTGTGGACACTAGAGCCCGAGGTTCGAGCATGGGTCAGAAAGTCCTTAACCTAGGGTTAAAATGCAGTGTAGACACTCAAGCCCAGGGTTCCCTGGCATGGGTCAGCTGATTTTAGTCCCACTAACCCTAGGCTTACATTGCTGTGCAGACATACTCTTACAGTGTTCATTGCTAATACCTCCCTGACCATGTTGGAGCCAACCAGTATGGGTCTAAGAACCACTGGGGTTATCCCATTTGTAAGTATCTTGATCAGATACTTATACATATTTTGTTACTGTTTGGATGTGGTAAATTGCTTATTGTTTAGGCATGTTTAGAGCAATGTTAGGGAGCCCATTCCTTCACCCACTTACTTCCCTGGTCCTTCTCGCATGAACAGAGAGCAACAATACCCAAAGTCCAAAGGTGCAAACAATCTGATATTTATTGGGGTGAACTTCCAGCAAGCATGATTCCAGTTTCCTTCCTTAGTGTCCCCCTTCCCAGCTCTGACACCACAGAGCCTTACACCTGTGTCCCTGTTCCCATTCCTGCCCTTAGCCAAACATGATTCCAATTTCCTTACCCCCATTACCTGTTCCCATCTCCCCCACCCACACACCCACCCCCTCACTTCCTGATTGACTGCAGACTATATAGTAAAACTTGAGTTCTGCTTAGCTATACCTTAACCAATCATTTTCCTGAAATTTAACTAACCAATCCTAACATATTGTAACATGATTATGTAACCAGTTATATCCCATCACCTTAATTAGTTTACACCCAGCAAAATTAATTATACAGCAGACAGGAACATTCACAGAACCAGACAGAGATTATACAGACAATGGGGAAATGGGGACTACAGTGATAGAACAACACAGAAATGAGGATTTCACATCCCAGTATTGATAAGTGAGTTCTTGCCAGACAGGATGCTATCAAACTAAGTTTCCTTTTACATTTTCTAGGCACTTCCCTTTCTCTGGAGGCGATAGGCACTATCAGGACAGGATTGTATTCCTAACAGCCCAATAGCACCTTATTTCAATGTGACTAGTTTGGAATGTGAGGAGGTGACTGGTCGCTTCCCAGCTTATGGCTGCCTCTGCTGCTTAGCCAAAGGCCTGAGCCTAAGAACAGGACCTCAGACTGTCACAGTAAGAGAAGGACCTTACACCGGCAGACAGTGATTTTGATTCTTTCTTTTATACCTCTATAACTAGCCAAGTGATAAGAATACACCTAAATTCTTCGAGTACAGGCCTTTACCGACAGGCCTGAATATCTATATCCTAACAAGCAATTGCGCAAGTACCATTTGTCCTCTAGTTTTAATAAAGGAATTTATGGTTAAATTAGTATTTGGAGGTTTCTCATACTAACATTAATAATTTCAAATATAATTAATAATTCCAACATGTTCTACTCATTATATGTGTTCTTTGTATCCAGAGGTCTGCATACATCCAAGCCATTCTCTTTCAGAGGAATGTAATTTTGTGTGTGTGTGTGTGTGTAGACCCTGCTGGTGTGCTTTAATGTAGCAGTTTGCAACAGTACTATGTTAAAGTGCCCTAGGGAACCTTAGTGTGCAGCAGCAGAGTCTATACAGACCAGTTTAGAAACCACACCCTTGTAGAGCACATTACCCAACCCTGTAGAAAAGCCCTGAGACTCTGTATCCTTTACTGACAGTCTGTAATGTATGTCTGGATTACATTCAGCTCCCTACATCACGTCCCATTACCATAGTCTGTCACAGAATTTCTGACTTGGATTTACAGATGTTGCATTTATCATTAGCTGGGTTCAATTTCACTTCCCATTCTGAGCTTCAGTGGTAAATTGACATTTCTAGGAGAACCTAGCTTTGAGTAGGCAGCTAAGGACAATGCAATGAAATTCAAGTATAGACAGGTGAAATGGAGAGAGAAAGATGAGATACGATGGATATGTCACTTAGGGCTTGATCCTGCAAGATGATGATCACTTTAAGCAGAGGAGTAGTCCCACTGATTTTAATGGGATTAGTAGCGCCTAAAGATAAGATCATGCTTCAGTGCTTTTGTAGATTGAAATCAGGGGCTCAGCACCTGGTATGACTGAGCCCACAATTTTCATAGGGGTGTGTGTGTTCATAAGCATATGGTTACAATTAAATAGTAGCTTTACTCAGCATCTTATATAAACATATTTTTAAAGATCTCTAAACATGGATCTCTAGTATTAAGTTATTCACCATCTCTTTCTTTACTATAGCTGGAGCAGTGAGTTTGGCTTTGCATATTGTTTCTTTGACTTATGGAGGTGCTTTTTGCCAACTATTTTAAAATGTCATTTTAAATTAAATTAATATTATTAAAGTGTTACTTTACAGGTTAATTAGGAAAGGTTAAAGTGAAACAATTAGTAATTTTAGCCTTGCAAAATCAATCACATCATTTTAAATTAGTAATAAAATGCTAAACATTTCCACAAATTCTATAAATTAAACATTTAATGGTGTAAATGTCCTTAAAGATGTGCCACAAAAAGGTATAATTTTTAAATGTTTCCCCTCTTTGCTCTGTCACTGGGGAAACACAACTAGATTTTGGATCTCAATTTTAAATTATATTTCAATTTGTGACCCTGGGAGCTATAAGACACTTCCCTCTCCATCTTTACTCCTGCATTTATTCCTTTTACTGGAACCAAGGTGATCCTAGTCTCCTGCTGGCCAAAAGAAAAGCAACAGATTCATGATAGCTAGAGAAATTAGGATAATATTTGTCAAATCATTTACTGAAAGAGTTTTACCATTTTTCCAAAGAAATTAATTATTTTTATTTATTTATTCCAGCTTTGTCTACAACACTGAATATCTAACCCTGATTTTACCTATCAGAAATGTTGGTGTGATAGGATGCTGAGCGCTGCCACTTGTTTAGCAAATATCTCTGTGTAAACATTTAACTGATGGTAACGAGAAATGACTTAACAATCTGGCATATACCTGTACACCATGTGCATTCAGGAACTATGTTGTTTCTTTTGACTCTTTTGATGAAATGCAAAATTTCAGTGAAATGTTAGGAAGTATGGTGCCCTCTATAGGGTCATAGAGGTACCACTATTCAGGACATGCCCTTTATTTATCCCATCTGTGTCTATTTGTCTATCTGTTATTATAATTTATTATTTGTATTATCAGAGCACCTAGGGGCCCCAGGCATGGTCCAGGATCCCACTGTGCTAGGCAGTGTACAAGCACAGAACAAAAAGACAGTCCCTAACTAGCTGCTTATATGGCTCAATCACGGTAATATCTAAGCACTCCCACCGCCTGCAACTACAGGGCCAGAGTTACACTGATTTACACTAGTTGATCACCATATGCTCCAACTGATCTTGGCCAGTTTATATCAGCTGAGTAGCTGGCTCATAAAATGGGCACATACACTAGTTATGGTGTATGTCAACAGGGCACTGGTGGTTTTAATGACACCATTCCAACCCATCCAATACTTTTGGGCAACTCATAGTGTTGGGGGTCACATGGAAGAAGCAGTTCCTACACTACCTTGAGTGCAGGGACTGCAGTTGTCCTTGGTCCTCACACTGAGTGGTACAATCTGTAAGATTCCTTTTGCTACTTGCTCCACTTCCCATTGTGAACTTGGGACAATTTTGCCCTACATAGAAGAAGTAGATATTGACTAGCTCTCCCAAGTGTGCAGTGTGTGTGTGTGTGTGTGTGTGTGTATGTGTGTGCGTGCGCACAAGGAGACTTCCCATGCATTTGTGCCCCTTTGCAAAGACCAGGAAGATTTATTGTAGTGCATACACTGGGGGAAGGTAATATGAAGAGGCACTATACCCGCTCCCCCAAGGATATTTGACATATTGTTCAGGTTTTCAGCTAACTACAAATTGAAATCTCTTAGCAGTGTTCCAGAGCAACTAATCAGCTACCCTAAAATGTTAAAAGAGAAAGACTAAGGAGCACTAATACTCTCATGACCTGATACTGGGAGGCGCTGAATACATTTGCTATCTCAGTGAAGTCAATGGGAAATGAGGGTGCTCAGCACTATTCAGGGTCAGGCCTTTAATCTTTTCCTGGCAATCCCTTCCTTTGGTCCTTTCAGGTTAGTTGGCTAGATACTGCATGGGGTTGCTGGATTAACACTGTTCATTTGAGAAATTTATTTTTTTGTTTGCCTTGGTTTAAACTATGCAAAGCGTGGCCAGTTACTGTACTTCAGTGATAGGTGTCTGTTATAGTAACAATCAGTGATTGGTTTTCTTTTCACACTGTGGAGCTGGTCTTTTTGTTTTGTTTGGATGAAGGCGTTCAGGAGAGATTAAAATTATGCCCTCAATCTCTCTGTTTGGAGACCTGGGACCTACTTTGGTATTTGAGGCAGGGGTGGAAACAAACATCTCTCTCCCAGTGGTTTTAATGGGAGATTTTCTTCTCCAAGAAACACTGAAGTGAGCACTTGGTTATCAGATCCAGGTATATGATTTTTTGGGAGGTTGAATTTTCAGAAGTGCTCAGAAGTGCCCTAATGCTGCTCCAAATGAAGAGAATGGTAAATGCTTCAATAGGGGTAGAGTTAGGTCAATGCTAAGCACTTCTAAAAATCCCACTCTTTAAGCTGGTGGCTAGAGTATATATGTCTGTTATTTTTATATGTGTAACCCTTCTGCCCGTCAGAGTTGGCAGCAACAAGGGCCGGGTTCAATATCTAGGGGTTCCATTCCAATAACACAATGCAAACCGGCTCGAGCCCCCACCCAGTGACCTGGGACAAATATATACCACCCCCGCTGGGCGCCTCCAAGAGGCAATACTTCCCCTCTCGCAAGCACATAGTCTGAGTGTAGCAAAAGTCTTTTAATAACAGAGAGAAACAATGTGGCATTATGTTGGGGAAACACCACCAACAGGATTCATAACACAACCCATGAGCAAAAACAACCCCACCCCAGGCAAATTGGGGCATGCCCTTTTCCCTTTGGTTCTTGAGTCCAGCAACCCCAAATCACCCAAAGTCCCAAAAGTCCAATGCCCCAAAAGTCTCTGTCCCTGGTCAGGGCAGCCCCAGAGTTCGAAAGTTTATCGGCGGAGCTTTACCTCCCAACCTGGGTGGAAATGGGACGGGGGTAAGAGGCACCTTACGTGATCTGAAGCTGACCGCCCCATAGCTCCATAGCGGCACTCCGCTCCGCCAGCCGCCCCATAAAACTCCTTCGCGCAGCTGCACTCCACTCCACCAGCCACCCCACGAACTCCTTCGCTCAGCTGCGCTCCGCTCCGCCAGCCGCCCCACGAACTCCTTCACTCAGCTCCACGGCCCACAAGCAACTCCTGCCATCCACACACTGCTCCGCGTCGAACTGCTTCACCAGCCGTCCGGCAAACTGCTCCACAATATATCTTCAGGCTCCCCCACTACTTAACACAACACTCAGTGATTTCAGCTCTTAGGTGAATTCAGCTTATAGTAGGGGAGCCCCAGTGCTGGTGCACTGTCAGCCCAAAGTGAGCTCAGCAGCCTATAACTAGACTTCTAATGAAATCAAAATTAGCTCTGATATTCCACAGTGGAGAGAGGAGGCAGTGCAATCAGCATGTAAGGCCCTCACCAAGGGGCCCATGCCACCAAGTATTAATACTTGTCCCCAGCCTCTCTCCATTCACACAGTTTTGGAACCCATGACCCTTGCCTAGCGAGTGCTACTTAGATGATGGTGAATCCCTCCATCATAACAAAAGGCCACATACAGTTCCAAGCACAGTTCCCATAATCAGGGTAATAACAATTTATTCTTCCTGCCCCAATAACAGAGACACTGGGGATCCCACAGCAGCCAAAGTGACCATTTGGGCAGCTATGGTCTCAGTCTAGGCATGGTGGGTGTGCCTATGCAAATGAGATCGGCCCCTGAAGTTCTTTTCCACAACTTGCCACACCTCACCACCAGATGTCAGGGTGGAGCTCATCCTGACACTGCTTACATATGTGTGTGGTTTTCTTTTCTCATCCCCATGCACGGGCCTTTTATGTCTCTCTATATAATGAATTATGTTGTGTGCTGTAAACCAATAAGCAAGCTTGACAGAAACTACTGGGGTCCTCTTCCTCCATTTCCAGGTGATAGATTGATGAGAACCTCATAACCATGACAATCAAGACTTTGCAGTTATTCCTCCTTATAAACCACTCTGGATGTTTGGCAGGTGTTTTGGGACATATGTAAAAGAGACTGAGTGTATCACTGTATCTGCACTGATTTCCAAACAGCTGAGAGAGATATTTCATCTCTTTGTGGAAGTTCAGAAAAACAGCAACCGATCAGATTTAATAGCAACCATTTTTCCCCCTAATATTTAACTGTTCACAAGGTGTTCTGTCAGGAGGCAATCAGGTGTGTCTCACAAAAACAGGGGTGAAAGAGGTATATTCTACACAAACAATGAAAACAACATCTTTGTTTGAGAGCATTCAGTTTATTGTCTAGTGATTTGGCATGCCTCTGGTTAAAGGGTTTTCTGTTCAGCCCAGATTTAATCTAATGCCTCTATATAAGTTTAATCATTCACAAGTTACTGATTATGAGCTGCCTCCTCATTTAATGAATATCAAATACCACTTAGTCAGAGAGATACGGCCGAAAGATTAAAATGACTTCCCCCCTTTCAGTTCCTTTAGGATGGTACCTTTTTTGTTATCCCCATTAACTGCAAAACCTTCAATTATCTGTTGTCCCTTTAAGTAAGCCTCATACAAATTTGACTCTGCTATTAACTTTACTCTTTTCAGCCATCTTTTATAAGAGACAGAATAGATTTTTAATTTTCATTTTATCAGCTTGAGAACAGACCTCACTGCAAACCAAACCATATATAAGAAGAATCATTTAAATTTGTCTTCTAGCCCCAAATCAACAATATATGTATGAAAGACAGGAGAAAGAATGAGACAGAGGGAAAGAGAACACATTTGAGCTGCTGAACTAATATTGTAAACGAAGCAATTATGATGAGGGGTGTGTGTGTACAAAAGAAAGGGGGTTGTTTGCTGTTATCACATTATGACTGATTAAATTATTAAGTTAATTTATTCATCCTATGATGATGTGGCAGATATTGTGACTAGTACTGGAGAAAAACATAAAGATCATGTACATGTGACAAGTCACATGTGAAAAGGGAAAGAGTTGTCATAATGCTGATTTGAATACTTCAAAAGGGAAACTTTGGGCCTGTGGGTAGCAGGCAGCTATCAGACTGTACCATGTGTGAACATGAGTTCCAGAAGTAGGGAACAGCATCTGCTCTCATTATTGCATTGTAATTAGCACTACCTAAAATGTTCAGTGAAATGAACATTGCCAAGCCCTACATTTCTTGTGTTGGTCTACTTTAGACAGCTCTCCAAGCCAATGGTGGGGAAAGGTTAATGTAGAAGATTCTATTCTGTTAGCAATACCAAAAAAGTAACTTCATTTCCCTGGGGCGGGGGGGGGGGGAGAATTAATTTGAAGGGACCTCTGATATTGTGTACTACTTGTCATCTGTGCATGAAATACTAAATTCAGATTCCCCTATTTCAAGCAATCAACCCAAACTGTTTTTTTTCCCAGAAAGAACCAAGCTTTGGGTTCATTCTGTCTTTTGAAACAGCGCATGGCATCAAAAGCAGCTGAAACTGAATCAGAAATGCAGCTCCCTCCTGTTATTGTTTTTTAGTATGTTAGGTCCTGATCTTGCAATACGATAACGCAGGTAGACACCTGCATCCTCATGGAGACCTACTGACTTCAGTGGGACTACTCATTTGCTTAACTTATTCATGAACTTAAGTACTTTAGTAGTTAAATACTAAAGTGAAGAGAAGCGAAGAATGCTAAACTTTGGTCCTGGCAAGAAAGCACAGGCTCAGTACTACATATTTTGAAGTCAAAGACAAATCTTCCATTGATGAATGGGAGCAGAACTGTTGTTGGATTTTAGGAGGTCCCCCAATATTTTTTTTTTAAAAAAGGTTTACTGTGCCTGTTCATCTTGAAAGGTTATCTACAAATGAAACAAAATATTTTATCCTTTCCTCTCCACTCTCTTTATCATGTTACAAAGAATCCCTTTTCATTTTTTCTATTCTGATTGTGTCTTACGTTAAAAATATCTGACTATTCCTCCAAAAGAAATAGGAAAGGTAAGTTGGTATTAATAGTAACAATGAATAAGAGAATGCAGTTTTGTTGTTGCCTTGTTGGTCCCAGGATATTAGAGAGATAAAGTGTGTGAGGTAATATATTTTATTAGACCAGCTTCCGTTGGTGAGAGAGACAAGCTTTGGAGCAGCACAGAGCTCTTCTTCAGGTCTGGGAAATGTATTCAGAGTGTCACAGCTAAATACAAGGTGGAACAGAATGTTTAGCATAAGTAGTTATTAATGAATAAGAATAACAATGAACGAAATATTGGGACCAAGTCTTGCTTATCTTATTCATGTAAATAATCCCATTGCAGAGAATGGCCTGTGTGAAATGCAAGCAGGATTTGGCCCATTCGTTCAGACATAAGAACATAAAAATGGCCATACTAGCTTAGACCAAAGGTCCATCTAGCCCAGTATACTGTCTTCTGACAGTGGCCAATGCCAGGTTTCCCTGAGGGAATGAACAGAACAGGTAATCGTCAAGTGATCCATCCCGTCACCCATTCCCAGCTTCTGGCAAACAGAGACTAGGGACACCATCCCTGCCCACCCAGGCTAATAGCCATTGGTAACCTACCCTCCATGAACTTATCTAGTTTTTGTGAACCCTTTATAGTCTTGGACTTCACAACATCCTCTGGCAAGGCGTTCCACAGGTTGACTGAAAATATTTTGAAATATTTGTGTGCTTTGAGAAGACAGATATGACAGGGAGAGCTGATTAGCTGGCAGGCAGATTGTTCCCTTTTTCCATGTCTGTCAGAGATGTCAAACAGAGATATAGAGTTTAAGGCCAGAAGGGAGCACCAGATCGTCTAGATTATGCCCCCTGTATTTCACAGGCCACCAACAACACCCAGCTCCTGCATATTAAACCCAACAACTGAAATTAGACCAAAGGAGAGAGAGGTCATTTTTTTCTTCCTTCTCTTGAACAAAGTCAGCTGTCAGGAAGGTTACAAAAAGGAAGAGATCTGTGGATGCCTGATATTTTCCCCTGGAGGGACGAAGGAGACTTGAGAACCAAGTGACTAGAAAGATTCTCATAGGCTTCAATGAGAAATTAGACCAACATTTCAGATGGGAGTTTGAATTCATTTTAAATAGCATTCCTATGTTTTGTCAGTCTAGTTTTGTCTAGATCATGAAGGATAACAACCTTGTATGAAAGCATAGCCATAATAATTATGCTGTTATGAGATGGACATGCAGTTAAATTATCTTTGGTCTTTTCTGTTGCTACATATTTTCTTTGGGTTCAACTGTATATGCAACTGTGTTTACTGTGTTGGCTAAACAAAAGAGAAGGGAAGAATAAAAGTCCACATGTGCTTTAAGGCAGTAAACAACAAAAATTGAGAGGATTTGTTTAGGGTTATCCTAAGAGGGGTATATGTCAATAATGGGATGAAACTGAGAAAAAGAAATCCATGGATGATTATCATCTTCAGTACCAGGCAAATTGGTTGAAACTCTAGAAAAGAACAGAATTATCAGACACACAGTTAAAAACAACATGCTGGAGAAGAGTCAACACAGCTTTTGTAAAGTGAAATCATGCTTCACCCTTCTATTAGAATTTGTTGAAGGGATAAACAAACATGTGGACAAGGGTGATCCGGTGGATATAGTGTGCTTGGACTTTAGAAAGCTTTTGACAAGCTCCCTCACCAAAGGCTTTTAAGCAAGGTAAGGAGTCAGGATAGGAGAGAAGGTCCTCTCATGGATCAGTAACTGGTTAAAAGATAGGGAACAAAGGGTAAGAATAAATAATCATTTTTCACAGTGGAGATAGATAAATAAGGGGGTCTCCCATGGATCTCTAATGGGACCTGTGCTGTTCAACATATTCATAAATGATCTGGGAAAATGGGTAAACAGTGAGGTAGCAAAATTTGAAGATGATACAAAACTATTCAAGATAGTTAAATCCAAAGATGATTCCAAAGAATTACAAAAGGATCTCACAAAACTGGGTGACTGGGCAAGAACACAGCAGATGAAATTAAGCATTGATAAATGCAAAATAGTTCACATTTGGAAACATAATGCCAACTATACATACAAACTGATGGAGTCTAAATTAGCTGTTACCACTAAAGAAAAGATTTTGGAGTCATTGTGGATATTTCTCTGTAAACTTCTGCTCTATGTGCCATGGCAGTCAAAAAGCTTGCAATGTTAGGAACCATTAGGAAAGGGATAGATAATAAGAGAACATATCATAATGCCACTATATAAATCTATGGTATGCTCACACCTTAAATATTGCATAAAATTCTGGTCCCCCGCTCCCCCTGTATATATATCTAATATATATCTAATATATATATATTAGAATTTGAAAAAATACAGTGATGGGCAACAAAAATTATTGGGGGTATGAAACAGTTTCCCATATGAGGAGACATTAAAAAGATTGGACTATTGAGCTAAGAAAAGAGATGACTAAAGAGGGATATGACACAGGTCTAAAAATCAAGAATGATTTGCAGAAACTTGAAAGTGAATAAGGAAATGTCATTTCCCCCTTCACATAACACAAAAACCAGGGGTCACTCAACAACATTAATAAGTGGGAGGTTTAAAACAAACATAAGGAAGTACTTCAAATAATTCATAGTCAGCCTATGGAACTCATTGCCAGGGGATGTTGTGGAGGCCAAAAATATAAATGGATTAAACAAAAAATTAGATAAGTCATAGATACTAAGTCTACCAATAGCTAATAGCTATGATGGTAATGGATGCAATCACATGATTTGGGTGTAGTGGAATTTTAAACTATATTATACAGTTCACTACTAGGTGACACTGTGTGTAAAATACCTTATTTAAAACAAACCTTAGACATATCTGGCAAAGCATTAAATGATCTTATGATAAACACATTTTGTGTGTATAAGCAAGCTCTGTAGCCTGTCCATATCTGGTACAGAAGAAATTGTATGGTGTCAGGAGTAAACTGAGAACAGAAGCAGAAGGAACAAAGCAACAAAGGTTGCTGGATCACATACCACTCTTCACTCCCCCAGGGAAGTTCAGTTTTGACAAACCTTCACAATAGACATACCGGAAACAATATTTTGCAAGATTTCACATGGCTACCAAGCCCCACAAAGAAATTGGAAATATACAGGTATCTTCTTTAATTTATGCTATTGAAAAGCAAGCATAGCTTTAAATCCTTTGATTTTACTGAGGACAGTCAAAAAGATGACTATGAAAAGGTTCTGGCTATGTTTGATGTTGGGGTATGTTTATACCTCAGAGAAATGTGGTTTATGAAAGAGCATGTTTTCACCAGAGAATTCAAGAACCAAGGGAATATGTTGAATATTTTATAAGAGTGCTTCATACGTTGGCTGAAAATGATTGTGACTGCAAAACACGAAAATATCAGAGACAGGCTGGCTATTGGGTTAACAGATAAAAACCTTCCACAGCAGCTACTACTGAAGAAAGATTTAACCGTAGCCACAACTGTACAGATAGCAAAATAGGCAGAATTAGTCAAACAACAGAACAAAAGGCAGGAGCAACTTGAAAAATCTGAAACTATCTTAGAAGCTATAAACAGAAGCTTGTGTTAAAAAGTTATTATCACAAAATCCCTGAGGCCAGAAGAGAGAACAGCCAGGCTAAGAGGGACAAAATTCCAAGGTGTGGAAAAAGACATATCCCAAGAGATAATGAATGTCCAGTCAGAGGCACACGGTATAATACATGTATGACATCTGGACATTTTGCAGCTGTTTGCCACACGAAAGCAGTCAGGGAGTTGACTCATATTATAGACAAGCAAGAGCCATTGTTTCTGGGATCTATCATTTCTAATGACATAGAGCCTGCTGGAGAGTGAAACTGAATACTCATGGCAAGACTATTAACTTTAAAATTGACTCAGGAACTGACGTCATAGTCATCTCAGAAGGGACTTACAATCACTTTCGACCCTCCCCAGAGCTGAAGTCACTTGTCACAGTGCCCTGGATATATTCTGAACTGAATGGGTCAGTTCACCACAGAAACAAAGACAAAGGATATATATGCAGAGGGCATGTGATCAAAGGATCAAAGACCAACAACCTTCTCAGCTACAGCATGGCAGCCATGATGGGCCTAGTGAGAAAGATGGAAAAACTTGATAGAGGATTTGATGATGCTGGACTTTTGAAAGAAGATCCAGTACAAATCAACTTAAGAGACAATGCTGAACCACATAGAACAACAATACCTCTACCAGGCAGACCTTGGAAGAGACTAACTGTAAATTCAGAGAACATCATTACTTGATTGTAGTGGACTATTTTTCCAAGTTTATAGAAATAATGTACTTGGAAGACATACCATGTTGCAGTGTTATCGAGAAACTGAAGTGTACTTTTGCTCACTTTGGTATTTCAGAACTAGTGACAAACAGTGGACTACAATTCACTGCAGCAGAATTAAGTTATTTCTGAAAGTAATATGATCAAAATCATGTTTCAAGCAGACCACATTACTCACTACTGAATGGAGAGGTTTAGAGAGCCAAGGAAATCTTTCAGCAGGAAGATCCATTCCTTGCTCTTGTGAGTTACAGATCAACACCAATAGCAGCTCCTGGATATAGTCCAGCACAACTCCTGATGGAAAGACAACTCAGAACAGTTCCAACTTTGGAAAAGAACATATTTCCAAAGTAGCCAGTCATGGAGGGTAGCCAAATCAGATAAAAAGGCAAAAAGAGTTTATGAACATTTTTACAACAGATGTCACAGAGTGAACTGCCAGTTTTAGAACCTGGTGACCATGTTCATGTCAAATTGGATGGAGAAAAAAAGATGGACAACTCCAGCTGTTGGAAATAAAAAGAATTCAGTGCCCAGATCATACACAATTGAGAGTGACAGTGGAGTATTCAACAGAAACCATTAACATTTACAGTTTGTTCTCCAGAAAGAACAATCTAAAGAGCAAACTCTACAGGTGGCCATGAAGAAGACGTAAGGATTCCAAACTGACCACAGCCAGATGTTGCAACTAATGGACAATCAGATGACCAAGTTGTTACAGGTTCTGGTTGTTAATTAGAAAAACATTATCATTCAGAGACACTTAGCAGAGTAATCTGTACTGAACAGTCAAAGTGTAAATATCGTAAATTGTAGGAATGTAGAACTTTAAGGGGGACATGTTATGGAATGCTAAACTCTATTATACTGGTTTCAGAGTAGCAGCCGTGTTAGTCTGTATTTGCAAAAAGAAAAGGAATACTTGTGGCACCTTAGAGACTAACCAATTTATTTGAGCATAAGCTGAAGTGAGCTGTAGTCTCTAAGGTGCCACAAGTACTCCTTTTCTATTATATTGTTCAGTCACTAGATGGCACAGTGTGTAAAATATCTAGTTAAATGAACCTCAGCCACACCTAGCAGAGCATTAAAGGATGCTGGGCTAGATGGACCATTGGTCCAATAGTGTGGTTATTGTTATGTACTATTTTTAGTGTGCTAGCTCTCATTGAGCTAGCATGAATATGTCTACACAAGCTGGGACTCACACCTCTAGCTCCAAGTATAGACTTAGCCTCTGATGTGAGAAGATAACAAAAGCAAGAGTTGGCAACATATAATTAGTTTGAAAAAAAAAACCTCAAAAAAACTCTGTTATGGGCAGATCTATCACTCATAAGAGATATTCATCATAATCCTCAGGGGGGAAAAAAACCCTGGCTGTCTGGTAATATTAAAAAAGGGAAAGTAGCGAGCCTTCCTAATAACATTCAAGCAGCATTCACTTTGCAAATAGCCTGGTATCTTAATATGAACTGAACACACATGTAATGATTAAACCCAGGCTTTTACTCATATGGCTATATCAATTAAGATTTGATAATAGCAAGTCTGCATTTTGCATGCTTTTCTTTTTCTTTGTACTGTATCCCATAGAAGAGCAAACATGCAAGTCACCTTTAAATCTCAGCCTGCTTTACATAAATCCTGAGGAAGGGGTGGGGGTGAGAGTAAATTATCTCATTTTCCACTTGTCTGCTATAAGGTTCACAGAGCTAACTTATCTTGGTTTGCTAATGTCTGATGACAGTTTAATACAATGACCCCTATTCAAATAATGATTGACAAAGGTGATCTATTCTCCCCCCACCCTTTGCTAAGGGCTGAAGCTATCTGAGGGGGGAGGTGGGGAATAATTTCAGTTTAGTTCCCAGATGACTCATTGCAAAAAGAGTCCTTTTGTATGAAAGAATAGTGGGAAGCATTTTTCATTCTATCTGGGACTGGTTCGTCTTTTTCATTTGCAGCAGCATTAAGTACTGAAAAAGGTCATAAACTGCTACTTTGGATTTTTTCCCTTCTCTCACACTGTTTAAATGCTATACAGGAAACCTAGTGTCACCCGAAAGCCTTCTGAAAATGTAGTCATATTAAAAAAAATGCAGAAACTTAAAAACCTTACTTTTATGCTACATCCCTTTTCCTTTCTTTGTCTGCTTCTTGTCTGGTATAGCTCCTGATCCTGAAATCAGATCTCTTGCTGGCAGATTCTTGGTATGCAGGGCCCCCTTGGCTTCAGTGAAACTCTGCTTAGGGATGACTATAGGGACCCCTATTGCAGGATTTGGGCCTGAGACTGTAGGATCCAGATCCACCAAGGTATTTAGTTTCCTAATTTCCACTGAAATCAATGGAAGTTAGGAGCCTGAATACCTTTGCTGATCTGGGCCTAAATTGTTTTGGAGAAGAACTGTTTTTGTTTACGCATCTGTAAAGCAGTGCACATAGCAATGACGCTGTGTAAATACTACAGCTACTTGAACTTTTTTGAATGAGAAATTCCTTTAATTGAAAAATTGCCTTTTTTAAAAAAAACATGAAAAATTTACAAAAAAGTGTTTCTGAATTTCTTTTTTTAATTGAAAACTAGAACAGAAAATTCATTTTTTAGTGTTTGTTTTGCTGGTGTTTAGTTTTTTCTTTCAACCCTTTTTCTTGCCATTTCTTCTCCCTTTTCAGTAGTAAATTAGAAGAAAAGAAAGAAGAATAAAGCAACAGGGGAAAGGAAAAATGAAATATGAAAAAAATCAAGTTTTTTTTTTAAATGTGAAATGAAAGTGTGAAATTTTCAATTTCCCCCCCAAACACCTCTACTAAATAATAATTATTAGTAATCAAAATGATTACTAAAAAGGTATAAACTCAACCTCAATAAAATATAATTACAAATAGAACTGCAGGGTGAGGTAATATCTTTTATTAGAACAATTTCTGTTGGTGAGCGAGACAAGCTTTCGATCTTACACAGGGTATGCCTTGAAAACTCGTGATGAATGGGGGAAGTCCCGGAAGACTAGAAAAAGGCTAATGTAGTGCCAATCTTTAAAAAAGGGAAGAAGGAGGATCCTGGGAACTACAGGCCAGTCAGCCTCACTTCAGTCCCCGGAAAAATCATGGAGCAGGTCCTCAAAGAATCAATCCTGAAGCACTTAGAGGAGAGGAAAATGATCAGGAACAGTCAGCATGGATTCACCAAGGGAAGGTCATGCCTGACTAATCTAATTGCCTTCTATGATGAGATTACTGGTTCTGTGGATGAAGGGAAAGCAGTGGATGTATTGTTTCTTGACTTTAGCAAAGCTTTTGACACGGTCTCCCACAGTATTCTTGTCAGCAAGTTAAAGAAGTATGGGCTGGATGAATGCACTATAAGGTGGGTAGAAAGTTGTCTAGATTGTCGGGCTCAATGGGTAGTGATCAATGGCTCCATGTCTAGTTGGCAGCTGGTGTCAAGTGGAGTGCCCCAGGGGTCGGTCCTGGGGCCGGTTTTGTTCAATATCCTCATAAATGATCTGGAGGATGGTGTGGATTGCACTCTCAGCAAATTTGCGGATGATACTAAACTGGGAGGAGTGGTAGATACGCTGGAGGGCAGGAATAGGATACAGAGGGACCTAGACAAATTGGAGGATTGGGCCAAAAGAAATCTGATGGGGTTCAATAAGGATAAGTGCAGGGTCCTGCACTTAGGAGGGAAGAACCCAATGCATAGCTACAGACTAGGGACCAAATGGCTAGGCAGCAGTTCTGCGGAAAAGGACCTAGGGGTGACAGTGGGCGAGAAGCTGGATATGAGTCAGCAGTGTGCCCTTGTTGCCAAGAAGGCCAATGGCATTTTGGGATGTATAAGTAGGGGCATAGCGAGCAGATTGAGGGACGTGATCGTCCCCCTCTATTCGACATTGGTGAGGCCTCATCTGGAGTACTGTGTCCAGTTTTGGGCCCCACACTACAAGAAGGATGTGGATAAATTGGAAAGAGTCCAGTGAAGGGCAACAAAAATGATTAGGGGTCTGGAACACATGACTTATGAGGAGAGGCTGAGGGAACTGGGGATGCTTAGTCTTCAGAAGAGAAGAATGAGGGGGGATTTGGTAGCTGCTTTCAACTACCTGAAAGGGGGTTCCAAAGAGGATGGCTCTAGACTGTTCTCAGTGGTAGCAGATGACAGAACAAGGAGTAATGATCTCAAGTTGCAGTGGGGGAGATTTAGGTTGGATATTAGGAAAAACTTTTTCACTAGGAGGGTGGTGAAACACTGGAATGCGTTGCCTAGGGAGGTGGTGGAATCTCCTTCCTTAGAAGTTTTTAAGGTCAGGCTTGACAAAGCCCTGGCTGGGATGATTTAATTGGGGATTGGTCCTGCTTTTGAGCAGGGGGTTGGACTAGATGACCTCCTGAGGTCCCTTCCAACCCTGATATTCTATGATTCTATGATTCATAGCAAAGAGAAACTAGCTGCTGGCCTATGTCCTCCAACTCGGGCTCGTGGGGTTTGGGGTGCGGGGGGGGGGGGGGTGTTTCATTGCATTCTGGGTTTGGATGGAGCCTTAGCTCTGGGAACCTACCACCCTTCAGAATCCTAGAGCTCAGGCCCCAGCCTCAGCCTGGAAATCTACACAGCAATGAAACAGCCTCGTGAGCCCAAGTTGGCTGGCATGGGCCAGCCGCGGGATTTTTTTGCTGTGTAGACATACCCTGTATAAGCTCAAAAGCTTGTATGTCTTGCCAACAGAAGTTGGTCCAGTAAAAGATATGATCTCACCCACCTTGTCTCTCTCATATCCTGGGACCAGCACAGCAACAACATTACTGTGTAACTACAACTGCTCCCACTTTAATGCATCTGTGCATCACTCAAACCAATTTGTTATTGAGCTTAGTTAATGCCTTTGCCCTGATTTTCCAATATGTCATTTTGTATGGTTTTAAGAGCATGGTAAAATACAACTATATGCCCTATGTAAGAAGACCTGTGGCAATCCGGGTAGAGCTCTTTTTAGCATAGGAAGTGCGAAATAAGTTTTTTCTAGTGCACATACAATATTTACATGATATGAGCAGCTGGGGGAGTGGGTGTCTTCTCACTAGCTGAAATGTGGTTGCCCTGCATTTGAAAGTCAGCTTTTTTGCTCGTTTATAAATCCTCACTTTAGCAAGCACACATTCTTTTGAACTTTTCAAAATTTTATTAAATAAGTTTTTTCATACACACACACACACACTCTCTCTCTCTCTCTCTAAAATATTTGCATGTTTTAGGGTAAAAATGTCTTCATGGGAGATGCACTTGAAAGTCAAAAATTCAGATTTCAAAAATCTTGAGGAAATTGCCCAAGACTTTCATTTGAACTCTAGTGCCACAAAATGTCCTTGAAACCGGCCTCAATGCAAAACCTTTTTTCACCAAAAAATGCAGATTTGGGTCAATCAAAACAATTTACAAATTTGGGTCAGTTTTAGCTAGTCATTTTGGGAAAAGAAAACAAATCAGACATGTCAAAACAGTTTGTTTCCCTAACCCTTTTTTCGAAATGAAACATTTTGACTTTTCAGAAAGATACTTTTTTCTGATTTTCCTCAATTGCATTTTAAAAACTATTTCAAAACACTGACAAAACCTTAAAATTGAAACAAAATGTTTTATTTTGGGTTGGCTGAAATGCTTTATTTTATCTGAAGTGAATTTTTATTTTACTTTTTTTGTTTCATTGAAAAATTCAAAACATTTTCATTTTGGGTTGACCAAAACAGTTTATTTTCTGATTCTTTTTGATTTGGCCAGTGAACTAAAAAAAAATCAGTTATTTCACAGAGGTCTACCCGGGTGACATGTCCAGCTAGATCCCTCCTTTAACTGATCCTCTTTCCCCAGTCCCACCGATCATACTCTAGTGAATCACCTGCTACCACCACAACCCCTGAGAACTATTGTACGTGGAGCCATTGTAAGGCTGCTCTTACTTATGCCAGAATGATAATTAGGGATTTATGTGTAAAACAACAACACCACTTTACACAGGGCCCAGCAGGTGGAGGATATAGGTCATTTTAGCTAGACCTGTGGATTGGGGCCTGTGGGCCTGATCTGACTGCCATTAGATTCTTATTGACGTTTTCTCTTGATTTTAGTGAAAGTTGGATCATCCCCTTTATGCATTAGATATCACTGTAAGAAATGAAACTTTAATTTGTCACTGATACTATTCAAAAATAAATAGAAGGGAGAAAAAATATCTAGACCTTTGTAGGCTATATGAGAGGACACCTTGAAAAGGCACACTTACAAAGATACGTACAATCACACTGTATTGAATGTTTAGGTTACAAGCTCATTGGGGCAGGGACTTGTTTTTGTTCTGTGTTTCTACAGCACCTTCTACAATGGAGTCCTGGTCTGTGAATGGGGCTCCTAGGTGCTATGATAATACAAATAAATAATAATTAATAACAATGCCCAAAATGTTTGATGCAGATAGTGCCATAAATTGCCATTACTTAAGCAAAGCTCCTTTTGACCTCAGTACTAGATCTCTTTGTAGAGTGATAGTCATATACAGACTTAGAAGCCATATACTAGAAGTCCATAAGGTTTATTTGTTCTATCAAGTTTAGAAAGCTAGTATGACCCTCTCAGCCAGAAAGTGGTCTACATCCCTTTCTTTCCTCTTCAATTCACAAATACATCACAATTTTGTTAGTGAAGCTTTAATGTGTTCTTTATGCCTTTGAGATAATCTCTGGAGAGAAACCAAACCAATAGCGTCTACACCTCTAATAAGAAGTTTCCAGTATAACAAAGAATAATCAGGGCCAATAGTATAGGAACTCACAGAGGAAGAGCAATATCTTTTTGCAAAGAACTCCCATCAAAAATCTCTGGGGAAGGTACAACCTGCCTTATACAGAAAGAAAGCCAATTCCATTTCCCAAACTCACTGAAATATAAGAGGCTTAGTGGGGCATCTCAAAAGAGAGATAAAATCTAGAGATTAAAAAGTCATATGGCACATAAATCAAACGAACAGAAGGAGCTGAGAAAGAGTTTGTAAAGAGGTAATTTTTAGCATTCCCTGTAATTGGTTTGCTATAGTACTTATTCATTATCTGCTTTTTTAGTTATCACCATTTTTCTGGAACATGATGGATAATTGTACTTAGGAATTTGAAAGTAAAATGTGTCATTTGCAAAAAGGTTTCATTTTAACTCACTTTCACCATTATGCTTCTAAGCATCAGCATGGTAGAAAAAAGGCACCTGAAAAGCAAAGTGGCTTCCATGACCACATGCCTTATACTGGCATAAATCATGTAACCTTTGACTTCTGAAAGAAGGCTTGACACCCTCTACTAGATGTTATCCTCTGTTTCATTGTAATTCTGTGACAGTAACCTCAATCTGATAATATACAAATTGGAGAAGGTGACACTGTATGTTTAAGGATTAAAAATGAGGTTGCAAAAAACATTAATAGAATATGCTCATTATTTTTGACAGGATGTGGGAATAAATGCAGAAGAGAGTTACTAAACTTCAGCCTGATCAATTATGAATTGCTGAAACATGCACATCACACGTTTAATCAAGAATGGAGTCTCTTTTGGCGAGAGCAATCTACCATCTGATAGACATGGAATGCAATAGAGAATGTAACTCAGGAGACGGTACTTCCCAGCTTGATTCCAAAGAGGTATCTGCTCCTATGATACATTAAGATGATTGTCATATGTGGGTGTTAATAAGGAATTTAGCAGGGTAAATCCTGTGTCAGATTATGCTTTCCTGATCAAACAGTCACAAACTTCTGCACTGCCAATGATGGCAGCCTTCATTGCATATTAGTGCAATTTGCATGACAAAGAATCAAACTATTTAACTGTGATATTCAGCAGTCAATCCCCTTTTTCTCATTTACTGCTCTCAATGTGCTTGGCACTGTACAAAACACAAAATAGCAGGCAGTGCTTCTACAGGAGCTGGTAGGTTATTCTCCATCTGTTGACAGCCTGGGAGATGGAATGGACTGGGTTGGCTAACAATCATCTTCCCTGGCTTGACAGCCCAGAAACAAAGCTCTCAGCAAGAAAGAGGATGTGGCCTTAAGAGACAGAATTCAGTCCTCAACACTCCTCGTTGGGCCAGTGCGTTTACCTGATTTCTCTGTGCTAATTTTATGTGCACATTTTTAATAACCCTTTCAAAATGTAACAATAATAGATAGTGCTTTTTCATCCATAGATCTCAAATAATTTTATAAAGGAGGTCAGTATCATTATCCCCATTTTAAAGAGGGGGAAACTGAGGCGTGATATGACTTGGCCAACATGACCCAGCAGAGCTCAGATCTTCTGAGTCCCTTGCTAGTGCTTTAGCCATTAGGTAATACTGCCTTCCTTTTCAAACTGTAGGTCTTGGGATACAAAAATCAGTGGCATTGCTATATTGGAAGCTGTTTGTATAGTAGTGGCGTGTCATATATTGAGAAGGCACAGCATACTCACATAATCACTGTATAATGAAACAAATCTTGATCTCTTGCCCAATGTGGAAAAAAGCTTGGGATGTGCATCATCAACTCTTTGCAGATGAGATTTGAATGTATTTCCAAGCATTGGCGATTCACAGAGCTACACACTTTCTCTTGCTCTCCATTTACTAGAGATTGACAGGATAACCACCAATAAATTACTTGCCTATTCTTTTTTGTTCTTATAGGTAAGGTGTTTGACTCATTAATTCATAGTGTCGTTGACTGGCTTTTCATCACTGGGAGATGTATAACAGTGTTACACAGCATCCAGTAAAGAAGAGATCAAGGTTAGTTTTGGGTAATATCAAACAGTTACTCTAACATTGTCTGGCAGTAAACAGTCCTCTTACAGCAAATCAAAATAAGAATGTCTCAAGGTGCTATTTTCCAAGAGTGCTCATAAAATGAAAACATTGAGATAATTGTTTTGACTCATAATAGCCCACTCCTAACACTAAAATAGTATTATTCATCAGTATTTTTTTCTTTACTTTATTAAGGACCATGTGGTAAACGCTTTCCTCACAAAGGTGAGCAGTTACTCATCGAGTAGTGCCATTCACTCAACTGGGCCTAGGAACATAGGAATTGCCATATTAGATTAGACCCAAGGTCCATCAAATTCAGTATCCTGTCTCTAACTGTAGTCAGCTCCAGATGCTTCAGAGCAAGGTTTAAGAACCCTCACAGTAGGTAAATGTCGGGTAATAACCCCACCATGAAAATAGCATCCTAGTCCCTAATAGTTAGGCATTAGTTCAAACCATGAAATGGGAGTTAACTATTGTAACTCTGGATTTTCTTGTTAACTATATAAATGACCAATCTCTCTTTGAATCTTGCTATGATTGGCCCCAGCATAGGCACTGTCATAAATATAAAGGGAAGGGTAAACCCCTTTAAAATCCCTCCTGGGCAGAGGAAAACTCCTCTCACCTGTAAAGGGTTAAGAAGCTAAAGGTAACCTCGCTGGCACCTGACCAAAATGACCAATGAGGAGAAAAGATACTTTCAAAAGCTGGGAGGAGGGAGAGAAACAAAGGGTCTGTGTGTCTGTCTTTATGCTGCCTTTGCCGGGGATAGATCAGGAATGGAGTCTTAGAACTTTTAGTAAGTAATCTAGCTAGGTACGTGTTAGATTATGATTTCTTTAAATGGCTGAGAAAAGAATTGTGCTGAATAAAATAACTATTTCTGTCTGTGTATTTTTTTTGTAACTTAAGTTTGCCCAGAGGGATTCTCTATGTTTTGAATCTAATTACCCTGTAAGGTATCTACTATGCTGATTTTACAGAGGGGATTTCTTTACTTCTATTTACTCCTATTTCTATTAAAAGTCTTCTTGTAAGAAAACTGAATGCTTTTTCATTGTTCTCAGATCCAAGGGTTTGGGTCTGTGGTCACCTATGCAAATTGGTGAGGCTTTTTATCCAACATTTCCCAGGAAAGTGAGGGGGGGTGCAAGTGTTGGGAGGATTGTTCATTGTTCTTCAGATCCAAGGGTCTGGGTCTGTAGTCACCTAGGCAAATTGGTGAGGCTTTTTACCAAACCTTGTCCAGGAAGTGGGGTGCAAGGTTTTGGGAAGTATTTGGGGGGAAAGACGTTTACAAACAGCTCTTCCCCAGTAACCAGTATTTGTTTGGTGGTGGTAGCGGCCAATTCAAGGACAAAGGGTGGAATATTTTGTACCTTGGGGAACTTTTTGACCTAAGCTGGTAAAGATAAGCTTAGGCGATTTTCATGCAGGTCCTCACATCTGTACCCTAGCGTTCAGAGTGGGGGAGGAACCTTGACAGGCACTGATTCCATAGGTGCTCTAGGGCTAGAGCACCCACGGAAAAAAATTAGCAGGTGCTTAGCATCCACTGGCGGTCAGCTCCTCCCCACCCTCCAGAACCTCCTGTCCACTGGAAGCCCCGCCGATCAACTCCTCCCCACCTCCCAGCGCCTCCTGGCCACCACGATCAGCTGTTCTGTGGCATGCAGAAAGCGCTGGGAGGGAGTGGGAGGATTGGGAACAGGGTGTGCTTGCTGGAGGGGGCAGAAAGAGGCAGGGAAGAGGTGGGGTTGGGGTGGAGTGGGGGCAGGAAGAGGTGAGGCGGGGATGGAGGGTTGGAGGAAGGGGTGGAGTGGGGCAGAGCCAGAGGGTGGGAAGAAAGGTGGCAGGGAAGCTTGGGGGAAGAGGTGGAGTAGGGGGTGGGCCTGGGGTTGAGCGGGGCTTGAGCACCTCAGAGCAAAGGAAAAAGCTAGTGTCTATGGGCCCCAGTGACCTCATGTGGCAGTGGGTTCCACAGTCTAATTATGTGTGTTGTGAAAAAGTATTTCCTTTTTTTTTTTCAGTTTGGACCTTGGAAGAATAATGGCTTACCAGTGTGCATACGGGCTTCACAGTCTAGCACTAAGTGCCATATTCTAATCTTTCTACTAGCTGTTAGTCAAAATATTGGAAGACAAGATTAGAGTGCATCACAACAGTGGCATCCCCTCTGAACATAATAAACATTTCATTTTCACTAGGGATGTCATAGGATTTGCTGTCTCCAAACATGAGAATAACCAACCTGGGGCATCCAATTTTTTTCTGGTTTTCCAAATGCTGCTAAAATAGCAAGATTATTTCTAGGTACATTAAATCTCTAATAATTATTATTATATATTGCACTATCACCTAGGGGGGTCAGCTGAGATCAGTGCCCTAATGTTCAAGGCACTGTACAAACATAATGAGAGACTATCCCGACAGAGCATCTTGCCTACATTGAATAGAGGCACGAAAATTGTTCAAGGTCATATAGTGGGTTAGAAACCAAACTGAGACTAGAACCCAGCTTCCCAGTCTGATACCCTATCTTCTGAACCAGGCTGTCTCCCACTAGAATGGATAACATTCTTGGAGAATGCAGTCAGTCATTCACTCAGCCACCCCCTCTGCCACTACACATGTATATCTGGGAGGGTTAAATGCCTCTATTATCCTTTTCTGTTTTGGGATTCAGCTTTGGAACTGAGCTGCTCCCTTTTGCACCAGTGCTAAGCTTAGTCCTTTGTCTGGAGAAGGATTGTTTTTCCTAGAGGCAGAGGATTAGCCATCAGTATTACAGAGTAGTACAAAAGAGGAAGATTAGGTTGCAAAGAGTTTTTCATTTTTGACACACTTGGAGTGAGGTGCTGAGAACTGCTGGTGCTTGGTGGTGTAAAGTCACTTGATCTGGCTTGTAACTCACAGAGTTTGCAGTATTACGTTGAAGAACATCCCATCGCAATCCTTTGTTGTTTGTCTCCTTTCCATCTAATTGACATCCCCTGCACAGGATGTGTGATTTCCAACTACATTTGAAAAGTTCTTTGACTATTTATATAATAACAACAATCCCTTTCCAATTATCAAGACCGTCCAATTATATTAGTTTTCATTTTATTTTCTATGATTTCTCTGTACAGATCCATATTATATTTCTCTTCAAATTTTCCAGATTACATTATGATATTCAGAAACAAGACGGGTGAATATTGGACCAGCTTCTGTTGGTGAGAGAAACTTTTGAGCCACACAGAGCTCTTCTTCAGGTCTTGGAAATTAACTCAAAGCATCCCTGCTAAATTACAAGATTTGAACAGAATGTTTGGTATAAGTAGTTAAAACATATTTAAAGGGACCAGTCAAGGTGAAGTGGCCCATCAACACCCCTCCAGTCATAGGGAAGAAAGGAGGCAGTTGGAGGAGGGTTGTTAGTGGGTTACAGATTATTGTAATAAGTAATAAATACAGTGTCTCTGTTCAGTCCGAGATTTTTAGTGTCTAGAAAAGTTATAAATTTAAGCTCCCAGACTCATCTTTGAAAGTGTTGTGCAGGTTTCCTTTGAGGATGAGGACTGATATAGAGTGATCACATTGTGAAAAGTGTTCACTCACAGATATCAGATTTCAGAGTAGTTAGTCTGTATCCGCAATACAGAACAAGAGTACTTGTGGCACCTTAGAGACTAACAAATTCTTTTATCATTTTCCTATGGGAGTTCATTTGAGAGTATAGTGATTTCCTGGTTTTGCCCATATCCTCCCTATGACTGGAAGACTGTTAATGGGCTATTTCACCTTGAATGGTCCCTTGAAATACGTTTTAACTACTTATGCTAAACAATCCATTCAATTTTTTTTAAGCAGTGACAGTTTGAGTTAGTTTCCCAGACCTGATGAAGAGCTCTGTGTAAGCTCGAAAGTTTGTCTCTTCCACCAACAGAAGTTGGTCCATTAAAAGATGTTACCTCACCCACTTTCTCTCTCTAATATTCTGGGACCAACATGGCTACAACAATATTATCATATTCAGGAAGCTATGGAGATCATCTTTTTTTTTTTAAGACCTATTTAGATATCTCTACCATACCATTCCCAATGCAGGATTGTTCCCAAAACTATAATTTCTATGGCATTTTCAGTCTATTTTAAAATATCTTAATCAATTGAAATTTTACATTTATAAGTCATATGCTGGTTTGTGGTTGGTGATACATGGTATGATTTCTTATCTTTTGGGAGTAAAATCTGACTGAGTTCAGTTCCCTCTCTAAGGAGACAACATGAAGAAATTATGCTATAGATCGTGGTCAGGAAGGTCAAGAAAATCCCTCTCTGATGAGGTGAATATCCTGTTGGGCTGTGATAGATGGGATTATTCTCTGACAAGCTCCAAAAATCCTATCAACCAGCATCCCTAAGAATATGAGAGTATTCTACCGTGAAATTCTCATGTGTGTGCACTAGTGCGGGGGTGAGAAACTTGGATGTGTGTGACTGAGGAATAAAAATAAGTCTCAGCTCTTCTAATTGTACATTTTACAATAAGTATCCAAAATCTGTTTTTTAAACAGAATAGATTTCCCCAGATTTACTTAACTTCAAAACCATAACTACATACCTGCCAATCTGCTTCATTAGACAGAGCCCTGCTCCAAGTTAAAGGAGCATGGGATTTCTTCGCCTCCCATTTATTACTCCTAAATATCTATTTAGCTGGGTCTCTGCAAAATGTCAGTGTTTTAGGGGCTTAAGACAATCTCATTAATTCTATTTCTTTTTTTTCCTCCCCTTTTCATTTTTTCCCTCAAAGGAAGCCTCTGTCATTTACTTTTAACGTTCCAATCAGACCTCTGCTATCTTCATTTCCTGTCCAGCAGGGCCCATCTTTAACGATAGGAAACACAGGCAAGGGCCTTTACAAATTGGGGGAGTCTTGGGATATTTTCCTCCTTGCAGAGGGATTAGAGGGAGAGGAAATTCACAGTCAAAACTATTCCACTTCAGAAACTTGCATCACTGAAAATGTTATGGCGGACCCAGACTTAACCTATATCTGCACTGTGGTGAATCAGCACTTTATAAGGAGTGTATACCAGTCTACATGAGTTTTTTGTATATTCATAGCTATATATGCATACATATACAAATGTATAAATACAATGATATTGTGACAAAGTTCCTCCTCTACCTTGCTATGTCCTGAGCTTATTGGCAGATTTGCTTGCCTCAGAGATTCACAGCAGCCTTCAGTTTGACCACTTTCATGGCTCAAATCTGCTGTTCACCCAGATAACCTCATCACTGGCCAGCATGGGGAAAAAGAGAAGAACAACCCCCACAGTCTCTGCTGATCCACAATGTAGGTCGGGGAACAGCCTAGAGACCTCCCCTCTGGTGGAACCCACAGTCCAGGTCAACACCTCCTGTGTCTGATCGGGAGTTGGGAGGTTTGGGGGAACCTGGGCCCACCCTCTACTCTGGATTCCAGCCCAGGGCCATGTGGATTGCAGCTGTCTAGCATGCCTTCTGTAATAGCTGCATGACAGCTACAACTCCCTGGGCTACTTCCCCATGGCTTCCTCCCAACACCTTCTTTATCCTCTCCACAGGACCTTCCTTGTGGTGTCTGATAACACTTGTACACCTCAGTCCTCCAGCAGCACATCCTCTCACTCCCAACTCCTTACATATCCCCCTACTAATTGATGGTAGGTCCTTTTTAAACCAGGTGTCCTGATTAGCCTGCCTGCCATAATTGATTCTAGAAAGTTCTCAATTGGCTCCAGGTGTCTTGATTAGCTTGCCTGTCTTAATTGGTTGTAGCAGGTTCCTGATTGCTCTAGTGCAGCCCTGGCCACTCAGAGAACAGAAACCTGTTCAGCCAGTGGATCTCCCTTTGACTCCTCTGCTGAACCCGACTGGCCTGGAGAGAGGAGGGAGACTGCTGCTCCTGGGCCTTGGGCCCTTGCTGCTGCCGCCACTGCCCCTGATCCAGCTGCTCCCCTCCCCTGGCCGGGCCGGACACCATCTCCCCTACCTGGTTGCTGGCCAGGTGCTGGACCCCCCCCCCCGCACCCTTGGGTGCTGCTGCTACTGTTCCAACTACAGCCCCTTGGGGGGGGGGGGAGGCTGCTGGCCTGCTCCCCAGAGGGACCCCTACCCCAGCCGTTGCTGCTACGGACACCACCATCAACACCACCTGTGAGGGGTCCTCTCTGCCTGCCTGGCCACCGGACTGCTGCCTGGAGCTGCTGCTGCCTGAGAGCTGCCGGACCCTGAAAGAGGAGGGGACGAGGCCATCTGCTGCTGGGGGAGCGCACACGGACTCTGTAGACCACTGTGGAGGGGACCAGAAAGCTGAGTAACTTTCTGACTGTGCTCTTGTGGTGGGGGTTTTGACTGTGTTTGCAGGGACACAGGGGGTGTGGCATGGAGCCTGCCCCCTAGTCCATCAGTGTGTCCAACCCCGCCCCCCCACCACCACCGTCGGCGCTGCCCCCTCCACCACCCCTGGTGGACGCTCACCATATGCCTCAAGCTCCTGCTTCTGGGACTCTGCTGCTTGCTGGGCCTGCTGCACCTTTCACCACCTTTGGGGTCTGCAGCAGCAGCCAGCCTGCACTGACTCTTTCGCAAGTGCACATGGGCGCACATGCCCCCAGCCCCATCCTGGACTGACCCCCTTTAGCAAGCCCCCAGCTTTGTCCCTGGCTCCCTGCCCCATTTTCCCCTTGCAGCCTTTCTGCCCTCCCCAGCACCTCGCTGGCTTCAGTTTGTTTGCCTGCCCCGTCCTTCCCCCTCTGCAGCCTTTGCTTGTTTGCCCTGCCCTTGCCTCTGAAGTCAGCCCCTAGGTTCCCTGTCCTGCCTCCAGCCTGGTTCTCCCCCCTCCCCATGTGATAGCCCTGCCCCGATTGGCCCCTTATTCAGTGCGCCCATGCTCCCTCCCATGCGCTTGTGCCCTTCCCCAGTTTGAGTTTGCCCTGATCTCACTGCACTCCCCGAATGTTATGACCCCCCTCCCCTAGTGCAGCTAGAGGAGCCGGTTTTCTACCCTGAGTCGGTGACTGTCCCCCACAAGCCCTCGAAAGCCCCCCTCTCCAGCCCATCCCCTTTGGCGCCCTCCTCCCCTGCCTGCAGCCTAGCGGGGAGGAGTGGTTGACCTGCCTCCCTCTTCCCCTTCTCTTTCTGGTGTCCTTCCCTCCCTCCCTCCCTGCTCATTATGGCGGGGGATATGACGGGTGGGGCCCCTCCAACAGCCCTAGTTACCCCTACCCCGCCTGCCCCTCCGTCACCCCCCCAAGCCTCTACCTCAGCCGCCGCTGCCAAACCACCTGTCACCACCCCCGCTGGGGCGCCGGCAGTGGCGGGCACCGGGGTGACCTCCATTGCTGCCACGTCCCTCCCCCCCCTTAGATTCTTGGGGAGTCCCCCCAGCCGGCGGGAAGGGCCAGGGTAGGAAGAAGGGGAAGGGCCCTGCTAAAAAGTCCAGGCTCTCCATGGCAGGGACTGCCCTCACTGCCACGGCCCCGCCACCGGCCGCAGCCTCCCACCCCGCTGCTCCTTCCACCAGCTCTGCGGGTGTCCCTCCCCCGGCCCCCAGGGTGTACGCCCAGGTGGTGGCAGCCCCTCCGCCTACTGTTATGTCATCTCTCCCACCCGCCATCTCCACTACCAGCTATAGCGGCCGGGGCTCCTTTCCCACCATGACCAGGAAGCACGGCGTCCGTTGCCTCCTGGTGCCCGCCTCGCCCCACGTGGAGACGTATGTGCGGGTGTTGGTGAGGGCGGTGGGGCCCACGACCCATTGTGGCAGCCTCCAAAATGTACGGGAAAGTGGTCTTCTTTCTGGCATCGGAGGCCGCCGCCCAGGAGGCGGTGGAGAAGGGCCTGGCAGTGTGGGGCATGTTCGTCCTCCTCGAGCTGCTGGATGACCTGGGCGTCCGCCTGGTCCTGACTTCCGTCCCTTCCTTCCTTCCCAATGCCACCCTGTTACCTGCTCTCTCTACCCTGGGGAAGCCCATCTCTGTTTTGAGCCCTCTCTCCCTGGGCTGCAAGGACCCCACCCTCTGTCATGTCCTCTCATTCCGCCAGCAAGTGCAGCTGCAACTGCCGCCGGCGGCGCGTGATGGAGAGGCACTTGAGGGGTCCTTTTTGATCCCCTACCAGGGGGCCCACTACCGGGTGCATTATTCCACGGGCGATTAATGGCCCGGTGCTACATCTGCCGGGCGATGGGACAAGTCCGGAGGGACTGCCCCTTGGCCCGGCAAGGAGAGGCATCCGGGACCCCTGAGCCCTGGCAGGGCGCTGGCCCCGTCATCGCCGGCGCCCCTGGCTGCCCGGTGCCCAAAGCCGCCCCTCCTCCCCCTCAGTCCATCACTGCTCCCGCTCGGGCCCGAGGGGCGCTCCCCCCAGCACGCCCAGACGAGCGGGAGAGCCCCGCCTCTGCTGCCTGCAATTCGGTGGGGCCCCCAGAGGAGGGTGCGGCAGGGATGCCACCAAGCGTGGGACAGGGCCCGCCCCAGGAAGACTCTTCCCTCCCTTATTCTGCCCCACCACTGCCTTCCATGGTCCCTGAGCCATCATCCTTGCCCCCTGACCTGACCCCTGTTAGCCAGCCCCCCGATGATGCCATGGAGGGCTGGGCCCTAGTCCAGGGGAAGCGGGGCAAACAGAAGGCTCGAGCTCTACCCCTTTCTACCGATGCGGAAGCCCCCCGGAAGACCAGAAGGGGGGGCGCCGATGCCGAGCCCTCTGCCTTGCCCGCGGGTGCACACCATCCCCTGGTGCCGACTGGGGAAAACGTGGCAGCACGGGAGGGCAGTACCGTCCCTCCCTTAGAGTCCCTTCCCTCAAAGGACCCCGATGGAGCCCCCTCTGCCCCGTTACCATCCGCAACCCCTGTGAGCCTCGGGGCGAGTGTCGCTCCGGGCACTAGCGGGGAGACCTCCGGGGTGGTGGAAGGAGAGCTCCCCTCCATATACGAGGAGATCGAGGCCCTGGGTCTGACCCCAGTCACCCAGGGGGAGGACGACCCTCTGCTAGCGGGCCTCGATCTGAGTGACCTCACCTTGGCCCCGCCTGTCCCATGTCCCCTTCCCCTAACTGCCACCTTTGCTCCCACCTCTGAGGGTTCCCAGCGCTCCTCCATCTGCCCGGCCGTGGGAGGCACCCTGCGGTTAGCTGCCGAACCCACTGAGGCGACCGCTGGTGCACTGCGGCTGAATGGACCCGAGCCCCACGGGTTGCCCCTCGAAGGCATGGGGCGACTGACCTCCTTCCCGGGTGGGGACCCCACTGACGGTGCTGTGGCAACTATGCCGGCCGTGGTGCCAGAGCCCGGCATCACGGAGGGCCCCCTTCCCCACCCCCATCTCTCAGAGCCTGATTGAGAGGGGCCATCTTCCAACGGCTTGGCTCCTGGGGCCCAGGATCCTACCTATGCCCCTCTCCCTGGCTCTGCACCCAACCCCTGCCTTGCTCTTATTCTGAATCCCCCCCCTGCCCCTGATGTCAACCCCACCCCTGTTCCCCCCCACCTCCCGTGTTGTCACTGCCACCCCTGGGGCCGTCATCTCCTCACTCCTAGAGGATAGCCCCAGGGAGCTGCTTCTGTTTTCCCTAGTCCCGACTCGCTAGGGGCTGCTACCTTCCCTCCGCCGCCCCCACTCGAGCCAGGGGTTGAGGGGGGTCGCGTGGCGCCAGTCCATCAGGCGCCACGTCGGGGGTCTGCCCCTTGCCTGCCCATTTTGGTGGGCCACGGGGCTGTGTCAGTAGTCCCTCCGGAGGACAGCCGGGGGCTAGTGGCCCCGGCCCCCCATGCGCTGCGGGAGGAGCTGCAGGAGTTCCTTGAGGACGTCCGGGGCTCCCGTAATAAGGTGCAGCTCGCCCTGCAGCAATAGGGGGATTTCCATCTCATCCTCTGGGCCATGAGGGCCCTCATGGGGGAGGGTAAAAGGACCGGGAAGCAGGCTGCCGCGACTTACCAGTGGGTCCGCCTCTTCCGTGACTCCCTAGAATCATAGAATATCAGGGTTGGAAGGGACCCCTGAAGGTCATCTAGTCCAACCCCCTGCTCAAAGCAGGACCAATTCCCAATTAAATCATCCCAGCCAGGGCTTTGTCAAGCCTGACCTTAAAAACCTCTAAGGAAGGAGATTCTACCACCTCCCTAGGTAACGCATTCCAGTGTTTCACCACCCTCTTAGTGAAAAAGTTTTTCCTAATATCCAATCTAAACCTCCCCCACTGCAACTTGAGATCATTACTCCTCGTTCTGTCATCTGCTACCATTGAGAACAGTCTAGAGCCATCCTCTTTGGAACCCCCTTTCAGGTAGTTGAAAGCAGCTATCAAATCCCCCCTCATTCTTCTCTTCTGCAGGCTAAACAATCCCAGCTCCCTCAGCCTCTCCTCATAAGTCATGTGTTCTAGACCCCTAATCATTTTTGTTGCCCTTCGCTGGACCCTCTCCCATTTATCCACATCCTTCTTGTAGTGTGGGGCCCAAAACTGGACACAGTACTCCAGATGAGGCCTCACCAATGTCGAATAGAGGGGAACGATCACGTCCCTCAATCTGCTCGCTATGCCCCTACTTATACATCCCAAAATGCCATTGGCCTTCTTGGCAACAAGGGCACACGGCTGACTCATATCCAGCTTCTCGCCCACTGTCACCCCTAGGTCCTTTTCCGCAGAACTGCTGCCTAGCCATTCGGTCCCTAGTCTGTAGCGGTGCATTGGATTCTTCCCTCCTAAGTGCAGGACCCTGCACTTATTGAACCTCATCAGATTTCTTTTGGCCCAATCCTCCAATTTGTCTAGGTCCCTCTGTATCCTATCCCTCCCCTCCAGCGTATCTACCACTCCTCCCAGTTTAGTATCATCTGCAAATTTGCTAAGAGTGCAATCCACACCATCTTCCAGATCATTTATGAAAATATTGAACAAAACCGGCCCCAGGACCGACCCTTGGGGCACTCCACTTGATACCGGCTGCCAACTAGACATGGAGCCATTGATCACTACCCATTGAGCCCGACAATCTAGCCAGCTTTCTACCCACCTTATAGTGCATTCATCCAGCCCATACTTCCTTAACTTGCTGACAAGAATACCGTGGGAGACAGTGTCAAAAGCTTTGCTAAAGTCAAGAAACAATACATCCACTGCTTTCCCTTCATCCACAGAACCAGTAATCTCATCATATAAGGCGATTAGATTAGTCAGGCATGATTACCCCTAATTACCTACGGGGTAGGTCACGGATTGTTGCACGGCCCGTTGGGAACCGCGAGCGTCCCTGCCCGTGAGGATCCCCCCCAGCCCTCCTCATGGAACCTCTTACCATCATCACGTTAAACACCCGGGGCTGTAGGATGGGTCTCCGCAGGTGCCAGGTGCTCTCCTTCCTTCAGGAGGGGGGGTACTCTGTGATTTTTTCCTGCAGGAGACCCATACGGATCCGGCTGCCGAAGCTAGCTGGCGGCTGGAATGGGGGGCAGGGTCTACTTTAGCCATCTCACAGTTCGTACGGCTGGAGTGGCGACCCTGTTCTCCCCCGACCTATGGCCCAAGGTGCTGGGGGTTGCCGAGGCTGTGCCGGGCCGCCTGCTGCACCTCTGGGTCCATTTGGAGGGGCTTGTGGTCAATCTTGTCAACATCTATGCCCCGACATTGGGCGCGGAGCAGCTACGCTCCTTTCAGCAGGCATCCATCTTCCTCGGTACTTTGGATCCTCACGAGTGCCTGGTCCTGGGCGGGGACTTCAATACAACCCTCGAGGAGCAGGACCGCTCGGGGACTGAGTAGTGCCCGGCCGCCGTGGACGTCTTCCGGGAGATAGTCGACCATCACTCCCTGGTGGACGTCTGGCATGACCACCACCCGGACGATGCCTCGACGTTCACCTTTGTCCAGGTGGAGGCCCATCGGTCACGCTACTCCCGGTTGGACAGCATCTATTTATCACGTTTCCATCTTTCAGAGGCCCACTCCTCCAGCATCCGGCCGGCCCCATTCTCCGATCATCACCTGGCCACCGTGACGGTCTCTCTCTGGCCGAGTTCTCGGAAGCCCTCCTCCACATGCCCACCAATAAATCTCCAGGCATGGACGGGCTGACCGTGGAGTTCTACCGCATGTTCTGGGACATCCTCGGCCCAGACTTAGTTACCGTCTGGGCCGAGTCTTTGCAGAGCGGGGTCCTCTCTCTTTCGTGCAGGCGAGCCGTGCTCGCCTTATTGCCAAAGAAGGGGGACCTCCGTGATTTACGAAATTGGCGTCCCGTCTCGCTCCTCAGCATGGACTACAAGGTCATAGCGAAAGCCATCTCGCTGTGGCTAGGGTCCGTGCTGACGGACGTGATCCACCCAGACCAGACCTACACCATCCCGGGCCGCACCATCTTCGACAACCTATATCTGGTCCGGGACCTTTTGGACCTCGGGTGTAGGGACGGTCTGTCATTCTGCCTCCTGTCCCTGGATCAGGAGAAGGCGTTCAACAGGGTGGATCACGGGTATCTCCTGGGCACTCTGCAAGCGTTTGGCTTGGGTCCCCAGTTTGTGGGTTTTCTCCAGGTGCTGTACATCTCCGCAGAATGTCTGGTCAGGCTCAACCGGACCCTGACCGAACCGGTCAGCTTTGGGTGAGGAGTACGGCAGGGGTGCCCCCTCTTGGGCCAGCTGTACGCTCTGGGGATCGAGCCCTTCCTCTGTCTCCTCCGCAGGGGGTTGATGCTGCGGTAGCCAGAGCTGCAGCTGGTCCTGTCGGCATACGCCGACGATGTACTCCTCATGGTCCAGGACCCGGGCGACTTGGCGCGGGTGGAGGCTTGCCAGGCTGTGTACTCGGCAGCCTCCTCCGCCCGGGTCAAGAGCTCTGGCTTGGTGGTAGGGGACTGGCGGCAGGCGAGCTCCCTCCCACCTGCACTTCAAGCCATCCGGTGGAGCGCGGGTCCGCTGCTCTATCTCGGCGTTTACTTTTCTGCCACGCATCCGTCTCCGCCGGAGAACTGGCACGGTTTAGAGGGCGGGACGGTAGAGCAGCTCCGGAGATAGACAGGACTGCTCCGGTGTCTGTCCTTTCGAGGGTGGGCATTGGTGCTCAATCAACTAGTCTTGTCCATGCTCTGGTACCGGCTCAACACCCTGGTTCCGGCCCCGGATTTCCTGGCCAACCTCCGGAAATTGATTCTGGAGTTCTTCTGGTCAGGACTGCCCTGGGTCACTGCAGGGGTTCTCCATCAGGCCCTGCCCTCCCTCCTCCAGGGGCAGAAGTGTCTCCGCACTCAGGTCCATGTCTTCCGCCTCCAGGCCCTGCAGAGGCTCCTTTATGGTGCAGGTAGTCCGGCGTGGAGCATATTGGCGCACGCCTTCCTGCGCCGCCTCCGAGGGCTTCGATATGACCGGCAGCTCCTTTATCTCCATCCAAGGGGTTTTCCGCGAGACCTCTCTGGGCTGCCGGTCTTCTACCAGGACCTTCTCCGGACCTGGAAACTGTTTGCAGCGACCAGATCCGTGGCGGCCTCCGTGGGGGAAGATCTCCTCACGGAGCCCCTGCTACACAACCCCCACTTCTGTGTGCAGGTGGCCGAGTCCCCCTCGGTGCGCCAGAGGTTGGTCCTGGCAGAAGTCACCAGAGTCGGAGACTTCCTGAACTATGACCGGGGAGACTGGCTGAATCCCCTGATGCTCGCTCAGCACATGGGGCTCTCCAGGCCTCGTACTACCCTGCGCGTACTTCAGGAGGTGAGGGCCGCTTTGCCGCCTGCTGCTTGGGTTTACCTCAACCGGGCCTGCGAGAGGGCGTGCCCCGCCCACCCTCCACCCCAGGCCCTCCGGACCTTTTCATCGGGCCCCTGCCCTGTGGACCCAACCGACCCCCCCGCCCCGGCTCCAGACCGCGCCAAAACAACATCTCTGCACACTCGTGCTCCACACCCTTCGTGTCCTCACCCTTGCGTCCCACCCTGACACAAAGTGGTGGGACCTCCTGCCACCTCTAGAGGGTGAGGAGCCCCGGTGGGCCAGCCTCTATTCCACCTTAGTCCCGAGGCCCACCAGGGATATCAGTTGGCGGCTCCTTCACGGGGCCGTGAGCACGGGCGTGTACTTGGCGCGGTTCACCCCAATTCCGGACACCTGCCCCTTTTGCGGCGTGAGGGAAACCCTGGCGCACGTCTATCTGGAGCGCGCCAGGTTGCAGCCCCTATTCCGGCTCCTCACCAATATTTTGTTAAGGTTTTGGTTGCACTTTTCTCCTCACCTTCTTATCTACGCACTCCCTGTCCGTGGCCCCACTAAGTCGCAGGACCTCCTGGTCAACCTCCTCCTGGCCCTGGCTAAAGTGGCCATCTATAAAACCAGGGTGAGGAGGTTGGCCGATGGAGTCTCCTGCGACTGTGGGGCCTATTTCCGATCCTCTGTCCGTTCACGCCTCCGGGCAGAGTTCCTCTGGGCGGCATCCACTGACTCCCTTGACGCCTTTATCGCTGCCAAAAGTAACATTTCAAATTTCTGAACAACTTCAAACACCTAAAGCAATCTTCCAGTGAAATGTTTCCTTCTTTCATGCCAAGTGTGGAATTGTACCCTGTGATGGGGCATAGAGGCCCTACAGTGGCAAAGAGGCAGTTAATGAGGGCCTGTGAGACCAGCTGGCTCCATCCACAGCAGATGTTAGGTGTGGAGAAAGGAGTTAAGTAGAAAAAGATCTGGTTCAGTTGGTGGCTGACCAGAAGATGAGCAGAGCTCTGTTCCTTCCCCATGACAGAAGCCTGGTTACAGCTAGAAGTCTGAAAAAAGTTTGCTGGTTGGATAAGCCATGCGGTGAGTGGGATGACTGGGCCAGGAGACAGACCAAAGGACTGGTTGTTTGAAGACAGGTCCTGAATTGAAAGGTAGGATCCCAATGAAGACTCATTAGCTGACCCTATTTTGAGTTCTTGGTTTTCTCTTATGTTTGGAATTGAATACCTTAGAAGGGGTGGGACTCAGGAGTGTCTTAGCTGGAGGGCAAAAGCATTGGATTCTGTGAGAGGCAGTGACCAACCATTGGAGACCCTGAGGCAAGGTGAGTAGGGCAACGTTGGGCCACCAGGAATCACCATGGAGGCAAGCTCTGTAACACATCCCTAAAATTAGGATGGTTGGATGTGCAGACTTAGATTAGGGATAGGTTAAGTTACAGTATATTGTGACCCAGAAAGGTAGAGATGGGAACTTTATGTAGTTGGACTAGGGAGACTCCCAGCTTTCCAGTGCAATACACAGCACTTGCTCCTATCTCCAATAGGTCTTGAGATAACAGACCTTAAAATTGTGATTATATAAAGAAATAGCTATTTTATGTCACTCTTAGAAGTTTCTAAAATGTATTAATTATAAGAATTTTCATTTTTGTTTTCCCTGTGACTTCTGTACAGTTGCACTTATGGTACTACCGTAGCTTGCCTTTACAGGTATAGTGTTATGAAAATTAGTACCAGTTAAGTTTTTAAAAAACGTTTCTGAAATAGGTTTGTGTTTTATTTATTTAGTTATTTATTTTGTAAAATATGTGGCATTCCCAGAGGATGTGTTGGTGTGGTGTTGATTAAATGGTTTCTTAGCTTGAATTTGAAATAACCTGTGTAACTCCTAAGTGACTGCATAAAGTCACAAGTGAGGTATAGAGACATCTCCAAGTGAATGTGAATAAACCTTTATGCTACACCATAATATAATCCCATTATATAACTTAAGTAGGTTAAACTGTATTGATATGTTATACTTAATCTAAATTCTAGCAGAAGAGGTAGTATCAACTAAGGATGCAAAAAAATTGTTTGCTACAAATGCAGATGCATGTTTATATCTTGTCATACTGTAGGTAACATTATTTGTGTCCGTGAAACAGCACATGAAATTCTTTTATACAAAAAGTACACAGTAAATGGTACTTATAGACCATTCTAGAGTTATTGGGCCACTTCCTTAGGTTGCGTAAGTTGGCATGGCTCAGTTGAGCTCCTCTGCTCTACACCACCTAAGGAACTGGTTGTAAGTGTACAAAAAAGAAATAGTCCACATGTTAGCAAATGTTAACTATCTAGTTTTGCAGCTAAGTTAACTTCTTTATAGTTATTTGCATCCTTGAATTGAATTTAAGAAAGGCTGTACTGTTGGTTGAAAAGAAAATGTGTAGCACATGGATGTTAGCTCAGGCTAAGGCTGTACCATTTACACACAGTCCTGCACTGGGGACCTGATGCAAAACTCACTGAAGTCATTGGGAGTCTTTCCATTGAGTTAATGAGCTTTGGATCAGGACCTGGGATGGGTGTAGAACTACAGGAGAAGCACCAAAGACAGTCTGACTTTAAAAAGCAGGATGCTTCCCAGAACTTGCTGTTGCATAGGGGAACATGCAAAACACTGCACCTCTTCAGGGTGGCAATGCACTTCCTGCCTCCTCCGCTGTAAGCGGTTGGAGTTTTTCTCAAAGGCTCATGAAATGCTCTGAAGCCATGATGATCATGGCCAATATCCCTGCTCTCTATCCCCAAATCTCCAACGCATCTGTCATTGCCCCTGTTGGGGCAAAAAGCTGCTTGGTGGGGCAGCTGGGGAGAGGGTAAAAAAAAATTCATGGCCTCCCTGCCTCCCCACATATCTCCAAGAATCTGTGGCAGCTCCTGCCACTACATCTTTAAAGAAGAGTAATGTGACAGATGGTAGTACCATTATTTTACTACCGGAAGGAGCTCAGTTACTATGGTGATGAGGATGCTAAAAGAACCTGTCTAGAACAGAATTTATCAAATTAATTACTCAAATAGACCTGGCAGTGAAAAATGTCCTTTTCCATCTCACAGGAAGACTCTTCCCCTCCTTTTGGTTTCAGAGTTGGTGAGTCGCACACTTGATTACGGCAATTCTCTGTACTTAAGAATGAAACTGCTGATCAGCCCAGCTATTCCATGGAGAGCAAGTGCATCAGCCCAGATATAGTACTACTGAACCTGTAATGAAAATAATATAGGCATAAAAGAGTGAAAACCACACATACATTCCATAGTATTATTTGAGGAATAGCAAGGTATATTACGTAAGTAAAGACTGTAATCATAGACACAAAGGGCTGGAAGTAGGGTTACCAGATAGCAACTGTGAAAAAACGGGACAGGGGGTGGAGGGTAATAGGCACCTATGTAAGAAAAAGCCCCCCAAAACGGGACTGTCCCTTTAAAAATGGGACATCTGGTCACCCTAGCTGGAAGGGACCTTGATTTCCTAATATCTAAGCTAAATCTTCTTTGCTCCAGATCAAGCTGATTACTTCTTGTCCTTCCTTCAGTGGACATAGAGAACAATTGATCACAGTCCTCTTTAGAGCAGCCTTTTACATATTTGAAGAGTATTATCAGGTCCCTCTCTCAGTCATTGTTTCTCAAGACTAATCATGCTCAGTTTTTTTTAACCTTTCCTTAAAGGGCTGGTTTTCTAAAACTTTTGTAATTTTTGTTGCTCTCCTCTGGGCTCTCTCCAAGTTGTCCACATCTTTCCTAAAGTGTGGTTCCCAAAACTGAACACAGTACTCCAGCTGAGCATGTACCAGTGCCAAGTAGAGCAGGACAATTACCTCTCATGTCTACATATGACAGTGCTGTTAATATATCCGAGAATAATATTAGCCTTTTTTTGCAACTGCATCCCAATGGCAGAGGTGAAAGTAAGCCGGTACGCCCCGGTATAGCATACCGGCAAGAGCTGGTGCACCGTACCAGGGTGGATCAGCTTCTCCAGGTGCAATTTAAAGGGCCTACGGCTCCCAGCAGTGGCTGGAGCCCCCAACCCTTTAAATTGCTGCCAGAGCCCTGCTGCTGGAGCCCTGGGGTAGCGGCGGTGAGGCTGGGGCGGAGATTTAAAGGGCCTGGGGCAGTAGCGGTGGCCGAGCCCTGAGCCCTTTAAATCATCCCCGGAGCCCTGCCACACTTCCCCAGGGCTCCAGCAGGCTCCGGGGATGATTTAAAGGGCCTGGGGCAGTAGTGGTGGCCGGAGCCCGATCCCCAGAGCCCTGCTGCCAGAGCTCTGGGGAAGTGGTGGCGGGGCTCTAGGGATGATTTAAAGGGCCCAGGGCTCTGGCCGCCGCTACCGCCCAGGGCCCTTTGAACCGCTGCCAGAGCCCACGGCTGCCGCTGTTACCCCAGAGAGGGGGAAGGAGGCACCTGCTGGTACAGGATGGTCAGGGGCTGGCTCTGACCTCCCTCACCCCCCCCCTTCTGCCCAAGGCCCCTCCCCTTCCGGGGGCCAGAGCCGGGCCTAGCCCAGCCCCGTACCAGTAAGTCCCTAGACTTACTTTCACCCCTGCCCAGTGGTGGCTCATATTCTATTTGTGGTCTACTATAACTCGCAGATTCTTTTCAGCAGTATTACTGCTTAGCCAGTTATTCCTCATTTTGTTGTTGTGCATCTGACTTTTACTTACTAAATGAAAGAAAAGGAGTACTGGTGGCACCTTAGAGACTAACCAATTTATTTGAGCATGAGCTTACTAAATGAAGTATTTCACACTTGTCTTTACTGAATTTCAACTTCCTGAATTCAGACAAATTCTCCAATTAGTCAAGGTCATTTTGAATTCTAATCCTGTTCTCCAGAGTGCTAGCAATCTCTCCCACCTTGGCATCATCTGCAAATGTAGTAAAAGTACTCTCCATTCCATTATATAAGTAATATCATACACTCAAGGGCATAGCATCAAAGTTGCACAGTGACTCTTAGCTATGGCACTTCCTGGCTTTGTTGTGGTTAACCATAAAAACATTGCCTTTATCTTTAAATAGATTTTTATATGTGTGTATGTATAGGATGTTGAAAGTTGAAGAGGGTTCAAAGAAGAGCCACATGAATAATTCAAAAACAAGAAAACATGCATTAGAGTGAGACTATTCAATTGACTTAATCTTTTTAATTTATTGAAGAGAAGATTAGGAAGAGACTTGAACATGGACTAGAAATGCTTACATAGAGAGAAAAATTCTGATAGTGGGATCTTTAATTTAGGAGACAAAGCCATTCTAAGAGCCAATAGCTAGAATTGTCGCTAGACAAATTTAAACTGGAAACAAGGCATAACTTTTCAACTATTTGAAAATCTTAACAAGGGTTGTGGTGGATTCTCCACCAGTTGAAGTCTTTAAATTAAGACTGTATATCTTTCTAAAAGTTATTGGACTTTATAGAGGAGATACTGGGAGAAAGTAGATGGACTATTGTCATAAATATAAAGGGAAGGGTAAACCCCTTTGAAATCCCTCCTGGCCAGGGGAAAGCTCCTCTCACCTGTAAAGGGTTAAGAAGCTAAAGGTAACCTCGCTGGCACCTGACCAAAATGACCAATGAGGAGACAAGATACTTTCAAAAGCTGGGAGGAGGGAGAGAAACAAAGGGTCTGTGTCTGTCTGTATGCTGGGTCTTTGCCGGGGATAGACCAGGAATGGAGTCTACTTACTAAAAGTTCTAAATCTAGCTAGGTATGTGTTAGTAGATGATTTCTTTAAATGGCTGAGAAAAGAATTGTGCTGAATAGAATAACTATTTCTGTCTGTGTATCTTTTTTGTAACTTAAGGTTTTGCCTAGAGGGGTTCTCTGTTTTTGAATCTAATTACCCTGTAAGATATCTACCATCCTGATTTTACAGGGGGGATTTCTTTATTTCTATTTACTTCTATTTTTATTAAAAGTCTTCTTGTAAAAAACTGAATGCTTTGTCATTGTTCTCAGATCCAAGGGTTTGGGTCTGTGGTCACCTATGCAAATTGGTGAGGCTTTTTATCCAACATTTCCCAGGAAAGGGGGGGTGCAAGTGTTGGGAGGATTGTTCATTGTTCTTAAGATCCAAGGGTCTGGGTCTGTAGTCACCTAGGCAAATTGAGGCTTTTTACCAAACCTTGTCCAGGAAGTAGGGTGCAAGGTTTTGGGAAGTATTTTGGGGGGAAGGACGCGTCCAAACAGCTCTTCCCCAGTAACCAGTATTAGCTTGGTGGTGGTAGCGGCCAGTCCAAGGACAATGGGTGGAATATTTTGTACCTTGGGGAAGTTTTGACCTAAGCTGGTAAAGATAAGCTTAGGAGGTTTTTCATGCAGGTCCCCACATCTGTACCCTAGAGTTCAGAGTGGGGGAGGAACCTTGACATGGTGGCATAGTGGTGGGATTAACCTGAAATCATTTTGAGATCCAGTTGAGATTTTTTGAACTAGAAATACAGATTTTAAAAAGGAAATTTTTTTTTCCTTTAGAAAGGAAGTCCAGAAAGCAGCTAAAACTGAAAGCAGCTTGGTTTTTCTCTGCTTTGTGGCCAAGCAGAGACAAAAGGGGATTATCTTTGTGAATTGCAGGTTTTCTTTGCCTGGAGGCAGGGTACTTAACTCCTGCAGGGAAATTCACAGTCTTCCAACCCAGAGGTTTTTTTTTTTCTTCCTAAAAGTAAATAGGGGGTGTGTGTTTTACCCATTTGCCTGGAGACAAAAGTGGCAGGGTTTTTTGTTTTAGGATTTTGATTTTTTTGTTTTACAAGGAGCACAGGTTTGAAAAGGAATTTTTTTTTCCTTTGGGCTGCTGGTAAGCAGGTTTCCAAGTAGTTGGAGGTTTTTTGCTTTGATTTGGGCCCAGAGCAGAGACAAGGGAATTGTCTTTTTCTGTAGGCTGACAATCACTATCAGAGAATAGGTATTCTATTCCAGCACAGCAAAATTTTACAGCCAAGTTTTGTTTGTTTATTTCTAAACCTTGGGTGTGAAGTTAGTTAAAAACAGAGAGGTTAGAATGACAAAATCCACGGCTCGACAAAAGCTGGAATTAGCCAGTTTCAGGCTGCGGAAAAACAAAGGGAACATGAAAGACAGATAGAACTCATGCGGCTGAAAATGGAAGCAAGGGACAAAGAAATAGAAGCAAGGGCCAAAGAACTGGAGGAGAAGGAAAAAGAGAGGAAGCATGTGGAGGAGGTGGAGAAGATAAAGGCTCAGCGGAATATCCCAACAAACCCTAGTAATCCTTCTCCAAGTACCACTTCCCATCCCAGGAAGTTCCCCACCTACAAGACAGGTGATGATACTGAGGCCTTCTTAGAAAACTTCGAAAGGACCTGCCTTGGGTACAACATCTCTACTGACCAATACATGGTAGAGCTGAGGCCGCAGCTCAGTGGACCCTTAGCTGAGGTGGCAGCTGAAATGCCTAAAGAACACATGAACAAGTATGAACTGTTTAAATCCAAGGCGAGAGTCAGAATGGGGATAACACCCGAGCAGTCTCGTCGGAGGTTCAGAGCCCTAAGGTGGAAACCAGACATGTCATTTACCCGACATGCCTACCACATTGTGAAACATTGGGATGCCTGGATATCAGGAGCAAGTGTTGAATCTCCAGTAAATTTGCCCTTCCTAATGCAAATGGAACAATTCTTAGAGGGTGTTCCTGAGGAAATAGAAAGATACATCCTAGATGGGAAACCCAAAACTGTAATCGAGGCAGGAGAGATTGGAGCCAGATGGGTGGAGGTGGCAGAGAAGAAGAAAACTGGTCGCAGTTGGAGCGGAGACCAGAAGGGACCACCCCAGACCACACCCTATTACCGGGGGCCGCCCAAAGCCCCACCTACCTCCCAAAGAACCCTCCAGACCCCTTATCGTCCCACCACCCCGTTCTCCAGCAACCCTCCTCGCCCCAGTGACCCGTCAGCTGGACGATGTTTTAAATGTAACGAGCTGGGGCATGTAAAGGCCAACTGCCCCAAGAACCCCAACAGATTACAGTTCATTGCACCGGAATCACACCAGAGGTCCGCAGGCCCAGATACCTCCCAGATACCCTTGGAGCGGAGGGAAACTGTGAGTGTGGGCGGGAAGAAGGTCACCACGTGGAGGGACACCGGAGCACAAGTGTCAGCTATCCATGCTTCCTTAGTGGACCCCAATTTAATCAACCCAGAGATCCAAGTGACGATTCAACCCTTCAAGTCCAACTCTTTCAATTTGCCTACAGCCAAGTTGCCTGTCCAGTACAAGGGCTGGTCAGGAACGTGGACTTTTGCAGTCTATGATGATTATCCCATCCCCATGCTGTTGGGGGAAGACTTGGCCAATCATGTGAAGCAGGCCAAGAGGGTGGGAACGGTCACCCGCAGCCAGGCTAAACAAGCCGTGAGGCCTAGCTCTGTTCCGGAAACTTCTATCAGGACCCAGTCAGAGGTGATGGACCTGGACCCCAGGCCAATGTCTGCAACAGCAGTAGTGGATCCAGTCCCAGAGACCCAGAGGGAACCAGTCCCAGAACCGGAACCAGCCGAACAACCAACACCAGACCCCGTGTCAGCACTGAATCCAGTACTTGCAACCTCAACACCAGAGGGCCCCACCGAACCTGAACTGGCAGCAGCCGATAACCCTACACAAGAGGCTCAGCCGGAGCCTGAATCCCAACATAGTGCACCAGCGGAGAGCGGTTCACAGTCAACAGAAACAGCTCCATCCCCTATATCGCTTCCAGAGGGACCAAGCCTAGGTCCACAATCCCATGAGGAACTGATGTCTCCAGCATCAAGGGAACAGTTCCAGACCGAACAGGAAGCAGATGAAAGCCTCCAGAGAGCTTGGACGGCGGCACAGAGCAACCCACCGCCTCTCAGCTCTTCTAATCGATCCAGGTTTGTTATAGAAAGAGGACTTTTATACAAGGAAACTCTTTCTGGTGGACACCAGGAAGACTGGCATCCTCAGAGACAGTTGGTAGTTCCAACTAAATACCGGGCCAAGCTCTTGAGCTTAGCCCACGATCACCCTAGTGGCCATGCTGGGGTGAACAGGACCAAAGACCGTTTGGGGGGGGTCATTCCACTGGGAGGGAATGGGCAAGGATGTTTCTACCTATGTCCAGTCTTGTGAGGTGTGCCAAAGAGTGGGAAAACCCCAAGACCAGGTCAAAGCCCCTCTACAACCACTCCCCATCATTGAAGTTCCATTTCAGCGAGTAGCTGTGGATATTCTGGGTCCTTTTCCGAAAAAGACACCCAGAGGAAAGCAGTACATACTGACTTTCATGGATTTTGCCACCCGATGGCCGGAAGCAGTAGCTCTAAGCAACACCAGGGCTAAAAGTGTGTGCCAGGCACTAGCAGACATTTTTGCCAGGGTAGGTTGGCCCTCCGACATCCTCACAGATGCAGGGACTAATTTCCTGGCAGGAACTATGAAAAACCTTTGGGAAGTTCATGGGGTAAATCACTTGGTTGCCACTCCTTACCATCATCAAACAAATGGCATGGTGGAGAAGTTTAATGGAACTTTGGGGGCCATGATACGTAAATTCGTAAATGAGCACTCCAATGATTGGGACCTAGTATTGCAGCAGTTGCTCTTTGCCTACAGAGCTGTACCACATCCCAGTTTAGGGTTTTCCCCATTTGAACTTGTATATGGCCGTGAGGTTAAGGGGCCATTGCAGTTGGTGAAGCAGCAATGGGAGGGATTTACACCTTCTCCAGGAACTAACATTCTGGACTTTGTAACCAACCTACAAAACACCCTGCGAACCTCTTTAGCCCTTGCTAGAGAAAACTTACAGGATGCTCAAAAAGAGCAAAAAGCCTGGTATGATAAACATGCCAGAGAGCGTTCCTTCAAAGTAGGAGACCAGGTCATGGTCTTAAAGGCGCTCCAGGCCCATAAAATGGAAGCATCGTGGGAAGGGCCATTCATGGTCCAGGAGCGCCTGGGAGCTGTTAATTATCTCATAGCATTCCCCACCTCCAACCGAAAGCCTAAGGTGTACCATATTAATTCTCTAAAGCTCTTTTATTCCAGAGAATTAAAGGTTTGTCAGTTTATAGCCCAGGGAGAAGATGACGCTGAGTGGCCTGAAGGTGTCTACTACGAAGGGAAATGTGCTGGTGGTGTGGAAGAGGTGAACCTCTCCATGACCCTTGGGCGTATGCAGCGACAGCAGATCCAGGAGCTGGGCACTAGCTACGCGCCAACATTCTCAGCCACCCCAGGACTGACTGAACGGGCATACCACTCCATTGACACAGGTAATGCTCACCCAATTAGGGTCCAACCTTACCGGGTGTCTCCTCAAGCTAAAACTGTTATAGAACGGGAGATCCAGGATATGTTACAGATGGGTGTAATCCGCCCCTCTGAAAGTGCATGGGCATCTCCAGTGGTTCTAGTTTCCAAACCAGATGGGGAAATACGTTTTTGCGTGGACTACCGTAAGCTAAATGCTGTAACTCGCCCAGACAACTATCCAATGCCATGCACAGATGAACTATTAGAGAAACTGGGACGGGCCCAGTTCATCTCTACCTTGGACTTAACCAAGGGGTACTGGCAGGTACCGCTAGATGAATCTGCCAAGGAAAGGTCAGCCTTCATCACACATCTCGGGCTGTATGAATTTAATGTACTCCCTTTCGGGCTGCGAAATGCACCCGCCACTTTCCAAAGACTTGTAGATGGTCTCCTAGCGGGATTAGGAGAATGTGCAGTCGCCTACCTTGACGACGTGGCCATATTTTCGGATTCCTGGGCAGACCACCTGGAACATCTACAAAAAGTCCTTGAGCGCATAAGGGAGGCAGGACTAACTGTTAAGGCTAAGAAGTGTCAAATAGGCCTAAACAGAGTGACTTACCTTGGACACCAGGTGGGTCAAGGAACTATCAGCCCCCTACAGGCCAAAGTGGATGCTATCCAAAAGTGGCCTGTCCCAAAGTCACAGGTTCAATCCTTCTTAGGCTTGGCTGGTTATTACAGACGATTTGTACCTCACTACAGCCAAATCGCTGCCCCACTGACAGACCTAACCAAAAAGAAACAGCCAAATGCTGTTCAGTGGACCGAAAAGTGTCAGAAGGCCTTTAACAAGCTTAAAGCGACACTCATGTCTGACCCTGTACTAAGGGCCCCAGACTTTGACAAACCGTTCCTAGTAACCACAGATGCGTCCGAGCGTGGTGTGGGAGCAGTTTTAATGCAGAAAGGACCTGATCAAGAATTCCACCCTGTAGTGTTTCTCAGCAAAAAACTGTCTGAGAGGGAAAGCAACTGGTCAGTCACTGAAAAAGAATGTTACACCATTGTCTATGCTCTGGAAAAGCTACGCCCATATGTTTGGGGACGGCGTTTCCACCTGCAAACCGACCATGCTGCACTGGAGTGGCTTCACACCGTCAAGGAAACTAAGAAAAAACTTCTTCGGTGGAGTTTAGCTCTCCAAGATTTTGATTTCGACATCCAACACATCTCAGGAGCTTCTAACAAAGTGGCTGATGCACTCTCCCGTGAAAGTTTCCCAGAATCAACTGGTTAAAATCGTCCTTGAGATGTGGAAAATATTGTTAGTCTTTATGTACTTGGTAGTATATTTAGAGATGCATGTGTCTTATTAACTCTGTTTTTCCTAGAGCTCCAGGAAGAAATCCCAGCCAGTGTTTCACCCTAGCTGAGATTTGGGGGGCGTGTCATAAATATAAAGGGAAGGGTAAACCCCTTTGAAATTCCTCCTGGCCAGGGGAAAGCTCCTCTCACCTGTAAAGGGCTAAGAAGCTAAAGGTAACCTCGCTGGCACCTGACCAAAATGACCAATGAGGAGACAAGATACTTTCAAAAGCTGGGAGGAGGGAGAGAAACAAAGGGTCTGTGTCTGTCTGTATGCTGGGTCTTTGCTGGGGATAGACCAGGAATGGAGTCTTAGAACTTTTAGTAAGTAATCTAGCTAGGTATGTGTTAGATGATGATTTCTTTAAATGGCTGAGAAAAGAATTGTGCTGAATAGAATAACTATTTCTGTCTGTGTATCTTTTTTGTAACTTAAGGTTTTGCCTAGAGGGGTTCTCTATGTTTTTGAATCTAATTACCCTGTAAGATATCTACCATCCTGATTTTACAGGGGGGATTTCTTTATTTCTATTTACTTCTATTTTTATTTAAAGTCTTCTTGTAAAAAACTGAATGCTTTGTCATTGTTCTCAGATCCAAGGGTCTGGGTCTGTAGTCACCTAGGCAAATTGAGGCTTTTTACCAAACCTTGTCCAGGAAGTGGGGTGCAAGATTTTGGGAAGTATTTTGGGGGGAAAGACGTTTCCAAACAGCTCTTCCCCAGTAACCAGTATTAGTTTGGTGGTGGTAGCGGCCAGTCCAAGGACAACGGGTGGAATATTTTGTACCTTGGGGAAGTTTTGACCTAAGCTGGTAAAGATAAGCTTAGGAGGTTTTTCATGCAGGTCCCCACATCTGTACCCTAGAGTTCAGAGTGGGGGAGGAACCTTGACAACTATATTATGTGTCAGGTCATACTATATGATCATAATGGTCCCTTGCAACAGGTCAGACTAGATCATTGAAAAGGTTTCTTCTGATTCTGTAGTCTATGGGGAAAGATATAGACACAGATATATTCAGTCTTCAAAAGATTATTCTCTTTTCTTCTGAATTTTATATTTGCATAAAGTACAGTGTCATATTCAAGAGTTTCATAAGGGAACAAAATGCTGCTGGCCAGACTCCTATGCACTCCTATTTCTATTTTTTTTCAATTCCTTTGCAATTAATGTCTAAAAAACAATGACAAGAAAAATAAAACATCCCAAGGCGAAGAAAATCTAAACTTGGGGGGATAAAGGAGTTTCTGAGAAAAGGCCTGGCGGGAAAGGCAGTGAGGTGGAGCTTGGATGAATTTGCCCCAAAACCTTTGCCCCAGACTAAAGTCAGTGGGAAAACTGTGGAGGCAAATTACAAGACCTTTTTCACATTTTTTCAGAATTCAATTTAAGTCAAAGTTGCAGCTGTCAAACACTTCAGAGAGTAACTTTGATTTAGGTGCCTAAGTAGGGATTTGGGTGTCTAACATCAGTTGGCCTGATTTTATTGTACTCATGATTATCTGCTACCCTTGTTTGTGAGGTTGTAGAAAGTTTGTGGCTAGGTAAAATATAGCTGAGACCTTATTACCCAGTTTCTCTGGGCGAGGCTGTGCCTCATGTTGAATCAGCATAGCGCTACTTTACATCACTCTCTCCTGATCCCTGTCAAGGTTCCTGCCCCACTCTGAATTCTCTGGTACAGATGTGGGGACCGGCATGAAAGACCCCCTAAGATTATTCTTACCAGCTTAGGTTAAAACTTCCCCAAGTTACAAATTTTGCCTTGTCCTTGAACCCTATGCTGCCACCACCAAGCATGTTAAAGAACAGGGAAAGAACCCACTTGGAGATGTCTTCCCCCCCCCCCCAAATATCCCCCCAAGCCCTACACTCCCTTTCCTGGGGAAGGGTTGATAAAAATCCTCACCAATTTGTACAGGTGAGCACAGACGCAAACCCTTGGATCTTAAGAAGAATGAAAAAGCAATCAGGTTCTTAAAAGAAGAATTTTAATTAAAGAAAAGGTAAAAAAATCACCTCTGTAACATGAGGATGGTAAATACCTCACAGGGTAATCAGATTCAAAACATAGAGAATCCCTCTAGGTAAAACCTTAAGTTACAAAAAGACACAAAAACAGGAATATACATTCCACCCAGCACAGCTATTTTACCAGTCCTTAAACAAAAGGAAACCTAACGTATTTCTAGCTAGATTACTTACTAATAGAAGTTCTGAGATTGCATTCCTGATCTGTTCCTGGCGAAAGCATCACCCAGACAGACAGACCCTTTATTTCCCCCGCCCCCCTCCAGTTTTGAAAATATCTTGTCTCCTCATTGGTCATTTTGGTCAGGTGCCAGCGAGATTATCTTAGCTTCTTAACCCTTTATAGGTGAAAGGGTTTTGCTTATGGCCAGGAGGGATTTTATAGCACTGTATACAGAAAGGTGGTTACCCTTCCCTTTACTTTCATGACAATCCCTCACTTTGATGTAGGAAGCATGTTGTGGGCATGGATCTCTGCCAGCGTAACAGCCTCATTAAAAGACAGCATAAGTTAGTGCAGACCTGCAACTGCTCTAATTTGTGCCAATGTTAATCAGCCCAAGGCAACCTCCGGGACTAGGTGGAAATAAAAGTGGTATACAGGCACCTTTATTCTTCAGCATTTTTATGGGTTGTCATAAATATAAAGGGAAGGGTAAACCCCTTTGAAATCTCTCCTGGCCAGGGGAAAGCTCCTCTCACCTGTAAAGGGTTAAGAAGCTAAAGGTAACCTCGCTGGCACCTGACCAAAATGACCAATGAGGAGACAAGATACTTTCAAAAGCTGGGAGGAGGGAGAGAAACAAAGGGTCTGTGTGTCTGTCTTATACTGGTTTCTGCCGGGGATAGACCAGGAATGGAGTCTTAGAACTTTTAGTAAGTAATCTAGCTAGGTATGTGTTAGATGATGATTTCTTTAAATGGCTGAGAAAAGAATTGTGCTGAATAGAATAACTATTTCTGTCTGTGTATCTTTTTTGTAACTTAAGGTTTTGCCTAGAGGGGTTCTCTATGTTTTTGAATCTAATTACCCTGTAAGATATCTACCATCCTGATTTTACAGGGGGGATTTCTTTATTTCTATTTACTTCTATTTTTATTAAAAGTCTTCTTGTAAGAAACTGAATGCTTTTTCATTGTTCTCAGATCCAAGGGTTTGGGTCTGTGGTCACCTATGCAAATTGGTGAGGCTTTTTATCCAACATTTCCCAGGAAAGGGGCGGGTGCAAGTGTTGGGAGGATTGTTCATTGTTCTTAAGATCCAAGGGTCTGGGTCTGTAGTCACCTAGGCAAATTGGTGAGGCTTTTTACCAAACCTTGTCCAGGAAGTGGGGTGCAAGGTTTTGGGAAGTATTTTGGGGGGAAAGACGTTTCCAAACAGCTCTTCCCCAGTAACCAGTATTAGTTTGGTGGTGGTAGCGGCCAATCCAAGGACAACGGGTGGAATATTTTGTACCTTGGAGAAGTTTTGACCTAAGCTGGTAAAGATAAGCTTAGGAGGTTTTTCATGCAGGTCCCCACATCTGTACCCTAGAGTTCAGAGTGGGGGAGGAACCTTGACATGGGTCCTGCAGTCTAATGGGAGATTAAAAGACTGATGCTGAATTGCTTTTCCTTCAAATAATCTATTCTCTTTCTGACAGGTTTCAAGCTGGATTTAACTTCAGACAATTTACCCATTCAAATGATATTCCCCATACTTAAAAGAGGGGATATTGGTAGAACTAGTAGTAGCTCTAGAATCAGAATGAATGTTAAGTGTAGCTGTAGTAGCCTGTATGGAATCTGGAGTGAGGATTATATGTTGCAGGAGGGAAGAGTTAGAAGGGGGCTGTGTGCACATTGCCAGAAATGTAAAGCTGCATTTGTGTTAATAAAGAGCCAGTCTTGTTTTAATAGGAATACAATCCTCTCATGTTACTCCCCATCACACAATGGCCACTGGGCTTGTGAGCTGCTCTGTTTAGGAAAGGCATTCCCTATATAAACAACACAATTTGTTTACTCCCACTGTACCCCCCCACAAAACCTCCCTAATCCATACCTCCCAGCAGTCCCAAGTTTTGACCCCCAAAGCTTCCTGTCTCAGTTGAAGCAGAACATTTCCTATTTTAACCTTGCTGCCTTAAAGTAGAATCAGTTACTATAGGGGATCAAAAATACATTTAAAAGTGTGTGTGGGGGGGTATATCAGCACAGTTGTATTTAATTTGTTGTGCAATGTCACAACTCCATATATTTTCTGTCGGGTGATTGTTCTAACTTTTTCTTTGTGACTCTCACCATCCTTGTATTATTAAACAACTCCACTTCACTACAAGGTCACATCTAGAAGTAGTCACGTTAGAGTTGTAATTTGAGAAGGAGTTCAGAGAGCCACAGCCAGCAGCAAGCAATGTGAGAGTGTTAAAATGAGAAGCAGTCAGGATAGTAAGATTGTATTGGTTGTGGAGTCTCAAACAATTAAAAAGAAACTTTAGTATAGTTCAAAAATTGCAAGATTACAAAAAAAACCCAACAACAACAACCCCACACTTCAAGAAACAAAAGACTCAACAGTTACAATGGCAGATGTAGATTTTAAGGCTATATGAAGGAAAAAAGTGAAAAGTTGTTAGCCCTCACCTTGATGTTTGTAGAAAATGGTGCCTTAAAGTGATAACATTTTCTTTTTTGTGAGTCGTGCAGAGCTGATTTTTCTGTTAGTCATGGTGGATGCAATATTTCAAGACATATTAGCATGGAGAAACATGCAAGCTGTGTCAAGGTACTGGCAGCTTTTTTCCAACCTGCAGAGTTAAAAATGACCGGTAGTGTAATAAAAGATGAAACTTTATTTACAAGATTTCTTTTGGAATGTAATATCGGTCTTGCCAGCATAACACTGGTAGATCCACATTGTGAGCAGATGGCATTGACCCTGGGACCTCTGAAGCTTAGTGTATGAGCCTCTCCTGTAAGCCACATGGTTCTTTGACAAGGCTGTAGCAGACTCATCAATCTCTACATGGTCCAGGTGTCATTAGAGGGGGACAGATCACCACACCCTGTAGGCATGGGTTACACCAACAGTAATCATCTTAGATCGTATTCTTTATTCAAGAAAATGTTCCCAGATTACAAAATTGCCAAGAGCTACGAGAGTGATTCCACAAAAGTGACCCATCTTATACAATGGGCAATCACACCTAAAGCACCTGAAAATGTACAAAATATGATAGATGTCCATGAACAATATTTTGGTTTGGTTCTGGATGCTAGTTTGGATGAGTTCAAGAATTATTTTCCAATCATGGGTTACATATAAACACCCAGAAATTGGCCTTACAGTTACTGAGGTTTTAGATATGGTTTATTGTACATTGAGTAAATTTCAGGTCTTATTTGACGCAACCATCAACATGCTATTAAAACTCAGTGTCACCTGGAATAAATGTGTTGTGTATTCAGTGGACAATGCTACAAACATGCGGGGTAAGCACAACAGTACATTGAGTCAAATTAAGCAAACAATGAACCAGGGATTGTATGCAGTGTGGTACTCCTGCCACCTCATGAACTTAATGGCAGAGCATTCATCAAAAGCACTGCAGATGAATGCTGAGGATTTGATCAATGACATTTACTACCACTTCTAGAGAAGAGTCAAAAGAGGAGCATCCCTGAATAAATATATGGTATTTTGCAATACTCACATGAAGAATATTGTGAAGCACGTGAAAGCATTCTGGCTGTCTTTGGCAAGATCTATTAAACGTACTTTGGTTACTTGGGATGGGCTATATGCCTAGTTTGTCAGCACCTTTGATGAACAAAATCAGAGAGGTGCTGCTGGGCCACAGGAACTAAGAATACTGTTAAGCTTTGAGAATCTTTTGATGAAGGTGTATTTACATTTTTTTGCATAAAGTGTTGCCCATGTTTAACAAATTGAATTTAGTCCTCCAAACTGAAGCACTGGTGTTTCACCTTTTGCATCCAGCAATCATGGCACTAAATAAAGATATTCTGCTGAGATTTGTGCAATCCTTTGTGGTAGCTAGAAATGTTATGTAACTGAATTCCAAGGCCTTTTCCATGCAGCTTCCAGCCTCTGAAGTGTTTGAGACACATCACTATGCAAGAAAGGAAAACATGATTGATACACGGCCATATAAAACATTATTGGTTGAAACTGTGCTATTTTTTTGTAAAGCACTGGATTACATAGAAAAGATAATGCCTTCAGAAGATGCGTTACTTAAGAGCCTGGGTCTGTTAATCCAACTAGTGGTTCATCAGCATCTTTCCATGATATAAAGGTGATAATTGATCTATTTCCTGATGTGATCAGTGTGCCACAAACAGATCATCTGCTTCTAAATTTAGGAATTATCAAATCTGTGATTCACGTCCTGAATATGATAGCACTATGAGAATGGATTAATTTTGGCATAACAGATCTCAAATGAATGACCCAGTAAGTGGCCAGGCAAAATTCTCTGTTCTTTCAAAACCTGTAAAATTCATATGTTTAATCCCTCACAGCAATGCTTCATGTGAGACTATTCAGCATGGAAAATAACCAACATGAGAAGTTCATCGGGGAAAAAATCGTCTCACCCAGCAACCTGGACCCAATGCATATAAAGAGGCAACACTGGTGAGGAATACATTATGTGCTCTACTGGCAGCAAAATCAATAACTTTTCCCACATGAAGTGTAACCAAAGGTAGCCTTCACTTGAACTGTGCAGAAAAGCAAAATCTATCATGAATCTCAGTTTGTCCAGCCAAAAGGGACACTCTGTAGAGTACTGGAAGAAGTCACTTTTATGTAGGTTAATACTTTTGTTCTATCCAAAACCAGTCATTAAAAATATAAATCTAGTAGCTAACAGTCATTTCAAAAGTTATTTGTCAGTGATGAAGACAGAGAGAAACATTTATTGGGCTTAATTTCCTTTGTTATTTTGAACATGTTATTGTTATAGACATTATAACAAACCTTCATCATAAACATAATTATTGTATTGATTTTGTTTATTGTGTCCTGCTTTAGCCACTTGAAATGTTGAGGAGTATGCAAATCCAATTTACTTCAAGAGTCAAAGGTTTATTCCTGTTTTCTCTCCAGATGTCCTTATTTATGTCTGTTAAGGCTGATTCCCCACTCTGGCATGTCAAGTGCAGAAGGTGTGGGCCCACAAGGACTTTAAAAATTAATACTGGCCACTTCAGGCTTGTATTAAACTTCCAAAGTTACAGCTTTTTTTTTTACCTTGGATTGGTAGATGCTGCCACCACCCAAGCGCAAAACCCCTTTGAGAGACCAGGAAGGCACACTTGAGAATTCCTTCGTGTGGGGCTCCCTTAAGCCCTTTCACACACACCCCCCTCTGGGGAAGAGCTGAGAAGAAAATAAAGGAAATCAGCTGTTGCCACCAGTTAATTAAATAACTTGTGCACAAACCTCTTAGGACACAAAAATCTAATCCTGTTCTTAAAAAAGGTAAATTTTATTAAAAACAAAAAGAAAGAAAATACATCTAGAAACTCAGGCTATTGCTAGATCTTTTTAAAAAAATGCAAGGATTAAACATTAAGAATAATGTTCTTGAGGTCCAGCTTATAGGTTACAAGCAAAACAAAAGCATTTGGGGTTAGCACAGACGAGTCCATAAGCCATAAAGAAATAAAAAAGAGATAAACCTAATCGCATCATTCTAGACATTTCCTGATTTACTTCCATATTTGGGGTTTTAAATAAGTAGTTTTTAGATATAATCTGCTGATTTTTTTTTTATACCTGGCCCAAAGCTTTTTACAGCATAGTTGCTGCCCTGTTTCCTCTTTTTGGGAGAACCACCACAGACAGACAAAAGGGAGTTTTGTTTCAATTTTAAAAAGTTTTAGCTTTCCCATTGGCTCTTTTGGCCAGGTGCTCACTTACTTTCTTTTACCTGTGCATTGCAATGACTTTTAACCCTTTACAGGTAAAGCAAGTAGAGAACAGCTATTAAGAGGGATTTTATAGCTAACTGGCTGCCTAGGTCTGTAGAAGAGAGCTACCTTCCCTCCCTCCCCCCACCCCCCTTCATTTATCACAATGTCCTTTAAAATTGTAGCTATTATGAACAGGACAGAAGAAACGAGGTTTTTGTGGTTGTTTACTTAGGCCCAGATCCTGCAAAGGGATATGTACAGCTGGACCCCTGCATGAAGCCTCATTTAAGTCAATGAAGCTTAGGGGTCCATCTGTGCGGAAACAATTCCAGGAGCGGAACCAAAATGTTCTGCAGTGTCTGAGGTGGTTTGTTTTATAGCACCTTGACCTCCATGATGACAGCTAATTGAGTATAAAGTAAAATGGGTTGCAGGTTAGAAGTGAGGATATCGCAGAACTGGTACAGTGTATGCTTATTACAATGCATTACTATTTGCTACACAAATAATAATAATTAATAATAATGCTTGACAGCTTTGTGTGAATCACTTTTGTCCTTCAGTAACTACAATCAGAAAAAAAACAAGATTAAAAAAAGAGGCAGATCCATGTGCTGTACAGTTAAATACACCATCAAAACACACTATTTTTGTAAAAGTAAGAAGGAGTACAGTAATATCAAAAGACCTTCTGTGAGTCACTATTTCTCCATATAAATGCTTTTTCCATTACAAACATAGGTATGAGATACTGAAGTCACTCAGATAATGTGCTCTCGTGGTTGTCCTTGACAGCCTCCCACATTGCATTATGGCATATAGCACACATTCCTCTGACGAGATTCAGAATGTTTCAAGTAGCACAGGAGTTATTTAGAGCCAGCTTTTGCATTTGTATGTTGTCAATTGGCTTTCACTCCTTTGTCTGCTAATACTAGGTAGCAGAGGAGAGGAGTGAAAGACTGGGGTGGGTTTTTCCTCTCCTTTAGAACTCCTTCCCTCTCCTGCTCAGCTGAAATAGTTTGACATCGAACTTCATTCACTGAGTAATCACATCCCCCCCCCAAAAGAAAGAGGCTCATCAAAAACAGTATATCAAGCAACATGGAAAGAGCAATGCTTGCTCAACAATTCACAGAAGAGGCATTTTTAGTGATCTCAAAAATAAGGACACGCACAAAAATCATCAGGGCAGTCCAAATATTTGCTTTCTGCTATGCTGCACTAAATCAATCGCTGATTGTTTTTCTTGCCCACTGAGCTAATGGTTTGTTCACTTTTTGAAAGAATCAACATTAAGGAGAATTGACCTGTATGTGCTTCAGGATCTGCTTCTGTGGCACTGAGGTTACTTGACTGGATTGAAACAATCATAACTATATCATATGAAACATGACTTGATGAAAAATAGTAAAGCTATTTCTAAAAAATAAAATAAAATAATATCCACTTTCTGTTTGTGTTCATCCCATTTAGGAATGAATAGTTTCTTGAGTTTACTGGAAGACAGGTCCAATTCAGCTGTCACTGACATCTATGCAAGACTTTCCATTCACTTTAATGGGAGTTGGATCAGACCCTTAATCCCTCTGGGTCACATTCTCCTTGCCATTAAACGGCTGTAAATCCTCTGTAAACCATTATAATCAACGAGTTATTTGGAGTTTACAGTGCTGTCACTGAGAACAGAATCTGTGCCTCAGTTTACTCTAAAATGGCTTATAATTATTACTATACCTCTTTCACAGCAGTGTAACTTGTGAGGCCTGCTTATAATGTGCATATTCTGTGGAATTTGGAGGGTAACATAGATTTTGCTGACCAGGTGGCATCTGAGCTGAGGTCTAGTCCCACATCATTTGAATACACATTTCTAACTGATTTGGCAAGAGGTTACACCACTGATAGAATCAGCATATTAAGTTTATCCCAAGGGATTTCTAATAATTTTATGATTTAGACAGGTATCACCTTGCTTGCCATTTAGAATTTATCTATTTCTGAGGTGAAATGCATTTGATGAAGTGAGCTGTAGCTCACGAAAGCTTATGCTCAAATAAATTTGTTAGTCTCTAAGGTGCAACAAGTCCTCCTTTTCTTCTTACAGCAGGTAATGAAATACTCACAGCAATCTATATAACATTTTAAGTCAGAACATTATACATTATAATAGGACATGGATCATAGTGCGTATACATGAAGAAGTTGACATAAGACATCTAGCTACAAACTTATTTTGGACTTTCTTAATTTTGATTACTTTAAAACCTCACTTAATGTTACTATGAGTTTTTCTTTTTGTGCTGAATATTTTCTTTTAACATTTTGATTTCAGTTCAATAAGGGACCAATCCTATCCCTGTGTCTTTGGCAGTAGAGTTCCCTGGCAACAGAATAGTGTAGTTTCACTGTGGGAAAGGGGTGGCAAGCTTCCAGGGGATCACACAAATGGCTTAGCAAACCCTGTGCAACATAGAGTATATCCCGCAGAGGCCAGTTGCAAGGCAGTAGGCAGGAGTGAAGAGGACAGGGTGTGAGTAGCCCAGAAGAGGGGTGGAGCAGGGCTCATTGTACACATCTTCCTTTTTTCTGCTTGGAACATGGAAGTGGCTACACAGCAGGGGGGGAAAATGGGGGTTTCTTCCCACTATACTCCATTGCACATCTGCACAGCACCCAGTCTGGCTTCTTGCCCCAGCTGCTGGCTGGATGATTTACTCCTGAATGATGGCCAAATGCACATATGCAGCACCAAATGCATAAGATGGATATTCCTCATCTTGCTTGCATCAGGTAATTTGAGATAATGTCATGCCTGGCCTAGGACTGACATTGCGTGGATTTATGGGAGATTCACCGATCCAGTCACTTCGATATATCATTCCTATAAAGTGATTTATAACTACCCTCATTTTGAGGGGAAACACACATTGCAGAGGGGTAACAAACTCTTCTATTTAAATTGCTTAATATTTTTTCAAAAAAAGTCAATGGGAGAGAGATTAATCACGGCAACAGGCACTTAATTGACAGCTTCACAAATGTATAAAAGGAGAGAAACATCAGTGATGCTAAAATAGATTTTCATTTTTATTAAATAGAACACAAAAAGGAGACTAAGTTAAGATGGTGATTCAGGAGCTGTGTGTATAATTATAGTTAAAAAGTAATTACTTTAACAAAAGCTGTTGTATTTTTTAAAGGAAAAAAAGTCATTCAAATGATGATGAATGTCTCTGACTAAAAAAAGAAAAACACCAACCAACCAACCCTGTTATTTTAAAATGTTTGCTTGCAGGTTTCTGTAAGGAGGGTTTTGAAACACAAAGTTTGGGACTATACCCAAACATCCACAATGCTCAGTTGTGTTGAGATCTAGAGTTCAGGTTGAGCACCTCTGTATTTTTCTTGTGATAGCTCGTAAAATTTTTACAGCAATTTCATTTTCACACCTGGTCTTTGGCAGGACATTTACTACTTTTGTGAAGCTAGGATCAAATGTCAAGACTTCAAGGCAACTCATGTTTACTGGTAGTATGTCTGACATTAAGCTACTGGGGTTAAATTAAAAAATTTAATAATACAAAGAACATTAAATGTGAAACCTGTTTGTTTAATAAAAGCTTCTGGTGGTAAAATTAGCTTCCTCTATAATTGGCCTAGAGATTCTGCTGAATTGAAACTCTTTCCTCCATCATTCATGGGTATAAACAATTGGGGGGGGGTTACGGTGGCTTTTGTTTCTCAAAATTTAGGGATTACATTAATAAATAAAGGAAACACTGAGTTTAGAACAGAAAAGTGGATACATTTAGTTATGGTACAAAGTTACTCATTAAAGTGATATTCAAGAACTGTTTTTTTTTTAAACTCTACCCTCAACCCCAGATAAAAAGTTGTCAGTGCCCCATCTTTTCATATTAGCCAGCCACTCTGCCACTTTGAAATGTGCTTTCACCCCTTTCCTTTGTGTAGTTTTTTCAAGCTGCCATCATAGGGTTTCTTAGTTAGTGGTAGGCGTTGTGTAAATAATGATTCTTAGCTAAATTCATATCTGCTAGCATACGCATGGACTGATGCAAGTTGATGAGGAATAGGAATTCTCCGTTTTCAGGGCTGAAGAAGAAAGGAAGAAGAGATGGAGGAGTGTTATGACTTTTTTCTGCTCATTCCTATCCTTCCAAATTTACTAGCCATCAGATTCATCCTCATTCCTTAGGATCCACCTCTTACCCTGCATTATCTCAGCTGGCAAAGCATTCTCCCATTATACTACTACCTGCTAGCTTGACCCACCCCATTTAGAGTGACCTTCTTTCCTCTGTTAAGCCTGTATGGCCAGAAAATCTACCTCTCTCCCTTTGGTGACCAGTATGAGAGGAGAAAGTGTGGTTTGGGGACAGGCTAGAAGTGGATAGAACTAATCTGCTGGAGATATACTGAATGGTAGTGAGGGTTCCAGCTGTGAAAGTAGAATGAATTATATTGAAATTATAATTCATTAAAGAAATGCTACTTGAAGGGTTTGTTGAAATATAGTTGTCAGGAAGAGAAACATTAAGGAGTGTGAGACAATGGGTCCTCAAACTAATTAACTTAGAGGTCCGATTGAGCTAGGAGATTGGTAAACGTTAGTATGCAAATAAGATATGTATGTATATTTCTCAGTTTCTGCTTCCTTTTGTCTCTTATGTTAAATTGGCTTTGGCTTAATTGTATAAATAAGTTAGCATGAACCTCAGAGAGGGGCTCACATATCTGGGTGCATTGGCAAAGTGCTTTGCTAAGAAACAGAATGGTCTGACAAATTATGTGAGTCCTGAATCTGACTTTGACACAGCTATCACTAGAGCCTTAAGGGGCTGATCCAAAACCCACTGAGGTCATTAAAAGACTCCCATTGATTGACTTAAATGGGAGTGGGATCAGACAATAAGACTTGGATCCACATAGGTACTTAGGCACGTTGGCCCCCAATTTAGGTGCCTAAGTCCTGTTTTTAGGCACTACTGTGTTCCACAGAACTCCCACTCTGCTTCCACTTGATCTTGTAGGTGCCTAAACTCACACGTCCTTTGCTGTACAAGTTCTCTAGGTGCCTATATCTCTACCTCTGTACATGTGCACTAATGACCCACTCTAGGATCCAGACAACTTTCATCTACCTAAACCTCAGTGTGATCCACAAATGGGGTAAGATAGGTGCTTCAGTGCCTAGCTCGTATGCAGGGCCAACTCTGATATACTCATGCTTGGAGGCTGCCTAACTCCACACAGTGGTGGTGGCAGCAGCAACAACTCCCTTATAACCTTTAGCCTAGTGGTGAGAGCACTCCCCTGGGATGTGGGAGACCGCTGGTTCAAGTCATCCCTCTGACTACTGAGAAGAATGAATCTGAACAGGGATCTGCCACCTCTCAGGTGAGTGTTCTAACTGCTGGCTATGGAGTGATTCTCACTTTCTCTCTGGCCCAGTTAGTCATTTAGTTATTCATAATGATTAAGTCCCTTTGTGGATCTGGGCTTAAGGGATTGAAGTCAAGAACCAGTATAGTCAGAATGGGCTGGCAGGAAAAAAGGGCTAGAATTACAAACCAATTCAAGCCCTAAAGGGCTATGAAGTGCAAAGCTATTGCTATAAGATAAGAAGAGTGAATCTGATAATGTTGATGGCAATTTTCTCTAAAATAAAGCATGTTCCACCCTCAAATAGGTTTCAAAGAGGCATTAAAAGTTTGTAATTTATTATCTTATGATTGCTCTTCTAAAATTAACAACAATACCCAACAACATTTGAGCTGATCGGGTAAATCTCAAGGTATTACTAGTTCTGCTAAATCTTTCAGTTCTCTTCCTATGGAATCTAGAGAATTCTAGAAGGGATTAAATATTATTTTGGTGCATTCAGTATATACGACCTAGACCACTGCATTTAGGTTACCCTTACTGTCAAAGAAGTCTCTAATAAGAGTTCATTGGGTTTTCATATCATAGTTCATAAAAAAAAACCTATTGATATGGTGGTGACATGTGAATTTCACTTATTTTGAAACTTTCCTCAGTTCCTTTGTGAATTCTGTTTGACAAGACTATGGTAAAATGCACTAACTTTAGCCTGTTCGCCTGGTATCATTAATTCTTGTCCCCACTGTTTCTTCAGCTCTGAGCCACTTGTCACTTTGGAGTCAACAATGTCACTGATATATTTTTAGAACAAGAGACAAAGAAAGGAAGAAATAGCACAAGTTCAAGATCTGAAACAAAAAGTACATTCTGTGGGTCAAATCTTCAGCTGGTAAAAAAAGTCAAAGGAATGACACCAATTTATACAGACTGAGGATATGACCTTCACATCTATATAGGTCCCTCTTACTGACAAACCCAAAAAAGACTTGAGTCTGTTTAATTGACCTAGGAATCTTGCAAAAACAATCTCATTCAGAGTATTTCTGTCAGGTCTGCTTCTGATTTAAATCAGAATTTGGAAGTTCAGAGAGATAAAAATAACTTTTCCCCCTCATCTTTTTGAAACAACAAAACATTTGGCGTGGGTTTAATTTGAGCAAAGTGTTCAGGGGGGCTGGTGTGAAGATAGGGACAATGTGTCCGTGCATCTTATGAATTTTGGCTGATGATATGCAGTTGTTATGAAATTCCTGAATTTTTGAATACCTCTATGTGTATATTATGGAATAGATGTGCTGCTGGACCTGATGGTATTTCACCCAAGGTGCTCACAGGTGTCAGGATAATTGGCCTGTGACCACTGGCTTGCATCAACTATTTTTAAAAGTGTGGGAATCGGGAAAAGTACCAGCAGAATGGAAGATTCCATCACAGTGTCTCTACATGGGCAAAGGATCTTGCTCTGAGTGTGAAAAGAAAAGGAGTACTTGTGGCACCTTAGTTTATTTGAGCATAAGCCCCCGTGAGTCACAGCTCACCACATCGGACGCATTGTGGTAACTGCAGGTCAATCACATTGTTATCAGTCCCTGGAAAGGTCTTTGCTCATGTTTTGATTGCCATAATTCAGACACTCTTTAACAGATATCATCATCCACAGCATTGAAGTTTGACTGTTGAGTGGTCAAAAATGGGCTGTGACTTTAGCCTCTGGCTTGTGGCTGAGCCGCACCAAGAATTTAACTGCTCATTTCACATGGAATATATCAACACCAGAGCAGCTTTTGATTTGGTTGTCAGGTCAACACTTTGACTTATACTGAAATGAGTTGGTGTTCCAGATGTTTTGCTAAATCTGGTGTGTGATCTTCACACTGGAACCAGTGCAAGAATGTGCGATGATTCTCTGCTTTTGCCATGTTTCGGAGGTCTGCAGTAGAGATGCACACTTGCCCCATCATTATTCTCTCATGCTAACAACTGGAGAATAGAATTTGGACCTGATTTTTCAAAGTACTTAGCATCATATCGCACTTACTATGTTCAGAGTACTGCTCTCATTGATTTCAGTTGCAGCGGTGGGTGCTCAGCACTTTGGCAAAATGAGACCAAAGGTCAAGTCAGGCACCCAGAAAAAGAGGAAGACACAATTCGTAATCACCTGTGAAAAGTCTAGTTTAACAAAAAGAAAAGGAGTACTTGTGGCACCTTAGAGACTAACCAATTTATTTGAGCATAAGATTTTGTGAGCTACAGCTCTAGTTTAAGTGACTTGCCCAGCATCACACTGGAAACTTTTGGGGAATGCAGGGATAGAATCAGTTTCTCTAGGGCAGCACTCAAATGCCATAATGCTGAGAGTGTCCTTTCTTTTTCTTCTGCAGTCACCTGCCTCATTCACTATATGTAGGCTTGGAATGATTAGATTTTTGTCAGTGAATGTAGGTCAAGATCCAATTTCACAGCATACATACAAACCAATGAAAAACTATTTCCATTGAAATGTACAGATAGGCAAAGTAAGAAAAATTGCTGTTTGAGAACTTATTAGAGTTTGATTTAGGGATATTTATTTTGTATATTTTCACATGTGGTGTTGGCCATTTGTGTTTTAATGATTGTAAAACTTTAACTTTTTGAATTGCAATGTCTACTATCATTAAATAATTATTGTTTAATTTCCCACTATAATTTCCCCCCAACTGTGAACATTTAGATAGATAAAAATGTAAACATTTAAATAATGGGCAAATGTAAACATTTAAATAAATTCAAATCTAAAAAAGATTAAAAATAAACATCAATATTATCCATCTAAATTATATACATAAAATCTAATTCTGCCAGACCTAAACATATGCCTTCCATCTTCTGCAACAAATGAAGCAGTCTCCTACATATGGCAGTCTCTTTCACTACACAACCCTGTTTTAATTTCCAGAGCAGGTCTATTGTCTATACTGAAAGAGGCACAGGTTGTGTGAGAGAGAAAATGGTATGTGATCATGTAATTAAAGACTGCATCAAATGCACAAGGAGGGCAACTTAAGGTAGTGCAAGCAACTTCCCCTACAATCTGTCCCTGTCCAAGTCCAGTCATTTCCTCTGCACTGCTCCTCAGCCCACTCCCATTCTCCTGATTTCACCAGTGCCAGTTTGTACACCATGTGCTTCTCTTCCCAGTCTTAGTCTCATCCCTCTGGACTCCCTGTCCCAGTACCATTTCTCTCAACTGCCAGTCTCTGTCTGTTCACCTCCCTCTTCTATTCCTAGTTCCCTGTTCTTAGGTCCTCAGCAAATCAGTCTCTCACCATTCTTCAGTCTCCCCAAAGCCTATGTTCCCCATCCCCTCTCTCAGCCAGTCCCAGTACATCTCCTCATCCAATCTTGGTCTGACACCCCATCATGCTCCTTGTTCCAGTCTCTTTTACCAGCCAGTCCCACTTCTCCATCCCACCCTGACTCCCCACAAAAATGTGTCTCTCTTTCCTTCCTTTCCTCTGGTTCCTAGTCCGAGTCTCTATTTCTAACCAGCATCAGTCTCCCGCACCCCTAGCTCCTTGTCCAATCTGCCTCCCCCACAACCACTGGCTCCCAGTCCTCCCCAATTTCCCTTTCTGATTCCCAGTCTCTCCCTCAGCTTCCAGTCCCAGTCTACTCCCCAACCCAGGCTTCTTTCCCCAATCTACTCCCCCTGTGCTTTCCTCCAGGTCCACCTTTTATTCTCTCTGCTTGTGACTTAGGTGGCTTCCTCCTCCATGTTGCCTGGGACAATCAGAGCTTTGAGACAGCACAGGAGTGGCAGTCTCTCTTTTCTCAATTCAGGTACTTGGATCCAGAGCCACCATGCTCCAGAGCAACCAGGAACTGCAATTATAGCACAAGTCCTGCCCACTCCCCAGAAACCCCTTGCTGCAGCATGCCCAGCATAGATGAGATTTCGGGAAGTTAATCTACAAAGCTCTAGGAAGTCTCTACTGTGTTTGTGAAAGCTGAGATTTTTCAGTCTTATAATTTGGCCAAATTTGAGTGGGTTTTCATAGGGATGATGGCAAAAGACACAACTCAAAGGACACCCACTCACAAATTTCGAGTCCCTGCTCTGATGTATGTGGATGCTAGAGATTTTCAAGAAAAATTTAGCCAGCATTTTTAACATGGATGAAACATCATATTTTCTCTAAATCTTGTTTTCATAAATGACTATTGGGTAAAATGTTCCAAAAATATTCAGCCTGAGGTAAGCACCCTGCAAATAAAATTTTAGCCCAAGCAGTTAAAATCCTTCAGAATATTTGCAATTGAAAACAGGGTCTTATAATGTGTTGGACAACCTTAATATAAGCAGAGCTACTTTGTTTACTACTCTTCCCTTTTATGGATTATCAGTGTGATAACTCAGTTATCTATTGGCTTGAAACTTTTCCACCTTTTCTACCACTGCAAAGAGATGGGAAGCCAAAAGGCACCATGAATGTGGACTGTTACCCAGTCTGCCTCTCCTCAACCACACTCCCATAACTAAATTGGAGGAGGAAGGTTGGGGAAAATATATTTCCACTCTGTTCTAACTCAAGCTCTAAAATATTCTGGAAAGGGGAAGAAGAAGAAACTCTACTTACTCTGTAGGGCCTTGAATTCTTCTTCATCCAATGACAAATAGAGAAAAAGGGTTCTGGCCCAACTTGAAAACATCAGTGTCAGTGCCTTCAAGATGCAATTTTAAAAATTAGACCTGCTGAATACTTTTCAAATTTGGAAATGCTGATGTAAAATAGGGGGTGGGGGAGGTGGTATGTATTTCCTGTTGTTTTTTGTTTTGTTTTGTTTTGACAAGCAATAGAACTGATTGAAATTTCATCAACAACAAAAGGCAGGAAAACATTTCAAAATAACTTGCCCCTATCCCACTATTTCTCTCACTGTTATTCAACTAGTTCTATAAAAAAGTAAAATTAAGGATGGGCCAAGAACATTTTTTGATATCTTGAAGCCACATATTTTTATTTCATTGATAGTGAGTTCAATCACACTGTAGTGATAGAATGAATTCAAATTAAACTATTTGTCAATTACTCTCCTAAACTACTCGCCACTGCATAAAAGATCCATGAATGCTTCAAAGACAGTTTGAGAGGAGACTTTAAAGTCATTTTTTAAAAGTCAGAACAGTACTACCATAGGCTCAATAATATCTATCTATCTATCTATCTATCTATCTATCTATCTATCTATCTATCTATCTATCTATCTTTTCCATTCAGTAGATATCCAAGAGACATCTTGAAAATGACAAAGAAACAAAATACTGCAGGAAAAGTGAAATGTGGATAAAATCCTTTAGACATATACTTTTTCCTTATTTTTGGTCACTCACTGCAACACAAGATTTCTCTAATCACACCCAGAGATGCTATCGGATATCCTCATCAGGGGTACTACCTTCTGTATCTGGGGGCCTTTCAGGTAAAGAGATGTGAGGCTTGGGATATAGGTGGGAAGAGATATGAGGGATTGAACATGTGTTACAATTATGTCTTTATTATTTTCCTTATGGAAAATGTACTTTCCTGATATGTTCCTTTATGTCATAACAACTGTTCTCTAATAGCTGAATAAGGTCTCCTTTGAATGCAGATAAACTTCTGATTGACCAGCAGGTGTGATTGTTGAACAGTACAAGATGAACCCTCTCCTCCAGTAGCAGAGCATGTTGTAATGTCATCATATTTGCCCATTGCTGTGATATGACTCTTTCTTTAATATTTTATGAGCCTATTCTGGATTTTGGATAGCTCTTTCAGGTGCCTCTTTCTTTGTTTTTCTCCCCAGATATTATATAAACTAAAAAGAAGAGAGAAACATTTCAGCAGAAGACTGATGGTACTATCTGGTGAAATAGCAGTAAAATGGAATTAGATGACCTATAAAAGAGCTTGTTAGGCTGGAAGACACTTTCCTGTTCCTATAATTTCTTATTTTCAGATGTGCATGACTAGGTGTTAGTAGTGTTTTAGAATGGTATATAGTAGGCAGGTCTGAGTTGTAGTAAATCCAGATAGCTTTGTATTTAAACTGCCAGGCACAGACTGATGTCTCAATAATTCTTTCTAGCTACTCACCTCTGTATCTAGCTAACAGTAGAAAAGCAAGGAAATCCACATCACAATGGTGGTGTTGGTGTTTTTTTTTTAATGATCCAAAAAATGTATGCCAATCTGTACAAACTCTGCTAGAGGACTTAAGGACCACAACTGTAAATTGCCACCTAAACAGTACACATGGGGTTTCCTTGAGAATGTAAGCAGAAGAGTGTTCCCCCAAGGCACTTTCTCTTTGAATTTATCATGTTGATACATCATAGTAACTAATCAATATAGTTTGGAATTTTTACACTTTACAGTTACAACAGTATGGTATTTAAAATCAGAAGCCAGAGCCTCACGGGTGCAAAGCAGCAGCTTTGTGAGTTATGCCACTATATTGGAATATTTTTGTTAGCCCTTAATTCAAATGGAGGCTTTGACTAATTCACAGAGCTATTTTGAAAAAGGCAGGATCATAAATTACTACATTTAAAATACACTAATGCAAAACTGACAGTCAGCTATTCTGTTATGAATATCACCTTTTCCTCTGAGTCTGTCAAAGTATTGTAAGGAGAAAAAGCATCATTGGCTTGATAGCTCTTTCAGTTTGTTCCTGTCATAGAAAATAAAATGGTTGGTATGAAGCAAGTGTCCTACACAAATATCCCAAATTAGAGACTGGTAAATATTCAAATAGAACTAGGAGGAGAGGGCAATAGAGGTGGAATATCAACCCAGAGTAACTTTGGGATCCTTCTGTATAATAAATTGGCCCTAATGGAGGAGAGAAAAAGAAGCTCACCTAAAGGTGATTAGTGGAAGATTCATGTGTAAAATTAGATACTTGGATAGTAACTTGCAAAACAAAGGTTGGAGTCCCAGGATAAAGGTGTTGAAAAGCAAATAAAATTGAAGACTCTTATCAACCCGCCTCCCCCATTGAAGTCAACATGATTCTTTCTGCTCGTTGCAATGGAACCTGGATTGGACTTCAGATACATAGTGCTGCTGATTTCCTTTGTAAAATATTTTCCTTTTAAAAGACTATTCTAAAGAAGTTTTTTTAAAGACATGTATCTGAGACATCTTATGCCAAATCATGTTTGCAATGCATTCTGGTGCACTACATGTAATCAGATTATGTGCAGCAGCTACATTCATAAGAGTTTTGTGTAACATGATTTATAAACACTTCAGGGTCAGGCCACTTGGCTTACTACTGTTTCATGGTTACTAGCCAAATGGTTGATCATAAATCTGTGACAGCTCATCAGGCAGTTTTCCAGGAGCCATACAATATGTAAAGCACATGATGACAAAACATCTTGCCATCCATGGTAAAAAATATGAATTAAATCCCACAAAATAATCAGTAAACTGTTCCTTTCCTGCTGCAATCTGCCAGTACAGCTTTCTCTAGGTTTTCTAGTATAGAGCTTCATGTTGCAAAAAAAAAAAAAAAAAAAAAAGAGATAGTAATATATTGCATTTTAAGATAACTATTTCACTCCCATGCAGACATGCTTTGTACAGTGCTTAAACATGGTCCTTTTCTGTCCTGTGTAATAACTGGATGTGGTGGTACATATAATGTGTAAACACTTTTGGTCACTGTCAAAGCTAGAAGAAATCCTGATGAGTTTCATGAAAGAAACAACTTTCTGAAATATCACCAGAAAAGGGAGCAGTCCTAACTCATTCCAATCAACTTTTTAGATGTCTAAGCAACTTACAGAAAGATTGATATGATTATTAGAAGAAATATATAAGGGAAGAAATGGCAGTTCTATGGATCTCTGCTCATTAGGCTCTAATTTCCTTAGATCACTCATTCAGATAAGCAAGGCATATGTCTCATCTATAATCCCTTTGTAGCTAGCTACACTCTTGCACTAATAAATTATACCACAGTTAGAGGCATTGCTGAAAAATTCTTCCAAGAAAACATAGCTCTTAATATAACTGTGGACCTTGGAGGGGTCAGAAATAGTAAGTGTCAGAGGAAGGCACAGAAGTGGAGAGCCACTGACTTCCTGTATGGCTTATAGATCCAAATGTCATTTACCCCTAAATCATGTTGATGAAAACCTCCTAAGGAAACTGTAGGACTGGAGTTTCATGCATACACTTTTTCCTTCCATGGGATTTTCCCCAAGAAGGAAATCAGTTTCTAAAGACTTATAAGAATAAGGAGGAGAAGGCAACAGTAAAAACAGAGACTTTAGCACCAACATTATTTTAGTCCTCACAAAGTTCTGTGCTTAACTTTCTGATCTGGGATGTAGGTGATGTGGATTAAGGTCCCAGCTTTGCCAAAGACTTCCTATATTACTTTAGATCAGTCCATTCACTGCTCTGTGCCTAAGTTCCCCATCTGTAAAACAGAAATAATACTTCCCTAACTCACGTGGGTGTTATGATGAGATAGCTTCTGCATTAGCGATTCTTCGCCTGGACACTTATCCTCATGCCAGTATTCCTCTGCTTAAAAAAAACCCAGCGAACAAAAAACCCCAGACTGGTTCTGTTTTCCAAAGTTATCTAACTGTAAGCCCCTAATTCAGCAAAGCACTTAATTTTAAGCATGTGAGTAGTACCCTCAACTTCAGTGGGACTACTCACATGCTTACAGTCAAGGGCATGCTGAAGTGCTTTGCTAATAAGAATGAAATACGGGAACTGAACACCCATGGCGTCCATTTGTATTTGTTCCATTATTTTTATGTATAGGCTTCTCTATGGCATTCATCATCACTGTATTAGAGAATGTCACAAATATTAATGTTGCCATTGGGTTTCCCCTTTGCTTGATACCTGAGATACTACAAAAAGTTATCATTCTGATCATATGATGGCCTCTACTGACAGCTATGATAGGTTCTTGAGCCAAGGTAGGGAAAAAGCACAACAGCTATTAGTTGGGGACGTGAAGGTTTGCCCTGATCCACTAAGCATTGAGCCATCACTCTCTTCGGGTTTCCTTTTGTGAGTTTGTGGTTGTTTGGACAATAAATAGAGCCAGAAACAAGTACTGATTTGAGTGTGGCTGATGTTCCTCAGGCTGGTGAGGAATGTTGCCAGGGTACAGGCACTCAAATGTCAAGTCCCATGAGAAACATTTCCAAATTGAAATATTTAGGTTTTCAGCCAAAATTTTTTGGTATTTGAATTTCTGCTAAAAAACTGAACTTTGCTACAGCAATGTCTTTGTTTACCAGCTCTGCCACACAATAATTTTGTGGAACTTACACAATGTAGTTTAAGTCTGTGATAGGTATTACTTATTTCTTGGCAAGATTTAATTAGTGTGCAGAACACCCATACATCAGAATGGTAGGATGCTTACAGCAGAGCAGTGGTTTAATCTGTTTTAGTTTATTTTTGGCATTTGGGCAAATGGCAAAGATATAATTCTTTTCTGTGCTTTTTTTGGATGACAATTTCAGCAACTTAGACACACTATTCTGCAATTTTCTTTTTCAGACATAGAATCAATATCACTCAGTAGGACTACATTTTCCCCTGTATTGATGACTCTAGTCATGGTTGGAACTTTTCTCAGGGGTGGTAGTTCACCACAGAAAGATAATTCCACCTCAGGATTTATTGTCTTTTTCACCTGAATGCTTTAGGCCCAGGGAGGGAATAACATGTATCTTCCCTTACCTCATGCATAGCCTGCCCACACCTGCCAGTGACCTGCTTCTTCTCCATCCCCTTCCCCTCCATGGACTCTAGACTCCTGAAGAGACCTCCATGATGTCTGGATGCGGTGGGGGAACTATGCTGCAGAGATTCAGAGTCTGCTAACCCCACGTGAAATAGTGGAGATCCATGGGAGAGTCTTGTTTATGTAGGGAATTATCCAGTGTGCTTTGTTCAGAAGCCTCTGTGTACTACCTTTGAATTCAGAAGATGGGATGCTATCAAGTTATTTGTAATGGGAGTGTATCTTTTTAACTAGTGAGTTTGTTCCCTTTTCATAGAAAAAGACTGTCAAAAGTTTGCCCAGTTTTGCAGGGTCGTACATTTCCTATTCTAATCTACAAATTGAATGAACAAGTGAAACATTAAGGCACCAAAGTATGCAAATGAACAATTTCTCCAATTCTGTGTGCTGACATATAAACAATGGTAATATCTTTGTGTTATCAGTATGTATACAATAGATATTTAGTAATCTGTAGCACACATCAGATGTTTTACCTTGCAAGCTGAGAATGAAATGCCATTATTTATTTATGCAGTAAGTGGAAAAATCTTTAATAAACAAAATATTTTGTTGTCCTTCTTGATGATCTTCATTCCTCTTGTTTTTCTGTTTCTGTTTTATGCTATGACAGTGATATATTACAAAGTGATAGGTATGAGAACCAGAGGATTACTTCAAGGAGAACTCTCTAGGCTCAGAGGTGGACTGGCTGATTCGCCCATGTTCTCTATGGTTCTAACACAAATTGCTCCCTGAAAAAAAATCAATATATTTTTCATAAATGTTACTAAAAGTAATAAACAAGTAAGAATCAAATAAAAAATATCACTAAGGCTGAACTATTACAAATTTTATCAGGCTAATTGAGTTAAATCACAGTTATCAAAAAGGTCAAAATAACATTAATTAAACAAGCTAACAGCAACTTTGGTGTTAAATCATCAATTTAGTCAAAACACATTAACACAGCAAGTAATTACTTCTCAGTCCTAAAACAGGGAGTTCCATGGAGGAGCTATTCTTTTAGATATAAACAATCAAAGAACTTTTATTCAGAGTGATAACCCAATCTTTATCTGGGTAAGTATTTTAGTATAGAAGCCAAACTGGCTCATACCTTAGAAGCCAATTAGCGTTTTTCTCTTGGAAGTTCACTGTACCTAGTGGCTAATTTCAGAGTAGCAGCCGTGTTAGTCTGAATGCATCCGATGAAGTGAGCTGTAGCTCAAGAAAGCTTATGCTCAAATAAATTGGTTAGTCTCTAAGGTGCCACTAGTACTCCTTTTCTAGTGGCTAATGTATTTCCTTTCATCTCGTCCCCTCCACCCAAACAAAAACAAAATAAAGCAACCAAACAAAAGCCTTCCTCAGCAGAATGTGTAAGCTTTACAAAGTACTTACACTGATAAGAGAAAATTTAGCAGCGTTTTCACTGGACAGTGACAGCTTTGTTTCCACAAAGAATGAGCTAAAAACTAAAAGACATATATGATGTAATGATCTTTAAAGGCAGAAGATTTTTTAAGGTTATTTTAAGGAATATTCTTAGGTTCCTTCCTGGATGTCACATACACAAGCATCCAACCACACACACACATTCATACCCTAAAGGTAAATAACTTTTGGGAAAGCTCAATTAAGGAAAAAGAAAATTACAGCTCTTCAGATGATGTGGTATAACAAGCTGTACTGCAGTCATGGATCAGACGGTGTCTTCTGGCACCTATTGCTTCTCATTGGCAAGTGGCTTTGGATTCACAAAAGACAGGTGCCAGGTGCAAGTATTGTCTTCTTTTCCTCCTGATGCTATTGGTTTCAGAGACTTGGAAAGTCAGTCTTGTGGTGAACAGTGACCCTTGTCAGGGTTCCTTCCCCACTCTGAACTCTGGGGTACAGATGTGGGGACCCGCTTGCAAGACCCCCTAAGCTTATTTTTACCAGTTTAGGTTAAAATCTTTCCCAAGGCACAAATTCCACCTTGTCCTTGAACAGTATGCTGCCACCACCACGTGATTTAGACAAAGAATCAGGGAAAGGACCACTTGGAGTTTGTGTTCCCCCAAAATATCCCCCCAAGCCCTTACACACCCTTTCCTGGGGAGGCTTGAGAATAATATCCTAACCAATTGGTTACAACGTGAATACAGACCCAAATCCCTGGATCTTTGGACGCTGAAAAAAAATCAATCAGTTCTTAAAAGAAGAATTTTATTTAAAAAAAAAAAAAAAGGTAAAAATCCCCTCTATAAAATCAGGTTGGAAGATAACTTTATGGGGTAACAAAAGATGCACAAAACACAGAGGAACCCCCTCTAGCCTTAGTTTCAAAGTTTCAGCAAAACAGGGATAAACCTCCCTCCAGCAAAGGGAAAATTCACAAGTTGAGAAAACAAAGATAAACTAATACGCCTTGCCTGGCTGTACTTACAATTTCTGTAATATGAGAGACTGGTTCAGAATGGTTTGGAGGACATGGATTGATGTTCGGTCCCCCTTAGTCCCTAGAGCGAACACAGAAACAAAGAACCCAAAACAAACCTCTCCCCCACCCCCGATTTGAAAGTATCTTTTGTCCCCATTGGTTCCTTTGGTCAAGTGCCAACCAGGTTATCTGAGCTTCTTAACGCCTTACAGGTAAGGAGGAATTTTAGGGTGCCCTTATGGTTATGACAACCCTGAAGACACATGCTCTGCTCCGTGTGTTCCTTGATCTTATAGGGCATGATTCACCCTTACTCTGCCTTGCAACACCTTCTTTTGGAGCTGCAGGCAAATCAGGGGTGCATGGATGACATGGTCCAATCATATTGTCCTGGATATGAACAACATGGTCCAATCATATCCCACTGACCAAATGCTGGCCTGTGATCAGTAATGACATTTCCTTTATATCTGAAAGCTCCTTAAGATGTTTTTTACTATAACTTAAGCCAAAGGTGGCTTCAAAGAAGACAATACTTGAAGCAGTATCTTGGCTGCTACACCAGTTTATACCTCTGGGAAAGATGTGCAGTTTTCACCATGCACTAGAGGTGTCTCGTGTAGATTTAAACAATTCTCTAAAAATAATTGTCTGTCTAACCATTCATTTGTTCCACTTTCACACACATCCATTCTAGTTCTCAGAATAAATCTACTCAGAATAAATCTAAATATAACTTGTGACAGCTGTCAAACCAGTTCTTTTATCAACCAAAGCCAGCATACTGAGTCAAACCAGTCAACAGGAAATGCTGAAGAGAGGGGTCTGGCCTAATTGCCACCCCTATCAGGGAGTTAGGCACCTGCCTAAATCTGAGCCAGAGAGGGGCACCTATCTCTGCTTGGGAGATATAGATATATATACACAACAAATGTAAAAAAAATTCCCCTCCCTGCCTGATGGGAAGCACTGCGCTATTGGTCTTTTTCAGTCTCTCCTGTTGAACCTTTCCCACTGTGTATAAAATAATACAATACAATTTGCATCCTTTGCCATATCAGGCAGAGTAGGTAATTGAATGCAGCCTGAGTGAGTGCCTTAACCACTGGGCTAAAGCTTCTAAGGGAGTGAGCCTCCTCCAGCCATTCCATTTTGTGTGGGGTAAGGTGTTCTCCAAGAATACCTACTGAAATCCGGCAGGTGAGATAGGTGGGGCAATGCCTAGTTTGAGGATCCCAATGGGGATTAGGCGTGCGATAGTTGCCTAGGCCTCACATCTGATGCAGGTTGCACATGCTTGTTTGCAGAAACTTAGGGAGAAGCTGAGAAGGGTTTTTAAAGATCTCAGTGGCACCCAAATGTTGGGCTTAGGCACCTAAGTCCTTTTGTGGATCTAGCTTTGACTGCCTGGATTAAAGTTCACCACCAACTATGATGGAGGCAAGACCTTAATTATATTAAAGGTCAGGGCCTATACTCCATTTTAAAGCAAAAATCTGCTTAACAGTTTAAAACATAAGTTCTAGTTTAAATAAGGTAGTTAAAGATGATATATTTACAGGCTATTTCTCTCACATAGGGCAACCTGGCCAGCTAGTACAGTCTGTCTTACAATGTTCATAAGATTGTACATACTGACATCCTTGCCCTGAATAGGCTTTGGCCGGTAATAAATTGTTTATCTGATTTTTAATATAACAGAATGTTAAAGCAGGTATATTTTCTTTGCTTCTTGGTAAGAGTGAGCAGCAGGTGTTTCTGATCTGGTTTATCTGTACTATAGTGAAACATCAAACCTCTGGTGTGATTCTGACAGCAACATCTAGCACACTGAAAACTTTGAATGTTATACTGTTGTTTGGCACTGTATATGGAAAGGTCAGCATTGTCAGACTTTTGGCAGTACTGTGTGCTACAGTACATTATGAGTCAGAAGATGTTAAGCATTTGTATTTTGTGATACTTCTTTCCAAGGCAGCTACTTTCACTCCATAGGCAGGGGAGAAAGTTGCCATGAGAAATTTAAAATGCAAAATTATTCCTTTGATCATTTAAGATTGTAATTAGAGATGTGTCCAAGCAGTTTTATTTGGATCACTAATCCCAAACCCAAATTCCAACACCCGAAAGTATCTAGGATTTTGAGTTAGCTCATTATATAGATTGGAACTGACAACAAAATTTGGATCTACTTCCAGGTTCAGCATTTAGTCACCTCCAAAGTGTTGAGGATGTTTGGATCTAAGATTTTGATTTGGGCCCCTCTCTAATTCTAATCTCTTTAGGACAAAGGACAAATCTCTACCTTCTGAAATGTGTTTTTTTGTTCGTTTATAAGTGAATTTGCATTTCAAAGTGTGTGAACACATCTTTTCTTTTAAATGACTTTAGACAACTCAGATAAATAAATTAAATAAGCTGCAAATCTAGTGCATAAAGACATTTCTCTCTTCTGTTAACATGAAGGCTCAACACACAAAATATCTTTGAGCAATGTTATAAGAAGGCCTTAACAGGAAACCACCGAGACCTATGTCTGTCTTCCTACCAAAGTTGCTTTGCTGTCAGCATTACTGTAGGGAGTTTGTATTCAGAGCCTGACTGTACTGCATTGAACTTTCAGTGTGTGACATGAGATTTAGGGAACTGAGATCCGCAACACATCTTTTTTTTTTTTTTAATCACTATTGGATTCTTTAAATAGTTTGGAGTTGCATTCAGGAGCGGAAGCAGCACAGAAGTCGGCAAACAGAGCTGAAAACAGAGGCGTTTGAGTGGAAAGCTGTTGGAGGAGAAGGGAATCTGCAGAGGGTGGCAGGAGGCAGTATGTTGTAAGAGAAGCAGAGCTTTTCATCACAGCAGAGCCCTGATTAGGGGTGCGGCTTCTTTGACTAGGGGGCCTATAAAGGTAGTCAACTGACCAGCCAGAGGCACAGGAGCTAGCAAACAGCTGAAACCAGGGGAGCCTGAGCATATATTTTAAATGGACTGGATAGTCCTGATGTTCAGACCTGATTAAATCCATTGATTCCATATGTTGGTACCTGTTAGTAAATATTAACCCTTTTTGTCCTTTCCTGTCTGTATATTGGATTAATTTATATTATTAACTATTCTTTGGGATCTTTGTGATATTAACAAAGAATATACTGATTTCTAAGTCCCAGAATACTGGTCCTTGACCTATAAGTAACCCTGTTCAGGAATTTTATACATTAGGCTGTATCTAAAAATCCTTGGCAACTCCATGTCTATAGAACTACAGATATTCATGGAAAGTCTCCCTATATATATATATATATGCAATTATAAACCTGGGAGATTGATGAGGGATGATTTTTATGGCAGATGTTTCTTATTGGTGAATCAATACAGAAGAATGATTATGGGGAAGAAGGACCCACTGAGAGATATTATCTTGAAGAATTGGTCCTCTCAGCAGTAAACAATTATGTCTTCACTCATCAATCAGGTAAACTGAGAGTGTAGGTATATTAAAAGAAATGACATCAGAACATATGGCTTTAGGAGGGTATTTTTGGCAAAGAGGTGTCTTTGTCTAAAAACCCGATATAATGACAGAAGTTTTGGAACTTGGTTGGGGAATGAAACTGCTCATCCCACCAGTTACAGTGAAGAAGGGACACAGAGCCAGCTCTTTACCTTACATCAAGGGTGGTAATGTATGTATTCTTTTTTGTATTCTGTACTAATCTCTGATTGGTGATCTTTGATTAAATAATTCCAACTGAGCCTGTTATTCGACAATCTGAAATCGTTGTTAACTTCACACATGCAACACAAAGTGGAGTGGGTTCCTACCACTGATGTGTCAATGTGAGTTAACCATGACAATCATACAATTAGATGAGAGCTTAGGCAGGAAGGCAATGACAGCAAGGGACGCAGCAGTGGTCGTGACCCAAGGAATGGAAGAAACCATGAAGATGCCTGGATATGGAAGTACAGGATATATGTTATCCTGGAGTGGGTACTTGAAAAGTGCTTCGTCTGTATGAAGTACCACCTGAGACATCCGATAGAAAAGAAGATCTTAAGTTTGGAGATGCAGGTAAAAACTGTGGTTGAATTTCCAAGGGGATTTGATGATGATCAAGGGAAGGCAAGAGGAGGCTGAAGGGAAAACTAAGACTTGCAGGTGCAAGCTGGACTGGAGAACTGTGAGGGGAAGCTGCTGGATGAGGAAAGTGGCCAGAGGAAGCATGTGACTTTGAGAACCAGGCAGAGGAAAAGTCTGCTAGTGAAGGAGAAAAAAGCTGAGGATCAGGTCTGTTGAGCTATAAAATGAAGGGCAGTGGCAGGCATTAACAGATGGTGGGAAAGCAAGGAAGAAGAGAAGAGCAGCTAGTCTTATAAAAAAGAGGAGAAAAGGAATAGAGTCAATGCAATTAGCCAAAGTTCAGAGCCCCAGGAGGACAGATGACTCTCAGAAAATTGTTAGAGAGAACAAAAGAAAAGACAACTTACAGCCAGAAAAAAAAACAACCAACCAACCAGAAGGAGGAAGGCTGGAGAATTACACTAACACCAGGAAGAGGCTGGTCTACATGATTGGAAACTCCCTAGTAAGAAGAATGGATAGGCCTATCACCAGAGCTGATCTGGAGAATAGAAGGGCATGTTGTCTGCTGGGAGCTAAGATACAGTATGTGGACTTGAGTCTGAAGAGGATCCTAATTGAAGCAGGAAAGAATCTACTGATTGTCCTTCATTTGGGAACAAATGATACTATTAGATTCTTGCTGAAACACATCAAGGGACACTATACCAGGCTGGGGAAGATGCTTAAAGAAATGGAGGCTCTGGTGATCTTCAGTGGGATTCTACCTGTCTCTAGAGGAGGAGAGAGAAAACAAGCAACGATTATGAAGATCAACAGCACAGACAATGGTGCTATCAGAATGGATTTGGGATGTTTGACCACTTGGAGGCATTCATGGACAGAGGACTGTTCTCATGAGATGAACTCCTCCTGAATGGGGAGGGAAATAAACTTCTGGGATGAAGGCTGGTGCAACTGATTAAAAGAGTTTAAATTTGAAATTCAGGGGAAATAGTTGGGAAATGCTTGTGTGATCTCCACACCTGATTCTAATATTGAGGGGGAGAAAAATCAAGTAAAAGAGGATACAGCAATGAAGAAAGGAAGAAAAAGGGTAGAAGAATGTACAACAAGAGGAAAGATAGTGCCAACACCAATGACACTAAATGACTGTACCTAATCCAGCAAGGAATCTGGATGAAGCCAAGTAGAAACAACTAAGATGTCTGTACACCAATGCAAGGAGCCTGGGTAACAAAATGGAAGCACTAGAACTACTGGTACAGAAAGTTAAATTAGATATTATAGGGATGACAAAAACATGGTGGAATAGTAGTGAGGACTGCAGCACAGGTATTGAAGGGTATGTTCTGTTCAGGAAAGACAGAAATAATGGTAATGGTGCATGGAGTCCATACAACTGAAGAAGCATGGTTTTTTACCCATGAAAGCTTATGCCCAAATAAATCTGTTAGTCTTTAAGGTGCCACCAGACTCCTCATTGTTTTTGTGGATACAGACTAATACGATTACCCCTCCAAAACTTTTATATAGTGGCATTATGATATTTATTGTCTTATTTTCTGTCCCTTTTCTAATGGTTCCTAACATTCTGTTAGATTTTGGCTGCTGCTGCATACTGAGCGGATGTTTTCATGACGCCAAGATGACTCCAAGATCTCTTTCTTCCTCCTCATTTTGCGTGTATGGTTGGGATTATGTTTTCCAGTATGCATTACTTTGAATTTATCAATATTGAATTTCATCTGCCATTTTGTTGCCCAGTCACCCAGTTTTGTGAGATCCCTTTGTAACTCCTCTCCCTTCCTGATGTTTATGCCTCCGGTGTATTTATAGAAAACAATCATATCTGAGGGGAGATATGATTGAATTCATCTTAAACATGTGAGACCAGAATTGCATGCAGTATTCCAGATGAGGTCTCACCAGTGCCTTGTATAATGGTAATAACACTTATCTCTACTGGAAATCCCTTGCCTGATGAATTCTAGAATTTCATTAACCTTTTTCAGAGCCACATCACATTTTACCCATATCTTTATTAAGATCAATACTTTGAGCTTCTTTAGTTTTGGACTGTAAAACAGATTCTATAGACATGCATTCATTCTTGTAACACTTTTCTTAAACTCTTTTTATTTTTCAACATCCTTTGTAAAATGTGGACACCCAGATTGAATGCAGTATTTCAGTAATGGCTTCACTAGTGCCTTCTACACTTCCTTGTATTAAATATTACCCTGTTTATCTAACCCAATATAGCATTTGCTTTTAGCCACTTCATTGCATTGGAAGCTCATGTTCAATTAGTTATCCACCATGACCATTAAGTCCTGTTCTGGTGACTGTTTTCCAAAATATAGTCCCTCATCTTCAAAGTACTATCTGCATTCTTGTTTCTTACATATATGCATCTAGCACTATCAAAACACAAATTGTTCAAATGATCCAACTTTACTATGCAATCCAGATTGTTCTGTAGCAGTGACCCATCCTCACCATTGTTTACTACTCTACAAATCAGTGTATCATCTGCAAATTTTACCAGCAATGATTTTATCAATGAACTGGGAGAAAATATAAATATATTGAATACCATTGGTCCTAGAACAGATCCTTGTGAAACCCTACTAGAAATAACTCCATTGAATGATTCCCCATTTACAGTTACTTTGAGATATCAGTTAACCAGTTTTTAATCCATTTAATATGTGCATTGATTTTGTATAGTGTTTATTTTTTAAACCAGGATGTCATTCACAATTAAGTAAAATGTCTTGCAGAAGTTGACTTGTAATCTCATTAAAAGAAATTAAATGTGCTTGACAAGACCTATACTCCATAAAATAATGCAATTTACATTCATACGTTCCGGCCCACAACATTTTGGCACCTGAGGCAGGGAGCTCAAATGGACACCCCCAAGTCCCCTTGCTTGGGCCAAAACTTTGAAAGGTCTCAATTCTGACTTCTTCCTGTTCTACTCTTCTCCTGGTACTGCTCTGCTACCTACCCCAATAAAGGAGAACTAACAACTTAAAATGCCTTGTTCAAAAATTTTAAGTAACACGTAACTTTCAAATGCCTAAACAGCAAATGTAACTTTTCTTGTCTGCATAGTAAACACTGACATTTTTATCTGTTTGAATAATCAAAGTGGTGCTTTCCGTGCCTTCGTGGTCGCAAAGATTTGAACTGCTTCCTGAAGGTCCACAGTCTAGGCCAGCTCATGCTCTATTGAGATGGTTGCAAGACTGACCAGCCTCTCCTGTGTCATTGTGGAGTGAAGACGTGTTTTTATTAACTTCAGCTTGGAGAAGCTGCGTTCTCCACTGGCAACTGTTACAGGAAGTGTTGGAAGTATGCGCAGAGCAAGAAAAATATTTGGAAAGAGGATGTTCATCTTATTTGTGCACATATATTCCAGAACAGCCTTTGGAGTTGATCCTGCTGAAATGTATCTTGAAAGGGCTTTCAGTTCATCACCTAAATCACTCACATCAATATCGCGCATGTCATCATGTGTCAACACTGTCTCTAGTGCCCTGCATTGCTGGTGTAGGTCTTCTTCAGGTATAGTGAGGAGTTTTGGAATATCATACAACATCCCAAATATACTGCTGTGTTCCCTGAGCTGCATGAAAAATTCTTCAACTGACTGTATTGCACAATCTAGCACCTGGTTAAAGAATTCAACTTTGAATTGTTGTTTGGGGTCTCTTATGGGATTATCCCATGCCTCATAATCAAAATGTCTTCTTTTTCGGTGACTCTTGTATTCGTGAATGGGTGGGAAAATAGCTTCAGTGTGATGTTCCTCTGCCAACTTCTGTGCACTCTTCAGAATGTTTTGAAATCCCTCATCTGACTGGTAAGACTGTAGGTATGACTTTGCTTTGTCCAGTTGTTCCATTTCTCCAGATATATCAAGGTCAACACCTTGGAGTCTCTTGCTTACAACATTTATTTCAAACAGTATGTCATGCCACAACACTAAGCCACACAGAAATTTGAAGTTATGTATTTTCTGGTGATTCCATTTCCCTCTGCCACTGTTCTCCCACGAACAGTTCCTGTCGTAACATTATCCTCCATAATGGTAACTATGGCATCATCTATCTTCCCAATTTGGTGTTTGATAGGCTTTATCGCCTCTACTCGACTTTCCCATTGTGTGTCACTCAGTGGTTTCAGTGTCACAGAGGATGTTTCCAGATGTTGCTTCAAAATTTGTCATCAATGAGTTGATGCAGAGAAAAATACATAGATGCTTTAAATTACATTTAAAAATTCAGCAGCCTCACTAGAAGCTGATGCTGCATCACTGACCACCACGTTCAATAAATGAGAACTGCATGGGACAAAAAAAGCTCAAGGGTTTAACTCTCAGATCCGTGTCTGCACTCCTCTGTTCTTTCCTCTCATGTTGGCACCATTATTGTAGCCCTGACCTCTCATGTCAGCTTCCAGCTTTTTAAGAAGCACATTTGTCATACCAGCTCCTGTAGTATCATCAATGTCAATAAATTCTAGAAAATGCTCTCTGACAGTCACCACTGCAGGGACATTTTCAGTAGGTTCAGTTGTTGTTACAAAACACAACATTAAAGTCATTTGTTCCGTATGGCTGATGTCAGGTGTGCAGTCCAGAATAACAGAGTAATATCTTGCTGACTTTAGATCTGCCACAATCGTCTGTTTGACTTTTGTTGCCAGTAGCTGCATGATCTCATTTTGAATTGTTTTTCCAAGGTAGTGGTGTGTATACATTTCTTGGGTGGTGACTCTTCTTAGATGCTCCTGGAGTACAGCATTAAACTCAGCCATCAGCTCCACAATTTTAAGGAAGTTTCCATTGTTTGGCACATACAGCTGATCTGAAGTGCCACGCAGTGCTAGGTTTTAGGCAGCAAGCATTCTCACAATGGCAATGAGCCTTTTCAGAACATTTTGCCAGTAAAGAGACTCGGATGCAATCTTCTCTTGATGCTGATCATCTATGGTGGCCTTTAACCTTAGTCCCATCTTAAGTTCTTTCCACCTGTGGAATGCTCTCTGGTGATTTGCTGCCTTCCCATGGCATGTCAGATTTCTAGCCAGATTTTTCCAGTCCTTTGTTTCTGTAGAACACAATGTGGCTGGAACATTAGACTGGAAGAGTTTGCAAGAAAAACAGTATGCAGCATTCTGGGTTTTTGAGTACATAAGCCATGGCCTCTCCACTTTGTCACCATTGGGGATTTGACGCCAGTAATGTGTTGGATGCAGGGCCCATGTAACCACTAGGCGAACTAGGCGGCCGCCTAGGGTGCCAAGATTTGAGGGCACCAAAAAGTGGTGCGTAAAATGTCTGGGATGCTCGCCTGGCGCAGGCTAGTGTGTACTCCTCTTCCTGCTGCTGTGCGAGGGGGCGCTGCGGCTTTGATGGGCTCCGGCCGGCCAGGAAGTGATCTCATTCCTCCTCCAGCTGCTGGGGGTGCTGCGCTGAGGGAGCCGTGTGGGAAGCTGCCTGGCCCTGGGCATGGGCCCTCTTGCTGCTGCTGCTGCTCCCCCTGGCCCTGGAGCTCTCACTGCTGCTGCTGCCCGGCGGGTCCCTGGCTGCTCTGCTTGGCCTGGGCTGAGTCCTGCTGCTTGGCTCGGGCTGCTCTGTGTGCTTCTGCCCTGAGCCGCTCTCCCTGTGAGTACCCGCCACCCTGCCCGCAGCCAGCCCCTGTCTCCAGACCCTGCTGCACCCCATGCCCTGCCTGCACCAGTCCCACACCCCCTGCCCTGCCTGCAGCTATCCCCTGCTACACCCCCGCCCTGTCCATACCAGCCCCACCCCCCCGTCCTGCCTGCAGCTAGCCCCACACCCCCTACACTGCCTTCAGCCAGCCGCACACACCCCGACCTGCCCACAGCCAGCCCCTGCCGCACTCCTTGCCCTGCCTGCACCAGCCCCACACCACCTGCCCTGCCTGCAGCCAGCCCCTGCCACATCCCCTGCCCTTAGCCAGCCCCTGGCTCCACCCCCTGCCCTGCCTGCACCAGCCCCACACCCGCTGCAACACCCGCACCAGCCCCGCACCTCCTGCCCACAGCCAGCCCCTGTCTCTAGTCCCTGCCTCACCCCCTGCCCTGCCCGCACCAGCCCTGCACTCCCCTGTCTCCAGCCAACCCCTGCCACACACCCCTGCCCGAAGCCAGCCAGTCCCACACCCTGTCAGGTTATTTATTTATTTTCATTAAATATGTAGACTAAATAATGAAATTAATAACTTTTCAAGCTGAACGTGTATTAATTCTAATGAACAATGTCACATTATGCAGTATTCATTTTTGAAAGTTTATAATAAGTGATGCTCCGGGAGGAGAGGAGGGAGAGGGGAAGGGGGGGCACAAGGTGGAAATTTTGATAAGGGCGCAAAATATCCTTGCACTGGCCCTGATGGAAACGTCTATTTTCATTGTCTTTGGGGAACATGCAGTTTTTCACTTACTGTGGCCCACGCAGTACAAGGAAGTCCCTCAGGCTACTGCTCAACTGGGTCCACAGTCCTGGATCATCTTGACTTAAGGAACTAAACTCAGCAGCAGCTGTTTTTTGCGCCTCCACCACACTCTTCTCTGAAATACACTTTTCTGCAGGAATGTGCATGGTTCCATCCATTTGAGATGGAGATATGGATGCTGCGGTAGCTGCCTGGTCACCTGCACTCTGACTAACTGGAAGATCAGGCATCTCCTCACCACTCACATCCTCACCGGGGCCGGAAGGCTCACCGTGAACATTTGTACCTATTTATCTCAGGAGAGCTCCTTCCTGCTTAGATAGAAAAGCTTCCTTTGCTTTCTTTCTTTTTCTGAATGCTGCCCCAGAGGGGCGTTTTCTTCTTTCACTCATGACTGCTGTTCTGTGCCAGCTATAGTGGCTCTCAACACTCAGTTGAAGGGGACAAATGAGCAGGCTGGTAGCAGGGCCTGAGTGAGGGAAGATATCAACGCCTTAAGGGGCTAACTGGCTCCTACCACTTCAGCTGACTGCCTGTTCTCCTCAAGTGGGTTCAGGGAAACAGCAGGAAAAAGGAAGCTCCCTGAGAAGCTGCTGTTAATCAGTCCAGGCTTCTGGGGGTGCTAGAGAGGTACATAAGAGGCTCCTCCTCCTCCTCTCTCTCCCTGCAGCTCCTGCTGCTTTCTGTTATTCCCTCTCACCTTTTCTCCTGCCTGCCTGTTATATCTCTTGTGCTCCCCTTCTTCCAGCACAGCACTCCACCATCTCTGTACATCTAGAGCAGAGAGAATACATATGCACCAGCAGCAGACACAATTTTCTACACTCTGGGTCCTAGTGGTGCCCCCCCGCACAGTCTGGCACCTGCGGCGGCCACCTTAGTTTGCCTCATGGTGAGGCCAGCCCTGTTTACATTAATTATGATGCCATTGTTTAATTCTTTACGGATTGCAGCCTTTCCATGATTTCACCCAGGATCAGTGGTAGGTTATCCTGTTTATCCATTTAAAATACTGAAATAGCACTTGCTTTTCTCCTGTTATCTGGAACATCCCCTATATTTCAAAATTTGTTAAATTTGAACATCAGTCAACATCAGTGGCTTAGAGTGTGCCTTAGACAATTCTTTGAAAACTCTTGGGTGCAAGTGATCCAGGTCTGCATATTTAAAAATGTTAACTTTAACAGTGGACTTTTAACACACTGCATAATTACTGTCTGAATAGAAAAATATTTAATTATTACTATAAGCTCTCAGTTTCTTTCCAAAGAAAGAAGTATTTCTTGAAGACTTCTGCATTTTCTACATTGTTATTGAGAATGTTACCATCCATGTCTAGTAATGCATCTGTACAATTACTAGGTTTTGTTTTGTTCTTGTTTGTTAAAGTCCTTCTTATTATCAGTTTAAGTGGTAGTGAAATGAAAAGATGGTAGACTCAAGAACTCCATCAATTCCTCAGTGTCTGTATTGAGCTTTTTTTCCCACTAGCATACATTCAGTCTTGCAGCCATTAGACATAAACCTAAGAGGTTATAGAAGTACCACCACCAACTTACAATGTTGCAAGTCACTGCAGAGGCAAATCCACCAGGATGGAATTGAAAGTATTTATGTTACTGTTGTAAATATGGCTCCATAGAGGGTAGTGCAGACACTGAATAATCTATACTTCTTTGCAGATTCTGTTACTCGACATTTTTCAACAAAAATAATTCAGAGAAAAGTGCCCTGTTTTTCACACATCAAAATTTTTCATCATATATTGTTTTTCAGTGTATCTGACATATATGGGAGGACACTCATTTTTAGAATTTTTATTTGACTCATAAAGGACATGTGTATACAACCCCAAAAGTTTAGAGAACTGTTTTAAGACTGGGCAATGTTGATGGAAGAGAATTTTTTAAAGATCAGAAACAAATTATAACACTCAAGTATGTGATTTGTTTGGTTAAGTAAAGAAGGAGTGTGATTAGGAATTTGGATGATATCCTCACTTTTGGTTTTTGTGTGTTTATTTTGTAGCCTGCAAAATTGCCAAAGGCTGCAACCAGTTCTAACAGGCTAGAAATGGATCCTGGTAGATGTGTGAAAGTCAGTAAGATGTTATTTGCATACACTAAGGTCTTATATTAAGAGATTCCTAATTTTATATCAGAAATGCATGGAGGAGCTCTAATTTAATTGCTAATGATTCCAGTACAACACTGGTTTGAATAAGAGAAGAAAAAGATAGTTTTGCTTGGTATTGTTCCTAAGTGCGGATTATACTGTTAGCTGTAACAGAGATAATTGATTATTATCGATTAGATTACTGAAATCCATTTGTGTAATTTTGCCAAATTAAAACTTCTCTAGTATTGCAAAAAGAAAAGGAGGACTTGTGGCACCTTAGAGACTAACCAATTTATTTACATAATAAATTGGTTAGTCTCTAAGGTGCCACAAGTCCTCCTTTTCTTTTTGCGAATACAGACTAACACGGCTGTTACTCTGAAACCTGTCTAGTATTGCAATTATGGATAGACATTTGTTTCCACTGAATGCCTTATGGATTGCAGGTGAAAATTTTGTCAGGTATATAAAATGTCAAAGATTACCAAAAGAAAATCTTCCACTTTTTAACTCAGTCGGATCAGGGTGTATCAGTCTTATATCCATATTGAGGAATCATAGGGCATTAGTTTAAACAAGGCAGACCATCTCCATCTTTCATAGCTATGACAGTAATTACACTAATTTTCATATCCCAAGAGAAGCTACCAGTTTTCAATTTTCCTTGAATCACAGGCTGGAATATAGAGTTTTGCAGGTACTGAAATACTTTGTAGAACTGAGGGAAACCAATTCAGATCTGGAGATTTGCCAGACAGCATAGATTTAATAATAGTTTGAATTTCCTCTTCTGAGGTACAATGTAGGAGCCAGATTCTGATCCCCTTGCTTATGTTGACTCATATTTTATTTCATAGATATATCATTCAAGTCAATGAGACTATGGGTGGAGTATAGTGCTATCCATTGTAAAAGAATCAGGATCTGGCCCTAAATTAATCATTCAAATTTGTTATTTTAGGGTCTGGTGTAACTAAGAACAAATTTTTAACCCACAAAGTCTTCACTTTAAATCCAGGCCCTAAGGTTATCACAATATAAAGGCATAGTATCCTGATTTTATCACAACCTTGAAGTCATGGTGCATTTGTCTGTTAGAGAGATGGGTTGGGGTGGTTAATAGCCAAGTTTACTCTTGTTGCTGGAAGAGGAATTGACATCACGGTTTTGATTCATTGAGGAGCACTACTCTAAGGAGTTTCAAAATAGCATTTTAGCAAAAGATACAGTGGTACTTACAGGAGCTGCAGTGAAACTATGCAACCTTTCAATCCATTAATCAAAGTGTTTACAGTTCCCGTTTTAAGGTAGCTGAAAAAATAATAAATACTGAGAAAGAAAATTAACCTGTTTCTGCAGCTTTCCTCTGCACCAGTCTGGGACTGTTGGATAACCTTCCTCGTCAGAAGAGGCAAAGAGACAAAAGTGAAGAGCACATATTGCATATGCTGCTTTCTCATAAAATTGTTTATTTTCCTGAATGGTGAATTACAGTGTAGAGTATAGAAAAATGTGAGTAAAATAATGCCAGCCAGCACACTGGATCTCTGAAACCCAGAAGAAGAAAAAAAAGGTTAGTCAAAAATTCAAATGTTGGTATCAGAAGACAGAGATGTCTAACTAAAGGGGCAATCCTGTTCTTGCAGCCTGCTGTTTTGAAAACCAGTCACTCTCCCAAACTATTTTCAGAGTAGCAGCCGTGTTAGTCTGTATTCACAAAAAGAAAAGGAGTCCTTGTGGCACCTTAGAGACTAACCAATTTATTTGAGCACAAGCTTTCATGAGCTACAGCTCACTTCATCCGATGAGGAGAAGTTACTACAACAGTCCTGAGTTCTGAATCGGATTATTTTTGTCAGGTAAAATGGAATCTGCAAAAATGAAATGTACATCAAATGCAAATGTATATGCTAAATTACCAATACCATTTGTCTTCCTTCATTATTTATTCTGAAAATTAGGATAGCACCAGAGACCCCCAGCAAGATAAAGGCCCCTTTGTGCTAGACACTATAGAAATACAAACTAAAGGTATGTTTAAAGGATGAGTTAGTTCATGGCAAGCCATTGTGCGAATCCACAGTACACGGCCTTGCTGCAAATTAATATCGCTGTGTACTCAAACCCTAAGAAACACTCATTGCCTGAAGAGTTTGCAGTTTAAACTCACAAAGTGTGGGGAAAGGAAGTATAATTATCCCCATTTTTCAGATGAGGAAGTGAAACAAAGATTAAGCAATTTGCTAAAGTGTGTGGCAAGGTGGTTCTTGAACCTGCCTTTTCGGAGTCCCAATTTAGTGTTTTAGTCACATGACTGAACGCTCTCCAGTGTGCAAAGGACATTCAATCTGCTACTTTCTCTACTTCTTGCTAGTTCGCAGACCTACTGCTACTAACAGTGGAGGTGAGTCAGGTTGGGAGGGTTTTCATCAGGATGGAAGCAAAGGAATTCAAGGCTCATTGCACCTTAATTCTGAGCAGCTAGAATCTCTCCTTCGTCCCTGGTACCATGATCCTAGCTAATCCCCAAAACTTTTAAAAAACACGCCAGTTTCTAGACACCATATTTCTGGAAAATTACCCCGACTTCTAAGGGATAAATGGATTATAAAGGCTTTCCTCATTTCTACATTAAATCCTCATCAGAAGCTGTTGTAAAATGTGGATACCAGAAAGTGGCCCAGTTTCTCAGCTGATGTATATCTGCATAATTCCTTATAGTCTTCCACTGGCGGTATACGTAATTGCTAGGCACCAAATTGTATGTACTGTTTACCTGCCTCATTTTGATAGTGTATACATTATCGAAGGCCTTAGTTTAAAAGGGCAAATGCATTCCTCGCATTAAATAAGTAAAAAAGTGTATGTACATCACCCTCAGCAAGTCTGCACACCCTCAGCAAGTCTGCAGATGACAGCAAACTGGGAGGAGTGGTAGATACGCTGGAGGTTAGGGATAGGATACAGAGGGACCTAGACAAATTAAAGGATTGAGCCAAAAGAAATCTGATGAGGTTCAACAATGACAAGTGCAGAGTCTTGCACTTAGGATGGAAGAATCCTATGCACCGCTACAGACTAGGGACCGAATGGCTTGGCAGCAGTTCTGCAGAAAAGGACCTAGGGGTTACAGTGGATGAGAAGCTGGATATGAGTCAACAATGTGCCCTTGTTGCCAAGAAGGCTAACTGCATTTTGGGCTGTATAAGTAGGAGCATTGCCAGCAGATTGAGGGACGCAATCATTCCTCTCTATTCGGCATTGGTGAGGCCTCATCTGGAGTGCTGTGTCCAGTTTTGGGCCCCACACGACAAGAAGGATGTTGAAAAATTGGAAAGAGTCTAGCAGAGGGCAACAAAAATGATTACGGGACAGGAGCACATGATTTATGAGGAGAGGCTGAGGGAACTGGGATTATTTAGTCTGCAGAAGAGAAGAATGAGGGGGAATTTGATAGCTGCTTTCAACTACCTGGAAGGGGATTCAAAAGAGGATGGAGCTAGACTGTTCTCGGTGGTAGCAGATGACAGAACAAGGAGTAATGGTCTCAAGTTGCAGTGGGGGAGGTTTAGGTTGAATATTAGGAAAAACTTTTTCACTAGGAGGGTGGTGAAGCACTGGAATGGATTACCTAGGGAGGTGGTGGAATCTCCATCCTTAGAGGTTTTTAAGGTCAGGCTTGACAAAGTCCTGGCTGGGATGATTTAGTTGGGGATTGGTCCTGCTTTGAGCAGGGGGTTGGACTAGATGACCTCTTGAGGTCCCTTCGAACCCTGATATTCTATGATTCTATGATATATACGAAATTTTGATCACCAGTTTTATTTTCTCCCTCTTCTTTGCTACTAGAATCAGAAATGCCAAAGCTTGACCAAGCCTAAGTGTCTGGAATCCAACTGATGCATTAGAAGGTGTATACCCCAAGGTCTCCCCCTTATCACCCTTTTCTGCAATGTATTTTAATAAGAACATAAGAATGGCCATACTGGGTTAGACCAAAGGTCAATCCAGCCCAGTATCCTGTCTACCGACAGTGGCCAATGCCCGGTGCCCCAGAGGGAGTGAACCTAACAGGTAAGGATCAAGTGATCTCTCTCCTGCCATCCATCTCCACCCTCTGACAAAAAGAGGTTAGGGACACCATTCCTTACCCATCCTGGCTAATAGCCATTAATGGACTTAACCTCCATGAATTTATCCAGTTCTCTTTTAAACCCTGTTATAGTCCTAGCCTTCACAACCGCCTCAAGCAAGGAGTTCCACAGGTTGACTGTACGCTGAGTGAAGAAGAACTTCCTTTTTTTTTGTTTTAAACCTGCTGCCCATTAATTTCATTTGGTGGCCCCTATTCTTACATTATGGGAACAAGTAAATAACTTTTCCTTATTCACTTTCTCCACACCACTCATGATTTTATAGACCTCTATCATAGCCCCCCTTAGTCTCCTCTTTTCCAAGCTGAAAAGTCCTAGCCTCTTTAATCTCTCCTCATATGGGACCTGTTCCAAACCCCTAATCATTTTAGTTGCCCTTTTCTGAATGTTTTCTTATGCCAGTATATCTTTTTTTGAGATGAGGGGACCACATCTGTATGCAGCATTCAAGACGTGGGCATACCAAGGACGTATATAAGGGCAATGAGATATTCTCTCTCTTAGTCTCTATCCCTTTTTTAATGATTCCTACCATCCCATTTGCTTTTTTGACTACTGCTGCACACTGCGTGGACGTCTTCAGAAAACTATCCAAGATGACTCCAAGATCTTTCTCCTGATTAGTTGTAGCTTAATTAGCCAACATCATATTGTATGTATAATTGCGGTTATTTTTTCCAATGTGTATTACTTTACAGTTATCTACATTAAATTTCATTTTCCATTTTGTTGCCCAATTACTTAGTTTTGTGAGAGCTTTTTGAAGTTCTTCACAGTCTGCTTTGGTCTTAACTATCTTGAGCAGTTTAATATCATCTGCAAACTTTGCCACCTCACTGTTTACCCCTTTCTCCAGATCATTTATGAATATGTTGAATAGGATTGGTCCTAGGACTGACCCTTGGGGAACACCACTAGTTACCCCTCTCCATTCTGAAAATTTACCATTTATTCCTACTCTTTGTTCCCTGTCTTTTAACCAGTTTTCAATCCATGAAAGGATCTTCCCTCTGAACCCATGGCAACTTAATTTACATAAGAGCCTTTGGTGAGGGACCTTGTCAAAGGTTTTCTGGAAATCTAAGTACACCATGTCCACTGTATCCCCCTTGTCCACATGTTTGTTGACCCCCTCAAAGAACTCTAATAGATTAGTAAGACATGATCTCCCTTTACAGAAACCATGTTGACTTTTGCACAACAATTTATGTTCTTCTATGTGTCTGACAATTTTATTCTTTACTATTGTTTCAACTAATTTGTCTGATACTGATGTTAGATTTACTGGTCTGTAATTGCCAGGATCACCTCTAGAGCCCTTCTTAAATATTGGCGTTACATTAGCTGTCTTCCAGTCACTGGGTACAGTAGCTGATTTAAAGGACAGGTTACAAACCATAGTTAATAGTTCTGCAATTTCACATTTGAGTTCTTTCAGAACTCCTGGGTGAATGCCATCTGGTCCCGGTGACTTGTTACTGTTAAATTTCTCAATTAATTCCAAAACCTCCTCTAGTGACACTTCAATCTGTGACAATTCCTCAGATTTGTCACCTACAAAAGATAGCTCAGGTTTGGGAATCTCCCTAAGATCCTCAGCCGTGAAGACTGAAGCAAAGAATTCATTTAGTTTATCTGTGATAACTTTATCATCTTTAAGTGTTCCTTTTGTATCTCCATCGTCCAGGGGCCCACTGGTTGTTTAGCAGGCTTCCTGCTTCTGGTGTACTTAAAAAACATTTCGTTATTACCTTTAGAGTTTTTGGCTAGCTGTTCTTCAAACTCCTTTTTGGCTTTTCTTTTTACATTTTTACATTTAATTTGGCAGTGTTTATGCTCCTTTCTATTTACCTCACTAGGATTTGACTTCCACTTTTTAAAAGATGCCTTTTTATCTCTCACTGGTTCTTCTACATCGTTGTTAAGCCACGGTGGCTCTTTTTTAGTTCTTTACTGTGTTTTTTAATTTGGGGTATACATTTAAGATGAGCCTCTATTATGGTGTCTTTGAAAAGTGTCCATGCAGCTTGCAGGGATTTCACTCTAGTCACTGTACCTTTTAATTTCTGTTTAACTAACCTCCTCATTTTTGCATAGTTCCCCTTTCTGAAATTAAATGCCACAGTGTTGGGCTGTTGAGGTGTTCTTCCCACCACAGGAATGTTAAATGTTATTATATTATGGTCACTATTTCCAAGCAGTCCTGTTATAGTTACCTCTTGGACAGATCCTGTGCTCCACTCAGGACTAGATCGAGAGTTGCCTCTCCCCTTGTGGGTTCCTGTACCAGCTGCTCCAAGAAGCAATCATGTAAAGTATCAAGAAATTTTGTCTCTGCATTTCGTCCTGAGGTGACATGTACCCAGTCAATATGGGGATAATTGAAATCCCCCACTAATAAATGAGTTTAGAACTCCAACACCTCCAATATCATCATTGGTGCTGTTTACCTCTTCACCTGCCACAGCTCCTCCGAGCTAGGGTATATCTGCAGATTTTCATCCACAACAGCTGTCACCCATTGTGACACCCAGCTGTCATTGCATTGTGGTTTGCTCTTCCACTTTCCTTTGATTCCACTCTGGCTTGCCTCTCTCGAGCTAGCTGGCTAGACTCTCTTGCAGCCTTTGTGCTAATACCCACTCTTGCCTTTTATGTCAGTCTCATTGATATATCTGTCTGTTTGCATAGAGTCAGCATTTAGACCAACTTCTGTCACCCTCTGTGACATCTTTGAATGATGATTACATGCCTTGCTGTTCATAAACCTGCAAACATGTCCATGCTGTTCTCATATTAGCAATAGTCAATAAAGAAAAGTTGAAACACTTGTATTATAGAAATAAAACTATCATCTAGTAGCTTCCCAGTTGTGATGGTTCTCAGGGTAGTGTAGCCTTTATTTAGTTTGAGTTATATATTAATCAGTAGTCCTCTGTGTCCCTAGTGAGTGAGTCCATCTCATGTGCTGCTACAGTTTTAAAATCAGCAGTTTGGGAATTACCCTGAGGGATATTCTTAGGTCTTGAGACTCAAGGACGACATGAAGAACAAATACAGTGACCACGAGCACACCTACACATGAGTAACTGTGCTTTTATTACACATTTCATTAAGCAGATAATCCATGTCACAATAATGAATACATAAATGAAACCCAAGAGAGCTGGTGAAATGCTCAGAAATGTACTCATACTTACATCCCTAAAGATATCATGGAGCTGGGTGGATCTCTCAACGGGTGCTCATTGGTGGAGGATCTCCTGATGGGGGTCTTCCCTCCTTATACATACAAGGGAACCCTTTTTATCCAGTGTTATAATCACACCCAAAACCTTATGTATATGCATGAGGTGTCCAACCCCCTTTACCTTATCTATACTTACACACCCCATAAACTTTGTGGTACCTGCTTTTCGTAGCTTATCCTCTTAGTTCCCTTTTTCTCATTATGCGTCTATTTAAACAAGTCCCCACGGTAACCTGCAGTTACTGCAGAAATTCTCATGATATTACAATTGAGTATGTTGAAGGCTTGATGGGTACATTGTGGCACATTTTCCAGAACATCACCCATTCTTTACAGTAATCTTGTAATTTTCCTGGTACGTTATCGCTGAGTCACCTACTTATGTCAATCCTCCTTGGCCTGAGGCCTAATATTGCTAAGCTGAAATCTTACATGCCTCAACCTGCAGACCTTGCATTACTTATATACCTAATACATACTCAATGAAGAGTCCTTGTTGCACCTTAGAGACCAACACATTTATTTTGGCATAAGCTTTAATGGGCTATAACCCACTTCATCAGATGCATGGAGTGGAAAATACAGTAGGTAGGTATAAATATACAGCACATGAAAACAGCACATGGAGTTGCCTTACTGAGTGAGGGGGGTCAGTTCTAACAAGGCCAATTCAGTTAGGGTGGTTGTGGCCCATTTCCAACAGTTGACAAGAAGGTGTGAGTATCAACGGAGGAAAATTATTTTTTGTAGTGACCCAGCCATTCCCAGTCTTTATTCAGGCCTAATTTGATGTTGTCAAGTTTGAAAATTAATTCCAGTTCTGTAGTTTCTCATTGAAGTCTGTTTTTTTTGTTGAAGAATGGCCACTTTTAAGTCTGTTATTGAGTGTCCAGGGAGATTGAAGTGCTCTCCTACTGGTTTTTGAATGTTGCAATTCTTGATGTCTGATTTGTGTCCATTTATTCTTTTGCGTAGAGACTGTCCGGTTTGTCCAATGTACATGGCAGAGGGACATTGCTGGCACATGATGGAATATATCACATGTACAATGTACAGACCAGAATCAGATATTCCTGTAACACTTTTGACAGTTGGAATTAGGGGGATTCTTGGGTCACACTAATGCAAGATGAATCCAAAATGGCGCAAATGGAAGGCCCCAAATGAAATATCAGAGCTACTTTTCAGTTATGATATGGAGTCATCAGGATGGGATTTCCCAGTCCTTGTCTCTACTTATTCACTTCTTGAGCTCCCATCAAAGCCAATTGTCTTCTCCCCCAAATAGTGATCCAAAAGAGCTGTCATTTTACCCATTTTGGGGGGTAATGGGCAAAACAATGTCAATTTTTAATATTATCCTTGTCTTTTATATTATCCTTTTATGTGACCTTCTTCCTTGGCTGTCATTGGTTGCCAGACCTAGGCTTGTATCTTACTCTTAACTTGGTCTCTCACATACATGCTACACACTCCTCATTTGGTATCATTTGGACACTGATGTTTCTACATCTTTTCCCACACATCACTGACTATAACATGGCTGATGACCCAGCATTATGGCCATTATCCAGCCTGTGTACAACTTTAAACCTTGAGTAGTCCCACTGGATTCAATGGGACTAGACAGCTGTTTCAATTTATACACTAGCTTAAGTACCTTGCTGACTGCGGGCTGATGGCAGGGGGCCAGAACTCCAAGCACCACACTTATGTACTGCTGCCTGCTCCTTAAAGTGGCAGCAGCACTCAGGTGTTAGGTGTTCTGCTGTGCACCAGAACCTCCTCCTCCTCAGGTTATTATCGAAAACATGTTCCTCTTAGGCCAAAGAAATATGTCTGTGGGCATTTCAGTCTACATTTGTTTCATTGTTTAATTCTTTTCCCTCACCAAAAGTTTTTTTGTTTTGTTTTGGTTTGGTGCTTTCACCTTCTCTCTTCAGTGCTTTTTCTCCCTACAGCGTTTCTCTCTGTAGCACTGCAATTATGATAGAGATTATTATAATGTCAAAAAAAAAATTATGTGGTGTGACGAGTCCCAGAAAGCATAGGGAAAAAGAAAGCATAATCAATTAAGTATAGATGGATAGATAGACAGGCAGATGATATAGGAATTTAAAAACCAGCACAATAAAATGACACAGAAGGTAGTAGCTGATTTGATTGCACACTTTTTCCTCAGCTAGCCCAGAAAACTACAGCAAAGTGGAATTTACATTTTAAGTGGCTAAATTCTGTTTTTAGGCCAAAGGTAATAAACATGAATTGAAAATATAAAACCTAGCAAATATAAATGAAAATTTAATCTTTGTGCATAGTAACAGTTTATATTAATTTTTCTTGCCTCCTTTAGAATAGGGTTAGCCCAGTGGTTCTCAAACTTTTGTACTGGTGACCTCTTTCATATAGCATGCCTCTGAGTGTGACCCCCCCCCCAGAAATTAAAAACACTTTTTATATATTTAACACCATTATAAATGCTGGAAGCAAAGCGGGACTTGGGGTGGAGGCTGACAGCTCACCCCCCCCCCATGTAATAACCTTGTGACCCCTTAAGGGGTCCCAACCCCCAGTCTGAGAACCCTCGGATTAGCCAATAAGGTTTTGAAGCTTCAAGTTATTTAGTAGTTTGTATAGTTGTTAAATTACTCATTTTTTTCCTTCTGATATAAATCCACACTAATTAGCCTCATGGAAGCTGAGGTGGGATGTTTTTCTGCTTATCTGAATACTTTTCAGAGCATACACCAACACACAAAGAGCTGCATGTAGAGGTGCCTGGTTTAGTTAAGAACATAAAAATGGCCATATTGGGTCAGACCAATGGTCCATCTAGCCCAGTATCCTGTCTTCCAACAGTGGTTTTTGCCAGATGCTTCACAGGGAATGAACGGAAAAGGTAATCATGAAGTGATCCATTTTATTATGTTATTTTAAAACAATTCTAGAATCTGGCCAGAAGGACAGGTACAATCTTTGATGACCTCCTGGACAGAAAAGAAAGAAAAGAAAAGAAAAGAAAAGAAAGAAAGAAATTTGGTGGTTCTCATTTTGTTGCTAAACTAGGAGTTAGAAGAGGTTTTAAACTAAATCAGAGGTGAGGCCAGTTTGAATAAAACAATAAATAAAATAAGTAGTGTAATTACCATTAACGGTAACAAAGAACAATAAGTCAGTAGTGTGCATGCACAGTAAAATAGGGAAATGTCAATCAAACATTTAGCAATAACTTGAAAATTAGCGTATTACAGAAATCTGCCCCTTTGAGAAGGCAAAACTCACATGAGCAGATGTGGCAAGGCTAGTTGTGTAGGGGCCTTTCATTCTGAAATGCTGTTATTGATTACTTGCATTGTAAGATTTGTGTCTGAGGTCATCTTATTTCTATCTTTGTATACTGTGTATGGCACAAAGGGGCCTCAGTCCTGGCTGAATGCATACACACCTATTTCAGGCACAGACAGGATCTAAGGATAAAGATCTAGGGACTTTGTGGGGGTGGAAGAAAGCAAAAAAAAACAAAAACCTCAGGGTGCAACCGTACTTATCCCATGGGATTCTCTAACTGGCCGAGTAGTGCAAAGGGCACCAAAGCAGTGGTACAAAGGGTGCTAGGTGGGATGGGGGACAGGGGCAAAGATTTGGCCGTGTATGTTAGAATAAGTTAGAAATCCAAATTCTCCCTAAAATATATCTATTTGTCAATCACTAAAATTAGATTTATATTCCCTGTTGTGGAAAACTACCGTATCTCATCCAAATGCCAGTGATCAATTCACTGGGGTCTAGCTGTCTCAGATGCATCAGAAACACAAAGCCGGGGACAAATGTAACACTGTCTATAACCCTGTGTCTAGTTAGAAATTCTGTAATGATGGCCACCCATAACTGTTAAACATATATCACACAGAATCACAGGGAGAACAGAAGGAGCTATACTGACTCTGCTGCTTTGTGAGTTCTGAATCTCGTTACTGTGGCTCCGTTAATTTCCACGCCCAGAAGGACAGTGTCTCACTTGCTCAATGACAGCCAAGGAGACAGGGGTGGGGAAGCAAGGCTCAAGCTCTGGAATAATTACAATGTAACACCCTTGAATGAATGGAACGAATCACTTGGGTAAAGTTAAGCACATATATAAGTGTTTGTAGGATTCAGGATCTGGAGAGATTTTTGAGGCAATGCCACTAAAAAGTCTAGAAAATACTAGCTAATATCAACAACTAAGCCAGAGGCATAGAAGAAGAAATATTATTATAGTTTTCCATTCTGTATTGTATGTATGTATTACAACCACATTCCACCATCTCCTTAAATATTATCCTTTTTCATAGAATCATAGAATATCAGGGTTGGAAGGGACCTCAAGGGGTCATCTACTCCAAACGCCTGCTCAAAGTAGGACCAATCCCCAACTAAATCATCCCAGCCAGGGCTTTGTCAAGCCTGACCTTAAAAACTTCAAAGGAAGGAGATTCCACCACCTCCCTAGGTAACGCATTCCAGTGCTTCATCACCCTCCTAGTGAAAAAGTTTTTCCTAATATCCAACCTAAATCTCCCCCACTGCAACTTGAGACCATTACTCCTCATTCTGTCATCTGCTACCACTGAGAACCCCCTTTCAGCTATCAAATCCCCCTCATTCTTCTCTTCTGCAGACTAAAAAATTGCAGTTCCCTCAGTGTCTCCTCATAAGTCATGTGTTCCAGTCCCCGAATCATTTTTGTTCCCCTCTGCTGGATGTTTTCCAATTTTTTCACATCCTTCTTGTAGTGTGGTGCCCAAAACTGGACACAGTACTCCAGATGAGGCCTCACCAATGCCGAATAGAGAGGAATGATCACGTCCCTTGATCTGCTGGCTATGCCCCTACTTATACATCTGAAAATGCCATTGGCCTTCTTGGCAATAAGGCCACACTGTTGACTCTCATCCAGTTTCTCGTCTACTGTAACCCCTAGGTTCTTTTCTGCAGAATTACTACCTAGCCACTCGGTCCCTAGTCTGTAGCACTGCATGGGATTCTTCTGTCCTAAGTGCAGGACTCTGCATTTGTCCTTGTTGAACCTCATCAGATTTATTTTGGTCCAATCCTTTAATTTGTCTAGGTCCCTCTGTATCCTATCCCTACCCTCCAGTGTATCTACCTCTCCTCCCAGTTTAGTGTTTTTAAAATGTAGCACCTGGAATATTTACAGCACAAACTTTTCTGTAAACTCTGGTAATGAGATTCTGGAACAGAAGAGATGAGAGATAAAGTCTAATTGCTTTTCCGACTCCAGAGATTCTAGGTGAAGTTTTAACATCTGGCACAATCCCATATCCTCAAAAAGCTACTGGTTTTCAGGGAAGAGGTACTACTATGATTTTGCAAGCATGGGACACCCTTTTGACATTCAGTTTATTTTTAATGACTTTGTATCTCTTAAAATTTGATACATTTTAACATTATGTACTGTACATAAATTCCTGTCCTGCACCTCAAGAACAGCAGTAGTCTACATAAATCTGTTTTTGTTACTTACTGTGAATGTAAAATACACAAATAGTAATAATAAATAATAATTAATAATAGTACTGCCTTTCCCAAGAGAGTGCGCTATTATTGCATATAAGTGGTCTGTGACATTAGCTATTCATTCTCATAACAGTCTTATACATCCGGTGGCTGGTTAGGTTAATCTTGGCAAATATTCCGTTTGGATACTTTGAAAAATATATTATGTATTTTCTTTCTTTCTTTCATCTGTGTCCAGGAGGTCATCAAACATTGTACCTGGCCTTCTGGCCAGATTCTAGAATTGTTTTAAAACAACATAATAAAATGTGAATATATGTAAACTGTTGCTTTCTCGACAGTTATGAGCTAATTTTACTTTGATTTCTGTGGGTCTGTTTCATTACTATTCTCAGTTATGTCATGTTTTTTTCTGGTATAAATTTACTGTTCTTAAAGTAATCTGTACGCTAATCTGTTCAGAAAATTAACCTGGATAAGAATCAGTTTTCACAGAGCAATGTTAAAACAAAAGGTCCTTTCTTAGAACTAGGTGTTACTTGGCAGCAAACTAGAGGAATTCTCTGTAGCTCTAGCATTTCTGAATGGTGAGCTTAGGTCTTATTAAGTACACAAGTTTAATTTATTTTAAGATACATTACATTTTCAAAATAAATTTTCACCAGTTTTGTCTTTTCCAATATGAGGCTTTTCTTAGTGACTGACATGAGGTGTTGCTTTGAGAAATGCTTTGAAATAGCATGGACTCCTTCAGTTTTAAAGATTTTCGCTTCTGAATTCAATTGTTTTGTGACTTGATGAAAATGTCATTTTGCTGTAAATAAATGAACAAAGAGACTGCATAATTGCCCCACAAGAAGATACAGAGGGGATTGCTTCATCTATCTTGTGCTGAGTAGTAACATTAGAGGACTCCATGATTCTAAAATTAACCTGGATGTTTCCTAAGAGAACTATTTACAGAAGTGCTGCAACAGTAGCTAACATTCTAGGCATGTGCACACAGACTAACTTCCTGGTGCCTCCTCCAAACTCTTCTCTCGCACAACCTATACTCCTCCTTTCAAGTGCCATGCAGGTTGTGATGTCTTTCCTTTTAACAATTTTTGTTGTTGTATCTTTTGTGCAAGCATTTGCTGAGTTCCTGGGGGCCAGATGTTACTAGTACATAGCCTACCTTAGGAACATGGGTATTTAGATGTCATTTTTAAAAGGTATTTAGATGTCATCTCACTCAACACTGCAACACCTAACTGACTTAGGTGCCTAAATCTCATTTGCAAAAGTAATTTAGGCGCTCAAGGAGTCTAAATCCCATTGACTGTAAATGGAATAATGGCTCCTGTCTACATCCCTTTTGAAAAATATATTTAGGTTCCTAAATCAGGTAGGCATTGCAATGCTGAACACCACAATGCCTAAATACTTTTAAAAATATGGGCCATTGACTTTACCACCAGCTCATTGCAGTCTTTTTGGGCTTATAGTCCTTCAAGTGTGCTGGTCTTCTTGCTTGTTGTTATCACTGTTGGTGAGGGACTTGTTTTTACTCTGTTGCTGCCTTCATTCAGTTGGGTGGCATCCTCTTGGTCCACTGCATTGTTCATATATCTTGTTTCTGACTCATGTCAGACCAGCTGATGGCTGAGGTTCTTTATAAATCTTGGCCTTAGCTCTGTCTGATCAGATGTGCCAGTTATCTGCCTCTACTCTGCAGTTATCTTCAGTTTTGACTCCACCACTTTACTGAGTCTGTAGCTACTTCATGTGCATGTACCCCACTGAAGCTTGGACTGTTGCCTTTTGCTATTTCATTGTTTCTATGTAATGGTTGGACCCACACCTGCTCACCAGTATGTAGTGGCCTCACGTCCTTGGCTCCTTTGTTGAAGCAGGCTGCCTGCTTAGATCGGTGTTCTCTGAACTGTTTCTGTGTCCTGTTTCTCATTTCTCTACTGGGCTGCTGCAGACTATCCTCATGGGAGCCAGAGTTTTGCTTTTCTGATTGTGACAGTCTGTACCCTTGTGTTCACCCTTTTTACAAGACTATGATACATTTTTTATAAAGTATGCTGAACATTATTGTCCTGGTAAAATGTGTGTGTCAACATTGTATGTAAAGTTATAAGAGTCTACTGTTTGACTTTACTGAGACATGCTCCAAGTAGGTACGAACCAGTTCCTCAGAGACAAAAGGCACACTGCTACCTCAGCCTGGTATCAACAAAATCAAATAGACTATCACCTGATTAAGCGGCCATTCTTTGTCAGGAAGAAGGGTGTGAGTGAGAAATTTTCATCTTGGCAATGGAACATCTGGAGGTTCCCATGTAAACAGATTGGCTGTCACCTAAACCCCAGCTGGAGATGATTTTCAAAGAGGAGGAAAAGATATAAAACTTAGTAACAGAGCCCCCAAATCACCTCTCTCTCCTCATCTCTACTCATGGCACCAACACCATTTGAAAGCCAAAGGAAACATCATTGAACTAGGGAAGGGTCCTGGCTGAAGGAATCCAGCCAGACTGCTGTAAGCATGTGGTAAGAAAAATCTTTTTGATTTAAGTTCACCTAGATCGTTAAGTTAGGTATTACTTTGTGTTTTACCTTTTATTTCTTTGTAAGCAATTCTGACTTTTATGCCTTATTACTTGTAATCACATAACATCTATCTTTCTGTAGCTAATAAACTTGTCTTATTGTTTTAGCTAAACTGGGTTGTGTTTGGATTGAAGTGTTTCGGAACCTCCATCTGAGATAACAATGTTTGTGCATATCATTTTCTATTAATGAATTACAGACTTTCTATTAGCTTGTATTGTCGAGGCGGGTTCTGGGCAGTACAAGACACACATTTCTGGGAACAAGTCTGGGACTGGGAATTTGCTGGTGTTACTCTGCTATATAAAATCAGGAGTAACTGGCTTGAGCACTCATATCATTTTGCATGGTAGAGGCTGTGTGTGAACAGGCCAAGAGTGGCTGTTCTCACACCAAAGCAGTGTAAAAGGCAGCCCAGGTTGGAGAGCTGAGGGGGCACAGCTGTTCAACCATCCAGATTGTACCATGGATAATGTCACACTAACTCATCAGTCCCTGTAATGAGCTACTATCTAGTCCCTGGAAGGACGTATTATGATGGCTCAACATTGCCAGTTAGGGATCCCTTCTTGTCTATTTTGTCTAGGCCATCAGTGTCTTGGCTATCTTTACTGCTGACTCTGCCTTTCTCATTTCCCAGGGGAAAACATCATGTATTCAAATTAGCATTTGGCACTGAATTTTTTGAATTCTGTTGCAGTGTACTGTGGCCCAGTGTCTGAGCATAGAGTGCCATACCTTGCAAAATGTGCCTTCAATTGCACACCTCATGCAGTTTCATGCACACGCTCAGTTGGGCATTCATGCCTGGCCAGTAGATACACACCCAGGCATGTCTCTGTCCCCAGGTGTGAAGCATGAATCAATCTCATGCCAGCTTTTAAATCTGCTGGGATTACAGCTAGGTTTGTTTTAAATAAACCCACATCTTGCACACTCAGCACGTCCCTTACCTAGTAGTAGGGGTAACCTTCTGTGGCACTTGGTCCTTGTGATATGGCTAACTCTGGAGTTGAACAGATTTACTTCCTGTATAACACCACCTGTTTGGTTCTTTGTTAGATTGCCTTGAGCCTCCCATCTAAAATGTGACGATATTGTAGCCTCCTGGGTAGTACCTAACAGTGCTGCAGTCTCAATATGCATTTTAGTCATTTAGGTGCACTCAGCAGAGGTTTCTTTATGATGCTTTCTAATGGCTTGTGATCAGACTGCACCACCATCTTGTGCCCAGCAGTGAACCGATGGAATCGTTCCATTCCAAATAGCACAGCCAGGAACTTCTTTTCTATCTCAGCATGTCTGATGTATTACATGATGTTGGGTAATAAGATGAGAGGACTCCATGTTTCTAAAATTAGACTCTTCCTTCCTGCAACATGTGCTCCTTCTCCAAGTTCCATGCAGGTTGCTACCGAGATTGTTCACATTCAGATCTCATCCTTCTTGTATAGAAAGAAAGGCAGGGAGGTCAGCTACTTTTGCAGCACCATCTTCAACCTTCTTGAGGCCTATGTGTGACTTTTCATAGGCTTAAGATCAAAATAGGGTAAGTGGATGTGGATTGGGCAGGCTGGGGGCAGGAGTGAACACCCATGTACTATGGTACATAGGAGTACTTTGATGGTTGGTGAATGGATAGATACTGGAGAAGTTGGTGGACACACATTTTCTCCTTTGGCACTGCAGAGATTACCCCAAGGATTGAGGCTTTCTGGGGCTCCTTCAGCCTTGGAGGCAAGCCACACAGCCATTTCCTGGGGAGGGCAAACCCACCCCTTGACAGAACAATTGGGGAGGAACTCTGTGAGGGGATCTTCAAAGGGTTTTATCCACTTTAATCCCCTCCCAGGGGTTTTAGCACAGAAAGGGACAAGCTGGCCCCTATATACTTGTTGACACGCTAAACATTGAACAAAAAATTAAAATACAGAGCCACTTACTGAAAAATAGTACAGATGTGTGAAAATCTGCATATATTTTGAGGCATTGGTTAGTTCCTGGTTGATTATGAGAGATTTGAAAGGATAGGTATAACACTGTTCTTGTTAATGCTCCTTTAGAATTTTGGTTTACATTCTTGCCAATGAGGCAGTGGATGTTATGGGGGAAAATAGATATTTAGAATCCAATAGACATTTGCACAAGATTATAACACAGAAGAGGTATAATATATCGGATCTGGAGCTAAACAGGTTGCCAGTGTCTCTAAGTAGGAGCATGCAAAGTTTTAAAGGACCCTATCAAAGTAATTTTGTTCCTTTTGAAGAATGTTTCATTTGCTGTCATCTATAACTCCTTATAGGTTTGATATTGAAATGTGTATTCTTCTCATTGTTCTCTTTGATTGTCATTATAATGCTAGTCTGTTTTTTAAATTTCATTATAGCGTCTGTTATTTTTAAAGAAAAAGCTCCAGTATATAAAGAATTATCTGGAGTTTGCTGCTAAACATGAAGGAAAAGGAGATCAAATACTGGGTCTTCCAGTTTTAAGTATTCCTTTAATTTAAGCATTACCAGACTTCATATAATTACTTACAGATTTGATTTTAATTCATATGCATATATTTTGATATGGAGCACATCTTCTATCTTCTGAAAAGGAATGCAATCAGGGCCTGATGCAGAGCCCACTGGAATGAATGAAAAAACTCCAACTGGCTTTCAGTGGGGGTTGGGATCAGCAAAGTTTCAGTTCTATAGAATGTTATTCACAGGTCTTTTTGAAAACAGATTCATATGATCAAATATCAGTTTCTGATAGCATAGTTTGAGATAGTGCAGGTTTATTGGTGATATTTTCGTGATTTGTAGCCATGTTATGGAACTTGTGCAAAAAATACCCTATTTAAATACTGTGTCTGAAACCATTACATTTACTTAGGGGAAGAAAATTGTGGGGGGCCTAGAAAATGTCTCAGAGCAGAATCCAGCAATCCAAGGAGGGTCATACCCTGTATGAATGAAAACTGAAGTGAGCTTTTAAAGTCAATTTTGAGTTGAATGCCCCTCTTGAACTGGCCATTGGAAGCATTCAGTTGATAATCTAATCTTGGCATTATTCCTGTTCTCTTCATATCTAATTTTAAAGAGGAGAATGTCCTACTTTTCAAATTAATCTATTCCAAATTAATTTAGAAAATAAACAGTTAAAACTGTCCTATGCTGGACTGCAGGTAGAGCTATAGTCAGTGGTTAATTTCTGCAGTATTCATGATCTGGAGGCTCTCTCTTTCTGGCCAGTCTTTGTACATTTTGACATACCTCCAGCAACAAAATCAAATCTACTAGTGAGGGAGGAGTCAGAAATCAAATCAAGTTACTCGCTGCATTTTATCAAACCTGACTTGTACTTAATAGCTTACTTTCTTCTATTTAATATCTCTACTTTCATGAACATTTGCAACCCCCTTTTGTCTCCCAATCAGCAGGCTCTGATTTATTTCAGACCTAAAATATTCCAAACTTTTAATGTCAAAACACCACATTAATAAGGGCAATGAGTTTCCAGTCCTGGGTCAATTTTTTCAGAAGACTTCAGAACCCATCACTTCTCAATGGAAGTCTGGCCACTTCCTGTTTCTCTTCTGAAAATCTGGCCCATTCTGGTATAAATTCTGCCCTCATTCACACCCATGTGACACCAGAATATTTTTCTATTTTATTGTTCCTTAGCCCAATCCTAAAAACTCTTACTCACATTGGTTTCAATGAGAATACTTGGTTGAGTAAATACTACTTGAGTTAGGATCATGTCCTCTGTATGCCTCTGACTTAATTCCAACCCCCTAATCTCAGATTCTTACACTGATATGCTAACTCCATGAAAGTAAAATGTTTGGCACTATGTACAATTATACTGGGGGGACGTGTCACTGAGGGAACTTGTTGGGATCACGATCATTGGCTGCCCTGATTCTGACACCAAGGCTTCCCCTCCTCCCACCCCAGATAAGATTGAGTCTGGCCTGGCCAAGGTCAGGAGGAAGAAGGGCACAGACGGGGTGGGCCCTATCCGAGAGAGCAATTGATTCCACCACAGAGAACTGCTGTGCAATGCAGCCACCATGCTGCTGTGGCCAAGCCCACTCCCACCAGGAGAATCAGGGGGATCAGGGGGCAGTTGGTGTGCCAGGGATAGGACTGAGGTGTGTGTCAGGGTGGATGCTCTGAATGGAGAGTGAGGGGAGTTACTGAGACACTGGGTTGGCCCTCACAATGCCTGCACCAGGGACAGAAGAAGTTGAGAGTGGCACATTTAGTGGTCTGAGTAGTATATGGAAGTTTGCTGGGAGGCCTCACATGCGCACAATATACAGGGAATGTTGGTGAGAAGTAAGGGGGCCGCCCCACACCCTCTCCTGCCACCACTGAAAAAGACAAAAGTGAGGCAGCCTGTAGAAATAGTAAGGAGGCCTGCCCCACTCCAATACCCCCTCTTCCCATAATTCAAGTACGGCTTGCTGCTCAATAAAATATCTTTGCAATTAGCAACTTACATCTCTAAAGAATTCAATTTAAAAACCCTTAGAGAATTTCTACACTATAGACATTTTATTTTTAATCCCTGAAATAATATCTGAGGACTTGCAGAGCACACACACATTTTATATTGCTTTTGGACACACTAACCATATCATGTTTCAGAGTAGCAGCCGTGTTAGTCTGTATTCGCAAAAAGAAAAGGAGTACTTGTGACACCTTAGAGACTAACAAATTTATTTGAGCATAAGCTTTCATGAGCTACAGCTCACTTCATCGGATGCATTCAGTGGAGCATACAGTTCTCTGTGTATATAAATCTCCCCACTGTATTTTTCTTTTAACCATATCATGTTCACAACTTGAGTGTCTACGAAAAACAGACCAGTAGAATGAGTCTCCTTCCTGCAGGTAATTATCCAAACTGGATTCTTGACATAAGGATGGTTTTTCACTCTATGTCAAATTTTTAGAAGTGGAAAAATGTGTAGTGATATAGCCAACAAAACATGGAGTAGCCAGTAGGGCCTTGCAAAGAAATGCAGATACCAAAAATATACTGAAGAGAGAACACTTGGTTTCTTTCATTGCTGCTTTTACCATCACATTAAACATAGTGATTTATATTCCCTCTAGTGATGAATCACTGTAATTTTAAGGCTATATTCAAACTCATGTCTTTATATGCTAACAGCACATTTTATTGCTCCATACCAGGAAGTTTTCAAGAAATACAAAATGTCACATCCGAATTCTGAGGAACAATTTGATGCTGAACAAGCATCATTATTCATTTTCTTGGAACAACTATTTTCATGTTTTGTTTGCAAAGAGCTTTAGTTTTTCAACTGACCTAGCAGGTACTGTAGTACTGTCAGGCTCTAGTAGAATATCTGGGTTATAAACAGAAGAGGCCTTAATTTATTAAGGTAGAAATTCAGTGGAGGAATTCCAGCAGTAGTATTAAAAAGGGCAGTTGCAGTGGATGTGGACAGAACTAACAATGATGCAAGCCAGCTGGTTATTTGGGAAGCACTATTGGAATGGAAGAGTCTCTTTGACCATTAGGCCACATTTTGACACACTCTGGAGTATTAGTCCATGTAGACTTCCACCAGGGAATGTCAAATGGATCTATGGTGGCCCACTAGACAAGTGGGGTTCTGTATTTAGAACCTTGGACCAAATTGTTGCTGACACAAAAGCCCTTCTCCATCATTGCTAATGTTAGCAATATTTGGAGGCCTAATGCAGACAGCCTACTGGCTTCTGACTAATTTTCATCACCATATTATCTTCCTGGGAGAAGTCCACTCTAATTGACACATTGCTGAAAACACTGTTGTAAGCCAGTCGGCTGTTTACACTAGGGCACACAGTGATGCTATCTTTACTAAAATAGCAACAATGCCCTTTTAAGGCCACTCTGGCAGTGTAATTGATGTGGAAGTAAATTACATTTACACCTACTTTAAGGTCAATTTATACTGACAGAGTTTGTGCAAAGGGACTGTAGTGTAAATGAAAATTTGGTCCTTACTTCTCCTAAACTGAAAGCGTTCTGTTTTTCCTAGTTGCTAGTGGTGTCTTCTGTTAAAGTTTAGTCAAAGAGGCATACATGGCAGTTGGACGTCTAACTGCCACTGAAAGTAATTGGGAATTAGGTACCTCATTGCCACGTTTTCCTTTGACAATTTCCCTTAAAGCTCTCAAATGGAAGAGCTATCCTTATTGCCTTCTCTTTGCTTAATGCTCCTCAAATGTGTAAGCAATAATAATTTTAGTAACATTGTGTCTGCAGTTGCTTTGTGTATATATAGTTAGTTTGCAATGTTAGCAGCACTATGAATAATTGTAATCCTATATAAAGATAGTAATGGGAAAGCAACAGAAGTGCAATCACTTACAACTTTACAAGGTAGATAAAAATCCCCTAGGATAATGAATTCCATGTATTGCTGCTGGAGAGTAGGCTGACCATTTGAAAAAAATTGAGACAAAGAACCATGAAAAGAATTGTTCTTTACTGAGTATTCTGTAATTTGATGCACTTTCTGCAACAAACTCACTTTTTTTTTTTTTTTGGTAAAAAAGAGCAGGAATAACTGTAGTTAACAATAAAATTAAATAGCACGATCTGCCATCTAAATAATTTGGGACAAATTTTAAAGTCAATGGCTGCTTTGCTAAATTAGAAACCTTATTATTTTCCCCACTATTAGCTAATAATAAAAAAGTCATCACCAATGTTGTTAAAGAGCCCCGAGTGAATTTTAGACAGATGTCATACAGCTGAAGGTATGTTCACTGGTTTGTTTGCTTATGCCCAGACATTGAGATGGCTAACAGAAATATTACTGCTTAACCTCTGCTCCTCCTTGTGAAAAAGCAGCTGTTAAATATAACCTGCCTAATTTACTGATTACTCATATACTGTCAATGTGAGTGCACTTAAGTTAAAGGTAACCAGTTTTAATGACTGATTGGAAGTTAATCCAGGCAATCGTATAGAAAGAGGCCTAATATTTTATTGGCAGAGCTTCAGCAATCTGCTTCATAACCTCCCGCTGCTTGTGTACATTTCTGATGAGCACTAGGGCTGATGTGTTCTATCTACTGTCTCATAGTGATCTCAAGGGGATGCCTTATATTGACCTGTTTGCTTCATCCCCAAACTGAAAGAAGGCAATGGATGACAATAATAGATGCTTATAAAGTAGATCAGAAAAGATGCTGATATAGGTGGATATTTAGGATCTAAATGCATATTCCTGCAAAAGAGGAAAGATCACCCAAGAATAATTCAGTGATTAGTTATTCACGTTTTAATGCAATGAGCATCGAAGGGCCATGATTAGTTAAGGATGGTCTTGAATAGTCTGTGCATGAGGTAATATCTTGTACTGGACAGTTGATGAAAGAGGCAAGCTTGGAACTGAATCTGAAAGGCATATATTTGTAGTGAACCTCTATTATTAGTATGGATAGGAAAACAAACAACAAAACATGAGATGTCAGATGGGAGAGCTAAAGGGTATTTGGAAATAAAACTAATATAAGTCTAACTTGCTGAAGGTGAAGGAGCCATAAGAGGTTGTTGTAAACTCATCAGGTCTACACAAGTGGCTATTTGTCAATAAGAATGGTGTAAATAACAGTCCTGATGTTTGCACAAATATGTAAATATCTGACTTTTTGTAGGCTAAAATCAGATTATATATCCATAATGAAGCAATGATTGGTTCATTAATGTTCATTACTGGCAAAGACTTGATCCCATAAAGTCAGAGAATGTAATATACGAGTCATATGACTAGAGTGACTCAAAAATCAGCCAGTGATGGGTGATCTAACTTGATTATTAGATCCACATTTTCAGAAAAGGGACAAAACCAATTATGGTAATTGGGAGAGACTTGGTGAATTACTATCCTTTTACAGTCTGCTAGCCAGAAATGAAGAGAGTGAAATAAGGCAATGCCAAGAAAATTGGCTCTTTCTTCAGTAAGAAGGAAAAGAAAATTAGGGAGCAGCTTGAGACCATAGAAAGGTGGAGGTCACCCAAAATATTTATTGGAGATTCAGCCAACTGTGATTCTCCAGTGTTGAGAGAAAAAAATATGATGTGTTCAAATTCGGAACAGACCTTTGCTTCCAGGTCCAGTAAAAAGATTACAAATGCTGTCAAAAAAGGTATGAAAGAAGTTGAAGGATGTACACAGAATGGTGAATAAATAGATAATGTATGGAATGAAAAATCTCAAATTTGGCTTAGCAGAATGCTGTAAGGTATAGAGTGAAGTATTGTAATTCCCACAGCATTTTGCCAGTGCAAAACAATTTTAAAAACTAAAGTGAAAAAGCAGTTTAGCTGTTCCGGATCTCACAGCAAAGTGTGCTCCCATTGAAAGGTATATATGGTGCCACTGTAATCTGAACCTCTTGAAATCCATTGAAATCAAGGCTTTTGGTCAAGCCCATAGTAAACTTCACTGCTATGTGCAAGTGTTTCTTGTATTACAAAACTTTCATGAGGAAACATGAGTCAGATTCAGTGGTTGCACCAGAGCTGTGCATGGCACAGTTGAGGAGAGGAGTGGGCTCTGATCTCTGGGGCTACTGAGGACTGTGTCATCCCCTGGCATGACTCAGAGCTTCTTTAAGTTCTGTTGACTTGTAATATCCCTCTAAGGGTTGTTATATGTGCTGGAAGTTCCAAGAGCCCAACACACCTCTGGCCATGCCCTTCCCAACCCAGCACAACCGCTGGCCATGTTCTTCCCAACCCACCCCACCACCCCGACAGACACTTTGCATAGCTTGGCTCTAAGAAGGGATGGCACAGAATCATGATCCAGCTCATAGTGGAATTCATTGAGATTGGTTAAACGAAGGTGAGGTAGGAAACTCAGTTATACATTCCTGAAATCTTCCTGTTTGTGACTTAGTGTAATTGAAGATATATAAAAATGTGCTAAAGTCTTTGTTCTTTGAGTGATTTCTCATGTACATGTGGGATAGAATTGATTCAAAAAAAGAAATGCAAACGTGTATTCCTGATACATCGATGAATATTAAATATCATGTATGAAAGAATGTGTCTGGCTTCAAAAGATCTACTAATTTAAATTATACACCAAAATTTCCTCTTAGTTGCACTAGTTAAATAGGATAGCTCTAGTATAAGTGAGTGTAAAATCTGGCCCTTTACTGTTTGCTCTGGCATTATAGTATGGTTTTATTAGCATGAAGGTATGATATACAAGCATTTATACGTGTTATAGATTTACTGGAGATTTAAAGACAAGTAAGTTGGAGAAAATGGAATTTTGAGTATATTCAGAGGATAATTTTTCTGATCAGATATGTACAAAAACTTACTGTTGGATAAAAATACTAGGATACTTAAAAATATAGTTACAATGGCATAAATGACATTAGCACTCAGATCAAACAATTACTTTTTTAACAGAGGGAGTAACTACCATTGACAGTGAAACTATTCAGGCAGTGGGAAAACAGACTCTCTCCCTTCTGAAAAACAGAACTGCAAGTTTCTGTTGAACTTGTTTGAGTAATGCCTGATCCATCCCACGTTACGTTAACGTAAGTCGCCTTGCGTCAACCTATTGGTACAATTTTTCTCCTGCCGACATAAGTGACCCATCATGGCAATACAGTAAAAACACCTCCCTGAGCGGCACTGAGTCAGGGTCAACCTACCAAAGTCGACTCAGTACAAGTGTAGACACTGTGGCATCTGTAACGGTCCCACAATGCCTGACAGTGACTGCTCTGGTCACATTTGTGAACTCCACTGCAAAGGAGTCACAGAGAATAGAAACCTTCTTCTTCCCCCTCCCCATTAGAACACCCTGCATAATTATTTGAAATGCCTTTTCCTGATGCCCAGTTTGGTGAGCACACCTAGCAGCTCTCTCTTGTTGTGTGCATCTTCCAAGCCAACCATGCCAGCTTCATGTTCTAGATACATTCCTGTCTGGAGTAGAAAGGGGGTACTGGGCCTGTGGGGAGAAGAGGCTGTGCAGGCACTGCTATAGACCAGCTGTAGAAACATGGACTTTTCAAAAAAGATTGCATGCAGGATGCAGGCAAAGGGGTACAACTGGGATCAGCAGCAATGCTGCAGGAAAGAGAAGGAATTTTAAAATAGTGTTTACTATATACCTTATCTATTTTGAAACATTGCTAGGGACGCGCTGTATATTAGTGGATAGCTCAGAGCCTGAGAGGCAAAACCAGTTTCTGTTCCTGAATCTGCCACTGATTTGCTGTATGAACTTGAATAGGCCACTTAATCTTTTCTGGTTTCAGAGTAGCAGCCGTGTTCGTCTGTATCTGCAAAAAGAAAAGGAGGACTTGTGGCACCTTAGAGACTAACACATTTATTTGAGCATAAGCTTTCATGAGCTACAGCTCACTTCATTGGATGCATTCAGTGGAAAACACAGTGGGGAGATTTATATACACAGAGAACATGAAACAATGGGTGCTACCATACACACTGTAATGAGAGTGATCAGGTAAGGTGAGCTATTACCAGCAGAAGAGCAGGGGGAAGTGATAATCAAGGTGGGCCATTTCAGGCAGTGGACAAGAACGTCTGAGGAATAGCGGGGCGGGGAATAAACATGGGGAAATAGTTTTACTTTGTAATGACCCATCCACTCCCATAAACTACTACATGCCACAAGGAGCCACAATAGTGGTTTCCTTAACCCACCCAGCAATATTGTTAATCTATCCAACTATACTCTTAGCCCAGCAGAAGAATGTCCTATCTCAGGGCCTTTCCTTCTATCCCTGCACCCCCACAAACATGATACAGTTCTGTGGTGACCTAGAATCCTATTTTTGACGTCTCCGACTCAAGAAATATTTCCAACTAATCTATGAACAACACTAAACCACAGAGACCTTCCTACCAAGACTACAAAAAGAAGGATTTTGGGTGGACTCCTCCTGAAGGTCAAAACAACCGACTGAACTTCTACATAGAGTGCTTCTGCGATGTGCACGGGCTGAAATTGTGGAAAAGCAGCATCACTTGCCCCATAACCTCAGCCGTGCAGAACACAATGCCATCCACAGCCTCAGAAACAACTCTGACATCATAATCAAAAAGGCTGACAAAGGAGGTGCTGTTGTCATCATGACTAGGTCAGAATATGAACAAGAGGCTGCTAGGCAGCTCTCCAACATCACTTTCTACAAGCCATTACCCTCTGATCCCACTGAGGGCTACCAAAAGAAACTACACCATTTGCTCAAGAAACTCCCTGAAAAAGCACAAGAACAAATCCACACAGACACACCCCTGGAACTCTGACCAGTGGTATTCTATCTGCTGCCCAAGATCCATAAACCTGGAAATCCTGGACACTCCATCATTTCAGGCATTGGCACCCTGACAGCAGGATTGTCTGGCTATGTAGACTCCCTCCTCAGGCCCTACGCTACCAGCACTCCCAACTATCTTCGAGACACCACTGACTTTCTGAGGAAACTACAATCCATCGGTGATCTTCCTGAAAACACCCTCCTAGCCACTCTGGATGTAGAAGCCCTCCACACTAACATTCCACACAAAGATGGACTACAAGCCGTCAGGAACAGTATCCCCAATAATGTCACGGCAAACTGGGTGGCTGAACTTTGTGACTTTGTCCTCACACATAACTATTTCACATTTGGGGACAATGTATACCTTCAAATCAGCGGCACTGCTATGGGTACCTGCATGGCCCCACAGTATGCCAACATTTTTATGGCTGACTTAGAACAACCAATGCTTCCTCAGCTCTCGTCCCCTAATGCCCCTACTCTACTTGCACTACATTGATGACATCTTCATCATCTGGACCCATGGAAAAGAAGCCCTTGAGGAATTCCACCATGATTTCAACAATTTTCATCCCACCATCAACCTCAGCCTGGACCAGTCCACACAAGAGATCCACTTCCTGGACACTACGGTGCTAATAAGCAATGGTCAGATAAACACCACCCTCTACCAGAAACCTACTGACCGCTATGCCTACCTACATGTCTCCAGCTTTCATCCAGACCACACCACACGATCCATTGTCTACAGCCAAGCTCTACAATACAACCACATTTGCTCCAACCCCTCAGACAGAGACAAACACCTACAAGATCTCTATCAAGCATTCTTACAACTACAATACCCACCTGCAGAAGTGAAGAAACAGATTGACATAGCCAGAAGAGTACCCAGAAGTCACCTACTGCAGGGCAGGCCCAACAAAGAAAATAACAGAACGCCACTAGCCATCACCTTCAGCCCCCAACTAAAACCTCTCCAACGCATCATCAAGCATCTACAACCTATCCTGAAGGATGACCCATCACTCTCACAGATCTTGGGAGACAGGCCAGTCCTTGCTTACATACAGCCCCCCAACCTGAAGCAAATACTCACCAGCAACCACACACCACACAACAGAACCACTAACCCAGGAACCTATCCTTGCAACAGAGCCCATTGCCAACTGTGTCCACATATCTATTCAGGGGACACCATCATAGGGCCTAATCACATCAGCCACACTATCAGAGGCTCATTCACCTGCACATCTACCAATGTGATATATGCCATCATGTGCCAGCAGTGCCCCTCTCCCATGTACATTGGCCAAACTGGACAGTCTCTACGTAAAAGAATAAATGGACACAAATCAGATGTCAAGAATTATAACATTCAAAAACCAGTTGGAGAACACTTCAATCTCTTTGGTCACTCGATTTCAGACCTAAAAGTGGAAATTCTTCAACAAAAAAACTTCAAAAACAGACTTCAACGAGAGGCTGCTGAATTGGAATTAATTTGCAAACTGGATACAATTAACTTAGGCTTGAATAAAGACTGGGAGTGGATGTGTCATTACACAAAGTAAAACTATTTCCCCATGTTTATTCCCTGCTTTCCCCCCCTCCTCCCGCCACTGTTCCTCAGATGTTCTTGTCAACTGCTGGAAATGGCCCACCTTGATTATCACTACAAAAGGTTTTTCCCTCCCCCACTATCCTACTGGTAATAGCTCACCTTACCTGATCACTCTCGTTACAGTGTGTATGGTAACACCCATTGTTTCATGTTCCCTGTGTATATAAATCTCCCCACTGTATTTTCCACTGAATGCATCAGATGAAGTAAGCTGTAGCTCACGAAAGTTTATGCTCAAATAAATTTGTTAATCTCTAAGGTGCCACAAGTCCTCCTTTTCTTTTAATCTTTTCTGAGTCTCATTTTACCAATAGGTGTAACACAATGTATTGTGGGGGCACTGTGAATCTCAGTTATAGGTTTGTCAACTGATTTGTCTCATCAAATGAAAGGCGCTATTATAAGGACAATGTATTATATTGTATCACTGCCTCCATGTGGTCTCAAAGTAAGGATCTCAGGATGAAAGTAAACTGTAAACAAGGTCATGAGACCAATAATTTTTACAGACCTTTCTCATTTTGGCCAACCTTATTTAGGGATTCCTCAGTGTGTGCATTCTGAACTGCTGAGGCTTAAGAACAGTTCAAACTAATGTAGTGGATGCTCCACAGGAGACAGCTGTTGTATTGTGTTCTTTTTTATCTTTTACTTCAGTAATATTTAAGAACAGAGGTCTCCCTCTTTGAGAGCCAAGGCTTCATCTAATGGTTTTTAGATATCAGAAACAGATAAGAAAAAAGCAGAAGAAGAAGTCAGCAGTAGTGACAATAGAGATGCACAACATTCTTATAATCATTTCTGGGTTGATCAATACTGTGTGAGTAGAAGCAAAATTCTGAATCTTAGAGAACAGTGGCTAATTTATTAATACGGAAACAGAAAACTTATTGTGGAGGCCATGTTCATGGAAAAGAAAATGTGGTTTAATGTAATTAATTTCCTGAACAATCTTGTAGGAGGAAGAGAAGATTAGGTTGCAGTTTATCAATTAAAAGTAATATTTATTTGCAACTCTTGTTTCCTCATTGGACATGCAATCATATAAATCCGATGTAAACAGAGACAGATGGAGTGAGAATCTGCTTTGACCTTAGAGAGAAATATAACACAGTAAGGAAATAATGGAAGCGATATGCTTTTCATGCAAGTTGTCTTCATTGCCACAATCTGAAATATACTGATCCTGTGATCTTTTAGCAACAACTCTGCAGATGACATTCTTTGTCAGAGGACAAATAGTTTTAGCTGGGTTCTCAACCAAAAATAAACTGGTTCCATTTCTTTACATAAACAATAAAGCCAAGACCCATCCAACTTTTATCCTTTAACACAAATCAGCTGATTCAGTGCAGCTTCTCAGACCTCTGATTGTGGTTTTCTCCTCTTTATAACTGACTCCATTAAAGACAATGGGGGACAATCAAACTAGCTTCAGAAGAATGGAAAGAATGGAAAGAATCACAATTATGAATATCCACCAAAATGCCCTAGAATCTTGCTTTGGCATGACACATGTGAATGACAATTCTACATATTTTTTCCATTTAAGCAACCAGGCAACATTTCTGGGTGCATATCTGGTGGTCATCGTTAATCTTTCCATTGTTTCTTTTTGACTACTCAATGCAATGTTATTCCTATGCTAATGACTTCCTTCCTTATTACAGGGAGTCTTATTGTATTGCTAACTACTCGCAAATATTAATTGTAAAGTGTGACAGGGTCAGGCTAGATGGCTACAAAAGAGTGGTCGAAGGTAGATAACCTGGAACCACTGTAAGCAGGTTCTTTTTCCCTGGGTAAAATAACAGGGATTATTCCAGAACACTCAGGAACTAATTAAGGCAGGCAGGCTAATTAGGACACCTGTAGTCAATTGGGAAGCTGCTAGAATTAAGGCTAATCAGGACACCTGGCTTAAAAAGGCTCTCACTCCAGTTAGTGAGGTGCATGCAAGGAGCTGAGTGAGAGAGGGTGGTCTGCTAGAGGACTGAGGAGTACAAATGCTATCTGGCTTCAGGAGGAAGGTCCTGTGGTGAGGATACAGAAGGTGTTGGGAGGAGACCATGGGGAAGTAGCCCAGGGAGTTGTAGCTGTCACACAGGTATTACACAAAACACTATAGACAACTGTGATCCACAGGGCCCTGGGCTGGAACCTGGAGTAGAGGGTGGGCCTGGGTTTCCCCCATCCCCCCCAACTCCCTATTGGATACAGGAGGAGTTGACTTGGACTGTGAGTCCCACCAGAGGGGAAGGTCCCTGGCCTGTCCCCCAAACGACTAGGTGGGCTAGCAAAGACTGTAGGGATTGTTCTTCTTCCTTTTCCCCATGCTGGCCAATGATGAGGTTATATGAGTGAATGGCAGATTTGAGCCACGAAAGTGGCCAAACTGAGGGTTACTGTGAATCTGTGAGGTGAGCAAAATCTGCCAATAAGTGCAGGACCCACCAAGGTAGAGGAGGAACTTTGTCACAAAAGATATTAATGGGCAAGCCCAGTAGCAGATCTCAGATGGGGTATGGTCAGCAAACAATTCTTCTCACTTTATAAAAGTGAGAAGAAAATGGCCCTTCTATAGAATAATGGCAGGGAGCTCCTTATCCTGTTCCACATCCTGCCCATGGAGAATCCTGGGTCATTCTATCATTTTTTTCGTTTAGGGGACCAAGTAGAGAGAGGAGAAATATAGCAAGGAAAGAAAGTTACCCATGAATGTGAACCTCAGGTCCTGATAGCAAACTCCCCAATCTATGTTGTCCACTTCTCCAGTCCTCTCACTCCCCTCTGTATCCTTTGGCTCTTCTTCACACCATTCTGTCTTCCTTCTCTCTCTCTCACACAAACTTGTTCTTATCTTATTTCTCTTTTCCCCTTTTTCTTACCCCTGCCCTCCCTGAATTTAATTTCCCTCCCACACTTCTCCTTTACTCACTGTGCATCGGTACTCAAAATAATATTGTCTAAAACAAAGTTGTCACCTCAAGCTTTTATCATGATTCCCGAATATTTGATGTGATCTAAAACACACAGATTCTGGAGTCATAGGATTATGTGCAAATCTCAGCTTTCATTAAAAAAGGGGAAAGCTTCTGGCCCTCATAGCTGCAGAAAAACAGCTTGAAAAGGTGAATGCCAACGTTTCATAGAGAAAAAAAAACACACCAAACAGATGGCAAGTCCCTTCCCCCAACAATTTAATCTCATCATTTTGGAAGGCAATCTGACTCCTATTTTTGAATTTCAGAGGCTGGCTAAACTGCTAAAATCCTGAATTCTGAAGTTGTTTGCATGACTGAATAGAAGATGTAGATTAGCAAAGACATAAGAAAGAAATTATTGGCGAAGTGTGAGTGTTTATCAGAAGGGAGCAGGATAATTCAGCAGGCACATCTGGTGGTGTGAAGTTTTATTTTATTTTGTGGTTTCATTTAGTAAGGATAGGCTATAATTAAATGTAGTGTGAAAGTGCATTAATAATTATATGAAAAGAAAGTGTTCAGCTCATCCTAACTTTCCAAAATCAAACATTTCTGCAGTGTGGGTAAAAAAAAATCAAAATTTGGGTTTTGACAAAATAAAGGGCTATTTTTTAGGAAAACACTCCCATGTTTTGACCAGCTCTGATTCACTATGTCCTTTCTCAATTCTTGCCTAAACCCCTGATGCCTGTGACTTGTCCCATAGACCCTTTCCACCCAGAACATTCCATTGAACAATGATATGCTTTTTGAGCCTTCAAACATTTTTGAACTTTCAAAGGCAAAGAAAGGCAGATTTGTTAGTTGAATTTTCATTTCTGTTGTCTTATTACAATGTCCATGATGTTTAAATGTGCTTTCTTGTAAACCTTTTGTGATTATCAGTTTTGCTCTGATGTCATACATAAAAGCCATTTATTTCCCTATAAAATCCTTTACAGTAAACATCATTCCAAATCCAGTGTGGCTAAATGTACTCTAAAGACCAAAAGCAGCACATGGAGTTCTATAATACAAGTCAGGACCTTTCTCATTTGTAGTATGGAGGTATTGTTTAAGAAGGTTGCAGACTCAGAGAAATAGTCTCCTCTCAGATCAAGATGGAGAGTTTCATACGTAGAGAACTGAGACCTATAGTCTGATAGCACATTTTAGTTAGAATTCGGATAGCTGCACTCAGGTTCATTTAGCTCAAACTAGGCACAGGTCTGTGACACAGACCACTCTCTTTTCTGTTGCAAAGTGAAACTTCAGGCTAGGAAGATCCACCATAATAAAAATGCCATACAACCTTGTATTGACTTGTGCCAAATCACAGCTTTTTAATGAAGTAGCAAAGACAGCTGGAATGAATGGAACTGCTTCAGATGCAGGGGAAGTCTGAAGACAAGTATGTACAAGGTGGCCATCAAGAGTTTTGGAGAGAGTACTAAGAAAAATGTCAACTGGTTCCTAGACTATTTGGAGGTACTGCTGCCACTCATTGAGAGGAAAAGATCTGCTCTGATCACCTACAAGTCTACTCCTACTATTGATTCGCTCAGCAACCTAAGAGAAGCTTGTAAGGTTTTTCAAATAGCTTCCAGGAGGTGTGCTCAAAAATTTTGGCTGAGTCTGTGACAGCATCTAACAAGCAGCTGACACAGGTGACAGTAGAAGGTTGTATAAGGACATTAGAAAGGTCATTGGGCCAATAAAGAACAAGATAGCTCTGCTGAAATATCTGTATGGCAATATCATAACTGATAAAGGGAAGCAACTGCAGAAGTGGATTGAGCATTATGAAATTATATACTCAAGGGAGTCAGTAGTAGACTAACATGTGATAGACGAATTGCCTGGGTTTGATGTTATGACTTTGCTGGATGCCAAACCTACACTACAGGAACTTGAACAAAGCATCAGAAAGATTCGCAACAACAAAGCTTCAGGATATGACTGCTTACCTGCTGAAATCTACAAATGTGAAAAGACTTGCTGCAAAGATTGCATGAGGTATTGTTACTCTGGTGGAGGGCAGAAACCGTTCTGCAAGATTTTAAGAATGCTCATTTCATCCAACTCCACACACACACACGGAGGCAGAAGTGATTGTAATAACCACAGAGGTATATCTTAACATGTGGGAAAGATCTTACGCTGTATTTTACCTAAATTCAAACTCTAGCTGAGATAATTTATCTTGACAGCCAGTGTGGCTTCTGCTTGGAAAGATGCCCCATAGACTTGGTCTTCTCTGTAATACAACTGCAGGAAAAGAGCAGAGAGAAGCATATTCCACTGTACATGACTTTTATAGATTTAACAAAAGCTTTTGACATGATTATTCAGTCAGGATTTTACATTGTTCTGAAGAAGCTTCATTGTCCAACTATATTGCTAAACCTTGTGAAATCTTTACACGGTGGCATGAAGGCAACTAATTTATGAAAACCAAGAGTCTGACTCACTTAACAATGAAGTGAAGCAGCGTTGCTTACTGGCACCTACATTGTTTAATATTTACTTCTCATCCCTGCTTCAACATGCGTTCCATGATGTTTGAGAGGATGCCTATCTTAGCACTAGACAGGATGGAGGTTTGTTTAATATTGCAAGTTTCAGAGCTAAGACAAAGATAAAGGAGATCATCATAAAGGACCTGTTTGCAGATGATGCAGCCCTTGTGGCTCAGTGTTGATGCCCTACAACATCTTAACACTAAGTTCTCTGATTCATGAAAAAACTTTGGACTAGTAATAAGCTTGAAGACTATTATCATGCACCAAGGCTCTTCAGAACCAGTTGATATCACCTTAGATGGTATTCATCTGAACGTTGACCAGTTTTGCTACTTTGGCTCTACTGTTACCAGCAATGTAGATCTTGATGCTGAGCTCACTAGTAGAATCAGCAAAGCAGCCAGGAACTTTGGTCTTTTGCAGGACAGAGCCTGGTATAATAACAGATTGTCAACTCAAGTGAAAATCCATATGTGTGAGACATGTTTTATCTACTCTTCTATACAGCTCAGAAACATGGATGACTTACGTAAAACATACCAAAGACTAAACAGCTTTCATATCAGATGCTTGTGTAAAATTCATCAAATAAGTTGGCAAAATAGCGTGATGGAAGTGTTAAATCATGCTGGTCATTCATGGGAAAGTTGATAAGTAAGAAAAGACTCAGGCGGCTTGGACATGTCAAGTGAATGCCAGATTACAGGATCCCAAAGAGCATGTGTGATGTTTCCCAGGTGTCATCTGGACCGATGATCTGCTAGGTCATGCCAATCTTCGATTCTGGGAGCCAGCCTTACTATGCTCTCCTGTGAGAACCCCCCTCCTGGGTTGTTCATGCATAGCCTCTAGCATGTAAGCTGCCCCCAGCTACATAAGTGAGCACTTTTGGCCAGCTGCTGCTTGGCCTGTGCAACTGAATGACACTAGCTAATGTCTCCAGTTCTAGACACAACCCTAGGAACCTCCATCTTGCAGTGTCCAGTTATGCCCGCTGGATTCTACAAGTTTATATGAGTTCATCAATTTAAACAAAGAAATTGATATGTACCAGGCTTGTTATCCCAAGGGGAGACTGACACGCTTCAAACCAAATGCACTGCTTCAGGTAGAACAAAAATTAACTACAAAAGATAGATTTTAAGTGATTATAAGTCAAAGCACAACAAGTCAGATTTGGTCAAATGAAATATAAACAAAATGCATTCTAAGCTGATCTTAACCCCTTCAGTGCCCTTACAAATTTAGAAGTTTCTCACCACTGGTTGCCCTTCAGCCAGGCTCTCCCCTTTGATCAGATCTTCAGTCGCTTGGTGGTGGTGTCTGTAGATGGAGGTGGAAGAGAGAGAGCATGGCAAGCGTCTCTTTTTTATCATGTTCTTTCTTCCCTCTTGGCTTTGCCCCTCCCCCTTCAGAGTCAGGTGAGCATTACCTCATCATAGTCCCAAACTGACCAAGGGAAGGGGGGTGATGCACTCGAGAGTCCAACAGATCCTTTGTTGCTGCCTAGGCCAGTATCCTTTGTTCCTGTGAGGCTGAGCTGGGTTTGTCCCATACATGCCCTGATGAGGTGTGAACTGCCCCTCTGCTCCTGGAGAGTTTTGCTTGGGCCTCTGCTCCTGGAGAGTTTTTGCCTGGGCTTGTTTTAAGCCATGAGGACACATTTTCAGCCTCATAAACTATATACATGAAATTACAACCTATAACGTTACTATAACAATGCTCAATCATAATTCTTCTGAAGACACCCGACATGACAATCTTTGCATTGGATACCACACAATCATTTTATAAGGATGAACATGAGGGTGCAGGTGTATCTGTTCTCCCGAGATACAGAGTGTCACAGCGTGCTGTACTCTAAAGCTTGTGAAGGGTCTAGAAAGAGGCAGACCTGCTGCACAGATTTTGGGATGCTTGCAAGGATGATTTAGTATCCTTTGGAATCTCTGTGGATGATTCAGAAAGGAATGCACACTCTGGTTGGCAGAGTCCGCTTGTAGCTGGAGTGAGGCACTGAGAGGAGGTCTGGATAAAGTTTTCTGATGACTGGCATCAGAGGAGGAATAAATCTGCTGCTCAGATTTAGAGCGTTGCTAGTGTGTGAGAATTCCCTACCTGTTGATGGGAATGTCACTCACACATTGGACTCAGCAGCCATCACAGAACTCATCGGTCCACACACTATGCTCTGAAAAGAGTGACAGTGTCATTGGTACAATCTTCTGATTCTTGACACATTGCTAATCATCTTTAGTTTGGAACCCGGACTTAAAATTGTTATTGGAACTGATGATGCCAAAATACTCAAGAATTTCATTTTTGGGGGTATATTTTTAGGTGAGATCAAATTTCTGTTACTGGATTATAAAGACTAAATGTGGCTGACTAAAAATGAACTTTGTGGCAGAAGTAGTTTTCCAAGAAGTGGGATTTCTATCAGTTGTGGAGAAGTCTACACTGTACTCCCAGACCCCTAAATGTTTTTTTAAGTGTCATGGGATGTTTCCTCAGCCATTAAGAGCACTCTGGCACACAGATGTGAATGTCACAGATCATTTTCATGCTTCACACAAGCACAGGTTGAATTAGAATTATTCCTATTTCACCATTTATTTTCTTTGTCTCAGTGAGCATTTGAATGCTCTCCTCCCCAAGAATTATGTTAAATTCTTTTAAATGGGATTCCTTTCAAATGCATTTCTTGTCCTTAACTCACTATGACATTCTAAAATGTGAAGGCATGCATTAAAATACAGCAAGCACCTATAATATAATAAGACTTTGTGTTGGAATTTGGAACACCTAAAGCTTGCAAATGGCACTCTTTATGGAGATAATTTGCATGACAATAGTACAGTACAATTCCATTTGTTTTAAATGAGAAATTATTAAAAATTTCATTTCATTTCAGATATGAAACATTTGACAGTATTGTCAAAACCTCCACTCATTATCATTGTAAGTGGCATTCATTTTTTTAAAAAAAAGTTTAGTTTTTGTCGTCATTTTGTGGTTCTGTATTGAATTTTTAAGACTGCCTGTCTTACTGTATTCCTGTGCATGTGTCTTAGTGAGGACTGTATATAAAATGCTACAGTTTGCAGTCATATGTTACGATTTAAGGTCAATGTGGATTTGAATATTGGGATATTGGCAACATGAAAATAGTTTTTACAGAGTCTTTTTGACTGTAATATGGCATTTTATCCATTTTTTTTTAGATTGTGACCTTCCAGGTTGAACTGAAGTATTTGCTTGTCAAACTCTGTGTGGAGGTTTCTATATTTCTCCTGCAGGAGTGGATGGAATCACTAACATCTGCAATAAGGTAAGGACTGCAGTTCCCTGCTGCACTTTAGGTGTCTCTGATGCCCAAATGCTTCAGGAGAAATACAGAGACCCTTCAACTCAGGTTATAACATAAGTAAAAGAGGAAATTATTTTCCACTGTTCTATTAGAAAATCTGATTCTCCCAACCATATGTAGGCCATGTTTACACGACAAAATTATGTTGACCTAATTTATGTTGGCATACAGACACTGCAGTTATTAAATCGCTTGTGCGTGTACACTTGGCTCCTTCTGTCAGCAGTGAGCACCCTAACTTGGAGCAATTGTATCGATTGTATCATCAGTGTGGGGCATTGTGGGACAGCTCCTGAAAGCCAATAACAGTCAACATAAGCATTGCAGTGTCTACACTGATACTTTGTTGACATAAATACATCGACTATGACTCTACACCGCTCAGGGAGGTGGTGTTACTAAATTGGTGCAGAAAAGCATTTACATAGATCGGAACCAAATTTAAGTGAAGATGCTTCCACAGGTAGGTCAATGCAAGGTAATTTACCTCAAGCTAACCCTGTAGTTTAGACCAGGCCTCAAACTGAATAGCACCTTATTCCAGGAGTAATTCATTTGGTTTCAGTGGGACTACTTATAGAGTAAGATACTACTCAAGGTGAGCATGACTGGCAGAACTGAACCCTTATGTAAGACTTTACATTTTCAGTGCACTCTACAAACATAATCCCTAACTCAAGTCCCATCCACACACAAAATCCCTTAACATGAAGGGCAGTGGGGGAAATGGTGCTTTTAACTCCAGTTGGCTATCCCATTGAGGTATTGACTGCAGCAGAGGTGAGCACAACTCATCAGCTGCTAACACACTTTGCAGTTAATACAATTACTCTGTGTAGCTCAAGTTTCACAGGGCTTTCATAGTATTTCACAGTGTTTCACCATGCTTTCATTTCAGCTGGGCTAATTTAAAATGAGTTGATTTGAGGATAGATAACTTGAGTTAACTCTGCAGTTAAAACATAGCCTAAATTACTCAGGTCAGAAAAGCATGTGGAAGTTATATCATAAGCTTTGATACATCATGACAAGGCAGGTTTCTGTATGAAAGTTGAACACATTATTTTCTGGTTTTTTTTTTTAAAAAGCAACTTTTGTAATCAAGAAAAAATTCCCATAGAGCTACTTGTCAGATAGTTGTCTTTGAGAGAGTACTTTTCCATACACCAGATATATGCTTTTTTAAATCAGGTGGATTTAGATTCTTAAAAGAACTATTACCTAAAAATGAGAGGCTGGGTGGTCTAGCATACAGGACATGGAAGCTGGTGGTACAGATGTGATGGGTTGGGTCATAGAAACCCCCTTGGGACTGCCATCTGATGTGCTGAGACTATCTCTGAGCCCATCTTCCTTGGCAGCTTGGGACTTCAGTACCCTGTCTTGTTGAGCCAGACATGCTAGCCTGATGCAAACACAGACCCAGTTCTGAACCACATCCCCCAAAAGCTGCAGACTTAACAGAAAATGGCTTAGAAAGTGCTCCTGTCTCTAGCACCCAGATACCTAGTTCCCAATTGGGTCCAAACCTCAAATAAATCCTTCTTACTCTGTATAAAGCTTATACAGAGTAAACTCATAAATTGTCCGCCCTCTACAACACTGATAGAGAGAGATACTCAGCTGTTTGCTCTCCCAGTATTAGTCATAGAATCATAGAATATCAGGGTTGGAAGGGACCTCAGGAGGTCATCTAGTCCAACCCCCTGCTCAAAGCAGGGCTAATCCCCAATGTTTGCCCCAGATCCCTAAATGGCCCTCTCAAAGATTTAATTCACAACTCTGGGTTTAGCAGGCCAATGCTCAAACCACTGAGCTATCCCTCCCCCCCGTCTCTAACTCTGAGTTCAATAAGCAAAAAGTGATTTTATTAAATATAAAAAGTAGGATTTAAGTGGTTCCAAGTAATAACAAACAGAACTAATTAAGAAACTAAGCAAAATAAAATAAAACATGCAAGTCTAAGCCTAATACAGTAGGAAACTGAATACAGATGAAATCTCACCCTCAGAGATGTTCCAATAAGCTTCTTTCACAGACTATACTCCTTTCTAGTCTGGGCCCAATCCTTTCCCCTGGTACAGTCCTTGTTCCAGCTCAAGTGGTAGCTAGGGAATTTCTCAGGACTGCAGCCCCCTTTGTTCTGTTCCACCCCCTTATATACCTTTCGCACAAGGTGGGAATCTTTTGTCTCTCTAGGTTCCCACCCCTCCTTTTAAATGGAAAAGCACCATCCCAGATGGATTCCAGTACCAGGTGACATGGTCACATGTCCTGTAAGACCCCCCAAGCCTTCATTCTTCCCAGCCTGACTCACAGGAAGGCTTGCAAGTAAACAGAGCCATCTACAGTCAATTGTCCTGGTTAATGGAAGCCATCAAGATTCCAAACCATCATTAATGGCCCACACTTTGCATAATTACAATAGGACCTCAGAGTTATATTTCATATTTCTAGTTTCAGATATAAGAATGATACTGTCATGGGGCACAGACTCACCCAGCAGCACCTCCTGATGGTTGTCCCAGGGAATTAGCATCCAGCCTCTAGAGTACCTCCTTCAGGCCAGTGTCTCACTACCCATGGCCCCCATGTCCCTTCCAAACCCTGGTGCCCTTGTCTTGGGTGCTGCCCCCTGGAAATACCCCCACAGTTCTGGGTCTCCACCTCCCAGGGGAACCCCCACTCACTATCCCCACCTTGCCTCAGTCTTAGACTACTGCCAGTCACCAACTAGCCCCCAGTCTCTGGGGCAGACTGCAGTATAAACCCCTCATCACAGGTGAAAGGGTTTGGACCTGCTGCCTCTGCCTACCCGTGGCTGCCTCTGCAACCACCATACCTAATAGGCCTTCTCAGGCCTGGAGCCTGTGGCTTTCCTCTACCCAAGCTCCGCAGCTCCCTTGACTTTCCCCAGCCCTACTCCCAATCTGGGTACTTTCTCAGCCCTCTCTCTCCAAGCTAGAGAAAGTCTCTACTGGAACTTCTGGCTCAAAGCCTTTATAGAGCCAGCTGGGTCCTGATTGGGGCATGGTCCCCAGCTGCCGCCACTTCCCCCACTCAGCTGGAGTTTTTCTCCCAGCCCTCTGCAGTGCTTTTCCAACCTCTTCAGGGCTGGAGTGGGTGCTCACCCTGCTACAGGTACACTTATACAAATATGATGAACACACTCAGTAGATCATAAGCTTTGTAATGATACAAAGAGACCTTTTGCATGAAGCATATTCCAGTTACATTATATTCACACTTATTAGCATATTTTCATAAAATCATATGGAGTGCAAGTCACAACGGGTTCTATTCTTGGCCTTCCACAGACTGCTGTGTGATCTTGGGTAAGTCACTTTACCATTTTCTCTCCTCTCATGCATTGTCTGTCTTGTCCATTTAGAGTCTAAACTATTTAGAGCAGAGATTGCCTCTTATTGTGTGTTTGTCCAGAGCTTAGCACAATGGGGCCCCAATCTCTAGGAACTACTTTAACACAAATACTAATAATAACAAAAAGTATAGTTAAGAATTCAGTAAAATAATTCTCCTACATATATTTCTGTATGACTATTTAGTGACTCTGTATTGTGTGTGTGACACCAAATGCCATCTTGTCATTAGTCTAAAAACATGGAAGCATCTTACATGCGTTAAAAATTAGCATGTTTTTTCATGATTTACCATCTCAACACTCAATTTACATCTCAAGTTAACTCACCAGTGGAGACAAGCCCTTAGGATGAAGAATAATATTTTCCAAAGGAACAAGCTACCCAGGGCAGTGGTGGATCCTCCATCTCCAGATGAAGTCAAATCAAAACTGGAGGCCTTTTTGGAATATCTTTTAGCCAAATACTTATGCTTTAGTCAGACACAAATTATTGAGCTCAACACGGGGGTAAATGGGTGAAATTTAATGGACTGTGATATACAGGAGGTCAGATGATGAGATAATGGTCCCATCTCGCCCAAACTCTATGTAACTATTATCCATCCACCTTGTTAACTTTTTCCTCTCCCACTTCCCCGCCCCTTTCCTGGAGAATACTCTTGTGTAGCCAACTGTAATTTGTTTACTGTATGTCATGGCAGTACTATGTTGACTTTACTTTTATAGCTCAATATCAAATGCAACAACTCCACATTCTCCCAATAAGAAGAGTGCAGGACCTTATTAAAATATAATTGTAAAAATAAGGAGAGGGAGCATATGTTCAAAATGCTATATGGGAGATGTCCCGAAAGATCTATTGTTCATACACAAACCCACTGAATTAAATAGCATGCAAACACTTTCAACTGTAGATTTTTTTCTCTCTTTGAAGGGTTGCAGGGTAGTATTACATTATACTTCTCTTATATTAGCTTCCATGTACTTATTCTACTGGGCCTAATCAAACAGAGCCCACGTCTCTAGGATCAAACAGCTAATCTTTGCTAGCTTTGTCAGAGTTCTGACTCCCCCAATGTATCAAAAACCAGACTTTGAAAATGTGAGATACTGCTAAATAGCATTCTGTTGGGATGCAGAGAAACTTCTTTGCTAGCTAATCTGCAGCAGCTGTAGAAGCAGCATTAGAAGGGGAAAACGTTATTTGTATGCAACTGGCTTAACTTGATAGGGTAGGCTGAAGGGCCTTGTGATTTTAGAAAAGTACAGGATGTTAACATGAATACTACCCTTCTTCCTCCTTAGAAACAAAAGTAATTGACTGTTAGAACTCCTTGTGTTGCGAGTATTGATCAGTGACAGTTAGAGGCATTCTTTACAATCACTCCTCCTGTGAGGCCCAATTAACAAAGACCGGCTTGCTGAATTAGATAACACTCAGAGTCCACTGAAATTAATGTGATGCTGTCTGAGCATCCTTCACTTAATAGGGGAAAATCAAGTTAAAATGAAAGAAAAGAGGGAAGTCCTGTTAAGAGCTAAAACAATTGTGACTAGAAAAAAAGTGGATTAAGACAGGAGTTTTGCAAAGACAATGAAGACACACAAAGACTTTCCTTTTTTTTTAAAGTGAAGTAGTTGGCTGCTTTTTGGTCTCATGTTATTTCTAATGATGCTAGTGTCATTTATTATTAAGATTTCCTCATTGTTAACTCTGGCTCCTGTGATGAGATTACAGTTGTGGGGGGACTCTTTAATAAACAATTATCTCCATACTTCCTTCAAGCCACTTCTTGGGGCTGTCTCATCACCACAGATAGTTTCTCAAGTTACATGGTTGTCATGTTTGGATAGAATAGCTGAGGGAGTAGAAATGTCATACATGGCCTCTGGTGATCAGATGGGATAATTTGGGACACTAACTTTAGGGAGCGAGAGGAAAGAGTTTTATTTAGAGAATGAGGGATCTGGAGTTTTCTCTCAATTTGTTCCTCTATTGAGTCAACACAGCTTGGCTCACAAAAAAAGGGAGAACTTTAGGTCTGGAGCTGTGTGGAGACAGCTTACGTAACCTCTGATGCCAGGGAATTCTTTGGGTCTCCTAGCAGTCATACCTCCATAGAATCTGAAGTAGCATTGACTGACTATTGAAGGAACCACATCTAGTTCTCCCAGACTAGAACAATGCCCCAAGGATATCGGAATTCATAGGTTCATAGATTCATAGATATTTAGGTCAGAAGGGACCATTATGATAATCTAGTCTGACCTCCTGCACAACGCAGGCCACAGAATTTCACCCACCACTCCTGCAAAAAACCTCTCACCTATGTCTGTGCTATTGAAGTCCTCAAATCATGGTTTAAAGACTTCAAGGAGCAGAGAATCCTCCAGCAAGTAACCCGTGCCCCATGCTACAGAGGAAGCGAAAAACCTCCAGGGCCTCTTCCAATCTGCCCTGGAGGAAAATTCCTTCCCGACCCCAAATATGTCGATCAGCTAAACCCTGAGCATACGGCCAAGATTAATCAGCCAGATACCCAGGAAAGAATTTCTGTAGTAACTCAGATCCCACCACATCTAACATCCCATCACAGGCCATTAGGCCTATTTACCGTGCATATTTAAAGTTCAATTAATTACCAAAATCATGTTATCCCATCATACTATCTCCTCCATAAACTTACCGAGTTTAATCTTAAAGCCAGATAGATCTTTTGCCCCCAGTGCTTCCCTTGGAAGGCTATTCCAAAACTTCACTCCTCTGATGGTTAACAACCTTCATCTAATTTCAAGTCTAAACTTCCTGATGGCCAGTGTATATCCATTTGTTCTTGTGTCCACATTGGTACTGAGCTTAAATAATTCCTCTCCCTCTCCGGTATTTATCCCTCTGATATATTTATAGAGAGCAATCTTATCTCCCCTCAACCTTCTGGGGATTGCCCCGCTAACCCTGGTGGCTGGGAGTTCCGGGTACCCCACCGCCCACGGAGGTGGGGGTGCTCCACAGCTCCCTACCCCCGAGGGTGAGGGAGGACCATGCAGCTCCCGACCACCTGAAGTCACGGAGGTCCGCGACCTCCATGACTAAATCGTTGCCTTATTGATGGTCCATTGAGCACAGTTTCAGATCTGCTCTAATAGATCATAACATACTTGTTCAGATTAGTATACATGTCCAAGTGGTGATGACCATTCATGAATATAATTAAAATAAACCTGATACTTTTTGAAATACTTTGAAAAATATATTGTAGTGACATATGAGCATAGGAATAATGCAAATGTCAACCACCAAACAACAATAATTTATATACACATCTCCTTTACACTATCATTTATCAGAATTGGGGTTTTTTTTAGATGCAAAGTGGTTTTAATCAATAGCTAGAAATCAGCTTTCCGGGTATTGATTTATTAAGCAAATTCTGCATGATGATGTATGCTATGGCTGACATTGATCACTTTCTAATTGCCTGATGGATTTAATACCTTTCAGTCAAGTCTGTGAACATATTGCAGTCTCTACAATAGCATAACTATGTTTATTGCAGAACTGGTGACAAACAGGAAAACAATCTGTAAGGCACGAAATGGAACCATCAGAATGAGAACACAGCTTGCATGCTTGCATAATCAGCACGTAGGTGTTAGTAAGTAACCCACATGCATGCATAAAGCCTGCATGTGGCATACTTATATATTTGTGAAAGGTATTGTTAAATGTCACTGTTGTAAAAGAAAAGTCAGTTAGTGATACAGCAAATATGTAGTTAACATGCCACAACGAACATAATGTAAGTTAAATGAGGGGAATATCAATGTTAGCAGCAAAGGTAAAACCCCATGTTCGTGCCTCAAGATTGAAGCACCTCCCTTCAATTGCCTCTCTCTTCCTTCCTGTTTTCAAGATGCCAGTGTTAGCTCACAGGTCACAAAACCTGGAGAAAATGTGGCATCTGAAATGAAGACTGTTTTTTTTGTTTTTTTTTTAAATCTTGACTTTTTACTGTCATTTGCTTTTATTTTCCCCCTTCCTGATGTTGAAAATTGAATTGTGTATTTGAACTGAAATCATTTGGGGATTCTTAATATTGCCTTGACATATGTAGCCATTTCTGCCATCCAATATTGGGCCAGATTGTGGGCCAACCAACAACTGCATGCAGAAGAGTAAGGGGATGCAGATTGTGACTCCTGGAGTCACAGTCTGATTCTGGTCTCCCCATTATCTCTGCACATTTTCTTTTTAAATGGTTTTTACATCTTGTCTAGCTTAGGGTGCAAGCTCCTCAGGAAAGGGATCATTTCTTCTTCCTGTTTTGGGAGGCAGCTAACACAATTATTAGTTATAATAATAGGTAATGAATCTTATGTTTTTTGAACAAATATTGATCAAAATGCCTCCGAAGGAGGGAGAATAATGCCAATGCTACTGTAATACAAATAGACTGGGATTTTCAAAGGAGACAGGACGTTTGGGACCAGGTGCCCATTTCAATGGATACCTGAAAATAATAATAAGTGAAATACCAATCAAATATGTAATGACAGTGTGTATTTAAAAACAATCCAAACAACAGTGCTGTGTGTATCTTTTCTCTCTCTCGTTGTTATCTGTTGGCCATGCAACAAATAACAACATAGGCCTAGTTCCCCAAAGGTATTTAAATACCCAATTCTCACCAAAATCAATGGGAGTTAGGCTCATAAATACCTTTGAGTATCTGGAGCATATTTTTAATATAAATGGAAGGATCATAGGCTACAATCTTCCACCTCTATTTATGTATTTATTGTAGTATCTGAGTATTTATGTTGTCATTTCAGAAGCCTCATCTTGTCCACCCTTTTTTGTGACTACTTTGTGTGTGCATTCTGTGCACTGAAGCCTCATCTCTGAAAGTTCTGTATTTGCAAAGTTGGTCTCCAGAATAAGAGTATCAAGATTTTAATGACTCAAAAAGAAAGACCTTCATTTGTCTGAAAAATCAATCAAATAAATAAGGGTCATGTCACAGTTACACGGCAAGCTGTGGCTTAGACCTCTTTGCAGTCCTTCTCTAGTTCACCCCTCAGGTGACAGGCTTTGCTTCCTTCACCTTTCTTTGGGTGGAACTATGTTGTTCAACTACTCTCCATCTGTAGAAAGAAAAGGAGTACTTGTGGCACCTTAGAGACTAACCAATTTATTTGAGCATGAGCTTTCGTGAGCTACAGCTCACTTCATCGGATGCATACCGTGGAAACTGCAGCAGACTTTATATACACACAGAGATCATGAAACAATACCTCCTCCCACCCCACTGTCCTGCTGGTAATAGCTTATCTAAAGTGATCATCAAGTTGGGCCATTTCCAGCACAAATCCAGGTTTTCTCACCCTCCAACCCCCCACACACAAACTCACTCTCCTGCTGGTAATAGCCCATCTGTAGGTGGCAGCACTGTTTCCCATCTCTGATAACATGACAGGTTCAACTGTATTTGGCACCTGCAAGAAACTTCTCTCCAGGAGCCTGTGACCAGCACCTGATTGAAACATGACACAAAACAGCTTCTTCAAAACAAACGTTTATTCATCCAAAGGAATGCTCCAATCAGAGAAAAGGGTTAAAACAACAAAAAGCCTACGTGCCTGGGTCTTATCCAAAGTTGATTATTTCTCTCAAATCTTGGGCAAGGCTTGCTGCCTCAGATCCATCCTACAAACAGCTCCTGACAACTGAACCCACCTCCTTTTCTAGAGGGAGACTTAAAACTCTTTAATGTGTTATATGATCTTAGACCCTCAGCCTTAGCAAACAAGCTGTGTAACTTTGCCTGCTGTCTGGAAACAGCATCTTCCTAATTAATGGTCTGGTTGTTATTCTATTAACTCCCTTGAATTTGTTTACCCACAGATGTCTTATATTTGGCCATTGTTTGGTTTCCTGCTTGTTCTTCCTAACAGCCTGGTTTGATTTAATTCCACATAGGCAGACAGAACAATATCAAGCAGGTAAACTGAGACATGACTAATCTTCAAAAAGAATAGTTCAGCTATCTCCCACATTCTCCACAGTGCCTCTAGGCACAGCCCACCACAAAGTGCAGAGTGGAGATGCACCCCTCCAAAGGGGAACAACAGGAGACATTCTGCCTTAGGAAGCTTTCTGGAGCTTTTCACGGTTTGCAGTTTAGTCTCTCCTCATGAGGCCACCAATTGCTCTTAGGGGCATGGGAGGGAGATGGGGATAGTGCAGCCACTGTACTCCCATGAGTACTACACCTGGTATTCTGCCTCATCTTTATGCAGCTTGTGAAACTTGTGATAGATCCTGCTACCATCCCTCCACTGCACACCCATGTAAAAGCCAGGCAGTACTTCGCCCCATGCCATCTGTTTGATTCCCTCCTCATGTCACTGGACTGTTTGTATTTATTGTACTTTATGAGAGAGTGAACCATTTTGGATTCTTCTCCTACACACCTAATTCCTCATGTTATCCTGCCTCCGTCTAGCCTGAAAAATATTGTACAGAGTCAGTAGAGTTAACATGATTTCTGTCACTGAGATATCTCACCATGTACTGTATATCAAGCAGCACTTCCTAATTAAATCTTTAAGTAATCTGAATAACTACTCTCTTTTCTTTGGACATCCCCCATCCACTTAGAATGAATCCTCTGCGGTGGTGGCTCAGAGCAAAAGTGAACAGAATAGTGAAAGCTACAAAGATGAGAAGTACAACGTTTTCTTATATTTTAGGTTCTCTGTGTACTGCATATAGCTCCTGGAGAGAACTGAACACTCATGTGACTTGGCCAGAATTAAGCCATATGCAAAAAAGTGTACTAATACTAATCTCTGATCCTATCTGTGGGTGTCAACAGGATTAGGGTAGTGGAAGAAGAACTTAATATAAACACTTCAGATCCACAGCAGAGGATCTGGCCCAATATTTATCAAAGTAAGGGGGACTTTTAAATATTTGTTTATATTGCCTTTTACCTGTTTTGCTTCAATTTCCTTGTTCTGTGGTACAACCAGGCAGTAAACAAAACCGAAGGAACTAAATCTGCAGGACTAGAAGACTCCAAGGAGTAAACTATTATCCAGTTGCAAGGATCTGATGGAACAGTTGTCCAAACAAATAAAATCAACAACAAAGCAACCTCTAGCACTGTCAGAAAGCCAACTTCAGTTGGCATTTAGGAGACAAGTGCATTACAGAAAGAGCCTTCTTGAAGTGCAGAGTGAAAGCTTCTGCAATTAATGAAGCTCACATAGTGTTAGCACTGACTTTGGATCACTAATTATGTTGTTAATGCAGTTAGATTAATATTTTTAGAAACAGAGTAAGCATGTGGTAATTAAATCCGGGCTTCTAATGACCAGGTGATATGACATGGGGGGAACCGAGATTCTGTATCAATGTAAAATGTAAAGAATCTCATTTCCTAGCAGAGTAGAGATTAAGAATGTTAGCCAGTGAAATATTTGGAGGGAGAAAGGATGGTGTCACACTCATCATAATAGGAACCTCTTGCCAGCCAGCATGTGAGAAAGCATTAACAGTGACCATACACGTGTTCACATATTCTGACCTGTAAGTCTTCTCTAGCTATATTGCTAAGTACTCAATCGGAATTTACAAAGTAAAATTTTACAGATAGCTGAAATTTTTCACAAACAAGTTTGCTCTTGGAAAATATAGTTTAGTCAAAATTGAAATGTGCCACGATTTTTTTCAGTTTACCTACAGGGAGAATGTAAATGGAAAGATTTCTTATTCATTTCAAAATGTCAAATTGTGTCATGTCCAAGAATACTGTATATTAATACTTTGTCCAGTCTATTTAAGTATCCCAAAATATGGTGCTAGTGTGTCTTTTCTCTCTTTAATTTTTGTAATTGTTTCAGAAAGGCAGTTTGGTATAGTGGAAAGGGCACTGGAATGGGACTCTGGAGGCGGTCAGTGAAGCAATTGGAGGGGTTATAGGAGGAAAGCAGATGAGAAATGTCTGCATCAGCAATGTGGGAGAAAGAGGAGGAGGAGGTAGTAATAGGGGTCAGAGGAAGTCACTTTGGATCTTGTCAATTTTCTCTTTCAAGAAATTAGCAAGATTCTATTCAGAGAGAGAAGGGGAGTAGGTGATAGTGAAGGTTTGAGAAGGGAGTCTGAGGTGGCTAATAACCAGCTGAAATTGTGTGTGAGGGAATGAACCAGAGTGGAGAAGCAGAGCTGTTTAGTTTGAAAAATGGCAGAACTGAAGGAAGAGGGAGTGAATTCATAGTGGAGGAAATCAGCATGGTCATGGGCATTGATAAAGCTAATAAGGGAGGCTGACTATCCTCCCACACCCCACACACATCTGGCAGCCTTTCGACATAGGTGTGGCACTCTTTCACACTGTCTGGAGAACAAGCCTGTTCTGCAGTCACCAAGCAGCAGCAGCTCCTGTCCTGTGGGATTGGACCCTGCACCAAGTAGGGTGACTAAATAGAAAGTGTGAAAAATCAGGACAGGAGAGGGGGGCTAATAGATGCCTATATAAGAAAAAGCCCCAACTATCGAGACTGTCCCTATAAAATTGGGACATCTGATCACCCTAGTACCAAGCCATGTGACATCATGCATGAATCACTGTGCAGTGACCTTGTGCGCCGTGTCTCAATAGTGCTCACTGAAATTTGGCCTTACTCGCCCTCTGTCATGATGGAGAGATAACTGTGCCCAACCTGAGTGGTGCTGTGCCCCATGCAGCAGATCACAACACCCAGAATGGGGAATTGGACAGGAGCCACTGCTGCAGCATGAGTGTGGGATGGGCTCATGCTCTAACCCCACCTCTCCACAGGGCCTCTGCACTAGTGCAGGAATAGGGTTGCAATTCCAGGACAGAGGTTGCTGCTGCAGGTGTTCAATACCCCCTTGGTCATCACCTGCCCCCGTTGAAAATCCTGGCTCCACCACTGGTTATGGGACTTCTGCCAGAGATTCTCAGCTATATGAATATAGGAGCAAATGTTGGGGATGAATTAAGGTCTGGTAGAGTGGATCTTGTGATGGGAGGGAAGGGCAAAAGAGCCAAAGATAGGAGAGAATCAACAGTCTTGTCAACTGAAGAGAGACAACTGAGAGCAGAAAAGAAGTTATGGATACTGATGGACTGGAAATCATGGAAGGACCAGGTGGCCAGGTGAGAGAGAGCAGACAGATGGGGAAGATGAGAGAGTCTAGGTGGTGGTCAGAGAAGGGGAGCTCAGTGGTGAATAGATCAGAAAGAGAGCAGTATTTGAGGAAGACCAGATTTTGAAGGTGACCATTTTGATTAATTGATTTGTTGATCCAGGGGTTGAGATCAACTGACTTAATTTTAAATTAAGTTCTTTCCTGCCTCTTGGGAAATGTTTTTCTTTTTGCATCACTTCCCCAGTCTCTCTTCTGAATAGAAGGAAAGAGGTCATCTGTATATTTGGAAATATTACTGACTATTATGAGATAGATATACACAGTATTTTAACTGGAAAATGACTTTTTTTTTTAAATTCTGGTACAATTTTGGCTCCGGATACTGAGAATTAATATGCCAAATTTTAGCTGGGAGCAAATTCTTTGGCTTGTATTATAAACTGAAATAAAGCATTGAAGGACATTCCATGACAAATGATTGTACCAAGAATTTCCTCTTCAAAATCCAACACCACTGCCATAGCAGGAAAGAGGGGAGGGAAAACCCTCAAGCCCTACAGAAATATGAAGAAAAACGATAACAGGAAAGTAGTGAAAAGGAAAAATACATCCTAACTATGCTGTGGAATCTCTTTCTCTCTCTCCCCACCCATCGATTATGAATCCTTCTTCTCCTATTCCCCCAGACCTGTCTTCCAAATGAAGCAATGTGCATATTATGTGTTCCGGAGATGGATCAGGAGTGAAATGCAACAGCAGAAAGAACTATGAATATCTGACACACACAGCTTACATCTGATAGCTGGCCACCTAACAGCCAGACATATTTTGTGTGTGATGGTTGGAGTGGGGTAGATCATTCTCAGATGGTATTGGAAAGAGAGAGCAGAAATAGGGTGCTTTGTCTGTAACAATGCCTCTAACAACATGGTTGGTGTGAGTGATAAACATGAAGTGATTTTTACTTGAATACTGAATATTTTTATAAATACAGGCCTCCCCAACATCTAAAAACTGTCTTATTATGGAAATATTCCTCCGGTGTTTTTGTAGAGGTAGACTGAGTTTACTAGTTAGTTACATGGTTGTTTTCCCAATATAGTAGGATCAGTTCAGGTTTGTTTGCTCCCCCCTGCTCCCCACCCACACACTTCTTTCTACATACTCCATTAAGGATAAAAGATATTAGATTTCAAGAAAAGAAATAAGGGGAAATTGAGAAACAGTGAGCATAGTTCACTGGAGCATCCTAACAGCGTTCGTACTGAAATGGATGTGCAACCCTCTACAATTCTACTGTCAAAGGAAACTGTGAGGAACAAAAAATAGACTGTTGCATCAAGAGTGATCTGCACAATGATAAAAATGTACTCAAAATGGAGGAATTGGGTGTATGGGAAGGGAAGTTTAGGTGACAGAATGACAACAAGAAAATATAGTCAATTAGTGCCCGATGCTACTTTCTGTTAGATAAATGCCTGCACCCGTTCACTTCAGTGACAGCAAAAAAATATGAGCAAGATCAGACCCTTAAAATTTTAAGTGTATAAATATGGAGAAGTAGAAAGTGTTCTGCTTACTAAAGGACAAAAAAACCCAATGTGTTCACAAAAATACCTTTCTTATTTTGACAGCACCTAGAGGCCTCAACCAACATCAGGCTCCTGTTGTTCTGGGATGGTACAAACACACAGTAAGAGACTATTCCTGCACTGAAGTGCTAACAATCTAAATAGGCAAGACAGACTAATGGTGAGAAGGGAAACAGAGATGAAGTGACTTGCCCAAAGTTACACAGCAGGTCAGTGGCAAAACCAGGAATAGAACTCTGGTCTCCTCACACTCAGGAAGTACTTTACCCATTGGCCCATGCTGCCTTTTTGTAAAGGTAGAAAGTAAAAGCTTGGGAACAATAGATGAAGAGGGAGAGGACAACAACGATTATAAAATGGCTGAGCTACTGAACTTCTTTTTTAACAGGAAAAATAGAAAAAAGGGAGATGGATAATTAGGACAAACTTGTCAATGTCAACATTCTCCCACTCTTTAAAAGTTGTAAACACCTAGGAGGGAGGAGAGTGTATTTATTGCACTCCAAAATCTAAAACCATTGGGATGAAAATGAGCAAAGTAAAATTCAGGTTGAATATCAGGAGACTATGAAATGATTTCCCAAGGGAAATGGTGATACTGTCTGGACTGGATAAAAGCCTGATAGAAAACAATTCTGCACTGGCAGGATGGGAGGGACAGGGTGAACCAATAGCGCTTTTCCATCGCTAGGGTTATGTCATAGTCCCCCTGAAGTCAACAGCAAAATTTCCATTCACTTCAATTTCTGTGATTCCACTGCCTTCAGAAATGTCCACTGCCTTCAGAAATGGTAGACTAATCGTGCTGGGTAATGCTAATAAGTCTGTTCCAGAGTCAGTCTCTTTTGCAGCCACAATCTCCTATGAAGTCTGTTTCCTAAAATATACCTAGCTTGTACAGGAAGTCTTGCTTCAGAAGGATGACTTTGACACAGCTACCTGGGTTTATGTTTATGATGACAAGGCTGCTTCCAATGATGTATGCTTTTATAGACTGAATACAGGATTTCATTTTCATTTCTGGCTTGAGACATGAATAAAGTACTATTGACAACATGGATTTTTCCCTTTCAAATCCTCTACTGATTAAGAGAACAAAGTCAGAATTGAGTATAGAGTCCATGTCCCCTCCCCATCCCAAATAATGAAGAGAGAGAATCATAATGGCTTCTGTGCCTGTGGGCCTCAGGGCATTTAACCAAACATAACTAAAACCATTAAAAGAAAAAAGGCAGCATGGTTCAGTAAATTTTACAATTGGTGAAGGAACTGAAGGAAGAAGTACAAGACCCCTGACATTCAAGAAACAACACAATCACCCAAAAACTTATTATTCAATGAGAAACTTCAGTGATATTTTTCATCATTAGCAGAGTGTTATGGGTGATATGAATAAAGATCATGATGTGCTTTCAATACTTGGAAAAATGAAAACCGAGCTAAATAGTTGCCAAGCTGTGGGTATGATTTTACATCATTCCATTTCCACAATCAATGGATTTGGAGACAAATCCTTGTGTCCTCCACACCTTGGTAATATGACACTGCAGTAGAACATTTCATTTTTCAGAAGCTATAATGACGGTCCTGACCTCCTGTGGTCACACGTCATAAAGATTCTATCGGCCATTTTCATTGGCGTGTTTGTCATAATGTACTGACAAATTCCAATTTGGATAACTATATTCTGCCTGCATAAATGCCCCAAGTAGTTTTAACTGGATAAGATTTTTTTTTTACTTCCTAAAGTGTTTTGAAGTTGTGCTATGTATAGTTAAACAGTTACTGTGTTCCACTCAGGATGTGGCTGCATTTCAGTGGTGAGTGCAATGAGACTTGTATAGCCCTTTATCTATCTTTCAGAAGTGTAATAAAGCTTAATAAACATTTTTAATGTGCTCTGAGATCATCAGGTGAAAAATACTATATAAACAATATTTAGAACTTTCAGCGTATAGTACTTTATAATTTTAAAGTGCTGTACAAACATTTAATTAGCTGGAAAGTGCCACCTTACTAATAAATACAAAATATTATTATTGTTATGTAATTGTCCTTTGGATCACTGATCCACATAATGGGGATGACATGAACATTTTCCCTTCCCCCCAGCTTGTTTTAATCTTGTAAATTAATCTTCTGTGTATTTCCTCCTAAAGCTGATGGATTGCATTTCTCAAGAAGAATGTGTGAGAAGGAACAGAATGCCAGAGTCAGCTATCATGTATTTTATTGTAAGCGTTAAATAATATTAACTAGCAACAACAATCAGCATAGAGATCAACTCTACAATGGTCTCATTCCAAATCTACACAAATGAGTTATTTTGGCTATTGCAGCATGTGATGTCTGTGGTGTTGGCCTACCCACTTGTGCTGAACAAGAGACTATGTTTATTTTTGTATATGTCACAACACTCTTTTTATGTAGGGTAGAAAGGTGACAACTGGACAGAATAGTCAACTAATTTTGTAAGAGTTAGGAATTATTGTGCCTTTTACTCCCTTCACTACCAGCAACAGTCCCCAGTCTTTAGGGACCTCCACTACCATCAGTTTCCTTCATACAAGTTGTTTAAATACTCTTAAATATTCTTAAGCCTCAGCTTGTAAACACCGCCTGCATTGTTAGTCTCCTCTTTAAAGAGATTTTGATCTCTTCATAGTTTAATGGTGCATTCGGGAATTTTTTTCCTTCCTTCCTGTTGAATGTAATGGGAGCTGCAGGTATGAGATCAGGCCCACCTCAGAGAACTCCAGTATACAAAATGAAACAGCTGCCCTCAGTTTTGAATGACCACATTGCTTATTAATAGGGCAACTCTTGAGTTCCCATTAAAATGAATATGAGTGGAAGTATAAACTCAGCAAAGGATTTGGCCTAACATTTTATTTTCTTTTACACAAATAATCAACCCTTGCTAGTTCACTAACCGCACAACAGGTTAAAGCTAATAGTAACAACCTAGCATTCAAAGATTAGTGTTGTTACTCTTGTGACACTGTGACATCTAAAGCAGTATGAAAACACTCAGAGTGACAGGTGGCATTCTCTTTGTTACTCTGCCTTTGCACATGTCTGTGACATCTCTTCATGGACACAGTAGGGCTTTGATTCCTTGGTGTTTTGTATTCATGCATTTTCCACAGCACGGCTGTGGATCTACAGTATGCTAGGAATTGCAGAAATTCAAAGCATGCAAGTAAAAGGATAGATGATAAATTGTTGATTGGAGAAAAATAGCTGTGGTCAAGCGTGGAAAATAACCCATGGGAGCTCTGTGTTCTAGAAAGAATACAAACTCCCCAGGGAAAATAAATGATTGCTATTGTCTGACTTACAATTTTCTACCATTCCAGAGATGCTTCCTACTAATACAAATCTTAAAAATAGATGATAGTTAGCAGAGGTCACAAATGCACCCTCTCATAGCCTGGTAGTATATTTTAATCCTGCAAGTGTCATTGTGCCACACTCTGGTTCAACACTGGTTTCCAAGTTTAGTATTCAGAGAGCTAATTCATTTTGTTGCTGGCAGCACTGCATTAATGATCAAGCTACGACAATGAACACTGTCTGCATAACAAATGTGTCTTTTTCAAGCTGCAGTAAATACAAAGTGATTAACGTGAAATAACTACTTCTGCGAACTGCCTCTCCACTTTTAAATTGATACCAGTGTTTTTATTTAACCCTGCATTTGTCAGATTTGTTTTGAATAGGCTTCTTTGCATTTATTTTTTGTCTGAGATAAAAGCGAGTAGGGGCTTGCTACCTTCCAGCCTTCTTTTACAGAGCACTTCCTCTTGGAGAGCTGCCTTTAGCACAACGGGTGCAAATGATTATTAATACTCTGTTCCCTGCTTCTGACATTTACTAAGGCAGAAGCATCAAATAGAACTAAATCACATCATGCTCCTTCTAGCTAACCTAATCCTGCCATCCTTTCCGAGCTAACAGAAATAAGGTCTGAATAGGTTAAAGCTGCAGTTGTTAATAACCTTTAAATCTAAAAGAGTACCAGATGGGGTTGGTTTGCCTTCAGTCAGACAAGAAAGTATGAAGAGGAGAAGGTTACAGCACCTGCAAAAGCAAACACAGGTTGTTGTTCTCTCCCCCGCCCGCCTCTTAATCCTGGCATAAGGAAGGATCATATTATGTCACCATATTATGAAAAGATGAGATTATCCTATTCTGAGACAGAGAGACAGTGCACTTGACAGGCAGTGTTTCCTTCAACATCATTTCCACAGAATCCCTGTGGGGGGAGCCCCCATCTGAAATGTAACAGAGTGAGTGGGAGAGTAAACACCCTCCATGAAACAAGTGGAAATGGTTCTCTCTCATCCATTTTATCCTCTAAAGCTGTGCTGTTCATGCTTCCATTCTATTTCATCTCATTATAATGTGCCAAAAGCTTGAGCTCCAGAACAACCTGTTAAAGATAGAGCTTTATTGGAAGACATATCATGTAAAGGAGCCCAAGTTGATGTGTTTTTTATTTTGCTTTTTCCTTATTCCACAGAGGCACTGCTGAAGGGATTCTTGCTTTCAATGTCTGGAAATTTTCCCCATTTAGACCAAAACAGGAGGCACTTTGAGAAGCTGGCTATAGAGCTGAAATCCATGTGTCTATTGTGAAACTACATTTTTGGGGTGTTCTATGAAGCTTCATTCAAAGATATCTCACTCCCCAAAACCAACCAACAGCATGTTAAAGTGAAATAAAAATCAGATGGGAGAGGAACAGAAAACAAAGAAACTATTGCTCAGATGTAAGGCAAACCAGAAAGAAATATTAACCATTTGTTTTAAAATGAGAACTACTGAGCCACTCACCAGAGATGCTGTAGAAACACTCCAAAAATAAATAAATAGATAAACAAAAAGCACCCCTCTGGGCTCTCTTTAAACATTCAGAACCATTTCTCTGCTCGCACGTTAAGTATAGGTCAGGTTCATGGAAGTCTTGACTCAAAGGGAACAAAAATTGTTCCATCCTGGCAAACCTATCCTGAACCATTAAAAAAAAAAAAAGCAAAACTCTCCATTGTTTGTAAGGGCTCTGAAGAGCCCAAACTAGAGTGGAGCTATTAAGAGGAGAGTGATACTGCGAGGATCATCTTCCCCTGGAGCAGGATGCGTGTCAAACAGTAAGAGCACAATATAACGTACCCGAGAGCACTGGTGGGAGCAAAGAAAATGGGAAGATGAAACAGGGGGAAGATAAAATTTCTCTTGAGCCACCCCTTCAAGATCAGGGTTCAGATCTTCAGCTGGTGTCAACTGCAATGGCTTTATTGGCTTCAAAAGAGCTATGGAAATCTATTGCAGCTGAGGTCCTGTCTCCTTTTCCTCAGCTAGTATAAATCCTCATAGCTCGTTTTCAGCCAATTGTGCTAGGATAGTTACGTCATCTGAGGATCTGGCACCTGCTGTGCTGAGGGAAAGAGGAGATCTGCAATAAAGCCATTGCTCCTTAGAACCAATAAGATCCACAGTAGGTTGATTTCAGAGTAACAGCCGTGTTAGTCTGTATTCGCAAAAAGAAAAGGAGTACTTGTGGCACCTTAGAGACTAACCAATTTATTTGAGCATGAGCTTTCGTGAGCTACAGCTTACTGTGGGACAATAGGGGGAATCTCAGATGCAAGCAGAGCTCAGGAAGTCTGGTAACAATAGTGGGGCTGCCTGCCATGTAGGAATTTTACAGGCTTCCCCAGCAGCATTTTAAACTATGGTCACTGATGTTTTCTAAAGATACTGAAGATGCTGAAGTCAGATTCACACCAGTGCAATTTAACGGAACTCTGTTCTGCATGTATTTCTTTGTAAGGTAAAGGTTATGTGCAAGGCCTTTAAATGACAGGGCACTGATGGAAATTCTATAATTGATGAAAATGATAAAAAATAACCCCCTTTCATGCAAGCAAAGCAAGAATCCTAGCTCAAACCCATGACTCTCCAGTCAGTTAAACCAATTTCAATTGATTTTTTCAATTAAATAAAATAACAGACTCACTGACAGACTGAATTAATGAATGAGTGAGCAAAAGAAAAAAGAGAGAGAGAAAGAAAAAGGATGGGCAGTGTAATGGCCATGCACTGGCATTAATATGAAGGAATCAAGCCAGCGCCTATTTACAGGAAAAGTTTTTTCATGAGAACAAAATGACTAAAAGTTCAATAATCATTATTTTTATTACAGCAGCATGCAAAAGTTCCGGTAAGTATCCAGTGACCCATTGTATAAGACACTGTACAAACACCTGGGAAGACAGACCTGACCTGACATTGCCTTTGATGTGTACCATTTGCCACCCCAATCTTATTTTCTGCAGTACGTATTTCTGAATTGTAGTATAAAAATTCTTCAGCAGTAAGCTTATCTGAAGGCCTTAGTTGGGAGGTTTTGGCAGCACCTTTCAGGCTGTTGCAGAGAGTGAAGCTATGTCTGCCCACACCTCCATGAAGAGATGATGTTCCACAGTGATGATATCATAAAAACAGGACTGAGCATGGTCAGAGAAATCAATGACAGGAAATTCAAGGCAAATTGAATCACTTCTCATCATCTCTTCAGCACATCTTCCCTTCTGCGGGAAATGCAGAATTCAGTAACAAAAAATATTACTTTCAATCAAAAGAACCAGTAAGCCCAAATACAAAAACAAAGAACCCAGGAAGCTGAAACAGGAGTGACCTAGGGCAAGGTGTAAATTAGATTCTTGGAGCCACTAAATGCCTATTTTCTTTCAACTAATAGGTATTTTAGAGGCCCTACTCAAGATGGAGGTAGGAAATTTCTCTTTATGATATGACGACTTATGCAACAATTTATAACGTCCACTACCAGTGCCTTATATTGCCAAGGCAGCTATTACCCTATGCTAATGGTCTAACTAATTTAAGGATGGCCATTGTGACCTCCAAACCAGTGGGCAGTGAGGTATGTGTGATGAAATAAATTCAATATATAACATAACATAACATAACATGCATGTGGCCTAGAATAGCGTTGTCTCCTGTGATCTGTAATACTTTTTTTCTAATTTTGGTTGTTGGATTATTGTGAGGGTTCTGGGTGATGTTGGTGGCCTGTGACATGCAGGAGGTCAGACTAGATGATTTGGTGGTCCCTTCTGGCCTTAAACTCTGATCTTCTCTCTCCAGTCACCTAATCTTAGGGTATGTCTACACTACAAAATCAGGTCGAATTTATAGAAGTCGTTTTTTTAGAAATCAGTTTTATATATTTGAGTGTGTGTCCCCCCACAGAAAATGCTCTAAGTGCATTAAGTGCATTAACTCGGCGGAGTGCTTCCACAGTACCGAGGCTAGCGTCGACTTTCGGAGTGTTGCACTGTGGGTGGCTCTCCCACAGTTCCCGCAGTCTCCGCTGCCCATTGGAATTCTGGGTTGAGATCCCAATGCCTGATGGGGCTAAAACATTGTCGCGGGTGGTTCTGGGTACATATCATCAGGCCCCCGTTCCCTCCCTTCCTCCGTGAAAGCAAGGGCAGACAATCGTTTCGCGCCTTTTTTCCTGAGTTACCTGTGCAGACGCCATACCACGGCAAGCATGGAGCCCACTCAGGTAACCATCACACTATATCTCCTGGGTGCTGGCAGACGTGGTACTGCATTGCTACACAGTAGCAGCAACCCATTGCCTTGTGGCAGCAGACGGTACAGTACGACTGGTAGCCGTCCTCGTCATGTCCGAGGTGCTCCTGGCCACATCGGCCAGGAGTGCCTGGGCAGACATGGGCGCCGGGACTAAATTTGGAGTGACTCGACCAGGTCATTCTCTTTAGTCCTGCAGTCAATCCTATTGAACCGTCTTATGGTGAGCAGGCAGGCAATACGGATTGCTAGCAGTCCTATTGCATCATCTTCTGCCAGGCAGCCATGAGATGTGGATGGCATGCAGTCCTTCTGCACCGCCTCCTGCCAGCCAAAGATGTAAAAGACAGATGGAGTGGATCAAAACAAGAAATAGACCAGATTTGTTTTGTACTCATTTGCTTCCCCGCCCCCCGTCTAGGGGACTCATTCCTCTAGGTCACTCTGCAGTCACTCACAGAGAAGGTGCAGTGAGGTAAATCTAGCCATGTATCAATCAGAGGCCAGACTAACCTCATTGTTCCAATAAGAACAATAACTTAGGTGCACCATTTCTTATTGGAACGCTCCGTGAAGTCCTGCCTGAAATACTCCTTGATGTAAAGCCACCCCCTTTGTTGATGTTAGCTCCCTGAAGCCAACCCTGTAAGCCATGTCATCAGTCGCCCCTCCCTCCGTCAGAGCAATGGCAGACAATCGTTCCGCGCCTTTTTTCTGTGCGGACGCCATACCAAGGCAAGCATGGAGGCCGCTCAGCTCACTTTGGCAATTAGGAGCACATTAAACATCACACGCATTATCCAGCAGTATATGCAGCACCAGAACCTGGCAAAGTGATACCGGGCGAGGAGGCGATGTCAGCGCGGTCACGTGAGTGATCAGGACATGGACACAGATTTCTCTGAAACCATGGGCCCTGACAATGCATGCATCATGGTGCTAATGGGGCAGGTTCACGCTGTGGAACGCCGATTCTGGGCTCGGGAAACAAGCACAGACTGGTGGGACCGCATAGTGTTGCAGGTCTGGGACAATTCCCAGTGGCTGTGAAACTTTCGCATGCGTAGGGGCACTTTCATGGAACTTTGTGACTTGCTTTCCCCTGCCCTGAAGCACATGAATACCAAGATGAGAGCAGCCCTCACAGTTGAGAAGCGAGTGGCGATAGCCCTGTGGAAGCTTGCAACGCCAGACAGCTACCGGTCAGTTGGGAATCAATTTGGAGTGGGCAAATCTACTGTTGGAGCTGCTGTGATGCAAGTAGCCCACGCAATCAAAGATCTGCTGATATCAAGGGTAGTGACCCTGGGAAATGTGCAGGTCATAGTGGATGGCTTTGCTGCAATGGGATTCCCTAACTGTGGTGGGGCCATAGACGGAACCCATATCCCTATCTTGGCATCGGAGCACCAAGTCGGCGAGTACATAAACCGCAAGGGGTACTTTTCAATAGTGCTGCAAGCTCTGGTGGATCACAAGGGATGTTTCACCAACATCAACGTGGGATGGCCGGGAAAGGTACATGACGCTCGCATCTTCGGGAACTCTGGTCTGTTTCAAAAGCTGCAGGAAGGGACTTTATTCCCAGACCAGAAAATAACTGTTGGGGATGTTGAAATGCCTATAGTTATCCTTGGGGACCCAGCCTACCCCTTAATGCTATGGCTCATGAAGCCATACACAGGCAGCCTGGAAAGTAGTCAGGAGCTGTTCAACTACAGGCTGAGCAAGTGCAGAATGGTGGTAGAATGTGCATTTGGACGTTTAAAGGCGCGCTGGTGCAGTTTACTGACTTGCTTAGACCTCAGCGAAACCAATATTCCCACTGTTATTACTGCTTGCTGTGCGCTCCACGATATCTGTGAGAGTAAGGGGGAGACGTTTATGGCAGGGAGGGTGGTTGAGGCAAATCGCCTGGCTGCTGGTTAAGCGCAGCCAGACACCAGGGCGGTTAGAAGAGCACAGGAGGGCCCGGTATGCGTCAGAGAAGCTTTGAAAACCAGTTTCATGACTGGCCAGGCTACGGTGTGAAAGTTCTCTTTGTTTCTCCTTGATGAAACCCCCCACCCCTTGGTTCACTCTACTTCCCTGTAAGCTAACCACCCTCCCCTCCTCCCTTCAATCACCGCTTGCAGAGGCAATAAAGTCATTTTTGCTTCACATTCATGCATTCTTTATTCATTCATCACACAAATTGGGGGATGACTACCAAGGTAGCCCAGGAGGGGTGGTGGAGGAGGGAAGGAAAATGCCACACAGCACTTTAAAAGTTTACAACTTTAAAATTTATTGAATGCCAGCCTTCTTTTTTTTGGGCAATCCTCTGTGGTGGAGTGGCTGGTTGGCCGGTGGCCCCTCCCACCGCGTTCTTGGGCGTCTGGGTGTGGAGGCTATGGAACTTGGGGAGGAGGGCGGTTGGTTACAGAGGGGCAGCAGTGGCAGTCTGTGCTCCAGCTGCCTTTGCTGCAGCTCAACCATACACTGGAGCATACTGGTTTGGTCCTCCAGCAGCCTCAGCATTGAATCCTGCCTCCTCTCATCACGCTGCCACCACATTTGAGCTTCAGCCCTGTTTTCAGCCCACCACTTACTCTCTTCAGCCCGCCACTTACTCTCTTCAGCCCGCCATCTCTCCTCCCGGTCATTTTGTGCTTTCCTGCACTCTGACATTATTTGCCTCCACACATTCGTCTGTGCTCTGTCAGTGTGGGAGGACAGCATGAGCTCAGAGAACATTTCATCAGGAGTGTGTTTTTTTGCTTTCTAATCTTCACTAGCCTCTGGGAAGGAGAAGATCCTATGATCATTGAAACACATGCAGCTGGTGGAGAAAAAAAAAGGGACAGCGGTATTTAAAAAGACACATTTTATAAAACAGTGGCTACACTCTTTCAGGGTAAACCTTGCTGTTAACATTATATACATAGCACATGTGCTTTCGTTACAAGGTCACATTTTGCCTCCCCCTACCGCGTGGCTACCCCCTCAACCCTCCCCCCTCCCCGTGGCTAACAGCGGGGAACATTTCTGTTCAGCCACAGGTAAACAGCCCAGCAGGAACGGGCTTCTCTGAGTGTCCCCTGAAGAAAAGCACCCTATTTCAACCAGGTGACCATGAATGATATCTCACTCTCCTGAGGATAACACAGAGAGATAAAGAACGGATGTTGTTTGAACGCCAGCAAACATACACTGCAATGCTTTGTTGTACAATGATTCCCGAGTATGTGTTACTGGCCTGGAGTGGTAAAGTGTCCTACCATGGAGGACGCAATAAGGCTGCCCTCCCCAGAAACCTTTTGCAAAGGCTTTGGGAGTACATCCAGGAGAGCCGCAAATGCCAGGGCAAAGTAATCCTTTCACATGCTTGCTTTTAAACCATGTATAGTATTTTAAAAGGTACACTCACCAGAGGTCCCTTCTCCGCCTGCTGGGTCCAGGAGGCAGCCTTGGGTGGGTTCGGGGGGTACTGGGTCCAGGTCCAGGGTGAGAAACAGTTCCTGGCTGTCGGGAAAACCGGTTTCTCCGCTTGCTTGCTGTGAGCTATCTACAACCTCATCATCATCTTCTTCTTCATCCCCAAAACCTGCTTCCGTGTTGCCTCCATCTCCATTGAAGGAGTCAAACAACACGGCTGGAGTAGTGGTGGCTGAACCCCCTAAAATGGCATGCAGCTCATCATAGAAGCGGCATGTTTGGGGCTCTGACCCGGAATGGCCGTTCGCCTCTCTGGTTTTCTGGTAGGCTTGCCTCAGCTCCTTAAGTTTCACGTGGCACTGCTTCGGGTCCCTGTTATGGCCTCTGTCCTTCATGCCCTGGGAGATTTTGACAAAGGTTTTGGCATTTCGAAAACTGGAACGGAGTTCTGATAGCACGGATTCCTCTCCCCAAACAGCGATCAGATCCCGTACCTCCCGTTCGGTCCATGCTGGAGCTCTTTTGCGATTCTGGGACTCCATCATGGTCACCTCTGCTGATGAGCTCTGCATGGTCACCTGCAGCTTGCCACGCTGGCCAAACAGGAAACGAGATTAAAAAGTTTGTGGTTCTTTTCCTGTCTACCTGGCCAGTGCATCTGAGTTGAGAGTGCTGTCCAGAGCGATCACAATGGAGCACTGTGGGATAGCTCCCGGAGGCCAGTACCGTCAAATTGTGTCCACAGTACCCCAAATTTGACCCGGCAAGGCCGATTTAAGTGCTAATCCACTTGTCAGGGGTGGAGTAAGGAAATCGATTTTAAGAGCCCTTTAAGTCGAAATAAAGGGCTTCATTGTGTGGACGGGTGCAGGTTTACATCGATTTAACGCTCCTAAATTCGACCTAAAGTCCTAGTGTAGACCAGGGCTTATATTACTGTTTGGAGTGAGCACCTTCCTTTTCTTTTGCAGCCCCTGCCATCGACAATAGGATTCCTGTATCTTTCTGTGCATCTTATTCGCTGTCCATATCTTTCAAAACTAATCTGAAAATATGTTTTCTACATTTCTTCTCTTTCAATTTGATTGTCTCTCTGCTATTAACTAAATGACTGCATTATTTAACCCGATAAAATATTTTAAGATAGAGTTTGTATGAAATACACAATGGAAAGATTATTGTTTTTTATCTCAAGAAGAATATGTTGACTGGATGATAAAGCCTGCTTGCACAATCTTCATTGGCATTCCATAGTGCATATTAAATTACATAACATTTGAGAATAACAGATTTCTGAACAGCTTTTGACAACCACTCTGAAACCCTGATAAGAAGCATTAAGGAAGGAAGAAGGAACAGAACACCACATGGAGTTTGCATTAGTAGAGTTGTGATAAATTGTCAGTTTGCTGCTTGCTCTTTTATTCAAGCGCTATCACTAGGAAGCATAGAGAGGCTGAAGTAAACATCATGATTGGGAGTACTGCGTGGAATGAGCTGCATCATTACAAAAAAGGGAATAGTTTGGGAATTTATTGATACTTTGTTCTTTATGCTTTAGTCATCCCTTAAGTTGGTTACCAAAATCTATACAAAGACTGTTTCAAGTAATTAATATCACCATAACATTTTCTTGGTAGTATCCAGACTAAGTATAGTCAATTCCACGATAATGCTGTCTACTCACGAAGGAAAAATTATAATGATTTCAATGACAGTCACTGTACGTGACATATCGGACAAATATAAACAGTATTGTGGAATACTTTGTGCCCAAAGTCTAGCTTGAGCTGCCAATTCATCAAATACTTAAGAGGCAAAGGCTGTGTGGTTGAGAATGCATGATAGAAAATGGGTTGAAACTGATTCCTCAGAGTAGCATATTCTTCCTATCAAACGAGTACTCATTTACTAGAATAGCTGGTGCCACACTCTCACTGAACCCCTGGCCAAAGAACCCAAGAAGTTTATGATCCAGTCTATAAACTAGGTCTTGGAGCAGCAAGAAAATGCTGAAATTATGATACGCTTTTCCAATTTACTCCCAAATAGAGTATAAATTTAGTCCTGCCGCTGCCGAAATCAAGGAAAGGACTAAACCTTTCACTACGACTATCAGAACAATAAGAAAACAAAGCAGAGTTTTTTTTTAAAAAAGAAAATACACACTGATTGTTTTCTGACTCACGCAGAATTGAGATTGAGGCTCTTGACAACCTGCTTTGATGCTGCCTGGTAAGCATTGATGAAGAGTCATTGGATCTCTAGTGGCTACCCCTGTGCATTAATGAAAGGTGAGACAGAAACTGCAGAACTGCCATACAGAATGACCTTACCTGATAAGACTGTTCTGCCTTCTCTGCAGTAGGTGAGAAGGGCAGGCAGTATGCAGCAGCTTGTTTTTCCCACACTTTAATAAGAAAAAATGACCTGTTTATCCACCAGCTGTCTTCTTTGTTTCTAATCCAAGTCATTTCTAGAAAATCATTTCTGCTCTTAAATGTTGAAATCAAGCAGAATACCTTGAAGAACGGCTTTTTGTTGACAAAATATACCAAATCCATGCTAAGGTATGGAAAAGCAGCTGCCAACAGACACATTTACAGGACTACTATGACATTTACACACTGCCTTCAACACTCATATTTTATACTGTAGACTTAATTTATGTGGCATATCAAGCACTGTATAAATGAACACAGGCGCCTGAGCCCTGTCTAAGCAAATGGTTTCATTATCTTCCATATTTTATGTAGTGTAGCTCTGCTTTATAGGTCTATGCTGTATCTCTCAGACATTCTTTGGTGAAAGGCAAATTATGAAAAACCAAAAATAAAAGATTTCTCAGAGTAAGAAAATGGCTTTTTGATAAGGTCTCCTTTTTTGACTTTAGTTTCATGATGAAATCTAGATGTTACCCTGTGTACTATAATTATATACGCTATACATAAGAGAACAGTTTTTGTGTGCGTAAAAAGTCCAAGCACCCATAAACTGGGAAATGCCAGGGTTCCCTGAGCAGCCTTAATTTGCCCCCCTTGTGCCTATCTATTATCATACAGTCTTTATTTACATGGTAGCATACTGTTTTTCCAGAGGATCCCTGCCTCATTCAGTACACAGGATGGATCAGCTCTGGGGACGAATCAAGGCTGTGTAGTAAAGGAAGATATTGTCTGTATGACTCATCACATTTCTTGCAGAATTTGGAAGGTGTGTAGTGAATGAGGCGGGGACTTCAGGAAGACAAAGCATGGTGTCATGGAAGTAAGAATGGAGGGTCTCCCCAAAGTCATTAAATCCCAGTCTGCTTCTCCAGACTCTTCATTTAATCTCATTATCCCTCCTCACCCCAGTGGTTCTGTGTTGCAGTCTCTTTGCACAACCAATCCCAGTTCCTCCCCACACACACTCCAGCTCCTATTCACATCTGTCTCTTCTCCCCACTGCTCCTGTTATCCCTCCCCTTCCTTGTCCCAGTATTCCTATCAAGCCAGTCCCCATTCTTCTTTCTCCCCAGTTTCTTTCCCGCTCTCTGGATCCCTCCTCTTTGGACAACTGGTTCCATGTCCCCTCCTGTTTCCCTCATCCATTCCCAGACCCAGTTTCCCACACCAGTTTCTCTTCTGTCCTCCAGTGCCAGTGTCACCAGACTCCTTATTCCAAACTAATTATTTCCCTCTCTCCTGGTCTGGCTTCTGTCTGCATTTGAGCCAGGTGGCTTACTCCTCCATGCTGCTTGAGCACCAGTATGGGGATCATGGAGACAAAAGCCAGGAAAGACAGGCTGCCTGCGCTCAGTTCCAGTGTCTGGCAGGGAGCAGCCATTACAGGGAAAGTCCTTCAGAGACTTTCAGCCCTGGACTGGAGACTGCTTGGTTGCTCTGTTGGAATGGTTCATGCATAGTCTGGTCCAGTAATTGTTAGAGGCTTGGGTATGCCCCGTGTGGACATAATCTTTGGCTATTTTAGGTATTAAACTCCGAGAAGTCCTTACTGACCATGTGTGAACTACAGTTTTGCAAAGGCTTCTAACTTGGCCAGATTTTGGTGGATTTTCATGGGGATGACAAAAGGCACATCATCCCTGAAATAAAGGCCATCCCCAATCAAATTTTAAGTCCCTTCTCCAAAGCATGGTGATGCTAAAGAATTCAAGGTCTCAAGAAAATAAAAAGGTCTCAAAATGTTTAATATGGACAAAACAACCTATTTTCCCCAAGCCCCATTTTCAGAAACTCTTCTTGAATTGATTCCACCACCCCTTTGCTTCCCCCTCCCCCGAGAAAGAGTCAGGCTGAGGCAGACACCCCGCATAGAAAATTTCAGCCTGCATGGTTAAAGCTTGGCAAAGTTATAAGCAACTGAAAACGGGGTCTTATAATGGGTTTTATCAGCCCTGTCTATAATCAACCTTAGTAGATATTCTTCATTAAGAGACTTGAACAGAAGTTATTTCTTTTTACAGCAGAACTGGGTCATAGGCTTCCCTTCATTTATACACATTCAAAAATGTGTATAAGTGGAAAGATCCAAACTATGAAAAGAATGGGATTCACAAAATCAAAACAAGAAAAGGAGTACTAGTGGCACCTTAGAGACTAACTAATTTATTTGAGCGTAAGCTTTCGTGAGCTACAGCTCACTTCATCGGATGCATTCAGTGGAAAACACAGTGAGGAGATTTATATACACACATATTTTCCACTGAATGCATCCGATGAAGTGAGCTGAAGCTCACGAAAGCTTATGCTCAAATAAATTGGTTAGTCTCTAAGGAGCCACTAGTACTCCTTTTCTTTTTGCGAATACAGACTAACATGGCTGCTACTCTGAAAATCAAAACAGTAGCTCACCATTGAGTTGCTAGGGGAAAAAAGAGAGACTGTTTTGGTAAGTGGTAAACATGGCTGGGGGGAAATAAAGGGAAGCAAAAAGGGTTTATGACCGGTTGTGAAAGATCTTTAGCACTGCACTGAAACATAGGTGTCAGCATCAGGATAAGCATGCCAAACTGTATGTAATTGTGCTACAGTTTTTTTCAAAGTTCGTAAAAGAACTAGATAAATCCATGGAGGATAAGTCCATCAATGGCTATTAGCCAGGATGGCCAGGGATGGTGTCCCTAACCTCTGTTTGCCAGAAGCTGGGAATGGGCAACAGGGGATGGATCACTTGATAATTACCTGTTCTGTTCATTCCCCCTGGGGCACCTGGCATTGGCCACCGTCGGAAGACAGGATCCTGGGCTAGATGGACGTTTGGTCTGACCCAGTATGGCCGTTCTTATGTTCTTAAAGCTCTTTGCAGTCTAAAATATAGCCCACTTTATCAACCTCTCCCACACACCCACCCCATAATTTGCAGATGGTCCATTTATCCCTAAAAGCCCCACTGAAACAATTATTTTTACATTCCACCTGAGGAAGGCTGTGACCTATTTTCAGCAAGCAATTTATGTAACTAACTTAACCCCTATTCTGTTCAAGAAATATAGACTTCCGTTTTTATAAAACGTGTTAATTTAGAATTTGAGTGAACATTTTATGCAAATGTATTTCATCTCATACTTTGCTCATTAACTGTTTTTGTAAGTATTGCTTTCCATATTATCTATCCCACATTCACTGTTGTTCATGAATCACCATATAAATCACATGGCATTGTTTCTGCTTTCTGACTGGATGACTGTCAAGCTCCCAAACAGCTTCCATGATGCTTGCACAAATACTTCCAGTGAATATTCATATGAATATTTGTGTATAAATATATATTCACACCCAGCTGTGCAACACTTTCCTTGTTTGCAAACGTTCTTGCAATAAAGATAGTGTTTGAGTGATGTCTGTGATACACGAATAAAAGGGATTATGAATACCATCCCAGTAAATCTGTGGGTTGTATTCAAACAAATGTCAAATACTTTTATTTTGCAATATTTGTCCAGCTCTACACCTGAGTATAATTTTCTGTGGAGGGTAAATTTTTTCCTGCTCAGAGAGCAATAATGTATGCTGGCTTTTCTGCAGTTAGGGTCTGATCTTCTTCAGTGGAAAAACTTTTATGAGCATTGGATGAGGGGGTCTTAGTTGCATGACTTTCTAATAGTATCAGGCCTTTCCTTAACTTCTCTCATGTTTCCCTAGGTCATATCCCTATATGTATATTTTGCAGATCAGCATGGAGACATTTTTGTATTGTACATTGATTAACAAATAGGCTGTTTTATGTTGCCCTTTTACAGATTGTTTGTAATAAATTGCTAGGATTTTCCTCACTTTGGGTGCGAGACATGGAAATGTGTGGCCTAAGTTAGGAAACCGTCAATTTTTCGTTATATATTATGACAGGGTCAGGCCAGATGGCTATAGGAGAGTAATTTTTTTTTAAACAAAAGATGTTTTTATTTGCATAACACACTTACAAAGTAAAAACAGCAGCATATGCAATGTGTAACACAGCAACCAATCAAAATTGTTTTCTCATTAGCTTCAGGGGAGGAAAGTGTTCAAGCTTGCCTGGGCCCAGAGCGGGGGACTTTCTCGACTCTCGTGGTCTTCCACCCTGCCGAGTTACCTGGTGGCCCAGAGCGAGGGGGCTTCATCGACTCTCAAGGTCTGCCACCCCCTCGAGTTACCTGGTGCCACGCCCAGTGTCACCAACAATTCCCTCCTCTGAAAGCATCCAACAAGAGGGGCAGGCTATGGGGTGGACAATCCGGGGGGGAGGGCACATGCACCCATGTGTGAAAGGTCCCCTCTAAGGTGGTGGTGTCCGCAGCAGCAGTGGCTGGGGCTGAGGTCCCTTACTCTCTCCCCCAATCAAAGGGTCAGACAAAGGGACCCAGACGTGGACACCGAGCAGAGAACCTCGGACAGTGCCCACCGCTCCTCAAAACCATCAAGGGAGTCGGTGGACGCTGCCCAGAGGAACTCCGCCCGGATACGCGAATGGACCGAGGATCGGAAAACGGCCCCACAGTCAGAGGAAACTCCATCAGCCAACCTCCTCTTTCTGGTTTTATAGCTGGCCATTTTAGCCAGGGCCAGGAGGCCACGGATGGGGAGTGCATAAATAAAAAGGTGAGGGGAAAAATGCAACCAAAAACGTAATAGGAGATTTGTGAGGAGCTGGAACAGGGGGGCTGCAGCCTGGTGTACTCCAAATATACGTGTGCCAGGGTTTCCCTCACACCACAAAAGGGATAAGTATCTGGGACAGGGGTGAACTGCGCCAAGTACGTGCCCATGCTCACAGCTCCGTGAAGGAGCCGCCAACTGATGTCCCTGATGGGCCTCGGAACCAAGGTGGAATATAGGCTGGCCCACCGGGGCTGCTCACCCTCCAAAGGTGGCAGAAGGTCTCGCCACTTTGTGTCGGGGCGGGACACTAGGGTGAGGGCGTGGAGGGTGTGGAGCACGAGTGTGTATAGATGTTTCCTTGGCATGGTTTGGAAGCATACCGGCTGCAGTTCATGCAGCCGGCTCGCAGCGAAGGGGTGAGGGGGTTGATTGGGTCTGCGGGGCAGGGGTCCAATTAAAAGGTCCGGCAGGCCTGGGGTAGAGGGTGGGCGGGGTGTGTCCTCGAGCAGGACCCGGTTGAAGTAAGCTCGAGCAGCAGGCGGCAAAGCGGCCTTCACCTCCTGAAGTACGTGCCGGGGGGAATGAGGTCTGGAGAGCCCCATGCGCCGGGTGAGCATCAGGGGATCCAGCTAGTCTCCCTGGTCATAGTCCAGGAGGTCTTCGACTTTCATGACTTCTGCCAAAATCAAGCTTTGGCGCACCGAGCGGGACTCCGCCACCTGCACACGAGCTGGGGGTTGTGTAGCAGGGGCTCTGCAAGGAGATCTACCCCCTCGGTGGCTGCCTCGGACCTGGTCATTAAAAACAGTTTCCAGGTCCTGGTAGAAGACCGGCAGCCCGGAGAGGTCTCGTGGAAGACCTCCTGGATGGAGTTTAAAGAGCTGCTGGTAAAATCGGAGCCCTCGGATACGGCGCAGGATGGCGTGCGCCAGTGTGTTCCACGCCGAACTGCCTGCACCATAGAGGAGCCTCTGTAGGGCCTGGAAGTGGAAAACACGGACCTGAGTGTGTAGACACACTTCAGGCTCTGTCCTCCTTCCTTCAGGGGTAGATGAAGAACCCCTACAGGGGCCCAGTGAGTTCCTGACCAAAAGGACCTGAGCATCGATGTCCGGAGGTTGGTCAGAAAATCCGGGGCCGGGCCAGGGTGTTGAGCCAGTACCAGAGCATGGACAGGGCTAGCTGATTAAGCACCAGTGCTCTCCCTCGGAGGGAGAGACATTGGAGTAGTCCCGTCCATTTCCGGAACCGCTCTATCACCCCGCCCTCTAAATTTTCCCAGTTCTCCAGCAGAGAGGGATGCATGGCAGAAAGGTAAATGCCGAGGTAGAGCAGCGGACCCGCGCTCCACCGGATGGTCTGAATCACGGGTGGGAGGGAGCTCGCCTACCGCCAGTCTCCTACTGCCAAGCCAGAGCTCTTGACCCAGTTGACCCAGGCGGAGAAAGCTGCCAAATAGATGACCTGGCAAGCCTCCACCCGTGCCAAGTCACCGGGGTCCTGGATCACGAGTAGCACATCATCAGCGTACACCAACAGGACAAGCCGCAGCTCCGGCTCCCGCAGCACCAACCCTGTCAACCTCCTGCGGAGGAGACAGAGGAAGGGCTCAATCACCAGAGCATTACAGCTGGCCCGAGAGGGGGCACCCCTGCCGTACTCCTCGCCCAAAGCTGACCGGTTCGGTCAGGGTCCAGTTGAGCTTAACCAGACACTCTGTGAATGCGTACAGCACCTGGAGAAAACCCACAAACTGGGGTCCGAAGCCAAATGCCTGCAGAGTGCTCAGGAGGTACCCGTGGTCCACCCTATCGAATGCCTTCTCCTGATCTAGGGACAGGAGGGCGAAGGACAGACTGTCTCTACACCCAAGTTCCACAAGGTCCCGAACCAGGAATAGGTTATCAAAGATACTGTGGTCCGGGATGGTGTAGGTCTGGTCTGGGTGGATCATCTCTGCCAGCACAGACCCTAGCCGCAGCGAGACTGCTTTCGCTACAATTTTGTAGTCCATGCTGAGGAGCAAGACGGGACGCCAATTTCGTAAATTGCGGAAGTCCCCCTTCTTCAGCAATAAGGTGAGCACAGCTCGTCTGCACGGAAGAGGGAGGACCCCGCTCTGCAGAGACTTGGCCCAGACAGTGACTAGGTCTGGGCCAAGGACGTCCCAAAACACGCAGTAGAACTCCACAGTCAGCCCGTCCATGCCTGGAGACTTATTAGTGGGCATACGACGGAGGGCTTCCGAGAACTCGTCCAGAGTGAGAGCCAACTCTAGCTGGTCTCGGTTGCTCGAGCTGACTGTAGGGAGCTCCTCCCAAAGCACTCTGCAAGCGCTAGGGTCGGTCGGATCCGGGGAGAAAAGACTTGCGTAGAAGGCAAGGAGGAAGGTGACGTGTTTCTTGGCCCCCCTCATTTTCTCCAGGGCATAGAAGAAGTGGGAGCCGCGATCCATCTCCCAGAGGAGGCGGATGCAGGATCGAACAAAGGCGCCCTAGGCCCGATGGTCCTCGAGGGCCCGGAGCTCCTCCCACTTCTCCCGGCACACTCTGCAGAGGAGCGGGTCTTCGGGGCTGGCAGCCAAACACCTCTCCAGCTCTAAGATCTCCCTTTCCAACTGCTCTATCGTCGCATTTCTCTGTTGGCTGGTGCCCCGGGTGTAGTCACGGGAGAAAAGCAGGGCGCGCACCTTCCCCAGGTCCCGCCATCGCCACACCGAGGGAAAGGCACGCCGTTGCCCTTGCCAGGCCAGCCAGAATTCCCGGAAGGAAGTCATGAAGCCCTCATCCTCCAACAGGCTGTTGTTAAAATGCCAGTAGGCCGGTCCCAGCCTCTCTGAACAGAGGGAGGCTGCACGGTGGCTAGGTGATGGCCAGAAAATGGGGCCAGCCAAATGCTGGAGGAGTGGGCTCGTGAGAGATGGAAGCGTGATAAATAAATGCGGTCCAACCGGGAGTGGCTCAACCGATGGGCTTCCACCCGTACAAAGGTGAACGTGGAAGTGTCATCCAGATGGTGGTCACGCCAGATGTCCACTAGGGAGTGATGTTCAACTATCTCCCGGAGGGTGTCCATGGCAGCCGGGCTCTGCTCGGTCCCCAAGCGGGCTCGCTCCTCGAGGGTGGTATTAAAATCCCCTCCCAGGACCAGGCACTCATGGGAATCTAAGGTTCCGAGGAAGGCGGATGCCTGCTGATAGAATTGCAACCACTCTGGGCCTGATGTCGGGGCATAGACGTTAACGAGGCTAACCATGAGCCCCTCTATATGGACCCAGAGATGCAGCAGGCGACCCAGCATGGCCTCAGCGACCCATAGCACCTCGGGCTGCAGGTTGGGGGAGAACAGGGTCACCACTCCAGCCTGCTGAATCGTGGAATGGCTAAAGTAGACCCTGTCCCCCCACTCCAGCTGCCAACTGTCTTTGGCGGTCAGATCCATATGGGTCTCCTGCAGGAAAATCACAGAGTACCCTCCCTAAGGAGAGAACCTGGGACCTGCGGAGAGCCATCCTACAACCCCAGATGTTCAACATTGCGATGATGAGAGGTGTCATGGAGGGGCCGGGGGGGATCCTCACCGGCAGGGACGCTCGCATCCCCCAGCGGGCCGCGCAACAGTCCTTGACCCATCCCGTAGGTGAGTGATTGGTCACGGAAGACGCAGACCTGCCAGTAGACCGCGGCATCCTGCTTCCCCGTCCCTTTACCTTCCCCCATGAGGGCCCTTGTGGCCCGGAGGATTTGAAAAAATCCCCACATCGCTGGAGAGCAAGCTGTACCTTGTTGCGGGAGCCACGGACATCCTCTAAAAATGTTCGCAGCTCTCCTCGCAGCTCATGGGGGGGTGGGGTTACGGTTTCCTGGTTGTTCCCCGGCGGGGCCCTTGGTGCAGCCCCGTGGTCCACGAAAATGGACAAGTAGGGTGCGGAACCCTGACGGGGTGCCTGATGGGCTGGAGCTTCTAGGCCCGCCTCAAGCTCTGGGGCCATAGGGGGCAGTGGAGGAAAGATAGCAGCTCCTAATGGGTCGGGGCAGGAGACACAAAGGATGCTCCCTGGGGGTCATCAGTTGGGAAAGGGAAGGAGACAGCCCCGGGGCGGCAATGACATTGCAGGAGGTAAATTGGATAGGGGCAGGGGTAGGGGCAGAGGCGAGGTTCTGTGTTTTGGGATGCAAGCAGCTGGATGGTGGCGCCTCCCGATTAGACTTGAGGGTTAAGGGGGTGGGGAGGGAGCTCTCAGTGATACCAGGTGCGGGCTCAATGGTGGATTTAGCGGCCACAGCATCAGGAGGTGGATTATCTTCTGTAGGGCCCCTGCCCGGGAAGGAAGTCGATTGCTCCTCACCAACGGGGGGTGCCCCTGGCGACTCGTGTCCCAGCCGCGTGGCGCCAGCTGTCACCTGAGCAGGCTCGGTGGTCGTCAGCAGGGTGCCATTAGCGGTCGGGTCGATGGAGGAGTCCAGGGGCTCCTCGGAGGTGGGAGCAGAAGCAGCAGTTAGCGGGAGGGAGAATGGGGAAAAGAGGGATCGAGTGAGGTCGCCCAAATCAAGGTTTGCTGGCAAAAGGTCATCCTCCCCCTGAGTGACTGGGGTCAGATCTAGGGCCTCGATCTCCTCGAACATGGAGGAGAGGACACTTTCCGTCGCCCCAGGGTTCTCCCTGCTGGAACCCGCCACGACGGTTGCCTCGGGGTTCACGGGGGCTTCGGGTAGCGTCAGGATAGAAAGGGCTTCCTTGAGGGTCTCGGAGGGGAGGGTCTCCCGTGGAGGGGAGACACTACCCTCCGGTGCTACCACGTCTTTCCCAGCTGACACCGGTGGATGGGACGCACTCATGGGCAAAGCAGAAGGTTCGGCATCGGTGCCCCCCTTCCTGGTCTTCCGGGGGGCCTCCGCCTCGGGTAGATGAGGCGGAGCTCGAGCCTTCCACTTGTCTTGCTTCCCCTGGACTAGGGCCCAGCCCTCCATGGCATCATCTGGGGGCTGGTTAGCAGGGGTCATGTCAGGGGGTAAAGGTGATGGCTCAGGGACTTGGGGTGGGAACAGTGGGGCAGCATAAGGGAGGGAGGATTCTCCCTGGGGCAGGCTCTCTCCCATGCCTGGTGGTATCTCTGCCACACCCTCCTCCATAGGCCCCATCAGATTGTCAGCAGCAAGGGCGGGGCTCTCCCGCTCGTCTGGGTGTTTTGGGGGAGGTGCCACTTGGACCTGCGCAGGAGAAGTGGTGGTCCGAAGAGGGGGGGGGGGCGTATTCGGGTATCGGGCAGCCAGGGGTGTCAGCAATGATGGGGCCAATGTCCTGCCGGGTCTCGGGGATCCCAGGTGCCCCTCCTTGCTGGGCTAAGGGGAAGTCTCTCCGGACATGCCCTGACGCCCAGTAGAGGTAGCACCGGGCTTTCCCCGTGGAGAAATACACCGGGTAATGGGCTCCCTGGTGGGGGACTAGGAAGGACCCCTCGAGTGCCTCTCCATCATGTGCCGCTGATGGCAGTAAAAGCTGCACTTGCCATCAGAAGGAAAAGATGTGATGGAGGGTGGGGTCCTTGCAGCCCAATGGAAGAGGGCTGATGACAGAAACAGGTTTCCCCAGGGTGGAAAGGGCGGATAACAGGGCAGCATTGGGGAGAAAAGGAGGGTCAGAGGTCAAGACCAGGCAGATGTCCAGGTCCTCTAGCCGCTCTAGGGGGACAAACAGCCCCCCCACTACCACTAGGCCCCTCTCCACCGCCTCCTGGGCAGCAGCCTCCAATGCTAAGAAGAAGACGACCTTCCCATACATTTTGGAGGCCGCCACAATGGCCGAGGGCCCCACTACCCTCGCCAACGCCCGCACGTAGGTCTCCACGTAGGGCGAGATGGGCACCAGGAGGCATCGGACACTGTGCTTCCTTGTCATGGTGGGGAAGGGGCCCCGGCCGCTGTTGATGGTGGTGGAGGTGGTGGGCAGGAGAGATGACGAGGCAGCAGGCGGGGGGGTTGCCGCCGCCTGGGCATACGTCCTGAGGGTGAGGGAGGGGCACCCGCAGAGCTGGTGAAGGGGCAGCGGGGAGGGACACCATGGTCAGTGGTGGGGCCGCAGCAGTGGGGGTGACCCCTGCCACGGAGGGCCTGGTGGTTTTAGTGGGGTCCTTCCCCTTCTTCTTGCCCTGGCCTTTCCCGCCGGCTGGGGGGGCTCCCCTAGAGTCTGGGGAGGTGGTGGGCATGGCAGCGGCGGAGGTCAGCCCGGTGCCCTCCATTGCCGATGCCCCGGGGGTGTGGTAGCAGGTGGTTAACAGGAGTTGGGGTCAGGTAAAAAGTGACAGGCTCTGGGATGGGCAGTTCGTGGGGGGAGGAACATGAACCACCGTACGCTTGTCCAGAGAGTCCTGTTTGGTTGGCTGGTGCTTCTGGCCCACACGGTGGAATCAGGGCGAGCAGCTGAGTCCAGAGTCAGATGTTAAACAGCCAGCAATGACGATGGAGGGGGCAGTGATGAGGATAGTAGTGTGGGGGTTGGGAGGACACAGATGGATCGGGGGCAGATCCGTGCCACACCCCCTGTGTCCCTACAAACACAGTCATACACAGTCAAGGCCTCTCCCCACACAAGAGCACAGTTCGAAAGTTTCTCAGTCTTGGGCCCCCTCCACGGTGATATGTAGATTCCCCGGGTGGTGTTCCTCCGGTAGACGACTTTTTTCTCTGTCTGTTCCAGGTCGCAGCTGCAACATTCCAGGGATGCCGGAGCGGATGATAAGAAATTCTCTCAGCCGGAGATGGGTCCAGAGACAAACAGCAAGCAGCTGGGTCTGGGGGCTGGGTCCCTCCACTCCCCCCCTCTGGGCAGCGGAACGGCAGGCCCCCCCTCTCTCAGGGGGGAGGTTCAGCTTGAGTGGCAGCAGCATCCGAGGGCGGGCACGGGGGCGCTAACAGCAGAGAAAGAAAAAAAAACAACAAAAAGAAAAGAAAGGGGGGAGAGTGTCTGGCCCGGTCGGGGGGGAAGCTGAAAGCAGGGGAAAAGCAAGGAAGCCCAGACCAGAGGGTGGTAGCAACAGGAGAGCAGGCTAAGTAGGTCCCTTTTCCCTTGGTAAGGGAACAGGGAAGGTTTTTTTTGAAACAGAAAAGAATTTTATTGTGTAACAATTGCAAAAAGTTACCAAAGAAACAAAACAAACTATGCAACAAAACAACGCAAACAGAAGGTATAACACAGCAGCTTTCAGGAGGGAGAAGTGTTCAGGCTAGCCTGGGCCCAGAGCGGGGGGGCTTCCTCGACACTCATGGTCTTCCACCCTCCTGAGTTACCTGGTGGCCTAGAGCAGGGTGGCTTCCTCGACACTCATGGTCTTCCACCCCCTCGAGTTACCTAGTGCCGCGCCCAGTGTCAACCCTGTCCTGCGGAGGAGACAGAGGAAAGGCTCGATCGCCAGAGCGTACAACTGGCCCGAGAGGGGGCACCCCTGCCGCACTCCTCGCCCAAAGCTGACCGGTTCAGTCAGGGTCCAGTTGAGCCTAACCAAACACTCCGCGGAGGCATACAGCACCCGGAGAAAACTCACAAACTGAGGTCTGAATCCAAACGCCTGCAGAGTGCTCAGGAGGTACCCATGGTCTACTCTGTCAAACGCCTTCTCCTGATCAAGAGACAGGAGGGCGAACGACAGACCATCTCTCCGCCCGAGTTCCAAAAGGTCTCGGACTAGAAAGAGGTTGTCAAAAATGCTGCGACTCGGGACAGTATAGGTCTGGTCTGGGTGGATCACGTCTGCCATCACGGACCCTAGCCGCAGCGAGATTGCTTTCGCTACGATTTTTTAATCCGTGCTAAGGAGTGAGACGGGATGCCAGTTTCGTAGATCGCGGAAGTCCCCCTTCTTCAGCAGCAAAGCGAGCACCGCTCGCCTGCACGACAGAGGGAGGACCCCGCTCTGCAAGGACTCAGCCCAGACGGTGACTAGGTCTGGGCCGAGAATGTCCCAGAACGCGCAGTAGAACTCCACGGTCAGCCCGTCCATGCCCGGAGATTTATTGGTGGGCATGCGACGGAGGGCTTCCGAGAACTCGGCCAGGGTGAGAGGCAGCTCTAGTCGGTCTCGGTCGCCCACGCTGACCGTGGGGAGTTCCTCCCAGAGCACCTCGCAAGCGTCAGGATCGGTCGGGTCCGGGGAGAAAAGGCTTGTGTAGAAGTCACGGGCCCTCCCACACATCTCCTCCGGATCCATGAGGGGGGTGCCGTTTTCCGCAAGAAGGCAGGTGACGTGTTTCTTGGCCCCCCTCGTTTTCTCCAGGGTATAGAAGAAGCGGGAGCCGCGGTCCATCTCCCCAAGAAGGCGGATGCGGGACTAAACGAAGGCACCTCGGGCCCGGTGGTCCTCGAGGGCCCAGAGCTCCTCCCGCTTTTCCCGGCACGCTCCGCAGAGGGACGGGTCCTCGGGATCGGCGACCAGGCGCCTCTCCATCTCTAAGACCTCCTGCCCATTCCAACTGCTCCATCGCCGCATTTCGCCGTCGGCTGGTGCCCCGAGTGTAGTCACGGCAGAAGAGCTTGGCGCGCACCTTCCCGAGATCCCACCATCACCGCACCGAGGGAAAGGCACGCCACTGCTCTCGCCAGGCCAGCCAAAACTCCTGGAAGGATGTCACAAAGCTCTCATCCTCCAACAGGCTGTTATTAAAGTGCCAATAGGCCGGCCCCGGTCTCTCTGCACGGAGGGAGACCGTTACGGTGACTAAATGATGATCGGAGAATGGGGCCGGCCGAATGGCGGAGGAGTGGGCCTGTGAAAGATGGAAACGGGATAAGTAAATACAGTCCAACCGAGAGTGGTGTGACCGATGGGCCTCCACCCGGACAAAGGTGAACGTGGAGGTGTCATCTGGGTGATGGTCACGCCAGACATCCACTAGGGAGTGATGGTCAACTATCCCTTGGAGAATATTCGCAGCGGCCGGACTCGGTTCGGCCCCTGAGCGGTCCCGTTCCTCGAGGGTGGTGTTAAAGTCCCCTCCCAGGACCAGGCACTCGTGCGAATCCAGGGTGCCGAGAAAGTCGGACACCTGCTGATAAAATTGTGGCCGCCTGGAGCTCATTTGCGGGGCATAGATATTAACAAGATTAACCACGAGCCCCTCCATACGGACTCGAAGGTGCAGCAGGTGGCCCGGCACGGCCTCATTGACCCCTAGCACCTCAGGCCATAGGTTGGGGGAGAACGGGGTCGCCACTCCAGCTTGCCAGGTCGCGAAGTGGCTAAAGTATACCCCGTCCCCCCACTCCAGCCGCCACCTGTCCTCGGCGGCCGGGTCCGTATGGGTCTCCTGCAGGAAAACTACAGAGTACCTTCCTTCCCGAAGGTAAGAGAGTACCTGGGACCTGCGGAGAGCCATCCTACAGCCCCTGGTATTCAGGGTCGCAATAATAAGAGGCGTCATGCGGAGGGCTGGGGGGGTGGGGGCCCCGTGTTGGCGGGGGTGTTCAGGGCCCCCGGCGGGTTGCACAGCAACCCGTGACCCATCCCGTGGGTGAGTAGATCGCGTCGGAAGCTGCGGGCTCGCTCGTAGGCCGCAGCACCGCGCCTTCCTTGCCCCCTGCCCTCCTTTATAAGGGCCCTTGTGGCCTGGAGGATTTGATCAAAGTCCCCCCATAGCTGAAGAGCCAGCTGTGCCCTATCGCGGGCTCCACGGGTGTGCTCTAGGAACTTCCGTAGTGCATGCCGCAGCTCATGGGGGGGTGGGGTTACAATTCCCGAGGTGTTCCCTGATGGGCCTCTTAATACAGCCTCGTGGTCTGCTAAGGCGGGTAGACAGGGTGCGGACCACCGACGGGGCGTCTGACAGGCTGGGGTTATTAAATTCATTCCACGCCTTGGGGTGGAGGGGGATGGCAGGGGAAAAAATGCCACTCCTAATGGGTCGCGGCTAGAAAGTGCAAAGACTGCTCCCTGGGGGGAATCTGCGAAAGGCGGAAAGGAAATAACCCCAGGGGCGGCATTAACATTGCAGGAGGAGGGGACTTGGGCAGGGGCAGGGGTGGGGGCAGGGGCAGGGGTAAGGCTCTGGGGTTCAGGAGGCAAGCAGCTAAAGGAAAGTGCCTCCTGAGCAGAGTCAAGGGTTAAGGGGTAAGGGAGGGGGCTCCCAATGATGCTAGGTGCTGGCTCCATGGTGGTCTTAGCGGCCATGGCATCAGGTGGTGGACCACCTTCTGCAGGGTGCTCACCCGGGAAGGCAATTAGGGGGAGGGAGCATGGGGAAAGGGAGGCTGGGGTAAGGCTGCCCAGCTCGAGGCCAGCCGACAGCAAATCATCCCCTCCCTGGGTGACCGGGGTCAAATCTAGGGCCTCAATCTCTGGGCAGCCAGGGGCGTCGGCAGCGACGGGGCCGATGTCCTGCCGGGTCTCGGGGGTTTCGGGTGCCCGTCCCCCCCGGGCCAAAGGGCAGTCTCTGCGGACATGCCCCGCTGAACGGCAGAGGTAGCACCGGGCCTCTCCGGTAGAGTAAAAGACCCGATAGCGGGCTCCCTGGTAAGGACTAGAAAAGACCCCTCGAGCGCCTCTTCGTCACGCGCCCCTGCCGGTGGTAGAAGCTGCACTTGCCAGTGGAACGAAAAAATGTGACGGAGGGTGGGGTCCTTGCAGCCCAACGGGAGAGGGCTGATGACAGAGACAAGTTTCCCCAGGGTGGAAAGAGCGGGTAACAGGGCAGCATTGGGTAAGAAGGGAGGAACGGAGGTAAGGACGAGGCGAACGCCCAGGTCTTCTAACGGTTCTAGGGGGACAAACACCCCCCCCACCGTCAGGTCCCTCTCCACCACCTCCTGGATGGCATCCTCCGAGGCTAAGAAAAAACCGACCTTCCCATACATCTTGGAGGCCACCACAATAGCCGTGGGTCCTACCACCTTCGCCAACGTCTGCACATATGTCTCCATGTGGGGCGGGGTGGGCACCAGGAGGCAACGGACGCCGTGCTTCCTGGTCAAGGCGGGGAAAGGGCCCCGGCCGCTGGTGATGGTGGCGGAGGCGGGGGGGGGGGCGAGATGACGAGGCGGCAGGCAGGGGGGAGCCCGTTGCCTCCCGGGCATACGTACTGGGGGCCGGGGGAGGGACAATCGCAGAACTGGTGGAGGGAAACGCAGGGAGGGGCGCCACGGTTGATAACGAGGCCACAGCGGTGGGGGCAGCCCCTGCCATGGAGGGCTTAGTGGTTTTAGCGGGGCGCTTTCCTTTCCACCCGCCCTGGCCCTTCCGGCTAACCGGGGGGGTTTCCTAGAATCTGGGTGGGCGGTGGGTGCAGCAGCAGCAGCAATCACCCTGGTGCCTCCTGCTACCGGTGCCCCAGCAGGGGGGGTGGCAAGTATCTTGACAATAGTGGTGGGGGGGGACCTTGGGGGTCAGGCGGGGTGGTGGTGGGGGAGGACAACTAATTTTGTTGAAGCAGTCTCGCCCCTCTTGTTCCCCGCCATTGTGAGCAGAGAGAGACAGGGAGACACCGGAAGGAGGAGGGGGGAGGGGAGAAAGCGAAGTAGCCCCTCCTTCCGCTAGGCTGCGGGCAGGGAGGGGAGGAATGCCGAGGGGGTTAGACTGGGAGGAGGGGGAGGAAACAAAATCGGGGTCCAGTAATAGGGGCAAGCTGTGGGATAAGCAATCCGGGGCGGGGGGTGCAGACCCACACACGTTTGTCCAAAGAGTCTCGGTTGGTCGACTGTTATGTACGGTCCGGAAGACAAAGTTCAAAGCAAACAGCTGGATCCGAAGGGAGATGGCAGGTTGCCAGCAGGGACAGACGGCGGGGGGGCCGTGACAGTTGTAATAACGATGGGGGGGTAGGAGCACCGATGGATCGGGGGTGGGGGTCTCCACGCCACACCCCCTGTGCCGCCACAAACGCAAGTAACCACAGTCAAACTCCCCCCCACGGGAGTATAATTCAGAAAATTACTCAGTCTTACGGCCCCCTTCACGATGATTTATAGCTCTCCTGGATTATTTCTCCTGTCTGCTGAAATCTTCTTCTCCGGCTGTGTTGGCTGTGTTCCAAGGCTTCTGGCATGCTAAGAATGTTGTAAAGTCCGAGCTGCTAGCAAAACGGCTGGGTCTGGGGGTTTCCACTCCCCCCTCCGGACAGCAAAATCGGCAATCTTCCCCCCCCTCCTCTGAGGGCTCAGCTGAGGCAAATAGCTGCGCCCGAAAGCAGGCGTGGGGGGGGGGCAATTACTGGCAAGCTAAGGGCCGAAGCACGTAAACGGGAAAAAAAAACACAAAAGATTAAAAGAAACCGAAAAAAGCGTCTGGCCCGGTCGGGGGGGGGGGACTAAAGCAGGTGCAAAAAGTAAGAAAAATCCAGGCCGGGGAGCTTTAGGAAAGAATAGAAAGCAGATAGCTAAGGAGCAAGCGAGGGACGTTCCGTTTCCCAACAGGGACGGTTCCAGAACAATCAGGAACCTTCTGGAGACAATTAAGACAGGCTGATTAGAACACCTGCAGCCAATCAAGAAGCTACTAGAATCAATTAAGGCAGGCTAATCAGGGCACCTGGGTTTAAAAAGGAGCTCACTTCAGTTTCTGGTGTGCGTGTGAGGAGCTGGGAGCAAGAGGCACTAGGAGCTGAGAGTGAGAACGGGGACGGTTGGAGGACTGAGGTGTACAAGCATTATCAGACACCAGGAGGAAGGTCCTATGGGGAGGATAAAGAAGGTGTTAGGAGGAGGCCATGGGGAAGTAGCCCAGGGAGTTGTAGCTGTCACACAGCTGTTCCAGGAGGCATTCTAGACAGCTGCATTCCACAGGACCCTGGGCTGGAACCGGAGTAGAGGGCGGGCCCGGGTTCCCCCCAAATCCTCCCAACTCCTGGTCAGACACAGGACGAGTCGACCTGGACTGCGGGTTCAGAAAAACGGCCAAGCTGAGGGCCGCCGTGAAGTGCCAAGGCGAGCAAATGCGCCAATAAGCGCAAGACCCACCAAGGAAGAGCAGGAACTTTGTCACTATATATATATAGTGCATCTTGACTGAAATCAGTTGGAGTTCTGCCTAAAAACTGATGGCAGACTATGGCCACATATTATTCAAGAGAAGGAAATTACTCTCTTGTGGCTACTTATTTAAAATAAATTACAGGGTTGCTTAAAGTTTTTTTCAAGACAGAATTGAAATTAACTTCATAGCATTCCAGTTGAGGGGATGTTTTATTATTAAAAGAATTCATGCAAATTTAAATCTTTCATAAAATATTTCTAATGTACTTAGATGTAGTCACATAGAGAACAGTTGCATGTATATTTGCATATTGTAGCTTGACACAAAATGAGTAAAGTGCAGTGAGCTGTTACATTAAAAAGTACTTGTTATTGCAGTTGAATTGATAATGTCCTGTGGCTTCATTAAAAAGAAGGTATGCATGTAAAAAAGATGTTATGTTTTTCATTTAGCCTCATACTCAACATTCATAGTCCAGCTAATGAAGGAAATAAAAAGAAAACAAAATCCCTCCTGCATTCTACTTCGTTCACTAATATGAAAGGTCTCATTAAATGAATGTTCCGATATACAACTATTGCACAACTTTCAGCACATTAACACCAAAATGAAGGGTAATATTATGAGCATGTAACAACTGCAAGCCTCAGATTACTATTAGCAATGTGTTGCTACGTGAGAGCTGGAAATGTTAGTTTTACATTTAAAAATTAAAGACTTGTTTCAAGTAAACAATGCAAACATTATCACTTAATATCTAACAGGCAATATTACTGTAGCATGATTTTGCTGACCATTTTTTATTTTTACTGTCAGTGTTAGACACTTCTCACTGTTAGTCCTAGTGACTCTGCTTATGTTAAAACTATCAAAGGAAACACAGACAATAGTTTTTCCCTATTAAATGTGCAGATAGCTGTTGACAAGAGATCCCAGAAAGTAAAACTTAAAATAGTTTTAAATGTTTTTTTACTAATTGCAGATGTTTCACAAAGTATGAGAGAAGCATTTTAATTTTTCCAAACTGCTTTATTCAACGTGCTGTATGTTATTCAGAATGCAGTTAAAGAATAGATACCAACTATAGTGACTCTGTTTTTCCAGATGATATTCTGAATGGATACTGTTGGTGATGTGCAGATCCTTTCTAAATAGCAGAATCTGTTGGGGCAGCACATGAAACTTCATGTCATCCCAGCCACTCAGTTCCTTCCACTAATTCAAAACCTTTGTAAAATTCCAAAATAGTGCAGGAAGAGAGTCAGGAGCGTGGAATCATGCAAGCAATCATATGAATGAACCATATGAAAGAATCGGTAAGTTCCAATTCTTTCTTGCTAGCTTTCTTTCTTGCTTTCTGCATTTCCTGCATAGATTCTCATTGTAGGAAACTGAAAAGCAATTCTCAGACCCAAAGGAGGTGAGTCTGAGGAGCCTTGTTTGAAAACAGTTGCAGGACTGCTCTCACAAACTAAGCATCTGATCTAGAGGCCAAGTTCAATTAATAATTCTCTGAAAATATAGATTGAACTTTGAGTTGCAGCCTCATGTACCTCAACAATGGAGTTATTTCTAAAATATGCACTTGCAGCTGCCCTAGAACTGGTGGAATGTACTCAAACACCGGTTGATATTGAATACCTACTAGTTCATAAATAAGAAAGATTGCAGAGTCTGAAATATTTGGATATTCACAGAATCTGATTGGCCTCTAGTATTATTCTCTTGCTCAACAAACAGCCTAGGTGTTTTGTGGAGCATCTTACTTGTGGGAGTTGCTCAGAGTCCTTTTAATTAGAATATTGCCTTATAAGGAATGGGCTTATGGAAAATTATTCATAAACTGTTTGCTTAAGCCAGGTGGCAATCAGAGACCACCCTGGGCAAGAATTTGCAGTGTTTATTCTGGATCGTTTTATCTCTATGGACTGCTATGGTGTAGGTCAGCATTAGCACTCGTATCTCTCAGGCTGAAGGGTTGCTATTAGGAATACAGTCATCAATGAGAGATTGTGCAGGACACATTGCAGCTTTGGCTCAGAGTCTGGTTCTGTTATTTTGGCTAGGATCATGTTTCAATCCCCAAAGACGGCAACTCCTGAAGAAGAGGAAACTCTCAAAGTAGGCACTATAATAAACACATCATTGTACCTGGAGAGAATGCAATAGAGTGCCCTGTACAAGTCAGTGAAAGGCCAACATTGTAGCCATATGCATTTGCATGAAGTCAAGGGAAAGACCAACTTGTTTAAAGACAAGTACATCGTGAAGAGCAAAGAGAATGGAAGATGGTCAGTGATCAAATGCTTTCTTTCTTTCCCAGACGGAGAACCACTTCCATATCAGAGAGTAAATTTTGTAGTGGAAGGTTTCTTGCTCTCCAGCAAAATTTTCTGGACCTGTTGAACTCCTTCCCAGAGGATGTTGTGAAGGCCAAGACTGTAACAGGGTTAAAAAAAGAATTAGTTGATTTGGTTTAGTTCATTTATTTATTTTGTACATGAGTCTGTGACCTAGTGATTTTACTGTTTGTTTCACCACGTGGTTTGATTTGCCTTTGCAGTTTCTGGTTTTTTTAATTGAAAATGCAATGAATAATCTTAGCCACATAAGTTAAAGCAGCCTCAGAAATATTCATTTAACAGATTCCAAGGCCATTGTGATCATTAGTCTGACCTTCTGTATAACACAGGCCAGAGAACTTCTTCAAAATTTCTAGACTATATTTTTTAGAAAAAACATTCCATCTTAATTTTAAAAATACAAGTAATGGAGAATCCAATGTAACCTTGGTAAATTGTCCCAAATGGTTAGTTACTCTCACTGTTAACAAGTCATACCTTATTTCCAATCTGAAGTTGTCTAGCTTCAACTGCCAGTGACTGGATTGTGTCATATGTTTTTCTGCTAGCCTGAAGAGCCCATTATTAAATATTTGTTCCCACTGTAGGTACTTATAGATTGTAATCAAGTCACTCCTTAATCAGCAGCACTAAATTTACTTTGAAAAGCAAGGGGAGAATACATTGCTAACAATGTGTTTATAAAAGGTATACTGTTCTTTTAAGGAAGACTAATATAGGATTATGCTCTCTACTCTTCTAAGACATCCTCTTCCACTTGGTTAATAGTCCCCCTCCTTCCTTTCTCTCTGAAACCCTTTACTGACAAAATATCACTCTACAACTAGGTCCTGCCTTCTCCTCCAGAGCTTACTTACTAGGTTGGGAACACTGCAGTCTCAACAATCGGTTCATTCTTCTCCCTCGCTGTCTACATATCTCTCATCATGCCAAGACCCAAATGTGGGATGCCTTGTCTTACAAAGACCCCTAATGAGGGACAAAATAAATATTTATGAGGAAATTTAAAATTCTGTGGAATTCATTTCTGTAGTGTAGCACTTTATAATGACATCAGCAATTAAGAATCAAGAAGCTGAAAACAGTGTTCAGCATATTTGTGTGGAACAACAACTTTGGACTTTAAAAAAAAGTTGGCAAAAAATGTGATCAGAAACATAAGCTTGAATTTAAAATTCAATTGTCTTGTCTCTAAGTCCTGGCAAAAGGCCACCTCAATTAGCCAGATGTGGCTTCAACCACATGCTAGGCAAGTAGGACTGTGCATAGAAGTATTTAGTGTCAATGACTGGTGATGAGACAAAGTTACAGATCAGTACATGAAAAGCACTTGGAATATTTTATATTTAAGGGAACACCGCTTAACATAGCAGAAGGGCAGGATTCCTATAGAAACTTCATCAGCTTCCTGAAACAGAGGCACTTAAAGAAGGAAGATGAGAATCTCACATACACATAAGTATATTTTGTGTGACTAGAGCTGAGGGAAAATTAAGTTTAAACTCTGCAGCCACCTAATAAATCTTATGCTAGCTTTGTGGAAGATCCATTTGGCCTAGATAAACACAGGTTTAACTTTTTCTATACTTCCCAAATCTACCTTCCCCTCATCTTTCCCTTGGCTTGGTATAAGTACTATGCTAATCCAGTCAAGAAACAGAAACAAAACTATGTGATTTTGTGTCTACTCAGGACTAAGACACTCAGCTTGAATTTAGAATAGTGACTACTGAATATTCACAGGCACTGTTCGCATTCAGAGAAAAATAAACTTTTGTAAAAATTAATCAAATAAATTCCAGTAAACAGAGACAGCTGTTTACTGCTCAGCAGAAAAATGAGTTTGTTGAGCATCTTATCAAGGCTTTCTGCCTTCTGCTGGCTGACTTCTTCATTCAATTATGTTACTTTCCACAACTGAGATGAGGCTCTCTCTTTCAGTTAGCCAGGCGCACTATTTATTTAACATTAAAAACTTTCTTCCGGCTCTTTTACTTTGCCTTGTGGTATGATGATTGGAACTGGAGATAGAAGGCCAGTTCCAGGAGGCACCCAGTTTGATACCACAGGAGTAGGAAGGTAAACTGGCACCATGCTGTTACCAGACAATCATAGGCCTCTCAGCATGAAATACTGGCCTGTATATTGCTCATTAAAGATATCTTCCATATAACTCTGCCTGCTTGCTGCATTACTTATTACTAATGAAACAGGCCTACCCATGAGTGCTAAAGGAGTTGGCAGATAAAATTGCAGAGCCATTGGCCATTATCTTTGAAAACTCATGGCAATCGGGGGAGGTCCTGGACGACTGGAAAAAGGCTAATGCATTGCCCATCTTTAAAAAAGGGATGAAGGAGGACCCAGGGAACTACAGGCCAGTCAGCCTCATCTCAGTCCCTGGAAAAATCATGGAGCAGGTCCTCAAGGAATCAATTCTGAAGCACTTAGATGAGAGGAAAGTGATCAGGAACAGTCAGCATGGATTCACCAAGGGCAAGTCATGCCTGGCTAACCTAATTGCCTTCTGTGACGAGATAACTGGCTCTGTGGATGAAGGGAAAGCAGTCGATGTGTTATTCCTTGACTTTAGCAAAGCTTTTGATACGGTCTCCCACAGCATTCTTGCCAGCAAGTTAAAGAGGTATGGGCTGGATGAATGGACTATAAGGTGGATAGAAAGCTGGCTAGATCATCAGGCTCAATGGGTAGTGATCAATGGCTCCATGTCTAGCTGGCAGCCAGTATCAAACGGCATGCCCTAAGGGTCAGTCCTGGGGCCGGTTTTGTTCAGTATCTTCATTAATGATCTGGAGGATGGCGTGGATTGCACCCTCAGCAAGTCTGCAGATGACACTAAACTGGGAGGAGTGGTAGATACACTGGAGGGTAGGGATAGGATACACAGGGACCTAGACAAATTAGAGGATTGGGCCAAAAGAAATCTGATGAGGGTCAACAAAGACAAGTGCAGAGTCCTGCACTTAAAAGGACGGAAGAATCCCATGAACCGCTACAGACGAGGGACCGAATGGCTTGGCAGCAGTTCTGCAGAAAAGGACCTAGGGGTTACAGTGGATGAGAAGCTGGATATGAGTCAACAGTGTGCCCTTGTTGCCAAGAAGGCCAATGGCATTTTGGGACGGAAAATAGGGGCATTGCCAGCAGATCGAGGGATGTGATCACTCCCCTCTACTCAGCATTTGTGAGGCCTCATCTGGTGTACTGTGTCCAGTTTTGGGCCCCACACTACAAGAAAGATGTGGAAAAATTGGAAAACGTCTAGTGGAGGGCAACAAAAATTATTAGGGAGCTGGAACACATGACTTATGAGGAGAGGCTGAGGGACCTGGGATTGTTTAGTCTTCAGAAGAGAAGAATGAGGGGGGATTTGATAGCTGTTTTCAACTACCTGAAAGGGGATTCCAAAGAGGATGGATCTAGACTGTTCTCAGTGGTAGCAGATGACAGAACAAGGAGTAATGGTCTCAAGTTGCAGTGGGGGAGGTTTAGGTTGGATATTAGGAAAAAAAATTTCACTAGGAGGGTGGTGAAGCACTGGAATGTGTTACCTAGGGAGGTAGTGGAATCTCCTTCCTTAGAGGTTTTTAAGGTCAGGCTTGACAAAGCCCTGGCTGGGATGATTTAGTTGGGGATTTGAGCAGGGGGTTGGACTAGATGACCTCCTGAGGTCCCTTCCAACCCTGATATTCTATGATTCTATGATCCTATGATGTAATAATTTAATGGTTTGAGAGTCATTCAGATCCTCTTCTTCATGCCATCCTAGTCGGTCAGACTTTAATGGGCAGTAGGATTAGACAACTGGGATGGGAGAAGCTGGTGATTGTTTGGGTTTTGCAAAACCTCTGAGAACTTGTATAAACACAAGGTTTTTCCAGTTACCACATTTCCCTAATTGAAACCCTTGGTTTTGAAGGAAAATATAATAGAAACCTTATATTTCTAACCTTTATTATTTGTAATGTGGTAGCACCCAAAGTCCCTGATCATAACTGGGAACTCATTGTACTAGGCATAATTAATATATGTTGGTGAATATGGATCTCTCAATAGCTTTTAGTTTAAAGCTCTAATTTTCTTGCAAATGTGCTGCCCAAGGAAGGCAGCTGTCCAAGCTGTGTTTAAGTGTATTCCAAAGACAGGACTGTGCAAATTGATGGTATGGAAATATTATGCAGCATTTGGGGTGTTTTAAAATATAATAGGTGGGACTGGTAGTACTGTTAGGCTCTGATAAAGGGCTCCCAACAGGATCGGGGAGCAGGCAGATACTGGGCACAGTGTTGGTATATAATACTCTAAATATTTTAATTGATTACAATATAAACTCCACTCACTCCACATTCACACCCCTTTCATACTACACCAGAGTCCGAAGATTAGAACCAAGTCCAAATGGCCAGTCACGGTCCACTCCAATCATAAGGCTTGGGGAGCCTGCACTGCACACCTCTTCTTTATCAGGGCTCTGGATTAATGTCTGACTCCAAATTTCAGATATGTCAGGCAACTATTTATAGACCGCTCCGTCATGTCATCAGCTCTTTGTCTGTTTACTAAGCCTTTCACCCATAACCTCAGGAAAACAGTTCTGGGCAGGCCACCATAATTCAAGACATTCCATTTCCTCTTGTGGACATGACAAAGTTGTTTTTCACAGACAGTCCTTGACTGCTCATAGCCTTAAATCATGCAACTCATGTTCTCATATCAAGCACACAGCATCCATACAAGGCCTACATGGCCTATAGCATATTACAACATATATTACTATATATCCCAACAATGCCACCTATTAATAAAGTGGGCTAACTCTTCTCCTTATAAGAATTGGCTTTCAGAGGAGTGTGATTTTGCCAGACTTTAACTGTTTAGGTGGAAATTTTCCATGCTGGATGTCTGCATCAGATTGAATTTGCATGGAAATCTTCAGCCAAAATGGTTCAGCTGTTTTTAAGAATGAAGCTAGGGCCCAATACTATTTTCTTCCACAAGAACAACTTGTGTGATTGCGTAATTAAAGATTGTATCTGTAAAAATAAAGGGAAGGGTAAACCCCTTTGAAATCCCTCCTGGCCAGGGGAAAGCTCCTCTCACCTGTAAAGGGTTAAGAAGCTAAAGGTAACCTCGCTGGCACCTGACCAAAATGACCAATGAGGAGACAAGATACTTTCAAAAGCTGGGAGGAGGGAGAGAAACAAAGTGTCTGTGTCTGTCTGTATGCTGTTTTCTGCCAGGGATAGACCAGGAATGGAGCCTTAGAACTTTTAGTAAGTAATCTAGCTAGGTATGTGTTAGATTATGATTTCTTTAAATGGCTGAGAAAAGAATTGTGCTGAATAGAATAACTATTTCTGTCTGTGTATCTTTTTTGTAACTTAAGGTTTTGCCTAGAGGGGTTCTCTATGTTTTTGAATCTAATTACCCTGTAAGATATCTACCATCCTGATTTTACAGGGGGGATTTCTTTATTTCTATTTACTTCTATTTTTTATTAAAAGTCTTCTTGTAAAAAACTGAATGCTTTTTCATTGTTCTCAGATCCAAGGGTTTGGGTCTGTGGTCACCTATGCAAATTGGTGAGGCTTTTTATCCAACATTTCCCAGGAAAGGGGGGGTGCAAGTGTTGGGAGGATTGTTCATTGTTCTTAAGATCCAAGGGTCTGGGTCTGTAGTCACCTAGGCAAATTGGTGAGGCTTTTTACCAAACCTTGTCCAGGAAGTGGGGTGCAGGGTTTTGGGAAGTATTTTGGGGGGAAAGACGCGTCCAAACAGCTCTTCCCCAGTAACCAGTATTAGTTTGGTGGTGGTAGCGGCCAGTCCAAGGACAACGGGGGGAATATTTTGTACCTTGGGGAAGTTTTGACCTAAGCTGGTAAAGGTAAGCTTAGGAGGTTTTTTTCATGCAGGTCCCCACATCTGTACCCTAGAGTTCAGAGTGGGGGAGGAACCTTGACAGTATCATAATGCATCCTCAGAAGGGGGCTGAATTAAAGGTTTCACAGGCAACTTTAACTAACCTTTGCTAACCTCTGAGTGCTTGACTTTGCAACTTTAATAATGTTCTTTTAACACTTTTAGGGGAGTGTAATAAGTTAGATAATATTGCCCAGAACTAAGTGGAAGCCAGTGCTATGCAAATAATAATGATCCTGCTTTTCAGATTAACCAGGAGAATACAGTAATAAAAATGCAGTGGCCCAGAAATCGCATTTTGATGTAGCTCAGGGATCAGCAACCTTTGGCATGCGGCCCATCAGGGAAATCTGATGGCGGGCTGGGAAGGTTTGTTTACCTGCAGCGTCTGCCGGTTTGGCTGATCGCAGCTCCCACTGGCCGTGGTTCACTGTTCCAGGCAAATGGGGGCTTCAGGAAGTGATGGCCAGTATATCCCTTGGCCCACGCCGCTTCCCGCAGCCCCACTGGCCTGGAATGGCGAACTGCAGCCAGTGGGACCTGTGATAGGCCGAACCTGTGGATGTTGCAGGTAAACAAACCATCCCGGGCCGCCAGCGGATTTCCCTGATGGGCCTCATGCCAAAGGTTGCTGATCCCTGATGTAGCTAAATAAAACTCAAACATCTTAGTTATGAATTTAGACCTGGAGCTGAAATCTCTCAACCTTCAGTTCTGTTATAAGTTTGATAAAGTGAATTCTTCCCCAATAAGGGGAAATACAGACTGGAAGTTAAAGTTCGTGATCGGGGTATTGGAGATCTATATTAAGTTCTTGACTCTGCCACAGAATTCATGTGTTACCTTGGGTAGATCATTTAAAGGGTGATAATTTCAAAAGCCCTTAATTCTGACCTAACTCTGCTCCTATGGAATTCACTGTAAAACTCTAACCGATTTCACTGGTGTGATAAATAAAGTGCGGGGATAGCTCCCTTTGATTGACACCCATCCAGTCAGTTAGCTGTAAAATCCCTCTTAGTAGCTTTTCTTTACTTTCTTTGCCTGTAAAGGGTTAAAAAGTCTCCCAGGTAAAGAAAAAAAAAAGTGGGCACCTGACCAAAAGAGTCAATGGGAAGGCTAGAACTCTTTTAAATGGGTAAGAAACTTTCCCTTTATCTGTTGTTCTCTGGGATGGATGGACAGAGCAGCCATGCTAGAAGCAGCTTTAAGCCAGGTATGTCTTAGCACCTTTGGGTTAGGGACTTACTCTTACTATGTATATGTACAACACCTTTCACAGTAAGGACTTTATCTCAATCTGTCCCTTTAAATGCTATTTTAATACAAATATATATTAATAATAAATAAATATTTAAACCTCAAAGGTATGGCCATACAATTTAAGAATTGTGATTTTTAAGTGCATATATTAACACCTTAGTCAAGCAGCTATAACCCTTTGAATCTGTTTAGTTATGTTTCTTTTTTTCCACAAATTATGTTTGTATGTTGCTTAATTTACTGTATTCTTTTTGATGAATGAGGTATGAAGATATGGTATGATTTGTGATGCAAGACACACAGGTGGAAGAAGAACAGCAACTTTCACTCACCAGCCTTGTTCTGCTAATGACCTATCTTTGAAGTATCTTTCCAAAGTGAAATTAAAAACTTGAATTCATACCAAAGCCAGGGGGGAAATGGGGTGGGGAGAGAGAGAAAGAGAGATTTCCAAGGCCCTTAAAGAGCTTCTTCCTTCATAATCGGATTTTTGCAACATGTTATTTTCTATATAAAGACACTTCAATTTTTTTGTTACTAAACTATTGATGAGCAGGCTGTTTTCTAAATAAATTCATAACTAATGGAAGACAGAGCTTGAGGAGGTAATTACAAAAACATGACTAGGGACAGAAATGTCCCTTCATCTCCTGCTACAATTATTTCGTTATTGGAAACCAAAGGCTTTGCAGACAAAAAGCAAAATCTTAGAAATTGTAAAAGGCAATACAGAAGCACTAGTGTGATACTTTTTTTTTCCCCTGAATCAGCTTCATTATAGTTATTGGTTAGATTTTTGGGGTTTGGTATTCTTCCTGTAATTCTTGGCAGAGTGTTCTTTAACCTTTCAGAGCGTTTACACATTTCATACTTGGGAAGCAAGGAACACACGCTTTGAAAATGAATTGCAATACACACCAAAATGGCTTAAAAGTCCCATGGTGGTATCCATAAAACTGTAAAATCCTCTAACAGTCAAGAATCTCAGCCTCAGGCAGAGCTTGAACAGTAAACATTTAATAAACGCAACTCCTATTTCATCCTTCCTCTCCCCATGTGTAGCCTGATTCATTTTACTGTATATTTCATTTGATTTTACATGATCATTTCCCTCCCCACTGCACTAGTCAAGAAGTTATATGGTAATGAAATAGCATGCCGCTGGGCATAAGCTGAACACTGCAGGAGTCAGGAAGTGACTTTTTCAATGCACAGTTGGAGAAGTGTAATATGGGAGATTTTCACTGCAGTCTCCCTGTACACTCGCTGCTACTGTGCTTCCTACTGTCTACTCCTGGAATTAGCTCTTTCCAGGTCCAATACCCCCTGCTGTAGCTTGTTCACATGCCCATCAGCCTCTCTCTCTCTTCAGCTCAGGGTGGTTTTTCTCCATGGCTTGGCTAGTCCTCAGGCTGCCTTGCCCCATTACCTATTTTCCAGTCCTGCTCTGTATGGCCTCTGCCAATTCCTTTGTCCAAGAGTCTATATACATGGCACTGCTGTTCAGCTAGCTTCTTCAAATATCCCTGCAGGTATACCTGTGCTTCCCACTGTCTTTGTTGATTCTCCAGGACTTGCATATGTAGTGCCTGGATATCCTTTGGCTGTTTTTCTGCCCCCTTAAATAGGAGCAAAAATTCTGGGGTCCAACTTGGGAGGGTGCATCTGCCGTCTGGAAAAAAGCTTCTGTGCAGGGTGGCTTCCTAGTCATTTTTCCTTGTTCTCTGCTACTACAGTCTCTCACACTCCGCTTGTATCAGGGCTGACCATAATGCCCGCATTCTCCACCAAGTGTATCAGGGTTCACGCACCACTGGGGCACCTCCTCATGGCTATGACTGGAGAATCATCTCTTTTCTAGTATGGCACTCCCTTCTGTCATTCGCTCACCTGACAGCCTCTGTGACTTGGGATGCTCTCTCTTCAAGACTGAGCACTCTAGCTACATTAGAGGGGTCATTATATAGTCCCCTCGTCCAGGGTATCAAAGTCTCCCTGAACCAGCTGTTTAGTTGGCATCCCCCACAATCCTTTTTTATTCCCAGTGACAGGTAGGGGAACCTTAGCCATCTTGCTACTTCAGGTTCCAGCCCACACACCCTAAAATCAGCAGCCAAGTCTACAAAATCTCTATCTTCTGGCCTTGCTGCCCTTTCCCTAGGCTGCTTCCTACTCCACCTCCCACAGGATTTCTTCTCCACCCTTCTGGGTAAACCCTTCCCTCAAGGCCAGGATCCCAAGGCTTCTCCATCTTCCTGGGTTTCCTCCTTTTCCCTTTCTAAACCCAGAGGGGGATTGCTGACTTCCACATTGCAGCCCCTTTCTGATGCAAACTTTCTGGCTTAAACCTTAGGCAGTTTCTCTCCTAGGTGGGCTTCATCAGCTATTAGTTATTTTCAGTCAAGCCAGACTCTCCTCCAGGTGTGGCTTGCTTTCACTCTCTCTCATGACAGAATTTTCCTCACTTGGGTTCTCTCCCACTACAGACCTTTCCTGAGCAAAGACGCGTAACTCATTTTTATAGTCCCTTGGTCACTCCGCCCACAAAGTTGAACACTTGGTCCTCCCACATGCTTTCATCAAATGAGGCAGCAAACAGACCCTCAAGGAATCAACCTCAGCCATACATGACTAAATTTTCAGGGCAAACCTATTTTAACATAAGATTCTTGGAAATATCTTAAATAAATTCTCTTCCTAGGCTGTTAGACTATAGAGTTAAAACATCACTGAAAACTGAAGTGCAGAGGGCCAACACAAGGGCTATGAAGGACTTTATTTGCATGTCAGCCTTATTTTGAGGGCTTCAGTGAGATCTCAGTAGTGAATTGGCCTTATGGTCACCTTTGCACAGTGTGGAACATCATCCATACTAATTTGCAAAATTTAAAAAATTTCAAAGGATGGCTCATTATTTCTGCCGACTAGTATTCTAAATGTGTATTTATATATAACAGAAATGTAGGAGCATACATAAAAGAAACAGCCATTTGTACACTTCTCATCATAGTTTCACTGAGTTGAGTGTAATTATTTATTTGTATTATGATAGTTCTCAAAAGCTCCAACCAGAATGAGGCCTTATTGTGTTAGCAGCTGTACAAAACGCATAGTGGTAGGTAGAGAATTTGCAGTGTACACAGATGAGAAGGTTTCTTATCCCTGTTTTACAGACAGGGAATGGAGGCAGAGAGATTAAATAACTTGCCCACGGTCACACAAGAAATCTGACAGAACTGAAAACAGAACCCAAACCTCTTGAGTCCCATTCCAGTATTTTAACACCATCATTCCTGTGATATTTACCAGATGCTTGTTGGCAGTGTATTTGAGCTTAATTTCCTATTTCCTATATGCTTTAGTGGATTTATATTAATTTTTTAATGTTACTTTCACAATGTGTAACACTATTACTGGTATGGTAACTTCTAAAACTAGAACTGGCAGAAGAGGCATAGATGAATGGTAAAAGACAAATGGCAAAACTAAAGAAGACATCTGCCTTTTAGCATCCCAGGGCATCCCCTGGCTTTGAACCAGCCAGAGACTTCCAATAAGCAAAGATAGTTTTCGCAGACCACCGCAACTTTAATCTCTTGGTCTCTAACGTCCTGTGCTAGTTTTGGTTAGATCATATCAGATGAGAGCCAGAGAAGAAACAGGAATCTAAATCTAGTATTTCTTTCTTTCAGATCTAACCAACTAAAAAAGAATCCTCTGTGAGATTGAGGAGTAGAGGTTGGAAATATTGAGCACAAGTATGATGTGTAGTATCCAGGTATGTTCTATTATTTAATGTTTATTCAGAAACACGAACAAATCTTCATTTAGCGGCTGCATTTCTTTTCTTAGACTTTATCTAGCCCATTGTCAGCATTTTCAGACATCTGATGGTTGGCATCATATTTAGTTACACATTTTAACCATTCTGTTTCCTTCATTCATGGTAATAAACAGCTAGCACATAAGAGGGAGGTGGATACAATACATATCCACTTGATACAGGATGATGGGGGGAAATACAGTAAAGCAACACATTTTGTAAAAGAGTAATTTAAAACTTTAATAAAGGCTAGCTGTCTGTGGCTAGCTTTGATTTATCTTGTTTTATTAATCAGAAGTTTATGATGAGTTGCCCTTTTACTCGTGATTTCCCATTGAAACTCTTTACTTCAACATTGAAAGGCTGCAAAAAAGACTTGCACACCCACTGTCTTAGTGTGATAAGCTTTAAAATATATATAGTGCCAGAATCTGGGTTGCCTTCACATGAATGCTCAAGGCAGGGAGTAGCACAAAGTCTATGTTCCACTGAGGAGTTCACTCACCGCTGGTGTCACCTAGTGGTTAGGTTGGGTCATGACAGGCCCTCTCCTTTTGGGGCACCCTTGTTGACAGTTGCTCTACCCCTGCAGTGGCCTGTTCCTTCCAGGACTTGGCCCTCAGGCCAGGTCACACATTTGCATCTTCCCCTTTCAGGGTATAAAAAGAATCCAGCAATGGGGTAGCCCTCCACGTTAGGCAAGTAGCTCTAGTATTCTCCTTGGGTCAGGGTCTCATGCTCCTGACCCTTCTGTCTTCAGGGCCTTCCCTCACCTAGATTTCCTGAACCAGGAGTAGACATCTGTCTACCCTTGAGGTGGGCAAATCTGGGCCCAGCCCCAGATTCCAATCCAGGGCCCAGTGGTAAGCAACTAAGACCTGGACCCCAAAGTACTATACGGTTGCTTCCTGGGTCATTTACTACCAGTCCCCCATCAAACTCAGTGTTGCAGTCTACACCAGTGAGGGGTTGTGTCACCACCTGTCCTCCAGATGTTAGTGCCTCACAAGGCTTTACTGTTGTAGCTCCCAACCTGGGCCACTCACAAACAGCCAAACAGCATGCAGGTCATGGCCTGAGTGTCTGTGTATAGTTACAGCCCTGGTCCAGCAACTCTGACTCCAACAGCCTGTCAGCAACACACGAGAAGCCTTGGCTATTACTTGCAGGGTGACTCCCAGGCCTGAATTTTATTCCCCACGCCACCCTCCTCACCCCTGCGCCCCCCCCTCCCACAACCAACCATGTGTTCTGCACTGTCCTGCCCTCTCCTGGACAATTCAGATATTAGAATTCAATTGCTCCCGTGAGGGGTGAATATACAACAGTTTTCTACTGTAACTGGAGTTACCAAACAGTTCAGTTTAAACATAATGCTGGATTAGTTTTGATTAAAAAAAATAAAACAAGTTCATTTTAACTACTGAGGGATTTTAAGTGAGTACAAGTATAAGGTATTAAAGTCCAAAATGATTATAAGGGAAAAAAAAGATACAACACTTTTTAGTAGCTAAAACTTAAACTAGACTTGGTTCAAGGCAAAATCCTTACTACATGTTCAAAGCAACATTGCTAACTATCTTCTCAGGTCAGGATGCCCCCCGAAAGTCAAAGGGCTGGTTCCTTTATCTTCTTAGGTGAAAGAGACTGCGAGAGAGATAAGGAAAGAAAGAGAGAATAGCTGGGGTGTTTTGCCCCTCAGTTTTATAGTCCAGTCACCCTTTGAAATGCATTTTCCTGAAGTTTGTCCCTAGCTAAAGTTCCTTCCCTCTCTGAGGACAGAGACATGCTATGAAAGAGGTTCCATACTGTTGTTTGCTAAAATGCAGATCAATCAGTTCCTGCCCTCTTTTGTTGCCACTAAACCAGTGATTGCCAGTCAACTTTGATGATTCCTGGCTAGAGATGTTAGCTTATCCTTTGTCTTTAAGGAACAGGTTTACCGGGCAAATCTAGGTAGGGGCTAAACACATTTCAGTCATATTTTCAGCTTATGTCCATAATGACTCTTAATATGCATTTTGTACATATATTATACAAGAATATTGATGATCAGTGTTGTTAGTTTTTTAAATGATACCTCACAACACAAAAGTTATTATAGTGTGTGCAGGGTGTGAATACAGGGGTGCATTTGGTCACACCCCTTTTTTCCCAACAGATAAAGGAAAATCCTTAAGTAACTGAATCCAAAGATCAAGTCTCAGACCTTTGGAGAGTTGCAAGTTCCTCCTATGTGGGCTTGACCAAGTCACTGTAGCGAGGTCTCAGACAGGAGGTGCTCCTGCAGTACTCCCTCCCAGGAGGTCAGAGTGTAGGTCCCTTCACCTCCACTGTCTCCCTGCCACTGAGTTGCTCTGCTCCCCTTTTAAGTTCCTCCTCCAGCCAGTGCATATTTTGTAGGTGTGGCAGGCTGAGGCCACCTGGGGCCAGAGCAGCTCTAACCACTTCCTTTTCAATGTGGGGTTTGTATACCCCATCACATCCTCCCTATGTCCCCATCATAGGGGCAATGCACAACTGAAGTCCATGGGTGAAACCCTGTCCCCGTTGAATCAATGGGAGTTTTACCACTTACTTCTGCAGAACTAGTATTTCACCCCATGAACTTTCTAGTGGGAAGGGACTTCATGTTATGTCTTGGGGTTGGAAGTCACTCCCAATGATGTGAAGTAGGTGAGCCATGGCTCTATCCCACCCCCTGCAAAGATGTGATCAACCTTGGAGCAAATGTTGAAAGTTTAAATTGTGCACCAGGGATACCAGGGTCTTTGTGCCTCCCTTTGGTATAGTACCTGCAAGAGCTATCTCTGTGGGGATGTAGATCAACTTCATCCTTATCCTACTCTTCAAGTGCCTTAGTGGCACAGTTTGGCCCATAATGTATATTTGATCAAACCTCCATTCAATTGTAAGGGGCTGTGATTTTGGGGTGCAATTTAGATCAGTGAGAGGATGTGTCACCACCTGGCTTGTAATTCTTGCTGCCTTAAATGATCTGATGCTGTGGCTCACAGTCCAGACACCAATAGCCAGCAGACAAGTAGAAGGGATTGAAGGTAGAACAGGTTACAAACCAAAAAATAACTGTGCTTTCTAATAGCTAAGGGATAATTTAACAAGCTACAGACTTTGCTCAAGTAATTTTCTTTGCTGATCGTTTGCTTTCTGGCCATGCCTGACTTTCTCTCAGTCAGGACCTTCCACAGAAGTACAAGGTGCTGGTTTTCTTTTCTTCCTAGGTGAAAGTTCTTTGCCTAACCAGATTTTTCACCCACATTCAGTTTTCAGAGACTTCAAGCCCCTAGGCTGAAGAGCCCATCTTTCTCAGCTTGCAAGAGCTCTAGCCGCTTGTGTCTTTCCAGTGATAGATGCCAAGATGGCTTCTTCTCTCTCCTTATATCTTCTCAAACTGACTGTTTTGCCCCCAGACTCAGAGAAGAGCAGCATGAGGCCATCTTATCTATTTACTTTCCATCCCCCCATGCTGATTCATATGTAAATGAGTCTTCCATTTTTTTTGGTCACACCGTGCTTCATTTCACTGGAGACAGGTAAATGGGTTTTCTCCAGAAAGGAAGGCAGTTGTTTTGCCCTTTGTTTGGTCATAGTCTTTAAAGCATAATATCAATTACTATTCATAATTCATAATGTTAATACATACATTTTATAATATATTAATCACCAGAGTGTCATTAGCTTTCATGTAAGACCTTCCTTGATACTTTTACTAACAAATTTATTTGGGCATAAGCTTTTGTGGGTTTATGCTCAGATAAATTTGTTAGTCTCTAAGGTGCCACAAGTACTCCTCGTTCTTTTTATAAGATAGTCATTTTGTATACAATCACTTGATTTAATTACTTATCATTTCAGGTTCAAACCCTTGTCTTTGAAGTCCAAAGGCAATCTCCCCCACTCACTAGGTTGATGACTTTGTTTACTTTTTATGTAAATATGCCTTCATTGTCTCTGTCTGAGGATCAGGCTGGTCAGACAAACAAATACACATTTCTTTGTCTAGGGCAGACACAGCTTATGCATTGTTTGCCAAACACATTTTAAGAACGTAATTCTAGCACATTCCATAATTTTTTGTACACAGCCTGTACATACATCATAAGAGAATATTAATGATCAGTGAGTTACTAGTTTTCAAATGACAGGTTTCAGAGGAACAGCCGTGTTAGTCTGTATTCGCAAAAAGAAAAGGAGGACTTGTGGCACCTTAGAGACTAACCAATTTATTTGAGCATGAGCTTTCGTGAGCTACAGCTCACTTCATCAGATGTTTACCGTGGAAACTGCAGCAGACTTTATATACACACAGAAATCATGAAACAATACCTCCTCCCACCCCACTGTCCTGCTGGTAATAGTTTATCTAAAGTGATCAACAGGTGGGCCATTTCCAGCACAAATCCAGGTTTTCTCACCCTCCACCCCCCCACACAAATTCACTCTCCTGCTGGTGCTAGCCCATCCAAAGTGACAACTCTTTACATAATCAAGTCGGGCTATTTCCTGCATAGATCAAGGTTTTCTCACATCCCCCCCACCCCCATACACACACAAACTCACTCTCCTGCTGGTAATAGCTCATCTAAACTGACCATTCTCCAGGTTTAAATCCAAGTTAAACCAGAACATCTGGGGGGGGGGGTAGGAAAAAACAAGAGGAAACAGGCTACCTTGCATAATGACTTAGCCACTCCCAGTCTCTATTTAAGCCTAAATTAATAGTATCCAATTTGCAAATGAATTCCAATTCAGCAGTTTCTCGCTGGAGTCTGGATTTGAAGTTTTTTTGTTTTAAGATAGCGACCTTCATGTCTGTGATTGCGTGACCAGAGAGATTGAAGTGTTCTCCGACTGGTTTATGAATGTTATAATTCTTGACATCTGATTTGTGTCCATTTATTCTTTTACGTAGAGACTGTCCAGTTTGACCAATGTACATGGCAGAGGGGCATTGCTGGCACATGATGGCATAGATCACATCTTTAGGGTATATATCATGACAAAAACTGGACATATGACAACCGTATCCACAAAGTGCCAGGCAGTGGAGAGTCAGGCCTAGAGAATCCTTTCCCCTAAGAACCATTAGCACACAGACACTTTCTTGTCCTAACTTTTATTTTCATTGGTTTTCTTACAATGATAAAGGTTTAGTAAGATAACTACTTACAGAGTACACATTGTGCCTAAATACACAGATTTTAAATAATTTCTTATGAACAAATGTCAAATTAATCTTCATTTCAACTAAGATCCAGAAAGAAACCGAAACAATGAAGAGAAATATGTGACCGTATTTTGCTCTGTGTTTTTCAGCCTGGCAGAGAGGGTGAGGCAAGGCTCCTATCTCATGCAACCAATCAGTATGAGCTGGGAGAAGCTCCTCCCTTCTAGTTGTGGAGGGAAGGGAAGGCTGGACTGCTGAGCACCCTGAAGATTAATTAAAGAGAAGTGGTGAACTGAAGGAGCATCTGGTAAAGGCACTACAGCTGATTAACCCCAAGCTCAGCTCTGGAGTTGAGAGCTGAGGGCTCTTGATTTAAGAAGGAACAGAGGATTGGAATTTCTAAACATTACCGATGACAATTTTCTAACTCAAAAAGTGCTGCAGATAAGGAGGAACTGATCACAGCACCTAAAATTAATGGAAGTTTAGGTACAAATGATTATGACTTGACTTACAAGGTGCAAGCAGAATAAAGTCCAGACCAGTAATATATATATATTACGAGAACGCTTCCTTCTACTACAGTTGCACAGTCATGGTACTAATAGCATGTTTGGCTCATTGGGCAAGGCATCTCCTTTGCCTCATAAGCCCCAGCATTTCTCCCTCTGGCACAGGAGGCCTGAAGAAAGTATGTATATATATATATATATATATATATTTGGTGCTTGTGTTCCTGGCAGACCAGGAGCCAGCTCATGACAAGGACTCTGTGTCTCAACTGAACACTGATAAATACATAGATGAAATCTGTCTGGCTCACCTGTGTGTTCATGTTGTTAAAACAGATGTAATGTTGATAAGAATGTGTTAGGACTTTAGGAAATGCTTGTAAACTGCTGCATGTATTATTCTCACTTATAATATCTATATCCCATGTTACAAGGTGTTTGTTCTGTAACTATAAATCACTGCTCAGGAGAGAAGCATTACCAAGCGTGAAATACTATTTTGCCACATAAGGTGTTCTCTTGCCCACCAAGAAGGATCATTGAAACCAAATGATCCATTGTGAAACATGAAATAACAAAGACTTTGCTAATTGCGTTCCTTCTCTCCTACACCATGAAGAAGAGACATGCACATGAACTCATCCCATCAGCTTGAACTCGGGGAGAAGGGAATAAAAATCACTAACAAAAAGACACTGTATCTCTATGCTGCCTGGACTTTAGAAGGGCAAGATTTCTTAGCCTGGGTTAGCCCTAAAGGGCATGTAGAGATTGCATATTACTGCAGCTTCTCTCACCATTTGGAACCTACGATTATAACTCATTTGCCTGAGTATGTTAACCTGCTTTAACCTTGTAAATAACTCTCAATTCTTTGTCTTGGCTACAATAATTGTCTTTGCTATAAGATCTAAAGTACAACTGACCGGGGGAAAGTGACCGGTACTTTTTAGATTCAGAGTAATCTGAATATTGTTATGATTTTTTGCAGAAGAGACCATCTATCACAAAGATGCTCACAAACCAGGAAGAATTAGTAGGGGAAGCAAACGTGGATGGGAACCTGGGAGGCAGTGACCATGAGATGGTCGAGTTCAGGATCCTGACACAAGGAAGAAAGGAAAGCAGCAGAATACGGACCCTGGACTTCAGAAAAGCAGACTTTGACTCCCTCAGGGAACTGATGGGCAAGATGCCCTGGGAAAATAACATGAGGGGGAAAGGAGTCCAGGAGAGCTGGCTGTATTTTAAAGAATCCTTATTGAGGTTACAGGGACAAACCATCCCAATGTGTAGAAAGAATAGTAAATATGGCAGGCAACCAGCTTGGCTTAACAGTGAAATCCTTGCTGATCTTAAACACAAAAAAGAAGCTTACAAGAAGTGGAAGATTGGACAAATGACCAGGGATGAGTATAAAAATATTGCTCGGGCATGCAGAAGTGAAATCAGGAAGGCCAAATCACACCTGGAGTTGCAGCTAGCAAGAGATGTTAAGAGTAACAAGAAGGGTTTCTTCAGGTATGTTAGCAACAAGAAGAAAGTCAAGGGAAGTGTGGGCCCCTTACTGAATGAGGGAGGCAACCTAGTGACAGAGGATGTGGAAAAAGCTAATGTACTCAATCCTTTTTTTGCCTCTGTCTTCACGAACAAGGTCAGCTCCCAGACTACTGCATTGGACAGTACAGCATGGGGAGGAGGTGACCAGCCCTCTGTGGAGAAAGAAGTGGTTCGGGACTATTTAGAAAAGCTGGACGAGCACAAGTCCATGGGGCCGGATGCATTGCATCCGAGAGTGCTAAAGGAGTTGGTGGATGTGATTGCAGAGCCATTGGCCATTATCTTTGAAAACTCATGGCGATCGGGAGAAGTCCCGGACGACTGGAAAAAGGCTAATGTAGTGCCCATCTTTAAAAAAGGGAAGAAGGAGGATCCTGGGAACTACAGGCCAGTCAGCCTCACCTCAGTCCCTGGAAAAATCATGGAGCAGGTCCTCAAGGAATCAATTCTGAAGCTCTTAGAGGAGAGGAAAGTGATCAGGAACAGTCAGCATGGATTCACCAAGGGCAAGTCATGCTGACTAATCTAATTGCCTTCTATGACGAGATAACTGGCTCTATGGATGAAGGGAAAACAGTGGACGTGTTGTTCCTTGACTTTAGCAAAGCTTTTGACACTGTCTCCCACAGTATTCTTGCCAGCAAGTTAAAGAAGTATGGGCTGGATGAATGGACTATAAGGTGGATAAAAAGCTGGCTAGATTGTAGGGCTCAACGGGTAGTGATCAATGGCTCCATGTCTAGTTGGCAGCCGGTATCAAGTGGAGTGCCCCAAGGGTTGGTCCTGGGGCTGGTTTTGTTCAATATCTTCATTAATGATCTGGAGGATGGTGTGGATTGCACCCTCAGCAAGTTTGCAGATGACAGTAAACTGGGAGGAGAGGTAGATACGCTGGAGGGTAGGGATAGGATACACAGGGACCTAGACAAAGTGGAGGATTGGGCCAAAAGAAATCTGATGAGGTTCAACAAGGACAAGTGCAGAGTCCTGCACTTAGGACGGAAGAATCCAATGCACCACTACAGACGAGGGACCGAATGGCTCGGCAGCAGTTCTGCAGAAAAGGACCTAGGGGTGATAGTGGACGAGAAGCTGGATATGAGTCAACAGTGTGCCCTTGTTGCCAAGAAGGTCAATGGCATTTTGGGATGTATAAGTAGGGGCATTGCCAGCAGGTCGAGGGACGTGATCGTTCCCCTCTATTCGACACTGGTGAGGCCTCATCTGGAGTACTATGTCCAGTTTTGGGCCCCACACTACAAGAAGGATGTGGAAAAATTGGACAGAGTCCAGCGGAGGGCAACAAAAATGATTAGGGGACTGGAACACATGACTTATGAGGAGAGGCTGAGGGAACTGGGGATGTTTAGTCTACGGAAGAGAAGAATGAGGGGGGATTTGATAGCTGCTTTCAACTACCTGAAAGGGGGTTCCCAAGAGGATGGATCTAGACTGTTCTCAGTGGTAGCAGATGACAGAACAAGGAGTAATGGTCTCAAGTTGCAGTGGGGAAGATTTAGGTTGGATATTAGGAAAAACTTTTTCACTAGGAGGGTGGTGAAACACTGGAATGCGTTGCCTAGGGAGGTGGTGGAATCTCCTTCCTTAGAAGTTTTTAAGGTCAGGCTTGACAAAGCCCTGGCTGGGATGATTTAATTGGGGATTGGTCCTGGTTTGAGCAGGGGGTTGGACTAGATGACCTCCTGAGGTCCCTTCCAACCCTGATATTCTATGATTGTATGAAAGGCAAGCTTGGCTAGTGGCAACATAGACCAGAGTAATTAAGGAGACTGCCTATGACTCCATGTTAAGCCTCTTATAATGCCTGAGTAATTTGCACTTGCTACTGATTGGTGCAATCTCAGTATAGAACTCATAGCCAATTTGGTGGGCTTCTGCTCTGGTTCATAACGGTCTGCCCTGAGGCTGGTTCCTGAGCCACTCCAGGCAGCTTGGCAGTACTTTAATAGGGCCAGCTTCACAAAGCTGGAAGCCATTGATCCAAACTGGCTGGAAGAACGAATTTAATCAGAGAAATGTGACTGATAATTGGGAATCATTTAAGAACACTTTACTAGATGCCTAAAAAGCCACAATACCACAGCTGAGGAAGAAGGCTATCCTGGTTAAAAAAGTGACCTGGGTTAGAGAGGAAGTAAAGGTAGCTGTTGTCATGGTCCAAGGGAGCAGCCACTCTCCAACCCTCCATCTGGCAGCCTGTTGATGCTTGCTCACCTGGGACCCATGAAATCCAGCTCCAGTTTGAGGTTCTTCCCCTGCAGTTCTATTGGTGGAGTCCTGGAAGAGGTGATTGGCCTCCTGGCCCTACTTAAGCCAGCAGCAGGAACAGGAAGCTGTCTGAACAAGTGGCACTCTGACCCGGTGTGACTTCTTGAATCTGATTCATAGTTCTGACCTCTGGATTGTCTCCTGACTCTGACTTCCTGACTCCTGTCTTGTGACTGTGGACTCTGACTCTGACTGCTAGCTCAGGCTGCCCATGACCTGGATGGATGTGACAGCTGCATATATAAACATTTTGATAATGGTATTGGTCCATTATTAGATTAAAATGGTAGAGTCAGCAATAAGAATGCAGAAAAGGCAGAAGTGTTCAATAAGTATTTGTAATCTATATTGGGGGGGGGGACAGATGATGTAGTCTCATCATTTGGTGATAACACTCTTTCCACTCCACTAATATCTCTGGAGAACATTAAACGGAAACAACTAGAATTTAGACATTTTTTAATCTGCAGGTCCAGTTAATTTAGGTCTAGGAGATTTAAAGCAGCTGACTGAGGAGCTCCCTGGTTCATTGATGTTGTTTTTCAACAAATTTTGGAGCACAGAGAAAGCTCCAGAAGACTTGAAGAAAGCTAATTTTTGCCGACTTTTAACATTTAAAAAAGGGTAAATGGCATGATCTGAGTAATTATAGGCCTGTCACCCTGACATTGATCCTAGGCAAGTAATGGAGTGGCTGATATGGGACATGATTAATCAAAAAATAAGCTTGGGTAATGTAATTAATGCAAATCAACATGAGTTTATGGAAGATAGATCCTGTCAAACTAACTGGATATCTTTTTTTTAAATGAGATTAGAAGTTTGGTTGATAAAGGTAATAGTGTTGACATACTTAGATTTCTCTAAGGCATTTGACTTGGTATCACAAAACATTTTGATTAAAAAAACTAAAATGATATAAAATTAACATGGAATACAATAAATGGATTAAAAACTGGCTAACTGATAGGTCTCAAAATGTAACTGTATCCAGTGTGGTCCTGCAGGGATTGGTTCTTCACCCTACATTATTTAACATTATTTTATCAATGATCTAGAAGAAAACATAAAATCATCGCTATAACATTTGCAGATGGCCCAAAAAGTGGGGGAGTGGTAAATAACAAAGAGGACAGGCCCCTGATTCTGATCAATATGTATCACTTGGTAAACTGGGTGTAAGCAAACGCTATTCATTTTAGAATAGGTAAATGTAAACATATGGGAACAATAGGTCATATTTACAGATGAGGAGTACTTGTGGCACCTTAGAGACTAACCAATTTATTTGAGCATAAGCTTTCGTGAGCTACAGCTCACTTCATCGGATGCATACTGTGGAAAGTGTAGAAGATCTTTTTATATACACACAAAGCATGTGTGTATACAAAAAGATCTTGTACACTTTCCACAGTATGCATCCGATGAAGTGAGCTGTAGCTCACGAAAGCTTATGCTCAAATAAATTGGTTAGTCTCTAAGGTGCCACAAGTACTCCTTTTCTTTTTGTGAATACAGACTAACACGGCTGTTACTCTGAAACCTGCCATTTACAGATGAAAGACTCTATCTTGGGAAACAGCAACTCTGAAAAAGATTTGGAGGTCATGGTGAATAGTCAACTAAAGATGAGCTCCTACAAATGCTGAAGTTAGAGAAATTCAGACTGGAATTAAAGTGTACATTTTTAACACTGAGAGTAATTAACCTTTGGAACAATTTACAAAGGGTTGTAGTGGATTCTCCATCACTGACAAATTATAAATCAAGATTGGATGTTTTTCTAAAAGATATGCTGTAGGAATTATGTGGGGGCCTGTGTTATACAGGAGGTCAGACTAGATGATCACAATGATCTTAGAATCTAGGATTCTGGGGAACAGAACAAGAAAAGCTGGAGAGACTCCTATTTAAGGGGAAAATTGATTGATTAACTCATTCCAAAAAAGAGAGCTGGGAACTCCTGCTTAAGGAAGGATTGAAAAGGAGTGAGTAAGGAACTGGGAATGGTCCCAGGAACAGAGACTGCTGACAGGTTCAGGAAAGAGTCTCCTCAAAAAAGGAGCTAGAAATGGGTATTGGGCTGCGCCTGAGATGTATGTCCCTGGTTGGATCTGAATAAGTGCCTGCTTATGCTTTTGGCTTTTAAAAATGAGACTTAGAAAGTGGGTACTCTTTGATAAAAAGAACTGTCTGGACCCCATTAGAAACATACTGCTCAATTGACATTTCCCTGTTTACAGTTACAATCGGAGACGAATAGTTAGCCAGTTTTTAATCCATATAATGCTTGAGTATGAGCTCTGCCTAAAAGACATAATCTAGTTCTATAGAGTGTTCTGTAGGGAGAGTGCCTAGTGGTGCCACTTGTTCTCCAGACTCCCATTTCTTTTCGGTGCTTGACTTCTCAGTGTTTGTTTTGTCATTGTCTTTAAGGGAGGCTTGGATTACATCAATAAAGAAAAACTATAGCATTAGAACAGCTTTCAGGAGCAATGAGTAGGGTGTGTGAAACATCGGCCTGGGCAATAAGATATATTGTATACTTGAGTCTGCATATTTTACTATGAAATCTCTTTACCAAATGTACAATAAATATTAATTTATTTGCATTGCATTTATGAATTTTAAAATCAACAAATACGTTTATATAATAATAAAGGTATTTATTATGTTAAAGTAACTTAAAAAAACAAACAACATTTTTTATTTCAAAAATGTCAAAACTGGACACTTTGAACATTTTGAAACCTTTTGCTCAGCTTCAATTTTGACAAACTGACATTTTCTAATGAAAAATTTGTTCTTGGAAAATTCTTGACCAGCTCTATTTGTGTGACCAGTCACAGTCCACAAATGTTAAATAGGGAAGAATCAACATTAAAACAAGCTGCAAATTCTGAAATTTATTCTCAAGCTATTTGGCAAATAGTTTAAAATAAAGCACAATTGGTAAAAATCTTATGGGGGCGGGAGGGTGATCTGGCAATAGGAGAGAGGCCATAAGGCACAACCAGCATACCTGTCACAGTGACAAAACCTCTTTCAGATCGTGATTGTGGGAGTTGTAATGGAGCACATGACTGAAAGATCATGTGATTGGGAATCATGTGACTGCTTGTGGTGACTATATAAGACAAAGCTCTTGGCTTAGTGAGAGAGAGAGAGACTAAGACTGGCACCGTCAAGATGTTGTGTAAGTCTTTCAGTGGTGGGCTAGGAAGAGGGCTTGGGAGAGCTGGGAAGTATTCAACCTGGGAGAGGCTGCAAGAAAGGGCAAAGCATGAGACAAGTCATGTAGGAAGTAGAGCAGGGGGGACAATGAAGCAGAACAGAGCAGCGTGGAATAGGCAACCACTGCATGTTTAGGGTCCCTGGGTTGAAACATGAAGAGTTCCCTTGCAGCCTCAAATAAAGGTAGTGGATATAATGTATGGATGGGGGCATTGGGTCATGGGAAAGGAACTAGTGAGTTTGAGAGGCTGGAGAGAACTGGCAAAGAACTCCTTAAAGGCCAGAGAAAACTGGAAGAACTGCTTCCTTAGTTGGACTCTGTCCCCAGAGAGGCTGTATTGGATAGAAGACTAAGACATCTTAATGCCCCAACCTCTCTCTCTCTGCGAACTGTGAACCTGATGAAAAACAGAGGTGCTAACCAGTAAAGCGAGGCATACTGGAGCACAGGAACAAGGTAAGCTGACCATAGCAGAGACTTATGTGAACATTCATTGCAAATAAGTTAATTCTCTCTAATTAGGTGTAGCGAATGCACACTGGAATATGACTGCATATAATAATTATGGCTAAAAGCAAAACTGCAGCCTTCTAGTTAGCAGAAGAGTGCAAAAACAGTTGTTTAGTCTTCCAGTACCTTTAGTATGGCACTGGTTTTGTATGGTATTTTCCCACGTGTTTCTGAGAACCTGAACAGATGACATGAAAGTTCCTAAAAGGTCTATTATCAGTATTCTTCCTTTTTGAAATCCAACTTTGTCTTTCTCTTTTGTGTCTGTAAGCTTTTTTATTAAAGGCATGTTCTTATAACTGGTTCCTTTTTCCCACTTATAACCACAGAGAGGACATTTTTCCCCCTTTGCTTTTAACTTTCTTCCAACCTATTAATGACAAAGCATCTCAATATTTTCTCACTAATATCATCAGATACTAAAATCTCTAAGAACACCAGAAATACTGACTCTTTAAAACCCCTGTTATTGGACTAAAAAGCTAAGTGAATGAGTGAAACAAATGTGGGATAATTCAACAAATAGTCATGAATTGCCCATTCAGTTTTGAATGATATTTATATATGAGGATACTAATACCCGAATTATATTCATGCCAGAGTTAAATAACAAATTCAATGAAACTAGAGAAGATAACTGAAAAGCAAACTGCAGCCAAACCAAACAAATATACCTTTCATTGTGCCTTTAAACTAACTGGAATTGGACCTCAGAGGAAAGCCAAAAGAAACAAATGTTAAAGGTGGGTAATCTCAAGTTAAAAATCACTGGAAAGATACTGAAGCCCAGATCCTCAGAGTTATTTAGGCACCTAACTCCCTTTGATTTCAATCTGAGTTAGGTGCCTAAATACCTTTGAAGATCTGGAACTGGACATTTTGAGCTAGGAACTCAAGAGCAAGAGTTTTCCAACTAACATTATTTCACTGCAGTAGTTGCAAGGAAAGCTTGGGTGTCAAATAACAAGGTCTCAAACTATTCAAAGCTTTAAAAGATATTACCAACACCTTTCTCCAGGAAATTAATGCAAAAACACTTATACAGTCTCAGCAGCTTGCTATTTCCAAAAGCCAAGCAGCTATATTCTGCATCAGGTGTAGATTGTGCAGGAATTTAAAGGGTAGCTGTAACTAATGTGACTTGCAGTAGTCTAGCCAGGAATGACTGCAGCCTCTTGACCTGCTGTACAGTAAATAGTGGAGGGTATTATAGACTAACGCAGAGAATTGTGGCGCACTCATGTATCCAAAGTGCCTGTCTTGCTAGGGGTGCTACGCAAATAATAAAGAACAGAATCCCAAATCAACAAGCAATGAACGGTGACTCCAAATCAGACATATTCATTAGAAATAGCACTTTTAAAAATGTCTCTCATTGCTGGGCTGTGGTTGCTGGAAAAGCTGGGTGAAATGTTTTGGGTAAATAGTTCATTTGCCAAAAAACATAGTTTTAGGGAGACTGAAACTACTTGCAAATTCAACACTAATTTGCCAAATTTTAGGGGGAAAAATCTTTTGGGTTAAATTCACAAGGGGGCTTAGGGTCCATTGACACAACTGTGGAGATGGAACAGGGATTAGAAGCCACATAAGACGGCTAGCCATCAAGATGGTCAATTTCTGTCTCTATGTCCAATGACTATTTATGCAAAGTGGAACGGCTTTAAGAGGAGAGACTGAGAAAGACCCAACCTGGAATATCCTACAATCTAACAGCTAGGTGTATTCTCTTGTGATGTGGCAGACTCCAGTTCAACTCCTGGCTCTGAATCAAGCAGATCAGCGACTTGAATTCGGGGCAGCCCAGATGAGTGCTATAACCATGCAACTATAGGGGGCCGGGAGGGCATCACTACCTACTCCACTCCTGCATTTCTGTGAATGATATTTTAAAATTTCCTTTCATTTTATTAAAAAGACTGTTAAAATTGCCGGAAATAAAAACAGAAGTCTCACTTCAATTTAAAGAAACTGTTTTCATTTTTGTTTCATCAGCAAACCAAATTCATTTCTGGTCCACCCAAAATGAATTCCTTTTAGATTCTTTATTTTTTTTTTTAATTTGACCAGTGATCCAAAAAACTGATTTGCACAGTTCTTGTTGCTGGCCTGCTCAGAGAAGTCATGCTGCTGGCTGTTACTTCAGGGCCCTCTCCTAGAACATGCCTGCATGCGCTCATCTATCCTGAACTCCTTCTTACAATGGGATCTAAATTCTGTATGTGGAGGAGGGGGAAAAAAAAACCTCTGTGATCTAACTGATTAGGAAGGGATATATTTAGTCCTTGGTTTTCTAATTTTCTCCAATTTGTCAAGGTCATTTTGAATTCTAAACCTATCCTCCAGACAGCAACATTTTCCCAGCTTGGTTTCATCCACAAACTTTATAAGCATACTTTCCATTCCATTATCCAAGTCATTAATGAAAATATTGCATGGTATTGGAACCAGGACAGATTCCTCTAGGACCCCACTAGATACATCCCCTGTCCCAGTTTGATCATGAACCATTGATAATTAGTCTTTGAGAACAGTCTTTCAACCAGTTTTGCACTCATCTTATGGTAATTTCATCTAGACCACATTTCCTTAGTTTAAGAACATAAGAACGGCCATACTGGGTCAGACCAAAGGTCCATCTATCCCAATATCCTGTCTTCCAACAGTGGCCAATGCCAGGTGCCCCAGAGGGAATGGACAGAGAATTACGAAAATGTCATGTTTATGACAATGTCATGTCAAAAGTCTTACTAAAATCAAGATATACCATGTCTACAGCTTCCCACCCCATCCCCCACTACTAAGCCAGTAACCCTGTCCAATAAGGAAATTAAGTTGGCTCGGGATGACTTGTTCTTGACAAATCCATGGTGGCTATTTCTTATAACCCTATTATCCTCTAGGTACTTACAAACTGACTGTAATAATTTGTTCCAATATATTTCCAGGTATCAAATTTAGGCTTACTCTTCTATAATTCCTCAGGTCCTCTTTCTCCCTGCCCTTTTTAAAGATAGTACCCATCTTTAGTATAGGTGTACGGGTATGATTTTTTTTATCATCTTTCTGAGTGGGGTAGTGTCCTTGCTTGTGCAGTTTTAGAGCCTTCTCCTCAATCCCCTTTGATGAAAAATTATATATATATATATGCAACAAATCACATACCTAACACACTCATATCTTTAGATGCTTTTGCCTTCCAACATATATTACTTCTGTCTTATCTGAGTTGAGTCAGTCTGTTTGCTATTATGAAGTTCTCAAAGAGTGGTGTCAAACTAAGATTTAAATTAAGAATATCTCTGGAATAGTCACAAATGATTTTAAATTGTTTCCTTTATGGATTCCATTATGTGAACATGCTTGAAAACTGAATAAAATTTCATCCTATGTCTCAAATATAAAGACAGAGATGAGAGGAAATTGAACGTAGCACGTAAATCTATAGCTAACAACTATCAGTTTAATAATTGTAGGGCATAGAGAATGGGCTACTTTCCCTGTTCCTTGACCTGTGTGAGAATATGACTTGTCCAGTTTCCATCTAAGAGAATCTTAATATGATTAGTAAAGTGTCTGTCTGTCTGTCTTTCTCTAATCTATCTTCTCTCATCTCAATGCTGTGTGACTCTTGACATTAGCAGTTATTTTGTATGGAATTTGATTTCTTCTTGTGGCTTTTCCAGCTTATATAAACTGTATAGAGCTAAACATAAAAATGCTGATAACAAAGAGAATGTGCTGAGCTTCCCCACACTTCCTTTTTGGCTAGTTCATAGGAACTTAACTTGCCACAAACAATTTTACTACTTTTACCGCTCAGTGAATGTTACATTTCTTCCACTTCCCTCTATCAGTCTCTTGGCAGGCAATTTCTTTAGGACAGGGATAATACCTCTTTTTATCCCTGGCATGAGTCAGAGTAAGATACTACCTGGTGTGGGTACAGGTGGCAGAAATTGGCAATAACAGGACACCTCTCTTTCTATGCTAGTACACCATTTTTGATCAGTAGAGATACTCAAGGTCATATCCTCTGCCTCGAAGGCAGAAGGGCTTTCCTGATGAGGGATCCTTCAGTCTGGAACACACTGTACATCCATAGTGCAGAGACTGGTTTGGAGACTTATAGGTTTTCCTTCTCCCCACCTGGTCAGGACAGTTGAGTGGATAGGCATGTGGGGTGAGAGAATCAGAGATTAGAAATAGAGGAGGGTTTTAACTTTTACTTTTGAAGATTAGTGTATAGATGAATCATGTTAATACTGTGTTTTTAATGTACTAGGCACAGTCGGAATGGGGTGGTGTCATGCCATGCCAGCAGAAAGTCTAGGAATTACTGATCAGGGCATGTTGACACTTACAGTGCTTCAGCGGCATAGCGGCACCACTATAGTACTTAATGAAGATGCTACCTAAGCCAACAGGAGAGCTTTTTCTGTCTACATAGGTACTCCACCTCCTGAGAGATGGTAGCTGTGTTGATGGAAGAATCCCTACTGTTGGCATAGCACTGTTTACGCCAGGGGTTAGGTTGGTATAACTATGTAGCTCAGGGGTGTGGTATGAAGGTTTACTAGTCACTTTTTAAACTGAAATTGCATTAATTCATAAAATCTAATAGGGGTGTATACAGATTCTCTGATGCAGACTATTGAAGAGCTACAAATGGATATGCTAAGCAAAAATGAGAAGGTATAATGATATTTAGGAACCATGATATTCAAGAATGGTGATCCCTCTGAATATTGACCAGAAATGTTGTGAACACCAACTCCGGACCCTCTACTATAACTGGCCTGTTGCAAGCCATTGAATATCAGGGAAATCCTGCTCTCCTGTTAATGCGTATAAATTTTGTTTCCAAAATGGTCAGGAAGTTTAATAAAGGTGAATTGTTTATTATAATAAGACAAAAATACACTTCACTTGTCATTTGGTTGGAAATTTCATTAGGAAGAAACAGAGGAATACACTTAGAGAGCCAACTTGAATTATTCTTGATCATCAAAACAAGGTGAAACTTGCCAGAAAAGGGTGGAGCTGAAGCCCTCACTTGCTCATCATCCTCATCCTTATCAAACAATCAACCAACCCATGTTGTCAGAGTGCACTGGAGGAGATGAGATGATAGTTGTTTAGCTTCTGGCCAAACACTTGAATTTATGGCCCTTCAGATACATCTTAATGCCACAAAAATGGTAGGTTGCAGTTAGTCACTAGATTTGCACGATTTCAGGTTCTGTTGCAACACCATTCTAAACGTAGTGAACTTTAGTTTGTTCTGTCTTTGTACAACACCTAGTGAAATGGGGTTCTGGTCCTTGAGTAGGACTCTTGCATGCTATGATAATACAATTTTAAGCCATAAATCTAGGATAACAATCTGGGGAGGAGATGCATGTTCAGTACAACTACTAGCTGTTAAAACCAAACTTAATTTTATAGATTATTTTAAGGCAAGGATTTTTCCATCAAGAGAACTCAATGGTCTTGAACTAATGGACATAGTCTTGAATCAATTGGGTAACCGAGGCGTGTCTATTGAGAGTTTACAAGATAGGACTGTGATAACATTATGAATACAGAAGTGAAATTCTTGGGAGTACAAGAGGTGTTTCATCTTATTGTTTCAAGCGATGTGCACATATCCAATTTGGTCCTTAATGATGCTGTAATGTTATTACAAGAAGCTGTAACTCTTGCTGGTGAGTGTAGTTTTTGCTATCCTGAAAGACCTTGTGACTTCGGCAGTGAAACCACTGGCTTGATAATACACATTGCCATTTGTATGCCTAAACTAGGCACACAAATAGCCAATGCAACTATATGCTACTAAATGTATGCATTTAACTTTGAAAACCTGACCCTAGATAGTCATGTCTACCTCATTATATCTCGTCTAGAACTGTATCTTGATCTTCCTTTATAGCATTTTTTTTAAGTTAGCATCACCAAACTACCAGTTAATTTATACAGAATTTGATTTACTGTGAAGCCATTATTATATTAATGTTTCCTATATTGTGCTTTGGCTTTGTGAAGAATGCTCTGCTAGTATCTATATATTTTTCTCTGGCTCTTATGACAATGCCAGCAGAATGGCTCACCTACATAAACGAATGGCTTCCTACCACTTATGTGAGATAAGGAAGTATTATCTATCTTAGAGATGGGGAATTGAGGCACAAAAAGTGATGGAGCAAGACTGAGCTTCTATGCTTGCTCTTGTTCAAAGAGCATAGTGATGACATAGCAAGGGACCCCAAGAAGGGATTGTGATGCAGAATCTCGCTTGCTCCTGCAGGAGAAGTAATTTGCAACACCCCCTTACATGGTGTAGTTTATTTCCATCCCAGTGCCTGTTTCTGACCTGATTAGGGAGCAGAGGAAGAGCCATGGCTCCCTCCCTGCCTACTTACTCACAGAAGGGTAGAGTGGGAGTATTCCCTACACTATCGTCCCTAGGCCCAGACAGAAGATGGCTACAGGGTACAGGTATTTTACTCGACCCTGTTCCCTACACCGCTACGTTGACAATTGTTGTGTGAGTTAACCTTAAGGAACCAAATCCTATAGGAATCGTTGGTTAAGGTTCTGCAGTAGTACTCTATTCATGACTCTTCCGCATTCTTTTCCTTTATATATAATCCTTTTTGAATGAACTGTGTGTCAAAGAAACTAAGTCAGGACACATTAAATTTTAGTTACTTTTATTGATTTCTTTAATTGACAATATACAAAGAGAATCTAACAAACAGACACAAATCAAATAGACAATAGAAATTAATGTAACATGCAGAAATCGTTAGGCACGAGTATATGAAATTGTACAACTTCTTAATGGAGTCTGAAAGATACTGATTATAAAAGAGTAACGACCCTACCCAAATACATCTAAAGTACAAAATATATTAAAATAAAAATTAATGGAAATCAAATCCAATCCAATCTACAGTAGCTATTATGAGAAACTATTTATGAAATGTATTTTTCTAGGAACTGTAAATTAATCTAATAAATAATCATTTATATGAATAAAGGAAAGTTTATAATGACTTGTGGTATAACCAGTGTTTTCATTTATCACATAGACCCTTTATGTATGTTCTTGGAAATGTCCCTGAACCAGGTGGGTGATGAAAGATACACAGGCCCCCAGAATACTCTAGAAAATACACACCAATAGGCAAGCAGAGTGTTTCAATAAGCGGAAGCAGGTAGGTAAGGGTCCAACCCAGGAGAGCATGCCATGACTATATTAAACTGTGTGTAAGGGGATATAGTTGTTGCCAAACCACCGCTTATCAGCGAAGGTGGCACCAGCAGCAATCTGCAACCAAATCTCTGGACCCAGTGTAGCTGCTCAAAATCTTCCAAATTCCCCTCTCCCAAAAACACCCCTCAAATTTCAAAATGCTTGCACAACTCTTTTCAAGATTTTGGCCAGCTTTAGAGGTGAGAGGGTCGTTTCCCCTCCTCCCCGCCCCCAAATCTGGACATTTCAGAACAATTTTGGTAATTAGAACTGGTAGAAAATGCTGCAGTGTAGGATAGCATGGCGTAAGACAGCTGATAGCAAAGAAAGGCCATGTAGACAAAAAAGAAAACAGTCAAAAAAGAAACAAACATGTCAAAGAAACATAGTAGAAGGAGATCAGAGGAGACCGCTGCATCACCATGAAGTTGTCCTATTAATAATATGATGCAGGATTTTCAGGTTCAAAGTCTATCACCACTCTGGCACACATCAAGCTGATATTTGGCATGGAATTCCTGTTTTCTGAGTCTCTACTGCACCATCTGAATGTTGGTACAGATAGCTGGAACTGTCTATACTTGGTATTACATGATCCAAAGTTGCCCTCCATAAACAGCTCTTGGTGAGCCACAATGGATCCATTAAGACATCTTCTGCTGTCTTGTCCCACACCTGTTCTCTCTACATCAGTTGCCAAATATGTATACAGACTCTCTAGGAGCCTGGCTAACATCATGGAGATAGGGATGTGCATAGAAAGGAGCGTGGGGTACTTTACTTGGAACATTCACTGGGGTACATCATAATGAGCATTCTCCTGGGGGACAGTGGAATGCAGCCCATATTTATTACATGATATCAGTTCCACATACACCACAAAGATGTGATAAACTTATTTATTCACCTTTGACTGCTCCCTGTCTATTGTTCTCTCAAGACTTAATGTTCTAAGCCACTGAGCACCATCAACTATTCATTTTTTAAAATCAGATTACCACAGAAATGTTTCCTCCTCCCAAAGGAGAACTAGTGCACTTTATCCGCTGCCCCCACCCCAATTCACATGCCCAATGCCCAGTAAGAGTAATTTCTGAGCCAATAATATGTTGTCTACACACACAAAAATCATGTAGCTTCAAAGTCTAATGTTCTATAGTCCCTACAAAGCCTAAGTCATAAACATATGAGAAAGATCCCCTGGATTGATCATGTCATCAACAATTAGATGTCTCAGCCCATACCTGCACAGTCTAAATTATATTCTAAACTAAATGTTGTGGAGCATCATGCTTGCTCTAACATCTTTAGAGGAGTTTGTGCATAATTCTTAGCACCCTTCTAATGTTTAGGAGTGAAGTATCACCAAATGTTCTCAAAAAAATTAAAATAGTAGTTCTGGGCACAGGACAACTTAACCAGAAGGACCCAGAAACATCAGGAATAGGGTCTGAGAGTTATTAGATATGCTCAGTAGCTCTTTCTGAGGCTGCGGAGGAAATTTTCATTGACATCCTCCCTCCCCCCCCGTCACGCTCTGAGAGCTGAGCCAATCACAGCATAAAGGGGGAAAAGGTTACAAATATAGGCGTTAAAGACAGCCCTATTGACTCAGTGGCTGATTGATGCAAGCCAATAGATGTGTGTCCCCGGAGAGGGCTGGGTCACAATCCTTGTACCTCTTTAGATACAGGTTAGTGCTATTCTAGATTTATTTGCTAGGGAAGCCCTCCATTAGGACCAGGGCCAAGATAAAGAAGGAAATGTTTTTTTCATATGTGCGAAAGTCTAGAAAATGTTATGTTGAAACCTTGTATTTGAATGTTTGTAACAGAAACAATAAGGAGAGAAGTCTGCATAAGGAACACCAGTAGATTTACTGTTTAATAGCTTTTGTTTAGAAGTTGTTCTCAGGATAAAATATTGTTAAGAATTTTTGGATTTGCATTTACAATGTGTTTTGTGTGCATTAAATCTTAGTAAAACAAAGAAAGTGGGTGGTGCTCTCTCTTTGAAATTGGTTGGGAACTATTAACATCCATTTACCAGGGATTTACATGCAATCAGTGGTTATAGAACACTTTTAATAGTGGGGAGCTGAAAGGCAGCCCCCTTACCTCTGTCCATCCCGTTTCCCACCCGAGCTGGGGCTGGGAGCACGGCAGAGGTGAAAGTAAGCCGGTACGCCCCGGTACGGTGTACTGGTAAGAGCCGGTGTGCCGTACCAGGACCAGCTTTCCGAGAGGGCAATTTAAAGACCTGGGGTAGTGGCGGCGGGTCTGCGGCGGGGATTTAAAGGACCCCGGAGCTCCAGCTGCTGCTATCCCCCCCGCCCCCCAGGGCCCTTTAAATCCCCTCCGGAGCCCCGCCGCCGCTACCCCAGGGCTTTGGCAGCAGGGCTCAGGCGGGGATTTAAAGGGCCCCAGGAGGGTAGAGGGGGCTGGAGCTCCAGGGCCCTTTAAATCTCAGCCTGAGCCCTGCTGCCCGAGCCCTGGGGTAGCGGCGGCAGGGCTCTGGAGGGGATTTAAAGGGCCGGGGCGGTAGCAGTGGCTCGAGCCCCGGGGTCCTTTAAATCCTCACTAGAGCCCGGCCACCGCTACCGCAGGGCTCGGGCAGCAGGGCTCAGGCGGGGATCTGAAGGGTTTGGGGCTCCGGCAGCTGCTACCACAGCGGAGCCTCAGACCTTTTAAAGCTCTGCCAGAGCCCAGAGCCCTGGGGTTGCGATGGCAGCTGGGAGCCCGCAGGGGTCCTCAGTGATTTAAAAGGGCCCAGGGCTCCGCTGCGGTAGCAGCAGCTGGAGCCCTGAGCCTTTTAAATCGCGCCCGAGCCCTGGGGCTCCCAGCCGCCTCTGCAGCTGGTAGCTCATGGGTGATTTAAAGGGCCCTGGGCTCCCAGCCGCCACTACCGCAGCTGGACCCCTGGCCCTTTAAATTAAGATTTAAAGGGCCCCGGGATTTAAGGCCCTCTGCTTCTGGTTGAGGCCACTCCCCCTGCTCAGGACTCCAGCATACCAGTAAGTCCTCTAACTTACTTTCACCCCGGAGCAGGGGACCTGGACAGGGGCAAGGGGGCCAAGGCTCGGGCCACAGCTGGGGCAGGCATTCATCCAACAGCTGGAACCTTGGGCATGGAGCCGGCAGCAGAGCCCCGGGCATGGGGCCGGCAGCCAGGACATATTTCCATTGGATGTATTCCTGGAGGTTTCATCACATGATATAATCTTTAATTAAAGATTCATCTTTAATTAAAGATTCATCTTTAATTTCTGGAGACTCCAGGACAACCCTGAAGGGTTGGCAACCCTAAGCAGAACCCCAGGCATGTTGTTGCAGCCTGAACCCTGGGCACGGGGCTGGCAGCAGAGCCTGGAGTGGCGGGGAGGGGGCGGGAGAGGTGGCAGCAGGGACCCCAGGCACAGGCTGGGAGCTGGGACCCCAGGCGTGGGCCTGCAGCAGAGCCCTGCATAAAAAATGTGTATCCCTAGTTCCCATGCCTATGCATGCAATAACCTGAATGTTCACAGTTAAATTATCCCTCTGTGCTAGAAAGAACTTCTATTAGTTAATTTTAAATCTTCCATTCTCCCTGAACCATACCAAAGGGAAAGCTATACCTACCAGGCAGTGAGAAGACACTTGTCCCTAGTCAACTTCAACAAATAACCACACACATAGGAAAATTGCTTTTTGTAAATCACTGACATGTGGGAAAGTGATTAATTTAGAAATAGAGTGTAATTAGATATGCCTAATTTAAATATGTGCCTGTTCTCTTTCCAGAACAAGTGCATTATATAGCTGAGTATAAAAGTATAAATGAAGGTGGCGGGGGGGGGGGGGGAGGGAGGGAAGTGCTCATCTGTCTCTGTCTTTGGTTTTTATTTCGGAGGTGCTTAACTCTGTGGTGAAATAGCCCTTCTAGAAATATGTCCAGTTTCTAAGACTGTTTCCACAGGTTGTCTAACATCTAATTGCAGGGCATGTAGTGTTGCTCTTGCACTGTCTCATAAGGGAGTTTAGTGCCAGTCTAAGCTGACCTTCTTATTTCTATTTGTCAATAACTTGCCAATAGCTTAGCATGCTCTGCTTAATGAGTATCCTTACAGAGAAGTTTGAGGAAAGCTAAGTTGCCAGATGGCCAGTTAACTTCAAAGCTGTCTCTGTCTGACTGAGGCCAAGAACTCGCAAAACAAAGGGCAGGATTGTCCCCACTGAATACACAAGCAGATGCAGGACAAGCAAAACAGAAGTCCTTTCCAAAAGAAGAACACTAAGGTCAGATACGAGAAAAACTGACACTAGAACAATTAGTGCACAAAACAATGGGGCCATTTGTGGTGGCTTTGTCAGATATGATAGAAGTGTCAGTTTCCATCTCCTGACCTACATGAGTCCTGTGCTAACAATAGATGTTACTGAAATTTTTGTTATCTGGGAATTGGTTGAGGTTATTTCTTGGTTTTTATCACTGATTGGAATATATACCATATCCTGGGCAACAATGTATACAAACAGGAAATTCGAGCAAACTGTTAGGGCACTAAATTTGGGTACCATTGTTAAATTTGCATTCTAGAACTGAAAATTTGATTCACTGGGGACTGCATCAGTTTAATACCGTAAGAGCAAATTAACCCACAGCAGTTCACAACCTAGAATTTAGATAGTTCAGTGTACTTTACATGCTAAATGAGGGGTTCACAAAAATCTTGCCAGTTCTTCAGTATCTAGCTAAACAAGCACAGATAGAATAATAGAAATGTAGGGATGGGAGATACCTTGCACTGAGGCAGGACCAAGTATACTCTGACAGATGTTTGTCTAACCTGTTCTTAAAAACCTCCAATTATGGGGATTCCACAGCCTCTCCTGAATCTATTGCAGTACTTAACTAGCCCAGTTATAAAGTTTTCCAAATATCGAACCTAAATCTCTTTTGCTGCAGATTAAGCCGATCACTTCTTGTCCTACTTTCAGGGGACATGGAGAACAATTGGTCACTGTCTTCTTTAAAAATCCTTCATATATTTGAAGACTGTTATCAGGTCCCCCATCAGTCTTCTTTTCTTAAGACTAAAGATGTCCAGTTTCTTTAACCTTTCCTCAAAGATCAAGTTTTCTAAAGCTTTCATCATTTTTGTTGTTCCCCTCTGGACTCTCTTCAATGTGTCCACATCTTACATAAAGTGTGGCACCCAGAACTGGACACTGTATTCCCAGCTGGGCCTCATCAGTGCTGAGTGGAGTAGGATAATTACCTCCTGTGTCTTAGGCATGACTCAGATGAATTTATATCCATAAGGTATCTTAAAGGATATACGCTTATTTATTTTAGATTTAAATAGGTGTTTCCAAAGCACTAATCCCCATAGTATCCAAGTGCTTCACCAAAACTGATGAATTTAGATGATCTCTGAAAGAGGTGTTGGAGAAAATATTATCCCTATTCTACAGACAAAGGCTGAAATCTTCACCCCTTGCTCTGACCCTGTACACGCAGGTGAAACAGTGGAACACATTAAGTAGCTCTAAAATCCTTGGTTCCCACCAAAGGAGGATTCCCCATTGCAGACATGGTGGAAGTCAGCTGTAAGAATGCCCTTTGGAGCGGTCCTCTTTAACCATGCTGGTTGTAGAGCCGGTGGCGAGAGAGGTGAGACCAAAGCATAAAATGCTTTGAAGAGTCAAGGCAGTGCTGGAGCACATAGGTAGCTAGGGAGCCTGAGGTAACTTAGGCTCCTGAAAGTGCCTAAGCCTTAGCTATGCCGCCAAAACTTTGTAGTGTAGATATTGTCAGCTAAGAGCATCAAGAATCACAGCCCCTAACCAACACAGCTGTGGTAGCAAAACCCTCAGTGCAGATGCAACTGTGCCAGCAGAAGAGAGCTTCTAACAGCATAGCTAATGTTGTTCAGAGAGGTGGATTACCTGTTCCAGCAGAAAAACTCTTATTGGCACACACTGTGTCTATACTAGAGGGCTCTGCTGATATAGCAAAATCAAATTTATTAATAGCGACTTAGCCTTAGGTCACTGTACAAAAATCAAAGTAAAACTACATTTAAATTATAAAATGTTACAATACTTATGTCCTTTTTAATTTTTATTCATACAGTATTAAACTGTATATGATCGCTACACAACTTGTCTTTTTCTTGTTTTAGCGGTTGCCCATGCAAATAGAGCAACCACTCAGATCAGATACATTGTCAGTTTCTAACAAATATTCTATTTTGGAGAGGTCATAGGAAACGGCATCTGGGACAAAAACACAGAAAGCCATTTTAACCTCAAGTGGCAATACAGATTACAATGTAATAAATAAAGTGGTAGGTCTGCCCTAAGATGCCTGGCCAGAGGTGGTTACATTTCTCAATGTCAGTATATAGCCTTCGAAGTAAACCATCTGCATGGATTGAAAACAGAGAGCTGTAAAGGCCCTCTTGCCATGTTATTACAAAAACTATCTAAATATCTGGCATGCTTATGAGTCTTTTTAACAAGGGGAAACCAAGGTGTCATATTTGAAATAGAAACAACTGCCCAATTCAGTTGCTTATTAATATCCTCTATTCTCAGCTTGATTATCGATTTCATATTTTAAAATTTTAATAATTTCCGATTCTGAGAAACCTATAAAATGCAGAGTTCTGAATATACTCTAACCAAGGAAATTTACATGAAAAAGTCCTACTGAGCTATTTTTCTAAGTACAAGTTTGGCAAACGCCGCCAGTGCATACTATCACTATGAAGCCAAAAATTAATATTATTATATTGCACTTCGACAGAATGGAGATCATACCTGTTTTGACTCTAAAAGCAGTTAGCATATTATGTGGGAGGCCAAAAATCTTCCTAAGAAATTTGTTTTGAATCACTTCCAGTCCCATGGGATCATTACATCTTCATAATTCTGCGCTGTACAAAATCTGAGTGCATACCTTGGTCTCAAACACTCAAAGGGCTGGTGCAATTAAGTAGCCTCCCATGAGTCCAGGTAAAATGTAATACAGCTTGCATTTAATTTTATTACCTAAATATTATTATCCCACAAACCATTTTGTGTGAACCAGATACTCAGGTAGGGGAAAGAGCGAACTTGTTCAATATCTTGCCCATTGATGTCTCTGACTAAAGACAATTACATTAATTTTTGAATAATTTATCAAGAGGCCTTCCTGTTGACAGTATAAACTGAATTCATTAATAAACATTTCAGTCCCAATAATGTTTGTGATAGTAAAACCGTATCATCTGCACATAAGAAGACAGACGTGGTGATTCATAATTTTAGGGCAAAAATTGTAATGCTAAAACCACATTACTGACATAAAAGGGAGAAGGTTAAAAGGGCATCCCTATTGAATCCCCTTTGTAATTAGGCTGGAATCAGTTAATTTATCTTCTAGACCTATCCTAATCTTAGCTACTGTTTGTCTGTGAAGAGCTCTTAAAAAAAAAAAGTAACCAAGGATCAAAAGCCAATTTTAGATAAATAAAAGCTGCTTACTTTTTTATTGCCCAATCCTCTAATCTCCCCAAAAGCTATCTAGTGTAACATTTTAAAGCAACATTCAATAAACTAATTGGGGAGTAATTCCTCAGGTCTTTTCCAACCCCCTTTTCTGATAAAGTGGAATGATAATACTGGTAGCCCAATCTGAGGAGGAAATCCTGGTATTATTTATATTAGAGAAAAATTTACCCAAAACAATTCCCCAGTCAGTATTCTCCTTAAATACTTCCACAGGGATAAAATCCTCCCCGTGTGCTTTATTATAACATTGTTAATTACAAATTTAACTTCCTCACTGGATACTGCAGACCAAGCTGGAAGGAAATGGAGAATAGAGGCTTCCAGATCCCCTAGTGCCTAAAACTTAATACATACCCTATCATTCTAAAGTACAGAAAAATATTTCTCCCATATCTGCCTGAGGGTCAGAGCTTCAATATTACTCCTGATCTTCTTGGAACCCATTGCTACCAATTTCCACAAATGTGCAGAATTTTTCATTTTGGCAGCAAATTCCAATTCCTTCCAATTTTTTTCCTTTCGGCAATTTTTATAAAGCTTTCTAAAATTAACTAGTTTTTGGATGGAATCCTGTGAGCTATCTTTCTTGACATCCCTTGCCATAGTCACCACGGAGCAGCAACCTTTGGCACGCAGCCCATAAGGGAAATCCACTGGTGGGCCGGGACAGTTAGTTTACCTGCAGTGACCAATTGCAGCTCCCACTGGCTGTGGTTCACTGTTCCAGGCCAACGGGGGCTGCAGAAAGCGGCAGCCAGCACATCCCTCGGCCCATGCATGATCAATTTCTTTAGAGTCTTTACGTTCTTGCTGTGTTTGCCATAATGCCCATCTCTCCTCACCCCCCACCCCCAGCAAGACCTTGAAATCAAAGAAAGATTCTTTGATTTCGGAAATGTCTGTAAACATTTTACCAACTAGGGCCAGTGCCAGATAAAGAAAACATAGAAAAGTTTATATTTGATTCTGTAGATACATTTGAAAAGTCTGACAATCTTGAAGCAGGTTTCTAAGGAGAGTTCAAATGTCCATTCAAATCATTATCCTGGGAAAACTGACCTAGCCCTGGTTCCTGTAGAGCAACCTCGGAGTCAGTGTTTGTAGAACAGTTGGGACAAAATCCTGAAGGACTCAGACCAGAAGTAGGATGATCATCAAATTGCGTTTCCAGAGAAGATCATGTCTGACCCACCACAAATCTATTCTCTTCACTAGGAAGGGGACATTATGAAATCCGTAATTTTAGATTGAGCAAGGGAACAAATTAAGGAGCACTTGTGGTAGGAGCACGAACACTGCCTAACTAAGATCTATCACCTTGCTGATGGGTTATAACTCTTGCTATTGGATATAATCAACTTGTTTTGGCCCATTCTGCTATAACTTACATAATACTCTCCAGCTGTGTATCCAGCCTGTATTTTTTTGCTGTAACCACAGTTTGCAGAAAAAGACTCATCCAGCACCTGGGATCTTACTCTTTCGTGAGACACAAACACTTCAAAATCCCACCCCTCTATTAGATCTAGGGTTACCACCTTTGACATGCAAAAAAATGGCACCCTCCATAAAGCAAGCCCAAGACAACCCCAATCCCGAATCACAAGGTAACTCTACAACATCCCCCACCCTTTCAACAGCCACTTATAGTATCTAGAGAGATAAAACACAGAGATAAGATTGATAACGTCATTTTCTTGCCTTGGTCATATTTCTCCAAGCTACTTTATTTGTGTCCGTCTTCACTGAGATTATTTTCCCCCAAACTGCATTGATTCTATATTTTAACTATATACTTGAATGTGAACATTTTGGAACTTTATACATAAAGAAAATGCATTGGGTTTACTTCTTGAATTTGTATTTGCCATTTGATTTTGCCATTTCCAGCCATTTCTTTTTCACAGACCGGAATAGTTAAGGTTGCATCTAATGCAAAGCTCACTCTTGGCCACTTCAACACTTATGCGATTCCTCTTGTCTAGGGTGATCATCAGTTGGCAAGAGCAAACTGGACAAATGTACAGTTTTGCCAAAAAAGTGGGGTGGGAACCCAGCGGGGCACAGAGGAATGTGCGGAGGTGAGGGAGGGGCAGTGGTAATGGCAGCCCTGCAGTGGAGGGAGGGCTCGGAGAGCGGCTCGGGCTGACTTTCCCTACATGAGAAGGGAGCCTTTTGCAGCCCAGCATGTGGACAAGTGCTAGAAGGCCTCGGATGGTGGGGTGGGGGAGATCTCGGACCACCAGTTCTATGTGGATGGGAGGTGGGGGGACTTGGAGGACCAGGCCCTTGTGCAGGGGGGAAGGGGTTGTGGGATCATGGATAGGCCTCAGGGGGGCTTGGGATGGCCCAGGGTGCTGGAGGGGAGGGAGATCTCAGGCCATCCCTGAAAACTTGCTCCATGAATGAATTACTGCCTGGCACAGAAAACACATGCTGAACAATTTTCAAGATATTTGGGGCTTCCACTTTCCTGAAAAATGCATGCCACTTATCAGCAGGTTTGGTGAGACAGTCATCTTCCATTAGAGCCAGGGCAGTGGCATATAAGAGACCAATCATCCCTTTCCAAAACAGTAACAGCACTCCATTTCAAAAGGTCTTGCAACTTCATTAAGTCATCAAATGTTGGCACTTTCTTGAAGTTTATGCATGAAAATGACTTAAATAGAGAGTCTTCTAAAGAAAACCATATCTCCAAATAAGCAACTGCTCGACTGTACAAGTCTTTGCTTCATTCTGAACTTTTCCTGAGCATCTCTTGGCAAGTGTGGCAAAGCTCTGTTCACCTGGTAACTGGAAAACTCATCCTTTGTTCTGTCAATTAGTTATCTTCTGTCATCCAATATCAGATTGAAAAGTACTGTGGCATTCGTAGAATTCTTTTAAAGAATGGAGACTAACTTCTGCAAGATGGCCATGACAGAAAGCACAAAATAAATGTAGCACTCAGGAAGTGTCAACTTGTCACTTAACTCATGTTCCTGATCTTCGATGAATCTCCAAATCAGCCAGTTGCAGTCCGATTTTCCAAGCTCCAAGATGTACACCTTCATAGCTTAGCAGTTCAACAGAATCCTTTCAGCTGCAGTTAAGAGGCTTAATCAGTGAGTGGGCATATGCAAAAGTACTTTCTGATATTCTTACTCCACAAATTGAAAGCAGGACTTCAGAAATTCTACTTTTTCTGCACTGCATGAAAACTCATTGAAAATCTTGAAAACCAAACTTTCCACATCAAAGCTGAGGGCTTTCATGCAGTTTTTTGCTGCATTGTGTAACACGTGACAGTTGCAGTTAGTTTAGATCATCAGTGGTCGAACAACTTTCAGTTTAGCAAACAGAACAGTTCTCACCGTAATTCACAGATGCGTTATCAGCTCCATAAGCATTGACATTTTTCAGGTCCAAGCCAGCTCATTTATGACATTAATTATACCTCCTGAAATCGATTCCAATGTCTCATCTAGTTCTTCATAAAAATCCAAAAGGACATTGTTTATGCCTCTTTTGATGTCAAAAAAAGAGCAGCCAAAAGAAAAGACTTTCCTTTCCTTTATTTGAAGCATCAGTAACAACCGCAAAAGGAGAACTGGTTTCTTTTAGCTTTTTGACTGGTGTTTTCACAGAAAATGGCCCAAACATATTCTCAACTAGACTTTCGATTTTTGTTCTTCCCAGCTTCATTTTATTTGCCACAGCAGAATCAGCATGTAGCGGTGTAGCTAATTTGCTGCCACGGTCCATTGACAAAATCCATAGTTGTGCTTCACTCCATGAAAGACATAGGCCAATTCACTTGCAGCCATAGTGTTGTCTTTAACTCTTTTTCCCCGTGAGAAAAACTATTGATATGCATGCATTTTGTTTTGCACTCTGAACTGCTCTCTGGAGTTTTTCTCCAGTTGAATGTTTCCACACAGTATTGATGCCATCATATTTCACTGTAAAGACACTCTGACAAATTGTGCAACAGGCGTTTGTTTTATCGCACATTTCACCAGCCAGTCTTTGTAATCCAGTGGTGGGCAGGGTTAGGATATAGATATTCCAGGCCTGTCTGTAAAGGCCTATACTCTACGAATTTAGGTATATTCTTATCACTTAGCTAGTTGTAGAAGTATAAAAGAAAGAATCAAAATCACTGTCTGCCAGTGTAAGAGCCTTCTCTTACTGTGACAGTGTGAGGCCCTGTTCTTAGGCTAAGGCCTTTGGCTAAGCAGCAGAGACAGCCATAAACTGGGAAGCGACCAGACACATCCTCACATTCCAACCTAGTCACATTGAAATAAGGTGCTACTGGGCTGTTAGGAATACAATCCTGTCCTGATAATGCTTATTGCCTCCAGAGAAAGGGAAGTGCCTAGAAAATGTAAAAGGAAACTTAGTTTGATAGCATCCTGTCTGGCAAGAACTCACTTATCAATAGCTGGGATGTGAAATCCTCATTTCTGTACTTGTTCTATCACTGTAATCCCCATTAATTAATTAATTAATCCCCTAATTAAGGTGGTGGGATATAATTGGTTAAATAATCACGTTAGGATTGGTTAGTTAAATTTCAGGAAAATGATTTGTTAAGGTATAGCTAAGCAGAACTCAAGTTTTACTATATAGTCTGCAGCCAATCAGGAAGTGTGTGTGTGTGGGGGGGGGGGAATGGGAACAGGGAATGGGGTTGGGGAAATTGGAATCATGTTTAGCTAAAGGGGGAAATGGGAACAGGGACACAGGCAAGCCTCTGTGGTGTCAGAGCTGGGAAGGGGGACACTAAGGAAGGAAACTGGAATCATGCTTACTGGAAGTTCACTCCAATAAACATTGAATCGTTTGCACCTTTGGACTTCGGGTATTGTTGCTCTTTGTTCATGCAAGAAGGACCAGGGCAGTAAGTGGGTGAAGGAATAACCCCCCTAACAGGCAGTCTGCGGGCCGTGGGCCACATGCGGCCCATCAGGGAAATCTGGTTGTGGGATGCAAGACATTTTGCTGACGTTGACCGTTCGCAGGTCAATGGGAGCTGCAGGAAGCGGCTTGTATTGCCATTGAAGGGCTGAAATGCCACTTGATTAGGGCTATGAAAAACATGTGCAACAAAATGCAAAACTCAAAAGTCAGCCTAGATTTGTCTGGAGGTTTTTAAAACTTTCAGAAAACCTTGGCTAACTTGTGTTTTGTTGAAATCGAGTAAACTTTTGCAGTTTCTCACGAATTTGGCACAGAATCTAGTGAAACTGTGTTTTTTGCATGAAAATTGGTTTTGTGTAGCAAAATTAGAAAATTTAAACCCACACAGCCTGAACATGGAGAATATATTCACTTGAACCCCAGTGAACTGAATTGTGTACAGTTGGTTCATATTTAATCCTTTAGATTTGCTATTGTAAAGCAATAAATATTATGAAACACTTTAAAAAGATTATTTAGTAGCATGCCCACAAGGAGGAGGGATGTTTATCTTCGGAGTGTTATTGTTAAAGTCAACACTAAAGGACAGTGGAAGAAGAACCAAGTACCACTGTTCTTGGTTAGTAGAAATATCCCATCAGGTTTTTATCCCAAAATATATCAATATTTTATTTGATGCATTAAAAATAGCACTATAGCAAGAAATTGTTTATATTTCAAGTTTCAGAGTAACAGCCGTGTTAGTCTGTATTCACAAAAAGAAAAGGAGGACTTGTGGCACCTTAGAGACTAACCAATTTATTTGAGCATAAGCTTTCATGAGCTACAGCTCACTTCATCGGATGCATTCGATGAGGTGAGCTGTAGCTCACAAAAGCTTATGCTCAAATAAATTGGTTAGTCTCTATGGTGCTACTAGTACTCCTTTTCTTTTTATATTTCAGAAAACAAGTGTCCTACAGTTTTGTGTTTTTTTTAAAAAAGAACAAGAAGAACTTCCAGACCAGCAACCCCAATGGTTTGTTAGTATGACAGTTTAAAGAAATCTGCGCTTCAAATCTGATTCCTGAAGCATGGCACCTAGCCACCTGAGCTCTGGAATATCTACAGATGCTGGGAAGAGAAGTCATCAAGGGTTACATGGCTTGATGGCTTGGTGTCCTCTTTTTCTGAGTATTACTTGAACATCTCTGTGTCAGAAATGGAGGAGAGTAGGGGTTGTGGCAGGGGAAGGTTTTGTAATTCACATTTCACTGTGTTTCAAAAAAAGTCACACTCAATAAATAAATTACCACAGTGGCTATGGTATTTTGTGAGCTTCTAAGAATTTCTAAAAGTTTAAAAAAAAAAGCCTTTATTTTTGATTTAGTTCTCTTCACAGGCTAGGGAAGGGAAAAACTTTTCCAGAATAGATCAGAGAGAGAATGATACTTAACATTTTACTTAGGGCTTTTCATCTTCAGAATGCTTTACAAACATTAGCTAATCTTCCCAACACCCTCTGTGAGGTAGGAGAAAATGAGGGTAAGTGTTTTGACCAAAATCCCAGAGTGACAGAAAAAAACAGGTTTACAACTCAAGAGCTGCTGTTATTCATCTATTTATGTATCTAAAGTGTATCTCGCTTAAGGGGTAAAAAGAGAGAAATGTATAGTTTCATTTTGTCATTAAAACACTGAATTTTCAAACTATACGCTTTGAAAATTTCTGTGAGCCCAAGAAGCTTACATAAAATGCTGGGTTTTAAAAATATTTGTGGGGTGTTTTTAGACTAGTTAGGAAGATTTAGGTCCCAGTTTCCCATACTGGCACAAAGCAGTGGGGAAGTCAGTTTTACTGGTAAACTTGGGATCTCCGTTCCCTGAACAGAATCACTATATCACAGAGATGTGACCTTTAAACCACTGCCCTCCTGGTCCCCAACATAAGGAGCATGATAGCTGGGCATAATTTAGAGAATACCCAGAGCTGCTCTAAATTTCTCTGGGAGTTATCCTTTCAGATTGGGGATGCGTAAAGACAAATTTGTCCACCCCCCTTTTGGTTGAGCATAGGGGAGGCTCTGGACCTTGATGCCCTCTTCTTATGTTCTTAACTTCTTCAGTGCAGAGTAGAGAGCTTAACTATAAGGGATTATCTCACCCACCCTACCGAAGTTGGCCTTGCCATGGAAATAACTGGGAGTTACTCACACTGAGAACTGGACCCTGAGCTAGCAGAACTACATCTAGAAAAGAGAACTGGCCCGCAGGAATGTGTGGTGAGATGCTCTCCCAGATTCCCTTTGCAGTACAGCGATTCCTTCCGCTGCTGAAAACAGATCTGCCCTTGGGAGGCAATGAAAAGAATTTGGGGATGTTTTAAGGACTAAAGCATGCCCGAGTGGAAGGAAAATCTCACACTCTTTCTTTGTCAGCTCCACAACATTGTGCCTGATGGCTTGGAGGGATGACAACTGTGCATTTTATATCTACGGGATATCTTATCTGTGAAGGGTGATTATTATGCTGCTTTTGTGGTGCTTTTGAGTTACTGAAGTCTTTCTCTGGAGCGAAAGAAATAATCATCACCCTTCATGGGAGGTATTGTATTTGTTCGGTGAGAAACTGTTTTTTCATAAAAAAGCCCACATTCTAGGTTTGAATTAGTAAGCACATCAACTTCAATCAGTCAACTTTATTTCAAACTTACTAGCTCTGAACAGTGAATGCTAACCTTCACTTTACCTGTGAAAGGAGGCAAAGCTGTTTTGGCATGTGGAGAAGTCCCATGGAAAAGCAAGGATTTGAAACCGGGACGGAATTATGGCCTGACAAATTTTCAAGGTCCCAGCCACCTGTTGGTGCAGTTTAAGTTTCTTGAAGTTATCCATGTCCATGGGACTAAGGGACTTTAAAACCAGGAATTATTTTCTATCTGAAAGATAGTGTAATATGATCCTGACCAAAAGTGCTGATATTTTATTGACCAGGAAGGAGGGTGTAAGTAAACATTTACTATATGAAATGCAAACATTTCCAATGAAGACTCTCATCACCTGTGGCCATTAAACATTTCAAATAATTTTTTGTAAGCCTAGGAATCAAAGCCTGGATGCCCCAACCAAATTCCAAGGCCACGTTCTGCCTTCGTAAAATTCTCTCTTCCAATTCAATTGGATACAATATTCTTCCTGATCTAAACTATATTGTTTAGTGGTGCCATGCATTGTTGACAGCTCCAAAGGTACCTGCACTTCGCTGGAGGGCAAAGTCAGTTATCACTGAATATTTATATTGAGATAGTGCCCCAAGACCCAAGTTGGGATTTAGTCCTCATTATGCTAAGATGCTATACAAACACATGACACAGTCCTTGCCCCAAAGAGATGGGCTTAAGCTGTGAACTTCAGATCTGCTTTCAAACCCCTAAATTTTGTGGCTATTCAGATCTGGGGATTTGGTTCAGCCATGTATGCAGTAGGGCCCAGCTGAAAAAATCAGATCCAGAGTCTAGTTCCAATTCTGAACCCTCCACACAATTTGGGGGTTCAAATTGGGGTAGTGTTTTGGACTATCTCTTATAAAATACATGTATACTGCATACATCATGGTGATACTTCTGTAATAAATGTATCTTGTCCCTTTCACTGCCTCACTTGCACTCTGCCCACAAATCCATTTCCAATGCGAATTTTTCTAACATGCCAGACCTTTGAGCAGCTTTAAACAGACTTTTTCTCTTTCTCCTTACTTTATAAAAACCTTCCACAAACTATTACTCTTCAAATATAAAATTTTATCCCCAGAATTGCACTGCTGTGAAGTGCTAGATTGACAATATTTAATCCTGGCCAAGAGACAAGTTTAAGTATCAATATTTTGCAAAGTATGAGGGTTAGAAATAGGTTGTTTATCAATCTCATTGGAGAGCTCAGAATCATTCTTCTTTCCATGGGGAATGGCACTTGATTCTAAGTGACCACAACATACCAGATATCATGACATGGGAAAGATGTTTTAGAGGTGTCCAAAGTGGATTAATTGAGGAGGGGGATTGTTTTGTGGTTTTGGTAAGTGTATTTTGGTTGGAGTGTTTTGAGACAAGGTATGCAGAGTTGGACCAGAGCTATCTAACGTGTATTTCTACACCAACTTCCAGCTCCTCAGTCCCTCTACAGGGAGTGCGTTCTATAGGGGAAAGCTTAGGTGGGAAGTGTGATACACCAGAGGAATTGAAACATGTCAGTGTTAGATGCAGCATAGAGACTAGGGGATGGGCCAGGAGAGCTGGAAAGGGGAATTATAATGGAGAAGGAATAGAGAGAAATCCAGAGAGAGACAGTGGTGGGGAACTCAATAGAAACATTGAGGAGGCATGTGTAGAAAGAGAGAAGGTGGTCTCAGCCCCACAGAAAAAAATGAGCTGACCTACGCCTGAAGTTGCCATATGGAGGAACAGATCTAAGCAGCTTAATTTTTTTTTAAAGAACAGCCCACAGTCTTGTTCATATATATATACATTTATGTCAATTAGCATATTCCCTTAACAAAACTTCTGTAAATCAGATGACACGGTTATTGAAAACCCAGTGTAGTTGTGTCTTGGTTAGACTTAAGGTGGGTTTATGGGTGAAAGGATACAAAAGGAAGTACTAATATATGTTTTAACACCTAAAATACTTACAAAATAGTTCTTCTGTTAAATCTTCTGATTCTTTTTATTCACCTCATCCATGCTGAGGTAGTTTATAGATTTCATGGGCTCTTGTCTGGGATGACCTGAATGACTTGGCCATGGCTTCACTGCTAATGAGCAATTTGTCCTTCCCAAACTTGTTCTGAAAAAACCTATGTAACTGCACTGCACCATCACATATTCACAAGATCTATATTCCATTTAAAATATTTTTTTTTAAAAAAACAACCTTAGTTTAAAAAGGATTAATACTGGGGGAATGTCACACTTGGCCAATGCAAAGATCAAAGAGCAAAGGAATGGCAAATTATAGGACACTGCTTAACTGTACTCTAATGCCCACACATCTTGCGTCCACTGACAGCGATGGAATGAATTTGTATCATCCAAAAGAATGTCCCTTTGCCTGCACTCAAATAGGAAATCTGCTACATGCAACACATTAATCTTGCTTACAGAATAATAGACAACCTTAATATTGACCTCAGGCTTCCCCTGCCAACACATAATATGCTTGCTTGTTTGTATATGTCAACCCTGAATACTTGCTAATGTTGCTGAGGTCGTAATTAAGATATTGTGTTATTTCACACCTCTATAATAGTACATATGTAAGTGGGGGAATGGTCCCGCTATTGTGGGGAACTTTCCTGGCTTATACACTACCTCGGTGAAGTGCCTCAGCTCCAGCTCCACCACTCTGCCTCAGCTCCAGGTCCACTCCTCTGCCTCAGCACAGCTGCTGCTGCTGCTCTTCCTCCAGATCCCTGGACCGCTTCTCTGGACCCTCTGGCTCTGGTTACTGCAGCTCTGCTCCCAGGACAGGTCTGCTCTGCAGGCTGCTTCTGTGACTCTGCTCCCAGCACTGACCTGCTTCATGAGCTGCTTTTCTGGCCCCTCTGGATCTGGCACAGCTCTGTTCCCCAACTCACCTTGGGCCCCTGCTTTCTCCTTAGCTCGGCCCCACTCTGTCTGACCCAGGCAATTCCAGCTCACACGGAGGATGGGACCCCCCGGCGTCCTGACTCTCTGATTAGTCTGTCCCCCCGTCAATCAGGCTGACCTGGAGCATTGGCCTCTCCCCATTGTTCCTGGGACCTGTCAGTTTCAGGGTCCTGATTTCCCATCACTTCCCATCACTTTCCCATCACTTCCCCTTACTTTTGGTACTGGGAGCTAGCCAACCAAAACACCCCCACTGAGTTTTAGTAGGGGGACAACAGTCCCCTTACACATATACATCTCATTCTTACCACAGACTTGGGAATTTCTTAGCTATTCTTTAAAAAAGTCTACAGATTACATGACTTCCTATTGCTACTGGCTTTTAGCTTTCATATACTATAAAAAGATGTACTGATATTTTAAATTATTCTCAATGGAAACTGTTGCAATGTACTGTCCTGTATTGAGGGACTTAGCAGGAAAAAAAGAAAACAGGTATAACAAAACAGTGGTTTCCACAGGACAAATCCCTAAATGTAGCCTGCCTAACTGCCCATCAGATTATCTAGTATACTGTGTCAACACCTGCATAATTGGAGCTCCCTGACTGTAGTCAGTAGAGCAAATGTTGATGGTCCCAGGAACTTTATTCCATACAGCTCAATATATTGAGTACTGGTAGACATCTAAAACAGCAAGTAGATTATCCTGAAGCTTCTGGTCTAGAGGAGTGTCATAAATATAAAGGGAAGGGTAAACCCCTTTGAAATCCCTCCTGGCCAGGGGAAAGCTCCTCTCACCTGTAAAGGGTTAAGATGCTAAAGGTAACCTCGCTGGCACCTGACCAAAATGACCAATGAGGAGACAAGATACTTTCAAAAGCTGGGAGGTGGGAGAGAAACAAAGGGTCTGTGTCTGTCTGTATGCCGGTCTTTACCGGGGATAGACCAGGAATGGAGTCTTAGAACTTTTAGTAAGTAATCTAGCTAGGTATGTGTTAGATTATGATTTCTTTAAATGGCTGAGAAAAGAATTGTGCTGAATAGAATAACTATTTCTGTCTGTGTATCTTTTTTGTAACTTAAGGTTTTGCCTAGAGGGGTTCTCTATGTTTTTGAATCTAATTACCCTGTAAGATATCTACCATCCTGATTTTACAGGGGGGATTTCTTTATTTCTATTTACTTCTATTTTTATTAAAAGTCTTCTTGTAAGAAAACTGAATGCTTTTTCATTGTTCTCAGATCCAAGGGTTTGGGTCTGTGGTCACCTATGCAAATTGGTGAGGCTTTTTATCCAACATTTCCCAGGAAAGGGGGGGTGCAAGTGTTGGGAGGATTGTTCATTGTTCTTAAGATCCAAGGGTCTGGGTCTGTAGTCACCTAGGCAAATTGGTGAGGCTTTTTACCAAACCTTGTCCAGGAAGTGGGGTGCAAGGTTTTGGGAAGTATTTTGGGGGGAAGGACGCGTCCAAACAGCTCTTCCCCAGTAACCAGTATTAGTTTGGTGGTGGTAGCGGCCAGTCCAAGGACAACGGGTGGAATATTTTGTACCTTGGGGAAGTTTTGACCTAAGCTGGTAAAGATAAGCTTAGGAGGTTTTTCATGCAGGTCCCCACATCTGTACCCTAGAGTTCAGAGTGGGGGAGGAACCTTGACAAGGAGAAAAAAGGCAATCTTCATTAAAACAATGCCCATACAGTAAAGATACTGTAAGCCCCTTTGAAGTGAAAGAATCTATGAGTTCAGTGGAACAGATCCACTCCACAATGGAGAGGGTAAGGTGCACAGAACCAGCTCAGGAATTTTTCACCCTGTGGTTTCCATGGAGCACAGTTCTGAAAATGTTCCTTAAAGCCCAGTTAAGAAAGGAGAGTTTGGAAGAAGGGTGCGTGGGGACAGAGCTGATTGATCAGCACTCACATAAAACCATTAACCTACCATTAAATATTGTCTGTGGGGAGGTGTAGGAGGTAGGAATATTTGCCTCAGAGGCCCCAGAGCTTCAGCAAAAGGCTCACAGTGGTTCTACAGCCACTCCACACTCACTTGGGGTGAGATAACAGGGTGGGATTCCATCACAGTTCATGACCCCTTTGTCCAAAAGCTATTTTATGTCTGTATTTAGAAGAAAGGACACTGGATCATTTAAAAATTCTGAGTCCTATGAATCACCCTCATTAGTATTTCACACTAGTTTCAGATAATTCAAAATGACTGAAGAAGTTTGACACCTTGTATTTTTCTGTAAGCATTATGGTTCACCTTCTAGGCTGCTTACATCTCTTCTATTTTGTAAAATGTAATTGAAACAATGTGCCTGAGTTGGTCCAACATCAAAAAGAAATAACTAATCAACAAGTTTGCTTGTTGTTGAATGTACCAGCAGGGTACACTGTATGTTAGAAATGTGTATGCGGTATATTTCTCATTGCAAACAAAATAAAGGCCAGAAAGCTTTATATTTAGAAAAGAAAGAGAAGCACATTTTCTTATGTAATTATAAGAACAGTCAGTTCAGGTTTATTCAGATGAAATGCACTGAAGGGTGACTTTAATCTTACTACATACAGGATAAGATTTACATACTAAAAGGGACTTGCCAAAATTCTGGCTCTGAGAGATATCCTGTCAAAAGAATAAAGAGAAATTCCATATTTCATTAGTTTTTTGTTGGACCTTTTTCACTAAACTGATGCCTGAGTAAAGTAGCAATATGTTGCACTCAAACTCAGCTACCTTTGTTGTTTAAGTAATTTTTGCTAGCTGCTGCACATCTATTGGATCCTAATAGAGAACACAGGAAAGATCATTGACAAAAGTTTACAATGGTTACAGCGATAGCTGATAAAGTACAGTGCAAAAGAAGTTGAGAAGAAAATAAGTGCCTAGCATGCAAGCACTTATAGATGTCTTAAGAGCTAAAGGCACAAATCTCGAATTTAATCCTTCCCTCCCTAACAGAACAAGAAGTAATGGGCTATAGCTGAAGCAAGGAACAAGCACAGTAGGTGAAATAGGAGGAAGAACTATATAAATACAAGAACATTTAGAAAATAGAATAAGCTGTCAAGCAAGGCTGTGAAATTGCCATCTTTGGAGCTGTTCGTGGCTAGGCAAGACACCCCATCTATCAGGGATATCAATTCTGCGAAAATACAAAGGGATAAGCTAAATGACCCACTAGAGATCCCTTTTAACCCAAATGATTCTGTGCTGTGGAAAAAGCTTGATGTGAAAGCTGCTTACTGAATGGTAAGAATTATCCAGTGCTTTGAATTGTGACAAGCATCTGTTATAATTTGCTGAGTTTTAGCAAGCTCCAGATAAGAATAGTCAAAGCTGACAATACCCTCATCTGAGTTATTTCTCACAGTACCAAAATACATGAAGCTGTTCAGATAAGGCGTGAAACAAAACAAATGTTTTTCTTAATCTCAGTCTAAATTCAGTCTTTTATGAGGTTGGAAAAGTTAACCATATTTTATCTTCTTTGTGATAGAAATACCAAAATACCGTGGGAAAATCAGTTTCCGTTATTTGTAGATTGATCTAACTCTGAAAAACTGACAGTTATGAAAGAGATACAAATACGTTTGGATAAACATCTGAAGCTTGCTTCACACCAGTGTTACATCATTCTTTATGTTGGTAAAATTCCATTGATTTCATGCAGTTACAGTAGCATAAAACTAGATTAAGACTAGAGGTGGGTGAATTTTTTTCAGTGAAATTGAGTTGAATTTAGCAAATATCAACTGGAAAAAATATTCAGGGTTTTGAAATTAAACATTTTGACCTTTCATTTCATTTGTTTTGAAATTTGTCTAATAAAAATTTGTAAAATGCCTAAAAATGACGCAATATAAAAGAAACCAAAAATCTTGCTTTGGTTCAAAGTTGTTTTGTTTTGTTTTATTTCAGTCAGAAGCTGAAAATCACTTTCCGTTCAAAGCTAACCAAATTTTTTCTCGAGTTCTGGTTTGCCTCCTAAATTGAAAAATCAATTATTTACTCAGTTCTAATTAAGACAATGGTGAATCAGACCAGTAAATATTTGAATGTTTCTCTGACTCATATTGAACCTCTGATGCTTTTGAGACTTTCGCATCAGTAATTTTGGGCAGTCATAGCCCCCAAACCTGCAAACATGAGAGTGAGTGTTCCCACTGGACTCTATGGAAACTAGCTCAATTCATAAGTTGTGGATGAGGACCTTAGGTTGTAAACTCTTTGGGACAGGAACTCTGTTTGCCTGTATGAACAGTGTCTGGTTCTTTTGTTTTGGTTTTTGGAGGTATCCCAATGACTTCAGTCAAAGATGTGTGCTCAGAAAATCAGAACCAAAGTGGTATTGCCAGAATACAAATAAATAGAAATAAAATCCTAATAAATCAGGTTGTGGAGAGTAGGTGTGAAAGGAGATTTTTATGAGTCTAAACAAACCAGTTTAACATATAAGGCTTGATTCTACAGACATTTGCTTCCATGCATAGTCCCATTGAAGCACAGCTCCACTGGCTTTATTAGGAGAATATTTTTAGCCTGCCCTCCTCCCCCATCCCCAAAAGTTATAATTGTTTTCTATGAGAAATATATTACATGTCATAGAATATCAGGGTTGGAAGGGACCTTAGGAGGTCAGCTAGTCCAACCCCCTGCTCAAAGCAGGACCAATCCCCAACTAAATCATCCCAGCCAGGGCTTTCTCAAGCCTGACCTTAAAAACTTCTAAGGAAGAGGATTCCACCGCCTCCCTAGGTAACACATTCCAGTGTTTCACCACCCTCCTAGTGAAAAAGTTTTTCCTAATATCCAACCTAAACCTCCCCCACTGAAACTTGAGACCATTACTCCTCATTCTCTCATCTGCTACCACTGAGAACAGTCTAGATCCATCCTCTTTGGAACCACCTTTCAGGTAGTTGAAAGCAGCTGTCAAATCCCCCCTCATTCTTCTCTTCCGCAAACTAAACAATCCCAGTTCCCTCAGTCTCTCCTCATAAGTCATGTGTTCCAGTCCCCTAATCATTTTTGTTGCCCTCTGCTGGACGTTTTCCAATTTTTCTGCATCTTTCTTGTAGTGTGGGGCCCAAAACTGGACACAGTACTCCAGATGAGGCCTCACCAATGTCGAATAGAGGGAAACTATATATATATCAGTCATTACTCATATTGTACTTTGGGACTGAATGATTTACGGTACTTGCGTGCCAAGATATTGTCAAATGTACAAGATAACATTCCATACATTTGCTTTTCTGCATGGATTGATCTTTTAGATGTCTCAGCGTTTCATCAGCAGTACAAATTGTGTTTTCTCATTGTTTAGTATGATTTTATTTTAAATTTCCTTTGTTTACACCTTTTATGGAACATCATTGCTCTGAAATGACTTTACCTGCAAAGAATCCATTTGCAGTAAATTGCTTCCTCAATTAAATACATCTACTGTACTGAAAATTTAACATTGAATGGATACCCTTTATTCATAGGTGTGCAATTTCTCTCCAAGGATTTGATGAAAAGAAATGATGTTTAAATCATTCTGAAAAAATTGCAGACTATGAACTTAATTTAACTAACAGCTTAAAAAGTAGTAATTTTTCACTCTGTCTCTCTCTGTATTTTAAATGTTAGCGCTGTCAGTCATATTTATTTCAGTTTGAATCTAAAAGAAGTGTGTTTCTTTCTTTTTGTACTTTTCAGTAAAATAGGACCAGGATGTTCTCTAGTGGTTTGAGAAGGGGACTGGGATTCATAGGTTCTGTTCCTGGCTTTTCCACTAAGCTTCTCTGTGCCAAATTATCTGTTTGGAAATTAATATAATATTACTTACCTTCCTCAGAAAAGAGTTGTAGTTAAAGCTGGTTGGGTTTCTATCTTTCCCATCCCACTTCATGGAATGTTTGATGAAAAATATTTTTGTTCTGTTTTTTGTCAAAGTTTTCAGTGGAAAATTTAAACTTGTTGTCAAAAAGCCTAAAACTGGGAAAAAAAATCAATTGCCAAAAACTTCAGTTTTCAGCAGAAAATCTTTAAGTTTTCAGTTTTCTGGTGAAAATTTGAATTTTTTTGAGGAAAGCAGTTGGTTTCCACATTTTTTCATTTATTTAAAAAACAAACAATAATTTTTGGGGTTAATTTTGATGAATTTTTGATCAGCCCTAGTTGCAGTAGATAATTGTAATACAAATAGATAATTGCTAATAATCAACTCAGACCCTATTCTTCTGATATATTTAAAGTGAATTCCATACATCTTACTACATGGTCTTTCCTCTAAAACCGTACAAATAAAGATCTTATCTGTGTAGATATTAAAGATTCCATGGCACTTTTCATAAGAGTAAGGGCTTGCCAAAATTCCTCTTCCTGGCACTCCTCTGCATCAATTGTTTGCCTAACTGATACCTCATACCCAGAGGTGGTTGTGTTTCAATGGTCCTTGGTGTGTTAATATAGTTTGTAAAACACTTGGGAATCATCTGGGCTGAACAGTTATATAATATATATTATTACAAAGCACTTCTAGATCCTTGGATGAAAATCAATATAATTCTCTGTGCTGAGTATTGTACATTATGATAGTATGAGGAGGTTGGTACAAATGTTGAAAGGTCATCCTCTGTTTTCCAGTGCAGAAATATCCACACTCTTTCTAAGCCAGGCAGTGGTTCTGTAGTAGAACCTAGCCGTGTTCCATGCATCTTTAAAATAAGTGGGTTGTTGCTTCTTTAAAGAGAATGACTTGTTGCCTCTTTAAAGAGAAGAACATGCTATTGACTGGTTGTAACATTTTATTAATTATGTGTAGCCAGGAGTGTGTCACACTTAGACTAAAAAGAAATTTTGCTATTCACTTACAATAAAGATTGTGAGTATATGATGTCCTCTGCACAAAGCCTGTCTATTAATGCTAGTTCCAGGAGATTCTAATAATTGTGTAATTTGTTTTTACAGAAATCAAAGTGAAGAAGTTTAAAATAAACACTACCAGTTAAACATAGTGTTGTTGTAGCTGTGTCGGTCGCAGGATATTACCTCACTCACATTGTCTCTCTGCTACCAGTTGAGACACAAAAGAATACCAATCAGACTGTGTTCAATTACATGGATGCCAATACAAGATAATACAGGACTTTGTAAAAGGAAAGTTCTTTCTCAGAAAAGCTAATACTTCATTTTGAAATCTTCCACTTCCATTTAGCTCTAGTTAATAGAAAATTTATGACATACTGTTTCTTTCTGACCAAGGCTGTTCAGCTGCACACTGATGGGGGGATAGGGGCGGGGGGGGGGGGGGGGCGGACACTCTCAGTTTAGGTGTAGCATGAGCCAAAGATAACTGAGCTGTGGAAAAAAAGATGTACCATACCAAGGAGAATCTATATTTCTCTGCCTAATCTGCCTGGATTTCTAATGTGAACATCACCCTAGCATCACTGTTCCATGCTTTTTGAATCTGTGGATCTCAAACCTGATTCAATATGATATTCTTATCTACTGTAGGAAAAGCTAGAAAGGATTATACTTCAGCAAAACATTTACTACACAGCATGCAGCAGACTCTGCAGTTCCAACTTATTGTTCACCCATAGACATAGATAAGAACTATTTGTAGAGACTGAGAACATAGTAGTATAGATTTCAGAAGCATCAGTGTTGTGTTTACCATTAGTGTTTACCATTACCATTACCATTACCTCATTAGTAAAATAAATGATCATATAACGGACACAGTCATTATTGAGATAGTACAGTGCTCATTGATTTCTACAACAAACTTGCTCCCTCTGACACATACACACACACACCCACATTTCTGTCCATATAGACTTTAGTGCCCTTTGTCTTACATTGGAAATATATGGAATTTTTCTGCCAATAATGATGCCACTTGGACTTGGACTTTCTTCATGGGAGAGAAGGGATTTCATCAGTGAAGCCAATTTAAAGTTGTAGGGAACAGTTGGTAGAGGTCGAGGCATCACTTATTCATTTCTGTAGTAGTGGTCAGCATGGTAGACCTCTAATGTATGTTTATATGCTTTAAAAGGATCAAGGGCACTAGATATATACATGCTATGTATTCTGTTAAAAATTGGGGAAAGGATTTTAAGACCCCTTGGTTACCTATAATTGCTATTGAACAATGTATCCTTTGGAAGAAACCTGAGCCATTCTTACCTTCCAGAACTGCACATCTTTGCTTAGAATCATAGATTCATAGAACTACAGTGTTAGAAAGGACTGCAAGGGTCATCTAGTCTAACCCCCTGCCAAGATGCAGGATTTGTTGTACCTAACCCATCCAAGACAGATGGCTGTCCAGCCTCTATTTGAAAACCTCCATGCAAAGGAGTTTCCATGACATCCCTAGGTAGTTTGTTCATTGTCCTAAATGTTCTTACAGTTAGGAAGTTTTTCCTAATGTTTCATCTAACTCTGCTATGCTGTAGTTTGAACCCATAGCCTCTGTAACAACAGAGAACAATTTTTCTCCATCTTTTTTATGGCATCCTTTCAAGTATTTGAAGACTGCTATCATGTTCCCCCTTAATCTCCTCTTTTCCAGACTAAACATACCCAGTTCCTTCAGCCTTTGCTCAGATGGCTTGCATTCCATCCCTTTGATCATCTTTATCACCTGCCTCTGGATCCTTTCCAGTTTCTATTTATTCTTTCTATACATTGGTCACAAAATTGGACACAGTATTCCAGCCAAGACCTAACCAGTGCTGAGTAGAGCATTACTATCATCTCCCATGCTTGCATGCTATGCTTGTGTTAATGGAACCCAAAATTGCATTTGCTCTTTTTGCAACAGCATCACACTGTTGTCTCGTGTTGTCTTTGTTGAACTGTATTTTGTTGTCTATAACCCAGTTCTCCAATTTATTAAGATCCCTCTGAATTTTAACTCTATCCTCCAAAGTATTGGCAACCCTCCCCCTCCCAGCTTTAAAAAAGGGTTCTGCGTCCTTTAGGGTATGTCTACACGGCAAGCAGAAATCTGTGGCAGTGAGGCTCAGAACCTGGGTCTACAGATTCGAATTGGGGTGTGAAGCCCAGATGTCCGAGACTTGCTGGTGTGGGTTTCTGCTTGCTGTGTAGCCAAACTCTTAGAATGAAATTCCCGCTTGTTGGGGACACTGGGGCATGGCCACTAGGTAACTCGAGGGGATGGAAGACCACGAGTGTCAATGAAGCCCCCTCGCACTAGTCCCAAGTGTCCTTGGCTCCACCTCCCGCCTGGAGGCACTGGCAGAAGCTCTGCGTACTAGGCCCAAGTGTCCTTCCCCCCCCCCCCCTCCGCCTGGAGGCACTCACAGCAGTTATGCTGAAAATCTGCAACAATATGCTGCAGAGTCAGACTGCCTGAAACTAAGCAAGGCCAAACAGGGCAAATATAAAAAAACAATGCTGAATAAAGCAGCTTTATGTATGGTTTAAAAAATAATACAGAGCAGAAGGGCACTAGCTGGGAACTGGATTGGCTGGCTATATGGATACTTAGGGCAGCTTGCTATTGAATAAGTATGCTAAAAAAAAGAATATATAAAAGCCTGTGTAACTTCCTGCTCTGTGTGCAGGATTTGAGATTTTATTCTCCCTGTACCTTTTTGCAGCTGCAAATAGTTTTCTGCTTCTCCACCCCGTTGTAATTATTGGGTGTAGCACACCGGGTAGCGAACTAACTCCAGCTGTTGTTTAGCCTCTCGGCACTGGGTGCCAGCAATACACTAATTGGGGAAGTCAGGAAGTATTATATTACAGAGATGGGTAGCGTATAAGAATGTGGATAGATTTTAGAACGCAATTACGGTAAAACAGTTTAAAATGCCAAAACTGTTTTTGTGATTATATCCAGCACAGTGTACAAGCATCTGTCCTGACCTCAGACTATGGAGTAAAAGAAATGGCTCAGTAGCACAGTGTATAACTCACCTTTCATTATGCAATAGGTATGATTTTGACACCTCCCAACCATTGTCCTCATAAATGCTCCATTATGTTTGACATTTTATGTGTAGTCTCCAGATAGAGGACACTTTTCTGGAGGTACTTTGAAATTGTTCAAACAAAGCATTTTGAGATATGGGATTTTGAAAACGCAGTATTCATTTTTGAATAATTTTCTAATGTATTTTGTAAAAGCGTCTTTCAAAAATGCCTTGGTTTAGAAATTTCAGATTTCTTTTATCTAGTAGACCTGAGTGAGATATAGACCCTGAGTCAAAAAAAGTATTTAAGCATGTGCCTAACTTTAAGTGTGTTCTGAAAGTTAAAGACACATGCTTAAGTATCATGTTTTACTGGGAGCATTGTCCATAGAACTTTGTTTGATAAGATTATATATACAAAATGTTAGAGTTAGTTGCTGCAGCCCAGATCCTGAAAGGTATTTAGGCAACTAGCGCTTACTGATTCCAGTGGGAGGTAGGCACCTAAATACCTTCAAGAATCTGGGCTTAAAGGTTAAATTTTCAAAAATAATGATTTTAGGTATCTCTAATTTGGAACACCTTAAAGGATCCTAAGTTTTAGAGACAGGGTGCCCAGCTTTCTTTGAAAATCAGGACCCTTTCTGATGTTTCCTTTGGGCACCTGTAAATGGAGGAATCAAAAAAGCAATAGTCACTTTAAAAATTGATTTATGCCTTTTGGGTCTGATTTATTTTTCAGAGGTTCTGAGAACCCACCATGATAGTTGGAAGCCCAGCCCTAGTGGATCTTGTATATATCTTCAGAGGTCTTGCAGAGTTTATAAACTGTGCTGGTAATGCTGATGGAGATTGTAAGTGCCTTTAAACTAAATATTTCTCTCTCTCTCATTTAAGGAGCTAAGAAGCTTTGCAGAGATATTCAGCAAAGTTTGTGAAATACATCATATGAATATCACAGATGCAAGCCTTTAAGAAATTTAGCAGACAGAACCAGAAAAGCTCAAAAGCTCCTGGAATCTAACAGTTCCTGTTTAAGGAACTTGAAAATTCTATTGGTGAAAACAGCAGAGCTCATAAGCTCCAAAAAATCCTAGCTCTGGTTCAAGGAACATAAAATTCTGAAGACATGCATGGTAAAACAAGTAAATCATGTAGGCTAACTAGCTATGATTTAAGGGGCTTGGAAGCTTAAGACACACCTGACTGAACTTACCCTAGCTATTTAGCTTATGTAGGTTAGGGAGCTTAAATTCAGAGGAAAACTCCAAGAGCCAAATAAATTTTGCTCAAGGAACAATAGGTGTTGGAGAATATATATGACTGAAGTTCCAAAGGCTAGACCTCTTGTCCTGATTCCAGCAGCTTTGCCGGCAAAACCAGCACTGCTTGTAAACTCTGTGGACACTTTCAGCAAAGCTTTGAAACGTCATCATCTGAACAATTCTGAGTTCCTCAGGGCCTTGAATCACTGGGCCTTGTTATCCACTGTTTTGCTCTTTGGTCAGCCATTTACAGCTATCTAAAGTGGGTGCGAAATATTGCCCAAGTCATAATGGTAATCTTTTACATCCCCTTTGTACTCTTAACAATTGCAAATCACCACACAAGGGACAAGGCAGTGGAGAATCAGATCCAAAGTCTCTGAGGGCTCCATTGGGGCAACTGTTCTATTCATCATCCTCAGCACCGAGCCTTAATAACAAAATGTAGCCCTTTGCTTTTTCCTACCTCATTATTATAATCATGACACTAGCTTTGTCTTTACTGCTAAGAAAAGATGTATTTTTACCTCAGGGTATCTAACCACACATTGGCTATCCCAAGGTAAAAACATGGTGGGGACCTATCACTTTACTTTTACTGCAAGCTAAAATAGGTGAGGTCAGCCACTGGCTGGGGTATAGTGCCGATGAATTTGCCTAGTTTACCCCACAGTAAAACTAACCTGCCTTGTCTCCACTGTATGTTTTGTGGGGAATAACTCATGCTTGTTAGTTACCTCAAGATAAAAACACACCTTTTCTTAGCAGAGAAGACAATGCCAAAGACTCTGCTGCTGTACTAGCTAATATGCCTGATGTAACAATTCACTCCTCCTGCTTTTAATCACCATTTATTCCTTTTTGTGCAACCATCTCTGTATGATAGTATAAGTAGAGACAAATTTCTGATTTGCTGATTTTATTCTTTCTAGCAAATAATGGATAAGTATCATAAAAAGGTATATTTTCAAATGATTTAATAAAACATCATTATGTGTGATGCCCAGATATACCATACTTAACTATCATGTCTTTTGTATCTTCCATTGTCACAGCAGGAAGAAATGTTTTTGAGCCCAAAATGCCTCGTACCCTGGATGTAGATTTTAAGAATACTGCAAAAAAGCAATCCTGCTCTATTTTTGGAATTGTCTCTTCCTTCTCTCTTGCACAGTTATCCCAGTCAACAGCTGGGTAATTAAAATCTCCAGAATCAAAGTTTTAGCCTTCTTGGAGGTTTGCTTCTCTTATCTGTAATAACATTTCTTGATCAACTTTTGCTAACCGGAAGTCTGTAGCTAAAGAATATGTTGACTGAACTAATTTTCCTTAAAGAGACATTGTTCAGTGGCTTAAGCCTTTAAATTGGTTATAACCCATTGGGAAATACATATCACATTCCAAGTATGGTTTCTCCCTTCTTGAAATCCACCCACTGCTACTGTTGAAAAGAAGAGCTCTACCATTTATTTTGTGGGACCTAAAAACACACATGGTGTTTTTCAGTCACATGTCAAGGCACATGCCAATAGGGATGGGCATAACTCACAAAACAATCTATCAGATAATACAATAAACAGAAAAGCAAGGAAGAAAGAAGTTTAGCAGTAAGAAATACTTTATGAAATGGTCTTTTAATAAAGGACAGGTAAGGGGAAATGTGAACTTATACAAATTAATCAGTTCAGATAATAGACACATAAATTATAAGCTAACTAATGCACTGTACAATGGTCACCCTTAAACATTTTTCAATTGCCTTTGTAACTAAATATTCTTTGAGAATCATTCACATTATTTCATATTATGCTGCAATAAAGTTATCCAATTACTCAGGACAAAATTGTAAAGTTCTCAAGGGGAACCACAGTACTGTAGATAATTCATGAAGAAGTGGGGAGCTACTCTAAGAGTAGAGAAAAGGAAATAGAGTACAGATCTTAAAAAAAAAAAAAAAGAGGAGTGATGATCCTGGCAACTGCCATCCCATAAGTCTAACTGTTTTTTTCTAGTTAGAAACTCTGTAACATATTAAGAGAAAAAAACCCACTAAACTTTGAAGACTAGACAATGCTGCTTAGCTCTGCTCACAGAGGAGACTGTCTCTAAGTGGATCAGCAGAGAACATACAGTGGGGTTGATGATCAGCCTGGGTATGACTACACTGTAATCTGAGGTGTGATTGCTGCTAGGTAGACATATTTGTGTTAACTTTACTTGTGCTAGCATGGCTAAAAATAGCAGTGTAACTGTGGTGAACTGGGCATCAACACAAGCTAGCAACGCAAGACTGTACTAGAATCCCAGTGTCCTTGCACAACCTGAGCTGAAGCCCCTGCCACCATGCCTACACTTCTATTTTTAGCCATGATACTGTGGATATATCTATCCATACCGCAATCCCACCTCAGACTGAAGAGTAGACATGCCCCATGTGGAGAGAGGAAGGACAGGGGCCAAGAGAGAGTAGGTAGGGAGCTCCTAGCTTCTAAAATATTTTAACTGTGCGGTGGCCCTTTTCCAATGAATAGTGGCATTCTGCACTACAAAGGATTCCCTATCCCAGCTCAGTAATGAGACTGTTCACAAACAATCTATGGACCCAGAATTATTTACAGAAATTGTTCAGAATTGTAATAAAATTAAAGAACAAAAACTGATAAAATGGCAAATGGTGAAGGCCAATTCATGAATGCAGGTGAAATTAATTGAATAAGGTAATTGAATTAATCACTCAGCCCTAAAAAGAAGCTATCCAAATAGATAATGTTTCAGCCCAATGTCTTTCTCTGTATTCTAAATTCCAGTCCTTTTCTTTCTTATATATCCTTATCTCTTGTACTCAACGACTTGAAAGTAATACCATTATTCAATAAAAAGATCAATAGAAGTCAATTATAGATTCACATCCTTGTGGGCAAATATTAGAAACAATTTGTTGGATGTTGGGAGAGAACACCTCAAAAAGCATGATTTGATTAGAAACAGCCAACAAGGATTTATGAGAAGGATGACTTTTTTATTCAACATGCTGGGGATCTTCCAAGAGATTACTACTACAGCAGACAAAGGAAATACAATGAATGTATATAATTTAGATTTTCAAACAGCATTTGATCAGTCTCTATAGGAAAGATTATTGTCCAATTCACTTGGATGAACAGATCACCTGGTCGATAAGAAACTGGATGGAAAACAAAGTTACAGCAATGTGAAAAAAATCACAACTCCTCAACCTGGAAAGACAGGTATGCCTGAGTCCCTGTCAGCAGAAGTGATCAGTGGAACACTTTGTCTAAAGCACCTATCAGGTTCGGATATCTTGGGAACCTATTTAATTTAGCAAGAGAATAATGAAAAGGCACATCCTGGAAAAGGAATGGGACATCAAAAAGCAATATAAGTAAGAGTTGTGAAACAAATTATACACTTGAAGGGAATTCCAATGTTACAGATCCCCAAACAAGAATGTATTGTTAGGTGATGGTGAGGCAATCCAATCCTGTACTGTTTTTCTTAAATGAAAGCTGATGCTGGAAAGCTAGAAAAGACATGGGAGTAAAGATGGCAATGTACATTTAAAGAACATAACACTGAACATTATGCTGTGGGTTACGGCATAAGAGACGAGCTGGTCTGCATCTGTTCAAATGGATCATTTTAAAACAATGATCCTTGCCAGAAAGTTAACTAAAAGATTAAGGGTCAGATGTGCAGTTGCACAAGACCCCATTTACACCATTCTGGCAGTGTATGTGGGCTTTAAAGTGGGCATAAATGTCCAGAGGGCATTTATACTGCCAAAATTGTGTAAAGGAGCCTTGTAGTCACTGAGCATCTGGTCCAAAATCTTCTATTTGAAAAAGAGAAACCACACAAAAGATCCTTTTATTGAAATGCAGTCACTCCTAGGGTAAGACATAACAGCAGTTCCACATAACATTCCTATTAGTTTAGGACAGGAAGTGAAGAAGAATATATCCAGTAAAAAATGTTTGGGGGATTTCAGTAGAGAAAATGTAATTACCCAAGCTAGAATCTAATCAGAACACTAAGCCTGTGAAATGGTATATTATACAAGCATGGCTGTTTTCATAACTGTATATTTATATGCTATTTATGTTGTGGTAGGGCACATAATGTGCTAGGCATTTGGGAAAACAACAACAAAACACACACAAAAACAAATAACAAAACCACACAAGAAGTAACAGTTGCTTCACAAAAAAAGCTTATATCAGTGTATACCACAACAAATAGTGTAATAAACTTAACACTAGCCTGTGCTAATTGTAAGCCATTATTACCATCTCCCCTCTGTAGCTGAACATATCTGTGTTTTCAGTCTAATCTACTGTAGATAAAAAAATAAATGTATGAAGAGATGAAATAAGACATCACAATAATTCTAATTAAGCATTACAGAGAGGAAATGGATAGTATTTTCAGAAGGTGAACCCAGATTTTTTTAAGATGAGTTTTTTTAGTAACAGTGTAAAGAATAATGACCCATCTACTAAAAGAGGTTAAGTACTGCACAGTGTTTCCATCTCTTCATTTTCTGAAAGAAGCCTAATAATAATAATTACATTTTATAATAGAATTTAGCAGCTGCCTAACTGTTTTGATTTCTTAGGATTAGCAGTTGGGGTGCCATTATTGTAATTCCTTCTGATTGCGAACTGCACGGCACTTGCTCAGTCGCTTAGTTCTCATTTAGAGTTTCTGATGCTGCATCCTTTTTAGACTGATTTGGAGGTAATGAAGCAATCTATATTTAGATAGTTTTCAGAGGATTTTTTATTATTATTTTTAGTTAGTATTCATTTCCCAGGTACTAAATGAATAATGCTGCTAGCAGGCAAGGAAAACAGGGAACATTTTTGAAGCAGAATCTGAGATATGAGTTATTTTTAATCAGATATCACTCATGCCCTTGCTTCCTTTTTCACACTAGTGCACAGCTAACTGAAAGTGGGCTCAGCTTCCCAGGTTCAAGTCAGATGGAGAACATATGTTTCAAACTTGGGCATCAATGGTTGCATTTAGGATATCAGATGGCAGATGCCTAAAATTGAGCGGGAGATGATTTGAGTACTAAACTCCGATACTCAGGCTTGCCAACTGAGCCCACCATCTTATTTGATTATGTAGAAGCAATCTCTCTGTCTAGGCCTTACAGTGAATGTGAAGGAACGTATGTTTTATGACCATTGCTATAGTTTCCAACCTTTCGCTAGGGGCTGTCATTTCCACAGGAGCTGTTATTTCCATAGCTGAAGAGATGCAAGCCAGCTCTGCTCTTCCTCCATAACCAAAAACACATTGTTCACCATTACTTGGGCACCATGGAAGTCAATGTCAAGCTCCCATTGACTTCCATGGGGCCAGTATTTCACTCTTAAGTTCTTACACAAAATATATATTTCTACCTTTTTATTTCAACGTACTGATATGCCAACTTGTTGTTGTGTGTTTGTTTTGATGCTGTCAAAATGCATGAACCAAGCACAGTTAGGCTGCATGAGTACTTGCATAGGAGAATTCTAAGGGAAATTTTGATGATTCAGTGTGTTTTCCTCTTCTACCGAAGTCAGTACTGAACTTCTGTGCCAGTATGTTGTTACACTCTGCATTGGACATACCCACTCTACAAGCTGCTAGTGATCAGTATAGTGCAAACGAAACTTTTTGCAAGTGTGGGAGTGTTAACCGCAGTGTTCTGACTAGCTTTCTTTTTGGATAATTACATTCACTCTAACTACATTTCCCTGCAGTTTCTACTAGATAAATTCTTCTTCTTCTGTTACCATCCTCAAGTGTCAGGTAGTGTTACTGTGAGCTGTGAAAATCTTGTTACGTTCCAACGGAGGTATGACTGCATTTGTATAAATGATTTTATAAAAATGTTAGTCACCTAGACCCTTGTCCTGCAATACAATCCAAGAATCCTGTTCGTTTCTATGGGGCTCCATGCAGGCAAGCATAAAGGCCTGTCTATACAGAGCAGAATGTAGGATTGGGGCCTCAATTCTTTTTTAAGTAAATCATATCTCTGAAGTTGAGGAAAATGCGTCTTATATAGTTAAGGGAGCACACACAGCTACGTGCACTGACCTAAATGGTTGTACGTTAGCCAAATAATGGCTCAGGTCTAGGCAGGCTCTTCTAGGATGACTAGGCCCACAGCCCTACCCTGTGTGCTGTGATATTAGGAAGGGTCCAATTCTAAAGGGCTGTACTAATGAACATCTTATTTTTCAGGGAGGGTGAAATTCACCCAGTTCAAAGGGCCAACCCCAGAGCCAGCCCCCAAATTTGCAAATTAGTCTTAAAGGCTTTGAGATGAATTTCACCTTGATTAAACAGAAATGGTAACAGAACAAAGGATTCAGAGTAGCAGCCGTGTTAGTCTGTATCCGGAAAAAGAACAGGAGTACTTATGGCACCTCATTCCTTCCAGTGACCAAGATGTTGTCCAGATAGCATTGGACTTCTGGCAAACCACACAAGATCTGGTCCATAGCCCTCTGGAACAAGGCAAGAGCAGACAGGACCCCAGGATTTCCGCAATGTCACTGTAAGATTTGGTCTGTGGCTTAACTGAGTGTAGTAAGCTGCGTAGCAGGGAGTAGGTCTTAGCCCCTACAACACTTAAGAATATTGGCACCTTCTTCTTTTCTGTAATGTCATTTGCAATAACAAAAAGCTCAAAACACTCAGTATATAGGTGCCATTGCACTATAGTCTCCTCTAAAGGTTCCAGTGGCCCCGTAAGTGTAGCCATGGTTTTAGTTTCAGTTTGCACAGTCAGCGTAAACAAGCCAGTTCTCACACCCTTCCAACAGCAAAAGGGCTTTTTTTTGTACCTTGACTTCTACTTCCTTCTGTTGCTGGGGCAGCACAGGAATCCCATCCTCATCGCCACATTATTGTATCTTTGGGGGCAACAGTTTTAGGAAGAAATGACTTGAGACACAGAAAGCTGTAACCCTTAAAAGCAGCCATTTATTGCCACACTGAACTAACCAAAAACCAGCCAAAACTGGCTGGGCTATCCCCTAATAATCCAACTCAGTTGCCATGGCAACAACAAAATTCTACTACCACGACAACCAAATACAGATACTATTCCTCCATCCCCTTTCTGTGAGTTTTCACCAGATGTCTGTGCTTGGTTCCCTATGTTATTCTCCCTCTGCACTTGCTCCACTGGGAATCTTATACACTCCTTATAGTTTCAGTTATCAACTTTGTTGATGACTCTCAAACCTGTATCTCCATCTCATCTCTCTTCCCAAGAGCTAAATTCATATAACTACATTCCCTCTAATATCTCCTCCTGGATGTGCCACACTTCTTCCTCAGACTATATATATCTAAAGCTGATGGACAGATTCCTATCATCACCTCCTCACTTATAAAATTCTTCAAAGTGCTACCTACACCCCAGTTCTTATTTCCTCTTGCATTGTCTCTCATGTATGATGTTCTGATAATTCACCTCACCCAGCTGTTCTTTTCATCTCTCCCAGCTGAGAAAGTGCACCTTTTCTCATACCATCCTTTATCCTGGGAATAACTTCCTTCCTTCAGTGTACACAGCAGCCTTGCTCACCTTCTTCTAGTGGCTAATAAAATCCCATAGTTCCAGCTATTCTTGTTCTGCTTCATCTCACATTTGGAATTTAACTTTAATCACAGTATTATTAAATGCATTTTCAAAAGAACACAGAATTACAAAAAATGCATCTCAAATATTGATCCACAAACCAGACCATTCTGATTCATCCTTCCTCTTCCCTCTCTGTTTCTTGTCTAATCTAGATTGTAAACTCCTCAGGGAAGGCTCTTCAGCTTGATTGTCTGCAAAGCACCTGCACACCACAGGCCTATACAAATAATATCAGGAGTAATTTCCTAGAGGAATCAGGGCCCCTTCTTCTGTGCACTTCTGTCTAGTATATTGGGAGAGTTTCCAATAGAAAATACTCACAATATGGGTTAGAGGATTTATGTTTGTGTATTTTAGATGATCGGCCAAAATCTATAAGCAATCATCCAAGAAAATATTGTTACTTTGGGCCTTTCCAGGTGCCAAAAATGTAATTCTTATCAAATACAAATCACCATTGCTTGCTCTTAGTTTTCAGTCATCTGGCTATTATTCAAAGGATAGAAGATAAATTTGACTCAATAACAGGTATTTGGCTGCTTTTACTCAAACGGCATGAAAACTATCTGCACACTGTCATTTTAGATTAACAATATTATGTGTTATGCCACAGGAATCTTCTTTTTCTCCTTTTCTTTTTATTTCACAAATGTACAGTCTATTCTTTTAACAGTTGATGTTGCCCTCTGTTTAAAAAAGTCAATGCAAATAAAAAATCATAAGCCCCCATTCCCTATTGTCCATTTCTTTGGAAGGTTTATTAACATAATCCTCTTCCTATTTCCCTTGTGATCCTGATTGTGAGATTTGATTTCAGGGAGAATGCAGTCTGATGCACAGCAAGATTATCCAGTCGTTTTGTAGGGGAGCAAGCAGTTTGCTTGATGGAAAGGTGGGTAGGACAGGCTTCATTTTATGTTTGTGCAGCAAAGAAACATTATTTTACGCTGAAATTCATTCCAGGGTGTGCCATGCTGATATGCTTAAGAAGAGGAACAAAGTAAAAGTGATACGTTTCTAAGACTGAAAATCACAAATTTTTAGAGAGACTTTTTTTAATTGATGTCTGATTCATGCATATAAATTATACTTTTATGTGAACCAACAGATACTTTCATGTGTGTACAATTGGTTTTCCATAGTTACCAATCCATATGTGAACTTACATCACTTGCTGATACAATTACTTTTGTTGCATCTGCCCATATCGGGCCAAATTCTGATATTTACTCACCATGAGTAGTACCTTAGTCCTCAAATAGACTCAATAAAAGTCAAGAGGATGATTGGTCAAGTAAGGCACTAATCAAAGGGAATAAAAGTTTCCTACCCTGGACCATAATTTGCATTTAGAATTTAGGCCTATCGAGTCTCTCTGGAATGGCTATGGCATTAACTTTGAGCCATATGCATACTATTCATATTGAGCAGGACCTTTCCTCACAAAATAGCTGCATCGATATCAATGGGACGATTCGTAGAGTAAGATGTTATTCAACACGTGTAAAGGTATCCGAATTGGGTCCATCGTGTTTCATGATTTTTCTCTTACTGTAAATCTAGGCCCTGACTCCAAAAAACAGAAAAGCAGATGCCTGACTTTCAGCACGTGAGTAGTTCCATTAATTTGTGTGTGAAGTTTTGTTGAAGTTAGGCACATAATTCAGTGCATTCCTGAGCTGGGTTTCCAGGCAGTGTGTTAGTAATAGAAAGGTACACTGTGCAGGTACAAATATGATGGACTGAAGACAAATCACTAGGAATAAAATTAACAGTGCCCTTTTGTTTATACTGAACTTGTCCTCTTTACCTTGGTTGGCATTGTCTGGCCCCATATCAGATACATGATAAAGGCCAGATTTTTTGGAAGTGTTGAAGTGCTTTATATTTTTTTAATATATGACTAATATGTATTTATTATCTAATAGTAAAAAAAGCCCCATGATTGAATTAATGTTGAATATTATTTAAAAATGTGTAGCAACATGTAGGGAACTGTCTGCAGCTATCCTATTACTAATGCTGTGAAACTTGTGCTAGACATAACAGTCGTGCTGGTTACAGTTGTTCCTTGAAAGTGTGAGATAACTGAATTTGACTTTTGCATTTTTTGTATACCATGATCTGTAAAGTGTTTGTTGCATTATTTTTGATCTTGAATTAAAATCATTTAGTGGACTATAACTTACAGGATCACAAGATAAGCATGCATCAAGTGATGCCACTTGATATCAAAGAAAATATACTCTTCCTCCCCACCCCCAAAATTCTTTCTATAAATCAAGAGAAACAAGAATAAAAATCAGACAAAATGCCAAAAGAATGAGTGATGACTTCTGTTATCATGTACAATTCTAAAATGATCTTTTGTAAAGCAATTGAATCTGTAATCCTTCCTTGCTGTGGGATTTCATTTGGTTGACAATTTAAATATGGGTCATTTCCTGCCGTAGGGTTAGTACAGGAGGTACCTGTCCACTTTAATCATCATCCAAAAGATTTCAACTATCAGAGTAAACTAATCAAATTCATAAACCACAAGTCTATTTAAGTAGAGCTGGTATGTTTTTTTCCTCCTGTACATGAAAGGATTCTGGGAAGATGCAGAACTCTGAATAGCTTTAAGGTAATAACAGAAAGTAACAGGAATATTAAAAAAAAGAATCACTTGTGTCTCTTGAGGTTTGTTTTTTAAAAGAGTGAGAAAAAAATATCTCCAGCACAACACAAATTAATTACACAACACAAATCTTCTTGTTTTGGAAATGTCAAAATTTGATTAGATTTATTTTAGGTTTGATTGAACAGACTATTTACTTAAAATTAAAACAAAAGAAAAACTTCATTAATGCAGTTTTAAACTTGAGATTTTAATCATACAAAAGTTGGGTAGTTCAACAGTTTTGATCCCAAAGCAACATTAGCTCTGCCACATTGATTTATAGAATATGTTGGCTTACTGTTTATGACAATACTTTCTGTGTACAGAGCTTGTTGTAATTATAAATTTATGTTAACAACAACCCTGCATAGAAGGCAAATGAGTAATGTTAGCTGTCCTATACAGATGGGAAAAGCAGAGGTGACATGCTTTGCCAAAGGCAACAAAACTGCATCTAAAACAATCAGGGCCTGAACTAGAGCTTAATTTCTTCTTCAGGCCTGAGCTGAAATCACTATGAGCCAGATTTTGATACCCTCACCCACATTAATGAATACCTTTCTCTACGAGTCAATTGATTTCAGTTGAACTGTGCATGGAGTAAGTTGCTACTCAGTGGAAGGAAGGCTATCAGAATATGATGCTGTATGTGCAATGCAGATAAATTAATAAAACTGGGACAATTGAATTCTCACACTTAATAGTAGCATTAATTAATGTTCTTGTGTTTATGTTTAAATGAGAATTTATATGTAATAAGATTCTAAGCCAGTGGTTCCCAAACTTATTCTGCCACTTGTTCAGGGAAAGCCCCTGGCGGGCCGGGCCGGTTTGTTTACTTGCCGCTTCCGCACGTTCGGCCGATTGCGGCTCCCACTGGCTACAGTTCACTGCTCCAGGCCAATGGGGGCTGCGGGAAGCGGCAGCCAGCACATCCCTCAGCCCACCCTGCTTCCCACAGCTCCCATTGGTCTGGAGCAGCGAACCGCGGCCACTGGGAGCCACTATCGGCCAAACCTGCGGACACGGAAGGTAAACAAACCGGCCTGGCGTGCCGGGGGCTTTCCCTGAACAAGTGGCAAAACAAGTCTGGGAACCACTGCTCTAAGCCTTGGTAGGGATAGGAATGTTCCGGAACCTGGAGGCAGCGACTATGGGTTGTCATTGGGGGAATGGGTTTGACAACTTAAAAGGAAGATCATGGGTTTATCTGTATGTGCACATGCCCTCGCACATCTGCATGTTTGAAAGAGAGAGACAAAAAAAAATGACAATCCAGGAGTGGAGCTGGGCAAAATTCTGGTCAACCAAAACATTTTGCAAATTTAGATTGAATTCACTGAATTGTTTGTTTTTTAAGAAAAAAAAATCAGAAAGAATCAGAACATTTTGTGCTGACATTCTCTAAACACAGCTTCAACTTGAAATACCTTTTCATTTTAAATTTTACTGCAATTTAGTTTTTTTAAATGGTGAAAAAAATCTCAGAAAACAAAATGAAACATTTAATTTAGGGTCAAATGAAACATTTTGTTTGACCTGAAACATTTTTTTTCCAATTGTTTTTGCTTCACCCACAGTACTGAAAATTCAGTTATTTGTACTGCTCTGTCCAGAAGGGTTTCTTATGTTTAGAAGTAGGCAATTTGGGGGAATGTCCATGTGGGAGATTTGAGGTTTTGCACAGCAAAGTGTTGAATTAATTTCAGATTTGTCATGTGGGAGAGTGGGAAAAATTTGCCATATGGTGGGAAAGCTGTATTCTTGTCGATAAAGGAAGAAGAAATCAGTGTTTCTTCAGCTGAAAATGGAATTGTGAACTTTTCACAAGCAAGGGACCAGGGAGTGTTTTGCCATTTGGACAGGGGACTCCATTTTTTCCAGTGGAAGGTGGAGTTAGGGTTTTTTTTTTTTTTGGTTTCATCAGTGAGGAAGAGAGGCCAGAAATCGGTAAAGGAGATATCAAAAGATGGCTCATTCAGTAAAAATGCGCATGCTCTAATGGTTTCAGCCTACTGTGCAATGTTTCTTTCAAGCCATGTAATGTTTTAAAATAATTGGCTCAAAGAAATCATAGCAGGTAATTTAATAAAGGTCACTCAAATGTTTAAAATGTTTACTACCATGACACAAACCATAGGGTTACTCTTTCTCTCATTTCATCTTTATGTCTCCATACCTTTAACTTCCATCACCAGTTGACAGTTGTCCCAGCACACGCATCCTTCAAATTCTTCCCATCAGCTGTCCATCTGCCTCAAAGTACATACAAACAGATGACAACTCACAAACAGAATGGACAAATCATATGTTATTTGCATCAGGCTTTTCATTCATGTTGGAAGCACTTTTGAAGGCTGACATTTAATAAAAGAGATTTTCTTCTCTAGAAAGAGATTACTCAGCAGTGCTGCTGGCAACTGATGGTATATTTTCACTGTGATTTTTCCTATTGTAATACACTCTAAGAAAAATATCCATGGCCAAATTAGCTTAAATAGAAATTTGTGCCTGAGCATGGACTGGGTAAAAATGACAAAGGATTTGGCTTCAGATGACTCTGAATATTAAAAACCTTATAAAAATGTGTTACCCAAGGAAGAGTAGCTAGTGGTGAGTGAAATGTTCACATCAAACTCTCTGACTTAAACAAATCTCATCTGACTTTGGGTTTCATTATAAACTTGAAACTCAGACCATGTTTCCTGGGAGCCAGATTTTGAACCCCTTACTCATATTGATTACTAAGTGACTGAAATCAGTGGGACCACATGTGGAATCAGGTATCACTCAGTGTGAATAAGGGTATCAGAATCTGGCCTGAAAGGTTTGTTCACAAACCTTTTTGGAGAACCTGAGCCCAATTTTAGTCATGGTGGAATAATTTATGGTTGCACATCAAAACTCATTGTTTCCCATTTTGAAATGAAATCATCTGTAGTTTCTTCAGCTGAGTTATAATTTGATGTGCGGGGTTTGCTGAAATTTAAAATTGAAAGCAAAACTTGATGGGAGGGAAGCATGAAGATAAAGCAAGCAAATTTACAGACTAATCTTTGTAAAGCAAAACCACTGAGCATTACACAGCTCTAATAGTCATTTTGCATTGTTGGCTCCTCTTTCAACAGCAACAATTTACCAAGATATATCAAATTTCAAGAACATATTCTTTTTCTTTAAAGCATACAACACGAGATGTAAGGGATGAAGGATTTTAAAGAAGTGATGCTTACAAGGAAGTAAGATATTGTTTGTATCTTCTAATTTTTTTATGTACTTATTCTTGGGAGTTCCTAGGACCTAAGGTTGGTTGTATTAGTGCAAAAATTATGTTGGGAACTTTCATTTTATTCTGAATGACTTTTTGGTTCAGCTGTTTATGCCCTTTTTTATTTACTGTTTGTGAATGTAACAATCTTCTTGGAACTTAAAGGAAAGGACATTCATTGCAGGAGGGAAGAGTTTGGCAGAAGCACCAGGAAGCCAGTCTGTGAGCAGGTCTGGAATGCTAGCTGCAGTTGCAGCACCTCTGTAGATGGTTCTCTTAATAAAGAGTTTAGTTTTAGAAATAAGAAGTCCTCTCATGTCATTAATCAACACACAGTACATGAAATAGTAAATATTAGTACATTTTTTTTCACAGTAGTATTTGGGAATGGTTGTCATACACATACACATGTTTGAATGTGAACATGGATGTTTGTGTGCACATAAGAGTTTTTCACTATTCGTTATTTCTAATTTGATATATGACATCCTCTATTTTCAAGTTTGTAAAAATATCAGTTATCATATTGGTGATTAGCAAAAAAAATAGAAGCATTAGAAAAAAATAAGTGACTACTTATGCACCCTAATTAGTGAAAACAAATAGACAAAGAAATTTGTTTGCTGAGACTATTTGGTTTATAACAAATAGAAATCTTTCTTTTTTAGTTAATCATTCATAAGTAAAAAAAAAAATCTAAATCCATCACACAATTCATTCACAGTGAATGAAACCAGTTGTATTTGCAACTACCAGCTTCAAAACCGTGGTTGATCACAACTTTACTGAAGGGTTCAGAGACAATAGTGGTCCCTGGGCCCCAGTTCAGTAAGGTAGTATGTCACTGCTATTGCTGTGCTCCTTCAGAAAAGCCTGTTTGTTTTTTGGTGGGAAGAACATCTGCTGCTGCCCTGTTACTGGGATGGTGTGACTTCTGTTGTAAGGTTGTCTCTCAGCTCCTCAAGTTTAGTTTACTTTGTCTCTAGCCAAAACTAAAATAACACAAACTGTAACAAATGAACAGTACACCAGTTGTTTGGCACTTGCATGCACACTTTAAATCTCTGTGAACCAAAATGAAACAACAGTATATCAGCCCATCTGATCCTAAAGGGTCAAAGTCTATTCTCGACTACTCCAGTGCCAATCTGGAGTACAATGGTCACTAATAAAAACACAGCATTTGCCAGTAGTTAGAAAGTATTGTCAATGATTACTGCAGTTTCTACATGTATTTAGAATAGATGATATGTGTGCTATCCAGTATTGCCTTTTTAATAGCTTTTTCTGTAATTCACTGACCAGTTCATTTACTCCAGAGTTAAACTGTGTGCTCTAAATGTCTAAAATTAGAGAGAAATGTAAAACTGTCAGTTCCAACTGCTGTAGCAGCTGATCTAAGGATGAACTGGATCTCAGAAAAGAGGGACAAAGTCATTTCTGACAACAGTCCTCTCAGTGAGACCCTTATCCAAAACCCATTGAAACTGATGGAAATCCTCTCATTGACTTCAATGGGCTTTGGATCAGATTCTGACTGCATGTTCTTCGGTGCAATCTCTGCCTTCATTCTTGTTTCTAGGTAATACTAGAGCTGTGCAAATAACTGACTTTTGGGGGGTTGGTGACAGAACCAAAACACTGAAAAATTGTTTGAGGTCAAACCAAAACTATTTTTGTTTTATATTTTCAGGAATAAAAGCCCTTTTTTTTTGTTTCAGGGAGAACAAAACATTTTGTTTCATTTCATTTGCATTTTCTACCTTATTAAAATTCAGTTGCATTAAAATTCAAAACAAAAAGTCATTTTGATCGAAAAATCAAAAGAAAATGTCTAAATGAAACAATACATTTTGAGAGGGAGAGGAATGATCAGAATTTGGCAAATTTGACACAAATTCTCAGTGTTCTGATTGAGCCACTCTGTGCATTTTTTGGTGAAAACATGTTTTGTCCAAAACATTTCACCCAGCTCTCCTTCCATCTCACACCTTCATATTAAGCATTACAGTCTAGGCTAGAAATGATTGGAAGAGCCTTGCTCTTCCTCTGTTATTCTTTCCCAACCTATACTAAAAAAAGACAAAATGTAATATTTATTTGGGGCCAAATTCTCAGATGAGCTCGCCTCCCATTTAGATACCAAAATAAGTTGCCAGATTTTCAAGAAATCTTGGCATGCTGGCTGCTACTGAGCAATTCTTGAAATCTGACCATAAGTATCACACTGGGAGCGATTGGTTCTGGACACCTTCGAACTCTATCTTTTAGGTAGGTGCCTAAATGACAGAGGAACCTTTCTGAGAATCTGATCCCACTGGTGGATGCTGAGCACATGAAAATGTAACCCTGAGCTTCTTTCCACAAGGTAATAAATGTTTCAGTATCTTCTTTTTCAGATTTTAAGGTTTCTTGATATCTGAGAGCAGCAAACCTCCTAATATGGAAATCTGTTTTCATGACAGCTAACACCCATCAACAAACACTATCGTCACACTTAAATGAGAGATTTGTGCACCTTCAAACAATGTGATACTCACAGGTGCACCTGTGAATATGGGCTACAGATATACCTTCAGTTACCTTTCCTGCTATATGATATTGTTCATTAAAGGTCTCTTTGAATCAGTGTTCTTAGGAACAAAAAAAAATTGCCAACTACCTATCTTTAAAAAATAACATATTATTAGCTTTCTACTTAAACAAAGGTTTCAGAGTAACAGCCGTGTTAGTCTGTATTCACAAAAAGGAAAGGAGTACTTGTGGCACCTTAGAGACTAACCAATTTAGTTGAGCATAAGCTTTCGTGAGCTACAGCTCACTTCATCGGATGCATCCGATGAAGTGAGCTGTAGCTCACGAAAGCTTACGCTCAAATAAATTGGTTTATCTCTAAGGTGCCACAAGTCCTCCTTTTCTTTTTACTTAAACAGAATTAACTTAATAGTCCCTATAAGGCAGTAAAGACCCATTTGCCTCACCTGCTGGGTTTTTATTGTTGTTGTTCATGAACCTGTGAACATCTACTGTGCTGTGGTTATTGAATTTAAGGAATTCCTACATAATTATATTTTACCATGAGTTAACTGTATGCACTTTTTCTAATTGGGATTTTACCCATTGAAATGTTGTTTTATTACTTTGATAAGCTGTAGAACTTTAGAGACATTCAAGTTTACTACTTAAAATTGTTGTAATTGAGTTTGTGAAACTGTTTTTAATAGAAATGAGTCATAAACAAAACCATGAATCCAAACAACTTTATTGTGTGTGTTGAGAAGAGAGTCAGAATCCAAACCAAATGCAGATGTGAATTTAGTGGCTCATCTTATCTCTAAAATGTCCAGAATTAAAACCCTGTATCTGACATGTGTTATTTGTCAAAAGTGGTGAAGAATGTTTCTACATTTGTAGCCGATTGCATCCTGGTTCCTGTGGTTGCCCACATAACGCTATTCATTTACATACCAAAAACAGAGACATTTTGTATGATGTCTGTTTTTCAATATAGACTAGAACAAGAGTAAATGACAAGGTAATATGAAAGCAGTAGGGAGGGAAGGAGAGGAATCAGATGAAATCTCCCTTTGAATTTGCTAGTGATTTTACATACCAAAATGCTAGTTTATTGGAGTAGTGGCATTGTTTGTAACTATACACTAAAAGTAGCATTCTGCTGTTTCACTTTTAGAAATAGACCAGAATATACAACATGTCAGTATTACAGTGAAAACTGAGAAAAGAGCCTGACTTGAAGTCATCTGATGGGAAGGCACTGTGCTGTGAACAAAGGGTTGAGAGTTCACGATGGTTGCTCTGGCTCATTGGTGTTGTGATTTCAATTTGGACCTCAGTAGTAGTGCTAAAAAGAGAACATGGACTCAAGGGAGTAGCGAGCTGTGGGTGAACTACTGTACTATCATTTTCTTGATATACTTTTCCAGAAGCCTTTTGAGATAGCTCTATAAAAACTCTGTGAAACAGATCTGATAACTAATGCATCATTAATTATTTTTAACTCCTTGTGTTGCTATCAGTATTACAGAGTTATATTCTTGTAGCCCAGGGGTGGCCAACCTGTGGCTCTGGAGCCACATGCGGCTCTTCAGAAGTTAATATGCGGCTCCTTGTATAGGCACTGACTTCCAGGGATGGAGCTACAGGTCAACTTTCCAATGTGCCAGGGGGTGCTCACTGCTCAACCCCTGGCTCTGCCACAGGCCCTGCCCCCACTCCACCCCTTCCTGCCCCCTCCCTTGAGCCTGCTGTGCCCTCGCTCCTCCTCCCCACCCCAGAGTCTCTTGCATGCCACAAAACAGCTGAGCGGGAGGTGCAGGGAGGGAGGGAGAGGCGCTGATCGGTGGAGCTGCTGGTGGGTGACAGGCAGGGTGGAGAGCTGATGGGGTGGGGCTGCTGACGTATTACTGTGGCTCTTTGGCAATGTACATTGATAAATTTTGGCTCCTTCTCGGGCTCAGGTTGGCCACCCCTGTTGTATTTCTATAGGAGGCCAAGTTTTTCATGGTCCCTTTATGGGTGCAGAAGGGAAGGAGAGGGTAAAAGAAGCATCACACCTGTGTGACAGGTAGGCACAATAGTATGTCTTTCAGGGAAAGCAGGGCTGAAGCTATGGTGACCTGCCCTATCCCTTGTGCATGTCTATTGAATATCCCTCTAAACAAACGGGAAGGATAAACTACTTGTCTTGGCCTAGAGAGGACTCTGGATGCAGAAGACACGAAGCAATGTCCTGCTCATAATTTCATCCCTCTCCCATACCTGTTGTCAAGATTCAGGGGCCAAGTAGAGAAGAGACTGGGAGCTCAAGGCATCTACAGCTCTTCAGACAATCAAGGCCAGCTCCTTTATATTCTAGGAAGAGGGAGCTTGGGACCAGAATGAGGTGGCAGCCCCAATCACAACAGAAGCAAACAGAACAATTAGAGCTAGAACTTTATTTTGGGATTGGGAGGATAGTGAAGTTCTCCCTGCCAGGAGTAACTAGTGCTTCCACCCTTCCTGCAAAAGACAGTGGAAAACATCTGCGATCGCTCCCAGCAGAGATGGTCAACAGCTCCTTTGATGAGGAGAATCAAGCACCTTCACTAATACATGCAATAAACCAATAAAAATTAAGAAATAGACTGAGTCATGGAAGTGGACCCAGGTACACAGATAAAAAGGGGAGAATACAAAGGTTTATCATTAAGTACAGTGAGTAATGGGTGATGTTAAGAGCAAAAAGAAGCACGATCAAAAAGTTAAGCGGGGGCTAGGTTACACATGGGCTTGAAGGAAAAAGAACTTTAAAATGATGTGAAAGGTAACGATAAATGCAATAGAAGTGTGATTCATAAGAGTGCTAGTAACAGACAGATCTTTATTTTCTAGCCCCTGTGATATGACCCTTGATAACAGATATAACACACTGCTGCTGCATGGCTGTAGACCGTATCCACTGACGACAGCGGTTGCGGTTACAACTGGGAGCCACTGAAAGCATGTGTTGCTCCTTCAGTTCTGGCTACGCCACAGGACCAGCATCTACAATTCAACTTTGTGCTAACATAACATAGGAAAAGTGGAAAAACTCCTTGAACTAATTTTACTCATGCATACAACCAAGCAGATATACCACAACTTCAGATTGCACCATTTCAGGATTTGTTTTCATGGTTCCTGTCCCACATTTTCATTCCTCCCTGTTTTAGTGTCCACTCCCCATCTCCTGTGTGTACCTAAAGGTATGTGCATTGACTGGGAACACCCCAGTGATCCCTGGGTATAGAGATATGACAAAAGAGTCCTTTCTTCTGTTCATATGACTTTTCCCTCTGGATTCTGAATGATTACCACACTTTCTTGTTGTGTTGTGCTGTGGTCAGGACTTCTGAGTGCCAGTTTTCTCCTTGGAAGATTCTTTCTTGCAACCATTCTGAATTGTTACATTCCTGTACCTAGCACAGAAACAGGGTGAAGAAAGGAAGCAAAGGTGATTTTTAACCACTTTTGTGCTTTCTGTAACCTGGGGACTACCAGAGTCTTAGGTTAAGAAAGAACAGCCTCAGGACTCTTTTGGTTTACTTGACCTGTTAATATCCTGGGAATTCTGCTCCCATTAAAATCAGTAGCAAAGTTCCCATTCACTTCAGTGAGAGTAGGACCAGAGTCTTTGTATGGTCTTGGAAGGGAGGTATCTTTGGTTTTGTTTAGAATATGGTTATTTTGTTTCATACCGCTGTATCTGTTTAAAGGTAAGTATGGTAGTTATATGTTGCTTTTATTATTCCCATTTGGGACCACCAGATGATTCTGTTCTGTTCCAAGTAGCCTACTCTTGCATTGTCTGCTTCACATTCCTTAATGCTGAGATGATAGTTACTATTCACAGGGAGCTCCAGCAACTTTCTTGAGGGCATGAAGACAGCTGGCCTGCTGTCATTTGAAGGGCAGGGTGATGATCCGCATGTGAAAAATGTTGTTTTATTCCCTACAAATAAAAATTGTAAGTGAAATATTCTAAAGCACACAGATGACTTAGGAGCCTAAGTCACATTTTTCAAAAGTGACTTCGGGCTAGATTTTTTAAGTATTTAGGCACCTAAAGATGCAGATAGGTGGCTAATGGGATTTTCAAATGTGTCAATGACCGTTTGCCTGATAGGCTCTTTTGAAAATCCCAGTAGACACATATTTGCATCTTTAGGCATCTAGATCCTTTTAAAAATCTAGCCTATAGACACAATAAATCCTATTGAAAGTAGCTCCTAAATCACTTAGATACTTTTGAAAAATATTATCCTTCCTGTTGTTAAAATCAATTGCGTATTACATTCATCTTGTGGGCCACATACTGAGCTGCTGTAAATTGGTATAGCAGCTTCATTTACTTGAGTGGAGCTATTCCAAATATACCAGCTGAGGATCTGTCACTGTACATAAAGGGACTAAATATTCTAGACCAGATTCTCAGCTGTTGTAGAGAAGTGTAGCTGCATTGAAATTGAATGAATCTACACTGATTCATAGCAACTGAGCATCTGTCCCACTGTATTTATTTAAAGTTTAGAAATCAGTGTTGACTTGGTAACTATAATGTGGTAGTTGCTTTGATTTGTGTGATAACTTAGAAACTATCAGAGTACTTAATGCCAATTAAAATGAAATGTAACCCCCTGGTTCTTCCTTGCAAATACACAAGAGGCACCAAGTAGATTTTAAAAAGAAAATATATGTCACTGGTCCTGGTATGTAAGTTGGTTATTGTTGTTTTATATCCTTTGCAGAAAATCAAAGTGAGTTTCATTTACTACATTAAGCACAGTGAATCAGATTGCATATGACACTTCTCCTGTGTGACAAATGGATTTATAAAGTATTACTCACGCAGCATAATGGTAATTTGTCTGCAAGGTGACTGTAACACATGCATTACATTTTTGTTTAACAGTTATCATTCATCATTTCAATACACAAAATACACATAAATACTTTATTTTTTCTCAACAGGGATAAATAGGATGTCAACACTGAAGTTACAATGGTTTCCCAAATAGAACATTAATAATTCATTCTTGTATCTGTCCTTTAGTAGCAAAGCAGACTGTCGTTGTGGGACTGCATCCTTTAGGGACAACATATAAAAAGTTGTACCTGAAAGGGCACTGGGGTAGATGGATGCACCATGCTGATCTGAACAGTTGTAGCAATATGTGGGGATGTCACAGGGCATATTTATATTTAATTCTCTTAAAGAGAGAAAATAGTGACCGTTTCATCTAATGCCATTGTATCAAAGATGGAGACTATCCAAATACAGTAATTTAATCTCATCCCCTCCACCCTGAAACCTCTTAGATAACTGTGCTCATCTGCATGACATTAAAAATATCCCTGTCTTCTGTAGACATTAGATACAACAGTTTAACTAGAAGTAAAATAATCTCATATTTCAGAAATTGTTTTCTTCAATGGAAATTCCTAGTAATAAAAGCATAACAGATACAAAAGAATAAATCTAATCTAGCAATCATGGATTTTCTGTGACAGTCATGTAGTACATTTTCATGCTTTTACAATCTAATTTATAATATAAAAGAGTTGTACAGGAATAATTTTTAATCATATTCTATTAAAATATGACTCAGATGATCTCAGCTGGGTTTTAAGAGTCCAACAGGTTCTGCGCTAAAGTGCTCATTTTTAGAGGAGTAAGTGGGTAATTAAGAGCTGCAGAGCTCAGAAGGGGATTTCTTTTAGCTTATCAGCAAGTCAGGTTAAGTGTTACAGAGTCATTTCTGGTGCAACTATTCCTTCACCTCAAAGGCAAAACCTTGCATCGGTGAGACACATTTCATGTGACAAAGATGCATTGTGTGCCAAACTTCCCATTGTTTGCCAAATGGGCCAACAGATAAATAACAATCACCTTTCCACAGGTTCTCAAAAAACAAAAGGCATTATTTTGCTCACTTCATCACGTAATTGTTTTTTTGTGGGTGCTACATTTTCTTTTTATTTATTTGCAATGAAAATGGCAATTTTCTGTCTTAAAATGGTAAATTTCCAATTCTGGAGAAAAACAAAAGAACCCAATAATTCTGACATTCATTCACCATGGCAGAATATAATAACAATATGAGTCCATGAACTCTCTAAATGACAGTGACTAGGGACTTGATCCTGCAAAGACTTATGCACGTATTTAACTTTATGGACAGTGAGCAACTCCATTGAAATCAATGGAAGTATTCATAGTGCATAAGGTTAAGTATCTGCATAAGGGCTTGACCTCACTACAGGCTAAATCAGTGCCTCTGCAATTGATGCAGTGGCAAAAATCGATGGGTCTGGCAAAGATGTGATCGAGCCCTACTGACTCACTGTAACAGTTACTGCTCACTAACTCTAATCTGGATATGAGGGTGTTAAGATTAGAGCTTGGTGAATAATAATATATAGTGGATTTGGGTTGAAATGAATACAGAATTTTTCCAAAAAAAATTAGTGAATTGAAAAAGCAGAAAGAAAATTGAGCCAGGTCAAAACAAAACATTTCAGCCTGACAAAAAATGCTTTATTTCTATTTCAGGCATTTTCAGAAAAGCAAAAGCCTTGAGTCATGAAATGCCAGGAGGGGAAAGGAAAATGCAGGAGAAAGGGTTACTTTATAACTTCTAGCCCAGTGGTTAGGGGATTCTTCTGGGATGTGGGAGTCCATGGTTCTATTCTCCCCTCTGCCTGATGAGAAGGGATTTGAACTTAGATCTCCCCATTGCAAGAGAGTGTTCTAGCCACCTGGGCTAAAGGTTGTAAGGGAGGTCCTTCTTCCCCTGCAGCATTTTTGTAGGGCCTCAGCTGGAGCACTATGGCCAGTTTTGGGCACCACGCCTTGGGAAAGATGTGGACAAATTGAAGACAGGCCTGAGGACAGCAACAAAAATGATAACAGGTTTAGAAAACCAGATCTACGAGGAAATTTATTATCGGAGCAAGGGAGTCCTACCATGTGGTTAAGGCATAAACTTGTAAGTCATATACTGAAGTTATTTAAATGATCCTCTTTTTAATGAAAATGAAGGCGTCTAGGCCCAGATCCTTAAAGGTACTTGGATATTTGCTCAGCTCAGCATTGCAAGGCCTAGGAAAATGTAAATTATTCCTCTAGGACATAAGTCCATACTCAACACTATGCTCAGTTTTGCTTACTCTATTTATAATCTATTTATTTCTGCACTTGAGACACATCCTCATCTGGTAAAATTACCAGAGCTCCATTGTAATAAATGCAGCTATGGCAATTTATACCAGCTCAAGATCTGGTCCTTGATTCTTCAGCCTGACTTTGAGCCACCCAGTAGCACGTGTAAAAGAGAACTTAAACAGAATGAGAGAAAATTTCCTCGGAGTGACTCTGACTACCAAGAAACTTTCACACTCCATATGTAAAAGATTTTCATCACTGGATGCAAATCCCTGGAGCAACATTGTATTAGAGGAAATTATAAGATTTGAAAAGATACCATTCATCTGACCAGGTAAACTTGATTCAGGTTTGGCAACCATTCACTGTATGCAGATTAGACTAAATGACCAAGAGTATCTAACATTCTTCATGTCACGCTGCTCTGATACACCTGGAAAGTAAACTATCATTGCCTAAGCCCTTGTACTTGCACATAATGTGGTAAAAATTCTCATTAGTCCACACACAGTAAACAGATTCCTTCTGAAAACCCGTAGTGGTCAATCTCCCTCTGAATGTTTGCTTGTCTTTGTGATCTTAACTTGTCCTTGTCCTGTTTGTGTAATGTTTCCCTGCCTTGTCATTTGTTCTGTTTGCCTGTCTTTCCTTTGTCTGTTGATTAGTCATGGTATACATCTGTTCCTTTAATAATATATAATGTGAGGAGACTATCCTTGTAATCATGCTTTATTTTAGGTACTTTGGAAGTGTCTTGAGTCTCCAAAGTATTCTCCTTTCTCGCTATATCAGGAACATACAGATAATGAAATGTCATGCATTGTCTAGTCTTTCCTTTTTTCTCTCTGTAATTCAAAATTTAATCAAAACTTCAACACTTTACAAAAAAAAATCAGACATTTGGGAGATGTTTTTTGTGGATGTGTGATCATGAGGCTTAGGGAAAGCTGTCAGGATAATTTCTCTCTCACTCCATCCACCTGAAGTACTGAGATCACTAAAAAAATGGACAGACAGCAAGATAATACCAAGAGTTTCTTATAAGTGTAAATGGCATAACATTAACATAATAACACTTGACTAGGGCATTTTCAGCTATGCTGCTGGAGGCCCTGCCAATCACCATCTTAGAATCATAGAATATCAGGGTTGGAAGAGACCTCAGGAGGTCATCTAGTCCAACCCCCTGCTCAAAGCAGGACCAGTCCCCAGTTTTTGCTCTGGACCTCTAAATGGCCCCTTCAAGGATTGAACTTACAACCCTGGGTTTAGCAGGCCAATGCTCAAACCACTGAGCCATCCCCCCATCATTAATACCGGGAAGAAGGTAAAAGCATTTACACAAAGTCTAAAGTGCTTTAAAAGCTTTGAGAAGAGTTACAAATTGTATACAGGATCACTTCACCCACCACTAAAGCCTGTTCAGTACAAACAGTGTAGGGCAGGAGGAAAAGAAAAATAGTGTAAGATAATTGAAACTAAAGGGGACAGTTTTAGTGGGCAGAGTGTGGGTACCCAGCATAGAATTTGTCCAGGATGGTTAGGCTAACATAGCTAGTCTCTCGAAAGGTTTGATAGGATTTCATAGAATCATAGAATATCAGGGTTGGAAGGGACCCCTGAAGGTCATCTAGTCCAACCCCCTGCTCGAAGCAGGACCAATTCCCAGTTAAATCATCCCAGCCAGGGCTTTGTCAAGCCTGACCTTAAAAACCTCTAAGGAAGGAGATTCTACCACCTCCCTAGGTAACGCGTTCCAGTGTTTCACCACCCTCTTAGTGAAAAAGTTTTTCCTAATATCCAATCTAAACCTCCCCCACTGCAACTTGATTTCTGAGGCTCCAGACACATGGGGTCATAAATTTTTATCTCTCATTTGAAAGATGCCACCTCCAGAATCACAGTGCCTCTAAACATCATGCCAAAGCGTTGGTTCAAAGGTAAGAGTCCCACTTCCTGGATCACTAGCCCCATACCTGGCAGCACTGGTTCTCTCTGGTATGGCATAACTCAGTCCTATTTATGTCATGATATCTGACAAGATCACAGCTCAGGGGTTATATGATTGCATATTTAAAGCATTGCATAGAGCATCTGAAAGATGGCTTGATCCAGGCTTGTTTTGAAGGACTTTATAATTACTCAACAATACATAGCTAAGGAAAGGAGAATAGAAATGGCCGACTGCCTTAACTAAAGTGAGGGGGAGAGGGACTTGTGGGAAAGTCACTGTGGGTGGCACTTCAGTGCTATCTTAGCCAACTGCCAGATTGCCTTTTAATGGTTTGTTTACGAAAAAAAACCCATTATATTTGGACAAAGCACTAACTGAATTTAAAGTTTTATTACAGGTCATTTCAGTAAGGCAGCTTCTCTTTCCATTGTGTAACTGACTTTGACTGGAGAGGTCCTGGGAGGGATCTAACAGGTGCAGAGAGAGCTGTGCATGATGTAGCTACTGCTTATTGTGTTTTCAGCTCTCTTATTGAAAAAGCCCTACCTGAATTTTAAGTTTAACAGCATATTGCAGGTCGCCAAGACCTGTTTATCGTGTGTTCCCTTGCAAGCCGGTATGACTGTAAAAGCCATTATGCAGCTTTGGCAGGTGCTGTAGGCACACAGAGCTGTTCATACTGCTGTTGCTAGCACATTTTAATTTATTATTTTTTTAAGAACAAACTGAGTTTTAAGTTTTCTAACAAGTTAAGCTAGTGGGTGATGTTTCATTTATGTTTTGTTTCCTGCAAACAAGTCTGACTGAAAAATGGTACAGAGTAGACTACAGCAGATGGCCCGAGACAATGGGCACATTGACGTGGCTTGCTGCCAATTATTATTAATAATAATTATTTAAGAGAAATTCTACCTTTGACTTAAGAGTTTTGCAACCATACCACAAAGGGCAAGATTTTGCCACCCTTACTCACTGTACGTAGTCCCTTAGACTCTGATCCAAAGCCCAAAGAATACATTGACTGAATGGCTTCAGCAAGCTTTGAATCAGTATTGAAGTCAATAGGACTACATTAATCTCAGAGTAAGGTACAAGAAGAATCTGATCCAAAGCCATCACCACCTCCTTTCCGAAGCAGTGCCACTGTTGCTACCCTCTCTGCAACCAATCTAAGGAAAATTAACACACAACCAGATGTTGTTAACAACACCATCTGCTTAAAAAATAAATCACGCTTGAATCTGACAATGTTTTAACACTATTGTTACAAATAATGCATAAGATTACAGTAAGTGATAGATTGGAGAAGAAAACTTGCCTTACCTTTTCAGGTTTGTTTTTTTGTTTGTTTTGGTATTTGACAGCATTTTGTGTGTAGTCACGTTCACTAATTCTTCTACACAATATACACTACACTCAGTTTCCTCTGTCCTTTGTATGGGTCTCTCACAGGGCAGTAGGAGAAAGAAACAATTGTAAAAACCCGCAAAATGGCAAATGGACTCAGTGCCTGGTGTAGTACTCAAAACTACGTTTACATTCATTTTTTAAAAACAAACTGTGCCAATTGGGAGATTCTTTGTTTTGGTTATGAATTCTGATTAATTTTATGAAATATGGCTCAACGTGTGGTGAGTCATTAGGTGACATGACCCCTGTTTTATAACACCAGCACAATCTGGAATAAGTTACAGAATGAACAAAAGAAGTAATTTACCTTAACTATTCTGCTCTGGCAGAACAATGGGTATGCTAAGGAGGCTACCTGATCTGGAAAACAACTTTGACCTGTCCTATTTGCAGGGAATGGGAAGTGGAGAGTGAAAAATTTCCAAACAGGAAAATAAAAAATACTCCCATAAGAATAGTTGTTTTGAGAGAGAGAAATATTTTATGGAGAGGACTGGAAACTGTATTTCAACAAATATCAAAGGACTAGTATTTATAGTGCATAGGAAGATAGTATCCCTTTAAATAGTTTGTGAGTCCTCTTGTTCTGTGTTGTAGAAGCTTCCTGAAACCAGCTGGAATGCCAATTTGTATGTAGCTAGACCTTGCATATTTGGCTATATTTGATAAGCATTATTACCTGGAAACTCTACTGTGCCCATGTGGATCTTACATACTATTTTTGTTGGGTAAAGAGTGAAAGACACAACGCTATTGTCTGTGAAAGTTACACTAAGGGCTTGTCTTCACTGCATTGTTAGCTCAAACTGTAACTCGAGTTTTGCTGCAACTCACTTCTGGTCCACACTAAAAAAAATCCATAACTTGAGATAAGTGACAGGTTTCAGAGTAGCAGCCATGTTAGTCTGTATTTGCAAAAAGAAAAGGAGTACTTGTGGCACCTTAGAGACTTACAAATTTATTTGAGCATAAGCTTTCGTGAGCTACAGCTCACTTCATCGGATGCATCCGATGAAGTGAGCTGTAGCTCACGAAAGCTTATGCTCAAATAAATTTGTAAGTCTCTAAGGTGCCACAAGTACTCCTTTTCTTTTTGAGATAAGTGGTGTTTAAGCTTGAGCGAGCAAGCCCATTGGGGGTGGTGGGTGGGCTGAAAGCTCAAATGCTGCTGATGTGGCACCTTGTAATGCATTTGGCATGTGGCTTGAATTACAACACCTCCTCCACTGCTAATCCAAATAATGTTTTAATGCAATCACTCTGTGCTGCTGGTCAAATCACTCTGAGTAGCAGAGTGTTGATTTGCAGGGTGGTCACTCTCACTCCCTTCTCACTTGAGCTGGGCTCGGCTAGTTCTAGTGGAGCAACTTCAGTGAATTAACTGAAGCTAACTGTTGCAGTGAACAGAAATCTGTGGTAGAAAGTGCGGTAGTTTAACTGTTGCTAGCACTCAAAGCTAACTGGGTAGTACGTTAAGAAATAGTGGCAAGCGTGGGTGGCTGAGTGTGGGATACTGTTACAGGTGTGTGCAGTGCGGCTAGTAGTTGCAAGTGTTGAGACATGTTTCCTCTGTCACCTGATAGGACATGAACCACTGATGTGGAAGAATTATAGAAAAATGCTGACAATCAAATAAGAGAACAGAGATTCAGGGCCTTTGATCGCTAGGACTAGGTGAGAGATTGGCCAAACAATTAGGTAATATGAGAACTGAATTTAACCTTTTGGATAAACTGTGAACTGACCTAAACTTTCACTCAAGAATTTTCAAACTAAAAAAATTCAGTTGTCACGCTTACCAAGTTTTTTTGTTTTTTTTCAAAGCTTCACTCATTAAAAAATAATGCATTTTTTACTGACTGAACTCCTTGGGGGGAATTGTATGTCTCCTGCTCTGTTTTACCTGCATTCTGCCATATATTTCATGTTATGGCAGTCTCGTATGATGATCCATCAGATGTTGTTCGATTTAAGAACACTTTCATTGCAGATTTGACAAAATGCAAAGAAGATACTAATGTGAGATTTCTAAAGATAGCTACAGCACTTGACCCAAAGTTTAAGAATCTGAAGTGTCTTCCAAAATCTGAGAGGGATGAGGTGTGGAGCATGTTTTCAGAAGTCTTAAAAGAGCAACACTCTGATGAACTACAGAACCCGAACCACCAAAAAAGAAAATTGACCTTTTGTTGGTGGCATCTGACTTAGATGATGAAAATGAATGTGAGTCAGTCTACACTACTTTGGATTGTTATTGAGCAGAACCCTTCATCAGCATGTAAGCATGCATTCTGGAATGGTGAGTGAAGCATCAAGGAACATATGATTCTTTACCGCATCTGGCATGTAAATATCTTGTGGTGCTGGCTACAACAGTGCCATGTGAACACTTGTTCTCACTTTCAGGTGACATTGTAAATAAGAAGTGGGCAATATTATCTCCTGCAAATGTAAACAAACTTGTTTATCTGAGTGATTGGCTGAACAAGAAATAGGACTGGGTGGACTTAAAAGTTTTACATTGTTTTATTTTTGAGTGCAGGTTTTTTTGTATATAATTCTACATTTGTAAATTCAATTTTCATGATGAAGAGAGTGCACTACTTGTATTAGGTGAATTGAAAAATACTATTTATTTTTTCTTTTTTGCAGTGCAAATATTTGTTATAAAAATAAAGTGAGCACAGTACACTTTGTATTCTGTTTTGTAATTAAAATCAGTATATTTGAATATGTAGAAAACATCCAAAAATATTTAAATAAATGGTATTCTATTATTGTTTAGCCATGCAATTAATCACGTGATTAATCACGATTAATTTTTTAATTGCTTGACAGCCCTAGTGACAATCTTTACATTCCACCAGTATCCCTAGAGAATGTTAAGCAGAAGATAGTAAAAATTAGACATTTTAAAATCAGCAGGTCCAGATAACTTGCATCCAAGAACTTTAGAAGAGGCTGGCTGAGGATCTCACTGGAGTGTTATGGTTGATTTTCAATAGCTCTAGGAGCACTGGGGAAGTTCCAGAAGAAAGCTACTATTGTGCCAATTTTTAAAAAAACAGTAAATGGGATGCCCTAAGTAATTATAGTCCTGTCAGCCTGACACTGATCCCAGGCAAGATAATGGAGCAGCTAATATGGGACTTAATTAATAAAAAAAATAATCTGGGTAATGTAATTAATGCAGAGCAACATGGATTTATTGAAAATAGATCTTGTCATACTGACTGGATGTCTTTTTTGGATGAGATTACAAATTTGTTGATAAAGATAGATAAATCAAATCATATCATAGTGTTGACCTAATATACTTAGACTTCTGTAAGGAGTTTGACTTGGTATGCCACAACATTTTGATAAAAAACCTAGAATAATATAAAATTAACATGGCATGCATTAAATTGATTAAAAACTGGCTATCTGATATGTCTCCAACATTTAATGTATTTATTAATGATCTTGAAGAAAACATTACTGATAAAGTTTTCAGATGACACAAAAATTGGGGGAGTGGTAGTTAATGAAGAGGACAGGTCACACTGATTCAGAGCAATTGGGATTACTTGGCAAACGAGGTGAAAGCAAATAATATGCATTTTAATATGTCTAAATGGAAACATATACATCTAGGAAAATGTAGGCCATATTTTCAGGATGGGGGGCTCTATCCTGGGAAGCAGAAACACTGTAAAAGATATGGGGATCATGGCGGATAATCAGCTGAACATGAGCTCCCAGTGTGATGTTGTGGCCAAAAGAGCTAATGCAATCCTGAGATGCATAAAGAGAGGAATCTTGTGTAGGAGTAGAGAGCTTATTTTACCTCTGTATTTAGCATTGGAGCAACCACTTCTGGAATACTGTGATCCTGGGGTGCATAAACAGGAAAATCTTGAGTAGGAGTACAGAGGCTTTTTCCCCCTCCGTTCTTGGCACTGGTGTGATCGCTGGTGAAATACTGTGTCCAGTCCTGATGTCCACAATTCAAGAAGGATGTTGACAAATGAAAGAGGGTTCAGAGAGGATTAGGAAGGGTTAGAAAACATGCCTTATAATCATAGGCTCAAGGAGCTCAATCTATTTAACTAAACAAAAGAGAAGGTTAAGGGTTGACTTGATTAAAGTCTATAAATATCTACATGGGGAACAAATATTTAATAATGGGGTCTTCAGTCAAACAGAGAAATGTATAACACAATCCAGTAGCTGGAAGTTGAATACAGACAAGTTCAGACTGGAATTAATAGACCATATTTTTTTCATGGTGAGAGTTATTAACCATTTGAACAATGTATCAAGTGACATGGTGGATTTTCCATCACTGAAAATTTTCAAATCAAGATTGGATTTTTTTTAAAGATATGCACTAGGAATTATTTTGGGCATGTCCTGATCTCCTGTATAACATAGGCCATACACTATATGATCACAATGGTCCCTTCTGACCTTGGAATCTATGAAGACAATCATTGCACAGAAGTGTAGAACACTAAGCAGGAAGGAGTGGGAGGGATAGCTCAGTGGTTTGAGCATTGGCCTGCTAAACCCAGGGTTATCAGTTCAATCCTTGAGGGGGCCATTTAGGGATCTGGGGCAAAAATTGGGGATTGGTCCCACTTTGAGCAGGGGTTGGACTAGATGACCTCCTGAGGTCCCTTCCAACCCTGATATTCTATGAGGAAAATTTAGCTACTAACACATTCCAAATTTCTCCTCTAAAATTGCTATTGGAATTATAGAATCCATTAATGACTAGATTCACAGAGAAACAGAGGTATGGTGATGATGAGCATCACCATGCCTAACTTTTAGGTACTGTGGCAGAGCTCCAACCTTGTCCCAGTGGGTCCCACGCTTCCAGGCTAGACTCAGAGGCTCACTGCGACCCTCTACATAGCCCTTCTCTCTCTAGGGCCAGGGTTACAGCCTACTAAGCCCTTTTCATCATAAGCCAGCAAGGAGGTTGGTGAGAGAACTCCCACAGTCTCTGTTGTCCCTATGGGCTTATTCCCGAACAGTTTAGCCTCCTGTCCTGACAAGGGCCTGTCTTCCCCTCCCAGGAGGTGTTTCTGTAGTGGCAGGTTGGGGGGAACCAGGGCCCACCCTCTACTCCAAGTTCTAGCTCAGGGACCCCAATGGCAGCAGCTGTTGGCAGCCGACCTTTCACTGCCAGAGTTGCTACATTTCCCTGGGCCACTTCCCCACAGCTCTCTTAACACCTTCTTCACCCTTACCTTAGGGTTCTCTTTCCAGTGGCTTGAGGTTGTCTTTATTACCCAGTCCTTCAGCCACACTTCCTCTCCTCTGGCTCCCTGGGTCCCCCCAGCCTTCCCGTATTGAGCCCTTTTATAGTATCAGAGGGGCCTTAATTAGAGCCAGGTGTTCACATTAGCTTAATGGCCTCCCCTGACTCTTTGCAGGTTAATTGGAGTCAGGTGTTCTCACTAGCCTGGAGCAGCCCCTGCTCTGGTCAGTCAGGGAACAGAAAACTGCTTATACAGTGGTCAGTATATGTGCCTTCTACTACTCTACTTATTTCCGATCCTCTGTCCGTTCACGCCTCCGGGCGGAGTTCCTCTGGGCGGTGTCTACTGACTCCCTTGACGCCTTTGAGGAGCAGTGGGCGCTGTTCGGGGTTCTCTGCTCGGTTTCCCTGTCCGGTTCCCTTCGTTTGACCCTTTGACCGCACTCCCGTCCCTGTTTTTCATGAGTTGTCCCCCGTAATCATTTGGCTCTCCAGGCCCTGTGGATTTCCCCTTTAGGCTGCGGGGGGGGGGATCCTTTCATAGTGGACGAGCTCCGCCCACCCACTTCCTGGATCCCAATAGGACTACTCTACTTATTTCCGATCCTCTGTCCATTCACGCCTCCGGGCGGAGTTCCTCTGGGCAGCGTCCACTGACTCCCTTGACGCCTTTGAGGAGCGGTGGGTGCTGTCCGGGGTTCTCTGCGCGGTGTCCCCGTCCGGTTCCCTTCGTTTGACCCTTTGACCGTACTCCCGTCCCTGTTTTTCATTAGTTGTCCCCCGTAATTATTTGGCTCTCCAGGCCCTGTGGATCTCCCCCTTAGGCTGGGGGGGGATCCTTTAGCAGAGGGCGAGCTTCGCCCGCCCACTTCCTGGATCCCAATAAGACTACTCTACTTATTTCCGATCCTCTGTTCTGTTACGCATCCGGGCAGAGTTCCTGTGGGCAGTGTCCGCTGGCTCCCTTGATGCCTTCGAGGAGCAGTAGGCGCTGTCCGGGGTTCTCTGCTCGTGGTCCCCGTCAGGTTCCCTTCATTTGACCCTTTGACCTCACTCCTGTCCCTGTTGTTCATTAGTTGTCCCCCAGAATCATTTGGTTTCCAGGTCCTGTGGATCCTCCCCTTAGGCTGGGGGAAGGTCCTTTAGCAGTGCTCCGCCCGCCCACCTCCTGGATCCCAATAGGTCTCCTCTGCAGTACACAACTTTCCAGGGTCTATCACAGTACCTTGAAAATCACTGGGATTCAGGCCATGTCTACACTACAAACTTCTATCGGTATAACTAGAGCACTTAGAGATGTGAAAATCCACACCATTAGGCAACTTAGCTATACTGACCTAGCTCCCAGTAAGACAGCGCTATGTCGATGGGAGAGCTTCTCCCATCGACACAGTTACCATCACTCAGGGGAGGGGATTAACAATGCTGACAGGAGAAGCTTTCCCATCGGTGTAGTAGCATCTTCATTAATGCACTACAGTGGCACAACTGCACCTGTGCAGCTGTGGCATTGCAGTGCTGTACGTGAAGACAAGCCCTCACAAAGGAGGTTGCAAATGATTTGGAGGACAGGATTACAATTCAAAATGATCTTGACTACCTAGAGAAATGGTTTGAATTAAATAGGATGACATTCAATAAGGACAAGTGCAAAGTACTACACTTAGGAAGGAATAATCAATTACACAAATACAAAATGGGAAATGACTGCCTAGGAAGGAGTATTGCAGAAAAGGATACGGAGCTTATAGTGGATCACAAACTAAATATGAATCACCAATGTAATATCGTTGCAAAAAAAAGCAAACATTATTCTTGGATGTATTAGCAGGAGCGTTCTAAGCAAGACACGAGATATATTTTTCTACTCTACTCAGCACTGATAAGGCCTCATCTGGAATATTGTGTCCAGTTCTGGGTACCATACTTCAGGAAAAATGTGGACAAATAGATAAAGTCCAGAGGAGAGCAACAAAAATGATTAAAGTTCTAGAAAACATGACCTACAAGGAAAGATCGAAAAACATTGGGTTTATATAGTCTGGAGAAGAAAAGACATAGGGGGGACAAGATAACAGCTTTCAAGTACATAAAAGGTTGCTCAGGAGAGGAGCGTGATAAACTGTTCTTCTTTAATACTTGTCCTGTCTTCAGTGGTTATGTGCTTAAATTGCTGCAAGATAGATTTAGGTTAGATATTAGGAAAAACCTCCTAATTCTGAGGGTAGTTAAGCACTGGAACAAATTACCGAGCGAGGTTGTAGAATCTCTGTCATTGGAGGTTTTTAAGAACAGTTTAGAGCAGTGGTTCTCCAACTTTCCAGACTACTGTACTCCTTTCAAGAGTCAGATTTGTCTTGCATTTCCTAAGTTTCACCTCACTTAAAAATTACTTGCTTGCAAAATCAGACATAAAAATACAAAAGTGTCACAGCACACTATTACTGAAAATTGCTTACTTCTTCATTTCGTCTATATGAAATTTTAGTTTGTATTGACTTTGCTAGTGCTTTTTATGTAGCCTGTTGTAAAACTAAGCAAATATCTGGATGAGTTGATGTACCCCTGGAAGACTTCTGCATACCCCAAGGGATACACACACCCCTGGTTGAGAGCCACTGGTTTAGAGAAACACCTGGCAGGGATGGTCTAGATCAGTGGTCCCCAAACTGTGGGGTGCACACTCCTAGGGGGCCACAGAGAAATGTCTGGGGGGAGCACAGGAGGTCTGGGCTTGCCCCCTCCCCCTCCAGGGGAATGGGGATGGAGTGCCACCCAGCCCTGCTCTGCCCCCAGTTCCACTCCAGCCCCAGTCCCAGAGCCAGTTGTCCAGATATTAAAAGTGCAGTTACCGGCAGTAACCGGGCTCTGCCACCGGTGGGTGAGAAGGAGGAGCCCTTAGGGATAGCTCTGGCAAGAGAGATACCGGTGGCTCCCCCATACTGCGCAAAGCGTGGCTGACCCTCCCATGCTCTGCCCCACTTACCACCCCACTCCCAAGCATGGCTCCCCTTCCCCCATCCTGTCCCACTCACCCCGCAATGTCTGCCCCGGCTCCTGGGGGACACAGAGTGGGTATGGGGGGAATGATTGAAAAAGTTTGGAGACTACTGGTCTAGATAATAGTTAGTCCTGCCTCAGTGCAAGGGATTGGACTAGATGACCTGTTGAGGTCCCTTTCAGTTCTACATTTCCATGATTCTTCCAGTTTGTGCACCACTCTGGGGCTTAGGCACCCAGGTGTGAGGAATGGGGCTGCAGTGCACATGCTCAGAGGAGAAAACAGGAGCACCTAGGGAACTTTAACTGCAAAAATGTAGGCACTCAGTGCCTTTTGGAGCCTACGTGGTTTGGGGGCAGCTAAGCAGAGGCATTATGAATCCCAGTGGGGCCTGGTTCTGGGATTTTGGTGCCTAAAGTGGCAATTAGATGCCTAACTCTTTCTGTGAATCTAGTCCCAAATGTTTTTATAGTGTCATTCCTAACATCCTCTCACCTCTCCCAATAAAATAAACTTGATGGTAAACAATTTTATTTCCCTTAAAATGTTCTGATGTAGTTTACGCTAGAGCCAAGATTTTAAAAAACAGGTGCCTACAGTTAAGCTTCTAATATTTAAATAAGGGATTTATTATTTAAAATCTTTGGCAGCTGGTGGGCAAACAACATTTTTGTAAATAGGACCACTTATTTATGTGCCTAACTATGGATTTAGGAACCTAACTTCAGGCAGCAATTTTTTTCAAAATATTGCCCTAGGTGTTTAAAACCTTATGGTCACAGTACTAAACCATCCCCTTCACTTACAAACCACTCCATCTTCTCTGTAGCTTATATCAGCTGCAGATGGCAAATGAACATGCGGGCGTTTTGAAAATGTAGCACAACACAATCAAAATGATCATATCTTTTCCGTGCAAATGCATTCATTTGTTATATTAATTCTCACAGGGAATATCTAAAACAAAGTATATTGTTCTCTACTCCCCTTTCTACTACCTTTCCTTCTGTCCTTTCTTGCCACGCCTATCCCCCTTTCTCTCTGCCTTCACCACTCCAGTGTATTAAAAGGATAGACAAGTACGAAAGGATAAGTCAAGTACCAAATCATTAATTTGCATATGCAAATTAAAAGGCTCGCTCACATTTATTTTTGGTTTTTTTTTTCCCCTCCCCAGTCCAATGACAAAAGATCTATAGTAGTAACAAAATTGCCTGCCTCCGGGTCTGCAATAACTCAGATTCCAAACTCATAATAAGAATGCATTCCTCAGCTCAGGCAATTGGCCTTTGCTTCATGCCCAATCTACTCCAAATTAACAAACCAGGAAAACACCAGACTAAATGCTGCTTTCTCCCCTCTCCAGAATAAGTTCTTTCTTAACAAAAAAGTGTTCTTACTTCTATGGTGTCCCTTGCCATAAAAGTTATTATTAAGAAACAAAAAATTGGCTACTTTGGGATTACCAGAGAAACACACAATCTATGGTCTGAGGATATTAAACACTACATACATATACTGTTGTTAGTATTTATTGATTTTAACTTTTTACTATTAACAACAGGGAAATTGATATAAACTTCTCAAAAACACTGTGGCAAGAAGAATGCTGCTGAAGTTCCAGGACTGTGAAGTAATGCCATGACTTACATAAATGAATGTAATTCTGAAAAATGGACCCCTCAGACTTCTCCTGGTCTGAAATTGAGTTATTCAGAATAGACCTCTTTAATTAGTACTATAGGGTTTCTTTAAGTTCCAGTGCAGAGTCAGCAGCCTTCCCTGAGCTGCTCAGTATGCAATGAGACTTCACAGGTTGCACCATTCTTCTCATTGTGTCTACTCTATGGGCCAATGCAGAAAGAGGTAAGACCTAGGTCTTACCTCCTCCCTTCCCATTAAACAGTGATGTGTGACCTTGGGGGTCCACAATAGGATCAAGAGTGAACCACAACAGGGGATGGTGATGATGTGGGTAAGCTCCTTGAATATTTTTCCCAACATGCCTTTCATCTGCCTTCCCCTCTGCCCTCAGCCTCACAACGTGGTCCTCAATCAGTCTAGAGGCCTGGAAAAATAATCACTGTTACACTGAGAATTATCAGACATTCTGCTTCAAATTACACAGAGCTGACTTCTCACACATGGAAAATGCATTTATTGGATTTTAAAAACAGATGTTAGTATTGCAATGAGACTTGTAAAATATGTACTACTTGGTTTGGTTAATTTCTGTCCTGCTTTTTATACCACACTAGAGCCCTGTGCAGGACTAGCAGAGAGCCCTGCAGTGGGACTGTGATCCCACAGGTCCCGCAGGACTTGCCGCCATAATAGTGGGAGCAGGATTTTAAAAAGTCCTGTGTAGGGCTCCAGACCACACCCACCACTGTTGCATTTTCCAAAGAACTATCAACGATATCATGGGTACTGGATTTTTTGGGGCCCATGTAGAGCAGCTTCATTAAAACACAATAACTTGAAGCAGGACGTACTTAGCGCTACTCAAGTTACTTTCAAAAAGTCATTATGTGCTGTTTCCCTCGGAGCTCTAGTTCTGTCTGGGATTTCATTGAAATTGACCTTGGACTTACCCTTCCATGAGGACTTCTCCCTCCTGCAGGCACATTGCACAGTCATTTACACCTGTGTCAAGTCTTTCTAAAATGCTAACTTATCAGAATGGTAACATTTTGCACTCGTTTTGTTCATGCTTCCCACAGGTTTAAATGGGTACATAAGGTACAAGAGAGTCAAGAATGAAGCTGTTCAGTAAAAGAGTGAGAAGAAATTCATACCAAATTGATTCAGAACTGAGTTCCTCTGTCCTTAGTTCTGAAAATTTTAACGTTGACCCTCATGAATCAGACATTGGCAAAAATAGAATGAAAAGCTACACTATAGTTAAGTAACTTTTATAACTCTATTGCACAATCTGCAGGGACACATTCCAGCTCTTAATTTCTTCTCATACCTTCTTTTTTTCTAGTGCTTGATCTTGCACAAGGCCCTCAAAACAATGCAAATGATGTTTTAATATTGCACATGAGAGATTTCCCAATTTTTCAGTGACAAGTCTGGAAAGTCACAGTAGAATTTGATAATAAATGAACGCAGATTAGACCACAGCAGCACAGGTTTGCAGTAAGCTTTTTCCTCTTACTGACGTCTGATTAGCACTTAAATTGCTTCACACTATTAGTTGCCTAGGATTTAGTGATCATTAGTGGGCCTAAAAATGAGCAAGATAAAAGGAAACTTTGTTTTCAATTTAGGGGATGGTTTACTTTTTCTATGCAGGGTCATTTACAGCTAACGAGGAGTGTGATGTTGATTAGAGTTTAGTTTTATGCATTGTTATCTTCTGTTATGAATATTTATAGCAGTTTTGAGTTAGGTAGGGTAGTCATCATTTTCTGTCCTCACCTGTGCCAATTAAGTAGCCTCCACATTCCATTCCATAGGCAACTGCATTTTGGTGCTGTGTAGCGTATCTACATATACATGCACACAGAGTACACCTATATCTATATCTATATCTAAACTTGGTGTGGTAGAGCTGTATGGGTTTAGGATGGCTGTATTATTCAAAAGCAACAAAACCACAAGGTATACAGGTAATTCCAAACTCTTACTTTAAAACCTTTCTATCACTCCATGCCATCACATATTCTGTCACCTATTTGGAAGAAATGCTAGTTTAGGTATGTTTTAGGGAGTCTTAAAATATATGTTGCTGACAGTTTTTGTATGCCTCTGCCTGAAAATTGAGTAGTATGACTCCAACTTATATAGGCTCAGAGGAAAAGGAAAAAGCTGTAATGAATATATTTTATCTACCTCCTTAAAAAAAATCTATAATTGCTTTTCAATATATAACTTAATTTATCCTTTTCAAGTTCTCATGCTGTGCCCATCAGCATGGTACCAGAGGACCTTCTAGATGTAATAAATTAAACACTGAGTTTAATATCTGTCTGACTTGGTTCTTATCTCTTCTCCCATTTTTCCTCCATCCCAACAGAAAAGTTGTATATATAGCATGTGGGCTTGTGCAGAGTTTGTTACTTGGAATAGGAGGCAAGGTAACCTAAGTGCACCTAACATTTGGACTGATCATAGTGGTAGTATATATAGTTATACATTTATATAAGACTTAGTTCTTCATTTGTAGATCTGGAATTACTTTACAAAGGAAGAGAAGAATTAATTTGAGTGAGAAAGCCTGATAGAGACGTGAAGCAACTTGTCTTAGATCACACAACAGATGAGCGTTAGACTCAGGAACAGAATTCACAGCTCATGTCTTCCAGGTTAATGCATGGACCATGTTGCTTCCTGCATGCAGAAACATACGTGATTTTTTGAAGGATGTGGATTACTCTCACATATGTTTGGTTTTATGACCTTTCTGTAAAGAACTAGTTGGCAAAAGGAATGAAAAAAGGAACAATGTATAATTATTTCCTTTTTAAAATTGTGCCATTTCAAAAGAAACAAAACTTCCTTGCAGCTGAATTCCCATTAGAAACCTTTATACTGTTGCTGTTTCATATTTCTAAAAAAAGAAATCAGACTCTGAATGTTACTAACAAGTCATTTATTTCTTAATGAAAGATATTGACTTATGCTTTCAGTGAGGGAGGTACTGTATCGAGGTGAAAAAGTGGTAAGAAGAATTTGTGATATCCTTCACAGCAGTTTGATCCCTAGTAGGACTGCAGCTGGAAAATTATGTAAATTTTGAAACTTGCTTGAAATAGCAATTCCTATATGTTAATTGTTTTCCTTTTAAGAAGTTGAGGAAGCAATTGTTCAATAATTGGAAAGAGTTCTAGGAAGTGATAACATGCCAAGTCTACTGCAGTGGGTTTGGCACGTGATGTTTGGTTCAGTAATTAAGGTGACATGATACATATCTTTATTATATTGCTGGTCGCTTGGAGGAACAAACGGAAGCACATATGGAGATGTTAACATTCTACAACACATTAATATGCCTTTTCTGTATGGTCTGAAGAGAGGCTCCCTCAGATGCTGACCTCCTTGTGGTTTTATACTTTTCCAGTTGTGAAATAAAAGGACCATGTCACACACATCATCTTCAGGAAAAAAAAATCCCATCCCACCCGTCGACTTTAGCTGAGGTCAACCAGTCCTCAGTTGACTAACCCTGTAGGTACATGAAATCCTTCTTTATTGTTTCACAGTACTCTAGAAAATAAAGGACAAGTCAGACTGTGATAAAACATGGAAACGTGTAGTTCCGTCATGTGATCAATGTGTGTCTTGGTGGTAAGTCTTTTCCTTGGGTGGTAAGCCACCTTGACCTGGTGAAGAAGCTTGAATATATTTAAGACCCTAAGAGCGATGCCATCTGGAGTCCTGTACTCCTGGTAGGGTCACCCATGGCAATAAGGTGGAAGGTGAGGTACCAGACAAAGTGTAGCCCAGCACAACACAACCCAGTATAAGACCTCAATGGCGGAACAGGCAGATGAAGTGGATCACCTCTCAATGCCTGCAAAGGCGGCCGAAGGCTACAATGGAGGAGAACCCCCTGCCGTCTTTGACGTCCTTGCCACTGGACGCAGGTGCCTCTTCTGCCAAGATTTGTGTGGCTGGCAGAGTGTAACAGCTCCCCGCACATTAAACTACTCATATGCAGGCTTCTTTCACAGGAAGAACGTTTTCCCCACCTGTACCCATAAAAGTCCTGTGGCAATGGGCAAGTGGTGATGGGGATAGGTGAAGTGGTCACCAGGAGTCCCTAGTCACAGACCCACATGCAGGGGGTGACCGCAAGATGGTCATCACATGCCCCTTGGGATAGGGGCATTTTCGGAAGCAACACTCATGACCAAGGAGGCCTTTTTAGGAACTTTTTAGGATAGGGGTTAGAAAAGGTACCCCAAACATAGGCTATCCTATCCAGAGGGATCACTCCCAATGCAGTCGAAAAACAAAAATGTTTCTTGCAACTTGGAAAGTCCATACCCTACTAGCCAAATCAAAAAGTGAAAGTCCTAAACACAGAACAGCAATTGTTGCCTGAGAACTCTCAGCGAAACAAGATGTGCAGATGAAGGCCACTTGAGGGAAGAGGGTGGTGATTACACTTTCTTCTGGAAAGGAAAACCAGCAAGTGACAGGTGAATACATAGTGTTGGCTTTGCAATCAAAAACTTTCTAGTCAACCTCCTGAGTGAGAAACCTGTCAGCATCAATGAGCACCTTATGACCCTCTGCATCCAACTGGTTAATAAGTCATTTGCTACTACCATCAGTGCATATGCACCACCTCTTGATGCTGAAGAAGAATAGAAAGAATCCTTCTACACTGATCTTGATAAAATTTTGTAATCCATTCAAAAACAGATAAGATAATCCTTTTAGGGGACTTTAATGCAAGAGTTGACCAAGATTCTAACATATGGAGAAGCACCATTGGGAAGGAAGGCGTGGGCAAGTCCAATTCCAATGGCATCCTTCTACTCAGCAAATGTGCAGAGCATGACCTTGCAGAAACACCATCTTCAGACAAAGCAAGAAGTACAAATCAACCTTGCAACACCCCTGCTTAAAACAGTGGCATCTTCTAGACTGTCATTTTAAGAATACAGGATCTAAGAGATGTCCAAATCACCCATGTCATGAGAAGAGCCGATGATTGCTGAATTGACCACCACTTGGTGAGGTCCGTCATGTGCATCAGGATTGCACCAAAACATAGAAAGCAATCCAAATCACACAGGCAGCAATACAACATCCAAAGACTTCAGTCCTCAGTACACCAAGAGAACTTCCAAACATTCCTCAGCGAAAAGCTAGTCATATACACGCATGGAAATAACAACACAAGTGTCAAAGAAAACTGGGAAGCCCTCAAACAGACCATGCATGAGGTTTGCAAGGTATCCATTGGCACTACTACCTGCTGCCATCAGGACTGGTTTGACAACAACAATATTGAGATTACAGCCCTTTTGGACAGAAGAGAAGAGTGTTCTGTGACTGGCAAAAACAACTAGAGCTCTTTCCATCAACTCAAAGCTGAATTTCAAAGGAGGATCCAAGAAATCAAAAACAAATGGTGGGAGGACAAAGCAAAAGAAATGCAAACATTCTCTGACAGACATGATATGGGGGATTTTTTTTGTGAGACAAAGGCCCTGTATGGACCAAGCTCATGTGGCTTCACACCTCTGAGGTCCGAAGATGGTAGTACCCTTCAAAGATAATGAATCCATCAAACAGCACTGGAAGGAACGCTATCAAAAGCTTCTAAATTGAGAATTGACTGTGACTGATGACACCATCGACTCTGTCCCCCAGCACCCAATCTGGAAAACTCTTGCCAACCCACCAACACCTGAGGAGGTCTGCAAAGCAATTAAACAAATGAAGAACAATAAAGCTCCAGGTCCTGATGGCATACCAGCTGAAGAACTGAACGTGGAGGGAGAAACACTGACTATCAAGCTTCACTTGCTGCTCCTCAAAATCTAGTGCACCGAAGAAATCCCTGCCGACTTACTAATGCTAACATCTTTGCCATTTTCAAAAAGGAAGACAGGGCCATCTGTGGCAACTATCGAGGAATTGTCTTCCTCTCCATTGCTGTGGGAAGATTCTTTCTAGAATCTTACTGAATCGCCTGCTCCCTCTTGCACAAGAAGTACTCCCAGAGTCCCAGAGCGGCTTCAGACCATCACGAGGCACAATTGACATGATTTTTGCAGCCAGGCAGATCTAGGAAGAATGTCATGAACAACACCAGGAGCTGTAAATGACCTTTATTGATCTGACCAAAGCCTTCGACTCTGTCAACTGTGAGGCTCTGTGTCAAAGTTTGGCTGCTCAAGCAAATTTATCACCATTGTAAGACTCCTCCATGACCAGATGACTGCCACCATCCTGTGCAGTGGCTCTACCTCTGAGCCATTTGTCATCTGAATTGGCATACAACAAGGTTGTATACTGGCACCCACCCTTTTCTCCATTTTCTTAGCAGCTATGAAAACATTAACCCATTAGCATCCAATATTGGATTGACGGAAACCTCTTCAACCTTTCTCATCTCCATGCCAGAACTAAAGTAATATTGGCAACAATAACCCAACTCCAGTTCACAGATGATTGTGATGTAGTTGCACACTCAAAGGGGGATCTACAAACAGCCCGTAATAGCGTCTCTGAAGCTTACAGAAACCTAGGGCTAACTCTGAACATTGGCAAAACAAAAGTTCCCTACCAGGTCAATCATCAGATCCAGCAAGGAAGATCTACATTGACAAAAAGAACTGGAAAATGTAGAAAACTTTGCCTATGTTGGCAGCCATCTCTCACAGAGGGGAGACATAGATGTTGAGATTCAGTGCAGAATTTGCTGTACCAGCCTTGCCTTTGGCAGACTGTCTCAGCGGGTGTTCAAAAATCACAACATCAGAACACATACTAGACTTTAGTTTGTAAAGCAGTTGTAATCCCAACTCTCCTCTATGGCTGTGAGACTTGGGTGACCTATAGAAAACACCTGAAAAACCTGGAACGCTAGCCCCAGCACTTTCTTTGGAAGATCCTCAACATAAAGTGGGAGGACCATCACACTAATGTCAGTGTCCCCACAGAGGCCAACATCTTCAGTGTTGAGGCCCTGATTATCCAGCACCAGCTTAAGTGGAGTGGGCACTATGTGCCTGATATACACTTACAAAAACAACTGCTGTATGCCCAACTCACCAAAAGAGAAAGGATATGGAGAGGCCAAAAGAAACGCTTTAAAGACACCCTCAAGATAAACATCAAGAGTAGTGGCATCAACACCACACAGTGGGAGACAGCAGTCCAGGATAGGGACAACTGGCAAAGACTTGTCAGAGAGGGAACGTTCACTTTTGAGGAAAATCGCCTTGCCCTGGTCACAGAAAAATGCCAGAAAAGAAAGGAAAGACAACTATTATGCAGCAATCATGGCCCAACCCTGTTTCTAACATGACCTGCAATGTCTTCCAGCAACCCTGTGGCTCAAGGATCGGACTCCTCAGTCACCAAAGGACCCTTGAAACATAAAACCTGTGAAAGAGATCATCCTCGACCTTGAAGGATCCCTGACAATGGCTGGGAAATAAACAATCAAAACCTCATAGATCCTGAAAGTGAACAGCACAGGACAAAAATCTATGAAAATTTACCAAAGATATTTGAATACCAATACGGAGAGAGAAAATAAAAGAGAAAATGTATATATACATATATATACATGCTATTTGGAAGCTGGGTGAAGTCTGGACCTGCGTTTGATCTGAACTTTGTGACTTGGGCCCTTTAGAGTTTGGGGAGAGGTTAACTTTCAGCGAAGCCTCTCCACAGCCTCCATGTGCGCACAGACCAAAAATGTGTGCTAGATGCATGATCCTTTTAAATATTGTAACACCTGCTTGCAAACAGGTGCAGAAATTTGCACCCACCAAACCCACTGATGCTTGTGTTAGAATTCTCACAGTATTCATGCAGGTGTTGGCACTTACAAAATGCAGGTGCAAGTTTGTGAATGTGCAAGAAAGACTAAGATCTTAACAGGCAACATCTCAAAAGACAGCTGGGTGGGAGAGATATGAGATGGTCTTTGCCTTGTGAAAGAGTGAGGAGCAGGGCTGAAGACATATCCTTTGGGGAAAGAGAAGTAAGAAAGAACAGGAGGCAAAAGAATTGCAGAATTGTTTGCCTTGGCAATATGGAATCATGGTAAAAGAAAAGCTCTGTGTTTTTTTTCTTCCATCAAGTTAATGGGAAATCATAGATCTTTCTCCTTATTTTCTTCCTACAGTGTCTAATATAGGTTAACAGGACTATAGAAATTGTAGTGCAGGGTAAGACTACTGGTCCATCTAATCTAGTATCCTGTCTGCAGGAGTGGCCAGTACCAATGTTGGCCAGTACCAACAGAGGGTGGTTCAAGCAACCCTGCAGTAGATGGTTATGGGATAAACTCTCTGTCAAGGTTCCTTCCGAACTCTGAACTCTAGGGTACAGATGTGGGGACCCCCTAAGCTTATTTTTACCAGCTTAGGTTAAAACTTTCCCAAGGTACAAAGTATTTTACCTTTTGTCCCTGGACTTTATTGCTGCCACCACCAAGCATCTAACAAATATAACAGGGAAAGAGCCCACTTGGAAATGTCTTCCCCCCCACATCCGCCCAAGACCTACACGCCCTTTCCTGGGGAAGGCTTGATAAAAATCCTCACCAATTTGCATAGGTGAACAACTTCGATCTTAACAATGAAAAAGCAATCAGGTTTTTAAAAGAAGAATTTTAATTAAAGAAAAAGTAAAAGAATCACCTCTGTAAAATCAGGATGGTAAATACCTTACAGGGTAATCAGATTCAAAACATAGAGAATCCCTCTAGGCAAAACCTTAAGTTACAAAAAGACACAAAAACAGGAATATACATTCCATTCAGCACAACTTATTTTATCAGCCATTTAAACAAAACAGAATCTAACACATATCGAACTAGATTGCTTACTGCTTTTTACAGGAGTTCTGACCTACATTCCTGCTCTGGTCCCGGCAGAAACAACAACACCAACAGAGAGAACCCTTTGTTCCCCTCCCCCCTCCAGCTTGGAAAGTATCTTGTCTCCTCATTGGTCCTTTTGGTCAGGGGCCAGCGAGGTTACCTTTAGCTTCTTAACCCTTTACAGGTGAAAGGGTTTTTCCTCTGGCCAGGAGGGATTTAAAGGTTTTACCCTTCCCTTTATATTTATGACACTCCCCCCATGCAATATTTCTGCCAAATCCTCTGTAGCTAGTGATTTGCTTATGTCCTGGAGTAGGAAGGTTTATATCCCTTCCCAAACTATTATTTTGTTTAATAGTTACTATAACAACTATGGATATCCCTGTTATATATGTCCAAGCCTTTTTGGAATCATTATAAGCCATTGACTTCAATGATCAGGCTGACAATGAGTTCCAACTGTTTAATCATTTGTTTTGTGGGAAAAGTCCATCCTTTCATCAATTTTAAATTCATTAATGTCCTCTCACCCAAGTATTCTGAGAGAGGGTGATCTTAAACATTTAATCTACCTTTCCTGTACCATTAATCAGTGGTGGTAATGACCCAGATCCACACTCCTGACTGCTTGATAACTTCATTTGAGTGTTCCATGTATCTGTTGGCACCATCATGTTCTACAGTCAGCTATATATAATACCATAGAATAATATTAATATTTATTTTAATTATAAAATTAATATAGCTGTCTGTAGAACATGATGGTGTTCTGTACCAGAAGTTCTGCCTCTGGTCACAGAAAATACAGATTCCTCTTTCTGCACCTAGACAGACCTGTGCTACAAAGTGTTAGTGATGATGTTGTGGGCATCAGTGTCAACCCTAAAGCCACAGAACATCCATAGCAGGGAAAACATGCAAGATGTAACCATAGTTAACTAAATGCAACAGTTCTCTGTAAATGCACAGGAGCCAGCAAACAGAGCTGTAAACAGGGGAGTTTGAGTGGGACGTCTGTTGGAGGAGAAGGTATTTGTATTTGGTTTTGTATTTGTATTACTTGTATGTGTAGAGGCTTGTAGGGGCTTTGTGCTGGGAGAGAAGCTGAGCCCTCATTAGGGGGCGGGGCTTCTCTGACTAGGGGTCGTATAAAGGTAGCCAGCCAGTCAGGCAGCAGCACAGGAGCCAGCAAACAGAGCTGTAAACAGGGGAGTTTGTCTTGTGGTGCTTGTTTGGGGTTGGTTTTTGCTGTGGGTGGTGGTGTTTTGGTGTGGTTTGTTTCCCAGATTAACAGGGTTTAGGTGGGAAGGCTATGACAGATACAGAGGCAGCAGTGGGAGTGACTCATGTAGTGGAAGACACAATGAAGATGACTGGATGTGGAAGCTGCGGTATGTACATGATCCTGGAGGGGGTACCTGGTAAGAGTTTTGTCTGCATGAAATGCCATCTGATAGAGCTGATGGAGGAAAAGATCTGAGGCTTGGAGATGCAGGTGGAAAGTCTGGTTGAGTTTAGAAAGGGGTTCAAGCAGATTATGGAGCAAAGACATGAGTATCTGAAGGGAAAACTCAGACTTGCAGATGGAAGCAGGACTGAGGAATTCTGAGGGGAGACTGGGTGAGGAAAGTGGTCAGTGGAAGCATGTGACTAGAAGAACCAGGCAAAGGAAAAGACGGGCTAGTGAAGGAGAAATAAAGCTCAAGAACAGGTTTGCAGAGTTGGAAAATAAAAAAGGGGCTCAGCAGGTAGTCACTGAAGGTGGAAAGGCAAGGAAGAAGAGAAGAGCAGCTAGTCGTATAGGAAAAGGGGAAGAGTCAATGAAGATTACACCAAATATGAGCACCAGGAGGATACAGGATGGGTTGAAGAGGATTACAAGGGAGAATAGGAATGGAAAGAACTTGCAGACAGAGGGAAAGGGGATAGACTGGAGAAGAGCACCGTCACCAGGAAAAGGCAGGTCTATGTGATCGGGGACTGTTTACTGAGAAGAATAGACAAGCCTGTAACCAGAGCTGATCCAGAGAATAGAAGGGTATGCTGTCTTCCAGGTGCTAAGATACGGGATGTAGACCTGAAGTTGAAAAGGATCCTAAAGGGATCCTAAAGGAAAGAATCCCCTAATTATCCTTCATGTGGGAACAGATGATACGGCTAGATTCTTGCTTGAAAGTATTAAGGGAGACTATGCTAGGCTGGGGAAGACCCTTAAGGAAATCAAGGCTCAGGTGATCTTTAGTGGGATTCTGCCTCTTCCTAGAGAAGGGCAACAAAAGTGTGACAAGATTATGACTATCAACAGATGGCTTTGGCAGTGGTGTTATAAGGAGGGCTTTGGGATGTATGGCCACTGGGAGGCATTCATGGATAGAGGACAGTTCTCTCGGGATGGACTTCATCTGAGTAGGGAAGGAAATAGACTTCTAGGATGGAGGCTGGCACAACTGATTAAGAGAGCTTTAAACTAGGAATTTGGGGAAGATGGTTGGGAGATGTCCAGGTAATCTCCACACCGGATTTTAGCATTGAGAGGGAAGAAAGCAAAGTAAGAAAGTATACAGCCGTGGGTAGGAGAATGTATATAAGGAGGAAGGGCAGTGTGGATACCAGTCTAATAGGTTATACTGGCTGTAGAATGACCGTGCCTAATAGGGAACAGAATGTGAGCGAGGCCAAACAGCAAAAATTAAGGTATTTGTACACCAATGCGAGGAGCCAAGGTAACAAAATGGAGGAACTAGAACTACTGGTGCAGGAAGTGAAACCAGATATTACAGGGATAACAGAAACATGGTGGAATAGTCGTCATGACTGGACTACAGGCATTGAAGGGTATGTGCTGTTTAGGAAAGACCGAAGTAAAGGTGGTGGAGTAGCATTGTATATCAATGATGAGGTAGAATGTAAAGAAATAAGAAGCAATGGAATGGATGAGACAGAGTCTGTCTGGGCAAAAATTACATTGGGGAGGAAAACTACTCGAGCCTCCCCTGGGATAGTGCTTGGGGTGTGCTATAGACCGCCGGGATCTAATTTGGATATGGATAGAGCCCTCTTTAATGTTTTTAATGAAGTAAATACTAATGGAAACTGCGTGGTCATGGGAGACTTTAACTTCCCAGATATAGACTGGAGGACGAGTGCTAGTAATAATAATAGGGCTCAGATTTTCCCAGATCCAATAGCTGATGGAATCCTTCATCAAGTAGTTGCTGAACTGACTAGAGGGGATGCCATTTTAGATTTGGTTTTAGTGAGGACCTCATAGAAGAAATGGTTGTAGGGGATAATCTTGGCTCAAGTGATCATGAGCTAATTCAGTTCAAACTGAACGGAAGGATTAACAAAAATCTGCGACTAGGGTTTTTGATTTCAAAAGGGCTGACTTTCAAAAATTAAGGAAATTAGTTAGGGAAGTGGATTGGACTGAAGAATTTATGGATCTAAAGGCAGAGGAGGCCTGGGATTACTTTAAATCAAAGCTGCAGAAGCTATCAGAAGCCTGCATCCCAAGAAAGGGGAAAAAATTCATAGGCAGGAGTTGTAGACCAAGCTGGATGAGCAAGCATCTCAGAGAGGTGATTAAGAAAAAGCAGAAAGCATACAGGGAGTGGAAGATGGGAGGGATCAGCAAGGAAAGCTACCTTATTGAGGTCAGAACATGTAGGGATAAAGTGAGACAGGCTAAAAGTCAAGTAGAGTTGGACTTTGCAAAGGGAATTAAAATCAATGTAAAGGGTTCTATAGCCATATAAATAAGAAGAAAACAAAGAAAGAAGAAGTGGGACCGCTAAACACTGAGGATGGAGTGGAGGTTAAGGATAATTTAGGCATGGCCCAATATCTAAACAAATGCTTTGCCTCAGTCTTTAATAAGGCTAAAGAGGATCTTAAGGATAATGGTAGCATGACAAATGGGAATGAGGATATGGAGGTAGATATTATCATATCTGAGGTAGAAGTGAAACTCTAACAGCTTAATGGGACTAAATCGGGGGGGCCCAGATAAACTTAATCCAAGAATATTAAAGGAATTGGCACACAAAATTGCAAGCCCATTAGTAAGATTAGAATTTTTAATGAATCTGTAAACTCGAGGGTTGTACCATATGATTCAAGAATTGCTAACATAGTTCCTATTTTTAAGAAAGGAGAAAGTGATCCGGGTAACTATAGGCCTGTTAGTTTGACATCTGTAGTATGCAAGGTCTTAGAAAAAAATTAGAAGGAGAAAGTAGTTAAGGACATTGAGGTCAATGGTAAATGGAACAAAATACAACATGGTTTTACAAAAGGTAGATTGTGCCAAACCAACCTGATCTCCTTCTTTGAGAAAGTAACAGATTTTTTAGACAAAGGAAACACAGTGGATCTAATTTACCTAGATTTCAGTAAGGCATTTGATACCGTGCCACATGGGGAATTATTAGTTAAATTGGAAAAGATGGGGATCAATATGAAAATTGAAAGGTGGATAAGGAATTGGTTAACAGGGAGACTATAGCGGGTCCTACTGAAATGTGAACTGTCAGGCTGGAGGAAGGTTACCAGTGGAGTTCCTCAGGGATCAGTTTTGGGACCAATCTTATTTAATCTTTTTATTACTGACCTCGGCACAAAAAGTGGGAGTGTGCTAATAAGGTTTGCGGATGATACAAAGCTGGGAGGTATTGCCAATTTAGAGAAGGACTGGGATATCATACAGGAGGATCTGGATGACTTTGTAAACTGGAGTAATAGTAATAGGATGAAATTTAATAGTGAAAAGTGTAAGGTTATGCATTTAGGGATTAATAACAAGAATTTTAGTTATAAGCTGGAGACGCATCAATTAGAAGTAACTAAGGAGGAGAAGGACCTTGGTGTATTGGTTGATCATAGGATGACTATGAGCTGCCAATGTGATATGGCCGTGAAAAAAGCTAATGCGGTCTTGGGATGCATCAGGCGAGGTAATTCCAGTAGAGATAAGGAGGTTTTAGTACCGTTATACAAGGCACTGGTGAGACCTCACCTGGAATACTGTGTGCAGTTCTGGTCTCCCATGTTTAAGAAGGATGAATTTAAACTGGAACAGGTACAGAGAATACTAGGATGATCCGAGGAATGGAAAACTTGTCTTATGAAAGGAGAAGCAAGGAGCTTGGCTTGTTTAGCCTAACTAAAAGAAGGTTGAGGGGAGATAAGATTGCTCTCTATAAATATATCAGAGGGATAAATACCGGAGAGGGAGAGGAATTATTTAAGCTCAGTAGCAATGTGGACACAAGAACAAATGGATATACACTGGCCATCAGGAAGTTTAGACTTGAAATTAGATGAAGGTTTCTAACCATCAGAGGAGTGAAGTTTTGGAATAGCCTTCCAAGGGAAGCACTGGGGGCAAAAGATCTATCTGGCTTCAAGATTAAACTCAATAAGTTTGTGGAGGAAATGGTATGATGGGATAACATGATTTTGGTAATTAATTGATCTTTAAATATTCATGGTAAATAGGCCTAATGGCCTGTGATGGGATGTTAGATGGGGTGGGATCTGAGTTACTACAGAAATTCTTTCCTGAGTATCTGGCTGATGAATCTTGCCCATATGTTCAGGGTTTAGCTGATCGCCATATTTGGGGTCGGGAAGAAATTTTCCTCCAGGGCAGATTGGAAGAGGCCCTGGAGGTTTTTCGCCTTCCTCTGTAGCATGGGGCACGGGTCACTTGCTGGAGGATTCTCTGCTCCTTGAAGTCTTTAAACCACAATTTGAGGACTTCAATAGCTCAGACATAGGTGAGGTTTTTTCGCAGGAGTGGGTGGGTGAGATTCTGTGTCATGCATTGTGCAGGAGGTCGGACTAGATTATCACAATTGTCCCTTTTGACCTTAGTATCTATGAATCTATGAACTTGAGAGACTGATCTTGTATGTCCTTCAAATGTATCATGTACACAGCAAAATTGCAAGTTACTTTCAAACATGGAAAGGAAGTGTTTTCCAGTGACTATGTATTTACTCTGTGCCATTGGTGACGTGCATAGTGCTAACACACATTCACTGAAGTTGTCTGCTTGTGACTGTAATTTCAAGGCTTTTAGAGCAAAAGCTTTTAGGTGGTCAGCATACCTGTCTCCACGGGCATAAAAGATCCATAATAAAAAAGGTATATGTGTGTAAGTCAAAGTCCTTTGATTGCGTTATTAGGCACCATAATGCTGTCATTATCTTTCATATCCAAGAAAACGTAGTGCTATGCTTAATTCTCTAGTTGCATAAAGATTTGATTTAAGAAGATGAAAGCTGTCTGTGTTAAAGGTTAGCCACATCTATTTAAAGGAAATTTCTCTTTCTAGTATTGCTACCATCATTATAAGACAAAATATAGAGCGAAAAACACTATTGTAAAATCCATGGTTAATTGTGACATGCCACAATGTCTCTTCTGCAGTTACCTTTTAGTTGTTGAACAAGGTGCAATAATTAAATCTTGAACATAAAACCCTTAATTTAGAATGTGCTGTTTGTTAAAGGAAAAAAGGTTATAGCATTGTAGAGAATGTAAGAACCATTTTTTACAGGTGGAAAATTATTTTTTCTTTAATCTAATACCTCTGAAAAAATGAATGTTTCCTTGATTTACTCTCCTGAATAGACTTTGCAGTATTCTTTTAATTTTTGCCTGCTTCAGAGAGATCATTTGCAATATCTGCATCAAGATCTTTGACAGATTGAGTTGAGTATTATGTTCATTTAACAGTGAGTCTGTGTCAATGTAATGCTGGTGTCTTCAGTCTGAACACAGACCACAGGAAAAAGAATGCAAATAGAGATACATTTAAGGAATCACAAGTACAAAATATTCCAGGTCTTAGGCTGAAATGGTAATACATCCCCTAATTCTATCTGTTTAAACCTTCACTGCTTATAAGTATCGATAAAAGACCATCAGTTCAAATATAAGATATTAAAATATTAATGATTTATAAAAACTAAGGCCAAGTGTTCAAATATAGGTGCCTAAACTTAGGCTCCTAAATCCATATGTCAGCTTCTGTGGTAGAATTTAAAGTGTTCAGCATTGCTCTAACTCTATTCCCATTGACTTCAATAGGAGCAAAGCCAGGCCAGTGATGAGCACTTCTGAATATTCCTGCTTCTAAAGCCAATGTTAGATTCTGATTGCTCAGGACTTTTGCAAATCAGGCCATTTGTTTAAGTATGGACTTAGGCACCTTAAACAAATAATAATTTTGGCCTTCATTGTATCTTGTTCTTGTTGTAAAATGTGGGTGATACATTGGCCTAAATGACTTAAAATAAGTATGTATTCCTTTTTGTGCACCAATGGTCTGAAAGCATGAGTAATATTACAAGAAAGATGGTATGTGTGTATTTCTGGTTTCATGAGAATGTATAAAATATTGGAAGTCTCACAATGAAGTCCTATAGTTACAAGATTTTTAGGCCAAATTTGTAGATAATTTGAATTGTTATTAGATACTTCTACAAACCGAACTTCAGCCTTTTGAATTTGATATTTGTCCAGCTAGCTAGTTCAAATATTGGTGCGTTCCTGGATTAAATTAGGACATGCAAAATCTTTTGTAGTTAAACCTAAGAGCTGTATTGAGTCTTATTTTAACGTGTATATATTTTTCTTTGTTACAAAGAAATAATTCCACACTGAAGCATTTTAATGAGGCATATTGTTTTAAATATTTTGGCAGAAAAATGTATTCCATTGACAATGTATCTAGCCTGATAAAGATATTAGTGACACTTCTACTGACAGTATATCAGATCAGAGTTGTTCTTAAGACTTAGTACAGCATCAATGGTCTTGTTATAATGCAGATCTTACCATGAAAAACCACAGTGAAATCCACTCAGTGTTTCAGAAGCAGATTTGTTTTTCCAGTGTTTGCAATTAAAAACAATCAGCTTGAAAAGGGAGCAGAACAACTTACTTGTTGGCAGGCCAGGGAAGAGAATAGACTTTCAACCACTGTTCCCTCTATTTTTTTACATCCATGTGCACAATTAATTTTGTTATGTGCATCAGTATGGAGGTGATGTATGGTGCGGGTGGGGCTGAGGGGTTCAGAGTGTGAGAGGGGGCTCAAGGCTGGGGCAGAAGATGGGGGGAGTGAGGGCTCTGGGGTGGGGCTGGGGATATGGGACTCAGGGCTAGGGCAGAGTGTTTGGTTTCAGGGCTCTGGCTAGAGGTGATCCTGGCAATTACAGGCCTGTAAGCCTGACTTCAGTACAGGGCAAACTGGTTGAAACTATAGTAAAGAACAAAATTGTCAGACACATAGATGAACATAACTTGTTGGGGAAGAGTCAACATCTTTTTTGTAAAGAGCATGTGGACAAGGGAGATCCAGTGGATATAGTGTACTTAGACTTTCAGAAAGTCTTTGACAAGGTCTCTCACCAAAGACTCTTAGGCAAAGTAAGCTGTCATGGGATAAGGGGAAGGTCCTCTCATGGATTGGTAACTGGTTAAAAGAAAACAAAGGGTAGGCATAAATGGTCAGTTCTCAGAATGGAGAGAGGTAAATAGTGGAGTCCCCCACGGGTCTCTACTGGGATGAGTCCTGGTCAACATATTCATAAATGATCTGGAAAACAGGGTAAACAGTGAGGTGGCAAAATCTGCAGATGATACAAAACTATTCACGATAGGTAAGTCCCAGGAAGACTGCAAAGAGCTACAAAAGGATCTCTCAAAACTAGGTGACTGGGCAACAGAATGGCAGATGAAATTCAATGATGATAAATGCAAAATAATGCAGATTGGAAAACATAATCCAACTATTCATATAAAATGATGGGATCTAAATTAGCTGTTACCACTCAAGAAAGAGATCTTGGAGTCATTGTGGATAGTTCTCTGAAAACATCCACTCAATGTACAGCAGCAGTCAAAAAAGAGAACAGAATGTTGCGAATCATTAAGAAAGGGATAGATAATAAGACAGAAGATATCATATTGCCTCTATATAAATCCCTAGCTTCTGTTAGCCAGAAGCTGGGAACAAGCAACAGGGGATGGATCACTTGATGATTACCCGTTCTGTTCATTCCCTCTGGGGCACCTGGCATTGGCCACTGTCAGAAGACAGGATACTGGATACCTCTTACCCAGTATGGCTGTTCTTATGTTCTTTTCTTAATCTTTCAGCAATTGAGAGTCGTGTTACAAGTGATAAGTGGAGGGGAGGTGTGGCAGGATCATGTCAATTGATAATAATGAACTCTGGAGGAGCAACACTTATGTTGAATGTGTTTCTACTGCAGTTGTTCCTCCATATCTCCCAGGGGGCATCATTTATTGATATATAGAAGCTATCCAGTCTCTAAGGCAACTGGCCATGGTTTTTGTTTTAATTTGCAGACCAGAACAACAAATCTATTAACAAGAAAAAACACTTATTTAACTAACATTTCTAATGATGTTCATGGTTTTGTCTTACCCTGAGCATCCATTTAATCATGAGGGGGAAAACACACTTTTTTGTATGAGAAATATTTCACCAAACTCCTGAAGGCTTAACCACATATACTAAGGCTCAACCGCATACACTCTTCATTTGCAGGCATTCACATACATTATGTACACATAAGGAGGGGGAAAAATACACCAAGACACCAGTTCGTATTTTTGGATTAGTTTTATGTACAATGTCTGATCACAATTCTCTCTGTAAAATGCTGATAACTGAATTTGGTTTTCATGCTTTTTTTTGTAGCTATGGTTGTCACCTCTAATAAGACAACAGGTTTGACCTAGCACTCATTGCTGTGACTGTTCAGTAATGAATTGTTCCAGGCTGGTACAGTAAGCTAATAATACCATTCTACCTTTCTGAACCATACAAAAATGGTTGTGAGAATTTTGGGAAGCTTCACAGCCATCTAGAAAACTAAGTGAATTACCCTGGAGGAGGAAATCTATAAACTGTCTTCTTGATTTATCCAGGTAAGTGTTGGCAGGAGGAAATGTATGCAGTTGCCTGGATGGACTGACTGCTGTGTGAGAGAGGACAAGGGCTTGGGTAGTCCAATTAAGAGATGCAGTCTAGTGACTGCTTCAGGCTGGACAAATGTCAACAACAATTTCAGGTTTCCCCTCTTTAAATGAGTCAGCAATAGACTTTGGTTCAGCTATTTCTCCTTTCCAGGTTTTTGGTTAAATTTATAAACAGCCAAACTGAACTCAGCCCTCCATCGTTTTTAAACAGATTCTCCATTGTATAACTGAAGGTTAATAGAAAATGCAAATTTCATGTGTGTAGCAAGTCCCTTTTAAAAGCATCTGACCTTCTAAAGCACCTTTGTTTTGATTTCCTTACATGTAAAAGTGCATAGCATTGTCTCTAGAGATTTGCCGACACAAACCATTTGGTTATACATAGTTATAAAGATAAAAAAATTGTAAAATATTATTGTTTAAAAATGTTACCCAAGTGGGAAGTTCTCAGATTTTATTTGACTTTGTTGATTCCCATTAATATGCTGCTTCAAAGCAGCTTCTCCTCCAACAACAACAAAGAAAAATAAACCCCTAATTTTCTATTAAATTGCTGCTTGTAAAGGTAAAACATCTGAGGCCAGACTCTAGAAAGTACTGAGAAAGCAATAGGCATTCCTCTTCCTTCAAAGAATGGGCACATGTCAGTATGTTCTTCAAAAACAGCATTAATTTATTTTATTTTTACTTTTACAAACTGCCAAGGGCTCCTATTTCACGTTGCAGGTGCCCTAGTTAAACGTTCATGGAACTGATTCTCTTCTCTTGGTAATACAGTGAAATCTTGTTCTTTTTACTTAGTTCTGCTTCCACCACATACAAAAGCAACAAACTAGATCTTTCAGCAAAAGAAAAAATGAAGAAATACATCCCATTCTTCCAAAATGGCTCCTCAAACAATATCCTCATTCCAAACACCTTACGTAAATGATGAGCCACATATTGCCCAATAGAGAAACAAATCTTTGTTATTCTGGATCAAGGACGGAGCAAGTTCAAAGGCTAAGACCCCACCTGTAATCTTCTTTGTTATTTGCAGTGTTGTTGTAGCCATGCTGGTCCTAGGATATGAAAGACAAGGTAGATGAGGTAATTATGTCATGGGAGTTTCAGCCACATTGCCTCTATTGAGATCACAACTGCAAAAGAGGTGATCAGCCCATAACAAACTCCACTCATGAAATCTGCACCATTTAAGAGTAGGAATAAATTGTATGAGCAGCTTTGTGTAGTGTAATAGGTAGGTCAGGGCAGCTATGTCTATAAATGTGTGCAGCACACATTCCTCCTCCTCCTCCTCCTTCCTCTCTTCTGGTCCTCCCCACCCCCAGAAACAGTGATTAAACCCTGTTGTACCCTTCCAAGACAATTGCCTTGGGCACCTTGTAAAGTGAATTTGCAACCAGGGCTTTGGAGCTGTGCTTCAGCTCCGCTTCAGCTCCAGGCGAAAACCTGCAGCTCCATTGCTCCGGAGCTGTTCCACGCTCAATCTGGGCTCCACTTCAAAGCCCTGTTTGCAACTTTTCAGAGAAATCCGGTAGTATAGATACCTTATATCATATAATATAGCAAATACATTATATATATTTTTGCAGGTTCCCTGCTATGTGTGTAAGAGGGCAACTTAAGACAAAGCTTGTCCTTTTAGCTTTAGGTGTCTTTTTTTAACTTACTGTAGCTGCTAAAATATTTCCTTTTGTTTTCTATATTGTTATTTATAGACCTTCTAGCTAGAACTATATATTTCCTGCAAGTATAGTATGCTGAACAATCATGCTGTCATGTGACCTCTCCAGAAGCACCACTTTGAAATTTTATCCCATCATCATATATCCCATCATCAACAAATGAGTCTTTTGATCAGTCATTTAGGCTGGACTTTAAAAAGGAGCCAATGGGAGTTTGGCAACTAAATCCTTTAGACTCCTTTGAAATCCCACCTTTTAAGAACAACTTTCATGCTGTTAGGAAAGGGTCAGTGAGTCAGCAAAATATCATCAGACAAATGAGCACCGACATTGTTCTGTACATATTTGAGCCACCTCATCTCCAGGAGACTCCCGCTTGCTGTAATTCATGCAGTTCCTGCTACAGTAATGGTTTAGTGCTACCTGAATCTTTCATTAGTTTCTCTGCCTTGGTGACAGCCTGCACAATCGTATGGTAGAAATTAAATAGATTTATCACCATCGCTTTCGGGTGTATGTGTGATGGGGAGAGCCTGTTCTAGCTTTCTTCACATGTCATTTGCAAGATTATTAAACTGAATAAACTATTGTTTAGCTAGAACAGCATGGAGATGTTTAGTGGTAAGACTACTGAATCATTTACAGAAATGGCACCGTAGTTTGGTTGATTGAGCATCAAAAGCCAAGTCTGCCAATTATCTGCTCTTTCTAGTAGTTTGGTATTTGAATTCTTACACCTGCTCCATTTTGTAGCTTCAAAACTTCCCAGTGTGAACACAATACAGACACCATGCTCCAGTGGCTATTGTAATCATTTCTGCAGTCTAAATATGCTGGACTGCTACACTTAGCCACTGGGAGCAATGAGCAACATGTTTTGTCTATCAAAAATTCCCCTATGTTTCCTCTACCAGCACCATTTATCAGAGTTCAGGGATGTATATTAGAAATGGAGCTAACAGCCCTCTTTCTGAATATGTGGAATATATCCCTTCAGTCTCATTATTTGTGGTTTAATTACTTTGCAAATGCATACACCGACTCTGGGAGGCAAATCACAATCCTGTTGCTGAAGCCAAATGTCAAAGAATTTCCCTTATTTCTAGCTCAACACAGAAGTTATGGAGGAGCTATCATCAGAAAGGGGCTGATTTCATGTTTTGTTTTGTTTTTTCCTTTTTGAGTTTTAAAAAAATCTGGGAGTGGAAAAAAATTCAAATGTCTGGAAAATACAAGAGATACTTGGTTATGAGTAAGGCTGTGAGTTTCCGTGACTTTCCATGACCTCTGTGACTTCTGAAGTGGCCACCTCCCACCCCCAACAGCAGCAAGGGTTTGGGTGGGGTGCTCAGGGCTGGGGATTGGGGCATGAATGTCACATACCTCAAGGGGGCTCCTCGGAGGTGGCGACATCCCTTGGCTCCTATGGGGAGGCATGGCCAGGGGCTCTGTACATTGCCTTCGCCTACAGGCACTGCCCCCGCAGCTGCCATTGGCCACAATTCCCAGCCAATGGGAGCTGCGAAGCTGGTTCTCAGGGAGGAGGCAGCATGCAGAGCTGCGTGTCCACGCTTCCGCCTAGGAGCTGAGGAATGTCGCCAGGACCAGGGAGGCATGGAGCTGGGTAGAGCACCTGCCAGCCCCACCAACCCCTCCCCCTGCAGAACCAGTGGGGATCCCAAGCCATGCATCACCACGCATCACAGCCCCCCCGAGCACCCGGGGCACCCTCGGGCTGCCTCCCTCCTCAAGATATAGTACACGTCATGTACAGGCCACGGGCCATGAATTTTTGTTTACTGCCTGTGACTTGTCCGTGACTTTTACTGAAAATACCCATGACGAAACATTGCCTTAGTTATGAGAAGAAATTGGTCATCCTTGAGTGCTCACTAGACACAGGAGGATGAATGCACATTCCCCATCTATCAGGATGTATGTGTGTGTCAGCAGAAAAAGAATCAAGGCACACATAAAAAGATGACATACTTTCAGAACTTCATAAATCAAGCATGGCAGTCAGAGAGAGTCTGAGATCCACAACTTCCAGGGAACACCTCTTCAGAATCTGGGCCTATATCCAAAGAGGTCAATGGGAGTTTTGCCACTTACTTCAGTAGAAATGAGCTGTAGGCCCCAAGAAGAAAGACTTCAAACTTGCAGTGGGCTTTGTGGAAAAGAGCTCACTGTAACACTGGAGCTTATGCATGCAAACACACTGTACCAGACAGCTGCATGATAGCTGAAAGAAGAAACTTGGGCCAAGGATACTGTTACTCTTACAATACATGTTGTGACCCATACAGTTCATTGACGGCAAACTAGACCTCAGTTTTTAAGGCTGCCACATTTAGCTGATAGCCTGTCTCTCTCCAAAACCCATCAACGTTTTACCATAGATAGAAATATTTGTTAAAGAGATTTTGTTCAGCATTTCTGAGATGAGATAAGCTCCGTTTTGTCCCCCTTCATTTTTCTTCAACTTTGAAAACCTGGCTTTCTGGGATTCACTCTAAAGTTTCACAGACACATGTGTAACTTTAATCCACTGAATTATAACATTATAATAGAAACTGCAGTTTACTCTTAGCTACAGAGATATGGATTGAATGCTATTCTGCAGCAGTTCACAAGGAGAAAAAGGTGGGTGATATATTGCCCTTCATGACCACTAGGAAGTTAACTTTTATGTCATCATTCAGCGCAATGCCAGGTTTATGTGTGAAGCACTGCCCCTTTGATCAGCATAAGTAAAGTTCATCATCTCAGTGACTGCAAATTGGCTAATTAGGTTCCTTCTGTGATGAAAAATGTACACTGACATCTCTTCTGTATTGTATGTTCCAGCTTACAGAAATCTTTCTGTCTAAAGTGAAAGATATATCTCCATACTTCAGTAACATAAGTAGTTGTGTTATTGTTTGAATTGAGCATATAGTGCAGTCTCCCATTTGCATGTAGAGATTTATATCTAAATCCCCTCATGCATCTTTATAATTATTGGGCTGCTCTGATTTTGAGCATGACTAATGAAATGTGTTCATTCAAACTCAAGCCAGTGGCTTGGTAAAAGACACTGACTAAAATATCTATTAAGAAAAGTAAGTGGGGCATTATGAGGAAGTATATGTGTTCAGGGTAGTGAGAGATATCTTACACTTTCATTTAGTAACATATACATAATTGCTATTATTCCACCTTTATTCAAGGTAGTGATCATAGTACAGTATTAAAAATGTACTTGGAATTCATGCAGATGAGTTTCTTTTCACAGTCAAAAACATTTATGTTAGTTTTGATAGGACTTGCAACACCAAGAGGACAAATCTTATATATTCTTTACATTGCTGTTATGCAGGGGTGAAGGTAACTGAGGCCACTTACCACGACGGGGTGGGACAGCTCCGGCCCCCAGAAGTGGCGGGGCCTCGTGTGGAAGGGGCGGGGCTGGGGGGTCACTCTCCCCCAGCCAGGCCTTCCAGTCCGGCTGGCCTGCGCCGCCCAGGGCTCCCGTGTTGATTTAAAGGGCCCGGGGCTCCGGACGCCACTGCTGCCGTAGTGGCAGCGGCGTCCGGAGCCCTGGACCCTTTTAAATTGTCGGCCCCAGGCAGCTGCTCCCTTTGCCCCCCCGCCCGTCAGCAGCCGGTGGGGCCAAAAGGGGCAGGAACATTAAAGCACTGCAGGGTCCTTTGCCGCAGCCCTGCCAAGGGCGGGGTGCAGCAACATTAAAATGCCGCAGGGGCAAAGGACCATCCTTAAACCTTTCATGTCCCTGCCCCTTTTGCCTCCCCTGTCGGCGGCCCTGTGGGACAGACCCGACCGGCAGGGCTGCCGGCAGGAGGAAGGGGCAGTGAAGTTAAAGCACTGACGCGGCAGCACTTTAAGGACAGTCCTTTGCCGCGGCAGCGCTTTAACGTCGCTGCCCCTTCCCCTCCCCCTCCGTCGGTGGCCCGGCCGGTATGGACCCTACCAGCAGGGCACTGACAGGGGAGGCAAAAGGGGGCAGGGATGTGAAAGTGCTGCCATGGCAACTCTTTAATGTGGGCTGGGTAGGGGCCGGTGTGGGTTCTTACCGGTACGCAGTACCGGCCCCTACCAGCTCACTTTCACCCTTCCTCTTATGACAAAAATTGATTTTGGTGTAAGTGAGCACCAAGCTGAAATATTTTCACCACACCACTGGCACTGTGTAAATTTAATTGCATTCATGTTGTCTTCGGTGAAGATCAATAGAGATCTTAGTTTACTAACAGAAGGCATGAATAAAATTTTAAATTAATGTTAAGTGACATGAGATAATCAAAATTAGTAATTAGATACTCATCCTAGACAAGAGCAGACACATTTTTAGTTCTTTGACATGGCTGATATCCTGAATTTTTTTTGGGGAAAAAAGAGACAGCATTGCATTCATGTCCAGTGGATAGCACAGCTCATGTAGAAACACTGCCAGACTGCAGGGCCTTCAAGACATCCAATCCTTCTCAGTAGTTGAGAAGGAAAACATAATAGTAATATAACATTGAATACCTCTTTTTTCTCTCTCTCATAGATGGAAGCTAATTACAAGTAATTAAATGATTGAAGAAGTACACTCGGGCTCCATATAAAATGCTATTCAGAATGATCAGCGTGTGTGTTTGTAAATGTTTACTTTTTAATGTCAGCCATTGTCTATTATTATTTAATATTTGTATTACAATACCACCTGAGAGCCCTAGTCAAAGATCAGGACCCCATTGTGCTAGGCTCTCTACAAAGACAGAACAAAAAGATGGTCCCTGTTTGTAAAGGGGTTCATTTGCTGCAGGAGCACCTCCTCATGGCCAGGTCTGAGAATTAACTTTTGCCTCTATTTGGCACTCCTTCCCATTAGTCACTCATGCTGTGACCCCTCCCCCTCTCTCCACAACTTGAGGTGCTCCCTCTTTGCGACTTGGCCCTCTAGTCAAGTCACCATATAGTTCTCCCATTCCAGGGTATCAAATACCAGTCAAATGGACTTACAACAGATTTTCATACCCAGCTCTGGGAGCCAAAGATTGTGTATCCTCTTGGCTCAGAGCTTTGAATGTCTTTATCCCCTTATATCAGGGGGCTTTATGCCGTCTTTCTAATGGCTGGTAAGGGAACCCAGGCCCACATTCTACTCTAGGTTCCAGTCCAGGGAACGTGTATTTGGTAGCTAAGGTCTACTCTCTCAGACTCTTTGCTATCTCCCACTTCCTACCTCTTCTAGCCCCCAGAGAGTGACGGCACACTCTCTCCCTACAGCCCCTTTCTGCTGCAGACTTCTTGGCTCTATAATCATCCCCCAACTGGGCTTCATCATTAATTAAACCTAGATTTCTCTCTCCCACAGATATGTGGGAACCATTCAGGCCCACTTTCATTCCATCACACTGTCCCAAAGAGTTTACAGTCTAACACCATGTCTACACTACAGAGTTAAGTTGACTTAAGTTACATTGATGATCATAAACTGCTGTAACTACATTGCTTGTGGATGTTCACACAAGGCTCCTTGTGTTGGAAGAGCTTGTCCACAGTTGGTGCTCTCTCACCGACAGATAGGGCAGAGCACTGGTGTAGCAATCCCACTGTGAAACTCACCACCTTTTGCCACTAGGAGTTCTGAGAATGGATCGCAGTGCATCATGGGAGTGGACTCGCCACCCCAGGATGCAGTTTTCCCCATCTCTTCATTTCATGGGCTTCCGACTATGTTTTGTGCAATTTTAAACTGCCTCTGTAAACTTTGCACCCACTATTTCTGCTTGAAAGCATGGATCCTGCACTGCTTTCCTGATGAGCATTATGAACACAACATGACTGAATCTGCAGTATTTCATGAGCTGTGAATCTGAACAGGAATCCACGGTGACTGCCTTACTGCATGCCTTGGAAAGAAACAATTCAAGATTGATGGCATTCATGGAGCAGCTGCACATGTTGGACCGTCGCTATTGGGCTCAGGAAACAAACACTGAGTGGTGGGATCACATCATGATGCAGGTATGGGATGATGAGTAGTGGTTGCAGAACTTCTGGATGCACAAAGCCATCTTCCCTGAACTGTGTGCAGATCTCACCCCTGCCTTCTGGCACAAGGACACCAAAATTAGATCTGCTCTCTTGGTGGAAAAGCATGTGATGATTGTTGTGTGGAAGCTGGCACAGCTGTATCTGGTCACTACGATTTCATGAAAAAAGTGGGTTAACGAGAGAGATGGTTCCAGACTGATACTCTGGCTCCATACACCCTGTCAAAGTTCCTTCCCCACTCTGAATTCTAGGGTACAGATGTGGGGACCTTCATGAAAACCTCCTAAGCTTACTTTTACCAGCTTAGGTTAAAACTTCCCCAAGGTACAAACTATTTTATCTTTTGTCCTTGGACCTTATCACTGCCACCACCAAACATCTAACCGGTATATTACTGGGAAAGAGTCCACTTGGAAATGTCTTTCCCCTCAAAATCCTCCCAACCCTTACACCCCGTTTCCTGGGGAAGGCTTGATAAAAATCCTCACCAATTTGCATAGGTGACCACAAACCAAACCCCTGGATCTTAAGAACAATGAAATCCAAACCCTTGGATCTTAAGAACAATGAAAAAGCAATCAGATTCTTAAAAAGGAAATTTTTAATAGAAGAAAAAGTAAAAAGAATCACCTCTGTAAAATCAGGATGGTAAATACCTTACAGGGTAATTACATTCAAAACATAGAGAATCCCTCTAGGCAAAACCTTAAGTTACAAAAAGACACAAAAACAGGAATCTACATTCCATTCAGCACAGCTTATTTTCTCAGCCATTTAAAGGAATCGGAACCTAACGCATCTCTAGCTAGATTACTTACTAAGTTCTAAGACTCCATTCCTGTTCTGTCCCAGGCAAAAGCATCACACAGACAGAGAGAGAGGCTTTGTTTCTCCCTCCCCCCAGCTTTTGAAAGTATCTTGTCTCCTCATTGGTCATTTTGGTCAGGTGCCAGCGAGGTTATCCTAGCTTCTTAACCCTTTACAGATGAAAGGGTTTTTCCTCTGGCCAGGAGGGATTTTATATTTATGACACATCCCCAGATGCTGGAGAAGTTTGGGTCTAAATATGTGGATCACCATGCCTCTAGTTAATGAGCCCACATGTTGTGGGCATATTTACAATAAAATGGAATGACTTCTAAGGGAATAGCATGCATACCAAGCTGTGGGAAAACGCTTGCAACTCCAGAAGTTAAAAGCAATGAGATTGATACATCATCAAAGGCATTAAATTGGAGGTTAAATTAGTTATTGAACTACCTGTAGGCTGATACCGTCTATTTAAGTGGGAATGGACAATAAGATGACAATTACATAAATCCTCATATCACACGAGAACTGGTTCAATACCTCAAACATAAAGATGCTTCTTAACAAGAAGACTAATTAGAACAGTGTCAAGATGAAAAGCTTATTTTTATGACAAATAATCAAATTAATCTCTGCTGCAGAAGAATTATTTGGCTAATATAGCTCCACATCAGGAGAGTATCAGAAAAGTTGTATTTTAACCCTGATGGAGCAGGTGGCTCATGTAAATGTGCTACAGAGCTGACTACTTAATAAATGTACCCAGTTTCGCAGGTTGCACTAACAGATTATACTTTAAGGTTTTTAGCGTTAATGACGAGTTTCACGTTCTGTTTAAAATGCTAATCTTATGATGTAAGTAAATTTGAGGCAACACTGAATCATACAGTTTTAATAATGCACTCCAACATAGTTAACAGCTACGTTAGGATAGCATTTCATATTAAAGATACAATGGTTTAACTACAGATAGCCTTTTATGTGCTGGTTTGTCTGTATTTTACAGTCCCTGCCTACAGCACTGCTAAGCTTCCCATATGGGAGCAGTTTCCCTCTCTGTACGACCAGTAAAGCAACCAATATGCAGAAAGGAGTGGATGATGCAATTTCTGAAAGGGAGAAGAGGGCAACACTGTGCCTACCAGGGACAGCTCCTTCTGGCTCAGTGCAGCTCCATGTTGCCTTATGCTGAAGGCTCTGACCCAGAGTGACATTTTAGCCATGTGTATAGGATAGAAATACGCAGAAGATACTTCCTGGTTTTGTCTAATATAAATAGATGGAATTAGCCCAGTATTTGTGATGTTCCCTGAACTGTACTTTCCTACATTAACTGCAGAGAATTGCTAGAACACTGATGACATTTTGTTTAGTTATCTATAGCACTATTGAAGATAATATATTTGGGAAGTTTTTACACTGACCATTGTGTATATATGTATATTCATATTCACGCACACTCATGCCCCTCCACAGGGCAAGATCGTGGCCCCCATTCTCTCCCCATTGCATTTTCCCCATTATGTTGTGTCTCTAACCAGATCTGTGCCACTCCCTTCTTCCCCCACTTTCTAGTATAAGGAGGTTGGTCAAATAATAGAAGTGGGTGTGGTCAGAGCACACTGAGCTCTAGTGAATCCTAGCTGCCATAATAGCATAACAAGGGACTTTTACAAAGGGGTGTAATTTAAAGCAACAGTGAAGTTCAGCAATTTTAGGGATCAGCCCAATTAAAGCCCTGGTATGGCTGAGAATTTTGACCACTGCAGATAGACAGTTGAGCTCTGTAGTGTGGAGATTTCCAATATGGTGCTTGTACCCTCAATACATGTAGGAAGAAGGATAAAATAAAATGATGTTCTTCCTCTTCCTTCCTTTACTCATTTTGTAAGGAAAGTAAAAAGAAAGTTTGCTCCCCTACCACCAACACACACACCATGATTAATTCACTGTACTACCACTATGGAGTATCAGTAAGAAGCCATTTTCAAAAGTGTATTTTTCCTAGAGTACATTTTTCCTATGTCTAGCAATAAACAAAAAGTAGTCAGAAAAAGATGAACTGAAAGTGTTTGTAGTACAATTCTAACTCAGCTGTTTTTTGCTTTCCCCTCATTACAATTTATATTTACAAATTACTCTATTCCAATCACTGCAGAATAGATTTTAATTAATGATGTCTGGATCCATGTGGAATAAGAATTGTATGTACAAGGGAGCTCTGCAGTCTAGAAAACTGTGATTTTTTTAATTTAATTTAATTTTTAAAAGCTGTAAAATCTCTGGTTATTTATAATTGTAAGTGAAATTGCTGTTTGCTGACAAATTTAACATGAATCATTTTACCTACACAATGAAATAATTGATAGGCTATACTTTGTTCACAGAAAACAATGTTAAGTTGAACAAAAATGCATTTCATTCACAGACGAGAGCATTATATAGAATACAGCTGTTACAGTAGTTTCCCTCAAGGCAGACTCTGCTTCAATAGGCACCTTATTTCACTGGTATGATGAAATCCAGTTTAACAAACACTTTTCCTGACTCTGTGGAAAATCTGCATTTTTGAGCCTGATCCAAAGGCCATTGAAGTCAGTGGGAGTCTTTCCACTGATTTCAATGGGCTTTGAATCAGGCCTTCAGCTAAGAAATTGAACTATACTTTGAATCCATATTAATTCTTCTATATTTCAAAGGATTCTGTGGAGATTTTACATTCTAATAACATCTTGTCCACTTGCAGGTGGCATTCCCCACCTCACCTGTGGTGTTCTTGCCCAGAACACAATTTTTACCAGCAAATGTGACAAATAATTTGACTGATATAAGAATCAAGAGTGCCAGAGCAGAAATGCTAAAGAATTCTGTTTCCAGGAAGCAACTAACACTGGTGACATTGTCATCTATTCCTGTAAAAAAAATCTAAAATGAAAATGCAATTTCTCAAATATAAGTTCAGATAATTCATTTCAAAAGCTGCCTTTAAAGTACTGACAAGACAGAACGAAAACATCATGTCACTGACAGCCAGCTCTATATAGTTGTACTATTAGAAACAAGGTTAAGTTATAAATAGCAATTTTTTATACAATGGCAGTCCTATATATGAAATTGACAACTTTAAGATTTCTCCTGTCAAAAATAGTTGTTAAATGGAGAACAGTGTATTGGATAGATTTTAAAATGTAACAGGATTATGCTTGAATGGATAACAATGCCTCCATTCTTGGGAAGATAGTGTATCAAGATCCAATTTGTTATCATACTGCTAATAACACCACTGTTCTCAAAATGATGTGGTATCTTGAATGAGCCAGAGTGGAACAGATGATTGGTTTAATGTCCCATGCAGAATAGTGTGTAGTAGTACAATGACTAGTGTAAAGGCTGTATCACAGAAGCATGGTCCTAATTTTGAGAAAATTGGGCATAGGTTCAATCATAGGAATGTAACCAGTTCAATGCCTACAAGGGAAGCAAAGTTAGTTGAATATTATCAGTGAGGTAACCCCATCTCCCTCCCTTTACCCCATAATTCTCAGTTTCTGAGTTCCAAATGGGTCTGCGGACTTCCGCATTATCATGGAAAGGCCTGATGGTTGTAATTCCTGGCATGATTAGACATGCAATCAAATGTCTTCTCTTCTCTGATTGCTCCACAAAATATATGACTTTTAAAAATAAATTTTCATCCCTCCCTCTAGTAGCCACTAGGGGCTAGATCCACAAAGGGATTTAGGCATCTAACTGCAACTTTAGGTTCCTAAATCTAAGCTTCAGATTCTCTAAACTCCTGCTTAGGTGCCACTTAAATCTCTAGCCACCTAAGTTTCCTCTGATAAAGAGAAAGTCCCAATGGCACCTACACATCTGCCTTCATGCATGCATTCTGTGGCCTCAGGCTAGGCATCTAGAAGTAGGTGCATCTCTCCGGCCTGGGCTTAGGTGCCGAAGTTCTTCTGAGAGGCAGGACCACACTCCCCTCCTCAGCATTTCCTACTGACTATCTTAGGTGGCTTTCCACTACATGTGCTGGCTTCTGTGGACCCCATTCTTAGTCATCTGTCTCTCCCCATGCATTGTATAGGGAACCTGGGCACCTAACTCAGGAATGATGATTCAACCAGGTGGCAGGGCACCTAAACATTAAACATTGCAATGCGGAGTCCTCTTTGTGGATCCATCACTGGCTGGTTGAAATAGCAAGACCTAGCCTTGATTTTAACTTATTAACTGCCTTTTCCCTCAGTCCACAACACCGACAGAAGTCTGACAGAAATAAACCCTGCCTTTTGCACATCTCAGTGATGCATGGAATCTCAATCTCTCCCCGCCCCCCCCCGAAGACATGAACCAGAAAAACCATAGTTCTATTGCTCTAGTTAAAAGTGAAACTCTGAGACTGACTAGCAGTAACAATACAGATTTATTTTATTGTTTTGATTGCAAGATGCCTCACATATTTTTGATGAGCAGTAAGTTATACAGTACAATTTCAGATACAAAGCAGAAGTCTGAAAGATTCTCTTCCAAATGATTAATACAAATATTTAAAATCTGCACAATGTGTTTTTATTAGTCATGATATTCACTGTTTGCATAAATTGTTTTCTTTGTTTCATCCCCTCCCAGGGCCCATGAAATTTTTTATAAAATAAAAACATTTTTAATAGAAATAAATAACTAAAGCTAGTCTCAGAAGCTTAGAAGTCCCAAGTAAATAAATGATATCAATATTAAATGCCTTGTTCTGATCTCAAGGCAACACAGATGTAGGCTTCAACTTATATCTCCAAATTCCTCTTAATGTTCCTCCCTGTCCCCCACTTGTTCCCTTCATTTCAGGCCTGATCGCTCCCTTTTGTTTCTTTCTCCTACTGTTATCTCCAGGTGTTCTATCATTCTTCTCCTTAACTCCTAGAACACTCTCCATTCCTATGAGGCAAGCTCCAATCCCTTCTTCATTCCTCAGATCTGCTTTATCAGATGTGTAAGTGCTAAATCCTCACACCATTGAATCACTGATTCATTAGAACCTATCCAACTAACTGAACATGCAGTACTGCTCCTCCACCAGGAAAGTCCCCCAGATAATAACTTGGGGGTGGGATAACTGAAATTCTCTAAGGGAGTTAGGTGCTCAACTCCCATTAAAAGTCAAAGAGAGTTGCATGCTTAACTTCTTTAGGCATTTCTGAAAATACAAGCATGAACTCTTCGTTGTTTACATATGTTTGTTTCCTAGACTGTGAATTTATTGGTGTAAGGGATATTTCCTACTGTATCTTCTGTACAGTATTGAACATTTTCAACACTTTGATATGGATAACAAGGAGGAGATCAATGATGCAACACTTCAGTAGTGCTTTTCTGACCTCATTATGCCACAGAACTAGTTCAGGCATAAATAAAGCATCATTTTGTCCTTATTGTAGCAAAATATAATTTCTGGCCCTTAGTAATCCCTTTTGTAGTTTACTTTCAGCAGCAGCTTCAAATTCAAATCTGTGAGTGGCCCACACTGCAACTAAGTTAAGTGCCAATTTCCCATTGGTGTATACCACATGAGCAGCAGAATTAACTATAATTGTTGTGGTGTGGTGAGAATTGTGTATCTCTAATGTATACATGAAAATATGCACTTGTTCTTCTCTTATAATGCTAAGGCTTTGGGTTTTTTAGTATTAGAAGAAATTGAAGTAGACAGGCATAAATCTGAAAGATCATATGGTAAAGAGGAGCAATGAAGTAGCATTGTAAAATGTGGCAAGAAATTTTCATCATGAGCAAAATGATGTAGCCCAGTGGTTCTCAAAGCCAGTCCTCCGCTTGTTCAGGGAAAGCCCCTGGTGGGCTGGGCTAGTTTGTTTACGTGCCACGTCTGCAAGTTAGGCCGACTGCGGCTCCCACTGGCCGCGGTTCACCACTCCAGGCCAATGGGGGCTGCGGGAAGCACCGCGGGCCGAGGGATGTGCTGGCTGCCTTTCCCGCAGCCCCCATTGACCTGCAGCAGCCAACTGCAGCCAGTGAGAGCCGCGATTGGGAGAACCTGCGGACGTGGCAGGTAAACAAACCAGGCTGGCCCTCCAGGGGCTTTCCCTGAACAAGCGGTGGACCGACTTTGAGAACCACTGATGTAGCCAGTATTAAAACATATTGGGAATCATGATGTTTTTCTTTCATTAAAATGAGTAGAAATCTCTCTCACTTATTTCAGTGGAAATTTTGAGACTGACTTTCAATATCCAATCTTAATATTTGTTGATAGTTGGAATGAGCCTTGGGCATATATGGATCTCTGTTACAAACTTGGAGAGAGAGGTTTTTGGGAGCTTTATTCTACCCTCTGCTGACAGCAGGATATTTTTTTGTCCCTGGTGTTAGTAAAGTAAATTCTGACTGGCCCCAATCTTCTTTGTTAATCCTATAGAAGTAGATTCCCAAAGCAGCAAATTGTTTGGATGATTTAAAACTAGATCCCTGTAGTATTTGGGGGGAATTGATTAAACACACCTAAGGGATTTAGGAGTACAAATCATGCAAAAGAGTGGTGCTAGTAAATCCCTTAGTATGTAGTGTTTGCATGGTTCAATATTAGCTCCAACATTCTGTAAAGAACAATCTTGCACTGGTGGGGGGAATAACTAGATAGCTTAACAGGACTTTTCCATTTCTAATGTTTATGACTTTATTGTCAGAAATCTACAGCTAATACCCTTACATTGTGTAACTAGATGATATTCCATCTGGGTGAAAGACCACTAGGGAAATGTCTATTTCATGTGAAGTCTAACAGTTTAATTTTTTTCACATAACTGATGCACTTGCTGTTGTCCTTAAGACTGAATTTAGATGGTACTCTCAGTGCTAGTGGTTTGAAAGTATTAGACTTAGTGAAGCTTCTGAATTTATGGGATTACTATAAAGTTGGTCCAGGAGCAGTGAAGGTAGTTCACTGTAATAACCTAATAAATATTTTGAATGACTCTCCTTGTGTCTAAAAGTGATATCTAGCACTAAAATCTAAGATTAACAACAAGCAGAATGGGAAATAACTAAAAATTTTGATAAAAGCAACAAAAAGTTTCTCAAGGTTAAATGTATTCTTTAGATTGCAAACATTTCAGAGCAGTGATTATCTCTTTACTATGTCTTTACACAATGGGGCCTCAGTCTCAACTGGGGCCTTTGGGCATTACCATAATATAAATATTTAACAACACACAATTTCCCTTAACACATAAATAGGAACATGGGTGTCTTTTCTGAACCAACAGATATTAACTCGTGCTGCTCTCAGACTATTTCTGTGCTACCCATCTATAGGCTTTACAGAGGCTTAATTACATACACATTCTTCCAGTTATTCAATGGATAGTGGGAAAAAGCATATTAATGCTTGGTCAAGATGTCTCCTGACTAACAAAAATAAACTGAAAGTAAAAAATAAATTATGAGTACTTAAGATAGTCATAAAAGCTCTCTAATCTTATAGGACTTCTGAAGTCTTCCTGGAATTTTGCTTGCCATAAATGATCTTTATAGCTTCTGCTGATCTTTTTGCTAGATAGCTGGTCTCCTGGATGCTGCCAATCTCTCCTGTATTTTAGCTGTTAACTATTAATGGTGGGTTTCAATACCCTATTGATGGTCATCAGTTGCCATAGGAGGGATGCGTAAGCCTCTTCAGGTGACATGAGTGTGTGCCTGGACATTAAGTCACCTCTTCCATCACTTTTAGAGGTTCATGGAATTTATGGAAACACCTTCTTCTTTGCCAAACCCCTCTTCTGGAGAGCTTTGAATCAAAATAAGAAGAATCAGGTTTTCCCCCTAATCGGATTGGATCCTGTCATCTTTATGTAAATCTATTTTTCCCCTGAAGAAAGTAGGAAAGTAGGCAGACTCAGCAAATCTCCGACTGAACTTTGCTGATGGTCCACTGTCTCAAATAGTGATTTCTTTAGGCCAGTGGTTCTGAAAGCCAGTCCGCCACTTGTTCAGGGAAAGCCCCTGGCGGGCCGGGCTGGTTTGTTTACCTGCCGCATCCGCAGGTTAGGCCAAACGCGGCTCCCAATGGCCGTCATTCGCCGCTCCAGGCCAATGGCGGCTGCGGGAAGGACGGCCAGCCCATCCCTCGCCCACATCTTTTCCCGCAGCCCCCATTGGCCTGGAGTGGCGAACCACGGCCAGTGGGAGCCGTGATCGGCTGAACCTGCTGATGCGGCAGGTAAACAAACTGGCCCAGCCTGCCAGGGGCTTTCCCTGAACAAGAGGCGGACCCGCTTTGAGAACCACTGGTTTGGCAACTAGGTCACTTGTAGAATCTCATCACAAGATCTAATGAATTGTGCAAAATGCTGAACAATAAAATTGTTGACACTCTCCATATTCTAATGTAAAAATCAATTAAAAAGTAAAATTCATAAAAAGTTGGAACTGAATGCTTTGGTTTAATAAGCACATGCAGTCAACATTTCACTTTATCTAATCTCAGAGCAAAAAAAATTGGGAATAATCCACTAAAGTAACTATTTAATTTCCCCTTATTTTTCACTGACCTGAGTAGAAATGAAAATATCTGTTAAAACAGCACTTTTACAAAGAAATTATTTTCTTTAAACCTAATACAATATTGGGGTTTTAAATCCCCGGAGGTACTCACAAATCAGAGTAGTCACCAAAGGATTAGCAAACCTGAAATATTTACTCCTAAAAAAATCAAATTAAAAATAAAAAGTAGAAAAGGATGTTTCTTGGCTTCTCTTCAATGAATAGTAATCCTCAAAGTGATAGGGCACTACGGTTAGGACTGACACTCTAGGACTGACATACAGCTACTGTATGAGGAGAGATTATTAAGACTGGGACTTTTTAGCTTGGAAAAGACACGACTAAGAGCGGATATGATAGCGGTCTATGAAATCATGACTGGTGTTGAGAAAGTAAATAAGGAAGTGTTATTTATGCCTACTCATAACCCAAGAACTAGGGGTCACCAAATGAAATTAATAAGCAGCAGTTTTAAAACAAACAAAAGAAAGTATTTTTTCACACAACGCACAGTCAACCTGTGGAGCTCCTTGCCAGAGGATGTTGTGAAGGCCAAGATTATAACAGGGTTCAATGGAAAATAGGTCCATTAATGGTTATTAGCCGAAATGGGCAGGGATGGTCTCCCTAGCCTCTGTTTGTCAGAAGCTGGGAATGGGTGATGGGATGGATCACTTGATGATTACTTTTTCTGTTCATTCCCTCTGGGGCACCTGGCATCAGTCACTGTCAGAAGACAGGATACTGGGCTAGATGGACCTTTGGTCTGACCCAAGATGACTGTTCTTACATTCATCTGATAATTATCCCTTTCTCATTTTAGAGCCTTTTGTAAACTGACTGATATTGTTTCTTTTGTGTCCCTGGAGTTAAGGTCCACATGCTCTCTCTCTCTCACACAGAGTAGAGAGGGGCAAAGTTTTCTAAAGCCCAGTTTTCTTCACAGAGCTCATGGCATCCCCTCTACTAGGTTAGAACTCCTGGGTCTTAAAGGGAAAGATTCAGGAAATAAGTACACTCTGAGGTATGCTGTCCATGAGACAGAACAGAAATAAACTTGGGAGTTAGTGTTGTTCAGGCCAACAGTACCTTTGCTCTTGGAATTATATTTAGAGCATTGCCAAAGGGCAGCGGAATCTAGAGAAGCTGTTGCCTTCATCCAAATTCTGGATTCAGTAACGTTACATGGGGTGTAATAATGAGTTCAATAACAGATCATTGAACAATAGCCTATTCACTCTGAGTGAAACCTACCCATAGGTAGAGATTGGTACAAGATATACACAGCCCTTAAATCCTGATTCAGTCCTTACAACAGGACTTGAGTGGGATTTAAGTGGAGCATAAACATTGTCCTGATCCTCTGTATTGTATGTTTTCTGAGTAAGCTTGCTGATTGCCAAAGGTCACCTAGTATCTTTGCCTTCGCTTCCTGATTACAGTAATGACCTGTGTATGATTACAAAATTGAGTATTAAATATCAGTAATGGGCGTACATATAGATAGTACAACTACAGCTATATATAAAAAATACAAATGTAACACCTGTCTTGAATACCAATTCAACTCTCCCTAACAACACACCAACTCTCCACAGCAACAATCCATCTGTCCATGTTGCCAATCCAACTTTTCACTGAAAAAAGTCAAAATCTTTCCAGGATCAATCAATCAATCTCAATAGTATGCCAAGGATAAATTCTGAAGCAATAATATACCTTTTTCCACTATACCATTGAGGAAGTTCAGCCCAAAACTATCAATTGGTCCTATAGAAAAGTTACACAACATTGATTTAAAAAAATAATTAAGAAACCTAAGCATAATCAGAGTATCTATTTGCTACAAATTATACATTCTCTTTTTTACAACAGTGTTTGCAGTGGGCATGTCTCCATATGGTAGAACAATACACAACTTTGGTGAACTAACATTGAAAGGAAGATAATTTTCTGCAATCACTGAACTCCTTTCATAGTGGAAAATATGCAATATTTCTATGAGTAAGTGTTGACTAATTCATATGTTTCACAAAATTCTAAATGCAATTATTAGTATTCATTCCTCATTCTTTGTAGTGCTATGATGATAATCTTTTTTGTATTTCAGTTCCCCCCTATTTTGAGGCTTATTTATTCCATCTTTAAACTCCAATATCATTATGGTTCCTAATGTCATTTATCTTGTATCTTGCACCATAATGCATCTCTAGTACAATGTGTGTGTACATGTGAAGACTGCACATATAACAGACAAAAAGACATACATAAGAGCAAAAAATATTAATTATACCCTAAATTTTATGGCCACTGTGCTAAAACTGACATAGCTGCTAGAAATAAAGCAACCATTAGCAAATAACCAAGACTCACACAGACACTGCTAAGCTCTTCAAATGAAATCAGGCACTTTAAACACAGGATCCTGGATTCTTTTGTGCAAAGCTATTTAAGCTGGCATCCAGAGTTAAGCATGATGTCATTCAGGCAATCACTTAGCACCACTACATAACAATATGTGAAAAGCTAAGGCTGTCGAATTCTACAGCTATCAGTGGATCCTGGGGGTGTAAAATTGCAGACACCTCTCCCACAGCAGCACTGCAAAATGTAACGTAATCTAACAATCAACTTGCTTACCTTACTGCAGAAGCTGGGCTTGGAATGCCAGAGGACTCAAAGAGCCCTAATTAGAAAATTAGATTTCTGCCTTGTTAATCATTATGTCAGAATTCAAGGGACACGCGGTTTACCAAGTAATAGAGCCTAGAAAAAGAAAATTCGTAGCAAAGAACATTTTCTTCTGGAAATATATTTATCTAAATTGAGGAAAGTGTTCTGTTCACAGAACAACAGGGTGTTCCAAAGGGATTGCAATGGTAAACACTATGGATAAATTAGTGGTAATGACCTACTAAAGTCTTGTTACAAAACTAATTTTATTTAACCACATTCTGAAATAGTTTCTGATTCTTCAGCCATCTGTCGCTCCCCAAGTCTTTTATAAATCTTGCTGGGCACTTGAATTTTTATACAAAACAATTTGTTTCATGTTTCCAAAAATACTGACCATACTGTAGCATCAGAGTTCTGGAAAAATGAGGCAAGACCACATTATTAAGAATACAACAACAAAATCTCTTATTTTGATACTTTTGTGGCCCCATAACTGCAGTATCCAAATACTTCATAGTCCTTAAAGTCTTTATCTCCCAATACCCCTGAGAGTTAGGGGTTGTTATCCCCATTTTGCAGATGAGAAACGGAGGCAAAGAGAGACAAGTGAATTGGTCAAGGTCAGACGAATTCTAGTGTAGAAGAGTGAACTGAACTCACATCTCTTAAGAAACAATCTAGGGTTCTAACTGCAGGCCCGTCTTTCATTATCCGTGTACAGCTTCCTCTTAATTCTGCCAGAGCCTTTACACAGGAGGGACTAACTAGTTACTGGTAGCTTCACCTCCCAACAAAACACTGCTTCACTCTCAATTCTCCTAGCCTCTCTCAAACCACATCCACCTGCAACAAAGCTATTGGGGAAAGAAAGCCCATTCCATTACATTGATTGGAGGTAGATTTACAGGTAAAGTTGGATGAATACTGAAAAAATTTTCTTGAAATGCTCTCTTGAATTTAAACATGTTTTCTTCATCTATGATTATACTGTATTTGGGTTCACTTTGCATAAAATTCACTCTTGTGATGCAGCGCAAGGCGAGTTAACTGGTCTTATGCTAGCCCTTTGCACGGGTGTGAATTTCACCCTGTCTGCAAACTGAATTTTATTTTCAAGAATGTTTGCAGAAAGTGAATTTTAAGCTTGCATGTTCAAGTATATGCAAATAATTAATTTAAAGCTCACATGTAGGAATACTCAAAAAATGTCACATATTTTACATGGGATAAGCCACTATTCAATACAGGAAAAAATTCCATTGTCAGGAGAGACAATAACATAATTACATGATGAATTGCAACTAGCTAACATCTTCAATTTTGATACTGAGGATTGAATAATTGCAACAAAGTGTTCACACACAATCCACGGATTAAAAAATGCAAAAAAAGTAAACTTAAATAATGAATAAATATGAGAAAACTATAATTTGTTTGTAGTCATTCAACACATTGAAAGAAGCTAAATTTGTCACTGATCCTGCAATAAAGTCCATGTGTAGAGGAGTTAAGCTTGTCAGGACCTCACTGCAAGATTTATGTTTATATCTGTTAACTGTTCAGTCAGCTGTGTTTATAGGAAGTATCCTAATTAGGATTCATAGGAACTGCATTTTCTGAGTTTTCTCTGTGAATGCATGTGACAGCACAGGCTTTAGTTTTCTCTTTACACACAGCAGAAGAGTGTTCTGCTTTTTATTCACATTTAATGATGCCCAGGTCATCTGTTGAAGCTGAAACCCATACATCAGAATCTAAAAGCATAAGAATCTACTGCTTCAGATAGAGTATTTGGCCTATTATTTCCAGACCATAGTAGTTATAAAACTATCTATATGGTTCAGCCACTAGAGGGGGACAAAGACCCATATTCTGCCAGCATGGACTAGACATGCAGTTTTCTCAAACTTTTCAGCCCAAATGGAATTATTAATATTAGAAAATTAAGAGCAAGCAAAAACTGAATGATTACTGAATTATTTATTTTGCGATTTTTAACTATAGCATTTTCCATTAAGTTCCATGCTGTAGTGCTGGTGTCTTGTAGTATTTGTAAGTAAGCAAAAGGATGTTATAAGTGAGATGTAAGTGTAGTTCCTCAGTATAAGTAGCAATGAGTTTGTGGCATTGTTCTCATAGGAACTAAAATCAGAATGCAAACATAGAAATACTAATATTCTGTACCTGTTCTATGAAGGGTTTAACATTTTACTTGAGTTCAAGAAAGTACAAGATGTGTTTGTGATGTGAATTCATTTGGGTATGAATTATTTCATGATATAATGTTCTTGGATATAGAATTTTAAAGGGCTGTAATTTTGGCTCATTGTCAAGTGTACTGTATCTTGTAAGTTGACATTGGGAACTAGAAATGTGTGGACATTAAAATACATACAGCCTAATTATTCTACTAATGGGTACTATAATGAGACTAAATTCTTGAAGGAAAACTAATTAACTTACTCATCACCCAAAGAAATTTAGGTAGTGCTTTCAATTCAATTATCCAAAGGCTACTTATCTGAATTAATAATAGGAGACTGTGCCTATGCAAATTGACTAATTGCAGCTGACAAATGGCAGGACATGAGTAAGATTTCCCAGTGTCAAGAAACCATTTTTAAACATTGTTCTTAAAAAACAAACAGTTTCCATTAATCTGATCAAGTTGTTGAGGGTTAGGTGCAAAGTTAATCAGTCAATTAACGATTGTTAGCCTGAGATTGATAGTGTTGTCATACAAGGTTGGTCCCAGGATATGAGAGAGACCAGATGGGTGAGGTAATATATTTTATTGGATCAACTTCAGTTGGTGAAAAGAAAAGTTTTTGCGCTATACACAGTTCTTCTTCAGGTCTGGGAAAGGTAGTTAGAGGGTCACAGCTATATGCAAGGCAGATTGTATTTAACAGATTATTAAGCATAAGGCGTTACACATACTGCAAGAAACCATTCAAAATGATGTGGACAATTAACACTTCTGCAATCATAGGTCAAAGGAGAGCTAGTGGGTTAAAGTTTGTTGTAATAAGATATAAATCCAGTCTCTCTATTGAGCCCACTTTTTTGTGTCTAGCAGTCATGAATTTAAGTTCCCAGACTTTTTTGAAGATACTGTGTAATTTGCGGATGAGGACTGAGAGGTCAGATATGGAGTGATCACGTTGTGAAAACTGTCCATCCAGGAGTGTCCTTTGTCTTTTATCATTTTACCATATGAGTCTGTTCAAGAACATAGTGATTGTCTGTCTGGTTTCATCCAAATAGTTGTTGCTGATGAACTGGATGAGGCACACCACATGTTGTGAGAGGCATGTGTAGGACCAATGGATCTCGAAAGGTGTGTTGTGGGGCATATTGATCATCATAACAACAATGGAGGTATGGCTGCAAATTTTGCATCTGTAATAGAAGGGACTGGGGCTGCTTTGAATTGGTGTGTCGTGGTCTGTGGGAGCTTGCTTCTGATAATGAATTTAACAAGGCTGGGGGTTTGTTGGAAGGTCAGATGAGGGGGTTCAGAAAAAATTCTTTCAGGATTTAGTTGTAATTGTTTGTTGATAACTTATCTGACACTCAAGCTATGGGGTAAATTGACCGTATCTACTTGGTATACAGTTTGAAAATTATTGTAAGTCCCATATCCACAAAGGACATAGGCATTGAAATGGTGAGCATCACAACGCCTAACTTTTAGACACCTAGAAAGTCATTGGAACGGTACTGTGATGTATGAAGCCTGAGTTTAGTGCCTATGCTCCCTGTACCATGAATGTGGAGAGATAGGTGCCAAAGAATGGGATCCACAAAAGCCAGCATGCTAGGTGGCTCCCCACATAAGCTAGTTGATATGCTGATAAGGGGGATGTATCCTAAGCTCCACCACTCTCACAGAAAGGTGCCAAAGTCCAGGCTTCAGGGAGGCACCAATCCCTGTTTGCAATCTACAACTGGACACCCCTCTCCTGGAGTCAGTGGCTCAGGCACCTAAATTGTTTCTTTTGAGAATGAACTTGATGCCTGCCTCACTCCATACAAAATGGCTACAGGATGATGAGGGGGCACTAACCTTATAACTCCCAGTCGAGTGGTAAGCGCACTCACCTAGGATATCCCAGCGGTTAGAGAACTCAGGCAGAGAAGGGGAGATTGAACCTGGGTATCCTACATCCCAGGTGAGTGCTCTAACCATTGGGTAATAAGGTGGGCACCAGCACCTCTGCCTCCAGACCAATTTTGAATAGGATCTAATCTGGTTGGCATGGCCAGAGGCCCTCTACTGCATCAGGCCCCATGGATGAGATAGATGCCCCTTCACCTGTCTTCCCCCAGTTCCTGGATCATATGGGAACTTAGGCACCTGGATACCTCTTTCTTAACCTATCATAAGATTTCAGTGTGCATGCCTAGAGGCAGAAATGTATGACGTAGGGAACTTTTACATAGACAATTTAGGCACTTACAGTATTAGACAGCAGCAGAGTGGGTGATTTGTGGATCACAGCAGTGCCTAAGTACCTTTGTGCATCTGGGCCTAGAATGCTATCCTTCTCCCTTACCCTTTGTATGGCACATCTCTTGGGCCTCAGTCTTTCAACTGGAGCCCTCTAGGCAAACCCTAACACCGTTGACAATGCAGGGGCAGCCTATGCTATACTTTTATAAAGATGTAACCAAAAAACTTCCCTCAGCCAAGCTCTTTGGTACTGTTATTGGATGGAGCTTTACTATCTGGTCTACCATACTTGTGCACCAATATAAAATACTACACATGTGAATTGTATCTAGATTGCTGTTGCTGTAGCAATATTAAATTTTACGTATGTGTTTTTATCTTAAATACTCAGCATTAATATATGCCAAAAAAATCCACTTTAAACTACATTTATGCAAGAAAATAAGGTGGCCTGAGTTTTAAGAATGCTGAGCACCCACAAATCTCTTTGAAAGTCAGGGCAATTTTGGATTGAAGTGCACAACTTTAAGTACACAATTTTGAAAAATCTGGCTGTAATTTTTGGACTTAACACTCATGGACATATTTTATATATGTTTGAAAAATATCATTTTTCTTTATACCACATTTGTAGGTCCCCCTTCAACCCTCAGCAACGTACTGCTCACACAAAGATCGGACACTTTGAGCACATCAGCAGTTCACATTAAATTCCTTTCAATAAGGAAGGTGAACAATGACTAAACTGGTTTAATTTTAATTATGAATTGAAATGATTACTGATATTTTATACCATGCCACTTCAAGAAATAAATTATAAAGAGGGATTTCTGACCTGTGAGAGATCAGTCTAGTAACCTTTATATGCAAAACCTTACTCACATGACTTGTCCTTATACAGGTGATTACCTTGGTAGATCCTGAATACTTAGACTTCTGTGAGTGGCATGAATGTCACCCCCTGGTGCAAAAGAACCAGCTCAATTCCTTGTAGGCCCCCGTTTTGGGGCTGTTGTTCTTATAGGGTCAGCAAGACTTATGCACAGGCCAGAGTAACAGCCATTGGCAGTGCAAGGGTTACTTTGATGCAGATCCACACCTTGAACCTAAGTTGGAGGGGTAGAATTTCATTTTCTCAACTCATCCCTCCACTCCTGCCCTCACAAAACATAATTACTTAGGCTTTAAGTACGAGGTGAATTTGACCCTGAAATCATAAATGGAGAAACTGTATAAGTGTAGTCATGACTGTTTGGAATATATATATTAGCACTATGTATCCACTTAAGAAAATATCTAAAAATACCCAGAATTGAGTGAGATTATTCAATACTTGGCTCGCATGATAAATTGATTAAACAAAATATGATATTGATGAAGTCATTCAGGGAGCTAGAGAAGGAGGGATCAGCTCTAGGTTACATACTACAGAAAGAAATAAAACTTGCACACTTTATTTATTCAGATTTACAGGGTTTTTCCTTCCCCTATTTACGGCAAACTGCCACTGGATGGAATGAATGCCGGTGGAAAGGTGTTCGCTCACTGCAGGAGCACTCCTTTGTGGCCAGGCATGGCATAGCACCTCTCCGCATCTGCCACCTCCTGCAAATGATTGCTCTGGTGGTCTCTCTTGCTGTGATTCAGCCCTCTGGCCAGCTTTGTTCCACAAGAAGGGGTAGACCGAATCCACCAGAAAAAAGTTGGATATTGTTGCAGGGGTCTTTGGCTCCAACGCTGGGCCCTGTGGTCTTTGCACCCTCTTGTCTCAGGGCTTCAAATCATGGAATCATAGGACTGGATTGAGAGGTCATCTAGTCCAGACCCTGCACTCACAGCAGGACTAAGTATTATCTAGACCATTCCTGACAGGTGTTTGTCTAACCTGCTCTTAAAAATCTCCAATGATGGTGATTCAACAACCTCCCTAGGCAATTTATTTCAGTGCTTAACCACCATGACAGGAATTTTTTCCTAATGTCCAACCTAAACCTCCCTTGCTTCAATTTAATCCCATTGCTTCTTGTCCTATCCTCAAAGGTTAAGGAGAACAATTTTTCTCCCTCCTCCTTGTAACAACTTGAAAACTGTTATTTCCCCTCTGTCTTCTCTTTTACAGACTAAACAAACTCATTTTTTAAAAAAAATCTTCCCTCATAGGTCATGTTTTCTAGACATTTAATCATTTTTTCTATTCTTCTCTGGAGTTTCTCAAATTTGTCCATATCTTTCCTGAAATGTGGCGACCAGAACTGGACACCATACTCTAGTTGAGGCCTAATCAGCACAGAGTCGAGCGGAAGAATTACTTCACATGCCTTGCTTAAAATATTCCTGCTAATACATCCCAGAATGATGTTTGCTTTTTTTTGCAACAGTGTTACACTGTTGACTCATATTTAACTTGTGATCAACTATGACCCCCAGATCCCTTTCCTCAGTACTCCTTCCTAGGCAGTCATTTCCCATTTTGTATGTGTGCTTATTGAATTTCCCAAGTGGAGTACTTTGCATTTGTCTTTATTGAATTTCAGCCTATTTACTTCAGACCATTTCTCCAGTTTGTCCAGTTCATTTTGAATTATAATCCTATCCTCTAAAGAACTTGCAACCCCTCCTAACTTGGTATCCTCCGCAAACTTTTTAAGTGTAAATCTGTATGCCATTATCTAAATCATTGATGAAGATATTTAACAAAACCGGACCCAGAACTGATCCCTGCAGGACCCCACTATTATGCCCTTCCATCATGACTGTGAACCACTGATAACTACTCTCTGGGAATGGTTTTCCCACCAGTTCTGCACCCACTTTATAGCTCTATCTAGGTTGTATTTCCCTAGTTTGTTTATGAGAAGGTCATGTGAGACAGTATCAAAAGCTTTACTAAAGTCAAGATATACCATGTCTACCACTCCCCCCCCCCCCGCATCCACAAGGCTGGTTACTCTGTCAGAAAAAGCTATCAAGTTGGTTTGACACAATTTGTTCTTGACAAATCCATGATGATTGTTACTTATCACCTTATTATCTTCTAGATATTTGCAAATGATTGCTTAATTATTTGCTCCATTATTTTTCCAGGTACAGAAGTTGAGCGGACTGGTCTGTAATTCCCTGGGTCGTCCTTATTCCCCTGTTTATGGACATGCACTATATTTGCCCTTTTCCAGTCCTCCCATCTTCCATGACTTTTTAAAGAGAATCGCTAATGGCTCATGTATCTCCTCAGTCAGTTCCTTGAGTATTCCAGGGTGCATTTCATCAGGCCTTGGTGACTGGAAGACCTCTAACTGGTCTAAGTAATTTTTAACTTGTTCTTTTGCTATTTTAGTCTTCTTTCTCTCTTCTCAGGAGCCTTCACACCACCATACCAATGGCTGGTAGGGAAATTTGGGCCCTTCCTCTACCCTGGGCTCCAGCGAAGGGACCCTATAATCAACAGCTGGCCTGCTCAGTCCAACTTCTTGCTGATGCTTCCCTGGGGTACTTAGTCTCTCTCAGGCCTTATAGGTCAGGGGAGCATCCAACAGAGACAATCAGGGGCATTAGCCCCTCGGAAATTTCCATGTGTCCCTGCAGTCCAGGTAGGGAGGAAGCAGCATGGGGGCTGGCTGAGTTCGTCCTCCCCCATCCCTATAGCTACAGCCTGCTGCTTCTCCTTCTCTGCTGCTGGAGTCCCATGTGTTGCCTCTGCCTCCACCCCCAACTCACCTCAATGTAGTGGGGGGGTCTGAAAAGCAGACAGCAGCACTGGGACTCCAGCAGCAGGGAAGGAGATGCAGCAGCAGCTGTATGAGGGGGAGGAGGAGGAGTTCAGCCAGGCACCTTGCTGCTTCCTTCCTCCATGGGGCTGCAGGGAAAATGGAGAGTGCCACTGCCAGGGGGAGATGCTGCCTCCTCCCTGCTGGGCATCCTCCGCCAAAGGTGTCCCAAGAAATCTGGTGTGTGTGTGTGTGTGGGGGGGAAATCACACAAACCTTTCATTTGTGGATTTTTAAGTTGCCCCTCTAAGAGCAGTCAAATTTAAATCCCTGTTTATGCCCCTGTTCTAGATTAAATCTTATCTCAGGGCTGAGACTCAGGCCCCTCCCCTGGAATCCCTGAACAAAATCCCACACCATACAACACAAATGTAAACCCATTTCTGAACTCCTTAGGCTTGACCAACACCCATCTCAGATTTTCTGCTCTGTTCCTGACTGAATGCCGCCCAATGCTCTCTCCTTGGATTTCTGGTTTCTGCCTTTTTGTCAGGACTTCCCACCAAAGTCTGCTCTACTCTGGTGGTTGTTCTGTTTACCCTATAGCCTCTTGCCAGGCTTCCACTCTCTCCCTACTCTCTAATCCCTGCAAACTCTCTTCCTGCAGCCACCTTCTGCTCTGAACTTCCTGCCTATTTAGTAACCACTCCACTCCTTCTCCAGCTGGGACTCATGTTTAATTAAGTCTGGCTCTCCCTTCAGCAGCCTCCAGGTAACATAAATGGCATCTCATGCCCATATTAACCCTTTCAAGGCCAGGATTATTTTGTTCTATTTCTTTTTCTTCAATGGCAAATAATGTTGAGGGGCCTAAGGGGGCATATGGGTTTAAAAGCTAAACAGAGAAGGGAAAAGGTGGGTGGATGGGTGAGCATGGGAGCTTATGGCAAGTTAGAATGAGGCAAAGAGAGGTAGAGCTGGTGACCCATAAACAGCCTCCAATACGTAGGTAAGCAAGTGTAGGGCAGGATGCTTTAGGCTTGTCTGGCTGAGGCTTGTAGGCACTAAGATAAGGCTATTGCTAATACACTAGCATTTACCCATTGTCAGCACTGGGAACATTGCCTAGTATAGAGAAGCCTTCGGAGGACAAGAGTAAGAGTAGCCATCTGGCTACAATTGATATTTCTATGTGGTTATTCAGCCCCTCTGTCTTTTTGATGGAACTTGCTTTTGAATCAGATGAAATGCTTTTATTTAAACAGCATCCTGACACTGACTTCTCCTAACCTTAAATCAGGGAATCTATAACCTGTAGTGCCCACATGACAGCCAAACATGGCCTTGGTTCAGGAAAGCCCCTTTTCAGGATCCTTTCTTCCTCCAAATTCTCTCTCCTGCACTCCATCTTCACCTTCAAGCAGTCTGTTGGCAGTGTGAGGGGTGGATGGTATGGAGTAAAAATGGGTGATTTATTCTCTGGAGAGAAGCATTTTGGCAAATATAATATTTGTGTATAGTAAGACTGATTCTCCTCTCATTCACAGAGTAAAATTTGGGAGTTACTCAGCTCATATTAGTGGACTCACACCAATGTTAAACTTGTGAAGTGAGAAGAAAACCAGAGCCAGAATAATATGTTTTGCATTCACCTTGTTATTTACCTAATCCACACACTGCCCAGGGTTGAGGCAATCCTAGCCTCATGAATTATATAGTTCAACCTCACTTATACTTAGCCTTTTATTTGTCATCTTAAAAAAGAAATAAATGTTTAAGTGCCTATGGGAATAATACAATTACCAATATCACTTTCACTTGATAGCATGTGTTAGAGAGCTTATTCCTTCACTCTCCCACTTCCCTGGTTCTTCTCACATGAACAGAGAGCAACAATAACCGAAGTCCAAAAGTGAAAACAATTCGATATTTATTGGGGTGAACTTCCAGCAAGCTTAAATCCAAGTTATTTTTTTTGAATCCCAATTTACTTCCTGTTTGCCCCTAATTTATATAGTAATATTTTTAGCTTTACCTTAACCAATCATTCTACTGAAATTTAACTAACCAATCCTAACATATTGTAACATGGATTAGCTAACCAATTATATCCCACCACCTTAATTAGTTTACACCCAGCAAAAATTATACAGCAGACAGACAATCACAGAACCAGACAGAGACCATGCAAATAAACAATAGCAAAGTGGGAACTATAATGACAAAACGATACAGAAGTGAGGATTTCACAGCTACATCTATAAAGACATAAGGGTTTCCCAGCTATGTCTATTGATAAGTGAGTTCTTACCAGACAGAAAACTATCAACCTAAATTTCCTTTTACATCTTCTAGGCTCTTCCCTTTCTCTGGAGGCGATAGATCGGATCACCTTCCTAACAGCCCCATATTGACTAGTTTGGAATGTGAGGATATATACCTACATTCTTAGAGTACAGGCCTTTACAGACAGGCCTGAATATCTATATCCTAACAGCATGGTATATCAGAAGGACAAAATTGACTTTGATCCCTTCTTTTTCCTCCAGGTTTTACTGTACGTAACAAAGATGTTTCTTGTTTATATTAAGTCTCATGAAACTAAGCAACTAGCTGCATTTTTCTGCCTGTATTGAATGACATCTAGTTAAATCTTATTTCTTAATGTTCCTTAAAATAAAATTCCACTTTGAATTTTTTTGGGCTTCTATCTTAGATGTCTCAGGAAAGGTTCAGTAAAATAAATTTTCATAATAAGGAATATATTTAATACATATATATTAGATTCAAAAATAAATTTTGGAAAGTATGATGCATATTAATACATTTTAGCCAATAGCAAAGAACTATGCTGGCTGAGGCAGTAATGAACATTTAAAACATAAGAATGCATGCACAAAATAAAGTTTGAATTTTTAATTCTCCCAGGATGTGGGAACATATGTAGTTTTGTCTGGATCATTACATCGGTATCCAGAAGTCCAGATTGTGTATTAGTCTTGGGGGCTCAGGAAGGATAATGTAACATGATCTCATGGCCTGTTTTGAAGACAGGGTTTGCAATACGGAACAAAAACAATGAGGAAATGCCATGAACAAAGCATATGGTAGATTCTCTTGCAACTGAATTATTTAAATCAAAACTGGATGTCTTTCTAAAAGACCTGGTTGAACGAGAACATAAGTTATGGGCTTGAGGCAGGACTTACTAGGGAAATTCCAAAATTCTGTGGCCCGTTGTTATCTACGCAAGCAGACCATGCGTGCATCATTGTCATGCTGTTTGGGTGGCTCATGACTATGAGTGCCAGACTTAGGGCAGACTGCCAAAAAGCAAGGCAGACACCCCAAAGTGGTGGTGTGTTGTATAATTAGATTTCACCAATGCAGTAACAAATGTGAACTCCTAAAGCACTGTAACAGTCTTACCACAGAGTCACAGAGTCCTCTTGGGCATGCCAATATATCTTGCCACCTAGGCAAGCTGGACTTAGATAAAATGGTCATTTACACCAAAGATCACAAAATATTCAGGTTGCCCCCAGTCGCAAGAGACCAGTCACTTACCCCAGGTAAATTTGTACCTCATATCTCACACAAAGACAACACCTATAGGCAATATTATAGTAAACTAAGATTTTATTATCTAGTAAAAAGAAATGAGTGGTATTTACAAGTCAAAGCAGGCATCACATGTAGACAAATTAGTTACATTCTAGGGTTCCAAAAGGTGACTGAGTTGTGGTAATGTGTCAACACTGAGTGTCTTTTAGGGCTAACCCAGGTTGATCCTGGGGATCTCTGCTTTTGTTTCCTAGCTCCAGCCCTGTAAGAGGTCAAATTGCAAAGAAATAAAAAAAATGTCAACTATCTTTATTGCCTTCTTCCAGAATTCAAGCTGATGGAATGAGCTTTCTTGCACGTAGCATCTTCACAGGTATGAGAGGACCATTAACCCATTTTTTGCATCATGATGTTCCACAATGGCCCATATAGTTTTGACAGTCCTTCTGATGGTCAGGGAAACCACTCTTCCTGCTTGGGTTTACAAGTGCAGATCTGACATTTTTACAGTTATAAAGCAAAACTTACATATAACCTCGAAGCATGAGATACAGAAATTACAAGTAAAATTAATGCATGCAGCAACTTGCAAGCATTTTATAGAGTCTAAATACTAAGTGCATCCTTACAAGTCTAAGACCTATCTTGAATAATACTAACATACAGGTGAGGTGGTCTGGTTTCCAGCTATGAATTTGTCTGATGCCTAAAGCCTTGGCAAGAGCTGGCAGATGATCTACCAGTATCACAATCATAATAGTCCTTTCTGGCCTTAAATTCTCTTGCTTGATTTGAGCTTTAATAAGGTTTTCATGGGCTCCCTGAGTTCTCATATTATGCAAAGCCTATCAGGTTCATTAAGAGCAGCTCCAGATTCTTCCCACTCCAAACCTTCAAATCCTTTCATAGGTCTTAGAAGGCCAGTGACCGTTTGTTCATTCTTAGCCTTAGGGGGTTCTTTGGGAGCATGCCACATAGCTATCCCCTCCATGTAGGTGTTAGGAGATGCTACTTGGCAGTCCTCCCATTTTTAGGAAGCTTATTGGGAAAGCACTCCAAGGCCTCAGTTGCCTTCTCCGCTTCAAGAGAAACAAAATTGGCTCCCTCAGCCCTCAATTTTTATTTTTTACTTAAAAAAAGGTAAGTGTAAAGATGCACATACAGCAGATGCTCCAATTTCCATTCCATACAAACATCATACATGAACTTACAGTGAATGCTCTAACATTTTACATTCTAGTCTTTACATTCAAATAGGACACTGCAAAAGTAAGTTAGTGAGTGGAAAGGGGGCAATGTTAATGTACAAATTTAATAGGGTGTAATTCAAACTCTGACAAATAGTTTGACAAAGATTAACTGAAACTCACAACAATTTGTATTTATCTAGTGTTGATGTTATTGTGGGGACACTGGATGACCTCTTTTTGGTGCCTTGGGTACAGAGACCAAGCATCAAGGAAGCATCACTATCATCAGTTCCATGAAATCTAGGTACTATTGATATCAATACAACCAAAGACATTTTGGAGTGTATGTCAACATGAACTATTCATTCACTCTACTGGCTGCTCATCAGCACAAATACAAAACAAATCCTGTATTCTGCAAATACTTATGGCCTTTGTAATATTAACTACTTGGCGCTGCAGACATATAAGCCTCATTCTCAGCTGGTGAGAACTGGTATAGCTCCATTGAATTCAATGGAGCAACTCTGATTTACACCAGTTGAAGAAGTGGCCCATCTATGTATCCTCATAAGCACTCATTTTTGTCTAGAGTTGGTAAATGCTAGCGTTCTGAAGATTAAATGCTGCAAAATAAATCCATCCAGAGCAATTTAAATTGTTCTTCTGGGAACACTGTGCTAATGGAGAGACATGTGGGAAAAATACTGTCTGTTGCTTGCAGACTAATTTACATACAGATTATTCATAAAACCTGCACCTGTCCCCCTTGGTTATTCAGCTTTCTACCAGCCCAGGGGTTGGCAACCTTCGGCATGTGGTCCATCAGGTAATCCGCTGGTGGGCTGTGAGACATTGTTTACATTGACTGTTCACAGGCACAGCCCAGCACCACTCAGTGGCTGCGGTTCACTGTTCCTGGACAATAGGAGCTGCGGGAAGCGGCAGCCAGCACGTCCCTGTGAAGCGCAGCCACTGGGAGTGATGGTGAGCCATGCCTGTGAATGGTCAATGTAAACAAAATATCTGCTGGTGGGCCACGAGACAACCTGATGGGCTGTGTGCCGAAGGTTGCCGACCCCCATCCTAGAGAGTTATAATACTTTCCCAGCTCCCACCCTCATCTTGCCCAGGTTTTTTCCAGCTCATTGCTTAAAAACAAAGAAACAAACCAAAAACCGACCAGACAACTTTGACATTTTCTGAGATTTCTCAGTTAAGCTTACATGTGTGATCCCTCCCCTTTTAGGGTATGTATTACAATATGGCCTTTAACATGATCACATGTTACTTATCAGATAACTGAATTCCATTTTTCTAAAATGCCAATGTAGCCCCTGACTTTTGAGAACTTAACCATACTTCCTCTCAAATTCTGTGAATGTAGGGTTTTTCAATGTGTAAACACTTTTACTGGCCTCACTTTTCAGATAGACAAGTTTAGGCCCAGATCCCCAAAGTATTTAGATTCCTAACTGCTATTGAAATCACTGGAACTTAGGGGCCTAAATGCCTTAGGCCTTCATTTCCCCCCTGGTAAAGTGGTTTGGCCAAACCAAAAAAATCTCCCTTTTCTAGGGCAAATAGAAGTCCTGAACACATTTCAAGGGACCATTTAAGGTGAAGTGGCCTGCTAACACCCTTTCAGTCACAGGGGAGAAAAGAAGTGGGGGACTGGGGAGGGAAGCAGCTTGAATGGGGTTGTTAGTGGGTTACAGATCTTTTAATAAGCCATACATCCAGTGTATTTATTCAGTCCATGATTTTTATCATCTAACAAAGTTATGAATTTAAGGTCCCTGGTTCTGGTTTTGAAGGTTTTGTGTAGATTTCCTCTGAGAATGAGAAGTGAGAGGTCAGATATAGCGTGATCATTTTGTGAAAAGTGTTCACCCAGAAGTGGTATGGTGTTTTTGTCTTTTATCATTTTCCTGTGCGAGTTCATTTGAGGTGTAGTGATTGTCTGGTTTCACCTCCTCCAAATGCATGTCCTTAGTTGTCACCTACCACTCCACACTGGAACCCATATAAGATATCATAAACAATTGCAACCCACACTTGTTGCAGACCACATCCTGAAAGAAATCTCATGAACTCCTTCTTATGGCCTCGACACAACCCCTCAATTTCACCAAGCTCATCAGAAGCAAGCTCCTCATGGACCAGGACACACCATCCTGTTTGTGCTAGAAAGCAGCACCAGACCCTGCCAGAACAATAGATGCAAAATCTGTAAACGTATCTCCGTTGCTACACTTATCAACAAACCTTTCAAGATCCATGGGTCCTACACATGCTTTTTACAACATGTGGTGTACCTCATCCAGTGCACTAAATGCCCCAACAACTACTATGTGGGTGAAACCAGACACTCACTGTGCTCTTTAACGAACAAACTTGTACAGAAAAACGATGAAGGAAAAACCACTGTCTCACCTGTGGGGGAACTCTTTTCCACAAAATCTTCACTCTGTCTGACCTCCCAGTCCTCACCCTCAAAGGAAACCTGCACAACACTTCCAAAAAAATGAGCCTAGGAGCTTGAATTCCTGTTTTAGACCCTCAGAATCCTAGAGTGAACAGAGACACTGGATGTGTACGACATATTATAATAATCTATAACCCACTAACACCCCCTGAACTAACTGCTTATGCTATACAATCTGTTCCACCTTGTGTTTAGCTGGGACACACTGAGTACGTTTCCCTGACTCGAAGAAGAGCTCTGTGTAAGATCAAAAGTTTGCATCTCCCACCAACAGAAGTTGGCCCAATAAAAGATATTACCTCGCCCAATTTGTATCTCTAATTTCCTGAGACTAAACATGGCTACAACAACATGGCACACTACAATAAATAGTAATTTAGATGCATTTATTTTTAGCAATGTTTGTTTTACCTGAAGTCACATTGCTTTGGAAAAGTTAAGCAGGTAAATCCTGATCCAGAATTCCTTACGTAGCAAATTCCACTTTTACTTCAGGTAGAGGTATCAATGCATAACAACTACAACTTTGGGCATTAAAGCTACTACAGGGAAAGTTATTTGGCTTATCAGTGATAACTGATACCACAGTCTTATATAGCTCTATGTGCATTCCTTGGTAATACCATTTATGAAACTTAGAGGTCAGACTCATTTGTACTGTAAGGGTGCTGAGCATTACTTTGGTGATATGAGGCAAGTTCACAGAGCAAACATAAATCACTAGATGGATACCTTTATTCATAAAAAAATAGAACTTTACTCCATTAGTGGTTTCACTGAAGTCAATAAGCCCACTCCTTGAGAAAAATGACATGCATTGTAAATAAGGGTTTCACAATGTTATCTACATCAGTATTACATGTCTGATTCTCTACAAAATGCTAACACATCAGAGTGATAGCATTTGCCACCCACTTGGCACAAGTGGAAATGACTACGCAAGAGAATGAAGCCCTTAGTAAGTGTGTGTAAAGTTACCAAAACTGTCCATAGTCATTTACTGCAACCATACAGAATGGAGAGAATGTTTTTCCTCTTGCAAGTTTGACTCAAATAATGACAGAAGAAAAAGAAATTTTAAGTACATAGCATAATTTTAGTTGCTGTATAAAAACAACATTTTGGAGAAATATTGATCAGACTGGGCTGATTCTTCTACCTGGGGAGCTCAGAAAGTGGTGGGATGGGGGCTAAGAATCGGCACTGCTAGTTTAAGGGAGAAGGAAGCTGAGCTGAATCAACTAAGCATCTTTGCTTCAGTTATAGTATAGCATATTAACTCAAAGGGCCCAGAGCTTGAGCATCTTTTACTAGGAAAGCCCTGTGGGTCTACTATGGTACAGACCTTTGAGACCCTTCCATCTACTTGAAGTGTACGTTTCATTTGGCATACAGTAGAATCTAGATTTTTATGAACACCAATCTCATGAATGACCAGTTACATGAACCATTTTTCCCAGTGGGAGAGGCGGGGAGAAATCACACAACGAAAGCAATGTCAATGAAGAACAAGTCAATATCTTTTCACATTCCAGTGTCTTCAGTGCATGAGAAAGCAGTTTGCAGTGATTTAGAAGACAAGAAGAGAGTGATGCAGAATGCCATACTGCAGCCTACTGTAAATTTGAGCTGTTCCATTTTATGAACATTTTGATTTTATGAACTGCTTAATCCCCAATTAGTTTGTAAAATAGGAATTCTACTGTAAATGCTGAACAGCTAATCTTTTTGTTACTAAGCATAATTATGAACAGCACTACGCTATGCATATGCACAAAAAATATGCCAAGGGCCAGATCCTGTGAGCTAGTGAGCACTTCCTGCAGTGTTCCGAGTAAACGAGAAATGAGGACACCGGAGAATGATCTAAAGATCATTGAAGTCAATAGGAGGCTGAAGGTCTTCATGCCTGGGGAATGTTTCCAAGTGGGTAGGGGCTTCGGCTCTTCAACATGCAGCGGCCCAGGAGCTGATAGCGGAGCCCAGGCCTTCCCACTGCACCAGGCTCCAGCCCAGGGCCCTGTGAGGACAACAAAAGGGTCTGACCCCAGGGAGCACCTTAGGGCTGCCTTCCCTGGGCCCTTTCTACCGCTCCCTATTGTTCAAAGTTTGCAGTCTGTCATAAGAAAGTTTGGAGGGCATCAGCTCACTGCTGGCACTGTGACTCTGGCAGATCAGGTGCCAGCTCATACCAAGCCCATAGGCCTCAGCTGAACAGTGACAAATGCATAGCCGGAAACCAATCTGGCTCACGTGTGTTAATATTGTTAAAATAGGTATTTAGATTTATAAAAATGTGTTTAAACTTTATGAAGTGCTTATAAGTTGCTGTATGCATTAATCTCACATATATCTGTATTCCATGTTACAAGGTAATATTAAAGTATTTGAAACTGTAAACCCTCACAGTCAGGAGAGAAGAATTACCAAGGTTTGATATACTAGTCTGCCACAGGAAGTGTTATCTTCTGCCCAACAAAAGAAGGTCCATAGACATCAGACAAACCACTGTGGAACATCAGAGGTCAAAAAACTTTGCTGATTGCTCCCCACACTCCAATGAAGAGGAAGCATGCATGGGGATTCATCACATCAGCTTGAACTCTAGGGAAGGGAACAAAAATCCCTGACAAGAAAAAACTGAATCTTTGCGCTGCCTGGACTCTGAGGGGTAATGATTACTAAGCATAAGCAAAAGATGCCCCATGCTTGGCCCAAGTTAACCCACAAGGACATATACAGCTTGCTTATTGTAGAGTTTCTATCACCTTTCGCCACCTAAGACTAACTCATTTATGTGTATGTTTATTTGCTTTAAATCTTATAAATAGCTCATTTCTTCTCTTAATAAATAAATCTTTGATGTGAGATAAATCCTAATTGACCTGGGGTGAGTGACGAGTACTTTGGGACTGGGATCAACCTGAATATTGTTGTGATTTTTGATGTAAGGTACCATCTATCAAAAAGGGAGGTTTGCCTGGGTGGCAAGGTAGACTGGAGTGCCCAAAGGGACTGTCCGTAACTCCATGGTCACGCTGTTCTAGTGCTTGAGGAGTTCACATTTGTTACTGTGTTGGTGAAATAAGTATACAACTCACACCAGTTTGGGGTTTGTGCCCTGCCTTTTCACAATCTGCCCTGAGATTGGTCCTCATGCTCCAGAACCACCCCAGACATCTTGGCAGGCCTCTTTGCAGCTAAGCATGGCATGGCAACTCTGTCCCTCGGGGCAGCAGCTGCTTCCTCTCATGCCTTGGCCCTCCAGCCAGGTCAGCTCCAAGTCTCTCTCCTTCAGGGGTAATCCATAAACAAAACACAAGGAATCAACATGCATAAACTGTGTTAGTACGTGAGAGGGGGAAATGCCTCCCTCTCAGGGTCTATCGGAGGCAGGACCTCCCTTCCCTCAGGGAGGGAACCTTCAGTCAGTTGCTGATGGGAGAGATCCCACCTTTCCTCAAGAGTTGCAAGATAAAAGGTCTTTTCTCTTTCCTGGCCTGCCCACAAGAGGGCTGCTCCACTCCCTTTCAACTCCTCCTTCAGGCTGTGAATCTCTTGCAGGTGTGGGGGGGGGGGGGGGAAGGGTCTGGCTGAGCCCATAGCAGCTCCTTAACCCCTTGTTGCCCAGTGCGGGGTTTGTATATCCTTTCAATTGATCCCAATGTGCCTTTGCTCGTTTCTTCCCCACCCTGCAGGGAGCATTACCTTACCATATAGGATTGGTTTTCAAATACAATGTATTCTCACCATTAAGGTGCTCTTCTATATTGCTTGTTTTGGTGCAGCAATGTGTCTTGATTCCGTACCAAACCTAAAAAATGCCATTGTAACAGCTGCATTTTATCAATATTTTTTAACAGAAATTCAAATTCATGTCCCTCATGAACAATGTTATGAGCAGTTTTTTTTTTGTTTGTTTTGTTCTGCTTAATTTCTGGAATGCAATATGCCAGCATGTTGCAGATAATTACAAGACATGATTAAGAGTATTCTGTATTTTCTTTTAGAAACTGCTTCAGATTATTACAGAGTACAAATGAATAATGCCGTGGAGAAGCTGAAAAGTATTTTAAATCCTTCATTCCAAAGCACTGAAATGACTGTGAAACCCTCTGATGGATATAAACAAATCTTTGGTCGGTACCATACTTCACAAAAATAAATTGTTATAGAGGTTTTTTGATATTTACATTTCAAGGTCAGAATTCCTGATAGTGAAGGACAAATCTCTTAAATCATGAATGCATGTAAAATTTAGATTGCAAACCTAAGGGTAAATTTTCAGCATCGTGCTCAGAGAATTAAGCATGCAATTCCCATACACAATAATGAGAATTCTTGTCTCATTCCCTGCATACTGCATTATATCTTTACCCCACAAATTTTCTCTACTGACAACTGGACTTATTTTTTAAGTAAGGTAAAAAGTCAGTTATCCTTTTTTCATTTCATGAATAGACAATTGCACTTTCTATGTTCTTTTCTTCTGCTAGCTTTATAAATTTAATGACAGCTTAAAGAAATATTACAAATGCAGTATCATGTATGTATCAACATGAAACTTGAAGGATAGGCATACTTAAGTGTCATCTTTCATTACTACAAAAAGTCAGACCTTAAATAAAATTTAGATAAGTTGTTCCACCTTCTACACTAATTTGCACAAATTTAAACATGACATTACCAGTAGTTAAACAGGCAGCTCCCAATCCCGGGATTCTCTTTTGCCTTTGAAAACCTCCATGTTCCAGGTAAAATTCACCTTCAAAAACTTTTGTGGTGGAATTTTATCCAGTGGACCCTCCAGAAAATACAACACACGAAAAGAAAAGTCATCAATGCGATAATATTAAATCTTCCACAAGCCAGGCATAATGTTTACAATGGAAAGTGAGATCTTTGTATGAAGTAGTGACTTTCTTAGCTGCTTGCAAAATTTCATTTGACAACTGCACACAAATTCACCCACTGCTCCTTCTTATTTTTATGACCATAATGGAGTTTTGCATCTTTCCAAAATATTAATTGACTGGTGAAGTGAAGTCTTTAAATTCTGAACTATGTTAATTAAATATCCTGCCCTCCTGCTCCAGTGTGTGCTTCTAATATACAGTGCAGTAACCCTAGCTGCCATGTCGTCTGCCAATAATGGCAGTGACCCAGGAAAAGAGGCTTCCTTCCTATATTTATGTAACATACATCTACGTGGAGGTTCATGAACTGACTTTCCTTGTACTGTACAGAAGCACAAAATAACCCATAACTTTTCCTTTATTGTATGGATGAGAATTCTTCTTTGACCTTATGAATTGCATTTCTAAAAAACAAAAACAATAATAATAGAATAATGTTGTGCTATCTAGGGCTCAAACCTACTCCAAATGACATTAATGATATTTTTACATAGGCCCAATCCTGCTCCCACAGGATTGGGCCTATAATTTATGATTTTGAAAACATATAGCCAAATATGGGGTTTGAGCCTCTACCTACTGAAGTCAATAGCAACACTCTAACTCTGATAGGAGACTGAGTTTTATCCTATTTGGAACAAGTGTTACCTGGATACACATGCATGGTTCACACTGATTTAAGGAGGAATCCTAGTGATGTATCTAAAAATCAAAATTTGACTCATGTTACCAGGAATTTATATCTTATTTCAAAAACTGAATGAGACTTAACTGTCTGATGTTAGAGCTATTTTAATTTTCCCTGGCCTGGGAGTAAGCACAGAAAAGTCCTGAGATTGTACTGAAATACTGCAATATGTTTTAAAAAATGCATAATGCTTAATATATATTGATTGAAAACCTTTAGTGAAAATCATATATAATGGATACTACAATATTTGAATTAGGACACAAGATACTTACTGGAATCTTTGCAAAATGTACATCACTAGACACATACTTAAAGTACAACGGTTAGATATGTCAGAGGTCCAGATAAGTAGAACACTTGCTCTCACCCTTCCATATTGGAGGAGCAATTAGGCTATTATAATAACACAACATATAACACAACCTGTAGCCATCGCCTCCCTTATGGGACATCTCTTTCCAGACGGTAAGCCCATGAGTGATACTTCGCGGTAGACGCTTTTTCCAGGATAGAATTTAACACCATTTCCCCACCTTCCATTCTACAAAAAACGTTCAGTGGAGTTGCTATCTATATGGCCCCAATTCTTCCCCCTCCTTTATATTTTTTTTGCTGACTGTGGTTCAGCATATATGTCACCATCAGGATTACAATACTAGTGACATGTGTTGTATTTAAGTGAGTTGGATTGGACGCTAGATAAAGGAGAATGAAAAGGGTTTGTTGTAAGAAAGTTTTTTTGGGGGGGTGCTCTAATTAATGGAAAATGTGATAGGGTAATAAGAGGTTCAGGTTTCTTTTAAATGTTTTATTTTTGGGGAAAGGTTTCAGGTAGAATAGAATGTGTCCTGGAAATTTTATTTCTCATTTTTCTGAGGCTCTAGTCTTGTTGGAAGGGAGGATAGGAGGAAGAGTAGAGAGCAGCTTCCTACCCAAGTGGGGTAAGAAATCTGTGAGTTAATTACTGCACAATGGGAGGGGTGTCCCTTTCTTTGGATCATAGATTTTAATGGGAATGGGTTGGCCTGTAATTCTAGTTTACTTGAGCTACTGTACTTTGCCACTGCACATAGATTAACATTTCTTGGTGTTCATATGCCAGAGTAGTTCATCGCAGCTTGTATGACTGTCATCCAGTATTCACAATACTCTGTCTGCTATATGAAGAATGATAATTACATATGTTTCGTTATTCAATCAAAATCCAGTTTAAAAATGCACAACAAAGTCACCCTTTGTTGATAGATCTCAATAGTTGAAATCTGTGATGAATTGTTGAATCACCTGGTCACAGAATTCAATTTAGGGAATCTTTTCATTTTAATAGAGAGTAAAATAAATTAGGTTTGTTCTGTTAGTAAATTACCCTTATGTGAAATATTTACATTTTCTACCACAAAATGCTATCTCTCTGGAATGCTTTCACAGTATTGTTGCATTAGATTCTATGTCCCAGTGGTATATATATTACTATATTGTTAATTTAAATAAACATTCCAAGAAAACAGTATAGAAAACAGATCTGTAGTGTAATTTGTGAATAAATTGTCTACATATGCAAGGTTTGCAAGAACCAAAACAAAAAGGATAACAAAAATAGAGTTAACACTTTTTTATACAAAGGGATAAATTAAAGTTATGTTTAGAGCTGATCAAAATACTACTAAATAATCTCTTAAACCATGATGCTGCAAGGACTCATGAATGTGCTTAAATTAATGCATATTGAGTAGTCTGACTGAAACCAATGGACTACTTGCAGTGCTTAAAGTTAAAGCATATACCTAAATCTTTTGCAGGATCAAGGCCTCAAAAAGCAATGTGATATGTATATAATTATGTCACATAAAGAAAAGCTGTAAAGATAAAAATAAAAAGTACCTGATCTGTCAAAGTTTGATTTATTTATTCTCTTGAGGAAAGGTGACTACCATCACAGTTGGATTTCCACTTCCCTGACATGACTCCCATGCCATGAAACCTAAAAAAAAAAATTTTAAATGCTGCTATTTTCCTCGTATTGGTGACTACTTAAATGCTAGAGAACAGATTTTATCTATCTACTTTTTCTTTTTTAACTAGCAAGCAATTCTTCAGAGATATCACTGACAGCTTCAGCTTATTTCCAGGCACCGAAGGGATACATCAGGTCCCCCAAATTGGTTATAGCAGGCTCCAGTTAACAGTCTGACTTTCTTAGTGATGAGAACATAAATGAGTGATAGCAAAACTTGCTAAGAGTAATCACAGAACACATTGCTCTCCCCTATATTTAATAAGCAACTTTGAACACAGGCGAGTTAAAAATAAAATCAATTTTTAATATAAAGTTTGTTTGTTTTTTTCAAAAAAAATCAACTTGTTTAAAATTAAATTTGAATTAGGCCTCAGAGACTGTCAGAAAACCTATCATACTCTATTAACATGATTTACATAAACAAAAAATGATTATGCCCAATCAATGAGCCCTCTTCAAACTCTATTGAGTTAAAATTAAGATTTTTATACAAAATAAGGGGGAAACCATCTGTTGAATTCAGTTTTCTAATTATTATATATATTGTGGTAGAGCTCCATCCTTGTCCCCATGGGTCCTGCACTTCCAGACAGTTTATGCTAGCCTCAGAGGCTCACTGTGACCCTCCACATAGCCCTTCTCTCTCTAGGGCCAGGGTTACAGTCTACTGAGCCCTCTTCATCATAAGCCAGCAAGGAGGTTGGTGAGAGAATTCACACAGACTCTGTTGTCCCTATGGGCTTATTCCTGAACAGTTTAGCCTCCTGTCCTGACAGGGGCCTGTATTCCCCTCCCAGGAGGTGTTTCTGTAACAACAGGTTGGGGGGAACCCAGGCCCACCCTCTATCCCAGGTTCCAGCCCAAGGACCCTAATAGTAGCAGCTGTTAGTAGCCAACCTTTCACTGCAAGAGTTGCTACATTTCCCTGTGCTACTTCTCCCTTACCTTAGGGCTCCCTTACTGATGGCTTAAGGATGTCTTCATTAACCAGCCCTTCAGGCACACTTCCTCTCCTCTGGCTCCCTAGTTCTCCTCTACCTGACTGGAGTGAGCCCTTTTATAGTATCAGAGGGCCTTAATAGGAGTCACGTGTTCACATTACCTTAATGGCCTCACCTGACTCTTTGCAGGTTAACTGGAGTCAGGTGTTCTCATTAGCCTGGAACAGCCCCTGCTCTGGTCAGTCAGGGAACAGAACCCTATTCATCCACTGGCTAGTAGACCCGTCTTCGGTTTCTTTGCTGAACCCGACTGGCTTGGAGGGAGACAGCTACTCCTGCTGGGCCTTTGCTGCTGCTGCCACTGCTCCAGCTGCTCCCCTAGCTGAGCCGAACACCATCCACCCACCCCCCTTCTCCGCTACCTAGTTGCTGGCTAGCTACTAGACTCCCTCCCTCACCCACCCACCCTCCCTTGGGTGCTGTTGCTACTGTTCCAACTACAGCCCCTTGGGGGGGCTGCTGGCCCGCTCCCCAGAGCGGGGGAATGAGGGACCCCTACCCCAGCTGTTACTGCTACGGACACCACCATCAACACCACCTGTGAGGGGTCCTCTCTGCCTGCCTGGCCACCGGGCTGCTGCCTGGAGCTGCTGCAGCTGCCTTAGCTGCTGCATGGGAGCTGCCAGCCCCCGAAGGAGGATGGGACGAGGCCATCTGCCGCTGTGGGAGCGCACACGGACTCTGCAGACCACTGTGGAGGGGGCTTGAAAGCTAAGTAACTTTTCGACTGTGCTCTTGTGGTTGGGGTTTTGACTGTGTTTGCGGGGACACAGGGGATGTGGCATGGAGCCTGCCCCCTAGTCCATCAGTGTGTCCCCCCCTCCACCACCACTGTCGGCGCTGCCCCCTCCACCACCCCCAGTGGACACTTACCATCTGCCTCAATCTCCTGCTTCTGGGACTCCGCTGCTTGCTTGGCCTGCTGCACCTTTCACCACCTTTGGGGCCTGCAGCAGCAACCAGCCTGCACTGACTCTTCTGCAAGCGCACGTGCCCCATCCTGGACTGACCCCCTTTAGCAAGCCCCCAGCTTTGTCCCTGGCTCCCTGCCCCATTTTGCCCCTTGCAGCCTTTTTGCCCTCCCCTTTACCCCAGCACCTCGCTGGCTTCAGTTTGTTTGCCTGCCCCGCCCTTCTCCCTCTGCAGCCTTTGCTTGTTTGCCCCACCCTTGCCTCTGAAGTCAGCCCCTAGGTTCCCTGTCCTGCCTCCAGCCTGGTTCTCCCCACTCCCCATGTGATAGCCCTGCCCTGATTTGCCCCTTTATTCAGTGTGCCCATGCCCCCTCCCATGCACTTGTGCCCTTCCCCTGTTTGAGTTTGCCCCGATCTCACTGCACTCCCCGAATGTTGTTATGACCCCCCTCCCCTAGTGCAGCTAGGGGAGCCGGTTTTCTACTCTGAGTCGGTGACTGTCTCCCACAAGCCCTCGAAAGCCTCCCTGTCCAGCCCATCCCCTTTGGTGCCCTCCTCCCCTGCCTGCAGCCTAGCGGGGAGGAGTGGTTGACCTGCCTCCCTCTTCCCCTTCTCTTTCTGGTGTCCTTCCCTCCCTCCCCGCTCATTATGGCGGGGGATATGACGGGTGGGGCCCCTCCAGCAGCCCTAGATACCCCTCCCCCGCCTGCCCCTCCGTCACCCCCCCAAGCCTCTACCTCAGCCGCCGTTGCCAAACCACCTGTCACCACCCCTGCTGGGGCGCCGGCAGCGGCGGGCACCGAGGTGACCTCCGTTGCTGCCACGTCCCTCCCCCACCCTTAGATTCTTGGGGAGTCCCCCCAGCCGGCGGGAAGGGCCAGGGTAGGAAGAAGGGGAAGGGCCCTGCCAAAAAGTCCAGGCCCTCTATGGCAGGGACTGCCCTCACTGCCACAGCCCCGCCACCGGCCGCAGCCTCCCACCCCGCTGCTCCTTCCACCAGCTCTGCGGGTGTCCCTCCCCCGGCCCCCAGGGTGTACACCCAGGTGGCGGCAGCCCCCCCGCCTGCTGCTACATCATCTCTCCCACCCGCCATTTTTGCTACCAGCTATAGCGGCCGGGGCCCTTTTCCTACTATGACCAGGAAGCACGGCGTCCGTTGCCTCCTGGTGCCCGCCTCGCCCCACGTGGAGACGTATGTGCGGGTGTTGGTGAGGGCGGTGGGACCCACGGCCATTGTGGCAGCCTCCAAAATGTACGGGAAAGTGGTCTTCTTCCTGGCATCGGAGGCCGCCGCCCAGGAGGCGGTGGAGAAGGGCCTGGCAGTGGGGGGCGTGTTCGTCCCCCTCGAGCCGCTGGACGACCTGGGCGTCTGCCTGGTCCTGACTTCCGTCCCTCCCTTCCTTCCCAATGCCGCCCTGTTACCTGCTCTCTCTACCCTGGGGAAGCCCATCTCTGTTTTGAGCCCTCTCTCCCTGGGCTGCAAGGACCCCGCCCTCCGTCACATCCTCTCCTTCCACTGGCAAGTGCAGCTGCAACTGCCGCCGGCGGCGCGTGATGGAGAGGCACTTGAGGGGTCCTTTTCGATCCCCTACCAGGGGGCCCACTACCGGGTGCATTATTCCATGGGGGAGGCCCAGTGCTACCTCTTCCGGGACCTTTTGGAACTCAGGTGTACGGATGGTATAGGGACGGTCTGTCGTTCGCCCTCCTGTCTGCCCGGCGCCCGAAGCCGCCCCTCCTCCCACTCTGTCCATCACTGCTCCCGCTCGGGCCCAAGGGTCGCTCCCCCCAGCACGCCCAGATGAGCGGAAGTGCCCCGCCTTTGCTGCCTACAATTCGGCGGGGCCCCTAGAGGAGGGTGTGGCAGGGATACTGCCAAGCGTGGGAGAGGGCCCGCCCCAGGGGGACTCTTCCCTTCCTTATTCCGCCCCACCGCTGCGTCCCACGGTCCCTGAGCCATCGTCCTTGCCCCCTGACCCGACCCCTGTTAGCCGGCCCCCCGATGATGCCATGGAGGGCTGGGCCCTAGTCCAGGGGAAGCGGGGCAAAGAGAAGGCTCAAGCTCCGCTCCTTTCCACCGATGCGGAAGCCCCCCGGAAGACCAGAAGGGGGGGCGCTGATGCCGAGCCCTCTGCCTTGCCCGCGGGCGCATACCGTCCCCTGGTGCTAGCTGGGGAAAACGTGGCAGCACGGGAGGGCAGTACCGTCCCTCCCTTGGAGTCCCTTCTCTCCAAGGACCCCGATGGAGCCCCATCTGCCCCGTTACCATCCGCAACCCCCGTGAGCCTCGGGTCGAGTGTCGCTCTGAGCACTAGCGTGGAGACCTCTGGGGTGGCGGAAGGAGAGCTCCCCTCCATGTACGAGGAGATCGAGGCCCATATGGGTCTCCTGCAGGAAAATCACAGAGTACCTCCCCTCCTGAAGGAAGAAGAGCACCTGGCACCTGCGGAGACCCATCCTACAGCCCCGGGTGTTTAATGTGATGATGGTAAGAGGTTCCATGAGGAGGGCTGGGGGGGATCCTCGCCGGCAGGGACACTTGCGTTTCCCAACGGGCTGCACAACAATCCGTGACCTACCCCGTAGGTAATTTTGGAGTCACGGAAGAGGCGGACCCACTGCGTTCGTGGGCTTTGTGGTGTCCTTCCGGGAGTTCTGGTTGGCCTGGCGAGGGCAGCGGCATGCCTCTCCCTTGGTGCGGCGGTGGCGGGACCTAGGGAAGGTGCGCACCCGGCTCTTCTGCCGTGACTACACCCGGGGCGCCAGCCGACGGAGGGATGTGGCGATAGGGCAGTTGGAACGGGAGGTCTTAGAGCTGGAGAGGCGTCTGGCCGCCAGCCCCGAGGATCCATCCCTCTGCAGAGCGTGCCGGGAGAAGCAGGAAGAGCTCCGGGCCCTCGAGGACCATCGGGCCTGGGGTGCTTTCGTTCGATCCCGCATCTGACCCCTTCGGGAGATGGATCATGGCTCCTGCTTCTTCTACACCCTGGAGAAAAAGAGGGGGGCCAAGAAGCATGTCACCTGCCTCCTCGCAGAGGACGGCACCCTCGTCACGGATCCGGCGGAGATTTGCGGGAGGGCCAGGGCCTTCTACGCAGGCCTTTTCTCCCCGGATCTGACCGATCCTAACGCTTGCAGAGTGCTCTGGGACGAACTCCCGACAGTCAGCACGGGCGACCGAGACGGGCTAGAGCTGCCTCTCACTCTGGCCGAGTTCTCGGAAGCCCTCCGCCGCATGCCCACCAATAAATCTCCAGGTATGGACGGGCTGACCGTGGAGTTCTACCGCATGTTCTGGGACATCCTCGGCCCAGACCTAGTCACCGTCTGGGCCAAGTCTTTGCAGAGCGGGGTCCTCCCTCTTTCGTGCAGGTGAGCTGTGCTTGCCTTATTGCCAAAGAAGGGGGACCTCCGCGATTTACGAAATTGGCATCCCGTCTCGCTTCTCAGCACGTACTACAAGGTCGTAGCGAAAGCCATCTCGCTGCGGCTAGGGTACGTGCTGGCGGACGTGATCCACCCAGACCAGACCTACACCATCCCGGGCCGCACAATATTCGACAACTTATCTGGTCCGGGACCTCTTGGAACTCGGGTGTAGGGACAGTCTGTCGTTCGCCCTCCTGTCCCTGGATCAGGAGAAGGTGTTCGACAGGGTGGATCACGGGTATCTCCTGGGGACTCTGCAAGCGTTTGGCTTGGGACCCCAGTTTGTGGGTTTTCTCCAGGTGCTGTACGCCTCCGTAGAGTGTCTGGTCAGGCTCAACTGGACCCTGACCGAACCGGTCAGCTTCGGGCGAGGAGTATGGCAGGGATGCCCCCTTTCGGGCCAGCTGTATGCTCTGGGGATCGAGCCCTTCCTCTGTCTCCTCCGCAGGAGGTTGACAGGGTTGGCACTGCGGGAGCCGGAGCTGCAGCTGGTCCTGTCGGCATACGCCGACGATGTACTCCTCGTGATCCAGGACCCGGGTGACTTGGAGCAGGTGGAGGCTTGACAGGCTGTGTACTCGGCAGCCTCTTCCGCCCGGGTCAACTGGGTCAAGAGCTCTGGCTTGGTGGTGGGGACTGGCAGCACGCAAGTTCCCTTCCACCTGCGCTTCAAGCCATCTGGTGGAGCGCGGGTCCGCTGCTCTATTTCGGCGTTTACCTTTCTGCCACGCATCCGTCTCCGCCGGAGAACTGGCACGGTTTAGAGGGCGGGACGGTAGAGCAGCTCCGGAGATAGACAGGACTACTCCGGTGTTTGTCCCTTCGAGGGCGCACACTGGTGCTCAATCAACTAGTCCTGTCCATGCTCTGGTACTGGCTCAACACCCTGGTTCCGGCCCTGGATTTCCTGGCCAACCTCCGGAAGTTGATTCTGGAGTTCTTCTGGTCAGGACTGCCCTGGGTCTCTGCAGGGGTTCTCCATCTACCCCAGAAGGAGGGAGGGCAGGGCCTGAAGTGTCTCTGCACTCAGGTCCATGTCTTCCGCCTCCAGGCCCTGCAGAGGCTCCTTTATGGTGCAGGTAGTCCGGCATGGAGCATATTGGCACACGCCCTCCTGCGCCGCTTCCGAGGGCTCCGATATGACTGGCAGCTCCTTTATATCCATCCGAGAGGTCTTCCGCGAGACCTCTCCGGGTTGCCGGTCTTCTACCAGGACCTCCTCCAGACCTGGAAACTGTTCGCAGCGAACAGGTCCGTGGTGGCCTCCATAGGGGAAGATCTCCTCGCGGAGCCCCTGCTACACAACCCCCAGCTCCGTGTGCAGGTGGTGGAGTTCCCCTCGGTGCGCCAGAGGTTGGTCCTGGCAGAAGTCACCAGAGTCAGAGACCTCCTGGACTACGACCGGGGAGACTGGCTGGATCCCCTGACGCTCGCTCAGCGCATGGGGCTCTCCAGACCTCGTACTGCCCTGCGTGTACTTCAGGAGGTGAGGGCAACTTTGCCGCCCGCTGCTCTGGTTTACCTCGACCGGGTCCTGCAAGAGGGCGTGCCCCACCCACCCTCCACACCAGGCCCTCCGGACCTTTTCATCGGGCCCCGGCTCCCTGGACCCGACCGCCCCTCCCCCCCCCCGCCCCTTCACCGTGAGCCGGCTACGTGAGCTGCAGCCGGTCCGGTTCCAGACCACGCCAAAACAACATCTCTACACGCTTGTGCTCCACACCCTTCATGTCCTCACCCTCGCATCCCGCCCTGACACAAAGTGGAGGGACCTTCTGCCACCTCTAGTGGGAGAGGAGCCCCGGTGGGCCAGCCTATACTCCACCTTAGTCCCGAGGCCCACCGGGGATATCAGTTGGCGGCTCCTTCACGGGGCTGTGAGCACGGGCACGTACTTGGCGCGGTTCACCCCAATCCCGGACACCTGCCCCTTTTGCGGCGTGAGGGAAACCCTGGCACACATCTATCTGGAGTGTGCCAGGTTGCAGCCCCTATTCCGGCTCCTCACAAATATTTTGTTAAGGTTTTGGTTGCACTTTTCTCCTCACCTCCTTATCTATGCACTCCCTGTCCGTGGCCCCACTAAGTCGCAGGACCTCCTGGTCAACCTCCTCCTGGCCCTGGCTAACGTGGCCATCTATAAAACCAGGGTGAGGAGGTTGGCCGATGGAGTCTCCTGCGACTGCGGGGCCTATTTCCGATCCTCTGTCCGTTCACGCCTCCGGGCAGAGTTCCTCTGGGCGGCATCCACTGACTCCCTTGACACCTTTGAGGAGTGGTGGGCGCTGTCCAGGGTTCTCTGCTCAGTGTCCCCGTCCAATTCCCTTTGTTTGACCCTTTGACCGCACTCCCATCCCTGTTGTTCATTAGTTGTCCCCCGTAATTATTTGGTTTCCCAGGTCCTGTGGATCCCCCTCTTAGGCTGGGGGGGGATCCTTTAGCAGTGGGCGAGCTTCACCTGCCCACTTCCTGGATCCCAATAAGGCTACTCTGCTGTACCCAACTGGCCTGGGTCTATCACATATCCCTCCCCACGCTCAACACCAAGGGGTTGGGCAGCTTGGGACGCCAGACAATGTATGTGTGATAAGCCATCGGCATTGCCATGGCGACTCCCTGCTCTGTGCTGTATGTGGAACTGGAAAGGTTGGAGGATAAGAACCACCTGGTTACCCTTGTGTTCTTTTCCTTGTTCCATTGCATCCATTGAAGAGGGGCATGGTCGGTCACAAGGATAAATCTATGCCCCAGCAGGTAATAAGGCAACATTTCCATGGCCCGTTTTACGGTGAGGCATTCCCTCTCTACCACTGCGTATTTTTGTTCCCTCGGAAGGAGTTTCCTACTGAGGTAGAGGATTGGGTATTCCTCTTCCCCAACCATCTGTGACAGGACAGCCCTTAACCCCACGTCGGATGCATCTGTCTGTAGGATGAATTCCTTTGTGAAATCCGGGGCTATCAATACGGGGTCACTGCAGAGGGCAGTCCGTAGGTCTCTGCTGCAGCAGACCATCTGACTGGGCCACGGGCCTTCACTAAGTCCATTAGGGGTGTCATAAATATAAAGGGAAGGGTAAACCCCTTTGAAATCCCTCCTGGCCAGGGGAAAGCTCCTCTCACCTGTAAAGGGTTAAGAAGCTAAAGGTAACCTTGCTGGCACCTGACCAAAATGACCAATGAGGAGACAAGATACTTTCAAAAGCTGGGAGGAGGGAGAGAAACAAAGAGTCTGGGTCTGTCTGTAGTCGTCTTGGCCGGGGACAGAACAGGAATGGAATCTCAGAACTTTTAGTAAGTAATCTAGCTAGGTATGTGTTAGATTATGATTTCTTTAAATGGCTGAGAAAAGAATTGTGCTGAATAGAATAACTATTTCTGTCTGTGTATCTTTTTTGTAACTTAAGGTTTTGCCTAGAGGGGTTCTCTATGTTTTTGAATCTAATTACCCTGTAAGATATCTACCATCCTGATTTTACAGGGGGGATTTCTTTATTTCTATTTACTTCTATTTTTATTAAAAGTCTTCTTGTAAGAAAACTGAATGCTTTTTCATTGTTCTCAGATCCAAGGGTTTGGGTCTGTGGTCACCTATGCAAATTGGTGAGGTTTTTTAGCCAACATTTCCCAGGAAAGGGGGGTGCAAGTGTTGAGAGGATTGTTCATTGTTCTTAAGATCCAAGGGTCTGGGTCTGTAGTCACCTAGGCAAATTGGTGAGGCTTTTTACCAAACCTTGTCCAGGAAGTGGGGTGCAAGGTTTTGGGAAGTATTTTGGGGGGAAGGACGCGTCCAAACAGCTCTTCCCCAGTAACCAGTATTAGTTTGGTGGTAGCGGCCAGTCCAAGGACAACGGGTGGAATATTTTGTATCTTGGGGAAGTTTTGACCTAAGCTGGTAAAGATAAGCTTAGAAGGTTTTTCATGCAGGTCCCCACATCTGTACCCTAGAGTTCAGAGTGGGGGAGGAACCTTGACAAGGGGACTTGCCCTTTTGGCAAAATGGGGGATGAAATGCCGGTAATACCCCACCACCCCTAGGAATGCTTGGGCCTGCTTCTTACGACTCAACTGTGGCCAATTTTGGATGGCCTCTAACTTATTCAGTTGGGGTTTTATCAGACCATTTCCTACCACATAGCCAAGATATTTGGCCTCTGTGAACCCGACAGCACACTTAATGGGGTTCACTGTAAGGCCAGCTCACCTGAAGGTATCAAGGATTGTCCCCACTTTTTCCAAGTGGGTCTCCCAGTCTGGGGTATGAATCACCACATCATCCAATAGGCCACAGCATAACTGGCATGGGGGCGTAATAACTTGTCCATGAGGCGCTGAAAGGTAGCTGGGGCCCCATGTAGTCCAAAAGGGAGGACCGTATATTGGAAGAGACCTTCTGGTGTAGAAAACACCATCTTTTCCTTTGCATCTTCGGCTATGGGAATCTGCCAGTACCCCTTTGTCAAGTCTAGGGTTGTCAAGTACCAGGCATTCCCCAGAAGGTCCACTAGTTCATCTATGCGGGGTGTAGGGTAGGCATCAAACTGGGATATCTCGTTTAGTCAACAAAAGTCATTGTAGAACCTTGTGGTGCCATCAGGTTTGGGCACCAACACTATTGGGCTGGACCACTGACTGTGGGATTCTTCGATGATCCCCATCTCCTGCGTTTTCCTGACTTCCACTTTTATTTCCTCCCTTTTGGCTGCTGACACCCGGTAGGGTCTCATAGTTACTCTGGCCCCAGGGTTCGTGATGATGTGATGATATGTCCCAGTTGTGCAACCCGGCTTTGTTGCGAATACGTCTTGATATTGGGCGATCATCTCAGTTACCTCTTTCTTCTGGGCTGTCGTTAGATCAGGAGACACCCTCACCTGTTCAGGAATTTTGTTCCCTGGGTGCAGCTTTTCTCGAACCACTGTGCATGCCTCTTGCACATGCCAGGGTTTCAGAAGGTTGATGTGGTATATCTGCTCTAGTTTTCGATGTCCCAGTTGTTGCACCTGATAATTTACTTCCCCTATGGGTTCGACTGTTTCATAGGGCCTTTGCCACTGGGCCAAAAGTTTACTTTTGGCCGTGGGTACGAGTACCATTACTTGGTCACCAGGATGAAACTGACGAACCTTGGCTTGATGGTTGTAGTAGGTTATCTGGGCCTCTTGGGCCTTTTCTAGGTGCTCCCTCACTATGTGAGTGACCCGGGCTATCTGGTCCCTCATCCGTAGCACATGCTCTATTATGTTCTTCCCCTCACTGGGTTCCTCCCAAATTTCCTTGGCTCTGTCCAGGATGTCTCAGGGGTTGCGTCCATACAGCAGCTCAAAGGGGGATAATCCAGTGGAAGCTTGGGGGACCTCATGGATGGTGAACATGAGGTACGGTAGTAGGTTGTCCCAGTCTTTCCCATCCTTGCTTACCACCTTTCTTATCATGGCCTTGAGGGTTTGGTTAGATCTTTCCACCAGACCATCGGTTTGTGGATGGTAAATTGAGGTCCACAGGGTCTGGACGTGGAGCAGGGAACACAGGTCCTTCATCAACTTGGACATGAATGGTGTTCCTTGGTCTGGGAGGATTTATTTTGGTAACCCTACTCTGGCAAAGATTGCCACTAATTCTTTGGCAATACTCTTGGAGGTTGTGTTTCATAAGGGGACAGCTTTTGGGTACCTGGTTGCATAGTCTAGGGTGACAAGCACATACTGGTGGCCTCGGGACATTTTTTCTAGTGGCTCCACAAGATCCATAGCGATCCGCTCGAACGGAACTTTGATGATCGGCAGGGGTACCAAAGGAGCTCTTAGATGAGGGCTGTGCAGTTGACATTCAGGGCAGGAGGCACAGTACCACCAGATATCTTCATGTACCCCCGGCCAGAAGAACCTGCGTAAGATTCGCACTTGGGTTTTCTCCACTCCCAGGTGCCCTCCAAAAAGGTGATGGTGAGCGAGGCTTAATATCGCCTTCTGGTGTTTTCAGGGTACTAGGAGCTGGTGTACCTCTTGCTCCTGCATTTGAACGACCCAGTATAAGAGATTCCTCTTAATCACAAAATAAGGCCCTGGCCCCTGGGTCTTTCCCTCTATAGGTACCCCATCTATCTCAGCCACCTCCTTCCTGGCGTTCTCATACCTTGGGTCTTCCACCTGGTCCCGTCCAAAAGTCTCTCTCCCAGGGCTTATCAGCCCAAACTCTGAGGGATCTGTCTCTGCCCTCTCAGCTAGCTCTGTGAGGTTGGGGTTGGAACTGTTCTCTGACCCCTCTTCCCTCTCGGGGACCTCCCCTTCAGTTGCCCGTGTACGTCTGCCTACACAGGCAGCCCTCTGTCCTTGTATCAGGATTCGGGTGACTCGGAAACTCCATGATTTACAAAATTGGCATCCCGTCTCGCTCCTCAGCATGGACTACAAGGTCATAGCGAAAGCCATCTCGCTACGGGTAGAGTCCGTGCTGGCAGACGTGATCCACCCAGACCAGACCTACACCATCCCAGGCCGCACCATCTTCGACACCCTGTATCTGGTCTGGAACCTCTTGGAACTTGGGTGTAGGGAGAGTCTGTCGTTCGCCCTCCTGTCCCTGGATCAGGAGAAGGCGTTCGACAGGGTGGATCACGGGTATCTCTTAAGCACTCTGCAAGTGTTTGGCTTCGGACCCCAGTTTGTGGGTTTTCTCCGGGTGCTGTACGCCTCCGCAGAGTGTCTGGTCAGGCTCAACCGGACCCTGACCAAACCGATCAGCTTTGGGCGAGGAGTACGGCAGGGGTGCCCCCTCTCGGGCCAGCTGTATGCTCTGGGGATCGAGCCCTTCCTCTGTCTCCTCCACAGGAGGTTGACAGGGTTGGCGCTGCAGGAGCTGTGGCTGGTCCTGTTGGTGTACGCCGACAATGTGCTCCTTGTGATCCAGGACCCAGGTAACTTGGCGCGGGTGGAGGCTTGCTAGGCCATTTACTCGGCAGCCTCCTCCGCCCGGGTCAACTGGGTCAAGAGCTCTGGCTTGGTGGTAGGAGACTGGCGGCAGGCGAGCTCCCTCTCACCCGTGCTTTAGGCCATCCGCTGGAGCATGGGTCCACTGCTGTATCTCGGCGTTTACCTAACTGCCACGCATCCATCTCTGCCGGAGAACTGGCACGGTTTAGAGGGTGGGACGGTAGAGCAGCTCCGGAGATGGACAGGACTACTCCGGTGTCTCTCCCTTCAAGGGTGGGCACTAGTGCTTAATCAGCTAGTTCTGTCCATGCTCTGGTACTGGCTCAACACCCTGGTCCTGGCCCCTGATTTCCTGGCCAACCTCCGGATGTTGATTTTGGAGTTCTTCTGGTCAGGACTGCACTGGGTCTCTGCCTGAAGTGTCTCCGCACTCAGGTCCATGTCTTCCGCCTCCAGGCCCTGCAGAGGCTCCTTTATGGTGCAGGTAGTCCGGCATGGAGCGTACTGGTGCATGCCTTCCTGCGCCACTTTCGAGGGCTCCGATATGACCAGCAGTTCCTTTACCTGTATCCGAGAGGTCTTCCGCGAGACCTCTCTGGGCTGCCGGTCTTCTACCGGGACCTCCTCCGGACCTAAAAACTGTTCACAGCAACCAGGTCCATGGCAGGCTCTGTGGGGGAAGATCTCCTCGTGAAGCCCCTGCTACACAACCCCCAGCTCCATGTGCAGGTGGTGGAGTTCCCCTCGGTGCGCCAGAGGTTGGTCCTGGCAGAAGTCACCAGAGTCAGAGACCTCCTGGACTACGACCGGGGAGACTGGCTGGATCCCCTGACACTTGCTCTGCGCATGGGGCTCTCCAGACCTCGTACTGCCCTGCGTGTACTTCAGGAGGTGAGGGCCGCTTTGCTGCCTGCTGCTCGGGTCTACCTGGACCGGGTCCTAAGGGAGGGAGTGCCCCACCCACCCTCCACCCCAGGCCCTCCGGACCTTTTCATCAGGCCCCTGCCCCATGAACCCAACCGACCTCCCCCCCCCGCCCCTTCACCGTGAGCTGGCTACTAGAGCTGCAGCCGCTCCGTTTCCAGACCGCGCCAAGGAAACATCTATACACGCTCGTGCTCCACACCCTTCACGTCCTCACCCTCGCGTCCCACCCTGACACCTCTAGAGGGTGAGGAGTCCCGTGGGCCAGCCTATATTCCACCTTGGTCCCAAGGCCCACCGGGGATATTAGTTGGTGGCTCCTTCACGGGGCCATGAGCATGGGCGTGTACTTGGCGGGGCATGTACAATCCCGGACACCTGCCCCTTTTGCGGGGTGAGGGAAACCCTGGCGCACGTCTAAATGGAGTGTGCCAGGCTGCAGCCCCTATTCTGTCTCCTCATGAATATTTTGTTAAGGTTTTGGTTGCACTTTTCCCCTCACCTCCTTATCTATGCACTCCCTGTCCATGGCCCCACTAAGTCGCAGGACCTCCTGGTCAACCTCCTTTTGACCCTGGCTAAAGTGGCCATCTATAAAGCCAGGGTGAGGAGGTTGGCCGATGGAGTCTCCTGTGACTGTGGAGCCTTTTTCTGATCCTCTGTCCATTCACGCCTCTGGGCAGAGTTCCTCTGGGCGGCGTCCATTGACTCCCTTGATGCCTTTGAGGAGCAGTGGGCGCTGTCCAGGGTTTTCTGCTTGGTTTCCCCGTCCGGTTCCCTTCGTTTGACCCTTTGACCGCACTCCTGTCCCTGTTATTCATTAGTTGTATCCCGTAATTATTTGGTTTTCCAGGTCCTGTGGACCCCTCCCCCCCTTAGGGTGGGAGGGATCCTTTTGCAGGATCCCCTGGATCCCAATATGGCTACTCTGCTGTACCCAACTGGCCTGGGTCTATCACAATATACATACATGTATATTTACACACACACACACACACTTTATGCAAGACATTAAATATATTTGGTCTTGAAAATGGAATGAACAGTAGTATTCACTTTTTTCAAATGTCAGTATCTAAAGTTTTTGTTGTGCAGAAAAGCTTTTGCCTTAATTACTTTTGGTTTCAGTTTAGTAACAGTAGTTTTATTTTCACTTTTGAAGTCTATAAGTCATTTAGCTTCCTTCAGAATGTAACTTTTAGTGTTTATTTCAACTAATATGAAATTGAGGAAAAATCTGGTAGTTTTATTCAACAAATACAAACCAAGTTAAAATGTTATTTTTTGAGGTTTTTCTAAATTGAATTCCAATTTGTGTGCCAATGCGACTTGACACATAATGTGAAGAAAAAGTTAAGATGTTAATTTGTAAATAGAAACATAGAAATGTAGGACTGGAGGGGACCTCCGGAGGTCATTTAGTCCAGTCCCCTTCACTGAGGCAGGACAGAGTACACATAGACCATCCTTCACAAGTGATTGACTAATCTGTTCTTAAAGATCTGCAAAGTCAGGTACTCTATAATCTCCCTTGAAAGCCTATTCCAGAATTCAATTATCCTCAAAGTTAGACATTTTTCCTATCATCTCACTTAAATCTCCATTGCTGCAGATTAAGCCAATTACTCCCTGTCCTACCTTCAATGGACATGAAGAAAAATTGATCACAGTCTTCTTTATATTAGCTTTGAACATATTTTAAAACTGTTATCAGGTCCCCCTCTGTCTTCTTTTCTTCAGACTAAATATGATCAGTTTTAAGAAAATGATCATTCATCATATTCTATCAAAATGGAAGAATGTAGAAATGAATTATCTGAATGTATGTTAAATAATAAATGCATACATTTATAGTATATTCTTCTGGTTAGCAAAGTGTCAATCAAGTATATAGGCTATATTTCCCTGCAAATGAGCATTAAAACATACTTTAATGCTTATACCAACCAATGAGAAGGAAACAAACTCTTTGGGAAACAAACTGAAAAGTAAAATAGAAAACATAATTAAAGTGATTATTTAAATCAAGGTTTTCTGATTCCTGATTTAAATCCAGATTGAAAGTGGTGATTTAAATGAATACACCAGGTTTAAACATATTAAAAATACCCAGTTAGACAGAAGTGTTAATGGCAATAACTAGCTCCTTTGCAATTACATTGTTGTTGGATCAGATCCTTATCCAGGTTTCACTGAATTCTTTGTGACTTTGGTGGAGGCTTTACCAGAATAAGGACTAAGGCCCATGTCCTTCAAGTGCTCCATAGCTGGATTCAATTGACCATTGGAGAATATGGGCAGGACAGTTTACAAGACCAGGGCTTAAGTAAGGATTTCAGGGTTTGGTCCACTGTTTTTAAACACTGTAAAGATATAACAATATGGGAGAAAAATGTAAACCCAGAGATGAGTAGAGGATACATTACATGTGATACATTATTTTCATGTATAACTAATTTATTAGACAAGGCACATTGTAGTCCCTGGGTAAAATTTTCAAAAGTACCTATGTTTCGTTTTTCAAAAGTGACTCTGATACTAGAACCAGAACCTAAGCTCCATTTATTTTCAAAAAGAAAAGGAGTACTTGTGGCACCTTAGAGACTAACCAATTTATTTGAGCATGAGCTTTCGTGAGCTACAGCTCACTTCATCCGAAAGCTTATGCTCAAATAAATTGGTTAGTCTCTTAGGTGCCACAAGTACTCCTTTTCTTTTTTGAATACAGACTAACACGGCTGCTACTCTGAAGCCTACTTTATATATATCTTCTTACTATATGTTCCATTCTATGTATCCGATGAAGTGGGCTGTACCTCACGAAAGCTTATGCTCTAATAAATTTGTTAGTCTCTCTAAGGTGCCACAAGTACTTCTGTTCTTTTTGCGGATACAGACTAACAGGGCTGCTACTCTTAAACTTATCCAAATTAGGCACAGCAGGGATTTGAACAATTCACCTACAGCCCAGGCGAGTGCCCTAATCTTTGGGCTATTGGCTATAATGCGGGGGTTGTGGGGGTGTCTTTCTGTTTTTTTTATGACAAAGGGCTGACCTGGTTTGTGTGCCTAACTCCAGGAGAGGATTCATGACTCTCTTGGCATTTCCTACTGACTAGCTTAGGTGGCTCCATGTTGAGCTTCCTGGCTTCTGAGCATAACTTTTAAAAGGTAGGTCTACACTTACAGTGGTGTGCAGAGTACAGACAATGCCGGACCAGCTAGCAAGTGTAGCAATGCAGACGATGAGGCATGGCATAGGGAAGCAGAGTACACTACACACCTGCACCCTTGCTGTATATACTTACCCAGCTGCCAGAGGCTTTCACTGCAGTGTGTAGCTATGTCTGTAATGCCCATACTCTACATGCTGCCCTAAGTGTAGACATTGCCTTGCATGTATTGCATAGGAAGCCAGGGTGCTTAACTCAGTGCTAAGGATTCCACTAGACAGCAGGGAACTTAAGTCCCTCTGTGGATTGACACCCCCCCCCCCCCCAAATAACTAAATCATTTTGAAAAATGGGACTTAGGTATGTTTGGAATTTCTACCACCTTACTCTACAGCCCTTCTAACTAAGGGATAAGTAGTTACAAGAAAAATATAATTTCGTGGCTTGTTTATGTTTAAAGTGAAGGGGAAAGACTATAGGGATCACCTTCTGAGAAAAAATGTTAGGATAAAAATAATAATAGCTAGCAGTTTGCAGCTTCCAAATGGGGTATACATATCAACTACCATCTGCTGAAATTATCAGGTGCAACATGTTCTCAGTATTCCTGAAAATCAAGTTCTGCATGTGCAAAATTGGACTGCCAGAAGCTAACATGCCCAAATAAGTTGACACTTTAAAAAATGTAGGTTTCAGGCCTCCAGGTCTGCAGAGAGAAATATTCAGACAGATTCCTGTGCCTATGTGGAGCCTCACTGACTTCACCCAGGAGACAGCCTTGTGGTTTCTTTGCAGGATTGGGGCCAAAGTAACTTGCCATGGCACATAACAAATCTGTGACAGAGCTTGAACCAGAATACGTGGGTTCCTGATTCTATCTCATGCTCAAGTCAATAGATCTTTTGACCTTACTAATATTTCTTCTAATGTACATACGCATATCTGCAGAAAACTTAAATTGTTGCTATGCCATCGGTTGTCAAAATTTAAATGAGCACATATATAAGTGTTAGGATATAGATATTCAGGTCTGTCTGTAAAGGCCTATACCCTAAGAATTTAGGTGTATTCTTATCACTTGGCTAGTTATAGAGGTATAAAAGAAAGAAAGAATCAAAACCACTGTCTGCCAGCGTAAGGGCCTTCTCTTACTGTGACAGTCTGAGGCCCTGTTCTTAGGCTAAGTCCTTTGGCTAAGCAACAGAGGCAGCCATAAACTGGGAAGTGAATGGTCACATCCTCACATTCCAAACTAGTCACATTGAAATAAGGTGCTATTGGGCTGTTAGGAATACAATCCTGTCCTGATAGTGCCTATCACCTCTAGAGAAAGGGAAGTGCCTAGAAAATGTAAAAGGAAACTTAGTTTGATAGCATCCTGTCTGGCAAGAATTCACTTATCAATAGCTGGGATGTGAAATCCTCACTTCTGTATTGTTTTGTCATTATAGTTCCCACTTTGCTATTGTTTGTCTGTATAATCTCTGTCTGGTTCTGTGATTGTTCCTGTCTGCTGTATAATTAATTTTGCTGGGTGTAAACTAATTAAGGTCATGGGATATAATTGGGTACATAATCATGTTACAATATGTTAGGATTGGTTAGTTAAATTTCAGGAACATGATTGGTTAAGGTATAGCAAAGCAGAACTCAAGTTTTACTATATAGTCTGCAGTCAATCAGGAAGTAGGGGGGTGGGTGTGTTGGTGGGGGAGAGGGGAAATGGGAATGGGGGTAAAAAAATTGAAATCATGTTTTGCTAAAGGGGGAGATGGGAACAGAGAATGGGGGTAGGGAAATTGAAATCATGTTTTGCTAAAGAGGGAAAAGGGAACAGGGAATGGGAGTAAGGAACCTGGAATAATGTTTTGCTAAAGGCAGGAATGGGAACAGGGACACAGGTGTAAGGCTCTGTGGTGTCAGAGCTGGGAAGAAGGATACTACGGAAGGAAACTGGAATCATGCTTGCTGGAAGTTCACCCCAATAAACATCGAATTGTTTGCACCTTTGGACTTCGGGTATTGTTGCTCTCTGTTCATGCGAGAAGGACCAGGGAAGTAAGTAGGTGGATACCTTTGTATAGTATTAAGAAGTATTAATAAAACCCAATGATAATATCTAAATGTGTAACGCTTTTTTTTTTTAAGAATGACATTTAAAAGTAACAATAGCTGGATACAAATGACTTAGAATAGGTCTCATTCTGGATGAAGTTAAACAGACTTTGAAAGACTCAAAATAGAATAGCTAAGTCTTGCAGACTTTCATTCCCAACACTCTGGAAGAACAACTAATAAGGCACTGTGGTCAGGATGTCTTAGAAGCTGTGATTATATTAAAATTTCTAATATAAACAAACACGTTTCAAAAGAATTTCAAGGTTAAATTTTGGATGTGATTTACTTATAGACCCTGACATCTGATGCTTGCACTAGGGACTGCATTCATGCAAGCCAGGCAAGCTATAAAATTATATTTTTGAAAATCAGGAACAATAAAATAATGTTGGAAATGAACAGGACTTCCAAACATATCATCAGTTGTTTAAGCTCTATGTTAAATTTCCAAAATAAGTAAAAGTAAAATAGGTAAGCTAAACTTAGATCTAACTTTAGGTTTATGTTCAAAATCTTTGCCAGTTTTCAGAGAGTGTCTTCCAAACCAAATGAGCTTTGAGCTGAATGATACAAGCTCGTTGATATCTGTGTGGTTTTCCTTTGTATTTGTTTATTATGTGAGACCAGAAAAAGGAAGGATTATCACCAGGTGGTAACACTCCTATCATTTATGTCCATGGTAGCTGTGATGGTGGACAGAGCAGCTATGCAGCCATCTCAGGCAAATAGACAGATATTCATTTGATCACTGCCCCAACCCTGACTTCTGGTAAATCTTGTTGGGCATAGAGCCTTGATCTTATTTTACTTATCTGGATCCTTTCAAATAGAGTGTGCATTGTAACCAAACAAAGAAATATACTGAATGGGTTAAATTTCACAAATGTTCATATTAATGTATTTATTAATATTAAATTTTTAAAAACAGAGTCTTAAGTTGATTACATGTCCTCTTTGTTTATTAGTGAAAATTCTTACAGTGCCCGATACTGAAAATCTTATGAGAAAAGCTGCAGGGGTCAATAGGACCTCTTGTAGGTCATTGTGAGTTAGGGTATCAGACTGGCATTTATTGCTTGTCCCCTGTATATGAGAATGCAGCAACCAGAAAAAGAAGCATATCCCAAATGAATCTTAAATTTAGAGAGGTACTGTAAAACATGGGTTAAGGAGAGCACTGCAGGGGTATATATGTATTCAGAAAATACTCTGAAACATATTCAAACTCGCATTGTTTTAAAACAACATCAGGGAAACAATAATTGTATTCATTCTAGTAGTACATTCGCATAAAATGTCACCTTCAAATCCATTCTGAAACTCAGATTTATTATCATCACCATGATGAACAAGCATCTGATATCCTATGTTTGTCTAGAACCTAAGGCGTAGGCTACAACTAAAACTTTGATCATCCTAGCTATGTTGCCCACTTGAGTGAAAAAATCAGACCTAGTTAAGCTGACCGAAGCCCAGGTATAGACGCTGCTATGTTGACAGAAGAATTATTTTGTTGACCTAACTACTACTCCGCCGAAGGGGTGGATTTGTTACAACAATGGGAATACTGCCTTCTGTTGCAAGGGTCTACAATACAGTGGCATAGCTGCAGCTTTGTTGCTGGAGCACTACTAATGTAAACATACCATAAGTTCTGACAGATGAAATGGGAGAAGCCACCAAAAGAAGTGTAACATAAGAGGCGGGGAGTGGGGCATGGGTTTTTTGGCTTTTCCAGTACACCCATTTGTCATGAATTTCAACCTTTCGAAATGAAGTCAGTTCACTAGGAAGGTACACAAATAAAAGTAGCATTTATTCTGCTACACTGATTTCTATCGAGCCGACAACTATCACATGGTTCATTCCAGATTTTCACTTTATACAAATAATAAATTCAGTTAACTGAATTGGCTAACTATTATGGAAGCAACAGATAAAGGTATAAGGACCCGACTCTTACTCAGTCATATTGGCTTAAATCTAGAGTAACTCCAGTGAATCAGAGTTATACAGATGTGAAAAAAAAATTGTGAATGCAGAATTGGACATTATATAATATTGAACCAGATTTAGGATCTGAGCTCTTCTGAAAATTTCTTCCCAATTGTAAGTACTGAGCACTCTTGAAAATCTGACTCATTTACAATAAACTTAAATGGTGTGATTCATATGTAAATTAACAAATGTTTAACAGTTGGTGGCTCACATTCTTCTTTCAGTTACATTAGATACATTTCTACAGATTTTACTAGGTATTTCACCTGTATAATTAACAGCAGAGTTTGTCTCTCTATATATATATTTTTAAATTCCATGTCCTCAAATATTTAAACAAATCAATTCTGAATGAAATAAGCAACGTAGACTTCTAAGGTAAATGAACTACACAGCCTCTTTCTCTCGGGATTGATATTGTCATGCTCGTGTTCAGGAGCTTTAGTACTGATGCAGAACACACTGAAATCCTTTTGGACAGTAAAAGCAAAAGTTCAATTTCAAACCATGCCGGATTTTAAACCATGCAGGATTAATTCCTGTTTCTCAAAAATCAAAAAGATCAAATTATGTAAGATGGTGACAACTGGCTCTCTCCTTTGAATTTTCAGTAGCAATTGACAAAAGTGGTTCAGTTCTCTACTCAGTCTAATTACACATAATTCCGCCCCCCCCAAGATTAGGAGTACTTCTGGCACCTTAGAGACTAACAAATTTATTTGAGCACAAGCTTTCGTGAGCTACAGCTACAGCTCACGAAAGCTTATACTCAAATAAATTTGTTAGTCTCTAAGGTGCCACAAGTATTCCTTTTCTTTTTACGGATACAGACTAACACGGCTGCCACTCTGAAAACCCCCAAGATGAAAATACATAGAGTCTGAGACAAATGTAATTTAAAACTACTTAATGGGAAAGATACAAAAGTAGTTTAGTGCCTCAGTTTAAATGAAATAGCACACAACAAAGAACATTATGCAGTGTGGGAGGAAAAAGAAAGTACATCTATAGGGAAAACAATGCTCTGCAGTCTTGTGTTGCTCTTCAGTTCTGCTGGTGGAGAGGAACTAAATGGAATAGATCTAGGAGGAATGACATGCTGCTCCCTCTCCTTTCCCTGACCGCAGAAAGTCCTCCAAAGGCACACTGCAGGGACTGGAGGGTCACAACAATAGCAAGAGGAAATAGGGTCAGTGGGGAGATAGATGCTCTCCTCAGTATTGGATTCCTTCTCCCCCCAAACCTATAAAAATTTCCACATGCAAGATAAGCTAGCTCTCAGTGTCTTACATGAGTACATCTCACTATGTTGAAGGACCCCCATTGCAAATGTTTTGGGCAGTCACTACTAGCAAATTCATGGCAGTAGAGTTCCAACCCAGGAACCAAACCCTGCAATAAACCCTGGTGCCAACTCTGTCCACATATCTATTCAAGGGACACCATCAGGGGCTCGTTCACCTGCACATCTACCAATGTGATATATGCCATCATGTGCCAGCAATGCCCCTCTGCTATGTGCATTGGCAAAACCGGACAGTCTCTACGCAAAAGAATAAATGGACACAAATCTGACATCAGGAATCATGACATTGAAAAACCAGTCGGAGAACACTTCCATCTCCCTGGTCACTCAATAAGAGACCTAAAAGTGGCAATTCTTCAACAAAAAAACTTCAAAAACAGACTCCAACCTGAAACTGCAGAACTGAAATTAATTTGCAAATTGGACACCATCAGATTAGGCCTGAATAAAGACTGGGAGTGGTTGGGTCATTACAAAAGCTAAACTTCATTTCCCCAATACTAATTTCCCCCTACTGCTACACACACCTTCTTGTCAACTGTCTGAAATGGGCCATTCTCATTACCACTTCAAAAGTTATTTTTCCTCCCTGGGTATCCTGCTGTCAATTGAATTGTCTTGTTAGACTGACCTCACACTTGGTAAAGCAACTCACATCTTTTCATGTATTTTATACCTGCTCCTGTATTTTCCACTCCATGCATCTGATGAAGTGGGTTTTAGCCCACAAAAGCTTATGCCCAAATAAATTTGTTAGTCTCTAAGGTGCCACAAGGACTCCTCGTTGTTTTAGTCCTGACTGAGGCAGCCATATTGTCATGAGAGAGAGAGAGAGAGAGAGGGGGGGGGGGGGGGGGGGCTGCTGCATAAGTGCATGTGAAATTGGCCCAGATTTGGGCATTCTGTATTCACAATTTTTCTGCAAACAATATATGTGATCCTTAAAACTTATTCTGAAGTTCTGTCATTCTTGCATCCTTTGTTCTGAAATCTTGGGATGAAAAAAAAATGATTATTCCAGGTACTTATTCCAGGAGAATGAGAATGAGGCACAATGTTCAGGTAAACTTTTTGTTCCTTTGTAGCGTTTGACTCAAAAACCCTCCCATCTCTCCCTCACTATCTGTTTCCCTTCCTCAGTTATACACATTTTATCTAACCTACAGCTTGATCCTACTGTCCTTAGCTCCCATTATTTTGGGGTCTGATCTTGTTCTCATTGTACCCAATTGCAAAATATCCCATTGGCATCAATGGAAATGGAATCAGGCCCCTGAAAAACTGAAGTAGGGATTGCTTTATATCTTGCAGGACTGGACTGTTAAGTTGTAAGATTCTTTGCATGGGACTCGTGAGCCAAACTCAGAGTGAACATAATATAAATTTAATTCAATCTAAAGCGATGTAACTTGTGCATTAGGGAACAGGTGTACACATGTTAAACCAGTTTAGATTCCCTTTACACTGCTTTATACTCATACTCAATAATGTAACACCGTTTCTAATGCCCAATGCCTTCCATGCACACTCATTCTGAATTTAGACCATTGTATCTAATGAAGTCCAAATTAGGTAATTCCTATTTTGGGATGCCTGCAGAAAGCAGTGTAGCATACAAAACAACTAACAGAAGATGGTATGAAGGTGTAAAGACCATCCTTTGTTTTACTGTGCGCATTCTTCCAGCTCATCAGCATCTAAGTTATGCTATCTTAGATTCCTTTGTCATCAGTTACACATTGGTAAATGGGTATAAATAGGTAAAATGGAATCAGAGTATAAGGGAATCTAACACTGTGTAGAGAAGTCTAGGGGGATGTAAGGCAGTCTAATGTAAATATTTTTGAATTTGGTTGGCTATTTTTTGTCAGCCTTCAAATTGTAATGCTCTGTATAACTAATGTGATGTGTTGTAGGGGCTGTGTGCTGAGCCAAGTGGTTTCGTAGGCTAGCCTGTGAGCTTACTGATGAGCCTGCTATTCTTTCATCCCTAACGCCTTTAGCATCCCTTGACAAGGCGGCAGAGCTAACTTACTTTGAACAGGGGTTTAAAAAGCCAGCTCCTAAGCAACCAGAGGAGCCAGTGAACAGAGGAGTTTAGAAAGGGAGTGTGAGAGGCAGAGACACCTAATAAACATGTTCTAAACTTAAGCCAATATTCCACACGCTCCAAACAAACCAAAATGAAAAAACAACATCAACAACAACAAAAGCAAAACAAAACAAAACAAAATATGCAAGAATTTAAAATAATGGAGGCAGCAGTCCAGCAGCACAGTGGTGGCTATCCAGTTTATTGCACTGAATGCAGCATGTATGATTACCTGCCTCATGGGCAGACAATATATGTGTTCATATGGTGCAAGCAGCAGAGAATGAGTATGGGCTCTTTGAGGTCAGAGAGGCTGAACTGGAGGAGCTCAGGGAGACAGATGTACACAGACGAGACTTTCAAGGACTCAGTAGAATGGTCCCATTCCCTGTCTGATAGCCTCTGTGTTGTTGAGGAGTATGAAAGTCTTGAGGAAGGAGAACATGAAGCTGGAGCAGAGAGAAATAATCCCTAGTTGGGACTCTTCCTCTAGATGATGTCATGTTGTCCTCTCACACTGAGGATATCCCTCTGGGGAAGGGAAACACATTTGCTAGGAAGAGCCAAGTAAAAGTAATGGGGATTCAATTGTGAGAAATATGTAGATAACTGGGCTTGTGATAACTGAGAGAATCTCATAGTAAGGTGTCTTTCAGAGGGTAAAAGTTTGGGATCTCACAAGACAGACTTATGTGCTGGGCTGGGGTGGAGCCAGTGGTCATGTGACATTAGGCAAAGATAGGAGAGAAGTGCTGGGGGCCAACTTTAGGCTGCTAGGTAAGAAATTGAAGTCCAAGATCTCCATGGTAGCCTTTGATGAAATACTTCCAGTTCCACACACAGGGCCAATTAGACAGGCAGAACTGCAGGGTTTCAATGTGTGGATGAGATGATGTAGGGAAAAAGGTTTTAGGTTTGTTAGGAACTGGGGGATTCTTGGAAAAGGAGAAGCCTGAACAGGAAGTAGGGTTTCCACCTAAGCCAAAACAGAACCAGATTGCTGGCATGTAAAAGTAAAAAGGTGGTAGAGGATTTTTTAAATTAAGGGGTGGGGAAAAGTCAATAGGTGTGGAGGAGCACATTGTTCGGGCAGAGACATCACTTAGGGATTAATTTATTAAAATGGGACTTCTATATCCTAATAAAGAGGATGGGAAAGATGTTGGTAAAGTACAGGGAGGAGCTAGGGAGGAACAGTCAAATGTAAAGGGTACCATTTAAATATAACACATGAAAGCATGCAGCTCAATATTAACAAAATGTACACGTGCTTGCTTGTACATTGCTTGTATATAAATGCTAGATGTCTAAATACTAATATGGGTGAACTTGAATGAGGATATTGGGATAACTGGCCTTGCAGGAACTTCGTGGGATAAGGATAATTAATGGGACACATTAATACCAGGGTACAAAACATATAGGAATAACAGAGTAGGTCACACTGGTGGAGGAATGACACTACATGTGAAAGAAAGCATAGAGTCAAATAATGTAAAAATCTTAAATGAATCAAACTGTACCATAGAATCTGTGAAATGACTGCAAACTGCATGGTGACTATTTAAAAACACAATAATAAAGCTCAAACTAAATGTACACCCCAAAATTTAAAAAAAATCAGTAAGAGGATCAAAAATGCCACCATGGCTAAACAGAATTGTAAAACAGGTGGTTAGTGGCAAATAGACATCCTTTAAAAATTGGAGATAAAATCCTAGTGAGGAAAATAGAAGGGAACATAACCTCTGGCAAGTCAAATGTAACAGTATAATAAGACAAGCCAAGAAAGAATTTGAAGAACTACTAGGTAAAGACACAAAAACTCACAGCAATTTTTTTTCAAGTACAGCAGAAGCAGGGAGCTAGACAGACACCCAGTGGGGCCACTGTACGATCGAGATGCTAAAGGAGCACTCAAGGAAGATGAGGCAATTATGGAGAAGTTAAATTAATTCTTTGCTTCTGTCTTCACTGCAGAGGATGTGGGGGAGATTTTCAAACCTCAGCCATTCTTTTTAGGTGACAAATTTAGGAACTCTCCCAGATTGAAGTGACAGTAGAGGAGGTTTGGGAACAAACTGATAAATTAAACATGTCACCAGGACCAGATAGTATTAACTCAAGAGTTCTGAAGGAAGTACTAACTGTGCAGAACTACTAACTGTGGTATGTAACCTATCACTTAAACCAGGCTTTCTATCATATGACTTGTGGGTAGTTGATATAATGCCTTTTTTAGGTGATCCTGGAAATGATCGGCTAGTGAGCCTAATTTCAGTACCAGGCAAATTGGTTGAAACTATAATAAAGGACACATAGATAAACATGATATTTTGGGGAAGAGTCAACATGGCTTTTGAAGGAAATCATACCTCACCAGTCTATTAGAATTCTTTGAGGGAGTCAATAAGTATGTGGACAAGGGTGATTTAGTCAATACAGTGTACTTTGACTTTCCTCACCAAAGGCTTTTAAACAAACTAAGCAGTCATGGAATAAGAGAGAAGGTCCTCTCATGAATCAGTAACTGGTTAAAAATAGAAACCAAAGAGTAGGCATAAATAGTAACTTTTCATGGGGAAAGAGGTAAATAGTGGGATCCCCCAAGGATTTGTACTGGACCAATGCTGTTCAACATATTCATAAATGATCTGTGAAAAGAGGTAAAACATGAGGTGGCAAAATTTGCGGACAATACAAAATTACTCAAATCAGTAAAGTAAAGCTATTTGCAAAGATTTACAAAGGGATCTCAGAAAACTGGGTGACTAGGCAACAAAATGGCATATCAAGTTCAGTATTGATAAATGCAAAGTAATGCACACTGGAAAAAAATTCCCAACTATACATACAAAACAATGGAATCTAAATTAGCTGTTTTCACTCAAGAAAGAACTTGGAGTCATTGTGGCTAATACTCTGAAATCATCTGTTCAATGTGCAGTGGCTGTCAAAAAAGCTAACAGAATGTTAGGAACCATTAGGAAAGGGATAGATAATAAAACAGAAAATATCATAATGCCACTATGTAAATCCAGTGTTGTTCTGGAAAAGGTACAAAGAAGGGCAACAAAAATTAGGGGTATGGAACAGTTTCTATATGAGGGGAGATTAAGAAGACTGGGACTGTTTAGTTTAGAAAAGAGGCAACTAAGGCAGGGATGTGATAGAGGTCTATAAAATCATAAATGGTATGGAAAAAGTGAATAAGGAAGTGTTTTTACCCCTTCTCATAACACTAGGCATCATGTTTAAAAAAACAAAAGGAAGTATTTCTTCACACACTGCAAGTCAACCTGTGGAACTCACTGCCACTGGGTATTGCAAAGGCCAAAACTGTAAATGGGTTCAAAGAAGTTTTAGATAAGTTCATGGAGGATAGGGCCATCAATGGCTATTAGCCAAGATGGTCAGGGATGCAACCCCATGTTCTGGATGGCCCTAAACCTCCAACTGCCAGAAGTATCTGCACTGGCCACAGTCAGAGACAGGATACTGTGCTAGACCATTGGCCTGACCCAGTATGGCCAATTTTATGTTCTTGTGAAATAATAATAATGCCATTTCTTTGCTGTATCTTGCAGGGTATCTATTTCACTGTATTATGGAATAATATTCCTATTTACCGTACTGACATCTTTGATGGACTGAATTCGTTATTCATCATAACAAAAAGGCACATCATTAAAATATTATTTAGGATTATGTGAATACATCTTAGTACCAGCTTTTTCTGGATATGCTGTACTTAGCATGTGTATGTGACTGTGCATTTTGGGAAATCAGCTCTTGTGTTTACACATGCATGAACAACAGCAGATTTTTCAAACTAATTGGTAATGTGTTGCCCTTTTCAAGAGTAGGATTCAATGTTTACTAATAAGCTAAGAGAGGCTGCATACATTTCAAAGAGATATTCTTTTCCTAGTTAAATACATAGTTTCGTAATTCATATTATACGTTTTGAGACAGATTTATTTTACAAAATAGATCATTATTTTTAGTAGCATTAAATATTTACACTATGATAGTAACCAGAGGCCTTTTTGAGGAGACAAACCCCATTGTGTTTGTTGCTGTACAAACACAGAGGCACATAATTTCTGCTCTGAAGATCTCACAATTGAAGTTTAGCAACATACTAATAGATGGAGATGGGGAAACAATCAGATATACAATCTTACTTGTCTTTGTAGGTTTTTTAAAACAGTGGTCAAGTAAATAATTGTGCTTTATTAATTATTATTATTATTTATTATTATTATTTCTTTTATGTAAATCAAGATTTACACGAAAGAAACCTTTGATGTAAGTCAAGATTTTTGCTAATAGGGTCTGTCAGCTCCCTGGAAATCTAGCCTGCTCTGTAAATACTAGACTCTTGAAGCAACACAAGTTTTGAATAAAAACACATTTTGCACCATATTCACCTCTGTAACTCCAGTGTTATGCCAGCATAATTCCACTGATTTTTTCCAGTGGCGCTACACTGTTGTAAAACTGGACTAACAGTGTGATGAATCAGGTCCTGGTTAAAACAGCCCAGAAAGGCTTATGGGCTCCCAGCTCCTCACATGGCCCAACAGTGGTTTTAAGAGAAGGGGAGTGTTTGTTTTGTGCTGGCTCAGAGGCTAGGGAAAAGCCTTTGTGTACTGGGACTGAAGGCCCTGTTGGATAAAGGAATTGCTTTGTTTTGGTGCTACTCTTGAGTTGTCTGTTTAACCAGTCAATTAAGTCCTGACACAAAGGCCTGAAACAGAGTCAGACATTGCTTTGGTTCTTTCTGGGCTGGTGAGAAAGCCCATGAGCTTACAGGCCCATTGCTCTATAGTTTAGACTTAGGACCTGCTTCTGATCTCATTTACACCAAAGTCAATCATTAATGATCCTGTTGTAATCAATGCCAAGAATTTATTAGCCTCTTACATATTTGTTAATATGGAATCTACTTCACAGGAGGGAGTGCTGATTGTGTGGAAATCTGGTTGGTAATTTGACATACCTTATTTGGCCATAGTATGTGGCAATAATAAAATGTTTTGGTCAATGATTTTGGGTGGGATTTTCAAAAGCTCTCAGCACTGGCCTAACTGTGCTCCCATTGAAGCCTATAGAAAAAAATTCTCAGTGGTTTAGTGGTTCAGTCCTCAGTCTTGACCCAGACTGCTGTCCACAAAGGGACTTTAAAAGAGCCAGACCTTCCCGCATGCGTGGTTCCACTGGTATACAATGAGTCTGTGTGTGGCATAGTAGTTCCTACTCCAGATACCCTCTCCTGCAGCCCCAGTGTAGGAGGCATCCTGGGCATTCCTGGAGGAGGAGGGCACATAGCTAGGCAGGAACATAGGTGCTGGAACTAGGAGTGCTGCTGCGCCCTCTGGTTTGAAGTGGTTTCCGTCATATAGAAAGTTTACACTTTGGTTTGATGGCTCTCAGCAGTCGCACTATAAAAATAGTTCCAGCACCCTTGGGCAGGAATAGTTTAGAGCATTCACATCCTCCATTTGGAAGAAGGCTAGTTGCATTAAATCAGCTCGGTAACCCATGGCTGATCTAAACTGGGTCAAGAATTGAATTAGGCGCTGGATAGCCTCACTACTGAGGAACCATCTCAGCTCCTCTTCCCTTCATTGCTGATTTAGCTGCTCCAAGGGATACTGGGCCCAGTTTAGGTTTGAAAAACAAGAATATGGGGGGGGGGGTTGTAAAGTGTTTGGATTTTTTTTTTATTGCTTAGCTGTATTTGGTTGTTTTGCTATATCTTTTTGTTTTTCTGTATTATGTATAATTTTATATAGACTTATTAAAATTCAATAATGGCATGGATGGGGAGAAGGCTTATTGACCAATTGAAATTTCAGCACTGGAGTCAAATTCAGTCCTGCAGTACAGTCCACCTGAGTCTGGAGGGGTTTCAACAGTGTAACAAAAGCAGAATTTGGCCTTTGATTTTCTTTAAATAGATATTTTCTACAATGTAATCACTCCTCTTCCTTTGCCACAACACAAAAAATCCTGCTACAGATTAACATACACAGATAAGTCTTACATTTTAAGTGGTGTTAATTATAAATGAGAGAGTATTTTACAATTTCAAGTATTTTTTCATTACCCAAGCAAATTAAGGTGCTGGATATGTTAAGGCTCAGAAATTCATTGATTTAGCGGAGGTGTTAGGGCAGGTTATAACAGATCATACTGAGAATAAGATCAATATCTGCAGGAATCAGTACATCCATAAGTCATAATGCAATGTTCGATATATGATGCACTTAAAATTGTATGGAAAGCTACCAATGCCATTGAAATGCTATGCATCTGTGGTGTATTCTGTTATGACCAGTAAGAATGTTAAATACTGATTTGTTCAGTGAAGGCTTAGGGCCACATTGTGTCTTCTTACTCACAACAGTGTGATTGAGGACTGCTTGAGGAGTAAGAAACCAACATGAGTAAGGATATCAGAATCTGGCCCTGAATAATTTAAAATAGCTGCTGTTAGTGAAAGGCTGTTGAATAAGGCTATAAAGTCTCTCACATGCATAAAGGAATGGCAGCTGTAAACAATGGGTCTAATCTGCTAAGATTCTGGTCACCTTTAGGGAGGTTGTGTGTGTAACAGACTGACAATTTCCTGCAACATCCTTGTGACAGGGCTCCACTCACCACACTGGCTCCTCCTACTAGCTATTTGGGGGATTAACTCCACAGGTGGGTACACCCTCTCCCAATGGTGCCTCACCCACTGTCACATCTGCTCTCTGACCTGCATCACTCCAGGGACTGCAGTGTCTTCTTCATGACACGTCCCTCTGGCTGTGTCACTATCTGTGCTCCCCCCTTCCAGGGTTTAGTATAGCTGTCCAACTGTCCAGCCACTTCCCCACTGCCGAATGGGAAGGACCCAGGCCCAACCACTACTCTGGTTTCCAACTTAGGGACCCTCTGAACTTCAGTCACTTACTGCATTCCTTTGCCTTGACTACCACTACATTTCCCTGGGCCACTTCCCTGCAGCCACAGCACCCTACTCATGCCCCACAGCCTGTCTAGAGCTCCTTCTCTATTCCCTGAGTCCCTGTATGCACTGATCTGTTCAAGGTGCTACAAGTTGCGGCCTACTAAGGATACAGTCTTCTCTCCTCATGCTCCCAGAAGCCACTGACCTGGCTCTGCCCTGTGGCTCTTCTTATATGGGCCTCCTGGGCCTGTATTAGCTACCCCTCAGGGCCTCTCTCCTATTGGCTGCTTTGCCACACAGCCTCCCTAGGCTTCTTTTAACTTCTTACATGCTGATGTGGGGTGGACACCGCATCACAATCTTGAATGAACTTTTTCAAATTAAGTTAAACCTTACTAAATTAATTTTAACATCTGTGGATGCATTGTATTAAAATGCAATGGTGTATGTGTTATTGTGGAACTGTATGTATGGAATTCTCTAGGTGACATAGGTCTGATCTACACTAAAGAGTTAGGTCTACCCAGCTACATCACTTAGGGGTGTGAAAAACCCTCAGCACCATAGTTAAACTGTCCTGACACACAGTGTAGACAGCGCTAGGTTGATGGAAGAATTCTTCTGATGAGAACAGCTGTGCCACTGTAGCATTTCAAATGTAAATAATCCCTGAATAATAAACTCTCTGAAAGGTATCAGGAACTTCAAAGCCTTTTGGGAACAATACCTGTGAAATGGTTTTCCTAGGAAGTATCTAGAGGTAAGGGCAATGCACGTGACCCCCTTAGAATCCACCCTTTTGAAGCTATCTCCTGGGGCGGGGGGGACTACCTGTTCCAGGCAACATCAGATCAAAGATCCCTGAACTGTATAAAGGGTGGAGTAAACAATTATGAGTATGCTAGTTTTGAGCTGAGGCTGTGCTGAATTTGTGATAAGAAAGGAAATCTCTTGGGTGGGGTGTTGAAGGACTATTCCTGCCACAGCCCATGTTAGAGTTGGGGTGATCTCTGATAAGCTTATTAGCATGTATGTACGTTCTTTTATTGTCTTTAATATATTTTCTCTATACTGCTTTTATTTTAAGAATGAAATAGGCTTGCATAGAAAGAACTGTGTGGGAATTTATAACTGTTGACCATCACTCTCTTGTCAGTCTCTGAAGAGAAGGCAAACAGTTGTGCTTGGGCAGCCTGTCTCTGCTGGGAGCAACAAAGTGAAGGCAGAAACCTGTGCAGCCTGGAAATACCGAGGTCAGAAAGGAATGTGACAAGGGTTTCCACTCATGAAAGACAACAGCTGGATGCCTGAGCATGGGTGTCCTTGCTCATGAGGGGACCATTGAGGGGAAATACAGATGTAGTTGCCCTGAACTGTAACAGGGTGTATCTTCATTTTCTCCATGACTGTAAGCCCTTAGGAGGCATTCAGCATGTTGCAGAACTAGCCTCATCTTGTGTTGATATCACTTGCATATAAAATTCCATTCCATTCACTCAGAAAAAAAAGGCAATTTTATTTTTTCTAGCTGACGTAAATTTTGGCTTTCATTGCAAAAAAACAAATTTTGTTTAACTAACAAAGTCTATGCCCATGAGCTAATATAGAAAGTCTGGACAGAATGAACACACCATGCAACTAGATAGCATCTTTTCACCCACAGAGAACCTATTGACCATTGCCATTAGCTACAGTGCAATGGAAGATGGCAGCCTTCACATGGCCCATTCTGTTATGTGAGAAATCATGACTAGCGCCATCAAGTCAGTGACCGAATATCAATTAATGATCTCCCAGTCTTCAGAGCAACAACTCAAGCCACAATAATGGCCCTCTTCAGGGTCAAGTAACACACCATATAGGTTCTGGAACAAGCATCCTCCAACTTAACATCAAAGGACTTTCCTGGGCAAAGTGCGAGTATCTCAGAAACATGTTGAAGATGCATAACATCGGAATGCGTCCGATGAAGTGAGCTGTAGCTCACAAAAGCTTATGTTCAAATAAATTTGTTAGTCTCTAAGGTGCCACAAGTACTCCTTTTCTTTTTGCGAATACAGACTAACACGGCTGCTGCTCTGAAACAACACATAACATTGACATCCTTACACTTCAAGAAACCCATGTCTCCAATGATCAACAGGCTAGCCACTACCATATCCATGGATGCAACCTCACGACTAGCCACTACCATTTGAAATATGGCCTGGCCATATATGTGAGGCACACCATCACAAATTTTGATGTTTTCAACCCAACTGAAAAAGAAGTCACCAACACCACTTCTATCATGATAGAGGAGCTGTGTATTACCATGTATAAAACCTCTAATTCAAAATGGCCGAAGCCAGCACTCCCAAGTGCACCAATCCCAGCCCTATATGTTGGTGACTTTAACAGCCACCACCATATGTAGTGCTATGAAGTAAATGAAGCCAATGTTGAAGATCTCACAGACTGGATGTTCACAGAAGATCTGCAACTGATCTTTGATCCCAAACAGCAATCAACTTTTCACTCTGCTCACTGACAATGTGATTACAACCCGGACCTCACTATTATTTCCAAAGAGCAAAGCGGGACTATGCTTCATGCATCCCGCAAAATACTTCCCAACTTCCCCAACAGCCAACACAGGTCACCCACACTGGCATGGAAATCCTGTGATTCTGTCTAAACAAATCCCACAGTGGAACCTAGCTAGAACTGACTGAGATTGCTAGAGGGAAGCTGCCGAAAAAGTGATAATCCAAATCCCTGCAACACAAGAATGTCAGTTCATTGACCTCCTTATCGCTGCCACCAAGAAGAGTATCCCCCCGGGGCTTCTGGGAAGAATATACACTCCCAGCTGGACAAAAGAGACCCAGGACCTGCACTGGCAGTACAACCAGTCGGGCAACCCACAGGTTGCGAAGGCCTTGTTAGAGTCTCTAGACTCAGCCAGATGCCAGCGGTGGATTGAGTGAGTTGAAGGTCTGAACTTCACACACTCTAGTTGCTCTGCCTGGGCCTTACTACTATGTCTTGGAGCCACTAATCCAACAGAATACCAGACCACAAAAGTCTGGCTCAATTCTATAGCCTCCAAATTGGTGGAGAGCACAAAAGGACCAGTCAACAAAAACACCAAGTGAGAGATCCATCATCAACTACATTGGACAATGACACCAATCCCTCCACAAGGCCCCATCACCATCAGTACAGATGAAGTGAAAGAGGGTTTAGCTGCAATGAAGAAAGGGAAGGTGGTTGGAAGAGATAGTATCCCTCTGGAATTTCTTCATAAACTAGGCCCCAGGGGACTCCAATTGCTGGCAAAACTGTATACCAAAACCGTGGAATTCAGATGCACCCCAAAAGCCTGGCAGGAAGTGATAGTCATTGCCATACTCAAACTGGGCAAGCTGACTGATGACCCAGGAAGTTATAGGTTGATATCACTCCTATGCCCTACCTACAAACTCCTAGAACGTATCATTCTCTGGAGAATCAGTCCTCTCGTCGAGTCAGTGATCCCCAAAGAACAAGTGGGATTCTGGCCTAAACGCACTTGTTGAGACCAAGGTTTTTCCCTTGTAACGCACCCTGAGGCTGGATTCCAGAGGAAATTTAAGATTGGCGCAGCCTTTGTAGACCTGTCATCAGTTTATTATACAATCTGGATTAAAGGCCTAATGCTGAAGCTCACAAGGATCATCCCCTGCCACAAAACACTATGCCTGCTGTAGATGATGCTGAGCAATAGGCAGCTACGTGTCCACTTGGCAACTAAGTCAGTTCTCCCTGGTTCCTCAACAGTGAACAAGGCTCAGTACTCGCGCCATCACTTTTCAATGTTTACACAAGTGACATGCCTTCAACAAAGTCGGGCAAGTTTGCATATGTGGATGACCTTGCCCTAGCAATGAAAGCAGCCACCTTCAGCGACATCGAATCCACCTTGAACAGGGATCTAAACACCATGGAGGAATATTTATGGAAATGAAGGCTCAAGCTAAATCCTTACAAAACAACAGTCACTGCATTCCATCTTGATAACATAAACACTAAGTGCACCCCAAAAGTGACCTTCTGTGGCAACACTGATCTCACTCCCACCTATCTCAGCGTGAAGCTAACCTTCCATAGCCATCTGAAGAAGGTAGCTGCCAAGACGAAGACAAGGGTCAACCTGGTTCAGAAAGTGGGAAGCAAAAACTGGGGAGCATCAACATCAGTGTTACAGACATCAGTGATGCCCTTATGTATTCCGTAACTGAATACTGTGCACTGATATGGACCAGAAGTAGCCATATTGGACTTGTTGATGTCAAACTAAACACTGGAATGAGGGTGAATCACTGGAACCCTCAAGTCGACCCCAACACGTTGGCTGCCAGTGCTATGTCACATTGCTCCCCCATCCATTCACTGTGAAGCTGCAACCTTTCGGCAATTCCAGAGGATCATGGAAAATGAACATCTTCCCATCTACCAAGACCTTAACAATATCCCTCACCACCGGTTGAATTCGCATAAGCCCTTTTGGTCCCACACATTTAACCTTCAACAATGCAACTGCAACCCTGATGAAGATTGGAAAGCCAAATGGAGTTCACAAGAAGTCACAAATAAACACCCTCATGAAAGACCTGACACAGAAGTCCCTGGCTTCAATCTTACACAAAGCTCATGGGCAACCCTAAACTGTATCCACACAAACCATGGCAGATGCTGATACTTGCTGCACAAATGGAAAATTAAAGACTCTCCAGTGTGCGACTGTGGTCACCCAGAACAGACCATAGAACAGGGGTCTTAAAGTTCCAGCACATGGGTCATCTGTGGCCTGAGAACCTCCCCACTGCATCCTGCAGAGGAGAGACACATGCAGAAACGCTGCCGGCAATGTGGGCTCTAGGCGCAGTCCCCCGCAGCTCCCATTGGCTGGGGGTGAGAGACAAAGATACCATCACTAGTTGCTGGGCAGAGTCAGCCATGGAGACAGGGTCACTTTTTTCCACAATGAATATAAACAAGTCAAAATACCGAACACAACTATCTGATGCAAACCATGCTGCAATCCTGAAGGTTTCAACTGCTCAGTCACTGAGGCCAAACATCCACAAACTGACAGAACTGAAGCATTCCCAGGTGTCTGGCAAACACTAAAAACTCTCTGACAGGCAAAGAATTGTATAAAGTTGTACAACAGTTTTATTATTTCTATGAAATTTGAAATAAAAAATACATTATAAACATTTTCTTTTCTGAACACCATGTTCAGTGATATTATTGGCCCACTGGGAGGATTTGATGACTGGTACTGGCCCTAAGGTAAATTGGGTTTGAGACCCCTGCCATAAAACATACAACAACTCAATGCCCGATTCACAAATACAAAGGAGGCATCACAGCAATACACTGTGCTACTCCAGACGCGATTATCCATTTTAAACATCTAAATGTAAAATTATAGTTGTTGCTCTACGTTTGCATCAGCCATATGAAGAAGATTAACTACAGTTTATTCAACCGGGGAGATAGCCTTTAGTTGGGGAGGTGAGTAGACTACAGAAATTTAAAATCTTGTTAACAAACTGTATAGTGTGTTTTCAATCCAGTGACTCTTTGAATAAATAACTCCCAGATTAGCCTCTATGACTAGCTGCCAATTACAATAATCCACTGAAAAATTTTATGTTGTAATCAATACCTAATGACTGTATGATACGTAGAAAATACACATTAGAAATTATTCTTCAGCTGTCGGGCCTATGTAGTTTAGCACTCTTAAAATATAGTTGACATTAGGGCCACATTAAGACAATCCATGACTCTAAGCAGAAGCCATATGAGGTCCTTATGGCTCCATGGCCACTCTATGGTCACATCTGAGTTCAATGGTCCTGACCTTATTGGAATGTCTGTAGGCTACAGAGTTTAAATGAAATGGGGCAGTTCATACCTCTTGGAGCCATTGCTTCAGAATCTCCATAAACAGACAAAAAAACCAGGAGAACTTGTGGCACCTTAGAGACTAAAAAATTCATTAGAGCATAAGCTTTCATGGGCGGCAGCCCACTTCATCAGATGCAGAGAATGAATGTATAGTGAGAAGATATATATATATATATATATATATATATACAGATAAGTTGGAAGTTGCCATACAAACTGTGAGAGGCTAATTAGTTAAGATGAGCTAGTATCAGCAGGAGAAATAAAACTTTTGTAGTGATAATCAAGATGGCCCATTTAGACAGTTGACAAGAAGGTGTGAGGATACTTAACATGGGGAAATAGATTCAATATATGTAATGACCCAGCCACTCCCAGTCGCTATTCAAACCCAAGTTCATGGTATCTAGGTTGCATATTAATTGAAGCTCAGCAGTTTCTCGTTGAAGTCTGTTTTTGAAGCTTTTCTGTTGCAAAATTGCCACCCTTAAATCTTTTACTGAGTGGCTAGAGAGGCTGAAGTGTTCTCCTACTGTTTTTTGAATGTTATGATTCCTGATGTCAGATTTGTGTCCATTTATTCTTTTGGGTAGATACTGTCCAGTTTGGCCAATGTACATGGCAGAGGGGCATTGCTGGCACATGATGGCATACATCAATTATATTTGGGTCATGTTTTCCAGCTTGCTTTTTTTATTTCCTCCATCCACGAGAGAGAATTTTTTAAAAATTAAAGCTGCAATTCTGATCACATGTGACAGTAGAACTGGAGATGAAAGCATAGGTCTATAATGTCTGTCTCTGTCTTAATCCAGCCCTGGTGGAAGCCGAGTTTGGAATGCGGCTTGTGATCACAATTCAGTTTCTAGAGGAAAGAAAGAAATATCACAGAATAATTTGTCCCTCTATCATAATATATACAAAACTGGAATGGGAACTGAAAGCAATCAGTTGACTGTAATAACACTCGAACATGGGGGTGAGTGGAGAGGAAATTAAGCAATAAACCGAGGTGCAGAAGATGGTCAAATTGCATTTTATAATCAAGGCAAACAAAAGATCAAAAAGAAGAGAGAGATACTGCATAAACACCTCAGACACAACATGCATAGAATAAAGATCAATACATTTTACAATGGTCACTCAGGGTATAATTTATTAACCCAAAAACTGAACTGAATATTATCCAATGGAAGATTTTCAATAAGATTGAGCAGAAGCTGCACAGCAACAATCTTTTCTAAAATGTTTGCACCACAAAAAGGAAAATGAGAGATATTGAATAATGGGAAAATCTTTAGCTATTAAATTGGTGAGGAGAGCTTGAATTATAGGGTCATAACAGCAGTTTTGCATGCATGGAAATTATTTCAGGCTCTAAAGAGCAGATGATAATCTTTTACTCACTGTAATAATAAACCAAGAATATTACAAAAATATAGTAGTTTCTTGGGCACGTTCTACCAGCCTCTTGAAGAGCATCCATTGTTCTACTTATCTGGTTTTAATCCACAGTATGTGAACATAATAAACGGAAACTAGGCTTGTAAGGGGCACTGACCCAGTATAGGACTCCAATGGGATCTCTCCCAGTGCTGTCATTGGTCATTTAACTAAGTTATAAAGACTTGTTTCAGAGTGGTAGCATGTTAGTTGGTATCAGCAAAAATAATGAGGAGTCCTTGTGGCACCTTAGAGACTAACAAATTTATTTGGGCATAAGCTTTCATCTATTCCTTTTGTAAGAAATGTCATTTGTACTTGCTAATGTGATGCTAATAAAGCCTTGTTTTGACAAACAGTAGAATAGTCATACGGTTGGGACTTCTTTTTTCTCTCCTACTGATCTATCATCCATCACCTGGTCTCAGGGCATGAAAGGTGTGAGGATGTTAACTATTCTTCCCCACAGAGGTGAGAAGTCTGTGAAGATTGGCTGAGGAAATAGTGGGTTGTTAGGCAAAGATAGAGATGTCAACTTTCCATTTTTTAGGAGTGAGGTAAAGAGAGGTCAAGAGAACTTTTCAAGTTATCCTGTTTAATGCAAGGTCAGAGGTTTATAATGTTATCCTCATCCATGATTCAGTCATGGCCGAGACACCTAACTTAGTATGCTTCAGAGTAGCAGCCGTGTTAGTCTATATCCGCAAAAAGAAAAGGAGTAGTTGTGGCACCTTAGAGACTAACAAATTTATTTGAGCATAAGCTTTCGTGAGCGACAGCTCACTTCATTGGATGCACCGATGAAGTGAGCTGTAGCTCACGAGAACTTAATATGTGTTACCTGGCTGGGTAACAATATAAAACCATTATGAGTTCAGATATCTTCTGATGGGTGATCTGATAAAGTGCTGCAGCATTGTTGTTTGGATGTCACCTTAAATAAAGGAGGCCTCACACTAAAAACTTGAGTTGTTTGAGTGTGTGTGAGCACTGGGATGTGGTTATAAAACATAGTTTCCTTAGATGTAAAAATTACTGCTCAGTTCCTGGCTGAAGTGATCATGTTCTTGTCCACCTTGTCTTGTCTTGGTATTTTTGAGGCTGATCATCCCAGGCATTTTCTATGGCTATGCAAATGATGACTCTTCTAGATCAATTCTAAATCATGTATATCATATTATTAATTATTATTGTAATTATTTTAATGTATTTATTTTATGGTGGAAACACCTAGAGGTCTTCACCAGATATTTGTCCCATCATGCTAGACACTGTACAAACCTATAATGCCCCTTTCAGTGCTGTTTTAGTACCTAACTGATGTGCAGTCTTTGGACAGTTCCAAAGTTTCTGTCACCTGGGCCCATTTTGTGGTGCTGCTGGTAGGTGCCCGACTCCTCCTAGTGTGGAGCTATAGAATAAAGCTACTTGATGTTACCTCCAGAGAGACAAGGGGTTAACCACTTGAAGTCAGTGGCTACCACACTTGAACTCATAAGCAATTCAAATTCACACAAGCAAACAAATTAAAAACAACAACTGGAAACTTTATGCAGGGATTTGATTAAAGAGAGATACACAATGAGTAAAAATATTAAATTGTTAAAGTGATTAGAGATATGCTTTTTAATCACTTAAGGCTATGCCAGTAAGTACACTAGGTCATGTGACTGCACACTCCCCAATGCTCCTAATCAAAAGTTCCCCCCATCAGTTCCAGCTGTCCTCTATATCTCAGGTACCCAGGTGGTGCTCTTGAAGACACGTTGTAGGCCTGTAAGGAGATGCTGTTAGAAACACTGGGAATTGGCAGTGCATGTCTTGATGAACCGGGTAGATGAAATCTCTTTCACAGATGCTAATGATGCAAAATCAAACCCTAGCTACATATTTAACTATAATACAGGGCACTCACTCAGATTTCTTTTCTGGCTGATGCAGACAAGCAGGTTCTCCCTGGGAACTGCTGGAGCGGGACTAACCCACCTGTTCCCTTGTGGAATGGGGCTGACAGTCTTTAAAGCTTGGAACCCACAGGTTCAGTTTTAAGCTGGGCGGGTCTCTGGATCCAAAATCTCAGACTGGTGTGGGCTGACAGCAGGGCAGGCAGGCAGCAGGCGATGGTGGGAGAGACAGGCTGTCTCCTCCTGTTGATGACAGAAGGAACATATCATCCCCTCCTGAGGCTTTTCTGAAGACTGAGGTCACAAACAGGCCAACTGCTGGGCTGGGAAGTGCTGTGCAGGCTGGATGTAGGGAGACCTTCTTGCCCCTCCACTCCACAAATGGTCTCTGCCACATGCAGGGAAATCCAGACAATTAATAAAAACAACAGGAGTACTTGTGTCACCATAGAGACTAACAGATTTATTTGAGCATAAGCTTTCATGGGCTACAGGCATCTGATGAAGTGGGCTTACGCTCAAATAAATTTGTTAGTCTCTAAGGTGGCACAAGTACTCCTGTCCTTTTTGCAGATACAGACTAACACGGCTGCTACTCTGAAGGTGAATTAATAGCCTCTGTCCTGCTTTCCTGGACATCTGGGGCTCTGCACAGGGTCAGAGACTGCTTGAAGGCAGCCTGGCTGTCTCCTGCTCTCTGATTGGCTGCCAGGGACTGCTGCTGTCACCCTGCCTCCCACAAGGGTCATCTAGTCTAACCCCATGCCAAGATGCAGGATTTGTTGTGTATAAACCCTCCAAGACAGATGGCTATCCAACCGCTTTTTGAAAACCTTCAGTGAAGGAGCTTCCATGAATTCCCTAGGCAGTTTGTTCCACTGTCCTGCTGTTCTGACAGTTAAGAAGTTTTTCCTGAGATTTAATCTAAATATTCAATGCTCTAATTTGAACTCAACCCTATTGTTCTGCCCTCTTTGGCAAGAGAGAATAATTTTTCTCCGTCTTTTTTGTGGCAGCTTTTCAAGTATTTGAAGACTACTATTATGCATCCCCTTAATCACCTCTTGTCAAAACTTGGCTTGTGTCAAGGTTCCTTCCCCAATCTGAACTCTATGGTACAGATGTGGGGACCTGCATGAAAATCTCCTAAACTTACTTTTACCAGCTTAGGTTAAAACTTTCCCAAGGTACAAACTATTTTACCTGTTTCCCTTGGACTTTTGCTGCCACCACCAAATGTCTAACCAGTATATTATTAGGAAAGAGTCCGTTTGGAAACGTCTTTCCCCCCAAAAAATCCTCCCTGGTCTTACACCCCCTTTCCTGGGGAAGGTTTGATAAAAATCCTCACCAATTTGCATAGGTGACCACAGATCCAAACCCTTGGATCTTAAGAACAGTGAAAAAGCATTCAGTTTTTTAAAAGAAGAATTTTAATAGAAAAAAAATGTAAAAAGAATCACCTCTGTAAAATCAGGATGGTAAAAATCTTACAGGGTAATTAGATTCAAAACATAGAGAATCCCTCTAGGCAAAACCTTAAGTTACAAAAAGACACAAAAACAGGAATATCCATTCCATTCAGCACAGCTTATTCTCTCAGCCATTTAAAGAAATCAGAATCTAACGCATATCTAGCTAGATTACTTACTAAGTTTTCAGACTCCATTCCTGTTCTGTCCCAGGCAAAAGCATCACACAGACAGAGAGAAAGGCTTTTTTCCTCCCCCCAGCTTTTGAAAGTATCTTGTCTCCTCATTGGTCATTTTGGTCAGGTGCCAACGAGGTTATCCTAGTTTCTTAACCCTTTACAGGTGAAAGGGTTTTTCCTCTGGCCAGGAGGGATTTTAAAGGTGTTTACCCTTCCCTTTATATTTATGACATGCCCCCCAAATCACAGATTGGGTGAAACGCTGCCTGGGATTTCTTCCTGTAGCTCCCGGAAAAAACAGAGTTAATAAGACACATGCGCCTCTAAATATACTACCAAGTGTATAAAGACTAACAATATTTTCCACATTTCAAGGATGATTTTAACCAGTTGATTCTGGGAAACTTTCACGGGAGAGTGCATCAGCCACTTTTTTAGAAGCTCCTGAGATGAGTTGGATATCAAAATCAAAATCTTGGAGAGCTAAACTCCACCAAATAAGTTTTTTGTTATTTCCCGTGGCAGTATGAAGCCACTGTAGCGCAGCATGGTCGGTTTGCAGGTGGAAACGCCATCCCCAAACATATGGGCGTAGCTTTTCCAGAGCGTAGACAATGGCGTAACATTCTTTTTCACTGACTGACCAGTTGCTTGCCCTCTCAGACAGCTTCTTGTTGAGAAACACTACAGGGTGGAATTCTTGATCCGGTCCTTCCTGCATTAAAACTGCTCCTACACCACACTCAGATGCATCTGTGGTTACTAGGAATGGTTTGTCAAAGTCTGGGGCCCTTAGTACAGGGTCAGACATGAGTGTCGCTTTAAGCTAGTTAAAGACCTTCTGATACTCTTCGGTCCATTGAACGGCATTTAGCTGTTTCTTTTTGGTTAGGTCTGTCAGTGGGGCGGCGATTTGGCTGTATTGCGGTACAAATCATCTGTAATAACCGGCCAAGCCTAAGAAGGATTGAACCTGTTTCTTTGACTTGGGGACAGGCCACTTTTGGATAGCATCCACTTTGGCCTGTAGGGGGTTCATAGTTCCTTGACCCACCTGGTGTCCAAGGTAAGTCACTCTGTTTAGGCCTATTTGACACTTCTTAGCCTTAACAGTTAGTCCTGCCTCCCCTTATGGCCTCGAAGACTTTTTGTAGATGTTCCAGGTGTTCTGCCCAGGAATCCGAAAATATGGCCACATCGTCAAGGTAGGCGACTGCATATTCTCCTAATCCTGCTAGGAGACGATCTACAAGTCTTTGGAAGGTGGCAGATGCAGTCCGCAGCCCAAAAGGGAGTACATTAAATTCATACAGCCCGACAGGGGTGGTGAAGGCTGACCTTTCCTTGGCGGATTCATCTAGCAGTACCTGCCAGTACCCCTTGGTTAAATCCAAGGTAGAGATGAACTGGGCCCGTCCCAGTTTCTCTAAAAGTTCATCTGTGTGTGGCATTGGATCATTGTATGGGTGAGTTACAGCAGTTAGCTTACGGTAGGCCATGCAAAAACGTATCTCCCCATCTGGTTTGGGAACTAGAACCACTGGAGATGCCCATGCACTGCCAGAGGGGTGGATTACACCCATCTGTAACATATCCTGGATCTCCCGTTCTATAGCAGTTTTAGCTTGAGGAGACACCTGGTAAGGTTGGACTTTAATTGGGTGAGCATTACCTGTGTCAATGGAGTGGTATGCCCGTTCAGTCAGTTCTGGGGTGGCTGAGAACGTCGGCGTGTAGCTAGTGCACAGCTCCTGGATCTGCTGTCGCTGCATATGCCCAAGGGTCATGGAGAGGTTCACCTCTTCCACACCACCAGCACTTTTCCCTTCGTAGTAGACACCTTCAGGCCACTCAGCGTCGTCTCCTCCCTGGGCTGTAAACTGACAAACCTTTAATTGTCTGGAATAAAAGGGCTTTAGAGAATTAATATGGTATACCTTAGCCTTTCGGTTGGAGGTGGGGAAGGCTATGAGATAATTAACAGCTCCCAGGCGCTCCTGGACCATGAATGGCCCTTCCCACAACACTTCCATTTTATGGGCCTGGAGCGCCTTTAAGACCATGACTTGGTTTCTTACTTTGAAGGAATGCTCTCTGGCATGTTTATCATACCATGCTTTTTGCTCTTTTTGAGAATCCTGTAGGTTTTCTTTAGCAAGGGCTAGAGAGGTTCGGAGGGTGTTTTGTAGGTTGGTTACAAAGTCCAGAATGTTAGTTCCTGGAGAAGGTGTAAATCCCTCCCATTGCTGCTTCACCAACTGGAACGGCCCCTTAACCTCGCGGCCATATACAAGTTCAAATGGTGAAAACCTTAAACTAGGATGTGGTACAGCTCTGTAGGCAAAAAGCAACTGCTGCAACACTAGGTCCCAATCATTGGAGTGCTCATTTACGAATTTATGTATCATGGCCCCCAAAGTTCCTTTAAACTTCTCCACCATGCCATTTGTTTGATGGTGGTAAGGAGTGGCAACTACGTGTTTTACCCCATGAGCTTCCCAAAGGCTTTCCATAGTTCCTGCCAGGAAATTAGTTTCTGCATCTGTGAGGATGTCAGAGGGCCAACCTACCCTGGCAGAAATATCTGCTAGTGCCTGGTGCAAACTTTTAGCCCTGGTGTTGCTTAGAGCTACTGCTTCCGGCCATCGAGTGGAAAAATCCATGAAAGTCAGTATGTACTGCTTTCCTCTGGGTGTCTTTTTCGGAAAAGGACCCAGAATATCCACAGCTACTCGCTGAAATGGAACTTCAATGATGGGGAATGGCTGGAGAGGGGCTTTGACCTGGTCTTGGGGTTTTCCTACTTTTTGGCATACCTCACAGGACCGGACATAGGTAGAAACATCCTTGCCCATTCCCTCCCAGTGGAATGACCTCCCCAAACGATCTTTGGTCCTGTTCACCCAAGCATGGCCACTAGGATGATCGTGGGCTAAGCTCAAGAGCTTGACCCGGTACTTAGTTGGAACTACTAACTATCTCTGAGGATGCCAGTCTTCCTGGTGTCCACCAGAAAGAGTTTCCTTGTATAAAAGTCTTCTTTCTACAACAAACCTGGATCGATTAGAAGAGCTGAGAGGTGGTGGGTTGCTCCGTGCCGCCATCCAAGCTCTCTGGAGGCTTTCATCTGCTTCCTGTTCAGTCTGGAACTGTTCTCCTGATGCTGGAGACATCAGTTCCTCATTGGATTGTGGACCTATGCTTGGTCCCTCTGGAAGTGATGTAGAGGATGGGGCTGTTTCCGTTGACTGTGAACGGCTCTCCACTGGTGCACTATGTTGGGATTCAGGCTCCGGCTGAGCCTCTGGTGTAGGGTTATCGGCTGCTGCCGGTTCAGGTTTGGTGGGGCCCTCTGGTGTTGGGGTTGCAAGTACTGGATTCAGTGCTGGCAATGGGTCTGGTGCTAGTTGTTCCGCCAGTTCCGGTTCTGGCTCTGTCTGGGTCTCTGGGACTGGATCCACTACTGCTGTTGCAGACATTGTCCTGGTGTCTGGGTCCATCACCTCTGATTGGGTCCTGGTAGAAGTTTCCGGAACAGAGCTAAGCATGACGGCTTATTTAGCCTGGCTGCAGGTGACCATTCCCATCCTCTTGGCTCGCTTCACATGATTGGCCAAGTCTTCCCCCAACAGCATGGGGATGGGATAATCATCATAGACTGCAAAAGTCCACGTTCCTGAGCAGCCCTTGTACTGGACAGGCAACTTGGCTGTAGGCAAATTGAAAGAGTTGGACTTGAAGGGTTGAATCATCACTTGGATCTCTGGGTTGATTAAATTGGGGTCCACTAAGGAAGCATGGATAACTTGTGCTCCAGTGTCCCTCCACGCGGTGACCTTCTTCCCGCCCACACTCACAGTTTGCCTCTGCTCCAGGTGTATCTGGGGAGGTATCTGGGCCTGCGGACCTCTGGTGTGATTCCAGTGCAATGAACTGTAATCTGTTGGGGTTCTTGGGGCAGTTGACCTTTACGTGCCCCCGCTCGTTACATTTAAAACATCATCCAGCTGACGGGTCACTGGGGCGAAGGGGTTGCTGGAGTAAGAGAGAATAATGTTTCTCCGTCTTTTTTGTGGCAGCTTTTCAAGTATTTGAAGACTGCTATCATGCATCCCCTTAATCACCTCTTGTCAAAACTTGGCTTGTTGTATGCTATTTATTAAACTTTGGAAATATGATTTCTTGTGATTTTAATATGTACAATTCTTTGGGCATGCCAATCCCAATTCAAATGCAAGGTAATTTGAGGCATAAAATGGAAACACTGTAAAATTTCATTTAACTGGTCTCTAAAATTTCTGCATTATTTTTAGATAAAAATAAGACATAAACAGTAAATCCTGAGTTTTTTATTACCATGTAATTTAAATATTTCTGACACAGATGTTTGTATTTATAATTGAAAATTTAATTTGGCTTCAGATTTCCCAGCAGAGTATATACAATGCTCAGGCACTTGAAAGAAAGAGAAACTGATGCAAAGTGATTATAGAGAAGAAGCACAAGCAATTAAAGTATATGAAACTTTGTTTGAGATTCTTTTAGGCCTCTAATTGATTGTTGACTGTTATTTAGTATTAGTGCCACTCATTTATTAAAGAAAGTACTTCCTCTTTCATGTTAAATGAAGAGTCTACAAAGGTATAGCAAAAATAGTCGTTAACTATAGGAGGTTCACTTGTATTTACTGTGATTTTACTTTATTCAATTTAGCATCTTAATCCTATGAAAGGTTTTCTGATCAATTTCACATCCTTTCTGTAGCCCAGTTGTCTTTGGTTTGCAGTAGCATCAAAGCAGTTCTTTTTCTCAACTTCACTTCCAGCTAGGGGCCCAGTCCAACCTCCTTTAAAGTCAGTGGTAATCTTTCCATTGACATCTGTAGCATTAGTTCACACGCTAGAATTATCAACCAAGTTCTTCACTAATTTGTTTATCTGCATCTGATGTAGTAAACTGGGTATCTTTCCACTCTGACTAAATTATTATAAACCTATTAGAAGGATAGTCCAGTGGCTAGGATGCTCACCTGGGATTCAATTCCCAACTCTGCCACAGACTTCCTTTGTAACCTCAGGCAATTCACGTGGGCCTAGAGCTACAAAGGGATTTGGGCTGAGTGTTGCAGCTCCTAACTTTTGGGCACCTAGAAAAATAACAGGAACACCACTGCAATACACAAAGCCTGAGTTAGATGCTTGAGCTTCTATTCAATGAATGGAAAGAGATAGCTCACGAAAGCTTATGCTCAAATAAATTTGTTAGTCTCTAATGTGCCACAACTACTGCTTTTCTTTTTGCGGATACAGACTAACCCGGCTGCTACTCTGGCACCTCGAAATGTGATCCACAAAAGCCAGCGCAGGGAATCACCTAAACTAGCCAATGGGAGATGCCAACAAGATGGGTGTGTCTTAAGCCCCACCCTTCTCATGGAGATAGATGCCTAAATCTCGGCTGCAGGGAGATGCCTTTCTCTACTAGCAATCCATGAACCAGTGGAAAATATGTGCTCCTCCGCCTAACTTACAGGGCCTGATCCTGTAGGCATGCTAAGACGCTGCCTAACTCCACATAAAATAGCTGCGGGGGGAAGCGGGGAGAAGAGGAAGAACTCTCCTATAACCTTTAATTCAGTGATCAGGGTACTCACCTGGTCCAAGCCTCCTCTTCCCCTCTCACTACACCTGGATTTGAACAGGTATCCTCCACCTCTCGTGAGGATAACTCCTAGGCTATGAAGTGAGTTTCACTTTTTCTCTGACCTAACTGATATTTAAGTATTCAATTATTTAATTAAAGTGGAACAAACTCCAACAGGAGAGATTGAGGGAGACCCACATCAGAACTTCCCATAGCTCCTCCTCTGCCTCCTCCAGTTTTGTGCAGAATTGGGCAGCCTCTGAGCATGCATACTCGATCATACCAGGCCCCCCACGCAAGATAAGCAGAGTAACACCACTCTTGCTCTGGTTTGTGGATCATGCTGGGAGATAGGCACCTGGCCACCTAGAGTGTGACAACAGTGCACATGCTCAGAAGCAGGAACATAGACACCTAGGAAGCTTTTACTGAAAAAACTTTAGGTGTCAAGTGAGGTTAGGTAGTGGTGCCTAAAAACAGAACTTAGGTACCTAAGCCTCGGGTTTGGGCATCCAAGTGCCATTGTGGATGTGGCCCATAGACTCTCTCTGGCTTAATTCCCTGTATGAAAAATGGAGATAATACATCTCCACACTACAGGAAAATTGTAATGATAAATGCATTAAATATTGCCTGTCACTCAGATAACATGGTAATGTGGAGGACAATGGAAATAGGTTTAATCAATCTATGATTCCACTTCTGTTCCTGCTCAGTGGCTAGTCAGCTTTCACCTTCCTTCAGTGTCTATTAAGATAATATCATCGAAAGGAGAAGGGGATTTGTTTGCTTTTTTATTCTCACTGCCATTAGTTTCCCCTGTGATCCATGTGGTTTTATTTCAGGTCTCTGATTTATTCATTACCTAACTGCCACTAAACTTAATTAATATGAACTCACTTTCCTTCTCTTTCTGTATATTAAGCATTTCTAAAGCTCCCATCAATGTGTTATCATGGAGTAGATGTGAGAATGAGATGTATGTAAAATCTGTAGAGCTCCGCCGCTATTTAATTCAGTTGTTACTCTCTCTCTATCTTCATTATGTTTCTGTAAGAAATTATGTTGCTTTAAGTTTCAACCATTTCCTACTGAGAGAAGTCTTGTCAAAAAGCTCAATTGTTCTCTGAAAATATTGAATCTGGAGCTGTTCTATTGCAGGAAAGCATTTGACAATCAAGGAGACACCAATAAAAATGCCTTGTCCTTCCCTCTTGGTAAAGTTTCAACCTGAGCTCTGCAAGGTACGGTGTTCTTGTTGAACATGTTGTCTTAGTGGGTTGTGGACTGAGAGGTGATCTTTGAGGTAGGTAGGCCTCTAACCAGTTCAGGACTTTAAACGTTAGGATCATGACCAAGAAGCAACTCTGCAACCAAATAAAGTCCATGAACTATGTGAAGAATTAATGTGAAGTACTCTCATCAGTCTTCCTTGCTTAAAAAGAGTAGATTTTTGCATATAGCATGAGTGGCAGTTCCCATATGGCCTTCAGCTTCAGTCAGAATGTGTTGCAGTGATGCAACTTTGAGGTTATGAAGGTGTGAATCATAGCAGCTAAGTTTTCATTGCAGAGGAATGGATGGAATCTCCAGGCTAGCCAAAAAGGGAAGAGGGACATTTTCAATACTATTATTATCTCTGAACCTAAGTGTAGCCTGATACCAAGATTGTTTACCTCCTTGATTGCCTGAGGGTGAATATTCTCAATAGAAGGTAAGGGATTTCAAGCAGGTGCTCCCTTTATAACAGGCACTCAGAAGATTTGTCATTATTAATACTTTTTCATTTATATGAATACTTGTGGCACCTTAGAGACTAACAAATTTATTAGAGCATAAGCCTTCGTGAGCTACAGCTCACTTCATCAGATGCATACAGTGGAAAATACAGTGGGGAGATTTTATATACACAGAGAACATGAAACAATGGGTGTTACCATACAGACTGTAACAAGAGTAATCAGGAAAGGTGAGCTATTACCAGCAGGAGAGTGGGGGTGTGTGTGGGGGACCTTTTGTAGTGATAATCAAGATGGGACATTTCCAGCAGTTTACAAGAACAGTAGGAGGGGAAATAAACAAGGGGAAATAGTTTTACTTTGTGTAATGACACATCCACTCCCAGTCTTTATTCAAACCTAAGTTAATTGTATCCAGTTTGCAAATTAATTCCAATTCAGCAGTCTCTCCATGGAGTCTGTTTTTGAAATTTTTTTGTTGAAGAATTGCCACTTTACATTCAAAAACCAGCCGGAGAACACTTCAATCTCTTTGGTCACTCGATTACAGACCTAAAAGTGGCAATTCTTCAACAAAAAACCTTCAAGGAACTGCTGAATTGGAATTAATTTGCAAATGGGAGAGACTGCTGAATTGGAATTAATTTGCAAATGGGATACAATTAACTTAGGCTTGAATAGAGACTGGGAGTGGATGGGTCATTACACAAAATGTAATGAAACAATGGGTGTTACCATACATACTGTAAAGAGAGTGATCACTTAAGGTAACCCTATACTGGAAACCTACTGACTGCTATACTTACCTACATGCCTCCAGCTTTCATGCAGACCACACCACATTATCCATTGTCTACAGCCAAGCTCTACGATACAACCGCATTTGCTCCAACCCCTCAGACAGAGACAAACACCTACAAGATCTCTATCAAGCATTCTTACAACTACAATACCCACCTGCTGAATTGAAGAAACAGATTGACAGAGCCAGAAGAGTACCCAGAAGTCACCTACTACAGGACAGGCCCAACAAAGAAAATAATAGAACGCCACTAGCCATCACCTTCAGCCCTGATGACCCATCACTCTCACAGACAGTTTTACAGACAGCCCCCCAACCTGAAGCAAATACTCACCAGCAACCACACACCACACAACAGAACCACTAATCCAGGAACCTATTCTTGCAACAAAGCGCGTTGCCAACTATGTCCACATATGTATTCAGGGGAATCATCATAGGGCCTAATCACATCAGCCACAATATCAGAGGCTCATTCACCTGCACATCTACCAATGTGATATATGCCATCATGTGCCAGCAATGTCCCTCTGCCATGTACATTGGCCAAACTGGACAGTCTCTACGTAAAAGAATAAATGGACACAAATCAGAAGTCAGAATTATAACATTCAAAAACCAGTTGGAGAACACTTCAATCTCTCTGGTCACTCGATTACAGACCTAAAAGTGGCAATACTTCAACAAAAAACCTTCAAAAACAGACTTCAACGAGAGACTGCTGAATTGGAATTAATTTGCAAACTGAATACAATTAACTTAGGCTTGAATAGAGACTGGGAGTGGATGGGTCATTACACAAAGTAAAACTATTTCCCCATGTTTATCCCCCCACCCACCCACCCACTGTTCCTCAAATGTTCTTGTCAACTGCTGGAAATGGCCCACATTGATTATAATTACAAAACACTCCCCCCACCCCCCACTCTCCTGCTGGTAATAGCTCACCTTAAGTGATCACGCTCTTTACAGTGTGTATGGTAACAACCACTGTTTCATGTTCTCTGTGTATATAAATCTCTCCAATGTATTTTCCACTGAATGTATCCGATGAAGTGAGCTGTAGCTCACGAACGCTTATGCTCTCTTTGCGAATACAGACTAACACGGCTGCTACTTTGAAACCTGTCATTTATATGAATTTTTTAATTCAGATTTTGAATGTTGTGATGTCTGAAAGCTTACAGAGATCATGGTGATATCAGTACTATAACCACCTGAATGGAAGGGAATAGAGGTTCTACCCAGTATCTTCTAAAACATCAAGAGTGCAGTGAAGAATATAGCATGAGAAAACAGTGTCCCTGAATAATTTACAGCATTGCAGATCATAAAACCTTAGTGGCTTGGCCCAGCTCATGGTGTCTGGCAGGGGGAAAGCTCTCTTGAGTAAGCTCATAGAAGGGACAGAAGTGAGGATACTTTGAAACTGAAAGGGCTTTCAAAGTATTCCTGTGAGAAAGACTTCTCCCTAGAAAAGAAAGGTGGAAGGAGACACAAACAGTAAGGATCCTCTTGCTCAGCCAATAGGAATGAAAAACATTCATCCATCCCTTAGGAAGTAAAACAAATGAGAGAGCTATTGGAGGTATAATACCAGAAAAAAATTCTCCCTGCATCATATAAATTTGAACGTCAATATTTCTCAATTACAGGCATGCCATTCTCTCTCAATTTCTTGTAATAAACCCATGGACAGATATTGATTTGACAAGACAAGGGATGTTTAGAAACAGAAATACTTCTGCAAGGTTTATTTACCAAAGTATTTAGACTTTGTATGATGGAGCTAATGAATCAGAAAGAACATATATATTATCTGCCTTTCAGATTGGTTATAACTTCTTGGAAGGAAAAATGTTTGTTTTTACTTTGACACCTATTACAATATGGAAGGACTTGAAATGTAGGAGAAATTCCGTCTCTTGTGTTCCAGGGACAATATTTTAGAAATCTAGATGGCAACTGCCGGGCATGCAGCTAAACGGGAAAATAAAAGGCAATCCACTCACACATTGGATTGCATTTTCTACCAAGACTTTGATCTCTAAACCAGAGATGATGTGGCAAGTGTGTTAATGATGCCAACCCTTTTAATGAGTTTCAATCTGATTTTCAGCAAGCTCGCATCTCTGATTCTCTTGCATCCATTAATCAAGGCTACACTTTTTGGTATGTATCTTAGCTAATTGAGTTAGAATTCTTATACATTTAATGAAATTTTTGCAGCTGAGTATTTACTACAGAATTCTGAGTTAGAATTCTGATTTAGGGAGTAAGTGTGTGTGTGTATGTATGTGTACATGACTAAACATATTTTTATGGGGGCAATCAAGTTTTTTCTAGAAAAACTCACTATCATTCTATGAGATCCAAAAGAGAAAATGAACATTTTGAATACTGTAAAGAACCTTTATGGATAATTAAATGCTACTTTATCAATAATAAACTCTACCTAGAAAGAAGGGTTTATTCCCGTGAAGCCTGGTTGCTGTCAATGACTTAATCAAACCAATTAAGCCTTTTTAGAAATCCCACTGATCTAATGCAACAGAGAGAAAACGTCCTCTTCTTTTTGTCAGAGGTTACTTGGTGAAGCCAGAGCGAAGTCAAGAAATTAAAGGTGCATTCACCTCACCAATCTGTATTTGGTAAAGCTATATCTGAAATCATATATTATAATAATGCTATTTTTCCATAACTTTAGATACTTATAGGTGCCATACTGCAGTGCTATGGCAAACTATTCTATATATGCCCAGCTTTCTTCATTCACTGAGAACTCTGAGAAATGCTCCTTAGACATTTGTAGGGGAAAAAAAATTAATTATTTTTTTGTTACTGTATTTGAAAAATTCTATGTGTTCATGTAAGCAAAGAGAATCATAATGCACATGTACAATGGGACAAAGTTACTGATCTGTATGCATATTTAGCTTCAACAACTCCTGATTTTTGAGTGCCCAATAAATGTTCTCTAAATGATGGGGGTAGTTTCTAATTTTTTGAAAAAGAAATTTTCTATTTTCTTAAAACAAAACCCACATAACTCTAATTTAAAATGGCTAGACATGTAATCTCTTGGGGATTAACTATTCATTTTAAGCCCTCCCAGCTTTCCTATCCAGTCTCTTATTGACAGCCTCCATATAGAGCCAATGGTGTCCATTTACAGTTCTATTTGAAATAGTGACTTCAGGTCCATAATTATTCCCAAGCCTTCTGACTGAGGCAACAAGAGTTCTTCAGAAAATGGCTAATGGAATCTAGGAGACATCACCCGAGGCAGTTTAACCCAGGGAAAAACCAGTGACTATGTTTCACATAAACTTGCAAACATTGGCTTTTATATCACACTTATTACAGTTTGCCTGATGTATATGTGATAGAGGCTCAGATATTATCCCTGTTATAGAAGGATGCTGTATAAAAATGACTAGTTGTACTAATACAGTCACCAATGTTACAATAAATGTTGTACAAAGCATGTCATGTAAGGTATCAATAGAAAAGTTATGATTTCCTAAGTATGATAATCTTATTTCTATGTATGTATCATTTTTGTATCTGGAGTTATGAATATTGGCTATGGTATCTGTATCACAAACGTGTTCTTTTCCTGGGTGATACCTCTTAGATCAGCAGTTCTCAACCCATGGCCTTTGGGCTGCATGAGTCCCAATTACCACACAGCTGTGGCCCAGCTGTATGCTAAAGGTCACTGGGCTGTGCAGTGGAGTCTGAGTTCCAGGCTGCCTGGCTGCTCAGTGTGGTGGGGTCCGGGCTGCCCAACGTGGCATGCTGGGGTCGGGGCTGCTGCCTAGCCCGACAGGGTATGGGGTATGGGGCTGCCGCCCAGCCCCAAAGGGTCCAGGGCTGCCATCCACCCCCACAGAGTCCAGGGCTGCCAACCAGCCCTGCAAGGTCTGGAGTCTGGGGCTGCCACCCAGTCCCACAGGCTCCACGGTCTGCGTCAGGGCTGCTGGCTGGCCCCACAGGGTCGGGATCTGGGCTGCTGCCTGACTGCCCTACCACCCAGCCCCATGCAGCTGGGTACAGGGTCGTGGCTGCTGCCCAGCCCCACACAATAAGGTCCAGGGTCCCTGCCACCGGCCCCTCTGCCCAAGTCTTCACTCCTGGCCCACATTGATAAATAGATTGAAAACCACTGCCTTTACATCAGGACTAGACAGTTATGTGTTTATGGCCCATTAAGGACAATCCACTCTCACAATAGGCCATTGAAGATACTTATCCTGCCCAGTAGGCCTTTCCTGTGAATGCCTCAGACAGCATGGGGGCTATGGCCACCCCTGTGATTCAGCAAACAGTGCAAGAACATAAGATGAGGACGTGTGACCTAAGACTCCACTTTTACTAGTAACTTTCCATGCTCATGTGACCCCTGGACTCCATATTGGGCCAGTAACTTTCCACGCACCTGAGCTGGGCTATAAATTGCATGCTGTGACATCACTGCTTTGCCTCATTCCTACTCCAGTTCTTTGGACTGTAGATTTACAACTAAAAGGAGTATTTTGAACTATGGACTGAGGACCTTCCAATCTTTTGGAAGTTACAAGAGAGACTTCTGCAAGCCAGCAGTCTATTCCATCCCTGCTATGATCCTGATCTATGAGATCTGGAAATCATTTGTATGTATATGATTCTTTAACCATTCAATAACTCTCTTCTTTTCTTTTTATTAATAAATTCTTTAGTTAGTTTACTAAGGATTGGCTGACAGTGTGATATCTGGGTAAGATCTGAGAGATATATTTACCGGGGGGTAAGTGTCTGTTCCTTTGGGATTAGTAGACCCTCATATATGGTGAATTGGGTTTTCACTAACCTCTCACTGTATTAGACCTGTTTGTCTGGATGGGAGCTGAGGGCTGGAATGCCTAAAGGGGACTGTGGCAGGGCAGGGGTAAAACCCCCTTTAAAGCCCTGCCAAAATGCTGGCTGCAGACGGCTCTCTGGTCAAAAGGCCAGGTAGAGAGACATGGGTATGCAGCAGCAAGCCCAGCTGTAAACCCTAATGAGGGCTAGCTCAGACCAACAAGCTGGGCCAAGTGGGAACAGCTGGGCTAAAGACTTGGAGGGCTATAAAAGCCCTGGGAAAACCTTAGTGAGGGGGTGGCCTGGATGAAGAAAGGAGGGCTGTTTCTCTGTCTCTTTACCTACTGGAAGGAGCCTCAAGGGATAGAAGGCCCTGCGGAGGGTCTGTGGTGTGATTGTTGTTGGGGGAATTGGGACTGCACAAGAACACTGTAAATAAAGACACAAAGATGAAACCACTGAAGAAGGTGTTGGGACTCTTTGTTATACCAGCCTAGACACAGGGTGCACGCACAAAAGTGGGAGTGCTGGCATGGACCCTGGGACAGGGACTATGTTTGGCTTCTTGTTAACCAGTGTGGCACTACAGAAGCTCTTTTGATACTGGTTTGGTGAATCTACTTATAGAATGAACCCCCAATTTTGAGGAATTGCCTGCCATGTCTCTTGCAGTCTGCTTTGCGTCTGTCATTGGCAGTGTAGTCCATCCCAGGACACAGATGCTATTGGTATATTTTGTAGATATCTTGACTAAAAATAGTATATTTTTATTAAGTGTATACTTTCTGTAAGAGGGTGGCCACTGAACCAATTTTAAAGTCAATGCAGCTGTTTCTTAAAGTTACAGTTAGTAGCAGGATTAATATCAGTCAGCCTATTAATAGTATTAAGTCTCTTGGTATCCTACCTCTGTTCCCACTCTAAATATATTCTGTAGGGGTTTTTTGGCTTGTTTTTGTTTTGAAACTTTCTTTGGGTTCATTTGATTTTTCAGTTCTTGACTACCATGAGCTCACATGTCCCATTGCACTGTATCAGCACCCCTGGAAGCATGAGTGACAAGACAAAATAGCAATTGGAGGTGTTAATTTAGCACTGCAGGAAAGAGGAAGATTGACAGCAGTGTTAAGACAGACCAAAGAAGGCCTTAAAAATCTATAAATATTATTTTTAGAGTGTAGGTGATAACTGATGAAAGGGAAATGGAGGTAAAAAAGGAGTAGAGAAATATTGTAATTATGGATAGGGGTGACACATGGGGACGAGCATGTGGGGTGACGTGTGTGTCTCTTCTCTCTTCCCCCCACCCCCCAATGTTTGTCTTCCATTTATCACAGAGGTTTTCAAACTGTGGGGCATGCTCCCCCCCCCCCCCCCAGGGGCACATCCAACAGTTTGAAAATCATTGCCTCCTTCCAGGAGCTGGGGGATCTGAAGCAGGTGGGAGCCACCTGACCCACTCAGTCCCCTGGGTCTCCGTACTGTGGGAATCAGGGTGCTGGCAGGCTGTCTGTCAGCCCTCGCTGCCCTGCTCCCCAAGCCACACTGTCTTTGTATGGCCAGGTACTCCTCAGGCAGCTCCAAGCTGCACCCTGATGCACACTTGCCTCTCCCCAGAAGGAGTCACACTTGCCTTTCCCCCTGATGCCTCCAGGAGCCAGCCACTGCCGGGGGCACGCACTCACCACTGCCCTGGCACTCCTGGCTCTGCTGCTGCTCCTCAGCCTAAGGGAGACATGTGGGGCAATCATGTGCCCCCGCCTCCCCAAACATTAAAATTGTGCCCCCTCCCCACCATCAAGAGTTGTGTTGTCTCTGATATGGATGACCTAACATTAGCCCCGTCCCCAAAAAGCTCAGTGGCTAGCTGTTTTATATATAAAATTGAGGAGTAGCATGGGATGGCTGCTACAACTAATAATGATCTGATTCAAGGCCTCAGACACTAAGAGGGGAAAAGCAAGTCTTTGAAATAAAGCAAAGTTACTAAAATACTCTATAGGATGTTCCTAGCAGGAGAAAGGGACTAAAACATTGTTTTATTTATGCTTTAAAATATCACAGCCTTGAATTTCCCATTTGGTGAATGTAGCTTAGTAATCCCTTGATAAAAACAGAAAACAGTCGGTATGGTATATTACCGGAGATTCCGTTGACAATATGCTACAGCTGGGTGAATAACTGATTTTTTGATTTGCCGACAATTCAAAAAAATATGGAAAATAAAATTGTTTCAGGTCAAACAAAACTTTTAATTTAGTCTGTGACCTTTTCCTTTCTTTTTTAATAAAATTAAATAACATTTCTAAACAAAGCTATTTCACATCAAAACATTTTAAAATGTCAAAATAAAATGTTTAGATTTTTTTTTTTACCAAAATAATTTGGCAAAACCAATACACATTTCTGAGTTGTTTCAGTAAACCAAAATCTTCATTTTTTGGCAGAAAAATAATTTGACTGAATAACTTCACCTCGCTCCATGATGTACCCTATTGGGCTTGTTCTTGAAAATAATGTTGGGGCCATTGCAGGATTTCTGACACTCCACTACAATATCTTTCCTTGTGCTATCTATCATTCAAATATGGGTATGAGTAAATATATGGAATGAGGGCTGAGAGGTGGCAAAAGACTCAGTAAATACTATATCACTTCCATGTGCTTTCACTGCTACCCCTACCTTTAAAGTCAATGGATGTTGTTTTTGCTCAACACCTCTGAAAATCAAACCACTTTTATTTTTGTGCCTGAATCCAAACCAAGCTTTAATAATTAGGTCTGTATACTCTGGATTATCACTGGATTAATGGCTGAAAGTTCTGAACTAGTTTAGGAGATTTACATACATCTTCCATTAGCTTCAATAAAAGATCTGTGTGTGAATACCCTGGCTGGTTTTGAAAATTTCAACCAATATTACATTGTTGTGTAGTATTACAGTGCAAGACTTTAGTTAAAAAGCAATGTGCTGCAGTATTACAGAGATGAGTATTAGGTCTGGCTGTGTCAAAAATCTTTTTTAATAAACCGGAAGAAATGGAAAAAGGCACACAGATTACATTCACAGACCATAATAAATTGGAACATACTGGAAAACAGTGAGGAATGGTCAAACTAACACTACCAAGTGACCTGTGGAGATTAGCATGTATGCAAGAGATAATGAAATGAAATTTAACCTTGAATATATAAGATAATAAATGTAGAGAAAAATAATGCAAAACACAGATAACAAAGGGAAGGAGATATTTGCAATGCAACAGAGTCTAGAGAATTATCTAGGGTTGATAGTGGACACTACAGAATCCTACATATTAATATACTTGTAATAGAGTTTATACTATCAGCAGAAAAAGTTTTTGAAATTTGTGGTTGCATATGAGGAATCACATAACAGATGAGGAAGAGAATATAACCTTTTTATGACCTCAGATGTACATTATCTGGGCATCTCTATACAAGAAACATTACAATAAATTTGATATAATCCAGAGGACAGCAATAAAAATAACTAGGAGGGCTGAAATGAGAAAAGGTCTATGCCACAGGCCTAAAGAACTAGCCTAAAACAGGCACGTGATATTTCACTATGTTATTCTCCATAACACAATGTTTTGGTCAAATCAATTTGTATTACATAATTAAATGTTCTAGACTACAAACTATATTCCTGGGATCTAGGTCTTGGTAGATTGCTGAAGTCACACTATAAGCATAAAGACAATCCTTATTTTCTGTAGTGTACCTTTGTCATATGTTGTTCAAATCCTATTTAGGGTGACTAAATAGAAAGCGTGAAAAATCTGGACACTTTTTTTTTCCCAGGGAGGTGGGGCATAGTTGCTTATATAAGACAAAACCCCTAATATTGGGACAGTTCTGATAATATCTGGATGTCTGCTCACCCTAATCCTACTCTACTAACAAACATTTGATATACCAAACCTTTTGTCTACTGTCAGATTCCTTCCTATCTATCTGTGTGTGTGTGTGTGTGTGTGTGTGTGTGTGTGTGTGTGTGTATATATATATATACCAAGAGAATGTTTCTTTTCTGACTAAACAAAAAAAAGTGGGGGGAACTAGATATGTAAGTTCCTTTTCAGCCTTCTTATTTTGTTGCATACTTATTTCTTGTGTTAAATTTTCCATTGAAAGTATTTCACAAATTGTCTACAATGGAAATGGAGGGAGATATCTTTCTTCTTTCCACAGGCTATATAAGTGAATTCTTCAAATTATGAGCAATGATAAATTTATCCCTTGTGCTTCTCAAAACCTGAATTGTTGAATGGCATATCTAGTAAGTTTACCAGAGAGTCTTTATGCAAAGTGCAACATTTTATTTTTGCCGTCAGCTCATAAATGTGTATTATTCATATTTATTTTTATGTAATAGTGTCTAAAGGCCTCAGCCAGATCAAAGCCGCATTGTTATAGACACTGTACAGACATATAGCAAGACAGATTACCTCAGAAGACCTTGGTTGAAAAGATCCTGGGCACTCCAACCTGATGTATGAAATCTCTTCTTCTCTCCATGTCCCTCTAAGAATGGCCATAAGGGGTGAAATTCACCCCCGAGTAGAAGGCCAGAACAATTACTATGTTCCAATTAAGCTGCATTTAAATCTTCAAAATAGGAAAACATGGAATTTAATTATGGATAGACTTTAGGCTAGTGGGGGTGCATTTAATTTGTTTCTAGAATTTTCTTGATATAACAATGGCAAAGAGTCCTGTGGCACCTTATAGACTAACAGACTTATTGGAGCATAAGCTTTCGTGGGTGAATACCCACTTCATTGGATGCATGTAGTGGAAATTTCCAGAGACAGGTATAAATATGCAAGGAAGAATCAGGCTAGGGATAACTAGGTTAGTTCAGTCAGGGAGGATGAGGCCCTCTTCTAGCAGTTGAGGTGTGCACACCAAGGGAGGAGAAACTGCTTTTGTAGTTGGCTAGCCATTCACAGTCTTTGTTTAATCCTGAGCTGATGGTGTCAAATTTGCAAATGAACTGAAGCTCAGCAGTTTCTCTTTGAAGTGTAGTCCTGAAGTTTTTTTGCTGCAGGATGGCTACCTTTAAATCTGCTATTGTGTGTCCAGGGAGATTGAAGTGTTCTTCTATAGGTTTTTGTATATTGCCATTCATCCTTTTATGTAGGGACTGTCCAGTTTGGCCAATGTACATAGCAGAGGGGCATTGCTATCACATGATGGTCTATATTACATTGGTAGACGTGCAGGTGAATGAACCGGTGATGGTGTGGCTGGTCTGGTTAGGTCCTGTGATGGTGTCGCTGGTGTAGATATGTGGGCAGAGTTGGCATCGAGGTTTGTTGCATGGATTGGTTCCTGAGTTAGAGTTACTATGGTGCGGTGTGTAGTTGCTGGTGAGAATATGCTTCAGGTTGTCTGTGGGCGAGGACTGGCCTGCCTCCCAAGGCCTGTGAAAGTGAGGGATCATTTTCCAGGATGGGTTGTAGATCACTGATGATGCGTTGGAGTGATTTTTATCTGAGGACTGTATGTGATGGCCAGTGGAGTTCTGTTGATTTCTTTCTTCGGCTTGTCTTGCAGCAGGAGGCTTCTGGGTACACATCTGGCTCTGTTATTTCCTCATGTGGATATCATAGTTTTGAGAATGCTTGGTGAAGATCTTGTAGGTGTTGGTCTCTGTCTGAGGGGTTGGAGCAAATGCTCCAGACAGACCTACAAGATCTTCACCAAGCATTCTCAAAACTAGAGTCTTCAGATAAAACCTCTCCACAGACAACCCACCAATTTATTTCCCAATTTAGCTGTTGCTAATGGTTAACGATTTTCTATTTATCTATATGATGCATAGGCCTACTAATATTTACCTCGCTCCTAAAAATAACACATGGCTTGTCTTTTTGCATGACTCCAAAATGTTATTGAGAATGATGATTGGGAGGGTTGGAGATCTGAATCTGGGTATACCATTAATCTTAAACACTTCAATTCTACAAGTGTAGTGGGCAAATTTTCCAAGTTTTTTAAAGTTAAGAATCAAAAGCTTTCCCAGTTTACTTGTAATCTATACCCTCATGCATTTTAAGGATTGTTGATTTGTCTGAATTTATTACTTATTTCAGTTTAACTCCTGTAGGTAAATTTATATCCAGCACTTCAGAGTTAGAGGGAGCTAGCTTTTAGCTCAGGGGTGACCAACCTGAGCCTGAGAAGGAGCCAAAATTTATCAATGTACATTGCCAAAGAGTCATAGTAATACATGAGCAGCCCCCCATCAGCTCCCTGCCCCCGCAGCTCCCAGTACCTCCCATCCACTGGCAGCCTGGCTGATCAGCACCTCACCCTCCCCATCAGCTGTTTCGTGCCGTGCAGGAGTCTGGGGCGGGGAAGGAGCAAGGGCATGGCAGGCTCAGGGGAGGGGGCGGGAAGGAGTGGAGTGGGGACAGGGCCTGTGGCAGAGCCATGGGTTGAGCAGTGAGCACCCCCCAGCACACTGGAAATTGGTGCCTGTACCTCTAGCCCCGGAGTCGGTGCCTATGCAAGGAGCCACATGTGGCTCCGGAGCCACAGGTTGGCCACCCCTGTTGCAGCCAGTCATAGCCCTGAACCTACGTTTCATTATTTTTTTATCTTATGATTTTGAGAGAGACAAAAATCACCTCATCTGCATAGAGTGTTATTTTATGTTGAATAGCTGCTATCTTGCATTCCTGTCATATTGTTGTCTTAGACTGTGTGGACATAGCCTCATAACCAGAGCAAATAACACAGGCAAAAAAGGGCAGCCTTGTGTAGCTCCCTTGTACAGATTAAATGCATTAGTAATGTGACCATTAACTCATTAAAAAAAAAAAGAGTACTTTTGGCACCTTAGAGACTAACCAATTTATTTGAGCATAAGCTTTTGTGAGCTACAGCTCACTTCATCGGATGCATACGATGCATGCTCAAATAAATTGATTAGTCTCTAAGGTGCCACAAGTCCTCCTTTTCTTTTTGCGAATATAGACTAACACGGCTGCTACTCTGAAACCTGTCATTAACTCATTAATACTGCAACTGGTTGGACATACAAAGATTTTTGGATGAAACCCATCCATGTTGAGACAGCCAGCATAATGACAATGAGCCACTTACATCTCATGTAACTCCCTTGAGTATTTAAGTGAGATGCAAGTGGTACACAGCTTGTGCTGCCCCTTTGCACAAGGATGAAGCCACACACTATCCATTTCAGAAAACTAAGGCCCATCCAAGTTTCTGATAAAATAACCAGCAGGAACTTCCTTTCCACACAGTCAAATGCTTTCTCTGCATTGGGCTAAAATCTATTAGGTTAAAATAGGTTAAAATCTATTCCTTCATGGGCTTGACTAAAGCACTCCAAGACCCTAAAATAAGTTATCTGACTGCTACTTGCCCTGAGTGAACCTGTTTGATCATTATGGATTAGGAGGGCAGAATCTTAGTTAATCTGTTGGCTAGTACTTTAGTGAATATTTTAGCATATTTATTTAATAAGGATGTAGAATATGAGGCACGCAGTGAGCTCATTTCCTGTTTTAATGAATTTCAATATTTGCTACCTTCATTGACTCTTCAAGCCCCTCTCAATAAAGTGCAACATTAAATAAAGCTGCCAGTCGCCCAGTTAATCCATTCTGATTAAAAATTTATTTATCCCCTTCCAGGCCCAGAGTCTTATCAGATTTCATCCCAGAAACAGCTGCCAATACTGTACCTCTTCTGATATATTTTCTTCTAGCTTTTTGTTATTGGGACTTGGACTCGGCGCTCATAAAGTAGCATGAGAAGGAGTAAGTACACTGTTCACAGCATTGTGTGAGCTACTTAGACAATAGATCAAAGCATGGAGGAGTAACTGGGACCATTTCGCAATGACTCCTCCCAGTTTATTCCACCCCTTCCCCAAACCAGGTAGATAAAGGCCCTGAACATGAAAAGATTTATGCATTTGAATAACTTTACACACATCAGCTGAATGGGGCCAATCACATGTGCAAAATTCAGCACAGGATCAGGGCCTGAGAGTGCAATACTTAGAGTTCATACATTCTATTTCCTTTCCTTTCATTTAAGCATATGACCTTAATTTTGCTTCCTTTGAACTTTTTGATGAATAACTATGAAATGGTATGTCTATTTCATAAGAATACTTTAATTAATTATTTTTCTTATCAATGCCTATCTCAAATTGTAGGTTACTTGGCAACTTAAAAATAATATTTAATGAACAAAAAACCTATGAAAAACTTATTGAAAAACATAAACTATCCATATATATAATAAATTTAAATTAACCCCCTATTAATTAAACCTTCCAACATAATCACAACATATCTCACTCTGTTAGAGGATTATATTAGATTTAATAAAAAAAAAAAAAAAAAAAACTTTCCTGGGTAATAACTGCAGATTTAGACCCAGACCTCTCCAATTTAGCAGTTCACTTTTAGGGCTGGATCCACAATTCATTGAAATCAATGGGGTTATTTCTATTGAGTTTGCTATACTTTGGACCTGGCTCATAGTGGGAGCCAGATCAGCACAGTTGATCCCTTGGGATGGTTTGGCTCCAAGGCAGGATAAATACCCTAAAATTTCTTCAGTGACTCATCTGTATTTTAATGGAATTTTCAAAAGAGCCAAGTGGATTTAGGTGTTCAAATCCTGTTGAAATTAAACAGGATTTGGACACCCAGCTCATTTAGGCTCTTTGAAACCCCAAGCATTAATTCTTTGCAATCTGTGCTTGTATAACTGAAAAGTGAATATCTAGCACAATACATGGATGTATACTATATCCATAACAAAAGCTGGGCAATTTTTTTAATGCAAAATTTTTTTTGGCTGAAAAATTCAGATTCAGGGCAATCGAAACTGTCTACTAATTTGAGTCAATTTCAACAAATAGGTTTGTTTAAAAAAAATTAAAAATCAAAAGTCTAAATTTCATTTCAGCATTTCCAAAACACAAAAGCTTTTATTTTTTTTTTGTTTCAGAAAGATATTTTGTTTAGGAATTTCCCAAACTTGCATTGGAAAAAATAAACCTTAAACAAAAAAATCCAAAAATGAAACATCAATTTTTTTTTCCAGTGCAATGACTGTACGCAACGTATGTCTTATGTCCAACTCCCTTGAGGGTTTAAGCGAGACACAAGTGGTAAAGAGCTTGTGCTGCCCCTCCGCACAGGGATGAATTTCATACACTATTCACCCTACTCAACACATGATCATGGTATTTGAATATGACTTTTTGGTCAGAAGTGAGGAAATAATTTTATATCTGATGTTTATAAATGTATGCTTTTAAGAGAATATTCATAATTAATGATTTTATATTATCTTATATTACCTTAAGTTATCTTTAATGTTTAGATTTAACCTTCATTGCTATGTAGATTTTGTAATGGTATGGCATTTAGCAATCTTAATTTTAAATTAATAAAGTGGTATTTTTTTTTGTTTGGGAATATTAATAGGAAAAATAGGTGGCTCTTCCCAGCCACCACTTGGCCATCCTTCTTTTCAGTGGTAGATTGCTCTGTTATTACCAACATTTTCTGATATAACCTCTGTCAAACTATTTATTTTCCATTTTCAAATACCCAAAGGTATGCAAGACTTACATTATTGCAATATATTTGCATTTCATTCTGTTAATGTAAATAAAATTTTAAAACATTTTCTTTCAAAATGATCCATCAGTGAAAGACATGCTGATTTAATTTCCACAGCGTTTTGTTCATACTGCTAATCCTTCACTCTAGCAATAAATCACCACCAGGATGTGACTTAATAGCCTATAGGTTTACAATTCAGATGTGTTGTGAGGCACAAAACTGAAAATTTGGTGCATTTATCCACCCAAGAAGTGTCTTTAATGTGCATTCTAGTATGGTTTATTTTATTAGAGCATGGCCCTTTCATTTTACAATTTAAAAAAGTTTAAAAGATAGAAATTGAAGGGAGGCAAGGTATGAAAACTATCCAACCAATTTGAACACATCTATGAGAAAACAGAGAGAAGGCTAGAAACAACTAACTTTTCCCCATAACTTGCCTGATCTATTAAAATAATTTCTTTTCCTTCCTTTTATACTGCGACTCATACCATAGTATCTGAGCAGCTTCCAAGAAAAATACTCCAATAGCAATAGTGAAGCCTCAAGTGGACTTCATGGAGTCTCTAGCACATCATTTTGTAGGGTCAATACTCTGCTTGGGATACAGGTTTTTTTGGTTGGTAGGGTGTAGTGATAGATGAGGTTGTCAGTGTTGTGAGCATTCTTCTTATGATGAAAAAACTCTTTTGAAAGGGAAGGTTTTTGCAGCACTTTCTAAAGATGGTCAGTCTATGTATTTGCCTGATCTCCATAACTGGATCCCCATCACCGAGAATGCTTTGTCCCCAGCCCTCATGCTTCAGCATGGGATTTGTGATCTGCATCATCCTAGCAGTGCTGTGATGCTGCTTCAGAAACCATAAATTGGCTTTGGAAGGTGGCTGTGAGTATGGTGGCCTGAGCCTCCAATCCAAACCCTTGACTTTAGCTTCAATTTTAATTGAAGTTTGACCCACTGGCTACTCACTTTCAACTGTAAAAACTCAACTGAGTGTATTTTTTTTTTTCAAAACCCCTGCCAGTTTAGGTCCATATGCTCCCCAGTACATAAGAGAGATGCGGATACTTGCAGAGGTTGCACATGTGAGAAGCGTTTTCAGGACTGTGGCAGAGGCATAGGTGCTGTAACACCACAGTTCTCTTATTGCAGATTTAGGCTGGCATAAAAAAAGGCACAAATTCTGTTACTTGATTTCACCCCCATGTACTTTTACAATAATTGCCTAGAATCCGCCAGCCTTATTCATGCACAGTAGTATCTCACTCTTCAACTAGAAAATGGGATTGTTTTGCCTGTGGAATATTTTCACTTTTCATTAAAAAAATGAAACCCCCAAATCCCATTTTGGTTGGTTTGTTTGTTTAAAATTTTGACAATGGACATTTTTTTTTTTGGTGAAGCACTGGAATGGGTTACCTAGGGAGGTGGTGGAATCTCCTTCCTTAGAGGTTTTCAAGGTCAGGCTTGACAAAGCCCTGGCTGGGGATTGGCCCTGCTTTGAGCAGGGGGTTTGACTAGATGACCTCCTGAGGTCCCTTCCAACCCTGATATTCTATGATTTATTGGTCAAAGGCTGCCAAATGTCCCCTCCACCACCCGCCGAATCAGGTCGGGTTTTCTGATGAATTAGTGGAAATTATCTGCTTTCTTTTAATTTATTTGTTTGTTTAAAACCCAATTTTCAAAGAAAAAAGTTTGATGGAAACATTTTCACCAGCCCTGGCAACTAGACTCATTGTTTTCAATGGGACTACATGCTGAGAACTCAACTTACATTCATCAGTAAGAGAATCAGACCCAATATTGATAATTGGTTCATACGGTAAACCAATTACTGAAAGTTCATTGATTTTTTCATGTTTACTTGTTCCCCTAGACAGTGTGTTCACTTTGGAAATCTAATTTATGGCTTTTGCGCCTGTGTGACAGTGGTCACTGGAGAAGCCACACTGAGATTGCTTAACCAGGGCAAACTGCAAAGAATGAGGCAGACGATCCTCCAAACTGGTGGTTATTCTAATAATTAGATTCACCGAGTCAGCAAAAAACAGCTTCTACAATACCTTATTGGTTACCCAGTAGCCAAAAAGCACAGCTCCCTTAAAGCAACCCAGCCTTGGGCTCCTACCCAGACAGCCAAGTCAGATATGATGAAGATTACTGAAAATCTTGTTCATTATATATAAAATTCTACCAATCCCAAGAGATCAGACACATTGCCTACCAGGACAATGAATATTTCAGATCTTACCCACAAACATGCTTACAATCAAATCTTATTAACTAAACTAAGATTTATTTTAAAAGGAAAAGAGAGAGAGAGAGAGTATTGATTAAAAGATCATTATACATACAGATATGAATAAAGTTCTTAGGTCAGTTTCATAGAGATGGTGAGCTGCTGAGTTGCAAAAAATTCTTTCCAGACTCAGTCCATCAGGTTGCAGTCCATATATAGAGTTTGTTCATATTCTTCCATGATAAGTAGGGTAATCCAGACTGGAGCTGGAGACCTCAGTCTTGCAACCCAAGGTTCCCCTGACCAAGCTTAAGCAGATCTGAGATAACAGGATCAGGTCCTAAAGTTCTTTTATAGATCTCTGGCAGGCTACTATAGCCTCTTGACAGCAGGTATTCCTTGGGTGAAGAATAGATAGTATATGACAAACTTCAAGGAGAATTATAGACAAGGATATTATTACACACAAGTTTCATCTAAATGTTGAATATTCCCTTTTGATCTCTGAATCATTGTTAACCTCTAACAAGATATAGGTAAACGCAGACAAATACGATCACTTTCTTCTGCTAATTTTCTAACAATACAAATGTACATTTCAAAGCTCTAGTCCATCTATCATGGCTTTGTTAGCTATTTATAAGGAATGGCCCTAATTATCATGTATATACCATTCTAATACGTCTTTAAAGATTTCATTTGGGCCATTTAGCCTGTTAGTTGCTCAGCCCTTTCTGGCTCAGTGTCACACCCTGTTTTTGCATAACAGTGTCATGATGGGTTGATGACTCACTGGCATCCAGCCAGCATAAAATGAAAACAAATTTAGCTTTGTTACAAACCAGATGTCAATCTGCTTTGTGGCTTCTAAATTACTAAATCTCTAATTTATAGCCAGAGGAAAATTTAATGTGTTAGTGAAAACACAGTTTTTACCATTTATAAAATGATGGGCATTTATTCTCTAATGTTTGATACCACAGTTCTAGTTACACCTTCACTACTCAAAAGCTCAAATGCTGCCTGCCATTATTATAGTCAGCAGCAGTTCTGGGTCTGACAGACATTGTTTGACACCATTAAAGTATTTTACAACAAAGGCCTTTCTCATTGATGTAATAATGGATAATGGCAAAATGTAAGAAAAGATCATTTCTTTTGTGTTCATCGGGATCTTTTCCAACATTTTCATTCCCCAAAACCTTTCCTTTAGCTGTCAGAATGTATTGATTTGCAATTATGGAATTGGAAGGAATTTTTATTTGCTGGAGGTTATTCTGATTAATTAAACATGTCCAGTAATTAATTATTAATCTCTAGAGGACTAACCTTTCAGAGTATTCATTATCCTGTCCTTCCAATCTTTGCCTTCAGCTGTCTTAGCTTTTGGGATTGTATGTCCTTCAACTTTGGCTCCCTTGCTATTTTCCCCCAAGAGTCTTTCTGTAGTTGTGCTTTCCTTTTCTTCAGCTCTTTATGTCATCTGGCATGTAACCCATCTATCCTTCTCCTTTTGTTCATCGGGGAAGTGATGGCAATATACCAAAGTGCTGAGTTCTCTAGAGAACTATACAGCCATTCCTCTGTAAATAAGCACAGTATAAGACATTTCTCCTTGGGAGTAAACCTGCACTGGATTTTGTAAGTAATGTGTGTGGGAGAGAGAAAGGGGTAAGCTGGTTCCTTTCTGCTAGTTTCTAACAGTGATAGCATCCACATTTGCCCCAGAATAATTCTGTATTTCTCTTCTGGCCTTCTGAGGTGAGCACCAAGTATTAAAGTGTTAAACTGCATGTTTAAATTTGATTCCATTCGGAGTTGCCATATCTTTTTCTTGCCTTTAATTATATTCTAGTATTTATTAGTTGGTTGTGTTTTGAAATCATCACTTTGGAAGGTTACATTTTATTTCCTCTGTTGTGGTTTACCACAATATGTATTTTAATTATTCTTTATACTTCACACACTTTGGTAACTACAAAATTCTTCAGATTTAAAAAAAAAAAAAGTGTAGCTATTTTCCTTGGAGAGGTTCCCTCCCTTCCTTCCCTCCCCCCAGTAAACAGACTAATCTTTCTTCCTTTGAAGGTCAACAATATGTTGAATCTGCAAGACTACTAATACACTTATACAGAGCTTTAAAATTACAAAGTACTGTACAAACCATAACTAATCCTCACCATACCCATGGGAGGTAGGTGGAGCCTCTGGAGCAGATGGTTCCCCATCACATAGAAATTAGAAACAGTAAAGAACACTCCCAACAGAAATGCTTGAAACTGTACATTTCTGAGTAGTTTCCTGTAGCCACTGTATGCTTATATAATATAAAAACATAGACCTTCAATAGGGAGCTAGCATTTTGCTGACACTGTGAAGGGATTTGCTCATACAGTCCAGTCAGTCCAATGATCCTTGGGTTAAGGGCTAAGGCTGATTAGTTAAGGATGTGCACTGATCACATGGTTGGAAGTCCTTGTCATCAGTAGGCTCTAATTTAGGAGACAGCTGTGCTTAGGACAACACTAAAGCAAGCGCTTACCTTCTCAAGAATGTACTTAAAGTGTTGTGTTGAATGGGGATCAATTTAAGTATGCACTTAAGGGCTCTCTTGATTCAAGACCATAGTAAATCCAAACTTACGAAATGCTGATAAACCAAAATGTACATCTCTCCCATATTTGGTTAAGTGGAGTTATACCATTGGTAAAGTATGTTACCAGGCATAAAGATGGCATCTTGGAAAATGGCCAGCTTGCAAGTCATTCAGCATCTCTTCTTGAGAATCCAGAGCCTTTTACCAGCCTGTTGGCTAGTCCTTCTGGTGACATTAAATCCACATTTTCTAAAGGTTTTAAATATCCTGAGTCCTTCTGAAAAATCAAATTTGTAATGTAAGGAGGGGAATGCCTCCAGAACCTTCCAAAAGTGATGAGACTTATGGAGCTGATATTCTTAGAGGGAAATCAACCACCTTCACAAATTGGAGTGTAATGCAGAAAGCTCAAATCATGTAATGAGTTTTGGGAGAAGATGCAGATAAGCCTGTGCCTCCCCACAGCTTTGGACCTTGGGTTCTGACTGTAATTGCTTTTTTGGGACAGAGCCTAGGTGTCCTATTGGACAAAGCATATAAGTACTGCTAAGGGATTTTAGAAGGCTGCCTGTACCTGCCTGTTTATATAATTTCTATATCAATAGATATAACAGACTAATTTTTGCTTGAACCTCTTCAATGGATAATACACTGTCAACATCTTTCTGCTATCCCAGTATCAAATGCCATGTTTCTATAGTATGTTAGTGGACAATCCAAAGAAAATTTACTGTCAGCATTTTTATTCTTGCTGGCAACATTAGTGTGATGTTATCTGATAAAATATGACCATGTAAATCATTGTTGCTACCACTGTTATATAATTGTAACAAATCTTGTACAAAGTAGGTTAAGTACGGTGTCTATGGAAAGGTTATGACTTGCTTTATATGATTTTGCTATTTGTATATATGTATCATTTTTGTATTTGAAATTATGAGTATTGGTTCTATACCTGGATTTCGGATATTTTTTCTATGGTAACACCCACAAGGTATTTAGCTTGCCTATCTTGAAGGGACCATTCAAGTGGCTCATCAAGGAACACTCAACTCACAATGGACCATGGAGATGCCTATCTACACTTAATGGACTTTTCTGTGATGGCCTATACTATGACTAAGTGAAAGCATGCATGGACATGTGACTTGCCATCCATGGCGCCGACTCTGTGGGTGCTCTGGGGCTGGCACCCACAGCAGCCAAGCTCCCCCCGCCTCCACCCCCTCCTTGCTTCCTCCTCCCCGCTACCCCCAAGGTGCCTTATACCCACTCCTCCCCCTCCCTCCCAGTGCTCCCCCCCCCCCGGTTACCTAACAGCTGTTTGGCAGCACTTAGGACTTTCTGGGAGGGAAGGGGAGGAGCGGAGACACAGTGAGCTCAGGGGAGGAAGCGGAGAAGAGGCAGGGCAGGGGCAGGGACTTGGGGGAAGGGCGTGGAATGGGGAGGGGTGAGGGCGGTACAGGGGCGGGAAGAGGCAGGGCCAGCGGCAGAGCCATGGGCCGAACACGCACCGGGCAGTGGTGAACTTGGCTCCTATGTGCCCACGTGACTCCAAACACCATCTTGTTATTGTCATTTTCCACTCTATGATTCTAGAATTCAGCTGGAGGACAAAGTCACCTTAGCAACTGAATGTGCTGACTGCTATGTGGGTTATGTGAAAGGAGAGAAACTGAGGCAAAGTGTTTCTAAAGGAAAGCCACACCATAATAAGACACAGTCACAGATTTTATCCTCCTACATACAGGATAAAATATTATATATAAAATAAATAGAATGAAACAATGAATACCGATTTGCCAGAAGCTGGGAATGAGCGACAGTGGATGGATCACTTGATGATTACCTGTTCTGTTCATTCCCTCTGGGGCACCTGGCATTGGCCACTACCACACAACAGAACCACTAACCCAGGAACTTATCCTTGCAACAAAGCCCGTTGCCAACTGTGCCCACATATCTATTCAGGGGACACCATCACAGGGCCTAATAACATCAGCCACACTATCAGAGGCTCGTTCACCTGCACATCCACCAATGTGATATATGCCATCATGTGCCAGCAATGCCCCTCTGCCATGTACATTGGTCAAACTGGACAGTCTCTACGTAAAAGAATAAATGGACACAAATCAGATGTCAAGAATTATAACATTCATAAACCAGTCGGAGAACACTTCAATCTCTCTGGTCACGCGATCACAGACATGAAGGTCGCTATCTTAAAACAAAAAAACTTCAAATCCAGACTCCAGTGAGAAACTGCTGAATTGGAATTCATTTGCAAATTGGATACTATTAATTTAGGCTTAAATAGAGACTTGGAGTGGCTAAGTCATTATGCAAGGTAGCCTGTTTCCTCTTGTTTTTTCCTACCCCCCCCCCCCAGATGTTCTGGTTTAACTTGGATTTAAACCTGGAGAATGGTCAGTTTAGATGAGCTATTACCAGCAGGAGAGTGAGTTTGTGTGTGTATGGGGGTGGGGGGGATGTGAGAAAACCTTGATCTATGCAGGAAATAGCCCGACTTGATTATGTAAAGAGTTGTCACTTTGGATGGGCTAGCACCAGCAGGAGAGTGAATTTGTGTGGGGGGGTGGAGGGTGAGAAAACCTGGATTTGTGCTGGAAATGGCCCACCTGTTGATCACTTTAGATAAGCTATTACCAGCAGGACAGTGGGGTGGGAGGAGGTATTGTTTCATGATTTCTGTGTGTATATAAAGTCTGCTGCAGTTTCCACGGTAAACATCTGATGAAGTGAGCTGTAGCTCACGAAAGCTCATGCTCAAATAAATTGGTTAGTCTCTAAGGTGCCACAAGTACTCCTTTTCTTATTGTGTAAAGAGTTATCACTTTGGATGGGCTATCACCAGCAGGAGAGTGAATTTGTGTGGGGGGGTGGAGGGTGAGAAAACCTGGATTTGTGCTGGAAATCACTTTAGATAAGCTATTACCAGCAGGACAGTGGGGTGGGAATAGGTATTGTTTCATATTCTCTGTGTATATATAAAGCCTGCTGCAGTTTCCACGATATGCATCTGAAGAAGTGAGCTGTAGCTCACGAAAGCTTATGCTCTAATAAATTGGTTAGTCTCTAAGGTGCCACAAGTCCTCCTTTTCTTTTTGCGAATACAGACTAACACGGCTGTTACTCTGAAACCTCTCAGAAGACAGGATACTGGGCTAGATAGATCTTTTGTCTGATGGCCATTCATATACAAGAAAAGCACTTTTAAAAAGTATTGTATGAATTATGGAGCAAGGCATTTACCATATTGAAATTCTTGCTACCTGCTGAACTTTTAATTTTTTTTTTTCATTTATTTTGGTCTACTCAGCCCCAAGGCCTGAACTACCCTGCTCTGCTCAGCACAGAGGAAAGAAAAATAATTGAAATGTTGTAAAGCTGTGGCTGAATGGTTACGAGGAAGGAAAAGCAGCATCCTCAAGCACATAGTTTCCTTTATTCCCTCTGCAGCATACAAGCTGAGGTCTGTGTGGTTGTGAATAGGGGGAATTTATGCCTTTTTGCATCTATCAAGCCCCCCACCCCCACCCCGAGAACAGTCTCTATACCACCCTTACCCAGAGGCATAACAGGAAAGTTTTGCGGGGAGGGCTGGTGGATTGTCTGAATTGTTCCTGTGGTCCTACTATCCCCATGTGAGCCATTGCAGCCAGGTCAGCCACTGCCATTGTACTAACCTGCATTGAGGGGCTTTGACTCAGGCCCACAGCAGTCCCAGAAATGTAGATGCATGTTGCCTATCCCTTTGGGGCCTGAGTCAAAGCCATTCAAATTCAATAGGATTCTTTCAACTGACTTCAGTGGGATTTGGATCTGACCTTTTTATCCTGGCACCTGGCTTAGCATGGCTGAACCCCACTCTCTTGTTTACTACTCAAGGTAGATTACCTTGATAATGCATCATGGGATACTGTAGCCTCAGGGCCTTCACAACTCCAGAAGGGAGATGCGTATGCACCAGGCCTGCCAATCGCAGCATAATAATCTTTTGGGCTCCACTGCTGGTGCTGTGAGGAGGGCAGGGAGTATCTGTAGCCTGCTAGGCAGTGTGAATAAAGTCCAAAATCTGTAGGATCTGACTCTGATCGTACCACCTATGGTTGGTTACTGCTCTCTCAGTAGTCTATACTCTGCCTCTTTCATACTCTCGCCTACTCAGCCTGCGGGAGGGGAACATGGAGTGCATTTTTGCCACTCCCCAAAGGCGTGGACCTCTCTGAACTTTTCTGTGGATAAAAAAAGTTCAGAAGTGGATATAGCCCCCAGAGTCTTTCTTTCTTTTCCTGACCTTGCAGAGGCAACCGGCATTGAAAAATCCCCAAGCCTAATGCAGCTGGAGGACTGGTGGGGGGTGCTTACCAAACATGGCATAGCGATAGCTGATAAATTAACTTGTGGTGGAATATTCATCTTTAGATAAGAGAGTGAACTCAGTAAAGCTTGCTCAAAATGCACCATCCATTCGACTGTGCTTAGTTAGCACTAAATTAATTGCATATATAGTAAATGCAAGCAATTAAATACAAAAAGAAAATATGGTTTGGATATTATCACACTGCTTTAGGGCAGTGGTGTTCAACCTTTTTTCATTTGCATAACCTTAAAACATTTCAAATGGAGGTGTGGATCCCCCCAGGGGTCCATGGACCACCAGTTGAAAACCACTGTTCTATGGTAAATACAACCTTTTGCAGACCCTTTAGGCAGAGTCTGTGGACCCCCAGGGGTCTGTGGACCACAGGTTGAAAACCACTGCCTTCGAGGAGTAAAATTATCGGTAAATGCATAATTACAAGGTGGAAATAAATTCCCTGTCCCCAAGCATTTATGAAAACATCAGTTTATTTTATTTGGAGCTGGCAGAGAGGTGGCATTAAATAAAATAAAGAAGGGAGAGTTAAAAATGGGGTCACTGAAGCCAGTAGCAAAGTACAGATTCTTCCACAATCACTACAGTAATGCATCATTACAATTTTAAGCATACACTATCCAGAATGCTCCTCTGTAATTAGAAATTATAGTCTAATGATTTATTCCCTGTTTTTAGAAAGTCAGACTCCTTATGATACATGCATAAATAGCATTACTGTAATGGCCTAAACTGTGTTTGTTCAAAAGTATAACTCCTATACAACAAAATGGGTCTACTAGTAAGTATTCCAATTAGAAACTATCATTTGTAAAGTAGTCCAAAAAGTTGGCATTCTTGGAACTAAAAAAGAAATCACCCTATCTTTTAGAGAGCTGCATTATTCAGGCACTTGTTTTCTTTTCTTGTTCTTTTTTTAAATCAGAGCAATCAATGGGATTTGCCCTTTTTTTTTTTTTTCAGAACCACTCAGACAATTAATTTAAAAAATGATCTCTGACAAAAAGGGCAATGTATAATCACATTACTCTCCACAGTTCGTTGGTAGACCTTCTGGTGCCAAATCACAGCTTCAGATAAAAAAAAAAAAAGTCTGGAAAAGTTTTTTTTTAAAGGCACATCTCAGGGTTCCTTCCCCACTCTGAACTCTAGGGTACAGATGTGGGGACCTGCATGAAAGACCCCCTAAACTTATTCTTACCAGCTTAGATTAAAAACTTCCCCAAGGTACAAACTTTGCCTTGTCCTTGAACAGTATGCTGCTACAACCAAGCATTTTAAACAAAGAACAAGGAAAGTGACCACTTGGAGACGTTTTTCCCTAAAATATACCCCCAAGCCCTACACCCCCTTTCCTGGGGAAGGCTTGATAATAATCCTCACCAATTTGTACAGGTAAACACAGACCCAAACCCTTGGATCTTAAGAACAATGAAAAATCAATCAGGTTCTTAAAAGAAGAATTTTAATTAAAGAAAAGGTAAAAGAATCACCTCTGTAAAATCAGGATGGAAAATACTTTACAGGGTATTCAGTTTCAAAACACAGATGATCCCCCCTCTGGGCAAAACCTTAAAGTTACAGAAAACAGGAATAAACCTCCCTCTTAACACAGGGAAAATTCACATAAAACAAAAGGATAAACTAATCTGCCTTGCCTGGCTTACTTATACTGGTTGCAATATTGAAGACTTGAATTACGGTGGGTTGGAGAAGGTGGATTTCTGTCTGGCTTCTCTCAGTCCCAGGAGAGAACAAACATGTAAACAAAGAGCACAAACAAAAGCCTTCCCCTCCCTGATTTGAAAGTATCTTGTTCCCTTATTGGTCCTTTGAGTCAGGTGCCAGCCAGGTTAGCTGAGCTTCTTAACCCTTTATAGTAACAGGATGTTGCCTCTGGCTAGGAGGGATTTTATAACACTGTATACAGAAAGGTGGTTACCCTTCCCTTTATATTTGACAGCACACTTGACAGTTAGATGCCCATCCTACTTGTTAATTTGAAAATATGCCCTAGTTCATATTGCCCTTTAAGTGTTTCATTTATTCATATTTTTTATTATTTCTACTGCTATTCATAAAATTTTATGTTAGAAAGAGATGGGTCAAAGTGGTATTTCAGATCCAGTGACTGCTCAGTTCTGGGTAAAGTGGGCAGGGAGTCATGTTTGAAGGCCCACATAAAGACCCACCCTTTGGTGTTTTCACCTAGGTTGGATTCCAAATTGTGGGAATGGTTCATTTTTGGTTCCAGCTTGAAACAGCCTGGAAACATCACAGTGAAGTTTCCTGTATCTGGTGAAGCCTCCTGTATCTTAGGCTCAAAATCTTCTGAATACAATGTGTAGATTTTGAAGCCCATAAAAGGCCAATGTACTACATAGTTAGCAAAATGCGGAGTTTGGCTAACAAGATGTTACAGCAGAAATGGATCCTTATCCCTGTGCATGGAACTAATATAAGACACTATGGGACAGTGAGCCTATCAATTTACTTCAATAAGCTTTGATTCTAAACTGTCAGTCTCAAAAGAGAAAGCAAAGGGACTCAAACAATATGAGAAAATATTATCTTTATTTCTTATTATGTATGGTCTATGATATATTGTTGAACAAAGGACCCTTCTTTTCCTTCCTTATGTACTAGAAAATAATCAGGTTCCTGCCCTCCACCCACAACGTTTCCATTCACCAGACCACTACATGGACTATTCTTCATCACCTCTGCTTTTACATTTCCTCCTTCTCTTTCTTTCTATGATTTCCTCTCTTTCAGGGAGCTGGTCTCCATCTTTAGAATGTGTATTTATCTGTCAAAAATGTCATTTTTAAAAATAAGACCCCCCCAAACCTCCTCCTCTGTCTGTAGCATGTTATGTCTGAACAGTCTGTATTTTCTTTCTCATGATATAGCAGACCGTAAATGGACACATTTATTTGTGAGCATTCTCAGACAAAACCACTCCAAGTAAATGCTTAAGAAAGTAGATCTTGTGGAGAAAAAATGAACCTACAGTGAGTACAGCCATAGACACACTGGCACCTAAACAAGTTTTGTCAACATTGCCCTCATATATCACCATATTTCTTTGATGGCCTGAGACAGAAGAAGCAGAAGAGAAGGAAACTTGAGCCTTGATAGTTTAATCCAAGACTGAAGTAGACATACACCAATACAATTTTCTCTAATCCTAGTCAACAATTGCAGTTGAAGCAGAGATAATTATTCTCCTTAGGGACTACAGTCATTAAATCATGACTAGTAAAACTATTCAGGATTGTAAATCACATCATCAACTCTGAATGCTTTTTTTCACTAACTTAAAAGCAGTATCACAGTACCTATAAAGAATTGCCACCCTGTTTCATGGAGAGCACGCAAATCTGGACTGATGTTTTTGGACATCAATAACTAATCACCATTCACTAAGATATATCTTTCAACCCTTCACACACCTCAGCCTGTTTACAAAATAAGACAAACCTGAAGTTCTTCAAGAAATCCATGTGACTGAGACCCATGGCTCCAATGGCTAGTAGAGACCTCTGATTACCTGAACTCTCCTGACAGAAATTCTTACATCAGAATGTAACAGTGGCTATACTGGGTCAGACCAAAGGTCAATCTAGCCCAGTATCCTGTCTTCTGACTGTAGCCAATGCCAGGTGCCCCAGAGGGAATGAACAGAACAGGTAATAATCAAGTGATCCACTCCCTTTCACCCATTCTCAGCTTCTGGCAAACAGAGTCTAGGGATACCATCCCTTCCCACCCTGGCTAATAGCCACTGATTGACCTAACCTCCATGAATTTATCCAGTTCTTTTTTGAATCCTGTTATAGTCTTGGCCTTCAGTACATCCTCTGGCAAGGAGTTCCACAGGTTAACTGTATGTTGTGTGAAGAAGTACTTCCTTCTGTTTGGCTTAAACCTGCTGCCTATTAATTTAATTTGGTGGCCCCTAGTTAGTGTGTTATGAGAAGGAGTAAAAAGAAACCTTCCTTATTTACTTTCACCAGTCATGATTTTATAGACCTCTATCATATCGCCCCTTAGTTGTCTCTTTTCCAAGCTGAAAAGTCCCAGTCTTATTAATCTCTCCTCATACGGAAGCTGTTCCACACCCCTAATCATTTTTGTTGCTCTTTTCTGAACCTTTTCCAATTCCAATGTATCTTTTTTGAGATGCGGCGACCACATCCGCATGCAGTATTCAAGATGTGTGTGTACTATGGATTTATATAGAGACAGCATGATATTTTGATGGACCTATGCCACCTCTGAAGAGAGAAATCTGCCACGTACTCTAAAATACACAGTAGTTTGGTCACTACTCAGGAAACCAGCCTGACCTTATGAAACTGACAAATTACTGCCCAATATTCAACCTCTCTCTCCGGAGACGAATCTAAACAAAAGCCATCTTTAACTATGTCTGTTCACCACCCAGATCCTATGTCCCTCCCAATCAGGCTTCAGGCCAGAACTTGGAATGGAAACTATATTAATCACAATGATGGATAATTCCCTCTTGCCCACTTTCAGTATAAGAATATCTATTCACATTTGCCTAGATATTTCTGTAGCATTTAGTACTACTGACCACTTTAAACGATTTTCCTGCCTTGCAGAAGTTGCGGGGGTTAATGGCTAATCATTCAGTTGGAAGAGAACCTTATTTTTTCAATCATTGTGGTGATGGGCAGCTTCTCCTCTGCTGCCAGATCACATACCTATGGCAATCCTCAAGACTCTCTGATATCACTTATCCTCTTTGACATATACCATGAAACCATGGGGATGGAAGGACAGGATTCATGAGAGACACCATGTTTTCAAATGTCAGCAATATGCAGACAACACCAAACTCTCACTCTTACTCACTCTTGTTGCTTGATAGCAGTATCAACCAATAATCTCAATATCTGACTGAGAACACCAAGTGGATGAAAGGCAGTAACCAGGTTGAAATTTAAACCCAAGCAAGATTGAGGAAATGCTGGTGGGAAAATAAACTTTTACAAGAGCTAGCCACCACCATAGTATCTGCCACCCTCAAGTAGTCGAGTCAGGCTATAGCTAAGAGATCTTCTGGTCTCCTCACTGTTTCTGGACATTGAAATAGTTATGGCTGCCAAAAATGACTTATTTCATCGTGACTGACAGAATGACTGCTTACCCTACTGCTGTATAATGACCTGACCATGGTGATCTGTATTTTTGAGACTTCCTAGCTAGATTATTGCAACTCACTGTACTTTGGAATGAGTGTATCAATCACAAGAAAGCTCCAACTGGTCCAAAATGCAGTACCCCACATTATGATTATAATTACGTTACATCTTGTTCACTACCATGAACATTGTACACTTGCTCCCTGTGGAACACCAGGTTGATTTCAAAATAGTGGTCCTCATCTTTAATGCTTTCCATAGCAATGGATAAAGTTACTTAAGAGAATACCTCTTGAAAAGGGTCCCAGATCTCCCTCAACAGTAACATTCCACAGAAAAGAAGAAACTGCAACCACAAAGTTCAAACTCATGAAAATGGGGAAAAGAACTTTCTCAGCAATTGACCCAAGACTAGGGAGGTAAGAATGACCACAGAGCTCACTGCCTTTAGAGCAGAATGCAAGACAATTCTTTATTTTCGCCTCTACAAAACTACAGCAACAACAACAAAAAACAACTGAAGACTCAGAGTGGGAAAGAAGAGAAGCTCACATGCAGAAGTACATTGAAAGAAAGCGGGGGGGGGGGGGGGGGATGGGATTCCAACATCTTAAAAAGGAGAGACAAATTCAGTCCACTTGTTGTGTCCTGTCTTGTATTGGTTGTTTGCTGTAAGGTGCTAAGATACTGTGGTGATGGTTGTCTGAAATGAGCCTAGCTAGCTAGATACATAAAATCTTCTGAAGTGGAAATGATTGATGATCACTGCTGTTAAATGAAGGATGAGTAAGTGGCTCTGAATACTGTATTAGTTGATGGTACTTGAATGTTGACTGATCTTGGAGGAAAAACAATAGATATATTTGCAAGTGATTTGTAACACTATTCTACCATGGGAATTTCGTATTCGTAACTGTTTCCTGATATTTTTGGTGAGGTAATCAGTGCAGCTAATTATTATAAAGCATTGATTAACAAACCACTTCTATGTATTGATTAGAATGGTAATTTCCATTGGGAACCAAAACAGAATCTATTATTATTTAAAAAGCTGATTCTAAAACTATATATTTTGATGATTGGTTGATTGGTTTGCTACAATGAACATTATCCAGGCTTGATTTTCTTTTAGGACTTAATTTTCATTTATACAAAAGCCCCTTTGCATCTCCATGGCAGTGTAAAAGAGCATTACAGTGGGCAGAAATGTAGTTTACTCCTAGTTTAAGGTACCTTTATGACATTTTACTGGTAAACACTGTCTTACGGCCCGCAGGTTGCCGACCACTGCTCTATTGGCTCAATTCTGCAGTCCTCACAAGGGCAAACTTCTTCTGGATTTAATGGGAGTTACACATGTGTAAGAGCTACAGAATCAGACCTTATATACATATTTTGGGATTTAACATTGGGAACATGGATAAATCAGCTGTTTTATCTTTTCTCAACTTTAATCTTATGTTTACTTGGAAATGACTATATGTAGGGTAGTGACTGTGGGCTTGTCTACACGAGGACAAAAATGTGTGAAACTAATGTGCATAAATTAAAGCTCATTAAAGTCTCATGTAGGTGCTCTCATTCAGGAGTATAGTGGTTATAGGAGGATTAAGCCATGGCAAATTTATTCCAATTTACTCTCAAATGAAAGCATCCACATGAGGGTTTAACATGCTTTAATTTACATGTATTAACTTCACACCTCTTGTTGATTTGTTTTAACTTTCTTGAATTTCCCAGTGTACATAAGGCCATAACACCACTGGGTTCTTTGTTTATTCTCAATGGTTTCCATAGCAAATTTGCTCAATATATCAGTTAATTTTTTTTCTGCCAGACCTGCAAGTTCAATCTGAGATTAGAAAAGCAGTCTGTGTTCTTTCTGTCTCTTAGTAGATTCTTATCATCAGTAATAAAGATTCCTCAGTTAGAATTTATCATCAACAGCTACACCAGGCTTACTAGAATCCAGCTCTCACTTCCCATAGCTGAATTAGCTCTGCAGTGCTAACAATATTGAAAGTTTGCTTTTTTAGGGAAGTAGTTATGATTTACACAATGAGTTGCTAATATGCTAAGTGATAAGGTCCATTTTTACACAGTCACGTTTCTGACTGTAACCACACAAATGTCAACAATCCATCTTTAACTCTTTCTTTGACAGAAAATCCTGAAAGAACAAGTTGTATAAATAAAGTGAGAACAAGGATCTTATTGTTAAAAATGATTATTACTACTTATTGTGCCATAAGCATTCAAGTTAATTTACAACAAAGTGTGTGAAACCGATAACAAAATCCTTTCTCTGATGGGCATATAATTTAAATTCATGTGCACATACATTATACACCAAAGGGCAAGATCTGAGGTTTCAGAGTAGCAGCCGTGTTAGTCTGTATCCGAAAAAAGAACAAGAGTACTTGTGGCACCTTAGAGACTAACAAATTTATTAGAGCATAAGCTTTCATGAGCTACAGCTCACTTCATTGGATGCATAGAATGGAACATATAGTAAGATATATATCTATACATACAGATAAGTTGGAAGTTGCCATACAAACTGTGAGAGGCTAATTAGTTAAGATGAGCTATTATCAGCAGGAGAAAAAAAGCTTTTGTAGTGATAATCAAGATGGCCCATTTAGACAATTGACAAGAAGGTGTGAGGATACTTAACTTAAGGAAATAGATTCAATATGTGTAATGACCCAGCCACTTCCAGTCTCTTTTCAAACCCAAGTTAATGGTATCGAGTTTGCATATTAAATCAAGCTCAGCAGTTTCTCATTGGAGTCTGTTTTTGAAGCTTTTCTGTTGCAAAATTGCCACCCTCAAATCTCTTACTGAGTAGCCACAGAGGTTGAAGGCTTATGCTCAAATAAATTTGTTAGTCTCTAAGGTGCCACATGTTTCAGAGTAACAGCCGTGTTAATCTGTATTCACAAAAAGAAAAGGAGTACTTGTGGCACCTTAGAGACTAACCAATTTATTTGAGCATGAGCTTTCGTGAGCTACAGCTCACTTAAGTACTCCTTTTCTTTTAGAGGTTGAAGTGTTCTCCTACCGGTTTTTGAATGTTATGATTCCTGATGTCAGATTTGTGTCCATTTATTCTTTTGCGTAGAGACTGTCCAGTTTGGCCAACGTACATGGCAGAGGGGCATTGCTGGCACATGATGGCATATATCACATTGGTAGATGTGCAGGTGAACGAGCCCCTGATGGCATAGCCAATGTAATTAGGTCCTATGTTGGTGTCACTTGAATAAATATGTGGACAGAGTCAGCATCAGGCTTTGTTGCAAGAATAGGTTCCTGGGTTAGTGGTTTTGTTGTGTGGTGTGTGGTTGCTGGTGAGTATTTGCTTCAGGTTGGGGGGCTGTCTGTAAGCAAGGACTGGCCTGTCTCCCAAGATCTGTGAGAGTGAGGGATTGTTTTACAGGGTAGGTTGTAAATCTTTGACAATGCACTGGAGAGGTTTTAGTTGGGGGCTGAAGGTGATGACTAGTGGCGTTCTGTTATTTTCTTTGTTGGGCCTTTCGTGTAGTAGGTGACTTCTGGGTACTCTTCTGGCTCTGTCAATCTGTTTCTTCACTTCAGCAGGTGGGTATTGTAGTTGTAAGAATGCTTGATAGAGATCGTGTAGGTATTTGTCTCTGTCTGAGGGGTTGAAGCAAATGCGGTTGTATCATAGAGCTTGGCTGTAGACAATGGATCGTGTGGTGTGGTCCGGATGAAAGCTGGAGGCATGTAGGTAGGCATAGCAGTCAGTAGGTTTCTGGTATAGGGTGGTGTTCATGTGACCATCGCTTATTAGTACCGTAGTGTCCAGGAAATGTACCGCTTGTGTGGATTGGTCTAGGCTGAGGTTGATGGTGGGATAGAAATTGTTGAAATCATGGTGGAATTCCTCATGGGCTTCTTTTCCATGGGTCCAGATGATGAAGATGTCATCAGTGTAGCGCAAGTAGAGTAGAGGCGTTAGGGGACGAGAGCTGAGGAAGCATTGTTCTAAGTCAGCCATAAAAATGTTGGCATACTGTGGGGCCATGCGAGTACCCATAGCAGTGCCGCTGACTTGAAGGTATATATTGTCCCCAAATGTGAAATAGTTGTGGGTGAGGACAAAGTCACAAAAGTCAGCCACCAGTTTTGCCATGACATTATCAGAGATACTGTTCCTGACGGCTTGTAGTCCATCTTTGTGTGGAATGTTGGTGTAGAGGGCTTCTACATCCATAGTGGCCAGGCAGGTGTTTTGCTGAGCTTGAATTAATATGCAAACTAGATACCATTAACTTGGGTTTGAATAGAGACTGGGAGTGGCTGGGTCATTACACAAATTGAATCTATTTCCTTAAGTTAAGTATCCTCACACCCTTTTGTCAACTGTCTAAATGGGCCATCTTGATTATCACTACAAAAGTTTTTTTCTCCTGCTGATAATAGCTCATCTTAACTAATTAGCCTCTCACAGTTTGCATGGTAACTTCCAACTTAACTGTATGTGTATCTATATCTATATATCTATATATAGAGATATATCTTACTATATGTTCCATTCTATGCATCCAATGAAGTGAGTTGCAGCTCACAAAAGCTTATGCTCTAATAAATGTGTTAGTCTCTAAGGTGCCACAAGTACTCCTGTTCTTTTTGTGGATATGAGGTTGGCAGACAGGGGGCAACACAGGTAGGGGGGTTTGTGTGTGAAAGTGGCTTAAAGCTCACCTTTGAACTCCACTGATCCTCCTGTATAGTGCCACTACTTTTGTTCTGAGTTAAAGCATCCCTGAAGCTACTTAGCTGTAGCTCACGAAAGCTCATGCTCAAATAAATTGGTTAGTCTCTAAGGTGCCACAAGTCCTCCTTTTCTTTTTGCGAATACAGACTAACACGGCTGTTCCTCTGAAACCTCTAATTTATATTGATTGTGAGCAACCCCAAGGAGCTGAAAATAAGGTGGATGATCAAATTAGCATATGGGTGTTCCATTAACATCCCATTTTCCTTTCTACACTAGTAGCAGGGAGCGGGTGTCATAAGAGCCAACTTTTCCTCAGTGTAAGGGTGGTCCCATAGTGATGTAATCTTGGCACCCTAGGCTGGCGACATTGGCTTTAAAGCATTTTATAGTGGCAATTTGACACAACACAGCTGCACCACTGCAGATAACCTGGCTCAGAGTGGAAAGTCATCCCTGTACTCAACTCGAACTAAACAGCTGCAGATTCTCTATAGAGCCCTCAACACATTCTTCACAAGTCTTCTAAGTTGTCATCTCGCATGATAACAGCTGCTGAAAATCTGAAGTGTACTTTTGTACTATCTAAATACATTTTATACTAAAGAATTTTTCATGCTTTTAGCATTCTTCTAAAAGATAGCAAATTGGAAAGGAAACAATTCAGTTTTATGAGTGTTTTTATGCCTCATTTTACATATACAGAGTGTTCCTGGAGTGCTCACCTGAAAAACAGGTGCTTTTTAAGTGTCTGTTTTAAACAGTGTCTTGCTTGTGTGACTCCTGATAGGTAGTACTCCAGAGACACTTTTTTGGAGTGTCATACTCAAGTAAGATAAGGGTTTACAATGCTCATCATAATCGCACAGCTTTAAAGCCCTGATTTATAAATTTGTCACTTGTATTCCAAGTGCAAGGTAAGAATTTGTAAATGAGAACTTTGTATTTAAGATTTATTAGCATGATTTTAAAATTCCTTTTAGGAAATGTATTTTACTGACTTATGAAGCCACATGTTTTAGCTAGATCTGATGTTTAAAATACTTTCTAAATCAAAAACTTTGTATAAGAATTATTAGCTAGCTTTTATAAATTATAGGCAAGCACTGTAACTCAAATGCTAAAAAGTACAGATTTATGTATCCAAGACATAAATCAACAGAAAAAAAAACCACAACATGTCTCTGTAGTTCATTTTTTCTCTTAATCTGGTCAATTGCAGGTAGCATTTCCCATGCCTTTTAATATATTTCACATCCATAATTAAATCTCATCTCTGAAAACATGTACCAAATTATGGTCAGTGCAAATAGGTGCATTTGAAATTATCTTGAGATGATCTGCTTCATATTAATAGCTTAGGGTTGGTTACAAATTCTGTCATTCAAACTATCAAAGTGAAATATTAAGTAAAAAAAGGTTAGCGTAAAGGTTAAATATCTGACTTAAATTGACACGTTTCACTTTCTACCAAATTTGGCCAATGTGGCTTAATATGGTAATGGAATAAATTACACCCTTTACTATTTTCTTCCTTTTACCTCTTCCCAGGTAGAATGTCACAGTTCTACCATATTCCCTGATGCTGCTCTCCAGGGTCTGGTTTTTGTGTGTGTTTGTGCAGAAGATTATATGAGAACTTAAATAGCATATACAAATCCACATCTACACAAGCCCATCCTTGAACTGAGCATCTAGGGTAAATTCATTCCTATGCAGAGGTCCAGCCCAAGGCCTATGCCCTGCTCAAGTCCTCCCTATTTTGAGCCATCTGTACAGGAATGAGTGTAACCCATAGTAAGTAAAACTGATTAACATCAATGTAAAGATTATGTACTTAGTAAACATTACATTGTTCACATTATGCTGTCCCTTGTAAAAAATAATCTTCCACAGGACTGGCCCCAGTCACTGAATATCGTAGGGTATAGTCTTTACCTTCAGTGCTCCCATTAAATAACAGAAGTAGTGTTTTGCCTAGAAAGTCTGTGGAGCTGGTTCCCATTCTGTAGAACAGTGTAGCATGTTTTTATTAGCGACAGACTTATTTCAGCCCTCATATTGTTTTCGTGACTTGCTCCCAGCGCTGTACCCAGGCCTCCTCCTCATGCAACATCCCAGGTTAATCCCGGTTGACTTCTATTCATTCCATTGATGAAGTGCTGGTAAGGGTCCTCTGTGCTTGCAGGCCTTGTTATCTGTAAATTAGTGTTGAGGCTGCTGCTTGAGAGAAGGGCTGTGCCAAGGGGCCTGCAGCACGGCAGCACCACTCTTTCAATGATCATTTTTCCTATTGATTTTTTGCTTTTACATTTCCTTTCAACATGTCCCTTTCCTCACTAATCAGAATGAAGAAAACAAGTAGGTCAAGAGTCCATAGAGCTTCCTAAAAATGTATCAAATTCCACTCTCAGCGGGAAGCAACTTGGAAACATAATTGACTATAGTTTAGTGACTTGCAAATATTTTAATACATTCATTATTGTGGTGTATGGTTTCTATGAACACCCCTAGCCATTTAATAAAGAAGATGAATTATTATTTCTTATTTATAATGTGGTAATGCCCAGATTCCCAATCAAGAACAGGACTCCATTGTGCGAGGCATACTTAAAACTCATAGGTTTCAGAGTAGCAGCCATGTTAAAACTCATAGGAGAACATATGAGAGGTAACATGGTCCAATGGACAGGGCACTAGGTGGAGACATATGAGACTCGGGTACTATTCCTGGCTCTGCTACTGATCCATGGTGTGGCCAAATAACTTTACCACTCTTTGACTGGCTTGTCTATTTAGAATATAGGGTGGGTATTGTCTCTTACTATTTGTTTGAACAGTTCCCGGCACAATGGAGTCTTGATCTCAGTTAGGTCCTGTGAACACTGCTGTATTGCAAACAATTAAGAACAATAAGGCATGCTCCCTGCCCTGAGGAGCTATGGGTTTGTTTGTTTTTAATTGAATAATAAATCCGAATTTCACTTGTTGTTTGGCACAGTCCATTTGTTAGCATGACTCTTTATGCTAGCATTGACTGCAATATTAACCATCATACAGTTGCATTTTAGTGAGGGTGGGACTGAACAATCCTGTTTTAATACTAAAGCTCAGGTTTTAGTAGAACTGATCAACTGTCTATTGTGTTTTTTTGTTTGTTTGTTGTTTTTGGTTCAGTACTGGTAGATAACCAAGGACCAAATTTTCTGTTGGCCTGACTCTATTGACTTTAAGGGCATTGCCCAAAAGCAGTAAGCTTGATCCTCAGTCTCTGAAAGGATGGTCATTCAGACACTGAAGGTATTTATAGATTAACTTAATTGGCTCCTGCTTTTCAGCTTTTGCTAAGATTTTCACTATAGATGATCTGAAGGAAAATCATACAGAATATTAAAGGACAAACCTGAGAGCAAACATTTATAAAGCACCTTTCATCCTTAAAAAATCCACAAGTGATTTACAGATTAAATTCCTAGCTGCAAACACGCATGCACATCCTTAACGTTAGGCTCATTTACTTTAATGGGACATCTCATGTAAAGCATGTATATAACAATATACAGAATAGAGGGCTACTTGTAGTGTTCTACCTCAGAGATAAAAGACTGAAGTTGCTTGATGATGCACACTTCCACTAAACCAGAGTTTTAACCAGAATTGCTGTACAATTTTGCTTCTTGTGCTGTGGTCATAGACCTCCGTCCCAACATGTAGAAGTTTTCTGTAAAGCCTTTCCTGTACCTCTGCAGAAGGTGAGAACCAAGATGGGTGGGTGAGGTTTTGTGGCCTGCAATGTGCAGGAGGTCAGACTGGATGATCATAGATGGTCTCTTCTGTCCTTAAAGTCTATGACATTTTCAAAAGTACTTAGGCACCTAGCTCTTAGTTATATCAATGGGAATTAGACACCTAAATATCTTTGAGAATCTGTGTCTAAGTGATGAGGAAATTGTGGGTTGGAAGGGGCCAGTATCCATGAAAGGAATTTTCTTTCAGAGTAAAAATAACTCTCTTGGGGTGGTCTTTTTACAAACAGCCTATAAAAGTCAACAACTAGAGGGCTGCTGTAGGATACGGCTGCATAAGGATGATATTTCAAAGGTTAGAAGGGGAACGTTTCCTTTTAAAGATGGTCAAAGAAGAAATGTCATCAAATAGCTAGAGGGTGATGAGGCACATTCCCCCTGATTAACTGTGACAAACATTATAGGAATTATTTCCACCCTGAACTATCTATAGCATAAATTCTTTCTGTTACAGCTGTGATTTTTGCTTTAAAAAAGAGCTTCAAGAGCTCTACGTCTAGGAAATCTGTTTTGCAATCTGTTTGGTAAATAACAAAAACTATTTCTAATTTGTGAAAATAAACATAAAAATTCAGCAATGTTTTCTGTCAACACTTGTTCTAATTTTATAGGCAAACATCAGCACTTGCAGTTGCTAAAACATTGTAAACCAAATGATAGCTGCAATGTTATTTTACTTTGAAAATTGCTTATTTGATCTGCTCCAACCATACTGTCCATTTTACACTACTGTCAAAGTATTGGGCATTGGCCTGCTAAACCTAGGGTTGTGAGTTCAGTCCTTGAGGGGGCCATTTAGGGATCTGGGGCAAAAAAAAAAAAAATTGGGGATTGGTCCTGTTTTGAGCAGGGGGTTGGACTAGATGACCTCCTGAGGTCCCTTCCAACCCTGATATTCTATGATTCTATTGCAGCATCTTGCTCTTTCCCTTCAAATATTTTAAGCAAATTTCCTCTTGTTTTCTTTTGCAATAAATATTCTTCCCAGAAGTTGATAAATACGTGTTGTCAAAAGCCCATTTTCTATCTAAAAATAATTTTGATAGAAAATGTTTGACCAGCTTTAATAAAGAATGAATTTTCAAAACACTTGTCAGTACTGGTAAGTCTCTTAATTGTATTGTGTGTCTCACAATATTTGATGTTTTTCTTAAAGCCATTGCTTCTGGATTCACTGAGAGTCTCAATTTTCCTTAAAATAATAGTATGTTTATAGCCCTCATGGTTCTGGAGTAGTCCAGCCAGTGAGCTCAAAAACATTACCTGAGTGTAACCTGAAGGCTTAAAAGCCAGGAACCTGAATTTATATGTATAGTTTAATTTTATTATAGTTTAAACCAATGTCATGATTTTGGGGGTCCTGCCTCATGATTTTTGAATCCTTGAGATTGATAGTAGTGAGTTTTTAGAAAGAGACATAGCGTAGGTTGTTTCAAGATTTTCATAATTGTGGTGATGCTATCACCCCTGAGGAAAAGCCACCATTTTTATGACATTTTCCCATAGGGGGGTAGCCTCATAGATTTGGTCCCTGGTAGCCTAATTTTGGCAGGGCACTAGACACAAAGGCTTAACAGAAAATCCATTCTGAGCAAGAGATATGCAGATTGGATTTTCTGCATGATTTCTGGCTCTGTCTCATAACTCAGAGGAGTGTTAACCATCAAAATTTGTATGCTCACTAATCTCCTTGGGTCTGTTTAGAGATAAACTCCTTTGAGGTTCTACCCTGAACATGTATTTGCTCACTTCTGTCCCAGTCCTCAATCAGCTGTGTGTAGGCAAACTTGTGAGTCAACTGACATCAGTGGAGCTCCATATGGTCTGCCAGATGAATCCCTTGTCCTGGGTGACTGAGACCCAGATCCACAAGGGGATTTAGCTGCCTAAAGCCCAAATTTTGGCCATGTCTAGATGAACAGCACATCTGATGAGGATGTTCTATGCTGACGGGAGAGAGCTCTCCCATCAACATAAAAAAGCCACCTTCATGAGCAGCAATAAGATATGTTCACTGGAGAAGCTCTCCTGCCAACATAGCACAGTGCACGTGAGTGCTTATGCCAGTGTAACTTTTGTCACTCAACGGGGAGGAATATTCACCTCCTTGAGTGACATAAGTTACACCAGTATAGGCTGCAGTGTAGATTTGGTGCCACTGCAATCCACAAAATACCTGCTCAGCAGCTGCCTAATCATGTAGGCACCTAAACCTTGCCTGTAAAAATTCCCAAGGTACGTTTCTGCCTCTGGACATGCATATTGGTGCCTCAGGTGCCTTATCTCACATATAAACCCCAGCATGATCCTTAAACCAAGGTAAGATCGGTGTGGCACTGCCTGTTTTACCAGAATGGCCCAATCTGATAGGTGTACTGTGGGTATGCCTAACTCCATAAAATGGTCAGGGAGAGAGGAGGAGGCCTCCCTTATAACAGTTAGCCCAGTAGTTAGGGTACTTACCCAAGTTATGGAAAATCCCTCTTCCATCCCAGCTCCCAGACTACTGCACTGGACAGCACAGTATGGGGAGGAGGTGGCCAGCCCTCTGTGAAGGAAGAAGTGGTTCGGGACTATTTAGAAAAACTGGACGTGCACAAGTCCATGGGGCTGGATGCGCTGCATCTGAGAGTGCTATAGGAATTGGCGGATGTGATGGCAGAGCCATTGGCCATTATCTTTGAAAACTCATGGCGATCGGGGGACATCCCGGAAGACTGGAAAAAGGCTAATGTAGTGCCCATCTTTAAAAACGGGAAGAAGGAGGATCCTGGGAACTACAGGCCAGTCAGCCTCACCTCAGTCCCCGGAAAAATCATGGAGCATGTCCTCAAAAAAATCAATTCTGAAGCACTTAGATGAGAGGAAAGTGATCAGGAACAGTCAGCATGGATTCACCAAGGGCAAGTCATGCCTGACTAATCTAATTGCCATCTATGATGAGATAACTGGTTCTGTGGATGAAGGGAAAGCAGTGGACATGTTATTTCTCGACTTTAGCAAAGCTTTTGACACGGTCTCCCACAGTATTCTTGTCAGCAAGTTAAAGAAGTATGGGCTGGATGGATGCACTACAAGGTGGGTAGAAAGTTGGCTAGATTGTCGGGCTCAATGGGTAGTGATCAATGGCTCCATGTCTAGCTGGCAGCCGGTATCTAGCGGGGTGCCACAAGGGTCGGTCCTGGGTCCGATTTTGTTCAATATCTTCATTAATGATCTGGAGGATGGTGTGGATTGCACCCTCAGCAAGTTTGCGGATGACACTAAACTGGAAGGAGTGGTAGATACGCTGGAGGGTAGGGATAGGATACAGAGGGACCTAGACAAATTGGAGGATTGGGCCAAAAGAAATCTGATGAGGTTCAGCAAGGACAAGTGCAGAGTCCTGCACTTAGGACGGAAGAATCCAATGCACCGCTACAGACTAGGGACCAAATGGCTAGGCAGCAGTTCTGCAGAAAAGGACCTAGGGTTGACAGTGGGCGAGAAGCTGGATATGAGTCAACAGTGTGCCCTTGTTGCCAAGAAGGCCAATGGCATTTTGGGGTGTATAAGTAGATCGAGCAGCAGATCGAGGGACGTGATCATTCCCCTCTATTCGACATTGGTGAGGCCTCATCTGGAGTACTGTGTCCAGTTTTGGGCCCCACATTACAAGAAGGATGTGGAAAAATTGGAAAACGTCCAGCGGAGGGCAACAAAAATGATTAGGGGACTGGAACGCATGAGCTATGAGGAGAGGCTGAGGGAACTGGGATTGTTTAGTCTACGAGAGAGAAGAATGAGGGGGGATTTGATAGCTGCTTTTAACTACCTGAAAGATGGACCAAAGAGGATGGTTCTAGACTATTCTCAGTGGTAGAAGATGACAGAACAAGGAGTAATGGTCTCAAGTTGCAGTGGGGGAGGTTTAGGTTGGATATTAGGAAAAACTTTTTCACTAGGAGGGTGGTGAAACACTGGAATGCGTTACCTAGGGAGGTGGTGGAATTCTCTTCCTTAGAAGTTTTTAAGGTCAGGCTTGACAAAGCCCTGGCTGGGATGATTTAGTTGGGATTGGTCCTGCTCTGGGCAGGGAGTTGGACTAGATGGCCTCCAGAGGTCCCTTCCAACTCTGTTATTCTATGATTCTATGAATCCGCCCCCTCCTTTCCCCACCTGATGAGGTCAAAAGATTGGAATAGACGTTTTCTACCTCCACAGGTGTGTGCCCTAACCACAGAGCTCTAGGACATTCTGATATGGGGCTCTCTCAATCTCTTCTGTTGGAGCTGTTCTACTGTGCAATAACAATTAGGCCAGAGAGAGAATAACTCTCTAGTCCTGTGGTTAGAGAATACACCTCAGAGGTGGGAAACATCTTTTCAAATCTCTTCTCCTCAGGAGATAGTGGGGGGAATTAAACTGTCATTTCGTACATCCCCAATGAGTTCCCTAACCACTGGGCTAAAGGTTATAAACTGTCATCTTTTCCTCCTCCTCCCTCCATGACCATTTTGTGGGGAGTTAGGCATGCAAGACTGTCATTCTTGCATTAACTGCTTAGCTGTTTGACTCCACACCTCTCTGCTCAGCATCTGCTACCGGCTAGCTTATGTGGCTCCCTGCCTGGAATGGTGGCTTTTGTGGATCCCATGCTTAGGCACCCATTTCCCCATGCATTTTATAGGGAGCCTGGGTATTAAGCTGTAATTAGAGCAGCTCTGTAAAGAGTTGCTTTAAAAAAAATCGAGATTCGTTTAAACAGGAATGCAGTTCTCTCATGTTAAAACCTAGTATGTAACATATCAAACAGCCACCAGCCTTCCCTCCTATGATAAAACTTTACAAGAATCACTGCCTTTGCTTTATCCTGTCACTCAGATTATACAGCTCTAGCTGACTAGGAAATGCCAAGAGACCTAAAGTGAGATATGGACCTTACTGAATCTGAACAGTTTGATTAATCTGCTTTAATTCACTTTATACAAATATTTAAGAGATGGTCAATGTTAGCCTGATTTAAGTCAGTGGGCCACTCATGGGCCAGCAAAGTCAGATAAAGTACCCAACAGCAGCAGAGTTTCAGTCCATTTCTTCAGCATTGGGTTTATTTTCTAAAACAAAACAGTACAACTCCATTCAAAACAGATAAACTGGGCTCTGCTGGCTGCCACTGAATCCTTTTCCGTATAAGAATTCTGCCACTACCTATACAGCAGATATATGCAGCTGGCGTTCCACCTAACTGTTATGGAGAGCCCCTTTCCACTGCCCCTACAGATGTCTCTCTGACTGTTCAGTTTCCCTTTTGTAAGAAGTACTGCCTCCATGCTGTTACATGACTGTTAGTCACCTGACTCAGCCAGAGCCTTAAAGCAGGATGCTGGGTGGCCTGTATGTACTTCAGGGTCAGTACCCTGTTATGCCTGGCCTTTAGGCACTCTTGTTTTAAGTGACTCTATCTATCAAGTAATACAACAGAATATAAATCCCCATTACCAACATAGTACTGCCCAACAATTAAAACAATTCATTTTATCCTCTTGACCCAAAATGCCCATCTGCTCTAGGGATCTCTCTAGGTACTTATGTAGCCCTCAAAACATGTCTAAGTATTTTCCAAACATTATTCTCAGAATGCCACTGAGAGGTAGAGAAGTTTTATTATTCCTTTTTATAGACGGGACAACTGAAGTACTGAAAAATTAAGTGACTTGCCCAAGGTCTCAGTACAAGCCAGTAATAGAGCAGGGAATGGACCCCAGGTCTCTTGAGTCCAGGCCTAGTAACTCAGCCATAAAATTGTCTACTCTTGCTTTCTGTCAGTTTTCTGCCCTGTAAAAAACGGAAGAATTCACTCCCTTCTGTTGAAGAATCTTCCTCTGTGACTGCTTGCTTGACATTTAATTTTCAAATTAGGGTACGCCCACTTAGAGGAAATTTCTCCAGCATGCTTTTCTGGTAGCTGACCCTTTAAATTTGGGAGAGAAGAAAGCTGCAGCCATTTTGCAACTGGGTTTAGAGGGAGACTCAGAGCAGCCTCCATCTTCTCAGCTGGTAAGCATTCTTAGTTCTTATTATATTTTTCTCTTTTATTTTTTTTGTTATATTTTTTATTATATTTTATGTGAAAGTTGCACCTCCTCACATAAATTTCTGAAACAATGTGGATACAGTATCCATAGCTTTAATTTTTAGTGGCTAGACAATCTACCATTGCATAAGCTACTTAACAAATCACAAATGCTTAATTTTAGTGGTTTGCTATGAATAAATTGCCTTTGCTAGGGTGTAAATCAGTAGTGGGCAACCTGCGGCCCATCAGGATAATCTGCTGGCAGGCTGCAAAACCGTGTTTACACTGATTGTCCACAGGCATGGCCGCCCTCAGCTCCCAGTGGCTGTGGTTCCAGGCCAATGGGAGCTGAGGGAAGTGGCGCGGGCCACAGGGACATGCTGGCTGCCGCTTACCGCAGCTCCCATTGGCCGGGAACGGTGAACTGCAGCCACTGGGAGCTGGGGTTGGCTGTTCCTGTGGACAGTCAATGTAAACACTGTCTTGCGGCCTGCCAGCGGATTACCCTGATGGGCCTCACTGGTGTAAATACATAGAGCACATGACAGTTACAAAACACCTGGAACTGCTGCAAATTCATTTGCTCAGTTTTAAAGATTACATATTTTATTATAAAGGATTTAGAGAAGCATCAGTAAATTACTTATCAGGCAATAAACAACTTTTAAAATAAACATATTGGTAGTAGTTGTTGCCCAGTTATACCTGTTTAACAAGCCATTCATCCTTAAAATAAGTGCAGACATAAATGCTACATAAAAATTAAATAAGCCATTTCAACTTATGTAATGAATTAACCTGTTTTGAATTATGGGACTGATTCTGTGCTTATAGTATCCAATTACAAGAAAAAGTCAGCGCTGTTCTTTTCAGTATGTACCTCCTGCCAGTTTATAGGAAAAATCTCAGTGCAGTCACCATGTTTTGCACTGTGCTAATGAATAGCAAATTTGCTGGTCTGGTGTTTTGTTCAGGACAGAACACTCAGTTATCTGCTGCTACAGCCATTAGCTCTTACCATGTTGCTAAAGTATGGCCTTGAGGAAAGGATATATTAGCCACATAGTCTCAAAGGGGCAGATCATCACAGTTCTTACGAGGCCACACAGGGGAGTGAATCCCTCATTTTACTTCCCTACTTGGATTGCACCTCTGGCTGTGGAAAAGAGAAAGAGGTCTCCTTGCTCCAAACTCTCTGCTTTGAGTAAGTCAGTATGGATGGGAGGAGCCTTGGATGTGATGCCTCCACTTCTTGCTGGCTAGTAGATGGTCAAATAGACAGGAAAGGATGCGAGGAGTAAGCTGCTTCCCAAAAAGGTTGAGGTAATATGCTCCCTGCTCCAGAGCAAGAGAGGAATTGTAACTTAGTCATGGTTGACTGGTCTACTCCTGGGATGGTTCAGTTACATGTTGCTCTTTACTCAGGGCAGATGGCAAAGGTACAGTGTTGCCCAATTTAATGTAATTGTGATCTATGAAAGGATCCACAAAGATATCTGTGCAAATATTAGGGATCGTAAAATTACATTGCAGAACTGGTTTGTGTTTTGTTGGGTTTTTTTTGGTGGTTGTTGTTTTTTGCTTTTTGTATAGGCCGAACTAGTAGTGACGCCTGTTCCATTTTAGATTCCTGTTTTCATTAGTTCTTGGCTTTCCTGAACTTTCACTCTTTGTACTGAGATTTTCCATGTTGGGTCTGCTTCAAGTTGAATTTTTCTTTTGGAAAGTTAAAGTAAAAATGGTGAGTTTTTTTTCTGAGAATGAGATCAAAATGATTTAGGCATCTAAGTCTAGGTCAGAGGGAGGTGCCTGTCTGTTGTTGGGATTCACAGCTATGAACCTTCTCCTGGAATCTGCTGCTTCAGCCTTTTCTTGCCCAAAGCCAGCCACCATCTCTCCAGGAGGTGGGGAGAGGGTGGAGCTTATAACCTTTAGCCCAGTGGTTAGAACACTCACCCAGTTTTTGGGAAACCCAAGCTCAAGTGCCTCTTCCAATTAATATTTAATTGTTTATGCAAAGTGGAAGAGCTTCAATAGGAGAAATTGTGAGAAACACCCACCGCAGAATATTCCATCGATCCATGATTAGGGCAGTCTCCTGAGAGGAGGGAGAAGTGGGTTCAAAGGAGGCAGGAGTGAGGGGTTGATCATGGGTATATGCTCTAACCACTGGGATATTGAATATGGGGGGTGGGAGAGGTACCACTACCTCCTCCAACTCATACGACCGTGTTTGTGTGGGTTCCAATCTGGTAAGGAGCCTCTGAGAACAACTACTAGATTGAGCCCCACAGGTGAGATAAGCATTGAAAAGCCTGCTGGGGCTTAGATGTGAGCTTGGTGCCCAGGCAACAGGACTGTGGTGGCTGTAAGATTTCCCAGCAGCGGATTTTTAGGTACTTCAAGAACATTACTAGTGGAGATTTTAAGAGACCTAGGGGACTTTAGGTGCCTTCAGGGTTAGGCAACAACTGAGCAGGAGTTTTGAAGATCTAAATTTTTGACTCAGGCACCCAAATACCTTTTATATCTACCCTATACTTAAATACCTTGCTAAATAAGGACCATAATCCAGAAATTATTATCACAAAGATTTATTTCAAAATCCTATGCTTTAAAGGGGAGGTTGCTTGTTTTATTTTCTTTGTGATTTTTTTTTAAACTGTGGAAGTACACTTGCTTTTGTAAAATTCCTGTCTTATTGCTGAATCTCAACTATTGAGAGAAGCTAACAAGAATTAGAGATTTGATAACATTATGTCAGCATTTTTGCCATAAAAGGATAAAAATTATCAAACAAAATTTCAGAAACAAAGCACCATTAAGTAGATTTAGCTAAATGATAATAGGGATGACTGCAACATGTCCTTCCTTAAAGGTTTGCTTCAAGTTCAGTGTTTATTTCCCCTAAAATATAAATAGAATACATGGTGGCATCTGTTGAATGGGCACACAGGATGTTGGGAGGGAGGAGGTTGAAAGGAAATTAACCTCAAGATTCTTTTGGAAGAATAGCAGGAAAATGACTTAGTTCAACTTCCCCTAGAAAAAAAAAGTGACTGGTCACAGACAGGAGGTATCTTAATTAGATCCAACATGTTCACATCTCAGGGCCAGATCCTCAGGTGAAGTAAAATGGCATAAATCTACTGACTTAACCAATTTACATCTGCTTGGGATCTGATCCTGAATTGCCATCAGTAGAGTCATTGGAGCTGTGGCTATTTATACCGGCTGAGGATCTGACCCTCAGTGCACTGCACAATAGCTGACAGAACAATATGCAGATACTACCTTTATTCATTGTGGTGTTATGTCCATCCCAAGTCCCTATTATTTCAGGGTAGGCTCATTGGTTTAAGAAATTTTTATGGCAAATTGTGTATTGTTGTCTTCCAGAAGAGCTGTTCAGAGGGGATGAGTGTGATTCTTGTCTGCTTGACACCTTGTGTAGTCAGTTACCTCTGTGGAAGATGGGTGTAATGGTACAAGATTAAATGACATAATGTCAATTTGTGCAGATATAAATAAATGCAAGGTGTCAGCCATATAGAAACTGGCTCACGGTTGGGGTGATTGGGGTGGTTGTGTGTGTTATATATACCCTGTAATAATTAGATAAGAGAATCCTCAACATATTGTCAGATTAAATAATCAAGTCTCATGGTTCATGCTGTTTAATTCACTTGTGCATGTGAATTAGTTAAGCATTCTGCTGAGTTTTCAGAGAGTTGACTAGGTGTTTTAGTAGAAGTTGTGCAGTATCGTCACACTGTCTTCTCTCTTAGTCCTTATGATTTCAGTGTGATCTTTATTTGCATTTTAAATACTTATAGTTAGTAATTTAGCTTGGTTTATGGTACACTCCGTTTTGTTTTTATTATGTATTTATTTATTTAATGATCCACTCAGTGCTAAAAATATCTTGGTGTATGAGTGATTAGCTTTTTTCCAGCAGAATTTCTGTCATCCGTATTTGATTGTCCTCCTACGTTTTCTGTTTTCTCTGTAGTGATTGGTCCAACTTCATAAAGAGTCAAGAAATGTCACTAGGACAGTTCTGAATAGTTTGTCACAATGACAAATCATGCGGAACAATTTCAGGAAGAAGGGGGCTAACAAAACAGAAGGAGATAATCATGTACTATGGAATTGGAAAAGAATAAGCCTGCATCTTCTTTCATTTACACTTGCCACTGTAAATCAGGAACATCTCCAGTGAAGTCAGTAGAGTTTCACTGGTATAAACAAATGGAGAATCAAGTGATTAATTTCTATAGAGGTCAATCATGGCTTTGCTGCAAGCCCTGATTAATGTGCACTGTGTTGTTGCAGTTGCCACAGGACTATCCCTGGATGCAGACCTAACCTACAGTCACAGATATCCTCTGGCACAACTGCACTGTCCAAAGCAATGCAAGAGTAATGTCAAGGCTCCACCCATTTCCTGATCCAGCAGCTCACTCCCTACCCACCTGCATGGGTTGGAGGTTAGCAGCTCTGTCCTGATCGCTTACACCCTTCTCCACATAATGACTCGGCATATAGGCATAATATGCCTTACTCCTCTTTACTCCCCTACACAGGTGTGCAGGAAGGTCCACAATCTAATCCACAGACATTCTCCCAAGGGAGGGTACCATGTGCATAATTAATTTAAGTGTGAAAAGAAACTTAAAATATTGTTTGTATTTTCCTAGTAAAGTTTGTGGTATGATTCATCATTGCATGACTCAAGTTTTATGCTGGTACAACTCTTGTAGGACAGATTGTGCTGCTCTGATGCAAGGTAGCCATAGATACAGTGTACATAGCTGGGTATGCTGGGTTTATGGCACTTTGTGTTGTGGCAGCAATGTGAAGCAGCCAGGACATACTGGGAAATGTAGCCCACTGGTTTCAGTGGAAATGCACTGGTATAAAACAGGAGTGAATGAGGCTCAAAGCTTTCTAAATAGTAAAAATGGCAGGCGTGCTACGGGTTATTTCATTTGTGCACATTTACAGTATGCTTTCTATAACCACTGCTTACACTTCAGCAGCTTCTTCTATTTCCTTAGTTTTGTGCACTGTTTGGTCTTTTCAATTGTGTATGAAATAATTGCTAAAGAGTCATATGTAACTAAGTTTAAGTATACCCTATATTATGCCTGAAGTGGCAGTGAGGGTACTGTATACTTAGGATACATACAAGGGTGATAATAAGCAAAATAATTTTTAAATATTATTACAAATCAAGAAATCATACTCAACTGTGTCAGATTCCGCAGAGCACTTACGTACAGGCACATATAACAGCCAAACTGTTGCACTCTGGACGCTTCCTGAATCCGTAGCTCCAAATCACTCTATTCATAAGGGATGAATAAGAAATTAACCTCTCAATCCATTTTTTAATGAGTGGATCATTGATGCTATGTACTTCATTGTAACTTAGGATATCTCTTATCTAACAGCAGAATTCTCTGAGTAAAAACATTCTTTGTTATACTTTTAGATATTTTCATGTCACCTGGATTTGTTTGAAGTAGATGTAGAGAGAACCATGCATAGGCAGGAAAGATGAATGATATATCTTTCTTTATTATAGCTATTATTTGTGGATGCTTGAGTTGATTTGTGACCTTTCCTGGTTTGTGGGAGGTAGAAGACTGCTGAAAACAGAGGATTATAATGACAAGAGCAGAGTCATTATACTTATGAAAAAGTGTTGTTTTTGGTGGGAACAAAAGTTTCACACTGATAGAGTGGTTTGGTATAGACGGGGTTGGGGGAGCCTCCCAGTGTCCTCTCAAGAAGTATAGATTAGCTGGTGCAGCTACAAACAGTATTAGAAAATGGGTGTTTGTGAGTAACCCTGTGGCTTCTTCTGTTGAGCAATCAATTTAACAGAGTTTAATGTCAAACTAATTGTGGTTTCACTGTATTAGTAGGCTCCACATACTGTGTAATGCATATTATGTGTATTGCATATGCATAAACCTTTATATTTATGCATTCTTTTTCACTGAAGGGGTTCTGATGATGAATGTTGGATATGATTTTAGATAAGAAATATCAGGTCCAGTTAATTCAGATAACTGGGGTAGTATAAATATCTGCAGATCTCTTTAAAAAAAACGTTAGTTAAAACAAAAAAACCTTTCTGCTCTTGGATCTTTTGACTTAGCAAAATTTAGAAACTTGTGTAGGTCCTGCAGACATACCAGCTAGTACTGTGACCTCATCTAATCCTTCAAAAAAAGCCACATTGGTCAGTACTTACATGGGAAATCCATAGTGAACCTCTAAGTCCTAAATATAATGTACCAAAACCAAAATAATGAGTAAGCAACAGCTGTTAATTATGCAGTTAGGAAATTTATGAAATTTGATGGAAATGCACTTAAAAACAAGATATATTTGGGTCAGAACAAGAGAATTACTAGGAACCAAAACTGCAAATACCCTAAAGCAATGAGTACACTATGAACTATGGGTATATTTCCCTGGCTGATATGCACATACTCCTGCTAGCTTTCATTGAGCTAGCGTAAGTATAAATTGTAGCGTAGCCTCAGCAGAGGCATGGTTGAATTGTGCTGAGTACACATGGGTTTGTACTTGATATAGCTCAGCTGTCCATTTCCTGCCAATACTCATGCTATCGTGACTACACTGCTGTTTATATTCATGTTGGCTCGATGACAGCTAATGTAAGTTTGTGTACATAAGCAGGGGAATCACTCCTCTAGTTCGTAGTGTAGACATAACCTAAAAAACTAGGGGTATAATTGTGAGAAGCTGTAAATAGGCAATCAGAACCAGGATGGGCTGGGAGCAGACTGTCAGACAACTGTGGGGATTTGGTTCTCCAGATCGGTAGTAGCTATAGTTATACCTCTTTCTGTGATGTACTGTTGAACTGATTATCTAATAAAGCTAATCAAAACTAACTTACTCAAGCTCATCTAACTATTCAACTGATTTAAATTCAAGGAAGCATTATTTGTTGAATGTGTAATTATAATTATGCTTTTTAATTATTGCATATGGATTAATTACTGGTTAGCAATTATTTACAAATTGAGTATTAATTATTTACAAACTATTTAGCACATTCAATACAAATTCATAAATTAGTTTTGGTCAACGCAAAACTGTATTTATTGATGAATAACTATTTGTCTGTACAATTTCATCCAGACCTACTAGGGGCAGCTAAAGTTAAGGTTGAATGAGAGTTTCTAGGCTAAGACCCTTTTTTTCAGTTGATCATAATGCTCCAAGATTTTGATCTTTCATGCTGAAATTTCCCAAGGCTGGTTTTTGCTAGGGACTGGATTTTTTAGTAAGTTTGAGCAAAAAAGTTTCAGCTGTTTTTGAGAATATTTTGGCAAATGTTACTTTCCCATTATAATTCTACTTAAAAATCATGCAGTGATTTGATTTTAACAGATCTAGTTAGACAGCTCTGGATGGGTTTAGAAAGTGGAAATTTGGTGGAAAATAGTCCCTGTGGGAAATTAATTATTTTGATTTGGCCAAATTATGATATTGTAAAAGTAGGACATTGTGTATGCACAGTAAAAATGCTATTATGTTTTAGCATTATTTATTTAGCAATAAATAACACAGCCTCTTTTCCTGTTCATGAATTTCCATAGAAATCTTACTGTTTTCTAAAATGTGTTAATGAAAATGTTTCAGACAAAAATTCTGATGTAGAATTCTTGGTATATAAATGGTTTGCACTCAGTTAATTTCAAGTATCTAATCAAAATTGAACCTCTGTCACTTGGATTTGATTGGACACAGGGGCACATGGTATTTTGTTGTTTATTTCCTGATTGGATGAGTGTAACTCTGGTGTGAGATCCAAATTTGTAGAATTCTGGGCTCCCATCATTGCAATTAGTGTAACAATATGAGCAACATGAAATATTGCAAACAAAACAATACAAAAGGCTTAGGTCCAATATGCGTGATGTGAATTTTTTTTTGCCACCCAAAATAAATGTAAATAACACCATGTGCTTCTATTACTGGAATAAAAATTGGCACAGCCTGCCCAAATGAAGGCATGAAGCCCACCATGGATCTCTGTATGGTTGTTATGTTTTACCAGTTCCTCAAAAATTAGCAAGGGAACTAACAGAGCAGCACAAACCAAAGCATCCACGGTTACAAGTGCATGACTGGCAGAATCCATATATGACCCACTGATAACTGGGATAGCATAGCAGCTTGTAAGAAGATGTGCTGCTCCATGCATCCTTTGTCACTGTACACAGCACTGATCTAGAAGTGGTCAGAGGGTATGTCTCCACCACCACAAACATGATACAGTTCGGTGGTGACCTAGAATCCTATTTTCAACGTCTTTAACTCAAGGAATATTTCCAACACCTCTGAACAGCATACTAACCCACAGAGACCTTCCTACCAAGACTACAAAAAGAAGGATTGTGGGTGGACTTCTCCTGAAGGTCGAAACAACAGACTGGACTTCTACATAGAGTGCTTCCACCCACGTGCACGGGCTGAAATTGTGGAAAAGCAGCATCACTTGCCCCATAACCTCAGCCATGCAGAACACAATGTCATCCACAGCCTCAGAAACAACTCTGACATCATAATCAAAAAGGCTGACAAAGGAGGTGCTGTCGTCGTCATGACTAGGTCGGAATATGAACAAGAGGCTGCTAGGCAGCTCTCCAACATCACTTTCTACAAGCCATTACCCTCTGATCCCACTGAGGACTACCAAAATAAACTATACCATTTGCTCAAGAAACTTCCTGAAAAAGCACAGGAACAAATCCGCACAGACACACCCCTGGAACCCTGACCAGGGGTATTCTATCTGCTACCCAAGATCCATAAACCTGGAAATCCTGGACACCCCATCATTTCAGGCATTGGTATCCTGACAGCAGGATTGTCTGGCGATGTAGACTCCCTTCTCAGGCCCTACGCTACCAGCACTCCCAGCTATCTTCGAGACACCACTGACTTCCTGAGGAAACTACAATCCGTTGGTGATCTTCCTGAAAACACCATCCTGGCCACTATGGATGTAGAAGCCCTCCACACTAACATTCCACACAAAGATGGACTACAAGCCGTCAGGAACAGTATCCCTGATAAAGTCACGGCAAACTGGGTGGCTGAACTTTGTGACTTTGTCCTCACCCGTAAATATTTCACATTTGGGCACAATGTATACCTTCAAATCAGCAGCATGTCTATGGGTACCCGCATGGCCCCACAGTATGCCAACATTTTTATGGCTGACTCAGAACAATGCTTCCTCAGCTCTTGTCCCCTAATGCCCCTACTCCACTTCCGCTACATTGATGACATCTTCATCATCTGGACCCATGGAAAAGAAGCCCTTGAGGAATTCCACCATGATTTCAACAATTTTCATCCCACCATCAACCTCAGCCTGGACCAGTCCACACAAGAGATCCACTTCCTGGACATTACAGTGCTAATAAGCGATGGTCACATAAACACCACCCTCTACCGGAAACCTACTGACTGCTATTCCTACCTACACGCCTCCAGCTTTCATCCAGACCACACCACACGATCCATTGTCTACAGCCAAGCTCTATGATACAACCGCATTTGCTCCAACCCCTCAGACAGAGACAAACACCTACAAGATCTCTAACAAGCATTCTTACAACTACAATACCCACCTGCTGAAGTGAAGAAACAGATTGACAGAGCCAGAAGAGTACCCAGAAGTCTACTACAGGACAGGCCCAACAAAGAAAATAACAGAACGCCACTAGCCATCACCTTCGGCCCCCCAACTAAAACCTCTCCAATGCATCATTAAGGATCTACAACCTACCCTGTAAAACGATCCCTCACTCTCACAGATCTTGGGAGACAGGCCAGTCCTTGCTTACAGACAGCCCCCCAACCTGAAGCAAATACTCACCAGCAACCACACACCACACAACAGAACCACTAACCCAGGAACCTATCCTTGTAACAAAGCCCGATGCCAACTCTGTCCACATATTTATTCAAGTGACACCATCATAGGACCTAATCACATTAGTCACACCATCAGAGGTTCGTTCACCTGCACATCTACCAATGTGATATATGCCGTCATGTGCCAGCAATGCCCCTCTGCCATGTACATGGGTCAAACTGGACAGTCTCTGTGTAAAAAAATAAATGGACACAAATCAGACGTCAAGAATGATAACATTCAAAAACCAGTTGGAGAACGCTTCAATGTCTTTGGTCACTCGACTACAGACCTAAAAGTTGCAATTCTTCAACGAGAGACTGCTGAATTGGAATTAATTTGCAAACTGGATACAATTAACTTAGGCTTGAATAGAGACTGGGAGTGGATGGGTCATTACACAAAGTAAAACTATTTTCCCATGTTTATTCCACCCCTCACCCCCCACTGTTCCTCAGATGTTCTTGTCAACTGCTGGAAATGGCCCGCATTGATTATCACTACAAAAGGTTACCCCTCTCCCTGCTCTCCTGCTGGTAATATCTCACCTTAAGTGATCACTCTGGTTACAGTGTGTATGGTAACACCCATTGTTTCATGTTCTCTATGTATATAAATCTCCCCACTGTATTTTCCACTGAATGCATCCGATGAAGTGAGCTGTAGCTCACAAAAGCTTATGCTCAAACAAATTTGTTAGTCTCTAAGGTGCCACAAGTACTCCTTTTCTTTTTGCGAATACAGACTAACACAGCTGCTACTCTGAAACTCTTCATTACATAGTTAGTCTGGGCTCTTACTCAGGTGTTGCCTTTTAACCCCCCTCCCAGCCACACACAAAGACCTCTCACTCAATTTCAGTGATGCTTTCACCTTGAAACTAATTATTAGAGCCTGGGTTCTGGTTTCACTGTGGCTGGACCCACTTTGAAGTGAGAATGCAGACTAAATCACTTGAGGCTCATAGTCCTCCAGTGCATTCCCACAATTCCCCCCAGGTGTTCACCAGGAAACTAAAGAATTGTACAGTAGCTCAGCTTACTGCAGCAGTGAGACACATGAGAGAGCACAGCAGTAGTGAGGACACAGTAACATGAATTGGCTTTGCAGTGGGCTAAGCTAACATGGGTAAGAATCACACAGGCTAATTCTGTAACGACACATCCAAAGATGAGCTGGCATGGTTGGTGTGAACTGAGTAGCAGTTAATGAACCAATTCTCTCCTTACCTTGTCTGTGAGGTAGAATGTGCTGGGAGAGATATCGGGAGTAAAGCTGATTCAGAATCTTTTATTTTGGTGGTTGTTGTGGTTGAAAAATGTCAATTTGTCAAAACTGTAACTGTTCACAAATCAGGATCAGTTATGATAAATCACCTGAGTTGAAAAAGGTAGAATTTTTTAAAATGGTTGAAATATTTCATGTCAATGTTTTCTTTAAAAATGTGTTTATTATTGATTTGAGATAACTCTATTTATAAATATAAGCTAATTAGACTAAAATAGAAAAAAGTTGAAAAAAATTTTTTTGATTGCCCTGAACTAAATTTGTTTTTTTGTTTGTTTGTTTTGTTTTGTTTTTTTTGTTTTGGTTTGTGACCATTTTTGAAGTTTCAGTTTTTGTCCCAATATGACACTGGGAAAAAAGTTGAACTGTCAAAAATTTTCAAAGGATGGGAAAAACTAAAACCCAGGGCCATTCAGACACAGGGCAGTAAGCTGTTGATCCATGCAGACGCAGACAGCTGCAGCAAGAATAGCATCACTGGTTAGTGCTGCAGCCATCTGGCTCTGATTTCCCATTCTCCCTTTTCCCCATCTTCTTTGTGATCATTTCCTATTTCTGCATCTGATGATGGCTGCTATCAGAAACAGGATATTGAACTAGATGGTCTGATCCAATAGGGCAATTTCAGTATCGTAGAATCATGGAACCACTGAAGATTAGGATTGGGAGAGATCTCAGGAGGTCATTTAGTGCAACCCCCTGCTCAAAGCAGGACCAACCCCCAACTCCTTTGGCAATTCCTTTGTTCCTTCCAATTGTCTGCTCCCTACAACAGAGACAACGTGAGTGAGGTAGTATCTTGTATTGGACCAACTTTGGTTGGTGACAGAGACAAGCTTTCAAGCTTACAATGAGCAGCTCTTTGTAAGCGTGAAAGCTTGTCTCTCTCACCAACAGAAGTTGGTTCAATACAAGATATTATCTCACCCACCTTGTCTCTCTAACATTTTGGGACAGACACATCTACAACAACATTGCATGCTGACTACTACGCAGCCAGTCTGCTCTTTCTTTCTTTCTTTGGAACTGTTCCATCTGCTAATATAGTTCCTATTTTACTATACTCGCTCCCCTTTTACACTTTGCAGGGTTTTTACCAACCTGTTATTAGGTGGTGGCTACCATAAAGGGATTTTTACTTTGGCCATGCCCAATTTTACTGTGCCATATGTGTGCTGTGTTGGCACATCCTTGAGTTCGGGGGAGCAAATATGGAACTTAGTCCACCCATTTGTATTGTTTTCCACAACAATGGAAGAGGATTAGGGTCCTGGAGCCTCACCATGGTAGGAAATACAAAGCATATATATTCAACAACAATAATCTCCTAACTCAGCATTTGAAATCTCCCTGTACTGGTGAGACAAGGCAAAGCAGAAGCCTGGAAAGGTTTAAGGCAGTGGCTCTTAACCTTTCCAGACTACTGAACCCCTTTCAGGAGTCTGATTTGTGTTTCACTTCACTTTAAAACTACTTGCTTACATAATCAGACCTAATAAAAATACAAAAGTATCACAGCACACTCTTACTGAAAAATGGCTTACTTTCTCATTGTTACCATATAATTATAAATCAATTGGAATATAAATATTGTACTTACATTTCAGTGTACAGAGCAGTATAAACAAGCCATTGTCTGTATGAGATTTTAGTTTGTACTGACTTCACTAGTGCTTTTTATGGAGCCTGGTGTAAAACTAAGCAAATATCAAGATGAGTTGATGTACCCCAGGGGTACGTGTACCCCTGGTTGAGAACCACTGGTTTAAGGTATCCCTGCCTATCACATGGCTGGATAGAGTTCATGAGGAAGAGGAAGCTGGGCCCAGAGGGAAGAGGGGAAGTCAGGGAGAAACCTCTGGGATTGTAGCTAGCATTTTTCAGTTGAATACCTTTATGTCCTATTTATTTCTTTTGTTCTGGAACAATAAATCGTGTCCTAGGCCTTAAAAGGACTTGGTTGGCATGTTTGCTTCAATTCCCGGGCTGGTGAACCAGCCCACCAGCTTACACCTGTGTGTGTGTGTGTGTGTGTGTGTGTGTGTGATATGAAACGGAAAAGTACAAAACAGTGCCGCTGCTGTTCCCAGTGATTCTCCCACTTTGTCAAAATCTGCCATTAGTACTACTGCTGCTGTGCTCAAGCCAGTGCCACTGATGCCCTCTCAATGATTTTCTCCTGAAATGTAAGCTGTTAAATTGCACTAACTGCCTGCAGCCTCTGAGCAGAGCTTTCTGAGAATGATTGTGGATGGTATGGAGTCTGCAGGAACATGATTTGTAATATTTTTAGAACTTCACTTGCACTTTATGCTCTTCCAGCTGCAGATTTCTTATATAATTTTCCAGATAACCAGATAGCTCCTTGCTTTAAATGTGTGTGTGCGTGTGTATATATATACATACATTTAAAGCAAGGAGCTATCTGGTTATCTGGAAAATTTTTATGTCATTCATGTATTTAAGTGCTTGTCTGAGTTCACTGCCATGGTTTAATTGCCTTATTGGTTTAATGTCCCAAAAGAGACTATTTCCCAGCTGTTAGATGTCAAATTTGTGTTTGCCTAACATTTTAATTTGTTACAGTTAGTTGTTAAGCACATAAGGAGCTCTGTTGCAACAGTGCTTATAATAATAATATAATAATGTTGCAACAGTGCTTATAAGTGCCACTTTTGAACAGTTTGTATAAAAAAAGGAATGCATGTATTTTTTATGTGCATCCACCAGGGATTCGGGGACAAAACACAGTAAAATGATCCTGTTAGTCTATTTGGAAAAGCTAGTATCTTCTCAAAGTGCTATAGCTGTGGCCATGTCTCTAACCCTTTTGAAAGCTGATGTGTGTGTGCGTTTCTGTACACGTCAAAGTCACATTTATATCGTTATGCTGGAAATTGTTAATGGCTTTTTTCAAGTGAGTCTTAGATCTATAGACAATTGCAGAGCTGGTTAAAGCTGTTGATAGTGCTAGGCACCCTTCTTTCACGCTAAATGGAAGGAGCAAGTAAGCTCCTTTATGTAGTGAATAGAGCTGGGCAAATTTTGTTCTGACAAAGTTTATTCTCCAAAAAATGGAGATTTGTGAATGAAATGAATTTGCTGAATATTTTCAGCCAAAACAAAACAAAACAAAACCAGGCTAGATTCACAAGAGGACTTAAAGTGCCATTCACTAAACCAGAGGAGAAAGAAATGGTATTCTGGTGTGAGTCTTAATCCTTCCTGTTGAAGCTGTTCCACTTTGAATAAAATACTTGAGAAGCCAGAGAGAGAGAGAGAATGATTCTGTAGACTGGTGGTTAGGACATTCTCTTGGGAACTGGGGACACTTGGGTTTCAAGTCCCTGCTCCAGAGCAGGGATTTGAAACTGGGTCTCCTACATTCTAGGTTGGTGCCCTAAGCACTGGGCTATTGGGTATAAGGGTAGCAGTAGTTTTGTGAATGTATCCCTTCATTTCTTCTCATTTTATTTTATGGTTATGAAAATTCCTGGAAATGAAACACTGGGTCAAATGAAAATTTTTGGACTTCTTCATTTGCCAAAAATTATGAAAAATCTTGGTTTTAGTTTGACCTGAACTGATTTTCTTTTTTTAAAAAATAAATAAAATAAAATTCAGAACTACTAGAAAACCAAAAATCAGTTATTCACATCACTCTAGTAATGAAAGAGCTAGAAACAACAGAAGCTACCGCCCAAGGCATAGGACTGCAAGCAAAGTTGTGTATGCTGAAGGGTTTGCTGATTGCAAAGATGGGGGTTGGTGTTTGTTAGGCACGTTGTGTGTGTTTGAGTGGTAGAATATGAGAGAAGTAGCAGTGAGCATGACCCTAAGTGGAAGAGGAGAGACACAGCTCCTTGAGCACAGAACTCTCTGGAGCAGCAAACTTGAGAATTGTGAGCAAACAAACTGCCGTCTGTTTTGTTCGTATTGTGTTCAGGGAAACAGGACTCCATGTACATTCTTCGTAAACAAACAGCATAGCATGAAAGAAATACCTGAATTGTACCCTTAGTTTCACATTCTAATAGAAACAACACTGCAGTGCCCCAAATATTGGCTGACCGCTTAGGTCAAAGGGGCAACAATATTTATAAAGGTGGTAAAACAGGAAATTGATAATAGAAGTCTTTCCCTTCCTAAGACACCAGATGAGCAATGGCAGACAGTTGATAATGTGTGTCCACATCACAATTGTATGGACTATAATCTTGTTGGGGTGGAGGGTCTTTCAATCATATGTGTTTATAGTTCCTGCCACAGTGGGACCCTGATCAAGAACTCTAGGTATTAACAAACACAGAAAATTTAAAATAATCCTCACAAAACTGCCACCGTAGCTGATACAATTTTGCACCCATAGGCCTGTTGCTGAATTCCTTGCATATCCACAGATCCATTGGAAAGAGTGAAATCTGAAATCAAAGGATGAATGAGGAGGGAGATTGACCTGTTCTATATTGGGACTTTGTGGGGAAAATATTTATACCACAAGTGCCACAATATTTATACCACAAAACATGTATTTCAACAGGCAGATTTAAAGGACTCCTGGACATCCAGGGGGACCACCATGTTGAATTATGTATCCCTTTAGTCCTTATGGAAGCCTTAAAATCTAGGCTGTCTGTACTTCAGAAGCACTTTAAAGTAATTCTACTTTATGTCTATATGGCCAAATCCAGTGAGATATCATACAGTATTAATAATAGGTTTGAATAAGAACTCTGTTTCCCAACATATGAAGTTGGTTTTCTGTAGGATGAGATGAGGAAAAAATAGAGCAAAGTAAACTTTCACTTTCTTTTTGCATAGCTTTTACAAATCAGATCCACCAGTTGTATTTTTTCCTAGAGAAAAATGTAAGATCTTGAAGACAGACATTGACTGTTTCTCTGAAGCACCTATGTGATTTAATATAGCCTTTGTGATAAGAAATTAGAATTGTGTGGCAAACTGTTCTAGGAGCTCTGTAGTTATATCTTGTTTAATGGTCCAGGGAGAATTTCTTACCCTGGGACCATATAGAGTGAGACATTGCTGAAGAGTATGCACTGAAGAAGCCAGATAGAACATCTTGAAAACTCATGGTGATTGGGGGAAGTCCAAGATGACTGGAAAAAGGCTAATGTAGTGCCCATCTTTAAAAAAGGGAAGAAGGAGGATCCGGGATACAGGCCAGTCAGCCTCACCTCAGTCCCTGGAAAAAATCATGGAGCAGGTCCTCAAGGAATCAATTCTGAAGCACTTAGAGGAGAGGAAAGTGATCAGGAACAGTCACATGGATTCACCAAGGGCAAATCATGCCTGACTAATCTAATTTCCTTCTACAATGAGATAACTGGCTCTGTGGATGAGGGCAAAGCAGTGGACATGTTATTCCTTGACTTTAGCAAAGCTTTTGATATAGTCTCCCACAGTATTCTTGCCAGCAAGTTAAAGAAGTATGGGCTCGATGAATGGACTATAAGGTGGATAGAAAGCTGGCTAGATTGTTGGGCTCAATGAGTAGTGATCAATGGCTCTATGTCTAGTTGGCAGCCGGTATCAAGTGGAGTGCTCCAAGGGTCGGTCCTGGGGCCGGTTTTGTTCAATATCTTGATTAATGATCTGGAGGATGGCATGGATTGCACCCTCAGCAAGTTTGCAGATGACATTAAACTGGGAGGAGAGGTAGATACGATGGAGGGTAAGGATAGGATACAGAGGGACCTAGACAAATTAGAGGATTGGGCCAAAATAAATCTGATGAGGTTCAACAAGGACAAGTGCAGAGTCCTGCACTTAGGATGGAAGAATCCAATGCAGCACTACAAACTAGGGACCGAATGGCTAGGCAGCAGTTCTGCAGAAAAGGACCTGCATTGGACGAGAAGCTGGATATGAGTCAGCAGTGTGCCCTTGTTGCCAAAAAGGCCAATGGCATTTTGGGTTGTATAAGTAGGGGCATTGCCAGCAGATTGAGGGATGTGATTGTTCCCCTCTATTCGACATTGGTGAGGCCTCATCTGGAGTACTGTGTCCAGTTTTGAGCCCCACACTACAAGAAGGATGTGGAAAAATTGGAAAGAGTCCAGCAGAGGGCAACAAAAATTATTAGTGGACTTGAACACATGACTTATGAGGAGAGGCTGAGGGAACTGGGATTGTTTAGTCTGCGGAAAAGAAGAATGAGGGGGGATTTGATAGCTCCTTTCAACTACCTGAAAGGGGGTTCCAAAGAGGATGGCTCTAGACTGTTCTCAGTGGTAGCAGATGGCAGAACAAGGAGTAATGGTCTCAAGTTGCAGTGGGGGAGGTTTAGGTTGGACATTAGGAAAAACTTTTTCACTAGGAGGGTGGTGAAGCACTGGAATGCGTTACCTAGGGAGGTGGTGGAATCTCCTTCCTTAGAAGTTTTTAAGGTCAGGCTTGACAAAGCCCTGGCTGGGATGATTTAGTTGGGGATTGGTCCTGCTTGAGCAGGGGGTTGGACTAGATGACCTCCTGAGGTCCTTTCCAACCCTGATATTCCTTGATTCTATGATTCTGTGATCTTCATAGTAGAATACTCAGCTACTCCTAATCAAATCAAAAATACGTGGAACTGATTTTCCAGTTCCTTCCCCATCCTGTTCATTACCACCTGTTTGAAGTAGGTATAAAATGCCAACAATCAGAATAACAGAAAGGCAGCATTTTACATTTGCTTTGAATAGTTATGAAGGACCACACAAGGCTCAAAACACTGTAGAATCAGGTCCTTTGCTTTCTCTAGTAATTGCACAATTTTGCTCAAGCAAAATATTATATAAAAACATTATTCCTGCACCCTTAAACTCTCCCATGGCTCATTTCCTCCTCAGAAGAATTCTAGGTCTTGTCCAAAGGAGTAGCTGGTGAGGAGTATGTGCAAGAATAAACAGTCTACTTGCCTTCACCATGCTCCTTGCTGCTGTTGCTGATTTGTTTTTCGTCCTGACTACTTCAGAGAAACCACTCAATGCAAACATTTCCCTTTGAGAACATGACTGAAGATATCTCATTTGCATTCACTGTTGAATCAGGGATGGTGAGGATTCTGTATGTGTGTGTGAGAGAGAGCCTCTGAAAAGAGGAGAGCCCTGCTTCTGCGCTTTCACTAACGAGCTTGACTGGTCTGACGGGGGAGGGGAGGCTCTGTTGACCAGATCCTAGGTTCATGTGAAGCTAAACAGCTCAACTGGAGTCAATGGTACTGTCAAGTTCCTTCCCCACTCTGAACTCTAGGGTACAGATGTGGGGACCTGCATAAAAACCGCCTAAGCTTACTTTTACCAGCTTAGGTTAAAACTTCCCCAAGGTACAAACTATTTTACCTGTTGCCCTTGGACTTTCGCTGCCCCCACCAAATGTCTAACCGGTATTATTATTAGGAAAGAGTCCATTTGGAAACGTCTTTCCCCCCAAAATCCTCCCAAATCTTACACCCCCTTTCCTGGGGAAGGTTTGATAAAAATCCTCACCAATTTGCATCGGTGACCACAGACCCAAACCCTTGGATCTTAAGAACAATGAAAAAAGCATTCAGTTTCTTAAAAGAAGAATTTTAATAGAAGAAAAAGTAAAAAGAATCACCTCTGTAAAATCAGGATGGTAAATACCTTACAGGGTAATTAGAGTCAAAACACAGAGAATCCCTCTAGGCAAAACCTTAAGTTACAAAAAGACACAAAAACAGGAATACCCATTCCATTCAGCACAGCTTATTTTCTCAGCCATTTAAACAAACAGAAACTAATGCATATCTAGCTAGATTACTTAGACTCCATTCCTGTTCTGTCCTTGGCAAAAGCATCACACAGACAGAGAGAGAGGCTTTGTTTCTCCCTCCCCCCAGGTTTTGAAAGTATCTTGTCTCCTCATTGGTCATTTTGGTCAGGTGGCAGCGAGGTTATCCTAGCTTCTTAACCCTTTACAGGTGAAAGGGTTTTTACTCTGGCCAGGAGGGATTTTAAAGGTGTTTACCCTTCCCTTTATATTTATGACAGGTACTATGCCAACTCACACCATTTAAGGATTTGGCCTGTTTTAAAATTGGAGCAAAATCTTCCCCAGGATCTCTGAGGCATTAGTGTGTGCCTTTCCAGAGGGCCCAGTGGGGTAGTACAGAAATTCACTGCCTAAATGCAGGGCTGTGGCTAAATGCCACAATATAGGGGGAGATTTACAAATGGGCCTAAGGGATTTAGGAGCATAAATCCTATTGATTTTTCCTAAATCCCTTAAGAACTTCAGAAAAATTCTGATTATATTTAAATTATGGACTATCTATTGAATAGCTGAATGTTTAATGAATAATAGTGGTTCTGTTTTGCCTAGGGTGTAAATGCCCCAGTGACAGGGTAGCTTAGTTTCTCTGTGTCTAAAATATTCTTCCAAACTATGCCAGATCTTTCAGAATGTGTTTGGGAAACCCAAACTTTTAATTGAAAATACAGAAAATCATGAAGTTTGTGAAGCCCCCTAGTTGGTTCATGCTCTGGGAAGTAATAATATAAAATGCAGACACCCCTGCAAATCAGAAATAATAGTAAAATATCTAGAGGATCTAATATTACCAGCAAATGTATGATATATCTGAAACACAGGAAGATAAAAATGGACAGGGCTATAGGAAGATGGTGCAGAAAATGAATCTGAAGAACAAAGCTCTACACAAAGCACAAAGGGAAGAGCTGAACTTTGGACGGAGGCTGACTTGTACGTGCAGACTTCGATTCAGCAGGCATTACACACATACATTGAATAAGAAGCTGAATTCCATCTGATTCCCAAAGAAAGCCCTACCAAAAATATCATCATTTACTCACACCAAAAAAAAGGAGGAAAATGAAAGGGGTGGTGGTGGGAAGCACTCTGCTTTTGCTACCAATATCTCAAAGATAGGCTTTTATTTCTTGATTGTACCACATGCTGACATGGATAAAGGAAGCAAAAATCATCAGGCAAAGACTTCATGAAACAGTCTACATCATTCAGCCTTCCTGTGAACAGGAACATGGGCAGAATACTAAGAAGAAAAATGCTGTCATTAATAAACGACAAGGAAGTACATGCATACTGAGTACTTTTACATTCATTCTTCTATCATGTGGATCTAAAGGCTAAAACTACAACATTATGTACGATTCCAAAGAATCTATCTGTAGATGCTGATCAGAAAGCGTGGCAGTGAACATCTGGGAGACGGGGGAAGTTTTTTAAAGCTGTGACTATTAGCTAAAACCCTTCACGGTGATTTGAAAATGTAGCAGCTATTACCAAAATGGAGTGCTTAAGTGGGACTGTGGTATCCTAAAAGCTAATTGGCATTAAAAGTAATATGTACCTTAAGTCTGTAAGAGTGAAAGAGAAGTGAAATGGGAAAAATCATGGCACAGCATGGCACTGAAATCAGACCAATCTCCTTACTTGCTTGTGAATTTCATTTGGTTCCTATTTAAGTAGAACTGATTCCAAACTCTTTTTAAAAACATCCTCTTTAAAATCAACCTGAAACACAGTCTTTTGTTACTGTGTGTGTGTGTGTGTGTGTGTGTGTGAGAGAGAGAGAGAGAGAGAGAGAGAGATCTGATAGACTTCTAAAGGGACACTAGCACCTGGTGGCTGTAGATAGACCTTTCATAACGTCAGATTAATCATAGCCTTTGCTTATATTAATAGCTTTCTGTTCTTTCTGTGTTGCAGTACCTAGATAACACTGAGGTGTGGATAAATGATTTAAGGGATGGAATGCTATATGTTTTCAATATCTGTAATTTCAAGTGCCATACTTCTCTGTTGTCAAAGATCAACTTCCCCCACATACACACTGCCTCCCCTCCCATTTGCAGCCAGATCTTCTCCTGAGACTTTAATAACAGTGTGTTTTAAATCCATTCTCCCCCTCCCATCCAAGAAACAATATTCAGTCAAGGAACCTATAGCACCTACAGTTCCTTAAGTCACAACCACATGCCCTTTCGAGAAACCTACTTGTATGGTAGCTTCAGATGATGTACCTTCAGCATGTTAAAAAGGGGTAGTCCACTGAGGAAGTCCTTTGTCATTCACATGGAAGTGCTCCCGAATCTATTGGCTTGTTTCACAGAATTGAAACTGAACATAGCTATAAGAAAGCTGTATAAGCAGGGAAAGCATCCTGGATTCATAATGAGTATTAACAATCCCTCTTTGCATGCAGAATTGCTATGTCTAGCAACAAATATTTGCTGAACTTAAGTCTTTTTTGCATGGTAAAACAGCTTTATCTCTAGGTGAAGCAGATCCAGTGGTCTAAAGCCTGGAATTTTTTAAATTTTTATTGCTGATGAGCACAGGCCACTCTTGTGTTCTAATTAACATTATTCTTGGTTCTAGTATTATAAGCAGTACTTTGTTTTCTTTGCCACTCTATTGTCCATGCATTTCAAATGAGATAAAAAGAAGCAAAACACAGAAGCAGAAAGTAGCAATCTAACAGCCCTTGGTAAGAGCAGAACATTTTGGGAAAACATGTGAGATGTGTGACTTGGCAACAACTGGTCTTTTATGATGTAAGAGAATTGAATAAACTGCCTTACTATAGTTTTCTGCTGATGCTGCCACTCTGATAACCTGAAAGCTGCTGTCCCCACGTTATCACAGATGGTGATAGTGCATAGGTTTGCCTCACATTTTTTTGCTGCTTTCAACAAAATTGGAAGGCAGTTTCCACTCCGCTATTGCTTTTTTACTGAAAGATTGTGACTTTTGGCCCTGTGACAAATTCAGGAAAATGCATGAATTTTGCCATAATATGGTTGTATTAGAAAAAAAAATTATTTGAACATAAGAATGGCCCTACTGGCTCAGACCAAAGGTCCATCTAGCCCAGTATCCTGTCTGCCAACAGTGGCCAATGCCAGGTGCCCCAGTGGGAATAAACAGAACATGTAACCATCAAGTGGCCTATCCCCTGTCACCCATTCCCAGCTTCTGGCAAACAGAGGCTAGGGACACCATCCCTGCCTATCCTGGCTAATAGACAATGATGAACCTATTCTCCATGAATGTATCTAGATCTTTTTTTGAACACTTTTATAGTCTTGGCCTTCACAACATCCTCTGGCAGAGTTTCACAGGTTGACTGTGCGTTGTGTGAAGAAACACTTCCTTTCGATTTGTTTTAAACTTGTGCTATTAATTTCATTTTGTGACCGCCTCCTCCCCCAGTTCTTGTGTTATGACAAGGAGTATATAACACTTCCTTATTTATTTTCTTCAAACGAGTCATGATTTTATAGACCTCTATCATATCCTCCCTTAGTCATCTCTTTTCCAAGATGAAAAGTCCCAATCATATTAATCTCTACTCTTATAGAAGCTGTTCCATACCCCTAATAATTTTTGTTGCTCTTTTCTGTACCTTTTCTAATTCCGATATATCTTTTTTTGAGATGAGACGACCACATCTGCACATAGTATTCAAGATGTTGGCGTACCATGGATTTATATAGAGGCATATTTTCTGTCTTATTATCTATCCCTTTCTTAATGATTCCCAACTTTCTGTTCACTTTTTTGACGGCTGCTGCACATTGAGTGGATGTTTTCAGAGAACTATCCACAATGACTCCAAGATCTCTTTCTTGAGTGGTAACAGCTAATTTAGACCCCATCATTTTAGATGTATAGTTTGGATTATGTTTTCCAATGTGCATTACTTTGCATTTATCAACATTGAATTTCATCTGCCATTTTGTTGCCCAGTCACCCAGTTTTGTGAGATCCCTTTGTAGCTCTTTGCAGTCTGCTTTGGACTTAACTATCTTGAGTAGTTTTGTGTCATCTGCAAATTGTTTACCCCTTTTTCCAGATCATTTATGAATATGTTGAATAGTACTGGTCCCAGTACAAACTCCTGGGGGACACCACTATTTACCTCTCTCCATTCTGAAAACTGACCATTTATTTCTACTCTTTGTTTCCTATCTTTTAACCAGTTACCAATCCATTAAAGGACCTCTTGTCCCATGACAGCTTACTTAGCTTAAGAGCCTTTGGTGAGGAACTTTGTCAAAGACTTTCTGAAAATCTAAGTACACTATATCCACTGGATTCCCGTTGTCCACGTGCTTGTTGGCCCCCTCAATGAATTGTAGTAGATTGATGAGGCATAATTTCCCTTTACAAAAACCATACTGACTTTTCCCCAGCAAATTATGTTCATCTACGTGTCTGAGAATAATGTTCTTTGCTATAGTTTCAACCAGTTTGCCCAGTACTGAAGTCAGGTTTACTGGCCTATAATTGCTGGGATCACCTCTGGAGCCCTTTTTAAAAATTGGGGTCACATTACCTATCCTCCAGCCAGTTGATACATATTGTACATATTCCATTTGCCTTGGAAGAAGCAAAATTGTAACCTGAGTATAATTTGTGATATCTCAGGAATAGTTTCTGAAGATTTCACATTTCTCACAAACACTCATGGAATGAAGAACAGTAGATTCACAGAGCACTAGAAAGCAGCCTGGTGGCTTTGTCTCTCGTTTGCAAGGTTGGCATAGGAAATCTTGGTCTGGAAGTAGCTTGGAATCACTTGTTCTATGGATTTGTTGAACCGTTGATTAGAAAGGGAGATGGAGAGGTATCATGCTGGGAATTTGTGGTAATGAAATCTCTCCTGATCAGCTGATAATGCTTGTCTCAAGGGAAAACTTATTACCTACCTTTCCTACTGAAGAACTGATGTCATTTCTGTGGCCTTCCAAAAGAGACTTTAGAGAGCCATTTTGTCTGGAGATTGGGGGTAAAAATCACAAATAAGTTAATGAATGTTGTGGCCCCAGCCATACAGAATGAGTAGCCCATGTGGATTTTAAAATTTATATTACTCCCATATAGCATTATAGAGATATACTGGTGGAACAGTCTCAAGGATGCCTGTTTAGAGGTGGATGATATGCTCAAAGACAGTTAGACTCCCTCATCTCCATGAAGCTAAGCTAAATTTGGATAATTATGTTCTGCACAGTCAGGAAATATCTGGGATATTTTACAAAAGAAAACAGATTTTTGTGCAAACAGTTATATTTTATACCCCAGTTAATAATTATATACTTCAAGCAACTAAAATGGCATCACAACTTTAATCAGGCTCACTTGTCAATAGGAATTTCCTGACTTTATCTGATAAGGTGGATGTGATGGTGTTTGCATGTGACAGCCCCCAGTTCAGAGTGTTAACAGTTACTTTAATATTGCACAAAAATATACTTCTGAAATAAAACATTTGGCAGACATTCAGTGACACATCTCTCCTGTATCAGGCTGGTTAGAAAATCCTCCAAAGCCCGCTTTAACCTGTTTCAGAGTTGTTCTCTGGGAACATTCCTCTAGGAGAATGGACATGCATGCAGAAGGAGAGGATGTGGTCTTAGAGTAGTAGTGTGTGGCTTGAGAAACTCAAATGGCTAATTTCACTTAGGTTCCAAGAGGTGGGCAGGTTTGAACTCCCCATCTCCTTAGAGCTAGGGATTTCTGAGAATGAACTTGCATACAGCAGTTCATAATCCTGGGCTGAGGCAAGACATGCTGGATGAAGGACCTATATAAACCCTGCCTTCTCTCAGGTGGCAGAGAGCTGAAGGTCTCCCCTAGAAGAAAGGGCAAGTAAATAATTGTTTCTTTGGTTTTCTCATTTTGAGAAGTGTGGGATTTGATCTGGAAATGTCTGAAGGAACAACAGGCTGTCCGAACTCGAAAAAGAATGGAAAAAGGAAGTCTTTGTTTGTATTTGGAAAAGAGCTCTGTAGGTATGGCTGATGTCTGCTTTGCCCTGACATGACGGAATGTCTCCCAGCAAATACTGATATGGAAAGACAGGTACTGATGACATTGAACCATAAGGGAACCCTCAAAACTGTTTTTATATTTCAAGGGTTCATTTCACAATCTTGGAGAAAAGGAAAGAGAAACTGGTGAGTATCTTTCCCCCACTCCCCAAGAATGAATCTGGAAATTGTATGTTATATGTGTAACTGTTCTTTCAATAAGGGATACACTAAAGGAATTGGTAATGCATATATATGTCATACCTAAAAATAGAATATCATCAATGCAAATTATTCTGTGTTTGTGGCAACACACCAGGGGTGGCCTTATCCCAAAAGTTTGCCACTCAAACAAAAATAAAATGCCCCCATCAACACACAAATTGACATGTCTTATTTTGATATCCCTTAAATTGCTGACCAAGACCCAGCACTGTGACCTCTGTTGTCAGCTGTGATTATGGCACAGAAAAGTGTCATTGTGAGAAATTGGAAAAGCACAGAAATGCCATCAATGACTGAGTGGACACACACAATGTGGGATGTGCTGGTTATGGAAAAAATTGACACATTGCTTACAAGATAAATGTAACTACTATGCTACTACCTGGTACCCTTCTTTTTTTAATCTTGTAGGAGCTGTATACCTTATACTTGCCAGACTTTGAATAGTGCTAACCTTTGGGAAGCGTCTGTATCAATGACACTAATAAAGAAACTGAATGTCTGCCAAATGTTTTATTTTGGAAGTACGTTTTTGTGTAATATTTAAGATAACTGTTAACATTCTGAACTGGGGGCTGTCACATGTTAATGTTTTTGTTCATCATTTGACAGACATGCTGCAATGAAAACTCTATTTACTTAACAGTGCTAGCTAATAGAGAGACTGATCTGCTAATTGATAATGTGTGTACATAAAGATTTCATTTACAGGATTAAAAGACACAGTATAAACTGTTAATGCATCCCTGGAAAAAGAAAAGGAGATGCACTTGTTTAGAGCAACCCGAGTACACCCAAGAGCTTTGCAATCAGAGGTTTGACTACACATTGTGCTCATATTCATGTTTTAAGTGTACTATACAACCACAATACAATGAGTTGAAACTTGAGATTCTATTGTTGCCATTTGGCACCTTTTGAATACACTCCTTCAATAAAAAATAAAACTATTTGAAAGAAAATGCTTTAACGATGATAATATATGACAGATGTTGAGTCTTCCAGGCAGTCCTATAAAATACATTTTTGGGATGAAACACTTCAGACCTCATCAATAGCAACCTAAAAGGGAACCCTAGCCCCTTTGAATGAATGCTTCGCTGCAGCTCTATTTCTTATGCTTTGACATTAAAGTGGTCTATAACAACGCCAAAAGTATAGGCTGGCTTTCACTTTCTTTGTGCATCTGGGCCATATTAGTGCAGGAAAAACATTTACACCTTACTGTTAGAGTAGTGAACACTGAAACACTGATTTTACAACTTAAACCAGTGCCTGAGTTGCAGTGCCAAGATAGTTGAGATTAAATCATAACTCCCAGGAGCATCTATAGTGTGGGACTTAGTGAAGGAGAAGGGTCTGTGGAGCAATATATCTTTTTTATATTGCTTTCAGCAGAAATAGCTTAGGGTATTATCAGTCTGGATGTTGGTAAAAGCAATACAATTATGGCAAAGTGACTTACATAATTCTGAGGGTTATTTTTAGAATCTTTTTCAAGGTGTGAAAAATCACTAGAGATGAGTTTAAATAAAGAATGCACAATGATAGAGCTTCTGGCAAAGCATTAAGAGTCAAATGCTGGAACCCTTACTTATGTTTAGCAATACCTTACTCCTTGAGTATCCCATTGAAATAAATGTGATGACTCACCAAGTAAAGCACAATCCAGTGTGAGTAAAGGATTCAGAATCTAGTCCTTAGTCTGAGGGCATAGTATGTGCCTATAGTCTCTTAAGATACTACAAACTAAGTAGAGGCAAGATGATTATATCTCTACTTTGGTTTTGTAGCATCCTACTTACTGAGCAGTCCCACTGATTTCACTTGTGAGGGAGCACATCATTCAGAGTGAGTAAGTGTATCAGAATCTGACCTTAAATTTGTAATGGATCATTCCTTGGACCAAATACCTTCAGGAACACCTCAGTGATAAGTGATGTTAGTGACACTGTAGGAGCACTCTTTACGTTGCATTACCGGGGGATAGGTTCTGATTGACCATGAGTGAGGGCATCAGAATCTGGTACAGAAGCAATATTGTACCAGTATTCCTGCATAAACCCTGATTCTGCCACCTTTACTCATATGAATTAGTATCTTACTCCACAGACTATTCCACTGAAATGAATGGGACTTCTTGCAGAGTAAGGTACTATTCAGTGAGAGTAATGGCAGAATAATGTGGCCCATGATGTTAATGTTCCTCCTCTAGATGAGACATAACACAGATGACCAGGCCATTATATTTCAGTGGAAAACACGTTAATGAGGAGGTTAATCCTAGTGTCTTGGCTAACTGCTAAACCCACGTAATTTTGTTCAGCCCAGCTAAATTCTTACTGAGTTTCAATGGGATATATTTTTCCTTCACATTCTACTCAAATTATTGCATAACATAGCTATTCATTGTTAAACAACTGCAGAGTTTACCTTCGGGGTAACTGCATTTCATTGATGAGTGAAGTAGTATTTATTCTAATTTGTAAAGTGTTCCAGGATTTCATTGGATTAAAAGCACTGTGCTAAAGCAAGATGCTATTTTACACTTATATTTTTGATATAATCACTTAATAACACTTTGCTGTAGTGTGGGAGAGAGGGCACTATGTTCTCCTGTGTGGTTCAGTGGCTAAAGCACAGGATGGGGAGACAAGAAGCCTGGATTCTATTCCCACCTCTGTTGCTGTCTTGTTGTATAACCTGTTAATTCCCCCTTCTTTTAAAAGCACTTTGAAATCTCTGGTTGAAAAGTGTCATTTAAGTGTTAAGCATCTTATTCCTCATGCACCTTGATCTTCACACTCACTAGTAAACAGTGAGAAATACAATATTTCACTCAATACAATATTTGTTACTAAAAATACTACATTTTAAACAGCCTTTGAACCAACCAACAATAATTGGTTGTGTAGTAGAACTGACCTTTATCTAAAAGCCAAATAAAATTGTGCTGAGAAACTGCATTGGGAGATTAAGTATTTGCTTAAGGGAAGCAATTGCCAATTGTAAATAGTCCAATATGTAATATTCACAAGTACAGGTGGCTAGGTAGTCACCTGCTGAAGTTGTCAAATTACCAGGCTCTATCCTACAAATTCCCAAAATACCAGTACCCCCAGGCCAACAGAGGCCACCATTTTCTGTGATTTCACTGTGGGCAGTACCACCCTTTATAGTGGTACTCTCTGGAATGCCATCTATGTATCAGTGTTGACCAGTCCACGTGATATAATTTCTGAACGTTATTGTTTTCACTGGCAGTACTTTCAGGAATGGCATTGTGGATTACGGATTTCAGTGTTTTCCACATTCAGGCTTGGGCAGTCAAATACTGCACCAGTTGTCAGCCCAAAAAGGAGATTTTTTTTCTTTGAAGAGCTGATTGGCTGTTAATACTAGTGTCTGTAATTTCCATGAGCCATCCAGCAAATGGCTCTCAATAACGAATAAACTGTTGATCCTCTGAACAAGAAAGCACATGCATCTGGGGTGGGGCAGGGACAAAGTCATCCATTTAAGTGTGCAACTTGCTTTTCTCCACCTTTTGAAGCTGTGATTAGTCTTCTAATTGTGCGTCCAAATTTAGTTGATGCTTTCTGCATGCATAATTAATTGATTTTCCTGAAGATATCACCTAATTTTTAATTACCACAGAAGCTATCATTAAATATCAAGTAAGCCAGTCTGCAAACTGGCTTTCTCTTGAAGCTGGATACAGACAACTTGTGACAGGCATGCAGTCATCATCAAATGCAGAAACTGGCTATTGTCTAAGACTGGGATATGTAAACTTGACCACAGGTTCCAGCTAATTCACTTACTGTCGGCTGCAATGAATTAATTCTGTCTTGATTTATTAATATCCTGAAATATTATTTGAATATTTCTATGGGAGAAAACTCTTTTATATTCAAAGGAACCTCTCTGTAGCTGTTCCCTTTAGCACCTACAAAATGCATCAAAGTCAAAACCAGGAATAGCATTAATGACCAAAACCCTATCTATCTAAACTGATCTTCTGTGCTAAAAGCAGGACATTGGATGGCAACATATCTGTTTTTCTCTATGGTATGTTTCCATACTATGTTCATCAGAATAATATCTGAGCACCCAGTCCCTTCTTGGTCAGTGCTCCCACTGTAGCCAATGGGAGCTTTGCATAAGCATGGATTTAATGATTTGGCCCATTTCCTTCCTTTAATCCCTTGTTCAAAGGGGGAGGGAAGTGCATAACACCGCATAACAAGAGAATGAGAGAGTTTGTGCTGTAAGTTTGCATCCCAAAAAGAGAGATAGGTATGAGGAAATTAAAAATACTTTTCTTTCAGTGTTTTGTGGTTTTATTTTTGAATCTGAAAAATTCAATTTTTTTCATAAAGTATACTTACCATTTTTCAACCAGCTTTACTTGTCTCTCATCATGAACTGATTATTGGTCAGTCATTCTATTATCTGGACCTCTTCTCATCCCAGCCTGGCTAACTATTCTTTTCTGTTTCTTTTGTCATTTTCCAGGTGACATTCTTTTTTTCCTTTCCCTTCCTCAGTCTACTCCATAGAATGAAATTATATCTGTTTACAACTCATCATGTTCCCCCTCCCATGGTGAAGAGGGGCCAACCTGTAAGGGAAGGCACTGATGGTTTGGAAACATCCAGTACTAGATTTTAGCTCTTTCCCATCCTCCTTTTGCATTTTTTTTTAAATCTCCTCCCTTTGAAGTTTTAGCGTGGAGATGAAAATTATTGGTTAAAATATGTATTTGTCTATATTTCACCTCTTACTAATGTGAACATGAAACTAATTTCACAGACTGACTTTCTAATGTCTAATGTCTGTATTTTGTTGATTATTTGCTGTATGTTAATTACTGAAATTATTTATATAGTGACAACATTTAGTTAACAAAACATGTAAATAACAAAAGGTTCTCAAGGTGCTCAGACACACTGGTGATGGAGGAGATATACAGACTACGCTAAGGCAGAATCTTGTCTGTGAAGAGTAATATTTCTGAGTCATTCAGTAGCCCTCAGAACATTTGCAGTGTTGAGACTCATAGTGTCAATTCTAAGGGCCTTAAGAATAAGACTGATAATATATATGTGAGAACCTAATAGCCGCTCCACGTTAAAACCCCTTCTGCACATCATACAGGGTGAGTGCACATCTCAGGTGAGTGCTTCAAGTAGCTGGTTAAAAGTTAGAAGGGGGGTGCCAGCATCACCACCTCTTCCTCTTCCTCTGCCATTTTGTGTGGGTTTAGGGTGCTCTGAAAATGCCTACTTGATCAGACCCGTAGGTAAGCTAAGCAGGGGAAAACCTAGTTTGAGTCCGCTGTGGCTTATGCATGAGATAGATACCTGTGTACATGCTCACTAGCAGGAACAGAGGTGTGTAAGGGGTTTTGAAGATCTCAGTGGCACCTAAAGTGGTAGTTAGGTGCTCAGGTCCTTTTGTGGTCGGTCTTTACAATATTATGGTTTTCTTAGCATTGATTAAAACCATTTCATACTTCTGGTAATCTTGACTTTTCTTTTTGTCAAAATCACTATGGAATAGATTCTGATACCCTTTCTCACATTGAATAGTATTTTACTCCATTAATGGTATATGATATTGAATTGTGGAGTGAGATTCTACTCAGCATGGCTGAGTTTCAGACTCTGGCTGTATATACACCTGAGAAAGAGAGATTAACTTCTACTAGTTAATACTACTTTTTCTGTACAACATAGTATTTGAGATCTCTAGAACTTCAGCTGTGATATGGATGCAGTTACATCTTTGACTAGGTCTACACTAAGGGTATGTCTACACTATGAAATTAGGTTGAATTTATAGAAGTCGGTGTTGTAGAAAGCGTTTTTATACAGTCGATTGTGTGTGTCCCCACACAAATGCTCTAAGTGCATGTAGTCAGCGGAGTGTGTCCACAGTACCAAGGTAACAGTTGACTTCAGAGCATTGCACTGTGGGTAGCTATCCCACAGTCCCCGCAGTCTCTACTGCCCATTTGAACTCTGGGTAGAAATTCCAGTGCCTGATGGGGCTAAAACATTGTCGCGGGTGGTTCTGGGTACATATAGTCAGGCCCCCATTCCCTCCTTCCTTCCATGAAAGCAAGGGCAGACAATTGTTTTGTGCCTTTTTTCTTGAGTTACCTGTGCAGACGCCATACCACAGCAAGCATGGAGCCCGCTCAGCTAACCGTCACCGTATGTCTCCTGGGTGCTGGCAGACACGGTACTGCATTGCTACACAGCAGCAGCTCATTGCCTTTTGGCAGCGGACAGTGCAGTATGACTGGTAGCCATCGTCGACCTAGTCCTAGGTGCTCTTTTTACCGACTTCGATGAGGTCAGGGGCACTTGGGCAAACATGGGAGTGACTCAGCCAGGTCATTTCCCTTTTAAGTTTCGTCTCATGGTGATTGAGTCCTACCGGCAGTCTTTTAATCAGCAGCCAGCAGAAGATGATGGCCAGCAGTCATACTGCACCGTCTTCTGCCGAGCACTCGGGAGATGACGATGGCTAGCGGTGGTACTGCACAGTCTGCTGCCAGCAATATAAAGATAGATGAAGTGGCTCAAAACAAGAACAGATTTGTTTTGTATTCATTTTCTCCTCCCTCCCTCCGTGAAATCAACAGCCTGCTAAATGCAGTTTTGAGTTCTATCCTTGAGGTTTTGAGTTCTATCCTTGAGGGGGCCATTCTGTTTCTCACAAAGCCACCCCCTTTGTTGATTTTAATTCCCTGTAAGCCAAACCTGTAAGCCATGTCTTCAGTCGCCCCTCCCTCCGTCAGGGCAACGATTCCGGGAAACAAGCACAGACTGGTGGGGACTGCATAGTGTTGCAGATCTGGGCTGCAGTGGCTGCGAAACTTTCGCATGCGTAAGGGCACTTTCATGGAACTTTGTGACTTGCTTTCCCCTGGCCTGAGGCACAAGAATACCAAGATGAAAGCATCCCTCACAGTTGAGAAGCAAGTGGCAATAGCCCTGTGGAAGCTTGCAAATCCAGACAGCTACTGGTCAGTCGGGAATCAATTTGGAGTGGGCAAATCTACTATTGGGGCTGCTGTGATGCAAGTAGCCAACGCAATCAAAGGTCTGTTGATATCAAGGGTAGTGACCCTGGGAAATGTGCAGGTCATAGTGGATGGCTTTTCTGCAATGGGATTCCCTAACTATGGTGGGGCCATAGACGGAACCCATATCCCTATCTTGGCACCGGAGCACCAAGCCGGTGAGTACATAAACCGCAAGGGGTACTTTTCAATAGTGCTGAAAGCACTGGTGGATCACAAGGGACGTTTCACCAACATCAACATGGGATGGCCGGGAAAGCTACATGACGCTCGCATCTTCAGGAACTCTGGTCTGTTTCAAAAGCTGCAGGAAGGACTTCTATAAATTCAATATTTATATTCTATATTCTATATCTATATTTATATATATATAAATATAGATATATTTAAATATATAGATATTATATATAGATATATATTTATATATATATAATATTTATAGTCTATATATATAAATTATAAATTCTATAATTTATATTCTATAAATTCAAATTTATATTCAAAAGCTGCAGGAAGGGACTTTATTCCCAGACCAGAAAATAACCGTTGGGAATGTTGAAATGCCTATAGTTATCCTTGGGGACCCAGCCTACCCCTTAATGCTATGGCTCATGAAGCCGTACACAGGCAGCCTGGACAGTAGTCAGGAGCTGTTCAACTATAGGCTGAACAAGTGCAGAATGGTGATAAAATGTGCATTTGGATGTTTAAAAGCATGCTGGCGCAGTTTACTGACTTGATTAGACCTCAGCAAAACCAATATTCCCACTGTTATTACTGCTTGCTGTGCGCTCCACAAATATCTGTAGTGGCGGTCTGTGCTCCTGCTGCCTTTCCTGCAGCTCAACCATATGCTGGAGCATATTAGTTTGAATCTCCAGCAGCCTCAGCATTGAATCCTGCCTCCTGTCATCATGCTGCCGCCACCTTTCAGCTTCAGCTCTCTTTTCAGCCCGCCACTTCTCCTCCCGGACATTTTGTGCTTTCCTTCACTCTGACATTGTCTGCCTCCACACATTCGTCTGTGCTCTGTCAATGTGGGAGGACAGCGTGAGGTCAGAGAACATTTCATGGCGAGTGCGTTTTTTTGCCTTCTAATCTTCGCTAGCCTCTGGGAAGGAGAAGATCCTGTGATCCTTGAAACACGTGCAGCTGGTGGAGAAAAAAAAAGGGACAGTGGTATTTAAAAAGACACATTTTATAGAACAATGGGTACACTCTTTCGTGGTAAACCTTGCTGTTAACATTACATATATAGCACATGTGCTTTCGTTCCAAGGTCGCATTTTGCCTCCCCCAGTGCGTGGCTAGCCCCTCCACCCTCCCCGTGGCTAACAGTGGGGAACATTTCTGTTCAGCCACAGGCAAACAGCCCAGCAGGAACGGGCACCTCTGAATGTCCCCTTAAGAAAAGCACCCTATTTCAACCAGGTGACCATGAATGATATCACTTTCCTGAGGATAACACAGAGAGATAAAGAACGGATGTTGTTTGAATGCCAGCAAACATACACTGCAATGCTTTGTTCTACAATGATTCCCGAGTACGTGCTACAGGCCTGGAGTGATAAAATGTCCTACCATGGTGGATGGAAAAAGGCTTCCCTCCCCAGAAACCTTTTGCAAAGGCTTTGGGAGTACATCCAGGAGAGCTGCGAATGCCAGGGCAAATTAATCATTAAACATGCTTGCTTTTAAACCATGTATACTATTTAAAAAGGTACACTCACCAGAGGTCCCTTCTCCACCTGGCGGGTCTGGGGGGTAGCCTTGGATGGGTTCAGGGGGTACTGGCTCCAGATCCAGCGTGAGAAACAGTTCCTGGCTGTTGGGAAAACCGGTTTCTCCACTTGCTTGCTGTGAGCTATCTACAACCTCATCATCATCATCTTCCTTGTCCCCAAAACCTGCTTCCGTGTTGCCTCCCTCTCCACTGAAGGAGTCAAACAACATGGCTGGGGTAGTGGTGGATGAACCCCCTAAAATGGCATGCAGCTCCTCATAGAAGCGGCATGTTTTGGGATCTGACCTGGAGCGGCCATTCGCCTCTCTGGTTTTCTGGTAGGCTTGCCTCAGCTCCTTAAGTTTCACGCGGCACTGCTTCGGGTCCCTGTTATGGCCTCTGTCCGTCATGCCCTGGGAGATTTTGACAAATGTTTTGGCATTTCAAAAACTGGAACGGAGTTCTGATAGCACGGATTCCTCTCCCCATACAGAGATCAGATCCCGTACCTCCCGTTCGGTCCATGCTGGAGCTCTTTTGCGATTCTGGGACTCCATCATGGTCACCTCTGCTGATAAGGTCTGTATGGTCATCTCTGCTGATGAGCTCTGCATGGTCACCTGCAGCTTGCCACGCTGGCCAAACAGGAAATTGAAATTCAAAAGTTCGCAGGCCTTTTCCTGTCTACCTGGCCAGTGCATCTGAGTTGAGAGTGCTGTTCAGAGCATTCACAATGGAGCACTCTGGGATAGCACCCAGAGGCCAATACCATCTAATTGTGTCCACAGTACCCCAAATTCGACCCAGCAAGGCCGATTTCAGCACTAATCCCCTTGTCGGGGGTGGAGTAAGGAAATCAATTTTAAGAGCCCTTTAAGTCGAAAAAAAGGACTTCATCGTGTGGACGGGTGCAGGGTTGAATCGATTTAACTCTGCTAAATTCGACCTCAACTCCTACTGTAGACCAGGGCTTAGTAACTTTGTCTACACTAGACTTTTTTCTTCATCCTTCCGTTGACTGATACACTGGTAGACCTGTATTAGTAGTAACAATGAGAATGTTAGTGAAGACAGGCTGCTGGTGGATACAGGGGTTTTAATCACTGGATCTGCTCTCACCTGCTGCTAGTGACACAACTTTGGTGGCCCCAGACCAACAGAAGGAATAAATTCCAAAGATGTGAGAGTCTTGCAGAGAATGTCCTGCCAGCTACCTCCTTTCATATATACAAGTGGGGCAACCCTGCTGATTACAGCTGTGGCAATATGTCATGCAGAACAGATGTGGTCTCTGAGATAGGTAGGTCCAAGCAACCAACAGCAGACACATTAATCTGAGGGGAATTAATCATTAATTCCTGTCATGTCTGTCAGTTGCTTTCTCCCCAAACCAATCAGCATCATCTCAGCCTTATCTGGAGTAAGTCTCAGCCATTTAGCTCTCATCCACACCCCAAACGCTGGGTAATGCAATTGATTGTCCTTTCAGGATCAGATGTATGTGAGAGAGAGAAAATTGTGAGAATTGATGTAACATGCTCTAAATATTTATCTTAGAAATGTAAAAATATAAATGGTTTATTCTGAAAAGAATCAAATTAAAGAGATTTCATTATATATATATAATTCCCCTTAATATACTTAGGACTATATGTCAAAATGAAGTGCTTATTTAGATTATTTGTACATGGATTATTTGTACACAGTCAGTTTCTTTCTTCAGTTCTATACCAGCACAAGGAACAGGAGTAGCTATATTATAACCTGAAAGCTCTGGATATAACAACGCTTGAACATGGGAGGACCCATCCCTTTATAGCATGGTGAGGTAGGTGGAACAACTGTGAGCCACTGCCGGAGATTACCAGGAAAGGGGCCTTCCAGATGGGGCTTTTTCTCTTGCGCAACCCCACCAGGAATTACCCCACCCCTCCTGCGATGGGTGATAGAGAGAAGATATGCAAACAGACATTTAGACTCTCTAGACTGCTGCTTAGATATTATTTTTCCACTCCTGTCCTCAGACTGTCCCTGCAACTGCTTTTGTGTGATAGGAAAGGTGAAAGATAAATGTAGGGCACTGTAGGATGGGCATGGCATGAAACTGGACTGTGGAGCAGGGAGAGAAATGAAAGAAATTCTAGACTTCTAACAAGTTTCATATATGTTGTTTGGCAATCACTTTTTGTCTGTACTTCTGGGTAACTTGTTATAAAGCTCTTTGGAACAGATTCTGTTTGTACAGCACTGAACATGTTGCGGAACTGATTCATTACATGGGGCTCTAGGTGGTACTGTAATATGAATAAATAATAACGCAACTGGGTATGTTTCTCTAAAAGGGTTTTATTTATTATTTGTAGTACAATAGCACCTAGAATCCCCAACTAAGACTGTGACCCTATTGTCCTAAGCAATGTACAAAATGCATAACAAGAGATGGTCCCTGCACCCAAAAGTTTCCAGTCTCGACAGATAAGACAGACAAAGAGCACATTTTTTAAAATAAAATACATACCCTGAATTGCCTATTATATGGTACTGGTCATTGGCATGCAAAGTTAGTATTTATTTTAGATGCCTGACCTTTGAAGAAGTTACTTCACTTCATCATGAGCTCGTACTGTAATATTTTGATGTACCAGTGAGGATTCCACATTGACAAGGCTGCTGCTGGGGGCTCTGGGATGATAATTCTGAACTAGAAATCAAAAACATTCTATGGATTCGCTAATCCACTTTGCAAATTGAAGAGTCAACATCTTATTTTTTGATAAAGCTGCAGAAGGATATCAGAATCTAAAGTGCCTTCTATTTGCTTTTAATTTGTGCACAATGTAAACACTAACAATGTTTTTGCATATTTTACATAATGGAAGGATATGGGAGGTAAACAAGCTATTATTTTGCAAGTGAGAAACTCCTAATACACTTTCAGGCAATGTTTGACAACTATCAGTGTTACAATTATGAAATGTAAACATTCTTTCTGGTTGGATATTTAATTCAGTTTAAATGTTTCAACAGAAATAATATAGTGACAGTATATGGTCATTCACAAAAGATGCAGGATTTTATTTTCATAAGGGGGAAAAATATACAACCAAGTAACAATAAGTAAACTGAACTGGAGGAATTTGATTTCATCTGTCTGAGTTTTAGTGAAATGCACAATGCTTTTATCAGGAATGCCAAAGCTATTAAGCAGATTGAAAAACTCAACATCTACGCATCTAAAAAGGTCATTTGTATTTGCTTCAGGACTAAGAATAGCAAATGAAATATGTTTATTGGTCAAGTTTGAGTTCCAGAAACATTTAGAAAAGGATGTCATAAAAAGCCATTCAGCATTTCTGAATTTTCCAACTGAGGATATTTTGGCAATGAAAACTAACGACATCCAGAATATTTCTTAAATACTGGTGACAGTAAAAACATACCTATCTCTATAAATGTGCCCCATTTTAACTGTGAGAGCTAATGAATAGATGCCAATAGCTGAAGTGACAGAAATGAAATAGTGTGGTGATGCTGCCACATGGGAAGCCAGTGGAAGACATTTTACGTATTTTATTTTCAGGCCATTAGCGACAGAGATCTGGCACACTACAACTCTGCTGTGTGATCTCAGCAGGCTAAAATTGGCTTTTCTATGTTAAATTTTTATTGTGTATTCTAAAACTATCAATCCTGACTTGGTAAGTGACACTGGGCTCAATTCCCAACAAAAGCACAGAAGAGGTCTGGTGGGGTGCTGCAATGGCCTCTACCATAATTTTGAGCAGCCCTGAAGATGCTTCAAGTTACCTCTGCTGCAGCCAGACACAGCGCCAGCCAGGTGTCCAGCAGAGTGCCATGTGCTGTGCCATAATCCTTTCTCATCCCACCCTGCTCTCACCAAAGGGGGGTGGGAGGGTGGCACACTCCAGCTTTGTGCCACCCCAGGATTTTCCTGTGTTGGGGTAATCCTCAATTGCCCCTTTAGGACAGCTCTCGGGATGCTTTGCGCTGCCTTAGCGACACAAAGCTGGAGGAGAGACTCCTGGACTAAGTCCAGCATTTCTTTGTTTTGAATCCATTCTTTACATTTCCATCTGATCTTACCTGAAATTATTTCACCCAGAAAAGTTTCTGTACATAAGCACATTTTTGTCCTGTCTTACAGTGGATATCGTTTCCTTATGAGTGAAATTCACCCCTGTGCACAGGGTCAGCTCAAGGCTTACACAGCACTTTTTTTGAGAGCATAAGTAGGATTTAAATGGTACACACACCTTGTGCAGGCCTACGTACAAGGATGAATTTCACACTAAATTATTTATTTCAAAAATATATACAATCAAGATATACTATTTGTATGCCAGTTGGCATCTGAGGTGAGTAAAGGCCCTGTTGTTGTAAGAGTATGCATCATACAAAATCACAGTGCTCATTTGTCTGAACCAGAGAAGATAATGAAAGTGGGAAAATAGATTGGAGGCTCCCGAGGAGAAAAAAGAGGGCAGCAGATATCTAAGAGCTGAATTTTGCAGTCCAGTTCAACTACTCTCATGGATAATGGCTGCAGGATTGAGCCCTAAAGTATTCTCTCTGCTATTTAAAATCTCCAAGGTGGGATACCTATAGTAAAGGTCCTTTTTGAACAATATGTCACTCATATTAAGAGTTATTACAGCAAGTCCCTACAGTGAATGTTAGTTTGACATAAGTCTGTTGTGCTTTTGCCGAAGGGGGTGGGAGGATGTAAATACTTCTCTAAAAAACAAATACAATCCCCACAACAAAACCTTGAGTGTTTGCAGTTTTATATATTTATATATATAAAAAACAGACAGCTGAGACCTCAGCCTACCATGTTGACCAATATTGTCTCTTGTACTGCCCGTATCCATCTGTTGTATGCAATGTAGTTGTAGCTGGTTGTAGCTGTGTCAGTTCCATGATAGTAGAGAGACAAGGTGGGTGAGGTAATATCTTTTATTGGACCAACATCTGTTGGTGAGAGAGACAAGCTTTTGAGCCACACAGCACTCTTCTTCAGGTCTGCGAAAGGTATTCTGAGCCTCACAGCTAAATACAAGGTGGAACCAAAGATGATGGGGGGAAGAAAGGGGTAGTACATCGACTTACATGCCCCCTCAGCTTCCCTCCCCCAGATTTCTGCAGGATTTGCCAGCCCTACGTGGTCATATGGTGTGGCTGGGCTGCTTCGCTGCACTGCAGCTGCCAGAGCTGGAGAGCTAGGCAGGAGCAACAGCTGGGAGCCAGAAGGAGGGATAGCTGCTTTTCCGGAAGAGAGACTGAATGTAAGGGGGGGCAGCCTGCCTGGAGCGGGGCGGGGGGAGGGCATGACTTGAGCTGTTCTGGGGTGGCTGAACCTTTACATTTTGCCTCCTCCCCCACTATCAGCATGTACAGGTCGTCTCTGGTTGGAGAAAATCAGTTGTGTCCTGGAGGAAGCAGACCCTTTGTGTGGTGGTCCCCATCTAGTAAGGGTTGTAATTGTTTAATAATACCATGTATGGGTTCCAGTCTGGGGTAGTAGGTGACCCCGAGGGATGTGCATTTGGAGGGGGTGAAACCAAACAATGACTACAATGATTTGGAGGGGGTGAAACCAGACAATCACTACACTCAAATGAACTCACACAAGAAAATGATAAAAGACAAAAACACCACATCACCTTGAACATGTTTGGGTGAACACGTTTCACAAAGCTTTTATTACTCTATATCTAACCTATTAGTTCTCATCCTCAAAGGAAACCAGCACAACACTTTCAAAAGATGAGCCTAGGAGCTTAAATTCATAACTCTGCTAGACAATAAAAGTCATGGACTGAACAGAGACACTGGATTTATGGTTTATTACAACAATCTGTAACCTACTAACCCCCTCTTTTTGTCCTATATCTGCAGAGGTGTTAAGGGACCACTCTGCATTGAATGGTCCCTTACAATATGTGCTAACTACTTATGCTAAACAATCTGTTCCACCTTGCATTTTGCTGTGACGCTCAGAGTACCTTTCCCAGACCTGAAGAAGAGCTCTGTGTGGCTCAGGAGCTTGTTTCTCTCACTAACAGATGTTGGTCCAATAAAGGATATTACCTCCCCAACCTTGTATCTTTGTTTTCTCTTATTTATACTTAGATTATAAGCTCTTTGCAGGAGGAGGCTCTTTGTTCTGTGTTTGTACTGCACCTAGCATAATGGGGTCCTGATCTACAACTAGGGCTCCTAGCCACTACTGTAATACAAATAATAAACCATCATATATTGAAAATATTACCACATATGTACATAGGAATGAATGTATAACACAACATATTCATGTGCCTGCAGGAATTTATATGTAACACACATCTTCTGTTTTGTTTTAAAGTGTGGGGGATTTTTGACAGAGAGAACAAGAAATTATGTGATAGTATTATGACATTCTGTATCTTGGGGAAGCATCCTGGAACCCTCATATTCCTCATTTTCATATAATTGTAATCTGACATATAAAGCATGCCGTGTAAGGTAGCAAGGGAAAGGTTATGTCCTGCTGAAAGTCATTTCTCTATCCATATATGTATATCATTAATGCATATGAAATTATAAGAATTGTGTTATGTGGTGATCACTAAAACATGCTGTAGGTTGGGGAATCAGCCAGATATTAGCTCCCCAGAGGCAACAGCAAGGTAAGTAACCAATACCTGGGTGGGGTATCAATCAAGCCATTAACAACCATTGTCCAGCAAGGGAGCTACAATTGAATGACTCATCTGCATGAGGCCGCACCAGGGGAATTGCTCAACCTTGCTGGGTGACTCAGCAATGCCTCAGACATGCCTGGACTTGTGTTTTCCAAGCACATGGACTGAGGGTATAAAACAGACACAGAGGCCATGTGCTGGGCCTTTCTTCTGCCCCCACCTATGCTGCAAGCAACCAGTACACTCAGAAGAAGACTGAAGACTCCAACACAGGATATCGGCCCAGGTTTAAGCAACAAATCTATGTATGAAGGACTGCAATATCCAGTGGGGTGAGAAAAACTGCTTAATCTAGATGTTGCCCAGTCTAATGGGGTTGAGAGTTTAGACTGCATGATTATATTTTCTTTTCTTTTGGTAACTAACTCTGACTTTGTGCCTATCACTTAATATCACTTAAAATCTACTTTTTATAGTCAATACATTTGTTTAACGGTTTATCTTTACCAGTGCGTTTGTAAGAAGTGTGGCAAATCTGCTCAGGTTTGACAAGGCTGGTGTATATCCACTTTCCATCGATGAAGTGGAGAACCAATTAATAAATCTGCATCAGCTTGTCTGAGCAGTGCAGGACGGTATATTCCTGAGGTACAGTGCTGGGAGCTGGGAAGATTTGTCTCTGGTGCCTTTCTCTGGGTGATTCATGAGTGGCTCTGAGAGCATTCATGCCATATAGCTGGGTGTGGGGCTCCACATGCTGTTGTGCTGAGTGATCACAGCTCCTGGAGGGGTTTGCTGCTGGTCACTAGCAAGGCATTGTGAGAGACAGCCCAGGCTGGAGAGAGTTAAGGGGGCACAGCAGTCTCACAGTCCCAGGCTGCACCCCGGGAGGATCCCGTCACAAGTATATGAAGTGGTTTAAATTTTTTTAATAGCATTACTTAATGACTCAGGAGTGACAAAGACAAAGGTGATTTATACAGGTCATTTAAAACATGCCAAAAAGACTATCATACATACCACGCTGTGCCATTCTTTCTTAGGGGCTAATCTAAAGCACACTGAATTCAATAGGAGTCTTTCCATTGATTTCAAAAAGCTTTGATCCAGGATTTAAGGTTGTAAAGTCCCAGGAGCAGGAATTGTCTCTTCATTATGCATGTACAGTGCTGAGCAATATGGTCCCTTTAACAGGTCAGTCTGCCCTTTTAAGGGCCACGTGGGCCAGGAAGCAACAACTGCTGTTCTAGAGAACAGCCTCTCAGGCAGGTGCTGGGAATCCAGACAGGTGCTGACCTAGCTGGACAGCATTTAGTGAATGGGGATGAGAATTCCCAGCCAAGGGATATAAAACAGGGTCTGTGAGAGAGGCTGCAACTGGGACTGGGAAAGTTTGGGGAGTACACTCTGCAGAAGGCTGCAAGAGGGGAGGCAAGACCTGTGGCTCCCCTAGGCTGGGGGAAGGTCCAGCCCATTAAGGTGGCCTCATGGGATCAGTCAAGAACATGAGTTTTTTAATTATTTGGTTTGTTATTGTTCCACATTCCCCATTTCTTTTCTTTTTATGTTAAAGGACAAACAGAGCCCCGAGGAAAGGACTGCAACTGAACTAGCTCAATTGTTTGTTCCAGGCTGTGATCAGATCCACCAGCATATAAACCCAATCCTAAATATGCACTCTAGATAAAACTGCAATACAAATAATTAATTGTAATGCCATTATATATTCTGTATATGCCTCATATTTTGCAGATTTTTTTTTTTAAAAGGAAAGTTTTCGTTTTAATAGTCCTAACTCCTATTGAAGATTCTGGTTGAAATCCTGGCCCCATTGAAGTCAATGGGAGTTTTGCCATTAACTTCAATAGGGCCAAGATTTCCGTATCTAAATCAGTTTAACAGACATTCCTTCCTTTGACACACTGCCTTTGACAAACCACATCTCCACCCTAGAACACCCCTTGTGCTTGGGTAAGGGAAGAAAAGGCTGCCACAGAGCTGGCAGTACATTAAGGGAATTCTCAGCTGCTGTTGCTGCATTAAGACAAGTTTAAGTCCCCATTGTGTTGTTGAAGTAGTACAAAGGGAATATCAGAGGGGCAAAATAACTTAGAAATCAGCTTTTTTCCATACTCAAAGATAAATGGAAATAAAAAGATGGATTTGTAGTTATGGGATTTTTTTTCTTTTCTTTTTTAATTTTTTTGGTTGGTCTTTGAAAAGTGGCTTCATCCAAACAAAATTTGCAAATGCATTCAAATGCAACTTTGTTTTCTGTGACCTTATCAAATCACACCTCACTTCATACTCCTAAACATCCTCAGGGGTTCACTGTGACTCGCTTTTTTTGTTTTTTTTTTAATGCTTGTAAACACCTAAACACTACACTGAGAATATTTAAGATCTTATATTGGAGTAATAGTGGAGTCTATTGGGAATTAAGCCACTGCTCTCTTCAGAATGCATCCAAATGATTGAAATGATAATGCGCATTTCTAACATATGGTGCCAGAATAATATTACTGTATCCACTGCACTTCTCCAAACTACATGGGTCAATGCCCCGAGAAACAGGGCTAGAAGGCTGGCTGAGCTAGCTGTTCCCTTGCATTTCAAGGCACCTGAGGTTCAAACAATTGCTTGTACAATTTATCATCTTAAAGAAGCAACCACATTAGTAAAGTAGGGGATTGGCGTAGCTTAAATATTGAACCATTAAATAATTCAAAATGTGTCAAATAATTAGATGAGCACTCATTTAGCATTTGAATGCAGTATTGCATCTTTTTATCCAGCATGCCAGATTGTACCATGTTAAAGTGAGATAAAGATGCAAATTGCATTTTTTTCAATCTTTCGACATACTGAATCCATTCAAAGAGGCTATGTGAAATTCTTTGAGAGTCATGTTAAAGTAGATATAAAAATGCAGCACCTGCACCCACATCTGTAGAAAAGAGAACCCCATACGTGGTGCAGCAGTACAGAGCCAGTAACTTACTGGATCAGGGAGAATTCTCTCTCCTGACCTTATCTATTGCATGTGATATGGGACCATCATGTAGCATGTTAGCAAACATGAAGTGCTAAAGAGGGAGATGATATGCATGGAAACAGAATAAAGATAGCCATAAACATGCTTTTCTTTATAAGTAAATGTACAGGTGATTGCTGTGACAACTGTTTATTACACACCTCAGAACTGTTTTTCTGCTACCTTGTGATCCCTCTCTTCTGTCTGTTGTATCCACCTGTTGTCTCTCATCTTAAACTTAGATTGTAAGGTTTTTTGGGCAGACATTGTCTTGTTGTTATGTGTTTGCACCTAGCACCATGGGATCCTATATATAAAATATATAATACTTATTATTGTAGGGTCAGAATGGATTTGGGACTTTGAGGGACAATCAGTTGATACTCCTGCCTATGGTGACCAGAGGTCCCGATTTTATAGGGACATTCCCAATATTCAGAACTTTTTCTTATATAGGCACCTATTACTCTCCACCCCCTGTCCCGATTTTTCACACTTTCTATCTGGTCACCCTACTCCTGCCATTAGTTTCCCATCGTTCAATTGCCATCTAGGCCTTTTAGAGAGACAAGGTGGGTGAGGTAATACTTTTTGTTGGACCAGCTTATTACCTTACCCACCTTGTCTCTCTAATACCCTGGGACCCACACTGCTACAACTATACTGCATACAAAAATGGAAGATATCTAGGCCTTTTATCTTTCTTTTCTTTTTTTCTTTTTTTAAGTGTGTGCCTAGTGTGGGGTTCATACATATGCAAATATGGTCATCCTTTTACATAGTGTAATGCAATGCCCATATACTACAATCCTGCCTGTCAGAGCAAAGTTAAGTTTTAAGGGATCAGTGTTCTACAGTTACCATGACAATACATAATATACCTTTTGGGTCTGATTTTGTAGTGCATGACTTCACTATTGAATCAAGTAACGCTGGCATAAAGCTGGTGTAACGCGGGGTGAACTGGGCGCTGTTATGTAGTTCTATGTATAATGTAGTGTGTATCCATATATGATCATTTAACACTTTCATATTATGACAGTACCCAAAAGCCTGTATCAAGGTCAGGTTTTGGTTTGTGGTAGGTGCTGGAAATCCTTGCTCCATAGAGTTTACATTCTAAATGTCAGACAAATAGATGAAGGGTTGGTTGAGAACAAGGCTATGACCTACAAGTAAATGAGTGTGATGATGATTGGCACAATTTTGTTTGTTGCATGTGGTGTTATTGCTGCTTTTTCCATGCGTACCTATCTTGAGGAATCACGTTAGAAACTCACTTCAAAATAATTAGCACAAAAAACACCAGGGCAGATGAGATTTTAAATGCTGTAATAGATCTCCTGTCTGGGTCAGTGCACTATTTCCCAGTAAGGACTTTGATAACGATAATGGAAGTCCACCTGAGCCCCTAGTGATTATAATACTACCAGCAGACATGCTGATAAATTGTAACAGGCACAGCAGCAACAGCAGCCACTCCAAGCATCCTTAAAGTGAGATATCTTTTTAATGGCCGGGAAGACAAATGGCTCACATTTTATCATTGGATTCCTCTCCATTCAGGAAATTGCCAATAAACATCTTCTCCCTAGCTGAAGATTTGGCAGTGAAGAGAGACATAACAAATTTAACCCATTCATTTCCTTTCAGCTGTCTGTTTACATGTAGTTACCCATTAAACCTCTTCTTATACTGACTAATCTATTGTATTTTCATATTAGACTTATGTCCCATTTTCCAAAGTAATTTAGTCCTATTGACCTGCAATGAAATTTAGCACCTACGTCACTTTTAGAAATGGGTTTTATGTTCCTATATCACTTAGGTGCTTTTGAAAATTTTACCTTTCCCTCATCATTAAATAGTTTGACATTTTTGGAATCCAGTGATAAAACATTAAGGGTTCGATCCTACCAAGTGTGGACACTCTGATCCTGATCCAACAAAGCATTTCAGCACATACTTAATTTTAAACACATGAGTAATCCCAGGAGTCATCTTCAATGGGACTCCTCAGGAGCATAAAGTTTATCACATGCTTAAGTGCTTTGCTGGACTTGTGCTCAAGTGCACAGCCCTTAATTGAGCCTGATCCAAAACCAATTAAGTCAATGGGAACTTGACTTCAATGACCTTTGGTTCAGGCATTGTTTTGTACTCCTGGTCCTCTCCAACCCCCAAACTGGAAAGTACATTTATATGAGGAAAGATGGATGTGTTCAGTTTTGTGGAAATTGCATTGTGGGTAGCAGTGTAATAACTAAAATGAAGAAGAATACCAGTATCTTAAATATTTATATTCTTCTAATCAGCTCTCTCTATGCACCCTGAATGCATGAGATATTCAAAGAAGTTTCATGAGTGATGTTTGTGGGGGAACTTGCCTTTTAATGCTCAGAACTACAGTATTAGAAATCCAAGACTTTGTAAGCAGCATCTTATAGACCACTGATTGCCAAAGGAGTTTTCCCTGCGGCTATTAGGTTTGGTTTTGAAAGTCCACATCTTGAAATGTTGTGGTTATAGATGAAACCTGAAAAGTTGGAGAGTTGACTTGGAAGTGAATGTGGATCATAGTATTGCTATGAGGTATCTAGGTGTTCAACATTATTTTTGTGGGTTTTCATTTAACAGTATTTCTGGTATGGTTTTTGTAAGAGGCTTTTGTGCTGTCCAAGCCCAGTTAAGACTTAACATGTGATTGTGTATTTATCAGTAACTTCAATTGTGTTTCTGATATAGTGTTATATACAGCCCATTTATTCGGTAATCTTTACGTAGGGTATAAAAAACTTCTGCTATTTATAACTAGTGAGTCTCTGTATCTGTTTAAAGGTAAAGAGATTACACATAGCCAGTAAGAACTGTCTCAGAGGCACTTATCTCTGAACTTAACATAATAATAAAAGAGTGACTGGGAGCAGGGATGGGTAACTAGGCATCTGGCTAGTTCAGCCTTTGGTACCAGGGAAAGTTATAAAACACATTTGTCAGGCTCAAACTAGGTTTGTTATGGATCTGAGACCAAAAAAAAAAAAAAATTAGAATTCCCAGTGAAGGTTCTCATCAAATTTGAAATTGTAATCTTTTCTATTAAAAAAAAGAAAGTTGAGTTAATATAACAGGGAATAATTAGGTCAATTATTTATGGAGACAGTGTTGTCTATTTGTCTGAGAAATAATATGGGAACCAGCGATTCCTTTTTTATTGTTAATTGTGTTCACTACAGTAGTGCCTAAGGACCAATCAAGAATGGGGCCCCACTGTGGTAGGCCCTATACAAACAAAGAGTAGTAGACAGTCTAGTCCCAAAGAGCGTACAAACTAAATAGACAGACAAAGGGTGGAGGATAGGGGAATAACACAAGCAGAGCAATCATGTGATGGTGGCAAACATCATGTTAGCACCACATTTATTTATTTATTTTATTTAATGTGTTGGTTCAGTTAGGAGGGAATAAATTAAATGGAAAGAAAAGTGAAGGAAGAAGAGATAATATACACTGCTCTATAGGTAATTATTATCAAGGTTAACTGGGCATCTGTAAAGAATTTGAAGGCTTAAGTGCAATACGTTAGGAATGTTAAGTACTGTTGTCAGATATTGACTTTTTAAAAAGTGTGATCAGATAACTATGTTCATTTATTTTTAAATTTGAGCACAGTGAAACCTGCCTGAGTGACATAGATGAAGAAGGAAGAGGGTGAGAAGGAAGAGCGACTGGAGTCAGCTGAGTTTCATATAGTTGTCCCTGCCCACCCTGCCAGGAATTCTGGTGCCACATGTGAACAGGGGGCTGGGAGGTAATCTAAACATGGTCACTGGATATGGGTAGATGGCAAATCTCTTGCTGTGCAGGTATGCAAAAGAGACCGTTGGATTTGGCATGCTGAAAGCCAAGGCACAGGCTCTTGTCCAGTATCTGGAAGAACCTCTCATACAAGTGGCAGCATCCTGAACAAGCGACAGAGGGGCAGAGCAGAGGGTGAATGAGGCTGTCGCAGCTCCAGGGCAAAGAACCCTTCCCCCAAAAGCTCTTATAACGGAGAATTGGTGAAGTGGCTTGCGAATGGTTCCATGGGCAATCCAGGCATTGGCATCACACTGAAAACTACCTGACAGCAGTGGAGGGCACTTGGGACCTTTTTTATATATATAGTTAAAAAGAAAAATATAACTGAGTATTTAAAAAGAAAAAAACTTTTTATTTATGTGTTCCCAATTAGTAGTGTAAAGGTAAGGAATAAAACCCAGCTGAATTCTTTAAATTTCAAGCCTTCAGGGTGGTTACAGATAATGTAATTTAGTGGAAGACTCTGAATGACACAATGAGTAATAAAATTAAAGACATTATTTAAAATGAAGTGGTTAGTTACAGCAAACAGGCATTACAATATTACCATACACTGCATTTATACTCACATTCTAAAATGAAATGATGCATCCAGGGGGATCAGTCCCTGGATGGGAAGAATGGATATAATCCATCAGTGGTGGATGGACATCTAAAATCAGTCTTCTACCCTTTTTATAATTAATTATAACAACACCCTTTAATTAATTAGCATTAAATCCACCTTTTTTATCATAATTAAAATTTTCTGCTTTCTCATTGGCTATTTAACATTAAGCATAATTTTAATTAACATCAACATAAATGCCATACCAATAACTATTTATATTGATAGCATTTCCAAAATGTTAACATTTTATCTAAAACTTATAAAAACCAATTAAGAGCAAAACATGTTTACAACATGACCTGGGGCTACTTTGCCTCTGAATTGTCTCACTTCATTAACTCATATTCTATTTGGCCTCAGCATAAACTGACATCATCTCTGTAGGCTACAGGTTATATGGGACAAGGGATATGAAATAAGGTATATGTCTAACCTCTAGTGCAGTGATTCTCAACCTATTTACCATTGTGGGCCACGTATGCGACTCTGAGGATGTCATATCTGCTGCAGGTGTGTGCTTAATGGGCCGCAAGCAGCCCACTGGCTGCAGGTTGAGAACCACTGCTCTAGTGCGTTCATCAGGGTGACAAGATTGCGGATGCCTGAGCTTCACATCCATTTATGATGGTATCAACTTACAGGTTTCTTCTTTCTTTGTTTCCACAAGGTTACGAGTATGGCAGAATTGGGGGTTGTTACAGTTTGTGTATCTATTTTCTTTTTGCTAATGCTTATGTTTGGAGTTATTTGGCTGGTAAATAAAGTTTTTATGGTTCTGTATGTCTCTCCCCCACAACATCATTCTTAAGAATAAACTTACGGAGCTGCCTCAGTAAAGAACCTGTTGTTGGTGAATTGTGTAATTTTGCACGCTAAATTAATCCAAGGCTACATACCTCCATGCAACACAGATAGTGCCCTTGTCTCCAACTTATCAATACTCCAATGCCTCTGAACACTGCTAAAGAGCAACCTTCTGCTGAAGATGCCATCTTCCAACTATTAAGAATCCATTCAATTTTTTGTAAATGGACGAATTTAATCCAATTGTTCTAGTCAAATTTCTACTTCAGTAACTATATTCTGTCCACTTACATTCCCTCTGCAATTTCCAAGGGGGAGGGGGAGATATTCTTTCTGGCCTAAACCATTATGTAGTTTTGTTGTCTGATGTTAAGGAGTTGCTGTATATTGAGGGTGCATGAAATGTAAAGTTTGTGTAAATCTAAAGTCTATAGAAAGCTTACCAGTATTAATGTACTTGTGGATCCTTTAGGATGCAGAGTTGTCACTGTTAGGAATTAGTCTTGTGGTAACATATATAATAAATCGCTTCATGATATGTTGACACAGGTGGGAGATCATTAATTAGATTAAATACTGCATAAATATCCTCCAAATTTATCTTGTATGATGGATGACATCACTATCAAAATAAAGACCATCCTGCAAAATTTGGGACAGATGGAAATACAAGATGACATCTTTTCTATAATGTGTCAAACATTTTTAGTTAATCAGGCAATGTGATTGGTGGTACATTCCTGGATGCTTTATTAAAATAATCAAAACAGTACAACTCACTTGTATGAACACCTGTTAAGAGTCACTTAAAAGTAGTAAATCAAAATACAATGAAATCATTTAAATTAATTATTTTTAAAGGAAAGAACAGGATTTCTGTGCACAAATTGGTTAACAGTTTAATGTGGCTACCATATCCGTTAAAATGTTTTGTTCAAGTCAATATGAATATACTTGTACTTAGTTTTAATTGGAAGTACATTTAAAAACAAAACATTCCTTTTATGATGTGATGCTGCAGGAGCTGTGTGTGCAGAACAGATGCATAAGTAGGCCAACTGTTTTCTGCTAGATCCTGAATTCAAGATTCTATATATCCCTTTGTCACTTAAAACTGTGAAGGAGTAGGAATGTTAAAGCCAATATCACAGACAAACTCCAGTTCTGAGAAAGCAGGACACACTCTGCTCTAGTTTAATAGTCTGATATAGTCAGCTATGCCAGAAGAAACAGAGTCCTGAACTGGAGATCCAGCAGGTAACTAAAGGAATAACAGATTTTCTAGTATTTTAGGTTGTCAAATGTATTTGCTGTTTCTAAAGTCTAGCTTTGTTTTGTGATTTGAAACCTCTCCCAGGTGTGTGTCACTTTTTGTTTCAATGTACAAAAAAAAAAAAAAAATCAAGACACTGTTTCCCCCTTGTCCTTTGTTTGTTCCAGAGGTCAGTGTGGATCTTCCCAGATGTCATCTTGTTTTAATTTCCGTTACTACCTTCAAGGCTCCATATCGTGGTCAACCTTCTGTGCCACTCTTATACTGACCAGGGGGAGTTACTGCAGAGTGAAGCATGGCATATGTGTTTCCAGGACTGAGCATGCACCTTCTGCACAACACTCTCCTTTTGATGGCCTAAAAAGTGAGATCTAGGAAGTGAATCCGAGACTCATAGTTGTACCAGCACTAACTACATTGCCACTTATCCAGCCCTTGGACTTGACCTTCAAACTAATATTTCTGATAATCAAAACATGCATGTTACACCTTCTTACATGGAAATATATTTAAATAGTTGTGACTGAGCAAGTCACTACTGTGCTGTTTTAATTTGGAGAGGTAGCAGATAGGGGAACCTAAAACAGGCAGTGATTATTATTCAATTATATTATTCCTTCCAATCATTGTAAGTTGTGACCAGGGTCCTAGTGTGGAGCCAGTTATGGTCATTCAATTAGGGTGAACTGCAAAGAAAGGGGAAGACAATCCCCATAAAGCTGGTGGATATTCCAATACTTAGATTTACCAAGCCAGCATAAAACAGCTTCTTTGTGACCTTACTGGTTACTCAGAAGTCCAAAAACACATTCCTTTAAAGTGATCCAGCCTCAGGCCTCCATCCAGGTAACCATGTCAAATATGATGAAAATTTCTGTAAACCTTATTTCGTCATATAAAAGAAAAGATTCTACCAATCCCAAAGGATCGCACACATTCCCTCCCAGGTTATTGAATGTTTCAGATCTTACCCAAATACACGCTACAGCCAATTCTTATTAACTAAACTAAAATTTATTAAGAAACAAAAGAGAGGGAGTATGGTTAAAATATGGATATACAGACAGACATGAGTTCAGTACATTGAGGTTCAGATTCATAGCAGAGATGGTGATCTTTGTAGTTGCAAAGAGTTCAAACTTCCTTGACGGAGCTTAAGCAGATCTGAGATGACAGAATCAGGACCCAAGGATCTTTTATACAATTTCATGTCTTTTTGACAAGTTGGAGTTCCTTGAGGAACAAAAGGTAATTAGCATGACTTTGAAGGAGGTCCATGACCAGTACTTAGCTATACTAACTAACATAAGGACATTTGCTTGTTTCTCCACCATTCACAGTACATTTCAAAGAGAAATGAATACCAAGATATCCCTTTACAATTCATTTAAATGATATCAGAATACAGCATAGACAGGGACTGTTGATTACATTGTTGACCCTACTCATACATATGTAAGTACACAAACATTATCTCCCCACATGTCTTTTGAGGGTTATTTATTTTGCAGGATGTTTAACTCTTTCTAGCCATGTGTCACATAAGTTAATATTGGTAAGTTTGATAACCACTGAAAGAGGTTCACCGCTGCCACTTTAAACACTGCTCAACATTATAGAAATCTTGGCTTTAATGGGTTAAAAAAAGCATGGATTTGTTGTGTAAGCTATTGGAATAGAAAAAAGCAATGGAAGTATCGCTGTGATTTGCCTCTCTACGTTATTTCTATATGTGTAAAATGTCCACCTGTTCAATCATATAGGTACCCTTGATAATTTTGTTACAGCTGGTTTGCAGTAGGATTAGATACTCTTTGCATTAGGTTGTAGATGTAGATATGGTTTCTGTAGTGATGGGGCAGACTGCAGAGATCTATTGGCTGCTGGCTTTGTAAATTTCATTCAGTTTGGTCCAATAGCAGAAGGAGAGAGACTGGTACAGTCTGGACCTCTCTCCCTCTTCAATCTCTCTTTTCCTTGCAGATCAGTCTCTCCCCCTGTCTGTGTCTCCGCATAGGCAATCAGAGCTCTTACTCACAAACCCAACTCTCCCTCTTGCACTGCTTTTGTAATGAATTTTCTTCCTGAATGTAGGTCGTTTACAACAGTAAGCACCAGTTTCCTCCAAATCCAGCGTTGTTGTTGCTTTTTTATTTTTTGTGGTCGTTGCATTCCTTTGGACAAGAAAATCGCGTTGGATTCCAAAAAACAGAGGGGAGCCTTGTTTGAATAATTCCTGTTGTCTGAATTCCAGTCAGGATTCCCTGGAAGAATTTGGCTGAGTAAAAAAGGGACCTCCGTGCAGCTGCAGCTTTCGCACTGTTAAGGTAGGTATATTAGATTTAAGGTTTGTGTGTTCATGTTCATTTTTGCGGGGGTTGCAGTGAGTTCTGAGGCAGAGGGTGATCAGTTTGCTGCAGTCGTTTATGCTTTTACTTTCCCCATCATTTTTAAGGCGATACTTTTTCTGTCCTCTTCCCCATCCTAGACTATCTTCATGTCATCTGTGCAGCTACAGATCTAGAATTTGTCTTCTCCTGGACCATCATTTGTTTGGAGGCATTTTGCTGCAATCAGCTATTTGAAAAGGCTCTGGGGCTCTGTGTGAGATGTTTACAAAGTAGCTCTGCCTCACAGACAAATAAACAGAAGTGTGTGTGTGTGCGCGCGGGAGGAGGAAGGGTGTGTGTGTGTGTGTGGGGGGGGGGGGGGGATATCTGCAGTACAGGGCGAGAGAAAGAGAGCAAAGCTACAGTTTCCTGCAAACGAGATCAGAGGCAGTGGAAGGAGCAGGACCTCCTGTGTGCGCCGGTGGTGTGGAGGGAATTACAGATCCGGCACTTAGGGCTTGGGTTAACCTCGCTGTGTTCCCCTCCTTTAAAACAACAACAACAACAAAACACACAGCTTGGCTCTTCTATGGAGCGATTCACCCTCTTTTCTTCTTCAGCGGCTGGGCTCGGGTAAAATGCCTGCTTTTGTGATGCATGGGTTCTCACACGTGATGGACTGGAGCCCAGCACTCGCGAGGGAGGGTGGCTGGCTAGCTGGGTGTGTGTGTGTGTGTGTGTGTGGGGGGGTGTTTGCGAAGGGAAAAGCGACGGTGGGGGAAACAAAAGGAAAAAAAGCGGAGTGTAAAGAGAGAAATAAAAGGGGACAGAGGAAGCCTCGCGGGTGGGGGGTCGAATCGGCTTCTCTGCAAAGCTGGGGCTGGCGCGCGGCTAGGGGGCAGTGCTGGGGTTGTGTGTGGGATGGGGGGGGGGAAGGGTGCCTCATGTGGAGCCTTTCCGCGGTCCTTGGCCCCGGGTTGCACCTTCCCCACGGGAAACTGCTGCTTCCCCCCCACCCCCCAACTCTCTGTGTCAAACCTGCCGCCTTCCCGCTCTCCGGGGGGAAGTTAGGCACCGCAGAGCGGCTCCCCCTCCCTCCCCGCGCTGCCCAGCCCCGTGCCCACGTCCCCCGGGGCAGCCCTTGCCTGCCCACCCCTCCTGCACTGCAGCGCCCCCCCCACACCCACACTTTGCCTCTGCAGGGTGCTGTGATTGATGATCTGTCCCTCCTGCAGCCATCAGCCGGGGGGGGGGGGGGGACCGCAGCGAGAGCAGCCGCTGAACCTCTCCCTCCCTCTCCCCGCTGTCAGACCTGCCGGCAGGCGCCTTCCCTCGGGCCGCCCCCGCCCGGCGAAAGCTGCTGGCCCCGGGGGGGGGGGGGGGGGGGGAAAGAGGCTGAGCCTCGCTGGGGTCCCAGTTGCAAGAGGAGTTTTTTCTGGAGCGGGCGGCTACAGCAGAGCGCTCCCCCTTCCCCTGCTCCCTGCAGCCACTGTCTAGCAGTCCGTGCTGCAGACTCGGTCCTTGCCCACTCAACAGCCCCAAGCACCCCCCCCCCCCGCAATCTGGCCCTCCCCAGGTTACACCGCCTAGCCCTCATCCAGCGGACCCAGGTGATGGGGACGCCTCAGGCAAACATCCCCAGCTCCCCCGGCCGCCCCGCACGCGGCAGCTCAGCTCCCTCTCCGGCAAGCTGCAATGCCGGTAAGTTCCTTCCTCCTGGCCAGGAGTCGCTCAGCCTGGACTGCCCAACGTCCCCAGGGCAACCTGTCCGTTGGGTTGAGCTGCCTTTCTCCCCGCCTCGACCTCATCCCAGCCACTTGTCCGGTGCCCAGCGCCGGCCTTGACTGCACAGAGCTCCATTTGCCCCCTGGGAGGGGGTATAAGCCAGGGCAAGCATCCTGCAGCGGCCTGGGTCCTGGGGACTTCTTCTACCAGCTATCCCAGTCCAGACACCACAAGGGGACGGCCTAGAGGCTAATACCCCCCTCAGGGTAACAGTGCCCTTATTTTCAGTGGATTTGGCTCAGCTGGAAGAAACTGGATCCTCTTTTCCTTCTCCTGTCCCCAGCAGACGTTCTGGCTGCTGCAGGTTTCACAAGTGGTTGTTTTACTGTTTTCCTCTTGCGGGAAAGATTCCACTCCCCCCCTCCGCTCCCCCGGTGCTGGGGTTCATGGAGACAAGGCTACATTTGATTTATTGTTATAATTGATTATGATTATTTCATCATTTAGAACCAGGGCAATTATTTAGAGAGAGCAAGAGAGAGGAAAATAAAGAAACCCAAGAGATAAGTTAATCATCTGAGCTGTGGGCCTATCCCTTGTTTTCATAAAAGAAACTAGTAATAATAGAACCCTTATCGATCCCTGAAACTAAACTAATTTTAATATTAGGCAGGGGGAAAAAAAAAAAAAACCTTTGTGGAAACAAGCAGGTGCTGTTCTTGCAAGAAAATTCCACAAGGTGGTAGTGTGGACACTTCCTAGTGACTTAATTTTATTTTTGAGATTTGGTCAATTGCTTGAAATGTTTTATTTCCATGTATTCCACCTCTGTATCTTAAAAGCCCAACTGCATGTATGTTTTAAAAGTACAAAATCATGTTGGATTTCATATGGTTTAACATCCAGGAAGCTTTTCCTACCTCCAGCTTCCCTCCTTTGTGCAGTCCTCAGAAGCAAGGGAACTAGAAAGGCTTTAAGGAAAAGTTTCCAAAAAGTGCAGAATCTGGAAGTGTATGAGATAAGCAACAGCAATTTCTGTCAAAGGATGGCTAATGGAATGGAATGTGAAAGTCTCTATCTATATTTTATTAGATAGATCAAGTTTCTGGATTAAATTGTAGCAGTCCTGGTAATTCAATAAGCAGAGGCAGAGACTGATGTGGCCATTTAATTTATTACATTAGATGTTTTATATTTAACTTTTTGAGTCCATAGGCTTTATTGGGGGTTGATGTTTACTATAACCACAATGATGTAAACAAATGTTCATCTTTTGATCCTTTGTATTTAAAAAGTAAGGAAACATTTGTTGACTTCATAATCATGCTTCATCAATTTTTTTGGGGAAAAATCCTTAAATCTAGGCTGTATTTTGATCCCAAATGATTAATAGTGTTAGGAGTGTGTTCCTGTAAGTAGAGGAAAGGTGTTCAAAATGCAAGGGCAAATGGATGAAATTGTTAGTAGGTACACTGAATGGAAATCTCCAGTGCATGTGTGTGTAAATGTGTATGTGTATATATATATATATATATATATATATATATATACACACACACACATCAATGTAGTATGGACTTCTCTGCAAATTTAAATCATCTCAGATTCATGGAAGGGTGGTAATTTACATCCCATGCTCTACAAATTATATTTATTTGTTATAAGACATTTAAAATCCTTTCTTATTATTAATATAAGAAAATAACTTTTTGTGTTACCCTAGAGAGTTGATCATTACATTCATCAATTGTAATTCAGTGGATAAAAAACTCAGGTTTACGTAGGTGGGCTAGTTTCATACTTAAAATTAATCCTCCACTCCCCCCCCATTTTCTTATGAAAAATATATCTGCCACATCTGTTAACATTTTTATAGAATGGTCTATACATATTATTACCTTCAGGAGGGTTGCTGTAATTCTTTTCAGTTATGCTGCCGGAGACAGGGTTGTATACTGTTAGTCATAAACCTGTTCCAACTAATCATTAGATACCATGGATAAGAAAAGGTACTATGAATGTAGTGACCTACCAATAGGTCATTTATGAAAGCAAAATATTTAGATGGTATTCGAACAGTACGTTTCATGACAAGATATTTTTATGATAATTGAATCTTTAATTCTGACATACTAGTTCTTAGCAATTGAGAATTATTTTTCTTTTGTTTACAAGTCACATTTATTTTTTTCTCTTCAGCATGCATAGATAACACACAAATGCAACTACAGTCAGTGTGTTTGTATCTGGGCTATACTAGGTATCATAACTGAAACTGTGGTTTGGGCATCCAAAATATATTTATTTGATACTGCTGTTCCTCTAGGGCTTGATCCAAAACCCAGTGAAACCAGTGGGAACTTTTCCACTGATTTCAGTGGGCTTTAGATCAGGTGCATACAATTTATTTTGTTGTCTGCATAGGATTTGTAACATTTCAAAATGCTAACTTTTCTAATTGAGACTGATGATTTGCCTACTACTCCTTTAAATAGTAACATTAAAACACAAAGTCAAATATTACAAAATGCTAGTATGTACACTGTAAACACAGACATCTTTTAAGCCTCATGCTAAGTGCATGGGATATTATTTTTTCCTTGTTCAACAATGCAGAATGGTCAGTTAAGACAATTCTTGTTAGAAAATACACAACAATGAAAAATTTCTCAATAAAACTTCTAAATAAAATAGGATTATTGGACTGGATTAAACCAGGATAACTGATACAGTGGATAATTTACCAAAAATTCTAAACGCATAGCTTCATTGTCACAAATGCTCTTTTCAGTCTGTTTAGTTAGACAAGTGATCTTGAACAGGCTCTTTGACTCAAAGGAATAGTGATAAAGGGTTTGTCAAAAATGGCTGTGTTAATATGCAAATTCCAGCTGAAGGTCATTACCAGTCAGTTAGAAATGAAGGGAAGAGGCAGAAGGAAGAGCTGCTTGATAGAAACTGTAAATTAAAAAAAAAATGTATGGAAACAGTGCTTTGTTTAACATGAAAAAGTAATTTAACGCTGCATAAAGGACTGTACTTCTGCTTTTGACAGGTTCTCAATATGGCCTCCACTTGGCCTTTCAAAGAAGCATGCTGTTCTTTGACAGCTGAATCACACAATGTAAGGAACAGATCCACCTGGGTGGGACAGGAAAAGCATCACTTTGTAAACAGCATAGGATTTAGTCATTCTACTGTTTGAAGACTTGTCACAAAGCACAAATGTTCAAGATCTCTTTTGTGTGACCAAAATTCATTACAAACTCATACCAGACTTTGAATCTAAAAAGAGGAAAACCTAATAAAACCAAAACATAAACAAGAGGCTGGCAATAAGCCACTCAGATCATCAGGACTCTCATTTCAAACCACAGCTATTCTCTGTCACAGTTCAGCCCAGGTGTGCTCAAGCAATATTTGTAAAGCATTTATTCTCCAAGCCATTTTGATCCCTACATCTGACAGGGTTATGTACTCAACTCTATCACATTTTAATAGTTCTGTTGTGTTTGGGTTAGTAGTCCCCAGATCTGAATTTCAAGAAAAAAAAAATCCTTGCTGTTTGAAAAGAAAAAAGGTTTTATTGGCACTATTTCTCGAAATGATAGAAGTGGTAGGTAATAAATGTCCATTTTCCATAACCTGAAAGTGGAGTAGGGGGGAGAAAACTTTAAAATGTATAGGGGAAAAAAAACAATGGGTACGATTCATAGGAAAAAAATATCATTTTGAAGAGGGTAGTAATAAAAAAAAGAGATCAACTCTCCTTAATTATAAATAAGTGAACTAGGGGCGGGGTGGGGGGAGGACACATTTCTGGATTCTTAGATTTAAAAGAAAGTTTATATCGAACAATATTATTTCGTGACTTATTACCATAGCATGTGTGATGATCTGAACATTAATAAAAAGAAAAGGAGTACTAGTGGCACCTTAGAGACTAACCAATTTATTTGAGCATAAGCTTTCGTGAGCTACAGCCTCTAAGGTGCCACTAGTACTCCTTTTCTTTTTGCGAATACAGACTAACACGGCTGCTACTCTGAAACCTGAACATTAATAGCCTCTTCAGAAGATGTTGCCTTTCCCAGTTACATCTGTATAAGGGTTTGACCACTAGCATGGCTTATTCAAATGGAATATATGTGATCATATAATGAAATGAAACCTAGTGAGAAATGTTCAGATGCACACTATCGTACTCTGTGTAAAAATGAGTTGTAATAATTGAGATCACCTTGTACAGCTCTTACATTCTGCTGTGTTCTGCGTTAAGCTCACACACCACTCTGAGTGTTAGGACATGTTTTAGCGAATGTATTCAACCGAATATAGCTTCAGTAAGTAAAAGGGTAAGACTTTCCATGCTCATCTCTCCATTGTCACTTTATGTGCACACTGCGATTTGCAGCTTGGGGTTGGTGAACCTTGTAAAAGAAAATTAATGGAACTCTTATTAGAAAAAATATTACAGAAGTTATTATACTAGACTGATTAATTCACTCTGCAAACTGGGGCTGGGGTCGGGGGGAAGAACACATGTGCCCTACCATTATTAAAATGACTTTCTTAAAAGGTATCAATTTTTTTGTGACTATAATGGAACTATTTTGGGGATCTTGGTTAGAATGTACCAAGGCCATATTGAAAAGTGATGGAAATATTAGGCAGAATATAGTAATTTTTATAATGACATGATTAATAGGGGCATATAGTGAAAAACTACCGTTTTTGTTTTTTGGAAATGAACTGATGCCTGGTTATGTCTAATTATGAAATTATTAATCTGACAAATGTTATTCTACATTACATAGTGTGACATAACTCATCTTTTATTTACTACTCTGTATAACAACTTTTAAATTCTTTAAATTATTTTTATTTATAACAAAAAAGTACTTTAGTATTAATTACAATAATCAATGAAACAGGCATTTTAGTTCTTTATTAATTATAATCAATGGCATAGCAAGTACTTAAAATTTTAGAGATGATTGTATTACCATAAATTGGTGGCTGTGTAGATTTCTCTAAGGGCTTGATTCAGATTTGCATTTGTTGGATATAAATGTGCAATAAAAAAAGTATGTAACTTGTTGCTCCTCCAACAATAGTGACCCTTTCCCCCCTTTTGGTACAAATGGAGATATGGCTCTTCAATCCCGAACCCAAAGAATACACAAGGCCAGTAAATCAATCAAAAAAAAGCCTTCCCGCCTCATGATTATAGATTTTGTTTAGGCCATCTAATATTTAAGCATTTTAAAATCACTCATCCCCATTGTATCTGGGTGCTAAGTCAGGCACAGGCATAAAGTGGGCATGAAGTCAGCAGGTTTGCTCAAATCATATATAGACCTTACTCTAATGCTATTCTAGTTAATGGTCTTGCCAAATCAGGGGCTGCCAGCCATGTTGATTGTTGCCATCACGTGGCAGTTTTGTGTAATAGGTGCCACACCAAACTCACTTGCACTATTGCATGAAGTTATATTTGGGCCCTCTGAAAATGAGAAAAGCCAATTAACCAGTTCTATGAGCCCTATCTTTATATATACCATATCTGGAAATACCTGGTAAGTACTAAAGCATGAGTTAAGTTTCCCTGAACAGACTTTTCACTAATTTTTAACTCCTTTGTTCCATAAATGAACACTTGTTAATAACCGTACAATACATTAAGTTCTCCAAGATAGAGACTACTGATGTGTTTATTGCTTAGTGCCATACATTTATTGATTATTTACAAATTAATAATGATTGATACCCTAAATAAATTTGCTACCCTAAAATACAAAAGTCCTGTTTTAGACATGCCAAAATATTATATAAGTTAGAGGAAAAACTGATAGCTGCATTGTCAAATAAACAAGTTGGAATGGACACACATGTTTCTGGTTTATTTTTTATGTTCATTTGATACAGATATTAAGACCAAACTTTTTATTTTCAAATAATGGTGCAACTTGCAAAGGAAAAGTTGCAGATTAATTTATTTAGGAGGAGTAAAACTTATTGGCTGCAGGGTGCAGCTTGTAGAGGGCAGTTGTATTCTTTACTATACTTCAGTTTTACTCTGAAATCACAGATATTGTAGTAATTGTGCATTTGAGAATTCTTTTTCTGGAAGAAATGAATAAATATCCATCTTGACCTCCCATGCCTTCATTTAAATTCTTTACAAATCTATAGCCTTGTCTGAACACCTCTTTAGGGATTGAGTGTGTGTTGTTGTTGTTTTTTAAAGCACCGTGGGAATAAATACAAAATGTTGCCAGATAGCTGCATTTTACAGAGGGATAAAATTTCCTTCAGATTCTCTCATTTGATTGTGCCTTTGTCGATATGGCTGTGGGAACGTTTCCAGTAAGCACAGCCAGTATTTCACTTTTATGTATAGCCATATATAGGTGCCAGCCACATCTCTAGCCAACTAATGCACAACAAACTCCCTACTCTTTTCTTTACTGGATGTATCGTAGTCCATCAACATAATTAAGATTAGCATTATGTTCCAAAGCCCGGTGAAGTCAATGGAAAGACTCCTGGAAAATACAGTGGACCCTGAGTCAGGCACCATATGAGGAATATGCAATATTTGAGTGAAATATACAAGGTCCCATTTAGAGGGACTTTGTTGCCTGAATTTTAATCTGTGCTCATTAAAATGCTTCCAAATCCATCTTTTTAAACAGCAGAAAACTTCTGTTCTCCTGAAAAGTTCATTTATGCAAAATCAATCCCTCTTTTGGAAAGCTATTATAAATGAACATGGCGTGAAAGTGTAGGGAGCCATAAATTTCACTAACCTGCAGAATACTGATGATTCAAAGCTTAGGACCGTATATTATCCTCTATCAATGTTCAAGACTTTTGTTATTTGTTGCTCTAGTATGAATAATAAACATTTGTTCAGCAAGCACCATAGCTTTGCATGATGTCTTACTGAGGTTTGTTTAAAACAAAACCAAATCTGTGTGTACCCTGGAGACCTGAACCACTGGAAACTGAATTAGTGGTAACTGAATTGGTACCTGAACCATTGATGCAATGCTCACACTAGCTGTGGTTTTGTAGGGCCAGTTGTGCCCTACATTCATACCAGAGCTGCTCTACAATGTTGCACTGCCCTCTGGGTACCCAGTTCCACAGTGGCTGCCTATTGGAGCAGTAGCTTGAGGGAAATTTTGAAAAACTTTCTGGCAGCCCAGAGAAATTGTTGCAGAAGAGGTGAAGCTCCCGTAGGAATCTGGCTGCCATTTCCAATTTTATTTTTTATCAAAATGAAGAACAAAGAGTCTGAGGTCACACCTTGCTTAACACAGTTTCTGCTCAGCTTCTGGGACTTGCGATATCTCAGGCATCTGCAGTAAGGGCATTGTGTCAGTATTCTTGAAGAACCAGAGAATGAGACACCAGCAGTTAGTGTATTTATTGCTGCAATAGTTGTTTCTCTCACCCAACATCTTCAATAAATGGCTCTGTGTAGTACTTCAAGATCATGCTAAACAGGTTGTGTGCCTCCTGTAAATCATATATATAACCATTGAGTGGGTAGGACAGAGTTGTGCTCCAGGCCTGGGATGGGCAGTAGCAGCTCATTATGAATGTAATGATCATAATGTTTGCCTGTTGCAGTTTGTGTCATGTATGTGAAAGCAAAGATGAGGTCTCAATACATGGTGGAGTGAGGAGGCAGTAGGACTTGCGGCAAATTATGCACAGGTGGACAGACAAGCTGTGGCATCGGAGGCTGTAAATTATATTAACACAGCCTGCAGTAGGTCTGCTGCCCAAAATAGAACTGCTCAGTGCACAGAGTTCCAAAGAGCAGGTGGAGAATTGGGGGATGGATGATGCAGATCACTGATTTTGACAGAGCAAATATTCGCGATTAGCATCACTGAAAACTACTGTCATTCTGGGGGTGGCTCATTTGGTAGATAGACGCTTATTTATATGATCATTGTGATGATGATAATTTGTAAGGTGAGGGAGTTACAGTGGACAATATTTTGGATATATTGATGCAATGTTAAGAGTTAACAATTGTTATGAAATACTTTTGTTTGCTTTATTGATGGTATTAAGACTTTTTTGCAGTTCTTATGCTTTTCCCCCATAGTCTATATGTGTGTTGTATGAATTGGATTAAGGCATTGAAAGAGAAAATAATTATGTTTGTTGATATAGAAATATAGCGTATTTGATGTAATATTTACACAAATTGTATTTTGACAAGTTATCTATTAGAGACACAATCATGCAGGCCAACTGGCTTGTGTAACTAAGGTAACAGGAATTTTCTCCTGCATAAATCTATCTTGTCTTTCAAAAACAGTCTTGGTTTTCTTCTCTAGAAACCAAACATATGATCAGGATGCTATAGTATTTCCCACTGCATGTCCCAAATAATATTCTCTGTTTTCTTGTCCTTGCCTCAAGCTAGACAGCTGTTTCACCATCCTTGATCCCATGGCCCCTTGCTTCCTTTGGGTGTTACTAGGTGTAACACTGATTACCATAATGAAACATTTAGAATTAAAGAGTTAATAGCCAAAGCAGTGATTAATTCGTCATATTAAAGAACATCATAAACGTAGAAATTTCTGTTCCAATGCCTTGTTGCAAGGCACTTCCGTTTTGGAACTAGAAAGGGTAAGGACATAGCATTAGACTTTCTTCACAAATATAAAAAAAGTGTGCAGGACTTGGGGGGGAATGGGCAAGGAAGGGGGATGATGGAAGAGAAAATTAGGTCTATAATTAATTGATGTGTTTGCCTGATTTCAGTACTTGCATTTGGTGGTTGGCCAGAGACAGTATAGGATATATACTAATTTCTCTATCAGTAAATGTGGTAATTATGCATCATATTGCTCTTAATTTTCCTCAGAATGTTTTTTAGTGCATAGACTAGAAAAGCAGCTAGCTAAGAACAAGTTATTAAATAGGTGTCCCGATGTGGTGTAAGGTCTGACAGATACATGTAACATAAATATTTGGTCCAGTGTATCCTATGTCAGTATCCTTTACATTTGCTGCATTTTGGCTTCTGTTGGTACACTGGATATCTACCATTTAACTATGTTGGACACTTCACCACTTGCAGGAAACAGAGGACCATGCAACCAGCCATGGAGATGGTTTGCTAAGGGAATGCTGAACTTGATAGAGTTTGGGAGAACAAACCTAGTTGTCCCAGGCAGAAGCAGCTATTGGGGAGGAGGAATGGTGAAGCTGGAGGAGAGGGGATAATCTATGCTCATGCATCCATGCACATCAATTTCACAGCAATAATGGTGGTGTTCATTACAACCTTGAAAATGTTTCTTCCAGCTCCACAGTCTGCAAACTCAACCCTGATTGGTACATATATAAATTGGAAGTTGAGGGCCTATATATTCCAATTCTTCCTTTTCCTCCTGATTTGGTATGGATGCTGCTCTGTCAGGTTCTTTGGATTCTCTGAAGCAGTTCTGGGATCTCAAGAAGATCTCTGGCATCTCCTCTTCTGGCTGCTCATCTGTAATGTCCATCAAGGCCATGGAGCTGGCATTTTCCTCCTGTTACTCTTCATCACTTCAAGTTGTGAAGTGATTGCCTGTTCACTTGTTAGGGACTGTGACCAGGTGGTGTATTCCAGACATGTTAAGGGGCCCAGTAGGATGGTTGTACACCAAATTTCTCTAGTGGAAAAAAAGTCAAGGGGAGAAAAGTGAGCAGAGCATGGGTGGAATCTCCATGCTTAGAGGTTTTTAAGGCCAAGCTTGACAAAGCCTTGGCTGGGATGATTTAGTTGGGGCTGGTCCTGCTTTGAGCAAGGGGTTGGACAGGATGACCTCCTGAGGTCTCTTCCAACCCTAATTTTCTATGATTCTATGGGGATGAGGTGGGAAGTGGCAGGCAATGGGATGTAATTATGGGGAAAGCCTCAGAAGTAAATACAAGGATCTTGTATGGAAAGACATAGGGAGCCTAAGATCTGGGCTACACTGGGGGGCGGTTCGAACTAAGATACGCAACTTCAGCTACGCTATTCGTGTAGCTGAAATAGAAGTATCTTAGTTCGACTTACCTGGCCGTCCTCACAGCGGCGAGTCGACCGCGGCGGCTCCCCCGTCAACTCCACTTACTCCTCTTGCTGAGGTGGAGTACAGGCGTCTATTCGGGGATCGATTTATTGCGTCTCGTCTAGACGCAATAAATTGATCTCTGATAGATCGATCACTACCCGCCAGTCCGGCGGGTAGTGAAGATGTACCCTAAGAAAGGACTGGAAACAGGGTGGTGTGCAGGGCAGTGGTGGAGGAAGATTATCTTAGCAACTGAATGTTGGGTTGCGGTGGGAGATGAGTCCAGAAGAGGATGTTACAGTAGCTAAGATGAGATAGAAACATGAGTTTTGATAATGGTAGTTCCACACACAAATCAGTGGAAGCACATGACTCTTAATGCCATCATAACTCCACAGGATTTTTAGGGACCCAGCATTGGCTGCATGGTTAATCCTTTGAAACCATAGAGGCTTTTTTTCTTCTGAACAGTGATTTAGTGCATTTTTTTTCTTCTCAACTAAAGCTCCTATTTAAAAAAGATCACAGAACTCCCACACAAGTATTTCCTCTTTTATAATGAAGCAACTTCCAAATGTTTCATTACTGAAAATGTTTCTGTTTAGAAATGTTTTTCCTTGTAACTCATTTTTTTGCTAACAAGTATAATAAATCACCTTTTATGTTCTTTTGTTTCAGTTATTATTTGCAACCTGACAAAATGAGCTGTAGAACAAAACAACTGAGGGAAATAGGAAATATATGCAGCATATGTTCTGAGGAAATTTGCTTTTATTATGTAAGAGCAGGTTTATTAAAATTCTATGGGTTTTGATGGTTCTGCCATTGGTACAGAAAAATGAGAAAATAAAGCCGAGAGTAAATTAATGTACCTTGAGCCCACTCATACACCACTCATAGCTGTTAAGCCATATGCGTTATTTCATATTTATGAGCCTGCTTTTTTTTCCTATTGCTTTTCTAAACAATGTAGAATTGATGCACATCCTCCAACCCAAAAGTATCTGCTTTAAAACACAGGAGAGAGGTTTTGTGGGTAGAGGCAGGGGTGCTGGAACAATTTTTATGGTGGGGGGTGCTGATGGTTGCAACCATGTAGTTGGTGTTTGTTATTATTACTTCAAGCCAGGGGATGTGGGAGCACCTCCAGGACCCCTTGTTACAGCACCACTGGGTAGGGGAATACTCATGCAGACATTTTCAGAATGTAGAAGACACTTCCTATAACTTCTTGTTCATTTCCTTAACAAATGAATTTGCCCTGTACATATGATTGCACATAATGTAAACTATACATAATTTTCCAAACAGCTGTGGCACTCCACATGTAAAGTCGTATATTTAAAAGATAATGGGCCTCACTCAGATTGCACGATTGCACGAGTTTTACACCAGTATGAATCCAATGGAGTTACAGCAGATATATGTAATGTATATAGGGCTAAGAAAGGACATTTAGGCCCTATAAATCTCCCTCAAGCTATTTGTGTTCTTCATTTGTAATGAGTACCATAGTTCATTTTGTAATATGTGCTTTTGTCAGACGTAAACCTCTTCCATTTTTAGCGAAGGGAAATGTCTTGTAGTCTATGCATTAAAATTGCTTAGTAACCAGATGTTTAACCCAGTGCATGTGAGTGAAATGGTCTCTCAAAAATTCCTGTAACCCGCATTAACCTTTTTCACAGTCAGCCTAGGAAGTTAAGGCAAAGATACAAGTAAATGACAAGAAGGGGTGGAAATCTGATTCTTGAAGCATGAGACCCATTTTAATGCAGATCATGGTGAAACAGGCTTAGAATTCTGCAATAAAACAAATCAAATCAGTTTTCCAAGGTATACATTCTCTTTAAACTTATTTTCTCCATGGCTAATCCTTATTAAATACTAGCACTTTTTTTTTCCCTCTTGATAACTTTTTCCATTTTAAATTCTTATTCTAAGTTATATAAATTCCTAATGTGAGCTAATTTCCAATATATATTCACATTTCATTTTTATCTGGGTAGGAGTTTCATGTGTAGTTGGTGAAAAAAAACATTTGAATAGGGAAAAAATTCCCACAGCAACCTATTTTATTGCCTTTTACTGATATGTTTTTCTGCTCTGACATGCATCAGGATTGATTATTTATAGTACATACTATTTGCAAATAAATGAGCACTGAATTTCAGGTAAGACAGAAATCCCAACAACACTCAGGAGTATTTTTTTTTATTAAAGAATAACTAAAATCCTTATTTGGTTGAAAGATAATTCAATTTGAAGAAGAATGTCTTGTCTTCATTAGTGTGCAGAATGAATGTTTGCAAAAAATAAATACAGAAATTGAATGGTAAGGGTTGAAAGTTAAATGGATGTATCCAAGCTCTTGATTGATTTAGAGAGCCCTTAGTCCAATGACTTTTTTAAAATCACCATTTATTACATTTATTCTTGGTTGTGTTCAGCTCGGAGTGGGAAATAATCTTTTTTAGATGTTTTTTTGTTCCTTAAATTGAAAGCTGTTACAACACATAGCAGCACCAGTGATTTCACATTTTTTCATAAAGTAGACCATGTTTTAAAACAGAAATTATCTTAAGAATCACCTTCCATCCCATTCCTTACACACCTTAGGCCAGATTTTCCCAGTGCTCTGCACCTTCAATTAGGAACAAGTTTTCAAAAGAGCTCAGCTTCCAATTAGGCACCTCTCACTCCTGCTCCAGCCCCTTTACATTGGTTAAGAGGTAAGGGCAGAGAAAAGGAGCCCCTGTTCTTTGATGGGCTCAGTCACTGCAGAAAATAGGCATAAGACTGTCTTCCAAGGATCTCCCGCTTAAGGCCTGGTATAGGAGGAATGCTAGAGGTAGAACTGGGAGCAACAGGGGCCTGTTGGGGTGTAGGACACAGCATACAGTGCTGCAGCTATTCCCGTCATGCTGTGGCCCATATAGCAGCTCCAAGAGGTTGTTCTAACTTAGACAGGCCTCAGGATTGTCTGAATTATGCCAGAGGCTGCTCCAGCTCTTGGAACAGTCCAGGACCAGGAGGGCTCTAAAGCCACCTTGAAGCCACTTTAATTCCTTTGCCCTGCCTCCCAGCTGTGCTGCAGTGCTTTGAGACACAGCACCGATTCTCACTCCAGGTCTTCAGAAGTACTCAGCACCCTGTAGTTCTCATGGGGTCATTTATCACCTAGATTTTGACTTTTGAAAATCTGGCCAGTTATTTTGGTGTCTAAAAGGAACTGAGATCTTTTGGAGCTCATAACCAGCCCGATCTCCACAGGCCTGGTTTAAGAACTTTTGGCTTCCCCATGGAAAGGAAAATATTGAGTAAGAATTCAGGGAAGAATGGCCTTAAGTCTTCTTGTATTGTGTCCTTTATTTTTCCTTTAAAGTAAGCATTGACATAAAATATTAATTTTAAAATATGCATAGATTCCACTATTTCTGCTTATTAGCTTATGATATTGAGCTCTAATGTAGTATGCAAGAATATTGGAAAACCCAATTTTATTATTTAAAAAAAAAAGCAACTGTGTGATAGCTTTTGGGACAAAATTTATATTTAACTTCCCTCACATTCTGCTGTACTAATACAGCCAGAACAAATAACAAACAAAAACAGAGTACAAGGTCTTCCCTTTCATTTTGTGTTCCCACCTCACCCTTCCCTTAAAGTTTTTGACATATTTTTAGTTTTTTCTATGTCTGCCAAATGATGTATTCTTAAATACTGTATATATTTGTTCATTAGCCCATTCGTTTATAAGCCGACCCCCCAAGATGGATAGGTAAAAATAGTAAAAATTGTATGACCCTTTCATAAGCCAACCCTATATTTCAGGGGTTGGCAAACTTTGGCTCCTGGCCCATCAGGGTAAGCCGCTGGCGGGTCGGGACGTTTTTGTGTCACAGGCACGGAGCCCCTCAGCTCCCAGTGGTCGTGGTTTGCCATTCCCAGCCAATGGGAGCTGCGGGAAGTGGCGCCACTTCCTGCAGCTCCCATTGGCTGGGAACGGCAAACCATGGCCACGGGGAACTGAGGGCCTCCGTGCCTGCGGATGCTCCAGGTAAACAAAACGACAATGTATTAGATATTCAATTCAATGATTTCATACAGTTTAAAATCATCAAATTTTGGTGTAGACCCGTTTATAAGCCGACCCCCGCTCTTTGATGCATCACTTTTTTACCAAAAATATTCAGTTTATGAATGAGTATGTATGGTAATTTCCACACTGTATATTTAAGTGTACTTATGACTTTTGCAAATCAGTACAAAAGTACCCAATATCCACAGATGCCTCAGGGTGTCCACAAAGTATCAAATGTATCCACAGGCACTAATGACACATAAAGTGACTGATCATAAATTTAGCAGAGATGTTAAATTCAGGAGGTTAAACTTTGAGGAATGATGTTGTGGGATCAGGTGGCTAGATTCATTCGAGTTGGTACTAATGCTATGTGGAGTACTGAACTGCCTTTGAAGTTCTTGGTTTTGGAATGACAGGATACAACATGGTAGTGTCCACAACTGTTCTTGATTATACTATAGGCAACAAAATATTTGATCTTCCTAGATACATTCAAGCTCTTAGAGGTTGAGAAGTACCTGTATTTCATCTAAACTATGACCCTAGCTTCAGCTTAAATTCCTAGAAAAGCTACCTATTGAAGTCATGTAAAATTGTTTTCCAGTGATCTATGTTGTGGTTGCCAGACATGTGAATGAATGTAATCACTTTAGAACTGTCTCCTATCTGGTGGTCAAACTGGATCATATGCCCATTTTAGTTGTTCCAAGTGAATGCTTCTACTGACCTCAGGAACCTGAGAAATCATAACTATGTGGATTTCAATAGTTCTGCTATTGGGACAGAAAAATAAGAAAATCCAGAGTGTAAAATATATTCACCTTTATCCCACTCATATGTCCTGCCCAGTAGTTGGTTTGTAGGTGGTGAAAAATCCTTGCAGGACTGCTATGCCATTGCCCTTGTGAAACATGCACTATTCCAGTAGCTCCAGAGTAACAAGACTTGAGAGAAGGTGCCTGTATTTAATAACACTTATCTCTTAATTCTTGAGAGTGCTATGCAAAATGAAATGTTAACTCACAGAGGATCAAGGAGAGCACCCAGAGAACTGGTCATATGCTCAATCTTGTGTCTGGGTTTCTTATAGGTACTTTGGATGTTTAGGTCACTCTTATGTGGCCTATCATACATTTTCATGCTGTGGATCTTCTGCACCTGTATCAATGGAGCTGATCATGGTGTCAAAGACTAATTTTTTATGGATTTCTGTGATTTCTCTTCTGGTGAAGAAGTGTATCTGATTTTTCCTTTCCAACTAAGTGTCAACGGCTCAACAACAGCTATTATCCTCTGTTAGTGCCCTGGACATCCTATTCCTGAGGGTTGCGAGATCAATCTCCACCATCAGTTATCTGATTTCTGTGTGCCAAATGAAAGACAAACATTAGAGTAGATTTAGCCACCTAATGGAAGCCTGTTGGCTGAAGTCATTGTGTATATGCTACACAATTACCCCAGCTGAGACACTAATAAAAGTCCTCATGATTCAGTCAACTCATCTGGGAGAGTTACTGATAACCGGACCTTCTTTCAGGCCAATCCAGGTGGCAAAAAAAGTATATTTTTTCCATTTGTAAACCCAAAGATAGTTTGAAATGTGTTTTTAATTCAAGCTTTCAAAAGGAAATAAAAATCACTTTTGGTTTCAGGACTATCACAGAAACTCTCTTAACCCATTTTTTAAAAGTTATGATTGAATAAAAACAAGGGGCTATAATGAAAGCCTGTATGAATACCTTTATTTATATATGTGTGTTAGCGCAAATGATGTCATTATGGAAATCTGACTGTTTCAATAATTTTCATTCCATTTCACTTTAGAAAAATAATACCACTCATGAAAAATGGCCAAACTGATGGTCTTTCCTGTAGACTAGTCTTCTGTCCCCCACAAAAGCCAGAACAATACTGCCACCCAATAAATAAATGGTTATTTCCATTCCTGGCCCAAGTGCCCTTTACCACATCACCTCAGAAATTAGAATAGTTGCTATGTAGTGAAAATATTTCTGTTTTACAGGTTGTCAGCCTATTTGTCTGGTTGGTCATAAAAATAAGAAAAAAGTGTGGGAGAGACTATTTTTGACCTAAATTAATATTTTATTTTCATGTATCATTATTTTGACTTTGTAAATAATTGTAGGTCAGAGTTAATCTTGGGTTATTTTTTAAATTTGTGCTTTTAAAGTTGTATTGGTTTAAAATTTATATTAATTTTATTGTGCACAATGGCCCTTAGGTAAGACGATATATTAATAAATTTACTTCACTCACAGAATAGGTAAAATAGATGTGGTGACAATGTGTAAGGTTCTCTAAATCCTGTATATTAGAGCTGGTCAACATTTCTCAAATGAAAAGTTCTTTTTTTCCTATTTTTTTTAAAGTCCTCTTTTGAAAAAAAAAAATTAAATTGTTGGCTGCCAAAACTTGTTGCCTTTTGCAAAGAAAAAAAAGTGATTCCTTGATATTTGAAGTGGATATTGAAATTTTACATTTGCTAAAAGCCTGGTTTTAAATAACCATTTGATAATCTATTCAATCATTTCTGTGTATGAGGATCTTTTTTGGAAAAAATGATGAAAAAATTTGAAAATGAATTTGAAATATACACAACTTCAAAAATTTGAAATACTGACCTTCTCTTGGGGTGAGGGCAAATCAGGTTATTTCCAGTGAATTCTTGGCTTTTCTGCTGAGCATTGCCATAGGAATGTCAATTATGGAGGTGTGTTATGTGGATGCAGCTCCTTGCCAATTAGGATTTGGTATGAGAATAACATTTCATTACATTTAGGTCACCAAAAAGTGGTGGTCTCAGTCCATTTCATAAGTAGCAGGTCTCTACATCACAAACAGGGGCCACATTTTCCAAGGGACGATGCTCCACATTTTCTGAAAATTTGGCCCCTATTAGGGGTCTCAAATTGAGCGCACAAAGTCACTAGTGACTTTTAAAAATCTTGGCCAAAATATTTCAGGACTCAAATATAGCATGAAAATATCAGAACTAAACTATATATCATGTATGAACCCACCTTTGCCATGACATCCTCTTGTATACTGAGCAGAATTAATTATTCAAGTAATTTACTGACAGCAAAACCTGCTAATGGCTATAGTGACTAAGGCATTTATCATTTGTCTGTCCATAAGGATGGTCTTGCTCTGCTGCACTTCTACACTTTGGGCATCTTGAGACAAGATAATGGTTATAGAAATACTTGCATAATGTAGTAAGTGCTGCAATGCTGCTGTATATGCTGTTAATATGGATTGAAAGGAAGTCTAGAGAATGCACATTACCTTGAAAATAATTACTACATTTTGCACAGCTTTATTAACATAATTTACTTTTGTGTAGAGATGGTACTGAACATATCAGCAAGCATTTGGGGCTTTCACACACACACACAAAAGTGTAGAGCAGTTTAAAAGTGTTGTGACTTTACCACTGCAATGGCTTAATCTCAATGGGAGCTGCTGATTACTCAGGCCACTTTAGTTGCCTAAGTTTAGATCCCGAATAACAATCCTGGTTTAGAAACATATCCCTCTAGAGGCTGTGGACATACAGTTCTAAGTTATCATTTGCCTTGCTGTCTGCAAAATGTTAGCATTCTGTGTTAAGTGCAAGGTATAAATTATGTACCTCAGTTTCCTTACTGGTGAAACTGAGATAACATTTACAGACCTCACAGGGATGTTGCGAGGCTTAATGTATAACTCTTTGATGGCATACACCACTGAAGTACACAGTGTTACCCATCTGTTTGAAGTCACTATTTAATTTAAACAGGTTTGTAGAGCATTTTGGTGGGGTGAGTCAGCTGTCAGGGAATTGACATTGGGCTCTGAGGGCCTGATCCAAATTCCATTGAATTCATTAGGAGGCTTGATTCTATTGACTTCAATGGACTTTAGATCAGTCTCTGATACATTTGTCTTCTCAAGCCAAACATTGCCTTCTTTGACTTGGGGAAATAAAATATAGAGACTACCGCCATGTTCACATCTTATTCACACTCTGTTCTACTGAGCAAGAGTGGGGCTGGAAAAGATTTGACTTTTTAACCTTTTCAAAAGAAAAAAAGTGGAAATAATAGGATTCATGACAATCAGACGTGCACTGACAGAGGGATAAGAATACTTTACTGAATTTAACAGACTCAGTGGGTTTGATCATAGTTTACTCCAGTGACTATAACAGCATGTAACCCACTGACAGCTGGAGGAGATACTCCTTTGACTCAAGGGGTAATGACTTTTGCTTTTGTTGACCATTGAGTCCTGATGCAAAGAGCTCAGTACACTGTTCATTATGTTAGTATTTCTATAGCTCTTTTAATCTTCAATGCAATTAAAAAAATAATGAGCTGAATTATAGTTAATGAATTAATTTTCTTTTTGCAACTTGTTTTTTTGTTTAAACCAAAGAAGAATATTGAATATAAATAAATAGCACAAAAGTCTTAATAGTATAACAGCTAACCAAAAGGATTTGGGGCCAGAGTCCCAGCTAGTAAATCTGCAGAGCTCCACTGACTTCCAATACGATGAAGCTACACAGATTTAAAGCATATGGAGATCTGTCCTGAAGCATTTAAATGAGATATTACAACATGCCCTTTGGGGTTAAAGATACGAGGCTGAGAAATTCCAAATGATAATAAACCACCATTAACTTCAAAACATTCTTTCACTGGAAATTTATCTTTTTAATATTCCTTGGCATATTTAGGCTATTTAGCTAGAATACAGTGAAATTAAGATAGCTTTAATAAGCCCAAGTGACCCCATCACAGAATGAAATAACTGTTTCCTGTAGGTTCCATTTTCTAGGTTCCATTCACTGTCAGTGCCTTAGCTTTGTCTCTAAAAAATAACTTCAGGAGGAATGGTGCCCTCTGCCACCTTGTACCTACAAATTGTGAAGAGGTCGAGGGGAAAAATAATATATGGTCATGTAGTTAAAGACTGTACCATCATATGTAAGGACAAGGGGCTGAATTAAGGTTGGACAGGCAACCTTAATTCTGGAATTTCCTAACTTTCAAGTGGTAGACTTTGCAGTGTGACTAATGTGCTTTTAACAGAGTATTTTTGTATGGAGTTTGAGCTGGCCAGGCAAGGAGTAGGGCTCCTTTTGCTCTCTACCACAGTTGTGGTGCTGGATTGAGTGGGGGTGAAGGCTCCTCCCTACCCCATTTCATGTCCAGTGGTTCTTTATAGTGCTGGCAGATGATGGAGGCATGTCTGTCTCCCTTTGCCCCAGCCTATGGCCCTCAACTGGCCAGTAGGGTGATACTGGGCTATTGGGCCACAATTTCACCCTTTTTCCCCTCCTCTTCTAGAGATGTTCAGTTGCTTCTCCCAGATTGGTGACATTTGTTAGTCTTTTCTACTCTGCCTTCCCTTTCTGTTATATCTTTGTGGCTGCATTCTTTGTGCTGTATTTCCTGAAATTCTGAGGGATTTCACCAATTGTTCACTAAATCATTTCACACACTATCGATGGAGACCTGGGATTTGCGGGTTATGATTTTGTGTCAATTTTTGCAGTAGAGTCCAGAGCAGATTATAAAATTGTCAAACCCATTTAGCAGCCAGACAGCCTTAACAAAATTGGGCATTCTGGAGCTTGTCAATTTTGTGGGGAGAGGGGAGATCTAGCACAGATTTAGGACCCCCCTCATCAGTGTCCCTAACCCTTGTTTGAGGAAGTTGTGGAGAAATTTGATTTGTATTTCTTGTTTTTTTTTTATTTTGGGGTGGTGAAGAAGGGTTTGATATTGAGATCAGCACTGGACACTCACCTATGGGAGTAGTTTGGGGGCAATTAAACTCCTTTTAATATGAGCTGGTGGCTATTATTAATCTTGTACTAATCGTATTATCCCCTGTCTTATTCCTGTTGCTGTTCCGTGACCTGTTCCCATGTGTGCCAGGGCAAGATATCTGAGGCTGCGACTTCTATTAATGAATTAATATTAATCCATATAGAAGACATTAATGACTAGGTCTGTATATGTGGTTTATAAAGTCTCAATACAAATGGGGATGCTGATAGAGGAGTTTTAAGTAGGAGATAGCTTTTATACAAAAATGTACACTTGATGTGTAGTATTTGATGCACCTGTCCACACTTAAGACGTACAAACATGTCGTTGCTATAGATATACCAATATTTCATTGTTTTATATATTAGTGATGAAGATAAGGAGCTGCCAGTGAACCTAGAAAAGTCCTGCTCAGAGGATATGTTGTAATGTGTAGTTTAAAGATCTGGGGCCATATTTAAATACCTGTGGCCAAATTCTGCTCTCAGGACAGGTTTCCACTACAGCATGACATCGGCGCAGCTGCACCAATGCAGCTGCACCACTCTGGCACATCTGCTAAAGACAGGGAATGCTGAAAGGAGAGCACTCTCCCATCGACATAAATACTCCACTCGGTGAGAAGTGGAAGCTGTGTTGTCTCTTTACACAATAGCATTGGTGTGGACAGTGCAAAACTTGCATCGCTTGTGAGGGAGGCTTTTCCACACTCCTGCGTGATGTAAGTTAGATCGCTTTAAGCAGTAGTAGATAGTGTAAATCAGGAGTAAATTCAGGTTTCTTCAGTGTATCTCATGTAGATTTAATTTATATGGGAAATGTTTAGATACTGCAGTGGTGGAAATTAAATTAGATACATTTACAATTTAAATTTCTCTCTCACTCACACACACACACACACACACACATACACACAGAGAATCAATTAACCAAATATCAAAATACCTGGTTTCTTCAGAAGAACCATCTGGCACCCCAGTTAAAGGTTTAAAAATATATGTTTTTATTTCTAAAAACATTTTAAAATCCAAAATCCAATTATTTTGGCTACCGTTTTGTGCACTCTTTTTAAGTTGCTGAATGAAAACGACTAGTTATTCATTTCAAAAGCAAACATAATGAAATCTTCCTGTTCTCCCTTAAGATATTTTAGTACCAATATATCTGGTACAAAATGCATGTTTTTGTCTTCTCAGATCAAATAGTAATTTAGGTTAGGATTTTCACTAAGGTTTAGGCCGTTAGGAGCCCAACTCCCACTGAATTTCAGTATGAATCCATTGAGCTGGCGTTGCTCGCTTTTTGTAAGATTTCTTTTTATGTTTGGGAGTTTTTGATGGATCTTCAAAGATAAATCAAAACTTCTTGACCCAATTCCTTTTTTCAACTGCCTTTTCTTCATATGCGAATGTGTCTGAACAGGAGTCTTTCAGATAAATGAAGCATAAAGGGCTGGCTGGATCAGGTTCAGGGGTCTATGACATTGTCCTGGCTGTGCCGGAAGAAAGACAGGAGGCAATGGATGTGAGTTAATTAGGCCAAAACTTTATTCTCATAGCATATCTGGGAATACCTGACAATACATTACAGTACATTTACAGGTTATTTTTTCCTTAATAATTTCCATTTATTTGAGAGTTCTACTGTCAGCCCTACCCCTTCCCAACCTGGTCCCAGTCAGCTCATTGCTGGGACCCCATCGTCCTCTCCTCATATGAGGGCTAAGGGAGCTGAAAAAAGAAGTGGTTGTCTACTCACTATACTAAATCTTAGGCACCACAGCCCCATTTGCCCAGCTTCCTTAAGGGATGCCTTCCCCTAAATCCCATTGCAGATTCAATTTATCGTATCCCCTCTGTAATGAGTACCTGCACTGGATGCTTGTCACACCTGTAATTTACTGAGTTGTGATATCTTGACCTCCTCTCCTTACCTACCTTACCAGATCTTTGACCTGCTATGGGGAAGGTGAAAAAATCCACCCTGCCTTAGCCAATCTGGTGGTGAGGGAAAAATTCCTTCCTAACCACAGAATCAATAGGTGCTGCTAGCCCAATTGCTGTGAGAGAGGGGGTTCTCTGAAACTGTCTGGGATATAAAATATCTTCTTTCCCCTTGGCATCTGGAGGGCCAGTGTCCCCTCACCTAGTCTGGCTACTTCCTGTAGTTCCCAGCTCCATACAGCCCCCCAACCCTTCCCCCATTACCCAGTCGAAGAGGGGGCTCTAAAGAAGCAACAACCCCCTTTTTTGGCCTGACAATAAACAATTGTATCAGTTGTGGAGGCATCTGGCTCACCTTTAAGCAGTGAAGCAGTCAGCAGTGTTGGTGAAGTGGCTGTAACTAGGATTTAAAACTAATGCCCAGTGAAGATGAATGCATGAAACTCTGCCTGTACATTCATCACAACAACACTGTGAAGGTTGTTCTGCAACCTGAATAGATAGAAACATATTTTTAAATAACATCAAAGGTAAGATTTTAGACAATAGAGAATGTATGTATAATTAAAACAAATCTATCATTTCTTGAAACAGTAGAGCAGGTTTTGATTGTTGCTATATTAGACCTCTCTTAGAGCCTTGGTGATTAATCAGTCATTGCACAGAACTTTGAAGATGTCAAATGCTAAATATTATTTATGTAAGTAGTACCTGTGCAGATTTGAAAAGTATTTCCTCTGTATTCTGAATACTGTGCATGAAGGCTCTTAAAACTGACATATGGGGTAAAACCAAATATGTCCATCGGAGCTTGGGTGTGCACAATAAGTCCTGAATGGTTTCAACAGAGGTAAGTGCTTTAGTAGTAATAAACTGGAAGTGACACAAACAGTCAACACTGGTTTGAGTGTAGTGAGAACCTTGCTGTAATAGCTAACATTTAATTGCCTTTCAGTCCATCTCTTCTCTCTTAGCTTTAGAATCACTGATTAATACTAAAAGCCCCAAAGAGAGTGAACTGTCTATTTCAAGTGGGGGATAGGGCAGACTGCCTGAACTCTAAGACATGGAGAGGATTATTCTGCCTCCTATTCATCTGGCTCTTTATGGACAATCTGTGATAGCTATACCATGACAGTCTTGGGCATCTCTCTGTGGGTGATTCTGTAGAGCTCTTGTTGTTCCAGTTTCTCTTTCAGTTTCAACACATCTCAGCATGTCCTCCACGCCCTTCTTGGCTTTCCTCCCTTTAATGTTAGGTTTGTCCTTCATCTTTTTGGCTCTAGACTGATTTTTTTTCCATCCTTTAGATGTAGGCTTGGCCTTTTCCTCCTCCTCCTCCTTAATCTGAAGATTGGCCTTTCTCTTTTCTTTGACATTAGGCTCAGTCTTTTCCTTTGACTCTGGAATAGCCTTTTCCCCCTTCTCTTTGACCTTAGACATAACTTTTTTATAGCTTTCTCTTTTACTATATTTTACTTCACTGGCTTTCTCTGGTCTTTCATGTTCTTTAGCCTGGAGTTCCCCTGAGGGGATAGATTACACTTAAGAGTTTCTTGATCAGGCAAATCAGTCTCTTCTGCATCAGCAGCTTTGTTAATAGTATTTCTATTACTCTCACTTCAGTGTTGGATATGGCCCATGTGAGCTTATTTTTCCTGACTTCAGTAGCAGCAGTTTGTAAGCTCTCCAGTGAGCCGGAATAATTTTTTTTTTTAACACAGAGTGAGACTGAAGTCATTGCTAACAGACTTCTTTTCCCCAAAGTTTGGTTTGGAGTTGCTCAGGTTTTCTGCCTTGCATCTCTTTTTGAGCTTTTTCTGTTGTTGAAACTCATTATGTTGAAATGTGTATCCTTTGGTTTCCCATTGTCGTTCTGTAGACGTAGCTCAGATTTACTAATGAAACAGTTTCTTCGCTGTTATTTTGATCTGGAGTTGTCATCTGCTTCATCTCCCATGGCACATATGAGGAAACTGACTTGGTACTCATCACAAGTCCTGATAAGTCCTGATGCAATACAAAATGGCACATCCTCTTTGGACTTGCTAATATCTTTTATTAGCAAAGATAATCTTTTGTGTTGGGATATTAGGAAAACTTCAGCTCCACTGGAAACAAAAAACATTACTTTACAAAAATCTCCTCCACCCCTGCCTCCTGCAGCTGCACCTCTACATTTAAGCTTGCATCCCTCTTCATGCTTCTATGGAGATGGCCCATGCCTTTTTGTTTCTATGAAATCTGGGCTTCATTGCTTCAGCTGCTCTAATCTTGGTTGGCAGCCCAGTTTCTCTGCAGAGTGGCCTTTTATTCGGATTTACTTTATGTGGGTTTGGATGCTTTTCTTTGTATCTGGTCTGGGATAGAGCTTTTTTCACTCTCACAGCCCTTCTTACAACCTTAGATACTCCCTTTCCTTTTTCTTTTTCAGTGTGGTTCTGAAAGAACAGGCCTGTTCTCATGGCTGCTCCAATGCCTATAGGTGAGGAAAACCAACCCATCCACTCTCACTGCAGAGGAATGTCAGTTACTCTTTCTTCTTTCTTGCTTCTTCCTAGCTTTTCTACTCCATTTGGAAACAGGATCCAGCCAGTTCTGACAGCATGTCACATGGTGGTGCAAGCAGGAGACAGGATCACAGACAAGTATATGTAGGTATATCTCATGATTAAAATAGATTCAAAGAAAAGTGGAAGCTTATCACAATTGAAGGCTGTCATTGCACAGGGAGCTAGTGGTAGCAGCAGATGTCCTCCTTCCCCATTCTGTCTCCAGTCTCCTTGAAGGGGATGAGGAACCACTTTGGGAACATATCTATTTTAGAGGAGAGGAGTTGGGTAGGAGCACCTAGCTGGAATAAATCTTGTCCTGTTTCATGCTGCTGTTGCTTCTGGTTGGAATTCAGAAACCCCTCAGCCGAGTCCTAGCTTCTGCTGCTGCTCTCACTTCAGATGATCCTGCCTAAAGAGCTCTCCCAAGCTAGGGAGGAAGTATAAAAGGTCAATGCAGAGCACTGCACTGCCCTGCATTCCATCTAACTTTAATCTCTTGTTTATAATGGATGTAAGTGTAATATTAATCATAATCTAGACATGTGTAGTCCGTAATACTTCTGATGCCTTCCAAGCCTATGTCTGTTACCAGTTGTTGGTTTATATAAGTAGCAAATACATGGTATTTGGTGTTTTATTTAAAATCCCAGCTGTTGGACAAACAGATTGTGAGAGAATCTCAGCTTTTATTTAATCATTTTCTAGCTGTTGGAGTTTCAAAGAAAACCTGAGCATGTCCTAAAGGCTCAAAAATGAAAGACAAATAAAAAAGAACTCCACACATATTATTATTACTATTAATGTTTTATTATTAAACCTCAATTTTAACCTTATCTCATTTTTTGGGCGTGGCTTTTAAATGTTTTGGGTTGGCAATATTGGGTCAAGTAGAGCAGTGCCGATAGTTGGGAAATATGACCCATTAAAATGGGAGAGAAAGATCATCAAGAAAAATTGTGTAGTGTAACAGTAGCACATCATACTTAGAAAATAGTAAGTAATGTTCAGCACTATGGTATGTAGTGAATGTCATCCACCATTGTCAAAAGGCTTTACAAAGGTTGAACAGACATTACCACCTTCATGTTACAGATAAGGAGACTTGAGTACAGAGTGGTAAATGACTTGCCGAAGGTTACACAATGAGTCAATGGCAGAGACTAGAGTGGAAACCAGGCTGACTGATCCCCAATTCAGTGTTGTCTCTCCTAGACATCATTCCCTCCTAATCATCCTTTTTATGATGTATGATGTATTCTACTATTTTCTAAGTATGATGTGCTACTGTTACACTACACAATTTTTATTTATTTATCCAGGTTATCAATGTCCATATAAGTGAAGAGGCCTGATATCAAAAAGTTATTGTGTTCCTTGTTTTTCATCATTTTAGCTCACGTTTCTTTCATTAATTTTTTTTAAAGTTTTCAAGTGTTTCTAACACAACCTTTCTTTTCTGTAGGCTTTAAGTTTTTGGTACCTTCACTTCAGAAACTTCAATTTATGTCTGATAAGAATTAATGAAGCATGAACCAAAACATGGCTCATATTCAGTTGGGATAAGAAGCTTGAAGTTTGGTAGCTATAGAGCCTTATCTGTACTATCTGAAGAGAAAAAAAATATGGCAGTCTGAGGTATCTTTTAATTTTTGGTTTTTGTTATGTTCTGATATTTAATAGAAGTCTGATACAGGTTCAACTGGAATTTTGGGGATGATTTAGGTTCTCATTTTATCTTAACAATTTCTACCATCTCCAATAAAAAACTTAACCAATGCCTCAGTTTTCATGGCAGAGAGTGCCTTCATTTAAATTATACATTTTGACAGTTTAATTGCATGGAAAGTGCACTTCAATTGATACTCTACTTGTATGATAAATATGGCAACTGTTTTTTTCATACACAGTAATCCCTGCTAGGTCCAGATTATGTTATAAGCACCTTTGTACAACAGGAGAGAAAAAGCATGTAATTTTATTTACTCATATGTCATTTACCAAGTATGTTATATTATATAACTACAGTATTTACATGGTACCACAGAAAGGAAAATACAGTAATACCAATAATTTTCAAATTAAGTGTTTGACCTGGTATTTTAGGAGCAGACTGCATGTTGCCCAGTACCTTACTCCACAAGTAGTCACTTTGAAGTCAATGTTAGAATAGCAAAGTTCAATAGGTAGTTCATTTCAGTTCTTGACCATCTAAGATCAGGTTACATATAGGCGTGTTAGGAGTTCAGAAAAGAGAAGTTACCCTCCTTCATTTAGAGAGATAGCATAAATGGAATTTTTGTTGATGGATGAAGAAAGAACAAAAATAATTTATTTCTAAGACTATGAAATGAGGCAGAGGATTTATTTAGTTCTGGATTGGTGTTTTCTGATGATATAACTGAGACTAAGAGATAGATCCTCTGCATTGCGGCCACTTTGTGCTACTCTGTTGGTATGCTCTAGCTCTAAAGCCAACTCAGCAAACTTGGAGGGGTGGTGTGTCACCTTGGAAGCTCTCACCCACTGATGGTCTAAGGATTTAGTCTAGTTAATCTAACTATATTGCAATATCTAACCTCCACGAAAGACTGCTAGCATTTTGCTTAGCTGGAATTCCTACCGAATGATACAGCAAACAATTGGAGTCAAGAATTCATGCTGAAGAGAAACATACTAGCACAAGTATCTGAAATGGGACTAGTGTTTGGCTGAAATAACTATGAGCAGTCAGAACAAAAATCCATGTGGTAAATGGTTTCCCCACTGAAACCAGTGATGTTGGCTGATGTGTGTGTATATATATATATATGCCTATTTAACTAAAGAAGGAGAAATCTCTACTCATATGCAGACATTGTAACTCAATGTCCAGATTCTGAATCCAGAGGATAGCCTCTGTATAAAGAGAGGCTAGGCATTGTAAGCTGCTTCCAGATGTCAAGTTGGGGACCATTCCACCATTGTCTGCAACGCTGGCCCATCGTCATACTGTGGGGAGGAGGAAACCACGCCAATCAGGTGCCAAGTTTGTGGTAACTGTGGACAAGCCAGAGAGTACCCAATTGAGCCTGGTCAAGGATCTATGATCAAGTGGACAAGAAGGCAAGTGTATCAATGGATTCCCGAATTTATTTAGTGTGTTACACTCTTTCCCACCAGTTCATCCACTCTCTATAAGGATGTAGTTTTCAGCGCCCTTGTGCTACTGATTACTCAAGCATAGTAAAAATTCATAGCGATTCCAAGGCTGGAAGGGACCATTGTGATGCTCTAGTCTGATCTCCTGTATCACACAGGCAATAGAACTCCCCCAAAATAATTCCGAGAACATTTCTTTTAGAAAAAACATCCCACCTTGATTTAAAACTTGTCAGTAATGGAGAATCCATCACAACCCTTGGTAAGTTGTTCCAATGATTAATTACTCCCCCTGTTAAAAATGTACACCTTATTTTCAGTCTGAATTTTTCTAGATTCAAATTCCAGCCATTTGATCATGTTATATCTTTCTCTACTAGACTGAAGAGCCCATTATTAAATATCTGTTCCCCTGTAGGAACTTATAGGCTGAAACCAAGTCACCCCTAAACATTCTCTTTGTTAAACTAAGTAGATGGAATTTGTTGATTCTATCACTATAAAGTATTTTTTCTAATCCTTTAATCATTGTCATGACTCTTCTCTGAACTCTCTCCAGTTTATCAAAATCCTTCTTAAATTGTGGACACCATCATGGGGCACAGTATTCCAGCAGTATGGGGGGCTCGACTCCCAACCCTGCTGTGGTCACCTAGGACAGGGGCTAGGGTGTCCCCACTCCGGGGTACTCTCTCTGCACTGGGCACTTCTCTGACCCACTGACCATTACATACAAGTTAAAGCAAATGCAAGTTATTTAATCAACAATTAATTTTAAAAAGAATAAGGAAAAATGGGAAAGGTTAAAGGAAACACATCACCCCGCTCTGTGGCAGGGAACATCACAGTGTCTCTGGAATGTCCGGGCAATTCCCAGTCTATTCCTTGTAAGTCCCAGGCCTCCTTCTCAGGCCCTGGCCATGCTGCAGGGATGCTGTGGGTTGGACACTTGCTCTGGTGGTGGCCACACGCTCTCAAGCTCTAAGTGGTAGGACCCTTCTTCCCAGTGTCGTCCCCACTCTGTCGGGGTTATGATCCAAGCCTGGCCTGCAGAGCCTCTTGGCTGAGGCGTCTCCCTGTGCTGGGCCCACTGCCCAGGGTCCCCCTCGCTCTCCTCAGCTGCTCACCGCACCCAGCTCCAGACTGCTCCAGCCCCAGCTCCACCACTCGGTCTCTGCTGCTCTGCCTCCAGCTCCCTGGGCTGCTTCCTTGGCCCCTCTGGCTCTGGTTGCTGGAGCTCTGCTCCCAGGACAGGTCTGCTCTGCAGGCTGCTTCTGTGACTCTGCTCCCAACACTGACCCACTTCCTGGGCTGCTTTCCTGGCCCCTCTGGCTCTGGTTACTGCAGCTCTGCTCCCAGGGCAAATCTGCTCTCTCTGGACTGTGCCTCTGGCTTTGGGGCTGCAGCTCTGCTCCCAGGACAGGGTCTGCTTTCTCTGGGCTGCTTTTCTGGTCCCTCGGGATCTGGCATAGCTCTGCTCCCCAGCTTAGCTTGGGCCCCTGCTTTCTCCTTAGCTCAGCCCCACTCTGTCTGACCCAGGCAAATCCAACTCACAGGGAAGACGGGACCTCCCTGGCCTCCTGACTCCCTGATTAGCCTGCTCGCCCTGTCATTCAGGCTGACCTGGAGCATTGGCCTCTCCCCATTGTTCCTGGGGACTATAAGTCTCAAGGTCCTGATTCCCCATCAACCCTTCCCCTTTTAGTACTCGGAGCTAGCCAACCAAAACACCCCCACTGAATGTTAGTAAGGGGGCAACAGTCCCCTTACAATTTCATGAGTCATTTTGGCCACAGTGTCACACTGGGAGCTCATGTTCAGCTGATTATCCACCACGACCCCCAAATCTTTTTCAGAGTCACTGCTTCATAAGATAAAGTCTCCCATCATGTAAGTGTGCCCTACATTCTTTGTTCCTAATGTCAGGCACTGCCTCTGATAATCAGGCCTAGCAGTTGTAGCACAGATCACAGCTGGGTGTAAGGTTGGTCTTGGGCCAAGAGTGTTCCTGGAATCAAGATCCAGGGACAGGCCAGGGTCAAAATCGAGATCAGAGTCTGCAGACAAACCAGAGTCAGAACCATAGCCAGAGACCAGGTGTGGGCCAGAGGTCAAAGCCGGGTAGTCAGAGTTCAAAGACGAGCCAAGTCAGTACCAAAGTCAGAGTCCAGATAAGTGCCAAAGGTCAAAGCTGGCCAGTCAGAGTCCAAGGGTGTAGGAGGGATCAGGAGGTGGAGACCAGGCTGGAGCAGGTTGGCGACAAGGCTGGAGTGAGGCTAGAGCAGGGCAAGGACTGGGGTCAGCAGGAGCAGGAGGAGGAGGAGGAGGAGGAGGAGGAGTTTGGTGCACTGAAAGGCAACAGCAGAATTCCTGACCAGGTAACACTGTTGCTCAGACTGATCTGCAGCACTACTGGGGCTGTGGAAATACCTGAGTCTGGGGTCATCTGACCCAGGTTCCGCTCTGTGATAGGCTGCTGCTGTATGCCTGAAGACTGACTCATTGTTGGCTGGGTGCTGACTCATCGCAGCAGCTGAGAAAGCAGCCCTAGTTCGGCTGCATGTTTGCCTCACAATTAGAGGCCAATAGCACTCTTCTCCAGCAGTTCATGAACTGCTGTAGCAAAGGGGTATGGAGAGATCATCTGTGACCACAGGAGTGGGATTCCTCCCCTGAATATGAGCAGACCTTTTAGTTAGCACTGCATGTTGTTTCCTGTCTGAAAATGGGGCATGAGTCAAACAGAGATGTAATAGGTTGGTTTCATATGTCATAGCTCTCCAGGCAGACTTAACAGATTCATAGCGATAGACTTAATGGCACTGTCAGACAGGAAACAACATACAGTGACAGACTGTCATATCTGATGTGGGAGGAATTCCAGTCAAATCAGTCTGGTTTCTAAGAACATCAGTCAGGCACTACCTTTCCTTAGTGTTCGTTCTTGATACTGTATAATTGCTCCCAAGTTAGCTGATGACCATACCTGGCTCTTTGTGTTTTACCTTCCAATATTGATGAGAAATGGCACAAGCTCTCTCCATTTGCATATCTCTGATGCCTTCCCAGTTGCAATGGGTTATGTCCCTTCTCCCTTTCCAACTGTGAGGCCTGCCTCTTGCTTTCTCTGTCCTTCTGCATTCTGAAAACTCTGTTTTGGCAGACAAAACAATTTAAGGGCATCTTTTGGTGGCCAGTAATCCTGACTTTAATGCTGCTTATGTTGGGAGAGCAGCATAAAGCTGGCCACACACAACTGTGGATTTAGACCACTATTCTCTGAATGAGTGTAAACAACACATATAACAAGTTTGCTGACTTGTAGTTTAGAGAATTTCAAGGGAAAGTGTGAAAGTAATGGAATGACGAGAGTGATCTAGAGAAATGAACAGGGATATAAAATACCAGAATATGGATTTTTATTAAAAAGATCAGCAAAATAACTTAAGATGGTTTTAATGTTAAATATGGATGATACTGCGCTGACAGGGAAACTTTTACAAATCTTGTAACTGACTCAATGAACAGTCTAGGCAAAATTTAAGGATACTAAATGTTGGATTTTCAATAAAACTCAGCATTGACATGACTGCTGACACTGAAGTTAATAAGAATGCTTTCCATTGTTTCTGATGGAAGCAAAGTTGGAGCTTGTCTGCATGGAGAGTTATTCCGGAAGAGCTATTACTGATTAGCACAATGTATGGATGTTTTTATCCTGAATAAGGGTACCTTATTCCAAATTAGTTTATATGCTTTTGGAAATTGATTAAGTTACTTCAGAATAAGAGCCCCAACAAATGGAGTTTAATCACAAACAGTTAATTTGGTTTTAATTTCCACTTTACTTTGTTTCAGGTTAACTTTCATGTGGAGACAAGCCCTAACAACATCACTGAGCAATTTTGAAAACCCTTTCTTAAATGTGTTTGGTTTGTTTCTGGAGATGCTATGGGATTGCTAGAGACCTCCAGGGCAGTTGGATAGACTGGGTCAAGAACAGCATGTCAGAAAGCCAGGACTTCAGTAATGGGGGAGTTTATTTCTCAAATAATGACTAGGATAACTATGCAATAATAGTGATAGAACATATGTCTTCATTGCATTTGCATTTGTATTGCATTTGCATAGAACCTTCAAAGTCAGAGGTTATTGTTGATCTAATCCTAGGAAATAAACCCAGTATGCTAAGTAAACTGAATTTGAGGAGCATCAAAGATCTAGTGACAGGTTTCAGAGTAACAGCCGTGTTAGTCTGTATTCACAAAAACAAAAGGAGTACTTGTGGCACCTTAGAGACTAACCAATTTATTTGAGCATAAGCTTTCGTGAGCTACAGCTCACTTCATCGGATGCATACCGTGGAAACTGCAGCAGACTTTATATATACACAGAGAATATGAACCAATACCTCCTCCCACCCCACTGTCCTGCTGGTAATAGCTTATCTAAAGTGATCATCAGGTGGGCCATTTCCAGCACAAATCCAGGTTTTCTCACCCTCCACCCCCCCCCCCCACAAATTCACTCTCCTGCTGGTGATAGCCCATCCAAAGTGACAACTCTTTACACAATGTGCATGACAATCAAGTTGGGCTATTTTCTGCACAAATCCAGGTTTTCTCACATCCCCCCCACCCCCATACACACACAAACTCACTCTCCTGCTGGTAATAGCTCATCCAAACTGACCACTCTCCAAGTTTAAATCCAAGTTAAACCAGAACATCTGGGGGGGGGGGGGGCTAGGAAAAAACAAGAGGACACAGGCTACCTTGCATAATGACTTAGCCACTCCCAGTCTCTATTTAAGCCTAAATTAATAGTATCCAATTTGCAAATGAATTCCAATTCAGCAGTTTCTCGCTGGAGTCTGGATTTGAAGTTTTTTTGTTTTAAGATAGCGACCTTCATGTCTGTGATTGCGTGACCAGAGAGATTGAAGTGTTCTCCGACTGGTTTATGAATGTTATAATTCTTGACATCTGATTTGTGTCCATTTATTCTTTTACGTAGAGACTGTCCAGTTTGACCAATGTACATGGCAGAGGGGCATTGCTGGCACATGATGGCATATATCACATTGATGGATGTGCAGGTGAACGAGCCTCTGATAGTGTGGCTGATGTTATTAGGCCCTGTGATGGTGTCCCCTGAATAGATATGTGGACACAGTTGGCAACGGGCTTTGTTGCAAGGATAAGTTCCTGGGTTAGTGGTTCTGTTGTGTGGTATGTGGTTGTTGGTGAGTATTTGCTTCAGGTTGCGGGGCTATCTGTAGGCAAGGACTGGCCTGTCACCCAAGATTTGTGAGAGTGCTGGGTCATCCTTTAGGATAGGTTGTAGATCCTTAATAATGCGTTGGAGGGGTTTTAGTTGGGGGCTGAAGGTGACGGCTAGTGGCGTTCTGTTATTTTCTTTGTTAGGCCTGTCCTGTAGTAGGTAACTTCTGGGAACTCTTCTGGCTCTATCAGTCTGTTTCTTTACTTCTGCAGGTGGGTATTGTAGTTGTAAGAAAGCTTGACAGAGATCTTGTAGGTGTTTGTCTCTGTCTGAGGGGTTGGAGCAAATGCGGTTGTATCGCAGAGCTTGGCTGTAGACGATGGATCGTGTGGTGTGGTCAGGGTGAAAGCTGGAGGCATGCAGGTAGGAATAGCGGTCAGTAGGTTTCCGGTATAGGGTGGTGTTTATGTGATCATTGTTTATTAGCACTGTAGTGTCCAGGAAGTGGATCTCTTGGACCAGGCTGAGGTTGGTGGTGGGATTGAAATTGTTGAAATCATGGTGGAATTCCTCAAGGGCTTCTTTTCCATGGGTCCAGATGATCTAGTGATTATAACTTCATCAAATCATTGAGATACACAATGAGGGAAATCTGATGTCCTGGAGGAAATAAATGTTTCTGATTTCAGAAAAGCATACTTAAAAGGAGTGCTAAGTGCCCTAAGATTTGAAATCCTACATTAAAATTAGGTGTGAGAACAGTGAAGAATACAAAGTCACTTCTTATCAGGCTAACACTGATTTAAGACTTCCTCGCTCAGTCTTGCATCTGTTATAAGCCCCCCTTTTATATGACTGTTGATGTAACCTGCAAATTGCTTATGTCCAAAGAACATAGAGAGAGGAAGTATTGTATTTAAGAAATTGTTGAAAAGACAGCAGTGGCAACTCGTGCAGATTAAGTCTAAACAAGTACTGTAAATGGACAACAGAGGTTAAACAGGGATGTACACAGTTTAAAATATAATCTAAAATTGTTTAAATTTACAAACAATCTGGCAGGGAGAATTGGGAGATCTATAAAATAAGCAGAATTCAGGTAAAAGGATAATTAGAGGAGCACAAAGAAATCCTATGAATGTTAAATTGGGGAGAATATTTTAATTACTATTATTTATTCATTGTTTTTAAGCACCAAAGATAATCAAGGGGCAGTACCAGGAGATAGCAAAAACAATCCCTGCCTCAAGGAGTTTACACAGGATTCAACTAGATTTGAGTGAATGGAAACTTGGGCATCTGAGGAGCCCTTTTGGAGTCATAGGAAGGGCAAAGGCCTTAAAATAGACAAACTACATGAGATAGCACATGATAGATGGTTCGGGGGAGCATTGTGTAGTGCAGTGGACATAGTGTACTTAGATTTCCAGAAAGCCTTTGACAAGGTCCCTCACCAAAGGCTCTTACATAAATTAAGTTGTCATGGGATAAGAGGGAAGATTCTTTCATGGATTGGGAACTGGTTAAAAGACAGGGAACAAAGGGTAGGAATAAATGGTAAATTTTCAGAATGGAGAGGGGTAACTAGTGGTGTTCCCTAAGGGTCAGTCCTAGGACCAATCCTATTCAAGGTATTCATAAATGATCTGGAGAAAGGGGTAAACAGTGGCAAAGTTTGCAGATGATACTAAACTGCTCAAGATAGTTAAAACCAAAGCAGACCGTGAAGAACTTCACAAAGATTTCACAAAACTAAGTGATTGGGCAACAAAATGGAAAATGAAATTTAATGTGGATAAATGTAAAGTAAAGCACATTGGAAAAAATAACCCCAACTATACATACAATATGATGGGGGCTAATTTAGCTACAACTAATCAGGAAAGAGATCTTGGAGTCATTGTGGATAGTTCTCTGAAGACATCCATGCAGGGTACAGCGGCAGTCAAAAAAGTGAACAGGATTTTAGGAATCATTAAAAAAGGGATAGAGAATAAGACGGAGAATATCTTATTGCCCTTATATAAATCTATGGTACGCTCACATCTTTAATACTGCGTACAGATGTGGTCTCCTCATCTAAAAAAGATATACTGGCATTAGAAAAGGTTTAGGGGTTTGTAACCGGTCCCATATGAGGAGAGATTAAAGAGGCTAGGACTTTTCATCTTAGAAAAGAGGAGACTAAGGGGGGATATGATAGAGGTATATACAATCATGAGTGGTGTGAAGAAAGTGAATAAGGAAAAGTTATTTACTTGTTCCCATAATATAAGAACTAGGGGCCACCAAATGAAATTAATGGGTAGCAGGTTTAAAACAAATAAAAGGAAGTTCTTCTTCACTCAGCACACAGTCAACCTGTGGAACTCCTTGCCTGAGGAGGTTGTGAAGGCTAGGACTATGAGAGGGTTTAAAAGAGAACTGGATAAATTCATGGAGGTTTAGTCCATTAATGGCTATTAGACAGGATGGGTAAGGAATGGTGTCCGTAGCCTGTTTGTCAGAGGGTGGAGATGGATGGCAGGAGAGAGATCACCTGAACATTACCTGTTAGGTTCACTCCCCCTGGGGCACCTGGCATTGGCCACTATTGGTAGACAGGATTCGGGGCTGGATGGACCTTTGGTCTGATGCAGTATGGCCGTTCTTATGCTCTTATTGGAAAGGAGGTTTCTGATGCAGTAATTATTTAATGTTGTGATGTAAACTTCCTTTGTGAAGTGCTTTAAGATCTGCAGATGAAAAGTGCAGTATAAGAGCTAAGGATTATTAATAGTTGTATATATTGTTTTACTGTTCATTCTTCTACAAACTCCACACCGAAGGTTGTCTAAGCAATGTCCTTTATCATACACTGGAAAAACACAAGAACAGGATATATACAGGTTTCAGAGTAACAGCCGTGTTAGTCTGTATTCGCAAAAAGAAAAGGAGTACTTGTGGCACCTTAGAGACTAACCAATTTATTAGAGCATGAGCTTTCGTGAGCTACAGCTCACTTCATCGGATGCATACCGTGGAAACTGCAGCAGACTTTATATATACACCTTACCCATAATTATTTCACATTTGGGGACAATGTGTACCTTCAGATCAGCGGCACTGCTATGGGTACCTGCATGGCCCCACAGTATGCCAACATTTTTATGGCTGATTTAGAACAACGCTTCCTCAGCTCTCGTCCCCTAAAGCCCCTACTCTACTTGCACTATATTGATGACATCTTCATCATCTGGACCCATGGAAAAGAAGCCCTTGAGGAATTCCACCATGATTTCAACAATTTCCATCCCACCACCAACCTCAGCCTGGTCCAGTCCACACAAGAGATCCACTTCCTGGACACTACAGTGCTAATAAACAATGGTCACATAAACACCACCCTATACCGGAAACCTACTGACCGCTATTCCTACCTGCATGCCTCCAGCTTTCACCCTGACCACACCACACGATCCATCGTCTACAGCCAAGCTCTGCGATACAACCGCATTTGCTCCAACCCCTCAGACAGAGACAAACACCTACAAGATCTCTGTCAAGCTTTCTTACAACTACAATACCCACCTGCAGAAGTAAAGAAACAGATTGATAGAGCCAGAAGAGTTCCCAGAAGTTACCTACTACAGGACAGGCCTAACAAAGAAAATAACAGAACGCCACTAGCCGTCACCTTCAGCCCCCAACTAAAACCCCTCCAACGTATTATTAAGGATCTACAACCTATCCTAAAGGATGACCCAGCACTCTCACAAATCTTGGGTGACAGGCCAGTCCTTGCCTACAGACAGCCCCGCAACCTGAAGCAAATACTCACCAACAACCACATACCACACAACAGAACCACTAACCCAGGAACTTATCCTTGCAACAAAGCCCGTTGCCAACTGTGTCCACATATCTATTCAGGGGACACCATCACAGGGCCTAATAACATCAGCCACACTATCAGAGGCTCGTTCACCTGCATATCAACCAATGTGATATATGCCATCATGTGCCAGCAATGCCCCTCTGCCATGTACATTGGTCAAACTGGACAGTCTCTACGTAAAAGAATAAATGGACACAAATCAGATGTCAAGAATTATAACATTCATAAACCAGTCGGAGAACACTTCAATCTCTCTGGTCACGCAATCACAGACATGAAGGTCGCTATCTTAAAACAAAAAAACTTCAAATCCAGACTCCAGCGAGAAACTGCTGAATTGGAATTCATTTGCAAATTGGATACTATTAATTTAGGCTTAAATAGAGACTGGGAGTGGCTAAGTCATTATGCAAGGTAGCCTGTGTCCTCTTGTTTTTTCCTAGCCCCCCCCCCCAGATGTTCTGGTTTAACTTGGATTTAAACTTGGAGAGTGGTCAGTTTGGATGAGCTATTACCAGCAGGAGAGTGAGTTTGTGTGTGTATGGGGGTGGGGGGGATGTGAGAAAACCTGGATTTGTGCAGGAAATGGCCCAACTTGATTATCATGCACATTGTGTAAAGAGTTGTCACTTTGGATGGGCTATCACCAGCAGGAGAGTGAATTTGTGGGGGGGGGGGGGTGGAGGGTGAGAAAACCTGGATTTGTGCTGGAAATGGCCCACCTGATGATCACTTTAGATAAGCTATTACCAGCAGGACAGTGGGGTGGGAGGAGGTATTGTTTCATATTCTCTGTGTATATATAAAGTCTGCTGCAGTTTCCACGGTATGCATCCGATGAAGTGAGCTGTAGCTCACGAAAGCTCATGCTCAAATAAATTGGTTAGTCTCTAAGGTGCCACAAGTACTCCTTTTCTTTTTGAGGATATATACAGTAACTATTAGCCAACGCAGCAGCACTTCTTCTTCCGCTCTCCCCCGTTGCACATTACTTGAACCCCAGTCATGATCAGCTGTGATCAATACAGCTTAAAAAAAAACATGCCACTTTTCCACCAGATGTCCACTCCCTATCACTGCCTCAGCCCTCTGCCAGGGCCTGCTCAAACAAATAAGCTCTACATTGTGCACGGAAGATCAGCACACTGATTATTCTGGACCTTCTGGGGCATTTTTGGGATCTGAATGACATTTAATAAATTAGATCCCAAGAGAAGGGGAACATTTTTTTAAAAGACTCTAGGTGTATGTGAATTATTTTTGAGGACTGAAAACGAAACTGAGGCAGGGTGCCTGCAGTGTCATCCCAGTCTATGAGGGGGGCACCCTGGATTAGCACCTGTTTACAGTCCCCCACTGTGCTCCTGTGGTTCCTTGGTATTATGTCTCCCTTTTCTTTCTTTCTCCCTTTCCTGTTTACACCGGGTCAGAGATACCCACAATTCTTCACCACTCCTTCCAGTTCATAGCATAAATTCATAGGTCTTGGAGTTCCACTTCTTTTCTCTCAAAACTTCTCTTGATGGAGCCTTTCCATCATATCCTCGGTCTTCCACATTTTTTCTTGCTATCCTCTTCCTCCCAAGCTATCTTTGCTGGTTGTTCATATCCCATTCTTATCACATGTTCAAATGTTCATCTCAAATGTGAACTCTTAAGCCTATCACTGAGAGCCCCAAATTCACCTTCCTCCTAATTTCTTCCTTGAACACTTTGTCTATTCTCTGCTTGCCTTCCATTTACCTCAATTCCTTTATGTTAGGCATTTATTTGAAGAACAAAAGACATAACAAACACATTGTAGGATTAACTGTGGGGGCACTCTTAAAAGCTTAATTTGTCTAGAGGACTTGTCCTGTGATCTCTTAAAAGAAGGTCATGCTTATCATTTTTTTTAACATATCCACCTCTAATTTGTAATCTGTCAGACTTCAGTCATACTTTACCTGAAATATCAGTCATACTCTACCTTTCCCCTTCCTTTTTTTAAATAGTGACCATTAAAATCTATGGTAGTTCTATATGTGGAAGGACTGCACAACAAACTGCTTGAGGTCTGATCCAAAGTATCAGTGGGCTTTAAAGCAAAGGAAATGCAATATATGTTGGATTTTTTAAAAATGAGAATTATTTCAAAGTTCCGCATCAAATATAATTGACAGAGATATGTAATTATTGGCACAGGAGTAAAATAGCTTGTGGAGTGGAAAACTAACTCATGAAAGGGGAAACCACTCAGCTATTGAATTGTTACATCTGGTGGAGCTCCTTAGCCCAGGAATATTAGACATTACTTACTCTGTGTTGCATCTGAAACATTGCTATTTATTCATTGCATTGTAATGCACCAGGTTGTGAATTTATCTTTGTATGCCAGCTTTGCTTACCTATCTGCAGATTTCGACAGTCTTGTCTGCTGATTACAGCCACAAGAAATTGATATCGATTGTGGGATATCAAAGTTGGCCCACATGCCAAAGACCTATCTAATAATAATACAAAAAATGAAACTGAAGGATTTGAGTCTTTTAAGTGAATTGGCCAGTCAGTGAAATATTTATTTTAATGTAGGCAGATATTAAGTAAGGCCAATGTACTAAAATAAGAGTGTGCGTGTTAAATTAAATAATTATTCATCCTACTGATCAAAGAAATGGTAAGTAAATATTAAAGGAAAATCTTTTAAATCATCATCTGTTTTTATGGCTAAAGATGGTTTCTGAGTTGTTTTGTTTTAAATTAAAGATACTGTGAGGATTCAAGAGAAAGAAAGAATTTGATTTTTAAAAAAGTGATACTGTTGTTTCACTAGACTTCATTGAGAATATTTTGTTCAGTATTGACCATCATTTCCACGGAAGGATGTGTTTACCAAAGAGGGATTATATCAGTAAGGATGATTTCAATTTATAATAATAGAGTATTTAATACAACAAAAGGATATAGAGGTTTTGTTAATCCCAGTACAGACTGGTGTTCACTCATTTGGCTCGTGTATAAGTTCCAAAATATGGGACCGAATGAGGAATGGTGAGGAAATTACAGGGAATGGATTCATTATTTAAGTGTTCACTGTGAGGTTGGTAATTGTAAGAGAACTACCTCACTCAGCAATAAAAGTATTAAACTTATCGAAGTAGGAGTATGAATGAATTTAAAATACACTTACTGCATATAGTGTGAGTTAAATTATATGCAGTGACTAAACAGGGAAGTTCAAGGTTAAAATAAATATTGAAAGGGGGAAGATATGTTGGGCCTAGTGGGTTTTCACTATCCAGCCATTCCTTATATCCTTATGTCTTGTATCCTAGGTTTAATCACTTACTACTCTTAAAGAGTTGGAATAGTGGTCAGAATCTACGTCAGCATTGAAATCCCCAGAAAAAACTGATGCTAGCATATGGAGAGATTTGAAACATTATCATAGCTTGGAATAAAAGTTGTCTTAATCTTCAGCACCTGATTCCTCAGAGGGTGTGTATAAACTAATTACTGTAATGTTAGGCTTCCTCTCAAACTATGTAATAAATATCCAGATGGACACTTCCACAGTTTAGCGAAGACACTTTACAAGTTGTTTATTAATAAGTAGTCATGCTTTGCACCAATATTTTTTTCATAAGTGCATTATATTCAGACATCATTATCCATCCAGTGGTATCTAACATCAGTATTTGTAGATATTCCCCATCTTTGTATTTAAATGAGGACCAGTTCTTCAGCCCTGGCACTGACTAGCACTTATTTACATGAGTCGTTTGACTGAAGTCAATGGGACAACTCATTGGGAATAAGAGCTACTCAATGTGGAATCAGCACATAGCAATTATGGACCAAATCTTGGTCCTTTTAAGAACAATGGCAAAACTTGCATTGATCTCACTGGGACCAGAATGTGGGTGAAAGTCTGTCATCCTTATTGTAGCTGTTAAAAAATGTTTTTCACTGACAGCAGCCAACAAATAGGTTGCAGAGTAACTCTTCTCTTAACGTTGTTATGTTCTTGAAAAATGTGACTTTAAGCGAACTGATGTTAAGCAAATTCAATTCCCCCATAAGAATTAATGTAAATGTGGAAGTTAGGTTCCAAGGAAATTTTTTTCACCAGACGAAAGACATTACACAGTATAAGTTTTAAACAAATTCTAATCAGAGGATTGTCTGGGGACCTGCTCATGAACTTCCTGAGCTTCTTCTAAAGCAACTGTGTTGATATCAACCAGGATATTGGCAGCACCGAGGGAGGCAGGAGGGAGGAGACACAATAGATGCATGGCTGTGGCTGCAAACACTTCCCTGCGGAAACTGAATGAGATGACGAACCCACACTCTCTTGCTAGAGCACACCACTCCCTCCGGACGGCGCATGCACGGCTGCACAGGCGCCGACTTCCCAAATTGCCTGGGGAGTGCTCAGCCCCCGGCTCACCCCCACTCCACCCCATCCACCCAGCGCATCCTTGCTCCTTCCCCCTTTTCCCCCCAGAGCCTCCTGAACACCCGTGAAACAGCTGATTGCTGTGGAGGGAGGCATGGAGAGGGAGGGGGGAGTTGCTGATCTGCAGGGCTGCTGGGGGGCGGGAGGGATTGGAGGGGATCTGATGGGAGGCTGCTGGCCCACCCTGGTTCCAAGTCCCCACGACCAAACAACGTTATAAGGAAACATTGCACAACTTTAAATGAGTATGTTCTCTAATAGATCAGGGACATAACAATGAAACGACAGTTGATGTTAAGTGAGGAGTTACTGTACATTTTTCTAATACCCTTTAGAAATCTATATTGTGCATGGATGATCGTCCGTTTCTTCATCAGCCACCTGAAAGTCGTGTCTGCTCCCTATGATAAGGGCATGTGGTTGGATTGTAGGAAGCAGTGATCTTTGAAAGCAGTATATGTTTACACAGCATAATTGTTGTCACACTGAAAAATTGTTTGTACTGCATTAGTAAGGGCCGTCCTGTGGCTAATGCATTAGACCTGATTTCTTGAATACACTATTTATGTCAGTTTTATTAGAGAGCTCGTAGGATGCAAGGTTACCTCACCTTCGTCCCTTATTGTTTTATTTATCACACAAAGTGCTTGTCTTTATCGATTAGTTCAGTGACAACAAGAGGAGAGCTGATGTAGCCTGTTCATGTTTTGCAGTGTCTTTGAGCTCCGAAAGGGATCGTACAAGTAGTAGTGACAGTGCTTCTAAGCACAATACTGAACACTGGAAATGGATTTCTATTTGGTGGCAGCCATATTAGCATTTGCTACATATCGCTACAAAGCACCTAATATATAAAGAATAACATGTTATATTCAGCAGATCTCATTATTGTGCCATTTGGTATCTTGAAGTGAAATTGCAAAATGCCTGCCTTTAAACAGGTGATGTGGAGATTTTTAAAATTCAATTGCATTTATTTTGCAAATTATTGTTTGTTATAAATAACTTAGAAACGAGCTGAAAATCTGTTTCTAAGTCAGTGGCGGATCTGGACAGATACGTTGCTGAAGATTATTATAACACAAATCAGTGGTAAACTGGTAGCCTCAGGCATACCTTGCAAAGTCTTTTTTGCTATTATTATTGTGTGTATGGGTAATAAGATGGCTTGATGTTTTAAAAATAAATCAATAAACAAATCCAAACTTAGCAGTGACACACTGACTATTCTGTCTTAACTTCGACTCATAGTGTTCTTGGGGAAAAGAAGAGAGGAATTTAGCTAATTGAAACTAGTATGTGTGGAGGCCTGCCCTTTACGGAAAGTTAAAAGGATAAAAAACAAAAAGTAGTGTGACGTATTTTGAGATGACAGTACCATTTGTATTAATAAAAGGCACAACGTGTGTCTGTCTAACAGGAGAAAAATTGTGTGGCAACTAAAATGACGACATGCTGCCTCCCACGGAGAGATTCTGAAGCACTCTCAAAAACACGATTCAGTGGTAAGTGTTAACTGTTAACAAGAGGCTCATGACAATTCAATTTTGAGTTTATCCAACTATATATTAGGAAATGAAGATTAAGTCTCTGTGGCTGATGTTCTGGTATTCTGGCCTTTACACTTTAGACTTCCAGCTAAGATGCATACTGCATTTGCAATACAGATGTACAATTAGCCAAAGAATGCAATCAGTTCTAAACACTTTTTGCTGTTTTTGTGTGACAAGCATGGATTTAGCATTATTGTTTAAATCAGACAAAACTAACTATAACCAATTATTCCGTGGTTAGAATAGCCATGCTTAATGGTATATGTTTTAACATTAAGCACTCAAAGTTTGGGTTTTCAAGGTTGCACTGTCTTTACCCACGATTTTTAAATTTGGTTGCAAACGCTAGACTCCAAAATCCATACTGAGGCAAATAAATAAAAGTGGCTTAGCTTCCAAAGGTGCAGAGCACTCCAGATGCTGATGTATGTATTTAGGAGTTATGTTTGAAAGTTCTGGCCTATTCTTTTGTCAAAGCAGATATCTGAATCAATTTGTGATTTTCTTGATTCAAGTGCAAGCCTAGATTGTCTGGCTATCCCAAAAGAAGGACAGCAGACACCTGATATAGAGTTAATCAAGCTGAAACTTTATTATTAGATGCCTGGGACTACCTAGCAGATAAAAGTGTACAGTGCAGGCAACTCCATGTTCATTCAAATAACTACACAGGACTTCCACCAGCCTAGGTTCCCCAGCCAACCCATGGCTGGGACCTTACTCATCCACCCCTCCTTTGAGGGTTAAGGTGGGCCATCAGAAAGAGGGGTTGGCTCCTTGCCTTACAATTCACAGGATCCTCATTCCCCTCCCCCACCCACCGTTCCTTTAACCAGCATCTCCTTTTTAAATCCTTTACCAGGTCATTTATCTGTTCACTGGATGATTTCCCTATGGAGTACTTGCACTGGACATCCACCCCACACTTACCAAATAAGTTGCGACATACAGCCTAACCCCGCTTCCTCCTCACCATAATAGGTCCTCCCTGACACCTGCTGTGGGGAAGGCAAAAATCCCCATTCCACCAAAGCCAATATGGTGGTGAGAGAAAATTTCCTTCCCAGACCCACTAAAAAGGAGTAACTAGCACAGTGCCCATAACAGGTCCTGACCCACCTGATATTTGCACCTCAAGAGGAGGGAAGGTGGGTGCTGCTTTGCCTACTGTATGGAGAAAGGGCTTCCACCACCAGGACTTGCACCTTTTAAAGCCTTTGGATCCTTACATTCCCAAGGGGTGAGTCAGCACCACACAGCTGACTATCACCCACCTTTTTGCAACAGTTTCTGATCTCCTTCTCACGCCCCCCCGTCCCGCCCCACACACTTTCCAATACTGCTACCTTCCTCCAGCAAGCCCAGACAACATCCCTCCTCCCCTGATTTCAAAAGTGATGCGCTCATTTCCCTTATAATAGTACTTTGGTAACCAGAAAGCAACATTGTCTGCTGTTTTCTTTTACTATTAGCAGGCATATTTTATACATGTTTATCTTATAAAGTGATCAAGTGCCAATGGCCTCGTGTCTGGACTGGGACTCAGGAGACCTGGGGGTCTATTCCTTGCTTTGCCACAGGCCTGCTAGGTGATTTTGGGAAAGTCACTTCCCATCCCTTTGTCGGTTTCCCTATCTGTAAAGTAGGGTGACCTTTGTAAAACACTTTGAGATCTACTGATGAAAAGACCAATATAAGAGATAGGTATTCTTTGATATCCCACAAAGACCTATTATTGGTGTTTCCCCTATATTTCATATTGCTACCACAGGGATGCTACATATAACATAGAGTTAAATAAATCAATAATAAAATGTTAGATTAAGCCAGCCATCCCTTTTCTCTTAAATGACTCTGACACTCCTGTTAATAGAAAAAATATTCATAAATGACCAGAGTACAGTTACTGTGGTCCATAGATCTTCCTTTGCACATTTGTGCTTTGTGAGCTGTAGGCAGATGTGCCTTTTGTAGTAATCATTTCCTTGGCTGCAGTGCAATGAAATTTCAATTTCATATTATCACTGTGTCTTAAACTCAAGAAGAAGGAATAATAATATCTCGGGCATGATGATAAAGTTGTGAATAACTAATAACTCATAGTATGACAGTTTGGTTATGAAATCCAAGGGTACCATTATGTGAAGTGCAAAAATCAGATGAAGAAAATAACAGCTCTGAAAACTCCTGTGACTTTGCATCACTGAACCACATTCATTTCAATTTGTTGTAATTTAATGTAATTGAATAAAAAGCACTGTTTGAAAATGAGCCCACATAATAATTTAGAATTCACACTGATCCTGATCATAGTTGATCTCATATCGGTTACTAAAACTAAAATTCTGTTGCTGACATCTTCAAAGAACACACACAATTTCTGTGAAATAAATCCAAATGAGAGCTATAATGGATACTATACTGGAGTCAAAGACAAAACTCCCAGTGAATTTATTTGTGGGTAGAATTGGGCCCAGCACCTCATAACAATTTTAGGTGGTCTTCTGTTGAAACTACCCGTAATAGTGTCTCAAGGAAGCATTGAGCATATGTATGGGTACTAAGGTGCATCTCAAAATATCTTTAAGCACTGCTTGAAAGTGTTTTGAAAAAGACTTGTGTGAGACCAGTCTTTGATTTTGTAATATCTTCACCTTAGTTGGTCTTGTTTAATAAATATGCATAAAACCAAAGTTAGGCGGGAGGTTGGGGGCAAGCGGAAGGAACAAATTACACGGAAACAGTAAAGCTCAGGGGAGCTCTTCAATGGCAGGTGGCTAACTTCCATTGAAGGTCAGTGGGGAGTTGGGTGCCTCATAGCCATTTGCACCTTTGAAAATCTCACCCTTTAATGTGTTGTGTCTGACTGCAATACACCCCAAACTCCTTCAAAATTCAGAATTAAAACCATGACTCCATCCTTACTTTGGCCCCCTTTCTTCCTGGTACCTGCAGTCCAGTTTCATATATGTTCAGTTAACCCAACCTCAAGCAAGTGAAAGGGGTAGAAGAAGGAAATGCTCTAGACAGTGCTAGGGAGTTACCTTGTATGTGTAGCAATCAGGGAAGGACGTGGGGTGATTCTGATGAGTCGTTTATGACAAGACCCAGACTGAAATGGACATGAGGTGAGGCATATCTATTGTTATTGGTCATGACAGCATTTCCGTCAATGGTTGTTATGGCACAGAAGCTTGACCAAAAGTGAATGATCTAAGAAAAGTTAAGTGCGTAGGGCATAATTGCATTTTTTTATATTTGTGGTGGGTCATAGGGATCAGGTTTTAATCATGAGCTGGGAGAACAGTGTGAATCCCTGGGTCAGTACAAGTGCAAATTAGATGCCATGGCTTGGATATAGAAACACTCTGACTTCTACTTTACTATACCTCTTTGTATTATAGAAACAAAATTATAAAAGAGGACTGGCACCTCATGGTTATTTTTCCTCCTTTTCCCACACTCATCGTTCCCATTCCGACTTCTCATGTATAAATTCCTGTCCCGTATTTTGTAGGAGGTTCGCCACCCATGAATATAAATACAAAAGTAAATATTCTTATGCCATCTAATTCTACTGTGTATAGGATTTAATTTCTGAAAGAGCACAATATGTTGTTCATTGATGGAAACAATAAAATCACACAAACATGCAGCTCTTTGAACTTAAACATTATTCTTATCTACAGTTATTTCACAACTATACATCAACTGCAGTGATAGGGCTCTAGACAAAGGCCCCAATCTGGCAACTGATTGTGCACCCACATGGAGCCCTATTGAAGTCAGTGAGAGTCTAGGCAGGTTCTGGGATGTGGCCATGCACATTCAATTTCTTATTCAGGGTCTAAGAGCTCCATAATCCTTTTATCTTGGAATACATTATGTCTTCTGCAGGAATAATAAACACTTCACTTTTAAAAGAAGTAAAAACCAGGTCTTCTTCTCGATGTAAGTATAGTATCAGCAGCAGTCTGGGAGTTTCAGAAAAAGGATCAGATTTTAATTCTCTAGGCCAAATCAAGGCAGAACACAACCCTCCTTGTCAGCTCAAGAGTTTCTGGAGTCCCTTTTTCCAGTTCTCATCCAGGTTCTGACTAGACTTCTCCCTCACCTTCATAGTAAGGGTGCTTTAAGACTAGGCTTGGAAGGATTAGATTACTATCGATAAGTGTTGGTAAACACTGATTTCACCATCCATACGCAAAGTGATGGAAAAAATATTCCCATCAATAATAATCAAAATTTTCTAAAGGCAAAGTAAGAAAAACCTATTGCTTGAGAACTTATTAGAGTTTGGTTTAAAGATATTTACTTTGTATATTTTGGCATGACGTTGACAATTTGTGTTTTAATGGTTATGAAACTTTTACTTTTTGAATCTCAATGTCTGCTGAAATTAAATATTGTCTGATCCCCCACATATCCTGCAACTGGGAACATTTAAATTGATAGAAATAGAAAAAGAGGCTTAAAATAAATTTTAAATAAATATTATTTGTTGAAATTATAAAAATAGATCGAATTTTGCCAAGCCTATATATGACTGTTTAATACAAAGGCATACTCAACTTCAGATTCTAAGTGGTTGTTAAATAGTCCCTTAAATAGTCTTCCCAGTGTCCTTGCTGGGTTTCTAACAACTTTTACACCCTCAGATTGTACAAAAATTGGTCTTTTTAAAAGTTTGTCAAATTTAAACATTGAGGAGAAAATTCACCACATGTAGAATGCCTACGCATCACTTAAGTCACTCTTAAACCCTATTTTGAGGGTTTAGGTGGATTATAGATATTTTGCTGATGGACAAATTTCACTGTAATTCACTTAAATTATGCAACGTTTTATAAACAGAAATAAAACACTCAAGCAAAAACAATTTTAGGTTACATAATCATATAAAACTCTTATATAAAAAAGTAACTGTTGAAGGTTTTATTTTTCCTTAAAAAAAGGAAAAAAAAAGTATAACGGAAGTGCAGTGCTGTAACAATATCAACTAAACACAAAGGGCCACATCAGATTGGCTACATTGGCTTCAGTGGTACAACATCTGTTTACACCAGCTGATGATCTGGGTCATATATGGCAGTGTTGCCACTGTATTCAGTGGGTGCAGAATTGGGCCCCTGGAACCCAGCTTCGAAAGCTTTCACACATTTGCATGCAGTTAAACAAGGACAGAAAGCAAACCAGTGTAAGCTCTCTTCTCTGCATTGTGAAAGGTTTGAACATGTTGGTTTATAGAATAATCATGGTTAGGGCAGGGGGAGATATTCTGTGACATTTCAATATCTTCCCAAACTGGAAGCTGCAGCATCTCCTGACCCCCAGGAAATCTGGTTGGGGAAAGCTGAATTGGCCCCCCAAAGTCAGGAAATATAATAGAATTTTCCCAGTGTCTGGCAAAGGGTGGGTTACATAATATTACATTTCTATGCATGTGTGTGTGATTCGGAGTCTGTGGCAGGACAGCTAGTCCAAATGAGTCTTGTGATGTGACACCCCAGCTTTGCATAATAATAATCATTTATAGTGAAAATTCCTGCGTTGAAAATTGCTTCTGTAGGCACTGGAGCAAATATTTTCAGGTGTTTAAATCGATATTTAGGCTCCTTCAGATCCTGGTGACTTCAGAAGGAGATGTGAGAATTAAGAGCACACTAAAATCTGTTCACCTTTATGTTGGTACTTAAATATGGATTTATGTGCAAGACTTTAGCCACTCGGATTTGGAAAGTTTGGACATGGTTAACACATTTGCATAGTAAATGCAGTTTGATATCCTTTTTTAAAATGAATGAACCTTATATGGCACAACAAATAGATTAGTTCCATCCATGGGAGCAGGACTTTTGTGAATATAAAATAGTAATTTTTATTTTTAAAGTGGGTCAGAATTTTGAGGTCACAGCCAATTGTGAGTGTAATATTGGAATCACTTTTGCCTCAAATATTTTACTGTACATTTTCCAGGAGCCAGTTCAGCATTTTGTATCTATTCAGTATTTATTATTTCAGATTATTTTTCATTGTGTTCTTTGTGCTGTGTTGTGTTGAAGTATGTTGGCATATTATAGTATGACTCCTGACTCTTGAAACATTCCTCAGAACAGGACATGTATGTCATGTGAATATCCTAGTGTGCCTACATTTAAATAAACAAGTAAATTAATTTGACAGGCATCCCATCCCCCAAGAAAACTTCATAAATGCAGTCAATTTGTTAAGGAATCAATTTGGAGTACAATTGGGGCTTAACATATAAGTGCTGTTGGAATGTTAAAAACACAGAAGTTGCATAAGTTCAACAGCTTGTTTTATTGTGAAATGCTGCACAGAGAGTGGATTGCTCCCTGCATTTACTGAATCTTCTGATCAAAATGTCTACCTCAGAAAGCTGTGTGTGAAGAGAAGTGGTAGACTATTGGTTTGTGACTTCTTCACAGCACAACATTTAATCTGCAATCTATTTTTTTAAAACACAAGTCATGTTTAAATTCGTATCCATAATGGTTGAATTAATGATTTCTTATTGTTATGTGCCCTGGAGCCTGCAATTAAATGCACTGGAAAATATCTGTAGATGAAATATCATTTACTAGAATGATATACCAGAGGAGATACTGAGCAACAATTACAAGTGGTATGCCAGCTACTCAAAAGGCCCTTTTATCCTGAAAGGAGTCAGAAAATCTCAATGATTGTTTCCTAAAAATAGATAAAAAAATAGACTTTCTGAACAGAAGATCAGAATCAGAGAAGAATTGTAAATTAATGTGAGAATCTGTGTGTGACTGAATATTATTGCACACAACTACAAATGAATATGATCAATGTAAGGAAATAATTAACTGTGCTGTAAGTATTATTATTTATTTGTATAGCCCAATAGTATGGAGGGTTGCTGTACCAAACATCTTCTAAATAGATACAAAAAACAAAAAAGGTTGAAAGATGCAAAGAAAAGTGTTTGGACTGAATGGTGACCTTTTCCATGCATCCTACCAATTATAGTGGGGGAGAAGAGAGAAGGGTTGTTAATTTGTTTAATCTAATTAATTAACATTTCTCTACAGGGAGAAAGAAGTGTGTTTTATGGACTTAGCTGTGTTGGACTATTTCAAGATAGGGGTTCCAGTCGCAGGGGACAACATATGGAAAGAACTAGCATGTGAGAAAAGCAAGCAGATGGTAATTAATTGTGAGGCATGAGATAGAGAAGTGGGGTGGGGAGACAAATTAAAACCAAAGAGAGAAGAGATTTAGGGAGGTGCTAGGTTGGCTTGAAGGCTAGAACAAAGAAGTTGATTTTAGTGCAGAAGTTAAGGGGAAACCATTGTCGAGACTTGACTATTAACCAAAATGTGACAATCACTGTTTCAACAATAACTGTTTCCAACCTGGTTTAGAGGGGATGTTAAGGCAGCTATAAATAATAATCATCATCATAAAAATATATAACAAACGAAAGAATGGGGGAATTGATAGTAATGAATATAAATCAGAAGTTAGGAATTGTAGAAAATTGATAAGGGAAGCAAAAAGACATAAGGAGACATCTGTGGCAAGCAGAGTTAAGGATAGTAATAAGGAGTTCTTATAATATATTAAAAAGTCACAAAATGAATTCTTACAATTATATTGGTTCATTACTAGATGGCAATGGTAGAATTATCAATAATAATGCAGAAAAGGCAGAAGTGTTCCATATATATCTCTGTTTTGGATTGTGGGTGGGAACAGATGATATAGTGTCATCATGTGGTGGTGAAGGTAACACTTTCCACTCCACTAATATCTCTGGAAGATGTTAAACACAAGCTACTAAAGTTAGGCATTTTTAAGTCAGAAGGTCCAGATAACTTGCATCCAAGAGTTTTAAAAGAGCTGGCTGCGGACCTTGCTGGACCATTAATGTTGATTTTTCAATATGTCTTCGAGTACTGGGGAAGTTCCAGAAAAATGGATGAAAGCTAATTCTGTGCCAGTTTTAAAACTGTTAAATGGGATGACCCAGGTAATTATTGATCTATCTGCCTGACATTGATCCTGAGCAAGATAATAGAGCAACTGACATGGGACTTAATTCATAAAGAATTAGAGTTATGTAATTAATGCTAATTAACATGGGCTGAAGATAGATCCTGTTAAATTAATTTGCAATCTCATTAAAAAAAGATATCAAGTTCGGTTGATAAAGGTAATAGTGTTGATGTAATATACTTAGACTTATGTAAGACATTTGATTTGATACCACATGACATTTTGATTAAACACAAACAAACTAGAACAATATAAAATTGACATGGCACACATTAAATATATTTACAACTGATTAAGAGATTAATCTCAAAATGTAATTGTATCATCATCAAGCAGGTATGTTTCCAGTGGGGTCCTGTAGAATTTGATTTTTGGCCCTACGCTACTTAATATATTTTATCAACTAAACACTGCTAAAGTTTGCAGATAACACAGAAATTGGGGGGGGGGTGATAAATAATGAAGAGGAGAGGTCACCGATTCAGAGCAATCTGAATTGCTTGGTAAACTGGGTGTTAGCAAACACTATACATATATATAAATATGTCTAAATGTAAAGGTATACATATAAGAACAAAGAATGTAGGCCATACTTACAGAATGGGAACTCTATCCTGGGAAGCAGTATCTCTGAAAAAAGATTTGGGAGTTATCATAGAATCATAGACCTTAAGATCAGAAGGGACCATTATGATCGTCTAGTCTGACCTCCTGCACAACGCAGGCCACAGAATCTCACCCACCCACTCCTGTAACAAACCTCTCACCGATTGTCTGAGTGATTGAAGTTCTCAAATCTTGGTTTAAAGACTTTGAGGCGCAGAGAATCCCCTAGCAAGTGACCCGTGCCCCATGCTGCAGAGGAAGGAGAAAAAACCCCTAGGGCCTCTGCCAATCTACCCTGGAGGAAAATTCCTTCCCGACCTCAAATATGGCGATCAGCTGAACCCTGAGCATGTGGGCAAGACTCACCAGCCAGACACCCAGGAAAGAATTCTCTGTAGTAACTTAGATCCCACCCCATCTAACATCCTAACACATGCCATTGGGCATATCTACCGTTAATAGTTGAAGGTCAATTAATTGCCAGAATTAGGCTATCCCATCATATCATCCCTTCCATAAACTTATCAAGCTTAGTCTTGAAGCCAGATATGTCTTTTGCCTCCACTGCTCCCCTTGGAAGGCTATTCCAGAACTTCACTCCTCTGATGGTTAGAAATCTTCATCTAATTTCAAGTCTAAACTTCCTGGTGGCCAGTTTATATCCATTTGTTCTTGTGTCCACATTGGTACTGAGCTTAAATAATTCCTCTCCCTCCCTGGTATTTACCCCTCTGATATATTTGTCTCCCCTCAGCCTTCTTTTGGTTAGGCTAAACAAACCAAGCATTCATTTTGAGTCTCCTTTCATAAGACAAGTTTACCATTCCTCCGATCTTCCTAGTAGCCCTTCTCTGTACTTGTTCCAGTTTGAATTCATCTTTCTTAAACATGGGAGACCAGAACTGCATACAATATTCCAGATGAGGTCTCACCAGTGCCTTGTATAATGGTACTAACACACCTTCTCTCTACTGGAAATACCTCGCCTGATGCATCCTAAGACCGCATTAGCTTTTTTCATGGCCACATCACATTGGTGGCTCATAGTCATCCTGTGATCAAATAGTTATGATGGATAATCAGCAAAATATGGCTCCCGGTGTGATGCCATGGCCAAAAGAACTAATGTGATCCTGGGATACATAAAAAGGAAAATCTTGAGTAGGAGTACAGAGGCTGTTATTTCCTCTCTACTTGGCACTGGTGTGATCACTGCTGGAATACTGGGTCCAGTTCTGATGTTCATAATTCAGAAAGGAGGTTGATAAATTGGAAAGGGTTTGGAGAAGAGCCATGAAAGCGATTAAAGAATTAGAAAGCATGTCTTATAGTGGTAGACTCAAAGAGCTCAATCTGTTTAATTTAACAAAGTTAAGGTGACTTGATAACAGTCTGTAAGTTATGTGGGAACAAATATTTTAGAACGGGCTTTTCAGTCAAACAGAGAAAGGGTATAATATGATCCAAGGCTGGAAGTTAAAGAGAGAATTCAGACTGGAAATGAGGGGTAACTTTTTGACAGTTAGGGTAATTAACCATTGGAACAATTTACCAGGGGTTGTGGTGGATTCTCCATCACTGACCATTTTTAAATCAAGATGGGATGTTTTTGTAAAAGATGTACTATAGGAATTATTTGGGGGAAGTCTATAGACTGTGTTACACAAGAAGTCAGATTAGTTGAACACAATGATCCCTTCTGGCCTTGGAATCTGTGAACAAAGAGGAGGTAATTACACAATTTATAGGTAATAAGGCAATGATTCAGTAATATAAGCATCTTTTTTTTTTTTAATATCTGTACCTAGATTCTCAGGAAGCTCAGGTTCAGATCCCAGAAGAACTAATTTCCACTTCAGCCTTCCAAGCTAGCCTGAGTTCTGTACAATTTTGTGTGACAAAGAGTGCAATTTCCAAAAGCTCTTAAAAATCCCATTTTCAAAAGTGACATAGGCACTTAGTGCTAGATTCACAAAGAAATTTAGGTGTGGTAAAGCTGAGTGTCACCATGCCTGACTTGTAGGTGCCTAGAAAATAACTAGGATTCATGAATCCTTTGTTTGGCACCTAGGCTCCCTATAAAATGTATGGGGAGAGATAGGCTCCTCAGAATGAGATCCACAAAAGCCAGCACTTTAGCTAGTCAATGGAAGATGCCAAGTTAAGGGTTGTGTCCTTTGCCCCATCCCTCTCGGAGATAGGCATCTACATCTGGGCCGGAGGGAGGCACCTCCCGCTGATTGGGATTCTCAGCTGCAAATCCTCTCTTTGGGTTAGGTGCCTGCACTGTTGTATCAAGAAGCCAGGGGACGGGGAGGAGGACCTCCCTCATAACTTCTAGTCTGGTGGTTAGATACTCAGCTGGGATGTAGTAGATCTCCAGTTCAAGATTCTCTTCCACCCCACCCACCAAGGGAGAGAAGGGATTTGAAATGGCAGCTACAACTTTTCAGGAGAGTACTCCAAACTCTGGAGGTATGGCATATTCTGGGATGAGACTCCCTCAGTCTCTTCTGTTGCAGCTGTTGCACTCAGATTAAATAATGAAAGACTCATTGGACCAGAGAGAGAGACATACAGACAGAGCATGAGAATGACTCTGTAGCCCAGGATCGAGACTCCCTGCTCCAATTACAACCTTAAATTATTTATCCAGCTTCAACAGGAGCGATGGAGAGCATCCCACATCGGAACATCCTAGAACTGTATGTAGTTAGAGCACATACTTGAGGGGGCAGATCCCAGTCCAAATCTCTTCTTCCTCTTAGGTGGAGGGGGTTTTGAACTGGGGGTCTTCTACATCCCAAATGAATATCCTAACCACTAGGCGAAACATTATGAAGGAGGGCCTTTCCGCTTCTGGCCATTTTGTGTGAGCTGGCCTATGGTGGCCCAATCTGGTAGGTGAGATCTGTCTGAACATGCTCACTGATCGGGCACTGCAAGTGAGTCAGGTGGAGGAATGTTATCTTCTCTGGTTCACGTACCACACTGGGGCTTAGGCATTTGGATGCAAAGGTGGGGCTGAAGTGTGTATGTGCAGAGGCAGAAATACAGGCACCTAGGGAACTTTTACTGCAAAAATTGAGTTGCTGAGCAAGTTTAGGTGCCTGCAGGTTCATCAGCAGCTGATTGGGGTTTTTTTGAATTCCCATAGTGCCTGATTCTGGGATTTAGGTGGCCAAACTGGCAGTTAGGTGCCTAAATTCTTTTGAGATTTAGCCAATCTTCAAAGGTATTTATGTGCCTATATAAGCAGATAGTGAGATTTAAAAAAAAAATAGCTAACTCTCATTGAAATAAATTTCAATTATTTCATTGGGACCTAGGTGCCTCAATGCTTTTTGAAAAACACTAGGGACCAGAGGTCTTTAGGCACCTAACTCCCACTTATTTCAGTGGAAATTAAACACCATTGAGGCTGCAGGCCTTGATGCCCACCTACATATTCAGGTGCCTATGTAATTTTAAGAATCTGACCCATAGTGTAGCTAGGGCAAAGCAGTGCAGCAAAGTGTTTTAAGTGAGGAGCCATAGTGGATTAATCCCATTCTATACCAAATGCAGGCAATCCACCACAGATATGGTAATCAGTGCCCTAAAAGCAAATTGATACAGCTGTTTAGGAAGGTGGTGGTATTTTCTCCCTCCCACACCCTCAAAAATAAAATAAATAAATAAATAAAACAGACTAAAATGTTTTTGCTAGCAGGCAGCTAAACAGGTTGTAAAAACATGTCAGAACTGAAAATCATTATATGATTTTGAATTTAGTTTTTAATTGTTTGTTTTAAAGATGTAATTGGAGGGTAAATTAGACCCAGATACAGAGTATTATTTATTTATTTTTAAAGCAGTGTTTAATTTTGATTTTCCATGAAAGATGTGCACAGAATTTATTACAGTATATTTCCATTGTGTTTGTAAAAAATGCAGGATGCACCTAAAATACTTTTTTGCAGGTTTGCATTATCAAACAAATCAATTTATTTTATATACTGTTTCCCCTTTCATTGTTCTAAAGAAGTAGCTTAAGAAAAGGGGAATGAAGTCTATTTCTGATATGAAATGTGCAAACATTACTATGAACCAACTGAAAGATTGTTCAGAAATGCCTGTGTGTAGATAAAACTAGTCAAGTGAAATCTATTTTGCATTCTGTTCTTTTTTGAAAACTTTACTAACCATGTCTCTTTAACGACAATACCCCACAAAGGGCCAAATTCAGCTCCTATTGTAAATCAACTCCCTTGATTTTGATCTAGGTGCACCTCTTGAAGCACATAAATATGGTCTAAAGATAGTTACTTGTTGGTTGGGATGATTATATAAGAATCTTTATCTGATATCTTTGTAAATTCTAATATCTCTTTAACAAATATGTGAAACAAGATTGATTATTTGGTAAGAGATATTACAGTAGAACCTCAGAGTTATGAACACCTGGGCAATAGATGTTGTTTGTTACTCTGAAATGTTCGTAACTCTGAATAAAACATTTATGGTTGTTCTTTCAAAAGTTTACACCTGAACATTGACTTAATATAGCTTTGAAATTTTACCATACAGAAGAAAAATGCTGCTTTCCCTTTATTTTTTAATAGTTTACGTTTAACAAAGTACTGCATTTGCTTTGGGGCGGGAGGCGGGGGGGAGGGATGGGAGCGGGTCTCTGCTGCTGCCTGATTGTGTACTTCTGGTTCCAAATGAGGTGATGGGGTGTGTGGTTAACTGGTCAGTTTGTAACTCTGGTGTTCATAACTCTGAGGTTCTACTGTAGTAAAAATGGATACCAGTCTTTGCAACACCAGCTGTCATTATTAACTCCTTACACTAAAGCAGTTGTTGTTTAATTAACTTGTTTACCTTCCACCAAGTGCATGCTAAAACTTTCAAAACCTTGAGTAGGTAGGGTGGAAATCAGTGTGGAAACAAAACTCCAGTAACTAGCAATGACTTTCTCCCTTTCAATCTAGTTTTCAATCAATGGGCTTCAAGGTGAGATTATTATCTGTGACAGGGTTGGGCCAGATGGTTACAGGAGAATGATAGAAGACAGATATATTAGCCCCAGGTTAAGCAGGCCCCTTTTCCCTGGGTAAGGTAACAGGAACATTTCCAGAACAATGGGTAAGGTAACAGGGGCAGTTTCAGAACAATCAGGAACTTGCTGGAACCAATTAAGTCAGACAGGCTAATTAGGACACCTGGAGACAATTAAGAAGCTGCTAGAATCAATTAAGACAGGCGAGCTAATCAGGGCACCTGGTTTAAAAAGGACCTCACTTCAGTCAGAGAGGGGTGCGCAAGGAGCTGAGAGTGAGAGGGCGTGCTGCTGGAGGACTGAGGAGTATAAACGCTATCTGGCATCAGGAGGAAGGTCCTGTGGTGAGGATACAGAAGGTGTTGGGAGGAGGCAATTAGGAAGTAGCCCAGGGAGTTGTAGCTGTCATACAGGAGTTACATGAAACACTGTAGACAGCTGTGATCCACAGGGCCCTGGCCTGTCCCAGAGGGGAAGGTCCCTGGCCTGTCCCCGACCTACTAGGTGGACCAGCAGAGACTGCAGGGATTGTTCTCTTTCCTTTTCCCCATGCTGGCCAGTGATGAGGTTAGCTGAGTGAACGGCAGGTTTGAGCCACTACCAAAAGTGGCCAAACTGAGGGCCGCCATGAATCTCTGAGGTGAGCAAATCTGCCAATAAGCGCAAGACCCATCAAGGCAGAAGCGGAACTTTGTCACATATCCAATAGTTATACTGTACCTAAGCTGTGAAGCTTGTTGCTTTGCCTTACACATTTAGGCCGGCTACTGCAAATCTTACATTGTATCAGTGTGACTATGTGCCAGAATAGGTTTACCTCACCTTTGTAGAAGTTCCAGGGTCAGGATAAGAAGGAGTAGGGTGACCAGACAGCAAATGTGAAAAATCAGGACAAGGGTGGGGGGGAATAGGCACCTATATAAGAAAAAGACGGGACATCTTGTCACCCTAAGAAGGAGCAAACCCTCAATCCTCCTGGCTTATCACCTATGAACAATCAGGATATAACTAGCTGCTCGAAAGATTAAATGAGGACAGCAGGCCAAAGGACACTTTTCCTGAAACATGTACCTGAAACTCAAAGCTTCTCCATTACTAAAATGGCGATTTAAAAGGGGCCTTAGCAAGCACATGTCCCTTCAGAAAGAAGCAAACATGTACCAGTATGGTTTTACATTTTCCATTATATAATCTCAATTGAGCTTTTAAATTATTTCTCTTCTCTCCTCTTTGAGATATTTATACTTCAATATATTTGAACATACAATATGCTAAGCAATCTATGACCTTTCTCTAGAAGCTTTCCCCCTTTACTGTATGTAAATAAAAAGGTCAAAAAAATGCATGTAAGAAGAAGATAGGGACAGCTCCAAGGCCTCACTACACATTAATTGCCAGCTAAAGCACACCAGTTTCAGCTAATTTCTATATTACCAATTTATTTTCATTGTGCAGTAAAATAGCACTCTATAGATTAATAAAACAATAAATAGCAATCAGTCTTTATCGCAGCAAAAGTTATTTCCATGCCCAGGTTTGCTTCCCTGAAGCTCATCTGCATGCTGGCCAAACTCAGATAATGGACTCACTTCCTGTCTGAATTAGGCTAGAATGTCTTCTATGAATCAGATGAGCTGTTGCATACTCATTGCCAACATTCCTTGGGAAAACTATTGTACTGTGCCTACATCACTTGCATTGTAGTGAGTCAAGCACTTTGTTCTGACTGACTTCAGAGATTAATGTAAATGTTATTTCCTGTACTGTCTGACTTCAACCAAATGCCACAGGACATTAAATTTAGTGATGCTGAAGAAGTGGAGAAAAAAAATGCAATCTCCCATGACATTCTGTTACAAGGCAAGCCAAGAAGAAAACAAAAACAACACAGGTGTTATAAACTTGACAAAGGAATAAAGAATCCTGAAAGATGAATTGGAAAAAAAAAAGTAAAACCATTAAACAATGTGTAAAATAAACATTTTGAAAAAAACTTCCCTACTCTAATAATTACAGATTAAGAGCAAGTCAGGATGTACATTGAATACAAACCATTTGTTAGTTTATCCATAACTTGTTCTTAAATAGCCTTAGTACTTAGTTGCTTTGACAAGTAAACCGTTCCTGAGGAATCCTTAATCTTTCATTTGTCCTTTGAATGGTAACTGATTTGGCCCGTTTGAATTATACTCAGCTGAGAGAGAGGGTAACAATAAAATTTGGTGAGAAGGTAATAAGCATATTACATACAACTATTTAAATACTACTGCCCATTAAGGGAAATGCATACCTGTTTTTGTTTTTCTATCCAAGGACATTGATTCACAAATTACTTCAGCTATAAACTGAAAGTAGGAAAACATTATCTTAACTTTTGAGATCACTACAGGGGTAGGGCCAAAACTCCTTTTCATTTCATGGTATTTTTTCTGTTAATAAATGGCTGCAAATACCAATGTTGTATTAGGGTTCTTGTTAAACATGTACTTGGTTTTCCCCCTCCCCTTGCAATTGAATTTGCCTTCCTAACTATTTAAAATATTATTTCTAATTCTGTGTTATTAACTGCAACTCAGAAAATAATTTTAAAAAATCACTTATTATATTATTGACCTATATAATAATGCTAAGTCATGTGACTGAATACTTAACAGATAGACTAATTAGAGACTGAATTATTTGGGGTATAACTGATAAACAGGTCAAAATGAGGTGGTTTCGAAAAATGAACTAGACTTTGCAAAAAAACCCCAAAAAAACCCCACAGCCAATAAATATTTGCAAGCTATTCCTCTTAAATGGAAGTGTTAGCAAACAGTGAAATGCATCTAATTAATAAAGAATAACAAGGATATACCAATGGCAGAGACCAAATTTATTTATAATACATTGGGAAACAGAGCACAATCCAAAGATATACAGCAGAATAAGGTGCAAAACTATGATGCTTAGCACAGATTGCAAAGAAATGCAAAAACAAAAATTAATTAAAGAACATGTAGCTAGGGAACAAATTTCCGATGATGTTACAGAAACAGAACTTTGTTGAGACTCTTAATAATTTTACAAAGTAAGGTGCTACAACAGATGGGTTTGTGACACTTGAAATATTTGAACTGTGAATTTCAGTGTAGATATTGGAGCTGAGTACACCATAATCACAGAAAGAGTGTACAAAATAATTGGTGATTGTAGTCTAGTATTAAACATGTAAATTAAACTTCTTTCATATAGTGGGCACTAAATGTGCCCATTTGGTAAAAACGCTGGCGCATCTGTAAAAGGACAAATACTACTTGATATACTGTAGTGGAACAGGAAGGCCCATGTATAATTTGTCCACTAAACAAAATGCAAAAGCTATTGTTAAAGAATTCTATGAGGTATTTCATGGGATTGGATTTGTTCGTGTTATAATACATCACACTGATATAGATCTTAGCACAGTGCCAAAACCACCCCATCATACCTCTCAAGCAGTCTGCTGTTTGTGAAACACTCTGGATTTCAGGTTGTCTTTTTCAGCTGCTTTCACCGTTCCTACAGTGTCTGGAAATCTCTTCAAACCACCTGACTCATCCCCATGGAGTTCAGCTAAGTCAGTGGTGAACCTTCACAAACTCAACCTTGACCTGCTTCTATAACATGTCTATGAGTGTGAGTCCCACTGCCTACACTTAACAATGGAGTAATAGGAATTCCTGTAATTCCTGGAGTAATAGGAATAGGATGAAATTTAATAGTGAGAAGTGTAAGGTCATGCATTTAGGGATTAATAACAAGAATTTTAGTTATAAGCTAGGGACGCATCAACTAGAAGTAACGGAGGAGGAAAAGGACCTTGGAGTATTGGTTGATCATAGGTTGACTATGAGCTGCCAATGTGATATGGCTGTGAAAAAAGCTAATGTCGTCTTGGGATGCATCAGGAGAGGTATTTCCAGTAGGGATAAGGAGGTTTTAGTACCGTTATATAAGGCACTGGTGAGACCTCACCTGGAATACTGTGTGCAGTTCTGGTCTCCCATGTTTAAGAAGGATGAATTCAAACTGGAACAGGTACAGAGAAGGGCTACTAGGATGATCCGAGGAATGGAAAACTTGTCTTATGAAAGGAGACTCAGGGAGCTTGGCTTGTTTAGCCTAACTAAAAGAAGGTTGAGGGGAGATATGATTGCTCTCTATAAATATATCAGAGGGTTAAATACCAGAGAGGGAGAGGAATTATTTAAACTCAATACCAATGTGGACACAAGAACAAATGGATATAAACTGGCCACTAGGAAATTTAGATTAGAAATTAGACGAAGGTTTCTAACCATCAGAGGAGTGAAGTTTTGGAATAGCCTTCCGAGGGAAGTAGTGGGGGCAAAAGATCTATCTTGCTTTAAGATTAAACTCGATAAGTTTATGGAGGAGATGGTATGATGGGATAACATGGTTTTGGTAATTAAATATTCATGGTAAATAGGCCCAATGGCCTGTGATGGGTTTTTAGATGGGGTAAGATCCAAGTTACCCGGGAAAGAATTTTCTGTAGTATCTGGCTGATGAATCTTGCCCATATGCTCAGGGTTTAGCTGATCGCCATATTTGGGGTCGGGAAGGAATTTTCCTCCAGGGCAGATTGGAAGGCCCTGGAGGTTTTTCGCCTTCCTCTGTAGCATGGGGCACGGGTCACTTGCTGGAGGATTCTCTGCTCCTTGAGGTCTTCAAACTACAATTTGAGGACTTCAATAGCACAGATATAGGTGTGAGGTCTTTTTTAGGAGTGGTGGGTGAAATTATGTGGCCTGCATTGTGCAGGAGGTCAGACTAGATGATCATAATGGTCCCTTCTGACCTAAATATCTATGAATCTATGAATCTATGAAACTGCTCTGAAGCAGCAGTTTCCTATTTCCAGCAGCGGAGAGGAGCAGCCAGAGGTAGGGATGGCTGATTGGGAGATGTAACCGGGATATTGGGGTGGCATTATACCCCTGTCCATGTGTGTTGGGGATGTGTGGTCTGGTAGGAAAAGGCTGAAGAGGGCAGTACTTGGCGAAGAGAGAAGGGGATTTTATAGAGTTCAGACACAGGATGAATAGAGCAATAAATTGTGATGAAATAGGGACAAATTTTCTTAGGTATGTTAACATGCTGATGAATCTCTGCTATGCTTTTTATTCCTTTGCTCAATATTGTTTAGGTCTCTGTTACCCATTTAATCTTCCAGTGGTTGAGAGGTGTAATAGGCATACCACACAGTATCCCATTAGCACTGTAAGACAAAGGAAAAGCTGAACTTGACTGGATGGTAACATCAGATGGTACTAAGTGAAAACAGGCACTGCTTACTGGATTAACAGCAGGGATTTCCCTACACCCCTTGAATTCCCCCCCCCCAGTTTTGTGAACTAGTTACATGGAGTGTTGCCAGTTTAGTGATTGTTTGGAAATTTGAATTGAAATTGAAACATTAATACATACTTTAAAAGCATATAAAGTGTATGATAAAATACATGTATCTGAAAAAGTATAATAGATTTGAAAAGTATGAACAGAGCTGATTAGGCTCCATAGTTAGTCTTTTGTTTTGTTAAGTGACCACTACAGCTGAAATCACTGATAATGACCTGCTGTGGGACAATGTTTCTGTGGAAGAGATGGCCCAGTCTGCACTAGCAACGGGATTCCCCCACTGAGAGCTCAGCTGAAATCACTGAGAGCTGGGTGAAACCTCAAGAGACCAACTCGCAGAGGTCACAGTGGCAGGTGGTAACAGAAGGTAACAGTGCAGGACCATTGGCAACAGAGCGATGGAGTGAACAGTGGCACAACAAACAACAGTGGCCAGAGCGAATAGTGAGCAGCTGGAGGAACAAGCAAGGTGCCTTCTTGCCCCCCACCTGGGAGGTGAACTCATGTGAAAGCACCTCTGACCCCTGAGTCTCCACTGACCAAGGACAACACCGGTGTGTGTTAATAAGGTTGTTAAGAATGCTAGAGACACAACACAGTTCATGCGAACAAACACGACTGTGGCATCATACTTTCTATTTAAGCAAGAGATACCACTCGCTACAAACTGGAGGCCAATGTTAAGTGCATTGTCACTTGTTCATCCTGAAGTTGAACACTGGTTCTGAACAAGACCAGCAAATGCTCACTGTCTTTCTGCAAGAAACTCAACTGACTGGCTAGACGCATGTGGTGCAACAGTGAAAGACTCAACAGTTGAAAAAGTGAAGAACTTTCTCACCACATTCAAAAAAAATGCATACATGGCTGATAAATGCACCAATGCAAATGGACACCAAGTATTAAGTCATTGTGTACATTATCTTGATGTCAGTGGTAGGCCAGTAGATACATTTCTAGGTGTTCAAGTTATAGAAGACCCATTGGCTGCATATGTGACAACCCACATCTTGGAAGAGTTAAATGCTTGTCAATTGGACCCCAAACAGATGGCTGCTTGTGCATTTGATGGAGCTGCAAACTTCTCTGGAAGACATGATGGAGTACAAGCTTTGCTCAGAGAAAAGTATAACCCTGATCTTTCCTATACACACTGCAGAGGCCATCTACTCCAACTAGAGGTAGTACGAGCTGTAGACTCTTCCAAAGACATTAAAAAAGCTATAAATTTAATGTCTTCATTATATTTTTTTCAGCAAGAGTCCAAAAAGACTGAATATCTTGGAAAATATAGAAGATACACTGGAACTGAAGTTTGAATTAGTCTAGCCTGGGAAAACCCTCTGGCTTTCTCATGAACGATTCTTGGCTGTTGTCTTAAAATTACTTCAGCTGTTATTATTCGCTTTGGAAAGTATCTACCAATGTGGGATGGATCTAAGTAGTGAGGCTGGTGGATTACTTTTGCTACTATGTTCAGAGAAGACTATTGCCATTCTCTCTCTTGTAAGTCTACTGTTGAAACCACTTGGGTCATTAAACAATGCCATCTAGGCATTTGCTACAACAGTGTAGATCTTTGTCCAGGAATAGAAGCTACATTTGGATCAATCAGAGAGCTATCCATTGAAAAAGTACTGGAAGAAGCAAAGACTTCAGTCCAGAAGTTGACTACTGAAGGTATTTATACTGAATCCTTAAGTGAAGAGGACAAGAAGTGTTTGTTAAGACAACTGAAAAAGTACACAGACTTGATTCTTAAAAATCTACAACAGTGACTTCTAGATTCTACTCAACCTCTATGTAGCTTTTACAGATCCCTGTCCTATAAAACACCCACAGTTGAGTGGAGTGAGGCATTACCAGCAATGGGGCTGCCATGTGCTCAGGGCAGAATAGAGAATTTGAACACAGAGTGGAATATCATACGACAAATGAATGAAGATTTGACTTCAACTTCTTTTTTATCATCACTAGTGGCTTGACCTGATCTTTATGCTATGTTTCCTGGGATGAAAGAAGTAGGTTTATAGGCACATTCACATATAAAACAAATTCATCACTAAATTTGTTACCATGAGTTGTTTCACTCAGAATGTTGTTTGAGAACAGTATGGAATGGTGTTGGGATGATTGGCAAAAGGAATTTTTAAAGTTGTCACAAGAACTGAGTGAATAATTTTTTTTTTTGTTTGGTGGCTGAACAAGAAAATTAAATTAATACACAAGGGCCACAAATTTACTAATGATTTATTTTCACAACTTCCTTGTTCTTTTCTTTTTTTTAAGATTGGAACATTTAAATGTTTGTGCAGTACCTAGCACAATGGGTTTCTGATTGGGTTGGTCTCCACATGCTACAGCAATGTAAATTTTAGAGCTGGTTGAAAAACTGAGAGTTTTGTGGGGAGGGTAGAATGAAGATCATCCCCTTTTTCCTATCTAAATTTGAAATGTCAACGAAATTTTTGCATTAAAATGTCAACACTTTTCAAGTAATTCTATAGTTGATCAATATTGAGATAATTTGTCACAAATGTTGCAAAAACAATGTAAATTCACAATTCAGAAAAGTTCAAGCAGCTCTACTAAATGTTACATTGTTGTTGTTTTATGTATCTATTTATCAGTTCAAATGAACCACATCAGGGCCTTAGTATACACTGGCAAATGGGTTTTCAGCAAGTCAGGACAAATAGCAAAGGACTCATTTCAAAGGGGGCTCAATTCCTGGTAGATTAATAGTATCTGTATTTAGCATTGTTGGAATATTAAAATACCCTTAAATAAATTTTCAGAATTGCCCATTCAGAATTGTATGTGCAGAAGGACAGCAATTTTAGCGCCAGCGTCTAAGAAAGCTAATTGTTACAAAAATTGTTTAAATCATTATAAAATAGCAATATGTCAGGAAATCAGAGCAGGAGTAATACTGCATCAAGCAATGCCAGACAGTTATCCCCATTGCAAGTGGAAGAAAATGTTAGATTCCAAACAGGAAGTTGCTGGCAACCTGCCCAGGTGACAGATATACCATCCCTTCTGGGGGCAGTCCTACTGGAGGAACAGCAGCTGTCTAAACAAAAACAAAGGGGACACTGGTTCTCTGTTTCTCAAGGCCATCCAGAATGTTGCTGACCTAATAATGTGCCCACCAAGTCACTGCGAATGAAAAACATAAGGAGCAGAAAACAAATACTTTAGATGATGGATCCACCTCTGCCTCAGCAGAGGCTACTACAGAAGGAACTATTTTGAGAAAAAAGAAGCAGGTGTGTGATCAGCTAGACAGCGACTAAGGTACACAGATAGGAATTACTGACAGATGTCCAATAAGATGGAGAATAATCCTCTTGTCTGTCAAAGGGTTCAGGTTGCCAACCTGACTATGTCCTAGATATGTGTTTTATTAATTGACTGTATTAGTTTGTGCATGCTATTGTTGGATTATATCATGGTTTATTAGTAATGTTCGATTTTTTTTAAAGAGATGATGTACTAGTAACCAGTGGTGTAAGTGACCTCTGCCATGAGACAGGATCTAACCTTTTTCAACCCTGGCCCATATCAGGTAACTGAGACCAGGATAAAGAGATTAATCCTTCTTGCTAGTTCCTCTGTGTGTCACAAAATTATTGCATTCTATCCTTTCCATAGTAACACCACATACCTACATCCATCCATACATACGTGTGTGTGTGTGTGTGTGTGTGTAAGGAAAGACAACAAAAAAACCCCATAGTAAATTAAGTCTAATCCCTTCTGACTGCAGAGAATGCAAGAAAGAGGAACATATAGCTTTGTGTACACTACATACATTTGGGAGGTGCTCATTTAACATGGACCTGGGAGCCATATAAGAACCTAGACAAATGGAAGTGAAAATGGAGAGAAGGAGAATAGTAAAAGGGATTGGGAAAGAGGTAGGTGAGCATTAATGAGACAGTTCTGGGTGGAAGGTGGGAGAGAGACTGAGGGATTAGATAAAACAAAGTGAGAACGGAAGACAGATATGGAGAAAACTGAGAAGGTTTTGTAAGAAGTGAAGGGACTGTGGGGAAAGAAAAGACAAAAGTAAGAGAGGTCTTGGGAAGGGAGGAGAAATTGAGGGGAGCTATGTCATATTCTAAAATCATACTGTGACTTATCTGATTAAAATATGACCATATAGATCATGTTGCAACCACTTGTCTATATTTGCAGCAAATATTGTACAAAGGTTGTTGAATAAGATGGCTATGAAATTTGCTGGTTATGATTATGCTGATTATGATTTGCTGGTTAGATTGATTATGCTATCTGTATGCATGTATCATTTTTGTACTTAAAGGTATAAGTATTGGCTCTATAACTGGATTTCAAATGTTTGCTTCTGGGGTAACGCCCAGGATGTAATCAGCCAGATATGCCATTTAAGATATCTGCAAAATGTCATAATTTGCCAGATATGATAATCTTGTTCATATGTTTGTATCACCTTTGTATTATGAGTTATAGATATGTATGTATGTCTGTATTTCAAACTTGTGCTAGGCTTCTGGGTGGCACCATCAGCACTGCCTAGCCTGCTTGAAGGCCCATTAGGGACCATCAGCTGTACAACTGACCCATTGAGAGAAGGCAGATACACTTTATGACTCAGCAAGGCATGCAGGGAAACACCTATGGAGAGAAGTTTAAGGCTTCCAAGCCATGTGCTGGGCAGCTTGTGTTTGAAACAAAGGAAGCATAGGCCTCATGGTAAGAGACAATAAAAGGCAGCTGCATCTTCTCAATTTGGACTTCAATCCTGCTTGTTACCTCTTGAGGAACTTTGCTACAAATTGAAGCTCTGAACAATGGACTGAATGACCCATCCAAACTGTGGGTGTACTCCAGAGACTTGACTTAAGTCAATATATGGTCGGTTTATTCCATCACTGCTACAAGCCTGAGCCACTGCTACAAGAACTTTGCCATTACTGTATGTAATTGATTCTTTTAACCAATTTTAACTCTGACCTTTCTTTCATTCTTTCTTTTTATAAATCAACCTTCAGATTTTAGTTAATAAGAACTGGCTGTAGCGTGTATTTGACTAAGATCTGAGGCATTCATTAACCTGGGAGGGAATGTGTCCGATCCTTTGGGATTGATAGAACCTTTTCTTTTATATGATGAAATAAGATTTACTAAAATTTTCATCAGATTTGACGTGGGTACCTGGATGGAGGCCTGAGGCTGGATCACTTTAAGGGAACTGTGTTGTTTGGACTTCTGAGTAACCAGTAAGGTAATAAAGAAGCTGTTTTATGCTGGCTTGGTGAATCTAAGGATTGGAATATCCACTAGCTTTTGGAAGTTTGACTGCCCCAGTCTTTGCAGTTCACCCTAATTGAGTGACCATAGCTGGCCTCCACTAGGACCCTGGTTACATATACCAATGAGACTTTTTGCTCACACAATCATGTAGTCTGCCTGTGTATGTTTTGCACAGTGCTTATATTTACTTTGTTCTCTTAAAGAAATTCAGAAGCTTTGAATACCTAATAGAAGTAAGCTACAATCAGAGACTTGTACCACTTGGAAACATAAAGTGTAGTTTGTTTCACCATGAGAGGGCAGTGAATATTGTTCTTTGTACAGTGTGGTATACAGTCAGACAAGTCTATGAAATACCTAACGATTCATTGCACCATCTATTAAAAATTATGAAAGCTCACATGCAGTTTTTGTTGTTCTGTGAAAACAGATGGAACATTCTAAATAATATGAACTGTAATCATTCTACACCGAGCCATTCGAAGGTCCCTGATAAATAGTGGTTTTTGAACCAGGGAAGTTTAGGGGAACATAGCTCTCTTGCAAACAGCAAAGAGTTATGTTTGCTGTCCACTTCAGGGAGAGAGCAAAATAACTGTGCATCCTTTATATAATATTGTTTTTGCCCAGAACTATCAGTGATATTTTAGTAAAGACTAACTGTAGAGATGGTGGAAATGAACTGATAACCTTGTGCAGTGAGATATGACTCTGCTTTAGGGAAGATACCATAGAGTAATGCTTTGAAAATGACAAAAAGGTTGATAGAGGAATGGAAGTTAATACTGGGGGGAAAAGAAATCTGCTTCACAGACATTGTGAAGGTCATGATAGAAGGTGGTTGAACTGCAGTTTAAAAGCCTTGTGCTCTTTTCCTGACCAATGGATTTACGTCAGAAAACAGGGAAAAATATGGGTTTCAGAGTAACAGCCGTGTTAGTCTGTATTCGCAAAAAGAAAAGGAGGACTTGTGGCACCTTAGAGACTAACCAATTTATTAGAGCATAAGCTTTCGTGAGCTACAGCTCACTTCTTCAGATGCATATCGTGGAAACAATTTTAGCTCTGAAAGATAATTCAAAATATATTCCATCTCATTTCAAGTGATCCAATGACTGAGTTCTCTGTCTGTGTAATATCACTGAAGATTTGGTCAAACATGATCATCATGGGTAAATCTTAATCCGGATTTTTGAGGCAGGCCTCTTAAAATGGTATTGGGGTTTCTCAGTGTTGGTAAAATGATTTGGGATATGCCTGCATGGAATAGACTGTGTGTATATATATGTGAATCTTTCACCTGTGAGGAAGGACTAAGCAAAATAAGGATTATACATGTATATCCACATTGGGACAAGGTCCATCTTCGCATTATGGACCTGATCCTGCACCAGTGAAGTCAGTGGGAGTTTGTCATTGATTTCAATTATAGCAGGATCAAGGCCCATATGTACACACCATACCTAGCACAATCCTTAAAAGGATCCTACCATTACAAATAATAATAACATAACAATATCATAATGCATATAAGTCTTATATACCTGTATCATCACTGTTAAATATATATGCTAACTTTAGGCTTGATTGAAATATTTCACAATGAATTACCTAATGTTTTTGAGCATTGTTGAAAATGAAGTACAAGCTCATAAACAGAGCTCAGTGATGAACTGCAGTGTGTCAAATTGAAGGAGGTGTCTTGGTTATGCTGTTGGCTTGAACTGGTTGGAAAACTTGCATCAAATCGAGGGAGAAATGACAAATTATTATATTTTGGAATCTTTTTTTGTTCTTCTGCTTTCTGACCTGCTTTACTGCTGGAGCAAAGATGATGAATTGAGCTAAAGTTCTGAAAGGTCACTGATGCAGTAAAATATAATTAACCAAGCCCTAGATGACATTTTTAAATGTTGTGTGTTTGGTCGAATGATAGAGGCTGTCAAACAAATCATTTTCACAGGGTTATCTCTGTTACTAACAACAGAAAAATACCAAAACAGTATGTTTGCTTACTGTGGACTTGTGGTGAATAATAAACACAGTCTTTCCCCCCTGATCTGGTTCTTTTTTTCTTGGGTGGCGGGGGAGTGCGGTGTGGAAAGGCAGCACCTAAGTCCTCTGTGTGTTCCATCTAATTAAAAAGATTTTTTTCAATATAGAATTTCTGTTTCTATCCTCCTCCCCCGCCCCCTTTCTATTTTCTTCATCTTACACTTTTTGGTTTTCTTCATCTTACACTTTTTGGTAGCAAGTAGATAAGGCAAAAAATCTATTATGTTAGTTTGGTTTTAGAGCTTTGTCCAGCCTAGTTTTAAATCCTCTAATGGGATGGAGCATCTGCCACTCTTAGTCTGTTCCTCAGTTTTGCAGATCTACAGTTTTGGGACACTTCTCCTGATACTTAGTCTTTTATTGTCTCTTCTTAAATTCAATTAATTGCTTTCGAGTTTATACTACCTCATACTAAATATTTCTCTCCATCTTTGGTACCAGATTAGGGCCAGATTTTACAGGTACACAAAAAGACTCATAATTCTTCTTCCTCCTCCCTTTGCACCCATAAATAAAGGAGAGAGCCATAGTTGCAGTTTCTACACTGAATGGCTTGGAGGTACTGTTCCCCCTATGCAGTCCTGAGGTTCAGGCAGTGGTGGGGAGACAGAGAAGAAAGGAGAACCATCGTAAAGGATGATGCATTGTATGCAGTCTGCCTGTGCACCACAGTGCTCAGGAAGGGATTGTACCTTCCTGACATAGTCCTTTCCTGAGTTGCCTGTTGGGGGACCCCAAATTGAAAGCCATATATAAATAGCACAGTTTAGCACAGCCATGAATAACCAGACTCCCTATATTGGGACTGATTCTGCTCCCATTGATACCAGAAGATCCCAGCCAAAACTCTATTTAAGGATCCTCCAGCAGTCAGGCACCCAACTCCCATTAAAAGTCACCTAACTCTTTTAGGTCTTTGAAAATCCCAGGCTTAACCTTTGAGTTTCATGGTGCCTGCTTCCTTGTTTTAACCTATCCTCATCTGTATTTGCCAGCCCCTGAATAATATTTTGTCACTCTTTTCTGCACTCCCTCCAGTTTGTCAAAAAAAAAAATCTGTCTGGTAATGATATGCCTAGAAATGAAAGAAAGCAATATTTTTGGACATCATCAGGCCAGAATCATCAGAGAAGGGATTACTATCTTCCTGCTGGGTGGTACAATATCTCTGTCTGGACAGCCCCAAATTCCACTGGCAGTTTTTAGCTGCCATAACCTATTTCAAGTTTACATCTAATGTGCTGCCCACTATCACATCTAGATGTCATTAGTACTTGAAGTGGTAAAGTTAATTTTCGTACCTTTGAACAGTAATTGCTGAGGCACATGGATATTTGGTCAGTGATCCTCCATTTAAGAGGATTAATTTTGAAAGCAAAATTAGTAAGATTTTTTAATGCATTCTGTACCAATCTTGGTTTTTATGTATTTTTATCATTTAGTTACTCATTACTGAATTCTTCTGTTCCAGGCTTAAGTGGGTTTTAACTACAGTAGCATTTGCATTCCCAGGGTACTGTAGTGAACACACTGTTTTTTGGCTACATCATGTTTTCTTTTGGAGTGCTATTTCTGAATTGCGTCGGACAAATGGATCTGGAATAATGCACATAATTATTATGCTACTGTTTTTACAGCTGGGTAAAGTGAGGCATAGAAGAGGGTAAAAAACTTTTGCAAAGGCACATCACAAGTGACACAGCCAGGAATAGAATTCAGGAATTCTGCTAGACCGTGCTTTAAGCATGTTTGTTTTGACGAGCAGTATTTCCACAGAATACATATTGGAATGAATGTGGAATTTGCTTAGGCTTTGCAGCTAGGATTAACCAAATACCAACAAATCAAGAAATTTGTGTTCTGATGCTTGCCTCTAGTCATATTTATGCACTGGACTCTTTCCGAACAAAAAAGGCTCACTGCCCTTGTCACACTACCTCGCAAGCGCAGCATGTTGTCACATTATTTTAAAGACTATGTCATGACCTCTCTGTCCTGCAGGCTTGAGGCATTTGAGTTGCTGCTGAATCTGTTCAGTCATGGGAAGCTCACGTTCCCATCACTAATGGTCAAGTTTAGATTTTGAGAAGAGTGCACTAACTGCCCATTAGAAAATCACAGACAAGTCAAGTCACTCAAAGAAGATACCAGACATCCCCCAGGGAGGTGATACTGGTTGAAATGAGGTTAATACAGGTGGGAAAACAATTGCCAAGGAAAGGCTCTCTTGCCCTTTCACACATTCTGAATCATTATAAAACCATTGTACAGAACATGTCAAAAGGTCTAAGAGTATAAAAGAGTCCAAAAGATATTTTATCTTACTCAGAACTAGGAAGAAATGAAAAAAAAAAAGGAAATACTATATATTTTAATAAGTGCTGCTTTTCTCTCATCTCATTTTTATTTGCATGTTTATCAAATTATCAATACAAGTAGAAATTTATCATTTGGAGATGACCTAGACACTGAATTGCTATCACACTTTCTTCCTACAAGATAAAAGACTTGAAATTAAACAGAGATAAAGATAAGTGTGACTGCCCCCTTTAGTCCTGCATTATGCCCTCCATCTGGATGTGTAAGTCTATGATGTGGCATGGGTCTTCCATTTCACTGTATTGCTGCATATGTCTGTCTCAAAGAAAATACTTATTTGTATTTTTAAAACGGAAAGATGGAAGTGCATATTTTAAATACATAACATTAAAAATGTAGAAGTATATTCATGATGGTGGTTGGATTTATATTTAGCTCTAAAGTACTGATTGTCTGTGGTGCAGTTAAAAGTATCAGTCCTTTGTTTTCCTAAAAGAGGGAGTAGTTCATAAACATGGTCCTTGCTTTTCAATTTTTTTTTTCCAAATTGAGAAAACTGGAATTCTTGAAAACAGTTTGGGTGACTGTATGGCCTTTTCCTCATAATCACACCATTCTTTTAGATAATGTATGAGACACAGAAATTGAGAATGAGTTGTAGCTGGTGGCAGGAGCCATTGAAATAAAAATGTGTGAGAGATAAATAGGTGTCCATTTGTGGAAAGTAAATGATGACTATAGTTTCTGACCTGGAAGATTTGATGACATTGTCAAAATCTGTCTGAGAGACTATCCAGGTACACTTAGACCAGTGTAAACTTAGCACATAGGTTGGAATAATTAATTATTTAACTATACCATGAAATGTATAAAATTAATATTGCTATTTTCTTCTGGAATTTCTAGAAAATCCTTCTTGTAATGAAAGAGTGCATGGAAGTCCTGCTTTTGTCCTTAGTTACTTCTAACTATAGCTCTATCTGAAACCTATCATGGAGTCTTTCGTGATTTTCTATTTTTTGTTGTTGCATTTTTTCATTAAAAATAAAAGCTGTACATTGCTAGCTCCATAGCCTTCCATATGCACTGTTGATAGGCAATCAGCCCTTTCTTTTGTATCTGCACAGCTAAAAGGTGAACAACAAAGTAAATAGAGAAATATGTTTTTTAAAACCCCATAGAAAAACAAATGAAGTGACACCTTCATAGAACTGGGGGAATGCAGTGGTGAATCAGACCCTGTATATAGAAATAAGGTTCAGATCATCAGCTCGTATAGCTCAGTTGACTTTGGTGCTGACTGATCATTTTCATGGTTCAAACAGGGAAGCTTAGTTCTATTTATTATTTATTGTTTAGGGCCTGATTTGCAAAATTATTTCCCATGTACATACTTGACTGGATGTTTGCATGTGAAGTCACCTGAACAACATGTGTGTCCATGGTAATTGTTCAGTGAAGTTGGTAATGCTGAATTTGTGATATTACAAATAATAAGTAAAAGAAAAAAATATTTGTAATTACCACAGCCACTAGGAACCCTAGTCATAGACAAGGACCCCATTATGGATGTTGTACAAAGACAGAACTAAAAGACAGTTTGACCCAAGCAGCCTATAATCTATGTAGAAAACAAGAGACAACAGATGGATACAGACAGACAGACTGGGGCAGTGTAAGGAGTTAGCATATTAGGTTGTAGTCTCAGCACATCAGCAGCCTAGTCATTGTAAAGCTTTTTGTAGTCATTGTGGCAAAGGTGAGTTCTGAAGGCAGATAGAAAGGTAGCTTTGCAGATATTTATGGGGAGTGCCTTCCATGTGTAAGGGATGGGGGGTTGGAATAAGCATGAAGGTGCTTGTTTGACCACTTAAAAAGTGGGAAGTGGAGACTGGCATTAAGGGCTTATCAGAGGCAAGAGTTTACAACTCAGTAGCAAATGAGAAACAACAGGGAGGTGAGGACTGACCCATGGAGGGCCTTGAAAGCAAATACAAGAACTTTATATTTGAAGTGGTAGAGAAGGGGTAACCAGTGGAGGGATACAAAGAGAGGGGTGAGGAGAATGTCCTTTACAGCATCATTCTGAATGGATGTGAGTGAGGGAAGACTGCATTTTTCACATCCAGAGAGAAGGATGTTGCAGGAATCTAGACACAAGATGATGAGAGCTTGGAGGAGAGATTTAGCTATGTGGATGGAGAGGAAAGGCTGTGTCTCAGAGATCGTATGCAGAAAGAATGTGCAAGATTTAGACCATCGATACTCAGACTGAGGCTCACGAGCTGCCAGTGTCTCATACGGCTTTTTTGCAGTACATGATATTAAAACACTGTGTGATTTAATTATTAACCAATCAGGATGCTTTTACTGGGTTATCAACCAATGTGGCTCTTTTGGGTAATTTTGATCACTAATTTGGCCCCTGAACCACTGATGTCTGAATATCACTGATTTAGACATAGCCTGGATGTAAGGACTACAGAGACTACAGAGTGGTAGATACGCTGGAGGGCAGGGATAGGATACAGAGGGACCTAGACAAATTGGAGGATTGGGCCAAAAGAAATCTGATGAGGTTCAATAAGGATAAGTGCAGGGTCCTGCACTTAGGACGGAAGAACCCAATGCACAGCTACAGACTGGGGACCGAATGGCTAGGCAGCAGTTCTGCGGAAAAGGACCTAGGGGTGACAGTGGACGAGAAGCTGGCTATGAGTCAGCAGTGTGCCCTTGTTGCCAAGAAGGCCAATGGCATTTTGGGATGTATAAGTAGGGGTATAGCGAGCAGATCGAGGGACGTGATCGTCCCCCTCTATTCGACATTGGTGAGGTCTCATCTGGAGTACTGTGTCCAGCTTTGGGCCCCACACTACAAGAAGGATGTGGATAACTTGGAAAGAGTCCAGCGAAGGGCAACAAAAATGATTAGGGGTCTGGAACACATGACTTATGAGGAGAGGCTGAGGGAACTGGTATTGTTTAGTCTGCGGAAGAGAAGAATGAGGTGGGATTTGATAGCTGCTTTCAACTACCTGAGAGGTGGTTCCAGAGAGGATGGTTCTAGACTGTTCTCAGTGGTGGAAGAGGACAGGACAAGGAGTAATGGTCTCAAGTTGCAGTGGGGAAGGTTTAGGTTGGATATTAGGAAAAACTTTTTCACTAGGAGGGTGGTGAAACACTGGAATGCGTTGCCTAGGGAGGTGGTGGAATCTCCTTCCTTAGAAGTTTTTAAGGTCAGGCTTGACAAAGCCCTGGCTGGGATGATTTAATTGGGGATGGGTCCTGCTTTTGAGCAGGGGGTTGGACTAGATGACCTCCTAAGGTCCCTTCCAACCCTGATATTCTATGATTCTATGACTTCCGAGTTGACGATAAGACCCTGGTTATGGGCCAGAGTGGAAAGCAAGATGGTGGTGTTGTCTATAGTGATTGAGAAAGGAAGTAATTGGGAGGACTTGGTGGAGAGCTCCATTTTAGCCATGTTGAGCTTGAGCTGACTGCTAGACATCCACAAGGAGAAATCAGAGAGACAGGCTGGGATTTTATGTTCAACAGAAGAAGACAGTTCTGGAGCAGAGAAGCAGATCTGTGAATCATCTCCATAAAGATGGAACTTAAATTTGTATTTGTGGATGAGATTATCCAGAGTCAAGGTGTAGAAGAAGAAAAGAAGGAGACAAAGGCCCTGAGGCACCCCACAGAAAGTTGGAGTATGCATGTGAAGGATCCTCTGATGGAGCATTTAGAGAGTTAGGGGGAGAACCAGGAGAGGACAGAATCACAGAAGCCAAGGGAGGACAATATTTCAAGAATAGCATGTTTGATGATGAAAGGTGACTGATAGATCAAGAGGATGAGCATGGACTATTGCTTTGCTGGGAAACTGGTGTGTGTTGTTGCTCCCAGCTAGAGAGAGACAAGTAAGCAGCTGGGCTGCACCAGAGGCAAAATCTAGGCAGGGGAGCAACCCAGGAGTGAAGCAGATCACTGCTGCTTTCACAGCTACCCCTCAGGAAGCTAGGATGCACTGCTGCTCCCGCTTGGAAGGGAAGGGTAAGTAACTGAGCTGCACCACTAGAATGCTCTGTGTGAGGGGAATTTTGTGACAATACCTTACAAATTCACAAGCAGAAACCTTGGATTTCTCTGCTTAATCCCAAGAATTACCATACAAAAGGTACTGCAGGTAGCTGTAGCTTGAATTTATTGAAATTATTTATCAAGCCCTAGAAATTAAAGGAATTACTTTGTTTTTTAGTTTTGATAACTAATTTGAAGTTGCTATAGGAATAATTTCCTGCAGGGTTTTTTTCTGTCCTAATTTTGAACTGAGTTCTGTTGAAGAGGTAGCAAAATGCATACAAATACTTATTTTGAGAATTATTATTATTATTTTATTTTGCCAGTTTCAGATAACAGCCCTCCCACTAACCTCTGAATACTCTGGTCTAGGAACTGCTATATAATCATATATGATTTACTTCCTTCTGTGCTTCTCTTCACTACAATTTCATCTGACTGCTCTGATCATCTTTAAGCAACCAGCATTTTACACTATACTGGCACAGAATAAAACTTAACCCCACTCTGTGTTGACATGGACTTAAATATATTCAAATGATGCTCCGAGAAACTGTTTTAGCAAGCTCTAGTGCAGATAAAAATGAATAAATCAAACAAACAGACAAAAACTTGGAAAAGTGAAGGAAGAAATAACAATCTGATATTTTAAAGAATAGTTAATCTTATTCTCTATTGATCAAAATGTAACAAGTGATTAGAGTAATAATTACCAGGTTTCAATATTTACAGAAGAAAACAGCCTACACTATATATAGTTACTGTGTTAATACTGGTATGCTGTGTTTTCTGATACTGATAAAATTTTGGGGGGTAAAAGTTGGGGCAATTGAATCAGAATTTCATGCAATTTAGGCTTAATCAATTTTTGCGTTTATTTAATACAATTTCAGATAGAATGTTAGAGATGTTACTGTTTATAATGTAGTTCAGTGGTTCTCAAGTTTTATTGCACCACGACTCTCCTCTAACAACAAAAATTACTTCACGACCCCAGGAGGGGGGACCGAAACTGAACCCGCCCAAGCCCCACCCCCTGGGTGTGTGTGTGTGTGTGTGTAAAGCTTCAACCCCATGCAGGGGGCCTGCAACCTGAGTCCTGCCACCCAGGGCTGAAGCCCTCAGTCTTTGGCTTCGGCCCTGGGTAGTGGGGCCTGAGCTTCAGCCTGGGCCCCAGCAAGTCTAAGACAGCCCTAGCAACTCCATTCAAAGGGGGTCGCAACCCACTTTGAGGTCCCAACACACAGTTTGAGAACCGCTGTCTTAGACTAATTTTTAAATCTATAATTAGAGTGAAGTAAATGTAACAATAGCCAGCCATACTTCTTTCCTGCCCACAGCTATCCCCATATTTTTTCTTCAAATGATCATCATTGTCGTCCATACAACAAATAGTAATAAACAAATTATTTCAGTTTAAGAAGAAGAAACTTTCCCCGGTTCACCCACCTTGGCATTCAGTGATGGGATGAAAGGGACCCACTGCCATTGCTGCTCTTTGGGCGAGGGTGTTGTTTTTGTGTGTGTGTTTGTTTGTTTTCTTCTGTTTGTCTGTAATGCCTTGCCTGGCTCTGGTCCATATCTGTGGCTCAAAGTACCTACCCCAAAGCAAATAATTAAGAAGAGTAATAAGAAATAATGACAAGAACATATTCTTTTTTTTCCCTTAAATTGTATGTATGCAGGCAGACATATTAAACAGTCAACCCCATGCTTATAGACATTCCTCCGATTGATTTGTCCTATGGTAAAATATCTAAAGTCATTTTATCCCAGATAAAAAGAAAGCCTTTTACCCTCAGGTGCAGTTCTGCATTGAATAAGATAAATACAGCTTGCAATTCTCACTCATTTTATTCAGATCTTCTGGCTTCTTTAAAAGTGTAAATGTATACATTTATTACATGCATATAATATAATTAGCATACATGTTTTCCTGTGTATGTTGCAGGGTGATCATTTTATACTCTTTTTGAAAAATATTCTGCAGTTTAAATAATATAAAAACGAAAGATGCTATATTCGATGAAGCAAATAGTTTAATTACTAGCAGATCAGGCTTCCAAATCAGCATTTCTTATAACAGTGAAATCCAGTAAGATCAGATGTTGAAAAGTGTGGGATTTACCCCCCTTCATTGAAAACAATATAATAAAACTATCCTGAACATATTTTAAGTAGGCTTCTTCTTCAAAAGGTTCTTAATATTTAAGTACAGCATAACAAGTCATTAATAAACAATCATTTGTGGGGGGTGGGGTTAAACTTAGGTAGAGTTGCATGTGACAGTCATGTAGTACAAAAAAAGAATTCTGCTTCTATTGCAGTTTTAGTAAGGTAATAGAGCTAATGCTTAACAACTACAGCATGCAAGATATATAGTGGGTTTACTGTGTCAATTCGTTGTCTTATAATTGCTTTTATGTGGTGTTTATGTGTAACACTGTGGTCGCTATGTGTAACTTGTCCAACTTTTTGCCCATTCCATAGGGGATGTGGATCTGTTATAGCCGTAGCTTCAGGGCCTGGTTCTTTAGCTCTAGTTGTAGAAGTTCATGCTTTCTGCTCTGGAGTTCCCCTATTCAATATCCAGTGTGTTGACCAAGATAGTAGCTATCACACACATGTGTATGTATACAATTGGACTCTAAACTCTAAGCTTTTTGCATAGCAGAAACATGCATTCTATACTTACTCCTACCATCTACTCGAAAGGAAAAACAAAACAGAAGGGGGGTGGGGAAACCTTCTGTTTATGGTTTCAGAACATCCAGAACCAGCTTTAGATGCTTTGCTGCCATAGGCGAGGAATCCTTTGGTGCTCCTGCCTCCAGGTCTGAGAAGAAAATTGATATATAGTTATTTACTAGGCCAGCTATGCAAATGGTATACATTGATTTCAGTATCTCTACGTTGATTTGCAGCAGCTGAGGATCTTGCCCCATTATTTTTAAAGTTGTCTGTTAGTTCTATTTCTTTCCATGGCATTGTTTCCCTTCCTCTTGTTCATTATGCCCCCTGACTTACTTTTCTTGTTTTATTTTGTCTTTCTCTCTGCCCCTCATTCTGTCTCTGTCCCCACCCCAACTCTGATTTCCTGTCTGTCCATTTGTTACCACCCAAGTCTTTTTCACTTTTCCATTCTTCAATATCCCCATTGTTACTATTTCTCCCCAGTTGCCAGTACCCCTTCTTGTTCTTGTAACTATGCCAGTGACCTTCCCAGTGCAGGGCCTAGGCAAGAGGAGCTGCTGCTGCTCTCTGAATGTAGCATCAAGCTGCAGTAGACTATGGATGATAGCTCTGCTGCCTGCTGCATGGGCTGTGAAATTAATAGGCTAAGAGAGAGTGAGGGAGCAATAGCAGGTATCCACAGGTGCTGCTGTTGCACACTGTTACAACAAAGAGAAAGCCACGGAGCAGCAGAACAGGGAGGGAGAGAGTATACAGGTACGGGAATTTCTGGTTAGACTCTTGCTTAGGGCTGTTATTGATTCTTCTTTCTAAAAATGTTTAGAAAAGGCATGTTTAGATTGCAAGCCTTTTGGCAACAACTGTGTCTTGAACATATCTTGTACCGGGTGTTCAGCTACTTCTCAGATTTTTGAACTGTAAATTGTTTATGGTTCCCTCTTAATCTGGTGGGTTCCCCCCTACCCTTCATTAAAGATGGATATTCTAAAGAAAGGATGAGATTCCTTTCAGAATTCTTCCTTTATGCAAAGGCAGTTACACTGATAGCTCTTTAATTGTTGCTGATTTACAATCAATGTTAATAGCTACACAGCTCTCTAACACTGGAAGGGAACATCTTCTGAAAAAAAAACCCCTCAAATATGTTGTATGAGTTTCTTTCATCTCAGCAATTGTTTGCATATATATTTGGACACTACCTTTTCATTAAAGATAAATACAATTGTTATATACTATGCAGGTGTGCCCTGTTTCTTTGTATTTCTTTCTTTCTTTCTTTCATATCTTGAGGTAACTAGTGATCATCACTTATAAAGATGAAGGGCAACAAATGATGATCAAGATTATGAAATGGCTTCCATATGAGGAGAGATTAATAAAAGATTAGGGCTGTTCATCTTAGAAAAGAAATGATTAAGGGTGATGTGATAGAGGTTTGTTAAATCATGAATTGTGTGTAAAAGGTGAATAGAGAAGTGTTATATACCTTTTCCCACAATACAAAAACAAGGGGTCACCAGATAAAATCAATAGGCAACAAGTTCAAAACAAACAATAACAAAGTTTTTCTTCACACAAAACAGAGTTAAATCTGTGGAACTTATTGCCAGAGGATGTTGTGAAGGACAAAAGTATAACTGGGCCAAAAAAGAATTAGATAAGTTCATGGAGGATAGGTTCATTAATGGCTATTTGCCAAGATGGTCAGGGACACAACCCCATGCTCTGGTTGTCCCTAAACCTCTGACTACCAGAAGCTGAGACTGGACAACAGGGGATGGATCACTTGATAATTGCCCTGTTCTGTACACTTCCCATGAAACTCTGGTACTGGCCACTGTTGCAGACAGGATACTGGGCTAGATGGACCATTGGTCTGACCCAGTATGGCAGTTCTTATGCTCTTATGATCCAGCACCTGGTTCTGATCCATCAGTGCAACTCAAGAGTAACTCCAATGGAGCTAATGGAGTTGCACTAGCAGAAAAGCCAGTGTGAGAGCCGAATCATGCATCTAGGTTCTCAGCTTTCTTCTGTATAGTGCTGCTTATGTTTCAGAGAAATGGGATATACATAATAGTTTAAAAACCTTTATATTACATTTTAAAAAACAATATGTTGACCTACTGCAACTCAGATCATATACTGCCTGAACTCTGCTGCATACTTTCTGTATGTCAGCTGTTCTTTTAATATGTCTGTGGAAGATAAATTTGTTTTGTCAACAATTTTGTTTATCCTTATAAATAAAAATTACAGGTATACCTTATTTCTTTATATTCCTTTGTTTCATCCTTGAGGTAATAATAAGTAATCACATTTAATCACCATAACATGGACAAAAGAAGGAGATTATCTAGTGCAGCAAAATGTTTAGTAAATATGCTTTATTTGAGTGGAAGTGCGAAGGGATGCACATTTTCCCGTTTGTCTAGGCTAGCAAATGTTGATGAAACAGTCAAGGCATGTTTGGATTTGATGGGGGCTGAGAATCTGTGACAGGGACAAGAGACTGGAAATTGGGAAAGCTGGATTTATTTCTCAGTCCTGCCACTGATTTGCTCTGTAACTTTGGGCAAGCCTCTTTACCTCCATCTTCAAAAGGGATTTACTGTAATATTCCTCTCATAGAAGTGACTAAAATTCATGAAACACATGGAAACCCTGGTATGAAAGACACTGTATAAGTGTAAAAATATTGCAGTTTTGATCAATGTTAATAAATGTATTAATTTAAATTCTCTGCTTCCTCTTGGCTATAGGCTAATTGATCTAGCTGGATTCTATTGGAAGGAATCATTGTGCCAATGAAGCAGAGTGACTGCTGACCACATTCTCCTTCTCGGCCTGCTGGGAAGTACCACCAGGATTAAACCAGCATTGGAGCCTGGGGATGGGCCTTAGGGACGAGGACTCCCTTGGTTGTCCTGACGTTGGAATCTGTCTATGGTCAATCATCTGAGGCACCAACCACACTCATCCTTAGGTTTTTCACTACCTGAAAATATTACGTGTTGCCTTTCACTTCATCTCCCTTTGTCTCCCTGGCTGCGGAAGACAGAGCCCTGCTGATGTTGATATAAACAATGTCAAGGCCAATGGGACTCCTATGGCTGCCTTTGATCTTCACCCCAGTCTGTGTCATGTTGAATTCTAACTTCCTTTTGTGGATAACTGCACTAGCTATAAGATTTACCCTCATTGATGGCCAAGCACAATACCCTGTTGTTACCACAAATTATGGCAAAATACGTGGCCTAAGAACACCTTTGCCCAATGAGATCCTCGGCCCGGTGGAGCAGTACCTGGGAGTTCCTTATGCCTCCCCTCCAACTGGGGAGAGGCGATTCCAGCCCCCAGAACCTCCCTCCTCATGGACTGGTGTTCGGAATGCCACACAGTTTGCTGCCGTCTGCCCTCAGTACCTGGATGAGAGGTCACTGCTCAACGACATGCTGCCGGTCTGGTTTACTGCCAATTTGGATACCGTTGTGACATACGTGCAAGATCAAAATGAAGATTGCCTTTATTTGAATATCTATGTGCCCACTGAGGATGGTAAGTATTTTATTCAATCACAAACCAACCCGCCCGCTATTTGTGCAAATGATGAGTAGCTTCGATACTGGCTTTATACTTCATTCTACTTCCTCTATGTTATCTATTTAACTGAACTGTTTCTCTTTATATTCATTAGATGCAAATGTTATATCAATTAAGCATGCTTGCATGAATTCATTTTTATAGAGCTTTGTGTCACCAAATTGCAGTTTTATTTGCAGGCATTGGCCAGTGTACAAATGGGTCACAATCCCAAAGGTTATGGCAAACAAATAAAACAATCCTCTAGAAACAATATAATTTTAGCACACAACTGAAGTATACAAATACTACTACAATTTTTTTTTTAAGGAAAACAATTTGTTTATAGAAATTTCCCTTTCTCTTTTGTTTATTATAATACTTTCTGAAATTACATTTAAATTTGTTTGATTTTAATCAGCAAAGGATTGCTCAAGTTCTGCAACTTGAAGATTCTGTGACTATTTAGCACTTTTTAGTCAAGTTTTATATCATTCATTCACTAAATATAAAATGGAGCAATCGCTGGATATATTATGCAAGAACATCCTATGAAAATGCCCTTTTTTACCCTCATCTACTCTTCAGCAAAAAACTCTGAGATTATTACTCTACACCAGTCATCAGTATAACAAATGTTTGCTTTGGTAACACAAATTTGTGAACCTCCTTATTCTCGCTGCTTTTGTGAGGTGCACAGAATGTTTCTTGAGATGTGTTGAGTGACAGCAAGTCCCATTGAAGACAAGGCTTCTTTTGACCAAACACCAACTCACTAATGTTTGTTCAGTATTACAGGATAAGGAATAATTGCAAGGGAACGATAATAATATTCTGCTGAAGCCAATTGTTTCATCCACTGCAGTTACTTACTGATGGATAACTGTACAGATTTCCCCAGATATGCAAATCCATTTCTCTATTTGTGGGGGGGTTTGATTTGCATAATCATGGTATTGTTTTTTCTCAGTAAGCGTACTCTGAACATGCAAATCTTGGTACTCTGGCTACCATAATCCCTCTGCTCTGATTGGCTTCTGTACTTAGAATTTTCCAAACTGTTTGCCAGCAATAAACATACTGACTTACTTTCCCACTCCCTTCAGCTGAAGCAGAATACTAAAAAAATGCATAAGATACTGGGGGGGGGGGGGGGGGGGGTTGGACTAGTGAAAGGAAAAAAAACAGTTGCGTTACTGAAAGGGAAAATGTCTTAAAAGAAAAGGCATGTGTCTGCAGGGAGCTGAACATTTCTTCTTATTTCCCTCCTTCCTCCAAACCCCTCTCCTTATTCCTAGATGTCCAGATGCGTCTTGGTCTTCAGAATTCAGAGTAGCAGCCTTGTTAGTCTGAATTCTCAAAAAGAAAAGGAGTACTTGTGGTACCTTAGAGACTAACAAATTTATTTGAGCATAAGCTTTTGTGAGCTATAGCTCACCTCATCAGATGCATTCAGTGGAAAATACAGTGGGGAGATTTATATACATAGAGAACATGAAACAATGGGTGTTACCATACACACTGTAACCAGAGTGATCACTTAAGGTGAGCTATTACCAGCAGGAGAGTGCGGGGGTGGGGGGAAACTTCTGTAGTGATAATCAAGGTGGGCCATTTCCAGCAGTTGACTAGAACGTCTTCAGAGTAACTCTCATGTGTTTGTTTATTTTGTGGGTTTTATCCTGCAGCTTTTAATTAGTCAATAGGACAACTCTGTAAGTCAGGGCTGTAAGACAAGGTCTTATTTATTCATACTGGAAGAACCCCCCAGTGCTTCTGTCCCAATCTCATTTTAAAGCACAATGTAGGCAAATATGTTGTTGCAGTTATTCTGGAGAGAGGAATTTTGCTCATGTGAAGGAACCAGGAGGAAACATTGGAAGTGTGAAAACAAAGGTCAACAATGGTATTGCTTTTTTGGTTAAGCCTGTTTACCTTTCAGCAGTCTGGCACATCATATTATTGAATTCTTCTCTTTTAAAATTTGAATATTTAATTCAAATGTCTATATAATAAATAGTAATAAAATCGAGCATGTCCACTATATCCTAATCAAACCCTAGACTAATAAACTACTCAGCCTCTGATCTTGCAAGGTTTTAAACCAAGTATATTGTTGTTACCTCATAAAGTGGAAGAACCCCCAAATGTCATTGTGTAGCAGTTTATTAATGGTTAGTTTTATGCCCATTTAATTCTGTGGGGAAAAATGGCATTTTTATACAAAGATTAGGACTAGACTCCAGTGCTAAGAAGGATGGCTATTAGGAGTCCAAACCTTCCCTCTCACCAAAAAATGCCACCATATGGGGACAGTGAGTAGGCAGCGTCCAATACACCTTTGTTGTTCTCTGTTGAGTTGTATGTGAACTTATTCATGTGCATCATGACAGGTATTTTCAGTAAGCTTGTGAGGAGAGTCAGATATTCTAAAAAAAATGTGTACCATTTATCTTAATTATCACTAGTTAAATCTAACTCAATGTTTTTCACTTAGTAAATATGCAACTGTCTGCTCATAAATATGATTAAAGTGAACTGACCTATCTTCTAAGCTAACCTGTCGCCAAATCATACTAAAGGTAAATTGCTTTATGTTGTAGTCCATAGAATATGATTAAACACATTACACTTCATTATATGAATCTTAGCCGACAGAAAAAAGCTATATTGTTATGGAGACAGACCATGAAATTAGTTTTTGAAGTAGAGGTCTGAAAATGAATGACTGAGTTAAATTCACATTTTCAATCCTTTCTCAAGTACAGATTTCTTTACAAGTTCCCTGAGACTTTTTGTGTATGTGAGAAAAGATGGACAGACTCATCTAAACTCAATTAATGCTCTGAGACTGAAACATATCTGAATAATTTTGTGTCTCTCTTTTTGACAATTTCAGTGAAAAGAAACTGCTGTGCTTCTGTAATGCATCAACTGTGATCCCGTGTGATGTTGCATCTCCTTCAAACCCAATACTAGTTGCTAATCAAAATGCAGCACAGTTTTGCAACTTGGCTATATTGCGTGTGCTGTCATTTACTTCTTGTGTAGATTGATTCAGTAAACGCAGAAATCTCTACTCTGATTATGCATTTGGAATGAAGAATTGCAAAGCTTACGAGGCTTGGCTGTGGTTTGCTCTCATTAATGTAAATTTACATTAATGTAAATTAGGACTGACCCCACTGAATTCAGTGTAATTACACCAATGTAAAATGAATGTGAGTAAGACCAGAATCAGGCCCATGAACTGGGCAGATATTATTATTCATTAATAATAAATTAATTTGAATAACTTTTGCTGAAATGTTTAAGAGATTCAATAAATCAAAATGTATAAAATCTATAGAAGTTAAAATGTAGGTAGGTAAATAATTTAAAAAGCTCAATTACAATGTATTGGTTTTTAACTACAGCATTGAATTTAAATCTTGCCAGAGAGAATGAATTTACAATTTATTACTAATCACAGGATACTATATTTTTAATGTTTCTGAAAATAGCAGGCAGAATAGCAATGGAAAATCCTCTCTAAATTGAAATTGTCTTTCTAGAAACATTCCAAACAGTTTAATTCGTAAAGATTAATTTTTATTCCCCTTCTCCCACAACCAAAAATAATACACTTTTTCCTTAGGAGAAGAGTAACCTGTAGGAATCAAATCAAAGAGAAATATCTAGCAGACTAGTTCTGAAATCTGTCCATGCAGACATTTTCTGTGTGTGCGGAGGCCCTTTAATGTGTACTGACTCATTCATAACAATAATGCCTCAATTAGAGACTGCAAGAGTTGGGGAAATTCTCTTGGATTTTGTTGCCCATCATTTGAAGAAAAGAAGAGAGGAAGAGTATCATTACAGTTCTGTATCTTCATGATGGATCTGAATACTAACAGTGTGGTGATTTTAACAATATTGATGGATGCTAGTTGTAAACATAGATGTCAGTAGTAAAATGCTTTTCTTTCTAATAGTGGTTTGAATGCCAGATCTACTTATGCTATTTAAAATGATTCAATTCAAAATACAGCTGTATATTTTGCATTAAAAGTTAGCTTTTATCTCAAATTGCTACCTAGGCAGCAGCTGTAGGTATCTCACTTCAGCTTCTGAATACACAAAAATACATGTATAATATAAACACAGACATATTTGGCTCTTTTCTGCTAGAACCTGTAATTTTCTGCAAGAAGACATGAATGACAGTTTTGAGGAGGTCAACTAGGGAAATGATATTGAGGACAGTCTTTTTATTATAACTTCAGTCTGAATATGGGTTTAGCTACAGTGGGAGTGCTAGATTGTAGAGGACACAGACTGTTAATCGGCTGTGCTTAATCCCTAGCCTTTATCATTTGAATCTGTGCATGCTGTAAAGGGGATTGCAGCCTGCTATCATAATTACTGAAACAAACAAAACAAAACCTACCAACAAGTTTGGTTTCTTGCAAGTGAACCATAAAAACTGCATTATATCAAGGCCAGATTAAAACATTATTTAAGCAACATCAACAAATCCTTCATTCTGGTTTAATACTGCTTTCTTCAGACCAAAAAAAGGCGGGGGGAGTCACATTTTTATTCTGTGTAGGTCAAAAGTACCAGCATACACTCAAAATTATGTGTTGTATGGTGAACAAAGTGAGTTTTCAAAATGTGTTAAACTACTAAACAGCTAAATGTTTGTCAGGGATTAATTTTAAAAGTACTTAACATCTTTGGGGTGTGAAAATCATCTAATCAAAAAGTGTAAGGCTGGAAGGGGCCTCAAGAAGTCATCAAGTCCAGCCACCTGCATTGAGGCAGGACTAAGTAAACCTAAGCTATCCCTGACAGATAGATGTGTAACCTGTTCTTAAAAACCTCTGATGATCAGGATTCCACAGCACCCCCTTGAAAGGTTCATTCACTATTGGAGCACCCCCTCCTGGCTGTGTTGGGGGATCAGCTCCGCTCAGTCATGTCATGGCCCCTCTTGCCCTCCAGGAGTTGCAGTTTCCTCTTCATGGCTTGGCTTTGCGGCCACATCACTACACTGTGTTCCCCTTCTGAGGTAACAATGTCTTGCTGGACTCACTGTGAGGATACCATTCCAGGCAGTCTTCTGATTCCAAACTGTTCCACTTTCCCAGTGCCTGATAGAAGGGCTTGGGCCCACCTGCTACTTTGGGTCCCAGCCCAGGGATCCTACAATCAGCAGCCAAGGTTTGCACTGTCTCAACTCTTACTGCTCTTTTCCTGGGCTTTTTCCTACTCCACATTCTGCAGGCTTCCTTCACCACCACACCGCTGGGTAAACCCTTCCCTCCGGGTCAGCATTCCAGGACTTTTGCTCCCCCCTGGGTTTCTACCTTCTCACCTCACTAAGACCAGAGAGTGACTATAGACCTCCACACTGCAGCACCTTCTGCTCTCACTTCCTGGGTTTGTACAAACCCTCGTCTAGTCCTGCCCACATGGGCTTCATCTTCAATTAGTGTTTGTTAGTGAAGCCTACGTTTCCTCCCAGGTGCAGCCTAATGGTTAATTAGCCCTTCTGAGCCACCTTAACACTTAACACTTCAGGGTGGTGTGGGGTGAAAAACGCATCACAGAAGCCTATTCCAGAGCTTAACTATCTTTATGGTTAGAACAGTATTCCTAATATCTAACCTAAATTGTCCTTGCTGCAGATTAAGCCCGTTACTTCTTTTGTCCTATCTTCAGTGGACATGGAGAACAATGGAGCACCCAGAATTGGACAGAGTACTCCAGCTGAAACCTCACCAAGTAGAGTGGGACAGTTAGCTCCCGTGTCTTACATATGACAGTCCTGTTAATAGACCCCAGAATATTAGTCTTTTTTGCAGCTGTATCATACCGTTTATTCATATTCAGTTTATGATCTACTACAGAGATAGGCAAAACTGGGAATAACTGGCTAAGTGTTAGTGCTGCTGAAAAGGATCTGGGGTTTATAGTAGTTCAGGGAGCGGCAACCTTTGGCATGCGGCCCGTCAGGGAAATCCACTGGCAGTCTGGGACGGTTTGTTTACCTACAGCGTCCGCAGGTTCAGCCGATCGCAGATCCCATTGGCCGCGGTTTGCTGTTCCAGACCAATGGGGGCTGTCGAAAGCGCCGAGGGCCGAGGGATGTGCTGGCCACCACTTTCTGCAGCCCCCATTGGCCTGGAACTGCGAACTGCGGCCAATGGGATCTGCGATAGGCTGAACCTGCAGACGCTGTAGGTAAACAAACCGTGCCAGACTGCCAGTGGATTTCCCTGACGGGCCGCATGCCAAAGGTTGCCGCTCCTTAACTACTATAAATCCCCGATCCTTTTCAGCAGCACTACCATTTAGACAGTTATTCCCAATTTTGTAGTTGCATATTTGATATTTCTTTCCTAACTGAAGTACTTTGCACTTGCATTTATTGAATTTCATCTTGTTGGATACAGACTAATTCTCCAATTTACCATGGTTGTTTTGAATTCTAATTCTGTTCTCCAAAGGGCTTGCAACCCCTCCTAGCTTGGTGTCATCTGCAAATTTTATGAGTGTACTCTCCACTCCATTATCCGAGTCATTAATTAAAATATTGTATAGTACCAGACCCTGCAGAACGCCACTAGATATGCCCTCCAAATTTGACCACAAACTGTTGGTAACTACTCTCAGTTCAGCTAAACTGGTTTGAAGGCTCTTGAAACATTTAGGGCATAGTAAATAGATGCAAAGCTACAGAAAACCACAAGAGACCATGACACTTTGCAGTGGTGAATGAGTGAGGTCAGAATTTCTTCATCAGTGAAAGGGAACAGAGGATAATCTGTAAGCAGAGTAAAATATTTTAATGCAGAGTATTAGGAAATTTTTAAAAATAAAACAGGAGTATCAACAGTAGCCCTTGGTTGAGACAGCACAGTTCAGTCTAGTAGAAAGGTGCAAGAGTCTGAAGGCTATATATTTACCTTTGGTCAAACAAAAAAAAAAAAAGTTAAGGACTACACAAAGTAGATGAATAAGGGATGCATAAGATGCTTGCTATAAGAGAAATATAGTTTGCACTGTATACTGCTATTTCAGATTTGGCAGATCTTTGTGTGCGTACAATTAGCAGTGCATTGTGGTTTCTTTATACATTCTTTTCACACACATATACTATTTAATTCATAACTAGTCTATGACTACAACTCATAACAAATCTGATTTTCCATTGACCGGCTGCTGGGATTTTGTGTGTGAGTGTGTGTGTCTGTGTGTAGGTATCATTATTCTTGTTCCAGTGGTCCAATCAAAAATGAGCTTCCTAGTGACTTCTTTACCTCCTATAATGTAGGCCAGCACATGACTAAAATTGCTTATTTTGCGCATCATGCTAATCTTTGGCTGAAGCCACAGGCTCTGAATGGCTTAGGTAAACCAGATGCACAAATGGTGTGCATTAAAGTCAGAGGAGGTATGCCAGTTTACACTAGCTGAGGATCTTGCCTTATAGTTTAAATGAATATTAGTAATATGTATTGAATTAACCTTGAATTACTCATAACTTGAAAAATAGTGACATGGATGTAAGTATACAATATTAAAGTCTCTCACATGACTCTTTTTCAGGGTCTGGGAGCACTGGAACATGCATACCTTTTCAAGGATAGTAGCCCTACTTTTATACAGTGCTATGGAATAACACCTGTAATACCTATGGTACTTCATGTTTTGGTAACATGCATGTGCAGATCTGAGATCAGAATGACAGACCTTTATTTGAACTGGGAAGTTGAAGTATAAGTAGATGACTATAGCAGCCTTTCTTCTTCCAGATTAAGAGTTAATACAAATACTCATAGTCTATACATAGTTTCGTGTTTGAATAGCTATATATTTTCATCTGTCAAGTATTCTTACCATCATGTTTAGCACACTTTTATTTATTCACCACTTTTAGATTTAAGCAGATATCAAAATGATGCTAACTCATTGTTTAGGTGTGTGTGTGTGTGTGTATATATAATTTATATATTTATATATATAAATGCATAGCCTTAGGAAATTCAGAATCAATTTACCTGACTCTTTGTATTTGTTTACCTTTGCATGTCTTCAAAAGGTATTCACTTTTGTACCTTCTTACACATGTGCACTGGTTTTATAATTTGTATAGGAATCATAACTTTGAATTTCCATATTTTTCTGCAGTTAAAATCTTTACCTTCATGTTTTATTACTGTTTTAAATAGTTACGTTTTTTAAAAAAACTGAAGTATAAAGAAAAGTGTGTGTGTGTATATATTTACATACATACATGGGTATAATTGGCTATATATATCTATCAGGAAATATATGATTAGCATGAACTTTCATAAAAAAACCCTACAAAATATAGCATGGATTAAAATTCAAGTATAGTCGGTCTAAAATTAAGTCACAGAGTCTATCAATGACTTCTCTGTTTGCTAACCCCTTACCCTTCTAACCCTGTTCAGTTCTCGGTTTGCTTGGAAAAAAAAATAATTCAGGTTTATAATTCTCTTCTGTCTCAAGTAGCTTGTCATCTCACATTATACATCAACTAACAAAATTAAAGATAATAAGACATATCCTGTGGTAAAGTACTTATACAGCTTTCCAACATGAGAAGGATTAATAACAGATAACAATTACAATACAAAGTGATAACAAAGAATTTATAACATAAAATCCCTAGTAAACACACACAGTGGCAGGAACCTTAAGGGAGGGGTTAAAAATTTGTTTCCATTGTGAAAGGTAAATGATAAAATGAGTTCCCTGAAGTCACCTTTCCCCCCCACCATTAGGCTCCAATAAATCACTTGCTCCTAATCCAGAAACACTGCAGCATCTGTGAAAAAGAAGAAGGCATATGGTTGACTTCCGCAATGAACCCTTAGCCTAGCAGGATAAAGCCAGGTAATCGAGGCCCTTATTTTTCATTCTTGCTTTTAACAGTCAGAAATACCGTCTGACACCAAAGAACAGGACTGTAACCTAGATAAAATAAAATTCTCAAATCCTTAGAGCTGAACTCACATTTACCTGCTGATTTCCAAATACTGTTCTTCAGTCTAAGAGTTGCAATTCCCCAGGCACTTTGTAGGATTGTGGGCAAATGGCCATTTCAGGAATGTAGTACGTGAGAGAGCCTTGTAGAAAGGGTTCAAAATAATTCATTCCTAGCACCATTATAATCAATTATAGGGCGACAATGGGAAGTCTTGAGCTCTCTTTGGCAGCAACTCAAATTGAGACTATGAATCTGGCATTAACTAATATGGGCAGACTTTCCATTGTATTTTCACTATCACTATGTCCTGCTGAAAAGGAGTGGGGGGAAGGAAATCCCTAATAAACTATGGTTATCTAAGGCCTGGTCTACACTGGGAGGGGCGGGTGGAAGGGGGAAATAGATCTAAGTTACTCAACTTCAGCTACGTGAATAATGTAGCTGAAGTTGACGTACTTAGATTTACTAACCGTGGTGTCTTCACTGTGGTAAATCGACAGCTGACGCTCCCCCATCGACTCCGCCTGCGCCACTCACCCTGATGGAGTTCTGGCGTCAATGGGAGAGTGCTCGGCAGTGAAATGTTTGCGTCTAGACTAGATGCGATAAATTGACCCTCCCACTGGATTGATCGCTGCCCATCGATCCAGCGGGTAATGTAGACAGCCCCAAAGTGTGGTGTTGCTGCTACATGATCCTTTCAGGTAGCCTAAGTGGTGGTGTCTCAGAAGTAGAAGCAGTGCCACTTGGAGGAGGATGCAAGAGAAATACAGGTCTAGGTCACTGTCCAAACCTGCAGACTAGCTGTAGCTCATTTGATCATAGACAGCCACAACTGTTAGTTCACAGTGAACGATATTGAATGCAGGTTAAGTGGAACAAGTGGTATTTTAATAAAACCCTGTGGACTGCTCCACCCATTCCTAAGTTTCCTGGTATCCTATCAATAACTGCCCCTCCAGGGAATATAGGCACTCTGACTCTAGTTCCAATGATCATGATACAGCTCCTCTATTTTACAAACGTTTTAATTGAAATATTAAAATCAGATAATTGATGCCCAGACTCCCTCCATCCCATGTCCCTTTGGCCAGTTGTTATCACACTGGCGTCTTGTCTTTATCACACACACACACATCTGGTTACATAATTTTTGAGGTAGTTTCGTCTCCTCAACATGTGACCATACTGGGATTCACCTGTCTCTGTTTCTTTGTCACTTGTTCCAAGTCTAGCAAACTATCTCTCTGTGGAATATCCTCCCTCCCTGTAGGTTTGGGCTTCAGATAGTTCTGTCTCTCCATTTTGTGATGATCTCTGTATATCTGTAAGCTCTCTCTTGGTGTTGTGTCTCCTAGCTGAAAAGTGCCTCCTGCTCCTTCACATCACTTGTCCCTCTTGCTTAGTCACCTCATATAAGCTGATGCCATTGCATTCCTCATGACTGCTTTAGACTACTCCTTCTGGCATCTCTTCTAATGGTTGGATCCTCACAGAAGTGCATGGCTCTGGGGCTAGGAGGTCCTTGCCTGTCCTGTTGTACTCTAGTATCTGCTTTCTCTGATTGTTGGCCATCTCCTCTAGGCAATGTCTCTATCCTTTTGGCTGCAACAGGTCTCCCCTGATTGCTACCATGGCTTTGGTCCTTCATCCTATCAGTGCCTGCTCTGTCTTGTTTTGACACTCCTGTGATGGAGTATTCTGTGTGCCAAAAATGGTAACAAAGGGACTGAATGAGAATAAACAGCCTTGTGTGACAGTCTCTTAGCTGTTTTCACAGTGTATTTCACCTTACCATTACTCTGTGAGTAATGTTGGGGAAGCGGTATGTTGGTCAAACTCCCTGCATGTTAAGTCCTTGAATTTTTACCAAGGCAAAAAAAATAATGTCTGTTCTCAGTGAATACAGTGTCCAGAATGCTATATCTTGCAAAGTGGCCCTTCACTTGGCCAGTTACTGGCTTGCTGTTATTATCAGGTATAGCATCAACCTCCCAAAAACATAAATAATATTTTACTGTAATCAAGTACTACTTTTCATTGAACGTAAGTATGTTTGTTCCCATCATTGCCAGTGGTCTGTGGGCAGCTTATGTGGTAACAGAATCTCTTTCTGCTGGCTATTATCCTATGACTGGCAGATGTCATGCCCTTCTATCAAAGAGCAAAGTTGTGTATTAATTCCTGGATAATAAACACACTCTTGAGTCCATCTAAGGCATCTGTCAATGCGCAGGTGTGAGGCATGTGTTTTTTGCATTGTGTCGTTACCTAATGAGCTGGGGACAACAGCTCTCTGCTCAAAATATGACACACTCAGTTCATCTTTAATTTGAAAATATGGTTCTGCTCCTACGAGTACTTGTCTTCTGTCTTCTCACCACCCTGTTAGTATTGCTCTCCTGTATGCCTGTAGTTGGATGTCATTTTTTGTAGCCTCTTTAATTTCTATCAGCTTTGCTATTGAAATTGGGATATTGAATCCATTAACATACTACACTATGTCCTGATTCCCTTCCCCCAGCTCACTGTTGGTGGGTATATAGGCCCTGTTCAGGGTGTCAGCTGACAACAGTAATTGTCCTGAATGATATCTGATCTCTACCTGGTAGCACTGGAGGATCATCAATATGGGCTTCAATCTGTTTGGAGCACTAAGAAGGGGCTTCAACATGATTGTGTGTAGGGGTTTCATTGAATTATTGCTGGGTGGTCATAGATGTACTTATGGACTACTCTCCAAATACTTGAGCCAGAAGTTCTTCTTTTGTTTGTTTGTCTCTGACAGGGCTCTGCTGGCATAAGTAACTAGGTGCTCCTGCAAAAGAGTGGAACTCAGTCATATCGCCAGTGCATCACACTGGAATGTCAGTGGCTCTCCTGGCTGGTAGTATTCAGGAAAGAGGCATCCATTGTAATTTGTTTCAGCCAGTTAAATGCTTGCCATTGAGGACTTGTCCACTCCCCCTCAACATCCTGCTTTGTGAGCTGGTGTATGGGTTCTGCTGCTACAGCCAAGTGTGGAAGAACTGGGACAAGAATTGTATCATTCCTAAGAAGTGCTATACCCCTTTCACATCCATGGGAGCTGGCACCTCTCTGACTGCCTAGATGTTGTTGGGATCTGTTTTCAGTCCCTCAGTTGGGTGCAGATGTCCAATCCATGTCACATCATGCTGTTTGAGATGCATTTTTTCAGGGCTGAGTTTTATGGTTTTGTAGAAAATCTTGTAAGTTTTCTTTCATGGTCTCATTCAGCTTATATATTATTGCACCCTCCACCTAAAATGATGATATCATCTGCAATTAATTTCACCATTGTAGTTCTTCTGATGCTTGGATGAGTCTTCTCTGGAATACTTCTGGTGCTGGGCTTATGCTCATTGGCATACACCACAAAATGTAGTGATCAAATGGTGTTGCAAAAGTTGCCAGCATGCTGGATTCCTTATCCAGGCTTATGTGCTAAAACCCATTCTTCATATCATGGACCATAAAGGTTCTGGCTTTGGAAAGTTCTGGCAAGATGTCATCAATTGTGAGCAGTGGATCATGACATCTTTTTAGTGTCTGGTTCAGTGTCTTTTTGGATGCATAATTTTCCTGAGGGCTTCTGTACCACCACCATGCTGTTTACCCTATACTGGTCTCTACAAATGCTATGATACCCTGATTTGCAGACTTAAGAGCTCCTTGCATACTGAGTTAAGTAATGCCAATGGAATGTTTCTTTGTTGTAAGCATACAGGCACAAGTGTGCTACTTTTGATTGCAGGTTTTCTTTAAGGCACCTGATACCTTTGAAAACATCCTCATATGCTTTTAAAATGGTCTCTATTGCCCATGGGAATTCCTTTGACACAAAGGATAATTTCCTGCAGTATCTTTGAGAGCTGTTACTCTATTAAGTTTATGCATTATTGTGACCGGGATTGTATGCAACCTCTCCAAAGAGGAGATGTGACAGATATTCCAACCCTGTGTAGTATCTTTGGGGTCCATTGTTTTAAATGAATGGTTTATGTATGATTTTATTCGACACCATGGAGGAGGGCAACCACAGCTCCTCCTTCTAAAAAGAGTGGATGGTAGTAAAGACAAATCAGCCAAGTTGTAACCAACCTTCCCTCCTCCCCAAGAAATATCATCTCCTGGGGAGGCTCACATATACCAGCTCAAACTGGATTCTCCAGAGACCAACATACAAAGAAAAGACTTTTGGATAAATAGACTGAGTTTATACTACTCAAAACCTTCTTTTTGATCCAAAAAATGAATAGGAGTTTCCCTCCAAGGTGTGTCAAGGGTCAGTCCTTGCAGAAAGGTTGGAAGGACTTGACCTACTAGAGCCCTATAAGACTGATGGGTGACTTCTGGTAAGCTCATTAGCATGTGTGTAGGTTTTTTTTTATTATTTTAATATTTTTTTTCTGTAATGGTTTCATTTTAAGAATAAATGTGCTTGATTAGAAATAGCCGTGTGGTAACTTGTAACTGTGGGCAATTATGCTGTTCATAGCCACTGGAGAGAAAGCAAAGCCCATACCCTGGCCTGTTTAAGCATTCTGGCTTTCTGGAAATATCAGAGTGTAGCTAGGCAACTGTGCAGCTTGGAAAAACCACAATTGGGGGAGAGAGATGCAGACCTCCTGAAGAGAGGTGATGGCTGAGGAGGCAGAAGTTGGTGCTCACGGTAAAGCAGAAGTGGGGAATACAGGTGCAGTTGCCCTGAATTGTGACACTCTCCCTTTTGCTTCTTGCACTGCAGCTATAACATTCTGACACTGCCCTCTGATAAGATCCTGGCTTGTATTTCTATATTTCCCCAAAGCATTCTTAAGGTTCTTACCATCCACCACCACAAATGTCAGTTGGTACTTTCTGTTACTGTTTTGTGTTGTAGCCATGTTGGTCCCAGGATGTTAGAGAGAAAATATGGATGAAGTAATATCTTTTGTTGGGCCAACTTCTGTTAGTAAGAGAGATAAGCTTTTGAGCTTACACAGAGCTCTTCTTCAGGTCTGGAAAACACTCTGAGTAGATTTCCCAGACTGGAGGAAGAGCTCTGTGCAAGCTCAAAAGCTTTCCTCTTTCACCAACAGAAGTTGATCTAATAAAAGATATTACCTCACCCACCTTGTTTCTCTGATACTTTTCAGGTTAGTTCAAGTCACGTTCTCTATGAACTGCATTATGCACTCATTCTACATTACAAAGAACAGGTACAGTCTAAGAACTTGTCTACCCAAATAATTTAGATCACAGCAACCTAGGTTGTAACTCAACCCCGCACTAGCCTTTTGATACACATGAATAGTTCATTAGAGCAGTGTCTCTCAACCTTTGCAGACTACTGTACCTCTTTCAGGAGTCTGATTTGTCTTGAGTACCCCCAAGTTTCACCTCACTTAAAAACTACTTGTTTACAAAATGAGATATAAAATACAACAGTGTCACAGCACACTATTACTGAAAAATGACTTACTTTATCATTTTTCCCTTATAATTATAAAATAAATCAATTGGAATATAAATATTGTACTTATATTTCAGTGTATAGTATATAAAGCAGTATAAACAGTCATTGTCTGTATGGAATTTTAGTTTGTACTGACTTTGCTAGTGCTTTTTATGTAGCCTGTTGTAAAACTAGGCAAATATCTACGCGAGTTGATGCATCCCATGGAAGACCTCTGTGTACCCCCGGGGTACACATACCCGTGGTTGAAACCACTGCCTTTGAGTACTTTGAGCTAGTCCTGTTTCAACATTCAGGTTACATTTGAACATGTGAAATTTTATTAAAGTCTCTGGACTCCTCTATCCATGTGGCTTTGTTCCTTTCAGCCTAACTCCCTGTATTTCCTGTTTCCCAGGTGCCCCATCAATAAAGGTTCCTCCAGGAACATGGGTCCTCTGACTCCAGTTCCACTGATTATGATTAGTGCTGAACATTTATCACAGTGGGGAAAAATGTCCTTGATAGGGTGATTTTCACTTTTGTCGGTGACTTTTTTTCTGTGTCCCTGACTCACTGTACTGTGGCAGCTCCTGTCCGAAGGGGTGGGGCTAGCTGTTCTGAGCATTGTGGTCTGTCACATGGGGTTGCAGCACCATTCATGGGCAGCGGGGAGTTGAGGTGGGGCAGACAAACTTCAGTACAGGTGGTGCAACCTGACATGCCAGGTCACAGCGCTGCTCAGGTTTGACCCACCCAACCTTCTATCATGGGCCAGGGGTGGGGTTGTGGAGGGGGCAGGGGCAAACCTGAGCAGCGGTGTGGCCTGATGTATCAGGTCACAATGCCTGGAGTGGGGCACCAAGCCCAGTTTCATGGGAAACAGGAGCAACAGGATCTTCCACTCCAGAGTGAGTGCAGGACAGGGTTGCCTTGCTGCTCCCCACCTCCAGCATCCCCTTGATGCCAGGCTGGGATTGGGGTTGTAGTGCCAGGGGTGGAGGATGCTGCTGTGAGTGGATGGTGCCCCCTTGGTGGGATGAGGAGGTGGGGGATGTCTATCCAAAATCAGGGAGCAGTCATGGTAAATATAATAATCTCTGATTTTTACTAAATTTACAACTCCTACTCCAGTGTTAATCTCTCACACTTTTTGTCATATAGTTTTCCTATGTGTCCAAAGGAGGATGTACCTTCCCTTTTCTCAGTTCATCTGTGCCCTGGCCCCCCAACAATACAGCTAGTCCCAAACTAGGGGGAACTGACCCCATACTTTTTCAAGGGAGACTTCAACAGACTTGGGGACAACAAACAATATGATGTGTGAGTTCTGATGTAATCTCCGCTTAATTCCACCCAATATGCATCAGGTTTGACTGCCCTTTGCCTACATAAGTGCAGTGGTCTATCAGATTTTATGAATCTGTATTGCTTATTAAAATCAATCTTCCATAGATCTATCTACTTCTCATCCCCCCATTTTTTCTTCAGCTTCTTGGAAATCTTGAACCAAAGCTTTCCTATTCTTTTATTCATTGCAACAATTGTAGCTTGAATCACAACTGACATCTGTTAAAATGGCTGAGGGAAGACCTCAAAGTGGCAATTCTTCAACAAAAAAACTTCAGAAACAGACTCCAACGTGAAGCTTCAGAACTGGAATTAATTTGCAAAATAGATGCCATCAGATTAGGCCTGAATAAAGACTGGGAGTGGTTGGGTCATTACAAACCTAAACTTAATTTCCCCAATACTAATTTCTCCCTCCTGTTACTCACACCTTCTTGTCAACTGTCTGTAATGGGCCGCTCTCTTACCACTTCAAATTATATCTCTCTTCCCTTGGTATCCTGCTGTTAGTTGATTTATCTCATTAGACTGACCTAACACTTGGTAAGCAACCCACATCCTTTCATGTATTTATACCTGGTCCTGTGTCTTTTACTTCATACATCTGATGAAGTGGGTTCTAGCGCACAAAAGCTTATGCCTAAATAATTTTTTTAGTCTCTAAGATGCCACAAGTACTCCTCTTTTTTTACTAAGGGCTGTAAATCAAACATCATGTGATAAATCAAATTCACACCACATCTGTGACATGAGCAAATGGAAATTTTTCATCCTCTTTAGTTATTGGAAGTTTGGGAATTAAACATTTTGTAACCTTGAGATCTGTTAAACTGTGAGATAATCTCCCAAATGAAACAAAAGAAACTCCATTACCTGGGTCATTTCAAAGTAGATTGAACAAAGAATTAAAAATACACTGTCAGAAACAATTCTGCAGAGGTAAGTGGTGTGTGAACCATATGAGCTCAGTTTTGTTCCATACATTTTTATGTATTTATGAAATAAGTGAAAAATTTAAAACAAAATGAAGACAAACCTTTTCTTCTTCCTCCTCTTCAAAGAAATCCAGATGAAGAAGCCACCAATTACATTAAAATGAAATCAAGCACTAAGAACTAAATGCTACTGAACAGCTTGATCCATGCTATCCCATTTTACTGGTGCTCCTTTTTGAGATGAAATTTCAAAGATGAGATTTCATCTTCTCCTACATTGCACATTACTTGAATTAGATTTAATAGTCAAAGAGTGACATAGCACTGATGAAATAACACTCTAATTTTGTGGTGTTAATACAGTAGCTATCCAAATAAAAGAGTAAGGAAAGAGCATTAGATTTACAATAGGGCATTTGTTTCTACATCAGTATCATGCATGGAAATACAGATGGATTTGCATTCTTAGCGTGTAGGTGTTTTTCATGTACAATTAACATCTACCGGTATGTTGCTCTCAGTGCTCAAAAAGACAGACAACTGGATGGAAATAATTATTACAAAGCCAAGGAAATGAACAGATCTAACAGCCATTTCGCTCTGATGTGTTAAAAATCCATGATCTAAACAATAACAAAAGGAAACTTTGTCTTATAAATGAGCTCACTGCAGGCAAATGCATAGCAAACAATAAATATATTTGCAATGCTTAATCAGCTCCTTACAATACAAAGATGTGGTTTTCGTGATAAACAGCTTTTGTTATGTCTTATTCAGAAATGCTCTTTATTGCTGGTTTGGTTTAAAGTGGGTTTTTACTTGACAAAATATGACATACTTAATGGAGAGAACCCACTCCGTTATCTGTCCAGTGGCCACAAGATTAATTTTTTATATTTACATACAGTGCTGGTTGGAAATCATGAGTATCTATCAGTAGGACTTAGTAAATGTACAGCAGTGGAAATTAAAAGCACCTCAAATCGCCCATAAGTAAAAGATTTTAGTAACTTTTGCACCTCACCTGTCTTTAAGGATGGTCTTAAGCAGATACTACAAGACTTAAAATTTCACCTTATTTGATGAAACAAATTTGAATTTTAAATCTGTTTAAAAAAATCTCTTGCTGAAAAATTGTAAATAATCATGGAATCTGTATATATAATATGCCACAATACTTTTTTACTAATAGGTGCCATACAGCCAACAGAGGGAGCACAAAGTACCTAGCAAAATGTATTTTCCTAGCTTTGTTGACATCATAGATGACATCATAATTTGGAATGGAAATAAGCTGTACATTTTTGATAGTGAGGGTAATTAACCACTGGAACAATTTCATAGCGTCTCAAGCCAGAAGGGGCTATTATGATCATCTAATCTGATCTCCTGTATTGCACAGCCCTTAAAAATTCTCCCAAAATAATTCGTAGAGTATATCTTTTAGAAAAAAAACCAATTCTGTCTTGATTTAAAATTTGAGAGTGATGGAGAATCCACTATGACCCTTTGTAAATTGTTTAAAAAGTAATTACTGTAATTACTCTCACATATTCCAGTATTTCCAGAATGAATTTGTCCAGCTTCAACTTCCAGTCCTTAGATTGTGTTATACATTTTTTCTAGGTTTCAGAGTAACAGCCGTGTTAGTCTGTATTCGCAAAAAGAAAAGGAGTACTTGTGGCACCTTAGAGACAAACCAATTTATTTGAGCATGAGCTTTCGTGAGCTACAGCTCACTTCATCGGATGCATACTGTGGAAACTGCAGCAGACTTTATATATACACAGAGAATATGAAACAATACCTCCTCCCACCCCACTGTCCTGCTGGTAATAGCTTATCTAAAGTGATCATCAGGTTGGGCCATTTCCAGCACAAATCCAGGTTTTCTCACCCTCCACCCCCCCCACACAAATTCACTCTCCTGCTGGTGATAGCCCATCCAAAGTGACAACTCTTTACACAATGTGCATGATAATTAAGGTGGGCCATTTCCAGCACAAATCTAGGATTTGTGCTGGAAATGGCCCACCTTAATTATCATGCACATTGTAGGGAGAATGGTCACTTTGGATGAGCTATTACCAGCAGGATAGTGAGTTTGTGTGTGTGTTTTTTGGGAGGGGGGTGAGGGGGTGAGAGAACCTGGATTTGTGCAGGAAATGGCCCAACTTTATTATCATGCACATTGTGTAAAGAGTTGTCACTTTGGATGGGCTATCACCAGCAGGAGAGTGAATTTGGGGGAGGGGGGGTGGAGGGTGAGAAAACCTGGATTTGTGCTGGAAATGGCCCAACCTGATGTTCACTTTAGATAAGCTATTACCAGCAGGACAGTGGGGTGGGAGGAGGTATTGTTTCATATTCTCTGTGTATATATAAAGTCTGCTGCAGTTTCCACGGTATGCATCCGATGAAGTGAGCTGTAGCTCACGAAAGCCTATGCTCAAATAAATTGGTTAGTCTCTAAGGTGCCACAAGTACTCCTTTTCTTTTTACATTTTTTCTACTAGATTGAAGAACCAATTGTTAAATATTTGTTCCCTATGTAGATACTTAGACTGTAATCAAGCCACCCCTTAACCTACTCTTTGTTAAGAGAAATTGATGGAGCTCTGAGTCGATCACTGTAAGGCATGTTTTCTAATCATTTAATCATTCTTGTGGCTCTTCTCTGAACCTTCACCAATTTATCAACATCCTTCTTGAATTGTGGGCACCAGAACTGGACACAGTATTCAAGAAGTGGTCACACCAGAGCCAAATAAAAAGGTAAACTCCCTCTGCTCTTACTCAAGATTCCCCTGTTCATGCACCCCAGGATCACATAAGTTCTTTGGCCACAGCATCACTTTGGTACCTCATGTTCAGCTGATTATCCAGCATGACCCCTAAATCTTTTTCAGAATCACTGTTTTCCAGGATAGAGTTCACCATCCAGTAAGTCTGGTCTACATTGTTTGATCCTAGATGTATACATTTACATTTATACATGTTAAAACACATATTATTTGCTAGCACCCAGTTTGCCAATCAATCCAGGTTGTTCTGCATCAGAGACCTGTCCTCTTCATTATTTACCACTCCCAAAATATTTTTGTTATCTGCAACCTTATGAATGATGATTTTATGTTCTCTTATAGGCCACTGATTTAAAAAAAAAACCCAACACATTAAATATCATGGGTCCAAGAACCAATCCCTGTTGGACCATTCTAGAAACACACCTGATCTATGATGATTCCTGTTTACAACTACATTTTGAGAGCTATCAATTAGCCAGTTTTTAATCCATTTAATGTGTGCCATGTTAATTTTGTATTGTTTTAATTTTTAATCAAAATGTCGTATGGTACCAATCAAATGCTGTACACATGTCCCAGTATATTTAATCAACACTATTACATTATCAGCCAAACTTGTAATTTAATCATGGTATGAAATTAGCTTTCTTCCAGTCTTTTGGAAGTTTCCCAGTGTTCCAAGACTTACTAAAATCAACATTAATAGTCCAGAGAGCTCTTCAATCAGCTATTATAAAACTCTTTGATGCAAGTTATCTGGACCTGCTGATTTAAGGATGTCAAACTCCAGTAGAATGGCCCAACTGCGTTTTGACACCAAACCTGCTTAGGTACTTTTGAAATCACACTAGATATAATTTGAAAAGTACCTACGTCCGAGGTTGCTAAAGGAGTTAGTGGATGTGATTGCAGAGCCATTGGTCATTACCTTTGAAAACTCATGGTGATCGGGGGAGGTCCCGAATGACTGGAAAAAGGATAATGTAGTGCCCATCTTTAAAAAAGGGAAGAAGGAGGATCCAGGGAACTACAGGCCAATCAGCCTCACCGCAGTCCCTGGAAAAATAATGGAGCAGGTCCTCAAGGAATCAATTTTGAAGAACTTGGAGGAGAGGAAAGTGATCAGGAACAGTCAGCATGGATTCACCAAGGGCAAGTCATGCCTTATTAACCTAATTGCCTTCTGTGATGAGATAACTGGCTCTGTGGATGAGGGGAAAGCAGTGGACGTGTTATTCCTTGATATGTTGTACCAATAAAATAAAAACCAGCAGGATCTTATTAAAGGGGAAAAGGCAAAATGTTACATTTATTGTGAATACAGAAAGAATCATAGTAAGCAGTTAGTTATAGCTATAACATTCCATTCAATTTCATATTTATTCACACATTCATTCATAAACACACACACGGGTTCTTCAAGGTTGTTTTCATAGTTACCAGACTTAGAGTTGTTCATGCCGAGCCACTGGCCAGGTGGCCTGGACACGAGGAGGGAGCAGGGCATTGTCAGATGCACATCTGACGCGCCTGGAAGTTGGTTTGCAGAAACAGACCCCAAAGTTATGAGTTTTAGAGTCCATTTTTATAGGAATTTCTTCCTATGCCAGTCTATGGGATTTGCTTCATCATGATGTTGCTGAATCAATCAGCAGATGGCACATTCCTGATGGCTCCATGCTGCCAGATGTTATCTTCTTCTTCGGTTCTCCCATCCTTGAGGCTGTTGGGTGGATTCCAGTCTGCCCTCCGGGGGTCATCTGGTTGTTTCCACTTGACGCCTTCTTTGGCCGATGGACACTGGATTCTTAGGCTGGCACCTCCCTGCTCATTCATTTCTTATCCAAAGCAAGCATCCATCCACATACATCCTCTATCTCAATTTTAATCACAATTGTTAACAAAGCAAGATAAATACAACAAAAGGGCGGGGAGTCTCTGTGTGCTGTTTCTGTTACAATGTATTGCTTTGAGAACAGACTCTGTCTTAGGATGTACTAACACAATTAGCAGCTTGCAAGTTTCACACAGAGAGGGAGAGAAACAGTACCAAAAACCAAGAGACCTTTTAATTAATAATACCCTGGAATTTAAACTCTGGGGAATCAAACTCATTTGAGATTTTAATACAGAAATTCTTTAATATGATCCAACAACTTTAGCAAAGCTTTTGATACGGTCTCCCACAGTATTCTTGCAGACAAGTTAAAGAAGTATGGGCTGGATGAATGGACTATAAGGTGGATAGAAAGCTGGCTAGATCATTGGGCTCAACAGGTAGTGATTAATGGCTCTATGTCTAGTTGGCAGCCGGTATCAAGCAGAGTGCCCCCCGGGTCAGTCCTGGGGCCGGTTTTGTTCACTATCTTCATTAATGATCTGGAGGATGGTGTGGATTGCACCTTCAGCAAGTTTGCAGATGACAGTGAACTGGGAGGAGTGGTAGATATGCTGGAGGGTAGGGATAGGATACAGAGGTACCTAGACAAATAGAGGATTGGGCCAAAAGAAATCTGATGAGGTTCAACAAGGACAAGTGCAGAGTCCTGCACTTAGGACAGAAGAATCCCATGCACTGCTACAGACTAGGGACCGAATGGCTAGGCAGCAGTTCTGCAGAAAAGGACCTAGAGGTTACAGTGGACGAGAAGCTGGATATGAGTCAACAGTGTACCCTTGTTGCCAAGAAGGCTAACGGCATTTTGAGCTGTATAAGTACTAACATTGCCAGCAGGTCGAGGGACGTGATCATTCCCCTCTATTCAGCATTGGTGAGGCCTTATCTGGAGTACTGTGTCAGTTTTGGGCTCCACACTACAAGAAGGATGTGGATAAATTGGAAAGAGTCCAGTGAAGGGCAACAAAAAATGATTAGGGGTCTGGAACACATGATTTATGAGGAGAGGCTGAGGGAACTGGGATTATTTAATCTGCAGAAGAGAAGAATGAGGGGGAATTTGATAGCTGGTTTCAACTATCTGAAAGGGGGTTCCGAAGAGGATGGCTCTAGACTGTTCTCAGTGGTAGCAGTTGACAGAACAAGGAATAATGGTCTCAAGTTGCAGAGGGGGAGATTTAGGTTGGATTTTAAGAAAAACTTTTTCACTAGGAGGGTGGTGAAGCACTGGAAGGGGTTACCTCCTTCCTTAGAGGTTTTTAAGGTCAGGCTTGACAAAGCCCTGGCTGGGATGATTTAGTTGGGGATTGGTCCTGCTTTGATCGGGGGTTGGATGAAATGACCTCCTGAGGTCCCTTGCAACCCTGATATTCTATGATTCTTTCAGTATCTTTTGGTCACCAAAATACCTTTGAAAATCTGTTCTTTACTACTTAATCTCTGTTCAATTATTTTGCTAATAAGTAATGTTAAATGTATCAGGTATCTTCCAAAATTGCTCCATTTTACCTTATATGAAGATCACTACTATATTTGTTTATTCTCAGGACTTTTGTATCCCTTTCATTCTGTTACATTTTGAAAAGAATGTGGTTTGATATTTGAAGATCACTACTATATTTGTTTATTCCCAGGACTTTTGTATCCCTTTCATTCTGTTACATTTTGAAAAGAATGTGGTTTGATATTAGCTAATTCCCTTGAAGGATTATTCATATCCCTGATTCATATTCAGTTTTTCTCTCATGTTCTCTTACCTGCTTTTTTATCAACAGGAATAATAATGTGGTCACCATTGCTTCCTAGTTGTCCCTATCAGTTTTCCTTACTAAATGAAACAACTAAAGTTTAACTTTAAAATTTAAAAGAGTTCAGTATGTCAGCCATCTCTGAATTATTAAGTTAATTCCCTCTTTCTCTATTAATGGATCTACTTCATATTGTCTTTCTCCTTTTTACACTATATTTAGTGGAAGATTTTTTTATTCCTCTTAGCCTTTTTGGTTAGCAGTAACTCTTTTTGCAGTTTTTCTGCCTTTTCATTTTCCTCGTAAACCTGAGATAACACAATATGTTCTTGTTCAGTTACCTCCTGATTTTGCCACTTTCTGTGCAGGTTTCTTTTCTCTTCTCTGTACTGCCACTGTGAAGCAATGTTGAATATTTCTTGTTCCCTAATTTTCTTTTTTAGCAAGGTTTACAATTCAAAGGAATTGTAGGCTATTGGGCCTTAATTGTGGTGTATTTTAAGGAGCCCCAACCTTCTTTCACTCTTGCTGATTTCAATGCTTTCTCCCACTTCCCCATGCTTACTTGGGTTTCTTTATTTCCTCCAAATTAATTTTCGTTAAATCTTTTGCAACATGAACTACTGCTGTCTTTTGTAAATCCATTCCTTATTAAAATGAGCTGCAGGTAGCCCCCAGTTAGTATCGAATATTTAGTTAAGTTTTTAATCTTTGGAAGAAATTAAGTCAGAATGACTTCTCTAATTTCTGTTCCTGAAGTTTTCCTCTCAGAACATGTTGAACTGGACTATTCCAAGAACTGTTGTTGATACATTTTTCATCAGTCTCTTCTCTGTAAACAAACACACAGCCCTACAAATAAAAGTTGTCAATAGATTTTAAAGACTCAAAAAGAGGATGTGACATTGTTTTATTCTGAAACAATGGTATTCACACCAATATTTGGCATATTCACAAGGTAACTTCTGTCTTCATTGTTATTTATAATCCCCACAGGTTATAACTTTATAAGAATGGAAATTAAATAGGCAGGAATAGAGAGAAAAGATGGTCCTGTGATTAAGGTTCTAGACTGGAGCTGAGGAGATCTGGGTACAATTCTTGGCACTACCACAGACTTCCTGTGTGAGCTTCAGCAAATCACTTAATCTCTCTATGGTTCAGTTACCTATCTGTACCATGGGGCAAAGAATAATTCTTTTCTCTCTTGGTCTACGTACATTATAAACTCTTGGAGGTAGGAAATGTCTCTGACTATGCACATGTCAAGTAGGACCTCTAGGTACTACAAATAAAAATAGTAGGCTCTAAAATGAAGAACTACTCAGCAATTCACCCCAGGTTACGCTCCATGCCTCATAATAACTACAAAATTCTTCACACCTCTTTTCATTTAGGTTCACCATCTCTCTATAGGCTGCCTCCTCTCTGTCTCTCTAGCCCATTCACAGGCAGCAATTCACATATCTTTGTTGTTAGATGTTTGTGACCTCTAAGTGAAGATCCTGCAGGTCCAGAAGGCAATGGATTTAGGAGTCATTGTACCATGAAGAAATTAAAGCATTCAGAACTAAGGTTTAAAACTGGGGCATCTAAAGGATGATTTGACTGGTTTACTGACAGAAGAGGTAAACCCTGCTAACAAAATTAAATTGAATCCTTTACTCTCTGTGTTCACAAAATGGGACCAGAGACAAGAAGGCAGCCATACATTTCTTTCAAGAGGAAGAAGACATAGGAAAAGAAATCGGGACCATGCCAGAACAGAATTTCAGGGCATTCAGATATTGACAGATGGGTAAAGCTCTATGGAAGCTCTAAATAAAAAATGCCAACAGGACATTTTAAAACTTGTGCAAGTTCAGAGAAATTATTGATGTATGCAAAAGAAGAAGTCTTTAATCTGTGTTGAATAGTTAACAGGTTCATGCCCCCAAAGATTTTACTAACTGCGGGCATGATTGAAAACAATGTATATAATAATGTACAGTACACAGAGTGAGGTTTTTAGCGGAAACTACAGTGTTAGGATAGGATTGCTAATTCAAAGAAACATATATGGGATGTTCTTAAGTTTCCTCCTATTTTCAGTTATCCTATGATGATAAATTTCCTTAGTAGCACTGTAATAAAGCCATATGGTTTAGGAATGACATCAGTTCTGAGAACTGTAAGAAGTATTTGGTATGGCAAATTTGCCAGAAGGCTATAATCAAGAAATATGTTATCAAATTGAAATAAGATTTTTCACAATATGGTGTACATAAAATGTGAGTTGGATATAAGGAAAGAACAAATTTGTAGGTTGTACTGTAGGTAACTCCAAAATGGGATTGTTTGGAGTTCTGCAGGGCTTTAATAAACCTATCTTAAAATATGTCATCTGCCAGTCAAACTTGTTCAGCCCCTCTAGGTGATAGAAAAATCAAGATAGCAATGTTCAGAAGTTTGAGGCTCCAAGAAATCCTACTTTGAGACGTACCCCTAAAAATCAACTGGTTAAGCACATTTCTGTTTCCAATATAATTTTAATGTAATTAAGGTTGGGGAGGAGTTACAGTTTGCTAAAATATCATTTGCTTATAACCATCTGGAAAAATAGTCAAATCAAATGCCTCTACAAGACTGCAGCTAAGCCGTTGGGATCTTTATTGAACATTTAAGATTTATTACACAATCATAAAGCCTTATAATTTCTGTAGGGTAGTTGTGAGGCAAAATAACTATAATTTAATGCGTAAACTTATCCATGATTATATTTGCACCTGTATGGCTGACTCAACTGTCACAAAATATCCATTATATTTTGTACTTCTGGAAAGATAGTACATACTCTGAATTCTTACTGTGAAGTCATAATATAATAATAATAATATATTATAATATATAATAATATATAAGCATTCTTGTCACCAAGAGGGGAGTAAGGGATAATAAGATGTCCTTTTACTTTCTGACATGGGCACCCTATACCATTTTGAAACTCAGAAGAAGAAGCAGGCTCCACAAAACTGCTAGTTCCCTCTCACCCCTACTTTACACAGATGAGCTGGGAGAGTGAATTACTGGACTCCATCCCACCCCCAGTGTGTTGGCTGGCATATCTACGTTGGTGTGCTGGGTGATGTATGCTGTGGTGGGTATAAATTCAGTGTGGTTCTCCTCCTCCCTCAGCAGATTAAGATTCTGTGACTCATTGTGACAATAGGGAAGTAAATCTGCTTTCCAGGCTGTTCCTGAGGCAGTGCAAAGACACACTACTCTTTGACTCATGAGAGATTGAAAAGTGGCGCTCTGGTTCCATGTATACTGTGGAAACTTGTTTTTCATCTATTGCAAAAGTTGTTACCCTGGGGTCCAGCTGACTTAGGCTACTCGTGTTGGGATATATACACTTAAACCTATGTTACTACATGAACCAGTTACTAGTGGTCTAAGTGGAATGATTTGGCTTATTTTTACTATAGCAATCACAGCATAAAAATCCTTTAAAAGCTTTAATTATACATGGAAATAAACATTTGAATTGCTTTTCCCTTTACAGAAAAGTTAAACTCTATTTTAACAATTTTTCTTCTTTCCTCTCTATGTAGTTGTTTAGTCTCTTAAAAGGAAATATTTTGCTTGGCAGTCTCTCACATGGTATCAGAGGATCTTTCTGTGAGAAAAAAGAATCTTGCTTTATTTCTGCCCAGGCTATATTTCTGTTCTATCTTGGTCCCTTTGTATGTGTGTCTGTTTTTGTTGTTGTTTGTTGTTTTTTAAGCATTCATCAGAGGTGTTTGTAACTCCTCAAAGTTTAATAGCAGTTTATAGAATTTCATTAACTTGCTCTTTGTCTGTCAAGGTTTTTACAGTTATTCTTTGTACTGCTCATGATTTTCTTTCTTCTGGAACCTCTTTAGTTTTCAGTGGTTTATTTTTCAGGTTATAATGATTAGTGTCAGATTCAGTACTAATTCCCTTAATGCCTGTATAGAATCTGGATCAGCTGATTTGTATAGCTTCCATTTACCAACAGTCATTTATGAATAACTATTTTTTCACAGTAGTCCTTCCTAAGTGTCCAAGCTTCCTTCCTTTCTTAAAGACAGACGCAGAAAAAGAGTTCAGTATCTCAGCCATTTCTAAGTCATCATTCATTTAATTGCCTTTATGAATTATTAACAGTTTGGATTTCATTATAATACTATTACTAGTCTTTGGACACATTCCTTAGTCTCTTTAAGTCCATTGGCCTGTATTGATCCAGTCTGCGTTTTTTCTTTCAAGTCTTTATTCTTTAGTCCGAGGAGTTGTGTTAGGTTGCTCCCTCCATTTCTTAGTTCTTGTACAGATTTGTGAGCAGTACTTTATGAAGCCGCACTGGGCAGTTTTGCTTACTTGTGTTCTTGTTTTCTGGAGGAATTGTAATCTACATTGTGATATTATGTTTTTAGGATTCCATACTCATGCCTTAATGACCAGGGGCCTATTTCAAAATATTCACTAAGTCAATACAAAGACTTTTGACTCCAATAGTTTTTGGATCAGGCTTGTCTATATCATAAAATTGCACCAGCATAACTTAGTCTGAATTATAACATATATAAGTGAACCAATATAAAAAGTGGTGTGGACATTCTTATTTTGTTAAGAGTGGCTTATTTCAATTTAGTTTAAAGTGACTAGGAACAGATTTAAGTAAACTTCAATAAGCCACTCCTTTACTGAAATCAGAGCACCCACACACCTTTTTGCACTGGTTTAATTATATCAGTTAAAAAACCTATTAAAGTTATAGAGGTGTGACTTTCTTGTGTAGACAAGCCCTATATTTCTTAATTCTCCCCAAGTATGCTTTCCTGAAATCGAATACTTCCGCGCAGCTTCAGTATGTTTAACCTATTCCTTATTGCCACAGACATGCAGGAAGAAAGACAAGATGCAAGTGATGTAGTTTAATTAGGCTGCAAGTTTGTTAACTCATCTGGGAAATACCCAGAAATGAGTTATACTGTTCAGGAGTTATACTGTGCATCTTTCCCATAACGATTTCCAGCTCTTTTGGAATGGCTGCTGTTAGACGCCCCCACTTCAACCCTGGTCCCAACCTGTTACAGCTCCTAACATCTGGTACAGCAGGGAGACAACCTCCTTTCCCAAATCCTTCCCTTGTATAAAGGCTAAAGGAGGCTGGGAATTCTTTGTTCTCACTTTCCTCCAGTCTTGAGTCCACCAGAGGCCCATGTCTGTTTCTTCCTTGTTTTTCACTTCTTATGCACTTAATGAATTTTGCGATCACAATTTCAGTATCTTACTCAATATGTAAATGCTTTTGTTGCTTATTGGCTTTCTTATGGTACTAATGACAATAGTATCCTGGCACCTTGTGAACAATGCATTTAGCCTCACAATACAGCTGAGAGGTAGGGGTAAGAAATATTATTATTAATTATTATTATTATTTACACATAGTGACAACCCATTCACCTCGTCTCTCTTATTTATATCCATCTATATTGCCATTTCACTTATAAGAATCATCTCACCAAAGTTTATCATCATTATTTAGTCATGGTACATATAGGTACCAGTGGCATAGGGAAGGATAGGAGAGAGGTCCTGGAGGCCAAATTTAGGCTGCTATGTAAGAGATTGAAGTCCAGGACCTCCATGGTAGCATTCTCTGAAATTCTCCCAGTTCCACGCACAGGGCCAGTTAAACAGGCAGAACTGCAGAGTCTCAATGCGTGGATGAGACGATGGTGTAGAGAGGAGAGGTTTAGATTTATTAGGAACTGGGGAAACTTTTGAGAAAGGGGGAGCCTTTACAGGAAGGATGGGCTCCACCTAAACCAAAATGGAACCAGATTGCTGGCACTTAACATTAAAAAGATCGTAGAGCAGTTTTTAAACGAAAGGGCTGGGGGAAAGCCGACAGGTGCGGAGAAGCACATGGTTCGGAGATCCCTTAGGGGACCATTTTAGTTTGGTTGCATGGCTGTAAAGCGTGAAGAATTTGCCCTTTACTGAACATCTCGAAAGTCTGTTATGAAGAGTATCTTTATATATAACTATGTGTTTGCTTCAGAGACTCCTGTCTGGAAGCTGTACAAAGAGTTGGTATGATTTCTCTTATGGAATAGAAAAAAGATTTTGAGGTGATTTAAAACGTGTTAGCCTGCATGTTTGAGGTGCTTTTCAGTCAAAAAACCAAAAAGGCCAAACAATGTAAGCAGTGTTGTAGCTGTGTAGGTCCTGGGATATTACAGAGACAAGCTTGTCTCTCTCACCGTCAGAAATTGATCCAATAAAATAAATTACCTCACCCACCTTGTCTCTCAAACATAAATTTAGCTTTTCAATTTACATCAAAGGTCTAAATTGTAGCAGAAACTCAGGATACTGCAATATGTGCATATTTTAGTGTACGCTAGCTCAGAGAGATTTATATGATCTATCAACATAATGACAGTGTCACTTCTTTTAGGTTAGGAGGAGGAGGCATGATCTGTATTAAATTTGTAAATTTTGATCTTAACCAGGGGAAGCTCTGTGAGATAAATTATTGGTATTGCTTTCCTACAGGGGAGTTAAAGTCAGTTGACAACTTTCCTGTTAACAATAATTAGAACAATAATAATGTATTTAATGAAATAGGTCAAAGTAATAATTTATTTTTTTTAAATAGTAAAGTCACTTGTTCATTTAGCTGCATAGCACAGTAATCAGCAACTGAGTTCTTTTATTCCTATGCATTTTATCTAGTCCTTTTTGAACTAGATTTTTAACTACTCCAAGGTTTTTTACTTGTTATCTTAACCAGTCCTGCATTTTTAACTAGTCCTGTCTGCCTCAGTGAGTATATTAAATTTAATGTATACAAATACACTAACAAATTGCCACATAAAATGATTTTTCTAAGGCAGTGTAACCAAGAAACCACAAACCTTCCCATTGTATAGTACCAAATTGCTGGTAAATACTCAAAACACAGATTAAACCAAGACAAAGGGATCAATTTATGATCTGAGGATAAATATTATTTCAGCTAAAATGATTTATTATATAAATGGAATAAACTTGTTTTTTTCAAGCAGAAGTTCAGGACAGTTTGGAGAAATGAGATGATACCAGTTGGTTCTAAATGTAAGAGGTTAATCCTTCAGTGACTTTTGAAGTCTTATTATTCCCCCCCCCCCATAATTGAAATTCCTGTATGTTGTTCCTAGTGAGTATTTATTAAAATAAAGTTTTATGTCTCATAATTATGATGGTTATCTAAAAGCTAACTCAGATGTAGTTATATAATTTTTAAATTTTTGTCATTGGCTTCACTGTTTACTCAACTGTTATCACTATAATATATGAAGGATTTTGTTTAAAATTTGATCCATGTTTTTAAAAGGTATTGAACTATTTGAAGAAAAGAAAACCTTGTTAAATTGACTTCAGTGAATGAAAGTTTTACATACCCACTCACACTAAAGGGCTCACAGATCCCTCAGAATTTGATGAAATTGTAGTCCCACTGAAGTCAATGGCAAAACTCCCATTACTGAAATGGAGGCAGGATTTCATCCTGAAAGGTTAAAATAAATATTCAGCCTGAGCTCCCTATTTGAAGGTAGAAGCTGTGCCTGCAAATGAATTTCAGGTGCAAATTTTAGTAGTTATATATCTTAATTCCTGATATGTTCCTGATAGGGAACAAAGGTAAGCAGCAGGATACGGACCCTGGACTTCAGGAAAGCAGACTTCGACTCCCTCAGGGAACGGATGGCCAGGATCCCCTGGGGGACTAACTTGAAGGGGAAAGGAGTCCAGGAGAGCTGGCTGTATTTCAAGGAATCCCTGTTGAGGTTACAGGGACAAACCATCCCGATGAGTCGAAAGAATAGTAAATATGGCAGGCGACCAACTTGGCTTAATGGTGAAATCCTAGCGGATCTTAAACATAAAAAAGAAGCTTACAAGAAGTGGAAGGTTGGACATATGACCAGGGAAGAGTATAAAAATATTGCTCGGGCATGTAGGAATGTTATCAGGAGGGCCAAATCGCACCTGGAGCTGCAGCTAGCCAGAGATGTCAAGAGTAACAAGAAGGGTTTCTTCAGGTATGTTGGCAACAAGAAGAAAGCCAAGGAATGTGTGGGCCCCTTACTGAATGAGGGAGGCAACCTAGTGACAGAGGATGTGGAAAAAGCTAATGTACTCAATGCTTTTTTTGCCTCTGTTTTCACTAACAAGGTCAGCTCCCAGACTGCTGCGCTGGGCATCACAAAATGCGGAAGAGATGGCCAGCCCTCTGTGGAGATAGAGGCGGTTAGGGACTATTTAGAAAAGCTGGACGTGCACAAGTCCATGGGGCCGGACGAGTTGCATCCGAGAGTGCTGAAGGAATTGGCGGCTGTGATTGCAGAGCCACTGGCCATTATCTTTGAAAACTCGTGGCGAACCGGGGAAGTCCCGGATGACTGGAAAAAGGCTAATGTAGTGCCAATCTTTAAAAAAGGGAAGAAGGAAGATCCTGGGAACTACAGGCCAGTCAGCCTCACCTCAGTCCCTGGAAAAATCATGGAGCAGGTCCTCAAAGAATCAATCCTGAAGCACTTGCATGAGAGGAAAGTGATCAGGAACAGCCAGCATGGATTCACCAAGGGAAGGTCATGCCTGACTAATCTAATCGCCTTTTATGATGACATTACTGGTTCTGTGGATGAAGGGAAAGCAGTGGATGTATTGTTTCTTGACTTTAGCAAAGCTTTTGACACGGTCTCCCATAGTATTCTTGTCAGCAAGTTAAGGAAGTATGGGCTGGATGAATGCACCATAAGGTGGGTAGAAAGCTGGCTAAATTGTCGGGCTCAACGGGTAGTGATCAATGGCTCCATGTCTAGTTGGCAGCCGGTATCAAGTGGAGTGCCCCAGGGGTCGGTCCTGGGGCCGGTTTTATTCAATATCTTCATAAATGATCTGGAGGATGGTGTGGATTGCACTCTCAGCAAATTTGCGGATGATACTAAACTGGGAGGAGTGGTAGATACGCTGGAGGGGAGGGATAGGATACAGAAGGACCTAGACCAATTGGAAGATTGGGCCAAAAGGAATCTGATGAGGTTCAATAAGGATAAGTGCAGGGTCCTGCACTTAGGACGGAAGAACCCAATGCACAGCTACAGACTAGGGACCGAATGGCTAGGCAGCGGTTCTGCAGAAAAGGACCTAGGGGTGACAGTGGACGAGAAGCTGGATATGAGTCAGCAGTGTGCCCTTGTTGCCAAGAAGGCCAATGGCATTTTGGGATGTATAAGTAGGGGCATAGCGAGCAGATCGAGGGACGTGATCGTTCCCCTCTATTCGACATTGGTGAGGCCTCATCTGGAGTACTGTGTCCAGTTTTGGGCCCCACACTTCAAGAAGGATGTGGATAAATTGGAGAGAGTCCAGCGAAGGGCAACAAAAATGATTAGGGGACTGGAACACATGAGTTATGAGGAGAGGCTGAGGGAGCTGGGATTGTTTAGCCTGCAGAAGAGAAGAATGAGGGGGGATTTGATAGCTGCTTTCAACTACCTGAAAGGGGGTTCCAAAGAGGATGGCTCTAGACTGTTCTCAATGGTAGCAGATGACAGAACGAGGAGTAATGGTCTCAAGTTGCAGTGGGGGAGGTTTAGATTGGATATTAGGAAAAACTTTTTCACTAAGAGGGTGGTGAAACACTGGAATGCGTTACCTAGGGAGGTGGTAGAATCTCCTTCCTTAGAGGTTTTTAAGGTCAGGCTTGACAAAGCCCTGGCTGGGATGATTTAACTGGGAATTGGTCCTGCTTTGAGCAGGGGGTTGGACTAGATGACCTTCTGGGGTCCCTTCCAACCCTGATATTCTATGATTCTATGATTCTATGATTCTATGTGCTTGCAGTCGGGTAGATGCATAAGTACGAAGATTTGTGCCTGCAGTTGAATTGTGAGGCATTTCTTTAAGTACAATTCGTGCTGACAAAAGTATGGCCAAGCATTTTAAATGCCCTATAAAAATGGGATGTAATGTTTTCTGACATTCCCCATCTTTATACATACAATTTTGACCAGAAAATGTTTTGAATTAATATTGAACAATGTCAGAGATTAGAGCTCTTGCTGTTTCTGTATGACACTGATTTTTCTGAAGTTGAATTTAGGCATTATCTACATTCACACTTGTACCAATTTAATTAAAGCAATTTAATAAAACTGGTACAAACCCCTGTGTGGATACTCCTATTTCAACTAAGCTTATTTTAGTTTAGCGTAGATTTGTTCCTAGTCAACTAAACCAAGGTTGTCATAGCCTTTTTCTCTGGTTTAACTAAATTGGATTGAAATCACCCATTAAACCCATACAACTTTACATGTAGACAAACCTTTATTGTTTACATATTGGGGCTCAGTTCTCCTCTCTAACTCATACTGCATGGTTAATGACTTACTCCTTGAATAATTCTATTCAAATTTCAGATCAATGGAGCTATTTGCAGAGTAAGTTACCACATAGTGTGAGTAAGGATGACAGTCTACTTTTTAATAATTGTTTTAATTAGAGTTGAAAACCACTTCACCTCCATGAAGCCCTGAGAGCAGGATTCAGGGCTGCAACAGAGCCCAGGACAGTAGCTACAAACTGGAGTAACCACCCATAGTTTTCATACTATTCACACATGACATTAGTACCACTGGTTCCACGTAAGCAAACAAATCTGCGGCAGCTTCCTTGGTCTGCTTCAGTCTTGGCCCTCTAAACCTCTGCACATCTCCTGTGTGACCAATTTTTTATAAGGTCCTGCTATGTAGCCCCAACTCAGAGGTGAAGTAGTTTGACCCTCTGCTCCATAGGTGAATTTCATCCTACAGTAGGCAATTATCTGAAAAGTCTCAAGCACAGTTGTTAAGGATAGGAGAGCCAAAGAGTGAATGATTATTTGTGGAATATCTCATGTTGTATAGTTAGCATGCTGATACACTTGCAAAAGCATGTGTAATATATTATGTGGAAGATTAACTCACATAATATAATTTTGTTCATCTTTATCTGTATCCGCTTAGACAATTGTGCTCAGTCTGCCTAAACTCCCCTTATAATTTCATTTGCACAAGTTATTTTTCATTTATCCCCCAAAACACTTATGTAGTGTTACTATTCGAAAACAGCTGCCAAGATTCCATTTGAGAGTTGGCTGCATTTCAGTGTTCATTCTACCTAAGAGCAAAATTCAGAGGTGAGGTCTAGGGTAGTGTAAGTTTTAATCTCCTTACACTCAGTTAGGTTTCCTTAGACCTTCTTACACCTGTCTAGCAATGTGTGAGAGGGAGTAAAAACTGATGTAAGTGAGAAGCCGGAAGTCATGTAGGTTATATATTAAAGTAGGAAGTCACCTATTTCAGCTTACATTCTTTTGTACCCTCTTATTATTTGCTTTTCTTGCTCTGCTCCTTCCTTTTGGTCCCTTGATGTTACTTCATCATGGACTCAGTGGGCCCTAACACTCATTTGGACTCAATGGGCCAAATTCAGATGTGATGTGTAAGGGAATGGGATAAATTGCATGTTAATAAGTAAATGTGAATCTATGTAAGTATAAAGGGGATCTTCCATTATGCTAATGTAATCTCTGTTCTAGTTCTTTGTAACTAAGGTCAAAACTGGGCCCTGGGTGTCTAAAGAGAGTCTCAACTGGTATAACATACAAGTGGAAAGGGCCAGGCATAATTGTGCCTAATTATGCCAATTCAGATTCCTTCAGAGCATACTTAGCTTCACTGCTGAATTTGGTCCATAACCTGCATAGAACTTTGGGATGAAAGGTATTGCAGAAATGTTTTTACATAAATATTTTTTTCTGTTTAATGGATGAAGTTTGCTTCCTGATTGTTGTTCCTGTTCATTAGATTAACATTTTACAAATTTGTCCCACTACCATCATGCTACTTCTGGAATGAATCCCCAGGAGAACAGGATTGAAGTTAATCTGTCTTTCATGTGAGATGTTGTTAGGGTTTGTATGGACAGTACACTAGGATGAAATGGAATGGTAATTATGAATAAATAAGGCATTTGTCATTTTGTTTACCTCTCAAATGGTAATACAGATCCCCTTTGTGGTTTCAGGTGTACATCTTATGTTTCCTAGTGACTTTTCTTTATCATTTTCTAGGCTACTCATATTGGTGGTGCCCAGTGGCTGGCTCCCTGCTTGCTGCATGCACTTCTACTTTCTGAGCTCTTATAGAAACTTTGGACTGGGAGTTATTACTGAAATGGGCTTGTGTGGAAAATGTGACATAAATTGCTATGGATTTCTTGGACAATATCCACTGTTAAAGTGACTTTATCTTAATTCCATTCCCAATTACACTATACTGTGTTCTCTAATTTGCATTTATCTCCAGGTGACTTGCTGGTTTTGATAGGCTACTGGTGGTGGGTTGATGGCAAGAGATCATGCTTAATAGCCGCTGTTTTCAGCAGAATTACCATAGTGCCTTTTTCTGTTCAATCAATGTGCATATGTCCCTTTTTAAAATTCTAATGAATGGAGGAGGTGATATGGGTCTCGTTTGTTAAATTTATCCCTTCCCATGTATAAATTACAAATTCCCATTTGCAGGGTGTGCACATGTCAGTGAAACAATTGGACATAGACTTATTGTTTCATTCTAACATTATTATATATATATATATATATATATATTATGCTATGGTCAGACACAAATTACTGGATTCACTACAGAAGTAAGTGGGTGAAATTTAAGGGCCCATTATATAGAAAAAGGGGGCATGTGATGTACCTGGTTCATTCTGTCCTTAAACTCTGTGACTCTATTAATTAATCTATATTACAGTAGCATCCTGTAGCACCAATGACAATTAGACCCTATTGTGCTAGGTGATGTACAAATACATATGAAACATGGCCCCTCTCGCTAAAAACATATAAGCTACCAGCACAAAAACATCCCTCAAGTCATTGAAGAAAATATTGTAAAAATGGTCGTTGTTTATTTACCATTTCTAAATGCACTTCTATCCTGTATTTTAATGAGTGAGTTGTGTTTTGGTATGTTATCCTATAACTCAAGCTAAAATAAAATAAAATAAAAGATTTCTGTGGCAAAACTTTTGGTGAATGGTGTGCTGTATATACATATGCATATTGAGGATAAAGTACAGGCCAAAACTATTACTTAATGAGTTTAACTGAAAATCAGAGATGGGAAAAAAGGGTGTATCTACTCTCCTTCTCAAACCACAATGTATGTGTCTCTTGCCCTCACTCCATCCTTAGTAGGAGTCTATGCTTCAGGACACAACATTTCACTGTTACCACATCTGTGCACAAAGTTGAATGTATTACAGAGACGAGCCTGCTAATTAACTTTACTATGCAGAAGCAGAATTGTCAGCATTAGTCAAGATCTGTAGGTCTGGCCTCTTCTGGTTCATTTTCTCCAAACTGATGGAGACTTTTCTTTTTACTCTCTGATGTCATCTTATTACAGCAAATAAATGCTAAAAATACTCTTCAACTCATTACATCTGCGCAATGCTATAATAATGACCATGCTATTTTATGTGGAACCAGACATATTGTTTCATAATGCCAATGAATCTAATCTCTGGCTATCTAGTGTCAATAGTTATTTCCGTATGTTTAAGATGCATGTGTTTGGACACAATAAATAGCAGTACTGTCTCTTTTAAGGCAGAAGTGAGGGGTTCTATATTGCAAAAATGAAAATACAATATGATGAGTTAAGATATATTATTTTTTGTGTCCCCAGTAAGACTACAGGAGATACAAATAGCATATGTCCAAGGTCCTGGAGACAGTAAATCATGGTCTGCAAGGAATTCATCCTGGGGTTAAAACTCCATGGGACTGGTGCTTTTAAAGGCTCCTGATGCTCCTACTGTTTCTCAGCCATTGTGCTTCATTTTAAATTGCAGAGAATATTGACATTGTGGTAGCTTACATGCATAAGTTGTATAGCTAGTAAATATACTAATGTTGCTAATCTACAACTGTCCCTGAAACTGCATATTGTCTCTGCCTACATTTGATTTTCATATTCCAGCTTGCATTTTCTGAACTTCCACTCCAAAAACCACGACCATGAGAACAGACAATTATGCCATTTCCCCCTTTGCATTACATATATGAAATATGATGCTACAACATCAAAAGACAAAACCACATTTTGCTAATGACTTTACTTGTGGGTGACAAATGAAACAGATGAAATTTTCATATCACTATACTATATTTAACCCTCATTAACAGAAGTCTGGCTATGATTACTTAGGTTGTCACATCATGATTTGTTGCTGCTTGGGTGGAAATAGGGCATAGGACTTTTCTTGCACACAGTAGAAAATTCCAGAATATATTGTTCCACTAATTAAAAGGGAAATTAGAAGTTTTAATGTGTGACTTTGTGCAAGAAATACACCCGTAAATCCCGATTCCTCTTTAAAGGCTTTGCCTAATACAGGTAGAAAGATTTTTCCAACCTGCTTAATGTGCATTGGAGCCTGACATGATTCTTAACTAGACAGTTTTGTTTCTGAAAAGAATCAGTCTGTGCCAGAGGCAATATAAATAATCACTTATGGCGAGATTGTACCTTTAGGCAATGCCGTGAGAGAGGGTTGGTGTATAATTAACACTATCCCCAGATTAGCGCTGGAAGCACTGCGTCTCAGAGACATCCTTGAAGCACAGTTCCCTCCCTGATTCACTCTTGCTTCAGGGATGCAGCAATTTGGTACCATAGCACATATGACCCAAGATTTGGATAACATACACAGGGCCATAAAGGGTAGGAGGTTTTCTGCCTATTATAACTCTGTGGAGAGGATTCAAATTTGTATTCTGATGTACAGTGTAGCCCTTACTGCTTGAAGATAAAATGAACACGATAACTTGTTTAGAAAGACCACAGTTTTGCACATGGCTTCGAAATTTTTCTGCTTGTTATATAGAGAGCAATGGTGATATTCTGATTGCTGTTCTAAGACACCTTCTGGGTTCTCCACATAAACCTTCTACATTAATTTAATTCCATTTTCTCTGGCTGTACATCTTGGTTCAGAGAAGAGGGCTTTCTTCTTTTTTCTACAATCAGTTATGTAGGATGCAATTCTACCCTTACGCTGAGTAGTGCTTATTCTGCTTGTAGCCTTACAGACTTCCATGGGACTACTTGCAGACTATGGAATGCTACTCACTCAATGTGACTCAGGGCAGCAGAATCAGGACCTTAATTAGTATTTTTAGATATATCAGAGAGATTTGCACACAGGGGCAGAGGCCTCATGACCACCTTCCCATTCCTTATGGCAGATGAAAGAGGGGTCCAGAAAGTTGAGGGGCTTGTGAAAGATTTTTCTGTTTTTAGCACAGCATCACAGTGTGGAATGGTTGAGAAGCTCTGGAGTGGGCTAATCATTTTTTTAATTTATTTTTATTTTTAAGTTCCTGACTTCTACTATTCTATAGCTAGTAGCTCCTGTTTCCTGATGTCACTAAAACATTTAATTTTCCAGCACTGTATAATGAGAAATGTTAGAGACTGCAGTATGTTTATTCTTGTCCAGCAAATTCTCAATCCAACCTTAATTTCTCATTTTGTATGCTCTTATACTAATAACTGCTCATCTGCCTAAGCATTTCTAAGACTTATATTAAAAAGGATACCTAATTAAAGTCTGAATCATGACCTGGCTTGCATAGCCATGCAAGGGAGAGTAAGGAGGCCCCACTATTCTCTGGTGTGGGGTACCCATACTAAGTGGAGCAGCACTGGAGGGGGATCAGGCTTCACAGAGCCAATATATCCCCCTGAGAGTACATGGGTAGGGGTGCTTGGCAAAGGGTGGAGCCTTGGCTACACATGACCAGGGCACCAGAGAACATACAGTATGTTGCGTACAGCCCCAGTTTTGTTTACTCCCCACCAGAACAGTGGGGAAATCAGGAGGGAGATTGTGACTCAATGAGGTTGCTTGAGGGGACGTTTAATAATTTTAATGTGCTGGAGACAGATTGTGTAGGCACAGTCTAGCTCTAAATAACAGTGCATCTTGGGATAAATAAACTGAGTGTGAAATGAGTAAAAGAATTAATGTGTATGTGTGTGTCTTTATTCAACCAACTGAAAGATTCTGTGTGAGTGCAGTAGTGTAGTCAAGGGTAAACGCGGCTAAACAGAGTTTATCCATTTCTCATTTGGGGAATATGGAGTTTAATTGTGGGTTAGTTTACCCACTTCTTTGTTTACAACCACACCACTTTGTGAGAGTTTATCAAAGTTAAAGAAAAATTATTTCCCTGGGGTGGAAAGGAAAACCAAAGTTGGGAAACAATTAAAAGACTGTAGTCTCAGAAAGGGATAGTGGGAAATGAGCTAAGGATAATCACTGAAATGGGTGTTGCATTAACAAATAAAAATTTATACTTAAATTATCTAAGCCTGAGTTTTCATTAACTTCTACTTCAATTTTACATCTGACATTTTTAAAATGAAAGAAATCCATGTCCCCCCCATCACAAATCCAGTCATGTATTACTACTATATAATGTTTTATATAGTGTACTGTAAGACTATATTGCTTGATAGTACAGATTTGCACAGCAATATCCCCTACGTATAGTAAAATAGATACATTCCACCCTCATTCTAAGACACTATCATCATACTTTACATTAAATGCCACCATTACAGAACATAAAGACATATTTCATATTTATAATGAAGATGTGAAAGCACAGAATTTGACATTTTCTTTCTTGACTTACTTGTTCCTAAGTATGCCATTTGGTGCATCTGTGTGGGTGGATGAGCTTTACATTTCAAGACTGGAGCTGCATATTTGCATGATGTACTCATTTGTTATGTATTTTGAAATGTATTTATGGTGCATTTTTTACCTCCCCATTTTCCTTAAAAACAAAAGTTCTATTCATGTAATCCCAGAATTACGATGTCTTTATTAACACAACACAAAATTTATCTTTGGTAGCAATGACTATGTGGACAAGCTGATAATATAAAAGTGCTATTCCTTAAAGTCACTGACAGAGTGCGATGTGTGCATTGCATTGCGACGGGTTACATCACTGGTCGTAACATGATGTAACCCAACGCAGCATGATGTAAGCGTCGTGATACATTGGAGATTTAAAGAAACAGCAATACTTTTTTCTCTCTTTCGGTTACATGTGGATACTCCTGTTCCACTCATTAATTACCTACACTATTATTAAATTGAGTAAGTTCCCTTCTAATTCCAAAGTGATGTTACAGGCAAAGCAATCATAATGTACTACAGGAGTCCTTCACAATAGATAGCTGTTATGATGTATTTACTTCACGATGGCTGCAAATGTTTTTCCTCCCACTTTAAGTGCCACCATAAATAGTTTTCTGATTTAAAGAAGTCACTTTAACACAGCAGTTAAAGGCTATTTTGAATGTTGAAATGGTGCACATGATTTATTATGGTAATCTTTAATTGCGTAAATACATTTCAGTGGTTGAAATACTTAAATTTGCATTGCAAATTGAAATGTGAAAAGGGCCGTGAAGGAATCCGTCCCCTTACCCCATTTATCATTACAACTATAAATAAATTTTCTAGAGCTGTTGCTGTTTTTAGATGGATTATACCTGTCCCTCCTGCCGCTGTGTACAGGTCAGAGGGGCCTTTGAGTCCCTGGGGACTCAATAGGTCTGAACAGATCAGAGCTTCTCTTTGTCCTCACCGCTGCCTGCAGGTCAGATCATTTTCGTGTGACTTTTACTACTACATACATTCTGAATTTCTTAGTCAGTTGTTATTGTCATTAGCAAATAGGCCTACTCATACTGCAAAATATATCATCCTTAGAATATAAATTGCACCAATTATTCCCGTGTTGTTTTTTATTTTTTTGAGAGCATTATGAAGCATGCATAATTTCTTTTAAATTCATGTAATTTTTTTTTTATCCTCTGGCAAATATTTATACTATTACTTTTAGGACAATTGGAAAAGAATATCACATTTATAGATAAAGTAATGTCACTCCATTTATTAGTTAGCATTACCAAACATTCAGAGACTCTGAGGGAGCTGCTGCTTTATTTTATTTTTTTTAACTGTAGCTTCAATATAAAATACAGTGCCTATGTTAAAGAGTAAGCTTGTCTCAACCTTAACTGTAGTGAAGCTGTCATTCCTCTGTCATGTTAATTGAAAATGTTCTTCACCATAAAAAAAAAAAAAAAGAAACAGAAAGAAACAGCTCTTTCCCCAATGAGCTTATATTCTAAGACTCAGAAGTGAAGAAAAACCTATGCCCCATGCACAGTTAGGACTCCTTGCATTGTGGTTTGAGTGCCTGGGAGGAGTATGGAAGTGAGGTAAGCAGGAGTCTATGTGCCAGGTGCCACCTTCAAGGAAGTATGCAGGGATGGGCAGAGAAGATCTGCTTCCAGATGCCAATTAGCAGGGCTGAGCTGGTATGGAAGGGTAAATAAGCAGTATCCTTTTCAGGGCTGCAGGAGGTCACTTCCTCTTCTATACTCTCCCGAGCAAGGTTGGGAGCAGAAGAGGAATTGTGATTCCTACATTATAATTTCTTATACTGGGCTCTTCCTGAATTGGTAATGCTCCACATCTTAAAGGTTTGATATAGAGTTAAATTTAAATCTAGCTCTAAATTAGGCAATTCAATCAAAACGCACAGGGTCTATTTTTTGCTCTGATATATTGGTGTTATGTCCTGAGTAACTGTATTGGATTGAGAATCAATTTATAATGATGCAACTGAGAACAGAATTTGGAACATAGAATTGCTGTACCAGATCAGACCAGTGGTTTATCTTGCCCAGTATCCTGTCTCTGACAGTGGACAGTACTCGATGGTTCAGAGAAAGGTACAAGAAAACTTACAGTGGAATGGACAATTATGGAGTAACTAGACCTTATGAGACATTTCTTCCTAACCCCAGATAGTGATTGCCATGCATTCTGGCTATGTCTATACTACAATCTAAGGGTGTGATTCCCCAGCTCATGTACATATCATATACTCGAGCTAGCTCAATCAGAGCACAGCTCAGTCATGACCAGTACACACCTGCCTGAAACTGGTGGGTACACATTCCTATGCGGCTGTAGCCATTGCCTATGCTACTGTGGCTGCACTTCTATTTATACTTATGCTAGCTCTCATCAAGCTAGCTTGAGTATGTGTATACAAGCCGGGGAATACACATGGCCTCTGAAGCCTGAGGGCTTATGGGCTCAATCCTGTAAATCACTGGGCACTCAGGCCCCAGTTCGGCAAGGCACTTAAGCATGTGCATAACATTATGGATGTGAATTGTACCATTGACTTCACTGGTACTGCTCACATGGTTCATGTTAAGTATGTACTTAAGTATTTTGCTTGATAAGGAACAGAGGTTAAGTACTTTGCAGTTTTAAGTTCCATATCCTTACATTTCTTCTTATTTAAAGTCACTGAAAGTGTTCTCATTATCTTTATAAATGTCTTACTTATTATTTGCTTTACTCCTATTGAATAGTTGGTCTCAGTAATATCTTGTAATGTTTCATAGGTTGTTATAAATGTGTTGATAAAAAAGAAGCTATTTTCTTGTTGTGAGTTTTGAATTTCTTTCTTTCTTTTGTGTCTGCTTGTTCTTGTATTATGTGTGAAGACAAATAGCATTTGTTACACCAGGAATGTTTGAGTATCTTTTTTCAACATTTTCTATAGAGGGGTCATCCAAGTCTAACCCTATATGTGGTAGAAATGGACAATGCAATATTTATACTTCTGTTATGTCCCTTCTTATTCTTCAGCATTCTTCATCCCGTTCATTTAAATTTCTCTTCACACAATATTTTTCCATGCCTCCAATCATTTAAAATGCAGACTCTAGACCTTTTCTATTTTTACTCTATCTTTTATGAGATAATGATACTAGAACTGAACACGGCATTCCATGTGAGAGCACACCATTGACTTATATGACAGCATTATAAAATTTTCAGAATTATTTTATACTAGTCTTTGGACATTCTAAACATTGTATTTGCTGCTTTATTTTTTTTAAGATTCTCATTGACCTGTCTATTGTGATTCCCAGGTCTTGTTTTCCCTGAGTGGTTGCAGATAATTTAGAACCCAGTAATCTGCATGAGTGTTTCTGCTATTGTTCATTGCCTTGGACTGGTAAACATTAAATGTCATCAGCCATTGTGCCACCCATTCACTTAATTTTATAATATCTCCCTGAAGATGCACACAGTCTCTTTTATCTTGATTACCTCAAATGGTATCTGCAAATTTTGAAACATCCTAGGTCATCCCCTTTTCCATTTCATTAACAACATGTTAAAAACACTGGCCTAGTATGAAATGTTGGGGCACTACACTATTAATCTTTTGCCATGTTGAGAATTGACCTCTGATTACTTTTTGACATATTCTGTCTCCAGCCACGTTCTAATCCATAAAACTATTCCACCTCTCACTCTTTGAGTAATTTAGTTTGCTTTAACAGCTTTTTAGAGAGGGAGTTTATCAAAGACTTATTGGAAAGTCCAAACAAATATCAGCTGGTTTCCTTTATCTACTACTTTGATGAAATACCCAAAGAATTCTAATAGATTAAAGAGGCACAAATTTTCTTTACAGAAGCCAGGTTGGTTTGTGTTGATCCTGTCATGTTTATCTATATGTTTTATTATTTTATTTTTAACTATTTTCCTGGTATTAAACTAAGGCTTATTGGTCTATAATAAAATTAGTGCCTTTTTAAATTAGTTATAATATATGTTGCTTTTAGTCTTGTGGTATATTAGCTGATTAAATTAGGACTTTCAGTACTTTGTCAACAGCTCAGCTATGTCATTCTTAAATGCTTTCAGAACTCTTGGGTGTGTGCAGTCTGAGCCTGGTGACTTGTTACTCTTTATCTATTTGTTCTAGTCCCCCCTCTTTTGATACTTCATTCTTTGAAAATGTCTCATCTTTATTACCTACTCTTTTTGGGTATCCCCCTAACATCTTCTGTTGCAAAGACTGCTGCATATTAACTATTTATTTTCTCCACAATATCTGTGTCTTCCTTAATTTCTCCCTTAACTCCCTGGTACTTCAAGAGAATGACTAATTCCCTTGTAGGCTTTTTGAAAAACTAGATATGTGAAATTAGAGAAGAGGAAATCAAGGCAACTGAGATAAAGTGCACACTCAAGAAGCTTGGAAGCAAAAGAGAGAAAGAACATAGGTCAGTAGCTATAGAAGCAAAAAAATGGTGGAGGAAGATTTAATTGTAGTGTTGAAGTATACCAAAGTAGGTATGAAGACTGAGGAAATGTAGTAAAAATGGTTGAGGATAAGAGCAGTGTGCAGGGCAATAGAAAGTATGACACATCTCTGTGTCATGAACAGGGTGAAGGGAGAGTATGATGATGTTGGGTGTGGAGGAGTAAAAAGGAAGGAGAGGGTGAGATAGGGGCAAGAGCCCTTGTCAGATGATATCACCATCTGATTGAAGAAATCTGTGAGCTAATTGTCAGAGAAGGAGGCTCATCAATTATATGAATGATTTGTTTTGTACTGAAATGATAGTTTTAATGGATTTGGAACCAATTTTCAAAGTCAAGACTCTGACTCTGGTTCACGATGTAAATCCTTCAAATACAGCCATCATCCTTACATTGCATGAATAATGAATTGCGTGTCAAAAACAACGAGACTTTTTTTTCAAAATGTAAGCAAAAACAAACCATGTCTCTTGATAATACCATGACAAGCTTTGATGTTTTATCTCTATACATCAGTGGGATTATATAATAGGCTGTTACACTAAATTTATGATGAAGATGGACCAAAAAATAGTTCATATACAAAAAAAATCAAGATCTATATTGTCAAGGATTTTACTGTTTCTTTGAGAACAGAACTATTCAGATATTGGGGGTTTTTTCAGTCCACATTGACAGTTTTATCATACTTTGTCCGTGAAACATGAGGAATTACCCCACTTCAATAGTGGGCTGAAGGATAAAACAGAGAGCACTGTATTTTCTCTTGGCATTTTCTTGTATCGTTAAAAAGGCCAAGAGAAATTTTTAGAAGAACAGAGAGAGCATGACAAATGTCACACATGCAGTGAAAGAGATGAAAATTGCCTTTTGGTTGTTTTTACCAAAAGGACAAAAAAGAAAAAAAATCACCTTTCACCTGGTACTTTTTCAAACTTTGCCTCAGGTGAAAAGCACTGGCAGAAACTGCTTTTTTTTGTTCAGTTGAAATGAAGAGTTGTGCATCAGAGAGAAGGGGAGAGCTGAAGGTCACAGGGTAAGTTGAGCTTGCTACATCATTTAGTCTTGATCAGTGGGGCTTAAGGAACTAAGCTAAAAAGGAAGTTTTCACAGGTATCAGAAGAAAAACTGAAAGAAAATAGCCCAAGAGATTTACAAAAGATCTTATAAGAACATAAGAATGGACATACCGGGTCAGACCAACGGTCCATCTAGCCCAGTATCCTGTCTTCAAACAGTGGCTAGTGCCAGCTGCTTCAGAATGAATGAACGGAACAGAGTCATTTATTGAGTGATAAGAAAAGGAGGACTTGTGGCACCTTAGAGACTAACCAATTTATTGGAGCATGAGCTTTCATGAGCTACAGCTCACTTCACGAAACTTTATGCTCAAATAAATTGGTTAGTCTCTAAGGTGCCACGAGTACTCCTTTTCTTTTTGCAAATACAGACTAACACGGCTGTTACTCTGAAACCTGTCATTATTGAGTGATACATCCCCTGTCGTCCAGTCCTAGAAATCAGATGTTTACGGACACCCAGAGCATGGGGTTGAGTCCCAGACCACCTTGGTAATAGCCATTGATGGACCTATCCTCCATGAACTTATCCAATTCTTTTTTGAACCTTGTTATACTTTTGGCCTTCACAACATCCCTCACAATGAGTCCCATGGATTGACTGTGTTGTCATGGATTGACTGTGTACTTCCTTATGTTCATTTAAAACATAAAACAGGGTCGGTCCTGGGGCCGGTTTTATTCAATATCTTCATAAATGATCTGGAGGATGGTGTGGATTGCACTCTCAGCAAATTTGCGGATGATACTAAACTGGGAGGAGTGGTAGATATGCTGGAGGGGAGGGATAGGATACAGAAGGACCTAGACCAATTGGAAGATTGGGCCAAAAGGAATCTGATGAGGTTCAATAAGGATAAGTGCAGGGTCCTGCACTTAGGACGGAAGAACCCAATGCACAGCTACAGACTAGGGACCGAATGGCTAGGCAGCAGTTCTGCGGAAAAGGACCTAGGGGTGACAGTGGACGAGAAGCTGGATATGAGTCAGCAGTGTGCCCTTGTTGCCAAGAAGGCCAATGGCATTTTGGGATGTATAAGTAGGGGCATAGCGAGCAGATCGAGGGATGTGATCGTTCCCCTCTATTCGACATTGGTGAGGCCTCATCTGGAGTACTGTGTCCAGTTTTGGGCCCCACACTTCAAGAAGGATGTGGATAAATTGGAGAGAGTCCAGCGAAGGGCAACAAAAATGATTAGGGGACTGGAACACATGAGTTATGAGGAGAGGCTGAGGGAGCTGGAATTGTTTAGCCTGCAGAAGAGAAGAATGAGGGGGGATTTGATAGCTGCTTTCAACTACCTGAAAGGGGGTTCCAAAGAGGATGGCTCTAGACTGTTCTCAATGGTAGCAGATGACAGAACGAGGAGTAATGGTCTCAAGTTGCAGTGGGGGAGGTTTAGATTGGATATTAGGAAAAACTTTTTCACTAAGAGGGTGGTGAAACACTGGAATGCGTTACCTAGGGAGGTGGTAGAATCTCCTTCCTTAGAGGTTTTTAAGGTCAGGCTTGACAAAGCCCTGGCTGGGATGATTTAACTGGGAATTGGTCCTGCTTTGAGCAGGGGGTTGGACTAGATGACCTTCTGGGGTCCCTTCCAACCCTGATATTCTATGATTCTATGATTCTATGAAAACCTGCAGCCTATTAATTTCATTGGGGGAACCCTAGTTCATGTGTTATTTCAAGGGGTAAATTACACTTCCTTATTCACGTTCTCCACAACATTCATGATTTTATAGACCTCTATCATGTACCTGGCACTTAGTTGCCTCTTTTCTAAGATGAACAGTCTCAATCTTTTTAATCTCTCCTCGTAGAGAAGCTGTTCCATACCCCTAATCATTTTTATTTCTCCTCATATTTTTTTTTTTGCAATTCTAATATATCTTTTTTTGAGATGGGGAGACCAGAACTGCACGCAGTATTCAAGATGTGCACATATCATGGATTTCTATAGTAGCACTATATTTGCTGTCTTATTATCTATCCCTTTCCTACTGGTTCCTAACATTCTGTTACCCTTTTTGACTGCCACTGCATACAGAGAACTATCCACAATGACTCCAAGATCTCTTTCTTGAGAGGTAGCAGCTAATTTAGACTCCATCACTTTGTATGTACAGTTGGGATTATGTTTTCCAATGTGCATTACTTTGCATTTATCAGCATTGAATGTCATCCGCCATTGTGTTGCCCCATCACCATATTTTAGTGAGATGGCTTTGTAACTCTTCACAGTCAGCTTTGGACTTAGCTATCTTGAGTAATTTTCTATCATCTGCAAACAAATTTGTTGTTCTGTATTTTTAAACATGCTATTTTGTTGTTGTTTATGTTATTTATGGGTAAAAAGGAAGTTGGAGGATAGCAGAAGGAATGATGTTGGCCAGGGTGATAGTATTTGTTTTGATTTTTCTAAGTGAATTTCAGTGTTCATAAAAGAGACAGCCTACTGATGCAACATAGAGCTAGGTGTCAGCTATAACTGATGTCAGCTCCAGAATCTCACACCCCTGCCAATTCACTTTGTAAGTGACCTTTAACACCTCGAGTAGATTTACGTCCCAGGACTTTCTTCTCCTGAACAAAACTGTCAGTTGCATTTAATTTCCTTGAATATGATTTAAATTGTACATTTTAGTTGTTTGAGACAAAGATACATTGTGTTCTCTACAATTGAATGCAATGCAAGTGATTTCTTATTTTGTAATGTAGTCAGTAAAATACATATAACAGATAGCAGAACATCATCAACCAACATACATTCAATAATATTGATTAAGGAAACCAAGGGAAGGTAAGATTGCCCTGTTCATTCTCACCTTAATATAGAGAATATTTCTATAAATCTTAGGTGGTTAGAACATGGTTTGATGGAAGAAATCATGTACACTGAATTCAGTAATAAATAAGGCCTGACTGATTTTAAAGGACATTGGGTCACTGTTAGTGGTGTTAGATCCATGAGAATCAAAACCCTAAAATGGCTTTGGGTAGAAGACAATGTCATCACTTATCACAGTGTTGTGTCACACTAAGAGGGATGACTGCTGTTTTGACCCTAGAGAGTTCCTTATGTCTATAATATTAACGGATACTTCTTGTAGGTTCAATTTTCCTCTTGCTCTGAAAGTTATCTATTTGCTTTCATCTACATCTGCTCTCATTTCTTTCCCAAGTTCTGTTTTTGCCTAGCTTACAGTTTAAGATTTTTTTTTCACTAGGACAGTGGTTGTAGTAAATTACCTCCTCACTGCTGCAATTATCTGTCTCACAATACTTTCATAGAATTCACAATATTTCATTGCTGTTAATTGGCCTGTTCCTGAGGATTTTGTGGGCTTAAATTATTTCCAGATTAACATCTTTAAGGAAGGGAATACATTCTTTTTTCTGCTTTCAAACTATTATTTTTATTTGTATCTTTCCATTTCTAAAAGCCCACGGAATTGACATCCAAACACACATCATTTTAGATCATAAGCTCTTTCAGGCAAGAATTCTATTACTTTAGCAGGTTTATTCTATTGTTGAGTTTTACACCTATAATACTAAATAATTATGAACAATAAAATATTTAGCTGAAGCTTTCAGGGTGACTCTTATCACCTTCTTCTTCCTTTTATTGTGATGCACTATTCAGCTTTAGTGCTGTTAACTTTTGGTTCAAGTCCATAGGATGTGTGTAGCATTTTCTTCTGCATTTCTGGCAAGTACTTCAATCTACAATTTTGTAAGACATGAGGTTATCTATAATGTCTAAGCCTACATTTTAGGTCACGGATATTTTTAGTAAAAGTTGTGGACAGGTCACGGGCAGAATAACAAAAATTCACGGCCTGTGACCTGTCCATGATGTTTACTATATATTCTTAAGTAAAACTTCAGAGAGGGACCATGGATGCTTGGGGGGGGGCAGCCTGGGACCCAGCTGGTGCTGGGGGAGGCAGGCAGTGGTGTGTGGCCCAGGACCCCCGCTGGTGCTGGGGTGGGGTTGGGCTTGGCTGGGCTGGCAGGGGCTCCCTATCTGGCTCCGTGTTTCTCTGCAGCTCCTAGGCAGAGGAGGAGCCAGGGGGCTCGGCATGCTGCTCTCACCACAAGCACCAGCTGCACTGCTGCCATTGGCCAGGAACTGAAGCCAATGAATGCTGCGGGGAAGGGGCCTGCAGGCGCGGGCAGTGCACAGAGCCCCCAGTCTCTCCTCTGCCTAGGAGCTGCACGGCTATGCCAGTGGGAGCCAGGGAGCCCCTCAGACCAAGGTGCCCCCCCACATCCTCCAACCCCTTGCCCCTAGCCCTGAGCCCCCCCCACACACCCAAACTGCTGCTACTGGCCCAGGGACTGCCCAGCTTAGGCAGCCCCTGAGCCAGCACTGGCCGCTGAAGAAGTCACGGAGGTCATGGAAAGTCACGGAATTCATGACTTCTGTGACAGATTTGCGGCCTTAATCATGTCCCATGTAGGATTTTGCTTTCCTTGAAATACTGTTAGTAAAAATTATGACTACTAACCTACTGTTTTTCATCTTAACTCTTTCTCATTTGAACTTTCATTCTTTAAATGTAACTTCACTCAGATAGGGATAAGTACATTGTAGAGCATAGAGGCAGTTGCCATAGACAGACAAAGCAGGCAATTTCAGCAGATATCTGAAGAACAGCTGAGTGAAGTAATCTCAATTTTTAATTTTTAAATAAAGATGGATATTTTTTGCTAAAAGATCTCTAGGAATTATTCTGGGGAAGTCTTATGGCCTTTGTAATACATGGGGCAATACTAGTGGATCACAGCCCTTTTTCTGGCCTTGGAATCTATGAATCCGTCAGTTGACAACATTTAGGTTACTGATTATTGAGTAAGTTAAATTTCTTCTGCAGTTCTCTAAAAATGGAAAAAACACGCATCATATAACTCACTTATGGTTACAATAGTTGCCTATGTAACCAAAACTTCCAGCAAAATGTTTACCCTTCTATTCTTAATTTGGCATTCCCAAGGCAAAGATGAGATACCATAGCTATTATTAACATTTCTGTTACAAGTTCGCAAGGTTCCAAATTTTCCAGTTATGCTTCAGAATTGAACGATCCACTTCTCGCAGAATCTACTGAAATAACCAACTATCTAGCTTCTCTACTAATATGTAACTATCTAATATATATCCCATAGCTGCTGGTTTTCTATTGCAGTACATTCATTGTTTATCTCTAGATTATTTACAGCTCTCTGAAACTTTAGTGTATGTTCCACCACTAGAATATTTCTGTTATAAATGTGGCAGGTATCTAGGTAGAACTAGTCAGCTGAGCTTCAGAATGTTCCATGTATAAGCTACCATTGTATAGGAACGGAATCAATTGCAATAGAACTGGGTTTTGTTGGGTTTTTTGTTGGTTTGTTTTTTGTGGTGGTTCAAACATCAATGGAATTATGTATTGGAGAACCCTATCCCCACGTGGAGACTCACTGATATCACTATTCTTAGTGACTGAAGCCACAAGATCGCTTACACACACTGCTGCTGATTATTAAGCAAACCAGTAGTCTTTTTGAAGTTAATGGGATTACTCATGTTTACAGTTAAGCATATGCTTAAGTGCTTTGCTAGATAGGGCCAGAGTACTCAGCATTTTCCAGGATGGAGCCTTAAATTAATAATGGCATAAAGTAAAATAAGTGCATATTCTAACATTTTTATTTAGAAACTGACAGTCAAATTTTTGATTAAAAACAAGCCTGGAACCAGTTTAACCTTTAATAAATTATCTTCCCCAAGTTTTGAAAGGACTTTATTGATGGTGAGGTGGGTGCAAGCAATATTAGCAATCAAACTACTCACACTGTGCCCTGACATAGTAAAATTCTGCTCTGAGAAATGTTAACATGATTTTTTGCATTTGCACCTGCCATAGAAACTCCAGTAAGATGGAGAAGTGTGGGCTGGTTGAGTTTACTGCCAATGTTTTGTATAAGTAGTATTCTTCCAGTTGCAGGGAGAAAAGTTTTGCTTCTGTTTGACTTATATATAAGTCTTATATATAAGATATATAAGTATATATCTGTGTGGCAGATCTGTAGATTTTAACATGTTTCACAACTCACGCAACAAGCCCTCCATGCTCAGTTCAGCCTCAAGTCAAAAAGAGCAGACTCAGTAATGTGGGTAGTGTTTCAGACACTTCCTTTATTGGCCAGGGGTCACTGGCAGGATAGACTTCACAATGGCTTCTTTCTTCAGAGCTGTTAGAGACTGTTACATCAAAGCAATGTACTCTATTTAGAAGCTTTTAAGCTCTAGATCCGCTCATGTGGAGCAACTCGTGTATAAAAAAATCCTTATCAAAACTGTCACTGCACATCTGTTTCACTTCATTATTAAATGACTTGGCCTGGTTAATTAAAACAAAATGCAGGTACTACAATCCTTACAGTGGGAAAGTGGACCAGAAAAAACATTTTAAAGAATGGAACTGGCGTAAACAGCACACTGTTCTGTAATTTATATTCAAAATTTAATTTCATTTTAAATAAGTATTTCTAAATAGAATTTTTTTGCATATATCTAAAAAAACATTTAAACTATTTTTGTTTTAGATAGGTAAGACATTTCCTTTGCTCTGTGGTGAATCCATTTACAACAACATTATTCTGGCTCAGGAGAGCCCAGTGGTGAAATGGCTTAAGGTGAAATCAAAAGGGAAACTGATCTGTCTAATCTCCTTGTCCAGGATGAGTGAAATGCAAGTATAAACAAACACGACTAGTGGAAAAATAAATGGCAGAAGTTCACATCTTTTTAGCTGTAATAACCTAAAGTTTTAATAATAAACAAAATGAGGAATTTTTAAAGCTATATGAGCCACATTCTTCCCTAACTTGTTCCCTTTGACTTCATATGGCTCATAGAGAAGTAAGGATAGAATTAGGCTACTTGTTTCTATCTTGTCATCATAAAGGAGAGAGCATGGTAGAATCAGAGAACATTTTACCAGATCATAAGAGCAGCAGTTTCTTTTCTGACTTCTCTCCTCCCTCTCCCTTTCCCTCCCCTAAATATGTTAGATACATAAATAAACTAGTAAAGTCCATGGTCTGAATGCCAAGTTTCAGGCAAATGTACGTTTGCTTTTTTTAGTTTTGATTTAGACCTACTAAAATAAGAGAATGTTGACAGGACTATTAACCGTAGTTGGACATAAGGAGTTATATTTTCAACATCTCAAGAGATATACTAATCTATGCTTTGTTTTGGATCGGAGAAAGAGAGAGAGTGTGTACGTGTACAAGTGCATGTGTGCTGTTGGTATCTGAATACAGGTGCAACATTGCCAACTCCATGTGTTCAAAAATTATGAGGCAGGCCACAAAATAATGAGATTTTTAAAAAAAATAAGTAAATCCTGATGTTTTCAACTATTTAGTGTACTCTTGGGTCACATTTATATAGTTTTTTCTCTGCAACCATTAGGGATGGATGCTAAGATTTTTATGTAATGACATGACTCCTAGAGCTGGAGCTTTAAACAAAACACCTGCTATCATGAAGATTTGTGATATAATTGAAAAATATGGCAACACTGAGGGTGGATGATTCACCCAGTATCCTTCTTGGTAGGGTGAGCACCTAGAAAAGAACTGTGGATAAAAAGACTAATTTCACCACAGTGAAACTCCTAAAGCACCATTCTTCTTGAGTAGCCAGATCTGGGTGAAAGGCAGATAGAATGGGATAGGAGCTCTCTCCCCAGGTTCAATATCACTTTGCATAGATTACTACAGCCAAATGGCCGGACTAGCCTTCCTGGTCCCTTACACAGCAACTCCACCCAATGAGGACCCTACAGAGAACAGTTTATCAGCAGATCCTTAGGCCCTGTCCCCACACTGCCCCTTTCCCTTTTAGAGCAGAACTTGACCAGATGTGCTGCCAGGTGACCCTCTACAGGGGATTTGTCCCTCCATGTGTATTCTCAAGAGAAGCTAGAATTTATTGTAAGTGTTTTTAAAAAAAATAGGTAATTTGGTCCATGGTGCAGTTTGCCTCTTTTTACTAATGATTGAGCTTTTTTATTGCAAAGGTGGGGAGATTTCAGAAGGGGCAAAATTGTGAACTTCCCACAAATCACCTCATGAAACATTTCCCTATTTTGAAAAAGGGATGGGCTCTGTTGGGGGCGGGGAGAATGGGTATAAAATGCCAGTCATTCACCTTCAGAGTTTCCCTTACGTGTTTCATGCTAAAAAAGGAAATGTTGAAACAACTAGTTCACCGATTTAGGAGTAACATTATATCCCCTCTGTGCATCGTTTGCAGGAGTTAGGCCACGATCTGGCAATTGGATCCTTGCATCCACACAAAGCACCATGTAAGACAGTAGGGCTCCATCTGGGGGCGGAGCTCCACCTGCAGGTTTTAGGCCTTAGTTGTTTGTCTAGGGCCCACCACGCTGAGTGTCTGAAGAAAAGTGCTTAACTTGTGATAATCCAAGAAAATTAAAAGTGATTTTCTTTAGGGACAAATTAAGTTCATGAAATCATTGTACCTTACGGTTGTGATTCTGATTGAGACTCACTGGACTGAATGCTCATCTGTGGCCAAACTCCAACCAGCACAGCCAAGGAGAGTGGCAAAGGCAGCGTTATGCCTCCTTTTAATATGACCGAGTCTTGGGAGTTGGCCCAAACTGGGGTGGTCTGTTTGACTCAGCGTGTTTTAGGCCTAGTGTACACATGCAGTTACACTCTGTCCACTCTGGGTCAAAGGGTGCTAAATCAGTTCCTAAACCAATCTGGTTATATCAGGCCACAAACTGTGCATAAACAGGATCTTAGAACTATTCCTCAGCTGCTCTAAATTGCACTTGCTGATAATGTCTTCCAGTGAGCAGCTTCATCAGTTGAGGATTGGTCGAGTACAACATTGCTCTGACCACGCCATCAGCCTGATTCAACACTGAAGGGGGCGTTAATTTGACATGTTGGTTCTACATCACCTGGAGATCCCCCACAGTGGGGAAAGCTACAAGGGGTGGTTAAGTCAACTTTCTCTTGGCTTTTCACTGTTAGAGCAAGGTGGAACAGGGGGGCAAAATTTGGCCCATTATATACTTAGTTACTTATTAATTCATTATGACACTTGCTGTGGAATCAACACTACAGCAGACTGCCCTATTCTAGAGAGAAGTCTATCTAACAGATGCTTTGAAATCACAAGATGCCTTGGGTTATTTTGGCTTACTAATCACAAAGCAAAACCTCTGAACAGCAAGGTGCTTAAAAGAACCTGAGTATAAATCATTTGATTTTCAACAGCCAGTAGAGCTGTTAACACATTAAACTGTTTATACTGAGTGGAGCAGGGTGCATTCTCACAGACTCACAGTCTGCAATGGGTTTTTGTTTTAAAGCCAGCTTGTGAAGTTGCATCACATATGGCCAAGCTTGTTTTCGCCTTCTCTTTTTAATGATCAAAAGGTCTCTTTCACAGTGATTAATGTTCAGATTTTGAATTTCACTTGTAACACAAGTTAATAGCAACCAGCCCCCAGCAGGAAAGAGAAACACATCAATGTGAATAGAGGCAGATCCTCAGCTGGTGTAATTCTGCATAGCTCTATATGTGCTTATGGTGCTTAATCATTTTGTTGTTGCTACTGCAGTAGCACCTAGGGGGTCCAAACGAGAGATAAGGGTCTGATTGGACTATGTACTGTATAAAATGTAACATAAAGATAGTTCCTAGTCTGGCACTCTTACAGTTCAAGGATTAAGTCAGTTTAGCTGAGGATCAAGTCCTACATATGGAAGTACAGTAGAACCTCAGAGTAACAGACACCGCAGTTACAAACTGACCGCTCAACCAGAAACCTCATTTGGGCCAAAAGTACACAATCAGGCATCAGCAGAGAAAAAAACAAAACCCCCACAAATACAGTACTGCATTAAAAATACACTATTAGAAAAATAAAGGGAAAGTTTAAACAAAAAGATTTGACAAGGTAAGGAAACTGTTTCTGTTCTTGTTTCATTTAAATTAAGATGGTTAAAAGCAGCATTTTTCTTCTGCACCGTAAAATTTCAAAGCTGTATTAAGTCAATGTTCAGTTGTAAACTTTTGAAAGGACAACCATAACGTTTTGTTCAGCGTTATGAACATATAAGAGTTACAGACATTCCCAGGATGTTAGTAATGCTGAGGTTCTACTGTATTATTTTTTTCAAAGTGCTTTGTTACTGCTCTGCATATCCACAAATGTAGCAGTCCTCCTCTGTGCCTGGGTCCCAGGCCATTTCTGAGTGCCATTGCAGGGGGAGCGCTCAGGACAAAGATCTCCCATACACTATACAGAAAGTGGTAGGACAGCTGCTTCCATGACACCTCCATCCTTCACTGAATGATTCCACGCACCTCAAATATGTTGGCCAGTGTAACTGCCTGGGCATTCCAAGGAACACATGCTGCACCATGTATATGGTGATAGGTACATCCTTGCTTAGAGCAACAGGAAACTGTCTGAGTCACAGTCTGCTTCCTGGGTTCTTCTGGGGCAGTACATCAGTGTATTCACTACCATAAACAATTGGGAAGTGTGGCAAAACCACAGGGAAAGAGTAACAATTCCTTCCTTGCTCTTTGGGGGATGCAATTATTCAGTGTTCACCCTTCTCTTCTAATATGGTACATGTTTCACTCCTCTTTTATTTATTGATTAATCCATGCTTTGAATGATGTAAGAAATAATACTGAAAGACAAGGATGTGGCCATATAATTATACTAATATATAAGCACAGAGAGCTGACTGTGCACTTGCATCCATTAGTATTCCCAGACTTATTTAGTGTTTCACTTTGCAACATTAAATTTTTTTTTATGTAGTTTTGTGTAAATATTTTTGGGTTTTGGCCCATTTCTATTGTGTTAAAAGGAGTATGTGAAATAATGTTTAATATTGTTGGTGTCTTTCTCTTCTACATTGAGCACAGAGCTTTCAGGGATACTGCATTTATTCAGTCCAGCCAAGCATGAATGTTCAATAACATTGTCACTTGACGTAATTAAGTCTCTTATCCTGGACAGGAGCATTTTCCTGGCTGTGCTGAGAGCAGCCGTTTGAAAGTGACTGCGGCCTGGGATTGCAGTGAGTTTCAAACTGTTACAGCTGATGCCATTAGGAAAGTGCTACTGTGAAGGAACACAAATTCAATTATCTTGAGTGTCCATTAGTTAAATGCTGCTTCTATACAGAGATAGCAGTTGGAATACAAAGCAATTTTTTGTGTGGTTCCTATCAAATGATGACCATTTTAATTTTGTTTTTGGTTACTAAGTGACAGAGTAGCAGTTCAAAAAATGCATCCATTCAATTAAATCAGAAACATTTGCAGTAAAATTCTGAGTGAAAAATCTTGACATTGACTTCAGCATTAAATATTAGTCAGGACAATAGAGATCCAAGCCTTGTTGTCAATTAGAAGAGGGAGAGATGAGAGGCATCTAATTTGTGTTTGAAGATCCCCTTGAAATCACTTAAGGCAACTGTTAGAGGAATTACAGAGGCTCTGCTCAAGGGGTGGAAACATTTGAAAGAAAGAAAGAAAATATACAGAAGCAAAATTCTCACAACTGAATATTTTTTATTTATTTTGCATTGAATATAGACATTCTATTTCAATTGTTATAAAAGTTTCCTTTGATTCAAACTTTCTGCTTTTGAATATAACCCTTTTTGCAGAATAATTTCATACAGCAACAGACAACAGCAAGTACTAATTTAATAATTAATGCATAAGCTAGCATTGAACATGTGTCCAATACACAAATGCATATGGATGGGAGTCAGATCAGGTCAATCCTGGATGGGGATTGAAAAAGCAGGATCATCAGCATTCTCTCCCCTTACCTTGACCCCTCCAAAGTCTACCCACAGGTGCACTGCACGATAGGTGCTGGAGTCACTGTCTGTAATGTCATTCAACTTTAATACCATGGGGATTCTCAAGCCTAATATAAATCTGACCTACTTTATCTTACATTGGCTGCCTACTATTCAGGTGAAATTATCCGGAGGGACAGCCTGTGAGCACAGCTCTTGTACTACCATGGGAGAGTTGCTGCCTTATGAATATGCTGCCTTAGGAGGTGCAGATGGATCAGAGAGCTGTGCTGGATCTGGAAGTTTCCTCCAGCTGTGCTGGGACAAGATGTAGATAACTCCCAGCTTCTTAACCCTTTACAGGTGAAAGGGTTTTTCCTCTGGCCAGGAGGGATTTTAAAGGTGTTTACCCTTCCCTTTATATTTATGACACAGGTCCTGAGTGCTTGCTGACCCAAGTCAGAATGATTTTGTGTGTGGATGGAAGGGGGGCTTTAAACCTGAGTAAAAGCCCAGGCAGAATGCAGTGTAGACATACCCTTAGGGTCCCAGCCAAAACAAATAAAACAATCCACACACAGGAAACAAGGTTAAATAAAATCATAATGGAAATTAAAAGAAACCTGTATGTGGCATCAGTGAAGATATTGGCCTCTCTCACTTACGAAGGTTGTGCAAGAATTTCAGTCTACCACAGAAATCATTGGGTCTCTAGTACACGTCATAGTCTCTTTCCCCTTCTTGGCCTAGAGCATCTGTGTCCTTATTTGCTGAGTGTAGAGGCTCTGCTGACTGTCAGACCTCTCTTTGTGAGCTAGGTAGCTCCACAGCCTGCTCCCTTCCCTGGGTTAGCCCTCCATCTGAGTGAAATTCCCTCCTTTTAACCCTCTTTCCAGTCCTGGCATGATTTGCAGGTGTGGAGGGGTGGGACCACTGTTCCTTAACCCCTTCCATGCTGATATGGCTTTATATACCGCATCCCAATAAGCAGCGCTGTTTAGATAGATAGACAGATAGATAATGCTTTTACATGGGAGGATGAAGAAGACAGTGGATTTACAACAGATTGTGGATAAATCAGAAAGGTGCCCCAACTCCAGAAATGCTATATCTGAATGACATTTTTGTTCATAGTCAAGGAGAATGTGAATCATTTGATGCATATATGACTTACATGAGGTGACATGACTCCTTAATATATGATAGCTTCTATGTAGAATGAACAGGGGAGGCACAGTCTGCTTTGAGAAACTGATTTAACCTGAACCTAATCCACAGATATTTGTAGACAAGTGAAATTAAGTGAATACAGAATTAGGATCTGAGTGCCTGAAGGAGTAGCATGTGATATCATTTCAGAAAGAGGAAATTTAAAAAACAACAACAACAAAGGACCATAAATACCAAAGAAACAATAAAAATGTTTTCTGACTGACAAAAATTCCTGATCCAGAACTCACTAAAGTCATTGGGAGCCATTCCAACAGGTTTTGGCTCAGCCTCTTAGATGTATTCCGGAACACCAGCCAAGACGTCATCCAGCATTTGGTCAGATGTATCCTTAATTGATACCTTGTTCCAGTTGTCATGTACAGAACAGGATCCCAACATCTTCAGAAACCTGAACTTTCATAGAAATATTATCCTAAATGTAACCAAGACTATCTGAAGCACATTTAATGCACGTTTTAAAATACTACATGTTTCACATAAATATTTTGGCCCTGGTAGCCCAGAACTTCAATTCCCTATTATTTCTTATTCTGTTTGTGAAGTGCCATGTAAATTTATGGCACTGTCTAAATTAATACTTCTAATAATGTGCATCAGTGGTCATCAGCTGATTCCATTCCAGAAGCCACTCTGGAATTCCCTTTGATCTATCTAGGATCCCTCCTCATTTAGTAATGTGGGAAAGACAGTGTGGTCAGAATCGTTTGACCATGACTTCAAGGTTGTTGTATGTGATGCAGTAGATTAAGCTGACAAAAAAAAAATACTACAGACACTATCTTTTAATTAACAATAAAAACATCTCACAGCGAATGAAATATAGCAAATAAAAGAGAAACAATTTGTTCACTCAACAAATAGGTAAGTACACATGGAAATAATGTTACATTATATAGAGGCACAGGTGAGTCCATGGTTCCTCCTTCAGGCTGTAAAGAATAAAAAGCATAATGTGTGACATTGCAAAGTCATATTCCATACCCTTTACATCCCCCATGTACTGCAGTCCTGTTATGTGCACTGGAGTGTGTTTGCATCTCATCATACCTAATTTAGAGTTCCTAAATTCTCTTTTCTCAGGGTCTGCTGAAAGTAGAGGTGGCTAACCACCACTTTGCAAAATAGACAGAAGGCATTTTATTCAGGGATATCAAATTTAACTATCTTACACTGACACACAAAATGAAAAGGGCAAAATGGAGTGTCTGGCTGCTGATATTCACTGCTTTTCTGCATGCTTTCCAGATCCAGAACCCTAATACCAACCATTGGACTGTTGCTACTACATGAGGGAGGGTGAGCCTGGCTCCCAGATAGGCAGTTCTAGCTCTACTGGTACCATAATCCTCCATCACTCCACCATCACTCCACTATTTATCACTTCCTGTGTAAGGGACTGATGTTACACTGAAGTAATTATTTAGTGGGCTCAGGATCAAGAATTAAAAGAGAAAAAAAATATCTTTCTGTTAAGATGATTGATAGACCGCCAAATTCGCTTGTTGCATGCGTACTTGGAATGCATAGGAGCATGTGTAGAAGGCAGCACTAACTGTTTAGTTCAATGATCGCCAGATAGACAATTAAAAAAAATCTTTCATATCCTTGCACGTTTCTTATCTGGTCAAAGAAGCTGAATCATTACCATCTCTATGACATATTAAAGCAAAGCTGAAGCCTTCCACAAAACCATTTGTCTAGATAACTGCTCCCTGCCTGCAAAGCCCAAGCTTTGGTGTGCATTTGTCTACCTTATCTTAGTATGCCTCAAACCCTATGCACTGCCATCTGGACAAGGGTGTTCTGCCCTGTGGGGTGGGGAATAGGTACTGTGTCCAGAACTGGTGTATATGTATATTTGTGCAGGGAATACAGTGAGTTAGAGGAACAGCAGATGGAAGTTTTCTGTTTTAAAAGAAAAGGGAAACCTGAGCGGTGTCCTATGATAGAGGTAGAGAGATCCTGCTTCCCTTCATGGTACTTAAACTCTTATCACAGAGCTCTGTCATCACAGACTGTACACACGTCACCCCATACAGCATGTGAGAATCGGAAATCAGTACGGCTCTAACAATTCAGCTAGTCCTTGGTGGGGTTGAACTTGCCTGACAATATCTGGAAACTGAAGTTTTGGCTGCATTGTCTGAACTATCCCTGAATGTATCAAAAAATGTAGTAAACTCTCATCAAAGGTTTATTTACATAGTACCATGTGAATTACTCATATATCCCACTAGTTATCCTGGACCACCACAGCTGATTGTATTCCAGGATGTTCTGCATCCAAAACAATTTTTATCTGCAGTTTCTCACCATTACCTTATGGCCATGTCCCTTGCCTTTTTTATAGTATGTGAGCAATCATATGCATGATAGGAGAATATAGCCTCATCTGTTTCCCACACACACACACATTCAAAGTTCCCAAAAGAATGAATGATGGTTTGAATGGTTGTATATGACATTACAAGTGTACAGATAGCATTTTAATGGGTGTATGTTTTGTAGCATTTCTTTATTTGTATTAGTGACATGAAAACAATTTCCTGTGGTTAATATGGCAGATTTGTATTTGACACATGATTTTCATCTATTGTTGTATGTATATTAGGAAATGTCCTCCAGGAGAGGCCTAACATCAGTATGTACTGGATTGCTGCTATAGGTGTACAAACTTGACCCTAGTAGATATAGTATAAGTGGATATGTATGATTCATCCATTTACCTTTAGGCTTCATGGTTTTTCCACCTCACTGGTGGAATAACTTTTTACATTTGACCACAATCTCTTTTTTCCTTGGGTAGCATTTGGAAAGGGATTTGTTAAGGCAACACTCCTCTCTTTTGACTGAATCACCTTTCCAGAAGCTTACTCAGACTATTTTTGGAGACTAGGTGGCACAAATCCCTGTTTGGTGCCTGGAATTTCTGCTCTGCATCTGAGATCAACCTAATAAATTCATAGATTTTAAGGCCAGAATAGACCATCAAATCATTTAGTCTGACATCCTGTGTAACACAGAATTTTCACCCAGTTACTCCTGTTTTGAGCCCAATAACTTGTGTTTGACTAATCGTATCTTCCAGAAAAGCTTCCAGTCTTGATCTGAAGACATCAAGAGATGGAGAATCCACCACTGTCTTTAGTAGTTTGTTCCAATGGTTAATCTCCCTCACTGTTTTTTTATGTGCCTTATTTCTAATTTGAATTCATCTGGCTTTAAATTCCAGCTATAGGGACCTTATGTGAGTAGCTCTCCTTGAATGTTCACATATAAAATCTGGTTTCAGAGTAACAGCCGTGTTAGTCTGTATTCGCAAAAAGAAAAGGAGTACTTGTGGCACCTTAGAGACTAACCCATTTATTTGAGCTTGAGCTTTCGTGAGCTACAGCTCACTTCATCGGATGCACTGCTTTCTTGTCAAGATGGTAGCATAAAGCAAAACGATGTACAGGACACATTTCAACACCACTTGTTGAACTAATAATATTTTTAGTACATTCCATTCTTATTTGCAGTGACCATTGTATTGTCTTGGAATATTTTACCTTTAATTAGTGGTGTTTTTTCTAATTTAGTTTTAAATAGAAAAGTAGAAGAAAAATAAAGTGACAATTTTCTATGGAAAATTGGTACTTGTTAAAAATTCTGAACACAATAGACTGATTTTTTTGTTCAACTCCATTCATTTAAAGCTTTTTGAACACAAACCTGTGAGTACATCAAAATATTTAAGTAATTTAATGTCAATATGGAAACTAAAGTTACCAAGTGAGATTTACAGAGAATAGGCCCTTATCCTGAACTCAGTCAAGTCAGTAAGAGTTTTGCTACTGAATACAATAGGAGGAGGATTGAGCCAACTATGGAATCAGCATAAATTGTAAAAGAAAACATATTGTTATAGCAGATCCTACCATATGTTTCATTGTGAGATATATGTTTTGCCTGTATAAAAAAGTATGTAGCTCCACTTCAATCTGAACAGAAAATATACTTCCCAGTAAAGACAATAAAGACATATACCAGTTAGCTTGGTGATTTAGCCCATTAATCACTCATCTTTAAAGCCACATTTCAATTCTAACTGTGCTTAGAGAGGAAATGAATTTTCTATTCTTATTTTAATCTCTAGCAGATAACTGGTCACATTACAGTGAACTATTTGCTGTACAGTTAGCAATACATGATCAGATGCCTAGCACCAGAATAGTTATATGACATTTTAAAGACAAGATTTAGACTCATTATCAGAATTGAGGATGGGGAGAGATGGCCTTATAACTATCTGTACCATTGCATCTTTTTTCTCCTGAGCACAAGACAAATATATAATATGATGAATACACGTGAGTGTTTATTATTATTAAGTAAGTCTATGATAAATAATTATGGTTTTATTGTCATGGTAAGTAACTATTTTCAGTTAATTTCTGATTATGTAAAGGCCATTCAATGCGCTTTCATGTGAGTCAGGGCTAATTGTGGGCTGATTCCATAGCTTGGAGCGAGTCTTTCACAATTTATTTCTTCAGTTTTTCAAATTTGGTGTTTTTAATATCTTTTTGCTTACCTAGGAAATTGGATTTAAAGAATAAAGGGCATTCTGGATTGTCTTGATCCAGACCAAGTGTTACATAAAACTCATACATAATTTTATTTTCATTAAAGTATTTAATAAATCATAATCAGAATGACTCAAGTATTAAGTTAATTCAGATAGTGACTAAAAGGTGGTAATTTCTGCAAGATTACAGATATAAATAAAAATACCTGTATTTCTTATGAAAAACTGATAATTTGGTGGATTTAATATTTTTATTTATATTACTTTTTAATTGCACATTATTTTTGTTTTTGCAGCAATGCCTTTTAACCAAAATAGCTTCATTGTCACAGGATTTACTAGAGATATACATATATTTTTTTCAAATAATATTTTGGATTTGTTCTTCTTGACATCTTATGTTTATGTGCAGTTTGCATCTTTTTTTTTTCAAATGTAACAGATTTTCACTTTTTGTGTTACATTTTTCAATTTTTTTTTTTATTTTTGGGGGCTAGTAGTTATATTTTGTTTTTTAATTTTTGAGAACCTGCTGTTTTTGAATTCTCTTTTTTCCCTTTATTCTCCTCACTCTGACCCCAGGAGCCAACACAAAGAAAAGCGCAGATGATATAACCAATAATGATCGTGGTGAAGATCAAGGTATTTTTTTTCCCAAGCTCGACCCTGATGCATGAACATAAACTTCTTCTTTTTATTATTATTATTTCAACATGATTTTTACCCCTTAGTTGACAAAAGTGCACTTCAGTGTGCTTCTTTATTTTCTTCTTGTTTGGAAACCATTTTTATTTTTTATTTTTAAAACCCAAATTAGCATATAGATGACTGTAGCTCCCTCGTGAGATAAGAATAAAGGTTATCCCTAAGTATGTGTGAAGTGAGTAACATGCATAAATATTATTTGGAACCAAATGCTTCCCTCCACCCCTCACTCTTGCATAGGAAAAGAAAATGGAATTTAAAAACATGCATGTGTAAGTTCACCTTGCTTTATGAAACTCATGAAACAGCACTTGCTATTTCTACCACTTTTCTTTCCCTCCCCAGATGCACAAACTATATGGTGGATGAAATTGCTTTGAAACTCATCTGTGGTGTTTTTATTTAATTTTCTTCTTGGCATATGTTTATTTCTAGGGCACAAAAATAAACTAAGTCTATTGATGATGCTTCACTATTTTCTCCTATAATTAGCCAGTTTTCTAGGCCATATTTTATCTGAGCGTGACCCAACTCCCATTGAAATCAGTGACGATCTTTTCAACGACCTCCGGGAAAGTTGGATTGGATTCATTGAAAGGAAATGCTAAAGTTCACAGGAAATATCATAACAAGTGTTACAATGAGATAGTTTCGTTTCCTTCTTTGGCAGTAAAGCTTTTTAGGATCTTTTAAACATGGAAAGAAGTCCTAATATTTCTCTCTGTACTCATCCTTGCTTCTTAAGTTATACTGACTATCCATTTTCATTTAAATGCTCATCAGATTTTTTAAAATGTCTGAATTAGTTACATTAATTACCTCTGAGCTAGGGCTCACATTATAACCCTTGGTAGTTTGAGAATAGTTGGTAGATGTAATAGAGTACAGAAATTTAGCCCAATTTCCTTATACCTGGCCTTTTCTAAGTGTTATTTCCTATCTTGTTCCTGGGTTCTTATATCTGACACCAGCTCAAATAGTTGTGTTTAGAATTGTGTACACCACAGTGAAGTCACTCTTAATCTCCTCTTTTCTTGAGAGTTCAGTCCTGTTGTATTTACTCTAACCTTTTAAAGTACAGTAACTCAAATCTCTGGCCCTTGTATCACATCAGTTGCCCTCCATTGTACCTTCTTCATTGCTGTAATATACTTTTTTCCAGTAAGGGGACCAGAACTGTGCAGAGCACTCTAAAAGAAGCCTTACTAGTGCCCAGATATCATCCTCTCTTTTATAACTGATACAAGAAATGAATTTCTAACTGGCAGTACCATGACTTGTGACACCAGATTGTATAACCAGTTAGAAGAAACAAAAACAATTTCTACTTACTTATGAAAGGTAGACATATGCTATATTTCGATCAATAATTGTTTTATTAATCAGAATGCCTATTCTAAGGCTAAGTAGTATCCTAAAGAGGGAATAAATAGTTCATTCATTGTTTTAAAAATATATTGTCACTTGAGATATAAACAGGTGACTAGTAGAGTCTGATGGACTGAGTGCCTTCATTTTGATCCAGTCACGCTCCCATTGATGTCAAATAGTAAAACTCCCTTTGACTTTAATGGTGTAAGATCAAGCCTTTAGGTAACACTTGATAATAAGAGAAGATTAAATAAAACACATTATTTTACAAGGTTTGGTGCTTTTTAGAGCAGTTCTTGATGTTCCATTGTTATAGAAACCATTTTAATATCTGTTATATTTCAAGGGCTAATCTGAGCCTGTGCAATAGTCATCAAATACGCTTTCCAGTACTTCACTGAGCAGAGTACAATATTCATCATTCTGTTATGTGCTTTTGTTTAGATATAGACTAACACAGAGAGCTCCTGAGTTTTAATCTAGTTCTTTACCAACGAGATCATCCACCTTGTCACTTTAATTAAGCACTACATGACACTAAAGGCTTAATTTTGTTTGGGAACAAAATCTTGATGTTTAGTATTGGGCTACTCCTATTTGTTAATTCCTAGACAGGTTTGAACAGGAGATGATTTGCCATGTTTAGTTTTTATTTGGCTAATTTAATATTAAGATGTTGTCTGTTATTGCAGTAAGAAATTCAGCTTTATACTTGCCACAAAGATGTCTCTCAGTTGCTGAGGGAATGGGAAGACTGGATCAATGGTATTATTTTATGGTTTAATGTATTGGTTTATCTGGATTAGTTAGAATTTTATGTTGAGAATATTCTAATAGTGACCCCAGTTACTGTGCAATTTAATTTTGTACTGAGGCTTCTCATTTATTTTACAGTTAAATTTCTTACACACTATAGTGCCTTCCCAGTGTTCTGAGAATATTCCAATATACTTGGAAGTGACAAACAAGTACCAAAAACAATTTCTCAGCTTCTAAACCCACTGGGTGTTTGACGTAGATCACTCTGAAGTGGCGTAAGTAAAAGCACAGAGGAAAGCTAGCTGACTGAAGAGCTGTAGATAAAATTGAAAATATGGGGAAAAGAAATTATTTGACTAGCACTTTTGTGAAAAAGCAACTACCTATTTTGTTTCAATATTTTTATTACTTTATTGTGTCTTCCTTACTTGCATTTTTTTCCAGACATTCATGATCAGAACAACAAGAAACCCGTTATGGTCTACATCCATGGGGGATCTTACATGGAGGGTACTGGCAACATGATTGATGGGAGCATTCTAGCAAGCTATGGAAATGTCATTGTTGTAACCCTCAACTACAGGCTGGGGGTTTTAGGTAAGTGACTCATTTCTTAAACAGAAAAGCACTAAATATGCATTGGAATAATTAGGTGGAGTTTCCATTTAACTAGCTAATTTGATTGAAATGTATTATTGTTGAGTGCATCCATTGAGCTATTGCAACTTCTTTTAAGAATATTTGGACCAATTTTGTGTTTTAAAAGAGAATATACTTGTGGGTGCATACCTCCCATTTTAATTTTATTACTTGCATTGATTTAATTTTGAACCCCTTGTGATATTTTGTGAATATTTTGGTAACTGAACTATGCTGATTCTTCCCTTACTATAAACAGCTGCTGTCACCTTCAACAAAAATGACTGGAATTTTTTTGGGTGGGGTCAGGTAGTGGTGGTGGTGTGTGTGTGCGGGGGGGAAAAGGAGGACTATAGTCTTATAAATCTAGAATGTCACCATAACCCCATTTTACTGCTCTTGGCTCAGTGACTTCACCAGTTCTGAGTTGTATGTGTTTTCATACAAAATCTCCTCCGTTTCACATATAAAGAAGAGGAGAATTCAGCTAAAAGTATCACTCATCAGAGTTCTAACACTGTGTTAAGGATATAAGGGGTGTTTAGCTGTTGGGGTTTTTTTGTTTTGTTTTGGCAGAAGTGGAGATTTTTATTATTTTATACTAATACAGAATATGTTCACTTTGGTGGAGTTTGTTGCAGCAAAAAAAGGTCTATAATGTCAAGAAGTGATATATTTTTTCTACGTGAATATCACAGAATGATTTCTCCATGCACCTGAGTTAATGTGTTGAGTGAAGTTACTTTTGCTGCCCACCAGCATAGGCAAGAGCAGCCTGCCCAATATGGTGGCATCATTTTTAAATGTTAGATTCAATTAAATGGACTCCTTTGAGCTATGATATTACTAAACTCCGAAATTTTCCTTTTTCTGCCTTCTGTTACTATGTTATGCTCCTTATGCAAGGACTATATTCCATTTTTTCAATGTAAAATTAAGGCAAACCTTTACTCATGCCAGTAGTCTCCTTGATCAGGCCTAGAAAATCTATTTGAATACAAACAATGAAGAATGTAGTCTATGGATACGTAATTTTTGCTAGAGTATACATATCTTCAGCATTTGTGACCATATAAGGTAAGTCACAGTGATATCTCTAGGTGTGGTCTTACTGGAATCTTTACTATGTATATATTGCTAGCACCTCAGCTTTGTGTAAATATGTCCTCAGTGTGGAATGCAGGAGGTTCTTTTACTTGGTTCATCTGTTGTACTATTGATGTGGTTAGGGTATTTAGCAAATAAACGAACAACAAAAAATCCCCCTCTACTCAGAATAATTGAAACTTTACCCCATGCCCTCTCACCCAATCTGTTGTTCTGTGATTTAAAATATGAAAGAACAGTTTCTTAACATCAGAAGCAGCATTAAAACTTAAAGCCATGATTTGTCAAAAAGGCTTCAGTGAACATACGCAATACAGTTGAGGGACATAAAAGCACAAAACCTAATTCAAGCATAAAGAATAGCAAGAAAACAAGTGCACAGTTGTGGAGATGTAGCTCGCTTTTTAACTGCACATGTGTATGTTAAACAGAGTGGATGCAAACCATGCACCTAATCCTTGGCAATGGATTTCCCCTTGAAAGGAATTAGGAATGATTAAAAAGCTTTCTTCGTAGTGTTTTGCTTTGTTTCTTACAAGTCAAATTACTCAAGGATTAAAATGATTGTGAATATTTTTTTAAAATGTATCTTAATGTGAGGAAATGGAAGAATCTGCCATATTTGCCTCTATAACAACGTCCTGTTGTCTGTATTTAGATGGAAGAGAGATGAGAGAAGGTGTTTTTACCTTGCTATTTTGGTATACAGGCAAAAGGTTCATTTTTTCTTTAATTTAGAGGAGCAATTCATGGGTATGACAATCTAAAACAATATCTATGAGGAATTTAAGGGGTTTGCAAAAATAGAACTTTGTATTTTAACTTGTTTCTCTACCTCAGTAAATATAAGCGTTGTGATGCTACAGATTTTATTCTTGGTTCCAAAGGGCCCATGTTTGAATTAAAAGGGCAAAAGGTCCATTCAGAATATGTGTATAGCACCCTGATACATTAAGAAAGCAAGTAAGAGGGGGAAATGTTTCAAAACCAAATTGTTCCTCTTCCTTTCCCTCTCCTTGTGCCATTGTGTAATCAGACTATAGCCCTTGAGAGGATATTGGCAACGTATTGGATGGACAACAATTTGGAATGGAAGATGTTAGGCCCACTCTAGAGAATTCTGAAAGAATATTGTGTGGAGAAACAAAAGAGAGAAACTGCATTTCTTCAAATAAATGATAGAAAATGTATGTTCAGTAACAAAACAAAGATAGAGTTAAAACAAAAAGAATTAAATACCATAATAAGTGCCAACAACTTAAAAAGGAGGTTTTAAGATTTTTTTTTTAAATCTCAAAAATGTTCAGGAAAACACTATGAATTTTAATTATTTTGAGAGAAGTGTTCCTGCTACATATAACAGATCTAGATGTTGGATGGCTCCAAATTTGGGAGGAGGATAGTATTTGGATCCAGAGTTTTAATTCGGTTGCAGCTTAAATAATTTCATGTCTCTCCTCCTGCCCCTCCCCCCTTCTGTTTTAGTACTTTTTTAGGTTTTTCTGTGTGGATACACCCATGGCAGATGAATGTTACAGAAATTTGTACTTGTGACTGCTAACATTCTCACCCCATGGTTATTTTTTTTCTTTTAATCTGTATTATGCCATCAAATGCAAGAAAAAGAAAATACATGTCAGTATGGATGATATGGATAATATACTGTAATATAACTCAGACAAATCCCAGTTCATCAAAATAATGGTTCTGGGGGAAAAAATCCATTGTAGAGATTATTTGTGTTTATGCATCTATGTATTTGAATCAAACCTCTTAATAAATGAAAGGAAAAGAAGACATATAGGAACTACATTATCTACCTCATTGTCTTTTCTCTAAAAATATGCATACCAACAAAAGTCATAGACATGTCTTTCTGCCTATCTATCTTAAACAACAGAGACTTTTGGTTTACTGCATTCTGATTTTCATTTACTTTGGTACTGCCTCATTGATGAATTCCTGCGTGATAACCACCACACTGAAATATGTCAAGAATGGTTCATGAAATCTGTGGTTGCCCTGTCTCTTTTTTTAAAGGTCATAAGCTGTGGAGAAGACCCTTATAACAGGAACTTTATTACTGTATATGCATGATAGGCTCCTAGGATTCCAGAAATATGGGTAAGATAATCTTGCAGACACCATGCAGATGGGAAAGAATTGTGTCTTTCATAGACTTCAATCTGCATGCTTATTTGGCTACAATTTCCCACCTTTTAAACAAGTGAAGTGGTAATTCTTTAAGTCTCATGTTGCCAGAAATCATCCATTGTGGATAAAATGCAAACTTCATTTGTATAACAAATTCAGTGGTTGGGTCACAGGAACCCATGATCTCTATGAAGACAGGGCTCCTCATTACTGCATTTGTGAGTCAAATATCCTTTTCTTTTCCTCTAAGAAGTTGAGAGCGAGGCTCAGCTCTGAGTGAAAGTGATCTGTAGAAGCTATGCCCCCATCTGAACAGCAGGAAAAAGTATGGCCCAAGAGTCACAGTTCCACCCTTCTGCTTCTTGCTCTCTGAGGAAAGCAGATTACTGCAGCCGTGGAAAGGTTGTAGCTTACTTCCCCTCCTTGTGTTTAGGTAGATCTAGTGGCAGGTTGGGGAGTGGAGCCAAGGTTCTGCCTACCCCTGTTTTGCCCCCACTTGATCACAATGCGAAGCAGTGGTAATGTAAAGGCTGCACTCCATAGGGTACTAGGAGCCACAGTGTGAACAGCCCTAATGCAGTTGTGCTGTGATTAGGAGGTCTTTACTCCTCTCTGAGGTCATGTTTGGGCTAATCAAAATCTACCCCAATGAAGTATCCAGAAATGATAAAATAGAAAACAGCTTGGCTGTGCTCTCATCCTTTGCTTCAACTTAGATCAGAAGGAATATTGCCTTTATAAGAGTTGCAGTTGAATCCGAATTTTGCAAACCACTTAGGATAATCAGGAATTTAGTGTATCAGGAGAGTAAGGCAAAATGGAGCTCAGCAGCAGCTTAGCATTGGCTCTATTGCATCAGTGACGTACTAGAAGTTCAGTAAATGTGGAAGTTTGGATATTAAGATTTAATAAATCTGGACTTTGATGTATTAATTTTAATTGATTCCTCCTATTTATATTATGAATGTTTTGCTTTAACAAGAAACACGATTTCCCTTCCCTACCTACAAACTATTTGTGTTTGTGAATTGTTTTCAGTATTACATGGAGCAGATATGGACAGAGCAGGGATTACTATTATTATTGTTTTATTTTGGAATGACCTGAATTAGCCTGTGGTGAGTCATGTACATGGTAAGTCCAAGATTTGCTTGTGAAACAGTGGAAATGAGCTCCAGTGAATGTGAGCTCCAAAGAGACGTAACATTAACAAAATGATGAATTGTCTGAGCTATTTTTGTGTAATTTAATTTAGAGATGGTCTATGCAATGGTTTCATTTGGTTGGAAACAAAAACATTCAGCACCATCCACAAAAGACAATATACACGAATGTAAATGTAGCGTTTGTGTGAAAGACTGACCTGTAATTCTTGTGTTCTAGGAACATGAAATGGGTTTCTGAAAACTATCATTTAATGAAATGCCTAATGTGATAAATAAGACATGCTCAGAGCTGGAAATAATGAATCCTATTTCACATTTCCAAAAGCAACTCAAAGTTTTACATTTCCTTTCCCAAGACACACCAAAACATGCAGAGAAGAGTAGCCTGCCTTTTCTCTTCCTGATTTTTGTCTTATTCTTCAGTTGTAAATGTGCTCTCCTTTTCCTTTTCACTAGTATTCAATCATGGTACTCCATAATTAATAGACAACAATAAATAAACCATGTTTGGGTCCTGCATGTTACTCAGCACTCTACCAGGCTGTCGAGTGTCCTCAGCTCTCAGTAAGTGCCCTGTTTCTAAGTTCAAGTCTCAGTCCACTGGAATGGTCAATATTCTACCATATTTAAGAACTGATTGAACAAAAGAATACATGTAGCCTGTAAAATGTATATAGAAAAGAAAAGAAAAGAATCAGGTCCTTAGAGAAGTACAATGATTATTTTGATAGATGAAGGGAAGCTCCCATCTATTGCCACTGACAAATTAATGGGTTTCCTGAGACAAAACTGGAATAAAATTCTACTTTGCTACAAATAGTATGTTGTAGAAATTTGGAAGGTCATTTTCTCCAAGTTATACATATGACCAAAGTAAAATTCAGATTTTCAAACCAAAATAATTATTGAATAGCTACATATAGGGAGCTCATAACATGCCATTTCATGCACCTCTTTTGCATAATGCTAGTTCATGAAGAAATGTTCTGGAAGTGATACTCTTTGGTATGCTTTCAGAAAACTGCCCAATTTAGCAGTGCTCATAAAGGAGCCTGAATCTTCTTTTCAAGAATACTTTTTATTTCCAGTGACCAGCCAAAATGCACAACTTGGATTATATGCACTAAGTTCTTAAAATCTTCTTTACAGCTAGAGCAGAGCAGACTCCTTTGTGCTGACAGGTTCATAGCAGTATTCTAGGGTGTGTTAGACTTACTTTTAAGATCATTTTCTTTTTCATTTAACACATATAATTGTTATTCCTTTTGGGCGGATTCCTTTTGAGTTTCTTTAATTCAAGACTTGCATTTGTTCTAAAGCTAATTACTCAGAGTTTTAAGTTTTTAGAATTTTCAGATTGAAGAGAGAGAGAGAAAGAGAGAAGAAGAACAGTAGAGGTTACGTGCTCCCTTTAAAAGTGAATGTCGCTTTTTTGAAGAGAGCTGGGTTGTAGTACTGTCTACAGTTTGTCTTCAAAGGCCCAGATTGTGGCCTGATTTGCATGCCCACTTAATGCCATGTCTCCGCTATAGAGCCTATGCTGGCATAGTGCCCCCCACACACCACCCCAGCCCAGTAGAGGTCCAGCATAAACTGACAGAAGGAGTTCTGTTGGCATAGTAATACCACCTCCCCAAATGACATTAGCCAAGCTGACAGAAGTACTCTTCTGTTGGCATAGCTGCATCTACACTGGAGGTTTCCTGGCATAGCTGTGTTGATTAGGAGGTGTGATTTGAAGGTGACACAAATACGCCAGAAAAACTTTGTAGAGTTGACCAGGTCTTGGGGTTTTAACAGGGAGGAAGGTCCTTTCCCTACACACTATCCTATGGCCTTCCTATATGTCCACTGCAGGTGTTAAGGGATAATCAGACTGATTATGTCATCTTCCTTCCCTCACTCTGGAAGTGGGTAGAGCTGAACTGGTACAGGGAACTGGGTAATGAACGGCTATGGGCCAGTGATATATAACCACCCCAGGGGAACAAGCAATGTGGTGGGAATGTACAGCTCCATGCTGCCCCTTACAGAGGGCAGGTTGTTTTAAGATGAGTTATTTATTATTTGTATTACCATAGTACCTAGAAGCCCTAATCATGGACCAGGATCCCATTGTGCTACCGCTGTACAATCACAGAATAAAAAAGATGGTCCCTGACTCAGGGCGCTTACAATCTAAGTACAAGACAAGAGACAGCAGATGGATACAGACAGGTGGAAGATTACAAGTAAACAATGAGATAATATTAGCATGATAAGCAGTGGTCTCTGCATATGAGCAGGCTAACGGTTGTGAAATTTTATGTAGGCATCACAGCAAAACTGAATTTCGAGGAGGGATTTGAAGGTGGTGATGTGGTGAATCTAGTGCTGCCTCACTGATGTTCCTCAGCTCTAAACTGGAGGACTCCGAACCTTTTCAGTCCCTGGCCTGTCTTATGAGAGTGCCACTCATGGTGTCAGTTAATGCCAGTTTTCATGGTTATTTTATGACCTGAAGCAATACCACAAGTCTACTTCCATATTCTAACTGAAGCATTCTTTCTGATGATGTAAATCCGTATTGATGGTTCATGATATAACTTCCATTATCATTAGCTGGAATGATGTATGTTGTTCATGGACTTTTTGAATCATGTTTTCATGTTTTGGTTACAATATAGAAACATACAAATTAGTGATGTACAAGATGCACCGAATCATCTTCTTACCTCATTGGATGCCTGGGTTCTGTAGCTTTGAAATGTCCTATTGCTTAACCCTTGGCTTCCTGATATTTGTTTTACTGAAAGGGCTGGGCACTGTGAAATTTAGAGGCAGCATGAGCATGAGTTACTGTAACAACAGGTACTGAGCATAGATTTGTAAGGTTTTTAATACCACAGGTATTCCTTTCACATAGTAAGTGTATAGTAGCAGAATAATATATCTCTAGAAGCACATGTCACTGTACTCCATTTTCCTATGGCTTAGCTTGTAGGGTATAAAACCATTTAAAGCTTTAATGCTCCTGACAAGTTTTGAAAACCTTCACACAATTGCTTGGTTGATTCTGAATAGCTAATTATCAAACTTGGCACTGATCAAGAACTTTTGGCTGAAGGTCCTCATACCTGAGTGCAGCCAAATCTACTTTCTCCAGGCACAATGAACTAGTCCAGCTACTCATGCCAGTTAGAGTTAAAAACAACAAAATGCCAAACATACTCCCAGAAGAGGAGTCTTTCACAGACGTCTGTCAAATGAAGTGGAAAGTCTGGCATTAGAATGAACAATAGACAAAGAATCTGGACTGTGGCAATTCAGTGTTGAATGGTACACTATGAGCTCCTTTATATATGTCTCTGAACACACTAATTCTTGTTTCTAGCTCTCTTCACATTTTCTTTCTTTCCATGCTGTATAAAGGAAAATATGTTGCTATGCCTTCAATAAGCTTTTGTAAGTAGCAAAACAGTCTTAGTGTGGTTTTTATTACTTTTTTATATATGTAGATGTTTCTATGCATAGGCCACAATTTTCAAAGTTGGGTGCCCAAAGCTACAGTTGTAAATTAATATTTAAGTACCCACATAAAGGGGGCCTGATTTGCTCAGCTTCCATAAATCTCTTTGAAGGGCTGAGCTGCAGGTGTTCAGCTCTTTTGAAAAGCAAACCACTTTTATGTAGGTACCCAACTCTGGATTGAGGAGCCTAACATCAAATAATATATTCATTTAGCATTGAGGCATTCATTTCTATGTTTGACAAACTGGATCACAGCAATGGTCCTTTTTAATAAATATCTTGCCTCTAGCACTCTACAATACCCATAATATACCTGCCACATTCAGGCAGTCAATCTCTTACTTGATTCATTGGCTGTAATTGCTTTTGGTGTAATCTCTAAAGGCCTGATGATTGGTAATTTTGCCTTTGGTTTCAATGGGTTCCAGACTGTGCCTTTAGGTTGCTTAACTGTAAATTTTATTAAGGGTTATAAAATGCCCCAACTGTTTTAAAAATCCTTGCAAAATTTAGTTTTTGGTTGCATTCGGGGTTGTTCTGTCCTGGGGGTTTCCTTCAGTCCAAATGTCCAGGTATGCTATTTTGATCCCTGTTAATTTCCCTCAAAGTTTAGGAGTATATGGGTATGGAGTATTGATTCAGGTCGATATCTACACTTTTTCAATGACATGCTACAGAAATAAAAATGGATGTGTGCTGCATAAAAAAGCATATCCTCTTAAATACACTGGACAGATGCTCAGGTAGTGTACATTAGCACAGCTTCATTGACTTCAGTGGAGCTATGCTGATTTACACCAAGTGAGAATCTGGCCCACTGTTTTTGATATTCATGAAATTTTCCAGACCTCCAACATTCATTCTTTGCAAAAAGATTATCAAAGTTCAGTCAGAGAGATAGATATCCATTCAGTTATCTGTCTAAAAAGTGTTATGCTCTGTGGTATGTTTTATACAAATGATGGCATGGTGAAAATATTAAGAATACTTTTGATAAGATAATATAGCTCACTCAAGGCTCTGCTACTCATGCATTATTTGGCCATTTCAGTGTTATCCAAATTTATTACAGTTTTGCATGTTACACTTTTGCATGATTCAAACCATATTAGACAAAATTCCTTCATCAATTCCAGCTATTCATAAATATTAATAGATGTATAAGCATGAGCATACACATGTATTGTAAACAAATGGCTTTTTCCTGGTGCTTCCTTGTGGCCTCGGGCATCCCTACAGGTAGCTCCTCACCTCAACTGCCCTTTTGAGTCCCTAGTAATTCCATAGAAACTGATTATCAGGCTCATTAACATAATTTATTAACAAACAATAGTGCAGGCAGTCCATAACAAGCATCTCAAAACATAGTCTATATCAGTGATTCTCAAAGCTGGTCCGCCACTTGTTCATGGAAAGCCCCTAGCCGGCCGGGACAGTTTATTTACCTGCTGCATCTGCAGCTTCAGTTGATTAAGGCTCCCACTGGCTGCGGTTTGCCGCTCCAGGGCAATGGGGGTTATGGGAAGGGCGGCCAGCACATCCCTCGGCCTGCATGCTTCCCACAGCCCCCATTGGCCTGGAGTGGCAAACTGCAGCCAGTGGGAGCCTCAATCAACGAAACCTGCGGACGTGGCAGGTAAAGAAACCGGCCCGGCCCACCAGGGGCTTTCCCTGAACAAGCGGCAGACCGGCTTTGAGAACCACTGGTCTATATCACCCCCAGCGCATATAGTCCTTAAAATGCAGTTTCATTCTCACCAGACCCCAGTATATTCAGGAATTGTCTTGATAGCAGTGAAAACCTGCTATAAATCAAAAAGAACAGTTTTACAGTCATCATATTAACCAGTAATAAAAGAATTGTAATAAAGAAAATGCTTTTGAGCTTACCTTACTATGACTATAAAATGAGCTAACAAGTTATTGGAAAAAGGACTTTAAAAGCTCAAGTAAGTAAAACTTACTCTAACCTGCTTATCAAGGCTAATACAGGATATTGGCTAACACTGAAACAGAAAAAATACTTCTGCTATACAACCTTCCATTTCCTCTTTGCTGTTGGCAGATGTATTTAAACCTGGAGTTATACTTGTCCTTTTCACAACTACAGGATTTCAGCATCAGTTCTAGGGGGCAAAAAACAGAGTTACTGATTACTCATGCTTCTGAGGACTTGGCCTACTCCAGTGCGTCTCTCAAAAATGTAATCTTGCAGAAAAGAAAGACCTTATAAATCATCCACTTGTCAATTTCCCTTTCATGCTTATCTAAGCCTGTGATGACCAGGAGAAAGTTATGCAGGAAATGTTGTGGCATTCACTTAGAACTTATCAACCACAATGTTATTTTTTCTTGTAATTATGATTTCTTTTTCCTCTTGATGAGAAATAACCTGATTAAAGTTTGCAATTTTGGGGATTTTACCAGAGGTTGGAGGGCACACTAGAGTACATAGAGCCATAAGGCATGTAAAGCTAAACTTGTATTTGAAAATGACAGGTAGCTTGCAGCAACATTCACGTAAGCACACTTCCAACTACATTTTGTAAAGGCTTGCTGGCAGTTGTCAGTTCCTTATTAAGGGTTTATTGCAATCAGAAGCTGCAGCAGGGATGCTTGGGTTTTCACTTGGCTGTGTCTTGTGGTGATGATGATGATGTTAATAAAGATACCCCCTACAAAACCAGAGATTATATTCATATTTGGCAGTTAAGGAGTTTTAATCTTCTCAGCAGGACTTCAGAAAGAGAAGGGAACAAAGAGTGAATGAAAATAAGGGAAATCTTTAGCTCTCGGGGATAGAAAAATTCTGTAATGCTGCTGCTCATGTGTCATGCAAGAAATCCCTGTTTTTCTAATCAGGACACCAGTATGCACTTTTTGGGAGAGTCATGCCAGTCACCACAATGGGCTTGCATGATTATTTCTGTTGATCTTCACATCAGATCATCAGCTGCCGTAATTCAACACGGCTCCATTAATTTTGCTAAATCTTGCCCATAGTATCTGTTATTTACCTTCATTGTTCCTTTTATTTTGTTGTATACATATTTTTTTCTTGTCAGACTGGATAATGAGGAGAACTGAACTGAAATCTTAAATTTTAATTTGGCTTCACAACTGTCAAAGGAAGTGAAAGGCTTTAAAGTACTTTACATGACAAAAGGTGCAGAGGAAATATAAAAAGCCAGCCACTATTTCAGTACATTGTCTGTGGATGGATTTGAACTAAATATCTTTACAGGCTTTTGAAGTTTTTAAAGGTTTATTTTTCTCCAGGAAGCACCAGGTTGAAATACGACCCAGGAGAGAGAACCAAAGGCCAATATTTAATTATATTGCTCGTAATGTTTTTGTTTGACCCAGAAGAAATATTATGGGTAAAAACCTGGTTTCACTAAAGTCAATGTGAGTTTTGTCATTGACTTCCATGGGGCCAAGATTTCAGTATGTGTTTAATGCCTTCTTATTGCAAGGCGCCATCAATATGATCATTATGTTGCCTAAATGGAGCTCTAAATAGTCTTTTCCAAGATTTAAAAGTACAAACTATTTGAATTATTATGAAATCAAAATAATTAATGGGGGCCTAAATGAACTAACTATGTCTAATGTGTCTATAAACTATTCATTGTTTTCACACAAATTAAATGGTGCCATGTGTAGTAGTAGTTGTTTTATTGTTTTGTGGCAGTGCCGGAAAGACCCAGCCCCATTGTGCTAGGCACTCGTCAAACATCAGACAAAAAGATGGTCTCCTGCTGAAGCTTTTGAGTGTTTCAGTTTTAGGTGTGACAATGAGATTTTTGCTTTGTTAGCTCCTACAGCCTATCTAGGATGGCTGGGGATATTGAGCAAACTGAGGCTCTTCCTAGTGAGGGATGTAAATGGGTTCTTCAGCTGATATCTGCATGTAAAGATTAGCAACTGAGACAAGTCATCAATTTTCATCTCTTCATTTCTGCTTCCTAATCGAAAATGATGACGTCCATCTAGGGATCAAAATGATGTTCTTTAGGCATTTATTACTGCTGGGTATCCCGCAGTAGTGGTGTTTCATCAAGAGTTTAGATTGATTGGGAGAGTGCCTAGTAATGAAGGATGTCATAAGATTACAGGAAGGAAAGGTATGCAGGCTTAGCACACATGGGTGTTACAGCGCAAAATGGCAAAAACGGGTGTTAACAGCGCTCCATTTTTAGTCAGTTGTTTTCCATTTCCCAAGTGTTCTGTGACTTGTAATACTTGGTTTGTCTAAAACTAAATACTGTCTTGGGGATATGAGCAAATCCATGCAAAAGATAATAAAAAAATCGTATAGCCTTTAGAAAACCTGAGAGCAGATGGGACATAGTTGTGGCCTGGTGCATTCACTGGAAAAATACTTGACCTAGCAAGAGAGCATAACTGATAGGAACCCTTCGAAACTTATGTTCCTGTTGAAATTCCCTTTTAAGAAAAATATCAACATGAGAGTCTTCATTTGTTTCTCAAAAAGAAGAACTATTTGTTCTGTTCAAAAGATAATGGACAAACAGCACAATCTAAACACTTAACTATCATTCACCAAGCATTTGGATAGGCTTTGTAAAGCACATAGGTCTAGATTGTGAATACAGCATGCTCTGAGTAAGGGGAAGCATGTAGCTGCTGTGCTCCAAGAGCAGAGAACAAAGTGTGATGCAGAGTCATCAAATTCAATTCTCCCCTTCCTCTGGGGAGGGAGTAAGTTACTTCAGTGTCTCTGTATGTGGGAGGCAGTGTGGGTGGGTGGAGCCTTAGCTTTCATTGCTACTCTGGCTGGAAATTGGGAGGATGGCATTATAGAATCATAGATTCATAGAACTGGAAAGGACCTCAAGAGGTCCTCTTAATTCAAGGCAGGACTAAGTATTATCTTGAGCAGGGGTGGGCAAACTATGGCCTGGGGGCCACATTCGGCCCTCCAGATGTTTTAATCCAGCCCTTGAGCTCCCGCTGGGAAGCAGTGTCTGGGGCTTGCCCCGCTCTGGCGCTCCAGCCGGGGAGCTGGGTAGGGGTCTTGCCCCACTCCGCATGGCTCCCAGAAGCAGCAGCATGTCCCTCCTCCAGCTCCTACACGTAGGGGCAGCCAGAGGGCTCAGCATGCTGCCCCCGCCCCAAGTAGTGCCCCCGCAGCTCCCATTGGCTGGGAATTGCTGCCAACGGGAGCTGCAGGGGAAGTGCCTGTGGACAGAGCAGTGCTGCTTGAAGTAAGCACCACCCAAAGCCTGCCCCCCTGCCTCCCCTCCCATGCCCCAACCCCCTACCCCAGCCCTGATCCCCATCCCACACTCTGAACCACTCGGTCCCAGCCTGACGCACCTTCCTGCACCTCCAACCCCTCATCCCGAATCCAGAGCCTGCACCCCCAGCCAGAGCCCTCCTGCCCTCCACCCCCCAATTTTGTGAGCATTAGTGGCTTGCCATACAATTTCCATACCCAGATGTGGCCCTCAGCCCGAAAAGTTTGCCTACCCCGATCTAGACCATCCCTGACTGTGTTTGTCTAACCTGCTCTTAAAAAATCTCCAGTGATGGAGACTCTACAACCTCCCTAGGCAATTTATTCCATGCTTAATCACCCTGAAAGCTAGGAAGTTTTTCCTAATGTCCAACCTAAACCTCCCTTTCTGCAGTGTAGGCCCATTTCTTCTTGTCCTATCCTCAGAGATTAAGAAAAACAATATTTCTTCCTCCTCCTTGTAACAACCTTTTACACACTTGAAAACTGTTATCATGTCTCCTCTCAGTCTTTTCTTTTCCAGACTAAAGAAACCCAATTTTTTCAATCTTCCCTCATAAATCATGTTTTCTAGGCCTTTAATCATTTTTGGTGCTCTTTTCTGGACTCTCTCCAATTTGTCCACATCCTTCCTGAAATATGGTGCCAAGAACTGGATACAGTACTCCAGATGATGCCTAATCAGCGTGGAGTAGAGCGGAAGAATTACATCTCGTGTCTTGCTTACAACACTCCTGCTAATACATCCCACAAGGATGTTTGCTTTTTCTGCAACATTGTTGCACGGTTGACTCATATTTAGCTTGTATTCCACTATGACCCCCAGATCCCTTTCTGCAGTGCTCCTTCCTAGGCAGTCATTTCCCATTTTGTATGTGTGCAACTGATTGTTCCTTCCAAAATGGAGTACTTGGCATTTGTCTTTATTGAATTTCATCCTATTTACTTCAGACCATTTCTCCAGTTTGTCCAGATCATTTTGAATTTTAATCCTATCCTCCTCCAGAGCCACTCCCTCTCTCCATTCCTCCCCATCCACTTGCTCAGAGTGGGAGTGTAGCCCCTAATCTCTCCAGTGCAGCCACAGTACATTTACATTTGCACTGAGAGGTATGTGTCAGGACTGGCTCATGACCAACGGTTCCAACCTCAGAGCCGACTGTCAGGAAGCACGGCAGAGACCTCAAACTGGGGGTATGTTCTATAATTAGATTTCACCAACCCAGTAAAAAGTGTGACCTCCTAAAGTATTGAAGCAGTCTTTCCCTGGAATCACAGACAATGTTCTTAGTAATTCCAGTCTATCTTGCCACCCAGGCAAGCTGGACTTAGGTAGATCGTTGTTGTACACCAAAGATCACAAAATATTCAGGTTGCTCTCAGTCTCAAGAGACCAGTCACTTACCCAAGGTCAATTTGTACCTTAAATTTCACACCAAAGACAATGCTTGTAGCCAATCCTATAGTAAAGTATCTAAGGTTTTACTAACTAAGAAAATAAATTAGAGAGTTATTACAAGGTTAAAGCAGGCAAACATATATATACAGTTTATGGTTTCAAAAAGTGACAGAGTTGTAGTAATCTGCCACCTCTGAATGTCATTTAGGGCTAACCCAGGTTGACCCTGGGAATCTCTGCTTCTGTTTTCTAGCTCTGACCCTGTGAGAGTTTGAACAACAAAAGAGATGAAAAAATTTCTTGTCAGCTATTTTTATTTCCTTCTTGCAAAATTCAAGCACATGGGATGAGCACTTGTGCATGTAGATTCTTCATCAGTGGAAAGGGGCAATTCACAAAGTCTTTGTATTTTGATGTCCCACAATTGCCCATTTAGTTTTGACAGGCCGCCTTAATGGGCAGGAGATAAGCAAAGATTTTTAGTTACAAAGCAAATCTTAAATAATATTTTATAGCATGTGATAAAGAATTATAAATGAAAGTAATGCATGCTGCAATTTACAGACATTTCATAAAATCTAAACACATGGTTATAAGTCCAATATCCATCTTAACCACATGAACACACAGGTGAAACAGTCTGGCTTCCAACACTTAATTTGTCAGTGCTCGGTTGAGGCCTAAAGCCTTAGCAAGAGGCACCTGGTCTACCAGTGTCCCAGTCTGATTCCTAGCTCATGTAAAAGTAGTTGCACTAGTTCTACCTGACTTAATGCATTAAAAATAGTAGTCCCGTGTTACCGTCCACTTCTCTTTCTAGTACGCTAGCTCAACAAGAGCTAGAGTAAGTATGTATATGTGAGCTGGCAATCACTCCTCCTTGCTCAAATGTAGACATACAGCAGAGTCAGTATCTGATAAGGGCAAAGCAACTTAAATTGTAAGCTCTTTGGGAGAAGGACTGTATTTTTGAGCTCTATTTGTACAGCACCTAGCACAATGGGGTCCAGGTATGACTGGTGCTCCTAGATAGAGCTGGGAGTTTTAGTTTATTCATTGTAAAATGCAGTTTTGGGAAAACCAAAACTATTTGCGAATGCAGGTCACATTCAGCTGTTTGTTTTGGTCAAATGTAATGTTTTGTTCTACTCTAAGTGTGGTTTTTTGGTTGGTTGGTTTCAGTTTTTCAGTTTGGCCACTGAACTAAAAATCAATTATTTGCTCAGCTCTACTCTTAGGTACTACGGCAATATAAATAATAATGAAGTAGGGAAGAAAGACAGACTTTACTTCCCTGCATGTCAGAGTAAGAGCTGTCAGACTGGCCCCCGTAGAATAGTATCCTACCATTTTATCTTGCAAGGTAATCCCAGTGGTTTTGCTAATATTAAAATATCCTCTGTCTTTTTTGAGGCACTTCATCTTAATCATCACCAAGGTGTTTGGGAGTTTTCATTTCCCACCAAAAAAGCTCCCTTAAAATGACTGGGCTATTCAAGGAGGAAAAACCTCTTCAAGTGGTTCTTGTCAAACAAGGGCAAGTATTGTCTCTGTTTGTTTGATTTTCATGTGATTTTAGTTAAGACTCAGTTGAATTGAGAACTACTTTTACTGATGGCTTGGTAGTGACTACAATGGGCTGCTAGCTATACCTGTGCCTCACCAGACAGGACCATTGGATAGGCCTGATCTACTGTTGTAGTTGTTGCTGATTTACTTGTCAGTCAAAGAGCCAGACTCAACAGGTAATAGAGGTCAGAGCATTCTTCCAGATATTAAGAATATGATCTGCATTAAAAACAAAACAAAAAGAAAAACAAAAAAACTCTCCTCCATCCATCCATTGAGAAAATAATTCCCATATCATAGGTCATGGATTTAAAGACAGCAAAATTATTTTCTTATAGCTTTCATTGAGTAGGATAGAAGACAACTCAAGAAATCTGAATATGGATAAACCCTGATCTAAACCCTGATACATAGTGTATATATATATTGTGTATAGTGGTTATTTGATGCAGAATACATCTCCTAGGCACTTCCAGTGGAGTCATCCCCTGGCTGACAGGATTCTGAAGAAGAAGATCACTTCACTTCCTTTCTACCTGCTGCAGAACCAGCCATGTCAGGATTTTGTCATTAATATTAGTATATCGTTCATTATGGAGCCCTAGAACTTGTTCCTGGGCAATGGAGCAAGGACTCTACAAACCTTTAGGACACATATACATAACATTCAGGATGAAATTCTGGCACCACTGAAGTCAATGGGAGTTTTGCTATTGACTCCAGTGGGGCAAGGATTTCACCCTCAAATTGCTTTCCATCAAAAAGCACCAGTTGTGCACTACAGTTTTTTCTTGGTTCATCTCTTCATACAATATAAAAGACATATGGCACGGATGTCTTCTGGTTTAATAACTTGGCATTCTAAGTTTACACAGGTAATAGCTGTAGTAGGCTCCCAATTCTACTGTCTTCCACCCCGGAACCTCTTTTATTAACCATACGCTGTAATTCAGACAAAGAAATATTTCAGTCTTGGTTTTATGTTATCTTACCTATTCATCTGGCTAGTCAAGGTGCCCAGAAAAAGAAACTGTCAGAGCTGTGAAAGTCTGTCAGTGCTTTCACAGAGATGGTAACAAATATGAAGAGTATCCTAAAGACTCCTATACCTGGGAACAATTGTCATGTCATCTCAAGGGAGAAGTTTTATATACACAGACTGAAAAGGACAAGTCATACCAAAGGACAGGTCTCACTCATGTAGTCCCATTTCAACTCACTGATATAAAACAATTGATTTAGAACATAGTGCCTTTCAAACATCCACAGTATACATCAGATTGCTAGTCCCTGCCTACAGGAATCTAAACTGACAGGTTAGACAGAGAGAATGTATGAAGGGAATCTGCTTTGGGAATAGTAATGAATCACTGGCATTAGGAATTGATAAGAGACCCCACACAGAACAGAAGGCAGGATTGATCAGAGGATTATTGAGCATTCTCATCAATTTATCAGGTACTGACATGGTCATATTAGCATCCTCTCATTTAGGAAGCAACTTTGCAGTCACCATGTTTTGGTAAAATAGGACAACTGTGCCATTGTTGCCTGTATAAACAAACAAGAGAGCACAAAGATAGAAGCTTCTGAGAGAGTCCTTGACTTATTCCATTTATTAGTGAGATGTACCATCAATAAAACAATCCAATTTAAACAGGCTGTCTCCACAGGAAGTTATTATGCTCAAGAGTACAGTTATATGATTTAGAAACCAATCAGCATTCTAGTAGTCAAGTCGGGGTTTTTGCAAGTAGATATTTTCACTTCTAAGGAAAATTGCAAAATTGGCTTGTGCCATAGCGATATTCAGACCACAATGTGTACTGTGTACTATGATTTGTATTTTAAGCAATTAAGAACATAAGAACAGCCACACTGGGTCAGATCAATGGACCATCTACCCAGTATCCTGTCTTCTGACTGTGGCCAATGCCAGATGTCCCAGAGGGAATGAACAGAACAGAAAATCATCGAGTGATTCATCCCCTATTGCCCATTCCTAGCTTCTGGCAAACAGAGTCTATGGACATCCTAGCTAATAGCCATTGTTGGACCTAGCCTCCATGAACTTATCAAGTTCTTTTTCTGAATGCTGTTATTGTCTTGTCCTTCACAACACCATCTGACAAAGAGTTCCATGGGTTGACTGTGCATTGTGTGAAGAAATATTTCCTTTTGTTTGTTTTAAACCTGCTGCCTATTAATTTAATTTGATGACCCTATTTCTGGTGTTATGAGAAGGAGTAAATATCACTTCCGTATTTACTTTCTCCAAACCAGTCATGATTTTATAGACCTCTATCATATTCCATCAAAAGTTGTCTCTTTTCCAAGCTGAAAAGTCCCAGTCTTGTTAATCTCTCCTCATATGGAAGCTGTTCCATACCCCTAATTATTTTTGTTGCCCTTTTCTCTACCTTTTACAATTCCAATATGTCATTTTTAAGATGGGAACCAGATCTGCACACAGTATTCAAGATGTGGCCCTACCATGGATTTACATAGAGGCAATATGATATTTTCTGTCTTATTATTTGTCCCTTTCCTAATTATTCCAGATGCTCTGTGCTTTTTCATTGATACTTCTCAGCAACAGACTAATACAAAATATATAAATGAACAATGACAAAGTAACCTTAAGAGCATCATCTGGGCTGGAGATTTTACCATGCTTTGGATGCCCCTACTGTCAAACAGCACTTAATTAAGCTGTCAATATTTAATTTCTCTTTAAGAATGCAATATGTAAATGATAAATTATTTGGTTAGATATTTTGTAAATGTTAGGAGTTTTGTTGCTTGAATCCAGAATAGAGGAGGTATCTTTAAAGGTCACTAAATGATAGGAGCTATATTCCCTTCTGGATTCTAAATGTCTTTTTTTCCTCTTCTCCCCTACAGCTTTTATACTAGAATTCCTTATGACTTAGTTTTAGGGAGTGCTATTAATATCCCATGGAAGCATTTGCTGATGAATGCACTATGATGCAGTGATAAAGGTTGTTTGATTTTTCTTGCCCGTTCACTGTCTTCTCTGTGCAACTGCCAGATTAGCTCAGATACTCCTCAGCTTTGTCTTAGAAGCCTTCAGTTGGTGGATTGTTTATGTGTATGTTTGATGGACAATGGGGTACTATATGCTGTTGATAACTGAGTTGTTACTGAATGTTTATAAAGTGCTTTAACATTGGCATGGGAAAAGTGTTTTGGAAGGGTAAAATATTACTAATAATTCCTTTATTTATGTACTAGGCATTATTAAGAAATACTTTTATTATTTATATAGCACTATAAACATGCAAGGTGGTAGGTAGAAGAAAGAAAGAAAGAAAGAAAGAAAGAAAGAAAGAAAGAAAGAAAGAAAGAAAGAAAGAAAGAAAGAAAGAAAGAAAGAAACCCATGCCCCAAATACCTTACAATGTAAATAAATGACTAATATCAAATGGCTATTGTTTTGCCCATAAAATTCAGTGCTCAATTAATAAAATAAGGTATAGCTTGGGTGAAGCTTTAGTTGAATTACTTTTAGGGTATTTTCTTTTTTAAACCAAATATTCAAGGTTTTATTCAACCCAGCTACTGAAAGATTTGTAAATTCAAATTATCTTCCTTGTCAGAATTTTGCCAGCTCAGAAGGAGACATTTCTGAATTATGCTGACTAGATTAGAGATGTCACACTGTCTGCAGTGGCTCATGACTGTGAGTGCCTGCCTCAGGGCAGACTGTCAAAAGCAGGGCATCCCCCCTCCCCAACTGGTGGTATGTTCTATCATTAGATGTTACCAAGCCAGTGACAAATGTGAACTCCAAAACACTACAATAGTCTTATAATAGAGTCACAGAAAGTCTCTTTAGACATTCCAGTCTATCTTGCCACCAGGCAAGCTGGGCTATGTGAGAAATGGTCACTTTCACCAAAAATCACAAAATATTTAGGTTATACCCAGTCCGAAGAGACAACTCACTCACCTAGGTCCATTTGGATCCCAAATCTCACACCAAAGACAACACTGGTAACCAATTCTGTGGTAAATTAGCTAACTAACTAAAGGTTTATTTGCTAAGAGAAAGGAATGAGAGTTATTGAGAGGTTAAAGCAGGTAAAGTAGATGAACACGTGAGTCACAGTCTATAATTTCGAAAGGCAACAGAGATGTAGTAAACTTCCAGTTTCCCAAAAGTCTTTTAAGGCTATTGTAGTGAGGTGGTATGGTTCTCTGCTGCCCTGGAGAGAGACGAGTCCCTCCAGCCACCAGAGTGGGTGGAGCCAGAGAACTCAGCCCAGCCCCCCAGAGGGTCTGGCGCTGTCCCAGAAGTATAAAGGCCCGACCTCAGGGCTCACTGGGGAAGCAGCCGCCGGGGAGGCCAGATGCCTCTGGTCTAGCTCGCAAGTGGGAAAGCCCAGTGGCCTGCGGAAGACCTGAGGACTGGCCCGTCCTGCCCTGCACCAGCTACCCAGAGGAGTTGCCGAACCTGTCCCATGCCAGCTACAAGAAGGAGTTGCCGAGTCTACCCCTGGCCAGCTATCCCGAGGAACCCATGATACTGGACCCCCCTGAGGCCACCACCCTCACCCAGGTACCTCAAGAAGGGGAGTCTGGAAGTAGCCCTGGGGCAGCTGACCCGAGTCTGGCTGCAGCACTGCCAGAATCCATGTCAGTGTGTTGCACCCAGGATCTCCACTGACACAGCAGCAGGTCTTCTGCCACTGCTAGGGCCCCAGGCTGGGATGCAGTGGAGCGGGAGGGCCTGTGTCCCCCCTGCCACCCAACTTGTGGGTGGCAGTCTCCCCGTCTCCCAGGCCCTTTGGAACCTAGGGCCTGGGCCTACTGTTACTATACCATTGTCACTCAGCCCTGCCTGAGGGCCTGAGCTTCTGACTCACCATTGCCCTGCCCTGACCCAGGGCCTGGGCTCACTGTGTTTATTTGTACCTGCACCAAGGCCGTAGAGGAAGACTCCTGCAGCTGGACTAATTCCCCACAAGAGCTATTCCCAAAGGGAGTTAGGTGGTGTGGTTCCCTGCCGCCCAGTAGAGAGCTGAGCCCCGGCTAGCTTCTCTACACTACCCAGTAACACCGGGAACCTCCTTCTTCTCACTGGGTTATTCTGCCATGTTAGAATCCAAACTGTCCAGAGATGAAGAATTTTTCCTTTTGTCCATATTTATAGCTTTTTCTCACAGAAAGCAAGCTAGCAGGACGGCCCCCACATAAATCCTTTCTTTCATGATGGGAAGAGAGGAATGCACTTTGTCCTCACACACAATGACTATTTGCTTTCCATGCACAGAAATTAGCACTTTCCTGTTAAAGTTCTTCATTTGCATTACACAAGGCTTCTTTCTCATTTGATGGGTTACTTAGTTACATACAATGCAAATGTTTGCTATTACATGATAACAGAGTACCGATAAATGAAACCAACGCATGCAACATCCCATTAGTTCTTCATGGAATTTAAACGTTAAACACATTCTTAGACATTGTAACATCTATTTTGAACTATACTAACACACAAGTGAGCTGGTCTGGCTTCCAGCTGTGAGATGGTCAGTTCTTAGCTGATGCCTGTGGCTTTGGCCAGAGCTGGCACTTGGCTTACCAGCATCAGAAGGGACATTCCTACTTTTCAGACCAGAAAGGACTCCAGGATGAGAAGGCTCTAGGTATAGGAGATAAGGGTCTGCAATACCTACAAGATATCTCACAGATTCAGGTCCATTGGCAAGTTCACTTGAGGGAATGCCTGTCAATGCTGGCTTGGTGGAATTGGTCCATAGAGAATAATTTGCAGGTAAAATTTACCTGTTACCTTTTTGTGTATGTTTGTGAAACTGCAGTATTAAGATTTACCCCCCCACAAAACCCCAGAGCATTAGGGATTTGTAAAGCTATTGCACATGTACCTCTGCAGTTCTTTAAGTGATTGACAAATGTTATACCACACAGGAGAACTATAAATATGCCTTTGGATTGTTTTTAATCAAATGCCCACAGAATCACTGCTCAATGAGTGTAGTATATCACTCCATGTACTATGAAATCGATTGCTTATGTGTAAGGCTACGATTTTGTCATGGAGGATGCAGAAGTCACGGAATCTGTAACTTCCAAAGACCTCCATGACTTCAGCCCCTGCAGCTGGGAGCTGGAATGTTCTGCTGCCTCCTATAGTGGCAGGGAGCTGTAAGGTACCCCCGCCGCCTGAGGCAGCGGGTCCCCAAGCTCCCAGCTGCCATGGGCAATGGGGGTACCCCACAGCTCCCAGCCACCACAGGCAGGGAGAGTACCCTGCAGGTTCCAGCCGCTGCAGCTCTCCACCCACCACGGTGGGTCAGGGGGACCCCCACAGCTCCCAGCCACCATGGGGGGGGCAGGGAGTCCCTCACAGCTCCCCACCATGGTGGCATCAGGAGGGGCAGGGGGACCCCACAGCCCACAGCCACCAGGATGCAGGGGGACCCCCACAGCTTCACACTGCGGTGGCGCCGAAGGACCCACACACCTCCCCACTGCTGGGGAGGGGGAAGGGGGACCCTGCAGCTCCCCTCTACCATGGGGGGCAGGGGGACTCTGAAACTCTGAGCTCCCATGGGTGGTAGTGGCCCCAGAGCTCCCAGCCACCTGCAGCTGCCCAGTCCCTTCCCATTTTATCATGGATACTTTTTAGTAAAAGTCAGGGACAGGTCACGGGCTTCTGTGAATTTTTCTTTATTGCCCATGACCTGTCCATGACTTTACTAAAAATATCCATGACAAAATATTAGCCTTACTTATGTGTAACATTATTTATTCAATATTAGTTCCTACAGAGATTTAAACCATGATGCAGCAGCATGTAAACAGAGGCGTCATTTCAGACAAATTTGAGGGGGGTGGGCATAGTTGTGTCACCATATTTAACATTATATGCAATTATATTATGTCCTGAAAAGTCTGGGGGTGGTGCCAAAAAGTGGAAGACATAATGTAGCATAGTCATGGGTGGGGACAAACCAAGTTTGAGGGGGGCAGTTATCCCCCTTTGCCCTATAGCAAATGACACTGTTGCATGTAAGGACAGAGTTAGTTAAATTCTCCATTAAATTTTTCAGCACAGTTGGAAGAGATGCACTATGGTTTCCTTTCAAAGGGTCTCCTGTTCCAGGATTTATGAAAGTTTATAAGTGTTAACTCATGAGTTGCTTCTAAAAATAGAATTATATTTATTTAACACAGAGATATGCTGAAAAGTCATCCTTAACTGTGAGTTAGAAACTTGAAAAGAAATTTAATAGAAAACAACATGTAATTATTACAACATTTCTAGACAAACAGATCCATTCATTATAAATATGTTAGGCACTCACAACTATCTGTCTTGAGTGGAAACACCATATTTTACAGAAATTATAGAACTAGTCAATGTATAATTTCTTAGTAAACACTCTATTTGCTAGTAAATAGTCCCCTCGCTACATCTGGAAAATGCACAATTATTACTTTTAGATAGACAATAGTAAATCTTCTTTTTGTCCTTGCAAGCCTTGTAACTGTTTAACACTGCTGGAGCAGGACAGCTATAGCTAGGGAGAATGCATGTGTTAGGTACATCAGATTTAATAAATAAATCCAACCATTTTAATTTACTGAAATGATAGCTGACACAGCACATGAAACATGGTGAAGGACCTGCACTGAAAAGGTTAATGAGTTTAAGTGCCCTCCTGTATTTCTCTGATACCCAATCTTTTCTATCTATTTATTGACTGATAAAGCCCACGCACTGGAAATTACAATATTACACAAGTCCTTAATGTTGACTAAAAAGGCAATGAAGTCAAGCATCATTTCTAACATCATCTGTTTCAAGAAAATTCTTGTTAGAGGGAAATATTTCCAGGGCACTCACTTTTTCCCCTTGTCTTATAATAGGATATTCTTGATTAAAATAACACTTTAAAGATTGAGACATCTGGTGTTCTTATTTAAGATAACATTTTGTTACACTGCAAATTTGAGACATTAAAGAATAGTTTCAAAAGCTGTAATACTCATATTTGGAACTTACCAAGTGTTCCAAAGGAGTGAATAGATGGAATACTTTTGAATGTTCTTTAGTGAAAGTTATTTTAGAGGAAAAATAATAATCCACCTCTTTCAATAGTAAGAGTCTTTGGGATTCTTTCTAAAAACATGCCTCTAGCTTCTTGTTTTATTTTGACATTCTATATTAGTTCCTCGATTTTCTATTACAATAAGGCTCAATGGTAACAAATCCAATATTTTTTAAAAGTTAGAAGGTGCATTTTTGTCATGAATTTTGTCTGTATAACTCAAGCCAAAAGGAAATGATTTATGACTTTGAAAGTGGAGGGTTTTTAATTTGAGTACAATATTATTTCCTGAAAAAGAGAATTGTATGGAAGAAAAATGTGTGTTGGGCTAGACTGAGATTTTCTTATTTCGCTCTTTGTAACGAGCAGTTCAGAATCAAAATTCCTTCTCTGATTCCCCACTTGATCCTAATCTGATACTACCCAGTGACCAGCAGCAGCGTATGGGTAGGATTTTCAAAAGCGTTCAGCACTGGCCTAACTTTGCTCACATTTCAGTTCCCAGAATTTTTTTTTCCTTTGTGTCTGTGTGTGAGAGAGAGTGTGAGTGTGTGTGACTGATGTGCAATTACAGATCATAATTTTTATTTTAGTTCATTTTATGCCAGCCTGTACTATTGTGGGAATTCACTGTTAAGTAATTTTATGAATTTTAATACCTAATTATTTGTCATTTTCTTTAATCCAAGGTATATTCAGAACTGCTATTATCATAAGGCTGAATTTGTTTCTTTATTTTAAAATATTTTGCTTTCTCACGTAATGACTAGCCTATGTCTCTATGCTCATTATAAAGTATATGTGTATATCTGTATTTTATATTAAATTTCCCTCTAATGGCCTTAAGCCTTCAGAGAGATCCATGTGGGCAATATGTGGATTATGGTAATAGATTGTCCCATTTGAAGTCAATGGGAATCTGCATAGGCACAAAGGTCTGCCCACCTAGGTCTGTTTGCAAGACTAGGGCATACAGGTGTTCGTATATATAGTATTGATTTTATATGATGTCTTTACATCATTACCTTAGTTATATTCTGTATGATGCTCATTATTTGCTAAAGATGATCAGTAGACTAAGGGTGATGTCCCTCAGAAGCTGAATACTCAGATATGACCAAATCATCAAGACAGATCTTTGCAAAAATGCCAGGACATCTTTAGAGCATTGTGAAACTGATTCTCTAGACTTGTACATTTTTGTTTTGTATTTCATTTGAGTTTGGAAGGCTGTCTCACCACAAAAGTGCCTTTGCTGTCTTAAGCCACTAGAATTCTTTCTAAAACTCTGCTTAGTACTTTCTGTTGACCCTGTTACATGATATGATAACCTTTAATATGTGGTCATAAAAATGTCATATTTCCTTAGAGATAAATGTTTTCTTGTATTTTTCTTATTTACAAACTGTACCTTTTGTTTATTCTGGTGAGCTAGGAATCAAATCCACATGTTTTAGTCAGAGGCTGATTCTTTGTATGCATGAGCATCAGCCATTTCTTGAATAGTGATAGAGGATATAAGGGCTGAAATTTACCTTTGATGTGGCTTCAAGGGCTGCATGCACATTGTGCCCTGAATCATCTCCTGAAGCATGCTGTGTATTTTGCACATGAACTGCCTGGACAGAGTTTTGCATTCAAGTGGTTGGTTGGCAAAACAAAATCAAAATGAAAAGAGAGCAAAACTGAATTTCTATAGTGGATAAAATACCCAGAAGGCAGGTGAAAGAGAAGGCAGACATGAGCAGATCAGAGAGAGGATACTCTCTTGATGGATTCAGGCTGGATTTGGCGATGAGGCTTCAAATTAATGAAACTCCATCCATAACAATAATTATTAAATGTTTGGAATTATTTCTGAATTATGTAAAACATCAGTGGCATTGCATGCAGCAGTACCTTATTTTGATTTAGGACAGCTTGGGTGAACACTGTAGAAATGAATGAAGATTATGCAGGGCTGATCATTTGTAATTGTAGGTACCCTGATATTCAGGTAGCACCGAGAGGACTGTGAACTTGCATAACAAATGCGTTGGACCTGTGATTGACAGACTAGACTATTAAGAAAACAACCTGACCTCAGAAGCCTGACTCTGTAGGAGATTTTCATTATCAGAATAAATATACAAACTGTATTTATCTTCAGTACAGCAGTTTTAAAAGGGGAGAGAGTGAGGCTGACAGGTTACACACTCTTTTATTTTTTTATCTGTCTTTACATAGCTAATCCTTTTTTCTGGACTAATGCACAATAGAGTCTGACGGCTTTGACCTGCATTTTATTTTCTAATTATACTGTGTTATAAAATGTAAATCTGTCTTTATATGAGGATTGTTGTGTCAGCTTCTGAAATCCTCGGAGTCTTCCTTGGATAAAGATATTCAAAATGTAATAATCAGGGTACTTTAGGGATGCTGACAAAAATTTAAACAAGCAGCTCCTATAGAAAGTTGTGTGTGGTGTTGCTCTGGATGCATTCTAACATTAATATTTTGAAGCTTAAGTGCACATAACCTGGCTTTTGCCACACATCATCTCTTTCACTAGTCAAGTACATGCTGTATTTGGTTAACTCTCCCTTTGTCCATATACCTAGTAAACTTATGTATGTTCATTGCTGTGGGCTAGACTGTGAAATCAACTACATGCCCATGCAGGGTGTAAATGGGGAGTAAGTTTTCTCCTTATACTCCTGTACACCCATGCTAGACTCTGGGTCTGCAGTGGTAACCGGTCACTGTGCTCCCACTACTCTCCCTGCAGTCTAGATGAGGGCAAGCAGGGAAAGAGCAGAGGCAAGGCTCTGCTCCCACAGCACATAAGCTGGTGCAGCAGCGGTCATGATTTGCCACTGGGTGTGCGCCAATAGACCCCTCTCTGAAGCACAGTTCTGTCCATGCACTGCTCCTGGACAGTGTAGGTACCAACACACCACCCCATACAAATCGCTTGTGATAAAAACATACTGTATTCATGCACTTTCAGATGCTCCAAACACTTGATATGCATGATCACTGATCACCTTCTACAGTGAATTTTGGCATTTTCCTGCTTAGATATGATGCTAAATTTAAGGCAGATTCTATCACTGGAATTCTACCACTTGACATTCTTAGTGAAGTGAAGGGATATGCATGGGATCTTCTTAGTGCAGAATTTGGATTATGGTCTTGGGGGAAAACGTGCTTTTACCTAAGATTGGGTATTCTGAATGGGAAGGGGTACTTTAAATAGGTGATTTTAAAAGTATTCAATGAAAGGAGTGGTATGGTGTTAGGTATAACTAGATAGAATAGTATGAGTCCGATTCTGCATTCCCTACTCAGGAAAACTCTCACTGAATTTTAATGGGAATATATCTCCTCACTGAATCTTTCCTGAATAAGAAGTACCTCAGGCTCATGATGCTTACATCCCTAACTATTCTGCACATTTACTAAAATGTAGCCAAGTGTCTAGGGATATACGTTGTTTCTGAAGTTTGTAATTTTCTCTGTTAGATGCTAAATGATATCTTCAAATTTAAATTCTAGTTTTAATTCTAGATAGACAACACTTTAACTTAGATGCATGGTAAAATGAAGTGAATTGTATCCCCTATTTTAGATATGTATAACAGAAGTGCTTTTTAGCATGTTTGTTGCATATGTGAAACAGTGTGCTACTCATTTTGCAAAGTAGAATGAGGAATTTTCTTTTAAGTACAATAAATGTTGATTGTCATGGTAAATGCCCCTTCTGGTGTAATATATTAGTATTTATATATTTTATGCAGCTCCCTCGGTATGCTTGCTATTTTAAAGAAAGCCAAGGTCTTTGCACCAAAGAGCTTACTATCTAAGTCCCTCATCTTGCAAACATTTTTTTGCCCAGGATTAACTTTAAGCACAGGTATAGTCTCATTAAGGACTGTGATGTTTGCAGCACTGAGCCTAAAGTAGGCAGTATACAAAAATAAACAAAATGATAGAGTAATGGAATTCTGTTTGAGCCAAGAATTTGGTTTGGAATGTTGTTAAAGATTTTCTAAAGTCTGTTGTATAGGCCTTTTAGAACCAAGGCTTTATAAGGAGGGATTTGAAGGAGAGAGGGCTAGAAATATGTCCAACTGAATAAGGGAGCTAGTTTCAGGCATGAGCAGTAGAAGAAAGGCAATCATTGGCCCAGATTCACTTTGTGTTCTTCTGATATTGCACCTCAGCCCTAGATGAAACTCTAAAATCCCAACTGTTATGGTTATGGAGCTGCTTGCAGTTGCCACGGGACTGTAATTCAGTTGCCAATGCTTGCACCTCTATACCCTTTCTGGTCTTACTGTGTGCACCCCTCAGGTGTTAGGCTTTGTGCACTTAACTGTCTTGGATGGAATTTTTCAATTTCTCCTCTCTTAGACTGGGATCTGGGCACCACATTCTATCTATGCCAACTACTTATTACTTAAAATCTGCTACTTCTTGTCCTGCCTTCAGTGGACATGGAGAACAATTGATCACCATTTTCTTTATAAAAGCTTTTAGGATATTTGAAGACTGTCTTCAGGTCCACAGTCTCCTTGTTCTACACTCAGCATGCCCAGTGTTTTTAACCTTTCCTCCTAGGCTAGGATTTCTAAACTTTTTATCATTTTTTGTTGCTCTTGTCTGGACTCTCTCCAGTTTGTTCACATCTTTCCTAAAGTGTGGCACCCAGAACTGGACACAATACTCCAGCCAAGGCATCATCAATTACCTCATGTGTCTTACGTACAATGCTCCTGTCTTTAATTAATATTGAATAGTACCAAACTCAGGACTGACCCCTGAGGGACCTCAGTAAGTACACCCTCCCATTTTGATAGCTAAACACTGATAACTACTCTTTGATTTGCTCTTTCAACCAGTTGTGCACCCACCTTATAGTAATTTCATCTAGATCACATTCGCCTTTGTTTATATCATGTGGGACTAAAACCAAGATATATCATGTCTTCTGCTTCCCCTATCAAGTAGGTCAGGAACTCTTTCAAAGAAGGAAATTACGTTGTTTGGGCATGATTTGTTCTTGCTGGCTCTTCTCTATTATCCTCTAGGTGCTTGCAATGTGATTGTGTACTAATTTGCTCCAAAATCTTTCTAGGTATCAAAATTAGGCTGACTAGTCTATAATCCCCCGGGTCCTCTTTGTTCCCCTTTTTAATGTGAATTGCCTTATTAAATCCTTGTCTAATGTTTATTGATTAGTGCAGACACTTAGTGAGGATTACGTTTTAAAATCAAATCTCAAAGTCTTTCACATAAAGCAAAATAGACTACAGTAATTAATTGTAATAGGAGCGTGCATCAGAGAAATTACAAAGAGAAAAGCTGGACATTTAGAAGAAAGATTTGATACTAGTGACAGACTAGGGTCTGTCAATAAATTACTACATGGTATCTAAGTGTGACAAATTGGAGAAAATGTCATCTTTTGAATTTAATTTGGTTTTGTGACAATTATTTGTGATTGTACTGTTTTGTAGATTAGAATGTCTATTTTGTATATGAGAGTTGTTTTGTTGAGAGCCAGCTTAAACAGGTGTATGCATAGCAAGGCTGGGTCAGGGCAGGGTTTTCTCATCTGTGCATTCATCTGATGAAGTGGGCTTTAGCCCACAAAAGCTTATGCTCAAATAAATGTGTTAGTTTCTAAGGTGCCACAAGTATTCCTCGTTCTTTCTGCTGACACAGACTAAAGTGGCTACCACTCTGAGCACAAGAGGAGTCATCCAGCCAGGTCCCAAAGACTATTTGTTTGCTAATGACTCTTATCACCTACACCACACTCACTGAAACAAAGAGAATGTGAATGTGAATGTAGCATGGGTAGGGCATGGGGTTTCACGATAGGATACCTGACCAAGACTTGGCTTATAAACAGGAGGGCTTCATGTACAAGGGACAGACCATCACCAGCAAGAGAAGACTGAGCTGGAGGAGAGGAGTGCGGGGGGCCCTGAACTCTCTGAAGAACATTGGCCAAGATCTAAAGGTGCTTTCAGGAAAACTGATAAAGGGTCTTGTGTGAAGGAGCTTGCTATTTTTGCCTAGAGCTGTCACGCTGATGCTTTTCTATGAGTAAAGAATGTGTGTTTAAGAATTTCCTTTGCAAAAACCATGTGTTATTTGTTTTAACTGGCATGTAGTCCTCAAAGAGTTAAACTGTAAACCAGAGTACCCACAAGGGTGGAGCTCTGCGGATGGTGTGCTCAGGGCCGGCTCCAGGCACCAGCTTTCCAAGCAGGTGCTTGGGGTGGCAATGAGAATGGGGCGGCAGTCCGTGTGCCACAGTGGCAATTCGGCAGCAGCCCCGCTGCTCTTCCTGCTGCGGTGATAATTCGGCGCCACCTCGGCCGCTGTTGCGGCAGTGGCAATTCAGCAGAGACTGCTTGGGGTGGCAAAATAGGTAGAGCCGCCCCTGGGTGTGCTAAAGCTATTGTGGAGACTTGGGGGTCATTGTTGATCTTGGGGCTGGACTATGGTATCCCACATCTCAGGCAAGGGTACCCAGGGAGTGTGCTAACGAGGCCAGACTAAGAGACAGTATCTGAATGTTGCCCAGGCCTTGTAATCTTGGAAGCATGGGGAATCTAGAGTTTGGGTCCAAACTAGAGTTTGGGTCCAATCTAGAGCATGGGGAATCTAAAGTTTGCAGTCTTGTGTCTGACCACAAAGGAGGAACTCTGCCAGGGTTGAAACACGAGGGAAGAAGGAAGTGAGTTTTAGTTTTAGAAAAAATAAAAATAAAAACAAACCCTCCACACAGCCAGATTAAGCAGTCCTCCCCAAGAACAATCGGTAGGTCCAGCAAAAAAACAAACAAAGTGATGGATCAGGCACATGTTCATACACCAACCTGTGAAATGCTAGGGAAATAAGGAAGCTCTCATTTGGAAGGAGGTGATACAGCTCAGTGGGGTTAAACAGCAGCTTGGGGGAAGAAAGGTGACCCCACCTAATATGATAATGATACTGGCCTCTTTTGTAAAGCACTTTGAGATCTATGGCTGAAAAATGCTAGATGAGGGCTAAGTATTATTATTATTTTATTTTATTATTATTATATTAATATAATACACTCTAACCCTTGGATGTGGAAGGGGCCTCTCTCTCTCTCTCTCTCTCTGTCTCTCTCTCTCAACACAGAGTTGGGCTAGAATTCTGACAAGGAAGTCAGAGGCAGGACTTCTATTTTGTACATGAAAGATTTTACTTTCTCTGACTAAACTGAGATGCCTTATCTACTTTAGATGATGGGAAGTGGAATCTAGATTTGTTAAAAAAACATTTGTTTTTTTTTGTTCTAAATCAATTTTCTTTCTGTTTTTAATAAACCATGTTTTAAGGAATTCTATTCTTTAGGTGTTTTAAAGCAGTTCATTGCAAGGATGAAATAACCTTGCAGTCTCTTTACCCTTCAGTCACTGTTTATGGGACCAAACCACCCCCACCCACTATCATGGACAGAACTATCCTCTCCCACTGAGGTGTGTTGCCACCAGGCTGCACTTGACAAACACCTGGAGTAACCCTAAAAGATGTTTTTAAAGGAGATGCTAAAAGGAAAAAGAGTCTAAACATGAAGCGTCTCTAATCCAATACCCATTGAAATCAACATGAATTTTAACATTGTCTTCAGTGGGTTTTATGTAAATGATGCATAATGGGAGGAAACTCTTTTAGGTGGTATTTGGAAGGCACAAAATCTGAAAGATCTATCGAAAGTAGTGATATAAGAACTGATGCACAAACAACAGAAAGATGAAAGATTTCAGAGTGAAAAAAGTAGGATGGCAAACAGAGTAAGATAAAAATCACAGTGATATAATCTATTTGAAAAACAGGCATATTTGAGCCTTTTAGGGTTCCCAAGATGGTTTCCTAGATAGTAATGTTGAAAAATAATACCAGATGGTCCACTCATGGAACTTTTTTTTGGCAGATTGCACACTCCCTGAATCTCAAATCATTGAAGAAATTCTTTATCCTGATGAGTGCTGATCAGTCAGGTTTTAACCCAATAAATCCCTTAAGCATTTGCTTAACTTTAAACTTATCAATAAGTCTTCATTTGCTTCAAATGCACTAGTGAATAAAACTGTTTGTTGTAAAAAACTATGTTTTTATAACAGCTTAATTCATTGAGGCTGTACTTTTACCTAAAATTCCACTCCTTAATCTGCAAAGGATTTTGGAAAGATTGGCCTTGGAGCCTCTTTTGTGTAAAAGGAGAGGTGGTTTTCTACTTGTCTTTTTAGCTAGAAATATCAGGAATATGAAATCTGTTTTTCCCTGGTTTTTTAAAAGGCACTGGCAAACAAGGGAATAATTTGTGTGCGTGATTATTATCATCATCTTAACTGAAGGGCTGAAAGTGTTAAATCTTTAACAAAGTCTTCCCCTGTTTAGAATGTTAGTTAGTCATTAAAGTTAAATAAGCATTAATTTTAAAAGAGCATATTAAGCAGACTTCCAGTGACCATGGACTATCTATACAGGACCTGAAGGTGTAATGTCTTTAAAAAAAAAACCAAAACCAAACCTTTATAAATCCCCAAAACCTTTAAGGTGAATCTGTCTATTTCTTTTGGCTGTGGAAAAATTGCTAAAAACAAATTATATATATATATTCATCAACATTTTCCCAAGACAGTTTTTGACTTTTTTCATTGGGAAGTAAAAATCTGAAAAAAATGTGTAGTAAAACTTTTGATTTGGAAATAGTGCTGGGGTGCATGATGGGAATTGTAGTTCAGGTGCCTCATGTCCCCAGACTCCTCCATGAACTGAGGTCTCTGGCTGTATTACATCTCATATGATGCACCATGGTGTTCCCTCATGCTGAATATCTGCAGTGCTTCATGGGAGATGTAGTCTGGCTGGAGGACTCATAGATAAGATTTGGGGCATGAAACACTCCAACTACAACTCTCACGAGAAATTATGATGGTGTTTCTTAATCAATTTAGGTTTTTGGCCAAGAAAATCAATTTGGGCACATTTTTAAATGAAAAGTTGAAATTTTTCATAGAATGCAGAAAAATTTATCAGAGAAACGTATTTTCCATCAAAATACAGTTTTGGTGGAAATTTTTTTAACCCACCCTCATTTAAGGCTTTCTTTACCCAAAATTAAAAAAAAATAACTAGAAGAGGTCACAAGCCCATTTTTTCCACTTTAAATTTTACGTTTAACATCAACAAAATGATTACATTCTTATAACTAGGGTGACCAGACAGCAAAGGTGAAAAATCGGGACAGGGGTGTGGGGGGGTAATAGGAGCCTATATAAGAAAAAGACCCAAAAATCAGGACTGTCCCTATAAAATCAGGACATCTGATCACCCTACTTATAACAATTTTGGTATTCCACAGTATAATGTAAATGGCTCCATACTTATGTATATTCCTTTAACAAGTTGATATTATAACCAAATGGCTGTCATGGAATCTAGAGAAAGGCTCTGGGGAATGTGTTTTAATATAAAACACTGAGTACTTATAACTGTGTCAGTTTAGTTTTTACTGATGTTGTTTATAATATGGATAGGCTGAGAGAATTAGGAAATTCTAAAACAATGGTACCAGTTCTCCTCTTACTTGTATCAATATCACATAGGTGTAACAATATTGACTTAATGTTTATACTGGTATAAGTGAAAAGAGAATCAAACCCAATCTTTCTAGTTATCTCTGAGGCTTGTATCTCTTTCATGGGTGACAATGATGTCCAAAGACATCTGCCACATTCAAACACTAACTTGAGAAGGATTTTCTATTCTAAGCTTCTCTTTGCAGTAACTGATAACTTTTAGAAATACTTCCTTTTGAACATCTTATGCACGGTTTTAGCTCAGAAGGATTTTTTTCTGAGAGTTCAGATTTTTTTAAAGTTACAGGAATGTAAAAGTGAAATTTTTGGTACTTTAAAAAAAGTGACCTTTTCTGACCTCAAATAACTCAAAAATGGATAAATGGTATAATCGGCTAGATTGACAGGATACTAGTAATCCATGACAAAATGTGGAAGAAATTAACAATTAAAATATACAGAGAAGGGTTAATAGTTTGACATGAAAAAATGCTATGAAAAAATGGTTGAAGATCATTCTTCTTCAGCACTGGAGTTTTCAGGTCATTTTATCATGAAGTATAATTCAATTCCAAGACTCCGTGAGGCCTGAAATAGTTCAATTAAATTAGTAACTTTATGTTGCAGGATTCCGGGAACCAAGTTGTCCCTGGAAAAAAACCTTCTTCCTCCCCTTTGTGCAGTTGTTCAGGGAAGACAGTGAGGCAGGACTGGAAACAGCAGGCCAGTCAGAATCCCCAGCAGGAGGGCAAGACACTGGTAAAAAAATGGCTGATTGGGAGACATAAAAGGGAGGGTCAGACACACTCTCTCTATTGTGCATACCTTTCCAATTTAGAAATACTTGGAGATGGTCATAAGACAGACATTTTGGATCTAGTCTGAATTTTCCCAACATTTGGAGGTTTGCGTGTGAGGATTTTGGCCCCCGTCTGTATAATGTATCAGAATCAATCACAATTTGGGTGCAGATATGGACTTTTCTTTTAGTTCTGTTGTATTTGGATCTAGAGTTTTAGTCTGGGCCCATCTCGGGAAATAATGGTGATGCCTTATCAAAATGCATATTATCAAGGTATTTGTCATTTTCATACGAAAAACTATAAGCACTGCGTAGCAACATATTTTGAAGACAAGTTAGCCTCCCCCCTTCTGGTAAGCCATGGTTGAATGGGGTTTCCAAAGGCCCACCCGTGTTTGTGTTTATATCTGATATTCACTATCTGCCATTTCAACTGTACATGCTTCCAGGGATAGTTTGGATCAATAATGTCATATGAAATAGACATTTTGGACAGGAAAGTGACATGCGTGAAACACCAAATAGAGGTTGCAGAATGGCATACACACTGGTAAGTGTCACTTACAATACAAGACAAGCTCAGTAAGGTGAATGCTGACACCAGCCCCAGAGGACAATATATACAATCTATAATAGAAACACTGTACCTCAATTCAAGATCATGGAAGACATCCTAACAGCACTAGTGGTTTGACAGAAGGCACAGCCCCACTGTTTGGCTTTTGATGTCTAACAGAAATCTGTCTCCCTAACTTTTAAATGCAGGGAATAAAAATGATCTCTCAGAGTGGGGTGACTTAGTTACTATTTCCTTTGCATGACACATGCCAACAGGCAGCTGGACATGAGTATGTATGTGTTCTTGGTTTTCCTTCCTCCCACTCCAGTTGGTATTTTGCATAATTATTTCCATGGAGGTTTTGAGGGTGTTCAACAATTCCATAGGCATCCAAACGTGGACATATTGACAAAGAGATTTTTTTTAACGTGACTTTAAAGCAGTAATGTGGCATTCACAAGACGGTCTTCTCATGTAAGATGTAAAGACTTGGATCCAGAAAATACCATGGAAAGAATGAGATCTAGTTAATGGCAAAATGAACACAATAACTATTTGTATGATGATAACCTCTCCTACTCCCTCTTTTTTATTATCATCATTGCAACTGAAATGGCCAATTTACAGAAAAGATAATATCTAAGATCTGAAAAGGCAAATAAGATTTGCATAAATAAATAAATTAATTTAATCTTTAATTGTGAGATTTCTAAATAACTTTCAAATAATAACTGAGGCATATTATAAATGGGGCTTTCAGATGAGATGAGATATTTTAATGCAATTGCCTGAAATATTTTATCATGTATAAAAATATGGCTTGACTAGTACCCACATTTGAGACTGGCAGATATGGTAATAGGTCAGGAAAAGAGAAGAGAGCGACAAGAAACAGAAATGATAACACAATGTAAAGCAGAAAAACATAATACAGAAGAATCAAGCTACTCATCTCCCCATCTCATATTACACACAACAGACTAAATTCTGCATATGACATAGTGCTGTGTTCTTTATGTAGTCAATAAACTCTTTTCACAAGGAAACAGTCTTCCAACTTGTCACTTACTTATGGATCATATGATTATATGAAGCAATCTTGGCCATTTCTAAATAATATTCTTTTATCACTGGAATTGCTTCAACTTCTTCATCTTCTTAATAACACATTTTTGGCACAGAATAAAGCAATAGAGTTCTATTTTTGAGAGATTTAGCTCACAGTGGAAAAAAATAAGGTGAATTTTTGCCTCCCATAGAGCAAATGACACCCACCCTAAGAAGATATTAAAAATAAAAACTGTTTATGGGATATATTTCTACTAGGGCTAGTCAAAAATATTCTATCAAAAAAAAATGACAGAAATTTTTTCTTCTTCTTCTTCTTCATGAAACATGTCTGATTCTCATACAAAATTTCAATTTTTCATTGAAAAACTACATACCAAAACATTTTGGCCAAAAATGAGATATTGCAATTTAGAAATGCTGCCCTGATAACTTCATGGGGCTTGTGGTTTGTTTTCCTCAGGTCCCCATTCTCCTTTATATGTCAGGCTCCCCAGCCAGACAATATGTTCTATGATGCACCATGGCCAGAGATTTTCATGATGCACTGGCTTCCCCCTCCAACAGGAATTGGCACATGAAATTGCAATCCCATTAGCAAGAATTTTTAATGAATCTGTAAACTCAGGGATTGTACCGTATGATTGGAGAATTGCTAACATAGTTCCTATTTTTAAGAAAGGGAAAAAAAGTGATCCGGGTAACTACAGGCCTGTTAGTTTGACATCTGTAGTATGCAAGGTCTTGGAAAAAAATTTGAAGGAGAAAGTAGTTAAGGACATTGAGGTCAATGGTAAATGGAACAAAATACAACATGGTTTTACAAAAGGTAGATCGTGCCAAACCAACCTGAACTCCTTCTTTGAGAAAGTAACAGATTTTTTAGACAAAGGAAACACAGTGGATCTAATTTACGTAGATTTCAGTGAGGCATTTGATACCGTGCCACATGGGGAATTATTCGCTAAATTGGAAAAGATGGGGATCAATATGCAAACTGAAAGGTGGATAAGGAATTGGTTAAAAGGGAGACTACAGCAGGTCATACTGAAAGGTGAACTGTCAGGCTGGAGGAAGGTTACCAGTGGAATTCCTCAGGGATTGCTTTTGTGGCCAATCTTATTTAATCTTTTTATTACTGACCTCGGCACAAAAAGTGGGAGTGTGCTAATAAAATTTGCGGATGATACAAAGCTGGGAGGTATTGCCAATTGAGAGAAGGACTGGGATATCATACAGGAGGATCTGGATAACCTTGTAAACTGGAGTAATAGTAATAGGATGAAATTTAATAGTCAGAAGTGTAAGGTTATGCATTTAGGATTAATAACAAGAATTTTAGTTATAAGCTGGGGACGCATCAGTTAGAAGTAACGGAGGAGGAGAAGGTCCTTGGAGTATTGGTTGACCACAGAATGACTATGAGCCACCAATGTGATATGGCCGTGAAAAAAGCTAATGCAGTCTTGGGATGCATCAGGCAAGGTATTTCCAGTAGAGATAAGGAGGTGTTAGTACCGTTAAACAAGGCACTGGTGAGACCTCACCTGGAATACTGTGTGCAGTTCTGGTCTCCCATGTTAAAGAAGGATGAATTCAAACTGGAACAGGTACAGAGAAGGGCTACTAGGATGCTCCGAGGAATGGAAAACCTGTCTTATGAAGGGAGACTCAAAGAGCTTGGCTTGTTTAGCATAACCAAAAGAAGGTTGAGGGGAGATATGATTGTGCTCTATAAATACATCAGAGGGATAAATACCGGAGAGGGAGAGGAATTATTTAAGCTCAGTACCAATGTGGACACAAGAACAAATGGATATAAACTGGCCATCGGGAAGTTTAGACTTGAAATTAGACGAAGGTTTCTAACCATCAGAGGAGTGAAGTTCTGGAATAGCCTTCCAAGGGAAGCAGTGGGGGCAAAAGACCTATCTGGCTTCAAGATTAAACTCGATAAGTTTATGGAGGGGATGATACGATGGGATAACATGATTTTGGCAATTAGTTGATCTTTAACTATTCATGGTAAATAGGCCCAATGGCCTGTGATGGGATGTTAGATGGGTGGGATCTGAGTTACTACAGAGAATTCTTTCCTGGGTATGTGGCTGGTGAATCTTGCCCATATGCTCAGGGTTCAGCTGATCACCATATTTGGGGTCGGGAAGGAATTTTCCTCCAGGGCAGATTGGCAGAGGCCCTGGGGGGGTTTCGCCTTCCTCTGTAGCATGGGGCACGGGTCACTTGCTGGAGGATTCTCTGCACCTTGAAGTCTTTAAACCATGATTTGAGGACTTCAATAGCTCAGACATAGGTGAGAGGTTTATCGCAGGAGTGGGTGGATGAGATTCTGTGGCCTGCATTGTGCAGGAGGTCAGACTAGGTGATCACAATGGTCCCGTCTATGAATCTATGAATCTAAGAGAGGGGAGTCTGATGCATGGAAAATGTAGTCAGGCCTGGGACCTTGCATGTAGAAGAGAATGGGAAGGAGCAAGAAGTAGATACCCAGGCAACATTTCCAAATGATACTATTTTGTTTTGGGGGCTTGACTAAATAACTTGTCTCTGGGTTCAGCCAGAATTCTCCAGTATTGAGTTTCTGCCAGAAAATCAAATTTTTCCATGGTATTTATTTTTCCTGAACAGCACTTATTTCTACCCTATTATGTCTCTCTGCGTATGTGTGTGTAAACTGTGGTATTCACTTCTGAGTCAGAGTTCAAAAAGGATCAAGTAGTGTGTGGAAGCAAGGTGGAGGATCATTCAACTGAGAAGTCCTAGAGAAAAGGAGTATGAGTGCCATGATGTGCCTGGAGAAAAGTTGTGGATTATGCTATGTTTTGACAGTGATAAAATTTAGTCTCCAGTTCAGTAATGTACTTAACCAGATGAGTAGTCCCACTGACTTTGGTCAGCTTGGTGAATCAGTGCCACAGTCCACAGAAATGAGGAATTTAGATATGACAGTGATGAGCATGGGGTTGAATTAATGGATAAATAAAGTCAGTTCTTGAACCTGCCTTGCTGGTACAAAAAATGTCTTAACTATCTTTTTGAGTGTCCCCTACACAGAAGACATCCTCCTCTCAACATCAAATATAGAGGGTGTGTCTAAGGCAACCCTAGGCACTGTCAAACCCTGTCCATGGGAATGGCCTTACGAGATATGTCTATACTGCACAAAACAAAACAAAACAAAACCGACAGCAGTGAGTCTATTTTTAGCCCACCACAGGGCTAAAAATAGCTGTGTAGCTGTTCCTGCTCAGGCTGGAACCTAGGCTTTGAAACCTGGCGAAGGTGTGTGTGTGGGGGGTGGTATACGTACTGTCTTTGTTAGGTATAGCTTACTCCCCACTGAACACATCTTTTTGATGGTTCATTGCAGGAAAAAGCTTTGGCTTCACCCTCTTCTGACCCTGTTTTGGGACACAGTACTCACTCCTGGAAATAAGGAGCCCTTACCCACTCCAAAACCCCTCCCTCACCCTTTGCATACAGAATGTAGTACAAATTGTTAATCCAAAACTAGATGCACTGAGAGGATTTCCTAGAAAACCCAGTAATTTGATGAAATAAGAATCCAGGTGGGGGATCTGTACGAAACCATAATATTCCTAGAGGACATGATTAAGAAATCTATTCTAGCCATGAATGAAGTGATCAAAGATGGGGAGAAAAAACCTGAAAAATAAAGTTCAGAGAGATGTTTTAAATTGATTAAAAGTAATTCTCCAAATGCAAAATCAAGTGGAATAATTTCCATTAGAATCACTCCAGTGTTTATCCTAGTTATAACAAGCCATTTCAGTTGCAGAATAAATACTTTTGCTGTTCTCTGTTGAAAGCTACAAAGAAACAGGAATCAATTTTATATCATAAACCCATAATCATTCTATTTCTGGATTGTTAATCCTTCTCCAAGAAAAACGAAAAAAGATTTCATCAAGATTAGAAGTGTGGTTTCAGGAACTTGGTTGTGGAGTGTTGATTATTGCACCCAGCTTTGGGGGACATGTCTGAATAAATCATGAGCATTCAGAGAATATTACTGATGTGCAGAGTAGGAGTGAAGAAGTACAGTTTGATATGAAAGATCAAGCTGATGAAAAATTATTTGAGGTCCTGAGACTGACATGGCATTAACTGACAAGACATGGACTCTTTGTTTTTTGAGGACTGCTGCACCTCTTCACTGATGGGAACCTGTAAAAAGGGGACAGAGAGGGTTGTGGGGGGAGTACTCCTGGGAAAAAAATAGCTGCTTGCTATTGGTCTCTGGTTAAGGAGGCCCCAGATCCAGACAAGGGAAAGGAAGGGCGTAAACGGGGAAATTAATTCCTTGCTCTTAACTGGAGGGCTGGGAGGATGGCTAGAGACAGTTTCTGTTTGTTTAGGTGCATTTGGACTTGGTAAAGAGAAACTGGTCTTTGTTTATTTTATTTTCTTTGAGTAGCTGTAGACAAAGGATCCACCCCCTGATTGTTTTATTTTCCTAACACTGATATCAGAATTTTTGTTTTCCTTTCCCTGTCTTGTATTTGGACCTGCCTTGATGGTCTTACCTCAGCTCCACCCCGGGTGGCTGGCAGTGTTGTTGCCCATAACTACTAGAAATCTATGTGTTTCTGAATCTACTAATAAGTTCTTATCTCAGGACAAGGCTTCTTTCTCTTAGTGTTATATTTATAAATATATGGGGTCAAACTTTGCCATCAGATCATGTGTGGGCAGCTCTCATTGACTTCAATAGTAGCTGCTTGCTCTCATCCGAGGCAGAATTTGGCCTTATATATATATATACATTTGTACCAAAGAGCTGTTCCTGAAAAGTTTTCTAAAAATGTATTTGAATACGCTCCCCTCTTCTGTCAGACGGTTTCTTGGTAATATTTTCCATTTAAAACTCACTCCCTTTGTTAATCGATAAGAAGAAATATTGCTTCCAGTAGGGCTAACTTACTGCAGCATGATGGTAGAGTAAGCATGCTAGCAGTGGAATACCTTTGAAAAAAGATAAGGTAGGAAAAGATAGATGGTGATTGGAAGGAGATAATGTAACTTATCAAGAAAGCACACGGAAATTTTTCCATCTATTTATCTAGATACCCTGCTCACCTGTGATCAAAGCTTCTTTTTTTTTTTTTTTACACTTGTGAGCTGCAAGACGCATTAAAAAGCTTTTCTATTTAAACACAAACCAGTATTCACCACTTTTGTGGCATGTGAAGTTAGTCAAACATGCAGTTTCTTTATTCTTTTTTCAACATATTTTTCAGCTAGACTAAAAATAAAGCTATAGAGAAGCCTCAAAAATAAAGAAAACAGTTTATTTTATGTAATAAATCATATAAAAGGCATGGATGAATTGTAGTTTTCTTCCTAAAATGTCTCTTGGTAGCAAGTCTATTGTTATCCTTTCCATAATCCCTTATAATGCAGTAAATTCATCTGGTACCTATATGTAGGTTAGATGCTAGCAAGGCATAAGAATGAGACAAATAAATTGAATAGAGTTTATCCTGTATCACTTGTATCTAATCTCTTCTTTCCATAGCAAAATGGCCTCATTCTGTCAATTGCAGTCGTTCCTGGCCTACCGTCAAACACAATGAATTTTATCCTTGCTTTGATAGGGTTCTTTAATGCATCCTTTTCTATCACAGCACTGTATGAGGGGTCTGATTTGATCTCTTGCTATTTTGATCTATTCTGAGAAATGTGCAATGGTGGTTCATTTTATGGGAATAATAAAAATGGAAATGATGCTGAGATTTGTAATCTGCTTTCAAGTGCATATTTTATTACAAGTTGCCATTTCCCTCCAATTTTTAGGTATCCAGGCACTGTAGCATCTGTTCAAAATATATAATTGACAAAAGGAGCAAATTGCCAAAACAGCTTTTGGTGACATTCTGTGGGCTCTGAAATGTTACTCAGCAATATATTGTGTGAGCCCCAGCTTGTATTTTATTAGGAGACTCTGAGTCTCCACCGGAAGGAAATATTTGAGATGCATGCAAATGCTTAAACAATGGATAACCCCATTGAAACAGTATCTTCTCTGCCATCTGTTGAATTTAAAAATTGGTTTACATTTTTATTTTCATTTAACAGTTACAAGTTCCAGGTTAGCATAACAGTTCTACTAGAAGAACCATTTTACTGTAATTCTGCAAAGCCTATCGTTATTCCTTCTTTTCTCTTCTTTTCTATAAAATTAAATTTAACATACAAATAATCTCACTGCCGGTCATTTCTATGTGATAGACTACCCACTGTACATAAAATAAGAATTGGTCCAAACATTTGCTTCCAGCTCTAAATTGAACCTGAACAGAATCATTGTTGAGCTCTGCAAATATTTTAAAAAATTAAACATATATATAAATACCAAATTAAAGTATTATAATATGGTCTAACACTCTGTGAACTTGGAGGATGGGTGAAAGAAATATCTAAGACCACTTCAAGCGCTGGCATCAGTACCTCTTATCAAAACCACTGCTAAAGACACTGACATCAATAAACCAATATGAGGATGTCCATAAATTATGTAACACGTGTTTTTTGTGGGATGATAAGGATCCACCCACTGCCTTGTAATATTGAACAAACATGCAAAATTAAGGATCCCCTCACCCGCCCCTTAATGTGTTAAATAATTAATGGACGGCCCTCATTTAAAGTGATTATTTTTAAGGCTAATACATCTTTTGTGAACAGCCACAGATGAGACGATTCAGACTCTCTTAACTAGCTAGAAAAAAAGTGGCCAGAAAAAAAAGTGATATCTGTTCCATCGGAAAAGTTGCTATTTTGACATTTTGTTTCATCCCAAATAGGATGAAAGTCAAAATTTTGATTTTTTTTTCATAAGACTGAAATTCTGAGAAAAAACCCAAATCCTTTTGGAGACATATTTTTTTTTTTCATTTTGACACTTTTCATTTGTTAAAACGAAATGCTTGAAGTCCACCAGTGGCCAGTTTTATTTGAATGTTCATTGAATCAGTTAGTCAGGGCACAGAAGGGTGATAAGAAAGTTGGTGATTAGGTATTGAAGATAGGACTGACTGTCTGACATTAATAAAGAATAAATAAATAAATACAGGAACACCTTAGGATGGCAGATAGGGGGAGGAGGCTTGGGTGGGAGTGAGGTGTGGAAGGTGGAGGAGGGGGCCCCTTTCTGCTCCCTGAAGCATCTTTCGACCACGTGGAAGCACTTTGTAATGGTGGTGGTACCACCATCTGTGGTTGCCTGCCAGCACTCTGAAGAGCATTCCCAGTCACAAATGCACAAAGGTGAATTTGGTCCTGCCTGAAGAGGAGGCACCCAGCAGTGCTGGGGCGGGGGAGGGGTACCAAGGTCCCTATCCCAGAGCCACTAGCCTTACCAAAATCTTCCTAGTATCCGTCCCCCTTAGGATCCTCCCAAACACCTCATTCACTGTGGCTTCTTCACTGAAACCGATGCCAGAGCAGATGAGAGAAAAATCTCTGTGTAGAATTATTCTATGAGAAGCAGACCCAGAAACATGAACAGACTCTAATGGTGCATCAGGCTGTCTGCAAAATCAGTTGTTTTTTCCTTATTAGTTGGAGCGAAGCAAGTAAAAGGGCAGGGGGCATTGGGACAATTTTTATAGTGAGGGTGCTGAAAGCCATTGAACAAAACTGTGAGCTCTCACTTGCTATTATTACTCAATGCCTAGGGGTGCTGCTGCATCCCCAGCATCCCTGGTTCCAGTACACTTGTTAAGTGGGGGGAGGTGTGTCTCCTCATACAACTCCTCTCAATTTCCAGTCCATCCCCAAGGGGACCTAATGCTCATAAATATTTTGAGCTCTGTCCTCCTCTCCCTCCTCACCAGCTATGATCTCAGTGTCTTCCACCAGGCTGGTTTTGTCTGCCGCACTGCACTAATGAGGTGCTTTGAATACGTTCTGGACGGTAGGCAGGAAAGGTGGGTTACAGCTAACTGATAATGCTAGCCACATATCCTTTGTCACCTGTCAGTAACAAAAATGGTCTGACCACCCTTTCTGCTGCTGCAGCAACAGCACACTCTTCGTTAAGGTGGGAAGAGGAAGTACAGACCAGCCCAGTGTGGCGGCTGGTATCTGTCTGTGCTTCCCTGGGCCCATGGGCATAAATTGCTACCAGTGCATTTCTCTGCTCTTACAGATGCCCCACTTGCTGGTAAAAGGTTCAACTTGGCAACCATTTCCTGTTTCATGAGGTGGCAGACATGCTTTGTGAGTTTAAGCTGATGAATAATTACTGCCTCATAGTCACACAACAGTGGCATTGGCACCAACAGAGCTGTGGGGATGGTGAATCTTTCTTTCTTTCTTTCTTTCTTTCTTTCTTTCTTTCTTTCTTTCTTTCTTTCTTTCTTTCTTTCTTTCTTTCTTTCTTTCTTTCTTTCTTTCTTTCTTTCTTTCGTAAAATTCTACCCTCATTGTTGCAAAAATAACATTCTAGATGTGAAGAGAGTGTCGCTAAGCATTGTTGTATTACTAAGTCTTCAGACAGACATCTCCAGTGCTTCTCCTGCTGCTCAGTGCATTTTCAATCTTCAGTTGAATGAAAACTGACCAGAGTCTTGTCAATTTCTATTGCTGCTGATCAGAATCATGATCAATTTCACTCTCCTGTTACTTGAAATACTAATGTTGGTAACAGGAAAGCCACTAGAGTTAGTTGCTAGAGAATACTAAAAAATGGGGTATGAGAAAGAGGTAAGTATTGCAGACACTGTGCACCCAGAAAGGTGAGCAAGTGAGGGCAGAGAAACATACCCCAGTCTCAGCATCCAGGAAGCTGGGGAGACATAGACAAGTGGAGATCCTTCCCTCTAACTAGAAATGAGCAGATCCAGTTCAGTGGGACTTCACCCTTGCCAGTTCTAATAGGTGAGCCATGGTGGAGCATGGGTCTTCTGTGGTTTATTTGTGGTTTGCTCTTACGATCCCCATCAGAAGTAGCAACATTTTGCTGGTGTATGAAGTGATTCCTGTGTTGTTCAACTATACTGTTCATAGATTATAGAGTGCGTTGGAATCCTTTGGGATGAACAGTATTATTACAATGTTATTTTTAAAATTGTTCATTTTATTCTTCTTCTGTCTTCCAGGCCTCATGAATTTTCCCCCCTGGATATAAAGTAAGGTGAAACATACTTATGTCCTCTCTGAAAAACTGCTTTTCTCCAAAGCAAATATTTACTCCTAAAAGTTTCATGTTTCACATTCCACAAATCTGTCAAAATATGATTGACATTTTCATGCAAGTGGTACAGATGATTTTTTTTTAACCACAGCTATAAGGGAGACACACTTAATTCCTGATCTTACAACTTGTGTTTCTCAGGTTGTCTGGACATGGCTGGGGCAGGAGTGATCATGAATTGAAATTTTCTGGTCCAGATTCTTCAGTCCCTTAAGGCTGCATTGTCCATTTTAACTAGCTAGTGGAGGATTCTTCCAGCATAGTGAAATCCTCCAGTGGTTTAGGATCAGCATAATGGCAGCTATGCATCACTTGTTCCTGGTCCTGAGTATAGGAGTATAGCAAAAGGAAATGGCCATTGCCCCTAGATGACCCCACATGTTAGAGGAGCCTCCTGATCCATTAGCAACAGTTGCAAAATATTGGAGCCCTGTAACCTTCAGAGAATCTGTCCTCTGTCCTGTCTCCAGGTGAGAGGGCATTGGGCTGGATGTTCAGGTGCTGAGCACACACAATGGGAGCTAGATTTTCAAAAGAGTTCATCGCCCATTTAGGCACCTAAATAAGAGCCAGATTTTGCAAAGTGTTCAGCACCCATCAGCAACTGTTGTGATATATCCATATGTTTGGAAAGAACTGATTATTTTGAAAGGCTGATTATTTTGATGCCTAACTGGGAGCTGAGATCTTTTCAAAATCTGGCCCATCACACTTTTACAACTTCTAGCATCAGAACAAATAATGAAATGTTGGATGCTACGGTTTACAGACCTCACACTGAGAATGTACTCTAATCTCTAGATGTCCACCTCTATTACTAGTATCTGAGCACCTCACAACACCACTGTACTGCTATTCCCATTTTAGAGATGAGGAGCTGAGGTACAGAGAGACTATGTGACTTACCTACACTCCATGATGGAGCAAGGAATTGAAGCTAAATCTCCAAAGTCCCAGACCAGCATGACTAGAACTTATTTCCTCTCTATATGTTAGACATAAGAGAGGTAGGTAGCGCTGGAGGGGAACCAAAAATGTCAGGTTCAAAAAGAATAAGTCCTTCCAAAATGTATAATAAATTTGAAATATGGTTTTCATCTGATTTGTGGAAAGTGTTTTCAGTAAAAACACCTTCCTGAGTAATGACTGAGAACAAATTAACATCCACTTAAAGTTTGGACAGACATGTTTTTAAATATGCATGGCAAAGAAAGACTTTTCCAATGTTAATGTGACTCCAAATTGACATTGACATTTTAGTGTAGAAAACTTAGCTCTTTTCGTTCCTATGTCTTATGTAAATGGCTGTGCAGACTTTTATGAAATCTAGTGTTCTACAAAATGTTACAGAACTGACTGTGTTAAAAGCTCTAATTTTTATATTTTGAAAGGACTAGAGTGGTACAAAATATACAGTAATTCTTTGTATACCTAGAGCTAAGTAATAGTTATAAACTTTTCCTATGTGAAAGGCCAGACTCACAGTCATTTCCAAAGGTCAGTTCTTTACACAGACTAAGCATCAGCCATTGATTTCACTGGCAGTTTGGCTTGGGTGAGGACTGCAGAATTAAGTCATGGAGCCCCAGATCCAAACCTACTCAAGTCAATGGAAGTCTTGCCATTGACCGGAATGGGTTTTCATTTGGGTCATTAGAAAAGGAGACTAGTCTTTGGGTTAAGGCACTGGATGAGAGCTTGGGAGATCGGGGTTCAATTCCCAACATCCACCGACTTTCTGTGACCTTGGGTAATTTGCTTGCTCTCTCTGTAAGCCTCAATTCTCCATCTGTAATATGGGGACAATAATACTTACGTTCTCTCTCTGTCCTCTCTATTTAGACTCTGAGCTCTTCAGTACAGAGACTTCCTCTTACCATGTGTTTGTACAGTGCCTAGCCCACAGGGGCCTGGATCTCAATTGTGGTACAACTGTTGCACATAACAATAATAAATAAAACATAATCTGTATTTGAAGATATTCAAAATGGGGGGAAAGATGTGAAGGTAACATATCCACTCCCTGCCCCAATAATTAAGGTCCATAAACATTGTTACTCTGTAATATTTTATCTATCTATCTATCTATCTATCTATCTATCTATCTATCTATCTATCTATCTATCTATCTATCTATCATTTTAAACAGTCAGAAGTGAGAAATAGATTATGGCATAACCCTCTGTACTTTACACACCCTTTCCCCATGTCTGTCAGAATTTAGCCCATTATTTGTGACACCAGATTATCTGCATTATCAAATTGTCTACTTTACTTTCCAGCACTGTGTCATGGTACCTACACGTTGGTACTTAATTGAATTCCCTGTTGGATTTCTTTTCCCTTTCTAGGCTTTCACACTTTTATTTTGAGCTTGATTGTCACATTCTTCATTCAGTCATGCAAGGGAGCAAAGTTCCCCTTGCATGGCTTTGCTGAGCTTGTGACTCCACCGCTGAGGGAGAGCACTGGGGATACTGATACTACACTTTGCAAGCAAGAGCATGGGAGGGAAAAGGAGTGGGGGGAGCCAGGGCTTTGCCCCCACCCTATTCCTAGCCAACTTAATTTAGTTTACTAGGTAAATGGGGGGAGGGAGGGGTGGAGTAACTGCACCAAGAAAAGTGACGAAGTAACTTACTCCTTCTTCAGAAACAGGGAGGAGCAGAGTAGGAATCACAATTCGGTCACAATTCAGTCCCTGGTCTGTTGCTTGGGCAGTGAAACTATGCAGAAACGCTTACTTAAGGTAGATTGTAAAGCTGCAATCTGTGGCACTACTCTAGGTAAGCATTTAAGAACAAATCTAATTTAAGTGCTTTCCTGAATCAGTCCTGGATCTCTGTTTAATCTGCTCTGATAAGATTTACTGTGGAATTCTCGAGCCGTTTTGTTCTATGTCTTTACAGTCTAGTGGAACAGTGTATTTACTACTCTCCCCAAAGAGTATCCCTTATCGGTAAACTAACGAGTAGTATACAGCTGGTTGTGCCCCTCAGATTACTTATGCTGATTAGAAAAATAAAACACTAATAATCATTCTTTGATTTTCAAAGTTAGCACATAATTGACACTGTGATTACGGGGCGTCTTCGGTGTCTTTTCTTTTAAAATGGGTGAATGCTTGTTCCTCATGACTTACCGTTCCTCTCCAGCAGGGACTTAAAGCTGGATTTCCCAGTGCTATTTCCTCCTGCTTCTAGTGGAACATACTGTGTAAAGCAGCTCTGTCTTGGGTTCATCGTCTCAGAGCTGTGGAAACTTGATAGAACAAAGGTAGTTCAAGGGGGTTTTAGTAGCCTGGTGGTAGTAGAATCCTGATGCAGAGCCACTGCCACCTTTATAATACGTTGGGTGCTCTGTCATACTCCATTTTACTTTTTACTTGCTTTCATTTGCATTGCACATCTCACACCTTTTTCTTGATATGTATCCAACACTTTGAATGCATAGCTTCCAGAAATAGCGATCTTGAAGGCTTAAGTGCATTGTCCTCAAAATGTCCTCCCGAGCAACCTCAGACATTCAAGTTTTTAGTTCTTTAAATGTGAGTACGCACATTGAGAGACCACTTTTGATTATGGGCCTCTTAATGTCTTGTGACTTTAACTTGTTCTATCAAACTGATCACTCTTATACAAAAAACAAGCAAACAAACAAACTAGGGATGGAAAACACTGTGTGCCCATTAATACCTATTTTTTTGCCATTGTCAGAGGAACCATGCTTTCTGCTATTCCTTTTTACTCAGTTATATTATGGGATGGAGACACTTCCCTCCACCCAATTTTCCTTAAATACATCACTTACACTGATTGCTTTCTTCAGGATTTCATTCCAGTATGCCTTTATGAGAGAGAGCCTTTCTGTTATCTATCCAAAAGAATTCCCTCTCAGCTTCCAATCATGACCATGCATAATGCTGTATCCTCACTGTCTGAAAGGGCTCTTCCTACAGCTTTTGAGGAGACAAGGCAGAGAAAGAGATCTTCAGAGTGATACTGCTTCTAGAATTTATATGTAAAATATGTTTTAACAAAATTAAATCTGATTAATAAACAGTTTCACTTTCTTCCTGTAGATTTTTAAAGTATTTTGTTTTCAGAAATTGCCCCATAGCTCCTTAAATCTTCCAGATCAAAAGGGTTGTTAAAGAAAGAACAAACTATTAACTAGAATTTCAAAAAAACCTCAGATCATCATGTGTAAAAATAAATAAATAAAGATAAACCTTCAGGATATTGACAGCCTTATCCTCATTTCTTCTTGGGCACCAAAGTAGTGTAATGGGCTTGCTATGGTCAGCCTCTATGGCGCTCTCTCTCTCTCTCTCTCTCTCACTCTCTCTCTCTCCCTCCGTCTCTCCTAGAGAACTATAATTTCTGGTTCCTTGGATTTCAGAAAAGAAAGCAGTAACAACAACATCCTACCACTTTGGCATATCAGCTTTAATGATCTAAAAAGCACTGTTAATAATAAACAAACCTAACAACAAAACAGTGCAATCCATCATGATCAGCTATTATTGGCAAGAAATCCTTAGTCTGATGATCACAGAACAAAATCTTATTGCCATTTTATCTAATCTAATTTTAGCAAGACTCATAATGGACAGACAGAGATTTATGGTCTGATCTTAAAACAAGAAGTACTTTCCCCTTTCATGTGTATCATTATTGCTATTACTACAATCAGGAAAACTGTATATTTAAAAGACAGAGGAATTTGAGGAAGACTTTTTGAGAATATCAGTAAACCTTAGAGATATGAATAGGACGTTCAAAATCAGGAAGAGAATGTCATGAACCAGAAACATTTTCTGTTATCTCATGTCCAGTTTTATTAATAGGAAAACCTATCAATGTGTCTTAGGGTTTTATGTTGGCACCTACCACTGTTCTACCTAAACTAGGAATATTGACAGATTTGCAAAGTTTGCCAATGCTTCAAGTTTTCTGTGCAGTATTACATTGTCTTTAAGCAGCACTCCTGTTAGTCATTTTGTTCTCTTTACTTGTTCTTGTGACATAGCCAGGTTATTACTATATTTTTTTGAGCTTTATGAAGAGACACACTTTACATTCAGATTAATCAGATACATTTTGAAAAAATAAATAAATTAAAAACAGTAGCTAGAGACACCATAGAAGCAGCAACAGTCACTATAGATTGAGAGAAAAAATCTTTTTTCAATAGATTGCATGACCTCTTTAACAGAAATAAATATGGTTATAAGCACAGATGTCTATTACGAGAATGAAAACTTCCTCCTCACATTTTCTATTTCCATTTTCATCACTGACAAGTTGGAGGTACACATTTTTTTTCCTGTTGCCTTCCCTTCCTTACCCTGTCGCCACCTCCTGGGGTACAACATTAGGAGGAAAGAGAGAGGTGAAAGAGACCATCTTAAAAAGACATTAACACTGACAGATAAAGTTTAAAATTGTCTGAAAGAAACTGTGCACAGAATATTCTGCTTCCACTTCCGTTTTTCCTCATTGTTCTGTCTGGAACTTAACAGCAAGTACTGAACTAAAAATACTGTAATAATAAATACATGTGGTAAAGAAAGTCTAATTTTATTGCTAGTGGGGAGAGATCTAAGTATTCATTTGCTTGGTGTACACACACACATGCATGAACACAGAGCCTTCTCTGAAATGGCAAGTCTTGCTTGGACATCAGAAGCATGCTTTTCTGATATTGCTTGAAAGAATTTCATTATTCCCAATGGAATTTTATTACTATTGGTAATGGTAGATCTTTAGGATTTCATGGATACTTGGCATCTCCAGTCTTTGTTTAGTCCTTATCCCTTCCTGATGACTCTCCATAGTTGAGAGTTGCAGGTGGCTTTTTTCACTTGTGCTTCCTGTCTGGAACTTTCACCCTCTTAGGCATATTGAGTTAATTCTGTTTGAATATCTGGTTAGATTTCTTTTTCTGTTTTTTTTTGTTTGTTTGTTTTTTACCCTTTAATTCCCATGATATCATCTCTCTGAGCAGTTTTTTTCTGATACTGGGTGAATCAAGGTGTGTTGAGGTGATCTTCCTGGAATTTGATAGGTCTGATTACTTCTGGAGGAACAGTACCTCCTCCTTCCCTGCACCTTGGAGTTTGACACTGTCATAAATATAAAGGGAAGGGTAAACCCCTTTAAAATCCCTCCTGGCCAGAGGAAAACTCCTCTCACCTGTAAAGCGTTAAGAAGCTAAAGGTAACCTCGCTGGCACCTGACCAAAATGACCAATGAGGAGACAAGATACTTTCAAAAGCTGGGAGAAGGGAGAGAAACAAAGGGTCTCTGTCTGTCTGTATGCTGCTTTTGTCGGGAATAGAACAGGAATGGAGTCTTAGAACTTTTAGTAAGTAATCTAGCTAGGTATGTGTTAGATTATGATTTCTTTAAATGGCTGAGAAAAGAATTGTGCTGAATAGAATAACTATTTCTGTCTGTGTATCTTTTTTGTAACTTAAGGTTTTGCCTAGAGGGGTTCTCTATGTTTTGAATCTAATTACCCTGTAAGGTATCTACCATCCTGATTTTACAGAGGGGATTGCTTTACTTCTATTTACTTCTATTTCTATTAAAAGTCTTCTTGTAAGAAAACTGAATGCTTTTTCATTGTTCTCAGATCCACGGGTTTGGGTCTGTGGTCACCTATGCAAATTGGTGAGGCTTTTTACCAAACCTTGTCCAGGAAGTGGGGTGCAAGGTTTTGGGAAGTATTTTGCGGGGAAAGACGTTTCCAAACAGCTCTTCCCCAGTAACCAGTATTTGTTTGGTGGTGGTAGCGGCCAATCCAAGGACAAAGGGTGGAATATTTTGTACCTTGGGGAAGTTTTGACCTAAGCTGGTAAAGATAAGCTTAGGAGGTTTTTCATGCAGGTCCCCACATCTGTACCCTAGAGTTCAGAGTGGGGGAGGAACCTTGACAGACACATTGACTGCTGTTGTGGAATATATATCCCCTTGAATACAGAACACAAGTTGTGACTGGAGAAGACAATCTTGTTTTCATGACATTTAGCTTTAAACTAATAAGAAAAAAAATCCTCTAGTGCAAACTGCATTGCATTCTGGTATTTTTAAATAAAGCCTACTGTGTTGGCAGATGGTAAAAATTAAATTTACAACTACTGGATTTTATACCAAGGAAATGGTTCATACAGGATGTGCAGGCCCTAATCTTGCAAATACCGATGTACATGAGTATGTCCATTGATATCAGGAATCCTACTCACATAGGCAAAATTATTCAGATGCATCAATTTAAAAATAAATAGGCATTTAGTGCATATCTGCTTAAAAAGCTTGTTGTCTTAAGCCACATTAGTTTAGTAGAGTTAGAATAATTCTTCCTTTCAACATTTTCCTTTCATTTCCTGCAGGATGGCTGTGAACTCACGAGTGAGTTGGTGTTTTTTGTTCATGTTTTGCTTTGTTTCAATTTGATTTCTTTGCATTCTCATTGCAATTTCCTCCTTATAAACATCTTAAAGTGTTTAATGTATAGGCAAACATATGCATATGCCATTGTGCTTGGTAAAAAAAAAAGACATATTAGACTGCTCTGTGCTTTTACCTTAGAATTTAATAACAAGATACTTCAAATGTTATTTACAGCTGTGATGTTGTTTTCCTGTTGTTCACTTCATGGTATGTGTATATCCTTTGCTCCACCACAATGGCTTAGCTAAAATCCTACTTAAGATGCAGATTTGGACTGTATGTTCTTATTCCGTGGTTCACATCTGTGGTTCAGTTAGTTATGGTCATCAGGATTTCATATTGTATGAAAGGGATTTTAGTGTTTACTCTTGTTTCTCAATTCTTTCCCAAATATTGTTCTCATTCATATGCAGAATATGTTTAGTTTGTTTCCTGCCTTGAGGCTGTGCTTGATTAGGAGAGAATGCAAACACAAATGTTCAGGTCACACTGGTAGAGTACTTGGATTTCCACTTCCTGTATTTGTTGTTACTTAAAATGACTTTTTTTCTTTAAAAAAAAACAAAAAACAAACCTTGATTTTTTAAAAATTAGATAGTCACCATTTATAGCTTATATGAAACAAAAAGGGTTTTGAATGTGTCATAAACTTATTCCTTACAATTTTTCCACTATATTTGAGCAATTATTTATTTTGTCTGAATTCTAACACCTTCATATTAAAGTAATAATATTTGTAATCATGAATGTTGCGAGTAGCATAAATCCCTACAAGTTACATTCTCCTGACATGTGCAAGGCTGGGATACCTGTAAAACAAATAAATTTAGTTAGAGAAAAATCATGAGCACAAAAAAAAATCACAAATTGCAAGCTTTGCACACTACTTCACAGTTTTGTTTTGTTTTTCATTTGAAGAGGTGCTATTGTTTCCTGTTGTTGCAATATTCATGAAAGCTCGTACATCACTCTTCTTAAAGATGTTCTGAGAGGCTCACCTTTTTCTGAAAGTGTTGATTTAATGTTGTAGAGGAGACCAGCTGAATGGCTGTCTTAATACCGACAGCACAGAATGAGATGAAGGGTTAGATTGTTCCCTGTGTGCTCGGCAGGTGCTCAAAGGGGGCTGGGGGTTGGAGGCACAAGGAGCTCCCTCTTTGTGCCTTAAACAGCAGCAATGCAGAATCCCTGTCATTTTGCTCCCCTGCTTCCATTGAGAAGAGTGCGATTCAGGAAGCAGAACTGAATATCTCCCAGTGCCTAGCACCCCAATATAGTAGTTATTGGCGTTTATGGAAACAAGAATATCTACCAGGAAAGATGTGGATACAAAAGAAAGGAGTCAAATTCTAATATACAAACAGCATGGAAAGGAGAAGTATAATTCCCTTCCTTACAGGAAAAGACGCTTCCAAGGCACCACAGAGTTTAAATCTTTACTAAAAGATTTGATTACAATGAATGGTTTCATGGGATATTTAATTCTGGCTCTAACAGAGCGTTAAAGGTCCCCTGTAATGAGTACTTTGTATTTTCATGGTTAGCTGTACTATTCACCTAATCTTGAAATAAATGTGGGCCATCTTTAATGGGTGTGGGGATGATACAATCGCCCCTCTTGCCCAGCATACCAGGGATTAAATTGGGGACTTCCAGTGCTAAAAGCATGAGCTTGAGCTACAGCTTGAGCTGAAAAGCTCTGTAACTGGGCACAGTAACAGCGCTATATCCTCTGCTGCTTGACACAGAGATTATGTTTTCCAGTGTGCATTACTTTGCATTTATCAACATTGAATTTCATCTGTCATATAGTTGTCCAGTCACCCACATTGGTGAGGTCCCTTTGTAACATTTTGCAGTCTGCTTTGGACTTAACTATCTTGAGTAGTTTTGTATCATCTGCAAATTTTGCCACCTCACTGTTTATACCTTTTTCCAGATTATTTATGAATATGTTGAATAGGACTGGTCCCAGTACACATCCTGGGAGACACCATTATTTACCTCTCTCCATTCTGAAAACTGACCATTTATTTCTACCCTTTGTTTCCTATCTTTTAACCAGTTATCAATCCATCAATCTCTCTTATCTCATGACAGATTACTTTGCTTAAGAGCCTGTGGTAAGGGACCTTGCCAAAGGCTTTCTGAAAAGTACACTATATCCACAGTATCCACCTTTCCCACATGCTTGTTAACCCCCTCAAATAATTCTAGTAGATTGGTGAGGCACAATTTCCCTTTACAAAAACCATGTTGACTCTTCCCCAACAAATTATGTTCATCTATGTGTCTGACAATTTTGTTCTTTACTATAGTTTCAAAACCTTTTCCTGGTACTGAAGTCAGGTTTACCAGCCTGTAATTGCTGGGATCGTATCTGGAGCCCTTTTAAAAAATTGGGCTATTCTCCAGTCATTTGGTACAGAAGCTAATTCAAATGATAGGTTACAAACTACAGCTAGTAGTTCTGCAATTTCACATGTGAGTTCCTTCAGAACTCTTGGGTGAATACCATCTGGTCCTGGTGACTTATTACTGTTTAGCCTATCAGTTTGTTCCAAAACCTCCTCTAATGGCATCTCAATCTGGAACAGTTCCTCAGATTTGTCACCTAAAAAGAAGTCTCAAGTTGGGGAATCTCCTTCACATTCTCATCCTTGAAGATCGATGCAAAGAATTCATTTAGATTCTCCACAATGGCCTTTCCCCCCATGCGTGCTTCTTTACCATCTTGATTGTCCAGTGGCCCCACTGGTTGTTTAGCAGGCTTTCTGCTTCTGATGTACTTAAAAATGTTTGCTGTTACTTTCTGAGTCTTTGGCTAACTGTTCTTCAAAAAAAAATTTTTTTGGCCTTCCTAATTATATTTTTACAATTCACTTTCCAGAGCTTATGCTCTTTTCTATTTTCCTCAAAAGTTTTTAACTTCCACTTTTAAATGATGCCTTTTTTTTCTCTAACTGATTCTTTTACTTTGTTGTTTGGCCACAATGGCACATTTTTGGTTCTCTTACTATGTTTTTTTTTTTTTTTAATTTGGGATATACTTTTAATTTGAGCCTTTATTATGGTGTCTTTAAAAAGTTTCAGTGCAGCTTGCAGGGATTTCACTTTTGGCACTGTACCTTTTAATTTCTGTTTAAATAACTTCCTCATTTGTGTGTTGTTCCCCTTTCTGAAATTAATTAAAAGCTACCATGTTGTGATGCTGTGGTGTTCTTCTCTCCTTCCCCCACCCCTGTAATGTTATATTGTATCTATTTTATGTAAAACAATGTATTCTTCCTGACATTATTTGTGCATTAGTGAGGGCAGTGATAGGGCTTTTGGGGGACATGTATTCTCTGAATGGTTCTAGAAGTAAGATATGGAATACAGGTTGGAGTCTAAGGGATTGAGGGAGTTGGATCTCATCAGTGACTGGGCTGATTTGTTGCCAAATCTAGTGCAGGCCAAGGAACTGGTTATCTAGTTTCTGAGAGGGTCTGTCCATATGGAGGTGTTCTTTAGAAAGCCATATATTTTGTCCTACAGAGTAGGCAGGTCTCTGTTGTCTGTGCTTGTCTGCATGCTTTTTGTAATCCTTCTTTGCTTTTTTCCATGTTTCCCTTCACTATGTCTTGGATGTAATGGATATTGCACTAGATCTGAGGCAGATGGGTTGGGTGAGGATTTGGGTAGTTGAGTGTGAAAGTGAGGGTAGTACCCATAGTTGACAAAAAATGGGGTTATGGTCTGCATTATTGTACGAGAACTTGGCATTTGTTAACAGTGAAAACAAGTCACTGGTGATGTTTGACGTAGCATCATAACTACTCTTCTAGGAACTGGTTGATTCTCTCCATTTGGCTGTTTGAGGATGGTTGGCAGAGGACAGGTGCATGTAGATTCCTAATAAATGTAGGGCTTTGTGCCACAAGCGAGCAGTAAACTGTAGCCCCCACTTGGAGGTGACATGGTGCAGGAGGCCATGAAGATAGACTACATTGTTTATCCAGATACAGCCGTTTCCCCCATGGGGGATAAACCGGTCCATGGAATGAAGTGGGACATCTTAGAAAAGCAATCTGTCACTGTCAGGAAGGTCATGAAACCACTGGATTCTGGTAGTTCCATCACAAAGTCCAAGAACATGGCCTCCCAGGACCGAGAGTTTGGAGGAGACTACTGGGTTTCTGGCATGGGATCTTGGTGGCATGGGATCTTGGTGCAGGCACACACCTGGCAATTGTGAGGTCTCAATTGTGAGGTACCATACGGTATCAGCAGAAGAACCAGGGTGGAGTTATGGCATAGATGAAGAACTGCCACTCTCACAGTTCCTAGAGGATGATAGATGTGGTTCTTTGTGAATGCGATCACCTCCCGAGTGTTGTGTGGTTCTTGGTTTGATAATGAACAAACTGGTTGAATTCTAGAGACAGAGGCAGAATGGATGAGCACTAGTGGGTCCTGGTGATAAGTCGCAATGAGAAAGTCATGGTACTTGGGAATGTGGTCTGGTTCCGGACTGGGGCCTTTTGGGTTGTATCCATATCTTCAGAACAAGACATTGGCCTTTCCATTTCTATTCCAGGATGGTAGGTCAATGTAAAGTTGAACTTGGAGAAGAATAGAGCCCACAGGAGTTGCCTTTGGTTTAGGGCCTTGGCTCTGCATAGGTATTCCAAGTCCTTATGATTGGTAAACACTTGGACCAGGTGATGGCCCCTTACTACTCTTCAAAAGCAGTTTATTGCCTTGCCCAAGACCTTGTAGTTTTGCTCAGCAGGGATAAGCTTCTTCAAGTAGTAGTAGGCAATTGGGCTGCAGTATTTGCTTAGACCCATGTCTTTGAGAGAAGAATACCCCAATCATCATACTACAGGTGTCATCTTCCACAGTGAAAGCTTGTGTCATGTCTGGGTGGACTAAAATTGGAGCAGTGATAAAGGCAAGCTTTGGTGACCAATCAAACTGCACATTTTACTGGAGTAGCGTGGTGAGGAGATCAGCTGTTTCGAAAAAATTGAAATGAACCTACAGTAAAAGTTAGCAAAGCCTAAAAATGCTGTAGGTCATGCACATTGTTGGGGTGCTTCCCAGTTACAGACAGCCTGGATTTTGTATGGATCCATCTAGATTCCTTTTGGGGACAGGATGAAACTCAGGAACTTGAATGAGTTTTGATCCAATGCACACTTCTCAAGTTTAGTGTAGAGATTCTATTGTTGTAGTCTCTCCAGGACTGTGCAGATGTGAATGGTGTATTGGTCCAGATCATCTGAGAAGATCAATGTATCACCACAAAATGGTCCAGTAGTTCTTGGAGCAGATTGTTAATGAAGTGCTGAAATGTCACTGGGGCATTAGTGGTCTAAATGGCAAAGCTAAATATTCAAAGCTAAATATTCAAATATTCATGTCTGTCATGGAGGTCATGGAAGTCACAGATTCCATGACTTTCTGCCACCCACCCACTGCCCTAACACCAGCGGGGGTCCCAGGCCACACACCCCAGCACACACAGCGAGCAACTCCAGCCCACTGCCCAAATTTTAGTTAGGGGTATATAGTAAAAGTCATGGACATGTCACTGCCCATGAATTTTTGTTTACTGCCTGTGACCTGTCCATGACTTTTACTAAAAATACCCATGACTAAAACTTAGTCTTAGTCATAGTGGGTCCAAAAGGCACTCTTTCATTCATCCTCCCTGTTAGATATGGACAAAATTGTAAATGCCCCGGAGATTCAGTTGAATATCCAGTGAATTCCAGATAGTTATCCAATTTAGGGGATGGTAGCCCACAAAGAGGTGGAGGCTTCCATCATTTTTTACAAGAAGGACTGGGGCAGCAGCTGGTGAGGTCAACTTCCAGGTGAATTCTTAAACCAGGTTCTCTTGGAGATATTCTCACAATGCAGCCAGTTAATACTCTGATATTATATATATCCACCCAAATGGTATCTTTGTCCTTGGCTGAATTACTATGGGGCAATCATAGTCCTGGTATGGAGGAGGCTTTCTGCATTCTTCTTTTCAAAGACATCAGTGTAGTCATGGTACCTGGGGAGAAGTTCCATAGTTTCCCCAGTAGATGTTTCAAAGTGGGCAACTATACCTAGTTGAGTCTTCTTGGGTCTGGGTTCAATGTTTATTGATCCCTGGCCATTCCGTTGGCAGAATTCTGATGGGAAAGTGACCTTCTGTTCTCAGCACTGAATGTGGGGATCATGAAGGGTCATCCAGGGGATGCCAAGATCACTCTGAATTGTATTATTTCTCTGTGTCCCTGATTAACAGCTTTTAGGGGGACGGTCTCCTCCACCTGAAGACAGCGGAAAACCATCACAGCCTTGCATAGCAGGGTAATCTGTAGGGCCAAAGTTGTAACTGCATCCATATAATTGTCCACTGCTCCTGAGTCGATGAAGGCCTGTTGGAGGGGAATCCATTGGGGTCCCCTAGGATGCACAGCTGGATAGGCACCTGCAAGTTGGCAGCCTCTGGATGGGCTCAGGCTGCATCTCAATGAGGACTAGAATACAAGGAAGATCTCTTGTCTCAAGGCCCAGGCCAGTTCCTCCTACTGTGCCTGGACTGGCTTGTTTTCCTGCATTCCTTTGTGTTCGTACTGGGGAGACTGAGGTGCCGTAGCCTGGTTCACCACAGTAGAAGCACGGGTGGCACTGATGGCACCATTCCTTTTCTTCTGGTGTGAGTTATGATGAGCCAGATCCATTTGCATTGGTTTGGAGGGCGATAAGGAAGGAGAGGTCACAGTACACAGTTAGGGAACCTCATTTATCTTCACTTTGTTTTCGCATCCATGAGAATGGTAAGGTCCACAATGTCATCTAGGCCCACAGTCATCTCTGTGTGAGGTGGTACATCTTTGATTTCTTCCTGCAAGCCCTATCAGACCTCGTACAGATGCATTTCTTTGTTCCACTTTTTATCCGTTGTGAGGAGGCAGAAGTGTGCTGCATAGGAGGCCACTGTGCCTTGACCCTGCTGGAGTCTCCTCAGAGTGGCCTTAGTCATTTCAGCTGAGTGTGGACCATCAAAGATGTTTGACATCGACTGGCTATGCCCTTCCAGCTGGAGTGAGGCCCAGTCGAATGCATCTCCTGCCAACAGGCTGATTACCAAGGTCATGTTGGCCTGGTCAGAGGCATAGATTTGGGGATGCATCAGAAACTGTAGATGGCATTGGTTCATGAAACCCTGGGACTGTTGGTGTTTCCTGTCAAACCATTCAGGCAAGAGGTACTCAGGGCTCCTCCTGTTCAGGGCAATGCCCTGTAGGCTATGTTTTCAGCACGGTATTCTCAGTGCTGAGCTGCCTTGCTTGCTCCTGCAGCCACTGGTTGTCCAAGGTCACATGCGCAACTGGGCCTGCACCGCTTGATAATTCACCTGGAGACAAAGGGCCCATTTGGGTGAGTCTGATGATTCTGGTGGCTGTGATGGTGCTGCTTAATCCATCCTTCCCAAGCCAGGCTCAGTCCCTTAGTGTTATTGTGGTCCAAACAAGCTGTTATGGCCAAGTTGTGAGTGACCAGACCTAATTGTCAGAACCAGAATCCACAGTTATGAGAGAGTAGTCAAGAGTCGGATGGATCAGGATAACAGGAGACAAACTGAAGATCAGAAACTAAAGTTGGGAACCAGATTCAGGCTGGGTCAGGATACCAGAATGTGAGATGCAGGGCTGAAGGTCAGGAATCACAAATCAGATGCCAGGGGTCAAGGTGGGTTGCGATGCCAGGAAGTTGGTCAATCAGTTGCTTTGGGACTTTGCCAATCAGATCTCAGTGGCAGAGCCTGACATGGGGGCTGGGCTTCATGGCTGCCAGGTAAGCCATTGTCAACAGGCTGCCAGGTGGGGGATTTGGGTGTGTCTGCTCCCTTGAGCCCTATGGATATGAGACCCATGGGTCATGACAGGTTAGATTTTGGAGCACAAAATGGCAGCCACAAAAGAATAGAACTGCAATCATCCAGCCCAATTGTATCCCAGTTATAAATACAACATAAACTTAAAATTAAATCTAAAAATAACTTTACAATTTTTTTTCAACTTAAAATAATAAAAACAAATTAGTAGTATGGTAAGTGCTACTAATTTTCATCTGCGATCACCTCATTTGGTCATGAGTATTAGCAATGTCAAGCAGTGTGTGTGTGTGTGTGTGTGTGTGCGCGAGAGCAACATCAAAATTGATTTCATAGTAATAGAAAAGGGCAAGAAGAAATCCCCATAATTTTAAAAGGCACATACTGCAGAAGGGATACATGGCTGGTTTACCCATAAAAAGGCTAAGGGAATTTCTCTTGAATTAAAGGTCAGTAAGAATTAAATTTACTAAGAAATTTTAAGAAAGTACAGCCATAATATATGGAAATGACTTTTACAACTGCCACTGGCAATATAATAGCAAGAGGCATCTCGCATGAAGTTACCCTTGCAGTTCTAATAGCTGGAAAGGATAGTTTTATTCCTGTCAGAGTGGTAGGTAGAGAGATCGGATATAGTTATTTCTGACTTTAACAAGCAATATAACAAATGCATGACAAATATTTTCTCTAGGTTATTTAACATTGTACAGAAATGTGCTCACAGTATTGCATACCAGCCTGTTAGGTTGAGGGGAAAATAGCTGACATTATGTTATGTATTTCTATGTATACTTGGCCACTCTGAGGGATTCTGAGCCTCTGTGTATGCTGGGGGCACTTTTCTAGGGTAAGGTCAAATTTTTGGGTTGAAATCTTGTCCTGGTTGAAGTCAATTGTGAAACTCCCATTGACTTCATTGAGGACAGGATTTCATTGTGGTGTTCCTAGAGTGTATTTTTCAGTCTAACTGGGTGCAAATGTAATGACAGGGGATATTTTGGTATTAATGCTGTTACTCTCCCCTCCCAGCAATTCAGCCAAATACTTTCATGAATCAGAGGATAGTATAACGAAAAGGAGTACTTGTGGCACCTGAGAGACTAACAAATTTATTTGAGCATAAGCTTTCGTGAGCTACAGCTCACTTTATCGGATGCATTCAGTGGAAAATACAGTGGGGAGATTTATATACACAGAGAACATGAAACAATGGGTGTTACCATACACACTTTAACAAGAGTGATCAGGTAAGGTGAGCTATTACCAGCAGGAGAGCCGGTGGGGAAGGGGGGAAACTTTTGTAGTGATAAACAAGGTGGGCCATTTCCAGCAGTTGACAAGAACGTGTGAGGAACACTGGGGACAGAGGGGGGAATAAACAGGGGGAAATAGTTTTACTTTGTGTAATGACACATCCACTCCCAGTCTTTATTCAAGCCTAAGTTAATTGTATCCAGTTTGCAAATTAAATCCAATTCAGCAGTCTCTCATTGGAGTCTGTTGTTGAAGTTGTTTTGTTGAAGACTTGCCACTTTTAGGTCTGTAATCGAGTGACCAGAGAGATTGAAGTGTTCTCCGACTGGTTTTTGAATGTTATAGTTCTTGACATCTGATTTGTGTCCATTTATTCTTTTACGTAGAGACTGTCCAATTTGGCCAATGTACATGGCAGAGGGCCATTGCTGGCACATGATGGCATATATCACACTGGTAGATGTGCAGGTGAACAAGCCTCTGATAGTGTGGCTGATGTGATTAGGCCCTGTGATGGTGTCCCGTGAATAGATATGTGGACATAGTTGGCAATGGGCTTTGTTGCAAGGATAGGTTCCTGGGTTAGTGGTTTTGTTGTGTGGTGTGTGGTTGCTGGTGAGTATTTGCTTCAGGTTGGGGGGGCTGTTTAACATATTCTTCTTAAAGCTTTTCACGAAAATCAATACCCAGAATCAAAACAAAAGCTGTAGTGTGTGAACCCTGGGTCTTCAGACTTCCAGTAGTGCTGTTGCCCTAAAGAGAGTACTATTTTTAGGAAATAATATATTAATACAAAATGAACAAGCATTTCAAACAACATTTGGAAATATTCAAAATATTTTTTAAAGAAAACGTATAGATAGCCAAAACTTCCAGTGAATCTTCACATTACAGACTCCCACTTATAGAAGACTTCTGCTTTCTATACAAAAATACACTTATATGTGTGGGAGGAGTAGATGGTTAATGATGACCAGTGTTGAAAAGTTGTCAACTCCTTATTTAGTTTGCACAGTTTCTAAAAATCCACTTCACTATTTATAAATGTGTTCATAATTTGATTAATGGTCTCTGAGTATGTTCCAATAAACTATTTGCTCTGATCAGTGATTTGAGTATTCATTATGGGTGAAATTCACTCCAGGTATAGAACCAGCAGAAAACCTATGAACGGCTTATGTCCCACTTAAGCACCCAAAGTAGTTAAGTATACTTAAGTGGTTGATAGGCTTTGTGCTGATTCTGCAAACAAGAATGAATTTCATCTTGTTATTTGTATTTGCTTTATGTGGCTCCTGTATAGGAAAGCACTTAAGGCATAACAGTTGAATGGGACATGAACACGTTTAAAATTAAGCCTGTGATTAAATGCTTTCCTGAATCACGGCCTATGACTGGTGACTTAAGTCATATGGTATAGTTTCTGCTTCCTGATTTTGGCTGCCATACATTTCAATAGTGAATATTCATACCTATTCTCACAAAAAAGTCTAGTGCCCCCTCCCCTCCGATAAACATTTTGCTGTCCAATATTTGTTAATACTTTAAGTAAGATTACTCAGCAATATGACTGATTTTCAGAATTTTCATAAAGTACCAACAATCTAGTGTAAGCATTTTACTCCAAATGTACCCAATACCCCTCAAGCACAACAAAAATAATAATTCATGTATATATACATTGTATCTAAGTGAAACTAACAAGTACTATACAATGATCAATGGAAGTGTGTACATTAATCAATAAAAATCAATATAATCAATGTCACCAATAAAAATATATTTCATTTCAATACTGTTTAATGTACAAAAATGTAAAACCAGAAGCAATTGTGGCTGAACTATTACCTAACATAACTAGCTGTAAGCATCTCCCACATCCATTTTCAGAATTTTCAACCTTTACCTTTCAGTTTTCTAAGAAGCCTGAAGGCAAAGGAAGAATCTCAGAAAACGTATATTTTTGTTATTATAATCCAGTGTGATCTTAGCTAGGTAAAGCAGGTTTTCTTGGGACATTTTTATGTATAAAGAATCACTTCAACAGACCGAACTTTCTCTGTCCTGCCTGACTAACCAAGCCAGAGTCTAAGTGGAAAAAATGAAATGCAGTGCCTTTATATAAGATTTCTTTCTGAAGATAGAATTCTTCCTTTATCATTTATGGCAGGTACTGTAGGGTGATAATTATGATATTCTCCTTGGAATTGTTTTGCAGGCTTCTGAAGATTTAGGGCGTGATATCCTTGCTGATTTTATAGTGGGTCTGACTGAACATCAGAAAAGAGCATCTTGAAGATCTTTCGGTGTGGAAATTAGTCAAGGTTCTAGCCTTGCTTTTCCTGCTAATATCTCCAGTGTGGAAACATCAAGAGCTCGATCTGTTGATTAAAACTATATCAAAATTAGAGCTGGGCAGATTCTGCGATGTTTGAAATCCATTATATGAACACAAATAGTGATGCAAATTTGGATCAAAATTGTTGTGAGAATTGCTGTTTGTGATATTACTGCCTGTGCCCACATTTTTCCTACCCCTGCCAGCAAACTTCTTTCTAGGGTCCCAGCTAGGCTTTACTATTTTCTAAGAGCAGGCCCACTCACTCCGACCCATCTCCTAAACTCTTCAAGGAGAAACAGTTTGCCATTCATGCCCCAACACCACACACACACTGCTTCAATAGGGTTGGAGGGTGCTGATGGGTGAAATCTAATGGGGTTATGGCAGCAGTTACCTTGGTTTTTCCCCCAATACACATGCAGGGCAGTGAGAAAAGTAGAGTCTCCTTCTTGCTATTAGCACCACTCATAGGAATTACAAACCCTGATGTCCTTGTAAATTTTCCTAATTGTGCATGTGCTTCTGGAGTCTGTAGTTCCAGTGGATAGCAATAGCAGTGGAGATCCCATTATACTACTTCTTATTGCTCTGTATGTATGTAATTGTGCCAGGCCAGGTACTTCCACCCCTTAAAGCCCTACGGGATTATGGACCTTGTGGACCAATTTGCCAACCTTCCTAAGGAAGCAATGGGAGGAAGGAACTATCCAGTGTGTTCCCTAAAGAGCTCAAAAGTGTGGAAGCCCCACACAGCATTTAGCAACACTGACTGTGGACTTGAAGAGTCACACGGGATCTCCAGAAAATGAATATGAATCCAGATTCAAATTTGCCCATCCAATATTTGAAGGTACTTAGCAGCAGGAGTTTTGATTCAGGCTTTCTCTAGGCAAAATTCTTTATTGGAGTGTTTATCTAGCTCACTGCCATCACAAGAGTTAATAAGATAGCCGAATGGCGTGATACTAAGAGAAAGGGTGAGAAAATTTAGGGACAATATCAGGAAAGGTATTTTTTTTAGCTGAATTCTATTCTGTAGGGAATAATTGTAATAATTAGCAATAGTATATATATAGTGTTTTACCTTTTCAAGAATTTTACAAACATTGCTAATTTTATCCTCAAAAAATTCTGTGTAAGTGTTAAAGTAGGGAAGTGATAGTAGCCACATTACTTCTGTTATTTAAAACTGGTCTGGCCAAACCATTTAACACATTGGTGGGAAAAATCCTACATTGCCAGAAGGAACGGATTAAATAATCTATTAGCCATTTCCTTCTCTAAATTTTGCGATTGTATTAACTATGTCCATTTTAAGATTCAGTTCCTCCATAGACCCCAGGATAATTCTGTTAGGAAGCCACTATATCACACTTGAGAAAAGAAATTTGACTTGATATCCCACTACAAACTCAACATAACCTGGGCTGCTGGTAATGTTTACATTTTAGATATATGTCCCTGTAACATATTTTTAACTTTTAACTTTGTCTCCTCTGTTCTTGTAGCTTTAATAAGGGCAAAAACTTGAAAGAGAAGGACTGGAGAAACAAATAGAAATTCAAAATAGTGACTATTCCCTAGAAAATAAATATAGTAGGGAATAGTCCTGAGCAGGCAGGTGGAATGGTCTAGCTGACCTAATACGTATTTTTCCATCTCTAATTTCTTTCTATGATTCCATGAAAATTATAATGAGTTTTAAAATAGGGCTAATTGGATGTAGTGATTTAATCTCTCATCAGGAAATTTGGTTCAAGAATTAGAATTGCAAAATTGGTGGGTACATTATGAGAATTTGTACTTCCTTTAATGCACCAGATGTTGGTTAATTCTGGGGCAAGATAGCAGGAAGATTGAAACATCTATAGTAATATAGGAAGTGTAGGCTGGTCATCACCACCTTACACCAGTTCCTGTCCTCATTAAGATCCCATGAACTGTGGTGTTAAAACAAAAGTCACAATTTGATGATTAACTGCAACATATATTTTCAAGGTAATGTTTTGTTCTCATAAAAGCAAATGAAAGATTGAGTTAAAAACATGACTCATAACAAGTTCTTTAGGAGATGGTAAACATTGTAGCTTGACATATACATTATAGTTTGTCATATGTCTCGGTCACACAGTAGTGAAACAATATATTTCCAGATATTGAGGATCAAGCTGAACTCATTTGTGTGACATAAGCCATTAAGAGGTTTATTTTATTTTTATTATTTTTTTAGAAAACATAATTATGGAAAAAAAGTAATTCTACAGTCATTTCAAATTCCTCCTTAGAAATACTGACTCAAAATATTTCATGTGTGAATGTGCAGGAGAATTGATTTGGATCACTTCGTTACCAGGCCTGCAGAACTGTGAAAGCTGAAGCACATCACTTAAATCCATTTATTTCTCACAGGGGATTCGTGATGTGCAAAACTAATCTGAGACAATCTATTTTAATATTGTCTGTAGGCTACATGTGCAAAAGACCTAGAACCGATACTTTTGTCAGAAGCACCTTAAAAAATCAACGTACAGAGAGGATTTTTTTCTATGAATAGCAGAAAGCAAATAAATAAAATCAGTATTTTTAATCTATTAAAAAGGTTTATAGAAATGTATAATTGCAATTGCTGCAACATTACCGAATAAGTTGTGCTGGAAATGGCCCACCTTGATTATCATACACATTGTAAGGAGAGTGATCACTTTAGATAAGCTATTACCAGCAGGAGAGTGGGGTGGGGGGAGAGAAAACCTTTTGTAGTGGTAAACATCCATTTTTTCATGCTTTGTGTGTATAAAAAGATCTTCTATACTTTCCACAGTATGCATCCGATGAAGTGAGCTGTAGCTCACAAAAGCTTATGCTCAAATAAATTGGTTAGTCTCTAAGGTGCCACAAGTCCTCCTGTTCTTTTTGCGAATACAGACTAACACGGCTGTTACTCTGAAACCTGAATAAGTTCAGGTTGCTACATTTGATTTTTTCTGACAGCAGGTGGAAACAAAGACAAAATTACAACACCCTGGGTTAGATTCTGGCCCCCACTCCAGCTGTTTTGTTGGATACATTAGTTAGCCTAGTCACCCAGTTTAGTTGGGGAAAGGGGACATGGTTGGAGTGTTGCTGCACTCTGGCAAGCCTCAACTGCCAGAATGGCCCTTTGAGGCTGTTGCAGCTGGGCAAAAGCAATCCCAAATCTTCTATAAGTGTTATCATTATCTAACTAGCCCCACTTAACCCCAAATCAGAGAGCAGGGGGTGTAAAGTTGGGATAATGGCACCTAACCCCTCCTCACTCCCCTGCCAGATCCTGCTCTGAGCACAGATCAACCAGACCCTAAAATTGGGCTCAATTAATTCAACAACCTTGGTGCCTTTATTCTAGTCTGATTTCTGTTTCAGCAGCAAAAGTCCATCCAAATTTGCTGCCGTTTCCCTTTGTCCTATCTGACTGGTGGGGACCATTTGAATAATAAGTTAACCCTATGTGACCAGCTTGATGATAAAACTCATATGCATGATACAGTTTGCAGTCTTGTGTGCCAATTAACTTGGGTTACACATAAGGGGGGCTTGATCGCAACATGGGACATGTCCAAAAGGAACAGAAACACAAGAACTAGAAGGGTAGAATATATCTAATTTCTTTCCAGGACCACTTAAAACAATTAATGCCATTGGAATTTTGACTGAAATAAGGCTATCTTTTGTGATATCTTCTGTTTCCTTCATTGACTCCAGAGCACCCTATTTAGCCCTTTAATTAGAACAGAACTGGGCTACATCAACAAAAATCACTGCGTAATGGAGGTCCCAACTGTAACATATGTCTTACAGTCTGGGTGTGTTCAAGAAAAAACTTTGTAGGAGTGTGTCCAGTACTAAAAAAACAGTGGGTTAAGATACAAGATTAGAAACCATTTACGACAACTGCAAGAAATCTGTGCAGTGCCTTCCCTAGAGATTCGTGTATACTATTCCCATCAATCATTTTCACAAGAAATTTTTGGAGTATGTAGTATAAAGAGGATAATAATTAACAGTCTCTCCTTTTAACTTTATTTTTCACTCCCAGGATTTTCATTAAAGACACTGTCAAACCAGTGAGCAGTCATTTGCAGGCTAGATAGTATTGATGTTCATTTCTACCTAGACAGTCTCCTCCTTAGTGCCCCATCAATGAGGCAGGCATTTAGGAGTGCATCTAGGACATTAGAGAATCTAGTCAGATATTATCAATAGAGCAGTGTTGCCCAGAAAATCATACTGTACGGTCAAGTGGGTTTTCATTTCACAAAGGCAATATCAGAAGACTAGACTGTAATGCATTGGAATACAGAGCTTTCAGTACAACAGGTGTCTGATGAAACAAGTTACATATTAAGCTTTTTTCTGTGCTGTCCTCTGAAAAGTAACCATAGAAGTCTATTGTTTTTTTTTCCCTTAAATTTTAAAATGAACCATGAATGTTCACACTCTCAGCCTGATGGTTGTTTCCATTTTATTGGATAATATTTCAACTTGCTTTATTTCTTTTCCACTAGTGATGAATAGGACTTCTAATGGTGTCCAAAGAGGGAAATATCTTTAGTGCTAAAGAACTAGAACTCTTTCAGTTCCTGGAACACCACTGGCATACCAATACTATTGATCTTGTCCCAGGATTTGAACTCTTTTACTGGTGCTTGCTTGGTGTGGCATCTGGCCCCTTCTAGTGGTAGCTAGACCACCTAGAGCCTGCTACAGCCTTGCCTAAATGAGATGAGTCTTTTAGCTCATGGAATAGAGGCACATGCGATAAGTCCCAGAGGTTCCAAGTTTGATCCCAGTCAACAACAACCAGAGTCTGTTGGCATTACACATGTGAAATACAAGGTGGGGGAAGCATTCTGTGAAGATAAGGTGTATCACATGGACTTCAAACAGCATTCTGTAATAAAAAAAAATCACCAATTAGTGATTTGTCTGGGAAAGTCATAATGACCAGAGAAACTGAATCTCTTTTGACGGTCATTATTAAATAAGAGCAGACATACATTCATTGATACTTGTACAGTAATTTAGCATGATAACATTTTAAAAAGTCAGATATTCACTTAGACTCGAATTTTCAAAGGCGCTCAGGGTAGATCTTAAAGTGCTCATCCACAACTGGGGCCAGTTTTTTCAAAAAGATATGGCTCCCAATTAGGCATCTAAATAAACATCCAGATTTTCAGATGATCTCACTACCTGATACCTCCTATTCTGACCTACTTGTGGATGCTGAGCTATTTGGAAAGTATGGTCCCTGTTATAGTAGCCACCTTATTCCCTCCTCCTGTAGCTGACTCTGGACAGGCGCAGAGGTCCAACCATGCCATCAGCTAACAGGATGGAGCCTATATGTTGTTGCTAGGGAAGCATTCAGCAAGCCCCAGTTGTAGTTGTGACCCTGTTGTGTTGATGTTTTACAGTGCATTTTGTTGATAGGATGAAACAGTCTCCATCACAAAATTATCTAATTGCAAACAAATATGTATAAGGTCATTAGATAGTCAGCATTTGTTCAATACATTTTTTGAGCAGTTGATTAACATTTTATTGCCACCACATTAAGATTAAAGCAGTACAGTAAGTTTAACCTTTATTCATTATAATAAAACTTCCATCTGGAGTCACAAATGATCTAAAGCCCCACAGTAAGCCGGGCAAAGCAGTCCTTAGTTAAACCTATATGTAATGCTAATAAGTCAGACTTTTTACAGGTTTATTATTATTTGCATAGCATGGTTTATTACATTTTACATCTTTCTTTTATCTTAAAATATTAATGTTTGTAAATTCTACTGCCCCTGTTTGTACACCTTTTTTGACAAGGTTTCTGACTGTTAGTCTTAAAACAGACAATGTGGCATAAACTGTTGGGACTAAAACTACAGTGGAAGATAGAGTAATAGTGCACCATTTATATTAAGAGTATGCCAAGTTTTTCTTGCTTTTTATTCTGTAACATTGGTACTAGTTGTTTGTTTTCTAAATACTTACCTATCGACAGCGGGCATCCCTCAGCCCCTCCCAGCAGTGTTCAAAATCAGTGTTGAAGTCAATGTCTAGAACTGACCCATAGCCAGTTGACCCTTTCTCCATGAATGCCAATGATCCGCCAGGCCAGGCTTCATGCCAACCAAATATGATAAACATAATAACACCTTCCTAAAAGAATTGGGTCTAACTCTGGCACCTTCTCTCATCACAGATTAACTGGCAGTAATGAATAGCTTCTGGTTTTCAAGTGTTGTTGATTGAATAATGTCTGGTGCATTTGCCAGGGTAGAGTTACTGCATTACAGTTATGTAATTTATTTTTCTCTGTGTGGGGAAAAAAGCTGGTAGAATAACAGCACGGTCTGTGGGAGATACAGAGGGGGAGGTCTGAGCTCTTTATTGGTAACTGAACAAAGCTTACTTGTCTGTTACACAAGCTAATGGTTGAAATGCAGCCCCTATTAAGGGTCTCAGGTGCTTTAGATATCAATGCATTTGTATTCTCTCTGTGCCTTAACTTAAGTACACTGAAACATAACTTTAAATAAGAATAATTCCACCTGGACAGTGATGTAGTTGGTTGATTTCATACAATTTGGCTTCCTTAAAAATCTCAAATTTGTCTTCTATTGCAAATAGTTTTTTTTTTCCCTGAGTCCCTAACAGAGTAGGGATGACCTAGTAGTTAGGACACTAACACAAGATTCGAGAAACATGTGTTCAATTCCCTACTTTACCACAGATTTTCTAGGCATTTCACTTAGCCTCTCTTTGCCTCAGTTTTCCATCAGTAAAATTGAGATAATACTTTCCTACCTCACAGGGGCATTGGAATAAATACATTTGAAGCTTGTGAAGTGCTTTGAGATATACCGATGGGAAAAGTGCTATGTAACAGTTAGGTTTTATTATCTATTCTAGCACTATGATTCACTTATTTGCATGCCTTAAATGCATCAGTAAAGGTGCAACATTTTGATTTGGAAGGAATTTAAGACACAAGTTAGGTCACTAGTATTTTATTTTTCTCACGTAAAAATGTGTGTTTGTCCTAACAGCATATTTCAGTTCAAAATTTAAAATCTAAGCCGCGGTGGGCAAAGTACAGCCTGTGGGCCGGATCTGGCCCACCAGACATTTTAAGCCGGCCCTCAAGCTCCTGCTGGGGAGCGGGGTCTAGGGCTTGCCCTGCTATGGCACTCCATCCAGGGAGTAGGGGTGGGGGCCTCTCCAAGCAGCTCCTGGAAGCAGCGGCATGGCCCCCCTCCTGCTCCTACACTCTCCAATGACCCCACTCCAATGGCCCCCTCCAGTGCTCCAATGGGAGCTGCAGGGGCGGGACCTGCAGACGGGGCAGTGTGCAGAGCCACCTGGCCGCGCCTCCACATAGGAACTGGAGGGGGGACATGCTGCTGCTTCCAGGAGCCGCTTGAAGTAAGCGCCGCCTGGAGCCTGCACCTCTGAGCCTCTCCCCATGCCCCAACCCCCTGCCTGAGCCCCGAGCCCCCTCCCACCCGCCAAACTCCTCAGTCCCAGCCCAGAGCACCCTCCTACACCCCAAACTCCTCATCTTCAGCCCAGAGCCCCCTCCCACACCCTGAACTCCTCATTTCTGGCCCCACCCTGAAGCCCGCACCCCCAAACAGAGCCTTCACTCTCTCCCATACTCCAACCCCAATTTTGTGAGCATTCATGGCCCACTCTACACTTTCTATTCCCAGATGTGGCCCTCAGGCCAAAAAGTTTGCCCACCCCGAGCTAAGCTGTCTAAATGCTATGTACAGTTTGGTAGGACAAAACTATGGACTTCATAACTGGAGAACAGCACAGCACTATGAGATACAAGAGAGGCAGCCTGCCAATGTTTTATTTAATACGTCTTCTTATAACTGAGAATGGCTCTATAAAGAGTAAGATGGTAACATAGCTCCATGGAGCAGATGACGAGTGAACTATGGCGGAACACTTGCTAATGGTCTCCTGATAATTGCAGCCCCCTCCAAAGGCTCATTAAAATTTCAGTCCTCATGAGAATTCTTCCATCTGAAGTCCCAGTGTGGTGTGTGCCCACTTTTTATAATGGCGTGAAAAAAGTAGCCCCATGGTGGCTATTAGGAAAAGTTTTCACTGTATTTCATTAGCTGCTGCCTCCTCTTGTACTCATCCTTAGCATCTGAAAGTCATTTACCTTCACAAACAGTCCACTTAAACTAAACAAATAGAAATCAATTACTTCTAATGAGATTTCTTATGTGATATGTTGCCTATGTAATTTTAGTTGGTCCTCTGTTTCTTAATTACTGGTTTAGTCTTGCTGCATTCCCTTGTACCAAACACATACACAGTTTTACCCTGAGCGTGATGGATACACACAAGAAGAATGTAAATGTAAAGGCCAGAAATACAGCTGCTTCTGAGGAACACTCATTGCTGCTCCGGTTGGGAGGTTGCAGACATGATTTTAACCTTCCTTTGAGCTCCCCAAGCATGGGATACTGATGCCAGGGCAGCTCCCTGGCTGCTGTAATTTCTTGTGTTTCTAAGGAGGTTTTATGGCAGTTGAGGATCACTAGGGCTACTTTCCCCAGGCCAAATAATCTGCACCTTCTATAGGGAGATTGGTAATACTGTTTTCTGTGTGGCCATCCCTGCTCCCTCCCCACCGCCATTAATATTAAGCAGTGTTAGGGCTATTCTAACTTATGCTGGACTGAAATATTTATAATGGGCAAAGATGCAGCCCAGAATTGGTGTGGCATAGGAGGAGTGTCCCTGGCATATCCATTTTTCTCCAGCCATGTTCCTTTTCCCTGATATGATGGCAGAACAGCATAAGAGCCCTGTGCTAGTTCTCTACCATCTAGTAATCCTCCTACACTCAGGTGATCCCCCTGTTGGGTGGGTGATCCTCTGCAGGATAGGTACACTGCCTTTAGGTCAGCTTTGCACCAAGAGAGAAGTGCAAACCTTCCCTGACACAGAGCGAGTTTGCAGAATCCTGCCTGTATGCATTGCTTTCCAAATGAAGGTGTCGGGTACTAAAAAAGCAATGGATTAAGATACAAGATTAGAAACCATCTACTACAACTGCAAGAAATTTCTAGAGATACATGTATACTATTCCCATCAATCATTTTCACAAGAAATCTTGGAGTATGTAGTGTAAAGAGGATAATTAGTAACAGTCCCTCCTTTTAACTTTATTTTTCACTCCCAGGATTTTCATTAAAGACACTATCAAACCAGTGAGCAGTCATTTGCAGGCTAGATAGTACTGATGCTCATTTCTACCTAGACAGTCTCCTCCTCAGTTCCTCATCAATGAGTCAAGCTGGGGCTTTATTACCCATTTCAGTCCTCACTTTAAATATGTGGTAAGTGGTGACTGTACATTAATGTAATAATATTGCCTTTGCTCGGCCACTTATGGTGCTTTTCATAAGAAAAAAAAATGTCATCTGGCAATATGAATAATCTTCAATAATATTTTTATTCAAAAGATTCCACTCTCCTTGAAGCTAATAATTAGAGTTAAAATCCACTCACTGTCTCTACAACTGGTTGCCATTTGTGTCTTGCAGGTTAACCTTTTATATTTTTGGGAAATCAGAGATAAACAGGACTATTCTGCATTCACAATAAATGTGCTGCCCTCCTTAATACTTGGTTATTAATCTATTAATGGTAGCCTTCTAAGGATGCTCTCTTCTTCCCTTCTGGTTTGGTCATTATCTTGCAAATCAGTGACTTATGAATTTAGCTTTAGGCTTACAGGTTTCAAAAGGTTCTCACCACACATTCACTCCAATTGTTGTCCTGTAACAATTAAACACATTCCACTAAATGTAAAATGAGCAATTCATAATTTACTTCTATGGGAGACCAAATGCTTTTGAAATGGAGTTCTAAGCCATAGTGCTACTGATGGCAGAGGTCATTGCGGTCAAAGTGCACTCTCCATTCATTGAATGTTCCCAGCCCACGGATACCTTGATGGATGCTTTAAAAATATGGGTGGATTGAATAGACTAGGTATCTACAAAATACAATTTCTTTATTTCCTGTCAATGACACTTACAGCTGATGGATTTTAGCTTGTTTTTTCATCAGGGAATTTATAACACAAGGTACAGTGATCATTCTTGTTGCTTCTTCTGTGATATTGATCATATCTGACAGATTTAACCTAGGACTGTACAAAGGGGGTGTAATGATGTGTAATCTCAGAGTATTTGGTATATAGTAGGCAAAAACGACAATGGATTGGCCAATGTGCATATGAATTTTAAATTGTTGTGTACTCTTCTATCCAAAGGTAGGACTCTGCCACCTTTAGTCACAAGGACTAGTACTTTACTCAGTTGGACTATTTTGGAGGTAAGGTGCATAAATGTGATAGAATCTGTTGCCAAGCCTACTCCCAGCCTCCAGTACTTTATATTAGAGCCCTGAGTGGAACTATTCTTTAATCCCGCTCCCACCTGCTCCCCCTATTATGGCAGTGGGTCCTGTAGGACCCGCAGGATCCCAGTCCCACTTCAGGTCTCCACACTAGCCACACACAGGGCTCTACTTTAGATAGTACCTATAGCACTCTCTTATCGCCAGTCTGATCTCACATTTGTTATATTTCTGCTGCTATTCTAAGAGCATATTAAGTTGAATGATGCATATTTACAAGGATGTTGTAACATCTTTTGTACAAGCTCTCCTTATGCATGAATTAAAAAGCTTTTATTGTGGAAATACCACAGATACTCAGCTGGAGTAATTTGGCATAGCTCTGTTTGTGTCAATGGAACATTACTAATTTATACCAGCTAAGGATCTGCCCCGCTATTTAGAAAACGTCTATAAAAATGAGTTAAAAATGTCACTGGATCCCATTCCATAGTCCTTACCCCCCCCCCCCCCCCCGCACGCATACACCTTAGATAACTCATATTCAGAGTATACCTTTTTGTAATGAATATAAGGCCTCAGTATGGAGGATTCTGTAGGTGTTGCACAGGCTCAAGATCATGGGGTTGAAGCACAGCCCCTCTATAACGACTTCTCCAGCCTATGGACTAGAATAGCAGCCGTGCCCTCTATGCAGGGATTGGAAAAAGATATTAATAATATTAATAATAGGGATATTAATAATAAGACTTAGCACTTGCCATATAAAGCACATTTTTCCATAAATATCACAGCACTTTGCAGAGATGGGATAAGCCTGGTTATCTCACTTTGGTGATGGAGATAGAATTGACCATGATCTATCCCAACAGCCCTTCTGCATCAGCTTACTCACAGCCATTGCAAAGCCTACTTCCTCAGTGCCTTTGAGATTCATTGGCCCGAATATACTACTTCTCCTGCAACCATGCACTCACATGATAGGTCTGTGGAAGAGCTCAGGTGGCACAACAGGGTGTACATGGGACATCCACGGTGAAATTTCCTATTACTTTTTTCAGCAGTACTCTTTTCATGTTAAAAGTTTGACTATGGGCATTCTGATCCCCCCTCCCCCCCCACCCCAAAAAAAAAAAAAGTACACAGTAGTCTGTCAGGAATGGCCCCTGTGCCCTTTCCCCACTTGCGGAGATATTCCCCCAGCAGGTTGGCAACCTCCCTGTTGGTGATGCTTGAGGTCTTGCATACACCCCAGAATCATTTCCTGTATGCCTCAGGGGTCAGTTCAAACTTCAGCAGCAAAGACTGTTTGAACATGTCATAATCCTCCTGCTCAATACCATCCATTTGGCTGAACGCCTCTATGGCCTTGGGACCCAGCAGGGGGTTAGACAGCAGAGCCTGCCTGCGGGGTCAATCTGGTTCAGATCACAAGCATTTTCAAAGGCTGTGAGGTAGGCATCAATATTGCCTCCTTCCTTAAACTGGGGCGGCAGTTTAGTGTCTAGATTCCCCGCAGAACTGGCATCTCGGGGCCCTTCCCCTCTTACCCCCCGGCAGGCGCTCTTGGCTAAGCACAGGCTCAATTGCATGAATAAAATACTGAAGTAAACACTTAATTTCATGTATGAACACTGTGATAGGATTTGGAGTTCAGTGGTGGAACCAACCCATGTACAATTTTCAAGTTGTGTATGGGACGTTTACACAAAAAACCCATTAGAAAATTTGAAGGCACTGCTGTATGCATGCTTTCTGCTCATTGTTTTGAGAAAGTAATCTTTTCTCGCATTTCACAAATGCAAACAAAAAGGCAAGAGCATGCCATAGAACATAGACTCTTGCAATTTATTTTTTGTCTTTGTCATATTTCTGGTCAGCTCTTGCACAAGTTAATTTTTGTGAGCATTTTGCTTTCTAAACAAATTGCAGTAGATAAGGCAGGTTTGTGTAGCAGGTGTAAAGAGGCATAAAGACAGAAGCAATATGGAAGCAGAAAGATGATAGAAATACTGCAGCAACTAGAAGAGGAGGAAAATGGACTAAAATACACTAGTCTGCCTGTTTATCCTCCAGATTTCCTGCTGATTGATTTCTCACTATGGTGTCTTGGCTGTTCAGCATGGGTTGTTAAGTTGGACGTTAGTCTTTATGGAAAGGTCATTTCCTGAGTAATGAATGTAATACCTAAGCTTTAAAAAGGCTGCAAGAAGAGAATAAGAAACAAGGATGAGGGTGTTATTTTATTTCAATAATTAAAAGATCTCTAGATCTTATAGTGCCCATTAAAATATCTTGTGCAATAAATTTTATTTTTAATAAGTAAAAATAGAAGTATAATTGTGGTCTTTACTGAATGTGCTATACTAATTTGTTGTTCAGTTTTAGAAAATTATTGTTCTTGTATTTCTGGGAAAATAAATGTTGCCTCTTTCCCTTTTCTACATTTTAAGGGGGGTGTGTGTGTGTTTTACAGTCCTGGGAAGTCAATACAGTTTATTAAGAAAGATGACTTTTTTTTTATTTTATTTTGTAATGTCTGTGATATTTGAAACTATGGCAAAATGCCTGCTTTTTTATATACGCTGCATAATTCTTGTCTTGCAGCAGGAGGTTTTACAGTATCTTGTACATTTAGAACAAAGAACTGAAACTGTAGGCTAATCGGGTGTGTGGAAGCATTTGTCCTTCAGATCAGGATGGGAAATATTTCACTTCAAGCCAGACGGGTTATTAAAGGACCCCACCTGCTAGATATCACAACAGAAGGACTCTTTGCATTTGAAGGTGTCCCTAACTTCTACTTATCTTTTTCATAGCTTCAAGTCTGTTATACCTTGGCACAAATTCAAAGGGTTATGTTTGTGATCATGCAGGCTGTGTGTACCAGACAGGATGATTTTAAGATGAGGAAGAAATTGACATACAGCAGTTCATATTTGAGCCGAAAAAAAGGAAAATAGGACACATTCCCCACATTTTAAAAAAATAGTACAGTGTATATGCAAGCAGTGCAAGCGATGTTAAGTGAAACAATTTCTTCGCATTGTTCTATTCCTCACTTTAAACGCTACTTGATCACCACTTGGGGTCATGACAAAGCTTTCCAGGGGTGAAGCAGAAAGCTTTTTCGCCTCATACTTAAGTCACATATGTCTTTGTTTTAGTTGGCTGCTGCTCTCTATCATTCACAGCAGGTGTTGATACTAGGCTGCCCAATGCCACTGCTGGAACTTGTGAAAAGGGATCAGTAAGGAAGCAGTCAAAAAGGGATAAACATGGACATCAATTTGTAGTTTCTTACTAATATTTAGTTTGGAGTCTATCATTCCGGGTGGTGATAAAGGACAATAAAGAGCATAAAGCATTGAAGAGCTATTCACAGCTGGAATTTGGGCTTTCAGACAATCTTAACATTGATTTGATATGGATTTGGCTTTGAGGCCATAACATGAAGATAAAGAATAGGTTCCTCAAAAGTGACAAAATACTGGGTTATATCATTTGGGAAATGGCAAGAGAATGTTGTCATAATACTTTGTTACTGGAATGATTTTAAAAGAATGAGACATGTAAACTTAAGAATTAAATGAATGTAAATTGCAAATTATATTAGTAATTGTGGCTTTTTGGTAAGGGTGAGGCTACAGTGATCTGGAGGCTGGACAAGAACTACAATATTACCTCTGAGGGGGGGTTTACTGATCCCAAAATGCATATATTGTAATTGTTCATAAATACTTTTATAAAGTGAATGTAATGCTCATGAGAACAGACAGACTAATAGACCTGAGAAGGGAAGTCCTCTATTTATCTGCAGGTCTGACACAGAATGAACAGTAGCAGTGCAAATTTCCGCAGATTGAGCCAAATCCTCCCCACATTTACACTGGGGTACATCCAGGATAATTGGAGCGAAGTCAACCGATTTACAGAGTATTCACATCTCTATAACAGACTCCGCTCTGGCCTGTTGCTCGGCCATTGTGTCTCTCTCTTGGGCCAGAGAGACCACTTCTAGAAACAAGACGCTTACTCTTTGTGTCTACGAAGGCCTGCAGTTCTCTGCTAAGACTCCCAATCAGAGTACCTGTTGTGGCAGTGGTTCTTGAAGTTTTAATTCAATTAACTGGAAACAGGACTGAAATCACCAACTCGATTCACATAAACATTGTTTTAGCTGTCAGACCTTATCAGCTTGTGCTCAGTACCAACCTAGAAGAGATTTCAATAAATCATCCAAGGGAAAGACTTTATATTCCTTTAGAAATCTACCGAATTACGTATACTCATTGGGACAGATCCTCAACTGCATCAGCCCTTTACAAGGCTGAGCTGGGAGTAGAGGGCCACAAAGATGGCTTTACATGTCATTTATGCTATCTGATTCTGAGCCTGGCAAGAAGCCATTTCAGCCCCTGGTACAACTCAGAGAAATCTCATTGATCTGAAGGCCAAAAGGAATCACTGTACTCATCTAATCTGATCTTCTGTATAACATAGCCATAGAACTTCCCTGAATTAATTCCTGTTTGAACTAGAAATCTCTTTTAGAAAAAACATCTAATCTTGATAAAAATTGCTGGTGATTGATAATCCACCCTCGGCCTTCCACTATGGCCATTGGTAAATTATTCCAATGGTTTATTACCCTCACAGTTAAAAATGTGTGCCTTGTTTTCAGTCTGAATTTTTCTAGCTTCAACTTCTAGCCATTGGATCTTGTTATACCTTTGTCCACTAGTTAGAAGAACCCATTTTCAAATTATTGTTCCCCATGTATGGAGTTATAGACTGTGATCAAGTCAACCCTTAACCTTTCCTTTGATAAGCTAAATAGACTGAATTCTTGGAGTCTATCATGATAAGGCATGTTTTGCAATACTTTAATTATTCTTATGACTCTTCTCTGAAGCCTCTCCAATCTATCAACATCCTTCTTAAATTGTGGACACTAGAACTGGGCACAGTATTCCAGTAGCAATTGCACTGGTGTCAGATAACCTCCCTTCTCTTACTTAAAATCCCCCAGTTTCTATGTCCAAGGATAGCATTAGCCATTTTGACTACAGCTTTGCTTTGGAAGCTCATGCTTAGCTGATAATTCGCCATGACCCCCAAGTCTTTTTCAAAGTCACTGCTTCTCTGGATAGATTTTCCCATTCTGTAAATATGATCTAAATTCTCTGTTCCTAGATATATAATATAGTTTTACATTTGACTGTATTAAAACACATAGTGTTTGCTTTCACCCAAGTGATCCAGATTGCTCTGTCCTCATCATTATTTACTAGTCTCCCAATCTTTGTGTTTATCTGCAAACTTTATTAGTGGTAAAACCCCTGCAGGCTTCCCCAATTGCAACCAGCTGCCAATACCCTAAGGTAAGTAGCCCCCAAACTTTTTACATGCCCTCCCGTAGTGTCTGCCCTCCCCCCACCCCACCTCCCTAGCCACCTACACACTCCCTGGGGCTGCGGCCAGGAGCAGGGGATACGGACAGGGGTAAGGGGGCAGAGGCTTGGACCCGGAGCACAGGGCCAGCAGCCAAGGCCCCAGGAGCAGAGCCCCAGCTGCGGGGCCAGCAGCCAGGCCAGCAGATGGGACCACAGGCATGGAGCCAGAGCCAGGGTCAGGTGCAGAAGGGAATGGTACTTCCTTCCTGCCCCCTCGGGGGGGATGGCCCAGGCCCAAGCCTCTCCCCCACAACTTTCCTCAGCACCCGCGTGGTGGTGGGAGGGGCGTGCCCCACAAATTGGGGACCTCTGCCTAAGGGGGTCATTCTGGCAGCAACACTCCCAGCCACAGCTCCTTTGCCTTGGCCATGTCCCCAATTATAGTGGGTGGGAGGGGTTATTTCAGAGATATGTATGCCATCTGTACAACTACCTGAATCCCCAAGGAACTGTTTGACATGGCTTTATGGTTGCACTGCACCAAGAAAATGGAGCAAAACAGACAGAATGGGTCTAAGTACCCAGTACCTTCATTTAAAAAGTTTATGGAAGCAGAAAAATCCCAATCTGTTCCCCTTATAATATATTATTTTACTTCTTGATTTCAGCTCCATTGGTATGTTAAAGAAAAACTTTTTCCATTCACACAAACATAGCAGATCCAAAGAAATTACAGCTGAAAACTTAGTTTATATAAATTTAGAAGCCTTATTTTAAGGCAGTTTTACTATAATGACGATTGAGATGTTTTTATATTTGTTGGGATTTTTTTTAAAAAAAGAGGTTGAGAAATGTGATACTGTGTGCAGTTGCAATTTGCATAGTATAACAAATCACAATGGGTCTTTATGTGCTCTTCCCGTTATCCTGGAATTATATGGGAGACTTTTTTATTTTTAATGAAGTCATGGTTTAGAGGGGGGGAAAACAGTAGTGAAAACAGGAACTGAATATTACAGTTTGGTTTCTTTCTGTGCCTTTAAATGAAAGGAGCTCTGTGTTTACTATTCTGAGCTTTAGACACTCCAACCATCTGTTTCATTAATAGGGATGGGAGAACCTTGCAAAGTTCCAGCCTCCATATCCTATCAAAAATTCCAACCCAGAGTATTCTAAACCCCATAAAGTGTCTTTTTAAAAGAGTCATAAAGCAAATTGGAAAAAAATCAAAATGCATTTTAAAAATATACCAGATTCCTGAAAGTCCACTGTAAATTCCCATCTTTGAAACAAAAGCACAGTCATCTAGGAGTATTTAGTGACATTTTACTTTATCCCTCTGAAATCTATAAACTAGCCCACACAGAAGGAACCGAGCTGGTTTATGCAGTTCCGTACAAACAGATAATCCCTTGCCTTGAATCTAAAAATGGCTTTGGGCAAATATTATGATCTGGTATTCAAAGCATGGAAGGATATATATCCTCATCAAGAGAAGACATATTTATTCATTCATTTTGTGCCATAGGGGGTTGCTGTTTTGCCTTTATGATTAGTTTTTAAATTAAGAAACCTTGCTCTTTAAGTTAATGAGGATCAGCAGAGAACTATTGAAACAAAAAAAAAATCTTTATATGTTAAACATCAGATATTCGTTGATGGCAGTTTCATTCAGTCACCTTTCAGTACATTTAGAAAGAATTCAAAATCACAAAGATGAACCAGCTTTAATTTGATGCTGCTAGGAAAACTAAAATGTGTTTGGGCTCTGCATATTAATTACCTTGCTGTTTTAAAGGTTACAACAGTCACTTTTTCCCAGGGAGGTCATAGTTCTGATTTAATAAAGGCTTATGAATTACAGAATATTATAGAGCCTTTGCAATGGACTGCAGAAACAAAACCAGCAAGGTTTATTCTTTGCTTGACAAACCCAAAAAAAGATAATAAAGGGGTGTGAAAAAAGAACTAGATCGGTGTTGAAAAAAATTGTTCTGGCATTTATGGATCAATAGATTCTTTCTTCAGTGTTAAATGGAACAGAAAAGAGAGTGCTACTTTAATAACTACCATGCCTGTCCTGACTAAAGTTTTCATAAATAAGCCAACACAAAAGGATCTTTTTTAGCAATGACAATATGATTCATTTTGTAGTAAATTAGAGCAACTGTTTCAAGATGAATGCAAGTGCTTATAAAGCACTTGTTGGCATTAAATACTATTAGTAATTGCTAATAAAATATCAGAAAGTGATTTTGGTGAGAGTGCATTGCACTAAATTGTAGCTAATCTTGCTTTAGCATTATCAGCCTTTATGACATCCTAATTAAAATTATATAACCTAAATGTGGAGTTTTGTCCCTTTTTTGAAATGTATTCTTCTCAAGTATGTTATATGATGTTGCTTTTAAATCTTGACATAGATTTTCTGTACACAGTTGGGAATTTTACGATAGACCATGACATGGAAATACAAGTGCTACTGAGTTTAAACACGGCCATTTCTTGTCTAATTTCTTTTGTTGTTGTTTTTGTTATTATTCTAGCCATGTGTATTTAGAAGTATCTTCTGGACAATTAAGTAACAGCCAGAGCCACGACAAACATATTTGTGCTCCCTTGGCAAAGCAGTTCAAATGGGCCATATTTGCAAAGCCCATGATTCAGTAGAATTACTTATCCTCCTCAGCTCTGCCATATCATATGACCAAGAGTTTTAGATCCACAGGGTGAGCCTAATGGGGAATGTGTCCAAAACTGGTGTTTATTTTTTTCCTAGGGGCCTCAAATTTTCTCCACAGAGCTCTCTATCAGCAGACAGCAACTCTTATCTCACACCAAGGGGGCTCTGGATCATAAGTGGTGAATGTTCATCATTTCAATCAGTCCCTGGGCGATGGGCCTCCAGTGGTTTGTGGTCCTCATTTGGCAGCATTGTCTGAACTGGCCCTGATTATTAGCTTAGAAATGGCAATGTGTTACTCTTTTTTTAAACTCAGGACAGTTTTGAATTGATGTAAGTTAGTGTTAAATTAATGGTGTCCATTTGAAAATGTTCAGCTGTTCTAAAGCGTTCATTCTAGAATTCTGATTTCCAGTCACACGATAGGATAAGCTCTCTGCATTTTTTTTTTAAAGCAATGAATGACTATCCATGGTAATATGGACATAGTGCATAGTTTTGAACCCAAATTGTTCCACTCAGCATGGGTTAGTGTGATGTTTTGAATAAGCTAATTTCAGAAATGCAAAACTAATCATAACCTTATTTTTTTAGTTCATGTTATTCTAAGTTTCAAGACAAGTAGCAAATATGACATGCTTTATTTCTAAAATCTAATAATTATGGTATAGGGTGTGAAAAAATAGCAAAACAACTTTCATAAAATCTCCAAGGAAGGATTTGGAATCCAATTTGTTCAGATGAAGTCTGGATGCTCAGGGTTGAATGACTGAGGATTGACCTGCTATCTTTCTTGTAAATATCCTTTGTAGAATTGAATTGAGTGTAATTTTTCTTAGGGTTTTCAATTTTGTTTTACTTATTTTTCATTTATTTTAACTGTTGCCACATACTTGTCTCTGTACTGTACAATTATTATAAATTGCAGAACTGCTCAGTACTGGACTATTCTGGGCAATGCCAAAAGGAATCCAAAGGAATGTGCAAGGGATCATTGTCCTCAGTGAAAGAACTGATATCCTAATTCTTCCTGTGTGTTGTAGATGCACAGTACAATAAGAACGTTTGGATGAGGGTTTTTTTATGTTACTCACATAAAGATTTATCAAATTTGTGAAACCTTCAACCTGCATTGCTTGTTGGATATTGGGTTATTCTGAAAAAAAGATTTTTTTTTTATTTTTTTCTGCCATCACACATGGCATCTACAGCAGGGGGGAAATGTTCTGTGGTTTTAATGTTTGAACTGAAGACATTTAGTTAGTACTATGACCTTTTATAAATATAAATTGAAGGAGAAAAGAAGGGGAATATGTGTTGTGAATATGTGAATATCCCATTGCTAATTCTGTGGCTGGTGAACTAAAATTGTCTCTTTTGCCTTTTAGGTTTTCTAAGTACTGGAGACCAAGCTGCAAAAGGCAATTATGGATTACTTGACCAAATCCAGGCTTTACGATGGATTGAAGAAAATATTGGATCCTTTGGAGGAGACCCAAAAAGAGTTACTATTTTTGGATCTGGAGCAGGAGCATCCTGTGTTAGTCTGCTAACACTATCTCATTATTCAGAAGGTAACGATCCTCTTGGTAAAATAAAGGTAAAAAGGGATCCTTTAAAACAAGGCATTTTAGGCTGAAGACTCAAATAGGACCCTTCAGTGTTCCCACCAGGAAGAAAAACAAAACAAAACAAAAAAACCCAATCAAGCAAACAGAAAAACGTAAGGGGAAGATTCACTGGTGTTCTCCAACTGCTTTGCTATGGCACACAGCAGCATTAAATCCGGGTCTGTGGTTGCACCAGGTGAATCTCGCCAAGTATTTTCAAATCGTTTCAGAAAAATGCAAATATATTCTAATTTATCAGAATAGTCAATGATAACAGGAAAATATATGTAAGCAGGTAATGAAAAATGATGTCAGTGCAGAAGGATCCTGGAAATCAAGCCTATTAAACTGATTTTAGCTGAGCACATTTTTTTTTTCAAATTATATGATGCCTGGATTCTGTAAAAGGGAAAAAAGAGTGCATAATTTTCCTTTGACCTTTAAACGAGTGAAGAACATATTTATGTGAGTCATTTAAATGCACAAGAGTATATGATTGTTTGTATCTGGCACTCCTTAAAAGATTAAAAATGTTAAAGAACTACCACTGCGCTAAAACTGGGGTATTTTTGTTGTCGGTGTAGGGTTACTGTGAAAAATATATTTTGTCCTTGAAATGCCAACCTAAAACTTTCATGTTTTACATGTATGACCATCAAGAACCAGGGAGATTTTAACTAGAAGCTTATTCAAAGCTACAGTGAAAAGGAAGAAATTAGTTAAATTTAAATTAAATTAAGTTTAAAAAGTTAAATCAGTGGAAATAGAACTGAAATACAGGAATCTGCATCTTTTCAGTATCATACAATCAAAGTATTCTTTGCTTAGTAAAAGCAGCTTTCTTATATGTAATTTCATTTGCATTTAAACAATTTGCACCTGCAGGTTTGTTCCAAAAGGCAATCATACAGAGTGGAACAGCCCTGTCCAGCTGGGCAGTGAACTACCAGCCTGCCAAATACACTCGGATATTGGCAGATAAAGTGGGCTGCGACATGCTGGATACCACTGACTTAGTTGAATGCCTTCGGAATAAGAACTACAAAGAACTCATTCAGCAGACCATCACTCCAGCCACGTACCACATTGCCTTTGGGCCTGTGATTGATGGGGATGTGATTCCAGATGACCCTCAGATTCTAATGGAGCAGGGAGAGTTCCTTAACTATGACATAATGCTAGGTGTGAACCAAGGGGAAGGCTTAAAATTTGTGGATGGCATTGTCGACAACGAAGATGGGGTTTCCCCAAATGACTTTGACTTTTCCGTCTCCAATTTTGTGGACAATCTATATGGCTATCCAGAAGGGAAGGATACACTCCGGGAGACCATTAAATTCATGTACACTGACTGGGCAGATAAGGAAAACCCTGAAACACGAAGGAAGACCCTGGTAGCTTTGTTTACTGACCACCAGTGGGTTGCCCCAGCTGTTGCTACAGCTGACCTGCATGCCCAGTATGGCTCTCCAACATATTTCTATGCATTTTATCACCACTGCCAAAGTGAAATGAAACCAAGCTGGGCTGATTCAGCGCACGGTGATGAAGTTCCTTATGTATTTGGCATTCCCATGATTGGTCCCACTGAATTGTTCAACTGCAACTTCTCCAAAAATGACGTCATGCTCAGTGCAGTAGTTATGACATACTGGACAAATTTCGCCAAAACTGGGTATGTTTTGCATCTTATAGCCTTTTTCATTCATATGATTGTTCTGAAATACTGAAGTATTCCATTGTAATGGTCCCAAATGATGCATCTTACAATAGAGTTACAGCACTAATTGGAATCACTAATGCAGAATACTGCTGTAAAAAGGGCTTATTTATATTAAATATATTTTTAAACTAATATTTGCTCTATTAAACTAATTGTACATGAAGAATGATGTACTTTCTATTAAAATGGGGGCAATTAGTATAAAGGTAAATGTCCTTAAGTCAAAAGAGCTCAGCAACATGCTGTAGATCAGAGGAATTGTCTTTTTTACTGCAAGAAGAAATTATGATGTAGATCATACTTATTCACTAAGAAATTCTGTTTTTTCATAAAGGGAAGGGAACTTATTGGAGAAGTGGGTCAGGAAGATGTCCATTGGGAAGATTTTTTCTTTGGGAGTCAGAAATGGAATAAAAGTTAATTTACTGGAATCTAGTCATCAAGAAAAGTCTCACACAAATCTGTTTAGGTGGGGGGTGGGGTGAAGGGCTTTAAAAAAGGCTGGTTACTAGAACATAAAAAGGCATCAATGTTATGCAGATATTACATTTGTAAACACTGAAGAAAGGACCTTCAAAGCAACTTAATTTAAGAGGCTATCAATAAATCCTGTGCACTAAGCCTTCTCCCGGTAGCATTCTTTTAAAGAATATTTCAGTATTTTAGTTAAAAAACAAAGGCTCTTTTTGTTAACTTTGACTCTTTGGTACTAAATTAAAATATAGCTACTTGTGGCGCTCTAAATTTTTCCAATGAACATTCAGGATTGGTTTCTCGAAACGACAATTCTACTGCAGTGCAGTGCGCGGTCTGCAGCAATATAGGAAAGGCTCAGAGATCTCTAGTGTTCTAACACTCAGCGGCTTAGCAGCTCTGGCGATCTTTAATGAATCCAAATGACATGCTGGGGAAAGCAATTTTTGCAGTCTTAACAAAAATGTGGAGCATGAACTGAGTCAAAAATAAAATGCTGCATTCAGGTCGCTTTGCTGGCTAAGACAAGACAAAACCTTTTGTTGCAGTGTTCACTAGACAAACAGATGTTTTTGCATGTGTGGACTGTGCAGAACTGTGGTGACAGTGAATAGGTGATAAAATATTTAAGGTGTAGCTGGCAACAAGAAATCACTGGCACTAGGATGGGTGGGCTGCTAAGGGGAAAACTGACTTAACTGACTGTGTAATCTATATGATGGTGTGCTATACTGAACGCTGCATGGCATGAACTTGTGACAGGGCTCAGAAGCAGATTTTTTCGATGATTAGATCTTTATTAGTGTGGATAAAACAGCCCACATACATACAGGGATTCAGACCCTTAGAAAAATACCTCAGAAGAATTATTATGTAGGATGTCAAGACCTGTCTGTGTGATTATTATTTATAATTATTTTATTATTATTTCCATAGAATGCAAACAAATCAGACTTTTGTGGTTATTTAAGCCTTACAAGAGCTCCTCACTGCTCCATCTGTCACCATTACTCATAATTTCAAGGCAGTTGCTACGCACTGCTGCTGGAGAGCTGATTTTAGCAGAATATGCATACCATTGTCCAGTCCTCCGGCTGTGGACTTACATTCATATTGTACCTCCTAAAGACTGCACCAATGCTTCAGAAGGGTTATTAATCATTTCCAAAGCACCCAACTGGTAATATGCTTAGTAAATGAAGACTAAAATACAAGATCTATTCCATTGTGGATTCGCTCCTTTACAAGCAGTCTGAAAAATGGATTATAAGTACAGCCCTGTAGCTATACAATTCCAGGTGTCCTGCAGAAGGGAAACTTCTTTGTTTTGTTTTAACAGAAACCCTAATGTTACTCCATAGAATCCACCTTTTAGAACAAGAAATTTCCTGGTGGATAAATGGAATCTTAAGCTCTATGACTATATTTGTTCTGCACCTCCAACACATCCAACTGAAATAAAAAGGAGAATTTCCTCTGGCAGGGAAAAATAGGATCTTGTAGGCTATAGAACCTCAAACTGAGATTATATAGGGACTTATTTTAGGTAACTAGTCTCCTATCCACCCTCCCACATACAATTTGGATTCCAGGTATACAATCAGGCCTAATACATCAGAAGCACCTGACATGTTTCAGGTTTTTGTTTTTCAGTCATTGTTTTCCTGCTTTATCCTGATATTATTTGGCTGCTTTGTTTTTGTGCCCACAGCAACAGATATTGAAAATGTATTCTCTGTGAGACTATAACACTGCGGGTTTCTCTATAGCTGAACATTAAACATTAAAACTGCAGCCTGTTTAAAAAAAAAAAAAAAAAACTTCTGACACTCCTCCAGTCCTGGATGACTCTCACACTGAGGCAGTATCTAGGAACTTTACTGTACAATTACTGCTCAGTTAGTGCAGTGCTCTGAAGGGCTGTGCTGAGCTTCTAATTGACACACACCACCTGCTGATAAAAAACACACACACTGTTTAATGGGTCTATTGCCAAGGCTAGGTTTGGAGGGCAGGTCAATCCTGTAAAATCACTAGGTGTCAAAGACACAATGAAAGGCACTGTACTTTTATTGTATTTTACTTTGAAGTCAGTAACTGAAGCTAGAAAACAAAAAGTGACAAATAAAGTGACTGTTTAGTGTTGAATGGCTCATGCTTGAAATGAACACTTGGAAATTGCAGTTTTCTGATGGTCCATTTCCCTTTCAGTGCTAAGACTATAGTTTTTAGCCTTCATTCATCATCATCTTGACTTCTGAATCTACTCACCAAAGCTATCTCTTACTGAAGACATTCCTTTAAAAATGGGGGTGGGGGGAATGCATTGTGGAATATATTCAAGAAGCTTTGTTTGGGGATCACAATTATATATAATATTTATATATATATAAACAGTTTGCATGAGATTTTCTTTAAGATCTCCTTTTATGGCTTCATCCTGCTGTCCTTGTACAATCAGAATTCCCATTAACTTTAGTGGGAATTTTACATGTTAAAGGAATCAGTCATATAATTCAGGCTTTATCACATCCTCCCACTGTAAGAACAGTGGGAGTGGGATAGAAGGCAAAGGAATTGTTGTAAGATGATCCTGTCATAGACTACACTTTTATTTCCCTCTCTATGGTCCACCATAAAGCACTTATTCTCATGCTTCTGGCTCCTCAGACATCAACTCTCTGAGTGGAGACATGCATCTCCCTCCCTCCTGACCGGGTACTTCCAGGCTACTCAGTTCCCTCACTACACTGTGAATTCCCCAGTAAGTCAAACTGCTTAAGCAGATCTGCTTTGCCTTCTCTTCAGAGCCTATACACACTGCAATTGACCATAGTTAAGTTACTGCACACCTCTTTCTAAGCAAGCACTTTTATTCTTAGGTTAAAAGCATTATAGAAAAAAACATGAAAAGAAATACAGCAACCTACCCACATGCTAATAAGCATACCAGAGATCACTCCAACTCCGACCAAGACTGTGGTCAGTGAACAGTCTTCAATCCCCCTGCCCCACACAGGGTTTTTTCTGTGGTTACAATTTCATAACACGTTTTGCTCAGAACAAGAACACTAATGAAAAGTTTAGTGCCTCCTTTAGACAGCCTGGGTCTTTGATTTGGGAATAGGTAATTCATAGACAATGGATTTCTCCTTAGGGTATAGCTTCAAAAGTTTGGATTCAGTAGAGGAAATTTGCACTCCTTTTCTCCCAAGTATTTCTTATGAAACCCACTCAATCAAAAAATCATCATTGTCTGGCCCATTGTTTAAAACTCATTTGAAACTCATTACTCTTCCCAGGGTTCACATTAGTCATCTCTCCTCTTAAAGAAGTTGCATACAGTCCCACAATAATACATCAGCATTTGACTTTATAATACAATGAACTCACAAGATACATAAACTTAGTTCAATAAGGTTTGCCCAGGATATTGCAGAAAATGACCACATAGGTCACAGAAGCTTCCTGAGTTTTCTTTGAATGCTCCACTTCAGGGAAGGGTTGGCAGTGCCAAAGAAGAGGCATGGATGGAGCTGAGTTGATATTTTAGTTTAGGCGCCATGCTGAAAAAGAAATCATTTTGGTTTGAACTGAAACTATTTTTTTTTAATTGCTGAAATGAGAAAAAAATGCATTTCAGGCTGAACAAAATATTTTGTCCAATCCAAAACAAAATATGCATTGGTTTCTGTTTCCTTTAGGTTATGGTTAGCTGGTTTTTACTTTTTAAAATTAGCTAAATTTATTAACAAAACACTGTTTCAAAATGAAAAGTTGAAGTGTTTAATTTTAGAATGGTCAAAACAAAACTTTTCATTTCAAAATGGTTGAAATTTACCATTTTGCCATTTTCAGATTTTTTTTTTCCCTTCAGACAAAACTATTTGCTGAATTCAACCCAGATTTGTGAATAGTTTCAGTGCCCCTCCAAAATGCATTTTTAATGAACAAGGTCAGCTCCCAGATTACTGCACTGGGCAGCACAGCATGGGGAGGAGGTGACCAGCTCTCTGTGAAGAAAGAAGTGGTTCGGGACTATTTAGGAAAGCTGGACATGCACAAATCCATGGGGCCGGATGCGTTGCATCCGAGAGTGCTAAAGGAGTTAGCGGATGTGATTGCAGAGCCATTGTCATTATCTTTGAAAACTCATGGTGATCCGGGGAAGTTCCGAACGACGGGAAAAAGGCTAATGTAGTGCCCATCTTTAAAAAAGGGAAGAAGGAGGATCCTGGGAACTACAGGCCAATCAGCCTCACCTCAGTCCCCGGAAAAATCATGGAGCAGGTCCTCAAGGAATCAATTCTGAAGCACTTAGAGGAGAGAAAAGTGATCAGGAACAGTCAGCATGGATTCACCAAGGGCAAGTCATGCCTGACTAATCTAATTGCCTTCTATGACGAGATAACTGGTTCTGTGGATGAAGGTGGATGTAATGTTCCTTGACTTTAGCAAAGCTTTTGACACTGTCTCCCACAGTATTCTTGCCAGCAAGTTAAAGAAGTATGGGCTGGATGAATGCACTATAAGGTGGGTAGAAAATTGGCTAGATTGTCAGGCTCAACGGGTAGTGATCAATGGCTCCATGTCTAGCTGGCAGCCAATATCAAGCGGAGTGCCCCAAGGGTCGGTCCTGGGGCCAGTTTTGTTCAATATCTTCATAAATGATCTGGAGGATGGTGTGGATTGCACCCTCAGCAAGTTTGCAGATGACACTAAACTGAGAGGAGTGGTAGATACGCTGGAGGGTAGGGATGGGATACAGAGGGACCTAGACAAATTGGAGGATTGTGCCAAAAGAAATCTGATGAGGTTCAACAAGGACAAGTGCAGAGTCCTGCACTTAGGACGGAAGAATCCAATGCACCGCTACAGACTAGGGACCGAATGGCTAGGCAGCAGTTCTGCAGAGAAGGACCTAGGGGTGACAGTGGACGAGAAGCTGGATATGAGTCAATAGTGTACCCTTGTTGCCAAGAAGGCCAATGGCATTTTGGGCTGTATAAGTAGGGGCATTGCCAACAGATCGAGGGACTTGATCGTTCCCCTCTATTCGACATTGGTGAGGCCTCATCTGGAGTACTGTGTCCAGTTTTGGGCCCCACACTACAAGAAGGATGTGGAAAAATTGGAGAGAGTCCAGCAGAGGGCAACAAAAATGATTAGGGGACTGGAACACATGACTTACGAGGAGAGGCTGAGGGAACTGGGATTGTTTAGTCTACAGAAGAGAAGAATGAGGGGACTAGTGTAGACCAGAATTATGAGAGCTATTTAGGGAGTGCTGTGAACAAGAGCAGTCAGAGAGAACTGGCCAGATCTGGGGAACCATGTTGAAGGCTCTTGAAGAGGTGAAGGGGAAGAACCAGCTCAATCACTGCAAACCAAGTCTGAAAACTAGAGGGTTGATTCTGGAGGTTCCCATGAGAATGCACAGAGCTTGCAGGCACAGGGACCTCAGGATTGGAACACTACAGGGAGCCTTCTTGCATAAGATATCAGTTGAGGGCTTCAGGAAAACGATTGCAAGCAGCACTGGGAATTGCCAGAGGTTACGGACCTAAAATAGGGGAAGAGGAACAGGGGAATGAAGTGTTTTTTTGGCAGTCAAGTGAGGGACCTGGAGATGGTGACACTGAAGTGGGGATGGAGGACTGCTCTATTTTAACGTGTTGTACTTTGAGGGGGTTGAGAATTGTCTTACTTTGAGGGATTTTCTGAATGTTGAAATTGTACTAAGAAGTTGTGTGGGAAACCAGGGCTTGAGTTGGTTTTTGAGAGGGACATCATTCCTTTCCTGGGCAAAGGGAACTACTCCTCTCACCTCTGGGAAGGCCTCAGCTGGAGTATCGTGTCCAGTTTAGGACACTAATATATAAAACTTAAGTAGAGAAACTGGAAAGGATCCAAAGGTGAGCGACAAAGATGATCAAAGGGATGGAATGGAAGCTATACAAGCAAAGGCTGAAGGGACTGATTATGTTTAGTTTAGAAAAGAGGTGATTAAGAGGGGACATGATAGTGGTCTTCAGATACTTGAAAGGCTGCCACAAAAAAGATGGAGAAAAGTTGTTCTCTTTTGCTACAGAGGGCAGGACAAGAGGTTATGAGTTCAAACTACAGCATAGCAGATTTAGATTAAATCTCAGGAAAAACTTTCTAACTGTAAGAAGAGTAAGACAATAGAAAAGACTGCCTTGGTAGCTCCTTTGTTGGAGGTTTTCAAAAGGAGGCTGGATCTTTTGCTTACCCTCTAATATTTCATTTCTCTTCGTTTGAAGATATTGGTTGATTCCAGGTCTGTGGTATTGAAATAAAGTACAATCACTATTGTTTTGGTTTCATAAACAGACACAATAGCTGTCACAATATATTATTAAGAGGTTGCACAGGAAAAATCTGAAGTGTGAAGAGTAAACTCTTTCACACACACATACTTGCAGCAAAACTCATTGTTGAGAGGAAGTACACTCTCAAGGGTGTCTTTTGCTTTTCTGTTAACAAAGAGAGGGCAGTATTTTTGCAGCGCATGTGCAACTGCAACGGTGGCACTGAACTTCAGTTGCAGAAATGCATTTTGTCATCCAGCAAAGTCAAAGTGGCACAAAAAAATGAAACATTTTTAGAATATAAAAGTGCCCATCATAAGTTTATTATGCTAACAGTTAATATAGTCATGAAAACTGCTAGATAAAGGTTACAATTTGAGCAGCATGATGTAGAGCTCAGTGAGAAATGGGGCTCCCTGCGGAGTTCTCATTCTATTGGTGTTAATACCCAGAGACATTCAGTAGTGTTTCATTGTGAAGCCTTCCATTATCTTAACTGGCTGCCAGAGCTTCAACTTTTGTGCATGTGTTATTATTTTGCTCCTGAATCAGCCATCACATCATTGCAAGGACATTTATTTTATGACACTTGAGTAGGGTGACCAGGCAGCAAATGTGAAAAATTGGGATGGGGGTGGGGGATTATAGGAGCCTATATAAGAAAAAGACCCAAAAATTGGATCTGTCCCTATAAAATCAGGACATCTGGTCACCCTACACTTGAGAAGCAAGCTGCATGTAGGCACTTTAAAGAGCTGTGCATCAAGAACTGTAGGTTGAGCATCACTGAGCTACCGTATATAATTGGGGCATAAAGGCATGAATCACAGCTCACAAAGAAGGAAAGTGGAAGAGAGTGGTGGATGAATTCTCTGTGATTTCCCTCTCTGGAAAGGTTCACAGTTTGAGTCAGTGACTCCATGAAAATGGCTAGACGATACAAGAGAGACTATTCTCAGATACTGACCTGAAGGTACTTTGGTGGCAGAGATTCACTTGGAGAACATTTTAGGTGTAGAAAGAATTTAGAGTGAAAACACTTAAAAATAAGCATCATTAGTAGAGAGCAAACACTGATCAATAATTGTATTCTAGCAATTGTATGAAAAGAAGAATGGTGTCTAGGCTAAAGCACATGATTGGGAACCTGGAATTCCCAGCTTTGTCACAGACTTTGTATGGTAACTTTGAGCAAGTCACTTGGCCTGCCCGTGCTTCTCTTTCCCCAGCTGAGACACTGGGGATACTAATAATAACTTACCATTAACTCAGAGGGATGTTGTAAACCATAATTAATTGAAGTGTTCTGAGAGCTTGGCTGGAGAAAGTATAGAAATGCATAAAAGCATTGTTCTTCTTTTATTACATTATTATGTGCATTATTCCCAAAGCATTCCAGTAGTTTTCTTTGTTTCATAAAGACATGGATGAGCTTCCAGAATTTCTATAGGCCAAAAGGTCAAATGAAAGGCTAAAATTACAAAACCAGAAGTGGAGGGACAGTGCCAAGTGAAAGGTCCAAAGTCAAGTGAATGGCTAATTGCCAGGTGAAGCCAACTATGCAGATCTATGAGCTATGCCCATGTGTGATATTGTGTCCCCCATCCAAACCTACGGAATAGCTTCACAAAGGTTATTTCAGACTATTTTATGATATGGGCAAGAATATACTCATATCAACAGATCTTCCATCCCCAACCCCCAGTCCTTCACACTGGCATATAAGGATTTCCTATAGAGAGAGGCAATACTCCCCTACACACTCCCCAACCCTTTTCGTTCGGAGTTGGAGGATAGTATAGGAGTTTTCCCCTTACTGAACACACAATCCAGCTCTTCGTGGAGGTGAAGGGGTGTGGGAAGGAATGGTTAGTGAAATCTAAAAACATGCCAGCTTAGCTCATTTACACAATGATAATATTACCTCAGATATGACACTATGAGGTAAAGTTATCATTGGTGACATTTTGGAATTTTATGGGTAAAATCGTGGCCCATGTAAATTCAATGACAAAATTTCCATTAACTTCAAAGCAGTCAGGATTTCACTTTATTGTCACATAAAAAGAATGTGTCTTCATTTACATACATAGAGGGTGGGATGGAGTGGAAGAAGAATAGTAAACTTATCCAGCCCATGATCCTGATTGTGTGTTTCATGAGATGTACTGAGTGCTCTCATGTCCCTTGGGTTTAGTTCTTTGAGCACAACTAACTTGCCTTGTTGGCTTAATTTATATACTTTCTGCACCTACACTGCAGAACAAGGCCCAGGGTTTTTAGGGCTATGAATTGGAACAGTGTGTGCTTAACAAAGAGATAGAAAATATGACACTAATTTCCTGCTATAGCTGTTCCAGGCTTTAGAGTGTCTAATGGGGAAAAATGACTTGTGCTTTTATAATCTGTGTAAGTTTATCCAGGTTTTAGAATTCTTGTCTTGTGTCCAAAAGTACTGTAATAGATATATTGCATCAAGCCAATGCCTACTTGTCTTGATTTGCCAAATCCTCCTCTCTATTCTTTGAGAACAAAAGGAATACTTTATTTCCTTTTCAAATACATGTTAGAATTCCTCAGAGTGGCAGCACATTGAAATGTCTTGCAGTATTGCTTGGAAAGGGAAAGCTCTACCTTAGCTTCAGACAAGGAGTAACAATATGGGATCAAATTGTGGCTCATAGATATTATTTAAAAGAATAAAATCTAAAAAATTCTGGAATACTCAATATATATCTTCAGCAGATGGCAGGGATGTGGTGCAGAATAATATGCAAAAAAACCCCAAACAAACAAAAACTAGATTAAGAATATTTTTAATTGTATTTTACTTCATTGAATTCAAGGGTAAATTCCCCCTGGTAAGCAGGTGAATAGAAACATCTTTAGATTATTAAAGCTAAATGCCAGTGTAGATCTAGCACTAACAACAAAAGAACCTTGGAAACATATAATCATCTCATGGGCATTTTAAAAAAGAAAACAAAAAAGCTTTTAAAACTGTAATATTGGATGAGGGAATTCCTGGAACATAGATAAGAGCACATTAGAAGAAAAGGAAAAAGATTAGATTGATTTTTGAAAAAGAAAAACTAATGCATATGGGAATGGAGAGAAGAAATGTCAGTATAACGCATAGAAGATACTTTATATACTTTAGTATGATATATTATAAAGCACAGACAATATTCTTTGCCCTCTGAAGGCTGAACCCCCCCCCCCAATGGAATATCTAACTAGCTGTTAAACTTAGGTGTAACGTTCATGTTTCAAAAGAAGGAACATGCATGTTATTCCTAAAGGGTTTGTGCTGTTAAAAGTCAATCTTTAAAAACCACACAGTGCTACCGGATGCCCTGAAGCTAAAGTCAAATCTTGAGACATCCTGAGCACCTACAACTCCCACTGCTGAAAGTGCTCAGTACCTCTCAAAAATTCATCTTTAGTGCCTAATCCTTGAAGCCAATGCCAAAACTTCAGCTGATTTCAGAGGGAGTAAGATCAGGTCCTATTTTCTATTCTCTATATAGAGAACTACTGTAATACCTCATATTTCATGTATATTAAATGTTTTTGTTTTTAATGGCACTTCTGCAGGGTTACAGTTAGCTAACTGTCTTCAGTTTCTGTTAATTATTGTCGAATAAAACAGAGTTAATTTCTTGGTTGACTATAATATTGCTTTGTTTTTACCATTGTAGAGATCCAAACCAGCCTGTTCCACAGGACACAAAGTTCATCCATACAAAACCCAACCGTTTTGAAGAAGTGGCCTGGTCTAAGTATAACCCTAAAGACCAGCTCTATCTGCACATTGGTCTGAAACCCCGAGTTCGGGATCACTATCGAGCAACAAAAGTCGCCTTCTGGTTGGAACTTGTACCACACTTGCACAACTTAAATGAAATATTTCAGTATGTTTCCACAACAACTAAGGTGCCGCCTCCTGATATGACCTCATTTCCTTATGTCACAAGACGTTCTCCTGGAAAGTTGTGGCCAGCGACCAAACGCCCAGCAATGACACCAGCCAACAATCCTAAACATTCAAAGGACACCCACAAAACAGCCCCAGAGGATACAACTGTCCTGATAGAAAACAAACGAGATTACTCCACAGAACTGAGTGTCACCATTGCAGTTGGGGCATCCTTGTTATTCCTCAACATTTTAGCTTTTGCTGCATTGTATTACAAGAAAGACAAGCGACGTCACGAGACACACAGGCGCCCCAGCCCTCAGAGGAACACAACCAATGATATAGCGCACATACAAAATGAAGAGATTATGTCATTGCAGATGAAACAGCTAGAGCATGACCACGAGTGTGAATCGCTGCAGGCACATGATACCCTGAGACTAACCTGCCCACCTGACTACACTCTTACTTTGAGGAGGTCCCCAGATGACATTCCACTAATGACACCCAACACCATAACCATGATTCCAAATACATTAACAGGAATGCAACCTTTGCATACTTTCAACACCTTCAGTGGAGGACAAAACAGTACTAATTTACCCCATGGACATTCCACTACTAGGGTATAGCTCTGCCATTTCCCCCTCTTACCCCACAAGCCACTTGGAAGAAAAAGAAGAAGTAGAGAAAAGAGCATTCACCATTGAACAACTTGTTAAAAACAATGACAAAAAGTAAACGTGAAGGGCAGTCGTTATTTTCTTACTGATCCTGCCCATAGAAACTCTCTGATATTAAAGATCAGCTTCAAACCCTGTGAAATGTGAAACATGTACATTGCTGTTATGATACTGCTTTAAGATCTCAGCCGCTTTGATTGAAAGTTGATGCCAGAAGAAATCACTTGAAAGGATGTTTTGAGAGTAACAAACAAGCAGAATCTTCTGGAACACAGAGCCAGTGACTGTACAGTTTTTTTAATATATGAAATTAAAAAAAAACACCAGTTCTTTATGTGCCATACCATGAAGGGCCCTTGTTAAAACAAAGACATCACCGTGGGCTTTTATCCAGCATAAGAAGCTGTAACCAGAAGGGGGAAATAGGATTTTATTATTAAAAAAAAGAGGACTATGCAGTAAAATACGTATAGTTCTGTGCAAAGAGATGACTTGCCGGCCTGAACTATATTTAAAGAAACTTTGTAAAAAGTGTACATAGCTGTGAGTTTAAAAAAAAATAAGCTTTTATTGACGTTTTCAGTTTGAAAAGAACTTTTAGAAATTGTGCTTTCAGTTGTGACCTATGTGTATATACATTAGTCATATCACCTCTGTTTCCTCCAGACCAAAAGGAGGATTTTCTTCTTAATTACTAGTGGTGAAAAAAGACATGAGGTTTTTCTAACATGTTTCATTTATAGGAGGACATGGTGTCATACACAGAATACAGTTGTCTGTGTGACCTGCGTATTTTCCCTTAAGGGTTGCAAAAGTGCATGTTAAAGCATTCTTAGGAGACAGTTGTTTTTTAGATCTTTTTTCTTTTCCTTTCCTTTTATTTTTGTGTTAGCCTTCATTAAATTGCAACACAGAGATGGATCAGAAAATGGAAATCATGATTATTGTTTTAAGCTTGTTCAATTGAGCAAAGAAACAACAATACAATGAGTCCAGTTTCGTAGTTCTTGGTTATTTTAATACATTAGGAGGACTTGCTTCACAATCTAGTGCCCTGACAAACGCGAAGAAAACCTGCCTCTTGGTCAGTTGTTTATGAGGAAAACTAGCTCAATATTCACCAGCAGCTGCAGAAGAGTTTTTGCTGAGGAAGCACCCACTCAGCTTTGCCAAACAGAGTCAAAATGAAATTGGACAGAGGAAAGGGGGTGGGGGTGGTTTGTTTGGGTTTTTAAAAGTGGAACGGTCATGACTGATCTGTATGAAAAGAGATTTTTCACCCAGTATCCCGTTATTATGATCAAGAGTGCACCTGTCTGAAAACTCTAATTTTGCTAGTTAATTATATAGCAGTGACACAACCAATCAATATTACTGAGAGCTAAAAAGAGAGATAGCTAAATGTGCTCTGTGTGAATTTATATGAAAATTCTGGACAGCTTCATTGTCAGTAAAAGGTTAAATTATTATTTTCCCCTGCCCGCCCTTAACTGGGGAAATAAGGGCAAAACAGCGCCATCGCACAAGGGGCTCAGCAGTTTCATTTAAACAGCTGATTCAAGTGTGAAAAGCTAGACATGAGTTATTAACAGATGAAGGTTGTTTATATTTTGTCTTTAGAAAGTGACTGCATCATCAAGAGATAGTAACCAAAGATATTTGAACAAAGTTGCTCTGCACTTGAACATGATTATCCCAGATGTATTTTGCATTTTTATTTCAGTGCCAAATTGGGCATGGCACCGTCATATTGTCTGTCCCATACAGAACCTAACACAAGATGCCTTCTACTTTGGAATAGCCAGCCCATGAAATGATATTGTAGACAATGATAACAAAATCTGTGGGCACTGCACAACTCCTTGCTGTGTGTGCATGGCAGAGAAGTGGGTTCTGAGAGAAATGAAAAGAGATTTAATACAGTGAAAATGCATCATATGACCAATCATGTTTTATACATAAGACAGATATGTTATACAGATTAGAAAGTGTTGAAGCAACAGTCCCAACCTGCATCTAGTAGCAAATGGAAAAATTTCTTCTTCACTGATCCATCCCATAATGTTTATTAAAGCTGACTCTTTACCAGGCCATTTTTACAACTTATGTATTGCCTCAGCTGAGATGCAGTAGTTCATGACCCTAAAAAAAGGCAGTGATGCTTGGCATCATAACCAGTTGGGTATATTTGTAATGTGAATTACAGTATTTGTTGAGTACTTCCAATTGTCTTCTGCTAGCAATATGTACAGTAATGTGTCAGGCTTGTGACATTTGGGTAAAAAAGTTCCTGTTAGTGAATGGTTTTAGCTTTTAAAAATAATTATGATCAAGTCAATTTAATAATTTAATACATCTGAATTGACGTACGATTTATAAATGGAAAAGATTTATAGGATCTTCATAGAATTCTATAATAATGATAACAAAATATACTTGGCAAAGAAAAGAAAACAAGAACTTTCCCAGGCTTATAGTCTTGACCTTAAGAGGCACGCAGGGTTTAATGGTTTCTTTTGTTATTGTTTTGCAATTTTTTGTTTTTGCCTTAAGTAATGATAGAAGATATATATGGCTGGACACATATGTATAAACTTTTCAGCAGCATTTTTAATAATAAAATATCACAGTATTTTCTAACGTTTTGTGCAAAGAATTATGTGTTCATCCCTTTTTTTTGTAGAAAAATATTTTTTTTAATCCCCTTTTAATGATCCAGTGTAAGTGATGCCTTGATATACAGTATAACAGTATTAAATTAGCAGAGGTTGCATTTTCAAGATATTGAGTTGGCATGGCTATTAAAGCTCTATAAGCCTATTGCTCAGGTGAGTGAACACCTGCTTTGACGCTCAGATGGTGAAGATATTCTCGAAGAGAAAGCACCATGTATTTATCTCTGTGCTCTCTGGATTCCATTGAACTCTGTTTTGTGTGTGTTTAACATACTCACAGATCAAAGTATTCTAAGGGAATGCATAGCTGAACTGCCTCCCAGGTAAATTTAAAGTTTAATGTGAAAAAATTGTCTCCCAGATTAGCATTTAAGATAAAACTATCTGTATTCATTATTACTGCCTCCGTGTCTACATTGCAATCAGATTGCAGTATGTGTAGACATACCTGAGCTAGCTTTGATTAATAACAATAAAAATGAAGCCATGGCACCACGTTCTATACAGGTCTACCCAGTTCCCTACCTAGGTACCTATGTACTCAAGCATCTAGCCCATACTGCCACAACTTCACTGCTCAATAATTATTCAGCAAATATATCTGTATGAGAAATAACATCAGGAAAGTCACAGCTTGTTCAGAGACAATTCAGAAAGAGAAAGAGGCTGAAATTGCTAAAATATTATTCATTGTGAATTGTTCACCCAAAATTTCTAGTAATCTAGTAATCATTCAGTAAATTATCTTATTTCTAGCTAAACAGTTCTCTGCTAAAAAGATGGGATGAATGACCTTCTGAAGCTAACCAAATATCAACTCTTTTTAGTGTTAAGAAATATAACAAATGAGACTGGTATGTTCCTATTTACACTTTGCTAGACTATCCATGGTATTTAATACCATAGACACAACACATAAAATAGTACTATGGCAGCTATATGTTTGTTTCAGTTCTGTAATTTTGCAAATGTATTATTTAATTTATGAAGAATAATTTCTCATGTTTTTACCTGGGGCTATTTGACTCAGTAAGCCTCTTAAATGTGAGTATCTCCAAAGGCCATAAGTAGAGCTGGTCAAAAATTGGAAATTTCTGTCCCACTGGAAATTCTGGTATTTCAACACCTGTTTTCATCACAAATCAGGCTGAAAAGTTCATATCAAAGTTTTGTGCAGAATGGAAAGTCCCAAAAAATTCAAATGGAAATATCTGAACATTTTGTTTTGGTTTGTTGAACTGAGCTCAAACAGTTTGTTTTGGTTCAGTTTGATGTTGAAATCCACCTGCCAGGGCTGCTACAGTGGGAACTGCATTTCAGGTGCCTCATGTTCTCTCAAGTGATCCATGACTGAAGTTATCTATTTAAAACTAGGGGCCTGATCAAAAGCTGTGGTAAACTAATGCAAATCCATATAAGTCAAAGTGATGTTTATTTTAACAATCTGGTCAAAGATTAGTTAAGAATATATAGAGAGAACATTAAAACCTACAAAGGCATATGCATAACCCGTCTTGTCTGAAACTCCACAAAGTTAATCTACATCAGGTCATTTTAGCCCAGATTTTCAACTGTCAACGGGATTTTGGCTTTTAAGTATCTAAATCCCTTTTGAAAATGAAATTTAAGTTCCTAAATCAATTAGACATTGCGACACTGATACATCAACATTTAAACATTTCTAAAAAGCTGGGCCTTTAGTTTTAGTTACACTGAATTAAAAAGAAAATCACTTTCTTTCTTTCCTCTAATCCTTTGGCAGGTCATCCTGAGTGACATGTAGTCTTTGGCTTTTGATATCTTCTGTCATTCTTTTCTGTATCTGACTCACAGCCTTGTTATTCATTGATTCATTTGAGGCTTCTTTTATGTGATTGGCTTGTCATATTGGACACTGCTCTCTCAAGATGTGTTCTGAAGGATCTTTCCTGCCACATCCATTGTGTTTGTCCCCAAATCCATTCTGGAGTGTACGGATTTGGATAAAAAGTTTCTGCTTCAGTTTTTCTTGTTCCACGTTTACTGTTAAAAAAAAAAAATGTTCCTATGAAGGTGTATTAACACAAGAATAAAATGAGTACTTGTGGCACCTTAGAGACTAACCAATTTATTTGAGCATGAGCTTTCGTGAGCTACAGCTCACTTCATCGGATGCATATCCAATGAAGTGAGCTGTAGCTCACGAAAGCTCATGCTCAAATAAATTGGTTAGTCTCTAAGGTGCCACAAGTACTCCTTTTCTTTTCACACAAGAATGTTTCTCATCCCAGAAAAGTACCCTATTCTAAGAGCTGCCTTCTCTTTTTGCTGGTCTAACAGCCATGCTTTGGCATGTTAATTGTTTTAGCTGAAGGTACCAAGCTAAAGCAAATTTATTCTGCTTTTACAGATGCACTGTTCTTATATTTGATATTATTTATTCTTAACGTGTTTTCTTCTCTGCAATATATTGCAATCATGAATAGATTAAGTTAGGCTGCCACATCATTGCACTGCATGTTTCCTCAAAGCAAAAAAGGAACTTGTTATTCTTTTCTAGTTAGATGTGGCTAGTAATACTACATCATGCTAAACAAAAAGTGTTTTTTAAAGTACCCTGCACAAGGACTAAATTGACATAAAGAGGGCAGTTGTGAAGCCTTCTGCCTTGTGTAGTAGACGCTGTTGGATTCAGTGGATACTGACTCCTGCTTGTATAACCCTTCTGTTAGTCTGACCCATGTCATATGACTGAGGACAGGCAATAAAGAGTCATCTCTTACCAGCCCTCCTCTATATATGTACGGTCCTCTCGTATAACACTATTTCATGGACTGCCTGGAAACAGTGAAATTAGCCCAATACTTTGATTTCCCCCCCCCAGTAGTGGCTAGCCAGAAGTGGGCATCCCCAATGAGGCTATGACTTCTTGTGGGGGTAAGTGAGCTGGTCACATCCAGGAGAGGACAGGGAGTGGCAGGATGGAACTATCCCGAGGAGCATGGGGAGGTAGTATCCAACCACAAGGCACTGGCTCTGGGATAGGGACCCAGCTCACTCCACACTCAGCTTCGGCCCAGGCCACCACTGCTGCTTCCTGTTGGCCACCAGGGAGAAGGGGGCAGGACTGACAAGGTGACAATAAAAAGCCCTGGCCCACCCCACTCCACCGTAGCTCCTAGCAGGCCTTGCGGAGATACCACCAGAGCTGAGACCAGAATCCATAACCAACCACATCCAGTGAGCTGAGCCCCAATCCTTGTCCAAGGCCGGGCTGGCCAGAACCATGTGATGAGACATCCTACAGCCTGTGGGATAGGACTGGCCCGCTACCTCTCTGCCCCTCTCAAGATTGGTATTGGCCCAGTACCCTTTATGAGCAGCCATGGCCTCAGTTGAGATGCCAGCTTCTGCCTACCTGCTGTTGGAGAAATTACAGCAGTTCCAGGGGGCTCAGCAGCCTTGCACAGCCCATGAAATTTGAACTTTTATTTATGATACTGGTGTGACATTTAAAAAAAAATCCTTGATTTTCTGAGGGCCTTGTCTATATCACACCTTTATTGCATGGTGTCAGAAACAAACCAGGCAAAAAGCTTGTGTGAATTAAAGGGCTGTTCTTTTGCAAGATGTTCACACAGTGGTATATGCTTCCAGAACACTGTCAAAACTATGAAGAGAACTAATCAAACTTAAAACAAAATGCTAGCAAGTGTTTTTGGTTGAGGTTTGTTTCATCCTTGGAAATCCCATTACAGAATGGTTGTGCAAAGCACTTCCTTTCAGAAAAAATATCATGATATTGCAAAAATGCATGTGAAATACAGGTAAGGATTTTCCTAAAGAGGCTGTGCTTTCAAAAGTGCCTATAAACAGTGCAAGAAAGGAACTGAAGAAAAAGAAGTTCAAAGTAAATATGACCGTACTACAACTCATTTCTGAAACAAAATTTGACAAGCTCGATGTAGAAATAAATTTGACCCAGCCTTCAAATAGCTTGAGAGTAATTCTAGATGGATGGCCAATAGAAAAAAGGCCAGGTATGTTTAAGGTTTACATTTTATTGGGGCTACTGAAATGGAATTACTCCATATAAAGAGGCCGTAATGGGATTCTTCACAAAGGACATTATGTCAGAATACCAGATCGCATGAGGTCAGAAATATTGAGCATAATCCACAGTGCCCATGTGGGCACTGATAATTTTAAGATCAGAGCTTGAGATGTCCTACTGTAGCCAAGCAATAACGCAGCCACAGAGGATAATATGGCTAAGTGTAAAATATGCAAAAACTCTGAGATTCTTGAGATGAGATTCATGAGATTCTTGTTCACTCATTCTACAAAGGTGAAACAGCAGGATTTGAATTAAAAGGGAAACGTTATTTCCTGTGTTGGTGAACTACTCTTTTTAAAAACTGAACCATCCCACAACACATCAAGTAGCAATCTAATTCTACACTGCAAACCACACTTTGCTTGCCAACAGATTCTAGGTGGGTTACTAACAGATAATGACCCACGATTCACAAGTGGCTCATTTTAGCAAATCTTTTTGATATATCTTTTCACACACATCATGTCAAGCCAGAGCTCTGTACAGTCAAAAAGTCAAGGGGCCAAAAATCAGTAGTTTGGGTCACAAAGGCAGTGGAAACCATCCAGAAGTCCCCTCTGAGGGAATTCCCTGGCACAGGAATGCATAAAGGTGGCATAACCTACTTCTACACTTTCCTCCACAACCGTAGTGTGTATTAGGGGTACAGCAGGAGAGTGGGTGGGCTGTGTTATGGTCTGGCAGTTTACCAGCTGGCCTATGGGCCATAGGGAGCTATTGTCAGCTGGACTAGTGCAAGTTAGAGAAGCCGCCAGGCTGGTGCTGGAGCAGACAGTCAGGGAGCAGTAACTGGTTGTTGAGTCTGAGCTTCTCTTTTCCTCTCTCCTGGGTTGTTTGAGAGGGAGGGGATCTGTCCATTTCCAGGTGCTCCTTTAGGCTGAAGAAAAGCCAGATGCACTCTGTGGGGTTCCCAGCAGGGAAGGAGACAATGGAGCAGCCAGAGCTCTCTGTGGTGCAGCAGGGGGCCATTTGGGAACTACTGAGCCGCTGTAGCAGAAAAGGGAGTGCAGCTGTTCATGAGGTGCAGGGGAAGGTATGGGAGGCTATTGGAAAAGTAGGGCCCACTATTTATAGGTGCTGGAACTAAGGGTGCTGGTGCACTCTTGTCAAGGTTCCTCCCCCACTCTGAACTCTAGGGTACAGATGTGGGGACCTGCATGAAAAACCTCCTAAGCTTATCTTTACTAGCTTAGGTCAAAACTTCCCCAAGGTACAAAATATTCCACCTTTTGTCCTTGGATTGGCCGCTACCACCACCAAACAAATACTGGTTACTGGGGAAGAGCTGTTTGGACACGTCTTTCTCCCCAAAATACTTCCCAAAACCTTGCACCCTACTTCCTGGACAAGGTTTGGTAAAAAGCCTCACCAATTTGCATAGGTGACCACCGACCCAAAACCTTGTATCTGAGAACAATGAAAAAACATTCAGTTTTCTTACAAGAAGACTTTTAATAGAAATAGAAGTAAATAGAAGTAAAGAAACCACCTCTGTAAAATCAGGATGGTAGATACCTTACAGGGTAATTAGATTCAAAACATAGAGAACCCCTCTAAGCAAAACCTTAAGTTACAAAAAAGATACACAGACAGAAATAGTTATTCTATTCAGCACAATTCTTTTCTCAGCCATTTAAAGAAATCATAATCTAACACATACCTAGCTAGATTACTTACTAAAAGTTCTAAGACTCCATTCCTGTTCTGTCCCCAGCAAAGCAGCATACCAACAGACAGAGACCCTTTGTTTCTCTCCCTCCTCCCAGCTTTTGAAAGTATCTTGTCTCCTCATTGGTCATTTTGGTCAGGTGCCAGCGAGGTTACCTTTAGCTTCTTAACCTTTTACAGGTGAGAGGAGTTTCCCCTGGCCAGGAGGGATTTCAAAGGGGTTTACCCTTCCCTTTATTTTTATGACAACCCCCTAGCTAGAAGTGGTTTCCATCACATACAGGGTTAACAGTTTGGGTCAATGTGTCTCATCCCCCTCACTGAAAAAATTGTTCTAGCACCCTGCCCCTATTTCATCCCTGTAGTAATAAGGGTGACTCAAAACACTTCTATTTTAAAGTCTTAGGGCATGGCTCAAGGGACATATTTTAAATTTATAATCATATACAAAGTTTCTTCACAGTTGCCCCTGAAAGCCACAATATAGGGTTGGCACCTCCAAGCCACAGAAAACCTGGCCACTAGCCACCTCCCACAACACCAACAAGAAAAGGGTCCTACTGCCAATTATAACTAGGAACTAAAATATTTTGAGAACTATTTTACATTTACACACACACAAAACCCTCCTCCACAGTATGTGTATTTTTGTTGTTTTATCATTTTACTTCTGTATCCTAACACAGAGCTGCTGTCTGGACTATGGGGGTATGAATTGTAGAGCGCTCTAACAAAGGGGTGGGGAAACTTTTTGGCCCGAGGGCCGCATTGGGGTTGCAAAACTGTATGGAGGGCCGGGTAGGGAAGGCTGTGCCTCCCCAAACAGCCTGGCCCCCACCCCCTGACTGTCCCCCTCAGAAACCCGACCCATCCAACCCTCCCCCCTTTTCCCCTGACCGCCCCCTCCTGGGAACCCCCACCCCTATCCATCCCCCCATCTCCCTGTCCCCGGACTGCCCCGACCCCTATCCACACCCCCACCCCTGACAGGTCCCCCGGGACTCCCACACTTATCCAACCGCCCCCCAGTCCCCTTACCATGCTGCTCAGAGCAGCATGTCTGGCAGCCGTGCCGCCTGGCCGGAGCCAGACACGCTGCTCTGCTGCCGAGAGCGCTGCCTGCATGGCTGCCCCTGTGGCTGCAGGGGAGGGGCTAGGGGCTAGCCTCTCCGGCCGGGAGCTCAAGGGCCGGGCAGGATGGACCCGCGGGCCAGACGTGTCCCGCAGGCCGTAGTTTGCCCACCTCTGCTCTAACCTGTCTCAAGTGAAAAAAAAACAAACCTGGGAAATTTAATCTTTTAATAGGCAAGTCAGTATAAAAACAAATCAGGCCAGTTAAAAACTAGCTAGGCGGCAACCTTAAATCTAAAGTACTCAGGCCGTAGATTGGACACCACTAGTTTAGCACTATCCGGGTTTAAAACACCATCAAGATAAAAAAATAGCTCTAACATATTCAAGGGATCCATATTTAGCAGTGTTAGAGTATTGCAATACACCTCACAATCTGTCCCTGGATTCATTCGTTCAAAGACTTACAGCCAGGACAGAACCATGGTGACAATATCAAACAAGCTTTTTGAGCCAAAAAGAATGAACCCTGCAGTAAAGATGAACATTTTATATGCTTGAAATCTGCAAGAGAAGAAATACAATAACAAAAATGCCCCAAAAATATCCCCAGTGCAAACAAGAGAGAAAGTTAGTTTTCAAAAAGAAAATGGCTGTTAACCTGCCAAGCAATATCATCTGTGTAGCAACTTGCATGAAACTCGGAGGGAAGAGCACATTTTGCAGGAAGGAAGACTTTGGAGGAGGCACCAGGATGAGATCAGATTAGTCAGTCTACCTGCACATGGATACACTTCCAATCTCCATTTGCACCACTTTCGTCAATAGTCGCTTTAATAAGCAGCCAGTTAAATAAGAATGGAGTTCTCTCATGTTCTTATCCAGCATGAAGTACATGAAACAATCCACACCAAGGTTGTACACCATAAGCACACCCCAGGACAGTCTACAAAACACATGTAAGAAAAAATAAGACTGACATTAGCTTTCTGTTTCTTGTAGACATCCAGAATGCTGCTGTCAGATGTAACCACACCAATCCAGTCACTGACAATGATTAAGAACAGCAAACATAGGCTCCAGGTGGTAAATCTATTTCAGCAAGAGAACAGGCCACTACAGAGGGAGCTGGTTTGAGAACAACGAAAATATTAGTTGTTGTGGGTTAGCAATAGTAATTACTGACAGATGTAAAATAAGAAGCAGATGATCTATTCATCTGTCGATGGTGCACCTAAACTCTATTTCTGTATTTTACTAGTGAGTGAGATGGCTGTAGTTGTTTTTGGTTTATATTATATTTATAGTTCATTCTGCAACGAAGGAAGAAAGAAAATGAAAGTTGCCACTGGGCCCTGTCCCCAACCATGTGACAGATGTATTAGTCTTTTGCAAACCTAACCCGTTCCATGTGAGTAGGGACAGAAAATACACATGACAGTAATCTTCTGGACACCCAGAGCTCTGAGCCACTTTCTGCTTCAGCAAGAGTAAGTTTTGCTGACATTTAGACTGTGTCAGCTCCCTGCCACACCAGTCTGTCTTTCTCACTAGCAAACTCCTCAAGGTTCTCCCAGCCCAAACCTTGCCTAGCAGGTAAGAATCAGTAAACTCCAGCCCCTGAGCTCCTTGGAGATCTTTCTCTCCAATGGGCAGTCCCTGTCACTGTACATTCAAAGAAAATACTGAGTTTGCTGCTCTTTTAAAGAATCAGTACATTTCAGCTTATTAACTTAACTTAGGTAAACAGACTCCTCCCTTCAAATACAGTGCTACGGTGATTTACAGTAAAACAAGTTTATTAACAAAGGTCTTAGGTTTAAATGATAACAAGTAGAAGGAATGAGGATAGAAATGGTTTCAAACAAGTAAATGTAAAAGTACACATTTTAATGGCTAAGATCTAACTTAACAAGCTACAGACTTTGTTCAAGGTAGTTTCCACATCAATCTTCCTTTCCCAGCAACTGCCAGTTAACTTTTAGCCAGGATCGCCACAGAGTCCAAGATGTTGTTTATGAGAAGGATAATCCAAAGTATTTCTGTTGGTTCTTATATCTCAAAATCGGCCTTTGTTTCCAGGTTCGAATTGATCCCCCATGGGTTCAGTCTCCTGTATCCTCAGGGGGAGAGGGGACAACTCCATCTCGATTAAAGTGCCTCATGGTATGTTCCAATGTGATGCTTCCTCTGCAATTTTACAATGTAAATGTTCTCTTCCTGAAATTTCTGATGCAAATGAATAACCTATTGAATTTGGCCATGCCTGGTTTGAGGTGTTGGCTTCTTTTCTTTGCCTTGAGAAAAACCTATTTTTCAACACCCCATGATGTGCCTGGTTTAAATACATTTTAGTTACAGTCTTTAAAGCATGCTATCAGTGAGTATGCATAAGTCCACACACACAGCACCGTCACATACATTGCACAATGATACCGTGGACCAGTGTGTTATTAGTTTTCATATGATCTCTCAAAAGTCATATATTTTGCACAAATACCATTGCAGTAGTGCATTGGGTCTAAACACAGGGGTGCCTAGCATCACAATGACTTAGTGTCTTGTTGGTCATTCCCACTATAAATCAGCAGAACATCAACAATTACTTATGCTCAATATTAGATCAAAGAGCCAGGACATGATTCTTTGGTAATCTGAGGGAATCAGGAACAGAAGTCATTCAAACACATATGTATAGAAAGGGGAATTGAAAAGGGCAGAGATTTGCATATTCTCTATTAAGTTGGAACTGCAAAAACCCTAAATTGAACATGCTGTGATGCTGGAGGTTGGGTGGCTCCCATCTTTGCTCTCTAGGTAGTCACAGATCTTGTTGAAGCTATCGGTGCATGCTAGCTGCTGTTCATTTCATCTAAATGAGAGAACAATTAAATACCCCATTGTTTAGTGACAGTGGAAACAACAGAAGCTGCTGCCCAAAGACTGGACTGAATGCAAATGCAGAGACTGGTGTTAGTCAGGGTGTCTGGAGTTGGGGGTTTCCAGAAGCAGCCAGAAAAACAGAACAGAGCAAGAACATTTTGGAATTCAGCTTTTCTCCAGCTCCTGGCTAGCCATGCGGCCACTGCCTTCAAACAGAACACAGCCCCTTGCTGTTTTGTGACCTTACCTGGCCTGGAGGAAGGAGATACGCGGTGTGGGAGAGTGTTCATGGGAGTTCTAGTCACAATCTTAGAAGGTCTATCACAATAACATTGTTTTCAGATCACAGTAACAAGCACCTTTTTCTATAGCTATCGGGTCCATACTGACCCTTCCCACTTCAGGTTTGCTTTTTTATAGTAAATTCTTCCCAGGGTGCCTTTCTCTGGAGGAGGAGAGAGGGAGGAAAGGTTTGGTCCTTAAATTTGGTGGAGACAAACAGATGTTTATTTAACGTACTTATTTTGTGACTGGTTGCTGTTTCTGCATCCTCCTCCTTTCCAACTGATAGCAAAAATCTAAGGTAAAAGATGATAGAAGTTAAAAAACCTTTCTTATTTCTGAGGAGATGATATATTATCTCATAATAAATTATTCCCCCGGCCCCGCAAACATTCCTAAAACTTAGAAAGCAATGCAGACTCAGGCTCAAAGAACAATTACATTAACATGTATTTTCCTTTTTTTATAAGAGAAATACATAATTCATGACACAGTTGCTGAAATATGCACTGTGTTTTTCCTGATATATTATTTTGCTGGAACATCATAGTCTGCTGTTGCCCCAGGAGCCAGTCAATGTGTGTTTAAGCTTAAGCAATAGGTGTGAGAAAAGTTTCTAGGTGTTCAGAAGGATATGCTAAAACTTCAGATTCTGTGAAAATATAAATGTGATTTCATTTTATAAAATGAGTACTCTAGAGGAATGCAGGTAAAGAGAACCAAAATTGTTGCTGGGGGAATCAATTTATATACTCTACTTTAGCACAAGTAAATGCTATAATAAATTACATGCAACTACAGGACCTGTCTCCTAGCACAAAGTCTCCCAAACCATTTTCTTCTATGTAGAACTAGTATTCTTCTCCCTTTCTCACCAGCTTGACCCAATTGCATGTTTATCAAAAAATTCAATCTATCAAAAACCAAAAGTCGCTCCTGCCCTTGCCTCATAGGATATGGGATTATTACTTCCTCCCTAGGTGTTGCCAGGTTCCAGTGCAAGAAAAGTAAAATTCTCTTCAACTGAGCATTAATCACAGAGCGCACACATAAGTGCATCACATTTCTTGAATAATTTTAATTAGCACATTTTAATATCCTGCATAAGCACCTACATGTCTGTAAAGTTTTTCACCATATGACAGACACAAATACAATTTATGAAGACATGAGGTCAGATCCTCAGCTGGTGTAAAGTTTTATAGTTCCTTGAGTGGAAAAGAGCATGAGATAATATGTTTTATTGAACCAAATTCTCTTAGTGAAAGAGACAAATTTTCCATCGATTTAAAAATTATATTAAAGCTAATGTTAAATGTATATAATACAGAGGTTGAGAAAAGAGTGTGTGTACAGCTGGGTACACACAGAGCTCTTCTTCAAACTTGGAAAAGGTATTCAGGGCATCACAGATAATGCAAGATGGAACATTTTTTATCATAAATAATTAGCACATTTTATAGAGACAATTCAAGGTGTAGTGGCTTGTTAACAACTCTACAGTGAGAGGCCAAAAAAGGGAGATTAGTGGGTTACAGATTACTGTAATATACCTTAAATCCAATCTCTTTATTACGACCATGATATTTAGTATCTAGCAAAGTTATGAATTTAAGCCCCCAGTCTCATAATTTGAAGGTGTTGTGCAGGTTTCCCTTGAGGACAAGGACTGAGAGGTCAGATATGGAGTGAAGATTTTGTGAAAAGTGTTCACCCGTGGGTTATAGGGTGTTTTTGTCTTTTATCATTTTCCTGTGTGAGTTCATTTCAGAGCATGCTGATTGTCTGGTTTCACCCACATAGTTATTATTGGGGGATTTAGTGCACTGGATGAGGTACACCACATGTTGTAATAAGCATGTGTAGTACCCATCGATCTTGAAAGATGTGTTGTAGGGGGTATGGATCATTATAGTAGTGTCAATTTGTTTTGCATCTATTGTTATGGCAGGGTCTGGTACCCCTTTGAGTTGGTGGGTGCTGATCTGTGGGGAGCTTGCTTGGCTAGCTTGGAGGGTTGTTTGAAGCCCAGAAGAAGTGGTTCAGGAAAGAATTCTTTCAGGATGTGGTCCCCATTGAGTTATGGTTGTAGGTGTTTAATGATACCCTCTATGCCTTCTCCATATAGGTACTTATAAACAGTAACCTCCTCCTCCCAAAAAAAGAGTGTCAAGAGGATTTGAGATAGGGGTTGCAGAAGAGACAGCAAGACCTTTCTTCTTCCTTCCAGCCGGCAGTGGTAGTGGACAGGTTGGGTAATGGTCAGAGGAGGGGGATGAGAGGCTTCCAAGTGATCAGACACTTATCTGCCAGGTGCTGATATAAAAATACAGCACCCTGAGCAGCTTGAAGAATGACATTCTCATATCATGGCATCCTCCCTTCTCACCCTCCTCTCCCATATCTGTTTCTTGGGAGCCATTTCAAACTTTGCTCTGGCAGTCATCTAGTACCTTTTCCAAGCCCTGCATATTTCATAGATCTAATAATTCAGCATGGCAGGTTTTGAATGACTAATATCTGCTATACTGTGGAAATCCTTCATCTGTGTATCTCCTCTCTAAATTTCTTCTCCCTCTCTCTGTTTTTAAGGGGGGCAGTGGCAGACATTGAACTGTCTGATTTTCTTCCTTTTACAGTGCTAGCTGCCAAATCTTGTTAGTTTTAATTTCTCCCTCTCTCCTTGCTTGTTCTCCTCTGTGGCCAATAATATGTTTAATTCTAAGCTTGCTCCTCAACCTCTGGTTTATTGGATCCCTAAAACACCCTCTAACCCTTATATGAGGACACTCTTATCCTTGTGCGGTTGATCCTTGTCTTTCATTATGGCTATTCTGCTCAACTCCCAGTGTCAGTATCTCAGCCGTCCCAAAACTTCAGCAGCTCTGCCCCCAGAAGGAAAGACAGTAATGGAACTTTTAAGGTACACTGTAGATCTTGGATAACGGTTGGTTGCATTGCAGTACCAGCTTCTGACACTATGGGGTTCCTGTGAGGCTGAGTCTAATTATGAGATGTGGGCAACAAGGAAGACAAGAATCTGGAAGTCTAATTCAGATTAACAACTCAAAAGCAGGGTCTACACCTTGCTAAATGCAGGCAAAAGGAGTAGGCACTTCAACAGGCTGATATAGACCTATATCGAGCCAGAATCACATTGTTACTTCCTCTTCCCCCACTTCAGATTGACAGGTCAGTGGGAGTGAGGGTTTATACTGCCAGGGTACTTGAAGCCCATAATGGTGGAAGGAGGTGTCTGCTGAAGGATAGGTGAAAGGGCAAGAAGGAGTGTCCATACTGTAATTATTTCAAATTCATATGCAGAAATAAATTCGGAATTTAGGTTTTCTTGGAAAACATAATAATAACAAAATAATTTTGAATTTTATTCTCAATGAATTAAATCTTTGTCCAGACTTATTATGGAATCATTTTAACTTGACTCTTCTAAAGACAAGTCATACATATTTACTGTTTCCTGATGCTATTATGGCAATTCAATATAGTAGGAAATATATATGAGATGTTTGCAGAGTATAACAATAAGTAGTAATTTTGCCACCTATCATGTGGAGCTAGGTGAAGTTGCAGGAAGGGATGAGGAGAAGAGATGAGATCTAGGGAGAGCTGATTTTGTGGTGGTGGTGGTGAGAATGGTAGCTGCTTTGAGCAGGGAGAAGCTATCCCCTGGTTTGCTCCCAGCATATTTGCATGGTACTAGAAGGCAGCATGCCTAAAAGAGGAGGGTGGTAAGGAACTGGGGGCTGCTGTTGGGAAGATGAAAAAAATGGGCAAAACAGTTGGAGAAGAAGTGAGGTTGCGTAGGTATTGGAGACTGGATGAATGTACGTGGATTGGTGGTGCGGAGAGTAGGAACACAAGTCAGGAATTTATGGGGCGGTAGGCCATAAAGGAAAAAAAGATCTGTAAATTGATAGAAAAAGATACACAGAAAAGGAATGTGAAAATGACCTGATTCTGTACACATTGAACTCACTAGGAATTTAGCCATCACCATCAACTGGTACAGGATTAGGTTGAAAAAAAGAAAAAAAAAAAGAAGAGAAAACAAAAAAAGGAAAAGAAAAGCATAGAATATTGAGAATAAATAAATCAGGAGGTGAGCATAGAATAGAAAGAAGAAATAAGGTTAGACCTTGTCCCCAGAATACCTTCTTTATGTCCTATACAGGACCTGTGGCCCAGCTATCTGGGAGATGGCAAGAACAGATGGGAATCCCTGACACCTATAGTTTTTTTCCACTTTGGACAATAGCTTCCAATGACAGTAGGCACTTTGGTAGGTTTTTTTTTTTTTTTTTTTTTTTTTTAAGAAAATAGGACAGCAGCTAAAAATAAATTCAGTTCTGCTCCTGGCTGTTTAGTGATTCAGCATTCCATTGAATTAACTCATAGCCTACTTTTGAAAATAGAAGCCTTTTGTTTATAAAGTAGGTTGTGAAGCATGTTCAACTTTTTATTGTATTGAAAGGTTCTAAACTAGCCCAAGCAACCGTCCATCTGAGAGGGTGGGGACTGGAAACATGCAGCAGAACCAGCCCTTTAAGTGTTCTAAGAAAAAAGCAACTTCCATGGCACCTTTCTTCAGTGTTTCTGTAACACCTTCCTTTAAAGCCTTTCATGAATGCCAAATCTTATTTTCACCCTTTGGCTCTGTGTGACCTAGATTTCTTATTAATAGCAGATTTAGCCCTTCTGCAAACCATTTCATTGCTAATTCTGGGGTATTCAGCTGTAAATTTTTCTGTACCATGTATATACTGTTAGAAGGGAATAGAAAAGTATTACATCTATGAATACAGAGGGGGTGCTATTCCACAGCACAAGAGTAATCCACTAGTCAGTAAGTATTACATATCTCCTTCTGTGCTTTAACTAAATAGGATGTGAGTGTTACACCCCATCTCTCCCCCTGTTCCAAAGTCTGTCTCTTTAGCTCAATATGTAGCAATCTGTGATTTTAGCTCTGGAGGTTCCCATTTCAATTTCTGGTATTAGCCAAGATGGCGGCCATCGCACAAGTGCTGAAATATGTTTTATATGTTTCATTGATACTTTTGAGGTATGATCAAGTAGACTAATGTACTACAAACTATAAAAATTGAGATATTCTCAACCCATACAACCACAGAGACTGTATTAGCATCACCATCAACAAGCTAACTTGCAGCATCCTCAAAAAAAACATAATAAAATTAATGAAAATTCAATCAACACTCTACTTTAAAAACAATCATATCATTTCATATTGCCTTTTTGCCAGAAGCTGGGAATGGGCGACAGGGGATGGATCACTTGATGTTTACCTGTTCTGTTAATTCCTTCTGGGGCACCTGGCATTGGCCACTGCCTGGATTCTGGGCTATATGGACCTTTGGTCTGACCCAGTATATTCTTATGTAACAATCCACTGGCTTATGTTTACTACACAAACACTTATTATCAAATGCAAAATAGGAGAAGATATTTTTTTCTGATTTATATGTCTAAGAAAACATTTTGATACAATCTATCTCCTAGCATTGAACCTTAGCCAATATTGTATGCTGTTAGCACCACTAAAAAGTCTACTGACATGTCATTTACTGATACTTGACACTGCAGAATTTGAGAGAACTCATTTATTTCCTCTCTGGTGGAACTACTTCCCTGAGTAAGGTGAGTTTCTGGCTCATAGCTTCTTAATGTGTAATATTATCCCGCATTGTTTAGCTTAAACAGTTAAACTTTTTAAGCAATTTAATTTTTATGTACATGAAATTATTTAGAATCTGTAGAAAATACTGAGTCACACTGGCTAAGCCTAAAGCATAAAACCAATAAAGAAGTGTTTACTTTGGAGACATTTATCTTCTACAGCCCTCACGAGATATAGTCATTGAAAAATAAATGAAAAAATCCTGTCCTTTTCATTTAGGAGAAAAGAGATTTAAGTGTGAGTGCCATAGCTCATTTTTGTATTATTCTCATGCAACTGGTGGCTTTCAGCTTTGTAATGCAGTTAAGGCAAAATGAGGATGTCAAAACATCAAAGGAACATAATTAAGGGGCATGTTTTATGTTTCATCTTACTGTGGTCATCTATCCAAGCAAAATTTTAAGATTAAAGTGGCCAAAAGTACTATTTGCATAAAGCTATTTAAGATGTTTTAAAAAGAATTTTGAGTATATCCTTATATCTTCAAACTGAGGATGACTATATTTTTATATATATGGAAAAAGTGAACTATGGTACAATTCTATCAAGGTCAGATTCTGAATCATTGACTTCTTGTGTGCATCAAGAAAATGATGGTTAATAACTTACTAATCAATATTTTTATTATCCGAGCTGCTTTGATTTCAAATTATATCAAACACAGAAAAAGAGAAATGGCAAGGGGAAAATTCAGGTTAACAATGGAGCACAGTTGCTGATGATGGTAAGGAATAATTGATGCTAGCTAGTGTGTTGAAGACAAAAATATTATTTTTTAACTGCTGAAAGTGAACCCTTGACATTATTGGAACTATGTTAATTTACAACAACTGAGGATCTGGCCCTCAAAGAGCAAGGCCTGGTCTACACCTAAGCTTAGTTTGACCTACATACATTGCTCAGGGCTGTGAAAAATCCCTGCTGTTGACACAGCTAAGTCAATGGAAGAATTTTTCCATCAGAATTACTACCACCTCTTGAGGAGATGGATTTGCTACAGTGACAGACAAACCCCTTCTGTTGCAGTAGTAAGTGTCACCATTACAGCACTTTAGCAATGTTGTTGCTGCAGTAACATTTGTAGTGTAGACATATCCCAAGCTACTTCTGTTATGGCATGGTTTTCTAAAGATCTTCAAACTTTGAAATATCTTGTTCCCTTCGGCAACTCACCATGGCTCCATACCACAGGCTGCAAACTTATATTCTTTTTATACTCTTCAAACATTTCACACATATTTACTGCAATACAGAATTGTCAGAGTAGCACCAGGAAACAGAAATATTTATGGCTCGTTGAAAAGCTTAAACTAACTCCGTAATGAGTCTGAAGAGTTCATTGGTAGAAAACGCTGAAATGGTTTTGTGGTTATTTGGTATTTCAAGAAAAAAAAGTTTCCAAAAGTAGTGCTAACGGGACCATTGTAAAACTCCAAATGCTCCAGGTGGGAGAGCTGAGCCAACAGACTGCTCAAAGCTAAATGAATGTTCTCAGTGAGATCATGGTTTTATTGATTCTGAGGTATGTGAGATGATAGGGCTGACTTCAGTTCTCTGTGTGTGTTTATTTATAGGCAGAAGCATCAGCCACCTTCCTGTGCCCTGCTTACACCCTACTTACACATGAGACTGTTCTCTGAGCTCTGTGTGTATGCAGAGGATATCTGAGCTGTGGAAAGAGAACTATTGTTGGTAGATGTGGGGGTGAGAAGGGAGGCTAGGAATCACTGAGGAAAAGAATGGTGGAGAGTTACCACAACAAGGCAGAGGAAAAGTGGGGGAATAAAGCAAATTGAGAGAGTTAAAAGTAATGGATGAATGAGAGGGAATTAGGGGAAATATCAGAGGCTAGTAATAAAATTAGGGAAAAGAAAAGGTGTCAGAGAAAGAAAGATAAGGCAAGGATTGAAGACTGGGAGGAAATAGAATAGGAGAAAATATGCAATGAGTTTAAAAAGTTGTTACATTCTCTCTCCCACTCATGCATCACTGTTGTCTCTTTAGATTGTGGTAAGCGGTGTTGTTGTAGCCATGGTGGTCCCAGGATATTAGAGAGACAAGGTGTGTGAGGTTATAGCTTTGACAGGACCAAGTTCTGTTGGTGAGAGACACAAGCTTTTGAGCCTTACAGGAGGAAGAAGAAGAGCTCTCTGTGGCTCAAAAGCTTGTCTCCCTCAGCAACAGAAGTTGGTCCAATTAAAGATATTACCTCAGTCACGTGTTTTTAGATTGTATGTAGTGTAAATAGACAACTGTCTGTTTTGGAGAACACACACATCTGTATAATGTTGTCCAAATTACATTATTTAGTCTTCATGAGATTCCAAAGGTGTCTGAGGCAGGACCAACCTTGCTACCCTTTAAAGGGGTACAGCTGGTGACCCCGTCCAGCCTCCTCACAGTGGTGCAGGAATGTATGGACACCTTCTACTCTTCTCCCTACCTCTTGTGTGGATTGTTGGGCCATGGAGGAGTATGAGTGGGGCTGATGGATCCACAGCTGTAAGAGCCCTTGTCTTCTGTGGAGGAGGTGCACAATGGAGGGGTCTCAACCAGAGCCAGAGAGAATGGAGAGGTTACTTGTTTTGTCCACTCTGGAAACATAAGCTTCTGTGTTTAGTTCATGATTGAGCCAATAAGCGTTACACTGTATTTTATTTTCCACATGGTCTTTATCTTTGGCTTCTAAATTTATACTTCTAGCCTGGTGTTTTAACATTCCTCAGTCACCACATCCTATGATTTTCTCAATTGGCTGAATTCTGTATTAATTTCCAGTCTACTGTTATTAGTCAACTGTTCCATCACTTATTGATTCCCTTTTTGGCTAGCATTCTTAATTCTGCTCAGTAAAATCTCACATACTTCTCTTAGGAATCTGTGTTCCTGCTTTATAATGATACAAGGTTTAATTATAGGTGTGGCTGGTAGCACTGCCTATTATAAAGGTTGCCCAATACTTCCCATTATCAGACCCTATTTTCAGTTGCTTAAACTTTGCTAAACTTTAACCATTCTGGCTAAAGTTTTCCAAGGTGGGTGTAGTTTTCCAGCTGTTTGGCGCAGCAAGCCTGGAAGAGAGGGAGTAGAAGCCGATCAGCAGAGCGCTCGGGGGAGGCGGCAGTGGTGGAGCGGAGGCGAGCTGGGGCGGCGGGGGCACATTTCTTGGGGCAGCGTGGCCGGTTGGGGTGGGAAGCGGTTCCCCTACCCACCCTGTTACTTCCTGTGCTCCCCTCCACTCTCACTCACCTCCACTCTGCCTGGTCCCCTGAAGGCGCTGCCTCTCCCTCGCCTGAGAGGGAGGGGGGAGAAGCGGAGCAGCGGTGTGTTCAGGGGAGCAGGAGGAGCGGAGGTGAGCTTGGGTGAGGGGTTGCGGGGGGGCCTCAGGAAGCAATGGGGGGGAAATGTGGCACGCCCCGGGTGGGGGGAGGAGGTGGGGCCAGGGATTTGGGGAACGGGTTGGGAAGGGGGGGAGTTGGGGCGGAGCCGGGGACACAAAAAAAAAGCGGGGGTGGCCAAATTTTTTTTTGCTTGGGGCAGCAAAAATCCTAGATCCGGCCCTGTTCCTTTACCAAACAACCTTGATACATTCCCAGAGCAGGCCCATTCTGTGAAAGTGACTGGGGTGCGGTGGAAAAAATAGTATGTGATCAGGTAATTAAAGACAGTATCATAATGAGTACACACAAGGGAGCCAAATTAAGGGTGCACAAGCAACCTTAATTCTGGAATTTCCTTATTTTTATGTGCTTGACTTTGCAATAATGTTCTTTTAAACATAAGTATTGTTGTGTGTATGTATAAGTAAATACAAGCTTATTTTTATACTATCATTTCTTGATCCCTAGGAGTTAACCGTGAACTCTGAATTTTTAGATCTAATATCCAGAACCAACAACGGAGTGGCAAGCTTGGGGTTTCAAAGAGCTAATCTACAGCAACTTGGAAATTCCACCTGCAGCATGACAAGTCACTTACACCTAGAACCAATACATGTTCTTTTCTATTTGTGATACTTATATGGCCCCAAACATTAGAGTAACTTAGCATTTCATAATCATTACTGTATTTATTCTCTGCAAGTTCCAGAGGGGGAAACTGAGGCACAAAGAGGCTAAGTGAGTTATTTAAGGTTTCTGAGTCTAAGACGGGCACTCTAAACACTGGAATTTCCTTCCTTTTAACTCTGTGTACATGACATATTTTTCAGTGCGCCCCCTAAATAATAGCATCTGTATGAAACTCTTTGCTCGAGAAACCAAAGCTTTAAACCCTGATACTGCAAAATAATATTAAAGAAGGTTATTACATTATTTCACCAGGCACCCTGGCTTGTGCAAATTCTGATTCTGCACTTATTCCTGTTGATTAGTGTTAGGATATCTCAAAGTTTGGTGCTTACTGACATACATGTAACTCTCGCCCCAGTTTGAATATTCTGTCTGAATCATCACATCTTGAATTATCTGATTTCAAAACTCTTGCAAAATAAACACTGCCTTTAATTTAATTCCAGTTGCACTTGACCTGACTCTCTCACATTATAAGGGTGTTTCTGTCAAATGTCAATTCTATTTATTAGATTGCTGCACTTCTCTCTGGTCAATATGAAGACTTCTCAAGCTATCTCCATAGCAACATAAATATTTATAGCAGGATGTCTAGGGTGCAATAAACATCTTCAGCAAATAGTACTTTTGGCTGAGGAATTCTATTTGAATAGCAAGTAGCAGAGCTCAGCAAATCATTTACAATCAGTAAAGAAGCCATCAATTTCACTTTTTTTTTCTGGTGCTTAAATGATCACAAGGTCATGATATTCATTACATTTATCATGATGATGATGTAGGATTATTTGCAATTTTCGTGAATATCCATTATACAGATAGCTTGAATTTTAATATTGAAACTTTTACCAGCACAGGTGAATGTTAAGGAAAGTCATGTCAATTAACTACTGGAAGGTATTGAGATACTACAGTGAGGTGAGTGATATAAGAACCTGTTTAGAATAGAACAGAATAGCTACAAAAGTCACACGATATTGTTTCCTGATTTGAAGACTTCTGTAACAAGCAAAAACAGCATATATTTCAAATTCTGAATTATACGTTTAAATTTGCAAAACTATATTTCAGTAACCAAACTTTTCATATGAAGGCTCACATACTCATGGCAAAGAAACATGAAAGGACTGACCAAAAAAACCAGCCACATCCAAATTTGTTTTGGAATTTGAAGGAAATTGTGTGGGAAGCCTTTTCTTTTGTTCTCTCAGTTATTATCATAGGTCATTCAAATTAATTCTATTGAGATACAGAAAGCTTGAACTTCATTTAGACTTCCCCATGGAAGGCTAATAATTCTTGAGAAGATGCTCAAAAAGCACAATTAGTATTTAGGTGCCAAATTCATTGGGGATGCCATTTATGTCTTTGAAAGTCACCCCTAGAAGTTTAGTTCCTCTATAAAACTATAGTACAATTAACTCCTAGCTCAGCCAATGTCCATAATTAATCTAATCCTTCTCCTATTGATGTCAAATGCAAAACTTCCATTGATTTTCAAAGGTGCCAGGATCCAGCTTGTTGTGTGTACCCTCTGTATAATCAGATACCTTTGCTTTAAAAATATTACTTTGGGACCTGTTGATAAATCGTGTAGTCAATTATTTCACCACTCTTGGTTCATTATAAAATTATATAAGAGAACAAATAATTTCAGTCAGGTTTATTGCTCTAAGTCAATAATAATATCAGTACAGGAAAACTGTTCTATACAATAAGTCTCTGGGAAGCCATCTTGTACCGCGATGTTTCATTCACCATAAGCAGAAGGTGTGCTTCCAAAGTTACACATTTAGCTTTTATTATTTATATGGTGATTTTACAGGTTACACATCACTAAGATCCAGCCCATCAGTTTGTCCCAGTTCCCAGACTTGTGGTTCTGTTCCTTCCTTATCTTTGTTTTGCATACTAACATTCTAGGTACTGGTCCGTGAAAGTATTTCCCTATCTTGTATTAAAACATAGAAGGAATGTATTTTGATTTCGACAAGTTTCCTATCTGCTTATGCCAAATGCTTACTACAGCAAATGCAAGGTGTTATGAGATACTTAGTATAAGTGAACAGGATTATGTTAAAGGGCAATTTAGGCTACATCACTGTTATAATATTTGTGCTTAATGTTATTGGTACTTAGTGCATACATACATTTTATATATACACACAAACACACGCTAGCCAGAATATATATAGTCACTAGGCCACTGCTTGACACTGTAGCCCAGTGGGCTAGGTTACCTCTATTATATTCTCTGCTCTGCATTACATTTTGCTTTATTATATTCAACAGTGATGCAAGCAACTTGCAGGCTTCTATCCTGTAAGACTTGGCTTCAGCAGTTAACATGAGGCTTGAGGCCTATGAACTTTGGCATAGATAAACATAGGTAACCCATACGTTTTGGGGAGCTGGAAGCAGGTTGTGAGGGGGAATTTTGTCTGTAAATACATCAGTGAACCATAGAAACATGAACTAACACCAGCCTCTGAAATGTTTTGGACGGAACATCCAACCTCAAGAGTGCCATGGAAACAAATTGACGTGTATGATAATGGTGTGAAATCATATATATTAACCTATAGAAAAAGGACACCTTAACATTGATAAGGGGAGGAAATACAAAGAAGGAAGAGGGGAGAAACCCCTACTGAATATGCATTAGAAATGGTAACATCAGCATAACATATTATAAAAGTGGCAACCCAGAGCAGTAGGAGAAGGAGAGAGATGTAGCCCTGGGAGGGGCCAGAATGGGGGCCACTAGTGAAGGTGAGGAAGGTGATGGTGATGAGGCTAACATTTCAGGTTGTTCTGCCAGGGATGGTGTGAGTATGGATGTTCAGATGTACTTTCTGTATTATCTCTGTCTACTTTGCTGAGTTAGAGTGTGTGTGACTTTCCTAAATGTATCAATATAGTATTTATTTGTAAATATAAAAGAGTTCCTATAGTGTGAGCGTTGCACCTGTGCACATCAGGGTTTCTAACTACACAGTAATTTTAATACTTGATCTTGGGACAAGAACCTGCCTACCCTTAAAGTGATAACTGGGGATTTTTATTCATAATCTATAGATCAGGCTACAACACCTTGATGATTGTCATAGTCAAGGTGACACCTTTTCCAAATTAATATATGAAGCAGTGGTGAGGGCATTTCTTATGTTTTTTAAGTGTTTTAACAAACTGTATAAGCAGCAATAAAGCAATGAAAATATTGGCTTCTGATGCAACAAAATGAAAACAAAATTACTCATGTGACACCCACAACATAGGACAGTATACATGACTTATTTCACAAACTTACAATTAAAGATGAATGGTGCCAAAATGTCATTTATAACTATACAAAATAAGGCATTAAGAACTTAAATCTATTAAAGGAATGCATTTTTGAAAAACAAAAACAAGTAAACAAAGGAATTAAATATTTAATTAAGCAAGTTGTTACATTTCCATTTAAAACTTTTAATAAGAATTGATCCCTTTTAAATGGTTTGCCCACTTTGCTGTATTAATTTAATTGATTAAGGCTGTTTCCATTTTTTCATGTTACTTTTATCTTAAGACTAGTATTGTCTAGAAGTAAGAAAAAGCCATGTTTTATAGATTAGTTAGTGGTTACAGTAAAAGGCAGAGTTGGCATTTTTTTTGCATGGTAACCATATCTTCAAGAAAGTTAAGAGTATCTTCAGCTGTTGCATTCATGAAGGCTTAAATTATTAATTTGCTGGAATTATTTAAAGTGAAGTTTTTACCTTAATCATTTTGATTATTTGTTTTTTCCAGTTGCTCTGTCTCTTTCTGTGATAGTGGTGAAGTGAGGAGAAAGCAATGTAAGAATGGAGGGAGATATAAGCCAAGAAAGATTAATTTAGCTCTGTGAGGGCAGTTTAAAGTACAGGTGGCAGCAGCGAGTTCAGAGACCTTTGCCAGGTGAGTAATACAAGAGGAAAACAAAAGGTTAGGAAGGACAGTGCTAACATCCCTCGTATGGCTGATCTGTGCAACACTGCAGTGATCAGTCACGCCTTCTGCCTTCTGCCGTGCCCGGACGCCATGGTGAGGAACATCTCAGAGAGTGCCACGTGGGATGGCATCAAGAAGGGAATTGCCAGGACCCCATCCAACCAAGATGTCGCCACCTACCTGAGCGGCTTGCTGGAAGGCGAATTTGGAAGAGACGGGGGAGACTTTGCTTCACTTTGGACTCGTGCCTGCAACACTATGCAATGACTGGAGAAGTGTATCAGCTGCCGCTGGATGTGGTGCGCGGAACACCAGGAGCTGGGAGTCTTGGTGCCACAGGTGAAGAACAGAGACCGCACACTCCAAAAGCTAGAACCATGCTGGAGAGGACCCTGAAGGATGCCATCCTCTGCCAGTATGTGGAAAACCTGAAGCGGAAGCCAGACCAAGGCAAGGCGTTCAAGGTGACATGCAAGTGGGTCTCCAGCAACCACTTCCTCCCCAGGGGCAGCTTCACCAACGAGGGCCAGAACCAGTTAATCATGGTGAATGTCACAGTGCCCTTCGAGAACAGGACCCCAGCCTTCCGCGACGCCCAAGCTCGAAAGGTGGAGAAATACTCTCCTCTGGCCAACACCCTGAGAGCTAAGGGTTACCAGGTTCAGACAGACGCACTGATCATTGGAGCCCTGGGCACATGGGACCCCAGTAATGAGTGAGTGTTGAGAGAATGTGGAATTGGTCAGTGCTATGCTCGACTGATGCGGCAACTCATGGTGTCGGACGTCGTCAGGTGGTCGTGGGACGTCTACATAGAACACATCGCCGGACATTGGCAATACCAGGAGGGATGAGCTGGAGCGCCAATGAGAAGCACAGAGAGGAAAGGAACTGAAATACTTTCCTCATGGATTGTCTTTTCCAAATGGACAATCTACCCTAAATGCTCAAGTACTGCGGGACAATCTACACTCATTCCTATATTTGCTTTCTACAACCAACTCTCTGTATAACTTTTCATGAGTGATGTACCCGAATATTTGGATTCTAATATCTAAACTGTATTGTTAAATTTATTCACCTTAATTTGGGTTATTGCTGATTATGCACTATATGTATAATCAGCAATATATATTATGGCTTTTTAAAACACACTTTGTATTGTGGATAATCTAAGCACTCTACACAGATGTACAGACACTCTTTTCTTAACCTGTGTACTATATCTATATCTGTATATTAACATTAGCTTTACTAAAATTTTTGGCTTGAGAAGGGGAATGGAATTCAATGAGTTAGAGCTCGGAGTTGGAAACCAGGACCTCTGATTTTTCTTCCATCTCTGGAGGAGAGTGGAGATTGCTACCTGTCCCCACAAAACCTGAATTTGTTCCCCAATTACCTATTGCTTTTGTCTCCATTTTAGATTGATTACAGGAGTGTTCTTTCTTGTCACAGTTAACTGTTTTGGAGAAAATTCATACACATTTTTAAGATTCATAGCCTGTCTTTGCTTGCCTAATTTTTCTCCCTCTTGCTGGCTGCATCTTGCCTGACAGTCTCCTAGTCTTCCCTTAATTTCTTTTAAAGCATAGGTAAGAGGGATATTGCAGTTTTTCAGACCTTCCACTTGCTGGTTTATTTCCCTATTTTGATCTTGTTCTAGTTTTAAGTTCTTTGTCAGCTCTTTTACTTTATTGTTTAGTGCTAACTAAGTGAAGCAAAGCATTGCAATACTATTTTACTCCTTATCTTTCCTTCTTTTTTCTTTTTATTTCCCCCCCGCCCCTCCATTTCCAGTTTAAACAAGTTACATACATGACCCCAAAGAGTCACAATTTGCAATATTGAGCCTGAATGATGAACCAACCTGACTATTTACAAATTGTACAGCAAAGGATTCTAACATCTCTTCTCTCTCACTTTCATTTGCCATATCTGTAAGTTTATTATATGGAGCTTTTTGACAGAGAATTCTTTTCCTCTCTTTTTATTCTGTGTCGGCATTTAGCTCAGAAAAGTGCTTTAATCTTTATATATACTTTAAATGTGGCTTTTCACCTAGGAATTTTTTTAAGTCTGGGTGTTTAGTCTGAAGTGCTTTATATACATGCACTATCTATAAAACCAGTTATTTATAAAAGTCTCCCTACCTTACCAGGCCTGGTCTGCCCAGCTGAACGAGTGTACTTGAGATTAGAAAACACCATCATACCTCCACTTACTGACCATTATCTCCCTCCAAGCCGTGAGGTTACAATTCCACACAGCTTGGTTGGACTGACATTTTGGCTAGATAATTCCTGACTGGCTCGTCAATTAGTATAAATTGTATAGTCAGTTGCCTGACCACACTATGGTTCATTTGAAATATATTCAAGAGACAAAATAACCTATGTCAGTCAGGTTTATTGCTCTAACACAATAATAATATAATAGAGGAAAAGGGTTCTAGATGATACCAGTCTCCGGGAAGCCAATTCATGCAGCGATGTTCCAATCACCAGATGCAAAAATAGGGTGACCAGATGTCCCAGTGTTATAGGGACAGTCCTGATATTTGGGCTTTTTCTTATATAGGTGCCTATTGCCCCCCCACCCTCATCCCAATTTTTCATGCTTGCTGTCTGGTCACCCTACGCAAAAGGAGTTCTCCCAAAGTTACACATTTTAGCTGGTATTATTTATACGATGATTTTACAAGTTACATGTCACTAAGATCCAACCCATCAGTTTGTCTCAGTTCTGTAACTTCTGTTCTGTTCCTCCCTTAACTTTATTTTGGATACTAGCATTCCAGGTACTGGTCCATGAAGGTACTTCCCTGGCTTGTACTAAGACATAGAAGGAATGTATCTACTTATGTCGAATGCTTGCTTCAGCAAATGCAAGGTGTTATGAGATACTTAGTATAAGTGAACAGGATTATGTTACAGGCTAATTTAGGTTATATCATAATATTTGTGGTTAATATTATTGGTTCTCTCTATATTTATATATATACATTCTATATATTTCTCTCTCTATATATGTTCTCTCTCTCTCTCTGATCTCTCTCGCTCTCTCTATATATGATCTCTTTCTCTCTCTCTATAGTGTGTATATATATATATATATCTCCATATCTCCATATATGTGTATATCAGATCTCTCTTTCTATATATATATGATCTCTCTCTTTATACCTATATATGTGATCTCTCTCTCTCTCTCTCGGATCTCTCTCTCTCTAGGATCTCTCTCTTTTGCTCTTTCTCTGTCTATATATATGATCTCTCTCTATATATATATATGTTATCGCTCTCTCTCTCTCATATATATATATATATATAGGCTTTAAATTACCCATTAAACCTCCACATTCTAATTTAAGTGGATGTTAAAGGCACCATCATCTTAATGTGTCCTAGCAGGTCCATCTCTTCTCCAGAAAGCATCCAACTGTCCTGAATCACATCTCTACTGAATAGGTTTCAGAGTAATAGCCGTGTTAGTCTGTATTCGCAAAAAGAAAAGGAGTACTTGTGGCACCTTAGAGACTAACCAATTTATTTGAGCATAAGCTTTCATAAGCTACAGCATCTGATGAAGTGAGCTGTAGCTCACGAAAGCTTATGCTCAAATAAATTGGTTAGTCTCTAAGGTGCCACAAGTACTCCTTTTCTTATCTCTACTGAATAGTTAGATCTGAGCACCCATTTCTCACCAGATTTGGCAGACCTTACCATTTTCTTCGGCCATTTTTATAAACTCTTTGTCTACTTCCAAGAGGTCAGACCTGATAAGTTAACCAGAGCTCCCTCTGTCATCACTTAAGTTTCTGACTCCAGGCCAGCTGCATTAAGATGAACCAACTGGGGAATGAATTTGGGACCCTCATTCTTAGGACGCTGCCTTTTCATATGATCAAGAGAAGCATATAAGTAACAATTTCTGAGCCCATTTCTTGTGCTGGGGGTCCGATAATTAGGGACACTAGGACGAGACGGGTACTCAGGTGGTGTGGGCTTCACTGCCCCACCCCTTTCCTTATTCACAGGGAAGAACAGGGGACCCACTTCTATGGCAGGTTTTCACCCTATTCTCTGGTACTTGTGTTCTCTGTATAGCCTTGCTTGAATGTACAAGTCAACTGTTTCTGCAGCTGCTTCTACAGATACAGGCATTTTCTCTCATAAGGTTGTTCTCTCTTCTTCTGTGCAAATCTCAAAGCACTACTCTTAAGCAATTAAATCCACCAAATTGTCATTGGTGCCTGCCGCTTTACTTTTAATCTACCCCATTTTATGCACAGTATCCCCCATGACCTAACATATCAAGGTTTTTAAGGTTCTTGAATTTGAGGTGATATGCCTCTGGTATAATTTGAAATCTTTTTACCACAGAAATGTTTTTAAAAACCTCATATTTCATGGCTTCATTTATATCCCTATCATTAAATACTTGTAATGCTTTACTGGTCAGCTTGGAGAGCAAAACAGCCATTCTCTGACTCGCAGGGATGTTCTGTATACCGCAGATCCTTTTCAAGGTGGTCAAATACCCGTCAGTGCAATCAGTTTCCCTGTAATTAGGACACAATTTGTCCCAGCCATGTGATTCTTGGAGAGGATTGCTTGCTGCTTGAGGGTTTTGTATCCACATCTCCAGCATCTTGCATTCATGCTCCCTGGCCATATGCTTTCACTCTTCCAGCTCTAAGGCTCTCTAGTGGGCTGCTATTTCTGCTGCCTCTTTCTCCTTCTCAGCCTCCATGGCTGCTCTCTCTCTCTGCTTCTTGCTCTTTGGCTTTGTCTGCAGCTTCCTACCCACAGGGCTTTTGCTACTTTTCTGCTTTAGTTAGTTCCATCGTGCTGAGCTCCAACTTCATGGATGTTTTGCTGAGGGCTGTATCAGGTGGTTTTTCACAGGTTCACCCCATTTGCCCTCAGGCCCTTTTGTTGAATTAGTCTGATCTTTTGGCCATTTATCCTACTTGCTCATTTTATACTGTCTTTTATTCTGTTTTCCTTACCTGAAATAAACAATCAGAAAATAACAAACTATAGCAATTTCTTTCCCTGTTCCCACCTTCTCACTTGTGATTATAAAGTAGTATACAAATGCTCGGAGAGAGAACATTTATTAACCATCAAATTGGGTGTATTATCCAGCCAGCTATGGCACTGTGATGGTTCTCAGTGTATCCAGGACTGTGAGTCACCTTGTCACCAACATGAAAGAGTCTTGCTAATGCTTAGCTGGGTGTGAGCTATCTAACGCCACCAGCCTGTTAGCCACTCACACATTCTTCTCTGGGGTCTGACAGCCCTTACTTTAACTTGCAGGTTAACAATATGAGCACCCAACTCCCCAGTTCCCTTTGGAACATTCATCCAGCCCCTTGACACTGGCTACTCACAGAAATACCAGTTCAGCTGTGCCCAAAAAATCAATGTGAATTCCAGCTTGCAAGATTCAGCTCAGGAGCAGCGCTTTGCTTAACACCACAGAACTGAAATATCATTAAAGTGAAACCAAGAATGAGTTTATTATCAAGTATTCAAGATTCAAATGATAGTGAGGAAGAATACTGGAAACAAATGGTTACCTATCAAACAAAATTATAACATGCTTTCCAGAGATAAAATTTAGCTATCGGGTTAACCTCCTGGCTAAAGAAGTGCATATCACATATAGTATTCTGCAGTGTTTTCAACCAAAGGTTGGTTGAGATCCCATTTCTGTTAATATAAACATGCTGCCCGTTTACTTCCTAGGTGCAGGATGAAGTGGAATCTACTTTGCCTCCTACATATACCTCCAAATTTCATTATCTGTACTCAGAGCCAGGATAACCACCTCTTTAACCATTTCTCTGTAATTCAGAATGGCACCCAGGGCTTGTTTTTCCTGTGTGCTACTTCCCATATGAAAGTGGGCAACTATTGTATTAGCTTACAATGCTTAATTAACATCCTGACAGGGAGAGGTACATTTCTTACTTCCTGTCTAGATGAAAACCTGTTTTCATTCAGACTTTAAAACTGTATTTTCAATATATATAAATAACTCCTTAAATAGCATCTGTACATACATTTCACAAAGATATTCATGACCAGTGTGAACCCAGCTTTCGTTTCAGAGCTCACATGGCCTTTTTTGATTAATCAAACTGTACATTCCAGAAATAGGATATTCTTGCCAATTGGAACTAAGGGGTTCTTGGGTCACACCGTAATTCTGTAAACCTTCTCCCGCTGAAGTCCCTGTGCCAGTAGTGATTTCTTCTTGTCACCTCATTATGGTCATGATGACAACTGGGACTGGATGCAACGGCACTTCCACAGGCCATAAATGGTCTCTACTGAATCATGATACGTGGTATTTTGAAAGTCCAGAATGAGGCAATCAGTCAGGTCTTGTTATCATGCATAAATTTTACCTTTGCATAATAGTATAACATTATATTAACAATGTGCAGGCTTGGTCCTAGTCCTACATGCCTGTCTGTTGTATAAAACCAGGTATAACTTTAACGTTGAAAAAAATATGACAGATAAAATAACAGACTTTTGCAACAACAAAACTAAACTAAACAAAAAACAAAGACTTCCAGTTCTATGGTACTCTTTTGAAAACTGTCATTTCTCTGTAATTCAGAATGGCATTGCCATCAACTATGCAGTTGCCACTTGCCCTCCAGCATGATTTGATATTCTAATGAAACTTGGTAAAAGGATGCAATATCCTAGTTGTAGTAGCTATGCCCAGTGGATGGATACTTAAAATTGGTAATAAACAGAGTTTCTCTTCACTTGGATGATGATATTTAGCAGTGAGTCTTATTATTAGAATTCAAAATGACCTAGATAAATTGGAGAATTGGTCTAAATCGGAGATGGGCAAACTACGGCCCACAGGCTGGAGCTCCTGACCGGGGAAGCTAGTCTTCCCCTGGTGTCCACCCTCTCCTGCAGCCTCAGCTCACTGTGCCATCAGAGCTCTGGCCTGCCGCTCCTGCCGGGAAGGGCAGTGGGGCTGCGAGCTCCTGCTGCTCGCAGGACATGCTGCTCGCAGGGCATGGTAAGGAGGCGGGGGGGAGGGGGGGATAGATAAAGGGCAGGGAGTCCCGGTGGGCAGTCAGGGGACCGGGAGCAGGGGCAGTTGGATGGAGCTGAGGGTCTGGGGGGGGCGGTCAGGGGACAAGGAGCAGGGGGGTTGGATGGATTGGGCGTTCTGAGGGGGGCAGTCAGGGGGTGGGAAGTGGGAAGAGGCAGATAGGGGGAGGGGTCCAGGCTATTTGGGGAGGCACAGCCTCCCCTACCTGGCCTTCCATAAAGTTTCGCAGTCCCGATGTGGCCCTCAGGCCAAAAAGTTTGCCCACCCTGGACTAAATTCAACAAGATGAAATTTAATAAAGTCAAGTGCAAAGTACTTTGATTAAAAAATCAAATGCAAAACTACAAAAGGGGAATAACTGGCTAGGTGGAGTACTGCTGAAAAGGATTTGGGGATCATAGTGGAACACAAATTGAATATGAGTCAACGGTGTGATGCAATTGTCAAAAAATGCTAATATCATTCTTGGGTATATTAACAGGAGTGTTATATGTGAGACATGGGGCAGGGTAATTGTCCCACTCTACTCAGCACTGTTGAGGCCTCAGCTGGAGTACTGTGTCCAATTCTAGGTGCCACACTTTAGGAAAGATAGGGACAAGTTGGACAGAATCTAGAGGAGAGCAACAAAAATGAGGTTTAGAAAACTTGACCTCTGAGGGAAGGTTAAAAAAATGTGTTTAGTCCAGAGAAAATAAGAATGTGGGGGGACCTGATAAGTCTTCAAATATGTTAAGGGCTGTTAAAAAGAGGTCTGTGATCAATTATTCTCCAGATCCACAGAAGGTAGGAGAAGAAGTAATGAGCTTAATCTACAGCAAGGGAGATTTAGGTTAGATATTAGGAAAAAGTGTATAACAATAAGTATAGTTAAGCACTGGAATAGGCTTCCAAGGAAGCTTGTGGAATCATTGTAATTGGAGGTTCTTCAGAACAGGTTGTACAAACACCTATTAGGGATAGTCTAATTAGTCCTGCATCGGCACAGGGGGCTGGACTTGGTGACCTCTGAAGGTCCCTTCCAGCTTACATTTCTATGATTCTATATCTAGATTACATTGCTCTAGTGGAGTTGGGAGAAAATTTTGCTGAAAAGTTTTCCGTGCAATAAATAAATATTTTCCAAACAGCTCTTGTTATTGACTGTGTGAGTTGCACCGGAGATAAAATGAGAAAGTCCTAGGGAGGCAAGTGAGAAGATGAGTTGATGGTTTGCATCTGAGACTTTGTCAGCATGTTGAAGTCTCCCAGAAAATACAGCAGGTGCTCTCCACGGAGAGACACAAAGGTTTATGTATGTCCCTAAGTTAGAAATGTAAAAGACCTATGTAGCCATCTAATCTAAGTCCCCACCATAGGGGACAGGTATCAAAGGCTGATCCTCCCCAAATGGCCCTACATGGCCCTGCCCATGCTCCACCTCCAAACCCCCTCCTGCTTCCCGCCACACTGTGCTGCGGCTCTTTCTTCCCCGGTCCCAGGCTGGGACTGGGGCTAGTGGGGGCCAGCCTGCAGCCAGGGACTCTGGGCATCTGGAGCCGGTGCTTATGCTGCCCGCCCACCTGATGCTCAGCGGCTGACAGCACTGGGTCCGTGCTGCCCACCTGATGCTCTCGGGCTGGGCAGGGTGCCAGGCTGCTCACCCAACACAACACGGGGCTGGAGATGGTAGGGCGGCCCAAGGCAGGAGGGGATGGGAGGTGGGGGTTCTCTGAGCTCCGGAGAGAGAAGAGAGGCTGGAGGCTTGGCAGGGCTGGGCTGGGGGTTATGTTCCCCAAGCCCATGGTTCATCCGCCACCCATGTTCCCCACCAATATGTTTCTAAATTATGGGCTGCACTCCTAATGCTATCATGCAGGTGGGCAAGGAAGAGAAGAGTGAATAAGGAGCTCTACTGCTTAGGGGACACTCATAATTCCCCCTTATGCTCCCAATAGAGTACACAACTACCTTGAGGTGTTAGGAATACATATCAACTCTGGAAATCCAAAATGTGAGTATAGGGTTCACTGTGCAGTATAGGGTTCACTCTGTCTTACTGTTTTCTGCACTTTTCATTGGTCAGATTAAGAAAATCAATTATTTAACAGTACATCCGCTTTGCAAAATAATAATGGTCCCTCTTACCTTTAGCTTATAAAGCTTTAGATAGTAAATGTACATTATTTTATTAGTTACGTTTTTAGAGAGAGAGAGAAAATATGCATTAAAACTGCCACCTTCCAAGTGTTCAAGTTAATTATTTAGGCACAAAAAAGCTTTGACTTAATGTCATCTCTCAGGGCTGGTCTAGGTTTAGCTGGGCCTGCCTCAATACAGGGGCTGGACTTGTTGACTTCTCAAGGTCCTTCCAACCCAACATTTCTATGATTGTGTTCATATATGTATTTTTTTTTGAAGGGGAAATGCCATCATTTCTCTGTGAAAACTTTATATTTTCTCAAATGTGAAAGTAATTAACATGTATAATTCATGTATGAAAAACATGTTTGCCATATAAAGGGTGCCAATCCCCTCCCCTCCTTTCACTTTAGAAGAACAAGCAATAGAGAACTTAATTTTGGTTGGACTTTTTGTTATACTTGCACGTCCACTCATGAAGTTGATTTAGTTTGGTGAGCGCAATAATGGAGTAGCTTCAAGCAAATCTCAAGAGAAATCTAGCAATTCCAGTATTGCTGAAAGATCAGGGTAATGAGCTGGGAGCAACTATTTACTTAAAGAATGCAATGATATTATGAATCTAGAGACAAGTACTGTATATCCATATTGAGTACTAAGCAGCAGATTGATTGCTCCCTTCAGGTTGCTTTTTTTTAAAAAGAGCAATTATATGAAAAGGGAAATGCCAGGAGATTTATATCATGCATTTGAATCTCCAGATAAAGGAAGATATATAGCATACCAAGACCCTATAACCGTATGTAACAGACCATGCAGGATCAAATGAAAGCCCATGGGGGAAGAGGACAGATAGGATTTGGTGAACTATTGAGGTTAGCACTATTCAGTAGGACCTCATGCATACTGTCATTCATATCACCTGTTTAATTTAACTATTATACCTTAAGAGTAGAGCTGGGCAAAAATGTTTAGACAAAACATTTTTTCCCATCGAAAATGCCATTTCTTCTAAACCAAAATGTTTTGTGTTTGGACGAAAGTTTCATCAGGAAGGTTTCTCAGGTCCAGGATGGAATATTTGGGTGGGGGAGGGCGAGAGAAGAGGGGTACGGCAGGAAAGGTCTGTTTTCCTTAAAAACTCCTCCCTTCTGTTTACAGATCCATCCTTATTTCTTTCTATAGGTTTCAGGGATTAAATTGTTTTTGGCATTAAATTTGCCCTAGCTGTTTGCATCCTCTCTTGTTGTAGGGGTAAATACTTTTGTCACGTGACCGCCTATTATTGCCATCACAATTCCCATCTTTTTCTCTTTCAGCACCTCCTTAGTTGCACAGATTTTTTCAAACAACTGGAGGAATGCTTTCATAGCCTTCCTCTCCGTATGTTTAGAGTAACACTTGGGTTCTGTCTGCTTCCAGCCTCTGTTACAAACTCATTGTGCATCCCTTTCACCTCATGCACTATTTCTCCTTCTCCTATTTCTTGCTTGCTCCATCTGTCTCTCTCCTTCTCTTCCACATCCATTTTGAGTTGATGGTCTGCAAATAGCAACTGCTCTCTCTCCAACTCCGTCACCTCCCTCTTCTCCAATTCCTCTGTCCAGTCAGAGTATTTTCAGAATCTGGTCTGCTGGTACCTCGTCACCATGAGGGAGTCCGGGGAGTCTCCCTGCCCTACCTGTGTAACATTCCCTCCATAGGAATGTTATGATGCTTGTTGCTCATGGTTATGCTGCTTGTTACAATGTTTGTTGTTGATGGTTATGATGCTTGTTGCTCATGGTTATCCAGCGTTATTTCCCTCTCTTAATCACAAATAGCAGTTCATGTGTTTTTGTTTATTTTTTGTTTTGGTTTGGTTTTTTGCATGTAACAATGTATATTTGGCTGAGATGGGTTTTGGTTTTCTGCAGATGTATCCCATGCAACCACCAAAGTGTCATGATCCCAGGGTTCTGGCTCATAGACTTTAAGGGCAGAAGAAATCATCATGATCATCTAGTCTGAGCTCCTGCACATTGCAGGCAACAAAACCTCACTGACTCACTCCTATAGTAGACCCAAAGCCTCTGGCTGAATTACTGAGGTCTTCAGATCTTGATTTAAAGACTTCAAATTATAGCAAATTCACCATTTACTCTAATTCAAACTAGCAAAGGGCCTGTGCTACATGCTGCAGAGGAAGGTGGGAAAAAATCTCCATGGCCTCTGGCAACCTGACCTGGGAAATATTCCTTCCCAATGCTAAACACGGCTATCAGTTATAACCTGAATATGTGGGCGAGAACTATCATCCAGGCACCTTGGAAAGAATTCTTTGTAGTAATTCAGAAACGTCCCAATCTAGTGTCCCATCTCTGGCTGTTGCCATTCCATGGCTACTCCTCGCAACCAAAATGGCATCAGATGTTTTATCACTGTTCCAGGTCCAATTACAGGTTTTACTTTCTTTACAACCCCATATATCAAATAACAGTAACTAAACACATTACACATGCTCCATGGTGTCTTTCTCATTTTTTTTCACAAAAAGGTCTAATTTTCATTCAAAAGCACAATAAAAAGAAATTTCAAAATCTCAATATTTTTTGCAAAATGAAATTTAATTTTTGTTTTCTGGCCTTAATTGTTTTAGCAAATCATAGGATACTCCATATGTACTCCATACTCCATGTCAGACATAAAAAAAAAGAAAAAGAAAAAAAGAAAAAAGTTTCCCGTGATTTGAAAACACAAGAAGTACAGAACCATTTACTTTATATTAATATACCAAGATCCTCTCCCTTCCCATCATCATGATAATTGGCAGGAGTCTGAGTTGAAACTGACTTGACTTTAGTCTTGTTTTTATGGGAATAGTCTGGCCATATTCCAAAATTGCCCTTTATCGTGGCTTTTTGAAGGAGCCATCAGCTAATGTCCCTGGCAGGCTGTGAGACCAGAGTGGAGCACAGACAAGCCCACTGGTGTTCCTCACCCTCCTCAGGTGCCATTTGGAGTCAGGGTGGGACACAAAGGCATGGAAGTGGCTGGTATGAAGCACGAGTGTGTACAGATGTTTCCTGGGCATGGTTCCGAGGTGGACTGACTGGATGGTGCTCAGGCAACAGACTGAGTGTCGGAGGCAGCTGGGGAGGCTCGTGGGGCAGGGGCCTGATGACAAGGTTCAGAGATCCAGGGATGAGAGGTGGATGGGGAGCTCCCTCCCTTAGAACCAGATCAAGGAAAGCAAAAGAAGCAAGAGGCAAAGGCTGCCTTCACCTCCTGAAGCACCTGATGGGGGACATGCATCATGGACAGCCCCATGCTCTGGCTAAATGGTACAGGGTCCACTTAGTCCCTCTCATTGGAGTCCAGGAGGTCTTGGACTTTGGTCACACCAGCTAGACCCAACCTCTGGTGCACCAAGGGGGACTCTGCCACCTGCACATATAGATGGGGGTTGTGTAGCAGGGGATCTGCAAGGAAATCCTCCCCTTCTGCAACCACTATGGATGTGGTCCCCAAAACCAGCTTTCAGGTCCTGATGAGGTCTGTGCAAGGGACTGGCAGTTCAGAGTGGTCTCGGGGAAACCTTACAGGTGGAGATAAAAGAGCTGCCGGTCATATTGGAGCCCTCAGATATGATGGAGTAAAGTATGTGCCAGCACACATCATGCCAGACTACTTGCACTGGAAAGTGTGCAGTGAATGAAGGAGAAGACTGCAGGAAGGGAAAGGATGGTTTCATGAATAAGAAAGTTGATTGCTGCTCTGGAGAACTGGATTCTATCCATGTCTCTGCCACAGAGTTCCTGTGATGCTGGGCAAGTGACTTAAACCCAGCTTTTCACAGGTGGTCACTATTTGGGTTTTCTTTATTTTCTGGGTGCCGGTCTTGAAACTCTGGGGCCTGATTTGCAGAAGTGTTGAGCGCTCAAAGCTACAACTGAAGTCAATGAAATCTGTGCTTTGAACTCATAAAATGCTATATGATGCTAAGTAATCAGAAAAATCAGGTCTTATATGTCTCAGATTGGAGACCCAAAATTAGTAGATATTTTTGACCTTAATCTTTCTGTGTCTCATTTTTCCCTTCTGTAAAATGGGGATGTTAATATCCTGCTCAGCTCACAAGGGAAGTGTTGTGAAAGTGAATATGTTATTATTTGTGAAGCAATGAGCTGCTATATTGATAAGAACCAAGAAAAGTCCATGAGGAAATTAATAAAATCATCTTCAGAGTAAGGTTTAAATAGTGTGCTCTATATAAGGACTTGGGGCACACACTGAACAATGAAAAGAAAACAAAATATTGATTAACTGCTCACTAAGTAAGCACTATCCAGCCTGTGCACTGAATGAGGCAGGAGTCTCATTGAAAAAAATAGTCTCTGCTCATGTATCACCATAGATACCTGCAAGAGGGTTGAATTAAGGTTGCACAAGCTCCCTTAATACTAGACTTTCCTAACTTTTGAGTGCTCAACTTTGCAACCTTAATAGTGTTCCTTTAACATAGGGTTTTTTTGTGTGTGAGTAATTATACTTATATTACAGTCGCGTTCACAGGCTCCAGTCAGAATTAAGACCCCATTGTTCTAGTTGCTATTCAAACACATTTGAAATATGATCCTGGCCCCCAAAAGCTTACAGTGGCACATGGAAAGGTCAGATGAGAGGAATACAACAAATACATACTTTTTTTTTTCTTCAGGATGTGTAGTTTTGGAGCTAGGCAGTGCTTAATTTGTAATGAAAGAGATACTGGGGCTCAAGCAGTTTTTTTACTTTCATAACTGATGCAGCAATCCAAGAGGTGCCAGGGCTATGGACTGCCAAAGCTAGAGGTGTCAGGGCTCAGCCCTGGAACACATTAAATGCTGAAGCTAGGTTTCCTGTGAATACCCAACAACCAACCAACTATCATTTCAGGACATGAACTTTGCCTTTGCCATGTGTCTTTGGTCTCACAGTTCAGAGGAATAATATGGCCAAACAATTGCACTAAATTACAGTGTTGTCTTCCCCTCTACACATGTATATGCATATGGGGAATGATAATTTGGTAGGCATAGTGATTTTGAATAAGATTTCCAGAACTTCTAACAGTTATAGTAAATGGGACAGTTAATTGCTAACTCTAGTAAAAGCCATTAAAATTAAAATCAGTAAAATATTATACTCTGTGGTTCTTGGGGGGAGGGAATCTATTTATCTATATTTTAATTTGTTTCCATTTAATTTCTTTTTTTCTTTCCCAACTGAAATATTTATTTTCTCTTGTTTAATCCTCATTTTACATTGCTTTCCCTTTCACTGCAGTTTCTGCATCTAATTAACATTTCACATCTCTTAATTTCTTTCCTGGATTTGAGTAATTTAGTCCTATTAGCACTTCAAAAATCAGAGTGAGAACTCTGAGCAGATTGTTTAATTGCATAAGTAGTTAATTTGCTAGTACAGAGAAACTCATACATAGTAAGTAGTCTTTAACCTTTTAAAATTTCTTCTAAAGATTATAGTATGAACACATTACAAATCTTTTTATACTAATTGTTCTTTGCACTCTTATGTGATGAAACGGAAGGAGTTAAAATAATTTATTTTTGTACTTACTTTCTTCAAAGGCTTGTATATGACGAATACAGCACGGTTCCCCTAAGGCTGTATCTCTTCATCTAATACACTCTGAAATCATAGCTATCTATCACAGTCTTAGCTGGACAAAGAGAGATCCTCTAGAAGGATGTTCATAGTCAATTCAGAAGCTTGGCAGTATCTGTTTTACACCTCCTGGGAAGAGCCCTGTCAAATGTCTAACCTAAATCTGTATAACAAATTACAGATTGTGCTTTCTCTTCTTTGATAGACTTTTACTTTTGTAGCCAACTGATTTTAATTTTACAAGGAGATTGTGATAAGGGCCTTGGCATGCAAATGTGAGGTGTCTATGCATCAGTCTTTCCGATGAATAATGTATGGGAACAGCTGCACAAGCAAAAAGACTGGGTGACTTTAAAGTCGTAAAAGGGCTTAGGACCCAATCCTGTCAATGAATCCACATAGTCACCTGTGTGGAGTCCTGCTGCTTATGGGATCATGACCTTTGCCCTTCTTTATATTCTAAGATGATGCAAATTGCTTAGCTCCACTCAGGCCCAAATGTTAAATGTGTTTAGGCATTGCTCTGCTCAGCATTTCTAGGTCTCATCGATTTATACAGAAAAATTCCATTTTCAAAAGTGACTAAGGCCCAGATCCTTAAAGGTTTTTTGGTGTTGCTCCATTCAGCATTGCAGCACACTATTCCTATGAGACCTGACACATAGTGGAATCCTCAGCACTGAGCTAGGCAGCCAGGCTCCCAAACCATACAGTAACTCCTCACTTAAAGTCGTCCTGGTTAACGTTGTTTTGTTGTTACGTTGCTGATCAATTTCGGAACATGCACATTTAAAGTTGTGCAATGCTCCCTTATAACGTCGTTTGGCAGCTGCCTGCTTTGTCCACTGCTTGCAGGAAGAGCAGCCCGTTGCAGCTAGGTGGTGGGGGCTTGGAACAAGGGTGTACTGGCAGCCCCCCATCAGCTCCCCACTCCCCTAAGTTCCCTGTGCAGCAGCCACCCAGCAGGCTATCAATTGCTTGCAATTCAGCTGTCCCTCCCACCACTGCCATGTGCTGCTCCTGCCCTCTGCGTTGGAGCTGCTCCCCGAGCCTCCTGCTTGCTGGGGGGGGGGAGAAGAGGGAGGGGGGCTAATGTCAAGGTGTTCCCCTCCCCCTTGCTCCTGTACCCCACTTACCCCATCTCCACAGATCAGGGGGACAAACAACAGGGATTAGGATGGAGGGAGCTTCCTGGAAGCAGCTGTGGTCTCAGCTTGCTGATTAACTTAACAAGGTAGTGTACTTAAGAGTGGGTCAGCATACTTAAAGGGGAAATGTGCATCTCATTCTCACACACAGGGTGTGTGTCTCTGTCTCTGTCTGCCATGCTGTCTCCCCTCCCACCATTCCTGCTGCCTTGTAGAGTGTGAGGCTACATTAACAACGAGTTAATCCCTTGAGGGATCAGCCAATTGCTAGTTCATCATTTAGCAGTAAGGCATTCCCTGGGAAATATCCCACCTTCTGACTTCACTACCTCAACCAAGCTTCACAATCATCATAGTTGTGTACAGTATTAAATTGTTTGTTTAAAACTTATACTCTCTCTCTCTCTCTGTGTGTGTATATATAATATAGTCTTTTGTCTGGCAAAAAAAAAATCCTGGAACCTAACCCCCCCATTTACATTAATTCTTATGGGGAAATTGGATTTGCTTAACATCGTTTCGCTTAAAGTCACATTTTTCAGGAACATAACTACAACATTAAGTGAGGAGTTACTGTACATGGAGAGAGCGGGGACTTGTCCAAAGTAGACAGGGGTGAAATGCTGGGGAGAATGGTGGGGAGAGGAGAAGGGCTTAGGTTCCTAAGTGGTTGCCCTGGTGTGCCTAGCTTACTGAAAGGAGATAGGTGCATCCCTTCTTTGGGATCCTCAGCCACAAACCCTCTCCTGGAGTTAGGTAGCTCGAGCCCTAGAAGCTGAAACCATGTATCTCTGTTTTCTGTTTATGCTCAATACCCCTCTCATACTTGCCCTATGTTGCCCTGTGCTCCTGGTTGTCTTTTGTGTAGGTACTGCACTGCCCTCTGCCCCCAACCCCATTTATTGGTGGTATCCATGACTGGTCCTCCTGCTTCAGAGTCTAACAGGTAATATGTTGCAAAAAATGCAAAATTGGCAATAAACTCTTGGAATGTACTGGAGACAACTTTTAGTTTCTGACAGTGGAGGAAGTAACCAGAGGGATGGCCAATCAGATTTGATTCTGACCAAAAGGGAGGAACTGGGAGTGAATCTAAAGGTGGAAGGCTATTTGGGTGAGAGTGACCATGAACGGATAGATTTCATGATTCTAAGCAAAGGAAGGGGTGAGAGCAACAGAAGAAGGACAAAAAAAAGAACACCTGGTAGTAAGGTCCCATGGGCAGAAAACCTAAGGGAGAAAGGAGTTCAGGAGAGTTGGGAGTTTCTCAAGGAAACAATATTAAAGTCTCAGTTGCAAAATATCCCAGTGTGAATGAAAGATAGGAAGAATAGTAAAAGATTAATATCAATCCATCAGAAGCTATGAAATCACGTGAAAATCAAAAAGGAATCCTAAAGAAATGGAAACATCGACTAATTGCTAAGACGTGCAAAAGAATAGCACAAGCATGCATGGATACAAATCAGAAAGGCTAAGGCACTAAATGAAGTACAAGTAGCAAGGGACATGAAAGATGAGATTCTTTAAATATATTAGCAGCAAGAGATAGATTAAAGAAAGTATTGATCTTGTGCTTAGTGGGGAAGAAGAGCTAATACATCAGGAAGACTGAAGTGTTTCGGGCCTATTTTGGTTAATGGTGACCATATACTCAGCACAATTAATATTGATAACCATGGGAAGGAACACAAGCCAAAATAGGGAAAGGATAGATAAAATAATTCTTAGATAAACTAGATGCATTCAAGTCAGCAGGGCCTAATGAAAATTATTCTAAGGCACTTCAAAGATTATCTGAAGCAATGTCTGAACAGTTAGCAATTATCTTTGAGAATCCATGGAGGCTGGGTGAGATCCCAGAGGACTGGAGAAGGGCAAATATAATACCTATCTTTAAAAAGGGGAGCAAAGAGGACACAGTGAATTATAGACCAGAAAGTCTAACTTTGGTACCTGGAAATATACTGGAACAAATTATTAAACAATCTAATTGTAACCACCTAGAGGATAATAGGATTACAAGGAATAGTCAGCATGGATTTGTCAAGAACAAATAATGACAAACCAAGAACAACAAATGACAAACCAATCTAATTTCCTTCTTTGATTGGGTTATTGGCCTATTGGATAGGAGGAAGCGCTAGACACGATATATCTTGATTTTAGTAAGGCTTTTGACACAGTGCCACATGACATTCTTATAAGCAAACTTGTAAAATATGGTCTAGAGGAAATTATTATAATGTGGGTGCACAACTTGTTGAAAGACTGAACTCAAAGAATAGTTATTAATGATTCCCCATCAAATAAGGATGGTGTATCTAGTCCAACAGTGTAGTTCTAGATTGGGTAGTATTCAATGTTTTCATTAATATCTCGGATTATTGAGTGGAAAGTATGCTTATAAAATCTGCAGATGACACCCAAGCTGGGAGGGGTTGCAAGTACTTTGGAGGACAGGATTAGAATTCAAAATGACCATGAAAAATTGGAGAATTCAACAGGATCAAATTTAAAAAAAGACAAGTGCAAAGTACTTCACTTAGTAAGGAAAAATCAAATGCACAACTACAAAAAAGGAAATAACAAGATAGGTGGTAGTACTTCTGAAAGGGGTCTGCAGGTTACAGCAGATCACAAATTGAAGATGAGTCAAGAATATATGCAGCTGCAAAAAAAGGCTAATAGCATTCTGGGTGTATTAACAGGAGTGTCATATGTAAGACACAGGGGGTGACTGTCCTGATCTGTTTGGCACTGGTGAGGCCCCAGCTAGAGTATTGTGTCCAATTCTGGGTGCCACACCTTAGGAAAGGTGTGCATAAATTGGAGAGATTCTAGAGGAGAGCAACAAAATGATAAAAAAATTAAAAAAAACCTGACCTGTAAGGAAAAGTTTAAAGAACTGGGCATGTTTAGTCTTGAGAAAAGAAGACTGAGGTGGAACCTTATAACAGTTCTCAAATACGTTTAATGCTGTTATTGTGATCCGTTTTTCATGTCTACTGGAGGTTGGAGATGAGATAATGGGTTTAATCTGCAGCAAGGGAGATTTAGGATAGATATTAAGAAAAAAACTTTCTATCTATAAGTGTAGTTAAGCTCTGGAACAGGCTTCCAAAGGAGGTTGTGGAATCCCCGTCACTGGAGATTTTTAAGAACAGGTTGGACAAACACCTGTCAGGGATGGCATAGGTTTACTTGGTCCTGCCTCAGCATAGGGGGCTGGACTTGATGATATCTTGAGCTCCCTTCCAGCCCCACATTTCTGTTATTCTATGACTCTGTCTCTCCATTTATTGTATAGGTAGCCTAGGCACCTAACTCAGGCTTTGTGGGTTACAGTGTTGTTCCTGTGATTTTCTAGACATCTAAAAGTTGGGTGTTATGACACTCAGGCCTGGTCTACACTGCAGGATTAGGTAGAATTTAGGTGCATTAGGTCAATTTAAAAATGACTGCGTCCACACAACCAACCCCGTTCCGTTGACCTAAAGGGGTCTTAAAATTGACTTCTGTACTCCTCCCCGATGAGGGGAGTAGTGCTAAAATCGACCTTGCTGGATTGAATTTGGGGTAGTGTGGATGCAAATCAACAGTATTGGCCTCCAGGAGCTATCCCAGAGTGCTCCATTGTGACCTCTCTGGACAGCACTTTGAACTCTGATGCGCTAGCCAGGTACACAGGAAAAGCCCCGGGAACTTTTGAATTTCATTTTCTGTTTGGTCAGTGTGGCGAACTCAGCAGCACAGGTGACCGTGCCGTCCCCCCAGAATAGTAGAGCATAGAATGTTTCTACACTCCCCCTATCATCTCCGTCCCTGAGGTTATCACAGATTAGAAGGCAAAAAAACTGCACTCGCAATGACATGTTTTCCGAGCTTATGCAGTCCTCCCGCACTGATAGGGCACAGATTAATGCATGGATGCATTCAGTGGCAGAGGCCAAGAAAGAATTAAGTGAGTGCGAAGAGCGGAGGCAGGACGAGATGCTGAGGCTAATGGGGGAGCAAACGGACATGATGAAGCATCTGTTGGGGGAGCAAATGGACATGATGAAGTGTCTGTTGGAGCTGCAGGAAAGCCAACAAGAGCACAGACCCCCGCTGCATCCACTGTATAACCGCCTATCCTCCTCCCCATGTTCTATAGCCTCCTCACCCAGACACCCAAGAACATGGGCGGGGAGGCTCCGGGTACCCAGGCACTCCACTCTAGAGGATAGCCCAAGCAACAGAAGTCTGTCATTCAAACAGTTTGATTTTTAGTGTGGCTACAATAAGCAATGTGGTCTTGTCCTTCCCTCCCCTCTCACCCCACCTGGGCTACCTTGTCCATTATCACATTTTTTTAATTAATAAAGAAAGAATGCATGGTTTCAAAACAATAGTTACTTTCTTTCGAAGGAGGGAGGGTGGTTCACTTACAGGGAATGAAAATCAATAAAGGGGGCAGATTTATATCAAGGAGAAACACATAAAACTGTCACACTGAAGCCTGGCCAGTCATGAAACTGGTTTTCAAAGCTTCTCTGATGCGCAGTGCGCCTTGTTGTGCTCTTCTAATCACCCTGGTGTCTGGCTGCTCAAAATCAAACACCAGGCGATTTGCCTCAACCTCCCACCCCGCCATAACGTCTCCCCCTTACTCTCACAGATGGAGCACACACCAAGCAGCAATAACAATGGGAATATTGGTTGCGCTGGGATCTGACCGAGTCAGCAAACAGCACCAGTGAGCTTTTAAACATCTAAAGGCACATTCTACCACCATTCTGCACTTGCTCAGCCTATAGTTGAGCTGCTCCTTACTACTGTCCAGGCTTCATGAGCCATGGGAGCAAGGGGTAGGCTGGGTAGGTGCGACCATGTGGTGCTGCTGGCTGGGAGAGCAGCCGGAGGGAGAAGCCTCCAGCTCGCATGATATTCCAGGCAGGACTGAATCTCCATGAGATGAAACTTAAAGAAGAGAATGACCTGGAGTCTCTGGCTCCCATTCAGTGTTCTAAAAGGAGAATAGCCATGTCTGTCCAGGTGCCCCTTGATCGACCTCACTGAGGTCTGCCAGGAGCACCCACGAGATGTACGACAGCTATCAGTTCTACTGCAAGGTCTGCCATGAAGGCAAGGAGCTGCTAATGTGTAGCAATTCAGTACTGTATCTGCCAGCAGCACCCAGGAGATGTACAGTGATGGTGAAGTGAGTGGGCTCCATGCTTGCCGTGGTATGTCGTCTGCACGGGTAACCCAGGAAAAAAGGCATGAAATGATTGTTTGCCATTGCTTTCATGGAGGGAGAGAGGGAGGGGGGCTGACGACATGTACCCAAACCCACCTGCAACAATGTTTTTGCCCCATCAGGCATTGGGAGCTCAACCCAGAATTCCAATGGGCACGGAGACTGCGGGAACTGTGGGATAGCTACCCACAGTGCACCACTCTGTAAGTCGATGCTAGCCACGGTAATGAGGACACACTCTGCCTACTTAATGCACTTAGGGTGGACATACGCAATCGAATGTATAAAATCAGTTTCTAAAAAAATGACTTCTATAAAATTGACCTAATTTCGTAATGTAGACATACCCTTAGTGTCACACTGCCTAACTCCCTTTGTGTATCGAGCTATAAGTACCTTTGAGAATCTGGGCCTTAGGAGCCTACATTCCATTGACTTTCACTGAGTCTTTGTCACTGGTCCTGCTCCATTTAAGTCAATGGGTGCAGGATCAATCCTGTTATTACACACCAAGTAGCCTGGGAAGAGAGAATGTCAGACAGGCTTGATGTCAACATTGCTTTGTGGATAAACTCCTAGGAACAGCCATAAAGGCATGCAAATTAGGTCTTGCCCTCTTCTGAAACGAAAATAATCACTTAATATTTCTAGATGTATCAGTTCCAGAAGGAAACCCAAAATTGCTGCTAAACTCTAATTTCCAACGAGGCAGTAATTTTAAATGTCTGTATATCCACTTCAGAGGCTCTTTTTATATAATTTCTACTAGATTATGTAGCTATTTTTATAAAAAAAGGCAAGTGATCCCATATACAGTACTTCTGTAAAATATTAAATAAACATCTAAGATGATTGATTTACAAATAGTTTTCAGAGAACATTTTAGCAATAGAAAACAGAAAGCAATTCAGGTACAAAATTACTGTACTTTAGATATATGATAGACCTTTGAAATATGCATAATTTTACTGACTGTTTCCTTGAAAAAATATTTTGGAGTAACAATGAAAATGGTATTAGAACTGCATCAGAGGTACTCATATATTTCAAAAATACATCCCTCCCTCTCTGGGGGAATGCAGACAGGTGTGGGGAACTTTGAAAACAAGGGAAACTTAATTCAAAATGAGCTACAACATACAGTGTAGGGCAATCGCTTTGCAGACACTGTAATTTGAGGTATTTTTTTCAATATAAAGGAACTGCAGTAAAGAAAACGGGAGATCAGACTTATACATCCAGCTGAATGATTTAGCAAAAACACGGTTTGCTTGCACAAGCTTTATTTTCCATATGTCCCATTTTTCAGAGAATCAACAGGGGAGGAAGACTTCTCTATAATGAGTATTTGCTCCTGTGGAGCTCTTTGCCTGACTCTGTTGGATCAAAAATGAACCTTACAGCAACAGAGGAGCATTATTTTCAATGTTTAGAATTAATCCAACTCAGAGCTGGATTAGTGGGTCTGCAGAATCTTTGGACAGACCACCAGAGCACAGTGAACAATGTATATCATGGAACACTCTGAAATTATTTCTGGTCCAGATATATTCTCTTGTCTCTTCAAACTCACAAACTACAAAATAGAGGACATGATGCCTGCTGGCAAGTTAGCAAGGCCTTTGCCAAAAGTCGCAGGTGCCAAATGAATGAGGAAGTTACATGGACATCTTGCTTTTGCATGTAGAATTACCTTTTTCAGAGATTATTTATCCCTGCCAGTTATGTAAAATTGCCAGATCACATGCTGCTATAACCGAATATGCCATTAACCTTTTCAAACAGGTCAAATAAGAATAACTAAATCACAAATAAAATAGTCCAGTGACAGTTCTGCCCTGTTTCTCTCTTTTCAGTCTTTTGAAGCTCAGCATTTCCCTCCCTAAGATGTTACTATTTGTACAGCACTATGGGTGTGCATGACACTTCACAAGTAAACTAGAAATGGCAGGCTTATGCCATGAGGCGCTGAAAGAAAATCTATGTGCCATATCTTCACTTCTGCCTCCACATGCAGAGGACACTTGGATTTAGTGAAATCCTGGCACTGAAGAGCTGCAAATAGAGTATCACCTGTGAACTATCCACTCTCTTTTTCCCTCAATGCCGCATAATCCTTCTGGGGGTTGGAGAGGTTTGCCATGGTTAGACCTAGCGAGACAGCTGCAGATACTGTATCACATCCATCTCTTTTATAGGTAAATGAATGCTGTCATTGTTAACTGACCTGCTTTTTCCCTCTACAATTTGGAACCCTTCGTTGAAGCAGAGAGACTGTGGGAAACCAGCTTTTAGGATGCCCTTTACTGCATCCATCCTGAAGTAGTCATGTTGACAAAGAGCCAGAGAGGGCCAAAAAAAAAGGGCCAGTGCTAAAGCACAGGACTTGTAGTGCTCCTGATCCAACCTCTTTCATCTGTGATTCATGGGTTTCGGAAACCAACCTTAGCCCTGCAGACTGAAGAATTCCAGAGAAACTCTGAAAGTCCAATGCAGAAACACTTCATAGTGCTTTATACCAATTTACACTCCCTTTGCCCAGGTGTAAATAACTATACAAAGTGCAAGGTAGTGAAGAACAGAATAGTATAGAATATTTTTTATGATGTGGGTTAACCCTGGCAGTGAAAATATCGTGAGTTATGGTTATGTATCTTGTTAGCTCCTCATTTTGAGGAGGGTGTTACTATTGTTTTTAATTATAGAAATAATTGAGTGTCAGGTACATATTTTAAGGTTTATTTTGACAGCTTACTTCTCCATTCCTTTATGTTCATTCCTCCATTCCTATGCCTCTGTTTTCAAATGTTAGGTTAATTTCATGCATGGACCTCTAGATATTTTTTTTTCAAAATTTTGAATAAAGATTAAATGCTTAACAGTTGTTATTTTTTAAAAAAAATTATTGCAGTATTTAATGTTTCTTTGTGTGCTTCTTTCTGCCTACTGAAATCACATTACCACAAACCATTTAAATCATAAATAGGTTTTAATACTAGTTGGTGCAGGACATAGTTTGAAAGGGCAGAAATAGCAAACCGTTTAGGAATCCACCATGATTGCTGGATATTAGTGTCTGTTGTTGAAGGTGGTGGAGGAAAAATAATATGACAACACATTATAATTTTCATCAAAGGTGATGTATACACTGTGATCCATTTCCATGGCTATTTTTTTTTCTAGCACTGGAGAGTTTCCACAGCCTGAGGTGTGCTCAGATGGTATATAGAAACCACAGTGGTTCTTGAGTTACCTTCCCACCCCCTGCCAGCACAGAGGGCATTATCAGGAAAAGAGGGCATGTCTGGGGCATTTTTGTAACCAGATGATCTCTAATTTATGCCAGACACCAGAAGAGCTCTTGGTGGCTTCAGGATCACAGAGACATAAAAGTAACCTAAAACCATCTTTGCAACTCCCACTCTAGCCTTGAGTCGGGTGTTCCTCAGTTAGGTAGAAGAATTGGGCCCTTTAGATGGAAGTTCATTTTAATATAGGAAAGTTCTGCATGCCAGAAGGTTTGATGAAAGAACCCTTTTTAAGACAATCCAGTATTTCAACTGAACCTGTCTACGTAAGGCTTCTCAGATGCTTTAGAACAGGTAGTTTATGGTCACCAGGAAAATCACTGGTTAACACTGAAAATAATAGAATTCTATACTTACTGCATGTTCAGCTAGTTTTCTTTGTTTTCCTTACACTTATGAACCAAACATAAGAACATAAGAATGGCCATACTGGGTCAGACCAAAGGTCCATCCAGCCCAGTATGCTGTTTTCCGACAGTGGCCAATGCCAGGTGCTCCAGAGGGAGTGAACCTAATAGGTAATGATTGAGTGATCTCTCTCCCACCATCCATCTCCACCCTCTGACAAACAGAGACTAGGGACACCATTCTTTACCCAAGATCTCCTTCCTGATTAGTTGTAGCAAAATTAGCCCCCATCATATTTTATGTATAGTTGGGGTTATTTTTTCCAATGTGCATTACTTTATATTTATCCACATTAAATTTCATTTGCCATTTTGTTGCCCAGTTACTTAGTTTTCACAGTCTGCTTTCATCTTAACTATCTTGAGCAGAATACTGGCAAGTTAAGAAATCTTTTACTATAAGACAAAGATGCTGAATGATGAAAAACATCCTAACAATCTTTTTTATATGCAAAACAGTTCCTTTATTCTTTTTGTGTCTTTTTATTGGATAAAAGATATGTATCTTTCTATAGTAATGTTTCCTGAATTTTAGCATCATATTAATTATTATTCCCCAATTGCATTGTACAGTAGTATCATGTTTTACCCACTCACATGGAAATCTAATACCTTGTGCTGTGGTTACATTTCTGTTCTTACTTTGTGCTCTTTCTTGCCAGATTTCTGGGAGCATAAATGTGATAAATCATACTGTATTGCTGTTTTTGTAAGTCTAAAGTCTTTATGTGCCTGAGGGTCTTTTGGAACTGTTTTGTTTCAGACAATCCAGCTAAAAGCCTCAAGACTAAAGTAGTAGAATATTCAACAGACGATGGAGAGGCATTTTGAAACTTAAAGGACACATGCCTTGTGTCTTGTAATAGATGGTCTTGAAACAGCAGAACAGAAAGAAATGGCATAGTGTGGCAGTGAGTAAATTGCAATATCACATTTAAGTGGGGTTATTTTGTTTTTACTTAGTGCTTAGCTAGCTAGTGTTTCTCCTACAGTAGAAGATAGACATGATGAAACAACACTGAGCAATCCCAGAGTCCCTTTTTATTTTGTTTTTTGGCTTAGATGCAGAAACTCGAGCCCTCTACAATTATGTACACAAAATAAGTAAACTAAGCGAAAGCAAAATTTATTAATTTGATATTTTTCCCCCTGGTTGTTAAACTGGCTGCCAGAGCAGATTCTATGGAATCTAGTAGAAGTGTCTTATCAAGAAGAAATAATAGCAGAAGTCTATTATTGGATCTGGTCTTCTTTGAGCCAAATTTCTTTCACATCTATAGGCTCCACAGAGGCACACTGCTGTTAGAATGTAAGGGATTTGAGAGTGATTTTATAGCCGAATAGTTATGGCACCCACCAATGTGGTAGGAGCCACAGGCTCTAGTCCCCCCCTGCTTCAGCTACTCTCATTATTTAGCCAAACTGGAACAGCATCAACAGGAAAAATTGAGAGATACCTCTAGAAGAATATCCCTTAGCTTAGTGATTACAGCACTTGGCTATAAGGTAGGGAAACCCCAGTTCAAATCTTGTCTGCCTGAGTGGGGAATTGAACCTTATTATCCCACCTCCCAGGCAAGTGCTCTAACTACTGGGATTAAAGGCATACACTCTGCACCTCCTCTGGCCTAACTACCTTTGTAGGGCTAGGCCAAATATACTATATATTGCAGGGCAAATCCTGAGATGTGTGCTCAGGCAATGCCCCCATCTTCGCCAAGAACTGAGTCAAAACTGACTTAGGATTTGGCCCTCTATTTCATTTGTATATAACTGAGGGTAGCAAACCCTATCTACAGAATATGGGAGTATGTATAAAATGTAAACAAAAGAACAAACAAAACAGATCTGAGGAATCTGAACTGTGTAACTCAATATTCCTCTGAATGGATGTGTAATGTTTTCTAAAATAAAGACAGTTTAGAGCCCTTGTATAAATCAGTGCAGAAGGCTCATTATTTAAGAGCTGCTTCACTATGAGAAGGTCAAATGCACAGTCAATCAGCCTTCTCCCTATAAATGTTCCTTGTGGTTTTAAAGGTGATATCTGAGCCATAGTAGGCACTACTGAAAACTGAAATTGTATTGATGGGATAGTGAGGTGTAACAAAACCATGCCAATAAAGCATCAAGTAACATTTTCAAATAGAATGAAGCCTAGAAAACATTGTATAGAATCCTAAAATGAAAAAAAAAATATTGACTTCTTACAAGGTATACTTTTATTATACACATTGTCATAAATATAAAGGGAAGGCTAAACCCCTTTGAAATCCCTCCTGGCCAGGGGAAAGCTCCTCTCACCTGTAAAGGGTTAAGAAGCTAAAGGTAACCTCGCTGGCACCTGACCAAAATGACCAATGAGGAGACAAGATACTTTCAAAAGCTGGGAGGAGGGAGAGAAACAAAGGGTCTGTGTCTGTCTGTAGTCGTCTTGGCCAGGGACAGAACAGGAATGGAGTCTTAGAACTTTTATTAAGTAATCTAGCTAGGTATGTGTTAGATTATGATTTCTTTAAATGGCTGAGAAAAGAATTGTGCTGAATAGAATAACTATTTCTGTCTGTGTATCTTTTTTATAACTTAAGGTTTTGCCTAGAGGGGTTCTCTATGTTTTTGAATCGAATTACTCTGTAAGATATCTACCATCCTGATTTTACAGGGGGGGATTTCTTTATTTCTATTTACTTCTATTTTTATTAAAAGTCTTCTTGTAAGAAAACTGAATGCTTTTTCATTGTTCTCGGATCCAAGGGTTTGGGTCTGTGGTCACCTATGCAAATTGGTGAGGCTTTTTATCCAACATTTCCCAGGAAAGGGGTGGTGCAAGTGTTGGGAGGATTGTTCATTGTTCTTAAGATCCAAGGGTCTGGGTCTGTAGTCACCTAGGCAAATTGGTGAGGCTTTTTACCAAACCTTGTCCAGGAAGTGGGGTGCAAGGTTTTGGGAAGTATTTTGGGGGGAAGGACGCATCCAAACAGCTCTTCCCCAGTAACCAGTATTAGTTTGGTGGTGGTAGCGGCCAGTCCAAGGACAACGGGTGGAATATTTTGTACCTTGGGGAAGTTTTGACCTAAGCTGGTAAAGATAAGCTTAGGAGGTTTTTCATGCAGGTCCCCACATCTGTACCCTAGAGTTCAGAGTGGGGGAGGAACCTTGACACACATTCTTTGAAAAATTAGCTTCATCTTATGAGAAGACTATCACTTGTTAATTTGTTACTCTTCTCCTGGGAAGGTGGGGTAAATGACTTTTTGTGCCTGGGCCGGTGAACCATCCTGACAATGTACTATACACAACCCAACGGCCTGATTCTGCTCTTATTTTCATGGATGTAAATTTAGAAAAGTCCAGTGAGAATGAGTAGGGCAGAACTAGAATTTGAAAATCAGTCTGGGAAATCAAAGAAGAGTGGGATAGTATCAGGGTATATTTTGTTTAAAAACTAAAAGTTTGAAGGATTCTGGGATAGTATCTCATCTCAGTGATCTCATCTACACTAGGAAAATACATCCCTTCTTAACTGAAATTAGCTCCACTGAGCTAGCTTAATTTGAAAACCCACTAAGACAGTCTGACATCCTTATCTCAATGTAAACAGGGTGGATGATGTCTTAGGGTGGCTCTAACTTGACTTACTAAAATAGCTAGATGAAACTAACTTGACCAAAAAAACCCCACCTTTCTCTCCACCCCTCTACTCTAGACAAGACCAGTAAAGGTGGCATAAAAACATATATAATCCTGAAATTGATGGGAGCTTCTGGGTACTCAGAATTTTTTTTAAATCAGACCACTGGTCTAAGTACCTAAATAGGGAATTAGAAGCCTAGCACTAGGCAACAATGTTTTAAAAATCTTGGCTTTACTGTCCTGCAAGTAGATCTTAAAAAAATACACAAAGGAGGCCCATTGTGGCAGATTATTTTGTGTATTTAAAAAAGCAACAGGCCAATACCCAAGTAAATTACTCTGCTAATTGATCAAAAAAAAAAAAAAAGCTAGAAAGCAAGCAATAGACGAAACTTGAAACCAAATGTTGAAACATTTAAAATATATTTTCCTTACTGTAATGGGGTATTGGCCCTTTAAGATAGTCTGAGTGGTTAGTTATCCCATTTCAGGTGTCCAGAATAATAGCAATAGTTACTGGGAAAGAGGAAGGTGGTCTCAGGGAATAGTAACTGTCTGAGAGAGGAAAGGTTTTGGGCTATCCTAGACCATTGTTCCTTTAAAGGCCTTTGACAAGGAGCCTTGGAGAGTGATCAGAGCCAGGCTCCTGCCTCTCCCAGCCAATGTAGACAGGTTTTTGTGACTATTAAAGCCACCTGGAATGCTCAGGTGACTCCAAAGCCAGATGGGGGGAACCGCTGAAGCTAGCTGGTGCTGGAAAAAATCAAGCAGCACACACCATCTGAAGGAGGTCTTTGCAACCTCTAGACCTGAGTAGTGAGTTATGAACCTGGGTGGCCAGGACTGAAACCCACAATCCTAGGATGGAGGACTGTAAGACCTTAGACTTGAGTGGTGATCAACAGGACAGGACTGAACGCAGAACACACAGATCCCAGGAAAGAGGGCTGTGAAACCTCTCAACCTGAAGGTGTGGGAACGTCTATAGACCTAGAAGGCTAGGACTAGGAACACAGGTCCTGAAAAGGTGAGTTGTATAACCCCTGAAACTAGAAGTGCTTAATATGAATATATTAGATATCCATCTCAAGAGAGGGGCATACTGTTTCAAAGACACTAGGTTGTAGGAATTATTTTTTGGGGACTTGGAGGGAAGCTGAGGAAGGGTGCTGATAGGGTCACTTGAGACTAAGAAGGGGCATCCTGGGATGGTATCTGCCAACACTTGCAAATAGGCTATTTTAATACCACAATACAAAAAAGCTTTGCAAGTATTGGAAGGAGGCTAGTGAAAGGAGTAAATCTGTGTGTGTATTTAAAATATGTATGTATATTAACAAAAGACCTAGAGAGCTAAAACAAAGAAACTGAAAAAGCAGACTGCTGAAAGGACTATCACACTGATACAAATACTGTGCCTTGAGAAAGGGTTAATCACATGTGAAATTTAATCTACAAAGCCCCCAGGTATTAAAAAGGGACAAAACAATACAAACAGAAAGCCAGTGAACAAAACATTGCAGAATCGGAGAATGAGAATAAGAGCCTTAGAGAACTAAAAATCTAAGCTCAGTATTGGAACAAAAAATGTACTGTACAGTCTCTTTTGTTGTTTGTTTTTTGGAGGGGAGGAAGGAAATCAATACACTTAGTTTAAACTAGTCCCCATCTGTGCTACAAGAAGCTTGGCAAGGGGAAAAAAAACACATAAAACTGAAATTCTTTGAGGTAGCTCACTGGTCTGTACAGTTGGTGTTTGAGTTATCTTGCCATGGAAAAGTGCTTGCTGGTGGGCAGTGGCCCAAAGTGGGGACTCTCTTTCTCAGGTAGCTTATCAAAAGCCTGTGGCCAAAACAAAACCTAACTTTTTTTTTTTTTTTAATACCTAGAGACTGATATGGTTCAGTGTTGATTTGTTATGGAAAGCTTGGATTATTTTCCAGACAAGTGCTAGCAAAGGAGGCTTAACTTGCCTGAAACTTGTCTAATGTTTGTACCTATATCTATAGTACTTGGGGTTTTTTTCTGTTCATGAAAAAACATTTTTCCCCCAAGTCATAGTTCATCTCTCTCCTTCAGTATTCCCATCCTTATAAACCATATTCCATCTGACTCTCTGTGGTACCCAAATTACCTCTGGAACTTATTCACATCTAAATTACTCAAGAGATGTGCATGCCAAAATCATTATATGTCACATGTATTAAAAGGTGTGTAACTAACTGAGGAATGAAGTCCCAAATATTTAGGCCCATTTTCAGGAGAGAAGTTAAACATGTTCTTAAATCCAGTTATAGCTGATCTTTACTGTAGAATTTAAGCCCCCTTCCTGAATAGGAACGCTTTCCTGAATATGGGCCTTCTAGGGTTGCTAACTTTCTAATTGCTTAAAACCAAACACCCTTGCCCCGCCCCTATCCAAGGCCCCCTCCCAAGGCCCCACCTCCTGCCTCACCCCCTCTCGAAGGTTCTGCCCCCATTCACTCCATCCCCCACCCTCTGTCGCTCCTTCTCCCACACCCTCACTCACTTTCACTGGGTTGGAGCAGGGGTTTGGGGTGTGGGAGAGGGTGAGGGGTTCAACCGTGGGTGCAGGCTATGGGGTGGGGCCAGAAATGAGGAGTTCAAAGCAGGAGGGAGTTCTGAGCTGGGGCAGGGAGTTGGCGTGCGGGAGAGGGTGCAGGCTCTGGGTAGGGTGTGAGCTCTGGGGTGGGGCCAGGGATGAGGGGTTCGGGGTGCAGAAGGAGGCTACGAGCTGGGGCCAAGGCGTTTGGAATGCAGGAGGGGGTGCAGGCTGGAATGAAAGGGAGACAGGGTAGGAATGCAGGATGGGGTGTGGGTTCTGGGAGGGGGCTCAGTGTTGGGGTAGGGGGTTGGAGTGTGGAAAGGGATGTGGGGTGTGGGCTCTGGGAGGGAGTTAAGGTGAGGGAGGGCTTTCCAACCTAGGGCAGGGGATTTGTGGTGCAGGCTCCAGCCAGGTGGCACTTACCTCAGATGGCTCCCAGTCGGTGGTGCAGCTCCCGGAAGCAGCCAGCATATGTGGACCCTAAGTGCAGAGCCCAGAGGGCTCTGCATGTTGCCCTCAGGCGCTACCCTCGCAGCTTCTATTGGCTGTGGTTCCCGGCCAATGGGAGCTGTGGAGCTAGGACTGAGGGCAGGGGAAGCATGCAGAGTTTCCCTGATCACCCCTGCGCCAATGGGCCAGGCATGCTGGCCGCTTCCGGGAGCTGTGCGGTGCCAGGGCAGGCAGGGAGCCTGCCTTAGGCCCACTGCATCGCAGACCAGATTTTTAAAGGCCGGAGCCACCAGAGTCCCATTTCGATTGAGAGTTCTGGTCGAAAAGCGGATGCCTGGCAACCCTAGGGCCCTCCCTTACGAAAACTACCCTCTTGTTTCATGTGCTTGAATACATTTTGTGCCTTCAATCATATTTGGGTCCCTATTCTCCTTCTTGACTGAACATTTGCAAAGTGGGAGACATTCACCCTGTGCAGAAGACCAGCACAGAAGACAGGCACTTTAATGCCACTTAAGCCCTATTTCGAGACCTTAAGTAATGCATGGGCCTTGTGCTGATCCATCTGCAAAATGGATGAGTTTGACACAATATGGGTAACTCCCACTGATTTCAGGGAAAATCACTCAGGGCACGTCTACACTCCACTGGGGACTGAGCTTTCCAGACTCATGTTAGCAGCAATTCTGCTAGTGCTCTAAAGGTAGTTGTGCAGACATGGCTTTGATATTGTGGCTTGGGCTGAAGTTCAGGCTCTGAAGCCATGTCTACACAGCTATCTTTAAAGTGCTTGTACAAGTCTTTGGACCTGCATCACTTCCTGATGCAGTGTAGACATGCCCCCATATCCTAGGAGAAAACAAGAGGACTCCTGGATAACAGGAAGCTGCTTTTCTATATGGGCAGTTAAAATTTAGGAGAGCAATTGGCCTAAGTCTACTTAATTATGAGAGCATAATATATTACTGCACATTATTTTGTGCAAGTACTAAGTAAAAACAGAAAGCACCAAAAAAGCAGGATATTCCATCTGATTCTTATAAACATAGCTGCCACTGAGTCACTAATTTACTCACTATTTACATTTTAGTAATAAAATAGAACAGAAGTTTTCGTCAATATTTAAGAACATATCAAATGGTCCAATCATTCTTTATTAGTTTAAATAGGGGCATTTCCTAGACAAACCACAGCAGTGCAGTTTGTGGTGCTGTTTAATTAACCTCCCAGCCCTGATGAACTGAAAGGGTGAATTAGTGCTTCAAGGGGAACAGCACATAATAAGCCCCTTTAAAACTACTTGAGTAGCACTAATTACATCCTGGTTTCTGTTATGCTAATGAATCTCTGAGGGGACTGTACAGTTAGGAATCACAAAGAAATCCTGTAACAGTCAGTGCTGGTTATGTAATGTCCAGTTGGAAATCCCTCAGCACCCCTTTAGCAAATCTCCAGAGCACTGAATCATTCTCCTGCAATGTTTAGACCACCATGATGCATCATCTTGTTTTAACAGTAATATACAGTTTGGGACACAGAAAGTAAGGGAACCTGGCTTTATAGCTGGAAAAGAACAACGAAATCACAATTAATTTTTTTTTAACTGTCTGATACTTTCTCAATCATAGTCTTATTTTAAACTATGTAGCATAAACAAAATACAGGATTATGTGATATAATGTGTTGGTGTGTTAGATCTGGAGTTCAAAAGAATTATTCTTTGTATACACTGGGGTAATAGAGAACTGAGACCCTGATTCCCGTTTCATTCTCATCAGAGTAAGAGGAGAATCAGGCCCAGAATCTGACTCAGAGTAGATACTCTCTACTCTTTGAACTTTCTAAGGTAAATCAGCAACTATGGTGGGTTCTATACTCAGACATACTCAACTATTAACCGGTGCCATGACTTGTTGAGCTTTTTGATCTATTTTAGCAACAGTGTCTCCTGACTTTCTCATTTCTATGCCCTAACTGAAGTAGACAGCAAGTATGAAAGTTAATTCTAGCAAGGGTGCAGATACAACATTTGATTCAAAACAAGAAAAATCTAAAAACACCTTTGTCTTTCTGTGCTTTATTATAGAGAGTTTCTGTTAAGAATCTTGCCCTCCTCTTTTGATTTCCTGTTACTGAGTTTAAAAAAAAACAATACACAAATCATCATAGGCTGTGACTGATAGTCAGGGATACATAACCTTTTACAAGTTCAAACCCAAGAAATTAGAAGGCTATAGTCTATCTGGATCAGCATATTCTAGTGCTAAAAACAGTCCACACACAGAGAAGAGGAAGAGAAGAGAATTGCTTAAAAGGCCTTGTCTACATGGAAATGTAGGATGCAGCAAACTTGGGTGTTAATTTTCAGTGCACTAGCGTCTCACTCACTAACTGACCATGTGGACCATGCTACTGCACATTAAATTTCCTTAATCAAAATGCACTACCCTACTAAGCAGCACACTCAGGAATTGTCTACATGGTGCATTAGTCTGTACCAGAGAGGTGTGAATTCTAATATGTACTAGCATGTTGTGCAGTAACTGGTACATGCGGACCCTCCTGGGGTATACTAAAAGTTCTGTAGTGCATGTTAATACAGTAATGTTTGGAAAGGGGATTACATCAATGCACCTTAGGGGCCTTCTAGTGCACATGAGTAGGGTCAGTGCACATATGGTTGCCAATTTTCTATTTCCAGAAAAACTAACACCTCTGTCCCACCCCTTCCCCGAGGCACCGCCCACTGTTCACTCCATCTCCCCTGCCTTCGTCGCGTGCTCTCCTCCACCCTCACTCACATGCACATTTTCACTGCAAGGCCCAAACAGGCATATTTCTTGTTTTGGCAGATGTATTATGCTACATTCAGGTTGTATTTGTTACAGGACGCTAGTGCTGGCAGCAAAACAGTCAAAAAGGGTAATTTTTTAAAAAAATGAAATTTCACAAAGATTTTCATGATTCTTTCCCTCCCCCCTTCTCATGTTTTTGTAACCAGCTCCAAGTTTTTTGTTCGCTAAAGTTATTATAATTAGGACCACACATTATCACAGATGCAATAGGTCCATTAAAGCCCAAATACAAACCCATAGAGCACAACCACAGAAATGCACACCTGTCCAGATACCTAGATAAATAAATCTATAGAAACTGACCCACACCTACATGCAAATGCATGCCTATATTCATGTGTACACATCTCGCATGAACTAACACATATATTTCCAAATTATTTATTTTTACAATTGTTGTTTAGTGCCTAGAGACCCCAACTAAATCAGGGCTCCAGGGTGGTAGGTGCTGGACATACACATAAAAAGAGTTTATAATGTAGCTAGACAAAGGTGGGGAGAAATGTATGATACATTGGCTCTTCTCCAATTACGAGTCAACAACATTCACTTTTTAAGAAATAAAACATTTCTTTTAGAGTTCCCTTCGCATTTAAAAACTTGTTATGAAATGAATACACACATTTTATGTCATCAATTTTTTTGTGCATAAGTAAGCAAAAGGAATAAAAGTCAAAGAGTTAGGCTTCAAATTTTATTCACACAGGTATACACACAATGCGGTAATACACGCACCTCCCTACACAAAGACACACAGTCTCTTACACACATACAATGCATGCACACACACATAGACTTGACTACACAGAGACACCCATGCAGGAAGGATGGAGGGTGGGCTGGAGGGGAAAAGATGGGAGGGGGTGGGGTGGAGAAGAGAGGATGGGGAAGGAAAGAGGCCAAGGACAAAAGCAGAGTGAGGGTGAGAGGGGCAGTGAATTGAGAGAGGAGGGGGTGTGGGGGGTATGTGGGGTGGATGTGGATTCAGAGGGAGGCAAAAGGCTACAGGTGCATGAGGATGGGAGGGACGGGGTGTATAGGGACATAATGGGAGTGCATGGAGTTGAATGGGGTGCAGGGCTGTGAGGGGTGAGAGACATGGGAGTGGTGGCTCTGGGAGGTGGAGAGGATGGGTGGGAGAGGCTGTAAGGGGTACAGGACTAAGATGGGTAGATGTAGGGGGAGTGTGGGATGGGATGGGGAGGGATGCAGTGAGAGGGATTGGGGTGTGGGGGGTTGGGACGAGGAGGGATACAATGACAGGGGGATGGGGCTGTGGGGGGTTGGGGCAGAGAGGGATGCAGTGAAAGGGATAGGAGTGTGGGGGGGTTGGAGTGGAGAGGGATGCAATGACGGGGGTTGCAGGTTCGGGGGGAGGGATGAAATGATGGGGGGATGGGGGTGCGGTGGGGGTGGGACAGGGAGGATGCAGTGGGGGGGTGCGGCAATGGGAGAGGCATGCGTCATGACCTCTCTATAGCCACCTGCTAGGCACGCTAGTTTGTCCCCTCTCCTGCCCTGGCCAATGGGAGCTGTGCCTGCGGGCGGGGGCGCGGGGCAGCACACGGACCCCTCCTGCCACGGCCACTCCTAAGCCTATGAGCTTGTGCCGGCTGCTTCCAGGGAGCCGTACAGCATGGTGGCTAGCAGGGAGCCTGCCAGCCCCGCTGCCCAGTGCTGCCAACCAGACAGTCAATGGCCCAGTCAGTGGTGCTGACTGGAGCCACCAGGATCCCTGATCACCCTAAATTCACAACATGCTAGTGAGCACTAGAATTTAGACCCTTCTGGTGCAGACTAATGCATCATGTAGACAAGCCCTGACAGAGTTAAAATAGTTCAGTAGCTCTCAGTGGTCTGCTTGGTAGTTTCAAAAAATTCCATTCCTTTCTTCTTAGGGTGTCTTTCCTTTCATTCCCAGCATGCCACTTTTGGAGCAGGTCCTCAAGGAATCAATGCTGAAGCACTTAGAGGAGAGGAAAGTGATCAGGAACAGTCAGCATGGATTCACCAAGGGCAAGTCATAGAATCATAGAATATCAGGGTTGGAAGGGACCTCAGGAGGTCATCTAGTCCAACCCCCTGCTCAAAGCAGGACGGATCCCCGACTAAATCATCCCAGCCAGGGCTTTGTCAAGCCTGACCTTAAAAACTTCTAGGGAAGGAGATTCTACCACCTCCCTAGGTAACCCATTCCAGTGCTTCACCACCCTCCTAGTGAAAAAGTTTTTCCTAATATCCAACCTAAATCTCCCCCACTGCAACTTGAGACCATTACTTCTTGTTCTGCCATCTGCTACCACTGAGAACAGTCTAGAGCCATCCTCTTTGGAACCTCCTTTCAGGTAGTTGAAAACAGTTATCAAATCCCCCCTCATTCTTCTCTTCCGAAGACTAAACATCCTAGTTCCCTCAGCCTCTCCTTATAAGTCATGTGTTCCAGTCCCCTAATCATTTTTGTTGCCCTCCGCTGGACGCTTTCCAATTTTTCCACATCCTTCTTGTAGTGTGGGGCCCAAAACTGGACACAGTACTCCAGATGAGGCCTCACCAATGTCGAATAGAGGGAACGATCACATCCCTCGATCTGCTGGCAATGCCCTTACTTATACAGCCCAAAATGCCATTGGCCTTCTTGGCAACAAGGGCACACTGTTGACTCATATCCAACTTCTCGTCCATTGTAATCCCTAGGTCCTTTTCTGCAGAACTGCTGCCGAGCCATTCGGTTCCTAGTCTGTAGCGGTGCATGGGATTCTTCCGTCCTAAGTGCAGGACTCTGCACTTGTCATTGTTGAACCTCATCAGATTTATTTTGGCCCAATCCTCCAATTTGTTTAGGGCCTTCTGTATCCTATCCCTACTCTCCAGCGTATCTACCACCCCTCCCAGTTTAGTGTCGTCTGCAAAGTCATGCCTGACTAACCTGATTGCCTTCTATGATGAGATAACTGGCTCTGTGGATGAGAGGAAAGCAGTGGACGTGTTATTCCTTGACTTTAGCAAAGCTTTTGATATGGTCTCCCACAGTATTCTTCCCAGCAAGTTAAAGAAGTATGTGCTGGATGAATGGACTATAAAGTGGATAGAAAGCTGGCTATATCGTTGGGCTCAATGGGTAGTGATCAATGGCTCTATGTCTAGTTGGCAGCCGATATCAAGTGGAGTGCCCCAAGGGTTGGTCCTGGGGCCAGTAATGTTCAATATCTTCATTAATGATCTGGAGGATGGCGTGCATTGCACCCTCAGCAAGTTTGCAGATGGCACTAAATTGGGAGGAGTGGTAGATACGCTGGAGGGTAGGGATAGGATACACAGGGACCTAGACCAATTAGAGGATTGGGCCAAAATAAATCTGTGAATATTTCTAACTGAGTAACCAGTGTATCTAAGTAGTAAGGAAATATTTAGACATTTTTGAATAGTCTGGTGTTGCTTAAAGATGTATCAGTATGGGAACTTTCTGAATGATAAAACATTCAATAATTGTAACATTCAAAAACAGTCATCCTAACACTATCATTTCTTGAAGATCCTGGCCAGATCTTATGGCAATTATGCTCAATCTGTTTGATTTTTAAACTAAACAAATATTTTTTTCTGCTTTCCATGGGTTTTTACATTTTTAGTCCATCAAAGTTGTTTCTCAATATTGTTATTCAATCCATTTAATTTACCTCTGGAATTAAATATTTGTAGTCTGATGGTGAAATAGTGGCCCCAATGAAGTTGCTGGATTGGTGCAATGAGGTATATGAATCTCACATTGACACAGAAGGGGTTAAGGAGCAGTTCTGGTAGCTGGTTGGGAGTAAACTTCATTGTCAATGTACTATCACAAATGATGACCACATTAGTCAATGTCCTTACTCGCATGAGTAATTACAATAAGAATTGGCCAAATGAAATTGCAGAATTTTTTTTCCTGTGTAGGACTTTTTCAAATTGTAATTACTTTTAGGACATTTTCAGGTGTGCTATGTAAAACAACCACCCACTTCACAGTGGAATGAGCATCGCCTCTTTAAAACTATTGTCAAACATGTTAGTGTTTCTTTAGATGAAACAGGCTAGCCTGGCTTTCACTGAAACATGGCCTCAACTATAAATTCAAGAATCTTCCACTTTCCAGAAGCAAAAGTCAGCTGGAATAAACTGGCATAGCTTTATTTATGTTGATGGAACTGAGACAACTTACAGTAGCTGAGGATTTCAAGACCATTCGTTGTGCTTTTTGTGTGTGACCTGTATGTTCAAACACTTTTCATTCTGCTATACCTATCCTTTCTGTATGCATGAAGTTAAGTTTCATTCATCTATTTGCTTCCTTTGGGAATTACTGCATGTTATTTTATGGAAATACCAAGAGCCTTTAGCAGATGTTGAATTCTACCATTATTCTTAAGTTAACCGTGCCAGTTTCAGATAATAGCTATGTGGGAACCTTCTGTCTTGTTGTTCTCTTCCTATATTGGCTTAATTGGTAGCCATGACTAGGGAATCCTCAACAGGCCAGTTAAACTACCTTTCCTGGACCCTTTGCTCTGATAACACAATCCTGGTGGAGCACACCAGCAAATCTGGTCCCTTGTTTTCAAAAACAAGTGAGTTGTACTGTTCTTCATTGGATCAATGATTCATTGCACAATGGCAATTGTTACATCTTCTTCTGCTGCTGGTTTCATGCTGATGTATCATGTATTTATTGTCAGAGCTCAGCATGTAATACGTGAACAATGCTGGCATTCCTCCTCCATCCACTCTCTTTTCCATTAGATTATAAATTTGAAAGCTTTGTGTTGTTTGTTTGTATTTAGCACCTCTTCTGTGCTTTTGTTTTGTTATTCCCCTAATACATCTGTGCCTTCGTTTTGCTGCTTTAGTTCACCAATACTTTAGCTTCTACTGCTTGCCATACATTGTATAATTACTGTATTCCCATTGCTTTTCTTGTTACACTAACCTTTCTGTGTGCTATGGTTTCTCTCCTCCTTGCCCATAAGTTTGCTTTTTTTCCCCATCCACATCTTTTATGTCTTCCCTCTGCTCCTTTTGTTAGTAATTAATTACTCATAATAGTGTTCCATTGCTTTATTTTGCTCTCACTTCCAGAGGTGAGTTTAATTTACTTTCAATCCTGAGTCTGATTTAAAATTCACCCTCTGCCCTATTTCCATAAATTCCATCACAAATTACAACAAAAAAATAAAAATAAAATAAAATAATACCCATTGGTCTTGGCCACTACATCTACTTTTAATGTCACAATCCTTTTAGTTAACTCTAGGTGGGTTTAAACTGTTATTACATATTTGCACTGCACCAGACCATTGCTAGAATGTGAGTCTATAAAACGCAAATTCAGATATAACATGGTCGCGGCCATGGATCCCAAATTTAAGTACTGTACAGTACAATTTTTTTGAGTATAGACACAATAAATTGACCGCTGAGCGCTCTCCTGTCAACTCTAGTACTCCCCCAGAATGAGAAGCGCAAGCACGGTCAACGGGAGAGAGTCAGCTTTTCAAGAACCTGAAGTTGCGTATCTTAGATCGACCCCACGTGGTAGTGTAGACAAGCCCTAAGAAGATTGCTGTAGGCCTAGAACGCCATACAAATATAATGTAATAAAAATTTACAGGTACAGTATTTATCTTGAGAAAGATGTCAAAAATGTCAGGCAAAAGGAAGGCTTACTCGGTGCAGGAGAAATTGGACGTTATCTAATGACTTAGAAATGGCGAAACCCAGTGAAAGATTAGCCGCGATATTGGCATTAATGAGTCCACCTTTCATGGATGGCTAAAGAATGCTGAGAAGCTTAGAACTTACATTCATAACCTGGATGAAGAGCATGATCTTCAAAGAAAACGAGCCCCTTTAGCGAATGATGCCGATCTTGATTCTGCGGTGTACATGTGGTTTGTGCAATAGCAGCAGAAATGCATTCTGATCTCTGGTCCGCTTATAGCCATGCAAGCGGAAAAAATTCGATCGGAAAATTAATGGGAATTCAGCAATTTTAAGGCGAGTTTGGGTTGGCTATGATGATTTCAGAAAAGACACGGAATCTGTCAGATTGCAGTTTCGGGAGAAAAACGCTCTGCTGATGATGACGACATGCAATCATACCCTGCGAAGTTGAGGGAAATTTTACAGGCAGAGCATTACTTGGAGGAACAGGTTTACAATGCAGATGAAACAGAAATTCATTATAAAATGTTGCCCGATAAAACCCTGGCTGTCAGAACAGATGAACATAAGAAAGAAGGATATAAACAGGCAAAAGATCGCCTTACTTTACTGTTTTGTGTGAATGCAACAGGCAAGCATAAATTAAAACCATTGTGCATTGGAAAGTCTTGCATGCCTTGGTGCTTTTATCACGTAAATGCGAAATGCCTACTGTTTTCGTACAAGAACTCCAAGAATTCCTGGATGACAAGAGAGATTTTGGAACAATGGTTTTTCACCGAATTTTTCCCTTCTGTGTGAAAGCATTTGCGGACAAAATGCTTAGAAGAAAAGGTTGTTCTTTCGCTAGACAACTGCCCAGCGCAGCCTCTGGCCGAAAGACTCAGAACCCATGATGGTAAAGTACGGGTTGAATACTTACCTAAAAACATGACTTCCAAAATCCAGCCACTTGATCAAGGAGTTTTGCCATTTTGAAGCAGCACTATCAACGGAACTTGGTACGACAACTGATAGAAAGCGAGTTGTCTGTCACTGATTTTCTGAAGAAGTTGACTATAAAAGACTTCTTTTACATTGGTGGCAATTCCTGGAATTTATTACGTGCTGAAACAATAAACTGCTGTTGGATGGTGGGACTGAGAGAGTCATTTGGCCACCCGCTCATAGAAAAAAATGAAGAAAGCAGATTACAGTCTGACGAGGAATTCAACTTCAAGGGATTTACAGAGGAGGAAGTTGGAAGAACAGACATGAAGTGGATGCAGGAGCTGTGCCAGCAACTGTCCGGGCTCAGGGTAACTGTTCTGCCACTAAATATCAAGTCCTGGACAAGAGGCGACAATGAAGCAGAAGAAATTTGTCTGGTTGCTGAAAGTCTAACGGATGACCAAATTCTTCAGGCAGTACGACCAAACAACATTACAGAAGCTGAAGAATTGGCCTTCGCCATGGAAGAAGGAGAGGAAGAGGAAGTGGACGTCATTCCAACGTCAACTGCGACCATAGCCAGCTTAGAGACTGCTTTGAGATGGTTTGAGACGCAAGACGTTGAGCCTATAAAAATTATGCAGCTACGTAGTCTTTTGCAGTTTCCTAAGCGGAAGCGGCACAGCTGCAAGAAGCAAAAGCAACTCACCCATTTATTTTTTTTTAAGAAAAACTAGACTAGTTTATTGTAATGTCTACTTTAAATCTCTAAAAAAGCAACACTTTTTTTTCTCATTTATTGTTTCTTTCAAGTAGGAGTTTATTTTCTAAGGTTTTTCTATTACTTTATGGATGTGACATTTACTGTATACAGTAATTTCATTTTAACGCGGTCCCCGCTATAACGCGGTACTTGGCATGTATTCCAAATCCCGCATTCTAGCGAGGGTCCGGTGTACATATTTTTAAATGGAGGCACAATGGTAACTGAATTCTCAATGGTCACACTTTAATTCAATGGTAGCACCATGAATGGAACTCAAGAGTCTTGATTCTCTTCCAGGAGTTTTGTTCAAGTGTCTTTTTGGTAACTAAGGCTCCAGTCTTGCACTCAGTTCTCTTTCTCTAGCTATGCAGATACCCAGTGATTTCACTTCCATGGCATATGAGTTTATTTGAAATGGAATCTAAAGTGAAAAATCAAAATAATTAAAAGTGAAAGAGTAACACATGACTAAACTAGATACTGTGCAGAAGCCTAGCAAGCTAGGATAAAGCTTGTGGTTACATACTATAGATTTTTACAGGATTCAAAGCCTTATATTTCACCAGTGCTTGTATGGTCCTGTGTGAATCATGTAGCTTCCTCCAAAGACAGTTCTGTCTCTGGAAGTAATACCATCCTTTCTTGTCCTTGGATCTCTCTATAGCTCTTGGGATTTGGGCCACAATTTGCAAAGCTGGGTGGCTATATTAGGCATTTGAATACATATTCAGGCACCTAAAAATGGCCTGATTTTTTTTTAATTTAAAAGTGATATACTTGGGAGATGCTGGATGCTCAGCACTTTAAAAATCCACTAGACAAAGCTTGTTTAGGTTCCTACATATGGACTTAAAAGCCTAACATTGACTTCTACTTTTGAAAATCTTGGTTGGAGAGATTTGACTCACAGTGTTTAATAGCCATGACTGTTTTGCTTGGAAATCAGTTCACCAACCATGGTCGTACATTTTATGGTGTGTCAACAAGCATTGCACCATGATCCACTTTCTCCTCTCTCCATTGATTTTCTTTAAGGATAAACACATTCACACTCACTACTTAAAATTAATATGACAACATAAAATGTTTTCATTAGCTACCTACCTTATACTTTCTAAATGTCTCCTTTCATGCCGTCCATCTGTAAATTGGTAGTCTCCGTCACTCACATTAGAATCATAGAATCATAAAATATCAGGGTTGGAAGGGACCTCAAGAGGTCATCTAGTCCAACCCCCTGCTCAAAGCAGGACCAATCCCCAATTAAATCATCTCAGCCAGGGCTTTGTCAAGCCTGACCTTAAAAACTTCTAAGGAAGGAGATTCTACCACCTCCCTAGATAATGCATTCCAGTTTTCACTACCCTCTTAGTGAAAAAGTTTTTCCTAATATCCAACCTAAACCTCCCCCACTGAAACTTCAGACCATTACTCCTTGTCCTGTCCTCTTCTACCACTGAGAATAGTCTAGAACCATCCTCTCTGGAACCACCTCTCAGGTAGTTGAAAGCAGCTATCAAATCCCCCCTCATTCTTCTCTTCTGCAGATTAAACAATCCCAGTTCCCTCAACCTCTCCTCATAAGTCATGTGTTCCAGACCCCTAATCATTTTTGTTGCCCTTCGCTGGACTCTCTCCAATTTATCCTCATTATAATATGTCTGCTACAGAAGTGAAATAAATCTTAGCTAATGAGAAAGAAGGGTGAGCAGTTTTGCTGTGTGGGACAAGCTAAGTTAAATAGCTCTCCTCCAAAATTCAAAACTACCATTTCTTTGGTTTAGGGTGTGTGTGCTTTCATCTGTGTACAGAATGACTTAGATCAATAGGAAGGGGATCAAATTCAATCTTGGACTACATTAAGAGGATTTCTGTGTGTCTCAAAAGTAGTACTAGATCTGGTTTAGTTTTCAAAGCAAACCAAATGCAGTCTATATTACCCAGGAATATTTGCTAGATTGGTAGGGATGGAGGCCTTGTTTTAAGGTTGGATTCTGCACGCATGACATCTCCCCTATTAATAAAAGATTCTTCTTATTTTAGTCCATATTGAATGTTCTCATTTAAATCGCATTCAGGGGAAAGAGAACCCATAAAGCTTCATGAGATTTACCTTGTGCAAATTCTGGCTTATGCTCATGTCATGGAAGAGGACATCTATATATAAGTCAAGCTGTAACCCTACAGACCCTTGGGCCTTCTCTTCTGCATGACTCCCCAGATTCCTATCCTTTCTGGCTTGTCTCAGGAACTGTCCTACAATAGTGCCTTTGTCCCTTCATTGGAGAGGGCACACATCACAGACAGGGGTGGCAGGTTTGTAGAAATTGTGGTGGTTCCCATAACCTGCCCCCCACAACTCTGCCCCTCACCTGCCTCAGGCTCTGGGAGGGAGTTTGAGTGTGGGGAGGAGGTCTGGGGATGGGGATTGGTGTGCAGGCTCTGGGAGGGAGTTTGGGTGGAGGAGGGGGTCTGGGGTGCAAGCTCTGGGATGGAGTTTGGGTGTAAGCTCTGGGCTGGGGCTAGGGGTGGGGGTGCAGGAAGGGGTGAGGGGTCCAGGCTCTGGGATGGAGTTTGGGGATAGGAGGTGGTGCAGGGGTGAGGGCTGCGGTTCCTGAGAATGAGGGGTTTGGGGTGTGGGAGAGGGCTCAGGGCTTGGGCAGAGGGTTAGGCTGCAGGGGGACGTGAGGGCTCTGTCTGGGGCTGGGGTTGAGAGGTTTGGGGCGTTGGGGAGGCTCAGGGCTATGGCGGAAGGGCAGGGTAAGGGCAGCCTGCCCTGCCATTAGGGGATGTGAGCAGGGGCAGCAAGTGGGGGCTGGAAGAGAGACCCGGCCCCAAACATTGGGCAAATAGGACCATGTACTTTACTCATTAATTTGTACACTGCTATCATAATGCCCTTTTATTAATTTCCTCTACACACTTAACAGTCTCATTCTTTTCAGTCTCTTTTGACATGGAAGCTTTTCCAAATGTATAATATTTTGTCACAGAATATTTTTTTCCTGTGGAGGAAGCCTATAGTATTACACTTATAAACTGTGATTTGGACGAATATATATTTCATTGTGTGATTCTTTCCACTGAGAAATTTTACCTCATTAAAGATTCCATAGAATCTAAAGTATAATATTATCCTGTCCTCTCCCCAGGTCCACCTCTATGACTAAATCTGTCCTTCCTGTATGGTTTGCCAGTTCTACAATATCTAATATGTCACTGCACCATGTTTCAGAAATGTCTTTTGTGTCAAGGTCTCTTTCATTGCGAGACATGCTAGTTCATCTAGATACCACTTGCACAACCCTTATTCCCATTGAACAGCACCTTATTACACATACATTTTTGCTGATTTCAGCTCACTGTGAGCAAGGGTGGAACAACTGAGCCCTTAGATTTTTTAAAGCTTCTCACACTGGTATATAGATGTTTATAACTTCTGTTGTTGGCTGTCTGACTAACTCGACTTAACTCTCTAATGTGACACCCTGTTACATTTCCAGACTTTGTCTGTGATATCAACCTGGCACTCTTCCAGTTCATTGTGATTTCTGTCCCATCCTTTATGGGAGGGACTTGTGGCACCTTAGAGACTCACAAATTTATTTGAGCATAAGCTTTCGTGAGCTACAGCTCACTTCATCGGATGCATGCCATGGAAAATACAGTGGGGAGATTTATATACACAGAGAACATGAAACAATGGGTGTTACCATACACACTGTAACAAGAGTGATCAGGTAAGGTGAGCTATTACCAGCAGGACAGCAGGGGGAAAAAAAACCTTAATAATCAAGGTGGGCCTTAATAATAATCAAGGTGGGCCATTTCCAGCAGTTGACAAGAACGTCTGAGGAACAGCGGGATTGGGGGGGGGGAATAAACATGGGGAAATTGTGTAATTACACAAAAGTAAAACTATTTCCCCATGTTTATCCCCGCCCCAGCTGTTCCTCAGACGTTCTTGTCAACTGCTGGAAATGGTCCACCTTGATTATCACTACAAAAGGTCCCCCCCCCCCACCGGTAATAGCTCAACGTACCTGATCACTCTCCTTACAATGTGTATGGTAACACCCATTGTTTCATGTTCTCTGTGTATATAAATCTCCCCACTGTATTTTCCACTGAATGCATCCCATGAAGTGAGCTGTAGCTCACGAAAGCTTATGCTCAAATAAATGTTAGTCTCTAAGGTGCCACAAGTCCTCCTTTTCTCTCTGTATTACTAACATCCTTAACGCACATCTTTGTCTGATTTCAGTGCTCCTCTGCACCAGTTGACTCAGAGCTCCTATTTAACTAATTCCACCAAACCCTGTTATTTTTTTGTGCTAGCACTGTGATTCCACTCTGACTAATGGTGTGTGTGGGTGGTGGTGGTTGTGACTGGTTCCCTGGAGTGCAACCTGGAACTGGGATACCCCTGAGCCCTCTGGCTTTCCAATCTGGACTCCCTCTCACATTGTAATGCTGTGGCAAGCTACAAATCTCTCCAGGTTCTGCACACACAGACATCCATGGGCAGTGACACACCCAGCTGTGTTAAATTAATGCTTTCACTAGCCACTCATGAACCAACAATAGAGAGACTCCAGCCAATTCCCCACAGCTTCCCAGCTTAGGACCCCAGAGCTGTACTGTCTTGCCCTGGTCAGAAGCCTGACCAGCGTACGTTTATCTAAGGATCCTGATTTTGATAAATGAAGGCAATGATGTTTAGCCAGCATGCTATGTATAGAACAGTTTGTTTTAGGTTATGTAATGCGATTCCAGGAATGTCACAAACTCTGGAGCCTAAAATGTCTGAGTCAGTAGGAAGAAATGGAAACAGTTACAAGCATGGTTGAGGACTCTTTGTTCAGACTGTCACCAGGTTGAATCACCACTGGGATTCATAGCCTGTTGCCATCTGTTTTTTGAGTTCTCAGGCACTGTGACTTTAGGAATTACACCTGTGGAGTGTACAGCTACAATAAGCAGGGCTGGATTTAGGGGCAGGAGACTCAAGCAACCGGGCTTGGGGTGCTGTTTTTGTTGTCAGCATCAAAAGGGAAAATAGAATGTCTGAAGTAAAATGTTTCAGGTATTCCTTATGTGGATTTATTTTTCACTAACCCCCTAGAATATTTTGGGCTTTTATAGAATCTTGTGGAACATTCTAGACTGAGAACTACATTTTTCTCAAACCTCCTAGAACATTGTCAGCCATGCCCTCATGGGTATAAGGGGCCAGGTGTTAGTCAGTTGGTGAAATATAAGAGCAAAGTGAAGTGAGAGCCCAGCTGCAATATTGTGAACCTCATTTTATTGTATAATTGCGAAAGTGTACTTGTGTTTTAAGACTTGAAGAGCATATGTAGCAACTAATAAAGGACATATTATAGAGATATCTATTGAACTCCTATCTATGCAATCAGGGCTGTGGCTCTGGGAGGAGGGCTGTGGATGGGAGTAAGGGGGAGGGTCAAGGCTGGGGCCACAGCTGGGGGTGGGCATGTAACCCCTGGCTCAGAGTGGGTGTGGAGCCTGTAGCTGGGGTCCCAAGCACAGTGCTGTCAACTGATGCCAGGAGTGGAGCAGTGTGGTGCTCCCTCCCCGCCTCTCATGGAGGCTGACCTAGACCCCAACTCTGTCCCTCAAACATTCTTTGATGCCCTGCTTGGGGCATGCAGTACAGATTGAGAACCTCTGCCTTACATAGTGATAGTCCCAGTATGGAAGAAACCGAGGAGAGAAGCATAAGTGATAGAAATCCTATTACTAAGTAATTAGCAGATTTTCCTGAAGGTAAGGAATAGAAATGTGAGGAAAGTGATGGAGACTCTAGTTTTCCTGGCAGCATAAAAGATTGATGATGAAGAATGTGGCTCACATGAAAAGGAGAGAAATGATAAAAGGAGAATCAACCTTGCATGATGACAAAAACAGTAGTGAGAAAAAATTGATTCGTGGTGTGCCATCAGATCTTGCTTTATGGCTGGTGATTCTAAACTCTACCAATATTGATCATACAATTTTGAATGGGCTGGGCAAAATCAAAGATGACGTTTCCAGTAAATGAACAGAAGCAACCCTTCTCAAAGTTGCACTGCAAAAGAGTGCTCAAGAATGGAGAGAAACTGAATCACCACTGGCTAGCTTACTCAAAACTAAACAAAGTATTCTGGTTTTGTTGCCAAATACGTGATAAGAATTGCCAAATTGTTGCTTGCGCTTTCTGGATACAATTACTGGCATAATTTAGCTGATGCTCTGAAGCAACATGAAAAGTTGCTTGGCCATCTTATGGCCTACTCCAAATGGATGGAGGTGGAGTCCAAGTTCAAGCTGAATAAATGCACAGACCCAGAAAACCAGTGCATTATTAATGCAGAAACCCAGCACTGGAGGAATGTACTTGAATATCTGATCTCAATTACCCTCTTCCTTGAAAAGAATAATTTGGCTTTCCAGGGCTCATCAGATAAGTTGTTCACGGAACATAACAATAATTTCCTTGGTTTGGCAGAGTTCCTTGGAAAACGTGATGATGTCATCAGTGAGGATCTATCTACGTTGAGTAGTTTGTAAAGAAGCCATGGACCATTACAGCAGCAAAACAATTCAAAACAAATTCATTGACCTTATGGCAAGGAAGGTGCTTGATAACATTGATTCAGCTCAGCAAAATGAAGTACTACACCCCTAATAATGAACTACACTTCCAATATTAGTTACAGTGAAATTATGCTGTTTATGGTAAGATTTGTTGATGATGGGAATGGCTGTATCCAAATAAAAAGAAAAGGAGTACTTGTGGCACCTTAGAGACTAACCAATTTATTTGAGCATGAGCTTTCGTGAGCTACAGCTCACTTCATCAGATGTTTACCGTGGAAACTGCAGCAGACTTTATATACACACAGAAATCATGAAACAATACCTCCTCCCACCCCACTGTCCTGCTGGTAATAGCTTATCTAAAGTGATCAACAGGTGGGCCATTTCCAGCACAAATCCAGGTTTTCTCACCCTCCACCCCCCCACACAAATTCACTCTCCTGCTGGTGCTAGCCCATCCAAAGTGACAACTCTTTACATAATCAAGTCGGGCTATTTCCTGCATAGATCAAGGTTTTCTCATATCCCCCCCACCCCCATACACACACAAACTCACTCTCCTGCTGGTAATAGCTCATCTAAACTGACCATTCTCCAGGTTTAAATCCAAGTTAAACCAGAACATCTGGGGGGGGGGGGTAGGAAAAAACAAGAGGAAACAGGCTACCTTGCATAATGACTTAGCCACTCCCAGTCTCTATTTAAGCCTAAATTAATAGTATCCAATTTGCAAATGAATTCCAATTCAGCAGTTTCTCGCTGGAGTCTGGATTTGAAGTTTTTTTGTTTTAAGATAGCGACCTTCATGTCTGTGATTGCGTGACCAGAGAGATTGAAGTGTTCTCCGACTGGTTTATGAATGTTATAATTCTTGACATCTGATTTGTGTCCATTTATTCTTTTACGTAGAGACTGTCCAGTTTGACCAATGTACATGGCAGAGGGGCATTGCTGGCACATGATGGCATAGATCACATTGGTGGATGTGCAGGTGAACGAGCCTCTGATAGTGTGGCTGATGTTATTAGGCCCTGTGATGGTGTCCCCTGAATAGATATGTGGGCACAATTGGCAACGGGCTTTGTTGCAAGGATAAGTTCCTGGGTTAGTGGTTCTGTTGTGTGGTATGTGGTTGTTGGTGAGTATTTGCTTCAGGTTGCGGGGCTGTCTGTAGGCAAGGACTGGCCTGTCTCCCAAGACTTGTGAGAGTGTTGGGTCATCCTTTAGGATAGGTTGTAGATCCTTAATAATGCGTTGGAGGGGTTTTAGTTGGTTTAGTTTAGTTTAGGGGTTTAGTTGTATCGCAGATACAACTGCATTTGCTCCAACCCCTCAGACAGAGACAAACACCTACAAGATCTCTGTCAAGCTTTCTTACAACTACAATACCCACCTGCAGAAGTAAAGAAACAGATTGATAGAGCCAGAAGAGTTCCCAGAAGTTACCTACTACAGGACAGGCCTAACAAAGAAAATAACAGAACGCCACTAGCCGTCACCTTCAGCCCCCAACTAAAACCCCTCCAACGCATTATTAAGGATCTACAACCTATCCTAAAGGATGACCCAACACTTTCACAAGTCTTGGGAGACAGGCCAGTCCTTGCCTACAGACAGCCCCGCAACCTGAAGCAAATACTCACCAACAACCACATACCACACAACAGAACCACTAACCCAGGAACTTATCCTTGCAACAAAGCCCGTTGCCAATTGTGCCCACATATCTATTCAGGGGACACCATCACAGGGCCTAATAACATCAGCCACACTATCAGAGGCTCGTTCACCTGCACATCCACCAATGTGATCTATGCCATCATGTGCCAGCAATGCCCCTCTGCCATGTACATTGGTCAAACTGGACAGTCTCTACGTAAAAGAATAAATGGACACAAATCAGATGTCAAGAATTATAACATTCATAAACCAGTCGGAGAACACTTCAATCTCTCTGGTCACGCAATCACAGACATGAAGGTCGCTATCTTAAAACAAAAAAACTTCAAATCCAGACTCCAGCGAGAAACTGCTGAATTGGAATTCATTTGCAAATTGGATACTATTAATTTAGGCTTAAATAGAGACTGGGAGTGGCTAAGTCATTATGCAAGGTAGCCTGTTTCCTCTTGTTTTTTCCTACCCCCCCCCCCAGATGTTCTGGTTTAACTTGGATTTAAACCTGGAGAATGGTCAGTTTAGATGAGCTATTACCAGCAGGAGAGTGAGTTTGTGTGTGTATGGGGGTGGGGGGGATATGAGAAAACCTTGATCTATGCAGGAAATAGCCCGACTTGATTATGTAAAGAGTTGTCACTTTGGATGGGCTAGCACCAGCAGGAGAGTGAATTTGTGTGGGGGGGTGGAGGGTGAGAAAACCTGGATTTGTGCTGGAAATGGCCCACCTGTTGATCACTTTAGATAAGCTATTACCAGCAGGACAGTGGGGTGGGAGGAGGTATTGTTTCATGATTTCTGTGTGTATATAAAGTCTGCTGCAGTTTCCACGGTAAACATCTGATGAAGTGAGCTGTAGCTCACGAAAGCTCATGCTCAAATAAATTGGTTAGTCTCTAAGGTGCCACAAGTACTCCTTTTCTTTTTGCGAATACAGACTAACACGGCTGTTCCTCTGAAACCTGTATCCAAATAAAGTAAATCTGTTTCCGTTCTGTGAATGACTACTGGAAAAGGCCTAACAGAACTGTTGATGAATGTTTTCAATGAAAAATAAAGCTTCAGGACTGCCGCAGCCCACACAATGACAACATGAAGGGAAGAAAGTTGTGTCCAGGCAAGGATCCTTGCACTGAATCCAAGAGCTTTCTTCATGCCTTGTGGCTGTCATTCCATCACCTTGGTTGTGTCAGACCCAGTACCATCATCTTTAGATTCAGTATCTCTTTTCGGAGCATTGCAAATTATATACGTCCTGTTTTCAGCATCAATCATCAAATGCAAGATCCTCATAGACAATGTTACAAATCTGATGGTAAAGCTGCAAAGTGACATTCACTGGAAGAGCCGCATTGACATCAGGCCAGTGAGTTACCAAGTGACTGAGGTTTATGATGTCCTGATGGAACTGGTACAGTTGAGTAAAGCGGAGGCTGGAATCTGACATGAGGCACAAAGCCTGGCAAACCAGATCACTAACTTCAAATTTCTGGTCTCAATTGTGGTATGTCACAATATCCTGTTCCAAGTAAACCTTGTAAACACCACATTACAAACTCAGTTGATGGACATCGCGACCACTACTACTTTGATGAGAAGCTGCCTTGATTTCATTGTGGCCTACAGAGACAATGGATTTGAAGGTGTCATCGCTGCTGCCAAAAAAATGGGAAAAAACTTAGGAGTTGAGCCTGGCTTCAAGGAAACTCATTCATTGTAAGAAGAGACCATTTGGTTATGAAGGCAGAGATGAGGTGATGGGAAGCTCAGAAGAAAAATTAAAGATGGAGTTTTTTTGCTCTCTCGTTGACACAGCTCAAATGTCCCTTGAAGAAAGGTTTAGACAAATGAAGCACCATGAAAAGACCTGGGTTTTTTTGTATGACTGTAGTAAGCTTCCAGTGGATAGGAAAATACTCTTGAACAATTGTACAGATTTTCACTGGATGCTGACACAGGGAATATTTAGATGTCAATGACAAGGACCTCTATGTTGAATTGGATAACATCCATCATATTTTGTCACACAGGAAGCACTTGCCACTCCATGTTCTCCAATTCATTCATGATGCAGAGCTGAAGGATACTTTTGCTAATGTGTGGCTGTTCACATTGCTGGTCACATTCATGAATGGTGTGCACACGCTTTAAAAGCTCAGGGCTCATTAAAACATATATCTTTGATCAATGGCCAATGAGAGACTGACATCACTTGCTATTTTATTGCTTGAAAATGCCATTGGCCAGTCTTTGGATCTCTGACCCTGCTTCACTTCACAAGGGCAAAGGTGAAAAAAGTGACCTTTTGAATTAAAGGACTATGGCTAACATTCTAAGACTGTCACCTACTGTAATACTGGTCCACCCAATGTTGGTGCACAGTTCAATTTAATTGATAGTACATTTCAGTTATTCTTAAAATTAAAAAGTTTCTATAAGCTAGAGGAATTTTTTTATTTGCTTATATATGGCTTGAATAACCACGATTTACAGATCCCTGTCATATGAGATAAACTCACATTCTAGGATAAATCATGTATACAAATCAAACAAAGTAGTTTTTGAAGCAGATATACTGGCCCCTGGATAAGCAGTTTTCTGTTCCCTGACTGACCAGAGAAGGGGCTGCTCCAGGCTAATGAGAGCACCTGACTTCAATTAGCCTGCAAAGAGTCAGGTGAGGCCATCAAGGTAAGTGAACACCTAACTAATTAAGGCCCTTCTGATACTATAAAAGGACTCACTCCAGTCAGGCAGAGGAGAGCCGGGAGCCAGAGGAGAGGAAGTGTGGCTGAAGGGCTGGTTAATGAAGACACCCTCAAGCCATCAGTAAGGGAGCCCTAAGGTAAGGGTGAAGAAGAGAGAAGTGGGAGAGCTGTGGGGAAGTGGCCTAGGGAAATGTAGCAACTCTGGCAGTGAAAGGTCAGCTGCCAACAGCTGCTACCATTAGGGTCGCTGGGCCGGAACCTGGGGTAGAAGGCGGGCCCGGGTTCCCCCCAACCCACCACTACAAAAACACCTCCTGGGAGGTGAAAAACAGGCCCCTGTCAGGACAGGAGACTAAACTTTTCTGAAATAAGCCCCTAGGGACAACAGTCTCTCACCAACCTCCTTGATGGCTTATGATGAAAAGGGCTCAGTAAACTGTTCCCTGGCCCAGAGAGAGAAGGGCTATGTGGAGGGTTGCAGTGAGCCTCTGAGGCTAGCATAAACTGCCTAGAAGCATGGGACCCATGGGGACAAGGTCAGAGCTCTGCCACAGCATCTACATCATGCCAAGAGTTCTTGACCATTGTGGCTGGCTGCCTGATACTTGCTCACATGCTCAGGGCCTAACAAATCACTATATGTGGGTTTGGGAAGGAATTTTCCCCCAAATCACTTTGGCAGTAACTTATTTTCCCCTTCCACTACAATGTGTGTGTTACTTGCCCCCCGGTATATTTCATTTAATCATTTCCCAGCCATTGCAGAGGCTTCAGGCACTGGTGCACCTCAATCCATCCTATTATGTGCCATAGGGAGAGAATTGTCTAGTCTCCTGTGGGCTGTAGGACTGTGGTTTAGTTTTGGTTCTTGGGTTAGTTTATGGGTACCAGGTGGTGTTGGTAGCCTGTGATGTGCACAAGGTCAGACTGGATTAGGGTGACTATATTTCCTTATGCTGAACACGGGACACCTGTTACCTGTTACTCAAAATTACTCATTCAAGTGAGTTCAACGGCAATCAGAACTATGCAGTACAAATGTCCAAAATTATCAAGTTCACTGAGCCCCTGTTAAAAATAAATACTTCATAGTTGGATTTGTTTTCTTTCCCTTATCTTTAAGGCTTTAGGGTTCACATGGGGAGAGGTGACACACACTCCTGTACTCCTCTCTCACACACAGGAGAGGGGGGTGACTGACTGACCTGACCCTCATTGTCCAGTGCCCTCCAACCTCCATGCCTGGCTGGGTGCTCAGCATAGACCTGCCTCTCCTGGTACCTGGCACCGTGTCTTCCTGAGGGACTACATGGGGGATGCACACAAGATCACATGCCCCCCCACCAGATTTCTGTCAGGGTTCACACTGCAATGTGGCCAACAGCAGCCTTTTGGCACTATGTAGGAGGGAAGGAATGGGAGCTGCCTCCAGCTGCGGGAAAAGAGGAAAGAGAAGGGATGGCCTGGCCTGTGCTGAGCTTATCTATTCCCCCGTGGGTGGAAGCAGCTTATTCCTTCCTGCCTGCACAGTGTTGAAAGTTAGCTAACATCTCCAGGCTGCTGCTGGCCACTGACATAACCCAGCTGCCTCCTGTTCCCTGGCTACAGCATGGGCAGGAAGGGGTTAAGCCTTGACAATGCACTGTGCAGCAGGGCCCAGGGAATCTCATGGCGGGGATTCAGGGAACCCTGCCAGACATGGATCAGTAAGGGAGGGTGCCTAGGGGGTGATCCTCCCTGGGGGCAAGACCAGGCAGGAGGGGGGCACAGGGCTGCTGTGGAGCCTGCAGGGTCAGGGTGCGAACAGGCTGGAAATCACTTCCCCCTCCCCCATGACTCTAGAGCTTAGCTGAGGGACTGAGAGGCTGCCTCAGCTCCTCCTGGCCAGCACTCTGGGCTGGATGGTCTTGGGCTTTCCCAGGGCACCAGCCCAGCCAGAGGCAATGGCGGAAGGAAGGAGCCTTCTGGCCAGGCTGTTTGTGAGCTGAGTGCTCCAACCAGGGGCTGGTTCTCTGCACAGCACTGAGAGGGGGATGTGCCCCACTGTGGGGATATGGAGGAGCAACGAGGCTGGGGTGTATAAAGGGGAAAAATCAGGGAGAAGACAGCAAGGAGCATGTAAAGAGCCAATGGGGGCAGCAGAGGCTACATATAACCGGTTGCCGCCTGCCCACACTCAGCCACTGCAGCGTGCAGCCAGTGCTGGCCAGAAACGCCAGCAGCCTTGCACACCCACCCCCATTGTCTGCCACTGGATCCCCCCACTCACCCGTGGTGGGTGGGAGTCTGGCGAACAGGAATCCAGCCAGCAGAAGACCCTGCCAGTACGGATAGGGAGGAGACAGAAAATAAAGCAGTGAACAGCAGAGCAGCTAACAAAAGGAGTTTGCCTGGGATCTGCCTGAGAGGAAGTACGCTAAGGGCTGCATTAAGGAGGCTGTGTTGGTGAGTATCTGAGTGTTTGTTGTGAGGACAGTGTGACTGTGTGCTGTGTGTTTGATTGGTTGTTTGAAAAGGGTGGGAACTGGGTGTGCTTTGTTCCAGGTGAGCTTGAAGTGGGCCTGACTGCATAAAAAGCCAGTCAGTTGCGAACCAGCTGAGCAGCGAACAAAAAGTGTTTGCCTGGGAGTTTGCCTGGGGAGAGCCCACTGAGGCTTACATCTTGCTGGATTCTCTGAGTAATTACTACAACTCCTGAGGAAGCTCGTAGAAGGAAGGTAATACGGATGGGGGGTGTTCAGCTGTTGTGACCTGCACTGGATGTGCTATGTTTGTCTTTCTTCCACAGGACAGATGCGACTTTGTCTGTACAAAGTGCAAGCTGGTCTCCATAGTGGAAGAGAAGGTTCAAAGTCTGGAGCAACAGGTATCGACCTTGCGTTGCATAACAGAAACTGAAGATTTCCTGGATGGATGTCACGAAAGGCTTCTATGGGCACAAGGTTCTGAAGATTCAGAGCAGGCTGCACATCAGGGACAGAAGGATGGTGAAGAAATTTGGCATCGTGTGACCTCCAGAGCTAAAAAGGGGAACGTCCATGTACCAGCAGGGCAGATACAGGTAAGTAACCGTTTCCACAGGTACTAATGCGGAGAGTGGACCAGATGATACGTCTGAGGGAAGGGAGCAGAAGGAGACTCCGCCGATTGGAAGGCATGGGATGCACTGTCCTAGGGTTGGGGGTTTGTCATAAATATAAAGGGAAGGGTAAACCCCTTTGAAATCCCTCCTGGCCAGGGGAAAGCTCCTCTCACCTGTAAAGGGTTAAGAAGCTAAAGGTAACCTCGCTGGCACCTGACCAAAATGACCAATGAGGAGACAAGATACTTTCAAAAGCTGGGAGGAGGGAGAGAAACAAAGGGTCTGTGTGTCTGTCTATATGCTGGTTTCTGCCGGGGATAGACCAGGAATGGAGCCTTAGAACTTTTAGTAAGTAATCTAGCTAGGTATGTGTTAGATTATGATTTCTTTAAATGGCTGAGAAAAGAATTGTGCTGAATAGAATAACTATTTCTGTCTGTGTATCTTTTTTATAACTTAAGGTTTTGCCTAGAGGGGTTCTCTATGTTTTTGAATCGAATTACCCTGTAAGATATCTACCATCCTGATTTTACAGGGGGGATTTCTTTATTTCTATTTACTTCTATTTTTTATTAAAAGTCTTCTTGTAAGAAAACTGAATGCCTTTTCATTGTTCTCAGATCCAAGGGTTTGGGTCTGTGGTCACCTATGCAAATTGGTGAGGCTTTTATTCCAACATTTCCCAGGAAAGGGGGGGTGCAAGTGTTGGGAGGATTGTTCATTGTTCTTAAGATCCAAGGGTCTGGGTCTGTAGTCACCTAGGCAAATTGGTGAGGCTTTTTACCAAACCTTGTCCAGGAAGTGGGGTGCAAGAATTTGGGAAGTATTTTGGGGGGAAGGACGCGTCCAAACAGCTCTTCCCCAGTAACCAGTATTAGTTTGGTGGTGGTAGCAGCCAGTCCAAGGATAACGGGTGTAATATTTTGTACCTTGGGGAAGTTTTGACCTAAGCTGGTAAAGATAAGCTTAGGAGGTTTTTCATGCAGGTCCCCACATCTGTACCCTAGAGTTCAGAGTGGGGGAGGAACCTTGACATGGTCGCACAGTGGTGGGATTAACCTGAAATCATTTTGAGATCCAGTTGAGATTTTTTGAACTAGAAATACAGATTTTAAAAAGGAATTTTTAGGAAGTCCAGAAAGCAGCTTTGAAACTGAAAGCAGCTTGGTTTCTCTCTGTTTTGTGGCCAAGCAGAGACAAAAGGGGATTATCTTGTGAATTGCAGGTTTTCTTGCCTGGAGGCAGGGTACTTAACTCCTGCAGGGAAATTCACAGTCTTCCAACCCAGAGTTTTTTTTTCCTTTTCTTCCTAAAAGTAAATAGGGGGGTGTGTGCTCTACCCATTTGCCTGGAGACAAAAGTGGCAGGGTTCTTTTTTTTTTTAGGATTTTGATTTTTTTTTTGTTTTACAAAGAGCACAGGTTTGAAAAGGAATTTTTTTTTCCTTTGGGCTGGGTAAGCAGGTTTCCAAGTAGTTGGAGATTTTTTACTTTAATTTGGGCCCAGAGCAGAGACAAGGGAATTGTCTTTTTCTGTAGGCTGACAATCACTATCAGAGAATAGGTATTCTATTCCAGCACAGCAACATTTTACAGCCAAGTTGTGTTTGTTTATTTCTAAACCTCGGGTGTAAAGTTAGTAAAAACAGAGAGGTTAGAATGGCAAAATCCGCGGCTCGACTACAGCTCGAATTAGCCAAATTTCAGGCTGAGGAAAGACAAAGGGAACATGAAAGACAGAACTCATGCGGCTGAAGAAGGAACAAGAAAGGGAGGCAGAACAACACCAAGCGGCTGCTCACAGGAGAGCTATGGAAGCAAGGGACAAAGAACTGGAGGAAAAAGAGAGGAAGTATGTGGAGGAGATGGAGAAGATAAAGGCTCAGCAGAATATCCCAACAAACCCTAGTAATCCTTCTCCAGGTACCACTTCCCATCCCAGAAAGTTCCCCACCTACAAGGCAGGCGATGATACTGAGGCCTTCCTAGAAAACTTCGAAAGGGCCTGCCTTGGGTACAACATCTCTACTGACCAATACATGGTAGAGCTGAGGCCGCAGCTCAGTGGACCCTTAGCTGAGGTGGCAGCTGAAATGCCTAAAGAACACATGAACAAGTATGAACTGTTTAAATCCAAGGCGAGAGTCAGAATGGGGATAACACCCGAGCAGTCTCGTCAGAGGTTCCGAGCCCTAAGGTGGAAACCAGACATGTCATTTACCCGACATGCCTACCACATTGTGAAACATTGGGATGCCTGGATATCAGGAGCAAGTGTTGAATCTCCAGTAAATTTGCCCTTCCTAATGCAAATGGAACAATTCTTAGAGGGTGTTCCTGAGGAAATAGAAAGATACATCCTAGATGGGAAACCCAAAACTGTAATCGAGGCAGGAGAGATTGGAGCCAGATGGGTGGAGGTGGCAGAGAAGAAGAAAACTGGTCGCAGTTGGAGCGGAGACCAGAAGGGACCACCCCAGACCACACCCTATTACCGGGGGCCGCCCAAAGCCCCACCTACCTCCCAAAGAACCCTCCAGACCCCTTATCGTCCCACCACCCAGTTCTCCAGCAACCCTCCTCGCCCCAGTGACCCGTCAGCTGGACGATGTTTTAAGTGTAACGAGCTGGGGCATGTAAAGGCCAACTGCCCCAAGAACCCCAACAGATTACAGTTCATTGCACCGGAATCACACCAGAGATCCACAGGCCCAGATACCTCCCAGATACCCTTGGAGCGGAGCGAAACTGAGTGTGGGCGGGAAGAAGGTCACCGCGTGGAGGGACACTGGAGCACAAGTGTCAGCTATCCATGCTTCCTTAGTGGACCCCAATTTAATCAACCCAGAGATCCAAGTGACGATTCAACCCTTCAAGTCCAACTCTTTCAAATTGCCTACAGCTAAGTTGCCTGTCCAGTACAAGGGCTGGTCAGGAATGTGGACTTTTGCAGTCTATGATGATTATCCCATCCCCATGCTGTTGGGGGAAGACTTGGCCAATCACGTGAAGCAGGCCAAGAGGGTGGGAACGGTCACCCGCAGCCAGGCTAAACAAGCCGTGGGGCCTAGCTCTGTTCCGGAAACTTCTATCAGGGCCCGGTCAGAGGTGATGGACCCGGACCCCAGGCCAATGTCTGCAACAGCAGTAGTGGATCCAGTCCCAGAGACCCAGACGGAACCAGTCCCAGAACCGGAACCAGCCAAACAACCAACACCAGACCCCGTGCCAGCACTGAATCCAGTACTTGCAACCTCAACACCAGAGGGCCCCACCGAACCTGAACTGGCAGCAGCCGATAACCCTACCCAAGAGGCTCAGCCGGAGCCTGAATCCCAACATAGTGCACCAGCGGAGAGCGGTTCACAGTCAACAGAAACAGCTCCATCCTCTATATCGCTTCCAGAGGGACCAAGCCTAGGTCCCCAATCCAATGAGGAACTGATGTCTTCAGCATCAAGGGAACAGTTCCAGACTGAACAGGAAGCAGATGAAAGCCTCCAGAGAGCTTGGACGGTGGCATGGAGCAACCCACCGCCTCTCAGCTCTTCTACTTGATCCAGGATTGTTGTAGAAAGAGGACTTTTATACAAGGAAACTCTTTCTGGTGGACACCAGGAAGACTGGCATCCTCAGAGACAGTTGGTAGTTCCAACTAAATACCGGGCCAAGCTCTTGAGCTTAGCCCACGATCACCCTAGTGGCCATGCTGGGGTGAACAGGACCAAAGACCGTTTGGGGGGGTCATTCCACTGGGAGGGAATGGGCAAGGATGTTTCTACCTATGTCCAGTCTTGTGAGGTGTGCCAAAGAGTGGGAAAACCCCAAGACCAGGTCAAAGCCCCTCTCCAGCCACTCCCCATCATTGAAGTTCCATTTCAGCGAGTAGCTGTGGATATTCTGGGTCCTTTTCCGAAAGACACCCAGAGGAAAGCAGTACATACTGACTTTCATGGATTTTGCCACCCGATGGCCGGAAGCAGTAGCTCTAAGCAACACCAGGGCTAAAAGTGTGTGCCAGGCACTAGCAGACATTTTTGCCAGGGTAGGTTGGCCCTCCGACATCCTCACAGATGCAGGGACTAATTTCCTGGCAGGAACTATGAAAAACCTTTGGGAAGCTCATGGGGTAAATCACTTGGTTGCCACTCCTTACCACCATCAAACAAATGGCATGGTGGAGAAGTTTAATGGAACTTTGGGGGCCATGATACGTAAATTCGTAAATGAGTACTCCAATGATTGGGACCTAGTGTTGCAGCAGTTGCTCTTTGCATACAGAGCTGTACCACATCCCAGTTTAGGGTTTTCCCCATTTGAACTTGTATATGGCCGTGAGGTTAAGGGGCCATTGCAGTTGGTGAAGCAGCAATGGGAGGGATTTACACCTTCTCCAGGAACTAATATTCTGGACTTTGTAACCAACCTACAAAACACCCTCTGAACCTCTTTAGCCCTTGCTAAAGAAAACTTACAGGATGCTCAAAAAGAGCAAAAAGCCTGGTATGATAAACATGCCAGAGAGCGTTCCTTCAAAGTAGGGGACCAGGTCATGGTCTTAAAGGTGCTCCAGGCCCATAAAATGGAAGCATCGTGGGAAGGGCCATTCATGGTCCAGGAGCGCCTGGGAGCTGTTAATTATCTCATAGCATTCCCCACCTCCAACCGAAAGCCTAAGGTGTACCATATTAATTCTCTAAAGCCCTTTTATTCCAGAGAATTAAAGGTTTGTCAGTTTACAGCCCAGGGAGGAGATGACGCTGAGTGGCCTGAAGGTGTTTACTACGAAGGGAAATGTGCTGGTGGTGTGGAAGAGGTGAACCTCTCCATGACCCTTGGGCGTATGCAGCGACAGCAGATCCAGGAGCTGTGCACTAGCTACGCGCCAACGTTCTCAGCCACCCCAGGACTGACTGAACGGTCATACCACTCCATTGACACAGGTAATGCTCACCTAATTAGGGTCCACCCTTACCGGGTGTCTCCTCAAGCTAAAACTGCTATAGAACGGGAGAGCCAGGATATGTTACAGATGGGTGTAATCCGCCCCTCTGAAAGTGCATGGGCATCTCCAGTGGTTCTAGTTCCCAAACCAGATGGGGAAATACGTTTTTGCGTGGACTACCGTAAGCTAAATGCTGTAACTTGCCCAGACAACTATCCAATGCCACGCACAGATGAACTATTAGAGAAACTGGGACGGGCCCAGTTCATCTCTACCGTGGACTTAACCAAGGGGTACTGGCAGGTACTGCTAGATGAATCTGCCAAGGAAAGGTCAGCCTTCATCACACATCTCGGGCTGTATGAATTTAATGTACTCCCTTTCGGGCTGCGAAATGCACCCGCCACTTTCCAAAGACTTGTAGATGGTCTCCTAGCGGGATTAGGAGAATATGCAGTCGCCTACCTTGACAACGTGGCCATATTTTCGGATTCCTGGGCAGACCACCTGGAACATCTACAAAAAGTCCTTGAGCGCATAAGGGAGGCAGGACTAAATGTTAAGGCTAAGAAGTGTCAAATAGGCCTAAACAGAGTGACTTACCTTGGACATCAGCCCCCTACAGGCCAAAGTGGATGCTATCCAAAAGTGGCCTGTCCCAAAGTCAAAGAAACAGGTTCAATCCTTCTTAGGCTTGGCCGGTTATTACAGACGATTTGTACCGCACTACAGCCAAATCGCTGCCCCACTGACAGACGTAACCAAAAAGAAACAGCCAAATGCTGTTCAGTGGACCAAAAAGTGTCAGAAGGCCTTTAACAAGCTTAAAGCGACACTCATGTCTGACCCTGTACTAAGGGCCCCAGACTTTGACAAACCGTTCCTAGTAACCACAGATGCATCCGAGCGTGGTGTGGGAGCAGTTTTAATGCAGAAAGGACCTGATCAAGAATTCCACCCTGTAGTGTTTCTCAGCAAAAAACTGTCTGAGAGGGAAAGCAACTGGTCAGTCACTGAAAAAGAATGTTATGCCATTGTCTACGCTCTGGAAAAGCTACGCCCATATGTTTGGGGACGGCGTTTCCACTTGCAAACCGACCATGCTGCACTAAAGTGGCTTCACACCGTCAAAGAAACTAACAAAAAACTTCTTCGGTGGAGTTTAGCTCTCCAAGATTTTGATTTAGACATCCAGCACATCTCAGGAGCTTCTAACAAAGTGGCTGATGCACTCTCCCGTGAAAGTTTCCCAGAATCAATTGGTTAAAATCGTCCTTGAGATGTGGAAAATATTGTTAGTCTTTATGTACTTGGTAGTATATTTAGAGATGCATGTGTCTTATTAACTCTGTTTTTCCCTAGAGCTCCAGGAAGAAATCCCAGCCAGTGTTTCACCCTAGCTGAGATTTGGGGGGCGTGTCATAAATATAAAGGGAAGGGTAAACCCCTTTGAAATCCCTCCTGGCCAGGGGAAAGCTCCTCTCACCTGTAAAGGGTTAAGAAGCTAAAGGTAACCTCGCTGGCACCTGACCAAAATGACCAATGAGGAGACAAGATACTTTCAAAAGCTGGGAGGAGGGAGAGAAACAAAGGGTCTGTGTCTGTCTATATGCTGGTTCCTGCCAGGGATAGACCAGGAATGGAGCCTTAGAACTTTTAGTAAGTAATCTAGCTAGGTATGTGTTAGATTATGATTTCTTTAAATGGCTGAGAAAAGAATTGTGCTGAATAGAATAACTATTTCTGTCTGTGTATCTTTTTTGTAACTTAAGGTTTTGCCTAGAGGGGTTCTCTATGTTTTTGAATCGAATTACCCTGTAAGATATCTACCATCCTGATTTTACAGGGGGGATTTCTTTATTTCTATTTACTTCTATTTTTTATTAAAAGTCTTCTTGTAAGAAAACTGAATGCCTTTTCATTGTTCTCAGATCCAAGGGTTTGGGTCTGTGGTCACCTATGCAAATTGGTGAGGCTTTTATTCCAACATTTCCCAGGAAAGGGGGGGTGCAAGTGTTGGGAGGATTGTTCATTGTTCTTAAGATCCAAGGGTCTGGGTCTGTAGTCACCTAGGCAAATTGGTGAGGCTTTTTACCAAACCTTGTCCAGGAAGTGGGGTGCAAGAATTTGGGAAGTATTTTGGGGGGAAGGACGCGTCCAAACAGCTCTTCCCCAGTAACCAGTATTAGTTTGGTGGTGGTAGCGGCCAGTCCAAGGATAACGGGTGTAATATTTTGTACCTTGGGGAAGTTTTTGACCTAAGCTGGTAAAGATAAGCTTAGGAGGTTTTTCATGCAGGTCCCCACATCTGTACCCTAGAGTTCAGAGTGGGGGAGGAACCTTGACAGGGTTACAGTGACAAACCATCCCGATGTGTAGAAAGAATAGTAAATATGGCAGGCGACCAGCTTGGCTTAACAGTGAAATCCTTGCTGCTCTTAAATACAAAAAGCTTACAAGAAGTAGAAGATTGGACAAATGACCAGGGATGAGTACAAAAATATTGCTCGGGCTTGCAGGAGTGAAATCAGGAAGGCCAAATCACACCTGGAGTTGCAGCTAGCAAAAGATGTTAAGAGTAACAAGAAGGGTTTCTTCAGGTATGTTAGCAACAAGAAGTCAGTCAAGGAAAGTGTGGGTCCCTTACTGAATGAGGGAGGCAACCTAGTGACAGAGGATGTGGAAAAAGCTAATGTACTCAGTGCTTTTTTGCCTCTGTCTTCACGAACAAGGTCAGCTCCCAGACTACTGCACGGGGCAGCACAGCATGGGGAGAAGGTGACCAGCCCTCTGTGGAGAAAAAAGTGGTTCAGGACTATTTAGAAAAGCTGGACGAGCACAAGTCCATGGGGCCGGATGCATTGCATCCAAGAGTGCTAAAGGAGTTTGCGGATGTGATTGCAGAGCCATTGGCCATTATCATTAAACTCATGGCGATCGGGGGAGGTCCCAGATCACTGGAAAAAAGATAATGTAGTGCCCATCTTTAAAAAAGGGAAGAAGGAGGATCCTGGGAACTACAGGCCAGTCAGCCTCACTTCAGTCCCTGGAAAAATCATGGAGCAGGTCCTCAAGGAATCAATTCTGAAGCTCTTAGAGGAGAGGAAAGTGATCAGGAACAGTCAGCATGGATTCACCAAGGGCAAGTCATGCCTGACTAATCTAATTGCCTTCTATGACAAGATAACTGGCTCTGTGGATGAAGGGAAAGCAGTGGACGTGTTGTTCCTTGACTTTATCAAAGCTTTTGACACTGTCTCCCACAGTATTCTTGCCAGCAAGTTAAAGATGTATGGGCTAGATGAATGGACTATAAGGTGGATAGAAAATTGGCTAGATTGTCAGGCTCAATGGGTAGTGATCAATGGCTCAATGTCTAGTTGGCAGCCAGTATCAAGCAGAGTGCCCCAAGGTTCAGTTCTGGGGCCAGTTTTGCTCAATATCTTCATAAATGATCTGGAGAATGGTGTGGATTGCACCCTCAGCAAGTTTGCAGAGGGCACTAAACCGGGAGGAGTGGTAGATACGCTGGAGGGTAGGGATAGGATACAGAGGGACCTAGACAAATTAAATGATTGGGCCAAAAGAAATCTGATGAGGTTCAACAATGACAAGTGCAGAGTCCTGCACTTAGGACGGAAGAATCCAATGCACCGCTACAGACTAGGGACCGAGTGGCTCGCCAGCAGTTCTGCAGAAAAGGACCTAGGGGTTACAGTGGATGAGAAGTTGGATATGAGTCAGTGTGCCCTTGTTGCCAAGATGGCCAATGGCATTTTGGGCTGTATAAGTAGGGGGATTGCCAGCAGATTGAGAGATGTGATCGTTCCCCTCTATTCGACATTGGTGAGGCCTCATCTGGAGTACTGTGTCCAGTTTTGGGCCCCACACTACAAGAAGGATGTGGAAAAATTGGAAAGTGTCCAGCGGAGGGCAACAAAAATGATTAGGGGACTGGAACACATGACTTATGAGGAGAGGCTGAGGGAACTGGGGATGTTTAGTCTTCAGAAGAGAAGAATGAGGGGGGATTTGATAGCTGTTTTCAACTACCTGAAAGGAGGTTCCAAAGAGGATGGCTCTAAACTGTTCTCAGTGGTAGCAGATGACAGAACAAGAAGTAATGGTCTCAAGTTGCAGTGGGGGGAGATTTAGGTTGGATATTAGGAAAAAACTTGCACTAGGAGGGTGGTGAAACACTGGAATGCATTACCTATGGAGGTGGTGGAATCTCCTTCCCTAGAAGTTTAAGGTCAGGCTTGACAAAGCCCTGGCTGGGATGATTTAGTCAGGGATCAGTCCTGTTTTGAGCAGGGGGTTGGACTAGATGACCTCCTGAGGTCCCTTCCAACCCTTATATTCTAAGATTCTAAAATTCTAAAAGACAATTTGCCCATTTTTAAGAAAAAGTTGGGACACCTGCAGTTGTCCCTTCTGGCCTTAACTCTGACTCAGAGGTAACTCAACCCATAGCCACTGTTACTCTATAGCTAACTTTCATGTAACAATTTCATTGGATGTGTGCAAGAGGCTACACAGTGGATTGCTTGGCCCAACAGCTGCCCCCTTGCACACAACTGCCACTCATGTTACAACCTTAGGGGTTTTCCTGGGTAAGGCAAATTAGCACTGCATGTTGCTAATGCTGTTGCAAGTATTGCAAAGCATTTTGGAGAGGGCTAAAGGTGTGAATGAAGAGTGAAAGATTTTTTTGCAAGCTGCAAGAGGCCAAAGGGGGAAGAAGAAAAAGAGCAGAGAACGGGTTAACTCACACTGCAGCTAGCAAGCTCAGTCCGATGATAAGACGCTGGCCCCAGCCCAAGGACGCTGCTCACCGCCAAGACTTGGCTGACAGCCGAGAAAGATGGGGGCGTGAATGTGCCCGAGCAGCAGTGAGAAAGAAGAACCCAGCTGCACAGACCTGCAAGGCAGTGAGGCCAACAGAGAAGAAAACATGATCTAAGACTGCAGAGATTAAAAACACTGGCAAGACAGCAAGATGGGGGAGCTGAGCCTTGCGGCCCTGGAGCCCAGCCTTGTGTCCCTGGAGCCGAGGTGTTTAAAAAAAAACCCGAAAAACACCATGAAAAGCCGGTTTGGACTGGCACAAAGGGCACCAGGAGTGGAGGTCCCTGAACAAAGCACCTCCCCCCGCCCCTACAAGGAGCCCAGGACTTAAATCCCTCCTGAGAGCTGGAGCAACTTGGAAATCAGAGTGGATCCTCAGATGACCTGGGCCCAGGACAGCACTCCCATCCACCCTTCCCCCCTCTTATGTTACACCCAGGCTTGACCAGCTTTGGGTCGGGCGTATGTGAGTATGGAAGCTGATCAGGGCTTGGGGCACTAATGCTTTCTTGCTTCTTTTAAGTGATGTGGAAGCATTTCTAGCACTCTCTGCTGTAATTTTATTATTTTATCAATAAAACCTTAAAATTTAAAGCCTTGGTGTGTTCTGTTATCTCCCTTAACAATCCTGTGGCCTTGGACTGATCACCTGATGCTTCAGGCAGATTTGTGTGGGTGTGACAGATTTGTTACCAATCAACACAAAACTCCCAGCACAACTAGCACACACAACCCTGAACACACACAGCCCCTCAGTGCAGCACACACCTGTCATTCACCATCTGCACAAATCCATGCAGGCCAACATTAAAAAAACAAAACGTGCACACAATAACTCCAGACATTACTCAAGCTTGGAATCTGAGACCATGAGAAGCAATGGAAAAAACTGCAAGCATGATTGAGAGCTTTTGTTTGTTTAGAATATCACACACTTAAGAATTACTGGTAGTTGACTGGTAAATTTTTCTATTTTATCTCATTAATAGAATTTGTTTTATCTTGATACTTATTACCCTTTGCTTTGTGCCACATTAACAGGATTAGGGCAACCAGATTACTAGCAGTTAACCCAGTTAAAGTTAATGAACTGACTATATTCATGAGGTGACTTGATCATTACTCTTTTTTTAATATCCATGTGACTGGTAACCTAAAGCTGCATAAAAAACACGCTGTACTGTAAATAACTAAAAAGGTCATACAATCACTTAAAAATAAATTAGAAATGCATAAATATTTAAGGTGAAATGCTGGCCCCATTGATGTCAGTGGCAAAACTCCTTGACTTCAGTGGAGCCAGGATTTCACCCCAAATATTTGATGAAAGAGAAAGCGATATAGACATTAATAAATGGTTGACCTTCATATAAAGCTGCAGAGCAGGATAAAGGAGGTTGAGGAAACAACCATTATTTGATTTACACACTTGGGACTTAAACTATGGATCTCTAAGGTGCTGTGTTCATAATCTTGGAACTGATCTTTCTAAGGAAAAGAAGTGCTCCACATATGGGCCTCAATCCTGCAAGGAACATAAATTCATAGATTCCAAGGCCAGAAGAAACAATTGTATAATCTAGCCTGACCTCCTATATAACACAGGCCATAGAACTTCCCCAAAATAGTTCATAGAGCAGATCTTAGAAAAAAAGATCTAGTACTGATTTTAAATATTGCAAGTGATAGAGAATCCACCATCAGCCTTGGGAAATTGGTCCCGTGTTTGATTAACTGCAATGGTAAACATTTATCCCTTATTTCCAATCTGAATTTGTCTAGCTTCAACTTCCAGCTATTGAATCATATTACACCTTTTCTGCTAGACTGAAGAGCCCCTTATCAAATGTATGTTTCCCCTGTAGGTGCTTACAAACTGATCAAGCCACCCCTTAACATTCTTTCTGTTAAACTAAAGAAATTGAGCTCCTCAAGTCTATCAATATAAGGCAGGTTTTCTATTTAATTGTTCTTGTAGTTCTTCTCTGAAGACTTATCAGTATCCTTCTTGAATTGTGGGTACAAGATCTGGATACAGTATTCCAGCAATTGTTGCAGCAGTGCCCAATACAGAGGTAAAATAACTTCTCTGCTTCTACTCAAAGTTCCCATTTATGCACTGAAGGATGACATTAGCCCTTTTAGCTATGGTGTCTCATTAGGAGCTTGTGATCAGCTCATTATCCATTATCACGGTCAAGTCTTCTTGATAGTCACAACTTCCTAGGGTAGGTCCCCTATCATGTAAGTATGGCCTTCATTCTTTGTTCCCAGATGTATCTGCGTACATTTAGCCATATTAAAATATACATTCCTGCTGGATGTGCAGAGTTCCTTCAACTCTCCCTGACAATGGGAGTCAAGGGAATCTAGCACCTACCCAGTCACACCAATGGAGATTGGTGTGCCTACCTGGTGTCTGAACTCTTCCATTGCTGGTAAAAGGCTTTCAACAGTATTTCATGGGAAATGCTTGACTTGCAGTGGAGAGAAACACAGGATCAGTTTATTACCTACCACATGATTTCAAAAATAGCTTTGTTTTGTGTCTGTTTCCTCTTCCATTTGTGATAGTGTCCTGCAGTGAAATACTGGATTTGAGTAGTGGGTGGAGAGTTCATCCATACTCTGGCCCGAGTTGTTCTTTATTTTTCAAAAAGTTGAAAAAATTCAGAAATAGTAAATAATTTTGCATAATTGTTTAACTATTTGAAATAAAAAAATCTTTCCCAAGCTGCACTTTTTCCTATGGATTTAATCAGATTGTGTCAGAGAGCAAGCAATACAACAGCTTGGTGGATTTCTTAGCTGAACTTTGTTACGCAAGTTAATTAGAAACAATGTCTCGTGTGTCCTTGCTTTAATAAAAAATAGAATAAAACCTGGAAGAAATAATATTCCCTTGACCTAAGTGGTCAGAATAGAAATAATGGTTTCTGTTTTGTTATATTACCCTTATGGCACTGGACTTCTTACAGGACAGAGTCTCTTAGAAACTGTTAACCTACAACTCCCATTGCACCATCTGAAAAATGAGTGCAGATCGGAAATATCACAGAGGGACACAGTACATAAAATATTTTTCTTCCAAATTATTTTTGAATAATAGCACAAATGTGTGAATCTTGCTATCTCTTTCATCCCAGAGCATGTTTTCCAACACGGGGAGCAGGACCGTGTCATTATTCGTTCCAGTCCTTGGCTTGCTCCTCCATCAAGCCCCGTCTGGTCATATCCCTACATAAATGGTCCCACCATCTCATCAGTGAATGGCCTGTATGTCAGACTGACCTTGGCTGTGCTTGCATTATTTGCTTTTGTATGCTATTATCTATTTGCCTTCTGCAATGTCCCTACCATCATACACTTTTCTATCGTAGCAATCCCATCCCCTGGTTTCACATCCTGCTCTCCTTCTAACTTCATTTGTCTTTCCACTTGACACCTGTCATCTTTTGAAGAACTCTCATTTCTACTGCCCCCAGCCTTCTGATGTCTATTTCACTTAATGCAGCTGCTTCCAGACCATGCCATAACACTGACATTGGTATGATAAAATGTAACTTTAGTGTCAAACATAATGTTTTTATAAGTCCATAATTTCAGTTCAGCACTTTAGTCTAAGGTACATCTCCTTTTAACCTCATCCTTTCTGAAACTGTCGGTGGTGATCAAACTTCCTAGGTATACATAAGAATCTTGTTGCAACTTCACCACTGCTACATTTTGACACTTGATTTATTGTCCCTTTTCCGAGATGCAACCACTTCATCTTGGCATTTACTATAGGTTCAAATCAACCACACCAATTTTCCATGTAGCCAAAAGTACTGTAACTAATGCAAATGTCTGCCAATTGTATGGATCCTGAAATCCAACAGTAATTTGAAATGTACCTGAATTATGATGAAGTCCTGATTTTTTAAACTATTTTGTCAAATGTTTGTCTAATAGCAAAATATACTGTTTTTTTAACTTCAGCTAGATTTGCCTGCATAAAAAAAATGAAGGATTGGGCCCACATTAAAAATTATATGAAAATTAAACCATGCTAATAGTTAACATTTTGGTAGAAAAATTGTTGCCAATTTAATTTATTTCAAACAGAACACTATATTAAGAGGACTGTAGGGAATACAGATAAAGAGTAAAATATAAGAGAAAAAATCAAAGTTAAAGTCCCCATATTTCTTTGTTTCAATTATATAACACATGGCATGTGCTTGTATCTAACACGGTGTAGAACTATAGTAAGCATTTTTCGGCAGCTATGTTGTCATTTTTGTCAAGGGGCTTTGATAATAGGGGAGAAATCAGACATAACAAAATCAATTCATTCTGACAAGTGAGCAACACCAGCACCATTGAGATACAGCAGTATGAGCCCAATCTTCTCTTCCAGATCCAAATACCCTGAACTCTGTCACAAGGATCTGAACTCTGATCCGAATTTAGCAGATAACACCTGTGTTCTTATAATGGACTGCACTGAAACCCTGGTTCTGAACTTTGAAGACAGGATAGGATGAAGTATTTGAAATGTGGATCCAGGTCTGAATTTCAGGCACTTGAGCCTATATCTGAAACATGTACATCTGAATTGCTTTATGGTAAGCAAGCACTGTACTTATTCCCTGTACAAAGTGTCACATTCTGTGTGAAACACAATTAGATGCTTTCAGGAATCAATTAACATTGGCCAACAGCTATTAAGCAAAAATAGAGACCAGTATGTTGTGCCAAAAAAAAAAAAAAGAAACCAGTATGTTGCACCAAGTGGCCTTTCTGATATTCCTAAAATCTCTTACATACTTTTAAAGTCCAGCCCCTAGTAACAACTCTTTGTTGTGTTTTCTCCAAGATTCTTGAACAATTCCCCATGCTGAAAATGGAAAACTAAATCAGGCTTGCATTTCTGTAACCAAGCAATTTTTTGATGTGGGCATGCAGGTTTCACAGCAAATGGAAGTTTGCTAAGACAAAACCTTCTTCTAATTATTTTTTCATGTGATTAATTCCAAAGTAGCACAGCCATCTTTTTGGATGAGATGGATAGAGGCACTCCAGGAAGCAACAGCGAATAGTAGAACTGTTGTACATCTCCCACGTTAGATCAAAGGACTGGGATGTGTGGATGGTTCAGCATGTAAACACTCTCAAATCCAGGTGTCAATCAGCATTCATGAGCTGACAAGCATTGCCAATGTCAAGGCTTACAAAAATCAGAAGATTTGAAGCCCAGTAGTTCTTCTAGTAAATAGTGAAATAGAGTTCCTTGATGCAGAAATGAATAATGAAGTGCTGCCAAGACTACAGTCACATGCCTTTTTATTTATTTTTTTGGGGAAGACATCTAGTCTGTAGAGTTGCTATTTTCTTCTTTTTTTTCTATGGAAAACTACAGCTGTAAGGAAGCATACATGTTTTGCTTTATAATGCTCTGCAAGGGAAGAATAATGTAAATGATGCAGTTTATAATTAAGACACCATGAGTTAGATCCACAAAGGGATTTAGATGCCTAAGTCCAAAGTTTAGGCAATCAAAAGATTTGCCCAGCTGCTGCCTCAGCCTGTAGGCACCTAAATTCCTCAAGTACCTACATTTCCATCAATAAGATCCCCTAGGTGCCCCTGCTGAGCATGCACACAGCTGCACTATTTCTGATGGCCAGTACCTGTCTCATGCCTAAGCCCTGGTGGGATGCTTTAACTAGGTGTTCTTCAACATCTATCTGTGCAACCCAATCCATAGGCATATTTGGAGGCTCCCTGAGAGCCCCCCACAAAACACAGCCAAGGAGGTTCAATTCCCCTCTGTGTCTGAAAGGACTAGAGACTTAAAGCTAGGTCTTCTATTTCCCATGTTGTGCCCTAACCACTCGGCTATAGAGTATTGTGAGGTGGTTCTCACTTCTTTTGAAGCTGTTCCTCTTTGTATAAAATACTTCACATTCATTTGGACAGGGACCTCAATCTGACTCTCCCACATGGCAGGGAAGAGCTTTAACCATTGCACTATTAGGTATAAGGGGGTAGGGGTGGCAGGAGGAACACCCTCATCTTGTCACCTACTAGGGTTTAGGCAGTCATGAGTAGTGGTCAGAGCCATGGATGTCAGGAACCAGGAGTAAGAGGTGGAGGCACAATTGGGCATCACGTCAAGGGTCAGAGCTGAAGTCAATAACCAGGGGGTGAGGTTATAAGCAGGGATCTGGAACAAGGCAAGGTCCAATGTAGCAGGCAGCCAGAGGTTCACTTAGTTGCCTGGAAAACTTCCAGTGCCTCCTTCTGGCATAAACAGTGAGTCTGAGACAATCAGAAGAAGGAGGTTGCCCCTAACTGGGAGCTCTGTGGGCGGTGGCTATGGTGAGTTACGGTCCACCAACCCACTCTCCCTGCTAGGACTAGCAAGTTGCTGGGTGATGGCTGTGATCTGAATGCTACTGAGGGACCCACACACTTGGGTTCAAGGCCTGTGATCCCCCATGCATCTCTTCCTCTTTTTGAAAAAAAAATTACAAGAAAGGGCTGACCTTGCTTAGGTGCCTAACGCCCTGACTGGGTGGTATGTAATACCCACCCTTCTCTTTAGCATTTCCTGTTGGCTAGCTTAGATGGCTACCCTCGTATTTGGATGGCATTTGTGGATCCTATGCCTAATATAGGAAGCTTGGACTCCTTCCTTGGGGCTGTGGATAACAGGGCACCTATACGTAGGCTTAGCCTTACATGCCTAAGTCCCCTTAGCCCTATGTTGTAAGGGACAGCAGGTGTTTCAAAGGCCTCCTAAACAAATAAAAAGCAATGCAAGCAAAGCTAAAGTGTGTTAAACTCTAGTGTTTACACAATGAAATCAATACAATTAATAGTTAATTCTGGTTTCTTGAAATTGGCAAGTCAATGTTGTTATAGATTTTTATAACTATATATGCAACACCCTTGAAATAGGACTTGAAAATAGCTTTTGATATAGACTAAATTATATAAGCCAATCACACACTTTAGCTAAATAAAATGATCTGTAGGAAGAATATTTTCCTAAATTTAAGCTGAATTTAGGAGACAAAGCAAGTTATGAAATTATTTTGGATCTAGTTAGAAAGGTCAGATTCAATAAAACTGTGTTTTGCTTCTGAGGTATGAGTAGCAGGGACAAATGTAGCCATGTGAAAGATCAGAGAGTGACTGCACAAGTATGAGCAGGAGTCTGTACAATTTAAAAAAGTTTACTTGGTGAAGAAATATTCTAAGTACATAGTAGTCTGGTGGCACCAAAATATAGGGTGAGATCCTCTGCATGAAAGGGATGGAGTGGTACAAAGAAACCTAAACATCCTCATTCTGGCTGGGCATGGATTCCCCCAAGAAGAATACTGAGAGAGACTGCCATAAAGCTGCCCCTAGAATTACAAGTCCCAGGATAGGGAGCATTCTAGGGACCAGGCTGAGGGCAGGAGGGGTATGTGAGAGGCAGGACCACAGCATGCAATGATGCAGCTTACAGGGGAATCCAAGGATGCTGCCATAAAGCATCAGCCCTGTTAGTCATCATAGCACAAGCCACTGAGCCAGCACAGAAGGATCAAGGTTCCAGCTCACTCACCGGTCAGCCATCTGATTCCCCTGGGCTGCTTCCTGCTGTTGTGGTCAGGTTGTCCTTGTTACCTCTACATTCTCCAGTCTACCCATTCTCTGGTGCCTCTGAACCCTGCAAGGCCTCCAGGGTTGCCTTGGCATCTGCCTGGGCTGCAGCATTCCTAGCTTCTGCTGAGCCTTGGCTGGAGCACATCATTCCTCCATGGCAGTCAGCCCCAACTGAGCCGAGCTGCTCTCTTTTATACTGATACATCTGGAGCATGCCCAGTAAGGGAAAGGGGGTGTGGCTTCTTCAGCCCACAATGTAGGGTTAACCTCTTCCTGTCCAGTGTGGGACGAGTGTGCCCATCACAATCACCCCTAAATTTTAAATCTATTTCCACCATAACTATAAGCTAGGTTCTACCACCCTTTATCATGATGAGTGGTACCTTACTCTGATTTCACTGGGAATACTTGCAGAATAAGTTCTACCACTATGTGTAAAGGTAGGAGAATATGACCCTTGACTTCTGTGTTTTAAATTAGAGTGAAATATATTGCCAGTGCCACCTGAAGGCAGTACCAGTGAAACTCCCAATATCACTTATAGTTTTAAGGGTCTAACCACAACTTTATGAAACTTGTTAGCCTCGAGAAAAACTGACTCCTATTAACCAAAACTGTTTCTCAGTTGCCCTCACTCTTTGTTTCTCCTGTATTTGTCCCTGCGCTCATCCACCTGGGAAAGTCTCCTTCCCAAAGCTGCATGCCTGAGCTAGCTCTCCTCCCCTGGAACATCTACCTTACCCACGGTTGCCTCAGGTCTGTGGACATTAATAAGGTGCCACACCATGTGTGCAAATTGATACTTGTCCATAATCTTTTTATTTAATACCATCCACCCTAAGACTTTGTGACCCACCCTTGACTCTCCTGCAAGGGAGTCCAGTTGAAGGCACCAGAACTGCCTCATGCACACGTGCTTAGTCATTAGCAACAATTCAATTTATGTCTGTTCCTGATGACCTCAGATGCAATACAGGAAAAAAAGTTGCTATATTTTTAATCATTACTCTTTTTCTTGGCATTTATTCTTTTTTGAAAAATGGTAGCCACTCTATCAGTGGGGCAAACAACAAAAACAAATATTCACTTTTTTTTTTTGAGGAAAGTTCCACAGATATTGTCAAAATGGTGTAAAATGTCAACAAGTGCTGCTGCCAACATCTACTTCCACACCTCAGGATGGTCTTAGGGCAAGGCAAAACCTTCAGGCAACTTTGAGCACATATATTAGAGCTAGTCAATTTGGAAAAAAAAACAATATCAATGAATTTAATCTTTTTTTAAATGAAAAATGTCTTTAATCAAAATGAAAGTGTCCAAGGGAACTTTTAATTTTGATTGAAATTTTGTTTCCTTTGTCAGAACAAAAAGTTGAAGTTTTGGTTAAATGTTCTGGTTTTGGTTTTCAAAAAACGTTTTTTTTTAAAATTGATTTTACTGAAAACATTATTTTTGATTTCCAGTTTGTGATTCTCCCCTCCCCACATGGCAAAGGGCCTATAACTTCACTAAATTTGCACAGCTTTTAACAGAGATGGCAAAAGGAACCTTCCTTATACAAGAACCACACCTCTGCCAAATTTCAAGTCTCTGCTCCACAGGCTGGAAGTGCTAGAGCTTCTCAACGAAAAGGTTGTCAGAATTTTTTTACCATGGGTAAAACCAGTGGTGAGCTAGAGCCGGTTCGCACCGGTTCACTAGACCCAGTTGTTAAATTTAGAAGCCCTTTTAGAAGCAGTTGTCTCTCGCTCTAAAAGGGCTTCTAATTTAACAACTGGCCAAAAGTAGTGCCTTAGGCACCCACTCCATGGGTGCTCCGGGGCTGGAGCACCCACAGGGAAAATTTGATGGGTGCAGAGCACCCGCCAGCAGCTCCCCACCCCACGCCTGGCCCCAGGTCACCTCCACTCCACCTCCGCCTCCTCCCCTGAATACGCCGCCCTGCTCTGTTTCTCCACCCCCTCCCCCAGTTTCCCATGAATCAGCTGTTCATGCAGGAACCCAAGAGGGCTGAGAAGCAGGCAGCAGCTTCGCGCTCAGGCCCAAGGAGGCGGAGCGGAGCAGAGGTGAGCTGGGGCGGAGGGGGTGAGGAGGGCCGCCCATGCCACAACATGTAACCCGGGGGGCACCCAGGGGAACCGCTCCTTGCCCCAACTCAACTCCACCTCCCTGGGCCTGAGTGCGAAGCCGCCGCCTGCTTCTCAGCCTTCCCCAGCTTCCCATGCGAACAGCTGATTCGCGGGAAGCTGGGGTGGGGGAGCGGAGAAGCAAAGTGGGGCAGTGCGTTCAGGGGAGGAGGCGGAGCGGAGGTGAGCTGGGGCTGGGCGCGGGGCAGGGAGCTGCAGGTGGGTGCTCTGCACCCATCAAAATTTCCCCGTGGGTGCTCCAGCCCTGGAGCACCCAGGGAGTCGGCACCTGAGGCACCACTTTTGATGTGATTAGCTCCCCCTGCTCCGCCCCTAGCTACGCTCCCCCGCCCCTAGGAGCCAGAGGGACCTGCTGGATGCTTCTTGGGAGCTGCCCCAGGTAAGCAACGCCAGGACTCCCCACCTCGCCCCCCGGCAGGTCCCTCTGGCTCTTAGGGGCGGGGTGGGCACCCACTACGGTAGCCCACGAGACCCTCCTGCCCAGTTCTGAGGGCAGTCAGGGGACAGGAGAGGGGGGTGGATGGCAGGGGTCCAGGGGGGCATCAAGGAACGGGGGGAGTTGGATCGGGCAGGAGTCCCAGGGGGCGGTGATGGGCCAAGACCCCCTCGTGGGGTGAGGAGGGACCCGGTTGTTAAGATTTTGGCAGCTCATCACTGGGTAAAACAATATATTTTTCCCTAGCTTCATTCTCAGAAACAGGTGAACTGCTTTGGCTGAAATTTACAAAACTTTCTGTCTGAGACAGACTGTGTGTGGGATTCACAAAGGCATTTAACTCCCATTGACTTCAGTAGGAGTTTGGCACCTAAAGCCTCTAGTGAATCTCACTCTGGGCTTGTAAAATTTCATCTCAGTTGAAGTCTGACAAAGTTATATGCAACTGAAGGCATGGTCTCATTATGTGAAGTGTCAGATAACCTATAATAGGTATTATTATTTAACTCTTATATAGAGTTTTTCATCTATAAATCACAAAGTATTTTGCAGTGGTTAGTATTATTAACCCTGTTTTACAGATAGGGAACTGAGAAAAAGGTATGGGAAGTGACTTGTCCAAGTTCACCCAACAGACCAGTATATATAACATGATAATTTTATGCAATCAAATGTCCAATTTAGAATTTTTCTTGCCTGCAAAGTGACTGGAGGATGTTCCATTTCTACGTACAGTCATAAAGCTTAGTACTATTCTTGTCTCCTGTATTAACAATATGCACATGAAGAGTCAGATTGTTCCTGACCCTTGGATGGGAGCAAGGAGTATTTACTTCCCCAGTGCACCTTGCACAAGGGTTGTGAATAAATACATACAAGGGAGAAGAAAGAGAGAGAGAGTGCTTCCTTCCTGTGCTAGGTGCCCCAAAGAGGGTGGGAAGGATGCCCCCTCTCTATCTCTGTAGTGGCCCACAGATCAGGCCATGAATGCCTATAAAGGCAGGCTGCATCATCTCATGATCTCCGCCCTTGAGCTTGAGATGAGGCACTATCTATTCCTAAACTCCTCATGGGAGAGTATAGCTCTGCCCCAGCACACAGTCCTACCTTAATCCTATGAATATATTACCTGTATATCATATACAGTATATGCTATTTATATGACTTCATTCTGTAAACCTGGTTTAGGAAGGGCTTTTACCTCCTTTTATTGTTTTTAATCTCAGATTGGTCTTTTTGCCTTTCCTTTCTCTTGTCATTTCCATACACATTCCTGTTCATGTTGGATAGAAGAGATGCTCTATGAATACTGTGATCCCGTCTGCGTACTACTCCAAAGCAATTCAAGGTGCATTTGTATTCCTACCCCTGTGCCATACTGCCACATTAGGGCTTTGTGGAGGCACTCAAGCTGGAGAGTAGTACAGTATAAAAGGGTTTGTCCACAGTACCGAATTAACTTGATTGAAGACAGCAACTAATGGCAGAATGTTCTTTGAGGGCCCCTGGACTCTTCAATCCACTTTTCAACTCAGCCTGAAATAGCCTCAAACTCAGTGAATTTAATGAAGATAATGAGAGTTTGAGGTGCTGGACACTTCCCAAAAGGTGCTGAGCATCAGGCCCTACATTCATAAATAGATGATGTCTCAACACCACTAAGATACACTCAGAGTAAAACAGCTAAGTTATGTCTTTGCTGCTGCCATGTGTGAAAGCTGTAGCCTCCTTTCATTTTGCCAGTAGAGCAGATGCTCGCTATGTGTGAGCAGGCATGGATTTCGAATTAGAGTCCAGTGAGCAAATGGGATGGCCTACCACAGCATTCAAGTGGAATGTTAACTATACTAGGCAGTAAGATGTAGGCTGAATTTTCTATTTCCCCTCAAGATGCACTCTCCCCCGGCCAGGAAAAGAACTACCCGTTGTTGGTTAGCTTCCAGGGTGACTTGGGCTTTCCCTCAAATAAGGTAAAGGGAGGGCAGTTAGGAAGGCAGGGAGGAAAGGATGAGGGGATGCAGTTAGGAAGGCAGACAGGCAGGCAGGGAGGAAAGAATGAGGGGCTGAAGCTGAGCAAGGGGATAGATCTGGGCTGGCAGGAAGGAGGAACTCAGAATGAATAGACCAAGAGGCATTCAGCTGAGCTTTCAACAAATAGCTGCAGTGCTCTCGTAGCGCTCCCAGCTCTTTATATTAGGCAGAGGGCCCAGTCAGTAAAATGCCAGCTCTACCACTTCTTAAATGTGCCGCTGTAGTTGAAATAACATTCCTTCTCAAGGTAGGCTTCCAGCACTTAGGATACAAGAACGACAGGTCCCTGTTCCTTTTTCTGCTTCCTTCGCTGGATCAATGTCCAAAAGCCAGTCCTGGAGAACCCCATGGGAGTGTGTAGGAGAAGGTGAAATATAAGAGCTACTGCTGGGGATCCCTTATGAAAAAGTCCTAAAGACCTTAATAAAGAATTACATGATATCTGTAGAATATGAGAATTCTATAGCCTGCTCTCTCTCTCTGTGCAAGTGTGTATATATTTACATATATATTAGAGAGATAGAGAGAGAAAGCTATTAAATTCCTTGGGATAAGTTAAAAATTCTATAAAAAGGTAGATGTCTCAATCACATTCTATAGGTTTTGCAGTGATTCCTATTCAATTTCTATAGAGCCACATTGGTTTCATACCTATTAAATTGAATAGGACTTTTTTTGCAGTGTCTTTTATACATCTTGGATCTTTTATGCACCAGATATTACTATTTGGCAGAGAGAGCCTCCTGAATTTTCTGTTCTTCAGTTTTCTCTTCTTCCTCTGTAATATTCTAAAATTGCATAGGCATTTCTTCCATGCTTTTGCACAGTTATTTTTTGAGTGGGTGCTTACAATGTGTTCCATGTGGTGGTGTTCCATCTGTAGATCCCTTTTCTACACAAACAGCAGATTGCCTTGCTGCTGTTCTTTGGAGGGGAAAAAAAAATCCTACGCTAATGCCATTGTTTGTCTTCACAAGTTCTTCCACGTCATGTTTTCTGCCTGTTTCCACCCACCAACCAGTTTGATCAATCTCTATCTTATCCCAGATTTATCATTAATGATTCATACTTTCTAAGGTAGAATTTCTACTGGTTTAAAAAAAAATTACTAACAGATGCTGGTTTTCCTTGCTAGAACTTTAAAGTGATGACTCTGACAGATGTTGTTCATTAATATTCTAACAGACTCTGGCTAAGTACATGTAACCTTTTTTTTTTAAATTGAGTAAATGATTAGAATAATTATAATTAAAGTGTGCAAAGTATTCCGAAATAACTTGAATAATCAACTAATTGTGGTTTTCAGTGGTCCATGAAATATGCGAATAATTAAATCTTCACTGCACATCTAATCTCAGATTTAGAAAATATATCTGCTCTCCAAATGCATATATTCAGCTCCTCTGAAATAGAAGTACACTCTACTTCAAATGAGTGGGGATCATGTTATGTGGCTTGAATCCTTATTTCACTGCAAGATAGTAAGATGTATCATATGAGGCAAATCTTCAAATATAGTGGGGAGTGTCAATTTTTTGTGTCATTTCAGATATTGAAGCAGGGAAACAAATTGTTATTTTGGTGGGGAATTTGAAAATCTCGTATGCAGAAAATGATGAATGCTTGCGTATCTCTATAACCTACAAAGCAGGTTTATTTGACTTTATGTTGCATGTCAGAGTATTTTGAGCCTGCTGTTTTGTCAATCAGTGCACTAGGTCCTGACTTCAGCAAAGCATTTAGGCCTTAGTCCTCAAAATTGGGCACCTAAATCTCGAGCTTAGGTACCTAAATTTCAATCCACATATCTCCATGGCAATCCACGTATCTCTTGTCAAACCTGATAGGTGCCTAAATTCACTCAGTGCCTAAGTACAGTAACTCCTCACTTAACATCATCCCGGTTAATGTTGTTTTGTTGTTACTTCGCAGATCTATTAGAGAACATACTTGTTTAAAGTTCTGCAATGTTTGGTTTTAACATTGTTTGGACGTTGCCTGCTAATGGGTAGGGGCTTGGAATCAGGGTGGGCCGGCAGCCCTCCTATCAGCTCACCTTCACTCCCCCCCAGCACCTCCCACCCACTGGCTGGCCCCATGGATGAGTAACTCCCCCCTCCCTCCTTGTACCTCCCGCCAGCAGCAATCAGCTGTTCCGTGGCATTTAGGAGACTGAGGGAGAGAGGGGAGGAGCGAAGACGTGGTGCGCTCGGAGGGAGGGCGTGGAGTGGGGGAGGGCCTGTGCAGCTTTGCATGTGCCGTCTGTAGGAGGGAGTGGTGCACTCCAGAAGGCTAGCATGGGTTCATCATCATGTTCAGTTTCCGCAGGGAAGAGTTTGCAGTCACTGTCTTGCGTCTATTGTGTCTCCTCCTTCCTGACTCCCTTGGTGTTACCTTTTAGAGTGTGAGGCTACATTAAGAACAATGTGTTAACCCTTGAGGGCTCAGCCGAGTGCTAGTTCATCATTTTGCAGCAAGGCATTTCCTGGGAAATATCACACCTGATATCAGCATGGTTGCTTTAGGACAGTGGTTCTTAACCTTTACTGCAGCTTGCATCCCTTTGGTTCTCAAAATATGTTCTCGCACCTCTTATCAAAAATTGTTGAAGTAGGTCAGTTCTTTAAACATGTTTGTATATTACAGTCATCATTTAAAAATGTATAATGTTAATAAATACATAGGTCTGATGAAATAAAGTAGTTGTACTTACATGCCTGTGTTTAATTTGAGTTTTCGATGATTTACCTTCTAAAAAAAATCTGGCATGTCTCGCACCCCCAGAAATGGCATCTAGCATCCCCAAGGTTAAGAACCACTGCTTTAGGAGAAGCTCAGGAAGCTCATGAGCAGGTCCGCAGATAATCCTCTGATTAGAACTTGTTTAAAACTTATTCTGTATATGTCTATAATGTCTTTTGTCTGGCGAAAAAAATATCCTTGGAACCTAACTCCCCCATTTACATTAATCCTTATGGGGAAATTGGATTTGTTTAAAATTGTTTCGCTTAAACTCGCATTTTTCAAGAACATAACAAGAATATTAAACAAGGAGTTACTGCAAAAGTTCTCTGAGTGCCTATGTTTCTGTCTCTGAGCATGCACACTGATGCATTCCTCTAGGCATCCGGAGGCCTATCTCCTACCTAAGCCCCAGAGTGATTCACGAACTGAGGGAATTCCACCATGATGTCAACAATTTCCATCCCACCATCAACCTCAGCCTGGACCAGTCCACATAAGAGGTCCACTTCCTGGACACTACGGTGCTAATAAGCGATGATCACGTAAACACCACCCTATACTGGAAACCTACTGACCGCTATGCCTACCTACATGCCTCCAGCTTTCATCCAGACCACACCACATGATCCATTGTCTACAGCCAAGCTCTACGATACAACTGCATTTGCTCCAACCCCTCAGACAGAGACAAACACCTACAAGATCTCTATCAAGCATTCTTACAACTACAATACCCACCTCCTGAAGTGAAGAAACAGATGGACAGAGCCAGAAAAGTGCCCAGAAGTCACCTACTACAGGACAGGCCCAACAAAGAAAATAACAGAATGCCACTAGCCATCACCTTCAGCCCCCCAACTAAAACCTCTCCAATGCATCATCAAGGATCTACAACCTATCCTGAAGGACGACCCATCACTCTCACAGATCTTGGGAGACAGGCCAGTCCTTGCTTACAGACAGTCCTCCAACCTGAAGCAAATACTCACCAGCAACCACACACCACACAACAGAACCACTAACCCAGGAACCTATCCTTGCAACAAAGCCCGTTGCCAGCTGTGTCCACATATCATTCAGGGGACACCATCATAGGGCCTAATCACATCAGCCACACTATCAGAGGCTCGTTCACCTGCACATCTACCAATGTGATATATGCCATCATGTGCCAGCAATGCCCCTCTGCCATGTACATTGGTCAAACTGGACAGTCTCTGACTAAAAAAATAAATGGACACAAATCAGACGTCAAGAATTATAACATTCAAAAACCAGTCGGAGAACACTTCAATCTCTCTGGTCACTCGATTACAGACCTCAAAGTGGCAATTCTTCAACAAAAATACTTCAAAAACAGACTCCAACGAGAGACTGCTGAATTGGAATTAATTTGCAAACTGGATACAATTCTCTTGGGCTTGAATAGAGACTGGGAGTGGATGGGTCATTACACAAAGTAAAACTATTTCCCCATGTTTATTACCCCCCCTCAACCCCCCACTGCTCCTCAGACGTTCTTGTCAACTGCTGGAAATGGCCCACCTTGATTATCACTACAAAAGTTTACCCCCGCCCCCGCTCTCCTGCTGGTAACAGCTCACCTTACCTGATCACTCTCGTTTCAGTGTGTATGGTAACACCCATTGTTTCATGTTCTCCGTGTATCTTCCCACTGTATTTTCCAGTGAATGCAATCTGATGAAGTGAGCTGTAGCTCACAAAAGCTTATGCTCAAATAAATTTATTAATCTCTAAGGTGCCACAAGCCCTCCTTTTCTTTTTGCAAATACAGACTAACACGGCTGCTACTCTGAAAACTGAGGGAAGATAGGTGTTCAGGCTCCTAAGCAATGTGTGTGGACTGATCTGGTAGATGTCCTCTGGGCACCCCTACCAGTTCAGATCCCATCGAGGCGGAGGAGGTGCCTACCTGAGCTAACTTTTAGCTTGGAAGCTTTTCAGCACATACCTGGGATGTGTTAGACCCAGGTTCAATTCTCCCCTCCCAGATGGCAAAGAGTATTTGAACAGGGTTATCCCACCTCTGAGTTCTGTAACCACTGGGCTTTGAATATTCTGATCTGGGGGTCCCTCAGCGTCTCCTGTTGAAGCTGTTGCACTCAAATAATGAAAGACTGACTGGAACAGACAGTCTGGACCCTTGGTCTCCCACCTCCCAAGTAAGTGCTGTAACCAATGGATGACAGAGTCATTCTTTAGATGTCTAACTCCAGAAGAGGTTTCACAGCTGTGAATTTCAAGCAGATTTAGGCATCCAAATCCCTTTGAGGGGCAGGGTTTAGGACCCCTGGCTTTAGCATTTCCGATTGGCTTAAATTATGCAGCTCCCCTGCTCAGCTTGCTGGTTTATGTGAATCCCAGTCTTTAGCACCTAACCTCCCTTTGTATTGTATATGAAGCCTGGGGGCCTAGGGTTGGGGCTATCGATTCTGCTAGCCAGCAAGTTCCTTAAATTTCAGCGATTGTGATGCTGAGTCTAAGTCCCCATTGTGGACCTAAACCTTTCAGTTTAAATTGTTAAATGAATAGACATTTGTCCCAAAGATTTGTTAAACATTCATTATTCCTGAATTTCACCAATATGTGCCAATTGTCTGGGTACTCAGCTCATATAATATGACCACAAAAATCATAGTGAGCCAAACTTGGTGCTTTTCATGAAAATTATTATTTTTTTAAAACTGTTCTGCCCTATTAACTGTTAACTTGTTGTGTCAATGATACAGTATTAAAGAGTTGCTTTTCTTATTTTTATCCTCCAGTGAGGGAAGAATAAAAGCCCAGTGTCTTTTTAAAAAAAACAGAAACAAAGAAAGTTTTGCTGGTTATACGGTATTGTAATTTGTTGACGATCTAGTCCCTGAAACGGGAACTTACTTACAGTTAAGCAAGTTTATGTGTATTGCCCCATTGAAGTCAATGGGATATAAATTGTCTCAGAGAAGTCAATGGGATGATTAGTTTACTTAAACTTAAGTATGTATTTAAGATGGGCTCCATGAAGGGACTTAGACATTGCAATGCTGATTGTCATGGCACCTAATTTTTAGGTGCCTACAAAATCACAGGAACAACACTGCAAACCACAAGGTAGAGTTAGGCACTTAGGGTATGTCTACAATGCAATAAAACACTCATGGCTGGCCAATGCCATCTGACTCTGGTTCACAGGACTATTTAATTGTGGTGTAGATGTTCAAGCTCAGAACATTTCAGGGTCCCAGAGCCCGGGCTTCAGTCCAAACTCTTACTTATACACTGCAATTGAACATCCAAATAGTCTGAGCCCAGATGCCTGAGACAGCGGACATGGGGCAGCCGTGGTGTTTAATTACAGTGTAGACAACCCTTTGGCTCCCTATACAATGACTGGGGAGAGAGAGAGATGCCTAAGAGTGGGATCCACAAAAAAACAGCATTCTACGTGGGGAGTCACCTAAGATAGCCAATGGGAGATGCTGACAACAGAGGTGTGTGCTAAGCCCTGTCCCTCTTTCTCTCTGACCCAATGACTGTTACACTCTGGGTAAATAGTCAAAAGATTTGCCACTGGTAAGACTGTTGATCCAACAAGAATCATAGAAACAAGAGATAAAGAAGAATAATTAAGTGATCTAACACCATTTCATCTCCCTGCAAAATGCCAAATTGTTCTGTGTAGTCCACTTTCCAGGAGTTTGTACAATGTATTGTAGTTTTAAAAATTACATAGGAACAGGCATCCACCACTTCCTTTGGGGGATAACTGTATTGCCTTATATAGTGTTGCTATGAAGAGTTCTTGATATTTGATTCGCTTATCATACTGTATCCATTATTTCTAGTAATGCCCCCTTGAATTGTCCAGAATAATTCTCCTCCCTTCTTGATATTTATGCCCTTTGGATAATCGTAGACTCATGGTCCCCCATGGTCACTGCTTCCTCAAAGTATAATTGCCATTAAAAAATGGACATTTCACTACAGTTGCCAGAAAGGCCAAGTGAGATACAAAAGACCCCGAATGCAAATAACTAGTCTCAGACAGCTAATGCAGAATCAGGACTATTAGGGAGATGGATAGATGCATAAGTATTTGTCACATTTATTGGTACTGAAAAAGTAATAAAGCAAACATTAGTGGGTCATGAGAAGTAGGTTGCAAGATGAGAGATGAATTCCAGCACACAAAGATGTTGTGTAGCCTTGACACAGTGACTAATCCCTGATCTGATAGTATTATTTTACACTTGGCTAGAGGGGACACAAGGATCCCAGTTACTAATCAACAGGAGTGAGCGATCCCAGTCTATATGCACATATTTAAGTGTACACGGTGTATAGATTTAGCCATTGGTTGGACAATGACCATGTTCAGGAGTAGTGTTTTCAAAACCTTTCTATAGTCATATCCAGAGCACCCAAATGCAAGGAGCAGGCAGAGGAGGATTTGAAATGAGAGCAAAGAGGGAGAGATGTGCAGGTAGTGGGGATATTGTTTGGAAGATTGTGCTCAGTTTAGTGCTTAAACAAAAAAACCTCAAACAGAGCATACACTTTGGGATTCTTTTTGCCATAATGAAAACAGTGAGATCAGTCATGAAGGCTAGCTTAAGACAACAGTAAGAGGAAAGAGATAATTTGTCTATCTTCAACCTCCAGCTATTGCAACATTATGCATTTGTCTGCTATATTAAAGAGACTTCAAATCTACTCCTTATGTATGTCCTTATAGACCCTGATCAAGTTACCTCTTATCCTTCTCTTTATTAAGATAAGCAGATTAGTCTCCAATTGCAGGATGGGGTTTCTTGTCATAGAATCATTCCTTTAGCCCTTTTTAAACCCTTTCCAATTTGTGATCATTCTCTTTACAGTGTAGACTCTAGAATTGGATAGTATTCCAATAATGGTGTCACCCATGCCATATACATTGGGGATAACAACTCCTTACTTCTACTTAATATTCCACTGCTTATTCATCCCAGGATTTTGTCAGCACCTTTAGCCACCTCATCACACTGGGAGCTCATGTTGAGTTGATTAGCCACCATGACCCCTAAATCTTTTTCTAAGTTACTATTTTCTGGGACACAGTCCACAATCTTATAAGTGTGACCTACATTCTTGGTTCCTGTCTCTGAGGCCTTGCATTTTGCTGTACTATAAGGCATGTTGTTCAAGTGAGGCCAGCTTTCCATGTGATCCAGATAGCTCTACAGAAGGGTCCTGTCCTTATAATTATTTACCACCCCATCAATTTTTGTATCCATCTTCAAACTTTATAAGCAATTATATATTTAATTCCAGATCACTGATAAAGTAATCAATTTTGGTGGAACCCCATGTGAAACACCTCATCGGATGACTATTCCTCATTTCCTTTTGGAGATCTATCAGTTGGCTAATTTTAATATATTTAATATGTGCTGCATTGTTTTGTATAACACTTATTTTGTATTCAGAAGTCTGAATACATCAACACAGTTACCTTTGTCAGCCAGACTTGTAATCTCAATCCAAATACATCATATTAGTTCGATAAGACCTATTATCCATTAAAACATATTGATTGGCGTTAACTATTCTTCCATCCTTTAATTCTTGTTGATTGCCATCAGCCTTTTCATGGTTTTGCTGAGGATTCATGTTAGTCTAACCCATTTATTGTAACCCAGATTATTCCATTTACTTTTTTTTTTCTCTGTTGCATACTGGGACAAAATTAGCTATTTTTCTGTTCTTTGAAACTTCTCCAGAATGCAAAGATTTGTTAAATACTAACATCAGTGTCTCAGAGTTCCCTTCGGCCAATTCCTTTAAAATCCTGGGGGTAAATTGTCCAGTCCAGAAGATTTTTAAAATGTTTAACTTTAGTAGTTACTGTTTAATCATTCTCCCTAGTTTCTGTTGGAATAGAAAGTATTTCATTGTAACTGTAAACTTGGAACACCTCATCCAGCTTCTTTAGCAATACAGAAAATATATTTATTGAACACTTCTGCCTTTTCTTCATTATTAACAATTTTACCATCCCAGTCCAGTAATAGAACTGTACCATTGCTAGAATTTTTTTATTGTCATTAATACTTCAGGACATGTTTTTATTTATACTTTCTGGTTTCTCTTATCCATTGTCTGCATTTGATGACAGTTATTGTCTCCTTTTCCCCATATATAATCTCTCTCTCTCTCTCTCTCTCTCTCTCTCTCTCTTTCTCTCTCTCTCTCTCTCTCTCTCTCTCTCTCTCTGTATCTATATCTATATAGATTGTTATTTTCAATTCCCTTCTTAACCAGGATGGCTTTCTAACTGTTAACCTTCTTTCATGACTGAGGAATTGTGTGGGGGGAGTGGTGGGAATCAGGGAGAGGGGGTTGGCTGTCTGGTAAAGTGTTCTTAATTATTCACATTGGGAGGAAAAACTAAAATTGATTTCAGCTTTGAGAAATTGACCCTTTAAAAGCTCAAAGTAAGTAATTAAATGTAATAAAATGTTAAGGGTAAGGATTATAATTTCTTTGTGTGTAGCAAATGTAATTAGGTCTGATCACTTGCCCCAAGGCAACCACTAATTTTTAGTTAGGTGATCAATTCATCTTTATCTAATATTAGGAAATATATCATGACTGGGGGCGGGAAAGAAGAGCTTTGCAAGATGCTCTGAAGGTAATCAGACTTTGCCTATTTAGACCATGGTAGAGGGTTCCAAAGTAGTGGGACACTTACAGAGAAGACCCTGCTAACAATCCCTTCTTGTTAATATAGCCTGTGCTCCCCCAGTTAAAAATGTGAATGGTAAAATTTTACTAGGTGACTTAAGATCCTAAGTCCCATTGACTTTCAAGAAAACTTAGGTTCCTAAAGGTTAGATCCACAAAGGGGACTGATTTCAGAGTAGCTGCCATGTTAGTCTGTATCCGCAAAAAGAAAAGGAGGACTTGTGGCACCTTAGAGAATAACAAATTTATTTGAGCATAAGCTTTTGTGAGCTACAGCTCACTTCATCGAATGTATCCAATGAAGTGAGCTGTAGCTCACGAAAGCTTATGTTCAAATAAATTTGTTAGTCTCTAAGGTGCCCCAAGTCCTCCTTTTCTTTTTAAAGGGGACTGAGACTCAGTATTTCCATGCCTAACTTTTAGGTGCCCTTTGTAGATCTAGCCAGAAATGCCTACATTTTTTGAAAATGGGAATTTGGCTCCTAAATCACTTAGGTGCTTTTGAAAATTTCCCATTAACCTAATTTACACTCATTGCCCATCCCATTACCCCTAAGCCTGCAAGTGCATTAACTGCTACTTTTTGTTACAAAGGCTCCTTGTGACCTCTCCCCCCTCGAGAACATCATCCGGTCCTGAGACGAGACCGATATGCTTGCAATGTACCAAGAGGGTCTTGATTATTTTATATATAATGTTTATCTGCTAGTGCTCAGAGATTTCAATCCCATAACTGGTTGTGATTGAACTGGGTATGGAACAGTGATAGATCCTCTTCGTTCAGGTTTCAGAGTAACAGCCGTGTTAGTCTGTATTCGCAAAAATAAAAGGAGTACTTGTGGCACCTTAGAGACTAACCAATTTATTTGAGCATGAGCTTTCGTGAGCTACAGCTCACTTCATCAGATGCATGCCGTGGAAACTGCAGCAGACTTTATATATACACAGAGAATATGAAAAAATACCTCCTCCCACCCCATTGTCCAGCTGGTAATAGCTTATCTAAAGTGATCATCAGGTGGGCCATTTCCAGCACAAATCCAGGTTTTCTCACCCTCCACCCCCCCACACAAATTCACTCTCCTGCTGGTGATAGCCCATCCAAAGTGACAACTCTTTACACAATGTGCATGATAATAAAGTTGGGCCATTTCCTGCACACATCCAGGTTCTCTCACCCCCTCACCCCCCTCCCAAAAACCACACACACAAACTCACTATCCTGCTGGTAATAGCTCATCCAAAGTGACCATTCTCCCTACAATGTGCATAATTAAGGTGGGCCATTTCCAGCACAAATCCAGGTTTTCTCACATCCACATTTCTCCAGGAGGAGAGTGAGTTTGTGTGTGTATGGGGGTGGGGGGGATGTGAGAAAACCTGGATTTGTGCTGGAAATGGCCCACCTTAATTATGCACATTGTAGGGAGGGGGGTGAGGGGGTGAGAGAACCTGGATTTGTGCAGGAAATGGCCCAACTTTATTATCATGCACATTGTGTAAAGAGTTGTCACTTTGGATGGGCTATCACCAGCAGGAGAGTGACACAGAAGCACCAGCAAACTCACACCATAGACTAGTTGTCACTGAGCTCTCGCTACATTTTCCAACTCCATGCAAGCCAGACATCCACCAGCAATACAATGTCCAGTGTATGAGGATCCTGGTGAAGCCATGAAATACACACAGGCTGTCAAGGATCACATAAATAACTTTGATACTCAACCAGGCAACATGGAGATCACCTGACATAGTACATATAACATTGTATCTCCTGCTGCCTCTGAAACAATGAGCTTCAGATGGTTGTGCAAGAAACAGTGGCTTTCTGAAGAGGTCTCTGATATATTACCAAAAAAGGCAGCAGTATACATACAGGGAGATGTCCAAGAACATAAATAATTGAAAGGTGTTATCTGGACTGTAGCAAAACATGGACTGTGAGGTTTACATCAATTCCCTGGCCAGTGAAGCAGAGGACTGCCTCAAGCACAACAACCGGTGACCTTCTTGTGGAGCTCTCACATGTCTGTCTGACAGCTGTAAAGAGCTTTCAAATATTGTCATCATGAAACCACATGGCTCTCCCTACTCCTCAGTAGATGAGGTCCTGGATCTATGAAAAACATGCTGAAAGCATGCTGAACCCTACGCCTTCTGATGATCAGAGCTGTGTGATTGACAAAAAGTCCAGAGCTGTGTGATGGACAAAAAGTCAAAAACACCCCAGCACACCATGTTCTCACACTCTTTGTTAGTGTGCAAAGAAGTGCACACAATGACCCTACCTGGCACTGCCTGTGGGGCCACCCCAGAGATTCGTGGGTTTGCAAGACAGAGCCAGATCTAAGAACTTCACTTTATAATGCCTGGTGTAATGCCATCAATGGTGGTCACTTTGGCTCATGCAGTGGTCCTCAGAAGACTGTTTAATATATGTTTGTATGTAATATATTACTGTTGTCATTTAAAAATATATGTACAGTTAGCATGGAATTACATTATACCTCCTGTGACATTCTGTACCTTGGGGGAATGTATTGTAATCCCCATATTCTTCATTTTCACATAATCATGATCTCACATATAAAGCATGCCTTGTAAGGTATCAGGGGAAAGGTTATGATCTGCTGAAAGTCATTTCTCTATCCATATATGTGTATCATTAATGCATATGAAGCTATGAGAATTGTGTTGTATGGTGGTCACTAAAGCATGCTGTAAATTGGGGAATCAGCCAGATATTATCTCCCCAGAGGCAACAGCAAGGAAAGCAACCAACTCCTGGGAGGGATGTCAAAAATAGCCCATTAACAGCCATTGTCCAGCAAGGGAGCTAAATGAAATGACTCACCTGCATGATGCCCCATCACAGGAATTGCTCAGCCTTGCTTGAAGAGACTCAGCAATGCCACACAGACATGCCTGGACTTGTGTTCTACAAGCACATGGATTGAGAGTATAAAACAGGCAGAGTGGACACATATTGGGCCCTTCTCCTGCCCCACCTATGCTGCAAACAACCAGGACACTGAGAAGAAGACAAGACTCCAACACAGGAGATTGGCCCAGATTTAAGAAACAAACCTGTATATTAAGTACTGCAATATCCAGTGGGGTGAGAACAACTGCTTAATCTAGTTGCTGCCCATCCAGTCTAATAGAGTTGAGAGTTTAGACTGCATGCTTATATTTTATTTTGTTTTGGTAACCACTCTGACTTGTTATGCTTTGACTTATAATCACTTAAAATCTATCTTTATAGCTAATAAATCTGTTCGTTTATGCACTGAAGCAGTGTATTTGGTTTGAGGTGTGTCAGAGGCTCCACTTGGGATAACAAGCCTGGTACATATCAATTTCTTTGTTAAATTGATGAACTTATATAAGCTTGCGCCGTCTAGAGGGCATAACTGGACACTGCAAGATGGAGGTTCCTAGGGTTGTGTCTGGGACCATAGATATTGGCTAGTGTCATTCTCTTGCAAGTAGCTGGGAGCAGCTTACATGCCCGAGGCTGTGCAGGAACAGCCCAGGAGTGGGGGTTCTCACAGCAGAGCAGTGTAAGGCTGGCTCCCAGAGTCAAAGCTTGGAGTGACATAGCAGATCAGTGGTCCAGACAACACCAGAGGGGAACGTCACACCTCCAGACTAGTCCCCTAAAGGGAATCCAAAGATCAACCTTTTTGAATAGCTAGAAAGCTTTTACTCTTCTATGAGTTATGCTTCTGCTGAAGAGAGTGAAAATGGTCATAATATTGCCCCTTTAAATAATTGTGTTAACCAAGTGACATTCATTTGAACAGGGTGGTATGTCATTGAGTTGGAAGTTCAGGAGTTTGGAAAGCAGGCTACATCAGAACTCTCTAAAAATGAATTGGATCTATTTAGCCACATGCTTGTTATTCTTGTACTTCAGTTTTAAGTAGATTTCTGCATTCAAAGGAAGATTTCACTATTTTCAATGTTTTTTATTTTCTTTTAGAGAGTAAATGCCAGTATACTATAGTGTTATCACATATTCTGTGGCTGTTTTCTGCTATGGTACGCATGGACACTATCGAAAGACATGTAGGAATTCAATGAAATTTGCTTTGCAGTTCATTGTTTCCTAATGAGAGGGGGCATGCACGATAATGAGGGCTATCACTCTATGCACGTTGGTTTAAATTGTTTATTCCATTCATACATAATGATGGGCCTTTAAGTAGTAATAATGTCTCAGATGAAAACTTATGTACCACCCTGGTAGTGTATTGAAGAGGTCTGCTCCACGGGATGCAAAGGGGTGGTTGAAAAATTGAACAGGATGCTGGCTGTGTAAGGATGGGAATAAACAATATATTTACTTATGAGAAGCAATGAAATGAAGCTGGATTTACTTAATTTGGGTGATTTCTGGAAGAGATGAAGAAGAGGAAAAGTGACAGTGAAAAACCAAAATAAGGTTAGTGGAACTGTGGGATCAGTTGTATCAAATCTCTTTTCTTGATGCCCAGTATTATGGTCCTTTATTTGAGTTCAAAGGTAGTTCAACTTGTACTGTGCTGCTCCCTGTTTGGGAAGAAAAGAAAAGAAAATCTAAGTGTGAGAGGCTGGATGTGAGAGAGTATGTCTCTGGCAGTAGGGAATGAAAGAGAGTTTGTCTCATTCTGAGTCCTTTAGCCCAGATTGTTACATTTAAGTAAAGCAAATCAAATGTATGAGCATCTGCTCAACCTCATTTATAATTCTTACAATAGGGGTATAGAAATAACGCATCCCATTGGGGAAGTCCATCATAAATTCAATTTTGCCTTCTCTATAATGCAAGAACAAGAGAATGTTTGATAATATTAAGAAACAACACATTTTAAATGGTTACAAGAAAATGCTTTTTACACATACAACAAACCCATGGAACTCAGTGCTACAAGATATCAAGGCATAAGACTCAAATTGATTAGATGCTTTTATGAACAAGTATAATATCTTCATGTGAAACATGCCAAACATTTGAAATTATTATACCGCATCTCTAATCATATAGGAGGTTCATGCTTTTACCTGTTTGTGCTTAAATATAAGAAACTACCAGTGTTACAGTCAGAAAAAAATGTGCTAGTCCTTTAATTAAAAAAATAACACTATTTATATCACTGTGTACACTTTAGGGGTCATCACATCAACTTAATTAACTTGATACTCTGTAGGTGTATGCGCCTGCAGTAAGGCTAAGCTATAGGAGCTATTACAAGTGAACTATGAAATAGGTTTAAAGTTACAGCACATTAGTTCTTCTGTAACAGCACAGTGGTTTACCTGTCCATGGGGAGCTGCTCCAAAACATTTTCTCTTGGTGTAAGGCTTTGCTGCCGGGCTTCCCATTACACAACAGAATACAGGCACAGTATTAAGTGGTAAATAAAAATGTTCTTTCACACACCGACACTTTGCTGATGCTGGGGAGTAATCACAGTGCTCAAGAAAGATAATGTTGCAGCTATTGTGGACTGGCTGGGATGATTTAACTGGGAATTGGTCCTGCTTTGAGCAGGGGGTTGGACTAGATGACCTTCTGGGGTCCCTTCCAACCCTGATATTCTATGATTCTATGATTCTATGACTGATGTGGAAGGTTCATTCAATGGATATAAAATCTGGAAAATCACAGGACAAAAGAAAATAGCCTTACTGCATTTGGTGAGGAGGGGATGTCTGGCTTTCTAAGTGGTATAATTCTTCCAGTTCAGGACTGAATATTCTCCATCCTGAGCCTTGGGCATTTTCAACTTATTTAGTGATTCTACATTTAGAGAAAGAAGCAAACTCCACTCATACAAGTTGTGTGTATATTTGTGTTTGACTCACAGGTATACTGTAAAGAGGTTGCTATTAAAATCTAATAATTTTGCTAATAAATGTTACCACTCTATTCAGCAGATTCCCTATAATTAATACAAAGATATTACAGTAACATTAATTAATGTGAAGTGGCAATTTTAAAGTTTTGAATATGACTTATATGTGTGTGGAGTGAGAAATTTCTGTATACAGTTAGCAATAGATTATTTATTTTGAGTCTGACTTTTTAGGCTAAAAGCCTATTAAGAATATTATCGGCATTAGAGATAGTTGAAAGATTTTGACTAAAAAACTTTGATATAGGAATTATGAAATTTCTCATAACTATCATTTCTGACACTTTCCAGTCAGAAATAAGCATAGGTTGGATGAGGTGAAAACCAGAGGGCAATCCTTTCTGGAGATAGTGGTATTGATATTTCAACAGTGGAATTGAACATCTAAAAAGCTTTTCTAATCCTTATTTGTAAATTTGGACAGAAAACATGCCTTTTCTGGACTTATATTGGGACAGAGCCTCAGCTGGTATAAATTGGTATAGCTCCATTGACTTCTATAGAGCTACGCTGATTTACATCAACTGAGAATTTAGCCCATGAAATCTTAACTTGGTGATTAGAGGCAGCATTAGCTATGGGAATTTACACTGGGTTGGATAATAATCTAGACAGTGCACTGATGTCAATGTTTATACAGGTTTCAGAGTAACAGCCGTGTTAGTCTGTATTCGCAAAAAGAAAAGGAGTACTTGTGGCACCTTAAAGACTAACCAATTTATTTGAGCATAAGCTTTTGTGAGCTACAGCTCACTTCATCAGATGTTTATACAGCCCTTTGATTATGAAATAAGTGATTTAAAAGATTTTAAGCAAAAAGGGACCATTAGACTTATCTAGTCTGACCCCCTAAATAACACAGGGCATAGAATTTCATCCACTAATTCCTGTATCAGGCCTATATCTCGAAAACAGTTAAGTATTTTACTAGACTATAGGAAATCTAAAATAGTGTGCCTATGCTAAACCAGAATAGCAGCCAGTAAGTTTATATAGTAGTCAGAGTGAACCAAGATAAGTGTTTGTTCTATAATGTTCTTTATGTTAAACTAGTCTCTTCCTGCCTAAGGATTTTCACAATGGAGCTTCATAATTTGAAAGAAGTTATAATTTTGAGAGGTTCAAAGCAGCCTCCACATTAAACTGTTCATCTGACAGTATTCTGCTATCCTACCACATGTGCAGATCTTCAGATTCATGTCTTCTGCATTTGTGGTGGCAGATCCCAAAGAAAGGAAGTATCCGAAAGAGGTGTATTAAGACAGGAGGAGACAATTTCTTGAGTATTTCTCATTCTCGATGGCTGCTGGAATAAAAGTAGCTCTTGAGCTTCTTCAAATGTATTACATAACAGTGTAATTAGGCAAACTTTAATAAATCTTCCAGCAAAATGAGGGGTCTAAATGCAAACTCTAGCCTTCAGTGACATGATCTGAATTTGTGACACTCTCTAAAGATTCAGGTCCATAAGCCAACAATACATGGCACTTATCCATACATACTTTTTCCTTCTGCGTCAGATATAATATCAATATTAATTGAATTAATCCAAGTATAGTTTAACAGAAGTTACTAACATATATAAAATATATATTCTGCCTGGCAACAGAGGGTTATTTTCTTTTTGTGAGCCTTTTACACTTTGACTTTGGGATTGTGAGCTAAATTCTTCCTTTGTGTAATGATGTGCAGTTCCATTGACTTCAGTACAGTTGCACCTGCTTATATTAGAGGTGAATTTAGCCCTGTAGTTTTTAATAGGTGGTGGGTGACGTCTGCTTTCTAGCTGCCCTCTTTTTTTCCCTACATACTTTTCCAGGTCTGCAGTTATTTTCCCCAGCTGATGCCCATTACTGAAATGTTGAATCTGCATGAAAAAAATACTCATTAAGCATATTTCAGTTATGTCTGGTGCTTTCTAAACAGAGTTGCGTAGTAACACATACATGCTGCATCTGGGTTTATAATATGTGTCTATACCTTGTGATGGATGTAAAACAGAGAACTAGCTTTTCCCCTGTTAGACAAACAGTTACAAGATATTTATAGTTTTCATATTTACTGTCCAAATAATTTCTACTATAGTTCAAACTGGAAATACCCTCGGGAAGACTAATGCTGCTTGTTTGGCTTTCTTTTCTTTTCTGTGGGAGTATACCTAGATATTGGGTGCATACACTTCCTTCCATTTCTTGGATGCATATAACTCATATTGATGGAAGCAAGATGTGGTTAAAACAGAGTACTGAGAATCAAGAGAGCTGAGATGTGTTAGTCTAATGCCTAGCACAATGGAATCTGGTCGATGTTTAGTGTCCCTAGTACTACCACAATATAAATAAATAATTTTTATTCCCAACTACCACTCCCTCATTATATGACCTTGGAAAAGCATGCAATTTAGGGCCAAAATTTCAGAGAACCCACACACATGCTGTGGAGCTGGTAGATGCCAACTGTTCTATACCTACAGGTTGGTATAGCATTTCAGGGATTTGGGGGCAGGGTGGAGGAGGCTTCTCTTTTACTTCTGAGTATGGTTTCCACCTGGATTTATCTAGGACCACATATGCTAACTTTCCAGATACATTGCAAAGCCTTCTCTCCCTCTCAGGTTTTCCGGGAGGGGTTTGGCGGATATTTTTGTATAGAAGATCATATATATTCCTTTGTGCATTTTGATTTCTGGGACAGACACCCAGAACACATGATGAGAGCCAACAAAGATTCTGGCACATATTCTCTCCCAAACTCCCCTTGCATGCCAGAGGTTCCACTTTGCCCCTTGTCAATACAAGTTGCCTCTCACATTGGCGTAAAATGTATAGCTCAAAGTTCCCCATCAGAAGTAAGCTTCAAAAGTCAGGGGTCCATGCTGGGTCTGATACTAGTCAATCTTTTCCTTAATGACTTGGATTATGGAGTGGAGTGTATCTGGGGGACAGGAATAGAATTAAAAATGACCACAATAAATTGGAGAACTGGTCTGAAATAAAAAAAGATGAAAATTAATAAAGACAAGTGTAAAGTATTGCCCTTAAGAAGGAAAAATCAAATGCACAATTATAAAATGGGGCATAACTGAATAGGTGGTAGTACTACAGAAAAAGTTCTGGGTTTATAGTGGATCACAAACTGAATATGAGTCAACAATGTGATGCTGTTGTGAAAAAGGAAAATTTTGTTCTGGAATGTATTAACGGACATATCATATGTAAGTCCCGGGGGGTAATTGTCCTACTCTACTCTGAACTGGTGAAACCTCAGCTAAAGTAATGTGTCCAGTCTGGGGTGGCACACTTTAAGAAGGATGTGGACAGATAGGAGACAGTACAGAGGAGAGCAACAACAATGATAAAAGGATTAGAAAACCTGACCTATGTGGAACAGTTGAAAAAAAAAAACCTGGGTGTGTTTAGCCTGGAGAAAAGACAACTGAGGAGGGACCTGATAAGTCTTCAAATATATTAAGGCCTCTTAAAGAAAACAGTGATATATTGTTCTCCATGTGCACTGAAGCTTGGACAAAAAATAATGCACTTAATCTGCAGCAAGGTAGATTTAGGTTACACAGCAGTGAAAACTTTCTAACTCTAAGCCCTGGTCTACGCTAGGACTTTAGGTCAAATTTAGCAGCATTAAATCGATGTAAACCTGCACCCGTCCACACGACAAAGCCCTTTTTTTCGACTTAAAGGGCTCTTAAAATCGATTTCCTTACTCCACCCCTGACAAGTGGATTAGCGCTTAAATCGGCCTTGCCGGCTCGAATTTGGGGTACTGTGGACACAATTCGACGGTATTGGCCTCCGGAGTGCTCCATTGTGATCGCTCTGGACAGCACTCTCAACTCAGATGCACTGGCCAGGTAGACAGGAAAAGAACCGCAAACTTTTGAATCTCATTTCCTATTTGGCCAGCGTGGCAAGCTGCAGGTGACCATGCAGAGCTCATCAGCAGAGGTGACCATGATGGAGTTCCAGAATCGCAAAAGAGCTCCAGCATGGACCGAACGGGAGGTACGGGATCTGATCACTGTATGGGGAGAGGAATCCGTGCTATCAGAACTCCGTTCCAGTTTTCGAAATGCCAAAACCTTTGTCAAAATCTCCCAGGGAATGAAGGACAGAGGCCATACAAGGGACCCGAAGCAGTGCCGTGTGAAACTTAAGGAGCTGAGGCAAGCCTACCAGAAAACCAGAGAGGCGAACGGCCGCGCCGGGTCAGAGCCCCAAACATGCTGCTTCTATGATGAGCTGCGTGCCATTTTAGGGGGTTCAGCCACCACTACCCCAGCCATGTTGTTTGACTCCTTCAATGGAGATGGAGGCAATATGGAAGCAGGTTTTGGGGACGAAGAAGATGATGATGATGATGATGATGATGATGAGGTTGTAGATAGCTCACAGCAAGCAAGCAGAGAAACCGGTTTTCCCAACAGCCAGGAACTGTTTCTCACCCTGGACCTTGACCCAGTACCCCCCGAACCCACCCAAGGCTGCCTCCTGGACCCAGCAGGTGAAGAAGGGACCTCCGGTGAGTGTACCTTTTAAAATACTATACATGGTTTAAAAGCAAGCATGTGAAAGGATTACTTTGCCCTGGCATTCGCGGCTCTCCTGGATGTACTCCCAAAGCCTTTGCGAAAGGTTTCTAGGGAGGGCAGCCTTATTGCGTCCTTCATGATAGGACACTTTACCACTCCAGGCCAGTAACACATACTCGGGAATCCTTGTACAACAAAGCATTGCAGTGTATGTTTGCTGGCGTTCAAACAACATCCGTTCTTTATCTCTCTGTGTTATCCTCAGGAGAGTGAGATATAATTCATGATCACCTGGTTGAAATAGAGTGCTTTTCTTCAGGGGACGCTCAGAGGAGCCCAGAGGAGCTCAGAGGAGCCTGCTGGGCTGTTTGCCTGTGGCTAAACAGAAATGTTCCCCGCTGTTAGCGACAGGGAGGGGGGAGGGTTGAGGGGGTAGCCACACGGTGGGGGGAGGCAAAATGCGACCTTGTAACGAAAGCACATGTGCTATGTATGTAATGTTAACAGCAAGGTTTACCCTGAAAGCGTGTAGCCACTGTTTTATAAAATGTGTCTTTTTAAATACCACTGTCCCTTTTTTTTTCTCCACCAGCTGCATGTGTTTCAATGATCACAGGATCTTCTCGTTCCCAGAGGCTAGTGAAGCTTAGAAAAAAAAACCGCACTTGAGATGAAATGTTCTCCGAACTCATGCTCTCCTCCCACACTGACAGAGCACAGACGAATGCGTGGAGGCAAATAATGTCAGAGTGCAGGAAAGCACAAAATGACCAGGAGGAGAGGTGGCGGGCTGAAGAGAGTAAGTGGTGGGCTGAAGACAGGGCTGAAGCTCAAATGTGGCGGCAGTGTGATAAGAGGAGGCAGGATTCAATGCTGAGGCTGCTGGAGGACCAAACCAATATGCTCCAGTGTATGGCTGAGCTGCAGCAAAGGCAGCTGGAGCACAGACTGCCACTACAGCCCCTGTGTAACCAACCGCCCTCCTCCCCAAGTTCCATAGCCTCCACACCCAGACGCCCAAGAATGCGGTGGGGGGGGGGCACTGGCCAACCAGCCACTCCGCCACAGAGGATTCCCCCCAAAAAAGAAGGCTGGCATTCAATAAATTTTAAAGTTGTAAACTTTTAAAGTGCTGTGTGGCATTTTCCTTCCCTCCTCCACCACCCCTCCTGGGCTACCTTGGTATTCATCCCCCTATTTGTGTGATGAATGAATAAAGAATGCATGAATGTGAAGCAACAATGACTTTATTGCCTCTGCAAGCGGTGATCATAGAATCATAGAATCATAGAATATCAGGGTTGGAAGGGACCCCAGAAGGTCATCTAGTCCAACCCCCTGCTCAAAGCAGGACCAATTCCCAGTTAAATCATCCCAGCCAGGGCTTTGTCAAGCCTGACCTTAAAAACCTCTAAGGAAGGAGATTCTACCACCTCCCTAGGTAACGCGTTCCAGTGTTTCACCACCCTCTTAGTGAAAAAGTTTTTCCTAATATCCAATCTAAACCTTCCCCACTGCAACTTGAGACCATTACTTCTCGTTCTGTCATCTGCTACCATTGAGAACAGTCTAGAGCCATCCTCTTTGGAACCCCCTTTCAGGTAGTTGAAAGCAGCTATCAAATCCGCCCTCATTCTTCTCTTCTGCAGGCTAAACAATCCCAGCTCCCTCAGCCTCTCCTCATAACTCATGTGTTCCAGTCCCCTAATCATTTTTGTTGCCCTTCGCTGGACTCTCTCCAATTTATCCACATCCTTCTTGAAGTGTGGGGCCCAAAACTGGACACAGTACTCCAGATGAGGCCTCACCAATGTCGAATAGAGGGGAACGATCACATCCCTCGATCTGCTCGCTATGCCCCTACTTATACATCCCAAAATGCCATTGGCCTTCTTGGCAACAAGGGCACACTGCTGACTCATATCCAGCTTCTCGTCCACTGTCACCCCTAGGTCCTTTTCCGCAGAACTGCTGCCTAGCCATTCGGTCCCTAGTCTGTAGCTGTGCATTGGGTTCTTCCGTCCTAAGTGCAGGACCCTGCACTTATCCTTATTGAACCTCATCAGATTTCTTTTGGCCCAATCCTCCAATTTGTCTAGGTCTTTCTGTATCCTATCCCTCCCCTCCAGCGTATCTTCCACTCCTCCCAGTTTAGTATCATCCGCAAATTTGCTGAGAGTGCAATCCACACCATCCTCCAAATCATTTATGAAGATATTGAACAAAACCGGCCCCAGGACCGACCCTTGGGGTACTCCACTTGATACCGGCTGCCAACTAGATATGGAGCCATTGATCACTACCCGTTGAGCCCGACAATCTAGCCAGCTTTCTACCCACCTTGTAGTGCATTCATCCAGCCCATACTTCCTTAACTTGCTGACAAGAATACTGTGGGAGACCGTGTCAAAAGCTTTGCTAAAGTCAAGAAACATCGAAGGGAGGAGGGGAGGATGGTTAGCTTACAGGGAAGTAGAGTGAACCAAGGGGTGGGGAGTTTCATCAAGGAGAAACAAACAGAACTTTCACATCGTAGCCTGGCCAGTCATGAAACTGGTTTTCAAAGCTTCTGTCATAAATATAAAGGGAGGGGTAAACCCCTTTGAAATCCCTCCTGGCCAGAGGAAAGCTCCTCTCACCTGTAAAGGGTTAAGAAGCTAAAGGTAACCTCGCTGGCACCTGACCAAAATGACCAATGAGGAGACAAGATACTTTCAAAAGCTGGGAGGAGGGAGAGAAACAAAGGGTCTGTGTCTGTCTGTATGCTGGTTTCTGCCAGGGATAGACCAGGAATGGAGACTTAGAACTTTTAGTAAGTAATCTAGCTAGGTATGTGTTAGATTATGATTTCTTTAAATGGCTGAGAAAAGAATTGTGCTGAATAGAATAACTATTTCAGTCTGTGTATCTTTTTTGTAACTTAAGGTTTTGCCTAGAGGGGTTCTCTATGTTTTTGAATCTAATTACCCTGTAAGATATCTACCATCCTGATTTTACAGGGGGGATTTCTTTATTTCTATTTACTTCTATTTTTTATTAAAAGTCTTCTTGTAAAACACTGAATGCTTTTTCATTGTTCTCAGATCCAAGGGTTTGGGTCTGTGGTCACCTATGCAAATTGGTGAGGCTTTTTATCTAACATTTCCCAGGAAAGGGGGGGTGCAAGTGTTGGGAGGATTGTTCATTGTTCTTAAGATCCAAGGGTCTGGGTCTGTAGTCACCTAGGCAAATTGGTGAGGCTTTTTACCAAACCTTGTCCAGGAAGTGGGGTGCAAGGTTTTGGGAAGTATTTTGGGGGGAAGGATGTGTCCAAACAGCTCTTCCCCAGTAACCAGTATTAGTTTGGTGGTGGTAGCGGCCAGTCCAAGGATAACGGGTGTAATATTTTGTACCTTGGGGAAGTTTTGACCTAAGCTGGTAAAGATAAGCTTAGGAGGGTTTTCATGCAGGTCCCCACATCTGTACCCTAGAGTTCAGAGTCGGGGAGGAACCTTGACAGCTTCTCTGATGCGTACCGTGCCCTCCTGTGGTCTTCTAACCGCCCTGGTGTCTGGCTGCGCATATCCAGCAGCCAGGTGATTTGCCTCAACCTCCCACCCCGCCATAAACGTCTCCCCCTTACTCTCACAGATATTGTGGAGCACACAGCAAGCAGTAATAACAGTGGGAATATTGGTTTTGCTGAAGTTTAAGAGAGTCAGTAAACTGCGCCAGCGCGCCTTTAAACATCCAAATGCACATTCTCCAACCATTCTGCACTTGCTCAGCCTGTAGTTGAACAGCTCCTGACTACTTTCCAGGCTGCCTGTGTGCGGCTTCATGAGCCATGGCATTAAGGGGTAGGCTGGGTCCCCAAGGATACATATAGGCATTTCAACATCCCCAAAAGTTATTTTCTGGTCTGGGAATAAAGTCCCTTCCTGCAGCTTTTGAAACAGACCAGAGTTCCTGCAGCTGCGAGCGTCATGTACCTTTCCCGGCCATCCCACGTTGATGTTGGTGAAAAGTCCCTTGTGATCCACCAGAGCTTGCAGCACTATTGAAAAGTACCCCTTGCGGTTTATGTACTCGGTGGCTTGGTGCTCCGGTGCCAAGATAGGGATATGGGTTCCGTCTATGGCCCCACCACAGTTAGGGAATCCCATTGCAGCAAAGCCATCCACTATGACCTGCACATTTCCCAGGGTCACTACCCTTGATATCAGCAGATCTTTGATTGCGTGGGCTACTTGCATCACAGCAGCCCCAACAGTAGATTTGCCCACTCCAAATTGATTCCCAACTGACCGGTAGCTGTCTGGCATTGCAAGCTTCCACAGGGCTATCGCCACTCGCTTCTCAATTGTGAGGGCTGCTCTCATCTTGGCATTCATGTGCCTCAGTGCAGGGGAAAGCAAGTCACAAAGTTCCATGAAAGTGCCCTTACGCATGCGAAAGTTTCGCAGCCATTGGGAATCATCCCAGACCTGCAACACTATGCAGTCCCACCAGTCTGTGCTTGTTTCCCGAGCCCGGAATTGGCGTTCCACAGCATGAACCTGCCCCATTAGCACCATGATGCATGCATTGGCAGGGCCCATGCTTTCAGAGAAATCTGTGTCCATGACCTGATCACTCATGTGACCCCGCTGATGTCGCCTCCTCGCCCGGTATCGCTTTGACAGGTTCTGGTGTTGCATATACTTCTGGATAATGCGTGTGGTGTTTAATGTGCTTCTAATTGCCAAAGTGAGCTGAGCGGCCTCCATGCTTGCCTTGGTATGGCGTCCGCACAGAAAAAAGGCGTGGAACGATTGTCTGCCGTTGCTCTGATGGAGGGAGGGGCGACTGAAGACACAGCTTACAGGGTTGGTGTCATAAATATAAAGGGAAGGGTAAACCTCTTTGAAATCCCTCCTGGCCAGGGGAAAGCTCCTCTCACCTGTAAAGGGTTAAGAAGCTAAAGGTAACCTCGCTGGCACCTGACCAAAATGACCAATGAGGAGACAAGATACTTTCAAAAGCTGGGAGGAGGGAGAGAAACAAAGGGTCTGTGTCTGTCTGTAGTCGTCTTGGCCAGGGACAGAACAGGAATGGAGTCTTAGAACTTTTAGTAAGTAATCTAGCTAGGTATGTGTTAGATTATGATTTCTTTAAATGGCTGAGAAAAGAATTGTGCTGAATAGAATAACTACTTCTGTCTGTGTATCTTTTTTGTAACTTAAGGTTTTGCCTAGAGGGGTTCTCTATGTTTTTGAATCTAATTACCCTGTAAGATATCTACCATCCTGATTTTACAGGGGGGATTTCTTTATTTCTATTTACTTCTATTTTTTATTAAAAGTCTTCTTGTAAAACACTGAATGCTTTTTCATTGTTCTCAGATCCAAGGGTTTGGGTCTGTGGTCACCTATGCAAATTGGTGAGGCTTTTTATCTAACATTTCCCAGGAAAGGGGGGGTGCAAGTGTTGGGAGGATCGTTCATTATTCTTAAGATCCAAGGGTCTGGGCCTGTAGTCACCTAGGCAAATTGGTGAGGCTTTTTACCAAACCTTGTCCAGGAAGTGGGGTGCAAGGTTTTGGGAAGTATTTTGGGGGGAAGGACGCGTCCAAACAGCTCTTCCCCAGTAACCAGTATTAGTTTGGTGGTGGCAGCGGCCAGTCCAAGGTGTAATATTTTGTACCTTGGGGAAGTTTTGACCTAAGCTGGTAAAGATAAGCTTAGGAGGTTTTTCATGCAGGTCCCCACATCTGTACCCTAGAGTTCAGAGTGGGGGAGGAACCGTGACATGGTGGCACAGTGGTGGGATTAACCTGAAATCATTTTGAGATCCAGTTGAGATTTTTTGAACTAGAAATACAGATTTTAAAAAGGAATTTTTAGGAAGTCCAGAAGCAGCTTTGAAACTGAAAGCAGCTTGGTTTCTCTCTGCTTTGTGGCCAAGCAGAGACAAAAGGGGATTATCTTGTGAATTGCAGGTTTTCTTTGCCTGGAGGCAGGGTACTTAACTCCTGCAGGGAAATTCACAGTCTTCCAACCCAGAGGTTTTTTTTTTCTTTTCTTCCTAAAAGTAAATAGGGGGGGTGTGCTCTACCCATTTGCCTGGAGACAAAAGTGGCAGGGTTTTTTTTTAGGATTTTGATTTTTTTGTTTTGTTTTACAAGGAGCACAGGTTTGAAAAGAAATTTTTTTTTCTTTGGGCTGGGTAAGCAGGTTTCCAAGTAGTTGGAGGTTTTTTGCTTTAATTTGGGCCCAGAGCAGAGACAAGGGAATTGTCTTTTTCTGTAGGCTGACAATCACTATCAGAGAATAGGTATTCTATTCCAGCACAGCAAAATTTTACAGCCAAGTTTTGTTTGTTTATTTCTAAACCTCGGGTGTAAAGTTAGTTAAAAACAGAGAGGTTAGAATGGCCAAATCCTCGGCTCGACTACAGCTGGAATTAGCCAAATTTCAGGCTGAGGAAAAACAAAGGGAACATGAAAGACAGATAGAACTCATGCGGCTGGAGAAGGAGGTACAGGAGGCTGCCCACAAGAGGGAAATGGAGGCAAGGAAGCATGTGGAGGAGATGGAGAGGATAAAGGCCCAGCAGAATATACCAACAAACCCTAGCAATCCTTCTCCAGGTACCACTTCCCATCCCAGAAAGTTCCCCACCTACAAGGCAGGTGATGATACTGAGGCCTTCTTAGAAAACTTCGAAAGGGCCTGCCTTGGGTACAACATCTCTACTGACCAATACATGGTAGAGCTGAGGCCGCAGCTCAGTGGACCCTTAGCTGAGGTGTCAGCTGAAATGCCTAAAGAACATATGAACAAGTATGAACTGTTTAAATCCTAGGCGAGAGTCAGAATGGGGATAACACCCGAGCAGTCTCGTCGGAGGTTCCGAGCCCTAAGGTGGAAACCAGACATGTCATTTACCCGACATGCCTACCACATTGTGAAACATTGGGATGCCTGGATATCAGGAGCAAGTGTTGAATTTCCAGTAAATTGCCCTTCCTAATGCAAATGGAACAATTCCTAGAGGGTGTTCCTGAGGAAATAGAAAGATACATCCTAGATGGGAAACCCAAAACTGTAATCGAGGCAGGAGAGATTGGAGCCAGATGGGTGGAGGTGGCAGAGAAGAAGAAAACTGGTCGCAGTTGGAGCGGGGACCAGAAGGGACCACCCCAGACCACACCCTATTACCGGGGGCCGCCCAAAGCCCCACCTACCTCCCAAAGAACCCTCCAGACCCCTTATCGTCCCACCACCCCGTTCTCCAGCAACCCACCTCGCCCCGGTGACCCGTCAGCTGGACGATGTTTTAAATGTAACGAGCTGGGGCATGTAAAGGCCAACTGCCCCAAGAACCCCAACAGATTACAGTTCATTGCACCAGAATCACACCAGAGGTCCACAGGCCCAGATACCTCCCAGATACCCTTGGAGTGGAGGGAAACTGTGAGTGTGGGTGGGAAGAAGGTCACCGCGTGGAGGGACACCGGAGCACAAGTGTCAGCTATCCATGCTTCCTTAGTGGACCCCAATTTAATCAACCCAGAGATCCAAGTGACGATTCAACCCTTCAAGTCCAACTCTTTCAATTTGCCTACAGCCAAGTTGCCTGTCCAGTACAAGGGCTGGTCAGGAATGTGGACTTTTGCAGTCTATGATGATTATCCCATCCCCATGCTGTTGGGGGAAGACTTGGCCAATCACGTGAAGCAGGCCAAGAGGGTGGGAACGGTCACCCGCAGCCAGGCTAAACAAGCCGTGGGGCCTAGCTCTGTTCCGGAAACTTCTATCAGGGCCCGGTCAGAGGTGATGGACCCGGACCCCAGGCCAATGTCTGCAACAGCAGTAGTGGATCCAGTCCCAGAGACCCAGACGGAACCAGTCCCAGAACCGGAACCAGCCAAACAACCAACACCAGACCCCGTGCCAGCACTGAATCCAGTACTTGCAACCTCAACACCAGAGGGCCCCACCGAACCTGAACTGGCAGCAGCCGATAACCCTACCCAAGAGGCTCAGCCGGAGCCTGAATCCCAACATAGTGCACCAGCGGAGAGCGGTTCACAGTCAACAGAAACAGCTCCATCCCCTATATCGCTTCCAGAGGGACCAAGCCTATGTCCCCAAGCCAATGAGGAACTGATGTCTCCAGCATCAAGGGAACAGTTCCAGACCGAACAGGAAGCAGATGAAAGCCTCCAGAGAGCGTGGACGGTGGCACGGAGCAACCCACCGCCTCTCAGCTCTTCTAATCGATCCAGGTTTGTTGTAGAAAGAGGACTTTTATACAAGGAAACTCTTTCTGGGGGACACCAGGAAGACTGGCATCCTCAGAGACAGTTGGTAGTTCCAACTAAATACCGGGCCAAGCTCTTGAGCTTAGCCCACGATCACCCTAGTGGCCATGCTGGGGTGAACAGGACCAAAGACCGTTTGGGGGGGTCATTCCACTGGGAGGGAATGGGCAAGGATGTTTCTAACTATGTCCAGTCTTGTGAGGTGTGCCAAAGAGTGGGAAAACCCCAAGACCAGGTCAAAGCTCCTCTTCAGCCACTCCCCAGCATTGAAGTTCCATTTCAGCGAGTAGCTGTGGATATTCTGGGTCCTTTTCCGAAAAAGACACCCAGAGGAAAGCAGTACATACTGACTTTCATGGATTTTGCCACCCGATGGCCGGAAGCAGTAGCTCTAAGCAACACCAGGGCTAAAAGTGTGTGCCAGGCACTAGCAGACATTTTTGCCAGGGTAGGTTGGCCCTCCGACATCCTCACAGATGCAGGGACTAATTTCCTGGCAGGAACTATGAAAAACCTTTGGGAAGCTCATGGGGTAAATCACTTGGTTGCCACTCCTTACCATCATCAAACAAATGGCATGGTGGAGAAGTTTAATGGAACTTTGGGGGCCATGATACGTAAATTCGTAAATGAGCACTCCAATGATTGGGACCTAGTATTGCAGCAGTTGCTCTTTGCCTACAGAGCTGTACCACATCCCAGTTTAGGGTTTTCCCCATTTGAACTTGTATATGGCCGTGAGGTTAAGGGGCCATTGCAGTTGGTGAAGCAGCAATGGGAGGGATTTACACCTTCTCCAGGAACTAACATTCTGGACTTTGTAACAAACCTACAAAACACCCTGCGAACCTCTTTAGCCCTTGCTAGAGAAAACTTACAGGATGCTCAAAAAGAGCAAAAAGCCTGGTATGATAAACATGCCAGAGAGCGTTCCTTCAAAGTAGGAGACCAGGTCATGGTCTTAAAGGCGCTCCAGGCCCATAAAATGGAAGCATCGTGGGAAGGGCCATTCGTGGTCCAGGAGCGCCTGGGAGCTGTTAATTATCTCATAGCATTCCCCACCTCCAACCGAAAGCCTAAGGTGTATCATATTAATTCTCTAAAGCCCTTTTATTCCAGAGAATTAAAGGTTTGTCAGTTTACAGCCCAGGGAGGAGACGACGCTGAGTGGCCTGAAGGTGTCTATTACGAAGGGAAATGTGCTGGTGGTGTGGAAGAGGTGAACCTCTCCATGACCCTTGGGCGTATGCAGCGACAGCAGATCCAGGAGCTGTGCACTAGCTACGCGCCAACGTTCTCAGCCACCCCAGGACTGACTGAACGGGCATACCACTCCATTGACACAGGTAATGCTCACCCAATTAGGGTCCACCCTTACCGGGTGTCTCCTCAAGCTAAAACTGCTATAGAACGGGAGATCCAGGATATGTTACAGATGGGTGTAATCCGCCCCTCTGAAAGTGCATGGGCATCTCCAGTGGTTCTAGTTCCCAAACCAGATGGGGAAATACGTTTTTGCGTGGACTACCGTAAGCTAAATGCTGTAACTCGCCCAGACAACTATCCAATGCCACGCACTGATGAACTATTAGAGAAACTGGGACGGGCCCAGTTCATCTCTACCTTGGACTTAACCAAGGGGTACTGGCAGGTACCGCTAGATGAATCTGCCAAGGAAAGGTCAGCCTTCATCACACATCTCGGGCTGTATGAATTTAATGTACTCCCTTTCGGGCTGTGGAATGCACCCGCCACTTTCCAAAGACTTGTAGATGGTCTCCTAGCGGGATTAGGAGAATATGCAGTCGCCTACCTTGACGATGTGGCCATATTTTCGGATTCCTGGGCAGACCACCTGGAACATCTACAAAAAGTCCTTGAGCGCATAAGGGAGGCAGGACTAACTGTTAAGGCTAAGAAGTGTCAAATAGGCCTCAACAGAGTGACTTACCTTGGACACCAGGTGGGTCAAGGAACTATCAGCCCCCTACAGGCCAAAGTGGATGCTATCCAAAAGTGGCCTGTCCCAAAGTCAAAGAAACAGGTTCAATCCTTCTTAGGCTTGGCCGGTTATTACAGACGATTTGTACCGCACTACAGCCAAATCGCTGCCCCACTGACAGACGTAACCAAAAAGAAACAGCCAAATGCTGTTCAGTGGACCGGAAAGTGTCAGAAGGCCTTTAACAAGCTTAAAGCGACACTCATGTCTGACCCTGTACTAAGGGCCCCAGACTTTGACAAACCGTTCCTAGTAACCACAGATGCATCCGAGCGTGGTGTGGGAGCAGTTTTAATGCAGAAAGGACCTGATCAAGAATTCCACCCTGTAGTGTTTCTCAGCAAAAAACTGTCTGAGAGGGAAAGCAACTGGTCAGTCACTGAAAAAGAATGTTATGCCATTGTCTACGCTCTGGAAAAGCTACGCCCATATGTTTGGGGACGGCGTTTCCACCTGCAAACCGACCATGCTGCACTAAAGTGGCTTCACACCATCAAAGAAACTAACAAAAAACTTCTTCGGTGGAGTTTAGCTCTCCAAGATTTTGATTTCGACATCCAACACATCTCAGGAGCTTCTAACAAAGTGGCTGATGCACTCTCCCGTGAAAGTTTCCCAGAATCAACTGGTTAAAATCGTCCTTGAGATGTGGAAAATATTGTTAGTCTTTATGTACTTGGTAGTATATTTAGAGATGCATGTGTCTTATTAACTCTGTTTTCCTAGAGCTCCAGGAAGAAATCCCAGCCAGTGTTTCACCCTAGCTGAGATTTGGGGGGCGTGTCATAAATATAAAGGGAAGGGTAAACCTCTTTGAAATCCCTCCTGGCCAGGGGAAAGCTCCTCTCACCTGTAAAGGGTTAAGAAGCTAAAGGTAACCTCGCTGGCACCTGACCAAAATGACCAATGAGGAGACAAGATACTTTCAAAAGCTGGGAGGAGGGAGAGAAACAAAGGGTCTGTGTCTGTCTGTAGTCGTCTTGGCCAGGGACAGAACAGGAATGGAGTCTTAGAACTTTTAGTAAGTAATCTAGCTAGGTATGTGTTAGATTATGATTTCTTTAAATGGCTGAGAAAAGAATTGTGCTGAATAGAATAACTACTTCTGTCTGTGTATCTTTTTTGTAACTTAAGGTTTTGCCTAGAGGGGTTCTCTATGTTTTTGAATCTAATTACCCTGTAAGATATCTACCATCCTGATTTTACAGGGGGGATTTCTTTATTTCTATTTACTTCTATTTTTTATTAAAAGTCTTCTTGTAAAACACTGAATGCTTTTTCATTGTTCTCAGATCCAAGGGTCTGGGTCTGTAGTCACCTAGGCAAATTGGTGAGGCTTTTTACCAAACCTTGTCCAGGAAGTGGGGTGCAAGGTTTTGGGAAGTATTTTGGGGGGAAGGACGCGTCCAAACAGCTCTTCCCCAGTAACCAGTATTAGTTTGGTGGTGGTAGCGGCCAGTCCAAGGTGTAATATTTTGTACCTTGGGGAAGTTTTGACCTAAGCTGGTAAAAATAAGCTTAGGAGGTTTTTCATGCAGGTCCCCACATCTGTACCCTAGAGTTCAGAGTGGGGGAGGAACCGTGACAATTGGCTTCAGGGAGCTAAAATCAACAAAGCGGGTGGCTTTACATCAAGGAGTATTTCAGGCAGGACTTCACGGAGGGTTCCAATAAGAAATGGTGCACCTAAGTTATTGTTCTTATTGGAACAAGGAGGTTAGTCTGGCCTCTGATTGATACATGGCTAGATTTACCTCGCTGCACCTTCTCTGTGAGTGACTGCTGTGTGACCTAGAGGAATGAGTCCCCTAGACAGGGGAGGGGGGGGAAGCAAATGAGTACAAAACAAATCTGGTCTATTTCTTGTTTTGATCCACTCCATCTATCTTTTACATCTTTGGCTGGCAGCAGACGGTGAAGAAGGACTGCATGCCATCCACATCTCATGGCTACTCGGCAGAAGATGGTACAGTACGACTGCCAGCCATCCTCATCGCTTGCCTGCCCGGCAGAAGATGGTACAGTACGACTGCTAGCCATCCGTATCGCTTGCCTGCCCGGCAGAAGATGGTACAGTACGACTGCTAGCCATCCGTATCGCCTGCCTGCTCACCATAAGACGGTTCAATAGGACTGACTGCAGGACTAAAGAGAATGACCTGTTTAAGTCACTCCAAATTTAGTCCCTGTGCCCATGTCTGCCCAGGCTCTCCCAGCCGACGTGGCCAGGAGCACCTCAGACACGACGAGGACGGCTACCAGTCGTACTGCACCATCTGCTGCCAGAAGGCAATGGGTTGCTGCTACTGTGTAGCAATGCCGTACCGCGTCTGCCAGCACCCAGGAGACATACGGTGATGGTTACTTGAGTGGGCTCCATGCTTGCCGTGGTATGGCGTCCGCACAGGTAACTCAGGAAAAAAGGCGCAAAACGATTGTCTGCCCTTGCTTTCACGGAGGGAGGGAGGGAACGGGGGCCTGACGATAGGTACCCAGAACCACCCGCGACAATGTTTTAGCCCCATCAGGCATTGGGATCTCAACCCAGAATTCCAATGGGCAGCAGAGACTGCGGGAACTGTGGGATAGCTATCCACAGTGCAACGCTCCTGAAGTCGACTCTCGCCTCGGTACTGTGGAAGCACTCCGCCGAGTTAATGCACTTAATGCACTTAGAGCATTTTCTGTGGGGACACACACACACTCGAATATATAAAACCGATTTCTAAAAAAACAACTTCTATAAATTCGACCTTATTCCGTAGTGTAGACATACCCTAAGGGTAGTTAAATTGTGGCATAGGCTTCCAAGAGAGGTTGTGGAATCTCCATCACTGGAGGTTTCAGAACAGGTTAGACAAACATCTTTCAGCAATGGTCTTGGAATACTTGGTCCTTCCTCAGCATGGGGGGGCTGAACTAGAGGACCTCTTGAGGTTCCCTTCTAACTCTACATTTCTGTGATTCTATGATTCTGCCTGTCCCTCCAATAGGACCTAAGCTTTCCAAGTCACACCTCTACATCTTAAGCTCTGTCAAGGGGAAAAGCAGCAGCCTAGTCTAGTTCTTGTAGCAAGTTCTGAGCTGTAAATTTTTTGACCACATAAGATGCAACTGGTCTAGCACTTCTTAACAGGATAATTGTAATAATGTGAGCGGCTGGGATATCTCAGTGAAGATATTGGGAAGGTATACTAGAGCCTATCTATTTGGAAATTGGGAAGGAGGATTTCATCCCCCCCCCTTCCTTAACTCCTGCAATAGCTTGCATCACAAAGTCAATACCAGGGCTTTGTGAAACCACAATTAAGTTTTAAGACCCTGATCCTGCTAAGAAGATTGTGTGATTGAATCCTGCACCTGCCCAGAAACCTGCTCAGTGGGATCAATGGGACTCTGCACTAGTGCAAGGGCTAATCCACTGGAATTTATTGAAGGATCCAGGCATAAGCGGGTGTCAAATGGATACCTTGTAGTAGTAGAGTCTAGATCCTACACCATGTGCTGGAGAAAAACCCCTTTGCTCTTGACTAAACAGCAAACCTCCCTTGGAGAGGGAGGAGTTAACCCCTAAACTGTACACTGCTCTCAACAATAAAGCCACACTTGTCTCTGAGTAAAGGTCCTCAAGCTATATCAAGGATGATTTCCAGAAAAACACTCCTATGGGGAATTACATTCTCCAGCTATAGTACAATGTATCCAGTCCCCAACGCCTACACATTAATGCTGTCTGGCCCATTAAGGGTCCGAACATCCCCAGACCAACCTTTCTATCCTATGCAGGGTATTAATCAACTCTTTGCTGTAGTCACTGATGCTAGAGTGTGATGTGAGTTTGGAGTGCTTAGTTATGATTCATGCTATCTGCGCTGTTCATCCCCATCATTGCTAGGTTGGGCTGAAATTCCTGTCTGGGTTCAGCTTATCCTTGGATCAAACTCCTCAGGCAGGTGATCTCCAGCCAATTCCCTATCATTGTTCCAAAGTGACATCCCTCTCCTCCAATGGAAATCAGGTTGCCTGTTCCAATCCCTTTTCTTTGTTTTGGAGTGACTCTCTTTCCCTCCAGTTGTAGCCAATCTGCTGCCCCCAGCCTGCCCCCACAATGGCAGATGAGCTGGTGACAGGAAGGCGTGTGGGGGGGTGCGCTCCTTGCCCTTACCCACATAGACCTTTTCTGTGAAGGGGAAAACTTTATACAACTCCACAGGTGGGAAAAAAAAAAAAGAGAGAGAGAGAGAGAGAGAGAGAGATTGGAAACCAGGTTTAAGAAGAATCACAAAAGAAGGTAAATAAGATATAGTAGAGCATCCACTTCATCTCTTCCAATACAGGTTTGTTTATTAGAGTACATTTTCTAGTGTTTATCCATACATATTTAAAAAAATGGTGGTGGAAGCCCAGGTTCTAAATACTTTATATATCAATAGATATAGGTAATAGAATCAACAAAGAGGAGGCTTTGAGGGATATTCTCTCCCAAAGGAAACCTGGATCTATTCATTTTCCCCAAGTGTCTAAGTCAAAACAATCCTCCTATACTGAAAAGAGTAACAAGGAAAGAACTAATCAGACCAACTCTGTGAAATGAAAATTCTCCATGAAATCAACCCCAAGCATTGACTGCCAGAGCAGATAGCCCTGGTATGCTTTAATTAAGGTTCTGAAGCTCAAATATTTGTCCAGGAAAATCCCCATTTAAGTTGTCAAACGGATGTGTGTGTGTGACTAGTGAGGAATGGGAAGGACAGTTTAGTGGAATGAGAAAAATATGTCTTGTAAAATAGTCTCCATGTATCATCAGTGAAATTTTGACTAAAATTAATCCTACATGATCTAAAGTGAACTGCTAGGGAATCATAGCCCAGTGTCATTTTTGTTAATAATCTTATTCAAATAGTTTGTGTGCATGTTTTATAGGGAAGGGAGGGAGGGAGAAAAGTATATTCTGCTCTCTAATGAGGCCATCCATAATTCTTAAAGAGATAAAATGAGAAGGTGCTGAGGGTATCATTTGTTGGACTTGATAGAAAAGACATCTGTTATCAGGTAATTTTGAAACATAAATTTTAACTTGAACGTTGCTGTGCCAGGGGGAATTCTCGTGCTACCTAGTTAAGATATGTCTTTGAAGCTGTTGAGGGCAAACATTTCCCTGAAGGAAATTTACAAATTACTTTCACAGAAGTAGCATGATCTGAAGAATATAGGTCAATAATGAAGGTTGTGTAAGTATTTCAGAAATATCCCAAGGTTGCCTGAAACTAATTCTTCTGGCCCCCGTGTTAGGTTTGATCCCCAAGGGTTTTGGCCTTTACTCTTGTTTGGTTACAGTTAAGTTCACCCTTGTGGAGTGAGCCGGCACAAAGCCTATGCTCTACTTAAATTCTACCTGTGTCCCCTAAATGAGTCATATGTCTTGTGCTGGCCCTCTGCACAGGGGTGCATTTCACTATGAGAGAATCCAATTACTATATACAATAAATCCTTGCATTTTTGAATTAAAAAGAAAAGGAAAAAATGCTGATTTTTCTCTCTTTTGTATCTCTACAATAAAACTAGTCTTTATCTCATGTTTTCATCCTATTAAAATAGCTTAAATCTCATCCACCTACCCAGATTTTTCTCAAGTTTCCATGTTTGTCTCCAAACAAGAGCAGAAGTGCAGCAGATTGGCTGAAACCTTCAAAGCCTCTTTAAAATGATTGGACATAGTAAACACCTTATGGCCATATTTATATTTCCCATTACACAATTAGGAAATAGCTTTCTGTAGACTGAAAGGCTATATTGTTATGGCTCTTCTTTATCAGGTGGGCCAAAAGTTCATCTCTAGCAGACAACAAGTAGGAAGCCAGTGTATAACTTGTCCAGAACCCTTCAGGATAGAGGAGAAAATAGAAACAGCAAGGTGTGATCTAAATCACTTAACAATACAAAGTGAAAAGGTTAAGAATTAGAAAAGATCTCCACCTTCCTGCAAAATCTAATACAATAAAGGAAAATCCCTTTTCTGTGGATCAAACTCAAGCCAGATATAGAATTGCCATCGCAACAATGAGAGGGGCCCAAACTTTCCTGGATGCAATGTTCCTTGAATAGTGACTGTCACTTTAAGAGGGTGACTGTCCCCTTTAAGAGTGAGCAGGGCCAGTGCACCTGTGACTAGTTAGCTGTTTTTAATTAAGTTTAAAAGAGGACATGTGGGCCCAGAGTGGTGGGATATTTGATGAGTCAGAAGAGCTGTGAGTAGCCAGAGTTCCCTGGCACGGGAGCCAATGTGAACCTGCTGGGGAAAATAGCCTTCAGAGTGAAAGCCTTGGGTGATGGTGGTCAGTGAACAGAGCATGGAGGATTCCTGCAGGAAGGACTGAGAGGCAAAGGGGAAGTTCCCCTGAGAAGTGAAGCCAAGGGTGCACTGAAGAACTGGTTTTGCTAATTTGGCCTATGCTGGGAAAATAAAACTGCCTGGGTTTGGCAGTGAGTTCTGTGTGAACTGGGGAGACTACTTGTGATGGTTTCCCCGAAGGGGTGCCACCTGGAACTGATCCCATTGACCCACCAGCCTGGGCTCCCTTTCATGTTGTACTACTGTGACAAGCTGCAAAGCCCTCCAGCCTGCACTTTAAAGCATTCAAAGAGATAGGGACACACCTAGCTGCAGTTACATGCAGGATCTCTAACCACTATCTTCCCAGGCTATGACCCCAGAGTAGTACCATCGTGCCCTGGTCAAATCTGGCCAGTATATGGTTTTCATTCCTGGTCCACCTCTCCCTCAGTGTGGAGAGGACCATGCACACTTGTAACCAACTGATCCTGGTCAAGTGCACACTGCTTTGGACTAAAACATAAAATAAGTTTATTAACTACAAAAAGAAAGATTTTATGTGTTTATAAGGGATAGCAAACAGATCAAAGCAGATTATCTAGTAAATAAACAAAAATGCAAATTGAGTGTAATATTCTAGAGAGGTAGGATATGAATTAGCAAATTCTCACCCTGAGTGATAAACAGGTTGGCAGATTCTTAAAGCACAAGCTGCCTTTGCTTTGCAGCTTGGGTTTCCCAGTTTTTCATACATAGGCTAGAAATCTCTTTAGCCTGGGACCATCACTTCCCCCAGTTCAGTCTTTGTTCCTCAGGTGTTTCCAGGTGTGTTGTTGTAGTCAGAGTAAGGTCCCAGCATGATGTCAATTCCCCCTTTTATATCTTCTTTCCACTTGCAGGAAAGCTCTTTTGCTGTGACCTGGGTCAAACAGTTCCCATTGTGTAGAGCGATCTCTGAGAGGTTTCTATTGTACATAGTTTCTGGGTCATCCTTGTACTTGTGTGCATTTCCTCAATAAGCCATTAACAGTGTTTGGCCTTTTTACTGTTGTACCTGAAAGGCTGCTTGTGGGCGTTTTCAACCTCACATGTTTCAGTAACACATACATAGCCAAACTTCATAACTTCACATACAATGATAGCACATACAATTCAACGAGATATTAATGTCTAGCAGATCAAGACTTTTAGAAGGATACCTCACAAGGCATACTTTCTGCAAAACATATCCTAATTATATAACAGTAGTGAATATGGGGGTGCCAGGATGTCACACTGCTAATCTGCCAAGATGCAAAATTTAGTTGAAAAATGTTTTTACACAAATTATTGAATTGTAATTTGTGTAGGGAAACATCTTCATACCAGAATGCTGCAAGGAAATTATTATCTTGAGAATAAACAGAGTAATCTTAATATTAGCATTGTTGCCCCTTGGCCGAAGTGATTATCCAGTACTTGGGGTCCTGATAGATTGTTTCTGTTAGGCTGAGAAACTGATTATACGAGATGGGTATTTCTTCTGTGGAACTTGCTTATTTACAAAGAATGTATGCAAACACTTCTTTCTTTGAACACAGAAGGAACAAACAAGAGGAGGCAGTTTACTCGTTTAGAAATCCATGCATGCTTCCCAGCCAGTCCTGTGCCCCAAATAGTTCTGTCTCTGCTCCCTCTCAGAACCATGGTGCCAGTGCTTCTCTGGTGTTCTTCTGGCTTTCTGCTTCTGACACCCGCACATGTCACTCAAACTAATTAATGCCTGAACTCCTGTGTTAGCAATTCATCCCAGGAAACGCTGGCTTATTTTCCTAGAGATAGTGCCTTTTCAGGACTTCCCAGGAGGCCCAGTGCCATTGGTAATGGCTTCTTTTGTTTCATCTATCTTACTCCTCAAAGGAACTTAATTGTTCTTCCATTTAGGCTGAATGAAGTGTGGTAAGCATGCTGCTTAGCTTTTATGGGATCTATGTTTGCCTGTAGATCAAAAACACACTTGCTGGAAGCCTTTTGACATCATCCAGCGTAATAGCATAAACAAATCCTCCTGTCCCCTGCAAAATCTCAACATCAAAAAAAATTGTCCCAGCCATAAGACTAATGTGTCTGCAAAGTGATTTCAGAGAAGCTGCTTTGGATGTGTTGTCACTTTAAAGGTTTGAATTTAAATGGGTTGTTAATTCTGAGGAAAAATAATATGAATTTTAGACATTTGGCCTATCAGTATGAAACAAAGATCTCTAGGTGTCTTCTATTCTGTCCTTCCACATAGATTATATTCCATAGATTATATTCCATAAAGTGTGATGTTCTATTGTCACGTATGGATTTACTCATAAAGACCCTGATTCAGGAAAACACGTAAGCATGTGTTTGCGCTCGGAAGTAGCCCATTGAAGCATTCCTCTGAGAGCCTTTTTCACCCTCCCTTCCCTTTATTTATGTTTTAACTTTCTCCCACACCATTATCACTCCTACATTGTGTTGATCACTGTGTGACACATTATACCCCATATTCATCACTTTTATATGGTTATGATATATTTTGTACAAAGTATGCTTTGTGAGGTCATTTACAAACTCATAATCTGCTGAATATTATTATCCTGTTGAAATGTGTGAAACATCACTGCATGTAAAATTATGAGATTTTGCTTTATTATTGTTACTGAAATATACTGTAGTTCTGGGTAACGCTCACAAGGCATTTTCTCAGAGAAAAAAAGGCATATGAGCATGCCAGCAAGGTTCTAAAGGGCCATTACCTACTTAACTGGCCATCCACTAGCAGGAGAGAAGGTATAAACAAGAAACTTACATTTCATCCCAGAGACAGTTTGAATTTCATATACATGGAGAACTGGTTGTCTACACCCCAGTAGGAGGGAGGGGTAATCCTCAAAGAGAAGAGGAGGGTATAAAAATAAGAGACGGTGACCTCCACATTGCCCCTCTCCTCCTCCCATCTCTATGCTCATGGCATCAACAAGTACCTGAAAAACATTGAACTGGGGGAGGGAGTGGTCCTTGGATACACAGAAATCCAGCCTGTGAACTGTTACAGATCATGGTGACGGAGACATTTTGCTTTTAAGTTCATTTAGGTATTAGCTTGTGGTTTTATCTTTTTATTTCTTTCATAACCCATTCTGACTTTTATGTCATATCACTTTGTAGTCACTTAAAATCTATCTTTGTTTAGTTAATAAACTTGTTTATTGTTTTATCTAAACCAGTGTTTTTGTTCTGAAGTGTTTGGGAATCTCTATATAGGATGATAAGGCCGGTACATAATCATTACCCAGTGTTGGAATGATGGACTTACTATGAGCTTAAACTGTCTAGGAGAAAACTGAGCAGTGCAAGATGTACATTTCTGGGAAACAAGGCTGGGGCTAAGGATTTGCAGGTGTTTCCCTCTATGTAGTTCATGAGTGGCTGGGAGAGCATTCATATATTTAGCTAGCAGTGAATTCACATGGTGAAGGCTGCGTGAGCAGACCAGGAGTGGCTGTTCTGGCAGTAAAGCGGTGTAAAAGGCATCTCAGACTAGAGAGTTCAGGGGACACCACAGTTCTACAGTCCAGATTGTACACTGGATAATGTCACATACTCTGTCCTGCAAGTCTGTCAGTGCTACTCTGACTATTAACCACATGAGGTCACTCAAAAGCAATGTCAGAGAGTGTTGCATTAACTTAGATGGAATATATGGGTCCAAGCATGTTAGTGTGACCCAGTCACTGTCCAACATTAAACAGTTTTTAAAAAGGCTTGGGGTTAGGCTACATCGACACTTACAACCATGTATGAGTAATTATCTGTGTCTTGTCAATGCATGTACCCTATAAACATGCTGAGTGTCTACATATGCTGTGTTGGGCACAGGTATACACTGTGTATACAAGTATACCTGCATCCATATTCTCCCTTGTTGGTATGCAACTTTGGTGCTACCATTTCAGGGGTGAAATACCAGCACTCTGTTAATGAGAGGAGGTGCTCTAGGAGATGCTGTTGCTTCATGTTGTTGGAACTGTCTGTCACACATTTGGTGATTGCAGGTCCTGTTCACGTTTTCCCTTCTGCTGGAAGAAAATGGAGCTGGCTCTGCTGGTATGATGTGGTCCTACTCTTGCTTCTTGTTGCAAGAGAAATGTTTATGAGGTGCAGTAGTTGCTCAGCTAGATACTTGACAGAATCAGGACAGAACTTTCAAGACGGCGGAGCAAGAGGGTGAGGGATAATCCACTGTTGCCCCATGTACACATGTTGTCACTGTCAATATTAGCACAGTGTGCACATGGGTGGATCACTGCTTCTCATCCAGGAGAGCCAGCACTATGTGGTGGGGTTACTTCATTTTGGAAACTTTGGATGATGACCAGTGGCTTCAGAACTTCCAGATGAGGAAGCGGACCTTCATGGAGCTGTGTGAGGAGCATTCACCAACCTGTCAGCACCAGACCACTCATTTTCGGAAAGCCATACTAGCACAGAAGTGAGTAGCTATTGCCCTTTGGAAGCTGGCAACACCTGGTAGCTACTGGCCAGTTGCACCAGATCAAGGCTGGGAAATCTGCTGTCAGGGTGATGGTTGTACAAGTTTGCCAGGGAATCAATACCACCATCTATACACAGATGATTGCTATAAGCCAAGTACCAGAAAGTTATAAGTGGATTTCAGCAGATAGGGTTTCCAAACTGGCAAGGATAACTGATGGCACCAACATCCCCATAGTGTGCCCACCTAAAGGTGTCACTGAACATGTGAACTAGAAAAGGTCAGTATTTACTTATTCTCCAAGGCTTAGTGGACCACGGGAGTCAGTTCATGAACACCAACATTAGATACACAATTCATGGGACCAAGATGTTCCGAGATTGGGATTGTACTGTGGAGGGGGACTTCATTCCCCTGAAACAATGGGGTTCTGTATGGTGTTTCTGTGCTTATGATTATTTTGGGGGTCCCCACATGCCTGCTGCTAACTTGGTTCATGATGTTGTAACGTGATGTCAGTGACCCAGCCAAAAGGGAATTCAACTATGAGTAGCTGCAGAACTGTGGCTGAATGCAACTGTGGCATCAGAAGGTTCATTGGATTCCAATATGGCCAGTGTGGTTTGCATAACCATGGCATGCTGTGCCCTTCACACCATATGTGAAAGAAAAGGGAAATGCTTCCATACGGAGTGGGCACAGGACAAAACAGGTTTGCAAAGCTTGTACAGAAAAGCAAAGCTTGTACCCACATGCACACCGGTTCTGGTTCCCAGAAGGCAAGGGAAATCCAGGATGCCATATGCTCACACAAGTTTGAACAGCATGGAGCCAGAATGTAACTTCTGGTTTCAGAGTAGCAGCCATGTTAGTCTGTATCCGCAAAAAGAAAAGGAGTACTTGTGGGACCTTAGAGACTAGCAAATGTATTTGAGCATAAGCTTTAGTGAGCTACAACTCACTTCATTGGATGCAGGGAACTGTAGCTCACAAAAGCTTATGCTCAAATACATTTGTTAGTCTCTAAGGTCCCACAAGTACTCCTTTTCTTTTTAATGTAACTTCTTTGACTATGCCAAGGTATGTCACCTTATGCTGATGTGCCAAGATACATCACCTGCAAAAGCTCAAGATGACATTGACACTTAGTTGTGTGCCCATATACATTTGGGCTTTGATCCCCTGCAGCCAATATTTACACCTATTAACTGCAGACAGTTGCATGACAGTGCCTCCTCAAAGTTAACATCTTCGGCTGTGGATGGTTCCCTTGCAGTTCCACTGCCATCATTGTGCAATGTTTCTGTTTATGCTAACACTTCTGTTCAAGAGTGCCTTATGGGGAATACTCCATCACTTTTAAACAACTGAAAAAAGAGTTCTGGAAGGGATTGGGAAGGGCTTCAGAATGCCTTTCCATACACTGTTCTCTCACAATGGTGATTATAGCATTTATTGGCTATTTAGTATAACTGCACCCAAGGCTGACAGCAGTCAAGGTTTGGTGGGGGCAGAGGGCCATTTAAGCACTGCTCATTGTTTCATGTCTTCAGTGTTAAATTAATTTTGTTTCCTTTCTCTGTAAAATCAGTTAATATACAACCAAAGCCAGAACCCTCTGCTGATTTAATGACATTAGGATATTTAGGGACAGGAAGGGGAAGGGGGTTGAGTGGGCATGGGAGGCTTAGAGAATTCTTTGCAGTGTTCGAGCAGCAGAGAATTACAGAAATCAAATTCATATGCACTGAATCTTGGGGACCTATCCTAAACCTGGAGAAAATATTGTGTGAGGAAAGAAGGGCTATACAAGGGTAAATTGAACAGTAACATGTATTGAAAGTGACACATGCAACATAGCAGTAAACTTTAACAATAAAAAAAACAAAACAAATGGAAACACAATGAGTCAGACTCCCTGAGAAACATACACACAGTATACAGAGTAGCAGCCGTGTTAGTCTGTATTCGCAAAAAGAAAAGGAGTACTTGTGGCACCTTAGAGACTAACCAATTTGTCTCTAAGCCACAAGTACTCCTTTTCTTTTTGCATACACACAGTAATGTCCGTGAATCCCTCTCTTTGCCCTGCCTCTCGCCATTCCCCAGACAAGAGGGGAACAGTTGTAGAAAATCGTCCACATGGTGGGTTTCAGAAACTGAGTGGCTCATTGTTGCCCTCCTGCATGCTCAGGGGGGTTCCCCTTGGAAGAGTTTCAAGTGCTGGCAGGGGGTGTTGTTCTGGGAATGCAGCCTCAGCTGCACACTGGATATCAACTGAAGGAGGCAGTGGGCAGGCCCCAAATGTGTTCTGCCACCAGATCAGACCAGGATCCTGTTCCCTTTGGACAATCTCCTCTTCCTTGTGGTATGCATCCCACTCCAGGAACCAATTCATCAATGCCTTCTCCTGCCGAAGAGCCTGGTCCTCCCAGGCCCTGAGGAACTAAAACCGTTCTTGGTTCTTTCTGTCCATTCCAATAAAAAGTTTTTTTTATCTGCCTCTGCTGCCTCTGAGGTGCTGCTACAGCCATCCAGCTGCACTAGATGATCCTGGCACTTGTAACATAGGGGTATAATTATATTTCTTTGTTCCTTTGAAGAAAGCTAAGAAATCCCCCCATATAACATATCTATGCTGCCAAAGAACACATATTGATACTTATTAGCATTTCAGAAATGTGACCATTATGCTCTCCTTCCTTCTGACACAACTTTTGCAGCCCCCAAGGAAGGAGCGGAGGCTAATAAAGTTAAAATACTTGTAGTAACTTTAAAGGAAATTATAATACTTGCACTGCATCAAGGGAATAGTTGGGGTGGGGTTTAGTTCTTTTCAGGGGCTACATTACCAGTTATCAATTTCTTCTTTAAAGATGTCCATTATTTGATATATCTTGACTTTAGCAAAGCTTTTGATACATTCTCCCACAGTATTTTTGTCAGCAAGTTAAAGAAGTATGGATTGGTGAATGGACTCTAAGGTGGATGGAAATCTGGCTAGATCGTCAGGCTCAATTGGTAGTGATCAATGGTTCGAAGTCTAGCTGGCAGCCAGTATCAAGCAGAATTGATCCTAGGGGGTTTTGGGGGTTGGTCCTAGGGCTGGTTTTGTTCAATATCTTCATTGATGATCTGGATGATGGGATAGATTGTACCCTCAGCAAGTTCACAGATGACACTAAGATGGTGGGGGAGAGGTAGATAAACTGGAGGGTAGGGATAGGATACAGCGGGACCTAGACAAATTGGAGGATTGGACCAAAAGAAATCCGATGAGGTTCAACAAAGACAAGCGCAGAGTCCTGCACTTAGGACGGGAGAATCCCATGCACTGCTACAGGCTTGGGACTGATTGGCTAAGCGGCAGTTCTGCAGAAAAGGACATGGGGATTACACTGAATGAGAAGTTGGATATGAGTCAACAGTGTGCCCTTGTTGCCAAGAAGGCTAATGGCATACCAGGCTGCATTAGTAGGAGCATTGCCAGCAGAACAAAGGAAGTGCTTATTCCCCTCTATTAGGCACTGATTAGGCCATATTTGGAGTACTGCGTCCAGTTTTAGGCCCCCCACTACAAAAAGGATGTGGACAAATTGGAGAGAGTCCAGCAGAGGGCAATGAAAAGATTAGGGGGCTAGGGCATATGATTTATGAGGAGAGGCTGAAGGAACTGGGCTTATTTAGTCTGCAGAAGAGAAGAGTGAGGGGGGATTTGATAGCAGCCTTCAACTACCTGAAGAGGATGGAGCTCAGCTGTTCTCAATGGTGGCAGATGACAGAACAAGGAGCAATGGTCTCAAGTTGCAGTGGGGGAGATCTAGGTTGGATATTAGGAGAAACTATTTCACTAGGAGGGTGGTGAAGCGCTGGAAGGTGGAAGAATCTCCACTTAGGGAGGTGGAGGAATCTCCATCCTGAGAGGTTTTTAAGGCCCAGCTTGACAAAGCCCTGGCTGGGATGATTTAGTTGGGGATTGGTCCTGCTTTGAGCAGGGGGTTGGACTAGCTGACGTCCTGAGGTCTCTTCCATCCCTGATATTCTATGATTTGGAAAACAGAATTTCGACAGTACCTGAATAGAAAAAAGGGAGCTGGTTCTCCAGGCCTAGGGAGGAGTTCCAGTAATCTACGTTAGAGAGATGTTTCTGCTAATGGTCACCCCTCTACATATTATTGAATGGAGGAATTTAGTCACTTATGAAGGTGGACCAAGCACATTTGCACTGTCACTGAATCTGAGAACCTACTTGAATTTCTGCTACACCAAAAAAAATGCTGAAATATGCTTACAGGAGTGGGGGACAATTTTTCACTCACATACTTTATGGGTTCAGATGTGGACAGTAGAGGGCTTATGTTACAACAATGCACATGTATGCATGTACTGTTACTAGTGTAGATGTAGCCTTAGATGATGAGAATTTATAGAAGGAAACATTCCCATATTTGACAGTCTTTTAGATGGTAATAATTGTATTTTCTAGGAAAAGGGAAAGGTTAATTGTGCTGAGCTGGACCTGGAGCTGTTGTTGTTGCTGTTAAAATTAGATCCTGCTTCCTAGAAAACAAAACAAGACAAACACATGCAAATGAGGAGAGAAAAGAATAGCACAGGTAGAAAACACAGCATCTGTCTCTAATGTTAATATCTCTGTTGACTTTTACTTGCAACGTCAAAGCTGGAAAAACACAGGCATGGCTCTTGGTCTTACTAGCCAGTCTGAGACCTGGCAAACTTGTACCAGCATTGTGCTATTTAGGACATTGTATTTAGTTGCCTTTTTGGTCACACCTTAGAGAAATGATACAAAATATACAGTCACAGCAGGCTCAGCCAGACTCTTGTTAGACAGGAATTAAAAAGCAGAGGGATAGGAAAGAAAAGAAACAAGTCTGGGAAGTAAAAGGACACACAAGGGTGGGGTATGTGTCTGTGTGTGTGTTTCTCTCACTCTCTCTCTCACACACAAACTCTCATGCACACAGTGTTACATCCCAGATGGTGTACTGGATCCAGAAGAGATGGTGATGTCATCTGGATCCCTCTCTCTGGCCCAGTCTGGGCAGGACATCTCTCAGGATTAGGACAATGAAGGCCCAATGATGTTACAGTAGATTTGGGGGTTCCAGGAGACAGTGGCGGTGACAGCCATGATGGTGAAGTGTGCTCATTCCCCCCTTTTTAGGCAGTAATTGTCCCCCTTTTCTTTGCCTTAACTATTTTCTTCCCAAAAGTCTTTTCTTGTTAAGAATCCTAAAAGGGAGTCTGGCGGGGTACAGCCCATCTCTTCATTTTATCCACCAATTAGGCTTAATTTCCAGCACACCAATTTTGGTTCATTGATTTTCAATCCCACACTTGTCTTGTTTAGTAAGTTTGAACTTAACACATTACTTGAATTACATCAGGAGGATTTTTGGTTTGGACTAATTCAGTCTTTCTGTCTTTTTGAACTTTCTCCTATCAACATTGTTACAAATTACTGTAACGCTTTATGAACTTTCACTCATTTTTCACAGTTGAGCTTATAGTTAAGGTATATTCGTGGGCCCAATTATTCCAATAGTGTGTACTCTTTAGATTAATTTCACATGCTTCACCTAGAGGACACCATCTTTCTGACCTGGACAGCAAATTGGCGCCCAGAATATTCATATGCTCTGCAGCAAGATATCATGCTGATGCTAGATTTCTGACTTGACCTTGGACAAATATTTGAGTGACTTGGTAACAAGCATCCTGTAACAGCATAACATTCCAATGGATCTGAGGAACATGCTAGTCCAGCTTTTGATCTTCTTCAGTTTAATGGAACTGCTTTTCATAGCTCTCAAATAGAATGATTTTTCCCAGTAGATGTGCTTTCATCACAAACTCTGTTTCCTGCTTCGCTGTAATAAGCTTCTGGCATTACACTGTGCCACCATGCACTCAGCTAGAGAATTGCAGCTAGTTGCTCAAGAAGACATTATTATGTCTTAGATTTTGTTTGCTTGTTGAATAATCTAATTATTTTCGCAGAAGAAACAAGGCTGCTTTGCAATGGGACATTAACTAAATGAATGGCTGCATGAAGCTGTATACTTCATAAACATTATTTATTATTTTATATGGCCATGACCAAACTTTTGCTATAAGCAGCATAGCTCATTACCTGGTATTGTATATGCAGAAATCTTTATCTCCCCCCCCCCCACACAATTATAAGACTTTAAAGGAAAATTAGGATAGGTAGACGTATGTAAAATATTCATACTGAAATGCTAAACTATTTGAAATTAGGGCTGTCAAGCGATTAAAAAAATGAATCGCGATTAATCATGCTATTAAACAATACTAGAATACCATTTATTTAAATATTTTGGATGTTTTCTACATTTTCTACAGTGTCAGACTTTAGATCCTGCAAGTCCAGTCAGTCCTACTTCTGTTCAGCCAATCGCTCAGACAAACAGGTTTGTTTACATTTACAGAAGATAGTGCTGCCTTCTTCTTGTTTATAATGTCACCTGAAAGTGAGAAAAGGCATTTGCATGGCACTGTTGTAGCAGGCACAGCAAGATATTTACATGCCAGATGTGCTAAAGATTATGTCCCTTGATGCTTTACCCACCGTTCCGGAGGACATGTGTCCATGCTGATGACATGTTCTGCTCAATAACGATCCAAAGCAGTGTGGACCAAAGCATGTTCATTTTCATCATCTGAATCAGATGCCATCTGCAGAAGGTTGATTTTCTTCTGAAAGCATGCTCCACACCTCATCCCTCTCAGATTTTAGAAGGCACTTCAGATTCTTAAATCTTAGGTCGAGTGCTGTAGCTACAGTATCTTCTTTGCATTTTGTCAAATTTGCAGTGAAAGTATTCTTAAAATGAACATGTGCTGGGTCATCATCCGAGACTGCTATAACATGAAATATACGGCAGAATGAGGGTGAAACAGAGCAGGAGACATAACATTTTCGCCCAAGGAATTCAGTCACAAATTTAATTAACACATTATTTTTTTAACAAGCGTCATGAGCATGGAAGCATGTCCTCTGGAATGATGACCAAAGCATGAAGAGGCATATGAATCTTTAGCGCATCTGGCATGTAAGTATCTTGTGACACTAGCTACAACAGTGTCATGTGAATGCCTGTTCTCACTTTCCAGTGACATTGTAAATAAGAAGCGGGCAACATTACCTCCCGTAAATGTAAACAAACTTTTTTGTCTTAGCGATTGTCTGAACAAGAAATAAGACTGAGTGGAATTATAGGCTCTGAAGTTTTACATTGTTTTGTTTTTGAGTGTAGTTATGTAACAATTTGTAAGATGCACATTCACGATAAAGAGATTGCATGATAGTACTTGTATGAGGTGAACTGAAAAATACTACTTCTTTTGTTTATCATTTTTACAGTGCAAATATTTGTAATAAAAATCATATAAAGTGAGCACTGTACAATTTTTACTCTGTGATGTATCTGAAATCGATATATTTGACAATATAGAAAAACATCCAAAAATATTTAATACATTTCAATTGACATTCTATTGTTTAACAGTGTGATTAATCAAGATTATTTTTTTAATCCAGATTAATTTGTTTCAGTTAATCGTGTGAACTAACTGATTAACTGACAGCCCTATTTGAAATTAAACTTTTTTGTTGGTTGCTATGAATTGAAAATAGATGTATTTTTCATGAAAAAAAATTGCTAAGGATTGTGATTATTTTTGAGCCAGAATGGGTGACTCTTTTGTGGGCAGGGGTGGACTTTACATCAGGATCGTATGAACATTCATGGTTTTGTAATTTTTTTAATGGACAGACAGCTATCTCACTGAAATTGTGGCAAGACAATATTTTTTTGAGGGTGAGAAAGGATATTATAAAAAAAAACTACACATGTTAAGATATGGCAAAAATGAAAAGCAAACTTCTAGAAAACAAAGTTGTAAATTTTGTCCAATACTAAGGATGAATATCAACTATACTAAGAACGAGTGAGAGATTTTGAAAATCATATTTTTGTTGTAATCTATGCTTCTCCTCGTACTACTGCTACTGCCTCTTCTTTTATTTCCCAGTTTGTCACCTCTGTGTCTCTTTCAAATGAATGATCTGCTTCAGACTTTCCAGTATTTGTAGTATTCAAGTGTTTTGCAGGAAACTGTTTTGACCACAGGAATCCATTGAAGGTCACACTGGCTCACTGTGCCCTTAGAAATTCAGACAATGAATGACAAATATGCTGCCTTTCTAATTACTTTTGAAGCTCAAGTCTGCAGTGAATGGATTCTATGGAATAGGTGTGCAGTCCTTTGTAGGGGGAAAATCATTTAAGATATTGGAAATCTGATCCAAAGCCCAACATAAGAAAATGGACTCCATCACTAACTGAAACTGCTGTGTACGATTTGTCAGTTGTGGGACAATTCATGATGTCAGAACAGGGGTGGGCAAACTTTTTGACCCAAGGGCCACCTTGGGGTGGCAAAACTATATGGAGGACCTGGTAGGGAAGGCTGTGCCTCTGCAAACAGCCTGGCCCCCACCCCACTGACTGTCCCCCTCCGAATCCCTGACCCATCCATCCCCCCTGCTTCTTGTCCCCTGACTGCCCCCTCCCGGGACCCCCCACCCCAACCACCCCCCAGAACCCCACCCCTATCCAACCCCTCTGCTCCCAGTCCCCCGACTCCTATCCAGTCCCCCAACCCCATCCACACACACACCCAACAGGCCCCCCGGGACCCCACGCCTATCCAACCTCCCCCGTTCCCCATCCCCTGACAGCCCTCCTCCCCCTCAGAACCTCTGCCCCATCCAACCACCCCCTGCTCCCTGATCCCTGACCACCCCACCAGACCCCCTACCCCTTATCCAACCCCCCAGCCCCAGCCCCATTACCATGCTACTCAGAGCAGCATGTCTGGCAGCCACACCACCCGGCCGCAGCTAGACACACTGCTGCTCTGCTTGGCAGGAGCGCACAGCCCCACTGCCCAGAGTGCTGCCCATGCAGTGGCATGTCTGCAGGGAAGGGGGAACAGCAGGGGAGGGGTTGGGGAGCACAGGCCAGGAGCTCAAGGGCCGGGCAAGATGGTTCTGCGGGCCAGATGTGGCCTGTGGGCTGTAGTTTGCCCACCTCTGTGTTAGAATATATATTAACAAATTCTCTAATCAGATCTGGTCCCTTTGCATCACTCAGGAGAAGCAAAGAGGTCAGAAACTGGCTTCAAGTAGCCAACAGAGGACTTATTTAATAGAGGTGAACTCCCTGGTGGCATATATGTGCCAGCTATGGGCCCTGCACCTGTCATCCCCACCCACTGGGTATAGGGGACATGTGTGGGCAAGGAGGGAGAAGGAAGTAGGGCAAGATAGTTCTCCACTCTGCTATGATCATCTTCCACAGTCGTAGGGTCCACTAAAGAACCCTGCACTAATGGTGGATTAAAGCATGTCTGAGGGTGGGATTCTAAGTGGCTATGACTCAGGGACCCCTGGTGCCAACTGACAGAGGACACAGAGGGTCATTAGAGTTTTATAGGGGTCCCCTGGGTCAGATATATGCATTATAGTTCACCTAAGAGTGGCATGTGAGTTTTCTGCTGAGAGCCAATTGCCCACTGGTCATCATAATCATTGTGAAATGTATCTATGGAAAATATTTAAGTAGTTACGTATTTATTCTGAAAATTATGTTCTTAAGGTCTCAGAGTTAAAGCAGGTCACTGGGAGCTGTTCCTTTCAGGCAGGAGGTAACTGACACCTATGTCCCTGTTTGGCCATTTGTGTATCATATGCTTCACACTGTAGGTGTATTTGCATACTGAACCAGGTGTGAACTGAGACATTGCAAAATCTACAAGAGAGGAAATCTACAGAAAAAAAAAATGAGTATTGGGGGTTAGACTATATGACCCTTGCAGTCTCTTCTAGCCCTATGATTCTATGATTCGATCTTGTTAATTAAATCTAGGCTCTAGAATGCCTGTTATGATTTTATATGTAACCATTTCTTTCCACTGCTTCTACTTGCTACTTACTACTTGAATCTCTGGTTTGTCAAATACACTTGTACTTGATTTCACTATAAACAAATCTAAGTGTTGTGAATTAAGTGGAGAAGTGATCTGAAGTGAAAGTGGTAAGCTGGGGTGTACTGCTTCTTTGGAAGCACCAGCCCAATGAATATTGCGAGTGTCCAGTGTACCAGGGCTGGGTGCTCCAGGGAGGTGTTTGTAGGGCTTGAGGGTTGGAGTGTGCCTGTCACTAACCTGTAGAGTGACAGAAGGGCCAGTGAGGCCAAGAGGGGAGTGCTTGTGTTGCCTGTGGCCGGTGACGTAGGGGAGCTGACCCAACGCAGGCACAGGCAAGATTTCCTCCTGCTAATTGCAGGTAGTAGTGAGGCGACCCTGAGAAGCATCACAGAGCCATCCCAAAGAATAAGGGGAGAACTGGTTCTCTAATGCCTTTCAACCATGCTGAGGACAGCTTTAGTGCAGGAGGGAACCTGAGCCGCAGTGTACGTGTATTAAACATGTGTTTAATATTATGTCAGCTGGTTGTAGTTGCGGATGTACTGTTAAAATGATGTCACAAAGCGGGAAACATCAAATATACCTTTAAAAATCAATGCAATGCAATCTGGGATCGCAAATGCCAACATTCTTAATTGTAATTTTATATAGTTATCATGTGACATCCTCCAGGGGGGAGGTAAGGTTGACTGAGTATCTTAACTGTTCATTTCTTACTTTAACACGGTTGGATTTAAGTCTAATATTATCTCTGATTTTTTCCTGTATTTGTTATGCTTGGTTTGTGTCTTATTAAAACATCCCTGTAATATTTCCTTTTTTAGTGTTAAACTACCAATACAAACTCTCAAACCTGACATAGTTTTTGTTTGGGAACGTTAATGTGAAGTATTCTATTCTGTGCACATTGCCGCACTCCTCTTTTCTTTAACTTTCTTTTATTTATTGATTGATTATTTAAGAGATGTAAAATATATTTAAGATCCTTTCTGGCTCCCTAAGATTTATCTGTAGAATTCATCTTTACTAATTATATAAAAAAATCCCCTGTACTGTAGATCAATACAGAATATTACAGATTTTGGGGGAGATTAGTGTTTTCAGCGTGGTAATAGATGAGTAGTTCTGGAGGCTGAAGTCCTGTATTTAATCACAAAAACAAGGATCCTGTGGCATGAGCTCCTGCAGTGCAAGCTTTCCCACAATGCACCAGTATGTCTTCTCCAAGTCAGGGTTGAGCCACTAGGAATGATTGGGTAATGTTGCTGCCACCTAGGACACTCACGATGTGATGTCTTTGTGATGGGATTATTTAGTTTTTATAGTTTCCTGAGTGTAATGAAATGAAATGTTATGCACATTTTTCAGTAAAATAAAAATAAACTTTTTCTTTTTTTACAGAGAAACAACAGTATTGGACAAGTTGATCAAAGAAACAATCTGAAACTCTATACTTAATTCCCTAAAGTGTCCAAAAGACTACAGTAGGTAGGAAATAATCATTCAAATAGGCCTTGTTTCACACCAGCTGTTGCTTTTCTGCTATTTTTCTATTTTTTTAATCCCTTGATAATATCAGATCCAGCTGCCTTGGATTTCTATTTGTTAATCTTATTGGGAGCTGCCTGTGAGACCAAATGAGTGTCAAAAAAGGAAAGAACAGATAGCAGCTTCCTTTCTATTTTCCATCTCTTCAAAGCTGTCCTCTTTGGTAAATTTAGGCTGAGGAAAGCTTCATTTCTTTTGGGGTGTGTACATCAGAAAAAATTCAGTCCCTAGTAATAATGCCTGCTGCTTTGCTCTAAAGCTTGGAAAAATATCTTCCAATTATCTGAACTAACAGTGCTTTCATTGTTTTTGCTGTTAAATGTGATACCTTGACTTTATATGTATAGACATGAAAAGAGCATTCCCAAAGCACTGAGCTTTTTTTTTTCCCCTCCAGTATTTCAGTGAAACAAACAAAATGAGTCATGAGACACCCGTGATTTGAGTAGCATTCAGGCTGATTTTCCCCATCCGATCCGTATCACGTCAGAATAAAGGTTAAGCTTTTCATCCCTTCCTGAGCTATTTATGTTATTTTTAAAAGATCCAAACTGATATATTTCTTCCATATTTCATTCAGAATCATATCTCTTTTTGTGACTGTGTGAATTTTTTTTTTTCTGAAATGGATTTTCTTTTGAATATCCTTTTTATCTCTTTTTTCATATCTTACATGGAAAATCCCTTAATCTTTTTTCAAGGGCATCCTAGGACGACAAAAATGATCAGTAAAAAATGAGTTTCTAAGAAGCCTACTGTTGTTTTTTGTGTACTATACAAATACACATGCAGACACAAACACATACATAGAATGCATTTATATATGTACAGTATATCTACATTCATGTATGTGTATTATATGTATTTAGTAATATTTGTAAATAAAACAACCACAATTTCTGCTTATAATTATTCTTTTTACATATTACGTATAAATTCTCATAAACATACAGACAGATATAAATATACATGCATGAATGAATAATTGCAAACCTAAGTAGAGGTTGTTTTATTTACAAAACATTACACACAAATACATGATAACCATGGCAATGTATGTATTAGCCACATATTTTGTTCCTTCTATACAGATTTATGCAACCATTTTAGATTATCATCATATTTCCAGTATTTCACACAATACAATTGCTTAGACTCGTGCCTTGTTGATGCTTCAGTTAAATTGACTGATGTCATATGAATCTCACTTTAATTTAAAACAGTCAAGTGACTTTTATTTAGGGGACTGCTCATCCTGCTCTTAAGTATTAAGAGAAAGTATGATTACACATGCCATTAATTCAAGAGCAAAGTATGTATTATGGAGAGTCAATGCTGGAGATTAGATATGTGCTGAAATTCATTCAAGTAACAATGGAACAGGTTACACACAAGTAAACTGCAGAAAGCTGGGAGGAACAATTCTGACTTATCCAGCTGAATTATGTGAGCATCAAAAATCTTCTCTTTAATCTTCCTTACCCACATGACTGTACAGAATTTGAGGTAATAGTCCGCAGGTTCTCTTCTAGCTCTTATTGAAAGGAAAATATCTCCTCTCCTAGAACAGAGTCTGTAGGTGGGAAATATTTTAATAGCAAATAATTAAAACAGGGCCAAAGGAGAAGATAAAATATCAATATATTTTTCCTGTTCTTTTTTCCATTGAAGACTTTAGAAATATATTACCCAAATAAAAAACCACTTTGTATCACAATACTTCTGGGTTTTCTATTGACTTGTCTTTCACTCATCTCTGTAGAATGCAGTTCCTTCTCTAACAGTCTGCTATCTAAAGTGACATGTGCTGATGCTGATTGAGGGCAGTGAGCACTGTTCATTACAGAGATGATGCTACCCCACCATTAATGTCACACATCTGTGTAGTGTGGCTGATATCACTTGTGGCCACTGGTGGAATACTAGTGGGGCCACAGCTACTCCAAACCTGCAGCCCATAGTATATATGGCTACCACCAGGGAACTTCTGACCCTGCACCACATAGAATCATAGAATCATAGACTTTAAGGTCAGAAGGGACCATTATGATCGTCTAGTCTGACCTCCTTCACCATGCAGGCCAAAGAATCTCACGCATGCACTCCTGTAACAAACCCCTAACCTGTGTCTGAGCTATTGAAGTCCTCAAATCGTGGTTTAAAGACTTTAAGGTGCAGAGAATCCTCCAGCAAGTAACCTGTGCCCCGTGCTACAGAGGAAGGTGAAAAACCCTCAGGGCCTCTGCCAATCTGTAATGGAGGAAAATTCCTTCCAGACCCCAAATATGGCGATCAGCTAAACCCTGAGCATGTGGGCAAGACTCACCAGCCAGACACCCAGGAAAGAATTCTCTGTAATAACTCAGATCCCACCCCATCTAATATCCCATCACAGGCCATTAGGCATATTTACCGCTAATAGTCAAAGATCAATTAATTGCCAAAATTAGGCTATCCCATCATACCATCTCCTCCATAAACTTATCAAGCTTAGTCTTGAAGCCAGATCTGTCTTTTTTCCCCCACTATTCCCCTTGGAAGGTTGTTCCAGAACTTCACTTCTCTGACGGTTAGAAACTTCCTGGTGGCCAGTTTATATCCATTTGTTCTTGTGTCCACATTGCTACTGAGCTTAAATAATTTCTCTCCCTCCCTCGTATTAATCCCTCTGATATATTTATAGAGAGCAATCATATCTGTCTTCAGCCTTCTTTTGGTTAGGCTAAACAAGCCAAGCTCTTTGAGTCTCCTTTCATAAGACATGTTTTCCATTCCTTGGATCATCCTAGTAGCCCTTCTCTGTACCTGTTCCAGTTTGACTTCATCCTTCTTAAACATGGGAGACCAGAACTGCACTCAATATTCCAGATGAGGTCTCACCAGTGCCTTGTATAATGGTACTAACACCTCCTTATCTCTGCTGGAAATACCTCGCCTGATGCATCCCAAGACCACATCAGCTTTTTTCACGGACATATCACATCGGTGGCTCATAGTCATCCTGTGATCAACCAATACTCCGAGGTCTTTCTCCTCCTCTGCTACTTCCAAGTGATGTTTCCCCAGTTTATAACAATTTTTTTTTATTAATCCCTAAATGCATGACCTTGCACTTTTCACTATTAAATTTCATCCTATTACTATTACTCCAGTTTACAAGATCTTCCTGTATGATATCCTGATCCTTCTCTGTATTGTAGAGGGGTGATGATCGGAGGGAGAGATTAAGTTTGTAGGCAGAGATTTTCAAAGACACAAAGACACAGATTTTCAAAGACCTCCCATTGAAAGGCAATGTTCCCATTAGGTGCCTGACTGCATTTTGACAAAACTGCTGAAGTTAAGTCTCAGGCAGACTGCAAAGAGCTACAAAGGGATCTCGCAAAACTGGTTGACTGGGCAACAAAATGGCAGATGTAATTCAATGTTGATCAATGCAAAGTAATGCACATTGGAAAACCTAATCCCATAATCCCAAATATGCATATACAATGATGGGGTCTAAATTAGCTGTTACCACTCAAGAAAGAGATCTTGGAGTCATTGTGGATAGTTCTCTGAAAACATCCACTCAATGTGCAGTGGCAGTCGAAAAAGCGAACAGAATTTTGGGAATCATTAATAAAGGGACAGAGGAATAAAATAAAAAATAACATACTGTCTATATAAACCCATGGTAAACCCACATCTTGAATACTGTCTTCAGATTTGGTTGCCCCATCTCAAAAAAGATATTGGAAATGGAAAAGGTACAGAAAAGGGCAACAAAAATGATTAGGGGTATGGAACAGCTTCCATGGAGAGATTAATAAGATTGGGACTTTTTATCTTGGAAAAGAGACGATGAAGGGGGGATATGATTGAGGTCTATAAAATCATGACTGGTGTGGAGGAAGTGAATAAGGAAGTGTTATTTACTCCTTCACATAATACAAGAACCCGGGGTCACCCAATGAAATTAATAGGCAACAGGTGTAAAACAAACTAAATGAAGTATTTCTTAACACAACACACAGTGAACCTGTGAAACTCTTTGCCATAGGGTGTTGTGAAAGCCAAGATTATAACAGGGTTCAATAAAGAACTAGATACATTCATGGAGGATAGGTCCGTCAATGGCTATTAGTCAAGATGGGCAGGGATGGTGTCCCTAGCCTCTGTTAGCCAGAAGCTGGGAATGAATGATGGGGGATGGATCACTTGATGATTACCTTTTCTGTTCATTCCCTCTGGGGCACCTGGCATTGGCCATTGCCAGAAGACAGGATCCTGGGCTTGATGGACCATTGGTCTGAGCAAGTATTGCTGTTCTTGTAGTTTGAAATTTGTCCCCAGATCATTATACTTAGGCACCGTATTTCCACAAAGAAATCAGTTGGACTCTGTTATCCATTGGAATAACCTTTACAAAGTTGAGACTTGAGAGGGGGAATGTAAATTAAATAGAAATAAACACTTGTGGGGGGAGGAAAAACAGTAGTATAGAAGAATACAGGAAATATAAGTGTGAAGGAAGAAAGTAGAAGAACAAATACAAAAGAATAACAAGAAATTAAGTTACTATAACTATCTCCTAGTTGTGTTGTCAATGGGATAAGGAACTAGCAATCTCAGCACTAAAAGGAGGTGGTCAAGATTTTAAAAATGTCAAATTCGAAATCTAGGATCCTAATTCCATATTTAGGCACACTGGCTTGATTTTCAAATGTTCTGAGGGAACTTCACTCTACCGTTAAAGCTAAAGGAGCAACTCCATTAGCTGGTATGAGTAGTACACGCTTAACCTTTTGTGTGGATTTTTACAGGCTGGGAGAGAATGTGGCTCTTTCTAATACATTAGTAGGTCTGCTCAGGAGTTTACTGATGATTTTTTTTTAATGGAAAATGCAGTTTCTGCAAAATAAAAGTTTTCCATGGTTCCAATCACATTGAAATATTTCAGTTGGTTGAACTGAACTAAAGCCTTTTGCTTTATCCTACAAACTGGACTCCTTGGCTGAACTATATCTCCTGTATTGCAATGTTGCCTCCAATCCAAGTGGCATAGTGCATCAGGGGAGTCACATGAGTGCAGATGCATCATAGGAGATGTAATCATTCTAGGGAGCTTAGCCCACTGGGAAGAATGGGGACATGAGACACCCAAACTATGACTTCCAAGAAGAAATGCAGCTCCGCAGGGAAATACATTTGAATGTTCAGTTGCCTCCAAATGAAATGTTTCACCATTTACAAACTGAATTTTTTGGACTATCTCATTCCACAAAAATACTGATATGGAGGAAATAGTTCAGAAACTTTTTAAAGAAGTTAACCAAGTGTTCTAAAGCTTGATATAGGAGACAGCATATTTTGTGGGACAAAAATAGTAGCCTATCTAATGTTTAGCTGCTATTCTGAAGCATAATAATATGGAAACTGCACTGATATGTCATCTTATCACATTTCTTTGGTCCTAGCTACATGACAGCTCAGAAATAGACAACCATCTGCAACCTTCTGTTAAAGTTGGCTCCTTGGCTTTCATGAAGGTGGCCTATTCCATCGTATGTGTGTGTGTGTGTGTTCAGAGTTCTTCCCTTACACTAATATATTTTATTGATGCAATGAGCGGAGAGAAAATCAGAATTTCTGTCCCATGTGACATTCTGATATTTCAATAATTGTTTTCATACTGAATCATGACAAAAAATTGAAAAATATGCACAAACAGAAACCAGCCTCCCTCAGGCAGGTGGTATAAATACCTAAGCCACTTCTTGTGGCAATGAGTTCAGCACCTGCCTCGCTCCATCCGAAACAATTAGAGGAGGAGATACCCTCCCCCATAATTGTTAGCCCAGTGGTTAGAACACTCACCTGGGATGTGGCAGTCCCCAGTTCAGTTTCCTTCCCTGGCTTTAAGCTGATCACATTCTGAGGTGCCTATCTCTCCACATTCATCAAGAAAGAGTCTAGGTGCCTAACTTGACTGTGTGAATTTCAGCGTTGTTCCTTTTGATTTTCTAGGCACCATGATGCTCAGCATTTCAAGGTCTAAGTCCTTTCATGGATCCCATCCTATCTCTCTATCTGTGATCTACTAAGACTGCTATGCTCAGTAAGAATGCTTTGGCTAACAGAATAGCAGGTGAAATACATGGGAATGAGAGGTGAATCTTAATCAGCAGGGGCATGGCTGACTGTGGAACAATTTACCAGAGTTATTTTCAGAGAAATATGTAAAATCCACTCTTTGTAAAACTTTACCTTAGTAATGAAATGCATATTATTTGTATGGAGAGTGGACAGTAAGAGGTAAGGAGAAAAAAATCATAAGTAATGGAAGCTGTAGTTTGGAAAAGGAAGAGAGGCAAGTCTTTTCAATTTGTCTTTTATTTCAGTATCCAGTGCCTAGATACTCTATTAGAAATGGCAGAGAGAGAAATGACTCTATTGGATGAATAGTGTTTTCCCAGCAGCATTCCCTGCAGAGTGCAACTGTTTAAGATTCTCTTTTGGTGAACTAGGCAAATGCTGCAGTTAATATTTTGGCTCTTTTGGATTACTGAGAAAAAAAATAAAAATAAAAAATCCTGCTAGAGACTCTTCAATGAGAGATATCCATTGCTGTGACAGAACAAGCCCCACTGTCTTTCACCCCAGAGCCTAAAAGTGCTTAAAAACAGAGATAAATGCTGTTAGATTTCCATTATGTACTAGCTATATACAGGTTAAATATAGTGAAGGAAAAATGTTGTGTAGCTCAGTGTTCCTCAAAAATATTTTAAAGACTTTTCCAGATAAAGGATGCCTAGAGGCCTTCAAATGTTCACCATGTCATCCATTATGTTCCACAGTACATGTTCACCGAATTTAAAGTCAGAATCTGTTCTAAGATTTTAACCACAGCAGTACCAACTTGTAACTATGAGCTAAGGTTTTCACTTCTTGTACTAGACTAACATTAAAAATTACATATAAAATAATCTGCAGTATTGGTTAGGATTAGCGAGGACACATTGTGAACCCTTTAAAAGGTTATGTTCATTCACTCCTTGCAATCAGGTGTTCATACCGGCACTTCGGCATTAAAGCCTCAGCGCAAAAAGCCTTATGACTGTCATTGGGGTGGTTTAATTACAGCGCTGCAACTGAGGAGTTTTGGTGCAAAAAGTGGCTTGCCAGTGTAGATGCCACTGTTGTTTCAGGACAAAAAGCTGACTTTTAGCGCAAAAAAAACTTGCCAGTGTAGACCAGGCCTAAGGCAGCTATTTTTGTACAGCAAGGAGCAGCCATGTTTTCTTCATTTTTTCACAGTCAGAGGACTTGACCTGGCATCTCTCAAAAGGTACATTTTTATTCACCAGCAACGTACATAATTCTTATCAGCTATTTAAAAAAAAAAATGCTTTTCTGCCTGTGGAGAAAATAAAGGAGCCACGGATGACTCATACTCTCTTCATGTGGAGAAGGAATTTTCTATTACAGTAAATGCTACTGCTTTCTTTTGGAAATACTGAACTCCAATATTGTTTTCATACCCTGTTTTGTATTGGCCAGAGCATCTCTCTGTGTTACATTACAGGGACTTGGTAGTGTGGTTAGAGTCCAGAGAGTTCCCCTGCCTAACATGCTGCTCTCAGAGGCAGTTAGCACAACCATGGACTTTACAGTTTTGTCACCTGCGAACAAACACTCCTATAATTTCAAATTCAGACTTGTACCTTACATTTCTGTGACAACCTTTGGTGCGATACTGTATAGGACTTAATATTTTGTGATATCTTTTTATAGAGAAAACTGAGTGGACTATACAATGTTGTAGTTAAGGTTAATATTCACGTATCTGCTGACTGGGTATGGCAAGCTGCTGGGAAAGGCCGTCCTATGCCTTGCCACAATGTTACTTTGCTGCCTTTGAGATCTGTCTGTCACCAATAAATTTAAAGTCCTATGCCAGCCTGATCGTCCTGCCTGACCCTCATACCCTTTTCACAGGGCTGCTACGTGCACTTTAGTGACATGGGGGAGACAATGTACACAGACCTCCTAACTGACAACAAAGTCCCTGAAGTCTTGCTTACATTGTGAAAATTTTACCAAGATTTCCCAAAGCTGCGAACAACTGTTAGCAATCCTGGGAGTCCAAAAGGGGATTGGTCACTACTTGTTTTCATAAACAATTGGTTCAAGTAATTATTAGCCTGCACTCCACTATTGTCATCATTATGTTTCTTTCACACTCCTTTTGTTTGCTTTGTCCCTCTTGGGATCTGAATTGTGGGGGCTGTAGCTGCACACTGGTAGGAAAAGCTGAGAGCTGTCATAGTACATCACACCAGTGTAACTAAAGTGAGGGGCTCAGATACTATGCTGCTGGGGGTTTATACTATCCAAGCTAGATATGGATCAAGCACATGAGTAGTTCCATAGACAAAAATGTGATTACTCACATGGTCAAAGATAATCACATGTTTAGGTGCTTTGCTGAACCATAGAATAGCTAAGAGGTTAAACTACATATCTAAACAAAACTCATTGACTTACAGTGAAATAGAGCAACAAAAATGTGAGTATTTTGTGGCACTAATTTGGCAGTCTTAAAGAATGGGTAAGGGAGGAGGAAAGAGTAAATGCATGTTTTTTAGATGTCAGAAGAATTATTTTAAACTCAAAAAAATGTGGAAAAGCCAGAGACTTGCAGAAACCACATTCTCTGTGAGCTAGGGGGAAGGCCCATGCAAGCATAAGTAAGGAAGAACATTTAAAATAAGTAAGTACATATAAGACAAGATTCCGGGTCTGTCTTCTAAATATTTCTCAGTTTGCTCCTTGGTGTTAGAAGTAAGAATCTGACACTTTCAGAATATCTGGGTATAAGAAAATAGATTTTAAATGTCTCTGATGTAGCCTCTTGCAGGTCTTAATGAACATTCTTTTAACTATACTGGGGAAATTGCCCTGGAAAAAGAGAGTTGTATAATCTCTATAATTCAGGTAATTTCACTTCCATGAGATCATCAGGAACTCATATTTTTCTGTAATAATGGAGATGATACCTGGTCTGATCCTGGGGCCCGATGAACAATGAGGGCTATCTGCAGTAAGATGCTAGAAGGGGTGGATAGGATGAGCGATTCTGGGATCCAGTTTCCCTGGAACTTCATAGCATCAGTGTTGTTGGTGTTCTTTGGAAACTTCATCAGCTGCAGATTGTCTCTTAGGAAACTCACATCTTTACCTAGGTCATGTAGCTATTTGTTCAGATAAAATAATTCCTACTCCATCGACTTGTTTCATAGCACAGTCATCATGGCTTGTGAATAAGTGCTTGAATTAATTCACATGCTATGACTTAGGGCCATTCCTCCAACAGGACAGATCATATTGCTTGTGTGTGCTTATTTGTGATTTTGTTTCTGAGGCACCTTCCATGTGTGACTTCAGTTTGGTGTCCATTCTCGTTCTCTAACCCAAAATTCTTCTAAAGACATTTCCTTATATCTCTGTCTTTACATTTATTCTACTGCAGTATTTGAAATATTTAAAATTTACTTATAGAAAATAGATACAAGATCCCTGCAATTTGGTGCCTGATCTCTGCCATGTATAAGCAAGACACAAGAAGTAAATCTTCAGCTCTACTCTGTCCTGATTAGGCCTCAGCTGGAGTATTGTGTTCAGTTCTGAGTGCCACATTTCAGGAAAGGTGTAGACAAGTGGAGAAAGTCCAGAGAAGAGCAACAAAAATGATTAAAGATCTAAAAAACATGACCTATGAGGGAAGATAGAAAAAATGTGTTGGTTTTTTTTAGTCTGGAGAAGAGAAGACTGATGAGGGGGACATAGTACTTTTATAGTTCATAAATGGTTGTTACAAGGAGGAGGGAGAAAAATTGTTCTCCTTAACCTCAGACAAGAAGGACAAGAAGCAATGGACTTAAATTTCAGTAAGGGATGTTTAGTTTGGACTTCCTAACCCTCAAGGTGGTTAAGCACTGGAATAAATTGCCTAGAAGGTTGTGGAATCTGTCACTGGAGGTTTTTAGGAGCAGGTTAGACAAATACCTGTCAGGGATGGTCTAGATAATACTTAGTCCTGCCATGAGTGCAGGAGATTGGACTAGAAGACCTCTCAAGATCCCTTTCAGTTCTACGATTCTATGATATCTTTCCCCATTCTCAGTTTTCCTAATGGCCAATGTGAACTATTTAAAATGTAACATATTCCTTGGAATACCAAGAACATTTGGCCTAGTTCCTTTTTCTCTACCACAAAACAACCTTTCATAATATGTTTTTTTATTGTCTTGCAGTCGATCATAATCAAAGAAGGGAAAGTAGTCTGACACCAGAATAAATTCACAGTTTTAGTAGATCAAAACAAAATAATGGACTGTGTTATACAGTGAAAATGTGGAAGATCTGATGAGACATCTTTGGCCATCAGATTGCACCAGCTGTTGATGATTAATATGGCATTTTGAAACCCACCCCTGTGAGTTATAACACCATGATGGTATACACCTACCAGTTTGTTCTGTATAGTATGATCTGGAATGCTTATAGAATATTAGCAGAAAATATTCTAGTTGCTCAGTATACATAATTATACTTTTGCTTTGATATGTTGAATGAGGAGTGGGTGTTTTGGAGCATGACTCATTTTAATTATTTGTAAGAGTACATTTTTATAGGCACAATAGTGTAGCTTTTTCATTTAAAACAAATCAAGAAGGGAAACTATGGAAATTGAATTTTAAAGAAGGGCTCTCAGTTTTACATATTTTTTATTTGTTCTTCTATGTATTCTCTCAACCCCCAACCAAAAAAAAAAAAAAAAAAAGCAATATTTTTGGCCAGCATGTAGTCTTCTAGTTTTTTCAACTTCCAGCAGAGATTTTAAAACTGTCCTCTGGATTTGAAAGATCATTTTATACTGCCACTGCAGAAGGCGGAAGATATGCTCTGCACTAGCCAATACTATAAACCAGGATGTCTGAAGAATTGTATGTATAATGGAGACAATAATACAAGGCAGTTTTATTTACTTTTTATTTCTTTATTTTTATTTACACATGATTATTTTTCACACTAGAATTTAGTAGGCATATCACTTGGTCCATTATAGTTTGTTTCAGTTGAAGATGGCCAATGTGTACCACTTTATAGTCTAGCTGTCTTCATCTGTAGCCACACCATAGATATGGTAATCAGGTCCCACTATATTTTTTTGTTTTTAGCCACCCATGTCATCATTATCAAATGTTTCAAGGGATGCCTACAAAGATTCCTCCACTATCTACCATATAGCCTGTAAACTAATTTCTGTAAACTTAGAGAAACAAGGTGGGTGAGGTAATGTCTTCTATTGGACCAAATTCTGTTTTTGAGAGGGACAAACTTCTGAGCTTACACAGAGTTCTCTCATCCCAGCTGAGTGTCCTAACCACTGGGCTAAAGGTAACATATATTAAAATTTGTTCAATATTTTAATGATAGTTTATAAATTTCATATGTCCAGAAAATCAGTTCTACATAGATCTATATATGGAGAGATTGTTTCCCAATGTGGGACATAAGTCAATTACCCCCCTCTTTTATTTTGGCATTTAAATGATCATTTTATATCCTTAAAGTGCCAATTCACATGAGGAAGTGCAGTATAAGGATGTTTGAGAGGGGAGGGGACCCAATGCTACCAGTGTCGAAATTCATTCAAGTGAAAAGAGAACTACATCAAAAAGAGATTGGAACAAATGGCCCTAAAGATATTCCTTAGGTCTCCACTGAGAGTCCAAGAAAGTAGTGCACCTGGAGACTGAACTATTTTGTAATTCTTAGAGGTAGCAGGTGAAGTTGTAGCCCCATTGAAATCCAGTGGGAGTTTTGTTAACTTCAGTGGGGGGAGGATATATTTCTGTGTCCTCAAATCAGGATTGAGGTACATTGATGAGGCAGTGTAGGGCCCTGCTACTGCCCAAGCGAGCTCTGCCTGCTTTGTAGATACAAACCTTCAGTCTCTAGGAATTGTACATATGGCACCTTTCAGAAGCACTACGTACAAATGAACAATTTTAGAAATGGATAAATTCTATCACTGAAAGAATTCATGAGTGCAGGGGACTGGACTAGATGACCCCTCAAGGTCCCTTCCAGTCATGATTCTATTATTTTCTTTATTTATAGTACTTGTGTTATATTTTAATCAATATGTAAGAGATTTCTCTGAAAGCATTTGAAAAATATTTCCTTGCTATCGTTGAATGTATTGTTAAATTTCCACCAGACAAAGAACAGAGGTTAAAAGAACTAATAAGTGGAGCACCTCTTGTGATGAAATGCACACGGTATGTCAAAGAGGCAAAGGCCAGATTTTTATCTATGAACTAGTAACCTTTTAATATAACAAAGTCACTGTTGAATTATCCATCCTATATGTCTTGGGATTTTATTTTAATCTTATAAAATGCTTTGACTCTGACCTTTTCATGCAAGATAAATCAAATGTGATGGCATTATCACATTCTATATTTTATTATTTCTATATTCATCACAACTCTTCATTGTATGAAACATATCTATCTTTTTCCTTCAATTGCAATAAAACATTAAGCAAGACTTTGCAAGCATTTATTAGGACTCCATAAGGCTGCAGAATGGAGGTAGTTTTTAGATTCTAAAAGCCTATCTTTATACTTCTACCTATAGGCCTGATATAATACCGACAAATCACTGGGAATCTTTTACCTGAAATCAATGGGTAAAATCCTGGCTTCATTAAAGCCAAAGGCAAAACTCCTCACTGACTTCAGTGAAGCCTGGATTTCTCTCCTTGAGTGTTGGATAAGACATGGAATTTTCCAGTTGAATTCAAGGGATGCTGTATGAGGCCGTATGTTGGTGAGTCTTGTGAGCTTTCAAAGGTGATGGTTTTGAGGTTTGGGAATCATAGTTGTAAAAGGCAAGAAGAAAACAAGAGTCCACTAGCATTTCTAGTGTGGCAGTGGATAGATAAGTGGAGTCAGCTAGGAAAACAAAAAAAATGAAGTAATACTAGGAGCAGAGACTCGCGGGCAGCTTTAGTGTGTCATGGATGGAATAATGTCCAATGAGATTTTCTTTTAATGTAATGACCATGAGCAATAACATACAAAAAATACCAACAGGCATCCCCATTCCATGTCAACACCGGAGTCCTTCAGCGCCCCCATGCACAAATAAATAGGACTTTTCTACCCTCTGGAAACACATATACTTCCTCACTTCCTGGATATAGGTCATAAAGAATCCACACTCTTATTTCATGGAAATTGAATAGAGTTGGAAGAAAATCCTTCTGACTGCTCTATAGGTCAATATAACTATAGAACTGCATTTCATCCCTCCACGCCCAATATACATAAATAAAGACCGGAGAGGTGATAATTAGCCTTCATGAAGGATTCTTTGCTGTCTAATAACAAGATCAGACTGCTTAATGTATCATAATCAACTTCAAGTCAACCATCACAGTGGGTAAGAAAATGACTGAACTATCTTTGGAATGTTTTAGATAAATTATATTGCTGTATCATTTTCGTTACTATGTCAGTAAGTTGTGGTTTAATGAAATAGTGGCTAGAGAGATTGGATAAATGGAATATTCTTAGTAAGTGATATAAAAATATATGGATGTTTTCTTTCATTCATGTACCTTACCGTCTAGTATGCATTTAGACAGACAACAATGGTTATACTAGAGTATGTTATGGTGCTAAAAGAGAAGTTATTTTACTTCCTGTCAGAAATGTGAGCTATTTTTACAGGTCAAGTATGCAAACAAGCACTATGTGACTTGAACATTTCCTCTAAATGGAGTGCTGTCATAAATATAAAGGGAAGGGTAAACCCCTTTAAAATCCCTCCTCGCCAGAGGAAAAATACTCTCGCCTGTAAAGGGTTAAGAAGCTAAAGGTAACCTCGCTGGCACCTGACCAAAATGACCAATGAGGAGACAAGATACTTTCAAAAGCTGGGAAGAGGGAGAGAAACAAAGGGTCTGGGTCTGTCTGTCTATATGCTGCTTTTGCCGGGGATAGAACAGAAATGAAGTCTTAGAACTTTAGTAAGTAATCTAGCTAGGTTTGTGTTAGATTATGATTTCTTTAAATGGCTGAGAAAAGAATTGTGCTGAATAGAATGACTATTTCTGTCTGTGTGTCTTTTTTGTAACTTAAGGTTTTGCCTACAGGGATTCTCTGTGTTTTGAATCTAATTACCCTGTAAGGTATCTATCATCCTGATTTTACAGGGGTGATTCCTTTACTTCTATTTACTTCTATTTCTATTAAAAGTCTTCTTGTGAGAAAACTGAATGCTTTTTCATTGTTCTCAGATCCAAGGGTTTGGGTCTGTGGTCACCTATGCAAATTGGTGATGATTTTTACCAAACCTTTCCCAGGAAGTGGGGTGCAAGGATTGGGAGGATTTTGGGGGGAAAGACGTGTCCAAACTACATTTCCCAGTAAACCCAGTTAGGGTTTGGTGGTGGCAGTGGTTATTCCAAGGACAAAGGATAAAATTAATTTGTACCTTGGGGAAGTTTTAACCTAAGCTGGTAAAAGTAAGCTTAGGAGGTTTTCATGCAGGTCCCCACATCTGTACCCTAGAGTTCAGAGTGGGGGAGGAACCTTGACAAGTGCTCTGGGGATTGGTCCTGCTCTGAGCAGGGGGTTGGACTAGATGACCTCCTGAGGTCCCTTCCAACTCTGATATTCTATGATTCTAGGATTCTGTGATTCTAAATAATGCTTAGACTATTTTTAAGATAATCTTTTCAGGAAGATTTTCTCTTTCATTTAATGTCTAAAATATTATTTTAGAATTAATATGGGGTTTATACATTTTGTGGATTAAAGGACATAGTTCTGTAGAAAAAGTAAAAAAAAAGATTTGATTTAATTTTCTCTCTTTTTCCATGGGGGACTTTTCTATGAATGATTGGAAAAATATTTTATTTCAAACAATTTGTGAAAATTGTCAGGCCTAGATCCAAAAAGGGAGTTAGGCATGGTGATGTTTAGCATAGCAATGCCTAACTTTTAGACACATAGAAAAACCTGAGTTAATCACCTAGGCTTCCTGTGGAATGAAGGGGGAGACACAGGTGCCTGAGAATGGGATCCCAAAAAGCCGGAATGCTAGGCAGATTCCTGACTAAACCAGCCATTGGGAGATGCTGATGAGAGGGGTGTGTCCTAATTCCCATCCTTTTCTGAGACTTGTGCACCTAAGTCTGGACTAGAAGGAAATGCATCTCTTTGCTTGGCATCCACAACCATGAATCGTCTCCTGGAGTTAGATGCCTAAATTGTTTTTTGCTGATCTCTTAATCTGTGCTGTTGAAGCTTTTCCACTTTGGATAAATGCTTAAATAGTCACTGGGGGAAGAGATAGGAGAGAGGGAGAAAATGAATGAAGGAATATGACTTCATAGCCTGATGGTTAGGATTGTCCCCCTCCTCCAATGACAGCTTCAACAGGGAAGATTGAAGCTCCACATTCAAATATCTTATAGTTCAGTGGTTAGTGCAGTCATCTGAGAGGTAAGAGACCATTGTCTAAATATTTTCTCCACATCCTGGGTGAGTGCTTTAACCACTGGCCTAAAGGTTATAAGGGATGCTCCTCCTCCTCTGGATATAATTTAAATAGGCCCTGATCCAGAAGGCATGCTCTGCATGTACCTACCAGATCAGGACCCACAGGCAAGATAGGCATTTCTCCACCTGTCTTCACCTGGTATGAAGATCCCTTTGGGGCTTAGGCATCCAAATTCCTAGAGTGAGTTGTTATATACATGCTTAGAAGCAGAAGCAGAAGAGACTTTTACAGTGGAAATTTAGCCAACTGTGTTTAGAGTCCTACAGGATTAGGCAACAACTGAGTGGAGGGTGTGGATCTGGATCTGGATCTCAGTGCCTAATTCTGGGTCTTCAGTTCATTCAACAAGTGTGTACATATCTGTAATTTCAAATTTGTGCATACTGATTCGTTGCCTTAAGTACTGTTATTTAAGATGACTAATAGATGACTTATGCACCTAAGCAAAGTACTGTTAACTGTGAATTGCATAACACAGTGGGAAATTCAAAATTTAAAATATTGAAATATGCACTGATTATTGGGTGATTATGTAACTTGTAAATCACCTTGGTGTATATTAGAGCCAAAAAATCATTTAAAAATATTTTTGCTAATAAATCATGAATATTCAAATACTTAGAGAAAACACACTCAAAGATGCTCTAGATGTAGTCAAATCAAAATTAATGTACAGAGCTTGGGACAGGGTGTATCGACCCCTTACTGGCAAGCCAGGAGTTAGCCCATTGCTTTGGGCCCAAGAGGCCATGCTCTCCCTTGCTGGGCATGCTCCCAGTGATGGGAGGATATAAAAGGAAGCAGCTCAGCTCAGGCTGGCGAAAAAGGAGAGTGGTCATACACTGCAGGCTGCTGCCAAGAAGTCACCAGGTCTCCAGACTACAGAAGCTGGACACCCTGATTATGCCACGGGATACCAGGCAACCGCAGGGACTGAAGGGGATGACAAGCTGCTATCAGAGGAGGAGATACAAAAGCTGTAATAGAGGATAGGAAGATACCCAGGGGACATGCTTGGAGATACGGAGACCTGAACCCTGCAATGGTTTATAAAGGCCCTGGGTCAGAACCCAGTGGAGTAGGTTGGGCCTGGGTTCTCCTACCCTCCCTGCACTTGCCACTGGCCAATACTGCTGCCAGAAAAGGCAGCACCTTGGACTATTGCTGCTAGACACTACCACCACTGGAGAGGGTGGCTTCTTGGAGTGTTGCTGCTGGGTGCTACTGCCACCAGAGAGAGTGGCTCTTTGGACTCTTGTTAATTTTTTCTGCATGAGGAAGCAACCTTTTAAACTCCCATCGCTGGGTGCTACTGCCCTGAAGCACAGTGGCACTTGGGACTCCTGCTGACCCCTTGATGGAGTTGAATGAATATTCTTGAATAATTTTTATTCAAGTTCTATGTAGTTCTTGCTCTTGCCAATACTAAAGTCTGCCAATCACAGTGACAGCTGATATTTTTATATTTATCTCATAGGCCAATTAATTGTGTGGATGTTGAGTTTCTGCCTTGTGGACATTAGCGTTCTCAGATTCCTTGGTGACTTTCCTGCTCGATGAAAGCCATGTCTATGTCTCAAGTATGTCACTTTACTCATCTCTCCAAATTCATGACAGGAAGTAACATGTACTATATAAAATTAATAGACATTTGAAGGCCTGCTTTTCTATTGTTCATGTTGAAGAATACAGCAAAAATATAAATATGTAGCAATTTATGGTATTTTCTTATTTACAAACCAAATTGTACAGCTGCTGCTTCTGTTCATGAATTGACATGATCCAAGCATTGAGGAAGCCACATTATGGGCTTTGGGCTTTTGTATTTTTTTTTAGGTCATCAAGAGTATAATGTTTAGATATTATTTGAACAATGAAGCTTTAAAATTTTTGATTGAATATTGTGTTATGGGTTACTTGCATGAAAAACTCTTGCGAATGATCTATTCTTTTTTCATGGTTCTGGAAATCTACACTGCATGTTATACACGTATTTAGAAATGTGCAAAGAGGAGCTCCAAGTGTCAAACGTGAGTTATTTCTAGCAGCCCCAACTCTCAGAAGACAGCAGTTTGCTTTATTCTGGGGGTTGATTCTGGTACTGCAAACTTAATAACTCATCCTTGACACTTGTCTGAGATTCAGTGATTTCTCTTGATGAGTCATAGAACTATATTCTTTACCTTTGAAAATGCTTATTTCTAAAGCTAATATGTGTTGTGGAGAGGTGTGGGGATTAAAATGCTCACCAATCTTTGATTCTGGTGAAATAAAGTGTCTCCTGTGAGGAGGCAGCTCCCACTTCCCGACTACCTTGAAATTTCCATTTTGGGTGCCTAAATGAGTTACCCAGCAAAGGCTTGGTGGAATAGAAATCAGAAACTGAAAACAAGGTATTATATCTAAAATGGCATGCTTATCAGAGAGGATTTACTTGATTCTAATGGGGCTGCTGAGCCCTGGGGAGGGTGAGATTCATCCCCACGAAAAAGTAGGTCATGTTTATACTGCTGTTCTCTGGTGAGGGCACTGTTACAGGAGAGGTATTTTAACCTGTTGTTAGGGCGAGGAGCTCTACTCGCTGGGAGATGCTGTGAATTAGCACATCCTTTCCTGTTAGCACCACCTGCTTTGTTAGCTGGCTGCTGGCACCTTTGAAGAAACAGGAACTCTGGGCTGCTTGCATTGCATTTTCTAGGCAGATCTTCTACTATAAGGGCCCTCCACCTCGCCATTACAAACCAGCACAAGTAACAGAAACTGCAGTCCAAAACCCTCTTCACATCTGGAACTCTCTGAACAGAGAGATCAAAAACCAAATATGGACCAGAGACTGAAATATTTCCTCATTCCAATAAGATGGAAATCATGGTTGATGCACCACTGCAGTGGTGAAGTGTAAGAAAGCATGCACTGTTCATGCTCATTCTGTAACCGTTTTGTGGCTAAAGAGTTTCCGTCTCTAAGGGTCATATACAATATTTGAGTGTTTCTATTACTAACTAAACAATAAGTCACTAAGCTCCTGATTGAGGGATCTCTTTTCCCCAGTCACTACATTATATTATTCAGGTTTATCAGTAATGCTTTTTTTTTCTTTCATGCTCTTTCTCTGATTTTCATTTAAAACGGAGAAATTTCATTTTGACTAGAAAAGACAAAGAACTAGAATGATTTTTAGGATCAAGGTTTCTCACTATACAACTGATGGTAAAGCATTTGACATCGTTCTGCCACACTCATTGTAATATTCTTGCATTACTGTAAAATGGGCAGGACCTATGCTGTATTGGACTTAAGCAGAACTTTCTTGGGTAAATCAATTTGAATGAAGGAATTGAAGCTTTTCTGGGTACTTGCATTGGATGAATAAAGTTCTTCGGTCTCTCATAAACCCAGTAAATAAACACTAGAAGGTCGATATTGGGTAATTCATGTACAACATAATTATTTCAATCAATTTGCCCTATGGACATTTCAAATGATTCTAAGAATAAAGTATGACTCTCGCTGTCTCACCAACAATTGCCTATCATCGCTTTGTTTCAATTTCTGTTTCTTTTCTCGATCTTAATGGCCTCAATCCTTAACAGAATCCACTAGTTGGGAATGTGGATGGGCTCGCACAGAGTCCTAGGAAGTCAGTAAGACTCAATAAGGGTCCATCTTCATAAATATCCCTGCAAGACTGGTGCCAAAGTGATATTTCTGCTTTCACTTTCTATTTTATTCCCCAGTCACATATTTGGTGAATCACTTCAGAATAAAGTTACCACAAATTTAACTAGGGTTTCCTTCTTCTTGCATCTGGCTCAATATTGGCTCTATCAAAGCCAGCCCATACTATAGATACTAGTCTTAAATATTTATCTCCTGAGATGGATAAATGGTCCTTTTTTGGAGAGAGAGTTTCCTTTCTTCTTTTTCAACTCCTGAATGTATTTTTTCTTGAATACAGATATTTTATGCCTCATATTTGTTTTCTTCATTTGTTAACTTTTGTACACATGGGCCTCAGTCTGATTTACCCTAAAGCCCTTTTAAACATCTGTATCTGTGCAAAGGGGTCATAATATGGGTGGGCGTGTGATTTATTTTTCACCTATTGGTATGAAGTTTAAATAAGTATCTGGCCTTTTGTATTACCTGAGTGACTCATTTAATCAGATTGTTAGCTGAGTTACTGGTAATTCAATTAACAAAATTTAGAATATAATTTACAGATGTGACTTATCTCCCCACAATGAAATCCTCCATCCTTTCACTTTCATGCTTCTAGCTCCCTCCCCCACACAAAATATCCTAACAAGAGTTATCCATCTTTACATTGCATGTGCCCAATAATAAAGGTGTTGAAATTGTTGCTGAAGATCACACAATTAATAAATCAGGCTAAAAATAATGATTATGTACATGACAGTGTTAGAAAAAAAACCTATACATACGGAAAATTGGAAATTTCTCAAGTAATGCATCATGTTGTGAGCACCAAATTTGGAATTTTACCATGGAAATGACTTGGACAACTCTTGTTTTTCCCCAAAAAAAGATATGCAACCAGCAACACACATTCCATTTGACATAATGGATATAGTGCACTGAATTATTGACACTATTAGTTCCATCACTTAACCATAATGGGCCCAATGGCATTGTAAATGCCAAGTGAACTAGATTTCAGATTCTGACTGTGCTAAGCTTCAAATTAACTATGGTATGTTTTCCAGGAATGAGAAAACACTGAAGACATCTTTTAGCAAATAAAGAACGTTGCTTTCCTTTACTATTTACCAGTAGAACACTGATGTTTCACATCTACATGCTGAAGGGAAAACAGAAAAAACTGTCTTCTTACTGTGATAAGCTAATTTGAGATGATTGGGAAATGTTCCCCCTCCGTGCTCCCTGGAAAATTTTGACTTTTTATCTAAAAACTGAAAACATTTCAGGGTTCAACAACCAAACAATCAAGCAAGCAGTAGTGTCTGGCCATAGTGCTGGAAGATTATTTCAATGCCCTATGCTATGATTCCTGTCCATGGGCTCAGCCAGCTTTAGACAAGACAACTTTTTCAGTGCCAAATGATTTTCTACCATTAATGTATATAACTCTTAGGATGTATGTGGATTTAAAAAGTATTGTAGTTGTTTTTTTAGGAGGGAGGAGAAAGGTGCTGAATTAACATATATATCACCTACTGAACTATATAGTCCCAGTAGTGGAGAGTAATGCCACTAGAATTGCTTATCAATTGATGTAATAAGTTGTGAGGAGCATATGTATAAAGTTAGACTATATTATGGTCCAATCAATATAAAATTTAAATATGTCTGGATACATTTTAGGACCTGACACTGTAAACCTTACTTCTCACAAGTAGCTCTGACTCTGGCTTGTGGAAAGACTATTCATGGAAATCAGGGTATTCGTTGGGATTTTACAGTGTCTTTCCAACATTCTAGGTAATTCACATAAATGAAGATAATATTTAGTCCAAAATGTAAAATTAACAATGTACTCATCAGACTGCCAGTATGATCACAATAAAATACACCTGCCCATATAATTATAACCAACAGCCTAGATTGTATCTCCAGCCCAGCAATCCGCTCAATTGACATGTTCTCTGAATGCTTGAGGGGGAAAATATATATGTATATCTGTCTACATTCTCTGTTCTGTGACTAGGGTAGCATACATCTCCTTTAAAGGGCCCTATTCTGCTCCTGGACCAGAGGAATTCTCCTTTGACCCCTTGTGGATCCTTTACAACCCTTACATGATGCCCAAGTGGTGTACAGGAGATGGGGAAGTGGACAGAATTGCTCTGGACGTTTCTTTTGTTGGGAGGCTGGGCCTCCATCAGACCTTGTCAGTATTTGAATTCTTCTTCCTCTCTAATACATTTAGGATTCATCTTCTCCCACTCAATTGCACCCAGACCATGGAGCTGGAATTGGGCTTACCCAGTGACTCAAACAATTCACAAGTGTAAAGGCATAATGGTCAATAGCTCCCAGAGTATGGTCAAGACCATAGGTCCTAAAACCAGAGTTTAAAAAGAGGGTTAGGAAATTTGGAATTAAAATATAGAAGGCAAAGGTAGGAAACAAAAAGAAAGAGTTAAACCAGGAAACAGCCTGCCCTTTGTGGCTCTGGGAGTGTAAGAATGATTGATTGGCTGGATGTTTCTTCTTTAGCACTTATCCCAGAAAGATGAAAGTGTTTTTTTTTTCAGTTAAAGCCTTGTCCATCTTAGAAGTCTAGCTTTTGTAAACACTTTTTCAAAAAATGACATGTACCAACATATTCTAATACAAAATTAATTTTGATACATGTCAAAATGTCTGTTAACCTTAATCCTCAAACTAAATGCATTTCCCTGAAATGTTAGTATCATTATATCTTCTGACTCACTAGGGGTGGAAATGAATGCTTTTTGCCACTAAAAATGTGGGAATTATTTTCCTGCCAAGGCAAATCATGGGATATTATACATCCATACTAGATAATCTAATTACCAGCTTGCTTTTTGTCCTGCTCCCCAGCCACTTCTTTTGTGACATGATTTTGATGACAGCTACCTTAAAAACAGGAAGGCTAGAAATCAATGTTTCATGCCATCTGAAAGCTTAAAATCCCAGTTTTCAAATCCTGGGGGTTTAGTCTCCAACTCCAGTAGCTATAATGTGCTAAACTACCTAATTGCAACTGAAGTGTGAAAACAACAGTATTTCTGAATATGTAAGCAATGTATTAATGCCTAATAATTGCTGTAGTTTGGGACTCTTACAGCCCCCCTCCCATTATGATCTTATGTAGGTATAATATAATTACATGTATGCCATGAAACTTTTCTATGTGTTGAATTATTCAAATTCAAAGTGAAAGCATACACAGTAATATCACTAGCAGAAAGGACTGTGATAATTCAAAACTGTAATCCCTGCGGAACAAAAGCAGAAGTTTCCTTCTCTCAATTTTTTGTATGTTTTTTCTAGTTTTTATTTTCCTGCTAGGAATATGTTTTCTGTGCCTACTTCTCTGCCTGTAGCAATGTTTTCAGCAATCCCACTGTGGCTGATGGTCTTTAAAGGCTTCATGCAAATATCTACGTGGGCTGTTCTTGAAAGCCAAGCTACTTAACAAAGTGATCTTTTATCAAAGCATTAAGCTGTTAATAAATAAAGAATGTTCATCCGCAGAAGAGCTTCAAAGAGTGTTTTGATGAGGATGGGCCTTCTTTCTCTTTTGCAGCTGTCCTTGCTTGTGGAGGGGAACTGGCAGGACAGCTCGGGACTGTTGCCAAAGGAGAACGAGTAGGAGGAGGTGGGCAAGGTTTCAGTGCAGGTGCTCCTTTAAAGCTTGCTGGTTGATTATATCCTAAACTGTATCTATGAAAATGAGTCTGTTTTGTTCTTTTATGTGATCCCGTGCTATTTTTAAACCTGATGAAAAACATTTGCACTTTTATCTCTAATTAGAAAACAAAAATTAAAACAGCCAAAGATACTGACCAGCAAAAATCTATGACAATGTATTCCTATAAATCAGAGCCTAGATCTTAACCAAATGCCATGTACTAGGAATTCTTCTTTCACATTTAGGTTTAACCTCATTTCCTACCTTCTTAGTCACTCTTGTGAGGAAGAGGCAGACTCTGCAGTTTAGTCAGCATAAAATATTACTGAATGCTTAGATTAAAATATAAATAATGTGAAATAAATACAGATTGAAAGACTAGTTGTGGTTTAGAGAACCTTGGCCTAGATGTATAAAATTAAGTGTGGGTAGAAAGGGGTGTTTTAACTGTCGAGTATTTTCAGCAATTGAGTTAAATGGAGCACCAGTTCAGTAAATCGAACAATAACCTGCTTATTCACACTGCTACATAGGAATGGGGGCTATGCTGAAAGGGAATTTTTTTTAAATAGTTTCTTTAGCTTCCAGTTAATTCCTTTTCTCTCAGCACTCTCTGAGCTTCACTTCCATTTCAGTCTGACAATGTTTATAAGGCAGATGACACTGGGGTATATTCCGTTTGAGAGTTAAGGGAAACAAGAAACCCTTTCTCCAAACTAGAAAAAAAAAAAAAACTAAATAATTATACACCTCACATCATTTTAATAAATTTAGTATTTCTTTAAATTTTATTAGAGATCAATTGGAATAGAAACATGATACCTGCAAGCTTCAGATGCCTGCTTAAAAATGATCCCTAATAAACACAACTACCAACAAAACTTGGTCAGTCATTTGACTTGTAAAGCAGCTATTAACTGCAAAGCTCTCATAAAATAAATTAATATTTGAAAATTTTGGAGCACTATGAAATTATAACATACAATCAGAGTTATAACAATAAAAGGATTATAATGATTGCAATTTGGCTGCCCCATTGCTGCTCCTTTGCACCTCCCAAGGGAGCAGAGACTGGCCATTTCCCTGTATCAGGGAATTGTCCTGGCATGCAGATGTCCCCAGGAGTCAGAGAATGGATGCAGCTAGTTCCTATGCCACACTTCCAACAGGGGCCATGTTGGGGGTAGGAAACAGGAGTGGTAGGAAGATGATAGGCTTAAAATACTCTCGGCTAGTGTCCACTACAGCAAATTAAAGGATTCCCAGGCTGCTCTTATTTACACCGGGGCTTTGAACATAAGAATGGCCATACTGAGTCAGACCAAAGGTCCATCTAGACCAGTATCCTGTCTTCTGACAGTGGCTAATGCCAGGTGCCCCAGAGGGAATGAACAGAAAAGGTAATCATCAAGTGACCCATTCCCTGTTGCCATTCCCAGCTTCTGGCAAACAGAAGCTAGGGATCCCATCCCTGCCCATCCTGGCTAATAGCCATTGATGGACTTATCCTCCATGAATTTATCTAGTTCCTTTTTTAACCCTGTTATAGTCTTGGCCTTCACAGCATCCTCTGGCAAAGAGTTCCACAGATTGACTGTGCGTTGTGTGAAGAAATGCTTATTTTTGTTTGTTTTAAACCTGCTGCCTATTAGTTTCATTTGGTGAACCCTAGTTCATGTGTTTTGAGAAGAACTAAATAACACTTCCTTATTTACTTTCCTCACACCAGTCATGATTTTATAGACCTCTATCATATCCCTCCTTAGTCATCTCTTTTTCAAGCTGAAAAGTCACAGTCTTATTAATCTCTCCTCATATGAAAGCTGTTCCATACCCCTAATAATTGCTCTTGCCCTTTTCTGAACCTTTTCCAATTCCAGTATATCTTTGTTCATAGAATCATAGACCTGGAACGGACCTTGAGGGGTCATCTAGTCCAGTCCCCTGCATTCAAGGCAGGACTAATTATTATCTAGACCATCCCTGACAGGTGTTTGTTCAACCTGCTCTTAAAAATCTCCAGTGATGCAGATTCCACAAGCTCCCTAGGCAATTTATTTCAATACTTAACCACTCTGACAGTTAGGATTTTTTTTCCTAATGTCCAACCTAAACCGCCCTTGCTGCAATTTAAGCCCATTGCTTCTTGTCCTGTCCTCAGAGGTTAAGGAGAACAATTTTTCTCCCTCCTCCTTGTAACAACCTTCTCTTCTCCAGACTCAACAAACCCAGTTTTTTCAATCTTCCCTCATAGGTCATGTTTTCTAGACCCTTAATCTTTTTTGTTGCTCTTCTCTGGACTTTCTCCAATTTGTCCACATCTTTCCTGAATATTGCGCCCAGAACTGAACACAATACTCCAGTTGTGGCCCAATCAGCATGGAGTAGAGCAGAAGAATTACTTCTCGTGTTGCCATAAATATAAAGGTAACCACCTTTCTGTATACAGTGCTATAAAATCCCTCCTGGCCAGAGGCAAAATCCTTTCATCTGTAAAGGATTAAGAAGCTAAGGGAACCTCGCTGGCACCTGACCCAAAATGACCAATGAGGGGACAAGATACTTTCAAATCTGGAGGGGGTGGGGAAAGGCTTTTGTCTGTCTGTCTGTGTGATGCCTCTGCTGGGTACAGATCAAGAAAGCAAGCAATTCAACTCCTATAAAGTTAGTAAGTAATTTAGCTAGAAAATGCGTTGGATTTTCTTTTGCTTTTTGGCTTGTGAAATTCGCTGTGCTGGAGGGAATGTATATTCCTGTGTTTGTGTCTTTTTGTAACTTAAGGTTTTGCCTAGAGAGATTCTCTATGTTTTGAATCTGATTACCCTGTAAGGTGTTTACCATCCTCATTTTACAGAGGGGATTCTTTTACCTTTTCTTCAAATAATTTTTTTTCTTTTAAGAACCTGATTGATTTTTCATTGTTCTTAAGATCCAAGGGTTTGGGTCTGTGTTCACCTGTACCAATTGGTGAGGATATTATTATCAAGCCTTCCCCAGGAAAGGGGGTGTAGGGCTTGGGGGCGATATTTTGGGGGAAGATGTCTCCAAGTAGGCTCTTTCCCTGTTCTTTGTTTAAATCACTTGGTGGTGGCAGCATTCCAGATGTTTAACCTAGGCTGGTTCCCACGGCAAGAAAGAAATCTGTGCCTTGGGGAAGTTTTAACCTAAGCTGGTAAAAATAAGCTTAGGGGGTCTTTCATGCAGGTCCCCACATCTGTACCCTAGAGTTCAGAGTGGGGAAGGAACATGTGTCTTGCTTACAATACTTCTGCTAATACATCCCAGAATGATGTTTGCTTTTTTTGAAACAGTGTTATACTCTTGATTCATATTTAGCTTGGGATCCACTATGACCCCCAGATCCCTTTCCACAGTGCTCCTTCCGAGGCAGTCATTTCCCATTTTGTGTGTGTGCAAATGATTGTTCCTTCCTAAGTGGAGTACTTTGCATTTATTCTTATTGAATTTCATCCTATTTTCTTCAGACCATTTCTCCAGTTTGTCCAGATCATTTTGAATTTTAATCCTTTCCTCAAAAGCACTTACAACCCCTCCCAGCTTGGTATCATCCCCAAACTTTATAAGTGTACTCTCTATGCCATTATCTAAATCATTGATGAAGATATTGAACAGAACCGGACCCAGAACCAATCCCTGCAGGACCCCACTCGTTATGCCCTTCCAGCATGACTGTGGACCACTGATAAATACTCCCTGGGAATGATTTTCCAACCAGTTATTCACCCACTTTATAGTAGCTCCATCTAGGTTGTATTTCCCTAGTATTTTGTATGGGGAGATCACATCTGCACACAGTATTCAAGCAGTGGGCATACCATAGATTTATATCAAGGCAATATGATATTTTCTGTCTTATTATCTATCCCTTTGTTAATGATTCCCAACATTCTGTTAGCTTTTTTGACCACCGCTGCACATTGAGTTCATGTTTTCAGAGAACTAGCTGCAAGGACACCAAGTGCTCTTTTTTGAGTGGTAACAACTAATTTAGACACCATCATTTTGTATGTATAGTTCATAGGCACTGACTCCATGGGTGCTCCAGGGCCATGGAAAAAAATCAGTGGGTCCTTAACATCCACCAGCAGCCAGCTCCCACTATCCCCCCTCAGCTAATTTAGACCCCATCATTTTATATGTATAGTTGGGATTATGTTTTCCAATGTGCATTACTTTGCATTTATCAACATTGAATTTCTTCTGCCATTTTGTTGCCCACTCACCCAGTTTTGAGAGATCCTTTTGTAGCTCTTCGTAGTCTGCCTGAGATTTAACTATCTTGAGTAGTTTTGTATCATCTGCAAATTTTGCCACCTCACAGTTTACCCCTTTTCCCAGGTCATTGAAGAATATGTTGAATAGGACTGGTACCTGTACAGACCCCTGGGGGACACCACTATTTACCTCTCTCCATTCTGAAAATTGACCATTTATTCCTACCCTTGTTTCCTATCTTTTAACCAGTTACCAATCCATGAGAGGACCTTCCCTCTTATCCCATGACAACTTACTTTGCTTAAGAGCCTTTGGTGAAGGACCTTGTCAAAGGCTTTCTGAAAATCTAAGTACACTGTATCCACTGGATCCCCCTCATCCATATGCTTGTTGACCCCCTCAAAGAATTCAAGCAGATTGGTGAGTCATGATTTCCCTTTACAAAAACCATGCTCTTTCCCAACAAATTATGTTCATCTATGTGTCTTACAATTATCTTCTTTACTATAGTTTCAATCAGTTTGCCCAATACTGAAGTCAGGCTTACTGGCCTGTAATTGCTGGGATCACTTCTAGAGCCCATTTCAAAAATAGGCATCACATTAGATATTGTCCAGTCACTTGGTACAGAAGATGATTTAAATGATAGGTTACAGACTACAGTTAGTAGTTCTTCAGGTTCACATTTTAGTTCCTTAAGTACTCTTGGGTGAATACCTTCTGATCCTGATGACTTATTACTGTTTAGTTTATCAGTTTGTTCCAAAACCTCCTCTAATGATACCTCAATCTGGGACAGTTCCTCTGTCACGTAAAAATAATGGAATCCCCTTCTCTTCCTCAACCATGAAGATCAATTAAAAAAATTCATTATTTCTCTGCAATGGCCTTATCGTCCTTGACTGTTCCTTTAGCTTCTTGATCGTCCAGTGTCCCCACTGGTTGTTTAGCAGGCTTCCTGCTTCTGATGTACTTAACATTATTTTTTTGCTATAACTTTTTGAGTCTTTGGCTAGCTGTGCTTCAAATTCTTTTTGGGCCTTCCTAATTATATTTTTACACTTAATTTGCCAGAGTTTATGCTCCTTTCTATCTTCTCTGCTAGGATTTAACTTCCACTTTTTAAAGGATTCCTTTTTGCCTCTCATTGCTTCTTTTACTTTGTTGTTTAGCAACGGTGGCTCTTTTTAGTTCTCTTACTATGTTTTTAAATCTGAGGTATGCATTTAAGTTGAGCCTCTATTATGATGTCTTTAAAAAGTTTCCATGCAACTTGCAAGGATTTTACTTTTCATGCTGTACCTTTTACTTTCTGTTTAACTAACCTCCTTATTTTTGTGTAGTTTCCCTTTCTGAAATTAAATGCTACAGTGGTGGGCCACTGTGGTGTTTCCTCCCAACAGGGATGTTAAATTTAATTATATTATGGTCACTATTACCAAGCAGTCCAGCTATATTCAACTCTTGGACCTGATACTGTGTTCCACTTAGGACTCAGTCAAGAATTGCCTCTCCTCTTGTGGTTTCCAGGACTAGCTGCTCCTAGAAGCAATCATTTAAGGTGTCATGAAACTTTATGTCCTGAGGTGACATGTACCCAGTCAATATGGGGATAGTTGAAATCCCCCATTATTACAGAGGGTTTTTTTTACTTTAACAGCCTCTCTAATCTCCCCGAGCATTTCACATATAGTTGGTAATATATTCCTACTGCTATATTCTTATTATTTGAAAATGGAATTACTATCCATAGAGATTCTTTGGTACAGTTTGGTTCATTAAGATTTTTACTTCATTTGATTCTACACTTTCTTTCACATATAATGCCACTCCCCCACAAGCATGACCTGTTCTGTCCTTCCGATATATTTTGTATCCTGGTATTACTCTCTCATTGATTATCCTCATTCCACCAAGTTTCTGTGATGCCCATTTTCAATATCCTCATTTAATATAAGGCATTCTAGTTCACTCATCTTATTATTTAGATTTCTAGAGTTGGTATATAAGCATTTTTAAAATGTGTCACTTTTTAGCTATCTGCCATTACATGATGCAAATGAATGAGACTTTTTTCATTTGACTGTTTCTCATCAGATCCTACCTATATTTTATCATCTTCCATCCTCTCCTCCTTACTAGGGCATAGGGAATCTCCATTAATAGATCCTCCCCTAAGGGATGTCTTTGTCTGAACCACATGCTCTTCTGCACCTGTTGACTTTCCCCCATCCCTTAGTTTAAAAACTGCTCTACGACCTTTTTAATTTTAAGTCCCCTTTCATCTGAAGGGAATCAAGGACCATAAGTAGCTTCCTAGTAGCTCCAACCCTCTGTGCCACTGCATGTAATTTCAGCAAACCAGAGAATCTGTCCCCTATTGTGCAAATTGTAGATTGCATATTTCCCTAATTCACTGACCAGAGAAAGATAGAAGTAAGTCAAGTCTTTTATGTCACAAAAATAGTTTTATAAAATAAAATGTGGATTAGTTTTGCTTTAAAAAGGTCCGTAAGGACTTCCATTTTGATATTTATCAGACCTTTTAGAAGCCCCATTTTATTATAAAGCAGTAGTCTAAACTAATTTGTCTAAGCACAGTATACTAGCTGTAAAGGTCTTTTGTTTCATTTCACTTTGGTTTACAGCTAATCAACCTTTTTCATCTTTTCATACTTGGATTTTTTCCCCTAAATTCCCTCCTCCTCCTGCCATTTTCGGCATGTTTTTGCTGTTTGTATGTTTTTGCTTGTTTAACCATCGAAACAATTTGCTATGTTAGCATCTGCTGGTCAAGAGGTAGAAAGAACCCACCAGCACCAGTTGCCCATGAACAATCAGAGACAACAAAGAAAAACTATAACTAACCTACTAAATCACCATCAAATGCCAAAATATCAGCATTCCCATTTGCCGCAATGAGAAGCTACAATGATGAATTCCTACCACTGCGTTATGCAGTAGGAGGCTATCAAAGAGCAGCATCCCCAAGCCACTCATCTGATCAAAGATGGGATCCTTTGCAAACAGTGTTGATTTTTATGTACCCTGAAGAAACACAGACTAATTAAAATAAAAGTAGAGAGAGAAAATACTGCTGTGAGATGAGTACCAACATCTCCACTTCTTTGTAATATATAATTTAAGGGCAGAAGGTTGAAGAAAATTATCATGCATTCTGTAGGTAGCCTTTCATCTTTCCCTTGGGCTTTAGTTGCTCTCCACAACAGGATCTAATTTGGATATTTTTCTTTGTTTACTCTTCAGTGTCTCTTTCTCTTGGGCTCTCTCTCACAGTGGGGTCTCTATACAAGTTTGGGTGCCTGCTAAATGATCAAAAAGACAGGGGGAAAGGCAATAAATATGGGGGTAATTGCAGTTATATTTTAATAGCAACTTTTCAAAGGAGGGAAAAACATTGAGTTATTTTTAATAGTGGGTGGGAGAGAGAGTGAGATTTGTATTAAAGTGGCATGAGTTCCACAGCCTACAAAGAGGAGATCAGAAAAGAGCAATGAGAATGATTAAATGATAGGGCAAATGTGCCTTATAAGGATGGACTCAGGCAGTTCAATCTGTTTAGTTTAACAAAGAAAAGGTACAGCGGTGATTTGATCACAGTCTATAAATATCTACGTGGGGAAAAGACATTTGATAATAGAGGGCCCGTCAGTCTACCACACAAAGATATAATAAGATCCAATGGCTGGAAATCAAAGCTAGACAAATTCAGGTTAGAAATAAGGTGCAATTTTCTTTTTAACAGTGAGATTAATTAATCATTGGAACAACTTACTAAAGGTCGTGGTAGATTCCTCATCACTGCAAAGGTTTAAATCAAGATTGGATGCTTTTCTAAAATATATGTTCAACTTGAAAAATAAATTAATTCAGGAAAGTTCCATGGTGGGTACTATACAGGAGTCAGACTAGATGATCACACTGGTCCTTTCTGATGTTATAATCTATGAAAGAGAGGGAAAGAAGACAATTTAATAAATATGGTGCATAATCCAAGAACTGGTCATTTTTCTTCGTTTTTTTATCCAAAAGAAGTTGATATTTTTTTCCTGACCATCTCTAATAACAAATGTTGTCTTGTACTTATGCAGTTTGGGGTCTCTATTGCCTTTAGTTCCTTTAGTTATACAGTAAATCATAAGTCTGTTGCAAATGATAAGATAAAAATTCATATTATTGTTAAAATTGCTAGGAAGAATAGGCTGAGATGCAATCAAATGTAACATAGATATAAAAGTCAGAAGGGACCATTATGATCATCTAGTCTAACACAATACAGGCAACAGAATCTCACCCACCCACTCCTGCAATAAACATCTGACCTAGGTCTGAGGTATTGAAGTCCTCAAATCATGGTTTAAAGACTTCAAGGTGCAGAGAATCCTCCAGCAAGTGACCCATGCCCCATACTACAGAGGAAGGCGAAAAACCCCCAGGACCTCTTCCAGTCTGCCCAGGAGGAAAATTCCTTCCTGACCCCAAATATGGTGATCAGCTGAACCCTGAGGATGTGGGCAAGATTCACCAGCCAGATACCCAGGATAGAATTCTCTATAGTAACTCAGATTCCACCCCATCTAACACAAGAGGGAAGAGAGTTTATAGTATAGAATGTCCGCTGACTACTAAAAAGCTTTGCACAGGGAACAGAAAGAAATTCATATTGAGAGGAGGGTGCTAGATGAGTGCACTCAAACAAGTGCACTCAAACAAGCTGTGTCAGCCTCATTAAAATCCACAAAGCTTGCTTGTATTTTATGTGCTCCGAGAAAGGAAAAAGACAAGACTGTGTAAAATTCCCAGCTTCCCTCTCACACATGGCATGTAAAAACTGCCATTTATATTTTAGTGACTGATCATTTTGGTAGTGCACAATCTGTGTACTGACCCGAATGAGGACATTCTTTGTTTAAGCATCACAGTATTCTTTCAAAGCAGAAGGATGAATGACAGTTTAGTTACACTTCCTATTTCTGTCTCTCCACCTCAGTCCTAGTCAATTAAAGTGCCCAGTGGGTAGCTTATTAGGGAGTCTTTAAGCATGAAAGTGATGTGTCACAAGGAAGAGACCGCAGGGGGTGTGCCGTGGTTCAGAGGTGATGAAGCAGAACAGCAGTTGCTGCAGAATGGCTGATTGTTCCTTTAATAATAGGGCTTGTCTAAAAACTGAAATGCAAATATTATATGGTAAAGAAACCAGATTTTATCTGTAGCTCTTCTGATAGTGCCTATCTGGTTAGGGTTTTTTTTTTTGTACTGTTTCTTAAAGTATGAGGAAAAATAAAAGGATGCTTAAAAATTCATGATAATAACTTGAAGCTAGACTGTGGGGCCAGGTGGCGTGGTCAGAGAAGGAAATGAGGGTGATTAAGGCACCCCTTTCTCCTGCTGCCCCCATGCACACTTACACCTGCAAGGCCTTTCCAGACTTCGGAGCTAAGTGTGCAGGGCAAACTAGGAACTGAACACCTACTATTCCCTCAGGCTGGTGGATATGGCAGCCTTGGTTCCATCCACCAACATGCCAGTCAAACGCTGATCAAGTGGCAATACCTCACAGGGGAAAAGGAGCTTTCTGAGGTACAATACCTTCCCTGTGCTGCTCTTGCGTAGCAGCTACAGGCCTCAAACCCATGAAGAGGGACTGTACAAGGCCTATGCATCACTTAAGTACCACTTAGGGCCTAATTTAAGAGCTTAGATGGCACTTAAGTGCTGCTCAGACTTTATTCAGATTCATTGTAAAGTTGGGGGAGGGGATATTTCTTCCTATATGAAGTCAAGTCGTGCAAAATATCTTAATGTTTCATGGAGAGATGGGAGTAGGTGGAACAGTGGGTTATAAACTTCTTCACTGAGTCCTGAGTAGAACTGGACAATCTAATCATAATAAACAATTTAATTGGTAAATTTCACCTTTTCTCTTCTTGTTAATTCTTGAAGGCTAAACTTTGATGTATTGCAAGTAAATCATTCAGGATTATTCGGTGAAGGCTCATGTGAAAAAAAAATCCATCTATGTGTTGCTACCGTTATATGTTCATTATTGTTGCTGGGTGATTGTTTGCCTTAGCCACCTGATGTTGTTTCTGTGATTGGATGCATGTATCATTACTGCAGCTGGGAAGTCATTATATCACTGAAACTCTGACTGCCTTTTCTGAAGATCTTCCACTGAAGGTGAGAACAAAACTGAAATTATCACTCACTTTGTCAACCTTAATAATTGGGGAAAAGAGAAAGAGGAAGATGTGCCCCAAAAAACGCCATGAGAGAATGAAACAGAAGACAAAGTGTCTCGGAGAAAGAATTCACTCATTTGATTGCCAGACACCAACACTGCAATCTGCTTGGTGAGAAAGATTATATAAAGTGACCCTTGTATTAATTCAGGAGGTTATAAATATGCCAAGTGGGTGTAGGGCTACTGTATACTTCTAGGAAATCTTCAAAAACAATCATTTTGATGAACTACATTGGTTATTTTGCAGTGCCTTCAGTTTAAGAAATAATAAATTAATCTGCTGTGCTTCCTGGCTATCTTCCCAAAGGAAAAGGAGAGATTTGCCATTCCCCTATTACTATAATATCATTTTAAGCATAAATATACACTGTGCTTAGCTACCGAATGATTTGAATTAACCATCTGTCTCTATTGTCTTGATTTGTTCAGTTAAATTCCTGACATCTGAATTTTTAAAACAGAAAACACGAAAATATCGACTTTGTTCCTGAGCTATTTGATCAGAATACCAAATTTCCAAAAATCACTTGATGACTTGGCATTCCACAAAGAAAAAATCATTCCTGGACACACAAAGCAAATGAGTGCATTTGGGAAAGAGTGAGAGGCTCTATACTCAAAAACTGATCTCATATTAGAGTGCATCATGCTTTGGGGGCTTCGCTTCTGCTTTAAATATAAATATACTTGCTTGCCAACAATTCAAGTGGAAGTGCTGTTGTTAAAGCAAGCTATGGCAAGCCCATTTATGTCCATAGTAGGTGGCTGTCTTTCATGTTTCTGAAGCTATCTAATGCATTCACCAAGATTATCCAAAAGGAGACATAGGAGTTCCCATCTCATTTTCAATATCCAGAATTATGCTACTGTGATGTTCTTCAGAACTTCACCATTAATATCCTTTCTCCCATTCTCTTTTTGCTGCTGTTTTGGTTGTTGTAGGGAACCAGATTTGTCTAGTTTAACTAAAGAAACATACACAAGCACTGAGATAAAACTGTGGAGCAGTCCTATACAAATATAAGGTGGGGAAATAAGCAGTGGGAACCTAGTGGATAAATACAATATAATCAAGAATGACACAGTTGTATGTGTTGTATAGATACTTGAATCTCTGCTATTCAAGTAATAATGAAGTTATTCCTCTAGCTACATGTTCCCCTGTATTCAAGCCTGTGTGAATCATCAGACTGCTGCAGATATTGCAATTCATAGTGCTTTGAACTAACTGAAAATGTGAGTCTTTATAAAGTCATAGCTATAAGGGCTAGAAATATTTTTAAGTGAAAACATATATTTTTGATCTGTGTCTGGCAGCAAGGGATGCATATTGTAGCAACAGAAATGCAAACTATATAGACTGCTGCCACCTGATGATTTTATCATGAGTCTTTCATTATTTAGTTTATTTTTAAAGTTCCAGCTCATGGAATCTTCCTTTTTTAAAATATATATATATATATAATTTGTGTAGCACTCCTGTTTCAGGAGACAAGCTTGAAAACATGACCTGAGGGCATCTAAAAGGCAAAAAGACCAAAAAGAAATAAAGTTAATCACACACACACATTATTTTAAGCCAATTTTATGACTTTTGGAGGTCTTGCCTCATGATTTTTTAATACCTGGTTTTGGCCACACTGATATAAGATCATGCTTAGAACCTTAAGATGTTTACAAATAAATTCTTTCTTTCAACTTCTACATCATTACTATATTTACAGAGTTTCTACAATAGAAGTATCAATAACGAAATACTAGATATTGTGTGTCTAAAGTTAGGCACTTAGAAAAGTGACCCAAATATCCAAAAGTGCTTACCCTCCAGATCTCACATAGTTATAAATGGGAACTGCTCTGTAAATCGAAGAACTAGGTTACTTTCCTAGGTGCCTAACTTTAGCCACAAATATTTCTTTTAATCTCTAAACTATCTAATACAACAGTGACTCTACACTTAATTTTTTCTTACTCAACCGTCTATCATATACCCTGATTTGTGGAATGGCTGTACCGAATGAAGACAGAGAAGAGGATCAGAGTTTAGGATTTTGTTAGAATGTGTATTATGAATTTTGACATGTCTATATTCTTAATCAAATGCATAAATTGTAAGAGTAATAACATATTTGTGTTAATTTCTTGATATGTACATTTTATACTTTTTAATGCTTACTTTTAAAATGTCAGTATGTTTATATAACATGTATAAAGGTTCTATCATATCAGTTTTAATTATAATAATTATGGTTTAGGAGGATATTATAAGATCGAAAATGTAGGGTTAACTAAGGGCATGTTTACATGGAGACATCTAGGAAAATTAATCTGAATGAACTAAAGGTGTGTGTTTGAAGTGGATTAGTTAAACTGCATGAAATCTCTGTGTGGATGCTGTTATTTAGAATTAAAGTGGCGATAATTTGATTTCGATTAATTCACTTTGAAAGTAAATTAAACAAAATCACATTTAATTCTGGAGGAGAGTGTCCACACAGGGATTTAATGCTGTCTGTCTAATCTACTTCAAATTCACACCTTTAGTTCATTCAGATTAATTTTCCTCAATGTCTCCCTATAGACAAGCTCCAAAAGGTCATATGTGTTCAATATGCACACTGAATATCTTCCCATTACACTGAAAGAGATTTTTAAAAAAAACCTGACTCTTGACAGTAATGTTTTAAAGTACTCTGAATTACTTTATCAAGTAACTATCTCCTATAGAAGAGTATGTGTTAATAATTTTCTTCTTTCCAAGATAAATAGTCTTGATCTACTTCCCTTAAGCCCAATGAAACTTTTGTCACTAATCGCAATGGACCTATAATTATATCTTAAAATATTGCACAGTAAACATATAATTAGGGTAAACAATTAAAAAAAAACACTGCCACTTAGAATATGTATGACTTGTAAATTAAACAAACAAAGCTTTCTGAAATAACATTTTTGTTGAGGAATGCAAAACAAGTTTTTTCCAGTTATTGCAATGCTGAAAACAATAAAATGTAATGCTCCAATTGCTTGTGGTATGGAACAATTATAAAACTGCAGTTTTATCATTTTTAGTTTTAAATTATTAATTTTGAGCAGACTGGGATTTTTAATTAACACATGAAGTGGCTTGTTAAAGCTGGTGACCTACATATAGTGTATGATAGAAACATAAAAATCACAACAAAAGTTACTAAACTAGGTCCTTTCTAAGTGTTAAACTTTTTAAAGTGTTCACTGAAAACCTTTAAGTTTTTTTTTTATTTTATTTTTATTTTCTTAGGGCAACATCATTACAACCTGCTCAGAAACCAAGTAAATTACAATTGTAAAATAAAATGATTAAATATTTATTCCTTTCTTTGTATACGAATATCCATTATGCCCAAAGCACTACATAAAAAATAAAGATTCCAATTCTTAACTGAGTGGAGTCATTTCCCTTTCTAAAGCATTAGTTAACCACTTGATTAAATAGTTTACACTACTGTATAAGAGTGAAAGATTTAGAAGTAAAAAGAAAAGGAGTACTTGTGGCACCTTAGAGACTAACAAATTTATTTGAGCATAAGCTTTCATGAGGTGCCACAAGTCCTCCTCTCTAAGGTGCCACAAGTCCTCCTTTTCTTTTTGCGAATACAGACTAACACGGCTGCTCCTCTGAAACCTGTCATTAGATTTAGAAGTGACTCTCTGAAAATAATATAGTTTATAAAACAAATGATAGTTATGAGCTTGATCCTATAGTCCTTATATGGGTACAAGTTCTATCGGTTTTAGGCCTGGTCTACACCTAAAAACCATAGGTCAACCTACCTATGTCACTCTGGGGGTGTGAAAAATTCACTGCCTCTCAAGGCGGTGGATTAACTATGGTGATAGAAAAAAAAATAACCCTTCCTTTGCTGTAGCAAGTGTCTACACCGTAGTGCTACAGAGGCACAGCTGCACGGCTGTAGCTGTGTGGCTGTAGTGTGTGTGGTGTAGACATATCCTTAGGTACTTGTATGGGCCCCATCACTGTGACATCGGATACCCTCCCAAGAATTCATGTATTTATCATCACATTGCCCCTGTGAGGTGGGGAAGTACCATTATCCGCATTTTACAGATTGGGACCACTGAGCGTAAGGCTCAGATCCTCAGAGTTATTTAGGTTCCTACCTTCCCCTGAAATCAAAGGCAGTTAGGAGCCTAAATACGTCTGGGCATAAAACCCAACACTTTAAAGCTACTTACACACTGAAAGATGCTGAGGAATATCCTACTAAGCACCTATCTGCAGGTGCCTAAATATCTTTGTAAACCTGGCCCAAAGCACTTTGCCTACAGTGTAAGACCCAACAGGTCTAGAACCCAGGCCTACAGATTTGCCAGCAGATCCTTACTGCCACCTAGCAGCAGCTATAATTAGCTTGTGCTCCATAGCCCCATGGCCCACTGTGGATATAGACCAGGGATCAGCAACCTTTGGCACGTGGCCCATCAGGGTAAGCCTCCTGGCAGGCCGGGCCGGTTTGTTTACCGGCAGCGTCCGGAGGTTTGGCTGATCACAGCTCCCATTGGCCACAGTTCACCATTCCAGGCAAATGGGGGCTGCGGGAAGCAGCGGCCAGCACATCTCTTGGCCTGCACCGCTTCCTGCAGCCCCCATTGGCCTGGAGCAGTGAACCGCGGCCAGTGGGAGCTGCGATCGGCCGAACCTGCGGATGCTGCAGGTAAACAAATGATTCACATAAGGCAGGAATCTTTTGTTTCCCAAACTTTACCTCCCCCTCCAGTTAGTGGAAGATTACTAGAAGTCCAAGATAGTGTTTAGTGTCAGGTGAAAGGACTACCTGACCCACTAATGTCACAGCTACATCCCAGGATGACTGTCAGGAAGAAGAGAGATCAGTATTTTCACACACTTGTTGTTTCTTCCTAATGGCCCATCAAGGCTGATGGCCTGTTGTCTGGTGGAGGTCTCCCAAAATACACACCCAGTTGTAGTTGTTACATAGTCCATATTCCTAACTTAGACACAGAAATGATACATGCATGCAAACTGGATAATCACATTCAGTAAAGCATAACCTTTCCAATGATATCTTACATAAGTCATCTTGCATAAAGTATATCTTAGTTATGCCATATTCATAACTATATTTCTATGAGGAAGATGGGGTGTAATGTCACACCATGAACCCATGCAGCCAGAGCGCACCCATTGCCACCTGACCCCTGAGAAAAAAGAGCACCATTGCTGCCATGGGCTGTGTTTCTATTTTGGAGAATCCAGCTATACTCCAAATTCTAGCCCAACACAGTTTGGGAAACTGCCCACTGGTAGAGCAGGTTGGCCTTGGTGAACCCCAAGATAATGCCCCTCTACTCCTCACCAAGGCATGCCCCAGGCCTGGCGATAACTCCCTCCACATTCCAGGTTTGCCTCCATGTTCCAGGGGAGCCTTACAAAATTCCACCATAATGGGCACTGGTGGATTCCAGGGCAGCAGACAGCTTCATTGATGCTGATACTGGTCAAGCCCTGGGTATTCCAGTTGAACCAAATGCTAGTTGACCTAGTGGAAATTATAGATTGCTCAGTCCTATCATGGAGTTCAGTGACACATGAGACAGTGCCTCTGGTAGTTGCCATTCAGGACCATAGGGAGGTCCTTCACTTCTGAATGATCCTTTCACCATGCTTCCCAATAATCCTTGGAATTTCATGCCTGGTGGCTCATAATCCACACATCATTTGCTTGAGCACCAGATTAGCTTCTGCTCCAAGTTATGCCAGCAAGTTTGCCTATATGTGCCAGCTGATAAACTTCAAAACCAAGAAATACTCCCTGGTCATGGGTCAGGTGGGACCAGCATCAGAGTTGACTACAACACTGACTCCCAAGTACAGAGACTTTGAGAAGAATGCCAACATCCTACCACCATACTGGGATTGTTTTGCCCCAAGATGCCATTTGGCTGTATCTACACTCAGAACACAAGTTGGCTGTTCTGCATTCCTATCTCCAGGAGAATCTAGCCAACAGTTTCATACAGCCATCTACTCTGCCACTGGGGCCCCTGTTCTGTTTTGTTAAAAAGAAAGATGTAACCCTGAGTTTATGCATGTATTAACGGGCCCTTAGTCAGGTACCCATGAGGAATCAATACCCCTTTCCACTCATCCCAGAGCTACTGGACCGTGTATGACAACATGGTTCGGCTCCAAATCAGGGATGAGTGGAACACAGCTTTTCAAACCCAATACATCCAATAGGAATATCTGGTAATGTCATTTGGTCTCACAAATGCCCCGACAACTTTCCAGCACTTCACAAATGAGATCTTCCATGACATACTAGATCAGTATATCATGGTCTACCTAGATGATATCCTCATCTTTTCTGAGGATAATGAACAAACACACCCAGCACATCTGGTCAGTCCTAAAATGACTCCACCAACATGGCCTGTATGCAAACATGAAAAAAGTGCTTCATGGAGTTCCTGGGCTACATTCTGTCTCCCCAATGGCCTCCAAATGGACTTCCAACAGGTGGAAATGGTTCAGACCTGGGCACCCCACCAAAACATCAAGGAGCTGCAACAGTCCCTGTGATTTGCTAACTTTTATAGGTGCTTCATCTCCAGGTTTTCAAGCCAAATCACTGCACTGGCAGCACTTCTTCAAAAAACACCACTTTCACCCCGTTTCCAGAGGCCCAACAAGCATTCGAGCAGCTCAAGAAGACCTTTACCAGTCCCTCGATCGTGGTTCATCCTAATCCTGCACAACCCTTTATTGTCAAGACTGATGCCTCCAAGGTGGCAACTCGAGACATACTTCTCAACGGCATGGTCCCGAACAGCACCTCCACCGTTGAACCTACTATTCATGGAAGCTCATTCCAACAAAATAGAATTATGAAATTCTAGATAAGGAGCTTCCAACCATCAAAGAAGCCTTTGAAGAGTGGCACCATTATCTGGAGGGTGTTCAATACCCAGTACAGGTATACACAGATCATAAAAAATTGGAGTATCTTGGTTGAGCCAAAGCACTGAACCAGAGGCAGCTTCACTGGGCCCTATTCTTCCGATGCTTCAATGTCACCATCACGTACCACCCAGAACAAGACAGCTGATGCCTTGTCCGGAAAAGGGGAATATGTCACCAGCCATAAACCTCACCACATGAAGTTGCCATGCATTCTTACGCCCCAGAACTCTCTGATGCCACAGTTCCCAGAGACTGATGCCACTGATCCATTCAGACAGAGAAAAGGAACCCCCTCCCAAGGAACTTGAGACAGCAAGCAAGGGACAACACCAGATCCAGGATGGCTTGCTCTATGTTAAGGTCCACTTGTATATTCCAACAGGACCTCCTCCACCCCACTTAGAAGTACTGCATCTCTCTCATGACTCACCATTAACTGGCTATCTGGGGTGCTTCAAAACACACCATTTGGCTTCACACTCCTTTTGGGATGTCCCCAAATGCACATGACAATCCACTCATATGTTGATTCCTGTGATACATTCACCCTCACCAAGGCACTGTGCTAGAAACCCCTCATGCCTTCTGAGACCCCATCTAGACCATAGATGGCCATTGCCCTGGACTTCATAGCTGAGCTCCCCATGTTTAACTGGCACCCTGTAGTTTTCACTGTGATCAACCAGTTGACAGAAATGGCCCACTTTGTCCCCATTGTGCACCTGCTATCTGAAGAAAGAATAGCCCAGCTCTTGGTGACTCATGTGATCCATCTCCACAGACTCCCAAAGCAAGTCACAACTGAATGGGGTCTGCAATTTCTGTCATGGTTTTGGCAAGAACCTTACAATGGTTTTGGGTCTGCACTTACACTTACACTGCCTATCACTCACAAACTGACGGTCAGTCCGAACTATCAAATCAAGAGTTAGAACAATACTTGCAGTGCTTCACGAATTTCCACCAGGACAACTGGTTGAGCCTCCTCTCCCAGAGAGAGTATGCTCACAACAACGCTGAACATAAATCTACTGGGCAGAGTCTGTTCTATGCAAACTGTGGCTTCCACCCCCATATGCTCCTGGCCATACCTATCACCTCCACCAATCCTGCAGCCACTGACTGGGTGTGTCAGATGCATGAGGTCCAAGAAGATTTCAAGACCCATCTGGACAAGATTAAAGTGGTACACTGACCGCTGGCACCAGGAAGGCCTGGCATTCACTGCTTGGCAAAAAATATAGCTCTCAGATCAAAACCTCCACACCATCCTGCTGTGTCATAAACTGGACCACCAATACCTAATGACATATTCCATCAGTGACCATGAAGCTTCAGTTATCTCAATCTCTTAAAATACACCCAATGTTTCATGTAGCCTGGCTAAAATCCTACATTGACAATCCCTTTGCCCACCAGGCTCAAGCACTGCTCTCTCTGGTGAGGATCCAAGGATATAATGAGTACAAGATCCACAAAATACTGCACTAAAAATTAGATGTGGCTCCTTCTGGTACCTCATAGACTGGCAGGGCTACAGCCCAGAAGAACAATCCTGAGAGCCCACATCAAAGTCCATGCCCCTGACCTTGTGGGAGCCTTCCATGCAGCCCATCCAAACAAATACAGACCTGTGGGGGCATTCCTAGGGGGTAATGTAAGACCCCAGGGGTCTAGAACCGAGGCCTGTGGAGCTGCCAGCAGATCCATGCTTCCACCCAGCAGCAGGTGTAGCCAGCTTGTACTCCATGGCCCCACAACCTGTTGTGGACACAGACCATGGGAAGTCCTGCCTCAAGGAATCTGACAGGCAGCAGCCTAATAGCTCCTGATTGGCTCTCCATTTTATATAAACCCAGGGAGTCTTCCAGGAAGTGTCCACAAACAGTGTGTTTCTTCTGCAGCTGCTCCCTGCTCCTGAACTATTGACTTTGACTTGGCTTAACTTTGGCTTCACCTCGTAACCTGGACCCTGAAACCTGACTCGGATTCTCACCGTTGGTATTGACTGTGGCCTGGAATCTGACTATGAACTCCTCCACTACTCCCAGCCTCAGATTTGCTCCTTCTCTGACCCTTGGTCCTGAGTGGATCCTGAGAACCAGGAAGTCTGTAGCAGAGCATGGAATGAAATAGGTCTGCCCAGATCCTAGCTAATGGCCTAACCACTGGATTGTCCTTCCTCTACTTCTGTCCTTCAAATTGTACTGAAGACAATAGTATTTATCCCTGAATAATTACAGGATCAGCCCCAATAATAAAAATAACTTGTATTTCTATACTATTTTCATACTGAATGATCCTAAATTGATGTATGTACCATGGGCCTGATTTTTCTTTAAAGGGCACTATAACCAACATTAATTTTTGCAAACAATTTTTCATGCCTCCTACACTAGTCCATGGAGTTGGCTGGGCAGTAAAAAGAGAGTGTGTTGCAGCATCCATTAGGATGATGTAATGTGGACACTCTTCTTATGGACTGGGATTTTCAGAGGGACTTAGGTACCCAACTCCCATGGAAGTCAAGGGAAACTGGGTACCTAAACCCTTTAGGCCTCTTAGAAAATTGTAGCTGTTATTTTATTTGTGTCATAGTAATACCTAGAGGCTCTACTCAGGACCTGTGGCCATGCTAGGCGCTGGACAGAGGCATAATTCCTCCCAGAATTCAGCTTGGGGTAGTGTGGTCTGTACAAACCCCAACACAGATCAGTGGCTAAGTGCTACAATGGGGCCTCAAATAGATTTTGTTGATACAATAGTCAACTATTTGCACTTTAAAAGAAAGCCTGTGTCATATGACATTAGGCAATAATTCAATCTAAATTTGAAATAGTGCTAATATTTCCTGGTAAGGACTAAATGCAAAAGTACAGGCTATGGATGAAACAAAATATCAGTGGTCTTTGCATGCCTCGCTCTGTTGATGTCATATCGCTATAGCAATCTTTAGCACTTATTTCTTTAAACCTCCTGTTCTCAGAATTATTGAAGATCATTATTCATGTACAAGCTGAGCCCTGGTCTACGCTAGGAGTTGAGGTCAAATTTAGCAGCGTTAAATCGATTTAACCCTGCACCCGTCCACACGACAAAGCCCTTTTTTTCAACTTAAAGGGCTCTTAAAATCAATTTCTTTACTCCACCCCCGACAAGGGGATTAGCGCTGAAATTGGCCTTGCCTGGTCAAATTTGGGGTAGCGTGGATGCAATTCGACCGTATTGGCCTACGGGAGCTATCCCAAAGTGCTCTGTTGTGACTGCTCTGAACAGCGCTCTCAACTCAGATGTACTGGCCAGGTAGACAGGAAAAGGCCAGTGAACTTTTGAATCTCATTTCCTGTTTGGCAAGAGTGGCAAGCTGCAGGTGAGTGCAGAGTTCATGAACAGAGGTGACCATGATGGAGTCCCAGAATCGCAAAAGAGCTCCAGCATGGACCGAACGGAAGGTACGGGATCTGATCGCTGTATGGGGAGAGAAATCCGTGCTATCAGAACTCCGTTCCAGTTTTCGAAATGCCAAAACATTTCTCAAAATCTTCCAGAGCATGAAGGACAGAGGCCATAACAGGGACCTGAAGCAGTGCCACATGAAACTTAAGGAGCTGAGGCAAGCCTACCAGAAAACCAGAGAGGCAAATGGCTGCTCCGCATTAGAGCCCCAAACATGCCGCTTCTATGGTGAGCTGCATGCCATTTTAGGGGGTTCAGCCACCACTACCCCAACCATGTGCTTTGACTCTGTCAATGGCAGGGAAGGCAACATGGAACCAGGTTTTGGGGATGAGGAAGATGATGATGATGATGAGGCTGTAGATAGTTCAGAGCAAGCAAGTGGATAAACTGGTTTTCCCGACAGCCAGGAACTGTTTCTCACCCTGGACCTGGAGCCAGTACCCCCCAAACCCACCCAAGGCTGCCTCCCGGACCCGCCAGGTGGAGAAGGGACCTCTGGTGACTGTACCTTTTTAAATAGTATACATGGTTTAAAAGCAAGTGTGTTTCATGATTAATTTGCCCTGGCATTCACAGCCAGTACAGCAACTGGAAAAGTCTGTTAACTTGTCTGGGGATGGAGTGGAAATCCTCCAGGAACATCTCCGTAAAGCTCTCCTGGATGTACTCCTAAAGCTTTTGCAAAAGATTTCTGGGGAGGGCAGCCTTATTCCATCCACCATAGTAGGACACTTTACCACGCCAGGCCAGTAGCACGTAGTCAGGAATCATTGCAGAACAAAGCATTGCAGCGTATGTTTGGTGGTGTTCAAACAACATCCATTCTTTATCTCTCTGTGTTATCCTCTGGAGAGTGATATCATTCATGGTCACCTGGCTGAAATAGGGTGCTTTTCTTAAGGGGACATTCAGAGGTGCCCATTCTTTCTGGGCTGTTTGCCTGTGACTGAACAGAAATGTTCCCCGCTGTTAGCCACATGGTGTGGGGAGGCAAAATGCGACCTTGTAATGAAAGCACATGTGCTACATATGTAATGTTAACATCAAGGTTTACCATAAAAGAGTGTACCCATTATTCTATAAAATGTGTCTTTTTAAATACCACTGTCCCTTTTTTTTCTCCACCAGCTGCATGTGTTTCAAGGATCACAGGATCTTCTCCTTCCCAGAGGCTAGCGAAGATTAGAAGGCGAAGAAAACGCACTCGTGATTAAATGTTCTCTGACCTCATGCTGTCCTCCCACACTGACAGAGCATAGACGAATGCATGGAGGCAGAAAATGTCAGAGTGCAGGAAAGCAAAAAATGAACGCGAGGAGAAGTGGCGGGTTGAAGAGAGTAAGTGGTGGGCTGAAGATAATAGGTGGTGGCAGCATGATGAGAGGAGGCAGGATTCAGTGCTGAGGCTGCTGGAAGATCAAACTAATATGCTCCAGCATATGGTTGAGCTGCAGGAAAGGCAGCTGGATCACAGACCGCCACTACAGCCCCTGTGTAACCAACTGCCCTCCTCCCCAAGTTCCATAGCCTCCTCACCCAGACACCCAAGAACGCAGTGTGGGGGCCTCCAGCCACCCAGCCACTCCACCCCAGAGGATTGTCCAAGCAACAGAAGGTTGGCATTCAATAAGTTTTAAAGTTTTAAAGTGCTGTGTGGCCTTGTCCTTCCCTCCTCCACCACCCTGCCCAGTGCTTCCCTGCTCCACCACCCCTCCCAGGCTACCTTGGCTGTTATCCCCCTATTTGTGTGATGAATTAATAAAGAACGCATGAATGTGAAGCAACAATGACTTTATTGCCTCTGCAAGCGGTTATCGAAGGGGGGAGGGTAAGGTAGCTTACAGGGAAGTAGAGTGAACCTAGGTGTGTGGGGGGGGTTCATCAAGGAGAAACAAACAGAACTTTCACACCGTAGCCTGGCCAGTCATGAAACTGGTTTTCAAAGCTTCTCTGATGCACACCACGCCCTCCTGTGCTCTTCTAACTGCCTTGGTGTCTGGCTGCGCGTAACCAGCGGCCAGGCGATTTGCCAAAACCTCCCACCCCGCCATAAACCTCTCCCCCTTACTGTCACAGATATTATGGAGCGCACAGCAAGCAGTAATAACAGTGGGAATATTGGTTTTGCTGAGGTCTAAGCAAGTCAGTAAACTGCGCCAGCGTGCTTTTAAACTCCAAATGCACATTCTACCACCATTCTGCACTTGCTCAGCCTCTAGTTGAACAGTTCCTGACTACTCTCCAGGCTGCGTGTGTATGGCTTCATGAGCCATGGCATTAAGGGGTAGTCTGGGTCCGCAAGGATAACGATAGTCATTTCAACATCCCCAATGGTTATTTTCTGGTCTGGGAAGAAAGTCCCTTCTTGCAGCTTTTGAAACAGACCAGAGTTCCTGAAGATGTGAGTGTCATGTACCTTTCCCGGCCATCCCACGTTGATGTTGGTGAAACGTCCCTTGTGATCCACCAGAGCTTGCAGCACTATTGAAAAATACCCCTTGTGGTTTATGTACTCGCTAGCTTGGTGCTCTGGTGCCAAGATAGGGATATTGGTTCCGACTATGGCCCCACCACAGTTAGTGAATCCCATTGCAGCAAAGCCATCCACTATGACCTGCACATTTCCCAGGGTCACTACTCTTGATTTCAGCAGATCTTTGATTGCATTGGCTACTTGCATCACATCAGCCCCCACAGTAGATTTGCCCACTCCAAATTGATTCCCGACTGACAGGTAGCTGTCTGGCGTTGCAAGCTTCCACAGGGCTATTGCCACTTGCTTTTCAACTGTGAGGGCTGCTCTCATCTTGGCATTCTGGTGCTTCAGGGCAGGGAAAAGCAAAGCACAAAGTTCCATGAAAATGCCCTTATGCATGTGAAAGTTTCACAGCCACTGGGAATCATCCCAGACCTGCAACACTATGCGGTCCCACCAGTCTGTGCTTGTTTCCTGGGACCAGAATCGGTGTTTCACGGCATGAACCTGCCCCATTAGCACCATGATGCCCACATTGCCAGGGCCCATGCTTCCAGAGAAGTCTGTGTCCATGTCCTCATCACTCTCGTCACCGCGCTGACGTCGCCTACTCGCCCGCTTTCTCTTTGGCAGGTTCTGGTGCTGCATATACTGCTGGATAATGTGCATAGTGTTTAATGTGCTCCTAATTGCCAAAATGATCTGAGGGGGGTCCATGCTTGCTGTGGTATGGCGTCTGCACAGAAAAAAGGCACGGAACGATTGTCTGCCATTGCTCTGATGGAGGGAGGGGTGACTGACAACATGGCTTACAGGGTTGGCTTACAGGGAATTAAAATCAACAAAGGGGGTCGCTTTACATCAGGGAGAAATGAAAATAACTGTCACACAGAATGGCACCCTCAAGAATTGAACTCAAAACCCTGGATTTAGCAGGCCAATACTCAACCCACTGAGCTATCCCTCCCCCCTATGTTCCAAGCATGACTGAATCTCCATTAAAGTTTTCAAGGTGCCCCTGACAGACCTCACCAAAATGATTGTCGGCCATTGATTTCACGGAGGGAGGGAGCAGGGAGCAAATGAATAGAAAACAAATCTGGTCTATTTCTTGTTTTGATCCACTCCATCTATCTTTGACATCTTTGGCTGGCAGCAGATGGTGCATTAGGACTGCTAGCCATCCTCATCTCCTGGCTGCTAGCCAGAAGATGGTGCAATACGACTGCCGGCAGGACTAAAAAGAATGACCTGGTCGAGTCACTCCTATTTCAGTCCCTGCACCCATGTCTGCCCAGGCGCTCCTGACCAACCTTACCAAGGCGGCCAAGAGCACCTTGGACATGATGATGATGGTTATCAGGCCTATTGCACCGCCTGCTGCCACAAGGCAATGAGCTGCTGCTGTGTAGCAATGCAGTACGGCGTCTGCCAGCACCCAGGAGACGTACCATGACAGTGAGCTGAGCAGGCTCCATGCTTGCTGTGGTGTGGCATCTGCACAGGTAACCCAGGAAAAAAGGCGCAAAACTATTGTCTGCTGTTGCTTTCACGGAGGGAGGGAGGGAGGGCCTGACGACATGTACCCAGAACCATCCGGGACAATGTTTTTGCCCCATTAGGCATTGGGATCTCAACCCAGAATTCCAATGGGCAGCGGAGACTGCGGGGGACTAGCTACCCACAGTGCAACGCTCCGGAAGTCGACGCTAGCCTCAGTACTGTGGAAGCACTCTGCCGAGTTAATGCACTTAATGCACTTAGAGCATTTAGTGTGGGGGCATTCACAATTGACTATATAAAAACGATTTCTACAAAAACGACTTCTATAAATTCGACCTAATTTCGCAGTGTAGACATACTCTGGCTTCTTAACAATCAATTAAGGCTCAATTAAGGTATCATTTTTTTCTTTCTACTGAAGTATCTTAATAGTATGTTTGGGGTCATTATATTGTATTCTCATATCTTCTCTACTATTTCTCATTATTTGTGGGTAACTCAGCTTTTTCATAACACTGCTATTATGTGTTAAATAGCACTTATAGTAAAGTGGGCTTTGCTAGTTTTAAACCTCACCAATTGAGGAGGCTCTTCTCATGTTGTTTCATGATTTCCCATTGACACAAAGCAAGATGCAGGTACCTCATGATAAAAGACTGTATCCTTATGCAGGGTAGCTGGAAATCATATTCTCATTTCTAAGTGCATGAAAAATCAAATGTAGAGTTAATTACTATGTCTGCAATCTCAGATTGTGTAAATTGACAGTACAGTTTCTAGGCACAGCACTGTAGGGTACATATTGTACATCTCACAATTGGTGGTTGTTAATGTTTGTCTAGACATCTAATACATATGTTTGTTTTTTTCATAGGATCTTTCAAACAGAAATATAAGAAAGCATTTCTTAAAGACACTATGTCAGGGTTCCTTCCCCACTCTGAACTCTAGGGTACAGATGTAAGGACCCGCATAAAAGACCACCTAAGCTTAGTCTTACCAGCTTAGGTTAAAATCTTCCCCAAGGTACAAACTTTGCCTTGGCCTTGAACAGTATGCTGCCACCACCAAGAGTTTTAAACAAAGAACAGGGAAAGAGCCCACTTGGAGACGTCTTCCCCCAAAATATCCCCCAGCCCTACACCCCCTTTCCTGGGGAAGGCTTAATAATAATCTTCAGCAATTTGTACAGGTGAACACAGACCCAAACCCTTGGATCTTAAGAACAATGAAAAATCAATCAGGTCCTTAAAAAAAAAGAATTTTAATTAAAGAAAAGGTAAAAGAATCACCTCTGTAAAATCAGGATGGAAAATACTTTACAGGGTATTCAGATTCAAAACACAGAGGATCCGCCTCTGGACAAAACCTTATAGTTACAGAAAACAGGAATAAACCTGCCTCTTAACACAGAGAACATTCACATAAAACAAAAGATAAACTAATCTGCCTTGCCTGGCTTACCTATACTGGTTGCAATATTGGAGACTTCGATTAGGATGGGTTGGAGAAGATGGATTTCTGTCTGGCCTCTCTCAGTCCCAAGAGAGAACAACCACATAAACAAAGAGCACAAACAAAAGCCTTTCCCCCCACCACAGATTTGAAAATATCTTGTTCCCTTATTGGTCCTTTTGCCAGCCAGGTTAGCTGAGCTTCTTAACCCTTTATAGGTAACAGGATGTTGCCTCTGGCCAGGAGGGATTTTATAGCACTGTATACAGAAAGGTGGTTACCCTCCCCTTTATATTTATGACACACTATAACAAAAAATTAAGAGAATATTCTATTTAGAAATAATTCTGCATAGCATATTCTGTTTTATGTTTTCTTCCATTATTTCAGCATGAAATGACTGCCTGACTCATGAAGAGCAAAGACTGCTGACGGTTGCTTTGCATTTGTCATAATGCTCTGTTTGTTACATATTTGGCCAAGATTTTTCCAAAAGAGGATCTTACAAGTAGGCTTTTCAATTAATAATCAGGCTGAGAATTTCCAAAGGTGCCTAAAGGAGTTAGGGACTTAGTGGCCTGGTTTTTAAAAGTTATGAGTATCCAACAGCTCCCATTGATTGCATTCAGACCTGTTGGGTACTCAGTACTTTGGAAAATCAGGCCACTTATTTAGGAACCTAAATATAACAGAATCCTAAATTTAGGATCCCATTTTTGAAAATCTTGGTCACTATATTTTCTGCGGACATAGTTAAAATGTCAGAATCTAAGGCTCTTGAGTTCCAAAGAAGAGTAGCAACTAGTAGCACACAAACTGTCCAGTTTTCATGCCAATGTTTCTAGGAATGAAAGAACAAAAACAAAATTGAAATCTCTGGATATATGGGTTTGGGAATCATCTGGCCTTCTGCTAACAATAGAGAATGCCTCATGCTTTTTTTATAAGAGCCTAATGGCCATTTTAAGCAACAAAAGGGACTTATACAAACAGTTTTTTTTTCTCAGGCACTACAAGGACTTTATCAACGCAAAATAGGTAATTTAGGCACCTACAGGATTAGGTGGTAGTTGAGCAGGGGGGTTGAAGATCTAAATTTTGGATTTAGGCTCCTAAAATGGCAGGCACCAAAATTCCTTTGTGGACCTAAACCTTTACATCTAACTCAAGATCAACTATTTCTGTTTCTTTATGCACTCTTCCCTCTCTCACACATTAGTTCCAACAAATTTTTCTTGGTAACAGAGAAGACAAGGGACTTTCTGTGTTATGGACCAGGAACTTTTCATACACTGGACAGAGTTGTATGGTAAAAGCCCTTGGTTAAATTTCTGAATCAATACCACAAAAATCAAGTGGACAAGATATGGGACATTTTGAGGCCTGAGTCTCTAAAATCCATTTTATTTTGGAGTATGCTGAGTAACTTCAAGACTTTCAAAAGTAGACTAATTTCTTGCGGTGGTTCCATGGTTTTTAGCAATAATTATTTTATAGTAACTTACCCATTATATAGTCTACAACTTTCATACTTTCAGTATTTTAAAATCTTTGCTGGCAACCAGGTGGCTGGAACAGTTAAAAATGGCTGTGCTTTTGGGGAAACATTTGAATTTCTGACACGATCACAGAAGTTAAACAAATTTAATGTAATTTCTTATCTTGAAATTTGATGAATCTTTTCAGTGATTTTTATCCTTTTCATGCAGTCTTTTTTTTTTTTTTTTCTTTTTTTTTTCTTTTTAACTGAGCCCTTTCCTGTACAAAGCTTGGAGAAAATGAGGGTAATTTTTTTTACTGGCCAGCTAACGTCTTCACCCCTCACCTAATTTTAAGCCTTCAACTAAAAGTGCAAATTCTGCAGATTATTCATTTTTTGTGGTAGGGGGCACATATATTCATATGCAATCACAAATAAGTTTTGCCACCTATAATACTTTACATTTTTAATCTTAGGCCAGAATGCATAGAATTAAAAATAGCAATTAAGTTAGTAATATAGACTAATAAACCAACTGATTTGTTTTACAGCCATTAAGCTCTAATAAATAGAGAATAACCCAGAGACATTTACTTAAATTATGTCAGTTTGGTTCTACATTTAGTTCTGAGCTAGAATCATATACTCCGGGGCCAAATCCTGAGCTGAGTACAGGGGGATCCATTGAAGTCCAGGAGAAAAGGATCCTTTACTGACTAAATGATGTTCCACAGCTATTACTTCAGCCTTGGGGCAGCAGTAGCTTCTGTGGATGTTAAACTTGCCCTCTACAGGGGAAATGGCTTGGACTACATGGAAGCACAACCACCAGTTCCCTTTCCGATGACAGCATAGAAGGAGGATGCTAGGAGAACTTTAGTCTATATAGCCTTGTCTACATTAGGGTAGTCGACCTATAGGGTACTGGGAGTACACAGCCTCTACTGTGGTGCCCGGAATCCCTTCTTCAACCACAGTACTTCTGCTGCAGACTCGGCCTTCTGTGACTGTGGCACAGGATTTGGCCCATAGTGTTTCCTGAATTGGAAATATCAAGCCATAAAGCATTAAAAAGTTTAAGCGCCTGAAATAACCATCCTGCCTTTTTTTCTTAATGGCTGGGGAAAAAAAGACATCTCTACCTTATCCACAAATGCATTAGGGTATATTGCAAAAATTATGTCATATAATATCAGGGTTAGAAGGGACCTCAGGAGGTCATCTAGTCCAACCCCCTGCTCAAAGCAGGACCAATCCCCCATTTTTGCCCCAGATCCCTAAATGGCCCCCTCAAGGATTGAACTCACAACCCTGGGTTTAGCAGGCCAATGCTGAAACCACTGAGCTAGCCCTCCCCCCTACGGCCCCCTTGATCTGCAGTTAAACACTCTATCACTGAGCTCAGTGACCTGTTTCTGCCTGGTTTCAAACCTTTCACATGTTAGGTGAATGTGATAACCACTACAGTACAGAAACCCAACTTAAGTCTATGATATACACATAGGAAGCTAAATTTTGTTCCCTACAGACTGATTTCAGGCTGTAAAATTTGCTCCATTATATCTGAAACATTGCATGCATTATTAAATGTGTTTGGCAATATAGTGTACCTTTCTGAAATATCACTAGCTTAACTCATTATGATTGTTGGCTACCTTGTCACATCGCATTATCCCAAAATTAATATACCAACAATTCACAAAGATGTGAGAACCTAAGGGGAGAAGCAGTGTTAAGTAGAAACAATTCCAGCTGACTGACTCTCTATATAAATATTGTTGTAATGTTATTCACCTGAGTATCTAAAGGTAACATGAAAACATGCTGGATTTAAATGGACACAGTAGTGCCACTTGCAAGTTTGATGCCTTAAGTTATCTCTAACTAGACAACAGGCTTCATCTGTTAACAATTTACCATTTGGAGGAGGAGAAGGCAGAAAGTCATTCAACTCTTTCTATATTGTAAAACACTGTTTTTGCTTATGTTTGGCAATTAGTGGCATGGGGAAAATCCTGCTATAATGAGTGTTCTACAATGTATATATGTAAATAGGTAATTAATAGATCGTGCTCAAGAACGTGGACTGGTTAATGGGTTTTGTAGGACCAATACAACTTTTATTATTGTTCTGCACTACAAATGGCTTCCTCTGTGCAGATGTTTACAAGGTACTCTTACCACATGTCCTTGTTACTCATTAACTCTCAAGATAGGGGAAAGTAGAGGTAGGCAATCTGGCAGTAAGTCTTGGACCCATTCTAATTCTATTCTATACAGCTTTTTATACTATGCTTATCACCATAGTATCTAATTGCCTTCCAGTAATGCATTAAACAGCACAACTAAACATCTGTCACATGTTGTTTGTTCTCTCATCCTCTCTACAGAGGGAGAAGCATGTGCAGTGGACTGTCTTGTTTTGTTAGGGTGTCTTTTTTTTTTTAAATCTAAATATACCTGTTGCTATGTGTCTATGTTAGAAAAGGGAAGATCAGAGAAATGCACTTTGTACTTGAAGTGGAAAGTTGTGAGGTTTGCAGTGGTCCTTGGTTCCTGGTGGAATTCATTCTATAGTCTCAGAATAGCCCCCAGAGAAAGTTCTGTCTCACTCACAGATGAACTTGACTCTTATTTTTGAGTTCCATTTTTCCAGAGGCGTGTAGCTGTCAACCACAGTCTTCATTCCAGAACTTCAGACTATTTTTTAGATATCCTGGGTCCAGATCATAGTGCACTTTCAAACTAAGGGTTGATACTTTGAGCCTGAGTAAAAATTCTATGAGAGACTGGTGTAGAGAATGGAGGACAAGTTTGATATGTTTATGGTAGCTTCTGTTTGAGGAGTTGCACTTCTGTGTTCTGATCTATTTGGAGTTTCCTAAGTGCTGAAGGCTTCAAGAGCAGAGATATTCCATTGCTGTAATCCAGCCAATAGATGACAAAGCCATGAGTAACTGAGGCCAGAATGAGACAGAATTTCCTAGCCAAGAGGAAATAACACAAAAGTGTAACTTGTGGATGCTGCTGTGTGAGAGCTCAGCATCAGTGAAGAATCCAACAGTATTCCTAGACAATGGATTGAATTGAGCAATTATGGGTGTGGCCCTTTACCCAACTGTGACTTCCAGGGCTTCAAGATCTTCAAAGTACTTTCCTCTGTTCTTCAGCATCACTTCTGTCTTGCTTGGATTCAGCTTAAGAAAGCTGTTCATGCATGAGCTGATCTCATTCAAGCACTGGGCCATCTTGGTGATAATGGTGTGGTCTTATGTGGTGAAGGATAGGTCAGGATATCTCAGGGAAACTGGGGGATGAGGATGGGAACATACTCTGGAGCATAATGTTTCTGTTGCTCTGTAATGAAGCACCATATGCCAAATCTAGCTAATGCTACATAGATACAGTCAGTCAAGAAACTATTCTTCCCATACCAGGACCCACACAGGGTCATTGAGCATTGGCAGTTGTGTCTGCCGGACTTCTTATGTCTCTTTAACATACTGGGAGATTATCCTTCCCTGATGGATATTTGATGAAAATGAAAGAAATGCTTAAGGGATGAATGGCAGTGAGTTCTTGAGGTTCGAAGGACTATATGTTCAGCTATGGTGGACTGCTTGGAATAAGTGTATATTAAAAATCAATCAATGGAGTCTTAAAGGGAGGTACTATGCTTTGTGAAGCCACCGATCAGCTCTGAAATGTAGAAAGTACACGAGCACAGTGGTTCTCAACCAGGGGTATGTGTATGTCTGGGGGAACGCAGGGGTCTTTCAGGTGATACATCAACTTATCTAGCTATTTTCTAGTTTTACGACAGGCTACATAAAAAGCACTAGTGAAGTCGGTAAAAACTAAAATTTCTAAGACAATGACTTGTTTATACTGCTCTGTTTACTGTATACTGAAATGTAAATACATGATGTATATTCCAATTGATTTATTTTATAATGATATGGTAAACATGAGAAAGTAAGCAATTTTTCAGTAATAGTGTGCTGTGACACTGTTGTATTTTCATATTTTATACGTTTTTAAGTGCGGTGAAACTTGGGGGTACACAAGACAAATCAGACTCTTGAAAGGGATACAGTAGTCTGGAAAGGTTGAGACCCACTGCACTAGCAGATGAGTCATTGTAAGTTTCCAGACCTGCCTGCCTTACAAAAACTTCTGCTTTAGGGAAGCCCGGAGGTCCCTTACCTTTCAGAGTGGATGCTACTTGGCTTAACTATGGAAATAAAATGAATGAACTGAAGTGGAAATTATGTCAAAGCAACTTTGCTTCAAACATATAATTTTTTTACACTGTTCCTTATAACTGAGGGATAGGTTGTCCACACGACTTAACAACAACAAACACATAACCTTTAGTTACTCTAAGTCTTCTAAAAGTAAATATAAATAGGTTTTAGCTATGTACACATACAGAAATGTATACAGTATGTGGATTTTACTTTATAATCCACATATTTCATTACATGAAGATAGCCTTAATTGTTTTAATCTTAGATTGCATGGCATTTTAAGGACAGTGAGACACTTGTAAAACAGTTGTAAAAAAAACTGTTAGCTTTTTTTAAAACACCATGAAGACACAATGTAGGACAAGCCTTTTCTCATTCATGAGTCAATTCTGATTATCTAAGGCTCGGTTATCTGAAATTTGGATTGTCTGAAGTTCAGAAATATTATTGATTTTATGTGTATAAAATAAATCTTCCAGTATTGAGTCAAGGCACGAGGCAGAATCAGGGTACCATTGTGCAAGACACTGTACAAACCATCCATGCCGAATAGCACCTACAGTTCAAATAAACCAGACTGACATTTTGTTTTATGTTGCCTAAAGTACATTCTTAGTTATTTCCCCAACCCACCCATCAAGGCGTGGCTGCTAAAGTACATCACAGTGACCCTATTTATCTTCCTTCAACCCTCGCTAACTGGTAGAGTTATTTTGCTCAGACACTTTATTACCATCTCTTTTCATTATACTCTTCATTGTCTTGCTCTTATCTGCATTTCCCACTCTAGGCATTATCTGTAATCAAACTCCTAAAAAAATGAGAATTTATCTTTTCTGAAATTCCGGTGTACTGATGTTTGTACATGTTCCTTGAGGCATATGGATAATAGGGGACAGGTTTTGTAAATTGACATAGAACCATTGAGATCAACAGAGCTAGCCCGATTTAGACTAGTTGAGGATGTTCCTTTAAGGGTTTAGAACAAGGTCTTTTCCATACAGAGAGAATTTTTTTTTTCAATAATTGACTTATCATTTTTACTAGAATCAGTGCTGACACTTTGGTCTGGATGTGGGTTAGGTGACCAGTCAGCACCAGGGAAGGGTAAAAATGTGGGGGAGGGAGAAGGTAACTTTGGTTCAAGAACATTTAGAAGTTGGAATGTTTTAACCCCCCTCTACTACACACACACATCCTGAAAGCCTTCTCCATTCACAGCAACCAATCTTTCTCTTCCATAGCTCTGTTTCTTGATGCTAGCCGCCAATAGCCTCTCGCTCTGAAGGCTTGCAACATTCCCCTCTCTCTTGTACGACTTATTTGTTGTTGTCATCACGGATCCTAGCAGATCACCATTCTTTGTGCTGTATCAAAGGCTAGTTTCTTCTTTCCTTGTTCACATACTGTGGTAAAGTTATTTATAAATGGCCTCTCTCTCTTTCTCTAAAATAATGAATTATAATTCTCTCATCTTTTACATCAATAAAAGAGGATGCCTAGGAGATACTTGGAAGTTAAAGCTGTGACTTGTTTGGATCATAAAATAAATTAGATGTCTCCGTTGTTGTAAATTGTTACCATACTGAGATGCTTTCCAAATTGCTTTCCTGGCCATTACATAGCATTCACTTCAGCATCATGCTCATTTTTCTCATTTGGCTATTGTAACCAGAAAACATTTTTTCCTAACTGGAAATGACATCTTGCTCTTCCTGAGACAATACTGTGATCACTAAATGACCACTTACTAAAATCACATATAGTCCCAGCCCAAGATAAATGCTTGTCACCATTATACACTGAAGAAAAGCTGGGAAATATCACTATTATGCAAAAATATGGCATGCTATTCAATGATTAAATTAATTTCCCTATATATGAGATCAATATTCAAGACTTAATGGTAAAGGATATGGGAAGAATTTACATATGTTCCACAGGCAAACATCCTTGCTAAATTGTCAAGCAGATTTACCAGCTGAGACTGTGATGTTTCAAAGATTCCTAAGCTTCCAAATCCCCTAGATATCTCTGAAAATCATAGCTTAAATCACAGCCTAAAGCCACTTGGCCACCCTTGGAAGGCTACTTATATGTGTGACTTTCTTGCTAAAACTATAATGATCTACTCACAATAAAGCCATTGGATGGCTCCTTTCTATGAGGGGAAGTAGTAGTGAAAAATTACAGTGCCAAAGTCCTTGCACTGGGCAAAAGTGCTGAACTGTTCTGTCATTAGAATCAAAGTAGAATATTCGCAACACATTCACACACAAAAGCAGGGTGTCAAAATTGGAGACAAATGATTGTTGAATCCTATGATACACTTCCCACCTTTCTTAGCTGTGTTTTAAAAGCATAGCAAATTAAGGTTACCGTAAATACCATTAACATTGGCCGTGCAACATAAATTACAAAATGGATGGGCAAAGCATGCTAATTAACCATTTTCAAATTAGTACCCACCTAGAATGCATGCTACCTAAGGTAATGGTTTGGGGGGAGGGTTATAGAGGCTGAGGAAATTAGCATGTTTCACTGTCGCTGTATACATTTAGATGACTTTTTAACCTGTGGGAGTTCCAACCACTTTTTACACATGCTAGCTGCTTGGATACCTAGCTGTTTACGACTTCCACTTCTTGGTATAGAGTGTTTGGCACATGGGTTTGATAGCACCATGTAGATCAGATCATGTAGCCATTTTTCATCATCTTTTTTGTGAGACTTCTCATTGGAAGACATAATACAAGCCTTACCAACTAGAAGGAACTTCCAGATGCTATGAATCATTAAAGGCCAAATTCTGCGATCCATATTCAGGAAAATTCCCATTGGCTTCCATGGGGGGTTTGTTTGATTACGGAGGGCAGATAATAAACTATCTTTTACTCAAATCGATGGGAGCTTGAGAATGGCAGGAGTGAAAAGTGATACCAAGTGGGAACTAATAAATTATACTACTGGATTTTAAGTAGAATTCACCATTGAAATCAATTACATCTGCCTAAATATTACCTTAAGTACCTCTTCATTGATCCCTTTTATTTTCTCAATGTAATTACCACAGCTCATGGAAACCTGTTTGATTTAAAGTCTGCCAGTCTCACAAACATCCTTGTCTCCTTTTTTGTCCTCTCTGAAGACATGAAAAACAACACTTGTGGCTGGCCCCGTGACAGCTGACTTGGGCTTGCAGGGCTCAGGCTATGAGACTGTTTAATTGCAGTGTACACATTCAGACTTGGGTATAGGCCCCTGTGTAGTGGGAGGGTCCCAGAGCTCAGCCTGCAGCTTGAGCCCAGACAGCTACATCACAATTAAACAGCCCTGTATCTCAAGTCCTCCAAGTCAGCTGGCATGGGCCAGTTCCTGGTGTATAATTGTAGTGTTGACATACTCTTTGAGGCCTAAACCCAGTCTGCCTTTTCTCATATCTTAATGATGCTCAAGATTTGGGCCACATATGTTCCATCCCCAAAATCATGTGTGAAACAAAAATATGTACAGTACATTTGCTTCTAAATAGCATCTCAGTTGCTTGCTTGGTTACTGTTCTTACAGCAGTTAGACATTCACAGATGGCTTAGCCATCACATTCAGTTGTTGCCCGCAGATACTTGAGAGCAGCTTCCACTCAACAGTACTTGCTCATGAGCACCTGAGGGCAGGGTCCAGCCCATTCTTTGTTTTATTGTTTGCTTTTTCATTTGTTCTTTTTATATTTCCCAAATTGGTGTAAATGGCACTGAGCTTCTGCACTTTAAATAATGGACTTAATTCTGTAACAGTTATTGTCAGTGCTAGAATTGTTACTTGATGTATGATGATGCAGCAGGACACAGCAGGTGAGTATTTTTATTTCTGCATATTTTTTCAAATGCCCACATGCTTACTGGGGGCTCTTATGTAGTTTGGAATTGTATTTAAATCAGGTTGGTTTTAGAGTTGTAATTGTGGGGATTATGAGGGCCAGATCCAAAAGCCAATGAAGACCTTATTAGTTATTATTTCATGGGTTCTACCCTCTAGCCAGATGAGTGATTAATACAAATGCTTGTTGGCTCGTCTCTCTTTCCTTCTAAAGGGGATTGCTTTCCTTGTGGCACCTAGGGCCTCCACTCTGCACCTCCCTTCCAGTACAGAATAGCATTGGGTTGATGAGACTATATAGTTCTATTGAAAGACAAGGAGGACTTGTGGCACCTTAGAGACTAACACATTTATTTGAGCATAAGCTTTCGTGAGCTACAGCATCTGATGAAGTGAGCTGCAGCTCACAAAAGCTTATGCTCAAATAAATGTGTTAGTCTCTAAGGTGCCACAAGTACTCCTTTTCTTTTTATAGTTCTATTGTTACATCATAAGAATGCTTTGGAGTTTTGTAGAAGTGTTAATGATGAGAGTTAACAACATGATTAGTTTTTATGGGGGTTATTTATAGTCATACACTAAGTACAGTAGTTGGATTCTACTAACTAACGTTTTATTTGAATTAAAAAAAAACAAGGAGGTTGATGGAAGATATATTAGTGCAAAAGATAAGGATAAGCAACCTGAATGGAAATAAAACTATGCTGTCAGTGATACTTTGGCTAGATTAACGTCAGTTATCTGGTATCAGAAAACACCAAAGGAAACCAAGTTGAGAGCCTATATTTAGTGGCAGGTTTCAGAGTGGTAGCCATGTTAGTCTGTATCAGCAAAAAGAACGAGGAGGACTTGTGGCACCTTAGAAACTAACACATTTATTTGAGCTAAAGCCCATGAAAACTTATGCTCAAATAAATGTGTTAGTCTCTAAGGTGCCACAAATACTCCTCGTTCTTTATATTTAGTGGAACTCCTAGAAACAATGTGGCTGCTTTAGATCTTACTGTCTTGCATGCAGACCTGATCTGAGCACACTATAATTCCCAGGTCTCTCTCTCCTTGGAAAACTCTGCAAACTCTGGACTGTTGAAATTACCTGACATGGAGTCCCTACCTTACCTTTTCCAACATTACACTATAGGTTGGGAAATGATCCCAGAATTTTATAGCAAGGGGTAGTCTGCAGCTGCCTGGAGATAGTGACCACATTAGCTCTAGGCTCATCCTATTTGCATGCCTTCTCAGAGCTGTGTTGATAACAGTCCTCCTGCCCAGGACAAAATAATAGCTGATGTCCTTGAAGCATACAACAGGGAAATGGAGGCAGAACACATATTTAACACAATGCTACAGTAACTTCCTCTGATTTATGTTACTAGAATATAAGCTTTTTGGGAATTCTGTCTTCATCCCCCTCTTTCCCTCTTTTGGCCTGCCGAGAAGCTCCATGTTGAAATCCCACCTCTATACCCAAGTTCTTTTTGTTTTGAAGGACATGACTATTGACTAAAGGTGTGTTTATTTTTCATGTTTTTTTCTTAATTATCCAAAGTGTTATTATCTGTGACTGTAGCAAAGCAACAAAGCAACATAGAAGCGAGCAACTGAAAGCTCGAGTACTTGCTTACTTAAACCGTTAGCTACTGATTCCTCCTCCTCTGTCTGTTCCCTTGGAAACAGAAATTGGATACGCACAAAATAAGGTAAGGGTTTGCAAATACTGACTTTAAAAACTGCTGCTTACTTTATTTTCACAGATGTGACTTCTGTTTCCTCAGCAGTAAGGACGGAAATGTTTTGTAGATTTATATGGTATTGTTGCTCATTTCTGACACTGCCGCAAATGAGGGTGTCAGACATCTGATGCCTCCCTCTATTCTGTTTGCACACGTCTTTTCAAAATAAAACTGTATGATTAAAGAGAGCTAGAGAGAGAAAAGGGGATGAGAGAGCAGCCAAAGCCAACAGCAGGAAGCAACACCTCTCTGTCACATTCAGCTGCTGTGTGTGCAGTAAAATTGCCAGTGTGGAAGAATAACCTACAGATATTAGAAAACTAATGTTTGATATGGGATAAACAAACAAAACAATTTAATTGTCCTTGCACTCAAATTTAAAATAAATCAAATAAACATATTTTTTTTAAAATAAAATATGACACATTTCAAGTAACGCAGATACACATCAGTTATTGATGAGTAATCAAAGATTTGATGGTTGTGTCAGTGTTTAAAAGCATCTAAACATCTGGATGCTTATCTGAAATTTGTCTGAACCTTGATTCAACAACAGTTATTGCAGATCTTGCAAGAACACGATTTCTTAGAGCTTCTGGTTTCTGTCTGCAATACTGAGACAAAACTTTTTTGACAGGTTTCAGAGTAACAGCTGTGTTAGTCTGTATCCGCAAAAAGAAAAGGAGGACTTGGGGCACCTTTTTTGTTAGCACGTCTGACCTGGGCCAAAATTCAAAAGTGTAGTTGTGCAAAAATGGAGAAAAATCTCATTTGAATATTTCAGTATTTGAAAAATGTTTAATTCTAAAAATAGACGTGAGTTTGGAGCTCAAAGGAGGCAGAAGTGGGCTTCCTGTCGATGTGATGGTATCCACTACATGAAAAAGACTGCTTATGTAACTTGCAATTATGTATTTCCTTAGCAGCGTATCTGTGTTCCATGTTTTCTAGCAAAGGGGGTTGAAATCTCCGATTGCAATGATTTGGCAATCTGGCAGGGCCCTTCATTTAAACTTCTCTAGTGGCAAGTGCAAACCCTATTGCGTAATGTTGCTACATACAATATAAATGCTCTCTATATAAATGCACTTCAATGGCTTCACAGTTCTAAGATAGGTTTCATTTTGTACACAATAGTTTAATGAGCTTTCAGAGATTGTAATTTATTTATCATCTTTCCTTCCACAATTATGGTTTCCTTTGCTACTGCTTTTCACTCCCTTGGTATATGTTATTTAATTTGGGTAACACTAAAAAAAATGGTGAAACCATATAGGGTTTTTTAAAACCTATTGATGGAAAAATATTGACTATTCAGATATTGTTTGTGTAGGATTTTTAAGTTCCAGAAGGAAGTCCTCAGACTTGAGACAACAAGAAAAAGGATGTTTCTCAAAAAGCCTCTCCTCCGTTTCCAGCCCCACATCGTGGACCCTATCTTGAATCTGGATACTACTGTTCTTGACTTTGACTCCAGTGGCTGTGTTTCCTTAACGGTTACTAGGTGTCAAGGTTCCTTCCCCACTCTGAACACTAGGGTACAGATGTGGGGACCTGCATGAAAAACCTCCTAAGCTTATCTTTACCAGCTTAGGTCAAAACTTCCCCAAGGTACAAAATATTCCACCCTTTGTCCTTGGATTGGCCACTACCACCACCAAACAAATACTGGTTACTGGGGAAGAGCTGTTTGGACGCGTCTTTCCCCCCAAAAGACTTCCCAAAACCTTGCACCCCACTTCCTGGACAAGGTTTGGTAAAAAGCCTCACCAATTTGCCTAGGTGACTACAGACCCAGACCCTTGGATCTTAAGAACAATGACCAATCCTCCCAACACTTGCACCCCCCCTTTCCTGGGGAATGTTGGATAAAAAGCCTCACCAATTTGCATAGGTGACCACAGATCCAAACCCTTGGATCTGAGAACAATGAAAAAGCATTCAGTTTTCTTACAAGAAGACTTTTAATAGAGATAGAAGTAAATAGAAGTAAAGAAATCCCTCCTGTAACATCAGGATGGTAGATACCTCACAGGCTAATTAGATTCAAAACATAGAGAACCCCTCTAGGCAAAACCTTAAGTTATAAAAAGATACACAGACAGAAATAGTTATTCTATTCAGCACAGTTCTTTTCTCAGCCATTTTAAGAAATCATAATCTAACACATACCTAGCTAGATTACTTACTAAAAGTTCTAAGACTCCATTCCTGGTCTATCCCTGGCAAAGCAGCATATACACAGACACACAGACCCTTTGTTTCTCTCCCTCCTCACAGGTTTTGAAAGTATCTTGTCTCCTCATTGGTCATTTTGGTCAGGTGCCAGCGAGGTTACCTTTAGCTTCTTAACCCTTTACAGGTGAGAGGATTTTTTTCTCTGGCCAGGAGGGATTTTAAAGGCATTTACCCTTCCCTTTATATTTATGACACTAGGCAACTCTTACCTTCACTGCCCAATCATAATGCAGCCTGCTCTCTTACCTGCCTCTCTCACCTGGGCCAGCTTTCGTCTTGCCGCATTTTTCTGTATGATTCCTCCCTAGATGTAGTCTCTGTTGGTTCTTTTCTTCTTTACAATAACTTCACAGGGAGGACATCCTTGTGACTGCTATACTAGAGGCAGCGTAGTTCCAGACCAAACACAATAATCCTCAATCCATTTAAGGATGAGCAGCTTTTGGGAGAAGCCTTAGCTAAAACTCTGCCTGATGAGAAAGCCAAAGATATCTACCTCCTCTCTTCCTACCACCAGTCTCCCTACACATCCTATTATAAGATGTGGTTCTAGAGATCTCACATGAAGAGGACACCCTGAAACAGAAATAAGCCACCAAAGTCTCCTATCCCAGCCAAGGAGAGATTTTGACACTGGGAATCAAGTCATGTTCTTCCAGTAGCAGTGCGGGAATATCATGGATAATCGCTGTGTACTCTTCATGAGCTGATCTGGATACTAAGGTGGTCATTGAGACATTCTTGCAGACTGGACAGAATAATCCCATCCCCAACCAGAAAACAGAGGCAATGGATCTAACTCCTGGGGCATTATAGCATTAACAAGGGTTCCAGGTCAGAAATCTGCTCTCTGAAGTGCCAGCATGGGCACGGTTCCTCCACCTACTGTTAGATCTCAAATGGCTCAATTCCTTTGCTGTCTACAGGAAATTTAAGAGAATCTACCTGGATGGTCATTGCAACTCTGGAGCAAGGAGGTCCTTCGCATCAATAAACAGGAGAGACATCTATCTGCACACTCCCATTCACATGTAAAATACTTTACCCTGGGCCAACAGTATTTTCAATAGACTGTTTTGCTCTTTGGTCTTTTCTTCATTTCCAGTGTCTTTACATAGATTAAGACGGTGGCAGCAGCAGCCACTGTCTACCTGAGCACTTACTGGGATGTAAACCTCCAGCATTCTACTGTCTATGTGGACCCTCTTGATGCACACTAAGAGTTCTGTAGTGTGCTTTGATGTACTGCTGTTTCAAACTCTGGTACAGCAAAGTGCACTAGGGAACTTTTAGTGCATAGCACCAGGGTCCACACAGACTCTTAGTGTGTGGCACACTGTGGTGTTGTAGATTTACACCTCAGCTTGCCACACACAGTAAGAACTCATATAGACATGCCTAGGGTCATAAAAGACACAAGTATCTGGAGTTTGAGAGAGACCCAGAAGTCTGTGTTCCTTCGTCACTCGTAGTTTGTTGTAAATTTCAAAAACAGCAAAAGTTCCTTCTCAACTACTTTCCCACTTCATGGATGTCTTGGGGGAAGAAAAAAAACAGGGCCTGGGCTATCCGTCTCAGGAAAAAAGAGGCCACAACATTTTCCTTACAGGGAATGAGACTGCTCAACACACTGTGAAAATGCTGTGCATGATGTCCCCTTTTCACAGAGGTGGTCCATGGTGTCAGGAAACACATAAGTCACCTTCTGGCAAATGGGATACACATGGGGAGACCTATATTATTTAGTTTCCTATACTGCACACGTCTCTGTGATGTCTGAGCTTGATCTATAGATCAGGTTTCTCCTGGACAAAACATCCAGTCATAATTATAATGGTAGGTGCCAGATGATCTCTCCAGAGGGATGCCCCACAACCAACAACTTTTGCAGAGACCAGTCATCACTAAGGCTACGATTTTGTCACTGAGGTTGCGGAAGTCACGGATTCCGTCACTTCCAAATACCTCCATGACTTTGGTGGCTGGGAGCTTCAAGGTCCTACCACCTCCCACAGTGGCTGGGAGCTGAGTCTGAGCCACCATGGGCAGCGCGGGTACTCCGCAGCCCATGGGTGGCAGGGGGACCTCTGCAGCTCCCCGCCGCCACAAGCAGCAGGAGGATCCTCGCAGCCCCTGCCACCAAGGGCAGTGGGGGACCCCCAGAGCTCCCAACCCCCAGAGGCAGTAGGGGGATCTCCGCTGCCCCCAGCTCCTCTGGGCAGCAGGAGGACCTCCACAGCTCCCCGCCACCATGGGCGGCAGGCAGACCCCAGCAACTCCAAGCCACGGGTGGAGGGGGATCCTGGAGCTCTGAGCTCCCATTAGTGGTAGGGGCCCCCAGTGCTCCAAACTGCCCCCACACTTGCCCAGTGGATTTCCATTTTGTCATGGATATTTTTAATATTTTTCATGAATTTTGCTTTATTGCCTGTGACCTGTCCCTGACTTGTACTAAAATATCATTGACAAAATCTTGGCCTTAGTCATCACTATTGATGAAAATCTCTTGGGGTGGAGAATCTCTGGGGGGAGAGAAGTGCTCTTTCATCACACAGCATATGGTCCCGTAGGAAGCCAGTTCTACATGTCCATTTCTCTAAGTTTCAGGCAGTGAGTCTGGCCTTCCTGATGAGGACTGATAATATGGCAAAAGTGTCTTATGTCAAAATCAGTGATGATACCAAGAACAAGAGATGGGCCAGAAAGTTATGTTCCTGACTGGCAGGACGGAATGCCATCTAGCTTCCCTCAGAGCAATATAATTGTTTGGTATGGTTGATAATCAGACATGCTGACTAAACTGAAGAGGCCTCCTCCCAGGTGAATGAGGTTTGCCTCCAGAAAGTCAATGAAGAATGCTATACTACCAGCTTTTGGGGATCCTGGAAGATTAATAAATTTCATATTCCTTACTCTCTAATATATGCAGTCTCCCTCAAATCTCTATTCCCAGGCTCTTCATGCTCACATTTCCTGGATGACTCTGATCTTGCTAACCATGAACTGGCCCCACCAGTGATGGCTGACCTGATCAGCTGAAGACCACTCTGATTCTTCACCATCAGGTTCACAGTACAAGGAAGCATAGATTCCTTCACAACTCAGTTTGAAGGAAATCCCTAAGTCACAGGGTCTATAATAGACAGCAATATTCACTGTGTTAAAATCTCTGAAGCTTTCAGCTAACAGCTATGACTACTTGGGAAAAGCTCCACTTCGGGGGCAAGGAAAAAGATAGAGAACTGGTTCCTGCTTTCTAGTTAGAATGCCTCCAATAGGTTAGAGAAAAGGGTGGCCCCCAAAACCTGAGAGGGCAAACGTCTGTATTTGGAGCAATCTTGCCTTCTATGGGGTTTCCACTGTGCCTCACACACTAACCTCCAGATCTTTGAGGAAGGCCAAAATACTTCTGCCTGGCTAATCCCAGTCAGCAATCTCTGGAAGCCAAACTTGGTTCCTGTATAGATTCAGGTTCCCTCCCTTTGAACTTAAAGCCTAATTTTCTCTTTTCTTGTTATTCATGTAGCATTTATACTGGATATTATTTGGGACAGGAATGTGTAAGATTTCATAGCACTCTCTCTTGTACATACCCTTTCGTGATTTTTCACAATAAAATATGAGTCCCTGTGTGTAATCCCTGGCTTCACTGAACTTGAATTTTAGTTCCCCTTTTCAATCAGTTCCACTTTAGTCTGAACTGTGTACTGCTAAGCATAGCCTCTACTCTAGATAGGAGCAAAAAGAGGATTTTGCTCCTATTTTTTCAATTCACTTTCTGCAGAGGAGACCCTCAGTCTGGAAGTTGCAATAATCCTGTTTTGCAGTTTGTTCCATTGTTTCATTAGCATCTCAGGCTATGGAAGCTTTCAACTAGGGATTCAGTGTGGCACTTCAGAAAAAAAAGAAAAAAAAAAAGGCAGCCCTAAAGAGTGACACTACATGAGCCAGACTGAAAAGGAGCAAACCATGCCAGTTCCTGATGTGGGGGGTTCTTGCAGAAAGTGAATCTACAATGTAAGATCAAAATACTCTGCTGCTAGGATCCTCCTGAATGTAAAAACATTAATCAAGTGTGTGATTGCTATCACTGTGTTAATGTTCTGCCTGAGACCTCACACCTCTATTGATAGTGCACACAATGCAGAGCTGGACATGTTTAACTGAACTAGAATTAAGTTGAAAAGTAAAGGATGATTGATTAAAGAGCACCAAGGCATAATAGCTTAAAGTACACTTGTCGTACTCCAAGCAAATTCTGGAAACAACGAATAGATACTTGTCAAAACTTGTCATTTGTATGCTACTGCATGATGACAAAATGTGAGGTGTTTTAGGTGTCTCTTGTCAAGAGGATGTAATTAATTAGTGCTACATTAAGGTAGGGTTTTTGCCGAGGAGATCAACAACTCTGTTTCTGCAGGGAGTGTGTTTGTTTGGAAAGGTTCTTTGCCTTCCTGAGATTTTGTCATCCAGTTCTCTCCAGGGGTTTCAAAGCAATCATCCCCCTTTTTCCAAGAAACTAGTAACAATATAACCAAAAGTAAAACAAAACAAAAAAAATAATGCCCACTAAACTATGTCTGGGGTTCATTCTCTCAAAACGGGTAGAAATATTCTGTAACCCAGAGTTTGCTTCCCAGGCTTTGTTTATAAATGATGACTCTGTAGACTACACTGAAGCAGTATCATTAATCTTAGATGGGACATAACAGCTAATTAGGTGAAAGTTAACAATTTGGAGCAATGCATTTTCTTTTCTCTGTGTAATCCTGATAACATGGTTAATGTATCATAAAATACTTCATATACCACTCTACAGAGCATGCCGATGATTATTAATATATTTCTAAAATAAATCTGCAATCTAGATTTGAAGTTCAGCGATTTTCCATTTGCCAGATCCAGGCCTACTGCAAGTGAATGCAGCTCTATCAAAGACATTACTTTAATTAGGGCTCAATTTGGGGCTATGCATTTAGGTTATCTCAGACTGAAACTCAGATAGATTTTTCCAGTGCACTCAATACCCAACAGCTCCCATTGTTCTTAGCTGGGGTTTTTGGGTGATGAACAATTTGGAAAACTGTTATAATTCTCCATTTCTTACTCCCATGGAACCCATTGCAAATTTTCTCTCAGTGAAAGAGAAATTCCCAAACTTTTTTTAAAATATTGAATTTGAAGTGAAATGAAACACAAGAAAGAATACTATACTTTTAAAATCTATTTTATAGTTGTAAATTAGAAACTGTTATATGAAACAGTGGTTCTCAAACTATGGGTTGGGACCTCGAAATGGGTCACGACCGCATTTTAATGGGGTCGTCTAGGCTAACGTTAGACTTGCTGGGGCCTGGGGCAAAAGCAGAAACCCAAGACCCACCGTAAGCCAAAGCCCAAGGGTTTCCGCCCTGGGCGATGAAGCTCAGGCTTTGCCTTCGGCCCCTCCGCCCGGTGTCTTGTAGGAATTTTTGTTGTCAGAAGGAGGTCAGAGTGCAATGAAGCCCTGCATTAGAGTTTGTGAAACCCTATTTGGATTGTAATATGATCCCCTTTGAGTTGGTGCTCAGTGAAAACTTTTATTCTGTCACTTTAGTAACTTTATTTTGCCTTATTATGCTAAGCTTTCATTGCTTGATTACACCACATACCAATGAGTTATTGATTTTATTAAATCTTGGATGAGAGTTAGAAACACACATTTTTATACTTTCAAAAGAGAATCACCTTGGATATTTTTCTAAGAGACAGAATGCAAATGCAACAATCCTTTATCCTGAAACCTTTTAATCATCATCAAAAGAACATATTGTGAGTATGATCATGTTCTGTGTAAGTAGGATATCGTCAAGATAATGGAAGTGCAATTTTTCAGTGATCAGGAACATGCCATAACTATTTCTACGATCCTTCTGGGATAATAATAGCATTCTCTGAAGAAACACTATGAGACTAATTGATACTGTGCAAGTTGCAATCGATCACAGCAATTCAAATCTACCAATATAGTTTACACACACACACAAAAATACTGGGATGATCTATCTACAATCACTTCATTTTTAATTTCCAACCTACACATCTATCTATTCGAACTCTGAATAAATGATAAAGATTTTTATCACTTTCAATTATTTTGCTATTGTTGCTTAATTTTTATACAAATTGTATCTGCTACAGTGCTGCTAAATTAACACTATATATTATCACAATTTCATTAACATTTAGTATACATGTTAGGAAGTGAGAATTAGCCACTGTTAGTCAGTGCTTTCATGGTTTCAATGGAAATCATTAGAGGAGTATATTTGTTTCATTCCTCCTCCCTCCCCCCTCCATTAATTCAGAGTGGCAATGATAAAAGCCATGTTAGCAATGAATTATGCCATCTTGTCAATGGCATATCATGCATCAGCTCACTGCAGTACCTCCCTTAGAGCATCACACCAATCTAATGATGTCTGCTCTCACAAATGAGACAGATGCAGAAGATGATTACAGGACACGACTACGTCACAGAAGGACAAAAAGTTTGGCCTCAATATGCCAGTTTAGCTCACAATTTATGTCTACAAGTTTATGAATTTAGGACCAACTTTGATCATTGACTGTAAAATACCAGCCTGTTTTATCTGCTCTGAGATTAGCATTTTAATTCCTTGGTAAATTTTGTTCTTTTAGACTGAATTAATTTCCCCCCATGAATTGATAGCCATTATGCAATAGTGAATATTCCCTGTTACTCTTTTGGTAGAAAAAAAGAGTGACTCATTAAAATAAGGGGGTATTTCAATAGAAGCTTCTAAGATAGACTGATGCAATTGGAATATATTATATATTAAATAAAGTTAAACATTCTAGAGCAGTGTTTTTTAATGACTCATCCATGGATTGGCTCCGCTGCCTGAGATCTCCCTGACAGTTTAGGAAGGCAGCAAGTGGGGTTTTAGTATCAAAAAGGTGAAGAAACATGGCTCTAGAATGATCTTATTCCATACATGTGCATATGGCTTGTTTCTCTTCTCACTAAGGCCCTAATCCAGGACATGCATAAATTTATAACTTGTCACCCCTAGAGACTTTTTTTTATTTATATATGGGGAATTACAGACCATTTGATATTGATCAGTCAGTTGAAACAATATTTAAAATAGAAAAATAAAACATCTGAGGCAGTGAGAGATTTTCAGATAGGTGCCTCTCACATTTTCAACATTTTTTTCAATAAATCAGAACAACTAAAAACTGAAAATTTGTAGTTCAATGGGATGATGGCCACTGTCATGCAAGTTTCAGAGTAACAGCCGTGTTAGTCTGTATTCGCAAAAAGAAAAGGAGTACTTGTGGCACCTTAGAGACTAACCAATTTATTTGAGCATGAGCTTTCGTGAGCTACAGCTCACTTCATCGGATGCATACCGTGGAAACTGCAGCAGACTTTATATACACACAGAGAATATGAAACAATACCTCCTCCCATCCCACTGTCCTGCTGGTAATAGCTTATCTAAAGTGATCATCAAGTTGGGCCATTTCCAGCACAAATCCAGGTTTTCTCACCCTCCACCCCCCCCACACACAAATTCACTGTCCTGCTGGTAATAGCCCATCCAAAGTGACAACTCTCTACACAATGTGCATGATAATCAAGTTGGGCCATTTCCTGCACAAATCCAGGTTCTCTCACCCGCTCACCCCCCTCCAACAAACACTCACACAAACTCAGTATCCATCACTATCCAACTTGATGATCACTTTAGATAAGCTATTACCAGCAGGACAGTGGGGTGGGAGGAGGTATTGTTTCATATTCTCTGTGTGTATATAAAGTCTGCTGCAGTTTCCACGGTATGCATCCGATGAAGTGAGCTGTAGCTCACGAAAGCTCATGCTCAAATAAATTGGTTAGTCTCTAAGGTGCCACAAGTACTCCTTTTCTTTTTACTGTCATGCAAGTATCTCAGTGGATTCACTTGAAGGGCTTTATGGTCCTCTGACCATAGTGTGAGAACCACTTTGCTGTCCAATACTTTAAAATCTCTTCGAAATTTAAATCTTTAGAGAATAGTATAGATGGTGAATGTGATAAAGTAGAAGGATTAAATAAAGAATTGAGTGGGTTTTTTGTTTTGTTTTTGCCAAAGTTTGATTTTTATCAAAACATTTGTAAATACAAAGGGTAATAACAATGTTTTTAAAGGTCCTGTAATATCTTTAATAAACATCCATCAACTATGTTTGCTTTAAAACAAATTCAGTGATGTCAAAGGTGGATGGGGGAAGCCAAAAGCAGAAATGTTCTTATTTTAGGTGTGCTTGATAGACAGAAACAGATACTGTAAGCTGAATACTCTAGCTCAAAAGTGATCCTTGCATTTACAATTTTCCACTAGTAATGCTTTGTGACATTTTACAAAGTGAACTAGTCCTGTGAGAACTATGGTTGTTTTATGTCAGGCACCTGCAGCTCTCAAATAAACAGCAAAATGGCACTCCATCTGGAGGAATCCTTCACCAGATAGCCTTTCCCCAGTGTCATGTTACTGAAAGATCACAATTTCAAATATTTGTTAGGAACAGAACCAAAGCACTGTTCACAGAAACAAATCAGATTTGTACCCATCAAGGAAACAAACATGTAAACTGACATAATTTGGACTGAGAAGACTATACTGCTTTATTTTTCCTTGTGGGTCACTCTACTAACCTGAACAGAAAATCCTACCAATAAGTCCCTTTCACTGTGTCTTGGGTTGAAATAGGAGTTTCACCTGTAACATTAAAACCAACAAGAGCAAACAGCTCCTCGGGTTTTGCAGTACTGATTTTTTCAAAAATTCATGTATGCAATTACACGTGCAAAGTTGCATGTTCAACGGCATGCTTAATTTGGCCACACAATTGCCAGAGTTGTGCAAATAAACTGGCTATTTACAATTCTAAATAACCCATTATACAGGCATGCAACTGGTCACTTGCAGGCTTCAATGTGACTTGTATGTGCGATCATATGCAAATTAAGTATATAATTACCCATGCATTTTTACATAGGTATTGTTTTTTAATCAGGCCTTACTGCCCAGATTTTTAAAGCTATTTAGATGTTGCTGTGCTCAGTGTTGCAACATCTAAATGATTTAGGTGCTTAAATCTCATTTTCAAAAGGGATTTAGGCACTTAGGAATCTAAATTCTATTGACAATCAAGCTCAGCAGCATCTGAATAGCAGGGGTGGCCAACCTGTGGTTCCAGAACCACATGTGGCTCTTCAGAAGTTAATATGTGACTCCTTGTATAGGCACCGACTCCGGGGCTGTAGCTAGGGCGCCAACTTTCCAATGTGCCGGAGGGTGCTCACTGCTCAACCACTGGCTCTGCCAAAGGCCCTGCCCTGCTCCGCTCCACCCCTTCCCATCCCCTCCCCTGAGCCTGCCATACCCTCGCTCCTCCCCCCCAAGAATCTCCTGCATGCCACAGCTGATCGGGAGGTGTGGGGAGGGAGGGGGAGGCACTGATCGGTGGGGCTGACAGTGGGTGGGAGGCACTGGGAGCCAGGGGAAGCTGATGGGGGCTGCTGACTATTACTGTGACTCTTTGGAAATGTGCATTGGTAAATTCTGGCTCCTTCTCAGGGTCAGGTTGTCCACCCCTGTAAATAGCTTCAAAAACTTGGCCTAGATGTTTAAGTGATATCTAGGTGGTTTCTTGCCAAAGAAAACAACATATGTACTGCAGACTAGTGGATGAAAGGTGTGGTTGTCGACATTCAGAATGAGAGTTCTGTTTCTACTGAGCTACTGCCCTGATAGCTCTGTCAGACAGATACTGTAGCTTGTACTACGGCTGTAGTTGCACTTGCTGCCATCATAGTGACACCAGTGCAAGGGGTTGCTGCAAGTATTGTGGTATACCTGCCTCCCTTAGGTGTCTAGTAGACATTCTGTGCACCATAGGCTCAGAGGCAAGTGCTGAAGGCAATCCAAGCGCTAGCCTGCTAACTGTAGCTCTCGGTACCTTTCCATAAACACTCACTTTGAGGAACAGAGTCCAGTAGTAGGAGCTCCTACTGAACCATTCTCCTGCCTGTAGCCTGGCATCCAGTATGCTCCCAATGCAATTACAAATGAACCCCTGCAAGCAACAGTGTTTCTCGGACTAGCTTTCAGGCTGCCTGCTGCCTGGTCTTCCCTCCTCAGCAAGTAAGTTACTTGTTTGATATTTAATCAACTGCCTTGACAGCTGTTATTGCATTTTAATAAGTAAATCACTTTATTTGCTAGTACTTGCATTTGTTCTGGGGAGTTTTATGGTTTTTCTCCTATATAGCCTATGACAATGTAGGTTGTTATAACTGAGTAAATGGCTTTAATTAATATTCAAGTTAGATGAGATTGCCTGCCTCTGCCATGGGACAAAGTCTTGGGGGAACAACTCAGCAAAGATCCAGACAGAATTTCAAACACCCATCCCTTCAACCCCCCTGGTTTGGGGTCTACTGCAGGAGCCCAGCTCCTCTTCAGTTGAGCCACTGTTAGCTTTTATACAAAACACCTGACCCCTTCCTAGCAGGAAGGCCACTCTGTTACAGGAAGTTACAATACTTCTTGAGATCTTCACTACATGAGTATATATTTCACCTTCACAGGTGGTAATTAAATGGTATATATATAGCTCAGTAGAAACAGAACTCTCATTCTGAATGTCGACAACCACACCTTTCATCCACTAGGTATTATATAATTAAAAGGTATATAATACACCTTCACAGGTTTATTGGATGTGACCAATACACATTCTGGGTGAAATCCACTTGTCGCATAAACCTCATGTAATTGCAATCTATTTAGGAGAGATGTGGTGGGTCTGGAAGTTGAATCTCAGCCCTTAAAGCCAGGGAGAATGGCTGCAGAACAGTACTTCTAATGGTTATGACAATAGCTTAGAGGCTGAAGTAGTAGCTGCAGTCCTTCTACACTACTTGAGTGGAGCACTTGGGTAACTGACTAAATGTGGATCCATGGCCTGCCATAGCTTGCTCCCATCCCTGTTCTGTCTCTGATGAGCTGTCAAAAAGACCCTTCCTGTAGTAACGTTAGGGATGCCTACATATCTCTGTTCAGCTCGTGACCTCCCTTCTGTAAGTCAGATGTGGACTCAGAAGCTGTGGCAGATTTCCTGTTGATCTTACTCTCTGGATGAATTTCACCTACAGACAGAAATTCGTCCTAAGGAGAAAAAATGAACTCTCCTCCCTGTGGGAGAATCCTTTAGGTGGGGCATTCACTGGTCATAAGCAACAAAAGCAATTCACTGTTGAGTTGTCCTTTTCAAAACAAATTCATTGTAAAAACTGTGTGATGCACTGCCTCAGATGCTGCTTGTCTGTTATTGAAAGGAAATAAATAAATAAAAGTATTTTTAAAAATGCATGATACTTTCATTTGTTATTTTCTAGCCTGATAAGAAGAAAAATGGCATAAATTAGTCATAAAAAGCATTTTGCTTTTGAGCAAAGTGTCACTTTTTTTTCCACAGTCTCTCCGCCTTTTCCACAGGAAAAAAACAGAGTGAACTATTTTATTTCTATTTGTGGAAGCAAGACAACAACCTTCATGTGGTGCTCCTGTAAAGTGGTGGTGGTTTCTGTGCTTTGTGCAAATTCACTAACATACCAATGTCATCAACCGGCCACTAGATGTCACATTACCAACCTCCCAGTGAAAGTAGCAACAATTATGTTTGAGGCAAACACCTGTATGCAACTGTGGTCACCAGGCACAAATGATAGAGCACATCATATCTGAATGTCCCCTTCATTCTTTGGCCAGGGGCCTGAAGGACATTCACCAGTTCACTGCTGTGGAAAATGTTCTGGCTGTCAAATTTAGATGTAAAGTTGTAATCATTGCTACCTACTCAAGTCATACAAAAGAAGAAGATTCTATTTCTTATTCACTGATGAGTGGTCAGAAGGAAGCATTTGACTTCTGCAGAGGACTCTTCATTTGTTGGGGAAGAAACTCATCAACACTAACAAAGGATGTTTCTAGAAAGTCAGTCAGAGAGTAAAGCAATAATCTTCCCCTAAACAGTTTTTGAACTGCTATCCTGAGGTGGTTGATGACTGAAGCACAGTCCTACCACCCGCTTCACTTCCCATTAACTTCATCATTGCAGCAGATTTCCCCCCTGCTTGTATTAGGTGCTGTAGACCCCCTGCAACGGCCCTTTGCTGACTTGGAGCTTGTGTGCAGAAGCTGGGAGAGGCCACCAGTGTAGCAGCCATGCAGTGATATTTAAAATATCTCCCGCCCGCCATTGAAGGGGGTCTCTGTACCAGTCACACCTACTGAAGGAATTTATAGCAGAGGACAAGTCAGCGGAAGTCATTGTGCAATCCAATTATGCTGACACACGGTCCAAAGCCTGTGGATGGGCTGTGACTGCTATTCAAGCCCATAGCCTCAACGAGCAGCTATTGGAGGCTGTGCTGCAGCCCTGCACCTGGTTCCATGCTGGATTTCACCTCCCCAGTTCCCCCCTCCGTCTGCATATCATCTTCATAAAGACAGATTACTTGGCTTTGATGTGGATCACACCAACTGACCATAAGATATAAAATGCAAAGGGGGCGCTGCATCCTCAGGGCCAAATTCCCTGCTGGTGTAAATAGTGACTTTAATGGAGTTAGTCCACCAGAGAAAATAACACTCAAATATTGCAAAACACTTAAAAGAAAATATGGAGCCAGATATTCAGAGCCATTATGCACTTTTTGTGCCACTCCTGCCTTGCCAAGGGACTGTAAACCTGCCCTAATTGGGCAGCTGGGGATGCCTCCAGCTTGGGGTCTTCCCAAGAAGCATATGGTTAGCATTGCTGGCTATGTGCCATTTCTTCCTCCTCCTTCCCAACCCCCGCCCCCGCATAGGGATCAGAAGGACTTTTTGATCACTGTGCGTGGGTGCAAAGGATTACATGTGGTGCAAGTCAGCGGAGGATAAGGCCATTTGCTTCTGGACTCATTTGCCTAGATATTTTTGAACAGGCCATGTAACATGCTCTATGTATGTCAGTACCCTAAACATGCATTGCCAACACACAGAATTAGAATTATGTATCAGTGCTCGGAAGGTGGTTGGGAGGCATTAGCTCTGAGGAGTAGCGAAGCTTTCCCACTGTTTGACGTCCATCTGAGAGATTTGGATAAACTCCATGATTATCTATTCATCTTGCATGCAGCACATTTTCAATGAGGTACGTTTGGTTGATTGTAGGTTTTCCAATTTGTCTAAAAAGTTTTGCAATTTATTGATATGAGAGGAGCAGAACGGCATGCAAAATGGACTGTAACAGCATGAGTCAAGGGAAGTGATGCAGATTTGAAATAAGAATTATGAATATTTGAGGTGGGGCTGGTTTAACAAATTAACTTGCCAGTGTGCTAATTTAACTGCTTACAGGAGCCTGAACATCTGATAAGAGCAAGACAAGAGCAAATTCAAATCACTTCTGCTCAGAGTCCTGCAGTGGCAGGACTCCACTGAATGATTTTCAGAAGTAAGCAGAGCCACAACAATCCTGCTTCTTCTAAATTACCTCTGATAAACAGTAGAGGTGGAATAAACGGGGAAGAAAAAGGGAATGATGGGCCAGATCTTCAGCTGGTGCAAATGGGAACATACCCATTAACTTCAGTGGAGACAGGCTGATTTACATCAGTTGGGGATCTTGCCCTGAGACAATCCCTTACACTTGCAAGTCCCATGCAAGATTCCTCTCTGGGCTGTCATAGACTTGAATGGCAAGTACAAGGCCCTGTTGTGCCTAAACCAACGAAGAGGCATTTTGGCTTGACTTCAGCCTGCTTCTCCTTATCCCCTTTGCCGCAGGTAATGTCCAGAAACAGGCATTGTGCTCCACTATGCTCCCCATCCAGCCCCTGTTTAAGGGCACAAAATAGGGATGGTGAAAGTTCCTTTTGTGTATATCATGTACAGCCTGGCCAGAATCTGGTCCTAAGCTTGCCAAAACAGAGTTCATTGTAACTACTTGGCTACATAAAGTTCCTCACATGTTTAAATGTTTACACTGTTACTGCATTTATTTGCCTTTTCTCACACCTGCAGAAGAAAATAGTGAAATAAGATTATTTTTGAAAAATATGTAGCTTACAATTGGAAGAAGGCGATGGGTTTGAAGATGCATAACTGAGGACAACATTTCACCAGTAGATTGATTATTACAAGTGATGATATACAAGCATGAAAAACATTAGGTTGGCTACAACATCATAAACTGCATTTTGAAGGATGACAACTGAAAAAAAAATGACAGGATTACCTCATCAGTTGGTATAAATCAAATTAGTTCAACTGACAATCACCTAAGGATCTGAACCCATGTTTTTACTTTTGTGGCTGGGACTGTGTTTTACTATATGTTTCTTTATCACAAACCTCAATAGGAGGGGCTAACATTATACAAATAAGAAGAAATAATAAAATAAGCAAATTTGATATGTAAATCTTAATACATATGGAACATAAGTAATTTTTGTCTAAGTAGACCCATACTACAGGGACTACATATAACAAAAATGCAGACTGATAGATTTGCAGCTCAAGAGAAATCACATCCATCTATGATGCTAAAAAATATACAGAAAGGAGACTCCATGAACCTGTATTTCCAAGCGAAAGAAAGATATCCATAGATTGGGATCTATAACACACATCCTGTAATATACATGGATGATGAGCTTTAAAAAATGATTGTAGAAGCGCTTCAGCACTAATATATCAAATCTGTAGCTTACTTTTTTCCACTCAGTGACTGTTAGAAGGAAGGCATATAGTTTCCCTCTTCTCTCTCCCTCTGCCATTGAAATAGGTTTTATATTCCATGAAATGACCCATGTCACTTAGAAAACACTGGATCAGAGGACTTGTATCAGAATGACAATGTGTGTTGTCCTTCACCTTTAAATGTGGATATGTCCTTTTGTATTAAACTTTATAGCTCATTTTCACAAAGGATTTTTTTTTAAAACTCCATATTATGGTGTCCTCTCTCTAGTAATGGAATTACCTGTGGTAGGAAATGAAATTGTGCGAGATATTTCTGCTAGATTTTGATTTATTGATCTATATTTTTAGCAAGACAGGGATTATATAAAACATAGGAATGTAGGGATTGCCAAACTGGATCAGATGCAAGATAGGAAGATTTGTGATAATCTGCCCCCTCCACCCTGTTAGGTTTCATCCTGATATCTGATAGTTAGTGGCTTGAACCATGAAGCATGAGGTTAACATTAAAGTATGATATTGGATGGCTCAGATTAACCATATAATTGAGCTTGATCCCAAACTTCCCACAGCTTCAAAGTGGATCATTTTAAACCCAGGTATCACACCTTCCTGTCTTTCACTGCACAACTAGTGGGATTTCAGGTATTGCTAAATGTCTTACCTACTTGCAATGTAAGCATTATTTGCCTTCTCAGTGATCACAATAGACCTGGGAACTGGAATGCTTCCAGAAACATTATCTTAAAATGGGTATAACTTTTATTTTATAGCTTTATAGGGAAGAACAGAGAAGCTACCTGCCTTCCCATTGTCGTTGTGCTGTATGTAGGCCACAAAACCAGCTGAGATTGTTATTTCTGCCCCATCAGTTAGAACCTTCAGATGAGAAGGCAGATATGATTTATAGTGGAACAGAGGCTGACAAAGCCCAGCTGGAAACATTTATACTACAGTAGCTGAAATGTAAAAAATTAGGTTAGAGCTGTAATGCAAAATTTAATCTATGGCATACAAATGGAGCTAACTAATTCATTATCATGTGCTGCCAGACAAGTGCCTGAAAATAACAATGTTTGCATCTTCTTTTTTGATTAAAGATGCCAGTAATAGAGTTAAAATATAAATGAATATCCCCCTCCCACACACACACGCTCCATTGCAAATGAAAATCTATTGCTAACTGTAGGTGGTTTGATGGCAGTGAGACATGAGTTATCAGTCCTAGACTAGTTAATAGTGGACAGAGGTCCACCACATCACAAGACCTTCACAGGTGGCATTTGTTGTTAACCTTGTTGACCAGCTCAACAACCATGACATTTGTATTGTCATAAAGTAGGGTGACCAGATAGCAAGTGTGAAAAATCAGGACGGGGTGGGGGCGGGGGGTAATAGATGGCTTTACTAGAAAAGGCCCCAAATATCGGGACTGTCCCTATAAAATCGGGACATCTGGTCACCCTATCATAAAGACTGAAAAAGATACGAGACTAACATTTAGTATGCAACTTAAATCCACAAAAATGAGCATTCTGAGTTAATATTATAAATTTAGTCTGAAGTGTTTTTACTAATTGCTATTTTTCATAAAGAGGTTAAAGATCACAGACCAACCGGCATATAGATACAGTGATACCTTATAAAGTTAATTCAACTTTTGTTTTTGTAGTTTATTTTCCATTTCTCTCTCAGAAAAAAACAAACAAAATCAAATAAAAATAATTATCTTCTAAGCCAGTGGAATTTTGCATGAGTAGCGAGAGTTGGATTTCATCCACAGAATGATGTACCACAGCACATTATGAGATTCCATGCAGGAACTCCATTGGAAGATCTCATACTATCAGATGATAGCTGGAGAGCACAATAACTCTAATGGGGCAATCTGAAAATATGGTGTCATAGACATATTATCATGTGTGTATCATAAAAATTGTTTATGTAATGCAAACAACGAATGCTGATTTGAGTGGTGGACCATTCATCTGCAACCTAGTTTGGGCAAAACTGCTTTGGGGATTTTGTTGGTGGGGAGAAATAACATTTTGGATCCAATTATAGAGCTGATTAGGGAATGGGGTGAAAAAAGTTCCAGTACATTCTTGAATGCAGTGGACATAGAAGGTAACATGTAAATCAGCCACATCATAACAGGTAATTATACCACTTAAGTGCTTGTGCACTGCACACAGTTTATTTCATACATCATTCACACCTTGTTTCATTAATGTCACAAAAATACATAATCAATATAAAGAAGACAGGAAATGATGCTGTTCTGAAAGTTAGGTGTATTGGCCTAGGACTTCACATTCACATTCACTTTCACATTCAACACTGTTTATTCACTTTTTAACCTACATTAAAAGTATTAGGTGGTGGGTTTTTTTCAGTGTCAGCCCTCAGGTAGTTTGGTTTATTGTTTGTTGTGGACATGGAGGTAAGACCATATTGCTCTAGGGAATGGTAACAAGTTACAGTGACAATCAACTCTAGGTCATTGCATTGCAATATTGCCAACCCCAAGCATTCAAAAATAATTTGAGACACTCCATTTCCCTTTCATACGCCTCAGTCTCCTGTTCCCACCTACACTATGTATTAACCTGTCTACCATATTTTTTCCTCTCTTCCCAGCTTTCAAGTTCTCCCTCTCTCCCATCACCCATTCCTCTGCACCCCTTCTGAATCCCTCCAGGCACCCCAAGTTTCCCCATTATCTTAGTTTCTCCCCTGCACTTTCCTTTCCCCTGACTGCCTTTCAGTCTCCTTCCTGCACTTCTTATTTTTCCCCTATACTCCCTCACTCTTCCTTCCTGTTCCTCAGTCTCCATTTTCTCACAATTTCCTATGCAGTTTTCTAGCTAGAGGAAGCACTTGGTGAGGGCATTTTCAGTATGGACAATCTGTATTCAGTGCACAAGGCAACAATAGGAGATGGTAGCCATTTTTGCTAGGAGTAGCCATGATTCTACATGCAAATGCTGTAGGGTAGCCATCTTGAATAAAGGTAGCTTGTGATTGCAGTTCTATAAAAAGTAACAAGAAAAAAGTGCCATTTTGTATAAGGGCAAAATGTGCATTTTTATTAATGCTTGTCAGGAAATGGAATTTCCTTGCCATGGGAAATTCTGACACTTCAAATATTTTTTTTAATTCCAAATTGGAACAAAGAGCTGATATTTCAAAATGTCCTGCAAAACAAAAATTTAAAAACAATAATAAATTTGGGATGACCAAAACATTTTATTTTAATAGTATCAAATTCATTTGGATTTGAATATATATTAAAATAGTAAATATAATATAAAAAACTCAAACAAAATAAAAATGTTTTGACATAGTTTTGTCTTTGATTCTTCTTTTTTCAGAAATGATACATTCCAGATGAATATTTCAATTTAAAAGAAACAGCATTTTTGATAGAACATGGATGTGGCAAATCTCAGTTTGAATTCAGCCCAGGTTGATATTCAAGAGTGAAATTGCTTTTGATAGCTAAACACCCCACCATCAAATGAATTGGTGACATTAGTCTAGTTCACAGTAAATTAGTGTTTACACAAAGTACCCCTACATTCAACATCTTCATTAACAGTCTCAGTAGAGAGATGAAAGACTGACTGAACATGGACATAGTTGTTTTTACTTCTAATACTGTTATTGAAAGAGGTTTTGAACAAATGGGGATGGGAGTCTTGTTCTGGAAGTTGGCAGGTGAGGGGTGGAGGTGGGGGAAAGGAAGGAGAGCCCACAATGATATGTTTGACATGTGGTAGGTACAGGTCTCCAACACTGTCAGTCTATTGCCTTCAACATCATTTGCAAGTTCTAAAATGTCTTTTAAAATAAGTTATTTTAAAGTACTTAGAACAAATTTGGGAAATTCAGAGGTGATGTGTGGGTGGTTTAACTTTCATTCCTTAATATTAACTTATGATCTCTTAAATCAATGTAAGGGATTCTAAATTACAACAGCACTTCTGAATTTGATCTGCTGACTCAGTCTAAACTTAGAGAAAAATTGAGAGATTCATTTTTTTTTTATTCTTCTTGGGGAGGTGATCATGGGGACTAATTTTTCCAGTGCATTCAGAGAACTTGAGTAAAAAGTACCTTTTCTGATTAGACAAGTACCTTTTCTAATAGACATCCAATTAAAGATGCTATGAAAAGTTGCTTTGGGCCAATCACATATGGATTTTCTTCTGTATCATTGAAATTAATGGGAGCAGGATCTGGGTCCAAGTCAGTGGTGACTTCCAGTTTAAGAAACTCCAGCCAAAAGACATTGCTATAAAAAAACAAAAAAAACATTAGTGGCATTGGAAGCCTTTCCGTTTCTTCTTCTCCACTGACAAGTTATTGAAAGACAAAGAAAAGAATTTGAAACGATGAAGAACTTGCAACACATAGTAACCATGATGGAGTAGTGTGACATCAATCTCTAAAAGAATAGCCCAGGTTATAGATTAATGTACAGTATAAGGATAATTTGGGAGAGGCTTGTTTTGAAGGACTGCATACGTGGGAGAAATATGTTTTTAAAATATTTAAAATCAAAGGGCCTAATTCCTCAGTCCTGCCATTTTTGCTGTCGTAAGATTGACTCAACCAGAGTTATTGTTGATTTAAACAACCACACATATGAAGAGAATCAGACTCAAAGCCTACATTGCTATTGTCTCATCAAATGGGCCACTCCTTCAAACAAAAGCTACCAGCAGCATCTGATATACAGAAGATTCCTTAGCTCATTTTTGCGCCATACTTGAAATGAAATAAAGAGATATGATGTAGAGGTACCAAGACAACTTACTCTCACTGAAGTGATTTACATCAGACATTGTATTCATGCTGCTGGTTTTCTATCCTAAAGCCCATGATGTTGCTGAACAGCATCAAAGCTCCACGATCACTTGTTCATCCCCTTTACTATAGAAGCTCTTAAATTAAGAGCTATTTTGATACCAATACAAAATTAACTTGGAGAATGGGATACTGCTAGAGACTGTAATTCTGGCACAAACTGCTATAGATTACAGATGGAGGGTGCAGTATCTGACAGTTTAGAACACAAGGGGGAAAGATGTATGACATATGGCCATATGGTCATACAAATGTCACTTTGTCAGTAGATTATCAACATAGCAGCAAAAGGGATTAGGATGACGTATGCGTGTCTAATCTCTGCTTTCCGTTTCCCCCACAATGTGACCATATCTTACACTGAGAAATGTATGTAAAAGAAAACATCAGTCTTTTTATTTTTTATTTTTGAATTTTTATCTTTGTGATCTGGCAATGCTTCTGCATCTGACCAAATAATATTTTGATGCAACCATAGTGACTCATTTTTTAAGATTGTGATCACCAATATCTACCCTTTTCTTTCTGGATATTTCTGTTTCATATATCTGTTGACCATACCCACTTTTTGGTAAAGGAAAAAATCTAGTGTTTTTTGAAACCTAACCCCAGTAGTGACTCCTAAAAAGTCCTCTAGCTATAGTCCCGTGGAACTTTACAATTCTACCTGTCCTACAGTGTCAGTTCCACTGAATTACATTAAGATACTTATTTACCGCAGTACAGGTGAAATTTTAATGCTCCAGGACTCTAATCACATGGCTTGCACTGTGTGAACCTCAGATTCTAATATATGGAGTAGACAGAGCCTGTGGCCATGGGCCTCCATAATTTTTGATAGAAGGAGTATCTCAGCTTTTATTTGTTTTTTTTTAAAATGCCCTTAGCCCTTTTCCTTGAAGTGATGTTATGACATGGAAATTTCCTGCAATATCCTGAACAAACCTTATTGAATTATATTAAAGCTTACTGAATTAAGTTTAGGTATCTTAAGAGTTCATTGTATTAAAATGCAACTGTTTATGTATTATAGGATTCTATCTAATGACATGATAAATGTAAACCCTGGGAAATGTCATGTGCTTTAAAAGGACAATTTGAAAGAATGAGAACTTTTATAGTTAAGTGGGTTTCCCAGGAAATCTCTAGGGGAAGGTATATGCAAATGTTACCCCCCCAGTTAGGTAAGAACTCAGCCTTTTGAAGCTTCACCCTGAAGAGGGAAACTTTGTCCAGTGATCACCTGTTAGATGAAGACAGATCAAAAGCCCATATAGTATCAAGGAATGCTGCATAGATTGGACTTGTTCTGAGCCAAGGCAGTTATTAACTTGTAACCACAGAAAAACCTCTTTGTGGGGTTTGAAGGACCCTTCACCTGCCAGAGCCCATGTTGCCATCAGAGTGGTCTCTGGTAAGCTTATTAACGTGTGTAGGATTTTCTGTTTTTTTTTTATTTTTTTGTCCATAACTCGACTTCTACCTTAAGAATAAATGGGCTTTTTTAGAAAGGGTTGTGAGATAATTGTGAGCAATTACGGTGTGTATAGCCTCTGAGGAGAAATCAAAGCAGGTCTGTTTAGGCAGTGTGACCTGTTGGGGAATTCACAGTGTAGTCAGGAAACTGGGCAGCCTGGAAATACCCCAGTTAGGAGGGAAAATGATACATCTCTGCCCAAGAGAGGGATGTCCGGAAAACTGGAAGCCTGAGAGTGTGTACCTTTGCGAGACCACAGAGGAGGAATCCAAATTCAGTTGCCTTGAATTGTGACATAAGTAAACCATCATAAATTGGGTTTTAGGTTCCAGAAGAACTATAGCTATAAGTCATTTAATTTTGGGGAAGACCTCAGATCATTTCTCTGCTACGGATTACCTGTTGTGTCTCATTTCATGCTTAGATTGTATACTCTTCAGAGAAAGGACAATCTCTTTGTTATATATTTGTGCAGTGCCTAACACTATGGGTCTGAAACATCTGGATCAGTAGTGGGCACCCTGCAGCCCACGGGCCGCATGTGGCCCATCAGGGTAATCTGATTGAGGGCCATGAGACATTTTGCTGACATTGACTGTCTACAGGCATGGCCCCCTGCAGCTCCCAGTGGCTGCGGTTCACTGTTCCCGGTCAATGGGAGCTGAAGGAAGCGGTGGGCCGCAGGGATGTGCTCTTGATAGAAAGTGTGTTATAATTTTGTTTTATATTTAATCTTTGTTTCCATTATTCTTACATTATCTCTTAAATTTTGATTTTTTGATAATAAACTTATTATTGTTTTCACTGCAAATATACTCAGTGCCCTGGTATTAAACAAGCAGCTGATCCTGAGTTGAAATATATAAGTCACTGTGTACACTGTTCCCTTGGGGACAGTGGATCTGCTATTTCTGTAAGTGTCCAGTAGAGAGGGGGTGGACACTAAAAGGGAATTCTTCAAAGGGACCCCAGGGACTGGGGTGCACCCACTATTATCTTGAAAGGAAAGTAAGGTCCCAAAAGAGTGCTTGAGTGGATAATAAGTTGGTGGTTTCAGGGAGATGACACCTAGTTTAGCAGAAGCATGTATCCCTCATGCTGGAGGCAGAGGGGTAACAAGGTGTCTCATAATCCTGTGTACCCCAAGAAGTGTCTGAGATACCACAATACAAAAATGAATAATAATAATTAATGGCTGGTTGCCTGAAACTGAGCCAGCTTGTCTCCTGAGCAACCTACATGACCACTGGCAACAAGTTGGGGCATCTCAATAGCATGAGAGGCTGCATGATCTAATGAAATGATCCTAGTCCAGACATTAATTCTGTCTGTGGTGTTTAGAGTTGGTCAAGATATAGGGCAATTTCTTTCTAGCTTGGGTGTCCACTGTGCTCCAAAAAAACATTGTGTAGGCACCATACAAATATATGGCAAATGGTGATCTCTGCCACAAAGAGTTTATAGTTTAAAATCTATTCTACCAGTAGACTACTGTATTTTTTTCACCCTTTCCACTGGGAAACCAGACCCATTTACTGCTTCTCTGGTGCTAGGCAAGAGGCTTATTTCAAGGTAATTTCAGAGGAAATCAAAGAGTGATTTGTTTTTCTAAAGACACCATTTTGTTTTCAAAAGGAATAATCTATTTCCTAGTTCCATTAAAAAATTTAAATGACCCACATTCCCAATAATCTCAGTCATAACTGAGTGAACATATTTTTAAATTTTCTTTTTGTTTTAATGTCCCTGCTTCTCAGTATCGTCATTTCATTTCATTTCAGTTTGAAATTTGCTGTGTTCAAGTAGTTTCCTGGGGACAGAGAACAAAACAAATGACTTTTGGGGGATGGAGGATACCTTACTTTCCAGTGTACAACCTTAAGATGTCACTACCAGTTTTCTAATAATATATTTCAGAGTTATTGAAAATGGCTTGACCTTTCTTTTCTTTTTGACATTTTGGGGGTTAATTATGTTACACTTAGTACTAAGAGTTCATCCTTCACCTACTTAGGAGCTCTTGACATGAAAAGGGAATCAGAACATTTTTGAGCAGATTTTATGTATTTGTTTTTGGTATAATATCATAAATAATTACATGCCTGATATCTTTCTTTGACAAAATAAATTATTTTTTACACAATGGAAATACAGTAGATCTAATGTATCTGGACTTCAGTAATGTTTCCAGTGTTTTAGCCATGTTGGTCCCAGTATATGGGAGACAAGATGGGTGAGGTAATACCTTTTACTGGACCAATGTGAAGAAGAGCTGTGTTGTATCTCTGTGTAGTCTCTTTCATCAACATAAATTGGTGCAATAAAATATATTATCTCACTTACCTTGTTTCACTGAACTTCAATAAAGCATTTAACGGGGAACTACGTGGAAAAATTAAGATTAATACAGGAATTGGAAGATGGGTAAGAGAATGATTCGTTGTGCTGAAAGGAGAACTATTGGGCTGGATGGACGTTTAGTGGAATTCAAGGATTGGTCTTGGGTCTGATCTTATTTAATATTTTAATTAATGACCATTTCAAAGTTATACCTTGCTTAGGTTTTTGTATCTTTCAATATTTTTTCCTTCTTATGCCACACCATTTCTATACTGTAACAATCATTTAGAAAAAAAAAACAATGTAAAAATAAAATCCCTTATAATGATGTTAAATTTAGGGAATGTAGTCTGTACAATTTTTGATTATACCTAGTACCTAATTTCATATCTTTTAGGGTTTGCAGTAGGATCTGGCATTACATTGGAGGAACATGACAGATTATTCACATGCAGAAATGTATCTCTAATTTCTAGGGCAGATGAATGAACAGTTTACAATTTGCACTGACTACACGGTTTGGATCTCTTGGCAGTTTGCCTTATTTGACCTTCAGTGTTCTGGGTCTCACAGCAAGTTAAAGGAATAACAGTTTATTGGAATATAGTTCTATACTCCTCTCTGACTCCTGGTTCACATGTAGGACATAGAACAGTCTACTCAGGAAAAAGGTAGTAGTTATTCTTGTCTGACACCTAACACTCTTAAGCTAGACCAAGGGAAATGTTAGTTTCATTCACAAATAAATTGTGGGAGTCCTTGGTTTGAAAGTCTAATAATAGGTGGAAGATTCCTTTCCTGGGGAACATGTACTTCAACTTTAGCTTAATGGATGGTTCACAGACAAGATGTGGGATGTGCATATTGACTTTCACTGTCTATAGAGCCAAGATGAAGTGAAAGGTATGGAATATGCATAGGGATAATTGGTGATGATCTTAGGTGTTGCAGACAGTTAAAAGGACAGAGAGAGAACAATATATTTTCAAGACATATTTAACATCTATACTTCAAATACAATGAACAGCCTAGTCTTCTTATGTATAGTAACTTACTTTCTCACAAATGCTATCTAAAAAAAGGTAAAATAAATTTAACCAAAGCTAACATTCTTTGTATAGTTCTTTCATCTTGCTATAAATTTCTTTTAGGATCTCTTTCCAAGATTTTTAATTTTCTTGAGCTGATGTGGTTTTTAAAGGATCTTGCTTCCCTTTCTCTTTGCTTCTGGCTTGCAAGAAGTCAAATTGTCCCAATTAATTTGTAGTTGATGTCACTCGACAAATAAAATAAATGAATTTTGCAATCTTCACTGGGGACTTCTAGTTGGAAAAAGGCAAAGAATGGAAAAAGGAGGTGAAAAAAAATAAGGAAGCAGAAAACCACGTACAAACCTCACTTTAAGCACATGCTGTGTGGTTGGCTTGAATTCCTACCCTTCACAAGACCCATTTATTTGGAATCCTTGTCTATTTTTCTCTTTTTACCTCTGATTTAATGACTATCTTCACCCTTCCCCTTTAGTTTTTTCACCTGTTCTGTACATTTATCAACTTTAATTTGACTCAGTTATTCTTTCTCCACATCCTTAATTTATTTCCCATTAGCATGGGCTAGATCATGAAGGATGAGCATTTAATCATATACTTCCATTAAAGCCAGTGGGTCCACTCACATAAGTGCTTCTCAGGGTGAGAAAGGGCTCCGTCATCTGGCCCTATATTTTTATGCCCCTTATTTTTCATTCTCACATTGAATGTGCTTTCTTTCTATTTCTTCTCTAATTATCCTTTTTTACTTTAAAGGTCATAACTGAAAGAGACATCCTATACCAAATGGGGTTGCCAACTTTATTTTAGCCAAATATACTATTTAATGCATCCTTTTTGTTCCACTTTCAACCTACATGTTGCTGACACAGACAGTCTCCCTCTCAACTTAAGTTCTATACTTAGATTTTAGCTGCCAGTTCTGCTTGTTGTTTATTAGGAGCAGCTTTATACTGCTTAATATAAATGTATGTATCCTTGAACAAGAGCTTTACTAACTGCTCCATAATGAGAAACTCTGAAGACTCATTAATAGTCCACTGTGAAGATTTAATGTTTAGGAAAACAACCATTCAGAAAGACTGAAAGATCTCTCACAGATTGTCTATTCTAGTGTAATTTCATATTAGAGTTTCAGCTGAGATTCTTTTTCCTTAATGTAACTCACCTCGAAATGGCCTCTTGTAATAAATAGGTACTTTTCATTATTGCCATAGCAGCACATGCATCTTCTGATTTTATTTTTTGGTATCAAGCATATATTCTGGGTAGAGTGGGAACCATCAAAAAGTTAACAGTGTGGTACGACATACCTTTTTAAATATAGGAATTACTGTGGTAAGTTAAATCATGCAGTATGGTACTTAACTTTTCACTGACATCCACTATAAATGGCAGTTATTGGTTTATGATGTTTGATATCCCCAAAATTGATTAAAATGTGCCCATGCTATAAGTGATTTTTGATAAAACATGCTCTTTACTTGCAAATATGAATAAAGTTGGGCATTTTAGTATGTCACTCCCTTCTGATTTCTGATATTTCCCTGATGTTCTGGTTCCCTCTAAATAGAATTAATGAGTTCAGTAATCTTCAAATTTGATTCTTTTATTTCACCATAAAGGTTATTTTCTGGTGGCATAAAGTAATAGATTGTGAACTTTTCCAACTCTTCCACACACACAAGTCTCACTTACAGCATTTCTTCTGCTTTTCATGTTGAAGAAAGAGTTCAACCTAAAGTGACTTTGATCTGACACAAATGCCATAATACATAATACCTTCCTTTGCATTTGTTTCATTCAAATTAATCTTACACTGCCACAAATCATTAGAATATAAAATTATCTGGAATTACTAAACCATCTGAAAATGGCAGGTATAATTTTAAAAAAATATGTAGTGACAGACTTTGTTCCAAAGATGATGCAAAATCTTCCCTCATGTAACTCTTCTGCCAGGTCTTGATAGCAGCAAAAAGGGCTGAGTTCAATTTTCTGGAGGGTTTCATGAAAGACTTAACTAGTATTGTCTTGAAACCCCACCCTTACAGAAACCTAGAAAACTATAAGGAGTACTTGTGGCACCTTGGAGACTAACCAATTTATTTGAGCATAAGCTTTCGTGAGCTACAGCTCACTTCATTGGATGCATACTGTGGAAAGTGTAGAAGATCTTATTATATACACACAAAGCATGAAAAAATACCTCCTCCCACCCCACTGTCCTGCTGGTAATAGCTTATCTAAAGTGATCACTCTCCTTACAATGTGTATGATAATCAAGGGTGGGCCATTTCCAACACAAATCCAATGGAAATGGAAATGGCCCACCTTGATTATCATACACATTGTAAGGAGAGTGGTCACTTTAGATAAGCTATTACCAGCAGGACAGTGGGGTGGGAGGAGGTATTTTTTCATGCTTTGTGTGTATATAATAAGATCTTCTACACTTTCCACAGTATGCATCCGATGAAGTGAGCTGTAGCTCACGAAAGCTTATGCTCAAATAAATTGGTTAGTCTCTAAGGTGCCACAAGTACTCCTTTTCTTTTTGCGAATACAGACTAACACGGCTGTTACTCTGAAACCTAGAAAACTATAGCTATCATCCTTGGTGCCCCTGATGGGAAATACTTCTCCACTCTCAATCACTGTATCCAGGAATTAAAACAAAGATAACTTTAGTGGGGGCAGGGGTGGCAGCAGAATGAATTTGGGAAAACCAAAAATTATTAAACCAACAAATTCTATGAGGTAAGATTCTGATCCCCCAGAGGCCTTAACAATGGCCCCAACCTCTGTTCTCCTGCCAACTGTTAGCGTCTGGTTTTTTTCTAGCCACTTCCCTCCTCCACACTCAGTTAGCCATTCTGGATTAGAGAGGCCAAGGATCCTGGCAAGTTAGTACTGTCCAGGCTGCTCTGGAGGCTCTGCCACTTGAACTAGCTGATGTGACTTCAGCATTAATTGATTGGTAAGGACACCCACATTACAGTCCCACAGATAGGCTGCTGCTCTCTCCCCAGCTTCAGCACAAACCATCTCAGCCCTGCTCTAGGCACCACCATTCTGCAGCATCTGATGTCTTGAAGCTGCCACTGCCTCTCTGCACCAACTGTCGCCACAAACCTGCTGCCATCCTGTGCCATCCATCTCCTGAAAGCTGCCACTCCCAGCCTGCACTGTTTCCAGCAGTCTTGGCTCAGCTTATTAGAGAGAGATCCATGGTATCTAGGACTCTTTGCAGAGTTCTCACCACCAGAAAGATACTCCCATAAAAAAGTAGCAACTTTTTCCCTTCTCTCTCTTCCTTGTTAGCTTTGTCCAGACTCCCTTACCCAATTGTGCCTGACAGCAGTCTCAGTCGGGGTTTTGGACCCAGGCACATTTGATGTCAACCTCTTGTACTTGTCACCTCTCGAACAGATGCTGGCAGAATGCTCCCTCTCCAATGGAGCTCTCTACCTATCTGCTTTTCTTAAGCAGCTCTGGGCTGCTCTTCTCCCATTTCACCAACAGGTGACAGAGAGCTTCCTTCTCTTTAAGTTGTCAGGCCATGGGGATTACACTTGCTTCCAAATCCCTTCTCCATTATCAGGCGGAGGGAGCATTCAACACAGATCGTCAACATCCCACATAAGTGCTTTAACCACTGACGTACAGTTTATAAGGGAGGTGGTGGACTTTGGCCTTTTTTGGATCTAGTCCTTCTTTCCTTTGCTTTTGTCAAAATGCCTGAAGATTTAAAAAAAAAAAAAAGAAGAATAAGAATTGAAGAACAAAATAAAACGTTTCATTTGGACAATACCAAAACATTTAGACTTTTTCCAGTTCAGTCTAAACTATTCCTCAAACTCGACATGAAATCATGAATAGTTTGGGTTACCACAAAAACTGCATTTTTGTCCATTAAATTATTTATCTGTAAAATTTCATCCAGCTCTATTTGGGAGCACAAGTTTCAATGACTTTTAATACTCATGGAACCTGTGCTGTTAAGTCACTTAAGCACTTCTGGACATGTTTGGGGACATCTTATAAAATTTAATACAAAAGTATACCCCATTACAGAATTTTATAAGATTAGGAAAAAAAACCTATAAATTATTTCATGGTCTACTATATTCCTTAGGTTTTTAGCATAATTTCTATAAAACTCCCTACAATATTCTATACAATAAAATGTTTCAATAAAGGATAAAATGAAGAGAAACTCAAAAAATTCTCCTTTCTTTAAGTTTGGTTGACTATTTTGTTTCCAAGATTTTGAAAGTTTCTTATAGTTGTTCAGCCACTTGGGATCCTGAGTGAATACCACAACTAAACTGAAAAACACTTCTCATCCTTCCTGGCAGGAATGGAAACAAAGAAATTCCCAGGTTGCTCCTTTCCATTGGCATATATTCTTTTTAAAAAAAATGATAATCCTCCAGGGAGAAAGCAAACCTTGCAATCCACAGATCAAATAGTTTCCTAGTATGAGTGAGACAAATCTGCTCCTTGGAAAGGCACAGGACAACTGGGGAGCTTTATCTGAAATGACCTCCCCCACCAATTCCACCTTTCCCCAACATTCTTGAGTCTGCTATTTTTCTAAAAATAGCACTATATCCATCGGCTGTGAAATCCTCACTGTATATGGCGTTACACCCATGCACCTGCCTGAGGTCACACTTCTCATAATGTAAATCCTGCCTTCCACCACAGTGATGTAGTGGAAGGAATGCTAGAGAGCTCTCAGTGTCCTCTTGTTAAACCTTCACAACCAAAGGAAAGTAAGGGTTAGTTCTCTGCTTCTGGTGGCATTCGCCACTTTTCTGGTTATGCTCTGACTCACTCTCCCAATAAGAAGTTTACTACTCAGCTACTTCAGCAAGTCTGCCACACCAGCAGAGGGATTTTTCAGAGGGGAAACTTTTCAGTGCCTCTCAGCATAGCATATGCACGGAATGGGGAGGACTGGGTGAGAGATTCCATTACAGGAGACCTGTGCTTTAAGCACCTAAAATAGCAGATAGTGGGAGAAGGTAAAGCCTCTGGATCCCTGCTTTTCTTTGAAGGGGAGACACTTGGTTTTCAGATATCAAGCCCACATGTAGGGCCCAGGCTGCCAAAAGCTCCTTTGCCTAGCCAACCACTATCCTCTGCCAAGCTCATCCTCTCCACAGGGTTTACTTTCACTCCCAAATCTTATTATACTTATCTGACATGTTGGTGCCTCTTTCAATAGCCTTATGTATTACCCATAAAATCAACTTTTCTCATGGTTCCTAAAAAGGTTTCTAAAATGTCCTCCCATGCTAAAAAAATAATTAAAAAAAAAAGTGGCTGTCATTCTACTGAAGGAGGCAGCTGCCCCTAAAGATTCTGTGGATAAAAGAATTGAGCCATAGAATAAATCAGAAACAACTTGCTGAAGTGGAGTTACAGCTGAGTAAAACTAGAGCAAGTGAGGGGAAAAGCAGGCCCTGAGTAGTTATACATTTAGAAGTCAGAAATGGGATGCTTTATTGATATCTAAAAATCTAAGCCTATTTCCTAAACCAATTTAGCTTTTTGATATCAGATTAGATATTTATTTTCAGTGATGCAGTTAAACAAATTTGAAAGCAAGTCTGATGTATCCTAAATAAACAGGCTATTATTAATTATTATTTTAACTAGTATTGTTTTATTTTCAAATAAAAGTCATTTATGCCCAAAGTATACTGACACTTCTTAATTCTGAGGTTTTATTCTGTACAGCTACTAAGCAATATATATATTGCAAATCACAACACAATTATTCTAAACAGAAAACAAAAGAGAACTTAAAATGCTGTTTTTTTTTTCAAAGAAGAGTCCAACATCTTAAGCCTACAGTTATTCCTTTGTTTTAGTTTTATAGGCATCTTTATTTCTTTTTAATCTTTTAACATAGCATGTGCAGTAATTTTTCATTTGCAGGAAGAGACCTTGTATTTTATGATAGTGTCTTCTTTTTATAGCATCCACTTTTGTAAACATATTTTTGGCAAGTAAGATGAGCCAATTGTTTGAACTTTCACATGAAATATGCAACGTTTTCAGAATTTACAAGTACTAAAGTTTCATTTTTAATGTCTACATTGCTTCTTCTAAGAGAGAATTGAAATACCCTACTATGAGCCTTACTGCTTGAAACCTGTCTCTTCCTAAAACTGTCACAAGCTAGTGAATCACTGTATATTTTTAAGGAGGACAAGCCATGAAGAAATGTGTACTTGGGTAACATGGTCAGACCTAAAAATCTTTGTTCCTAAACCAGGCTATGATGGAATGTATAAACCACATTCTGGTTAACCATGGATTTTAACAGGAGCCTGAGCCTAATTCGGCCACTGAGTAGCACCTGGAAGTGTGTTAGGCATAAGTAGTGATCAAACCCACCTGAGTGGGAAAGGGGGAAGCTGGCTCTTCAAAAAGGAAGGAGCAGAGGGCAGTGGAAAGAAGACTAGGATGGTGATCCTGTTGAAAAGTATTTGGGAGTTTTCACTCTTGAGCTAAAGTCAGAGTGAAGTCTGGGAGGCCTGGATCGAGAACCAGAAGGCACTGAGCTAAGAGGTGGCCTGGGAGGATGGGGACAATGAAGCCTGGTTCCAGAGGTGGGTTGGCCTGAGCAAGGAGGAACCCAGAGGCAGTGAATCCCAAGAAGCAGGGATGGTAAGTCCTCGGAGGCATTTGGATTGAAGTGTGATGGGCTACAGTGGGAGAGGGAAGAATTTTTCAGTCAGTCCCTTGGTAGTAGGAGTGGAGAGGCCTGAGGGGTTCAGAAAGGCTCCTGTGGGATAAGGAGGAAGCCTGTGATGGGGAGAAGATACCTTGGAAGACACAGGATTGGAGCAAGCTCCTGTGGCTTACCCTGATACAAGGGCAGGAACCAAACATCTGGGGTAAAGCCCTGGGAGGTACTGATCATTACAAAGAGCCCAGGCAAGGGGCTGGGGAAAATCCCTGAAACAAGACAAGTGGTAGAAATGAGTTCAGGGAGGTAGCAGCAAGATGTCTGACAAACCAGGTCTTGGCTTCTCATCCCAGTACCCCTGGACTGGAACACAACAAAGACTGTGGGCCTAGGTTCCTTTACCTGCCAGTGCGATGGTGGCTTGAATTCCTCTGACATAAGGGATTAAGAACTTTTGAGACCCCTGAGAGAACAGTGTGAGGTCCATTGGTCCAAACGTAAAGATACTGGATTTTCTGTCAGACTTCTTGTTACACTTGAAGGGTGGGGACTAAAACATGCCCTGGCTGGTGGGCTGAATCATACAAAAAGACAGATCACCACAGAACTGGCGAAATTGTCGGCAGGGAGCGTTAGAGAGAAAAGAGCTCCAATATAATGCTCAGCCACAAAGAGCGTGCCAGTGGTGAGTCCACTCTACAACACATGCTAAGAATTCAGTGGTTCCTCTAACCCAGAACCTAGCTCCAAAATTCCTATTCCCTTAGACTTTGTAACACCAAACCTCTTAGGATTTCAAAACTAACCTCTAAATATGGCCTCTTCAACTCAACACTAGTATGCACTGCAGTATCACTGGTGCATTTTAAATATCATGGATTGCACTTAAAGCTGGGCCAACTTTTTGAGACAACTTTTTTCAACAAAAATGCAGATTTGCATCAATCAAAACGTAGCAAATTTGTGTTGAATTTGTCAAATGACTTCAGTCAAAAACAAAACAAATTCCAAAAGTCAAATTTTTATCTCTTCACATTGTCAAAATGTAACATTTCAACTTAAATTCTATTTTTTTTAATTTCTTCAATTTTCTTTTTTAAATAAAAGGATCCTGAAAACCAAATACTTGTTTTGGGTCAAACAAAATATGATTTTTATTTTATTTTTTATTTCAGCCATTGAACTGAAAAAAATTGTAGTGCAGCTCTCATTAAATAGACAAAGGCATTTTATAAACATATAATTGCTTAGTTCCAAAAGAATGTAGTATGTAAGGAATCTCTCCATTTCTCTTTTTATTTGTTTGCATCTCCTCTTAATGTTGATTTAATATGTTTTAATATGCTGCAATGTATTTACTCTTTATGACAAAGTATGAAATATCTGGATGACTGGAAAAAGGCTAATGTAGTGCCCACCTTTTAAAAAGGGAAGGAGGAGGATCTGGGGAACTACAGGACAGTCATTCTCACCTCAGTCCCTGGAAAAAATCATGGAGCAGGTCCTCAAGGAATCAATTCTGAAGCACTTAGAGGAGAGGAAAGTGATCAGGAACAGTCAGCATGGATTCACCAAGGGTAAGTCATGCCTTACTAACCTAATTGCCTTCTATGATGAGATAACTAGTTCTGTGGATGAGGGGAAAGCAGTGGACATGTTATTCCTTGACTTAGCAAAGCTTTTACTTCGGTCTCCCACAGTATTCTGGCCAGCAAGTTAAAGAAGTATGGGCTGGATGAAAGGACTATAAGGTGGATAGAAAGCTGGCTAGATCATTGTGCTCAACGGGTAGTGATCAATGGATCCATGTTTAGATGGCAGCCGGTATCAAGCAGAGTGCCCCAAGGTCCTGGGGCCAGTTTTGTTCAATAACTTCATTAATGATCTGCAGGATGGCATGGATTGCACCCTCAGCAAGTTTGCAGATGACACTAAACTGGGATGAGTGGTAGATACACTGGAAGGTAGGAATAGGATACAGAAAGACCCAGACAAATTAGAGGATTGGGCCAAAAGAAATCTGATGAGGTTCAACAAGGACACGTGCAGAGTCTGGCACTTAAAAGGACGGAAGAATCCGATGCACTGCTGCAGACTAGGGACCGAGCGGCTAGGCAGCAGTTCTGCAAAAAAGGACCTAGGGGTTACAGTGGACGAGAAGCTGGATATGAGTCAACAGTGTGCCCTTGTTGACAAAAAGTCTAACAGCATTTTTGGCTGTATAAGTAGGAGCATTGCCTGCAGATCGAGGGACGTGATCATTCCCCTCTATTCGGCATTGCTGAGGCCTCATCTGGAGTACTGTGTTCAGTTTTGGGCCCCACACTACAAGAAGGATGTGGAAAAATTGGAAAGAGTCCAGCGAAGGGCAACAAAAATGATTAGGGGGCTTGAGCACATGACTTATGAGGAGAGTCTGAGGGAACTGGGATTGTTTAGTCTGCAGAAGAGAAGAACGAGGGAGGATTTGATAGTTGCTTTCAGCTACCTGAAAGGGGGTTCCAAAGAGGATGGATCTAGACTGTTCTCCGTGGTACCAGGTGATAGAACAAGGAGTAATGGTCTCAAGTTGCAGTGGGGGAGGTTTAGATTGGATATTAGGAAAAACTTTTTCACTAGGAGAGTGGTGAAGCACTGGAATGGGTTACCTAGGGAGGTGGTGGAATCTCCTTCCTTAGAGGTTTATAAAGTCAGTCTTGACAAAGCTGGGATGATTTGGTTGGGGATTGTTCCTGCATTGAGCAGGGGGTTGGACTAGCTGACCTCCTGAGATCCCTTCCAACCCTGATATTTTATGATCCAATCTATAAATAACTAGTACAAACTTCAATTAAATAATAATTTGCCCACCCCTGACTTAGTAAATCATTTTGGCCCGAGGGCCACATTGGAGTTGCAAAATGGTATGGAGGGCTGGGTAGGGAAGTCTGTGCCTCTGCAAACAGCCTGGCCCACACCCCCATCCGCTCCCTCCCACTTCCAGCCCCTTGACTGCCCCCCTCAGAACTCCCGACCCATCCAACCCCTCCTGCTCCTTGTTCCCTGACTTCTCCCTCCCGGGACCCCCCTGCCCCAACCTCTCCACCGGGACCCCACCTCCTATCCAACACCCCCTACTCCCTGTCTCCTGACCACCCCCGCACCGAACCTCCTCTTCATCCAACCACCCCGTGACTACCCCCCAAGACCTCCTGCCCCTTATCCAACCCGCCCTTCCCATGCTCCCTTACCAAGCCACTCAGCAGCAGGACAGGCTTATTGGAAAGCCTGGGAGGTGTGCGGGCGCAAGCCACGCTGCCTGCCTGGCTGCAGAGGAGGAGGAACAACGGGGGAGGGGCCAGCGGCTAGCCTCCCTGCCGGGAGCTCAGGACCCTGGCAGGACAGTTCCAGGGGCCACTGGAGTTTGCCCACCTGTGTACTAGGTACTACTTTGTCTCCTACTCCAACCTATTTGTAATATAGTATAACAAAAAATACTGTATTATCTCCATGAAAAATAAAACTTCTTGGAAAAGAGAGAAAGGAGTGCACACTTTTAGAAGTTATTCAACTTCTTTCATTTAACTTAAGACTTGGAGTGGAGTCCTAGCCCCAATGAAGTCAATGGGAGTTTTGCCACTGACTTGAGTAAAGTGCAGCTTTCACCCAGGTTCTGAACACATTTAAACTCAGTTAATGAAAATATCTGTTTAAAAAAAGAGGTACTTTCAAGCTTTGAGAGTGTAACTAGATAGGCTGCACAGTCCCCCCCCCCCCCTTTTGTATGTCTTATGGGGAAAACATAACTTATAAATGAACAGCTGAAGGATGTTCTTGTCATACTAGAGTTCAGCATGATAAACACTCATTTTGCAACAAAATTTATTATAATTTTCACCCTGAATAAAACAGAGGCCTTATATTAAGTTTTTAGTGGGTAACATAGGTTTGTACTGAGCTCCAGCCCTTGACAATCCAATTACATATAAAAATCGATCCAAGCTCTCTGCAAACCTCATCAAGGAAAGCAAGACTTTTCCACTCAAGGTCCATTAGGACAGAGTATTATGCCTGAATCCTTGCAATCCAAGTTTATTAATGTGGGCTTAAAGCTAGTGTTTAAATTTTAGTTTGTCTTTAATCTTACTTGCTATTGTCTCCCATAAAGTGTCACTTGAGTGAACAGTTCTAAAAAAAGAGCTCTAGACATGTATGATGTCAACTGGCCCTTTCTTAATGTCTTGAACTTCGAGGATGAAGTTATGATCAAAGGTGATTAAAGTACCATGTGATGGGGAAAATTTTTCAACAGTGTTGCGCTACTTCTAGATTTAGCAAGTTAAGGTTATCCACATTAACAGAATTTGCAGGTCTTTTTCACTATTTGGTCACAGTCCTTTTGCATTAATTTCATAGTGGCCTGTCTGTGTAATCGGAAATTTCCTTCACAGTGATGCAGGGATAGACACAAATATCTAATTATACAGTTTTTAAAAAGTGGATGCTCAGCATTTCTTTTAAAGTGTTATTTTCCATCGCATCAGGGGGTAATGTGTTCCCATTCATGCTGACGAGCATAAATTATTGCTAAGATTCTGAAAATGGGTTTTGCATAAACTTTGAAAGTGCTATAGGAGTAGGCCCCATTGGCCTAAGAAAGATTTCTTATTTCAAGGACGTAGCTGGGGAGTGACCAAAGCACTGCTTGAAATGGGCTCAGACAGGGCATTTGGTGTGCATTCATTGGGAATCAGGTATATAACTGTCCAAGTTTTTCATGAACTTGTAATGTCTGCATGTGATACCACTCAGACTTTCGCATGGTGTATGTGGTATCCACAGAACTAAAGGGCTCCATGTGAAGCTGCTTCTACCTTTGACCACCCAGAAGCAGGAGAGGAGTTCCATGTGCCAGTCATTGTCACTAGCCTCAAAAGGAGATGAACAGGAGAGTCCCATCACTATCCCCAGTCACCAGGATAGAGAAAGGATTGTTCCACTGACTCCCAGCCACCCAGTGCCCCTGTACAGAAGAAGGCAGGAACAGTACACAAGGCTGAAGATTCTGTGGTGTCTCCCCTACCCTGGGTTTGTGGAGAAGGTGAAGAGGATGGGATATATATGAGGAGCCTGCAAAAGGGCTGGGGTTGGAAGCAGGGAATTGAACTGATTTAGCAGGAGTTTTTTATCAGATTGAAATGGTTCAGGAGGCCAACCTGGTGGAGCTCAGGATCAAACCCTAAGGTTGGAACAGGTGTACTAGGCTGACATCCATGTGTCATATGTGTTACTTTCCTGAAAATAGCCTTGTTTGAGCTATAGGACTCCGATTCCCTTCCTGTTCCTTGTTGTATTGGTTAATGTCCAAATGTAAGAGTTTCATGTCTATTCAGCTATGATCCCAGCATGCTACCCCTCAAAATAAGAGCTTGATAGTCTTCTGGACTTCAGTAAGTAATGCAACAATCTTGCAAGTAGTTCTCAAAACTAGCACTGGGACTGGTAAAATAATGTGAGTCTGCAAATTCACAGTAAAAATGACAAACTAGTAGTAAATTCATAAAATATAAAGAAATGTATAGAATTGTGAACTGAACTTTTAATGTATTAGCAATATGCTGTATCTTTGAATGTGAATGTGGCAAAAACTAGAAAACAATATTATAAAGGATCAGGGACATTTGTAGCAAAATTAGAGTACCTTTGGTAATACGTTTCTTTATCACCATTTTATGTTCTCATCAGATAAAGTCTCAGGGACTAAAAATATCATGTTTAGATTTATGTCTGGGTTTCATCAGGAAAGTGGATTTTGAATTTGAGCTAGAGTACTTTCCTATAGAATGTGGTTCTACCTTGCATTTTATATCTTGATGATTTCATCCATGAGAGTGTATTGTAGCTATGAATATAGCTATAGTACCTTATGTGGCATCTTATAATCAAATAATTTTTAGTGTGGATTTTATGTTGTCAGGGTGATGAAAGCCCTAATCAAAATTAAAATTTAATTAAATTTAATGCAGCTGTTCTACTTGTAAGACTCAAACTGAAATTTGCAAGTCTGAATAACTTTTCTGCAAGTATGACATATATGCACAGGTCAGAAGGGGCACACCAATGTTTGATGGACAGATTTATCTTAGCTAGCTTTTATTTCATTTTCTTAGCAGTCTCTCTAAAAATGTTGGTTTTGCTCATAGAGCACTCTGTCTCCCACCTGTTTATGATGAGTCCCCTTTGAGAGAGAGTGCTGATAACAGGAACTTGATTCTAATTAGGAAACCATATATTAAAAAAAATATATTTTATCAAAACAATTTATCTAAAGAACTCTTCAAGGCCACATTTGCATCATGCAGAAAAGATTACTTGACACTCTGAAATCTATATGCATACTGTGGAATTTGGAACTTTAAGAACTGTGGTGATTGAAGGATGGTATGGCAAATTCTGGGCTGCCAGAGTTCCAAAGGCTTGTCAGTTGGAAACAGTTTCAAGCTGGAGCTAGATAGGACACTGAAATGAAATGAGGCTGTATGTAACTTGTACACAAGGATTCTCTCATTGTGCTAACTCAACTATTTTGTGTTTATTTTCTAATTGTTCTGATCCAATTAAAATGTTTATATTTTAATTAAAAGGTGTGATTGGCTGATTAGATATTTGGAAGATATTTCCACTTGTAAAACAATGGTCATTTTTTTAGAACTTTCATGGTTACAGTTCTAAGTTCCAAAAATGTATTATTGGGAAGATTTCAATAGTTCATACATCTTTGTTTTTTAGAGTCTTCAGAAAATATATTTTGGACATATCCTTGTTTTTTCCCCAAAGGCTTAGCCTTTAGGGAGGTTTTTGTGGAATAGTGTTTCCATTCTCCACAAAAATCTACCTTCTTGGGAGTGTAATGTGTTTAGAGATTCCAACATGTCAGTACAGTTCTGGCTGTGAATCAAATAAATGTTTATCTTTCTTCATCTTTAGATTGCCTTACTGAGGTGTTGATTAAACGATGAGGAGGACTGCTGTTGCAATTAACACTAAACAAGAATTGTTAATTGGCTTTTTGAGGCAAATCAGGACTTTTCTTCTGCTATCCTATGTGTTTGATATGAGTTCATAGGTGGAGCAGGACTAGTGAAAATTAACTGTGGAGGGCCTGACACTTTAAAATTCAATCTGTTTAATTTATGTACCTACAACACAAATTAGAATTTAAATAGAGTTAAAGGAAATTATAAATGTGTTTATAATGTCAGCTGTATAATTTGCTCATTTTCTAATTAGATTAATTGAATTTGGCATCTTACATTTGAACAACAACAAAAAAAATCTCACCACCCAACAGCCTAGCAATAATGACAGATACATGAACCCTTAGGAGACTAATTCAGAATGCATGTCTGAAAATTCTTCTAGTCTATTCTGTTTGTGTTTGGCATTGTTGGCTTTATTGAACTGGTATGCTGAAAAAGGAAGCTTGTCAAACTGCAGGGAGGTGGGGAAGTCACAACATTTATGTCTAGATGAGGGGAATCTTTTTTTAAAGGGGAAAAACTGTGTTCATTATATGGTGTCTGTGCACAATTCTGGGCACCAATCTTGCAAAGACTTAAGCATATGCTTAACTTTGTGGAAAGCTAATTGTGTCTGTTTTTTCAGGATCAGAGACCTGGGCCTGGATCCACGAGGGGGCTTAGGCCTTGCAATGCTGAGCTTTTGGGTATATAGAAAATCACAGGAGCAACCATGTGATCCACAAAGCATGAGTTAGGCACCTAAACTTCCTGCACAATAAATGAGAAGAGACAGGAGCTTGAGACTGGGATCCACAAAAGCCAGCATGCTATCTGGGGAGCTGCCTAAACTGTCTAATAGGAGATGCAAATGAGAGGGGAGTGTCCTACACCTTGTACCTCTCACAGATTTGGGGGCCTCAATCTGGGATGCAGGAGGCACTGCTCCCTGCTTCCCATCCACAACTGGGAATCCCTTTTCTGGAGTCAGGCAGCTTAATTTCCCGAGGCATTTCTTGTGAGAATGTATTAGGTCAGTGGTGGGCAACCTGCCCTCCGCAGCCATGGTTCGCCATTCCTGGCCAATGGGAGCCGTGGGAAGCAGCTATCCCTGTGGCCCACGCTGCTTTCCCCAGCTCCCATTGGCCGGGAACAGCAAACTGCAGCCACTGGGAGCTGCAAGTGGCCATGCAAGCAGAAGGTCAATGTGAACACTGTCTCACATTTCCCCCAGTGGATTACTCTGATGGGCTGCGTGTAGCCTGTGGGCCACAGGTTGCTCCCACTGTGTTAGGAGCCTGCCACACTGCACAAAATGGCCAGAGGAGGAATACAGGTGCCCACCTCACAATCTTTTAGCCCAGTGGTTACAGTACTCACCTTGGATGTAGGAGAACCAGGTTCAATTCCCCTGGGAATAGGGGGTAAGAAGATTTGAACAGGTTTCTCCCACCTCTCAGAAAAGTGCTCTAACTATTGAGCTATGGGATAGTTGGGGGGAGGAGGCTTTTTCAATTTCTCCTGTTCAACCTGAGGTAAAGTGATCTTGTCTGTCTGAAAGTGGTGCATCTTCCTGTTTAGCACAGCATTTGTAACCTATGATGGTCTGTGGTGTTTAAGGCCTATTTGAATCTTGTTTGATTAATTACAGTGTCTTGCACTGAACTACAGATCTTACAGTTGCAAGTCTGTCAAAAGAACATTGTGGCCAATGCACTGATCTATTTCATTCTTGGTCAATGTTAATGAATTATTGATTTTTAAAAAGTGCTAGTTATGCATGTGTTAAAATACCCATTTCCACCTGTGTTTACCCAGTACATAATCACTAAAAGCTTGAGTCTATAAGGTGCTGAATGCCCTGACCTCCCATTAAAGACAGATGGGAGCTGACGGTGATCATACCTCTTCAAAACATTCAGTACTTTGAAGCAGCATCGGACCTTTAGAGCTGTGACAGGATTCCCAGGGTGCAACATGGACTGTGGGACTACTGAGCCCTCTGTCCCCCCCAACCTTTGCCTCTCACACTGTGATGCTGTGACAAGCTTCAAACCTCTGGCAGGTACTGCACATACACAGTCATCCGTAGGCAGGGACACACCCAACTGAGTTACATGAATGCTTCTACCAGCCACTCGTGAACAAACAATACAGAGGCTCCAGCCAATTCCCCGCAGATCCCCAGCCTTGCACCTGTAAGGTGTTGCATTGGTCAGAAGCCTGGCCAGTGTAAATTCATTACCCGGACTGCCCCTCCCTTGATGTGGAGAGGTCGCACACTAGCCTTTGTAAACTGAGCTGAGATTTCCTAAGCACTTCAACCACAAAACACTGTTTTTAGGTAAAATATAAAACAGATTTATTAACTACAGAAAGATTTTTTTTTAAAGTGATTATAAGTAGCAAGCGTAGAGACGAAACTGGTTGCCTAAGAAATAAAAGTAACTTCTCAGTCGGAGTTCTGTAAATTAAGCAGGATTTGAATCAAGCTGTGTTGCATCCTGATAGATGGTATAGTTCCTCAATGCACAGGCTGGAACCCTTTTTCCACCCTGGGACCACCCTCCCCAGTTCTAAGTCTTTGTCCTCCAGGCATGTTTCCAGGTGTTGAGTTGTGTGGGCAGTGAGGCCCAAGTCATGATGTCACTACCTCTCTTTTATAGTTTCTTCCAGCTTGCTGGAAAGATCTTTTGCTATGACGTGGGTCAAGCAATCTCCATTGTACATGTGCTCTCTCTGAGATGTTTGTTGGGAGAGTGGATTCACTTCAATGGGTCATCTGCACGTCTGGCTACTCCATTGAAGTACCTGAAAGGTTGGTTATAGATGTTCCCAACCTCACAACATATTTCCATAACACATACACAGCAAAACTTCATAACTTCCCATACAATGATAGCATATATAATCCAACAGGATATTAATGTTCATCACATAAAGACTTTTAAAATTATACCTCATAAAGCATAATTTGTACAAAACATATCCTAATTATGACAGTTGTCAATATGAGGGTTCCAGAGTGCTGCGTTGAGGTACAGAGTGCCACAAGAGTGCTTGCTAATTAATGTCCTAACTACTCAGAATCCTGGATAATACAACACTTAATTATCCTGAATTTCAATGATATTACATGGAATTATCTTTAGAATGCCTTCCAACTCCAGAGGCTGATACAATGATTTATCTTCGATTCTTGAATCATGTCAACTACTCAATGGTCTCACGTGAAATATCTGATTCTTAGAACTGTAATAAGCAACAAAATGCAATCTAATAAAAGTAAACAGGGACAGAAACAAATTCAGATGTAGAAAAGTTGCTAGCCAACGATAACTGAGAAACTATATTAGCACTGATAGATAGCAAACATTTTTTCATATGCTCATTTCTTTCACTGTTTCAGTTAATGAGGTCTACTTTGGGATTGTGTTCTTTAAAATCACTGCTCTCTCCTCCTCCCAAATCTGTATGTACTCAAAGCTGATGGACCTGATTTCCTTTTGAATAAAACAGAAGTCAGTGGAGCTATTCAGAAGTAAAACTAGTTAGAGGAGAATCACACTTCATCTTTGAACCTTTACATATGCTAAACTTGCATAATTTCCCCCCCAGTCTTTATATTTTGACTCCTGTCACCACGCTCTGACCCATCCATGCTAGTTCTGTGCCTCTTCTCCTCTTGGAATCCTGACCAGGGGTATTCTATCTGCTACCCAAAATCCATAAACCTGGAAATCCTGGATGCCCCATCATCTCAGGCATTGGCACCCTGACAGCAAGATTATCTGGCTATGTAGACTCCCTTCTCAGGCCTTACGCTACCAGCACTCCCAGCTATCTTCGAGACATCACTGACTTCCTGAGGAAACTACAATCCATCAGTGATCTTCCTGAAAACACCATCCTGGCCACTGTGGATGTAGAAGCCCTCTACACCAACATTCCACACAAAAATGGATTACAAGCCATCAGGAACAGTATCCCTGATAATGTCACAGCAAACCTGGTGGCTGAACTTTGTGACTTTGTCCTCACCCATAACTATTTCACATTTGGGGACAATGTATGCCTTCAAATCAGCAGCACTGCTATGGGTACCTGCATGGCCCCACAGTATGCCAACATTTTTTATGGCTGACTTAGAACAATGCTTCCTCAGCTCTCGTCCCCTAATGCCCCTACCCTACTTGAGCTACTTTGATGACATCTTCATCATCTGGACCCATGGAAAAGAAGCCCTTGAAGAATTCTACCATGATTTCAACAATTTCCATCCCACCATCAACCTCAGCCTGGACCAGTCCACACAAGAGATCCACTTCCTGGACACCACAGTGCTAATAAGCGATGATCACGTAAACACCACCCTATACTGGAAACCTACTGACCGCTATGCCTACCTACATGCCTCCAGCTTTCATCCAGATCACACCGCACGATCCATTGTCTACAGCCAAGTTCTATGATACAACTGCATTTGCTCCAACCCCTCAGACAGAGACAAACACCTACAAGATCTCTATCAAGCGTTCTTACAACTACAATACCCACCTCCTGAAGTGAAGAAACAGATGGACAGAGCCAGAAGAGTACCCAGAAGTTATCTACTACAGGACAGGCCCAACAAAGAAAATAACAGAACGCCACTAGCCATCGCCTTCAGCTCCCAACTAAATCCTCTCCAACACATCATCAAGGATCTACAACCTATCCTGAAGGATGACCCAACACTCTCAGAGATCTTGGGAGACAGGCCAGTCCTTGCCTACAGACAGCCCCCCAACCTGAAGCAAATACTCACCAGCAACCACACAACAGAACCACTAGCCCAGGAACCTATCCTTGCAGCAAAGCCCGTTGCCAACTGTGCCCACAAATCTATTCAGGGGACACCATCACAGGGCCTAATAACATCAGCCACACTATCAGAGGCTCGTTCACCTGCACATCTACCAATGTGATATATGCCATCGTGTGCCAGCAATGCCCCTCTGCCATGTACATTGGCCAAACTAGACAGTCTCTACATAAAAGAATAAATGGACACAAATCAGACATCAAGAATTATAACATTCAAAAACCACTTGAACAACACTTCAATCTCTTTAGTCACTTGATTACGGACCTAAAAGTGGCAATTCTTCAACAAAAAACTTCAAAAACAGACTCCAACGAGAGACTGCTGAATTGGAATTAATTTGCAAACTGGATACAAGTAACTTAAGCTTGAATAAAGATTGGGAGTGGATGTGTCATTACACAAAGTAAAACTATTTCCCCATATTTATTTCCCCCCCACACACACACACTCCCCACTGTTCCTCAGACATTCTTGTCAACTGCTGGAAATAGCCCACTTTAATTATCACTACAAAAAGTCCCCTTCTCCCCCCCCAGCTCTCCTGCTAGTAATAGCTCACCTTAAGTGATCACTCTCCTTTATAGTGTTTATGGTGACACCCATTTTTTCATGTTCTCTATGTATCTAAATCTCCCCACTGTATTTTACACTGAATGCATCCGATGAAGTGAGCTGTAGCTCACGAAAGCTTACGCTCAAATATATTAGTCTCTCAGGTGCCACAAGTACTCCTTTTCTTCTCCTCTTGTGATTCTCAGATGCTCTCTTCTATTTCAGTCTGTCACACTGCCTTCTCTCAATTGACTCTTTCAGCAGTAAAATTCTAGATGCAGTTTTAAAGTGGATAAAAGAATAGAGATATTTGTGAGAACTTGATAAATAAGCACATGAGGCTGGCATTATGGAGGAGAGTTGAGAAAGGTATGATGTGGTGATATTGTCATTGTTCCCAAGGTAACTGCACCTCTATCCCCTCTATGGTGTAGTTGAGGGTGCCCCCTCAATGTCACAGCCCTCTGTCACCTTTTTCCATCTGTTTCTCTCCCTCTAGAGTAGGGATTCAGGCTTCAATTTGCTCCTGTAACTTGTCATAACCTTAGCCAGTCTTAGTTTAGTTCAGCATCTACTGTCCTGTTCTCTCCCAGGGTTTGACAGGGTTTACCAATGACCACCCAGCATTTGTAAAGCAAAGTATTTATTCAGAATCAATAGCATTAGAGAGAAGATATATTGAAAAGAATATGCAGCTTAAATGCATGCCTCTCTTACCAGGTACCAGCCATCTGGAAACCCTGACAGGTTTCAAAGTCTTTCAGACTGGAGCTGGGTGCATAACTGATTTTTTTTTTTTAAGGTCAATGGCACTTCTGTGTGAAAAAGAAGAATAACCGTAACTAATAATTTCGACCTGAACCAAAACCAAATTTTTGCATGTTTCAACTAATTGTTAAAGTTTACAAAAAAATCATTTTAGATCAAACAAAGCACTTTAATTCAACTCAAAATTAAATGTTTTTGTTACCAGTATTTTTAATGTTTTTTTTTAAATAAAAGCAAATTAAACAAATGACTAGATCCACCATCAGAGGAGGGGACTTTCCATATTCATAACTGGTGGGCTATTGGGTAAGACTCTCAACTTGGATGAGAGAAACTCCAGGTTTGAATCCCAACTCTGGAGCACAGGCTTGAACCCAGTTCTCCCATCTCCCCAGTTTGGTCCCTAACCACTGTACTATCAAGCGTATTTTTCTCAAGCTCTGTTGCTGAAGCTTTTCCACTTTGTGGAACTAGACATTGGAGCAGGACTCAAACTTGGGTCTCCCATAATCCAGGTGAGTGGCCTAATTACCAGCCTATAGAACTACTCTCTCTAGCCTACACATTATTCAAGTATTTCATACAACGTGCAACACACCTGCCTGGGCATGTACTCAGGCTGCTAGCTTGTACTGCCAGGCAGGGCATCCCTAGCAGGGTGCGGGGCCTGGGCCAGAAGTGATGTCACTTCTGGGACCAACTGCACCAAGGATGGGTAGGGGAAGCTGGGGGAGGCGGTGCCTCCCCAAACCGCCAGGCTTGGCCCTGCCCACACTCCCCTGCCCCAAGCCCTGCTTCGGTGGTGGCGCTTGGCTCCAGGGAGCTGGGGCCATGCTGCCCGCCTTCCCGGGGCTGGGGAGGCAGCAGCAGCAGCACTGCTGCATGCTCTCCCAGCGCGCTCTCCCTCAGATGGAAGCAGCAGGCCTGGGGGTAGCTTCCCCCAGCCAGCAGTTCACCCACTGCCCATGCAGCACCGGCCAATCGTGCTGGCCCGCAGGGCCCCCCAAAGCACAGGGCCAGGAGCTGTCACCCCAATTCATCATCCCCTAAGGACGGCTCTGATGCCAGTTCATCACTGCAATCATTTTTCAAGACAGCTAGATCTAAGCTAGCTTGGATATATCTACATACTGCTGTCACACCTCTCATTGCAGTGTAGACATAATTTTAAGAGCATTCTTCTAAATAAGAAACAATAGTGGATATATGTAAAGAGAAGTGTTGTGAAAGCCCTTAAATATGGGGGCAAGGAGCTTGAATTTGATACTATTCCTGGAGGAATCAGTGGAGGGATTCTAAGAAGCGGTGACATGCAATCCCTTTTGAACAAAAACTAAGATCTTTCAGGCAAAGATACTGGAAATCAGGAACAGAAGCTAAAAGCTCTGACTCATACTGTAGCTTAAAATAGAAATAGTTGGGGAAGTAGGGAAAAATTAATTGTGAAAATGTCAGTGAATATTTTCATTACTTTTTTTAAATATCAAAATTCCAAAAGGGCCCATCTCTATGGAAAACAAATGAGGCTGTCAAATATGACTACACATGTTTTGTGCATTCCTGATACAAAGTGATACACAATATTTAAAATTTACTGTATGGAGAAGAAAATCCAATCCCACCAAAACTGAAGAATTACAATTAACCAACATTTTCAGAAACAGACACAGAAGCCTACTGTATTATAGATAACACAATAACTGAACAAAAAAAGGCCCAGTGCTGTGACAAAAAAGACAGAACTCAGGGCTAACTAGTTTCCTACTAATTTCCAAAATGTATCCCAAAGCTCTTCAAATTGTAACCAAATAATTTAACAGCTCATTTTGAAAAAGCGTAACTACAGCACATTCTCTCTCCCCATTGAATCACTGCATCCTAGAAGTATTTCGAAAGTATTAAATAGATAACTCACATCAATTTTTTATACTTTTTGTTCCCCACTGATTTTGATTCTGAAATGATTCAGGATACAGAGCTTGGTTCTCCCCTTACAACAGATTTTTTTTTTTTTTTTTTTTTTTACATTTCTGCAGCACCAATACTTTTACGGGGGTTACTTTGGATTGAAACTAGTGTTAAGTATGCCATTGACTGGTCTACACTTAACTATTTCAAAGTCTTCAAATGCTGCTGTCTGGACTGGCTCACCATTGTGAGTGCCTCCCTCAGGGCAGACTGTCAGAAAACAAGGGCAGACACCCCAAACTACTGGTATATTCTATAGTTAGATTTCACCAAGCCAGTAACAAATGTTGCAACAGTTTTACCATAGAGTCACAGAAATCCATTAGGCCCTCCAGCCTATCTTGCCACCCGCACAAACTGGACTGAGTGATAATGATCACATAAATGAAAAATCACACTACATGAGGTTGCTCCCAATCCCAAGAGACTAGTCACTTACCCTAGATCAATTGGTATTCCAGATCTTACACCTAAGACAACGCTGGCAGCCAATTCTATAATAAACTAAATATAGGTTTATTAGCTAAGAAAAAGAAATGAGTTGGCTTGTTTAGCCTAACCAAAAGAAGGCTGAGGGCAGATATGATTGTTCTCTGTAAATACAGCAGCGGAATAAATACCAAGGAGGGAGAAGAGTAATTTATGTTAAGCACCAATGTGGACACAAGAACAAGTAGATATAAACTGGCCATCAACAAGATTAGGCTAAAAAATTAGCAAAGGGAGCAGTGGGGGCAAAAAACTGAACTGGCTCAAGACTGAACTTGAGAAGTTTATGGAGGGGATGATATAACAAGGCTGCCTATGATGGTATGTGGCCCTTCGGTGACTGCCGGTAGCAAAAATCCCCAGTCGCTGGAGATGGGTCACTAGTCGGGGAGGGCTCTGAGTTCTACAGAGAATTCTTTCCCAGGTGTCTACCTGCTGGGTCTTGCTCACATGCTCAGGGTCTAACTGATCACCATATTTGGGGTCAGGAAGGAATTTTCCTCCAGGTCAGACTTTTTTCCCCCTTCCTCTGCAGCTTGGCCAGAGGTCACTTGCAGATTTAAACTAGTGTAATTGATGAATTCTCTGTAGGTGGAAGTCTTTAAACCATGATTTGAGGACTTCAGTAACTCAATCAGAGGTTATAGATGTCATAATATAGTATTCACACCCATTACGCTATTTGCTCATACACCTAATTCCTCTCATGTACCTTGTGCCATTGCAGAACACGAAGCTGCATGAACTGACTACAGATTCCAATTCAATAAGATCAGAAGAGATAGCAAGGTGAAAAGTACAAGAGTACTAGAGTGAATTTTCTTTCCAGACAAGAAGATGGCCATATCAGTTTTATTATCAATTGACAGTTCTGTACGCTACTGTCAGTGATTAGGAAACGAAACACTGCTCTGACTTCAATGAAGCTATGACATTTTACACCTTCTGTGGACCTGTCCTGTGATATTTAGGAGAATTATCTTTAGTAATAAAGACCTACAACAATTATCAGTTTAAACAAGGAATAGCTGTTCCATGTTCCAGATAAAATATTTGTTTGAGCAGCTCTTAATATGTCTGATATGAAGGATATGCTATATGATTACGTTAATCATTATTTTGTCTTTAAATTCTCATTGAACCATGATTCTGTATAATAGTAAAATGTTATTTAAACCAGAGTGACTAACACTGCAATTTGACTTGGGACTAAATTAGTTGAGACCCTGAAATAAAGCTCATGTCCTCTTGTGACTAATGAAGACAATGATATTGCTGTTACAGACTTGATTTCTTTTAAATATGCAAATGAAATTACTGCACCTTGTTTAAAATAGGATCACAGCAATTTGAAATGCCAGACATTTCAGAGTCATATAACATTCAGTTTTAATTTTAAGTTTGGCACTTTTAGGGCAAGAAACAGTTGTAGGCTCTGGCTCCCAGTTCCTAGGAACTCTGAGCTCCATTGCGGATTCCATCTACCCCCAGTACCATTTCTCACTTGAGATTATTGGGCCTATTCTTGGCTCATGTCAGTTTGATAGTGGTATAAATCTTTTGATTACTATGGAGCTACTCCTGACTTATACAAATATGTAAGTGAGAACATAATTTGCCCTTTTGAATTTTATTTAAGAACATGCAGTAAGAACTGTCATACAGGATCCGAGTAGTAGTCCATTTAGTTCAGTATTTGACCAATGACTAGTGTCAGATGCTGCATAGGAAAATATAAGATATGCAATAATGGAGAATAATGTAATAAGCTGCCCAAAGGAGAAGCTGCTTCTTACCCTTAGGCAGTTAGTGCATGGCATTTGCCCTGCACCATAAGAGTTTACATTTGTATCCTATCGGACATAACTGTTTTATAATTCAAACATCTAATACTTTTTGAATGAATCATACCCTACCCTTATACTTGATATGTAATGGCAATGTATTTAGTGGGTTAATTATATATTGTGTAGTTGTTGTTTTGTTTTGTTTGTTTTTTTTTTTAAAAAAAAACACACACCAGTTCTAAGTTTACCATTTAACCTCATTGATTATCCCCTTATTTTTTTTAGTAGATAGACAATTATGAATTTTACCTTTTCTGTGTTGACCATTATATTTAGAATGTTATGCCCCCTCATGCCCCCTCATATTTGTCTCCAATAAAGTCTGTCTTCTCATTTTCTTTATCCTCAAATGTTACCACTCTTTGCAGCATTTCTGTTTCTACATTCTCTATTTTTTGATAGGTTGATGAGAAGGGAACGTACTGTTCTAGGTGAGGATGTACCATTAACTTAATATATTGGCATTATATTTTCAATCCCATGCCTCCTACAACCTAATAACTTTTTGTTTACATTTTTGTCCTCTGCTACATTTTGAGCAAATGGTCTTTATTGAGCCATTCAGTGATTCCTGGATTTAAACATAATAAAAAATGTCTTTTACCCTGGCGGATTCCAAAGCAGTGTACAAACTATGTATACACAGTGGAACTGAAATACAGAAATGTCAGATAAAAGAGCCATAACTAAATGGTGCAAAAGAAGTAAAATTCACACTAATATGATTAACATTTGTATGTATCAGTGAGACTGAGGCATACTCTATCAAATAACCCTTCAACTTAAAAGCTATTCTTATTACCTCTTCTGGGTGTGCAAAAATCCATTCTACAATTCCAGATTCAGAGAGGGATTTCTGTTTGTAGAATGTGACAGTTTTTTGCCTATTTGTGCCATATTTTTTTTTCTCAAGGTCAGATAATACACGGGTATGCAGTATTCATAGCTGACCAGAAGCCTATGCAGTCAGAGTGATTGTATATGTATTATATCTTTACACCTTCCTGATCTCCAGATGCACTCTCTAATGCCTTGATGAGACATCCTTCCTTTCTGCACCATTGAAAGTATAGCTCTTTATGACCCAGGGGGAAGGCGAACATGTGGAAAAATTGCTGGAATGGTTGAATATTTGCTGCTATTAGGAACTCACAGCAGCAACTCCTTTCCTACATGTTAACGAACTGACTAGCAACTCAAACTGCAATAGCAAAGAGGGCAGTCTCTGGAGTGGTCTCTGCAGTCAGGTTGCCTGGAGTTCCATTAAGTCCAGAGAGGATACATTCCTTACATTGCAGCTATATTCACACTACCTAAAAAGAACCATTTAAACTGCCCTAGACAACATGATACATCTGTATACCATCTCTATCTGCTATGAAGCAAGACATCAAAAATATTTTTTAAAAAAAACATGTTCTAGTGCCCTAGAGGTCACTATTTGTTTGATCTCTTTAGAATGTTAATAATTAACAAGAATTAGGCACTGACAAAAGAATACTGGGAAGTAATCAGAGATTATTGTTGCCTACAGCTGAGTAATTCACATAGGATGTGCTTTAAAAAGGACTAATACTTAAAGCTGTCATTTGAAAGCCAAGAAGAGAGCATTAAGCATTGTGCAACCCTTTAGCTAGATTGAATTTAGAAGACTGGCAAAAGAAAAAATATATAATTTAAAGCACTGAACCAGCTCTGGGAGGGATGCTATTATGTGTGGCCACAGGAACTCAATTTATCTGTGTGGATGAAAGCAAAGATGGTTGTCCGAAGTAATACAATTCAGCTTTATGAAACATTATATAGTGTGGATCATATAAGGAGAAATGAGAAAATGGAGTGGACAATCTCTATGAGGAAGGGTACTGGTCTCAGAAACCTGAGCAGGAGGAGTGAAGTGCTAGCTCCTGGCAGGCTGCTTGTCGTAGGCCTGGAATAGGCAGGTTTCCATTTGCTGGAAAGTGTTTAACAGGATGCATGAAAGATTTTTGCACTTGTTAGTTTCTTACTACAAATAATTATCTCAGTGAAAAGATGGAATTGCACACTGGTCTTAATATATATTTACAAAGATGCTCCTTTCCAGATATTATTTGCAACTTTCTGAGGCGGGGGAGAATATTCTCACCCAAATTCATCATCACCTAAATTGACATCAAACATTTGAATAAAAATCCTGCACTGATGGAATAACACATACAAATACAGAACCCATGGATTTCTGAGAACAGCTAATAAATATCTAAACTAAAACTTTTTATAAATGTCCAATATTAAGCTTTGAGCCTGCAAACACTTTTGCATATTCTTAACTGTAACCATGTAAGAAGTCAATTGGATATATTAGATTTGGAACATTTGAGTAAGTACATAAGTCTTTACTTCACTGGGACATTAATCCCTGATGTTCCATTGGACCCAATGGAAAGACTCCCACTGATCTCAGTAGGAGCTGGACCAGGCTCCAAATGCATAATCTCAAATGGAAGTATCCTAACCCTTTGCCCCCTCTGTCCCCACATGGAATATCATTGATACATATTGAGTAGGCTGCATTATCAAAATTCTGCACCAGCATTTGAACCAAGATGTGTTTTAAACATCTCATTTGGTGCATGTTTTGTAACAAAGTGAAATTAATTTTTAACCAAGGTTGCAAATGTCAATTGACCGTATTTTATTCTTAGAGATAGGTGCATAAATCAGACATAAGCGCTGTGGCTTTGAATTATGTACACGGATTGCTGATTTCCTATTTTTAACATGTACTACATAGAGGTAAGTGATACACACATTTAGACAGTGTGTAAGTAATTAACTTGAACATTTAAAAGGGGTCTGTTTTAATGTATATTTTCTCTCCCCTTAATAAAAACATTTGTTCAAATAAAATAATGCAAATTTACTATCTAAGCTTTGTAGACTATGGGCAAGGGAGACCATTACTATTTTGCTAAGAGGATGTACCACTAAGTAATTAATGTTCTTAATCTGACCAATGAAGATATTCACAATGAAAATAGTGAAACGGACAAACTGAACAAATGAATCTTCTTGTGACCTTATTGGGTTTTGGAGTTGCAGAGCATCCCTAACACCTCATGACTGTGTACTCTGATGGGAGCACAAGGGGGAATTACAAGTGTTCCATAAACAGCAGAGGTCCTTTTTTTTCCTCTTCACTCCCTTGTATACCTGCTCATGAATAAGGTTGCGAGTGCCATTACTTTCCTGGACCTCCGTGACTGCCACACCGGATGCTGCTGTGGCAGTCTTGGGCCAGTGTGTCCCCTTCCCCCAGCAGCAGCAGGAGTTTCAGCCGCGGGGATCAGGGATGGAGGTTTGGCCATGGGAAGAGGTGGGGGGCTCTGCATGGTGCTTACCTTGGGGGGCTCCCTGGAGTTGGTGACAGCCCTTGGCTCCTAGGCCAATGGGAGCTGCGGAGCCAGCGCTTGGGGCAGAGGCAGCATGCTGAGCCACCTAGGAGCTGAGGGAGAGGTATATCACCATTTTGGCGATGCTCGGCGCCAGGTAGGGTGCCTGCCAGTCCCACCAACCCTCCATCCCAGCACCAGTGGGGGGCCCGGGCTGTGCTCTCCTGCCCCTTCCCCCCTCCCAAGCACCTGAGGCAGCCCCTGGGCCATTCCACCCCAGAACCTACAGCACCCCTGGGCCACTCCCTGTCAAGATTTAGTCAGGGGTATATAGTACAAGTCATAGACAGGTCATAGACCATGAATTTTTGTTTACTTCCCATGACCTGTGACTAAAATGTAGTCTTAATCATGAGCAGCCAGAGTATGGCCAATAATTTAGAAAAGGTTGATGGGGAGATGGACTAAATGGCTCAGTTGGCCTTTTACTTCTCTAAATTAGGGCAGTATAGAACTCCTTTTGTCTGACAGTGGAGAGCACCTGCTGTTTTATCCTGGGAGACTTCAATGTCCAGGTTGACAAGGCCTCAGACATAAATCCTCAACACATCTCCTCACTTGCCTTCCTAGGGCTTTCACATGGCATCTCCAGTCCAAATCATACAGGTGATAATTAGAGCTGGTTGGAAAATATTTTAGTTTTTCCATAGGGAAAAAAAAATCTCACAACTGTATTAGAGCAAGGTAAACTTTGTAGCCAGTATTTTAGAAATGTAGGGCTGGAAGCTACAGAGTTCAGCTAGTCCAGTCCTCACTGCTGAGGCATACCAACTGCATCTAGACTATCTGTTGACAGGTTTTTGTGTAACCTGGTCTTAAAAACTTCCAAGGACTAGGATTACACAACCTCCCTTTTATTGTGAAATCTGAATACAATAAGCTCTATCTAGACCTTTAACAATATTTTGAGGATTTGACCCAGGATCAAGCTGGAACCAAAAGTTTAGTTTCTTAAATACACCCCCCTCACACACACACACACACACACACACACACACACCTATCTACCTACCTTTGATTGAAAAACATATTGATAAGAAAACAACCCAGCTTAAAAGATGGGACAGGGATTTGGACAAACAAACTGATCTGGATGAGTGGGTCTTTATATGGGAAATGGGATACATATCTTCAATTAATGTTGCTCATAAAGAACTTTTTTTTGTATAAATTGCTGCATAGATGGCATTTGACTCCAGGTAAGATTAATCATATTTTTACTACTAGGGAGGCTCTCTCTTGGAGGAGTTGTGAGGAAAGGGGGAACATACTTGCACCCATGGTCCTCCTGTCCATGAATTGGACAGTTTGCGGAGGAAATTATTAAAGACATTCATCTCATAACAAAATGCCAGCTTCCCAAAGATCCCCTGACCATCTTGTTTAATTTTAAATAGAGCAATAAATGTATTTCTTTTTTATTGTTAGCAGCAAGACTTTGTATTGCATATTATTGAAAAAATTGACTTCTATGGAATTCTGGTATAGTAAAATATGGATTGTCCTTGTAATGGAAACGTTTTCACATCAAGTATGTACACAAGAGTAGTGCCAAAAAGAGGATAAATATTTGGAAATTTGGTTATCCTTTTTAGCATATTCTGAAGAGGAGGGCTTCCCAGTCAGGAAGCCAGAATCTTTAGCCAAGTTCTTTAAATATTAACCTGATCCTGAATAAGTAACGTCTGATGTAGTATATTAAAATTTTATTGCAACTTTGTCTTAATAAAAAGTTTAAAAATAAAACATGTCCACAGCCTCCTCCCATCCCCAACACATACACATATACTAGGCTGATAACCATATGAAAGAAGGAAATCAGGTTGGCATGATTTGTACCTGACAAATCCATGTTGTTGGCTATTACTTATCACCCTATTATTGTCAAGGTGCTTGCAAATAATTTAATAACTTGTTCTAGTTTTATTCAAGGCATCAAAGTTAAACTGACTGAAATTCCTGAGTTGTCTTTGTTCCTCTTTTTAAAGATAGGTACTATGCTTGCCCTTCTCCATTCGTTGGGACCTCACCTGCCCTCTATTAGTTACTTAAGTACCCTATGGTTAATTCATCGGCCCTGCTGACTTGAATGCATCAAATTATCTAAATATTCTTTAACCTGTTCTTTTCCTATTCCAGCTTGCATTCATTCCCCCTTGTTATTAATGTTAATTGTGTTAAGTATTGGGTCAGAATTTACCTTTTTAGTAAAGATTGAAGCAAAATAGGTATTGAATACCTCGGCATTTTAGATGTTGTCCGTTATTAGCTCTCATTCCATGCTAAGAAGTCGACCTAAACTTTTTTCCATCTTTCTCTTGCTCCTAATGTATTATTAACACTCTTCTTGCTGCCTTCTATGTCCCCTGTTATGCATAACTTATTTTCTGCCTTAGATTTTCTGATTTTGTCCCTATATACTTGTCCCTATGCTCTACACTCAGACTACTTATATGAAACACATAGATCACAACCACAGTTCACACACAAGCTGATAATTATGTTAGTTTATGCTGATGCAAGGAGAACATAAGCTACTTATATCCCAAGCCATCCCATCCTAGGGAAGGTTGGCCTAATGTGTAAGAGAATAGAGAAGAGAAGATCCATACCAGCTCTATGGAGGGGAACTTAGAGGGGAATGATGCAAGTGGATCCATCATCTTCCCCTCAGCAATTCTCTTGTTTAACCTGGTACTATCGCTAACCTCCCATGTGGAAGAAGCAGGAATCATACCTAAAGCTGCAGTGACCATTGCAGCTAGGGGCATGGAGGTGTGTAAAAGGTGGGATACAGGGAGTTGGGATTGGTATCTCTTTGACTACTCCTACACTAGCTTAAACCCCTTTAGAGCTAGATACACCACTATTCTGAAATTTAAGAGTCTAAGTTGGTATGACATCAGATGCTGAGGAGATGGAAGAAACTGTGAGAAGATGTAAATTAAAGTAGTGTGACATTAATATAACTTGAACCTAGTGCAGCTCTCTGGTCTGGATATTCCATCAATTGTGACTTCTTTAGACATCAGCAGAGAATGGATGGATATACGTCCAAGAAAGTTTGAGGGTATAAATTAACATAAAGGGGACTAAACTTGGTTTTATGTGTTTCTGGCAATTTTTGATGATGTAATAAAAGTTTTCATATGTTCAAAAAAATCAGACTTCCCATCTCATGATAAACCTGTTCTCATTGTGAACCAGGATGAAAAGTCAAAATATATATATATTTTTTTCATGCACATGAAAGTTCTGAAAAAATTCTATTCTGAAATGTCAAAATAGAGTGTTTAGACATTTCCAATTGAAATGAAACATTTCAACATTCCTCAATCAAAATGTTCTCTTTCAGGTCAATTTAACATTGATCTCTTTCCAACTGAGCTGCCACAGTATCTCATGGAAGTTGTAATTCAGGTGCATCATGCCCCCATTCTACTCCATGTACTGAGATTGCTGGCTGGACTACATCTCCCATGACTCATCATGGTCACATAGCTCCCATGATGCACAACCGCGTTCAACCAGAGGGAGGACCTATGGTGCATGGTCACCCTGACCAAAATAAATAAATAAAAATAAACATTTAAGAAAAACTGACATTTTCAGGAAGGGGGAGGGGGGCTTTGTTTTTGCAGAAACTGCATTTTTGCAGAAAATGTCAAAACATTTTGATGGAAAATTTCCAACTAGCTCTCCATACAAGTAAGAAGTTGGCTTGAGTTTATGAAATATCATGTTATAAATGAGTAGTAGCTGTTCTCCTTTCTTATTTAACCATAATCTAGTGACTGCTTTTATGCATCTATATTTTTAAGATACTGTCTTCAAGAACGCAATCCTCCAATTTTGTACATTGGGAATTTTAGGAATGCAAACAATGCAAGAGCCTGGCCCATGCAAACTTTATTTTATGTAGTCTAAACTCTTTGTTTTTGTTTAGTTTTATAAGCAATTCAGTTGCTGCTTGGCATTCTCTTGATACCCTTTGGAACAAGATGTGTAATACATTACTCTAATAAAATAGTAATGGGAAAAAACAAAAACCAGTTCCTCATTATTAATAGATCAAATGGATTGTGTTTTGTTTTTCTTGGTGAAAAGCGCTTCACTATCCAAACACTTGGATAATGGGTCTGTTACCCACGGGTTCTCGTGATTTATCTTATCTGAATAATTTCTACAGAATATTCATGTAAATGAACATATCTAAAATGATATGCCCTAGGAAAAACAACCAATATAGAGTCAAATTTTATGTTCAAGGATTCAGAAAGTTGACAATATCTGCCTCAGTTGCAGAATCCAGGATGACTGCCAAATTCTTTCATCTGTCTTCATGGCCTGATATTGACTGACACTAGACACAGGAGGGTAGAGAGAGGCAGTTTTTGAGAGAACCAGGTAAAATTAGCTGGTAAAAAAAGGTACTTACAAGAAGCCTGTCTAATAAGTCACTTTTTAAAACATTTATTATAGATATGTGCCCATAGTGCAAAGTGTTTGTCACAAAGACTTGAAAGCTCAACGCTGTAAATGAATTTCATGGCACAATAAAACAAGAAATGCATAAAAGTTGGAAAAATAAACAAACATGCTTTTACATTTAGAGCTGAAATTCTGTTTGTCTGTGGTCTAATATGAAATAGAAGAACAATAAAAGTTGAGCTTGTAGCCCACTAGAGGATTTCATGCCAAAGATGGAGAATCTAAACTAAAGAATTTAGGGTTAGAAAGCCATTAAAATAAATTAATATTGCACAACAGTTGTATCTTCTAGTGGTAAAATAACTACCCTGCCTCCGAGTCTCACTTATTTGTTTTCGATTTAAAGAGCTAGATCTTCAGCGAGTGTAAATGGCTCTGCGTACTGTGGCAAAAGTTGTAAAGTGAAATCTCATGAAGGGCAAGTATATTAACAGAGTAAAAGAATGGAAAAATTACATGCTGTAAGATCCAGCCCTAAATACTGAAGGAGTCTGAATTCCAGAGATATAAACACAAACACATGCCACAACCCTTTTCACTTCAGCATAGCTCGTGTGGCAAATGTTTCTGTAAGGATTAAGATTGATGTCTTTGTAATTCTCCCATTTAAGATGATTCTACTGCTATTTCTGAGAGCATGGTATTAGTATTTGTTTTTATAATTAAATATTGTCTTTGTTTTTCTCAAACTAAGACATTACAAGATAAATGAAAGGTTTCAGAGTAACAGCCGTGTTAGTCTGTATTCGCAAAAAGAAAAGGAGTACTTGTGGCACCTTAGAGACTAACCAATTTATTTGAGCATAAGCTTTTGTGAAGTGAGCTGTAGCTCACGAAAGCTTATGCTCAACTAAATTGGTTAGTCTCTAAGGTGCCACAAGTACTCCTTTTCTTTTTAAGATGAATGAAGATGATGTATATTCAAGACATATGGTCTACAGAGGGAAATGCTAACTTTTTATGAAGAAAAGATTACTTGGAAGCTAATTGTGTATGCAGTTGATGCTTCATGATATACTACCTCAGATCCAGAACAGATACCTTGCTAAAACTTTGAGCTTTCTGAAGTATGTTGACTACCACCACTTGATTTACTCAACATATTCGGATAGTGTAGCATTAAATATCAGCCCACAGATATTCTGATTTTAAGTTTCTGTCATCTTGCAACAATCCCTCCAGTTTGTCCTTCTCAAAATACTAGTTGCACATGTTACTGTGTATTGTAATTGTCTCTATACGCTGAGGAGAGGACCATTGTCTGCTAATTACCTATTCTTGGAATGTGAAAATCAAAGGCCCATACTGTATAAAGAGGAGACTGACTTATTCATGTGTGTGCTTGTTCTGTGTAAAGCATCTTATGAATTTGTAACCATAGACAAACACCTTGATGGGGTTTGAAGGACTGACTCCTGCCAGAGCTACTGCTGGAGTTTGGGATGTGGGAGGGGGATCTTTGGCAAGCTGATTAGCATGCATGTAGATACTTTTACAATTTTAAATACATTTTATCTGTAATGCTTTCACCTTAGGAGTAAATGTGCTTGCTTAGAAAGGGATGTGTGGTAACTTATATCTTGGGCAATTATGCTTTTTATAGCCTATGAGGAGAAAGCAAAGAGAAAATGCTCTTCTGTTTAGGCAGTCTGGCCTACTGGGGAAAAAAACACACACTGTAGGCAAAGAATTGAGTAGTCTGGAGCAACCCCAGTTAGGAAGGTTAGGATATGAGAAGTAGGTCTCCGCCCAAGAAAGGTGACAGTTGTGAAGGTTGGAAGCCTACAAGTGGGTTCCCTTGCTGAATCACAGGGGGGAATACAAGTTCAGTTGCCTTGAACTGTGGAAGTACTCACTTGGTACATGGAAAATCCAGGTTCAGATCCCTGCTGTAAATCAGGAAGAGCTGGAAGTTTAACCTGAGTCTGTCTCCCAGGTGAATTCCTAGAGTCAGTCACCCTTTCTAGCCCAATGAATATTTAGTTATTTATACAAAGTGGAATGGCTTCAGCAGGAGAGATTGAGAGAGGTCCTCCCTTTAATCATCAATAGGGCTCAGTTTCAGTTCAATGAGGAAAGGGGAACATATTTTAAATCTCAAAAACTTTAATGGGATGAGAGACCCATTTCCTGCCCAGCTCAGTAATGAAGTAGATGGATCACTTGTCTGGTCCAGTATGACAATTTTCAACTTCAAAGATTCCTGATAAAACACATTTACATTTTAGGAAGAAGGTAAGCAGTGTTAATGAGAACCATGAGTTACCAAAAATAATGAAAAGCTGCAGTCTCACATCCTTGATGGCAGGCAATGCTTAAGAAAAATGTTGCAGGTGAATATGCTTTGTCAGTTAATCACAAAGTGCACAATAAATCATGAAAATGTATGATCTGATTCCTAAATACATATCTTGCATCTGTACACAAGCACAGATCCATCACTATAGAAAATGCACTGCTGCTGTTGTCTTGGGTTTATAATTAAATGGACAAGATTTGTAATTGAAACCCAGATAGCTGTAGCTCCTCTGCAGGGACATGGACTGATATTGTGCAGCTGAACTGAGTGCCAACACTCTCAGAAATCAAAACTGTTTGAAAAGAAAATAACCTCTGTTAGGATATAAAGAAAAGGAGTACTTGTGTCACCTTAGAGACTAACAAATTTATTTGAGCATAAGCTTTCGTGAGCTACAGCTCACTTCATCGGATGCATTTAGTGGAAAACACAGTGGGGAGATTTATATACACAGAGAACATGAAACAATGGGTGTTGTCTTACACACTGTAACCAGAGTAATCAGGTAAGGTGAGCTATTACCAGCAGGAGAGCGGGGTGGGGGGAAAAAACTTTCATAGTGATAATCAAGGTGGGCCATTTCCAGCAGTTGACAAGAATGTCTGAGGAACAGCGGCCGGGGTGGGGGGAGGGAATAAACATGGGGAAATAGTTTTACTTTGTGTAATGACCCATCCACTCCCAGTCTTTATTCAAGCCTAAGTTAATTGTATTCAGTTTGCAAATTAATTCCAGTTCTGCAGTTTCATGTTGGAGTCTGTTTTTGAAGTTTTTCTGTTGAAGAATTGCCACTTTTAGGTCTGTAATCGAGTGACCAAATAGATTGAAGTTTTCTCCAACTGGATTTTGAACGTTATAGTTCTTGACGTCTGATTTATGTCCATTTATTCTTTTACGTAGAGACTGTCCAGTTTGGCCAATGTACATGGCAGAGGGGCATTGCTGGCACATGATGGTATATATCACATTGGTAGATGTGCAGGTGAACGAGACTCACGCATAACTACTTCACATTTGGGGACAATGTATACCTTCAAATCAGCGGCACTGCTATGGGTGCCCGCATGGCCCCACAGTATGCCAACATTTTTATGTCTGACTTAGAACAACGCTTCCTCAGCTCTCGTCCCCTAATGCCCCTACTCCACTTCCGCTACATTGATGACCTCTTCGCCATCTGGACCCATGGAAAAGAAGCCCTGGAGGAATTCCACCATGATTTCAACAATTTCCATCCCACCATCAACCTCAGCCTGGACCAGTCCAACAAGAGATCCACTTCCTGGACACTACGGTGCCAATAAGCGATGATCACATAAACACCACCCTATACTGGAAACCTACTGACCGCTATGCCTACCTACATGCCTCCAGCTTTCATCCAGACCACACCGCACGATCCATTGTCTACAGCCAAGCTCTATGATATAACTGCATTTGCTCCAACCCCTCAGACAGAGACAAACACCTACAAGATATCTATCAAGCATTCTTACAACTACAATACCCACCTCCTGAAGTGAAGAAACAGATGGACAGAGCCAGAAGAGTATCCAGAATTTACCTACTACAGAACAGGCCCAACAAAGAAAATAACAGAACGCCACTAGCCATCACTTTCAGCCCCCAACTAAAACCTCCCCGATGCATCATCAAGGATCTACAACCTATCCTGAAGGACGACTCATCACTCTCACAGATCTTGGGAGACAGGCCAGTCCTTGCTTACAGACAGCCCCCCAACCTGAAGCAAATACTCACCAGCAACCACACACCACACAACAGAACCACTAACCCAGGAACCTATCCTTGCAACAAAGCCCGTTGCCAACTGTGTCCACATATCTAGTCAGGGGACACCATCATAGGGCCTAATCACATCAGCCACACTATCAGAGGCTCGTTCACCTGCACATCTACCAATGCGATATATGCCATCGTGTGCCAGCAGTGCCCCTCTGCCATGTACATTGGCCAAACTGGACAGTCTCTACGTAAAAGAATAAATGGACACAAATCAGACGTCAAGAATTATAACATTCAAAAACCAGTTGGAGAACACTGACAATTCTTCAACAAAAAAACTTCAAAAACAGACTCCAACATGAAACTGCAGAACTGGAATTAATTTGCAAACTGAATACAATTAACTTAGGCTTGAATAAAGACTGGGAGTGGATGGGTCATTACACAAAGTAAAACTATTTCCCCATGTTTATTCCCTCCCCCCACCCCGGCCGCTGTTCCTCAGACATTCTTGTCAACTGCTGGAAATGGCCCACCTTGATTATCACTACAAAAGGTTTCCCCCCACCCCACTCTCCTGCTGGTAATAGCTCACCTTAAGTGATTACTCTTGTTACAAGTGTGTATGGTAACACCCATTGTCTTTGTAGATGTTGCTGTGAAAGCCTCACTTCTGTATTGTTTTGTCATTATAGTTCCCACTTTGCTGTTGTTTATTTGCATGGTCTCTGTCTGGTTTTGTAATTGTTTCTGTCTGCTGTATAATTAATTTTTCTGGGTGTAAACTAATTAAGGTGGTGGGATATCATTGGTTAAATAATCATGTTACAATATGTTAGAATTGGTTAGTTAAATTTCAGTAAAATGATTGATTAAAGTTTAGCTAAGCAGAACTCAAGCTTTACTGTATAGTCTGCAGTCAATCAGGAAGTAAGGAGGGGAATGCGTATAGGGAATGGGGGTGGGAAAATTGGAATCATGTTTTGCTAAGGGGGGAATGTGAACAGGGACACAGATAAGGCTCTGTGATGTCAGAGCTGGGAAGGGGGACACTAAGGAAGGAAACTGGAATCATGCTTGCTGGAAGTTCACCCCAATAAACATCGGATTGTTTGCACCTTTGGGCTTTGGGTATTGTTGCTGTCTGTTCATGCGAGAAGAACCAGGGATGTAAGTGGGTGAAGCAATATGTCCCCTAACAACCTCCATCATGCCAACACAGGCATAATTGCAATCTAAACAGCAATTTCATACAAATCAGAAATTTCAATAGTGGCCACTTGCTGGAGTCTTAGGACTTTTGTCATGGAGAATAAAAAAATGTTTATTTGTTATTTTTTTTAATAGTTGAAAAAATGATGTACCTATTTTTAGATGAAGTAGTGAACAACTAGAGTGATAACCATCAAGCTTAAAATATGCCAGGGCAGAAGAGAGGGATTCCAGTCTTGATTCTTGGATTCCATTTCTCCAGTGTTAGGGGTGGGTAACTGCAAATATTGTAGTGAACTATAGTATTTCCCGAGCCATCCAGTTGTCGCCATACCTACATTTTATAATAATTTCTTTAACGTGATAGCCATGCTCATAGGCATTAAGAACCTGATCCTGCAAACATGTACACGTGTGCTTTACTTAAGAGCATATGTAGTCTCACTGAGTTTCCTGGCATTATTTACATGCTTAAAATTAAGCATATGCATAAATCTCCACTGGATCAGGGTCTAAATATGTGTTACTGTTGTGACTTCTGTACTCTTTTGCTGCATTACAAAGATTCTGCTACAATACTGAAAATCTATGCACGATGGTCATTTGCCCCTTCTTTGAGAAATTATCTAATTATAAGGAGGCTCAGTAAATTACTTCTCCTGTTTTCATGACTTGTAATTGCTTGCTATATTGATTTTCAAGGAATTAACTGTGTGGACTTGAATAAAACTAAATTTAATAAGAGAGAAAAAAAAAAAAAAAACATCCTTCATGCTTCAACAATTTGCAAAAGGCCATTTCAAATGCTCTTCAAGCTACATTACAGCAGTGACTGAATGTAATGTCAAAAATAAAAGGTGTGTGTGCAAATCACCTGACACTTTTTCTTTATCCTTTTGTGTTAGATGTAGACTATTTAATAGAATTGCAAATACATATATAGAGTAAGAGCAAAAGATTCTGTATCTTGGATGAAGCTGGATATATTTGTGATGGGTTGCCCCCTTTTAAGGTGCCACCTGATGTACTGAGGTACCCCTGGGCTGCTGGGATGTACCTATCTCTGCTAGTAATGCATGAGTGGGAACTGAACTCTTGGAGTCAAGAGGTTTAGGTTCCTAAGGCATTTCTTGTGAGAATGATGTAGGCAAGTGCCTAAATCCACTCAAAATGGCTACAGCATAGTGGTGGTGTGCACCTTATAAATTAGCCCAGTGGTTAAATCACTTGTGAGAGATGCAGGTTCAATTCCCTTCACAGGCAAAAGGGATTAAGGGATTTGAATGGGTGTCTCCAACCTCTCAGAAGAAAGTGCGCTAACCACTGAGCTCTGAAGTATTCTTCTGTAGGGCTCTCTCTGCTTGAAGCTATTCTACTGTGGATAAATAATTAGTCATCGGGCCAAAGAAAGCAAAAATGACTTGGTAGCCTGGCAGTTAGGGCACCCAACTAGAGATGGCAGATCCAGGGTCCATTTCTCCTGCTCTAGTGACTCACCATCTATTCCTTTGCCCAGATATAGAATGGGACCCAGAGAATGGCCTCTGAGCATATTTATTGGATCAGGCCCCACTGATGAGTTAGGTTGCTAAACACCTGTCTTCCCCTGTTTGTGCGTTGCTCTGGGGCTCAGGTTGGAGATAAGTGCCTGGACTTCTAGAGTGAGGCAGCAGAGTACCTGCCTGGATGCACAAACTTAGACAGACAGGGGATTTTAACCCTGAAAACTTGGGCCATGTCTACTTTTCAAGTGGCACAGCTGTACCGATACAACTGTTCTGCTGGAAGAGCACTTGTGTAGCTGTGTTATGCCGATGGGAGAGAGCTGTCCCACTGACAGAATAAAACCACCTCAATGTGTAGTAGTAGCCATGTTGGTGAGAGAGCGTCTCCCGCCAAGAGCACTGTGCACATGAGCGTTTATGCCGGCAAAACGTATGTTGCTCAGGAGGATGTTTTTTTCACATCCTTGAGCGACAAACGTTTTGCTGACATAAGTGCGAGTGAACACATGGCTTTTAGACGACTGCAGGGTTTCTTGGGAATTGGTGAATCACAGTGCACCCTAAACCCGGTAGTCATCTAAACTAAGATTTTAGGTGAGTAAATCTAGGGTTTAGGTGCCTAAGTATCTTTGTGAATCCAGGCCTATGTTCTTAGCTTAGCAAGAGAGAGTTCTTCTAAATCCTGAGCTATCTAGAATCAAACCTCTCAAATGATCAAAAGGTTGAAATATTGCTTCCACTTTCAGTCAGGCTACAAAAAAGTGTCAGGAATGCAACATAAATTTGCTTTAAATTTCACCCCAGACCTCCTATATAGTACACACATTGCTTTTGCTGACAGGAAAATGACAAAACCAAAATCCTATTGTGACTATTCTGTTCACCTATTTGCAAGATTGGTTAAAAGTCCAAATTCACATATTGATTTCCCCACGACGCTTTCCTGGTAGGTCTAATGGACATTTCAGCCCAACTCATGAAAGCCTCAGCCTAACATTCATTGGAGAAATTTCTCAGGAAGCAAAGCGGACAAAGTCACATCAACTCTGCCCAATGTTATTTTTTTAATAAAGCATTTTTAGACCTCTATGATTTTAAATGACTTTATAAACAAAACAGTTTCATCTTAACAAATGAATGGAAGTGTTTACAATTAAATGTAGAATAATTGTAACATGAAAGTTGGTATGGTTTTGTTTGATACAAATGTTTGTTAGAGATAATTACTAAAGAGGATTATTTTATTCAATTTTAAATATAAAATTAAACTGCCTTTTCCCACTAAACTACAAGTTTATTTGAAAGGGAAATACCTCCTCATCCTCAATTGTTTCTTTAATTACTGACTCAAAGCTGTAGGTTTTTCCATTTGTTTTGAATAAGGGCTTTTTGAAATCCACTATAAAATAAAGTACAATCTTTCAGAACAATTTTCTTGAGGATAAATAGGCATTGCATTACATGTCTGTAAAACAGTTTTTCATGCAGAGTGGCCTATTGAAGCCAAACTGCTACTAATAGCTGAGATTATTTTAAATACAAATACTATTGAAAGTCAAGGTCAAATGAACAGTATTCAAGTCTTTAAAAGCAAAATTCTAGAGTTTTGTTTAAAAATTCAGACTACAGACTCAAAGGTATTTTTTAGAGTCCTTATCCAGAATTTGCTAAAAGGAGCTTGTTATTGGGGCTACAATGCACAGTTTAAAATACATGGAAGTACATACTGTAAAATCTCCTGTTTTTCATGGGTTTATTATAATCCAGTCACTGCAATTCCCTAATAAAAAGGCAACATCAGAAACATTTGTTACATTATCAGTTGCCCAGCAGAGAGGACAAATTAGAACCAATAATAGAACTTCTTTAATTGATTCTTTTGCAATTGTATTGTGTTTATCAGAAATTGTAGATAATAGTTTATAGACACAGATTGTAATATGAAATTTTTGATTATGATTATGTGCTTTCTGAAGTAGCATTCTTTGAAATGGTCTCTTAATTTCCAATAATAAGATTATTTTTCAGTGTTTTAAACTTAGTATCATAAAAGCAAAAAGCACAGTTCTACAGTAGGTAGACTGAAGTAAACTAGAATAAATAAAAAGCCTGATTCAGCACTTCAGTGCTCCAGTTTTACACTGATGTAACTTCCATGCAATACTTTAACTCCATGGTAGGTCCCAGTCAGCTCTGCATATCCACAGAGGACAATAACTATATACAGGTACAACCATGACTGGAGTGAGTATTATCTGGTAATTAACTAGTAGAAAGTTTCCCTATTTTTATCTCCACCTGTAACTTGGTGTGTCAGTGGCCATATGTTATCATGCTCCCAGTGAAGTTATTGGAAAAATTCCCATTAAATTCAATGCAAGAAGGATGAGGCATCAACTTCTAAATTTTCAAATGTGGCAACTAATTCTTCATTCCTTGTTTTAAAGATTCCTGATTTGAGATACATTAGGGGGTGGGTATGTCTGTGTTTCAAGTTGGGCACCTAGAATTTGAGACATTCAAAATTAGAGTCACTTCTGAAACTGGTCATTCATGTGCAAGTATTCCATAGTGTAGCTGCTGTTGTGCATGTGTGGAAGCAACTAACAAACTTAGCTGCATAGTAGAGAAAATATAAGGAACAGAAATATCTAGGGAGCAGCAGGCTTCACAGAGACACTGCAAAGCCCTTTGGAGGACCATCACACAGAACTAGTATAAATCCATTCCTGCAGTTACAATATATCTTTAGAATATGTAGTTCAAGCTTACCATCAACATAACATATATATGGCCTATATTCAACATTGAAACTACTCTGGCCTGGTCCAAGAAATGATCAAGTCAAAGGATAAGAGAGGCTCACGTATCATGCAAAGCCATAGCTTTTCTTTTCTGAACTTTAAACTATGCAAAGAGAAGAAAGGGTTTACTCTGTGGGATCCATTCTAGAATAAGGCCTACAACTGTTGTCTGGGCACCAGTCACGTTATACAAATTTTCAACAGATGGGCTGCCATCTTAGTTAAAATGGGAAGTTCTAGGGGCTTGCAGAAGTTACTTGAGAGGTACAACTGAGTTTCCAGGTTAGGCCCTATCATGACCCCAGGCTTCCTACATCCTGTGCTCACCACCAAGCTTTCCACTTGGAAATTTGATATTGTCACCCCTCATTCTGTCCCCTTATTCCAAGGACCCTGTCCCTAGGGACAGAGTGTTCACTGATAAATATGGTGAGTGCTTTTTTGAAAGCCACTGTGAAAAAACCCCAACACTGCAGCTCCACTGCATACTTTGTTACTGAACTCTTACTTTATTACTCACAAGTAAACCCATGGATGGACTCAGTTACTGTTCATCTTGAGGTGCCCTCTCTACCTTGTTAAGCCCTATTGCAGATCCCAGTTGTAACTTCCTTTACAGAAGTTGCGGTGTCCTATCTCCTCCAAACGTGGTCTTAATGGCACCTTCCTAGTAGCCTGGATCCCTACAGCAGTGGAATAGTTTCTGGTATCTTCAGAGTCCATTCCTGGCACCTTCAATCAGGTCCCAGAAAGAAATCCACTATTAGCTGATAAACATCAGCTCTCCCTTCCCCCAGTTCTTGTCCAACTGCTGGCACTTGAAAAGACATTCCATAGTGGCTACCAGTAACATCCTCAGAATGGAAATCACTGTCTCCTGTCCAACCACAGATTTTACTTCCCACAACTTTATACATAACAAACTCACCACATTACCTAACATTCTCTACACAGCCTGACACTACTTTCATTGAAGTCAAGAGCACAATTATTATTGACTTCAAAGGCTGTGGATTCTATCTGTGATCATGTCCACCTCTTTGAATACTTGTCGGCAGGCACCCACCCAACAAACTCTTCGGTCAAGCGCAAATTACTTGTGTAACTGGTTAGTTTTTGTTACGAGTCTCCCCCTGTGCTTGGTCCACAGATCATATGAGTACAGCTGAGCAAATAACTGGTTGTTCAGTTCAACAGCTGAACTAAAAGTTCACAAAACAATTCAGATACTTTTGAACCAAAAGTGATTTTTTTCCTCACTGAAACAAAAAACTGAAAAATTTTAAGTTTGAACTAAAAATGTTTTGAATTGACATTTGAATGATAAATGAAATGCAAATTGAACTGACTTTTTTTAAATGTTTCATTTTGAAAATACCTAAACAAAATATTGACATTTCTGAATTTTTTCAGTGTTTTCACCTAAATTGACCAATAAGTTTGATTCCCTCCCCCCTTTTTTGTCACAAATTTTCTATTAGTAATAAAATACATTCACCCAGCTCTACATGAGCTCGACATAATATCAGTGGGGGTGCTTTAGCTCAAGCTGCAGCAACTCATTCTCTTAGCTCTGGGGTTTCCTGTTTTAATCCCAGGTGAGTTGACCAAGCTGGTGGCCATCACACTTGCATCAAGTCATTCCCTAGATTGAAAGTGCATTCCCTTGGAACATTTAGTTGTGTAAACCTTTGAAAATTAACCAGCAATGGGATTTAGGCTCCTAACTGGTTAAATCCCTTTTGAAAATGAGGCTCTTAAATCAGTTAGACATTGCAACACCAAGCACAGCAATGCTTGCATGCCTTTAAAAATGTGAGTTGTAGGAAATATGTACTATATGGTACAGTGCTAATTATAGTTGGTCTACCCAAATATTGTTCTATAAATTATGTATTATGTATACTCAATAATTTATAATTTTAATTACTAATGTTTCCACAATGTCAAATTAAAATAATTCATTTTAAAGTTTTTAAATGTTGAAGGGAGTAAGTTCACAGTTCCATAAATAAGTAGGGGGAAATACTAGAGCTATGCAAAATACATTTGTCTCAAAATGTTCCTATGTAAAAGTGAAAAAAAGCATCTTTTGTGGAGATGGGGAATCTCTGTGTGCAGCTCAATGTTATGACGTGTGTATGGGTGTGAAGTGAGGTAGGTCTGAATGTTAATGTTGTATTAACTGGTGGTGTGTGTGTGTTAGATGGGGCGGGTAGCACTGTCTATTATAAGCTTGTCCAACACTACCCATTATAAAACCCTGGTTTTAGTTGCTTATAACTTTGCCAAAGTTTAACTGTTTGTGCTGAAATTTTTCACACTGGGTGTCTGTGTCAGGTTTTTTGTTTTGTTTTGAAAATGCTAGCCAAAACCAGTTCAGTTGCTTATGAGAACAAGTGTAAGGAAAAATATATTATTTTTTTTTCCTGCTCATATTAAAAATATCTGCCAACCTTTTCTCTGAGAAGCTCTAGTGCCCCGCTGGCTTTGGAACAGGGACTTGAAATTTGGCAGGGTGGGTGGCCTGTGTGTTATGGATGTGACATTTGTGAACACTGTGAAAATCCACCTAAATTTGGCCAAGCTATAAGCCTTAAAAAGAGGAGTCCACACATACACAGAGACTTGCTTCACAGCTAAATTCTCCAAGACTCTGTTCATGCTGCCCATGGCTGCCCTTGCAATTGCAGATCTGGGTTGGATCCTGGAACTGAAAGCAGGGAGACAGTATCTCCTATGCTCAATGACTCCCCAGCTGCTGGCTTTCAAGGAGGAGGAAGAAGGAGGAAGCTGCCTGATTCAGATAGAGAGGAGACAAGAGCTGAACCTGGATTGGGGTGACATAGTAGACTGACACAAGGAGGCTGGGAGGTGGCAAGGGAAGAGGGAAATGTGAACAGAGAGTTGGAGTGTTGAGGAGACTGGAACTAGCTGGAAAAAGAGTCAGAGAATGGCAGCCATAAGGAGCAGGTGATGGCTAGGCAAGCATACTGGGGATGCTTCCCTGCTCTCAGTGCTCCTCTAGTTGGTGCCCAGGCATGTGGAAGAGAAGGAAGTATCCTGATTGCAATGTAGAGGGGGTGAGAAATTGAGGAGGGGGGAGGGAGAGACTGATACATGAGGAGTAGATAAGACTTTACCACTGAGTGCTTTAGGTAACAGTCTATTTATTTTCAAAAGACTTTATTTTCTAATTGTCTGCACTTCCTCTGGCTGTTCTCTTTAACATATTATCATAGAATCATAGAATCATAGAATATCAGGGTTGGAAGGGACCTCAGGAGGTCATCTAGTCCAACCCCCTGCTCAAAGCAGGACCAATCCCCAATTAAATCATCCCAGCCAGGGCTTTGTTAAGCCTGACCTTAAAAACTTCTAAGGAAGGAGATTCTACCACCTCCCTAGGTAACGCATTCCAGTGTTTCACCACCCTCCTAGTGAAAAAGTTTTTCCTAATAACCAACCTAAACCTCCCCCACTGCAACTTGAGACCATTACTCCTTGTCCTGTCCTCCTCTACCACTGAGAATAGTCTAGAACCATCCTCTCTGGAACCACCTCTCAGGTAGTTGAAAGCAACTATCAAATCCCCCCTCATTCTTTTCTTCTGCAGACTAAACAATCCCAGTTCCCTCAGCCTCTCCTCATAAGTCATGTGTTCCAGACCCCTAATCATTTTTGTTGCCCTTCGCTGGACTCTCTCCAATTTATCCACATCCTTCTTGTAGTGTGGGGCCCAAAACTGGACACAGTACTCCAGATGAGGCCTCACCAATGTCGAATAGAGGGGGACGATCACGTCCCTCGATCTGCTCGCTATGCCCCTACTTATACATCTCAAAATGCGATTGGCCTTCTTGGCAACAAGGGCACACTGCTGACTCATATCCAGCTTCTCGTCCACTGTCACCCCAAGGTCCTTTTCCGCAGAACTGCTGCCTAGCCATTCAGTCCCTAATCTGTAGCTGTGCATTGGGTTCTTCCGTCCTAAGTGCAGGACCCTGCACTTATCTTTATTGAACCTCATCAGATTTCTTTTGGCCCAATCCTCCAATTTGTCTAGATCCCTCTGTATCCTATCCCTGCCCTCCAGCGTATCTACCACTCCTCCCAGTTTAGTATCATCCACAAATTTGCTGAGAGTGCAAACCACACCATCCTCCAGATCATTTATGAAGATATTGAACAAAACCGGCCCCAGGACTGACCCCTGGGGCATTCCACTTGACACCAGCTGCCAACTAGACATGGAGCCATTGATCACTACCCGTTGAGCCTGACAATCTAGCCAACTTTCTACTCACCTTATAGTGCACCTTATAATCTATTTTAATAGTAATCTTACCATTCCCCTAGCCCATCCTTGCCAGTCTTTAGTCTTTGTCTCCCAGATCCTGCTCCTCTTGAGAGACTGAGTATCTGCAAATATTTTCCCCCTTTTGTTTCAGTCCCCTCCAGATTTCTTCAACATAGTAACTCCCAGGCTTGCACCTGACACTTCGGTGGCTTGGAAGTCTCATGAAACAGCATTCCTTGTGTCTTTACCAGTGGAAGAATGACCATCTTTACTAAAGCCAGGGCAAACCAATGCAAAATGAAGTGTTGTCAAACCGCTGATCATTTCCCTATTACACATGGGTGGTGCCATTCGTAAAAGAATAAATGGACACAAATCAGATGTCAAGAATTATAACATTCAAAAGCCAGTCGGAGAACACTTCAATCTCTCTGGTAACTCGATTACAGACCTAAAAGTTGCAATATTACAACAAAAAAGACTTCAAAAACAGACTCCAAAGAGAGACTTCTGAATTGGAATTAATTTGCAAACGGGATACAATTAACTTGGTCTTGAATAGAGACTGGGAGCGGATGGGTCATTACACAAAGTAAAACTATTTCCCCATGTTTACTTCCTCCACCCACCCCCCACTATTCCTCAGACATTCTTGTTAACTGCTGGAAATGGCCCACCTTGATTATCACTACAAAAGGTTTTCTCCCCCCTGGCCCCGCTCTCCTACTGGTAATAGCTCATCTTAAGTGATCACTCTCCTTACAGTGTGCATGATAAACACCCACTGTTTCATGTTCTGTGTGTATATAAATCTCCTCACTGTATTTTCCACTGAATGCATCCAATGAAGTGAGCTGTAGATCACGAAAGCTTATGCTCAAATAAATTGGTTAGTCTCTAAGGTGCCACAAGTACTCCTGTTCTTTATGCTAGCTGGGCAGCCAATACGTTTTTCTGTGAGAAAGGGAGAAAAGAGAACAAGATACATCATTGGAGGCTGATAGGAAAAATGAAGATAAAAGAACAGGAAAAAAAATCAAGCATAGCCAGTTCATTGGCTTGGTGACTGCACAATAAGGACAAACATTTTCAAAGTTGGCAAACCTAGAGTAAGACAGCTAAATCCAAAGGCAAGCATCTAAATAAGTGCGCTGATTTTAACAGGCGTTGAGCACCCACATCTCTTGTTGACATTTGTAATTGTAGACCACAAATTTGACAAAAAAAAAAAAATCATGGGATTATACACAGGAATGCAGTGAGCCTTTCCCAGCTGCCTCCCCACTTCCAGAGCCTTTCCCCCAAACAGGGAAAAACTCCAGTTGTGGGGAAAAGCTCTGTCAATTCAGCCTTTTTCTGCTGCCTGTCCACTGCCAGAGCCTCTCCTTGCCACCATGAAATGCTTCTGGAGTGGGGAGCTGTTGAAGCCTTTACCTGCTTCCTCCCCTCTGCTACGGTCTTTCACTGACACCTGCAGCTGCACGCCATAGTGTGGACACAACCTATTTTTCACCGTGGGATGTAGCTACAGTCAGTGGTGTGTAGTGTAGACTAGTCTAAGGGCAGTGCTTCAGCAGAGCTGTCTCAGTATCTTTTGTTTTTTATCTGTCCCTTTAAATGAATTACTCAGGATGACTATGGCAGGAAAAAGAAGGCCCAAAATAAACCTACTCTCAGTCCCAACACCTGCTCTCTCTTTGCAGAGTACTGGATCTAGGACAATAATGATAAGAACGGAAGAGAGTGGATTTCACTGTTAAACCTTCTCTGTGTATATGATCTGGTGTTCTGTAAACATGGCATCTCAGTCCTGGGAGAGATTATTTCATTGTTCAACTGGGCAGAGTACTTCTTTCTCATAGGCTGGCTATTCCTACAGTGATGTTGTAGTGATGATACAGACAGGGAGGCTGGCCCACAGGGAAAATGGCAGGATGAGGCACCATAACTATAACTTCCATGAAGTTCCAGGGTAGCTCAGCTGGATGCAGTTCTATGTCAAACTGAGCTGAAACAAAACATTTGGATTCAGGAATATCAAAATATGTTTCAATCAAAAATATTGCAATAAAATGTTATCATTTCTCAAACTTTTTTTAGAACTTTCCATTCCACAACATTTTTTGATATTTAAACTTTTCCTCTCAAGTTGGGATGAAAACAATTTTGAAATTGGAATTTACTGTGGAACCAGATTTTTCAACCAGGTCTATTATATTGTTAAAGTCCCAGGACTCACATTGCCAGCACCAGAAAAAAATCCAGAATCCATGGAGATTCCAGAATCTCCATTGCAGTTCTCAGAAATCAGACAAATTTTCATATCCCCACTTTAGAGATTTCTTTCAACTTGTGATCCTGTCCCCTACGCATACATTCATGTTCTTCACACAACGAACTTGCTTCCCAGAAATTCTTTGTGTTCCTCTCCTTTCTCTCATGGTGCCTATTAGTTCTTTATATTCCCTCTTTCTCCCCCTCTCTGACTTTCCTGCCTCTATAGGCCTGAGGCTATTTTCTCAGCTAATTCTGTTCCCATTGTATTGACCTGCCAAGTCCCTTCTGGAAAGTCAGGCTAGGTTTCAACTACAGCGAGGCACAATGCTAGTGTCAGCACTGACTTCATAGTGCTGGGCTTTGTGCTAATCAGATGACATCTCAGAGCAGATCTAGGATGTTCCCCACTGTCTCTTTCCTTTTTCCCAGAATTACATAGCATTTCACTCCCTCAGTCTTTCATGCAAAGTCTTTTACTAGCAGATAGTGTGAGGCCATCAATTGTGCACTTCCTGCAATCTTGAACAGTGGAGCAGAAACTCTCCAATGTTGACATCTTTTTCACATTAGTTGTACAATCATTCATAAATTGGTTCCTACTGCATTTTGGGTCCTTCATTTTCTTTCAGGTTGTGATGGTTCTGTTTTGTTTTCCACATCTCATTGCTGGGAGAGATCTGTTAGTGGAAAGGTTCAGGTTAAGAACTTGTAGCGACCAGGCATGTTTTGATTTCTGATCTTTTCCCCAGTGTTTAGTGTATTGTCCTCTTAAATCTCTGTTTTGATTGTTGTTGAATTTGGACTAAGGTAATTGGATCTCTTGCTCTGGAGGTCATTGGTGGTAAGATCTGTTCTATCTCTGGGTCTGCCATGCCTAGTCCCAGCATCAACATCCCCAGCACACAGCAGTGGGATAAATCTTAATTGCCTCTCTGATACAGGGATATCCCCAGTCTCGTTTCATGCTTGCACATGTACACTTTGATTCTTCACTGAGAATCTCATGTCAATTGCACAGCACAGAAAATGGCACTTCCTGTTTTTGTATTTTTTTTTTGTCTTAACTTTGCTGATGTCATTTTTCATAGTTTGGCATGATAGCAAGGATTTGAAGTTGGGGGAAATATTGTTTTGTAGTATCCATTGGAGATGGAAGTGAAAGCCTTATTGAGTATTGGATAGCAGTAGGCAAACTAAAGGTGGCAAGGAATGCAAAAGATTTTTCTCTTATTTCTGTGCTTTAAAGGTTTTGGAGTAGGTGTGGAGGGTCTTGAAGAAATTTTAACTGTCACTTAATAAAAAGTACATTACTATATAATAGATACATATTCAAAGATGACTGTTATCAGTATATAACAATATATACAAAGATGACTGCTACAGGATTTCCATTTCATGGCAAAATGTTTTAGTAAATTGACTTCGGAATACATGGCCTCTATTGGAGGGAGCAACAATTCACCCAATTATTATGGGAAATCAACAGTATTAAATGAAATGTCTTTCTTCTGTGAGACTCCACGGAATATTTTTTAATCACTTTTGCTCAGCGCTAGAAGACAGACCTAAAAATCAAAATCAAATTAAAGAGCAGAACAAGTACTGAAGCACTGGAAAGCACTCCTCAGTGCTTCTTTAATGTATCATACAGGTTCATGGTGGATCACACTATGGACAAAGACTGCTCTCCATTCTATTTAGACATTCATTCATAATTTTGCTTTTGATTTACCTTTTCTTGATCAGATCCAATCTACAAGCTTGCTTTGTTTTTCTTTATTATATTAGGCTTTGTGCAATTTAAATATAATCCCTACAGATATGGCTAGTAAAGCTGACCTGGTTTTACCAAGTCCAATAATGCAATAATTCTGTAAAAGGAAAACTACTCAGATTTCCTGGAATGGTCCCTGTTAAATTACCACCACATTCCTTTTTCCAATAAATATATTTAAACATAGTGTATATTTGTGTGAACAGTTGATTACTATGGAAAGCAAGAGGTTAGAGCCAGTAGAACATATCTCTTTTGCTACTGAATATACTGATATTGCTTTAACATTTTTAATTCATTGTAATGTCAGCAGTACAATAGGTATGACAGAGGGTCAGCAGTGAGAAGATTAATCTGTCTCTTGTTTCAGATCAGTGGTCAATAAATGTACAGTGTGAAAACCTTACAAATACCCATCTATTAGTGAGCAACTATTAAAATAATGGGCTTTTAATTAAAGGTGTGTAGGTAGTGCAATACCCATAATCTGTTTCTATACACGCTTACTAAAAAAGAACCAACTGCATTTCTTAGAGAGTGAGATCTACTGATTACTGACATAGTGGTCACTTTGGATGAGCTATTACCAGCAGGATAGTGAGTTTGTGTGTGTGGTTTTTGGAGGGGGGTTAGGGGGTGAGAGAACCTGGATTTGTGCAGGAAATGGCCCAACTTGATTATCATGCACATTGTGTAGAGAGTTGTCACTTTGGATGGGCTATTACCAGCAGGAGAGTGAGTTTGTGTGTGGGGGGGTGGAGGGTGAGAAAACCTGGATTTGTGCTGGAAATGGCCCAACTTGATGATCACTTTAGATAAGCTATTACCAGCAGGACAGTGGGGTGGGAGGAGGTATTGTTTCATGATCTCTGTGTGTATATAAAGTCTGCTTCAGTTTCCACGGTATGCATCCGATGAAGTGAGCTGTAGCTCACGAAAGCTCATGCTCAAATAAATTGGTTAGTCTCTAAGGTGCCACAAGTACTCCTTTTCTTTTACTGTTCAGTACTAATATCTAATTAGCTGCTAAAGGGCACCACTCACTTTTATGTGCGGCTGAAAGAATACTCAACATCTGTATTCATGATAAACGTATGCTGTTGCCTTTGCCACGTTACCTCCTAGTCCCTCTGTAACATATAGCCTTTCAAAGTGCTGATGGTCACCTGCTTAAATGCTGATCTTTCCAAATATACTGCAACACTAATTCCAAATTACAGAAATGATTCAAAGGCATCTTAAGAAAATGACACTTTTTATCTAACCTGGATGGAGAATCTAGCTATTACCCTAACAATAACATAGCACTGAGTTTTAATTCTTTATATGTGTTTTGTGCAAAGGTAGTCACTCAAGCACTTACACTCCATCCCCCAATCTCTTTAATAGGTGCTGAGTATTTATGGAGAAGTGTGTTTTCAGCATATAAGAGAGAGAATTCTCCTAACATTTTGGGGGAAGAAATCAAACAAACAGTAAATTACACCTCCTCCCCTGCCCTTCCTTCCCACTCTTCCACCACCAGGTTATGGTCTAGATTCTGGTACCTTTACTCATCTCGATTAGCACTCTACTCCACTAGTTGTTTCACTGACTTCACTGTGACTTTTCCACATGAGTAAAGACACTATTCCACATGAATAAAGCAATTGGAATCTGGCCTCATATTTGCATTCATCCTTTAAATAAAATCACAGTTCTAAACTATAACATAGGCACACAGATAAATATGCACATCTCATCATTACTTACAGAGTATCACCCTTCTTTCCAGTAACTTTGTCATGGAAATTTACTAACACATTATAGGGACAGGAAGGAGGAGGAGGAAAGAGAACAGATAGCAATTTAAAGGCAAGATCAAAAGACACTTTCATTGCATTTGGGCAGATAATGTAAGTTACAGGCAAGTAATCAATTTAAAACAAAATGTCAACTCTTCATAGTCAGGTAACAATTATCTAAACCATCTTCAACTGTATTTCCCAGCAGCAGCATCTTTAGATGAGCTTCCTTCTGACCTAATTGTGTTAATAATACTTTGTACACTTCAATTTTGCTGGAGCCAACATGGAAGCTTGAAAGCCTGATTAATTGAATTAAGGGCACAGAGCCAACAATGTTGTTCTATGGCTACAAGTTGTACCAATAAGAAAAAAATAAAATAAATCTAAACATTATATTATCCTTTCTTCATTGTATCATAGCCATACTATATAGGGCTGCATCTTTAGCTGGTGTAAATCAGCATAGTTCCAATCATCATAATGTAGGTATGTCCATTTACACCTCCTGCAGATTTGCTGATTACTATTTTCCTGCTCTCATAGGAAGAGGGCTAGATTCACAAAGGAACGTAGGTGTGGTAATGCTTGACATTGTAATTCTAAATTTTTAGGTGCCTAGAAAATCACTCTGGTTCAGAAAACCTGAGTTAAGTTTTCAGGCTTCCTGTATAACGAATGGAAGGACATAGGTGCTTGAGAATGGGGTCCACAAAAGCCAACATGCTAGGCAGTTCCCTGTACAAGTTATCCAATGAGAGATGCCAATGCAAATGGTGTGTCTTCAGTTCTGCCCCTCTTGGGGTGTTTGCAGCCTATCTCTGATTCACATTTTCAGCTATGAATCCTCACCTAATGTTGGGCACCTAAGGTGTTTCTTGCAAGAAACAGGGGGTGGAGACCCTCCCTCCTACCTTTTAACCCAGTGGTTAGGATACTCACCTGTGATGTGGGAGACCTATCTCCAGAAGTTCAAGTCTTCTCTCTGTCTGAAAGGGGAAAAGAGATTTGAACTGCTATCAGGAAACCTTCAGGTGGGGGCTTTAACCACTGGGCTACAGGACAACCTGATCTGGGCCTCCGTTAATCTCTTCTGTTGAAATTGTTCCACTTTGGATTAAATAGAGAGAGACTTGAATTTTTCAAAACACTTAATAAAATCAGTAAAGAAACACAGTAAAAACAAGAAAAAGAATTACAAATTCAAAAATAATTGCCCATCCCAAACAACATAAAGTGCATTTCCAACAGTCCAACTGAATAAATTGATCGGGATAGCTCAGTGGTTTGAGCATTAGCCTGCTAAACCTAGGGTTGTGAGTTCAATTCCAGAGGGGGCCATTGAGGGATCTGGGGGCAAAAATTGGGGATTGGTCCTGCTTTGAGCAGAGAGTTGGACTAGATGACCTCCTGAGGTCCCTTCCAACCTGGATATTCTATGACTTTCTAAATCACTTATAAGAGTATAATGTATAAAATCCAAATGAACACATAGAATTATTAGACATCTGCAAATGAAGAACATCAGCAACCTCAGGAACAAATAATCTGTCCTTGACCCAAAATAAAGTTTGCAAGGCATACCACAAATCTATTTGTGAACCTATACTTAAAATAATTAATATACAGTAAAAGTAAATATAGTAGGAGGAAAAACAAGGGAGAATAACTGAAAAATAACCTGAAGTAAAATAATGGCCTGGAACATATAAGAAACATATGTGAAAAACAGTTCTGTCACAAACGACATGACTGTCAAGGTTCCTTCCCCACTCTGAACTCTAGGGTACAGATGTGGGGACCTGCATGAAAGATCCCCTAAGCTTATTCTTACCAGCTTAGGTTACTCTCCTGAAAAACATGGAACAAGTACAGTCCAAGAAGGGTTCGAAAGTCCTTATGAAACTCAATAGGCAAATCTTCAGTACCAGTTACCTTTCTTGAAGCAAAGCCATGTAAGGCAGAAGTCTGTTCTGAGAGTGCCAGGTTCTGTTCAAGTCTGTCCATATCCAATGTTGAGATCTTAAGAAGATCCTCACAGAGCTGTTGCTTCTCAGATGGATACACAAGCTCTGTGCCATACAGGTCGAGAAAAAAGTCACAGCGAAGTTCCTAAATCCCAAAGGATCTGAAAGCACTTGGCCCAACAGCATCTTGAAATGGCCAGTCATCTTCTGCCCTCCATGTTTCCTCTCCAGACTGAAGAAAAACTGAGTTGATGTATCCATTTTAGAAAGGCCCTGAACACAGGCCCTAACCAGTCTCCCCTAAACTTTGCTTATAACAAGTCCTGCAAGAGCTGTTTTTTTTGTTTTTTTTGTTTTTTATATTTTAAGCTCTCATACAACCCAGCATCCTTACTGCCATGAAAGGCTTTTTCAAATTCCACACTACCCAACTGTTACTCCTCCACACTCTGGCAAAGGCTTAGGGATGCCTGCTGCATGTATTGCTCCCAAAAAAACCCATTTAATATTAACTTTATCCACTTCCTATCATTGCCAACAAGGGGAAAACATCCTGTAAGTAACCTAGGTTCCCCCCAAAATAATTGAAAGAGTCCTGAAAGTGAACATTTTTTAAAAGATGAGTGTTAAAATGCTAGTATGGATGACAGTCTTGAATAGAAGAAACAATTCACACAAATAAGACAAAACCTGGATCTGAAATCCCAGTAGTGACAATACAACTAGAAAGCATACAAGACAAATTATAAGTAAAAACATAAAAAATGGTCCAAATGAGCCATAAAGAAAGAACTGGTTTCACAGTAGCAGCCGTGTTAGTCTGTATCCGCAAAAAGAACAGGAGTACTTGTGGCACCTTAGAGACTAACAAATTTATTAGAGCATAAGCTTTTGTGGGCTACAGCCCACTTCATCGGATGTATAGCATGGAACAGATAGTGTATATATATATGGAACAGATAGTGTATATATATATGCATACAGAGAACATGAAAAGATGGAAGTAGCCATACCAATTGTAAGAGGCAAATTAATTAAGATGAGCTATTATCAGCAGGAGAAAAAAAACATTTGTAGTGATAATCAAGATGGCCCATTTAGACAGTTGACAAGAAGGTGTGAGGATACTTAACATGGGGGAAATAGAATCAATATGTGTAATGACGCAGCCACTCCCAGTCTCTATTCAAACCCAATTTAATGGTATCTAGTTTGCATATTAATTCAAGCTCAGCAGTTTCTCATTGGAGTCTGTTTTTGAAGCTTTCCTGTTGCAAAACTGCCACCTTTAAGTCTGTTACTGAGTGGCCAGAGAGGTTGAAGTGTTTTCCTACCGGTTTTTGAATATGATGATTCCTGATGTCAAATTTGTGTCCATTTATTCCTTTGCATAGAGACTGTCCAATTTGGCCAATGTATATGACAGAGGGGCATTGCTGGCTGGCTCTCAACAAGGCATACTGCTGTGCATAAGGGTGAAAATGTTGACACACATCAGTCAGGTCAGAAGCCTGTAATAGAGTTGCAAGTCACTGAGCGGACAGTGAATGCTTTTCTATATGATTCCTATCCAATCTTTCATTAAGAGTACAATTAACTTCCCCCGCAATTAAAATATGATTTAACAAACATTTTTAATAAGAGCACACAAGCTCTAAACACACACACACACACACACACACACACACACACAGAGTCTATGTCTACAGTAGAAACGCAGTCATTAATAATAAAAAAAAGGGTGACACTGCTCAAGAGTAGCTTGAACTGTCGTTAAGTGTCCTGGACCAACTTCCTGGACAACCACCAAATCAGGCTTTCCCCTGTCTGCAAAGTGATTAGCAACTGCAGAAAAACCTCCTGTCTCCACTCAGCAAGGTTATTGGTTTGGTTGCCTACATGTGTGTGCATCTCTTGCAAAAATGGGATGTCTAGCTTTTTCCTGGGACAGGTACTCAAGAACAGCCATGTTTTTTTTTAAATGCCCCTATTCACATTCAGAGAGCCACATGCAAAATTATCCATCAGACCAATACTCATCAGGAAAAAATAAGGAAAAGTCAGACACAGAAAAACAAAGCAAAAAACAAAACAAAAACCACCAGATTCTCCTACGTCCATTAATCCCACACATTCCCACTAGTCAAAGAGACAAGCACTGTGGTCACCATTTTTTTCAATCTGTACCACTTCTGTTTAACAAACCTAGAAACATCTTATAGTATACTGAGCTGACAACAAAAACAGATTAAGGTCAGGAAACCAATCTACCACCTCTACTGCCTGTTTTCCCTTAATCTCATCCAGAAACACATCAATAATGTCCGGGGTATATCCTGCGTCATGGAGCTTGGGACCCAAAGAATCTGAGTTTCTGGTTCCCCCTTGATCTCAGACTCAGTAATTACCTACCATCTACGGGGAGGGTAGAACAGCAGAGAGAGCAGAGAGAGGAGGCTTCTGTGACAATAAGGGCAAAAATAATACCTGTGAATTCTCCATTCCGCAACCAAAGAACATCCCTCAGCAGTACCCCAATACTGTGCTTCCCAACTGCACTGACCAGACTAGTTCACTTCACATCACTCTCAGAAATTGGGGGCCCCTACTTCTGTAATGGCTGTTTTTTGCTTTGGGGTTTTGCCAGCAAGCTATAATTAACAGCTAAGGCAGCAGATTCCATAGCAACAGGCTCAGCCTCCATCTTGCAGTCAGCCTCAGGGTGAGAGCCACTGAGTCAGGAGCCACAGAACCAGTAATGTCATCTCCCCCACATTGTAAAGGGGGCACTAATCCCCCAGAACAAACATCTTGAGATACATCTGGAACCTGTTGGGACCCTGCGCATGCACACCCTGTACTTTACTCTCAGAAACCCCCACATTCGCTTGCATGGGGTCACCATTCCCATGGGCAGCCTGCTATTTAGGGCATTGATTGACCAAATGTGTCCGACTCCTACAACGAAAATATACCATGTCCCCAGTGGCAACAAACAATGTAACCACACTCCCCAGTCCCATACTGCAGGGAAACTTTGGAAGTATTGTTAATATCATATAAACTGCTTACAAAAGGACAAGGGATGCCAAACCTCAGGGGCTTTACAGCCCAGAAGAATCCTCCTAACAGGGCTAGTGATCTTACTATAGCTCACCACCATCTCTAGATAGCTGCTCATTTCCTAAAAATGGAGGAAAATTAGAGCTAATGACTTTAACAGCAGGTGTTGCATAGGGCACTATAAGGACAAAAACATCCTGCGCAACACTACCCTCCACAACCATCCACTCAACAATGCTTAGCATGTGAACACACACAACAATAGCCTTGCTCATGCAGGAGGCATACCTCACATTTTCAAACCCAATTGCTTTCCCTGCAGCTAGAACACACATTCCCAGAGGCAGTCTGGAGGCAAAATCTGCAAAAATCCACAACAACCTGAGGTTTTTGTCCCCCTGGCCATGCCAGCCCAGAGAACAGACAAAAACTTGATAAAACAAACAAAATCCTGAAATTAAACCCACAGCAACTACAAAACTAAACAAACACATAAAGAAAACCCCAGACCTCATTTCCCCAACAGAAAGAAGTGCAGAGAACAGTGCATACACACTCTCAAAGATGAGAGAGAGAGAGGGAGAGACATATATGGATGAAAATGAGTCTATGACTTAGTGGTCAGAGCACTTATCTGGGTGACCCAGGATCCAATCACCCCACTCCAATCACTCTTTATTTATTTACAGTGGCGCAGTTTCAACAGGAGAGGAGAATATCCCATAGTCCAGTGGATAGGACATGCCCATGAGAGGTGTCAGATTGCTGTTCATGACCCCTACTCCTCATCAAGCAGAGGGGGGACTTGAAAAGGGGATCTCCCACAACCCAAGTGAGTACCCTTGCCACTGAGCTAAAACAGTTATTAGGATGCTCCTGTTCCAGTTGTTTTGTGTGGAATTGGGTGGCATCTGAACATACCTAGTGGTTGGGCCCTACAGGCTAGTTAGGTGAAGGAGCACCTATCTTCCCCAGGTTTGTTGCTCTCACTGGGTCTTAGGCAAGTAATTAATTTGCAGTCAAAGATTCACAGCTGATGTGAGAGAGGCAAAATAATAATAATAAAAAAAATAGCCCCTATTTCCTAGAAATAATTTCCAAAACCTCAAAAGATGAGACCAAAACAGTAACACTAATATGTTTACAAGAAGAAGAAAGGCAGGACAATAGGGAAAATCTCTCAGTTCCAGAAAATCCCTAACACAGCATTCTGGTATGTATTTAAGGCATGAGTTTTAATATATTCTCCGAGTGCTGATGTTACTCTCAGGCAGGACCAAGTAGAAGGAGCTATTTCATTAATAAACCTCCACACAGTGTTTTTATGAGCTTTGCACACAGGTAGAGTTAAGTGTGGAACGGATATGGAACAAATATGATGCACAGTATGACTGATTAGCCTTTACGATTTTGTCCCACACCACTTTGGTGAGAAGTTTGATAGCCTCTAATTAATTACTGGTGTTATTAAGAATGTGAGAGTAATGTCACTGCTGTACTATGATTTCCACAGCAATTAATTATGATAACAAACAAAGAATTATTATTTTAGGTGGAACATAAGTAGCAGGAGGAACAAACTCTTCAGGAATGGGGATTTCATGGACATATCCCTATTAATGAAATACAGAGGAAGAGAAATACAACAAATATGATATCCAGCAGAAAGAGAATGGTTTCTAAATAGACTATTTTAGAATGTGAAGTGAAGAACTCATTCAATACAGTTGCAAAGGATATTATTCAAAAGAGCCTGCTCAGAACTGACATGGTACACTGGCTACACTTGTAGATGTAGAGCTCTTTGAGTTAAACCAGCCTTCGGAGAGCGCAGGAGGGAAAGCGCTGCAGTCTGTCCACACTGACAGCTTCAAGAGCACTGGCATGGCCACATTTGCAGCACTTGCAGCGGCATTGGGAGTGGTGCATTATGGTCAGCTACCCCTGCATGCAAATGACTGCAATGTGCTTTTCAAATGGGGTGTGGGGTTGGGGTGTAACAGGGAGGGTGTGGTGTGTATGTGGGGGGAGAGAGAGTGGGTTTTGGGAGGCTGAGAGCATGTCAGCATGCTGTCTTGTAAGTTCAGACAGCAGCAGACCCCCCACCCCCACGGCCTTCTTCTCTCACACACAGCATTCCACACTAATAATTGCTTTGTCTCAGAGCAGATAAGCAGCCGGCTGTAAGAAAGGCAGGTTTCAAAGGGCATATCTGCATTCCTGCAGTGATTCAAAAAAACAATGACAAGAGTTGCCACTTGACTTAAGGGGATTATGGGACATTTCCAGAGGCTGATCACAGCGCAGTAATGCAACACCTCGTTCGCACTGACGCCCAGGCATTTCAGCCAAGGCGTACCAAGCGTTAATCTTCTCACCGAGGTGGATTACTGGGAGCGCTCTAGCCATGGAGTCAGAGCGCTCTACGTGCCTTGCCAATGTGGCCGGGCAGTGAGCTGGGGCACCCGGGGCTGCTATAATGCGCTCTAACTCGCAAGTGTAGCCAAGCCCTCTAAGACCCATTATGGTGCATTTTGTCTTAACAATGATGAAAAAACAGATTAGCGCACACTGACCTTTTGATTCAGTGTGATTCCAAAGTAAAGTATCTCATGTACTTTCATCTTCATTACAAGGCTCTGTAAAACTCTAATAGCGCCTGCAACCAAAAACTAATGAAGAATGAAAATAAAGAAAACATCAACTAGAACAGGGTGAAATTTTTCGATTGACTAGTTTATTCATTGAATTTGACATGAATTTGCTGAATAGGTTTGGCCAGATATCTCTTTGGTGAGGCTAGAGTCACAAAAAAAGAGGGTGGTTCACTTTGTGTTCAGTGGTTCGGGTATTTACTTGAGTTGTGGAACAACAATGTTCAAATCCTCAATCTAGAGCATGGATTTGAAGCTATGTTTCTACTGTCCTAGGTGAAAACTCCAATCATCCGTCTCTACAATATTTTAGGGTAGATCATTCTCAAACTCTCCTGTTGAAGCTGTTTCACTTTGTATAAAATAAATAAATAAATATTCATTGGGGGAAAAGGACTCAAGTCTTCCCCTGCTCCCAGGCGAATGTTCTAACCACTAGGCTATAGAGTAATTATCACTCCCTGGCCCAATGACTATTCGAGTCTGCATGGGTAACCCAGGAAAAAGAGCGTAAAATGATTGTCTGCAGTTTGTTTCACAGAGGGAGAGAGGAAGGGAGGGAGGGGAGACTGATGACATGTACGCAAAACCACCCGCGATAATGTTTTTGCCCCATCAGGCATTGGTAGGTTAACCCAGAATTCCAATGGGCAGTGGAGACTACGGATAGTTTCCCACAGTGCACCACTCCGTGAGTCAATGCTAGCCACGGTAGTGAGGATGCACTCCACAGACTTAATGCGCTTAGTGGGTACATACACAATCGACTGTATAAAATTGATTTCTAAAAATCGAACTAATTTTGTGGTATAGACATACCCTTAGAGAGGATGACTGGATGAAAAAACTGCAGGCAACAGAAAAAGAACTAGAGGATCTCAAGTTCAAGACCGAGCAGCTGAATGAAGAGCTCCAGTTTACTGAGGAGGAAAAAGAATGATTGCTCCACATGGTGTACAATTATGAGACATAGTTAGAGGCTCAGCATACAGGGACCCAAAAGTCCAGGAGGCAAAGGTGAATTGAAAGGACTCTTAAATGCTCTCCAGGTAAAAGAGACCTGGGAGAGGAGACCCTGGCTAAAGGGGGCAAAATGACAGAGAAAAACACTCTCAAGACAGAGAGGTCGGGGAAAGAAAACCATGCTAACCTGGGGCAAGAGACAGTAGTAGAACTACCCCCCAATCCTATCAGGGAGGGGAGGGGTGTGATGGGGTGGACTAGGCCCAAAGGCCACCTGTTTGAGGCCTCAGGGTTCTGCTACACCCATCCCAGGGAAAGAGCAGTGGAGAGGTCTTCCAAGCAGATTAGAGTGGCTGCAGGGTTGGCCTATTTAAAGACCACAGTCCAAGGAGGGCTAGAGAGATACACCACCAGAGGGGTACTGAGATAAGTCCCAGTGGATCATATACACTGGAAGGGGTTTGTGCTGGTTAACATGCAGACCGTGGAACTCAGCCAGAGCACAATGTCACTGAGAAAACCACTTGAGAACCACTGAAAGGGGTCATCAGAACTAAAGAACGCAGATACACCCAAGCAGACGGGGCACTCGTGAGATGTGGGTGCCAACCCTGTTACAGGGGAGCACAAATGAGCTCTGAGATATAGGGGGTTCAGATGTATTGGCTGGGGGGGTATGGCTGAGCTCTGGGGGTAGCAAGTTTGGGTGTATTGGGTTGGGGAGGGCCTCACGACTAGGCTCTGGATGGAAGGGATTGTGAGTGTTTGCTCCTCCAGCTGGGCTGTGGGGGAGGAGGGAGGCAGAAAAGCAGGAACTAGGTTGTCATAGGGGTCACTTTAACTGTCTACTCCTGGGGGAATTTTTTGGTATGTCTGTATTGCTACAGACATACTTACTGACAGGTATTTTGAAATAAATTACCAAAATAATTGAAACTTATGTGATTATATATATTTTTGTGACAAATAAAATGTGCAGAATTTTGAAATATTATGCACAGAATTTTTATTTTTCTGGTGCAGAATTCCCCCCAAAGTAATATCTATCTAATCTATCTATCTATCTATCGGTACATTGCTCTCATGCACATTCATTGGGTGGGTCTATAGGTAAGACTACTAAAATGTTTATAGTGTTTGTGTGTATATATATATATATATATATATATATATATATATATATATATATATACAGAGTGTGAATGAAGAAAAATATTTTTTTCATTCTATAGTACACTTGAAAATTTAGCAGAACACTTATATCCAGCCTTTATGTACTAAAACAAACCAAAACCAAAACCCACCAAACACACCATTTTGTATTCCTGAGGTGCCATAGAGTGACATCATGGAAAGCCACACTTCCCTTAATGATTGGCATCAGGTCCTGAGCAGAGATCCGTCAATGACTTGTCATGTCACCTAATGTCAAATGACATACTCAAGCCTCAACACATATACCTAAATGGATTCATTTTACCAACAAATTGCATGCCAAAATCTTGACCTAATCAACATTTTGACCACTGTCAGTCAGTCAGTATCTGTCAGTTCAAATGCATTTCTTCCTTGTGATGATTTAGATCCACACTAGCATCTGAAATATAAAGAAAAATATTACTAGACTTCAGAAAACAGAACAAAATTACTAAGTGTTGCTGCTGTAAGAATACTAACATCCCAAATACCAATCATGCCAAATGTTGTTTGATGTAGACGACAGTAATGATGGCTTTTCTTTCTCTTTGAAAATGAGTGACCAAATTAGAGGAAAGAAGTAAGAGTTCCCCCAAGTTCCTCCACTAGCAAAAATGGATGTGAAAACTGCAGAACAGAGGACTTACCAATCAGTGGGAGATAAAGAGAGTAGGAGGACATATCTAGCTTATGACATTGACTATCTCTCTTCCCTATCATCTTCTGCTTTAAAGATGGTCTGAGCGTTCCATTAGCTCTGGTTTTATGCTCATATGCATGAAATATTGTTTCAGCATGACATTTTACAGATTTTTTGACAATTTACTTATTGGAATATGATAAATATATGTCTGAACATAGTTTAGAAAGAAATGTGATATACCTGGAAGTCTTTCATCAGACATTATATTAATCTATTTACAAAATATCATTCAGCAATGTGACAAGTCAAAATTATCTACCATTTACTTTAAATCACACACAAAATATCAATTTTGTATAGATCTACATAACAGATTAGCTACATGGAAATTCTTGTAAATAAGCACCTGATTCCCTTTTACTAGAGATTGATTCATTGTCCTCTTCCACTAACTGTTTTACTGAACTCCAAGTGCAACCTTTTCACCACTGCTGCTAAATTCTTGATTTATGCAATCAGTTCTAATGACATTGTGGTGTTACCAATGGCAATAAAAATGATACATTAGAATCTACACATGCTGAGGCAATAACGAAGGAGAGACTGGTGCATGGAGTTCACTGTCTGTATTTCTTAACTTGTGGCCTAGGACCTAGATGAAGTCAATTAAAAGGAAGAACATACTTTTAAATGGAAACTTTTACCATACTGAGAATAATTTGTGAGATTTTGTGTTGTCAGAAGCAAAACCTAGTCTTGATCGGGCCTCACAATAGAACCTTATTCTTTCCTCAATGCTAATGCAGATAAAAAACATTGCCTCTGGACTATATAGTAATAATGAGTAACAGCCCACAACTAAGGGATTCAACTTTGGAGGAAACAGGGAAGGAAAAAAATATGTGGCATGAGAATTAGGAAATTAATCCCATTCTGTTTTAGACGTATGAACCAAGGAACCTATTATTCATTAAAACAAGATAATAGTGACTCAGCCGAGTCTCCCACTGGTGCCAGTTTCAAAAAGTGGAATTGGAGCACTCAAGGTCCTACAAAGCAACAGGGAGCTGCACTGCTCCCCGGTGATTTCTTTTTGGCTACTTACACATAGACCTTATATAATCCACAAACAAATGGCTCCTTATTGATCTGTCCAGTTAGGAATGTTGTCAGAAGTTTCCTTACCACAAACACAAACACGAGATCAAAGACACGCACTATTGCTAAAACACAATTTCAGTATATTCTTTCAACAGTTAGTTCACTCCCATGAGATTAATTTGGAGTGTGCAGTTTACTTAAATTCCCTACTGGAGCACTTCATATTCAGCCATTAGATGTCGACTGATATATAAATCCTAAAAATTAATAAAGTCTAAGCATGGAGAAGAAGAGTGACTGACTTATTTGGGTTCTGTCAGTCACTGGAGAAGTTCATATGTGCAAGAAGCTCTAAGTCATTTTACCTTTTTGTACTTTTCATTGTCTGTTTCGTTTAAAAAAATTAATGAAACATTAATACAAAAATCCATTGATAAGGCATATTTAGAGGCCATGCTTAAAGTTTGGAATGCAGTATTGATTGTTTTGGTGATTGATTATAAAAATCCATTGCATTTTCCTCTAATTGTACAAAAATTTAAACAAATTAGTGCCAAATTATTTAATACCTAAACAACCTAACATTAAACTGTATATGTAGCAAATTCTAACCATCCACATCCTCTCAGGCAATAGTCTGATTAAACAGATACATATTATACTGTGTCCCAGAGGTGAACATACACTGTTAAATTCTGCTTTCACAGCAATATAAACATGGAAAAAATCTATGTGTTGCCTCTGAATCAATGTGAGGCTGAACTCCAGAGTCATGGAACCTCCAATGAAAATCTTGTGTCATTGAGCCCCGAGAAAGCAGACCCAAATCATACTGCTGTTCTTGAGATCAGTATCCACTCCCTGAATTGTATTGGGAAATAAGTAGGGAGTGGGTACATTCCTTGAAATACTGATGTAATATATTCCCTGCAGCTAATACTGTTAAGCAAATGGACCAGTGTGCACTTTATTAGTTGTAGCTTCTGAGTAGTGCTCCAAGGTAGTTTCCAATAAAGCACATTCAAGTAATCTGATCTGGTGGTAACAAATCCATGAAGAACTGTAGTAAAGTCCACATGAGAGAGGAAGTATCTCAATGTCATGTCAAACAAAATCCGAAAAAAGGAACTAGCCAGCGAAGTAACCGAGAATTCCAAGAAGATGGCATACAGAGTATTGTAAGCTCCAGAGTTCATTATAAAGGGTTGAGAAAACCTTCAGTTACATGGGGACACCATTACCACCCCCCCATATGTTAGATACTTCCCCAAACCAGTCAGCATCACCCCTCTATCCTGGAGATTGCGCCTCAGGCTAACTTGCTTACATATGCCCCTCTCTTATAGGCATTAGGAACATATCTTCTGTGTTCAGTGAAAGAGGCACTTAGCTCTATGTCATTGGAATACTAATAGTACTGTAGCCCATATCACCTACCTTTCTTCCAGCAGTATTATAGAATAGAAAAAAATGTTTGCAGTGTTGATGTAGCTGTGTTGGTCCCAGGATATGAGAGAGAGACTGCCTCCAACATGTGTTACACATCTCCTTAACAATACTTTCCAACTTGTATTTAGCTCAGACATTCTGCTTCCTTCCCAAGACCTGAAGAAGAGCTCTGTGGAGCTCAAAACTTGTATCGTCCATCAACAGAAGTTGGTCCACTGAGGATTATATCCTCTATGAACTTATCTATTTCTTTTTTAACTCAGTTATACTTTTGACCTTCACAACATCCCCGGGCAACAAGTTCCACAGGTTGACCGTATTTTTGTGAAGTACTTCCTTATATTAGTTTTAAACCTGCTGCCTATTAATTTCATTGGGTGACACTTGGTTCTTATGTTATGTGAAGGGGTAAATAACACTTCCCTATTCATTTTCTCCATAACATTTATTATTTTATAGACCTCTATCATAACCCCACTTACTTGTCTCTTTTACTCTTGCCTCATATGGAAGCTGTTCCATACTCTTAATCATTTTTGTTGCCCTTCTCTCTACCTTTTCCATTTCAAATCTATGTCTTTTGAGATGGGGTCATGAAAACTGCCCTACAGTATTTGAAATGTGGGCGTACCATGGATTTATACAGTGGCATTATGATATCTTCTATCTTATTATCTATTGTTTTCTAACACTGTTAGCTTTTTTTATATCATCAACAAATTTTGCCACATCACTGTTCATCCCCTTTTCCAGGTTACTCCTGGGGAAATTCTGTGCCACTGCATGCATGCATAATTAATGAGCCATGCAGATTTTTATTGTTTTGTGCAGAAAAAGGCTTCTACTGAAAAATTGCTGCAGTTCCGCTTTTTGACTACCAGGGAGTGTTGTTTCAATAGAACACAGCAGCAGCTTCCTAAAATAACTTCTGCAGTTCTGCCTTTTGCCCACCAGAGGGTGCTGTGCTGAAAACAGGAGAAGCTCCCAGCCAGCTAGGGAAGAGAAAGAGCCTACAGAGCCTTTTTCACAGTGGGCCAGGTCAGGAGAGAGTGGCTATGTGGAGACAGACAGTGTGGGGTGCTGGGGGGGGGGGTGTCAGACAGGGGCTAGTGGGGGAAGACAGGCTGGGACAGGGGCTGAATGGGAGTGGAGGCACAGGGCCACAGGGGGGAGGGAGGTTCAGGCCCACATGGTGATTGGGGAGCGGTTGCAGAGCTACATAGGTATAGAAGGTACCTGAAGGGGATCACAGAGACACATGGGGTTGGGGTGGGGGTACAGGGCCACATGAGGTTGAGGGGGAGTGGGTGTCTGAGTGGAGGTGGAGAGACACATGTGCCTGACTGAATGGGAGAGGCTAGGGGTCAGCTAGGGGGTCAGTCTGCATGGGGGAAGCTCTGTAACAGTCCTTCTTCACCTCCCCAGAACCTATTCCACACTTTCCCCACCCATACCCAACAACCTTCCAAGTTCACACCCAGGCTCCTTCCCAGCAATTATTTCCCTCTCCCTCAGCTCCTCCATTACTCCTGACTCCCACCAGCCTTTGCACTGCTTCTGGGTGTGCATGGGAAATATGGTTCTGTATTGTAGTTTAAATGCATAATTAGTCAGAATTCTGTATTAATATGCCTAGTAAGGAAGCTATTTGTAAAAAACAAAACAACCCCCCCCACACACACACATTTTCTGAATCTTTTTTGTTGTCTATATTGTTACAGACATACTTGGTAACAGGTATTTTGAAATAAATGGCCAAAAATAATTGAAACTGGTGTGATTATATCGTGTTATTTTGACAAATAAAATATGCAGACTTTTTCAGAATTTGAAAATATTGTGTGCATAATTTTTAATTTTCTGTTGCAGAATTTTTAATTTTTTAGGTGCAAAATTCCCCTAGGAGTACCAGATCATTTGTGAATAGGTTGAATAGAACTGGTTTCAATACAGATCCTTAGAGGACCCCCACTATTTACTTCTCTCCTTTGTGAAATCTGACCATTCAGTCCTACACTTTGCTTCCTGTCTTATAACCAGTTACTGATCCAGGAGAGGACCTTCCTTCTTATACCATGACTGCCTACTTTGCTCCAGAGCCTTTGGTGTGGAACCTTATCTGAAAGTCTAACTACATCAGCTGGATCACTCATGTCCATTTGGTTGACAAAGAATTCTAATAGATTGGGAGACATAATTTCCATTTACAAAAGTTGACTCTTCTCCAACATATGTTCATCTATGTGTCTGATAATTCTGTTTTTTCTCTCTCCTAACTTGTCCCTCTCAAACAGAAAATATGACAGTTTGAAGCCTGTGAAACACCATGATAGCGAGGACTTGGATGGATGAACAATTATCCAAAGATCTCTATGGGGACTCTCTGAAAGGAAGAAATGAAACAATCCACATGAAACTCCAGCCTTCCTTGCAATCTTCAATGAAGTCAATGAAACCATGTTGCCAGTGGTATTAAAGGCTTCTGACAAATCTGCATGGATTCAACAGCAGAGAATCATTGCCCAAATGGGAGCAGTACAATATCTGTACTGTGCTCAGATTGAAAACCTAATGGACTGAGAACAAGGAAAACTGAGGGTACCAGATAATAAATTACCTTATCACTTCTTTGTTTATAACTGTGCCATAAAAGGGAAGGAGAGAGAGTTAGACCAGTGAGGTTGTCAGTGCCAAGATAGATTCATGAGCAAAAGCTTGGTAGTGGAAAGCTTTCTGTTGTGGAAAGTAAACACCCTACCCTTTCCTTGGGAGGCATTACTGATCTCAACCAACTACAGACCCAGTATCCTCTACTTAGTTTTATTAGCCATAAGGAGCATGAGATCAACTCCCACATAACGGCTTGAAGATACCCACCCAGCCAATCCATCCAGAGCCTAATCATGAAACTTAGCCCTCTTGACATGCAGTAATATATCTACCTCTATGGAAGAATCCACTTCACTACAAATTTGATGCAATTCTTCCATAAAAAGAAAGAAACATCAAGAACTGTTCTACTTTTTTTCTAGGCAATCCCTGTCTGGATTCACCAAATTTTATACTAGCTTTAATAGTTCTTCTGGATAAGGCTTTATAGATGCTATCATCCATATATATTCTAAAAAAAACAGAGGACTAAGCTTAGTAGAACTATGGTTCTTTCCATTGATAAAATGATGTGTCTAGATTGATTTTCTTAATTAATCTCACAATTTTGTGAGAGCAAGTTAAAAATGTCACTTGAAAAAGTCAAAGTAAAATAATTTTTCATTGGGTTAAACAAAATGTCAAATGAGAAACTTGTGCTTGACTTGATTTATGTGTAGAACATTTCACACAGCATTAGTGTGCGCGCACTGGTATCAGAATATCGAGTGGATAGTTCAATGTAGCTGTACCATCTATCACAGTTTCTAATGATGATGCAGGACCCCAGGAAGCAGGCAACATAATGACTTTCCTGAAAAAGAAATGGCTGCTAGATGAAAAGAGAATCACTTCAGTAAAAGGATAAATGCTTAGAGGTGTTAAGTCCATTTGATAATGATTTCATTGCCCTCTGATATCTTGCCCCTGAATGTTTCAATCATTCTTATTAAAGGACCACAAATATGGAGTAAAACACAGTTAGTATAAACTGCATTAGATTAAAATACTAAAATCTTACAATAGCTATTTTAATGTCATTACAATATTTTGCATTGGTTGATTTGGATGAGAAAGGTATTTTTTATTTTTGTTATTTTTAAACAATATTTCCATAATGTTAATAAAGAGTTTTCCTCTTGTAATATGAGAAACAGTTTCTTCAATTACAATTTTTCCTCTCACTTGGAGGTTTTTTAAGTTAGGGTTTTTTTTTTCATATCAAACACTAAACTTGTAGTCTGTGACTGTCAATCAACACATATAAGAAAATGTACAAATTAGAAAGCTGCTAATTTGGGGCAATTATATGCTTTCTTAATTACTGATTTGAGTAAATCAAGATACAATAATTTGAATGCTGTGGTTGAGAATGCCCTATATTTCTATCCAACTGTTTCTGCTACTTTATATAACATTAATATTAATTAATTTTAATAATCAGAATTCATTTCTTTTAATAAATTTACATTCAATTAATGATGAAAAATTATCACTTTTTAGTCTCAGAGTGGAATAACTACTAAAAATTAATCAGAGAAACCTCTAATAAATCTTATATGGTATGGGGTGGAACTAACATCTAATACTTTTCTACGTGTACAAGCCATTCAGTCTTCATTTGTTAAGACTACTTTACTACAATTTTTCAAGATTTCAGTGGTGGGGGTGCTGTTTTGGTTTTTTCATCTTCCTTTCTAGATCTTAACGACAACAGCAATATACCTGGGAATTTGGTAAGCAACAGCATATTAGAGGACACAATGTTATATTAATGGACACTAAGATCCAAATCATGCTCACCTTACTTTGCACAAACAATTATAGATCCATTGGAATTAATGGGACTAGTCTCCTTAATAAGATAAAAAAGATTTCCCTCTATTGTTCTAAAAGTATTCAGCAAACACATGGTACAAAGTAGCTTCATGTTTGATAGTTTTGCAAAAAGGTAAAACAGTGCAGCATTTTGAAAATTAAGTTTAGCAAATGTAGGGCCCAGTCCCACTATCACTTATGCATGTAAATAGCCTTACTCACTTGAGTAGTCCCTTTGAAGTCAATAGGCCTCCTTGCATCAGTAGACTTATTCATATGCTTTGCACGATCAGGTCCTTATTTTAAGTTGACTTACCTCTTGATAAGTCAATTTATTCTTTGGCTATGACTATGAGGCATATTGCTACAATTTTTAAATATCAAGCAGAATTGAGAAAATATCTAATTTTCTGGTTTGGTGGCCAAACCAAGGGAAAAATATTGTTTTGAGTTAACCGAAATGAAAATGTTTCTAATGTTTTGGCAAATCAATATGTCAAAAAAAGCACCTTTTCTTTTGGGTCATCGTGAAATGAAACATTTTGTTTTGATAGAGTTTTTAAATGAACTTTTTAAATAAAAGTGAGGGAAAGTCTAAAACAAAACGTTTTTTTGAAATGACATTTCTGATTTTTTTCCAATCAAAACAATTTATCAGAATTGACCCAAATTCGCATATAGTTTTGATCAATCTGAAGTTGCATATTTTTTTGCTGGAAAAAGGTTTTGTATTTAAAATTTGTTTAGCTCTAGTTTCAAGTGTCTGTGTATGAAAAAAGTATTTTGAAAAATGTTTTTGAGAATTTCTCTAAGCAATACTATTCCACTATTTCTGCCAGTTAAAACCTGGTGTATGTGTGTGCATGCAAAACTGTGAATTTGTCCAACACAGGTATATGCCATTTTGCAAAGAAATTTCACCATTCCACATGAACAATCTCAAACATATGATTCCCAGTGTCCTTTTACTCCCGCTAACATCTCCCCAAATCAAATGGGAGATAGAATTCATCACGACTTCTTCAGAAGGGAGCTGGTCAACATTTGACAGTTCTTTATTTAACCCTCCATTTTGTACTGTCTTTAGTTGTTACAGAGTAAGATCTTAAACAGATACCTCTGGACTCCTACAAACATCTTTTTTGCCTAGCTTTCCAATTCTGCAGAATGCTGGAGATGTCAACATCTCCCAGCATCATTATCTCATATTCTTTCACACTGCAATAAAATGTTTTCACTGTGAAAAGGAGTATGTAACCTTATCATCACTACCTTAATTGGCATATCCTAGCCACAGCATACAGATCAGATATTTTATTTGTATCTATGACATTTAGGGCCAGCTTTTTAAAGAAGAGGCTGAAGCTACAGAAATGAACATCCAGCTGTCCTCAAAAAACAAACAAACAAAAAACAATGAAACCCTTGCTTTTGTACGTACAAGTGGAATTTTTCTTTTTCTTTTCTTTGGCACAAAGTGGATAGAAGTGAAAGAAAAGTTGGAATATAGACTAGCAAAAAATATCCATTTGTGCCCAAAAGTAAGTATGTTGGTGCGTGCTTTGGGTTAACACGTATTTTGGGTTTACTCACCCCCCCTTCTTCTGAGAATTTGGCCCCTTGTGTTCAACCCGAGAAAACTCCACAGCTCACTGAGATATTAAATCTATATATCACATGGGACCTTACCTGTGACCAAAATTCACAGCCTTTTGTGATGTGTAAGATACAAATATATCTGTGGTTGTATAGTGAGACAAGCTATTTTCGTACAAAGATGGCCCAGTATGTAAAGGCGGAAGAAACCAACACCTTTGCACCATAACTGGAAATAGTGGAAGTGCTCTAAGGGTGAGAATTTGTGTAAGTGAGCTCACTGCACTCATGGTTTGCACTTTAGATGCTCATGTTTCATAAAAATATCTTCAAAGGAGAAAAAAAGCAGGAAAATTAAGTCTCAGAATTCAGAAGACAAATGGATCACTTGCACCAATCAGGATTTTCCCCCCTGCTCTATATTATGTTTTTTCTAGGTACATTATACAAACCATTTTTCCTTTCTATAAACCACTGGGAAACCTATCCCAAAGAGATGAAATAATCTAATTTTTTCGACCTATCGGGCTCACTGCAAAATCCCTATGTTTACACGGGCATTGGCAGAGGTTGAAGTCAGTTGAGAGTGGGATTTCTGCCTAGAGGAAAAATGCAATGGAGTGGTGTAAGCAGCATTAGTAACATGGTTAGTGAACAAATGGTGTGTGTAAAGAGAACTGCTACTGATTTGTTCATTTTTTTATTTGTATTTCCTATGTTCTTGTATATCTGAAAATATGTCAAGGGCACATAGAGTTTTGGATGGACACATTCTGATGTGGAGTTTTACCAAAAGACTAAAATCTCAAAGAAGAGCAACACTTGTATTTAGAAGAAGCCAGGGATTTCAATCAGCATTAATAATAACAATAACCCTGACCCACTAGCTGTCCGTGGTAGCTCCCCAAAATACAAATAAACCATGGAGAAGTTAGTGCTGTTTATATGTAACTCCCCTTGAAAAGAATGTACAGAGAAAGGCTGAGGACTGGGACTGCAGATTAACACAGTGGACATAAATCATGGTAATCAAAGACACAGAAAGAAGAGTTAGGATTATAGATGGTAGAACTTGCAACAACCATCTACTGTCTCAGCAAAACAATATAAATGTTTCCTGTCCAAAAGAGACAGTGGTTTTCCTCCCGCCGTGCCCCACTCCCTCCCTTCAGATACAAAGCAGATGAAAAGCAAGAATGGAAAGAGAATGAGAGTAGCCTGGAGCACATTGGGCAAGATGCAAATCATCATGAAAAAAATTACTGTCATTTTTCCTAAAGAGAAAATTGCACTGCTGCCCATACATTACCTGTGAAAAATAGAGGACTTCAGACTCCAGGGCTATCAAGCTGACACTTTCTGTGAGTACTAAATCTACTGCATTTTTTTTAAAATAGAGAGTTCTCCTTCAACTGTGTATCCTTGTTAAAGTCTCAGGGACACTCACGGGCATGGCTTATCAGTAAAATCAACAGATCCCAAACCGTGTCTACCCAGAAAAGAACAAAGGGTGCATCAAAAAGTAAGCAAATCGTAATTAACATTTAACAATCAAATCAGATCACCAGAAAGACTGTGACAAATGAGAAACGCTAGAGGTGAAATGCTCTTCTCATTGAAATAAATGGCAACATTCAGATTGACTGGGAGTGGATTCCACCCCAAAATGAGGAAGATGAATTCTAGTAAAAAGACAAAAAAAAAAACCCAAACAAACAAACAAAAAACACCTTTGGAGAAAGGAATTAGGGAATTTGCAAAACCAGAATGAACAGAGTCCTAAGATAAAACCATCATTTGAAGGGTTGGGAGAGGCTGGCACCTGCATCTGTTTCAAGCCACTCATAATTCTACAACATAAATTTCTCGTTTTGACTTAGTTCAAAGCAGAACTCTTTCTACTATGAGTGGAAAAGCAGTCTGTACAATATTTTTTATAACCACAGACATAATACATCACAACCATCTCCATCATCTGGTGTGCAATGTTGGTGTGCACAGTTAAACGGTTGCTGTATTTCACCCCAGATATGTTTGTATTTCAGAGGTGAGTGAAGTGATTTCTATCCCTTACCTACTGTACATGACAAGGTGTTGTGAGGAAGATTCATTTATGTTTGAGTCCTGAGGCTGAAAAGTGCTATAGATGTGCAATTGCAAATGCTAATTATTATAATCTTAGCTCGGTAGCATTTAGGTTTTAATTGACCAACAGTAATGTACAGATATCCTATGCTAACATCACCAGATGACTTGTTTTCACCTTTCTTGTTTTAGGCAGCCTTATTGACATAATTGTGATTTTCATCACAATATTAGGCCCTGAACCTGCCAATACTTATGCACACTTGTAACTTGATTCAAGTTAGATGTCCATTGTGTTCTGAGACACTTCATTAGGATCATAGCAATGTAGAGCTGGAAGGGATCTCAAGAAATCTAGTCCAGCCCCCAGTCCTGAGGCATGACTAAATAAGCCTACAACACCCAACAGATGTTTGTCCAACCTGTTTTTAAAAACCTGCAATGACAGGGATTCCACAACTTTCCCTGGAAGCCTATTCCATAGTTTACCTATCCTTATGGTTAAAATGTTCTTTTCCCCCTAACAGCTAACATATATCTCCCTTGCTGAATATTAAGCACATTACTTCTTGTCATAGCTTCACATGGAGAACAATCAAAATAAATATTTACAGGTAGTGACTTATCTGATCGAATGTAGATGAATGTGATATATTGTTGGTAGGTTCACAAAGTAAAATATGAGCAGAGTGAAAAGTTTCTGTCCTCTCCAGAGAACAGATTGCATCTTTACGAGTTCCACAGCTGGAACTCACATGAAGTCTCTATTTTAGCCATGTTTTTGTTGTGTTCCCTTGACATCAGCAAACAGTGGAAAAGGACAAGTTCATAAAGTGTCCAGCTATGCTTTGCTTCTACCTCATCCATTTTCATTCTGTTTTATCACACATTTAAAAACAGTTTGTTTTTAAGTCAGTTGTTCTCTGCCCTGCTCCCCAATGAGCACACACCTTTTCAAGTACTGAAGTACCGAATGAAATCTGGTGAGGCGCCTGCCTTCCTAATACCAAGGGACTGATTATTCACTGCCTTGCACCTTGTGTAGCCATTTACCTTTTTGCATGGTGAGTGTAAAACACTATTCTTCTGATTAGGTAGCATCTTACATCAACTTTGCACAGGAGCAAATGACTACATAAGACAGAAGGTATCAGAGAATGAGGCCCTGAGCATTTAAGATTCATGATGAAGGGGCAAATAGATCTTCAAAGGGTAAAAGAACCAACCATTTTTCTGGAAGATTCAATATTTACATACAAAATTTCTTGGGCTTAAGTCATGAGTCCATCTGGAAGAGATATTGTTGTGGATGTGTTGGAGAATGAGGTAAAAATAAATGTCACCAGGCCAATTAAAAATGGATGTGCCACGCAGCTGGGTGAGTGACACAAACAGAAAATGGTGATTATTGATGAATTATGGTGAGAAAGAGGAAAATAATTGTGCAAATACAATTAATGTTTGCATTTTTTCTTAAAATTTGGGGATCACTATGATCTTCAGAAAATCCTGTGGATGACAGTAAGTCTGGGCCTTATTGTGTATGCTTGACATACTGAGGAATACCACACTCCTTGGAATCAGGCCCTTACAGTGCAACTGGCAACATGCATGTTAACCGCTAAAACTGACAACTTAGGGGAAAAAACAAAGTATATACCTGTGCAGCTATGCAGAGGGAAAAGGAGGATACCACCTTTGCTAAGCGGAGTAGTCTGAATGAGCCTTTGTGCTCATTCACCTGTACGCCAGCGAATTTGGAGAGCAATTGTACCTTCTAAGAATTGGAAACTCAAACTGGGCTCATTCATTTTCATACATCATCACCGATGATAAAGATTCTGTCAGCCAAATTCTGCCCTTGGAAATCCTTGCCTTCAAATCTTGCCCTCAGGTACATCTGTGAAACACAATTAGCTTTCATTGATGAGTACAGCTGAGGGCAGAATTTGAAAAAAAACTGGGTTGTACCTATGTCAATTAGGGTGTTATTTGGCCTGTAGATTCTTTGCTGCTTGTGATACTTGTGGTGTACTGAACACTGTATTAAAATTACAAAATATGACTTTAAGAGTATGGGGTTTCGTGGTCTTGTTTGTACACTAGGGGGATCTGTAGAGAAGCATGTGATCTAGGGTCTTCTGCAGTCAGCCTGCAAACTGCCAGCCTAGGACAAGGTGAGTTGTTGTGCCTCTCTGCTTCACGCAGCTTTGTCTCTTTCTGGGTTTGGTTCATGCTGTGTTAGGGTTCTGGATTTTAAGATATAAAGTAATGTTATGTTATTTCCAGAAAGATAAAACCATAATATGCTCTAACGGCTCTGTGTGTGAATATAACAGTGGTGATATATCATCCAGAGAGAAACCATCTTGATGTAAATCATAGGGTGAGTTTGAGGATTAAGTAGGGAAATTGCCCTAGTCTGATGAGGGTCCTGGTGGAAGGGGGGAGGGGGGCAGGGAGTTTGTGGTTTTGACTAGATCCTGAGCTCCCATAATGTTGGATGGATTCTGAGCCTTAAATGAACTGTTAGTACAGTTTAGTAAGCACCCATTAAGATCAGCAGTGGTGTTTTATGACTCTCTTGCTTCAGTCTCTTCACTGACTCAGGTATCTTGTTTAGACTAGCAAAATTAGCAACTGTAAGCAACAGTGCAGCATCACCAGAGGTAGCAACAAGGTAAAGTGTTAGTGTTGACTGGGCTCAGGCATTTTTACCATTGCTCAAAGCAAGTTATGACACATTGTTTGCAAACAGTTAAGTAGCCTGCTTATAACCTGAAGGCATTACAAAGTTTGGGGTGCTTTTTGGAGAGAGGGAGTCCAGTGCATTACATATCACAAAAATACACACAGTGGCCAGAATCATAACTAGTGTATATGGGAATAGCTTAATTGACTTCAGTGCAGCTACTCTGACAGCAGCGAAGAATGTGACCCAGTGTCTTTAGCCTGGGTTGGAACTAAAATTTAGTGGGGGCCAGGTCTTGGTAAAAAGGATATTTTTGTGGTTGAGACACTTGTCTAGGATTCAGAAGGATGGGTTAAATTCCTGGCTCCGCCAGACAGACGTCACTTAATCAAATGGGGTGAAATTCACTCCCTTGCAGTGGAAGGTGAAAAAATCCCCAAGGTTACTGCCAATCTAACCTGGGGGAAAATTCCTTCCCAACCCCACATAAGGTGATCAGTTAGACTCAAGCATGTGAGCAAGAACCAAACAGCCAAGCTCCTGAGAGGGAAAATGCTCAGTGCCTTCTCAGAGTCCTGGCCTACCCCACCCAATGTGCCATCTCCAGCAGTGGCCATCCCTGATGATTCAGAGGAAGGTGATAAAAAACAAAAACAAACAAAAAAACCATCTCCCTAAATACATTGTATGTAGGGAGAAGTCCTTTCCTGACCTCTGCCAGTGGCTGGCTGAAACCCTGATGCATGAGCTTTAGGAACATAAGACATAAATTAGAAATGATCCCCAAGACTGCTGAGCTCTGTCCCCTACCATCACAAGAAATTCTGTCATATAATTGCATTCATAAATTTATCCAGCTCTGGAAAGGTAGCTATGTGTTTAAATCATTTTATCAAAAGCACAAAGCCTGATCAATCAGTCCTGGGAATGCCTTGTAATATAAGCATGAGTATACTTTACTGGGTACCTTCATTTTGCTTTAATATACAAAATCACTGGTACTGTATGTTTTACAAAATATACCTTACACATGCCTTTTAGCCTACAGTAATGTGATACAGTGTATTTCCCCTTTCATGCAGTAGCATTGTTTGAACTATTGTGATTCTCATAAGTTTAAATAGTCTCAGTCTTCTCGGAGAACAATTCAAGGCCATCAGATAATGTGGCAGCCATTCATTTTGCAACAAAGCACATGGCTCAGTATCAGAAAGATGGAAGATCTAGCACTCTTGATATTTCTTAAAACAACTCACAGCCCATTGCTGATATTTCCCTGAAATGAATGTGCTGGCTTTCTTTACTCATTTCTCACTGACTTTCCCATTACGTAGAAATCAATTTGACAAAAAGACTGCACTTTGTAAGGAACATAGTGTAACTTCTACTTGGAGTTTGCCAGCTCATGGAACTCAAGAGTGAGCCTCGGGGGGGCTACCAAAAGGGGTACCACAAAAATGGCTGCCACCAAAGTCCTCTAACCCCATTCCCAGCATTCTTCGAATTAGAGGTCGGAACAGAGAAACTTGAAACTCCTGCTGAACCAATAGGAAGGTTTCTCCATGGAACAATCTGGACGAGGAGGCCACTGGACCAATGAGCTGCCAAGGCTGCACAGCCCCCCAGAGAGGGGACAGCCTGACTACAAAAAAGGAGAGAGAGGGTTTAGTTTCAGTTTTGGTCTGGAAGGTGGGAGGGAGACAGCAAGTCTCAGGGAATCTATCCTAAACTCCCACTCCCTCCAAAAAGAGTTTTTTGCATTTCTCTGGGACCCAGATTCCGCCAGACAGGGCAACAGTACGTTTGGTGTGGCCGGAACCCCACAACATCTCTGTGCTACGGCCACCCAGTTATCTCTTAGGCCGGGTGCTCTTAAGTCTCTTCCACTGTCTTCTTTAGCCAGGGACATGGTATTATTTCCTCATGGCTGCCTTGGCTGGCAGGCTAATAACTCTTCCTTTCAGTAAGAAGACAGCTAGCTCCTGCCTTTTTGCCAGTCAGCCCCAGACTGAGACAGGCTCTTTCTCTCTTCTCTCCACTCCAGACCTGGCATTTGCTGCAAGTATAATGGGGTGGGGCTAACTGGTCCCAAAGGATCTCCTTAACCCCTTTTATGCTGGTGGGCAGTTTCTCTGCTTCATTACAAGGGACTTGTGCTATTCTGCCACCCTTCTAATCAAATTTTCTAGTGCTTGCAGACTAGGTTCCACCAATAATGAATTATTATTTGTTATTATTAACTCTTTACTTTGTATATTGCAGTAATACCCACTGACTCAAATCAAGATCAGGCCCCACTGTGTGAGTTGCTGTACACACATCTGAGAACACAGTGCCTGCCCTGAAGAACTCTCAGTCTCAGTCCTGGTCTACGTTAGCAACTTGTGTTGGCATAACTACGTCGCTTGGGGGTGTGGAAAATCCACACCCCTGAATGATGTAGTTAGACCGACTTAACCCTAATATAGACAGTGTTATGTCAAGAGGAGGGCTTCTCCCGTTGACATAGCTAATGCCTCTTGGAGAGGTGGAGCACCTATGCCAGCAGGAGAAGCTCACCTGTAGGCGTAGGTGGCATCTTTATTAAGCACTACGTCAGTACAGCGGCATGAAGGCAGCTGTGCTGCTGCAGTGCTGTAAGTGTAGACAAGCCCTAAGCAATTTAATCAGGCCTACCATGCCTCAGAGAAATGCTAGGTGTCTTTGAGACCTGAATTGTTACTTAGCAAGTAGATTTTTAAAAAAGAAACCCACGGTGAAACATATGTTAAGGCCAGCAGAAATCATTTTACTCAGATGTGCCCCTTTTCTAAAGTAAAAGGTATATGCTCTAAAACACACCATATATAGTTCACCAGTAACACAGAGGGAAATAAGACTTCCTAATAGGAAAATCTAATAAAATGTAATCATTACTTGCCCCCTCACTCCTGGGTTATTTTGTTTTGAAACAAAGACATAAGATAGAAATTAATGGTAATGCTTGAAACCTAGAGATAACGTGGAAGAGTGAAAGGTAGAAAGCTTCCAAGAAAAGTCTCTGAGGAGAGAGGCCTAATTATCTGATAGGTATTATGTTGTCCTATTTATTCCTATATCCCAGTTCTTACTAATTTTAGAGTTGAAAATGACAACGGAGATGCAGACTTATAACACGTATTGCCACTTAAACAGTATTCAGGCCAATTCAGAAAATGGTCTTAAGGACAAAGCAATATGAGCTAAGATGTAGGTCTACTTTTTAAAAAAAAAATTCTGAATGGGACTGATGGACAATGGAGATCTGACACATTTTATGTGGCATGAGATACACAGCAAAGAAATGATCGGTTGTAAAAATTTAGTCATGATTTATAAAATTTATTCTAGCTATGGTACGTGTATGGCCCTCATTACTGTGCTATCTGAGAGTCTCTCAAGCTTTATATAATGTATTTGTCCTCACAATGTACAGGGTGAAGTAGGGAAGGGCTATTTTGCCCATTTTGTAGATGGGGAATTGAGGCCCGGAGAGTAAAGGATAAGTCTACATTCAAGCTGAAGGTATAATTTCCAGCTTTGGTAGATAAATATGTGCCAGCTTTAATCAATCTAGATTGCAAAAGATTGAAGAGTAGATGTGATACCTACCCCAGTTAAGTACCTAGGATTGTGGGTGGAAATGTACTCAGGTCAGGTAGTCCAGTCTGCCACAGCTACATTTCTATTGGTAGCATGGTTGTACATGTATTTCTGCCTGGGCTGGAAATTGCACCTCCAACTTGAGTAGAGGTGTACCTTAACTGACTTTCCAAGGTCATACAGGCACTGGGCAGAAATGGGACTTGAACCCAATCTCCTAAGTCCAAGACTAAGACTCTAACTACTAACCCATCCTTCCTCTACTTTATGTATTTGTTAGTGTAAAAAAAAGAAGAAAAAATAAAGTTTAAAAAAGAAAGGTCACAGGCTGCTGTTGAGATAGCGGGGGAGAAAATGAACAGAAAACAGGTGAAATAAAACAAAATGATCCTTAAACTAAAACTTGAGCAAAGGAAAAATGTTTGGGCAGAACTTAATTCTGAACAGTACATACCTGGTTCAGAGTGATGAACACCCACCTCTGAAGAAATCTCATGTAATGGGTCTCAGATATCACAGAAGTAAAATATACTGCCAAAAATATAGAAATCTATCACTTATCTATCTTAGGTAGATAGTTATATGGCCCACATCATATCTGAGCATCTCACAATCATTGATATATTTATTCTTACATCACACACATGAGATAGGGAAGACCTATTAATCTGATTTTCAGATGGGGAATCTAGGCATAGAAAGACTAAGCAACTTACCCAAGGTCATGCAAGAAGTCTGTGGCAAACAAGTCCTGGGATAGTGTCCTAATCACTGGACAATCCTTCCTCAAATCAGTTTAGAAAATAATAAACAGTCTCAATGAGCAAAAATCATCTGAATAGTGGAGATCCAAAGTCTTCCAGCCACATAAAAGTTCAAGGAGGGGTTCAAGGTAGACAAAAAAGATTAATATACGTGAAAACCAACCAAATGCAAAAGTAGGACAGTGCATTTACAAACATTTTTACTGAACCCATCTTACTTTGAGCACAAGTCTGAGTGTCACAGAGCCCTAGTAAGTGAAATAGGTCCGGATACCCCGTGTCAGAGCAGGTGCTCCCATTTGGCCAGTTTAGAGGGTGAGGCAGCACCCTGTGGCTATAACAGACAAGTGCAGGAGAGAGTTTCAGTGAGTCAGAGCAGACAGGTTCAGTCAGGTTCAGTCAGGAGGGGCAGGAGAGGTTTGTAGAAGGTGTTCTCGAGAGAAGGCTAAAGGCAAGGAGAGGAACAAGAGGAGTCTGCTGGCTGGCATGCCAGAGCCTCAGAGCTGGAGAGGATTGTAGGCAGGAGGAGAAGCCACCAGGGGAGATGCCTGCTGGAAAGCTGGAGCTAAGGGCCAGAGGAGGATGAAGGCAGGGAAAGAATAGAGGAGCTTACCTGTGGACATCTCTAGGGCTGGAGAACTGGACCCACAGGAACCCTGAGAGGGCAAAGGGGAGTGAGGGATGCTCTCCTTGTAAAGATGATCTCCTAGCAAAGAGGATGTAGGTGTTCCTGCTGGGAATATCAGGATTGCACTCCAGGTGGAAGAGCTGGGGTGGCTGTCCGGGCAGAGAGATAGAAGAGGAGCCTGTGTGCCTCCTAGTTGTGTCGGAAGACACTGGAGTGTGACAGGGGTGTTCCCTAGCATAGAGACTGGGCAGGGTGGGGTTCCTGCTCGGAAGAATGGGGTTGCACTCTAGCTGGAAAGGATGGGATGGCTTATATGGTACAGGGACAGGAGAACAATGACCGTGTTTGGATGTGATCAAAGGTGCTGATTTGTGTTATGTGGGGATTTAAGGGATGAAATGCCTTGAGTTTTAATGGTTGCTTGCACTGAGATGAGCAATGGACTACATGTTGTGGTTTTGTTATAGACTACTTGGATTATGTTGTAATAAACCAGCCATAACGAGGGGTAGTGTTAAGACAAAAAATCTTGAAGTGAAGTTATTTGGTCACTTGAGAACTGAAGAAAATGTGTCTGTCATGCTAAGACCCTGCTGCTGGTGGCTTTTTGACACTGTCTTCATTTCTCTGTTGTTATTTTTTTCAGTTAACACCATTGTATTTTTTTTCTTATGCACAAATGTTTCAGGAGGCACTTTTATTTATGCTAGTATAGATATCTATGTACAAATTGGTGCATTCACATGCCAGTGAACATTTTCATGTGTGAACAAGGGTATTTGTGCCAGAAGTTACTATGCCCAGCCACATTATAAATATATGCAATTATTTAATGATAGTGTGTCAAGAAAAAAATGACTGTAAAATGCAGCCAAACAAACTGATAATTTCAACTTATTTAGCTGTTCCTTTTCCAGGAAGGAATCCAATTACTTTAAAATATGGGATTTATGTACTCAGTCAAATATAATGTTTCTTCTTCTACAGAAGAAAACGGGAAGATATTTAAAATATTGTAAATTTCCTCAGGCCTTCCTCTCTCCTTGGTGTGTTTGCCCCACTCAGGTGTTCCACATTCTCTCCCTAAAAGAATTAATGTTGTACGGTGAAATTCCCTCCTATTCAGAGGGCCACCACAAGCCCAAGACATCACCTAGGTGCCACTTAATCTGTCCAACGTAAAATGGTGCATGGTCTCATGTTGGTTGTCTGGACAGGGTGACGTGCACCCTTAGTGATGTCTCCAGGCACTTCCCTTGTTTATAAAAAATACTTTGTACACTCATGAAGCAGAAAGCATGTCATGTAATGTAAGTGATCTGTTATATATCCTTTATAACACATTCTGAATACTCAAACAAATACGATGAAGCACTTATAACCATACAAAGGCCTAAATACACCAATCAAAACTGTTGATCAGACAATTAATAATGATAAAAACATAAAATCCATGATAAGTCAGGGATATTTTGGTTGAAAATCGCTCCTGTGCAGAGAGCCAGAACAAGGCCTCTTAAGCTCTCAGATACTTAGAGTAAGCAGTGAGTAAGTCTTGAGCTGGCCTTCAGCAGCTAATTACCCCCCCCACACACACACACACACATTCAGAAAAAGGGCATATAGCATGAGTAAATTGTTTTTAATTAACCGTTCAATCTGTTCTAATTGGGGTCATGAGTTAGAGAGCGGATATGGCCTCAAAAAAGTAGAGACCATCCATTCTCAGGGAACCTAGACTCCACCCCTGCACTAATAGATATATCACTTAGCAAGCATTCTTTCCCACTTTTAACCTCCATTCTCCCACAAGCAATAGGTAAATTTGTTTGCCTTCTTTTTACAGAAGGGAAAATATGACTTGTTCTAGCTTCACCTACCAAGTCAATACCAACATCTGAATTAGAGCACAGGCCTCCCATTCCCCCAGGTCAGAGCCTAATCTTCTAAAACACAGTGCCCACACAGGCAAATATTTCATCAATCCATTCCTTTACCTGCCTTCGTAAAAGGGGGGAGATCCCGACTTCTACTTCCTCATTTGCCTTCCAGAATGGAAACTTTTTACCTTTATTGGATAATATTGGTCTATCGAGTTTTCCCAAATACAGCCTCTTATTACACTAGAGAAACTTTCTAAATATTTTCTCCCTTACTAACACTGGTTCAACTTAATAGTGTTAAGAATCTCTCCAGGATCATTAATTTGGCATTGATTAGGTCTGTTCTGAGCAGGCTTACATGGGATGGTGTTGAAAAGAATTACAGCAGCGTGTCTACAGTATGGACCCAAATATTAGTACAACCAGTATAGAGGGATAGGTGGTAGGAATAGCAGGATTTAAAAAAAAAAAATCCTAGTGAAAGAGGGCCACAGATTTGCTGTCCTTTCAAAAACATCTCTTCAGCTCATATGTCACTTTAATGTTGACTTGCTAAGAGAAGCTATTTCAAGCCCTGCTGTTTTTAAACCAGCTGTTTACTTTTCTCTGACCGGGGTATACTTTATAGTCCCAGATTAGCAGTGACTTCTTCATTCTCTTGAAACCTGCTCTTGTTTATGAATCTTATTAAGCTCAAGATTTACCTCTGCAAGATTTCTCACTGCCAACAGCCTTCTTACACTCTGCTACAAGCCAAACAAATATGGTATGATTCTCCTTTGGTAAATATACCCAGTGCCCTTGCTTTTCCTGCTCTAAAATTCATGTTTGTAGTTCTTTCAGCTCTCACTGTGCATCTAAATCTAGCAGTTCTTGAAATACCAGGACGGGGTCACTCTGCTACTTTTTCATTTCTGCTTCGACCATCTCTCTCCCCAAATACAGGTGACTACGGCAAGTATACAATACACAAAAATGCAGGTTTTTACTATGTGAGTATTCATTTGAGAAAATTGTTTTTTACAAATATTTCACTGAAAATTTAGTCCAAGCTTTATTTCTGACAATTTCCCCCCAAAGTTTTCCTCCAAATTTTGTGGTTTAAAAAAAGCCAAATTTGTAACAAGTTTAATATTAATATTTTCTATGTTTATAATAAAACATAAAATCTATCTAAGCTTTCAATAACAGGATATTAGGTCCTACTGTAAGTTTCTATTTGTAAATATTTTATAAAAGGCTAATATATGATTATAAATGTTACAAGTATGTTAAGACATGAGCAGTATGTGTTATAAGCACAACAGTAGAAGGTGTTATGGATGTTATAAAGTATGGCTCTAAGCAATTTATTGACTTATGGGATTCTGTAAAAATCTGTAACAATTGATCAACCATATATGGAAACACCTACTAATCATGTTGTGACAGTGCACCCCATGAGGCTTTATGGAAATATGCTTATGAATGTATATATAACATAACTGGAATATGTTTTATGCTACATATGCCATGTGACATGTCTATGTAAAGGTTATAAACTACTGAATATATTCTTCCTATTTGTATGCATGTATCATTTTTGTATTTAAAGTTATGAATATTGGCTGTGTACTTGCTTGATTTTTAAGTAGCCTTAGTAAAGCATTTGGTCAGCGTCTTTAGAAAGGAATTTGCAAGTTAAGTGCCCAATCAAGAAGCACTTAACAGACAATGGATCTTGGGAGGCTCCAATCCACATAAGAAGTCTACATGAGGACATTCAAGGTAGCATGTGAACCATGGCTGCTACCTGTAAGTTTTGAGGCATACATGGACATGTGACTTTCCCATGTGACTCCAACACTCCATCTTGTAGTTGGAATTCTACACAGGGGGAGGGAGGCTATCCACCCACAAGAGAAAGTCTATTTAAAACCCTGGGAAACCCCTCCAGTTTGTCTTCATCTGGCTCAAGAGATAGCTTCTCCACCCCAAGGATATCTGAAATAAACTGGAACAAAGGACAGTAACTACAGGGGGTGTGAGTGATTGCTGGACCCAGACTAGAACGAGACTAGTCTGTAAAAGGAAGCTTACTGGAACTCCTCTGAGGGTGAGGTTTTTTTCTGTATTCAGTTTTCTTACTGTATTAGGCATAGACTTGCAGGTTTTATTTTATTTTACTTGGTAATTCACTTTATTCTGTCTTTTACTACTTGGAACCTCTTAAATCCTGCTTTCTGTATTTAATAAAATTGCTTTTTACCTATTAATTAATCCAGAGTATGTATTAATACCTGGGGGGGGGGAGCAAACAGCTGTGCATAATTCTCTATCCGTGTTATAGAGGTCGAACAATTTATGAGTTTACGCTCTATAAGCTTTTTACAGGGTAAAATGGATTTATTTGGGGTTTGGACCCAATTGGGAGTTGTGAATCTGAGTGTTAAAGACAGGAACGCTTCTTAAGCTGCTTTCAATTAAGCCTATAGCTATTAGGGGATGTGGTTCAGACCTGGGTCTGCGTTTTCAGCAGGCCAGCGGGTCTGGCTCAAACCAAGCAGGGCACTGAAGTCCCAAGCTGCCAGGGCAGGAAAGCAGGGGCAGACGTAATCTGGGCACAGCACTTGGCAGCCCCAAGGGGGTTTCTGTGATCCAACCCATCACACATGTATTAATGCTTTTGATTTTTTAATTGAATTTTAATATAAAGTATGACTGAATATTAAGTCGATTGTGAGTATCCATCTCACACTCATTGTCTTGGTGGAGTGCATCCTCACTAGCTGCACTTGCATCGATGCACAGAGCAGTTCACTGTGGATAGCTATCCCACAGCTTTTGGAAGGTCTTGCAACACCTCAAGGGACTAAAATATTGTTGTGGGGGGAAATGGGAACATGGCTTCAGCCTCCTTAGATGCACTTTCCTCCCTTTCTCTTCCCTTCCTCCACTGATATCCCCTGTAAACAACTCATATTTTTTCACGCCTTTTTTCAAAAGCCTGGCTTAGCAGCCCATGTGCCATAGCCTGAGAAGCATGGACACTGCTTAGTTGTGCACTGTTGTTGTGAGCATTACAAATAGTATGCACCTTATTCTGCAATATTTCCAAAGCCAAGAGAGGAGCTGCAGCATGGAAAATTATGATGTCACCCAAGCAGCCGTGCTGCAAGCCATAGAGCAAAACAATTTGCAGTTACAGCTAGCAGTCATGCATCCACTGAACACAGTAGCGCACCATTTCTGGTCTCAAGAAATAAGCACTGACTGGTGAGACCGCATCATTTTGCAGCTATGGGATGACGATCAGTGGCTGCAAAACTTTCGAATATGGAAGGCCACTTTCCAGGAACTTTGTACAGAGCTTTCCCCAGCCCTGAAGTGCAGCAACGGTAAAATTAGAGCTGCTCTCACAGTGGAGAAGCAAGTGGCTATTTCTCTGTGGAAGCTTGCAGCCCCAGACTGTTACCAGTCAGTGGGGAATCAGTTCGGAATGGCTAAATCCACCATGGGAACTGTTGTGATCCAAGTGTGCAGGGACATTAATCCACTTCTGCTAAGGAGGGTAATGACTCTGGGCAATGTGGAGGACATAGTGGATGGCTTTGCTGTGATATGGTTCCCTAACTGTGGAGGAGTGATAAATGTCACGCACATACCTATCTTGGTACCACACCACCTTGCCAAAGAGTACATAAACTGAAAGGGATACTTTTGAATGGTGTTTCAAGTTCTGGTGGATCACAGTGCATTTCACGAACATCAGTGTGGGATGGTCAGGATAAGTGCATGATGCGCTCACCTTTAGGAGCACAGATCTGTTCAGAAAACAGCAAGCAGGGACTTTCTTTCCAGATTGCAAAATAACCATTGATGATGTTCAAATGCCAATTGGGATCCTGGGATACTCAGCCTACCCCTTGCTTCCATGACTCCTGATTCCATACACCGGCTGCCTGGACAGCAGTAATGAGTGGTTCAGCAATAGGCTAAGCAAGTGCAGAATGTGCCTTTGGACATTTAAAGGGTCACTGGTGTGGTTTGCTTAATAGATTAGACCTCAGTGAAAGCAATATTCCCATTGTTCTTGCTGCATGCTGTGTGCTCTGTAATATATGTGAGGCAAAGGGAGAAAAGTTTCCACGGGGGTGGGGTGTGGAGGCAGATAGGTTGGCAGCTAATTTTTAGCCGCCAGATCCCAGGCCAATAAGAAGATCCCAGCAAGGGGCTTTGCATCTCCATGAGGCTTTGAAAACCCTTTTCAGTAATGAGCCACAGTAATGTGTGTCGCTTATCTGCATTTTGCCTTCCCAAACCACCCCCTCCATTACATGGGTTCCCCCAACCCCTCATGATTGGAATAAATAAAGAGCATTTCTTTCTCAAAATGTTTACTTTTAGTGTATGCACACAAAGAAATTGAAACAACAGAAAAATAATTTAACCTTGGGTAAATGGGCTGATAAAATTGGGAGGGGAGAAAATATGTCAGCTTGGTACTCTTGATCATCAATGGTCTTGGAGTGGGCACCTTCTGTTCTTTGTACCCTCTCCCCCCAACTGAGTGGAAGGGATACTGAAATCCCCCCTCCCTGCCTCCTAGAACATTTGGGAGATGGGGATTGTGAAGAGGGCATTGTTTGCAGGCAGTTTAGGGAGGGTGTCTAGCTTCAAGCTGCTTTTCTTGAAGCTCAACTAGATGCCTCAACATGTCTGATTGGTCCTTCATAATCTGCAGCATCTCCTGATGTGTGGCATGCTCCTGCTCCTGGGATGCTGTCCTGTTCTCCATGTCCAGTTTCTCAGAGAGTGAAATCCTCCAGGCTCTGAGGTCTGTCTCAGCTATAAGAGACATTCATTATCTCACAGAACATGTTATCTCACGTCCTCTTTTCCACCTCCTAATCTGCGAAAGTCTTTCTCCTGGAGTGGAGGATGCACTGAATGTTCCAGCCAGGAGGCGCTTACCACAGGCAGCTCCTTGATGGAGGCACAGCAGGGCCAGTTCCTGGCCAATGGGAGCTGTGGGGACAGTCCTAGGCGTGGTGGCAGGGCACGGAGACACTCTCCCCCCTGCCAGGGGCTGCAGAGATGTGCCAGAAGCACACCGCTTCTGGGAGCTGCGTGGGTCCAGGGCAGGCAACCTGAGCACTCTGGAGATTGCTGCCTGAGATTTATTTTTGTGGGGACCCCCTTGAGCCGGAGCCCCAGGCTTCAGCCCCTGAAGCCCCTGCCTTAATCCAGCCCTGCCTGTGACTTGCTGAACTCTGGAGTTAAAAACAGCTCCTGGCTGTCGCTGTTGGGGAGAATGAATCTACCACTCACCTGTCCCCCATTCTCCTCCTCCTCTTTGTCATCCAGAATGCCATTCTTCTTGTTGCCTGGGGTGGCCTGGGACTCAGACTCCTGGGAGGTGTCCACGCTGCTTTTGTGGGAAGTGATGGGGTCGCCTCTGAGAATCACATGCAACTTATTGTAAAAGCAACATGCCTGTGGGGCAGAACCACAATGACTGTCCACCTCCCTTGTCTTCTGGTATGCTTGCTGAAGTTCTTTTATTTTTACCTGGCACTGCTGTGTGTCCCTGCTGTAGCCTTTGTCCCCCATGCCCTATTTGATCTTTGCATAGATGTCAGTATTTCTTCTGCTGGATTGGAGCTGTGCCTGCAAAGACTTTTCTCCCCACACAGCAATAAAATCCACCATTTCCTGTGTACTCTAGGCTGGGGCATGTTTGGGGAGTTGAGTCACCATGATCAGCTGGGCTGGTGAGCTCTCCACACTGATCAAACAGGAAATGGGAATTCAAAGTTCCCAGGGCTTTACAAGGGGAGGGGGTGTTTCCTGTGTACCTGGCTGCTGTGCAGCAGAGTTGGAAATGATCTCCAGAGCAGTCACAGCAGAGCATTACGGGACACCTCCTGGAGGCCAATTAAGTCAAGTTATGCAATGCTGCATCTACACTACCTCTCTGTTGACCCATCAAGATTGAATCAAGTGCTATGCCCCTCATAGAGGTGGAATACAGAAGTTAATATTACAGGTGACTTAGGTCGGTATAAGAGACCTGACAATGTAGATGCATACATTATTAGGTCGACTTAAGTCAGCTTCTATTGACCTAAATTTGTAGTATAGACCAGGCCATGGACATAAATTGGAAGGAACACCAAGGGTTGCCAAAACCAGCCCAGGCAACCCTGCCATACAATCCCACTCTGTTTGCCCCCAAACTGCTATAATTTTTATTTTTACCAGTGAATATAGAGAACTCTCACACTCATATTTCTATCCTTACTGCTTCCAGATCCATTTGTATGATTTGTGTCAGTATTTAAGATGAAAGTGTACAAGGATGGAAAATTCTGAAAGACCTTGTCTTGTATCCTTGGAAAAATGTAACTTCCCATTTCTCCTATCTCATCTATATAGCATCTACAGTACCAGACTGTGTCCTCAGTTCTTTATTACATTTTATTTACCCTTCTAATTTGTACTTCATTTGCTACCTTCAATTTGCTTCTAGCCTCCAGAGCTATACTTTTACTACACAGGTTCTGCTCCTTTGATTGAGTTTGTTCAGTACTTGCATCCTATTCAGCTCATTTCCAAATCTTTCTTCACTGTTGTGATGGCATTTTTGTTTGTGTGTGTGTGTGTGGGGGGGGGGGGTGTTCTAGACCTAGCATGGCAAGGATATTTTCATAATGATTTAAATACAAATTTGTGACTCATTCTTCTTAAAAAAATTATCATTGTCAGGCTAACTGGTTTGTGAAGATAATGTGGTGGTGGGAGAATCAGAAACATTTATGTATTTAAAGTAGATGGTTGAAAATGGATATTTTGTATTGCTCTGGCACTGAAATCATACGTACTTATTGCCAAGAGTGTGCTTGATCTTTTACATTTTATTTTTTATAAATATACTTTTGTTCATAAGACGTTAAAATGCAAGATTTGAATACAGCTGGACCACTTGATAATAGTGACCATAATATAATTAAATTTAACATCCCTGTGGCGGGAAAAACACCACAGCAGCCACACACTGTAGCATTTAATTTCAGAAAGGGGGACTACACAAAAATGAGGAAGTTAGTTAAACAGAAATGAAAAAGGTACATGCCAAAAGTGAAATCCCTCCACTCTGTATGGAAACTTTTTAAAGACACCATAATTGAGGCTCAGCTTAAATGTATACCCCAAATTAAAGAATATAGCACGCGAATCAAGAAAGTGCCACTGTGGCTAAACAACAAAGTAAAAGAAGCAGTGAGAGGCAAAAAGGCATCCTTTAAAAAGTGGAAGTTGAAACTTAGTGAGGAAAATAGAAAGCAGCATAAACTCTGGCAAATGTAAAAATATAATTAGGAAGGCCAAAAAAGAATTTGAAGAGTTGTTGGCCAAAGACTAAAAAAGTAAAAGAAAAAAAAATGTAAGTACATCAGAAGCAGGAAGCCTGCTAAACAACCAGTAGGGCCACTGGACGATTGAGATACAAAAGGAGCACTCAAGGACGATAAAGCTATTGCAGAGAAACACAATGAATTCTTTGAATCGGTCTTCACAGCTGAGGATGTGAGAGAAATTTCCAAACCTGAGTTGTTCTTTTTAGATGACAAATCTGAGGAACTGTCCCAGATTGAGGTCATTAGAGGAGGATTTGGAACAAATTGATAAACTAAACAGTAATAAGTCATCAGGATCAGATGGTATTCACCCAAAAGTTCTGAAGGAACTCAAATGTGAAATTTCAGAACTACTACCTGTAGTTTGTAACCTATCATTTAAATCAGCTTCTGTACCAAATGACTGGAGTATGGCTAATGTGACACCAATTTTTAAAAAGGGCTCCAGAGGTGACCCTGGCAATTACAGGCCAGTAAGCCTGACTTCAGTACCAGGCAAACTGGTTGCAATATAGTAAAGAACAAAATTGTCAGACACAGATGAACATAATTTTTTCGGGAAAAGTCAACATGGTTTTTGTAAAGGTAAATCATGCCTCACCACTCTACTAGAATTCTTTGAGGGGGTAAACAAGCATGTGGACAAGGGGGATCCAGTGGCTACAGTGTACTTAGATTTTCAGAAAGCCTTTGACAAGGTCCCTCACCACAGGTTCTTAAGCAAAGAAAGCTGTCATGGGATAAGAAGGAAGGTCCTCTCATGGATTGGTAACTGGTTAGAAGATAGGAAACAAAGGATAGGAATAAATGGTCAGTTTTCAGAATAGAGAGAGGTAAATACTGGTGCCCCCCCATTGTATTGGGACCACGCCTATTCAACATATTCCTAAATTATCTGGAAAAAGGGGTAAAGAGTGATATGGCAAAATTTGCAGACAATACAAAATTACTAAAGATAGTTAAACCCCAAGCAGACTGCGAAGAACTACAAAAGGATCTCACAAAACTGGGTGACTGGGCAACAAAATGACAGATGAAATTCAATGTAGATAAATGCAAAGTAATGCACATTGGAAAACATAATCCCAACTATACAGATAACATAATGGGATCTAAATTAGCTGTTACCACTCAAGAAAGATCTTGGAGTCATTGTGGATAGTTCTCTAAAAACATCTACTCAATGTGCAACAGCCGTCAAAAAAGCGAACAGAATGTTGGGAATCATTAAGAAAGGGATAGGTAATAAGACAGAAAATATCATATTGCCTCTATATAAATCCATGGTACACCCATATCTTGAATACTGCTTGTAGATGTGATTGCCCCATCTCAAAAAAGATATATTGGAATTGGAAAATGTTCAGAAAAGGGTAACCAAAATTATTAGGGGTATGGAACAGCTACTAAATGAGGAGAGATTAATAGGACTGGGACATTTCAGCTTGGAAAAGAGATGACTAAGGGGGGGATATGATTGAGGTCTATAAAATCATGACTGTTGTAGAGAAAGTAAATAAGGAAGTGCTATTTACTCCTTCTCACAACACAAGAACTAGAGTTCACCAAATGAAATTAATATGCTGCAGCTTTAAAACAAACAAAAAGTAAGTATTTTTTCACACAACACACAGTCAACCTGTGGAACTCCTTGCCAGAGGATATTCTGAAGGCCCAAGATTACAATAGTGTTCAAAAAAGAACTAGAGAAGTTCATGGAGGATAGGTCCATCAATGGCTATTTGCCAGGATGGGCAGGGATGGTGTCCCTAGCCCCTGTTTGCTAGAAGCTGGGAATGGGCGACAGGGGATGGATCACTTGAAGATTCCCTGTTCTATTCATTCCCTCTGGGGCACCTGGCACTGGCCACTGTCAGAAGATAGGATACTGGGATAGATGGACCTTTGGTCTGACCCAGTATGGCCACTCTTCTGTTCTTAATGATGTTCAGTTTGTCCCTATGCTCATGTTTTAATCTGAGCCTCCAAATGGTCCAAAATTTAATTAAATAAATATCTAAGCTTTACTGTCTCCATCTCAGGCTATATCTGCATAGGGATTAAAAAAAAACATGGCTGGCCTGGGTCAGCTGATTTGGGCTTGGGCTTCAGGGCTGAAAAAAAAATTGCTCAAAAAATCCGTGCTTGGTCTCGAATCTGAGCTCTGGCACCCTGCGATGATGGAGGGTTCCAGGGCTCAGGCTCCAGCAACACAATAAGCAGCCCAAACCCAAATGTTTATATAGCAATTTTTAGCCACACAGCCCAAGCCCCGTGAGCTCAAGCCTGCTGACCCAGGCCAGCTGTGGGTCTTTTATCCTTGTATAGACGTGCCCTCAGACATGATAACAGGGAATGGGATTTTTGAGGGAGTCAGCAAGATACAGTTCAACTGCAGAGAGCAAAGCTTTACAGCTTCAGAGGGGCATGAGATGCAGAGCCAGAGGCCCCTATAACCAATTTATGGGTGAAGATATAAGGATTAATCACCCCTACCATCCCAAGAACTGCAGTAATTCAGGAGGGGGCAGTACAGGCATCAGAACTAATTTTTCCCCTACATGCACATAGTAGGGACAGGGACATGCCCCTCTTTTTTCAGAAAGAGAGGCAGCAGATGTGTGGAAAAAGAATAAGCAGCCCAAGCTGTAGTGGGTTGTGGCATGATGGGAAAAGGGGGCTGGAGGAATACACATTTCTCACTCTATCCCAAGAGGGGCTTCAATGATGAAAAGGTTAAGAACTGTTGAAATACATTTTGGCACTCACTTGTACACTTGTCTCTTCATATTTTCAGTTTGCTTACAGCTTTTGCCCTTCTGCAATTTCTTCTTTTTCTGAGTGTGGATTTAAAGACCTGAACTAGAATTAATTTTGCATAGATACACCTTAATAATTATATTGGTGTCCTAACACTGAAGAGTTTTTTTCATAAAAAAGATTTTATGTTTCATTAGAAAGGACTCTTTAATTTTAAATACTATTTGTCTCTGCTGATTTTGTGGTTAAATCTATTTCCTACAAGTATCTCATAAGAACGCAGAAACTGTTATGCTGGCATTATTCAAAGTCATTTAATTCGGTATCCTGCCTCTGAGAGTAGCCAATATCAGAAGGTTCAAAAACCTCTAGCTGACAGTTATGGAATAAGTGCTGTAGGTGTAGACAAGCCCTCAAATAGTGAAGAATAGTGCCATTTAGGCACCATTGTCCTTTCAGATGCATTAGTATTGTAAATTAAGGTAGTAAGACCACACGATACATAGCAACTAAAACATTTGTTATAATGTTCTGAAAAGAAAATGGAGTTAATAATTCACAGAACAGTGTAATGTGCTGCTCAAATGTAGGGATATTTGGGTAACACATAAAGGAACAAGGGAGAGATTTGGGGAAAACAAAAACAACCAGATTTTTTTTAAAGCTTATATTTTTTCACCCAGGAAGCATTTCATTCTGTCCCCACGCAAAACTCCCATTGACTTTACCAGAACCAGGATATCACCGCTTATATTCTCGAACAGCTGTTCTGAATATTGCTAGGCAGGAAGTGGTTTTCCTGTCCCACAAGAATATTCAAGGTTTCAATATTTTTTCCTGACCCAAATCAGGAAGAAGTCAAAATCTCAAATTCTTGAAAATAAAAAAAAATTGATCAGGTCAATGTAAGCATTTTGTTTTGACAATTTCAAAAAAGTTTTGTTTTGATTTTGATCTTGTACTTATTTACATTTTTACTATAAATTAATTTAAATTTGAAATAATGTAATTTCAATCTGAAAAAACGGAACTTTTCTTTTCAAAAATGTTCAAACGGGACATTTAATCAATTCCTAAACTTTGTTCTTTAAAAAAAAAATGAAATGGGATTTTTTTAAGCTGATCTTTGCCTGTGAAAAGTTTCAGATGACATTAACAAGAATTTTCTGATTGAAAAAAATGTCAAAATATTCCCAACCTGCTCTAGTTCTGAGGGTTTTTTTTAACCTTCCTTTTATTGTTTCCTAAGATAAATGTCCTGATCCAGGCTTAAAAGATTAAATTATAGTATCCAATAAGCATAGAAAGAAAGAAATCCAAAAGGCAAAAGAAGTGTGTGTTTTTTAAAAAGTACTGAAATGGATTGGATGCAAAAGCAAAGGAATAGAAGGAAAAGGATGTTGTCTGTTCAACATATTTAAATTTATGTACTGAAGTTTTTTTTTTTCAAAATGGGAACAATACAGAAAAAGACGTATGAGGAAAGAGAAACAATATTATGTAAAACAAATATAAAATATATGACAGAGTACACTAGTTCCAGATTTAAATGAAAAATACAAACACACCTGAATGATGGTAAATTTGTGCAATGATAAGGCAGCTATGTGAAAATAGGTTTGAATGTAGGGATAATGGTTTTGGAACAAGCTTTCTTTGTATATACGTTTTTGGCCTATTTTTTTTTAAATGAATAGTCATTTTAAATGCTTCAATGTTGGAGTATCCACTTCAGGAAATTTAAAGGAGCCTTCTCCCCACCCCCCTGCCCCCAAAATAAGGTTCCTTTGTAGTGTCTCAATTTGGACATCTACAATCACTTTGAAGATGTAGTTCTTCCAGAGCAACAGATATCTGACAAAACATGCCACCAATGATGCAATGATGTAATATAGATATTTTTTCACTTGATTGGATTTATTCATTTGTTCACATTAAAACACACACCCAAAGCTATCAGTCTACAGATATGAACATCATAACAATCACTAACAATTCTAGCCATTTCTTCTATGTCAGTTTCAAAGAAAACCTTTATAAAGATACAGTGCTGTTCCTTGGAATCTAATGACCTGTGAGAAAAGGATGGAACGACAGGGGAAGTGGCTGTGACATGGTAAATGAGCCAATTGAGGAAAATAAGAAGGGTGAGCTAAGAGAAGACGAAAGAAATACATATCTGAGGGTGTGACATTTAAGCAAAGGAAAGTCCTAACCTTATTATTGGGAGGTTAAGAACCCTCAAGAGCAAGGATAGTCCTGAACTGGGTGCAAACTTTGGTGTAGCTTAGGTTCAGATGCAGATCTACATTTCCTGGTATGGGCCCCATCTCTGACAGGAGTAGTCAAAGGCCAACCAAAATGTCCCAAAGCTTCCACCTTGAAAAGCTCATTCCTTCATATTTACAATGTTTTCTCACATAAAAAGTTAACAGAACTGAAAAAAGAAATCCACGTGCAGCATGTTTTTACATCATGGATCAATCAATATCCTTAACTCAAGGCTGTTGTGTCAAATGATTGAAAAATCACTGCATTGTGCGTATGCTGAAATACACAGGCAGTGTTTGACGATGTGGCAAATGACTCATTCTAAAGACTATAAATAAGTAGAGAACAATGATGCATGCATTCAGACCTTGGCACAATATGTGCCCATTACCAGTTTTTTTAAGTGATTTGAAAAGAGCCATTTATTCACTGACATGTCTGTGTCTTAAATGAAAAACAAACAAACAGGTAATCGACATCAAGAGCACACCAATCAAACACAAATTACAAGTATGACATTAAATATGTGAGTGATGTGTCAGTAACAAGAAGTTACAGCTTAGAGTTACATGAGTAGATCTATAAAAGGAGCAAAGAGTCCTGTGGCAGACAGACATATTGGAGCATAAGTTTTCATGGGTGAATATATACTTCATCGGATGCATGAGTAGATCTATATGTCTGCAAGGAATTTACATCACATCCTCATGAGCAGGTGGTATTTTCACTATGAAACTTCTCCAAGCCAATCATCCATAAAATAAAAAAAGATATCACCTAACAGATTTCACATCAAGTTCAACTTGAAACTAGCCAAAGAGCTGATAAGACACAATACAAAGGGACATATCTGGGTCAAATCACTTCCCGAAGTTGACCACTGAAAACTGTCAACACAAATATTTAGCAACAGGCACAATATTTTTTGTGAGCAGTAGATTTTCAGAAGTACTTTTTCATGAAAGGAAAGGACAGTAGGATAGTGTCGACCAGTGCTAGAGGAGCTTTTTTATGAGCTGTTCAAGATGTGCACACTCCATGCCATTGTAAAGTTTTACCAAATAAAAATAAATCCAACATTGTTTCAAGATCAGTGGGAGAATGGGTGAGGATGGAAGGATTAAAGAACTCAAGATCTGATTAATTTGTTTGTAAAAACCAGACAGCCTGCCAGGAGCAGGCACTAGCTGAGAGGAAGCTTTATAACTTGAACAATGGCACTTTTTTATAATGAGCGCACATTGTTCCCTACTGGAGCTGCTGTTGGAGTGCAATGGCCTTACACTTTTTCTTATGTGGTCCTAAGGGCAGCAATACAGTCCCCTAAAACACTTGCTTAATGTACCCTAAATACCTGCCCAGCATTTGTTCATGTAATGTTAGCAATGCACTCCACTCAGGAAAGGATCTCTTGCTTACACACATACTGGTGTTGTGGGTAATTAGGAAAAGATACAGATCAGTTTCATAATTGATAGCTTGAAATAAGGGAGCCAGTAGTGGACACTTATTCAGTATCTTGGCATTTATCCAGAGAAGAAATTAATCTTTGTGAACTACATTCATTCTCTAATTTTTAAAAAAAGACATACCCAAAACTCAGGCCTCTTTGTTGGTCATGTCAGTCAGTCAGAGGGGATGGGCATAACAATGATTCCCCCCGCCCCTCCCAGATCTGCAAAACATGTCACTAAAGTACCGTAGATGTTCTACCAAACTCACTATAGTTGCACTGAATCCACTTCAACAACACCGTGGAAATTATAATTCTTTGCTCATCATCCTGACAGACACCAGATTTTATTACAGGAAATAGTTATTTTCCTATATGCTCCTGATCCTAAAAGAATTTGTCTAAAGGCAGTTAAGTGTTTCTATTCACCTTCCTAATATAGCACAAAGGGCATTTGTCTAGCTGTGCAAATAAGTGAGGAGCAAAATTCCTTCTCAACTCCAGCAGACGACACTATAGTAAGACTCATAAAATCTCATAGCTTTGTCACTTTGACATAACCTTCACCACTCTGTTACCTCTCTCCATCCAAAGCTACTGAACCCCCTCCACTCCCCTTCCCAGCATTTCTCCTATTGAACTGGTCTATTATCATTAACACTATCATAGCTTAAACCAATCAATAATGATTAGCTATCAGGATGACTCATAGACTTTAAGGCCAGAAGGGACCATTGTGATCATCTAATCTGACCTGCACAATGCAGACCACAGAACCTCACCCACTGCTCCTGTACTCAAAAAAACAAAAAATCACGGAGCTTGTAATCCCACTTTTATTACTCTATTACTTTCTACTACTATTTCAAGGTCCTCCAGATCTTTTCGTATGAAATTTCAGTTCTCCTCTGTATTGGCAATACTTCCCAACTTTGTGGCATTCACAGATTTTATTACACACTCCCCTTTTCTGTCAAGATCATGAATGAAAATGTTAAATAAGATTAGTTCCAAGACCAATCCCTGAGGAACTCCACTATTAACCTCCCTCAAGCCTGACAGTTCATCTTTCAGTATGACCCATTGTAGTTATCCCTTTAACTTGTTCCTTATCCACCTTTCACTTCTCATATGAATCCTCATCTTCTCCAATTTAACTAACAATTTTCCATGTGGAATTGTATCAAATACCTTACTGAAAGTCCAGGTAAATTAGATCTACTGCATTTACTTTGTCTGAAATAATCAGTTATCTTCTCAAAGAAAGAGATCAAGCTGGTTTGGCACAATTTACCTTCTGTAAAACCATGTTTTATTTTATCTCAATTACCATTTACCTCTATGTCCTTAACTATTTTCTCTTTCAAAATTTGTTCCAAGACTTTACATATTATTGAGTTCAAACTAATGGGCCTGTAGTTTCCCAGATCACTTTCCCCCCTCTGTCTTAAAAATAGGTACTATATTAGCAATTTTCCAGTCATAGGGTACGACCCCCGAGTTTATGGATTCGTTAAAAATCTTTGCTATTGGGCTTGCAATTTCATGTGCCAGTTTATTTAATATTCTTGGTTGCAGATTATCCCTCCCTCCCCACCCCTGATTTGGTACCATTAAGTTGTTTGAGTTTGACTTCTACCTTGGATGTAGATGAGACCTAGTATGTGGATGGGGGTGCATGGGGTGGGTTAGTGTCTCCTGTGGGTTTCTATGCCTTCTGCTGAAGCATCTGGTGCTGGCCACTCCAGGGACAGTATACTGGACTAAATGGACCTTGAGTCTGATCCAATTGCCCGAGTCAGGGCAATTTCTGTGCTCCTATATCCTATGTATCATTAGTGATCTTTTTTGTTGAACGTGCCCAGAATTGTCTATGACTAATGCTGCAAGTATGCTTAAGTATAATAAGGGTTGCATGTCTCATGAGATGTCTTTGTACTCTGTGTAGCGAGCTCAATCACAGATATGTTTTCAGAATATCTACAGAGTTATAATCCAGTTCAGGCAACTGATTCAGTTCTCAACCACTTGATACAGGGATACTCAAAGCTACCTGTACCTCTATAGCAGTGGGATCCAGTGAAAGCCTTGGTGTTCCACTGCAGTTAAAATAATCCTAGAATCCTAGAATATCAGGGTTGGAGGGACCTCAGGAGGTCATCTAGTCCAACCCCCTGCTCAAAGCAGGACCAATCCCTAACTAAATCATCCCAGCCAGGGCTTTATCAAGCCTGACCTTGAAAACCTCTAAGGAAGAGGATTTCACCACCTTCCTGGGTAACCCATTCCAGTGCTTCACCTCCCTCCTAGTGAAAAAGTTTTTCCTAATATCCAATCTAAACCTCCCCCACTGCAACTTGAGACCATTACTCCTTGTTCTGTCATCTGCTACCACTGAGAACAGTCTAGAGCCATCCTCTTTGGAACCCCTCTTCAGGTAGTTGAAAGCAGCTATTAACCGCCCCCCCCCATTCTTCTCTTCTGCAGACTAAACAATCCCAGTTCCCTCAGCCTCTCCTCATAAGTCATATGCTCCAGCCCCCTAATCATTTTTTATTGCCCTCCACTGGACTCTTTCCAATTTTTCCACATCCTTCTTGTAGTGTGGGGCCCAAAACTGGACACAGTACCCAAGATGAGGCCTCACCAATGTCAAATAGAGGGGAATGATCATGTCCCTCGATCTGCAGGCAGTGCTCCTACTTATACAACCAAAAATGCCATTAGACATTTTGGCAACAAGGGCACACTGTTGTCTCATATCCAGCTTCTCGTCCACTGTAACCCCTAGGTCCTTTTCTGCAGAACTGTTGCCGAGACATTCGGTCCCTAGTCTGTAGCAGAGCATGGGATTCTTCCATCCTAAGTGCAGGACTCTGCATTTGTCCTTGTTGAACCTCATCAGCTTTCTTTTGGCCCAGTCCTCTAATTTGTCTAGGTCCCTCTGTTAATAACTATACATTTGCTTTTATGTGTATTTAAGTAAGGCTACATCTTCCCAGCTTAGGTAGGTGTACAAATTAGGGCTGTCTAGTGATTAATTGCACTGCTGAACAGTAATAGAATACCCTTTATTTAAATATTTTTGGATATATATTGATTTCAATTACAACACAGAATATAAAGTGTACAGTGCTCACTTTATATTTATTTTATTACAAATATGTGTGCTATAAAAAACAAAAGAAATAGTATTTTTTCAATTCACCTCATACAAGTATTGTAATACATTCTCTTTATCATGAAAGTTGAACTTATAAATGTAGAATCATGTACAAAAAATAACTGAATTCAAAAATAAAACAATGTAAAACTTTAGAGCCTACAAGTCCACTCAGTCCTACTTCTTGTTCAGTCAGTCACTCAGACAAACAAGTTTACATGTGCAGGAGATAATGATGCCCACTTCTTGTTTACAATGTCACCTGAAAGTGAGAACAGGTGTTCACATAGCACTGTTGTAGCTGGCATTGCAAGATATTTATGTGCCAGATTCGTAAAAGATTCATATGTCCCTTCATGCTTCAACCACCATTCCAAAGGACATGGATTCGTGCTAATGAGGGGTTCAACTCAATAACGATCCAAAGCAGTGCAGACCGATACATGTTCACTTTCATCATCTGGGTCAGATGATTTTCTTTTTTGGTCTTCAGGTTCTGTAGTTTCCACATTGGAATGTTGCTCTTTTAAGACTTCTGAAAGCATGCTCCATGTCTCATCCCTCTCAGATTTGGGAAGGTACTTCATATTCTTAAACCTTGGGTCGAGTGCTGTACCTATCTTTAGAAATCTCACTTTGGTATCTTCTTTGGGTTTTGTCAAATTGGCAAACAAAGTGTTCTTAAACAAACATGTGCTGGGTCATCATCTGAGGCTGCTATAACATGAAATATATGGCAGAATGCAGGTAAGACAGAGTAGGAGACATACTATTCTCCCCCAAAGAGTTCAGTCACAAATTTTATGAGAATATTTTTTTAAACAAGCATCATCAGCATGGAAGCATGTCCTCTGGAATGATGGCCGAAGCATGAAGGGGCATACAAATGTTTAGCATATTAAATACCTTGCAATGCTGGCTACAAAAGTGAGATGTGAACACCTGTTCTCACTTTCAGGTTACAGTGAAAGTGGATGACAGGTTTCAGAGTAACAGCCGTGTTAGTCTGTATTCGCAAAAAGAAAAGGAGTACTTGTGGCACCTTAGAGACTAACCAATTTATTAGAGCATAAGCTTTCGTGAGCTACAGCTCACTTCCTCAGATGCATATCGTGGAAACTGCAGCAGGCTTTATATATACACAGAGAATATGAAACAATACCTATTCCCACCCCACTGTCCTGCTGGTAATAGCTTATCTAAAGTGATCATCAGGTGGGCCATTTCCAGCACAAATCCAGGTTTTCTCACCCTCCACCCCCCCACACAAATTCACTCTCCTGCTGGTGATAGCCCATCCAAAGTGACAACTCTTTACACAATGTGCATGACAATCAAGTTGGGCTATTTCCTGCACAAATCCAGGTTTTCTCACATCCCCCCCACCCCCATACACACACAAACTCACTCTCCTGCTGGTAATAGCTCATCCAAACTGACCACTCTTCAAGTTAAAATCCAAGTTAAACCAGAACATCTGGGGGGGGAGGAGGGGAGGAAAAAACAAGAGGAAACAGGCTACCTTGCATAATGACTTAGCCACTCCAAGTCTCTATTTAAGCCTAAATTAATAGTATCCAATTTGCAAATGAATTCCAATTCAGCAGTTTCTCGCTGGAGTCTGGATTTGAAGTTTTTTTGTTTTAAGATAGCGACCTTCATGTCTGTGATCGCGTGACCAGAGAGATTGAAGTGTTCTCCGACTGGTTTATGAATGTTATAATTCTTGACATCTGATTTGTGTCCATTTATTCTTTTACGTAGAGACTGTCCACGTAGAGCCGTCAAGAACACTATCCCCGATAATGTCACGGCTAACCTGGTGGCTGAACTTTGTGACTTTGTCCTTACCCATAACTACTTCACATTTGGGGACAATGTATACCTTCAGATCAGCAGCACTGCTATGGGTACCCGCATGGCCCCACAGTATGCCAACATTTTTATGGCTGATTTAGAACAATGCTTCCTCAGCTCTCATCCCCTAAAGCCCCTACTCTACTTGCACTATATTGATGACATCTTCATCATCTGGACCCATGGAAAAGAAGCCCTTGAGGAATTCCACCATGATTTCAACAATTTCCATCCCACCACCAACCTCAGCCTGGTCCAGTCCACACAAGAGATCCACTTCCTGGACACTACAGTGCTAATAAACAATGGTCACATAAACACCACCCTATACCGGAAACCTACTGACCGCTATTCCTACCTGCATGCCTCCAGCTTTCACCCTGACCACACCACACGATCCATCGTCTACAGCCAAGCTCTGCGATACAACCGCATTTGCTCCAACCCCTCAGACAGAGACAAACACCTACAAGATCTCTGTCAAGCTTTCTTACAACTACAATACCCACCTGCAGAAGTAAAGAAACAGATTGATAGAGCCAGAAGAGTTCCCAGAAGTTACCTACTACAGGACAGGCCTAACAAAGAAAATAACAGAACGCCACTAGCCGTCACCTTCAGCCCCCAACTAAAACCCCTCCAACGCATTATTAAGGATCTACAACCTATCCTAAAGGATGACCCAACACTCTCACAAATCTTGGGAGACAGGCCAGTCCTTGCCTACAGACAGCCCCGCAACCTGAAGCAAATACTCACCAACAACCACATACCACACAACAGAACCACTAACCCGGGAACTTATCCTTGCAACAAAGCCCGTTGCCAATTGTGCCCATATATCTATTCAGGGGACACCATCACAGGGCCTAATAACATCAGCCACACTATCAGAGGCTCGTTCACCTGCACATCCACCAATGTGATATATGCCATCATGTGCCAGCAATGCCCCTCTGCCATGTACATTGGTCAAACTGGACAGTCTCTACGTAAAAGAATAAATGGACACAAATCAGATGTCAAGAATTATAACATTCATAAACCAGTCGGAGAACACTTCAATCTCTCTGGTCACGCGATCACAGACATGAAGGTCGCTATCTTAAAACAAAAAAACTTCAAATCCAGACTCCAGCGAGAAACTGCTGAATTGGAATTCATTTGCAAATTGGATACTATTAATTTAGGCTTAAATAGAGACTTGGAGTGGCTAAGTCATTATGCAAGGTAGCCTGTTTCCTCTTGTTTTTTCCTCCCCCCCTCCCTCCCAGATGTTCTGGTTTAACTTGGATTTTAACTTGAAGAGTGGTCAGTTTGGATGAGCTATTACCAGCAGGAGAGTGAGTTTGTGTGTGTATGGGGGTGGGGGGGATGTGAGAAAACCTGGATTTGTGCAGGAAATAGCCCAACTTGATTGTCATGCACATTGTGTAAAGAGTTGTCACTTTGGATGGGCTATCACCAGCAGGAGAGTGAATTTGTGTGGGGGGGTGGAGGGTGAGAAAACCTGGATTTGTGCTGGAAATGGCCCACCTGATGATCACTTTAGATAAGCTATTACCAGCAGGACAGTGGGGTGGGAATAGGTATTGTTTCATATTCTCTGTGTATATATAAAGCCTGCTGCAGTTTCCACGATATGCATCTGAGGAAGTGAGCTGTAGCTCACGAAAGCTTATGCTCTAATAAATTGGTTAGTCTCTAAGGTGCCACAAGTACTCCTTTTCTTTTAGTGAAAGTGGATGGCTCTCTGAAAACATCCACTCAATGTGCAGTGACAGTCAAAAAAGCGAACAGAATGTTAGCAAACATTAAGAAAGGGATAGATCAGAAGACAAAAAGTATCATTATGTCAGTATATAAATGCATGGTACGTCCACATCTTGAATACTGTATGCAATTCTGGTCACCCCATCTCAAAAAATATGTATTAGAAATGGAAAATGGTACAGAGAAGGGCAACAAAAATGATTAAGGGTATGGAAGTTTTCACCCAACACACAATCAACCTGTGTAACTCGTTGCCAGGGGATGGTGTGAAGGCCAAAACTACAACAGGGTTCAAAAAAGAACTAGATAAGTTCATGGAGGATAGGTCCTTCAATGGCTATTCACCTAGATGGTATAGGATGCAACCCCATGCTCTGGGTTTCCCTAGCCTCTGATTGGCAGAAGCTGTGACTGGATAACAGGGGATACATCACTCGATGAGTGCCTGTTCTGTTCATTCCCTCTGAAGCACCTAGCATTGGCCACTGTCAGAAGACAGGTGGAACATTGGTCTTACCCAACATGGCCATTTTTATGTAACTAAGATGAAAATTACACTCCCAATTGCAGTATAGATATACCCTGGGAGAAAGGTGATGGGAGGACAGTCTGTGGATATATTTTGTGAACTGTGATCTTTTGCATCACTGATGTAGAATAATGTATTAATGTTACATGGGTTTGTATTCACAGTCCTCTTCAAGGATCTGGTGATTTTCATTTTAAATAGTTGCAATTAATAGTAATAATTAATAGTTATAACAATATCTATGGGAACCTTTCTCTTCTTTATTTTTAACATACCTGTTTTCTCAACCATTTTTATCCAATAATATCAGCCAGCAATGCCTACTCTGCAGATTCCTGCATTGTTTTGTCAAATAGAAATTAGAAGTAAACAATCTGCTGTTAACAGTGGGCTGTGTCCACAGTGCCTGAAACCAATATTCTTTAATGCATCATTACTTTATTGATATCCATCTGTAGACTACAAATAGAATTCAGATGACAATGATTATTTCCCTAACAAAATCATATAGCATGATTTACTGAATACATTCCCTTAGAAATTCCTCAATATAAATTTCTAGCAAAAGAGATATTTTACACCAAGAAATTAGTTCTCAGATGCTTTCAGTAATGAAGATATGTAAGTGCTATTGTAGAATGGGTGCAGAGGAATGACCTAACATCATGTTATTGTATCATTGTTATCAAAGCACCCATTTCCATGCTAGATGTTCATTATTCTTGCAGTAGACCATCCTGCTTTGTAGCTGATGTGAAACGTATACCCTGACCTATGTAATGAATTGCATCTCTCTCATTTTCTCTCATCCTCATGAAAAAAAGGACATGGTGTCCTGTTTTCACATCGTTATTGCTTACCTTTCGGTCAGTGATATATTGCATGTAAGTGCCAGTGTCAAATACCCTAGGAATGAATAACAATTTAATTGTATGGCTGCTGCATCCAAAATCTTTGCATTTGTTAAAATGAGGGGGGCACAGATTTGGGGTGCAACTTAATGTAAATAAAAAGGAACTAATTAAGGGTCCAGTCCAGCATTAATTATACACCCTAAACTCCCTGTGATGGGGCATCCATTCCAGACAAGGTTGAAAGTGGTTAAGGTAGCCAGGCAGGCCAATTAACTCTACTGAGTGCACATGGAGGCAGAGCCAGGGAGCATGCCACTCATTAGAAGTAGGTTCAGCTATGCAGGAACAGGTGGAGCTAGTAGAAAGCCTGGGAGTAGTGAGCAGCAAGAGGTTTGCAGGAAAGTAGACTGCAGTTACTCCCTAAGTGGAGGGAGTTTGGAGGCTGGCAAGCCCAGAGAGCAGGGAAGCCACATGAGTAGGAAGAAGCTTAGGGAAACAGCAGAAAGGGGTGAGACTCAGCAGAAAACATGGCTGCTTTTTATAGGGTCTCTGGGCTGGAACCCAGTGTAGAGGGTGGGTCTGGGTTCCCTTCCCCACCAGTGGGAAGTGGTAAGGGCTTTGGAGACACCAGCCAGACTGTGGGTCTGGAGGGACTTTGAATTCCCTACATGGGGAGGATCTTATTGACCTGGCTGGAGGGCTATGCCATGAAGAGGAGACTGCAGAGAGTTAGCAGAGCCACGTCATGGGACAGGATGGGGGAGACCCCACTGAAGGAAGAATGCAAGTTTGGCAGAGCTAATTCCCAGGATGGCCAGTGGGAAGTGCTGCGAGTAGTGAGTCACCATGTGACACCCCCACTGAGACATATATGCTCTTCCCCAAATAATTTTGGTAGCAAAAGGTCACAAATGTATAAACAAAAATAAACTAAACAATGTGCTCAGGGAGAAAACACTTATAAAAGTGGTTACCTGTCCCAGTGTGGCTGGCCCCTCTAAATGAAGTAAGTCCAGCTTGCCTGTGCCAGAACAGACACTTCCAATTTTGCCAGTTAAGAGGGGTGTGGGTCAGCACCTGGGGACTATAAAGGACCAGGCAGACCCTGTAATGGAGGAAGACCCAGGAAGATAGAGGTAGTAGGGATCAGGGACCTGTGAGATCTGCCAGAACTAGAAGGGACCTATGAGAAGGCTGAAGGTAGGGGACCAGCAAGAGGGGTTTGGTATCTGGCTCCTCAAGCCAGAGATCTAGGGCAGGTGGCTCAAGCTGCTGGTGGTGGTGGCGGCGGCGGCGGCAGCAGCAACAACAACAGGGTGGGAGTTGCCTGCTGGCCCTAAGCTGGAAGGGACAGAGATGCCTGAAGGAAGGATAGCAGCAGAGGAGCTGGCTTGTGGACCTCTCCAGGGCTGAAGAGCTGGACCCAGAAAAACACAAGAGGGCTGGGGGAGTGAGGGATGCTCTCCTGATAAGCATGATTTTTCCAGAATGGGGGGGCTCCCTTGAGAAGAGTGGTGTTGCACTCTGTCTGGAATGACTGATTTAAAGGCACTACAATCCACAAAACTCTTGTGTGGCTGCCACCTAACCCTGTATGCACCTAAATTCACCCGAGCATAAATTTTCTTTGCAAAATTTCCCTAGGTGCCTAAGTTTCTGCCTCTGAACATGCACACTACTGCTTCCCTCTAGATGCTTGTCTCCAACCTAAGCACCAGTAGGATTCACAAACCAGGAGAAAATAGGCAAGATAGGCAGAGCAGGATATGTGGCCTGAGTGATTAGGCGTGCTTAGAGCATGCCTACCAGATTAGACCCCATTAGAAATCCACGAGGAGATGAATAAGGTGATTCCACTTCATAATTTTTAGCCCAGTAGTTAGAGCACTCACCTGGGATATGGAAGACCCAGGCCCAAGTTCTCTCTCTGCCTGAAAGGTGGAGAGCATTTCACCAGGGTGTGTTATACCTCTCAGGATTGTGATCTAACCACTGGGCTAAAAGTTGTAAGATGGGCACCACCCGTCTTTCTCCACTTTTTGTGGAATGAAGCAGGTGCCTAACTCATTCTCACAGAAGATGATATAGGCGTCCAACCACTTGACTCTAGGAGAGGAGTTCCAAGCTGTGGACTGCAAGCAGAGAGAGGTGCCTCCCTGCAGCCTGGACTTACCCACCGAAGTCCCTGAAAGGGATGGGGTTTAGGACACATCCCTTTCATTGGCATCTCCCATTTGTTTGTTTAAGTGGCTCCCCACCTAGCATGCTGGCTTTTGTGGGTCCCAGTCTTAAGTACCTGGCTCTCCCCATTGATTGTATAGGGAGCCTAAGTGCCTAACTCAGGCTTTGTGGATCCTATTCAGTGCAAATTTTTGGAACTAGGGGGTGAGGCAGTAATGGGACATTGGTGGTGCTACCTTCAATGAGACCTATTGACTTATTAATTTCAAGCTTGTTATCATGCCCATGTACTTCACATGGTATCTGTGCTGTAGCCAGCCCCACAGCAGCTGCAAGGAGGACAAGTGCTGATGGCTCCACTGCCCACTCAGGTTTGGTCCCGCAGTGGGGGAGGGGCCAGGACCAAAACTAAGTGAGTAGCATCACAACCTGGTGCATGGGGGTAGTGGTGCTGCTCATGTTTGGCCATATGTCCTCTCCCTCATGAGGGATTGCTGTTATTTATTTATATTATTGCAACACCTAGGAGCTCCAATCTTGGACCAGGACCCCAACTGAGCTAGGCACTGGACATGTTAGCACAACCCAGCTGTAAGCATGTAAATAGTCTAGGGCAATAGGACTATTCATAAGTAGGGCCCTACAAATTTCAGAACAGTGAAAAATCACATCATGAACCATGAAATTTGTTCTCCCCCATGACATCTGGCTATTGTAGGGGAGACCAGTCTTTACAGAGCTGGACAGCCAGAGGGCAGGGGCTGCTGGCCAGGAATCCAGCTCTGAAATCAGCTTTGCCGCCAGCAGCGACGAAGAAATGAAGGTGGCATGGTAGGGGGGTTTTGTCACTTTTTGAGGGGTTAGGGCAGGCGTTATGGGTGGGTGAGTGGGTGACTGCCCAGGGCCCCTTTAACTCCTGAGCGCTGGGCCTAGAGCCGGGGAGGGGCGGGGTTGTGGGCACCCTAGCTGGGGGACTCCTACTTTGAGTCAGACTCCAGCTGCTAGTCTTGGCTGGGCTGGAGAGGGACAGAACTTCTTTCCCCCCCTGCACACACCGCTCCTGGGGCCAGGTCAGACCCACCTCCTGCAGCCAGGGAAGGTTCCTGGAAGTGGCACAGCCGCTGGCCGAGAGCCCAGCTCTGAAGGCAGTGGCTCTGCCAGCAGCAGCACAGAAGTGAGGATGGTACGGCATGATATGGTGTTGCTACCCCTACGTCTGTGCTCCTGCTGGTGGTGGCCTTGCCTTCAGAGCTGGGTTCCTGGCCAGCAGCAGCCCTCTGGCCGCCTATCTGTGAAGGCAGTAGCACAGCAGTAAGCGTGGCAATACCGTGACCCCCCTACAATCGCCCCTCAACCCCCTTTTGAGTCAGGATCCCCATTGTTACAATGCTGTGAAATTTCAGATTTAAATACCTGAAACCGTGAAATTTACGATTTTTAAAATCCTGTGACTGTGAAATTGACCAAAATTGACTGTGAATTTGGTATTTCCTATTCATAAGCTTCAGTGATATATGTTGCTGAATTGGGGCATCATATCTTAAGAGCTGAACTAGGATTCGATCCCTCTGCCGCGGAAGTCTGTTTCACTGTTTCCATTGACTTCAATGGATGTTGGATTGAAACCTTACAGTAAATTGGCTAGTCAGACTTGTTAGATCCAGTCAGGATTCTCAAGATGAGAAAAGCAATTTTGAAATCAATGTTATTTGGCAGGAGCCAATTAAAAGCTTTTAGGACAAATGACATGCTCAGTCAGGCATGTGCCTATATAAACATGAGCTGCTTCATAAAAGAAACACTAATACATTTGGACAAACTAGACCATACCGTATGTTCTCCAGAACTAGAACAAGAAAGGTGAAGAGTTTTATTTAACAGCTTAATCCCAGATCATGTAAAGCACCTATATATCAATGTTCAAAAGACAAACATGAAGTGTAACATCTTTAGAGCTGATCAGAAAATGAGAACTCTCTTCTGGGGGAAAGTTTAAAAAATGAAAAAAAAAATCATTTAAAAAGAAGAGATTTCACAGATTGTTTTGTTAGTTTCAAAACTGAAACATTTTAAAATGTTTCACTGAAAAAACAGAAAAAAAAGTAACGGCCTCTTTTCACTGAAAAAAACAAAACAAAACAAAACAAAAAAAACCCCAAAGTGTCAACCAGTTCTAATAATCTCAATTAGAAAACAATGCTAATGAAAATAATGCAGTATTGGACTTAGTTATCCAGGTCCTTGATTAGAAAAAATAATTGTCCACAGAGTGCCAATTTACTCCAAGCTTTTGTGTTAGGTCTCTTCTTAAACATCTCTACAACACAACAAAACACCTCCTTCAGATATTAAAGTCAATAACACTTATTTGGCCAAGTAAAATATCAAAAACAGACTACCAGAAGAGCTGCTCCTGCAACTCAAACAAAACTATTATTTGACTGACTAACACTTTTCTCTCTGTAGTTTTATCTTGCAGCTGGTTACCACCTGCTACAACAGATTGTGGTGGGTGACACTCTAATATGAACTGTTCCATTATTTATTGAGAATAGTGTCAACTAACTGGAATATATTTTGTATCATTTAATTCATGTCTCAGGGCCTTAAGCATGCTAGAAACAAAGATAATGCTCTATGAGTACTGATTTGGGTACACTGGGAGGCTTGTCATGACTGAGCAAAAGTTCTTAAAATGAATGGGATGAAGGCAAAATGATAGTTGATTTATTTACAAAACAAATACAATTCAAAGCAGTTGATCAATTATAAAATAGACTCAAACTTGCCTGATACTTATTTTTTTAGTACTTAAAATCATGCAACATTTCTCACAAATAGGGTTTAGATGACAATGACAATCAGGTGCTTGAGCTTTTCTTTGTCATAGTTTAAAGTTGTCTGATTTCACTCTTCAGTGTATGCAGCCTTTTCATTAAATCAGCTACAGACAGTATTGCTATTTTTTTTAAGTGGGGGGGTTTAGGATCTACAACATACCATGCAGAGAGATAAGAGGCATACATTGAAAATTGCACTGAAAACAGTGGTGGTAAAGTTGATCACCAAGTGAAGTGTATGCTCCCAGGCAAGTGGAAAATAGAATTGTTTGTTCATCTAGGGGTTTGATATCATAGCCAGTTGAAGGGCAGCTCGTGGATAGAGAATCATAAGAAAGTGTATACAGTACAGGACACCCAAATAGGAGACCCCAACAGAGAAGACAAGAAGATATGTGGATCAGAGTCTGTTACCAGGCTATACCAGTTATCAGTCCTGCTGCACCCTCTGCCTTGGCACCACAACTCTAATCCTGGCTCAGTGTGGAGAAGAGGCCCTGGGGATGTCTGCTGGAGAGTGAGCCTGCCCTGCACATGTTCAGCAATGGCAGCTCCTGTCCCATGGGGCTCCCCACTCCAGGTGTTGAGACCCAGTGCAAGAGGTTACAGCACTGTTCTGGTATAGCCGAGCTTCTGCTCCATCCAGCACCAGAGCTCCCCCACCCCACCCTGACCACCCTGTGAGGGCCTGCCAAGCTTCCCTCTACTTCCAGCATCCCATGTCCCTCTACTACCGCTTGTAGCAGGTCTTGAGGCTGTTGCTGAACAAGTATGGGGAACTGAGGTGAGTGCCCACATAGGGGGAGCTGGCTGGGAAAGGGCAGTGGGAAGCCTGGGGGTGGATTGTGGTGGACTCAAGGGGGTTCAGTTGCATGTAACATGTGAAACATTTCTGGGATGCCCCTGGAATCAACTATGTTAGAAGTATTGTCTATTGTGTCATGCAGGACAAGGCTAAAGCCACATATACACGTTTACTACAGCTTATTCTTGTTCTTGTATGCTGATAATTTTATTATAGTTGTACAGAGCCCTGAGACATTGTTGTGAAGGATGCTACAACAGTACAAATTGTTGTTGGTCCAGTATTGCAGGGAAATAGTTGTGTTGGCAAAACAGACTAATAACTAATGAAGGGGATGGGATTTTAAAATCCCTTCAGCATGGGTAAAATTTTGTTTCTATTAGAGTTAAGGGGAGTTTTACCATTGACTGCAGTGGAAGCAGAGTTAGGCCAACATCCTCTGCATACTCATTTTTATTTTTAATAAAGGGATATTGTTTCAGATGAACATTTGGCAATACATATGTGATTAGTGAGAAAACTGAAGAATTTCTGGTGATGTGGGAGGAAAAGAGAAGTGTGCAAGTGGGAAATACGTAGTATTGCTAGAGAGGTTTGGCTTGTTGGGATAGAAAGGAATTAGGAGTCTAGGATTTATTTTCTGGTAGTGTTTCATTTTTACTTCAGTATAGAATTAGAATCCACAAGAGACAAGTGAAATCCACAAGTTTCTGGAGAAACTTAAAGCAGAATACTGGAAAAAGTGTGAACTTTTCAGAAAACTTTTGTGGTTGCCACAAGTTTGTCAGTCTTTAGTTTTATTTTTTTTAATATCAACTTCTTTATAGGAAAAAAAAAAATCAATGCCTTAATTGTATTTGATTCAAACAGTTAAACAAAATAATCTGTTCAATTTTATGATTAAGGGAGAATAAACAATTTATTGGCTATTAATATATTGATTCCAATCATGAGTTTTTATTTGAAACATAGATTGTTTAATATGGTTTCTGGAAGGTCTACAACTCAAACAGACTGCATACTGTAGGTGACATTAATTACATGTCTTATTGTTTGTTCTATCCAGAGTAAATGAATTAAAGTTTAGTAACAAAACAGGGCACTGAAAACTCTACTTAGCACTTAGGACCTGAACCAAAGCCCATTGAAGTCAACAGAATCTCTCCCATTAACTTCAGTGAGCTTTCGAGAAGGCCCACAGTTCTGGATAACTTCTGTGTAGATATAGGTACAGAAAAAAATATGAATGAACGTGGAACTGAAATATCAATCAAATTTCCAGCGGTTCTAAATAGGCACCAACAATGCTTTTGCATGACCAGTTGGATCAGCAACCAGATATTTCTTGTGTGATTGGGTTTGAGGATATTTAAAGATTTTTTTTAATGTGCAATAATACAATTGATAGGCATATCCCTTTTTTGTTTTAGAGTGTCTATTCAATATAAAGTATCAGGTGTGGAAAAACACAGAAGTTAATAAGTTTTCTCTTGCCTTCAGACTAAAATACCTGGTTCTCTAGCTCAAAACAGTCGAGGCCCATGCTTTTAAATTGAGGATAATTGCAAACACATGCTTAGATAGTTCTGTATTACATTAAGGTTACAAAGTCAGGCACTCACAAGTTAGGTTCCTTTTGGCTTTTGATTCAATCCTTCCCTGTTGTTATTGTCCTCCCACCATACCCTTGCTCCTGTCTTCCTCTCCCTCTCCCTCTGTTCCTATCCACCTGCCATATCCCCGGTCCGTCCCCTTTCTACTGCCCCTATTCTTCTCTCATCATCCAGCTCCTGCCCTCTTCTCCTTTTACTCCTATCCAAACTCACTCTCTCATGGGTCTTGTTCCCTTACCCTTCTGTGCACCCTCTCATCCTCTGCCCCCTGCCCTTCCCTTGCCAATCACTCCCTCTGCTGCTATCCATCCTCTCCCACTCTGCTGCCCCTTCTTCCACTTTGGATGTCACCCTAACTCCTGTCCCTCACATCATCCTCTGCTCCTATTCCCTCTCCTCCCCCAACATTACTCACACCTATACTTTCCAGGAAGTCTGGGCACCAACCTCAGGGAAGCATTGAGAACACAGAAGAGACTGTTTCCCTGCTCTTTGTTCCTGTGCCCAGTGCCACCTTGACCTCTTGGTACCAGAAGGACTACTTGTAGTCCTGGGATGGAGCATGCTTAGTGCAGATGGAATTTCTGGTGAATTCATAACTCTAATAAACCTCTCCTGATCATATGCAAACAGATTCTCTCCCCTCCCCCCCCCAGAAGTTTATTACTTGGCCATATTTGAACAGATTTTCACAGGAACAAGTGAAAAGGCAAATCCTTGACACTAAGGCCACCCTTCCTCCCCCCTGCCAAATGTAAAGTCCTTGATCCAAAGCACTAGAACTTCTCAAAGAAAAGGTCACCAGAACTTTAACATGGGCAAAACAAGTTATCTTTCCTTAATCTCATTTCTGAAATGCCTGATCATTTGTAGTTGAAACTAATAAAATAAAACACAGCCCAAGGCAGATCCCTGATATGGAAGATTTCAGCCCTAATGGCAAAGTTATAAGTAACTGAAAACAGGAATTTATAATGGTAGCTTGCACCAACCTTATTAATAGGTGGAACTATCAGCTCTGTGAAGAAACTGACTGATACAGTTTTCTTTGTCACCAAATCACAGACTTAAGTTGTGTAGTGTGTGTGTTTGTTTGTGGATGGCATTTAAGGTTTAGATGGAGAAGAGGAAGTGATTGTAGGAGTAAGTAAAAGTGAGGAATGCAAGGGGGAAATTGAAGGGGAGAAAGGTGAGGAGGGGAAAAAGTGATACCAGGTTTTGTCACTCACCTTGTAAGAAAAATGGAGAGGACAAAACTTGCAGTTATAATATCACATGGGGATATATGTTTGCACATTCAGTTTCCTTAGCTGCCATTAAGTTTGGCAGTTTTTAAAATATTACTTTTCTTCTAAGCAACGAAGCTTAACTGCATTTGAATCCAAGTATGAAATAGAAAATCAAACCCAAGCTGAATGAGAGAAGACATTTCAACCTATAGTTTATGTGCTTTTATCATCCCACCCTCTCCAGTTTTGCCTTTAATCAGATTTCTCAGCTTCCTGCCACTTTACACCTGATTCTATAGGTATTCCTGGCACCTACCTCCCACTTTTTGGACCCTTTTCTTCATTTAGTGTATCCACTATTCTTTTATAGGGAGCTTTCACACACTCCTCAGCCAAAATATATTTAACTGCAATTTTCAGTGTTGTGATGTATTCTTCAAATACTATTTTGCATGGAATTTGCTAACGGAAAAGCCCCTCAAAAACCAACAATGTGTGTTCTATTTTCTCTTCTAATCTCCAGGGTCCTCAGAACAATAGAGTAATCAGCCATTGTGCATCAGCAGGAATGTTGACTAATAATGCAATTAACACAGTTGACATGACTGCATTAAATTCTAATGAAAGTGTTTTGGTTATTTTATCTTGAAGTGGGTTAGGTTTGTCCTTCCTACAGCAAGCATCACTGGGGGATTGTACAGCTGTGCTGTAGAGCACTGCAGAAGTCTCATTCAAGCTCAGTCTGGAGAAGCTTAAAGAAGAGGCTCTAAAAATCCTGACTTTACATAGGATACTCACTATAACCCTCACTGATATTAACTTTGGCAGTTGACTCTGGTGCTGGCCCTTGGCTTTGTTCCCCAACCTGGATGCCTGCTCTGCCCATGTGACCTGATTCCTGCTCTGACTACTAGGCAAGATTGTCGACATCCTGGTCCATAACAGTGTGACTTATGTAAAGTCATGCTATAAAGGGTTCTGATGTAGCTCTCGGGAGAGGAAGTTCCCCCTTAAAGGGAGGATCCCTAATGCTCTGATCTCCACTGGGACCAGGGGGAACAATGTATCCCACTCTCAGCTCCCTCCTTGACTCACCCACTCCACCTCTCATCTGCTAGTGGGTCAGGAAACATAGTCTTCGGACTCAGGTCAAGGCCTTGTACCTCATGAGGATACTACTTCAGCACCTCTAGTGTTCTGGGATGATCCCAAGGCCCATGTAAGATTCCTGGCTCAGTACCTTTAATTTGCCATGAATAGAAACACAAACAAAAATCCTGAATCCTTTCTGATCAGAAAGGAAGGTGACATACCTTCAGGAATGATAACAGGATCTTTCAGACAGAGGTGAGGCACTAGCTTACACTGCATATAGCAATCCCCTGGACTTGTCCAACAGTTCATTTTTCTTTCACACTGTAGCTTTGGGGAAATGGAACAAGTTAACACGGGTTAAAGGACAAGAATGAAAATCACGCATTTCCATGGGTGAAAAAGGGTGACCGTTCATGTTAGTTGCCTAATATGCATGTGTCACCATGGCCTGGGGAAGGAAAGAAAGCAGCTGCACTTCTGTCTTGTTTCAAACATGGGATATTTATGTATAAAGAAAGTTAAATAACCCTTTGCTGATCTTGTGATTCCCCCCCCCCCCCGCCCTTTAGGGCTAGAAAAATCAATTTTGGGGGCTTAGCAGGGGGTGGGAGGTGGAAGAGTGAAAAACACAGTTTAAAAACTACAGAGCTAAAACCTGCAGGGAGGGTTTTTTATTAAATGAAACAGAAAACAAATCCATTGTGACTCAATTCCTAAGCCTGGTTATTCTTCAATCATAGAACACCATATATTGTCCAAAATGGGGGAGGGGAAATGTAATTCTGTAAGTAAATCCCCAAAGCAATAGTTATGTTTGGAGCCTTCTAATCAGATAGGCCTATAACATTTTTGTATCTCCCCCTAACTTATTACAACCCATTCCAGATTCTCTAAAAGCAAACATGATGAATGCTGATCTGGTTGGCTAGGGTACCACATCCTAAATGCTGAAGTCAACTGCCCCATCTGCCATGTGCCTTTACTTCCTTGGAGTCCCATCATTATGCTGCAATAAACTGACACAGCCTTTTTCATAAAAATATATATTTCAGGATAGAGTTTAATTTTGAACTGAAAATACCAGGAGGATTTTTTTTTTATCAGCCATGTCTACTACTTTTTTTGGATCCTTTTATGATAGGTAAATAACAAATTACATAGTTTCTGTGAATTGTATGGGCTTTTTGGTGAGATTCTAGTTATTTGCTGTTAATTAGATCAAGCCCAATTTCTCCTGAGACCAAAACAATATTGTCATCCAGCCTATAATATGTCATGTCATGTCATGTCCCTTTCAAGCTATTCCTTTCTTCCAATTTGTAAATAGTTGTGTACATACTAGGAGTTGGGCTAGTGTATCTATTTTCGTAAAACAATAATAATCACACCACTAATCAGTATAGCAATGTTAATACAAAAAGCAGAGTAAACCAGACTATCCACTGGTGTAAATTGTATAACTTCACTGAAGTAAATGGAATTACATTGCTGTAAAACTAGTGTAAATGCCCATTAATATTTACTTGCTCTTTAGAATTGGGGATTAAACATCTTCTTTCCATCCTCAATCATGCAAATGTTGGAATCAGGGTGGGAGTGGGGGGTGGCAAGCAGGGCACTAGGCCCTAACAGTCCATCTCTCTAGAAAACACACAGGACTGGAACCCCAACTGGGGCAGAGCCAGAGCCTCAGTATATGCAGACAATATCTGTGGCTGCTGTACACTAGCCATTTATTCACAGATCCCTGGGTTCTCTTCAGCAATATAGGAAGAATCTGGAGCCAGTCAAGCTTGCCAGTCTTCTACTCCTTTGGCACCAAGGAGCACCAGATGCCAGCAGTTTCCTCCACTATGTAGCCTCTAGTGCTTGCCTACGCTCCAGGCTTGATGGAAACAACAGCAAGAAGCCTTCAGACCATATAGACAATCAGACCCTTCTGATGTCACATTCTCCATCCATTCTAACTCTAGTTTCCCAAGGAAGCCCAACAATTCCAACACTTAATTGACTCTGACTGTGTTTATAAATTCTAATGCCACCAATTGCTTCCCTAAGCCAATCTCCCAGTCATCAACATCCTGATCCTCATCGCTATTTCTCCTCCTTCATAATTGTCAATCCCACCCCTCACCTGATCCTTCTTCCCTCCATCTTCTCCTTTTCTCTTAAATTCCTTCCTTCCAAAACCATGTGTTTCTCTTCTCTTGTGCCCAAACCCTTCCACAGCAATAAAGGTTCAGAATAAATAGGTCATGTTACGATTAACTATGATGTACGCTATCATTAAGCTTACTCATGATTTTGTAGTTTCTTTGTTTTGGCTTTTGTCTGGTCACTTTGACCCTGATTCTCCAAAGATCTCTTCTTATGAGGAATTGTTTACAAGATCAGGTCCTTTGACCTTTGGGGCAGGGAACATGGCTATTTTATGTGTCAAAGGAGCACCTAGAATATTTTTGGATGTTCAGTAAAATAAACACTAAGCGATAACATTAATACTATAATGTAGATTGCTCTTGGTATATACCCATATTTTTACCTTTCACCATTTGGCCTGGGTGGAAAAAAAATTACATGAATTGAAAGTTGTGATATTTTGTTTTTTGATTTATCAGTAGGAGATTAGCACTTTTATCTATGAAAACTGCATGCTGCTTGGCAAGAAAGAAAAAAAAGTTGTACATCACAGTGAAGGAAGAGGAATAATTGGAGTTAAAGGTCAAAGAGTAAATTTAGCCTTCTTTAAGTTATAGCTTTGATCTGATTCATACCAAAGCAATAAGCAGTGCAAACACTTTTAATGGAGAGAAGGCCAAGAAGGAGGGAGTTTCAGAGGCATTTGAGAGAAATCAGCAGGAATACACAACATCTGAAAAAAATACTACAGATAATCTTTTTCCTTTTCGTTCTGCTTTGTCTTTTGACGAGGAACAAGGGTTTTATATTTGATTTTAATACTTTGATATAAGTGGGAAAACATAAGAACTTTATATTCAAAATGTTTTGAGCACTGCCAATTTAGATAAAAGCTTCAATTTTCTGAACCAGTGCTGCAGTGTTGGATCCAGTATGGAATCAAAAATCCTGTGATCCCATTTTGGAGTTATGCTTCCATGGAGGAAATGCCGTGAGAACCCTCATAACTCATGAGAGTCTATTTTTCAGAAACTCGAGCTTGATTCTTGTTTCACTGGTGCAGTTCCATTCCAACTTTATTGTAATTACTCCTCGTTTACACTACTGTCAGAAGAGAATCACAGCCTTCCTGTTGAATTTTTCTGACTCAGGCATAGGTCCTCAGCTTGTGTAAATCATCCTAGGTCTATGGAGTAATGACAGTTTACACCAGCAGAGCATCTGTCCAAGGATGTTTCAGTTTGGGTAAGCATGGGTAAGTTCTGGGTAAGCATTAAGGACTTAATTCACTGATATGCTATGACTACTTTGCATTGACCCACCTATGCAAAGCAATTTTAAATTTAATTTGACTGCTAGCTTAGCCAGTCAGTAAATTCAGAAGTTTTCATTGTTGGACTGGGGGTGGGGTGTGGCGGGGGAAACAAACAGCTAGATTGTTCTCGTGAATGTAGCTTCCAGATTTCTGTATACTTTAATTTTTTCAAACCAAACTCAATTTCTGAACTTATTGAAAAAAGAAAAGGAGTACTTGTGGCACCTTAGAGACTAACCAATTTATTTGAGCATAAGCTTTCATGAGCTACAGCTCACTTCATCAGATGCATGCAGTGGAAAATACAGTGGGAAGATTTTATATACACAAAAAACATGAAACAATGGGTGTTACCATACACACTGTAAGGAGAGTGATCAGGTAAGGTGAGCTATTACCAGCAGGAGAGAAAAAAAAACCCTTTTATAGTGATAATCAAGGTGGGCCACTTCCAGCAGTTGACAAGAACGTCTGAGGAACAGTAGTGGGGGAAATAAACATGGGGAAATAGTTTTACTTTGTGTAATGACACATCCCCTCCCAGTCTTTATTCAAGCATAAGTTAACTGTATCCAGTTTGCAAATTAATTCCAATTCAGCAGTCTCTCATTGGAGTCTGCTTTTGAAGTTTTTTGTTGAAGAATTGCCACTTTTAGGTCTGTAATCAAGTGACCGGAGAGATTGAAGTGTTCTCCAACTGTTTTTTGAATGTTATAATTCTTGACGTCTGATTAGGCCCTATGATGGTGTCCCCTGAAAAGATATGTGGACACAGTTGGCAACGGGCTTTGTTGCAAGGATAGGTTCCTGGGTTAGTGGGTCTGTTGTGTGGTGTGTCGTTGCTGGTGAGTATTTGTTTCAGGTTGGGGGGCTATCTGTAAGCAAGGACTGGCCTGTCTCCCAAGATCTCTGAGAGTGATAGGTTGTAGATCCTTGATGATGCGTTGGAGAGGTTTTAGTTGGGTGCAGGTGATGGCTAGTGGTGTTCTGTTATTTTCTTTTTTGGGCCTGTCATGTAGTAGGTAACTTCTGGGTACTCTTCTGGCTCTGTCAATCTGTTTCTTCACTTCAGCAGGTGGGTACTGTAGTTGTAAGAATGCTTGATAGAGATCGTGTAGGTGTTTGTCTCTGTCTGAGGGGTTGGAGCAAATGCGGTTGTATCGTAGAGCTTGACTGTAGACAATGGATCATGTGGTGTGGTCTGCATGAAAGCTGGAGGCATGTAGGTAAGTATAGCGGTCAGTAGGTTTCCAGTATAGGGTGGTGTTTGTGACCATCGCTTATTAGCACCATAGTGTCCAGGAAGTGGATCTCTTGTGTGGACTGGTCCAGGCTGAGGTTGATGGTGAGATGGAAATTGTTGAAATCATGGTGGAATTCCTCCAGGGCTTCTTTTCCATGGGTCCAGATGGCGAAGAGGTCATCAATGTAGCGGAAGTGGAGTAGGGGCATTAGGGGACGAGAGCTGAGGAAGCGTTGTTCTAAGTCAGCCATAAAAATGTTGGCATACTGTGGGGCCATGCGGGTACCCATAGCAGTGCCGCTAACTTGAAGGTATACATTGTCCCCTGTCAAGGTTCCTTCCCCACTCTGAACTCTAGGGTACAGATGTGGGGACCTGCATGAAAGACCCCTAAGCTTATTCTTACCATCTTAGGTTAAAAACTTCCTCAAGGTACAAACTTTGCCTTGTCCTTGAACCCTATACTACCACCACCAAAGTGTTACACAAAGAACAGGGAAAGAGCCCAGTTGGAAACGTCTTTCCCCCCCAAATTTCCCCAAGCCCTACACCCCCTTTCCTGGGGAAGGCTTGATAAAAATCCTCACCAATTTGCATAGGTGAACACAGACCCAAACCCTTGGATCTTAACAACAATGAAAAAGCAATCAGGTTCTTAAAAGAAGAATTTTAATTAAAGAAAAAGTAAAAGAATCACCTCTGTAAAATCAGGATGGTAAATACCTTACAGGGTAATCAGATTCAAAACATAGAGAATCCCTCTAGGTAAAATCTTAAGTTACAAAAAGACAAAGAAACAGGAATATACATTCCATTCAGCACAACCTATTTTACCAGCCATTTAACAAAAGGAAATCTAACGCATTTCTAGCTAAATTACTTACTAATTTAACAGAAGTTCTGAGGAGCATTCCTGATCTGGTCCCAGCAAAAGCATCACACAGACAGACAGAGCCTTTTTTCCCCCCACACCTCCAGCTCTGAAAGTAATTTGTCTCCTCATTGGTCATTTTGGTCAGGTGCCAATGAGGTTATCCTAGCTTCTTAACCCTTTACAGGTGAAAGGGTTTTGCCTCTGGCCAGGAGGGATTTTATAGTTCTATAGACAGAAAGGTGGTTACCCTTCCATTTATATTTATGACACGCCCCCCCCCCCAATATGAAATAGTTATGGGTGAGGACAAAGTCACAAAGTTCAGCCACCAGGTTTGCTGTGACATTATCGGGGATACTGTTCCTAATGGCTTGTAGTCCATCTTTGAGTGGAATGTTGGTGTAGAGGGCTTCTATATCCATAGTGGCTAGGATGGTGTTTTCAGGAAGATCACTGATGGATTGTAGTTTCCTCAGGAAGTCAGTGGTGTCTTGAAGATAGCTGGGAGTGCTGGTAGCATAGGGCCTGAGGAGGGAGGCTACATAGCCAGACAATCCTGCTGTCAGGGTGCCAATGCCTGAGATGATGGGGCGTCAAGGATTTTCAGGTTTATGGATCTTGGGTAGCAGATAGAATAGCCCTGGTTGGAGTTTTAGGGGTGTGTCTGTGTGGATTTGTTCTTGTGCTTTTTCTTGAGCAGATGGTGTAGTTACTTTTGGTAACCCTCAGTGGGATCAGAGGGTAATGGCTTGTAGAAAGTGGTGTTGGAGAGCTGCCAGCAGCCTCTTGTTCATCCAACCTATTCATGATGACGACAGCACCTCCTTTGTCAGCCTTTTTATTATGATGTCAGAGTTGTTTCTGAGGCTGTGGATGGCATTGTGTTCTGCACAGCTGAGGTTATGGGGCAAGTGATGCTGCTTTTCCATAATTTCAGCCCGTTCACGTTGGTGGAAGCACTCTGTGTAGAAGTCCAGTCTGTTTCAACCTTCAGGAGGAGTCCACCCAGAATCCTTCTTTTTGTAGTGTTGGTAGGAAGGTCTCTGTGGGTTAGTATGTTGTTCAGAGGTGTGTTTGAAATATTCCTTGAGTCAGAGACATCGAAAATAGGATTCTAGGTCACCACAGAACTATATCATGTTCGTGGGGGTGGAGGGGCAGAAGGAGAGGCCCCGAGATAGGACAATTTCTTCTGCTGGGCTAAGAGTATAGCAGGATAGATTAACAATATTGCTGGATTGGTTAAAGGAACCACTGTTGTGGCCCCTTGTGGCATGTAGTAGTCTAGATAGTTTAGTGTCCTTTTTCTTTTGTAAAGAAGCAAAGTGTCTTTTTGAGGATACAGACTAACATGGCTGCTACTCTGAAACCTGAACTTATTGAGGTTCACTCCTGACTGGTTTAGCTCAGATTGTAAAGTCCTCAGAGCAGGGATTTGAAATTTGATTTGCCTATAAATTGCCATATAAGCCTATCATGTCTTAAAGGAATAATAAATAATACTAATAGTTAGGGGCTATTTGGTTTTGCTGTCAATGGAGATTTCAGTGCACCACTGAAACAAAATTATTGTAATATTAAACTTTCCACAACAGAAATTACAGTTCTTGCTTCTATTTTTTTTTAATTTGTCTTGCTTACTGGAATTAGGGAAATATGTGTTATTTATTTCAGTGCAGTTTGAGGAAGAGGCAGCTAAAAGGATCAAGGCTTTTTTATTTGTTTTTGTTTTGTTTTTACAAATAACAGGGCAGATTTTGTTCTCATTTACACCAGTATACATCCAAAATAACTCCACTGAAGTAGATATATTTACAGTGGACAAGATCATCAGCTGGTATAATTCTATAATGAGTTACACCAGCTGAAGGTCTGGTCCACTAAGTATATATTGCTGTAAATGAGAGGGAAAATTGTCTCTGTAGTTTAGATTCTGCTCTCATTTATAGTCCTATAAAACTGGAGTAACACCATTGTCCTAAATGGGTCACTCTACTTTTACATCAGTGCAAATATAAGATGAACCTGAGTCCATGTTTGTATCTGTGTGCACATTCTGTGTGCTTTCTCTGGCAGAATGTTTCCTGTCTCACTGCAAGAGACAAACTATCATGGTTGCAACAATGCAGGGCAGCAGTATTTCCCAAGTCCAGGGAAATTGGGTACTTGAGTTGGAATAACTACCAGTAAAACCTGTCTTAAGCAACCATCAATTAGGTCAAATAAAAACAATTGCTTAGTAGAGGTTTATTGTTAACTGAAGGTTGAACTAAAATTAAGAGGATATATTAAAGTGGTTAAACAGAGTTGGTCCTAAGTGGAGACATCTGAGTAGCTGGAATATGAATCGAATAACACCCACTTTGGATGAAGAGTAGCTGCAGTTTTTAGAAAACAATTTTGTGGGCTTTATAAGGGTACTGCCTTTTCTCAAATTAATTTTAGACTGTTTACATGATAAAATTCACTGCAATGTTTGTGTCGCCTAAGGTAAACCATAAGAACAACCTGATAGGGAACCATCATAACTGTGGACTCATTTAATAGATAATCAGAAGGAAATATGATTTGTTCATTATGTCTTTTCCCATTATAGTGCGTTACATGAAGCAAGGATGATGAAACTTTTTAGTCAATTGACTAAAAAATACATTTTCCACATTTCTGTTTCCTCTTTATAATACAAATTGATGATACATTTCTTGTCCTATTGACATTTATCACACATACACATTTGTATTTAATTTAGACCAAGTCTTCAAGCCCAGTCTCACCCTTGTATTGTGTCTTCCAATATGAAATAGGAAAGCCCAAAATTAGTTTTGGTTAATGAGGAAGACAATTTCCTGCTCAATGTAAATAAATGTAGCATATTGTGTATTTTTGTGCTAGTGAAAACCACATTAAAGAAAATTGGTTGCAGTTATAAATCTGTCTGCTCTCCAAGTCACTGATCACACAAACATTTATCATAACACCCATGTAGCTGCAAATGGTACTTCAAACAACATAGTCTTTAATGTTTATGACAAGGACTAAAACAGAATAAAAAGCCACTAAACACTTATGCCCTAAGTATCTCAGGTTCTTTCATCTTTGAATGTTCTCATTAGAGATAAAGTAAGACCAATTCTGGTTTTGTTTTGTTTTTTAAAAAAGGGAAGTGTAAATAGCAACATAGCTGTATGTCTGTGAAAATGCCCAGAACATTTGAAAGTGCCCAAAGAAAGGTTAAAATGTTCAAGAAAGTCAAAACTGAAGGAGACTATATACATTTTTAAACCCTTAACTGATACCTAATGTACCACATTTATCTAGCAAAATGCATAAGCAGTGCTAACTGAAAGGCTGAATATATTCTGTCTTTCCATTGTTGTTGATGAAACTTTAGTAAAATGAAGCACCGTAATAGGTGCTTTGGAGGAATATAGAGATGGAATAGTTGGAATAGTTATTAATATAATCTAAAAACCCTCTAAAACCAGTAGATCATTGTAGGATTGAAACCCCTCAAAGCTACTACTCTTTCTTATTTTATACTTAGGTTGTTGGGGCTGGTACTGTCGCTGTCGTTTTGTTTTGTACAGTGCCTAGGATAATGAGAACTGGGTCTGGATGGGCAGTATGGTCTAGTAGACAGTGCACTGGGATAGGACTCAGGGACTGGGGCTTTATTCCCATTCCTGCCACTGATACTGCAGGGTTGCTAATGTTCATAATTTAGACTAAGGACTGGACCCAATGACCCAGAAGGTCACTACCAGTCCAGTGTTCTGTGACTAGGGCTATTAAGTGCTACTGTAATACAAACAACAAGAAATATTAATGGACTGTGTATAGTATGTGCTCACTTATGAACTGCCTTGTGGTTATTTATTGTAGTCAGGAGTTAATTCATTTCCACATTGAGCTAGAGGGTTGGTTTGACTGTTCATTGTGCTTCACTAAGTCATTTTCCCCAATATTTCGGGTATGACATATTGACTCTCATGTGTGTGTGTATGTTTTAAGAATCCTTATCAGGAGAATTGATTTCAGAATCCATATAAACATGTTTATTTAAAACAAACAAAAAACAGACTTGCTGATATTCTGCACTTTATATTGATTTGAGTTCACTGCTTGCTTAATACATTAAATGTAAGAAAAGAAAGCAAATTATGCACCATAAATAACTTGTCAAACAATGTACTATAAAGTATCACTCAGCAATCTCAGTGCAAACTGCTGAGTCAGAATTTTCAACGAAAGCCTTGACTATATTTACTTTATAGAAAATAAACTCATGAATAAAACAAGATAAAGGAGCCCAATTCTGAATATTTCCTTCTGTACTAAAAGCAGGCATTTGTTTAGCTTTAATCTTCACAGATACAAAAACTTAAAGCTGTCTTTTAAATCCCTAAAAGACAAATATATATATATATAAAAAGATTCTGCTAGCATTGTTTATACTAATGGGAAGTGGAAAGTATCAAACAGTAGACTTGTTTTATTAAACTGGTTACTTTGTCTAGCATAAATAAATGCATAAATTGTAGTTTGCCTGTATTACCAAATGCCACTAATATGTTGTATACCTTAGGGAACCAAAACAAAGATAAAGTAAAGATGTCATAAAGCTGCTAACTGCTCAGAATCCAACACCACTGGGTTGAGTTCCTGATGGATTTGATGCTAATAGTGGGAGGACATGACCATTATTCACAAGTCAGGATCAAAAGGTTTAGTGGTTCAATTTAGTTTGGAAGAGCACTCTACACATTCCGGGCCTGATTCTCCTCCCACTTTCAATGTTATAAATCAGAATTCATTCCATTAAAGTCAAAAAAGGAGAGAAGAATCAGGTGCCCTCTGTGTTTATCCAAACCTTAATTGAACCTGAGTTACTGAAACTCTTAGGTCTGCCAGAGTGGGCTTGAAAATGGATGAGAACAGACTTTGCCATGGCACTTTTTCTCATCTTAAACAAAAATGGGAACTTCAAATATGAAAGATACTGGAGTGGAGGGGGTCCTCATCCTTAACATCCTCGGTGTCATATGTCATAGCACACAGAAGGTGTCTCTATTCAGGGCAGAGTTCTTGACAGCATTTTTTGATGCTTTCAGGATCAGTGAGCTAGTGTCTGGGTCCATCAGGGATTCTACAGGAAGGGTTTTGGAATTTTGTGACATAAGCTGGTACAAGCATGCAGTGATATGACACTTGCGAAGGTCAAAGACTGATCGAGTTGACCAGGGTGCATTCATTACCCTATGGGAGGGTGGCGAGCCTGGAGTCTGCCCTGTTCGGGAGTTAAGGATCAACATGGCAATATGATGGAAGGCAGAAGGCCCCCTTTCTGTACGTGGAAACGGGAGTCCCCTCATGGCATATCCATTGATTACCATGTTGAGATGGGGGCTAACGAGGTTGAGGCTGTCAGCCCGTGATTTTGCTTCCAACTCATTCAGAATAGGGGCAGCTATGGCAGCAATGCAGATAGTTATGGAAGCGGACGCTATTCAGGTAATCGGGCGCTGGCAGTCTAATGCATACCGAATGTATGTAAGACTGCAGATGGAAAATCAACATTTATCAGTTGTGTTCTCATTCCAGATATGGGACAGCCAGCTATACACACAAGGGTGTGGATCTGTGGGCACAGTATTGTGTTTTGGGTGCATAGGCATGCACCCAGGTTGCCCGAGGGCTCCCAGCTGGGATTTGGTGGTGAAGCATTACTCATTTGACATGCACGGAGAGGCATGTTATGGGATCAACTGATACCGCTGTTGTATGCTGTGCGGGCACCTCAGCGGCCACCGGATATATTGGTGATACACCTGGGAGAAAATGATCTGGTAACACTTAAAGGGGTGGAGTTAATGTTTCGAACTAGGAGGGACCTGAAGCAGATCCTGGCAATTTTTCCGGGAGTTAACATTATCTGGTCAGGTATGCTTCAGCGCAGGTTCTGGCGGGGGAGCCATGAACCCTGCCAGGGTGGACAAAACCAGAAAGTATGTGAACAGGGAAGTGCCCAAATCCTTTTTGCCCTTGGGGGCGGGCAGTAATTTCACATCCTGGCATAGTCTATGGGGCACTAGAGTTATTTTGGGAGGATAGGGTGCACCCATCAGATTCAGGTGCTGCCATATTTTTGGCTGATATAAAAGAGGGCATTGGGACATGTCTGGGAACCCGGCTGGGTGTGTGTTGGAGGCAGCCAAGCTAATGGCTGGGGCCTCCTTGTGTTGGATGTTCAGTGCAGGTATTCCATAAATTAAGGCACAAAAGAATAGATAAATGGCTTGGAAAAGAAATTAAGGAGATATGTTTGGTAATTGAGTGAGCTGGGGGCAGTTGGGGACTCCTCTGATTGGTACAGCAGGGAGCCAACCCCCCATCATTATAGTCCACCTTAACCCCTCCCACGAGGGGGGGTGGTCAATAAGGTCCTGGAAAGGGAATTGCTCGAGGGACCTGGATGAAAAGGGAGGGGGGCTGGTGGAAGCCTCCACCGTACCCCCCCCCCCGGAATTGGCTGGAATTGGAGGTTCCCAGCAGTAGATCTGCTGGAGGGACATGAATGGAAGGGGGGGGGGGGGGGGGGCTGAAAAAAGCATTCACCTCCCCCGTCCCCGGTGAATCGTGGGGGTTGTCACCTGCACTGCACATTTTAACCGCCAGGTTAGTCCTGGAGATCTAATAATAAAGTTGTGGCCTGATTAAACCCATATCTAATGTCTCCTGTCATTCTTTTGGCATAGCCAGACAATAACAGAGTATCACTGCTAAGTACAAGGTGGAACAAATTGCTTAGCACAAGTAGTTAACACATTTCAATGGGCCAGCTCACCTTGCATGGTTCCTTGAAATGTTTGAACTATTTATGCTTAAACAGTCTGTTCCCCGTTGTGTTTAGCACTGACACTTTGAGTTAGTTTCCCAGACCTGAAGAAGAGCTCTGTGTGACTCAAAAACTTGTCTCTGTCACCAACAGAAGTTGCACCAAGAAAAGATATTACCTCACCTACTTTGTCTCTCTGATTACTTCGCCACTCTTCAATACATTCTTGTGCTTGCTTAAAGTTTTTCTGGTTACTAGCCCCTTGGCAACTAGCTTGCAGGCACTGGGCCTTGGTGTAAAGTGTCTGTCATAAATGAGGTGTTATGTGGGTGGCATTTTTAGTTCCAGCCCAGAATAACAGAAGAGTGTATCAGATACCAAACACTAATACACACTGTGAAAGTGAACAATCCCCTCCTTCAGAAATGTATTGAAAAAAAAATATTAGTGATAGCTACCTTCAGCCATCATGAAAGCATGTGTCTTCAGTAATCTCAATTGTGAAAAAAATAAGTTTTCTGAGCTGCAATGCAGGAGGGTAATTAACAGGAGTAACCTTCTCCTAAGGGTGCAGGCAACTATTTGCTTATAAAAGGTCATGAGATGTTTTGATCTCCGATAGGGCGTGGGTTGGTAAACTTCTCTTCAGTAGTTCCCCAATGAGACTCATCTATGGAGTCTTAGCAATCTTCCATGTGCAGAAGCTCATCTTTGATGCATTCTGATATATCTTTTTCAGGCTGGATTAAGCTGTGCTTGTACTTCATCTTCCCATTTTTGCTAATTCTTAAATAAATAGTGCACAATATGTGTTAAATCTTACTTATCTTCTCATGAAAAAAGTCCCATATATGTTAATTTACATTGTATATGAGCAAATAAAAGTTTCAATTTTTTTTGAAGACCCTTGTGTTTAGCATCAGCCAGAATCCAATACTACATATCCAGCTTTCCAACAGATTCTCTTAAAATCTTATTTGCCTGACTGGGCTTCATGTTCTGAATGGCCAAGTGTCGTAGTGGTACAATTGACTCTGGCAGCATGGAATCTGACCCAATGTCACAATCACAAGGAGTATTAAGGTCCTGGCGGTAGTAGCTCTGCCAGCTCTGAGACTCACAGGGAAGACATTAATTCTCATAGGCCATGGCTACACTTACCAGTAGATCGGTACTGCTACAATCGATGCAGCGGTGTCGATTTAGCAGGTCTGGTGAAGAGCACTCTCTGGTCGATTCTAGTACTCCACCTCCCCGAGAAGAGTAAGGGAAGTCAGCAGGAGAGCGTCTCCCATCGACATAGCACAGTGTAGACACCGCAGTAAGTTGATCTAAGCTACATCGACTTTAGTTACGTTATTCGCTTAACTGAAGTAGCGTAACTTGGGTCGACTTGCCATGGTAATGTAGACCAGCCCACAGTGAAAATTACATTTTCTCAGGAGGTGCACTGTAGGCATCTGACCTTAGGTGGATGGTGACCAAGAACGCCATCATTTGGCTGCCCTAATTCCCCCTGCTGCCACTGACCTATCCCTGGCATATTTTCTTAGTGGGGACCATGCAAGAGGATGATATAGGTCTACCTATGTCATTCTATGCTGTGCTTGAAAGGGGGAGAGGGGGGTTTCCAGGAGGCTGTCCTTTCATAGCAGCATAAAAGAAATGAAGCAAATGACAGAATCTGTCCCCTTGAGTTGCCTCCCTCTAAATCAGGGTTTCTCAAACTTTGTTCATAGCTTGTTCAGGGTAAGCCCCTGGCGGGCCATGAGACACTTTGGTTACCTGAGTGTCCACAGGTACAGCCACTCGCAACTCCCAGTGGCTGTGGTTTGATGTTCCTGGCCAATGGGAGCTGCAGGAAGCATTGCGGGCCAGGCCACTGCTTCCCACAGCTCCCATTGGCCGGGAACAGTGAACCGCAGCCACTGGGAGCTGCGAGCTGCCATACATGCAGACGCTCATGTAAGCAAAGCATCTTGTGTGCCACCAGGGGCTTACCCTGAACAAGCCACAAACCAAGTTTGGGAACCCCTGCTCTAAATTGATCAGTTAGGCGTAATTCCACAAAGGCACTCAGACAGATATTGCAATGCTGAGCATTGCAGCACCTAACTTTTAGGCATCTAACCTTTTAGAGGAATCTACAAACTTTTAGGTGCCTAAGTTCTTTATACAAGGCATGGGGAGAGATAGGTGCCTAAGAATGGGATCCACATAAGCAAACATGCTAGTCAGGGAGCTGCCTAAGCTACCTAACAGCACACCAAGGAGGGGAGTGTGTCCTAAGGATCCTTCTCAGGCTGTCTAGCGCTTAGGTCCAGGTCAGTGGGAGGGGCCTATCTTTGATTAGGATCCACAGCTGGGAACCTTCTCCTGGAGTCAGGTGCCTAAGATGCTTCTTGTCAGAGCAGAAGTGGCATACTCCTAATTCCACAGAAAACAGTTGGGGAGAAGGTCGCCTACCTTATAACTTTTAGCCTGGTGTTAGGGAACTCATCTAAGAGGAAACCAGGCAGAAGGGAGAATTAAATTGGGGTCTCCTACCTCCTGGGTGCATTTCTTAACTACTGGGCTAAAGGTTATAAGGAAGACTTCCTCTTCTCCCCCCACACATATCTGTCCTTTTTGGAGTTGTGTACTCTAGAAACAACTACTGGATCAGGCTCTGCAGGTGAGATAGGAAGAAGAATGTCTTTCTTCCCCTGATTTGAGGAACTTGCTGGGATTTATCTGTGAAATTGGCATCCAGGCATCTAGACTGAGGAATTGTGCATGTGCCCAGTGGCAGAAATTTAGGCCCCTGCGGGACTTTTACCACAAAAATGTAGACGTTGAGGGATTTTAGGAGCCTCCCAAGTTAGGCAGTAGCTGAGCAGGGATTTTGAGGATCTCAGCTGCACCTGAAGTTTGGAAATGAACCTTAGATCTTTCAGAATGATAGGGGTATGCAGAAGGAAAGTGTGAAGTGAAAATCTGGCCACTTCACACAGCACTACCAGGGCTTTTCAAGGGAGCCTACCAGAGTGCCAGTTTTAGTGTCCCTTGTGTGCTCAATACTTTATTTTTCTCTTTACTGTAATAAAGTATCGTTAAATAAAGCCCAACATTTACTGATAATTCCCTGGTTTGCAAGTCACCTGGGGCACTTTTTTCATCTAACTAATATAAAGGAGTATTATTAATAATAATTAAAAGGCTGCATGTCTGTCACAGAGGCCATGGAAGTCACAGATTCCGTGAGTTTCCATGACATCCGTGACTTCTGCAGCAGCCATTGCGGCTGGCTCCGGGCCTGCCTGAACAGATCAAGCAGTCCCTGGGCCAGCTGCACTGGCCGCTGCTGGGGCAGTTTGTGTGTGGGAGGGGTCTCAAGGCTGGGGCAAAGGGTTGGGATGTGGGCGGGGCTCCCTGGAAGAGGCTGGCATGTCCCTGAAGCTCCTAGACAGAGGGGCAAGGGGGCTGTGTGTGCTGCACCCTGCCACAGGCACCACCCCCACAGCTCCCATTGGCTGCAGTTCCCGGCCAATGGGAGCCGCAGAACCAGAGCTTGTAGTGGGGGAAGCACAGAGGACCCCCCCAGCCTTCCCTCCTCCTAAGAGCTGCAGGGACCCGCAGAACCAGGTAGGGAGCCTGCCAGCCCTGCAAACCCTCCCACCTACACCCTGCAGCACCAGCAGGGGTCCCAGGCCATGCGCTGCCACCCAGTCCCCCTCCCCGGCACCAGCAGGGGTCCTGCCCTCCCCACCTCCTCCCCATCACCAGCAGGGTCCCGGGTCACCCCTGGGGCGCCCCCAGACTGCAGCCCCAGAGCACCCCCGACCCCCGTCCCAAGCTTTAGTTAGGGGTTTAGTACAAGTCATGGACAGATCACAGGCTGTGAATTTTTGTTTACTGCCTGTTACCTGTCCATGACTTATACTAAAAACACCCATGACTAAAACATAGCCTTAATAATAGTAATACCTAGTTCTTATATAAAACTTTTCATCAGATCTCAAAGTGCTTTACAAACAAGGCAAGAGTGGGAAAACTGAAACACAGAGCAAATAAGTGACTTGCCCAAGGTCACCCAGAAGTGGCAGAATCAGAAATAAAACACAGATCTCTTAAGCCCCATTCCGGTCCTCCATCATATAGGCCACACAAGCAGCACTTTGGCTAAGAATATGTCTACTGTGGGTAGAAGAGGCTGATTATTCCTCATGCACCAAGGAGGTCCCTCCAAGAGATGGATGTACAGTCAGCAGACATACACAGGTGGTAGGCAGGGATTTGATCATTAGAAAGAGTGGTAGCTGGGTTTATGGTGATTGTGAGGACCATGGCATGATTTGCCTGCGGAGTACCAAATGTGTGCACACAGGCTAGAATCAGGACTGGAGCCCACTTGTGCTAAGTACGGTAAACATATACAAAGTCATCAATTAAGGGGAAAGAATCCATACCACATAATTTAGGTGACCAGTCACACTGACCAAAACATGAATTCCAAACATCAAATTCTCTAAAATGTTCTCACAACAAACAATTTTGAAAGGTTGTAGACACAAATAGGTCCATAAATGCTAGATGTTGAATTATTAAGAAAAATGAAAAAAAATTGTAATAAAGTCATGTTATTCTCAAAAAGAAATAGGAAAAAAATCTGACAAATTAATTGCTTGCTATATAGATTTGGATTTAATTTCCAAGTCATTATCTCTGTACGGACAAAATAACAAAAACGAGAATGATAATTAAGCTTGGGACTGAGTGATCCCTTGTGTAAAGCAACTTTCATCACTGGATTTACACCCAGAATTAATCTGGCCCTGTGTTTCCTACACGTACCTACAAATCTAACTAATTAGATAATTACGTGTTTTCAATAAGAAAATATAATTATCTTGCAAGGGGAAAAAAGTGATTCTGTAATGATCATGTATACACTAAATGTCCAGGTGCTCCATCTCAGTTAATGATTTCTCTGTATCACCCTTCCAGCAGCTTTTGTTTCTTTCTCATTTACAGAGCTGTCAGGAGAGTATAGATTAGGTCAGACCTGGCAAAGATGGAAAACAGATCTGCCTGACTGTATAATAACGACTGTGGTGCTCTTTCCTGCTTTATAGTCAGGTTACTTAAAACAACAGCTTGAAGAAGTAGAAAGAGAATGCGATTTTATACTCCCCTAGACACCACTTGAATTTGCATCACAAATTTCAAATATTCTCACTAGCAAACTGATATAATCTTTAGAGTAACCTCTTTCCAGCCTACGATAAAAAATAATTTTAAGAGCTGTTAACCTCTGCATGCTAAGAGGGGGGAATTCTAATGTCTCTTTAACCAGCAGAATTGGTAGCAGACTCGTATTTTAAAAGAACATATTGCTTATGCCAGTGTTTCACATGACTGAGTTAGAAAAAACCAGACTGTGTATTACTACTTTTCCATTTCAAAGCTTAGTTACAAACCGAAGAGTAGTAAACGGTAGATATATATAACATCTCAAGGAAGATACCTTAGGATCATAGACACAATCCCACTAATTTATGTGAGTGTTGACAATATTTCTTTTCATATTCAGCACATTCAGCACACAGATTTGTAAATTTCACTCTAAAAGAGTCTGTTTAATTTCCAAGTCTAGGACTCCAAAAATCTTTTATTAAAGTCATCACATTTTTAAAGGATGCTTAAAAATTAATTCTAAAATCACATATGTGTGCATTTATTGCTTATGAGAAGTATGCGATTGGCAATCATAAAGATCAAAGCCCTCAGTTTATCTACTGAACATGTACAGTTACAGTTCCCCATGCTATCTTAACTTAAGGTCCTGTCAATGAGCAACTCTTTACTGGGCTTCTATCTGTTTATGGACAGGATTAGCTAAAAACATAGTGTCTGTCTAGTGGTCTGGGTCCTGATATATGCAGGTTTCTTAGCATGCTCATGGCACCACCCTTGAGGGTGGGAAAATTCTTTCCTCCACTTCCATCCTGTAATGTGCCTCTTGAGAAATGTGTTCTTTCCAGTCATGGCCTATACTGAACCAATATCAGGGCAATAATTAATAATGTTAAGATTTAAATACATTAATACCACTGTTAAGAGCTGCCTGTAGAAGCTATTTGCAGTGCACAACAACAACAACAGCTGTATTGGTCCTATGAAATTAAGAAACAATGTGCTGTATTCTTGAATGCCATCTTGAGTGCCATATTTACATATACGCTCTTCCAGAGCACTCCAATAACAATCACCACAGCCCTACCCACCAAGGCTTGCTGCAATACAAACCTGAATCGTGAGTGTCTGCATTTCTTCATGCTTGTAATAGCATAAGCAGAATTTGTTAAGCATTACCTGGGAATGGTGGAAGTAAAGCAGTGTGGTCAACTCTCATGATTTTATCATAGATCTCATGATATTTAGTGTTTTTCTTAAAATTCCAGCTATTGGAGTCAGTTGACTACATAAGAATTTCAGCTTTCATTTTTTTAAAAAAAAAGTGTACAGCTCTGATTGTTGCAGAGAAAAATTTAAAAACATGATCTCTGTGAACCCTAAGGGTTCAGAAACCAGAAGGCAAATTAAAAGAACACAAAATGTATTATTAAAACAAACAAATTAACAAAAAACACATGATTTTCAGGGGTCTGACTCGTGATTTTTTGAAGATTTGAGGTAAGCAATAGTGGCTAAGTAACATGTCCTGCAAATCTGCCAGCTCATTGGCCACATTTCCACATAAATGCTACCACAAGTGAACTTTTTAAATGAAAAATCCTCAAAGATTACAGTTCAGCAATCATTAACTTGAGGCATTTATTTAGGTAATTCAGTTTCAATACAATACAATACAATACAATAAATTGTATCCAGTTGCAACCAATTCCTCCTGTACAGTCACTTTTCAGATATTGGGGATCGGTGTTAGCACTGTAGCCATTTATTAGCTAGACAGTCCCTTTTAAGGACATTAGTCATCTAACCAATGTAAGAGATTATCACAATTAAAATTTTCTTTGACTTGTGCCTGAGATAATAGAGAATCTGTGTGAAAAAATACCATTATAGATCATGCATCAGAGTGACAGAAAGTGCACATTTCTCTGCTTATGGTGCATATGATATCAGACCTGTCAAAAAGCAGCAGAGCTGATCAGTCATAACTCTGTATAGCCCACAACCTTCACGTTCAATCCCCCCATAGGCTCCCAAGTGTCTGAAGGAACACTTAGTAATGTGACAGAGGACAGTGGGTAGCCATGGGCACCAGCATTGCTAGCCTATAAAACAAGCAAAGGATTTTTCATCCCTTCTCAATTCTGTGTTACTGAATTTGAAACGATGGATAGCATACAACAGTGGGAAACTATAACTTTCTTTACCAATGTTCTGATATCTGGGTTAAACTAATAGTTTTTGAGTGGCCTGACTCTTTCTAAGCAGGAGAATAAATAGCTTGATAAGGAGACCTTAGAACAGTTTATTTAAAGCTCCCCTCCCACTCTAATTAAAAAACAAACAAAAAAGGAGCAAAAGTTGTGGATTTGGCCAGGGAAAAATGGTCTGGGGGAGATGCCTTTAATATCTTTCTATTGTTGAGATAATTGTCCTTTAGGGTGAAATTCATCCATAGGAGAGGGTCAGCACAAGGTTACACACCACTAAAGTCCCAAATAAGCCTTCAAATTAGAGTTTAAGAAGGAATTAAGCAGAGAATAGGCCCTCTCCTGGACCTCTGCATGGGGTGAATTGCACTTATAGTGATTATTCCCAATATGTATTTGATTCTTCCCTCTAAAGGCATCCTGTGGAGTAGTCTGAGGATTGTGCTATGCCTAGCATATCCCAGGAAGCACCTGCTCCAGCACCTGGTTGCTCACGGAAATGGATTCAGAGGCCATGGCAAAGTTTAGGCTGATATTTAAATAAAAGAAATGAAAATAAGGAGAACATCAATCTTGACTTGTGCAGATGTTGATGGATAGAAAAGATGATCACATGCTGGTGGTTTTTTGGAGCAATAGGACGTCATCAACAAAAGGAGAAAAGCAGAGGAGGAAGATGGAAAGAAAAGCTCAAGAGGGAAGTTCCAGTCAACAGTTTTAGGCATAGACAAATATGGGGTAAATGACGATGGGGACATCAGTTGTCCCAAGACCATAAATGAGAACTCTGATGCACTCCATCTTCCATTATCAGCAAACTATGTATAATAGCAATAGCTGTCATTTCTTTCCTTCCCAAAAAGACGGCTTCTATTCATTCCATATTCACACCCCTTCTTGTTTAGTATTGTGAAGACAGCGACAAAAACCATCACCACATGCAATCTATTATCTGCAACCAAGCAGTATAATTGCAATTTAATGTATCTTTTCTGGACTAATTTACACAGTTTGCACAGTTACAAAAATATTATTCCTTATTACCCTTCTTATAAAAATGCATTTCTATGGTAAAATGTATCTGAATATAAAGCTAGGGAAGAATCAATGCTAAGTAAATACTTCATTTTATTACATATAGCAATGATTGCCTGATATTACATTACTCAGATTAATGAGGCAAATTAAGCAAGGGTACCTAAGCATAGGAACACGGGCAGTTCTCTCCTCTTCTTTCTCCCATTCCCAAGTAATTGTAGGAGTGAAATGTCAATATAGCTCAACCCTTATGCTCGCCTGTGCAACACAACCACCAATAATAGTCACAGGGCTCACACAGGGCTTGTAAGTGATCAATATGCAGCCTCAGCAGCCCATGTAGCATTCTTCCTTCTGTTCGTAGGTGTTGTGGAGCATACATCAAGGATCAATGTCTATTGCAATATACTCAAGTCCATGTAATTTCACTTCAGTGGGCATTTCCATCTTCCTTTCAGTCTCACAAAAGCACAGTCAATTTGCATCTTGGCACAACCGAGGTGGTAGTTAAATTCCCATCTGTTGACATTTTCACAGTCTGGGTATAACTTGTTCAGTGAGAGTAACAAAAGTTAGTCTTGGAACAGAGTTATTGTTGATATCTCTGCTGTGTGGTGGGAATTGCATCCCTGCCAGTTCCTTCTTATACAAACTGGAATTCTTTAACATTTTGGCACCGTGCAACTTGCCAGCCCCAGCCAATGTTTACCTTCAGGAGATGGCCTGTGTGATCCCCGATAACCAACTACACTCTTCTGCTCATGAAGTCTCATAGTTGTAGAACTGTCTGGTTTCAGTGTCCTCCAGTACATCTAATACAGTTACTGGTAACCTTGAATATGTGGGACAGTATCACTTGCTTTATTGGCATGAACGGTTCTCATTGCGGTCTGTCACACTTAAAAAACAAACAAACAAAAACTATGCCACAGTCTGGTGATTGTGGCAGTGTCCAGAGTGTAATGGCAACTCATTTGTCCATAGGGATACAGTTCTCAAATATATGTATTTTTCTCCACAAGGCATGTTCCATCGCTACACATAGAAAGTCAAAGTGGCATCAGTCAACTGCAGGTGCCTTGGTTAGGTTCTCTTGATCCAGGGAGCTTCAATATTGTCCCACCAGTGGGAAGAGCTTGCCTTGGCCTTGATTTTGCTTTCTTCTTGGTTTAATTTGCAATGTAGATGGACACAAACCTGTGCATATGTTTCTGATTCCTTTTCAGACACCATCTCAGAACGCACTTGTTCTGTTACCATTTTGCTTTCTTCTGCCTGCAGGTTGCCAAGCATCAAAATCTATCATTGGAAAGAAGCAGCAACCTGCAGTGATAGGGAGGTTCACAAAATACAAAAAGGTGGGTTTGATTCTTGAGTTGAAACATTGTGGGTGAGAGAGAAATAACGTATGGGAGAACACAGACATGGTGTGAACTTTAATTATTTGTATTTCAAAGGAAAATACATATTAAGTTTCAAAGCAACTCTCTATTTTTCTTCGGAAAGTCACTAAACAGTGACCTTTTACCCAGTTAAGATGCAATGGTTAGTTTCCTAATTCTTATCTTTGAAGCAATACTGAAAGGATATGTGGGTGAGTGGTTGTTTCTGTTTGGCCATTAATTATTTTTATAGACCTCCTGAAGCCTTTTTCCTTATATTGAGGCCATATGTTACCCCATATCTATTTACCCCAGAGAGGAAGGCAGTCGGTACCTACCTCAAATTGGCCTCTTGTTTTTCTATTCTTGATATTTTTAGGGTTTGTTGCAACAGTGCATATTTTAAAGAAACTTCTGGCTTAAGTGGCATTTTCAAAATGATGTTTAGGACAATGCTTTCCTAGCTCAACCTAGTTAAACCACATTGTCTGTACCAGGGTGTACTGCATCCCTATTTTTCCCATAGGAGGTGCTGCAAGATAGAGTTATTCAGAATCATCAGCCATAAAGATGAAAGTAATGGCTTTGCCTTTCAGGTCAGCAAGTCATCTCAGTAAGACTGTTCCGGAAACCATGATTGATCACGACTGGGGAAGGAAGTCACAACATCAGCCACTGGCTACACCAGCCTAGACTAATCTCCTTGTACCCAAGAACACCCCACTGGCATGAACTTCTGTGCTGGTCCTTAATTTCAGCTCCTGCTTCCATTACATAAGAGCCTGAAGAGTTTGACCCCTTTTTATCTTAAGTACCTTATTTTTTTTTTCCTTTTTCTGTGTTTATTAACTGAGAGGCATCCTAGATTTTTTATTATTTTAGGGTGTGAATATGTGTGTATGAGCACCAGTAAAGACCACACTGGGAGACACCAAAGAATAATCCCCAAGTAAACAGCCCTAAACTCTGTCTTCAAATGGTTATCCTGGGCAAGTGTCCAAAAAAAACCCTGAGCTGTCAGCTATATGTATTGTTCAGTGAGAAAGCTGCTAAACTTCCTGGTATCAGAGTGTCTTGTTGACGTTTGTAATCTGTGTTAGAGGGAGGGGAAGGAAATTGACTAACCACCACATAACACTGACATTTAAGGAGAAAATTTCAAATGGCTTTCTAGGCTATGATGGAAACTATCATTTGGTTTCTGTACTAAAATATTCACCTGGCTAAGTGTTGATATCAATGCTGTTTGTTAATTCCTTAATTGGGGTTATAATGAAATGGACACCTACCTGCATTAATTTCCTGGTTTAGGATTTATAAGGATCTGCTCTAGTCATTTGATGAATTGACTAAATTGAATATTTAATTTCAATATTGTTGCTAACTTGTCTATTTGATCTGATTTTGACCAGTTTGGTAATAGTCTTGTGTAATCCTTAGTTGGTTTAATAGGATTTACAGTAGTTTAGTCTTAGTGATATGTTTTCTTGATTTTATTTTTATTTATTAGCTTTACTACCATATATAAAAGGCGTAATGAATCATATTTCTTTCAATAACGTGGGACAGAACCATTGAGGATTTCTGCTGGGTATAAGCTGATCCACCTAAAAGTCTAGTTTGTGCTCTCTAAATGAACACTTTGGTTGTCTCATGGGTTGTGTGTAAAAGTCTCATAATACTGGCCGAAAGTGATAGGTGGTTTCTGAGAAAATACCCATAGTGGTTGATGCAGGCAGGTGCTGCTGAGAAACTGTGGAATGCGCTCAGAATAATTCAATGCAGTCATAAAATCACAGGCAGAGTGCTAGGTGTGAATGCAAAATCACTAATATGGTGCCTGAAAAGCTACTGTGTGGACACAATCCAAACACTCCAAAATTGTAACTAGTGTGTGTGTGTGTGTAATTTTAAGACAAACCATTCACTTCTTTGAAGTCCCTATGGGTTTCTTCTGGAATTTAATGACTTTTTGACAGGAAAGACAACTTGACAGACAATCCAGCAAAGGAGTTACATGATCTTTAGACTAAGTAATATACAGTGCAACCTTGATTAGTTCCATTATCAAACACAGGATCATATATCCCAGTGTCTTATAACATATTGCATAGATTTAATTAAATTGGAAACGCTTCAACAAGAGAGATTGAGAAAGACCTACATCAGAATACCCCATAGTCCAGTCATTAAGACACTTGACTGAAAGGTGGGGAAACTCTGTTCAAATCCTTTCTCCTAATACTGGGTGAGTGCCTGGATAATGACTGGGCTAAAGGTCATAAGGAAGACTTCTTCCTGCACCTTCCTCCCCAGCTCCAGCCATTGTGCATGTACCAAATTGGGCCCAGTGGAGAAGACAGGCAGGGGAATGTCTGTTTTCCTCTAATTTTGAGCTGGGTCTTAGGCATGAGATATGCATCCAGACACCTGTCTGAGGCTACAGTGTGCATGGTCAGAGGCAGAAACTTAGGTGCCCCTGGAACTTTTACAGTGAAAATTGTAGGCACTGAGTGAGTTAATGCACCTGTAGGGTTAGGAGGCAGCCAAGCAGAGGTTTTGTGGATCACAGAGGTGGCAAAAACTGAAATTTAAGCACCTAAATCTGGGGTCCAGGTGCACAAGTCCTTTTGCAGATCTGCCCCTGAGATATTTTTCCAGATTTTATCCTCAACCCATATCCAGCTGCTACTTGTAATCACCCAGATTGAACCAGAAAAAGGATAGTGAGTGTCTTGCATCTTGGAAGTACACTAAATCACCTTTAAACTACCTTTACTATATTCACATTTATTCATCAATACATTTATCTGGCAGATTTTCCAAAACACTCAGCCCTGGTCTACAGTTAAAATGTAGATTGATCTAGCTAAGTCACACTCAGGGATGTACATTCACAATCCCGAGTGCCAGTTAAGCCACACTAACCCCCAGTGTAGATGTGGCTAGGTGGATGGAAGAATTCTTTCATCGACCTAGCTACTGCCTCTCAGGAAAGTGGATTACCTGTACAGACAGGAAAACCCTTTCATCAATGTAGGAAGCCTCTGCACTGGGGTGCTGTGGTTCCTGCAGTGTACACATATCCTCACCATTGGCCTATCTCTGCTCCCATTTAAGTCAGTGGAAGTTTTACCATTCACTGCAATGGGATTAGGGCAACACTGCACATTTGAAAATCTTACCCTTCATGAATTCATTGTTAAATCTTTATTCCAATCTTAATATTGAAATGTAACAAGTCTCAGAATAATGTTAGGGTTCAAAACGCACCACTGGCATACAAAAGAGTAATTTTCTTTTAAAAGCCATCACTTATTTTGTTCTTATAAAGTTAGAGGAAAACTAGCAGTGCTATGTAACTTCATAATGGAAGTGCAGAGCAATGTGACATTACAATGTGGAATATCATAGGCTTTTCATTTCACTGAGAGCCAGTTGTTCAGTTGTTCACTTTCTTCACGTTCACAAGGCAGTAACTGTTATATTCCAAGTGCTTAGGGCACTCGGGAGAATACTCACTGATAGCCTGATATTTACTGAGAATAGCATCATAGTAAATTCTGGCCTGCTTTAGTTAAACATAAACAGAAGGAGTTAATAAGGGATTTTTATATGCTTGCGTATGAGGCAAGAAATGGAAACTGGAAGTAAAGTGAAAGACTAAGCTCATGTACCCAGTTTCTGGGCTGTTCAGTGAAGCTGGTTCATAATTAATTCGTGAGCACTCAATTTTATTCATAGTATTAGATTTTATTGCAGTGGTTGCAGAAAATAAAATGAGAGCTGGTTAAGGTCAAAGCTCTTAATATTATTGTCCTCATCATATTTTCTACATATGTAGTACATTTTATTTGATCTCAGTGTGCTTCACGAGCATTAATTAACTAAGTCACATCACATCCGTGTGAAGTAGGGAAGTTAACCCATGTTACAGATGGATAAACCATATCATAAAATTGTTAATGTCAATGATCGTAAACAGAGCTGTGAGTGTGAAGCACAGATGAAAATCAGGCCACTTTTTTATGGATTTAAAAGTCTGTATTTAGATACCTGTGTTTGAAAAATCTATCTTAAAGAACTTGCCAAATAGCATCGTGTGGGTAAGCAGCGGAACTGAGACTAGATCCCAGGAATCCTGACTTAACCACTTGCTATAACTTCCTATTTTTAGCTTCTGTCATTCTAGTAAGTTCTCTGTTTAATCATCACTTCTTGGACACTTTATATTCATATTTCTTCAAATATATGCTATACATTTGAAATAATTTATATTGTCCACTGAACCTGCTTGCTGAAATCAGACATGCAGTGCATTCAAGGTTTGTTTCATGCATAAGTTTTACAATCACAGAATGGAAACCAAGGCTTTTGAAATGGAACTATGTGATTGAAATGAACAGAATACATGAATGTAAGCTGTTCTGCTGCAACTGCTGGGATGAGTAAAGTGTGGGAATTTGTGCAGCTTCAACTTCCAGCCACTGGATCATGTTATACCTTTCTCTGCTAAATTGAAGAGTCCATTATTAACTATTGTGAAATGGTAACAGTGTGAGCAAATGTCTGCAACCACTGCAATAAAATCTAATACTATGAATAAAATTGAGTGCTCACGAATTAATTATGAACCAGCTTCACTGAACAGCCCAGAAACTGGGTACATGAGCTTAGTCTTTCACTTTACTTCCAGTTTCCATTTCTTGCCTCATACACAAGCATATACAAATCCCTTATTAACTCCTTCTGTTTATGTTTAACTAAAGCAGGCCAGAATTTTCTAATCCATTAATAATTCTAGTGGCTCTTCTCTGAACCCTCTCTGATTTATTAACCTCCTTCTTGAATTGTGAACATCAGAACTGGACACAGTAAAATAACCAGTGTATTCCTATCTGATATTCCCCAGTATGTATAAAATAATCTATTCCATTTTACTTCTCTTTGTACAAACAGGTTCTGTACATCTTAACAAAATGTTTGGGTCAAACATTAATTAAAAAGCTAATCAATTAAAATCAATTAAAAGCTAATGTCTCTCATTGCTTGACTATTCCTCCCAAAATTGATCCCCAAACATTTGGTAGGGACTGCATTCAGGTGGCTGAATTCATTGTTTTATCTTCATTTCACTATTGATATAAAAATTAAATGGGAAAAATAACTATTGTGAAATGGTAACAGTGTGACCAAATGTCTGAGATGTGCAAAAGTTGATTACTGTGATTTTTTTTCAAAAATAACATTCTAAAAATATATGTTTATACTCCAGAATACCAACAGTAAGCATGACTCACAGAAGAGAGGGAAAAAAGTGATGCTGGCATGAGTATTGGCAAGAACTTTCCAACTTATCAAATGTATTGTGCCTAAAATTAAAAACTGAAATAATAACAAATACCTCACCAAAAAACAAATACCCCCCCCCCCCAAAACCCCACAACAACAACAACTGAACAAAGAACAACCAACCAAACAAAAAACATACAGAAAATTATTTTTGGCTTGACATATTGTATGCCGAATCCTGTCCATGACAATGGAATATTACATTTATTTTCTGATCTTCTGGATTTAGATTTTTCACTTCATCACAATTAAATGCAGCCAAAAGCACCATTCCATGAAAATGGTGACGTGCTACTGGCACAATATATGCAGACTGGATGAGTGATTTAACAATGGGCAGGAATCTGCTCCCACAGAAATGAATTGAACTTTTACAATTACCTGTGATGGGATTCAGAATCAGGCCCTAAGAAGCAGCCTGATCCTTCTGTCCTTGCCCAGACAAAAATCTTGAAATAACAGAAAGACAAGCCAAAATGTAGAGGTAGGTGGATAAATTAAATGGAAGGATTACAGTCTCAGTCCCCAAACACATACAACCCATCTCATTAAACAAAAGATAGAGACCACTGACTTCTTAAGTTCATCTCAGAAAATGCATTAAGGGCAAAATATTCTAATTGGTTAGTCTCTAAGGGCCACAAGTACTCCTTTTCTCTTCTCTTATGGACACTGAACATCTATATTACATATTCTACACTTGTGTATGTGGAACATCCATTGATATTCATGTAAGTTCTGGGACCTGCACCATATGCAGCAGACCGTAGAACCTTGATAACAACTGGGAAGAAGTTTGTTGTAAATATAACACCTATATTCCCAATGTAGCACAGTCTTTAACCCAGTTACACAATTCATATGAGTGAAGTTACACAGATAAATAAGTGTTGGAAGGATCAGTGATCTAGATAAATCATTTAATAGACTTACAATGGTTGTCTTCTATTTATTTCTTAGGCATGTGCTTAATGTTAAACAGTAATACCCCCATAGAGTTCAATAGGACAAGACAAGCATAAATTAAAGCATGTGTATTGCATAGTGTTTTTAGGAATGGGGCTTAATAATTCTGACCTCACAAAAATAATTGTTTGTGATCCCAATGTAGGCCTCATTCTACTGTTTAGGCATTGCAATTTGATAAAATTAATGTTATTGGGATGAAATTAATCCATGCAAAAGCAACCAGCACAATCCCTATGCTCCACTGCAGTCCCACTTTTTGAGGGTTTTAAGTGAGATATAAATGATGTATAGGCCTTAGGCTAGCCTTCTCCTTGGGGTTGAATTTCACCACTGGGACATAAGAAAATATGTTTTTGTATAATCCTGTAATACATCTATTGAAGTTATTAAACAAAATAGGCATGAACTCCATTACCTGTCAACATACAGGACAAGAATAATACTTTGGAAAATAAAACAGGACAAAGTATAATTTGTTTACTGGTGAAGTTGCATTTGGCAGTGTATAATAAACAAAAATAAGGATAGTCCTTTATCTACACAGTTTACAGTCCAAAGGCCCAATTTTGCATAGAGATTCATTAGTACATACTATGAGTAAGGATATGATTACATCATGGAAGTCACGGATTCCACGACTTCCAGAGATCTCTGACATTTTCTGCTTCAGCCCCTGGGCCACAGGGCTGGAGCTGTCTGCCAGTAGGGGCCCTCTGTAGCTCCCAGCTGCCAGTCCCAGAGCTCCGAGCCGCGGTAGGGGCTCCTGAAGCTCCCAGCCACCACGAGCAGCAGCAATGGTGGGTGCTGGACCCCCACTCCTGATTTTGTCACAGTTATTTATAGTAAAAGTCATTGACAGGTCACAGGATTCTGTGAATGTTTGTTTATTGCCCATGAACTGTCCGTGACTTTTACTAAAAATAACCATGACAAAATCTTAGCTTTAACCGCAAGCCACAATGGAGTCCCATTAACTTCACTCAGTGAGAAGGATGCAGGGGTACCAATGGACCCCAATGCAGGATCCTAGGATCCAGTCCTTCAAACATTTATTACCAGTGACTTCAATGAAGGAATTCAAAATATGGTGAAAATTCAGTATGTTGTTTCTTCTGAGTCCTCAGTCCGGCAAATACATCCATTCAGGCAGACCTCTGCATCTGTCCAAATGCTGTTGTAGGACTGAGCCTTTACTTATTACCAACTCTCTTCTTGAATGAGTCATGGGAGAAAGAACATATGCAAAAATATTGTATACTTCAGAGCTTATTTTACAAACCAAGGAGACTAGAAAGGAAAACGTGTAACATTATCTTGCATCACTGGAATATGGATGCATAAATGGTGCTCTGAGAGACTTTAATGGAAAGAGCTAATATAAATGGTTGTTTTTATTTCTGACAGGCAAGCAGAGCTGTTAACATACAGCAGATAAAGGATGAAATCCGGAAAAGCTATTTAGGTCTATAAATTGGGATAATTCCCTAAGGCAATTAAATAGTTCTTGGTGGAAAACTAAGTTATATTTTCTTAATCAAGCTTCTCTTTTAGGCAACTATCCTTAAAATGTTAGCAAACCCTCCGAAACCCCAAACCCACCCAACCCTAAACAAACTCACTGTACTTTTAGGCTTTGTGTCTAAAAGTTTAATATATTTTGCTTATTTTAAAAACATGTTTGATTAAGTATAAGGCACCAATCCATCACGTTGTTTAGTGCATTCAAATCTCTATAAATTCAGCACAGGAATGGGAACCAGCAACTCTTGGGTTTTGTTTCTAACTCTGCCACACCATTGCTATGTGACCTCGAGTAGCTCTTGTAGCTTCTCTGTACCCATGGGCGGCTGGTATCATAGTCTGGGGGAGTCTGTGCCTCCCCAAACAGCCAGGTCTGACCCTGCTCACCCCCGGGCTGCCTCCTGCCAGTTTGTCTTTCCCTGTGCCATCACCGTGACCCCAGCTAGGGCTTGGGCTGGGGCCAGTGCTGAGGCCATACTACCTGCCCGACACTCCGGGGTTGGGGGGCTCTGGGGCCACATCGCCCACCCTCCCAGCCCTCTGGGGCTGGGGAGACTGAGGTTGGGTCACCTGCCCACCTGGTGCTCCAGGGCTGGGGAGGCTGTGGCTGCTTGACTTCCCAGCACTATGGAGCTGGGGGCACTAGCCTGGGGCAGGGGCTGGAGGCCATGGTGGGGGGCTCTGGATTTGGGCATGGGGGTGCGGAAGGGGTGAGTCCTCGAGCGAAAGGGGGCAGAGCTAGGGATTAGCCTCCCCCAGGCCGTGGTTCACGCATCAGCCATGTCTGTACCTCAGTTCAGTGGCACTAGTTGCGGATGGGGCTGATGGGAGCAATGCTTTCTTCCCCAATTTTTTGTGCTCGCTCATAGGTCCATAGGTCATGGCACTGTGAAAGGGTCAGGGGAGGCATGGCCTGACAACTTTTAAGCAATGGTCATGTACGAAATCAGTACTGCCACTGCCAGAGTGGGCCAGAGCATTGTTCTGGGTGTGCGGTTGCAATGCCAATGAAATTTGACTCAGCCACCGCTCCTTCAATTCATTTAATTAAAATGGGGAATATAGTACTACCTTGAATGTGTACTGGAGAGTTATTCAATTACAGTTTGTAAAATGATTTGAGGTATTAAAGTTGAAAAATACTATAAAAGTCCCAACCGTCATTATTAATTATTATATATTCATTATAAAGCTGGTACTGCCTAGTGCTGAAGTGGTAACTAAGAGATCCAAGTAAAGCCAAGGGGAGTAGAATGTGCTTAGAACCACTCAGGAACTGTTCAGCACCTTGCAGCACAGGGCATTGAAAAGAACAAACATCGCCGTAGAAATGAGCTTCTAAGTGTGTTACCAGTGGGTTAATATGATAGTCAGATGCTCTTAGGCCTTGTCTACACTACAAAATTAGGTAGAATTTATAGAAGTCAGTTTTGTAGAAAGCGTTTTTATACAGTCGATTGTGTGTCCCCCCACACAAATGCTCTAAGTGCATGTAGTTGGCGGAGTGTGTCCACAGTACCGAGGCAACCGTTGACTTCCATGACGTTGCACTGTGGGTGGCTATCCCACAGTTCCCGCAGTCTCCGCCGCCCATTTGAATCTCGGTAGAAATCCCAGTGCCTGATGGGGCTAAAACATTGTCGTGGGTGGTTCTGGGTACATATCGTCAGCCCCCTACCCCCCCCCACTCCGTGAAAGCAAGGGCAGACAATCATTTTGCGCCTTTTTTCTTGAGTTACCTGTGCAGATGCCATACCACGGCAAGCATGGAGCCCGCTCAGCTAACCGTCACCGTATGTCTCCTGGGTGCTGGCAGACGCGGTACTTCATTGCTACACAGCAGCAGTTTATTGCCTTTTGGCAGCAGAAAGTGCAGTATGACTGGTAGCCATCATTGAGGTAGTTTAGGGTGCCCTTTTAACTGACCTTGATGAGGTCAGGGGCGCTTGGGCAAACATGGGAGTGACTCAGCCAGGTCATTTCCCTTTTAAGTTTCGTCTCATGGTGATTCAGTCCCACTGGCAGTGCACTGTCTTTTAATCTGCAGCCAGCAGACGGCGATGGCCAGCAGTCATACTGCACCATCTTCTGCCAAGCAGCCAGGAGATGACGATGGCTAGCGGTTGAACGGTGGGAAAGGTTCATGACGCTCGCGTCTTCAGGAACTCTGGTCTGTTTAAATGGCTGAAGGAAGGGATTTACTTCCCAGACCAGAAAGTAACTGTTGGGGATGTTGAAATGCTTGCAAAGGAAATAAAGTCACTATCATTTAAAAAACATTAATTGATTATAAAAATAGGGAGTTAACTCACAAGGTAGCCTGGTTTCAGAGTAACAGCCGTGTTAGTCTGTATTCGCAAAAAGAAAAGGAGTACTTGTGACACCTTAGAGACTAACCAATTTATTTGAGCATGAGCTTTCGTGAGCTACAGGTAGCCTGGGTGGGGTGTGGGAGGAGGGGAGGAGGGAAAGAAAAAGACCACTTTAAAACTTGTTGAATGCCAGCCTTCTGTTGCTCGGGCTGTCCACTGGGGTGGAGTGATTGGGTGCCCGGGCATTCTTGGGTGTCTGGGTGAGGAGGCTATGGAACTTGGGGAGGAGGGAGGGCAGTTAAGCAGGGGCTGAAGCAGCAGTCTGTGATCCTGCTGCTGTTCATGAACCTCCACCAGACGCCAGAGCATGTCCGTTTGATCCTGCAGTATCCCCAGCGTTTCCTCATGACTCCTCTGATCTTCCTGCCACCACCTCTCCTCACGTTCATCGGCCACCATCCTGTACTCTGCTATTGTGTCCCTCCACACAGCTCTGTCAGTTCCAGACGACTGCATGAGCTCAGAGAACATTTCATCACACATGCATTTTTTTCGCCGCCTTATCTGAGATAGCCTCTGGGATGAAGGAGGGAGGCTTGAAACATTTGCAGCTGCTGGAGGGGAAAAAAGGGAGTGAAGTATTTAAAAAGATACATTTTTCAGAACAATGGCTATACTCTTTCATGGTGAACAACACTATTCACATTACATAGAACATGTGATTTTGGTACAAGGTCGCATTTTGCATCTTATATTGAGTGCCTGCAGCTTTGGTGTTAGAGATCACACACGCAGGGACAGGCAACAGAATTTGGCTTGCAGGCACCCATGGTAAGCCATAGTCTTTCGGTTTCTGCAACCTTCATAACAGCAGCCCCCTTCTTTCCCACACCAAGCAAAGCCCATTGAGTTGGCCATTTACTGCTGCAGTTTTCCTGTTAACGTGCAGCAGCAGAAACCAAGCTAACCCCCTCCCCACATCCAGTTCTCTGGGATGATCGCTTTTCCCCTCCCGCACTGCCTGGCTGGTATCAGGGAAGATCCCTGCTAGGCAAATGCAAACAGCTCAGCGCCAATGGCCCCCCCTCCCACCACGTGGCTAACTGCGGGAAGGATTTCTTTTCAGCCACAGGCAAACAGCCCAGTAGGAACGGTCACCTCTGAATGTCCCCTTAATCAAATTCCCCTATTTCAACCAGGTTACCATGAACGATATCACTCTCCTGAGGATAACACAGAGAGATAAAGAATGGATGTTGCTTGAATGCCAGCAAACACCAGGACCATATGCTGCCAGGCTTTGTCATGCAATGATACCAGATTACTTGCTACTAGCATGGCGTGGTAAGGTGTCTTACCATGGAGGATAGAATAAGGCTGCTCTCCCCAGAAACCTTCTGCAAAGGCTTTTAGAGTACCTCCAGGAGATCTTCATGGAGATGTGCCTGGAGGATTTCCGCTCCATCCCCAGACACGTTAACAGACTTTTCCAGTAGCAGTACTGGCCATGAATGCAACCCGAGTCCTCAGGGCTACTTAATCATTAAAAAACGCTTGCTTTTATAACATGTATTATATTTAAAAAGGTACACTCACCAGAGGTCCCTTCTCTGGCTTCGTTGGGTTGGGAGAGTATTTCAGTCAGGGTGATAAAAAGATCCTGGCTGTTGGGGAGAATGGTGTGCTGTGTGCTCTCCGCAAGCTTGTCCTCCTCCTCTTATTCTTCCCGATCTGCAAAATCCTCAGCCATGGTGGAGAGTACCCCATCTTCGGAGTCCACGGACAGGGGTGGGGTGGTGGTGGCGGCCCCCCCTAGAATTGCATGCAGCTCAGCGTAGAAGCAGCATGTCTGGTGCTCTGTCCCGGAGCGTCCGTTTGATTCTTTGGTTTTCTGGTACGCTTGTCTGAGCTCCTTAAGTTTCACGAAGCACTGTGTTGCGTCCCTGATGTAGCCTCTGTCCCTCATGGCCTCTGAGATTTTTTGAAATGTTTTGGCATTTTGTCTTTTGGAATGTAGTTCTGATAGCACGGATTCCTCTCCCCATACAGCAATCAGATCCAGTACCTCCCATTCGGTCCATGTTGGGGCTCTTTTTCAATTCTGGGACTGGATGGTCACCTGTGCTGATGAGCTCGCCTGGCCAAATAGGAAATGAGATTCAAAAGTTCCCAGGGCTTTTCCTGTACACGTGGCCAGTACATCCGAGTTCACAGTGCTGTCCAGAGCAGTCACAATGGTGCACTGTGCTTTAGCTCCCGGAGGCCAATACCTTCGAATTGCGTCCACACTAACCCTAATTCAAAACCGCGATGTCGATTTCAGCACAAATCACCTCGTTGGGGAGGAGTACAGAAATTGGTTTTAAGAGTCCTTTATGTCGAAAAAATGACTTTGTTGTGTGGACGGGTGCAGGGTTAATTAGGATTTAACGCTGCTAAATCCAACAAACTCATAGTGTAGACCAGGCCTGAGTTACTGGCCAGGTGGCTTAGGTACTGGACTAGGAATCAGGAGGCCTCTGCTCAGTTCCTGCATCAACCACAGACTTCTTGTGAGAGCACAGACAAGAATGTCAGTAATTATGCATCCGATGAAGTGAGCTGTAGCTCACGAAAGCTTATGCTCAAATAAATTGGTTAGTCTCAAAGGTGCCACAAGTACTCCTTTTCTTTTTGTGATTTACTGGTAACTTTTGAGTGCCCTTATTATACTGTGGCTAGTGTCTCCTGGAGTTTGTTCAGAGAGGTCTGTCCAATTTTCTCTTTTTAATGATAAATGCCTTTTCCTCCAAAATGGGTTGAAAGATTTCATTTTTCCAATGCAAAAAAAAAGTTTTTTTTTTTTAAAAAACAGAAAATTTTAATAGAAAAAAGGAGGATTTTTTTTAACAAAACAATTTCAATTGTTTTGATGTTTGTGTGAAATATACTTTATTTTTAACCTGCTTAAATGCCACATTGTCATCTCCCAACTCACTAATACATAATGGGAAAAAAGTTTGTTTTTTGCCCAAGTAGGGAGATGCACAGTCTGACTTATCTATTGCCAGCTTTGTCATGGCTGACTACTTTGGCTGCAATGCCAATTGTCCATAAAATCGTTCACAGACTCTTCAGTCATGGCCACTTTTCAATGTGAAGCCCTAGGACCATATTCAGATATGCAGATTTAGGAGTGCTATTCACTGTTCATACAGCCATTCTGACATATGCAAAATGGAATTCCATTGTTTGGGCCTGTCCTGCTTTAGGTAATGGCAAGGAAGAACACTCCATTACTATGGCTCCAGGAGGAGATGCTGTGCTGATTAGTGGTGAACCATCACAGCTAGCTAAGTTATGATGCTCTGAAACCTACATTGCTCTGAAAGACTTCTGGACAGTCTTGGTGGAAAATAAACAGGTGATTTAGCACCTGCCACTACAATCATCATCAGCTTCCAGACAGGGCACTAAGTCAAGTACTGGAATTTTAACTTAGCATTAAGCCAGAGTTGCTAGAAATGGGTCCAATGATACTTAATGACTTATTCTATAGATGATAGACTCATAGACTATCAGGGTTGGAAGGGACCTCAGGAGGTCATTTAGTTCAACCCTACCAATCCCCAATTTTTGCCCCAGATCCCTAAATGGCCCCTTCAAGCATTGAACTCGCAACCCTGAGTTTAGCCAGCCAGTGCTGAAACCACTGAGCTATTCCTCCCCCAACAGTAATCTCCATCAGTGATCTCCTTTGTCCTACTCCCTATTTCCTGCCCTTTCACAGGAGCAACCCATTTTCTGGTCGGTCATCAGAGGAACAATAATACACTGGGAAGAGGCAGTGGTGAGGGGAGGTGCCTGCACAGTAGTATTTTTAAATAGGAGGAGACCATGGCAAGAACACAAAAATCACCATACTTGGGAATATTCTCTCTAGTCAAGTACTCTGTCACAGTTATCCAGTAATAGGCCTACTGCAGACAGTGAGTGATTGACTGAGGGCTAATATCACTTCTAAAGTTACATCCTATTTTGTTGATTATGTATTCATTTATTTAAATATCTCTGTTACCTTAGAACCTACAGGACTTATTTGGCACTCTGCCGTGCGAAAGAGAGAGAGAGAGAAATAATCAGTTTGGAGGAGCTAACAATCTAGTGTAATTTGGAATTACACTGTTAATATAGATGTTAAAAAAGAGGGAAAATCATACCTTTTTTCAATGTGTCCCCTTTAAAAAAAATTGACAAAATTTCAGAATTTGAAAAATATCAGCTGCTTCCTATTCTTAATATTCACACTAAAGACTAATGTGTTTTTAATCCTACGAAGCTATTTGCCTCATGACTCTCTTGTGCCAGTCTGTTTAAAACACCTTTCTGTTCATCTCTATTAAACTGATTGCTTTTTAATTTTATTGGCCAACACCTTCTCCTGGCATTCTGGAGCCCGCAGCTGATTTTGTCTATGCCATTTATTATTTTATATGTATTATTTTGAATGCCTCTGTCATACATAATGTACCTTGAGTCATCTTCTCTAGTCCTTGCTTTTTTCAATCTCTGTCTTCACATACGGAAGTATTTCCAGATCTCTAACCACATCTGTTTCCTTCTCTGAAACTTTTCTATTCCTGCTGTTTACTTTAGACCAGTCATTCTGGAAGCAAAACAAAACACCATGTGACTTTGACTAATGTAGCTGAAAACTCAAAATGCAATAAAGAATCAAGAGATCTCTAGAAAAATGCATAGGGTGCAAAAACTAGTCTACAAGGTTGACAAAATATGGCAATTTCAACAAAAATTAATACTACACTTTAGTGGTACATTGGTGCCTCATCTAATGAGGCCATAGAGCAGGGAGGGAGGTAGGAGTATGGAAGCTTCCCAGACATGTCCCTTCGGAACATCAAGGCAGCCCAGAAAAGGAACCCCCTGCATTTTCTTCATAAGCAACTGAATTTGAAGTGAGTGGGGACAGGCAGGGAGTAGGTGAAGCTGTGCCAGCTAGTGAAGGATGGTGCACTCTTTGCAAGGGTATCCCAGAATTTTCTCTGTGTTTCTCCAATTCGGATGGCAAAGACACTAGTTAATGATCCTAGTTAATTGTCTTATTTCTTGTCTGCTTTTTTTTCTTTAAGGTCACATTTTTTCCCAACTAGTGTTCACAACGCTGTGTTCACTTGCCCTCTGTTACAAATTATTATTATTTATTAATTATTTGTATTGAGGTAGTTCCTAAAAGCCCTGACCACAGGGCTAAAAATGTCATCAGGATGTTTAAAACTCTGTTTTTTATTAATACCTGTTTGATTCCAGCACCTAAAACAATGAGGAGAAAGGATGTCTTCAGTTAAGGTGCAGAACAGTTTATGCTACGTTAGTATATAGATATTCAGGCCTGTCAGTAAAGACCTGTACTCGAAGAATTTAGGTGTATTCTTATCACTTGGCTAGTTATAGAAGTATAAAAGAAAGAATCAAAATCACTGTCTGCCGGTGTAAGGGCCTTCTCTTACTGTCACAGTCCGAGGCCCTGTTCTTAGGCTAAGGCCTTTGGCTGAGCAGCAGAGGCAGCCATAAGCTAGGAAGTGACCGGTCACATCCTCACATTCCAACCTAGTCACATTGAAATAAGGTGCTATTGGGCTGTTAGGAATACACTCCTGTCCTGATAGTGCCTATCACCTCCAGAGAAAGGGAAGTGCCTGTAAAATGTAAAAGGAAACTTAGTTTGATAGCATCCTGCCTGGCAGGAGCTCACTTATCAATAGCTGGGATGTGAAATCCTCACTTCTGTATTATTTTGTCATTATAGTTCCCACTTTGCTATTGTTTGTCTGTATAATCTCTGTCTGGTTCTGTGATTGTTCCTGTCTGTTGTATCATTAATTTTGCTGGGTGTAAACTAATTAAGGTGGTGGGATATAATTGGTTACATAATCATGTTACAATATGTTAGGATTGGTTAGTTAAATTTCAGGAAAATGATTGGTTAAGGTATAGCTAAGCAGAACTCAAGTTCTACTATATAGTCTGCTGTCAATCAGGAAGTGAGGGGGTGGGTGTGTGGGTGGGGGAAATGGGAACAGGGAATGGGGGTAAGGAAATTGGAATCATGTTTGGCTAAGGGCAGGAATGGGAACAGGGACACAGGTGTAAGGCTCTGTGGTGTCAGAGCTGGGAAGGGGGACACTAAGGAAGGAAACTGGAATCATGCTTGCTGGAAGTTCACCCCAATAAACATCAAATTGTTTGCACCTTTGGACTTCAGGTATTGTTGCTCTCTGTTCATGCAAGAAGGACCAGGGAAGTAAGTGGGTGAAGGAATAAGCCCCCTAACACTACACATCTCTGAGACTAGTACAAGTTCCCTGTCAAACCAAGTAACTACAAGACTCGACATTCCTAAAACTACTAAGTTTAAAAAAAAAAAAAAACAGAAAAAACCCACCGTGTTTTTGAAGAATAAAAAACCTATGAGGCCCTCATTATCATAAGCAGCCCCACAGTTCCCATGGAAGAAAAAAAAAAAAAAAAAAAAAGCACAGATGCACTTCTTTTTCCTTTCAGCTCACCACTGGCTTTAGCATTCCTTGGTTTTTGAATGCTGTACTTTAAAGACTGAACATGGTTTCTGCAATAGATTTCTTTAAGTTAGTTATGTCATAGATACATTAAATAACAGGTTTCAGAGTAACAGCTGTGTTAGTCTGTAATCGCAAAAAGAAAAGGAGTACTTGTGGCACCTTAGAGACTAACCAATTTATTTGAGCATAAGCTTTCGTGAGCTACAAGTGAGCTGTAGCTCACGAAAGCTTATGTTCAAATAAATTAGTTAGTCTCTAAGGTGCCACATGTACTCCTTTTCTTTTTGCGGATACATTAAATGGTAATTCATGGTCATTACTTCACGTTACATTATTCTGAAAGATAGTTTTTCTCTATTTGTCCAGGAAAAAATAGATTAATGCTATATTTTATATACTTTCTGCTTACACCTACCTTTTTTTAAAAATTCTTTTGTAATTTTTATAATTACAAACCACCCTCCACAAGAAAAAATGGAAATACCAGTAGTTTAGTCACTGTGGGTTCACTCCTGCAAACACTTATGCATGTCTTTACTCCTGTGGGTAATCCCATTTGGATTAAAATTTCTCATGTATTCATTTTTGTAGAATTAGACCCCATACAAAGTTAGCAGAATGACATTCAGGCACGCTGGTGTTATTAAACTTCTATAGTAAATGAGAATTATTCATTTATCTGTGATAGTTGTAGAAATGGTATTAGAAACAATAGTTGGCTTTGTCTGTTAACCATTTAACCAATAACTTTTTATCTACTACAAGAAACAATTTTTTTTTTACAATGGTCCTTTAGAAAACAGAAATAATATGAAAATGAAAAAAGAGCACCCTGCCCAGATAAATGCACAAATATGATTAGCTGGCATTTCAGCAAAGATGAACATTTATTTTCCCTTTCTTTCTTCATTCGAAATTTCCCAAAGTTGTTAATCATGGTCACACGTTTTTCCTATTCATGCTGAGACCACACAGCATGCAATGGACTGGTGTTGTCAGCAGGCAGCAGCATCACATACATTATGATCAGCTCAGACCAGAGGGATCTGACTATATAGAAACCTTGGGCCAAATTCTCAGCTAGTGCAAATGGAGAGTTGAGCCCACTTACTGCATCAGAAAATTTAGCAGAGTCCCAATGTATCTAGTACTCAAAGTTTTGAGTAGTGTTACTTTCTGTCTCATAAGATTTTTAATAAAAATATATAACGTCATATACAAAATTATTTCACGTTTTTAGGCCCTGATCCAGGAGAACGTAAGCACACAGGAGTATAGAATTTAAGTCCAGAAGGGACCATTAGCTCATCTAGCCTGCCTCCTGTATAACACAGGCTGCAGAATTTTACCCAGTCAACCTCTGTTGAGCTCAATAACTTGTATTTGATCAAAGCGTAACTTCCTGAAAGGCATCCAGTCTTGATTTGAAGACATCAAATGATGGAGAATCCATTTTACTCATTAGTAGTTTGTCCTCATTGCTGAACACCATCGGTGTTAAAAAGTTGTGCCTTATTTCTAATGTGAATATCTCTAATTTCAGCTTGTAGCCGTTAGTTCTTGTTATGCCTTTTGTTGCTAGATAAAAGAACCCTTTAGAGGCATGTATTTTCTCCCTATGAAGGTATATATACCCTGTAATCCAGGAACCCCTCAATTTTTTTGGATAAACTAAACAGTTTCAGCTATTTAAATCTCTCACATTTTCCCCAGCCTTTAAATAATTTTTGTGGCTCTTTTCTGTACTCTCTCCAATTTTTCAACATCCTGTTGAAAATTTGGACACCAGAATGAGATACATTATTCCAGTATTGGTCCTCTCAATATTGATACTGTTCACAGAATCAAAAAGCCTCTTAATTATATGTAATGTGAGATAACTTTAAATATTTGAACATTGCCATATACTTTAGTGAGACTTCTAAGATGATTAAAGTTAAACATGTGCTTAAGTGCTTTGCTGAATAGGGATGGACTTACTCATGTGGTCAAAGTCAAGCATCTCTTAAGTGCTCTGCTGAATCCAGATCTTAATGCTGAATCACTAGAATTTCATAACTGATCATAGAATCATAGAACCATAGAATATCAGCATTGGAAGAGACCTCAGGAGGTCATCTAGTCCAACCCCCTGCTCAAAGCAGGACCAACCCCAACTAAATCATCCCAGCCAGGGCTTTGTCAAGCCGGACCTTAAAAACTTCCTAGGATGGAGATTCCACCACCTCCCTAGGTATCTCATTCCAGTGCTTCACTACCCTCCTAGTGAAATAGTTTTTCCTAATATCCAACCTAGACCTCCCCCACTGCAACTTGAGACCACTGCTTCTTGTTCCGTCATCTGTGTAGCGAAGTCGAGACTCACCAGTGCAGTGCATCCTGCTGGTTGTCTCAAGAGTTAGCTCTCCTGGCTAGTGTCTTGCCTACCACTGGCCCCTGTGTCCCTTCCGGACCCCAGTGCCCCTTTCCTCAGGGTTCTTCCCCCAGCAGTACCCCATAATCTGGGTCTCCCCTCCCGGGGAATCCCCAACCCTCTATCCCCACCTTGCCTCAGTGGCTACTGCCAGTCATCATCTAGCCCCTGCTCACTGGGGCAGACTGCAGTCTGTAAACCACTCATCACTGGCAAGGGGGGTTTGGACCTGCTGCCTTTCCCTGCAGCCCAGTACCTCTCTTTAGGCCTTGCACAAGGCCTGCAGCCTGGGGAGTTGCCAGGCTGGAGCTCCGCAGTCACTCTTGCCTTTCCCCAGCACTTCTCTACCTCTGGTACCCTGCTCCCAGGCAGGTAGATCCTTCTCTCTCCAGAGCTAGAGAGAGACTATTCTAGCTCCTGGCCCCCACCCCTCTTATCCGGGCCAGCTGGGCCCTAAAACTGAGCTGGCCACACCTGTGGTCAGCTACTCACTCAGCTGCGTTCACTCCTTTTCCCAGCTGCAGCCCTCTCCAGAGTTGCTTTCAACCCCTGTCCTGCGGGAGCAGGGCAGCTGCCCCACTACAATCTGTCACCACTGAAAACAGCCTAGCTCCATCCTCTTTGGAACCCTGCTTCAGGCAGTTGAAGGCTGCTATCAAATCCCCCCTCACTCTTCTCTTCTGCAGACTAAATAAGCCCAGTTCCCTCAGCCTCTTCTCCCCAGCCCCCTAACCATTTTTGTTGCCCTCCGCTGGACTCTGTCCAATTTGTCCACATCCTTTCTGTAGTGGGGGGCCTAAAACTGGACGCAATACTCCAAATGTGGCCTCACCAGTGCCAAATAGAGGGGAACAATCACTTCCCTTGATCTTCTGGCAATGCTCCTACTAATGTAGCGTAATATGCTATTAGCCTCCTTGGCAACAAGGGCACACTGTTAACTCATATCCAGCTTCTCATCCACTGTAATCCCCAGGTCCTTTTCTGCAGAACTGCCGCTCAGCCAGTCAGTCCCTAGCCTGCAGCAGTGCATGGGATTTTTCCATCCTACGTGCAGCACTCTGCATTTGTCCTTGTTGAACCTCATCAGATTTCTTTTTGCCCAATCCTCCAATTTGTCTAAGTCACTCTGGACCCTATCCCTACGCTCCAACTTATCTACCTCTCCCCCCAGCTTAGTGTCATCTGTGAACTTGCTGAGGGTGCAATCCATCCCATCATCCAGATGTTTAATGAAGATATTGAACAAAACTGGCCCCAGGACCGACTCCTGGGACACTCCGCTTGATACCGGCTGCCAACTAGACATCGAGTCATTGATCACTACCCATTGAACCTGATGATCTAATCAGCTTTCTATCCACCTTACAGTCCTTTCATCCAATCCATACTTTTTTTAATTTATTGTCAAGAATACTGTGGGAGACTGTATCAAAAGCTTTCCTAAAGTCAAGGTATATCATGTCCACCACTTTCCCCATATCCACAGAACCAGTTATCTCATCATAGAAGGGAATCAGGTTTGTCAGGCATGACTTGCCCTTGGTGAATCCATGTTGACTGTTCCTGATCAGCTTTCTCTCCTCCAAGTGCTTCAAAATGGATTCTTTGAGGACCTGTTCCATGATTTTTCCGGGGACTGAGGTGAGGCTGACTGATCTGTAGTTCCCCAGATTCTCCTTCTTCCATTTTTAAAGATGGGCACTATATTTGCCTTTTTCCAATTGTCCGGGACCCCACAAGCGCCATGAGTTTTCAAAGATAATGGCCAATGGCCCTGCAATCACATCAGCCAACTCCCTCAGAACCTTTGGATGCATTAGATCTGGCCCCATGGACTTGCTTACACATCCAGCTTTTCTAAATAGCTTTTTCTAAACTATTGCTGCCTGGATTTTTTTTTTAATTTTATTTTTGAATATAGCAAACAGTTAAAAGAGCCCCTCACTGTAAATGCATATAATGATTGTTGCTGAATTACTGAAAAATATAAATAAGAGTTGGAAAAGACCACTTAGATCAGCTAGACCATCCTTCCTCCAGTACAGGATTGTTCTCAGCCATGTATTTTCGAATGATTTTGCAGTCCAAAAAGTGAAGTGCATGCAAGGATGAGAAACAAATTCAAGGCAAAGCTAAATCCTAAAAGAGTTGCTGAGTTTGGGATGACTGCAAGAAATAGTTGCAACTTGAATCACAATGCTGCTCAAATCATTCATGATAAAAATACAAGAAAATGGTGGCATGAGAGTTAAAGGGCATTCTGAATATGTTGCTCACCAAAATAAAAAGTGACTTAGTACTGCTATCAATAATACATACTGCCTGCATGAGCTTTTAAAATTATTTTTAATTTCTTATATGTTAATTATCTTCTCTTTGTTCCTGTTGGGTATGTGGTCTAGTTTGTTGACGTCAGTTAGGGCTTTCCTTGCCAGCACATGTCAAAATTAAGAGTGCCATGGTGAGGCAGCATGGACCTAGGCCCATAGGTCCCCAGGCAGTGCTCAGACTGTGACCACCCAGCATCTCACTGGAACCAGTGGAAGAGGGGGCCTGTGACATTCTAGTGCATAAAGTTCTGTCAGTCCCCGAAAAGTTCCTGATTGTGGGAGATGTCCAGCCAAACAGATAGGCTGGGATGCAATACTTAAGCCAGAAAGAGGCACAGGAAGTTGTCTTAGCAACTAGATGAATGCCTGGCTGGCTGTTACTTGGTCTTTGTCTAGTTGCCTGACTCCTGCAACTTGCCTGTTCTGGGTTCCTGCCCTCCTTATCTCAGACCCCTATCTGTTCCCGATTCCTGTTTTTCTGCCTTTCTCCAAGTCCCTACTCCTATTCTGACTCTGGCTTTGACCCCTGGTTTGGCACTGTTTCCAGTTCTCATCTTTGGCTTTAGCACCTGACTCTGACCATGGTTCCTAGTGCCTGACTCTAACCATTAGACTAGACTGCCCGTGCCCAATCCCTACATCCAATCTTTATCAAAAACAGAGCAATTAATTGTCCTAATGGACATCCAACATCAATATTACACATCATAGCTTGAATGCAAGAGGCAGGATAAATTGGAATCTAGAGGGATTCAGACTTTTATTATACTTTAGAATAGTGCAGAATACTGTGCCTGGTAGTAAAATGTATTTTGACTGTGAGGATTGCACTAGCATGCACATTTACTTTTTAAAGTGAGTCATTACAATCTTAGCAGAAATCTGCATCTCACATTACTTATAATGAAGTGGACTTTTTATTCTGTTTACAGTTCATGTTTGTGGTACAGTTTATCAGTTTTATTTGTATTAAAATGACAATTGAATCCTGGCTCCATCACATAAAATATAAAGCCGGTGTCTGTTATCACATTAGGATTGTGATGCCAACTCTCAGAACTAGTCCCAGCATATTTACTTGGGACAGAAAGCTAATGAGAGTGACCAAAGGAGATTTAGAGTCGTTTCCGCTGTGCCCTGGATTTTCTCATGGAGGCATCGAGCTCACGTCTTTCACCTGGTGTCTCCATCCAACTTTGCTAATATGGGGGGACATTTCACACATGACATCTCCATTTCCTGCCATGAAATAGGCCCTCAGCAAAGAAAGCTACACACCATCAGTCTCCTGAGAATAAATTAATAAGAAATTAAAGTTGTGAGAAATTAATTGATTTTTTTCTGAAAAGTCCTGAGCAGGTGGGGATCAAAATACTCCACTGTTAACATCTGCTCTTGCTGCACTAACTAGTGATAACCCAAGACTGATTTTGACTCTTCTTCTTCTGGGCAGACGCAGTAGGATCATGATGCCTTCACTGGTTGAACTGCGAGAACAGACATAACAGTTCAAGCAAGAATATAATGACTCCTTAAAATAAAATAACCCCAACTCAGATCCAGAGTTGCCAGTATAATCTGGCTGCGTTGTGCCGCTATAGCAATGCAAAGCAGCTGCAAACTTGGTTTCAGCTAAGCTAAATTTATGGCTGCTATTTGTTGCCCGAGTAGCAAACCAGTGAATCCAGTGATGAAACAAGAAAGGACTAGAGTCTGAATATATGTTATTTTCAGGTTGAACCACAGCATTTGTAGATACTGCAACTGGGCAATGTGAACCCCTGGTATCTGTAATATATCAGAACCTAATATCTTGGGGGGGAAATAGCCTTCTCTCCGAATGAGTAGTGCCATTCATTTCAGAGAGATAAACTTGATAAATGTAACCGTGGTGCATATTAATGCATCTTACTCTGCTAACTAACTATTCTAACTCATGCTGTTCAAGAGTCACCATCACTCTATCATCTCACAGAGCATTTTGCTCTTTATTATCAGTTCTGACTGTGAGCTTTTTGACTGACTTGGAGTGCAATGAGAATTAGGCTCCAAGAGACAGATTTTTAAAGGTATTTAGGTGCCTAAAGATGAAGATAGATGCCTAGTGGGATTTTGAAAAGTACCTAAACAGCTTACACAACTAACTCCCAGAAATCCCACTAGGCGCCTATCTGCATCTTTAGGTGCCTAAATATCTTTGGAAATCCAGCCCAAAGTGTCTCATTATACAATTAGTACATATTAGGGTTGGTTAAAAAATGGGAACATTTTTTCATTAAAATTTCCAGAGCACAATTTGTCTCTTAATTTGTTGAAAAATATCTAAACTTTTTAAGCAGCTCAAGTTTATGTATCTAAATTTATTTGATAGTAGAGGCATACATTTTCCTGTGTAAAAAATACATACTGTACTTGTCATCACAACCTACATTCAGATCATATACATGACTCTGTAGTGTAGGACAACATATTTAATTCTGGGATGGGAAATAAGGTTGCCTTTCCTCCCACATCTCCAACATACATTGTAGTCACACCAGGCCAGATCCAAAGCACACTGAAGTCAATAGAATTTTTTTCCATTGCCTTCAGTTGGCTTTGGTTCAGGGTCAAAAATCCTGAACCAAATGTTCATGGGGTATTCTGAATTGCATTATTTTAATCTATCTGTGCTTGAAGTACAAGGTATGTAATTAAAATTGCAGTCTGATTGTCTTGCTTTAAGTACAGTCTTACTTCCACTTTTCATTGTTTTTGGAACAATTTCCATCAACAATTTGTTAGTATTCACTGGATAATTCATTAAATGAGTATATTTTAGAAACAAGATGTGACTGTTTCCATGAGTCTGTTAAAAAAAATTACCACTGACTTTTTAGGTCACTTTGGGAAGAACTGAATGAGGGAACTATAAAACGGAAAATATTTGGGTTTCTAGAACTAGCTGGAAATGATCCGGTATATATAACCTTTGGGTACATCTGTTATATAAGGCTATCAGTTATAGTGACATCATTTTCACAACTACTGAACTCAGAATTGATATTTCTATTAATAAAATAATTGAAAATGTCATGACCATGTCTCAAAGCCTGGCTAAATTAAGGAATATGCTTCCATTATAGAAGTACCTAAATTAGTTAAAATGGTGTAGCTGAGCTATCAGTATTTTTGTAAGGGAATTTGTATGTTTAGACATAATGCCGCTTTATTTTTCACATCTGAAATAGTTACTTGTGTCTTTAAAATGTCATCAAGGGAGACAAAAGTTTGAGTCTCTTCCCTTTAAATAAAGGGACCTTTACCAAATAATTGATAATTTCACCTGAATCCTTTCCCAAAAAAATAGTCCATCCTCCAAGACATGACAAAATTATTGATTTTCCAGCTACCTCTGAGACTCAGCAGTAAAGAGAAAGGGAGACAGAAGAGGGAAAGGAACATAAGAAAGTGAATGATGGGAGGGGAAAGGATAGAGGACAGAAAATGATAAGGTACTGAGGCCACAAAATGAGAAGAAAAGAAAAAAGAAGCATAAGATTGAAGGAGATTGAGAGAAAGGTGTAAAGAAATGGAAGGGAAAAGCAAGTATAGAGAAACAGCTGTATGGTTAATATGTTTACTTTAAAGTGTACTTATTCATCTTCCTGCTTTTCAGTGTCTTTGAAGGACAAGTGGCTCAAAGATATGATTTACAGAGATTTATTGTGATTAACATTGTATTCATTCTTTAAAAGTAATTAAAACCAGAAGATTAATGAAAGAAAACTTACAAGGGATACACAAACTCCTCACAACAGAATACTTGTCAGAGAAATACACTACCACCAGAGAAGTAAAAGAAAAGAAATATTATATAACTAACTTTAGCTAGGTCCAATATACATAAGTACGAGTTTGGGGCCAATCCTGTAAACCCTTAAGAATACAAATACAGTAACTTTATTTCCTGTGTACGTGTGTTGTTCCATAGAAGTCAATGAGAATGTTTCTATGAGTAAAGTTACACACATGCTTTTGTTTGCAGAACTGGGATCTTTGGATTTTGGCCTACAAAGTGATGCACTGAACAGCAGTCAATTTACCATTCACAGATACCTTAAAATAAGAAAATCTATTCATCATCGACAATAAGTTTTTTGTTGTTTTTTTCATATTAACTCCTTCTTCACTTAAGAGAGCTTCTTACTGGATATGTCTAATTGTGTTATTAGGAACATTTTGATGGGACTGTAACTGGGGAAAAAAAAAGTATTTGTATTTTTTTCTTTAATCTTTGTGTAAATAAAACAACACCATGAAAGCCAAGACAGAAATATTTAGGACACAATGCCAATACTCTTCTCTGATTTGGGGCAGATCTATAAACATCAGAAAAATGAAAATAAATTCTATGCCACCCAGATTCAGAGATTTTTTTTTAAAAAAAATAATATCACAATAATTTTTCTTAAAGGAATCAATGGAGCTCAAATGTTTTAGGTGCTAGTAAACTTACTACCAGCCCTAAGTGCAAATGCCCAAATTCATGCACTTCTTTAAATACAGTTTGGTCCACTTGTACTGATGACAAATTGTTTATTTAGCTATATAGACAAAATCCTACTTTCCAATTTCCAGTAGGTGGTGATGAGTTTTCCCTTTTCATCTTGTGATTAATGAGGAGTTCATCTCTGAGAATCATACTGGAAGTGATTTTTCTGATTTATATATATTATGCTGCTTTCACATATTCAGTGTCAGGAAACTTTCTTATGTTTCAGGGGGTGTCTGCACCAGGCTTTCTTGACTTAAAAAAAATTCCCTCCATTGCTATCACCCATTCAGCTCCACTGGTGGGAGCCCTACTACAGATAAGGCTTCACGTGGACACAGCCTCTATGCCACTATTTGGGCTACTGATGTTCAAAACAGGTCTAGCTGACCCAATGGTTAAAACACAAGTGGCCCCCTGCGTACACCAGTACTAAGGGCAGTGGAATTGCAAGGTGATAATAACAGTGGGATATTTGTCCTAGCATAGACAGGGCAGCTTAGTTCTTGGTGAATAATTTATGCAAATGCTACTTAAACTCAATAAAAAAAGTGACCAGCATTGGCCCTAAAATACCTGATAGAATTTGTCTTTGAGATTAAGATGGAGATGTTCTTTTTCTGCCCCTGTATGATTTGGGAAGTTCATTTTTTCATAACACCTCTGCAACCCCACTGTATTCAACTTATTTGTAGAGTTGGTCAAAAAAGCCAATTGTTTTTTCATGGGAAATGTTGAAAACATGGTCATTTTCAACATTTCTCTTGAATTTTTTTTTCCAGTTTTTTAATGAAAAAACAAAATTGAAAACCAGAACATTTTTGGTTTTGGAAATCCATTTTAGGTAGAATTGTTCTGCTTTTGGTAACAATTAGTTTTTATCCATTTCTACCCAGTCAGTTTAAGAACCACACTTTAAAATGCGGCAAGGAAGTGATGTTCATGCATTACAAGACCTTTTGCAAAGATTAAGTATAGCGTAGTGTAGTAAACAACATGTGCTACTCTTCATGGTAGTGTGCCTTTGTTTTTCCCTTACAGTGAAGTAGATCATCTATAAATGGTCTAAATATACTTGGGGAATCAGGCTCTTGATTGTGCAAATGGCTTGTTTTTGTTTATTTTATAATTTGAATTGTCTCTGCCTGTAGTAGATTGTTTCCGGCTAATTCCATGCAGCTGTTACTAAATTAGAGTCTGCTTTCCAAGCCCACTGTGGGAAAGGAAAACTAGCTCTATTTAACCATTAATCTGACGATGTAATGATCTGAATGAAAAGATGGAAAAAAAAATTGGCAATTCTTAATTATACAGCAGGGAGCCTGTGCCAACCAATCAGGCTGCTGGATGGCTTAAGTTTAGTTACTGACTAAAGTTAAAGACAACGCTTCATCCAGTCACAATTTAACTTATGCATATAAAAATACAGTATACTGCTGTAGACATATTTTTCTTTCACTAGTTGTAATATATAAAAGGTCTACTCTCTAAGGCAATCTGATTTTAGTTACCTAAGGGTAAAATATACCCATGTACACAGAACCCACACAAATCCACATTATTTATTAACTTCAGAGGCCATCTCTTTTGCTGTCTCTCAATAGGAGCAGTAGCGGGGCGGCCACAGCATCACATAGACCTTGGGACCAAATTCCCACAGAGAGGATGTTGAGCAGCAATGGTTGATATTCCAGCTCATAAAAATATGGTTGCAGCCTGACAACCTGACTGCTACCTATGCTAACTATTTCAAGATGTCTACGCAATTCTGGAAAGTTTGAAGAACATGTTTTACTGGCTTGATTGATATTTTTTTTTTTTGGGGGGGGGGGCGAATTTTTAGCAATTTCACTCTGTCTAAAATTTACAAAAATAACTAACTGATTTAGAAGCCTAAATCTCCTTGATAGTCAGTGCAATTTAGGCTCCTAAAGCCCAGATTTTTAAAGGTTATTTAGGTGTTGATCTGCTAAGTATTACAAGGCCTAAGTGATGTAGATGGCTAAAAAGTGACATAGGCACTTAAGTTCTTCTCTTTCCCTTGCCCTCTTGACTCCCTCAGCCCAAAATGCACATGGGGATTGTGCTTGGGTGGGGAAGAAGCAGCAGGGGAGAAGAAAAGGTAATCTTTTCACTCCAGCCCATTGACTGTGCTGCCCTACAATGGAGGTGTAGTATGAACTGTGATTTCCAGATATCGTGGGGCTTGCTGATTGCAGTTTTGAGGAGAAATTTTTACCTCAGGGCAACATTGACAAGGTGCTTGGTGTTTTTTGTTTTGCTCTCTTCACAGTATCCTGGTGGTTGGGTTGTAGGTGAAGACAAAGTAGGGACAGCAATTCAAAAGTTATAATTTTAATAATTAGAGGACATAATTTGTGTCAGCTTCAGTGTGGATGTGGGGCTGGAGGGAGCAAACTTCCAGTGGTAAACATGAGATCCTGTTACCGTGTAGGAAGAAAGGGAGACCTTGAATCTTCACAGCCTGAAGTACCCTCAGCCCCTCGTCACCCACAGAGGGTCAGAGGATTCAGAGGTGGGCTTAGGGATTATGTTTTGAAAGGCCAACCCTTCATATTGGTTATTTGGCATGAGGCCCAAGTAAAAGCCTGGTATTTTTGAGAGGAGGGTTATCATCCCCACATTAAACTTTATGAAGTTGCAACCTGTCACTTTAAAATCTATCTCTGTGTCTGTATTTCATTTTCCAGCATGTCCTGGTTAGTACTAGGGAGTGAAAAGAAAACATGGAAAAATACAGAAAACACATTATTTTGAGGTGTTACCTTGTAATTATTCACAAGTTCAAAACTGTTTCATAAGTAATGGTTTAAGCCCAAAGCTTAATGAATTGTACAGAAACACTCTTTTCCCTTCTGTGTCACTTCTCTCAAATTTTCATACTGGAAAGTTACTTTTTCCTTTCTGAACAGTAGTGGAGAATTTTTTTTTTATTTTATTTTATGTAGACAATGAATTTAACTTTATCCTAGGTTCCATTTGTCTCTCAGATGCATGTTTGCCCAATTCATCTTTGAAGAAAACTTATTGGAAAGATACTTGAATAACTGTAACATCTTGTTCTTTTATGTTCACACAAGTACTCAGCTCTGAGACTGATGGAGATGTCCGAATCTTCATTCTGCACAGATAGTAATGTCAGGGTGATGGGATAATATGCTTTACAGGAATGTGATTGCCAAAGCGTAGTAATGTGTTGCGCGTTAATTGGTCCATGTAGACCCTAATGGTGTGCAGAAAAGGTTACCTAGTGCGCATTAATGTTGTACTGTTACAAATCGCACTATGTTAAAGCACACCAGCAGGGTATATGTGGATCAACTAATGTGCAACATGTTAGTGCTTTTTAAAAATCATACTCCCATAGAACACATCACACCACCTTGTTGGCAAATCCTTAGACTCTCACATGATATTGTAACTGTGGGTAAAGCTCCCTTGTAAGGGAGGAGAGGTTTTTTCTTTGTCTGACAAGTTAATTGCATACATAACAACATTTTAAAGAGTACAAAAAGAAATAATCATGAATGAGATTTTTCTGTGATCTCACTAAATGTATGAACAATCATACCAAAAATGACAAAGAAAAAGTGGGAATGAATGGTTCAAGAAATTCTGTGGGGTACATGGAATACTTCACTGATAAAGTGCTCTTTCAAATTGTAATGATCAGGGTGTGTTACCATGCTACTGCTTGGCTATATGGTGGTATTTGTCCAATTCCCAGTGAATTATTGTTGCATAGAAAACATCACACTAATTGACAACCTCAGGCTCAATTCAATAAAGCCCTTATGCACATGGCTAAAATTAAGCATGCTGAGTACCCAAATTTTAAATACAGAGAACTCAATGAACCAACACCAACTTAATGGTTACATAAAGTCAGGAAATGCTTTTCAGTGAAGGCTAGTCCCATGACAAATTTCTGCATTCATTCCTAACCTGTTTGTTCTTTAGAGCTGTTAAAAAGCAGGCAAGGTGTTCATTTGTTTGTCTGTTTTGGAAAACTGATTTTTGCTGTTGTGTGTTTTTTACTCTCCTCTAACTCAACTTCTAATCAAGGCTAGCAAATAAATTCAATTATGGAGAGCGGGGGGGAGGGGGGGAAGAGTTCTGCTTGGGAAGGTAACATTTCAAATACTGAAAATAGGAGATTATGTATAAAGTGTTATGCAAGTAGCATCCCACTATACATACAAATAGGAATTAAGTATTCATGTATCATGATTTTCTATGATATTAGATATTTATATTGTCATTCATCATGGATGGAAATCATGCCTGCGGAAAGCGCCAGATTGAAGTCTTTTGAGACTGTCCAATTTTCCCTTTAAACTAAATTATAAGTGGGACTATCTGGAGCATAGGCCTTGAGCTGCTCCTTGGTACATGGATGAATTTCCCCCATAAGCAGCGAGTATAAAACTAGAAATGGTGTTTCAAGTAAATTTTGTGCCAGACATTAGCTCTTAAAACAGGTTGTTGTTGAGACAGTGACCCATTATTTGTGTTTTGCTTATTAACATTAAAATTCCATTCCAACAAAATGCCAAGAAGTGTCACATTATTTCACAATAAATCCCTGGCAAATGTGTGTCAGCACTGCTTACTTATCGGCAACATCAAAGAGTTTTCCCACGGGGATGCTTTTCTATTTGGAGTAAAAAGAAGGGCCAAATCCTGAGTTCTTTTTCTAGCTAAACACCCACGGATCTCAGATTTCAGAGTAGCAGCCATGTTAGCCTGGATTTCAGAGTAGCAGGATTTCAGAGTAGCAGCCATGTTAGCCTGTGTCTGCAAAAAGAAAAGGAGGACTTGTGGCACCATAGAGACTAACCAATTTATTTGAGCATAAGCTTTCGTGAGATACAGCTCAATTCATCGGATGCATCTGATGAAGTGAGCTGTAGCTCACGAAAGCTTATGCTCAAATACATTTGTTAGTCTCTAAGGTGTCACAAGTCCTCCTTTTCTTTCCACTGATCTAAGTTACTGTTTGCTGGTGAAAAGACAGAGTAAACACTGAGTAAGGATATCAGGATTTGCTCTCATGAGTCTAAAAAGTGGCTCATCAGCTTGCTGTGGTTTTCAGAAGTCTGGGCGTCCTGCAGTACCATGTACATTTTTTTCAGTGGACTTAGCATACACTGACACTCTGCTGAGGACTATCTTGGAGTATTGGACTTTTCAAAAAAAAAATCCAATATGCTTTTCACTTTATAGAGAGTTATTCTTTAAAATTAAATAAAGTAAAGGCTATGTAGACAGTCTGTTCCAGCTTCCTTAACAATACAAAATAGTACAACCTGTAGAAACCACTGTGCCAACTCATTTTGGCTTCCAGATAGTGATCTAACCAGTGTACTGCTTTATGACCAGTTTGGGTGTCACATCATACTGGCTAAGCAGCATTCAGTCATTTGCCTCAAAGCAAAGTAGGGTTTGCATAATATAAAAGTAAACTATTTTTAAACAAACACACACAAAAGAACTGGTAACCAACCATGAGAAATAGGTGTTTCAGAGATATTTTAGAGTGAATGTGCAATGATCCAGGACTGACACACTTGAAAAATAAAACTAGCATGATTCGACACACAGTCTTATAGTGGTAGGTCATCTTGTTCTAATGTGTAATCACACAGAGACAACAACAGGAAATGATAATTTATTGGGTCACAAATTTTCAGACCTTTATGAGCTCCCACCATCAGCAAAGATGATGTGTCAGAACTATATTTTGCAACTAGCATCTCCTGAAAGCTGTCATGACTCTGCTAATCTCCTAATTTCTATCGCATAGATTTGAAAGTTACTTTTTCGTTAGTGTATGTACTTCAGGTGCTGTGTATTTAATTTTCAGTGGTTTATATGTATTCATTAGACCATTCATAATCTCTAGTAAAATATGCGTAACGAATTACGAATAGATGTGACTATTTAAAGAAGCCATTTATAATCACTTGTACAACTCCTATTATAATGCATAATATGTGTAAGGTCTTTCATATGTTGGAAAAAATAATCATAAAAATCCATAAGATTTTATCTGCATATGGAGTTGTTTATAGTGACTATTTAATAAGCTATTTATAATTAAATGCATGACCCACAGGAAGAGAATGGCTGTAGTCCAATGCTCTAGCAAAATCAAACATTAAAGTCACAATTCTGCTTTATTACCTTCATTGTAACCATCTTCAGTCTGAAAGCCTGCTCCTGTACTAGGATTAGAGTAATGAGGCAACTCATTTAAGTATGACCAAAGATATACAGGCTAAAAATTAGCCAAAGAAAATCTGCCAGTGACAGAATCTCAGGGGAGCCTACTTCAGTCCTCTACCCTCAGAAGACACAGTATTCTGAACTCCCACTGAGACAGAGCTTCATTTGGATTGGACTACTCCAGCATTTTGATCTAAATAACCTGCTCTTGTACTCTGATCCACACATTGAAGTAGACCATTTGGTCAGAAACATTAAAGGCTTATATGAATTGCCCAATCCTGTGTGCTCTGCTCAGCTCTCTCTAAACTGCAGTTCTGTTCACATCTATTTTACCTGTTTTCCAAGGGCAGTGATGGCAGTAGCCTTCTGAATTGATTTCCCTCCCCCCCATCCTGATTTCAGACATATATTAATTCTGGGAAAGAGACAATACACAAATATTGGTAAAATAGATATTGCAAAATACTTTTACAATATTATTTGGAAATAAGCAGACACAGTCTTCAATTGGACCATGACATTTAGACTCAAATAGAGTAACACAAAAACAAAATTCCAAAGTCATCAATTAGTATGTATTTATGGATAAGCTTTTGGGTATTTCTCTTTCCCTTGTTAAATTCCAAGAGGCTGAGTATATTAAAATACATCAGAAAATAGTATTAAAATATCAAGTCTGATTCATGCATGCATTTATCCCAGTGAAAAGTGAGTGCAATATAGGTGAAAAACACTACCACTTAGAATAGTGGAGATTTACGCTTACTTTGCCCTAGTACAAAATAGCCACATAAGGTGCAAGGTAATGCTGAATCAGGCCAGGTTACAGATCTAGCCTTCACGTGTACTTCTACCCCCTTGAACTGTAGCATTACTATGTGTTGTAAGGAAAGGTTACAAGTACAGCTGAAATAAAAAAAATAATATGTAATAATATGACTAAAGATCACATCATAAAGCATACACAGAAGGAAGCTGAATTAAGGTTATGATGGCAACTTCATTTTTGGCATTTTGTAACATTGCAGCCTTAGTAATACTCCCTTTACATACTTTTTTGCATGCAATTTCCTAGGTATTTAGAAAAAGGAAACTGAAATAAAAAATGAATTTCATCATGTGACATCATATTGACACCCACATGGGTCATCCGCAGGGTTGCAAAACCTTTAAATCTACGGCACAGACCTGTGTCACTTGAACTAATGAAGTAAATGAGAGCAGGAGTTTCTTCTCATCCTTTATATGGACCAGCTGTAGAGGTGGATGCGACATACATATTACCAATGAATTTCATGGATATTGACTGGCAGCAGAGGGATGGTAAAACTCGGGAATCTTGGATTCCATTCCCGGCTCTGGAGGAGAGTGTTCTCTTGTGGGCACGGACCCATTTGCTCCAACCCCTCCAACCTGTCTTTGATGGAGTCCTCTAGCATCCCGACCCCAACTCCTTGTCCCACTCCCATTATCCTCATCTAGCCAGTCCCAATTTCCACTTTTCATGCTTCTCATCCCAGTCCCAGACTCTTTGCACAGCCAGTCCCTGCCTCCTTTGCTCCAAGTTATTTGTCCCAATATACGCCTCCCACATAGGCCCTGGATCTTCTTGCCGTGTATTTGAATAATAGGCAACTTCCTCTTCCTGATGCCTGGGCCCAGTAGGTTGTGGGTGAAGAAGAGAAGGATTCCTGCTCTCGATGTAGGTACCTAGACTGATACAGCTCACAGCAGTCCAGAGACGCAATTTCAGGGAAAGTCCTGCTCATCACAGACACAATTTAGCTGTTATTTTTTCTGATGTCTCCACTGAGTATGTGCAAACAGTGATTTTTTTTCAGAGGCTCATAAATAGGCCAAACTTGGGCAGATTGTCATTGGGACGGGAAAAGGCAAATCCCCAACACAAAGTCCACCCCTTGCCAAATTTCAAATGCCTCTTCCTATGCATGGGGGTGCTAGAATGTCTCAAGGAAAAGAATCACATTTTTTAACATGTTCAAAACAATGTCTTTCCCTCTAGACTCATTCTAGAAATCAGCTGAACTATTTTGTCTAAAATTAAAAAAAATAAGAAAGTCAGTCTGTGGTGGACACCCAGCCTTGAAAATCTGAGCCCAAATGGTTTCATTAGGCCAAGTTATAAGCAACCAAAATAGGATCTTATAATGGAAAATGTCAGGCAATCTAATAATAGCGGTGCCATGAGACCCACTTTTAAAATACAGTGAAGGTACTGGTCACAACTATTAAGTTAATGTTGAGGTAATGCCAGGAAAGGAAAAATATGGGGGGAAAAAATCTGTGCATCTTTAAAAAAAAGTGTAAGGAATACATAACAGCTGAATTAAGGAGGTGTAATAGAGCTGGTTGGAAAATACTAGGAAATATCCAAGAATTTTTTTGAAAATTTGCATATTTTTTCACTTAAGTTTTTCTTTGGAAATTTCAGCTGTTTTACTGCTTGAGGTTCCTTCATTTTGCCTTTCTGCCCCCCCCCACCCCCCCCCCCCCGCATCCATGTTTCTTAAAATAACTAGAGATATTTGAATTTTTTTTGTCCAGAAAGTTTTGTTGTTGTTGTAATTGGACCTTCCTTCAAAAAGTCCACAAAAATTTGTTGCCATTGTCAAAAATACCTGGTTCTTTTGCCAAAAAAATGTTTTTTTTTACAATATATATTTTGTAATAGCTGTACAGTTTCATTTGCTAAAAAATGCGTTGTCAATAAAAAATATTTGATACCTGTTTAAGCTTTTCAATATAAGAATTGAAAAAAATCTACAGAAATGTTGAAAAAAAGAAAAATAGGTTAGTTTTGAAACAATAGAAAACTGAACTTTGTAACAAAAATAAATATCGGTTTTCATTTTTTCAGCTAGCTCTAAAAAAAAGTCACTGGTGACATAATCTTGGATAGAGCTGTGTGAGAGAAAAAGGTACAAGGATTTTTGATTTGCTATGTCATTAGGCTGACATACTGCAAATGAAATCCAATGCAGACAAATTGGAAGTGACACACACAGAGCACAGTACCTCAAAATAGGAACAGAATGAAAGGGATTAAGTTGGAGCAGGATGAATATATAACAGACAGCACATGTTTTATTCTCTAACTAACTAGAGGAGAGAAGGAAGCAAGACTGGTGTTCATAAAGCTAACAAAGGGACATTTTAAAAGCAAATAGCACATTAATGATTTGTTAAAATGGATTAGTTCTGACCCTTCTCCCCTTTATTCCTGAACGGAGATTTTCCCATTACACATGTAAATGAGGCACAACCTGACAAAGGTTGTAGAGCCACTCCATGCAGGTATTCCTGACACCACTGTCTGGCATCATAGGGTGGGGAACACCACTGTATTTATGTCATATCAGATTCTCTATTCCCTCCCGCTTCTTGGCCTCTTACTACTTCGCCTACTTATTACTTACATATCAGCTTTCCTGTCCTTCATCTATTGCAAAATATCCTATTAAAGTTCAAGCCTAGCTAGATTTTTTTTTATTCTATCTGAAAAAAGTGCAAGGTATTGTGTAATGTAATACAATCTTACATTTTTTCCCCCTTCAGAGAGCATTTGATGATAGGGTGGGGACCACCAGTGTATTTATGTCATATCAGATTTTTTATCCCCTCCTGCTTCTTGGCCTCTTACTACTTCGCCTTCATTGCCCAACATGCGGTGACACTCAGGGAGACCCTGAGGATCTAGGTTTCATGCTGCATAGGGGATGTACAACCTCCACAAAACTAATACCTTTCTTGTACCACAAGACTGCACTGTTTTTAGTGCCAGTGGGTCCTCCATGGTTGAAGCAGTGAGAGCTAGACTTGCCTTTATGCCCCTAGTCCTGAAAGGTTCTACTTCTGAGCCCTATTCCCAACCTGGCCAGAAATAATTGGGTTCTCCCAAAGAGGTGTGTTTCTATCTGGCTGCAGTGGGCTAACATCCAGGGAGATCCCAAAAGGGCCAAGGAGAAGACATGAGTTGAAGGGAGGTCAGGTCATGTAGTCATTGGTCCATTAAATAGATATGAGTTTGATTTGTTCTTGTATTTTGGCATTACATGACACAATGTAAGTAATTCTATTCTTTGACTAGTTGGATATGTCTCTTTTTATATTATTATGATTCCAATAATGCTCACCTTAAGAGAATAGTCCCACTGATTTCAATAGGAAACTACTCGTATGTGTAAGGTGAGATGAATTTGGGCCAAAATGATGGGAGGTCAAGGAACATTTAGATTGACCCGCCTAACATACTTTTATACTAACATACTCCCCAATAAAGTGGCCAAGCTAAACTTATGCCTATAACACCACTGTGTATAAAACCCTTCTCCCTCTGTGTGTGTGTATGTTAGTGAGAAAAAATTAAGACATTGGTCCTAAATTCTCTTAAAACTGTGTTCTGTATTAGCTTGAATTCACACACACTCCTTTTTGACCCTCATAATAGTAATGTGGCTTAGCAATATCACACATCTCTAACAAAAGCTGTTAGTAAGTTTGAGTTTTAATATACCTTTAGTGATGAATTGAAGGAAACACAAAAGAGAGACTTATCATGAAGAGATGTATCTTGAGGAAAAAGCAAAATATCTCTAGTCGAAATTGCTGTTTTCACTAATACATTTCACTAAAACCACTGTACATATATTACAGCACAACAAATATATGTTCCTCTATCTGGATAAAAGTCACTCCAAGCTGAGGGCTCACATGAGGTCCTTTGCAGCATTTAAATCCCATTTATGCCCTTAACTTCTGGTTTAACTGACCCTAAGGTCCTTGGGAGAATTTCATCTGTTATGTTCTCCAGAGTATTTGCTCACGTATATCCCAGAACTGCCTCCTGATTCTGAAAAAAATTGTACAGAATGTGATTCACTTTCCTGTTCATGGAGCTAATTTTTAATTGGCTCATATTTTTTTTTTCAGTGTATGTGCTCCAAAGTTGTAGAAGTATGCTCCTTTGTAGTTGTCCTTTGACAGTCTGATGAAAATCTTTCAGCAAAATTCTGAAAGCTTTTACCACTCAAAGAAAAACTCACCTTTTCAAAAATTGCTTTGATTTGGCTACTGTATATGCTACATGTCAATTTTCTTTAGTCATTTGCTTTAATGTAGCAGGTTTTTAAATAGCTCAGTTTTTCTCCCATTTTTATTAGTGTATTTAAATTCTAATCTCACATTTAAACTTTCTTCTTTGATGCTGCTGTCTTGTTTGAAAACTGTTCTTCCTTTTCCAGAATACATTAAAATAGCAGATCCATTCTTAGGTGTGTTAACACTTGGAAACTATAAAGAAAAAAATGTAGAAATGTTGTCATTGACAAACTAGATTTAGAATCATAGAATCATAGAAAATCAGGGTTGGAAGGGACCTCAGGAGGTCAACTAGTCCAACCCCCTGCTCAAAGAAGGACCAATCCCCAATTAAATCATCCCAGCCAGGGCTTTGTCAAGCCTGACCTTAAAAATATCTAAGGAAGGAGATTCCACCACCTCCCTAGGTAATGCATACCCATGTTTCACCACCCTCCTAGTGAAAAAGTTTTTCCTAATATCCAACCTAAACCTCCCCCACTGCAACTTGAGACCATTACTCCTTGTTCTGTCATCAGCTACCACTGAGAACAGTCTAGAGCCATCCTCTTTGGAACCCCCTTTCAGGTAGTTGAAATTAGCTATCAAATCCCCCCTCATTCTTCTCTTCCGCAGACTAAATAATCCCAGTTCCCTCAGCCTCTCCTCATAAATCATCTGCTCAAGCCCCCTAATCATTTTTGTTGCCCTCCGCTGTACTCTTTCCAATTTTTCCACATCCTTCTTGTAGTGTGGGGCCCAAAACTGGACACAGTACTCTGGATGAGGCCTCACCAATGTCGAATAGAGGGGAACAATCACGTCCCTCGATCTGCTGGCAATGCCCCTACATATACCTCCCAAAATGCCATTGGCCTTCTTGGCAACAAGGGTACACTGTTGACTCATATCCAGCTTCTCGTCCACTATAACCCCTAGGTCTTTTTCTGCAGAACTGCTGCTGAGCCATTCGGTCCCTTGTCTGTAGCGGTGCATGGGATTCTTCCATCCTTTTAAGTGCAGGACTCTGCACTTGTCCTTGTTGAACCTCATCAGATTTCTTTTGGCCCAATCCTCTAATTTGTCTAGGGCCCTCTGTATCCTATCTCTATCCTCCAGCGTATCTACCTCTCCTCCCAGTTTAGTGTCATCTGCAAACTTGCTGAGGGTGCAATCCACACCTTCCTGCAGATCATTTATGAAGATATTGAACAACACCGGCCCGAGGACCGACCCTTGGGGCACTCCACTTGACACCGGCTGCCAACTAGACATGGAGCCATTGATCACTACCTGTTGAGCCCGACAATCTAGCCAACATTCTATCCACCTTATAGTCCATTCATCCAGCCCATACTTCTTTAACTTGCTGACAAGAATACTGTGGGAGACCGTGTCAAAAGCTTTGCTAAAGTCAAGGAACAATATGTCCACTGCTTTCCCCTCATCCACAGAGCCAGTTATCTCGTCATAGAAGGCAATTAGATTAGTCAGGCATGACTTGCCCTTGGTGAATCTATGCTGACTGTTCCTGATCACTTTCCTCTACTCTAAGTGCTTCAGAATTGATTCCTTGAGGACCCGCTCCATGATTTTTCTGGGGACTGAGGTGAGGCTGACTGGCCTGTAGTTCCCAGGATCCTCCTTCTTCCCTTTTTTAAAGATGGGCACTACATTAGCCTTTTTCCAATCGTCTGGGACTTCCCCGGATCGCCATGAGTTTTTAAAGATAATGACCAATGGCTCTGCAATCACATCCGCCAAATCCTTTAGCACTCTCGGATGCAGTGCATCCAGCCCTGTGGACTTGTGCTCGTCCAGCTTTTCTAAATAGTCCTGAAACACTTCTTTCTCCACAGACGGCTGGTCACCTCCTCCCAATGCTGTGCTTCCCAGTGCAGTAGTCTGGGAGCTGACCTTGTTCGTGAAGACAGAGGCAAAAAAAGCATTAGTACATTAGCTTTTTCCACATCCTCTGTCACTAGGTTGCCTCCCTCATTCAGTAAGGGGCCCACACTTTCCTTGATGAAGAGAGGGAAGAGCATCTTTGCAAGCAGGCTGGCTAACCTAGTGAGCAGGGCTTTAAACTAGGTTCACTGGGGGAAGGAGACCAGAGCCCTGAGGTAAGTGGGCAAGCAGGATACTGGGAGGAAGCACAGGCAGGAACATCTGTGAGGGGAGGACTCCTACCTCATACTGAGAATGAGGGGTGATCAGCAGGTTATCTCAAGTGCCTATATACAAATGCACAAAACCTTGGAAACAAGAAGGGAGAACTGGAGGTCCTGGTGAAGGCAAGGAATTATGACGTGATTGGAGTAACAGAGACTTGGTGGGATAACTCACATGACTGGAGTACTGTCATGGATGGGTATAAAACTGTCCAGGAAGGACAGAGAGGCCAGAAAAGGTGGGGGAGTAGCACTGTATGTAAGGGGGCAGTATGACTGCTCAGAGCTCCGGTATGAAACTGCAGAAAAACCTGAGTGTCTCTGGATTAAGTTTAGAAGTGTGAGCAACAAGAGTGATGTAGTGGTGGGAGTCTGCTATAGACCACCGGACCAGGGGGATGAGGTGGATGAGGCTTTCTTTCGGCAAATCGCAGAAGCTACTAGATCACACGCGCTGGTTCTCATGGGCGACTTCAATCACCCTGATATCTGCTGGGAGAGCACTACAGCGGTGCACAGACAATCCAGGAAGTTTCTGGAAAATGTAGGGGACAATTTCTGGTGCAAGTGCTGGAGGAGCCAACTAGGGGGAGAGCTTTTCTTGACCTGCTGCTCACAAACCGGGAAGAATTAGTAGGGGAAGCAAAAGTGGATGGGAATCTGGGAGGCAGTGACCATGAGTTGGTCGAGTTTAGGATCCTGACACAGGGAAGAAAGATAAGCAGCAGAATACGGACCCTGGACTTCAGGAAAGCAGACTTCGACTCCCTCAGGGAACTGATGGGTAGGATCCCCTGGGGGAATAACATGAGTGGGAAAGGAGTCCAGGAGAGCTGGCTGTATTTCAAAGAATCCCTATGGAGGTTACAGGGACAAACCATCCCGATGTGTCGAAAGAATAGTAAATATGGCAAGCGACCAGCTTGGCTTAACAGTGAAATCCTTGAGGATCTTAAACATAAAAAAGAAGCTTACAAGATGTGGAAGATTGGACAAATGACAAGGGAAGAGTATAAAAATGTTTCTCGGGCATGTAGGAATGAAATCAGGAGGGCCAAATCACACCTGGAGCTACAGCTAGCAAGAGATGTTAAGAGTAACAAAAAGGGTTTCTTTAGGTATGTTGGCAACAAGAAGAAAGCCAAGGAAAGTGTGGGCCCCTTACTGAATGAGGGAGGCAACCTAGTGACAGAGGATGTGGAAAAAGCTAATTTACTAATGCTTTTTTTGCCTCTGTCTCACGAACAAGGTCAGCGCCCAGACTGCTGCGCTGGGCAACACAGCATGGGGAGTAGGTGCCCAGCCCTCTGTGGAGAAAGAAGTGGTTCGGGACTATTTAGAAAAGCTGGATGTGCACAAGTCCATGGGGCCGGATGTGTTGCATCCGAGAGTGCTAAAGGAGTTGGCGGCTGTGATTGCAGAGCCATTGTCCATTATCTTTGAAAACTCATGGTGATCGGGGGAAGTCCCGGACGACTGGAAAAAGGCTAATGTAGTGCCAATCTTTAAAAAAGGGAAGAAGGAGGATCCTGGGAACTACAGGCCAGTCAGCCTCACTTCAGTCCCTGGAAAAATCATGGAGCAGGTCCTCAAAGAATCAATCCTGAAGCACTTGCATGAGAGGAAAGTGATCAGGAACAGCCAGCATGGATTCACCAAGGGAAGGTCATGCCTGACTAATCTAATCGCCTTTTATGATGAGATTACTGGTTCTGTGGATGAAGGGAAAGCAGTGGATGTATTGTTTCTTGACTTTAGCAAAGCTTTTGACACGGTCTCCCACAGTATTCTTGTCAGCCAGTTAAAGAAGTATGGGCTGGATGAATGCACTACAAGGTGGGTAGAAAGCTGGCTAGATTGTCGGGCTCAACGGGTAGTGATCAATGGCTCCATATCTAGTTGGCAGCCGGTATCAAGTGGAGTACCCCAGGGGTCGGTCCTGGGGCCAGTTTTGTTCAATATCTTCATAAATGATCTGGAGGATGGTGTGGATTGCACTCTCAGCAAATTTGCGGATGATACTAAACTGGGAGGAGTGGTAGATACGCTGGAGGGGAGGGATAGGATACAGAAGGACCTAGACAAATTGGAGGATTGGGCCAAAAGAAATCTGATGAGGTTCAATAAGGATAAGTGCAGGGTGCTGCACTTAGGACGGAAGAACCCAATGCACAGCTACAGACTAGGGACCGAATGGCTAGGCAGCAGTTCTGTGGAAAAGGACCTAGGGGTGACAGTGGACGAGAAGCTGGATATGAGTCAGCAGTGTGCCCTTGTTGCCAAGAAGGCCAATGGCATTTTGGGATGTATAAGTAGGGGCATAGCGAGCAGATCGAGGGACGTGATCGTTCCCCTCTATTCGACATTGGTGAGGCCTCATCCAGAGTACTGTGTCCAGTTTTGGGCCCCACACTACAAGAAGGATGTTGAAAAAATGGAGAGAGTCCAGCAAAGGGCAACAAAAATGATTAGGGGACTGGAACACATGACTTATGAGGAGAGGCTGAGGGAACTGAGATTGTTTAGTCTGTGGAAGAGAAGAATGAGGGGGGATTTGATAGCTAATTTCAACTACCTGAGAGGTGTTTCCAAAGAGGATGGTTCTAGACTATTCTCAGTAGTGGAAGATGACAGAACAAGGAGTAATGGTCTCAAATTGCAGTGGGGGAGGTTTAGGTTGGATATTAGGAAAAAGTTTTTCACTGGGAGGGTGGTGAAACACAGGAATGCATTACCTACGGAGGTGGTGGAATCTCCTTCCTTAGAAGTTTTTAAAGTCAGGCTTGACAAAGCCCTGGCTGGGATGATTTAATTGGGGGTTGGTCCTGCTTTGAGCAGGGGGTTGGACTAGATGACCTCCTGAGGTCCCTTCCAACCCTAATATTCTATGATTCTATGACTTTCTTCTTGTTGCTAACATACCTGAAGAAACCCTTCTTGTTACTCTTAACATCTCTTGCTAGCTGCAACTCCAGGTGTGATTTGGCCTTCCTGATTTCACTCCTGCATCCCCGAGCAATATTTTTATACTCTTCCCTGGTCATTTGTCCAATTTTCCACTTCTTGTAAGCTTCTTATTTGTGTTTAAGATCAGCAAGGATTTCACTGTTAAGCCAAGCTGGTCGTCTGCCATATTTACTATTCTTTCTACACATCGGGATGGTTTGTCCCTGTAACCTCAATAAGGATTTCTACTAAGTGCCTTGAACTCAGCTTAACTGTCAATGTAATTCAGTTTCTTTTTCAAGCTTATCTAGAAACTCTTGCCATAAGGTTTGATTTTGTCAGCAGATACACAGAAAAGGATAAATTCCCAAGCTGCTCGAGAGTTCATTTACTGTTTATTTTAAACACTTTGGATGGCAGCCTCTCAGAAGTGATGTGTGACCTTCATACAGTGTTGCTATTCTTACTAGAGTTGTTTTAATTGCAGAGATGAACTTTAACTTCTAAAGAGTCTTAATCCACTTGTTTGATGCATACGTCATTAGCTTTCTTGTCCTTTATCTATTACAAAATATCCTATTCAAGTTCAAAGCTAGCTAGATGGGTTTTTTTTTTAAATTTTATCTGAAAAAAGTGCAAGGTAATGTGTAATGTAATGCAGCCTTACATTTTTTCCCTTAAGAAAGGATTTGATGATATTGTTATGATGTACTCAGGGCCTCTCTTAGTCACATATAAATGGAGAGTTTAAAAATCAACACAGATTTCTTCATAAAAGGAAAGGTCACTCTTCTAATGTCTTTCACTGTGGTGCACTGAGACAAATATCATAAGATCCAATCATAGAATCATAGAATCATAGAATATCAGGGTTGGAAGGGACCTCAGGAGGTCATCTAGTCCAACCCCCTGCTCAAAGCAGGACCAATCCCCAACTAAATCATCCCAGCCAGGGCTATGTCAAGCCTGACCTTAAAAATATCTAAAGAAGGAGATTCCACCACCTCCCTAGGTAACGCATTCCAGTGTTTCACCACCCTCCTAGTGAAAAGGTTTTTCCTAATATCCAACCTAAACCTCCCCCCCGCAACTTGAGACCGTTACTTCTTGTTCTGTCATCAGCTACCACTGAGAACAGTCTAGATCGACAAGGCTTTGCCTCTTTTTTGTGTTCTTATATATTTAAAAAAACACTCCTTGGCTAACATAAATAACATCTGTCAATAAACAGAATGCAAGAGCAAGAACATGTTTCTAGAGTATTTGTCACTTTGGACTCTATGTCTACTCAGTCAGTAAGCATAATCAATGTCTGCACAAGATGCTTAATCATCAACAGTGTGAACTTTCTACTTGAATTGATTAGTTTAAGACTAAAATCAAAGGAGCTAAACACTAAAGACTCCCATTGATTTTAACAGGCTATGAGTATAACTGCATGATCACATATTTGCAACCCTTGTCCATACCTTCCCCTGTTCTCAACCAATTGTTACTATAGCTCACTTCTTTGTCTGTATTTTAGATTGTAATCTCTTTGGAGTAGATACCCTGTTTTTAATTTGTATGTATAATAGAACTCATTTGCATGCACTTGGGGAACATCTACACTGCAATAAAAGCCCTGTGGCACAACCATGGCTGGCCTGGGTCAGCTGACTCCAGCTCACTGGGTTTGGACTGCAGGACTAAAAGTTGTGATGTAGACATTCAAGATCTGGCCAGAGCCCAGGTACTGAAATCCCACAAGGCGGGTAAGTCTCAGAGTCCGGGCTCCAGCTTGAGCAGGAGCATCTCCACTGCTGTTTTTAGCCTCACAGACTGAGTCCAATGAGCCCGGGTCAATTGATTGGAGCTCTGAGACTTGGTGTCATGGATTTTTTATTGCTGTGTAGAGGTATTCTTAAGGTCTGATTCAAAACCTATTAAGCCAAAGGGAATGCTTCCATTGGCCTCATTGAGCTTTGGATTAGGCTGTCAATGAATACATAGAAAATAAATCAAACAACAGTCCACCAAAAGCTCTTTTTGCTATATAATCTTGAAGACAGAGAAGGGATACTCAGTTTGTCACATAAAGAATCGTTACTGGTATTCTGACAAGATACTATATGTTATGAACTTTAATTATGTATTTTGATTATTTGTTTTTATTATCCTGTACATACTAGTGCTATAACAAAAGCTGAAGCTAAAAGGCTTGAATGTTTGATTGAAAGCATATAATAGAGACTATAGATGTTTAAAAATACTGTCTTTGTTTGCTCATTTATAAAAATTTCTGATGCAAGCTCTAGCTGAAAAGCATGGTCTGATCCCATTCATTAGTATAAGAAAGTTATATTATCATCACTCAAATCAGGATGTCCCTGCTAATATACTCACATTGGTTGTGCAGTGAACATTCTTTCAACATAGCAAATAACGTTGAATCACTAACAGCGTTATTCCAATAGGTCTCCCTCAACTCTTGGGGATCATAGTAATATGTTACACATGGCCAGAAATATTAACATTTAGATGAAACTTGGGTGAAATAATGTCATTGTCTATATGTCTCCTTAAAGTTTGTGGTAAACTATCTATAAACTGCTTAATGGATAATTACCTTATTTTAATCCATGTAGTTAATTACTGGTGATGTTTAGGAAACAGGATTTACTTCAAAAGCCTGTTGTTCAACCAAGGACTCTGCACTGCCCAGGAACTGTCTGAAGGACTCTTGGGACCTGATCCTTTCATCTCAAATCTGCTTATGTTTAATCAGGGGAGCATGAGTTGCAAGACTGAGGTCTCCAATTTCATTTGGATCACCCTGGTATCATCAATTTTATGGACTAATTTATGGATTATGAATTTATGGATTAATTCTAAGAACTCTTTGCAACTCCAAAGCTCACCATCTCTGTTATGAAACTGATCTCAGAACCGTTCTCATGTCTGTATGTATACTGATCTTTTAACCAATACTCTCTCTCTTTTCTTTATAAATAAATGTTAGTTTAGTTAATAAGAATTGGCTGTAAGTGTGTATTCGGTTGGATCTGAAGTATTCATTAACCTAGGAGGTAATGTGTCCAATCCTTTGGGATTGGTAGAAGTTTTCTTACGATGAACAAGATTTTCAGTAATCTCCTTCATATTTGATTTGACTGTCTGGGAGAAAGCCCAAGGCTGGGTTGCTTTAAAGCAACTGTGTTTTGGCTTCTATGTAACCAGTACGGTATTATAGAAGCTGTTTTGTTGCTGGCTCAATGAATTTTAGTATTAAGATAACCACCATTAGTTTTGAGGGATTATCTGCCCCATTCTGTGCAGTTTGCCCTTATTGAACATCCTCAACGTGACCCTTGGGACCCTAGTCACAGTTACACACAGGAATCATCATATTTGACCTTTTACATGAGTAAACTGAGAAGAGACTTGGAGCTAACCTTTCGGGATTTTGCTGAATACATCTCTTGAATTCCATTTCTACCTATGGATTGGGAATTAGTTTGTAAGTGATTTTTTTGTTTGTTTATTTTGTTTTTAAGCCTTTTTGTTTTTAATCCAGTCTTGTTTTCTAGAACAATTTTTTTTTAATTAGTGTTTGCAGAATATTTGATTTTGTGCAAAGATTCCCTCTTGAATCCCATTGTTCTCAGCATTCAGAGTCATTTCTGAATGCTACAGTAGTATTGTCTTCCCTGGAAGAGTGTAAATCTTGATGACAAAATTTTAAAAATTGGCTATAGCTCTCACTGCTTAGTATTAGGCTTGAAATGCTTTAAACATTCATTATCTTTTTAGCTCATAGCACATTTAACTCGGCCTGACTATGGGCCTTTTGCATTTTACATCACTTTCCTCTCCATGTGAATCAAACAAGAATCAAATGTGAAAGGCAATCTGGTTGAAACAGTGGACATCTGAGATAAATCTGACATAAACAGAATACTATGAAACAAAATTCTCAGAAAAGGACATTTGGGTGCCAACTTTAAAACATATGCACTTTAGCAGAAGTTAGTCAGCTTGAAAAGCAAATGCTCTCAAAGACATGATGCCAGCTCAGATGTGAGTTCAAAGCCCAACAAGGGGATGAGCTTTGACCCTACAAAGGATATATGGACTGTGTCCTAGGGCACCTGCTTACAACGGGTTTATGTTACCTAGCCATTTCTTCACCCGCTATAAAATAAATTTAAAGATAATATACCTATAGGGATATAAATAACTGAGAATAGCAGTCCCATAACATGACATTTTTTCCATAGTGTTCCCTGTTGACCGACTTCAAAGCAGTGGCAAAGTTATCACTTACAGAGAGCAATTCCTTTCCCAAGAAACACAGTTTATTCTCACTTTGGATGAAATAGGATTTTTTTTTATTTTTAATATTATCCAGTGCCAATTCTCAAGTACTGCAGCAATACACAATAATAAACACGTGGCAGGATTATCTTGGTATAACTCACTTAATCATTTCCCTGCCATTGGGGGTGGGGGTCTTGGTCACTGGTGCACCCCTGGTCTTCCTATTCTCCGCCTGTGACACACCATAGTCTAGTATCCTGTGGTTGTTGTAATACTTTGGTCTAATTTTGGGTGTTAGTGTGCAGGTGCTGGGTGGTACTGGTGGCCTGGGATATACAGGCAGTCAGACTAGATGATAAGGTTGTCCCTTCTGATCATAAACTTGATGACTCTAAGATGACTGTGGTGTTGATTATCTGAAGAAGGGAAAATATTTTAAAATAGTTCTCATATAAATTAGATAAGCAGCATCCTGCTAAAGCTGTTATTGATATTTAAAGAAGGAAATATTTTTGCCATTTAGAATGATTACAAAGCAGGATTTTTAATATAAAAATTCATCCTCAGCTGCACAAAGTTTGCATTCAGTGCAGGTGAGGAGATGTGGGGAGAAGAAAGACTCTTCTTCTTTATGATTCTGGGCTAGATAGGGGCTATAACAGCTCCTGCTAAAATTTAGAGCCACCTCACGGTTGCTCTACATTACCTTGGCTGCAGCCAGAGTGTCACAATCCAATGGCCCCCGCCCCGTAAGGAGTCCCCTGGGAAGGCAGATTAGTACTGTATATTGCTAATGCTGTTGCAAGCATCACAAAGCATTTTGGGGCGGGTCAGAGGTGTGTGAGTTGGGAGTAGAAGTTTCCTTTGCAGGTACAAGAGGAGGAGAGGGGGAGAGAGAAAGAAGAGAGCAGAGAATGGGTTAATTCAACACTGCAGCTAGTAAGTTCAGTCTGAAGATAAGAAGCTGACTTTAGCCCAAGGCCAGCTGCTACCTGCCAGGACAGAAAGGGGAAAGAGAGCTGGTAGAGTGGCCCTAGGCTTCCATACACATGGCTCTGACTGCCCACTGATCATTTTGGATCTGCATGGGGCTTAGAGATGGGTCCCACAACCTGTTTCATGGCAGTGGGGCAAACCCTTCCATATGTCAAATATTTGCAGAGGAACTCTGAGAGGTTCCACATCATCTGTGGAAATGTTTTTCCTCCCTAAAAGCCTTCTTCTCTGAATGATCCAGTGTTACTGTTTGTTTTTCTTTTCTTTTCTTTTCTTTTCTTTTCTTTTCTTTTCTTTTGGAGTTGCCAACATTTCTGGCACATAGGTAGTACCAGAGGGAAGACTAGAATTAACTCAGGTGAACTTTATTGCTATTTCTAAACACTGCAGTATGTATATCCTTATCATCAGAATTCTACTTCTTTTAACAGAACTGAATAACTACAAACCAATGATGAATGACAGATTACATAGTGGTGACTCAAGCCAGTCATTCAATTTCCTGGTGTGCATATTCTGCATTACATACATAGACCAAAACAACAGCAAAAAAACATTTCCAATTAAATAATGGAAATACTGACCGGTGGTGTTTAATTTTGCTCCACTGAAAGATGTGTGGTTTGAAATTAACTCTGAACAGGGCCAGGCCATAAGGATAGACACAAGTACAAATACTGCCTGATTTCTAGGAGAGTTGGATTAAGCCCTTCATGAACAGCACACATTTCATAGCATTCTGAACCAGGGGTGATGGCTTCTGTCTAAAAGTGGGGAGGGGAGCATGAGGCCTCGCCCCTCTTATGGCCCTGACCCTCCTCTTCCCCCGAAATGCCGTCCCCCAGCCAAGCCAAAAGCTGGAGTTTGGATGGGGGTCCCAAGAGCAGCCCCTTGCCCATGTCCCCACCTCCTGGACCCCCATCCAGGGCAGGTGGAGGGTACATGGCTATGCACAGCTGCCTGTGCAGCTTTTACCTCAACCCAACTCCAGCTTCTGTCCTGGCAGCGGGGCTGAAGACCCAGAGCTGGGCCATGTTAAGAGCTGCTCAGGCAGCTGTGGGGAGCTGTGGACCCTCCTCCAACTGCCCTGGGCGGGGGACCCAGGGGTTGTTGACACTGGCAAGGGACTGCTCTTTGGCCCTCCCCACCCCGGGCAGTTGGAGAGGCCAACACTCCTCACAGCTTCCTGGACACTCCGGACTGCTCTTAGGTGGGCCGGGTTCCACTTTCAGCCTAGGCAGGGGGCAGGCCTTGGGGGGAAGAGGAGGGGCAGGAGGACAAGGTCATGGTGAAAAGTGGAAGGGCCTTGGCCCCTTGGCCCCATCCCTGTTCCGGATCCCCTGTTCTGAATTCAGAATTTCCTTGCAAAATGGAGACACAGAGAGAATGAGTCTCTCTCTCTCTGCTAGATAATAGTAGATAGGGCCAAGTATGGGATGATGATGGCCAGGCTTATGAGGGAAAGGCATAAGTTAATCATGGGTAGTAGGCATTCAGCTAGGGGAAAGGTTCAGATGGCCAGAATTTACTTCTAACTGCCATTGCCTTCTGTGGGATTTGTGTGTGAAGATTGCATTTACTGAGACAATTTTGTTAAATAAAACCTGATGAGTACTGTGATATTTATTATGTTCTGTGCTATAAGCTGAAAAACATTCTTACTCACCTGAGGTCATTTTTTCTAGGTCATTAGTTTTTCCTATAAACTAAAAGCTCTTGTTTAAATATTGCATTTTATTCTAACCTTTAAAACATTATTTTTGAATCAGGGTCTTGAGGATGGCATTAGCCGCCTACAACCTAATGGGGGGCAAGTTATTCCCTGACTGAATGTCAGTCATCTGGCAAAGATTTTTAAAGGTCAGTGACCTTATATTATTGATCTGTCCCTGGTTGATAACTTGATATTGAAGATCAGCCAGAAAAAGGAAGAAAATTATTATGTGGACTGGAGACTGGGGAAGGAAGGAGCCTCTCTGCTACAGACTATTGATCAGGAAGATAAAGATATCTGCGTGGGGCTGGTTCTATCAGACATTAAGTCTGTCAGGTAAGCTGCCAGTGGAAGATGCACATGGAAAACTCCCAAACGACAAGCTTGCAGGTGTTCACTGACAAACCAACCGAGCGCTCAATAATAACCCCTTATATAGCAACAATGGTCATGAGCGAGGGTAAACATAAACAGGGGCAGGGAATTTAGCAGGGAAATTAGAGCACAATTATTGGGCTGAGACCAAGACCAGAATTACCCACCTGGGGACGGGGAGGCCTGGTGATTACAATAAAGGGGAAACACAAAAGGATCTCGGTGCTCACTCCTCGGGATGTGGGGGAGGTAAACGAGTGGTACAGCTGTGCTTCTGTAGGGTGTAGCTGAGTTTCTGCTACAATAAACGTGACCCATAACCGAAGACTCCAGTCTCCATGTGTTCCTGTAAGTGTGTTGGTCATGCCTGAAATGCATAAAGGACTCCCCAACAGTATTCCCAACATTTCCCATTACTCGAGATTTTTCTGATTCATCTTTACCCTAGAAAAGAGCATCTCTTACCCAGTGCTAAACAGAGGAGTTACTAGGGCTGGTCAAAATATTTACAACAAAATGTCATTGAAAAATGGAGTTTCATCAGAAAGTTTTCACTGAAAGATTTTGTTCAACTAAATTATTTTAAAAAACAACTAAAAAAAGAAATCTCTAAAGGATTTTTAATTCAAATTTTTTGCCCAATTTTCCATTCTGTAATAGTAGGAACATCCTTAGTTTAACCTTTTCCTTATTAGAGAAAAGGGATGGGAAGGTCACTTTTTCTCTCACTCGTTTATTTTTTCCCACATGAACTTTTTTTTTTAAGGTTAGGTGGGGATCCACTTTATTGCACTTTTTAACTTTTTCCCAATGGAAGGTGTTACCATCTCTCATTTTTAAAACATTTTTAACCAGACCTGCTCACTCCAGTTTTTTATTGGAAAAAAACTGTCAGTACCCAGCCTCGGCCAGGGAAGCTAATGATCCAGCCAAGAGTCCAAATTTGGTGCTGAATCCTGAATCTACCTGAGGCACAGTGTGCATATGCTAAGAAGAATCAAAATGATTAGGTAAGGCAAGAGGGTATCCCATGCTGAGAAAGGTCATTAAACACTGAACTCCCTCACCCAGGGCAAAATTTTCAGATACAATAATTTTTCACTGAAAAATGCAGATTTGGGTCAACTGAAACCTTTTGCCAATTTGTGTTGAATTCCCTCAAATTGTTTTAGTCAAGTCTTCTTCCGGTCCCCCAAAAAATCCAACCTGCCAAACATTTTGTTTCAATGTTTTCTGAATTAATTGTTTTGGTTTTTTGAATCAAAATGATTTGTTGTTTTTAATTTCACCTCAATGTTATTAAAAATATTTTAAAAATTAACAAAAAAACCCTTGAAAATTAAACACTGTTTGACCTATTTTTTTTTCAATTCAGTTACCAAACTGAAAAATCAATTATTTACACAACTCTTCTTCCACCCCCATCTTCCAAAATAATACAGGCAAATACAACAACAACAAAAATCATCACTTTATAGCAGCTTGGGGGAGAGGAGAAGAGTTCAGACAGACAAGTTCCTATCCTCCTGAACTCTGCCAGACCTGATTTTTGTAACATGCTTCCTCATCTGCAGTAACAGTACCAGTGGGAGTACAGCTGCCAAATACTACGTCAATATGCCACCAAATATTAACCCTTATTGCACTCCCCCCAAAAAGTCTGGGTAAAAAGATGTGCATGCAACTTGCCCTCGAAGTAATCAAATTCATATTTTAGATAAAAGCAGAGGTGAAGAGGTGGGACAAGAATTCAAAATAATGAACGGCTTTTGGAAAACATACTGCTAGCAGCTCCTTTTCTTTTATTCTGTGGGGTCTCCAATTTGAATGTCTCTGTTAACTCCTGCTGTGGCAGGACAGCATAGCGAGAGAAGCTGTATCTCAAATAGGCAGGTCCCTGACCATTTATTGACCAGTTCTCCAATACACTTAGTTTCTAAGATTCTTGAATGTACCCAATGGCTTGATTTCCTCTGATCCAATTACCTCCCCTCTTCAATCTGAGTTTTGTTCATTCCACTCTCAACTGATTTATATTTCTTTCCTCATAAGGAAACATTAGACAGCTTGAACCTCTGCATCTCCCTCCATGAGAAATTTCTATTGCTCAGTGTGTGCCATCAAAATCCCATTGAACCCAGGAAGTGAATTTAGCTCAAAGATTGTAAACCCTTCAGGGTTTGCAATTTGTCTTCTTCAGTGGTTTTAAAGTGGTGGTGCTAAATAAATAATAATAACCTACCATCAGAGCTTATTTTTTGCCAGGGCTGAGCCCTTGCACTCTAAGCTTGGCCGTTTCAAAGCCCCGGCATCCCTGGGCTTGCTGCATCAGTTATGAATGTTAAAAAAATGGCTTGAGCCCCAGCACCTAATTGCTTGAGCCCCAGCACCTCTTCCATTACAAATTAAGCACTGCCTACAATAGAAAGTGTTCAAGACCTTCTGAGGCATGCAAAACTCAAAAGCGAACAAACATATTCATGTAGCTCAGGCCCATAATCAGCACTATTCTTGCTTTATGTCTCTGTCCCATAATGGTTTGGGGTTAGTGTGATGACACAGCAATAAACAATCATATAAAGCATTTTCTACCCTGCTTAGCAAGTGATGGTCCCCAAACTTTGTTGGCAAAATTCAGGCAATGACGTTTGTACAACTCTATTTTATCTAAAGAAGCGTAATACCGTCAACTAGATTAATTAAATTCCATTTTGTAGCTGGGCTAAAATCTGGAAAATGCTACAAATTGCAGCAATTCCCACCAACTTGGAAACCCATAAGAACCAGTCATATGCAAAGAATTAAAGCAACTTTCCCATGTTTACAGCAGTTTCCCATACTAATCTATCCGTACCCAGTGTAATATTGGAAAGCAAGATGTCTTACAACACTCTAACATCTCCCTTGCTGATGATAATCCTGCCTTTGAATTTCTCTGGCAGATTGGAAATGGTAAAATATTGCTGGCCACTTTGCAATGACAGCTGGATGAAGTCATTGTATATACTGAAGATAACTTTCCATATGGCAAGAATTTCTGCTTATTTGATGCTCACCACTGTACTCTCATTAGTACCCAGGGCTGCATAACCTTATTGTATGTGATTGCTTGTTTAGAAGTTCTTTTGTGTTAGGTGGCTCTGTAACATGTTACATCTAGAGATGGGTCCAAGTCATACCAACTGGATCCAAATGTGGATTTTGAAAACCAAAGTTGGGAGCTTTTGGAATCTGGATTTTCCCCCTATCCTGCCAGAGGCCAAATACAAAATTCAGATCCAAATTCAAATTCAGTTTTCACATCCCAAATTTCAGAGCCAGCCTTTTAAACTGGCCCATGAAGAATTATATCAAATTCTATCCAAGACTGATATGCTTGAATTTTGAAATAAATATTTTAAATGCTCCTTTTGCACTTGCTTAGTACCTGTATGATGTGTGAACAAGAGAGAGATACTGATTCCAACTCCTGTTGTGTTAATGAATAAAGCTACTTGGCAGTGCCTCCAGTGAGACAAGGGGTTAACCACTCTAAGGCAGTGGCTGCCACACTTAAACTCACAAATAATTCAAATTCACACAAGCAATCAAATGAAAACACTAACTAGAGACTTCATGTGAGAATTTGATTAAAGAGAGATGTGATGTAATCAATAAAAATATTAAATAGTTAAAGTGATTAGAGATATTAATAATTCTTTTGAATGACTAAAGGCTATGCCAGCAAGCACACTAGGTCATGTGACCTCACACTCCCCAGTGCGTCAAAAACCAAAAGCTCCCCTCACATCAGTTCCACCTGTCCTCCATGTCTCAGGGTTGCCAGGCGTTCGGTTTTCTCTAAAAGTCCAGCTAGCAGCGGAGCAGGGCTAAGGCATCTCCCTGCCTGCCATGGCTCCCCGTGGCTCCCGGAAGCTGCCGGCATGTCTGGCTCCTAGGCACAGGGGCATCCACTGGTACCCCCACCCTGAGCGCTGGAACTGCAGCCAATGGGAGCTGTGGGGGTGGCACCTGTGTGTGTGGGCAGTGCGCAGAGTCACCTGGCCGCCCCTGTGCCTAGGAGCCGGATATGCTGCTTCCGGGAGCCACCTGAGGTAAGTGCCGCCCAGAGCCCACACCCCTAACCTACTCTCACACCCCAACCCCCTGCCCCAGCCCTGAGCCCCCTCCCACACCCAAACTCCAAAACCCGCATCCTACACCCCCTCCTGCACCCCTAACCCCTCCCTCATCCCTGGCCTCACCCCAGAGCCCACACCCCCAGCTAGAACCCTCAACCCTCCTGCACTCCGAGGCTCTGCCCCAGCCAGAGTCCATTCCTGCACCCTGAAACCCTCATTTCTGGCCCCACCAGAAACTCCCTCCTGAAGCCCGCATACTATACCCCCTCCTACACCCCAAACCCCTCATCTCTGGCCCCACCCCAGAGCCCGGACTCTCAGCCGAAGCTCTCACCCCCTCCGCACCCCAACCCCCTGCCCCAACCTGGTGAAAAAAAGGGAGGGTGGGGGAGAGTGATCAATAGAGGGATGGAGGATGGAGTGAGTGGGGGGGGCAAGGCCTGGGAGAAGAGGCAGAACAGGGGTGGGACCTTGGAGAAGGGTGAGCAGGGGTGGGGCTTTGGGGCAGGGGTGGGGCAAAGGTGTTAGGTTTTGTGTGATTAGAATGTTGGCAGCCCTACTCAGGTACCTAGGTGGTGCACATGAAGACATGTTGCAGGCTTGCAAGGTGATGCTGTTGCAAACCCACTTTATTATACTAGGAATTGGCAGGGCAGGTCTTGACGAACCAGGTAGATGAAGTCTCTTTCACAGATGCAATGTGCCTTGATGCAAAATTAAACTCTATCTGTCTAACTATAATACAGTGCTCTCATACAGGTTTCTTTTCTGGCTGAGCAATCAGGAGACTGATGCAGACAAGCAGGCCCTCCCTGGGAATTGCTGGAGAGGGATTAACCCACCTGTTCCCTTCTGGAATGGGGCTAACAGTCTTTAAAACTTGGAACCCACAGGTTCAGTTTTAAGCCGGGCAGGTCTCTGGTCCAAAATCCTAGACCTGGTGTGGGTTGACTGCAGGGCAGGCAGGCTGCAGACGATGGCAGGAGAGATGGGCTGTCTCCTGTTGCCGGCAGAAGGAACATATTGTCCCCTCCTGAGGCTTTTCTGCAGGCTGAGATCACAGATACGCCAACTGCTGGGCTGGGAAGTGTTGTGCAGGCCAGTTGTAGGGAGACCTTCTCGCCTCTCCACTCTATAGCTGGTCTATGCCCTGTGCAGGGAAAACCAGGCTATTAAGAGCCTCCCTCCTGCTTTCTAGGGCACCTGGGGCTCTACACAGAATCAGAGACTGCTTGCAGTCTGCCTGGCTGTCTCTGCCTTCTGATTGACTGCTGGGAACAACTACTGTCTCCCCTCTGTTAAGGGAGGAGGGTTGCCAGGGTGACTGAGGGATCACTGCCCCCTTCCCTTCTCTTCTCTTCTGCTTCTGGGGAACTCAGTGGTGCAGGGCTCCAGAAGGGGTGTCTGTTCTCCCTTTACAAATGGGGTGGGGCTGGGGATATTGAAATAAATATAGTAAATAGACTATTTTTATTTGTGTAAATTAAATCCCCAGTCTCTAAGATCCTTACAGCACATTGATTTTAATCAGGTCATGCTTGTCAATTATGGGACTGATCCAAAGTGTATTAAAGTGAATGGAAATCTTTCCATTGACTTCTATGGGCTTTGATTCAGGTTCTAAATGGTTAATACCTGAGTTATATGAAATTATTAGTTTAAACTCATATTTATTTCTTTTAACTTTATGGAAAGATGCAAGCGGGATTATTGCTATTAAATTAATGAAAAATACATGTTTTGTTTTTTAAGTCCTTAGAACATGAAACAGAGTCACAGAGTTTAAGGCCACAAGGGACCACCAGATCATCTAGTTTGACCTCCAGTAGATCATAGGCCACCAACACCACCCAGCAACCGCATATTAAATCCAACAATTGAAATTAGACCAGAGAAGTACAGCCCATGGGAGACTAGAATATTATATGCCACATGCAGAGAATAGGAGGGACCCAGGTGTACCAGTGTTCGATTCTCCAGAAATAGCAGGGAAAGGATTGAGGTATACCCAGATAATCCTGGCAAGTGACTCTTACCCACACACTGCAGAGAAGCGGACCTGCGCCTCCCCTCCCCCCAAAGTCACTGCCAATCTGACCTGGGAGGAAATTCCTCCTGACTCCACATTTGGTGATCAGTTAGACCCTGAGTATGGGAGCAACAACCAAATAGCTATGTGCCTGAGAAAGAATACTTGGTGCTGTCAAATGTCCAATCTCCAGCTGTAACCATTCATAAGAACATAAGAATGGCCATACTGGGTCATATCAAAGGTCCATCCAGCCCAGTATCCTGTCTTCCGACAGTGGCCAATGCCAGGTGCCCTGAGGGAGCGAACCTAACAGGTAATGATCAAGTGATTTCTCTCCTGCCATCCATCTCCACCCTCTGACAAACAGAGGCTAGGGGCACCATTCCTTATCCATCCTGGCTAATAGCCATTAATGGACTTAACCTCCATGAATTTATCTAGTTCTCTTTTAAACCCTGTAATAGCTCTAGCCTTCACAACCTCCTCAGGCAAGGAGTTCCACAGGTTGACTGTGCGCTGAGTGAAGAAGAACTTCCTTTTATTTGTTTTAAACCTGCTGCCCATTAATTTCATTTGGTGGCCCCTAGTTCTTATATTATGGGAACAAGTAAATAACTTTTCCTTATTCACTTTCTCCACACCATTCATGATTTTATAGACCTCTATCATATCACCCCTTAGTCTCCTCTTTTCCAAGCTGAAAAGTCCTAGCTTCTTTAATCTCTCCTCACAGGGGACCCGTTCCAAAACCCTAATCATTTTAGTTGCCCTTTTCTGAACCTTTTCTAATGCCAATATATCTTTTTTGATATGAGGAGATCACATCTGTACGCAGTATTCTTGACGCTTCAGAGGAAGAAGTTAAAAGAACACTCCACCAAAACAAACAAATAAAAAACAACAACTCCTCCTCCTGAATACACTGTGGGGAGGAATCCTTTCCTGGCCACTGTGGTTCACTAGCTGAAAAGCTGAAGAATGAGCTTTTAGCAACATAGGACATAAACCAGAAGTGAGCCCAGGGCTGCTGAGGTCTGCACCTTACCATCCTAGTAATGCTTGTCATACAATATTTGTCCAGCTCTCTCTTAAAAAAAAATAAGTTGTTTGCCCCCACAACTACTATTTGGAGGGTGTTTTAAAGCCATACCCCTCTGATATTTAGAAACCTCTGTTAACTTCCAGCTTGAATTTGTTTATGGCCAGTTTATATCCATTAGTTCTTGTGTCAATGTTGTCTTTAGCCTAAATAGCGCTTCACCCTCCCTGGTATTTACAAAGAGCAATCATATCTCCTCTAAGCCTTCTATTTGCTAGACTAAATAAGCCAAGCTCTTCCAGTCTCCCCACATTAAAAAACCCCTTCATTCCCTTGATCATCCTAGTAGCTATTCTCTGCACCTGTTGCAGTTTGAATGAATCTTTCTTGAACCTGGATGACTTAGATTATACACATTATGCCAGATGAGGTTTTACCAGTGCTTTGTACAATGGCATTAATACTTCTCTATCTCTATTGCAAATACCTTGCCTGATATATCGTAGGATTGGATTTGCTTTTTTCACAGACACATCTTATTGGTGGCCCACAGATACCTTGTGATCAATCCAGACACTCAGTTACCTCTCCTGTTTTGTTGCTTATATCTGATGAGTCCCCAGCTTGTAGCAGAAATTCCTGTTATTGGACCCTAGATGCATGACCTTGCATTTTGTAGTACTGAATTTCATGCCATTTCTTTTACTCTAATCTTCAAGACCATCCAGATCTTCCTATTCCTATTCTCCTCTGCATTGACAATGCCTCCCATCTTTGTATCATAAGCAAATATAATTAGCACACTCCTATTTTTGTGCCAAGGTCATTAATAAAAATATTGAATAGGATTGATCCCAAGACTGAAGCTTGAGGAACTCCACCAGTAACCTCCCTCCAGTTCAATAATTCATCTTTCAGCATAAGCTTTCATGGGTAAAACACCACTTCTTCAGATACATCTGCAGAACACAATTCCATCCACAGCCTTAGAAACAACTCTGACATCATAATCAAAAAGGCTGACAAAGGAGGTGCTGTTGTCATCATGAATAGGTCGGAATATGAACAAGAGGCTGCTCAGCAGCTCTCCAACACCACTTTCTACAAGCCATTACCCTCTGATCCCACTGAGAGTTACCAAAAGAAACTACAGCATTTGCTCAAGAAACTCCCTGAAAAAGCACAAGATCAAATCCGCACAGACACACCTCTGGAACCCCAACCTGGGATATTCTACCTACTACCCAAGATCCATAAACCTGGAAATCCTGGGCGCCCCATCATCTAAGGCATTGGCACCCTGACAGCAGGATTGTCTGGCTATGTAGACTCCCTTCTCAGGCCCTATGCTACCAGCACTCCCAGCTACCTTCGAGACACCACTGGCTTCCTGAGGAAACTACAATCCATTGGTGATCTTCCTGATAACACCATCCTGGCCACTATGGATGTAGAAGCCCTCTACACCAACATTCCACACAAAGATGGACTACAAGCCATCAAGAACACTATCCCTGATAATGTCACAGTTAACCTGCTGGCTGAATTTTGTGACTGGTTGATAGAGCCAGAAGAGTTCCCAGAAGTCACCTAATACAGGACAGGCCTAACAAGAAAATAACAGAACGCAACTAGCCGTCACCTTCAGCCCCCAACTAAAACCCCTCCAACGCATTATTAAGGATCTACAACCTATCCTGAAGGATAACCCAACACTTTCACAAATCTTGGGAGACAGGCCAGTCCTTGCCTTCAGACAGCCCCCCAACCTGAAGTGAATACTCACCAGCAACCACATACCACAGAACAGAACCACTAACCCAGGAACCTATCCTTGCAACAAAGCCCGTTGCCAACTGTGCCCACATATCTATTCAGGGGACACCATCACAGGGCCTAATAACATCAGCCACACTATCAGAAGCTCGTTCACCTGTACATCCACCAATGTGATATATGCCATCATGTGCCAGCAATCCCCCCCTGCCATGTACATTGGTCAAACTGGACAGTCTCTACGTAAAAGAATAAATGGACACAAATCAGATGTCAAGAATTATAACATTCATAAACCATTCGGAGAACACTTCAATCTCTCTGGTCACGCGATTACAGACATGAAAGTTGCGATATTACAACAAAAAAGTTCAATTCCAGACTCCAGCGAGAGGCTGTTGAATTGGAATTCATTTGCAAATTGGATACAATTAACTTAGGCTTGAATAGAGGCTGGGAGTGGCTAAGTCATTATGCAAGGTAACCTATTTCCCCTTGTTTTTTCCTACCCCTCCCCCCCTCCTCAGATGTTCTTGTTAAACCCTGGATTTGTGCTGGAAATGGCCCAACTTGATTATCATACACATTGTAAGGAGAGTGATCACTGTAGATAAGCTATTACCAGCAGGAGAGTGGGGTGGGGGGAGAGAAAACCTTTTGTAGTGGTAAACACCCATTTTTTCATGCTTTGTGTGTATACAAAGATCTTGTGTACTTTCCACAGTATGCATCTGATGAAGTGAGCTGTAGCTCATGAAAGCTTATGCTCAAATAAATTGGTTAGACTCTAAGGTGCCACAAGTACTCCTTTTCTTTTATATGAGATACAGTATCCCTGAGGGAGAAAGCCAGCCCCCTGCAGACCTCCCTAGTACACAATCAATTGCCTGATTTCTAGGTTGGAGGGAGGATCTACCCAATTAAAACAAACCCCAAACAACCGTGCCCAAACAAGCAAACAACACCCCATATACAGGGAAGTCATTTAAAAAAAAAACCCAACAACTGTAAAACTCTATATACTAAGTAATTCCATAGAACATTTTGACATTAAACCTAAAAAAATAGATTAATTGTTTTGTGTGAATTTTTCAGTAGATATAAAAGATGAAAAAATGATAACACTTAAGACTGGGGACTTGTTTATTCAGATCCTCTGTAAGTAGTAACATTCCACAGACTTTAATAGAACTTTACCAGTTTGCAGCCAGCTGAGCACCTGGCCCCATTGACTGAACAGAGAGAACAGGATTACAAGATCCTTTAAATTATTGTACCATTGGGCCCTGACACTGCCATGGAAGACCAGCTTTCATGGGTGTGGGACAAAATATAGAAGTAATCACCATGTGCATTTAATTCTCTGCGAAAGCTTCCAGGAAGCCTGACAGTTTGGTTCCAGTTTAGAAGGGATTATTTAGCCAGCCAGTCAATTACTGTGCACCAAACACCTTGTTGCAGTATCTAAAATAAAAATACAAGAACTTTAATTGTGTGCATTGTTTCGACAGTACTATAATATGAGCTCTATTCTTGGTGAGGTTGCTTTATGTAAACAGAAACATTCACAGTAGTATTCCAAAGGCTGTCTTTCTTCAGGAAGATATCTAATGGGGGGACAAAGGAGAGGTGTCATAAATATAAAGGGAAGGGTAAACACCTTTAAAATCCCTCCTAGCCAGAGGAAAAACCCTTTCACCTGTAAAGGGTTAAGAAGCTAGGATAACCTCGCTGGCACCTGACCAAAATAACCAATGAAGAGACAAGATACTTTCAAAAGCTGGGAGGAGGGAGAGAAAAAAAGCCTCTCTCTCTCTGTCTATGTGATGCTTTTGCTGGGGACAGAACAGGAATGGAGTCTTAGAATTTAGTAAGTAATCTAGCTAGATATGCGTTAGATTCTGATTTCTTTGAATGGCTGAGAAAATAAGCTGTGCTGAATGGAATGGGTATTCCTGCTTTTTGTGTCTTTTTGTAACTTAAGGTTTTGCCTAGAGGGTTCTCTATGTTTTGAATCTAATTACCCTGTAAGGTATTTACCATCCTGATTTTACAGAGGTGATTCTTTTTACTTTTTCTTCTATTAAAATTCTTCTTTTAAGAAACTGAATGCTTTTTCATTGTTCTTAAGATCCAAGGGTTTGGGTCTGTTTTCACCTCTGCAAAATGGTGAGCATTTTTACCAAACCTTCCCCAGAAAGTGTGTGGGGGGTAACATTTGGGAGGATTTGGGGGCAGGAAAGAAGTTTCCAAACGGACTTTTTCCTAATAATAATACCGGTTAGACGTTTGCTGGTGGCAGCGAAAGTCCAAGGGCAAAAGGTAAAATAGTTTGTACCTTGGAGAAGTTTTAACCTAAGCTGGTAAAAATAAGCTTTGGAGGTTTTCATGCAGGTCCCCACATCTGTACCCTAGAGTTCAGACTGGGGAAGGAACCTTGACAAGAGGGTTCAGTTTCCAGATTGGAAGCCAGACTGTGACTATCAACATAAATCCCTGAACTGTTACTCTTGACCTGAAATGAATTTGAAATAGAAGTCTATGGGTGAAGGGAACTGTTTTTTTTTTCTCTTCTGTCTTTTCCATGCCATCCCCTATGTGTGGAATAGCCTCCCATAAGATAAATACCCTCATATGCCCTTCAAGTTACTCTGTAAAATTCACCTAATCTGCAAAGCCTTCCTATGTTGAACTCCCCTTCAATGTCCTTCTATCTTCTTTTATTATAATAACTAATTTTACATGCATCATTTTTACCTACATAGACTATGTCCTTTAAGCTGGATCTTTCTCTTTATATATCACACATATAGCACTACATAAGTAGTATGCAATATCCATTTCCTTTCCCATGAGCCACCAAGCACACTACAAAGAAGGCAATTAAAGAAAATAAAAACTCAACAGCTCTGATTTAAATAAATCCAAAATACTAAAAAGAATTTAAAAAAAATGCATTACCTTCTTCTCCATTTCTGTTAATTTACTTTTTACGTGTCATTCCTTCCTTGCCTATTTTCTCTCTTTTTAAGACTATTTCCTCCTTCATTTCCATAATACTTGTCTCTGCATGGAGGAGACTGATGGTCAAAATGGAGTCGCTTTAGATAAACAAGGAGTACATCTTTACTCCATGTCTCATGAATTTATCAATTGAAATGACAATTCCACTGGAAAATCGATATATAGAAAGCAAGAGATATTTGAGGTTGTCAGGTAAGCTCAGGAAAACAGACTACTTCAAAATCCCATGCTTAAGTGAGGAGACTACAATATGATAGATTTCAATTATATCTTGCAAAGTAGACTTCTCTTCACATTCACTGATCCATGTTCTCCTCTCCACATGTTCCCTCTATCAATCAAATCACCACCAAAAAAAAAAAAAAATCACAAATGATGGTAGAAACTAACTACATTTTCCATCTTTGGCAAAAACAATGAGGAGACCGGTGGCACCTTAAAGACTAACAGATTTATTTAGGCACTCTTTGTTGTTTTTGTGTATTCAGACTAACATGGCTACCCCTCTGATACTTGGCATCTTTGGCAGTTGTCCCTGTGTTTTCTTCTATTTATGAACAGTTCAAACTTGTAGTGTATCTAAATCTTTAATGTTCCAGACCATCTGGTGTGCGCTTTGTCTGGTTTGCATGCATTTTTGAACACTGTCATTTGAAAAAGTAGTCTGATAAAATATTATATACTTTTCAAGAATGAGTTGAAATAACAAATAGTCATCCAACGTGAAGTACAATGGTGGTATATAGAAGTGGGGCCAATATTGGAGGACAACGTGATTATCAGTGCATTTCACTTACCACTTCTCAAAGCGAGAAGATATTATTAAAATGTGGCTCCACCATGAGACCTTTGAGGAAATTATATGGGATTCTGCAAGTATGAAACTGCATGTACTAGTCTCCTGGATCATCCATGCTCTTGGTAATACAGGATTGGCATAGCTGATCAAGTCAATGTTCCCTCTAGTCTAATATCCTATTTCTGACACTGGTCAATATCAGATGGTCCAGAGAAAGGTGTAAAAAGCCCTGTAATGAAAAATCCAGAGATCTTCAGCTACATAGGTGTGTTCAGAACACTATGTCCACTGTACCCACAGCCTACTTTCTGCTACCTCTATTAGCAGGTTATCTTTATTTTCCTGTCTCCATCATGAAAATTTCACTTCAGTAATGAATATTTGAATATGATACAAAGTGTCCACTATTCTAGAAGTTCCCACCCTCTTTTACTACTTTTTATCAAGTTGTGTTTTCTGGCCAGTTAAGCTTCTAGTTTTTTGGCTTATTTACTTTATCTTCCAGGTTGTTTTTTCTTGTTCAGTGTTAGGCCCCAGCTCTGAAAATTACACTTGTACCAGATTTTACATACAAGTAGTCCGATCAGGTTAAGCACATGCATGACTGTTGGCAACACTGGGGCCTAGTTTGTTAGGGTTTTTTTTAAGCTACAGAAGCACCACATGGGGATTGTATTTCACATTGTGTTTTACATGTGTCTTGTACTTTGGACAGGTGTACTTTATAAAACCATTATAAATAAATATACAAGTATGAGTATATTTGGCACTCAGATATGTATCTACAAAACAGCTGCCTCTGATTTTTCTGTTGGGGATATCCGTGCCCTGATAGATCTAGTAAATCAATACAAATACTACTAATTATTAATGCTGGATATAACCTACTGTTGGAAGACAATTTACAGTAAGGACCACAATGTTTTATCACTTTACAAAATGGCTTTTTTTTTGTTTTCAGAAATTGTTTATGAAAAAGGAGGGCAAGAACTGACAATATGTATTTGTGTAAATTAGGAGGCGTCAATCTTCAACTTTTCCAAATGCTGTGTTTAATTTTATTATGTGTGAATGCAATCTACCAATGGATTCTCTTGTATTGTATTTTATTGAATACAATTGTATTATGTAATCCTCCTGTCTATTGGTAAAAAGATATTTTTCCCATCCCTATATTTGATTTTTGAAACTGTGCTCCAACCTTATTTATTTGTCGATATGTTCTTTCAAAATATTATTTCTTTCCTTCCAGCTGTGCATACAGAAGTACTCTGATTCCCCTATAAGGTCCATGCTTTCCATTGTGAGATTCTTTTAATTGACTTCAATACTCTTCAGATCAGGCTGTGAAATATCTGTGGCCAAATTTCCTTTTATTGTAACATCCACTGAATGCATCAGATGAAGTGAGGTCACAAAAGCTTATGCTCAAATAAATTTGTTAGTCTCTAAGGTGCCACAAGTACTCCTTTTCTTTTTGCAGATACAGACTAACATGTCTGTATCCTCTAGTCTAATATCCTATCTCTGACACTGGTCAATATCAGATGCTCCAGAGAAAGGATAAAAAGTAGGATTTAAGTGGTTCCAAGTAATAACAGACAGAACAAAATAAGTTACCAAGCAAAATTAAACAAAACACGCAAGTCTAAGCCTAATACATTAAGAAACTGCAGACAGGTAAATCTCACCCTTAGAGATGTTCCAATAAGCTTCTTTCATAAACTGGACTCCTTCCTAGTCTGGATCCAGCAATCACACACAGCCCTGTAGTTACTGTCCTTTGTTCCAGTTTCTTCCAGGCATCTCTTGGGGGTGAAAAGGCCATGTCTTGAGCCAGCTGAAGACAAAATGGAGGGGTTTCCAGGACCTTTTATATTCTTGCTCCTGTGGGTGGAAACCCCGTTGTTCTCCTGTGCAAAATCACAGCAACAAGATAGAGTTTGTAGCCACCTGGGCAAGTCACATGTCCATGAATGATTCAGCTTTTTGCAGGCCAACGCCATTGTTTACATGTTAATTTGAACATTCCCAGGAAAGCTCAGATGTGGATTGGCATCTCCCAAAGTTCATTGTCAGTTAGGTGTTTCTTGTTTGGGCACTTACTGAAAATAGTCCTTTCTCAAGAAGCTGACCAGATGCTTCACTGAGGCTACTTAGAATCAAACATATTGAGATACAAGTACACAGCCAATATTCATAACTTCAGATACAAAAATGATACACGCAGACAGCATAATCATAACCAGCAAATGACAACCTTTCTATAGACACCTTTCTTGACCTTCTTTGTACAAGATTTGGTGCAACTATAGGGCCTTGGTTGCAACAATGATCTATACCAGGGGTCAGCAACCTTTTAGAAGTGGTGTGCCGAGTCTTCATTTATTCACTTTAATTTAAGGTTTTGTGTGCCAATAATACATTTTAACGTTTTTTAGACGGTCTCGCTCTATAAGTCTATATATTATATAACTAAACTATTGTCGTATGTAAACAAGGTTTTCAAAATTTTTAAGAAGCTTAATTTAAAATTAAATTAAAATGCTGATCTTACACCGCTGTCCCACTCAGCCCATTGCCGGCCTGGGGTTCCGTTCACCTAGGCCGGCAGCAGGCTGAGCGGGGCCTGCGGCCGGGACCCCGGCTGGCAAGGGGCTGGCAGCCAGAACCCCAGACCAGCAGTGGGCTGAGCGGGGCCAGCCGCCGGCACCCCAGACCAGCACTGGGCTGAGCAGCTCAGCCCGCTGCCTCTCAGTCCGCTGCCTGTCTGGGGTTCCGTCTGCCAGATCCTGCCAGCCAGGGTCCCAGCTGCCGGCCCCGCTCAGCCCGCTGCTGGTCTGGGGTCCCGGTCCTGTCCACCTGAAGTAGGTACCTGTCTTCTCCCTGGTTCTAGCCATTCTCTGCTGCTCTCTGCACTGAGATGAGGGTTGGAGTGTGCTGAGACCAGGCTGGGGGTGAAGAAGCAGGTTGGGATGCAGGGCCTGGCCAGGAGCTAGAATGAGGGAGGGGGCTCAGGGTTGGGGCAGGAGGTTTGGGTGTAGAGCGCTTACCTGGGCAGCTCCCATTTGGTGTGAGGGATGCAGGTGGGAATGTGGGGTGTGTGTGTGCAGGAGCTTCCATTTGGTGCTCAGGGCACGGGGCTGGGTGTCTGTGAGGAGGGTGCAGGAGTCAGGGCAGGGGGCTGAGTATGTGGGGGGAGGTGGTGGAGTCAGGGTGCTGGGGGGTGCAGGGGTCAGAGCAGAGGGCTGGGGGTGTGTAGGGGGGTGCATGGGTCAGGGCAGAGGGATGGAGGGTGTGGGGGGGTTCAGGGTCAGGGCAGAGGGCTGGGGATGTGTGAGGGGGTGCAGGGGTCAGGGCAGAGGGCTGGGAGTGTGGGCTGGGATCGTGGGGGTGCTGCCATTCCCCTGCCCTGAGCAGCTCACGGCAGGGGGCTGGAGGGGATATGCCATGATTCCACCCCCCTCCCCAAGGTCCCCGGAGCAGAGAGCGCGCTGTGGTTCTGCTCTTCCCTCTCCCCTCCGTAGCAAGGGCCGTCAGCTGATCGGCCTCAGGGAGGGAGAGAAGGAGGGGCAGGAACCTGGCACACTGGGGGAAGAGGCGGGGGGAGGGGGAAGCTTACCTGCCCTGCAAGGAGAGAGCGGTGGGCAGAAAAGAGCGGGCCGGGCCAGGCAGGAATTTTAATGGCACGCTGCTGTCTGCCGGGGCCCAGAAGACAGCAGCGTGCCATTAAAAATTGGCTCGCGTGCTGTCTTTTGCACACGGGCCATAGGTTGCTGACCCTGATCTATAAGGTCACAGTTCATGTCAATAACGTCACAGGGGGAACTAAAGTTGGATCTCTCACAGTCTGGAAGAATGTCCTAAACACTGGACTGAACGTTATAAGAGAACTCAGTGCCTCTTCATCCTGGTTGATTTGTGCAGAGTTAGGCAGCCTCTGAGCATGACTATCAGATCAGGTCTTTTGGGTAAAATAGGAGAAGGAGACTCTATCTTCTCCCAACTTGTGGATTACACTAGGGCTTACATGTGAGATAGGCAAGAGGGCTCCTAGACTGAGGTCACACTGCACAAACCCGGAGGCAGAAACATAGATAGCTAGGGATCTTTTATAGCAAAAATTGGAAGTATCTACACATGGTTAGGCAGCAGCCTTCAGGAGGTGTTATATATCACAGTGGTGCTTAAATCTTGGCTTTACCTGCCTTTGTGGATCTGGGCCTTTCCACCTTCCTCAATTATAGTGCTCCAAAGGTGATTGGGGCAGCTGCCTTTTGCACAGCTATCAGGGGGCTGGTGTAAGCTGGGAACTTACACTGGCATAGCTGTGTCTCTGAGGGATATGAAAAATCCACACTGCTGAGAAACGCAGATATGCCGGCCTAACCCCCCAGTGTAGACAGCACTAGGTCAACAGAAGAATGTTCCATCGATGTAGCTGCCACCCCCTGGGGAGGTGGATTACCTACACGGACGGGAGAACCCCTCCCATTGGCATAGGTAGTGTCTACACTGAAATGCTGCAGCGGCGTAGGTACAGCACTGCAGCTGTGCTTCTGTGGTGGTTTAAGTGACATTCCCTAATACTCTGACCCAGGAAAACACTTAGGTCCAGATTATTAAAGGTATTTATGTGTTGCTGTGCTCAGCGTCATGACATCTAACTGATTTAGGAGCCTAAATCTCATTTTCAAAAGGGACTTAAGGTATATCTACAGTGCAATAAAACACCCATGGCTGACCCACAACAGCTGACTTGGACTCAAGTTGCAAGGCTATAAAATTGCAGTGTAGAAGTTCTGGCTCAGGCTGGAGCCTGGGCTTTGGGATCCTGCGAGTCCAAACATCTATTCAGCTGCATAGATACTTAAAGTCTAGATCCCATCGACAATCAATGGGATTTAGATTCCTAAATACCTAAATCCCTCTTGAAATACTACTCACTTGTTTAAAGTTATGCACATGCACATTCTTTGCAGGATCAGGGCCTAAAGAAAAAAAAAACACATTTATTTGCTGGATTGCAGCCAGAGTTAGGAACAGCTCTCCTTGAACATCCTTCAACTTTATCTGTGCTCTCATAGAGTATGTGTACACAGCAATTAAACACTCATGGTTGGCTCATGTCAGCTGGCTCTGGCTCAGGAAATTGTGGTGTAGATGTTCCAGCACAGGCTGGAGTCTGGGCTCTGAGAATCTCCCCTGACACAGGGTCCCAGAGCTCGGGCTAGCCTGAATTTTTACACCAGTTTTACAGCCCAATAGCACAAACCCCATGAGCCGGAATCAGCTGACATGGGCCAGTCATGGTTGTTTAACTGCTGTGTAGACCTACCCTGAGACTCCCACTGAAGTCAATGGAGGTTCATGCATGCACATCCAGTTGCTTGATTTGGCCCTTATTTCATTCAAACCATCTTTAAGGAAACTATCTGATGAACTCTGCCCATATCTCTCAGGTTTTCATTGGTCCTCTCAGCTGGCACTTTTTGATTTCCTTGGAATCCCACACCCTAGTCCAAACTCACTTCATCAATGGATTGTATCATATTGATTTTCTCTCTAATGATATTTTAACAAAAAACAAATTTGGCTGCCTGTGAGTTATTTCCTTCTCACAGAGATCATTGTTATCCCTTCAGATCTCCCATAGCACCAATCTGTTTTTCTTTCTTCCCTGAATAAGATATTTCCTATTCACCCCCACAAGGCAATCACATTAGATGAAAGCTTTATCTTAACATTTCTGCCTCTAAACATGCATTTGGCTTGAAGTCCAACGAAAGTTGCAATCTGCCACAAAATATGTCCTACTATTTTCATGTTAGTTTAGGAGACATAATGAATATCAAAGAAAATTTGGAGATGGTTCACCATAATGGATTTGTGCAATTCTAACAATTAATCTTGTTAATCAGCTTTCAATTCTGAGAGGGATTTAATATATCTTCTGGGTGTAATGTATTATTATAACTATTATTAATTAATTATTAATTGTTATTATTATTGTTTTCAAAATGTATTTTCAAACTAGACTGTAACAACCATTTTGGAGAAAATATGAAGTTTTTCTTATACCTTTGTGACCTGGTAAAAACATTCACGATGGTTTCTGGATACACTCATAACATTTTTCACAGGAAGAAATTTGATGTCTTTATGAAAGAGAAACTTGCATGTGTGCTTTTACAAAGATCACAGTTAATTTCCTTTGATGTACATCACAGCCCTCTCTTGTGCCTATTATATACTCAGGCTACTACACTACAGCTGATGTAAACCCTGAGCATGACTCTGGGCAGTGGGGAGTTTGCCTGGATGGGAACTGTGGTGACACAAATCACCAGCAAATTTTCCTCCACCAAGGGGCATTCAGCCAGCCAACACAGATATCAGCGTGACCATAGCACGCACGGCAATCTGCTTATTCACTGCATCGCTGCTGCACATTTTCCCCCCATGGTATTTAAGTCCATTGTTTAGTTGAAACGTTTAAATTACTGTTTATCATTTTCAAAATAAGATGAATTCATATAATATGAAAATTATTTTGTGACTTAGAAAAAATGAGGCAAGTTCCCTGTATCTGCTTTATAATGAATCATGCGGAGTTTGAAGCAAGCATAATTCCGGCCAGTTATGCCACTTTTCATCTCAGGAGTGCATGCATTTGATGAGACCATTCTATTTATACTCCTGTTGAGAAGATTTTAATCCACCTCTTTTCTCCTCTCATCCCATACTTATGAAGATATCGAGCCGGATCTTCAGTTGCTGGAAATCATGTAGTTCCATTGATTACAGTGGAGCTATGTCAATTCACACCAGATAAAGATCTAGCCCATCATTAGCACTGGCATTAAAAAGAGCTCAAGACAGGGAGCAAATAGAAGCAACAGCACTGCTCCTCAGCAGAAGACCAGAGGGAATTTCCTGGAGGGTTCTGTCTAGCGTGAAGTCAGGAAGGTTATCTCAGGTGACTGTGTGAAGCTCCCTATAGCCGTGTTAGTCCCAGGATATTAGAGAGACAAGGTGGGTGAGGTATTACACCTCCGACGATTGGGATTTTATTTCTCCTAGCAAGAAAAATGCACCCTGTGCTACCTGTGCTTTATGTAAAAAGAGATATGAGTAGAAGTAAGGTGACTGTAAAATTGAGCACTACTCCTAAACTGCTCAATTTGAGTTCCCTTCCAGCAATTCTATCACCAGCTTCCCACACTTCAGAAATGGTCGCATCTGATATGGAAGATCGGCCTGGGAAATACGAAGGTAATAAATGTGGTAAGCTGAATTGCTCTCTCAGATGCACTCTTTGCACTTATAGATTATGTGATGCATTTTCAATTCCATTTCCTTGCTCCAGATCTTATTTCCTCTTCCTTTCCCATCCAGTAATAAAACCCATTAGAAGGAGTGAGTATAACTGTGCTGTGACAGCTAAACCCTTGAATGCCTCTCTGGGCCAGATATTCAGCTGGTGTAAATTGGCACAGCTGCATGGAAGTGAGTGGATGTAAATGAAGTCAGTGAAGCCATGCCAGTATACACCATTTGAGGGTCTGATTCTTTGCCCTTCATATTTAATCTGTGAGGCATATTTTAGGACTGTACTATACTAGAGCACTATTTCTCCCAACATTGTTACAAAAATGCTTCTGTCTGTATACTCAATAAGGGACACATCCTGCCAGAGATGGTGCAAGAGATGCAGTCATGCCAGAGCCCACAAGGGACTCAGCAGCTGGAGAAAAGGCATGCTGAGAGGCAAGAACAAAGTCTGAGCCTAGCTGCACCTCACAGCTTGAGGTCAAGGTTTCTGTGCAGGAGCAGGCACTTGCTTCATGGTGCCTGGAACAGAAACAGCTGCTAAGGGAGGAGGCCAGAGCTCAGCAGAAAGAACTGTTTGCATGGCTGATGCCACTAATGGCTGCAAGTGTGCCGGTTCCTGCTGCATCACCCATGCCACAGCCTGAATCCCCTGAATGGTACCCTGTGACGAAGCCTAGAAACAGCTTTGAAAAAAACTTCATGGCTGGTTGGGTCATGCAATTGGGCTCCATGAGTCGCTGGGCAGCACAACTTTGCCCCATGTAGTTCTCCATACTGACCCCATCCCCATGGATGCCTCTACTCCCTTCCTCCAGCACTAAGTGCACAGCAAATGGGAAAGGAACGGAAAAGAGAATGAGGATAGTAACTCCTCTTATGCCAATGTCATTTGATGTGACTAGTGTCCTAGCCTGTCCATGAATGTAGACTCCTGGTTGGCCAAAAAAAAACTCTGTCATCATGAACTTTCCCAGTGATATCCATGTAGACATTCATAAATCATGCTCTGTGATCCACTAGATCCTGCACAGCAATGGAGTAGTATCCTTTGCAGTTTACATCAGAAACCTCAGCTACAGATGACTTTCCAACACCAAAGTGGTTGTCAACAGACCTGTAGCAGCCTGGGGTAGCCAGCTTTCAGATGGTTACAGCAATATGCTTCTGGACAAGGAGGGTTGGGCAAGCAATTCACCAAGTTCCAGCAATGTAGCTTTCTTCATGCAAAAGTTCTGGACCCACTGCTGGTCATCCTAGGTCTGCCTGATGATGTGATCCCACCCGTCTGTGCTCGTGGACCTGCTCCAGAAGTGCCAGTCTATGCAGGGAGCCTCAGTAGCTGTACCGAGTGACATGACCAGCTTCAGCCAGTGTGAGTCTGCCATATCCGTGTCCTTCTCCTCCTGATCCATCACAAACTCTATCAGGCGCCTTTGGTGGGTCAAAAAATGCTGCTGAAATGTCCACGAGAGTCTCACAGAAGCTGTGCCCATTTTCTGATGTAGAAGTGAAAGCACAAGCAAGAGAAAATCTTCAGAAGTCTCCTCCTCCATGTTACTGGCTTTGATTGCTGGGAATGCACAGACCAAAACGAATCCTTGGCAGGCTGTGTTGGCAGGCTGTTCAAACTTCCTGTAATGTGCAGGGTGGACTGTCAAGTTTTCCCAAAGTACACCATGGTCAAAGGGATAGACAGGCCACATTTTGGGAGGGTGTTTCGGGAATCTGGAGTATGGTTTATTTCAGGTCTATGAGCTGCAGTGTGGACAGCAGAGCCTGGGTTAGAAAAATTTTAATGTAGGTTTTAAAATCGGTGCAGTTGCTCAAGCCCTGGGTTCTCTAACCCAGGGTCAGATGACTTGAGTCCCACTAACTGTGCAGTATTGACATACCCATAATAGAATCCAGGCTCTGGCTGCTGATGCTAGCAGCAGTGGTGTGGCTGGCTCTGCACTAAAGAGCACCTGGTCGCCTTCTCCTTGGCCACCCTGCTCTCCCCACCCCTGAGAGTACAGGAGCTCAGCTTCGATTGCTGCCCCCTCTGTACCAACCTGAAGGCTGAATCATGCGGAGTGTACATGCTGGGCTGCACTGCTGGGCTGCCACTGCTAGCCACTCCCAGCACTGAGCTGCCCCTGCAGGCATTAGTGCAGCCAAAGCCCGGAAGTCTAGATGGCAGTGAAACAGCCCCACAGCCTGAGCCCTGTGAGCCTGAGTTGCCTGGCATGTGCCAGCTGCATGTGTCTAGTTGTTATGTAGACATACCCGCATTGGATAACTTAGGCAGCTCCCCAACTTGTGTGCTGGCTTTTGTGGATCCCATTTTAGGAACGTATCTCCCCTCATACATTGTATAGGGATCCTGGGCACCTAATACAGACTTTGTGGATTTCAGTATTGGTCCTGTGATTTTTCTAGGCGCCTAAAAGTTAAGCATCCCAATGCCAAAGTCCCTTGGTGAATTCGGGCCTAGGCCATGAATAAGGAGCAAGCCCTAAATTGGTAGTAACTATTCATTAACTCACTATCCCTACTGCATAATACCCTCATCTTCAAGACAATGAAAGGGTAACAGCCCCCAAGTATTATGCAGACATTACATAAATACCTTCCATAAACAAAGAAGGCAACTGTTCTACATTATTTTCAAAATGTACCATTGATACTTGGAGGATATTGCTGACAGGATTTATAGCTTGTGTGTTGGTTTTCTGTCTGATGTCCTCTAATCCTTAACCCCCAATTTTATGCAAAAAAAGAATGGGGGGGGACATGAATTCCTCAGGGAACCTGGGAGTGGGGTATAAGTCCTTCATCTGTTGTTCATTAGTTTTATCGAGCAGCTCCTGAAAGCTGTTAACTAGCACTTAGTGACCTACATGAAGAGTAGGGTGAGTTCAGCGAAGCTACTAATGGGAAATGTTCTCATTACAAAACCCATCGTCATAATGGATAGCACTTGGCATCTTTGATGGCAGTCTCAATAGAGACTGAATGGGCATGGAGACTGAATTACCACCTGATCTCTCCAAAGCAGGGTTAAGGAACATCAGTGAGGGGAAACTTGCTCTACCCCGCCAAGTCTGTACCTCTTTTGTGGATAGAAGTTATCCATTGCTAATGCTGTCAGTAAGTGCTGATTACTAATCTATTTTACTCAGGTTTTTATACCTCCTCATCACCACAGTACCTGAGCAGCTTCCAGTAATGCATTAAGCAACATAACTAATATCTGTGACATATGGTTGGCTCTCTTACGGTGAGTTGGTGTTGTAGGGTCAAGCCCCGTCTCAACATGTGGTTCATAGATGAGCAAACAGTAGAGCTCTAATAAAAGGTCAGTAGATTTCCGTGGGACTACTCATAGTAGTAAGCACTACTCTTAGTAGTGAGTGTTTGGAGGCTTGGGTCCTTAAAGTGTTTGAAGTCCTGATATCAGCACTGGGATAACAGGGTAGACATTTTAAAATGGCCTAAATATCAATTTACTCCGCTAGAATCTGTGTGCATTACAATATATTATGATTGTCTTAAATTTGTCTTTTCAAGTGCTTACAGGGTTAATTTGGGAGCTTGAGGAATGGGCTGCACCAATCAAATGACACTTTATTTGTAATTGTTAAGTTCACTGTGAAATAAAATGTACTGATCACTATGATTTTTTTTTTGATATTCTGATGCTTTAATTTGAAAGTGAAATTGCAACATTTAGCAGGCTAGTTAATTAATTAGTACCAAGCTGACTGCTGAGTAACAGTTTGTTTACTTTAAGTACTAATTAAACTGACAATGAATTACCCATGTGTCTTGTTGAAATGGTTGTTCATGACACAATTTAAGCTCTCTAGTGGAAAACTGGTATTTCTTGGGGGAAAAAATAGTCCTAAAAAATGATATGTTGTCATCGACTATACTGGTCGAAACATACTGAAACATTTTTTTTGTTCTAGACTGCTGCACTTATCATGTACTATAGTTTTGTCTACCTGGTAGAGAAATTCTTTTTGACTCCATAAATACAGTACATGTTGCCATGACAATTGTTATGCTCTGCAAATACACAGATTTTTGCTTTGTATCTGAAAAGAATCTCAGCACTTTGAGTCATATTTAAAATTTATTAGTTGCTAAGTGTGGAAGAATGCATTTAAAGGTTCCTATTGTGCATATCACCTGCCCACCATGTTTTATTTATTATTATAATTATTTAAGTTTTTATCCCTGTCACTTAGAGAGCTTTTCATGCTGCTTCATATTAATGAGTGATTAGAAGTAATATTTTAGCTTCCTGTTGGGAAGGGTTAGGGTAGGTATCCTATAGTGTAAGTTTCAGGTTTTGATGGAAGTATATGGAAATGGTGGCCCTGCGGCTCATGTCCAACCATATCCAGACAGAAGGAAATGGGGAGCTGCATCTGTACACTTTCAAAGGTATGCTGCCATTCTTCATGAGATATGACAAAATATGCAAGGTGGGGTGCCATCTACATCACAGAAATGCATCATCCACTGGCTAAAGTGCTCAAGGAACTCCAGCGAGGAAACTTTGTTGTGAAGAAATCATGTGGGAAGCTCAACCAAGTGAACCCTGATAAAAGCCAAGACTGGCTTAATGGCATAGGAAAGGAAGGAAGTGGAATTGTAGGCATCACCAATCATTAGTCAGCCTTCCGCAGATGAACCTTGTCTTGCAACCTGAGAGTCCATAATCACAGCAGACACCAAAGACATGTTCCATGTTGGTTTGGATGATCAACTTAATCACAATGTCAAAAAAAGGCAGCTAAGCAACATGACAGTGAAGATGAGGATGTGTTCTTATGCATACTTCAAAGTTTCAAGGTTTGCTCTGGGGAAGAACCAACCACTTCGTTTCAAAATATTGAAACAAAATACCTGGCTACTGAAGTCATACAAAATACACTGCTGAATGCAAAGATCCAAGAACATGTGCAACTGAACATCTCTGATGCAAGAGGGAGAGTCTTGATGTGTATACAGTCATGATGCACTGCCAAAAATAATGCTCCAATTTTTTCATGATGTATGAGGTGGAAAAAGAAGTAAAAGGAAAGGCCTCAACTATGAAGGACAGAAATATTCTTCAGCAATTTATCACAGATTAGGAACCAGCAAGACAGTGAGTTCACAAAAAAAAAAAATGAAATAATTGAAACTTGCAGTCTGCCCTGGGTGTGGTATTCTCGGTACAGTCCACCCCTGGCACTCGGTTACACTAGCTATCTCTGTGTGTGTGGGCTGCAGCCGGCCAGCCACTCCTTGGCTCTTACCAGCCTCAGGTTTATTGCAGGGTGACGCCAACACTCCCAGAGGTAGATTTCCCCAAAGCAGTGTATGTCCTGTACTGCTCAGCTCTCTCCTGGACAATACCAGTTTATATAAAGTCTGTTATTTCTTTAATAGGTATGATATGCACACAAATAGTGTTTCCCAAACACTTCAATTTAAACAAACTGGATTATATAAAGCAATAAAACAAGTTTATTAACTACAAAGAGAGAGATTTTAAGTGAGTACAAGTAATGAGGAATAAAAGTCAGAACTAGTGACAAAAATAAAGTTAAAATGCTTCTAGTCCCAAGCCTAACAAACAATATCAGATTCAAGCAAAGTTTCTCACCATGTGCTTTCAGCAGTCTTACTAACCTACCCTCTAGGTAAAGAACCATTATCCCAGAAGCCTTTGCTGCTTCAGGTTTAGAGAATTGATGGGCAGGGAGGGAGAGGGAGTGGGAGTCCCTTAAGGTGTTTGCCCCTCCTTTTTCTAGTTGATCTCATTTTTGAAAAAAAAAGTTTCCTGCTGTGTACCAAGAGACAAAATATCTGTGTAGAAGAATGTTCTCTACTGTTTTATTCTCACCTGTCTGAGCTTCTTTTGTCTCCCCTTCCCGCTTGATGACTCTGTTTACTACTTAAATGCAGATTATGCAGAGCTTATTAACCCTATACAGTGGAATCTTATAATTTCACATGCAATGTTGCCACACATTTTATTAGGACAATACTGACCAGCAAAAAATGAGTTTTCAAATGTTACCTGTTAGGGGGCTTATTCCTTCACCCACTTACTTCCCTGGTCCTTCTCGCATGAACAGAGAGCAACAATACCCGAAGTCCAAAGGTGCAAACAATTCAATGTTTATTGGGGTGAACTTCCAGCAAGCATGATTCCAGTTTCCTTCCTTAGTGTCCCTCTTCCCAGCTCTGACACCACAGAGCCTTACACCTGTGTCCCTGTTCCCATTCCTGCCCTTAGCAAAACATGATTCCAATTCCCCACCCCCATACCCCCCACACACACACTTCGTGATTGACTGCAGACTATATAGTAAAACTTGAGTTCTGCTTAGCTATACCTTAACCAATCATTTTACTGAAATTTTTAACTAACCAATCCTAACATATTGTAACATGATTATTTAACCAATGATATCCCACCACCGTAATTAGTTTACACCCAGCAAAATTAATTATACAGCAGACAAGAAACAATCACAGACCCAGACAGAGATTATACAGACAAGCAATAGGCAAATGGGGACTACAGTGATAGAACAACAAAGAAATGAGGATTTCACATCCGAACTATTGATAAGTGAGTTCTTGCCAGACAGGATGCTATCAAACTAAATTTCCTTTTACATCTTCTAGGCACTTCCCTTTCTCTGGAGGCGATATGCGTTATCAGGATAGGACTGTATTCCTAACAGCCAAATAGCACCTTATTTCAACGTGACTAGGTTGGAATGTGAGGATGTAACCATTCATAGAATCATAGAATATCAGAGTTGGAAGGGACCTCAGGAGGTCATCTAGTCCAACCCCTTGCACAAAGCAGGACCAACCCCCAATTAAATCATCCCAGCCAGGGCTTTGTCAAGCCTGACTTTAAAAACTTCTAAGGAAGGAGATTCCACCACCTCCCTAGGTAATGCATTCCTGTGTTTCACCACCCTCCCAGTGAAAAACTTTTTCCTAATATCCAACCTAAACCTCTCCCACTGCAACTGGAGACCATTACTCCTTGTTCTGTCATCTGCTACCACTGAGAACAGTCTAGATCCATCCTCTTTGGAACCCTATTTCAGGTAGTTGAAAGCAGCTATCAAATCCCCCCTCATTCTTCTCTTCCTCAGAGTAAACAATCCCAGTTCCCTCAGCCTCTCCTCATAAGTCATGTGTTCCAGACCCCTAATCGTTTTTGATGCCCTCCGCTGGATGTTTTCCAATATTTCCACACCCTTCTTGTAGTGTGGGGCCCAAAACTGGACACAATACTCCAGATGAGGCCTCACCAATGTCGAATAGAGGGAAACGATCACGTCCCTCGATCTGCTGGCAATGTCCCTACATATACATCCCAAAATGCTATTGGCCTTCTTGGAAACAATGGCACACTGTTGACTCATATCAAGCTTCTTGTCCACTGTAACCCCTAGGTCCTCTTCTGCAGAACTGCTGCCTAGCCATTCGGTCCCTAGTCTGTAGCGGTGCATGGGATTCTTCCGTCCTTTTAAGTGCAGGACTCTGCACTTGTCCTTGTTGAACCTCATCAGATTTCTTTTGGCCCAATCCTCTAATTTGTCTAGGGCCCTCTATATCCTATCCCTACCCTCGAGCGTATCTACCTCTCCTCCCAGTTTAGTGTCATCTGCAAACTTGCTGAGGGTGCAATCCACACCATCCTCCAGGTCATTTATGAAGATATTGAACAAAACCGGCCCCAGGACCGACCCTTGGGGCACTCCACTTGATACTGGCTGCCAACTAGACATGGAGCCATTGATCACTACCCGTTGAGCCCAGCCTAGCCAGCTTTCTATCCACCTTATAGTGCATTCATCAAACCCATACTTCTTTAACTTGATGGAAAGAATACTGTGGAAGACCATATCAAAAGCTTTGCTAAAGTCAAGGAACAACACGTCCACTGCTTTCCCCTCATCCACAGAGCCAGTTATCTCGTCATAGAAGGCAATTAGATTAGTCAGGCATGACTTGCCCTTGGTGAATCTATGCTGTCTGTTCCTGATCACTTTCCTCTCCTCTAAGCACTTTAGAATTGATTCCTTGAGGACCTGCTCCATGATTTTTCCAGGGATTGAGGTGAGGCTGACTAGCCTGTAGTTCCCAGGATCCTCCTCCTTCCCTTTTTTTAAAGATGGGCACTACATTAGCCTTTTTCCAGTTGTCCGGGACTTCCCCCGATCGCCTTCACTTCCCAGCTTATGTCTGCCTCTGCTCTTAGCCAAAGGCCTTAGCCTAAGAACAAGGCCTCAGACTGTCACAGTAAGAGAAGGCTCTTAAACTGGCAGACAGTGATTTTGATTCTTTCTTTTATACCTCTATAATTAGCCAAGTGATAAGAATACTCCTACATTCTTAGAGTATAGGCCTTTACAGACAGGCCTGAATATTGTAACAAAGTTTCTGCTCTACCTTGGTGGGTCTTGCGCTTATTGGCAGATTTGCTTGCCTTGGAGCTTCAAGGCAGCCCTCAGCTTGGCCGTTTTCCTGAATTCACAGTCTAGCTCAACTCCTCCTGTGTCTGACCAGGAGTTGGGAGGATTTGTGGGGAACCCAGGCCTGCCCTCTACTCCGGGGTCCAGCCCAGGGCCCTGTGGAATGCAGCTGTCTAGAGTGCCTCCTGGAACAGCTGTGCGACAGCTACAACTCCCTGGGCTACTTCCCCATGGCCTTCTCCCAACACCTTCTTTATCATCACCATAGGACCTCCTTCCTGGTGTCTGATAATGCTTGTACACCTCAGTCCTCCAACAGTCCACGTTCTCACTCTCAGCTCCTAGTGCCTCTTGCTCCCAGCTCCTCACACGCACACCAGAAACTGAAGTGAGCTCCTTTTTAAAATACAGGTGCCCTGATTAGCCTACCTTAATTGATTCTAGCAGCTTCTTGATTGGCTGCAGGTGTTCTAATCAGCCTGTCTTAATTCTCTCCAGAAGGTTCCTGATTGTTCTGGAACCTTCCCTGTTAGGAAACGGAACGTCTTTTGCTTGCTCCTCAGCTATCTGCTTTCTGTTCTTTCCTAAAGCCCCCTGGCCCGGATTTTTCTTACTTTTTGCACCTACCTTAGTCCCCTCCCCGACCGGGCCAGACGCTTTTTTGTTTTTTCTTTTCATTTTTTGTGTTTTTTTCCGTCTACGTCCTTCGCCGGCCAATCCCCCCCCCCCACGCCTGCTTTCGAGCGCAGCTATTTGCCTCAGCTGAGCCCCAGGAGGAGGGGGGGGAAGATTGCTGATTTTGCTGTCCGGAGGGGGGAGTGGAAACCCCCAGACCCAGCCATTTTGCCAGCAGCCCGGACCTTATAACATTCTTAACATACCGGAGGACTTGGAACACAGCCAACACAGCCGGAGACGGAGATTTCATCGGACAGAAGAAATAATATAAATCATCGTGACGGAGGCCGTAAGATTGAGTAACTTTCTGAATTATACTCTCGTGGGGGGGAGTTGGACTGTGATTACTTGCGTTTGTGGCGGCACAGGGGGTGTGGCGTGGAGACCCCCACCCCCGATCCATTGGTGTCCCAACCCCCCCATCATTATTACAACTGTCACGGCCCCCCCGCAGTCTGTCCTTGCTGGCAATCTGCCATCTCCCTTCGGATCCAGCTGTTTGCTTTGAACTTTGCCTTCCGGACCGGACCTAACAACCGACCAACCGAGACTCTTTGGACAAACGTGTGTGGGTCTGCACCCCCCCCCGGATTGCTTATCCCACAACTTGCCCCTTTTACTGGACCCCGATTTTGTTCCCCCCGCTCCTCCCAGCCCCCCTCCCTCGGCATTTTTTCCCTTCCCGTCCGCAGCCAGCGGAAGGAGGGGCTATTCTGCCTTCTCCCCTCCCCCCTCCTCCTTCCGGTGTCTCCCTGTCTCTCCCTGCTCACAAGGGCGGGGAACGAGAGGGGCGAGACTGCTTCAATAAAATTAGTTGTCCCTTCCCCACCACCACCCCAGCCCAACCCCCAAGGTCCCCCGCCTACTACTATTGTTAAGGTACTTGCCACCCCCCCTGCTGGGGCACCGGTAGCAGGAGGCACCAGGGTGATTGCTGCTGCTGCTGCACCCACCCCCGCCCCAGATTCTAGGAAACCCCCCCCCGGTTCGCCAGAAGGGCCAGGGCGGGTGGAAGGGAAAGGGCCCCGCTAAAACCACTGAGCCCTCCATGGCAGGGGCTGCCCCCACCGCTGCGGCCTCGTCATCAACCGTGGCGCCCCTCCCAGCGTTTCCCTCCACCAGCTTTGCGATTGTCCCTCCCCCGGCCCCCAGGACGTATGCCCGGGCGGCAGCGGGCTCCCCGCTGCCTGCCGCCTCGTTATCTCGCCCCTCCCCTGCCTCCGCCACCATCACCAGCGGCCGAGGCCCTTTCCCCGCCTTGACCAGGAAGCACGGCGTCCGTTGCCTCCTGGTGCCCGCCTCGCCCCGCGTGGAGACATACGTGCAGGCGTTGGCGAAGGTGGTAGGACCCACGGCTATTGTGGCGGCCTCCAAGATGTATGGGAAGGTCGTTTTCTTCTTAGCCTCGGAGGATGCCGCCCAGGAGGCGGTGGAGAGGGGCCTGACGGTAGGGGGGGTGTTTGTCCCCCTAGAACCGTCAGAAGACCTGGGCGTTCGCCTCGTCCTTACCTCCGTTCCTCCCTTCTTACCCAATGCTGCCCTGTTACCCGCTCTTTCCACCCTGGGGAAACTTGTTTCTGTCATCAGCCCTCTCCCGTTGGGCTGCAAGGACCCCACCCTCTGTCACATTTTTTCGTTCCGCCGGCAAGTGCAGCTTCTACCACCAGCAAGGGCGCGTGACGGAGAGGCGCTTGAGGGGTCCTTTCTAGTCCCCTACGAGGGAGCCCGCTATCGGGTCTTTTATTCTACCGGAGATGCCCGGTGCTACCTCTGCCGCTCAGCGGGGCATGTCCGCAGAGACTGCCCTTTGGCGCGGGGGGGAGGGGCACCCGAAATCCCCGAGACCCGGCAGGACATCGGCCCCGTCGCTGCCGACGCCCCTGGCTGCCCAGTGCCTGAAACCAACCCTCCTCCTACTCGACCCATCGCTGCTCCCGTCCGGGCCCAAGAGATACCTTCCCTACAATGCCCGGGCGAGCAAGGGGTTTCCACCCTTGCTAGTACCAACCCAATAGAGCCCATGGAGGAGGGTGTGGCAAGGATATTATCGGGTGTAAGAGAGGGCCCCCCCCAAGGAGAAGCCCCCGCCCCTAATGTTGCCCCACCGCTACCTCCCCGAACCCCTAAACCATCGCCTCCGCCCCCCGACACGACCCCTGCTAACCAACCCCCAGATGATGCTATGGGAGGCTGGACCCTAGTCCAGGGGAAGCGAGGCAAGCGGAAGGCTCGAGCTCCGCTGCATCCACCCGACGCGGAAGCCCCCCGGAAGACCAGGAAAGGAGGCACTGCTATCGAGCCTCCCGCCACGGCCGCGAGCGAGATCCATCCGCCGGTGTCAGGAGGGGAAGACGGACTGGCATTGGAGGGCAGAATCCCCCCTCCACGGGAAACCCTCCCCTCCGAGACTTCTGAGGACACCCCTTCTCCCTGGACGCTACCCGAACCCCCCGCGGACCCCGAGGTGGCCGTTGAGGCGGGTCCTAGAGGAGAGGCCCCCGGGGTGGCAGGAGTTGGCCTCTCCTCCGTGTATGCGGAGACTGAGGCCCTAGATTTAACCCCGGTCACCCAGGGAGGGGATGATTTGCTGCCGGCTGGCCTCGAGCTGGGCAGCCTTACCCCAGCCTCCCTTTCCCCATGCTCCCTCCCCCTTTTTGCCTTCCCGGGTGAGCACCCTGCAGAAGGCGGTCCACCACCTGATGCCGTGACCGCTAAAACCACCATGGAGCCAGCACCTAGCATTATTGGGAGCCCCTCCCCTTCCCCCTTAACCCTTGACTCTGCTCAGGAGGCACTTTCCTTTAGCTGCTCGCCTCCTGCACCCCAGAGCCTTACCCCTGCCCCTGCCCCCACCCCTGCCCCTGCCCAAGGTCCCTCCTCCTGCAATGTTAATGCCGCCCCTGGGGTTATTTCCTTTCCGCCTTTTGCAGACTCCCCCCAGGGGGCAGTCTTTGCACTTTCTAGTCGCGACCCGTTAGGAGTGGCAATTTTTCCCCTGCCATCCCCCTCCACCCCAAGGCGTGAAATGAATTTAATAACCCCAGCCTGTCAGACGCCCCGTCGGTGGTCCGCACCCTGTCTACCTGCCTTAGCGGACCACGAGGCTGTATTAAGAGGCCCATCAGGGAATACCTCGGGAATTGTAACCCCACCCCCCCATGAGCTGTGGCATGCGCTACGGAAGTTCCTAGAGCACTCCCGTGGCGCCCGCGATAGGACACAGCTGGCTCTTCGGCTATGGGGGGACTTTGATCAACTCCTCCAGGCCACAAAGGCCCTTATAAAGGAGGGCAGGGGGCAAGGAAAGCGTGGTGCTGCGGCCTACGAGCGAGCCCGCAGCTTCCGAAGCAATCTACTCACCCACGGGATAGGTCATGGGTTGCTGTGCAACCCGCCGGGAGCCCTGAACCCCCCCGACAATACGAGACCCCCACCCCCCCAGCCCTCCGTATGACGCCTCTTATTATTGCGACCCTGAATACCAGGGGCTGTAGGATGGCTCTCCGCAGGTCCCAGGTGCTCTCTTACCTTCGGGAGGGGAGGTACTCTGTAGTTTTCCTGCAGGAGACCCATACAGACCCGGCCGCCGAGGACAGGTGGCGGCTGGAGTGGGGGGACGGGGTATACTTTAGCCACTTTGCGACCTGGCAGGCTGGAGTGGCAACCCTATTCTCCCCCAACCTACGGCCTGAGGTGCTAGGGGTCAATGAGGCTGTGCCGGGCCACGTGCTGCACCTTCGAGTCCGTATGGAGGGGCTCGTGGTTAATCTTGTTAACATCTATGCCCCGCAAATGAGCTCCAGGCGGCCACAATTTTATCAGCAGGTGTCCGACTTTCTCGGCACCCTGGATTCGCATGAGTGCCTGGTCCTGGGAGGGGACTTTAACACCACCCTCGAGGAACGGGACCGCTCAGGGGCCGAACCGAGTCCGGCCGCTGCAAATATTCTCCAAGGGATAGTCGACCATCACTCCCTAGTGGACGTCTGGCACGACCATCACCCAGATGACACCTCCACGTTCACCTTTGTCCGGGTGGAGGCCCATCAGTCACATCACTCTCAGTTGGACCGTATTTACTTATCCCGTTTCCATCTTTCACAGGCCCACTCCTCCGCCATTCGGCCGGCCCCATTCTCCGATCATCATTTAGTCGCTGTAACGGTTTCCCTCCGTGCAGAGAGACCGGGGCCGGCCTATTGGCACTTTAATAACAGCCTGTTGGAGGACGAGAGCTTTGTGATGTCCTTCCGGGAGTTTTGGCTGGCCTGGCGAGAGCAGTGGCGTGCCTTTCCCTCGGTGTGGCGATGGTGGGATCTCGGGAAGGTGCGTGCCAAGCTCTTCTGCCGTGACTACACTCGGGGCACCAGCCGACGGCGAAATGCGGCGATAGAGCAGCTGGAACGGGAGGTCTTAGAGATGGAGAGGTGCCTGGCCGCCGATCCCGAGGACCCGTCCCTCTGCGGAGCGTGCCGGGAGAAGCGGGAGGAGCTCCGGGCCCTTGAGGACCACCGGGCCCGAGGTGCCTTCGTTCGATCCCGCATCCGCCTCCTTCGGGAGATGGACCGCGGCTCCCGCTTCTTCTATGCCCTGGAGAAAACGAGGGGGGCCAAGAAACACGTCACCTGCCTTCTTGCGGAAGACAGCACCCCCCTCACGGGTCCGGAGGAGATGTGTGGGAGGGCCCGTGACTTCTACACAAGCCTTTTCTCCCCGGACCCGACCGATCCTGACGCTTGCGAGGTGCTCTGGGAGGAACTCCCCACGGTCAGCGTGGGCGACCGAGACCGGCTAGAGCTGCCTCTCACCCTGGCCGAGTTCTCGGAAGCCCTCCGTCGCATGCCCACCAATAAATCTCCGGGCATGGACGGGCTGACCGTGGAGTTTTACCGCGCGTTCTGGGACATTCTCGGCCCAGACCTAGTCACCGTCTGGGCTGAGTCCTTGCAGAGCGGGGTCCTCCCTCTGTCATGCAGGCGAGCGGTGCTCGCTTTGCTGCCGAAGAAGGGGGACCTCCGCGATCTACGAAATTGGCGTCCCGTCTCACTCCTTAGCACGGATTACAAAATCGTAGCGAAAGCAATCTCGCTGCGGTTAGGGTCTGTGATGGCGGACGTGGTCCACCCAGACCAGACCTATACTGTCCCGGGTCGCAGCATTTTCGACAACCTCTTTCTAGTCCGAGACCTTTTGGAACTCGGGCGGAGAGATGGTCTATCGTTCGCCCTCCTGTCTCTTGATCAGGAGAAGGCGTTTGATAGAGTAGACCATGGGTACCTCCTGAGCACTCTGCAGGCATTTGGATTTGGACCTCAGTTTGTGAGTTTTCTCCGGGTGCTGTATGCCTCCGCGGAGTGTTTGGTTAGGCTCAACTGGACCCTGACTGAACCGGTCAGCTTCGGGCGAGGAGTGCAGCAGGGGTGCCCCCTCTCGGGCCAGTTGTATGCTCTGGCGATCGAGCCTTTCCTCTGTCTCCTCCGCAGGAGGATGACAGGGTTGGTGCTGCGGGAGCCGGAGCTGCGGCTGGTCCTGTCGGCGTACGCCGATGACGTACTCCTCGTGGTCCAGGACCCGGGCGACTTGGCGCGAGTGGAGGCATGCCAAGCCATCTATTTGGCAGCCTCCTCCGCCCGAGTCAACTGGGTCAAGAGCTCTGGCTTGGCGGTGGGGGACTGGCGGCAGGTGAGCTCCCTCCCACCCGCACTTCAGACCATCCGGTGAAGTGCGGGTCCACTGCTCTATCTCGGCGTTTACCTTTCCGCCACGCATCCTTCCCCGCCGGAGAACTGGCAAAATTTAGAGGGCGGGGTGATAGAGCGGATCCGGAGATGGACGAGGCTACTCCGATGTCTCTCCCTCCGAGGGAGAGCACTGGTGCTTAACCAACTAGTCCTGTCCACGCTCTGGTACAGGCTCAACACCCTGGCCCCGGCCCCGGGTTTCCTGACCCACCTCCGGAGATTGATTCTAGAGTTCTTCTGGTCAGGAATGCACTGGGCCCCTGTTGGAGTTCTTCATCTACCCCTGAAGGAAGGAGGGCAGGGCCTGAAGTGTCTGTACACTCAGGTCCGCGTTTTCCGCCTCCAGGCCCTGCAGAGGCTCTTTTATAGTGCAAGTAGTTCGGCATGGAGCATACTGGCGCGCGCCTTCCTGCGCCGTTTCCAAGGGCTTCGATATGACCGGCAGCTCTTTTATCTTTCTCCGAGGGGTTTTCCGTGAGACCTCTCCGGGCTGCCGGTCTTCTACCAGGACCTCCTCCGGACCTGGAAATTGTTTCTAACAACCAGGTCCATGGCGGCCACCGTGGGGGTAGATCTCCTCACGGAGCCCCTGCTACACAACCCCCAGCTCCGTGTGCAGGTGGCGGAGTCCCGCTCGGTGCGCCAGAGGTTGGTCCTGGCGGAAGTTACGAGGGTCGGAGACCTCCTGGACTACGACCGGAGAGACTGGCTGGATCCCCTGATGCTCACTCGGCGCATGGGGCTCTCCAGCCTCCGTACCCCCCAGCGCGTACTTCAGGAGGTGAAGGCCGCCTTGACCCCCGCTGCTCGGGCTTATGTTAGCCGAGCCTTGTGCGAGGGCACACCCCGCCCATCCCTTACCCCAGGCCCACCGGACCTTTCCATCGGGCCCCCACCCCCTAGATCCCAACAAATCCCTCACCCTTTCACTGCAAGCCGGCTGCACGAACTGCAGCCGGTTAGCTTTCAAATTGCTCCACGGAAATACTTATATACACTTACGCTTCACACCCTTCATGCCCACACCCTGGTGTCCCGCCCCGATACAAAGTGGCGGGATCTCCTGCCACCTTTGGAGGGTGAGCAACCTCGGTGGGCCAGCCTGTATTCCACCCTGGTCCCAAGGCCCGTCGGGGACATCAGTTGGCGGCTCCTTCACGGAGCTGTGAGCACGGGTGTGTTTTTGACACGGTTTACCCCCATTCCGGACACTTGTCCTTTCTGTAATGTGAGGGAAACCCTGGCGCACGTGTATTTAGAGTGTGCCAGGTTGCAGCCCCTTTTCCGGCTCCTCACAAATATTCTATTACTCTTCTGGCTTCCTTTTTCCCCCCACCTTTTTATCTATACACTTCCCATCCGTGGCCCCACAAAGTCGCGGGATCTTCTGGTCAACCTCCTCCTAGCTTTGGCTAAAACAGCCATTTATAAAACCAGAGAGAAGAGGTTGGCCCATGAAACGTCCTGCGATTGTGGGGCCCTTTTCCGATCCTCAGTACACTCACGTATCCGGGCGGAGTTCCTCTGGGCGGCGTCCACCGACTCCCTTGAAGCCTTCGAGGAGCGGTGGGCGCTGTCTGGGGTTCTCTGCTCGGTGACCCCGTCCGGTTCCCTCCGTCTGACCCTTTGATTGAGGGGAAGAGCGAGAGACGCCAGCCCCAGCCGTTGCCACTGTGGATACCATCATCCCTGTCATCTAGGAGGGGTCCTATAATACATGGGTGTTTACCCCCCCCCTCCCTAAACTGCCCACCCCGCAGCCGTGCCCATCTTACCGGGCACTCTCAGGAGAGGGAGGATCGGTGACACTGGGCGCGGCACTGGGTAACTCGAGGGGGTGGAAGACCACGAGTGTCGAGGAAGCCCCTCCGCTCTAGGCCACCAGGTAACTCAGGAGGGTGGAAGACCACGAGTGTCGAGGAAGCCCCCCCGCTCTGGGCCCAGGCTAGCCTGAACACTTCTCCCTCCTGAAAGCTGCTGTGTTATACCTTCTGATTGCGTTGTTTTGTTGCATAGTTGTTTTGTTTCCTTTGGTAATTCTGTAAGCGTTACCAATAAACTTTCTTTCTGTTTCAAAAAAAAAAAAAAAAAACTTCCCTGTTGGGAAACGGGACGTTCCTCGCTTGTTCCTTAGCTATCTGCTTTCTATTCTTTCCTAAAGCTCCCCGGCCTGGATTTTTCTTACTTTTTGAGCCTGCCTTAGTTCTCCCCCCCGACCGGGCCAGACGCTTTTTTGTTTCATTTTGTTTTTCTGCCGTTTTTCTGCTACTGTTGAGTGCTGGTCAGCTGCCAACTTGCCGCCAGCACCTGCCCCCGCACGCCTGCTCCCGGGCGCAGCTATTTGCCTCAGCTGAAACCCCCGGAGGAGGGGGGAAAGATTGCCGACCCGCTATCCGGAGTGGGGAGTGGAAGCCCCCAGACCCAGCTGTTTTGCTGTCAGCTTATTTCTGCAATTTTTCTCGGCCTGCCGAAAGCCTTGGAATACAGCCAACACAGCTGGAGAAGAAGAAGATAGCAGACAGAAGAAATCACCCAGGGAAGCTACAAATCATCGTGGAGGGGGCCGTAAGACTGAGTAACTTTTTGAATTATACTCTCGTGGGGGGGAGTCTGACTGTGGCTTAATTACGTTTGTGGCGGCACAGGGGGTGTGGCACGGAGCTGCCCCCCAATCCATCGGTGCCCCCCCAACATTATTACAACTGTCACGCCCCCCCCCCCCCCGCCATCCGTCCCTGCTGGCAACCTGCCATCTGCCTCGGATCCAGCTGTTTGCTTTGAACTTTGCCTTTCGGACTGGACATAACAGCCGACCAAACGAGACTCTTTGGACAAACGTGCGTGGGTCCACAAACCCCCTCCTCCGGATTGTTTATCCCACAGCTTGCCCCTATCACCGGACCCCGATTCCTGTTTTCCCCCCCTTCCAGTCCAACCCATTTGGTAACACCCCCCCCACCCCCGCCTGCAGCCCAGTAGGGAGGAGCGGTTAATCTGCTTCCCCCTCCCCCCTCCTCCTTCCGGTGTCTCCCCGTCTCTCCCCGCTCACAATGGCGGGGAATGAGAGGGGCGAGGCCCCTTTACCAATATCAGTTGTTCCTCCCCCACCTCCCCCCCACCCAACCCCCGAGCCCCCCCCCATCACCACCACTGTCAAAATACCTGCCACCGCCCCCGCTGGGGCACTGGCAGCAGGAGGCACCGGGGTGATTACTGCCACTGCTATGCCCACCGCCCACCCAGATTCTAGGAACCCCCCCCTCAGCTGGCCGAAAAGGCCAGGGTGGGAAGAAAGGAAAGGGCCCCGCTAAAACCACTAGGCCCTCCATGGCAGGGGCTTCCCCCACCCCTGTGGCCTCGTCATCGACCGTGGCGCCTCCCCCCTGCTGTTCCCTCCACCGGCTCTGCAAATGTCCCTCCCCCGGCCCTCAGGACATATGCCCGGGCGGTGGCAGGCTCCCCCCGCCTGCTGCCTCATCATCTCGCCCACCCACTGCCTCCACTACCATCACCATCAACCGGGGCCCCTTCCCCACCTTGACCAGGAGGCACAGTGTCCATTGCCGCCTGGTGCCCACCTCGCCCCACGTGGAGACATACGTGCAGGCGCTGGCGAATGTGGTAGGACCCACGGCTATTGTGGCAGACTCCAAAATGTATGGGAAGGTTGTTTTTTTCTTAGCTTCAGAGGCTGCCGCCCAGGAGGCGGTGGAGAAGGGCCTGGGGTTGGGGGGGTGTTTGTCCCCCTAGAGCCGCTAGAAGACCTGGGCGTTCACCTCATCCTCACCTCCGTTCCTCCCTTTTTACCAATGCTGCCCTGTTACCCACTCTCTCCACCCTGGGGAAACTTGTCTCTGTCATCAGCCCTCTCCCGTTGGGCTGCAAGGACCCCACCCTCCGTCACGTCCTTTCGTTCCGCCGGCAAGTGCAGCTTCTACCGCCGCCGGCGGTGTGTGATGGAGAGGTGCTCGAGGGGTCCTTCCTAGTCCCCTACCAAGGAGCCCACTATCGGGTCTTTTACTCCACCAGAGAGGCCCGGTGCTACCTCTGCTGCTCAGCGGGGCATGTCCACAGAGACTGACCTTTGGCCCAGGGGGGAGGGGCACCCAAGACCCCCGAGACCTGGCAGGACATCGGCCCCCATCGTTGCCGGCACCCCTGGCCGCCCGGAACCTGAAACCAACCCTCCTCCTACTCGATCCACCGCTGCTCCCATCCGGGCCCAAGAAACACCTTCCCTACAACGCCCAGGCGAGCAAGGGAGTCCCACCCTTGCTATTACCAATCTGGTAGAGCCTATGGAGGAGGGTGTGGCAAAGATATTACCGAGTATAGGAGAGGGCCCGCCCCAAGGTGAACCCCCCGCCCCTCATGCTGCCTTACCGTTACCCCCCTGAACCATCGCCTCCGCCCCCCGACACGACCCCTGCTAACCAAGCCCCAGACGACGCTATGGAGGGCTGGACCCTAGTCCAGGGGAAGCGAGGCAAGCGGAAGGCTCGAGTTCCGCTGCACTCATCCGATGCGGAAGCCCCCCGGAAGACCAGGAAGGAAGGCACTGATATTGAGCCTTCTGCTACGGCCACGAGTGAGATCCATCCGCTGGTGTCGGGAGGGGAAGACAGACTGGCACTGGAGGGCAGAATCCCCCCTCCACGAGAGACCCTTCCCTCCGAGACCCCTGAGGAAGCTCCTTTTGCCCGGAGACCACCTGAACCCCCTGCGAACCCCGAGGCGACCGTTGAGGCGAGCCCTAGAGAAGAGGCCCCCGGGGTGGCAGGAGTTGGCCTCTCCTCCGTGTATGCGGAGATTGAGGCCCTAGATTTGACCCCAGTCACCCAGGGAGAAGATGATCTACTGCTGGCTGGCCTTGATCTGGGTAGCCTCACCCCAGCCCCCCTTTCCCCATGCTCCCTCCCGCTAATTGCCTTCCCGGGCGAGCACACCGCAGAAGGTAGTCCACCACCTGATGCCATGGCCACCAAGACCACCACGGAGCCAGCGCCTAGCGTCACTGGGAGCCCCCTCCCTTAACCCTTAACCCTTGACTCTGCTCAGGAGGCACCTTCTTTTAGCTGCTCACCTCATGAAGTCCAGAGCCTTACCTCTGGCCCCGCCCCCCCCCCTGTCCCTGCCCAATTCCCCTCCTCCTGCAATGCTAATGCCGCCCCTGGGGTTATTTCTTTTCCGCCTTTTTCTGATTCCCCCAGGGAGCAGTCTTTGCACTTTCTAGTCGCGACCCATTAGGAGTTGCAATTTTTTCCCTGCCATCCCCTTCCACCCCAAGGCATGAAATGGATTTAATAACCCCACCCTGTCAGACGCCCCGTCGGTGGTCCACACCCTGCCTACCCGCCTTAGCGGACCACGAGGCTGCATTAAGAGCCCCACTAGGGAATACTCCGGAAATCGTAACCCCACCCCCCCCATGAGCTGCGGCATGCACTACGGAAGTTCCTAGAACACACCCGTGGAGCCCGCAATAGGGTACAGCTGGCTCTTCAGCTATGGGGGGACTTTGACCAAATCCTCCAGGCCACAAGGGCCCTTATACAGGAGGGCAGGGGGCAAGGAAAGAGCGGCGCTGCGGCCCACGAGCGGGCTCGCGGCTTCCGAAACGATCTACTCATCCATGGGATGGGTCACGGGTTGCTGTGCAACCCGCCGGGGGCCACAAACACCCCCACCAACAAGAAACCCCCAGCCCTCCGCATGACGCCTCTTATTATTGCAACCCTGAATACCAGGGGCTCTCTTACCTTCGGGAAGGGGGGTACTCTGTAGTTTTCTTGCAGGATAACCATACGGACCCGACCACCGAGGACAGGTGGTGGCTGGAGTGGGGTGACGGGGTATACTTTAGCCACTTCACGACTTGGCAAGCTGGAGTGGCGACCCTATTCTCCCCCAACCTTCGGCCCGAGGTGCTAGGGGCCACTGAGGCCGTGCCGGGCCACCTACTGCACCTTCGAGTCTGTATGGAGGGGCTCGTGGTCAATCTTGTTAACATCTGTGCCCCGCAAACGAGCCCAAAGCAGCCACAATTCTATCAGCAGGTGTCCGACTTTCTCAGCACCCTAGATTCGCACGAGTGCCTGGTCCTGGGAGGGGACTTTAACACCACCCTCGAGGAACAGGACCGCTCAGGGGCTGAGCCGAGCCCGGCCGCTGCGAACATTCTCTGAGGAATATTCGAACATCACTCCCTAGTGGATGTCTGGTATGATCATCACCCAGATGACACTTCCACGTTCACTTTTGTTCGGGTGGAGGCCCATCGGTCACACCACTCTCGGTTGGACCGTATTTACTTATCCCGTTTCCATCTTTCACAGGCCCACTCCTCCAACATTCGGCTGGCCCCATTCTCCAACCATCATCTAGCCACTATAACAGCGTCCGTGCAGAGAGGCCGGGGCTGGCCTATTGGCATTTTAACAACAGCCTGGTGGAGGATGAGGGTTTCATGACGTCTTTCCGGGAGTTTTGGCTGGCCTGGCAAGAGCAGCGGCGTGCCTTTCCCTCAGCGTGGCGATGGTGGGATCTAGGAAAGGTGCGCACCAAGCTCCTCCATCCGTGACTACACCCAAGGCACCAGACGACGGAAAAATGCAGCGATAGAGCAGTTGGAACGGGAGGTCTTAGAGATGGACAGGCGTTTGGCCGCCAGCCCCGAGGACCCGTTCCTCCGCGGAGCATGCCGGGAGAAGTGGGAGGAGCTCCGGGCCCTCAAGGACCATCGGGCCCGAGGTGCCTTTGTTCGATCCTGCATCCGCCTCCTTCGGGAGATGGATCATGGCTCCCGTTTCTTCTACGCCCTGGAGAAAATGAGGGGGGACAAGAAACATGTCACCTGCCTTCTAGGAGAAGACGGCACCCCCCTCATGGATCTGGTGGAGATGTGTGGGAGGGCCCGTGACTTCTACACAAGCCTTTTCTCCCCGGATCTGACCGATTCTGGCGCTTGCAGGGTGCTCTGGGAGGAACTCCCCACGGTCAGCATGGGCGACCGAGACCGACTAGAGCTGCCTCTCACCCTGGCCGAGTTCTCGGAAGCCCTCCATCGCATGCCCACCAATAAATCTCCGGGCATGGACGGGCTAACCATGGAGTTCTACCGCGCATTTTGGGACATCCTTGGCCCAGACCTAGCCACTGTCTGGGCCGAGTCTTTGCAGGGCAGGGTCCTCCCTCTTTCGTGCAGGCGAGCAGTACTTGCCTTGTTGCTGAAGAAGGGGGACCTCTGCGATTTGCAAAATTGGCGTCCCGTCTCGCTCCTCAGCATGGACTACAAAATCGTAGCAAAAGCAATCTCACTGCGGCTAGGGTCCTCCCAGACCAGACCTACACTGTCCTGGGCTGCAGCATTTTTGACAACCTATTTCTAGTCTGAGACCTTTTGGAACTCTGGCGTAGAGACGGTCTGTCTTTCGCCCTCCTGTCTCTTGATCAGGAGAAGGCTTTCGATAGAGTAGACCATGGGTAACTCCTGGGCACTCTGCAGGCATTTGGATTCGGACCTCAGTTTGTGAGTTTTCTCTGGGTGCTGTACGCTTCCGCAGAGTGTCTGGTTAGGCTCATCTGGACCCTGACTGAACCGGTCAGCTTCGGGCGAGGAGTACAGCAGGGGTGCCCCCTCTCGGGCCAGCTGTATGCTCTGGCAATCAAGCCCTTCCTCTGTCTCTTCCGAAGGAGGTTGACAGGGTTGGTGCTGTGGGAGCCAGAGCTGCGACTGGTCCTGTCGGTGTACACAGATGTCGTGCTCCTCGTGGTCCAGGACCCGGGCGACTTGGCTCAGGTGGTGGCTTGCAAGGCCATCTATTCGGCAGCCTCCTCCACCCAAGTCAACTGGGTCAAGAGCTCTGGCTTGGCGGTAGGGGACTGGCAGCAGGTGAGCTCCCTCCCACCCACGCTTCAGACCATCCGGTGGAGCACGGGTCCACTGCTCTACCTAGATGTTTACCTTTCTGCAACATACCCTTCTCCGCCAGAGAACTGGCAAAATTTAGAGGGCGGGGTGATAGAGCGGCTCTGGAAATGGATGAGGCTACTCCGATGTCTCTCCCTCCGAGGGAGAGTGCTGGTGCTTAACCAACTCGTCCTGTCCATGCTCTGGTACCGGCTCAACACCCTGGTCCCGGCCCCAGGCTTCCTGACCAACCTCCGGACATCGATTCTAGAGTTCTTTTGGTCAGGAATGCACTGGGCCCCTGTTGGGGTTCTTCATCTACCCCTTAAGGAAGGAGGACAGGGCCTGAAGTGTCTGCACACTCAGGCCCATGTCTTCCGCCTCCAGGCCCTGCAGAGGCTCCTCTATAATGCAGGTAGTTTGACGTGGAGCATACTAGCGCATGCCTTCCTGCGCCGCTTCCAAGGGCTCCGATACGACCGGCAGCTCTTTTGTCTCTGTCCGAGAGGTTTTCCACGAGACCTCTCCGGGCTGCAGTGTCTTCTAGCAGGACCTCCTCCAGACCTGGAAACAGTTTTCAACGACCAGGTCCGCGGCGGCCACCCTGGGAGCAGATCTCCTCGTGGATCCCCTGCTACACAACCCCCAACTCCGTGTGCAGGTGGCGGAGTCCCGCTCGGTGTGCCAGAATTTGGTCCTGGCGGAAGTCATGAGAGTCGGAGACCTCCTGGACTACGACCGGGGAGACTGGCTGAATCCCCTGACACTCGCTCGGCACATGGAGCTCTCCAGACGTCATACCCCCCGGCGCGTACTTCAGGAGGTGAAGGCCGCTTTGACGCCCGCTGCTCGGGTTTATCTCAGCCGAGCCCACCCTCTACCCCAGGCCCGCCGGACCTTTCATTTGGGCCTCTACCCCGTAGATCCCAACAAACCTCTCACCCTTTCACTGTGAGCTGGCTGCACGAACTGCAGCCGGTCAGCTTCCAAACCGTGCCAAGGAAACATCTATACACACTCACGCTTCACACCCTTCACGCCCTCACCCTGGTGTCCCACCCCGATACAAAGTGGCGGGACCTCCTGCCACCTTTGGAGCATGAGCAGCCCCGATGGGCCAGCCTGTATTCCACCTTGGTCCCAAGGCCCGTCGGGGACATTAGTTGGCGGCTCCTTCACGGAGCTCTGTGCACGGGCATGTTTTTGACATGGTTCACCCCCATCCCGGATACTTGCCCTTTTTGCAATGTCAGGGAAAACCTGGCACACATATATTTAGAGTGTGCCAGGCTGCAGCCCCTTTTCCGGCTCCTCACGAATATTCTATTATGCTTTCGGCTGCACTTTTCCCCTCACCTTTTTATTTACACACTCCCCATCTGTGGCCCCACAAAGTCGCGGGATCTCCTGGTTAACCTCCTCCTAGCCCTAGCTAAAACAACCATCTATAAAACCAGAGAGAGGAGGTTGGCCAATGAAGCATCCTGCGACTGTAGGGCCGTTTTCCGATCCACAGTACATTCACGTATCCGGGCGGAGTTCCTCTGGGCGGCGTCCACCAACTCCCTTGACACCTTCGAGGAGCGGTGGGTGCTGTCCAAGGTTCTCTGCTCGGTGACCCCATCCAGTTCCCTCTGTCTGACCCTTTGATTGAGGGGAAGAGCGAGAAACCCCAGCCCCAGCCATTGCTGCTGCGGATACGATCATCACCGTCACCTAGGAGGGGTCCTATCACACGTCAGTGTACATCCCCCTCCCCCCCAAACTGCCCACCCCACAGCTGTGCCCATCTTGTTGGGCACTCTCAGGAAAGGAATAATCGGTGACACTGGGCGTGGCACTAGGTAACTCAAGGGGGTGGAAGACCACGAGTGTCGAGGAAGCCCCCCCGCTCTAGGCCACCAGGTAACTCAGGAAGGTGGAAGACCATGAGTGTCGAGGAAGCCCCCCCACTCTGGGCCCAGGCAAGCCTGAACACTTCTCCCTCCTGAAGGCTGCTGTGTTATACCTTGCATTTGCTTTTGTTTTGTTGCATAGTTTTGTTTTTTTCCTTTTTGGTGATTTTTTGTAAGTGTTATGCAAATAAAATTCTTTTATGCTTCAAAAATTATTCTCCTATAGCCATCTGGCCCAACCCAGTCACAATATTTATATCCTAACATTACCTTACAATACATACTTTGCACAAATATTATTACAATAGCATGTAGGGTGTAGACATTCTGTCACAGTATGTTTCAGATCCAGTCCTGGTCTTAAACTCTATGGGTCACTACAGGGCTCCTCAAAGATATGCTGTCTGTACCTATTATTTGTAGCTGCTGAGTAGCTAGCAGAGCTGTTGTATGCTCTATCTACCCACTCTGTCCCAAGTTCCAAAATGTCCCTTACACCAAGGGAGGAGAAATCATTGGTGTGGAGAAAGTTATGTTTGTTTTGCACAACTTGAATATTCCCCTGGGGTAAGACAGGATTTTCTCATTGCTTTCTATAACTAGCTTGGAGTGGTGTTCTGTGAAAGAATTACTGGAGGCCCATCATAAGTAACCTTTGGTCTTACTATGTATTGGTATAAATTCTGGGAAGTAACAACAGGCATTTGCCCCTGAGTTATGATTCCCATACACTGGTTTAGATAAAGCAAAAATAAGTTTATTAATTATAAAAGATAGATTTTAAGTGATTATAAGTGATAGCAAACAGATCAAAGTAGATTACCTAGCAAATAAACAAAAAATGCAAACTAAACTTAATATACTAAATAGATTGGATATGAATAGCAGAGTCTCACTGTAAGAGATGATACAAGCAGGCCTCAAATTCTTAAGGGCAAGCGGCCCTTGCTTACAGCTTGGAATCCCCATATGTTCCAGTCATAGGCTAAAAATCCCTTTAACCTGGGACCATCACTTCCCACAGTTTAGTAAGGTATTTCCAGGTGCGTTGTTGGAAGGAGAGTGAGGTGCCATCATGATGTCATTTCCCCCTTTTATATCTTCTTCCCACTTGTTGGAAAGCTCTTTTGCTGTGACCTGGGTGACCTGTGTAGTGCTATCTCTGAGAAGTTTCCAGTGTACACAGTTCCTGGGGGTAATCCTTGTGTTTGTGTGCATTTCCTCAATAAACCATTAACACTGTTTGGCCGTTTTACTGTTGTACCCAAAAGGCTGTTTGTAGGTGTTTTCAACCTGACAACATGTTTCAGTAACACATACATAGCTAAACTTCATAACTTCACAAATGATGATCACACAAACAATCCAACGAGATATTAATGTCCAGCAGACCAAGACTTCTAGAATGATACTGCACAAGGAATACTTTGTACAAAATGTCCTAATTACATGACAGGGTGCATAAGGGGGTGTCAGACCTCCCTCCTTAGTTTACTGCAGGAGTGTTAGTCTCTGACTACTTCCCTTGCTCAAAATAAGCAAAAAATAAAATAACAAATGGGTAACCTCTTTGACTGATTTCAAGCCTCTTAAAACTCACTTAAAATCACCACCAGTGTATGAAGTGCAAAACTCATTCAGAGCAACAAGCTGTGCATATAACCCTGCTCACAGCAGCACTCCGACGGGTTCCCCCTGGGGTGCCACATGGAACTGGGGTACCACTGAGCCCCCCAACCCACCAGCCTGGGCTCCCTCTTACACTGTACTGCTGTGACAAGCTGCAAAACCCTCTTCAGCCTTCACTTTCACCAGCATATGTATAGGTAGGGACACACTGCAGTTAATGCAGGATCTCGGACTAGCCCCTGCATGGGAAGGCTAGTCAGGCATGCAACCTTTCTGGAGTATAAACCTAAAATTATACCATTTTGTGCTGCACAAGGAACTGTACAGCGTAAGCTCATAAAATTTGTCCCCTCCCTCAGTGCGGAGAGGAATATGCAACAGCTTTTGCCCGTGACTTGTGATTCTCATACACTGATTTAGATAAAACAAAAATAAGTTTATTAGCTATAAAATCTACACTTTAAATGATTATAAGTGATAGCAAAAAGATCAAAGCAGATTACCTAGCAAGTAAACAAAAAATGCAAACTAAACTTAATATACTAAATAGATTGGATATGAATAGCAGATTATCACCCTAAGAGATGATACAAAGCAGGCTGCAGATTCTTAAAGGGCAAACTACATTTGCTTACAGCTTGGAATCATTCACAGGCTAAAATCCCTTTAGCCTAGGAGCATCACTTCCCCCAGTTCAGGTTTGCTCCTCAGGTGTTTCCAGGTGAGCTGTTGTAGGGAGAGTGAAGTACCATCATGATGTCATTTTCCCCTTTTATATCTTCTTCCCACTTCCTGGAAAGCTCTTTTGCTGTGACCTGGGTCAAACAGTTCCCATTGTTTAGAGCTATCTCTGAGATGTTTCTATTGTACACAGTTCCTGGGATAATCCTTGTGCTTGTGTGCATTTCCTCAATAAGCCATCAGCATTGTTTGACCTTTTTACTGTTGTGCCTGAAAGGCTGCTTGTGGGTATTCTCAACCTGACAACATGTTTCAGTAACATCTACATAGCCAAACTTCATAACTTCACATACAATGAAAGCACACACAATCGGATGAGATATAAATGTCTAGCAGAGCAAGACATTTAGAATGATACCTCACAAGTACAAAACAGATCTTAATTACATGACAGTAGTGAATAAGGGAGTGCCAGGGTGTCACAGTGGATAATAGTTTTCTCTGGCTCTCCAACTTCTGCACTGCATACACAGTGAATTTGTATGCATTGTGGGATTCACAAGTGGAACTTCCAACTTTAGATTCTTGAAACCCCCAATCAGCTGCAACCTAACTTCATAGATGTCTAAGTTTCCACTGGTAAAGTCCACATGACACTAAATTTCTGCCAGTGGGTCTGTGCACAGCCATCTCAATGCTGGAAGCATCAAGCATCTCAAAAACTAACACATGCCTAAGCCCCAGTGGGATTCACAAACTAGGCATTTTCCCCCTATATCTTGACTGTGGAATCCAATCAGGGAGATTTGCTTTAAATCAGCCTTTGAGCATATTTTCCAGATTGTGCCCTCCTCCCCAAAAGGAGGTGGTGATTTTGGCAGTCCTTCCCTTATAATTTTTAGCCCAGTGGTAAAAGAATGAATCTACAATGTGGGAGACCCAGGTTCCACCCCCTACTTCTTACAGAGCAGGGATTAAAACCCAGCCCTCTTACCTTTCAGGGGAGTGCCCTAACCTTGGGACTATGGGGAATTCCAGGGTAGGCCCTCTTAATCTCTCCTGTTGAAGCTGTTCCATTTATTACAAACTATTAAAATAGCTTTGGAGCAGAGACTACCACTTGTTCTCCAACAACCTATTGATCCAACCACAGGGCTAAAGGCTATAAGGGGTGGGGGGCACAGGTAGGACAGCACTACAGCACTACCTCTTCCCTAGCCTGTCTTGAAAACAGTCTGAACTGGTTTAGGAACCTTACTCCAGGAGAGGGTTCCAAACTGTGAATCACAAGTGGAGGGAAGGAGGCACCTACCTTCCTCTGAGGGTCCAGACTTAGGGCAGGCCCTCTCCTTGGAATTTCTTATTGGTTAACGTAGGAAGCAACCCATTCTGCATGCTGGCTTCTATGACTCCTATTCTTAGGTACCCCTAGGGCTCCCTTGTACAGCAAGACTGGGAGCCGAACTTGGGGTTGTGAATTCCACCAAGCAGCCAACTGCAAAAGTTAGGTGCTGCAACGTTCAACCTAAGCCTCCCTTTGGAAGCTGGACTCAGTCTCTCATTAACATGCATGATTTTCAAAGCTAAAAGAATTAGTGGCTTATCCATTCAATGGGAATATTTCTAATGACTTCGGTGGGCACTGATCAGGCTTTTATTGAATCCATAACTTAATAAAGGGATGTATATCTTGACAAACCACTCACAGCACATCACACTGTTTTCAGGAAAGCATCAGTGTGCTTTCTGAATTTCCCTTTTTCTTGGTTCCCCATCTGTAAAATGATGATGATAACCTCACTGCTGTTACTGAGTAAATAGTTGAGAATAAATACTGTTACCACTGTAGTTGAAATATTTCTTCTAATTCCCTTGAAGAGAAATGCCTGGAGTTCTGAAAATATTGAGGTTTGCAAACTGAAAATACTTAGTTACTTAAGGCAACAGGCAATATTATGAATATCGTGGCTATGCCTCCCTTGCAGTAACAGCATGAGGATTAAGTAGTAAATGTGTAGTAGTTTTAAGAAAAAAATCAGTTTACAACTAACTGTTAAATTATAATCATTATTTAAAAAAAAAAAAGACTTCAGGACCTAGATTCTTAATGACTATAGACCCTGCATTTTTCTAATGAGAGAGAGAAAGAGAGAGGACTGATCTAAACAAAACCAGATCTGATAAGGAGTAAGTAGGATGAACACATAATAGGATTGTTTGAATTTTTTTCTCTTCCTTTTTTAGCATAATTCTGTCATGAACAAACAAAAATGAGAGTGTTAATCTACTTTCATTTCTTACTGGTAAATTGTGTTTACTGTAAGCTTATGAGCTTGTGGTTGGTTTCTTCTTCTTGCTATTGTCCAAGCATTTAGAAGAAAAAGAAGGCATTTTTTCACACCCCCGCCCTCAAAATGGTCATAAATTAAATGGAATGCAGCAACTCTGACAACACTTTAAACATCTACCAGGGGCCTTTTAAGGGCTATTTGCTCTTGGGTGAAGGATTACCTATTAACTCTGAAAGAGGTTGCAAGCTAAATACACACCATCTAGTAGGGTCAGTACTCTAAAGTTTAAAGCCATGCAATAAAAGAACAGAAATGCTCTAGGTAGATTGGTAATGTACTGTATGTCTAAATCTGACTGAACAGAGTGGAGGCATTAACATGAAATGGCACTAACAGGAATAGCAACTTTCAACAGTTTTTCAGCACGGCTAAAGTAAAAAGAATAAAGAGAGGGAAAAACACCTTTCCTATGTTCAAATTGAAGTGGAAATAAAACACTTCTATACTGGCTCACAAAGATTATATCTGGTAAATAAATTATATACCTCAAAGCAAGCTGATGGCTTAGGGGGCTGTCACTGGGATATGGAGGGCCAAATTCTCAACCTCTGCAAGGTCACTGCCATGACAGAAAGGAGATTTAAGATGCCTTAAGGCAGCAGCTGTGGATTCTTTGGCATAGGGGCATCCTCAGCAGCAGCCATATGTCACCAATCTCTTCCTGCACTGATGTAAAAGCTGTTCCAGGGTGGGCTGAAAAGGGAGAGAATGCCTGGAGAGTAATACACTTGAGTGATCCTGGCTGACAAAAGTAGCTTAAAAAGAATTGCCACCAGCTGTTATAAATTAGAGCAGTTCTGAGGTTGTTCTAGCTTGTAACTGGACCAGATCAGGCCCCAGATAGTAGTCAAAATGATTGAGATGATAAGGTCCTGTAAAGCCAAATATTCCCACCAGTGACTCCAATTGGTGGAGGAGTATGAATGCGTTCCCCCACCACCACCTAAAAAAAAGGTTTTTCCACTTGTTCAAAGTTCCATATGATGAGGCATCTGGGGCCAATTTTCAGTGAGTGGTGTTGCAACCTGGTGCATGGATTGTCTGTTCCTGTATGTCATAGTGCAGGGGAGTCCGACAGGAACTCGACTCCTGGTGGGGCTGGCTCACACACTGTATGGGTAAGAGTGTGGGGAGATTCCCCAGCTGAAGAAGACCTCAGGTCCCTGCAAGAGGAGGGAGTGAATGGTGTCCCTACTAGGAGGTGATGGTGGCATAGACCAGAATTTCTCTCCTCCCCCCAAAATATTTGAATTGGCACCATTGGTTGCCCACTCTCCCTATGTTTGCTGAGTGCAGTTCTATTATACCCAGAACCATTTGACTCAGGACAGTTGTGACTGAAAATTGTTTCTTGTAGCTATTCAGAGAGGTGGCACAAATACCTTCTTAACGACCATATTTGACCAAAGCACACAGGTGGAGCAGTGTGGAAAGTCTTGCATAGGACCCACCACTGTGATACACAGACTTTATTCCACATGTCAATCAGGCAAATTTCATTAATACTTATTAATATTTATTAATACTTAATAAACAAATGTCATGTTTATTTATCTAATGTATTTATTGTTGGAAGAGGGCAATACCAATGCATAATTACAGGTAACTTTGAGTAAATTAATTGTGAGCTCTCTCTGTTTCAGTCTCTTAGGAGAGAATTCAGGGACTGCATTCCCAATTGGAATTAATAATTCCCATTTAACTGATTTATTGCCACTAAAATGAAAATCATTCTTCTCCTTACACAAGACCTACAGGACCCTCCAGGGGCACCACAGTCTAAAGCAATTTATGAATACTCCCACCACTATTCTGATGAGTACTATAAATAATACAGGATATTCAATGATAAATATTTGAAATGAATGTTTTAAATTCTCCCAACCTGACCTTCCTAAGTGCTTTTGAAAGTCGAATCTTTGCCTTGCCTCAGTTCCTGAGGGGAGAAAATATCTGATTGATAAAGTCAGCAACGAATAATGTTCTTTGTAAAGTAACTCTCTTTCTAAGACAAGTGTATGATAATTTGCCTTCATATCTAGATCAAAGGTGCCAGGTTATTATCCATTGACATTGCTTTCTGTTTGCTTACTTTATCACTAGGCTACGCTCAGTGAGAAAATTAATGACAAATGCAAATTTTATTTTCTTTCACTTTGCACCAAGGGGGTTTAGAATTAGATAATTGAGATAGATTGGACAGTTTGCACCATATCTGACCTTTGTTTTGTTTTCATGTGTTATATATAACATCACCTCTCCCTACTAGGAAACATTTGCAGAGCAGGGAATTTTTCTTAAAGAAAAAACCCTAACATACAAGTTCTTTAAAATAATCTCTAAACAAATAGTAGTTGATGCTTTAAACAGTTTAAAGGATGAAAATTTGTGGGGTTTTTTTTTAGAGTGGATTCCATTCACTTTTACTTGATTAAAAAGGGCAACAGATTATAGCTCATAAAGGATTTCCCCCCAACTTCTCTTCCTAAATATCCTAAACGTTTCATCATTGTCAGATTGTGATACTGCAGCAAGACAGAATGTCTGAATTATCTCAGTGTGTTTATTTTTTCTTCAGTGATGCCTCCTGTATTTCCTATAAATTCTCATACAGTTTATGTTTAGGTTCCTCAATTTATACTTATAAGTGCCAAATTCGTTTTAAGGATTCTCTTCTAGGATACACTTGGTCTCTTATTGAAATGGGTGGTATGATTACTCATTTCTTCCAGTGATGTCAAAGATATTAATATTTCCTTCAGATCCAGTACTAATACTGCCTTAAGCTACTAAGGAGTTCTCTTTTAAATTTATTAATATGCTTACTGTTCGTCACTTCATTCATTTCAGTAGGTTCTTTCAAGATAACGTTCAGAGCTTCCTGGAAATTGCAACAATCTTTTTTTCTAGATCTTACTAAGCTTTGTTCCTAAGCTTTACCCATACGGAAATCAGCTACACCCCTAATTTTAGTGCAGCAGGATTGGAATACATTTTATTAAGTAAATGGCTTTGTTCCTTTCTGATTCTGTATATTTGTTTATGTTTAAGAGTAACTTTTTACTGTGTGGTCCATTCTGTTGACAGATTATTTTATGTGGATGATTTCCTTTCATATGTGATTATAGGAATTATTCTACTTATCTCTCAAACCTAAACCTATCAATTCTTAGTTATATCTGTCATTTTTATGTGTTTATAACTGTATGTTTTCTCTTTCTACTGTAACCATGAGAAATTTCTTTAATGCTACTCAGGGATCTATTTCCACAGGTTTTGTAACTCTAACTGTGTAAACAGCAATATTGAAATAGGCTCTTGAGACTGAGAATGAATCTTTAAAATATCTGCAAGAATGAATTCCATAGCAGAGGTAAATCCAGGATGACAGATCCAGTAGGAACAGATAGTGATTATCGGCTAGTGGGCCTAACCCAGGCCAATAATGCCCAGTTTACAGACTACAGACACAGTACAACACCTGCTGTCACTGTGGGGATGAAGTGGCTCCAGCCCTACCAGTATTCCCTGCAGAACCTGGGTTGTAGCCATCAAAGGCCCTGGGTTCTCACTGAAGATTCTACACCCTTGCATAGCTATATCAGATTGGCCCCATAAAGGAAGGGTATGCAGAACATGTCCCCTAGTTCTTTGCTTTGCTTGCTTCTCTAAGCCCAGTAACAGGTTAAGGACATTGGTTTGAGCTGAGGTATTCGGTGAGACGGTTATATTAGGGAGGAGCCAATGAGAGACAGGAAAATGATTGTGAGTGTAGGGAGGGGATTTCTGATCTGTGTGTGCATTGGAAGTGTTGCGGGAGGGTGAAAGTGCTGGGGGATCCTGACTCATGGCAAGTTTGCTGGGCAGAGCTGGGAGGATGTCAATTTGTGAGATGATTTTTGAGTTGATGGGGGAGTGTGTTCTCTGAGCACTATGAATCTGCATAGGAGGGAGTGGTAGTTTGGAGCCTAGCAGGTTTCTGAGTGGTGGGATTGTCAGGTGGGGAAAGGGGTTTGAGCCTGGACCTTCTGAGGAGGGAGACTGAGGCAATGGTGTGTAGGAGAATTGTGAGAGGAGGAGGACCCGATCCTAGAGAGGGATGGGTTGCCAGTGTTGAATGGAGGGGAAGGGGGAAATAAATGAATTGGTAAGTGGGCTATTGGATTGTGAGGGAGAAATGGTCCTGCTTTGAGCAGGGGGTTGGACTAGATGACCTTCTGGGGTCCCTTCCAACCCTGATATTCTATGATTCTATGATTCTATGAAATGTGGTAGATTGTTGGTGGGTGAGTGGATGAAGGGGTGAATTGGATGTATGTGTGAATAAGTGTGCAGGGTGGGAAATGAAGAGAAACAATAAGAGAGAGATCAGGGTAAAGAGTCAGATTTTGGGGGGAGTAGAAGGGGAAGGGGGAGCAGATGACACAATATCACTAGGACAGGGAGGAAACAGTAAAGGGAGTTGTAGAGGGATAAACAAGTTTTTTTCTCTCCCTGCCCTTAATATATACCATGTCTCAGTTTTACAGTTTAAAAGGGAGTGGATAGTTCAACGGGGGGCTTCTTTTTGATCCCACTGCTATACCAACCTTCCTCATTCCTAACAAAACCTTTTTGCATGACACCCCCCCCACTCGTTTCTTAGGATTTTTTACTGTGAAAATCTGAATGAGGAGAAAACCTCTGTGACCAGCAGCCACACCACTGCTTTTTAGCAGCCATAAACATAGATTTTGTAGATCCCTTCAGCCTTGAGAACTCCTACAGTTGATCCCACAGGGACACAGACTTTTAAAGTGATAACACTACAGACGGGAAGGAGAGGGGGATGCAGGTGTCAGCGTCTAAGCAAAAAGTCCAGTATTTTCAAACATGCATGTTTAAAGTGAAATAGAGCTGGACATATAATGGATTTTTTGGTTTGCTGACAATTTAAATAAAATAAAATGGTGGGGGGGGTATACAACCAAAACATTGCATATTGACCTGACTTGTCATTTTTTGTTCCGGGTTTGGGCATTTTGACAAAAGCAAAGGAGAACTAAATTCATAAAACAGACAGGGGTGGGAGGGAAGAGAGGTCAGTGACGATCTCCCTTATTAACCTTAAGCCCAATGGTTATAGTACTCTCCTGGGATGTGAGAGGCACAGATTCAAATCCCCTCTGCTGCCCAGTGTGGAGAAGTATTTTTAACCTGAATCTCTCACATTGCATTTGCCTGTCCTGTCTATTGGGCCACATACTATTCTGCTGTGGGTCTTTCTAAGTCTCTCCAGTTGGAGCAGTTCCACTTTGTATAACTAATTAAAATAGTCATTGGAGCAGGGACTTGAATGGGGGTCTCCTGCATCCTAACTACAAGGCTAGAGTCATTCTCACCCTCTTTCCCTGGCCCAATGACTATTCATTGTCATTATGAATATGAATTACCAGTATGACTGTCTTCTGGGAGATAGATATTCCTAAATAACTCCATGCATGGATGCTTTTTTTTCCGAATAAGACTACCTGAGTCAAATTTTGTGTAATCCACTTTGCACTTTGAATTCACATCCTAGTTTAATCCAAATTAGTCTTCAAGTGTAGTCTTCAGCTTTATCAAAATCAAAAAGGTAAACTTCTTCCCACTCACAATCAGTCTGAGCTTTGCAAGAAAGAGTACTCAATTGATAAAAATAATTTCTTTCTGTGTATCCAAATAACTACAGTGCTAATCATAATGGATTCCTGAACCATGAATCGGGCTTCAAGGTGTTACTGCAGTAGAAATTAATAAAAATAATAACCCAGATAGAGTCATAAGGAAAAATTATAAAACTTTTTTTAAAATCCTAAGTATGATCCATTTCTCTTATTTCTCTATACTTCAGACATGAGCGTATCTTTATAAGCTGAAATTAATGTGACAATGTTCAGGGCAAAGAAAAAAAAAGCTAGAAAAGAAATGTAAATGTAATATAGAATGCTTTAATGATCTTCAAAGATGGCTCATAATCCCTTCCTGATTTTTTTCAAATAATAAAGGAAGTTTATCACAGAGATCTGAGCCATCTAAGTGATCAGAAAGAACCATCACTTTATGATTTAATGTTATATTCACAAAACTCAAGTATTCTTCAAAGAATTATACCATCCCTAATCAAAGCACATACAAGAGTGCTGTCAGATACAGTTCAAAGTTCATTACTTCTCTCTTCCTTTTTAAAAAACAAAAACAAATTCTCTTCTGAAGAGGTAGTTTTGAGAGCTAAGTTTTTGAGTGTGCTTACAATTACAGGTGATCAAAAATCAGAATTTCCATCCTCTGGGAAATTTCAATAATTTAATACCAAATACAAATAAATAAATGAAGAAGAAGAAGAAGAAAAGCTAGCAAATATACATTCTAATTCACAAACATACTAATTGGACTACTCATGTACACAAAGTTAAGCATGTGTGTAAGTGTTGTCAGGTTTAGCGCCCAAGAGTCAAAGTCAAGAGTGGAATACAGTTTCCTTGTTTCTTCAAATGATGACTGATCCACTATACTCTGAAACTATCCTACAGCTTCTCTAAATAATTCAACCCATTGAACCTCTCTGCCTTGGTTAATTCACCTGAAAAATGTGATGGACGGATCATAATAATGAATAAAATTAACTAGTTATTGTTCAATATTAATTCTATAAGGGCTAGTATTGTTAATTATATTTATTATTATTTCCTATCTCTTTTACAGGGTAGTAACAGCATCTGAAATGCACTGTTTTGGATGGGAAATATAAACACTTGCCTAACCCAAAGCATCTTGAATTTTGAATAAGAAGTATTATGAAGTGCCCATTTCTCATAAAACGTAGTCTTAAATCACTGAATATAGTGATCTGAAAGTATACAATTCCCAAGAGTACAAGAAAATATGCAAAAACTATTTATGGTTTACACTTACCTGTTTACTTCAACAGATACATGCCATATCAAGTAGTAGGTAAACATAAAATGATCTGGTGTTTTACTTTGGTTTGATTGAACACCAATTTTTAAAATGTTGTAGAGGAACACATTAAATCCTTTATTAAACTGGGGGTCACAAAAATGATTTTTTGTTTGGATACAGGATAGGTGAAACTCTTGGGTGACAGATTTGGATAATTGGAGTTGAGAAACTTGGGTTTACTTAAACAGGCAAAAGTTCAAATGCTCAGCCAAACTCTTTTCTCCCTTCAATAAGTATGTAATTTGATTTTTGGAGATTGGGTTGGTTCTTTTTACTGTGCTTCCTTGGACCTTTTTTAAAACTCAGCAGCATCAGTACACAAGGCTTTTCCAGTAGTTTAAAATCTGCTCTTTAATCAAACTAACTGCATCAGTTATCTCCATTTTGGGGCCTTATAATTCATATAACAAGAAGCTCAATTTTATGCTATTAGAATTAAATACACTTCAGAGTTTTTGACATGCTTTCAAAAACTGATGGTTGAATATATATGTCTGCCTTAGAATGTATGTTTTCAAGGGAAAGGATAAAGGACATTGTTACACAGGCTGCAAAAGACATACTGAGACACCCTGTGTGTGTATCAACAATTCATACGAATTCTATTATTTGCTTCCTCTCCCTCCACCCCCCCCTTTTTTTTTTTTTTTTTGCTCTGTGTCTCAACAGTAAGTGAGCTGCCAATCTGGAGATATAAAACACAGTGAGGATGTACTCAAGAAAAAAATACCGTCACTCTGATATAGACATCCAAGAGTAAACTAAAATTCTAAAATAAATATAATGAAATGCATTTAAATAGCAAAAACTCAAAAATCTTCTGCACATCAGCATAACTGTCACTCATAGCCATCTTAACCCTGACTGACACAATTCTTCAAAGAAATTTCAGGATCTGACAATTTCCTCCACATGAGACACAAGTGACTAGGCATTGAACTTTGAGCATGAACAAAATGTTAAGCCTTTCTGAGGTACAATATTTTATACAAATGTGCAGTAACTAAATATAAAACCTAATACAAACTCCTCTATGTAATGCAGACAGAGGCACACATTGTTTAGTCAGCTCTATATTCAGGATATTTCTCTTACCATTGCCTTTAAAGGCCATGATTCTGCCCACCCAAGAGGAGTCCTGACTATGAGAGCATTTTGATACACATCAAAGAATATTTGAATATGTTTGTTCTAACTGATGCTAATTTGCTACCATTTTATTAAATCTCTAAATTCTCCTTTTTATTGATTCATTAAAGTCCTTTTGACCCTTAATAGCCAGTTTCTGAATACAAGAGTACAATTTTATTCCGTTTTTAAGTGATTCTTATTTTCTTCCACTATTTTCTACTTTGAAAGGTCCATGTGACTATTACTGGCATCATTTTTTCTGCATGGAGTGATTCTACATTCATCCTCACTGGATAATATGATGTTGATGAACCATACAGGGAAGTCCATATTTCTTCTCTTTTGCATGTATGAGGTATCTAAACTACGCGGCTGTGTAGTCAATGATAAATACTAGAAAGTAAGAACACTGAGATTGCAATACTGGGTCAGGATCCGGGATCCACGTGGTCAGATATCCTGCATATAGGTATGGTCAGTGCTTCAGAGAAAGGCAAAATTTCCCATAGAGTAATATTGTATTTATGTCAGGCAAATCTTCCTGCCACCCAAAAGCAATCAGCTTATTCCCTGAAGCATGATATTTGGTTTCCCTTATCATTAACTTCCATAGCTACATATGTTACTTATGGTTGTAAACATTATTCTGCTCTTTAAAAAATCCAGTCCCAATATTTGTCTTTCTCCTGTGGCAAATAATAATAAATAATAATAATAATAATAATTAATAAAATAAGCACAGGTTGACTATATGCTGACTTGTATTGATATGGGACAACACAAGCAACTTTATTACCCACCACTAGGCACATCATTGTAGACCAGAAAGCCAGAAGAATAAAATATAAAAGGAAAAAATGTGCAACTCTTGATCTAGGTACAGCATGCACAAGTTATGCCCCAAAAGTGGCTAGGATGCTTCAAATCCACATGCATAGGAATCACTAGCAAAAAACAAAACAAAACAAAAAAAATAAACCTACAAACAAACAAAAACATTGCAGGGATGGTCAGCTGAACTATGTATGGGAAGATAAAGATATAATTTCCTAACTATCATCCCATCATGACATTAATCCTTCCGTTTCCTATTCACTTTTTCTCCTTCCTTTTGGTACCTGTATTGCCTAGCGTGCTTGGGACATTGACAAAAACATGTTCACGCCTTTTCTTTTTTCACGTTACAGCTATTCTTAGCTGGGTGGAGATGTCACTGAGAACAGCTGACGAGTTTAAGAACAGAAAACTACTTCGGGGTCTTGGGAAGTGCTGCTAAGCAGAAGCAGAACAAAGGTATCTAGCACTGTTCAGAAACTTGCATAAAATATGGGAAAAGGAGACCCACATGGTCCATTATAAATATCAGCTTTGTCTGTTAGGGTGATGCGAACCAACTATTGGTTTACTCTATCCTTAATGAGACTAATTGTCAGTTTCATTGAACAGAAGTGAGGCTCGCTTGTGATAGTTCCCAAGAATTCTCTTATTTCTTTTCTTAAAGCTAAGCATCCTGTCAGTGACTTTCCTCTTTTCAGGAACAGTTTTTAGTGTTACCTATCCATGTCAATCTCTCTCTTTCACAATTCATTCCCTTTAGACGACTAAAGAATACTATCTTGCTTGGTGGTTTACTGCATTGGATCTCAAATTGTACAGCTGTATCAACAGTCACTGGTTAAGAAAAAAAAGGAGATACAGAAAATAGTGACATACATTTTTCTTCACTAAGTACACCAGCCAAATTAAAGTTATGTACCACTTTGACAGAAAGGGTTTTCCAATGCTATTTCTACTGCTACAAACATATATGGTACACACACAAGGAAGATGTACAGTTTTGTACTTGAGGGTTGTTGCATTTTTTTGTTTGGTTGGTTGGTTTGATTTGGTTTTGTACTGACCAAGTGTTTACATTCAGAATTCAGAAATGTTAAAGAATCCAGTTAGCCTAACGAATATTTAAGCTCCCTTTTGCCCTGGAACCAGAGGGTTTGTGTAGCAGGCTTATTAAAAGAACTCATCCTAAAAGAAAGTGATGACATTTTAAAGACATACTTCACACAGTTTAATGACACTTGTTGCAAGCAGTGGTTTATTTTTCACAGGTGTCTGCTTGGTCTGAAGATGGAACAGTGCACAAAATCAGCTTGAGAACTGCTATGAAGCATGATGACAAAGAGGTTTTAGAAGCTATTTAGACTTTTATATTATTTTCTCAAACTCATTAAGAGCTCTGTGTTAAATAAAGGGTAAACATTTTTATAAAGAAATCCAATAGGTGCTTTTTGATTCTTCAGTAGCTAGCATTTAGAAATTAACATATTAAAAATGAAACATTTAGAAATTAACATATTTAAAATGAAACATTATGAGCAAAAAAGCCTTATTAGTGGTTTTTTAAAAAATGTATGTGCAGATTAATGTTGCTTTATTAGTAAATGAAGGATTTATCAAACTGTGTTGCTCCAGGATGACTGTAAAAATTGTTCTAAAAGCCAAAAGACTAACATTTACAGGGACAGTCTTTAGGATTAAGACGGCTCTGGAAGAGGAAAGTTTATAAAATAGCAGAGAGAAAGCAATCCCATAGAAAGCACTCTGGTGGAGTTGGTCCTGTCTGACTGCACCAGAGAAGGTAAAATCAATAGGTATGTGCAGACCGGAAAAGTATTAGCTGTGTAATGGCAAAAGTGATGGACAAAGCCAATGAATAGTCGATGATCTTTGCATCAGAGCAATCCCAGCCATGGTTTCAGTCATTAAGTTATGCTCTAATGAGAAACTGGTTACCCAAGAAGCCGGTGATTATATTTAGCATTTCACATAAGACATGTTGTTCTTCTACGTTTAGGTTGTTCACTTTTATCCTTTGAAAGATGTCAAATGACATTTTGTGCAGAAGCTTGAATTGAAAGTTTGCAGATAGATTCCTCTATAAAAACAAACAAACAAACAAACAAACAAACCCAGAGCTTTCGGAACCCTCTATAGCGGAATACTTTACCTTTAACCTGTGACTTGTGCTTGGCCCAGAGTGAGTGTACAGCTTCTACTCTGATTATGGTATGCAACGTACACTATGTCCTTGTGCCATTACCCAGCATATGATCTGGATCGGGGTGGGCAAACTACGACCCGCAGTCTGCATCCGGCCCCTCGGGGCTTTGGATCCGGCCTGAGAGATTGCCACCCCCGTGGTTCCACGCTGCTCCGGGAAGCGGCCACACCACATCCCTGCAGCCCCTGGGGTTGGGGAGGCAGAGAGCTCCGCACGCTGCTCTTGCCTGTGGGTACCTCTCCCAAAGCTCCCATTAGCCAGGAACAGGTTACTGCAGCCAATGGGAGCTTCAGGGGAGGTGCCCACAGGCAAGGGAAACACGCAGAGCCCTCTGTTCCACCCACCCCGCCCCCCAGGGGCCGCACAGGAACGTGGTGTCAGTCGCTTCCCGGAGTGGTGTGGCTCAGGGCCAGGGCCAGGGCTGGAGGAGGCAGGGAACCTGCCCTGACCCCGGTGCGCGTTGCTGCCACTCAGGAGCCGCTCTAGGTAAGCGGCGCTGGGCCAGAGCCTGAACCCCTCCTGCACCCCAACTCCCTGCCCTGAGCCCCCTGCCAGATCCCGCACCCCTCCTGCACCTCAGCCCCCTTCTGCACCCCTCCTCTGCCCCAACCCCTTGCCCTGAGCCCCTTCCTGTACACCATACCCCCTCCCACACCCTGCACTTTGCCCCCCGCACCCCAACCCCCTGCCCTGCAAGCAATTTCCCTACCCAGATGTTGCCCTCGGGCCAGAAACTTTGCCCACCCCTGATCTGGACTGATGAACAGCTGTGTCCCCTCAATTCTCCAAGCTGGGGTGTCATTTACACTGCTTCACGGTGAGAGCTACTGGTCCTGGTCTGCTCACCCACAACCTCTAGTAAGTTACTCATGGTATGAGTGCGGCAGCCAGCTAGTCTTGAATTACACTGCAGAACAACACCAGCAAGCTCCCAGTCCCAGACTTTCCCCCAGCAGTTTACATCTTGTACTGCCCAGTTTTCTTCTGGATAATACAAACTCATATAAAGTCCATCATTTTATTAATAGAAATTGATATGTACAAATCTCATTATCCCAAATGGAGCTTCCCAAACACTTCAGTCCAAACACACTCATTTAGATAACACAAACAAACAAATTTATTAACTACAGAAAGGTAGGTTTTAAGTGACATAAAAGTCTGAATTGGATACAATAAAATAAAAGTAATACTCAACTGATGCCTTTCTTAACAAGCTAAGTGAATTCAAAGCAAAGTCTCTCTCACCATAAGTTTCAGCTGTTTTATTGGCTGAATCTCTTTCAGTCAGGATCCCTCCCTAGTCTAATGCTGCTTCCTTTGTTCTTCAGGTGTTGTGGATTCCATAAGTAGGTAGAAAGGGAGAGATAATTTGGGGCATTTGCTCTCTGTTCTTATAGTCCTTTCTCTTCTTTGAGAATCATCTCCAACACAAGTTCAAGTGACAGAAAGTCTATGTGGATGGGAACCCTCAGCTGTTTCTTTGTCCAGATATATATTTTTGCCCACATCCTCTTTCTGCCAAAGAATGGCCACTTAACCAGGTGTTGGTTCATTTCATTTTGTTGACATCTGGCAGAGGTGTTGGCTAGCCTTTTGTCTCTGAAAAACTTGTTTGCGACTATTCTCCAGACATGGAACATGATAGCAATACCATACAGTAGAGCATTGGTTCCCAAACTTGTTCCGCCACTTGTGCAGGGAAAGCCCCTGGTGGCCGGGCCGGTTTGTTTACCTGCCGCATCCACAGGTTCGGCCAATGGCAGCTCCCAGTGGCCGCGGTTTGCTGCTGTAAGCCAATGGGAGCTGCTGGAAGAGGCGCGGGCCAAGGGACATACTGGCTGCCACTTCCCGCAGCTCCCATTGGCCTGGAGCAGAGAACCGTGGCCACTGGGAGCTGTGATCGGCTGAACCTGCAGATGCGGCAGGTAAACAAACCGGCCCAGCACGCCAGGGGCTTTCCCTGCACAAGCAGCGGAACAAGTTTAGGAACCACTGCAGTAGAGTATTATAACTTTGTATACAATGTTGCCATACATATTTTACCAGGAAAATAATGATCAGCAAATTATGAGTTTTCAAATGATACCCTAGAAGGCATACTTTGTACATAATATATCATAGTCTTGTAAAGGAGTGAACATAAGGGTACAGCCTGTCACAGTCCTGTTTTTGCCTTGCCTAGTTTAGGTTTACATTTTGGAGGTTGAGAATAAGTTGTCTTATTTGTTTGAAATGTTCCATTTGTGTATAGCCCAGAAAATAAATTACTTTTTTAAATAAACTAATAACTAACAACATAGTTCATCATGTAGGAAGACTGGATTTCCTAATTCCCTTTCACATTGTATGCTATGGTAATATTCCAAAAAAGGAAGTAGGATCAAGGCCACAGCTATGGAAATCCAGAGGTAATAGCAGTCTTCATACTATGGAGCATAATTTGACTTTGACTCAACTAATTCTGTATCTTTTCTCACGAAAGAACAAGGATATCACCCAGACAGCTGAATTAAACACAATTAGTGTCCAACTTTTAAAAAAGTACCCGGTGATGGTGGGTGCTGCGAAATTTGGATGCCTGACTTGAAACACCTTGAAATTATCTGATTATCAGAAGATTAAGCACATTATAAACAATTTTTAAAGTATCTCAATCAGGTACCCCAAATCACTAGTTATTTTTGAAGGTCTTGAGTATAGGAGTCTGATTTTTAGAAAATGGCCTTCAATTTTGTGGATGCAATTTTGCACTCACAAATTGCTTGTATAAATTAGAGTATTTAAATACCTAACCACCTTACTTGATGGACACAGTCAGCTATTTGGATGTCTAAAGTCTGTTATGCTCCCAATTGTCTGTAAGTGCAAAATTCTGCATGAAGTCAGAGTATTTCTGAGTGCAAAACTGTGTCCATTAAAAAAAATGGCTGAACTAAGGGCCTTTGAAAGTCAGTCCCTTAAATTCAGATTCTACCCTCTGCTGTATGTGTATGGACTTTACTAGGAGTTGCAGACGTATCCAATACAGAACTGATCCATTAAGGGGCAAAACATGCATATCTCTGGGGTGGATGTGGGGTGGGGGACACACAACCTTGACTGAGGCTGGCTTGTGTACCCACTGATGTTATATTTCTGGTGGTGGGAGGATTCCATCCCCTGGTAACCAAAGAGCTCCCCTGTGTCAAGTTCTTGTGCCCTGGCTTGGGACAGGGGAAAAAATTGACTTTCCATTTGCTATAGACTATAAACAGTACCGTAATCTGCAAAACAACATGAGGGCAACTAATAGCAAGTTACTAGAGTTCTGTGTTAGTTCTCTGTAAATATGGATTCAACTAATGAATTGCACTAAGCGGCGCAAAAGTCTGTATCTGTCCCTCCTTAATAAAGGAAAGTTGATATTCTAACCTGAAATTTTCCTATACTATTTTTTCTTTCTTGAGTGAGGTACTTTATGTTTACTATAATAGAGCTATAGACAGAGATCATGCATTTCAACAGTAATTTTCTTTTTTCTAAAGTGAGTGTAGCTGTCTCAACTCTCAAACATTTGTACTACAAAGCAGGGACTTTTTTATGGTGACTATATGAAAACAAGTAGAGCAGAGGCAAGTACTTCAAAAACAAAGGGAAATGGATTGAACTCTGCTCCTCTCATGCTGGCATTGTCAATTTTAGCATGATGATGCAATCCCCAGGAGAAGAACAAGTATAAATTTAATGCTGAATATACCCAAATGGCCCATTTTATGAGTTTTACCTTTGCATTTTGGTTGTTTTGTGCTATGTTGAGCAGTGGCACAAGAAAATTAATGTTGTGGCACTGAAGAGGCCACATACTGTACTCATGCCAGATTAAGAAACCTGCAGGAGGCTAGTCTGTACTGTGAAGAGGAGAGTTTTTCATTGATGCATGCTTCTTATTTCAGGTATCTAACTCCTATTTATGTTTTTCTGCAATGATTATGTCTGGATTGGGTAAAGTAATACACTGCTGTGAAACACAAATGGAAACATCACTGACCAGAGATTCAGCAATGCCTGCTACTTCAAAGTGCCACAAAGCACATGAATAGTCCTAGAAGGTCAAATGGTGTGGAGGGGTCAACAGTCTATTTTCCGGTCCTTGAAGAAGCACTGCTTAGAGTGATTGAGAAAATGATGGCCAAGGATGCAAATCCAGAAAGGGATTTAGGCATTGCAATGCCTAACTTTTAGGTGACTTGAGAAAAATCACTGAAATCCACAAAGGCTGAGTTTGAATGGGAGTTAAGAATGGGAGCCACAAAAGCCAGCATGCTAGGTGGGTTGCCACCTAGCTTGCCAACAATAGAGGGTTGTTTCCTAAGCCCTGCTACCCTCACAGAGAGTTAGGCATCTCTGTGTGGGCTGCACGGCTGGGAGCCCTTTCCTGGAGTTAGGCACTCATGCTGTTTCTCACAAGAACAACAGTGGCACACGCCTAACTACACACACAAAAAAAAATAGCCAGTGGCTATTGTTAGGCCTCCCTAACAATCTTTAGTTGATTGATTAGGGAAGTGGAGTGAGGCATGCTCTGAGAATACCCAGTGATTGGGCTCTGCGGGTGAGATAAGCCCAAGCAGGATCCTCAGACAAGGTCAAGTTAGGCATTGCCCCTCTTTGGTGTGAGATGGACAACCAGTCACCTACACAGAGGCATTGTGCGCCTGCCCAGTGACCAAAACTTAGGAAGCTACGGGCTTTTGTGGGGAAAATGTAGGTGCTGAAGGATATAAGTGACTTCAAAGTTAGGCAACAGTTAAGCAGAGATTGTGAGGATCTCAGTGGAACCTAAATTATGGATTTAGGCACCTAAAGTGCCTAAGCCCTTTTTCAGATCTGGCCAAGAAGCCTAGTTATAGCCTGACAACATTAGTTGTACCTATATCTCTGATTACACTCTTCAATAATAGTTTATCCTTGCTCGTACTTCACCATATAGGAAACTACATTAGCAACAAATATATAGTGAAAAGATATGATAATTGGTCTGTTTGAAAACAAAAATTCCATTTCTCAAGAAATGTTGAGTTACAACATTTGTTTCAATTCCAATGCAGAAAGAAACAAAGACCTTTATTTATTTATTTTGCGGGGGGGTGAGGAGGAAACAAAAACAAACACAGACATACCCAAAAGTCTGTTGAGTAGGGCACTAACCTACAACTTGGATTACACACATTCAAGTACTTGCTCTGCCTGAGTAAGAACATGGAAGTGAACCTGGGTTTCCCACTGTGCAATACTCTAACCACTAGGACATTGGCTATTCTGAGGCAGAGCTCTGTCTCTGATCAGAAATTCCATCCTGGACCTGAGAACCCATCCTCATGAAAGTTTGATCAAAACAGACATATTTCCAAAACAACAACAAAACCATTGTCAGAATATTCCTGGCCATATCTTCTGGAGAGTACCAACACCAGCTTCATGTCTGAGTTTTGTTTCAATTCTTTTAAACATACAAAACCAAATCTTTAAAACCAAATCTTTTCTAGAGATGTACAAAATCTTCATTTCAGTGTGCAGAGGATTTTGAATACTGGACCAGGTCCTTATAACTGCTACTGGGGCCAGAGAAGTTGTAGGAGAACTCCCCCTGATGGTGCAGTATAGGGCTGGTGCATATTGCTTTTAATGATCCCTCTTCTCAGTCACTGATGCAGAGTGTGTTGGATGTCTGAGGGGGCATGTAAGGAGAGGAGGGAGTGTATATGAAAGTAAAAATGATCTTCAATTTTGAAATGAGGTTCAATTTTCTGCTCCACCAGATTGTATGTGATTGGAGCATAACGCTAGTCTCTTTGTGCCTCAGTTCTCCATCTGTAACACGGAGCTGGTACACAGCTGTCCCTCACAGGAATGTCATGAGGATAAATACATGAATCATTCAGATACTACAGTGATGGAGGCCAGCTAAGCATCTTAAATAGAGCAGCTCTTTTGTCAAGGACTGTGTAGAGACCTAGAATCTGGAAGGTGCAAAGGTGCCTTTAACTCAGTCTCAAGCTGTATCTTTTGTGTTGTGTTTCCCCAAGAGCTCTAGACCCTTATTGTCAGTTTTTATCTTGGTGGGTTTATACAATAAGAAGTGTAACTCTGAGTTTTCAGGATAATTTAAACCACTGATGTAAAGTGGAACTTATCTGAAGCTGTTGAAAAACAGGCAAAACCGCTCAGTTTAGCCCATGTCCACCAGCATTCAGCCCAGGTTCACACAAAGTTAATGATCCATAATAAACTGTTAAATAAAACCTGGGCTGAGCTTCAAGTTAGTAACAAAACTTGGTGTAACTGATTTCTCTATGGAAATTTCACAGTTCTAATGATTTCCCTTATAATTCATGTTCTATCCCATTCACACTAATCAAATGATAACGAATTAAAGAGAGAAGAAAAAAGAAGACATGAAAATGTAATATCCTAGCACAGAAGAATTGAATTAGTGATCTGGAATGTTAAAGGGACTTGCCCAAGTTTCGTCTATATATTTTGGTTTTGTTCTTAAATGGGATTCCCCCAAATCCCAATAACAATTATTTAAATTTAACATTAGGCCTCTGTTCCAGAAAAGTCCTCAAGTTTTCATCCATGTATTCACTCTTATCTGTCCTGCCAGCTACTGTTTTCTATATTTCTTCCTGCTGGGTAGTCTGGATTTTTTTCTTACAGGGTTTTTATAAAAGGTGAATAGACAGTTCATGGAGACCTGCAATTCCTGTAGTTTGATTTCACTTTCCAGCTGACAGTACCCACTGTCCACCACCTTTGGCAGGAACCCCTGACCGACACACAGATCAGCTTACCAGCTGCTGTGATCGGTGATGATTAAAGTTTAAGTTGCAGGCCATCGTGGAATGAATTAAGTTACCTTCACGACAAAAGGAATTTTTGATACAAAATAATAGAAAGGATTAAGATTTTGTGGGGGAGGGGGCATGATACTATGCTGTAGCTTTCAATGCTCAATTCTTTACTTCTACCACTCATGCTCCTGACCTGTAATTGTTAACAGCCCTTAGTTCTGATAAAATAATAAGACTCCTTTCAGTTCCGGTGGAGGGAAAAATTTCAAAAAGCACTATGATGTGAGAATCACGATTGGTGACCAAGATGATTAGCAGCAGGTACTGCACATTTCTTTAGTCTCCTCTACTGCTCCCCCAAATAAAAAAAAAAAAAATACATTTCCATGTCCCCATTTCAGTCATGGTGAAGCAGAGGACATATTGCCCTTCTTTGTATGAGTGGGAAAGAGAGAAGCAGGGAGCTAGGGGAAACACTTTCCTAACCTCAACCCCCAAAATGAAGTTGCTTCAGGGAGGAGCAAGAACTGGTTACGCTGAGAATGCTGGTATATCAGGGAGAAGGTTGTAGAGTGACAATCTCTAAACACTCACGGCTGATAGCATAGTAGTCTGAGGTGCATTTGTAGTACAGCCATGAAGCAGTCATAGGCTAAACAACAGCCTTTGGACTAAGAAATGAGATAAATATTACTTAAATAGCATGGATTGGTCACATCTATTTTATCAAGGAATCAGGAAGAGGGAGCAATAAGCTGAAGAGATATCTAAGTCAATATGACTTGGATGTAATTTGAAACCTCTATTAACTGAAGCATCTCCTCAAATCATCTTGTTCTTGAGGGTTGGTGAACTGGTTCTAATTAATACAACCCCACTCTCTCCTGAACTATTGCCCCAAGAAAGGAACCAAACCTGAAATGGCCCTGAAATGAAGAACTAAATTAAATGAAACTTTGAAATTTTTTCCATCCCTAATTTTCAGTATGTATGTGTATTTGTTTTTAATTTTTATGTGCCAACTGAATCTGGAAGTGGAAGGGTCAGAATAGAGCAAGGACATGCCACATGGAAGTAAAAAGTACCGCATGTTTCTTAAGAAAACCTCTTTTCTCCAGATATCTTGTCCAATTATGGAGAGTCAATGTGTCTATATATTTGAATGCTCTTCCTACCCAATTCAAGCCACAAAGCCTACAAATGTTCATCCATCACTGCTCCCGCACCCAACAGGTTTGAAATAGCAATTAATACCCCTCATTTTATTTAATGGGAAAGGAAACCCATGGCATTTGTGGCTAAACTATGGATTTCAGTGAAGTGAAAGGAAGTAATGAAGGCCTGATCCAAAATCCAATGTGAGTCTTTTTGTTAACTTCCAGGGGATGTGAATCAGAGCCCTGTATCTTCTGAAGTGCTACTTGTTTTGACTTTGACAGAGGGCTTTTTTAGCACCTCATAGAATCAGAACATTAAGTTGCCTCTGCTTGTCTCTGGGTTATATATCAAACTTCTCAAACTTCCGGCCTTTCTCTGAAAAGTATTTTGTCTTAAGGTAACAGTTGACAGCAATGTAGCTGAACACCCCAAAAAAAGCCCTTTCAGAACATATTTTCTTCCATCTGATCTTTTACCTCTTTTGCATGGTAATTAGGTTAAGTGACTCCATTCCAAATATTAAAAAAATATTATGTTTTGTTCATTTATTAAAGGGAGGATGTTACATTAAATACAATTTCATTCAACTCTCTACTCGGTGCAGTCCAATTGGCTGACTCAGAGCACAGTTTAAGTATGGTTTATGAAACATTACATTGTCTCTTCAATATCCTTCTCCCCTCAAAAAAATATAATGATGGAGCTCATTGAAATGCAAAAAATCAAAGTTATTTAGCTCACTCCCTGCACATAAACTTCTTTGGAACTTGATCTTAAAATATGACAGGTGTTAGAAACGTAAAAATGGATTAAGTCAGAGACTAAATTAATTTCTATGATTACATGCACTGAAGTGACGTGGAAGTGTTTGATGTCAATCGTTCAGACATTCCACAAAGTAAATTAAACAAGGAGTAGCACGGGGGCATAAGCCACTAAGGCTTTTTAGCTGTGTAAGTAAAAGAGGGCTTTTTCCTCCTCCAGAATGCATTATAATGCCCTCATGAAATTCTGACTATATAGTTTTCATTACTATTGATTTGTCCTGTTAAGATGCCAGTGTAATTTTATTGATTTGTGAAATAAAGCTTCTTACAAAACTGATAGACTAGGCTTTGCACCTTGGTTTTATGTATTTATTTATTATCATCACTACAGTGGGAATAAGTATCATCTCTGCTTCTCCTCTTTAAAACAGGAGTGTTATTAATTTTCATCTAGAATGTAAAAAAATACTTTTTAATAAGCTTGCAAAATAAAAGTAATATCCCAAACCACTTACTCCTCAACACCTAATTCTTAATTGTTTGGGGACATACTGTACATTATATACTGAGACGTAATCTAGCTATAGCATGCAAAGTGTGTTAGAGGTGAGCTAATGGGAAAAACTGTACCAAAGGGCCTCCTTTTCAGAGTTGGTGAGCATCCACAATTCCAAATAAGGGGGACAGAGTTTGTAGATACTCAGCATCTGAGAACATGCTTATCATTGCCTTATTTACCAGGTGATGTTTAGCAGTACAGTTCAGCTGATAAGAAAGTAATTGGAAACTGCTTGCCTCTGCTTCAAGCTGGAAGCGGCCAGAGTTCCTTAGCTTGTAGGTGAACTAGCTATGTGGAGCTGATGGGTCTCTTTGACACCAGGAAGTGATGTATCATTTCATTCTTAGGTTCTTTTCGGAGATGATCACACTACATATTTACTTGCTGTTGTGGCCACCTCTTCTTTACCATCTCTATGTATGGACACTTTAGCAGGTTAGAATTTGTTAGGTTGCATCAATAAAAGGGGTTGGTATACAGCTTTTTCTATTCAGCCAGTACAGTATAAAATCTACCCTATCTCCAGTAAACTAGCTGTCAATTTGTCAGGCCATCCTTGTGCACTTTGAAAATTACAGGGCCCTTTTTCTCACCTCAGCTTCATTCAAGGATTCTGCTTTCTACTGTCTCCAGTATCCAAAAGAGATGGGCAACAGTGACTGCTAACTTCTACTGTACTGTTCTCAACACTGCATCAGGCTCACAGAACCTACAATTATTTTTCTAGACATCAGGGTTTAGGAATGTCCAAACTGTCCGGATTTGAAGTCTTCAGAACACCTTTGTGCTGAGTGGGAGCCCAGCATGCATAGCTGACCCATTCTATACACTTCAATGATAGGTTTGGTCTGGCATTTGAAAGTTCCTGGTTGGGGTCTGTTTTCATGGTTTATTCCTGTTTGGCATTTAGAAGTCCCTGCTTGGTCCCGTGGCTCTGACCATCTCAGGCAAAGAAATGGTGGATTGAGGCCAGACTGAGGAAATGCCTACACTAGAAGCACTACAGCACCACAGATGCAGAGCTGCAGCTTTGCCACTGTAGTGTAGAAACTACAGCAACAAAAGGGTTGGGGTTTTTTTTTTACATTATTGTAATATATCAACCCCCTTGAGAGGTGATAGCTAAGTCAACAGAAGAATTCTTCCTCATATTAACTGTGTGTACAATCAGGGATAGGATGACCTAACTATGTTGCACAAGGCATGACATTTTTCATAACCTTAAAGCAGGTTAGATGACCTAAGTTTTAGCTGTAGACCAGGTCTACATGAGCCTCCCTAGAGACTTTCCATAGTTTGGGGAAGATGATTCTTGAAAAGAGGAGAAAAAATAGGTCAATTTGTGTGGCGAATAGATTTTTTCATATGATCATATAAGAAAAAGTTTCTTGTAAGGCTGGGGTCAATTTGGGATTACCCACAAAAATTGCCTTTCCCTGCCACTATCTGACCCATGTGCGTGACCCTGCTGTGGCAGCAAAAAACAGAGAAGAGGTCTTGCTACAAAGGAAGATGTCAAGTCGGTCTGAGGTGGTTTTGACTTCCATCGTGTTCTGAACCATCATGAGGACAGGGGCTGGTTTTGAGACCAGGCTGAATATGAAGCAGTTGCCTAGCATCAGTTCCTTCTTCATGAATTCTAGGAAGTCTGTGAGATGTGACACGTTGGTTAGGAATGCTACAGTAGAAACCACATAAGGGCAAAATACTCCATACATCTGTTTTTCAGATCATTAAGTCAAAAGAAAGGAATTACTGAATACAAGATGACCCCAACTTATAGGGGTCTGCTATGATTTCTTGTACCTGGCCAAAGCTTTAAATTAAGGATGGGCCAACTTTGAAAAAAAAATCAATTACAAACATTTGTGGAGTTCACAAATTTTCAATTAAATGTTTTAACAAAATGAATGTAATTTTTTTTAAAAAAAAGTCTGAACATGGTCACCCTAGTCCCCCCTTTTTAATAGCTATATTTTAATTACCAATAGAATAAAATAATATGGCTTTATCTCCCGAGGTATAAAACATGCACAGAGCAGTTCACACTACGTTCCTTTGTATTACTGCTTGCTCCATTACTGTCCTGATAGCTATAAATTACCTGTAATCCATTACTAGTTGTATGTTCCCATGGTGATCCAACTATGGAGTCGTGTAGCATCATTTGTCAGCCTAAGTACCGTCACACTGCTAGTAATACTAGGTGATAGCTCCAGTCCAGTCTTATGTGGATATTCTCACAAGACTGTGTCTCAAAAGACTCAACCAAAGAGATCCCTAATAAGAAAAAAATATGCTTCATTGAGGGTCCTCAACATTTGTTTGCAAGTAAAGGGGTTTTTTGAGATAGTTCTTTCCAAGTATTCCATTTTCATGGAAGACGGTAGCAGCTTTATAGTAATAGTAGAAAGTCTATGAAGACAAGGGATGAAATCCTGGTCCAATTGAAGTCAGTAGCATTGATTTTAATGGAGCCAGTATTTTACCCTAAGTAGTGATTCTGATACAGATGCATGAAAGGATACTAATCAGCGAGACGATCTGTTAGGTCAGGGGACCAGGAAGTCAGCAGAAGGGTATCTCAGTATGACAGGAGATCAGGTATCATTCTAAATAAAAATAGAGATGGTCTAGAGCAACGGTAGAATGGGAGATTCTCGAAATGTTGGGGTAATATCACTAATTTTTTTGCTATATATCACTAGCCTAACACTTAGCAATTTGGCAAACAATGAAAGTTTCTTTTTCAGAATGCTAATTAAGAAGCAAACTAACTCTAGTTTTACTGATAAGGAAATAATCTGAAGTTTTTCATATGCAATACCATATGATTTCATTCAGAATAAAGCAATACAAACCCCAGTTGGAACAAAACAACTGTTTAGCTATTCCCAGCAACAAAGCACTTTGCAGGAACAGCATGAGGACTTCTGAAAGCTCCTAAAATCATTAGAAGAATAAACTGATATGTTCTATAACTAATGAAGTCACCAGGGCATTGCCCATGAAGGATAGATGGGAGAGGGATATAGATACATCCATTAAGGATGTGAGAGTTCACCGAAAAAAATCTGTGGACCCAAACTATCTTCAGTAATGTACACTTCAAACTGACCCTACACTAAATTGTAACTTCTGGGATAACTCACATGACTGGAGTACTGTCATGGACGGATATAAGCTCTTTCAGGAAGGACAGGCAGGGCAGAAAAGGTGGGGGAGTTGCACTGTATGTAAGAGAGCAGTATGACTGCTCAGAGCTCCGGTATGAAACTGCAGAAAAACCTGAGAGTCTCTGGATTAAATTTAGAAGTATGAGCACCAAGGGTGATGTCGTGGTGGGAGTCTGCTACAGATCACCGGACAAGGGGGATGAGGTGGATGAGGCTTTCTTCCGGCAACTCGCAGAAACTACTAGATCTCACGCCCTGGTTCTCGTGGGAGACTTCAATCACCCTGATAGCTGCTGGGAGAGCAATACAGCAGTGCACAGACAATCCAGGAAGTTTTTGGAAAATGTAGGGGAAAATTTCCTGGTGCAAGTGCTGGAGGAACCAACTAGGGGCAGAGCTCTTCTTGACCTGCTGCTCACAAAACGGGAAGAATTAGTAGGGGAAGCAAAAGTGGATGGGAACCTGGGAGGCAGTGACCATGAGATGGTCGAGTTCAGGATCCTGACACAAGGAGGAAAGGAAAGCAGCAGAATACGAACCCTGGACATCAGAAAAGCAGACTTTGACTCCCTCAGGGAACTGATGGGCAAGATCCCCTGGGAGAATAACATGAGGGGGAAAGGAGTCCAGGAGAGCTGGCTTTATTTTAAAGAAACCTTATTGAGGTTACAGGGACAAACCATCCCGATGTGTAGAAAGAATAGTAAATATGGCAGGCGACCAGCTTGGCTTAACAGTGGAATCCTTGCTGATCTTAAACACAAAAAAGAAACTTACGAGAAGTGGAAGATTGGACAAATGACCAGGGATGAGTATAAAAATATTACTCGGGCATGCAGGAGTGAAATCAGGAAGGCCAAATCACATCTGGAGTTGCAGCTAGCAAGAGATGTTAAGAGTAACAAGAAGGGTTTCTTCAGGTATGTTGGCAATAAGAAGAAAGCCAAGGAAAGTGTGGGCCCCTTACTGAATGAAGGAGGCAACCCAGTGACAGAGGATGCGGAAAAAGCTAATGTACTCAAAACTTTTTTTGCCTCTGTCTTCACGAACCAGGTCAGCTCCCAGACTACTGCACTGGCAGCACAGCATGGGGAGGAGGTGGCCAGCCCTCTGTGGAGAAAGAAGTGGTTCGGGACTATTTAGGAAAGCTGGACGAGCACAAGTCCATAGGGCTGGATGCATTGCATCTGAGAGCGCTAAAGGAGTTGGCTGATGTAACTGCGGAGCCATTGTCCATTTTCTTTTAAAACTCATGGCGATCCGGGGAAGTCCTGGACGACTGGAAAAAAGTTAATGTAGTGCCCATCTTCAAAAAAGGGAAGAAGGAGGATCCTGGGAACTACAGGCCAGTCAGCCTCACCTCAGTCCCTGGAAAAATCATGGAGCAGGTCCTCAAGGAATCAATTCTGAAGCACTTAGAGGAGAGGAAAGTGATCAGGAACAGTCAGCATTGATTCACCAAGGGCAAGTCATGCCTGACTAATCTAATTGCCTTCTATGATGAGATAACTAGTTCTGTGGATGAAGGGAAAGCAGTGGACGTGGTGTTCCTTGACTTTAGCAAAGCTTTTGACACGGTCTCCCACAGTATTCTTGTCAGCAAGTTAAAGAAGTATGGGCTGGATGAATGCACTATAAGGTGAGTAGAAAGTTGGCTAGATTGTCGGGCTCAACGGGTAGTGATCAATGTCTCCATATCTAGTTGGCAGCCAGTATCAAGCGGAGTGCCCCAAGGGTCGGTCCTGGGGCCGGTTTTGTTCAATATCTTCATAAATGATCTGGAGGATGGTGTGGATTGCACCCTTAGCAAGTTTGCAGACGACACTAAACTGGGAGGAGTGGTAGATACGCTGGAGGGTAGGGAAAGGATACAGAGGGACCTAGACAAATTGGAGGATTGGGCCAAAAGAAATCTGATGAGGTTCAACAAGGACAAGTGCAGAGTCCTGCACTTAGGACGGAAGAATCCAACGCACCGCTACAGACTAGGGACTGAATGGCTCGGCAGCAGTTCTGCAGAAAAGGACCTAGGGGTTACAGTGGACGAGAAGCTGGATATGAGTCAACAGTGTGCCCTTGTTGCCAAGAAGGCCAATGGCATTTTGGGAGGTATAAGTAGGAGCATAGCCAGCAGATCAAGGGATGTGATCGTTCCCCTCTATTCGACATTGGTGAGGCCTCATCTGGAGTACTGTGTCCAGTTTTGGGCCCCACACTACAAGAAGGATGTGGAAAAATTGGAGAGAGTCCAGCGGAGGGCAACAAAAATGATTAGGGGACTGGAACACATGACTTAAGAGGAGAGGCTGAGGAAACTGGGATTGTTTAGTCTACAGAAGAGAAGAATGAGGGGGGATTTGATAGCTGCTTTCAACTATCTGAAAGGTGGTTCCAAAGAGGATGGATCTAGACTATTCTCAGTGGTAGCGGATGACAGGACAAGGAGTAATGGTCTCAAGTTGCAGTGGCGGAGATTTAGGTTAGATATTAGGAAAAACTTTTTCACTAGGAGGGTGGTGAAACACTGGAATGCATTACCTAGGGAGGTGGTGGAATCTCCTTTCTTAGAAGTTTTTAAGGTCAGGCTTGACAAAGCCCTGGCTGGGATGATTTAATTGGGGATCGGTCCTGCTTTTAACAGGGGGTTGGACTAGATGACCTCCTGAGGTCCCTTCCAACCCTGATATTCCAAGATTCTATGATTCATATGCAGGTACTACCCTGGATGTATTGGATAAGATCATCCCTAAGAACCAATAGATTGCCTTAGATACCACATATATGAAATCGTCTCTCTCAGTCTCTCTCATCAGGTATCATTTCCAGTTACAGGTCTGAATTTGTTTGTATACTTTGCATGATCAAAATTGCTAACTAGGTCTAGTTTTCTACTTCTTGGGAATAACTGAGCGGCTGGACAAAATCTATGTTAGCTAAGCAAAGCATTATATTGCTATAGATGAAAAAGTATTGTAGACACTTCCAAGATTGTGAGATATTACCATGGATATTTCAAAAGCTAAGAAGGAAGGAAAGGTAACATCTGTACAGTTTTGCAAATCTTTATTGCCTTTATGAGTTTGGATCAGCTATTAACAAATAGGATATTTTAACTATGTAATTCCTCCAAGCTTATATTTTAATAAAGAAATAATTTTAAACAAGCATATATATAGGACATGTAAATTAACTTATGTGAATCATATGTCATAATGAAAATAGAGCATGGCTCTATTGTGGCTTTGGCAGCCAGCTTTGTGTTATAGAAAGAGGGAGGTGTAGCACCTGAGAAGCAGTTGATAGAGGCAGTTTGACTAGGGTACAGAAGCAAGTAGAATGTCTCCATGGATCCAGCTTGTCACTAGGTTGAGCAGATGTTCCAATTTTATAGGGAAAGTCCCGATTTTGGGGTCTTTCTCCACCCCTTGTCCCAATTTTTCACACTTGCTGTCTGGTCATCCTACTTGTCACTAAGGCTATCAAACAGGACAAGAACATGATCTCAACCCAGGACCGTCTCCCTGAGGCCAGCTGAGGGGAAAAGAAGTAGAGGAAAGAGCAGGTAAACAGATGTAGAAGTATGTAGTTGCTGAATAGAATGTCAAGCAAATAACCCAAATAGATTCAGCAAAAGATTTAATCAACAGACAAACTGTCACACATGCCATGCTCACCCCTATTGCTGTTTTTGCCACTCCCAGAAATGCCACTTCTGAAACCTGCACTTGAAAGAATGAATATCACTAAATAATGCGGATCTGTTGATTCTAGAGCATGATGTGATTTCTAAAGTACAGAGGTGATGTGAAGATGGTTATTTCAGTCCTAGGCCTTCACGTATACAATAGTCCACTGGAAACATAGCATGAAATATATATATATATATATATATATATAATATTCTAAAATCAGAGAGAGGCTAAAATTTGAACCATTTACTAGAGTTTCCCTATTTGTTTTTTTTTTTTTTCTGATGATGGTGAGGGATTAAATAGTTGGCTAAATGGGAGAAATCCAATCCAACCCACATTTGGTTTTGCAAGAGCAAGCTGACCAATGGAGGCCTTATATAACTAAACCCAGTTTAACCCCTCTCTACTCAAGAATGCATCAAAATGGAGGTCAAAGTTCTTCAAGATTGACTAGTGATTTTAGGTGCCTCAGGTTTTGGGTTCCCAGACTAAGGCACCTTGAAAATCAGGCCCATTAAAATATCTCAAATTAAACATACAGAACAATGAGTCACTTTGGAAAATCTTGGTCTCATATTGTCAAACCGTTTGTTGGACAATATAATGCCAGTCACAGACACATTTTTTTTTTGTAATGCAGAACTTCCATTGCTTTCTCCCTTAACAAATTTTGCTTCTGGAGGTTCCCACTGATATTCTAAATACAAACTTTTCATTAAAGCTGAGATTTGTTTCACCAGTTAATTGTATGTCCCTTTAGTGATTAATTATGCTTCTTTACACCTGAGTGAATTTCATTTGTTTTATTTGTAATTGTTTTTTTTTTCCTTCAATTAAATGATATGTTTCACTTCAGGGATGCAGTGGGTCATAAGAATTAAAGTTACTTCCCAGATGCCATGATGGACTGCAAACAAACAGCATTTCCCCTTCAGGCAGAGTATCAAGAAAGCCTGGGCGGGGGAGGGGAATTAAAAAACAGTCTGGGTAGTATTGTAACTTTTGTGTGCATAGGCGCCGACTCCATGGGTGCTCCAGGGCTGGAGCACCCATGGGGGAAAAATGGTGGGTACTGAAAACCCACCAGCAGCCCCGCAATCAATGTCTTCCCCTCCCTCCCAGCTCCTCCCGCCTGCCACAAGCAGCTGTTCCACAGCATGCAGGAGGCACTAAGGGGAGGGGGAGGAGTGAGGGCAGGGCATGCTTGGGGGAGGGGGAGGAATGGGGTGGGAAGAGGCGAGGTGGGGGTGGAGCGGGGTGGGAAAAGGGAAGGTGTGGGTGGGGCCTTGGGGGAAGAGGTGGAGAGTATATAATGTGTATATAATGTTACAAAATGTGAATGATAGTGTAGGACTACTTATTTGCTTAATGCCTGCTACTTGGCTAGCAGACAAGCTACCATGCTCGTTCCTTGTGCTCTGCTTCTAATTCACCCCTCCTTCAGTGGATGGAGCACAGTGGTATCCTTAGCCAACGTGCTGTTGTTATTTAGCATGAAGTACTGACTTAGGAGTAGCAGTCATACGAATGGCATCAGAAGGGTGGCCAATGACATCAGTAGTATGGCAGGAATAAAGCATCCATCCAAGCCAGAAACATTTCTGAACCTTTTGTCAATACCTGACTAGACTGATGGGAATGACATCTTTGTGCTTATGTACAAGGCACCTTAATGTGCACCAGTGGAGCAGTGAATTCTAATGCATATCAGCATGTTGCACACCAGTTTGTCCGTACAGACCCTACTGGGGCACACTAAAAGTCCCATAATGCATAGTACTGTTTCAAACAGGACTATACTACACCAATATAGTGGGCACTAGCAAGGTTCATGCAGGCCAATTAGTGCACTACATGCCGGTGTGGTGTGCACATTAGAACTATGCCCCTGCTGATGCATACTAAGCCGCCATGTAGACAAGCCCTTTCTGATTGCACTAGTTTTCAGCTCGATCGTACGGAGTTCTTTTTAGGCTGAATGGTGTTTTCAATACCCCGGGCTATGAACTGAGGAGACCTATGTGGTAGTGCAGAAAAGGAATCCTCCCCAGGCCCCCAAGCTATGCAATGACAGCAAAGATACTGAATTTCAAAACCTCTGATTTTGTACATTACCATGATCTGTGCCCTAAAACGACCTGAAATAAGCATCCTCTTCATGGATTCAGTCTTGCAAGGTGTTAAGCATTCTAGCCCCAATCCAGCTAAAAGCACATTAACATGTGCACAGTCCCATTGAAGCCAATGGGGCTACACATGTACTTAAAGCTAAGCATTTGCTTTGCTGGGCCAGGGCCAGAGTGCTCAGCAACCCTTTCATAGGGGTGAATACTGCAAAAAAACTTCATCTGAATATCTCAGTGTCTACGTTAATTCATATTGGCAATGTTCACACTGTATTTGCAGCTGCTTTTGGCAGTGTTCATGCTCTTTGTGGCTGATTTCCATGAACATGCATAAGATCATGTTTTATCACCACGTACCTATGTGCATGCATCCCTGAACTTTTAAAAACTGGGACTTCACAGACTGGACCCTTTATGTCCACAATTCATACTCAGATGATGGGGTAACAACTTGGAGGATATGAACAAAGGGTTGAAAAATCAAACTAATACCCCTCAAGCAAAAATGCATTGATAAAAACCTTGTATTATTCTTCAGTGAATGCTGACACAGAGAAAATATTACTTTCTTTTTTTTTTTTTGCTTAACTTTCCTGTTACTCAAATTTCAGTGAATAATATTTCTTCTGCTTGAGAAAATCAGTGCCAGCAAATGTCACCTCTGAAGGTACAACACATCACAAAGTAGGTTATTCAGCATTCTGTGTAATCATGTCACTTTATGAAAAACTTCAAAGGTTTCTGGAGGACTTTGAAATGATAACTCAGAAAAGAGAGCCTTTATGGATCTGCCAAAGCCCAAATGTGGGACAATACATGACAGATACCTCCCCCCCAAACAAATAGATTGATGCATGAAACTTTGTGTCATTAATTCCTCAGTTGGTTGAACTAACTTTATACCTCACTTACATTAATCTTTATTTCTGATGTAAATAAGTTGCAGCAGTAAAAGCCTAGATATTCCAAATTCATATGGCGTGTAGTTAACTTTGGAACTAAAATGAGTTACTTCACTCAAAAATGCAGTACAGCTACTATTCCAGAAAAAAAAAAAAGGAAATACACGAAAGTATATAAAATCCTTTCCTGACAAACTATCCAAGCCATTCATATTCATTGAAGACTGAAAAGATATGTGCATGTATGGATAGCAGTATTTGAGACTCCTGGCTTCTGGTGGACAGTGAAGGAGAGTGATATGGAAATTTAAGAAGGCCGGATTTGTACATAGGGCCAGGAACAATGGCACTCACATTGTATGAGCTAATTGAAAGGACTAATGTCCACTGTTTATTTCCCCCCTTCCTGTTTCTGTTTATAATGTGCTGTGGCAGATAGGTAATGTCAAAATAAAACGTGTTATTCATTTTGGCAAAAAAAATGGAACAATGATAACAATGAGAGATGAAAAGGATTCAGATTGAGATTATTTACTAAATCTTTCGTTGTTTCTATGCCTTAAAAAGGTCAGAACAGGAATTCTAAGTGAGATCAAAGAGCTGGCTAACCATGATGTAGCAAGTGTTAGTAGGAAAATCAAGTTAATGGCTCATTGCATTAGACCAATAAATTCCTGTAGTCTGACTAGAGATGTAGGAATTCATCCACCGCTGGGTGATCCAACATTTGAACTATCAACATAATTTATTATCTATGGGGAAAAAACAAATTTTGATTTGGAGAACTAAAGCTTTCCTAAAATAATAAAATGATCCAGTAATTTCAAATCACTTTACAGTACATGAGATTAGAACTCTGATCACTTTCAAACTAAAGTGCTTATAAAAATGTCTTGAGTGCCCCAATAATTTAAAACCTTTCTGTGCTGCATATTTGAACTATACTAGTTCCAAAGTGAAATGCATTTTAAAATGTGAAAGATTTTTCTCTATGTTTAAAATGCTTTATACCATGTCACTGTACAGAATATCCAGAGCCAACAGCAGAACATTTCAAGGTATGAGGAGGAAGGAGGAAAGTCCAGTCTGGGTCTGATCTGTAATCTGAACTATGTAAACCAATGACATTTGCATTAGTGTCAGACAGGGAGATCACTTCCTTAATTAGAATAGTCTATTTAGAATAATGTCTAGTTAAAATAATGTAATAAACCATGAGAGCAAAAAAAAAAAGGGTACCGTTATAACGATCAGAAGTCTGAAATAGCCTTATGGTTAGTTCCTCATACTTTTTAACAATATGCAGTATACCAATAAAAGTCTGTTCTCATAACCCCAGTGATTATGTAACTCACTTTTATGCTTTAATATGGGCATGAAGCTGTAGCCTGAATCTTCTTTTAGAAGGCTGAACATTTGAGCCATATGCTTCTGCTATATCCTTTATTTTTGGAGATAAATTAGACTCTTGGTACATTTGCTTGCTGAAGTGCCATCTACATAAGTGGTCATAATCCACTTCCTAGTGGACAGCTATTCACATCCAAGGCAAATACCTCAAGCTTTTGAATATGGGAGGTAATTGTGGTTGGTGAACTGAAGTGGGAGTTTTGGCAGCTGGACATGAGTTTCCTCCCAAGTGGTGAATAGGGAAATCAGAAGTATTATCTCCCTAAAGCTATCATGAAAGTAAAAATATAAATAAAATATCAGGGTAGGGAACATTCCTGGGTAAGATGGGGGATAGAGGAGGTTGGAGCTGAACCACACTGTAGTCCAGTTTACCATGGCCACCAAGACAGTTTCTAAACCGTAGCTGGTGTAACATAGGGTATACATACTGCAAAAACAGTGTATTGTGCACTCAGGTTACATAACCTGCTATAGCTAACTCAGATTAGCACCTAAGGTTCAACCCAGGGTCCCCTACACATTAACATGAGTTAAGTGTACACCTTATTTCGCAGTGCAATCATACCCTTACAACAGATCTCATTAAGGAAGTGTTTGACCTTTGGCCTTCATAGAAGCAGAAAGTGTGTCTTATTTTGAACATAGGACAATTCCTGTTCCCTCTCCAGAAATCTGTAAAATCTCCTGCATTCTGACTCACCTCTGCTCTTAAAAGAAAAGGATGACATGAAATATTTTTATGGCATGGAGGCTAGACTTGCACTCTGCTCCAGATAGAACAAAATTAGTGTGAGGGCCACCATGTGCCTGTTGCTGTAAAAAACAGCAGCAGTATGAAGATACATTCTCTACTCTAAAGAGCTTATAGTCTCAAGATACTGTGGTGTTATATTTTAAGTCCTGCTTTAATATTTTGGATATTGGCTATAAACCACTGTGTCTTCTAGCCAATATATTTTACTTTAAGAAAATAGAGTGATAACTTTATAATAACCTTTTTGCCTTTGTTTTGGTCAAGAAAAAGAAACTAAATAAATCCAAAGAAACGCAACTTCAAAACAATCCAGAGTCATTTAGCATACATGACAACCCTTTCAAGACATTCTTGATATATGCAGCATGCAAGGAATTTTCTCCTCAGAGGCATTAAAAGTTGAACCCCATTATTCTGGTTTATTTTGAGGAGGTTATGCTACTTTATTTTAATTAATATAAAGTTTAGATTTGGGTAGCCCCCGTTTATGTTTCCATGACATTAGTAGTTGTAGTAGGATTCACTGTACTCAGCTGCAACTCTTTTCTCCATTATAGATTATATAACACATTAGTGATAAAATAATGCAACTGTAGTCACTTACATTGACATGTCAAAATGTGTTTGTGCCAACTCCAACAATGATAGAAGTAATTTTTAAAATTGCCTCCTGTATAATTCATGTTGCACAGAGCAAAGTACACCATCTATTTACTTTAGATAGTTTGGCAAACTGTACTGATTGAAACAATGCCAATGAGAAATACAATATAGCTCAAATGGAACTATATAAAATTGAATAAAACAATCTCCATTCATTGTTTTATAAAACTAAAGTTGTGGATAGCAATTTTGGGTTGTCTGCTCCATATGAAATTGAGTAGAGCTGTCAATCTCTGTGGCATGATGGAAATTACCAGAATTGAAAGTGTTTGTTCACAGGAGCGATTTTAATTATGATACTCGAACACAATTTCGATGGGCACCAAGGGTGTCAAAATTATCACTGAGATTTTGTTATGCAGCCCCTCATGTGAGGATAATAAGGAAACAAGAAATTGGTTGGTGGTGGAAATTGGCCAGAGAGGGAAGACTGTGAAGAAGATGACCTCGCTTCCTGATTGGCAAATAAAGATTGCCAAACAATCGACTATTCATATCTCTGACATGACACGAGAAAGATATTTCCTCAAATGATCAGGAATATAGAAGAATTCAGACTAGAAATAAAGGCACAGAATTTAACAGTGAAGGTAATTCATTCAAGACTGGATGTCTTTTAGGAGATATGCTGTAACAGACACAGAAGTTATGAGTGTGATACAGGGATCTCTGGATGAAATTCTTTGGCCTGTGTTATGCTGGAGGTCAGAGTATATAATTGCAGTGGTCCCTTCTGGCCTTAAAATAATGAATCTTCACATCAAAAAGTGATGACAAAAAACTGTGCCCATCTTGGGAAAGAGAAGAAAATTGACTTAGATGCCATTGTGCTATGTAGTAACCTGCCACTGGATCAGGAACTGGCAGTAATGACAAATACATTCAAATGCAGTCTGTAGCTCTGTCTCCAACATATACCTAAAGACCTGTCCTTTTCGCTTTTTGGCAACACTGTGGTTGCTTTTCATGCTACTAAAATCTTGTAGAATTCAATTGTGCCTCCACTTTTGCCCACCCCAGCATTCCTCATTTCAACAGAAGGGAAAGTGGGGTCTTGGGGGAAGAGGTGGAATGGGGGTGGGGAATAGGGCTGAGCAGGGAGGAGGGGCTTGAGAGTCCCTGAAAATTTTAAGTCAAAATGGGGGTCCTCGGGTTGCTAAAGTTTGAGAACCACTGAACAAGGGGATTGGAAGAAAATTTTGTGAAGGGAAGGTTGTCATAATCATTAACTACAGGGGTTCCTTCATATTTCACTGAAGCATCTGATACCAGCCAGGGTTGGTCACAGTATACGGGAATAGATGGACCACTGGTCTGATCCAATATGGTAATTCTAGTGTTTTCTAACTGAGGGGAGATGTGTGGTGGCATGCTGAGGAGATTAAGGCTAAAGCCCTGCTTTATTTAACATCTTCCTCAAAGATCTGGAAGAAAAGATAACCACTACATTAATTAAACCTGCAGATGATGACAAAACCTCCAGTGAAGATGTCACACTAATAGAAAGGGACCTGAAAGAGTCAGAATTTTGGGCAGGAAATTAAACAATGGGATAAAACCTGGGAAAACACAAGCTTGGCATCTGGAAAAAAATAATCCCAAACCACAGCTATTCAATGCGGGCGAGAGCAGTTATGGAATGGAAGTGATATGCTGAGAGAATAATAATGCTAAAAGCGATTGATGAGTTCAAAGATCTCCAATTTCAAGCATCCCTGTTGAAGATAGGACTGAATATATCATGAGATACAATAAGAAAATATAGGATTATAAAAGGGCAGTATAAAAAGACAAAATCCAACTGAAATGAGGGTGGGTTTGGGGTTCCAATGATCATCACATCTGTGGAATTTTGCTAGATCTGGATAGAAATGTTTTGCACAGATTCTTTTCATAAAATCTTTACTGCCATGGGGACCCAATACTGGCTTTGTGTGCTGCCTTTGGGGATGTAGTGGCCTGACTGCCATTCCCCAGCCTGGTGGAATCAACTAGTTGAGAGTCTAATGTGACTGCTAATTGGATGCTGCTCTTCTTTAGGGAGATACTGTGGAGAGCCACTATCCTTACCCTTCCAATTATAATTTTATGCCATACTGAGGAAAGGGCCTAATTCTACCCCGTAAGCAGAAGTAGCTGAAGAAGCAACACTTCCATTTCCATTACAGCTGCTGTGACGCTGCAACCCATATTCTTCATAAAAATATTGCTGTAATATGGATATGGCCTACCAACGATGTTTTTATGGGAGATGGGTCATGTGAGGTATCATTGGAAAGGTTATTTTTTTTCTGAATGTGAATATCCAATTTGTATGCACATGTCAATTCTGTATCTGAAGTTAGGAATATTGACTACGTAGCAATTACAACTGTGTGTGTACTTGGGGAACGCCCACCAGACAGTAGGCAATCAGCCTGAGTGGGCCATTAGGAAAGACAATAGAATAGGTTATTGAAGATGCTGATCTCTCATTTTTCTGGAGTTTCTTCCTGTGGACGTTACAAATAAACCTTGTCTCATAGTGGCTTTAACACTGCAAGGTTATGTGATAATGTCACCTGGTATGGAGTACCACCTTGGACACTGCTGGTATTTTTCCACTGGAAACAAAGGATTCCTGCCTATGTAATCCTATTTAAGGCTGGGAAGTGAGTCAATCAGGGCTCTTCTCCATTGCCTCCCCGCCCAAGAAGGAAGACTGCTGAAAGCACCTGAAGAAACCAAGGCAGTAAGCTGGGGAAAGGCAAGGGCTGAGTCCAGGCTGAGACGGGTTCTAGCCTGTGAAGAGAAATAACTGTAACTCTAAGTTGCAGAATCTCTGCAACTTGCCTAAAACAACATTTAGGGTGAGAAATTACTATTCGTAAACTGGTTCTTTAGTGAATTAAGCCTAGGTTATGTGTTTTGTTTTATCTGCTCAGTAATCTGCTTTGTTCTGTTTGCTATCCCTTATAATCATTATAATCCCTTATAAAATTTACCTTTTATAGTTAATAAACTTATTTTTTGTTTATTCCAAAACCCAGTTTGTGCAAGTCATATCTGGGTGTGAGGGAAAGAGCTGTGCATAGCTCCCTCCACACTGAGGTAGGGGGCGATTTTTATGAGCTTACACTGTACAGATCTCTCTATACAGTGAAAGACAATATAATTTTGAGTTTAAACTCCAGAGGGTATGTGCACAGGAGAGTTGGGCATTCCTCTAGCAGAGCCCTCCCACAGAGAGCTAATCGCAGACTCTGTGTGATTCTACAGCTGGGTGTATCCCTGCCTGTGTGTGTGCTGGAAAGGGGCTTAACAGCCTGTCACAGCAGCACAGAGTAAGGGAAACCCAGGCTGGTAGGACAGGTGGGCTCAGTGGGACCCCAACACATCCAGTGGCCTTCATGGGAGTTTTGTTTGAGTAAGGACTACAGGACAGGTTTGAGAATTTCAAAGCTGACTAAGGAATTTTGCTGCACATCTCCAGTTCAGTCTCAACCCAATATCCTAATATATAAGCAAAAATGTTCAATAAATTGTAACCAAATAGTAGAGAGTAGAGGGTAGGTGGCCTTTACAGTAATCAAGGTGGAAAATGACTAATGCTACTGGGGGTGTAGGTATAGATGTTAAATGAAGTGTACGTGATCTGGCAATTGAATTAATATAGGAAGCAAGTGATAAATCAGAATAAAAAAGATCTAAATTCCTCACAAATTAAATACATATAGTGCAGGAATTATTACTATACTACTGGCAATTCCTAGTGTAGAACCAGAGTAGAAAACTAATTTCCTGAGCCTAAAAACATCGCAGCCAGATGGCTTTATATGGCTAGCTACCTCTGCAACCTTAATTTGGCCCCTTGTGTGTATGCTTTATGATACAGGCTGTAATTACATGATCATGATCCTGCCTCATTCAGTGTACAGGATGCCCTGCCAGTGCTAGTTCTCCCCAGAAACCCTAGGTCCTCCTCAGATCTAAGTCCCCCCCTCTTCCAGTTCTTTCCCTCTACCCACTGGTTCCCAGTTGTAGTCTCCTTGCCCAGCCAGTCCCAGTCTCCCCATCTCATTCCTCATCATATCTGAGTGTCCTCCACTCCCACTAGCTCATTTACTTTGTCAGCTTCCAGTCAGTCTTCTCTGCTCCCCCCAGCTCAGTCTCCTTGCCCAGCCAGTCCTAATATCCTACCCACTCCCAATACTAGGTCCCAGTTTCCCTCACTCCCCGCCTTCCAACCTCTAGTCCCAGTCTCTACCTGGCCCACTGGAACCCTAGTCCATGACTGTAGCTCTTAGATGCTTTGGTAATACAAATAATAAATAATTATAATGCCTGTTCCAGCATGGATCCCATGAAAATAGGGTTTTCCATAAAACTGACTACAGTATATTCCAATTTATCTGATACCTTATTATCTGAACTGCCACATTATCTGAATCCTTTCCTTGTCCCCATCCACAAAACAACTGCCTGCATGCAACCCCCAGTGAAAACCTCTGGGCAGCTGCCAGCATGTAACCACCCCACCCTGTGAAAAACCGTGACTCATGCTCAGCTGCCGGTATGCACATCCCCTTCCCTTGCCCCCTCCCCACACCTCTGGGTGAGTTGCTCTTGACCTGATCAATGTTGTAGTTCTGGCCCTGGCTGATGCAGAACTGAGGTACCCAGTTCCTTCTTCATCATGGCCTCCATGCTGCTCCCCAGAGAGCCCACAGGAACTGTTATTAGCAGACACTGGAGGAGCCCTTTGCCTTGCTATTAGTGCATATGCACAGTGACAACTGTGAAATCTAGACCCTGTCCAGCTGTCACTGACCAAGGGAGAGCACAAGAACATCAGAAATAAGAACAGCCAGACTGGGTCAGACCAAAGGTCCATCTAGTCCAGTATCATGTGTTCCGACAATGGCCAATACCAGGTGCCCCAGAGGGAATGAACAGAGCAGGTAATCATCAAGTGATCAATCTCCTGTCACCCATTCCCAGCTTCTGGCAAAATTGAGTATATTGAGTCCATCCCTGCCCATCCTGGCTAACAGCCATTGATGGACCTATCCTCCATGAACTTATCTAGCTCTTTTTTGAAACTTGCTATAGTCTTGGCCTTCACAATATCCTCTGACAAGGAGTTACATAGGTTAACTGTGCATTGTGTGAACAACTATTTCCTTTTGTTTGTTTTAAATAACACTTCCTTATTTATTTTTCCACACCAATCATGATTCTATACATCTCTATCATATCCCCGCTTAGCTGTCTCTTTTCCAAGCTGAAAAATCCCAGTTTTACTAATCTCTATTCAGACAGAGGCTGTTCCATGCCTCTAATCATTATTGTTGCCCTTTTTTGAACCTTTTCCAATTCCAATATATCTTTTTTGAGATGGGGCAACAACATCTGCACACAGTATTCAACATGTGGGTGTACAATGAAATTACATATAATATAGAATGCTGGGGGGATCAGGGTGACAGTCTGCCCTATTATCCAAACTCACAATTATCCAAAGAAAAACTGTGTCCCCCATGTTTTTTGGATGAATGGGAGTGTGACGGGTTGGGTCACAGAAACCCCCTTGGGACTGCCACCTGATGTGCTGAGACTACCTCTGAGCCCGTTTTCTCTGGCAGCTTGGGACTCCAGAACCCTGCCTTGTTGACACACTAGCTTGCTCCAAACACAGACCCAGGTCTGAACCACGTTCTCCAAAAGCTGCAGACTTAACTGAAAACGGCTTAGAAACTGCTCCTGTCTCTAGCACCCAGATACATAGTTCCCAATGGGATCCAAACCCCAAATAAATCCATTGTACTCTGTATAAAGTGTATACAGTGTAAACTCATAAAATGTGCGCCCTCGGTAACAGTGATAGAGAGACATGCACTGGTGTTTGCTCCTCCAGGAATTGATTACTTACCCTGGGTTAATTTATAAGCAAAAAGTGATTTTATTAAATATAAAAAGTAGGATTTAAGTGGTTCCAAGTAATAACAGAAAGAACAAAGTAAATTACCAAGCAAAATAAAACAAAAAAAATGCAAGTCTAAAACTAATACAGTAAGAAACTGATTACAGATGGAACCTCACCCTCAGAGATGTTCCTATAAGCTTCTTTCACAGACTAGATTCCTTTTAGTCTGGGCCCAACCCTTTCCTCCTGGTACAGGCCTTCTTCCAGCTCAGGTGGTAGCTAGGGGATTTTTCATGACTGCAGCCCCCTTTGTTCTGTTCCACCCCCTTATATACCTTTGGCACAACATGGGACTCTTTTGTCACTTTGGATCCCTACCTCTCCTTCTAAATGGAAAAGCACCAGATTACATGGTCACATGTCCTGTGAGACTCCAAGCCTTCATTCTTCCCCACCTGACTCACAGAAGGCTTGCAAGTAAACAGCACCATCTACAGTCAATTGTCCTAGTTGATGGGAGCCATCAAGAATCTAAACCACCATTAATGGCCCACCCTTTGTAGAATTACAAGAGGATCTCAGAGTTATATTTCATATTTCTAGTTTCAGATACAAGAATGATAGATTCATACAAATAGAATGAACACACTCAGTAAATTATAAGCTTTGTAATGATACCTTAGAAGAGACCTTGTGTATGAAGTATATTCCAGGTACATTATATTCAAACTTATTAGCATATTTTCATAAAATCATATGGAGTGCAACATCACAGGGAGAATACTGCATTTTTATATAATGAAGTGCAGGTACAGATATTAACTAAAATTCAGGGGGTTGCCATCAAGCCAGACAAAATTTACTGCTCTGTTGTTTCTGGTATCATTTCCTATGCAATGTGTGTAGTTATTGGTACTGTACCTGACAGATCACAAGTCAACTCTAGAAAGTTAGTGTATTTACAGTATGTACCCTTTTTTATTGCATGCAACCCTTTGTAACATACACAGCCACCATTTCCATAGGTTTATATAACTGGTAATTTGTATTACATCAGGTTGAAGGAATACGTCACCATTTATCAGTTCATGTGTAATTTCTAAAAAAAATCTGTTAATTTGTCTTTTGTTGTATAGCAGTACAACAAATTAATTTTTGGTCTAATGGTCAAGTGACTTATGATGTGGAATGACTAAAAAGATTATTCATTTTAATAGGATGCAGGATATTAGCGGATACAAAACAGTCTTCTGGAAATTAAAGATGTGCTCAGCGCAAAGGAACTTTGTTACATGTGCAAAGAATTATTTTGATTTCCATATTTTCTTATGAGAGAAAACTTTCAAAATAGAACTCTCTTATGTACTCCACCTCTGCCCATGTATACATACTTTTACATTTATCTAGATATCATATTGCACATAAAGGTCTCCAGCAGACACACACATACATACAATTATTTATATCATTTGCTCTAGACACTATTTCCTGACTATTTATTCACCTTATTCTAGCTTAGCTTAGATGCCACTGTGTATGTATTCAATAATTGTTTATGATGGCTCCTGCTTTCTTACTGTCAGTGTGCACACATGAATGCTATAGCACGTGTTCTGAATACTGCGTGCAGTCAGCAGTACATTTGCCTTACTTGGAAAACAATTATAAACCAACAAAGTATGTATTTTTCTTTGGCCATCAGTAAATTAAATAATTCATATCTGTGACGAGCAACATATGGGAAGACACTGAGGGATAATGACTGAACCCAAAGCCTATTGAAATCAATAGTGGGGTTCATCTAGTCAGACTCCTACTGACTTCAGTCGGCTTTGGATCAGACCATTGAAGTTAACAGGAGTTTTGACTCAGTTGAAAATAGGATCAGATCCTCAGATATCAAGCTGATAGGCACCCTAGAAAAGTAGTGAGAGACAGGAAGTGGAGGCATGGTCAGTACAACTGAACTCTGATCCATATGTGACCTTGTAAGGTGTCATAAATATAAAGGGAAGGGTAAACCCCTTTGAAATCCCTCCTGGCCAGGGGAAAGCTCCTCTCACCTGTAAAGGGTTAAGAAGCTAAAGGTAACCTCGCTGGCACCTGACCAAAATGACCAATGAGGAGACAAGATACTTTCAAAAGCTGGGAGGAGGGAGGGAAACAAAGGGTCTGTGTGTCTGTCTATACGCTGGGTTTCTGTCGGGGATAGACCAGGAATGGAGTCTTAGAACTTTTAGTAAGTAATCTAGCTAGGTATGTGTTAGATTATGATTTCTTTAAATGGCTGAGAAAAGAATTGTGCTGAATAGAATAACTATTTCTGTCTGTGTATCTTTTTTGTAACTTAAGGTTTTGCCTAGAGGGGTTCTCTATGTTTTTGAATCTAATTACCCTGTAAGATATCTACCATCCTGATTTTACAGGGGGGATTTCTTTATTTCTATTTACTTCTATTTTTATTAAAAGTCTTCTTGTAAGAAAACTGAATGCTTTTTCATTGTTCTCAGATCCAAGGGTTTGGGTCTGTGGTCACCTATGCAAATTGGTGAGGCTTTTTATCCAACATTTCCCAGGAAAGGGGGGGTGCAAGTGTTGGGAGGATTGTTCATTGTTCTTAAGATCCGAGGGTCTGGGTCTGTAGTCACCTAGGCAAATTGGTGAGGCTTTTTACCAAACCTTGTCCAGGAAGTGGGGTGCAAGGTTTTGGGAAGTCTTTTGGGGGGAAAGACGCATCCAAACAGCTCTTCCCCAGTAACCAGTATTAGTTTGGTGGTGGTAGCGGCCAGTCCAAGGACGACGGGTGGAATATTTTGTACCTTGGGGAAGTTTTGACCTAAGCTGGTAAAGATAAGCTTAGGAGGTTTTTCATGCAGGTCCCCACATCTGTACCCTAGAGTTCAGAGTGGGGGAGGAACCTTGACATAAGGGATTTTGGTTTTAATTATAATTATATTAAATGCTAGATTGGAGTTTCTTTCTTTTGATTTTTGTTTGTTTGTTTGTTTTTGTGTACGCTTTCTGGAAAGTTTTGAGGACAAGAACACCACTTTATTTTTTTAATCTCCCAGATCCCTAGAGTAATTTTAGTAGTACATATGCTAAAGTACAAAGCAGTACAAAGCCCCTTGCGGGCTGGGCCAGTTTGTTTACCTGCCTCGCCAAGCAGCTCCTGGAGCCTGGAGCAGCAAACCATGGCCACTGGGACCTGCGATCGGCCAAACCTGTGAACGCAGCAGGTAAACAAACCGTCCCGCCTGCCAGCGGCTTTTGTTGCACAAGCGGCAGAACAAGTTTGGGAACCACTCGCATAGGCATGTCTATGTGTCCATGTCCATGTTAGTTTAAAGCTTCTAAAATATTTACCATTGCTTGAAGCATATTGAACCTTCATCTAGAAAAGATTAAATTGACTCTCATTTGCGTGTTGCAAGGCGAAAGAGAACTCCACAATTGACTTAGTTTGGCAGACAACTGTTGTATATAAATGGAATCTATACAGGTATAGATGTTTGTTTTCCAAACTGGCTACTGGTGGAATTTATAAACACTGATACTGCACAAGTCAATGAAGGATTCATTTCACTATTTAGCTGAGGTCTCTATTATTGTGTTGAAGTAAGATTGCCTCACATTCTGTCATGAAAGTTTTAAAATAGCTGAATCTAAAACCTGATTAATACAGAGAGGAGGAAAAAAGACAGATTGCAACAGCATTACTTGGAAAATACTATAATCATTTCATGGACTGGTATTTCAGATCTCATTGTGAAAAATGCCTTAAGACGACTACGAGGAAGTCCATTAAATATATCTTTAATAACAATTACATTTAATAACAATTATATTTCTTATTGAATTGATTTAATCATAGTGATCCTTCATACTTAAATCTTGTTAATTTGATTAATACTCATGTAAAACATAGATAAGTTACATTAACAATTTTGGGTAGGTTGTGTGTATTGTTAATTTTTTAGCATATTATTTATCTTCATTAAAAGGACAGTAGTACTTGGATCTAATTTGATATTAGACACTTTGCTACATTTACTTTTACTCCTGTCGATACTTAATCAGAGTTATTTGTCAAGAGTTAATTTTTTTAAATGGACTTACACCACTGTATCAGGCCAGTGCATCTGGAATAACAGGGTTAAAGTGGTAATTGCACAAACTGAGTATTCTAAGGAAGGTAGCACACACATGTTCTTAGATTGCAAAAAAATGTGCCTGCCAGAGGCTCCAAATGTGGACAAGAAAACACCTCCCCAATGGCACTTTGAATCAAGGGCACTTGGGCACAGGTGACCAGCTGTCCCACATTGCATTGTAAGAACAGTCACATTACACAGAACATCCAGATTAAAAGCAGCAGACAGCAACAATCTGAGGCTGTCTGGCAATCCAGCCACAACATACACAGTTTTCAGAGTAACAGCCATGTTAGTCTGTATTCGCAAAAAGAAAAGGAGTACTTGTGGCATCTTAGAGACTAACCAATTTATTTGAGCATGAGCTTTCGTGAGCTACAGCTCACATCATCGGATGCATACTGTGGTATGCATCCACAGCTCCGATTAAGTGAGCTGTAGCTCACGAAAGCTCATGCTCAGATAAATTGGTTAGTCTCTAAGGTGCCACGAGTACTCCTTTTCTTTTAACATACACAGTGTGGCCAGGTTTTGCTTACAGAGAAGGAAGACAGGAGGAAAAGGAAGCCCATTGACTCTGTATACAGCAGAAAGCCCATCTATGTTCTCAAAACACAGGCAATAAGAATTAATTTAGGGAAGTCCTATTTGAATTAAAGCATATCTTTTAGAAAAAAACATTCAGTCTTGATTTAAAAATTGTGAGTGTTGGAGAATCCACCACAACTGTGGTCAATATTTCCACGGGTTAAATACTCTCACTGTTAAAAATGTACACTTTATTTTCAGTCTGAATTTATCTAGCTACAACTTCCAGCCCTTGGGTTGTGTTATCTTTCTCTGATAGTTGGAACTCTCCATTATGAAATATTTGTTCCCCATATAGGTACTTACAGCCTGTGATCAAGTCACCCCTTAACCTTCCTTTTCTTAAGATGAGGAGACTGACCTACTTGTGTTTATCAATATAAGGCATGAGTTTTTTGTTTTATTAAAAAATCCTTTACTCATACTTGTATCTCTTCTCTGAACCCTCTCTAATTTATCAACATCTTTCTTGAAGTGTGGACACCAGAGCTAGACAGTATTCCAACAATGATCACACAAGTGAAAAATACATGGGGGTAATGTTCCTGTTTGAGATCCCCCTGTTTATACATCCGAAGTTCACATTAGCCCTTTCGGCCAATGTCATACTGGAAGCTCATGTTCAACTGATTATCCACCATGTCCCACAACTCTTTGTCAGTACCACTGCTTCCCAGGATAGAGTCCCCAAGCCTATAAATGAGACATACATTCTTTGTTCCTAGTGCAGGACTTTATATCTGACAGTATTCATATGCATATTGTTTGCTGCGCCCATCTTGCAAAGCAATCCAGATCACTCTTAATCAGTGACCTGCCTTCTTCATTATTTACTGCTCCCCTGATCTGTGTGTCATCTGCAAACTTTATCAGTGATGATTTTATGCTTTTTTCCAGATCCATGATAAAATGCTAAATATCACAGGGCCTAGAAACACCTGCTTGATGAGATTCCCTGTTCACAAGTGCATTTTGAGGCCTCCCAACCATTTAACATTTTAAATCCATTTGACTCCGTTAGGTTCCTTTTTGGACCCTACATACTCCTCAGGGAATAAGGTGGGCTACAGGAGCTTGCACAGGCTCTTTTCTTTCAATGTATAGCTCATATTAGAGGCAAAAAGCCTCATCTTAGATATGATTGCACAGAACCAGGTGCCACCATCAGTCTCATATTCTCCTGAGATCTGACTTTGCAGGGAAGTTTGAGACCAGGGAACTGTGAGGTGGCTGGCTACTGGGAAAATAGTGGGGACAAGTACATTTGTAGCATCATCTGGGAAGCAACTAGGGACATTTGTTTGGAAAAAAAATTGTATTTCAAGAATGGTGCTTATAAACTTAAGAAGATCTGATTATTGTTCCGATTCCTGGATTCCTCTGAGGAAATTTGTAATGCTGCTTACTAAGCCATAAGGATGCCTGTCTCCAATGTAGAGAAATCAAGCTCTCTCATGTCCTGTCAGCCTGTTCCTTTTTCCGAGGATACAGTTAATGAAATGTTGGTGCGAATATGTCCCTGTCCTCAAGAGAGAAGCAAGAGAAATCAAACATGCTACTAAGAAAAATAGTTAGCCTAATTTGCATGTGGTTTCTAAAAATATTCTCCTTCTAGCTGAAAATAAACATCAATGGACCAACAATGACTAGAGTGTGATTTTCCATGTATGTACACTGCTGGTGCACACTTGCAGGGGCAACACTTCACTTCCTTCAGTCAGGAAACAAACAATACATCCATCACCATAGTAAACACTGCAGGACACTTAGATCAGAAGACATTATTATGAGACTGGCTAGTTGAAGAAATACTATATTCATCTAAGCCTTTGGCAAGTGTCGAATCACAACTGAAGCATATCTGGTCAAACAGTCACCTAATCATCACTGTATGTCCATACATGTTGAACATTATAGACTGGGTTTGTGATGTTGGAGCTGTAATATTTAGGATGATGGCTTTGTTTTACCCTTGCTTCCTGACACCTCCTATTAGTAAAATGGGTATTTATCTGGAGGCCAATATTTAGCTGCAAGTTAGACACGTGCAACTTCCAGTGATTTCATTTGAAGATGTCATTTCATGTCTGAGGGGAGCTATTAATCACATTTTAGAATAACATTTTTTTATAAGTAAAACAGGGTTTAGAATATGTTATAGTCACACTTGTAGTCCCTCAGTGTCCCAAGGAGACCTCCACTATTATTTAATATAAACAGGCCAGTGGACTTTTCCAGTCAGCAGCCTGCTTCCAAGTTCAGTATACTTTGTTCTATAGAGTACTATTGGATTATAATCTTAGGTGCAGTAAAATACACAATTTTACTTCCAACTATTTAAATACTGTAATTTTCTCATTATATTGTCCATATTCCATCATGCATAATAAGGTTCAACTACTTATTGTGCTCATGTGTATTAACTATGAACTAGAGCTGTCGGAACTATAAGTGGAAAATTGTACCTAAAGACTTGTCTGCACTTGAAATGCTACTGCTGCATTATTCAGTGTAAACACTACCTATGCTGACAGGTGGGGTTCTCCAATCGGCATAGGTAATCTACCTCCCTGAGAGGCAGTAGCTAGGTTGACAGTAGAATTCTTCTGTTCATTAGCACTGTCTACACTGGGGGTTAGGTCAACTTAATTATTCCACTCAGGAGTGAGCATTTTTCACACCCCGAGTAACATAGGTAAGCTAATTTAATTTTCTAGTGTAGACCAGGCCTAAGTTTCCCATATCCACTACAATAATTTTAAAAAATCTTACTGTCTTTCTGGTTCTATGTCTGTGCTATATTTATTAATTAATGTTTGGTAAGTGCTTGGACATCCTTAAATTAAAGCTGCTATAAAAGAGGAAAGAAGGTGAGGGGGAAGGGAGAAGGGAGATGGGGAGCGCTACTCTCCCAAACTTTGCACATGTGAGAGAATAATTAAATGCAAACATAAAGCCACTCACAGTAGATTGTGAAGATCTTCATACAATCATCTTTCCCCTTTTATGTGTGTTTTTCTCACTGGTGAAATAGTTACACATTCATATTTAGATTATCATAATTGAGTTTAAGAGTTGACACCCCATTGTGATGAATGGGGATAGTTCCCACCTCCCTTACAGCTATTTTTATGATTGACTGAAGATTCAGCCATCACTACATCCATTTAGACTCTGCTTAAATCTAAATATCGAAGAATAGCCTACTCAGAAAATCTGCATTTATGTAATTAAAATTGGTCTTGAAATAGGAACATGGTAATACAGGGACTGACAGACTGAAACAGACTCAGGGTCTATGTAGCCCAGTACACTGTCTCTGACAGTGGCCCGTACTAGATGCTTCAGAAGAAGGTGCAAGGGACCTTGCATTAGTCAGATGTAGGATAATCTCACCCCACCCCTAGAACTCATCCTACCTAATCCCAAATAATTAGAAATTGGCTTAAACCTTGAAACATGGGATTTGATATCTCAGCCAGAAGTTACATTAGCATTAACCATTATAACTCTGGATATTCTTGTTATGCATATATATGTCAAATCTGTCTGAATCTTGCATTGGTTTTGGCTTCAAGGACATCTTGTGGCAACTTAATTACCATAATCATAATCCAAAAGGTATCCTACTGCAAATTTCTTTACTTCTGCAGATTGGAATTCAAGAATCTCTTGCACCCTTGCTATAGAAAAATAACCTTCTATAAGACTGATTGTAACAGTCTCCAAGATTCAGATCCAGTATTTGCACTGATATAATTTAAAACTCAGGTTAGTAGGTCATTTACATTCTCATAGTTTTAACAAAATTATAAAGTAAATATGAGTTTCCCTACACTAAAGAATTGATGTTTTCATTAATTCCTCTTTGCAATCAGAGATTCAAACTACAGACACTTTTACAAAGCTTTTGCTCATTGCTATACCATTTTAAGATTACACTGCAACTTTAGCAAGATCTGTTTATTAATGGATGGATATGTACTTAATAACTATTTGTAGAAATAATGCATGAGTAGAAAAGAGGTAAATTGGAGCAAATACAGTTTTCATCCAGTTACAATGGAACAAAGATTGCTGAAAGATACAGTCAATATAGTAAGAACATAAGAAAGGACATACTGGGTCAGACCAAAGGTCCATCCAGCCCAGTATCCTGTCTACCGACAATGGCCAATGCCAGGTGCCCCAGAGGGAGTGAACCTAACAGGTAATGATCTTGTGATCTCTCTCCTGCCTTCCATCTCCACCCTCTGACAAAACAGAGTCTAGGGACACCATTCCTTATCCATCCTGGCTAATAGCCATTAATGGACATAACCTCCATGAATTTATCCAGTTCTCTTTTAAACCCTGTTTTAGTCCTAGCCTTCATAGCCTCCTCAGGCAAGGAGTTCCACAGGTTGACTGTGCGTTGAGTGAAGAAGAACTTCCTTTTATTTGTTTTAAACCTGCTACCCATTAATTTCATTTGGTGGTCCCTAGTTCTTATATTATTGGAACAAGTAAACAACTTTAAACAAAAGTAGAAGGTAATTTCCTAAACATGAGATGGAAACTCTGTGATGAAGCTATCTGCGCGGTGCTCAGTATATCTCCAAGAAAGCAGTTACATTTCATCATTGTATCGATATTGACTTGTATTTTCAAGACAAATACTAATTGCTATAATATGACAAAGAAAATGACCCAGTTGCTACCATATATTAGTCAATATCATATATGCACATCAAATTAAGATAGAAGATACTATAGAGAAATAGTTAGTACATGAAATAAAATAACAACACTAAACTTAACATAATTATAATAGTAATAATAAATTAATTAATAATAATGTTGCTTCTTCCCAGTCTTCATCATTAATCTGCCACAAGTACATGCTCATCAAAGTACACTCCTGTGGCTAAGCATTGTGGCCCAGGTCAGCATAGCATACGCATAGCACTATGCCTGCTGGAAGGTCTTCCACACCATGGGAATCCCCAGCAAAGAAGACATGGGCAAGGAAACTGGTCCAAAAAAGGAATTTTAATTTTAATAGGGTGGTCTGCCCCATTAAAGGCTGGAGTCTGGGATGTGGTCAGCCTCGTACAGCTAGCCCTGCTTGCCACACCTGGGATGGGGTGAGGGGACAATTAGTAAAACCAGCTAGTCATTGAAGAAAATGCCACTACAAAAAGGACCCCACCCCCCTCCTGAGTGCCCCCTTGTGGCCTGAAGTTGCTCTGCCACAGTTTCTTCAATTCAGGTACCCTTAAATCAAACTTCCAAATAAGTCTTCTCTAGTTCAGCCACACCCTGCTTAGGGAGCCTGGATTTATTAAAATAACTAAGTCAGTCCTGAGAAAGTTTTCAAATTTTCAGCACCTCCACACTCTCGATCTTTCACCCTAGGCACATCCCTTGCCTGAAGCCTTTTCCCTGAAGAATCAGGCCCTCTTGCCAGAGCTTACTGCCTCCCAGTAGCCTTCCCTCTCTTGCCAGACCTCAGGTTAAGCCTCTCACTCCAACTTTACAATGGTTGTGTGCAAATTCAAGAAAGATTGTCTTTAAATCATATGACTTTGGAGGCCCAATGATGATATTGTGTTTCTGGGTCTGTCTTTTTACTTTTTCTTAACTCCTCCTGCTCATCCCCAGTACATGTTTGTGACAATTAGAGTTGCCCATGCTCCCAAATTTATTGGGTAAAGTGATTTTGGCCCTCACTGCAGGACCCCCACATCTGTCCAGCCCCTGCCCAGTAATCAACTCTGTCCCCCAGACCCTCCATCAGTTTGTCCCCCAGGCAACAGCACTATCAGTTTAGCCCCCCTACCTCTATCAGTTCAGCACCCCATTACCATCAGCTGTGACTCCACTCTGTTCAACTCTCTTCAACTGAGATCCCCCTCCCCAGCCTCATTTCTGCTCCTCCTGGGGTTCTTTATCCCCCCTTCTAATTAGGAAGATGGGGCTGCTCCATGGGCCCTTCATCCCTCCCTGCACCCTTTCTCAGGCCAGGTGCTGCACAGGGAAAACAGAGGTGCCATCTTGTCCATGTTTCTTGTAGTGGGGAAAGAACACAGAAATCCCAGCACTCATAAAAAAAAATTACAAGAGTTGCTCATACTATGCTTTTTTCTTTGTCCCCTTACAACTTCCTGCTGTTCTTTATAGGAGAATCCCCTCCTATGTTCCCAGCTGTTCTACTAATTAACTCCCTTGGCCCATCCCAGGTGCAGCAAGCAGGGCTAAGTGTATGGGGCTAGCCAGCTTCAGGCCTCTAACCTTTAAAGGGGCAGGGCATCCCATTACGGGAATGAATTGCACAAGCAATTCATTGATGACTGAAGAATAAAGATTTGGGGAGCTAAAATATTTACACAAATGACTGTCCATTAGTGTTAAGTAAAATGGGGTTTATACCATCCTTTATATCTGCTTTAGATGGAATATGTTCTTGAAGAAATGGCTCAGACTATTATAGCTCAGAAGGTATCTCAATATCAATATTTGATACATGCATTTTCAGGTTTTGACTCGACTGAAAAGGAATAGTGGACTTTTGTGGATTTGGTAGGTTGAAAACCCCTTTCCCCAACAACAGTGGGGCGTGTGAGTTCTTTAAAGGAAGTCTTAGATTTTTTCCATGTCATAGAGCTTCCATAAACATTTGATCTATTTTAAATATATATAATCAGATATTATTGGAGTACCATACTTAAAAACAGAATCAGCTTGGGCACAGTAGTCATTTTAACAATATAAATCAGTGGTGGGCAACCTGCAGCCCATCAGGGTAATCTGCTGGCGGGCAGTGAGGCAGTGTTTACATTGACCATCCACAGGCATGGCTGCCCACAGCGCCCAGTGCCCACAGTTTGCTGTTCCCAGCTAATGGAAGCTGTGGGAACTGGCGGCCAGCATGTCCCTGCAGCCTGCTCCACTTCCCGCAGCTCCCATTGGCCGGGAAAAATGAACCACGGCCACTGGGAGCTGAGGGCAGCCATGCCTGTGGATTGTCAATGTAAACACTGTTTCACGGCCTGCCACCTGATAACCCTGATGGGCTGCAGGTTGCCCACCACTAATATAAATTCTTCACTACATGAAGAGTTTAAGTAACTTCCATCTTGCAATATCAACTAGAATCTTTCTAAGTGAATGGGCAAACAAACTGATACTCCCCGTGACAATAGTTTAAGAGTTCAAGTTTTGAAGGATTCTATCATTTTGAGATATTTCCCATACTTAACATGGGGAATACAGATGGAATTGGTAATATCTCTATAAATGGAACTAACTTTTGCATGCAACCACTGAGTTGAAGTCATGATGGTCTGAAGTCAGCCGTAATGTGAACTATTTCCTATTCTTCATTTTGTATGAGAAATTCCACTGGGAGACAAAAATTTGCAAGCAGAAGTCAGACAGTGGAATTACCTTAGAGGTTTTATGGAAATACAAGGTCTTATTACTTGGGGCATCCCCCACTTAATTTGAAATCTAGACAAGTTACAGACGTTTTAAACTATTGTAAGAAGAGCAGGAACAGAAGAATTGGGATTGGAAAGACTTTGCATGATTGCATTAGCATATAACCTAAGCTTGCTTCTTTTTTTATCCTATTAACTTCCATATCCAGCATATTCATGTCTCCCCCCATTGAGCCATCAAGGGTTCCATTACCATAATGAACAATAGAGGGGACAGGGGACATCCTTTTATGCACAGCAAAAGGAATTGAATCTGTACCATTAATAACTACTAAGAACTCTGAGCAATTGTATAGTAATTTTATCCATGAAATGAATTCCTCAAAAAGCCAAAGGCATATAATTTGAGAAAGAAGTAGGGACAATCAAAATCAAATATTTTTTTCTGAAAGGGAAAGCATAACTACAGGAAGATTTCTGTGCCTCAAGCTAGCAGTTTCAGCCTTCTCATTCCATCATGAGGAATGGACCTCAGGAAACACAAAGTGTTCTGGATGTACCAAATAAGATAGATGATTTCCCAAGTATTTAGTTAATATTTTTACTTGAAGTTTTCAGACAGGGTTAATTAGTGATACATATCTGTAACATCATACTCTAAATTAGAGTTTCCCTCTCAGAGAATGATTGAAAAAACAATAATAAAAATAAATAAATAAACAAAAGGGCAGGTCTGCCCCTAAAAGTCATGTCCATGGCTTCACTGAAAATCAAATTCCACCAATGGACTAATTCTATTAGAATCAGTGAAATTACTCTGGATTTACACTAATATGGCTGAAGTGGAATTTTATCTAAATTTCTCCAGAAGGAGATTAAACACATTGGACCATTCTCCATTCAGTCATACTGGCTTTACACCAATTTGACTATTAACTTCACAGGAACTACTCATGCTTCAAATCAGTAGAAATAAGATAAAAATCAGGACAAATGTTGTGAAGCACATGAAAAATATGGAAACATTAGTATGTGACTAAATTAAAGAATTAAAGAATGTGTCGTAACATATATGCACAAGGGGGTCAAAATAAATTTGTCATCTCCTAACCTTGGAGTGTTTGAGTTTGCAACCTTTCCAATGTTCTTTTAATGGAGTAGGTTGTAGTGTGTTTGTTTGTTTGTTTGTTTAGTGTGTGTGTATGTGTCTATTTTCCTAGGTTTTTAAAAGATCAAACTGAAAAAATAAACAAATAGAAATTCCATCATGTTGACACCCACATGGGTCATCAGCATGGTTGGAATCTCTGCATCCAACACATAAACCTCTGCCATTTCAGCTAAAGGAGTAAGAGTAGAAGAGTAGTAGGTTGCCATCCTCTTTGTGCACTAGCACTGGAGGAGGAGGAGACATGCACTTTGCCAGTGGGTTTCACAAATATTTGCTGACAGCAGAGGAATACTCAGACTCAGGGCATGTCTGCTCTTACCAGTAGACCAACACTGCTGCAATCGATGCAGCGAGTGTCGATTTAGCGGGTCTGGTGAAGACTCGCTAAATCGATGGGAGAGCACCCTCCCATCGATTTGTGTACTCCATCTCCTGGAGAAGCATAAGGGAAGTCAATGGGAGATGATCTCCCATCGACACAGCACAATGTGACCACCGCGGTAAGTTGCGTAAGTTAGATTGATTTACCGTGTAGCGTAGACCAGCCCTCAGGAACATTGGGTTCCATTCCAGACTGTGGAAAGGCATGTGCGCTCATGGGCTCAGACTTTTCCAGCCATTCCCCTCAAGTTTGACCCCTTCTGTCTCAACCCCTCCAAATTATCCTTGTTCAAGTCCTCCCTCTTCTCCACATTTGTCTCCTTGACTCAGTCCCATTCTCCTGGCCTAGCCAGCCCCACTGTCTATTCCTTAAGATTCTCAATCCAGTCCCACTGTCCTTGCCTAATAAATCCTAATCTCATCCTTCCAGACTCTTCATCCCAGTCACCCTCTCTACTAGGCCCAGTTTCCTAGTCCAGGGAGTCCAGTTTCTCCCCTCTGGTCTCCTCATCCAATCTGTCCCTCTCCCCAACACTGGACTCTAGTTATCTTTCCCCCATCTCTGTTTCACATCCCCAGAGGCTGCTAGTTCCAATCTCCTTCTATTGGTTCCTCATCCAATCTCTGTGTCCCCACCCCGTCTCTTTGTCTCAGTTCTCCTGCATACCACAGCTCCTCATCAGATCTGTATTCCCTATCTCCTTTCCCCCTCCATCCTATTGGTTTACAATCCAAGTCTCCCTACCTAACCAGTCTGTGTCTTCTCCCAGCTCCTCACAGGATCTCAGTTTTGCTCATCAATACCTTCTGGTTCCCTCCCACTCCACTACCAATTTCTTTCCTGGATTCCCAGTTGCAGTTGTCTTGCCCAGGCAATCACAATCACCCACACACACGCAACTCCCAGGCTCAGTCTCCTTGTTCAGCCAACTCCCACTCTCAGGTTCGGTCTCACCTCCTTTAGAGTATCCAGTCTCAGTTTCACCCTCTGAGGCTTCTTGTCCCAATTTACTCCCCATTCCCCTTGCAGGTCCTGTTCTTTTCCCCTTATGTATTCAAACCAGGCAGCTTCCTCATCAAGGTGTGCTGGTGGGGGATGTGGTCATTGAGAGAACAGGAAAGACAGGTTACCTGCTCTCAGTTCAGGTGCCCAGAGCAAGACCCCAGATGGCCTGGATCAGCCTAGAGCTGCAATTATAGGGAAAGTCCTGCTGAGCCCCAAGTTAGAGCATCGCAGTGCATATTGAATCATCAGGGAATTTATTTGCTAAAATCTATAAAGTCTCTACTGAATCTGTGTGAACTGCAGTTTTTCAAATACTTATAACTGGCCAAAGTGTGGATCTTTTTATGGCAATAGCAAAAGCAAATTCCTGATCCAAGTTTGATATCCCAGCCAATTTCAAGTCCCTGCTCCAAAACACAGGGGAGCTACAGATTTTTAAAGAAAAAGCCTCAAGAATATTTGAATATAGACAAAATGACATATTTTCCGTACCCACATTCCTGGAAATAGCAGAGCCATTTTGGCTGAAATTAAAAACAAACAAAATATAAATAAAATAAAAACTGTTTGAGTTAGACACCTGACATGGAACATTTCAGCCCAGCTAGTTAACGTTTGGTAAAGTTCTAAGCAACTCAAAAGAGGGTTGTATAACAGGCAGTGCCAGGCAACCTGAACAATAGGCAGTACTACCAATTCCACTATAACAATTAACCTTGTCTCTGAACTCCTTCTAGTTTGTCCATAACATTCCAGTAGTATGGTGACAGAAAATAATTCAATATTCTGATTGCAATGGAACCATATAGAGAAAAATTGATATGATACCATTGTCTATTCAGCGTGATGTTTATGTGGCTTTGTTACTGCCTTTTCATATTGCAAACCTATCTGTAAGTTGCTTACCATGGGTTTTTGCTTTTCAGGTGTCTCTGTCTCATGAAATATCTGTGGTTCAGATTTAGTCACCCACAATTTCATTGACTCCTCATATGCCAAGGTGAATCTTATCCTTTTCCTTCTTTCTCTCCAGCCACCACTCCATTTTTTGCCCATGGTCTCAAGCTTTCTATCTCCTATTGCATTAGATATTTGTCCTCACTGGTATTTGCATTTCCTCATAGTTTAGCATCATTCTTTAAATTTGAAAGACAATATCTTTAGAAAAGAGTACATGAATGATTTGAGATCTGAAAAGCATGCCTTGCTATGAGAGATGTAACTAACTAAATCTATTTTACTTATCAAAGAGAAGGTTAAAAGGTGCCTTGCTCATGATCAATATTTATCTGCCTACGGATAAGAGATTTGATATTAGAGGGCTCCTCACTCAAGAAGGCAAAGGCAAAGCAGGATCCTAAAGCGAGATGTTGAAGCTATAAATAAATCAAAGTGGATATAATCAAACTTTTAACAGTGAGATAATTAAGTCATTTGGAAAGCTGACCAAGGGATATATGTGGTAGATTCTCCATATTTAAATCAAGATTGTTTTTCTAAAAGATATGCTATAGATCAACCACAAGTTATTGGTCTGGATGCAAGAATTAGTGGGCGAAAGTCTATGGCCTAAGTTATGCAGCAGGTCAGACCAGATAATTGTAATGGTCCTAAATCTACAATACCTGCAAACCACAGAAGAAACCCCGCTATCCCTTCCCCCATTTTTATCATGACTTTAATAGAGCAATTGGGGAGGGGTGGCACACAGGTACACATTCATATGGGCAGCTATGAGAAGAGGACCTAATTTTGCAACTAAAAAAACCCGACAACTGTGTCTGGCAGTATTTTTTTCTGGATAAACTCACATTACTTATTTGCTCACATTAACATTTTCCTTCAAATATCTGATTTTTTTCCCCTTTAATCTGGCTCTATTCTTGTACTAAGACTAGACAGATAGATATTGTAGTTTAATTACCAGGATCACTCTTCCTTCTACTTTTGTAAGTCAGTACTACATCTAGTTGCTCTGTTTCCTGGTAACTCCTCAGGTCTCATGACTATTCAAAAATAATTGTAAGTAGTACTCTAGGTTTGTGAACCAATTCTCTTAACAGCATAGGATCCATATAACCGAACTGATTCAATTGCACAGGTTCGCATTACCCACGTTGGTCTTTGACTGCTCTTTATTTCCTGGTTGTCCCTAGTTGTTCAGAATTTCCAGAGTAGATAATCTATTTTATCTCATCTCATTTATTGGAAAAAAGAAGCTTTCAGTATCTTCTGTTGATACAGAGGATTTTGATCTACTTTGTTTTGTCCAATTACATCAGTGAAAAACACTGCTTTGCCACCATTAACTGAAAATAGGAGGGAAAAAACAAAATGTAATTAATTGAATTATTAAGAAATAAGGTGGCAGCAGTAGATGATAACATTCAGGTGAGTTAACAAATAAGTATATATTAAAGAAGGAAAGTGAGGTTTTATAGTTAGGGCCCTACCAAATTCCCAGTGCATTTTGGTCAATAGGATTTTAAAAATCATAAGTTTCATGATTTCAGATATTAAAACTCTAGGGGCCCTGATGCAAAAGCAGGTAGTGGAGGGTTGCAAGGTTACTTCTGCGCTGCCGGGGAGTTGCCTGAGGAAGTGGCTACTCCAGTGGCCCGGAGACCGCCACCGGGGCTGCCAGCAGCCACTACTGGGAGGTGGCTACTCTGGCAGCCCAGGCATCTGGCTGCAGGGCAAGTACAAGTACAACGCAGCTTAGAAATCTGCCATGCCAGACCATCCTTCCAGCATAGCTGAACTGTCCCGGGCTGCCTGTATTTTCAGCCAAAATGGTAGCAGAGGATGTAATTAGCATTATGAGTCCAAGTAGTATTTAGTCCACGGTGCCTATGTTATGAGTCAAAATGATAGTGGAAGATGTACTTCATCCAGGATGGCTAGTTAAGTCTGTGCAGGAATGCAGGATACTTGTAAGGAAGCTGTATCTGGCTTCATCCTAAATAAGCATCTTATTGATTTTGCCATGAATTTTCATCCTTTCCTGGGGAGGTGCTGAATGTGAACTTTTCATGGAGTAGGAATCCAGATTTTCAGTTGCATTCTGGGGCAAGGCATACTTATTAGAGCTGCCTCTGTAGCCCACAAGCCCCCTCCATTTATAGATATGCTGGTCAGTGGCCGAACACCAAAAAAATCTCCTTAACATAAATGCATGGCTTCCTGCTGCTCGTCTGAAATAAAAGCTCATGCTTCCACTCAGGCAGCTCCAGAACAATTATGGCCTCTAGAGCTTGCCCTGCCAGAAAGGATTATAGAATCATAGCTAGTAACAAGATCCTTGCTAGTAGCAACCCCTCCTTCCCAGGGGAAAAATTGTGGAGATTTTGAAATTATTTTAATTGATTTTGGTACATGCATCTTACCATGATATGTGTGTTGGCTTGAAGCATGTCTTCTAGGAGCTTCTGTATAGGGCAATGAATTATGTCTGCATAAAATCAAATCAAATGATAATCAACCTGAAGTGATGCAGTCTCTGGAAAATGGCTGTTTTTTTTTTCCTTGTGGTCAAACAATAATGTGCTCTTTCATTTTCCTGGGCAGGCCCTTCCACCTCTGCTGGGTAGAGAGTGGGAACCAGGAACCTGGGAGAGTGGACTCTCAACCAGCGTACAAGAAGGAAGGGAGTCAGGGATGAAATGATGCTGGGCATTTGGGGCAAAGCCAATGAATAGCTGTCTTTTAAAAATTCTGAGGTTGGCTGGTCCATGGCCAGGCAATGGGCAGAACATGGAACAGTCAAATATATCCTCTGTGTTTCCCGTTTCTGTTCTACCACAGCCCATGTGTGCAAAATGTTGTTGAAGGGCCAGGGAGAACAGGAACATAGGGGGGACACAGTCACAGAAACAGTGAAACTGATATGGTGGTAGTATATATTGTTTGGCCATTTTTAACTTTTTTCATTTAGTTTTTTAATATGCATTGTTTGGTTTACTGTCTTTTACATCTTGATGTCAGCTGATCTGTTACACTGATACATCTTAGGTACAATCATGTTTAAAATAAAGTGTGTTCAATCTGCAAACAAGGTTGTGTGATCAGATTTTATTATCGGTAGAAATACACTACATCACAGTAATCCATTAGCTGTGTGTTGAGAGAAATGAATATTTTTTTATAAAATGTATAACAAAATTCACCAAAGCTCATCACAGTAATCCATAAATTGTGTGAGGTACATCAATAGTTTTTATAAAGCACATAAAAAAGCATAACTATATTATATCATTCCCCCTAATCCATGTCACCCTGAAAACTCATTATGCAGGAGCAGAAAGCATCCCTGGTTATGTGTACCATTCCAGCAATCCAGTCCTGGCACAATGATTCATCTTTTCCCATTCCACCAGCATCCTACATTTACTGTGCATGTAACTGAGTCTTTTTTCAGGCCTTCTGGGTTTATAGTTTGATTTTATAAGCTATGGCAGAAAGGGGTATGTGGGGTCCCCTAGAATAACAGTGGGGACTTCACTGATAACAATGTCATTTGAAGGGAATAATGCCCCATTTTGTCCATGAAGGTAAAGTCGCAATCTCTGGAGAATCCTGTCATCATGTACCCATCCAGAACATCTGATGTTGGTGTCCATGAACCTGCCTATGTGATTAACTAGGGCCTGCATAATGATGGAGTAGTACACTTTACAGTTTATGCACTCATGTACTCCTTAAACTGAAGTGCTTCATTCAATGCATTGTGAATTTCTTGTAGACAAATTATGTCAGCTAGAACTTCCTTTGCCAGAACACCAATAAGTTCCTACTTGGAAGCAGACAACCTTCAACATTAAGTTGGAGGCCCTTAAATGCCAGACCAATTACTAGAAAATCATTGTCCGACACCTGTTTGACTGGTTGACCAAGTTTGATTTTGATCTGCTAGTTGGATCATCCATTTCTTCAGATCTCAGACAAGCTGCAGTTGGATACTTACGGAGGATGTGTCATGAATGCTGATCCATTGTCCCCCTTGGAAGCTTGTGAACCAGTTTTGTACCAGACATTTGTGCTGCAGCAGAATTTCAGTGGTGTTTTAAAGACCGTCCATTCTGTCAATGTAGAAAGACATAAACCATGACACATATTGCTGAGGACTTCAAAATAACTCAGCTTCCTGTAGGTCTTCATGTATTGAACATCATTGATAGGGTTACCAGATAGCAACTGTGAAAAAATGGGACAGGGGATCCCTGGTAATAGGGGCCTATATAAGAAAAAGTCCCCAAAAATGGGACTGTCCCTTTAAAAACGGGACATCTGGTTGCCCTAATCATTGATAGAAGTGTTTTGGCTTATATTGACTGGATTGCATATGCCAAATAAATAATGTGCTCCTTGTGGAGGAGAAACTCTGGGCACAGTGAAGTTTTGGAATAGCCTTCCAAGGGAAGCAGTGGGGGCAAAAGATCTATCTGGCTTTAAGATTAAACTCGATAAGTTTATGGAGGAGATGGTATGATGGGATAACATGGTTTTGGTAATTAAATATTCATAGTAAATAGGTCCAATGGCCTGTGATGGGCTATTAGATGGGGTGAGATCCAAGTTACCCAGGAGAGAATTTTCTGTCGTATCTGGCTGATGAATCTTGCCCATATGCTCAGGGTTTAGCTGATGGCCATATTTGGGGTTGGGAAGGAATTTTCCTCCAGGGCAGATTGGAAGAGTGGTGGGTGAAATTCTGTGACCTGCTTTGTGCAGGAGGTCAGACTAGATGATCATAATGGTCCCTTCTGACCTAAATATCTATGAATTTATGAAAGCCCCAGCACAGTCTTGGAAGCTATTCTCTCAAAGCCAACAATTATTTCAGGGACATTTTTTATGTCCACCACCTTTGGGTAAACCGCAGTCCCGATTGCCTCACAAACTTCTGCCACAACAACCCCACAGTTGATTTGGGCTCGCCAAACTTGTTAGCCCCAGACCTGTAGCAGTCTAAGGTAGACAACGTTGAGCTGGCTATAATGACCTGCTTCTCAACTGGCATGGCCACCCTCATGCACGAGTCCTCATACTGGAGGGTTGGGGCAAGCTGCTCACAGGTCTCCAGGAACCTGTGCTTCCTCATGTGAAAATTCTGGAGCCACTGCTGATCATCCCAGGTCCGCGTGACGATGTGATCCTACCAGTCTGTCCTTTTGGCCCTGCTCCTGTAGTGCCGGTCTATATATGGGGAATCTGAAGTTATGGAAACTGTGTCATGAGCAGCGTCAGATGTGTTGCAGATGCAATATCTGTAACCCCTTCTGAGAGTTGACGTTGGTAGGACAAATGCACTGCCAAAATGTCCACGAGCATGTTACAGATGCTCTGCCAGAACTCTGAAATACCAGTGAAAGCATGAGCTGGAGCAGTTCTTCCACTGGTGCTGGACCCATGCTACAGGGAATACAAAGACCCCAAAATGGCTTCACTGGATATCTTGGTGGGCTAAGAGAACTTCCAGTCAAGAGGGACAGACAAGTTCTCCCTCAATATACCATGATCCAAATCCTAGAGCAGCTACAGCTATCAAGGACATTAAGAACCTAGGATACACCCCCAAAACTACAGCATCCAATTTGTGTCTGCACAGCACAGTCTGGACACATTGGCACAGTTCTGAGGCTCACATAGCAGTGCAGTGTGGATGCTCAAGAAGGAGTTTGGAAAGTATGGGTCTGCAGCTATAAGTTTGCAGGCTTGCTATGCAGTGCAGATTTATCCTGAGTGAGCATCTTCATTTACAATGTACAAAACAATAAATAGAAATGTCACTTGACTAAATTAACTGCAAAAGCCAGTGAATAAACTTTATATTACATGAGAGTATTGATAATATGAAACAAGCAACATATAACATATCTTTGGTTTCCTCTGCTTGTATTAAGCCACCTGCCACTTTTTCATTGGCCTTCCAATAAGATTAAGCTAATATGAATAAATGTAGGGTTTCATAGCAAACAATTATCTAAAGGAAGGTCTCTATACAGTGCCTGATATAAGAGGATTAATATTTAAAGTGAGCTGTGCAATCTTAATTAAAAAAAAACAGCTAATCTGGAGTGTTCCTTCTGTGCAAAGAGTGATGTGATTTATGTGATTAATGGAGACACTTTGTGGTAAATTTTCAAAGTTCTGCACAGAAATCAGCTAAAGCACGATGGACTGCTTCAAAATGTAACCCTGCCTCAAGAATGTTTCATTGTAATTTGAAATTGATATTTAAATTCATTATTTTGAATTAACAGCAACATTTTTCAAACTTGTGTGCCAAAGTAAAGCTTCTAAACCCATGCCCTCACTCCTACAGAAATTTTCAGAGGTGCTGGGAATCAGTAACTGCAGCTGAAGACAATGGGAGCTGTATAGTCTCAGAAGAGCTTCCTAGAAAATGGAATTTCCCTGTACATTTCCAAAATAGAAGATCTGAAAATGTTACATGAAAAAAGTGAAGAAAAAAAAACAACACTCATGCTATTACAACAAAAGGCAAAATGGTGAGGAAAAGAAAAAAGGGGGACAAAAGAGCAAGACCATAAATACAGAAATGATTGATCTTGGTAGAATACCAGAACATTTCAAAAACTTGAAAAGTTTTCCTGACATTGTTTGCTTTTTTTTAAAAAAAAGCAAATTTTGGAGGGAGAAATTTTCATTATGAAAAATGGCAACAATCTGTACATGAAACATCTATCCTACGCTAGTAGGGAAGAGAAGCTGGGACAGGCTTATAAAAGTTGCGTGGTAGAGTTGAGAACTGGGTCACAAAAATTGAAAAGCACAATTTGTAAGAGTAAGACTAGTAATCCTTCTTTCTTGTCCAAAATCCAACTCTTAAGTAATGTCCTAATCTAACAAACACCTTTTCTTTGGTATAGTGCTTACTACTGTGAGGAATCCTATTGACTTCAGTCGGTCCACTCATGTAAGTAAGGTTACTGTGCATATAAGTTGTTGAAAGATCAGTCTCTAAATTATCATTTAGTTTCAATTTTTTAATGGTGAGATTAATTAACTGTTGAAACAATTTACCATGGGTTGTGGTAGATTCTCCATCACTGAAAACATATAAATCAAGATTTTTTTTTTTTTAAGATATGTGCTAGGAATTATTTGGGGGAATAATGTTATAGAGGAGGTCATACTAGATGATCACAATGGTTCCTTCTGGCCTTGGAATCTATGAAATATTTTTTTTAAAAATGATATAGAATTCCTCATTTCCTGTGCTAAATGACCCTTACTTACCTTAAAAGGTGTTGTGAGAATAAAAAAAATATTTGTAAGATGCTTTGAAAACTTTATCCAAAATAAGTGTGAAGTATTATATTACTGCAATACTATAATTACCTATACAGAGGAATAACCTATCCAGAATCTGGTTAGCCATCAGTAATTTAATTCAGTATCATGGGGGCTTAATGTGCTCAGAACCAAGTGATAGAGAGTTAAACTGAAAACCATAGAAAAAATGGGCTTAATTCTGAAACACAAAAGGCCAAATTCTTCTCTTAGCTACCCTTATGTACATTCAATAAACCCACTGACTTCAGTGTAGTTATTTGAAATGTATACTACTGTAAATAAAACAAAACAAAATAAACTGGTAATTCATGCATTTTTTTCATTTTCTGGAATATAATACCAAACAAATATAAAATAGTGTGTTTTTAAGAAAGGAATTTGCAACTGATTCAATTATTACTTAAGTACCGTAGGCAGATTTATTTTGGAAATGTTAGTACTGTGGCTGGTGGAATACAAATACAATTTAATGCTATGCAGTCTGAAGTGAAGTTATATAAATGAGGTAATTTGAAGCTACTAAGAAATGAGAACTGCCCCCCCACCAAATGTAGAGAATTAATTTGAACTGCTATAATCTGTAAATTTTTGTTAATTTAAATGTTTTGTACTTTATTAATATGGAAAGAATATACTTGGAATGACAACAGTTTATGAACAAAGCAAAACAAAAAGCATATTTCAAAAGCTCCCTTTGAATTTCTACAATAGCATCATTCCAGCTCTGTCCATTATTAGGGTGTCAATTTCAGATGCATATGCCTGTGTTATACTGGCTGGCACATTATTTAGTGACTTCTGGCTCTTTTTCTTTAAAGTTGGGCCGAGATAATTGTTGGCTTCCTGCACTGCAACATGAGGAACATAAGGGAAATAATTATATTAAAGAACAGTTCCACTCTGAAATAAAACTTGACTATGTAAAAATGGAACATTCTTACTTAGCTGATATGCTTCCCATGTGTGTTCAGAATTATATCTGCTTGCGTTGGAGCTAGAGCCTGAAAGTAGATCACTTAGGCACATCTCTGCCCAGGCTGAGCCCCACTGAATGCCCAGGGTGATACATTCACAGGACCGAGCTCTTAAGGCCAGTTTTTTAAAGGCAGTTAGGTGCCTAAAGCTCTAGATAGGTGCTTAGAGTGGATTTCAAAAACACCTAACTCCCACTGAAATCAGTAAGAGTTAGGTGCCTAGCCAGGTGCTTTTGAAAATCATGTTAGGCACTTATCTTGATCTTTAGCTGGCCAGAGGCCTTTAAAAATCTGGCCCTAAGTGACTAAAGTAAATTGTAATGTTTTTTATTCCTATTAAACCTGTACAACCAACTTAGATTTGAGAGTATGAGCTGGATATCCTTCCTCTTTTCACATCATCAACAGAATAATTTACTAAATCCAAGTTACAGAAGAAGTCACTTGACAATTATGCAAATATACTGAAAATAATTGGGCTTCACAAGTGTAAATAAAGGTATGATTGGGCCTACAGAATCTTTATTATTTTTAATGATGCATGAGTGTTGGTGATGCATGGAAGAACACACATTCACCTACACTCCTTCGCTTCTCACTGAAAATTAATATAAATATCCTTTTACATATTAACCTAAGTTTGAGCTGAAGGTCATTGATAGACAGTGAACATGGACCCTCATTATGCCATTGTTTATAGTCACGTTTCAAAGAGAAACTTCAATTTACCAGTAGATCTCGGTCCATTACTATCATTTTTCACTTGTGGTCTTTGGAACTTTTTATTTCCGAATGGAATGTTCCATTAATACTGAAGGAATAGTATTAATTGAGGAGAGAGAGATATTTTATTACCCTGTATGTATATGTATATGTATTTTTATTAGGGCTGTCTAGAAAAATAATCATAATTAATCAAACAATTAATTGCACTGTTAAACAATAATAGAATATAATTTTTAAATATTTTTGGGTTTTTCTACATTTTCAAATATATTGATTTCACTTACAACACAGAATACAAAGTGTACAGTGCTCAGTTTATATTTATTATTTATTACAAGTATTTGTACTGAAAAAAACCAAAAGAAATAGTATTTTTTAATTCACCTAATACAAGTACTGTAGTGCAATCTCTTTATCATGAAATCTGAACTTACAAATGTAGAATTATATTTAAAAAATGCATTAAAATAAAACAATGTAAAAATTTTAGAACCTGCAAGTCTACTCAGTCCTACTTCTTGTTCAGTCAATAGCTCAGACAAAAAAGTTTGTTTACATTTGTAGGAGATAGTGCTGCCCACTTCTTGTTTACGTCACCTGAAAATGAGAACAGGCGTTCTCATGGCACTGTTGTAGTCAGCATCACAAGATATTTATGTGCCAGATGTTCTCAAGATTCATATGTCCCTTCATGCTTCAACCACCATTCCAGAAGACATGTGTCCATGCTGATGATGGGTTCTAAAGAATCATGATGATACTGATTTAAGAAAATAAAGTTTAAAATAATTATGATTATTTATCAGGTTGCGGCAGTGCCTAGGGACCAAACATAGGAGCTGACTTCCCCTCTGCCTGGTGGGTGCCACACCCTGGCCCGGCCCCTCCCCCACCTCTTCCTTCCCTGGCCCCACCCCAGCCCTGCCCCCATTCCACACCCTTCCCCCAAGTCCCCGCCCTTGCCCTGCCTCTTCTCCTCCTGCTCCCCTGAGTGTGCCGTGACCCTGCTCCTCCCCCTCCCTCCAGGAAAGTTCTAAGCACTGCCAAAAAGCTGTTAAGAGGTGGGGGGGGGAGCGCTTGGAGGGAGGGGGAGGAGCGGGGACATGGTGCTCTGGAGTGTGGGGGAGAAGGAAGGGAGTCCGGGAGAGCTCTATGGGACCAACTGAGAACAGGGCCCCATTGCAAGTACAAACATAGAATAAGAGACAGTGTTTTCCCAAAGAACTTACAGTCTAAATACATGAGATAGACAAAGGATGGGAGAAGGGGTATAAGATACAAGCAGTTTAAACAGCAGGGCCAGATTTCCACTTAGGCACAGTAGGCACCTGTCTATGGGCACCGGTGTTCTCTAAAACCTTACCTCTCTAAAACTGCATGCATCACAAAGGTCAGCTGTAGGCAGGGGGTGGGGTGAGGTCCTGCTGCTGATGTGCCTAGGGGCACATAAGGTGTAAATCTGGCCCTGGTAATTAGTGGGGTGGCAGCAAACATCGTATAAGTTCTGTGATTTTAATTTTGTTACTTAAAACCTTTCAGTGGGGTTATAGTAGGATTAACTAGATAGAAAGATAAAGGAAGGGAGGAAATTAGTGACGATGTGGACTGGGGTGAAAGGGGTAAGAGCAAAAATCAAAAATCAGCACAGTGGACAATGTTCAGAATGAAAACTGCAGAAAGCAGACTGAAGACATGATCAGTGTCTTTCAGTCCCTGCTTAAGCGACTACTGTGCCATCTTCAGTGTCTGACTAGCTCCTCCCTTTAATTTATTTCCCAGCAGTTACATGGCTGGAGGGAATGGGGGACACCACATAGATCCTTGTGCTCCTAGAGCAGTGTCTCCCCTGCCCAGTTCTTGATCTGGGGAGTAATGGGGAAGATGGGTGGCATCTGCTGGACCCCACGTTATCCTCTTCCTTAACAAATGAAGCAATAGCTGCTTGAATTGCTTTGGGAAGCTGTCCTGCCAGCTTCAGTCTCTGGCTGGCTCCTTTCTACAGTTTCTTTCCCCAAAATTATTGAGATCCATTGTAATAACTTTATTAGAGTAAAATTTTAGTGAATTTTGGACATGACTCAAACACAGTATAATCAAATTAACCATAGACTTTTACTGTATCTGAAGGTGCGGATGAAAATAAGTACTTGATTATTATTATTGGACTCAGCAAAGGAGTTAAGGAAAGTAAAAGACTAATTGCTTTTTCTGTGTTACAATGAGTATTGTGTAATAGTGGGATTACCTATTCTTATGATGCATAAATTATACACATAATTATTTCAGCTACACTGTATATGCTGTTCAAGTAATGTGCAGGATAAATGATGTTAGGCAGTATTTCTTTTATTTTTATGTGTACTGGTAAATCAATACTTCATTACCTTATTAATACAAAAAAAAAATAAGGGCAAGTTCTGCATTCCCTGACATTGATGGAACCCTTGATTTCAGGAGTGTTGCAGAGGCATAACAGAATATGACTCTGATAGCATGATTAACCTAGTGTTGGTGAGAGCAAATATGAATTCTGTCCTTCAGGAGTGAACTTTTCACACCTAGTAAGGAAAGTGTGACATGCTTTGTCAAACACCATGTGTTCTGTCATGGAAATGGATGCATTCTTCACACAAAATTCCAACCTCAGCTACCTAATTCTTGGAACAGTGTTGATACCATCTTATCATTACTACACCTTCCTGTGCAGAAGAAAAAAACATTTCCTAATTCAGTTTAATACTTTCAGGGTTTGTTAACTCATTTCTATATCTTTATGTGAAACCAAACCCCAACATTTTCTGAATGCATTAAAATAGGGTGTGCATGTACACACATTGGGGTTGTGTGTCTCAAAAGAATGTGACTTTAATATTCAGGCTATTGCCATTTGATTAGTTCATTATCTTTTACCCTTTTCCACATGTTCTGTGTTTTCTAAAGAATTGTTCTTTATTACTGCACCTTTTCATTTGGTGTTAGGATTGAATAGATAATTTAAAAGAGAATACACTATTTTATATTATTTCAGATAGCAAATCATTTAGAGTGAAATTCATCCCTGTGCGGTGGGACAGCACACAGACCATGTGCTACTTAAGTCCCACCAAATCCTTATTTTGAGAGTTCTATCTAAGGTAGTTGCAGGGTCCCCATCACCACAGTGTCTGAGCACACTGCCGTCTTTAATAAATTTATCCTCAGAACACCCCATGAGTTAAGGGAGTCCCACATTTTTATGGCTAGGGACTGAGGCTCAGGGAGACTAAGTGATTTGCCCAACATAGTACAGGAAGTCTATGGAAGAGCAGGGACTCCAACCCAAGTCTCCCAAGTCATAGGCCCTAACCTCTAGGCCATACTTTTTGTCCCTCTGCTCCACCAAGGCTTGCATAGGAGTTTAAATTTGACCCTTTTTGGAGGGGCACAGTCTGCCTCCCCCCCCCCGGGAAGAGCTTGCTCCTCCCTCCCTCCGCAGCCAGCCCTAAGTGAAGCTCGCTCTTCCCTCCCCGATCCCGGCCCTGGCAGGAACTCCATCTACCCTCCCTCGCACTAGCCCCCGGGAGGAGCTTGCTCTTCCCTGCCTCTGGGGCCTGGTGCTGGATAAGTTCTGTACACCCAATGATTATTGGAGGCATTCCCCTGCTTCCCCTCCCCCCCACCCCCGTGCAAGCCCCTGTGCTCCAGTCGTGCATAAGCCTTGTACTGACACTCTAAGCAGGAGTGAATTTTATCCATATAGATTAAATGCAGTTTAGGTGACAGTGCTTGGTAGATTACAAATAATTACATATATTTTTAACCCACCCACAAATCTTATAGTTCTCTATGTCCCTGATTCTGATCTAATTTATCCTGCTGTAAATCAAGAGTAATGACACTGAAATAAAGAATAGAATTAGACTCTCTATTTATAAATCACTTGTATACAACATTGATTTTCGTATGATAGGAGGGTAGGCTGTATAATAGATTAGATCATATGATGAATCATACAGTGAATGGACATGACAGGACTTGATTTTTCTTCATTTCTTTAAAATTGTTTTTTAATTGTTCATAAAGATGAAGAACAACAGCCTAGCATGAACCGTCAAAGATTGAAATTTATAAGGGAAAGAAGATGTATTGTAGTATGTAGTATTTCTGTAGATGGATGTATATTTCTAATACTGCATGTTTTCAATTCCCTTTAGTGATGGTACAAGCCTAATGAGCATTCAGCTCTTGGTTGTGCTTATAAACTACTGGAAAATTAGAAAAATTTACCAGAGTCATATCAAAATGATGGTATGAATCACAAGTTGTTGAATCAGTGACATCTTATCTGGTAAGCAATTAGCTTAATTTGCAGAATCCCTGAAAGTATTCTAAATAATATATTGTTTGAAATGAACACATATATTTACACAGAGCTTGTGGTGAGAACACGGTCTCAACTTGCTTCCTGGGTGGTTCACTTGGGGATAACTTGGAAGGAACAAAGATCATGCCTTTAACAACCTCATGGAATCTGAAAGTTTTTAAGCAAATTGTCTTAGAGTAATAAATTTCAATTTGCCTGTTTGTGAATGGGCGACAGGGGCTAAATCACTTGATGATTACGTGTTCTGTTCATTCCCTTTGAAGCACCTGGCATTGGCCACTCTCAGAAGACAAGACACTGGGTAGATGGATCTTTGATCTGACCCCATATGGCTGTTATGTTTTAATGAACCTGATCCTGCAATGGAGGTCAAGGGGGCTCTGTGAAGACATAGCAACCTGTCTACAAACAGTTCACTGCTGAATCAGGGTCTATAATTGTAATACTCAAAGGAATTAAAAACAATGGGTCTGAACCTGCTCAGACTTACTCCTGTTTTACATGGCTGATTCCAATGACCTAAATGGAGGTTATTCTTTATTTCCATCCTTGGATATTAGCATAGAATTAAATTGATAGAGTGCAGGTGTTCCATATTGGTCTTTAGGTAGGTATTTGCCTGATTTCCAGATAAAATTCTGATATTGGGACACATTAAGTTTTCAAGCACCTATTAGAAGTCTAATAGTCAAAAGTTCCCAGCCAATGGGAAGTGCGGGAAGCAGTGGACAGCACATCCCTGCAGCCAGCACCACTTCCCACATTTCCCATTGGCTGGTGACAGCGAACAACGGCCACTGGGACCTGCGGGTGGCTGTGCAAATATAAACAAACTGTATCGCAGCCCACCATCATATTACCCTGACGGGCCGCGTGTGGCCTATGGGCCACAGGTTGCCCACCACAGGGCTAAACTAACCCTAATTACAGGATGAGCCTCTCTAAGAGGAATCAAAAAGAAAAGGAATACTTGTGGCACCTTAGAGACTAACCAATTTATTTGAGCATAAGCTTTTGTGAGCTACAGCTCACTTCATCGGATCAAGTGATTCCAATATAACAGGAGAAGGAAATTGCAGTGAATAGGAGAAGCTCTGGAAACTGCAGCTATGTCTGTAGACACTATAGGGAGCAAGAAGACTCCTCTAAGGGGCCTGAGTCAGCAGGGAAGAGCTCAAGAAGCAGGAGAGAGTGAGGAAAGTTCTCCAGGCAGGGAGTCCTCAGAGAGGCTGCAAAGACCAAGCTTTAAAGGTTTGTGAAGAATGGCAAACTCCAGGCAAGAGGTGCCTGGCAGCAGAATGAGTCCCTCAGGGAGGTGGGACTGTGCCCATCTGAAGCTGGGATGAAGGCTGGTTTTGTGTTCTATTTTTGAAAGACTTTGTGTTATTTTGGATTATAGGAGAGAGCCACTGAACTGGGCTTGGGGCCAAGAGGCGCAGTGTGCACCTGAAGACTCCATAAAGTGCACCCCAGGAGGGGACTGTTTGAACTACCTTTGAAGTGAGTGAGTTCTTCTAAGTTCCTGAAGATGGGAAAAACAGAGTCAGGATGCTGTAGGCTGACCTCTGTCCATGAGGGAGTGCTTGGGACACAGTAGCGCCGGTTACACTCCTGAATTACACTAATGTGAGTATGATTGCAGACTCACTGTCTTAAGCTCGAATGTAAATGTATAAACCAAGTATAACTCCAGAATAAGCTCTTTAAACTTTTCAGGTCACAGCAGCCCAGTCTAGTTTTAAAAAACAAAAATACTGAACATTGTATACAAGAAAAGGTAATTCTTTTTTTTTAAAAAAATAGATTTTAATTGCTGCAAACTCTTTACAGAGACCAGGTATAACAACATTTATTTATAATTAGAGGTTCGGCGCTGACATTCCCAAACATCTGTTTCACCAAAGTCAGCGCTACATCTGCAATGCATTTTTTTCCATAATGTGCTCTAATGGCAATAGTAAGTTGCTAATAAAATAGAATAGGAAAATAATATCTGAATCATGTGTTCTCCTTTGTGAGGATAAGCTTGACTAACTATTGGTGCAGGTTCTTATTACCACATAATGCTGCAATGATCAATCATTTCAAGGGACTGACAGTAAAAACTAATAAAAATACAACATAGAAGGCTAGTAAATTGTTTTCACTTTATTTTTGGACTGACCTTCTTCTAATATGTTAAAGCCAGTTTAGTGTGTGTTTCCTCCTGTATCGAGAACGCATTGAAATGTAGACTGATGATTGGTATAAACTGCCTTTGTTACAGCTGCAATTCCCAGTCACCTAGTTAGGTCCAACAAAGAGGGCTGAGCTATGACATTTGGATCGTATCATGCTTTGGATGAACATGTTCTCAAAGTTCTAGAATACTTGGATATGGATTATGAGTGGTGTCCCATCTCTTTTTCTACAAGGAGGCTGATGTCTAAAATCTAAGATTATCAATCGAGTTTAATTGTTATTGGAGTGAGACAAACAAAAAACCTAGCAAAACATGCTGACCTTGTACAATAGTGAATTAGTTAATTTCTTTTCTGGCTGCTGCTTGTACAGTATTTGATGTAAAGGAAAAATAAATCTTGAATGTATAAAAGTTAATGAACAGGCAGGTCAATGTTTGCACATAGACTGATTATCTTTTTATCAGGGAGAGGATTTCAAAGTTAAAAACATAAACAAGGTATTGACTCTTACCCTTTTGACTTTTGAAATGACTTTTTCTGTGAAACATATTAAAAAGAACCAACACTGCTCAATTTCTGATGAAGAAAACGGATATCATCCGCTTAGATGGACAAGGTGGGTGAGGTAATATCTTTTATTGGACCAACTTCTGTTGGTGAGAGAGAGAAGATTTTGAGCTATTTAGTCATTTAATAAATAATCACACCTGAAGGGCAAGAAACAAAAATTGCTTTAATCTTTTTGTTGTATGGAGCATATTTGCGACTTCCAAGTTTCAGATAGCATAAAACTCACAATATACTTTGCTTCACAATACTGTGATTTTAAAATAACTTTTATTGAAATATGAATAAACTCTTTGTTGCACAACGGTAACTAGGAAATGAAATATTTTCCCTGGTAAATGTGTTTCAAGTTCAAAGGACATATTAAAACACTCCACATATCTAATGGAATCTTATTGTGTCTTTTATATTACATAAGTTGTGTAAAGAATCCACCCAGAAAAGGATCCAAATAACCATTTTTACTAATTATGCACATCATGCAAGACCAGGTACAGGGAGGGTTAGAGGGCTCACAAACCATTTAAAGGGATTCTAGACAATTTCTAAACACTATGGACCAGAGTGAAAAAGCAGCTTAGGTGCCTAAGTCCCAGTTTTGGCTCCACTGCGGTCTACAAAACTCCCAGAAAATGCTGTTGGCACCTAAACTCATGTGAAACCTAAGTTTTCAGAATAAAAGTTCTCTCAGCATTTATGTTCCTTCTTCTGTGCCTGCGCCCAACTGTATCCCTCTAGGCATCCTGATATCTGTCTCCCCGGTGGGGAAAGAATGGTGTTGGGCTACCTAAGTATTGAGTAGGGCCAAATCCAATAGGCATACTCAGAAGTGCCTATTGGATCAAGTCCCATTCAAAATCTGGCCAGAGGAGATGGTAGTGGTGATATCCATCATATAATTTCTATCCCCAAGATTAGAGCACTTGGTGGTGTTGCCTACTCTCACGCTGCAATTTTTAGCCCAGAGTGAGAAACACAGGTTCAATTCCCCACCTCTCCACCAGAGGGGAAGGAAGGATTAGAACAGGGATCTCTCACTTCTCAGGAGAGTGCTTTAACCACTGAGATATAGGATATGCTAATGTGGGGCTCCTTCAGTCTCTCCTGGTGAAGATATTCCACTGTGGACAAATAATGAAAGACTGAACCCTCCAGGCTGGGCCTTAACCTCTGTGCTACAGTGTCATTCCCTCTCTCTCTCTCTCTCTCTGGCCTAATGACTTGTTTAGTATCTAGCTACAGTAGAACAGTCATTAGGCCAGAGAAAGTGCAAATGACTGTAGTCCAGTGGTTAGGGCATGCACTTGGGAGGCCCAGGATTCAGTCTCCATGCTCCAATCACTATTTCATTATTTATCCACAATGGAAAAGCTTTAGTTTTTCATAATGGAAAAAAAAATGCCTACACGTTTTCAATGACAAAGCCATATTCACAGCTGTTGAAATTTGGAAGTACAGCGGAGAATGAGACCTGCTAACAGACTGGGTGATAAAATCACGCCACTATGGGCTTCATCTTAAAACCACTGAAGTCACTGTCAACAATTCTATTGACTTGAATGGAACAGAGCTAATTGATGGCAGGGTTATAGGGCTTTTTTTTTTTTCTCAATAGGAACAATAATTGCTCGTACTATCGCATAATGCACAATCTCAATTTATGCATGGAGAAGAGAGTTCAGCAAATTTATATTGAACATTATTAAAAACTTACAGTGTAACATATAGCATTGAGGTGTGTGTGTGTGTGTGTGTGTGGTGGGGGGAGTTTTTGTTAAACAGTGTTCTTGGATCCCTATTTTCAGTTTCTTATTTTGTGGTCAGAATTTTGTGACTGTAAATAACTGCATCTATATTTTGCCCCCTTAAACAACTACATATATTAGTTCCTGCTCATCAGGGCATTAGATGCCCAGTTACTAACTCTATGGGTATAGTTACTCATCAGCGCAAAACTGTGTCCACAAAAACGGAGGTTGGGTAGGTGGGTGGCTGAAAATCAGGTCAATAACACAAATCGAATCCCCAGATTATTCATTGTTTTTCCTCCATTTATATCATTGTGCTGATGGAATTAAAATGAAATATTTTTGCCCGTTCGTTGTTACATTTAACGGAACATGTAAAACATATAATCTGTTTGAAATATTGTGGCATCATAGTTAAGGACCCAATCCTACAATATGATCCTCTTGGGCTAGTTGATCTATGTACCCACCTAAAGGTCCATTGAAGTGATGGATCTCCACTCAAATACAGAGCAGGATTGTGGTCTATCTCTGAAGACAGTTTCAATTTGAATCCTGAATTTGGTCCCAGACATTTTGGCCTGAAATTTCACACACTTACTCTTTAACTGTAGAGTATATAAATATATTTCAGATTCAGGACAATTGGACAACTCATTTTTGTTACATCTCTTTTGTTTGAGTTTTAAGTGAATTTCTCCCATTTCTCAGAAGATACAATAGCTCACACAACCCTGAGTGGGTCGCAGGGTCGGTAAAAGGGCTCAGATCCTGTGGTGATCAGCACAGTAGAAGAACCTGAAGAGAATTCTGTTTAGTGAGGTCAATTAAGACACAATAAAGTCTCCATAGAACAAACATTGGAAGAAAGTTTTTGTTTTCCTCTCCCTTTTGGGCAAAGTATTATGGGAAAATCACTTTATAACATGAGATTTCACTGACTAATGGAAATGAGGGAAAGCTAGTCACAGGGGGCTCTGGGAGGCAGGTTGTGGTTCTTTAGCCATTTCATCAGAATGAAAAGGTGATCCTACCATCCTTAGAATGATAGTACAAACAAAACTTTAAATACAGGAATTTGTTAGTTTTTTTTTAAATGTTCAACTGCATTTCATTGTAATTACTAAAATAAATGTGAGAAATTATTGAAACATCAAGATCCAGCCTACTTCTGTGAATACCCATTCTTCATAGACCCTGAAGAGCTCTTTACAAACACATCCCTGGGAAAACTTCATACACCTTCTGTTCAAGAGCTTTTAATTTCTCCAGTTACCATGATAGCCTCCCTTATAATCTTTATAAGGCCCATAGCATGTGAACATTTTTTTTAAAAATCATAATTTGTCAATAGTTACAATAGTGCTATCTGAGAGAGGAGCACCCTCAGAATTTTTTCACAAAATACACACACAGCTGAACTGCACTAATCCTGCAGTGGCCTCTCAGCTCCTGTCTTGTGGGGCTGGGTCCACCTCTCTACTCCGGGCACTGTGACCTGGCACATGGAGTTGCAGAGTCACTGAGTTTTGGCCCAGTGGCCCATCTGCCAGTGGTGCCACTGGGCTAAACCTGAGTAATGTTGCAACCCTGCACACCAGTTCAAATACCACTTTTGGGGTCCCTGTCAAATAGAGCACCCAGGGCAAACTTTCCCTTTTGCCCTGCCCCACAAACAGTGCCACTGCCAATGGCACACATGCATGGCTGTGGGCGCCACTGAATTGAGATACTCTAGATTTTCCCTGTAGTTAGAAATAATGTCATATCTTAGATATGTCACATCACCTTGTGGTAAAAGTAAACTTTTGAAAGGGTCTTTATATCAAAATCAAGTCAATTCACCCAAAATGTGTCTCTCCTTGGCTTTATTTGCACTTCCACTTTCCTAGAATTAAAATATGGCCATTCAAAACTGATTAAAATATATTTTTGCACAAAATGTGCAATTGGACTGTGGAACTCATTGCCACAGAAAGTTGCTGAGGCCAAGAACCTGGAAACTTTCAAAAAGAGGTTTCCGAGTAGCAGCCGTGTTAGTCTGTATTCGCAGAAAGAAAAGGAGTACTTGTGGCACCTTAGAGACTAACCAATTTATTTGAGCATAAGCTTTCGTGAGCTACAGCTCACTTCATCAGATGCAGCTGTAGCTCACGAAAGCTTATGCTCAAATAAATTGGTTAGTCTCTAAGGTGCCACAAGTCCTCCTTTTCTTTTTTCAAAAAGAGATTTGATGTTTATATAGATACCAAGTATATCCAGAGTCATAATCATTATTGCTAACAAAAATTTGGGAAGAGATATTAAATCTTATGCTTCAGGGTTTAAACTAAACTCAAATTATTAGAGAACAAGACCAGACCTACATTAGTGGAAGAAGATTTTCCTACATGGGATTGCTGTGCAATTCTGACAACTTCCTCTGAACCATTTGGTATGGATCAGTTTTAGAGAGACAGGATGCAGGACTAGGACAAATGTTGAGGCTGATCCAGTATGGCAATTCTTATGTTCCTATGCAACAAAAAATTACCCACCATGGCAACTTGACAGGTGGTGGTACTACTATAGACAAGGCACCACTGGTAACCAGAATTTTTACCACCATGCCATTTAGATCTACTCTGAGGAGGGGTAGATACTGTCACAAAAATGGTGGTGATTTCATCAGACCTATACTTCTACTATTCCTACAGCTGGTGAAGCTTAACTGGTGTTAGCAATAGTGGAAAAAATACTAATGTACACACATTTCTTTTTACCTTATCACTTTTCATGGTTATATTTTCTCCTCCCTTTTGGACTGTGTTCTGCACTATGGCTCTACCGACAGCTCTCAGTATTCACTTTGGTTTTATCATCAGTAAAATCCCTTCCACAAACAATGAACTCAGCAGTGCTCGTTGCCAGTGGCATACTTCAGAAGCTATTTTTGTTACTGCCTGTCTAAGACAGATCAGAGTTCTTCATCATTTTCTTTTCAGTAATTTGTTCTGTCTTCCTGTTTCATTCAGTTATGAGACATACCCATCCCTTGGTACGACTACTTGAACTAGGTGTGACATCTCACATGACACACTGTAATAGCTAACCAAAAAAAAAATAAAAATAAATAAAAGTTTGCATTGATTTCAAAATGTTCATGTTCCCAGAATAGATTTATGGAAATCATTCACAAACACACACACACACACACACAGCAAAATGTTGTCAATGAGGCATTCACTAACACCATTGCTATAAATAATAAACAGGTTGAAAAATAGGTGTGTACTGCTATCATGCAGTCACATACCAATACTGCAAAAAGAAAAGGAGGACTTGTGGCACCTTAGAGACTAACCAATTTATTTGAGCATGAGCTTTCGTGAGCTACAGCTCACTTCATCGGATGCATACCGTGGAAACTGCAGCAGACTTTATATACACACAGAGACCACGAAACAATACCCCCTCCCACCCCATTGTCCTGCTGGTAATAGCTTATCTAAAATGATCATCAAGTTGGGCCATTTCCAGCACAAATCCAGGTTTTCTCACCCTCCACCCCCCCCCCCCCCACACACACAAACTCACTCTCCTGCTGGTAATAGCCCATCCAAAGTGACAACTCTCTTCACAATGTGCATGATAATCAAGGTGGGCCATTTCCTGCACAAATCCAGGTTCTCTCACCCCCTCACCCCCCTCCAAAAACCACATACACAAACTCACTATCCTGCTGGTAATAGCTCATCCAAAGTGGCCACTCTCCCTACAATGTGCATGGTAATCAAGGTGGGCCATGTCCAGCACAAATCCAGGCTCTCTCACCCCCCCACTTTTCCCGGGAACACACACACAAACTCACTCTCCTGCTGGCAATAGCTCATCCAAACTGACCACTCGCCAAGTTTAAATCCAAGTTTAACCAGAACGTCGGGGGGGGGGGAGGGAGGTAGGTTAAACTTCTTGATGAAGTGAGCTGTAGCTCACGAAAGCTCATGCTCAAATAAATTGGTTAGTCTCTAAGGTGCCACAAGTCCTCCTTTTCTTTTTGCAAATACAGACTAACACGGCTGTTACTCTGAAACATACCAATACTGGACAGCTCAATAAAAAGATTGTCCAGTGAAATGGCTTGGTGGAAATGACACATCAGCAGGAATATTTTGGGGAGCCCCAAAGCCTGTATGTATATTCAAATAGTCAGTGCAGAACATTTCCTTTCCTTCAAGGTCAAGCCTTACAGTGATTTTGAAACATCAGAAATACGGATACAAATACAAAATATGAAAAGCTGTTCCTTAATAGATTCCATCTTTCCTCCTAGAATCAGGAATACAATTCTGAACTTAAGGGAATTATGTAGTTAAACAACAAAAAAATCATGCACTGACTTTTTGAAAATACGCAACTGGAATCATTAGTATTCTTATTTGTATTACATAGCACCTAGCAGCCCTAGTCATGGACAAGAACCCCCTTGTGCTAGGTGGTGTATAAACATAGAACCAAAACATGGTTCCTGCCTCAAGGAGTTTTATTAAACCTCTGAAATTATTATTAAACCTCTGAAATTCCCAGTATGATACTCTTACATTAGTATTGAATTTGGCCCTCTTAACAAAGCAAAACATGTAAAAGTGACAATGACTCTAATAGGATTCTTTAATTCAATTCATTATTTTCTTCTCTTACTTCCCTCCCCCAGGATAATATGACTTTGCATATTACAGGTTCTTTGTGTTTTCCCTTCTCATTTTCCCTAGATGGAGATAGTAACTTGTACATTCATATATTATGACTTAATTTTATATACTGTCATATTTTGCCATTGAACAAGAAAGCTCTTTGCTGTAAACTGAAACACACCTGTCATAAATAAAGGGAAGGGTAAACCCCTTTGAAATCCCTCCTGGCCAGGGGAAAGCTCCTCTCACCTGTAAAGGGTTAAGAAGCTAAAGGTAACCTCACTGGCACCTGACCAAAATGACCAATGAGGAGACAAGATACTTTCAAAAGCTGGGAGGAGGGAGAGAAACAAAGGGTCTGTGTGTCTGTCTATATGCTGGTTTCTGCCGGGGATAGACCAGGAATGGAGTCTTAGAACTTTTAGTATGTAATCTAGCTAGGTATGTGTTAGATTATGATTTCTTTAAATGGCTGAGAAAAGAATTGTGCTGAATAGAATAATTATTTCAGTCTGTGTATCTTTTTTGTAACTTAAGGTTTTGCCTAGAGGGGTTCTCTATGTTTTTTAATCTAATTACCCTGTAAGATATCTACCATCCTGATTTTACAGGGGGGATTTCTTTATTTCTATTTACTTCTATTTTTATTAAAAGTCTTCTTGTAAGAAAACTGAATGCTTTTTCATTGTTCTCAGATCCAAGGGTTTGGGTCTGTAGTCACCTAGGCAAATTGGTGAGGCTTTTTACCAAACCTTGTCCAGGAAGTGGGGTGCAAGGTTTTGGGAAGTCTTTTGGGGGGAAAGACGCGTCCAAACAGCTCTTCCCCAGTAACCAGTATTAGTTTGGTGGTGGTAGCGGCCAATCCAAGGACAACGGGTGGAATATTTTGTACCTTGGGGGAAGTTTTGACCTAAGCTGGTAAAGATAAGCTTAGGAGGTTTTTCATGCAGGTCCCACATCTGTACCCTAGAGTTCAGAGTGGGGGAGGAACCTTGACAACACCGAAAAGATTTAAGCTGCAGAGAACTAAACCAGGGGTGGGGATTTCACTGGTATGTTAAATTAAAATAGTTTCAAATGTGCCAGCCAGTGGGGATGCAGCAGCATGTCCCATAGCATAAACATGCAAAAGACAAAATTTGAAAAAAGAATAAAAAAGTATACAACTCACATGCAGTACAGTATATGGGTTTTATCATACCTTGTCTTATACGTATACAGAAGTACCAAGTTGTCTGGTAAAAGGACAGCATGGGCTTACTGAACTCAGCTATGATTCTATTGTATTAAATGTGGTGAGTTGCCTAGAGAAGGGAACGTGATATGGTATTTTTTAAGTACTGCACAGGAGATTGCACTCTGTTTAAGTCCCTAAAACAGCCCCCACAATACAAATTGCATTCATTTACTGATCCAAGTTACAGATTTCTTATGAAACAATGCACTGCATGGCATTACAACCTTGGCCAGCTTTGCATGTAGGAACACGGTTACAGACTGCATACTGAAAGCAGGATAATTCATTCAGATACCTGCATTGCAGTGAGCAACCGTTTACTCCTCTGGAATCCTACAGCATTTAATGCTACCTCCCAGCCATGCAGTAAGCCAGTTGTCAGAGGCTCATATAATTCATTTCTCATGCCATATGCCAGAGACAGACAATTACTGTCAGTGCTCAATGCTGCAGTTTTTATCATCTTCTAAAACAAAAGATGCATTTTTTGAGAGAGAGAGAGAAAGAGAGAGGAAGACAGAGAGTATGCTTTGTCAGCTTTTTTGGCTATAAACCTTAAAAAAAATTCACTCAGTTTAACAGCCTTAATATCTTTGTAGCACTATAAATAAGGATCTGTTTTCCCAAGGTAGACAATGTATCTATAGCACATACCAGAAAAGGAAGAAATAGAGAAAGAAAGCAAACAAAGGTAGTTCAAATTAGGCTAGCACCAGCCTGACCCTTCTGACATTGAGGCCGGCAGCTTGCTATAAATTTATCATTCTTGTGAAGAGGAGAGTTGTATTTGATATGCGCCAGGGTAATTTAGAGAAAGAAATTGCATGGCATCCTCTCTAGCTGCACAGGTGACCTTACTGCATATGGAATATAGTGATTCCAACAGCAACCTGTCTTATTGTGTTATTAATTATTATTATGATGATGATGATGTAAGGGCAAACAGAGTGCCAGCTACTGGCAGCTGTTTAGTGGCATTAAACAATGCTGCAGAGTGAAATTCACAGTAAGGGTGACTTGCTGGGTTTAGCTTTTTCTCTTAAAAGGTCATCTGCTTTTTCATTAGCTGAAATCCCTTGCATTTTCTTTACAAGAAAAAACAAACGTCCTTCACATCCTCTCCCCTTCCTTTACAGCTTTACCTCTCTGTACAACATAAAGGCCAATGTGCCAGGGACGTTCATTTTATGTCCATATTTCAACTTCCCTCCCATGGGTTTCTTTGCTTGCTTTCCTGTGGTGATGCCCCTTAGTGCAACAGGGCTTCAGTGCCGCCGTAGGCTTTCTAGAATTATAGCCCTGCAAATGTCAAATGTTGTTCCAGTGAACCTCTGCTGGCTCAGTGGTATACAGTTGCTTGGAACTTTTCCCTCTGGGCTCTTTCTAGCTTTCTCTTCTCTTCCCCTCCCGCCTCAAGTGTCTATTGCTTGGCACATTTCCCAACCCCATATTACTCATGCTAGAAACTGAACCACAGTATTCTCAATTGAGATGGTTTCACAAGCTGCTCACAAGCCCTTATGTGGCCAACAGACCATACAGCTTCAATAATTTTGATACAAATATAGCGCTTATGGATGACAAAGCAGTAATTGTGCATTTCAAACAGCTTTTCTGGAGTTATAATGAAGATCACCACAAAGTTTGTTCCTGAGGTAAACAGGAAACTTAAGGTTATTGTTAAAACTTGTTGGGCTCCACGGACTTCAAAACGGCAAGTTTTTGTGAAGCTAGAACTTGAAATTTTTAAATGCAAGCTGTCAACCTATTTGGGCAACAGACTTAGAATCATGGAATCATAGACTTTAAGGTCAGAAGGGAACATTATGATCTAACCTTCGGCACAACGCAGGCCACAGAATCTCACCCACCCACTTCTGTAACAAACTCCTAACCTCTGTCTGAGCTACTGAAGCCCTCAAATTGTGGTTTAAAGAATTCAAGATGCAGAGAATCCTCCAGCAAGTGACCCATGCCCCACACTGCAGAGGAAGGCGAAAAACCCCAGGGCCTCTGCCAATCAGCCCTGGAGGAAAATTCCTTCCAGACCCCAAATATGGCGATCAGCTAAACCCTGAGCATGTGGGCATGACTCACCAGCCAGACACCCAGGAAAGAATTCCCTGTAGTAACTCAGATCCCACCCTGTCTAACATCCCATCACAGGCCATTGGGTACATTTGCCGCTAATAGTCAAAGATCAATGCCAAAATTAGGATATCCCATCATACCATCCCCTCCATAAACTTATCAAGCTTAGTCTTGAAGCCAGACTTAGCTTTCTTCACAACATAGAATCATGAACAGTATCTCTAGTAATTACAGTATATGTCTGTCTGTATTAGAATTCGTCAGAAAATGGAAGAAGAAAAAAAAAGACATGACAATTTTCCATTCTTCACTGAAAAACTCCCAGAAATTTTATGTGGAATATGGAAATGTCTGGAAATGTAAATAGTAAAATCATGTCAATTAAACATTTATACCACACCATTTTGTATTCCTTCTTCTGTTACCTCCCTTTTCTAGGTATATCTATATCTATATATATAGATATCTGTCTATAAAGAGAGAGAGAGAGAGAGATGGATAGCTATATCTGGATATCTGATTTACCATTTTGTATTAACCCCTTGGAACTTTCATACCTTTCCTGTATGATGGAGACAAACCCATGAGCCTACTGTATCTTAAAATCCTAAATCAGAAGTGACAGGGAGTGGGCAAAATTAATATTTCTTTGTTTATATATGGAGTAGAAGGATTCACCAGAGACCTGCTAATAAAAGCCATCAAAAAGGTTTTATTATAGAATCATTAAACCTCTTAAACAAAAGTTCCTTCCTTGTCATGGGGAAGGAAAGAGTTTGTTCCAGGGTCACCTAGTCAGTTTTACAGACTCAAGGGAAGGGAAGGAACTTTGGGGAGAACAAAAGAAACCTGAGCCCTAGGAACTCCATCCAGGGATGCTGTAAGGGCCAGCATGGTAACGGGCAAAGTCTTTGGTGTGAACTGAGTCCTACTCGGAAGAGCTTTTGAGGCCTGAGTTGTCCATGAATTGGAGGACCTAGAGAAATCTGGGCTGATATTAACTTCCATTTAAAAAAATACTTTCCAGCTCCTTTCCTCCTGAAAATACCCTCGGTAAAATAAACCATTTGTGAGGCTTCTGTTCTAATCTGTCTAGACACTTATCCCACACCCATCACCCTGGTATGTGTTCTGTATGACGATGCATTAAGGAATGTGGCTAGTATGTGTCATGTGAGATTTCATCTCTAGGCATCTCTCCAGAGAGACACTTGCATGTGGGTATTAATAAATTATGATCATGTGCTGCTATGAATAAAGCCCAGATCAAAGAAGCATGGTCTGGCACATGGAATGTTAATAGGTAGGCTAAATTTCATTCTTGCTTGTTGTGGGAGTGAGTTACAAGAAGGTTCTGTCACCTGCATAAATGATCTTGGAAGACTCACAGATACAGGATGCAGAAACAGTGAAGGGACAAGCATGGAGTCAGTGGGGACATTTTTTGATGGGAGACAGACATTGTGGAAGATATGAGAGGAAGGATGGTCCAGGGTTTAGGACCCAATAATTGGGAGACAGAGTTCAGTTCCCTGCCCAGGCTTCTTGTGTGACCTTGGGCAAGTCACTTAGGGCCAAGTTTTTAAAGGTAAACAGACACTTAGTGGGATTTCAGAAGCATGGAGGCACCTAACATCAATTGGGACCAGTGGGAGTGAGATGCCTAGATGTGTTTGAAGATCACACAGGAGCCTAAATATCTTTATCTGGCCTTTAGTGTGTCTATGTCTCAACTCATCATCTGTTAATATAAGTACCTATCAGTGATTGTTGGATGGATTTAAGGGGGTGGGAGGGAGAGAAATAAAGCCCCACCAGAGATAAAGCCCCACTGCAGAGCTCTGACCTCCTCCTTTTACCCCATTCTTTCCTGCACTGTTCCAACACTCCCTCTCACTGCTCCAATCCCCTATGCACCCTAACTGCTCAGACTACCCTACCACTGCGCCAACCTTGATTATCATACACATTGTAAGGAGAGTGATCACTTTAGATAAGCTATTACCAGCAGGAGATTGGGGTGGGAGGAGGTATTTTTTCATGCTTTGTGTGTATATAATAAGATCTTCTAAACTTTCCACAGTATGCATCCGATGAAGTGAGCTGTAGCTCACGAAAGCTTATGCTCAAATAAATTGGTTATTCTCTAAGGTGCCACAAGTACTCAAATTAAAGTACCACATGATCATACAGCTTCCCCCTCCCCGACATACATTATAGATAGGTTTGAAAGGAGCTGCTCTTCTTGTTCCATATTGTGATTTGGTGGGCTGTAGCAGACAGGAACTGTACCCCGTCTTTTCCTTTACTTGTTAGGACATTGATCCATAAGCATTCAAGATAATTTTCACCAAGTTATCAGTGACTCAGAAAGAAGTAATGCCATTTTTGACATAGAATGCCACTCCCTCTCTGCTTTTGCCCATTCAATCCTTCCTAAATAGGTTATAACCATTGATTTTAACATTGCAGTCATGGGAATCATCTCACCAGGTTTTAGTAATACCAGCTAGATCAAATGTATGTTCTTAAATGAGCAACTCTAATTCCTCTTGTTTGTCTTCCTTTGCTTGTGGGACAGAAATGATCTCGGAGAAGATTGCTTGGATGTTCTTCTTCAGCACGCTTCTGAGTTCCCTAAAGTCATCTACATCTGCAAGATATCCCACAATGCATTATCATTTGTGCTGATATGAACCATCATCAATGGATCCTTTCCCATAGATTTCAAAAGCCTATCCACTTTTAGAGTGACATCTTGTATCTTGGCTCCGAGAGATAGCCAAGATTATCCACCTGTGCTAGGCATAAAGTTCTGGAAATTATCTGGAAAGAAGAAGAAGAAGAAGAAGAAGAAGAAGAAGAAGAAGAATTGACCCATAGGTAGGGTATGATTTATAAATAGTAGATTGTGAATGGAAATCCAATGTATAATTTTCACTTCCAAGACTAAATTTATCAGCTAATATGATGTGGCTAAGGGAATAAGGGGAGGATAACAAATTTAATTAATGAAATAAAACAATTCATAGTGGGAAACAAATTCACATCATGTAAATCTACTGATATCAGTGGAATTACATCAGGGAAGGATGTGTCCCAGTGCTATTATTTATTATTTTTATTATGGTACCATACACACTATGCTAGGGGCTATCCAAACACATACAATTGTGGAGCTTAATTCTTCATCTTCTGCAGGAAGAGAGTAGTTTTGTTGTTGTTTTCTGGTTTGTTTATTTTTAAAAAAAATGGGACCATGTTATTCCATAGAATTCCACTTCAGGGCAGGTCTCCTGGACTGTACAAAGACAGTCCTTGAGCTGAAGAGCTAACTATACTTTCTCTCTATTTCTTCAAATACTTCATATTTAGTGATCACAGAGGATGGTGCTAAGGCCATTGCCATCCACCCCTCCATCTCTTCAGACTGTTCTCAATGGTAGCAGATGACAGAACAAGGAGTAATGGTCTCAAGTTGCAGTGGGGGAGGTTTAGGTTGGATATTAGGAAAAAAAATTTCACTAGGAGGGTGGTGAAATACTGGAATGGGTTACCTAGGGAGGTGGTGGAATCTCCTCCCTTAGATGTTTTAAGGTCAGGCTTGACAAAGCCCTGGCTGGGATGATTTAGTCGGGGATTGGTCCTGCTTTGAGCAGGGGGTTGGACTAGATGACCTCCTGAGGTCCCTTCCAACCCTGATATTCTATGATTCTACTGTCACTATGATTTAAGGGGAAGAGTTAAAAATAATGATTAACATAAAAGATGAATAATTAATAACCTAAATAACTAATGCCAAGGACTCTTACTGGTTATATTTTATGAACTGTGAAAAAGAATCAACATTTTTAGTGGCTAAAAATACATGTTAATTTTTTTTTTCTAAAGAGAATGTTTCTAAGCCACTGAAACTACATCTTAGCTAAAAAAAAGAAAGTGTCATTAGGTGCATATCCACTGTCAGTTGGATAGAAAAAACACTCTCCAGCTTAGAGACTAACAAATTTATTATGGTATAAGCTTTCGTGGGCTAAAATCCACTTCATCGGAGGCATGCAGTAGAAAATACAGTAGGAAGATATATATAATCAATTTTTTTAAAAGTGTAAATGGGAAGATCCAAATTAATAACAGGCTTATCAGCCTGATATTGATCCTGGGCAAGATAATGAAGTAGCTCATATGGTGCTCAATTAATTTTAGACAAATGAAAGGAGGGTAATGTAATGCAAATCTACATGGGTGTATGGAAAATAGATCGTGTTAAATCATAGAATCACAGAATATCAGGGTTGGAAGGGACCTCAGGAGGTCCTGAGTTCTCTCTATATATACAGAGAACATGAAAAAATGGGTGTTGCCATACCAACTCATCAATTAAGGTGGGCCTATTATCAGTAGGAAAAAAAAAATGTAGTGATAATCAGGATGGTCCATTTCAGTTGACAAGAAGGTGTGAGTAAAGTGTATGGGAGGAATTCCACCATGATTTCAACAATTTCCATCACACTATCAAGCTCTGCCTGACAGAGCCAGAAGAGTACCCAGAAGTCACCTACTACAGGAAAGGCCACTAGCCGTCACCTTCAGCCCCCAACTAAAACCTCTCCAGCACATCATCAAGGATCTACAACCTATCCTGAAGGACGATCCCACACTCTCACAGATCATGGGAGACAGGCCAGTCCTCGCTTACAGACAGCCCCCCAACCTGAAGCAAATACTCACCAGCAACCACACAACACAACAAAAAAACTAACCCAGGAACCTATCCTTGCAACAAAGCCCATTGCCAACTCCATCCACCTATCTATTCAAGCGACACCATCATAGGACCTAATCACATCAGCCACATCATCAGGGGCTTGTTCACCTGCACATCTACCAATGTGATATGTGCCAGCAATGCCCCTCTGCCATGTACATTGGCCGAACTGGACAGTTTGTACGCAAAAGAATAAATGGACACAAATCAGACGTCAAGAATTATAACATTCAAAAACCAGTCAGAGAACAGTTCAACCTCCCTGGACACTCAATTAAAGTCACACTCCTTCAACAAAAAACTTCAAAAACAGACTCCAATGAGAAACTGCAGAACTGGAAATAATTTGCTAACTGGACACCATTAAATTAGGCTTGAATAAAGACTGGGAGTGGATGAGTCATTACACAACCTAAAAACTATTTCCCCATGCTAATTTCCCGCCTACTGTTACTCACACCTTCTTGTCAACCTTTTGAAATGGGCCATCCTGATTATCACTACAAAAGTTTTTTTTTCTCCTGCTGATAATAGCCCACCTTAATTGATGAGTCTCGTAAGAGTTGCTATGGCAATACCCATTTGTTCATGTTCTCTGTGTGTATATCTCTTCCTACTGTGTTTTCCACTGCATGCATCCGATGAAGTGGGTTTTAGCCCACGAAAGCTTATGCCTTAATAAATTTGTTAGTCTCTAAGGTGCCACAATGACTCCTCGTTCTTTTTGCTGATACAGACTAACACGGCTACCACTGTGAAACCACTCTCCAGCTGGAATTTATCACAGCAGAAATTGACAGCAGAAACCCAAAAGAAAGAGCGAAGTGGAGACTCACCTTGTGCTGCACATTGACTATTAGAATAGTGGAGCCACTGCCACTGTGCAATAACTGTTGTTAAACAGCAGAGACGCATAAATGCCCATTAAATGTCTATTAACATTCTGAGCCAAATTCTCAACCTCTGCGGGAATGCTGAGCAAATGGACTTTGAAGAAAACATCTCCTTGGGGCTTTCCACCCCCCACAAGAACCAGATCATAGAGCATCTACAAAAGCTTTCAAACAAATGCTAAGCCCAGAGCTGCAGTAGGGTATGCAGACTGCCTCCTTTCCCTGTGTGGTTTCTTTTTTTAACCATATGCATAGTCACAGACTTTCTGATAATATTTTGCCCCTTCTTTACTTCATCCTCAACATCCCCTTCTAGTATGGTACAGAAAGTATAGGTAGTCCGTGACTCTAGTCTCCCCGATGTTCACACCCTACACAATACTGCAATAATATGCCTTGTGACGTATCATATGAAACTAACAACAATTGTACTACCATTGTAAAATGCATGTTAAAGTTATGAATTCCCTCTGTATTACATTATGAGAACATGTTTAAGACTAGACAGCCTAGCCTCGGTAATGGTGATAAACATTGTCTGTCATAGCAATGTGGGTTTATCTCAATTTACATATTACCCTAAACAAAGCCATCAAGATAAACCAGCAGGGATTATCCTGGTCCTGAATTTAAGAGACAGAGAATTAACATGGCTTCTGCATACCAGAAACACACAAAAGACTGAATCCCCAGGAGGCCTTTCCTGACTTGTAAGACAAGACATCTCTTTTGGTATATAAGGAACAAAGAACGACTCCATCTTTATCCTTCTAAGGAGCCAAAGAAACCAAGCAATTTGATCTCTGTGTTGGGTCCTGGCCACGCTAGCCAGTAAAAAGCTGGAAAAGAGATTGGGGGGTTGGGGGTGAGAGAAACCAACTTGAACAAAGACAGTATTTTGCCAGATGCACGTTTTCACTTTTATTTGCTTATAACCATCTCTACCTTAACCTATTTTACTTGGTATCACTTAATCCATGCTCTTCCCTTAATAAACTTATTTTACTTTTTCTATAAACCGAGTGCTGATGTTTCAGGGGAAAGGTGTATTTACCAAGTTAAAGAATCACTATGTCACAGTTTATTAGTTTATCAGAGCAGCAAAATCAATATCTTCTGTAAATGGACAATGGTAGGGGCTATGGATTGCAGAAAAACTTCTCTGAGGTGCTTGGGGACTGGAGTTCATTGACCTTACCTATGTAAGGTTTGGGCTGAGCGAGCCTTGAGGTGTTTGCTGGTGAGGAAGACAGACTGGTGTTGCAGGGAACTGACACAAAGTCTAATATCCTGCAAAACCCACCCTTGCTGAGGCAGTGAGGTAACATACTGGTTCAAAGCTCTACGTATACCAAGCAGAGTGTTATATGACTATTTTTTTTTGTTAAAATGAACATTTCCACAGGAAACTGTCTTTCTTCTTGGGGGGAGAGGGAATGGAAAAACAAAAACTAGTTGAATTTCAGCAACTGATATTTTTTTAAATGTGTGGGTTTTGGCAACTGAAAAACAATTTTTTGGGGGGAGGGGGAGGTTGGAAAAAAATATCCAGTCAATATTTTTGCCTTACAGACTGATTTGTTTTGTCTTTGGTTCCCAGAAGAAGTTTCAGCCAGCTCTAGTCGAGAGAGCTGCTGGCAATCAGTGTTCTACAAAATTCTGGGTATACAGAGTCTCAGTGGACTTCCCCTTCCACTGCATTTATGGCTTTCCATGTCCTAAAGGATTGAACATTCATACTAGTCCCTGCCAGCTACACTTGTGCAAAAAATGATAGAATCAGTTTCCTAAGGTTTATGTCCTACTCACGTTCATGCTTTCCTCAATCTGAATGTAAGTGAAGCTAAGAATCAATTTGAGATTAAATAAAAAATTCAGTCAGAATGGACATCTTTTAGATAGCTTTGCATAGGTTACAATGTGTGAGGTTTTCATTAAAACCAGACTTAAATGATGCTCCAGGTCTGTTTTTCACTGGATATACAGTACAAAGTAAAATATGTGTATTTCAAGTTCCAGTAAAGACTTTGTTCCTGAAAATGTTATTATACTTGCTTAATGACACTAAGTATATAAATTAATAAACAAATATAATTTCTAAATACTTTGGATGATATGAAGATTACAATATTTTTATTTGCAGTCTTTATTAATAATGTGGTTATCAAGAAACAATTCAATTTCCTATTTATGTGGTATGGCTTTCTGGCTTTAAATTCTTTAAAGTTTTCTAGGTCAAATGTAGACTCTTATCACAAATCATTTACTCTCATGCTAAGACTAGAAGAGCTTTTGGAATTTTTTTGATCATTTTTAAGTACAGCAAACAATACAGCAATCTCATAACTTTAGTATCCTTTTCTGCTGAGTTAAAAACATATTTACTCTTAATCCAATACATTTGATTCTTGTGTTTCCAAAGCATATTTTTCTTTATATTTTTCCCAGGGAGTGTTATAAAAAGAGGACTTTTATTGTAGTTGTAACAAAGTAGCTCATACTATATTTTGAAAGCTACAAATCAAAAAACTACAATTATAGTTTACCAAAAAAAGCCTTTGTCTTGTTGTTCCAGTTAAAAAAGGAGATAACTTATCTTAAAACTGAAACTTATGAATTTGAAATACAGCTATGCCGTATCAGAAGAAAAGAACATTTGAAGTATAATAATAATTTTAGATCCTGGTCCCATATTCCTCGCATACCCTAAAGTGGGAATTTAAATTGTAGAAGGAATGCAGGACTAACCATCACAGATACTAATCAACACAGACCCCTGTACCCACATGGAGTCTTTTTGAAGCAAACAAGGAATCTGTATGGGCTCTTCCTTATATACAAACTGGATTTTTGAGGAGCTCTTATGCCTCTATGATTTGCCTACAGACTTGAAATGTGGCAAGGTCAAGTCCTAAGGTTAGAAAAGTTCCTTTTTTATATATGTGCCTGGGAAAATACACTTCGATTTGACTGAACTCTAAAATGTCAGAAATCACCATCTGTAATCTGTACTATGATCAGCAGAGTTTTCTGGAGGCTTCCGGCTAAAAATTGTGAATGTTATCTCTGCACTGAGCATGCCCTCCAGTACCAGCAAACCTTCAGAGGTGGTTGAATCTCCTTCCTTTGAGGTTTTTAAGGTCAGGCTTGACAAAGCCCTGGCTGGGATGATTTAGTTGGGGATTGGTCCTGCTTTGACCAGGGGGTTGGACTAGATGATCTCCTGAGGTCCCTTCCAACCCTGATATTCTATGATTATATGATTCAGACTGAGAGTGTTCCCCAGCCTCTTTCTGCATCATGTTGAAACAGGCAGATGGAACCAGAGGCACAACCAGTGGGAGGATATGTCCTCCCCAACATTTTTGCCTGACAGGTGATATTCCCCTCAACCTGCCTGCCCTATATACCTAATTCTGCATATACATTGTGACAGAGTCTTAAATTACATTATCACATATTACTGTATACTCATACATCCATAAATTTGAGAAAATTAAGGTAACAATTAATCAGAAATGGTGCATATGAAGAGAAGGCAATTCCATAGCTTTTTCACACATATCCAAAGGAGATTGGACAAGGGAAATTAACTGAAAGTTGTCTAGTGTGCATTTTATTAGCATACAATACGAGCTTGAAATAAAAGAGAATTGAAATTCAATTTTAGGCCCTGACCTTGCCATTGATAGTGCACTGGCTTACTTCTTCACAGGATCAGCTCTAGGTCCCAGCAAAGCAAGCACATGCTTGGGGCGGCACAATTCCAGGGGTGGCATTCCGGCCACCCTTTTGTTGTTGTTGTTGCTCTCGGAGTTGGGGCGGCAAAAAACCTAGAGCCAGCCCTGCTTCTTCACACTGTCCATTGCATGATACATACACCAGGCCTGATCTTGCAAAGCCTTACATGCTTGGGACTACAAACAGTAAAATCAAGACAGAAGGGTGTGTAAGGGACCTATCATATTGTAAAGAAGTTTTCCATAAGGATCCGCTTTTTATAATTTATATTTGATGATTAGTTAATTCAGAGGGTGGCAACCTATCAGTACTTACAATATATACCCAAATATGTGTTGCAGATAGAAATACCTGAAACACAACTATGTCAAACTCAGTCAAATTATTTCAGGTATTTGATATCCCCTCCAAATACTTGTGGTGGATCCTATACTGAAGTTGAATGAATCATTTGCAAATAATTATTTATGTAACATGTATAACGTCTTTTTCTACTGTTTTGCTATCTCTAGACCATTTCAGTTTCTTCACATTTGTTATTCAAATATATACAATGAATACATTAGGATTTTTTAACTCTTTGCAAAGATTAGAAACAAAGATTGGTCATAAACAGGGCCAGAGTCTCACCTGACTACAATGAATCAATGTCAGTGTATGTAGGATCTGATCCTGAGGTCCCAGATTGGCTGAACATAAAAATGTTTCTGGTGTGAACAGCTGCAGGTGAAAATTTAGTATTTTTATTTGTATTGTGGTAACATCTAGGGGCCCTGATCAGGGATAGGCATTGTGATGAGTTTCAAAGGCCCAAATGAAGGTTAGGTGTCTAACTGCTATCGAAAGTCAATAGGGGTCAGGCGCTTAACTGCTATTTGGGCCTTTGAAAACCTCCTCCTGAACACACAGGATTTAAAAAAAGATTGTTGCTGCTACAAAAAAGTTTATGTTCTCAGCATATGAGTGCCAACAGGTAGATACAATAAATAGAATAAAGGTAGTGGCGTAGCTTGAATGATGCAACTGGGGCAGTGGTGCCAGGGCCCACAAGGTTATGGGGACCAACTCACTGTATGGCATCTCTGGCTTCAACTGCTGCTGCTGGTCACTGGCATTCAGGGTAGATCATTGTAGCTCTGGCCTTCACACAACCCCTCAACCTCATCATCAGAAACAAGCTCCCCACAGACCATGACACACCAACTCAAATAGACACCAGACCCCGCCAGAAAAAGTAAATGAAAAACCTGCAGACGTATCTCCACTGCTAAAAATGATCACCCCCCCCCCACACACACACAACATACTGTTCAAGATCCATGGGTCCTACACATGCCTATCAAAACATATGGTGTACCTCATCCAGTGCACTGAATGCCCCAATAACAATTATGTGGGTGAAACCAGACTATCACTACACTCTTGCACGAAGTCACACAGGAAAGTGAGAAAAGACAAGAACACCATATCACGATTGGGTGAACACTTTTCACAACGCTATTACTTTATATCTGACCTCTCAGTCCTCATCCTCAAAGGAAACCTGCACAACACTTCAAAAGATGAGCCTGGGAGCTTAACTTCATTACTTTGCTAGATATTAAAAAAAACAAGTATTGAATGGATGCTCTGGCCTGATGGCTTATTACAACAATCTATAACCCACTTATAACCCCACCATCTGCTTTCCATCCCCCTCCCTTCCTTTCCTCCCTGTGATGGGAGAGATGTTAATGGGCCACTTCATCTTGAAAGATCTCTTGATATATGTGTTAACTACTTATGCTAAACAATCTGTTTTACCTTGTGTTTAGCTGTGACAATCTTAGTATGTTTCCCAGACTTGAAGAAGAGCTCTGTGTAAGCTCGAAAACTTGTCTCTCTCACCAAATAAAAGATATTACCTCATTCACCTTGTCTCTCTTCTATTTCTTAACATTTTGACCTTGTTTGCATAACTAGCTTAGCAGTTCAATTTGAAGCTCCTTTCCCCTCCCCCCTTTTCCTGAAACTTAATTTAATTTAATTTGAAACTTAATTTAAATCTAGGCAGGTGGGGAACTGGAGGACTTGCCTGGGGTTTTGGGAGAGTTAAAGGGAGGCAGAATTTGAAATCGGGACGGGGGCCCTACCTTATTCTTACACCAATATTCTCTGCAGCCTTGCCACACCACTGAATAAAGGAAGGAGAAGAGATTAATTGGAACACTTTCATGTTTACTATAATAAGTAGCAGTCATAAATGTATAATATTTCCATGTGACTGAAATTGTTGGTCAGTCTTACTCTGTTGATGGACTTAGATATGCTCTAGAGGGCTAAGATGAGGAGACATCCTGAGAAAACAAAGATTACAATTCATAGAAGTCTTGATGCCATGCAAAATATGTAAATGTCTTCAGATAGTTACTAGTAAGGTGAATTGATAAAATAGCTCTATATTTCAAGTTCTAAATACATTGCTTTTGGAAGAGCAAGATCATACAGTTAGCAGTCATTACAATCCCATCCTGCCATGAATGCTGTTTCATTACAGTATTATCAGGCTGAAGCAAACTGTTGAAATGCCTAGTCTACCTTGCAGATATAGTTATCTATGGGTAGTCTATTCTGAATTTTTTTTTTGAACTGTTACTTACATGTTAAGCTTTTATTTGTATTTTCCAAGAAATGGAAACTGCAGGGTAAACATTGGTTTGGCAGGTTAGCAGCTGGGATAATTTGGGGAATTCTTTCTCAGTTCTGACAACACTGCAATGTGAATGAAGACTTTTGGAGTAATATACTTAAAATGATTTTAAAAAGACTGTAAGCTAAAAGCTCTTGAATGGGAAAAATATTTCTTCCATGGCAACACATCATTTAAATCTTTTATGAGGAATAGGGTTTGGGGGTAGGATTAGTTTCCATTAATGTCAATAGCTAAATCCAATAATAAAGAGGCTTGGAACAATAATATTTTAATTACTGTCTGCTAAATTTACAGAAAGATAACACTGTACTGTTTACTCGAATATATTAATTAAACACAGGCAATTAATGTATAGACTGTTGATTATTAGCAAGATAGAGAAACTGTTGTCATTAATAACAGAACTTTGATATTTCCTCACATAATTTCCTGTTTTCCTGGTATCTTTAGCATCTATTCAAAATGTTCTCTAAGACATTATTAACCATAGAAAACCTCATATAAATTAGAGTAACTACTTTTTGCCATATTATGATATTTGATTTTAATAATCTTCAATTGTCCAGTGTTCATTGGGTACCTGATCACTATTATCCAGAATTTTTCCTTATGTGCAAAAATCCATTGGGGGATTTTAGATGCATTACATTTTAAATGTCACTATATCCTGTTACCACCAGGATTTGGCAGGAATCTGAGAAACTGTATTTAATATAATAATGATTTGTATAGTAAGCATGGAATTATTTGTAGTTAATGGTAGGAGAATTTTTGCAGGTACAGTAATGAATGTTATCTCCATCAGCTCCCTCTAAAAGGCCTAGTTATCCTTATATTACACATCATATAAATATTCTCATGTGATTAGATTTTAGGATCAAATCTTGTCCTATTTTTGATTAGGACTGCATTTCAGGTTTTAGTATGTTTAGGGTCATTTTGAAATGAATGCCAAATTTTCAGGGGTTCCATTGTTCCATAGCTACTGGAGTCCAAAGTGCATGGTACATCTCAGAAATGCCTGAACCATTACATATTCTGGACTTTCAAATGCATGCTATTCACTTCCCCAAGCAGCATTAGAATAAAATACAAACAGTAGCGTATTAAATACAAACACAAGAATTAAACAGAATGGAAATTTTCAGAGAGCACTATCAGATCCTATCGCCAGGCAAGCTGCTGTGAGGAAGCACTAGTTTTTCACCAAATATTTCTTCAATAGGTATTGTGTATAAGAGTGATCAGATATGGAGTCGCCCTCCAAAAATATTTCTTCTGGCTGTTGTATGTGCGAAGAGAGAGGATGGAGGGGGATAGAGGCCATAACAGTGTCTCACAAAACTTCACGCATGTGTAGAAGAGAAGACTGCATAAAAATGTAGGATTTTTTAGGGGACATCTTTTGGGGAAGGAGTGGAATGGGGATGGGGCTAGGGTGGTGCAGGGGCTGGACCAGGAGTTGGGGTGTCGAGCACCCACCAGGCAGAGGGGAAGTCGGCGCCTGTGACTACAGTTGACCTTCATGTTGCACATAGTTTTAGAGTGGTAAGGCGCCCCTTGAACACCAGCACCCCATGGCACATGTCTACTGTGCCTAATTGGAATCCAGCCCTGGAAGTAGCCACTTTTTCAGAAGCGCTCAGCAGTTTCCACAGGGAGGAACAGTCTCATTGGAAGTTGTTGAGTCCTGAGTTCACATTACAATCTGACCCAGGTTTCCACTGGAATTGAGGATCATTATGACTATTAAAAATATGGCACCCACACTATCATACACTCTTACTCACTACACTGGAGGAGATCTGAATTTAGTCTACGGTATTTTACATGCATCATAATGTTCTAACTATACTGAAGTAGTTTATATAAATCTGCCCCATAACTCTTTTTTATTCCTCCCCATTTCTTACCATTCTTTTCCTCCTTATTGTATCCTGTCTCAAGTCATTAGCAATACATAAAAATACCCTTCCTCATTGATAAGCTGAAATATTTTGTGTACACTGCATATTCTTGTCTCCATTATATCATCTTGGTTTTCTATCTTTGTAATTTATTGTTTCATACTATTTGCTCCCATGTCCCATTGTCGTTTCCCTTAGTTTTCATATACAGCTGTACTAATTGGCTCTTTTGTCCTCTAGAAACTTCCAAGTGTTTCTTCAATTGCAGCTGTGTTTGTAGCACCCCATATCTCTGTCTGTATATTTATACAATATTGATCTACTTCCTCCTACCTAACATACCCATCTCCTCTTCCCTGTGTGCATCCACCTTTGATAAAGCTGTCATTTCTGTAACTTTATATTTTCTACATTTTGACAAGTAGCAAACATACCTTATTTTCTCCATTGACATGTTCATTTTTTAATTCTGGCCTTTACAAATTAATTTGCAGTATGTTTCATGACGTTTAAGTGACAATATAAAATTAATGCATTCACCTATTTTCACTGTGAGTTATCCTCAGACTGCAGATCATAAGAGTGGTAGTACAGAGAATCTCTCCTTAAATAAAAAAAAACAAACTTTGCTCTAGTCACTCATGTTGCAACTTATTACACTGCAAAGCTATATGTTTATTATAATTAACCACATAGTTCAGTGGGAGCAGTGATGCGCTCATGCCTTTAAAATTATTTATGTATGTCAAAATTACAACGCTCACAAGGAATGAGAACACTACGGTAGTTTAAATTTATTCAGTATTGTAAGGAAACAAACTGTTGTAAATTAGCTGACAAAACTTTTATTCAGTTTAATGATTTTGTGATAAGTAAATAAATACAGGTTTCAGAGTAACAGCCATGTTAGTCTGTATTCGCAAAAAGAAAAGGAGTACTTGTGGCACCTTAGAGACTAACCAATTTATTTGAGCATAAGCTTTCGTGAGCTACAGCTCACTTCATCGGATGCATACTGTGGAAACTGCAGAAGACATTATATACACAGAGACCATGAAACAATACCTCCTCCCACCCCACTCTCCTGCTAGTAATAGCTTATCTAAAGTGACCACTCTCCTTACAATGTGTATGATAATCAAGTTGGGCCATTTCCAGCACAAATCCAGGTTTTCTCACCCTCCCCCGCCCACACACACACAAACTCACTCTCCTGCTGGTAATAGCCCATCCAAAGTGACCACTCTCTTTACAATGTGTATGATAATCAAGTTGGGCCATTTCCAGCACAAATCCAGGTTTTCTCACACCCCCCCTTTTTTCCAAAAACCACACACACAAACTCACTCTCCTGCTGGTAATAGCTTATCCAAAGTGACCACTCTCCTTACAATGTGTATGAAAATCAAGATGGGCCATTTCCAGCACAAATCCAGGTTTTCTCACCCTCCCCCCCCCCAACTCATAAAAGAGAAAATAATGGACCCAGACTTACAGTTGTCACTCCAAATGCAATCCTGCAAACATATACTCATCCAAATATTGCTTACTTCAGGAGTAGTCAAATGTGAAATCAATAAAATTACTTGCATGTTCAAGGATGATATACATGGGAGTCAGGATCTGCAGGAGTAAACCCTAATTGAAAACTCTAGAACTAAATCTGAATGAATAATGGATTTTTTTTGGTTACCTTACAATTTTGGAAAAAAACAAACAAACAAAGTTAATTTTTTGGTAGAGTGCATAGTCTTTGCTGTGAACTTCATGTACTGTATCCTGGCGTAAGTGAGGTCTGGAGCAGAAGAAGATACCATTGTCTCTTAAAAGGGGCACCCTTACTGGAAAAGTGGGTGACGCTTTCAAGAAAGTGTTATAGAAATGCCTCTCAAATATAGAGATAGTGTTACCTCAGGCAATAACTTTAATCAGCTCAGAGGATGCTTTATTTACAGCATGTATACTGAGTGTAAGGCCTGAGCACCTTTACCTATTGAGATCTGGGTCCACCCATGTCTGCAGGTCCCTCCCCCAGCCTAAGGGAGGGAGCAACTGAACCTGGGGCTCAAATAAATCCAAGGGACAACTAACAAGAAAACAGAGACAGGAGTGAAGTTATAGGGCCATAAGCAAGGAATCAGAGGGGGACACCACGCAGAGAACCCCAAACAGAGCCCACTGCTCCTCATAGGTGTCTAGGGAATCAGCAGATGATACCCCGAGGAACTCTGCCTGAATGCGTGATTGGACGGAGGAATAGAAATAGGCCCCACAGTTGCAGAGCACCTCCCTGTCCAGCATCCTCCTCCTGGTTTTATAAATGGCTTCTTTGGCTAACACCAGGAGGAGATTGATGAGACTGTCCCACGACTTTGTGGGGCTATGGACGGGGTATGCATAAATCAAGAGCTGTGGGGAAAAATACAGCCAGAACCTTAGAAGAAGGTTATGGAGGAGCTGGAAAAGGGGCTGCAATCTGGCACACTCAAGATAAATGTGAGGCAAAGTTTCCCTCATGCTGTTTACCTCATGCTGCGAAAAGGGCAAGTGTTGGGGACGAGGTGAACCATGCCAAGTACATGTCCATGCTCACAGCTCCATGAAGGAGCGGTGGACTGTGGAACCAAAGTGGAATACAGGCTGGCCCACCAGGGTTTCTCACCCTGCACAGATAGCAGAAGATCCTGCCACTTAGTCTCAGGGCAGGACACAAAGGTGAGGAAATGAAATGTGTAGAGCATGAGTGTGTAGAGATGTTTCCTCGGCGTAGGGGGAAAAGACAGGGACGCGGGGGGGGGGGGGGGGTCCAAGTCTGGAGGAGGTCCTTGTAGAAGACAAGCTGCTTGGAGAGGTAGAGATAGAGAAAAAAGAGCTGCCAGTCATATCAGAGCCCTTGGAGGTGGAGAAAGAAGGTGTGCACCAACACACTCCACAGTGGACTACCTGCGCCATAAAGAAGACTCTGCTGGGCCTGGAGGTGAAAGACATGGACTTGACTGTGAAGGCAAAGCCAGGGGAATGCTCAAAACCTCAGCAGAGACACAGTGCACTCCTGGCCAAAAGAACTCCATAGCTAACCTCTGGAGCCAGGCCAGGATACCTGGGGCCGGGCTCAGGATGCTGAGCTGGTGCCAGAGCATGGACAGGACCAGCTAGTTGAACATCAGTGCCCTCTCCTTCAGAGAAAGGCACCACAGCAGTCCTGTCCACCTTCACAGCTGCTCAGCCACCCTACCCTCCAAATCCTGCCAGTTCTCTGGTGGGTGGGATGGGTGGCAGAAAAATAAACACCCAGATAGAGCAGGGTTCAGAGTAACAGCCGTGTTAGTCTGTATTCGCAAAAAGAAAAGGAGGACTTGTGGCACCTTAGAGACTAACCAATTTATTTGAGCATAAGATTTCGTGAGCTACAGCTCACTTCATCGGATGCATACTGTGGAAAATACAGAAGATGTTCTTATACATACAAACCATGAAAAAATGAGTGTTCACCACTACAAAAGGTTTTCTCTCCCCCCACCCCACTCTCCTGCTGATAATAGCTTATCTAAAGTGATCACTCCCCTTACAATGTGTATGATAATCAAGGTGGGCCATTTCCAGCACAAATCCAGGGTTTAACAAGAATGTCTGAGGAACTGGGGAGTAAGGGGGGTAGGAAAAAACAAGGGGAAATAGGCTTGAATAGAGACTGGGAGTGGCTAAGTCATTATGCAAGTTAACCTAAGTTAATTGTACCCAATTTGCAAATGAATTCCAATTCAACAGTCTCTCGCTGGAGTCTGGTTTTGAAGTTTTTCAGTTGTAATATCGCAACTTTCATGTCTGTAATCGCGTGACCAGAGAGATTGAAGTGTTCTCCGACTGGTTTATGAATGTTATAATTCTTGACATCTGATTTGTGTCCATTTATTCTTTTATGTAGAGACTGTCCAGTTTGACCAATGTACTTGGCAGCGGGGCATTGCTGGCACATGATGCCATATATCACATTGATAGATGTACAGGTGAACGAGCCTCTGATAGTGTGGCTGATATTATTAGGCCCTGTGATGGTGTCCCCTGAATAGATATGTGGGCACAGTTGGCAACGGGCTTTGTTGCAAGGATAGGTTCCTGGGTTAGTGGCTATTGATAAGTGAGTTCTTGCCAGACAGGATGCTATCATAATAAATTTCCTTTTACATCTTCTAGGCACTTCCCTTTCTCTGGAGGAGATAGGAATACAATCCTGTCCTGTCCTAACAGCCCAATAGCACCTGATTTCAATGTGACTGGTTTGGAATGTGTGGATGTAACCATTCGCTTCCCAGCTTATGGCTGCCTCTGCTGCTTAGCCAAAGGCTTTAGCCTAAGCACAGGGCCTCAGACTGTCACAGTAAGAGAAGGACCTTACACCAGCAGACAGTGATTTTGATTCTCTCTTTTATACCTCTATAACTAGCTAAGTGATAAGAATACACCTACATTCTTAGAGGAGAGGCCTTTACAGACAGGCTTGAATATCTATATCCTAACAACTAACTCTATATCTAAGCTCAAGGAGGTCCTGGACCAAGTAAAGCTTGTCAAAGAGAGTATAGTACAGGATGGTGTAGATCTCACAGCGGTGGACCATTTCCACCAACACAGACCCCAGGCACTGTGAGATGGCCTTCACAATGACTTGTAGTCCATGCTGAGGAGTGAGATGGGATGCCAATTCCTAATATTGTGGAGGTCCCACCTTTGGTAGCGCAGTGAGCACAGCTGAAAGAAGCACACACGCCGCCGGTCCAATGTTGGGGCATCAACATTGACAAATTCAAAGTGAGACCCTCCACACAGGCCCGGAGGTGAAGCAGGTGACCCAGCTCAACCCCGGGGCCTGAGTGGAGATGATGGAAGATGAAGAAGGAGGAGGTGTGGCCACGAGAACCTGGCAGCCAGGGTCACCCAAAGTGACAGGACTGGTGCCATCCTGGGAGTCCCAGGTGCCCCTCCATGCTGGGTCAGAGGGCAGTCCACATGGCAGAGGAAGCACCAGGCCTCCCCTAAGGAATACACCCAGTGCTGGGCCCTCTGCTGGGGCACCAGAAAGGACCCCTCAAGTGCCTCTGTGTCATGCACTGCCAGTGGCAGCTGGATCTCCACCTGCCAGCAGAATGGAGTGTGGAGTCCAACAGAATCATAGAATAATAGAATCATAGAATATTAGGGTTGGAAGGGACCCCAGAAGGTCATCTAGTCCAACCCCCTGCTCAAAGCAGGACCAATTCCCAGTTAAATCATACCAGCTAGGGCTTTGTCAAGCCTGACCTTAAAAACCTCTAAGGAAGGAGATTCTACCACCTCCCTAGGTAACGCATTCCAGTGTTTCACCACCCTCTTAGTGAAAAAGTTTTCCTAATATCCAATCTAAACCTCCCCCACTGCAACTTGAGACCATTACTCCTCGTTCTGTCATCTGCTACCATTGAGAACAGACTAGAGCCATCCTCTTTGGAACCCCCTTTCAGGTAGTTGAAAGCAGCTATCAAATCCCCCCTCATTCTTCTCTTCTGCAGGCTAAACAATCCCAGCTCCCTCAGCCTCTCCTCATAACTCATGTGTTCCAGTCCCCTAATCATTTTTGTTGCCCTTCGCTGGACTCTCTCCAATTTATCCACATCCTTCTTGAAGTGTGGGGCCCAAAACTGGACACAATACTCCAGATGAGGCCTCACCAATGTCGAATAGAGGGGAACGATCACGTCCCTCGATCTGCTCGCTATGCCCCTACTTATACATCCCAAAATGCCATTGGCCTTCTTGGCAACAAGGGCACACTGCTGACTCATATCCAGCTTCTCGTCCACTGTCACCCCTAGGTCCTTTTCCGCAGAACTGCTGCCTAGCCATTCGATCCCTAGTCTGTAGCTGTGCATTGGGTTCTTCCGTCCCAAGTGCAGGACCCTGCACTTATCCTTATTGAACCTCATCAGATTTCTTTTGGCCCAATCCTCCAATTTGTCTAGGTCTTTCTGTATCCTATCCCTCCCCTCCAGCGTATCTACCACTCCTCCCAGTTTAGTATCATCCGCAAATTTGCTGAGAGTGCAATCCACACCATCCTCCAGATCATTTATGAAGATATTGAACAAAACTGGCCCCAGGACCGACCCCTGGGGTACTCCACTTGATACCGGCTGCCAACTAGATATGGAGCCATTGATCACTACCCGTTGAGCCCGACAATCTAGCCAGCTTTCTACCCACCTTGTAGTGCATTCATCCAGCCCATACTTCCTTAGCTTGCTGACAAGAATACTGTGGGAGACCGTGTCAAAAGCTTTGCTAAAGTCAAGAAACAATACATCCACTGCTTTCCCTTCATCCACAGAACCAGTAATCTCATCATAAAAGGCGATTAGATTAGTCAGGCATGACCTTCCCTTGGTGAATCCATGCTGGCTGTTCCTGATCACTTTCCTCTCATGCAAGTGCTTCAGGATTGATTCTTTGAGGACCTGCTCCATGATTTTTCCAGGGACTGAAGTGAGGCTGACTGGCCTGTAGTTTCCAGGATCCTCCTTCTTCCCTTTTTTAAAGATTGGCACTACATTAGCCTTTTTCCAGTCATCCGGGACTTCCCCGGTTCACCACGAGTTTTCAAAGATAATGGCCAATGGCTCTGCAATCACAGCCGCCAATTCCTTCAGCACTCTCGGATACAACTCGTCCGGCCCCATGGACTTGTGCACGTCCAGCTTTTCTAAATAGTCCCTAACCACCTCTATCTCCACAGAGGGCTGGCCATCTCTTCCCCATTTTGTGATGCCCAGCGCAGCAGTCTGGGAGCTGACCTTGTTAGTGAAAACAGAGGCAAAAAAAGCATTGAGTACATTAGCTTTTTCCACATCCTCTGTCACTAGGTTGCCTCCCTCATTCAGTAAGGGGCCCACACATTCCTTGGCTTTCTTCTTGTTGCCAACATACCTGAAGAAACCCTTCTTGTTACTCTTAACATCTCTGGCTAGCTGCAGCTCCAGGTGCGATTTGGCCCTCCTGATAACATTCCTACATGCCCGAGCAATATTTTTATACTCTTCCCTGGTCATATGTCCAACCTTCCACTTCTTGTGAGCTTCTTTTTTATGTTTAAGATCCGCTAGGATTTCACCATTAAGCCAAGCTGGTCGCCTGCCATATTTACTATTTTTTCGACTCATCGGGATGGTTTGTCCCTGTAACCTCAACAGGGATTCCTTGAAATACAGCCAGCTCTCCTGGACTCCTTTCCCCTTCAAGTTAGTCCCCCAGGGGATCCTGGCCATCCGTTCCCTGAGGGAGTCGAAGTCTGCTTTCCTGAAGTCCAGGGTCCGTATCCTGCTGCTTGCCTTTCTTCCCTGCGTCAGGATCCTGAACTCAACCAACTCATGGTCACTCATGGTCACTGAAGAGGGCTGATAACAGATAAGGGCTTCCCCAGGGTGGAGAGGAAAGGCCAAAGGGCTACATTGGGTAGGACCACTCTTCTACATATTAAAAAAAAGTAAATACTGCTCAACATAAATATGAATGTGAAACTTGTATAACAAAATCATTTCAGAAACATAGCAAGATAATGCATATTGTATATTTATTTCACATATCCTGAAAACTCTCACAGATAGTTAGATAATGGTTGTTCCCTATACCAGTAATATATGATACACTGTATAAAAGCTTCCTTGCAAATCAGATGTTACAAGTATTAACAGTTTAGCATGACAGGCTGAAGGATAATATAGAGGTGTAAGGATCTTGTACTGTGCTGTAGTTATACATTTCCCTTGCACATGATCTATAACCTGGAACTTCAGTCTGCAAAAGTAGGACACAAACATGTAATTATTTAAGAAGGTCAGATTTAGTGTGTACCATAATCAAAATTAAATAAGTGAATGCTCAGAAACCAGTACTTCTACCAAAAGCTCACAATTGCTGATCTAAGTGTGTGCTTTAACTCTGTCAGATCAAATAATCTAATTACCATTGAATATTTTATCTTGAGATTGGTGGTGGGTGAATATTGAATTTGTGAATTCAAATTATCTCTGCATAATTTAGATATAGACTTATCAAAGAAAATAATTTGTTACCAGACATAATATCAGAACAAAATATAGGTTTGCAATTGCTTCACTAGGACTAGTCACATGTTTACCATTAGACTTTGTTCTCATACGGTCACTTGGACAGCTTGAAGGCCACCAAACACATTACAGGTTTCAGAGTAGCAGCTGTGTTATTCTGTATCTGCGAAAAGAAAAGGAGGACTTGTGGCACCTTAGAGACTAACAAATTTATTTGAGCATAAGCTTTCGTGAGCTACAGCTCATTTTATCGGATGCATGTAGTGGAAAATACAGTGGGGATATTTTATGTACGCAGAGAACATGAAACAATGGGTGTTACCATACACACTGTAACAAGAGTGATCAGTTAAGGTGAGCTATTACCGGCAGAAGAGCAGGGTTGTGGGGGGAGGGAGAAGGGGACCATTTGTAGTGATAATGAAGGTGGGCCATATCCTTCAGTTGACAAGAATGTGTGAGAAACAGTAGGGTGGGGAGAAATAAACATGGGGAAATGGTTTTACTTTGTGTAATGACATATCCACTCCCAGTCTTTATTCAAGCCTAAGTTAATTGTATCCAGTTTGCAAATTAATTCCAATTCAGCAGTCTCTTGTTGGAGACTGTTTTTGAACTATTTCCCCATGTTTATTCCCCCCCCACTGTTCCTCTCATGTTCTTGTCAACTGCTGGAAATGGCCCACCTTGATTATCACTACAAAAGGTTTCTCCCCCCACCCCACTCTCCTGCTGGTAATAGCTCACCTTACCTGATCACTCTCCTTACAGTGTGTATGGTAACACCCATTGTTTCATGTTCTCTGTGTATATAAAATATCCCCACAGTATTTTCCACTGCATGCATCCGATAAAGTGAGCTGTAGCTCACGAAAGCTTATGCTCAAATAAATTTGTTAGCCTCTAAGGTGCCACAAGTACTCTTTTTTTTTTTCGCAAACACATTATGCGTCTCCATAATGTTCTGTCCTGAGAGAAATCTAGCATGCTACAGGGTAAGATGCCTGTGAGGTACAGACGTCTGTTGATACCATCCAGCCATCATGTTTTAGGTCTAGTGGAAGGCTATATCCTGCTTTCCTAAGGTTAAAGTTGGAGACTTTCTTGCAGGGAAGTTGGTAGGTATTCAGAGCTGATGGCTAGAGACCATTTTTTTCCACAAATACAAAATAACTTGAAATAAAACCCCAAACAATATATAAAACAAAATCACAAAAAAGTGATTGGAGCCTAGACCACTGCTCTCTGTGACTGTCGCCACCATCGCTGCTGCCCGTGGGGACACCAACTGCCATAGAGTAGCCACAGCACCTTGGAACCATTCTATCCACCTCTTCTCTTTGGTGAAGGAGTGATAAGCCACTTCTGCTGCTTACTTACAGTGCACATAACCACAAGGTCAGTGGACTTCTGGTTGAGGAGGAGGGTAGAAGCAGATAGCCAGGGAGAAGGAAGCACCCAAGTGTCCAAGTCCTACCCTTTCCCCTCCCACGAGGTGATGCTGAGTGATACCAAGGCAGGTGCACTGGAGAAACTGAGTCCCACCTCCCCGGGCAGAAGCCAGACACAGAGCTTATCTCAGCAGCCTGTAACAGCCCACAGCGCCCAGTATATTCAGAAAGGTTGGCCTGGCTCCTAACAGTGGGCCTGTGGGTGGGCAGGGAGTGCTGGCCGCAGCAGCAGATTTCCCCATCCAGAATGGTAGTACACACACATACACAAAGTGCAGTGGCAGAAGTTGATGGATAAAATGAAATAACACACAATTCCTGAAAAATATACAATTAAAAAGTATAAGAACTAAAAGCAATTTAATGGGGTTCTAGATATGAACATACCACCTTAGAAAGTGTTGGGCACCCGTTTGAGAGAGTGGGACATGTTTAGTTACAAAACCCCACAAACGGACAAGGACCCATTGTGCTAGTAAGAATACAGAACAAAAAGACAGTCCTTTTCCCCAAAGAGCTTACAATCTACTCTGTTATCTAAGATGCTTAAATGCTTTGCTGAGAAGGGGCCAACTATACCAACTCAGTAACAGAAAGAGAGTAGGCATTTAGATCCTGATCCTGCAACATAAAATGTGTGCACAGACTTCTCTGCCAAACTCCTTTGCAATCACTGGGTGTCTTCACAACTGCAGAGGTCCAAACTGTGCATTGTAAATTCCATTTGCAGGGTTTTAAATTGCAGTTTTTGAAAGGAAGTCATAATTGAAAATATCAAGACCACTTAAGAGAGGGCAGTAAGTAGAATAATCTGTGCATTGCTTAAAGCATTCCTAAAGTTAAGTGTTGTAGCACTATGAAATTCTGATCACAGGATTTGAATTTTAGACACGGTTTGAACTGCAACGGATCCCATATGAGGAATACATATTTTGGCATGTAAACTGGTTAAAATAATACAGATTATTATAGAAAGTGATATCGTTTGCACATATACAGTATTTTATTTTTCTTTACTACAGTATACATGCCCAATGTTTCTCTAATAATTTATACATTCACATGCACCATGGGTGAAATTCCTGTGAGCCATGGAACAAGGGCTATGAAATCCAATTTAAACCCTATTTTGAAGTACTAAATTAGATTTAAATGGTACATAGGCCTTCTGCTGTCTCTCTGCAGAGATATGTTTTTCACTCCATATTCTTCTATTTAGACAGATAGCCCTTTGTCTTTGAGCATCTGAACACAAGCAAGCCATCTATCACGTGCAGACCTCTAACTTTAAAATGGCATTAGTCAAAGTCCAGAAAGACTGGAGGCTTTTATGATGAGTGAAAACATTCCCAATTAAAATGTAACATATTCTGACAAATGCAATATCCTCTGTAGGGTTGCCAACTTTCTAATTGCACAAAACTGAACACCCTTGACCCACCCCTTCTCCGAGTCCCTGCCCTGCTCACTCTGTCGCTCGCTCTCCCCCATTCTCACTCACTTGCTCATTTTCACTGGGCTGGGGAGGGTCCCTTTTGACTGGGTGTTAATATCAATGTGTATAATTTGTATGAGTAAAAGAGAGCCATTGCTAAAAATTTGCTTCTATCTATGCCATGATTCTCCCCTGCAATCCACCCACCTAAAAAATTCAAACCATAAGTGTGTGATTTCAGAAAGCCACGTTTTCATGTGTTGTGTCCTTTAAAATCTATTAAAAAAACATTTACAGTCAATGTAAACATGCTGTTCTTCATATTGTGTTTACTCCTATCAGTGTTAAGACATTTGTTTCCCTGCGTCATTTGGAGTGAATTATAACCCATTGCTTTGTCTCTCCATGGGCACATCCATATTAATGTAGCATCTCCAAAGAAATCTAATCTCAACAGTGAAGAAAATTTTGCCCTGATATTTGAGCACTATTTTCATTCAGTGTAACTCCTGAGTAGTTTATTGGTGTTTAAACCACAGGTGCACCAAATCTTTTTACTCTGCCACAGAGAGATCTTTGAACACCCTCATATTCATTTCAGTTTCAGTAATTAGCTTGTAATAGCAGACTTGGCTAAAATATTCACAAAATCTTGAAAGCAATCCAAAATCCAATTTCTGCTATTTATTTTATGATGCTGCTTAAAAAGAACTCACTTAATTCTAAAACGAAGTGATTGTGGATGTAAGACATTTATGTAATTTTGCTATAACATCTAAAGTTGTGTGTATAAGAAAATCTTGTGTGGGAATGCTATTATGTTATAATGATTTTCTTTCCCCTCACTGATTTTGTTGGAAAAACCTTACCATTTGCTATTTTTTTTTGTGGGATGCCACAGACTCAGAGGTGCCAACACCTCAGATTTAGTTTCACTGTGTTGACATACATAGAGGCAGTAGTTAAATTATATCTTTAATCTCCTCCTGCAAAGGCTACTGGAATGCATAGCAGAGTTTGTCAGACTTTGTACTAGCTACCCTAGGTAAAGGAAACAATGAGGGCTACTCTGAAACCTAAAATTAGCCATTGCTATTTTCTTTAAAGTGCAGATATAATATACAGAACCAAATAGAAGAACGTCTTTATTTTTTCTTTTTGATAAAACGGAAATTGAAAACACTATGTAAATTCCTGAAAACTTGTCAGTGTAAGAATCCTGAGTATAAGGATTTTGCACCTTCTCCCTTCTTATTGAACTCTCTGGGAGAAATTTTCAGTCTAAACCTCCAGCTACGAGCATCCAAATTTGCATGAGCAACTGACTATACCCTAGAAATGGGTGCACGATTGCTACTCTGGAAACCATCTGACAAATGACTATTTCTGTTTGTATAGTGGGTGCGCATGACCCTTTCTGCATGTGTGATGGGTTACACAGGCAAAAATGGGCATGTACAATTGAGGGCCAGATCTGAAAATTGGGTACTTCATTCTGGTTTAATCAGGAGCTTCTAGGCAGGAGCACTTGGACTATTGTTTTGTGGCACATGTTTTCGTTGGGGAATGTCATCAGAAAACACCACAAATCTGCAATATATAGTAGTTAGAGAAGGAGTTGTATGCCATTAATTCTTCAAGCTGGAATCCTTGCTCTCCTCTCCTCCTTTAAAACAAGATTACATGTACAGTATTACTATTAGTGGACAGTATTATAGCAGTACATAAGCATTCATTCATGGATTAGGACCTCACTGTGCTAGGTACTATACAAACACTCATTAAAAAGACAGTCTCTTTCAAAAAGAGCTTACAATTTAGATTGTAACCGTTAAACAAAAAAGGAGGTTTGGGGAGGAATGGGGGCAGGGAGATTTTCCATGAAACAAGCATATCTTAACATAATGCACATTAGTCATGGCTCACCACCTGCCTTGCCATTGTCCACTGCTAGGTACTGTCGGCATCATATCAGAGGTCAGCTTTAAGAAAAGGCTGGAAGAATAAGGTGGTGGCCAAGCAAGTAATCGGGAGTTTTTGACAAGTACACAAAGCAACATGTGGGGAAAAGCTGACTGGTGGGTGCTGAGAGTGTTATAAACTATGGCTGGCAAGAAAACAAGAATTTTGTTTCACTAAAAAAATCAAGGTTTTGATACTTGTTTTTGTTCCACACTGCAACAAAAATACATCTTTCAGCGCCTCCCCCCCCCCCCCCCAAAAAAAAAAAAAGAAGCAAGAGAGACACACACCACACTAGCTAATGATTAGGATGCTCGCCTGGATGAGGGAAACCCAGGTTCGAATCCTGCTTGATTTGACATAGGCACTTGAACCTAGATCTTCTATGTCTAAGAAAGTGCCCTAACCACTGAATTATTAGCCAGGGTCAGGCGAATTCTGTTTCTATGACCAGAAATTCCATCCTGAATCTGAGAAAGTTTTGTCAAAAATGTTCCTGAAAAGTTTTGGCTTTGACGCATTTGTATTTTCTGACAAAAAATATTTTGTCAAAAAAATCCTAACTGGCTCTAATTATAATTTCCCCTACTAGAGATAAGGGTGGCTAAAAAGACTGACAATACACAGGTGGGTTAGAGCTAAGATCCAGCTCTTTTCCTTAGTCTTTCAAAAATCAGGGAAGCATCATTGTCTTAATTTGATATATTTGAGAGTAGCATAATGGGATTTGGCCAACCTTACACTTAACTGCTGCTTTCAAAAGTGCTAAAAGGTCTCCAGCCAATAAGACAAAGAGATGAAGAAGAGATCATACACTCTTAAATACAATGTGAAAATGTCAAAGGGGAACTGTGAAACACACAAAAAAATTATATATAAAGTTTTACTGAGACAGGTCACAATAAATATATTTCTCCAAGAAAGAGACAGAAAAAGAAATCATACATCACTTGCCCCTTATTGAAAGAAAGCAAATTTGTAACTGTCCTTTAGGGACCTTGAAAAAACAACAAGGAGTCTGGTGGCACCATAGAGACTAACAGATTTATTTGGGCATAAGCTTTTGTGGTAAAAAAACACTTCTTCAGATGCATGGAGTGAAAATTACAGAAGCAGACATTATTATACTGACACATGAAGAGAAGGGAGTACCTCACAAGTGGAGAACCAGTGTTGACAGGGTCAATTCAACCAGGGTGGATGTAGTCCACTCCCAATAATTGATGAGGAGGTGTCAATTCCAGGAGAGGCAAAACTGCTTTTGTAGTGAGCCAGCCACTCCCAGTCCCTGTTCAAGCCCAAATTAATGGTGTTAAATTTGCACATGAATTTTAGTTCTGCAGTTTCTGTTTGAAGTCTGTTTCTGAATTTTTTTTTTGTTTACGTATGGCTACTTTTAAATCTGTTATAGACGATCCAGGAAGATTGAAGTGTTTTCCTGCTGGCTTTTGTATGTTACCATTCCTGATATCCGATTTGTGTCCATTTATTATTTTACTTAAAGACTGTCCGGTTTGGCCAATGTACATGGCAGGGGGCATTGCTGGCACATGATGGCATATATCACATTAGTAGACGTGCATGTGCATGAGCCCCTGATGCTGTGGCTGATGTGGTTGGGTCCTCTGATGGTGTCGCTAGAGTAGATATGGGGACAGAGTAGGCAACAAGGTTTGCTACAGGGATTGGTTCCTGGGTTAGTGTTTCTGTGGTGTGGTGTGCAGTTGCTGGTGAGTATTTGCTTCAGTTTGGAGGGGCTGTCTGTAAGCAAGGACTGGCCTGCTTCCCAAGGTCTGTGAGAGTGAGGCATCGTTTTCCAGGATAGATTGTAGATTGTTGATGATGTGCTGGAGAGGTTTTAGCTGGGAGCTGTACGTGAAGGCCAGTGGTATTCTGTTATTTTCCTTGTTGGGCCTGTCCTGCAGTAGGTGATTTTTGGATACCCATCTTGCTATGTCAATCTCTTTCCTCACTTCCCCAGGTGGGTATTGTAGTTTTAAGAATGCTTGATAAAGATCTTGCAGGTGTTTGTCTCTGTCTGAGGGATTGGAGAAAATTTGGTTGTATCTTAGAGCTTGGCTGTAGACAATGGATCGTGTGATGTTTCCTGGATGGAAGCTTCAGGCATGTAGGTAAGTATAGTGGTCAATAGGTTTCCAGTAGAGGGTAGTGTTTCTGTGACCATTACTTATTTGCACTTTGTTTTCCAGGAAGTGGATCTCTTGTGTGGACTGGTCCAGGCTGAGGTTGATAGTTGAAATTATTGAAATCCAGGTGGAATTCTTCAAGGGCCTCCTTCCCATATGATAAAGATGTAATCAATGTAGCGTAAGTAGAGAAGGGGCACTAGGGATGAGAGCTGAGGAAGAGTTGTTCTAAGTCAGCCATAAAAATGTTGGCATACTGTGAGGCCATGTGGGTACCCATAGCAGTGCCACTGACTTGAAGGTATAAGTTGTCCCCAAATCTGAAATGGTTGTGGGTGAGGACAAAGTCACAAAGCTCAGCCACCAGGTATGCCGTGGCCTCATCAGGGATGCTGTTTTTGACAGCTTGTAGTCCATCCTCATGTGGAAAATTGATGTAAAGAGCTTCTACATCCATTGTGGCCAGGATGGTGTTTTCAGGAAGATCACCAATGCATTGTAGTTTCCTCAGGAAGTTGGTTGTGTCTCGAAGATACCTAGGAATGCTGGTAGCATAGGGTCTGAGGAGAGAGTCCAAATAGCCAGATAATCCTGCTGTAAGAGTGGTGATGCCTGAGATGATGGGGCATCCAGGGTTTCCAGGTTTATGGCTCGCTCATGCCCAAATAAATCTGTTAGTCTTTAAGATGCCACCGGACTCCCTGTTGTTTTTGTGGATACAGACGAACACGGCTACCCCCGATACTTAAAAAAAAAAAAAGTATTTCCAATATGTTGGTAATTTTTTTTAATATATTTCAGAGCAAAATCTCTGTTAAGATCAAAGATCATATGTCTTCCAGACTATGTTAAAGAAGAATTATAGTTAAAGCACAAATGTAGGATACAGGAGACCAGGATTCATTTCCCTGCTCCACTACAACTTCCTGTGTTACTTTGGGCAAGTTACTTAGACCCCGATTTTCAAAGGTATTAAAGCATTGCTCTGCACAGTAATCCAGTGCCTAATTGTTTTAGGAGCGTAAGTTTCATTGAAAGTCAATGGGACTTGTAAGTCATTTCTGAAAATGAGACTTAGGCAGAGCAGAGAGGCCTTAGTCTCTCTGTGCCTTAGTTCCCCCACCTCTAACATGGGGATAATAGTATTTCCTGACCTCACAGGGGTGTTGTGAGAACAAATACATTATCGGATTCAGCAGGGGTTAGGACCATATAAGTACCAATGATAGATACCTAGAGTTAAATTTAAGATACCAGTATTTTATAGTTGTTATTGTTGTTTAATGGTAACAATGTTTTAGATATCCCAGAAATAAACATTATAAAACTAGGAACCTAGGCTAAGCTTGAAATTAATTCAAAGACATAAAGGTATGGAAAATGCACATTAGGGGCACACAAAGCAACTGTAATAAGGAAATGAGGAAAAATATTATGGAAAAAGTCCCAAATCCCAAATATTTAAAAATGATTCAATCTAATGGGACCACAACCACTAAAATGACTTAATCATAATCTTATGATGATATCGTTATAGGACAGAGTTAAGGTGGTTTGGGCACCTTAACTGTGCATTTACATTCCAGAATATCTCACAAATGGCCTCAAACCTTCCTAGGCAAAGAAATTGGTGTCAAACAGATTCCAATGGTACCTGACTTTTGCCAGTTTCCTCTACCTTTCACACTCAGGTTTCTGGGTACCATTGGACATGGACATTGTGGTAATAGTAATGGTGAGGAATCTCTTCTTCACCATACACACAGGATGAAAGTCCATGCTAAAACATCAGTGGCCAACCACAAGGTGGTGCTGACCTACTCATGAGGACTTGGTAAAGAGGAAATCACCACAAGACCTATTATAATAGGGGAGGAAGCTAATTCATGCACAGCAGCAGGACTGGTGCCAGTTCCGTCTTGCAGTTCACTCTTCGAACTTCAGGATCATTTGAACTTCAGGGTCATCCACTTTCAGATTCCAGTGGATACCCCTTCTGTGCGCCCTACTGTCTACTGTTCCTGCCAGCATTCTTCATCTCAGTGCAAATGGGACAAGTACAGAGAATGGAATGAGAGGAGGTCTATATTAGCAGCTCTGTATTACCCATCTCCTTCGGTAGTTTATAATTAGTCCTGATTTCTCTGCACTAGGCCCAAGGAATACACATTAAGGACTCTTCTCACTCCTTTTCACACCAAAGACACTACCTATCAGAAGTTCCTCTCACTCACCTACCAAGAACCCCCTACCCCTTCACACCATCTACAATACCACAAACACTGAAGTTTCTCTTCCTTAAATCACAATTCAAGGTGTAAATCCTTGCACAGGCCTTTATCTAATAATGATAGATGTTGAACATCTCAGTTACATTTCTTACACAGAGAATCAAATTTCAGTAACATATGCATTTAAGCAAATATAAAAAGGGAGAGGTAAAGAGTACAATCCTTTTGAATGTCATTTCTATTTTCAAATGAGTCATATGGTGCCTAAATGTTCCATTCATAGGCACATTATGAACACCTTAGAAAGACAGTGATAATTACTGGATTTCAACATTTATTGAAAACTGGTACACAGTGCGTTTGATTTATGTATTATAGTGACAATTTTCTGTAACTATAGAAATTTGGTAATTACCATTAAAACCATTAATTATCTATTTTTGAACTTTAATAAATGGTAAAGCCATTTATTCATTAATATTTGGAAAATGAAAAATATCTACCCATTATCCCTTTGATAAATCCACTCCAAACGATCATTTTTCTCTGCAGCTTATACTAAATTCAAGCTGATTCAAAGCTTATGTTATTCTTGAAGCAGAGCTCATAGTCACCATAAAACAGGAAAATGAGTCTTCCAAGATCAATACAAGTACCTAGGGATCTGTCCTAACAGATAAAGGTGATGCTGGTGTTCCACAGCTCTGGTCAACTAGCTACTAGTCTAACAGAGGACACTATATCATGGATCAGGCAGATGTTATCTTAGTATCTAAACCTGTAGCCACAATGTGTGCAGACATTCACAGGATCAGTTCCATAATTTTAGTAGCATTGACTATGAATTGAATAATCAGTGCATCCGATGAAGTGAGCTGTAGCTTACGAAAGCTTATGCTCAGATAAATTTGTTAGTCTCTAATGTGCCACAAGTACTCCTTTTCTTTCAGCGAGATAAGATTATTCTGAACTATAGGATAGACAATATTTTTATACGAACTAGGCAAATTCCTACGTAGACACTCGCCACCCTGAGGATTTAGGCCTTGATTCAGCAAGGTACCTAAGCACATGCCTAACTTTGAGTATGTGTTTAGTACAGCTGTATGAATAACTGATATTTGGTTCACTGGCAGTTCTGAAAAACAGGAAAAAAAAGTTTCAGGTGAACTCAAAACCAAAGCTTCCCAGAATTTTGTGCAAATCAAAAAGTCCTAAAACATTGGTTTTGGTCAAACAAAATGTTTCATTTGACCTGAAATTAAACATTTCACTTTGATCTCTGGCCTCTGTAATAATTTTTTAAAAATAAAAGCTAAGGAAATAAAAGCTTAGAATCACAAAGGAACTTAGTTGCCACTTACAAAACAAAGGAGGCATTGGAGATCTACCCCTTATACCTAAAAACCCAGGGAACAGGGCAGTCATGTTGGATGCTGGGGATCCAGGTGCAAATGTCTCCTGGGAGCAAGAATTTGAACTCATGTCTCCTACATGATTGTCTTAACCTCGAGCCTATTATCTGTTCTGGGGTGAGCTATTCCACTGTGCATAACTAAATATTAATTGGAGTAGGGACTTGTATTGTGATCACTTCCTCCTTGGTTTTGTGAATGGCAGTGAAGTTCCCTTGTGAATCTCATCTGAATTCTTGAAGCATTTCATTTTGAAAATATCAAAATGAACCATTTGAACATTTCATGTTTTTTTTTACTTTGGCTGAAATTGACACAAATTCACAATTTTTTTTCAATCAACCCAAATCTGCATTTTTCAGCAAAAAAGGTTTGGTTTAAAAATGTCATCTGTCTCTAGTGAACAGTCCCATTCAGTGGGACTATCCATGTGCTTAATAGTTAGGAACATGGTCAAATACATTCCTGAATCAAGGACTGAAATAATAATAATATAAATAATAATTATAATAATTAATAATAATAAATGTATCCCAATTATCTGTCTATCCCTGTCTTCCTAGAAGGTAGGAGTGGGGGTTGAATAGAAATGTGTTCTGTTGTTGTTTTTCAGTGTTTTGTGTGTGTGTATACTTGAGAAAGAGGTAATTGCTGTTGGATATTTCAGAATTGGTGCATTTAGTTCCAATGCAGTGAGGTTAATGGACATTCCTATTTTTTCTAGTAGTGAGTTCCATACTCTAGGTACAATTTCTGCCATAGCTGTGTCTGTTGCACTCACAAGTCTGCATAACAGCTGGCAATTTTATAGATTTAGTAAAATATAGCAGCCATGGGTGATCATGGTTCTGAGAGACAAAGCAACCTCTCACAGCCAATGGCATGGAAGGCTTTGAATAAAAGGACAGAGATCTTTTACCAGAGTCCCGTATATAAAGGAGACCTAGGACAGAAAACAGAGCAAGGGGGTCATGAATAAATGGATCACCATGGTCCTACATGTATCTGGCAGCAGAGGTTATAAAAATAGCTATTTTTGTTGCTGTTGCTATGGCATATACTGTATGCTTTAGTTCTATATATGGTATCTATCATTCATGTATTGAAAAATAATATCATATTTATTTGAAAAATAATAAAGACAATGATATAAATAAGGGCTCTGGCTAATTCAAGGAACTATAAAGGTACAATTTTTACATCATGTCTAACTAAGCCTGCTAGGTAAATATAGCAAAATATGAATGTTACCATAAATTATGTCTACTGTGTAAGATTTTCAGGGCAGGGACCACTTTGGGAAACTGTAAAACAATAAATAATGTATAAGTAATATAGTAACAAGAAATAATATATAAATAATAAGTAAGATAATACATTTAGGTCAATAAGCAGTGTTCTTTAGACATGGTACATCATAACTTATTCATAGCCAGACCAGAATGGATTATGTTAATCTGTGAAACAGATCTATTACTGAATTCATAAAGTCCAGAATTTGTATAAAAAAATCATTATTTTAAGTTACTGCACAACTAACCTCCAAAAAACTGTTATTGAGATTGAAGCCAAACAAATAAATGCACAACACATTCCAACACACCTTCTCTCACAATAATACAAATTTGCAAATTTGCATATTAAAGTTGTTGAATATATTTAGAAAGAAACTTAAAATTACACACTTTAACCTATTTATTTTTGTTTATTTATTTATTGTTAGAAAAAATAAACAGAAATAGCTGATTTTAATTTGCATGCCAAGCTTCAGTCAGGAGTGCATGTTACAGTGAAAAAGTTGAATTCCTTTAGTAGAAACTGACACCACTTTATATGTAGTGGTGCTGATGGATATAAGTATAATACTTATATACCAATATAATTGGTTCTATTTTAGTCTAAGAGAGGAGGAAAGTGACTTTGTAGAAGCCTCAAGCATTGTTCAATATTTTGACGCTGCAGACTATTCAACTAATCTATTTTAATTCATCTCAGTGCAATCACTGTGTCAAGCAGGTCTCTGGTTAAAAAACAGAGCAATCTGCTGACGTGAAAAGAATTTACTTCAGATCTACAGGTAATAATGGCCATGGTTTTAGGTTGATTGACTGAAAGTGACATTATTCAAAATATGTCAGGAAACAATCAAATAGATCAACAGAAACTTGATTATATTAATAAAAAGAAAAGGAGTACTTGTGGCACCTTAGAGACTAACCAATTTATTTGAGCATGAGCTTTCGTGAGCTACAGCTCACTTCATCGGATGCATGCCATGGAAACTGTAGCAGACTTTATATATACACAGAGAATATGAAAAAATACCTCCTCCCACCCCACTGTCCAGCTGGTAATAGCTTATCTAAAGTGATCATCAGGTGGGCCATTTCCAGCACAAATCCAGGTTTTCTCACCCTCCACCCCCCACACAGATTCACTCTCCTGCTGGTGATAGCCCATCCAAAGTGACAACTCTTTACACAATGTGCATGATAATAAAGTTGGGCCATTTCCTGGGAGTGGCTAAGTCATTATGCAAGGTAGCCTATTTCCTCTTGTTTTTTCCTACCCCCCTCCCCCAGATGTTCTGGTTTAACTTGGATTTAAACTTGGAGAGTGGTCAGTTTTGAAGGGGTTTTACCAGCAGGAGAGTGAGTTTGTGTGTGTATGGGGGTGGGGGGGATGTGAGAAAACCTGGATTTGTGCTGGAAATGGCCCACCTTAATTACGCACATTGTAGGGAGAATGGTCACTTTGGATGAGCTATTACCAGCAGGATAGTGAGTTTGTGTGTGTGGTTTTTGGGAGGGGGTGAGGGGGTGAGAGAACCTGGATTTGTGCAGGAAATGGCCCAACTTTATTATCATGCACATTGTGAAGTGTAGCTCATGAAAGCTCATGCTCAAATAAATTGGTTAGTCTCTAAGGTGCCACAAGTCCTCCTTTTCTTTTTGCGAATACAGACTAACACGGCTGTTACTCTGAAACCTGTGGTTATATTAATGTTACATATTTTTCTCAGATATGACTATAGCTGTGTACAATTTTTCAGACAAATAGTATATTCCCTGAAAAATGCAGTTTTGATCAACCAGAATCTATTAGCGAATCTGACACAAATATGCCAAATAGTTTTAGCTGCGTGGGTGGGGAGGGGTAAGAAGGAGATTAAGAGTGGAGTTCAGGCTACATTCACAAAACCAGGAATGGGGAGGAAGAGGAAGTGTTACTGATGCTATCCAGCTTATAAAATTTTAGTTCATGTGTCCTGGATGTAGAAGACCTGGGGTTCAAACTCCACATTAAAGAAGAGATTTGAACCCAGGTTTCCATATCCCACCTAAGTATTCTAACCACCAAGTACCCTAATACTTTTCTCAAGCGCTCCTCTTGAAGTTATTCCTCTTTGTCTAAAAAGATATTAATGGGTGCAGAGACTTGAACTTGGGGCTCCCCCATCCCAGTTGAGCGTTCAGACTACCAACTTATAGAATCTTTTTTTCTCTCTCTTGCCCAATTACTATTCAAGTATTTTAGGTGTCCAACATCCCAGATTAGTGCCCTTATGACTGGGCTAAAAGTTATAATGGGTGGGGAGGGTTTCACAACCACTACCTCGTCACCATTTTGTGAATCAAGCTCCGTAAAAATACTCAGAAACAAAACACTTTGGGTCAAATAACATGTTTTGTTTCACCCAAAATGGATTTTTTCCATTTGTAATTTTTTTCAGAATTTTTGGATTTTTTTCCCAGAACTACCAGAGAACCAAAATAAACCCCTTATTCACCCATTGTTGTTAAGACCAAAATTCACTATCATATCATACAAAGTAATGAGAATGTGGGATCCAACACCCCCTGTAATTAGTTCTGAAGTGTTTACAAAATTGCTACCCACATCAGTACTAACACACTCAAGGCCAAAACTTGCCAATAACAGTATTTCATTTTGAGGAGAAATTATTACAGGGTTTTTAAAAAGAAAAGCTTTTTGGTATTCAGGAGGACTTTTGTTTTTCTTCTCCTGCATATACTGTTCATCATGATTGATATCCTCCAGCTCACAGAAGAAGACAATTTTTAGTATCTAATTCTAACAAAGAAAAGGATTGTTTATGTTAGAGAACACTCAGGTCTTATCCAAGCAGGTTGGTTTAACCCTTAATCTCACATATAAGCCAGAAATCAGCACTGAAGTGTTATAACTATTCACCGGGGAATAATTTAGAGCCAGCTATTGAACTGCGGGTCCCATCTGCGGCATGAATGACAGTAGTGCGTTTTCCTTTTTAATCAAATTCAGAAGATATCTGAATGCCATTACAGTAAATGGCAAGAATGAGAGAGACTCAAGATTGATATTTCAATTGTATCACTGAGTCATAACACAGTTATATAATACCTATGGAAAGCTCCTCTAAGCTACCATATCTTAGGGACACATTCTCTACATTTTTATAAAGTCAGTGTCGTCACAGAGCCTTTATTCACTGATTCCAGTAGCTGAATGAATATAACAACTTTTAGAGCCAGCCGTGGTACTGACACAAATTCATCTACTGAATGCTCTATTTTACCTAGTTTCCAAAGTAAATGTAAACCTGATATTTACAGTTAAATAATCACATTTGACTTGATCACAACAGCAAACATAATGGAGCTGAGTCCACACAACAAGTTTTCCCTCCTTACCATCTTTTTTCCTCCTTACCAGGCATTAACTCTGTTTGTGCATCCACACCTACCCTGCTGTCTGACCCTATTTGCATAAATGCATTCTGGCAAAATCTAGGCAACTATCCATAGTACTCTGAGGGTGAGGGTAGATTGCCCACATTATTGGCACACAGAGGGTCACCAGCAGCTCAGGGGACAATGATTCACAGGTGTCCGATCACACAGCCGGCTGAGACAAAACAGGACTGGCCAAACTACATGTACTGGCACAGTTAAATGTTCACTCTCTCCTACAAAATAAATAAATAAACAAACAAATTAATTAATTAAATTGCACCCAAGTCGTTTTAGGGAAACAACCATGTACCACTGGCACTAGTTTCAACAATTACTAACAAATCATTCACCAGAGCTAGTCAAAACTTAGAATTTCCATTTCACAGAAAACGTTGATCCGGAACTAACTCAATTTTTGTAAAGATTTCCCACATAAATGAACTTCTGTAACATTTCTTTTCATTTCAGAAACACTAACATTTCCTCTTCTGTTGCAAAATTTCCAATCAGCTCTCATAATAACCATAAGAATGTGGACAAAAACTATTTACAGTGAACCAGGGCACTAACCAATTGGAAATTCAGTTAAAAGTAGAGAAGATACAGCATTACCTTATTATTATGTATTTCTATTGTGGTGGTGTCTTGAGGCTCCCAAACATGTATCAGGGTAACACTATGTACGCATAACAAAAAGATGGCCTCTGCCCTGAACATTTTATAATCTAAGATGATCTCTTCAAAAATTAGTATTGGAATATGTATGTAAAGGCGGTATGTGTCCTGACAGAAACCAAGCTGTGAGCCTCAGACAGAAGTAAATCCATTCTTCTATAGATTCATAGATTTTAATGCCAGAAAGACAATTCTGATCATCTAGTCTGGCCATCTGTGTAACACAGGTCATAGGATTTCCATGAATTAATTCTTGACTCAAGTCCAATATCTCGGGTTGAAATAGAGCATATCTCTTAGAGAAAAAAAAAAAAGATTACTAGTGATGGGGACTCTTCCACAACCTTGGTAAAGTTGTGCCACTGGTTAATCACATTTACTGTTAAATATTTGTGCCTTATTTCTAAATCTAAATGTGTCTAGCTTCAACTTCTCGCCATTTAATCTTGTTAATCCTGTCAGAACTACCAAAAGACAACAAAAACAAAACAGATGGAGGGGACTTAACAGTTACTATAAGGTTAGGTTTTCAGTATCTACATTTTGTAGCACTATTTTTTTCCAAAAGGAGGCCTTTCATTTTGATCATCACTTTTGAATGTGATAGGCAAAACCTCCCAACCTTTAAAAAGGCTGTGCTAGCCCATTTATGCTTTCCCCCCTTAGCTACTGCCATGAAAAAAATAAAATCCATAACAGATTCACCTTGTGATAAGAACAGGACGACTTGTGGCACCTTAGAGACTATCAAATTTATTAGAGCATAAGCTTTCATGGGCTACAGCCCACTTCATCGGATGCATAGAATGGAACATAGAGTAAGACGTATATATATATATATATATATATATATATATATATATACACACACACATACATACAGAGAAGGTGGAAGTTGCCATACAAACTGTGATGTTATTACATTAATCTCAAGATACACTTGTGAGTCTCTTCTGTACAGTATCATTAGCAATTGAGGAGTTATTTTAGCTGCATATTTATACTCAAAGGAACATCGACAAGGAAAGATTTAACAAGGGATGACTAGATGGCAAAGACAAGCCGTCACAAAGTGGTGGGCACTGTAGGAGGAATATACTGTGAATACTAGGAGATGTTTTGTACTGAGTAAAGCTAGGTTTTTCCATGACAACTGATTTACACTTATATGAGTGCCAGATCAGGTTACAGAATAATAGGTTCTCTTTCTACAAAGGCTAAACAAATGTTTGCATTAAGTACAACCAATTTAGCTTCTGATTCCCTTCTTCTACAAACAAGGAAAAATCACATCACTTAAAGCCATCCCCCACCTTTCACATTCCCCTCATAATAACCCAAACAATAGTAACAAGTTTTGTAATGTCTGTAGCCAGCAAGATTAGCACAGAGTTGATTTCATCAAGTCGTAATAATGATAAATTATTAGGAACAGATGAACTGGTTCTGAAAAACTTAAGAACTCCTTCTCCAAAAATATTGCCCTTTTCTAGAATAGAATATGAATCAAAACATTTTAAGGTGCTAAAATCTTTAGATGAGTTTCCCTCTCTATTTCTTCTCTTTTTGCTGCTTTTTTAGTGGAACTTAAGTGCCAGAGTACCACAAAATATGAGACCAACCTATTTCCAACCAGAACCAGAAGCAGAAGGCAAGTAAATCTCATGGATATTTATCAAAATCAAATATAGTTCACAAACTAAGGTAAAAGGGGTATAAAGCCACCTTACGTTTCTCCTATTTCTGGGTATTAGATGGGGAGGAAGGGTCACAATATAAATTAGAGCAGTCTGAAGACAAGTTCTAATGTAATGCCTGGCTGCCTGCAGTCCAGAGGGCATGTTCCAGCACTTGGGGATTACTGGTGCATAGAGATGTCCTTGCCAAACCCATTTGTCTCCTGGGATTGCACCTGTGGTGTAGGTAGGGTTGCCAAATTTCTAATTGCACAATCCTGAACACCCTTGCCCCGCCTCCTTCCCTAAGGCCCTGCACCCCATTCACTCCAGCCCTCCCCCGGCCCCTGCTCCGCTCGCTCTCCCCCACTCTCACTCACTTTCATTAGGCTGGGGCAGGGAGTTGAGGTGGGGGAGGGGATGTAAACTCTGGTTGGGGATGTGGGCTCTGGGGGGGGGGTCAGGGATGAGGATTTTGGGGTGCAGGAGGAGCGCCAGGCTAGGGCTGAAGTGTTTGGAGTGCAGGAAGGAGCTCAGAGCTGGGGTAGAGGGCTGGGGTTTGGGATGCAGTGTGGGCTCTAGGAGGTGGCTCAGAGCTGGTGAAGAGGGTTGTGGTGAGGGAGGGGGTGTGGGATTTGGGAGTGAGTTAGGTGCAGAAGGGGGTTCTGACCTGGGGCACAGGGTATGGGGTGCGGGCTCCAGCTGAGTGGCGGTTACCTCAGGTAGCTCCTGATCAGTGGCACAGCAGGGCTAAAGTAGTCTCCCTGCCTGTCCTGGCTCTGCACTGCTCCTGGAAGTGGCTGGCATGTCCAGACCCTAGGCCAGGCAGCTCTGCAGTGTGTGTGCTGCCCGCACCCACAGGGGCCACCCATGTAGCTCCCATTGGCCATGGTTCCCGGCCAATGGGAGCTGTGGAGCTGATGCGGGGGGAAGGGGCAGCACAAGGATCCTCCCTGGCCCCTGCGCCTAGGGGCTGGACATGCCAGCCGCTTCTGGGAGTCACACAGAGCCAGGGAAGGCAGGGAGCCTGTCTTAGCCCCACTGCGCTGCCAACTGGATTTTTAATGGCTCGATTACCAGTGCTGACTGGAGCCGCCAGTGTCTATTTTTGATCAGTAGTTCTGGTCGAAAACTGAATGCCTGGCAACCCTAGATGTAGGGAATGGATGTGAGAGCTTCATAAAGACACTATTCTGGCTCTACACCATCCAAAAATTTGCTCTACACAATGGGAATTCTCAGAGGGTTAGATCCATTGGCTTTATGACTGCTGTATACCACAAGAGAGTTGTCGTATGGCCAAGAATCTGGCCCATTACCTTTTTCATTCAGTTTTCAGAATCAGAAACATTATTTTCCATTGGTCTCAATGGTGGGGTGTGTGTCTGTCCTTCAAAATAATGAACACATAAGCTGCACTGGGTAAAAATGTTTTAAAAGGCAACAAACTTCTCTTTTCTGCCTTTGTGATATTATGCTTTGACTGTTAACATTTTTCAATAACATAAGACTTCACATTTTATTGCAATTTATAGAACTCTCTATCTGCCGAGCAGGGGAGAGAGAATTTACATGTGATGCCGTTTCTTCCTAGCAAGTACAATGACAAAATCTGAATAAAGTAGAATTTTGATAAGAATGAGAACCCATTTAGATACCTGTGTGACAATGCTTATTCAGAGGCTCTGGTAAAGATGGAATTTGAATGCTAGCAATAGGAGACTGTGAAAAAGAGGAGAAAAGAATAATAATATTAAAGAAACTCAATAGAATATTAATGTTGCAATATGTATGTGTACCATTATGGAATAATAAAACTCTGTACACTTACAGCTCTATATCAGGACATATAAGCCCCTGTTATTCCTGGTCCCACTCTCACATACTCCACTGTAAGTCCATTGACTTCTGTGGAATTACACCGAGTATGAATCAGATCAGAATTAGTTACCTTTTGGACATGAAATAAATATATAATAAACCATCAGGAAGCCTTCGTTCTCAAAATTAAGATTTTTTTATCTATATGAAAAATGCAAGTCCACCTCCTTCAGCACTCCCCATACATTATGTTGATTCTCATGTTTGAGACACTGTAATTCAATTAAGGGTGTGAAAGCTTTTGGTTTGCAAATCCCTTATACATTAGCCCAGCTTGGAAGGATTAAATTTTTTATTAGTAATGTTGATAAATCTCAATTTCACTCTACAAAGGCAACCTACAAAAATATTTCCATTGGCAATAATTGAAATTTACATATAAGCAGATTTTTCTTACTTTGCCTAAGTTTGATTTAAAGAGATTTACTTTGTATTTTTTTAAATAGAATGTTGACAATTTGTGTTTGAATGATTATAAAGCTTAACTTTTTGAAGCTCAGCGCCTACTGCCATTAAGTAATGGCCTGACCCTTCCTCCCCAGTACCTGTCCCCCATAATTCCCAGAACTGTGAAAATTTAAACTGAAGAAAATTCTTAAAATCCATAATTTTGTTCCCCTGTGATAATTTAAATCAATACAAACAAAAAATCATCAAGTTTATTTTTAAATTATCTGTTGAAATGTATTAAAACATAACCATTGAATTCTGCCAAGCCTACGTATAAGGATTCAGTGCAAAAACATTGTTATATTATTTACATAAAGTTATCTCTTTTAAAATTATTCAAATATATCTAAAACAAACAGAAAAGTGGCTTACCATTAAATGGCCTGATCCTACATTTTTTGTGTGAACAGTACTATTTAAGATTCTCATAGTTAGGGGCCCCAACATTGCAAACAGCTAAGCACACAGGTAATTTTATGAATGTGAATAGTAACATTGAGTTCATCGGGAAAAATTACTCATATGCTTAAGCGTTTGCAGGACCTCAGCATCTTTGTTTGCAAAGACCCAAACTTTAAGTAATTTTCCCTGTGTGTTGATCAGGCAAACAAAAACAATTCAGATTTAAATTTTAAACACTGTATTTTTTGAATACTTAGTTCCCAATATACTAAAGCTAAAAGCTATTTTTCTACCTATCTCCAATGGCTGAGCTGTGCAAACTAAAAAATAAGTAGATTTGGAGGCTATGAAAGCATATTCAAAGTTAATAATAACCATATATTAACTTGCGTTCCCGCTCCCACTTTCACATTCTCTCTTTTTCCACCTGACCATGTCCAAATCAAATCAATCATTGAGACTTCCAAAAAGCTCCAGTTTGTAAGATACGAGAAAACTTTATAAAGAGCTTCAGAACACCAGATTTTTTTAAAAAGAAATTTGTCCCAGCCCACGCTTTAGTTACTTTTCTTCCACAAACTAACTCAACTGCACGGCTGTGTGAGGATCACGATGGTTTAAATGGAAATTAGGTTTTTTTTCATATAAATATTTTTTAGCAACTTTTCTTAAAATTAGAGTTTCACAGTGGGCTGATTCTTATTAAATCAAATCTCAGGGACTGTTTCTGTATAATGCTAAGCCCTCAAAAGGATTCCTTTATCTGGTCTGAGCAGCTCTTAGCCACCAAATGACAACAACAAAAAGGTTCTACTTCGAGCATATATTAAAGGTCTGAAAGTCAACTGTGATTCACCTCTCATTTCACTGCCAGGAAATTACCAGCTGAATTCAGATTTCTAATGTCACACTTGGGTCATGAGAAGCAACTGTCATTTGACAAGGCTGTTTATAGCCAAGTGGCCTGGCCTAAAAAAAACCCCAAACAAACAAAAAAAATCTTTGCATTTGCAAGATAAACATCCACAATGACCCAAAAAGAGCAGAAATATAAATTATTTTTCAAGCTCTGGAAAAGAAAAAAAATGGAAAAAAAGATTAAATGGCTGTAGGAAATTGTTACTCCTTTACCCCTGTGAATATAGAAACTGTTTATCTAATTAAGCTGTCCAGGCGGGATGAAACATTATTTTTTCTTTGAAAAGAACCTATTGTTCTTTCTTTTTTTTTCATATTTAAGAGACCTGCGGATGAAAGTAGAAAAAATGTTTACAAAAGTACATCAAAATGCCAAGGCAGGTTTAATTAAAGTGAATTCCCTTCTGGGGGTGAAAGTAGTAGCTTCCAGAAATATGCAGACATGAATTAAAAACATTTGTACTGGTGAAAAAAAAAAAAACCTGGAACAAATTAATCTTTTTAATATGCCAAGAAGGTGATCTGCATAAGAATGGCTTGGTAAAATCATATTTAAATGAGTTGTTTTGCTACTTGGATTAAAAATAAAATAGGAAAAAAGCAATTTGGTTTGTCCCTGATAGCTTTCTAAATTGCATACAGGGCTATCATGGAGTTCCATAAGGCAATTCATTGTCTTTAAGAAATAGAGGTATGTCATTCAGATAGTGGATAATCAGTTTTGAAAACTGAATATCCATTCCCTACACAGGAAGTCTTTTTGCCTTGATAGTTTGTGTTTTGTATATTACTATTTGTTCTAGAACAGTATCCCTCTCCAATTTCAAAGGGAATCACAGAAGAAAGAGTCCTGTCCTAGTGTGTGGGAGTCTATGGATTTGTATCAGGCCCAGCAACTTGGTTTCTGGACACTTCATGCACTTGTTGTTGGTTTTGTGCTACCAGATATCTGTGTGATTTACTATCCGTGAATCATTGCCTCACGTGCTCCTGGTGCCACTCTGAGTAGAAGTCATATAGGTAATCTATTTCCCCAAGATACTACGCACCGATTTTTGCTTTTCAAATTATATTACTTATTAATTACTATTATTATTGATGATGCAAAATTTAAAAAAAAAAAAAACACGTAAAAGACACTGGTTTGTGTTTTGCCATAATCTGGCTATTCTTACTTCTGACTACCATGACCAGCACTCATTTAATAGCCGAAGCCACGTTCTCATCATCAGACAGAAGGCAGAGAGAACATATCTCGGATATACACGGAAGTGTGACCCAAGGAAGCAAAAATGTACATAGGCTTTTGTTTATCTTTATTCCTACTCACAAGTATAAAGTTCAGCACAAGCATAAATGTTTGCAGGATAACAGACCACTGACTAATATTGTCTTATTGTTTACTTGTACTCCCTCATCTGTCTATATCTATCTATTGTCACTTGTCTTAGACTGTCAGCCCCTTGGGGCAGGGACCATCTTTTAGTAGAGCAACAAGCATGATCATTTCCTGGTCTATGACTACGGTTGGTAGGTCCTTTGGTATTACAAATAATAAGGCTCAACTTTCATCTTAGTATAAAATGTTCTTCAGCGTTTGTACAGCTGCATGTAAAATCCTCTTTTGCTCAGGCATAATAAAGAATTTCAGCTGATCTTGAAACATGACCCTAGTTTTTGTATAACCCCCTAAGCAACTATTGTTGAAAAGGCAATATACAAAGGTAATGAGTGAATTCCTATGTGAGCTGGGTTTTTTTGTAAATTTTGTAAATTCCCTCTTATAGATGAAATGCTGTTTTTGTTACATCCTCCACTTGTACCAAAGTTCCACTAATCCTGAATGTAACAGTTTTGCTTTCCATCTCTGTGCTTTTTAGAAGCATTTTTCTTCAAAGTTTCTCTCTGAACAAGGTTTAAAATGTGTAATACAATATTTTACGGTAAACACAGTGTTTTATCTTCTCTGTTCAGTAGATAAGAACCCAAAATGTAACACTTGAGCCCTCAAGCCTGCTATCCTATCTGACAGTATCTGCAGACATAAGGACAGGCCTGTTATTGCCAATACAGCAGCAGAATCTGTTGTATTAGTTTTCTTGCATGATACCATTTTGACTTTATGAAATTGCTTGAAAATGGTACCAATTTATATCATACCAGAAGAAGAACTGCTTTAGACTCAGTAAAGGCAATTTCATCCATTAAGACCCTAATCTCTCTCTCTCTCTCAAAACTTACACTTGAGTCCCCAAAGGATAACAATCTAATTGTTTCTGATAGGCAGCAACATCTTAGCTTTATTGATCTATCCTCTAAGGTTATGCTATACATTTGCGCTTCTCTTCAGGAAATTATTTTTCTAGGATCTGGTTTGAGTTTCTCCTCTGATTTCCATGCCATTTATTCTTTCTCAAAGTCATACTCTCTGCACAGCTGACCCCTCTAAATGCTGAACTTTCACATTCTGGCTATCTATTCTGGCTTTTCACAGGACCTCTTGTGATTGGTGCAGAAGTAAAGTAGGTGGTTGGTGGGTTGTAGACTCACATGCTATGAGCTAGGAGTTAATTGGGTGATACACCCTTTCTGGGGTTCAATTATTTATTACTTTATATTTTTGTTACACAACTACAGGTGCTCTCTCAGCTTCTATTAAGCATCACCACTAGTTTGTGTCAGGGCTTTTTGACATTTTTCTCTTTAGTTTTCTAATGAGAATCCCTCAAACCTTTCTCTAGGTCTAGTACAATATGACTGTGTCCCCCAATAAAATTTAATTACCTAGGTATTAAGTTCCATTTTTTTTCTTTTTTGTAACTATTTTATTTCCTTGGGTTTAAAATGAGCCGATTTTCTTATTTCAAAGCATTTCTCAATAGGAGAGTCAACTTTTTTAAGGATAAATGATGCTTTCTGATGTCCTTGCCAGAGGACGACATCGCTGACAAGAAAAGGCAGTTAAGGTTGTTTCTGGACACAATTTAAGGCACCGGTGGGAATGGGAGTGATTGTGTATACTAATGAAGAAATTAACTATGCACCCAATTTGCCAATATTTTCATTTTGTGCCTCCACCAGCTAAAAAATTATTAGATTTTTTAGCACATGCAGCAATCAACAATCCCAATTAGAATATGACTTGTGCTGCATCTTATTGATTGTGCATACTTGTAGGAACCAAACAAGTCATGATTCAATCTGGAATCTGCTGGTAAACATAAACACATGCATAAGTAATCTGTGTCTGCTCAGCAATATATTGCTTGCAGTAACATACTGTAAGCTTAGGAGCCTACATTTTGCAATATTAGGCAAGCAGTGTGAGTTGCTAACCCCAAGTGTTAAAAACCATTTGCCTTTTGATTTTTTAAGAGTTTAGGCTGCATTTGGCTTACTTTTCAAGCTTTTCTCCTCAGCCATGAGCAGTAGAACTTACATTTAAAAACAGGAAAGAAAGAAAGAAATTTGCACATAATCATATAATTCCAGGTGCTGGGGCTTTAAAAAAAATCACCAAATATTACAAGACTCCTGATCAAATTGGTACACTAGCAACTAAACTTGCAGTATGGTTGATTGAATATTGTTTGATTATTATGCATATGCCTTAACAGGGCACACAAAGACTTGAAGGTGAGTAAGTACGGTCAGTGATGAGGTTTTTGTCCTACTGATTGGTGTGTCATATGGGCTTTCAAAATATTTCTGTTTAATAATGTTAATTTGTAAAAGGGCTTATTTCTGTTCAGCAACAATCAAGGGCAGGTCCTAATGGCCTTAATTGGAATTGTCCACTCATAGCAATATGGAGAAACTGAGACCAAGGCAAGGTATCAGGATACTTTGATTTCCAGGACACTATTTTCTAGAATACCATAGATTTATTGGACACTGGAGTTACTAGGGAAGAAGAAGCATGGTGCCTGTCAAAGACTCATGGCATCCTATGAGGTTTTAAATTAAAGGGCCAGAGTGTGTAACCTGAAATTGCATACAGTTGAATAATTTCAAGTGACTATTTTATACGATATACTTGGAAAGGTAGCTTATTCTCTATCCCAATGTTGTCAAGTAAAACTGCAGAATTTTAGATTTCATATTCTATTAGTATTTTCAATGGACTGCATGAGAGGCTTTGTAATATAAAAAAAGTAGAATGTCCTCTGAAAACAATGGTTAGGAGGAAATCACTGTTTAATACTACAGGTTTGTCAATACATAAAGAATGTATAGAAACCTCTGGAAGAAACAATGGCACTAGGACTCACCACATCAACACTACATGACACCCCAACATCATTAATTTATCAAGACTGTACCTAACCAGAGTTGAATTACCTGGACTCTTCAATGGACTGAACTTCTGCCACACTACAAAACCTGATTCCAACTAACAAGTGGAGAACTAGAAAAATTCTTTTTCTGTCTCAGACTCAAAGAATTCTCTCTCAGCAGTGATGACATGATCCACAATTACCACGCTCCCTTCAAAAGTCATAAGAAAAAAAGAATCTTCTTAACAACTTTGCAGTCAGGGACAGAAGGAGGACAGTAGATGAAATCATACACTTAATCATTACATTGATTGTTTCAGGAAAAAAAAACTGACTGAAATCTTTAACAAATATCACATCTACCACGATCTCTTCACCACCAAGAGGACAGCTATACAGTTCCTGAAATCCAACCATCAGATAGTGATCAAACCAGCAGACAGGAAATAGGGTGGGGGGCAACGTAGTTCTCAGCCATGATGACTATGCTAATGGGGTCATCCGACAACTCTCCAACACCTCCTATTATAAAGGTCTCAAAGAAGACCCCACACCGAATTCACCCTGATATTTAAGGATATTTTCAAATCCTTCCCCAAACAACTCCAAAAGAAACTTTACAAATTCATCCCCCATGAATGTACCCAAGGGACATTCTATATGCTTCCCAAGATACAAACAAAGGAACCCAGGCAGCGTCATTATATGTGGCCCTGGCATTCTTACTGAAGGAATATCAGGACTCATAGAAATCATCCTCAAATGACTCACCACGCCAAGAGCAAACTTCCTCTGGAACACAACCAACTTCCCCCAGAAACTCCACAACTTTAACAATCTCTCTTTTAGAACATCATCCTGTCACCATGGATGTCACCTCCCTAATTTACATCAATATCTCCAAAATTTAGACACCTCTCCTCCCCCTCCGGGTGCAATGCCCCTCTATGGGTTGATGGGACCATACCCCAGTGAAAGAGCCTTCACACAGTAAAACCATAAATCTGTATTTATTAGCAATTAATCAACAGAATACACATACCAAGCATCCAATGCCCACCACTCACAATAAAGGAGACAGAGGTCTCCTGATGGCCAGTCAGGTTCATATTGTCAGGGGCTCCAGGTTCTGCATGGTATGGTAGTACAGGGTATAAGAGTTCTGGCAGGTTTGATCTTGAACTGTGTCCCAGAGTTAGATGCCAATGAGCTTGCCTTCTGACTCTTATTACATAGTTCAATGAGAATTTCTCTTATCTATACCTGAACCAATTATTTTATTTAAATAGTAGCTATACTAAGCAATTATTCTACATAATATCTATATCACTGCACAGGGATTCACCATCCTAGGACCTGCCTACACATATCTTTATGTTTTTTTTCAAAATTTGTTAAAAACATCCCAAGGTCTGCTTATCTTTATGACTTATTGGTGGGATGCACTCTCAGGGTATGACGACTTCATCAGCTGGAGACTGTAATTCTCTGATCCTCCAAAGTACACTCTCTATTTTCTCAAATAACCCTTTATGAGCTAAAAAAATTTCCCTAGCAACAGTGAAACTTACTTATCAGCAAGAGAAACTTCTAACAGGAAACTTACACAGACACTCAGTAAGAAACTTGCTGGGGCTCAAGGTTATCTGTGATTTACTGAATCTGTATCTATCCCCGTTAGTAATGCTGCAGTTTCAGCTGGCATTTTATTCTATCTGCTGAGGACAAGGACACATTTTCTTGACTCTATAGTGTTGTTTCCAATTTATGGTGACTGAGCATACAAGATGGCTAGGAGTTATGCTAAATCCATGCACAAGATGGCTGTGGGTCATGTTAGGTCCTGGCATCTCGCAACACATCCCTCTCTGGTAATACCCATACAGAATATCATTAAACAATTACAGTCCATATGCCTTGGGGACCACATCCTGAAATAAATCATTCTTGAACCATCTCTTCTGGCCTTCAAACAAGGCCCCAGTTTCTCCAAGCTCATGAGAATCAAGCTTCCCACAGATGAGGACCAACTCAAAGCAGCACCAGACCTGCCATAACAACAGATGCAGGACATGCAGACATATCTGCACTGCTATGATGATTAACACCTCCCACTTCTCAAGATGCATGGATTCTACATATGCCTATCACAACATGCGGTATGCCTCATTCAGTGCACTAAATGTCCAAGTAACAACTATGTGGTTAAACCAGACAGTCACTATGTTCTCGAATGAACTCGCATGGGAAAATGATAAAAGATAAAAACACCATACCACCCATGAGTGAACACATTTCACAAAACAATCACTCCATATCTGACTTCTCAGTTCTCATCCTCAAAGGAAACCCGCACATCACCTTCAAAAGATGAGCCTGTGAGCTTAAATACGTAACTTTGCTAAACACAAAAATATGGTCTTAATAAAGACACTGGATTGATGGCTTATTTCAGAAATATGTAACCCACTGTCCATGCCTTCTGTCCTTTGACTTCAAAGGTGTTAACTTGACACTTCATCTGGATGCTCTTTTACAATAATGAAGCAATCAATTTGCAAACACCAATTTGCAAATACCTTATGCAAATAATAAAGTGATAAGTAACATTCAGCATGGATTGGTTAAGAATAAATCATGTTGAAACAATATAATAGCTTTCTTTGATAGAGTAACAAGCCTAATGGATGGGGTGAAGAAATAGATGTGGTATATCTTGACTTTAGTAAGGGTTTTGATATTATCTAACATGACCTTCCCATAAACAAACTAGGGAAATACAACTTAGATGGAGCTAGTATAAACTGGTTAGAAAACTATTCCCAGAGAGTAGTTATCAGTGGATCACAGCTCCCACTGGCTATGCTTCACCGCTCTAGGCCAATGGGGGCTGCGGGAAGCAGCGGCCAGCACATCCCGCGCCGCTTCCCGCAGCCCCCATTGGCCTGGAGCGGCAAAGCGGCTAGTGCGAGCTGCGATTGGCAGAACCTGCAGACGCGCCAGGTAAACAAACCGGCCCGGCCCACCAGCAGATTTCCCTGATGGGCTGCATACCAAAGGTTGCCAATCCTTGGTCGAAACCCCTTTCAATCCTACAATTCTAAAATTCTATGTGTTAACTACCTATGCTAAAGAATTTGTTCCACTATGTATTTGGCTGTGACACTCTCAGCACCTTTCCCAGATCTGAAGAAGAGCTCTGTGTATGTTCAAAGCTTATCTCCTTCAGCAACAGAAACCGGTCCAATAAAAGATATTACCTCACCCACCTTGTATCCTTGATTTCTCATTGTTGTTTGTTCTCTAATTCCTTGGGTATTTACAATAAACTATCCAAATCAGAGAGAGAAAAAAGAACTGGTATAAGAACTGAATAGACTTATTATGCACTATAACTAACCACTGTGTTTTTGTAACCTCTATACTTAGGTGGAATCAATACAACATAGGATCACAATGGAAGTGAAAGGGAGGTACTAATGCATTATGCACCAGAGCAATGGGCAGACTTTATGTGTTTTATTGACTATTAACAGTTATTTATATTTGCCTTGGATAAACATCCAAAAATCATCATCTTATATGGGTCAAACTATCCACACTTTGTAGGGTTCTTTTCTCTCATATCTCCCACAATCACCATTGAAAATGTTGCTTTCTCTTCTTACAAAGCTTCCCTCCCAGAAACAGTTCCTAGCTCCTCCTTCAACCTACTCTTCCCTTTTATAACACTCTGCTACCTTTTTTCTTCCCTGCCTAAGGCCCCATACCCATTTTTAAGGGTAGTCTGGAGGTATGCTACTTTTTTCATGACTTGCTGGTGTTGGCAAGGCAGTCTGCTCGTTCTCTCATTTTTATTGTTGGGCGAGGGCAGCCAGTAGGAATCCTTCCTCCAATTCCCAATCCCCAGTGTGGCATTTTCTGGGGGCCTCTGTATTAACCTCCATGAAACTTGGAGGGAAGAGCACAGATTGCAAGAGGGAGGAGTTTTGACAAGGTACCCAGAATTCTGTAACAGAACTAGATAGCTAGCTGCTGTTGCAGCATTTCTACAGATAGTTCTATAATAAAGAGCCAGTTAAGTTGTACAAGCATGGAGTCCTTTCAAGTTATTACTCAACATGTGGTATATGAAACAGCCTCAACTTTCACTCCTCACAGTACAAAGTAACGAGACCCTGAAAATACTCCAGTAGTCATTGCTGGCCCTTTTAACAGTTACAGCATTACAATGTATCATACAGTTCTCTTTAAAATCTCTTTTGTCCAAAACAGAAACTTTCAAACTCAGATTAACCTTCTTGCCGGTTCTTTTACTTCCCTCTCCCAGGCAATGAGGACTTACTTTTGTTGTAATGCGTTCACAATTTTTCCTCTCTTTGAAGGTTCTTGAAAGAGACTCCTTTAATCTTTTGACACATCTTCTTGGACTTGAATTTAAATGTGCTGCATCTTGACATTTTACATTTTAAATCACTTTCCCATGCCATTTAAATGATTTTAATGAGGTCCCCACATCCTAAAAGTACGATGTCCACAGGACATCAAGTTTCTGCTCCCCACCCTCCACCCCCATTTATTATCAGGACTTATTTAACTGGCCTTTGCCATAATGGAAAAGAAGCATATTCAAAAGAGCACGGGTATGTAAAACCAGGAAAGATGCTGGTATGTAAAACCAGGAAATTCCATATTTTGAGCCTCTAGGCAGGACAGTGTCTTCCTACAGCAACTAGCATAACAGGGCCCAGAACCTGCTTGAAACCTCTAGCCCATAATATAAATAAGCACAAAGAAAGTAAGTAATATCATATGGTATTGGGAAAACCTTCTGATGGGTCAGCAGCCATAGTGATAACAGGGGGTTGCACTACTTTTGTTTACTGAGCCAAATGTTAATGTACTCCTGTAACTAGTGACCATTTGCTACACAAGTAAGTAGTGTTCTAGCCACACTGAGATTTTCAACAGTTTAACCAAAATATATTTTAAAATTTGTTTTTTAAAGCTTCTCTGGAAAAATGATGGGTTCTCCACCCATTCTGCCATTTTTGCCTCCCTCCCTGGTTCCTCCTATGTTCACATGCTTCTCTACCTGTCACCCTAATCTTAACCCTTCCCTCTCTGCTGTCCTTCCTCATTTTTGCTCTCAGTATTTGTTTCCATGTTTGTCCCTGTCGCTGGTCTCCCTCCTCAAATGCTTCTTATCTGAATCCCTCCCCTTTTTTTTCCTAACTATCTGTCCTCCAATCAGTTCGGCCTCTAATTTGGAGAAGAATCACATTGGCTCCCCAGCTCCACAGTCCCAGCTCTGCTGGGACCTGCTGTAAGCCACAGAGAGATGTTAAGCTGAATGACATCAGTCCTCTTTTGAAAACCAGCATTTCATTAATTCTTCAGAATGCTGCTGCTCTGCTGAGAGTCTCCTAGGAGTACACAGACACTTTCAACAGAGATTTAATTGCAGGGCCAATGTGTGACACTAGAAAAAAACAAAACAAATCAAGGAGGGAGCTTGCCAAAGAAAGAGCTGTGATGGAAGATACACCAAGAATAAAGCAGGAAAAGAGTGTATGATATGGCAGTGTACAACTAATACTCACCAATGCCCCATCAGACCTTGTTGCTTAGTCAAAGGCATTTCAAAGGCAATCAAACCCCATGGAACTTATTTCATGGGATATATTAAAAAAGTATCCCACAAAATCCTACTCATTTTATTTTTGCCAAGTTTCATAAGTAAAAGTCTATAATTCTTGCACACACCATGCACAATCTACAGGAGTTGTAACACCATAAAGAGTGCAAGATTGTTGCAAAATGCTTCCTCCAAATATTTTGGATTCTTCCAGTGCTGATAGATGCCAGATAACTCTCTTTTTATCTGAAATGTAGCGATGGTCCATCCATTTTCTGCCTGTATCGGTTCTGTTTGCATTAATATGAAATGCTGTAACTGAGGCTTTTCCCCCTACTTTGTTTAAATATTTAGGTAACTAGTTGCTGATTTTATAGTCTGCTCCCTTGTAAAATTTATTTCTATTTTTGTCTGCTAAGTTTAAGCAATAATACCTGACGGGAGGAATTATCATGTGATCTGCAATACTTTTGACATAATGGGTCCCAAAGCTGCTCTATTTGTCACAGCTACTCATGATGGCTATCCTTGAAATCAGATGTCATTGTTACTGTGCTGCATTTGTGATTATCTTCCTCTGATGTCTGACTGAGTTTTTATTTTCACTCTTTACCGACTACCATTTGGTAGTGTCTTCTGGAGTTTCTAATCAGGGTGCATGAGTTTGAAAAATTGTCATATTGTATAATATGAGATTTGGACACATATTTAGCTAATGTGGGCCAAGCTTTTTATTTTTTTTATTATGGATGCTTCAGATTTGATTGTTCTTTGTAGCTATTCAAACAGAACTGTTTTATTGTCATACAGACGTTTTACCAGAGCTTTAGAGAAATCACTCCCTTCATTCTTCTATGACAAATGAATCCAGAATGTAATTAATTTATCCCATTAAAGATGAAAAGACCATTTATGGGCTCAGATCCACAGAAGTAAATCCAGAATAACATTCCTGAAGTCAAGTGTTAAATTGATATGTTTTAACCTATGAAGTCCTAAATATCTTGGGACCTGGTTACCTGAGAAGGTGTCTGTGTCCCATTGACATTCTGCCCCAACTGAGATCAGCAGAGACACTCAAGTTAGAGCACCCTCAGTATAAACAAGAGGGGACTTCTGGCTGGCAGAGTGTTCTCTGTAAAGAATGCTCTGTTTCGGAGGTCATGGTGGATAATAAGCTGAACATGAGCTCCCAGTGCCATGCAGTGACCAAAAGTATTAATGAAATCCTTAGATGTATGAGCAGGGAAATCTCAAGTAGGAGTAGGGAGGTTATATTATTACCTTTGTATTTGGCACTGATTTGACTACTACTGGAACACTGTGTCCCATTCTGGTGCCTACAATTGAAGAAGGATGTTGTAAATTTTGGAGATGTTTCAGAGAAGAGCCAAGAGAATGATTAAAGGGTTAGAAAACATGTCTTATAGTCAATAATTCAATGAGCTCAATCTATGCAGCTTAACAAAAATAAATTTAACAATTGACTTGATCACCATTTATACATCACCACATATGGAAAAGAAATTTAATAACAGATGGTACTTCAGTCTAGCAGAAGAAAGTATAAGAAGATTCAATAGCTGGAAACGAGACAAATTCAGACTCAAAATAAGGCACAATTTTTTAACTGTGAGAGTAATTAAACATGGGAACAATTGTCCCAGGTTTGAGGTAGATTCTCCATAACTTGCAATTTTTAAATAAATATTGGATGTTTTTGTAAAACATCCTCTAGTCAAAACAGAAATACATTCAAGGACATTCTATGGCCTATGCAATACAAGAAGTTGATTAGATGATCATTATGGTCCCTCTGTCTTTATATCTAATCTACCCTCATTTTCTGTGTGTTTTCCTTAAACCCATCGTCACTGACTTTTCCACATATGAATCTGTCTCAAGTACTTCAGCACAAATCAGTTAATCTTGATGGAGATTCTGGCCCATCAACATTATTGGTTATTGTTTTACAATGATTTTGTGCATATGCTGATTTGTCCATCTCTGAACATGGTCAGTCCTGCTCTTGCTTTTATGTGGGTTGTTTGCCACCACCAGACACCTCTCTAGTGCATTAAAAGACACTTGAGCCAGGACATAGAAATCCTATTCTGGTTACACTTCCACACTGTAATTAATAAAGTGTCTACTAGTTGTCATTTCAGCACATTCTTGGAACTTAAAGTTTAGTGCCGGATAGCCCTGTGAATGAAATGAACAATAAAACCTCTGAATATAATGCAACTGTGACACTGAGTCCTATTGGTGGTCCATTATTCGGTGTCATCAACTCTTCTCATACCTGACATATTCGCTACCTCTAGTGCTCTATTTTCATGATATATATATACAAAGGTGGCAAATAATATACCATTGGAAAACTAAAACTCACTGCTCATTAATATTCTTGCATGTATTATGTAGAGGGTGTGTAAAAAGAGTTATGAATATGTGCTAGAAATGTGTTCTTAAAAATGTGTTTGGCGAGCGGTGCCTAAGCCATTCCTGTTTCAGACAAAGGAATGTGGTTAGGCACCACTAAACTGGTAGATACACTAACGCTAAAGTGGTAGATACACTGGATGGCAGGGATAGGATACAGAGGGACCTAGACAAATTGGAGGATTGGGCCAAAAGAAATCTGATGAGGTTCAATAAGGATAAGTGCAGGGTCCTGCACTTAGGACGGAAGAACCCAATGCACAGCTGCAGACTAGGGACCGAATGGCTAGGCAGCAGTTCTGCGGAAAAGGACCTAGGGGTGACAGCGGACGAGAAGCTGGATATGAGTCAGCAGTGTGCCCTTGTTGCCAAGAAGGCCAATGGCATTTTGGGATGTATAAGTAGGGGCATAGCGAGCAGATCGAGGAACGTGATCGTCCCCCTCTATTCGACATTGGTGAGGCCTCATCTGGAGTACTGTGTCCAGTTTTGGGCCCCACACTACAAGAAGGATGTGGATAAATTGGAGAGAGTCCAGCGAAGGGCAACAAAAATGATTAGGGGTCTGGAACACATGAGTTATGAGGAGAGGCTGAGGGAACTGGGATTATTTAGTCTGCAGAAGACAAGAATGAGGGGGGATTTGATAGCTGCTTTCAACTACCTGAGAGGTAGTTCCAGAGAGGATGGTTCTAGACTATTCTCAGTGGTGGAAGAGGACAGGACAAGGAGTAATGGTCTCAAGTTGCAGTGGGGGAGGTTTAGGTTGGATATTAGGAAAAACTTTTTCACTAGGAGGGTGGTGAAACAATGGAATGTGTTGCCTAGGGAGGTGGTGGAATCTCCTTCCTTAGTCATTTTTAAGGTCAGGCTTGTCAAAGCCCTGGCTGGGATGATTTAATTGGGTATGGGTCCTGCTTTTGAGCAGGGGGTTGGACTAGATGACCTCCTGAGGTCCCTTCCAACCCTGATATTCTATGATTCTATGATTCTATGGTTCCACCTGTTTGAATGTGTCTCCAATGTAAAGTATGACCTAAATCAAAGAAAATACATTTCCATGCAAGGTAAACAAGTCATCAGGAGGGCTAGTGGGACCAGATGAACAGTTAATCTCAGTGAGAGATGGAGACTACACACCCAGAATACCTTCTTGAAGCAGGATCAATGAACTTTGGGAAGACAGCGTGGCATCTACACTCCAGCAGGAGAGAAAATCTTTGTCTGGGCTTCCTTTTCAAAAAATACATTTCAAAGGTTCACTGGACTAATATTAAAAAAAATGGAGAGAACTCCACAGTTATCCATAACTGGACAGATAGACACAAGGGGCCAGCGCTCTTATAATCTGAGAAAGATGGGTCCTTCAACCAAGTGGGTTGCAGTCTCTGGGAACTGAGTTTAGGTGAGAAATCTGCTAAGGAAAAGATCGTAACTTGCTTAAATTAATTTTTAGTCTTAGTAGATTTATTTTTACTTTTGTTTGCTTATAACTCTTTCTATCTTTATTCCTTATATTTGGTATTGCTGAATCCCTTTGTTAAAAAAACAACGTTTTACTATAAATCAATTCAGTGTTGTGATTGAAATACGTGTTTGTCAAACCCAATTAAATAAACGAGCTGCAGTGTATTGTCTCTTTAAACAAGCAACAAACTTAATAAGTTTCTGTGAGTGGTACAGTCAGATGGACTGGACACTAAAAGGCAGATAGTTTTAGAGAAATTCAGGACTGGAGGGATTTGGGGGTCGTTCTGTGAAAAGAACTAGAGCTGGTGAGGGGCCAGGGTATGACTTGCATACTTGTATGCTGTCTGTTGGTGTCCGGGCTGTAAGCCACAGAAGCATAAAATGTAAGGCACCCAGAGCTGCTGGGCAGGTAGTGACATAATTCCTTACTGGTCTGGATTGAATCCCAAAATATCACAGCAACATAGGCAAAAATATTCACTCATTAAGAAGTATGCACTATCCTCAGTCCTTACATGGGACTCCTATTAATAATACCAGAGTCTGGATTTTTAGCATTCTACTTAACTGGCATGAAATTATTGGCTTTTTGTTTGTTTGTTTTTAAAACAGGAACATCCTGCACAAATTTTAAGGATCCAGTCCTGTACTTTACTTTCTATGGCACTGTCTATCTAAGATCTCAAACCACTTTCTAAATAATGAAACCTTACATCCTATTATTCCAATTTTACAGGTAGGGCAACTGAATTTTATTTTAAAGGATTTATCCAAGATCATATGCAAAAGCTATGAAAGACCCCATAATATAATCTCCTGACTTTCAGTTCTATAGTTTAGCTACAAGGTTATCCTTCTACCCCTTAGGACAATGGGAGTTCCCGGCACGCATTATATAGTCTAAGAGCATCATATGATTCTCAGAATGTTACAGTTTTGTGGGACGAACAGAAAAGCAAACCACCATGAAAATTAAGCTCCAATGAAAATTAAAATGAATCTTACTGAAATACTTTTAACAAAACTATTATCTCTGACAAAAAAAAAAGGAAAAGAGAAAAGAAAAATCAATCATATGATAAAAATATTTTCCACTTACATGTATAGCAAACTAATTCAGTGGAGTCTTTTATTCACTTCAAAACATACATACATTTTAATTACAGTTCAGCTGAAACTATTGCTTATTGGATTAGAAAAGTACTGGATTAGAAAAATACTGCCAGACTAATTTAAAACAGCACATACAAGTACATCCAACTTACACTTAACCACAGTTATAGTATTGGAAAGTTATTAAATATTTCCGGACAATTCCTAACCTCTGACTTGAAATGTCAATATTTTGGTAGGTATTTACTTACCTACAAATAAAATAACAGAACACCACTAGCCATCACCTTCAACCCCCAACTAAAACCATCAAAGGGCATCATAGGGCCTAATCACATCAGCCACACTATCAGAGGCTTGTTCACCTGCACATCTACCAATGTGATATATGCCATCATGTGCCAGCAATGCCCCTCTGCCATGTACATTGGCCAAACTGAACAGTCTCTACATAAAAGAATAAATGGACACAAATCAGACGTCAAGAATTATAACATTCAAAAACCAGTCGGAGAACACTTCAATCTCTTTGGTCACTCGATTACAGACCTAAAATTCTTTAACAAAAAAACTTCAAAAAAATGAGAGACTGCTGAATTGGAATTAATTTGCAAACTGGACACTATTAACTTAGGCTTGAATAAAGACTGGGAGTGGATATGTCATTACACAAAGTAAAACTATTTCTCCATGTTTATTACCCAGCACCACCCCCACCGTTCCTCATACGTTCTTGTCAACTGCTGGAAATGGCCCACATTACCAAAAGGTTTATTTTTTCCTCTCTTGCTGGTAATAGCTCACCTTACCTGATCACTCTTGTTACAGTGTGTATGGTAGCACCCATTGTTTCATGTTCTCTGTGTATATAAATCTCCCCACTGTATTTTCCACTGCATGCATCCAATGAAGTGAGCTGTAGCTCACAAAAGCTTATGCTCAAATAAATTTGTTAATCTCTAAGGTGTCACGAGTATTCCTTTTCTTTTTGCAGATACAGACTAACACAGCTGCTACTCTGAAACCTGTCCTTGAAAAGTGTGTCTGCACTGAGGACGCTTCATCCCTTCAAAGCACCTATGTATGCAGTAAATAATGCCCGGGGTCAGTCATTGATTGATAAGCATAAAAGGAAATATGGAATAGCTGACCATTCCTTGTGCACCAGGCATCCTGTGAACTGAATGAGGCAGGAATCGAGTATATCATAATACATATGCATAAAAGAAGCAAATTAAGGCTGAACAGGCTACTTTAATTGATTCATTTAATACTTTTGAGTGCTTGATATTGCAAATTTAACATTTTTAAAGTAGTTTAATAAATATCCATTGCATCTCTAGGAATCTGTGAAATTATGCCTTATTTAAGAATGTTGTTCTTTCCTCAAAATTATTTCACATTCTAAAATGCAGTGCTTGGAACTAATTATGTGTAAGCCGTTACCATAATCTGATTACATTTCCCAAATAACTGTAGCTGGAAAAAACATGTTACTTTTTGTGAAGTGTAACTAATATTGGTAACTCATTATGTCTTCCTATGGAATGAAACTTGTGGCTCCTATTTATTTCCATGTGAAAGGAGAAGGTACAAAGCAGTTATTGACCAAGGCAGACGTAGTGATATGTAAAACTGCTAAGTCTGAAAGCATTTCAGTCATAATACAAAACCAGGTAACTCACTGTAAAATAAAACTAGTGGTTAACTTGTCAAAAAGTAATTTGAAGCCATTTATAAATGTCACCCAGGTAATATATAACCCCAACTAATAACTTGTTTAAGCAACACTGAAAAATGTGTCAAATTTGTCAACCCATCATATGTTTTATTTTCATGTGGCTGCACCAAAAGCATGTAGTAAAAGAAACATGACAAGAAGAGCATGGCATAAATATATTGTTTATTTCAATTTAGTTACCACAATGTTTCTTGCTAAATCAAAATTATTTTGTGGTCCTTTGATTATATTGTGTAATACAGGTTCAAACAGGGAAATGCATCAACCATTTATGAAGCCAAATAACCATGAAGGAAACACTTGTATCCATACTAATACTTGTGCGCAGTCTTTACCAGGCTAACCTCATCACTCATGCAACTTTTAAAATATTTAAAGAGCACAAGAAAATATGAAAATTCCACACCCTGTCTCAGTGCAGGAAGTATGGCCACACCAACAGGGAGTGACCAGCTCCTGGGAGCGGGAGAAAAGAGCTTGTGCCCAGACATGCTGGAGCCTAGCCCTTCTTCTGCCTCAAAGTCAACATGGTACTGTCCCTATCTCCAAGAGATCATAGGCAAGGGAACTAGGAGTACACGTGGTGCTGCAGCATCCTTGAGGTCCTAACTGTCAGCCCCGTGTCTGGGTTCCCAGCTGCCACCCCCACACCGGGGGGTGCCGGTTGCTGCCCCGCTCACCAGCTGCCGCCCCGCTCCCAGAGTCTGCTGCTGCCCCACTCCCGGGGCTTTGCTCCCAGCCTCAGCTCTGGGGGGTGGACAGGGATAAGGAGGCTGGCTTTCAGCTCCCTCACTATTAAAAATGTTACAGCGCCACTGCAAGAGATGTTTCTCTGCCTAGTATTGGCCAGTGAAGGAGGGATTAAGGAAGCTGATTGCCTCTCATGGCCCCTCCCTGAGTGTAAAGCCTTCCTAGGTGCCTGGGGGTCAACTCACCATGACTGCTGTCCCATCTGCCCTCCCTTCCTGTCAACCAGGTTACAGGTATAGCAAGCTGAGTTTCCAGGGTACTGTGGGTCTGCCTAATAGTCTGTTTGGGAGAATTAGGAAGGAATTGTTTTCCCATTGGGCCAAATTAGCAGGAGTCCTGAGGGTTTCCTGTCTTCCTCACAGCACTGTAGAGGTAATAAGGAAATGTACAGTTGTCACAACTTGCAGTCAGTGTCCAGTGTAGAAAAAGTCTAAAATGACTGGCTCCTGATATAAATGAGACCTGGGATATGGTGGATCTTTGCTTATAAGGAGAAGGGCTGACCTGAAGCCTTCAGAGGCTGAGATCCTCCCTGATACTCTTTATCCCCCTCACTGGGGAAGGGTGAGAGAATTCAGAGGTGAGCTGAGTCCTAGCAATTAGGCTGGAAGGGGTGTAATGTGTGTTATTGGTTTTGTGTTGGGAGCTCTGTAATCTTGCATAGGACCCACTTATGTGCCTAGTAAGTAAGATGGAGTAGGGAAGGCAGGTAGCACTCCTCCTCCATTGTTAAATTACTGAAATCTCAGACTGCCACTTAACCTGTGTCTTTCATTCACTTTCATGTCCTGATTATTTTTTAGCAGGCACTAGCTGTCTAGGTATTCTGCTGAAAATTAATGATATATTTGCCCTTTGATTCGTTCAAGCAGAAAGAAGAACTCAAGGAGTTGTTTGTTTTGGGTTTTGTTTCAGCTGTAAAATTTTCCAACAATGGAGAAATAAGAATTGTGCAAAATTTTTACACAAATAAGTCCTTGATTTATGCTCAACACATATAAAAATGCATTGAATGACTGGTGTCATTACAGAGAGATGAAGTTAAAGGGAATTAGAATGTGGTGTATAAAGTTATGAAGGGTGTTCTGAAAGCTTATCACTCCCCTCTTTTTTTTTTTTTTATTTTTGATCCTAGAATATGAGAACAAGGGTGCACTATTTAAATATGAAGGACAGTAGTACAGAACAACTGAAAGAAAATGCTTCTTTATACAATGCAGAGTTAGAATGTGGAACTCATTGTTAGGGGAGTCATGAGAAAAATAGTATGAACTAAGGCCCTGAACCATCAAAGCACTTAAGTATGTGCTTAATTGTAAGCATGTGTTGAGAAATTGTATAGTCAATTGCTTAACCACACTTTGGTTTGTTATGAAATATATTCGAGAGACCAAATAGTCAATGCCAGTCAGGTTAATTGCTATAAGCCAATAATATAGTACAGGGAAAAGGTTCAATATGATACCAGTCTCTGGGAAACTGTCTCATACAATGTGTTTAAGACCCCTGCTCTAGATAGTACTAATAATCTCTAATTTTGAAAAACCTTGATCACCAACTTTTCCACTTCCCCCACAATCACTTTGTACTGTTTCTTCCATCCTGCACCAAACACATGGAGAAAAGTTCCAGTCAAAAAGTAATACATTAGACTTGATGTCCATTATTACTCTCTTGCATCTGTTGTGATATCTGCAGAAACTTGCCATCTGATAACACATTGTCAGATGGTGAGCTGATTACAGCGACTGATAAATTTTCTAGATCTGTGACCTGTGCATAGAGCTAGATTGGGATTTTAGATTGAGTTAGGCATCCAAATACTATAGAAATTCAACTGTGAGCTGGGCACTGTGATTGGGTATCCACCCCACACAGGACTGAAAGGGGTTAAGGTGGCCATGTAGGCCGATTAACTCCCCAGGCTGCACCCAGAGGAGGAACCACAAAGCAGGGAATTGATTGGAAGCAATGGGCAGCTGGGCAGGAACAGGCAGGGCAGTTCTTTTACTGTCTTATAAAAAGGAAAGTGCATTTATAGACTTCCTTAAATGTTGCACATAGTCATCCAACCTGTTTCCTGCAAATCAGCATTCCATTATTCAACTTAAATACTCTAGAATATCTGATACCTGGTGGAAAGTTGTGTGTATAGTTAGGGTGAAAATGGGAGCCCACTTGAATTAGCTCTGCAAGAGTTTGGGGAACTGAACATGAATTTTGCACAGTAAGTTCAGTGGCAATAGCATCACAATAGAAATGTGTTTGTTTGTTTTTATTATTACATGGGGAACTGACCACCTAAGAAGGACTGTGTGTTTAAGGGGCAATATTTTCAAAAAATGGTAAATGACTTCAGAGCACAAGTTCTGCTTGGTTTCATTGGGATTAACATCCTGGGATTTATTTCCCCAGAATGTGACAAAAGGAAGAGCTCAGATGCAAGTTTGGACTCTTAAAAGTTGATGATCTTTGCTCCCAATCACAAAACCCAAATCTGCAATTCTCAGAGTTTGCTCACTCCCTAATTTAGGCTTTGTCTACATTTAAAAAGTTCTGCTGGCATAGCTACACCAGCAAATCTTCCTAGTGTAGAAGCTGCTTATACCGGCCTAAGAGTGTTTCTGCTGGTATAGTTCACACTGGTTGCCAGAGAGACATAAGTAATACCGGCAAAAATACTACAGCTTATACCAACATAGCTATGTCAGTAAAAACAAACAAAATCACACCCCTAACTGACAGCTATGCAGGTATGAGCTTTAGGAGTAGACCAGGCCTTGGACTTTATCTTGTTGATGAGAGAAAGTTGCAATAGTTCATCCAATTAATTTGATCCTGCACACCTGAATCTGAAGCAATAAAAAACACCCTACTTCAGCAAATACAAAAAGACATCATATAATTTCACACATAATTATCTCTCCATCATCTTGCTGATATGAAGATAATCACAAAGAGAAATTATCTACAGAATTTTCCAAGGAATTATATCAATTTGTAGATTAACAAGTGCTTCTCAGTTTTGTTTTATTTTTTTAATGATTACCGTAAATTCCAATTGCTAGGCGTATGACTTCACACTTAAAATATTTCCTTCAACATTGTAAATCATTTACTTTCATCTTATATTTATATGTCATTGTGTGTGTGTGTGTGTGTGTGTGTGTGTGTGTTACACAAAAATAAAGACAAACTAAATGTGAAACTATTCCACCTGAGTAATGCTGCTTGTGTGATTTGCCTCTTTTAATGCCATTTTTACTTAAGATAATTAACATCTTGTGCTTATATTATTAGGATTACAGCAGCATCTAAAGGGCACCATTATACTAAGTACTATAACTATACAGAGTAAGAAACAGTCCCTAGCTTGAAGATCTTACAGTCAAATAGACAAGGGTGGGAAGAGAAACAGGCAGAGAGGGTTGAAGTGACTTGCTCAGAGTCACACAGCTGGGGATTTCAGAATAGCAGCGTGTTAGTCTGTATTTGCAAAAAGAAAAGGAGAACTTGTGGCACCTTAGAGACTAACCAATTTATCAGAGCATAAGCTTTTGTGAGCTACAGCTCACTTTATCGGATGCATGCAGTGGAAAATACAGTGGGGAGATTTATATACACAGAGAACATGAAACAATGGGTGTTACCATACACACTGTAACGAGAGTGATCACTTAAGGTGAGATATTACCATAATAAAAACCTTTATTTTTTAAGGGGGCAAAAACCTTTTGTAGTGATAATCAAGGTGGGCCATTTCCAGCAATTGACAAGAACATGTGAGAAACAGTGCGGGGGAGGGGATAAACAAGGTGAAATAGTTTTACTTTGTGTAATGACCCATCCACTCCCAGTCTCTATTCAAGCCTAAGTTAATTGTATCCAGTTTGCAAATTAATTCCAATTCAGCAGTCTCTCATTGGAGTCTATTTTTGAAGTCTTTTTGTTGAAGAATTGCAACTTTTAGGTCTGCAATTGAGTGACCAGAGAGATTGAAATGTTCTCTAACTGTTTTTTGAATGTTATAATTCTTGACGTCAGATTTGTGTCCATTTATTCTTTTACATAGAGACTATCCAGTTTGGCCAATGTACATGGCAGAGGGGCATTGCTGGCACATGATGGCAAATATCAAATTGGTAGATGTGCAGGTGAACGAGCCTCTGATAGTGTGGCTGATGTGATTAGGCCCTATGATGGTGTCCCCTGAATAGATATGTGGACAGAGTTGGCAACAGGCTTTGTTGCAAGGATAGGTTCCTGGGTTAGTGGTTTTGTTGTGTGGTGTGTGGTTGCTGGTGAGTATTTGCTTCAGGTTGGGGGGCTGTCTGTAAGCAAGGACTGGCCTTTCTCCCAAGATCTGTGAGAGTGATTAGTCCTCCTTCAGGATAGGTTGTAGATCCTTGATGATGCGTTGGAGAGGTTTTAGTTGGGGGCTGAAGGTGATGGGTTAGTGGCATTCTGTTATTTTCTTTGTTGGGCCTGTCCTGTAGTAGGTAACTTCTGGATACTCTTCTGGCTCTGTCCATCTGTTTCTTCACTTCAGCAGGTGGGTATTGTAGTTGTAAGAATGCTTGATAGAGATCTTGTAGGTGTTTGTCTCTGTCTGAGGGGTTGGAGCAAATGCGGTTGTATCGTAGAGCTTGGCTGTAGACAATGGATTGTGTGGTTTGGTCTGGATGAAAGCTGGAGGCATGTCGGTAAATATAGCAGTCAGTAGGTTTCTGATATAGGGTGGTGTTTATGTGGCCATCGCTTATTAGCAACATAGTGTCCAGGAAGTGGATCTCTTGTGTGGACTGGTCCAGGCTGAGGTTGATGGTGGGATGGAAATTGTTGAAATCATGGTGGAATTCCTCAAGGGCTTCTTTTCCATGGGTCCAGATGATGAAGATGTCATCAATGTAGCTCAAGTAGAGTAGGGACATTAGGGGACGAGAGCTGAGGAAGCGTTGTTCTAAGTCAGCCATACAAATGTTGGCATACTGTGGGGGCATGCAGGTACCCATAGCAGTGCCGCTGATCTGAAGGTATACATTGTCCCCAAATGTGAAATTTGGAAATTTGGGACAGCTGGTAGAGACAGAGCCAGCAATTGAACCAATGTATCTGAACTAATATTCTCATCACTATATCATGCTGTCTCCCCTAAGGAAGAGCGTGATCCTACAGATTACAAAGAGAGTTGAGTTTATAAGTGCAAGGTAAAAACTGATGGGCAGGACATGAAGAGCAAGGGAACCCAATCCTTTGTTAAAGGGAGCAATTCTCCATACAAAAAATTTCCCTTTTGTCTAGGAGCATTCATGAGATCTAAAAGGGTTAAGTCTTGCTAAGCTCCTCACTAGCACACTGAGGCTTTTATTTGTCAGAGAACACATTTTGCCCTGTGAGCATGCAGGTGACTTGAAATTTACATCTTTAAAGTACCAAGCACTATGCCTAATGCTTAAAATTATTTGCACCACATATAGCTCACAATATCACTGTGCATTGCACCATACGAGGATCTGTATATTCAAGGTTACTATGCAATCCATCCAAGGATCTCAAAGCACTTTTCAAACATTAAGGTCCAGAATCTTCACCGTGTGTAAATGGCCATAGTCCCATTGAAGTCAATGTAATGATGCTGATTTATTACACTGAGGATCTGGACCAAAGTATCACAGCACTCTCTACAGAGAAGGGTAAACTTCAGCACTGAGTTGTAAAGTGACTTCTCTACGTTTCCATCAGCATGTCAGTGACACTGATGCGGGGAAAAGAAAGAAACTACTAGACCCAGCTCACTGTGATATATGCAACTTTGATCTGCAATGAATTTGTATCTGTAGATGATCTTTCAGGTCTAGAACATTTTGTTTAACAGGTGTTCAAAAGGTGGTCAGTTGAATTCAGGTGAAAGTTAACCTTAACTTGGGCTGGATGCTTCTATCACACGAGCATCACTCTCTGGTAGCTTTGAGACTCTGTTATTAGTTCTCTCTCTCTCTCTCTTTTAACTTTTACCAAGAAAAAGCTATGTAGGCCCTGATTCCGGAAAACATCCCTATTCCTATTCAGGACAACACTTAAGAATGTGCTTAGTGTTTTTCTGATGCAAGTCCTTAACCTTATGAAGAAGCATGATTTTTAAGTATTACATCTCTGTATATCCACTATGACCATTTCTATCCCTTCTTCTCCCCTAGATCTCAACCAAATGTTGAACTAAAACCTCAAAGCTACTAAAAAAAATCAAGTTCAATTTGTGCTAAAAAATGTTCATTAGGACTCCAGCTTCCCAACTTCCTGCGTAAACATCCACACAAATAGCCAGATTCTCACTGTGGGTGTAAGTTGGTGTCATTCCATTGGCTTCAGACAGAGTCATGTTGACTCTCACCTGCTAAGAATCTGGCTCAAGATTTCTGAGAACTTTATCTTATTGTGACAAATCCACTTCTAGCCCAGGTATCTCTCGTGCAAAAGAGAATTGTGGGATGAGGGTAAAGGATTCTCCCATGGCTGCACAACAGGTCATACTGAAAGGTGAACTGTCAGGCTGGAAGGAGGTTACCAGTGGAATTCCTCAGGGATCGGTTTTGGGACCAGTCTTATTTAATCTTTTTATTATGGACCCTGGCACAAAAACTGGGAAGGGGCTGATAAAGTTTGCAGATGACAGCAGGGAGGTATTGCCAATACAAAGAAGTACCGGGTATCATACTGCAAGATCTGAATGACCTTGTGAACTGGAGTAATAGTAATAGGATGAAATTTAATAGTGAAAAGTGCAAGGTCATGCATTTAGGGATTAATAACAAGATTTTTTGTTATAAGCTGGCGATGCATCAATTGGAAGTAACAGAAGAGGAGAAGGACCTCGGAGTATTGGTTGATCACAGGATGGCTATGAGCCGCCAATGTGATATGGCCGTGAAAAAAGCTAATGTGGTCTTGGGATGCATCAGGCGAGGTATTTCCAATACAGATAGGTAGTTGTTAGTACTGTTATACAAGGCACTGGTGAGACCTCATCTGGAATACTGTGTGCAGTTCTGGTCTCCCATGTTTAAGAAGGATGAATTCAAACTGGAACAGGTACAGAGAAGGGCTACTAGGATGATCCGAGGAATGGAAAACCTGCCTTATGAAAAAAGTAAAGGAGTACTTGTGGCACCTTAGAGACTGCATCCGTTGCATCCGATGAAGTGAGCTTTAGCTCACGAAAGCTCATGCTCAAATAAATTGGTTAGTCTCTAAGGTGCCACAAGTACTCCTTTTCTTTTTGCGAATACAGACTAACACGGCTGTTACTCTGAAACCATAGAATCATAGAATATCAGGGTTGGAAGGGACCCCAGAAGGTCATCTAGTCCAACCCCCTGCTCAAAGCAGGACCAATTCCCAGTTAAATCATCCCAGCCAGGGCTTTGTCAAGCCTGACCTTAAAAACCTCTAAGGAAGGAGATTCTACCACCTCCCTAGGTAATGCATTCCAGTGTTTCACCACCCTCTTAGTGAAAAAGTTTTTCCTAATATCCAATCTAAACCTCCCCCACTGCAACTTGAGACCATTACTCCTCGTTCTGTCATCTGCTACCATTGAGAACAGTCTAGAGCCATCCTCTTTGGAACCCCCTTTCAGGTAGTTGAAAGCAGCTATCAAATCCCCCCTCATTCTTCTCTTCTGCAGGCTAAACAATCCCAGCTCCCTCAGCCTCTCCTCATAACTCATGTGTTCCAGTCCCCTAATCATTTTTGTTGCCCTTCGCTGGACTCTCTCCAATTTATCCACATCCTTCTTGAAGTGTGGGGCCCAAAACTGGACACAGTACTCCAGATGAGGCCTCACCAATGTCGAATAGAGGGGAACGATCACGTCCCTCGATCTGCTCGCTATGCCCCTACTTATACATCCCAAAATGCCATTGGCCTTCTTGGCAACAAGGGCACACTGCTGATTCATATCCAGCTTCTCGTCCACTGTCACGCCTAGGTCCTTTTCCGCAGAACTGCTGCCTAGCCATTCAGTCCCTAGTCTGTAGCTGTGCATTGGGTTCTTCTGTCCTAAGTGCAGGACCCTGCACTTATCCTTATTGAACCTCATCAGATTTCTTTTGGCCCAATCCTCCAATTTGTCTAGGTCTTTCTGTATCCTATCCCTCCCCTCCAGCGTATCTACCACTCCTCCCAGTTTAGTATGATCCGCAAATTTGCTGAGAGTGCAATCCACACCATCCTCCAGATCATTTATGAAGATATTGAACAAAACCGGCCCCAGGACCGACCCTTGGGGTACTCCACTTGATACCGGCTGCCAACTAGATATGGAGCCATTGATTACTACCCGTTGAGCCCGACAATCTAGCCAGCTTTCTACCCACCTTATAGTGCATTCATCCAGCCCATACTTCCTTAACTTGCTGACAAGAATACTGTGGGAGACCGTGTCAAAAGCTTTGCTAAAGTCAAGAAACAATACATCCACTGCTTTCCCTTCATCCACAGAACCAGTAATCTCATCATAAAAGGCGACTAGATTAGTCAGGCATGACCTTCCCTTGGTGAATCCATGCTGGCTGTTCCTGATCACTTTCCTCTCATGCAAGTGCTTCAGGATTGATTCTTTGAGGACCTGCTCCATGATTCTTTGAGGACCTGCTCACTTCATCGGAAGCTGTAGCTCACGAAAGCTTATGCTCAAATAAATTGGTTAGTCTCTAAGGTGCCACAAGTACTCCTTTTCTTTTTGCGAATACAGACTAACACGGCTGTTACTCTGAAACCTGCCTTATGAAAGGAGATTCAAAGAGCTTGGCTTGTTTAGGCTAACCAAAAGAAGGCTGGGGGAGATATGATTGCTCTCTATAAATATATCAGAGGGATAAATGCCAGGGATGGAGAGAAATTATTTAAGCTCAGTACCAATGTGGACACGAGAACAAATGGATATAAACTGGCCATCAGGAAGTTTAGACTTGAAATTAGATGAAGATTTTTAACCATCAGAGGAGTGAAGTTCTGGAACAGCGTTCCAAGGGGAGCAGTGGAGGCAAAAGACATGTCTGGCTTCAAGAATAAGCTTGATAAATTTATGGAGGGGATGGTATGATGGGATAGCCTAATTTTGGCAATTAATTGATCTTTGACTATTAGCAGTAAATATGCCCAATGGCTTGTGATGGGATGTTAGATGAGGTGGGATCTGAGTTACTACAGAGAATTCTTTCCTAGGTATCTGGCTGGTGAGTCTTGCCCACATGCTCAGGGTTTAGCTGATCACCACATTTGGGGTCAGAAAGAAATTTTCCCCCAAGGCAGATTGGCAGAGGCCCTGCGGGTTTTTCGCCTTCCTCTGCAGCGTGGGGCATGGGTCACTTTCTGGAGAATTCTCTGCACCTTGAAGTCTTTAAATCACGATTTGAGGACTTCAATAGTTCAGAGATAGGTTAGGAGTTTGTTACAGGAGTGGGCGGGTGAGATTCTGTGGCCTGCGTTGTGCAGGAGGTCAGACTGACGATCATAATGGTCCCTTCTGACTTTAAAGTCAATGATTCTAAGTAAAACTTGAATCCTTCAGCGAGGATACTCTTATGGCTGACCTAGTATTCATGGTTCTAGTTCTGTCCATTTAAAAGCGTGGATCTGGCCCTTCCCCCCCCCCCCCCCTCCAAAACATTGCCTGCATACTACTCCCCAGAGAGCTGCATAGAGATGTGCTCCATATTGCCAGGTTCTATATGCTCTGCATGAGCCCTTCCAGTCTTGGTTTCTTCTTCCATCCCTAGTTCCATCTCATTCAGAGAGGTACTCAAATGCTTATATCCTGTCTTGCGGCTAGATTGAACCTACCTGAACTGGCCTCCAGAAGAGTCAGCTAAACTATTCTGCATTTTAAATATGGTCATAGTATCTGAAACCAGGAAGATTCTGCCTCTGTGCACATTTCTAAAAGCTGACACTCTATTACAATATGACTAAATGATTTAATAAATGTGGAGTAAAAACACTGCATTTCCCATCTGATGTAATGATTGCTAGGGTAAAATGAAGACACTAACATGTCTCTTTACCAGACTGTACCTGATCTGTAAATTAAAAAGAAAAATGTCATTTCCATTGGCCCCAGTACATAAACAGAGTCATTAAAGGCCAGAAGGGGCCATTGCATCATCTAGTTTGACCTACTGCGCAACACAGGCCACCAAACCCACAACCAGTTATCCCTGCATTGAGCCCAACAAAATCCCAAAGCGCACACAAAAAATAAAAATAAAAAATAATCACAAATATTAAAATGTATTATAGCTGTGTCAGCAGCCTAGTCTAGGAGAATGGGAAATAATTACATATGGTATAAAGAAAAACCCATATCTGCATGCCTGTGGCTATGATGCTTTAATACAGAACTAAAAATAACCATTCAGCTCCTTTGTACTGGTTAAGCAGGTTATTGTGATACCAATTTAGCATGAAAGATGCTGATGAACTTTTAAGAAGTGAATGTATATTGCAAGAAATCACTTTAAAAGACAAATGAAAAATGAATTCCTTTGTTCTGAGGCTTAATATCTTGTACCAATGAAATATGTTTGTAAAATGCATTTTAGTTAGTCAGTAAAATGCCAAAGAACACAGATAAAATGTATTCAGTTAGAAGTTTCCCTCTTATAAGAGAGTTGCTGACTTATCTAAACCAGAAACTTTTTCGAAGAGCCTTTGAATGTATAAATCACATTGAGCTGTTAGGTATTTGTGTTAGATTTAAATTAATGATCATTCTAAGGCATGAGAAAATGGTTCTATATGTAAGACTTGTACTTGCTAAAATGTATATTAGTGAAATAATGTAATAGTGAGCTCCAAAATAAATTAGGTATAAAATCAAATCCTAAAGTAGTGCCAGGTGTACAGTATCCCATCCTAGACTAGAACAGGAACAGCATGAAGCAAGGGATATCACTGAGTCTGGAGCCTCACCTATAGGGGAAAATGAGGGCATAAGACATCCAAATTACAGCTCCCAGGAAGCAGTCAGGTACCACAGAATGATGCAATGTAACTAAATGTTTTGGGTCCCTTTGACTCCAAGGTAGGAGATGACCAGAGCCATTCTGAGACCAAAAGGAAGGGTTGCATTTTCGAAAGGCTGTGGAGTAAGAAATGGTAAGGCTAGATTACCTCCTGGAACTGCAGAGAGAACAAGAGGGAGGAGTTAATAACTTCCAAGTTGAGAGCCTGGGTAACAGGGAGCTGGTGGTGTTTTCAACAGTAGTCATGAATGAAAACTGGGGAGAGGGCTTAGAAGGAAAGTTAAGTTTCAAGCGTGTTTAGCTTGAGCTGCCAGTGAGCTATTCCAGGAGGAAATGTCAGAGACCGACTGAGAGGGAAATTAGGCCCAGAGACTTGGAAATCAGATTCGAGAGGCTCTGAGATAGAATTATTGGAGAGGAAGCCAGGACAATGGCTTTAATTGGCTTGATCAATGACTTTGGAGAGTAAAATGGTCGATGGAAAGAATGGGTAGGCTCAAGGAGATTTTAAAGTTTGTTTTGTTTTTATAAGATGGGAAATTAGAGCATGCTTGTATTTAGAAAGGAAGGATATGAGGAAGATGCTGATAGTCAGGTAAAAGGAAGTGAGGGAAGAAAATGGAGGTGAAAAGTAAGAGAGAGATCTCCAGGTTGGGGAGAAGGAAAGGGTCTAGTAATTTCTATATTATTATGATGCCAGTGTCAACTTTTTTAAATGCATAGAAAACTGCTGCTTCTAAACATATACATTTAACAATATTCTGAGCTCAGTTACATCAGTGTAAACATGGAATAAATTTACTAACTGCAATAGAGTTGCTCTGGATTTACACTGGTGTAGCTGAGATCACCGGAAGTACTAACTTTCTAATCTCACTTGTTAAGTGTTGACATTGCTAAATAGAAATTATTTTCAGGGAACTTTGTTCCTCTTGTATATTTGAGAATAGCTACAAGTACAAACATGCCTCCAAACTCTATTCTTAACTATTAAAACTTAGAAGTTATTACTTCAACTATGTCTTCCTGAAGAAGCTGTCCTCATTGAGTTGCTGCACCCTTAACAGGCCAAGCCACAGGGGGAAAGTGATAGTTTAGTAGAAGCTGAGAGACTTCCAAATGAAAATATGTGGCATTTGGAAAGCAAATAATGACCTGAATAGCCATTGGAGGTTTATCCCCAAAAAGATCATCATCCCTACAAAGAACACTCCCATGAAAGCATTTAGTAATGAAATCTTATCTGTTTAAACATTTCAGAATCAGAAAAAGATCACTATGTCTGCTATCAATATATGTAGTAAATGTTTTAACATGAGTTATTTGCACAGGTACAAGTAGTGTATATGGAAATATTGTATCTGCACTCTGGGTAACAATATTGAGGCTTGATTCACTTCCTGAAGGCCAGCAGAGGAGAGAATCCTACACAGAAGATGTGTTAGTAATGCGAGCCGACTGATCTGCAAAGTGTTGGCCGACAGAGACCAAAAATTGGTGAATGCTAATGAAATACACTCTTTCAGCCCATTTCCTGGGCACTCTTTGCAAATGGGGTTCCTATGGAGCCCATCTGCTGACTCTTCCCACATCGGTTGCTCAGGAACTGCTCTGCTGCATGCTCTGATTCCTGACCAAAGGTGGCAGTAGAACCACAGTCTATCCTCTCTGGTGGTGCCTAGCTGTGCCATGACTGGAAAAGATGCAAACTGATCTATTCTGTACACAAAAAGGCGACTCAAGCACTGGTAGAGTAGTAGTATTTATTTTTTGGAGACCGATTTGGATTATACAACTAGATTTTACTACACGAAAAAATGAGCACAAAATATAAAGAGTCAGAAAGTGTTCTCAATATTAAAAATAATAGTTATCAAGGTATTTTGTTCACCACTTGTCTCCAGTTGATGGATTTAAACAATGCAAATGGAATGAGATGGGAAGAGGGAAAAGCAAGAAGATTGTTTTTATTATTATTATTATTTGTTTCCTAAATGTTCGGCAATACTCCCATCCTCAAATTTTCAAACATTGGTGTGATATTTTCTGTGAATTACCCCAAGCTGTTAAATACCTCAGTTTATAATCATAAGTGACGAATCCAGAAAAGCATCAATAAACATTTCTGAGAATATTAGCTATTACAAATAAGCAATTTAAAGCTACTAGTTCCACAGTATTACCACTACCATAGATAGGCAGCTTCTCATTTCCTAGTAAATAAAAGGATGGTTGTTTTGCAGCTATAGATGTATCTTTGTGCAAGTATTCCTCCATTACACATGCCAATTGATTTTATCTGATTACTGTCTCTGCAGTTGATAAGAATCCTGCACAACTCATCTTTTATTGTTACTCTAGGTGGTAAACTCAAATTACTTTTTGCTGCTATGGTAACCCAGTTTTATAAAAGTGCCCCATTTTCCACCTTTCATACTAAATTTGCACACCATGAAGGAGGAGGAGGAGAAGGAAATTAATAACAGAAGGAAAACCTGAGCTTCCAATAAAATGAAAACTGAGGATAAAAATATGATTCTTACATATTAAATAGTACAATAGAATCATGCAAATCCTCAGGCAAAACTCCCATTGACTTCAATATTAAAGATTTAAATTAGCTTGCATTTAAAAGGAAAGGGACATTACTTCAATAATTTGGACAGAAATGCCACTCACCACTAAGCTACCAACAAGAGTGTAAAACAGTGTCAACCTAGCACCAGCACCAAAAAGATTAAAGCTGCCTAAAAGTGCTAGTAACCTCACTGACTGCCCCTGGGAAGAGTGTGGCTAAGTGAAGGGGATGGACTTAAAAAAGGACAGAAAGTCAGTTCAGAGGAGAAGATCTAAGGGAGAGGATGTAATGAGTTCCCTTTCTCTCGGAAGGGGATAGCTAGAAGGCTGGAAGGGCAGAGGAGTGGCAAAGTTTGCTTCTGAGGTGAGCCTGAAGGAAATTCAGGAGCTGCTGAGGGACAATGGCCTGTCTGAAACCCTGGAGAAGGCAGAGGAGTGTGCCAATCTTAGGCTGTGGGGTAGAGTGAGTGACCTTGAGGACAGATGTGAGGACATTGTATTATAGCAAAGGCTTGCCTGTGAAGGAGAGGGGCAGCCAGCTGAGCCCAATTGGGGCTGAAGATTCAGTTGTCTTTATATTTCTTTTGGACTGGTTAAAGGACTTTGTGAAAGGGTGGAAATACAATGTGACCTGGCCAGAGAACAGTCATGAGAAAAGGTGGACCACTGCAGTACCAGAGCAGCTTTCGGGAGGGGTACCAGAAGAGGAAAGAGATATTATGCAACGCTATGCCCAGCCATGAGGGTCACTCTTTTACAAAGAGGATAAGTGAAAACATGTATTTGAAACAGGAAAACTCATGTTAAAATTGATCAGGATCTTAGCAGAAGAGAAAAACTACACACATTCTAGAGGAGTTTAGATACTGATCACTGAAAATAGGAAGCTGAAGGAAAAGCCAGAGATATTTGTTTTCTTTTCTGTACATTTTTCTGTTCAATTTATAAAATGACCCATTTATACTCTTATGCAAGTGAAAAAATGCAGAATATAAATTACATTAAAATTACATTAAAAATATTAAAAGTTGCAAAATTAAACACTCAGAAGTTAGGAAATGCCTGAATTAAAGTTGCATGCTGCCTATAATGCCAAGTTTTAATTAATATTAGAACCTAGGTAGCATACAATTAAGAATGGAGTCCTTCAATGCCCTCTGCCAATATCCTTTATCCTTCACAATCAAGTTGCTTACTAAGCTATATCAGACAATATAGGCCTCCTGACAATTGAAGATATCTTCTTTTAAGCTTTGGATAGTAAATCTCCATGCCAGTATCACTAGATTTTCTCAGCAGTTTTCAACACCACTGGCCATAAAGTTGCAATGACACACACACAATGGAGCCATAGTAAAGGTAGTCTGACTATGTAGCAGCCATTCATTTCTCTGAGACAGATTCCAGAACGTCAGGGTAATCACCAGCTCTTCTTCTCAAAGAAAGGGCTCCCATTGACTACAATGAGCTTTGGATCAGGCTCTGTGGAATTCACTTGTGGAATTCTATAATAATCAATATGTTGAGCTATCCTCTGCAACACATACAAGAACTGTCCATGACAGACTGTGAGACACCAAGAGTTCCAGCAATGTGTAGATGATGTGCAGTTATACATCTACTTCAAGGGAGATTAAGGTTCGATATTAGGAAAATATTTCTAATTGTTAGAGTAGTTAAGCTCTGGAATATGCTTCCAAGAGAAGTTGTGGAATTCCCATCATTGGCGGTTTCTAAGAACAAGTTAGACAAACACGTGTGAGGGATGGACTAGCTTTACTTGGGCCTGCCTCAGCCCAGGGGGATAGATTAGATGACTTTTTGAGGTCCCTTCTATACCTACTTTTTTAAAATGCTATGATCCTTAATTGATGCATGTTTCAGTAATAAATGTAAGATGTCCTGGGAGAAGTAAGCAGATGGATGAACAGTAGCTTGTCACACAGTCTGGGGATGAAAGTGACTGCTACATGGAGGCTACAATTCATGCAGCACATAGCCTTTATTTCTTAAATGGGAGGGCTGCTGATGTATGGCTATCACCCAGTGCTCCAAGAATTCCACTGGCTTTCTCTCCATTCACTTCTGAACTACAATAAAAACTTGGACCTAATCACAAAGCCTGGCTAATTCAGAGATTATATCGTCATCCAAGATTACGAGGTGCTCAGGGTTATGGTAATGGAAGCCAAATAAATATAAAAACATAGGTTTGATTTGTGGCTCCCATCCTGCAGTCTTATTCAGGAAACACTCCCATTGAATTCCACTCCTTTCTTCTTCTCATTCTATTCTGGAACTATGTGAAACTTGGTAATTTCAGTTTAAAGGGGTTTAATGTGACCCATTTTGTGGATTTCAGTTCACACAGGTCTCCATTCTTTGAATTCTGTTTTGAATATACCCACTAGAGCTAGTTGAAAAGTTTGAAATGAACAAAATTTGTTCCATCCAATATGAAATGTGTCATGGAAACCCATCAGTTTTGACAAAAATTTCATCAGGAACATTTTTCAGGTCCAGATGAGAGACAGCAAGAGAGACTCCCAGAATAGCCAAGTCGTTAGGGAACTCACTTGGGATTGGAAGATTGAAGTATACTATTTTTTTCTTCATATTGTTACAAGCATCTATAGGAAACTTATCTCCATAGTTTTGGGGCACCTGTTTAAAAGGCTTACATTGAGTCATTGTTATCTCAAAAAATAGGAACAATCTACAAATTGCACATGATCTTCAGGGCAAAGAAAATTAGGACCAGCAAAACAAGGACCCACATTTTCCCACAAATGTCCCTTAAATCTGTTCGGAAGAGATCACTTCTAGTGGAAAGAATTCCATCTCCATGCCCATTACTAGTTACAATCTCTGCTGAGGCTGCCAATAAGAGTTTCAGTTCCATTTTGATGGCCACTTTTACAATGCAGATACCTGGTGTCAGGAGCTGGACTAAGACCACAAACTCAGTTTTATGTAAGCAACTTGGGCACTATCAGATGGTAATCAATTTCAAGCACATAACTTGGACTGGATTTGAGCCCATGAGTTGGATACCATAAGTGGTCTATTACTTATAATCTGAATTAGCCAGTTCCATAAACTCTTTCCAACCAAAGAAACTGTGGACCGAGTACACCGATGGGTTGGATATTATTTCATCTGTTTTATTTTCTTCCCCTACACCAACATAAGTTGTAGCAGGTTCAACAATCCCAATCTTCATGTCACCCCAAGGATGGACTGTTTGATTTTCAGAATAATTTCCCTTGGGGAATTACACAGATCTTTTCAAGCATACAGTACTTCAGGCCATTAGGGCCCTATATAATATAATAATATATATATTAACCCTGACACTACTGTAACTGGACATAAACATGGTTAATGAGAACACTGAAGTCAAAAGAAAAGGAGTACTTGCGGCACCTTAGAGACTAACCAATTTATTTGAGCATGAGCTTTCGTGAGCTACAGCTCACTTCATCAGATGCATACTGTGGAAAGTATAGAAGATCTTTTTATACACACAAAGCATGAAAAAAATGGGTGTTTACCACTACAAAAGGTTCTCTCCCCCCCACCCCACTCTCCTGCTGGTAATAGCTTATCTAAAGTGATCACTCTCCTTACAATGTGTATGATAATCAAGTTGGGCCATTTCCAGCACAAATCCAGGTTAGATAAGCTATTACAAGCAGGAGAGTGGGGTGGGGGGAGAGAAAACCTTTTGTAGTGGTAAACACCCATTTTTTCATGCTTTGTGTGTATAAAAAGATCTTCTATACTTTCCACAGTATGCATCCGATAAAGTGAGCTGTAGCTCACGAAAGCTTATGCTCAAATAAATTGGTTAGTCTCTAAGGTGCCACAAGTACTCCTTTTCTTTTTGTGAATACAGACTAACACGGCTGTTACTCTGAAACTGAAGTCAAAGAATGAGACAAAATTATTATGAAACCAAGGAAGCTGCTCGGTGGTAGGTGGTCATATGCCGTTCTTACTGAGGAGAATGGGAATTTTTCCCATGTAATTCAGAGCAGGACTTGCCGTGGAGAGCTAAAACTTTCAGGTTTTTAAACTTTTTTTTTCTGGCCTAGGAAATCAGGTATTAAAGTCAAGTGCAAAATTAGATCAAATAAACCTTCTCAGAGATGACATTTATGAAAATATTATCTCTTTGATGAAGTCTACATGAAAAATGAAGCTTAATCCTCCATTAAAAGTTACTAACACAAATATAATTACAATACACATTAAATAATGTTTTATGTATACCTAAGTATCTGCCAGTGTCCCTTCTTAGACTTTGAGTTCTTCAAGATGCCCAAGGGAGAAAGAACCAAGTATACAAGATCTTCATTAAAACAAATAATGCTTTTATTTTATTTTTTTTAGATTTTGCCTGAGCCAAGTGTCAGTGACAAATTGCTTACTTGAAAATCAGATTTTTTTTTCTGTTCAGTGTGATATTGGTCTTTTCTTTACAACAGCAGGCATTCATACACAAATTCCCACTCCTGCAGAGATGTTGTATACATATGCATGTTTCACCAGATCAGTAGAACTATGTGCTTCAAATTAAATACAAATCCCCTTTTCTGTGAAATATATAGTAAATATAGTACTTCCTATTTTATTCCTTAACATTTCTGACGATAACGTAATTAACATATATGCATATATCTACACACAAGAACAGATAACGATGTAGTGAAAAATGTTGGGAAAAATAACCACAGTTGAGTATGGCTATTAACCAGAGGCTCTGACATCCATGTTGGCTCAGATTTCAGACATCATGGCTAACTGGTCAAGATAAATATTTTCATAATGACTGCTTTTAGAGAATTTTTCTTCTGTGTACTCATTTCCCAGATTCTGCAGTCAACTCAGTCTAACCCCCCCCCCAAAAAAAATAAAAAGCAAACTAAAACAAACACAAAAATCCCTTAAATCAAATTAAATCAAAGGTATTTATTTAATAAAAACAAAGGTTCAGTGTCAGAATTTCCTTCTATGTTTCATTTCTCATTTTCTCATGCTTGTGTGTGATGTTGTTTGTCTCAGAGCTACAGACAAGCTGAAATGTCCATTTAGAACTATCTGCTCACAATTTTATACGGGCATAGAAAGTGGCACCTGCTGACTCTCAGGGTACAACTGTCACTCTAGCTTGCAGACTGAAACAGCTGGTACCACCATTTAACACAATCAGGATTTACATTTAAGGTACAATTTGCATTATATTAGGTTTCAGTAACTACATTTCATCATGTGACCATCTGTAGCTGCAATTTTGCTCATCCCTTGGGGATATTACTCAAAGGAACTGAAATGAGTCATGCTGCATATTGTGTAGCAAAATTTCTTTGCTGAACATAAAGGAAACAATCACCTAAGGAACAAATAGGCACAGGTAAAAAATCCAAAGCTGTTGGCATCTTTTCATTTTTTGTTTCACTAGTTTGGGGAATTTTTCACTAGTTTGGGGAATTTTGTACAATAAATTGTACCATAACTAGAGAGGAGCAGGAAACATTTCCTATCCAATGAAAAGTTTCAAGATTTTGAAAATTTTCCCATTCTGCACTAGGATGAAGCAGACTTTTCAAAGGTATTATTATTATTATTTATTTTAAAAAGAGACAACTCCCCCCCAGTACCAGAACATCCAATAGCCCAGTGGTTAGGGCATTCATGTGGGAGTTCTGGATTCAAGTCCTGGCTCCAAAACAGGCACAGCAAGGATTTGTTGAAACTGGGTCTCGCACATCCCAGGTCAGTGCCTACCCACTGAGCTATTGGCTATTCTGGATGAGTCTGTCTATCTCTCTGTCTGTGTGTTTTTTAGACCACAAATTCCATCCTGGACCTAAGAAACCTTTTCCAGTGAAAGTTGCGTTGAAACTTTATGTTCCTGTGAAAAGTTCAGGTTTCTACACATCAGCATTTTCCAATGAAAAACCATTTAAACAGAAGATTTCCTACCAGCTCTAACCATAACTCGATCCTGCATTCCTTATGCATCTTAAATTCCCTTTGAGGTCACACTATGCAAATCACAATACAAGATCAAGGCCTTAGACTGTCAACAGTTTGGGGCAAGGAACTGTCTTTTCATTATACGTATGCATATGACCTGGTACTATGGATCCCGTGCCCCTTTTAGAGGCCTATAGGCACTAACACAATGTAACTATTTAATGACAGTAATAAAAATAAGTGACAGCTGTCAAGGTTCCTCCCCCACTCTGAACTCTAGGGTACAAATGTGGGGACCTGCATGAAAATCTCCTAAGCTTACTTTTACCAGCTTAGGTTAAAACTTCCCCAAGGTACAAATTAATTTTATCCTTTGTCCTTGGAATATCCTCTGCCACCACCAAACTCTAACTGGGTTTACTGGGAAACGTAGTTTGGACATGTCTTTCCCCCCAAAATCCTCCCAACCCTTGCTCCCCACTTCTTAGGAAAGGTTTGGTAAAAATCCTCACCAATTTGCATAGGTGACCACAGACCCAAACCCTTGGATCTGAGAACAATGAAAAAGCATTCAGTTTTCTCACAAGAAGATTTTTAATAGAAATAGAAGTAAATAGAAGTAAAGAAATCCCCTCTGTAAAATCAGGATGGTAGATACCTTACAGGGTAATTAGATTCAAAACAAAGAGAATGCCTCTAGGCAAAACCTTAAGTTACAAAAAAGACACACAGACAGAAATAGTCATTCTATTCAGCACAATTCTTTTCTCAGCCATTTAAAGAAATCATAATCTAACGCATACCTGGCTAGATTACTTATTAAAAGTTCTAAGACTCCATTCCTGTTCTATCTCCGGCAAAAGCAGCATACCAATAGACACACAGACCCTTTGTTTCTCTCCCTCCTCCCAGCTTTTGAAAGTATCTTGTCTCCTCATTGGTCATTTTGGTCAGGTGCCAGCGAGGTTACCTTTAGCTTCTTAACCCTTTACAGGTGAGAAGATTTTTCCTCTGGCCAGGAGGGATTTTAAAGGGGTTTACCCTTCCCTTTATATTTATGACAACAGCATACTGTGAAAAATGCTTTTTCTTGGAATATTTCTAGGCTCTATCAGGATGTAGCAGAAGTCCGATAAGTCTAGCAGCCTGTTCTTGTAGACAATAGAGGTTTGGGATAAAATTTTGAACTACTCTGTTCTTATTTAAACAGAACCTCAAAATACTAGGTCATGAAAAACTACACACTTTACTCTATTTTAGGAGGTGTCCTGTGACTAGACATGATGATGTGGCATATGTCTGGGGATGAGTAGTAAATATAAGGTCTGTATTAAAAGTGGGCACCTACTTTTACTTGTATTCCTACATTTTTATGAAGGGTACAACAGAAATGCATTACCTTCAACAGCCTAAGTTCCAAGTCAGCGATTATTCATGTTTTAAAATTAGGCCCATGAACAAGTAATTTGCTGATCGGGGCCTATATGATCAAATGCCTGTAGAGTGATTCAACATTTTAAAACATAGCACAACTTAATTCTGGATTCATAACCACAAGTGCTAAGGAATGTTACAATATGGTTTATGAAAGATCGCAATAGTCAAGTAAAAATGTAGCCTTACTTACATAAAACCATTTCACTCTTACACTCTGATAATGGCCTTAGACAGAAGCACACCCATAACTGATTGAATCTAATTATAATAAAGAACATAACCTTTTAGACAATCAAGATAATTATACTAATCAGTTCATTGCAACTGTGTGCTATTTTGCTTTCACAGAACATGATTTTTTTAAGAAATTTTCTTAAACCTTCACCTTGTGGTACTGTATTCCGATCATTAACAACAATTGTGTTTCTTTTTTACTTTATATTTAGTAATACCCAATCACATTCTTGATTAATCAGACTAGCTATTAAAGTAGTCACAGGCCCCCTACAATTTAATGTATTCAAATCTGTTATATAGAACCTTGTTTTTCTATAGAATTACATTTACTAAGGTGCTTTCCTCTGTTATAGCACTAACATCTGTACCATGTATTAAATTACACTAAGCAGACTACAAACAGCAGGATCTTTCATACTGATGCTATACTTACAAGGACATGTTTTCAAAAAGCAGTTCCATAATGAAGACTGTGTGTATGTTGCATACAGACCTTGGGTCTGCTACTGTTGAAATAAGGAGACGTTTTGACTTCAGTGGGAACAGGATCACGTAATGAGTAGTAAAAAAAAAAGAAAAAAAAAAAAAAAAGAAAAATAGTGGTATCCGAATCCAGAGAAATTTAGGCCATAGTAGTGAGCAAAGAGTACTATAAAATCAGAATTCACAGAACTTGAATGGAACACAACTCAAGTTCCCTTTAAATACCTATGTCACATCTCAAGAACTACGTTTGAAACATATTTACAAAAAAAAAAAAAAAAAATTGGCATTGAGTGTTGGCAGGATGATCCTGAAATCCTTCTAAAGAAAATGTGACAATATTCAGTATTAATGATTCAAAACAGGACAGCTCAGAAGTACCTTAGTACAGTTTTGTGTATCATTACTGAAGTGTGGGTCTCGTACTTTCCATTGTGGACAATTTCTCAAAGAGAAGATCCTCTTACAGATCATCTTCCCAGCCAGCCTCTCAAACCTAATTTTGCACATACTGTGTGGCAAATATATTTATTATTTATATTGAATTACTGCCTACTACCCCCAGTCATGGACCAGGACCTCATTGTACTTGCTGTTGTACAAACACAGAACGAAGAGCTGGCTCCTGCACCAGAGTGCTTACAATCTAAGTGCTTGGTTACATGAAGGTGATAAGCTGAGGGCTGGAATTTACATTTTCTGACAATGAAACTCCCATCACTGTCTGTATCCCTTCTCTAACCCAGTTCTATTGTCTCTCATTTTGCAGTTGTTTTCCACTCTCCCTGTATGTTTGTTACCTCTCCAGTGGGTGCCAATTGTCAATGTTTAAATAACTTTGTAGATAGAAAATTATAAAATAAAGACCACAGATCAGTTTAAATCCATTGCTGCATTGGGGCCAGTGTACTAGTGCACTGATTTCCTAGCCCACAAAATAAGAGTCAGGCAGCCTTTAGTCCATTGTGAGCCCTTCATCCCAGCACCATCCTGATCAAAACTTATAAACAGTCCAAGCAGAACAAAACCAGCAGTAGCAAAACAAAGACAGCAACTGCAACCAACAGTCTCCACATATAGACCTGTAAGCAGGGCTTCAGCTAGCATGAAACTGAACCCCTCCCTCAACTTGGTTGCCTCCCTGGCATCCATTTATATTTCTTCTGCTCCCTCCAATGGGTCAGGGTTAATTGACTACTGCAGTAACCCTTTAGGGTCTGGGCTAGTGGGTGTCCTTGTACCCTCTCCACCCTCTCCCTGCTTCCAAAGTATGACAGAAGGCATACTCAGTGGAATTTACACTTCTCCTCCTGCATCAATAAATAAATAAAGATGTCTACATTTCCATGTTCTGCCCCATAAAAAAAAATGGCTGCAGGGCTAGATACCAGCATGTGAGTCTGGAGTTTCTCTTTCATAGCCTGCAGCCCTCAAAGGGGGGCATAGTCCATAAGTGAGGTATAGGGTTCTCCCAGGAAGTAGCGTACATAATATCCGCAAGACATTCCTTTTCTGAGCGAGATTGTTCTTTTCACATGGAAGAAGCTTCCTACTGAGATATAAGATAGAGTCTTCTCCATCCTCCACCACCTGGGATAGAACTACCCCAAAGCTCACCACAGAGGCATCTGTTTGTAGAATGAATTATTTCATAAAATCCAGACTCAGCAGTACTGCTTTACTGCACAAGATGTACTTGATTGTGCCAAATGTATTTGTGCAAGATGGTGTTTACTGGACCTTTTCGGGAACTTTGTTCTTTAGGGGGTCCATAATAGGGGCTGTTATGGTGGAAAATCTGGAGACAAAATGCTTATAGTGCACTGCTCACCCCAGAACACTTCACCTGCCTTTTGGTGATAGGGACTGTGCACTCTAGCAGGACTTTCACACTGCTGACTAAGGGTTGAATTCTCCCATTCCCAGGGTATATCCCAAGTATTTAGTTTTGGTGCTACCTTCTTTGCATTTTACAGAGTTAGCCATTAGGCCTGCTTCCCTTTGATATTGAAAGACAGCAGCAACCCTCTTGAGATGCTGTTTCCATGTGCTAGAATAGATGACAAAACCATTGTTGAGATAAGCTGCAGCATACTGCTGATGGGGCCAGAATACCCTGTCTGTATGCTGCTGGAATGTAGCAATGTCCCCACAGAGTCCAAACAAAAGGGTTTGAAACTGAAATAGGCCAAAAGGGGTGGCAAAGACTTATCTTATCTTTGGACAATGGTGCCAAAGACGTTTGCCAGCATTCTTTAGTAAGTATGAGCATGATTATGAAAAAGACCCTACCCAACCTCCCCAGCAGTTTTATCTACTTGGGGCATGGGATATGCATGCCACCTCAACATGGCATTAACTTCCCTAAAGTCAATATAACCCTCCGACCCCCCGTTTTCTGGTTTAGGCACTAGAAAAATTGAGCTATGCCATTCATTTTAAAATTCCTCAACTACCCCTAGTTCTACCCCTAGTTCTTTTAGCTCCCTCTTGGCTGTCTCCTGCATTCATTCAGGGATCATGAAGCTTCCCTTTTGCATACTGGTACATGGGATAATTTGTATGTGGTGCTCTATGAGGTAAGTCCTCCCAGGCTTTGTGGTGAAGACATCAATAAAACTTATTGGTGGTTGATTAGCTTGCTGGCTTGCTCTCTCTGCAAGCCAATGACACTGTCTCCCAGAGCTACAGCAGGACAGACCCTCAGATATAGTTCCTGATGGAGTAAGGTCAGTTCTTGCTGGACTGGACAAATATGACCTCTCAGCTCTTTCAGGGCTTTAGTAATGGAAATGGTATATCTAGGTCCCAGGTGTCTTCCTTACTAACTGAATCTCATAATCTACCTTCCCGACCTAGTGCACTATCTAAAGGGCCCCTGCCATTTAGCTGGCAGCTTGCTTTCAGGGGTAATTAGTAATAACTGGATTCAGTCCCCTCACTGATACAACCTTAGCCTCGCAATCCTATTATTTTATAACTCCTATGAATGTTCCATAGCCTGTAGATTCTGCTGGGTGAGGGACTCTATGAAGTCCAGCCTTTCCCACAGATTTAGGATTACTGCACACCATTCTCAGTCTTGGTCCCTTGGTTTTGCCAAGCTTCCTGCTTAATGTCCAGAATTCCATGGGGCCACCTTTCATATAGCAACTCAAAAGGTAAGAATCCCATAGAAGATTGGGGCACTTCACTGATAGTAAACAGTAGATTACAGCAGTAGTTTGTCCCTTTGCAGGATTCAGCTGTGACAAACGTATGCAGCATTTGCTTTAGGATCCAGTTAAAACATTCCAACGGGCCTTCCATTGGGTGGGGGGAGTGATGGAGTGACAGTTTCATGACCTTTATGTCATGTAAGGAGCAAACTACTTGTAGGAACCTTGACATGAAGGTGGTGATCTAACTGGTCAGAATCACCGCAGGGATGCCTACCTGAAAGAGCACTTTTAGCAACTCTATAGTGGCTTACTGAACTGACATTGACTGCAGGGTAATGGAGCTGGCCATAATCCACACTGACTAAAATATAGCTGCACCCATACAATCATAGAATCTCAGAGTTGGAAGGGACCCCTGAAGGTCATCTAGCCCAACCCCCTGCTCGAAGCAGGACCAATTCCCAGTTAAATCATCCCAGCCAGGGCTTTGTCAAGCCTGACCTTAAAAACCTCTAAGGAAGGAGATTCTACCACCTCCCTAGGTAACGCATTCCAGTGTTTCACCACCCTCCTAGTGAAAAAGTTTTTCCTAATATCCAATCTAAACCTCCCCCACTGCAACTTGAGACCATTACTCCTCGTTCTGTCATCTGCTACCATTGAGAACAGTCTAGAGCCATCCTCTTTGGAACCCCCTTTCAGGTAGTTGAAAGCAGCTATCAAATCCCCCCTCATTCTTCTCTTCTGCAGGCTAAACAATCCCAGCTCCCTCAGCCTCTCCTCATAAGTCATGTGTTCCAGACCCCTAATCATTTTTGTTGCCCTTCGCTGGACTCTCTCCAATTTATCCACATCCTTCTTGTAGTGTGGGGCCCAAAACTGGACACAGTACTCCAGATGAGGCCTCACCAATGTCGAATAGAGGGGAACGATCACGTCCCTCGATCTGCTCGCTGTGACCCTACTTATACATCCCAAAATGCCATTGGCCTTCTTGGCAACAAGGGCACACTGCTGACTCATATCCAGCTTCTCGTCCACCGTCACCCCTAGGTCCTTTTCCGCAGAACTGCTGCCTAGCCATTCAGTCCCTAGTCTGTAGCTGTGCATTGGATTCTTCCATCCTAAGTGCAGGACCCTGCACTTATCCTTATTGAACCTCATCAGATTTCTTTTGGCCCAATCCTCCAATTTGTCTAGGTCCTTCTGTATCCTATTCCTCCCCTCCAGCGTATCTACCACTCCTCCCAGTTTAGTATCATCCGCAAATTTTCTGAGAGTGCAATCCACACCATCCTCCAGATCATTTATGAAGATATTGAACAAAACCGGCCCCAGGACCGACCCTTGGGGCACTCCACTTGTTACCGGCTGCCAACTAGACATGGAACCATTGATCACTACCCGTTGAGCCCGACAATCTAGCCAGCTTTCTACCCACCTTATAGTGCATTCATCCAGCCCATACTTCCTTAACTTGCTGACAAGAATACTGTGGGAGACCGTGTCAAAAGCTTTGCTAAAGTCAAGAAACAATACATCCACTGCTTTCCCTTCATCCACAGAACCAGTAATCTCATCAAAAAAGGCGATTAGATTAGTCAGGCATGACCTTCCCTTGGTGAATCCATGCTGACTGTTCCTGATCACTTTCCTCTCATGGAAGTGCATCAGGATTGATTTTTTGAGGACCTGCTCCATGATTTTTCCAGGGACTGAGGTGAGGCTGACTGGCCTGTAGTTCCCAGGATCCTCCTTCTTCCCTTTTTTAAAGATTGGCACTACATTAGCCTTTTTCCAGTCATCCGGGACTTCCCCGATTCGCCACGAGTTTTCAAAGATAATGGCAATGGCTTTGCAATCACAGCCACTAATTCCTTCAGCACTCTCGGATGCAACTCATCCGGCCCCATGGACTTGTGCACGTCCAGCTTTTCTAAATAGTCCCTAACCACCTCTATCTCCACAGAGGGCTGGCCATCTCTTCCCCATTTTGTGATGCCCAGCGCAGCAGTCTGGGAGCTGACCTTGTTAGTGAAGACAGAGGCAAAAAAAGCATTGAGTACATTAGCTTTTTCCACATCCTCTGTCACTAGGTTGCCTCCCTCATTCATTAAGGGGCCCACACTTTCCTTGGCTTTCTTCTTGTTGCCAACATACCTGAAGAAACCCTTCTTGTTACTCTTGACATCTCTGGCTAGCTGCAGCTCCAGGTGCGATTTGGCCCTCCTGATATCATTCCTACATGCCCGAACAATATTTTTATACTCTTCCCTGGTCATATGTCCAACCTTCCACTTCTTGTAAGCTTCTTTTTTTATGTATAAGATCCGCTAGAATTTCACCATTAAGCCAAGCTGGTCGCCTGCCATATTTACTATTCTTTCGACACATCGGGATGGTTTGTCCCTGTAACCTCAACAGGGATTCCTTGAAATACAGCCAGCTCTCCTGGACTCCTTTCCCCTTCAAGTTAGTCCCCCAGGGGATCCTGGCCATCCGTTCCCTGAGGAAGTCGAAGTCTGCTTTCCTGAAGTCCAGGGTCCGTATCCTGCTGCTTACCTGTCTTCCCTGTGTCAGGATCCTGAACTCGACCAACTCATGGTCACTGCCTCCCAGATCCCCACCCACTTTTGCTTCCCCCACTAATTCTACCCGGTTTGTGAGCAGCAGGTCAAGAAAAGCTCCCCTCCTAGTTGGCTCCTCTAGCACTTGCGACAGGAAATTGTCCCCTACGCTTTCCAAAAACTTCCTGGATTGTCTATGCACCGCTGTATTGCTCTCCCAGCAGATATCAGGAAAATTAAAGTCACCCATGAGAATCAGGGCATGCGATCTAGTAGCTTCCGTGAGCTGCCGGAAGAAAGCCTCATCTACCTCATCTCCCTTGTCCGGTGGTCTATAGCAGACTCCCACTACTACATCACTCTTGTTGCACACACTTCTAAACTTAATCCAGAGACACTCAGGTTTTTCTACAGTATCGTACCGGAGCTCTGAGCAGTCATACTGCTCCCTTACATACAGTGCTACTCCCCCACCTTTTCTGCCCTGCCTGTCCTTCCTGAACAGTTTATAACCATCCATGACAGTACTCCAGTCATGTGAGTTATCCCACCAAGTCTCTGTTATTCCAATCACGGCCTAGTTCCTTGATATCACCAGGACCTCCAGTTCTCCCTGCTTGTTTCCAAGGCTTTGTGCATTTGTATATAAGCACTTGAGATAACCTGTTGATCGCCCCTCATTCTCAGTATGAGGCAGGAGCCCTCCCCTCACAGACCCACTGACAGTCAGTTTGAGGTCCCCAACTAAACCCACCCCAGTACATTCAAATGGGCTATCTACCACTGGGAGAGGAACCAAGGGAGCCATGTAAGTAGGTTTGGGACCCACCAGCTGGCACTCAGGACAAGAGTTTTAGTAGTCCTTGATCTCTTGATATACCCCGACCAAGAGAAATGAGCTAATATTAATTCCTCATTTTTTTTCCCACCTCTAAGTGTCCAGACCTAAGCATTTTGTGGGCCAGACTGAGGACTTTGTGCTTACAGGACTTGGGGGCAGCAGTTGTGATTGGGACATCCTTGTTTGAGGTTCTGTGCCCACCCAAACCAGGACATCTCCCACCAGCTCAAAGTGAGCGTATTGTGCATCTCATAATGCATCACCATGACCCTAATTCACATTTGCCAGCTGCCTGTACAGGCAGTTAAAAATCTCATTGTTTTGCTGCTCCTGCACAAAGCCACTGGAGTTGGTGAGAGACTGATCATCCACAGGTGGGGTTACCAGAGGTAACAACCCTGGTGTTGATCTGTCAGGGTGTCCAAACTGCATTGGGTTGCCATGCATTTCTGTGGTTATTTCACCAGGTCTGGCTCTGGTTCCATAGGGCCTTTGGGACCCTGAGTGGCTGTAGGTTGTGGTGTCTGTGAGTTTGACCCCTTCAAGAGTACCTCATTGGATCACAGTGGATATATGGGCCTGTCTCCCCAGGCCCTTGCATGTCAGTAAATCTTGCTTCCAGGAAAGGCAACCCTCTTTTTGGCCATACTACCATGACTCAGAAAACCCATAGAGTTTAGGGTCAGTAAATGAATAATCTTCTTCACTCACTGCATAACCATATGGAAAGCTAGGCTCATAATTGGGGCAGAGGAGATATGTAATGATCTGTAGCCATTCTGAGCTGAGTTGAACTATTAGAAAAAAAGTTTACTTTTCCCTAACAATGAGAAAGAAGAGCTAGTTTGGGGGCATTTATCCACAGTAGAGAAACAGTATAAGAGGCCAATTCTTCCAAGGGTTCCTATTTGGGCTGAGGGGAAAGCAATCTGCAACATTTCTTTAAGAGGTGCAGCACACTTCTCCACAGGCTGGATGCACAGCTTATTATATAAGGCAGCAGAGCCATGTCAAAAATGATACCTCATTTTCTGACTGCAGTTTAGTTTAAAAAGCACTTATAAGAGCTTATGTTTTTGACATTGCTTGCATATATAGGATGCCACTGAATAATATCTAACACAGTCAATTGCAAAGCTTTGTGTCATCGTACAAGAATGATTTATGAATAAATGCTTTTAAATGTCTTTTTTTAATACAAATTTCTTTTTATTTATGCAACATTCAAGTGATTTATGAATGCATATCTAATTTATTAGCCAAGCTGCTGATTTACAAGCCATAAAACTGATTTTCAGTCTTGGCAGTGATTTATGAGTTATCCACAGATTGAAAAGATTGAAACAGATTGAAAAGATATGCAACTAATATGTTAATCTGTGCTTCACACGTTAAATAAAAACCCCAGATTTGCTAATCCCTTGTTGAATGATTGATGTATAAACTAGTTTGCAATATAAATGCTCTGTTTGCTTTGGATAAAATTTAGCTAGAGGTAGGAGGCTTTCCAGACTACTTAACCATAATGATATGGTTGTGCTGGGATGGGAGTTGTCACGGTAGTGTGGGAGGCAGAGTGGTCAAGCATGTTATGGAAAGGGGTCTTAATTATAGGCTGGTGCGACAGAAAATTATGCCAGGAATCCTATAGATCAGTGGTTCCCAAACTTGTTCCGCTGCTTGTGCAGGGAAAGCCCCTGGTGGGCAGGACCGGTTTGTTTACCCGCAGCATCCGCAGGTTTGGCTGATCGCAGCTCCTAGTGGCCATGGTTCGCTGCTCCAGTCCAATAGGAGCTACTGGAAGTGGTGCGGGCTGAGGGCCGTACTGGCCGCTGCTTCCAGCGGCTCCCATTGGCCTGGAGCAGCGAACCGCGGCCATTGGGAGCCACGATCAGCGGAACCTGCGGATGCTGCAGGTAAACAAACCGGTCCGGCCCACCAGGGGCTTTCCCTGCACAAGCGGCGGAACAAGTTTGGGAACCACTGCTATAGATGAACCACAGTATCTGTGCCTCACACATATCCACCAGCTCCAGTACAACATGCAAGTATTGTGCAGGGGCTGCAACTCCTATTTCTGCCTCTGTTAGAGCAATACATGAAGGGAAGCTTTACTACCGCCCTGTGAGCTGGTCTGTCAGATCATGGATTTCCCTTCCCATACTTCATCTGTACAAAGTCAGATTACTCTGGGATTTATTTCAGGTAAAGTGAATGTAGACATAACCAATGATCCTAGTTTTTTGCAGGACAAAGCAGCATAAAGCTCTCCCAGCAGAAACAATGAGCTCAGAGACTGCAGAAATCAGTCAGCCTGCAGAAATCTTTCACATTTTTTTCTTTAATGTGACAGAAGCTGTGGAGAGTGGACTGGGAGAGTGTTACCTAATAGCATCCCAGTGCAGGGAAGCAAAGAGCTCTCTTGTATCTGGTAATGTGTTTCAGCTGGCTTGACTAGTACAGTGTACCCCTACTCACTATCGTCATAACCTAGATCTAAAAGGTGTCAGGTAACTTATCAATAGAAAGCTAATAACATACTGATTGTTAATATCATTGTGTGGAATATGTACAAATTCAAAATTACAAACATATTGGGATTTATGTTCAAAGTGTGTCTGTCAGGTAGGATGAAGTTACCCCACCCTAGACAAAGGAATGTCGTACTCCCACATTGGTGGTTCTACCAAGATACTTTAAGAGACAATGGCTATTCATTACATAAAAACCATCAAGCTAACAAGGGATGGAGATAACCACTCACCATGAAGGTGAGAGGTGGAGATTGCAGGAACACATCAATTTATTTGCATTATATTAATCATAGAATCATAAAATATCAGGGTTGGAAGGGACCCCAGAAGGTCATCTAGTCCAACCCCCTGCTCAAAAGCAGGACCCATACCCAATTAAATCATCCCAGCCAGGGCTTTGTCAAGCCTGACCTTAAAAACCTCTAAGGAAGGAGATTCCACCACCTCCCTAGGCAACGCATTCCAGTGTTTCACCACCCTCCTAGTGAAAAAGTTTTTCCTAATATCCAACCTAAACCTCTCCCACTGCAACTTGAGACCATTACTCCTTGTCCTGTCCTCTTCCACCACTGAGAATAGTCTAGAACCATCCTCTCTGGAACTACCTCTCAGGTAGTTGAAAGCAGCTATCAAATCCCCCCTCATTCTTCTCTTCTGCAGGCTAAACAATCCCAGCTCCCTCAGCCTCTCCTCATAAGTCATGTGTTCTAGACCCCTAATCATTTTTGTTGCCCTTCGCTGGACTCTCTCCAATTTATCCACATCCTTCTTGTAGTGTGGGGCCCAAAACTGGACACAGTACTCCAGATGAGGCCTCACCAATGTCAAATAGAGCGGAACGATCACGTCCCTCGATCTGCTCACTATGACCCTACTTATACATCCCAACATGCCATTGGCCTTCTTGGCAACAAGGGCACACTGCTGGCTCATATCCAGCTTCTCGTCCACTGTCACCCCTAGGTCCTTTTCCGCAGAACTGCTGCCTAGCCATTCGGTCCCTAGTCTGTAGCTGTGCATTGGGTTCTTCCGTCTTAAGTGCAGGACCCTGCACTTATCCTTATTGAACCTCATCAGATTTCTTTTGGCCCAATCCTCCAATTTGTCTAGGTCCCTCTGTATCCTATCCCTGCCCTCCAGCGTGTCTACCACTCCTCCCAGTTTAGTATCATCCGCAAATTTGCTGAGAGTGCAATCCACACCATCCTCCAGATATTTATGAAGATATTGAACAAAACCGGCCCCAGGACTGACCCCTGGGGCACTCCACTTGACACCGGCTGCCAACTAGACATGGAGCCATTGATCACTACCCGTTGAGCCCGACAATCTAGCCAGCTTTCTACCCACCTTATAGTGCATTCATCCAGCCCATACTTCCTTAACTTGCTGACAAGAATACTGTGGGAGACCGTGTCAAAAGCTTTGGTAAAATCAAGATACAATACATCCACTGCTTTCCCTTCATCCACAGAACCAGTAATCTCATCATAGAAGGCGATTAGATTAGTCAGGCATGACCTTCCCTTGGTGAATCCATGCTGACTGTTCCTGATCACTTTCCTCTCATGTAAGTGCTTCAGGATTGATTCTTTGAGGACCTGCTCCATGATTTTTCCGGGGACTAAAGTGAGGCTTACTGGCCTGTAGTTCCCACAATCCTCCTTCTTCCCTTTTTTAAAGATTGGCACTACTTTAGCCTTTTTCCAGTCATCCAGGACTTCCACCGTTCGCCACGAGTTTTCACAGATAATGGCCAATGGCTCTGCAATCACAGCCGCCAGTTCCTTTAGCACTCTCGGATGTAACTCATCCGGCCCCATGGACTTGTGCACGTCCAGTTTTTCTAAATAGTCCCTAACCACCTCTTTCTCCACAGAGGGCTGGCCATCTATTCCCCATGTTGTGATGCCCAGTACAGCAGTCTGGGAGCTGACCTTGTTCATGAAGACATAGGCAAAAAAAGCATTGAGTACATTAGCTTTTTCCACATCCTCCGTCACTAGGTTGCCTCCCTCATTCATTAAGGGGCCCACACTTTCCTTGGCTTTCTTCTTGTTGCCAATATACCTGAAGAAACCCTTCTTGTTACTCTTAACATCTCTGGCTAGCTGCAGCTCCAGGTGCGATTTGGCCCTCCTAATTTCATTCCTACATGCCCGAGCAATATTTTTATACTCTTTTCTGGTCATATGTCCAACCTTCCACTTCTTGTAAGCTTCTTTTTTATGCTTAATATCTGCTAGGATTTCACCATTAAGCCAAGCTGGTCGCCTGCCATATTTACTATTCTTTCGACACATCGGGATGGTTTGTCCCTGTAACCTCAACAGGGATTCCTTGAAATACAGCCAGCTCTCCTGGACTCCTTTCCCCTTCATGTTAGTCCCCCAGGGGATCCTACCCATCCGTTCCCTGAGGGAGTCAAAGTCTGCTTTCCTGAAGTCCAGGGTCTGTATCCTGCTGCTTACCTGTCTTCCCTGTGTCAGGATCCTGAACTCGACCAACTCATGGTCACTGCCTCCCAGATTCCCATCCACTTTTACTTCCCCTACTAATTCTTCCCGGTTTGTGAGCAGCAGGTCAAGAAAAGCTCCCCCCCTAGTTGGCTCCTCTAGCACTTGCACCAGGAAATTGTCCCTTTTGCTTTCCAAAATCTTCCTGGATTGTCTATGCACCGCTGTACTGCTCTCCCAGCAGATATCAGGAAAATTAAAGTCACCCATGAGAACCAGGACACGCGATCTAGTAGCTTCCGCGAGCTGCCAGAAGAAAGCCTCATCCACCTCATCCCCCTGGTCCGGTGGTCTATAGCAGACTCCCACCACTACATCACTCCTGTTGCTCACACTTCTAAACTTAATCCAGAGACACTCAGGTTTTTCTGCAGTATCGTACCGGAGCTTTGAGCAGTCATACTGCTCCCTTACATACAGTGTTACTCCCCCACCTTTTCTGCCCTGCCTGTCCTTCCTGAACAGTTTATAACCATCCATGACAGTACTCCAGTCATGTGAGTTATCCCACCAAGTCTCTGTTATTCCAATCACGTCATAATTCCTTGACGTCACCAGGACCTCCAGTTCTCCCTGCTTGTTTCCAAGGCTTTGTGCATTTGTATATAAGCACTTGAGATAACCTGCTGATCGCCCCTTATTCTCAGTATGAGGCAGTGGGGGAAGAAACCAGCATGGAATTTCCTTCTCCAGCAGACTCCATGTCTCCTTCCAATCAGCTTGACTGAACTTTACTTTGCAGGGTAATCTTCAAAAGAATCCATTTAAAAGATTCAGTGGACTGTTATAGAGAGGCAAAAGAACCCCAATTATCTATCCCATAAGACAACAAAGGAACCAAGTATGTTTGACTTAATGGGAGACCATGACCAGAGGGGTGGGCAGACATCTTGCTGAAAGATAGGAAACTACCTTAAATAATGGGCGTAGCTTGTTTTGTTAAGTCGTAGCCTGTAGTAAGTATTTTTCACTTTAATTTGGTTGACACCATTTCCAACATCATCCTGCATACCTGAACTCATTTAAAATGCCATCTGCTTTTATCAATTAACTTGCTTTACTTTTAATCTAAACCAACCCAGTGCTGTGTTTGAATTGAAGCAAATGCTAACTCCAGTTAAAGTGGTAATCTGTGCATTTTTCTCTTTAGAGAAGCAAATGAATTTTATTCCTCTGAATGGTCCAGGAAAGGGATGCACATTGCAGAGCACACTGTTCTGGGAAAATTCAGGACTCAGGGGTGTTGGGTTCATCTTGCCAGGTGTAACCAAGGCTGGTGGAGGCCAGAGTGTGGCTGTGATGTAACAAGCAGACTGCTGGAGTCAGGGTGGCTTTTCACATTCAGTGGATGCCTGTATGCTGGCTGGGAGCATCCAGACAAGGGAGGTACAGCAATAGAGCATTTTAAGGCACTTAGAGATGCAGGGCAAGTGATGACAACTCCTCGTTGGTCTGGATTGCACCCCAGAATGTGATATAAATAGATAGCTCAGTTTAATTAACTCTCTTCTTGTCATGTACTGCAATACTTGATGCCTTGGAGGGTTCTTTAGCCCTCATCCACAGTTTGTCACTGATTTTCTTCAGCCCAAGACATTTACTTCTGCTCAGATCTGTAACTTTTTCACTAAACAATCACACATGGGATTGCTTCCTAGGATGACAAAAATATTACTTCCTAACCTCCTGCCATTTGAAGATTTATTTTCTCCCTCTCTTGACAATTCCAATATTTTTTTCTGCTTTGGAATATATTGTGTAGAGTAGGCATCATTAAAATTTAATTTTACTGTGATATTTGCACTATTCCCCAATCTAGGAATAGGGTGTGCCACATTAAAATTGCAAAGCAATAAATGTTTAATGGTATCCTCTCTATATGAATAATCCTCAGCTAACCAGTAAATCTTCTAACTGAAAACTGAGGACACCCATTAGGACAAAGGAAATAACAGAGAGGGACTTCATCAAATCTTCTGCTGTCTTTTGCTGCTATCCACTTAAGTAATCATGATCATGTATTAGGGAACCAAGATCCTCTTGTCTATTGTTTGACACTTGGCAGGTCACGTCACCTCTCTGTTTCCCTTTATCTGGTTTTGTCTGTTCAGATAGAAAGCTCTTCAGGATGGGATTCTCTCACATTATGTGTTTTGCACAGTGTCTACTTCAATGAGGCACTGCCATAACGTATATAAGTAATATAGAGGAGAGAGCAGTCCGAGTTGTTAAAAAAGAGGAAGACATTACACCCTTCTACAAATTCTGGCAGGAGCTTTTAAATGTGATCCCGACAGCAGGTCACACATTGCAGCACTAAGGTCACACAGACTAATGATGATAGAATAGACTCATCTCATTCACTAAGCCCAAGTTCATGATGGATCCCTTTTACTCCAAATCAAGCTGTTTTCCTCTAAGTTCCTTTCTTTTAAAATGGACAGAAAATAAATTAAAAGTTAAAGTACAAGACAAACTTTAAGCACTCATTTATTAGAAGTTCATTTAATACCCATTTTAATAGCATTGGCTGTAATGTGTGTTTCATGAAGTTCATACAGTGAACTAGATTCTGAGACAGTGTAAAGTGGTTTAGCTTCATTTACTTCAAAGGAACAATGCCAATTTACACCAGCTGAGGATTTGGCCATACACACACACGGATCACCCTGTGTTTCTAGACACATTGCTTTAAAAAAATGTTTTAAAAAACAATGTACTATCAAAGAAAAGTGTTAGCAGTATTTGCATGGTAGATTCCAACTAGTTCAGAGGTTGCATAGCCATTAATCAAAAGTTTTTTTCTTTTTTATGTTGTAGTTTCTATAACCCCATATCATGGAGATCAGGACAGGCCTACTAATAGTGAATCCTGAAAGCTGTAGTAGTGCCATACTGCCTGCACCCCTGAACCACTCCTACCTGCACTAAAGAGACCATGCTCTGTACTACTCAGGTAGAATATGTCTCCTGCTCAGCTCCCCTGAGTCCCCCCATTGCTCAGAACTGCACTGGTTTCACTGAGTATGGGACCCTGGTACCATGGAGGACTTGCATTGTAAATGCAGGTTGGTCCATTAGAAAGTGGATAATTTGGCGATTTATAGTGTGGGTCATAAAATATATAAATCGCATGTATGATGATTAGATGCATTATTCATAAATCAGTGGCAGGACTTACTCTGGTGAACCATGAGATGACTGGTTTTATTTTTACATTTTGTGACCTTTCAGAGCTTCTATTTCTGCTATAGGGTAATTAGATCAGCCCTGTCATGTGGAGATAGTGGTCAGGGTTACAAATTGGTCCCAAAGTTCTGCTTTCTAAAAATAACATTTTCTTCTTTTCTTTTTTTTTAATTTCAAACTCTCCACTGAACTTTTTTTTTTAAATTTAAGAAAGCTCATAGTTGTACCTGAAGTCCAAAAGAGTTTGTCAGAAAAAGGAAAGAAAGAAAAAAACAAAGACAATCCCTACCACTGCTCTCTAATCTGCTATGTTGATAATTTTCAGTCCTGTATAATCTCTAAATAACAGCTGTAACAAGGACATTGGAATAACAAAGGTTAAGAGAATAATAAAAGCAGTAAATGAAAAGGAGATAACTTCAAATTCTGTAATAGGGAGAACACAGCGTGAAAGTTATTTTACAAATAACAAAAGACTCGGACACTAAGTCACGGTAAGGAACAATTACAGTGAAGAATGATAATAAATGAGTTGAAAGAGAGACAACATTTTACACAAACAAACGAGAAAACAACTAAGGTATAAGTATAACAATAATAGCCTGATTTGCAGAATTCTGAGCACCCACAGCGCCTGGCTAAATTTGGTGTTGAGCACCCATCTCTGAAAACCAGGCCACAAACTCCTGAAACACAAGACACCAAATGGAGACATAGGATAAACAGGTTAAACCTGTGAAGACTGCGCATTTCAGATCTAGATGTGGAGGAGAGCAAGCAGTGGTGCTGGAACACTTTTAATACTGGGGGTGCTGAAATCCAGCCGCCTTACCTCTGTCTGCCCCCCACAGAGCTGGGGCCGGGACCAGGACTGTCTTCTGGGATGGGGGGACCCAGACGGGGTAAGTGGGCCAAGGCTGGAGCCATAACAAGGGGGAAGTGCAGTGCCAGGAGCAGAGCCCTGGACGTGGAGTGGCAGCCAGGCCCCCTGGGAGAGAGGCAGCAGCTGGGATCTGGGTGCAGGGCTGGCAGTGGAGCCCCCGGGTGCGGGATCGACAGTAGAGCCCCATGTAAAACCTGGGGATGCTGCAGTACACCCCTCCCCCACAACTCTAGTTCCCAGGCCTATGAGGGAAGTGTTTTCCTGTACTTATTATACAGAAAGGTACAGGGATGTCAAATATATGGTCAACAGGCCCGATCTTGTCTGTGTAACTCTCACAGACCCTGGTCATCGCTGGGCGGGATCGAACCGGGGGCCTCTAGAGCTTAGTGCATGAGCCTCTATTGCATGAGCTAAAAGCCATGTGGCCCTAAGCTAAGGCTGTAGCATAGCCTCACAAATCTCTCTCTAAGTGGTCTCAGTGACACTAGAAGGGACACAGCACCACACCCAGGAGGTGTGTGGGTTACATCTGCATGATATAGCCAGCTTGATATATTCAAATTCTCCAGAATCTCAGCTTTTAAGTGTTTTGGCCTCATTGTTGCAGAGATAACTTTCCAAATGTGAACAGAATGTTACCAATGTGCTGATGTCTGTCTGAAGTTGCAGATATTCTGAATTCCTCTATCTCCTATGAATCTGAATGGAGTATCAACTTTAAAAGCCACATATGACCATTATATGTCAGCATGAACTATTTAATAACTGGTCATTTTAGTGGCTGGAAAGGGGGGGGGAAGAGGGAAGGGCAGAAGTCTGTATACTTTTCAGCTGGTTTCACTGACGCATAATGTAACTGTGCCTTAGTGGGTCATAACTGAGAATGCCAAATTCAGGACGAACTGCTGAGAAATAGGGCAAACATAACCCCAAACTGGTGGTTATTCTTTTATAAGATATACCAAACCAGCCACAAAATTAAACTCCTGTTTCACCACACTGTCTAACAAGAAACCATAAAGGCAGTTTCCTCAGGCATTCTATTTTTTATATTACCACCGAAAACATTGGATTCAGAGATGAGTGGTTCTTTACAACCAGTCTCATCAAATAATAGGTTCTCCTGATCCCAAAGGACCAGCCACAAACCCAGGTCAATATATAATTTAGATCTTACCCAAAAATCACATGATGCCTGATGCCAATCCTTTAGTATCTAAAATCTAAAGATTTATTTACAGAAAGAAAGAAAGAGAAAGGTGAGAGTTAAAATTGGTTAAAGGAATCAATTATATCCAGTACTCACAAAGTTCTTGGTTCAGGCTTGTAGCAGTGATGGAATAAACTGCTGGCTTAAGTCACGTCTCTAGAGTACATCCACAACTCGGATGGGTCATTCAGTCCATTGTTCAGAGCTCCAGTTTGTAGCAAAGTTCCTCCAGAAGTAAGAAGAAGGATTGAAGACCAAATGGAGAAGATGCAGCTGATTTTTATAGTCTCTTGCCACGTGGCCTGTGCTTCCTTGTTTCCAAACACAAGCTGCCCAGCACATGGCTTAAAAGCCTTAGATTTCTGTCCATGAGCATGTCCCTGCATACCTTGCTGAGTCATAAGGTGTATTGGCCTTCTCTCAATGGGTCAGTTGTACAGCTGATGGTCCTTAATGGGCCATCAAGCAGGCTAAGCAGTTCTGATGCCAAACAGTCTGGGAGTGTCACCCAGAAGCGTAGCACAAGTTTGAAATACAGACATACATATCTATAACTCATAATTCAAAGGTAATACAAACATATAAACAAGATCATATCTGGGCAAATTATGACATCTTTGCAGATATATTACATGGTATATCTGGCTGTGACCGGTGTCTCAGTGGGGGATAGCTATGGTCACTCAATTAGGGTGAACTGCAAACAATGGGGCAGACAATCCCCATAAAGCTGGTGGATATTCCAATACTTATAACTTCACATACAAAAATGATACATGCATACAGATAGCATAATTATTACCAGCAAAACATAACCTTTTTGTAGACACCTCACTTAACAAGATTCATACAATATTTGCTGCAAATATATAACAGTGGTTGCAACGATGATCTATATGGTTATATTGTAATCTGATAACGTCATACATGGAAACATTTCTTCTAAGGTAAGAATTACATGAGTCTAAACTAATCTTAATTATGATTGTGATAATTTGTCATTTGTTTTTATTGGTGGTATGTGTTAAACTTGGTATTTTTTCTTCTACTTATCCCTTGCTACCCATTCAAAAGTTAAGTTCCATTATCTATGTGGTCATGTAAAAACATGAATGCATTTATCATCACTTCTTATGGCAGGCTGTTTAATGCATTACCTTCCTGCTTAATAATTCAATATCTGTTGGAGGGATATTCACTATTTTATCACAATGTCCATCATTACAACACACTGGTCACAAATGAAATCTCAGAGGTCACATTGCTGCACTCAGAGCGGAATATCCTTCCCAACTCATTAACACTCCATCGGAAGCATAATGGATTGTTTTGTATCTCAGTAGTCAACTAGGAAACCTGGAATTGGAAGTAAGGTAAAAGAAGTCACCTCACCAGTCAGTCACTTTCAAACCTTTTGATTCCTATCACTTCTAATCATGTAGCTCAGTGATACTCAGACTGAGGCTTGTGAGCTGCAACTGGCTCTTTAATGTGTCTCCTGTGGCTCTTTGCAGCACACAATATTAAAATATTGTGTGATTTAATTATTAACCGGTCTAAGTTATTAACCGGTCAGGATGCTTTTATTATGTTATTCATCAATTGTAGTTGATAAAATAATAATACCTGGTCAATCATTTTGCAGTGAGAATAATGTATATATTAATCTCACCACAAAATAAAAACTAAATATGTCCTCTGTCATACTGTTTAAATATGGATATATAGTACTATAGTAAATGAAACAGTGAATTCGCACTACTGTGGCTCTTTGTTGATCATTACTTTTGCTCCTGAACCACTGCGGTCTCAGTATCACTAATGTAGCTAGAAGAAAATCCATCCTCCTACAAAGCCCATATATTTTTTGCATGATCCTGTTTGTATATTAGCAACAAGATTATTCTCCTAAAATGTTTATGAAACATCAGCAATGTGGCCTGTAAGTACACAAAAATGTCAACTTTCTAGGGCTACAAGGTGGATAAGGTAATATCTTTTATTGGACCAACTTCTGTTGGTGAGAGAGATGAGCTTTCTGTAAGCTTGTCTTTCTGTAAAAGAGCTCTGTGAGCTTGAAAGCTCGTCTCTCTCACTAACAGAAGTTGGTCCAATAAAAAGGTATTATCTCACCTACCCAGGGCCATTCCTAGGGGGGTGCAGGGCCCAGAACAACCCTCCCCATCCGACCCAGGCCCTGTCCCCACTCCACCCCACCCCTTCCCCAAGCCCCTGCCCACCCCATCTCTTCCTCCCCTCCTCCACCCCCATTCTACCCCTTCCCCCAAGCCCCCGTCCCTGCTCCACCTCTTTCCAGCTTCTGCCCCCTCCCCCGTGCGATGCTGGGAGCCAGTGGGGTGGGGTGGAGTGGGGCAGGATGGGGCCGGGTCATTCATTGCTGCCAGCACCAGGCCCCCCGCTAGCCCACCAGGCCACCCTGGATCCCGCGTCCCAAAGTGTGGGGTCTGGGGCGGTTACCCTGGTCCGTCCTATGGACGGGACGGCTCTGCACCTACCTTGTCTATCTAATATCCTGGGACTGACACTGCTACAACAACAGTGCATGCAATTTTCTAGGGCTCACATCCTGCAAAGGATTACATGTATCCTCAGCGTCACACAGTGAATAGTTACAACGACATGCATATGTCCTTACAAGATCAAGACCAGGGACTGCATTTCACAATCACCTTCTCCCTGCAGAGATCTGACAGTAGGTGACAAAATAATTAAGAATCATAGACTATAATCTTTTACGGAGTAACATATTCTGATTAAAATGGAAATTACCCCATTTTTTCTTTTTTTTTTCCTTGTGCACATGCTGCTCTTTAGTACTGTATCACTTCAGTCTTTTGTTCTTTCATCCCTTTTCCTCTGACCCTTCTCTTTTCCTCGAGCCAACAACAGAATTACCAAAAGAGTTTTAATCATTTGTTTTTGTTTCTGAAGTTGAAAATTAAAGCTTGATCAAATCTTGACTTCACTATGTGGTCAAAACACAATGTGCTCAAAAACTCAATATTTTCCAATTAAATCCAAGAAACTAATCATATTGTGATGCATCACTTCAGGTTGAATGTCTCATACATTCAGACTTACCTGACCAATGAATATGAAAATATGAGTTACCACAAACTGTTCACCAGAGATTAGAGATTTGCTAAATAATCTAACCTCCTGTCAACAAAGTGACAAATTCCACCTGCAGTGACAATAAATTTTGCTTATGCAATAACTGTTACCATGGGTTGACTGAGGACATGAAACTTGGGACCTTCAATTCCAACAAAACCAGATCTCCACTTAGTTAAACTTCATTAATTGACAGTTTTGGTAGGCTCTTATATCCTCTATGTCAATCAACCAGCCACTAAATGATGACATGACATATGTAGCTATTTTGTTACACATTCCCAGTGTCTAAGATCCACAGGAGTTCAAATCCCCTTCACACTATACTAGTATTGTTCATGGATATTAGACTAACATTTTATTTCACTTTAATCACAATATAAGATAAAAGTAGAACCCTTCATGTTTAAGATTCCAGCTATTTTCTTTATCTTTCTGTATAAGTCAGCAAAGGTGTCAAAGATATGGCCCACAGCAATAGTCTGGAATAAAATGCTTAAGAATCAGATAAATAAAAAAGAAGTAAAAACAGAAAGTGATGAGAGGCTGGGATTTGTGGTTATGAGTAATACCTGTATGCACACATACGTTACACATTTTGAAAGACCAGCAAATGTTTAGTTAGTGAAATTCAGTGCTTTTGATATTTCCTTTTCTGATGATATGGCCAGTGGGGAACCGTCCAGCAGAACAGAATGCTATGTAAACTCTTAAAAATAGTAGAACTGCTACATATTACTAAAGGCTTATAACATCTCTTATTCCCCCAGGCCCTCTTGAAAGAAGATATACTTACAGGAAATTCTGTTTCCAGCTTCTTATATTGGCAGCTGTCACCAAAGTATCTCAGTACCATTATGGCTTACTAAAACTAAAGTCCTTGAAGAAAATTTTTTGAGTGAATGCACTGATCATTATGATCTGTGTCAGTCTAATCTCATCTGTGGCCATATGGTGATGGAAAATAATAGAGAGTTTTATAGCTACTCACTTCAGGTGATGAATAAGAATTTAGTGACCACTATACAAACTGTGAGCCTATCAAGGAGGATGAGTTCCAGCAGAATTCTCTCACCTGGTCCGAATCTAGATAATTATTGAGTACTGTACTGTTGTAAAAAGAACACCCACTTTTAAAAATTCTTCCTCTTCTTCCTGGAGGTGCAATACAGTCATTTCTTACATCATGTTGTGTTGTTGTGCACAGAGGTGTAACACAGAGGTGCATGCGTAGTTACAACAAGGGTTACAACTGTTTTCTTATAGTGCTAACGATACTCCGACATTCCTTCAAAACCTAACACTGTCTTCATGCACCCATGTGCCTGCCAGTGATTCAACCACAGAATAACTGCTTTACGTAGGGTGTAGTGAAAGAAGTGGCCAGTGGAGAGACGTTCCAAAGTATATTTAAAGCAAATGTTTTCTCTTTCCAACTTTCTCTTTATCATCTTCTCTTTCAACAATTGTTTTTTTGTCCCAATTGTTTCCTACATTTACATTTTCCTTAATTGATATTAAAGATCCTGGTTTTAAAAGCTATGTGATAATTTTGGATGCACGCAGTTCCTTGGTTTCCCCGCACCCCCGTTCTTGCATTTAGCCATATATTTCTGTGTTTGATCTTTTGCCATTATATACACACATTGGATTCTGTAAACTGTTTTTCTCTCCCTCCCTTCTTTTATAAGGCACTGATATCAAATTAATCTGATGCTTCTTTTCTGCTAGGAGACTACCATAAATAGACTGAAACATATCAACATCTCAGTCACATTTCTTTTCTTGGCTTCTGCTATTGTTGCTATAGCGAGTGATGACAAAAATGTGCAAGGAATCGTTTTCTGGTGGAAGACTACTGTTTTTATGCCCCAACGTTTGATGTATGTTTTTCAATCAGTGTTTGTTGTACTTTTTGCAGCTGTGCTATTAAATTCACACTGTTACTCTTTGATATCTGCCATGATGCTACTTAATGATTAGTGATTTTAGCTTGTTTTAGAATTGAACAGTAAATAAAAATAGCAATATGAAAAAAAAAACCAATATAACACATCATTGGCTATTCTTTCACTCATATATATAATTTCATATAATATACTAACCTGTATATTAATTAAACAAAAGTATGTAAATTAATTTGTCTAGTCAGCTGTATCAAGCTTGGCCTCTCGGGTCCTGTCTCACTCACATCTAATAACCTATAACAAAAACACCAAAATATCATTCTTTGATTTGTTTGTGGGGGCCACATAAAAAATCCCCACACCTATGTAAATGATGAAAAATCCCATTTTCACACTTTTGTAAGTACATTAAATATTTTATGGAAAATTACCTTGAATTCATTCTTTTTTCAGCAAAACAATAATGCACTATCCATAGGTAAAAATCAAACTAGTTTGATTGTGCAAATAGTTAAAGGTCTCTGCAAAAATATAATAATTTGCCCATGGCATATTTGTAAAAATACACATTTTTTGGCCAGGGTAAATCTGTGCTGTGTTCACAGTGAAAAGATATACCAGCTAGTAAAATCTGGCCTGGTTTACACAAATTCGTGCTAAAATCTCAGGTTTTACATTATTACTTTATTATTTTTTTAAGAAGTTTTACACCATTTTTGAAAAATAATTAGAAAATACATAGGACTAGTATTAGTTTCAAAACACTATATAATAACTATTTAAACTTCATGGTAAATCCTATGAAGAAGTTAAATCCCATCAACAGATAATGGCATTAGGATTCAAGTGCCTAAATCCCTTTTGAAAATGAGACAGGAGCCTAAATCAGTTGAGCATTGGGACACTGAGCATCACAATGCCTAAACAGCTTTACAAATCTGGGTCCTAGTTAAATTTACTCAATGGCTTAATGAACGGACACTTGGCTTTCTTGCTCTGCCTATGAGTCTTTGACAGTTTTTTGTCTCCTATCTTCCCGCACCTCAAAAAGAAAAAAAAGTGAACCCTTCCACTCACATGGTGCTTGGCAGATTCCATTTTGATGTTACCATGTTACCAGTCTTTTACAATCATCTTAAACAAAGGGCACATATTTACCCATCAGTTTCAGTACAGTTTAATCCAGCTCATAACAGTACATTATTTTTCCCCCATGTTCCTTCATTTCATTGTCTTTAGTTGACAGGACAGGTTATGGGGACGGTTCTATTATAGGAGATTGGAAGGGATGAGGGGGGTGGAAGGGAATAATCAGGTTAAACATGAACTTTAAGGGTATAGATGATAAAGGAGACATTTATTTTCCCCATTCAATCATTGAACAGAAATACAAGTAACACGAATCTATAGAGAAGAGATTAAAGGGGATTTCTCAATATTCTCAGATGACAAAGCCTGTGTCTGTTGTACATCTCCATTTACACTGATTTAGACAAATTTACAGTTGGTAAATGGTACACAAGCTGTCCACAGGATATTATTAATCAAATTGAAGTGCCACTAGACTATTGAGAACTCTAAAGGCCGTACCCAAAGCCCACTGAAGTCAATGAGAATCTTTCCAGGAGTCTCTTCACAGCAGTTTATAAAGCAATTCCTGAGGGACCACTGGATCTGAAAAGTTAATAAGCTTAATCAAGAAGTATCCTAAAACTCCACATTCTGCCTTATCCAGAATATCCATAATTTAAGGAGCCTTGCTTTCTTTTTCAGGCCACTGACTTTCTGAGACAGGATTTAAACAGGATTGTACTATATTCAATTAACTGAAGAGACAGTATAGTCTATCAACTCCATCATTGGCAATTTTAAAAGCCAGACTGGATGTTTTTCTAAAAAGATATGCTATAAGAATTATTTAGGGGAAGTGCTATGGCCTGTGTTATGCAGGTGGTGACACGAGATGATCACAATGGTCCCTTCTGGCCTTGGAATCCATGAATATATTAGAAATTGCCATACAGGATCAGACCCAAGTCCAGTATCTTGTCCTTAACAGGCACCAGCACCAGATGCTTCAGAGAAAAGTACAAGCAGGAGCGCTCCTCGGGGGGTGAAGGGCCTGGGACATAGGCATCAAGTTTCTAATCTGCTGGGGACTGCTCCCTGTACAGCCCTGCCCAGGCCCTGCCCCCACTCCACCCCTTCCTCCAAGGCCCCACCCCCACCCTGCTTCTTGCCACCTCTGCTGTGCCCCACTTCTTCCCTGGCTCTTCTTGCCCCCACCCTGTTCCGCCTCTTCCCTGCCCAGTTCCGCCCCTCCCCCAAGTGTGCTGTGCCATCGCTCCTCTCCCCTCCCCCTCAGCACCTCCTGACACCATGAACGAAACATCTGATCTGCAGTAGGTGGTGAAAGGGAAGGGAAGGCGCTGATTAATGGTGCCCACCAGCTGGCAGGAGGCACTGTGCAGAGGGACAGGTTCTGGTAGGGGGGCTCCTCCTCACCCTCCCCACCCACCTGCCAGCCTGCTGCTCACCTCCCTGTTTGCCTCCTCACCCCGCTCGCCGGCTCGTCTCCTGCCTCATCTCCCTGCCCGCCTCCTGCGGGGCACCCAAAGCATGGGGCCCAGGGCTGTCGCCCCGATTCGCCGTACCCTAGGGACAGCTCTGAGTACAAGACAACTCTGGGTCTGGGAAGGAAGATATGGGGTAATCCAGTTTTGGGGAAGGCAGGTATGGGGTAATCTGCATCAACTGCTGCTGAAGCCGACAATGCACTTTTGGTTCAGTCTGTGAGGAGGGCCTGCATCTGCCACAGAACATTCAGACTTCTAAAGCCACTTGTGGTGTGTTCGGTCATAACGAATGGGAGCAGCTACAAAAGTATGGGAGACCACACTGATCTGTGTAACTGTCTGATTTCACACAGCAAAAAGACCTGAGGTGAAATCCTGACCCCACTGAAGTCAATGAGTGGGAGTTTAGACTTTGACTTCTGTTGGGCCAGAATTACAAGTCCAGTAATTGTTGTCCCACTTATGGCTACTAATGTGGTGCTTCAGCTTAGCCCTTCAGCCTTGGTGTGACCAAGAAGTGGAAGATATTTGGAATGACCAAGTGCATATGCACCAGAAGCAAAATCAATTCAGGATCCTCCTCTTCTGCAGGCCCATTAATTATAATTATTTAACATGTCATATATCTTATCAGGCATGAATGGTGCTTTACAGAGTTGCTGAAGACAAAGAAAGTTGCTCTACCCTCTGGTATCTTGGGTGTTAGTCCTTAAAACCAGTAAGCTCTGACAGACTGGAAGCACAGATAAAACAGTGTGACATATGCAAATAATGACAACCAAACAACTCTTAAAATATTGAACCGAAGTGGTCAAAAAATTGAAGAATTAAAAACAAAGAAAATGGTATCCATTTTTCCCCTCTACATTTCAAAACTTGATTTTTTCTAAGCAGCTCAACATTTGCACAGTATTGTCAAAAAGTATAATGTTTTGGCAACCTTTCATATATCAAAATAATTTAACAATATTTTGTCAACAATATTTTATGAAATCATAAAATTCCTCCAATGTTCTCAATGTTTCACAAACTTAAACAGGAAATTTTTGAAGAAAAATCCTTTTGTTATGAACAGATTGTTCATAAATTTTATTTTTTTTAAAGATGACTAAGATACACCCATTAATTTAAAAGAATCACAGATGTGATCTTTAAAAAGTTCTGAGTTTTATATATTTATTTTTTAAAAATATTTTTGAAAAAAAAATAGCACAATGTCCACGATGGGCAATCTTTGAAAAGTATCAGAACGGTAACCGTGTAAGTCTGGATCTGTAAAAGCGGCAAAGAGTCCTGTGGCACTTACAGACTAACAGATGTATTGGAGCATAAGCTTCCGTGGGTGAATACCCACTTCGTCGGATGCATGTAGTGGAAATTTTCAGAAGCAGGTATAAATACGCAAGCAAGAATCAGGCTAGGGACAATGAGGTTAGTTCAATCAGGGAGGATGAGGCCCTCTTCTGGCAGTGGAGGTGTGAACACCAAGGGAGGAGAAACTGCTTTTATAGTTAGCTAGCCATTCACAGTCTTTGTTTAATCCTGAGGTGAAGGTGTCAAATTTGCAAATGAACTGAAGCTCAGCAAAAAGAAAAGGAGTACTTTTGGCACCTTAGAGACTAACCAATTTATTTGAGCATGAGCTTTCGTGAGCTACAGCTCACTTCATCGGATGCATACCGTGGAAACTGCAGCAGACTTTATATACACACAGAGAATATGAAACAATACCTCCTCCCACCCCACTGTCCTGCTGGTAATAGCTTATCTAAAGTGATCATCAAGTTGGGCCATTTCCAGCACAAATCCAGGTTTTCTCGCCCTCCACCCCCCCACACAAATTCACTCTCCTGCTGGTGATAGCCCATCAAAAGTGACAACTCTCCACACAATGTGCATGACAATCAAGTTGGGCCATTTCCTGCACAAATCCAGGTTCTCTCACCTCAGCAGTTTCTCTTTGAAGTCTGGTCCTGAAGTTGTTTTGCTGCAAGATGGCTACCTTTAAATCTGCTAGTGTGTGCCCAAGGAGATTGAAGTGCTCTCCTTCAGGTTTTTGTATATTGCCATTCCTAATATCAGATTTGTGTCCATTTATCCTTTTACATAGGGACTGTCCAGTTTGACCGATGTGAGATGTCTGGAGTTCAGAGACATTACTTCTGCTACACATGACACCACCTCTCTTCTTTTTTAGTGATTATTTCAATGTAGCCTGTTCCTTTTACCTTTCAGAGGAAGAGTTTCTCTCCCCAATACATATGCCCTCCTGCTTCTCTCACAAAAATAAAAACAGTATGCATAACTAATTTGTTGTACAATATTCCTTTGCTCTTGAAAAAAAGCATTCTTATATAATAGAAGCCCATACAATCATTTTCAATTACCTATCTTTAAAAACCAATTTTCACTGAAATTGTCTATTTCCATAATGTTCAATGATCCACATTTCTCTCTGGTCTCTCTCTCATTTAAATCAAGTAGACTATAGAAAACAAACCCAAGGCAAACCTATTAAACTCAGGAAGAGATAAATTCACCCATGCTTTATCTGATGTTCGGAACCTCTGAAATGTACTCTACAAAAATATCTTTTATATTTAAAAAATTGCAGCCATTCAGAATACTTTTTCCCCAACCATAAAGGAGTGAATGTACTTTCACAAGAGCCATTACATATGCTCTAACTCAATATAACTCACCCAGCTAACTGAAAATTCTTCTACCTGAGCAGTATTGTCTATTAGACTAACACTTTATCTGCTGTTTACCATGCTAGATAAATCAGCCCACTATTTCTGCCAGGTATGCCATAATGTTTAATTGTGATATCAATAGAATGTGACAATACAGATGCTAGGGAACTTGTGGTGATGTGGCTAAAAATATTTAATCTCTGGAGCAATGTTATTAGTTCACTTAAGCATGTCAATGACAACTCCATGTAGCATCCAGACCTCCTCAAATGAAGGAGGCTAGATGGCTTAAGGTATTGGAAATGAGACTGCAACCTCTAAGTTATGGGTTGGAATTTGGTCCAGGATAATAGAGACTTCCTATTCCCCTTTCATAACTGCATATCTATCTCTGTGCCAGGAGCAGGTAGTCTCAGTACAATCTTTAATAAACAGGTAAAAAGCAATGAAAATTGACAAAAATTCCTGGCTTGCTGACAGTACCCATAAAACAAATCTAAGACCAGATTTCCCTCTTCCCATGCAAGGGTTCTAAAACTTCTGCAGCACTTTGTCCCGTTGTCTAAGGACTCACTACTAGACCTGAGATCCATTCATGGTTAGGGCTCATGGGTGTGCTATGTGAATCATCCTCCAACAAACAGCCAAGAATCCACCTATCCCATAACATACATTGTTATGCTGCTTCACTTCTTGACCACTGAACACACCTTCACTGAGTGTCCTAGAGGAGCATTGGCTATGTCTTAGGGCCACTGTGGATAGACTTGGTCTACAGCGTATGTTGAGGATATCCCCCTCTCTTAGTTCTGTGAGGTCTGGGGAGACTCTAACTCCAAAAATAATTTACTGTTTCATTAAAGGACTATCAGAGGAGTTCAGCAGCAATTTCTTAAAAATTTAAAACTCTTTTTAGAAGAATGTGATCATACCAGTGGTTCTATCCAGACGGCTCTTCGGCAGAAGGAAAATCCTACTGCAAAAGTTGTGTATTTCAAAATATTAGCTTGTTCTTTAGTGTAAAGGCTAATTACAAGCAAGGAGTCTCTCTGGGTGTTAATGAGGATTCTTTAAGGAGTGAAAGGGCAGATAGGTATCCTATGGATAAAAAGCATCCAGTATCCAATATAGAAATTATCTACAAAACTCTTACTCTATTATTTTGAAAGGTTATGTTTGTCCTGTGTGTAGATATCATATTTCATGTTAAGAAAAGGAACAAAGAAGGAATAACTGTAGTACTCAATTCTCCTCTCTCACACATCAGTTTTACACTTATTCAACTGCATTCATTTCAATGGTGTTACTCCTGATTTATGAGTGTGAGTGAGAGGAGTATCGTGCTCATTATAGGCCTGATCCAAAGCCCACTGAATTCAGCTGGAGTGTCCATTATCTCAATTGTCTTTGGAACAGACTCAAAGTCTCCATGACGATATATATATAATGGACCAGATCATTAGCATGTGTCCACTGACTTTAATGGAACTATGTTGGCTTACACAAGATAAGGTGAGGCCTTGTGGCATACTAATATTCTACATCTGAATTGAGGCACAAAATGGCAGCTGCCTCACAACTACTCCTGCAGCAGATAAGGAATAAATCAAAGAAAGATTATCATACAATCTCCTTTTCAGTTACATAGCTATATGCATTAAAAAGTTCACATTTGAGGGGAGAGTACATAAATCTAAACATATAGTGATTTTTTTTTTGTTAAAGGAACATGCCCAGTACATGATGCAATGTACAGTTTTCCAGTGCAGTCCCTTGGTAATTTATTGGGTACAATTACCAAGGAAGCTTCAGTCCATCTACATTTTCATGGTGAGTTTAGAGTGTAGAAAAGAGTAATTCATGTGGCTAACTAGACTGGTTTGAATAGTTTTGCATGTTAACAGAGATTCAGCAAATTTTTAAAAATGGCAGCAAAAACTGCTTGTAGGTTTGCAAGGTTTTTCTCTATATAAAAAATAGCACTTTGCTATTGACTGCAACAGATTTTGTGAATATGAACAGAAAAAAAAATCCAAAATAAGTAAAATTCTATCACGTTGAGCAACATTTTTGGCCTGCAATGTTGTTAAAATTCAGCAATGTCGTCAAAGTGTTTCCATTTTGACATGAACATTTCACAAGTTCAAAACTAAAAGTTACATTCAGTAAAAAGCCAGTGTCTTTGCTACTCCCATAATGAAATAAATAATAGTACTAACAGATATTAGTATTCATTTTAAAAACAACAACTACACTCTCTAGCTATGGGGAATACTCTCAGTAAAATTTTAAGCCACAGGAAACTCACCTGATTTCAGGTGTCATCAGGACATACAAGTGAATGAAGACAGGCAAAGGAATAGATTCTAAGCAGTAGGCCAGAAAACTTAACACTGGAGGGGACACTATCTGTCTATCTCCCCATACCACACATATAGGTGGGTCCAGTGTGGGGTTTACAGGGCAGCTATCATTTGGCCTGTAACTCAGCGTAGACTCTCCATTGCTTACCTCGATGATTCAATGTACTGTGTGGAATCCTCTTCTCCTCCACTCGCTCCCCCTCTGTGAAGGGGATAGAAGGCACCATAGAGGGACCCCAGTCTGCAAGGACTTCAGTTATCCATAGGCATGAGGTCCACCAGAAAAATCCCATCTCTCTTATGCTCTCGGTGCTGGTTTATTCACAGTGGACACCAGCCTCAAGTTGTGATGAACTATCATTAATAAAATTCCTAGGATTAAATTCCTAAATCCTATACCTATTTAACATGTGTCTCCATGATGCTATGAGGAAGGTGAAAAACCCCTACCACACCCAGTCATTTTGGCCTAAATGGGGGGGGGGATCCTCTTCCTGGCCCCTTAAACAGGTGATCAGTCAGATCTACAGCAACCTGAAAACAGAGTTCCTATACTAAATAATTACTAGGAGGAAGGTGAGATCAGCTAAAAATTGAGAGACCTGAAAAATACTGGGCCAGAGTTTAAACAAATGATTGTGGGAAGCAAGAGCCAAACAGCCTGCATCTTTCTAGCTGGCAAACAAGGCACTCTGGGGACATATCCCTGTATATAGTCTCCCTTTAACCTAAAGCTGTCCAGCACCTTATGGATCCAATCAAGCTTCCCATCCATTAAAAGAGTGGGTGACATTTGGGAAGATGTTATTTAATCCAGTATACAGTGGTGTACATTAAAAAGTTAACATTTAACAGGAGTTGCTATACCGTTACAGGCACTGTAGGATCAAATCATTATAGATTTTATGGCTTCAGAGCTCCCACAATAATGGGTTTAAGGTAAGCTTGGTCAGACTTGGCTAGAAAGATCTGCTTCCATCCAGTCTTCCATGTAAAGGTCGTCATGTAGAGTAATCCTATCTTTAAAACTCTACCAAAGATTGATCATTTGAGAGATGCTTAGTAATTTAGATACACTGCTGTCTCTGACCCAATGGAATACAGTTGCATCTAATATTAAAAAAAGCAACTATAGAACGGAGACTATGGCTTATTCACCAAGCCACTACAGAACTGAGACTATGGCTTATTAACTTTTTCAAATCTGCTGGTCCTCACACAGCCTAATAGTAATTGGCTTCGTAATTGCTGACCACTGTTAGAAGTGTAACTCCATTGCCGCTATACTAGCTCATATGTTTTGGGAGTGCCCCTGTATCAAGAATTTCTGGTAAGAGGCAGTTCAAAGGACCAATTTGATATTTGTTGCCAAGTTGGAGCCCTTTCCCTTCAGTTTCATTCTTGCATATATTCTGGATACCTGGAGGTAGCAAGGTTCCAATGTTCAGCTTTGGTTGCTAAAAAATTAATCTTACAAAAAATGGAAAAATCAATCCCTATCAAACATTGATGCCTGGCTCACTGATATGGCTGGCCTCACTGCTTACAAATGGCTTTTGCATTCTGTAGAAGTGGAATAGCAGAAAAATTCAAAGCAATTTGGACTTTTTAGAGGTCTATAATTAAAGTAGTAGAGCCTGAAGATAGATATGTCTCTTCCCCTTCTCTCCTTTACTCTAACTCAGTTTACTTTCTGTATTATGATAAATCTGGTGTTTTGGTAACATTTGTTGTACCTGGAAACATTAATTAAAAATTATAAATAAATAAATAAAAGTCAACATTTACCAACAGTGATATGTAAAGAGTTGTTCCTGTAATTATTTCCCATGAAGCTGGACTGCTGTCTCTGTGTGATTATAGACAGCACAATTATTTTAGGTCCTGTTATCAGTGGTGACCAATGTACATATGTTCATACATGAACATAAGTTGGGTTAAAGGCAAAATGTTTTCCCCTGGTTGATTTCACTGAAATAAATGAATCCAATCCTCCATGGGAATGCCCCAGCATCTTTACTCCTTACACACTCAGGAATTCCTTATACTCACTCTCCCTCTTAAGAACCATCCTGCTTTATAAGAGAGCTCTAGTGCATTACAAGAGAGCTCTGTGTCTGCATATACATAAATAGTAACAAAAAATGTGTCAGCAGATGGTACCCAAAACCAGGTTTTGCAGGATCAGTGTTGTAGTTGTGCACTTCAAATAACTTCTTTTGTGCCTTTCTTTACATGAGTTCTTAACATGCTCCTTTCAGAACCTGTCACTGCACCAGAATCAGCCAGAGGGGTTACAACAGAATGATACAAGATCGCCCACCCAAGAGGAATTGAGAGTGCTTTCTCTGAAGTCCTCTCAGCCCTCAGAACACAGGAAAGAAGAACTAAGATGAAGATTTAAAGTTGTACCCACCACTTCCAAGAAAATGTGTTTTGCTAACACTAGACAGGAAAAACAAATAGACATTTTAAAAATGTATTTACTGCGATCTATTGATGTTACTGCACCAACATTTTAAAATAAAAAAAACATTATGTGATAAATGTGTAAAATAGAAATATATAAAAATAAAAGCTTCATATGTAATTTGTTTTAATTATTCTAGTTTTCCCCTGAAGATTTTGTGTATTCTTAGCCAGAGTACAGATAATATGTCACTGTTTTAACTTTGTAGCAAAAGTGCTCGGTTATGTTCCAGGATCACATGGATGATGGGACAGAGCAGTGTGTATCTGGAAATCTGGTTTATGGAAAGTCGAGGAATATTTTGAAGTTAACCTTTTTTAATTTAAATGAATGCTAAAAATGAAACAAGTTCTTTATCACTAGGAATAAAGTGTTAATATAGGAGATACACAAAGAGGAGAAACTACATATGATGTACAGTTTAATAAGTCCTGGGGTATCACTGATGTAAACAAATTCATAACACACGCAGTTTATATCAAAAGGTGGTACCCATGGGTTAAAAGTATAGGAAAGTTTTAGCGTGTCTTTTATCCACATAGTTAACTTGAAGATATAATTAACCCTCATAGTTAACTTAAAGGCATCCAATATATATATATTAGAAGCTGTATGAAGTTAATAAGGATCGGTTAAGGAACAGTTAACAAAAATAAGATTTTGGTTCGATTCCTGACTTTCTGAGGACAGTTACGACCACAGAAGTGGAGCAGAGAAAGTGCAAAGGGTTTATGGTGATAAACGGAGCCTCTGTATTAAAAACCCTTTAACTATGGGACAGAAAATTGAATTCAAGCAATGGAAGAATAATTCTAATTCTAATGAAACACACTCAGTCAGGACTTCTAAACACTTAGATTGGTAAAGACTCTGAATTGTGATGAGCAGATTAAAAAGCAAAGATTGAGGCTGGAAGTAAAGGAAAAGAATCCATGCTGTTGTTTTTCAATTAAAGCTAATCTAGTTTAAAATAATCATGCTTTATATTTTAGTGGTCACAATTTACTGTTGCCACACAATTTAATAAAACAACATTATTCATTTAAAAAAAAAAATTACAGCATCATGCTTTAGTTGTAGGGTTTGTTCTCTACAGTAATTTTGGAAAATATCATCCAAATTTAGATACACTATTGTAATAAAAATAAAATAAGTAAATGACTATGTGAGAAGAAAGAGAAACATATAACAATCAGAAAAGCAACTTTTTTAGCCAAGATAGAAAATGAATTTATACGCTGTAAAAACCATTGTGATAATTTGTGATTCTGTGATTGTCTCCAGGCTAGAGAGCAACAACCTTTTCAATAACTTTCAGGTAAAGGTGAGAATATTTTAAATCAGATATAATCAGCATACTTATTTTAAAAAAGGGACAGGCTTTGTCATTACTGAACAAGTCCCTTTGATGTTGAGTTTCATATTTATTCAGATTTTAAAGAATAATAATAAAAAGATCAAGTCTCTGGGTGCCCTACCATCATTAACAACACAAAGTCCCAGCAAAATTAAATAATAACTTGAGTAGAAACTTTGCCAGAATCTCACCTAAGAAAACTCCGTTCCATCTCTTCATCATTATAGGAAAAATACCTTAACCTCTTCAAAATCCATATGAAACCGGTGTCTTTTGCACCATGGTGGTAGCCTGACACTATGAGATCTGAGTAGAGATGGTGCCTGTGGGAAGAAAACCCTACATGTTCTGGGTACTACCTACTGGGAGTATTTATTATTTGTACAACTGTAGTGCCTCGGAGCCTCAGTCATGGACCAGGACCTCATTGTGCTAGGCGCTGTAGGAACACAGAACAAAAACATGGTTCTAGCCCCAAAGAGTTTAAAATCCAATTATGACCTTGTTTTTACTTTTATACAGCTATTTTTGATGTACATATCTCCAGTAAAGTTTCAAGATAAGGAAACAAAGTTATTTAGCTGAGATGTATATGTGATAGATCTGACAGAGAAACCATTATCAGAGATTGAGGCGATAGGTTGAAACAATATAAAGTAATGAATAATCTAGAGAAGATATATTGGGAAATTATGTTTTGAGTCACATAACATAACATGGGGACAGTCAATGTAACTAATAGGTGGCATTTTGTTGTGCAATTGAAATGTGGAATTTTGTTTCATGAGATTTTTTTTTCATTCAGTTTCAGTACAGGAAAAAAAAATAACATCACGGAGTTTCCTGCACAACAGAAAACCCAGTTCCCCCTCGGCTCAAACAGGGAGTACTGCAGACTGAGATAATGGCTGGAAGTGCAGTCAGCAGGTGCTGATGTAACTTGGAGAATACTGCTTAATATTCATACTAGAGAAAACAGCACCTACCCCCAAATATACAGCAGCAGCACTATGAGCTCATAATTCTTGCTTGGCATGAATCAAACAATAAGGGCTTATCTATGCTTAAAACACTACAGTAGGACAGCTGCGCTGCTGTAGCGTTTCAGTGTAGACACAACCTATGCGGATGGGAGGGATTCTCCAGTTGGTAATCCACTTCCAGAAGAGATGGTAGCTAGGTCATCAAAAGAATTCTTCTGTTGCCCTAGTGCTATCTATACTGGGGGTTAGCTTGGATACCTACATCTCTCAGGGGTATGGAGTTTCCCTGAAAGATGTAGCTATAACAATATAAAATGCTAGTGTAGACGAGCCTAACTTCTGCTTCTCCAAAGGATCATAGTAGCCAGGTTCATTCTGTATCTGTTGCCTAAAGAGAGAATGGGCAAATAAAGTGCACTAATGCTTTTCAGCCATCTGACGTACCTCACCTAGCATACCCAAAATTGAGTATGTTCTTATTAAAACAATTAAAATCCTACACAGAATAGCCAGAACAGAAAAAAATAGCATGGACAAAGAAGAAATATACTATAAAGTTGGATTTTTAAAGGTGTTTTACGGATATTTTTAGAAGTGGATTTCTAGTTTTGCCTTTTTCAGTTGAATGTTGCTTGCTTGTTTTGAAAATACTCAAGAATTTCTTATTGAAATGTGGTTAGATGGTATGTGGATATCCTTCTGTTGAAACTAGTTCATATTAGCCAAATAGTTACTCTGATAAATGCAGGATTTGTGGGTGTCTCATTGTATCTCCATGGGATATGAAACTGATAAAATCTTTCAGATGAAATAAAAAGCAAGAAATCTACTGTGTCTGGCCAAGAGGAGAGAGGGAGCAATATTTTTTTTTCTCTTTATTCTCTGCACAAGGGCCACCTACAATCCCAGTTCTTGTCCTCCTTGAGTGCAAGTTGTGGGATAATCTCGTGTCATCAGTAATGCTAACTCCCCCGAAGTGGCAGGCAGGGATATAGATTTGCTCTTTTGTTCTCTGGACTGTAGACCAGGTTGGCATGCAAGCATCCCATCCCGAATGCTGTTAATGGTCATCATAGTCTCTACTTCACTCCTACTCCTGGAGAATTTCTGCTAAGAGCCCTTGACCACACCTCTAACAAAGGCCCCAATCTTTCCAATACTTATACATGTGCTTCAGTTTACTCATATATGACTATTCACAAACTGAGAGTTGTATTTGTGATAAGTGTTTGCAGGATTGGGCCAAAGTTTGTGGGAAAAGACCACAAAATAGATCTTACTATAAAGTTCTTCTATTTCCCATTTTATGTTTTTTGCTGAATGGGTCAAAAGTCCTAGACTCACGTGAATCCTATTGGAATCAATCTTTAAGCTTTAATTAAAAAATGAGTGGAAAAATAAAATGATGATTCATGCCTCAAGAAATTAATAAATGGGAGTTGGACTGCCTGAAGTGCATTAATTCACCTGAAGGATTATTTACAATTAAATAGGTAAGGACAAAGAGCTAACAACAACTTGATGTATATCTATTTTTAAAATATGCATCAAGTGCCAGCCAATATGGGTATTAATGAACAGATTTTCTGCACTAACAAACAGGAAAATATTATCCACTTATCAACTGCCTGAAAGTATAACACAAGGACAATCTGAATCTAGTTATGAAATAACACCACCAGCACAAAATTAATGACTGGTATATTGCAGAGGATTTTCAATTCCCCCCTTAAAATAGAAGAAACAAAACACCAGATGATGTCCTAATGCTTATTTGACTTCTTCTCAGACTAGCAAATCAATAATATATATTTACTGTCAGCTAGAAAATGATACCATCACTCAGGATCAATAGTTTTTTTTACAGTTATCCCCAACGGGGTTATTAATCTAGGAATAAGGTACTATTTATTGCAAAGGCGGCAAAATCTGGTCCCCTGCTTACTGGTCTATATGTCAATTAGACAAATCCTGCATTTTGGATAAAATAAAAGGCTTTATTACTTGAACTGAACAAAACCCAGCCTGATCCAAATAATTTTAAGGGTAATAACTTTTTAAAATCCCTCTCTCCCTCCCCCCGCCTTATAAAACATGCAAGTTTAACAGCTGTAAAGACCAAAGACTTATTTGTTAACAGAACAGGCTCAGCACAGTCAACAGCTATACATGTCTTATACCACGTATTATATGGCTTAAAGGAAGAGATATTCTTCACTTGACTCTAGCAGCAGAGTTTTTGCTCTGAATTTTTAATACATAAAATTGTTATTTTTGAAAAAAAGAATGTGCTCTGTGCAAACCCCCATAATGTTATTCTTCTGATGCCAGCAAAATGAAAGTATTGGAATAAAAGAGTTTGAAGGAAAGAGGAAGAGGTGACGTGTTGATTTACCAACTGAAACAAATGCTGGGTATGTTCCTGTTCAACGGAAGTAAAATTACAATTTTGTTTCATTACCAAATTTCAGCATTTTGTTGCTTAAAAAAGAAAGTAACCAACAATATTGGGCATAGAAAGAATGATACGAATACTCAACTTTGTCATTAGCCCATTTATGCACAGTTGTTTGTTAAATTAGAGAATCTCAATCTATGAAACATGATGGACCAAAGAGCTATAAGGGCTAGGCAGTGACTAGTCCGACAGTTGCACAAGTGGAAAAGAGCATACAAGGAGCTGCCTCTGTCTTGAACCCATTTTCAGACATCATCCAAAATCTTGGTTATAGTGCTCCTGGCATGCAAGGACTTTGGAAATCTAGTACTAACAGTCACACCAGAAACCTCAAAGGGAGCTGTTGTGATAAGGCAAAGATGAAACTGTGGCCTGTTCTCCCATGTTCTCTCCTCCATTGCTGCCAAAGTAGCTGGGCCAGCAAAAGAGGTTTGTAAATTGCACCTTGTTGAATATTGTAGTAGCTATCCTTAGTCGGTGTGCTTGCACAGTGGTTGTGGAGGCTACAGAAGTAATTCAGTGCTGTTACATTTGTTTTACACTGTACCTGAGATCAGTATCAGGCCCATCACATTTCATTTCACTGTATAATATATTAATACACTGAATAATCATTGCAGAGAATGCTGAAGAGAACAATCCTGCTTTAGCATGATGGACTAGATGCTCTAATATTATATGCCCTTTTATCTCTAATTTATATGATTAGAATTATATAAAATCAAATTACAACACTATGAATATTTAACACATATAGTTAACCAAAACAGTATGTAGAAACTACTCCCTGAACACTTTACAAACTGCCTGTACTAGCCAATGTTTATTAAAGATATAATTTCAGCATTTAGAGTGATGCATCAGTCACATAACTCTCATTTTTCCATATTAATCTCCGATGTAATGCTAATGATTTCAGTAGAATCATAGATAGGACCAGGAGAGGCCATCTAGTCCATCTCCTCACATTAGGGCAAGCCCAAGTATTCCTAAAAAATTGGCGTTTAACCAGGAGTTAATATGGCCATTGATTTTAATATAGGATACATGCAGTGATTTGAAAATGTAGGGGTGGGATTTTTATAAGTCACCTGGAAGCCCTCTCTAAAAATAATAATGAATTACAAAATGTATAATATAGTAAAAGCACACCTAGAATCTTTATAATTTAGCAGTGTATCAGATTATAATGTTTTTTGTTAGTAAAGTGACATTGTAAATGAAGGGAAATTTAAGGTTGTCAGGCAAAATTCTGCAAGTCCCTACTCTCTTCTTAAATTAACTTCATTGGCTGGTTTGCTTCCGTAGTATTTAGCCCTTCATCTTCTAAAGGAGGTTGTTCAAAATATGACTTGTACTTCTGTAGGTATAAAATATGGGCAATGGCTTTAACAAATGTGATGACTAATAGGCCAGACATCTTAATGAAGTTGCAGAGTAGCTGATGAATTGCTTGGCAATTGAAATGTCACTCCCATGCATATGTACACATCTGTCCATTTTTCTTTTATAGAGAATATAAACCATTTGGAAGAGCTTCATCCAAATCTTAAACTTGTAAACATAAGTGTTCAGGCCCTTGTATCCCAATAAATGATTTCTGCCATCAACAAACAGTAATGATGCCTTTACAATACCTGAGTTTAGTACTACTCTGAGGAACCAGAACCTACTATATACTAGTAGTTAGAGCAGGGAAGCCCCTAATATAGGTGTTCTGGTTCCTGGCTCTGCCATTTATTGTTGGTCTTCTATCTATAGGAGTTATATGGCTCCAATTAGTGCCTCACAATATTTAATGCATTTACTTCACAATACTCTATTTTAGAAATGTTTAAATGAGATACAGAGAGAGACTAAGTCCCAAATCCATAAAGGTATTGAGGCTTCTAACTTCCACTGTTACCCAGGACATGGGGTGGAGCAGGAAATTGAACCTCAGTTGTCCAAGTCCCAGGTTATCACCCTACAAGCATTTGACCCTAACCATCCTTCCTCCCCTTATCTTGGGCAAGTCACTTCAGCTTCACTGTTCCTCAGTTTGACTGGGAAAAGGTATTATAGAGCTCACAGGAAGGTGGTGGCTGTGATGTTTTAATATTTATATAGTAAAAAAAAGAAAAGCAACACAGGAATGCAAATTATTATTACAGTTGATGTGTGCTCAAACCTATTCCAGAATTGTTTGTGAATGCCAAAAGGTTTCCTAAGTGATTATCTGTCCAACAAATTATATTTGAAGTATATTATTTGTTATTTGCTATTTACCTGTTAAAACTCTTTCAGTCACCTAATCAGGCAACTGGAACAAAACCACGTGACTTTACTGACCATGCCACACACAACTAATATAGCAAGTAATTTAAGTGAGCAGTTTTCAAACACCCATGGTCTGAAAGTTTCTCTTTTATACACTTTTTGGAGAATGCTTATGAATCATGAACAAATCTGAAATAATCAGGATCAGTTCACAAATTATTTGCAAACAGGAAAAAAGCTGTATCTACAATGAATACTATTTACAATTAATAAATCAACTGGTCTCTGTCATAACCAGAGATAATTTAAAATACATTATTGGATACAGAAGCAACAGAAGGTAGGCACTGACAAACTGATATAAAATATGAATGAGGCAGTGTGCAAGGAGTTGAAGAAATTCTCTACACAGAGAACAACAAAACTAATGGAAAAAAAGATCTAATACATTTTCTTATTCATCATTTTATAACATTAACATTGCATAACATATGTTGCTGAGGGTGTCAGAAATTATGTGGTAAAGAGGGTGGTACATATTTGTTGCAGCACCATCTTTTGGATAAGAAAGAGAGGCTATAAAAGCAGAGCAACAAGAACAAAATGTGAAACTGTACAATGGACTGACTCTTAAAGAGATCCCTCTTTCCATACACCAGAAGTAGTACCTCAGTTGTTATGCGGCCTGTTCCACAGATGGACCAGCAGTTGAGCGGCCTATGCAGTATCTCATAATTCTGTTACAATGTGAAATACCAATACCACTTAGCGTAACTCTGTGGTAGCACAAAGGAAGGAGTGGATGTTCCAAGATGGTCATTTAAGAAAGAATATCCAGTATTTATGTTGTCCCTCAGACCTTGTGGTTGACCTTATCTCCTGCTTCCTGCCAGAATAACATCCTTAAATACAGAACTATATCACAATATCTAGCACAAAAGATTTCTAATTTGGGCATTCTCAGTAGCCAGGTTTCTAGCACCATCTCACATGATTGTTTTGCAAGCGGTCACTGCTTTGTTTTTAATTGTATGTCAGTTAAACCATTCAGAGGAATTTTAATAGTAACAGAGAACAAAATCATAGTGTAAATAAAACAATGAAAAATGACAATGAACTAAAACCACTTTGTTTTAAACTGAATTATTTTAAAAGCAATATTCTTCCTCTTCCTGTCTGATCTTGTCCAGAGCAAAAGGAAATCTCTAACAAGAAAAACATATCTTCATCCATGAGAGTAAGTGAAACAGAAACCACTGGTGCTTACATAGCCAAGCTAGACACTAGCTCATCCGATTCTGAGCAAGTTGTATCCAGCATGGATGCTTTTGTGTAGCTCTTCTCCAGGAGTGGAGTGTGGAACCACTAAAGTAGCTGAACATGGGTACCCCTCTCTGGGGATCTGAGTGGCTTTTCATGCATTTCATTCCTCTCTCTTCAACATAGGGACTCTGGGACTGCCTTAATAGTCTATGGGGTTGCTGTAGGGACAGACACAGTCAGGACTGGGTCTATTGAACTGGTATTCTCCCTGTAACACCCTTGTTAACTTTGGCACAGTGGTGGGAGAGCTACAAAGGGATTTTTTAATTTCCCTTGCTTCTAGGTTAGATTGCAGATGGCACATGTCAGCCCTAGCCAGGTTTTTCTTTTTCCCAGCTAACAGCAGTACCTGTGTTGAGACTTGCACAGCACATATGATCCCTTTAGGAACCTTCATGACTAACTGTGAGCCAATGTCATCCCCAGTGGCCTGGTATGGATTCATGAGATTCACTCCTGGGATGAGGGAAAGACATTGTGACTCACAGCAGGTATCTGACTGCTTCATCAGGGAGTTCCTTCTCAAGAGAGCAGTAATGTTTTATGGATGCAAGGCCACACCAGTCTGCACAGTTGAGGATGGGTTCCAAACCATGATAACATGGCTGGGAACTGATCGTTGATGTTCAGGAAATTTTCTGAATGTTGTTTAAGGCCTTGATTTAGCAAAATGCCTACGTCAATATTGACTGACAATCTCTTGTATGTATCTGGCCTACAGATAGTGGCCTCAACCCATTTCCTATTGTGCATACGTCCATATCACAATAAAGTTGTGAAATTGGTCCAGTAAAATATATTACCTCATCCACCTTGGTTCTCTAATATCCTTGGACTAACACAGCTACAAAACACTGCACACAGCACTCTTGTTGGCCACAACAACCCTTGGGGCCAGTATCTGAAAAGGAACAAAGGGTAAACTAAACTCATGCATCCTTACTTGGTCAATCCAGATAAAGGGCCCAACTCTCCATTTGCCTGCAACATGTGTACTTAAGTACATTGGTACAGAGTGTATGTAAAATGCTACCACTAATTTGACAGCATTTTACATCCACTTTGAATTGGTATAAACCAGTGCACAGAGAATCAGGCCAAAACTGTTTTCAATAAATGACTGGAAGGAGTAAAAACAATTAAACCTAAGTTTTAATAACATGAATAATGCAATAGTTAAACACATACTATAACTTACAAAAAATGAAACAGCCCCTAACATCCACCCTTCCCCAACCTACAATTCCATTAAAGTGGATGCATTGCTCTCTAAGCAGCCAGACAGTCTTCCTGTTGTAGCCCTGTCTTCCTTTCATGTACCATAGTATCAGAGCAGGTGAGGATCACAAACTCAATCACCAGTTTACCACTACTCCTCTACTTAAAAGTGAGAACACACCTATTGGAATTCAATAATCTTTGATCAAGGAAAGGAGTTTTTTTTTTAAATATAAGTTTGAAAGGGTTAAAGCTTCTTCTGCTGAGCTCACTAGCAAAATCAGTGTCTTTTTGCAACTCTTCAGGGAACTATGCATTTCTTCAACATTGTTAATCACATCTGGGATTCAAATGAAAGGATAATATACAAAGACGAACACTATACCTGCCAGTGCTTGCAATCAAGCAGAACACACAGGATTGTGGTCATCAGGACCATAATGTGACTACAACCAAACAAAACCTTTCAAATGCCACTACCGCCTGACTAATCCTACCCCACAAAACCTAAAAGGAAGAATCATGAAATAATAAAATCACCTCCCATAAAACTTTTCAAGTGAGTCTTCATTGACATCCATAAAGGTATTTGATGTTAAAATGACTTCATTATCTATTGTAAATGCATGAAAATCATTTTGACTTCATGATGAAAATAGCTTATTCCCATTCAATGCACTAATACAGCAGCATGACTAAGCACATCAGCACAAACAGCACCAAGTGTCCTACTCTATCAAGCAATGGCTAGTTCTGGTTTTATTCTTAATATTTCCTTCTGTGTGTTTGTGCACCCAAATATACTGATTCTAGTATTCTTTTAATTACATGCATTTTATACCTACAAAAAAGCTGTGAGACTGGGTCATAAATGTCAGCAATAAGACAAGGGAAAACCGGAAGAAAATGTATAAAGGTACTTACTAGCAGGAAGAGATGAACATACAGCAACTAGTTGCAAAATGGCCAACTTTAGGGCTGCAGCTGCTTGACTCTGACAGATTTAAAAGCCTAGCCCCAGGAAGTCATGCTGCAGTGGTGAGAAGAAGAGGCCCAGGTCCTAAAGGGAGAGTGGAGGGTGAAATAGGGAGAATGAAAAGTGAGAAAGAGGTCACCAATTATGGTGCTTATTGAAAAGGGGAAGCATCCTTATTGCATAAGTTGCCACTATGTCCCACCAATGAGAAAACAAATAAACCAAACAAAAAACAGCAAAAACTATGGGACAGCCTATGGCTTTTATGTAGTAGGTATCAGTTACCAAAAGCAGCTAAGTAGTTATGATTGGCTTTCATCCCAATCCAATTTTTCTTTCTCTGTTGATGGCCATACTGGGAAATGATCTGGTGTTTTTAAAGACCTATTCTGTCATGATTGTGTTGGTAAGTCAGGGATTTTAGAATCATAGTCCACATTTTTAATGATTATTAATGCTCTCTAATGTCATTAGGATATGCTGAAGTTTAGAAAAGTGACAAAACCTGTCAAATCATCTCAGTGGAAAAATGCTGCTCCTGTATTAAATTCATTAAAAGGAGAATGAGCCATGCTGATCTGGCTCAATGTCAATTCTGCTATTCACATTGGGCAAGGTTGCTTATTAACAAAGTCAATTCCAAATGTTTATACACCGCTAAAAAGGGGTTTGGTCAATCACCTGTTATTTTCACTCGGCCAGTGCGCTCCCACTATCACATCCAATTAAAGCAGCGTGCAAGACAATGTCCAAGGAGCACATTTCATAGAGGAGGGCTCTACTACACCTCTAGCTCACGGTCAAAAATGCAACCTTTTGATACAGTGGGGGAGATTTAGAAATAACATACCTGTCAAAGATGCTCTGCTAGTCAATACGTACGGAGAAGCAGTCTGATTCTGCTCTGACTTACACCACTGCAATTACATTGATTTCAGTGAAATTACTCCCGATTCTCCTCTTTTTCCGACGCAAAGCAGGCCCTGAATGTTTATGAAAAGGAGTGCTATGGCAGACATTGGGAGGTAGGGGTACTGACCTTAGGCTATGTCTGCACTTGTATAAATACCTGGGTAGTGGATCATGTAATGCTACCATACCTGGTCTGAGAGCCCATGTGCATGGCATTGGACCTGGGTCCAACTCTGTGTACACGTGTATACCTGCATCCACACTGCTATTGTCATTATGTAAAGTTAGCACTACCATTTCAGGGCAGTATCCCAGGGTTCTGTGCATCACAGGAAGACGCTCTAGGAACTATTGTCTGATTGTTGGTACTGTATTGTTGGTACTGTCCCCCACCTTTACAAATTTGCTGATGGCAATTCTTGATCATGTCACCCCTCTCTGCTATATAGATTGCAGAATGATGGGTATTGTCACAGTGCTTGTTGATCATCACAGGAGAACAATGAGGGACAATCAGCACAATGTAGTGAGAGCACATCATTTTGGAAACCTGGGATGGCGAGCAGTGGCTTCAGAACTTCTGAATGAGGAAACAGACCTTTCTGGAGCTGCATGAGGAGCTTTCATAAAACCTCTAGTGCCAGAACACTCAATTCATGGAAACCATACCAGTGCAAAAGCAGGTGGCTATTGCCCAGTGGAAGCTGGCTACACCAGACAGCTATACGTCACTTGAAAATCACTTTGTGGTTGGAAAGTCCACTGTTGGGGTCCTGGTTGTGCAAGTTTGTGAAGCAATTAACATTACGATTTATCCACAGATGGTTGGCATAAGAAAAGTTCCAAAAATAATAGCTGGGTTTCCAAACTGTGTGAAAGCCATGAATGGCACCCCTATCACCATAATTTGCTCATCACAAGAGCAAGTGAGTATGTGAACCAAAAAGTTTACTAATCATTTGTTTGGCAGGATTAGTGGACAACTGAGGCAGATTCATGAATGCAAATGTGGGAAACACTGGAAAGACTCATGACACCATGGTACGGAGGAGATCAGGTTTAATGCATATATCATATATTTGTAGGTTTTAATACATTTAATTTTAATGATAAATTCCTAGGGCAGTGTGTGAGTCCAACCTGCTTCCACCCCACAAAACAAAAGAAGTACCAGAGTGCAGCTCTGATACTTCTGGAACCATCACTCATATATGATAGTATTGGATGTATCTGAATGCACCTTTGGGTGCTTGGAATGGCATTCTGGAGTGCTCTGGCATTACTTAACCCTTTCCCTGATGGAATCATGTTAAGGAAACTCCATGGAAGTCAATGGGATTTGAATGTCTAACTTCCATGTATGTATGCCTTTCAAAATCTCACCTTAAAAATTGTGCTATGATTTATATTTGTACCATATTTCCATAAATACAGAGTATCATAGCTAATGAAAACTATTAATCAGAGTTCCACATTATTGAATAACTAGGATGAATTACATTTATTTTTAAAAATACTACAGATGAAATATATGTACTGGTTAACCTTTTTCTGAATCTGACTCCTTGAATGACATTACCCAGTTCCTGGATAAATATGGAAAGAATGTATTTCAAATGATAATCCATTCTTTCTTCTCATAGCAGCTTTCCTAGCTGCAATGTTATTGGTACACCAAAGTTTTTTGGGAAGTTAGCTGTCACCCTTTGCTCTTTGTGAAGCCTCAGTAAACATACTGTACACAACAGGGTTACCATATTACATAATTAGTATTGCTTTCTCCGTTTTCTCTGTGTTATGATGACAGCAGAGAGATTAAAAATGAGTAGTCTTCAGAGGCTAGAAAGACCTGCTTTGATATGGAAAATAATCCAGGGAGAATACAGAAATGGGCGTTGCGATGGAAAGATTTTACTAAAACAGATCAAAAGAAACTGGCCCTGAAGACAGTTGTTTGAACAGTAATTGTATGTTTCCTTCTGAAGGGGCTGATTAAAGGTGGCAGAACTGCAAATGTACCTTTAAGCTCATTCCATGTAAGATTTAGATTTTTATATAGGCATACAGTTATTGCAAAGAATCCAAATTTTCTTTGTGCTAAAAACCATATTTATCAGTATATGTTTAACACAGTACCTTGTGTTTTAAGTCTGATAAAGTATGCCTCTTTCAAAATTCTGTACATTGTATTATTTCATACAGAACTAATGAATACAGTAAAGCAATATGCTAAATTTATATAAATATTGAATTAATATAATGAATATTTAACTAGTCATAAAGTTAGGACACATGTTGAATTGCCAGAAGAATAACATTTCACATTTATCCCATGTTATATACAAAAGCTACAACAAGATAAAGATATCTTTAAGATAAAGATAGAAGGCCTGGTGTAAATCATACTATATTGAAATCAATGGGTTTCCTGAGTAGGGCTTCAACTAAAGCATACGGAAATCAATAGAAAGACTCAATAGCTTTGGATCAGTCCCCTAATCTATAATTAAGTGCTGAAGCAAAACAATTTTATGAAAGGAAATGTTCTTTAAACTACATAACCTGACTATTACTTAACAAATAATTTTAAAAAATCATTATCTTTATTTCCTGGATTATAATAGCACCACTACTTCCAGAGCATAGATATTTATAATAGCATGTTTTCCTCCTCCTTCTTCAGTTTGGCACATGAAATAATTCACTGTAACAAGCCACAATGTGATTTAATTTAACTGTTATAAAATATCACATTGCTGTGTCAAGATGCTATTGATATTTCTTTGAATGAAAATATCCAGGAGATAGTTTGGTTTCTTTTGCATAAATTACCTTAGCTGCATGTTAAGCTATTTACAAAAGCAATTCAGACTAACACATAGGTTGTATTTTACATCACTGTTACATAAGAACTTAAGAACGGCCATATTAGGTCAGACCAATGGTCCATCTAGGCAAGTATGCTGTCTTCCGACAGTGGCCAATGGCAAGTGCTTCAGAGGGAATGAACAGAACAAGCAATCATTAAGTGATCCATGCCCTGTCATCCACTCCCAGCTTCGGGCAAAGAGAGTCTAGGGACACATGGTGATGTGGGACATATGGGGTGGGGATGGTGTTGCATCCCTGCCCATCCTGACTAATAGCCACTGATGGACTTATCCTCCAGGAACATATCTAGTTCTTTTTTGAACCCTGTTATAATTTTGGCCTTCACAACATTCTCTGGCAATGAATTCCACAGGTTGACTGTGTGTTGTGTGAAGAAATACTTCCTTTTGTTTATTTTAAACCTGCTGCCCATTAACTTCACTGGGTGATCCCTAGTTCTTTTGTTATGTGAAGGGTTAAATAAAATTTCCTAATTCACTTTCTCCACACCAGTCATGATTTTATAGACCTCCCTCCTATTCCCCCCTCAGCTGACTCCTTTCAAAGCTGAAAACACGCATTCTTTTTAATCTCTCCTCATATGGAAGCTGTTCCATACTCCTAATAATTTTTGTTGCTCTTCTCTGCAATATTTTCCAATTCTGGTATATCTTTTTTTCAATGGGGTAACCAGATCTGCACACAGCATTCAAGATGAAAAAATACCATGAATTCATAGAGAGGCATTATTATATTTACTGTCTTATTATCTATCCCTTTCCTAATGGTTCTTATCATCCTTGTAGCCTTTTTGACTGCTGATGCACATTGAGCAGATGTTTTCAGAGAGCTATCCACGACTCCCAAATCTTTCTTGAGTGGTAACAGCTAATTTAGACCCCATCTATTTGTGTGTATGGTTGAGATTATGTTTTCCATTGTGCATTACTTTGTTTTACAATGTGCATTACTTTGTTCCATTGTTCCAGTGTGCATTCCATTGTTGGAACACTATGCATTACTTTGCCATTACATCTGTTGCTCAGTCACCCATCCACCCACATTTCAATTCACTCTCCACCATTTGTGTTAGGTATAGTACTTGGGAATGGGAAATTTCAGAGGATCATTTGCAAATATCTATGTTTATAGTGCACTCTTAGCCTTTGGTCAAGCTAGAGGTTGTCGTTTGTAGGACTTACCTCCGACACATAAAATTATTGTACTTTCTTTGCTTGAGAAATAGAAATATTAAAAGGAAGCCAGTCTTGCCCTTGTAGAAATCAATGGAAGTTTTGGCCTTTGGCTTTGCTATAGGCAGGGATGGGCTCAGTATTAAGTAAAGTTGTACATGAGGTACCCAAAATTATTGACGTGTCACCAAAATGGATCAGCTCTTTATTATGCATTGGTATTATATGGGGATTGCCAGAAAATAATCAACCTGTTTTAACAATCTATACTACCTTACAATCATATATGGAAGCAACAAATATCAATCTGTTTCACTGACGAAAACTAAACCAATGGCTCTTTCACTGACTTGTATCCAGCATGTCTTATTTACTTTCTTTCTAAGTTAATACTTAGGTCAGAACCAAAGGACAGGATTGATTTTTTTTTAATCTAAACTGGAATATAATCTCATGATTCTATAGCCCTCCTCACTGTACTATCTGTGCACCTCACAATCGTCAATAGATTTTATCCTCACAATGCTCCTGTAAGAAGAAGTATTAGTTTCAATGTACAGTTGGGGAACTAAAGCACAGGGTAGATTAAGTGATTTACCCAAGTTTTTATAAAAGTCTGTGCCTGAACCAAGTCTCAACTCAAGTCTCCTGAATGTGGCCAAAGCATGAAACCATCCTACCACTTCTCCTACATCACCCCTACTGGGAACACACTTGATAAAATGTAAACTTTCTTAAAGGAGGGGAAGGTGTTGAGGGATTATGGTTTCCTTATTTTCCCTTTCCCTTGCCTCCTGGTACATCTGCTATATTTATATTAGCTACAGCAGACAGATACCTAACTTTCTGTGTTTTTCTTCTTGTTTGCTATAGTGTGCTGGTAAAATATTGTTTAGTTCTTGATCACGTCATGATTTTTTAATATTTTTGAAGGCTTATAACAAAGATAAAAATATACACAACTAATCTGAAACTGTTTTTAGTCCTTCTAGCAGGGCAGTTACCCTACTCTGGTGGAGGAAGGCTGGGCTGATTGGGGAGGCAGCCGCAGCTGGGGCCATGCCCCAATCAGGCCACACCTGGCCCTGTTATAAGGGCTCAGGGAGGCACTGGGTCAAATGCTTTCTCTAGCTGTGGAGAGAGAAGGACTTGGCTGCCTAGGAGCTCAGAATACCAGGAGCAGAGTTGTGCTGGGGAACTTCAGCCGGGCAAATCCCCAGGGTGTGGGCCTTGCTAAAGGCCAGAGCAGGTATTGGGGTTGCAGAGGTGCAGCCTGGAGTTAGGCAGAGGCATCTGATCCTACCCCCTTGCCAATGATGAGTGGCCTTTATTGACTGCAGTTTGCCCCAGTGAGAGGGGGTTAGATGACAACAGGCAGTAGCCACTGAGGCAAGGTGGGTGTAGAGGGTTGGGGGTTCCCCTGGGAGGGGAGACCCAGTGTGTGGGGGTACTGCTGGGGCAGAACCCTGAGGTAAAGGGGCATCATGGTCTGGGAGGGACATGGGGCCTAAGGCAGGCAAGACACCGGCCAGCAGAGGGCACTCTGGGCTGGACAAGAGTTAATTCCCAAGGCAACCAGCAGGAGGCACCACGCTGGTGAGTCAAGCTTTGCTACAGTCCTTTTTATACAATCAGTAGTAGTGCATTTTCAATATGTGCACTGTTTTTCTAAAAGTTTACAATGACAATAATAATTCATTAGGGTGGCACTGTTCCCTCTCATTCACTACAGAGCTAACTGTACCAGTAGGGGAAAGAGGTTTAATCATTGGTACACACTTTGCTGTCAGTAAAACTGGTAGACATTTTTTCACCAAAACAGTTTTGTAAAAATAAAAATATTTTCTGGGAAATGACAATTTTGATGAAAATTTCAACAGGAAATAGTCAAAATGAATAATTTCAATGTTCTTTTTTTGTTTCAGTAATGTCTAAACATTTCATTTCAATAAGTCAAGAACATTAGATTTGATTTGATTGTTTCAATTAATTTAGTTTTGACTTTTATATTATAATATTGCATCATGTTTATGCATTATGTTCATGTATTGTATCTGTTTCATTTTAAAATATAAAAGTTGAAACAGACATGATAAAGTTTAATTTAATAAATCTTGTCAAAAAATGAAACAATTTAACATTATCAAAATGATATATTTCTGTGGTTCCAAATCAGCTGATTTTGTTTTTTGGTTTTGTTTTATGGTTTCATGGGGAATTAAAAAAAAAATCTTGTTCTGATTCTGAATGATATTTTTTTCTAAGATGTCATAATTTCCCATGGAACAGAAATTTGGTTTCTCTATCAATCTTGCTGCCAGTGGTATCATCTTTCATATGAGACATAAAAACAAATTCTGGCTACCTGTGGTGAGGAAAAATCCCATAATTTTTTCCACAAGACTAAGGATATTAACTTCAGTGTCCTGGCTAAATTCCAGCTAGGATAACTGCAGTCTACCTACTTAAATCACACATTTTCATCTAAATATATTCTTCCTCTTTCATTCTTGTGCTCTGCTGTTATAGTACTATTGTGAGATGTTAAATAAACAATTGCCATTTTTCGATTTCAGAAGTGGCTGCGTCTCAGTGGTGGGTGAAATGCTTCTCACTGTGTTTGTCTTTCGCAAAACGATTCCTGTATGTAGAACTTTTAGAATGCTTTGGGATTTTCCTAGGTGAAAGGTCCAATAGAAATGTAAACTTGCAATTAACTATATTAACTAGTTCTGAGTTTAACTGATACAGCATACCCTTGAGCAATCCTATCTATCAAGCCTTACCTAGGATATCCTTTGTATTTTCTTCATTTTAAATGAATCTTTCATCTTTTTATCCCCTGTCTACCTTATTATTTTTTTTCAGTACACCAGAGACTTTATGATTTTTGATATCTGTTATATTCCGGGACATTCCTTCAGTCATGGCTTATGTCTTTGACATCTTTTTTTCCCCCTCATAGCTATTTTTCCTAATTATTCTTTTAATAATTTTCTTGCAGCATTTTGCATTGTAAAACTTTGATGTTCCCCATATACTTTGTTGTTTTGCATAAAGGTGTTGCTTTGTTATTTTAGTACAGTAATGTTTTATTGTCTCTGAATAAGTGAGATAGAGCTCGAAAGACTTCTGATATGGTAAAATATGCAATGATTGTATGAATTATCATGTGGTTACTATAAACAAGAAGAAAAAATTGAGGGGTGAGAACTAAAGCTACGAGAGGAGAAAGTTGTGGACTGCAGTAATCTCCATGGGCCCAATCCAATGTCCAATGAAGTCAGAAAAGAGACTTTCACTGAGTTCAATGGGCCTTGGATCAGGACCTCAACTGGACTGCTGTCTATTGTGCCATTTCAAATGGCACAGGATCAGGGCCTTCCATTTTATGGTGGCTGAATAATGAAAGCATTCTCCCCTGACAAATCATCATACTGTACTTGATAGACCAACCAACCAAATTCAAATAATTATTCTCCAAATATTATTCAACCATTTATATAGTTGCTGACTAATGAAAAACAAACCTGTATCGGTGAATAAAAGCATGGAATTAAGAGGGCATTGGATCAGGGAGTTCCTTCTATTGACTTCAGTAGGCTTTGGATGAAGCTCCAAATGTCAACTTTTATAAGTTATTAAATAAGTTAACCAATTCTTCTTACTCTTCACTTATGTCACATCAATAGCCAGTAGACATCTTGACAAATCAGAACTTTAACATAACTAATCTTCCAGAGACCTATTAAATTCTGGGTTCACCTATGGCCTGTGCAAAATTATGCAGAAATAATAAATACCTGGAAATACTGAAGACAGATGTGCCCCCATGAAGGAGTAGGTGTCTGCCTTCACAATGCACTTCGTAAAATTGGGGGGCCTTAGTGAACTTTCCCTCTTCAATATTCATTTTTTAAATTGAAAATATTCCAATTCCATGGTTCACTATAACATTTGTACCAGAGCACACAAAAAAAAAAAAATCAACCCTGAGTGAATTTGTAAATATTGGTGACATTAGTGAGGTTTTCATTCTCTAGCAGCTTTAGAAAATCTTACTCACTTTCCATGAAGCAAAGCTCAGAAATTTCACCAAGCCGTTTTCATCCTGGATCTGATCCTACATATCATTGACCAGTCATGTGAACCTTAATCACAGAAGTAGTCCCATTCAGTTCTAAGGCATTTCACTATCAATCACCCGATCCTGACATTCAATTATCTTCACTGACAGTAATTTAAAAATTGAATATGTTACCTAAAAGCAGAACTGAACATGAAAAGGAAGGAAAAAAAAAAAAAAACAGACAGTTCCCCAGAGTACTGTTATGGACAATTGGAAGGATATGTCAAAACGAACATCAGGGATGCCCTGTGCTGAGGACTCTTTTGGATTCTACATGGCAGTAAAAACCCAGGGATGGCCTGTGCCAGCTAACTCGGGTTCGGTAAGGGGGTTGTTTAATTAAGGTGTAGACACTCGGGCTGGAGCCTTAGTTGTAGGACCCTGCCAGGTGGGAGGGCCTCCAAGCTTTGGTTGCAGTCTGAGACCAAATGTCTACACCACAATTAAACAGTCTCTTAGCTCAAACCCCACGAGCATGAGTTGTCACAAGCCAGCTGAAGGTTTTTAATTGCAGTGTAGACATACCCTTGGAGACTGGCTGGGGTGAGGTGTCAGGATGAGGCAAGTGCATGTATCATTATATGGATCCACCAATCATCTCCACTGAAGGATGTCTGATAGGTTGGAGGGAGAAGAACAGGAGCCGCAGTATTGACCGCAAAACAATTTTGCAATTTAATGGCCACATGGGAGGATCCCAAGGGGTCTGTCTAGCATATACAGATCATATACTCGGATTGTTAACTGGGACCAGTAGTTGGGCTCTGTGACTGTACACATGTAGCAATGCCTGCAAAGAGGAAGATTTCAGATTCTGACTAATTCAGTGTAACAAATATTTTAGATTATACAGTAGGTCACTTCTGTAAGGATAAAGAAAGCCACTGTAAAAAAAACTGAAAGTTGGATGTAAAGGGGAACGTACCACATTATGCTCTGGAACTGCTCGAAAATTGGTCAATTCTTAGATTAAATAAATGGAATCCATAAACGTTTTCTCTATTTTTGTGGTCTCACCTTACTTATTTTACTGGGGCCTGGTCCTGCTTTAATTAACTGAAAGTAAAACTCCCATGGATTTCAATGTTATCAGGATTAGAACCTGAATAAATAATATAACGTTTTCTAATATTTCCTTTGTACAGCAGCTGCCGGTGCTATACTGTTGCATTTGTTTCTATGATTTAGTTATTTTGTTTGGTATTTCTGTAAGAAAGTATAATTTGTTAGTTCAGTACTTTCACATTAATAGTCAAGGGAATTTCTGTGGTGAGTAATCTAATTCTGTTTGATGGTTGAAACTTCCCATTCTGCCTGAGCAGAGATATTTATTTAAAGCAAAGAATACCAGTGGAGTAATTTATGAGGCATCAATTAAATAAAATTTGAGAACTGATTGCACAGTAACTATGAAAATATTTCTTACAACCATAATGGAACAAAATGCCTTATCACAGATACAGCACAATAGCAGGGGAGGAATATGAATCCAATTTTAATACAGCAAGAAAGGTTTAATTAAATGCCAGGACACACAGAAATCAAGCTTCAATCTTTCATTCACAAATCACACTTCAACACTTTTATTTACTATAACCAAGAGCTCTTATATTTTATTACATTCTTCTATGTTTACTTGCATTGCTATTAATTTGGCTTAGGCTTACATCTGTTCCATTTCCTTTCAAATGTGTGAGACAAATTTATACCAAAACAGAGTTGTATTTATGTGCCCGAGAAAGAAATGTGGTGCTATTACTCAAAACTAATAGCCTCATATAGCTATTCACTTTACTTCAGTTTTCTTGCTGTTACCATGATGTTATCATTCACTTCCTGTGTGACCTTGAAGTTACTCAGGGTCTTGTCTATACAAACACTTGGTTTACAGCAAGCTGAGTTGTCAGTCTACCTTGCACTATCCTGCCACCCCTAACTGTCCATGTAGACCCTGCTGCCATGCATTAAGTTTCCTAGTGCTCTTTGATCTACTCCTGTTTCAAAGTAGGGTAGATCAAAGCACAGTATAGAACATTTAGTGCATGAAAGGAGGGTCCACACAAACAGTGTGTGGCGGGCTAGTGTAAGGTAGATTTACATCTCAAACTAAATGTTCAAGTAGTCAAGCCCTTACTCTTTCTGTCCCTCAGTTTTCCCTTTGTAAAAAGGGCATAATGATACTTCCTTTCTCCGTTTTGATTGTAAGCTCTTTAGTGCAGGAGCTGTTTCTCACTGTGTTTATTTATAGTACCTAGTTTACAGAGATGTTTGTAGAAGATTATAAGTAAGAGATGCTCCCCATAAAGGACAGTATTATGAACACAGGAATTTGGAGACTTGCCTTGGAAGCAGGGTTTGGGAACACCACATGACTGTGCGCAGCAGCTCACTACAGAAGCTCTACAGTTTGCTTTATTAAAGTTCTATTTTCTCATTTGTTGGTTTGTTATTTAATGAACCCCAAGATTCTTACATGGTGTCCAAAGTGCTGACTGAGAAGGAAATGACCGTCATTTCGAAGTCAACTCCTGTTTGCAACTGAAAGCAGAGACAAAGGGAGGCATCAGAGAAGAATGTGGAGCACTGCCACTGAGGCTTTTGCATGCACAGGGTGAGCACAATAGTAGCTTGACTATCTTAAGAAAAGGAAAAGACAAAACTGGATGTGATGCAACCTCCATCCAGTCTGCAATTGTCGGGCAATGTTCACAGGAAAGTGCAACAAATAAGAGAGGAAACAGCTCAAGATGAATGATTGCGAATCCTTGAAGTAATAAATAAAGGGTGTCCTGAAGAAATAAGCAGTTGCTCTCCAAGCATAGCTGACTATTGGAATGGCAGTCATTATCGTGATAGATGGGGTGATTTTCAGGGTCAGTAAGCTTGTAATTCTAATGAGCCTCTGAAAAGAAATGCTACGGAAGATCTATGAGGGTCATTTAGGAATTAAATGCAAACAACAAGCATGAGAGGTGCTGTATTGGCTGCAGACCAATCGCAACATCACTAATATAGGAGAAAACTGCTTGAAATACAAGATGATATTTAATAGTCACAGATTATTCTATGTATCCAGAAATCTGCACACTACACAGTACTAGTAGTAAGTCAGTGATAGCCAGCATGAAGGAAATCTTCTCCAGACATGGAGTTCCAGATGAAGTCTTTATTGATCATGAACCATAATTTTGCAGTGCAGATTTTAGGCAATTTGCGATAGATTGGAGGTCATTTGGATTTGATGTTTTGTGGTGATAATCCCAATCACAAATTACCTTGTGGAAAGTATAAGACAGTACAAACCTTTATGAAAAAGGCTTTGACAGTAGGAGTGATTTGTATAAAGCAGAAAGCGGCAACCTTTGGCATGTGGCCTGTCAGGAAAATCTGCTGGCTGGCTGGGATGGTTTGTTTACCTGCAGTGTCAGCAAGTTCAGCTGATTGCAGCTCCCACTGGCTGTGGTTCACTGTTCCAGGCCAATGGGGGCTCCAGGAAGTGGCAGCCAGCACATCCCTTGGCATACACCGCTTCCCACAGCCCCCATTGGCCTGGCACAGCAAACCGCAGCCAGTGGGAGCTATGATCGGCCGAACCTGTGGACACTGCAGGTAAACAAACCATCCCAGGCTGCCAGCAGATGTCCCTGATAGGCCACGTGCCAAAGGTTGCCGATCCCTGTTATAAAGCTTTCTTGGCTTACTGAAATACACCTCTGGAGAATGGCTTTTCTCCAGCTCAGCTGTTAATGGGAAGAGGGATCAGATCTAATTTACCAATTACTGATAACTTGCTGAAATCTCACCACAATGAAACCATATGGAAGATGAAAGAAAATCAGAAGTGGAAGCAGAAACCTTATTTTGAAAAAAGGTCGTGTGAGCACCCACTCTTAACCCACACGATAGTGTGCCTGAGGAATCACACCTCCAATACTTGGTGCCAAAAGGGTACCATTAAAGAACAGCTGCATCCAAGGTTTTATGTAATCCAGACAGACCAGAGGGACACATTTTGACATAATCCCAGAAAGTTCCGACACACTGATAGCTGATGTGAACTCTGGGATTCCCCGTTGACTGATCCTTTTTCATCAACGCACAAAGGAGAAACCGTCAAGGAACAAGAGAACAACTCAGATGCTAATGAAAATCTGATACTGAGAGGATCAGTCCAGGAGATTAAACATCATGGAAAACTCATGAAGACTTGCTAACCTGCCTGGAGAAGGGGTATTTGGGGAAAGTGAGTGGTAAAGACTCACTTGAGAGTGATGTGCTAGTAACACCTCCTCTCAAGGTAGCTGACATATTTCATTTATGGAAGTATACTAATGGGTTGAGAATTTAATGCATATGTTGTTAGTTAGTTGTTAGCTGTTTGAGTTAATTTGTTTGTCTTTTAAGAGGGAAAATGTAGAGATGTTTGTAGAAGATCAAAATTTAAAGATGGTCCCTTATAAGGGATAGTATTATGAACATAGGAATTTGGATATGTACCCTGCAGGCGGGGATTGGGAACATGGCTGTGTGAAGCAGCTCACTACAGAAGCTCTCCCGTTTGTTTTATTAAAATTTTGTATCCTTTCTCATTCACTGTCTTGTAATTTAATTAACCCAAAGATTTGTACACCTAATAGTGTGGGGGCCTGATCTCACTGGTTCAAAGTATACAATAAAAGTGGGTACAGAGGCAAGAACTGACAGTCTGCTGAACCTCAGGGTGCAGGGTCTTCTGGTTGGAAAAGGCCCTCATAGGGAAATAAATATAGTTGTGCTCATGTTTGCTTTGCAGCCCTCTCCCACATCCTCTGGAGGGAAACCTGAGCCTCATGAGTCCTGCCAAGACTGGAGATCTGCCTGGTGCTAAGAAATTTATTTCCCCATCCCTCACCACAGCACAGTCAGCAGGCATGAGACCAAGTGGTTGGGAAAGAAATATTTGCTTCCATTGGTGGAGGTATGCCAGTATTCTCTTATCCCCAGCTCCCAATTAATTTATTCTGCTGCCCCTGACTGGGGGCTTCTGGGCATCTTTCCTGGTCTGTTTACACTTTCTTGACCTGAGTCGCACCAGGAATCCTTGCTGGTTGCAGCTATTGCTTCTGTCCTTTCACACTAGCCACTTCCTTTCCCTGCTTTTCCTCCCAGCAAGCCCATCTTCTTCCTCCCTCCCCCGCCCACTAGTCTGCCCCATACCTCCTCTTTACACTAAATCAGACTGTTCTCATTTATAGAAACATGCATTTATAAAACTACAATATATCATCTCAGTTATAAAGTAGGAGATGTTTCTTGATTACATTCTGGTGGCTCTAATAGAGTGGGTCCTCAGGGGCCCCCTGATGTGGCTCATCTGTCTGTGAGCTTAGCTGTCAAGTGTATTATACAGTAAGCTTTTATAATTATTAATTATGTTTATTATCATAGTGTCTAAGGACCAACTGAGAACAGGGCTCCATTGGGCAGTATGACACAAACGCTGCAAAATAGACAGTAAATTAATCGTAATTTTCTGTTCCTAGAGAATTGTTGATATTTGTGGATGTCCAGAAGCTACTTTGTCTAAACTGGAAATTCAGTTTAGTTTTCTTCTTTTGCTGTTTAGTATTTCAGTCTTTTTGTTCACTCTTATCTGCATTTGAATGAGTTCCAGTAAATGCTTTGAATGTGAAATTTTTCTTTTATTTTAGAGTATTTCCCAGTATGCCCTTTGATCATTAACCAGTGCTGTGTTCATTCTGGTGGGATATGTGGCAAAGAATAAGAATGCAACTTTACCCATGTTGACTGAAACTGGACCAACTGCTCTTTTTATTTAGGAGGGAATAAAGTGTTTCAAGAAATAATATGATTCTAAAATGACTATATATTTCAGTTCCCAAAAATGTGCTAATCACTTTGTGGAAACCTAAAAAGACAAGGGGGACAGATTTACCAAGGGATCAATGAGAATTAGATGCCTGATCTGCTTAGGTACTTTTGAAATTTCCACTGGGTACCTAACTGCAGCTTTTGGCTCCTAAATACCTTTGAAAATCTGGTCCATTGTTCTTCCCTCAGACCTAATTCTCATTTAACAGTTAATTTAAACTTGGTATTATCTGAGCAGATGTGAGGTTATTGCATAAAAGGAAGCTGTAGGTGGAGAAAATTAACCTGACTAGTAAATTGCTGTTGTGGAGTACAGCAAAATACTTTTGTTAAACAGCGAGTTAGATTGGTTGTTGGAGTGTTCATTTGTTTTTGCAAAGGCCACAGAGTAATTTTTTTTCTCTAATTGCATATGAGATTGTTTTGCTAATTTGGATTTTTACAGCAATAAAAATCCAAGGCCTCTATCAAAAATTACAAACACAAAATTAAAAGTAAATAGTAGCTTCTACCTGACAGCCAACAAAACTGAATTCCCCCATGCAGACCACAAGAATAAAGGGGTATAAACTCATTTTCTACATTTAGGCTGGAAATAAGGCTTTTAACCATCATAAAAATGAAGTTCTGGAGCAGTTTTATAGGAATAGTGGGAATAAACATTCTAACTAGTTTTGAAGATGACACTTTGTAAGTTAATGAATAGGATTATAAAACACAGTTGCCTATAATAGCAGGGGACTAGATTCAATGACCCAGGAGGTCTCTTCCAGTCTTATGATCCTAGACCTAACCTCTGCATCAACCCACTGTTTCTACAATAGGCCACACAAATACCTAGTGCCTTGAGGGACAACTGTGCAGTGTGGGTTGGAGAGCTGGCTCCTGATCTGACAGCTCTTCATGGAGAATGTTCTACTGCCATCCCTTACTCCTTTAAATTGAAAGGAGCCAGTTCAGCTGCCTCCCCTGATTGTAACAATGGCAGTATGGCACAGGGAGAGACAAATAAGATTTTTCAGGTATACAGGGACAATCTTAGGGGCAAGCAATCAGGGTGGCTGCTGTGTGTCATATCCTTGACAAGCTGGGGGAGGTGTGTGCTGTGGGTGCAGCATGAAAAATGTTTTCCAACCTGAGCAACAAACCACCAGGACTGGACCTGCAGGTAGGAAGACTCCAAGCCACTTAAGCCTTTATAGGTCTTCACACCTTAAATTCAAGGGGAGAGTTTTAATTGGCAAATAATTGGCACTGAAAGATGGAATTGTCTGTGCATGTTTAAGACCTACCCTCAGGGAGCTATAGATATGAATAGATGGGTAGCTTGTCGCTTAAGAGATGCGGGTGGCCTACTAGGTAGGCTGCTAACATATGACTTAGACGTGGGTTGGATTCCCAGCTTTACCACAGACTTCCTATGTGACAGATCTCTTGTCTACATTAGAGTTTTGTCAACAAACCAGTGAATGTATACGCACTACAATGCTCCTTCCTCCAACAATACTCTCCTGCTTTGCCGGCAAAATAAAACTACCTTAATGAGAGGCATAAAGCTTTTTGCAGCAAATTTATATCAACAAAATGTCAGTGTAGACACTGCATTTAGTTATGCCTCTGTACATGGCCTCCAGGAGGTGTCCCACAATTTCCATCATGACTGCTCTAGTCAGCAGTTTGAACTCCACTGCCCTGTACCCAGGTACACAAGAATCAACCCTTCCCCCTTTAAAGGACTGGGAATTTTTGAAATTCCACTTCCTGTTTGCTCAGCGTGGACAGCTCCCATCACATCTTCCCAGCTGACTAAGGCAGTTCCATTCAGCAAATGCTCTCTTGCTTGGAGCACACCTGAGTTGTTGGATCTGCTGGCACCATAGGAGCTGACTCTGTGGGTGCTCCAAGGCTGGAGCACCCACAGGAAAAAAATAGTGGGTGTTCAGCATCCACCGGCAGCCCTGCTGATCAGCTTCTCCCCTCCCCCACTCAACACCTCCCACATGCAGGTGATCAGCTGTTCAGAGGTATTCAGGAGGTTCTGGGGGGATGGGGCAGAGGAACAGGTGGGGTAGGAGTGGGGTCTTTGGGAAAAGGGTAGCATGGGGGTAGAGCCTGGGGCAGAGCAGGGGTCAAACACCTCCAGGGAAACCAGAAAGTCAGCACCTCTGGCTGGCACTGTGCAGAGGGGAGGCTGTGCAGTTCCAACTCTGTTCTAGCTGTAGGAATTTCCATACCTATCATCAGTTTTCTTATCCAACATGCCACAAGGGCTACAAAGGGGCACACAACAGTTCTGTGTGAAGATAAAGTTGCTGAGGCAAGCATACCAGCAGGTAAGGGAGTCAAATAGTTGTTCTGGTGCTGTGACAAAGAGTTGCAGCTTCTGTAAGGAGCTGGACACCATTCTTAGCAGTGACTCCACCTCCACCACAAAGAGCCCCTGTAGATACTTTGGCAGGGCTGGAGACAGCAGACTCAACCTCAAGGACAAAGTTGTGGACAAGGAGGTCAAGGTGGAGGACCAGATGGGACAGGCAACAGGGTCATTCAGTACCATGGCAAGCCAGGACCTCTTCTCAACCCAAGAGTGTTTGAGCCAGTCCCAGCACTCCATCCCTGACATGCATGATACAGAAGGGGAGAGCTCTGGTAAGTGATATTTTTGAGTTGATGCTGCTAGGTTATATGAGGTACAGCTATCTTCTGCTTTGTTACATTCTAGAAGTGGGGTGAAGGGATAGAAATGTACAAAACTAGCTGTGTTTGCATGTGCTTCACATTTCCTTGTGCAGCTAAGTAGTGTGGCAGAACAGTGTGTTAATGCACATCGAGATTTCCCAGGAATCCTACAGAGAGACCTTAAGGAAACTTTCCTGGAGGTACTCACCAATCCTCTGCAGAAGGTTCCTTGGCTGAGGTGCTTTTTTTTCCTCCCCGCCCCCCATTATACAAAACTTTCCTGGGCTAATCACAATCACTTGTGCAGGGACCAAAGCAGCACACAAGTGAGCAGCATAGGGACCTGGTCTGAAGCTACCTGCATCCAGGAAATGCACTCTTGCATTCTTGCTTACCCTCAGGAATGAGACAGCTCCAATGACCCCTACCTGTAGAAAATGGTGGCAGAATTTACAATTTAGTCCCTAATCACCTGCAGTGATCCCCTTTAAAAAAAAACAAACACCTAGACCCTTTGCCCCATCTTGAGTGCCCTGCCAGGGCTGAACTCACCATGTTTAGGTCATTCATCGACCTTTGTACTTGCCAAGGGACAGTGAGAAACTGATTCATATTTAAAAAGAGGTGTATTTTACTGTAATGGTTCAATGCTGTGAGTGCACTAACAATCATGCTTCTGTTTGTGCTTTTGCAGATGTGGCCTTCAGGAGAACTCCCTGCATACCGGTGGAGTGCCTCCATCAGATAAGGAAGTGACCGAGGAGGAGCAAGGAGGACCTGTTTCTAGAGGTGATCCAATCCTCAGAGGTGGAAAACCAGGAATGCAGGACATGGAGAGAGACTTTACTTGAAAATTATACAATAGACAGGCAGGACAGAAAGGAGAGCTGGCAGTTAACTTTAATGGGCCAGGAGCAGGTGATAAAAATAATTGAGGAGTAAACAGATGTTAAAGTCCCTAATCATGCTGCAGCTGGAATACATGTGTTCTTACCTCCTCCAGCCCTGCCCTCCCACTCTCTCAGCAGCGGATACAGAATTGTTTGCCATGCTCTCCCCAAACTCCTCCCACACATCCCTTGCAACCTCCCAGCCCATCTCCGTACCTCATTCACTCCACCCCTTTGGACAGCTTCCAAAATGATAACTGAACTTACACGCTGCCCTTCACTGTTATCTCCTTTCCCACCAAACATTTTGTGTGTGTTATTTGGTATTTAATAGAAACCTACTGTCTGAAAGATAGTCAGTCTTTGTCTCCTACATACAGTGGTTGCTTCTGGAATTAATACACAGTGGCATTTAGATCATCTGCAGACTACAAATCTTGGTCAGTAATCCTCAAATTTGATTCGTGACTGACCAGTAACAGTCTGGAGCTCCCAGTTTCCACACAACGATCGCCACTCTCTTCTCCACCATGAGGGCAGCTCTCAATTTGGTGTCCTTGTGCCACAGTGAGGGGGCAAGCTCTGCACGTAGTGCCAGGAAGGTGGTGCATCCGAAAGTTCTGCAGCCATTGTTCATCATCCCAGATCTGCATAACGATGTGATCCCACCACTCAGTGCTTGTGTTTGGAGCCCAAAAGCAATGCTCCACACTGTGCAGATGCTCTGTGAATGTCAAAAGTAAATTGGTGTTTCATTCCAGGTCAGGCACCTCTGACTCCTGTTTATATTAAGTGTTTATTATATACTACATGACCATCTGCAATGTGGTCATAACAGTGACCACAACAGTATATAGCAGTGCAAGATCCATCCTTTTAGACAGAGATGGTGGGCACACAGTAACCAGGGTCTGTTGAAAAATGCCACAAAAAGCAGTCAGAAGCCTATGGGATGGGGAAAAATGCATCATGGGACATTGAGCCTGCACCTGTGATGCACTACAATTCACTCTGATTTCCCAGAAGATCATGAGTAGCACAGTGGGATAACTACCCACAGTGCACTGCTCACACTGTCAATGCTAGAGCACCAACTGTGGATTCGCTCCGCCAACGGAAGAAGTGTTGTGTGGACATACACAGGCAATGTAATTATAGCACTTTTAGACTGTCGGGGTAACTTGCATCAACAAAACTCTGTATGTAGAAAAGGCCTCAGTCTCTCTGTCCCTTAGTTCCCTGTCTGTAAAATGGGGATGACAGCCCACCCTTACTTTGCAGGGTCATTGAGGAGATAAAATCTGAGGTGCCCATATACTACAATGATGGGGTACCTAAGATGAACAGATTGACCTCCTGAAAATGGCAGTGGGTCCATTGTGCTAGGCAGTTGTCTTCTTATTTGAGGGAGGAATTAGTGTGGATGAGCCACATACACAGTTTTTGGATACTGCATAGATGATATATGAAGAAGCTGCAGTTTTCTTTGGGCTTCTCTTTTAAAAGTGGAAAAAAAAAACCAAAAAACCTTTTACTTTTACAATGCAATAAGGTTTCTCTTTTCTTTTTTTAAAAAAGGTACTTCTCAGAGAGGAAGTACACACAGATACACATTTTTTTTTTCCTGTTAACGCCTTTGAAATGTGTACATTTTGCCTCTAATCAGGGCAGAATCCTCTACCATGATCTCAGTATATATTTCATGATTCCCTTAAGGAGATATGGAGGAATGATCTTTTCAAGGGTGCCCCACATATAAGATGATACTTACTGAAGGGACACACTGTTCTTTAATTTCTCTTGTAGCTTCCTATACCCATACCCATTTTACCTGACAAGGAACATATTACTTGTTCCCATAAAACATTCAGCTGCATTAAGTGATTGAACTCATTAAGAATGTTTATATCTAGTTTACTCTTCTGCTGAGCTGATAAGACTTCAGGGATCTACCACATTTGCTTTAAATCATCTCACTTCCCTTTTTAAACTTGAGGAACAGCTTGTCAGCATGTCACCGGTTCTAGTATCTGGCCTCTAACTGTAGAGGATGAAGAAAAATCAGAGCTGGGCAAGGGAGCCAAGGAAGTGAGAATAGATGTTTCTGAGACATCATCCACTTTTCCAATTCCCTTTCTCAGTAAGAACCCACCTGCATAACCAAGGGCATTGATTCTAGGTGTATGATGGGCTATGCACATCTCTCATGTTTGGTGATATTACATTCTACAAATACATTAGAAGCACGAGGAAGACCAGGGACGGGGTAGGCCTGTTACTCAATGAGAGGGGAAAAACAATAACAGAAAATGTGGAAATGGCAGAAGTGGTAAATGACCTTTTTATTTCAGTTTCACCAAAAAGTTTAGTAGCAATTAGAAATCTAATATATTGAATGCCTTGAAAATGAGGTAGGATCAGAGGCTAAAAGAGGGAAAGAACAAGTAAAAAATTACTTAGACAAGTTAGATGTCTTCAAGTCACCAAGATTTGATTAAATATATCCTAGAATACTCAAGGAGCTCACTGACTTCTGTCCATCAGAGATTATTCTGATCATGGAGAGCCCACTACATATAGCTGAGTGGAAGGGTTTGATGAATTACAAAGGTAGAACACACACATTTGCCCCACAATTAAACGTCAGGACCCAGCTTGAATTTCTGCTACACCACACATTTGCTGAATTATGCTGTGACATTATCTGATTAAAATATGACCATGCAAATCATTGTTGCTACCACTGTTACATAATTGCAACAGATCTTATAGTAACTGTGACACAGGGACACAGAAAGAGTTAAGCAGCTTGCAGGATAAATGACCAGAGTCAAACATTAGAAACGTTAGAAAAGTATGTGAATGGTAATTAGGGACACCCCATGCTAGCTAGGCTGGAACTTTGAAATGCAAACCTGTATTGTTAGAGAATTGGAGGTGATACTAATTGTATGTGTGTACTTATATCTTGTAAGATGTTAGCCATGTAAACAGACAGTTCCATCTGTCACTATAGCTATTGATTCAGAGATCAACAGGAAATATTAACATTTAAATTAACTGCAAACATAGTAATATCACTGTATTCATCTCTCTTTGACATATATTTCAAATCACCTGAGAATGGTAGAAAATGGGCAATTGCTTTATTTTAATCTGTATAGCTAACTTCCGGTGATGCTTAGGAAATAGGTCTTTTTCAAAGTCTCCATAATTGCCTGTTGTTTGCCTAAGGACTCCAAGCTGTCAAAAAAGGCCTTGGACTGTATACAGAGGTCTTGGTTCCTGATCCTGTCATCTCAGACCTGCTTGATGCTTCATTCAAGGGAAGCTTAAGTCGTAAGGCTGAGATCTCCAGTTCTAACCTGGAGTCACCTTGAATATAAACATTGGACTATAACCTATTAACTAATTCTGAAAGAACTCTTTGCAACTACAAAGCTCACATCTCTACTGTGAATCGTAATCTGAAGAACTGTACTCATGTCTGTATGTATACTGATCTTTCAACCAATACTCTCTCTCTTTCTCTTTCTCTCTCTCTCTTCTTTTTAAATACATTTTAGTTTAGTTAATAAGAATTGGTTGTAAGTGTGCGTTTGGGTAAGGTCTGAAATATTCATTAACCTGCGAGATAATGTGTCCTATCCTTTGGGATTGGTAGAATTTTTTTTTATATGATGAATAATATTTTCAGTAATCCTCATCACATTTGACTTGGGTGTCTAGGTGGAGGCCTAAGGCTGGGTTACTTCAAGGGACTGTGTTGTTGGCTTCTGGTAACCAGTGAGGTATTATAGACACTGTTTTGTTGTGGCTTGGTAAATCTAAGTATTGGAATATCCACCAGCTTTGGGGATTGTCTGCTCCATTCTTCGCAGTTCACCCTAATTGAGTAACTCCAGTGTAACTCCCTGGGACCCTGGTCCCATAAACTTACAGGACGGGTGGCAATCTCAGTGGAAATTGACTGTATTCTAAACCTGCAGATGGAATTCCCATGCAGGAGGAACAGATAAACTCAGAAAATGTCTACCTACTCCCTAACCCCTCTACATTGCCAGGAATTCTAGCGTCTTTGTCCAGTAAATAGTATGAAAGGGATATGGAAACAGAGTCACTACAGAAGTGTATTTTCTTCACTGAATTTTTTGGATTAACGCTGCAAGACAGTCACCTCTCCACTGCTAATTTACACCATTGTGTCCATGCAACCACCAGAGCAGATGCTTCACCCATTCCCATCTCTCCCAACTTCTGCAGAGTGGCTGAGCGCAGGGAGAGGACAGACACCAGAGAATAGGAATGGTACAAAACATTTGAAATTGTCACAGGGAGAATGGATTGCTCTGACTACTCTGGCAAACAAACGGTTTCCTTTCCCTTCCCAGACCCACAACCAGCTCTCCACACTGCTCCCGTTCACTGGGGGAAGAAAAGGGGGGGTCCTTTGATGTTCCTGAGTGTCATAAAACTGTTCTTCCCTCACACAGACCCTTTCATAGCCTGCACTTTCCCTCGTCCCTACACACACACACACAGACACGGTCAGCTCGGCCCAGGGACTATCACGGGTCATAATGCCGGCTGACAAATGCACAGACACACAGGGGCCCAGTCTGCTGATTAATACTCCACTATAGCTTACTCTGAATGCTTTACAGTGGTTCTTGGAATTTCAATACAATCATTGATGTACAGCCATTTCTTGCTCAGGGACCATGTCAAGAGGAAGCAAGAGTTGATGTGGTAGCTTCAGGCATGTATTACTGGCACAAGAGGAGATATTTCCGGGGAGTGTGGGGGTGTATTGTAACTTACCAGCCTCAGATTCCAGTTCCTGGTGTGGCTTGGGGTTCTCCTCTGACACCCTGAGGAAGGAAAGCTCACTCAATGGGGTTTGTCAGGTTGAGGGGAGAATCAAAAGTTCCTCTTCCTCCATGTCTCTGAGGGCTTCCTCTGGAACTTCAGAGGTCCCTGCTGCCTCCTCACCCTGCCCCTCATTGGCACCCCATCCTACAATCGCACCAGCTAGTTGAGAAGAGGGTCATGAGTAACTTTCGGCTCAGTACTTGCCACCCTTGAGAGCAGCTGGTCCAGCTTCTTGTAGCAAGGGCATGTGGTATGTCCCCTCCCGGAGTGACTGTTCAAATCATGGACTCTCTGGTAGAGGAGCCTGACGTGTTTCATTCTCTCCCAGCACTGTGACAGAGTCTGGTGAATGCCCAGCTCCTCCAGCCACCATGAAATCTCCCCGTCCTGGTGAATGTTCTAGCCTACTTGGACAAAGTCATGGAGAATGGTGCATTCTGACTACACATTGATCAACACCTGTGTGTGCTCCAGAGACCAGACAGCTGCTCTGGGACCATCATCCATAGTCACCTGCACGATCAATACATTCTAGTGAGCACCGTTCTGAAGTGCTCAGCGCAGGTCGCTTCTACTGCTGATAAGGGGTCGGGGGCAGTCAAGGACCTTTATACTTTTGAGTAAGTGTCAGGTGGTGGAGGGATCAATGCACTGTGGGAATGGCCCTGTAGGTCTATCAGTATTCATGATCTGGTACATGCCTCTTGCCTCTGTCCACATTGCACTATAGAATGGACATGGGGCCATGCCACAATGGAGGTGTGGGTGTGTGTGCACATACCCACACCCCTCATGCATGCCAGTTTTTACACACCACAATGTCCTTCAGGAATAGGCATCAGATGTGGATAGCAGAGGGTTTATAGAACAAGAATGCACACTTTATCATGTACTCTTGCAAATACAGATGCAGCCTGAGGGGTGAAGGGTGGTGGTGGGGACTGGACCAGAGAACAGTCTTCAAAATGTTAAGGGATGTTAGAAAGATGACAGTGATCAACTGTTTTCCCATGACCACTGAAGGTAGAACAAGGAGTAATAGGTTTAATCTGCAGAAAAGAAGATTTAGGTTAGATACTAGAAAGTTTTTCCTAATGATAAGGATTGTTAAGCACTGGAACAGGCTTCCAAAGGAATTTTCCAATGAGAGGGTTTTTAAGAACAGCTTAGACAAACATCTTTCATAGGTGGCCTAAGTATACCTGGTCCTGCATCAGCACAAGGTGCTGGAGAAGATGACCTCTCAAGGTCCATTCCAGATGCACATGTCTATGATTCTATGATCTCAGCCATTATTCTGGATACAAGGTTTTATTTTCTGTATACATTGATAGTCATTATGCTGTTGGGATGTTCCCTTTTCATTAAATATACCAAAAAGTCTAGGTTAAAAAAAAAGAAACACAAAATAGATTTTATTTTTGTTCATGAAAAATGGTATGTGTGGAGAAGGCCTAAAAGTAAAGAATTAAGCCAAAATGAGTTCATCCCAGAATAGTCTGCTTAGTGTGCTGAATTCCTCAGATAGTATGAAAATTGTATATGTACTATAGACAGAATATATTAGAGATAGGCATAGAGAGAGAGAACCAGATATCTAACTCCAAGGCAAGATCAGAGTAAGCACACAAGCACAGACTGAAGAGTAGTGTTATTTTTGCTACTGTGAACTTGTTTGATTCCAAGGCTGTAATTATCTTTAAGTATGTTCCAACGTAAGTCTTTGTGATTAAAAGTCTATTTTCATTTTGTAAGTAACAAATAGCTTGGTGTTTGATATCTGTTAAATTTTGGGGTATGTTGTGTTGTGCTTGAGTACATATATTGGGCCAGGACTTCAGGTGGCACACATAACAATCGCTCCTCTGGCCCATTATTTTTTTAGTGTGTTATATTTAAGTTACAAATTGTAGCCTATAGAGCTAGCCTTCTTGTTTACCTATATATCTTTTTTTTATCAATTTTCTTATGTGTTGGATTATTTGTTTAGTTATAATAGATTTATAGTTTTATGTTAAAGTATTTTGGCTGTAATACAATGGACCTACAGGCACATCCTGTGTGTTGAGCTAAGGGAAAGTTAGCGTACATATGTTTGGGACCTTTAACCTAGATAGATAAAGGATGTGTAGAAGCAGATTGACATAGGGGCTTCCTAAGTTCATACCGTCTGTAAACTTAACAGGTACACCACAAGGAAAGAACCAAAATAACAGGGTAGGGCAGAAATAACAAATGTGAGAATGATCTAATGTCATTAATATGTGTGTATATGTCATCAATACATACTCCAAAGGCTGGTATGTTTGTAAGTGTACCCCAACATTTCTGTGGGTGTGGAAACTAAGTTTGGACATAGAAGGAGAGTTCACGTACTCAAGCTGTATAAGAGGTGTGACCCACAGTGCCAAGGAAGCTTCTAAGTTTCTAAACTTCAGGGTCTCTGAGCTTCGAGCTTCAAGGCTTCTTTGTTTATTAGCCTATTAGTCCGTTAGTTCTTAATTGTAAGTTTTAAGTCAATTAGTTAAGTAAAACTCTAAATTTAGTTGCAATAGCTTTTAGCTCTTTAGCTTCTCCTAAGCTCTGTACCTCTCCCACAAGAATTGAAGAACTGGGACCTGAACTCTGTTGGCATGCCAGAGGAAAGGCTGGTCTTTTGTCTCTTACCACCAGGTTATCAAGTACAAATGCTGGAATATGCCACCAAAGTAGAAGAAACACAGACAATCTTCTACTCTAAAAATTGCAAAATTTTGCAAAATTCCTGACTAGCAACACTATTGACAACACAAACTGACTAGCCAATACAACTGGCATCATCCATATATTGTATCCAAACACCAACCACTGTGAGGTCTTTTAAACTTCTTTATAGAAAATATTAGGTCATTATGAGAGGAACTCATCAAGGTACACAGTTCGAAGCTAACCAAACTGAATTAACCACACCACCACATCTGATGGACAATCTCACCCACTGAAGCTCCGGAATCCCTGAAAAATAACTAAGTCACCATCTGCAAAGCAGCCCTATGCCCCTCAGGGTTCATGAAAGCAAGTTAAGAAGAATTGTAGCCATTGCTAATTCAAGTCACCCATACTTCTGCACACATGCAAATCCGCCAATTTCCCAGAAAAATCAAGAGCTGCCCTTTCCCCAAAATATCAAAATTCAATTAGTAATATCCTTCACATACCACCGTCTTCACCTTCCACTTAAAAGCAAAATCACTGAGAAAGTAGTGAAAACAAGCTCCAACAGAATGTGACATCTGGATGAGTTGCAGTTGGTCTTCAGAATAGGCACAGAATGCAGACAACATTAATGACACAAAAAGAGGCTCATAGCGAAAGCTAATGGTCACATTTCACTCTTCTGAAGATTTCAACATAGCCAGCCACAAAGTTATTTCAAGCACAGAAGAGAGAAGATCAGAAAACTCTATGTAGGTCATCAGGTATCTCAACATGCTGATTTAATTTACCTGAGATATGCTTAGATACTACTGTGTTAGTCACTATAGAAAATCTTTAGTTGGATAGTAATGTGTTAGGCTTTGACTCAGCAAAACTCTTGAATGTGTACTTAACTTTAAGCAAGCATTAACTTCAGTAGAATTATTCATGTGTTTAATGTTAGGCACATGCCTATATGCCTTGCTTAACTGGAGCCATAGTCAGTAGAGGAAATCTATGAATAAAGCAGGCCTTACTGAATTAGAGGCCAATACCCAGCTACCACTTTTGCTATGCACAATGATTCATGAATCCACTCGCTGGAAACATTGTCCTTATAATAATAATAATTATTAATAATAACTAATAATTAATAATGATAAATAATATCTTAGGATTTGACCCTTTGGCGTGGTCAACTTTAGTTTCAGCCCTCTGGGGCAAACCAGAATTTTAATTAATAGTCTCATGACCTCACATCAGGTCATTAGACCAGGTCCAGGCCGTATAGTCCTTTCATAAAATCACAGAATATCAGGGTTGGAAGGCACCTCAGGAGTTCATCTAGTCCAGCCCCCTGCTCAAAGCAGGATCAATCCTCAACTAAATCATCCCAGCCAGGGCTTTGTCAAGCTGGGCCTTCAAAACCTCCAAAGAAGGAGATTCCACCACCTCCCTAAATTCACCATCCTCTGAGTGAAGAAGTTTTTCCGAATATCCAACCTAAACTGCCCCCACTGCAACTTGAAACCATTACTCCTTGTTCTGTCATCTGCTACCACTGAGAACAGTCAAGAGCCATCCTCTTTGGATCCCGCTTTCAGGTAGTTGAAAGCAGCTATCAAATCCCCCCTCATTCTTCTATTCTGCAGACTAAATAATCCCAGTTCCCTCAGCCTCTCCTCATAAATCATGTGTTCCAGTCCCCTAATCATCTTTGTTGCCCTCCACTGGACTCTTTCCAATTTTTCCACATCCTTCTTGTAGTGTGGGGCCCAAAACTGGACACAATACTACAGATGAGGCATCACCAATGCCGAATAGAGGGGAATGATCACATCCCTCCATCTGCAGGCAATGCTCCTACTTATACAGCCCAAAATGCCATTGGTCTTCCTGGAAACAAGGGCACACTGTTGATTCATATCCAGCTTCTCATCCCATGTAACGCCTAGGTCCTTTTCTGCTGACCTGCTGCCTAGCCATTCAGTCCCTAGTCTGTAGCTGTGCATTGGATTCTTCCATCCTAAGTGCAGGACCCTGCACTTATCCTTATTGAACCTCATCAGCTTTCTTTTGGCCCAATCCTCTAATTTGTCTAGGTCCCTCTGTATCCTATCCCTACCCTCCAGTATCTACCACTCTTCACAGTTTAGTGTCATCTGCAAACTTGCTGAGGGTGCAATCCATTGAACAAAACCGGCCCCAGGACCGACCTTGGGGCACTTGGCTTGATACTGACTGCCAACTAGACATGGAGCCATTGATCACTACCCGTTGAGCCCGATGATCTAGCCAGCTTTCTATCCACCTTATAGTCCATTCATCCAGCCCATACTTCTTTAACTTGCTGGCAAGAATACTGCGGGAGACCATATCAAAAGCTTTGCTAAAGTCAAGGAATAACATGTTCACTGCTTTCCCCCCATCCACAGAGCCAGTTATCTCATCATAGAAGGCAATTAGGTTAGTCAGGCATGACTTGCCCTTGGTGAATCCATGCTGACTGTTCCTGATCACTTTCCTCTCCTCGAAGTGCTTCAAAATTGATTCCTTGAGGCCCTGCTCCATGATTTTTCCAGGGACTGAGGTGAGGCTGACTGGCCTGTAGTTCCCTGGATCCTCCTCCTTCCTTTTTTTAAAGATGAGCACTATTTTAGCCTTTTTTCCAATCATCCGGGACCTCCCCCGATCGCCATGAGTTTTCAAAGATAATGGCCAATGGTTCTGTAATCACATCCGCCAACTGCTTTAGCACCCTCGGATGCATCTGGCCCCATGGACTTGTGCTCATCCAGCCTTTCTAAATAGTACTGAACCACTTCTTTCTCCACAGAGGGCTGGTCACCTCCTCCGCATACTGCGCTGCCCAATGCAGTACTGTGGGAGCTGACCTTGTTCATCAAGACAGAGGCAAAAAAAGCATTGAGTACATTAGCTTTTTCCACATCCTTTGTCACTAGGTTGCCGCCCTGATTCAGTAAGGGGCCCACACTTTACCTGACCTTCTTCTTGTTGCTAACATAGAAACCCTTTTTGTTACTCTTAACATCCCTTGCTAGCTGTAAATCCAATTGTGATTTGGCATTCCTGATTTCACTCCTGCATGCCTGAGCAATATCTTTACACTCCTCCCTGATCATTTGTCCAAGCTTCCTGTAAGCTTCTTTTTTTGTGTTTGTGTTTAAGATCAGCAAGGATTTCACTGTTAAGCCAAGCTGGTCATCTGCCATATTTGCTATTCTTTCTACACATTGGGATGGTTTGTTCCTGTAACCTCAATAAGGATTCTTTAAAATACAGCCAGCTCTCCTGGACTCCTTTCCCCCTCATGTTATTCTCCCTGCCCATCAGTTCCATGAGGGAGTCAAAGTCTGCTTTCTGAAGTTCAGGGTCCGTATTCTGCTGCTCTCCTTTCTTCCTTTTGTCAGGATCATGAACTTGACCATCTCCTGCCTCCCAGGTTCCCATCCACTTTCACTTTCCCTACTAATTCTTCCCTGTTTGTGAGCAGCCCCTTGTATCTGGTGTTTTGATGCTTGTCTCCTCAGTGAGGCTGTAGAAGAACCCAGTCCCTCCCTCTACAGTGGTTTCCAACCTAGGAACCATGTAGCAACAAATAAGGTCTCCCTTTTCAGACCTCTTGCTTCTTTCCTGGACTTTCCAACATGAGCACACTTTCTCCTCAGGGGGCTCACATCTGTAGTGCTGCTCCACATTCATAGGAAACTTACCCAGTTTGGCTCTCTGCTGTGTTCCTCTCTGACAGCTGAGAATGAGAGGTCTGTTCACCTACCCAGACCGGTGCCCACTGAGATGGGCTTCTCCCTTTTAAAACTTCTGGCATGCTTCACAGGGGCGGCCTGGGGCTGCTTGAGCCCATAGCTTCTCTGACTCCTTGTCTAGTGCGGGATTGTATATTTCATCACAGGATACTTCAAAGAATGGAAGATTTACAACCAGAAAAATCAGAGTTTGAGGCTTAAAACCTCATTTATGGAAGACCAGCATATAGAAGATTACTAATAGGGCAAGAAACCCTGCATTGGTATGTACCAATAGCTTTGGATTTGCCTGTGACAGCTTTAATCAGAAGAACTATGATCAATATTTGACTTTCAGTACCTGCTTTTCCCCCTCAAAAAAAACCCTGGTGATTAACCTGAAATTATTTTGTTCATTGAAGCTGAAAAGAATCAGCTGGAATGAAGCAACAACAACTATTTCCATCAAATCTGAATTTAAAAGATTAACTAAGCCTCATCCGTCCTACTCAGAGTTAAGTGTTCCTTGCTCCTATACCCTGAGAAAAAGATTGTGACTGTTTGTTTATCATTAGAAAGCACAGTTGAGTCCTTTCAAACTATTCTACTCTACAAGAAAGATAATACTTAGTAGAATTGTGTGAGTCTCAATGGATTCAGTTCACAGTAATTTTGAAACACATTTTTATTTTGGTTTAAGAAGATTTTCATCCCTTCAGTTTTGCTTTGTTATTTGGATTGTCATGAACACAGCTCAGTGAATACTTTATTTTTCATTTTATAGCTAAACTGAAATATATATAAAAAAAATTCTCAATTGACCCGGAATGGAATTTTTTTTTCTTGCCAAATTATTAAAAAAACCAAACGTTTGCGGTTGAACAGAAAACATTTCACTTGATCCAGAACAAAGATCCCCCCACCCCGCCACCAGTACAATTTTATTTCTGTTTCATTTTTGAGGTGTTGTTCTTACCCACACCGCTAAAAAAAAATCAGATAAATTTTGAAACTAAGCATTGTTTTGAAAAAAAAAGTCTAAATTTTTCATTTCAGAACTGTCAAAAAACAAAACATTATGGCAGTTTCACAATTTTAGAGGGTTTTCCCCGCCCCAGCATCTACCCCAAATGCCATTTTCTCTTTGTCTAAACTATTCACCACCCAAAATTCATCCAGAACTAGTCAAAAGCCACAAACGCAATTTTAAATGATTTCTAGATAAATCCATAAACTGAGACATGTTGTCCTTGAATGGACCCAAGCTTCCTGCTTTCTTCTCATTAGTGAGAAAGGTCTGGAGCAGAGCTGGTCAAAAAAATTATTTGTAAACTCTTGATAGAATTTTTGAAAATATAATATCTACAAACCAATTTTTGCAGTTATTTTCAGAAATCAACCCCAATATTGGGGGGGCATTACAAAAAAGCAGTATATTTTTGGAGAGAAAATTCAATGAACATATACAAATGTTTTGTCTAAACATTTATGAGAGATTTTTTTTTTCCTATCCGGACCGGAGTCCTGAAATATCCTCACCAGCTCACTTCTGATTTTGTCAGGAAAGATTCACTGAGTTTTGTTTCTCTTTTTTGAGTTTTGAGTTGACAATATATTTCTGTCTGGTTACGAGTCTTCAGGAAGTGACACCCCAAGATTAAGTAGTTTAACTACCATCCAACTGTGCACCATCAAGTGTTACTGCTGCTGTAGAACTCCCACTGTTTGGGGAAAGATAACCCTTAATACTAGCACTTTTTTAACGCTAGTTATTCTTTCATAGTACTCGTGCTCTTTTCTTACATGCTTTGATAAAGAAAGAGAGGGTCAGTGTTGTTAGATATCATAATTGACATCTAAGTTGACACCTGATAAGATTAATATGGCAGACCTATAGTTGTAGGCTCTCTGCAAACTCAGATATGTATCACTACATCTATTGCACTGTCTTTACACTTTACTTTTTGAAGGACTTCTCTGCAGTCATAATAGCTGGAGATGATCATATATGGAGAACAATTGAAAGGTCTGTCCACCTTCCCCTAGCTAATCTTTCTCACCCCATAAGAATATAGCAATGGTCCATCTAGCCCAGTATCCTGTCTTCCAACAGTAGCCAATGGCAGATGCTTCAAAGGGAATGAACTGAACAGGGTAATTATCAAGTGATCCATCCCTTTGTTCGGTCTCAGCCTCTAGCAGTCAAAGGCTAGGGACACCGAGCGTTTGAGTTTGCATCCCTGACCATCTTAGCCAGTGATGAGCTGCCAAAATCTTAACGGGTTCCCTCCTCACCCCACGAGGGGGTCATTGCCCACCCCTGCCCTCCAGGACTCCTGCCCTATCTAACCCCCCCACGTTCCTTGATGCCCCCCCCAGGACCATTGACCCATCCACCCCCCTCCCCTGTCCCCTGACTGCCCCCAGAACTGGGCAGGAGGGTCTCATGGGCCACCGTAGTGGGTGCTCACCCCTAAGAGCCAGAGGCACCTGCCGGGGGGCGAGGTGGGGAGTCCCGGCGGTGCTTACCTGGGGCAGCTCCCAGGAAGCATCCGGCAGGTCCCTCTGGCTCCTAGGGGCAGGGGAGCGTAGATGGGGTGGAGCAGGGGGAGCACCGCTCCCCCACTGATCACATCAAAAGTGGCGCCTTAGGCGCCAACTCCCTGGGTGCTGGGAAAATTTGGAGGGTGCAGAGCACCCACCAGCAGCTCCCCACCCTGCGCCCGGCCCCAGATCACCTCACCTTCTCTCCGCCTCCTCTGCTGAATGTGCTGCCCCACTCTGCTTCTCTGCCCCCTCCCGCGGCTTCCCGCGAATCAGCTGTTTGGGCTGAGAAGGGCTGGGAGGGCTGAGAAGCAGGCGGCAGCTTCCCGCTCAGGCTGAGGGTGGCGCAGGTGAGCTGGGGCGGGGAGCAGTTCCCCTGCATGCCCCCCCCGGGTTACCTGCTGTGGCGCGGGCGGCCCTCCTTGTTTCCCCCCCCCCCCCCCCGCCCCAGCTCACCTCCACCACCCTCGGCCTGAGCGGGAAGCTGCCGCCTTCTTCTCAGCCCTCCCAGGCTTCCTGCCGAACAGCTGATTTGCGGGAAGCCGCGGGGGGAGGAGAAGCAGGGCAGCGCGGCGTGTTCAGGAGAGGAGGCAGAGCGGAGGTGAGCTGGGGAGTTGCCGGTGGGTGCTCTGCACCCACCAAATTTTCCCCTTGGGTGCTCCAGGGCTGGAGCACCCATGGAGTTGGTGCCTAAGGCACCACTTTTGTCCGGTTAAATTTAGAAGCCCTTTTAGAACCAGTTGTCTCTCGTGGAACAACCGGTTCTAAAAGGGCTTCTAAATTTAACAACCGGTTCTACGAACCAGCTCCAGCTCACCACTGATCTTAGCTAATAACTACTAAGGCACCTATCCTCCATGAACTTATATATATATTTTTAACACTGTTATTGTTTTGGCCTTTACAACATCCTCTGCCAATGAGTTCCACAGGTTGACTGTATATTGTATGAAGAAGTACTTCCTTTTGTTTGTTTTAAACCTGCTGTCTATTAATTTCACTGGGTGATCCCTAGTTCTTATGTTATGTGGAAAGGTATATAACACTTCCCTATTCACTTTCTCCACATATTCATGATTTTATAAATCTCTAACATATCCCCCCTCTTAGTTGTCTCTTTTTCAAACTGAACAGTTTCAGGCTTTTTAATTTCTCCTTGTATGGAAGTTGTTCCATACCCTAAATATTTCTCTGTACCTTTTCCATTTTTAATATATCTTTTTTGAGATGGGGCAACCAGAACTGCATACAGTATTCAAGGTGGGTCTGTACCATGGCTTATATAGTGGCATTATGATATTTACTGTCATATTATCTATTCCTTTCCTAATGTTTCCTAACATTCTGTTAGCTTTTTTGACTGCCACTGCACATTAAGCACACATTTTCTGAGAACTACCCACAGTGACTCCAAGATCTGTTTTTTGAATAGTAACAGCTAATTTAGATTCCATCATTTTGTATGTATAGTTGGGAATATGTTTTCCAATGTGTATTATTTTGCATTTATAAACACTGGATTTCATCTGTCATTTTGTTTTCCAGTCACCCAATTTTGTGAGATTCCTCTGTAACTCTTCAGTCAGCTTTGGACTTAACTATCTTGAGTAATTTTATATAATCTGCAATCTTTTCCATCTCACTGTTTACCCCTTTTTCCAAATCATTTATGAATATGTTGAACACACTGGTCCCAGTATTGATCACTACGGGACATCACTATTTGCCTCTCTCCACTCTGAAAACTGACCATTTATTCCTACTCTTTGCTTCCTGTCTTTTAACCTGGTACTGATCTTTGAGAGGACCTTCCCTCTTATCCCAGGACTCACTAATTTGCTAAAGAGTCTTTGGTGAGGGACCATGTCAAAGGGTTTGTGAAAGTCTAAGTACACTAAATCCACTGGATCAACCTTCTCCACGTGGTTTTTGACTCCCTCCAAAAACTCTTATAGATTAGTGAGGCATGATTTTACTTTACAAAAACCATGTTGACTCTTCTCCAACAAAACATGTTCATCTATGTGTCTAATAATTCTGTTCTTTACTATCACCTTTGTCACCTTTGTCCGGCTGGTCCTCATCCGTCCCTCCACAAACGCAAGTTGACGCTACACCATTCTATTTTGCTACGCGCATGTTCTTTCAATTTCTGGCCAAAGAGTTTACTTTAGTAAAATAATTCTTTACTATAGTTTCAATCAGTTTGCCTGGTACTGAAGTTAGGCTTACTGACCTGTAATTGCCGGGATCGCCTCTGGAGCCTTTTTATTAAAAATTGGCACCACATTAGCTATCTTCCAGTCATCTGGTACAGAAGCTGATGTTACATATCACAGTTAGTAGTTTTTCAATTTCATATTTGAGTTCCTTCAGAACTCTTGGGAAATACCATTTGGTCCTGGTGAATTTTTATTGTTTAATTATCAATTTATTCCAAAACCATCTCTACTGACACCTCAATCTGGGACAGTCCTCAGATTTGTCACATAAAAAGAATGAATCAGGTGTGAGACTCTCCCACACAGCCTCTGCAGTGAAAACTGATGGAAACAATTCATTTAGCTTCTCTGAAATTGTGTTGTCCTCCTTGAGTGCTCCTTTAGCACCTTCATCATCCAGTGACCCCACTGATTGTTTGGAAGTTTTCCTGTTTTTTATTTAAATTTTTTATTGCTATTAGTTTTTTTTAATTGTTTGCTAGTTGATCTTCAAATTCTTTTTTGGCTTACCTAATTATACTTTTAAACTTGACTTGCCAGAGTTTACACTCCATTTTATTTTCCTCAGCAGGATTTCCAAATTTTCAAGGGTGCTTTTTGGACTATAATTGCCACTTTTATTCTATTGTTTAGCCATGGTGGCATTTGTTTGGTCCTCTTACTCTTTATTTTAATTTTGGATATGCATTTAATTGGAGTCTCTGTTATGGTGTTTTTTTTTAAAGTTTCCATGCAGCTTGCAGGCATTTCACTCTTTTGACTGTTCCTTTTAATTTCCATTTAACTAGCCTCCTCAGTTTATGTAGTTCCCCTTTCTGAAGTTAAATGCTACTGTGGTGGGCTTCTTTGGTACACACACAAAGATGTTAAATTTAATTATGTTATGGTTGCTATTAGTGAGTGGTTCAGCTATATTCATCTCTTGGACAGATATTGTGCTTCATAGAATCATAGAATCATAGAATATCAGGGTTGGAAGGGACCCCAGAAGGTCATCTAGTCCAACCCCCTGCTCAAAGCAGGACCAATTCCCAGTTAAATCATCCCAGCCAGGGCTTTGTCAAGCCTGACCTTAAAAACCTCTAAGGAAGGAGATTCTACCACCTCCCTAGGTAACGCATTCCAGTGTTTCACCACCCTCTTAGTGAAAAAGTTTTTCCTAATATCCAATCTAAACCTCCCCCACTGCAACTTGAGACAATTACTCCTCGTTCTGTCATCTGCTACCATTGAGAACAGTCTAGAGCCATCCTCTTTGGAACCCCCTTTCAGGTAGTTGAAAGCAGCTATCAAATCCCCCCTCATTCTTCTCTTCTGCAGGCTAAACAATCCCAGCTCCCTCAGCCTCTCCTCATAACTCATGTGTTCCAGTCCCCTAATCATTTTTGTTGCCCTTCGCTGGACTCTCTCCAATTTATCCACATCCTTCTTGAAGTGTGGGGCCCAAAACTGGACACAGTACTCCAGATGAGGCCTCACCAATGTCGAATAGAGGGGGACGATCACGTCCCTCGATCTGCTCGCTATGCCCCTACTTATACATCCCAAAATGCCATTGGCCTTCTTGGCAACAAGGGCACACTGCTGACTCATATCCAGCTTCTCGTCCACTGTCACCCCTAGGTCCTTTTCTGCAGAACTGCTGCCTAGCCATTCGGTCCCTAGTCTGTAGCTGTGCATTGGGTTCTTCCGTCCTAAGTGCAGGACCCTGCACTTATCCTTATTGAACCTCATCAGATTCCTTTTGGCCCAATCTTCCAATTGGTCTAGGTCCTTCTGTAGCCTATCCCTCCCCTCCAGCGTATCTACTACTCCTCCCAGTTTAGTATCATCCGCAAATTTGCTGAGAGTGCAATCCACACCATCCTCCAGATCATTTATGAAGATATTGAATAAAACCGGCCCCAGGACCGACCCTTGGGGCACTCCACTTGATACCGGCTGCCAACTAGACATGGAGCTTCACTTAGATCTAAGCTTCACTTAGATCTAAATAAAAAATTGCCTCTCCCCTTCTGGATTCTAGGACTTGGTGTTCCAAAAAGGAGTCATTAGTGGTGTCTAGAAATTTTAGCTCTCCATCGCATTCTCAGGTGACATGTACCCAGTCAATATTGGGATAGTTGAAATCCCACACTGCTATTGGGATTTCTGTTTTTGTAGCCTCTCTAACCTCTTCGAGCATTTCACATTCACCAGCACTATTCTGGTCAGGTGGTCAGTAATATATCCCTACTGCTATACTCTTATTATTCAAGCACGGAATTTCTATGCTTCTTCAGGAAAAGAGAGCTTACAAAGTACAGGACAAAATAAGCCAGAGCTAGAAATAAGATATTTTAGTCACAGGGATTGACCTGTGGAAAGAACTTCAGAAAGATCTGAATAGTCCAGACTCTGATGAATTTCAGCACAAAGCATTTCCACCATAGCCAGTTTAATAATTTATATATGATACAAGAAACCAAAAGCTACATTAAAATATTATTAATTTAATATTAGCTTTTTTCAGCTGGACTACTATAAAGCCTACTTCTATCTGTTGTGCTGCTTTCCAGATGTTTATTGATTATGTTCTTATTAGCATAAATGTGTTTGTGTCTGTCATAAATATAAAGGGAAGGGTAAACCCCTTTGAAATCCCTCCTGGCCAGGGGAAAGCTCCTCTCACCTGTAAAGGGTTAAGAAGCTAAAGGTAACCTCGCTGGCACCTGACCAAAATGACCAATGAGGAGACAAGATACTTTCAAAAGCTGGGAGGAGGGAGAGAAACAAAGGGTCTGTGTCTGTCTGTAGTCATCTTTGCCAGGGACAGAACAGGAATGGAGTCTTAGAACTTTTAGTAAGTAATCTAGCTAGGTATGTGTTAGATTATGATTTCTTTAAATGGCTGAGAAAAGAATTGTGCTGAATAGAATAACTATTTCTGTCTGTGTATCTTTTTTGTAACTTAAGGTTTTGCCTAGAGGGGTTCTCTATGTTTTTGAATCTAATTACCCTGTAAGATATCTACCATCCTGATTTTACAGGGGGGATTTCTTTATTTCTATTTACTTCTATTTTTTATTAAAAGTCTTCTTGTAAAACACTGAATGCTTTTTCATTGTTCTCAGATCCAAGGGTTTGGGTCTGTGGTCACCTATGCAAATTGGTGAGGCTTTTTATCCAACATTTTCCAGGAAAGGGGGGGTGCAAGTGTTGGGAGGATTGTTCATTGTTCTTAAGATCCAAGGGTCTGGGTCTGTAGTCACCTAGGCAAATTGGTGAGGCTTTTTACCAAACCTTGTCCAGGAAGTGGGGTGCAAGGTTTTGGGAAGTATTTTGGGGGGAAGGACGCGTCCAAACAGCTCTTCCCCTACGCGCCAACGTTCTCAGCCACCCCAGGACTGACTGAACGGGCATACCACTCCATTGACACAGGTAATGCTCACCCAATTAGGGTCCACCCTTACCGGGTGTCTCCTCAAGCTAAAACTGCTATAGAACGGGAGATCCAGGATATGTTACAGATGGGTGTAATCCGCCCCTCTGAAAGTGCATGGGCATCTCCAGTGGTTCTAGTTCCCAAACCAGATGGGGAAATACGTTTTTGCGTGGACTACCGTAAGCTAAATGCTGTAACTCGCCCAGACAACTATCCAATGCCACGCACTGATGAACTATTAGAGAAACTGGGACGGGCCCAGTTCATCTCTACCTTGGACTTAACCAAGGGGTACTGGCAGGTACCGCTAGATGAATCTGCCAAGGAAAGGTCAGCCTTCATCACACATCTCGGGCTGTATGAATTTAATGTACTCCCTTTCGGGCTGCGAAATGCACCCGCCACTTTCCAAAGACTTGTAGATGGTCTCCTAGCGGGATTAGGAGAATATGCAGTCGCCTACCTTGACGATGTGGCCATATTTTCGGATTCCTGGGCAGACCACCTGGAACATCTACAAAAAGTCCTTGAGCGCATAAGGGAGGCAGGACTAACTGTTAAGGCTAAGAAGTGTCAAATAGGCCTAAACAGAGTGACTTACCTTGGACACCAGGTGGGTCAAGGAACTATCAGCCCCCTACAGGCCAAAGTGGATGCTATCCAAAAGTGGCCTGTCCCAAAGTCAAAGAAACAGGTTCAATCCTTCTTAGGCTTGGCCGGTTATTACAGACGATTTGTACCGCACTACAGCCAAATCGCTGCCCCACTGACAGACCTAACCAAAAAGAAACAGCCAAATGCTGTTCAGTGGACCGGAAAGTGTCAGAAGGCCTTTAACAAGCTTAAAGCGACACTCATGTCTGACCCTGTACTAAGGGCCCCAGACTTTGACAAACCGTTCCTAGTAACCACAGATGCATCCGAGCGTGGTGTGGGAGCAGTTTTAATGCAGAAAGGACCTGATCAAGAATTCCACCCTGTAGTGTTTCTCAGCAAAAAACTGTCTGAGAGGGAAAGCAACTGGTCAGTCACTGAAAAAGAATGTTATGCCATTGTCTACGCTCTGGAAAAGCTACGCCCATATGTTTGGGGACGGCGTTTCCACCTGCAAACCGACCATGCTGCACTAAAGTGGCTTCACACCGTCAAAGAAACTAACAAAAAACTTCTTCGGTGGAGTTTAGCTCTCCAAGATTTTGATTTCGACATCCAACACATCTCAGGAGCTTCTAACAAAGTGGCTGATGCACTCTCCCGTGAAAGTTTCCCAGAATCAACTGGTTAAAATCGTCCTTGAGATGTGGAAAATATTGTTAGTCTTTATGTACTTGGTAGTATATTTAGAGATGCATGTGTCTTATTAACTCTGTTTTCCTAGAGCTCCAGGAAGAAATCCCAGCCAGTGTTTCACCCTAGCTGAGATTTGGGGGGCGTGTCATAAATATAAAGGGAAGGGTAAACCCCTTTGAAATCCCTCCTGGCCAGGGGAAAGCTCCTCTCACCTGTAAAGGGTTAAGAAGCTAAAGGTAACCTCGCTAGCACCTGACCAAAATGACCAATGAGGAGACAAGATACTTTCAAAAGCTGGGAGGAGGGAGAGAAACAAAGGGTCTGTGTCTGTCTGTAGTCGTCTTTGCCAGGGACAGAACAGGAATGGAGTCTTAGAACTTTTAGTAAGTAATCTAGCTAGGTATGTGTTAGATTATGATTTCTTTAAATGGCTGAGAAAAGAATTGTGCTGAATAGAATAACTATTTCTGTCTGTGTATCTTTTTTGTAACTTAAGGTTTTGCCTAGAGGGGTTCTCTATGTTTTTGAATCTAATTACCCTGTAAGATATCTACCATCCTGATTTTACAGGGGGGATTTCTTTATTTCTATTTACTTCTATTTTTTATTAAAAGTCTTCTTGTAAAACACTGAATGCTTTTTCATTGTTCTCAGATCCAAGGGTTTGGGTCTGTGGTCACCTATGCAAATTGGTGAGGCTTTTTATCCAACATTTTCCAGGAAAGGGGGGGTGCAAGTGTTGGGAGGATTGTTCATTGTTCTTAAGATCCAAGGGTCTGGGTCTGTAGTCACCTAGGCAAATTGGTGAGGCTTTTTACCAAACCTTGTCCAGGAAGTGGGGTGCAAGGTTTTGGGAAGTATTTTGTGGGGAAGGACGCGTCCAAACAGCTCTTCCCCAGTAACCAGTATTAGTTTGGTGGTGGTAGCGGCCAGTCCAAGGATAACGGGGGTAATATTTTGTACCTTGGGGAAGTTTTGACCTAAGCTGGTAAAGATAAGCTTAGGAGGTTTTTCATGCAGGTCCCCACATCTGTACCCTAGAGTTCAGAGTGGGGGAGGAACCGTGACAGTGTCATCTTTCATATTTGTCCTTATTTTTCATATTATGCAGAATTCTCATATAACTTTACACATCAAGATTTGTAAATGAATATTCCAAAAGGAGCAAATTGATTTCTTAAAAGTACTGACTAGCAGGGAAACCAACTCTTCTAGGTAAGCAGCAAAGCTTCTGTTTTTAAAAGGGAAAAAATAAAGAGGGGTGGGAGTGGAGAGAAACCTTTCCTAATCACATGAGCTTTGTTTTGATACTCTCAGATTTTCTTTTAGTTAGTCTTCAGAAGAATGTTGGTTTCAACGGGTAGAGGATGACTCTAAATGTCAGACTCAGGGCCTGCTTCTCCATTGCTTTGTACCTTGTGGAGTTATTTACACCTGTGTCAGTGACTACATAAATGCAAATCTTTCAGTCACTTTTGTAGCATGCCAGAGAAGCTGAGCATATTTCCTTTAAGGACAATGCTGGGGGGGATATAGATTTTTTATTTTTACAAAAAATGTCAAGCATTAGAAGCAGACAATTATCTGTTGCTGCGACTCAGAAGGTTTTAGTATTAAATTTCAAGACATTCAGAAAATTATTTCAACTTTGTCTTTCACTGTAAAATGTAGAAACAAAAGTAAATCTTCTTGGCAATTATTTCTATATCTCTTGGCAGGCAGGTGGCTAGAGTTTGAATAACATTCTGTGAAGTGAACACAGCAAAGAAGACACTCATTAAGTATTTGCCAAACTTCTTTCACAACTTTAAAATAAATATGAAAATCTTTCTAAATATAGCCCTAAAAGTCTTAACAAATTGCAAAAAGCAAGACATTCCTAGAGATCACACTATTGTGCCTAAACATTACAGGGTTTCAGATCAGTGCATGTTGCTAACTGCCATGTAAAATAAATCTTTCTTTTTTGGCTTAAACCAATTTTAAAATGAGACTGGAGATATTCATATGGAAATTTAAAAAAAATAGTTTATTTACTTGTACTTACAAAACTCTTAAAAAGTTGAAAATATGTATTTTTTTCATGTTGTCTTGTTTAATTTTTGCACTACATACAGCACAGAGGGAAAAGCTAGGATTTTTTATTTTCTTACAGTAAATGTTTTGCTTCCTGCTACTATGTTTCACCATTCAGTACTACAGAGAAATGAAATGAATGAAAAAAAAATCTTAAAAACATTTTTCATATTCATTTTGTCAGCATTTTTGGTGATGTGGGTTGTAGTTTGAAGCAGGTGTAAAGATACTCCCTTTAAACTAGAGGGCAAATTTGACCATTTTTTTTTTTAACAGCACAAGGAAAAGCTCATTGAGAAACTGATAAGATGTAGATTAGAGTTAGTCAGAAAACGGAAAGTCTATCCTATGTCAAATTCTGACATTTCCAGATTTCCTTTCATCCCTTTCATTTGTTGAAGAATAATTACACCATCGAACATTTGTTGACCACCTGTAACATAGAGGGAGTGAGAAGCCACCATCTTAGAGCTCCAGGACAAGAGAGATGAGGAATTCTTGCCTGGCAGCACTTTGCTCCATGCTTCTATGGAAGTTTAATTATCTCTGTACAATGATCTTGTTTTTAAGCAGAGAATCATAGAAATTAAAGGTTGAAAAGACCTATTTGATCATCTAGTGCAACTCCCTCCCAGTATAGGATTATTTTCAACAGTGTTTTTCAAATGTTTTGTGCAGCTTAGTTTTACATATCCCAAGCAATAATTCTTCTTCCATTTGTGCTGGGAAATCAATGAATCCCTTTGCCATGTTATGGTTCCTGGAGTTATGGGGTTATCTCAGAGAATCTCAGCTTTCATTTTTAAGAGTGTAAGATTTTAGCTCTCATGGCTGTGGAGACCTTGAGAAAGTGACCCAAAAATATGTCTCATAATCCAGAAGGCAAATAAAAAGAACATTTTTAAAAAATCTCCTGCTTTTGGGGGGCCTGACTCATGATTTATGAATGTTTGGAGTTGGCAATAATACCGGGAGGTACGCTGATATCCAGCCAAAAAGTTGTTCAGCTCATTCCTTCCTCTTCCTTTTCACCCTCTTCTATAGTATACTGTGTATATATTTACTGCTATTTACCATTAGCCTGTTAATTTGCTAAAATACAATTCAACAATTCTGTAACTGAGGTGCTTGAAATCCAAAATGTTTGTAGGTTCTGACCCTAGGTTTGAAGTAACATAACAAAGAATGACAAAGACTGTTGTGAGGGAATATGGGGGAGGAAGGTTAGAACAGTCATTATTAGATATTCTTATGGTTACAAACTTTGTTGATTCTTTTTGTTTGTTTGTTTATATTTTGTTTTGGTTCACTTAATATAGTGTCAACGGAACTAAGCCAAAGCCCCATGATGCTGTGCAGCCAGACCAAAGGCAAAATGGGGAAAAAAAAGTTTGGTTAGTTACATAGCTAAATGCTGTAGGGGCAGTTATCAGATAATGAATGGCCTTGTCAAGGTTTGTGGAGCTGACTCTTGCAAACAGAATATATTGGGAAATCATCTCTCACAAACATAATTATGAATCAGGAAGGTAAATTACTTTCTTGCTAACTACCAGAGAATAGATGCATTCAGGTATCACAAGAAAAATATATTAATTCATGGGATTTGTTTGTTAAAAATGTGATTAAAAATAGATGTTATGGAACCACCATAAGAAAGTAGTTAATAGTGAATAAGTATCATACATTATATTTAGAATGCTTTATATTCATGCTAAATTGTATAACTCTAAAAACTGTACTATAGTTAGATGCTGTAACCTTTGCTTGGCTCTTGCTCTGTATACTGCAGAAGAATACAAGTCTTGAGAAATACACTCATCCCACCCATCTTTAGGTATTCTGCTGTGCTTGGCTGCTGCAGACTGCGTGTCTTGCAAATATATATGGAGGAAAATAAGAGAAGGTCTATAAGGATTATAATTACCTAGTATTACACGTATCACATCACATATTTTATATATTTATGTTAAGCTTTTCCCTAAGTGTTTTTTTTTAATTATGTTAAACTGTTTAACTAAGGGAGATGTGGGAGAAGAGTTGTACAGAGACAATCAAGAGGGACAGGACAAGACATATGATTTTGTTGATGCTTAGCTAAGATGCCCTCTGTACCAACCTACAACTGGTGTAGGATGTCTCTAAAGTTTTCCTGACTTTTGTTCTGGTTACAATCTCTGTCTTGTGTACTTCAGAATCTATGACAGTCCAGCAAAAAGTATTCAAAAACGAGTAAAAGAAGGTAGATAAGAAGGATACGTTAGGTTTGAAGTAATGCAGAGAAATGGTAAAACCCTCATCTATTGTGAAAACCTTACTATATAGAGAGGTTGAGTGAAGATCAGATTTTGAATCACTGGGTCAACTGTACTACTGCCTCCCAGACTGATCAATACAGGTAACATATTGATCTTTCTTTCTGTATTATGTTGCTTTAATATTTGATTAATAATGTTGATTAAGCCTAGCTATTTGACCTTTCTTGTTACTGAATTAATTTGAATCTGTAACAATATACATTTGTAAACACAATGAGAAGGCAAAAATGGAAATACTTTTATTGATTTTCACTGGGAGCCAGATCAGGCCTATTGTACAGTATTATCCTTTAGAGTTGTCTGTAACGGGACCATGGGCATTTCAACCTCACAGAACAATTCATAAAACTGTTATATATTTTGTCCAATTTTACCCAGATGGTTTGGTTTCCATTTTCCTCCATCTTTTCTTCTCACTGTCGATACCAGCTTCTTGCCACCTGCACATATATATCTTGCTGTTTGATCCTTCCTCCCAGACATTCATCTAGCATACTGTATAGTGTGACCAAGATTAGTCCCCTTGTCAATCACAGTTGCATAGCACTTATCAGTTCCCTCCTATTTCATCATATCCATTTTCTATTACATTCTGTCTTAGGCTCAGTTACCCAATTAGGAATTTCATCAACAATAACTTACTTGCTAAACTTTTATTTCAGTTTGTTTTATGCATTGCTATGTATCGTAAAATTTACTAAAGTCCAAGTTGATTATGTCTTCTGCTTTGCTGTTGTCAGCTCTCATTGTCATTTCCTTGAGAAAATTAATCAAATTAGTGATGCATGACCTTCTCTTTGTAAATCAGATCTGACAGGCTGGCAATCCTTGACCGTACTATACCTGGCCAAATATTCATCTTTGGCCATAATCACTCTAATATCCTTATTGTATAAATCTGCTCAATTATTGTTAATCTGCTTCTTTCCTTGACTCCTTATTCTCTTTGCTGCTCCTTCTGCTGTAGCTCTAGACACTCAAAAGGTACAAAGTATGAGAGGCAACAACTGAGCCTGCCTTCTACATTTGTCAGCTAGGGAGTCAGTTTTCTTTTAGGGTGAAATTCACTCTGGCAAGAGGGCCAGTATGAGGCATTTGTCCTGTAAGGGGAGTTTAGTAGAACTTAAGTAGTGCATAGGCCATGGGTTGGTCCTGTGCCTAGAGGTGATCTTCTCCTTTAAGAACAACATTGTATTCCCCAGTGACATACATTTTATTAGTAAAGTCTTGTACTTGTTTTTACATCATTTGTTTCAGTTGAAAACCTGGCTTTCTTAAAAATTACTTTTAAAGAGCACATTCTTTTTGCTTTAGAAATGTACTTCCTCCAGCACTCTTTACTTCCATAATATGTGTAATGTACTAGGTGGAGCTGCTAGCAGGAATGGAAGTCACAGAATCTTCCATGGTTTTCATGCCATCTCTAAATCAATGCCTTGAAAAGAGATAAAAACTGGCACTCTCTTAGACATGTGTTTGTCTACTGCCATTCATATATTCAGGACAGACAACAGAAATGATTATAAAATAGGTCAACAATATCAAACTCCTGTTCTAGTAAAGGCTCCACATAAAAGGTCAACATACTTTTAAAGAAGATGGATTATTCCTTCAAGGTACAATTATTCTCCCATATAATTGACATCACTTATGAAAGCTACTTAAGTATTGTAGAAAAACAAACAGCTCCTAACAGAAACAAAAAGTCTAGTTCTCAGTAATGAAATACCTCATACCTGAGGTATTTACATATGTAAAACAAATCCTATCATTATGCCAACCTGATACCCCTGAAAAGGGAAATATCCCGATACAAACATCTTCATTATCAATCAGTCTGCGGATTGACATTAGATCTGAGATCATTCCTACAGAGGCTATATACTGGTAATCACAGACAGTTGCTCACAGTAACCTGAGCTAGAAACAATCCACAAAAGAGGAGATGCCCATGATAGCTAAAATATGCTCATCTGCATTCCTCCACCAATGTTTCTCATTCCAAAATACACAGTTTTTATGATTTTCTTATTTTAGATTCCAACATCCAAAAATCATGCTACATTGACTACAAAATGATGGGGAAATTTAAAATTTTCTTCATGAGTCAGGGATGTGGGGAGGGACTTTCAGATCATATGTGCCAATATATATATTAAATTATAGAGATGATAGATGAAATGCAATGTATAATAGATAGAAAGGATGGCCAGATCTGTTAAATGTTACAGATCCTTTTTTTTAAAAAAACCTTTTCTAGTTTTGCATCCATTTCCAATATGTATGGAGTTTACTGTTTAATAAAGTTACCCCTTTGGGCCTGACTGGTTAGCCAAACTTTGGGATCTCATAGGTTGTTTCTGTTAGAAAGGGAATTTGATGCAGTCAAGTGTTTCTTTGATGCAGTCTTGTTATTTACCAAGAATGTACATAAAGGCTTCTTTCCCTGAATACAGAAGTTGAACAATAGGAGACAATTGCTTTCCACCCAGCTCTTTACCCAAATGCTCCGTCTCTCTTAGCTTTTTCTCAGGGTCATGTCACAAGTCCTTCTCTCACTGTCTTTGGGTTCCTGCTGTCTTTCTGTGGTGTTTCTTGTCTTTCACATACACAGACACAGCTGAAATTCAGTAAATTCCCTTGTCCCTGTTTTTGTCATCAGATCCCTGGCAAAACCCATATGGCTCAACTCGTACTCCAGCTTATGATGTAGCTTATGATTTGGGAAGTAGTACCTATTATTTCAGCTTATTCCATACAGGAGTTCAGTTGCTTTTTACATTTAACCTATTAAAAGGCCTTTATTACTCCCACCAACTTGAATGAAGTTTTGCCCAACCTCCTGCATTATAATACCGTATAATGAAATCTAATTTTGATTTTGTAGTAGATTTTGTTAAAAGCTTTAAATTGTCCCCAGATCTTTAGAGAGGGATGATAGGACCAGAGTGATCCCATGCCTGGAGACATCCTGAATGGGTTCAGTTGTTTTGACTTTACAGAAACAAACAAATGAGATAGGGACAGAAACAAAGATTTCCAATTCTTTCCCTAAACAGAGGATTATTTTAATTACTTGTGAAGACCTTATAGGAAGAACTTTAAAAGAAATACATTTTGATAGATTTATGAATAGTTTGTAGAAATTAGGCTGCTGGCAGTTTTTGAAATGAACGTCATAAGAGGAGGTTGAAGACCAATATGCCTCTTATAAAACTTAAGGGTAAAAAAAAGTTTGTTTTTTCTTTGTGACATGAGCACCTTATAGATTATTCCTATGTAGTCTCTTGATTATTGAAAAATATTGAAAAGACATGACAGTTATCGCCCAGGTCAATAGGATATTATTGTCAATTGTAACATAGACTCTTGTAGACTCTGTTGCTTTTCTCTAATGCCTCTAGACATTTGCATAGTGCCTTATTTCCAACCCACAGCTGTTATCCTCCAGGGCAAAAAATATCATATCTATTCCAGATGTTGCAGACATTCCCTTGTCTTTAATGGAATATATATTCATTCATTTAAAAAAAAAAGCTGAGAAAATTAATATCTATTTATCTAACATGTTGCACTGCTTCCACTTATCAGGCCTGTGAGTACGATCCTTAAAAATATATGCCTTAATTAATGATCAGCTAGGCTTTACTTCAGATACTCTTATCCTGGCCTCTAATTTAAGGCAAACACTGAGCAGATGAAAAGGACAGGCATCTCATCAATTCATGTTTTGACCTAGCAAACACAATGATCATACAAGAATGGAATTTTCATCCAAAACACTTCACAGATAGCTCACTGTGAAGACGTAGATTGGCTGACTTCTCCCTTTTCATACTTTACATGGTTATGCTTTCAGGGACGCAATAAGGAGACTTTCCACTCACAATGCCTCCTTTATGCAGCCCATATAAGGTAGAGAGGAGGCAAAAATTGCAGCTTCTGTGCTTGGAGAAGTGGAGGGGTTACAGTTGAGATGATCACCTAGGAGCAATTCACTGGAAAATGGGCAGAAAGTCATAGCTGTGTCTACTGACTCCCACCATACAGTGGAGCTAGGTGGCTAGCAGGAAGGAGTATACTGTACCCATTAAAGTAGTGACACAGTCTCTCCCCTGTCCCCACTAACTAGGGAAGTCCAGAATACATGATAGCCCTCTGAGGAAGAATACCTATTGAGGACCATGCTGTTACTCACCATGCCCAACAGAGGGCTGTGCCCAAAAGCCCCAGTCCAGAAACGGAAATACCTAAATGCAGGAGCACTGAAAATTTGCCCCCATATGTTTTAATTTAATAGATCACTCTCACATATTGGGCCACATCCTCATCAGGTGTAAATCAGAATAGCTGTATTGAGTTGTCAGGGTTCCTTCCCCACTCTGAACTCCAGGGTACAGATGTGGGGACCTGCATGAAAACCTCCTAAGCTTACTTTTACCAGCTTAGGTTAAAACGTCCCCAAGGTACGAACTATTTTACCCTTTGCCCTTGGACTTTCACTGCCACCACCAAACGTTTATCTGGGTTTATTGGGAAAATGTTTGGACACGTCTTTCCCCCCAAAAAATCCTCCCAACCCTTGCACCCCACTTCCTGGGGAAGGTTTGGTAAAAATCCTCACCAATTTGCATAGGTGACCACAGACCCAAACCCTTGGAACTTAGAACAATGAAAAAAAGCATTCAGTTCTTGAAGAGAAACATTTTAATAGAAGAAACAGTAAAAAGAATCACCTCTGTAAAATCAGGATGGTAAATACCTTACAGGGTAATTAGATTCAAAACATAGAGAATCCCTCTAGGCAAAACCTTAAGTTACAAAAAAGACACACAGACTGGAATATTCATTCTATTCAGCAAAACTTAATTTCTCAGCCATTTAAAGAAATCATAATCTAACGCATATCTAGCTAGATTACTTACTAAGTTCTAAGACTCCATTCCTGTTCTGTCCCCGGCAAAAGCATCACACAGACAGACACAGACCCTTTGTTTTTTCCCCCCTCCCAGCTTTTGAAAGTATCTTGTCTTCTCATTGGTCATTTTGGTCAGGTGCCAGCAAGGTTATCCTAACTTCTTAACCCTTTACAGGTGAAATGATTTTTCCTCTGGCCAGGAGGGATTTTAAAGGGGTTTACCCTTCCCTTTATATTTATGACATGAGTTATATGGAGTTATGCCATTTTAGATAAGCTGAGGATCTGGATCATTACTCCCAGTCTGAGGTTAGGATTTTGCTATTACTGAAGGAATTTATCTTTCCACTTAGAAAAAAGGGAAGGGAGTTCAACAATAATAATAAAAAAAAAGCATTGTAGTTAGTTAGAGAACCTTACTCCTGAATCAAATTGATTGGTCTGGAAAATCAGAACACCATTCTCTGCTTTGCTACAGATTAGTTATGTCACTTGATCAATTCATTTGACCTCTTGGTGTCTTGATTTCCCCATCTCTAAAAAGGGCTTAATTTTACTCACCTACATAATATGGAGTGTTGAGAAGCTTAGTAAAGCTGCATTCTAAGAATCTGGTTTCTAAACTGCCCAAAATTATGTGTAGATCAGTGAGTCTTCTGCACTCTGCAACTACAGACAATACTCCCTATTCCAGTCTCGTTCATCTTAACGTACCCCTATCCCATGGCAACTTTGCTCAGTGAGTCCTCTGATGGTCGATTATGAATATGTGAGAGGAGATAAAGCTGGGCAGCGGATTTCTGTGTTTATTGTTATTTTCCTCCTTTTCATTGTTTTCCTCGTTTGCTCCCCTGCCTACTGTTGCTTGAAAAGCTGCTGATATTTAAAACAATGTTTTTATTCTTTACAGGTGTACTACACTTGGGAGAGTCCCACTTTCTCCCTGTGCTGAGTTTGGTCTCTGGCACACTCAGAGATTCCTACCAGTCCCTGTGCCATTTGATAATGCAGAGATCAAGTCAGGTTAACTTTGGCAATGGTAGCAGTAGAGGAAGAGGAATTAAACACTTTTTCTATTCAAATATTAATCTTTTTTGGCAGGCCACATCCAATTTTAGTGGAGTGGAATCCATTAGGAGCTAAGCTCCCTGTACTCCCTGGTACTATATAGAGTAATAAAATGAATAATAACAGCAAAAATTACACAGAAAGAGTCAACATCAAATTTCATTTCTCCATGAACCAAACGTTTTTTCTTGTCCATAAAATTAGAATTTTATTCAACTAGAGTCCATGATCAGTTAAACTTCAAAATTCACTCTACATTGTGTTGAAAGATGTAAATTCACATCCATGTTGATGCCATTGTTTCAGTTTGACAGTCTGCGGAATTAAAAAGTCCACATTGAATTTATCAAAGCTATCTTTACAGCCTGAAGGGTTAGAAACACTATTTTTAAATGAAATCTTAGACTCTGGAAAACACAGCCGTCTTTGTTAATATTGCAATCTTTCATTTCCATGAACACAGAAGATCAATGTCCTTACCCACTGCTGATGAAGTAAAGACTGTAGTTTGAGAAGAGAATTTTGTCCTTCATCCCCACACTGTTTGACGATACAGAGGTCAAATTTTGTGGAACGGTATTCAGTAGCTATAGAAATTATCCTGTACTACAATAGAGTCTTCATTGCTTGCTTCCAAGCTTGTGAGTTCGTACAAAACCTTTTTATACTAAATAACTATAGATAATGTTTTCATTGGGCCACACTATCTTTGAAAAACATGCATACAGTACTCTGCAGGTTAGCCTAGTGACAATATTGAATCCAGTAAATCATTGCAGCTGCCATGAGGACAAGATGGTAGCTATGGTAACACCACATATTAGTGACATAGTATCACGTACAGCATTCCATCTCTGTTCCCTGTTTTCAGTAGATTATCCCCAATATGTATGAGGCTGTACAAACTGAGAGATCTAATCCTGTGAGGTGGTGAGCATCCTCAAATACAAGTGAAGCCAATAGTCACTAAGAGCACTCAGCACCTCAAAGGGATGCACTCAACACTGCTTAGGATCAAGCCTTGAGTCTGTAGCACTTTTTAAACATTCTGAAGGGACTAAGGAGGATTTATTTCTCCATAACCATTGACATATAAACTATCACTGTAAACCATGCTAAGGCTCATTTCCCATTTTTCCACGAATGCTCAGAACCTCATCTTTTAATATTTAAAATAATTAAAATTGGCAAAGTGATCAGTGATTAAGAAGCTGCAAAATCTCATTATAAAAAAGGCCTCTTTGGAGTTTAATGAGTGTTAAAATAGCCTTAGAAATCATATCTATAATTGTGTATATTATATTTTTGTTATCTTAACTTTAGAAATACCCCAGTATTATTGTATGTGCTACCAGCACATCTTGTTCTTTGGATCTGTGCAAATGCTGGCCATTGCACATTAACATCTTGCTAGAAATTCCCCTTGAAGTCCTAAAAACAAAGATTCCAGTTCTCTCATACCAATCTTGATCACATTTTGATATTGGCCCAGTTTCCTCCAAAGCACCCCCTTATGGTCTAAGGTCACTCTGCAGGCATCCCTGCCTCAGTTTCCACTTCTTGAATAACTCACAGATCCTTTAATCCATTCACATCCCATCTTGGAATCTGGTTTATTAAATTAACAAAACATTCCAAATAAAATTCTCAAGCCCCTCCTCAAGTCCATTTACCTTCTTATCTGATCACTCTCAGGGCTTTCTTCCTTTAGCCTCACTCCCCAGCTCCAACTCACCCCAGCAGCCTCTGTACTCATCTCTGTTCTCTCTGAAAACTCTCACCCTCTGCACCTTCCTGCTGCTCTTTACAGGGAAAATCCACTGAGCTCTGTTCAGGCGTTTCCTCAGTAATCAGGGTTGGCTGGTCCCTGGCCTCCCACCTGTATGGGGCAAACCACCCTGTTATATAATGATGTTACAGAACAGTTCAGAGAGATTGCTTTCTGCTCAGGAGTAGCCTCCCCATGCAAAGATTTGTTGTTAACTTTAACTGAAATGCTGCCTGCAGGGCCTCAGGAGCCTGGGTACCAACTGGGCAGATGGCTAAGAACCAGAGCACAAACCCCAAATTGGCTGTGAGCTCTACACTTAGATTTCACCAACCAATTATCAGGTGTGAACTCCTACGGCACGAGAAGAGGCTAAATGTGGAGTCACAGACAGTTGCCTTGGATACTCTGATTTATCTTGCCATTTGCATGATACATCTTTATGGGATGAGGGCAAAAAAAATCCAACATCTTTTGTCCTCTTTAACATACCACAAAATCCCATCTGGTGTCAATGGACCTTTTCTATTGGTCAGGACATAACACATTCTGTTTTTCAGCACTTCACACTAGTTAATGTCTGCCTCCTGTCTTTTGATTTACATAGCCCCAGAGCCCTACAATACAACCACTCAAATATTACCTTACAATATGGGATGCAGAGGTTATCCGTTAGATTAATGCATGCAGCAATTTACAAGCATTCAATAAAGTCTAAATACCAAACACATTCTTATAATTCTAATATCTATTTAATGATAATAACACACAGGGGAGCCAGACTGATTCCAGCTATGCATTTGTCAGTGTTCAATGAGACATGGTGACTTACACATGATCCTGCACCTGGTCTGCCAATGTCACACTAACATCTCTAATTGCTTTTACTTTTGTCTTGACTGACACTGTTTTCATTCTGATGCTTCCAGTATATAACTTTGTTTGATTTTTTATTAATTCTTCTTATTATTTGTATATTGTGATAGGCCCACATCCTCAAAGGTATTTTGGCTTGTCTCCCACTGAAATCAGTGGGAGTTAGGTGCCTAAATACCTTTGAGGAGTTGAGCCATAATGCCTCAGAGCCTGTCCTAGAATAGGATCCCCATTGTGTTAGGTGCTGTACAAACATGGAACGAAAAGATGGTCCCTGCATCAAAGAACTGACAAGCTAAAAAAAGAAAATATAAATTTTACTTTACCTCCCCGCAAAAGTCTTTAGGGTAATGAGTCATTTGGGTTCTTCACAGAGACTATCTAGAATTAAATGTTCCAGTACAGAACATATCTTATACTAGACATCTTTTGTATCTAGCAGATAAGATTTAACAGGATCCAATGGCTAGAAATTTAAGTCAAAATGGAAATAAGATGAACATTTTTCTCAAAGAGGGTAATTAACATGTGAAACCTCTTACCAAAGGACATAGTGTATTCTCCATCACTTGGAATTTTTAAAGCTATATTGGACATCTTTCTGAAAGATATGCTCTAGTTCATCCACAACTTACGGAGTTCAATGCAGGGATCACTGGCTGAAATTCCGTTGCCTGTGTTATGTAGGAGGTCAGACTATATGATCATAATGGTAACTTCTGACCTTAAAATCTTTGAAGCACACATGTGAATTTCTGTGATATCTATGGATCATATAAATGGCTAAGGTACAATTAATTATTTAATAGTTTGCCCTAATGCTTTGGAGGAAACAGCTTGTTTGTTTTATTAGCAGGTGGATTTAGCTTTAATTGAAGGTGCTGAATTGGCAGAAATGAAGGATAATGGAAATATTTGCAAATCCCAGAAGTTTCATACAATCACATCAGAAGCATGCTTTGTGTTATTAGCTGTTCATCTGTTGAACGACTTCAACCATCCAATCATGGAGCAAAAATAACAATGTGACTAACGAATGACAAATAAAGAATAACGAAGAGCTGTACTGAATCACTCATTAACAACCCGCTCTTGGAAAAATTACTTACCCCCACTACTTGGTGGACAATTCCGAATACTTTGCAGAAAACAGGAATTGTTAGCAACTGATTATGAAACCACAATAATTGCTGTTTATAATAGCCTAAATGCATCATATTACGGCTCAGTGTATTTAACCATTTCTATCATTTTTACTTATGGCTAAAAAGAACAACAAATATCTTAAGTGACTTGTACAAGACCATATAGTAAGTCAGTGACAGTGTAGGATTACAAGGCATTCTGGCTACCACTCCCCCACCCTAGTCGTTAGCTGCTATGGGTTTGTTCACTGTGATTAGTTGTTATTTTAGGGTGAAATCTAAAAAAATGCTCAGCTTTGGTTTAATTCATGTTGATCAAAGTGACTGTGTTTTCCTTTGACTTTGGTAGGAACGGAGTTAAGCCAGTGTAAAGCCCCTTTGAAAACCCTATCCCTAATGAATGAGTTTTGTCTGTAGAGCTCACAGAACATAAGTGACCTGAATAGTACAGATAATGTAGCGCTAAGTAAAATTTTTCATGCAACACCTTTTTCACTTAAAAAATTAACATTTGAGTTAACCAAAACAATTTGCCAATTTTTGGCAAATAGCTTTGTTTGAAAAAAAAACTGTCAGAAATGTAGTATTTAGACATTATAAAAATAAAAGATTTCAACTTTTCATTTTGGGAAAATGTTTCATTTCAGAATTTCCCTCAATTTGAATGTTAAAATTGAGACAAAACTTCTTTTGAATTTCCGCTTGCTGAAAATTTTGAAACATTTTCATTTTAAGTTAACCCAAAATCATCTCCTGCCACACCGATTTTTTGCACTACCACCTACATAAAATATTCCGTTGTTTGCACAGTTCTAAGGCAATATTTGATTAATAGGACCCTTCATTTGTAATTTCTAAATCTTGTTGATGTAAACAGTTTATTTTTTTATCAGCATTATCCATCCTGCACTATTCCAGTAATGAGGTTTGAGCTATAACATCAAAAGACCTCCGTGCACATCATATGCCTTAATCAGCCTCTAGATACATGCAAGAAACTTCAGAGCTTTTCTAGTCTTACGTTCTTAGCAGGTTAAAACACAGAATAATTTATGAATCCTTGAAATACACAAGAGGTTAGGAAAACAACCTAAAACAGCATGTTAATTTGTTCAGGGAGTTAAAAGCTCTTGTTTGAATCCAGTCATGGGAGTGTGGAAGTAGGGAAGGAATTGCTATTTGTAGAAAGATAAAATAGGAAATTAATGTCCCTCTAAGCTATTTGTAGAGTCACAGGTGTGGAAAAGATGGTACTTGTTATTCAGCTAGGAAAATAAATAGTGAGAAATAGATGAGTGACTTATAAAGCTTATCCTCCTAATACTAATTTAAACTGAATCAGCATATTAAAAAAATCAATTGGCATGAAATTAGCATATAGCAACTTTCTTATGAAATGTAAATTATCTTCTTATTTAGACACTTAATTTAACCTTTGACTAAAATCTATTTGATAAATTGCTACTCTAAGAGGAAGGAGAAGAGGAAGATGTCACAGCAGATTGGGAACAAATTTGTTTAAAAGCACCCAAAGCTGAAAATGCATTAAATGATCAGAGCTGAAACAACTCTAAAAATTGAGAAGAGCAATAATTACAAATGCAGAAGATCAGAAAGGAAGTAAAAATCTTAGAGAAATTCTTCTGTCAGGTATTTTTCAAAATTTCCTCCCATTAGATAGTGATCCCTTATGACTTTCTAAACATGAGTCAAATTCACTCCTCTAGATTAATTATTTTCCCTATTTGTTGGACCTATTTGTACAGAAAACTTGAGCCTGGAAAGAAAAAAACCCTCAAATTTTCGTCTTATTTTCATGGGGAATGTACTACAACCTACCTACTCCTTATACCTAATAATTAAATAATATAAACTAAAGAGAAAATTGTTAAAAATGCAGAAACTCACCAAATAGTCAGTTTTACCACTTTTCCCAGAAACTTTAGATTGACTTTTTTAGCACTGTGATCATTGAAATATGTGATCCACCTAGGTATTCATGGATACCAGTCACCAGCCCAATCCACCTTTTTCCTGAAAAAGTACAGCTTTAGTTTTAGTCCTTGAATATAACACATGGCAAATGACTGCCTAAATTAGGGCCAATTATTATTCTTGCAATGAGTTTTCAATCTGCTTCTCAGATAAACTGATTGGATTTGACACAGCCTTCCGAGAAGAAGAAATTTTATTTCAGAAGGAAATGACCAGAGCATCTTCTCTGACTGAGTTCAATCCAACTCCACAAGTGAAGGTTCTGAACACTACTTGGAAGATTACTCTCAACCACTTATATAACGGACCCATAACTTTCAGGACCAGAGAAAAAAAATATTTAGACCTTTTATCAGTAGGGATTAATTACAGCCTGAAGGAGGACAAACATTCAGCAACACTTAAGCATGTCATGATCCAATCCCTGCTCAAAAACTGTAGCCTGATACTAAGAACCTAAGCAATCACTGCCTGGTTGCTACTTTCCTATCCTGGGGAAGCTCATAGTGGGCCAGTGCCGAAGCCCCTGGGGCCTGACATACCAATGGCTTGTTCCATGTGTAGTCATTTGCATCTGTGCAAAGTTCATTAAAAAAAATGAGTGATACATATTTTGATAACATTTGACATCCATTTTGCACAAGTGTAAATGACTACAAGGTGCCAGGCATTGGAGAATCAAACTTCTCTTATTCACTTATGCCTTGGACTTCAATCAGTTGGATTTCAAAGTTGAGGATATAGTGAAGACAGTGTTAATCTCCATAGTTATTTATCTTCTCAGGGCAATGGACAGAATTCAAACGTTCTCATTGGTTCAAATTGTCTAATCATCAGACTTTAAAATAATTGAACATGATGTGTTGCCAGTTTGACTGTAGGACCTGGCATGGTGGATGGGGTTACCTTAAGGTGTTATTATTCATGCCTTTTGGATACATTTGGGGGGTCTCCGGCCTGTGGAGTCTCTGGTTCAGTCTTGTTACTTCTCTTTTTAAACATGTGAAGCCACTGAGGAAAGAGTGTGAGCAGTTATTGGTTACAAAGTATCAATACTCAGCACTATTCTCTGCTCTTCCAGTGTCTGGGGAAAATATGGAATTGGATACAAATTAGCTGGGTTATTCTCCAACAGGATAAAATGGAGATGATGCTTATTGGCAAGGGGAAATATTATGAGAAAGTGGTGACGGCAATTTCAGTTGAGCGGTAGTCCTGGGGTCTTGCTGATTTAGTCCTCACTCTGATTTCTGGAGAACAGCAGTTTTCATAAATGCCATCATGTGTGGCTAGTTAAGATTGTGTAATTGCCTATTTTATTTATATGGTTATCCATACTTTTGCCACCTGAAGGCTAGACTATGGCAGAACGCTCCATTTGGGAATATCTGGAAGACACCTCAGAAGCTTCTGCTAGTGCAGAATATAATTGTATACTTTTAAGTAGGGTGAACAAATGTTGTCTATATCCTACACCAACTTCCAATTCACTTCTGGATGCATTCATGCATTCTTCATGAGAGGGAAATTTTTGATTGCCCAGAACCCAGTAACATGGTTAGACCACTGCCTGCAGCTAGAATACCAATTGTTATGCTCATTGCTGAAAGCAGCTTGGAGAAAGGCCATTTCTCAAACTTCAGCATAACTAACAGACCAGGAGGGGAGGGGGAAGTGAGTGACCACAAGGAGTAAACATGACCCTCTTCCCTCTGAACTTGAATATTTTTTTCTGAAGCATGAAGTTTCATAAGATGAAAAGTCTGACAATAGTTAACTATTGATATGTGAGATACAGCTGGTTAACTGATGGAAAACTCCCTTCTTCACAGACTAGAACACGGGAAGAATTAGTGGGGGAAGCAAAAGTGGATGGGAATCTGGGAGGCAGTGACCATGAGTTGGTTGAGTTCAGGATCCTGACATAGGGAAGAAAGGTAAGCAGCAGGATATAGACCCTGGACTTCAGGAAAGCAGACTTCGACTCCCTCAGGGAACGGATGGGTAGGATCCCCTGGGGGACTAACATGAAGGGGAAAGGAGTCCAGGAGAGCTGGCTGTATTTCAAGGAATCCCTGTTGAGGTTACAGGGAAAAACCATCCCAATGTGTCGAAAGAATAGTAAATATGGCAGGTGACCAGCTTGGCTTAACGGTGAAATCCTAGCGGATCTTAAGCATAAAAAAGAAGCTTACAAGAAGTGGAAGGTTGGACATATGACCAGGGAAGAGTATAAAAATATTGCTTGGGCATGTAGAAATGAAATTAGGAGGGCCAAATCGCACCTGGAGCTGCAGCTAGCGAGAGTTGTTAAGAGTAACAAGAAGGGTTTCTTCAGGTATGTTGGCAACAAGAAGAAAGCCCAGGAAAGTGTGGGCCCCTTACTGAATGAGGGAGGCAACCTAGTGACAGAGGATGTGGAAAAAGCTAATGTACTCAATTCTTTTTTTGCCTCTGTCTTCACGAACAAGGTCAGCTCCCAGACTGCTGCGCTGGGCATCACAACATGGGGAATAGATGGCCAGCCCTCTGTGGAGAAAGAGGTGGTTCAGGACTATTTAGAAAAGCTGGACGTGCACAAGTCCATGGGGCCGGACGAGTTGCATCCGAGAGTGCTAAAGGAACTGGCGGCTGTGATTGCAGAGCCATTGGCCATTATCTTTGGAAACTCGTGGCGAACGGGGGAAGTCCTGGATGACTGGAAAAAGGCTAATGTAGTGCCAATCTTTAAAAAAGGGAAGAAGGAGGATCCTGGGAACTACAGGCCAGTCAGCCTCACTTCAGTCCCCGGAAAAATCATGGAGCAGGTCCTCAAAGAATCAATCCTGAAGCACTTACATGAGAGGAAAGTGATCAGGAACAGTCAGCATGGATTCACCAAGGGAAGGTCATGCCTGACTAATCTAATCACCTTCTATGACGAGATTACTGGTTCTGTGGATGAAGGGAAAGCAGTGGATGTATTGTATCTTGACTTTACCAAAGCTTTTGACACGGTCTCCCACAGTATTCTTGTCAGTAAGTTAAGGAAGTATGGGCTGGATGAATGCACTATAAGGTGGGTAGAAAGCTGGCTAAATTGTCGGGCTCAACGGGTAGTGATCAATGGCTCCATGTCTAGTTGGCAGCCGGTGTCAAGTGGAGTGCCACAGGGGTCGGTCCTGAGGCCGGTTTTGTTTAATATCTTCATAAATGATTTGGAGGATGGTGTGGATTGCACTCTCAGCAAATTTGCGGATGATACTAAACTGGGAGGAGTGGTAGATACACTGGAGGGCAGAGATAGGATACAGAGGGACCTAGACAAATTGGAGGATTGGGCCAAAAGAAATCTGTTGAGGTTCAATAAGGATAAGTGCAGGGTCCTGCACTTAGGACGGAAGAACCCAATGCACCACTACAGACTAGGGACCGAATGGCTAGTCAGCCGTTCTGTGGAAAAGGACCTAGGGATGACAGTGGACGAGAAGCTGGATATGAGTCAGCTGTGTGCCCTTGTTGCCAAGAAGGCCAATGGCATTTTGGGATGTATAAGTAGGGGCATAGTGAGCAGATCAAAGGACGTGATCGTCCCCCTCTATTCGACATTGGTGAGGCCTCATCTGGAGTACTGTGTCCAGTTTTGGGCCCCACACTACAAGAAGGATGTGGATAAATTGGAGAGTGTCCAGTGAAGGGCAACAAAAATGATTAGGGGTCTGGAACACATGACTTATGAGGAGAGGCTGAGGGAACTGGGATTGTTTAGTCTGCCGAAGAGAAGAATGAGGGGGGATTTGATAGCTGCTTTCAACTACCTGAGAGGTAGTTCCAGAGAGGATGGTTCTAGACTATTCTCAGTGGTGGAAGAGGACAAGACAAGGAGTAATGATCTCAAGTTGCAGTGGGAGAGGTTTAGGTTGGATATTAGGAAAAACTTTTTCACTAGGAGGGTGGTGAAACACTGGAATGCGTTGCCTAGGGAGGTGGTGGAATCTCCTTCCTTAGAAGTTTTTAAGGTCAGGCTTGACAAAGCCCTGGCTGGGATGATTTAATTGGGGATGGGTCCTGCTTTTGAGCAGGGGGTTGGACTAGATGACCTCCTGAGGTCCCTTCCAACCCTGATATTCTATGATTCTATGATTCTATGACTTCATATTACAGGCTGGAAAACTCCACATTTAAGTTAGCTTCTGATCAGCAGTATTTTTCTTTTAATGAACAAGCTACATAATACTAAACAATGGGGTATAAAAAGAGGAAGAGATCTGAATTCTGTGGACACTTGAAAACTTGGACACCTCTCAGGTTCCCCTGCAGATGGAAGGGGAGCTGGACTTGCTTCATTTAAAGGGGCCAGGAATCCTGTGACACAGCACCAGAACTTGTGGGGGCAGGTATGAAGGTATTGTATTCTCAGTGGTGGACACCAGCTTTAGAATTGTCTCCTACTAGAAATTCATCAGAGCCTGGACGTTTTCAGAGCAAGATGCAAAACACATCTCTTGGTTCAGGGGCATCTATGGAAATAATAAGGGGTCAAGTAAAACAATAGGTCTTTCACCACCAAGGATTTGCCTCTGGAAGAAGTGAGTAAAATAAAAAATAAAATAAGTCCAAGGAAAGAAAACAAAAAAACCCACCTGCCTGGAAAATGAAAGAAGCAAAAAAAATCACATAGAACTTAGCACTACATTCTACCCTTAGTCTGCATACTGAACTCCTACTGATATCAACAGGAGCTGAGTGCACAGATAGAGAGCAGCATTCAAGTGCAAACTACTGAAAGTAACAAGCCTACAGGCAAACACTGGGAATTCAAAAATTCCTCATTAACCTGAAAAGAAGTCTTTCCATTTTCCCACTTCACAGAAACACAGACAATTTCGTTGTCAGCATTTTGCAATATATAAACAGAAGAGAGGGTGAGGGGGAAGTGGAAAATCAGTGTTTTGTGCATGTGAGAATAGTTTAGGAAAACCACACCCAAAAATGCTGTGTAGGTGAAACTGTAAGAAAGACAAAAGCATTCTGCTGACATTGTTTTAGTGTAAAGTGTGACTGCAAGGGCTGGAAACAATTATAGTTTTAGTTTTAATTCCTAAAAAGAAAAGATGGTGTCTTCAAGAAAATTATGCCAAAAGTTACAGAAGAAAAAAGGCAGTAGGAACAAGGCAGGGAACCACTTCCTGGTTTTACATGTTCTGAACAGAGTAAACCATTATGTAGAAATTCTCTCTTGAGCCAAATGTCCCTTTATGAACTTTTGGTGATGAAGCTCTTCCATGAATAATGGATCTGATATAGAGCCATCATATTAATATTAAAAAGAGAGCTGCTCTGGGCTGACATTCACCTCCTCTGTTCATTCTCAATGACAAACCTGAAATTACCTGTTAGGTGAATGATGAACTCGCAGTCACTGAACTTCTTCAAATACATGCAATGTTCTTATTTCCATAATTCAGTATCATACATGAAAAGAAAAATTATTCTTCTCTCATTTTGATGGGTGTAAACCAAGAGTAATTCTATTGAAATCAAGACCCAGAATTAAAGGAGCCCAGACCACAACCACCCATAAAGGGAGCAGATCGTCCTGTTACAGGAAATTCAATGCAATTCTTCATACCACCTATAATAAATCACACAATAAGAAGCAAATGTTCACCTCCACTAGCTGGAGTGAGGCTTTGATGGAACCAGGAGCAATGTACACAGCCTTAGAGTTGGGGTGGATTAGATTTTAAGCACAAGCATCTAGGCCAGTGTTCCACGTGCTCCCTGCTTCAGCCCCACTCTTCCCACCCATAATCTAGTTGCTGGATCTCCTGCTGTGTTAGGGCTAGGCTGATAACCACTTTGGTGGTCTAAAATGGACTTTTTTCTTCCCTATAGCAAAACTGGTAAATTGCTGAGTGGTTTTCCATCTTCCATCTGGCATTCAGGAGGTCTGGTCTGGGGGTTGGGGTGGGGTGATTAAATTACTATTACCACATGTTTCAGTGCCATTGGAGGGTTAGAAAGTGTATGACTGAGGTCACTGTAATGCAGCGGGCTGCCAGGTCATATTGTTGCCGGCACCCAGTGCCGAGAGGCTGAACAACAGCTTGAGTTGGTTCGTTACCCGGTGTGCTACACCCAATAATCACAACGGGGTGGAGAAGCAGAAAAGTTTATTTGAAGCTTCAAAAAGGTACAGGGAGAATAAAATCTCAAATCCTGCACAACAGAGCAGGAAGTTACACAGGCTTTTATACATCCTTTTTCCCAGCATACTTATCCAATAGCAAGGTGCTCCAAGTATCCATATAGCCAGCCAATCCAGTTCCCAGCTAGTTCCCTGATTCTCTGTATCATTTGTTAAACTATACATAAAGCTGCTTTATTCAGCATTGTTCTTCCATATCTCCCCTGTTCGGCCTTGCTTAGTTTCAGGCAGTCTGACTCTGCAACATAGTGTTGCAGATTCTCAGCATAACTGCTGTGTGGGCCTCCAGGCGGGGGGGCCAAGGACACTTGGGCCTAGCACGCAGAGCTGCTGTGAGTGCCTCCAGGCAGGAGGGGGTGGGGCAAGGACACAGGGGCCTAGTGCGAGGGGGCTTCATCGACACTCGTGGTCTTCCATCCCCTCGAGTTACCTAGTCGCCATGCCCCAGTGTTCCCAACAATATCAACACAGGATGAAGAGAAATGCCTATTTTGAACAACTTTTGGCTTCCCTCATCTCTTCCTACCTCTGGTGTAGAGGAGTGGAGTGGATTGGGAGTCTGGCTTCTAGTCAGGATCCCTTAGCAGGCTGATGGTATAGAAAAGGCCTATGAACTTCACACTCATCCTCTGGTTTTAATCTCCTCAGGTCGATGCCATTGATGCAACTCAAACCATTTTCAACCTATCAACTGCACTGGAAAAAGATAATGCAGTTTCCAGTGCAGCTGGCAGGTTGAAAACAGTTTGATTTGAGATCTCTGTAACCCAATAGGCTGCTTGGATGTTGTTTCTGAGCATGGTTTTGCGCGGTGAGGGAGATATCCCTCTTTGTCTCACACAGCATGTAGCTCCCCTCATCCAATTTCCCCTACCTCCATCATGGAGGAGGGGGGTGGGATCTGTGACTCTGACTTCATGTCAGGATCCTAGGCAGGGCTGAGGTAGGGTTGCCAGGTGTCCAGTTTTCGACCAGAACTCCCGGTTGAAAAGGGACCCTGGTGGCCCTGGTCAACGACGCAGGAGGGGCCCGGGGCTAAGGCAGGGTCTATACCTACCCTGGCTTTGCGTGGCTCCCAGAAGTGGCCTCCAGGTCCTTGCGGCCCATAGGTGGATGGGCGGCCAGGGAGGCTCCCCGCGCTGCCCCTGCCCTGAGTACAGGTTCTGCAGCTCCCACTGGCTGAGAACTGCAACCAATTGGAGCTGTGGGGGAGGTGCCTGATGGTGCAAAGGCAGTGCACAGAGCCTCCCTGGCCACCCAGGCACCTAGGAGCTGCAGGGATCTGGCAGCAACTTCCTCGGAGCCACGGTAAGCACCACGTGAACCCTCTCCCACACCCCAACTCACTGCCCCAGCCTGGAGTCTTTCCTGTACCCAAACTCCCTACTGAAGCCAGCACTGCACACACCCCACACACCCCAATCCCCTGCCCCAGCACTGAGCCACTTCATTCACCCCAAATCTCTCATCTCTGGCCTCACCCCAGAGCCCACACCCCAGCCGGAGCCTGCATCCCCTCCCACACTCTGAACTCCTTGGCCCCAGCTTGGAGCCCTCTCCTTCACCCCAAACCCCTTGTCTCTGGCCCCACCCCAGAGACCGCATTCCCAGCTGGAGCTATCAACCCCCTCCTACGTCCCAGCCCCTTGCCCCAGCCCGGTGAAAGTGAGTGAGGGTGGGGGAGAGCAATGGAGAGAGGAGGATGGAGCAACTGGGGGTGGTGCCTTGGACAAGGGGCGGGGCAGAGGAGGGGCAGGGGTGTTCAGTTTGGTGTGCTTAGAAAGTTGGCAACCCTAGGCTGAGGGTGTAGTGAAGTCATGGTCTTCACACTCTCCTTGTGGTTTGTAGTCTCTGGGCCACTGGTGCGAATTGAGGTCTGCATTGGAACAACCCTGTCAAGTAGTGTGAGGTCATTACCACAGCTGGATAATAGTTTCCAATAAAACTGTGGGCTCCGCATTTAACCATACTATGGTGAATGTGATTCATTGTTTACATTCCACATCAAACAATAGTCAAAAGAACATGATGTGTAAAAACAATATAGTAAGGGGAACAAAGAACATCCTAGGTATCTTGGGCGCAAATTCTGTGGACCTAAGACTATAGCATTAATTTCCTGGTTTTTTGGGTTTTTTTTTTTTAAGGATTTGAGGTCTGAGTTATTTTTCTTTTTAAATGATAATTAAACAGATTAGTATTTGGCAAGTGGTGTGTGTGTGTCTGTGTGTGTGTTATTTGATAATCAAGGGCCAGTTCATTCATTTTTAATGAGAATGGGAGCTTTGCCTGAGCAAAGACTGAATCAGAATTGGAATTCCCTCTGCAATTTTTGTTTTTAAACAGGGTTACAACATTTTCAAATACAGCAAAAGTTTGTGTGTGTGTGTGTTACTTTGATAGTACTGATTAGAGGGGTAAACTTCTTGCCATGCTTTATTTTTTCCACTATGCTAAATGGGATGGACACTGTCCCTCTGGTCCAATGAAGAATCTTTGGGAAAAGGATGTATTAATTTTTCTGCTGAGCCTCCCCCATATATCCAGGGGGTTGATTCAAACAACAAAGTTCCTGTTAGCACAAATCTCATAGAACCACATGACCAGGGAGCCACTGGACAACTGGGGCATGTGTAGAGACTAAGGGCCTCTGTGTGGATAGGAATGACCTCCCATTGCCTTCACAATCACTTTGTCATTGAAAACAATGTAGATACTATTATTAGTTTCCTGCAGTGTCTTACATCTTTGATCTTAAGGTTAACTTAACACGGTCCTATACATAATGTAAGGCAATTAAAACATAAAAAGGATTTAGAAACTAAAATCTAATTTGGTAAATTTCTAACAGGATTACAGGCACACAGACAAACACATTTAGCATCTACCCTTGATTTCTGTTACTACAAATGAATGGTTTAGTCAGTGATTGCTGGTCTAGTCCATCTCTTTGACATACTAGTGAATTGTCCTGATACAATTGTAATGCTTTTTGTTAAGCTGTTATGGGTCATACACAGTTTGGCTGGTTTGCCAGTGTCACACAATTTACTAAGTGTCATAGTGTATTGTCCATCACTGACAATTTTTAAATCAAATTTGGATGTTTTTTTTTTCTTCTAAAAGTTATGCTCTAAGAATTATTTTGGAGAAATTCTATGACCTGTGTTATACAGGAGGTCAGATCATCAGATCATCACAATCATCCCTTCTGGCCTTGGACTCCATGAATCTCATGATTTTGGGGGCCCTGACTCATGCTTTTTGAATACTTGGGGCAATACACATAATGGGTCATTAAGGTCAGGCTTGACAAAGCTCTGGCTGTGATGATTTAATTGGGGATCGGTCCTGCTTTGGGCAGGGGGTTGGACTAGATGACCTCCTGAGGTCCCTTCCAACCCTGATATTCTATGATTCTATGAATATTGACTTTCCCACAAATAGTTTAGGAAGTGAAATATAATAGCAAATGACCTCTGCAGAGTTTCTTGCACTTTCCTCTGAAGCAGCTGATATTGGCTGATGTTGAACTAGACTACATGAACCATAAGTCTGATCCAGTTTGGCATTTCTTATAGTTCTGCATATTAACTTATCTATTTGCAAATTTCTGGATAAAAAGTTATGGTTGGTCTCACAATTAGGGGCTAGCTGCATCTCTGTCTCACTGAATGCACACTGTTAGGCCCTTCAACTTCACTCTCTCAAGGTGGAACCCTATGATTCTCACTCCTAAACTGGGTTCCAGGCTATAGCCTCCTAAGTACCAACCAGTATTACTCAGAAGGCCTGACTAGGTTCAGAACCTACAAGTCTTCTCTTCAGGATCTGTGCCTAGTGGCTAATACAGGTAACTAGACAACTTTCTTAGACCAGACCATTGTTTCATCTTGACAACAGGAACAAGACAAAGAGTATGAGAAAAAGGATTTTAACACAACGAACACTCTACTTCCATGTCTATGTTATCTTATGCCCTACCACCTTGTAGTAACATAGCAGGCAGGATTTGCTCCCACAGACCCAGTGGAGCATTTCTGTCTTTCAGTCTGTTTCCTCACAAACAGCCTTCAGACCATGTCCCCCTCTCTAGAGAGTGATTTTTTAACTATTTTTTTTTTATCTGTTGGTTTCCTGCCTCAACAAGTTCTATGTCCAATCACTGCTATGGATTTCTGAATTTCTACTGTGTGCAATATTATTACAAATACAATGTTCTTTGTGTCATGTCAGAATGAGCCAATATAATTATCTAGTTTGACCTGCTATATAATGTAGGCCATAGACTTTCACCCAGTAATCCCTGCACTGAGCTCAACAACTTGTGGTTGAACCAGAGCAGATCTTTCAGAAAGACATCCAGCCTTGATTTAAAAGCTCCAATGGACATACAATTTACAACACCCCTTGGTAATTTATGATTTTGTACTATTTCAAGGCATCAAAAAGGATAAAATTTAAAAATCCAAAAATCTTTACAAAACTCAAGTAATATTAGAATGAAGGATGTCTTTGTATCTTGATTTAAATATCATTATCTAGATAAGATATATTATTGCACACATTAGACTAGAACTAATACACTAGTTAGTAGTAATAATAGGCAATATGTGGTTTTGGGGAATCCAAGCTGAATAAGAGATTTTCCAACAGAAAGCAAGAGCAATGATGATGGGATAGATAGTAAAAGTGAATATAGGAAAGAAAAAAGGAAATATATTGGGTAGTTGTTGTACGCAGAGCCAACAGCAGTAGTACCATTGATTCAAACAATGAATATCAGAAAAATAGTGTTTTTAGAGATAGTGCCTTTGGAATAATTCTGGTGCATCAAAGATATCAAAAATGAGAAACAGAGGCTCTGAAGAAATAACATGTGGTCATGTTATTAAAGATTCACCATAATACATATGCTTATGAGGGAAAGCGGTAGGATTGCAGGCAGCTTAGAAGTGCCATTTTTACATTATTTTGCAAAATCTTTTAATATTATGATATGCCACTAGAATGAAGAGTGAATTTTTGTCTCTGCTCTGTCTAGAACCTCCAATTATCACTAAAGTGCCTTTTAAAAAATCAATTAAAAACACAAAATGTCAAACTTGTGAAGGAGACAGAGGCCAAGATTTTAAAAAAGTGACTAGTGCTTTTTTATGTCCAACTTGAGACCTTCAAAGCTTATTGGTTTTTGAATAGAGAGTGCTCATTCAGCACTTTCTGATAATCAGGCCCCTTTAATGTGTCTTAAATTTTCTCCGCAGGCCTTCTCTCTCATTTTTGAACTTTTGCACAGCAGAAGTATTCCAAATGTGCTGTCTCTAGTCATTAGTCACTAAGTCCACAACAGGTAGAACAGATTGACTGTCTGCAAGCATAGCCGTCCACTGCTCCCAATGGCCGCGGTTGGCCATTCCTGAGAGCTGCGGGCGGCCATGCTTGCAGACGGTCAATGTAAACAAACTGTCTCACGGCCCGCCAGCGGATTATCCTGAGGGCCCGCGTGCAGCCTGTGGGCCACAGGTTGCCCACCACTGCTCTCTACTGTTCAGAATAATTCCAATCCACATGTCAGTACTCACAATCAAATCAAACTAACTTCACCTGGCAACTAACTCCTACTGACTTCAATGGGAGAAAGGTTAGGCCAGAAGCTAAGTAGTCAGGGTGTGAGAGGCAAAGTATTATCCTGGGTCAAAAACTGGCTTGGAGACAGAAAGGAAGGAGTAGAATTAATTGTCAGTTTTCATCCCGGGAAAAGGTTAACAGCAGGGTAGTTCAAGATTCAATTCTAGGTCCAGTGTTTAATATGTTTATAAATTATCTGGAAAGAAAAGGAGACATTATATACACAGAGACCACGAAACAATACCTCCTCCCATCCCACTCTCATGGTCTCTGTGTATATAATGTCTTCTGCAGTTTCCACAGTATGCATCCGATGAAGTGAGCTGTAGCTCACGAAAGCTTATGCTCAAATAAATTGGTTAGTCTCTAAGGTGCCACAAGTCCTCCTTTTCTTTTTGCGAATACAGACTAACATGGCTGTTACTCTGAAACCTATCTGGAAAGGGTTAGTAATGAGGTAGCAACATTTTCAAATGACAAAGTTCGTTTGCAGATGACTGTGAGGAACTTCAGAGAGACCGAATAAAGCTAGTAGAATTACAACTTAAATTCAATGTTGATAAATGCAAAGTACTACACATTGAAAGGGTGGGGGGGAATAAACTGCTTGTATACGTTACAGAGTTCTAAATTAACTGTATCAGCTCAGGAATGGGACCTGGGCATCACTGTAGACAGATCAATTAAGACCTCAGTGTGCAGCTGCAGTCAAAAAAGTAAACAAGTTGTTAGTATTCATGAGGAACAGTATGGGAATAAATCAGAAAATATTATGTGTTCGTATAAACCAATGTGCAGTCTCATTTCAAATATTATATACTGTACTTTGTGAGGGATCACAGGCCTCAAACCCAGGCCCACAGGCAGGGATCAGGCCATGGCTGCTACCAAGCAACTCATCATCCAAACCCATGGGGAAGGGGAGTAGCAAAGCTCTAGCTCACACAGGGCCCTGCCCACAAAGCTCCTGAATGGGGGAGACATCCAGCACAGCTGATTGTTTGGGACTCACCATTTAAACCAGAAAGAGGCATAGGAAGTTGTCTGAATAACTAAGGGAATGCTTGACTGGTTGCTATTATAAAACCTGCCTATTTGCCTGACTCCTGTGCCCTGCACTCCTAGTCCTAGACCCCTGCCACAGGAAGTTATCAAGGCCAAGAATTTAGCTGGATTCAAAGAAAGACTGGATGTTTATAGATATCAAGGAGTTATATTTAATAAAAACAAAAACATTGGAAAGGTTACTAAACCTCATACTTCAGGACTTAAACCAATCTCCAAATATTAGAATCAGAATGAGATCTAACAGTAAATGTGGAGGAAAGCAGATTACCCTACATCTGTTTACTCTGGGGTTGGCCCTAATCATTATTATTTTACATTTGGGAAGTTAGGGACAGAGAGATGTGAAGTGACTTTTCCAAGGTCATAAAAGAAATCTGTTACAGAACCCTAACAACTGAACATAGATCTCCTTTATCCCAGTCTAGTGCCTTAACCTCAAGCTTTCTTTCTTTTTCATTGCTCTATTTGCTTTTGTAATACCAGAACCTACATGTAATCTACTGTATTTACTGAGAAAAAGCTCCTAGTTTTATGCCACAGAAAAAGTTTGACCTAAACTTCCAAGCATTATTATTCACCTAGAAGTTCACACAGAGTTATAAGTTAGCACATAATGGTATCTGGCCCCAAGGAGTTAATATATATGGATTTTGATACTACTTTAGCAGAGGTGCAAAGGTCTAATAAATGCCTGGTCTCCTAGTGGGTGCATACTCTGAAAATCTAGTCATTGGATTTTTCCTAATTCAATATTAATTGAAATGAAACTTTTTAATCAATGCCACAATTATTTCTATAATATTAATGATTATGCATCTGTATCTCTTGGCATATGAAAAATCCATGAGGTTGCAGAATTTTGCAGTTTTACTTAGTTTTTACATGAGCAGGAAAATACTCATAATCTTCCAACAGATGTGAAAAAGAAAAAAAAAAACACAGAGAGCTATAACAATAGTTGATACAGGGAACATTTGTGTTGTCACTGCTTTGGGGAATGGAAGTTTCAGCACACTGTTACTCGAGATATTTCAAATTAGACTGGATACAATATGAGAAAATATACTTGATGGAATGATCATGTATTGGCAGAGAGAGAGACTGGGTGGCCTAGTAGATATTTCTCATTGCTAAATTCTATGATACATTATGTACAAAGACAAAAGTCAAGCACAATTATATTTAGAGTAACAAGTGATCAAAATCTTATTTTCTAAATATTATGAGACTTTGAATAGATATTGTATTCAATATTAATCACAAAGGTGATTCTGCAGTAAGATGGTGTTCATTTTTTTTCACTTAAAGCAGGGATTCAACCTCTTTCCTTTAAATTTAGGAGTATATACAGTATTCTTCATATAAAACAAACCATCTGTGAATAGAAACTGAATTTTTTGGGGATTTTCAACTAAATTTGTTACTTATTTAATCAGTTAAAACTAATTTTAAAAAGAGAATTTTCAGAATTTCCTGGCCTGGTCTACACTACACGGTTAAGTTGATGTGTAGCTGTGGATGTGTCTACACTTAAATTTTGCTCCCTCCAATGTAACTCCTCTGGTATGCTGATTTAAAACATGACCCCCAAGTGGTGTGGAGTCAAGGTCAACACAGCATCAGTGTAAAAACTGCATTACTTATACTGACTGTTATTGGTCTCCACGAGCTGTCCAACAATGCCTCACAGTGATCGCTCTGGTCACCATTGTGAACTCCTCTGCCCAGTGGCAAGGTGGAAAGGAAGCCTCCCCTCCCCTTTAAAGCCCCACAAATTTTTGAAATTCCTTCTTGTGGTTGCCCGGCTTGGCGAGCACACCTAGCAACTCTCCATTGTTGTGTGCAACTGCCCAGTTGACCATGCCAGCTACACACTGCAAATGCATTCGTGCCTGGAGTACACAGGAGGTGTTGGATCTCCTGGGTCTGTGGAAAGAAGAGGTTGTGCAGGACAGCTTTGATCCAGCCATAGAAATATTGATATCTATAAGCATGGAGGAGAAGTGCTGCCTGAAAGCCAAGGAGCTACAGCAGGTGTACCAGAAGGCAAGCGAGGTGAGGAGCCACTGATCTGCCAATTTACAATGAGCTCTATGCATGCCATCCTTGGCAGAGACCCCAACACCACTCCCAACAACCCCATGATATTTCAAAGGAGCCTGAGTCACAGGCCCCTGCTGTGAACAGCGAGGCTGAGGAGGTGGACGAAGAAGAGAAAGAGTATGGGGGACAAGCAACTGATAGATGTGCAGTAAGCCAGGCAGCATCCAATTCCAACAGTCGAGCACAGGCAAGCCTGATGCAGGGGAAGAAACCTCTGGTAAGTGTGCCATTTGCTTTGAAATTACAGGGATGGAACCCCCAAAGTAGCAAGACACATCTGTTGATTTATATTTTTTTATTTGTGTTAGAAGAGGTAGTGAAACAACCAAGAGAGGTAGAGTTGCTATCTGCTTTTCCTTCCCCTCTAGAGTTAGGCAGAAGGGTCACCGTGCATCTCTCCAGCATCACTATTGCCATTTCAATATTCCCAATGGTAATCTGCCAGCCAGGAAAAAAGTCCCTGCTTGCAGATTTCTGAACAGTCTGTCTTCTTAAAGATGCATGTGTCATGCATCTTCTCAGAGCAGCCCACACTGATGTTGGTAAAACATCCCCGGTGATCCACTAACGCTTGCATTACTATAGAAATGCAGCCCTTTCTGTTGATATACTCTGTGATCTAGTACTAAAATAGCGATATGCGTGCCATCTATCTCCCAAATGAAGTTCAGGAAGCCCATTGCTGCAAAACCATCCACTATGTCCTGCACGTTGCCCAGAGTCTCAGTCCTACATAACAGGAGGTGATTAATGACCCTGCATGCTTGAACGATAATCACCTCTGCATTGTGGATTTCCTGACTCCAAATTGATTCTCGACAGACTGGTAGAAATCTGGCATTGCAAGTTTCCACAGTGCAATCACCACTCATGTCTCAGCTGTTAGAATGGCCATCATTCTGGTGTCTCTGTGCTGGAGGGCTGAGTTTGACACACAAATCCAGGAATGTGGTGTTGCAAATCCAAAAGTTCTGCAGCCACTGTTCATTATCGTAAACCTGCATGACAATGCTATCCTACCAGTTAGTGCTGGGTTCTCAGACCCAGGACCAGCACTCTACCATTTGCAGCTGCTCTGTGAATGCCACCAACACATTGGATTGTTTCTTTCTTTGTCCCAGAGCAATCTAGCCTCCAAGGAATTGTCATAATCCCCACAGCTCCGCAAATACTGCAGAATCTGATGCTCTGTGCTTGCAATGCTCATGATAATAGTGCATAGCTGTGAAGGCTCCATGCTTCTGTTAGAGATGGCAGAGAGCAAGGAGGGATGCATTGGCTTGAGGGCATTTTGAAAAGAGGCACAAAATATAATGAGATGCGGTTGAAATTATGGGATGGAGAACATTGTGTTATGGGAAGTTGAACCTGTGGTCTCAATCACCCCTGTGCAGCTCATTTTGGTCCAATGAGGCATTGCAAAAACTTTCCAGAACATCCTGTAGTGGATGGTAGTAAGTTACACAGTGGAATTACTACCAACAGTGCACTGCACTCTGCATCCATAAAAGTGTTCCTGGTGAGGACGTGCACTGCCAACACAATTGTGTAGTATGCACACACACAAGCGATATAATAACTCCAGAGGCTGTATGCTGCTGCAATTTAGGTTGACATAATTTTGTAACGTAGTGTCTGTTCTTTTTCACAACCCTTTTAGTAATTAATGGCTGGTTTGTTATCCTTCAAGTTTTCCATATAGTTAACAGGCATTGCCTGTGAATTTATATTTGAAGATATGAACTTGTACTTTAGCAAAATTATTGATGATTTTTTCCTATGTAGCCCATTGAATTCACACATTTAAAGCATTACAATCTTAACAAATATTCATCATTGATATAAGTGCACAGATTAAATGAAAGGCGTGTTAAGTGCTTATGGAGTTAGTGTGAGTTAGCTGTAACTTAATAAGTTGTAATTAAGATTTTGTTTTATAATGTGAGGCAATGTATATGTTGCATGAAGTTTACCACAGCAGTAGGAAGGAGGAAGTTTCTTATGGTGATGTTCTGTTTGTCACTGTCAGTAGAAATGCAATGTGTGCGGATGAAGGTGTAATTATGATGTGTCCCATAGTGTGACATTTCCTTGCTTTTTAGGATTTGTGATAGCAAAACTTAGCCAACTTCAATCCTTTTTAAACAAAGTTTTGGTCATGGAGTAAAATTGTGAAATTAGAGATGGTAAAGGCTTCATGTATTAGGTCATCTTCTTTATTCCTGTGACAATGAAGGTTTGTTCCTTATGGTATACTCTCCATTGCTTTGTCCAGTCTGGTCTTAAATCCATTTTCCTTAATTTCCCTTGGGAAGTTGTTGTACAATATAATAGATCCAACTGCTGGGAAATGTTTCTTCATATTCAGTTTTAATTTTCCATTGCTCATTTAATCTGATTATACCCAATTATATCCCCACATATAACCCTGAACAATTCCTCTCGTTTCTTGTTATTTACATCCTAAGAATAATTCTAGGTGACTATCCTATTTCCAGTCTTTCAATCATCATTTGGACAAGCTAATTATTGCATATATTACTTTTTAAATGTTCTTTCCTTAAAAATCGGCTGTTTCAGCCTCTACATTCCTGTTGATCCCTCCACTTCACTGTCATTAAAGATGATTTAAACTGTAGTGAAGTGAAAATGTTATACCAATAAAATAAAAACCAGCAGGATCTTATTAAAGGGGAAAAGGCAAAATACCACCTTTATTGTGAATACAGAAAGAATCATAGTAAGCAGTTACTTATAGCTATAACCTTCCGTTCAGTCTCATATTTATTCACACATTCATTCATACAAACACACACACACAGGTTCTGCAAAGTTGTTATCATAGTTACCAGCCTTTAGAGTTGCTCATGCTAAGCCACTGGCCAGGTGGCCTGGACATGAGGAGGGAGCAGGGTCTTGTCAGATGCTCATCTGATGCTCCTGGAAGTTGGTTTGCAGAATCAGACCCCAAAGTTCTCACTTTCTAGAGTCCATTTTTATAGGAATTTCTTCCTATGCTAGTCTATGGGAATTGCTTCACCATGCTGTTGCTGAATCAATCAGCAGATAGCACATTCCTGACGGCTCCGTGCTGCCAGATGTTATCTTGTTCTTTGGTTATCCCATCCTTGAGGCTGTTGGGTGGATTCCAGTCTGCCCTCCGGGGGTCCTCTGGTTATTTCCACTTGACGCCTTCTTCAGCCGATGGACACTGGATTCTTAGGCTGGCACCTCCCTGATCATTCAGTCATTATCCACACCAAGCATCCATCCACATCCATCCTCTATCTCTATTTTAATCACAATTGTTAAAAAAGCGAGATGAATACAACAAAAGGCCGGGGATTCTCTGGGTGCTGTTTCTGTTGTTACAGAGTATTGCTTTGAGTCTCTCTCTGTGTGAGTAGTTGTTGTTACAAAGAATTGCTTTGAGAACAGACTCTGTCTTAGAATGTACTAACACAATTAGCAGCTTGCAAGTTTCACACATAGAGGGAGAGAAACAGTACCAAAAACCAAGAGACCTCTTAATTAGTAATACCCTGGAATTTAAACTATGGGGAGTCAAACTCATTTGTGATTTTAATACAGAACTTCTTTAATATGATCCAACAAAAATTCAGTGAAAATCTTTGAAAAAAAATAGAATTTTGCTTTTAAAAAATGCATTTTTATATTCTTTATGAAAAATGTCTTTTTTAACCATCTCTGTCACCCTTTGGGTCTTTCTGGTAATTTATTGGTAAGGTAACCATAACTGTAAATATTTTATGTGCATTCTCATAAATACTCCAACATGCTCAAGCCAAACCTCAGTGGTGATGTGACCTTATGCATCAGGTCACAATACCTGGAGCAGGGAGCTGGGCCCAGCCTTCCGGGACAGGAGCTGATGCTGCAGGGTGAGAGCAGGGCAGGCTCGCTCACTAGCCTCAACCACACACACACTCTGGGGCCTCCCCTCTGTGCTGGACAAGGAAAAATGTATGTTTCCCTGTTTTTTCACCCTTGGTTTAATAATTTATGTGGGTGCAATTAAACACATGAATCCACATTAAAGTCACCCCTGCTCAGGAGTAGTGAGGACGTGGAGAGAGGGAGCCAATTGCATATGGGTGTTTTTTGTTTTGCCTAGATCTATGTATCATTCAAATTTTGTCTATGAGTAAAGAATGATTGGCTTAGAAATTCCTCTGTTACATCTCTGTATGTTACCTGCTTCAATTTTCATTTGTCCCTGAAGATTTGAATTATAAAATGAGAGTACCCATAAAAGTAGAGCTCTGGGGAGAGTGTGCTTGAGCAACCGGGGTGACTTGGGTGGGCAGTCAGCATTGGTCCTGAAGGCTTAGGACAATTCGGTCATAGAGTCCCATTCCCTAGAAGTGGTACCATACAGAATCTGTCCCCAGGAAGAGTGTACAAGAAACTGCGGCTGAAGCCCAGACTGGGAAGCTTAGAAGCACACAGATCCACTGTATGGATCTAAATACAGCTGCTTGGTGAATGTGCAGGATGGAAAGCTCAGCCAAGATTGTGACTGGAGTTACTGTACGTCATATTGTGACTTCAACAGGATTACACATGGGAAGAGCTTCTTATATGTATAAATGTTTTCAGGATCATTTAGAATCATCTGCAGATATAATTATCTGGTGTCTATCCCCTCTAACATATCACGCTGATGTTACATAAAACTGGTTCTTCCACAGCCATTGGCACTTCAGTAGACAGTATCCCACAACTTCATACATCCTTTTTTGTTTGCCCTGCAGATAGTTTCCAATCCACATGCCATTGCTTATATTCAACCAAATTGAATTTCTTTGTCAGGTAAATTGTGGGTTTTTTTTTAAAGTGACACCACATTAAATGTTTGATTGTAGTCCAGATTATCAACATAATCAAGATCTGCCTCTAAATAGTTATTAGACCCAGTCATAGAATATGGATGCAAATTTTGGGACTATGCAGAAACAGAGTATTTATTCAGACTATTACAGAAGAAAGAGCAAGCGATTAAATTCCCAACCAGATTGTGTTTCCAACCTGCTTCTCCAATTTCCCCCCCATCCCATAAATCCAAGGAAGGAGCAGAGAAGATCAGCTTGGGTCCATCTCTGCTTTGACATAGGAAGTTTCCAACTGGCTACTGTAGAATGTGTATGAATGTCCTTACTATATATTCAAAGCACATGAAATCTACATTCTACTGAATTTTTCTTTGGAAACAAACTGATCTCAGATTAACTGGAGGGCCAACAAAGTGTTGCTTGGGAACTATGCTCTGACTCATTAAGTAATGAGTCTCAAATCAACATCATTTGCCTCCTCTTCTTGAACACAGGTCCTATTTCAATGCTTGCATTGTGATTGTTGGCTTGATTTCTTATTGTCTCTTCCCAATTTGATCACCCTCTAAAAGGTTTCATAACTACATGAATGTTTCTTTTGTTACCCACTCTATAGCCATATCATCTCACCATCAATCTTGACTTGCTATCCCTCCCTGACAGTGACCCCATTTCATAGTCACTGACTTATGTCAGTGAATTCAAGTGGAATTGATTTTTCATGCTGTTTCTCTTCCTGCATGGCAAACACTTTCCCCTTTGTCTATTAGTATGCAGACCTACTAATCTTCATCCAGGAACAACAATATATATTGCATTGGACCATCTCCCCTCTGGTCCCATCCCCACACCCAGCCTTTCTATGTTTTAGAGGATGCATTGAGTCGTTCATTGTTTTATGTGCTGAATATGATTAGCTGTAGCTTAATTGACTAACACATTTCTTTTTTGTGCACATACAAACAAACTTTTCACAGCCATGAATAATAGATGAAGAAATATATTGGTTTAGATAATTCAATATACACTGAAGTCAGGACTTAAATGGCTATTAATTCCAATCCCTGCTGAGCAACCTATGGTTGAAAAAAAAAGTCAATATGATTAAGTAAATGAGAGTAAACAATAAGGAACAGTGTAATAAAAAAAATTACGAACACTTGGAATCTATTAATCATTCAACAAAATACTTATGCAAGTGTGACACTTATGGAGGCAAATCATGTGGATGGTTTGCAATTAGTGCAGTATTTATTAATTATTATGTCAGTATAGTGTTTGTAGTTGCACAGTAAAAATACATAGCTATTGACATAGCTGATCAAAAATACTTACTCCTATTAAATATAAATGTTTAAAGCCTCAGAGGGAAACACTCTGGTAGATTCTGATAGTCTTATTTTATGATAAGCCTTACTCCATGAATAGTCTCATTGAGGTCATTGGAACCACTTGTGATGTGAAGTACTATTCAATATTACTGAGATTATCAGAATCTGTTTTTTAGCCAGTACTAAATGTGTGGCCAGCCACCCTTGATAAAGTTAGGGGCATACTGTAACCTACTGTCATTGGAGAGCTGTTACTCATTATGAGTAAGGGAGTCACAATAGGACTCTTACTAAGAGAGGTATGGTAGTCCAATGGATGTGGCCCTTGCCTGGGACTCAGGAGACATGGCTTCTATTCCTAGCTGTGTAACTCTAGGGAAGTTCTTTCTGCTTCAACTCTAAGCTCTTTTTGATCTGGAGTGTCTCTGACAAGTGTCTAGCATAATAGAGTTCTGATCATAGATGCTACTGAAGTGGTAATATTAAAAACCAATGGAAAAATGAAATCCAATACAAAGTAAGCATTTTTATTTTGAATAAAGTAGATTACTTTAACACAATTTTAACTATAAAGCTATGCAATCTGACAGTAAAAATGAGGATGAAACAGTCAAAACTAAGTTGATACTCTAGCTCTGTGTAGTGATGAAGAAATTACTGGCTAAGTACCACAGATTTAAATGGCTAGTTCCAGCTACATGACAAAGTTCTGATTGTTGACCTGCTTTGTTTTGAGTTGTATTTTATTTCTAGTTAACATATAAGCAATTTGGGGTAGGAACCTTGTATCTGTACATTGGAAGCTAGAAATTATATTTATACAAAAATAATTAATGTGTCTGATTTCAACCAAACACCTGCAGGTGTGATTTCTCCCTATCTCTACCTCTTCAACTCACAGGGTTTGTCTTCTGTTAGGTGTCAATTCAACCAGTTTAGCATGTGTTCAAGTCTACAGTAGATTTATAGAACTTTTAGTTAGAAGATGTTAGCAAGCAACTTCTAACAACATACCTATAATTCTAATTAAAGAAATATTTTACACTTTGGAAAAATAGTATGTGACCATATAACTAATGAGTGTATGATAATTCATTGTACAAGGTGGCTGAATTAAGGTTGCACAGGCAACCTTGATTCTGGCATTTCTTCTCTTTTAAGTGCTTGACTTTATAAACTTAATATTTTTAAACTTTTCTAAATCTAATTTATTAGGCTTTTAAAATGTAAACTGACCTGGGGAGAAGAAAAACAAAACACCATGTGGAATCATATCAATATTCACAGGGTTCACAAGCATGGTTGGAATCTTTAGATCTACCACACAGACTTCCACCCTACAGATTAAAGATAGCAGTAGTAGATTGTCATCCTGTATATGGACGAACATTAGGGCTTGGCTACACTTGCGAGTTTGAGTGCCTTAAAGCATCCTGGGTGCCCTAGCTCACTAATCATCCACACTGGCAAGGCACGTAGAGTCCTCTGACTCCATGGCTAGAGCGCTCCTGGTACTCCACCTTGGCGAGAAGATTAACGCTTGCTGCATCTTGGCTGAAACGCCCGAGCATCAGTGTGAGCGAGGTGTTACATTACTGCACTCTGGAAATGTCCCATAATCCCCTTAAGTCAAGTGGCCAGTCTTCTCATTGTTTTTGAATCACTGCAGGAATGCGGATATGCCCTTTGAAAGCTCCGTTTCTGACAGCTGGCTGCTCATCTGCTCCGAGACAAAGCAACCATTAGTGTGGAATGCTGTGTGTGAGAGAGGGAGGCCGGAGGGGGGGGGGTCTGCTGCTGTCTGAATTTACAAGACAGCATGCTGACATACTCTCAGCCCACCCAAAACCCACTCTCTCTCCTCCCACATACACACAACACACTCCCTATCACACTCCACACCACCCCATCCCACCCCCGTTCGAAAAGCACATTGCAGTCACTTGCATGCTGAGATGGCTGCCCATAATGTACCGCTCCCAATGCTGCTGCAAGTGCTGCAGTCTTCAGAAAATTTAGCTGGCAAACTCTAACAAGTCTGTACTGAGCATATAAAAGCTGAGATTTTTCAAAGGCTTATAGAGTAGAACCTCAGAGTTACAAACACCTCAGGAATGGAAGTTTTTTTGTAACTCTAAAATGTTTGTAACTCTGAGCAAAACATTATGGCTGTTCTTTCAAAAGTTTACAACTGAACATTGACTTAATACAGCTTTGAAACTTTATTATGCAGAAGAAAAATGCTGCTTTTATCCATCTTAATTAAATTAAACAAGTACAGATACAGTTTCCTTACCTTGTAAAATATATTTTTTTAAACTTTCCCTTTATTTTTTTTAGTAGTTTACATTTAACACAGCACTGTTCTGTATTTACTTTTGTGCTTGTTGTTGTTTTTATCTCTGCTGCTGACTGATTGCGAACTTCCAGTTCCAAATGCAGTGTGTGGTTGACCGGTCATTTTGTAACTCTGGTGTTCGTAACTCTGAGGTTCTACTGTACCTTAACCAAATGTGGGTGTTTTTTTCACAGGACAAAGCAAATGCCTGAGACGAGGGTGACTTCCCTGCCAAATTTCAAGGCTCTGTGTAAAAGCATGAAGGTGCTAGAGTTTCTCCATACAATGGTTGATTTTTTTAACATGGGGAAAATAGTGTGTTTTCCCCTAATTTCATTTTCAGACACAGCTGAACCATTTTTATTGAAACTTAAAAAGAAAAAAAATCAGCATGAGGAAGGCACCGGGCATAAGAAATTTCAGCCTGAGGCATTAAAGTTTGGTAAATTATAAGCAGCTGAAAACATGCTTTTTCAGTGGGAAGTGTTGGGCAACCTTAAGTATAGCTTAACATAGTTGCATAACTCTGCCTATTGTATTAATTTATATATCTAAAGAGACTAGAATTTATTTTTGCCATCACTGGGTACTTCAGAAGAGAATAGTAAGTTGTTAGATTTTCCACATATCTCTACTGAATACTGCATTTTCCAGTACATCAACCCTGCTATAAGGATCATTTCCCAAATACGCCTGAATACCATTTTGGAGTTAATCCAATCATTTCTATTAGCATAATTGTATCTGTTTTGACATTAAAGTGATTACACAAATTAGGTTGTGGCATATTTAATGGCTGGTGACAATGCCAAATATGCAGGAACTTAGCTACTTAAAAAATAACCAGTCTAACTGATAGTACAACGTACCAAAATTGATCCACGTCAAGTTAAATATAACTGGATTTGTCCATTCAGTACTTAAAAGTAAATCTAGAGTTGGTCATACAGACACTGTTACTGTAGTGAGGACTCAAGGACATTTCAGAAATCTCTTCTGACATTGTTCCGCTATGCATGCTGTGATTTCGCCAGTTCTTCTACTTGCACGTATCAGAAGGGTAGCCGTGTTAATCTGGATCTGTAAAAGTGGCAAAGAATAGGTCTGTTAGTCTATAAGGGGCCACAGGACTCTTTGCCGCTTCTACTATTATGTGTATCCGGAAACACCTGATTAATGTACTACCAGCAACTACTCTACCTATATTTGACCTCCAATATTTCGGTCTGTATAAACTGTAAGTTCATTGGACAGAGTAGACTCTTGGCAGCCCGTAGAAGATTTTGTCCTATCCTAGGCAAGATTGCTCAGGAAGCCTGAAATACAAAGCACTTAACAGCTCTCTTCTGCTACTGTTCCAAAAAAGAATAGAGTGCATCGTAGCAGCTGCTACAAAAGGTAATACAGCTCTTGAGAGAAAATTGATTTCCCTGTAATTTTGTTTTAAATGGGGATATAAATAACATGCACTAACCTCAAAAATAAATCCTAACAAATATCCCATATTTTCTTAAAAAAATACAGTTTGATTTCAGAAAATGAAAAAAAAAAAAACCAACCCTGCCTCCTGTGTGGAGCCATCTATGTCTGTTCAATCACAAATCCTGTGCCTAGTCTGAGTAACTGGGCTGAACAATGGAGATTTCCATTAGGCACTGGGGAAGAATTCTCTCCCCAAGCTACAGAGAACATAGGAACATAGAATGTTCATTTCGATCATCCTCTGCACCTAAGGAACAAATTCTCCTTTATCATGGCTCCATCGACATGCCAACCAACAGGAGAAGTCAAAAAATCTTTTGCTAGCTAACTCCGGAGACCTTCACAACTCATAAAAGACATAAAAGTCATACTAGTACATAAAAGTCATACTAGTATATAGCTGTTGTACAATTATCTCTAGTCTTCTTAGTTCGATACAGTCTTAAAATCCATGCAGCAAGTGATGGACCTTTCATAACTACAATGGTGTCTCCTAGATAAAGTGATGGTGCTGCAAGCTGCCTGTGTGGAACAGTTTGCAAGATTAAACCATTGATTATTATGCTTATTATGATGAGATGTACAATGGCCCTTTTATATGTATATTTTGATCATTAAAAATGTTCTTACACTATGTCACTAACAATACATCTAGACCTTACACATTTTAAATAATGGGTGATAATAGAGCTATGGAAGCCTTTTGATAGGTTCTTGTAATTGAAAAAAAGGTGAAATAAAGTAGTCTGGTAAGGCAAACAGCTAAAATCAAAATAGCTCAGTGTTAGCCCATCTCTGCTCTCCAATTAATTTAATAAAACTTCTGTTAGCTTCAATGGGATTGTGGTTAGATCAATGCTGAGTGCTTTTGACAATCCCACCTGCAATGTATAACCCCAAACTGTAACTGTTAAAATGTATCCCCTGAGTATTTCTCCCTTGTATCTGTTAGGTAAATGCTACATCATCAACCTGCATATGATAAACAGTCACGTTCAATAGCTACTTAACTTTATTATAGGACTATGCAACTCACTGGTTTCAAAATGTATGTTTCAACTGTGTTTCTTATTTAGAAAGGGAAGAGCAAAGTGATTCTAAATTGGAAATAAACAATACAAATAAACTTTTCAGTACTAGTCAGAGGTCAGAAAAATATTGCCTCCTGTTAAGAACCTACTATGTTGTTTTTTAGTGTTGTGAATAGCAAAGTTCTTTTTAGTGTATCAATTGCATACTTGTAACTCACTGTTCTGAGAGCTAAATCACTAATCCTTCTTAAACTATTTAGATCAGATATGTAAACAAAATCTAACAGAGGTAATATTGAGATTAGTGAATGCAGTTTACTGTGTAGTACTATCAATTACTTATATTGGAAGATCTTGGCAGGTATATTTATGGACTGTAAACTAGTCATGTTCAATCATATGATTATTTTATGATGACAAATACGTATGATGTGCAAAAGGCTTAAGGCTTCTTTTGATATCTCAAAATATAACTATTTGACAGACGGATCCTGTAGTGAAATCTGTAGTTCAAATTATCTAACATTTACTATTCTAAATCTTGTTTTCAGCTGTTTATAACTTTGCCAAACTTCACCTGTTTGTGCGGACATTTTCTATGTTTAGTCTCTGGCTCGACCTGAATTTGTTTAAGTTTCACCCAAAATGTTCCATTTGCTTCTGAGAATAAGGATGTGGCAAAATGGATACTTTTGCTAACATTAAAATATATGAAATAAGGTTGCATGGGCAATCTTAAAATGCTGTCACTTCTTAACTCCTGAGTACTTGATTTTGCAACCTTTATGCTTTTTAAATGTAAAGAGGTTTTTTGGTAGATAATAATGAAAAGAATTTTAAAAGTTTTTTCTGATCTCCATCCATGTTAGACACATTGTAATTCTCCACTTTGGCTAGCACATCTTGATTAAAAAGGGACAACAGCCTCTGTATATGAGTAAAACACATATGCATATCCAAGTAATTGTAACAGGGTATGTCAGTGCTGTATTGTAAACTACCAAGTAGTATTCCCAACCTTCCTTGGAATCAGAGAATCTAGAGAGGGGAAAGTTCTGTTTTGTCATCTCGTTTATCCCCCTCCTACTGTGTTCATTTACTGATGTTTTGTACTTGTAATGATTGGGTTTTCTGTGGAGACTGAAACTGGGACATCTGTAGATTAAAAAAAAAAAAAAAAAAAAGAGCTTCTACTGCTTGAGCTAAAGGATGAGGCCTATTAGCTCCATGGCAGTAACGGGGTCATACCCCTCACTTTGTGGCCTACTCACTAAAAGAGAACAAAGAGCCCTGATGGGTTGTCATAGGTTACATCCAGTCTAATTTTATATTAACTAAGCAGTGGGGGTTAGGCTATCTTCTCTATGGAAACTATTCCACATGCTAATAGATTTGACATTCAGAAAATCTTTCCGTATGTTGATCCTAAATTGTCCATTCTCTGTTTGTTTCATCACTCCAACTTCATTGCAGTTATATTCACTTTACTTTATAATTTATCTAATTGATGGTTGCAACTTTAAAATATGTGTAGATTGTTGTCATACCAACTCTCCTTTAGTCATTATTTAGCCAAGTTACATGAATTTAACTATTATAAGTGAGATCTTCCAGCCCCCTGATGATTCCTGTTGATCTTCCCCACAATTTTACCAATAATTTCCTGAAAATAAGTTGCCTAGAACTAAATGAAATAGTGTAGGCATGATTGCTTCAGAGCAACAAAACCAGGGACTGTTATCTTCCTGCTCCAGGATGTGCTGCCTCTGTGTCTCCAGCCCAATGCTGCGTTGGGCTTATTTCTTGTCATGTCATATTGCAAATTCATGTCTCATTCACTTTCATCATTCCTGAGTTTTAAGATTTGGTATATTCTATAAAATTCAGTGATGCAGGTGATGAATTAATATGAATTCTAGTGACCAACAGATTTTGACATTTACTTCCATTCTCTGTAAATACAGAACAGAAGCCTACCAGTGTCCTTGACACTGACATAATCAGAATATCTCTACTAACCTTTGTCCTGTAACTTATTTGTCTTTATCTGATATAATACTATATGCAATTGATTGCACCCCATGTTCTTTTGGTGCCATATGACTAAGTGATAATTACCATTACCAATTACCATCCTCTTTGCCAGAGGATGTTGTGAAGGCCAAGACTATAACAGGGTTTAAAAGAAGAACTAGATAAGTTCATGAAGGATAGGTCCATCAATGGCTATTAGCCAGGATGGGGAGGGATGCAAGACCATGCTTTGAAGTGTCCCTAGGCTCTGTTTGCCAGAAGTTGGGAATGGGTGACAGGGGATGGGTGATTTGATGATTACCTGTTCTGTTCATTCCCTCTGGGGCACCTGGCATTGGCCATTGTCGAAAGACAGGATAGTGGGATAGATGGACCATTGGTCTGACCCAGTATGGCCATTCTTATGTTCTTATGTTCAGTAATGACAACTGCTAGCCTAGCTTCATTGCTAAGATGCTAGCATGTGGTTTGATGAGAATTTTTAGCCCTGAATGCATCACTGAACTAAAGGGATATTGAGGACTGAAAGCAAGTGGCAATATAACAGCAAAATGCTGTAATTTAATCTTTCAAATTTATAAGCAAGGTTGGAATAAAACTTCCCCACTTTTCTTTTAATGAAAGAGTTTGACAACAAATGTCCTACCACTGAAACTGATTATTTTTAAGTCAGGTCATTACAAAATGGAATTAGAAAAGAAAACAATATACCATACTCATATGAGTGCCAGAAATATGAATAAGGAAGATCAAGGTAAAGAATCTATCACACTGTTCAGAAGGGTTTAATAGATTTTTCATTCTCTCTTTTAAAATGTGGACTAAATAAAGCTTAACCTGCAATGGGAACTGAAGCGTGTTACAGCAAATTGGGCATCATAGTGACAAGCACAATAAAGCTGGAAGAACAATATCCTAGTTCTGTGTAAATCTGAATAATAAAATGTTCTTGCATTTATGCAGTGCATTTCATTAAGTTAAATCAACAATATTTCACAAACTTTACTAACTACAGTGCATATAGAAAGAGAGAGCAGTCACTTCATTAAATACCAAAATTCAGCCACCTCTAGGAATGTGACAACTGTTTTGCCACCAGCACAGTTCTTCTCCATTTATTTTACCCTTTCATTATGGCCCATTTACACTATATACAGGCAATTTATAGACATTAATGACTACTAAAATAGGGTAGTCAGTGTAAGAAAAAGAAAATCTATTCAGGTACTTCTATGGCGCTTATCACCATAGTACTGAGCATGAAATGCACATTACACAGTGACAATCAATGAAACTGTCCAAGTTTTTGTGTGAGACTTTACAGGTTTTATTTCCTTCAGGAAGGAACAGATTTCAGTTATTTTCCTGGATGGTCTGTCATAATTCTTAATTCCCTCACTGCAGGCAATGTAACTTTGCAAGAGTCACTTGTATTTAAAATGAAACTAGCTGGTGAATACTTTCTGGTGTGAAGCACACGTATAACCTAACTCACATTGAGGGCTGAAGGGACAGCCTCAGTGAGCTATGAGACATTCTTCAGGTTGATCCAATGTTCCAATTTATGGACAACTTTTCTGAACTACCAAATGAAAGGAGCTCAACCTCCAATTTTGACTCTGTGCAGATCCACTGGGGCTGCCTTGCCATGTTATTTATAAGTAGCTAGGTTCAAGGAGAAGCCTGGGACTGGGACTTTGCTTGTACAGAAACAAGCAAATATCCTGTAATTGTAGCCCGGGAACCCTGTTTGTGTGATTTGCATGTTTTTAAATAAGTTTTCATCTTGTTACTACCCTCTTATACAAGTATATCTAGCTAACACCGTCAACACCATATTTACTAAACATTCAGAAACCGTCTCCAGGAGTGAAGAAAAGTGGAGCTCATTTAACTGTTAGTTGTGCATTCACTGATTAGAATTACCTCAGAAACACTGTCAACAGGAAAGTCAAGGAGGGACTGTAGAAGGTGAAGAAATGTATCACTAAGGCTGCAAGTTTGTCATGGAGGTCATGGAAATCATGGATTCCATGCCTTTCTGGGACCTCAGAGACTCCTGCAGTGAACAGTGTAGCTGGCCCAGGGGCTACCTGAGCAGCTCAGGCAGACCCTGGGACAGCCACACCGGCTGCTGCTGGAACATTCTCAGGCCACTGTGCCCCCTCCCCCAGAAGCAGGAGTTTGGGTGTGCGAGGGGGCTCAGGGCTGGGGCGTGGGAGAGGGTGAGGGCTCTGGGCAGCACTTACCTCAGGGGGCAGGGCTCCCCAGAAGCGTCAACATCCCTTGGCTCCTAGGTGGAGGTGCACTGCCTCCATCTGCAGGCACTGCTCCTGCAGCTCCCATTGGCCACAGTTCCCAGCCAATGGGAGCTGCAGAGCTGGCACTTGGGGTGGAGGCAGCATGCAGAGCTGCCTGGCTGCACCTCTGCCTAGGAGCTGAGGGATGTCACTGCTTGCAGGGAAATGCGGAACTGGGTAGGAAGCCTGCCAGACCCACCAACCTGCCCCCCCCCAGCATCATCAGGGGGTCCCAGGCTGCCCCCCCTGAAGCATCCGCGCTGCCCTCTGGTCCTCCTCCCCCATCCCCCCAGCACCCATGCACCCCCTGTGCTACCCCCAACCCCCAAGATTTAGTCAGGGTGGTATAACATAAGTCAAGGACAGGTCACAAGCCATGGATTTTTGTTTACTGCCTGTGACATATCCATGACTTTTACTAAAAATACCAGTGACTAAAATGTAGTCTTACGTATCACTTCACAGATAATCTAGTTGATTTTCTGTTTGCTTTTTATTACATTTTCTTTCTTTCATTTCTCTGTCTCTAATAAGCTTCACTGCCTAATCCTTTTCACTAGGAGTGAAATCCCGGCCTGATGAAGGTCAGTGGGAGTTTTGCCATTGATTCAGTGGGGCCAGAATTTCATCCTAGGAATTCTTACTGTATGATTCCAATGTGGTCATTAACTCCTTAGAACGCTACATATGGTAGACCATATGTTGAACGTATTGTCAGTGAGAGAGCAACTAGTATACACAAACTTCAGAAAAGCTGGATGTACTGCCTAAAAACACTATTAATTGATAACATTGTATTGGGTTACCAGTGAACACCTAATGCTTCTGATAAGGCCAGTCACAACACAAAGGAAAGTCCTATTGGGGAGTACCAGCTACTCAGATAGAAGTTACATTTACTTCATTTCACCTCACAGGTCACTGTATTTCAGTGAGACATACTGAGAGCTCTGTGTAGAGTTCATGTTGTATCAGTTTATTAAATCTATCAAAGTTGTTTGGATTCCTTGGGATGAAAAATGACCAGATACCATGTTTTATTATTTGGTATAGTATGTCTAGTCATCATATCCTTTCAACCAATTTTAAAACTTGGGGCAAGAGACACAACCAATGAGAAATAGCTGAAGATGGCTAAAAGGTTAGAAAAGTGTAGGAAACAAACTAAGATGTTATACCTTAAGCAAAAAAAATCCAGGTCATTTAGGCTTACAAAGCCACAGAGGCTTTTAGTATCTTTGCTGTTGATTTTAAGTAGAAATGTAAGTCTTTATATATAGGCATATAGAAATAGTATTTATTCCAAGCACATTTAGAACTATCCATATTTATGTATTGGGGAAGGCACACTCTGGCTTAAGTTTACCAGATGTTAACTCACCTAATTCAAGGTTTTGGAAGACTCCACTGTCTAAGGATTTTGCATTAGTGACTATATTTATTATGCTATTATCTGTGAAAGCGCAATGAATTATACTGTTATCATTTTCAAACTATAGAAAAATTGGCACTGAAAAAATTGAGTTGATAGCCACTTCTTACCTCATCATGGTACTATAGATTTGTTTTCTAGGTATTTGCTAGTATCTATGTTCCATCTGACAATTTCATGAAAGGATATTTGTATGAAATGGTTTCTGATGTTATTTTGAACAATGTTCCTGCACATCACCCCACCTGTTATTTTCCCGCCAGACATTCAAAAACTACAAGAAAACGCAGTTCCAAGCATAATCTTGGAAGCCAAGCTCTTTCATTTTAATGGGGAAGCAAGTTTCAGAACACATATTCAGAAACGTGCTGAAAGCCTTTTTAATATATCTCTTCATTATCCTATGATTAAACCCTTCATAATGTCACTGAAAACCAGCAAAACTACTAACTGGAAGAGGATTATAGGACTGACTGTCCCTGATGTTTTTTTATACCCTCTTCTCTCCTCCTAATTGATGGCCAGCTGTCAAATGGATGAGTATAATACTCACCAAATCTAGAAGTGGGAGTCAGTTGGCGTGATCACAGGTGAAACATCTGTCTACATTTCTACATGTTTCAGATGCTAATTGGTATGGTTTATCAGAATCATCATCATCTCAGAAGAGTCCCAAAACAATAGTAATGAGATCAGTTGGAGTCAGAACAAGAATTCAACCTCTGAACATGAGAAATAATGAAGAAAGCTCATTAAAACTGTTTTGTACTGGCACTGGGATCTAAACATGGATTATGTTTGGAACCAAAAGTGTATCTGGTGGAATTTCTGCTCCTCAAAAAGATTGGCCTTCTGCTATGGTTTCTCAAGAACAGCATTTTGTAATGCACTCTTCAAAAAAAGTGATATGGTATTTCACAGATCTATACAAACCAATAGTAGTTGTATATCCAAGGTCAGAAAAAGGCCAAATAATTGGAAGCAAATTCCTGTCTTGGTGTTCAAATGCCTCACATGTGCCTTTAAATTCAAGTTCTGCCCACTTTTCAATGATCACCCCTTAGGCATGTCTCTCTGCAAATAGAATTTTGATCTCTTTGTGCCAATGCTCCGTGGTCTCAAACTAAAACTTTTGTCTTCAGAGATTTCTGCCATTGTTTCCTTGGCATAATTTATTGTACCTGCAATTGAACAGTCAGTGAATATAGCTCAAGGGATGCAGTTTATGTCTTGTTTCCTGATTTTGTATAAATTTAGATGGAATATATGGGCTAAAGGTATTAATATAACCCAGTCACTGACATACATTAAACAGTTTTAAACCAGGGTTGGTGTTTGGTATACAGATACTTAAGCCTGCTTAATACCATGAAAAACACACCATTAAAATCATTTTAACTTTTATTAAAGACAAGGAAAAACAATGAAAACATTTGAAATGTAAAGTATTAAATAAGGCTTTCATTTTAACAACATCCCTTGTCCCCTTTCTCTAGCTGGAGAGAGTTTTCAGTAGGAAAAACAAAACAAAACAATCTTTGGTGTGACAGTCTCTTAGATGTTAAACATATAATAACCTTCCTTTTGCAGAAAAGAGAAGAAGTTAGTTGAGATGGGCTATATTTGTTCTTGTTAAAGTCCAATCCTTTCATCCCAGATAGTGTTTGGGATTCAGCTGGAGCTAGTAGAGTTGGGATGTCTTCTGGTCTTCTATACTGATCTGGTCAGGACATCTCTCAGGATCAGGATGACAAAGGTCAGGAGTTGTAGGAGATTTTGGGAGGGTAGCAGCCATAATGGTGAAGCTCGCTTCAGTAACCAATTTCTCCCCAAAGACTCTTTTTTTAAGGACCTACAAAAGGAAAGGAGGCAGAATATTCCATTTTCTAGGCCTAGTTTCTAAAACATCAATTTTGGTTCACTGATGTCTTGTTCTGAACTTTCCTTATTTACGAAGCATGATTTTAACACAATTCTTGAATTATATCAGTAGGCCTTTTTGTTTGGACTAAGTCTGTCTCCCTTTTGTACTTTTTCCCATCAACACTTGTTATTTTAGGTGCTGGTAAAATCTTATGAACTTTCACATGCTTTTTACAGTTAAGCTCACAATTACACTGACTTTGTAGAACCAATTATCACAGGACTTCCAGCATGTTAGAATAAGAAGAGAAAGAGAGAGACAATTAACAAAAAAGTATGAAATAAGGAGCAAGTAGAACAGTTCACCGGTTGTGTGTAATGCTCAAGTAATCAAAGTTCAATCCATTCTGCTTAGTATGATTATTTATAAGGAAGTGATAGCCCTACCTGAGAACTGATCATACTGACTGGGCTTCCATAATGTACACACCACCGATATTATAATAATTGTGCATGAATGCCATCCTGTACTAGAATAAATGTCAGACTAAAATTCACTGCAGCTTAGAGTAGGACAGTGTTATTGCACTATCATGTTGTGTTCCAGTAGGTTACATTTACCATGCTTATTTAATTTATGTAACATATACCCTAAAACATGATATGGCAGATAAGATAGGCATAAAAAGACAATGAAACACTTCTGAACCTTTTACTAGGATATTAATGTCCACTTATTCAGATCCATGTGCATTATGCACAATGAAAGATATGTGCCCATATCCAGGGACACATTTTGTTCCTAATGAAACAAGTCAGTTGCCCTATCATACATAGTTCTTTGGAAATGTACCAGTTCCCTAGGTTATTAGGGCAGTTTATTTTCAACATTGTGCAAAGTATTTTAGATGTAATATTATCATATAGGACAGCCTTCATTGGTGACTAATTGTCTCTTCCTTCCCACAATCCACGCACTAATGAATAGAAAGGGCCATATATATTTGTATTGTTGTTTTATGAAATAATATCAGAAAAACATCTAACAATCTGTATTTTAACAACTCTGTAGCATGCTCAATTTTATAAGTCTTATTTAGACTTCTTGCAGTCTTACTTCTTTCTCCTAGGAGTTTGATTTTCTCATTTAGGCTATTTTGTTCATTTAGAGCTTTCTGACAGTAAGAAGCAGCGCATAGCTGTGCCAGACCAGACTCTGAGAACCTGAAAGGCAAAATTACTTCCATGCTTCCCCGTCTTGCTCCCAGGGGTAAGTAATATGCTCTTGGTCTGGACCAGTACAAGTTACTCCCTACCCCACTGCACCAGCTCAGCTGTACTGTAACAGTACCAAAGGAAGCGAAGCCAAAATTCTGCCTAATCATTGCCCTTCTCTCTGCCCACTCTGCAACCATCTTAACAGGGGAAAACTACCAAGTATAGAAGTCTCTGTTACTCCCACCGCACCCCCATTTTACCTATAGCTGGATGTAGAGAGGCATGCATGGATTATGGGAAAGTCTTACTTCCCCATATACATCGAGACAGTTGCATAGACCAGGTCACGATTAGACCTTTTGACCATTTAGTTTTCACAATGTTAACTATGTACCAACATGTTCAAGTGCTAAGTCAAATAAAGGCCAGAACTAACTTGGCTTTATGGCTTCCTTGTGTCTAGAATTGGAGGAAAATGAAAGAAATACAAGCATATTTTATTCAAAAAATATAGTAATGTGAGTATTGTGGTGCAAAAGCCTAGAGTTGGTCCCAGGATATCAGAGAGACAAGTTGGATGAAGTAATATCTTCTTTTGGACCAACTTTTGTTGGTGAAAGAAACAAGCTCTGTGTAGCTGAAAACATTGTCTCTTTTACCAGCAAAAGTTGGTCCAATAAAATATATTATCTCACCCACCTTGTCTCTCTAGCAAAAGTTAAAGACAGATGAAATTAGTCTAAGCAAAAAGTTCTTCTGATATCATCAAAGGACTATGTTAAATTGGTAACTGGAAAACCAAAGAATAATGAAATGGGAAATTAATTCACCAAAATTGCTGTGTCAGAAATATGGCTTTCCTGATTAACAAAATAATTAGGGGAAGGGCCTATCACCCCCTTTTAAGAGCCTTAAAATGAAACATGGCAGTATTGGAAGCAACATATTTCACCATCATGGTTGCCACTCGCACCATCATCTGAGACCCTAGAATCCATTGTAACATCTTGGGACTTCATTGTCCTGATCCTGAAAGTCATCCTGACCTACAAGGACAGAAAGAGAGACCCAGATGGCATTACTCACCTCCACCCGCTTTACCTAAATGTGAGATTGAGTTCCTGCTCTTATCCACTCCCTGGTGCATCCTTTTCTTTTCCTAACTTATTGTTTCTTTCCTCTCTCTCTCTCTTTTTTGCCTTCTGTTTAGAAAGAGTTTATCTTAGGCAGCCAAGAATACATGTTTCCCAGCCCTGATGTAAGCCTGTTAGTAGAAAGGCAGCTGAAAGCAATGCCCTAAATAGTTTGTTGCTGATACAAGTTTGCCAGGTGTTGGAGTGGCTATTTTTTATTATTCTCTAGTTCTTATACAGCATTTTTCATCAGGACATCTCAAATCACTTTGCCAAGGAGGTCTGTGGCATGATCCCCATTTGACAGATAGGGAAGCTGTTAAGACCATGTGCTGTGCCTGTTTTTCCAGCAGTGAGGTAGCAAGTAAAAGTCAGAACCAGAGGCAGAAGCAGCATTTTCTCTCTGCCCTGTTCTTTTCTCTTCCATTCTCTGTGTGTTTTTCCTGCTTTGTCTTTAAAGAAAATGGAATTGGATTTTTACAACAACAATGACAACAGGTCGAACCTCTCATCTAACCTTTTTTCTCTTTTCCCCCAAATCTACTGTTATTATCATCTTTAATACCATCTATCGACTGGCAAACAAGGTTAGTTTGTTTGGTTTTCCTTCTACAGTCTCTCTATGGCCAAAGTGAAAGGGAATAAGGAATATTGTTAAAATGAAAGACTTAATAGTTTAAATGTCAAAAGCTTAAAATTCCCCTCCCCCCCGCCTCTTTTTTGTAATGTTAAGAAAAGGTTAATAACATTGTATTTGCCGTGGGACTAGGCCGGCCATGGTCTCTGTATTTGAAACTGCTGGACCAAGTTTGACTGCTGACCATGTTTCACTATCACAGGTACATGTTAACAACTTTGACTCTCTTGGCCCATTTAGTCCATTGAAATTAACACAACAGTATTCATGAAGGTGGGTGAATATAATATTTGTCAAATAATTTCTTTGGGAAATGTGGCATAATACGCTGAATTAATTATTCTACACATATTATTCAAGCAGCTCTACTTCTGTCAAAAATCTTGTGTTCCATCCATTCGTTACTGTTCCTTGCAGCATGGCAATACCTTGAGATACCAACCTCTGGTTGTGATGCACGCTTTACAAACACAGTGAAAACACAGTCTTGCCCCAGCATGCTCACAGCTTTACAGTTCAAACAACTTTATCCTACTTTCTAGAGCCACTCTCTTTTCCTTACCTTTAAAAGTAAGAACATGCAATCACTTTGTTGGCCTTTAAGTAAGTACAAAAAGGTGAGATACAATATATTTTCTCCAGTCGTCAGTGACTTGTAAGCCAAAATGATTGTTTTTAATGTCTTAATGGCAGGAGGCAACTATTTTAGATACCCATACAAGCCATCACTGCTATTTAGGTCTTTTCCTAATGCAATATATTAAGCTGCACTTGTACACAGAGTGGCTATTTGATTCAATACATTACTCTCTGTAGCCCCATATAGTGTCTTACTATACTTAAACAGTAATACAATGGTGACATATTATTGGCACTGTCTTGAATGTGTCAGAATAACTTATTTAGTACAATTTTCATGAAAGAGGTTGCATTTTTTCGCAGAATCATACTAGCATTTTCTGTATGTAAAGATCACTTTCATTTGTGAGCATTTCAGACTACTGCCCTTCAAACTAAAAATGTTATTTAGGGACTGAACCAAAGCCCACGTAAATCAATGGGAGTCTTTCCATTTACTTTGACAGAAACTGGATCAAGCTTAATGAAAACATTGCCTACAAATAAATATGTATGACCTTTTCAACTTTTAGCATTAAGTAATCAATCACAAAAATCCTTAATCATGTGAGTAATCCTTACTCAATCAAGTAGCTCCACTGAATTCAATGTGGCTACTTCCCCAGGACTATTCATGTAAGCAGAGTTTTGAAGGATTATAATTAATGTAATTAATTGTAATTAATATATTCTAGTTACAGATGGAAGAAATGTATAATCTACTGTACAGCAACAGCAGATGAATAACAAAACATAATATCTCTGTTATTTGCATAAATATAGTGTATTTTGAACTAGTCAATGACTACAAGACGCAATAACAACATTGCTAACATCAATAGCTTGGGTACATCATCATAATCATAACTGGTGACCCAGCACTAGCTACTAATTGCTGTCTAATAAATAATAAGGAAAAATCCAGTTAATAAAAATCAATGACTTGCTTGGTCAGTTCTTGCTGTTTGAAAGGTTTATTTACTCTCTCCCAGATGGAGGTTTGTGAGGCAGACGCAGTATATTGCAAAATGAGTTACTGACATTACTTTCAATAGACTCATTTTCGTTTAAGTTGCTTTTTTCTAACAAAATAATACTTAGAAGCTGATGTACAAGTGCAAGAAGAGATGGTTGCCTACCTTACACTTGGTCCTGTCTGCACAATTTTTTAATAAAATATTTTAATGATCCTCAAAATGGATTAATAATATTTATGGCTTTATAGATTAAGATATTTTATTAATTTTATTTGTGTTTGTAAAACAAGGAGAATATGGACTTAGGTCTTGATTCAGGTAAGCACTTAAGCATGTCCTGACAAGGAAGTCTCGTGTCTCTGGTGTCTTTTACCTTGTGCCTCAGCCATCTGGCCAGGTCACATTTGTTCTCATCCTTTTCAGAATAAACCAGGGTTTCTACACCCGTAGTCGCAGGACTTCATGCCATGTTGACAGACCGGGTCAAAAGTCCTGGTTGAGGCCCAATAATCCTTCTGGTCCCTTCCCATTAGTCTTCCCAGTGAGGCTGCAGGGGAACCCAGTTCCTCTATCTACCCTGAGTTCCAGCCCAGGACCCTTATAGCATGTTCTTAAAGTTTGCCAAGAAAAACCTCTTGCTTCTTCTCTGGGCTGCTTCCTACATTGTCCCACCTTCTCCTCAGAAGTCTCATATTCTCAATGGGGGGCTGTCCCAGGGTAAGACCCCTAGTCCCAGTTCTCAAGGTAACAAAGGAAGGAAAACTAAATTAACAGAAATAAAGAGCACCTACCAGGATCTTCCAGCCATCTCTCTTACCATTCTGTAAGAGAGGTAGCTTGGATCTCAGCTTTGCTCTTTTCTCGTCCCCAGGCTGGGGCTTTCTGAACTGAGCTGCTCCATTTTAAGGATCATCCTCCAAGATTGGCATGCCATAGCAGGTGCAGTGAAGTTGGTGTGCCTCAACCCAAAACTGTTATTTAACTCTTTCTTGTCCAGTGTGAGGTTTGTAGATCCCATCGCAACACTGCTTTTATGTTTATGTGTATATTTCCACCGTTAACTCAACTTTAACCCTTTTATAGGACAGCAGAAGCAGTTAGCCTGCAGGTTAAATTAAACCTAAACAGTGTAGCCTGAAAGTACATTGTTTTGAAAGAAAAATTCCCTAGTCCAGAAGTCGTGTAAGGGATCAATAATCATTTAACTTTAAGGATATATTATTCCAAACAATCTACAGAAATAAGTTATTTTTATAATTGTACTTGTAATTCAAAATGGGAATCAATTTTTTACTTGAAATATCCCAATTAATTAATCTATGATATCATGTAGCCCGTTTTGATATTAAAAACAAACAATGCCATTGCTGTTTTCTAAAAATTACTGATTTCTGGAGACTTTTCAGATAGTGACATTTCTTAAATTCTTATTGGGGAGCATTGCAAAGTCTCACTGCTTCTATGACTCATCAAATACTGGATGTGACATTTTTTGAAAAAAACAAAACCAAAAAAAGCAATCCCAAAATTGTCCCTTTTTCTCATCAAATTTTTTCAAAAATATTTTTTTTCTGCTAGCTCTAGATTCCATTTTGACCCAGACACAAAGCCTGGCTTTAAGTAGTAAACACTGCAGGAAATCTGGAACCCATCCCTTACCCATGAGACTCTGGCTGCAACACACCCTTTTTGTGGTCACCACCCCAGCCAATATATGAAAATAGCAGTCATATCCCCTAAAAGGTTTTGGGTGAATGGATCTAGTTAAGTATCTGATTCAAAGTGCACTGAAGTCAGTGGGAGTTTTTCCCACTGTTAATTCCAGTTAACTCCACTGGGAGTTAACTCCAGTGAGCTTTTGACAATCCCAAAGGGTACTTCTCACGGCCTCTAACTGGCCCACCTTCATCAGGCTCTGATTCCCTCCAGAGTGCGTAAGAGTTGCAGAGTCTTATCTGGGTGTCCACTTACCTTGCACCTCTTCCCCGTGTAGACTTACTGAGGAAACTGTACGAGGGAGGGACTAACCATTGCAATTGGCTGAATATAACCCCACAAGAATCCCTCTTCCCTATGAATCGAAGAGTAGTATTCTTAATGCAACCCAAATTACAATTTTTACAGTCACAATTATTCTTAAAAGGAGCAGGCTGCCATGTTACAGGAAACATTGCAATTCTTCATACAGTCTATAAAGAATCACATTATAAGGGCAAACAAGAGTCAAAGCAAAAGGAAAAGTAGGAAAGATGGGGAACAGGTCTCATCCTAAATATCATCCTAAATTGGGGGAGGTAGCTTCATTTCTGTCCCTTTCTGTTCCCTCAGACTGCACTGAGCTCAGGACTTGAACTTCTTGTCCTTACCTGATTTGGTATGAAATTTCACAATTCTTTTACCCTTAGACTAGGAGTTTGCTACAGTATCCTGTGTATATCAACCACTTATCGCTCTGAAGGCCTGACTGGTTTCGAGAACATGTGTTTCCTTCATTCAGAAACTTGTGATCAGTGAAATGGTGACCAAGGGACAAATTTTAAAAGAAAAGTAGGTGCCTAGAAATACAGGTAGCCACCTATAGAGTTTTCAAATCACCTAAATACCTAACTCCTATTGATTTCAATGGAAGTTAGATGCTTAGGTACCTCTGAAAATCCCCAAGATGCCAATCTGCATTCTTAGGCACCTAAATGACTTAAAAATCTGCCCCCAACAACCGTCTTAAAACAAAGGATTTTTATTTCGTCTTTGGAACAAAGGTTTTTTTTTTTTTTTTTTTTAAATCTTTTAATAAGAAACCACCTACACACATTTAGTCTCATCTAATTTTATGCTTCACTGCAAGCTAAGGACCTGTCTCCCTGCAGAGGAAAAGTTTGAAAGAGGACTACATTAATGCAAACTAGGTACCTTTTACAGCATGCCAGCAGAGTCTGTATAGGGCAGTTAAAACACAACATATTAAAGTGCTTTACAAATTACCCCCCCAGTGAGCTTTGCCAAAATTGTGTAGACAAGCCCTCAGTTAGACAGCCTTTCCTCTTAAGTTACAGGGACAGAACAGAATCAACTTACATTCTTTAAGGAAGACAAGGAGCTTTTTGGACCTAGACAAGTCTCATTTAACTCCCAAAGACTGCCTCCCCCGAATCAGAGAAACGAGAGGTTTTGAAAAATAAAAACACCCTTAATGGCTTGTGCCTTTATTTATCTGTGGGATGGTGTCTTGAAACAGACTGCTCCCCTATGATAGTCTGACACATCATCTTAGAAGTCAAATGCATGTCACATTTTGGTGTTCATATAAATCAGTAATCCTGCCTCAACATCCCTGCATTAATCACAGTGGTTTAGTACGTATTTTAGTACAGTAATCTAAAAACATTAAAAGAAAACACAGAAAAGCAATCAAATTGCATCAGATGAATAAGCAACCGGAGAAGAGCAAGATAGAAAGGTCAGTAGACTGATACATGGTAGGAGATGTTTCACAGAGTAGCAAAATTTTTAAATAACTTCAGAGAGTAACCCAGGGAGCAACTCAAAAACATCTACACACAGACATACACACACACACAAATGTGATTTCAAACTTCATTTAAAATGATGTCCAGATTTCACAGCTGACAACCAGTTTGCCCTTTGGATCAGTAACCTAGCACTACATTGTCATTGCTGATGCTGCCCATCAAATAACAAGTGAACTAGTAAAATATTCAACACATGTATTCTCTTTTCTCCATAGACTGCCTTACTTAAAGGAAAACATTGATTTTTGCCAACAGATATACAGAAAGACAATCAATCAATGACAACCTTGCAAGCAAGCGACTAGTAAAATTACCCTTGGTTCCCTGTACTCTATTCCTTAAGGTCATGCATTTGTTTTAACATTTTTCCCTTGTGTGTCAGAGGACTGCTATAACTGAAACCAGCCTTATATGATTTTCATTTTGTATAAACACAATGATATGAATGAGAAAAATGAAAATATGTTTTTAAGGCGCTGTTATGCATGATGGAACTCTTTTTGTTTGTGTTACTTTCAGTTGTTTTGTAAGTTTAATCTTCCCCCACATCTGTACAATGTAGTTTATACAGCCTTTTAAATTAAGTCATATTTAAATTTCTTTTTAGCAATCTTTATTGCTGATGATACCAAACTTACACTCAACCAATACAAAATGAATATCCAGGCTCACATGATATGTGACATGGGAGATTTAAAAATTAAATTTTGAAAGGAGCTCTGTCATAGTAAAGCAATGAATTTCAAAATATCATAGGTGTATTACTTGGTATAATCCTATTTATAATATACTCTAGTACATCATGTTCTCCATTGCATTTATCACTTGGCATTTATTACTCTTGAGGTATTTTGACACAATCTTTAAATCTCCTGTATGAAAGTTAGTATAAAGTTCACTTTCCCATTGTTTTTAAGATGGGGGGAGGGCGTATTGGGGAGTATTTTTTTTTAATTTCATGGTACTGGAATTTGAATCTCCTCAACATTCTGTATGGACTTTTATTAGGGCTTGTGAACTTGTTCAACTTGACAAAATGAAGATTGAGCTTGTTTGCCAGCAAAGATGGATCCAGGTCAGAAATGTTCTGGTAACTATCAATATTAAGGCAGTGATCTATCCACAGGTAGGTAGAGTATCTGATTACCTCAAAATCCTCTCAAGACCTTTTAATCCATCTTTACTAATCATGTCACAATAGGAAGAACATCTCCTGAATATGATAATTCCTAGGATAACCTCATTAGGATGAAAAAAAAAACGAGGAGTCCTTGTGGCACCTTACAGACTAATAAATTTATTTGGGCATAAGCTTTCCTGGGCTAAAACCCACTTCATCAGATGCATGGAGTGGAAAGTACAGTAGGCAGGTATAGAATCACAGAATCATAGAATATCAGGGTTGAAAGGGACCTCAGGAGGTCATCTAGTCCAACCTCCTGCTCAAAAGCAGGACCCATACCCAATTAAATCATCCCAGCCAGGGCTTTGTCAAGCCTGACCTTAAAAACTTCTAAGAAAGGAGATTCCACCACCTCCCTAGGCAACGCATTCCAGTGTTTCACCACCCTCCTAGTGAAAAAGTTTTTCCTAATATCCAACCTAAACCTCTCCCACTGCAACTTGAGACCATTACTCCTTGTCCTGTCCTCTTCCACCACTGAGAATAGTCTAGAACCATCCTCTCTGGAACCACCTCTCAGGTAGTTGAAAGCAGCTATCAAATCCCCCCTCATTCTTCTCTTCCGCAGACTAAACAATCCCAGTTCCCTCAGCCTCTCCTCATAAGTCATGTGTTCCAGACCCCTAATCATTTTTGTTGCCCTTCGCTGGACTCTTTCCAATTTATCCACATCCTTCTTGTAGTGTGGGGCCCAAAACTGGACACAGTACTCCAGATGAGGCCTCACCAATGTCGAATAGAGGGGGACGATCACGTCCCTCGGTCTGCTCGCTATGCCCCTACTTATACATCCCAAAATGCCATTGGCCTTCTTGGCAACAAGGGCACACTGCTGACTCATATCCAGCTTCTCGTCCACTGTCACCCCTAGGTCCTTTTCCACAGAACTGCTGCCTAGCCATTCGGTCCCTAGTCTGTAGCTGTGCATTGGGTTCTTCCGTCCTAAGTGCAGGACCCTGCACTTATCCTTATTGAACCTCATCAGATTTCTTTTAGCCCAATCCTCCAATTTGTCTAGGTCCCTCTGTATCCTATCCCTGCCCTCCAGCGTGTCTACCACTCCTCCCAGTTTAGTATCATCCGCAAATTTGCTGAGAGTGCAATCCACACCATCCTCCAGATCATTTATGAAGATATTGAACAAAACCGGCCCCAGGACCGACCCCTGGGGCACTCCACTTGACACCGGCTGCCAACTAGACATGGAGCCATTGATCACTACCCATTGAGCCCGACAATCTAGCCAACTTTCTACCCACCTTATAGTGGGTAGAATAGTATAGTATAGTGGGTATAGCCCATATACCCATATAATAGTATAGTGGGTATAGCCCATACTTCTTTAACTTGCTGACAAGAATACTGTGGGAGACCGTGTCAAAAGCTTTGCTAAAGTCAAGATACAATACATCCACTGCTTTCCCTTCATCCACAGAACCAGTAATCTCATCATAGAAGGCGATTAGATTAGTCAGGCATGACCTTCCCTTGGTGAATCCATGCTGACTGTTCCTGATCACTTTCCTCTCATGTAAGTGCTTCAGGATTGATTCCTTGAGGACCTGCTCCGTGATTTTTCCGGGGACTGAAGTGAGGCTGACTGGCCTGTAGTTCCCAGGATCCTCCTTCTTCCCTTTTTTTAAAGATTGGCACTACATTAGTTTTTCCAGTCATCCGGGACTTCCCCCGTTCGCCACGAGTTTTCAAAAATAAAGGCCAATGGCTCTGCAATCACAGCCGCCAGTTCCTTTAGCACTCTCGGATGCAACTCGTCCGGCCCCATGGACTTATGCACGTCCAGCTTTTCTAAATAGTCCCTAACCACCTCTTTCTCCACAGAGGGCTGGCCATCTATTCCCCATGTTGTGATGCCCAGCGCAGCAGTCTGGGAGCTGACCTTGTTCGTGAAGACAGAGGCAAAAAAAGCATTGAGTACATTAGCTTTTTCCACATCCTCTGTCACTAGGTTGCCTCCCTCATTCATTAAGGGGCCCACACTTTCCTTGGCTTTCTTCTCGTTGCCAACATTCCTGAAGAAACCCTTCTTGTTTCTCTTAACATCTCTCGCTAGCTGCAGCTCCAGGTGTGATTTGGCCCTTCTAATTTCATTCCTACATGCCCGAGCAATATTTTTATACTCTTCCCTGGTCATATGTCCAACCTTCCACTTCTTGTAAGCTTCTTTTTTATGCTTAATATCCGCTAGGATTTCACCGTTAAGCCAAGCTGGTCGCCTGCCATATTTACTATTCTTTCGACACATTGGGATGGTTTGTCCCTGTAACCTCAACAGGGATTCCTTGAAATACAGCCAGCTCTCCTGGACTCCTTTCCCCTTCATGTTAGTCCCCCAGGGGATCCTACCCATCCATTCCCTGAGGGAGTTAAATATACAGCACATGAAATATAGATAAATATACAGCACATGAAAAGACGGGAGTTACCTTACCAAGTGGGGGCTCAGTGCTAACGAGCCAATCCAATTAAGGTGGAAGTGTGCTATTCTCAACAGTTGACAAGAAGGGGTGAATACCAAGGGATGATACCAAGGATGCAAATCACTTTTGTAGTTCTAATGAGTCCATAATCAAGGTGGCCCATTTCAAACAGTTGACAAGAAGGTGTGAGTATCAGCAGGGGGAAATTAATTTTTGTAATGACCCATCCACTTCCAGTCCCAGTGTCAATTATAGAATCATAGAAATGTAGGGCTGTGAGGGATATCAATAGATCTTCTAGTCCAGACCCCTGCACTGAGACAGGACTAAATATCATCTCGACCATCTCTGACAGGTATTTGTCTAATCGGTCTAAAACATCCAGTGGTGGAGATTCCACATCCTCCCTGGGTAAGTTTTTCTAATGCTTAACTACCCTTACAGTTAGGTAGTTTTTTCCCTAAAATCTAACCTAAGTCTTCCTTGCTGAAGTTTAATCCATTACTTCTTCTCCTTTCCTCAGTGAATAAGAACAATTTATAACTCTCCTCTTTATAACAACCTTTTATGTACTTAAAGACTGTTATCATATCCTCCTCATTCTTCTCCACACTAAACAATCTCAGTTTTTTCAATCTTTCATGTTTTCTAGACCTTTAATCATTTTTCCTGCTCTCCTCTGGACTTTATCCAATTTGTCCACATCATTCCCAAAGTGTGGTGCCCAGAACTGGACACCGTACTTCAGATGAGTCCCTATCAGTACTGAGTAGAGTGGAAGAATTACTTCTCATAACTTGCTTACAAGGCTCCTTGCTAATACATTCCTAGAATGATTTTTTTTTCTTTGCAACAGTATTATATTGTTTAATCATATTTAGTTGGTGATCCTGTATAACCCTCAGATGTTTTTCTGAAGTACTCCTTCCTAGGCAGCTATTTCCCATTTTGTGTGTGTGTGCAAAATTGATTATTCCTTTGTAAGCATAGCACTTTGCATTTGTCCTTATTGAATTTCACTCTATATATTTCAGTCCATTTTACAGTTTCTCCAGATCATTTTGAATCGTAATCCTGTCCTCTAAAGTGCTTGCAAACCCTCTCTTGGTATCATCTGCAAATTTTGTAAGTGTACTCTCTCTCTGTCACTATCCAATTAATTTATGAAGATATTTAATAGAACTGGACCTCGGACAGATCCCTGCAGGATTCCACTTGATAGGCAATTCCAGCTTGACTGTGAATCATTGATCATTCTTTCTCCATATGAATTTCCAACTAGTTGTACACCCACCTTATAGTAGGTTCGTGTGGGCTATATTTCTCCAGTTTGTTTCTGAGAAGGTCATATCAGATGGTATCAAAAGCCTCAGTAAAGTCAAGATATATCACATCTACTTTTCCCCCCATATCCACAAGGCTAGTTACCTTATCAAAGAAGGATATTAGGTTGGTTTGAAGTGATTTGTCCTTGACAAATCCATGTTAATGGTGTGACATTCTATACCTTGGGGGAGTGTTCTGTAACCCCCATATTCCTCATTTTCATATAATCATGATCTTACATATAAATCATGCCTTGTAAGGTATCAGAAGAAAAGTTACGATCTGCTGAAAGTCATTTCTCTATCCACATATATGTATTATTAATGCATAATAAGTTATGAAAATTGTGTTGTATGGTGGTCACTAAAACATACTGTAAGTTGGGGAATCAACCAGATATTAGCTCCCCAGAGGCAACAGCAAGGAAAGTAACCAATGCCCGGGTGAGCTGTCAAACAGCTCATCAACAGCCATTGTCCAGCAAGGGAGCTACAATGCAATGTCTCACCTGCATGATGCCCCACCAGGGGAATTGCTCAACCTTGCTTGGAGAGACTCAGCAATGCCCCCCAGACATGCCTGAACTTGTGCTCCCCAAGAACGGGGACTGAAGATATAAAACAGACAGAGTGGACAAATACTGGGCCCTTCTCCTTCCCCCACCTTTGCTGCAAGACATTGAGAAGAAAAAACTCCAACAGAGATTGGCCCAGGTTTAAGAAAGAAACTTGTATATTAAGGACTGCAATATCCAGTGGGGTGAGAAAAACTGCTTAATCCAGATGTTGCCCAGTCTAATAGGGTTGAGAGTTTAGACTGTGTGCTTATATTTCCTTTCTTTTGATAACCACTCTGAATTTTTGCCTATCACTTATAATCACTTAAAATCTATCTTTGTAGTTAATAAATCTGTTTGTTTATTCTACCTGAAGCAGTGTGTTGGTTTGAAGCATGTCAGAGTCTCCCCTTGGTTTAACAAGCCTGGTACATATCAATTTCTTTGTTAAATTGACAAACTCATAAAAGCTTGCCACGTCCAGCAGGCATAACTGGAAGATGGAGGTTCCTAGGGTTGTGTATGGGGCCAGAGATGTTAGCTAGTGTCTTTCAGTTGCACAATCCAAAGAGCAGCTTACATGCTAGAGGATGTGCATGAACAGCCCAGGAGTGGGGGTTCTCACAGCAGAGCAGGGTAAGGCTGGCTCCCAGACTCAAGGATTGGAGTGACCTAGCAGATCACCGGTCTAGATAACACTAGGGAAAAGTCACAAATGGTTATAACCTTATGTCATAAATATAAAGGGAAGGGTAAACACCTTTAAATCCCTCCTGGCCAGAGGAAAAACCTCTTCACCTGTAAAGGGTTAAGAAGCTAAGACAACCTCGCTCGCACCTGACCAAAATGACCAATGAGGAGATAAGATACTTTCAAAGCTGGGGGAGGGGGGTACAAAGGGTTCTCTGTGTGTGTGTTGCTTTTGCCGGGACCAGAGCAGGAATGCAGGTCAGAACTCCTGTAAAAAGTCAGTAAGCAATCTAGTTAGTTATGCGTTAGATTCTGTTTTGTTTAAATGGCTGATAAAATAAGTTGTGCTGAATGGAACGTAGATTCCTGTTTTTGTGTCTTTTTGTAACTTAAGGTTTAGCCTAGAGGGATTCTCTATGTTTTGAATCTGATTACCCTGTAAGGTATTTACCATCCTGATTTTACAGAGGTGATTCTTTTACTTTTTATTTAATTAAAATTCTTCTTTTAAGAACCTGATTGTTTTTTCATTGTTCTTAAGATCCAAGGGTTTGGGTCTGTGTTCACCTATGCACATTGGTGAGGATTTTTATCAAGCCTTCCCCAGGAAAGGGGGTGTAGGGCTTGGGGGGGGATTTTGTGGGGAAAGACGTTTCCAAGTGGGCTCTTTCCGTGTTATATTTGTTAGACACTTGGTGGTGGCAGCAATAAAGTCCAGGGACAAAAGGTAAAATAGTTTGTACCTTGGGGTAGTTTTAATCTAAGCTGGTAAAAATAAGCTGAGGGGGTTTTTCATGCAGGTCCCCACATCTGTACCCTAGAGTTCAGAGTGGGGAAGGAATCTTGACACCTTACTATCACCTTTTTTTTTATATTCTAGGGGCATATAAATTGATTGTTTGATTATTTGTTCCATTATCTTTCTGGGTATAGAAGTTAAACCGACAAGTCTATAATACCCCATTTTATAAGTAAGTACTACATTTGCCCTTTTCTAGTGCTCTGGGATCTCTCTCCTATCCTCTGCAAGTTTTCAAAGATAATTGGTAATGGCTCTGACATTTCTTCAGCCCGTTCCGTAAGTATTCTAGGATCTGTTTCGCCAAGCCCTGCCAAGTTGAAGACATCTAACTTGTCTAAGGGCTTGTTTAAACTACTGCGCAGAGTCAATCTGAGATATGCAACTTCAGCTACATGAATACCATAGCTTAAATCGACATACTTAGATCTACTTACCACAGTATCTTCACTGTGGTAGTTGACAGCTGACACTCTCCCATCAACTCTGCTTGCACTTCTCATTCTGGTGGAGTACCAGAGTCGATAGGAGAGTGCTCAGCAGTCGATTTATCGCACATATACTAGATGTGATAAATCAACCCGTGCTGGATTGATCACTGCCCGCCAATCCAGCAGGTAGGGTAGACAAGCCATGAGTAATTCTTAACTTGTGCTTTCCCTATTTTAGCCTCAGATCCTACCCCGTTTACACTGATGTTCATTATGCTAATCGTCCAATCACTGGTAACCTTTTTGGTGAAGACTGAAACAAACAAGGTATTTAACACATCAGACCTTGCTGCATTTTCTTTTATTGTCCTTCCTAACTCATTGATATAGAGATAATATTATAGATTATATAAGACTAAGGTGAGAAATAGCATTAAATGTTCAGACCCATTTCTTCTCAAGACATGGTTTAGTTCTAGAATAAAATCAATATTATTATTTTTGGAATGAGATATTTTGCAAAGGGTAACATATTACTGAAATATACACTCTAGCCCCAAACTAATATACAATTCCTGCAATAAAAGGAACTTGATGTTAATCTATATGAGGTCACCAAGGTGCTTTATTAAAAAGAGACATAGTATTACTCACAAGAGAAAGCCCTGCAACTACCAAAAAAAAAAAAAAGTCAAGTGAATGAAATTGCAGAATGACTGGTATAGATACAGGGTCTATGGGTGGTACTTCAGGATCCAGCAGACAAACTGCATATGGCACACAAGAAATAAGACAAAAACTTGAACTGTTATCCTTAGCAACAGGAAATATCACTTGGCTTTCAGCAAGAACTGTACATTACGTGAGGCTAGCACTTAACTAAAACAAAAATCAGCTATGCAACAAGAAATAATCACAGCATTTGTTAAACAGTTTAATGGCAGTGATTAGATGAGAAAAATTTTTGATGAGAAAAATTCTCTTCAGTGTATGTGAGCTTAAAATACTGTAGCAAGAAGCTAATCCTCTGTCAACTGAAGTTTATGACAAACTTCCCATTGATTTAAAAAGTGAAGGATCAGGCCTCCAATGCATAACTTTATTTTCCTCTTTGTCATAATACTGCATCGGATACTTATCGTTGTTAAATAACTGTGAATGTAACTATATATGATTCTACAGACATGTAGAACCATTATCTACATTTATATAGATAATGTTTCAGAATTAAAAACAAGGCACAATGCTATTTTAAAACTTAACAACATCCAAGATTTCTTGAACACTATTTCTCAAAAACTTATTACTGCATGGACCTATCCTGAATGAGAAGTCTTTTGCCCTGGACCTTGTCAACTAAACATGGTGAAAATACAGGACATTTAATTATTGACTGACAAAGTCACAAAGCTATTATAGAATTCTTCTCTAGGAACAATGCACAGAACACAGACAAAAGTAGTATCTTAATTATAACGTTATCAGATATGAGCTACTAGAGTGCAGGGAAGAATTTGCAATACTTCAGGAAAGGAGGAAGATAGCTCCCTTGTGAGATCCAAAATATATTACAATCTCAACCCAATCACACAGAACAAAAGCAAATGATTAAAATGAGTAGAAAAGACCTTGATAGTAAAGGGAATACCACTATGTTTCTATATTCAGCCAAATACTGATATTACTGATAAGAAGCACTATTATATTTATACCCCAGCCCCAGTAAATGGTGATCATATTATAAATTATACTATTTTGGGTGAGACTCTATGCCACTTTATTCATCCATTCAAGAGGTACTCTCACTGGTAAAGCAATCCATACAATATATCATGGAGTTGACTACATAATACACTCTAAATCATTGTAAGCCTGCAATGCAGGCATTTTTGTATGCTCTCATCTGTTTGGAGCATTGTGTTTCCTATATAATTAGAAAAAGAAATGACAATAATGTAAAAAGGGCACATATTTTCTTTCACTGACTTCTTAAATATCATTGCCTACTTCTTCACAACTGATGTACAGTGAATGTATTTGAACACCTGCTCATATAAACTATTTCAAGATGCACAGCTCTTTCTGGCATTCATTCACGTTGACCACATTTGAGATAGAGAATCTTAAATATCAGAGACGAATAAAGGTCTATTAGATCATGTAGGCTGGTGCACATATTCTAGTGAGGGACCCGTGTGAGATATTAAATTCTCCTGACAATCCAGGATTATTCCTTACAGTACATTTTGAGTGCTTGGTCCAGTACATTTCAGTTTGAAATGTTTCAAACACTGATTCTTCCAATACTTCTGTTAGAAAAAACATTCTATAATTTGGTCAAGAGATGGACTGTTCTTATCAGTACCAAGTGACAACACTTGCAGGTAGAGCATGTTACTTTTTTTTTCTTCCTAAAAATTGAAACAATTTCTACAGGAATATAACTGAAACAGAAAAATCTGCTTAAATTTCATACTTGATGGTCAGTCACCAGAGGGTATTGAGAAATAGGAAACTTAAGACATTGCCGTCATGGTGCTTCTGAATCATATGGTTAAGATTGGTCATGGTTCAATAAAGCTCAGTCATGCTTATTTTTTCCTACTTAAGCTTTGGAATTTATGTGCTCAAAATTGCAGTAAACATTTTTACTAAAGATCAGATCAACAATATCATCTGTGAATCGTGTAGTGAATCCACATTATTCGTAAACAATACATAGGTTCATGTAGAGTTGCCTGTGTAATGGAATGGAATCATAAATGATCAGATGCTTTGAAGTAGCATGGAACTGCTGGCCATGTATGTGCCCTGTGTCATCTGAGCTTTGAAACAGATGCTAGCCAGCGGCTTGTTTTCCTTTCACAGAAGCTGATATGGGATTGAGTTCTCTACTTCTGCTCACATGAGCATTCCCAATCAGATACTTTCACACATAAGGATTATTTATAAAAGTAGGAGTTGGCAGGATTGGGCCCATGGACGCTAAACAACAATCCTTCACATTTGAGTTATTGACAGTCAACATTTGATGTGTATTGTGGCAGTTTTATTTGCCACTGCTGGGTTTCTAATAATTAACAATAGCAGTTATGTGTCAGCTTTTTAGCTGTTTGACACCTGGGAAATTTCCAGGAGATATCAAGATCTCCCTCATGCCCATCTTGCAGGAAGCCTTAAAGATACTGCTGAATGGTTTACATATCCTTAGGAAAACGTTCCCCCATTCTTTGGGATAGTGTTCTATTCAATAAGGGGAAAATTCACTCTGGCATGGAGGGCATTCACAAGGTCTTCTACACCATTTATGTACTACAGTAGATTGTGTGCAGCTGGGGCTGCCAAAGACAGACACACTAGGAAATCTCTGCACACCTATATGAAGTGGAAGGGGTTTTGCAAGGTTGGAAGTTTGCAATGTGGTGAGCCAGCTGAAGCGCCACAGAATAATGCATTATCATTATTATTACTTGAACACCAATAGCGTGTAAGGCATTTTGCAAATAAATAAGGAGGCATGGACTTTATTCCAGAAAAATAACAAAGTCAATGGAATTAAAATAAAGAGTTTTTCATGAGGAAGAGTACCCATGCTCAAATATTCTATAAAGAGTTACCTACCTAAGGTGTTATTTGATAAAGCATTATTTGATCAAGCTGACAAAAATGAGTACAAGTGCAAATTATTTTAACTCTTTCTAGTCCAAATGGCAATGTGATTTTTTTCTAGTTTGTGTTGACCCAGAAAATACCACACTGTTAAGTGTCTTCTGTCCCTCAGTGAAGATTTGTTGTGACTTCATAGGACAAACCTACTTTGAAGTGTCTATTTTACATTATCTATCTGCTGCTGATATAACCAGTTCTCCTTCTACCTTGTGTTCCCCATTATAAACACAATATATTGCACATAGTGACCTTTTCTCCTGCCAATTTGCTTAAATTTTAAATCATGACAGCTTAATTGAGCAGAAAAGATTACTTCCTATTTAACATGTTCATCAGTGCAAAACTATATTTATTCAAATGTTAGGTAATAGATCAATAGATGTTTCAGTCTTTTTAAAAACATTTTTATATCTGACGAAAACATGACCCAGTGCAGGTATGACCTTGAAAATGCTTATTTTGTCATATCCTGTTATCAGTCAAGGAAACCCATGAAGAAATTTTAGTTTTGTTCATCGTGTCATGCTATGTGCGTCATTATCTGAATGACTGAAAAACTACACACTATTTTTTTTCACTTTTTACTTCAATGGCTAACCATGAAGGCTAAGTCCACTAGTCACCAACCAAGTATTCAAAAACATAAAAAAAATTGCTGTACCTTAAAAGATAATGTGGTTTAGCTAAAAATGGGCACCTTTAAACCTGTTTTTAAATATCCACATATCAAGTTATTTCTTCTTTACATATAAATTATTAGTTTGAAATGACTAATGGTTCAAAGCTAATGGTTCTATGCCACTCATTTAGCAGTGCCAATTACTTTTCTACAGCTAGTCTGAAAATTTTGATCAAAACAAAATGTGGATTAAAAAGGTAAACATTTTTTTTGAAATATTCATGATTTCTTCCCCCCCAACCCTCTCCCTCAAAAAAAACAAAAAAACAAAAAAAAAAAAACCACTATCTATAAAATTCCAGGGCAGATACTGAAATTCAATTTGAAATTCATTTTCTGCAAATGTGTGCTTGTTGACTTACCTGGTAAAGTTTATTGCTCATGTCATAAATATAAAGGGAAGGGTAAACCCCTTTGAAATCCCTCCTGGCCAGGGGAAAGCTCCTCTCACCTGTAAAGGGTTAAGAAGCTAAAGGTAACCTCGCTGGCACCTGACCAAAATGACCAATGAGGAGACAAGATACTTTCAAAAGCTGGGAGGAGGGAGAGAAACAAAGGGTCTGTGTCTGTCTGTAGTCGTCTTGGCCAGGGACAGAACAGGAATGGAGTCTTAGAACTTTTAGTAAGTAATCTAGCTAGGTATGTGTTAGATTATGATTTCTTTAAATGGCTGAGAAAAGAATTGTGCTGAATAGAATAACTATTTCTGTCTGTGTATCTTTTTTGTAACTTAAGGTTTTGCCTAGAGGGGTTCTCTATGTTTTTGAATCTAATTACCCTGTAAGATATCTACCATCCTGATTTTACAGGGGGGATTTCTTTATTTCTATTTACTTCTATTTTTTATTAAAAGTCTTCTTGTAAAACACTGAATGCTTTTTCATTGTTTTCAGATCCAAGGGTTTGGGTCTGTGGTCACCTATGCAAATTGGTGAGGCTTTTTATCCAACATTTCCCAGGAAAGCGGGGGTGCAAGTGTTGGGAGGATTGTTCATTGTTCTTAAGATCCAAGGGTCTGGGTCTGTAGTCACCTAGGCAAATTGGTGAGGCTTTTTACCAAACCTTGTCCAGGAAGTGGGGTGCAAGGTTTTGGGAAGTATTTTGGGGGGAAGGACGCGTCCAAACAGCTCTTCCCCAGTAACCAGTATTAGTTTGGTGGTGGTAGCGGCCAGTCCAAGGATAACGGGGGTAATATTTTGTACCTTGGGGAAGTTTTGACCTAAGCTGGTAAAGATAAGCTTAGGAGGTTTTTCATGCAGGTCCCCACATCTGTACCCTAGAGTTCAGAGTGCGGGAGGAACCTTGACAGCTCAAGTCAGTCACAAAAAGCAAACTCAGAAGAAGTGTACAAATGGTTGAAGCATGTTCACTTAACATTCAGATGAATATTCACTGGTTGGTTGGTTTGTTTCCATTTTTGTAACCAATTCAATTCACAGGGTATGAATAACATAAGGCCTCTTGAGAAGTAAAGATTAGGAAGGGTTTACAACTGAGGCAAATGCAGTGTATAGTAATTCATTATATTGAATGTATAAATTCATTATAAATCTCATTATAAATAATGATATTAACTCCTTGATTTTCTCTGGTAAACAGAGGTATGATTTGTTGACTTCATTGTGCTTATGATTTGTTTTTCTTTTATGTTTGTAGGGTATTTGTGTAATTAGTTAATGTGAATAACCTAGACTACATTTTTACATATGAAAATATTTTAAGTTATTCATAAATAATACTAAATAAATTTCTCAAGCAATGCAGTGTTCTTGGTGCATGTTAAAGAAATAGATGAGCAGAATTATACTGGTTCTTTATTAATGAACTATAAGCCCTCCCGCCCCACCCCGCACAAAATAAAGCAACAACAAGCCACAATGAATTGTACCAATGATGTAAGGGCTCAATCCCAGTTTATTAGTAAGGTACCTGGGAGATTAGAAAGCTGGTGAAGCCAACATATGAAAGCTTAACCTTTCTTTTTTTTTTTAATGGCAATCTGATGCAGTGTCTCGATGAGTCTGCAACCAACTAACTGAATCAATTTCAAGAGAGGTATGACTTACTGTCATTCATTTTAATGAAATGTTAATACTGAAGCATAATTATGACTACTTCACGAGGATTATTATTCTAGAAATGTCCACCTAATGCTTCTGCTGTCTGTGGCTCAACTCCCAGTGCCAGTAGCAAAAAGGGTTGATTCACAGAGTAGCATTATGCAGAATCCTGTCAGATGCTGCAACATTCTTTTGTGTAAATCTTCTTATGTGAATCTAGCTCAGGTCAGCTGTGACAGAAAGTTGTTGTTATCTGATCTCTGTTCACTGGTGTAAGTGGCATGAGTTGATGATCTATTTGTGGATAGATGTCCATTGTCAGAAAACCTATCATTTAGCAATTTTTTCTCTTTTTTTAGCAGTTGAAACAAAGCAGCTGAAGACTGAATCAAATAAGAACAACAAACATTTTGTTAGCACAAGCTTCTTCATGCTGCTGACCTCCCTTCTTTCCCATCACAAGTTTGCCTCAGTCGTAACCTTATTAAGGACGTACCACTTCTAGGGATGGGAAGGTACTTCTTACCCTCTTTGTGACTAACAATGAATGCTTCAATTGTGATGAAAACCTTGTATGATCATTGGTTGGTATAAATATTGTTTTATACTATTGCAATGGTATGTATTTCATGTAACATGCTTGATAACAACATGAAAGGACTCCACGCTTATGAAAATTCATTGACTCTTTACTAAGAGAACAATTTACTAAGATGTCACGGCTGCAGCTAGCTTGCTAGCCACATGCACACGGACTCACTTTCCGGTGCTTCATCCAAATTCTTCCTTCTTGAAACCTTTCAGAGTAACAGCCGTGTTAGTCTGTATTCGCAAAAAGAAAAGGAGTACTTGTGGCACCTTAGAGACTAACCAATTTATTTGAGCATAAGCTTTCGTGAGCTACAGCTCACTTCATCGGATGCATACTGTGGAAAATACAGATGATGTTCTTATACATACAAACCATGAAAAAATGGGTGTTTACCACTACAAAAGGTTTTCTCTTCCCCCACCCCACTCTCCTGCTGGTAATAGCTTATCTAAAGTGATCACTCTCCTTACAATGTGTATGATAATCAAGGTGGGCCATTTCCAGCACAAATCCAGGGTTTAACAAGAATGTCTGAGGAACAGGGGCGGAGGGCGGGGAACGCCACTAGCTGTCACCTTCAGCCCCCAACTAAAACCCCTCCAATACATTATTAAGGATCTACAACCTATCCTGAAGGATGACCCAACACTCTCACAAATCTTGGGAGACAGGCCAGTCCTTGCCTACAGACAGTCCCCCAACCTGAAGCGAATACTCACCAGCAACCACATACCACACAACAGACCACTAACCCAGGAACCTATCCTTGCAACAAAGCCCGTTGCCAACTGTGCCCACATATCTATTCAGGGGACACCATCACAGGGCCTAGTAACATCAGACACACTATCAGAGGCTCGTTCACCTGCACATCCACCAATGTGATATATGCCATCATGTGCCAGCAATGCCTCTGCCATGTACATTGGTCAAACTGGACAGTCTCTACATAAAAGAATAAATGGACACAAATCAGATGTCAAGAATTATAACATTCATAAACCAGTCGGAGAACACTTCAATCTCTCTGGTCACGTGATTACAGACCTGAAAGTTGCGATATTACAACAGAAAAACTTCAAAACCAGACTCCAGCGAGAGACTGTTGAATTGGAATTCATTTGCAAATTGGATACAATTAACTTAGGCTTGAATAGATACTGGGAGTGGCTAAGTCATTATGCAAGGTAACCTATTTCCCCTTGTTTTTTCCTACCTACACCCCCCGCCCCCCCGCCCCCGTTCCTCAGACGTTCTTGTTAAACCCTGGATTTGTGCTGGAAATGGCCTACCTTGATTATCATACACATTGTAAGGAGAGTGATCACTTTAGATAAGCTATTACCAGCAGGAGAGTGGGGTGGGGGAAGAGAAAACCTTTTGTAGTGGTAAACACCCATTTTTTCATGGTTTGTATGTATAAGAACATCATCTGTATTTTCCACAGTATGCATCTGATGAAGTGAGCTGTAGCTCACGAAAGCTTATGCTCAAATAAATTGGTTAGTCTCTAAGGTGCCACAAGTACTCTTTTTCTTGAAACCTGTGCTACTCCCTCCAAGTTCCATGCGGGTTGCTACAAAGTGTGACCATTTATTAATTATAAATTAGAAGTATGACATATACACTTTTAACCATCATTCTAGAAATTATTTTCCTGCTGCATACAAACCAAAGGTTGATATATTCTCAAATAAACCACTCCCTTTGAGGGAACAGGAAATATCTTTTACTGGCGCTCAATGAGAGGCTAGGACCTAGCCCTATAGTCCCTTACTCAGACACAAATTCCATTAAATTGAATGGTAGATATTCCTGAATAAGGACCGCAAGTCTATCTCCATTATAAGGCTTTGCTTAGTGTGTATTAAGTATCACATTGAGAACCAACACAAATGAATCTGTATTTCCATTAGAAAACGATTATCTTAACATCCCTTTCTTTTCACTGTGAATAGGCCTCCTATTTTTGTCAAAATGTATCTGAGTCTCAGCTGCTTTGATAACATTGCTAAGTTGGCTGCTGTGTTCAAATGCTGGAAGTTGAGGAAATGAATCCTGTGGCACCTTTTGCCTAAAGTAACCCCAGATTTTGATTAGAATAACTAGTCAGAGAAAGGTCTTATCTTGAGATCCCACAGATGATGTATATCTGTTAAAGGAATGGCATTTCAAAGGGTAAAGAGGTGGGCTGCATTGGAGACAGTGTTTGAGAGTAAGGAGAGATGGATTTAAACATATCAGAAAAGTGTCAGAGCAAAAGGATAAGGATACTGAGTCTCACCTGGAGGCTGGGAACACAATATCTGTGAAAATCCTGGTGTTCCAGGAGGCAGTGGAAGGTGATTTGCTCTGAGCTACCCAAATCTCTTTCTTATTTTTTTTCCACATGTTAATAAGTATAACTAGGTAGAGTAAGTCATTAAACATTATACTAACTTATTGGGCATTTCAATATAAAACACCACTGTGCTGCTGAGAACAACCTAATGTACCACTCGCAGTGCTGAAGTCCTCAATTAAAATGCTAATTAACACTTTTCTTTGTAAGAAACAACGTGATTTGGTTATAATCCCATTTCCTGTGTCCCTTTCAGCAATATGGATTGACAAACCAGGGTAACAACAGCGCATCACAGTTGCCTGAGAAATGTTTTTGTTTTGCTCTCTCTGTAGAGAGATCTGATATATAGTACAAGAAAACATTAACCAGAGAACTGGATGAAGCACTGTCTCAGAATTGGACAAGATGTTCTGGATAATCTGAGTGAAAAAGGTCTCAGAGAGAATCCCAACACCTAGCACAGAGTCAGAACTGTTGGCCAAATGGCAGGGCCCCTATAAAGTTATATAGCAGGTAGGCCCAGTAGATTCTGAAATTAGAAACCCTGATAAAAGAAAGACTAAATAGATCTACCATGTGAACCTCTTGAAGTTATGGAAAGCCCAAGGGGGATTATTTATAGCCTTTCGCCCTCCAGATTTGAAACTGGGCACACAAATACTCAACATTTTAACCACTGGGACCATATGTGTTAAGGAGAATCTCTTCGCCAATTAGAAGACCCAAGTCCAACATCTGGAAGCTATATTCTCTACAGTGTTTTCAGCTCTGCCAGGGTGAATACACTTGGCTTCCCATAATATACAAATGGAACCAGGACAACAGATCAGAGAAATGCTTTGACCTCTTCCCAGGAAAATAAGGGAGATTTTAAAGCAAGAGCTCCAGACCATGCTGTAGCCCAGAGTGATTGAAGTGTCACATAGTGAGTCACAACTGGGGAAGCCCAATTGTCTTAGTGCCCAAACAACATGATACAACTTACTTCTGCATAGACTTCAGGAAAATCAATGCTATCTGAAAATGTAATGCATATCCCATACCCTATGTATACGAATACCCCACTGGCTGAGGCTCATATATTATCACTTAGGCCTTACAAAGGGGTATTGAAAAATCCCTCTCATTTCAGGCTCACATTAAAAATAAATTGCCTTTACACCTTCTTTTGGGCTATATCATTTCCAAACCTTGGCATTTTGGCCTTCACAGGCTCCAGGGATTTTTTCAGTGGCTTATGGACAAGTTCCTTAAACCCCATAATGGTATTGCTGTACCTACCTATACAACAACATTATTTTTAACAAAAATCAGGATGACCACATGAAGTAGGTAGTGGCTGTCCTCCAGTCCCTAAAGGAGGCTGAATTAATGACAAAGTCTACAAAATGTCATAAAGGCAAGGATGAAAGAAAGTACTTGGGGTATAAATTATGGAGGAGCCAAGTGTGGCTCTATGTAGATAAGATCCAGGACTTGCAAGGATAGTCTACTTCAGCCTCCAAGAAGCAGGGTGACTATTTGTGGGGATGATGGGATATAACTGCCAATTTGTACCTGGGTTCTCATCCATTGTGGCCCTTCTCTCAGATCTTCCTAAAGACAGCAGTCCTAGAAAGGTCTGCTAGTCAGAGGCCTGCAAGAAAGGCCTTCCAGACTCTTAAGGGTCACCGTCGTAGGGAACCTATTTTACACACATGTATTTCGTCAAACAATTCATCTTCCAGATGACTGCTGCAGAAGTCAAGTTGGGGGCTTTCTTGTCCAAGGAGACGAACGGGGAAGAGCACACCGTTATCCATCTGAGCAGGAAACTATTTTCCTGAGTGAGGGCCTACTTAGTTAGGTGCATGGAGGTGCTCTACTACTACCTTACTGGGACAATATTTATCCTGGTTTCTGACCATGTCCCTCCTTAGATGGCTGGACATCATGAAGGACATCGGTTCATAAGATGGTACTAGGGTTGCCAACCCTCCTGATTTTGCTGGGAGTCAACCAGAGGCTACTGAAGCCAAACTGGGAGATTTTAGGTGGCTCCCCACCTGTCATGGCCCTCCGCTGAGAAGAGTCCAGCACGTCCCTGAAGCCCTTGGGGGGCGAGGGGAATGTGAGGGGTCTCCATGTGCTGCCCATGCCCGGAGCACCAACTCCATAGCTCCCATTGGCTGGGAACTGCGGTCAATGTGAACAGCGGGGGCGGTGCCTGCAGGAAGGGCGAGTGTGTGGAATCCCTTCCCCCCACCTCACCCGGGGCTGCAGAGATGTTCTGCCCACTTCTGGGAACAGTGCCTGGAGGGGGAAGTGTGCGGAGCTCCCTAGCCCTGCTTATCTTGGGTGGCTCCTGGTCTGCAGCGCAGAGGGACTAAGGCAAGCTCCACCCACACAGTTCCTGGTCAATAGAAGCTTCAGAGTCAGCACTCAGGGTGTGGGCAGCATGCAGAGACGACACCCCTCCTCCCCCGGGGCCACAGAGATGTGCTGGCCACTTTGGGGAATGCTGTGGGGACAGGATAGGCAGGGAGCCTGCCTTAGCTCTGCCGCACCACCGACCAGGAGCCACCCAAGATAAGCGCCACCCAGCCGGAGCCTGCACCCCTCACTCCCTCCTGCATCCCAACCCCCTACCCCAGCCCTGAGCCGCCTCCCATAGCCTGCACCAAGCACCCCGTCCTGCAGCCCAACCCCCTCTCCCACCCATGAGTCCCTCCAGCATCCAAACTCCCTCCCAGAGCCTGCATCCCTAACCCCCTCTCACACCCCAATCCCGTGCCCCAGCCTTAAGCCCATTCCTGGAGCCTGCGCCCCCTTCCACACCCCAACCCATGCTCCCAGACCTGAGCCCCCTCCAGCACCCAAACTGCCTCCCAGAGTTTGCAACCCACACCCCTTCCTACACCCCCAAACCCCTGCCCCAGGCTTAGCCCAGAGCTCCCTCCCACACTCTGAATCCCTTGGCTCTAGCCCAGAGCCCTCACTCCTTTCTGTGCCCCACCCCCTGCCCCAGCCCAGTGAAAGTGAGTGAGGGTGGGACAGAGCAAGCAATGGAGGGAGGGGGGATGTAGTGAGTGGGAGGGGGCCCCAGAAAAGGGGCGGGGCTTGGGTAAGGGGGCAGAAGAGGGAGGGGGAAGGGTGTTTGGGTTTGTGTGATTTGACAGTTGGCAACCCTAGATGGTACCTGTCCCTACAACTTTTCTTGTTCCAAGTTCAACATAGGGAAAGGAATACTCAGCTCAATGCCATTTTTTTTCTTTCCCCCTTCCAGGATGGATGGGAGCACCTGAGGGAAACCAGCACTCCAAGCCTGTCCAGAGTGAGAGGGAGTGTGATGGGGCATACAAACCTCATACTGGCAAGGAGGTGGTTAAGAGAGAATATGGACTCATTTGGGTCCACCCCACTACACATGTAGCAGATGTCAAGAAGGGAGTTTAAAAGGGATGACCAAGCTCTGTTTGGGACTGAGCAGGGAGGAGAGCAGAGCTCTGCTTTTCTCTTCCTGAGGGGAGACTGGTTTCAGCCAAGAGTCTGGAACAATTTGCTGCCTGGATGATCCTCCCAGTGGATGTAATGACTAGGCCCAGGAAGACTGACTGAAAGGGCTGGCTGTATGAAGATAAGCCCGGAGTAGCAGAGTGGGTCCTACTGAAGACTTTGGATCTATAGTATTTTGGGAGGGACTTTAATATATGCAGAAGGGGGGAACTTGAATCATGTCCTGGCCCGAGGGCCAAGTCACAGGTGGATCTCTGAAAGACAAGACCAGCTGTCACCCAGCTGCGCCAGATGGGGAGACAGCTACTATACCATGCCTAGCCATGAGGAGACATTCCAGTGGTAAGTCTACTATTTCATAGTACTGCACACTACTATTTTGAAAAAAAATATTGGTCTGTTGCTGTGTCAACAATATTACCCTGCTAGTGTGTATTTGGTAGCCCAGTGCCTAACACAGGTTTCTGCAACCTGCAGAAAATTGTCAGGGTTTTCCAAAATAGAGGCATCAATGCCCTTTATTAAATCCACTGTAGCCAGCCCACATAAATTTCAACAACTCTGTAGACATGTGCTAGCTGTCCTGCTTTGTAGCTGCAAATTAAACTATAAAGAGGTTCCCAATGAACACACTGCAAAAAAAACCCAAGTGTGCTGGCTTGTTCCTATGCTCTGTAATCTTTCACAAATGAACTGTTGCTTTCCACTGTGGAGTTAGAACAATCGGGACATGACACAGGCAGGACTCTTCATTACTCTAAGTCAGTGATAAACAACTTGTTGAGCTTCTTTTTTTTCTTCTTCTTCTTTTTTTAAAGGGCAAACATGATGAAGGTTTATTGTTCTCCTTGTGACCCTGTGAAGAAACAGAAAGAGGTTTCTCAAGGAAGATTCTCCATAGGTTTTGACATCATTATTTTCCCTGATGAAATGCAGAAGGATCAAAATATTTCAAACAGCCAATTCACTCCATGTACAAACTGGTCTTTTGCTTATGATCTCATCACAGTCACTGCATGAATAACAGCATATGACAGTCTCCAAACTGGACATGGTAGTCAAGCACAGCAACTTCAGTAATTATCAGAGTTTGCTATAGCACAGTCAAAACTTTCTACAAGCTGGCTAGCCATGTTCTTTTTTAAATTCTGTGTGAGAATTTCTCACCCTATCTCTCCATTCTGCTGCAGAAACAGACTCTGTGTCTTGTCACAAACCCCAACCCAACTCTTCTTCGCAGCTGTAAGTTTCCAGTTTGGGGATGACTTTTAACATAAAATAAATACATCCAGAGACTGTTATGGTCGTAGCTTCTATATTAAAATGTACAGTAAAAATTGCACCAAATACACACAGGATAGGTGCTGCCTGTGTTGTCTGGGAGTTTTGCACCTAAATACCTTTGAGGATCTGGGCCTCAGTTCCTGTGGGCAAATACTGCTGGGTATTACTATGGGGAGCGAGTTCTACTTCTGTGAGTGTTGCCGAGTGAGGGTGTGTGAGCTGTTGTACTAATGCAACAACACCCTGTTTGGTCAGATGGAGTGTTGCACAGAGTTCACTAGCTCAGGCAGTGTGGTCAGTCAGCTCCTCTTGCCTGAGTCTCTGTGGTAGTCCCATTCTGGCTAAAAAGGCTGTTAGCCTCAGTCCCACGGGGATGTAGTTTCCCCTTATACTTGGCAGGATGAACCGATTGTGGTCCTGAGGTGGGTCCCTTTGGTTCTTAAGTCTTAGGGATTAGTAGGGGAACCCAGGCCCACACACACCCTGGGATTTCAGCTCAGGACCCTTAAACCAGACAAAAATCAAGCCTGACCAACTCCTCCTGCTGTGTGCTGAGCTCCTTCCTATCTCCCTTGTTTCTGTAGGCTTCTTCAGCCTGTAGATCTGGCCATCCCTTCCCCATCACATGTTCTCTCTGCATTGCTTCTCAGCAGTTTGTTGGCAGGCCTTTCCTCTGGCAGCCACACCACCTGTCGGCATCACCGCTCTTTTATTCTCCCAGCTGCTGTGAAACTGCATATCAGCACGAGTGGGTAATTGTTGCATTACCTCCTTGGTCACCCCGCCAGCATGGGGTCTATGCACCCCAAGACAGGGTACTATAACGAGGGTTGTTGGGAGAAGTTCTACCCTTAACTACCCCTCCCTTCCCGCCTCATGCTGAGTGCTGGAAGAAAGAAAAAGCAGTTTCAGGATGGTGTAGAGTCAGCGAAGATCTGTGAGCAGCAGGATCCACAGAGTTCAAGCAGTTGTGTCACAGCTGATGCCACGCCTTCCCTCAGCTGTGCCATCCACGGAGCACAGTGAAGGGAATACAGCAATAGCAACTGGCGTTGACAGCAAACTTATTTTCCTTACTCCCTCTCTCCAACTTCTCTGGGCCCCTAACAGCCACCTGCAGAGAAGCAGGCTGATTTGTTTTATTTTTCTTAGTAGGACGATTTTTGCTGCAACCACAGACATTCCTCCTTTGTGATCCACTTTATGGTCAGTCACAAGCCAAGAACCAGGATTCTGTACTAGTAATTCGCCCTTCACTTGACCCTAATGTGATGGACCAATATAAAGGATGCCTCCTCCCTCACAGAAGGGCAGATGCTGAAAGGAGAAGGCTGACCAGTATAAAAGACTAATTAGAAAGAGTGGAGAGAGTGGACCTGGATTCCCCTACCACTGTTACAGACAAAGAGGGGAAGCATGCATGCGAAGAATATAAGAAGCCAAGAATGGCAAGTACCAGATAGAGGCCAGCAAATGGTCTTGAAGGCCGTTAGATTTTGAGTTTCCTATTTTCTGGGCTTTTCTGTTAACACTGGAAATGGGAATGGACTCAGCAGTGATCTAGTTGGAGGGCTAGACCATGAACATTGACAGACCATTGTGGCACCATGAAAACTAAAGGGGTTGCTAGACTTAGAAAACCCCTGCTACTCTGCATGTGGATTCTTGGAGGCACTCTGGAGGTGAGAAGCATGAATACAGATGGTATATCAGTTAAATATGTATTTACCTTCACACATATTCTAATATATAGACCTAACAAAATAAGAGTGTATTATGGGGGATTTGGAAAGTAATTCAACACTGTTACTTCAAATTTTCTGTCCGAAATTACTAATTCTGGGCCAAAATGAAATCACTGGAACTGAGAACTGAATTGATGAGGTGTAAAGTTCTGTTTATCATATTATCATTGTTAATGCTCAATGGAAGGAATTGAAGTGACAGTTCACACCTTCTTTGCCACTGGGGCGACCAGATAGCAAGTGTGAAAAATCAGGACAGTGGTTGGGGGGCTTAATAGATTCCTATATAAGACATAGCCCCAAATATTGGGACTGTCCCTATAAAATCAGGACATCTGGTCACCCAATCTACCCCTCAGATGGGAAATTGCTTTGTAACTGAAGGACAAGGAATCAGTTGGAGGAGCAGGGACACTGGAATTTCTGACTAGTATGGTCAAGCAACAGTGATGTCATGTGCACTGTGACAAATAGATCATAGAATCATAGAATATCAGGGTTGGAAGGGACCTCAGGAGGTCATCTAGTCCAACCCCCTGCTCAAAGCAGGACCTAATCCCCAACTAAATCATCCCAGCCAGGGCTTTGTCAAGCCTGACCTTAAAAACCTCTAAGAAAGGAGATTCCACTACCTCCCTAGGTAACCCTTCCAGTGCTTCTAATTTCAGGAATTAGAGGTGTGTGGATTTGTTTTCCCCTTTAGGGCAATACATGTACAAACATAACTGAAGGTCTCTGGGAGAGTTAGTAAGAACCATCCCAGGCAGGACACCAGCCGAAATGACACAGGCCAGCATGCCATCATACCAACAAGTATTCCAGAGCCTTTTGTAGGGAGATGGTTAAGTTGCAGTACCCTGAGTCAGGTATAATATCAGGTCTCACAGAAAAGGAAGAAGAGAAAGAGATGTGGAAGACTTAAAATCAGAAAAAGTAATGCACTGGTAGGTTGGTCTGATACAGAGATGGACAGATCCTCAGCTGATGTAAATAGGGGTCGCTTCACTGACCTCGGAGTTCATCCAGTTATAGCAGCTGAGGATCTGGCCCTTAATTATGAAAGTTTGTATGTTGTAGTATAATATATAAAATTATGCCTATTTAGTTAGAAAACACAATGCTATTGAATTCTCAGTAAAATAATATCTGATAAAGAAATGTTGCAATTATTTAGGGAAATGGCAGGGGTTAAAAATGGAGGAAGGCTTTCACAACTCTCATATTCACAAAAAAATATTTTAAATAATTTCATTTTACAGAGAGCATTCAGCAGTGTACATCAGCAATTAAGCATTACAATTATTCTATATCTATCCTAACCAGTAGGCCCAGAAAGGCGCACTGCTGCTTTTGACCATCTTCTTCACTTATCTGGATTGATGCCTCAGTAGCAGTTCAGTAGCTCCTCTCCTGAGTCCCTGCTCCTTGCAGATTAATTGAAGAGAAGAATTAATTTCTGCCCTTGGCCTGGTCTGCTGATTTGCAACTGATAAATGGAAGGTGTTGCTGCACAGCTCAGTGGGATTCTGATCCCATTCAGCAGAACCACCTTTCTCCCACAGTGGTCTCTGATCCTTATCCCCAGAACGCCACACATGAGGCTGGGTTAAGGTAAGACACTGCCCTACATTATTGTTTTAAACAAGCTGGTGCAGGGGAGAGCAAGTCTTTCCCATATACGCTCTTTCCTGCTTCGCACTCAGCTAAACAGTATAGTAATTGCAGACAGCAAAACCATATCTTCTTAAAAGCTGACAAGTTTTTTCACAAACCATCAACATTTCAACGTTCTCCCATCCTTACTTCTTTGCCTCATAGGCTATTTTAATCAGGCTTTTTCGGTCTAAGAATGAATTTGTTTATGATTTAAGAATCATGAAATATGGAAGCACAGATGCTAGATTATTTACACAGACAATTCCAGACTGATGCTGTCACTTGGGATGAAGGAATATCACTCACATCGGTTCACTTTTCATTCTGTTATTGTTTTTTCTCTGAATGTTTGTGTCATGTTATATAGTTTCATTCTTCCTGGACAGTTTTCAGCTAAGAAGCAGAGATTAAGTTGCTCTGTTTGCTTGCTTTCTGTGACACAATAAAAGGTGCATAAATAAAGGTCATACGTTTTTTTTCCTGACAGATTTCAGCAGTCTAGGGACTTGATCTGATGAGTGCTTTTTCTTCTCCATTATTTTTATGGGAGTTGAGAATACTTAGAGTCTTGCCCCATCTGTCCCTAGTATTGCTAATCTGCTGCTATATACATATAATTAACTAATAATAATAATAATAATGCATGTTATTTTACTTGTACTGATTTTCATTAGTATTCTAGTTTCAAACAAAAATATGAAAACCATTTTAAAAAATAATAATATTCATACAGAATTTATATTCTGGTAAGAGTTCTTCACACCTCTCAACTAAGCAAAATGCATGGCACTTCCCAACTCCATAAAGCACTTGATTAATAGAAAACATGAGTTCTACCTATTCCACTAAATGCATATCCCAAGATAAAGGGAAGGAGGGAATGAATAGAACAAGGGAGTGAATAACTGCACTTAAAAGGGATCTGGACCACAGGGAGGGAGTGATTATTTCCAAACCAATTTACCCATCCCCATTTAATACAATTAGCTCCATCTCCGTCAAATGCTTTTGCTATCTTTGTTATACCTTATATTTTAGTTATCTTAGCACTGCAGGGAAGCACTTATTTCTTTCATTAGCAGTGTCTTTTTCTGTCGGACATGACATAATTGTGATTTCCTGTGTTTCTAGAGTGTTCTGAAAATAACTTGACATTTTAGTTCACTGATGGTGTGTGCACAACTCTGTAAGAATACTTCCTGGGCACTTTACCTATGCATGCAGGCCCATTTAGTCAATGGTGATCAGGATTTCACCTAAACTGAGGTGTGAAGAACTCTTGTCACCAGCTGATAAATATGCCTTAGCCTGCATAATGCATAAGCAGAATGTATCCTGGAGCTTCCCAGTGAGCATGCCTGATTCTACTCTCCTTTCTAGGCTGACACAGGAAGCTGTGATTCAAAAGAATTTGATTAATTTTCTCTCCCCTACTGGGTACCTCCATATTTCCCAGTTAAGTTTGGGAATTGTAGTAAAAATGCTGAAATGGCATTTTTTCAATATAGTATATTTGACAACACATGATTCAGGAAGTACCAAAAGTCCCATGAGGCAGCTTGGCCACAGGAGATTATTTCAGAAGTTCTGATGCTTGCCTGAATCAAAACTGAATTCAGAACTTCTTGAAATTTTCTTATTACTAACTATAAACTTCATTGATGAAGGTGATGATACCACTATGCCATCTGGCAATAGGCTATTTAGGAATGTTTTGTGTCATTAAGGGGCCATCTACATTTGAGCTGGAAGATATGATTCCCAGCTCACATAGACATACCTGTGCTAGGTCTTGAGCAAGCACCTCACAATAGCAGTTTGTCCACAGTGGCACAGGTGATGGTTTGGGCTAGCTGCCCAAGTATATACCCAGGGAGTCAGGCAGCGTTTGTACTTAGGGTATTTAGCCCAAGCCACCATCCATGCTACCTTGGACACACTGTTATTTTTAAGCAAGCTGGGCATCACACCTTGCAGCTCAAATATAAATGCATTCTCACAGAGATATTTTCACTAATTAGTTTAAGTAGTATAAGACAGAGACTTGAGCAAATGTAGAATCGTAGAAAACAAAGAATGTCATGAAATTATACTTTTTTTTTTCTTCTCAAGGTCTTACAAGATGCTATTGATGTGTTAATTCAGCTCCAGGACATGCAAGAATGTGCTCTCATCTATGAATAATGCATTAGTATAAAATTATTCTGAAATTATTTAATATGAGCTGGAGTAAAGAGAATTCCAGGTGGCTGGTAATATTGTCCTTTTATAATAGCTGTTGGTGAGGCCTCTATTCCAGTAAAGTTTCATAATACCCTTTTTTGGTAAAAAGAAACATAGAAATTATTTTGGAAAGAACAATGTATTACAGATTTTATTTTTTGTTTTAATTTTCAGAAAACCTATTTTGTATCTTTAAGGAAAAATCATGTTGCTATCACTTGCCTTTTCAGACTTGAAATGAACATTAATCCAAGTTAAAGGATAATATTTTATGATGTTTTCCTAACTATCTAGAAGGTCTTTATTAGTGATGTAAAAACAATGGCACCACTGATATGATAGATGGCTAGATCCTGATCTAGCCGAAATCTTCTTGGTGCCAGTACAGTCGTGCAAAATAGTCTTAAAGCTGCTTTAATCGGCCATCTAACTTTGCTCAAATATAAGAATAATATTAAAGTCTATATCACTTTAATTCCTAGTATACCTTGTAAAATAATAATCTTCTTTCTGTCTTCCTTGTGCTTCATTCCTCCTATACCCCTTGTGTTTGTAATCTGTATCATCAAGTCACATTTTAGATTAGGGCCTGTTGAAAAACCCACAAGGGAAGACCAACAGGGGGAAGAAAAACTTCAAGGTTCACCTCATTGAGTTTCCTCCAGACTGTTGCTTTGAAAGGGCTGGGTTTGAAGGAACCAGTGACAGTTTTGGGGTACATCAGACCCATCCTTCATTCTCTACACTGGCTTCCCACGGACTATCAAATCAAGTTCAAGGTTTCAGTCCTTATCTTCAAAGCACTGCAGAGCCTGGGCCCACGGTATTTTAAAGCTCCAGAATGAAGACTGTAGTTGACCATTTCACTCCTGTACCAAAATGAGACTCTCAGCAATAAGACTAAAGCTTGTATGCGCAGGAGAGAGCCTTCTCCAGGGTCATCTGAGACTGTGGATTGAACTCCACCAAGAACTAAGGACTATCACAACCTTCATCCCTTTCTGCTTCAATTGCATCATACATTTCTTTGACCTTGCCTTTTCTAATATAAACACATAACAACAGGGGTGTGTGTATTTCTTTCTGTGTGTGTGTGCGTGCGTGTATGTGTATAATTTAAAAAGACACACCCTAACACAACAAGGCACTTTACTGCATATGCTTCTCCCTCTGGGGAGAGGATGAGAGAACAAACGTGACAGTTGTATAGTCACATGGTTAATACACTATTGGAAGATGCTCAGATACTGCGGAGGTACTGATGAGTATGGTATAAAAACTTATATACCATTAAATGTATCAAATCTCTGATTTACACATATTACCTTACCAGCTGCTTTCCACAGAATATGCAATCACCTAAGGTGATCAGAAATGCAGAATGCTACCCCTGCAGCATTGTTCCCCTTCCCCCAGCTCAGCAGACTCCCTCCATCAGATTCAGAATGTGGAAAAGATGTCTCACTGAGCTGACACCTTTCCCAGGCCAAATCCTTTGATGGTTTTTTTGGGTAAATTAATGCTAATCCTATAAATTTGATGTCCCCCTTGACTCCAGATGGTCTGGGTACAGTGACTGGCAGGATAACCCTTGTCATAAAAGCGCCTGCAAATGTCATGTTGATGTGGGGCACAAGGAGCTAGAAACCAATGCAGAGGCACAGGATTTCCACATGGAGAATGATACGACACAATCTAATGAACCACTTACAGTGAAAAAGAAGAGCTCATATGTCACTCAGCCAACAGATGATCAAATGTCTAGTACAATTTAACAACACATTAGGTAAAATGAGAATGTTAGATCAACTTCAATGAAAGCTGCATGAATCCTGAAACTATCTCAGAACAACAAAAGGACTACTGTCTAAACAAAGGTAAAATTGACACATCAGCAGTTGAAGTAAAATAATGTCTTTCAAATTTACAGCGAGAAGAACTGTGGTGTTTCTAAAAAAACCCAAAAGGCTAAAAATCGGCAGGATCACAAATCAACTTTGGCTGATAAAGAGCTGAGTGAATTTTCTGAAGTGATTCAAACATGTTTTGGAATCATACAATAAATCATGTTAAAATAATAACATGCTCACAGCTTGGTATACCATAAAACAATGTTAATCATTATTTACAGTTGCTGATGTGATTATTTGTTGTTTCAGAGGTACAGAGTATTGATTGGATGTAGGCTATTATTTTCTCCTTTTTACCCTTTATTAATCGAATGTTACTAAATTTTGATATGAAAAGTTGTTTTGACTCAGAAACCCCAAAACTTTCCAGTTCAACAATGTTAAAGTAGGACATTTCAACAATTTCAAAACTTTTTTTTCCAAAAAAATATTCAAGTCAAGAAATTAGTCAAACCTGAAACTATTTGTGAACTGTTTTGGTTTTGACAAATTGCCATTTTTTTAAATGAAAAAAAAAACCAAAAAGTTAATCAAAAAATTACTGAGCAGCTCTAGTTTTGAGTGATTGGAGGTGATCTGCTGACACTTGGTTGCTTAGTTTGATTTGAAGACTGTTGATGAATTTTAGACATCTGAGAATGCACTCACAAAATACAGCTAAATATGTTTGCAGTTTTCTACAACTACATACCAAACCTACCATTAAATTGGTACCATTATGTGTGGCACTGCTACCAAAGCAATTTAATTTTACACTAGTACTTTATGTTTATACAATGTTCAAATCCATATTACCTAGCTATCAACTTTTCTTTTCCAAACAGAAAGACTTTTGTAACTTGAAATAACCAAACTCTGTGCTTTCGCCACTGAAGCCCTCAGTGATGTAGTGGTAGGGAGCATGAATTCTTGGCATTGGTACCATGAGCAACATATTGTAAAATTCAGAGGAAAATATTGTCCTAGTTGCCTTTTATGCCAGTAAAAATTTAATACTGGATGGAGATTGATAAAATGCAAAGCCTCTAAAGAAAGCTACCAAAACTTTTGGCCTTGTGTTATTTTAGATATAAGTTCAATAACTGCCATTTTACAAGATCTATATTTTAGTTTCCATAGGCAAGTACAGCATTGGTCGAAACAGTGCTTTTCCAGGAAGGATGCCAACTCTAAATATATTAGTGCACTATTGATGTCACTCATACAGCTGCATGCTACTAATATCCTCCTGATACGTTACTGGTATTGCACTTTACATTTTAATAAAATGAGTGATTAACACATAGCAGCAGTGTGATGCTTGGAAAAGTATCTTGTGAAAAGCAGTTCAGGAACATAAATAACTAAATAGCAGATTACCCAAAGTAGCAGAAAATACAATGCAATATCCTCGGAATAAGATGAAATGCAAAGTTTCAGAATAGCAGCCGTGTTAGTCTATATCTGCAAAAAGAAAAGGAGGACTTGTGGAACCTTAGAGACTAACAAATTTATTTGAGCATAAGCTTTCGTGAGCTACAGCTCACTTCATCGGATGCATGATCAATAGAGTTTTCATACCCTACAAATAATAAAAAAGTGGCATAGCTCATGCATGAACAATCTACCTGGAGTCCAATGCGTTTGAATTATCTAATTGAACTTTTAGGCACTTTTAGATTCTATCTATCCTACTGAAATTAACCATTAAAACTATTTAAATTATAGATTACTTGATTTTGGTGTTGGGGGCTAAACTTGTATTTAATTAGCATTTTTGGGAAAGTGTTGAAAAAATGGTGATGATTAGGGACAAATTGTCATATTTCTGATAACACGTGGCAATATCCAGTGCTCATTGAAGCCAGTGGGATCCATTACATATAGACTTTCTGTTGATGAAAAACCATCTTCTTAGCATCATTACTCAGAATTAGTTGAGCTTGGTCTGTCAGTCTGTAACAGAGAATTATTCCATATTTGCTTCCTTCCTTGGGGTCAAATTATTCAATACATTGCATTTGTTCCACATGTCTTGCAATGCCAGGTTTTGATCTAGCCATGAAGATCTTTCAGACAATAAAAATATAATTATAAGGTGAACCGATTATTTACTCTCCTGTGAATGCCCACTGGCATAGGATAAACTATCTGTCCTCAGAGATCCAATCAATTCACTACACCCAACACTCTGTTGTGATGGTATTTATCCACAAGGTATTGTGCTGGGTTTTATGTGCATGTTCTCACTTTGATTTTTACCTTTAACCCTTTTTACTTTGTATTACTTATTCCATGGTCTTTTGTTAATCAATTTGTTTTGCTTTAATTATAATTCATCAGTGCTGGGTAAGTTTTGTAAAGTGTGTGCTTTTAGAAAGCTGACAAGTTGGAGTGTTTTATTGTCTCTGTAGAGGCTGCGAACTTAATACTTTCTCTGTGAGAGTCCAGTGAAAGGGCCTGGTTCCTGCAGTAGGATGATTTTCTTGAAAATGTGGGTCTGGAAGGGTCTGGAAGGGTACAGAGATCAGTCTGCAAGGAGTAACCACGCTGGATGAGGCATGTGGGCTGCTGACAGACCCAATAGCCTCTGAGCCAAAGCTGCACAGCCACCAAATACCCAGAATTACAAAACAGATGGTGACCAAACCACTTATTGGCCTGGATGAACCTCAACATGTCATATCTCCATTACTGTACTTTACACAACACACTGTGACGTGGCATATATGTACTCAAAAATATCATTTCAATATTGGGGAGCCTCTGTGTACCTGAATGATGAGGAGCTCATTTTTAAATTCTAAAATGTTTTGCACCATTAATGTTGATACAATGTTATTTTGTACTTTAAAGTGCTTTTGAAATGATAAAGTATAATACTGAAAATACACAATTTGTCAGTAACTAACATTTTTATCTTAGATTTTTTCATCCTATCTTAGTATCTGTAGTATTCTCAACAACATTAATTTAATTTTCACTAAAATCAGATATCCATTACTTGATACAACATTTTGGAGCCCTTTTTTGAGCAGTACAGCCAAACATTGCATTCTTTTAGGGAGCTAACAAAATTTATAACCATCCAACAGACTACATGGTTACAATTATTAAAGTGGCAACACTTAGTTTTGCTTTACTGTGGTTTTTAGTACAGAATTTCTAATGGCATCCAACAAATTTTTTATAGATTTCTCAAGGCCATTTATTAGTAGGTTTGGCAGAAATCAATTTATTTTTTATAATTTTGACAGATAATAACGTTTATTTAAAGCATTTTTTTTCATTCTGTATTTATTCAAATGTTCACAGTTATGTAAAATCATTGTGTCAGGATTCCTTCCCCACTCTGAAATCTAAGGTACAGATGTGGGGACCCGCATGAAAGATCCCCTCAGCTTATTCTTACCAGCTTACGTTAAAAACTTCCCCAAGGTACAAACTTTGCCTTGTCCTTGAACAGTATGCTGCCACCACCAAGCGTTTTAAACGAAGAACAGGGAAAGAGACCACTTGGAGATGTCTTCCCCCAAAATATCCCCCAAGCCCTACACACCCCCTTTCCTGGGGAAACTTGAGAATAATATCCTAACCAGTTGGTTACAAAATCATCAAAGACCCAAACCCCTGGATCTTGGAACAATGGAAAAATCAGTCAGGTTCTTAAAAGAAGGATTATATTAAAAAAAAAGAAAGGTAAAAATCATCTCTGTAAAATCAGGATAGAAAATACTTTACAGGGTATTCAGATTCAAAACACAGAGGATCCCACCCTGGGCAAAACCTTAAAGTTACAGAAAACAGGAATAAACCTCCCCCTTAACACAGGGAAAATTCACATAAAACAAAAAATAAACTAATCCGCCTTGCCTGGCTTACCTATACTGGTTGCAATGTTGGAGACTCGGATTAGGATGGGTTGGAGAAGATGCATTTCTGTCTGGCCTCTCTCAGTCCCAAGAGAGAACAAAAATGTAAACAAAGAGCACAAACAAAAACCTTTCCCCCTACCCCCAAGATTTGAAAATATCTTGTCCCCTTATTGGTCCTTTGGATCAGGTGCCAGCCAGGTTAGCTGAGCTTCTTAATCCTTTACAGGTAACAGGATGTTGCCTCTGGCCAGGAGGGATTTTACAGCACTGTATACAGAAAGGTGGTTACCCTTCCCTTTATATTTATGACACAAGGGAATTAAGCAATTTGTTTTATTATTTATCAATTTAAAAGTTCACAGCAGTTGGACTGGGGGAGAGGATCAGACAGTAATTATTTAATGAGGCTGAGATTCAAAAAGTTAAAGACTTAAAACTGTTAAAAGACAAGTTGTCAACTTCACATGTGAAAATATACAAAGTAAATATCCACAAATCATGCTCTAAGTTCTCAGTCAGCACTTTTCTTACTTAGTCTGTCTGTAAATTTTAGTTATTCTTGATTGAAATATTTATTTGTTGGTTTGTGAAATTGACATTTACCGATAAAAATCGAATCCTTCTAAGCCTATTTATTAGCAATGTTATATCATCTTTATACTTTTTTTGCTATATTCTCCTCTCCACCCACATCAAGTCCTTTTGATCCTGATTTTATTGTTGTTTCAGTATCTAAAGTTCAAGTGAAGTACAAATATAAAAAGGAACCATTTAAGCAATAAATATATAAACAGTTTCAACAAGCATGGTTTAGCCCCCAATGTAGACTGTATATAGAACTGAGCTAAAAACCTTTTTAAAAAATGTGTGCTAAATGAGGACTGTTTACATGCCAAGTTTCATGCTTCATAGTTTAGTCATTTTTAATTATCTTTGTGGAAAATGTAACTTTTTTTATTTTTAAGATGAGTAGATTTCCCCCCCAAGATTCATGTAACTATTTTTCTCAATTTTTAATAAAATATCCTTTTGGATATTTGCAATGGAAAATTATCTGCTCCAAAGGGGAATTTTTAGAGAAAATTATGACCATGTGAAAACAAGGAGTTACAGTTTGAAATGTTTTGTAACCTGAACTATAGCTTGTGCTATAATGTTACTATAATAAAACTCAACATGTTACGTTTCTGTCTGGAGAAAACAAAGTATTTTTTTAGTAGTTTAAAAAAAAATAAGAGCCAACGGCATTGAAAGAAGAACTTCCTTCAGTGAAGGAGAAACATGGAGTTAAAGGCAATCTATGCACAGTATGCCACATGAGTGAACTGCAGAATGGGAAAATGTTCAGTGGGAAATATTTACTAGTAGAAGAAGGTGTGCTGGCAGTGCTAAGGTTCCCTAAAACTATATATGTCAAACTGATTTGGCATTAGAAAGTGAACTGCGTTCAGGCACAAGAAATCTAAGTGTAATGAGGGAAATGTTAACAGGAAGTGACTTTACTTGCTATTATTGATGATGGTAGTGACTACCAGTATTATGTACTACAGTTCAGACTAACACAAAATTGGGTGACAAGGTGAAAGTAACTCTTAAAAAAGCCTTGTGGCTGAGACTTCCTTCATTCGCCCAGGTGCCTGTTGAATATAACTTTCCATCCGGCTCTATACAGTAAAACCGACTTTCATAGGGACCAAAATGAATAAGAAAAAGAAAATTTCTAATATCCCCTCCCCCTTTGTTGACCATACTTTGTAATCAAAATAAAAATGTTTGTCTATAGAAAAAGATCTTTTTGCCAGTTCAGCTCCACACTGAATTCATGTCCACAAATGTATTACAGTGATTGCATGCTATAGTAATAGCATGAAATGTTTCAAAGCTATACTTCCACTTTCAGGTGCTAGTAACTGTGTTGGTGAAACTTTGGTATATAAAGGTCACAACTCTAAGGCATTTTTTCCCTACAAAACTAGAAAATAATTATTTGGATACTTACAGATATTGCCACTGCAAAAACAGAAGTTACTGCTTTCAGATTTTGTATTGCCTTCCTATCAGTTCTTAATAATTATGATTTAATCTTAATTAAAAGCGTATCCTCCACCTGGAAAGCCTTCCTGTGGACGTTTCGAACAGCCTGTAAGCAATGGCTGCTATGACTCTGCAAGGGCATGTGACCAGCCCACATACTCTGGACTCCATTTTGGGGGCCTGTGTTTTTACACTAGCTGGTCTGGGAACTGAGTTTGGAAGAAAGAGTTCCCACCATATGCTACAGCTATATAGGCCAGGGAGTGACATGATTGGTTGTTCTTCACTCCCCCACAATTCAACACCTAAGGGAAGCTCTAAGGAAAAAGGACTTGCAACAGGGTTGGGCATCCTAAACTGCAAAGCAAGTGCAGCTTGTGCCTTAAGAATCTGAAAGCCTGCTGGAATCATCAGCCATGGTGAGAATTTGCTAATTCATTTCCTGTCTTTCAAATATCTTAAGTTTAGTTTGCAGTTTTGTTTATTAACTAGGTAATCTGCTTTGATCTGTTTGTTGTCGCTTATAATCTCTTAAAATCTATCTTTTGTAGATAATAAAGTTGCTTATATTTTGAAAGGGCTGTCAAGTGATTAAAAAAATCATGCAATTAAAAAAATTGTAATTAATCACACTGTTAATAATAGAATACCATTGGATATTTTCTACATTTTAAAATGTATTGATTTCAATTACAACACAGAATACAAAGTGTACCATGCTCAGTTTATATTTATTTTTATTACAAATATTTGCACTGTAAAAACCAAAAGAAATAGTATTTTTTTCAATTCACCTAACACAAGTACTGTAGTGCAATCTCTTTACCATGCAAGTTGAACTTACAAGCATAGAAGTGTGTAAAAAAACAAAAAAATAAAAACAAAACAAACTGCATTTAAAAACAAAACAATGTAAATCTTTAGAGACTATAAGTCCACTCAGTCCTACTTCTTGTTCAGTTAATCACTCAGACAAACAAGTTTGTTTACATTTGCAGGAGACAATGCTGCCTGCTTATTGTTTACAATGTCACCTGAAAGTGAGAACAGGTGTTCTTATGGCACTGTTGTAGCCAGCGTCGCAAGATATTTACGTGCCAGATGTGATAAAGACTCGTATGTCCTTTCATGCTTCTACCACCAGTATTTCCTGTAAATGTAAATCAACTTGTTTCTCTTAGTGATTGTGTGAACAAGAAGTAGGACTGGGTGGACCTGTAAAACTTTAGGGCCTACATTGTTTTGTTTTTGAGTTCAGTTATGTAACAAAAAAAAATCTACATTTGTAAGTTGCACTTTCATTGTAAAGAGATTGCACTATGGTACTTGTATGAGGTGAATTGAAAAATACAATTTATTTTATCATTTTTACAGTGCAAATATTTGTAATAAAAATAATATAAAGTAAGCACTGTACACTTTGTATTCTGTGTTTGTAATAAAAATCAATATATTTAAAAATGTAGAAAAACATCCCAAAATATTTTAATTAGTATTCTATTGTTTAACAGTGTGATTAAAACTGTGATTAATCACGATTTTTTAAAATTGCTATTTTTTTTTTTTTAGTTAATCACGTGAGTTAACTGAGATTAATCGAAAGCCCTACTTTTAACCTAAACCAGTGTAACTTTAAGTGAAGTGTCTGGGGAAAAAAATCTCGGCTTGGTTACCAGAAGTGTTCATATTCCTCTCCACATTGAGGGAGGGGCGGACATATTAATGAGCTTACACTGTACAGATCCCTGTGCAGTGCAAGATGATATAATTTTGGGTTTATAGTCCAGACAGGGTGGCGTTCCTGGGGAGCTGAGAAACTTTCTGGGATCTGCTATTTGTACTTGGGTGGCTTAGGTAAAGCACTCTGGTAGCTCAGTTTGGTTGTATGGCACCACCTGCTACCGTGTTGGGTGATAACAGAGCCTTGGTAAGGGTGGCTGTGTCACCAACCAAGGAAGCAATGTAAGCAGGGCCAGACCAACTGAATGATTAGAGGGGTGCAGTGGGCTTCCACTGCTCCCAGACTGTTCCCCAGGGGTAACAACCCATCACATTGTGATATATGTCTGAGGGTGCAGAGATGAGGTAGTCCTTTTGCTGCCTCTAAGAACAGACACTGCAAGTTGGATTGGCCCTTACAAGTGGCATGCAAGTCAGGTGGAGGCTTCCTGCTCATTTCATCCATTCTGTGCACCAAGTTAAGGACCTGTTACAATCTGGCCTTTACTTTGCTGCGAAGTGCAAATATCTCTTATTGGTGAGGAAACTGAAGCATTTGTTTCTTACTTATAAATGTAAATGAGAAGGGACAGTGCGATAAAAGAGAGAGATTAATGCTATCTAAAAATCTGTTGGTACTTTTAATTCTTCAGAATATTTACAACTATGGAAAGAAATATAGTAGCTCTGTTCATCTGCTCACTTGCTTTTGCTAACTCTTCTGTTTCATTGAAGATGAGGAAGGAAGGCCCAGTGCTTAGGGAGTAACCCTGGAACCCAGGAGACCAGTCAATTCCCTGATCTGCCACAGGTTTCCTGTGTGACCTTGGGCAAATCACTTAGGCCTGGATCCACAAAAGGTATGTAGAGTCCTAACTTCCATTGAAACCAGTGGAAATTAGAAGCATAAATGCCTTTGTCTCTCTGGCCCAGATCCACAGAGGGATTTTGACTTGCAATGCCTAACTTTTTAGGCATCTAGAAAATCACTATAATCCACAAATCTTGAGTCAGGTGCCTAGGCTCCCTGTAAAATGCTAGGTGACTGAGAATGTGATGAACAAAAGCCATCATGGTAGGCTGGGAGTTGCTTAAACTAGCCAATCGGAGATGCTAATGAGAGGGGTGTGTCCTAGACCCAGGGTTCAGAAAGGTGCCTAACACTACTTCTAATTCACAGCCAGGAACACCCTGGCCATTTTTTGAGGAGTTAGGTGTTCTCTCAACACTTACCACATCACGCTCTGCAGGTGAGATTGGCAGAGAGAAGTATATCTTCACCTGCTTTGATGACTGAGTAGGAATAGAGAGGTTATTTTATCCACTATGTTTAGCACAGGTGCTGGAATACTATGTCTCGTTCTGATGCACACATTTCAAAAAGGATGTTGATAAATTAGAGAGGATTCAGAGAAGAGCCACAAGATTGAGTTCCTTGATTCTATCGAGTTTAATAAAGAGAAGGTTCAGGGGTGACTTGATTTTAGATTATGTCTACACTGAGAACAAATATTTAATAATGGAATCTTCAATCTAGCAGAGCAAGTATAACATGATCCAATTGCTGGAAGTTGAAGCTTGGCAAATTCAGCCTAGAAATAAGGCATGCATTTTTAATAGTAAGGATAATTAACCATTGGAACCACTTACTGAGGGTCTTGGGGTTATTCTCTATCACTCACAATTGTTCTGGAGAAGTTCTATGGCCTGTGTTATACAGGAGATCAGACTAGAAGAGGAAGGATGGTCTGGTGGTTAGGGCACTAGCCTAGCATTTGAGAGACCTAGGTTCATGTCACTGCTCTGCCATACATTTAAGGGGGAGGGATAGCTCAGTGGTTTGAGCATTGGCCTGCTAAACCCAGAGTTGTGAATTCAAACCTTGAGGGGGCCATTTAGGGATCTGGGGCAAAACTTGGGGATTGGTACTGCTTTGAGAAGGGGGTTGGACTAGATGACCTCCCGAGGTCACTTCCAACTCTGATATTCTATGAAATGATCACAATGGTCCTCTCTGTCCTTGGAATCTATGAATTGTGCTGGGGTTTAGATAGGCATCTGGGTGCCTTCCTGAGACATCAGCATACATACCCAGAGGCAGAAATTTAGACACCTAAAGAACTTTTACAGAAAACGTTTAGGGACCAAGTGTGTTGAGGCACCTACAGAGTTAGGTGACAGCTGATTACAGTGGTTCCTAAAACTGGGACTTAATGCCCCAAGAGCTTTAGGCACCTAAGTCCCTTTGTAGATCTAGCCTTCTGTGACTGTAAAATGTGGATAGCAACATTTCCGTACGTCTCAGGAGAATAAATGCAGAAAGGATTGTTTGACCCTCAGATATGACAGGAATGGTGGGCATATATGAACCTGAGAGGACAGATATCTGTTTTTAGTCATGCTTTATAGATATAATACAAAATCAGTAAGGACCAGATTCTGATACCTTTATTCATGCACCACAAGTAAGTCCCACTAAAGCACAAATAGTCCCACTTAAGTTGAAAAGGGTCTGTCAGAAAAGCATTCTTGTGTTTGGGGGAACATAGTGACTGCTCCCTCCTGACAATGAAGTTAATGAGACACCAGGTGCTGTAAAGTGCTGCTCCATGTGAATAAGGGTATCAGCAGCTGGATCTAAATATATAAAAGCTATTCTACAAAAAAATAAAGCATGTCTGTTTTTTTCACCCTATCAATTCATGTAACAGGAGTTAACTTCAGTCAGTTGTGTATGCATCTTGGCCTTAGGAAAGTTTTGTAGGGACTGTCTACGATGCAATTTAAAAACCTGCAGCTAGCCCATGCCTACTGACTCAGGCTCATCGGGCTCAGGCTGCAGGGCTGTTTAGTTGCAGTGCAGATGTCCAGGGTAGGGTTGCAGCCTGAGCTCTGGGACCCTCCCACCTCTCAGTCCTAGTGCCCAGGTTCCAGACTGAGCCTGGAATTTCTACATTGCAATTAAACAGCTCCATAGCCTGAGCCCCACAAGCCTGAATTGACTGCCATAGGCCAGCCATAGAGTGACTATATTTCTGAAAGAGAAAATGGGACACTCCCAGCCGCTCGCCGGAGCCCACTCTGCCACGAGACTGTTGCCTGTGACTAAAACCCTCTGGGAGATCCCTCTCAGGAGGCTGTCAGCCCATTGCTGGAACCCTGCAGCTCCCTGAGTAGGCTGTCGACCAGTTGCTGGAAGCCTGTGTGGGTCCCCTCAGAAGGATGTCAGCCTGTTGCTGGAAGCCTGCTTACCCCCAATCCCCGCTGGAATTCTGTCTCCCCTGCTGTGGGGATTGGGGGTGGGCTGACATCTCCGCACGCCTTCCCAAATGTTCCTCCACATTGCACCCCACTTTTTAACAGAAATGTGCATTGGTCCCGTTTGCTCTTGCCAACTGATCAAGTCAGCAAGAGCAAACGGGACAAATGCCTCCTTTTGGGGAAAAAAATGTCAGGAGGGCAGGGACAGGGCTTAAAAAAGGTCCTGTCCTCGCCAAAACAGGGTGTATGGTCACCCTAGCCAGCCAATGGTGTCTAATTGCAGTGTAGACATACCATAAGTATGTACGTGCATTTTCTAGTTTCCTACTCACAATTTCAGTGGAGTTCCAGTTAGATATTAATGCTATTATTTCATTTGTTTGCTACTGAAAAATAACCCTAAACACTTAAGCCATATACAGCATTTCAATCCTTCACAGATACATGTACATACGTGTTTCATTATTAAACATTTGAGCTTTCAGTGGTACTCTGTAGTTTGCTATTATTCTGTGTTAAACAGCTATTAAATCAGTGTTACACATATTATAAAAGTTCTGCCATGAAAGAGCATAACAAAGCTTAGCAGTTTGAGAAAGGGGAATGAAATGAGCAAGGGCATTGTTCTTTCACATATAGAAAGAAAAGATTTAATTGCACAAGCCGCTATTATGGATGTCTCTCATGCAGACACTTTGGTATGAATGTCTCCTGAATAACCCTTATGTAGAGCAAAGAGTGATTAATATATTTTAATGAGTTAAAGGAAAAGAAGAAAATAAGAGCAGAAAATGTAAAGAGGCAGCAAAGATCTTCACACTGAAGAGGCACTTTTGTGATTTCTTGAGCTGGTGTTGCCCCTGTATCCCAACTTCCTTTGATTAGAAAAGCTGCAGCACTTGCCAATTGCATGGGATGTGAGTTTGGGCCAACATCCATATAACTATCACTACAAAAGGTTTTCTCTCCCCCCACCCCACTCTCCTGCTCGTAATAGCTTATGTAAAGTGATCACTCTCCGTACAATGTGTATAATAATGAAGGTGGGCCATTTCCAGCACATATCCAGGTCATTGACATTGGTCAAACTAGACAGTCTCTACATAAAAGAATACATGGACACAAATCAGATGTCAAGAATTATAACATTCATAAACTAGTCGGAGAACACTTCAATCTCTCTGGTCACGCAATTACAGACATGAAAGTTGCGATATTACAACAGAAAAACTTCAAATCCAGACTCCAGCGAGAGACTGCTGAATTGGAATTCATTTGCAAATTGGATACAATTAACTTAGGCTTGAATAGAGACCGGGAATGGCTAAGTCATTATGCAAGGTAACCTATTTCCCCTTGTTTTCCAAACCCCCCACCCCCCTTCCTCAGACATTCTTGTTAAACCCTGGATTTGTGCTGGAAATGGCCCACCTTCATTATCATACACATTGTAAGGAGAGTGATCACTTTACATAAGCTATTACCAGCAGGAGAGTGGGGTGGGGGGAGAGAAAAGCTTTTGTAGTGATAAACACACATTTTTTCATGCTTTGTGTGTATAAAAACAAACATTCTGTATTTTCCACAGTATGCATCCGATGAAGTGAGCTGTAGCTCACGAAAGCTTATGCTCAAATAAATTGGTTAGTCTCTAAGGTGCCACAAGTACTCCTTTTCTATTTACAGCTGTGTAACTCCATTGACTGCAGCGGAGTTCCTCTGGTTTATGCTGAGATAAATGAGTGGGGTGGGGGAAATCAGGCCCCTTATGTTTTTAAGATATTTCTCATTCATTTAACAAAATTTAATCATTATTAATTAACTCAATACAATGGTCCAAAGCAAAAATTACAGAAAAGCACAGCTTCCTATGGGAAAGGTAGTAGGATCTCATCAGTACAGCCTGGTAAACTATTTGTAACCTAACCTGAAGGGAAGCAAAAATCACTTAGTTTTGAGTATTGTGACAGAAAGTAAGACCCAGACAAAGTTGTTGGAAATCTTAGATACTGCTTGCTAACCTGCAGAGTGAATCTGGGCCAAATTATTATATTTTTCATAACAACCCTAAAGCAAAGTGAATTTTCCCTGTTTGGGTTAAATGTTGAAAATGTTTGAGGTAGCTGAGTAGTACTTATCATGCAAGTAGTCCCACTGACTTTGAGAAATTTGTCAACATAAGAATGGCAGAATTGGGCTCTAAAGGGAGTTACCCTTACCCATGTGGAATTTCCCTGTGCCAAATCTAGTTATATAAGGTTGGTTAGAGGGTGGAAACCCTGATGGAGTTGATTGCAAACCAATGCATTAAGTGTGTAACACACAAATACTGGGATGAACTTATGAGAAGAAGTCACCAAGTTTTATGTACGGATCTGCTCATGATCTCCACAGGACTGCAAAACAATTCAACCAAAGATCACATAAAACCTCACTGTTATATTCTTTAATTGGTTGCTAATATAACAATATAGTGACATTGACCAGTAGGTATTATTCATAAGCAGCTAATATCTATAGGAGATACATTCAGGAGCCATGTAACAATATCATGCATTCTTGCATGTCTTCTTTTAAATAATTTTTAAAAACCCCGATGTTCTAGAAACACCTACCATGCTTATCTGTGAAGTAAGTTCAGTATGCTGCAGGACACAGAGGAAGGGAGCAGCAAGAAGTATTTGCATGCATGAAAATGAAGTAACACCACCAACATTTTTAAAATGTGAAACTGCATCAGTTTGTGTTTTTTTTTTTTAATAATGCTCACATACAGGACCAGATCCTCATCTGGTATAAATGGGCACTTAGGCCAATTTACACCAGCTGAGGGTCTGACCATAGACTCTCTTTGTTGTTGTTAACCATGTTGGTCAATATAGCTAATAAAATTCCAGTAGGTATAGAAATATAATAACTTCATTTTATCAAATGGTATTAGCCTAAAACAAAAAGAGATGCTCTAGGATATATAGTCCTGACTTGAAATGGGACAAAACCCCAAACTAGCCTTCCATCCCCACAGCAGTGTTTGGTCAGGGAACTGTGCTTTGAAATGGAAGGTCATACCTAAATCACCTTCATGGTTTTGACCACACGTGGAACAATGCTGTGCTTCTATTAGTTATTCAAGATCCTATTAGTTCTTCTTGACTTCAGGCAGAGTTAACAGTGTCCCAGTGAAGTAATTATATTCCCACCATGCTGTAAGAGCAAGAGTGACTGACTGAAGAGAAGCAAAGCTACCCGTGCTGATCCTTGCTCTCACTAACACAGCAGGAGTGGGGATGAAAGGCACCTAACATCACAGGAGCCACACAGTCAAGAATAAGAGTTGCCAGTAAATCCACTTTTCCCTTAGGAATAAAAGAACAGCATTGTGTACCCATGAGGAAAGAAGTGGCAAGGAGTGGGATGAGAGAAGCCCCCAGAACTCTTAGACTGAGCCTGTGGGGGGAAAAAAAGACCAGAAAAAGCAATCTAGTCCCACAGACCTCCAGATAACTTACAGATTCTAGGGGCCAAGCATATAAGCAGTGAATTATAAAACCATTAAGTACATGATATTTGAAGGACATTGTTGAAGAAATAGGATTAAAGGAGATGGTCATGGAATATACTTTACCCACTATGGGATAATCATAATCCCCAAGAAATGTTTAGGGATAACTGTTCCAAAGTATGGAGGAATAAGGAGATACACATTAATATGGCATTTCTTTGGAGAAAATATGTATTGACTTTTTAAAGGGCCATTTTTTCCCTCAAAAGTGATTTGTTTTTGCTGCAGAAACATTTTACATATCAATAAACAGGTATTGATGAAAACATTGAACTGGAAAAATATATTAAATGGCAAATATATGTTACATTTTATATTTTACAATATTATGAATTGAATAAAACTGTAATATGGGATGAAAAGGACATGCATAATTAGTAAAGACACTTAGCCCCACCACCCTAAAATATGAAGAATATTAAGAATTGATCATTCATTGATCATTCATTGATCATTCAGGAGCAATGCTCCTACTTATGCATCCCAAAATGCCATTGACCTTCTTGGCAACAAGGGCACACTGTCCTTGTCCTTGTCCTTCATTATAGTAGCTATTACAAGATGGGTAATAAAGAATGCATAATGTAGATTGTAACATTATTTTGCCTTGTTCAGATTATACTCTAACCCAGACTGAATATAGAGATTTCATTAAAATAATAATTTTAAAAAAACATTAGAGACATGCAGAGCATGAGGAACAGGTGTGGGCAATGCCCTAACATATTTTTAATTCCTAGTGCAGAATATCCCAGGCCATGTCTAAACGCTTAGAATGAAACCTGCTCCCACTGAAGTCAGTGGGAATTTTGCTGTTGCTAGCATGGGAAGAGGTTAGAGGGACGCCTATGGAACACTGCCATCTGATTATGGCCCTGAATGTGGTGAGCTGTGATTACTGAGATTACTGCCAACTGTCTTTTATTTTACTTATGAACTGCGCACAAAGCTAGTTATGCTCATACTACCTCCCCCATCCACCTTATGTCTCGTCTTTTACATTATAAACTCTTGGAGAGTGTGACATCTGTTCAGTGCCTAGGATACTGGTGCCCTGATTTGGCGGAGGCCCTTAGGCTCACCCTTACTAACAATAATTAACAATAAGTCAATAGACATTCCCTACCCCACTTGGAGCAGTAGGGCTGAATTCCAATCTACTGTTAAAGAAAGTAGAGTGGAAGCAGCCAGGGACACTCTCTCCACTACCAGCCTCAGCAATGAGAGATCTTATCTCTATTCCACCCACCCTCCAGGTCACTCCTGAGCAGAAAAACAGCAGAAGCATCAAGGGGTATAAAGAATTCACCACCTGCCACAGAAGCATGAGGAAAAGCCTTCAGCACTCCTCCACCACTAGGCTCTTCCCCAGGCAAAGTAGCAACACAGGAGAGAACAGCTTTATATCTATTTGCCCTTGTTTGTTTGTTTGTCTGTTTGTTTTTCCGCTCTCCCCTTTGTCTTCTCTGGATCTCCTTCCTTAGCACGTGATTAAATTGGAGAGAGTAGAAGTAGCAATGGAGTAAGCATTAAGGGATAGTTAGAAACCTTTATCCAATTTGAAGCCTAAACTTGTTGATGGCCATTGGTCCTGGTGCCAACATTGGCCCTTAATTTATATAATTCATCTTCATCCTAGTATTTATCCCTCTGATCTATTTATAGAAAGCAACCATCTCCCTTCATCCTTCTTTTGTTAGGTGAAATAAGCCAAGCTTCTTAAGTCTCTGTTCTCTAATCATCCTAGTAGTGGTTCTCTGCTCATGTTCCAGTTTGAATATATCTTTCTTAGACACGAGAGACCAGAATTCTACACAGCATTCCAGATCACTGCCCCATCATACACCAAGGACGAGCTCTTCATTACACTGTCAAATTCCATCAAATGACTGAAATTTGCAGAGAGAATAATTTCAGGGCTAGGAAGGCAGGTACTGTAAGAACAGGTCTGCATTAAATTCATAGGACTGGATTGTGGCACTTAGCCAAAGCCCTGAGAAACTGCCAGTGTTGGATTCCTGACAGAAGTATAGATATGCTTTCTCTGGTTGAGTGGTTCATGTTCTCTTTGCTTTTTGGAAGCCATCTAACAGAAGAACAAGCATTTGTAAGTGAAAAAACATTCTGTAATGCGGTTCAAATAATCCCATGTGGATCCCTTTATTTATCCCACAGAAAGTTGCTTGGCTACCTTCTTCCCTTGTCTGAGTCTAACTTAAAGACTAAATCCATCCATGGACATTTGACAGCTATTTCAGCTGTCATGTATTAGTCAAGGGTAGGCCAAAGTGCTTGAGGGGCTTGACACATTATAAAAGTCTGTTGTGTCATACGATAAAGCAGGTATCTTTTCCAATCTGCTCTAAGGTACACATATGATGTAGATGCAAAAACTTTGCTTGCTATTTTGCTTTATTAGCAAAGAAATTAACAATAATATAACAAATTCCAAATCAAGACTACCCCCAGGTTTGGCTTCTCCTAGGTTTCCTACTTCTGGATCATCACCAGAAGAGACCCACTCCCACTTGCCTTGTATCAAGGAGGGTAACACAACCGTTGCTCACTCCTTTCCCAATCACTCCTTTCCCAGCAAGACCATTGAATTCCCTCCTTGACCTGTCAATTCCTCTTGCTACCTTTTCTTATTATTATTATTTCTAGTGACTTTGCACGTTTGTTTTGCAGTAACCCTTTATGGACCTAATAATTGACTATTGCAAGACCTCCATAAAACCATGAGAGACTGTACTGCAACAGACTGGGAAGGCTTCTGTTGTGGCTGGAATGCCCCTAATGGTAGCTGTGTACTGAACTGTTCCTGCCTAAAAAGCTTAAAACTACTGATTTTTGAGAGCTGAGGAGGCTGTGCTCTAGGCTATATCTATATGGTTACAGCTAGGGGTGCTGTAGGCGAGATCTCTGTGGAGGGTGTGGAACTACAGCTCTCACAAAGCTAGGAAGAGCTCTAGCAAACCCTGTCGAGCTCTAGCAAACCCTGCAATCAGTAACCAAGAGCTTACCCTGTTTCTCAAGCTTGTTCCATCCTGTTGCCATGGAATTTTAACTTCTGGTAATCAGTCAGTACAGTTGCTGTAATTGCTGTAAAGAAGGAAAGGAATATTCACCAGGTATGCAAATTAAGTCATTGAGCTATTTGCATACAATCTCCAAAAGTTTGACCAAATGATGCAACAGGTATGCATCAAAAGCATTTTCTTTTGGCAATTAGTTCAGCTCATAAAACAAGAGAATTTCAGGCCCCCAAGAGACTGATCTACTGTGTGCCAAATTTTACGAAGACAAACTGATTCTCTGTAGTCCTTCAAGATTCTTCTCCACAGTGCTGACAAAATTTCACCTTTGTGGTGTGTCAACATTTCTACTAGGCCCACAAGCCCATCTCAGTCTGGGTCCTTTCCCACACCCTCAACATTAAAAGGCCTTTGGAGTTCCCTGTGAAGTGAACAAAAGCCCTTAGAAAAGTCAACCTAATTTCTTTCTTCATTTGACATTAATTCCCTGGACAATGCCACTAAGAGGATAGTGTCTGATCGTATCTCATGTAGCTGTGACCTGGCTGGCCTGAAGCTGGATAAAAGTGTCAAGGTGCATTTGACATGAGCAAAGTGGCCCTATGCAGAGCAACCTCCTCTGCCTGTCTCAGACATGACATGGCTCTTAGAATGTTCTTGATACTTACTTTTACAAAACACTATTGCCAGGATTTGGCCTTTAGGGAGAAATTTCAGTTTGCTTCATAATATTGCAAATAGTGTTTCTGAAGCAGTGCAGCTGACACTCTACCACAGCCAAATGTTTTGTTTCTTTTGATTTGGACAGATTTTGTAAGGATTTGTCACTGGCAGCATCCAATAGGAGGGAGGTAGGTAGGTATATTGACTATGTATTCAGCTGGAAAGGAATACACACACACATACACACACCCCTACCTATGTATGTCTTGTTCACATTTTGGTATTGGCCTAGTTCTTCTTGCACATAGCAGGTGTCATGGTTATATTTTTTCTCTTTCAACATCCCTTGAGTTACTAACTCTCCAGAAGTGAAAATCCTGCAGTGATAGTCTCTTTAAGGAAGATAAAATTACTTACCTTGTGAGTCTGCTTTTTTAAACATTCTGAGAAGATGCTTACATATCCACTCACCTCTTCAGTGGTTGTGTTTTATCTTTCATTTGTCTTCCTTTCCAGTCGGGAATTTTTAAAACATTTGGGGTTTTTGCATTGCTAAGTTTACTTCCCTCTGAATTCTGAGCCTGACTGGAAAGTGCCAATGGAATTAATTGGAAGTTTGGCTCAAGGTCCCAGTACTGCACTGAGAGGCCCAATGGTTTGGGGGGTTCCACTTGTTTTACCCTATGGGGCTCAGACCCAAGAGTGAGAATCCTAGAGGATGGCATCTTTAGAAAAATAGATTTATAGCTAAGGTAATTTTCACTTTCCTTTTCCTAAGTGACTCCCGTGTCTTCATTTCACCTTACTGCGCAGCCAGACCATTGTGCAGAGTTGTTATTATTCTCTTTGTCAAAGCAGATTCCATCTCCCTATCTGTTGAATCCAAACAGCTCTTTTCCCTTTTATTTTACATTGTATTGTCTCTTGTCATGTCACCTACACTGTGCCAACACTAATAATCCATCCTGACATTATCTGTACCCTCTAAACATTTTATATACCTCTATTAAAGTCTAACATCTCACATTTTGTCCCTCATGCAATATCAATAAAAGTTGTGGAACCTGTCCTTGCAGCTTATAGCTTTCCGACTTGAGATCAGACTTGATACCTTCAACTGCCCAGTTCAAGTATTGTGCCACAGGAAAATGATTTCCCACAACCCATCACGGTATTGTGAGAAAGGTCTATTCATGAATTTGTTTTTCCTTGTTAATTAATCCGGGCTGTAAGTGCTGCGTTACCCTCCCTAAAGTAGCTTATTCTTGGTCACTCAGCACTTAGCTTCTCTCATAATCTTTTAAATAGTTCATTATCCAATAGAAATCTGTAAATGGTTTATAAAGTAACTTTTTATTAATTAATAATTTGAAGTCATAAGTGACTTTTCCATGACAGTGCTTACCCATGATTTACACTGAAGAGTGATTGGTTTACAGAAAACAACTATGTACTGAAACTATTAAAATCATTACTAGTTAGCATAATATCTACTCCTGAGGGCATTCTGCATCAAAAAATTACAAATTCAGTGCACAATATTTTAAAATTCTGAAAAATTCTGCAAGCTTTATTTGTCAATAAATAAATGGAGACGCTGCAGCATGGCAGTGGGGTGCACAGACCACCAGCTGAATAAAGGTGGGAGATCACCCTGCTGCCCTCCTACCCCCCCCACCTCTGGGACACTAGTGGTGAGGTTGCTTCTGACCTTGACACAGCACAAGGTCACAGCACAAGAAACACCCTGGGGCCCTGCCCCTCTGTGCCAGGTACACCAGGTGAGGAGCAGGCAGGCTCAACCAGGCAGGATCCAAATGTGGAGGGGCTCAGTGTTGGGGAATCCAGGTGTGGGGTGAGAGGATCCTGTATGGGACAATCTGGGTGTAGGCAGCTTAGTGAGGGGCCTAGGTGTTGGGTGGGGGGGATCGGATGCACTGAGGCTCATTGGGGGGTTCCAAGTGCAGGGGCAATGGGGCCCTCCAGGGGCTTCCAGGTGAAGGTGATTGGGGCTCAGTGGAGGGGTCTGGGTGTGGGGGTCTCATCAGGAGGGTCTGGGTGCTGGGAGAGTGGGGCTTGGTGGGGTGTGGGACTGGGTGCAGCTAATTGGGGGTCAGTGGAATGGGGGTCTGGATGTGGGGGCCCAGGGTGGTGCAAGGGGGTGGGGATCATCAGGGTGGGTGTTTTGAGTGCATGGAGACCAGTGGGGGGGGTGGTCTGGGTGCAGGGATGTGGGTCTGAGTGCAGGGGGCTCCAAATGCAGGGGTTGAGTTTCAATGTGGTGGGGTTCATGGGGTGAGGCTTGGGAGGGGTGTCTGGGTATGGAAGGCCCAGATTCATGGGGGTTGGGCAGATGGGGGAGCAGCTTCCCGTTCAGTGACCCCTCTCCCCACAGCTGAGGAGCAATGGGGGCAGGAAGCAGGGGAGGATGCTGAGTTTTCTGCAGCTGGGGCAGGTTTCTGGGGGTGGGTCTGACACAACCCCAGCAACTCCTTCCAGGGGAAGAGGAAGTCCCATCCTATCCTGCCTCCAGCCTAGCCAGAACTAGCAGCTGATCCTGATTCAGGGTAGGAATCACTGGCTGGGGTGTCCCTAGCCCTGTGGTGATTTACCTCTCCACTGGCTGCTCTGGGTGCCTAAAACAATGTACCTGAACAGCTAGGGAGTGGTGTGTGACTGCTCTTGCAGCTTCCCTTTGCTTCCCTGTCAGTCATTTTTTTGCAGGGAAGCAAAGAAATCTGAGGGGGACATGAATTCTGCACATGTGCAGTGGTGCAGAATTCCCCCAGTAGTAAATATAGCTGTTAAGAGTTTGTATGACAATGTAAATTATTTTTATTTGTTGCAAGGCATACCAAGGTTACACATAATGTTATAACATTGGCCAAAATATTGTGTGTGTCCAAATGTAAAGTATATTTAAGTAAGCTGGTAAGGTTTTCAGATGAAAAGGATTATATTTGATAGATACAGTATGAAAAAAGGGAGAATAGACAAACAAAAATCTTATTAATACCTCTGTTCTGCTGGAGGTACTAAATCTTTTTCAGTTAAACTTAGAAATACTTTAAAGACTATGGTCAGAACAACTAAAACTCCCAACATGATTGATAGAAGAGATGGCAGATAAGTAACAAAAGTTAGCATGTAGATTGAATTGAGGCAGTAAAAAAGTAATTGAAGAGGGGAAAAAAAAGCAGTATGTTGCTTGTAGGCTGTAATATGCACCAACTGAATGAAAATAGAGATTGTTTTTATAAATTCATATCTTAATTTAGTAGAGGGGAAAAAAAACTACTTTGAAAAGGAATAGCTTTTTATTGGACTGATGCCTAAATGTCAATGTTAGCATCTGTTTAAAATTACACAATTAAATTAACTTGGTAAATGAATTGCTGTAATTTAACTGTTGTATAAGTTATGATTCATAAATTACATGTTATAGTTCAATGCAAACTAACAAAGCATTGAAGCTCTTTTCTTTATGCATTATTTTTGGCTTCTGCATTTTGCTCAGTAGCTTACCTACAAAATCTGCCTTATGACCATGTATTCTGTGTGGAGTATTTATATACTAAAGAAGGATTCTCTATTCAAAATAGTAAGCTAGACTCTTCACTTACTTGTATATGAAAGAAATAAGCATTAAAATATATGGTATAATAAATGATTTTAAATTACAATATACAGTTTTTTAATTATGTTTATTATAGTGTCATGGAGACAAACAAAAATGGGTTTGCACTACACAATCCCAAAGTCATGGATAGTATCTACCCTGAAGTGTTTACAAACTAAATAGACAAGACAGACAAAATATTAGAATACACAAGCAGAGTGAACAATGTGATGTCAGCAAACATCATGTTAGTTCCATCCATAAGAGGGGGAGGAGAATTGGGGGTTAGTTAGGAAGGGATATGCTGTATGTTAGGACAAGGGAAGGAAGAGGGGGCAGGTGTGGAATGAAGCTGAGGTGAAGAGACTGAGGGAAGAGGCAGGAGGGAGTTGAAGCAAATAGATAATCACAGGGCAGAGAATGCCCAGTCAATATTGAACATATTCATTAGTCTATACGGCCTGAATCTATTCCCATGGACTTTGTGTCCAGTAAGGCACTTAAGAAAATGTGCATGTTTCAGTATGGGATCAATCCCACCAAAGTGCTACATTGGCGTACGGCAAAGCCTCTAGCTAACCTCTGTCCTGGGTCTCTCTGATTTCTCCATGGTGTCAGAACAGGATCAAATAAAGACCTAATAGAGAACTTCCAAACTGGAAAATCAGTCCCTTTCAACAAGACTGTTGTTTGTTTTAAAAGAACATAGCACTAGTGAGATGGATTGATACTGCTAGTGGAAACTAACAAATACAGTGTGGATTTCAGTGGACGATTCCTTGTGGCATTATGTCTCTGCTTTACTTGTGAGTCCATTTATTAGGGTTATGATGCTGGCTGACCAGGTCATGCTCAAGTGTATTCATGTCAATTCACTTGTGTAGATCAAAGTAATGGTTAGCTGTACAAGGGTGTATTCAGATGCTTAAACTTCATGGACACTAATGCAATGTTACTTGTATAGTTTTTACTTCCTGTCATAATGTAATAGCAAACATTTACATGGTAAATACCCTTGCAACTAAATTGCCCATCAAATAAATCTTGTGAAATGCTAATGAAGGACTTTATTACACAATAAAGTAAACTATTATTTCATTTCATTACACAAAGTAAACTATTTCCCCATGTTTATTCCCCCCCTCCACCTCCCACTGTTCCTCAGATGTTCCTGTCAACGTCTGGAAATGGCCCACCTTGATTATCACTACAAAAGGTGTTCTTTCCCCCCCCCACCACGCGCTCTCCTGCTGGTAATAGCTCACCTTACCTGATCACTCTTGTTACAGTGTGTATGGTAACACCCATTGTTTCATGTTTTCTGTGTATATAAATCTCCCCACTGTGTTTTCCACTGAATGCATCCGATGAAGTGAGCTGTAGCTCACGAAAGCTTATGCTCAAATAAATTTGTTAGTCTCTAAGGTGCCACAAGTACTCCTTTTTCTTTTTATCAGAAAAGGTACTTATTCCAAAACAAATGGCCATTGTGGTGATGACCTGAGGTCAGAGACTCAAAGTGCATTCCTCACTCCCATCAAAGAAAAAGGCTATGTGGGCAGAGAGACTGTCAGCTTGCTTTCTGTGTGAAGATACTATACATATGGATAGAAAGAAAGATCCTGCATCTCTGGACTGTTTGGATTCTAACAGGGCAGAACAACTGAAAGAGGAGTTGGAGATCCTCAGAATTATTCTGGGTAGCCCTGAAAGACTTTTGGGAAACTGGCAGTTTGTTACATCACTGCCACCTTTTGCTATTACAAACTGTGATTTACTGTTGTTATATTGTATCTGCTTTAACCTCTCAGTAGCTCTCATTCTTTTTTCTTAGCTAATAAACCTATAGATAGTTTACTATAGAATTGTCTGCCAGTGTTGTCTTTGGTGTAAGGTCTGGAATACCAAATGATCTGGGATAAGTCACTGGGAGAAACCTGGGCCATGGAAAAAATCTAATTATAGAACATCCCACCAGTTTGGGGAGTATGCCCTTGTTTTCTGATAGTCAGCCTGAGATAGGCATTCACAGCTGTGCACTACTCTAGACATGATGAAAAGTGTATTTCTGTCTCTATGATAATTCATGGATCATCCCCTCTGTTAACATTGCCAAATTGGCGCCAGTTGTGGTGGTGATAGAGGATGGAGTGCTAAGACCGCTTGCTGTGATGGGAAGGGGGTTAAGCTCCTGGAGAAGGAAGCAGCTTTCAAAAAAAATTCTTGCTGCTGGAGGAGAGGATAACCTGGAGTTTACCCTCAAAAAGACCTGAGAGAGAGCACAAGGCTGCTCTGGAGCATCCCCAAGAACGCAGCATGCGTTTCCAGCGATAAGCAGAAAAGTCGCCTTAGCACATATGTAGTGAGGAAAGCAAAGTTTGACTCCTCTAAAAGTTTTCATAAGTTAACATTGTACAAATCTCAAAAGGTTCTTCTGATAGTTCTGAACAATTCAAAATAGATGCCTCTGTTAGCTCTCATAAACGTAATGAACATCTTCACTTTGAGATAACACATCTAAGGTGAACTTCAAAACATTTTCTAATATATTAATTTAGAACTAATAAATATCCTTATTTAAATGAAAGGACCTGGTAATTATGGCTGGCAATATCATACCTCTAGTTTGTATAAAATTTAAACCTAGGCATGAGATCAGCACAAAATGCTGAGAACAACAATGCTTGTGTAAAGCCTTTTAATGTCCACACATTAAAAATGTTGTATAACTGCTAAGTATTTTTATTTTTAACCAACAAATCAGAACATGGTTTTGGATAATGGTACAAGAAATATTGCCTATTGACATTAAAATAATAATTTATTATTCTGACAGTAAGAATTATTACTACATTATTACTAAGATCCTAGCGGATCTTAAACATAAAAAAGAAGCTTACAAGAAGTGGAAGGTTGGACTTATGACCAGGGAAGAGTATAAAAATATTGCTCGGGCATGTAGGAATGTTATCAGGAGGGCCAAATCGCACCTGGAGCTGCAGCTAGCCAGAGATGTCAAGAGTAACAAGAAGGGTTTCTTCAGGTATGTTGGCAACAAGAAGAAAGCCAAGGAATGTGTGGGCCCCTTACTGAATGAGGGAGGCAACCTAGTGATAGAGGATGTGGAAAAAGCTAATGTACTCAATGCTTTTTTTGCCTCTGTTTTCACTAACAAGGTCAGCTCCCAGACTGCTGCGCTGGGCATCACAAAATGCGGAAGAGATGGCCAGCCCTCTGTGGAGATAGAGGCGGTTAGGGACTATTTAGAAAAGCTGGACGTGCACAAGTCCATGGGGCCGGACGAGTTGCATCCGAGAGTGCTGAAGGAATTGGCGGCTGTGATTGCAGAGCCACTGGCCATTATCTTTGAAAACTCGTGGCGAACCGGGGAAGTCCCGGATGACTGGAAAAAGGCTAATGTAGTGCCAATCTTTAAAAAAGGGAAGAAGGAAGATCCTGGGAACTACAGGCCAGTCAGCCTCACCTCAGTCCCTGGAAAAATCATGGAGCAGGTCCTCAAAGAATCAATCCTGAAGCACTTGCATGAGAGGAAAGTGATCAGGAACAGCCAGCATGGATTCACCAAGGGAAGGTCATGCCTGACTAATCTAATCGCCTTTTATGATGAGATTACTGGTTCTGTGGATGAAGGGAAAGCAGTGGATGTATTGTTTCTTGACTTTAGCAAAGCTTTTGACACGGTCTCCCATAGTATTCTTGTCAGTAAGTTAAGGAAGTATGGGCTGGATGAATGCACTATAAGGTGGGTAGAAAGCTGGCTAAATTGTCGGGCTCAACGGGTAGTGATCAATGGCTCCATGTCTAGTTGGCAGCCGGTATCAAGTGGAGTGCCCCAAGGGTCGGTCCTGGGGCCGGTTTTATTCAATATCTTCATAAATGATCTGGAGGATGGTGTGGATTGCACTCTCAGCAAATTTGCGGATGATACTAAACTGGGAGGAGTGGTAGATACGCTGGAGGGGAGGGATAGGATACAGAAGGACCTAGACCAATTGGAAGATTGGGCCAAAAAGAATCTGATGAGGTTCAATAAGGATAAGTGCAGGGTCCTGCACTTAGGACGGAAGAACCCAATGCACAGCTACAGACTAGGGACCGAATGGCTAGGCAGCAGTTCTGCAGAAAAGGACCTAGGGGTGACAGTGGACGAGAAGCTGGATATGAGTCAGCAGTGTGCCCTTGTTGCCAAGAAGGCCAATGGCATTTTGGGATGTATAAGTAGGGGCATAGCGAGCAGATCGAGGGACGTGATCGTCCCCCTCTATTCGACATTGGTGAGGCCTCATCTGGAGTACTGTGTCCAGTTTTGGGCCCCACACTTCAAGAAGGATGTGGATAAATTGGAGAGAGTCCAGCGAAGGGCAACAAAAATGATTAGGGGACTGGAACACATGAGTTATGAGGAGAGGCTGAGGGAGCTGGGATTGTTTAGCCTGCAGAAGAGAAGAATGAGGGGGGATTTGATAGCTGCTTTCAACTACCTGAAAGGGGGTTCCAAAGAGGATGGCTCTAGACTGTTCTCAATGGTAGCAGATGGCAGAACGAGGAGTAATGGTCTCAAGTTGCAGTGGGGGAGGTTTAGATTGGATATTAGGAAAAACTTTTTCACTAAGAGGGTGGTGAAACACTGGAATGCGTTACCTAGGGAGGTGGTAGAATCTCCTTCCTTAGAGGTTTTTAAGGTCAGGCTTGACAAAGCCCTGGCTGGGATGATTTAACTGGGAATTGGTCCTGCTTTGAGCAGGGGGTTGGACTAGATGACCTTCTGGGGTCCCTTCCAACCCTGATATTCTATGATTCTATGATTCTACATAAAAACTAGCTTCCTACAGCCAAATTTGCCTTTTAGCGAGCAGAAATCTTATAATCTTCCCTCCCCTTTATTAACTCAATTATAAAACATGTTTGATACAAATTCAGAAATCCAGCTCAAAGGTTCTACTGTAATGTTAGCTCTTCAGAAGCATATACCATGGCTAAATCTTTCTGACATAATATACCAGTCATAAATATAAAGGGAAGGGTATACCCCATTTGAAATCCCTCCTGGCCAGGGGAAAGCTCCTCTCACCTGTAAAGGGTTAAGAAGCTAAAGGTAACCTCGCTGGCACCTGACCAAAATGACCAATGAGGAGACAAGATACTTTCAAAAGCTGGGAGGAGGGAGAGAAACAAAGGGTCTGTGTGTCTGTCTATATGCTGGTTTCTGCCGGGGATAGACCAGGAATGGAGTCTTAGAACTTTTAGAAAGTAATATAGCTAGGTACATGCTAGATTATGATTTCTTTAAATGACTGAGAAAAGAATTGTGCTGAATAGAATAACTATTTCAGTCTGTGTATCTTTTTTGTAACTTAAGGTTTTGCCTAGAGGGGTTCTCTATGTTTTGAATCTAATTACCCTGTAAGGTATCTACCACCCTGATTTTACAGAGGTGATTTCTTTACTTCTATTTACTTCTATTTTTATTAAAAGTCTTCTTGTAAGAAAACTGAATGCTTTTTCATTGTTCTCAGATCCAAGGGTTTGGGTCTGTGGTCACCTATGCAAATTGGTGAGGCTTTTTATCCAACATTTCCCAGGAAAGGGGGGGTGCAAGTGTTGGGAGGATTGTTCATTGTTCTTAAGATCCAAGGGTCTGGGTCTGTAGTCACCTAGGCAAATTGGTGAGGCTTTTTACCAAACCTTGTCCAGGAAGTGGGGTGCAAGGTTTTGGGAAGTATTTTGGGGGGGAAGACGTTTCCAAACAGCTCTTCCCCAGTAACCAGTATTTGTTTGGTGGTGGTAGCGGCCAATCCAAGGACAAAGGGTGGAATATTTTGTACCTTGGGGAAGTTTTGACCTAAGCTGGTAAAGATAAGCTTAGGAGGTTTTTCATGCAGGTCCCCACATCTGTACCCTAGAGTTCAGAGTGGGGGAGGAACTTTGACAATACCATAACCTGCAGTATATGACAAGAACTTCAGAGGAGATATATTTGATCGTATCTTGAACTTACAGTACGATTAGGTGACTGATTAACAATGATCTGTAACTGAGAGATCCCTTTAAAGCAGTAGGAGAGAGAGACAATGGAAAAGAATATGGACTGTACATCTTACACACAGAATTACAGAGTTTTACAGATTTGACTAAGTGTACTGTGTAGTCAAATAATTGGTTAATTGCAATTTTGATTCAAAATCCAAAATACATTTACAATTTTTTGTGTTTATCAGGCACAATTAAATGTAAAAAACAGATATTATGAGGACTCTTCTAAATACATTACTCCATGCTAAGTTAGTGTCCCTTTGACATATGGAATTATCAGCCTTAAAAGGCAATATCTTTAAATCTGTACATCACTATAGATATTGTTAATAACACTTTATAGTAGAAACATAACCCCAGAAATCTGCTCTGGTTTTGAAACAAAAATCTGATCAAATGTGAAATGTATATGTTAATACATTTGAAAACTAAGGCAGTTTGTGAATAGATCCTACTATTGGTTGAATCATTTTCACCAGCCTGGTGATATCATACCCAGACGCTGCTCAGGATGACGATGGAAACTATTTTCCTTCCATTCCTACAGAACGTCTACACTTTTGCCCATAAAATTTCGCTTGTTGACACTACTATACCAAATTCAACAGTGGCAGGAGCATTTCTGTAGACCAGCTGCTGGTGTTTTAACCACCACGTCATCTAGCTCTACACTGGCTGGATGGTTAAAATTCTGACATTTTAATTGCATTGACTTCGGTGGAACAACTGACATACATAAAGCGAAGAACATGCTTAAGGACTTTGCAGAAGTGGGACTTAGATGAGATTAAAAGATTGAAAAGAATGAAATCACATAGTCAATTGCTTTTTTGTTAGTGTTTCCCCTCATCAAAAAAATTGGACAGTTTTTGCAAAAGAAAAGAACACTTTTTTTTACTGCTCCATAATTTAGAAATATCTTGTCCAATTTTTAGAAAACCTCCCCAAACATTTTTCTTCTAGCCTAGACTTCTCAGGTTCATAGATTCCAAGGCTATAACGGACCATTGTGATCGTCTAGTCTGACATCCTGTGTAAGACATAGAACATAGGCCATAAAACTTCCCCAAAATAATGTCTTTCGAACTACATCATATATTTTACAAAAATCCAATCTTAATTTAAAAATTTGCCAGTAATGGAGAATCCACCATGACACTTGATAAATTCTTCCAGTTAAAAACATGTACATCTTTTTTCCATTCTGAATCTGTCGAGCTTCAACTTCAATCCATTGGAACTTGTTATGTCTTTGTCTTTTACACTGAAGAGCCCAGTATCAAATATTTGTTCCCCATGTAGGTACTTACAGACTGTGATCAAGTTACCCTTTCACTTCTATTTAACCTAAATAGATTGAGCTCCTTGTGTCTATGACTATAAGGCACATTTTCTAATCCTTTAATCATTTTGGTGGCTCTTCTCTGAACGTTCTCCATTTTATCAACATCCTTTTTGAACTGTGGACACCAGAACTGGACACAGTATGCCATCAGTGGTAGCACTGTGCCAAATACAGAGGTAAAATAACTCTCTACTGCTATTTGAGATTCCACTGTTTATGCATCAAAGGAGCACATTAGCCTTTTGGCCACAGTGTTGTACTGGACATCCAAATGTTTCTTAGAGTCACTGCTTCCGGGGTATACAACCCCCATCCTTTAAGTATGGTCTGCAGTCTTTACTCCAAGATGTAAACATGTTCATGTAGCCCTATTAAAACATATATTGTTTGCTTCTTTCCAGCTTATCAAGGGATCCAGGTGTCTCTGTGTAAGTGACCTAGCCTCTCCATTATTTACCAGTCCCCCGCAATCTTGGTGGTGATTTTTATGTTCTCTTTCAGGTAAATAATCAAAATATTAAATAGTATAGGGACACGAACCAATCTCCGTGGGACCCCACTAAAACACACCCACTCAATGTTGATTTTCCCATTTACAATTACATTTTGAGACTGATCAGTTATCCAGTTTTTACTCAGTTTAACATGTGCCATGTTAATTTTTCATTCTTTTAATTTTTAATCAAAATGTTGTTCAGTACCAAGGTTAGGCTAGAGGAAATTTATATTCACACAGTAAGAATGTTAGGGGAAAATTATACACCTTATAAAGGATGTCTAGTAGCATCTAGGTGCTAAGATACCACAGTAGTGTGGAACATAAAAGCATCTATTTGGACTGGATGATATTAGGTTAAACAGATCTTTAATTATTGGACATGACCATAATCATATATGTAATTTCATCCAGCTCAGGTAGAGTTGCATTTCAGACAAATATTTTTACTATGCATCCATTGTCCACATATGGTGCATTAATTTTCTATATGTCTTAGTTTATATATTAAATTCAGGTAGTAAAGAGGGAGTTGGTAAGTCAGCAACAGTTAAATAGCAAAAGCTGAAACAAGTATCAATATTACTAAAACTTCTCAGAGTAAATCTTGGCCTTATTGAAGTCAGTGGAAGTTCAGTCAATGGGGCCAGGATTTCACTTCAGTATTTTCATGAAGCACACTTCAGAACATTTACTAGTACATTATAAATACATTGTACTAAATAATTGAAATTGAACTGCTGAATCAGGGCCTCATTTTTAAAATCTAGTCACCATTCATATGCCTACAGATAGCTACAAATTAGTGGCTAGAAATATGTGACTGTACCCATAAAACAAATGGATGGATGCTTACATGTCTTCATTTGCACTCAAAAAGGGAGACTGTATTGAGGCTCCTTAAAAAGTCAAACCCTCAACTGTCAAATGAGCAACAATGTGATTTTTTTCTCCAAAACCAAAATGTGCTTATTCATTCTAATTCACTAAAATTAAAAATTTACCTCTCCAATGCTAACACAGGAATTAACAAGGTTCTACTGTAGTGCAATTAATATAATGATGGACATAGATACCAGCTTCTGAAAGTTGCTAAGCAGACCCCTTATATGTTCTCCAAAATATAAGTTCCCAAACGGTTGGTTCAGACAGAAGTTAGGATCGTGCCATCAGCAGATGCGTCATGGGTGCAACAGGCCCAATTCAGCCTGTAAGACAATATCATCTCTCCCAGAACATGTCCAGACCAACTCCACAAATGCCACACTGGGAGGCTGCAATTTTGTAGATCAAGATGGAGGCTTCCTGGTGTGGCATTTGTGAAGCAGGTCTGGACACAATGTCTATGCAGGGATGTCTGTATGGATGCCAATTTGGCCATTTGCTGTTCAAGCATCCAGCTGAGGGACTTGAATGCAGAAAATCCTTATCTGTGAGCAGCAGCCTCACCAACAAATGGGGTCTGATCATGACATGTTGTTCCACACTGAAGCTCATTGGATCTCAAGAGGAAAAGTACTGGGACATTTTTTTGAACTGAGAGATGAACTGCAAAAAAGAGAGAATTTGTTGACTGGTCTACCAAAGGAAGATGTACCTTCTTGCCTATGTCACAGACATTTTTGAGAAACTGAATGACTTACATACAGGTAGCAAGGAAAGAACACCTACATCCTTCAACGGAGTGATCAAAACACAGAATTCATGAGGAAAATTGTTTACTGGAAGAATAATCTATTGAAGACAAACTATGAATCCTTCTTGCTGCTTTTCAAGTTCCTGGATGAAAATGAAATTATCCATCTTCCCACACAGGTGATGTCTGAGCAGCTCAGCCCACGGAGGAACAATTTTCATCCTTTTTCCCCTCCGAACTGGACATGACAAAGTATGATTGGTTGTGAAACCTCATTCAGTGCAAGCCTGATGCCATGTATTTGCTAGCAGCTGAAATCGAACAGCTCATAAAAATTTCCTGCCATCAATTCTTGCAAGGAACAGATGCCCAACTTTCTCTCCTGTAGTTCTGGCTTACTCTCAAGAACTACTATACTGCACTCTCCACAGGAGCCTTGAAATTGATGGTGCTGTTTGTGAGCACATATTTGTACAAAGCTAGATTCAGTGCACTTGTGTCCATCAAGTCTCCGTATCAATCTACTGTTGATATCATATCAGAGATTAGACATTCAATTTCTCCCATGCTGCCAGACTCCAAGCCCATGTGTCATATTAGATAGCATTAAATAATGTATCTAATGTGTAAATTCCTTGGATTCCTTCATCACTTTGTTGCTGTTTGGGGTCATAGGAAACAGTCCATCTCAACATGGGGTTATGCAGGCAAAAAAATTGGGAACCCCTGCTCTAAAAACTATTACCCCAATTGCTTTCCTAAAAGATTAGAACAACTTTCTAATGGCTTAAGCCCATTTCCCTAGTCTTTTTTCCTCACTGAATAACATTCTAAATGAAGCTAATTTATCAGATGGAAATATAGTGGCATTTTGGTGCCCACTGTACACAGAATTGAAGTTGAAGGCTGTAACACAATTTGCTATTCATGTAATTCATTGAAGTTAATGGGATTTCTGGACATAGACCAGCACTACAAAGTTAGAGAAAGAGTGCAGTATCCAATCTAAGTGCTTCCGGTTCATAGACATTTGATCATAGTACAGGCACAAGGCGTTGTGCCCATACCTGATACCCCATGCACAGAGGGAATCTGGACCAAAATTTTGCTGCATTGTGGCCTGATTTAGCATTCTACTGCTGAAGCAGCTTCAAGTAAATTCACAATCAGATGATTTTTTGTTGTTGTTGAATTAACTGCAAGAACAAATCATACAATCCTATTATTTATGTACTTTTTCTCACGGCGCTGTACTGGGGGTGATGAAGAGTTGCACCTCCTTAGGAGGAACTTCAGGGAATGACTTTACCTTCCTAAATATTAAAGAGCCATGAAGAGATTACACCATTTCTTCAGGCTTCTTCTCCCCTTCTTCTACCTCCCTGATCACCTCTGCTATGACCAGAAACAATTTAGCCCCTGTCTTTTACATTCAATTTATTTCAGACAGTCCCAAAATTTTCAGTTTTCAGTATACTACAGGTTCTTCTATGTATATCTGAATTTTATAGATTATCAGGGGGAAGCTAGTATTTTGGTGTATGCAAATGAGAAGGTTGGGACTTTTAGCAGCTTAGAGGAAGTTAGAAGTGTTTTTGGATTTTTGCCCCCAGAAGGCATCTTGATTTTTCTGTAGTGACATGGTGTGAAGTGATGCATTTCTTATGTCTTTCCTTGTTGTGGGAAGAGTAAAATATCACTTGAAAATGTTGTGGGGGTATTAAATTCCTACTCCCCTCCCAAGCAGTTAGCTGTACACAAGTATGTGAGTATTTAATGCTCCAATTGGCAGCACCGGACACATCAGATAATTGTTCAGCATGCTTTCAAGTAATCTCCATAGGGCTATAATTTGAAAGGGAGGTTTGCCATGGCCTTATAGCAACCTGTGATTTATGAATTGCTCTGAACAGGATTTACAAGGAAATTGGATATCATTAAGAAGCAGCTCTTTTTTTTTTACCAGGTCTGGCTGGGTCAGGGTGGCTCAGGAGTGTTAATAGCTATGTTTGCCCATCTCAAGTAAATTGCTTGTAAATTACTTTGCAAAGCACAATTGCCTTAAAATAGACAGTTGCAATAGCTGGCTGTAAATTGTTAGCATGTTAGCAGTCGACAAAAGTGATGTAAAGCATTTAAAGCAATTCCTGGATGAAAAAGGATAAAGACTTACAGAACATAAGTAGACCATTGATCTTTTCTATATGAGTTATTCTTTATATAATTCACAAGGAGAAATAGACTAGCACTGAATATTAGTATAAGGGTGACATTTAGGCTACTTTCTGATCAAGTGTGGAAATGAAAAATAGACATGACGTACTGGATGGAATACTCTTGTAATAGTCCAATCATATGGGTCACAACTCAATACAATGGTCCAGTGTGATATAATCTGAAAATCTTTGAGCCTGCTGAAGCCTCACTTCAAACAGAAATAGTTTTGAATACTCAGTTCAGTTAGACACAGAATTCCAGGGTTTGTGATGACTGTCAGTAAATCAGTGGGAATATAGGGGTTTACAATACTATTTCAAACAAAATTGACAAATTAATCTCCAAACATGAAATAAATAAACTAAGCTTTACTTTATCACTTCAGATTGTAATGGTAGTGCCCAAAATGTGCACACATACAGCAAAAATGAATTGTATCAAATGAGAGAACAGAAGAGGCAATGTAAGTTCAATCCTCTATTACTGTAGATTTAATTCCCTTAAACTGAATGAGGCATCACTGCATTTCAGAATGTATTGACTTCATATGCAGATGATGTTTTGAGCATCCTGCATAATTGAATCCTATGTTAATCTACAATGAAAATACTGAGCCAGAAAAAGAATGAGAATGACTGTGTAGTCCAGTGGTTAGGGCATTCACATGGCAGGTGGGAAATACAAATCCAAGTCCCTGTTCCAGTGAATATTCAATTGTTTATACAAAATGGAACAGCTTCAACAAGAAAGACTGAGAGATTTCCCCTCCCCAAAATTTCCCATAGCACAGTGGTTAGAGTACTCTCTTGGGAGACTTGGGATAAAATCCCTGTTCCACATCAGGCAAACAGTAGATATAAAGTCAGCTTTCCCATATCCTGGATGAGTACTATAACTACTGGATTAAAGGTTATAAGGGGACCTCCTCCTTTCTTTTTGTTTTGCAAAAGAGGACTTAGGTGCCTAATTCCAGGAGAAGGTTTGGCACTTCCTCTGACCTGGACTTAGGCATGTTCTGATAATTGGCCCTACAAATTTACCCTAATTGTGCGCTTCACTGTAAAAGTAAGTGACAGTTTATAAAATATCACAATAACTTATAATAAAAAAATGTTGATGAGAAAGGTTGCAAAAAGGAGATGGATGAAATTAGTCCAAACTAAAAGGCCTTCTGATATAACACAAGGGCTATATTAAGATCATGCCTGGTAAACAAGAAAAGTGTGACACTGGGAATCAATGGACCAAAATTGGTGTGTTGGAAATTAGACTTAACTGGTGAACAAAATAATGCAGGGATGAACTATTTTACCCATCACTCCTTTTTTGGGGTTCTTAAAAAGAAAATAATTTTTGGAGGAAATTAGTAGAAGAAACAGCTTCCTAACAACAACCACAGGCTGGAAGACATGAAAAGAAGAAGCTTCATCATCATGGCTGCCATCCTCACCTTTGTGACTCCAAGACCCACTGTGTGACAGTTGGACCTTTGCTATCCTAATCCTGAGAGATGTTCTGACCAGACTGGACCACAGAGGGAGAAGGTCCCAGATGACATTGCCACTACTACCTCAACTGTTTCTGCTAAATCCCAACCACCACCTGGGATATGAGACTATGTCTATCATCTTCCTTCCCAACATGTGTCATTTCCCACCCCCACACACACACTTTATTTCTTCTCTTTCCTCTCTCTCTCTTTTTGCCTTCTGTCTAATAGGCGTTTGGCTCAGGTGTCCAGTACTGTACATTTTGCATTGTCTATGTAAGCTTGTGACCAGAGAGGCAACTAAAAGCCATGCCCTAAGTAGCCTGGTGCTGGTATGAGCTTGCCAGGTCTTGGAGTGGCTAATAAGATCAAGGCCCAGCCTAAGTTTATCCATCAGTGAGGTTGCAAATGAAAGTCAACACAAGCAACAGAAGCTCCATTTTCCACCTTTGTTACCCCTTTTTTGTTTGTATGTTTGTCCTGTTTTGTTTTCTAGGAAACAGGATCAGACTTTAACAGCAGCAGCAATGACAGCTCCAGCCCATCTCAACTAACTTCTATTCCTCCCCGCCCCCACACTATATATATATATATATATATATATATATATATAGTTATATAGTTATATAGTTATATAGTTATATAGTTATATATAGTTATATATAGTTATATATAGTTATATATAGTTATATAGTTATATATAGTTATATATAGTTATATATAGTTATAGTTATTACCAGCTAAAAATTATTACCAGCTAAATGATTGTCAAATTGGGAGTGTCACTTTCCATCTAGCTAGACAGAACAAAAAATATCTTTAAAATGAAAGCCTTATTTAATACTTTAGATTTCAAATGCTTTGTTTTTCTTTTTCTGTATTTTTAATAAAAGGTTAAAATACTTCGTAAAGGTGTTTGCCATGGTACTGAGCAGGCAGAAGTCTCGTATTCCAAACACCAAATCTTGTTTAAAACCATTTAATGTTGGACAGTGACTGGGCCATGTTAACATCGTTGACTCTTTGGGCCCAGATGGTCCATCTAAATGAATGCAACAGGTTTAACTCCCTTTGAGAGATGAACACCCCTGTCCTCAGCATTTTCTATTGTCTATTTCAGGTGGCTTTTAGCTCAGTGTGCTGGGTTTTGTCGATCCTATTCTTAGGTGCCTAACTCCTTCCATGCATTGGATAGTCTGGGTGCAACTCAGGGCTATGGATTCTGGTAGGTGACAGGAGGCCTAAAGATAGGCATTTAAGTGATAAGCCTGAGTCTTCTTTGTGGATCTATTCCCAAGCAGTGAAATGTAAATTGGGATTTCTGAGCACCCTATTTATTTGCTTACAAACTTTAACTTCCACAACCACCACCTCCAATAAGAACTAGCTGCCTACTTAAATCTAATATGCTCATATTTTACCAAGGGCACAGTATAACATAAAATATCTGAAGTTCTGTATACATTTTTGCTGCAGCAATGAAATGCTTTACTTTTCGTAACACTTACCGCAACCTGTGCCGTTTTGTTAAAACAAAATTCTGTGATGAGCAACAGCTTTTTCCAACTGCTATCCTTAGCTTGCCCTCCAAACACTGGCTGACTTCACACGCTGTGCCATATGTGATGCAGCCTTCAGAAGCTACACCCAATGAGCAGAAATTTAAAAGCTAAAACTGCTCTGTTTTAAAACATCTATGGTAGGAGTACTCAGATTTTCCCCAGTAAAACTTGTCTAATGTGCTTCCAATGCTTATAAAAGTTGCCAGTGATAATACTATTGGGCCCTGATCCCACCTCCCACTGATAACCTTAGTCACCAAGTTTTCCTACTTACCCACAGAGCAGGCAGTACCTTTGTAAAATTCCATTAAGGTCGTCTCAATTTTTTTCTGGGGCGATCACAGACTCCAGCAAAAAAAGGCCTGACACACAGTCCCTTGAAATCAACTGATGTCTTTCCATTGACTTCAAGTGAGCCTTTAGTGTAATTCAGTCTGTTTGTCTCTTTAGTCCTTGGACTCTACAGAAATCACGAAATAGGGTGTTAGTGTAGTGCAAATGAAAGGATTACTTCTGTCATGAGGAGGTCTCTCTGTCTAGGCATTTCTATGGATCCATCACTGTGCTATCTGAATGTCTCAGGCCAGTGACAACTGGTCTGACATTATTAACTCCTTTAATACAGGACACCAAACAAGCAGAAGAGAGTGCAAAGAGTCATCTGGCCTTCTAGCCACTATGGACTTGGACCCAATCCTGCAGAGGAATTTGAATGGGACGTTAGATCTCTAGGGAGTCTCACTGAAGTCGATAAGACTCCATGCAGGTATAATGATCTGCAGAATCATGTTCATGGGCTGCATTATATTGTTTAATTATGAAATACTTCATAGTCCTTGTGCCATTACTCTGTCCTCCACTGGATACGTCTTTTAATTATTTCTTTAAAAGGATAAACTTCCCTGAGAAACTATTGTGAAAATGCTAGATTAATGCATTTTGTATTGTATTGTAATACTGCGGGATGTACTAAGGACGGAGTGTCAGCCTTAACTCTGAATTCCCTGGTACATTTCATACTAAGCCAGACTCTAAATTCAATTAAAACAAAACTGTTGTTTTTGTAATTTAATCTGTTCTCTAATCTATTTTCTAATCAGAACAAACACACTTCCATGTAGCATGGCCATTGGCAAACTCAACTGCCAGGAAATTTATGTGACTCACAGTAAGTAATGCATCATTCCACAAGCAGTCTCATCGAAGCCACTTCTAGAGGAAGGTGCTATTCCTCCAGAGTGCGGGGATCAGAATCTGAACCACAGCTGTTTTAGTTCACCACTGCATCTGCAAACTGTTCTGACCTGCAGTGATTGAACAAATAGGTTCATTTTCTTCAGCCTTTTCCTGATACACATATTTCAAAACTTTCTTTATCTTGTATAGTGCTTGAGCTTATGTTTCCAGCCACAGCTGTTGCCAATGCAATGGATAGCAACAAATACCACCATCAACCTCAGCCTGGACCAGTCCAAACAAGAGATCCACTTCCTGGACACTACGGTGCTCATAGGCAATGGTCACATAAACACCACCCTATCCTGGAAACCTACTGACCACTATGCCTACCTACATGCCTCCAGCTTTCATCCAGACCACACCACATGATCCATTGTCTAAAGCCAAGTTCTACGATACAACCGCATTTGCTCCAACACGTCAGACAGAGACAAACACCTACAAGATCTCTATCAAGCATTCTTACAACTATAGTACCCTCCTGCTGAAGTGAAGAAACAGATTGACAGAGCCAGGCATCTGATTAAGTGAGCTGTTGCTCACAAAAGCTTATGCGCAAATAAATTTGTTAGTCTCTAAGGTGCCACAAGTCCTCCTTTTCATTTAGAAATAGGGAGCCTAATCCAAAGCTCTTTAAAGTCAGTGGGATACTGGGAGTCTTTCCACTGACTTCCAGGGGCTTTGGATCAGGCACTGTAAGAAGGATTAGAGAAAAACTAAGCCCTGTTCTACACTGGAAAAATTAGGCCAGCATAACTACATCACTCAAGGATGTGAAAAATCCATACCCCTAGTGGTGTAGTTAAGATGACTTAAGTTCCCAGATAGGCAGCACTGGGTTGATAGAATTTTCTGTCGACCTACCTACCGCTTCTCAGGAAGGTGGATTACCTTCACTTATGGGAGAATCTCTCCCATTGGCATAGGTAGTAGCTACACTCAAAAGCTACAGTGGCACAGCTGTAGATATGCTGCTGTAGCATTTTAAGTGTAGACAAGCCCTAACTTTTGTCTAAATATCACTAAGGCCCTTTGCAGTTGCTTTTTCACATAGTCTATGCATGTTTTGTCTTCAGTTGCTATATTTGACAAACTACCTCCATCCATAGTCACATCTGGCAATGTCTTCTGTCTCCCTCTGGGTACATGACAATAGCCTTCTATTTGTCTTTTCTTTTCCCCCCTACACAGAATACAATACACAGAATAACTCTTTTTTTAAAAAATAATAATTTGATAATTATGAGCCTTCTCATTTGCCATAAGCATTCACTATAGCAGATGCACATGCAATCAAAATGAGTCATGGGTCAGATCAAACTAATTTACTGTAAATCAACCCTCATCAGAAAGAATAAGCCAAATAAACCAAAAGCAAACAAACAAACAAATCTATGAATAAACTTTGACCTCATTCTTATTTCTCATGTGCTGTGTGGTTCTTGCATCCTTAACATAATTATGTTTTGCGGTAGAAAAGATGAAGCAGATTAACAGAATGGTATTGCCTACCCCCAAAATGAGTGAATTTATGCTTAAAAACAAGCACAACCACAATATCATAACCATAAATATATGAAATGTCTCTCTTGAGGAACAAAATTGTATATCCTCCTTTCTGCTCCCCTACTTGGGGTTATGTTACATCTTCTCTAGTCTCCCAAGTACTTCGCTTAGGGTCAGATTTTGCCATTCTAACTATGATGAATGTGGGGTGCTTTGTGGTGTACCCCAAAATGGATTCCTGAGATGCAGGGTTGAAAAGCCAGGGGGACTAGACAGTTTCAGGTTATTCCCCCACAGTCATGAGATGGTATTGCGAGCCATTAAGGCTGAATGGGTCTAATAATGGAGCAACCATCAAAATGGCATTCTTTTACCTAGCCAGGCTGTCTGAGTAGGAAAAATGAGTTTGAGGCAAAAGGAAGACTTCACACCCGGGCACTAACAAAGGCTCACACAGGGAAGGTGGCACTTTGAGAAAAGGGAGTTTCTCTAAGAAGGAGACCAGACTGGGCTACACGCTCACAGGAAGAAAAATCTAGACCAGGCTGGATCCCAAGAGCTCCTTGGCTTCCCAAAAAATGTAAGCCTGTTCCTGACTTTTCCTGTAACTCAAGGGGAAGTCCACTTAATTTCGTCTATAGTGAAATGTAAGATTAGATTAGTCTGCACATGTGTATAGATTGTTTGGAAATCATTTTTGCTAATGCTTTGTCCCATGTGCTAAATATACCTACTTGTTTGAAGAAGGATGGCTCTCTGTAGCACTCACCACAAGCTCTTGAGGGGAAGAAACGCAAGTGTCCAGTCAGTCCTGCATGGTAATAAATGTTCCGCATAGATGGATATTATACCCAGATCCCAGACCAGAAGGAAGAAAATTGCAAAATTCTACCCCAGAGAGGCCACACCTGAGAGAATACATTCAGAGAGACCAGAAAGGTGCAGAAATGCAAGCAACTCCCTAACCATGATAGTTACTCACCGAACCACTGAGCACATTACTCTATTTGGTGCACCAATCCACAATCCATGTCCAGTGTTCAATAAAGGATGATGAAAAGCCATAAGCCTTCCTCTTCCTCATCCGTTTTTTTAGAGTACTGCTCCCTGAGATGAGCAGGAGCAAGTATTCTCCCCAGAGTGCAGACAGTACAGGGACTGCTAATGTGAGTAGCTGCTACACTGACATGGAAAGTGGGGTTGGGAAGTTTCTTGCTCAGTCTTTCCCCACTGCAAAGCCACACAGGAGCTGCTCAATAGATTTTATTATGTGAGTATAGCTGAAATATTGGGGGTGGGAAGAGCGAGGAGGATGGCATTTCAACTGTCAGTGAAACCAGTGCAAATCCAATGCATCTCCACTGACATACCAGATTTATAGAAGTGTAACTAAATGCAGAATTTCTCCATCTGCAAAAGAAGAGTCTGCACAGATTTTAATTTGTATTGTTCCACAGAGAACTAACGTCGATTTTTTTCTTAACTTACTGTGGCCACCAGTGAAGCATTCTCTCAGGAACACTTTGATACCAGAAGGCATACTAGGCATGTTTGTGAAATACCTTTTTTTAATTAGGTTCTGAAATCCTTCAGTCAAGATCACAATGGCTACATCTTACTCAACTTTATGAGGAGAGCTGGTCTGCTTGATGATGCTAATATTGTATGCATTTCAGCACATCATAATAGCTACTCTGATAGAAGCGTATCCATGAATGCATTTGGATAGAGATTTAAGTTATCTTATAATATCAATGGCAACATATCACTTTGTGACTTTAGTCAAATAACCTTTTATCCCTGTTATTCTGAGCTCTGTGCTATACATCCAGTTGGATACAATCATACACCACAGTGAAACTTGAAAGAACATATAAATGGAATATATTGCAGAAGGATGTCCTTGGAATCCCAACCATAGGTGTCTCACACCAGTGTACAATATACATGATAATTTCTTCATGTTATCTTTCTATTTACTATAGCATGAAATAGCTTCTCTGTGCTTGTGTTCTTAGATGCAGCTAAGGAAAGAACAATAAATCATAACAGCAGGGATGGATGGTTGACTTCTCAGCACTGGGAAGTATATATATGCCATTTTCCCACATTAAAAATTTCTCCCCTACTTGCCATGGTTGGAGTTTGAGCTGGCCAAATAGGGTGGGGTTGCCGCTCTCATCTTCTCCCACAACTTTTCCTTGGGGGTGGTTCTGACATGTGAGCTCCTTGGGTAGGATTTATAAAGGTAATGAATCACTTAAATCCCCTACTTAGGCACCTATGTCTTGGGTTTAATCTCTGCCAGTGATCCACAAAACTGCTTCTAAACTCTGTAAGCACCTAAACTCACTTGGTGTCTACATTTTCAGGGTAAAAGTTCTGTTGGTACTTATGTTTCTCCTTCTGGGCATGTACAATGCTGCCTCCTTCTAGGGATCCAGATGCCTATCTCCCATCTAAGCCTCAGAGTGATTTACAAACAGGGGAAGATAGGAGTTACTCTGCTTAGGGCATGTGTGGGGCCTCATGTGGTAGGCATGCTCAGAGACCCCACCTTATAGCCTAATGGGTCCCATTCAATATCTGGATAAAGAAGAAGTCCACATTATAGGCCAGTGGTTAAAAGACTCATGTGAAAGACCCAGGTTTAATTCCCTCCTCTCTTCTGGAGAAGGTGAAAGGGCATGAAGAGGGGTATTCTACCTCTTCTATACCTAACCACTGGGATATGGGACAGCTTATGTCTCTTATTTGGAAGCTGTTCCACTGTGGATAGATAATGAAAGAGTGATTGAAGAAGAGGAACTGGATCATGCATCTCCCACATCCCAGGTGGGTGCCCAAACCACTGCACTACAGAGTCATTCCCTTCTTCTCTGGCCCAATGACTACTAAGAAATTTTCCCATAATGGAACAGTCATTAGGGAGAAAGAGAGAGAATGAATGAATGAATGAATGAATGAATGAATGAATGAATGAATGAATGAATCTTTACATCAGTAGTTAGGGCACCGAAGTAAGAGACTGCTATGGTGTTTGGGGTGCAATCCAGACCAGTGAGAGTTTGTGTCACAGCCTGCCCTGTAACCCTAGATGCCTGAAATGCCCTGCTACTGTGGCTCACAACCTAGACACCACCAACCAGATAGTGAGCATGCAGGTCACAGCCTGAGTGTCAGTGTGCTAGACATCATTAGTTCAGCAGCTTGCTTGCAGGGCCACTCTGGCTTCCTGGTGTCTGCCAGCATTGGTTACTATTTGCAGGGTGACCCCCAACACACTCCCAGTCCCAAAAGCACATCACTACTTATTAACTTAATTGGGGTAAATACACCCTCCAATTTAAACACAGCACTGAGTTGGTTTATAGTAAAATATAAAACAAATGTATTAACAATAGGACCTGGGTTAAGTGATGCAAAGTAAAAAAAGAATAAAGTTAGAAAGGGTTACAAGCAAGTATAAGTGAAAACTTAATCTAGCAAGGCTGTAAACTGGCCATGTTCAAGATGTTTTTTTTCACAACCATCATTCTTCTTCCCAACCATGGCTGACTTTTCCTCAGTCAGGACCTCTCACAGAAATAGAAGACATTAGCTTTCCTTGTCTTCCTAGGTGAAAGATCTTTGCCTAAGCAGGTTTCTCACCTGTATTCAGTTTTCAATCCCCTCTTGGTTGAAGGATCCATCTTTCTCAGCTTGCAAGAACTCTGTTCCCTTGTGTCTGTCTAATGATAGATGCCAAAGACGGTTTCTGTCTTTGCCTATATCTTCCAAAGTTCAATGACCTTGTTTCCAGAGGCAGGAGGACCTCACGCTCTACTTCCTTTCCTGTGGGCTTCCCATCTCCTTGCTGATTTCTATGTAAATGGGGATTCCATTGTTTTGGTCACACCTTGCTTAGTTTTATTGGAGATGGGTAGATAGCTGCCTTCTCTCCTGTCTGGCAGGAAGGCATTTCTCTCCATTTAGCAACAGACTTTAAATCATAATATCATTAAGGATTCATATTCCCTCATATAGTGTTAATACATACATTTCACAAGGATATTAATCACCAGTGTTGTATTAGCATTCAGAAAAGACCTCACTATTTATATTTTTTTATAATATAGTAAAATTATATATAATAAACAGTTGTTTCAGTTGCTTATCACTTGAGATTCAGCCCCAGCCCCCTGCTTTTATAGGCCAGTAAGCCTTTGTGATGTATTCTTTGAGAAATAAAACCCAGACCAAGCTTCTCTCTCCTGCCGGGGCATAGACACCAAGCTGTCTCCTCCCCACTTGTTAGCTTAATAGCTTTGTTTACATGACATGTAAAAATGAACCTTCACTGTCTCTGCTGGATGGCCAGGCTGGTCAGAGAATCAAATATGCGTTCCTTTGTGTATGCATTAAGAATCTTATGCATTAAGAATATAATTCTGGCACATATTCATAACGTTTTGTACACACCTAGTGCCTACATCATGGAAAAACATTAATGATCAGTGAGATATTAATTTCTCCAATGTTACATATATTACATGACACCTTTTAGATACTGATTATAACCATAGTGAGTCGGGGTACACTGAATTGGTCAGGCCAGCTAAAACTCATTACCTGATACCAGTGACCCCCTTGGCACTGGGATGCTCTTAGGGCTAGAGACCCAGAGTCCAGTCTCCCTGTTCCAGTCATTATTTATCCACAGAGGAACAGTTTCAACAGGAGAGATTGGGGGAGTGCTATATATCAGAGTATCCTATAGCTCAGAGACATCTCCCTTGAGAGGCGAGAAAGCCTTGTTCAAATCCTATCACCCATTCTGGAAGAGAGGGGGGAATTGGATCTGATCTCTCACATCCCAGGTGAGGAATCTCACTCATGACCTGTGAGTTAAGGCAGGTCCCTCCTCCTTGCTGTACCATTTTATGTGGAGCAACACAGGAGCCTAACTTATTCCCACAAGGAATGTCTTAGGTTCCTAAGCCACCTGACTCCAGGCGGGGAGTTACCATTCATAGGTCTCTAAGCAGAGGTAGGTGCCTTACTTCAGCCTGGACTTAGGCACTTATTTCTGAGAGAGGGGCAGGGGGACCTGCCCTTGTTGTTGGCATCTCTCATTGGGTAGTTTAGGAATCTCCCCACATAGTGTGGTGGCTTTTGTGGATCACATTCTAAAGTTCCTATCTCTCCCATTCACAGTATAGGGAATCTACATGCTTCATTCAGGCTTTGTGGATGGCAGTGCTGTTCCAGTGATTTTCTAGGTGTCTAAAAGTTAAGTGCCAAAATGCTGAGCATTGCAACAGCCCCAAGTTCTTTGTGGATCCCATCCATAGCACAGCTTCACACTCCTCCAAACTTTCCCTTGTTATTTATGTATGTTGCTGCTCTTCCTCAATTACTGAGGCATTTGGTCAGTGGTTTTGGGGAGTTAGAAAGTCATTTTTTCCTACATGGAAAAAATATGTATGCTGAGTAGGGTTCTTGTATTTCCTCTCAGCAAAAGGAGAGCAGGCTATGGTATGTGCTATGGTTTTGTCTCTACTTTTACAGTAATCCAGTGAGGATTGTGGTGCAGACTCAATTTGCATATTGGTAGCCACCACAGCTTGTGCAATTCGGGGCTAAAATGTATAGAGTCTCTGTAATCTAATGCAGAAGGAAGTTCTCCCTTATCTGTACTCTGACACTTGCATGAGGAAGGGATGACAAGAGAACTAGATTGAAAGATGAAATCTCTTATTATTACTGTTATTCGGTTGGGAGATGCCTGGATACCCATTCCTTCCTCCTTTTGTGATTCATTGAGGTTTCTGACATTGTCAGAAGGTGTAGTATCGTGAATCTGTACTGGACTGGTTCTGCTGGGCATCTGTGAAGGTGATTTAACCACTTCAGTTCTATTACTTTATAAAATTAAAGTTGCAGCCTCATTCTCCTGCATGACAAGATCAACGTACATGTACAATAAAGTTCTAAAGATGATTTTCATCATCTCTGGCTAGGATGTACCAAATATATAAAATTTCTTTGATAAATCTTTACACTACAAGCAAATTGCTGTACTGGAACTCAGACAGACAAGTTTTAAAGATTTTAATATTATTGTCATGCTATATCTGATCTGTATGTTATTTGAGGTAATGGTTGGGGCTCCATAGTTAAGGTTGCATTAAAGGTCTTAAAATGGGTTATACATTTCTAATTTTGTCAACATGCAGGTGTTATTTCAGATGGAAATTTCACATAGTGTTATTTTGTATGGCTTTAGAATTCTCTGTATAGATTTTGTTTGGTTTATTTTTGTAAGTCTTTAATATAAATGTTTTGAAACTGGTCTCTGACTCAACTTCATAAGGGTTTCTAACATTTAATTATGTACATTGATCTTGCATAATGCATCTGTACACAGACATTGGCAGAAATGAATCTTGAACAGATATGGTGAAATGATTAGTTTTTTGAAAGAAATAGGATTAAGGGTCTTCATAAGTGGAAGTTTATCCTTCAGCAGAGTCTAATACACACAGTCTTTTCTTTCTGAGAATAATAATAATGTCAAGCTCTTATACAGTGCTTTTTATTAGTATCCTTTTTTTAAAAAAAAATGGCCTCTGTTTCTATTGTTCTCAGAGACCATGAGGTTGTGTCAGTTAAAATGGCCTCAATTTCCTTGTAACTATTAATATAACTTGTACGGATGCAAATGAATTCTACTAGGAGGATCTAGCCTTTTCAGGTATCATTTATCACACATGAACATCATATTATGTTATTTTGGGGTAACCAGCTATCCTGGTTTTAAAAATATTATCCAAAAAGTAGATCCTTGATGATATTTTCAGATTAAAAGATGTCATGTGTTTGACAACTCTCATGTTATTTCTAAGAAAATTAAGATATGAGAACCCAAGATTTAGATAATTGCAAACACCAGCCAAACTCCAAGTGGACTTTAAACCGGAGTTACAGTGGAAGCTCTGGAAATATAATTTCACTGCGTTTGTGTGAGTTACGCCACAATAGTTTTGGTGAACCAATGGTGAACCAGACCCACAGTATATTTCCTGCCTACTTGCCCTCCCATTTAAAAGCAGTAGTTGTGAAAAAAACTATGTTTCGGTGCTAGCAAATCACCATGGCAGCCATAGAAGGTGAGTTCTGTAAGTGTTCTGAAATGGTGGCATGAAGCCAACTATACGGTCACCAAGGACCACATTCTGTTTACCTTAGTTATAGTAGGAGTGCCATTGGATTCAATAGAACTCTTTGCATGAATATGGAAAGCAAGTTTTGGCCTGACTCATGATGAATTTTTTTCTGGCTGATCAGTAATCACCCTCATGTCCATGTGTCCTGCATCTGGATCTTTTTCTGTGTTCCTACATCACCTTTACTTCACTGGCAATCTCCACACAATTCTCAGGCACTGCACAAGAATATATTATTGCTATGTGTGTAGTCATAGCAATTGGTGCAACAGTTCACTCTCAGGGCCTGTGTACACAAACAGTTAGTAAGTGGCAAGTTAGGTGTAAATCAACTCCACAGTATCCTGACAAATACCAAAATGCACTAAGGAGCTCTTAGTGTACAGCTGCAGTGTCTACACATACATTTTGACTGTGGCAGGCTAGTGTAGGGTAGATATAGCCCAGTTTGCCATGAACTAAGGGTTTATGTATACTCCGACTCAGACTCTCTCTTCAGCCAGCAATTTTAAAATACCTCTTGCCTAAAGTAGGTACTGAAGTGAATTGGACCTATCCGATAGATAAGACATGTTTTGATTAATTACACTCATTTACCCCCTAGGAGCTTGACTAAACTGAGCAGTTATGGATAATAAAGTAATTTAACCAATCTATTTTGGATAAAGAACAACATGAACAATCTGATTACATTACAGTAGATTTTATTATATGGTTCTGAATTTTTTGTATGGCACAGTTGGTAACCAGATAGTAGACCCTATAAGAAAATAGAAGCATATTTGGATGCAAATAGCTAAATAATATTTGTGATAATGCTCTTGCTGGGTAGGGTGACTAGACAGCAAGTGTGAAAAATTGGGACAGAAGGTGGGAGGTAATAGGTGCCTATATAAGACAAAGCCCCAAATATCAGGACTTTCCCTATAAAATTGGGACATCGGTCACCCTATTGTTGGGTCACAAATACTATAATCAGACACTTCAGGACTGTAATTCACCATTTTGACACATTTATAGTTTTCAAGGCAAAAAAATGTCTTAAGGGCAAAAATGTTCCATTCTAGTGCTCTTCATAAAGATGATTATTTTTTAAGTTTAATAAAAGGTTATTTTAGTTTAGCAAGAGCTAAACTATATATATATATATATATATAATTTTATATACATTTAAGCCTTTATTTAATTACTCAAAAATAGTATTTTTTACAGTTTGAATTGTGAGTTCTCCTATTAAGAAATGGGCCATGTAAATAAATTAATAAAAACTACCAACCAAATAATCCTATACAATTTAAAAAACTTATTTTCATCAGAGTAATAACTTCAAACAGTTGTAGCAGAAACTGTAGTCATTGTTGATCATATTCAAATAGAAAACTTTCTCTGTTGACAGATTTTAAGGCACAAAATCATTTAATATTGAAATCTTCATGCTTTTTTCAGCTTAGGAATTTCATCAGTAAAAAAATGTAAGGGAAATTATTTTAATAGGTTAATATTTCAAAACCTTTACCTTATTTGTTTTACCTAACCCCTAGAGGACATGATCCAATGGAAAGTCTCTAATTGACTTTAATTGTCCTTTGAACCAGGTTCAAAATTTTGCAAGTAATTCAGGCCTTGATCCTGCATATGAGATTTAGGCACATGAGTAGTGAGTTGACCTCAGAGGGACAACTCACTTGCCTAAAGTTAAGCACATACATAAGTATTTGAAGGATAAGGTCCATAGACATGAAAAAACAGTGTAACTGCGAATGTCTGTATTCCAATTAACCAAAGCTACTGGTTAACTGAAGGTTTCAGAGTAACAGCCGTGTTAGTCTGTATTCGCAAAAAGAAAAGGAGTACTTGTGGCACCTTAGAGACTAACCAATTTATTTGAGCATGAGCTTTCGTGAGCTATAGCTCACTTCATCGGCATCCGATGAAGTGAGCTGTAGCTCACGAAAGCTCATGCTCAAATAAATTGGTTAGTCTCTAAGGTGCCACAAGTACTCCTTTTCTTTTTGGTTAACTGAAGGTTGGCTATGTATCCTGGGACTAAACTGGCTGCAGATCCACTGCTGAGGAGCTTTTAAGTATAGAAGATAAAATATTTCCCTACACATTTTCATTCATAGATGAATGTAATGTGCCTTAAAAGGAAAAATAATTGAACAGTTATAATCTATGCAGTTACGATAAATATCAGGATATTGTGAACCTCTGTCTCACAATCATATATTCTATTTTTCAATACCCTAGAACCTGCTTGGGTTTTAAAAAATATTCTGATGACCAAATTATTACAAGGTTTTAACCCTGGGATTTTTAACCACATGTTTTGTCCAGCCCCTTCACAAAAAACTAGCAATCTGAAATGTGAATAGATAAAGCCCACTAATTAAATATAATGCTTTTTTCCTTAATGCAATAAGAACTCATTTGCTGCTGGAAAACGGACAATTCCTAATTTTTAAAGGATCCGTCTTCTAAGAACCCTAAATATGGGGGCACCAGGCTGTAGATGAACAGAATATTCAATCCGTTTGTGATCAAATAACAGCTTTCTGTCTCCTGAGGCAGCTTCCCCATCTGCTCACTCATTCAATGGATTCAAAATCCTTTGTATATGAAAGCACAATCTGTTGCTAATGGAAGGCATTGCCACATATTAATCATTGTGACTTTATTACACAATTAAGTAGGAGGAAGATGTAGACTAAAAGGGCAAAAATGTGTGTGTGAATCTTTGTGAATTTGTAAAAGTGGCAAGGCAAATTATGCAGAAAAATATGAAAGATCAATAGAACATTCCATTTAATATTGTGGTAAGTGGCAGTTAGAAATGGGGAGGTCCTTGACAATAGAAGGATGATTCTATGAAGGATGTATCTCCAAGAGAGGGAACACAACTCTCAAGCACACCTGCTTGCGACACAAAGTAGTACTCCAAGCATCCTGCTGCAGTTTCCCACCACATCCTGTACCTTGTCCAGTACAACATCAGCTTAGGCCTCCAGCCCAGTGATCTCAAAGCACTCAAGCCCTTCCAGGGTAAAGGAAAATTTCCAAACAAAGCCCCCAAAGTTACAAAACAAAGAAATCTCCACCCAGTCAGACTCTACCTCCAACTTCTTGTTCTGTAAATAATTGCTAGTTATTATGTCCTGGTTTCCCACCTCTCAGTCAGATAGTTCATGTTCCCTCACTACCTTCCTGGCTTTAGCATTCCTTCAGGCAATGCATTCTGGTCAGCCATGATCTCCAGACAGTTCTTCACCTCCAAACAGGCTGCTTGTCTCTGGCAGAAATAGCTTGTCTGCACACTTCTCCTCAACTACTGGACTGTCTCATTTTTAAGACCAAACTCAGCACAAGTGCAGTGGGTGTGGCTAACTTAGCCTGAGTTTGGCCTTTAACCTTTCTAGCACAGGACAGAACTGTATGACATCTCAAGGCCCCTTCTAGCCCCACATCTTTATTATTCCATGTAAAGCAGTTAAACACAGATTCTTAAAGTTTTAGTCTTTGCTCTTTTCAACGTTGCAATGTCTAACCGATGTAGGAGCCTAAGTGAGAAAAGGCGGGTGAGTTCATATCTTTTATTGGACTGACTTCTGTTGGTGAGAGAAACAAGCTTTCAAGCCAAACAGAGCTCTTCTTCAGGTTTGGAGAAGGTACTCAGAGTATCACTGCTAAATATCAGATTGAACAGATAGTTTAGCATAATTAGTTAGCACATTCAAGGTTAAGTGGCTTGTTAACATCCCTGTAGTCGAAGGACAAAACAGGAGGTAAGTGGGTTACAGATTGCTGTAATAAGCCCTGAATCCGATGTCTTTATTAAGACAATGATATTTAGTGTCTAGCAAAATAATGAATTTAAGCTCCAAGGCTTCTCTTTTGAAAATGTTGTGCAGGTTTCCTTGGCGGATGAAGCCTGAGAGCTCAGATATAGACCCTCAGGGCACGTCTTCACTGGCAACATTAAAGCGCTGCCGCAACAGCGCATTAAAGTGGCTTGTGTAGTGGCGGCAGAGCGCTGGGAGAGAGTGAGAGAGGTCTCCCAGCGCTCTGAAAAACCCACCTCCACGAGGGGAATAGCTACCAGCGCAGGGTGCGCGGCTCCCCGAGGCTGCTGCACTGTCTACACTGGCATTTTACAGCGCTGAAACTTGCAGTGCTCGGGGGGAGGAAGGGGGGAGCTTTCACACCCCTGAGCGAGAAAGTTGCAGCGCTGTAACGTGCCAGTGTAGACAAGCCCCAAGTCTCATTTTCAAAAGTGACTTAAGGCACTAGGACTAGAGCCACGATGGGGACTTAGGGCGTGACCCACAAAGCAACTTACGATTTGACTTGTGGTGTTTTTAAATATCCCTTGTTATTTTTTTTCTAAATGTATTCATGTCAGAAGTACATTACATAAGGCAACCCTAACCCTACAGTGAAAAAAATGTGCAACCATGATGGCTGAAAAAGTGTTTCAATAAAGAAAAGTGTTTCAGTGGCATGAGTCTAATAGGTTATTATCACAAGCAACCATGAGAAAACATTTGAAAATTAATTTTAAATATACTTTTAGAACCACTTAAGTCAGAAGAGGAAAATTACTGTCCAGTAATTTGTCAAGTCCAATTTTAACATACGCAAGCAGTGGTGTTTCATTGTTTTCCACTGCTGCAAATTTCAGATGTAAGACATTTTTCTTCATGTTCAGCCTAATTTTCCTTAATGAGATTTCATGCTATTACTCTGGTGTTGTACTCTGTTGGAATTCTTTGCTGTTTACATTCTTTAAATACATGTGGACAGTTATCATATCATCAATCTCCTGTCATATGGCCAAGCCAAGAGGCATATTTAGCTCATGGAATTCTTCTGCGTAAATTATTCTCTCTAGCCCTCAATCATTTTGATGCCCTTTGATTTGTCTTGATTTGTCCTCTTTTCATATTGAAATACTCAAAATCATACAATATATTCTGAATGTAATTTCACCAGTGCTATAAAAAGAGGAACTCTCCATTTTCTGATCCATTGTGTGATAAGCTTTTGTGTATTAACCAAAATAAATTTTAGTTTATTTTTTGTGTGTGCTCTCATATCATTGTCATGCTGTCTGGAGTTGCCCATGACCGTGAGTGTCTACCTCAGGACAGACTGTCAAAAGCAGGGCAGACACCCCAAACTGATCGTATGTTCCACAATTAGATTTCACTGAGCCAGTAACAAATGTGAATTCCCAAAATAAGCAATTGTCTTATAATGGAGTCACAGGCAGTCCCCTTAGACATTCCAGTCTATCTAGCTGGGATATGTGATAAATGGTCACTTACACCCAAAAATCATAAGATACCAAGGTTGCACCCTGTACCAGTCACTCTCCCAGGTCGATGTGCATCCTATTGCATCCAAATACAGCACTGGAAACCAGTTCTATAGTAAACTAACTAAAGGTTTATTCGGTAAGGAAAAGGAATGAGAGTTTTTGAGAGATTAAATCAGGTTAAAATATATGTACAGGTGACTCCCACTCTATAATTTCAACAGGTAACAGAGATGTAGTGATCTGCCTGTTTTCCAAAAGGTTTTTAGGGCTACCCAGAGAAACTCTGGGGATCTCTTCTCTTTTGGTTATTCTGCCCTATTTGAATCCAAACAGTCAAAGGATGAAGAAATCTTCCTTGTATCCAAATTTGTAGCTTCTTTTCCTGGAACTGAGCTGACAGCAACAGTTCCCACACAGGTTTCAGAGTAGCAGCCGTGTTAGTCTGTATTCACAAAAAGAAAAGGAGTACTAGTGGCACCTTAGAGACTAACCAATTTATTTGAGCATAAACTTTCATGAGCTACAGCTCACTTCATCGGATGCATTCAGTGGAAAATACAGTTCCCACACAGGTTCCGTCTTCATGGGGCAGTGGGGACAGGAACACACTTAAAGACTTTGATCCTTGATCTTACACAATGGCTGATTTGCTTTCAATGAACAGGAATTAACATCTTGCAAGAGACAATTTGCATTCCACAAGGCTTCTTTCCATTTGACGGGTTACTTAGTTACATGTAAATGTTTGCTGTTACATTATAACATGGGGTATTGTTGAGTGAGAACAATATATGCAGCATCCTACAAGCATTTCATAAAACACTAAACACATTCTTATCACCTTAACATCTAGTGTTAGAGGGCTTTTTTTCACCTTTTTTTCCGGTTCTTGTTATGCAGACAGAAAGCAGAAGACCAGAAATCCAAAGTTGATGATGCTAACACACAGGTAAGCCAGATTGGTTTCCACCTATGCATTTGTAAGTGTTCAGTGAGGCCTGGGGCCGTGGCATGACCTGGCACGTGGTATGCCATCATCACAATCATATTGCAAAATTCACACCCCAGGCTGTTAGCCACTCCTTGCACAGAATTTTTGACCGACCATGGCATCCCAGTCCCTTTAACATCCCCACAGCACCCCCCTCACCCAGATGTGATGGCCTCTCACAAATGCTGCAAAAAGCCTGGGGTGTTTAAAGGGGCTGTTTTCCTTCTTTGATTTATTGGGTGGCTACGTTAATTCATCATTTGTACACGTTTAATTTTTGCTGCTGCCATTTGCAATGATGAGGCTCATTAAGTGTTAGGGTGACTAATGTGTTTTGTATGAGCATATTTATAGTTATTTAAATTTCAATAAATAATCACACCCCTTGGTCACCTCCTGCCAGCACCACTGAATCCTCCATCCTTTTAGGAACTTCTTCCACATGAGCCACCCTCAGCAGCATTGCGCTGAGGAGGCTATGACAAATGGGAATTATATCTGTTTTGCCTTTATGAATATTATGTGTCCATATTTGATGGTTATTGCATTGCTGTCTATGTGACTACCAATGAGTTAATTTCCACAAGGACATAGGCCTGGAGAACAGTTGGTGACTTCAGGTAAGTTCTGTTGTCAGTACTCAGCAAAACAAGATAGATCATTACCTTTGAAATTTCAATTCTGCTCAACTCTGGCTAGCAATGCCAGGGGAGGGAGAAGTCCCTCCGGGGACACTAAAACAAAGAGTTTTGGTTCTGATAAAAACATACAGACAAGAGAAAGAGTCTTGAAGACACAGAGAAGCGGTCTATAGAGATGGAAACTAATATTCAGATTCAGAGTGGAGGTCCAGGATAAGCTAAGGCCTGTTTAAACTAGCAAGGAAAGTCTAAATTTAGGCAAGGCAGAATCCATTTAGACTTTTAACTCTATTTCTCTCTGCTTGTTAAAATTCTATGAAAATCTGATGTCCTGAGTCACTGCATTTCATATTGCCCACAAGCGCCTAGAAAAAGATTCTATAGCAAGATCTAGATCTAGTTGGGTTAGCTGAGGCAAATATTGTTAGAGAAGCAGTGGGCTTGTAGCGTGGTGATCTAGTTTTAAAAAGGTGAACCACGGGACTCCACACTGGGAGAAGGGCATGTAAAGGCCTGACGCTTGGAAAGTGCCCACAGGAAGAGGCTTCAGAGGTGCAGCTTTCCCCTGAGCTATAACAGAGTCCATTTTGGGTTTTCTTGTTGTGTCATTCTCTTTGAAAATCCTGAAATGTGTATTCGTTTTATAAAACCAAAACCAAGGATGGGCTGGGTTCTGTTTCTGATTTACATAAACCAACAAAGTACAAAGAATTTAATCTAGAATACTATAGTTTGGCTCTGTGTTTAATCAACACATGCAATATATTTCTATGGTCTATAAACTTTCTAAATGTGCATACCTCTTTCTTTGTAATCATGGAATCAGAGATGTCTAGGACTGGAAGGGACCTTGAAAGTCCAGTCCCTGCACTCAAGGCAGGAGTAAGTATTATCTAGACCATCCCTGACAGGTGTTTGTCTAACCTGCTCTTAGAAACCTCCAATATGGAGATTCCACAACCTCCTAGGCAATTTATTCCAGTACTTAACCACCCTGACAGTTAGGAAGTTTTTCCTAATGTCCAACCTAAACTGCCTTTCTGCAAGTTAAGCCCATTGCTTCTTGTCCTATCCTCAGCGGTTAACAAAAACAGTTTTTCTCCCTCCTCCTTGTAACAACCTTTTATGCACTTGAGAATTATTATCATGTCCCCCTGATGCTTCTCTTCTCCAGACTAAACAAACCTTTTTTTTTTCAATTTTTCCTCATATGTCATATTTTCTAGATCTTTAGTCATTTTTGTTCCTCTCCTCTGGACTTCCTTCAATTTGTCTACAACTTTTCTGAAATGTGGTGCCTAGAGTGAAGCAGAGTACTCCAGTTGAGGTTTTATCAATGCAGAGTAGAGCAGAAGATTTTTTTTTCTTTTGTCTTGCTTACAACAATCCTGTTAATACATCCAAGAATGATATTTGCTTTTTTTTTTGCAAAAGGTTACAGTGTTGACATATTTAGCTGGTGGTCCACTATGACCCTCAGAGCCCTTTCCACAGTACTCCTTCCTTGCTAGTTATTTCCCATTATGTATGTGTGCAATTGATTGTTCCTTCCTAAGTGGAGTACTTTGCATTTGTCCTTATTGAATTTCATCCTATTTATTTAAGACCATTTCTCCGGATTGCTCAAATCATTTTGAATTTTAATCCTACCCTCCAAAGCCCTTGCAACCCTTCCCAATTTGGTAGCATCCACAATCTTGGGCTGAGTGAGCTTGTTTGACTGGGTTTTGGCTGTTTGCACTTTTCTTTCCTTTGTTCCCTGGATCATCCTTGATAATCTTTGGTCAGCCTTGTGATCACCCTCCCTTTGTGTGATTAACAAGGAGGTAGGGCTGACCTGGGAGAGAAGGGCTTAAAAGCCAGAGGCTAAGTGATCAAGGGGAGTGAGCGACCAGAGACAACAAACGGGAGTTTGAGAGGGAGTCTGTAGAAGGGAGACAGAAAATATTTGCTACGGTTAGGAATGGCCACATCACCAGTGCCAATCCTGCTCCTGTCTCCTCCACCTGCACTGTATCCAGACAGAGAACCTAAGGATGGATGCCTCTACTCAGATCCTGGCATGGATTTGCAGAGACTATGGCCTGCATTTCCCACTCACAGAAAGCCAGGCTAGGGAGATTGTCCAGTGTGAAAGCTGCCTGCTGGTGAAATTTCTCAGGAAGCAGGTGGGAGAGCTACAGGAGGAGGTGGCTAGGCTGAGGAGCATCCATGCACAAGAGAAATTCATCAAGAGTATTCATGTGGAGACCCACAAGGCTGAGGAAGCTATCCAGCTAGATAGGACTGCTGTTACACCACTGCGGGAGGAAGATATGGCTCTGTCACAGGGAGGACACTGGCTGCTGGTTACTTCTGCAGGCAGGCAGTGCTTCACCCCGACTCCCAACCCACCCACCATGGTGATGAAGAAACTGCTCTTCTTCCCTGGCAACAAGAGATGAGGATTGCCCCAAAAGGGATAGGAGGAGAAGCTTTGTATCCCCACAGCTGGGAGGATCATGACCACCTCTCCCAGGAGAAAATGTAGGGTAGTGGAGGTTGGTAACTCTCTTCTGAGTGGGACAGGGGAACCAGTCTGTCAGCCTGACAGATTGTCCCAGGAGGTATGCTGCCTGGCAGGGGCCCATATTCAAGATGTTACAAAGGGATTGTCAAGGACCATCTGGCCTTCTGACTACTACCCCATACTATTCATCTGTGTGGACACTAATGATACTGTGAGGTATGATTTTAAACAGATCAGAAGTGACTACAGGCAGGGCTGGTGCAAGAAGGATTCATGCCCTAGGCAAAACTTCCATCTTGCGCCGACCCCCCCACCCACGGCAGCTCCCCCCCACCCTATGGTGCCCCCCCTGTGGCAGCTTCCTGCCGCCCCCTCAACCCAGGGATCCCCCCTTGCGGCAGCTCCCCGCCGCCCCCTCCCTCCCTCCCTCCCCTTGGCTCGGGGAGCTATGTGCAGCAGCTCCCCGCCCCAGCTCACCTCTGCTCCACCTCCTCCCTGAGCACGCCGCAGCTTCTCCCGCCTCCCAGGCTTGCGACACCAATCAGCTGTTTGGCGCACAAGCCTGGGAGGGAGAGAAGCAGAGCGGGGCGGTGCTCAGGGGAGGAGGCGGAAGAGAGGTGAGCTGGGGTGGGGAGCGGTTCCTCTGTGTGCCGCCCCCCCGTTACTTGCTGCAGGCAACCCTCCCTGCACCCCCCTGCCCCAGCTTACCTCCGCTCCACCGCTGCTGCAAACCACTTGGCGCCCTAGGCGACCACCTAGTGGTTGCACCTGCCCTGAGTACAGGGCTCTGGGTGTAAGGGTAAAGGAGTTGGGGGAATAGGTAGTGTTCTCTTTGATCCTTCTGCTCAAGGGTAGGGGTCCAGGCAGAGACAAATGCATCCTGGAGGTGAATGCCTCGCTATGATGATGATGGTGTCGCCAGGAGGGCTTCTGCTTCCTTTACCATGGGATTTTCTTCCTAGAAGAAGGACTGCTGCGTATAGATGGGATCCATCTATCAAGGAAGGAGGAAAATATCTTTGGATATAGACTGGCTAACTTAGTGAGGAGGGCTTTAAACTAAATTCAGTGGGGGAAGTAGACAAAATCCCACAGATAAGACATAAACTTGGAGATCTGGGGAAGGTTTGGAATCTGGGGGAGCATGGATCATTATAGCAGGGACAAGGGAGAGACAAGAGGGAACATAGAGGGGAAATCAAATCAGTTTCTTCATTGTACACTAATGTAAAAATATGGGGAATAAGCAGGAAGAACTAGAGATGTTAGTGAATAAGCACAATTATGACATAGTTGGTGTTACAAAGACTTGGTGGGATAATACACATGACTGGAATATTTGTATAGAAGGGCACAGCTTGATCAGGATGTAGGCAGGGAAAAAGGGTGGAGGTATTACCTTATATATCCAAAGATGTGTACGCTTGGACTTGGACTAGGTTGAGATGGAAATAGGAGACAGACTTGTTGAAAGTCCCTGGGTAAGGATAAAAGCAGTGGGGAAAAAAAACGACAGTGATGTCATGCTAGGGCCATCTAACCAGAAAAAAAAAAAGAGTCGGATGAGGCTTTTTTAAGCAAATAACAAAATCATTCAAAGCACAAGACTTACTGGTACCCAGACATCTGATGGGAAAATAACACGGCAGGGCACAGATTATCCAAGAAGTTCTTGAAATGTTTTGGAGAATTTTTTTTTTTAATTGCACAAGGTGAAGAGGCTGTTCTAGATTTGATTTTGACAAATAGGGAGGAACTGGTTGAGAGTTTTAAAGTGGAGGCAACTTGGATGAAAGTGATCATGAAATGATAGAGTTCACGACTCTAAGGAATGGTAGGAGGGAGAACAGCACAATAAAGATAATGGATTTCAAGAAGGCAGAATTTAGCAAACTCAGGGAGTTGGTAGTTAAGAACCTATGCGAAGCAAGTGTAAGGGGGAAAAAACAGTTCAAAACAGTTGGCAGTTTTTCAAAGAGATGTTTTGAAGGGCACAAGAACAAACTATCCCACTGCGTAGGAAAGATAGGAAGTATGACAAGAGACCACCGTGTCTAAACGAGAAGATCTTCAATGTTCTGAAACCAAAAAAGGAGTCCTACGAAAAGTGGAAACTAGGTCAAATTACAAAGGATGAATATAAACAAACAGCACAAGCATGTAGTGTTACCTGGGGTTTTGCTGAACCCAAAGGTCTTGGTAACTTTACTCTTTGCAAGGTGGTGGCAGGAAATAAATCAACGGGGACATGACCTGTATGGCCGATAGACAGTTGGTGCAAGCAGGCAAACAAAAGTGCTCTGACTCAAAACATACTTTAGTTAGCCTCCAGCAGTAACACATACTGAAACAAGTTAGTAGAGCACCCCAAATCACCCCTGTGGACTTGAGGAGGTCTCCAGTGGATAACTATAGGTGTCCACCACGCTCATATTTCTTCCTCTTCATTAAATTAATCTACATTTTTTACCACTTAATGAAGTGGTTTTTTTTATATTTCTTTTTTCTTCTGACATTGATAAAAAAAATCTTTATTTGCCATAACCTTTTTTTTTATTTTAAAATGTTTCTCAGTAATGAAGTGTGTCCTTTATTCATTCCACAAGGGGAACATATGTTATCTTCAACATCAACCACTTTATATGGAAGCTATGTAAGCACATAAAATACTTTTTGTGTTGACCACTGTCTATTAAAACATATAATAAAAAGTGAAAAAGCACTTGTAAAAAAGAGAAGTGTTTAGTAGTCTCAAGTTGCAGAATGAAATATTTCTACTCCAGTAAGTAAAACCTTTATGTTCTTCAAAAAACAATGACTTATATCTTGTATCTGTGTGTGCGAGTGTTGTGGGTTTGGTCTCATTGTATAAATTGAGCACTTAAACAAATTGTTTTACTGTTTGTCTTTTATTAATAATAAATAATATTATGCACTTATATCACCTTGCATCCTCAAGCACTTTATAAATTTAAACTATCTATGGCCCTGATCCAAAAGCCCATTGAAGCCACTGGGTGGTTTTCCACTAACATCCCTGGGCATTAGATCAGGTCTCATCAGTCTGCCTACCTATAAATAACTTTACATATAATTGACGTACAGACACTGCTAAGCTAATTAGCAAGAGCTGTTTAACCAACATGTGAGGAAGGGAATTTGGGTGTCTCCTTTTACTGTGTGTGACAGGGAAAGAACAGTGAGTTGGAAACTCAAACATTTTACAATCAAATACCTTCAGTGGCATATATTTTTAAACTAGTGTGATGCTTTGGGGTTCAACCCAGACCGATAAGGGGTTCTGTCACCCCCTTCCTTCTATCCCTTGGTGTTCCAGTGCTATGCAGTCTTGGCTCAGAGGCCTGATACCAGCAACATGGTCACAGAGCAATAGCCTCACCCTGGCTTCCAGCAGTCTGATCAATCTTTACAGAATGAAAAGGAGTACTTGTGGCACCTTAGAGACTAACCAATTTATTAGAGCATAAGCTTTCGTGAGCTACAGCTCACTTCCTCAGATGCATATCGTGGAAACTGCAGCAGGCTTTATATATACACAGAGAATATGAAACAATACCTACTCCCACCCCACTGTCCTGCTGGTAATAGCTTATCTAAAGTGATCATCAGATTAGATAAGCTATTACCAGCAGGACAGTGGGGTGGGAGTAGGTATTGTTTCATATTCTCTGTGTATATATAAAGCCTGCTGCAGTTTCCACGATATGCATCTGAGGAAGTGAGCTGTAGCTCACGAAAGCTTATGCTCTAATAAATTGGTTAGTCTCTAAGGTGCCACAAGTACTCCTTTTCTTTTTGCGAATACAGACTAACACGGCTGTTACTCTGAAACCTGTCTTTACAGAATGACACTAGCGGTTCTCCCAGACCCCACATTTCCCCCAAACCACATTTCCTGCATTACCCCATCACTCTCACTGTACTCTCACAAATATATTAAGTTTTCTGCCTCTGAGGGAAGACATACAAACAGGCTAGTTTAATTCAACACCAACATTTGGTTGAAATATACAGTACTGAAATGGTTTGTGATAAAACTAAAAAGAAATGTAATAACAAAGAACAGCGGGTCTCCAATTTATATATGGCCAACGGGTCTCCAGTTTATATATGATACCTTATGTCATAAATATAAAGGGAAGGCTAACCACCTTTAAATCCCTCCTGGCCAGAGGAAAAACCCTTTCACCTGTAAAGGGTTAAGAAGCTAAAGATAACCTCTCTGGCACCTGACCAAAATGACCAATGAAGAGACAAGATACTTTCAAAGCTGGAGTGGGGGGGAACAAAGGGCTCTCTCTGTCTGTGTCTTTTGCAGGGACCAGAGCAGGAATGCAGGTCAGAACTCCTGTAAAGGGTTAATAAGCAATCTAGTTAGATATGCGTTAGATTCTGTTTTGTTTAAATGGCTGATAAAATAAGTTGTGCTGAATGGAATGCAGATTCCTGTTTTTGTGTCTTTTTGTAACTTAAGGTTTAGCCTAGAGGGATTCTCTATGTTTTGAATCTGATTATCCTGTAAGGTATTTACCATCCTGATTTTACAGAGGTGATTCTTTTACTTTTTCTTTAATTAAAATTCTTCTTTTAAGAACCTGATTGCTTTTTCATTGTTCTTAAGATCCAAGGGTTTGGGTCTGTGTTCACCTATGCACACTGGTGAGGATTTTTATCAAGCCTTCCCCAGGAAAGGGGGTGTAGGGCTTGGGGGGGGGGAGATTTTTGGAGGAAAGACGTTTCCAAGTGGGCTCTTTCCCTGTTATATTTGTTAGACACTTGGTGGTGGCAGCAATAAACTCCAGGGACAAAATAGTTTGTACCCTAGGGAAGTTTTAACTTAAGCTGGTAAAAATAAGCTGAGGGGGTTTTTCATACAGGTCCCCTCATCTGTACCCTAGAGTTCAAAGTGGGGAAGGAACGTTGACACCTTACATGACATTTTTAGATTCAGAATAGGACAGTAGTGAGTTCTAGCAATGTGTAAGTCAGACTTGATATGATTTATGTTATGGTGTGCTTGCTCTCTGCCAGTTGGCGCTGAGGGGCTCCCTGAGTAACACCTGCTATAGAACTAGGGCAGAAACACAGACAAAGGATTCTCTTCTACCTTGGCTTTTTTTCCCCCCCTTCTGTTTAGAGGAGAGATCCACTTCTGAGAAAGAAGCACAGGAAGGATTAGCAAAGACACTTTAGTAGTGCTGGCAATTCCTATCTTGCTATAAATACAAACATCCCAAATCTAGATTATAACACTCAGATATGTCAGACTAGATGATCTAATGGTACCTTCTGGCCATAAACTCTATGAAAAAGCAATGAAATACAACAACAATTTAAGACAGGAAAGGTCAAAGAATACAGTATCCAATTTGAAATTGCCTGGGCAGTATAGGTATATATCTGGTATAAATTGCTCTGACCCTCTCCACTGTAAGACACCAACTTCAATGCCCTGTTTGTTTGTTTCTCTCACAGTCTGTGTGGCTGTTTACATGTCATTTGCTATTGTTCTCCCCAAATTGGTTCCATATGCCCATATTCAAATCCATCCTTTAGACCTACTTGTACAGTGATACCCACAAGAAGTGAGTGATCAAGACATTTGATGAGACAGTTTTGTACTTTTTTATCAAATCTATGCAAAAAGAATAATAATAAAAACATTCAGCCCTCCACAATATGTATATGCCTTAACTGGATAAGAATGACATTCACTCAGTCCTGTAGCAAGGATAAACCAGAAACAATGTGTTAGGAGCGCTAGAGCCATTGTAGGATCCAGGCCTGTATTTTCACCTGAGATGGTATTCTGAGTTTTGCTGTCCTGTTTGATTTTTTGATACACATACATTCTCACTAATATGCGTGAACAAAAGGATCCTTACTAATATTTAAACAAAGGACAAATACACTGTGTATGTTGCTTCTGCCTAGCCAGATGGGTTGTTAGTATAATGGGAACTGATAAAAGCAGTTAACATGTTACTAGGCATGGTGGGAGACTGCACTAAAAGGCCAGAGAAATGCGTGTCCCTGACCATAGCACAACCTCACTCCTTACCCCTCCCATAGGGTACAAAAGAGGTGGGAAGAAGACCCCAGACCCATGACCCCCCAAAACGGAACATGACCATAAGTTGAAAGGGATGGGACTGTGGGCATGCATTTCAGGTATAATTATGCTTGCTGTGGGGGTGGGACACTGGGAAACAAGGCTCTGCAGCGTCAGAGTTATGGTATAAATGTTTGCTGGAAACTAAACCCAATAAATATTGCATTGCCTACGCTTCGGACTTCTGGTCTTCTGCTTTCTGTCGGCGTGACAAAAACCAGGGGAGAAGGTAAGGAAAGGCCCTCTACCACAGGGGTGAGCAACCTGCAGCCTGCGGACCATATGCGGCCCATCAGGGTAATCTGATTGTGGGCTGCAAGACATTTTGCTGACATTGACTGTCCGCAGGCACAGGCCCCCATAGCTCCCAGTGGCTGCGGTTCAAATCTTATTACTTTGAGCCCTCTCTTTCCTTAATCACAGGAACCGTAAGGAAATAGAATTGCAAAGTGACAGGTCACTTTTTGGCCCACTAGAGAGGATTTGGCCCAAATAATTTGGGCGAGGCACTGACCTTTCCTGATCCTCCCTGCTTTGAAGAGAGAGGAAAAGGGAATGATCAATTGCCACAGAGTGGGAGTGGGAGGAAGCACTTGGACCACTGAGATGCAGCGGGTTCTAAGGCTTAATGGGAAAGAAAAAAGGATGGAGTCTGGTTTGGGCGGGGAAGGGGAGAATTTGCTGAACCATCCCTCCCTCTCCCCCCCCCCCCCCCAAAAAAAGTGTTTTAAAATGTAGCAAACCTCAAATCCAAGTTCATTTTGAGTGAATACATTCTCTGGAATAAGCAGTTTGCAAAGACTGCCTTCATTTAGTTATACACACATCTATAATGGACCAAAAAAGAATACCTCAAATTTTGGGAAAGTCTAGATTTAGATCAATAGTTCTGATTAAGACTTTGTTTCTAGCCTACAGTTCACACCCAAATACTTCAGTGAATCTGCTTTAAAATGTAAAAGCTAGTACCAGCCTAAAAAACAAGCAATCAAATTCTGCTTGAAATGCCAGGTCTGGTATATTCCATGCAAAGGGAATGTAACTGTCACTTTCCTGACAGCATGTACATTTCTGATCATCCATAGAATTCACAGAAACTTAGTGCCAATGTGAATTAATGCAAATTTCTCATACTTCTAAAATGTCACAAATTTTGTTTCACTAAATTTTGTGAAATTCTGTATTATCACTGTTCTCAATCCATGAACAGGAATTACTGGTTTCCTCCAGTCCCCACATACTCTTAGTGACCATGTTATTTCAGTTTGGTACAAATGCATACAGACAGCTGTACTTTTAAATTAAGTATTTTGAGTAGGTTTGTGAATATCACAGACATCAGTTCATGAAGAGGTTTGTAAAATGAACCTTGAAGTTCATTCTGCAGGGGTTGGTAGTATAGCAACTTGCAGGTTCATTTGGGAGTTCAAACTTAAACTTAAAAGGAAGTATCCCATATCCCTTCAATCTAGGCTGTTCTTTTCACCACAAAAGTCTCCAGGACCTCTGGAGTTTAATCCCATCTCTGCTCCTTTCTCCTGTTTGCAGAGGGAGCTAGGAGGCCAATCCCCACCAACAAACACACTCAGCGTAGCTACCATTGGGGTAATTGGGGTAATTTAAATATTTTAAAAATATTTTTAAGGTGATGGACTGTCCCCACACTGGGAAGCAGGAATGGGAAGAAACGTCCTCTCCTGTGGCAGGCACTGCTTCTACTGACCCAGCGCCATCGGTGTCCCACAACCAATACCAAGGTAGCTATTATAGCCAGTTGGGAATTTTTGACCACCATCTCCCCAGAAAATGATAACTCACCAAAAATGAATATTTAGCAGGAAAGTGTTGATTTTCACAATTTTTTTCAACAAAAAAACAATTTTGAAAAAATACCACAATGATCAAAACCTTCCACTCTGACATTTTTGAAACAAAAAGCAACCAGTTTTCTAGTTCAAAATGAATTTTGTTTTGTAATTTTAAAAAGTGGTTAAAATCGAAATGAAACATTATCAAGATAAAACTTTTTGATTTACTGAAACCATTTTTTTCCAGATTTTTGGTTCATTAAGTTTTTTGAGATTTCAACTTTTTGTTCCAATTCAAGATGGGAAACTTTTTTTAAATCTCAACATTTTTCATGGGCTGTAAAACATGATCAAACACAGATCTAGCATCTGGGGAAATTGAAAACTGAGAGACGATGTAAGAACAGGGTATTCCAAGGTACTTGCTGTTTAAACAGCTGTATGCATGTCCATGGTGTGTATTTGCAGAATATAGAGATTCTATTTCCTACGTAAATCTAAATGTAGTACATAAAATGATTTATTTTTTCACCCATTCTTTCTCTTCCACCTGGTAAATTACTCCCAAGGGGCAGCATGTAACTCTGCTATCACAAGAACAGGAGTAAAAAGAAAAGGAGTACTTGTGGCACCTTAGAGACTAACCAATTTATTTGAGCATAAGCTTTCGTGAGCTACAGCTCACTTCATCGGATGCATGCTTTGGAAAGTGTAGAAGATCTTTTTATATACACAGGAGGAGGTATTTTTTCATGCTTTGTGTGTATATAAAAAGATCTTCTACACTTTCCACAGCATGCATCCGATGAAGTGAGCTGTAGCTCACGAAAGCTTATGCTCAAATAAATTGGTTAGTCTCTAAGGTGCCACAAGTACTCCTTTTCTTTTTGCGAATACAGACTAACACGGCTGTTACTCTAAGAACAGGAGTGGAGGAGGGGGAGACAAGGTAAACAGCCTGAGTAAGTGTGTGTTGGTGCAGAGTGGTCAGCTTTCTCATTCCTCCAAGCTGTGTTAGTCCTTTGTTCTGGTGTACAGGACTTCGCTGTCTGCACTGGCTCAGCTGTGCTGGCATGGTTGTATTGGGGTGTGGAGCTAATGCCCTGTCTATTTTCTATCCCTTTGGCTCACTCCTCACACATCTAGATGGGAAGGGGAATACCGTCCATTTGCAGCTGCTCTCCCTACCACACTGCTACTGACGATATGGGTAGCCTGCATAGGGAAGTAAGGGTGCCCTGGATGCATCCATTCTCCTCAGTATAGGGGTATAACCAGAGTGAGAACCTGACCCTTTGCGTTCAGAACAAACATTCAGAATGGCCAGGAACATGAACGCTTAGTTCCCAAGTTGTTGATAGTTTCTCATATAAGATTACCAATAGCTTCTGTCATTTTTTCCCACTATAGAGGTAAGTACCAGCACTGCAGTATATCTGGGTAGTATATAAATACTAACAATGGTAATTGTCAGCTCTAAAAGCTTTTCTTATAAAGTTATTTTTCAAAGATTAGCCCAAAATTTTATGTTTTTGATTCCTTTGCCATGGAGTCTTATATATAATTGTAAACTATCGTGTGTAACTTATCTAACAGCTTTGTTCTGAGTCATCATGTGAGCAGCAAGGTTACTATGGAAATGATAGCATCATTCTCTTTTGTCATGTTATTATATAACTTGCTTGTAACTAACTGCTATCAGTTATGATCTGCCTATCAGTTATGATAGTATATCATATGTATATGGCAGCGGTTCTCAGCGGGGGTTCGCAGCCCAATGGGCTTCCACAAGCCCTTTCGAGGGGGCCAAGGGGCCCTGCTGCTGAAACCCAGAGCCTGAGTCCTAGCGCCCCCATGGGGCTGAAGCTGGAAGGTGCGGGGCTGAAGCTGGGAGGTGTGGGGCTGAAGCCCCAATCCCCAGTGCCCCCCTGTGGGGCTGAAACCAGGAGGCACGGGGCTGAATCCTGGAGCCCCTAGCCTGGTGCTCCCTGTACGGCAGAAGACCTGAGCCCATGGGCAGAATCGGCAACATGGAGGGCATTGCCCCATCTACACTGCAGCACAAGAGCATGGCAGTCCCAGGGGCAGCTCCACACCTCCCCCACCCCCATCTCCTCTTCCCACCCCCTGGCCAGGTTGGAGACAGAAAGCCAGAACCAGGCAGCGCTGCTCTGGCTGGTGCTATGGAGCAGGCAGTGGCAGCGTTCCCTCCTCTCCTTATGATGCCCCAGGTTGAAGCTGCTCCTCAGCTCCCAGCCCCCTTTGCTCCCACAGAGGCAGCCCTTAAGAGCCCTCCAGGTGGGGAGAGCCAGCTCCATGGCTGGCAGACCCCTCCAGGAACAGGAACTGCAGGGGAGGCCTCCCAGCACACAGCCCCTAATACCTCTCTCCCTACACCCTGAGCTACCTCCTGCCCACACACAGCCCCTAGTACCCCTCTCCCTGCACCCTGAGCTACCCCCTGCCTGAACACAGCTCCAGCTACTCCTCTCTTCACCCTGAGCTACCCCCCTGCCCTCACACAGCCCCTAGCCACCCCTCTCCCTGCATCCATAGCCAGCCCCGTCTGCACAGAGCCCCTAGGTTACCCCCTTTCTACACCCTGAGCTGTTTTCAAACTTTTTGAGCTAAGCCCTCTGCCTCTGAGTTATAATTTTTGGTTGTGCCCCTCCCCCCCGGCACAACCCAGACAAGCTGGATGGCCTAATGAGGTGAGTCAGGAGGTGGAGGTGGTGCGCTCGAGCCCCATTGCTCCCAGCCCACGCAAAATAGAAGTCAAACTACACCTTTGCCCAAGGCCACTGCCTCGAAGCACTCTCCGCCGCCCCTGCTGGGCCCTGGAGTTTTATAACATGTTGAGGGGACCTCAGAGAGAAAAAGGTTGAGAACCTCTGGAATATGGTATATTGCAATATATAGCACACTTCACTATACTTTATACTATAAATATATTATATAGTGTAACATAGTTTTAGCCATATCATACATCATCAGGATATACAACTTATGCAACCTCTCATAAAACAGAATTCTCTATGGGCCAATTCTTGAGGTGCTTACTCCATTTTTACTCTGACAAACCAATTAATAACAATTAATAACATAGAACTGAGTAGATTTGACCCCATATAATTCAGGATTTTGCTTTATATTTTTTTGGAATACAGTTCCTGGTTAAAAATGGCTTGTGTTCACTTTGTTCTTTTTTGGGACAAACTTTATTGTGAGGTAAAAGTGGGGAAAAAAATCTATTTTAAAGAATTATCACTAAAAGTGAATGTATAGACTATTGAATCATGTGCTGGTTTTACTTTTGGATTAATGAGAGAACTGCAATTGTTAATAGCATGGGAGTCTCTTTCCTTACATAAATTATTGACATTCAAGAGATGAAAACAGCAGATAGGAAAGCCAGTTAAGAGATAAAACAAAAGGAACTGACCAGCATGAAAACAGCCTATTTTAATAATCTTCACGCACATATTTTACACATTTGTTCCTAAATATTGCATTAGGGTCTTTAACTATTCATGGTAAATAGGCCCAATTGCCCATGCTGGAATGTTGGATGGAGTGGGATCTGAGTTACTACAGAGAATTCTTTCCTGGGTATCTGGCTGGTGAATCTTGCCCACATGCTCAGGCTTCAGCTGATTGCCATATTTGAGGTCGGGAAGGAATTTTCCTGCAGAGCAGATTGGCAGAGGCACTGGGGGTTTTTTGCCTTCCTCTGCAGCATGGGGCACGGGTCACTTGCTGGAGGATTCTCTGCACCTTGAAGTCTTTAAACCATGATTTGAGCACTTCAATAGCTCAGACATAGGTGAGAGGTTTATTGCAGGAGTGGATGGGTGAGATTCGTGGCCTGCATTGTGCAGGAGGTCAGACTAGATGATCATAATGGTCCCTTCTGACCTTAGTATCTATAAATCTATGAATCATACCATCCCCTCCATAAACGTATGAAACTCAGTCCTGAAGCCCGTTAGGTTTTTTGTCCCCTCTACTCCCCTTAGAAGACTGTTCTCTCCTCTGATGGTTACAAAATATTAATGTTGGTCTAATTTCCAGCCTAATCTTGTTGATAGCTAGTTTATATCCATTTGTTCTTGTGTCCACATTGGTACTGAGTTTACATAATTCCTCTCCCTCCTTGGTATTTATCCCTCTGATGTATTTATAGAAAGTAATCATAACTCCCCTCAGCCTTTGTTTGGTTAGGCTAAACAAGCCAACCTCCTTGAGTCTTCTCTTATCATGTAGATTTTCCATCCCCTGATCATCCTATCAGACCTTCTCTGAAACAGTTCCAGTTTGAATTAATCTTTATTAAACATGGGATGCCAGAATTGCACACAGTGTTCCAGATGAGGTCTCACCAGTGCTTTGTATAATGGTACTAACACTTCCTAGTCTCTACTGGTAACTCCTCATCTGATGCATCTTAGGATCACATTAGCCTTTTTCATGGCCGCATCACATTGGCAGGTCATACTTATTCTGTTATCAAGCAATACACCTAGGCCTTTTTCCTCCCCTGCTGCTTCCAACTGGTAATTCCCCATATTACAGCAAGAAATCCTGTTATTAGTTCCTAAGTGCATGTCCTTGTACTTTGCACTACTAAATTTCATCCCATTTCTATTACAGTCTTCAAGATCATCCAGATGATCCAGTACTTTCCAACTTTCCATCCTCCATAAATTTTATTAGCATACACCCCCTTTTTGTGCCGAGATCATAATAAAGGTGTTAAATAAGATTGGTCCCAAGACTGATCCCTGAAGAACTCAACTAGTAACCTCCCACCAGCCTCACATTTCACCTTTCACTATGACCCATTATAGTCTCCCCTTTAACCAATTCTTTATCCACCTTTCAGTTCTCATATTAATCCCCATCTTCTCCAGTATAACAATAATTTCCCATGTGGAACTACATCAAATGCCTTACTGAAATCCACGGAGATTAGATCTACTGCACTTCTTTTGTCTAAAAAAGCAGTTATCTTCTCAAAGAAAGAGATCAGATTGGTCTGGCACGATCTACAACATTTTGTAAAACCATGATGTATTTTATTCCGATTACCATTTACCTCTGTGTCCTTAACTACATTCTCTTTCAAAATTTGTTCTAAGATCTTGCATTCAATTGATTTTAAACTGACAGTCCTGTAGTTTCCCAGATCACTTTCCCCCCTTTCTTAAAAATAGGTACTAAAATAGGTACTGTATTAGCAATACTCTAGTCATAGGGTACAACCCTGGAGTTTACAAAATTCATTTAAAATCTTTGCTATTGGGCTTGCAATTTCATGTACCAGTTCCTTTAATATTCTTGGATTGAGGTGATCCAGGCCCCCTGCTTTAGTTTCATTACACTGCTTGAGGTTTAACTGTTACCTCAGATGTGGTCATTTCTATTTCCATATCCTCATTTCCATGAGCCACCCTGCCTGTACCCCTAAACTCCTCATAACCCTTATTAAAAACTGAGGCAAATATCTGCTAAAATGTTGGGCCATGCCGAGAGTATCTTTAATCTCCATCCCATCTCTGTGCTTAGAGGTCCCACTTCTACTTTCCTTTGTTTTCTTTTTATTTATATGGCTATGTAACCTTTTACTATTGGTTTTAATTTCCCCTGAAAGAGCTAACTCTGCGTGGCTTTTAGAAGTTCTCGCTTTTTCCCTACACTTTCTGATCTCCAAGAAGTATTTTTCCTTGCTTAGCCATCTCATCTTTCATTCCTTGTAGGCTTTCCCTTAATTACTTATTTGGGATGCTTTCTCATCCACGTTGGTCTACGACTCTTACCTACAATTCTTCTCCCTTTCTTAGGACGCAGACTTCAGATAGTTTCTGCAACTTTGACTTTTAGTAATTCCAAGCCTCCTCTACATTCAGATCCCTGAGTAGCCACTGCATCACTGGTAGTATTCTGCATTTTTAAAACAAAACAAAACAAAGAAAAGCTATTATTTACGCACAAATATTCTGGTAATTAGGATGTTAGCAAATACAATATGAAGAGAGTATGTGATAATTTAATGTGCTTTTTAGTACTATAGTGCTGGATTGTGGTTATTTTTTTTAAATTGAACTGCATTTGATATTTGTGAACACAGAGAAAAAAAATGAACAGTACATTTCCTAATGTGCTTTTATGCACCATGAATTTTCACTTGCTTTTAAAGTTGCAACTTAACAGGCAATTAGTTCATAACTGAGCAACTGAAAAAAAGGGGGCCAGATTTTTGACCATTGTAAATCAGCATAGTGCTGTTGATTTCAATAAAGTTATGCTGATTTATACCACCTGAGGGTCTGGACCATAGCCTTTAACGGTTTTGAAGTCTTTCAGACTACAAGTAAAAAAAAAGAAAGAAAGAAACATTTTAAACATAACCACATAATTAAAATGTTAGTTGGAGCCATTTTGGTGGCTGTCAAGCAAATTATACATATTTTAAAATAGCTAAGATAAGGGAAAGTAAATATAATATCATTTTAAAGTGTGTTATAGGTACCTTATTTGAAAAAGTAAATACTGCTAAAACAAATGGCATTCAGCTCCCCAATTATATGCAATTGACATTGAGGATATGATGTAAAATGAATCTATAAAACCTGAGAACTCTTAAAATTTAAGGCTAAGAACTAGCCTTATACTCATGTTTAATATCAAATTTAACTTTGCCTTTACTTCTCTCTCCCAACTATGAATTCTGATTGAAATGTCAACATAAACTTCAAGAAATAATTCCGTTTCTCCTTGCTTTTGTACATTTGTGTGTGCCCATAACATTCAGTAACAATATTTGTGGTTAAGTATGTTCAACAGAGATTTATTCTCCATGTAAAGGATAGGATTGAAATATGAATGAAAATGGGTGCATAGGAAAACAGATCAGAACAAGGATCCATCTAATCTAGTCCCTTATATTTGACAGTGGCTAGTACTAGATACTTCAGAGAAGTTGTATATCCCTTATAACAAACAATTATGCAATAGCATTCCTATGGGAGAATCCTAGGCAATTAGTCTTCTTTTTTACTTATGTGCTGAAATATGATTAATATTTCATATCTAATTCATTTTTCAGATACATATGTGTAAAGGATTGCTTCCAAAGCTTGTGTGCTCCCCCAAAAAAGATGTATAACATTGATAAGATGAAGCCAGGGATATGATGTTCTCAGGAATGGTATAGTTGTAAATGAAGTAATTCAGGAATGGCATAATCCAGTTTTAAGAAATGGACTATAGAGGGTAAAATATCGTGTCCTCAGCCGGGAATGTAGAAATTGCCAATTCATTGTACAATTTTTCAGCTTATTAGGACACACTATAACATCTGCGGGCATCAAACAAAATCTGATTTACTCAAAACCATTATGGAAGCATTATGGATAAGCCACATTCCTGCTTTGCCTTTTAGCAATACTATTTCAAGTTTGTGAACCTATTTCCGAGAAGGGTAGTGCCTTCCAGAACACTGTGAATACATATACATGATTCCAGTAGGATTATGTTTCCCTAAATATGTTTTAGTTGCTCAAATAGAATATCATAGAGAATAGGTTGACAGAATTTGGTTTATCCTGGTCATAGACAAGCTCATACTTTGTCTTCAAAATGAACTACATGTCCTCATTCCAACTTAGTTGCTGAATGATTCAGGGCTGTGTAGAGAATGAAAACTGTTGCTAGGATACCTGACTCATTTGCTTTAGTAGCTGAAAGGTGTGGAGAGAACAAAGTAAGAGATCTCAAGCAAAGAAAGGATGATCTTGTGGATAAAGCAGGTGAATACCACACAGCAGTATCTGATTTTATTTCCACTGCAGTCTTCAAATGTGGGCTGTGGGAAGCAGCGGCCAGTACGTCCCTCGGCCCGCGTCACTGATTTGGCTCTGTCACTGATTTACTGTGTAGACTCAGGAAAGTCTTTACCTGAATTATCCCATCTGTAAATTAGTGTTAATAATTCTGTCATAACACAATGGAGTTAAATTCATGAATGTTTATGAGGCATTTGGATATCAAAGTGATGAGCACCCTAGAAAGAACATGAGGAAATTAATATTTCTGTATTCATTGAAGACTTTGGATGGTGCACATGTAGCCCCGTCTCCTGTTCACTGTTCCAGTATGCAGTTGTTCAAGATAGGGGAAGCCTGCCTTGCAACTTTTTACACAACTTCGGAAAACTGGACCTGAGGCTTCTTTGTGTGCTCTGTGTTGTATGTCAGTGTGTGTTCACCTCAGACCAGACCCACTCAGACAAACCTCCAGGAACAAGGTTTTATTCTGTAAAGAACATAGAACAGGATTACATTCCAGCAGACTTCTCTCTGCTTGCCTGCCCTGTGCTCCCAGATCAGTCAGTGCTGAGACTTCCTGCTGGGTGCGGGGGGCAGAGGACCCAGAAGTCCTCCCAACATGCCACAGTTTGTAGTCCACAACTTGTAGTTCCCAGGGCTGCTGTTGAAGCACACTGGACCTTGGGATACACATGGAAAATAAAGAAGTAAATACTATTTGAATTGTGAGGATAAAAATATTGAACGGCTACCTCATTCCCTGAGCACCATCCATACTGTGCACTTAATGAGGCAGGGACCCTGTGGGAAAAAAATAGAATGTAATCATATAATTAAGCAGTATATAAAAATGCATACAGGGTAGAATTAAAATATCACTGGTAATTCAAATTCCTGTATTCCCTAACTTTCAAGGGCTTGACTTTGCAACCTAAATAATATTCTTTTAACATTCGTAAATGTAACATATACACCACAGCTGTGATATGCTCTCAAAATACTACATATCTCAATTTGTATTCAATTTAAAATATTTATTAATAAGGATATTGTAGTTCTAATAGATATTAGAAAACTAACAGCTCTTGCATATGAAGAAGGAAAACAAATATACATGTTCTTTATAGTAAAGTTCTCATATGTCTGATTGGATAATGAAAACCAGTTTTCCTTTTCTAAACTGATCTGGACAACCAATAAACTTGCTCATGATCTGAATATATTAAATTCACCCCATGCAGATGATCAGCACAAGACCTATGAAGTACTTAAAGTCCACTTAATTGATTCATATACCTTATGGGATGAACTTCACCCATGCCAAAGAGGTTTGTGAAGACTTTTTATAGAGAAAGTAGTTTGTTTAATTCATGCAACTTCTCTAAGCACAAATTCCCTTAATAATGTAATATAGCCATAAGGTGCCATGTACACATACGGAAAGGCACATTATAAATACATTAACTGATAATAATTAATAATAATAAATCACATTAATTCCCTTCTTTTGGAGGAAACAGATGGAATTTGATTTTCTTGCAGTTACTGTGATGCAATAATAACAGCTTGCTAAAATAGTGGAAAGGTATAATAAGGAAAAAACATACAAACACTCTGCAACCATCTGGACAATATATGAGTTGATAAGCAAAATAATTAAAGCTGATCAAATTTTTTCTCTGGGTTTTCAATAAAACAATTTTTTTCATAAGAGGTATCTGCTTTCCAGGGAAAATGTTGATTTTTTGTCAAAAAACAAAACAAAACCCACCCCAAACCAGAAAGGTTTTCATGACCAGAGGCTCCCATGATGCTGTGACATGGTGCAACGACAAGGAAGACCAGGATGCATCACATAAGCTGTAATCTGGTCATGGAGCCCAGCACAGAGAGGAGAATGGGGGCATGAGGCACCCGAACTACAATATCCTTGAGATACCACCGGGGCAATTCCAAACCAAGAAGTTCAGGTTTTGACCTAAAGTATTTGGTTTATAATTTTTCTAGGGAGGAGTGGAGTGAGAGACTCTAAACTAATCACAATTAGCCCATGAGTTATTTATTACACCCCATCACATATTAGGCCCTCAACTAGTTCTACATAATGGGAACTCCAAGTTACTAGCCAGATACAGAGTACTTCACCACAGATTACTGTCTCAGATTCATACCAAATTAGTACTGGATGAAAGTAGTCACTATTTGACAATTTATCGCATTTCACAGAGTAACATATTTGAAATGAGATAAGATTAAGTAACCAACATATTATAACAGATTGGCATTTTTGGTATTTTCATCTGTGAGATCAAGCACCTGAATGGGCATTCACCTTTTCCAACAGGAGTGGTTCCTCCAGAACATGGCTGAGGCGCATTGGTAGAGCAGTGTAAATGAACTTGAACTTTGATTATCAATCTGTTCTGTGGATGTAAGGATGATGGCTGGGAATAGTGCAGTTTTGAGAACACCAATTTCCTTACTGAAAAAAGAATCAGAATGAAATATACTGACAATGGGGCTATATGTGGTATTGGTTCAACACAACTTGGATGTTTACAATTCAAAGTATGGATTGCTTTCTTAATCTTTCTATAGAAGTGCTATATTTTTAGATACAATGTTTGTTTCTGTTTTGAAGATATTCTCTCTATATGTTTTAATAGCTGGCTCTTCTGAATAGTACACTTGAAATCCTTATCTCCCTGGGTACATAGCAAGTCTCCATTATTTCAGGGTCACTGTTATACATACAAAATACTAGCCATTGGATGTTGTATAGGTAAAGAGTACTCTTTTCTTTTCTGCTCTAATGCTTTTTCTAGATAACTCGGTATATCCACTGCTGTGTTAGGCATACTGTTTTATATGCTGGCAGAATTATATGCTTTGGCTCACATTGAAGTGATATATTGGCAGCATTACTTTGCTGGTTACCACTGAACTTGTTTATTTTTGCTAAATTTTGTATTTGATTTCTAGTGTTGTTTGTACAGTTCACATCACTGAGGCAATTCAAGTCCCAAATCACCAAGATAGTTAAGCCAGAGGCTAACTTTAAACACATGAGTAGTCCCACTGAAGTCAAAAGGACATCTAATATGCTTAAAGGTCAGCATGTGCTTAAATATCTTGCTGAATCAAAGCCAAAATGAACATTTCAAATGGGGAATTCTTAAGTGGGAAAAAATACAGAAGAGTAGATACTCAGTTAAAACCATACCAGGCCGAAGAATGACACATATCAAACTGCAGGTGATCAAATGTAAGCTGGTTGCTAGCCCTGTATCATGTCCTTTCATGGGCCTGAGAAGTGAAAAGAGTGGAGTCAAATCAGCCCATGAAAATTAAGACACACCACACACTCAGCAAAATCACATCAGAAGTTACATGAAAAAGCAGGAGAAGCATTAAGAAAGTCACATTTTGGGAATGCTGTCAATGAATCCTTGCATGTGTATAGCCTGTCCAATTCTGTGGAACTCCAGTCTATGATGAGGAAGACTGGCATACCTTTTTTCTAAAGAATGCGTTAGGAAAGCATTTTTTTGGAGTACAGGTGAGTTGCATCATACGCTCATTTAACTTATGCGAATACAACTATACTTGCTCTGCAAAAAAAGAGGAAAACAACAAGATATCTGTAAATAGTGTGGGCAATTCCACCCACCATTCCACTCAATGAGCATATGCCCCAGAGTGAGCGTGAGATGGGAGACGTGAATCTGCTGTTCCCGCAGTTGGTCTCAGTTCCCGCATGCCTCTCATAGTGTGAGCATCTGGCCACACTAAGTGTGATTCTAATGTTTAAAGATACTGTACGTATTTTTTTGTACAACATGGCCCCTAAACACAAGCCAACTACTTCATCTGGCACTCAACTGAAGAAACAGTGATCTGTTCCAACGCTGGAGGAAAAACTGGCCGTGTTGGACTTATTGAGAGACGGTATGTTGGTCTCCAGCATGGTGCGTAAATATGGCCACAACGAATCTAGCATCCGTGCCATCAAGATTCGAGAGAGAAAAATTTGTCAAGCCGTGGCATAAAGTGCTCCAATAACTGCTAAGGTGATGAGCCAGGTGCATGATAAGACGTTAGTGAAGACTGAAAAGGCATTAAACTTATGGCTGGAAGACATGAACCATAAACATGTGCCTATCGATGGCAACACATTGCAAGAAAAGGCTCTTAGCCTTTATGCATTGTTCAAACCTCCCACCGAAGAGGGACAGTCTTCTGAAGAGAAGGAATTCAAAGCCAGCCAAGGTTGGCTTAACAGTTTTAGGAACAGCTTCAACCTCAAAAACATGCAGACTACTGCTGAAGCTGCATCTGCCAATGAACAATTAAAGAAAATCATAGAAGAAAAGGTCTATCTTCCAGAACAAGTTTTTAATGCTGACAAAAGTGGGCTCTTCTGGAAAAAAATGCCCAACCACACTTACACTTAGAAATCAGAAAGACAAGCCCCTGGCTTCAAAGCAGCTAAAGCCCATGTGACTGTGTTGTTTTGTGGCAATGCGGCTGGGCATTTAATAAAGCCGGGCTTGCTCTACAGGTTTTCAAATCCCAGTGCCCTAAAAGGCAAGAACAAAAATCCCCTGCCGGTGTTCTGGCAATCAAATAAAAAGGCTTCGGTGACGGCAGCATTATTTTTGGATTGGTTCCACAAGTTTGGATTGGTTCCAGAGGTCAAGCGGTAACTCAAAGAGAAAGGACTTGACTTTAAAGTGTTGCTGATGGTAGACAATGCTCCTGGCCACCCTGCGGCAGTCCAGTTTGCACATGATGATGTGGAAGTCATCTTTCTCTCCCCAATACCACCTCCATCCTCTTGACCAATGCGTGATTTGCTGTTTCAACGCCACATACACGATGCTTATGTTCTCACGGATATGTAGCACTATGGATGCTGATCCCAATTTTAATGTGATGGAGAATTGGAAGTCCTTCAACATTGCCAATTATATAACTTATATTAAACAGGCAATGGATGCAATCAAGCCTGAAACAGTCAATGCATGTTGGCAAAACCTATGGAAAGAATGTGTGAAGGGTTTCCTGACCATTGCCAAAAAAGTGAAACGCATTGTTCAGGTGGCCAGGCAAGTGGGTGGTGATGGCTTCGTGGACATCCTTGAGGAAGAAATTGAAGAATTAATTGAGAGCCATAGAGAAACACTGACTAATGAAGAGTTAGAGGAACTAATAAAATAGTCTACAAATGATGAAGATGATGATGAGGAACAGGAAGAGCCAGCAAGTTTGAATCTTCATCAATTTGCTGAAGTGTTCCAAGCAGTGAAACATGTAAATTATTTAATTTCTGAATATGATCCCTCTATGGAACGAAGCCTCAAATCACACATAGTATTATGGACAATTTGAGACCATATCAAGAAATGTTTGAGCAGCTAAAGAGACAACAGCGACAGTTGCCGATCACCATGTTTTTCAAAGAAAAACAACCAGCAGCAGATGAGTCTACACAATCAACTTCTCGAGCTGAACCAGAGCCAACCACTTCTTCTATGACTCGCTCTCTGTCACCCAAGCTCTCTGTCACCTCCATCTCCTGGATCTACATCAAGCCCTGACGACCCCCTGTAATGACCCTTCTGAAATTAAAAAAACAGTACTGTAAAATTATATTTTGTGTTCTTTATTATATGCTGTACTTTAATGTATACATTATACATGTATACATATTACTGTACAGTGTTGTATACACAAAACCATGTACAGTATACTGTACTTTATGGGCGATTTAAGGGATTTTCAAGGGTAATTTGACTATTTGCGATTTTCACCTTACGCGCTGACTTTAAAACCTAACCGCCGCATAAGATGCGACTCCACTGTAATGTTGGAGGAAAGCAATGTTTTTTTATAACAGTAAGCCTTTTATGCTTGCTGATATACTTGGTCCTATTACTATAGATATTTTTTTGTGTTCCCAGTGATCTAAACATGTATCTCTCCCTCTTTGGCTCTCCCTTTGGCACCAGTGCAAATTCAATTTTCCTAATCATTCTTATCTTCAATGAATTCCATTACTCTGCCCTTCCTCATTATCTGACCTTGTCTTTTCTCATGCCATCCTTCCTCATCCATGCTACTTATGATAGCTGGCCTCAATGTCCTGGTCATTCTTTTGTCTCTCATCTACCTTTCAGCTTTCTCCCATGCTGCTTCTTTGCCTGGAACATACTTTTTGACCAGATCCACAAAGCTACCTCACACTCCACATTCATATGGTGCCTAATACCGACAACTACATCACGCACATGAAAATTATCCCCAAAATACAGCTATTTACTCTGCGTAAGGTGAAAACCTCCAACATCATGCTTTGTACTAATCTTTATTTTTTAACTATGCAGTCTTGCTGTCACTTCTCTCTCTCTCGTCTTGATATCCTATCATTATACCATATTTAATATAAGGCCAGAGGACCAACTGAATGGCCATTACATCAGATGCCTTTTCCTAAAGCTTCTTCCCCACTCCCTGGCTGTATTTCCTACCAGAGCTTTCACCTGCCTATTGAAGACAAGTTTCCTGAATCCCTCCCCTCACTCCATGGCTGGTTCCTTGCCTGAGCAGGTTCTCTCCTGTAGTACGAACCCAAGCTACCACATGGCATTAGGTCACCTGATTCAGCCAGAGTCAGACTTAACCAGATCCTTGAAACAGCATATTAGGTCACATGGATATGCTCCAGAACAAATGTACTTGCAAGCACTTAAAAACATGTTTAAGTTTAAGGAAATTAGTAGTCCAAACTGGCACCAGCAGGACTACGCCCATGCTTAGGGACGTGCTGGATTCTCTAGCATATGCAGTCTTTAAGTCAAGACTGAACACATTTCTAGAAGCATGCTATTGCTGAAACAGAAGTTATTGGCTTGATGCAGAAATTAGTAAGTGAGGTTCTTGGACTACGTTATACAGGAGTTCAGAAGAGATTATCATAATGGTCCTTTATGGTGTCAAAATCTAGGAATCTATGAATGAATACCAGAAGTTAAACAAATTCATAACTATTTGTAAGACTGAGGCTTTATTTTGTAAACTCCTTAGAGACTAGAAAAAGTCTTCTTTCTATCATATGTGGAGTCTGTCATATTCTGGCACCATTAGAAATCCTAACAATGATGATTGCATTTAAGCAAAGCATATATAATTACTTATACATATTAAAGGATTTTTGGTATTTTCTTTTGCTTTGCACTGGATAAAACAATAAATCAAGGAGTGTGATGTTTTTCATTAAGTATACATTTAGTTTCTTACTGAATTATGTGCTTCGTAATTGCAAAAATGTCATGAAGGAATTGCTAGAGTTATTATATTCTCTCTCATGGCCAATCATATGGCTAAAAAAGATTATTTGGGCAGCCAGAGGTGACATAATTTTTATCACTGAGAGAAGCTTCATTTGACTAAAATGTAATGTGGGTAGCTTAAAGAGAGGAAATTCTCTAATGAATTTGAGAAGAACAGGAGAATGGAACAGTGAAACCAGACCTAAGGAAGGACTGCAGAGAAGATTCCTAGAACTAAGGAACTCAGGATTAAAATAGCAGTGTTGAATACTGTAGTGGGGTGGCTGCCCCACTCCTATACTAGATGGGGCTTCAGCAGGCCAGGGAGGTGGTGCAGGTGGGTGGCCAATCAGAGAAGGCCTGCTAGGGGGCCAATCAGAGGCTGAGTAAGAGACAGCCAATCAGGGCCAGGCTCAGCCATATATAAAGGCTGCCCAGGAAGGTAGTCTCTCCTTGGTGGTCAAGGGAGGAGGATTGACTCCTGTGCTGGAAGGTAGCACCTTGGATAGAGCAGTGCTGGGGAAAGGCAGAAGGAGCTGAGGAGCTCCAGCCAAGGAAAACCCCAGGCTGCTGGCCTAGGCCAGGCAGGTGCATAGGGCTGAAAGGGAAGTGGCCCAGGGACAATAGCAGGGCAAGGGGAGAGAAAGAGGGCAGAGATGCTGCTGCTAGAGGGTTCCTGGGTCTTGACCCAGAGTAGCGGGTGGGCCTGGGTCACCCTTTCCCCTTGTGCTACACCTGGCTGAAGAGGAGTGTGGCCTGATCCAGGCTGTGGCTGGTCCCTGTGACAAGGGGCTTGACTTAGAGGCTGCAGCTGGCCACTACAGCAGGTGCAGATTGTGGACTGCTGACAACACCAAACCCCTGGAAGGGGGTGAGACTGGAGCAGTGGGCACTGCTGGAGGGCAGTGTCCTGAAGAGGATGCTGGCAAGCGGGGAGCAATGAGGGTCCCCAGAGCAGACAAAGGGCAAGGCACCATGTGCAAAAGGTGCTCCATGACTGGACAGAGCTAATTCCTGGATCAACCAGTGGGAGGTGCCAGCGGCAGTGAGTCCTAACCCTGTCACAAATACAATGAAACCCACAAATGGGCAACTGATTTTTAATTTTGTGGGTCTGGTGGGGTGGGGGGATTGTACTAACTGTGCAATTAGAGTATGTTTAGAGAATTTTTCATACATCTCTTGAGTGGGGGGGGGGGGATCTCAGGTGTTTAATTCTAGTGAAAGAGGAAAACAGTTTGTTAAATCAGTTTGTTCACAATTTGAACTTTACCCTCACTTAAGAATATGCTTCTATTCTAAGCAAGTTTGTAAAAATGGCACCTTAGGATTCTATGGCTATTGTCTCTCAATGACTTTTGGGACAAATTCTTTCAGTTTAGCAGCAGAAAGATATTTTTTTCCCCCTAACTGCCAATCCTGCAAATTCAGTCTGAGATCTGTAAATCAAGCCAGATTATTTCTGGCTCATGCATTGTCACCAACAGCAGACCAAACTGGGACTTGATTTACAACTCCTTCTCTTTGTTTTCAGTTCTTGCATGTGCATCTCTTGCATAGTGTAACTAAAAGTCAAAGTTCACCCCACACTTTGAATATACTTTTTGATACACTTAAAAGACATCTGGTTCCAAGGCAATACTGAAACATAAACCTATATTTTAAAAAAAGAGAATTCATAGGTGAAAGTTACAGCTCCTGAGATGATGCTGGGTAGTGGGAGGAAATAGCAGACAAGATTATATCTCTGAAGGCCACTGAAGAAGAGTATCTAGTGTTCCCACACTACAGATATGCCAGCATGTTGGCAGGATATGGTGAAGGGCCATACTACTACTTTTCCCAGACTTATTTTTCTAGCGCCTTCAGTGCTCCTGCAGCCTTAGCTGACTCCTACATCCTATATTTGCTAATGCTCTGCAGCAAAGTTAAGGCTATTCCCTGAACAGTTGCATCAGTGGGAAAGGCCTCTTTCCACCCTCTCTTCTCTTTAGTGAACTCATCCAAAGCCAGCCATAATAAAACCTGATATAAATATGTTAAACGTGAAGCTATATTCAAACATTAGCAGGAAGGGATGCCAAATAGGAGCAGTAATATGCCCTTTCCAGCTTTCAGTTGTCCAGAAGACTGCCTTTCCTTTCAAATACATACTTTATTACCTGAAGACTAAACATGCAGCAGACACCATCTAGAGCTTATTGTACATACTACACGGAAGCTTCAGAGTCCTGTCCCTAATTTTGGAAGTCCTCAATGAGCTAAAGCCAAGCTACTTCATACATTGCAATGCTCTCCATGTCCTACAATCAAAGCTGTGCTTCAGGGAGACACTACAGCCAATGGTCCTAAAGGTGAAATTCTGAAGGGCAGGACATTCTCAGAAGATTCTTTTGTGTGGAATTCTTAACACTGAGAAGGGTGAGTATCCTCTTTTCTAAGAGATCAATGTTGCAGATTGAAATACTTGAAAAAAGTAATGTTATGTTTATAAAACCCTGGACACTTTTTTCTCCCCCATTATCACCACATATAATTAACACAGTGGAAACTTTTTGAGATGAAACAAGAAAGCCCTGCACTCAAACACTACTTTTCTTCTCTATTTAAATAGTCCCATAACATTATACTTTTGCTGTCAGTCTTCCAGACTACTTTTCTGTAAAAAAACAGGTTACCGGGATCAGCTATAGTCATGAGAAGGGGCTGTAAAATGGCAAACGTGATTCAAGTTTCTGAGTAGATATAACTGAAGTCTCCAGTTCAATCAAAAGATCTGGAAAATATATTTAAAAGAACAAAAGTGTAAATATATGACACTAAACTGGGAGGACACTAATGTGGGAGGAGAGGTAGATATAGAGGGACCTAAACAAATTAGAGGTTTGGGCCAAAAGAAATCTGAGGTTCAACAAGGACAAGTGCAGAGCCCTGCACTTAAGACGGAAGATATTTAGATGTGCTGTTCTACATTATGCACCACTACAGACTAGAAACCGAATGGCCAGGCAGCAGTTCTGCAGAAAAGGACCTAAGGGTTATAGCGGATGAGAAGTTGGATATGAGTCAACAGTGTGCCCTTGTTGCCAAGAAGGCCAATGGCATTTTGGGATGTATAAGTAGGGGCATTGCCAGCAGATTGAGAGACATTGGTCAGGCCTCATCTGGAGTAGTGTCCAGTTTTGGGCCCCACACTACAAGAAGGATGTGGAAAAATTGGAAAGTGCCCAGCGGAGGGCAACAAAAATGATTAGGGGACTGGAACACATGACTTATGAGGAGATGCTGAGGGAACTGGGATTGTTTAGCTTGCAGAAGAGAAGAATAAGGGGGGATTTTATAGCTGCTTTCAACTATGTGAAAGGGGATTCCAGAGAGGATGGCTCTAGACTGTTCTCAGTGGTAGCAAATGACAGAACAAGGAGTAGTGGTCTCAAGTTGCAGTGGGGGAGGTTTAGGTTGGATATTAGGAAAAACCTTTTTCACTGGAATGTGTTACCTAGGGAGGTGGTGGAATCTCCTTCCTTAGATTTTTAAAGTCAGGCTTGACAAAGCCCTGGCTGGGATGATTTAGTTGGGAATCGGTCTTGCTTTGAGCAGGGGGTTGTACTAAATGACCTCCTGAGGTCCCTTCCAACCCTGAGATAGCTAGATATATAAAAAAAATAGTTAAAATGTGAGTATGTTTTAGGAAACATACATAACTATGTGGCTGGATCCATTGCTTATAATTAAAGTGAATGAGGTACAAACTCAATTTTTTTCAGAACAACTTTAAGTTAGAATCTTTTTCTTTCACTTAAATGTAGCATTTGGTGCTTAGATATAAATCAGAATTTTGTTTTTAAGTTTAAAATTCTGAGGGCAACAAATCATTTGACTGAGATGCTCTTGGTTATTCTTCTTTAATGATAACAGACAGACCATATTTTATTAGGCACTGACAATCATACAAAATATTGTCTACATTTAATCTGCTCTTGGGTAAGGAATGATAAACTTGCTCATATAATTCAAATTCAGCTCTGATGGATATCTCACAAAAGAAAACCGTACAGCAGTCAGAAGTTCAGATCAGTTAATGGTTTTTTGAACATTATTGTACTGAAGTCATATATCACAGTAGGTGATATTGATACAAAAGGATTTTGAGCTGCTCTGTTTTCTTTAGCATAGAACTGAAGACATTGGTTTACCACCATTAACTGAAAATAGGGGAAGAACTGAAATAACATGAAATTAGTAAGAAAGGGGGTGGCATGACTCTGCATAAGTTAAAAAATTAAGCATCTACTAAAGAAATAAGGTAATTTGTTTACAGTTTAGAAGTTTGGTAATAAGCGTGTGCACAATGTGGCATGCAGCCAAGGACACTGCATTGGCAGTTTTACGTAGTTCGGCCTCTGGCTAGTGTGGTGATAGGCAGGTGTGGACTGAGGTCAGGTAAAGGTCACTCTAAAACTGAAGGGAGGGGTCTGTCAGGCATGCTCAGTCCAAAACTAGGAGAAGATCCCCATACCATAATAGTAAACATCCCATGTTACTAAATTTTAGTAACAGCTTTGATTGACAGTCATTTAGCAGTTGTGATTGGTCTATAAGTATGGATCAGAGAGGGTATAAAGGTGATAGTCTTGTTTCCCAAACCTATCAGAACAGGTCAAATTGTATAAAAGACAGAAAGGAAGCAGGAAAAAGTCAGTCAATGGAGGAGGAGGCAGCAGCAGCAGCACAAGCAGCAGTGCGCTATTGGGACAGAAAAGAGACTAAGATAGAGCAGAGGGAAAGACAACTAAAGAGTACTGTAGGCATGTTAGAAATAGTATAGGATATAGACTGGAAGTAGGATTTAATGAATGTGTATGCTTGACATAATAAAGTTGAATGTCTGGTGTGTCTATATTACTATTTATAAAGTTTAGAGTTTATTAAGATTGCTGTCAGTGTCCTGAACATGACAGATCACCATGTGCAGAACATAATCACTTAAGCCATTCTCACTGTATGACATTACAGTCTTGGATACTTTAGCTTATATATCTGTGCTAAGGGATTTATGTTTTAATTTAGGTTTAGATTAATTTGTATTAGACTGGTTACACTAAATAAAGAAAACACTTTTTGTTTTGGAAAAATATTGCTTCTGTGTCAATCCTTTAAGCAAAGGGCTGTATCGGTGTCCTCCCATTGGTGAGCAAGTCTGTTCTGGGGAGTTTCCTGAAGGGCATAGGGAAGTCCTTGGTAAACCCTGGCAATTTCTGTAGGGTGGGACTCTTCCTTTCACCTTGCAGGAACAGATTAATATTTGTGTAACCCAGAAGTAAGCAACAGAAGGGCTACTTTGGGACCCCTCTGTCTGTTCTTGGGGTAACAATATAATGTAGAATAACAGCACATCTAAATATCTGAGAGGCATGATACAACTTGATGTCATATTCTAAAGAAAAATATGCTCTCTAATTTATCATACTTTTTGAATGTAGTATGAAAGCATGATCTAGTGGATCAACACCTAGACTGACAGTCAGAACACCAGGGTGTTATTCCTGACTCTCACACTGATCTGCTGTGTGACCATAGTCAAGGGCTGGTCTACAATACAAAGTTAAGTCGAAGTAAGGCAGCTTATGTCTACCTAACTATGAAGGTGTACACCTTCATAATGCCCCTCCAGACAGTTTAACTCACCTGCTATGCTGTGTGGCAAATTGCCAGCACTACTATGATAGGTCTCACGCTTTCTCTTCTTGGGGGGCTGGGTTCAGAGCACTGTTTCTTGCCCCTAAACTGGGTATTAACTGCCCCACTAGTGTCCTAGTGGAGAGGGAGGGACCTGGGCTGGCCCTCTACTCCGGGTCCCAGCCCAGGGCCCCTAGGGATAGCGGTAAACTGCTTGAACTAGCGGTTCCTTCCCCTGGGCTACTTCCCTCTCCTGCCCTTCAACTTGTGGGGCTTCCTGCCCTCCCTCTGCACGAACCAGGTGTCCCTTTATCTAGGGTCTTGGTCGTCTTAGCCCACCGCAGCAATTCTCCAAACTCTCCTCTGCTTCCCTCCAAACTGCTCTCTGCTCTGACACCAATCCACTCTGCTTCAACTCCTCCTCCTGTCTGAAGCAGGGAGTTTTTATCATGTGACTGGCCTCAAGTGCTTTAATTGGCTTCAGATGCTTTAATTTATAGCAAACTTTCTTCCCTCTACAGGGAATAAGGCTCCCTTCTAACACTCTCCTGCTGCCCTATGGTCATGCTGTATTACAGCTGACATAAAAAAAACACCTTGAGAAGAGGCATAGACCTTAGAGATGTGGCTAGGGTGACACTGGGCTAGTGTAAACACTGCATTGGACCTACTGCCCTAAGTGGCCTCAAGGAGGTATCCCTCAATGCCCACCATAATACCTCTGGTCATAGTTTAAAACTCTGCTGCCCTGCAGCCAGGGACACAGTGAATACCCCACTCCTGTTAAAGCCCTGGTAAGTTTTGAACTTGTTCTTGCTGTTCACTTGCTGTGCAGAGCTCCATATAGCCAACATGCTCCAGCCTGGAGTACAGAGGCAGTGACTCTCCTGTGTCTATGGGGAGAGGAGTCTGTGCAGTCACACCTCTGCTCCTGCCACAGGAACTCTGACATCCACAGCCAGATCGCTTGCTTAGGACAGGGAGGATAAGGGCTTGTAAAACTCAGAGCTGCAGCAGGCCTACCAGAAGGCAAAGGGAGGCACAAAGTCATAATGGTGTGGAACAGACATGCTGCTTCTACAAGAAGAGGGCTGGGATCAGTGGTGTATGTGTTGGGGTCTGGTAGGGGGAGAAATCAGGGTGATTTCTGATTAGCCTCAGGCTGTAAGGAAAAAAGGGTATAGTGTTTAAGGAAAAATGAAAAGAAACAGAATTAAAACTTTCCCTGGACAAGTAAAATCAGATACCACTGGCATTCACTATTTCATATAGATGTAAACTGTGCAGAGTTAAATTACTGATACAAAGGAGGAAAATGGTACAATTTTTATATACCTCCAGTAGATTTACTTCTCTTGAAGGTTTTTTGTTAAAACCCCAGTTTTCAAGACATATTTACTTTAGTACTTTAAAATTGTAGTGTTACAGGGCTCTGTACAGAATTATTAAAAGTGAGTCAGTGTCCTGTGGACAGATACTGTATTTTCATTACACTGCACAAATTCAGAATTAGAATAAACTTTTTGTTATCTGGACAATGTCGCCATGCCTCAGTGGATCACAGCTAAGAATACCAGTCTCTGGACAAACTAATGAGAAATAGGGCAGACTCACCCCAAAACTGGCAATTTGTTTTCTATTGTTAGATATACCACGCCAGAAGCAAAACTAAACTTCTGTCTCACCACACTAGTTAACAAGAAGTCCAACCCACAGTTTCCTTAAGCAACCCAGCCCTTGTTTCACCACCCAGATACTAGATTTTATGGTGAGTGTTTGATTAAATTGGTTTTCAATAACCAAAGAGTTTTGTTGATCTCAAAAGATCAGCCACATACCCATGTCAATATAATAGCTAAAGTTTTATTTAGAAGAGAAACAAGAGTTACAATGGTCAAATCATCTACATACAGTCACTGCAGAGTTCTTAGATCAGATTTGTGCCAGTGTTATTACAGACTGCTGGCTTGTAAAGTCCCCGTAACTTCCCAATGACTGGAAGGTCCTCAGTCACACTAAAAGGAGCATTCCAACCAGTGAAGTCCATAGCCCAGAGATCAGAGCAGGAAAGAGGCAAAATGAAGATGCTTCCAGGATCCTTTATAGAATCATAGAATATCAGGGTTGGAAGGGACCTCAGGAGGTCATCTAGTCCAACCCCCTGCTCGAAGCAGGACCAATCCCCAATTAAATCATCCCAGCGAGGGCTTTGTTAAAAACTTCTAAGGAAGGAGATTCTACCACCTCCCTAGGTAACGTATTCCAGTGTTTCACCACCCTCCTAGTGAAAAAGTTTTTCCTAATATCCAACCTAAACCTCCCCCACTGCAACTTGAGATCATTACTCCTTGTCCTGTCATCAGATACCACTGAGAACAGTCTAGATCCATCCTCTCTGGAACCACCACTCAGGTAGTTGAAAGCAGCTATCAAATCCCCCCTCATTCTTCTATTCTGCAGACTAAACAATCCCAGTTCCCTCAGCATCTCCTCATAAATCATGTGTTCCAGACCCCTAATCATTTTTGGTTGCCCTTCGCTGGACTCTCTCCAATTTATCCACATCCTTCTTGTAGTGTGGGGCCCAAAACTGGACACAGTACTCCAGATGAGACCTCACCAATGTTGAATAGAGGGGAACGATCACGTCCCTCGATCTGCTCGCTATGCCCCTACTTAAACATCCCAAAATGCCATTGGCCTTTTTGGCAACAAGGGCATACTGCTGACTCATAGCCAGCTTCTCGTCCACTGTCACCCCTAGGTCCTTTTCCACAGAACTGCTGCCTAGCCATTCGGTCCCTAGTCTGTAGCTGTGCATTGGGTTCTTCCGTCCTAAGTGCAGGACCCTGCACTTATCCTTATTGAACCTCTTCAGATTTCTTTTGGCCCAATCCTCAAATTTGTCTAGGTCCCTCTGTATCCTATCCCTGCCCTCCAGCGTATCTACCACTCCTCCCAGTTTAGTATCATCCGCAAATTTGCTGAGAGTGCAATCCACACTATCCTCCAGATCATTTATGAAGATATTGAACAAAACAGGCCCCAGGACCGACCCCTGGGGCACTCCACTTGACACCAGCTGCCAACTAGACATGGAGCCATTGATCACTACCCGTTGAGCCCGACAATCTAGCCAACTTTCTAACCACTTTATAGTGCATTCATCCAGCCCATACTTCTTTAACTTGCTGACAAGAATTCTGTGGGAGACCGTGTCAAAAGCTTTGCTAAAGTCAAGAAACAATACATCCACTGCTTTCCCTTCATCCATAGAACCAGTTATCTCATCATAGAAGGCGATTAGATTAGTCAGGCATGACCTTCCCTTGGTGAATCCATGCTGACTGTTCCTGATCACTTTCCTCTCGTCTAAGTGCTTCAGAATTGATTCTTTAAGGACCTGCTCAATGATTTTTCCGGAGACTGAGGTGAGGCTAACTGGCCTATAGTTCCCAGGATCCTCCTCCTTCCCTTTTTTAAAGATTGGCACTACATTAGCCTTTTTCCAGTTATCTGGGACTTCCCCCGTTCGCCACGAGTTTTCAAAGATAATGGCCAATGGCTCTGCAATCACAGCCGCCAGTTCTTTTAGCACTCTCGGATGCAACTCGTCCGGCCCCATGGACTTGTACATGTCCAGCTTTTCTAAATAGTCCCTAACCACATCTTTCTCCACAGAGGGCTGGCCATCTACTCCCCATGCTGTGATGCCCAGCGCAGCAGTCTGGGAGCTGACCTTGTTAGTGAAGACAGAGGCAAAAAAAGCATTGAGTACATTAGCTTTTTCCACATCCTCTGTCACTAGGTTGCCTCCCTCATTCAGTAAGGGGCCCACACTTTCCTTGACTTTCTTCTCGTTGCCAACATACCTGAAGAAACCCTTCTGATTACTCTTGACATCTCTTGCTAGCTGCAACCCCAGGTGCAATTTGGCCCTCCTGATTTCATTCCTACATGCCCAAGCAATATTTTTTATACTCTTCCCTGATCATATGTCCAACCTTCCACTTCTTGTAAGCTCCTTTTTTATGTTTAAGATCCGCTAGGATTTCACTGTTAAGCTAAGCTGGTCACCTGCCATATTTACTATTCTTTCGACTCATCGGGATGGTTTGTCCCTGTAACCTCAACAGGGATTCCTTGAAATACAACGAGCTCTCCTGGACTCCTTTCCCCTTCATGTTAGTCCCCCAGGGGATCCTACCCATCCGTTCTCTGAGGGAGTCAAAGTCTGCTTTCCTGAAGTCCAGGGTCCATATCCTGCTGCTTACCTTTCTTCCCTGTGTCAGGATCCTGAACTCAACCAACTCATGATCACTGCCTCCAAGATTCCCATCCACTTTTGCTTCCCCCACTAATTCTTCCCGGTTTGTGAGCAGCAGGTCAAGAAAAGCTCCCCCCCTAGTTGGCTCCTCTAGCACTTGCACCAGGAAATTGTCCCCTACGCTCTCCAAAAACTTCCTGGATTTTCTATGCATCGCTGTATTGCTCTCCCAGCAGATATCAGGAAGATTCAAGTCACCCATGAGAACCAGGGCATACGATCTAGTAGCTTCTGCGAGTTGCCGGAAGAAAGCCTCATCCACCTCATCCCCCTGGTCCGGTGGTCTATAGCAGACTCCCACCACGACATCACCCTTGTTGTTCACACTTCTAAACTTAATCCAGAGACGCTCAGGTTTTTCTGCAGTTTCATACCGGAGCTCTGAGCAGTCATACTGCTCCCTTACATACAGTGCTATTCCCCCACCTTTTCTGCCCTGCCTGTCCTTCCTGAACAGCTTATATCCATCCATGACAGTATTCCAGTCATGTGAGTTATCCCACCAAGTCTCTGTTATTCCAATCACGTCATAATTCCTTGACGTCACCAGGACCTCCAGTTCTCCCTGCTTGTTTCCAGGGCTTTGTGCATTAGCATATAAGCACTTGAGAGAACCTGCTGATCGCCCCTCATTCTCAGTATAAGGCAGGAGCCCTCCCCTCACAGACATTCCTGCCTGTGCTTCCTCCTGGTATCCCGCTTTCCCACTTACCTCAGGGCTTTGGTCTCCTTCCCCCGGTGAACCTAGTTTAAAGCCCTCCTCACTAGGTTAGCCAGCCTGCTCACAAAGATGCTCTTCCCTCTCTTCGTAAGATGGAGCCCATCTCTGCCCAGCACTCCTCCTTCATGGAACACCATCCCATGGTCAAAGAATCCAAAGCCTTCTCTCCGACACCACCTGCATAGCCATTCATTGACTTCCACGATTCGACGGTCCCTACCCAGGTCTTTTCCTTCCACGGGGAGGATGGACGAGAACACCACTTGTGCCTCAAACTCCTTTATCCTTCTTCCCAGAGCCACGTAGTCCGCAGTGATCCGCTCAAGGTCATTCTTGGCAGTATCATTGGTGCCCACATGGAGAAGCAGGAAGGGGTAGTGATCTGAGGTCTTGATGAGTCTCGGCAGTCTCTCCATCACACTGTGAATCTTAGCCCCTGGCAAGCAGCAGACTTCTCTGTTTTCCCGGTCAGGGCGGCAGATAGATGACTCAGTCCCTCGGAGGAGAGTGTCCCTGACCACCATCACCCGCCTCCTTCTCTTGGGAGTGGTGGTCGTGGAACCCCCGATCTCAGGACAGTGCATCTCATGCCTTCCAACCAGCGGAGTCTCCTTCTGCTTTCTCCCCCCAGACGTATCATCTGGTCCACTCTCCGCAATGGTACCTGTGGAGAGAACATGAAAGTGGTTAGTTACCTGTGTCTGCATTGCTGGAACCCGGACACTCCCCCTTCTTCTTCTGGAGGTCACATGTTGCCAAGCTTCTTCACTGGCCTCTTGGCTCCACTGTGCAACCTGCTCTAAATCTTTAGAGCTTTGTGCCCGTAGAAGCATATCCTGACTTTTGTCCAGAAAATCCTCAGATTCTTGTATGCAACGCAGGGTCGTTATCTGTTGCTCCAGACCTTCAATCTTCTCTTCCAATATGGAGACCAGCTTGCACTTTGTACAGACAGTCGCTTCTGTCCTGTGGAAGAAAGACAAACATGGCACATCCAGTGCAGGTCACAACAGCTGAACCCTCCCCTTCCATATCACCTTTCTACTATGAGCTTCCTCAGAGAAGTTGGCAAGATGTAAGCCTCACTTGGCTCACTCCAGGCGAACTCCCAGGCAAACTCCTGCGGTGTGCTGCTCTGCTTGTTCGCCGCCGCTCAGCTGATTTGCGAAGCTCTGGCTATTTTTAAACAGCCAGGCTTCCCTGAAACAGACAGCCCAGGTGGAGGGACTGCTCTTAGTCTTAGTTTGTGGGAAAGTACACAGGCACAAGATGGAGTCCAGGGTCACATGAGCAAGTCACATGGCCTTACATGCCTTGATGACCCATAGGAGCAGCTGTTACCGATATTCTGGCTAAAGTGCGTGCAGGAAGGTTCACTGGGCAGAGACCAACTTTTTCTTTGGCCCATTGTATTCTTAATGGGCTGTCACCTTGAATGGTCCATCCACAATGTACTGTCTACCTTCAATGTAGATTTTACCTGGTGGGTGTTCCTCAGGAATACAGCACATATATAGGATGCCAGTACATAGTTAATATCTATAACTTCAGATACAAAAAATGATGCATGCATATAAACAGGATAATCATACTTAGTAAATCATAACTTTTCCATTGATACCTTACATGATATACATTGTACAAGATTTGTTGCGATTGTCTAACAGCGGCAATATCAATAATATAAATGGTCATGTTTCAATCAGACAGCATCACAGGGCTGCTACTTCCACAATGGTCACAGATGCAGGGTGGTATCCCTTGGATTCTCACTCCTGTCAAAGGAAGGGGGCAGGGGTCTCAAAAGTAATCAGGTTTCAGAAAAAAACTAGACCAGTGACTCCAACTTCAAGAATCTGTCTTTCTACTTCAGCTGTAGTTATTTTTGCTCTGATATGCTCTTTTGAGTCTATTGCCTAAATTCTGTAGTGGAGTAATACTACTGAAATGTATTTACAAGAGAATTCATAAGAACTAGTAGCTGTAGAGAAATCATAAGCAAAGGGGATCAAATCCTTTCCTCTTTGCATAGGTACACAAGTCCTGATATAAAGAGAAATCACTGTGGTGAGGCAGGGTGAGAGAATCACAAAGGAGTTCTCTATACATCTCATATTGCAGGGTGCTGCATGTGGATTACCACTTTCTACAACAAATAATTCAATAAAAATGTAAATCTCTATCTGAAACAAATTCATATGTTTTAGGTTTGTTTTAATTCTGCCTGAAACCTCCCACAATCCTACAGTGCTTAATTAGAAAAGAAACAGCATTCCAGGACCTCCCTATACTCCCCCACTCCCACTCCATGTATCTTCAGGGGTGCAGAAATATATAGGGCATTCCACCCGTGAGAGATTAAACACAATGACAGCTGCACATACAGTCAGCTGTGCATTGTTACTGTAGAGTACACACCGCAAGCATGATAAGATTAATAGCATGGTGCAAACAAACAATGCCAGGCTCAGCACAGTATAACAGCACATGTTACTGTGGCTCAGTGTTAAAATACTCCTTCAAGGCCTTGCTCAGCCAAAAAGCTCCTCCCATCAAGCTCTTCTGATAGCCTTGTGTTCATAATGCACAATACTGAAGAGCAGTGGAGGATCCATGCTTTCTGACAGAGATGGCTGGCTTGCAGGTTACCAGGGCATTTGAAATTTGGCTGGAAATCTAGTTGGATGCCCATGGAATGATGGGATTGAGAAACCTGCACAAGGGGATGGTGAAGCTGCCCCCAGAAGGCATTGAAAACCCTTCCCAAAACACCCAGAAGCCAGATGCACAGTGGGATAGCTATCCACAGTGCACAGCTCTCTGTGTGAATGCAAGAGTTGCTACTGTGGATGCGCTTCACTGACGCAAGGAGCATAGTGTGGGGATGCAAGAGCGATTGAATTAGTGATAGCTGTACATCAACGCAATTTAAGTCAACTTTAATTTGTAGTGTAGACAAGGCCCAAGTCTCTCTATGTCTGTGTGACACTTTTCCCTACTACCATTTGTCTTGTCCCAAAGAGCTTATAATCTAAATAGACAGGGACTGTCTGTTACTGGGTGTCTGTACTTTCCCTAGCACAATAGAGTCAGATCTTGCTTTAGATACTATTGTTCTACAAACAAATAAGTAGTACAGAAAACTTTGGCCAAATTTATCATACATGGATGCCTGAAATTTGGCACCAATATTCATATTTAAGAAGTTAAGTAAGTGGCCTGATTTTCAGAGGTATTGAGCAACTGCAGCTCCCATTGACTTCAACTTCAAAACACAGGGATAAGTTTTTTAAATAAAGCCCTCAGTTTTATTTGTGAGACAGGCAAATTAAACTAAAACTCTTTCCCTTTAATTAAAGCATGCCAGAACCTACCCTATAACCCTCCAGGCCACCCAACACAACAGGGTGATTTGGGACACTCATTTTAACTATCACAAGAAACACTATGTCTGCCATTGAGAGTCTATAGGTAGGTCCACTGAAACATTATCTAGTTAATATTTGTTTCCAAAGTATTTTCAAAATGAAAAGTTCTATATAAGTGCTCATACTTATTCCTGTGTGTGTGTGTGTGTGTGTGTTTTATTTATTTATTTAAATCACATTATTTAAAGCTCAGTGGAGGGGGGAGGGATAGCTCAGTGGTTTGAGCATTGGCTTGCTCACCCCATGGTTGTGAGTTCAATCCTTGAGGGGCCCATTTAGGGATCTGGGGGAAAAAAAATAGGGATTGGTCCTGCTTTGAGTGGGGGGTTGGATAGATGGCCTCCTAAGGTCCCTTCCAACCCTGATATTCTGTGATCATACATGTCCAGTCCATTGTCTTCCCAGTTACACTTGTGCCTCAATAGAACTAAAGACAGAATTTGGTCCTTCAGCTAATGATTATATTTCAGCTCACTATCTCTTAACTGTGCTGCCTCTACTATGCTAAAGGAAGTAATAAAGTAGTTAAAAGCTCATTTTTGTCACTATGGCAAACTGATACGGCTCTGACTACACACAGGAAGTAAATCTAAGGAGTCATCTTTTCTACATATTCAGAGTCAAGCTGAACTTCGACTCTGTAAAGTAAGAACAGTCAGATCTCATGAGGTTTGAGGTTCAAGTTTGAGTCATTAAACTATCATCTAAATCCATTCCCATCCCCCAAAGATGATTCCATTAAAATAACACACAACCCCCCGCCCCTCCCCCACACTTCTCTATAAAGAGAACTGTGAATCATATATTGGGAATAGAAAGCCCATCTAACTGCAAAATGTAGGCTGCTCTGTTTTTAGGTTTATTAGGCTAAACAGGTCTGTTTTTTGCTTTCCTCCTCTCTGCTGCTTTTTTCAGTCTATTTTTCACTCTGCCCACTCCACTCCCTTTTTCACCCTATCATTTCACGGATTTTTTTGTCTGCCTCATCTCTGATGTTTTTTCATAATCTCTTTTTAAGAAACATTAAACTTAATGTTTGAATTGTAATGTTAAAACCATGATTTTCAAGTGTGTTTCAGATTAGGCAAACATGTTCATCTACTCTTTCTGAAATTAATATCAGAACACTATTTATATGATAGCCCCATACCAAGACATATTACAGCTTTGTAGTGAAAAAAATCTCTTTTCTGTTTTGCACATATGTATGTGTGTGTTCATGTAAAAAATCATGAAATTACCAATCTCAGAAACTATGAACAACAGTGAAATATCAGGGTATCATGTCTGTATATTTTTGCACAGCTTGCATTTTGTGATTCTACGTGTCTATCTAGGATTAAATATCTTTGTGGTGGTCTTTACTGTGCAACAGAAAAATTAGCTTAAAGAACATCCCACCATTTCAAGACCCAAACGGCTTCCATCGACTACAATACAAACGGAAGGTATAGCTCACTTGAGCCATGTTCAAAACAGAAATATGAAGGATGATTTGCTTCAGCAAAGGTCAAATAAACCCCACGAATAGTTCAAACTCTCACTATCACACTCAGTTTGTGGAACAACCCTTTTATAAGGACCACAAGGGAATTAATTAATTCCCCACAGCTGGCTCAGATGTACCAGAATAAGGCTACATGCAAGATAGATAATCATGGTCCCTTTCTCTAATATGAGAGAGTTAACTCCTTCCCTGTCAACTCCTGGTGAGAATCTACACTGCATGACAAGGTAATCACTTTTAGGATGCCTCAGAGAGAATTAATCAGATTTTTGAGGGAAGACTGAGTCAGGTGTAGATTAATAGCTAGATTAGACAGTCAACAGCAGTGAAGGTTGAGATTTTTCCCTCCCCCAGAGAGAAGCATGACCCAGTGTGGGGAAGGGAGAAACCAATTATCTGAAGTGTGCAATGCTTTCTTTCAATCTATACATCTTCTCTGATTATGATTCAGCAACTTCCTAAATTAGATTGCCTCTCAAGGAAAATACATAGCTGGAAGCAACAGACCTGGCATGCATCTAAATCAGAAACTTTTTGTGTGGTTTTTTTTTTTTTTTTTTTTACAAACCGTGGTATAGAATAGATACAATGTTTTAAAGAAAATACAAATCAGTTCTGCTCTTATACTATTCCACTGAAAAATCTCTTTAAAGTGTTGCTTCCCAGATTTATGGGAGGGATCAGAAGGCTATTGGGTGTGCCTGTGTATGAAAGAAAACATTAAATAGGAACTGATGTTAACTCTAATTATATTTATTCTGAAACAACACAACAGCTGAGAAACTTGCTTTTTTGGGAAGTGGTGAGCTAGGAAGAGTGATCTCTTAACATGGTTAATCAAAATATTTGACTATTTGGAGGCAGCTTCTTGCAGGAAACAACTAAGTCATTGTTAGACTTAGAGCAAGTCAGACATGAGAGCAAGCATATTGATATGGAAGTGGACATATCTCTTTGTTGTGATGAATTACTTAACTTTACGTTGTTATTCCCCTGGGCACAATGAGCAAAGATTTATGTAGACGTGTGACTATCTTGTGCAACTCTCTTAGTGTGACAAGGTAAAGAATGACTTATTCTATATCTGGCTCAGTTTTTTGCTTGATAGATTGGGCCTTTCCAATAGAAGCTATATCTAGCTTTATCCTTCCCAAGGTAAAAAAAAAAAAAAAAAAAGTCAGAACTTGTTGCCCTTGTTGAGGTCTGTTTTCATTGGGGTAGAAGTCTCTTAATCACAACAAAGAAAGTGGAATTTTGGCATTTGAATCATATTAGGATTTACTTAATGGGTATTCAAAAAACTGCCAGACAGGACTGTAACTAATATTTCATAGGTTTGGCCAATATATCCCAAGCCAGGAACATGGAGTCACAACTTCAGGGACAAATTTTGTTGCAAAGGAACAATGATGAAAGAAAATTCCATTCAAATTGGTTTAATATCATGAAACTTGATAACAGAGTCAAAAGTAAGTACTAAATGCAAAGTCCAGAAACATTAACCATAAAACAAAACATGCAGGGAGCACAAAATAAGACTTCCTAGTCTTTAAAAAAAGACACTACATTTAAAAAGTCTAAGAAATATAAGCCAATAAATAAAATTTTCCAAGACAAGTAAACATACTGGTGATGAATTTAAATGAAGACATTTATGTCAACACTGAAGTAATTTGCAAATAATCTTATTCTAAGGAACTGTTTGTAGGGTTCAGGGAACTAGTGATTATCACTACAAAAGGTGTTTTTTTTCTCTCCTGCTGGTAATAGCTCACCTTACCTGATCACTCTCGTTATAGTGTGTATGATAACACCGATTGTTTCATGGTGTGTGTGTGTGTATGTCTTCCTACTGTATTTTCCACTGCATGCATTCGATGAAGTGGGTTTTAGCCCACGAAAGCTTATGCTCAAATAAATTTGTTAGTCTCTAAGGTGTCACAAGTACTCCTGTTCTTTATTGCAGATACAGACTAACATGGCTGCTACTCTGAAACCGAGGGATAAGAATTTTCCTTGTTACACTAATTAGTTTAACATATGTGAGATAACGACAGAGAGGAAGGAGAGTTCTCCTTGTTAAATATTTACCATTCAAGATCTCAGCGTCTGCATTTAGTAGAGGGTATCATGAGCAGCCTCTATGAATCCTGCATGGATCTCATCTATTTAAAAGCAGATAGTTTTGGTAAGTTTTTTTGTTTTTTGTTTTTTTTCCCCTGACATTCACTGAAGTCCCTGATGGAAAACTAGAGAGAAATATGAAGATCCAAAGAAATATGAGTTTGCTGAGCTGGCTGAGAAATAGAAAACAAAATGCCAATAACGCTAGCAGTTTCCGAATGATTAGAAAATCCTCAGGGGGAAATGAGCAGTGTGCTTCCTTAGAGATAAGTTACAGCACTATCAAAGTCCCTTATTAAAATAAATGAAGTAGACAAAGATGTAATGAGTAAACTATGTAATATGGCTGATAATAAAACAAATCTTATAAGGAAGAATGGCTCTTAATGTTAATCAGTAAGATTTGGAAGGGGCTATTGTTTCCCCCCCCCCATGGTAGAAAAGTTATTAATAGAAAAAGTATGACTGTTATTTTGTATGTGGAAAAATTAAAAACTAGGGCACAGAATATACTGAAACACCGAGAGCCAGTTTGGGAGAACTCCTAGATGAGTATGAGCATATCTTCTCCCCTAAGCCTTCATAGCTATTGGCAAGAATGTTGTTGTTGTTATGAAATAGGATGAGGTTTATGTAATATACTTTGGGATGGCTTATTAATACACAGCACTCCCACTATATCCATTCCACTGCCAATCGTATGGCTAGTGTAAGTTGATACAGCATTGTCTTTATATAGTCCCATTTAGCCTTCTGCCTTCCAATGCCCTGCATACTGTCTGGTTTTGATAAGACCATTTAATGTGGGGTGGTTTTGTGGTGGTTTTTTTTTGGGGGGGAGGGTATTATTTGTTTGGATTTTTTTTTTAAATTTAAAAACAATGCTTTGCTGTGCATTAGGGGGAGAATTTTTAAAATTTTTAAGTCCCAGTTCAGTGAAGCACTTATTTAACATCATGTCCTTTTAGCAAAGCACTTCAGTATGTGCTCACCATGGGCCTGGTCTACATACAAGAGTCCCTAGTACCTCATAGGAGCTGTAATTCAGGGGCCTTATGCCTTCATTCTCCTCTATGGGACATTTTCCCTGGCTGGACTACGTCTTCCATTCAGAGTCGAAATGGTCCAAAAAGAATTGTTTTCTTTCAGTTTGGCAAATGGAAATATTTTGGTTCAGATTTGACTTGAAACTAAATATTTCATTTACATTTTCCTGAAGAACAACTTAAATTTGGTGGGTAAAACTGAAACATTCCCGTGGAAAATTTAAATGTTATGGCCAAAACCGCATATTTAGTTGGAAATTTCCCAACCAGCTCTTAAAATACTAGATATAATGTTTATTTTGTAGAGGGCAATGCTTGTATTTTCTTCATTCCTGTACAATATCTTAGATGCCAACAGCTAATTACTTAATTATGTATAGTTGCCACCACAAAAGTGCTCGGAACATGCAAGTTGTAGACCCAGTAATAGAACATTCAGAGATTTTTCCATAATGTCATTGTTTTTCAGAAGACAAGGGATGGAGATCATCATGCAAGAGAACAGATTTCTTACAGAAACATCATGTTCTCGTACATGCATCACTTTACACTTTCCATAGGTGATCACACATTGGCTCTGATATATAGTAAATAGTATCAAGAAGGTGGATATCTGCTTCACCTCACCAGTGTGCTGCTATAATTCAGTCTATAAGAAGCTGTGTTTTCGCTAGGGACACTCTGCTGCACGTATCTCTTCTTTTTTTTTTTTTATACTGCCCAGGGTACCACCAGCTACATGTGGTTTCTCTACAAGATACAGAAAGAACCTTTCTCTTTACTTGCATTTTGTGATAATTATGTAAGCAGAGACAGGGTGGGCTCCACCCTGACATCTGGTGGTGAGGTGTGGCAAGTTGTGGAAAAGAACTTCAGGGGCTGATCTCATTTGCATAGGCACACCCACTCCGCCTAGAATGAGGCCATAACTGCCCAAATCGTCACTTTGGCTGCTGTGGGATCCCCAGTGTCTCTGTTATTGGGGCGGGAAGAATAAATTGTTAGTACCCTGATTATGGGAACTGTGCTTGGAACTGTACTTGGCCTTTTTGTTATGATGGAGGACTCACCATCAACTGAGTAGCACTCACTAGGCAAGGGACATGGGTTCCAAAACTCTGTGAATTGAGAGAGACTTGAGACAGGTATTAGTGCCTGGTGGTGTAGGCCCCTTTGTGAGGGCCTGAAGCACCAATTGCACCTCTGTCTCTCTCCACTGTGGAATGTCAGAGCTAATTTTGGGTCTATTAAGAGTTTTGTTACAGGTACTGTGCTGAATTCACTTCAGCCTTATAGTGCACCAGCACTAAGGCTACCACTACTATGAGCTGAAATCACTGAGAGCTGAAATCACTGAGCACTGTGTCAAGTAGTGGGGAGCCGGAAGATCTAGTGTGCAGTGGAGCCGGTCGTGAGACAGCGGTTTGTTCGTGAGACAGCGAGCTGAGCGGAGCCGGTCGTGAGACAGCGGTGTGTTCGTGAGACGGCGAGCTGAGCGGAGCCGGTCGTGAGACAGCGGTGTGTTCGTGAGACGGCGAGCTGAGCGGAGCCGGTCGTGAGACAGCGGTGTGTTCGTGAGACGGCGAGCTGAGCGGAGCCGGTCGTGAGACAGCGCTGTGTTCGTGAGACGGCGAGCTGAGCGGAGCCGGTCGTGAGACGGTGAGCTGTGTAGAGCGGAGCCGGTCGTGGTGGAGCGGAGCAGAGCCCTGTGGGGCAGTCAGCTTCAGGAAATGTAAGGTGCCCCTTACCTCTTTCCCCCACACCCAGGCACATTTTAGCCAGATTGGGGAGTAACACTCTGCAGGTGAACTTTTGAACTCCGGGGCTGGACTTTTTTTGGACTTTGGGTGATTTGTGGATTGCTGGACTCAAGAGACGTTTGGGTTCTGGGACTCAAGAGCCTGAGGGAAAGGATGTGGCCCAATTTTTCTGGGGTGGGTCGGTGTTCATGGTTTGGTTAATGAACACTAGTTGTGGTGTCTCCCCAATTTAATGCTGATGTTGTTTGCCTCATGTTATTAAAGATTCTCTACTACACCAAGACTCTGTGCTTGTGAGAGGGGAAGTATTGCCTCCTTGAGGCGCCCAGGGGGTGTGTAAGATTTTCCCAGGTCACTGGGTGGGGGCTCGAGCCAGTTTTGCATTTGCTTTAATGAGAGGGAACCCCTGTGTACTGAACCCGGCCCTTGCTGCTATCAACTTGGCCTGGCAGAAGGGTTACATTTGTGGGGGCTCGTCCGGGATCGAGACTGGGTCAGTACCCCTCGCAAGCACATCTTAGGTGAGTCATTAAATTGGGAGAACCCAGAATCTGGTTGTTGTTGTTTTGATCTGTTATATTTGGGAAAGAAATTACAGTTTGTATAATGGCCCTACATTTGCTAGAGGATTGGTGCAAGGGGATGAATATTAACCCTAGGAACTGTGTCCTGGTGACCGGGGTGCCGGAGGCATTCGATGAAGGCTCAATAGAGCCTACCTTAAGGGCATCCACTGAGTACCTGAGTAAGTGTAAAATGCGTGGGCGCATATTTGTGAGGGAGGACGGAGATTTTGCTGTACTGTGTGAGCTGCCGTCGGCTGTGGACCCTCTACAGGTTCCAGGCACGATAGCAGTGGAAGATGGTGAGTGGAAGGTAATAACTACTGGGAGCCAGCCCTCACTGGCTCCTGCATCTGAAGTGGAGTTTTTAAAGAAAATGTCAGCCTTTTTGGGGAGAGAGGGGAAGACCTTGGCTGATATGCCGGGTCTGTTGGGCCTTGACCCAGGAGTCCCAACCCATCACCTGATGAGTGGGTGAAGGCTTTGGGGCAAGCATTAGAGAAGGTTGTGCCACCCCACCCTGAGTCAAGCCCCTATCGTAAACTGAGGCTGTTTTCTGGGGGTCCCACCCCAATACCCGGGGAGGAAGCATTTGAACCCTGGCTGGAACACACCACTGAAATGCTGCAGGAGTGGGCAGTACCTGATGCTGAAAAGAGAAGGCGACTAGTAGAGTGTCTCAGGGGGCCAGCCCTAGATGTGATTCGCACCCTGAAGCTCAGTAACCCTGGGGTCAAGGTAAAGGACTGCCTAGAGGCCCTTGATCATGCCTTTGGGAGAACCGAGGGCTCAGAGGATGTTTATTGCAAGTTCCTCAGTGCCAGGCAACAAAAGGGAGAGAAAGTTTCTGCCTACATACAGAGGTTGGAGAAATTATTACAGAGAGCCATCATGAGGGGAGCAGTAGCGGTTGAGCAAATGGACCGGACTAGATTGGCTCAGATTGTGAGGGGAATTCAATATCAGAACCCAATCCTTCTCCACCTTCGATTAAGGGAGCGCCAAGACAATCCACCGGGTTACTCTCGACTGATAAAAGAGGTCCGAGAGGAGAAAGAGAGGCAGGCAGCTGGTGAGGTTTCGGAGGTTCAGCCACCCCAGACAACTGCCACAACATCCATACGAGCGCCCAAGGCGCTGATGGTGAATCCTCAAGAGGAACTTACCCAACGAGTGCAGGTCCTGACACAGAAAGTGGCTGAACTAGAGAATACTATCGATTCAGCAAAGACTTCAGCGTACAAGGAACCCCCTGTTACCACGGTCCAGAAGACTACATTTAGAACCTCTGCCCCACCCCGGCAACACGGGAAAGGGCAATCCTTCTTCTGCTACCGGTGTGGCCAGGATGGGCACATTGCTGCCAGGTGCCAGAATGCAGAGAATCCCCCGCTAGTATACCAAAAGCTGAGGACCACCTGGGGAAAGTCGGGAAACGGCCCCAGGGCCTGGGAAGGGAGCCGCCTAGCCCTGCAGGGTTTGGAGGCTCCCCTGCGAAGAACCATGCCACCCGAATCCCACCAGGATTGATAGGACCTCGAGCTGAGGTCACTGTAAAGGTTGAAGGGACAGAATGTAGAGCAGTGCTTGACACGGGATCCCAAGTGACTATCATATTCCAGTCTTTCTACCAGCAGATGCTTATGCATCTGCCTATACAGCCCTTGACAGGGCTTGGCCTGTGTAGTCTCAGCATGGATGAATACCCGTATCAGGGGTATGTCATTGTACACCTGGAATTCCCAGAAGAGATCGCTGGGGTAAGACAGGAGGTGGACACTGCAGCTTTAATATGCCCTGACCCTAAAGGTGTCTCTGATGTGTCCGTGCTGATAGAGACCAACTCCAGCCTCTTTAAGGTACTTGCAGATTACTGCAGACAGCGAGCAGGGGACCAATACCTGAATACCTTGGTGATACACACACATTGTGCTGCAGCCTACAGAAAAATTGAGGACGCAAAAAGAGTGATGCCTGATTTGCCGGTGGGAGCACTGAGGTACGCAGGCCCGGTCCCCTTAGTGGTGCCTGCAATGACAGAAAAGGAGGTGATTGTCATGAGTACCTGCCTGAAAGGCAATAAGAGAACATTAGCAGTGGTAGAGCAGCCAACTGAGGGAGGGCTCCCTGAAGGAGTGCTGGTTCTTAGTGGAGTCATAACCCTACCTGCTGAAGCCCAGGAAGAGGTGACTATACTGATTGCTAATGGAACAAGTCGTGATATTTTTGTGAGGCGAGGACAAAAGATAGCAGACCTCTTTGAACCCGAGTCAATTGTAACCCCCCAGTGTGAAACGCAAGTTCCGACGATAGACCCAGCAAAGTTTGACTTTGGAGATTCACCAGTGTCCGAGGAGTGGAAAGATCACCTGAGGAAGAAACTTTGTGAAAGATCCAAGGTGTTCTCACTGCATGAGTGGGATGTGGGATGTGCAAAAGGAGTAGAACACAATATCAGACTACATGACTCTCGACCTTTTAGGGAGAGATCTAGGAAGATTGCTCTCTCTGAGATGGAAGATGTGCGACACCCAGGCACATTTTAGCCAGATTGGGGAGTAACACTCTGCAGGTGAACTTTTGAACTCCGGGGCTGGACTTTTTTTGGACTTTGGGTGATTTGTGGATTGCTGGACTCAAGAGACGTTTGGGTTCTGGGACTCAAGAGCCTGAGGGAAAGGATGTGGCCCAATTTTTCTGGGGTGGGTCGGTGTTCATGGTTTGGTTAATGAACACTAGTTGTGGTGTTTCCCCAATTTAATGCTGATGTTGTTTGCCTCATGTTATTAAAGATTCTCTACTACACCAAGACTCTGTGCTTGCGAGAGGGGAAGTATTGCCTCCTTGAGGCGCCCAGGGGGTGTGTAAGATTTTCCCAGGTCACTGGGTGGGGGCTCGAGCCAGTTTTGCATTTGCTTTAATGAGAGGGAACCCCTGTGTACTGAACCCGGCCCTTGCTGCTATCAACTTGGCCTGGCAGAAGGGTGACACATACATTGTTACCAATTCATTTGAATACTTATTTTTTATTGCGATTTTCACTATGTGCATTCAGAAAAGTGGATATTTCTATAAGAGTTTTATCTGCAAACTATGTGTAGGACCCAAATGTTGATATTGGCTCTGTCTGACACAAAACCTGAACAAAATAGGGTTTAAGGTAATGGCAGAGATCAGGTTGTGATGGGATCCCCCCAGAGTGCAGCCTGGGACTGTGGGACCGCTATGCCCCCTGAACTCTCTCCAGCCTGGGCTGTCTCTCGCAATGCTTTGCTAATGACCTGCAGCAAAACCATCCAGGCGTTGTGATCATTCAGCACAACAGCATGTAGAGCCCCACACCCAGCTATATGGCATGAATGCTTCCAGAGCCACTCATGAATCACCCAGAGAAAGGCACCAGAGCTAAATCCCCCCCAGCTCCCAACCTTGTACCTCAGGAATATACCGTCCTGCACTGCTCAGACAAGCTGATGCAGATTTATTAATTGGTTCTCCACTTCATCGATGGAAAGTGGATATACACCAGCCTTGTCAAACCTGAGCAGATTTGCCACACACTTCATACAAACTCACTGGTAAAGATAAACAGTAAAACAAAGTTATTGACTATAAAAATTAGATTTTAAGTGATAGGCAAAAAGTCAGTTAGTTACCAAAAGACATCAAATATAAACACACAGTCTACACTCTCAGCCCTATTACACTGGGCAACAACTAGATTAAGCAGTTTTTCTCACCCCATTGGATGTTGCAGTCCTTAGTATACAGATTTCACCCCTGAAATCTGGGCCAATCTCCTCTGTTGGAGTCTTCTCTTCTCAGTGTCTTAGCTGCTTGCAGCATAGGTGGGGGCAGGAGAAGGGCCCAGCATATAGCCTCTGTGTCTGTTTTATACCCTCAGTCCATGTGCTTGGAAAACACAAGTCCAGGCATGTCTGAGTGCATTACTGAGTCTCCAAGCAAGGTTAAGCAATTCCCCTGGGGTGGCCTCATGCAGGTGAGTCATTGTATTGTAGCTCCCTTGCTGGACAATGGTTGTTGATGGATTGATACCCCACCTGGGTGTTGGTTACTTTCCTTGCTGTTGCCTCTGGGGAGCTAATATCTGGCTGATTCTCCAATTTACAGCATGTTTTAGTGAACATAAAACACAATTCTCATAACGTCATATGCATTAATGATATATGGATAGAGAAATGACTTTCAGCAGATCATAACCTTCCCCCGATACCTTACAAGGTATGCTTTATATGTAAGATCACAATTATATAAAAATGAGGAATATGGGGGTTCCAGGACACTCCCCCAAGATATAGAATGTCACACAGGTGTTGCTGAATTTTGCTCACTGCCATACTTGATAAAGTTGACCAGGAAAAGGAGGTTGGGGACTGGATGATAAAAGGAGAACTTATTGACATTTCTTGAGAAATGGTCAAACTAGTACAGACCTAAAGGAGTCTGGTAGAGACTGATCTCCAAGTACGGCCAATTAACTGGCAGAGACTCAATATAACCAAGCCTTATCTAACAACATGCTCTACTCAGTTCACTTGCCTACACCTCCTTCCTTCCCCATCCCAACAATTACCTACTGTCTCCTAAAAAAGCAGCTGAGACAGTCCAGCCTGCTGATGTCATGGGGACTTCTGCTGCATTAGATGTGAAATCCTCTGGTTCTCCTGTTAATGCAGAAATTGCGGTGTCTCCTTTCTGGAAGAAGTGAGACCCTGAGCATGTTTCCTGTAGTTTCTGGCAGTCTGTGCTGCTGTCTCTCCCCTTCCAGGGAGAAAGGGTCACACATTTTATATATATATAAATAATATATATTGTATTTGTGTCCTGTATTTTGAAGTACATAAAAAACCTGCAGTCTTTCTTTCAGTTATCTAGAGGGTGGGTGAAGTTCTCATAATGATTACTATATATTGTCTTCAAGGAATTCTTTCTAGCAAATGAGACCAGTAGATGTGGGGCAGGCAGGCGGGTGGGGAGATATGACCAAAACTTTTTTTGACCAAATAATTCTGATTCAGGTCAATCAAAACATTTTGCTACTTTGCGTCAATTTCAGCCAATTTTTTTTAAAGACAAATCTCAAAATAGTTAATTTTATGCAATTAAATATTTTGATTTTTTTTTAGACTAGATACATGGGGGGATGTAGGAACCATTCACAAATCTAGGAGGAGAAAGTACTTCCCTTATACCCAATAGCCAACTGGTTAGGGCACTCACATCAGATTTGAATCCCTGCTATGGAGCATGGACTTGAACTAAGGTCACCTGCCCAAGGTAAGTGCTCTAATTCTGGGATGGAGCACTCTCAGTCTTTTCTGTTGATGCTGTTCCACTTTGTATAAATAATTAGAGTGTGACAGAGAGTGAGTTAGAATGACCCTATAGCCTGTGGTTAGGGTACTCAGCTGGGTGAGGAAGACACATAGGTTCCAGTCCCCCGTTCCAATGCACATTTATGTATACAAAGAAGAACAGCTTCAACAGGAGATATTTAGAAAGCTCTAGAGTAAAATAGGCTGTAGTCTGGTGGTTGGGGCAGGCACCCAAAAAAAGGAAAAAATGAGTTTAAATCCCTTCTCTGGAGTGAGGTTTTGTATATGAGTCCCTCATATCCCAGATGAGTGTACTAGCTATTGGGCATAAGGGAGGTACCTCCTCCTCAGGTTTATGAATGGCACCTAAGCCTGCTTGGGAGTCTAGCCCTTCATTTCCAAATTTCCTTTGATTTTCCTAAAAATGCCCAACATGAAAACAAAACATTTTGTTTCAGGTCAAACACACAAAATGTTTTGTTCAGAACTGCCAGTGAACTGAAAAATCAATTCTTCAACACAAGACAAGTGTTGTGATATCATCACTGTGGGAATGGACCTTTGCAAGAAACTATTTTTATAGCTGAGACCATCAAGCAGAATCTTGCTGGACAGCACTCCACTTATTCCTGAAGCCCACAAAACATAAGGTGACAAAATGTTTGTTTTAGACCTGTCATAAAAGGCTGAAAAGACCTGCAGATGAAAGCTAGAATCATGAATTCCCTAAAGTGAGACATCCATCACATTATTTATACAATTGTATCATACCATTTCCCCAGTGCTGATGATTAAGGCTGCATAAGTATTCTTATTTTAAATCTCCCAGAATTTAAATAATCACTGTGGTTTTCATCTCTCTTCCAGGTTAAAAAAAACTACAGGAAATGATTAATAAAGACAATGGAAGATATGTAAGTAGAATTTTCTTCTTCCCCTTTTTGAGGTTCTCTGACATTATAAATATCATGTCAAAAATGAATTATTGCTGACAAGCACTGTGTAGTGAATTACTGCTGTACCATATACTCACAGAAACACAGCATTGAGTACTCTTTCTGCTATGGAAGTAGTTTGATGTACTATAAGCTGGAGCTCTTTGTGTAGGAGTTGATTTTTTTTTGCTATTATTAATGAACTAAAGTAAAACTTTTACTGTTTCCAATAAAGGGGGCAAGCTTTTATCTATTAAAATAGTGACATTCTACTTTCCCTTGCAACACTGTTTTCTGTGAATTTACATTAGGAGCAGAGTCACCACTTTGAAGAGAAAAATTCAGTCTTTTAGAGCAAGAACAGATGTATGTGGTTGAATAACAATTTTCTACACAAAAAATAAGTTTTTATTTTTGCTATTTTGCAAGGAGACATAAATATGTGTTTTTTTTAATTTTGTGGAATTTAAGAATGTTTTAGCTTGAACCATTACTATACGCCAGAATTATATAAGACCATTATCGGGGAATCAGATAGTTATTTAATGACAGACATTAAGATTGAAAAAGGTAATGCTTTATAATCATTAAAACACAAACTGTCAACATCCCATACAAAAATATAGAAAGTGAACCATAGAAGATTAGGGTTGGAAGAGACCTCAGGAGATCATCTAGCCCAGGGGTCTCAAACTCAAATGACCACAAGGGCCACATGAGGATTAATGCATTGGCCCGAGGGCCGCATCACTGACACCCTCTTCTCACGCTGCCCATGGCCCGCCCCTCCCACTCCACCCCTTCCATGAGGTCCCGCCCCACCCCGCCTTTTCCCACCCCTTTCCTGCTCCCATTCCAAGCCCTTCCCCAAAGTCCACACCCCAACTCTGCCCCCTCCCTGCCCCCAGGGGGTGCAGGAGGGGTGCAGGGTGTGGCGGGGCCTCAGGCAAGGAAGTTGAGGTACAGGAGGTGTGTAAGGTACAGCAGGGGGCTCAGGGCAGGGAATTGGGGTGAGGGGTGCAGGGGGGGTGCAAGGTGTGGCGAGGGGCTGGGGTGCAGGGTGTGGCAGGGGGCTCAGGGCAGGGAGTTGGGGTGCAGGGTGAAGGAGGGGTTTGGGGTGCAGGCTCTGGCCTGGCACCGCTTACTTAGAGCTGCTCCAGGGTGGCAGTGGTGCGCACCAGGGCCAGGGCAGGCTCCCTGCCTGCTTGCCCTGGCCCCGCTCCTCTCTGCTCCACTCCAGGAAGCAGCCTGAACCACATCCCTGCGGGAGGGGGGCACAAGGCTCTGTGTGCTGCTCTTGCTGCTCCTCCAGGTACCTCCCCTGAAGCTCCCATTGGCTGTGGTTCCCCGTTCCCGGCCAATGGGAGCTGTGGGGGGCGGTGCCTGGAAGCGAGAGCAATGCACAGAGCCCTCTTCCCTCGCCCCAGGGGCTGCAGGGACATGGTTCCAGCCGCTTCAGGGAGCAGCGCGGGGCTCATGGGCTGTACTTTGCCCACCTCTGGCCTGGAGGTAGGCAGAGGGGCAGGTGGGGAGGGGGCGGGGAGCTTGGCAGGCCGCAAGAAAGAACCCCATGGGCCATGTGTTTGAGACCCCCCCACCCCCAGATCTAGTCCAACCCCCTTATCAATGCAGGACCAACCCCAACTAAACCATCCCAGCCAGGGCTTTGTCAAGCTGGGCCTTAAAAACCTCTAAGGATGGAGATTCCACCACCTCCTGAGGTAACCCATTCCAGTGCTTCACCATCCTCCTAGTGAAATAGTTTTTCCTAATATCCAGCCTAGACCTCCCCAACTGCAACTTGAGACCATTGCTCCTTGTTATGTCAATCTCCTTACATCAAACTTATTAAAGATTTTGTTTCTTAATTTGCCTATCTAAAGTGTGATTATTAACTATGGAAATATTTTTACACTGGTTTGTGTGTATATGATGAAATAACCATCTAATCCTTCCAATCCTATACCCATTTTCATATCCTTGTTATTAGAGACGGGCTGTGTTCTTGCTTTAACATTTCCTAAGGAAGGGAAGCAGAACTTATTTGTCCAAAGCAGAGGGTGTTTCTGAACTTCGTTCTGTGAACAAATAGGATCATGAGCAAACAATTGCCAGCAAAGGAAAATTCCACCAAACCCTGTTCACACTTACTCAATATTAGTGTAATTGTTCACACATGTGCTAGAAATGGAAAACATATTAATAACAAAAGCTTTTCTTAGTAAAAATGCTTGTTTGCAAAGTTGAGAACATGTTGAGAAAGGAAGCAATTTTTAAAACATTAGGATTCTTTAAGAGGCAGAATTTTCTCACCAATATTTTTCTACCTGCAATGGAAAAAAACAATAACCTTAAGCATTTCTTTTCAAATTCTTTTTTTTTTTTTTTTGGTATTGAATTTCAGGAAGGCTTGATGACTCAAGATTGATATAAATCACATTGTACAGGTGCGAGTTTCTTGATTGGCTGAACATACCTTATGTGGCCAAAAGAGTTAGCACAAGTCATTTTTATTCTTCTTTTTCAGAGTGAGTGGTAGCATGACTGAACAGCTTTGTGGAGTCCTCTGTTGAAGGATAAGCCCTCCCACACTTCTGTGAAAATGAACAAGGATTTTAGAGGGATAGTTGTTCTACCTGGTAGCCCCTTGAAGCTACAGAATGGGAAATTGGCTTATCTGCCAAAGACACTGATGGAACGCTCAACAGTTCTCTCCTGTAAGAACGTAACACCAGGAAGAGGTGAAAGGGGATTGTAAAGAGAATATGGACTGATATGGTGAGAGCCTGTCTATTTTTGGACAGTTCAAATCATCATCCAAACTATGAATCTTTTAAAGTTCCCCATAGCTAGCTTTGTGCTGAGTTCAGTTTTATCGTTGTTGTCTCATACAGTCATGTAGTCTAGCTGCAGTGAGGCTGGTTTACAGCATAATACTATGCTAAGCTATTTCTAACATTGAATTTGCTTTTCATTTTACTTCTGCCACAGGTTTGCAAAATTGGACTCACATGATTAATGCACCTGAGGACAATGTATTTCCCTGACCTGGGTAGGAGCAGATATATCAACAGGAGAAATGGGGTGGGGGAACACAAGTGATGCCATTGGAGTCCATTTTCTTCAGTATGGAAGTCTCTCTCTGCTGATTGACTGATGTGACCCCCTCCAGCTCACACCCCATACTTGTTGTTCTGCTGCTCCCAGTCCCACTTCCCCCAACATCTGTGCTCCTTTACATCCCCCTTCCTTGTTTCTGTGTCTCTCTCTCTTTCCCTCTCATTACCTCTCTTACGCTGTCACTTGTCTCTTCCTTCCCCTCTTGCCCTACCCCTGTGGTCCGGTTAATTCATCTCCTCTTCCACCATCTCTACTAGCTTGATGTATGCCAACCAGTGCCCTGATCTCTATGCTTGTACATGGCACCTCTTCCTCACTCCTTGCCTATTTAGGCTGTGAGATTTTCAGGATAGAAACAATGATGTCTTGCATGTTTGTGTTCTTAGAGTATCTAGTGCTGTTGAGGCAAGGGCTGCTACCAGAATGTAAGTAGTAATAATAATAACAGTAACAACAACAGTGGGATATTCAAGCACTTCCTCAGGTGTTCAGGAGGGAATAGTAGAAATTGAGAGACTCTCAGTGAAAAGAGGAGGCTTAATAGAACTGACTGAGCAAACGAGAGATATTTATCTAGCAGGTTGTGTTTGTTTGGCTTGTTTGAAACAGCTGAGAGGTTTGGAATGTTGGACTAAATGGGACAGTGGGAAAGGGGCAGGTGAGACTGTCAAGGGTTCATGACAAATTCAGTTTATCAAAGTAGTTCTCAAACTTTTGTACCGGTGACCCCTTTCACACAGCAAGCCTCTGAGTGCAACCACCCCCCTTATACATTAAAAACAATTTTTAATATATTTAACACCATTTTAAATGCTGGATGCAAAGCAGGGTTTGGGGTGGAGGCTGACAGCTTGCGACCCCCCCCCCCCATGTAATAACCTTGCAACCCCCTACGGGGTCCTGACCCTCAGTTTGAGAACCCCTGATTTATCACATGGCTTTGCAGTTTATCTCACTGATTTCACCACACAGCTACCATAATTTGACTACATGTTTCTCAAAAGCATTTCTTGCACAGAGTGAAAATCAACCATAGTGTAAAAAGCCAGTTCAAGTTCCTTGTATCACTTAAACTTCACATAAGATTGTTTTCAGAGGAACAGCCGTGTTAGTCTGTATTCGCAAAAAGAAAAGGAGGACTTGTGTAACAGTACCATGGGCTGAGCAATAGCACATGGGTGCCTGAGTATCATCTATGTGCTGCAGAAATGATGTCCATGCTGTCCCTTCATAGACCAGCACAGAGAACCAGAAAGTGGATGGGCCAGGCAAAGGGCTGCAGTCTTTAGATCAGTATACTGCGTATGGATTTAGCAGTCCTGTCACCTCTGTAATTAGCATGGAGATGCTGTGATTTTATTCCAGCCCATAAGATGGAACCGCAGCTGCAGGAAGAATTTAGGGTGAATCTGCAAAGTAGCTCTGTACCATGGTCTGGACTGGAGGGGTGGATTTCATCTCCCTAATTGTGTTATACACATTATCACACAGAATCAGAATGTTCAGGCTTTTTCCAGAAAGTGAATTTCAAAGGAACACATTAAGAAATTAATTTGTAGAACATGAGCATAATGTCAAACAACTCCATTGATGCTTATTAAATGTGTATTGCTAAAAGATATGATATGAGAGGAAAAATATTGGTTTGCACATTGGAAAATAATTATATTCACAAAAGGTGAATCCACTACTTTAATCTCACAGTTCCAGGTTTCTTTTTCCTTTAATTCTGATTGGTTATAAAGAACATAAGTTCAAGAGTTGTTATAATAGGAACATGGAAAGGATATGTTTTAAAACATAGTCGATAATCTATTTGGATTATGGTGGAAATTTGGCCATAGAGGGAACTCATCGTTGTTCAGTCCTTATTCACTGATTTATTTATTTTTGGTTTACAGAAACTGTCATTCCATCATTGTTGTTATAATACTTTCCATTATCAGTTTGTCTGTATGTTGCTAGAAAGGTCTTAATTTCATTCCTACACCTTTCTATTATGTACTGCATCTGCTAATACCATAACTATTAGTATTTCCTTTTCTTTCCTTTGGGTACAGGTTACTTTTGCTAAACCTTCTGTTTGCTGGCATCTATCCTGAACCTATCTTCAGTTCTTCAGCTATTTGTTGTTGTTCTTTCTGGTAATGTATTTGGTTTATTTCCCCTTTATTTTCTTTTATTTCTCAAATATATTTGTTCTTTTAATTTGTGCTTGATGTACCAGATTCATTTATTTCCTTCCTAACTAGAGACAATTCAAAACCATGGGCATTTTTTGCAGATTTTTTATGTTTTGCAGGATTTTTGCAGATTTAGGATGTTTTGATAGAGTATTTATTGATACTTCATTGTATAATTTGAAATACATTTTAAAACAATAATTTTCACAGAAACACTTCCAAACATAACTCATTTTTTTCTTTGTTTTCTATATGGTTTGGTTGGCCAAATCATTGTTTTGTAGTTCATATTTATAATTCCAATCCACATTAGTAGAGGTTTTGGGTCAACTTTAGAAAGGCATTTACCTGTCGGAAGTTGCATATCAGTGTTAGTGCGATTTACAAAATCACCTAAGCAGGTTAGTGCTTAACTCCCATTAAAAATCAGTGCAACTTTTGAAAATCTCACAAGGCAGCTTTCTGCATCTTTAAGTGGCTAAAAACCTTTGTAAATCTGTCTGTTTATTTAAAAATAATCAATGAAAGGGTTTAACCTCCATGCTGTGGTTAATACTACCTCAGCAGATGCTCTTTACAATCACTACAATATTGGTATATTTTGTCAGTGTTATCTTTATGAAACTCATCTTACAATTTGTTATGACTATTTCTTGCAGTCTTGTACTCCTTTTGAATGTTTCATATGTTGTATAAAGGAATAAAAAAAATGTGTAAAATAAATAGCATCTGCAATATTACTAATGAAAATAAAAATTACAAGCTCAGTGAGTTTGTGTGTGTATGGGGGTGGGGGGGATGTGATAAAACCTGGATTTGTGCAGGAAATAGCCCAACTTGATTGTCATGCACATTGTGTAAAGAGTTGTCACTTTGGATGGGCTATCACCAGCAGGAGAGTGAATTTGTGTGGGGGGGTGGAGGGTGAGAAAACCTGGATTTGTGCTGGAAATGGCCCACCTGATGATCACTTTAGATAAGCTATTACCAGCAGGACAGTGGGGTGGGAGGAGGTATTGTTTCATATTCTCTGTGTATATATAAAGCCTGCTGCAGTTTCCACGATATGCATCTGAGGAAGTGAGCTGTAGCTCACGAAAGCTTATGCTCTAATAAATTGGTTAGTCTCTAAGGTGCCACAAGTACTCCTTTTCTTTTTGCGAATACAGACTAACACGGCTGTTACTCTGAAACCTGTCAGAATAATGAATATCTATCAATACATGGTCAGTATGTACATCCTACCATGTGGTAGAGGAGAAGATTTGATATATGTGAAGGAAGAAATTGACAATAAAGAATAGAATATCAAAATATATGAGGAGTCAGTCAGAGTGAAAGATCATTTGCTTACAATAGCAAGTGATGTCCAAGAGTGCATCCCAATCCAAGAAAGCATAAAAGAAAGGAGACAGAAATTTGCCAAAGAAAAACTTGAAAGATTTACACCAAGATCAATGCACAGGCAGTGGTGGAGAAAGAGATCAAACCCATTGGTGATCAAAGATTAACAAACTCAGGTCTTGTAGAAGGGTACCTCAAAAGGGAGAGCATAAGAGCACCCCTTAAATTTTAATTATGTTCCAGAAAAAAATGACCAATAGAACTTCTCCCAAAACTGCAGGATGTGTTCTGAAAAGGAAGAAATGGTGGAACACATGTTGAATGCCTGCAGGAGCCTGGCTGGGGGAAAATAATGAACAAGTACAATAAGGTAGCCAAGTATCTGCACTGACTCCTCTGTGGCAATATTGGATTTAAACTAATTTTGTGGTATTATGACTGAATTGAAGCTCTCTAGAATATGAAGAGGCGAAAATTTTATAGGCTATGACAACTGTCATAGACCAAATGGTGCAGTCAAACAGTATGGAAGTTGTTGTAGAAAAAATGACAAAGATGACCATGGTAATTGATATTGTCATCTCAGCAGACAAACCTAAAAAAGCAACAAGAAGAGAAGATGGTGAAGTATGAAAAACTCTGCCACAAAGTGGAAGAATTATGGAGACTTAGAACAAAGACAGTGATCATGGGAGCACTTGAAGTGATCCCTAAGGGTATGAATAAGCAGATCAAGAACACATTAGGAGTGCAAGACATCACAATCAGTGACCTCCAGAAAACAGCAATCTTAGGCACTGTGAGAATTTTAAGGAAAATCAGAGTGAATTTGAGCACCTAAAATACAGGAATTCTGTGGTGAGTTTAAGAAAACACCTGACTACCCAAGCCTACAGAGTCTGTTCATGATCAGGATTTAATGGTGACATATGGGGATAAATTTTAGATGGTATCTTTCCCCTTTTTTGTGTTTCAAGATTTTGTATGTTTTGAAGGGTATTTGTTTTTAAAAAATCCACTTGATTTAATCCTGAGGGACAATAATAAACATAATAGTAAATTCTTCTGAGGATTCCAAAGTATTTTAAAGTAAACAAACAGATTGAGAATTCTTCTAAGAAAAGTTAATTCATATCTACTGTGCTATCTAAACCATATCTAAGTAGCCTAAAACAGAAATCCAGTACAGTCACTATTGAAGTCAATGTGATTATAAGATGTTTCTGCCTACAAAAATGCAACATCCAACACAAATAAAACTTAAGTTATACTTGGAATCATTATAACTCTAATAATATTACAGGCCATTCATTTACTCCAGTGGAAAGTAGATATAAACTGTATCATTCTGATTTAGTTGCATTTTATACACAATTTGCATGGTATAAACACTTTTACAAGGTTCAGATCAATGAAAAAATCTTTCACTTGGTAGGATTTTATAATTTGCCTTTTTTTCTCTCGTCCTTTGTAAGCATTATTGAAAATGATTTTACATTTCACTACTATAATTTGTCCACACGTTCTGCATTTTAGAGCATATCTTATGTAAATATGAAATGTTAATGTGCTAATATTTTAATTATACTAACACCATTTTCTTTATATGAATATTTTTCAATATGTTGCATTTTTCAAGTATGCACTAACATTCTAATGACTGCTATATAGTTATTTATAACTCATTGACTCTCATAAATCATTTAGCAATTTCATCCATGGATTAATTTGGTTTATAAGGAAAAAAGCATGGGCCAAATCACAATTATGTCCATAAAATTGCTTGTATAATTTAAAATTTATTAACATCTGAATCCGCACTTCTATGGCACATTTCATCATGAAGACTCACAGCCAATTTAGTTTCTGCTTTACTCAATGCACAGGTGATTAATGCAAGCAAAACAATTCCCATACATGTTAAACTTGTATTTGCTTCAGTAAGCCAGGAATATGAAGTCTTTGGGTGAAATCATGGCTCTATTGATGTCAATGACAAAATCCCAAAGACTTCAATTGGGCCACAGTTTTACCCTTTGTTTCCCATAGGAAATGTGATTAAATCTATTTGAGTAAGAAATCCTTCATCGTTATTACACAAAATCCTTTTAAATAGTTTTACATTTGTATGTATCTCCTTCCCACCTCTAAATTTCATTCTCTTGAATAAGCAGCATCTGAGAAAGCACAGACCACACCTTCACTGTTTAGAAAACACGTTTATTTATATGCATGTGAGTAGTCCCACCACAGTCGTTTCAGTAGATGAGTAGTACACATTTGCACCAGCCAGTTCATTACAGTGTATGTTTTTGAGGAAGCCTGCATGTATTGTCTCTCCTTACTAGAATGTTAGACTAGTACAAGTTAGCCTGCAAGGAAGACAGAGAGAACAAGAGAAGGAGAGTGAGAGACAGAGAGATTGAAAGAAATGTATAGATGAAATGGTTTCCTTCTGGTCCAAGCACATTGTTCAGTAAAGCACTTAAGCATGTGCTTAGTAGAGCTGATAAAAAAAATTCTAAAGAAATATAGAATCATAGAGATAGAAGGGCCCATAAGGGTCCTCTAGTCTAACCCCCTGCCAAGATACGGGATTTGTTGTGACTAAACCATCCAAGACAGATGGCCATCCAGCCTCTTCCTGTGCACTGCAGTGAAGGAGCTTCCATGACCTTCCTAGGAAGTCTGTTCCATTGTCCTACTGTTCATAAGGTTAGGAAGTTTTTTTCCTGAGATTTAATCTAAATATGCTATTTTTCTATGAGGAAAAAAAATGAGAAGTCAAAATCAGAGTTTTCTATGGGAAAAGATTGATTTCAGAGAGTTTTCCATGAGGAAAATTGAAACAAAATACTTATTTTCATGTCTGTATGGCATTCTCATGAGGCACTGTGGTGGCTGAGCCACATAGACTAAAGTATATCACAGGCAATTTTTACTCCTGGGGGAATTCTGCACCACTGTGTGTCCATAATTAATGTGCCATGCATATATTATTGTTGTTATTATTATTATTTTTGCAGAAAATAACTTGTTGGAAAGTTGCTGTAGTTCCACCTGTAACCCACCAGAGGGTGGTGTTGCACTACAACAGAGCAGCCACTCTTCGCCTGCCTCAGGAGAATATAACTTTCATCAGAAAGTTGCTGCACTTCCACCTTTTGCCCACCAAAGGGCGCTGTGGCACTAGAACAGAGCAGCCTCTCCTGGCCAGCTAGCAAGAGAGAGCCTGCAGTGCCCTCTTCAGAGCACCTGCTGGACTAGGTCAGGAGACAGGGAACATGGGGAGACAGCGAGGAAATAGGTTCTGTATTGTAGTTTAAATGGTTTGTTTTACTCAGTTCTGTATTAATATTCCTAGTAAGGAATCTATTTGTCAAAAAACAGTTTCTGAATCTTTTTTGTCATCTGTATTGCAGACATACTTATGAACAAGTATTTTGAAATACATTACCAAAATAATTGAAACAGGTGTTATGTTGACAAAAAAAATGCAGAATTTTGCAGAATTTTAAAATATTGTGTGAAGAATTTTTAATTTTTGTGCAGAATTCCCCTGGGAATAAGGAAATATAGTCCAACCAAGGACCGGCGCCCATATGGCAAAATGGGGTATGAGCGAACTACAGCTCCCCAAGAGGGACCACAGCGATTGAGGCAGTCACAGAGTATACCCATGCTGCAATCTGAAGTGTAATTCTATCCTGTGCCATTGTGCCTATGCTGCTGTTCTTAGCTGTGCTACTGCATATACAACTACCCAATTTGCAATCAAACCTCAAATTGCAATGGAGACAGAAATTTACCTCAGTGTGACCCAAACAAAACAATGTCAAAACAAAAAGTTTAAAGATTTCTGATTCAAAATGTTTCAGAACTTTTAATTAACATTTTGTCCCACTTAAGGATGAAAACAAATGTCAACATATCACAATTTTAGATGGGGTGAAAATTGCGTTTTTCGATCATCTCCAGTACTTGGAGACTTAAGTATGTGCATAGGTGATTTGATGAATCAGTGACTACTGTATTACAGTTCAGTCTCACAGCCAGTTCATGGATAGAATACTTCCTGCTGAATTAGCTGAGCTACTTATTTTTCTTGTAAGATTCTTACAATAAAAGATGGGACTTTTCTTTGATTGTGACAGACAAAAGTGAGTGGGGGAAAATTGACACATATCCAGGAGATACACTTAGAGCCAATTTATCTTCGTGTAAAGAGCATCCTTTATCTGAATCACACCAGGATAAGAGACTATGTACCTACTCTAAGAAACCCTCACTGGATTTGGTATTTGATCCTATAAGTTACATTTTGGCACTTGAGAACAAACCCCATCATCAGTTTCTATTTTTCACAGTAAGGCAAAATCATTTCCCATATCTAGACTTCCCCTTGTCAAAGAACAAGGGTCTGTACTATCTGCTGCATTGACTATTGGATATTTCATTTATTTCATTGGGGAAACTTGAGTTCCAGTGCCAGCAAGGAAAATAATAATACTTCCGCTTAATTGATGTAGTATATTCATTAGGGGGTTCAAGTGGCTCAACCCACTTTTAGTACAAATTTTAAAAGCAGTAATGCATGGTCTTGTAGTTTTACACAAATTTTGCTTAAGTTTGGGATTCTTCTTTATGATGATATTTTGAAAAGCACTCGGTGCTTCCATTTAAGTCAACTCCTATTTACTTCAGGAGGGGAAGATGTAGGCCAGCACTGAGTGCTTGGGAAACCCCACTCATATCTATTGTACATATAAAACTGTGTTGAAACCATGCACTTTTATTTATTAGTTTCATATTCCATTCTGGAAGAGAATCTCTTGGGAAATCATATTTTATCTACATATTGACATTGTATTTAAAGTATGCATATTGTTTAATATCTGATGCACTGTGATATCTAATTTCATTATCAGCAAATTACTTTGACATAGTACAGGAATATTCTCTTGATATAAGATAACCCTCCGTCTTACGTGATAAAATTGCAAAATGAAATATTTTCCCTAGACAAATACATTATATAAAAATTAATAATAGTAAGATTTACATATAAAAGTTGGCATTTAGTAGTCAGTAAGACATTTGCTTAACTTTATGTTGTAGAAGTTTGACTAAAGATCAAAGATTTAGATTCACAGCAGCAGAAAAACTTCTTTAATATTTTCCTGAAAAATGTTTTAATATTGGAGATCCAAAATCTGATTTTGGTTTTGGCATGATATCATACAACTGTTCTTGATGAGGTCATGCCATGCATCATATTATCATATTATTAAAAATTATAAAACTAGCAACCCTAAACTTGTGTGCTTTTATTGAGTCAGCAGTGTGCCCTTGTTGCCAAGAAGGCCAATGGCATTTTGGGATGTATAAGTAGGGGCATAGCGAGCAGATCGAGGGACATGATCGCTCCCCTCTATTCGACATTGGTGAGGCCTCATCTGGAGTACTGTGACCAGTTTTGGGCCCCACACTACAAGAAGGATGTGGATAAATTGGAGAGAGTCCAGCGAAGGGCAACAAAAATGATTAGGGGTCTAGAACACATGACTTATGAGGAGAGGCTGAGGGAGCTGGGATTGTTTAGCCTGCAGAAGAGAAGAATGAGGGGGGATTTGATAGCTGCTTTCAACTACCTGAAAGGGGGTTCCAAAGAGGATGGCTCTAGACTGTTCTCAATGGTAGCAGATGACAGAACGAGGAGTAATGGTCTCAAGTTGCAGTGGGGGAGGTTTAGATTGGATATTAGGAAAAACGTTTTCACTAAGAGGGTGGTGAAACACTGGAATGCGTTACCTACGGAGGTGGTAAAATCTCCTTCCTTAGAGGTTTTTAAGGTCAGGCTTGACAAAGCCCTGGCTGGGATGATTTAACTGGGAATTGGTCCTGCTTCGAGCAGGGGATTGGACTAGATGACCTTCAAGGGTCCCTTCCAACCCTGACATTCTATGATTCTATTGGAAATGTGCTCAGACTGTGTAGGCAATAAACTAGGCCTAAATTCACTACAGGGTCTAGACCACCATCTGCTGAGACACATCCTGGTGCAAGTTTTAAGCCATGTAGAATATGAGGTTGTAGCAGCATAAAATGGTGACTGCAGAGCCACCGAAAGGATTTAAAGTTGTGTTCCCATGTCAGAAACTCCAATTTTCAATACTTTACTAGATAGCATTAACAGACTATTTCTTTAATTGTACTTCATATGAGTCTGACTTCCAATGAGCCTTACCACATCTGCAGATTTTGATATGGTACAGGATGATCTCAGCCAGTAATACTAGCTGACAGTACAGTAACACCTCACTTAACATCCTTCCGCTTAACGTTGTTTCAAAGTTATGTCGCTGCTCCATTAGGGAACATGATCATTTAAAGTTGTGTAATGCTCCCTTATAACATCGTTTGGCTGCCTGCTCTGTCCACTGCTTGTAAGATTCTGTGGAAGAGCAGCAACTTTACAAGGGAGCATTGCTCAAGTTCCTATTCTCTGCCTCCTCCTCCTCCATCCCAGCACTTCCCCCGCTGCCAAACAGCTGTTTGGTGGCACTTAGGACTTCCTGGGAGGGAGGGGGAGGTGCGGGGACATGGCGTGCTCTGGAGAGGAGGTGGAGTGGGGGTGGGATGGAGCGGGGACGGGAAGAGGCAGGCCTGGAGCATCCCCCGGCAAAGTCGGCGCCTGTTCTTCTGGGGGGAAGCTGCTGCTGTGCAAGGTGCTTCCTAGTGTCCTTGCCTGCAGCAGGCTGTGCCTGTGTGAGGTAAACCAGGGGCACTTCCCAACCACAGTACAGTACTGTACAGTATATAATGCCTTTTGTCTGTCCTCCCCCAAATTTCTTTGGAACCTAACCCCCTGCATTTACATTAAATCTTATGGAAAAATTAGATTTGTTTAACATCATTTCACTTAAAGTTGCATTTTTCAGGAACATAACTACAACGTTAAGTGAGGAGTTAGTGTAATTATACATCCTATCCTTATTGTAGAATGCATGAGGTATTGCAACTCAGTGCCTTTATCTGACAAGGTTGCCTTTCAATGCATTGACAATAAACTAGCATTTCTATTATCGTTGAAAAATAAATCATGTAACTGTATCACAGTAAATTAGGAAGTATGAGGTTTTATATATATATCATGATGGTTTTGAAATAAGTGAATAATATTTGAAAACAAAATACCTGGGACGGATATATGGAAGGGGTTTTGCCTGAGGCTCTATCTTTCTGGTTTAGCAGCTCTGTTTCATGTAGGTGACAACCTCTGTGATGGAGGGTTTACTTTGTTTCTCCTTTCATTTGTCTTCTTCAATCTTTTCAAAAGAAGTGGAACAGTTCTTGAATTTCTTCATCAGAAGAGTTTCATATTATTCCTTTTGAAAGTTTTCTGTGTCAGAAACTTGTAGATAGTATGTCATTTGCTCTTTACACAACAGATATAATATGAAGAAACACCTGGACAGAGCTGGGTCCCAAATCCCAGGTTTACTGAAGAGACACATTCAATCCAGGCCTGGCTATGTACAGCCAATTTCTCTAATTTATTCCAGGTGGCTTCTACAGCATAGAAAATGGTGACAGCCAGTAGAGGCCTCAAAATCTGTGAATGCTCTTCCAATTTTTAACTATTTTACATCCCTGTTTACATCCCTTTCCTATATCAGTTGTATGGCCAATCTAGTGGCCAAGCAAGTTTACTGTTAGGCAAGTACAGCAAAGCACCAAATTTTAAACCAGGATTGCAGAGTATCTGTAGAAAATTATTTTTGGATTAATGACATCAAAAAATTGGCACTGGAAACTTGGTTTTAAGAGCAAAGCTCAACCGGTCACCAGAAAGAAGTATGCCATGTAATCTGTGTCCACCCACACTATGTGACCCATGTGATTTCAGTGAGATTGCTCATATACTTAAAGTTTGGTATATGCAGAATTACCTTGCTGAATTGGGCTCAATGCTTGAATTATCTGTGATACACACAAGTTTGGGATTCTCCACTTGTGGCTGCATTCCGTGTGGAAGGGAACTTGGATGCTTTCAATGGCACAATCCTCCCTGAAACCTCCACCCTTCACACTATTAAGAGGCCTTCCAGGATCTGCAGTGGGAGAGATGTGGAGATTGAGTAATCTGAGTGAGGAGAGTGCATGGACTAGAGTTGGAGGTGGGGATGTGCACATTGTCCCTCCTCCAGCTCCAGAGAAGATGATATAGCCCAACAAGGTATTATCTTTTCTACCCAGTTCCAAAGGAGCCATGCAGCCAGGGACTGGAGGGGGATGTAGGTAGTCAGAGCCATTGCAGAGGCATACGGCCTCCATACAAATGATTTCTGATTTCCCTCAGATCCCTGTGGATCTGCCAGACATGAGTGCAAGCTCTGAATCCTTTAACACATGTGAGTAAGCCCTGTCCCACACCTCCAATGGAGAAATATTGGTTATCTTTGCAAGGAAAACCATGGAGACATTTCCTCCCACTGATCTCCCCTTCCCAGGGGTGTCCATAGGAGGGAATAACCTGGTCAGAATAAATATTTACAGAAATTATTCAGCAAATAATTTTGAACAGTTACAAGTTCTGAAAAATCTTGACCTTTTCATGCAGAATTCATCAGCTGCAAGAGAGGCAAAGTTGTTTAATAAGCTAATTGCTATGAATTAATCACCTACCTCTAGAAATGTGTTTCCTGTTAGAAATTCAATATAGGAAAGAAGAAATGTCTTTACAATGTAAATGAATGTATGGATTATTGCTGCTAGCTCTCATTTTGACTGACAGTCTTTTGGGCTCAATAAGGTGCTGTTGTTTGGGGGACCTGACTGCAGGAGTCAGTTTGATTTATCTAGTATGCTCAGAGGATGTATTTTTAAATTAATAATAAAAAAAGTCTGTGACTTATTGTACATTTGTAATGGGGTTTTCTTGTAGCAGCAGCTGCCTTTTTGTGTGCCACTTACTGTTACTTTAATAGGTCTCTTTCATGTAGCTGACAGGTTGAGAAATGGAGGGTTTATTTCTACTGTTTTCTGTTTCATCTTTCATTTGTGGTTTATATCATGTTCAAAGAAGTGGCTTAGCTTTTGTATTGCTTTTGTAATGGCCAGAAGAGATTCATTCATTCTTTCTATGCTTTGAAACTGGGTCCATTAAGAGAAAATCAAAGATGGTGGAAAAGGTCAGTCTTTCAAAATGTAAATGTAGGTGCAGGCTGATGTAGTTAGCTGTCAGTCATATTGATCCGAGAAGAGCTTAATTGGGGTATTATGCTTTAGTAAACTTGACTATGATAGACAGTTATGACTGATATAGTCCTCTGGGTACAATGCAGGGGGAATAAAAACATGTTTATTCACTGTACTACCGGTATAAATGGTCTTTGATATCAACCGGTATAACACTTCTGCCAATCATCATTAGCAGCATCAAGGGCCAAGTGCAATTATATAGAGGTTCCTCTTAAAATTAACAAACACCAATGGTTTGAGCTCTGACCCAGAAACCTTGGAAAAACTTAGTACCTCCTCTGAGAATCCTTAACGAGGAATACTTCCCCAGTAGCAAGTCCTGGGTAAACAGTTTGTAAAGCAGCTCTTGGAAACTCCCTCCCCTGTTCAGATGGTAGTAATGAGCTCCCTACTCTCCATAGCTTCAGGCCATAGAGCTTGAACTGATATGGATGTTTTGGGGCTTTGCACTAATACAAATTTTCCTTTTTTGGTGTCATACTAACTGTATGCTGATAATGTGTTTGCAAACCATATTACAGGGTGTCATAAATATAAAGGGAATATATACCTTTCTGTATACGGTACTATAAAATCCCTCCTGGCCAGAGGCGACATCCTGTTACCTGTAAAGGGTTAAGAAGCTCAGCTAACCTGGCTGGCACCTGACCCAAAGGACCAATAAGGGGATAAGATACTTTCAAATCTTGGGGAAAGGAAGGCTTTTGTTTTGTGCTCTTTGTTTATGTTTTTGTTCTCTCGTGGGACTGAGAGAGGCCAGACAGAAACCCATTTTCTCCAACCCATCCTAATCCAAGTCTCCAATATTGGAACCACTATAAGTAAGCCAGGCAAGGCAGATTAGTTTATCTTTTGTTTTATGTGAATTTTCCCTGTGTTAAGAGGGAGGTTTATTCCTGTTTACTGTAACTTTAAGGTTTTGCCCAGAGAGGGATCCTCTGTGTTTTGAATCTGAATACTCAGTAAAGTATTTTCCATCCTGAATTCACAGAGATGATTTTTACCTTTCTCTTTTTTTAATAAAATCCTTCTTTTAAGAATCTGACTGATTTTTCCATTGTTCCAAGATCCAGGGGTTTGGGTCTTCAATGATTTTGTAACCAATTGGTTAGGATATTATTCTCACACCTCCTAGGAAAGGGGGTGTGTAGGGCTTGGGGGGATATTTTGGGGAAAGGCGTCTCCAAGTGGTCTCTTTCCTGTTCTTTGTTTAAAACCGTGGCAGCATACGGTTCAAGGACAAGGCGAAGTTTGTACCTTGGGGAAGTTTTTAATCTAAGCTGGTAAGAATAAGCTTAGGAGGAGGTCTTTCATATGGGTCCCTACATCTGTACCCTAGCGTTCAGAGTGAGGAAGGAACCCTGACACAGGGGCATGTTTATACTTATTCCTCTGGTAGAAATCTCTCTCCATGTGCTGAAAGTGAGTGATTTAAGCAGGAGAAAGAGCACCATATTTGATGTACCTGGGGCATTTTGAAAAATGAGAAAATACAATCATAGTAAAATAAATGTACCTTCATCCTATAAGCAATGCAGTCTGTGCCGCTGTTTATTTAATAGACTAGCTCTTTCACGTGAAAGATCCAGGCAGGGCCAGCTGCTTCAATGCCCTTCATTTCTTAATTTTAAGGGGCTATAAACCATCTGGCCACAATACCAGGAACTGTGCACCAGCATCAGCAGTGCAGTGAAGAGCGCATTCAAATGTGATCTTTAATAATGACTATACTGGGACAGATTGTCTTATGAGAACTGGGATCTTTCCACCACAGAGGTGGCATTAATGGGCCAGATTCTAGCCAAAATTTGCCAGGAGAGAATTCCTATTGCATGGGTAAACTCCCTGCTGACGTATCTTGCCCAGTGGTTTGTGACTCTATCTCCTTCTGGAGTAGAGGGCGTGTCAGGGACAAAAGGGAGTGGGAGGAAGCATGATGGAGCCTGTTGTGCTAGGCCTGTCCTCCACCAGTGTACTCTACTATACATCGATGGTGCATCATAGAGTTGTCCAGAAGTCATGGGGATGGCTCCACTCCCTGCAGCTCTTGGGAGCTCTTGGCTCTGCAGCTCCCAAATATCTTTATATTCCTGAAGAGGGCTCCCAAAGGCATAGAAGGTGAAGCTCTTTCCTCTTTACTTTCTAACATGCTCAACCACCCCAAAATTTCTCAACGCTAGTCTAGCATCTAGGAAAACAGATGGACCATGAAATGCCCAACCAAATCAACAACAGTGCAGGACAAAAATAGGGAAAAAGACAATTTGAATGAAAATTTCAGTGACATTTTTCACTCAGGTGTTTTAGACAAAATTTGCAATTTCAGTGAAATTAAATGTTTTGACCAGCTTTCCTTCACAAATAACAGGCAATTTCAGACTGTGTGTGTTTGCATATTTGAATGCCAAAGATGTGAGTTCTTCTTAGAAAATTCCATGCTACCAGCCTGCTCCCTACTATCACTGCTGACCTCAGAGACCCTTTTAGAAAAGCAGTGCCCATTTTCATCATGTAACTACCCACTTATATCACTGAATATTTGGAGATGACACAATAAGAGGACATACATTCCCACTGTTTTTAAAACTTTAATGCATTAGTATTGCACAGGGAGAGATGCTGTCTCTCAGATAAATATGTCCCAGATCATTTAAGATACTATAGGCCTCAAACTGCCTCACCTATAAATTTGACTTAGAGCTTCCACTGAAGAAAAACTGCTTTACTTACTAACTTTTCAATGTATGATTGCAAAGATTTAAAGATTTAAAGGAAACACAATATTGTGCCTGTCACGGAGGGCCCTGTGTGTTGAGCGTGGCCGCGCCCGTTGGCCCAGTGCGAGGTTGGTATTCCCCATCACACAATCATTGGGACTCCCCATTGGATCAGGAAATTTCTGTGGGGGGGCTCACGAACCTGGAGGCCCCAGAAAACACTCAGTCTGTGCCTCCTGACCTTCTAGGCAGGACAGACCGTCTATGGCTCCTAAGCCTCCTGGGTGTGGCAGGCAATAGCAGTTGGGGGGCTTTAACCCTCTGTGCAGGGCACAGCAAACAGTCAGTCTGTAGCCCCTAGATGGATCAGTGAAAACAACCAATCTACGGTTGTCGCTTCCAGTAGCCACACCTGGAATGTGGAGGGGTAGGGGAACCAGGGCCCACCCTACTCCACCGGATTTTGACTTAGGGAGCTATGAAGCCCGGAAATTCCCAGTTAAAGGTTCAAGCATTGGCTTCTGCTACATTCCCTGGCTCATTTCCTACCACAAGACACATCTCTGGCATCTCCTTGGCTGATAACTTCTCAGTGTCCCAGTCAGTCTCCACAGACAGTGGGTCATCCACAGCATAGTCCAGATCCACAGTCTCCACCGCTTGGGAAGTCATAGGTCCTTCCTCCTCCTCAGCTGGCTCAGACTAAGCTGGGTTGCTTCCTTTTATCAGTCCCTTCAACATGGAGCATGCACAGTAGGGGCAAGGGGGCATGGCCTCTTGGACCCACAGTGATTGGTCCAGTCCCATTGGCCCATAGTGGGATTGGTATACCCCTTCACAGTGACATTAACATAATTTTGTTTAAAACTGTTAGATTTTAGTTTTCATAGGTGAATTTTCTAAACTTTTGTTTGCTTTTTTAGAAATTGCCAGGTTAAATTTCAGTATGCATGTTTAATCCTTTAATAGAATTCCTCCTGAAATGCCTTTATTTAATCATAAGCCTTCTAAGAACTAGAAACAACTCCCCTTGAAATCAGTCAAAATACTCTAGTTAAGACAAGGGAGGATGGCACAGAGGCAGATTCTGATCTCAGCTACATCCGCATAAATTTGCAGTCATCCACCGTTACCTTACTGGAGAAGACACTCTTCATTTACACCAGCATAACTAAAACAAGAATCTATCCCTGGGAGTTGAGGGCATTCAGCAGTTCTCAAAAGGTTCTCAGAACTATCAGAATCAACCTCTTCATTAGGAAACTGATACCCAATTAAATGGATTGCACTATTGTGGCTCCCATAATGTGTGTTTATTGATTTCTCTAGACTGGCAAACTTAAGATTTAGGTTTCAGAGGAACAGCCGTGTTAGTCTGTATTCGCAAAAAGAAAAGGAGGACTTGTGGCACCTTAGAGACTAACCAATTTATTTGAGCATGAGCTTTCGTGAGCTACAGCTCACTTCATCAGATGTTTACCGTGGAAACTGCAGCAGACTTTATATACACACAGAAATCATGAAACAATACCTCCTCCCACCCCACTGTCCTGCTGGTAATAGCTTATCTAAAGTGATCATCAGGTGGGCCATTTCCAGCACAAATCCAGGTTACCATACTCTGTTTGAACTGCAGTATCACGATGGGAACTTAGCATTACATTAATTTTATTTTATTAATAGATTTCCCTATGGCTCTCATCAGAATATCACAGAGTCATAGAAGAGCTTTTCACAAATAATTAATATGTGGTAACTGTAAAAGTATCATTATCTCCATTTTACAAATGAGACTCTGAGACAACAGAAATGTGAGTGACTTGCCCAGATCACACAGGAAGATTGCTGAAGAGCCGGGAATTTAACCAAGATCTTTTGAATCCTGATCTAGTGGCTTATCAAGACTATATTTCATCTTTTTCAATAGCACTGGCTAAAAAAACAGAAGTGAGTTTTTAATGGCAAGACTAATGGTATAAAAGGATATACCATTTAACAGGAGGACTTTGGCTATTACAGATTTTGTTAGTATGCTCCTTTGGTACTTATGATGCCTTTTTGCCAGCTTAAACAATGTTTTTATTTTGTGGGCTTTTATCAGCTACTAATCATAAGATTCTGGCTCTTAATGGAGTCCCATAATTAATATTTTCCTGTGCAATTCAGAGGAGAGAATTGAATAGATAATGGACTGTAGTTTTATTCAAGTAGACATTAAAGTGGTCTGAGAAGAAAAAGTTTAATCTATATCTCATATATGCCCTGTCTGAAAAAATTTTGAAATGTGCTTAAAATATGTAGGTCTGAGGTTTAGTTCTTTCAGTGTTTCTTAAAGTGTCCAGGATGCTCACCAGTGCTGCCTGCTGGAATGATATCAGTAACAGACTGGCACGGTCTTGCTTTCATTTGCCAGTATAGTGTAGCAATCTGTTCATTGTCCGCAGTGGCAGGAAACCCCTGCTGAAATATAAATAAGATTATAACAGCAATACACAGCAGGAGAAAGCACCTGGAGATTTTACTCACCAAGAAGGTGTTGGTGAAAAATAATAACATCTTCTACTACATTAACCATCCTTTGATTTAAAGATTTTTTTTTTTAATAATGACATTCCAGTTTCAAAATCTCGCTAAACTTTGGATCAAAGGTTGTAGGAGAAAACTAGGAAGAATTAATCCAATTTAGCATAGACAAGCTGAACTTCTGTTGGCTACAAGAGAAAAATTAGGCTTTTGGACTAATGCCATGTTTACAGATGTGCTGAGCCATTCCTCAACGTACTGAGCAATAGTAAACTCGGCATAAATAGTAAACTCAACATAAAATTATATTTTCAGCAGTAATATTGTTAGGCTTGCCTATTCTGTACCTCCTTAATGTGCTGGAAGTCCCAGTTCTATTCCTATGGCCTGAGCCAAAGCCTACTGAATATCTGTATATCACAAAACTACCCTCAAAATTTACCAGGAGAGTTAAGAATTGAGTAGGCATGAAAATTCATCTATCCTCTCACCTCCGTATGTCAGAGTTGAGAGAGATGGTTAGAAAATATTTTTATTACATACAACATTTTCACAAATTTCATTTTCATCAACATTTTCTGCCAAAAATATTAACCTTTAGACAAAAAAAAAAATCAAGCTTGTTTTGGGTTTTTTTTCTTTGGTTGGTTGCTTTTGGTGTTTGGTTTTGCCAAACCCAGATGTTTATAGTTTTCTGACCAAAAAAAGTCAAAATTTTCCACAAAAGTCAGACATTTTTTGTGACAAAGTTCATTTAATTGAGAACGCAATTTTTCATTAAGACACTTTTGGTGGAAATTTTGTTAATAGCCCCAGTTGAGGCATATTAGCAGGACAGTGGAAAAAGAAAAAAAGGAGGGATATATTTTATTACCAATGTTTGAGATTTCTGTGATCTGTGTATAAACAGATAAGTTCAGACATCTCCAGGCTTTTAGATACCTTGGGGTATCTTACACAAACATTTATTTGCTAAAATAGAAAGAACCTCAAATGAAAACAAATCTCACTTAATTGTGAAATTATGTTTAAGAAATTCTAATTATTTGCCTCGAGTACTCTTTTGGTGATAGTGTTGTATTCAAATGTTGTACTAAAATGTTTCACAAAATCAAAATAACATGGCTGCAATTTTAACTTTCTTTCAACCCATAAGCAACATTAATTAAGAAAATAAATTTCTTATTTCTAAAAAAGAAACAGCCAATATGAAAATTCAGGAATCCTTTCCCTCTTTAATACATTTTATTGAGTTGACTTATATTCCTTAACCTTTTCTTAGCATCCTACACATGTTCTTTAGATAGCTTAATCTCCTTTATCATAGTTTATATGCTGCTAATAGTTCAGGGGTTTTGAATAGCAATTCTAATTTAGTTAGCTTTTTATATGCCTGACATACCGCTTACAAAGTTTTAAACACTTCAAAAACTGTGCATCTATTCAGGAAGGTATTGATACCGGTACCATAGCAGTCAATTTAGGTTTATTAGATGGGTGGCAAATATTCAACACAGTTCGTGGAGATTTGGTTGACTGACTCCAGTCAACATTAATGAGGGTTTCTGAAGTTAGAGTCTTACATATCACACTGAAAAATTACCCAAGAATGCCAAGTGATGTTTCCTGATTCCAAACTGGTAGGTATTGCACAACAGGGTCCCCCCTCACCCCCCGCATTGGGTATATTTGGAGTTCTTTATTAATAGGTATAACGGCTAAACATTTAAATGACCTTTTCAAAGAGGTGCCAGCTATTGATCCATGACACCTTTAGCATCAGCCATTCATATAAACTATATATAGATAGATAGATAGATAATTTCAACACTGTGCGATTGTTGGTGCTAATAATCGGTTAAGCATGCATTCATGCTGCTGAACATTTGGTGATGATGCTGTGAAGAGGCCATACATTTCCAGACCACTTCAGTTCTTTCCACTAAGCCCCAGGATTCTTTGAGAACAGAACTCTGAGGAGGGAGGAGACTGGGCTGGCAGTGTAACTATATAGAGGCAACACTCTCAACAAACCATGGATACTGGTAAGAAGCTTTCACTCTTATAGGTGGTCTCTGCATATTCCTGCTTGTAAAAATCAAGCAAACAGTACAGCATCCAGAGGGAAGTGGGGGTGAGGAGGAGTAAAACAGGGATTGTAGAACTGTCCTCCCACAGGGAGCCTCTAGGTGCCATGTCAAGAGAATGGTCTTGTGTAACTGTGTTGCATAGAAGCTGTGCAGATGTCTAAGGGCTAGATACTGGCCCTCCCTCTCATGATAAGGAGTACCTTACTCCATAAATAATCTCAATGATTGCAATAGGACTTTTTGCAGAGCAAAATACAATTCAACACAAGTAAGGGTGTCAGAATCTGAGCCTAAGATGGAAATATTAAGAAGGCAGGCCATTGATGGCACTTTAGTCCTAGCAGACAAAGTTCTGAGAGCCTTAAGTACTATCATTCTAGCTAAGGCAAAACAGGATTCTGTGCATAAACTAATGTATTTAGCTAGCCCCTTTATATTGCTCTTCAAAAGGTACCCCATCTTGCTGACTTCTTAACGGTCTGAGTCCTAACCAAATGAGAAGTAAAGCTCCTCTTGACATCTAGGCATGGAGCCTGATTCCCACCACTGTGCAAATAAGGCTTTGGAAAGAAAACTAGAAGATGAATGGTCTGATTCAGGGAACTTTACACTATCTCTGGCAAAAAATTAGTTGAGGATACAGGATAACTTTGACCCTGTGGAATTATAGTGAAAGGAGAATCCACCCCCAAAACCTTCACTCTAAACTGCACAACAGTATTTAAATGACCTAAAATCAATCCAAACCATCCACATTATCAATAACTACAACAACTAACAGAAGCTAGTAGTATATTGATTAAAAATAGTAAGATAAACTCCCTGGGCAGAGAAGCAAGGTTCCTATACTTGCAGATAGCTGCAGAAAGGAAGGACAGAGGGTGAAGAGCCTGCATGGACTCCCATTACCTTGACTCTGAATGCTTGGTGCCACAAATTATCCCATCAAGCATATCCTAAATAAGATGATATAGCCTTCTAGAACATCTCTCCATCACAAGCTCCAGACCATGCCTGATTGCCATCTCTTTTCTTTCAACTATTCCAGGATGGCATCAATTTTACTCCTTCTTGACATGAATCCATGCTGACTATTCCAAAATTCACCTGTTTCATACAGGCGCTTTCCAATAACTGTTTCCTGTACTTTCATAGCATGTAATTGTAATGCCAGCAAACCCCAGTCGTCGGCATCGAACCTGGGACCTCTGGAGCTTAGTGCATGAGCCTCTACAGGATGATCTAAAATCCCACTGGCTGTTAGTGAAGGCTGCAAAGCAGACTCATTTTATCTCTCTCTTTAAATGGTCTCTGTGCCACTAGATGGGCCAGAACACCACACCCAAAAGATGTGTGGGTTACATACTTTCCCTAGCTGAGGAAGCACATCCCAAGCTTCAGAATCTTCCCAGCTGAAATCCCGGACAAGCCCCCACTTGTAAAGTCAACAGACACAGTTTTCGTCAGGCAGGATTGAACCTGGGCCCTCTGGAGCTTAGTGCATGAACCTCTACAGAATGAGCTAAAAGCGAACTGGCTGTTAGCTAACGCTCTAGAGCAAACTCATTTTTATCTCTCTCTTTAAGTGGTCTCAGTGCTACTAGATTGGACAGAACACCACACCCAGAAGGTTAGCTAAATTGGCTGAATTAGCATACAGTGTAATATTTCCTTTATGCTTAAAATTGTGCACCACAAAGCTTTTAAGCCATTCATCCAGTATGTTCTTTTTCTTAGGAATATCATTGAACAGATATGTAAAATATCTGACACCTTCACTTCCCAATGACTTCAGAGCATCCACCATTACTTCATAGGGATCAGATGCTTTCTACTTTTTAATTTTCCTAAGTGCATCTACAAACCCCTCTTCCTGTATACAATCTATCACATCCTGGTTCGGCTTACATGTTCTTAATTCCTTCCTTGGGTTCTTATAATTCATTATTCTTTAAAAATAATCACTCCAAAACTTTTTAATTGATTGACCATTAGTTTGCAATATACCATGGTCTTTTCTTACATAAGCAAATTCTTTCACTTCCCTCATCATTTTCTCCCTCGTCTTAGCAAGTTTGTTTATGATCTTTTCTCCCTCATATCCTCCTAATTAGTTATATAGCTCATCACAGGCCAACTTTTTAGCTGTCATAACATTTATTGTAGTCTCCTTTTTTTTTGGTTTCTTGTATGATTTCCAGGTAATTTTCCTGATTTTTTTCTTCCAGAGTGTGGAAGCATGTGATGATTTTTTTCTTTGAGGTGGTCCTTCTGGAGTATAAAGAAAAGGAGTACTTGTGGCACCTTAAAGACTAACACATTTATTTGAGCATAAGCTTTCATGAGCTACAGCTCACTTCACTGGACGCATGCAGTGAATACCAAAAATTGTGGTTGGCTGCAGGTGGAGACCAAGATACAATGCCTGCAATAACAGACCCAGTGATCATCGATCACAGACTGCCACAGCATGTTCTTGAGTTACTAAACAAATGGGAGAAGCTGGCTCCCAAGGTCATCTATCCAATAATAGAATATCAGGGTTGGAAAGGACCTCAGGAGGTCATCTAGTTCAACCCCCTGCTCAAAGCAGGACCAATCCCCAATTTTTGCCTCAGATCGCTAAATGCCCCCCTCAAGGATTGAACTCACAATCTTGGGTTTAGTAGGCCAATGCTCAAACCACTGAGCTCTCACTCTTCCCCAGCTGGAGGGATACGGAATTCTCCCACTGGAAAGACCTACCATGCCAAGGCAGTGGAGTCACTCATTTTTGGAACGACCCTATTAGCAATGATTGGCTGAAACACCATAATGGGTTCTCCCAGCATCAATTCCATACTGCTTTAAAACTGAGAGTGAATGTGTATCCCACCAGGAAATACCTAGGGCGTGGCAAATGGTGGATGCTATGAAGTCATTGGGAAGTGAAGGTGTCAGGTATTTTACATATCTGTTCAACGATATTCCTAAGAAAAAGAATATACTGGATGAATGGCTGCATGCATCCGATGAAGTGAGCTGTAGCTCATGAAAGTTTATGCTCAAATAAATTTGTTAGTCTCTAAGGAGCCACAAGTATTCCTTTTTTTTTTGTGTGTGGATACAGACTAACACGGCTGCTACTCTGAAACCTTCTGGAGTATGTGAAATACAGTCAGTGGTTCCTCCATTTTTCTGAAGTTCTTCTGTTCAGCATATTTGGAGTTGTATGTAGTAGTCAGAGGGTTATAGATGGAGAGACGTCTGGGGATGATGTTTTGTTTATTGCATTTGCTCAGGAAGTAGATGTCACTGTTTAAGTTTCGCTTCCTTTTTCTTCATGTTGTGGATTTTCCATTTCAGACAGCAAAATTTGATACCTTCCATTGTTACATGTAGTGTTGTTGTAGCAGTTTTGGTTCCAGGATATTAGAGAGACAAGGGGGTGAGGTAATAACTACACCGGATTTATGGTTTAATACAACCCCCCAGCTGTCCGTCCCCTCTTTCTTTCCTCCCCGTGACTGGAGGGTTGTTAATGGGCCACTTCACCTTGAATGGTCCCTTGAAATATGTTAACTATTTATGCTGAACAATCTGTTGCAGCTTGTATTTAGCTGTGACACTCAGAGGGTTTATCCACACTATGGCTTAAATCAACATAAGTTACGTCGTTCAGAGGTGTAAAAAGCCCACCCCCATGAGCGACTCAACTTACATCAACTTAACATGGTGTCTACACAGTGCTATGTTGGCAGGAGATGCTCCTTCCTCAGCATAGTTTCCACCTCTCATTGAGGTGAATTAATTACATTGATGGGAGAGCGCTCCATCCATTTAGCTCATTTTCACCAGAACTGCTAAATTGACACTGCTGCATGAATCACTGCAGCACCGATTTAGCTTGGCAGTGAAGACAAGCCCTGAATAAGTTTCCCAGACCTGAAGAAGAGCTATGATTCTATGAAGAGCTCTGTGTGGCTCGACAGCTTGTCTCTCTCAGCAACAGAAAGAAAAGATATTCCCTTACTCACCCTGTCTCTCCAATATCCTGGGCCTACACAGCTACAACAACACAGTAATCAAAATGTACAGGTAGGCAAAGTAAGAAAAATGCTGCTTGAGAACTTTATTAGAGTTTGATTTAATTCTATTTACTTTGTGTATTTTAACATGTAATGCTGACAATTTGTCTTTTAATGGTTATAAGGCTTTACATTTTTGAATCTCAGTGTGTACTGTCAATAAATAAATTGTCTGATCACCCACAATTTCCTGCAACTCTGAAAATTTAATTTGTTAAAAATTGAACACTATGCTTAAAATAAATATTGATATCTACTAAAATGATATAAAATAATTAAATTCCACAAACTGATACATTTGCTGGATTTTTTGTTGAGACAAGAATGAAAGGATATTTTTTCCAGTTCACTACCTATTACAGTGGTCTAAAATAACCTGCTCTCTGTAAACAGTATAATTAGCTGGAATTGCTTCACCTTTTATGCACATTAGCCTAATACTACTAACTCCTGCCATTTGAGGAAATACATGTCTATAACATCGCTAATGTGAAAAATAGCTTCAGACAGACACCAAAAGAAAAACTTGGTAGAAAAATAATCAAGGGCACAGATTATAGAAATATTCTCCCCTTCTTTTTGTTTGTTTTGATTTTTTTTTTAACTTTTGATACACTTCTACTTTGGCTAATAAAACAGAATTAAGTGATCAGAAGCTCGTGAAAGAAAAGTGGTTATTGCTTCAGAATATTCCCACTTCTTTCAGAATAGCTCATTGGGACTGTTGTAACTTAAGGTGGAATTTAACTTACTGTGTCTATTGTGGTTTGTCAGTGAAATAGAAAGAGTGGTGTGTGTATATAGGCTATTTACATGCAAAGTGGATAGCTAAATGTATGCCAGTCAGCTAATCAAACATCTTTAAAACCTGAATTTTACATGATGGAGTCAACATGCATAGCAGAGAGCTTGGCAGGTGAAAATTAGGGAGAATAGCTAGCTATCCCAAGAAAATTACTTTTCAATTCCCCATAAATTGGTGTGATCTAGAACAGCATTATAAGCAAACATTCAAGCTGAATATAAAAGAGATTTGAGTTAAAAAGGGAGAGAGAAAGAGCAAGGAAGAGAGTGAATAAGAGAAGATGAGAATGACACAAGAGCCTCATACAATGGTACTTTTTGTTGATAAATATTATATAATTCATGAAACTGACAACAAAATCTGTCCCATAATATAAAGTACACTGTATCACTTTTACCAGTGTGGTTAGTCTAATCTGTCTGTCTTTTCTTTGTTGTATGCAGTGTTGTAGCCATGTCAGTCCCAGGTGACAAGGAAACCTGCACAATGCTTTCAAAAGACATGACTTGGACTTAAATAGGTATTATCTAAGTATCTCCAGTCTCTACAGATTCTTGGAAGGGTGCAGAAGCAGAGACAATATTTACAGAATGATGAAAGAAGCAGGAAGAGACTAAACAGAAGCAATAAGAAATCTGAGACTTATGTCTACAGTTCATCTTCAAAATGCAACCCTTTAGAACAAACCAGATTATTTATGACTGGAATTGGAGAGAATAACTTCTCCTGCAGCTGAGATACATTTCTGACACCTCTCCTTTGGTTATGTTCGATTACCCAACTCCTTTGAGAAGAAAACAGAATTTGTATGAACATGATATTACTAGAAGGTAGTGCTGTACAGTACCAAGTATTACACAAATATTTATTTTACATGACATACAGGGAAGAATGGCTATGGAAAGGAAAGAATCAAAGGAAAAGTTAATAATGAGAATGTCTCTGATAATCAAACAATTTATTTTGACATGCAAGAATGTGGAAAGGAGAATATGAATGCTGCAGCTTTTGATATATCTTAATATGTAAGAAAGGCAGTTTTGAGGAGATTGGGGTTTTATTAATGGATTAATAGCTAGTAATAACAGTTGGACTATAGATGGATGAATACTGTGTTTTGTAGTAGTTATATATATATATATATATATATATATATATATATATATATATATATATATATATATATATATATATATATATAAAGGGTTGTCAAGTGACTGAAAAAATTAATTGTGACTAATCGCACAGTTGATTGCGCTCTTAAACAATAATAGAAGACCATATATTTAAATATTTTGGATGTTTTCTACATTTTCAAATTTATTGATTTCAATTACAACACAGAATACAAAGTTTACAGTGCTCAATTTATATTTATTTTTATTACAAATATTATCACAGTAAAAAGCAAAAGAAATAGTATTTTTCAATTCATCTAATACAAGTACTATAGTGCAATCTCTTTATCATGAAAGTTGATTGTACAAATGTAGAATTTTGTACAAAAAATAACTGCATTCAAAACTAAACCAATATAAAACTTTAGAGCCTACAAGTCCACTCAGTCCTACTTCAGCCAATCGCTCAGACAAACAAGTTTGGTTACAATTTGCAGGAGGTAATGCTGCCCGCTTCTTGTTTACGTCACTTGAAAGTGAAAACAGGTGTTCGCTTGGCACTGTAGTAGCTGGTGTCACAACATATTTACATGCCAGATGTGCTAAAGATTCATATGTCCCTTCATGCTTCAATCACCATTCCAGAGGACATGTGTCCATGCTGATGATGGGTTTTTCTCAGTAATGATCCAAAGCAGAGTGGACTGACATATGTTCATTTTCATCATCTGTGTCAGATGCCACCAGCAGAAAGTTGATTTTCTTGTTTTTTTTTGGTGGTTTGGGTTCGGTAGTTTCCGCATCAAAGTGTTGCTCTTTTAAGACTTCGGAAAGCATTCTCCACACCCCATCCCAATCAGATTTTAGAAGGCACTTCAGATTCTTAAATCTTGGGTCGAATGCTGTAGCTATTTTCAGAAACCTCACACTGGTACCTTCTTTGTGTTTTGTCAAATCTGCTGTGAAAGTGTTCTTAAAATGAACATATGCTGAGTCATCATCCAAGACTGTTGTAACATGAAATATAGGGCAGAATGTGGGTAAAATGGAACAGGAGACATACAATTCTCCCCCAAGGAGTTCAGTCACAAATTTAATTAAAGCACTATTTTTTTAACAAGCATCATCAGCATGGAAGCATGTCCTCTGGAATGGTGGCCAAAGGATGAAGGGGCATACGAATGGTTAGCATATCTGGCATGTAAATACCTTGCAATGCCAGCTACAAAAGTGCCATGCAAACGCCTGTTCTCACTTTCAGTGATATTGTAAATAAGAAGCAGGCAGCAGTATCTCCTGTAAATGTAAACAAACTTATGTGTCTTAGCAATTGGCTGAACAAGAAGAGGACTTATAGGCTCTAAAGTTTTACATTATTTTTTTCGAGTGCAGTTATGTAACAAAAAAATATACATTTGTAAGTTACACTTTCACAAGCAAGAGATTGCACTATAGTACTTGAATGAGGTGAATTGAAAATACAATTTATTTTGTTTTTCATTTTTACAGTGCAAATATTTGTAATAAAAATAATATAAAGTGACTACTGTGCACTTTGTATTCTGTGTTGTAATATAAATCATTATCTTTGAAAATGTAGAAAAAACCTCCAAAAATATTTAAAAATATTCAGTTCATATTCTTTTGTTTAACAGTGTGATTAATCACAATTAATTTTTTATCACAATTATTTTTTCCGAGTTAATCACATGAGTTAACTGTGACTAATCAACAGCCCTTATATATAATACAATATCCTACAAAAAGATTAAGGGTTAAGGAAGACAGATCTCTCTCTCTCTATATATATATATATATATCTGTTTTCCTAGACCCTTAATATATTAAAAACTTGACCCTTAATCCTTTTGTAGAATATTTTAAGTAGACAAATACCTACACAGAATGATATATGGATATTCTTGTATGTGAGCAAAATTAAGGACTTACAAAAAACATTACTAATATAGCTCGCTATTTACTCTGTATGATTAACTAAGGACTGAAGTCACTGTAATGGAAAGTTATTTTGAAATATATGATTAAGCCAAAATCTCAATGATCCAATATGATACAGTAGGTTCATTTCAGTTCTAAACAATCTAGAGGTAAATGTATCTAAAATAAGTTATTACAACAGTGACAATGAGTGTTTAGTTCATATTCCTTGGTATGGGATGTATGCACTTGTACCAGAGTGTGGCACAGCCCCCTTCGTTCCTGCCTTTGCTAAGTCCACAAAGTCACTCTGAGACACTGGGGTTAGTAACCACAGGTGCAGGTTATTTACAGACTTGTTCCCACCACCATTTCACCATGTACAGTTGGCCCTTCACCATCTACAGGCAGAAGAAGGGAAGAGCTATCCCCAGCTTCCACTGCCTGCTTTTTCCCTTTCTTTCTGCTCTTTCCTGGCTTCCTTTTCCTGATGCTTTTATACAGCCCCAGGCTAATTAGTTGGCAGCTGTCTCTGCTTCCCCAATTAGGCCCAGGTTATCTCCAGCCACCTCTAATCTATCCCCCTAAATAGGAGCTGGTGTGACAGAGGGCTGACTCAGCAACCCTTTGCCCAGCACCCTGTCACAGCATTATTAATTAAATTTACCAGTTATGAAGGCCTTATGTATGTGGAACGGCTGCACAGTGTGAGCCCCACATTGGGAGGGGAATGCCGTGGGAGCTTCAAATATTCCAGAATGGAGGGACTATTAGAGATGGGGCAGGGAAGCGATCACTATATTCAGCCTTATGCAGTCTCTGGGAGCCTTCACACAGGAATCATGGAAGCACTACCATTTGCGTTCCCACTCAGGAGTTAGAATCATTACTTATTATTTATTTATTTTATGGCTTGCTTACTTGGATTTATTTAAAATGCCCTCATCTAAAGCCGTGGAAAAAGGCACAATCAATCAATAAACAAATTGCAGTAAACAACTTGGACAACTGTACAAACCAAAACTAAAAAAGGACATGGTGGAGAGTTGCTGGAGCAGCCCTGTGCCTGGCTTTCAAATTGGGAATTGAATTTCATCCCTACCAGCCCCATGCAGTGTCCAGTACAAAGCACATTTGCTTCTTGCTTTCTCCAGAGGGACTGACATGAACCTATTTTGAAAGAGTTTTGTGAAGAAGAAAAAAAAAGACTTTGCCATAAGAGGTATATACTCACCAATTTGTTTCATGGGATTTCCAGAACTTGCTTACAGGAAGGATGTTTTATACAAAAAAGTAGATTTTTTATTAATTTATGTAGCCTGCAAAAGGATGTCAGACAAATAGATGGAGGAGTGAAAGATCAGTGTCAATATTGCATTTATGTTTCACTATGGACCATGTTCATTCTGCAAAATCAATAAACCGTTCTTGTATGGTTTCATACAAAATACCGATTGTGGTAATTTTTACAATGTACAAATTGTTGAGAGTTCCCTGCACTGTGGATGTCCCTGTGAAGTTTCAATGGACTTCCAGACCAATGCTGATCGCCTTAAGTAGTGCTTTCAGAAAAGAGACCTGCATGAAAATGTGTAAGAGTATTTTTGCAGTGAGAAGAGGGGAATCTTTATACAAGGGAGCATGCAAATAACTAGCAAAAGTCATCTTTAAGATTATATTGAATCTAGCCTTGTAATTTCCTTAGAAAGTATTGTTTCAGGTTCTCATCTATGCTGAATTGCTGTAATATGCTGCTGGTAATTGGATATTGATTCAAGCTGTCAATGGATACACCACCTAGCGTCCTTCTCCATGCAATGAGAAATGTATCAAGTCAGAATTAATCTTGGGACTAGTTTCAAATAGTTACATTTTATTTACATACCATCAGTAACAAAAGAAAGTTAATTCAGTTAGAAATATAAAGGGTGAAAATAACTTTTAATGGTAAAATTAGGTCACCATACAAGCCCAATTCTTTTTCTCATTGCAGTTTTGCAAATTAATAAATATTTAGTACTCTTTATCCAATAGTATATGTATCTGGCTTGTTAACAACTATAATTGAATCAAATGTCGACAGTGATAACTAGGAACAACTTTCACTCACCCAGTTTGCATCGGAAGTTACCATAAAAAAAATGTCAGCTTTCCTCAGTAACCTACCAAAACTCTTGCTTTGAGAGATTGTAATATAACCTTTATAAGTATCCATTACTCTACTAATTACAAAAGCTGACACTCAAAATGACTAATGAACATTCTTTGAAATATGTGTTTCTTGGAGCATCATGAAGTTTTGTTTTTGTTTTTGTTTTTTTAATAATGACACTTACAACTATTGGGGCTCTCTATAGCATCTGTGATCTGATGCTCATCTGTTAACATTTATATTGAGATGGGTGGAATGTTAGGAATTAGCTGATATTCAAACACATAGCAGATAAATTCCACTTCAGCATACCTGGAATGATCAGCAGTGATCAAGCATTTAATTTTTTAAAGGGTTTTGTTTAATTCTAAATATCTCTTCTGAACCTAGTTAATAAAATACTCTATGTTTAGTCATAATGTATAAATGTCCAGACAATAGAGAATTAATTAGGGCCTGATCAAAAGCACAGTGAGGTCATTAGGAGTTTTTCCATTGACTGTAGTGGACTTTGGACTATTAAGTCCAACCCTGAATCTCTAGCATTAATCTGCTAACAAGGGTTCTCTGGAGCTCCTGAAAGCTCCCTTTTCAAATGTTATTACCAAGGTTGTAGTGATTTGTTTTCTCTGGTAGAGTTTATGCCCTCCCTGATTATTAATACATCATTCTGACCAAAGGCAATGTTGCCACCTCTTGTATTTTTATTGTGAGTCTCACAATATTGGGTATTTTCCTTAAAGTACCAGTTCCTGGAGTCATGTAATATGTGCAAATCTCAGCTTTCATTTATACAAAAAATACATTTCAAACCCTTCATGGTTGCAGATAAATGTCTGAGAACCTGAACCGTAAAGGTTCCCAAAACAGAAAGAAAATAATACATTTAGATCTATATTATTTTATTTCTTAAATCTGATTATTTTTAAATTTAATCAAGTTTGGCAATACTGCAAAAATGATGTAATCCTTGTGCTCATAAAAATACAGCTGAAGAGTACATTGTTTGCTTTTGGAATGGCCCAGATTGCACCATGACAATTCTTTAAAAATTCTCAGGGTCATTGGTCTTATCCTAATCTAATGGGGGGCAAGTGACATAGAAAAGGGATATAGTTTATAAATGATTTAGAAAGGTATTCCAAATATGTCTCTGATAAGCATTGTATCGCATCACAAAGTGTATGGTAAAGTGTCATATTACTACAAACATTCATACACACCTTTAAAAAGTCCCAGCTCTGCCACAGATTTCCTGTGTGACCTTGGGCAAGTTACTTAACTGCTCCATGCCATGACTCCTTATATGTAAAAGAAGGATGATAATACTCTATTTCCTTATAAAAGAATTGAGAAGACGAATTCATTAAAGTTTGTGAAGTGCTTAGATACTAGTGTAATGTGGGCCTTAAATGTACATAGAATAACCTATTAGATTAAAAATACATAGATTATATGTTTCTGAACTCATTAACATTACGAATCCAGAGCAATCTATTGACTTGAATGGACTGCTCTGGATCTCAGAGTAAACAAGATAATAATCTGGCTCAACGAATTTACTGTGATATAAATTAGCGCAGAAGCTGGCTTATGGTTTATTTAACTGAAGTAAGACTGCACACCAAAAATATGGTTTCTAGGGCAGGACCAGACCTTGTGCTATGTCAGGGTGTGGTGCAGCATCTGTGTCCACGGGAGGCTTCGGGGTACTCTCCCACTTCTGTGCAGCCAGCGCCTTTTCTTCCTACTGTCATGCTGGATCCTCCCTATTTATGTATTGACAAAATATGCAGAATTTTAGAATATTGTGTGCAGTTTTTTTATTTTATTTTTTTGTGATAATTTTTTTTTTGGCACAGAATTATTTCGGGAGTAGAGGTTGCAGTATTCCAGTGAGTGAATGGACCTTATTTAGCAGTATTTGTGTTTGTAGTCCCCATTAGGTGGAAGAAACCAGAGATAATAGATATGTGAATGGTTTAGGTCTACTTGGTCCCTTCCTCAGAGCAGGGGGTAGTTTAGATGACCACTTAAGGTCTCTTCCAGTCCTGCATTTCTATGATTCTAGGTGTCTTTGAACAGTCTTAGAAGATACGTCATGATGGTTGAAGCATATAATGGATAAGGGGAAACACATAAAGCTGGCATATATAAAGCATGAGGAAATAAGGGAGAAGGAAGAGATGGAAAATTAAATGTGTGTGGTGAAGCTGGAGAAGGACACTCCAAATGTTATACTTTCAGGTCATACTTTCACCAGCACCATTCACTTCACTTTCACTTTTGCAGGAGGAATCTCATTGCACCAAGAAGTCCCTAAACTATTGTTGCAGTGCTCTCTAGTCCCTTATTCCAGACTGTTCCAGCCCATTGACTCTTATTTTCTTCTGCTGCTTACTCGAAGCTCTGTGTACTCAATCATGATATGTAGCTCACAGTTCACACTTCAACCCCTAGTTCCCAGCCTACACAGATTCTGGTCCCAAGATCAGACCTTCATTACACTTGCATTTTTCATTGTATCCACACTTTGTTTAGAGAGTTTCTCCCAGGGTGACTGCCTCAAGAGAGGAACAGAGCCATTGGAAGGAGGAGGTGAAGACAGGATCAGAGTGATCTCTCTAGAGTTTCCTGGGTGTCTTGTCACCCTCACAGATATCTTTACTGTAGGGTACCATTTGACTTAGTCTTTAAATATTAATACAAGTCTTTTTAAGGAATCAGATGGTATTTAGCTATTTTTTTATTCACTATCTTATCAAACTGAAATCTATTCAAATTATAATAAATCATCATACTGGGAATAGGGAATAAATGCAGTGTCACAGACCTCACTTTGAGGCACTAAACTGTTGGTAAATGGTGGTGTTTTAATGGTGACATCTATTGGAAACCAGTTCAATCCTTGAGATTTGAGGTAATGTGGTCTTCGCAGCTAAAATTCTCAAGCAGTAGATATATCACGAGTACCATTTTTAGGGCACCACCCTGAATGGCATTTGAGTACAAAATATTAACTTTTAAAAATATGATAGCAAGAGCCTCTTTATACTTTGTGCTATGGAAAATTGTGGCAAGGAGTTATGCTGTACCCCAAAAAGTCTCCTGAATGCTGTACTTCCTCAGAGGACTGACAGACCCTCAGTATTCACTTTGTGAACATTTGTGACATCTGTCTTGAAACATTAATCTAGAATCTAATGTCTTTCAGCTTCTAAAAAAATGTTTTGAAGGCTTCCTTTTTTCCACTACTTCCTTGTAGTGAGTGGTGCCATTTGAGACATCTGACACAAAAAGTCTATGGTGAATTGACTGATTTTCTATACTATATTTTTCAGATGAATGAGCTGATATGGATATTATGGGAAGCCTTCATGGGTTTGTTTCTAACTTCCTTTAGAACTAAAAGGAACTGAAAGGAGATTTAAATGGTTTTAAAATGCTTTTTGTTTTTGCACAAGAGTACCGAGGTGCTGTATGCATGTGTTGCTTAACAAAATATGCTACACATTTTGGTCCCAAATGGAGCTTCCCCGTGATATTTACTGTCACCCCAAAATACTGGGTAGTGTGATGAAGTAATTAGGCCTGGAGTGTAATTGAACCTCATTGATCACCATAATCATGACCTTGTATAACAGGAAAGCATATAGATTGAAGCTGGTTGAGGACATTTCTAGCTATTGATGATATTTGAATATACAGGACATATGAAGAGTCCAGAAGGTTTAATTTCAACCAAGTGCTGTCCTGCTCCTGAAAGATGGCATCTTCAGAAGCACAGTGGCCATGCTATGCAATTTGTCCATTTCTTACAGAGCTAGAATAATGTCATCTACTAAATCACTAGTGACATTGCAGTACCTATTGTAAGTGTTTCTTGGAATCCTCCCATCTTCATACCGACCCAGCCAAGCCCTACTTACCTGCTCAGGTCTCCCAGGAGCACTCCGCAATGCAATATGGCTATAAAATGTTCGAAAGTGAAACAACAAAAATGTAATTTCCACTAATACATGTGAACTGCAGTGTGCACTATATAAAGACACTAAATGTACATGCTTTGGCAACATATTTATATTTTTTTTCTCTCTCTCCTCTTACACTTACAATGTGAGGTAAAGCAAAAAAAAAAAAATAAATAAAATCAAAAACTTTCCACCTTTGAAATCGGTTTTCCTGATTATTGTCAGAAGAACCACAGAGATCTTAAACCCTTAATGAAATGCTAACCATGGCTGACTATTTCACTTAGTTTCCCATTTGCACAGTAGATCCTGTGATCTGAATGTTGATTTATCTCTAGCATATTGCTTTGCAGGAAATGGTTTGCAATTGGTATTCAAATCACTACACTTATTCTGCTAGTGCTGAATAGCATACCCAGCTTCAAAAAGAGACTATACACTCAAGTTATATTTTCAAAAACTCTAAGTTTTCTTATCTATTCTCTCTTAATCAGAAAGAATTTAAGTTTAAAGGAGTGAAATTGCTTCCCCACACATTGGGCCATTAAATCAATAGGGAGGTTCTGCCTAAAAATCCCACTGTACCATGCCATAAAATAAATACAATGCAATGATTTTATTAATAGAATTATGTACATGTCTTATCTGTCCTTTGAGTATGATTCATGTGGGGCTTCGATACTATGGTGATGAGGGAATCATAAGAACCTATGTGGAATAGAATGTTCTCTCTATTGTCCTGATCTTGTTTTAGCTAATGTCACTGTAATCTGTAACTATATATTCAAAATAGAAGTGCTTTTCCTGCTGCTTCCACAACATAGCTAAACATGTCAAAAGCCAAAACACTTTTACTTGTGGATTCTTCATACATGGTAGCAGTATACAAGGAGACTTGCTGAATGTTTGGATTTTTGAAAACCAATGTATTTGGGATTCCCCCTCAGCTGCATGCAAAAATGAGCCTCCACATCTCGGGAGGGGGTGGGGAGAACCTGGAAGAGTTTGGCTGGACCAGCAGAGGAGGACCATCTCCTGGGAGTGGGAAAGGTAAAGGGAATGCTCATGCCCAGACATATTGGATTCCTCAAAGTGATCCTGGGAATTTACCTGGGAAAGGGGCTTATCTGCCTCCCATTGGCCAACTGAGGGGAATTAGGGGAACTGATTGGCTCTTTCATGAACCCCCTTTCAATTCTCAGAGGCCTTCTTGACATGACTGTTGCTAAGTAAACTGCCACAATGTCTTGAAGGGACCGCACGTTCCCACCCCAGGAGAAGCAGTGGCAAGGCAAGCAGCAGTGAATAGAGGGCAGCCTTCCCTCCCTGCCTTCTGAGAGTTAGGGCTTGGGCAGCAGAAGTGGAAGCTAGAACAAGGCAAGAGCTAGGAGACAGCCAGCAGCATCTGGGGGATCAGCCTGTACCTCTGGCAAGAAGTAAGTATTCAGTCCACTGGCCACCCTGCGTGGCAGAAGAACCCATCCATGCCCTCATAGAGATGTTGGAGCTATGGCAGCTGAAGTAGGCAGTGACTCCTTGTTGGAACTGTGTTGAGGTGGGGATGGAGGCTTGAGGCTCCCCTTGGATAAGATGGTTTCTCAGCGCCCTCAGAACAGTGGAAGGGGCTGGCACTCCTCCCTCTGAGTGGGCAGTAGAAAGCAGGAGATGGAGCAGGGGAACACAACAGAGCTAGCGTTACTTAGTTATAGAGGAACCTTCTGAGATGCAACAAGAGGGAGCATGGAGCAGGTGGGAGGTACCTCACCCCATCTAATGAGAAGAGGGCCACTGAAGTATGCAGGCAGAATGGGGCCAGCATCTTGGCTGAGCTCATACAGCAGATGGTGAGTTGAACACACACACCTCTCTGGACTGTAAGGTTCAGATGGGATGGAGGATTCCTCCTGCCAAGGGGGTTGCTCAGTGGTGCAGTTCCGCTCTCCACCATGATTCAAGGAAGAGTGGGGGGGGGGGGAGCAGATTCCCTGGAGTGGTATTTGGAGGGGAAATCACTGTCCCTTCATCCAGTAGTATGGGACTCCAACCGAGAGGCAGAGGTGGGGAAAGGTGACAGTCAGAAGGAACTCAAGTCAGAGCCTTCCTGGAAGGAGCACTCAGGCATCCCAGACTGGGAAGCAGGAGCAGGATGTGCCAGCATCCCTCTGCAAGGGAAGGGGCCAGCAGCAGACCTTCAGGCACCAAGTTAGGTATAGATACAGATGTAACTCCCCCACCCCTCAGTGCCAGGGCAGTAGAAAAGCAGTCCCAGCGGGCACAAAAGGGATTGGCTGAATCATTGGCAACTTTCACTTCCAAAAGGCTGGTGACCTTACCTAACAGCATTAGTCCTTCCTCAAGAGAAAGGGTGCTGTGGGTTCAGGTATAAGGTGGAGAAAGAGTTTCCCAACCTGACCCTGATCTGGGGAAACATGCAGCCGAAAATGGGTACATGAGAGGAAGGACACACCTGCAAGAGCAGGGGCAGCTCGCCTAAGACAGCAGAGGTTCCAGCAGAAAAGGTGGATCTGATTGCTTCCCTCCCAATAGAAGTCGACCCCTCTCTGTGGTGAAACACACAGGTGTGTTTGAAAAGTGGGATGCCAAGAGACCATTTGCAGAAACAGATAGATCCCATCAAGCCCATTTGTCAAAGATTATTGAAGGAAAATTTTGGAAAGCAGAGTGCATGGGTGTGTTCACTTTTCTGTTCCATGAAAATCAGATGGAAAATATTGGTTCAAAAAGGAAAGAAAGAAGGTGCCAAACCCAGCAAGCCCAGGGTGACCAGGAAACTAGATAACTGGTCCACAGCCTTTAGTATACACAAATGTAATATTCAAATGGAACCCTGACCAAAGTGTCACCCCTCTTCAAATATTTAGATGTCATGTCATGGACACATGCCCCATATGGCTGTGGGGCATGGTTGAGGTATTATGAGGAGTTAAGACTTAGGGCAGCACAGGAGCCAAACTTGCCCTGTAATCAGAAGGCCGAAGTCTTGTGGCTGACACGTATGACCAGATTATTCGTACTGAATCCACTGGCTTCAAAGGGCAAGGTCAGGCTTAAGTGTATTTCATATTTAATGAAGGGAAGAGTTTTCAGTCCTCCTGTACATACAAGCATTGCTGCAAGAAATAAGGAGGCCAGTATGGTGCCTATACTGGGTAGAGGAAAAGCTCAGTTTGGAAAGTGGAGTGGTCATCAAGTGTCCAATGTTCCAACAGGATCAGTGGAAGGAAGCAGGAGTTCTGGAAGAAGCCCCATCCCTCATTAAATTAACAGTGTTAAGTACCTTGTTATGGGATTATCCTAACATGACAGATTGAGTTTATATATGGATGATGATTTCAGTAGGTTTACAGTTACCATGAGAGGGAGAAAGGTTGCACACATGGGCAGAAAATGTATAATATGTTAAAGGATTCAAACAAATCATTTGGGAAAAATTCAGGTAGAGGTAACAACTAACAGAGTATCTGAGCTTTTTTTTTTTTTTTTTTTTGTTTAATTACTAATGCCCAACCTACTGCTATCCTCTCTGTGTTTAGTGGCTGAACGAGAATATAGGATTATGTATCATTTATCTCACCCTCAAGAATCCTCTGTGAATTACACTATTGACCCTCAATAGAGTTCAGTTTGGTATTTCTCATTTGTACAATAGTATCCATGGTGAAAGATTGTGACCTAGGGACACAGTTAGTAAAATGTGACTTTGGTCTGCATTTAGGTTACTCTCTGGTAATCACAAAAAAATTAACTTGCTGGATTTTCAGCTTAAAGGACATTGCTGTTTTGACAAGGCCATGTCTATAGTCCACATAATGTTCAGCCTTGGAAAGGCTTACCACAGTGCTGGAATGGGTGGTTATTTGGGAAATGGACTTGCGCCAGGCAGGTCACTATTTTTGGAACTTCCTCTTTGCAAGAAAACTTGGGTTGGGTGAATATGCCCCCCTATTGAAAACATTTCAGGAGATAGCAGAGCATTTGGCCATGGAAAAGAAAGAAAGCCTATCGCATAAGTGTTAGCAGTATGAACCAAACTCCTATAACCCTTTTCCCAAACTTCTATGATCCTTTGTACATGAACCAGAGTGCTCCATATGTATAATCCTACATACTCTGAATTTAGGTTGAACTTCAGTGTACTATCAAATGATGGACTCTGTGTAATCCTTTCTTCCGATATGTTGATCATTAGGAAATGTATCCAGATATTCAGAAAGGCTACTGAAGGGCCCAGTACATGACAGCAGCTGTCCACATCATTCAAGAATCCCATAGAATGAATAGGGTTATACTTAAGTTATTGAAATACACAATGGCCTTAGGAATGACTGCTAAGGATTTACCTTTCTATGTAAGTTATTTTGTCTGTCTTGAAGTTTTTGTAAATAAACCAGTTTTGTGTTTCTTTCATAAATGTATTAGAAGATTAAACAAGCAGTTATAAAATAAATATAAGTTGAAGTTAAATATATCAACAGGGAGGTGAACTTATGGTTCTCCTGACTTAATTTACACAAAGTACATTACAATGGTGAAACTGATATTACAATTGAAATACAATCAATAAATCAATGATTCAATTTACCTGGCTTGCAATTTACTACAATTATACTGAGCAAATTAAGGAGAACAATCCTTTTTAAGGATTCACAGAAAGGTAAATGGGAGAATCTTTTTCCTTTAACTTAAGTAATTTCGCTTCAGTTCTGCTAAAAGTAGAGTTATTTTGCCTTGATTTTGAGGAAGTACAACTCTTAAAATGATTTCCTGGTACCTTTCCTTTTGGCTACCTCTCTCCCATTAGTCTTTACAGGTCACAAAAATTGTTTGGCTGTGTTTGTCTACTATATTTTTCTCCCCGTGTTATACAATGCTTGTCACTTTTGGAAGTCTGGCACAAAGAAAGAATGATTTCTAAAACTCCTCAGATTTAGCAGCTTTAGAAAGACATTGGCTTCACCCAGGGATCAATTAATGTTTCAATAGCAAACTTAAGGATTTGGTGTCTACTTTAGGAAACAGTAACTCACAAAGAAACATACACTTTAATGTGCACTGGAACAATTTGAGCAACCTCAAATTACGATAGAAGAATCTTCACATTTTCCTTCTTAAAGTCTTCATGTGGTTCGTTTTAGCTTACAGCTAAAATAATATTTGTTGAGAATAACATGCAACTTGAGCTCTTTCACAGCGGGATTTGGTCTTGAGTCTCTCTTTTGGTTGCACCTCAGGATTGGTTTAGTCAATGATTAGAATTCTTCACTTCTTCTCCTCTGAGGGGCTGGGCCAGGGAAGGAAGCAGGCTACGACTTCTGGTGTAATTGGTGGTCCAAGTGAGTCCTCCTTCTTTCTTCTCAATACTTTTGTAGGGATCACAGATTCCTCTATTTTGCCCCAAGGGATACTCTGGGTTCCAGCATATTAGTACAGGTCATCAGGGACTAATTTCTTGACACCTTGCTCTTGGAGTCATTTTGAAGATTCCAATCCAGGATTTATGTAGCAACCCAATTTGTTGCTAACTGCAAGCAGATGCTTCTTGAAAACAGGACACAAGAAGTTTCCATATGATAAGGAATTGGTAAGCACACTTCTGCTTTAGGCCCCAGATTCAAGTGACCTAACTGTTTAGATATAATTTATGACTATTCAAGATTACACATTCATTCATTTCCATACATTCTCATGGCAGGGAATTAATTATGGCACAGAGAAAATAGCCTAAGAATTGCAGTAGAGACTAGTACACGCATAATATTTTATCTTAATAACTTTTTGCCTACATCAGTGGTTCCCAAACTATGGGTTACAACACCAAATGTGATCATGCCGTCAGCAGATGGGGTTGCAACAATCCTGAGTGTGTGGAAGATGCCATTTTGCATCACACAGCATGACCTCACATGTACAATGTGTGTGAGTTATGCTGTGTAGAGGATGATGTTTTGCTCTTCAAAATGGTGTACTCCATGCTCTCTAGTGTCACTGGAGGAAATACTTCATTAAAATAGAGTTGTGCCTGCAAAAAGTTTGGGAACCTCTGGCCTATATATGAAAAAGCTACTTTAAGCATCTCATAGCAATGCTAACTGTTGTTATACATGTGTGACCCTTCTGCCAGTCAGAGTTGAAGCAACAAGGTCAGGGTTCAGTATCTAGGGGTTCCTTTTCAACAATACAACATAAAACTGGCTTGAGCCCCAACTTAGTGACCTGGGACAATTACACACCACGCCCTGGGTGCCTCTAAGAGGCAATACTTCCCCTCACGCAAGCACAGAGTCTGAGTGTAGTAAAGAAACTTTTAATAAAGAGGAGTGAAGTAACCCAGCATTAATTTGGGGAAATGCCACAAACAGGGTTCATAAACATAAACAATGAGCAAAAGACTCATTCCCCCCACCACCACCCGAAATAAGTTGGACAATGTCCTTTTACATCAGGTTGTTAAGTCCAGCAACCAAAAGTCCCTTTAGTTCCCATCCCTTCTCTGCATCTGCAGAGTTCACATCCCACCATGGGTGGAATGGGGGGTAGAATGTACCTTGCTCACTCTGCTGTCCGGGCACTCGCTTGCCATTCCTCTTCACTGGCCACCCTCTCACCAATCCTCTGACTGCTATGCCAGCCACTCATCAATCCACCAGGATGTCTTCAGGTCCCACACAACTCTCAATTATTTCAGCTGTTAGTTGTGAGCCTCCCTGCTCATGTACACTGGACAGTCTCTTGCTTCAGAGACACTGTCCCAAAGCAGGTCTAATGGTTAGTCTTAGGTATCAGTGATTTCAGCTCTATGGTGTGTATCAAGACTTTTAATGGAGTCTTAATCATCTCTTTTATTACACAATGGAGAGAGGCAGGATCAAACGGTGTCTAGCACCCACACCACAAGGTGCAGGTACCTATCCACACCCTCTCTCAACTCACTGGGCTTTTGAGCCCACATGCCCTGCCTAGCAAGTGCCATTTTGTTGAGGGTGAGTCCCTCAATCAGCATATGCCAAGCACAGTTCTGCTGCCCTTTATTCACAGAACAAGGATAACAACACTTTAGTACTTCTGTCCCAATGACAAGGACACTGGGGATTCAACACCAGACAAATATGATCATTTGGGCAAGCAATCCCATCATACTGAGTACCTAGGCAGGGTGGGTGTGCCCATGGAAATGAGATAAGCTTCTGAAGTCCTCTTCCACAGTTCATCACTAGATGTCAGGGGAGAGCTCATTCAGACCCTGTTTACATATATGGCCAACTAGAGTCATCCATGTTTAAATCTGGACATGGCCTATGTTCCTTACAATCCTCCAGAGCTGTCTATGACACTGCCCACATGTTTGCCAATTACCACATGCTTGATGTCCTGCCCAGACAGGTCAATACTGAACTGATTATAATCTGGAGCTGAAAGCAGCTTGATGGTAATGGCCAGAGACTTAGTTTTACCTAGATTAATAACCAGATTAAAGACCAATGTGCACTGCTTCTTGCCCAGCCATCAGCTGCAGCAGTTCACTAAACTGAGCCAACAAGATAATTGTGACAGATATGCAATATCTTGGATAAAGCTTACTAAATACAATTAAACCTTATTGAATTAAGTTTAATACCTTCGGGGGCCATTGTATGAAGAATGCAATTGTTTATGTGTTACTGTGAGATTGTATTTAATTCTCTATGAGGAGGGGGGTATACTAACTGTGGCAAATGCATGCCTTTCGGCACATCAGAGCAGCATTTTCCCCTCTGGCAGTGGGAGGACTGGGGAGAAATCCATACCACTTCAGAGATTTAATATTTTATGTTGGCTTATTTACAGTATTTACACGGTAGCCGTAGAGTTGGCCCAAGGGCTTCTTTAAACAAACAAAAAAAAAGTTGCATTTCCTAACTCTCACTGAACTACTCCCTCTTCTTATGTCATCTACCAATCACAAGCCACTCTCTCTAACCCACTCTGGTACCAGCTATGCTGTGGATCAAGGCACCCTCTCCAATGGAAATAAATACAAGATTTCCCCTTATAGGGTATAACAGCTCTTTACCTAGGAGAAGCCTTTCCCCCTCACTTTACACAAGCCTTCTGCAGCTTGCTTCTCATTTTTTGCTTTTCTTCTTTTTTCTCTCTCACTGAAAGAGGTTTTTAAGATCACAGGCTGCCCTAAATTAAATTTAGGTGTCCATAATTAACCATAGGTAACCTTTTTCCATTCATAGGAAAAAGAGCTTTAACTATTCTAAGTTAGACAGGTCTGACTTTGTTGCATAATGTAATTCCTCCAATTATTAGCCCTTTGAAGCCTGGGGAGGGGACCCATTGTCAGGATGATTACCTATGCATGAGCTCTTTGAAGGTTCAAACTGGATTCTTTAGACACCAGCAGACTAAGAGAGGATGTTGGGATAAATAACCTAGTGGTAAACTAACTCAGGGCTTTGTTCTGATCCAGTAAACAGACAGGACCTCTGGTTCATGGATGATCCCAATCCTTAGGGAAGGTTTGGGAGGCCTTAGGTCCACTGACTTGCCATAGGACTGGGTTCTTGTTCTGAGCAAAAATTGTGATGATCTTGAAACCGCAGAGAAACCCCTGGGCTGGGGTGTTGAAAGACTATTCCTGCAAGATCCCATATCAGAGGGGTGATCTCTGGTAAGCTTCTTAGCATTAATGTGCATTCTTTTATTGTTGTGAATGTTTCCTCTCTAGTTCTGTTACCTTAGGAATAACATAGGCTTGTTTAGAAAGAGCTATGTGGTAACTTATAACTGTGGGAAATTACACTATTAGTCTCTGAAGAGAAAGTGAGCTGGCATGCTGAGGCAGATTGCCTTTTGCTGGGAATAACACAGTGAAGGCAGGGAACTATACAGCCTGGAAATACCCCATTCAGAAGAGAGAGAGACGCAGGTCTCTACCAAAGAGAGGCTACAGCTAGAGAGCCAGAAGCCTGAGAGCGGATGCCCTCACTGGACCATAGTGGGGGAATATAGGCCCAGTTGCCCTGAACTGTGACAACAAAGTCATTGTTGTATTTGAGATTTTGAAGCAGAATGGCCTTTAAGTCAGTGCCACTGAAATCTGCCTCCTAAAGCTTATCCTTCAGTCATTACCAATACTGAACAATGATGGCGACAGAGGACAACCTTGCCAAATACCTGTGGAGTTAGGAAACCATGCTGTGTATCTGCCATTGACTTTGAACGCAGCTTTCTATTCCATTATAGACAATCAATGACACTGTCATCCCAGGAGGCTGAATTGCTTCACTGGATACCACAAACTTGTTTGATTCATTGAATCAAAAGTCCATCAAAAGTCCTGCAACAGTTACAGGAAATGAGGGGCATGTTGAGTGGTGACATCAGGTAGGGCATTTTGTGCCCAACTGGTGGATGTCACCTCTGGAGTTGAGAAGCCTCATCATTTTGTCTGTATGACCAAAGAAAGGAGTGAACGTTTTGAGATCTGGGAAACATTTCTATAGCAGTTTAATGGTGTATCAGTTTGCCTATCTGTTTGGATGCTGGGACCAGAGCTACAAGTACAGTCTGATGCCTCTGGCTAAAATAATATGGTAGGCAATTACCAAGGGAATTGGTGTACACATGGATGGCCTGAGGAGTGGAGAGAGCACAGTATAATAAGAGATATATTACTTTTCTTCCCCGCCCCCCAGCATTGCTGACAGTCATTATTTGCAGAAAGGAATTTATAAACAAATGAGTTAGTTTCTTGCGTGATGGCCTGGCAGTTCTTCAAATCATTAATCAACAGTCAGAAAAGTCAGCACAGGTAATATGGCTGGTAAGCAAATTAGTATTTCATTGCTTTTGTTAAACATATTTTTCTGTGCAGTGCTCATTTGTGGCATAGATAATGGCATTGCCAAGACTCTGTCTTGATTTCAGGATGATACATTCTGGGAGCTAGGACCAGCTGACATGCATAGGTGATGCCTCAGTGTTTGTGGAACCATGGTAACATTACGACTTGAGGGAAAATCCACTGCACCAAGGATGTTCAGTATTGAAACTGCTGGTTTTGTTGAGTTCATAGATTAGAGTTAAGGAAACCCTCGGTCTGTTTGAACTTCAGGGTTAGTGAAGTTGTGCCACGGGCATCAAGATGACGACTTTAGATGTGCACTGGAATTGGCAGATGGGCAGTTTAAACAAGGATCTGTGTCCTTGACCATTAAGATATTAAAATGTTGATCAAACTGGGAAAGGGGCCACAAGATGCTAAGAGAATGCTGAATGGGTATGAGTGCTAACAGCACTTGTAAAGCCACATGCATGCAGGAGCTAGATCCTCTATTTGTATGTGGGGATGGTAGCTACCTGACTAGGTGCTGTTTGACGGGGTAATGAGAAAGGCTTTATTGCTACTTGGCTCTTAATATGGCAAAACTTTGGACAGATTCCTTCAGGATGAGTGCAGTGTCAGCTGCAGCCTTGGAGGGTTTTGACTCACAGAGTGTTCAGGTAAATGGGTGCTGAAAATTGGACTATTATGTGGCCCTACTGATGGATTACAGAGGCAAGTGAATAATTTATCTGTTTTTGATTCCAGGAGACATCAGAAACAAGGCTGATGTATGGATTTAAAGGCACTTTTCAGTTCATTGCCCATGTTGTGCAGCCAGTTCACAGCTGAGCTTCATACTATAGTGATAAGCACCATAGGAAAATCCCATGAAGAAATTAATAATTCTGTCTTCAGAACACTGGGCAATAAATAGGGCCTCATAAACAATGAAGACAAAATAAAATGTGGAATAGCTGCTCATTAACAAGCATCATCCATCCTGTGCACTGAATGAGGCAGGCGCACGGTGGAAAAAATAATATGTGATCACGTAATTAAAAATTGTGTAATTCATAAGGCATGTGCACAATAGGTCCAAGTTAAGTGTAAACAGGGACCCTGAAAACTGGCATTTCCTAACTTTATAGTGTATGGCTTTGAAAACTTAATGTATTTTTGGTGTGTAATTAGAGAAAAAGAATCCCAAAGAGGAGCTCTGTAGGCAAGAAAGAAAGCTTGAAAGCAATTATATGACCCAGTCCTCCCAGAAGTGAATACAAAATGGCAGCCATTGTTTTACAGATCTCAAAAATAAAATACAATTTTCAAATGATCCTCTCCTTACATTATGTTTATTGTCTCCACTACACTGAAGCTGAGCTTCCAGGCTGAGACTGTGGCTGTCCACCTTCAGTGATATAGGAGAAAGGGTATGTTGTTTGGGATCAGCTCATTCTTCCTCTGCAGTTGTATATGGGTAAACTGTATCCACTTAGTAATAGCCCTGTTATTTAACTAAGGGGAAATGATCTTAGGGCCCTGCACTGGGGTAAATATGAGAGTTAGGATTCAGAGGAATGTGGCTCAGCCATTGCTGAGCATGAGATTTGTCTGGCCTGAAATGATCATGAGGCAAGTATGGTAGGGAGCTGTCAAGATGACTTATGGGAATAGGGCCTGGAAGAACGTGAACTGTAAGGTTACCAGCATCTCTTTCGGCACTAGTGACTTCAGTGTTCTCACACAGGGATATCCGGTACAATGTGCCTGAGCATTTTAGTGATGCTAGAGTACATTTATCAGATAGAGGGGCTGATGTTTGGCTGGGAGACTTTAGGGATTGGATTAGACAGGAAATATATACCAGACTGTGGGGTGAGGAGTGGAGGTGGGAGATCAATCTATTTATTGGTATTCCCAGTGACTGGTGTTCAGTGTGGATGAAAGCTAAATGGTCCAGTTCCCAGCTGTAAATAAAGCCCAGGACATAGCTGTTGGACTTTTTTGCCTGTAAAGAGAAAGGAAGACCTGAAGTTTTCACAGAGTAAGGTCCCCCTTGATACCTCTCTTCTACTTCTGTAAGGTGAGGATGAGAGGATTCAGAAGAGAGGTGAGTTCTAGGGGTTAAGATGAAGAGGCTCTACTTTGAGTTATTTGGTTTTATGGTGGGAGACCTGTAACCCTGAATTGACTCATTAAGTTGCTAGTATGTGAGGGGCAGTGAGCTGATAGCACCCCCGCCCTTCATAGTGTTAAGTTAATAAAGTTATGGCCTGCCATTTAAATCCATCTCTGTGTCAGTCTTTCATTCACCTGTGTCTTGATCAATGAATAACTAATTTCTTAGTGGAAATCAATAAGGATAAAGGAGAAGCTTCTTGTCAAAGAGAACAGCTTGGGCATTGCTCACAAAGAGGCGAAACAAGTTTTTAAAAGAATTAAGAAGCATTATTACCCTTTAATTTTCCTAACAAGAAGGGGAGATTTAATTTAATTATTTATCCCACAGTGTTTCCTACTGGCACTTACTACCACTTGTCCTTTGGGAGTTTTCACTAGCAGTCTCCAGTTTGTTCAGGTAGCCTTTCTCCAGACAACCTCCAACTGAAGTTGCAACTCAGTTATTTACAGCTCCCATCTTTTCTTGAGCTTGGCTTTTCCTAAGTTTAGTGCATCACTAAGATGTGCATTACTTACATCTCTGATATAATTTCCACAGTGAGGTCAGGCAAGCCAAGTCTCTAGAAAAAGTCATAGCTGAGACCCCTGGAATAAAGGTACATGTCAACCACTTCTCATATGTTATAATACAATGAATAAATCATGACTGAGTAATGGTCATAGTAAAGTTCCCTTGTATGCTATCAGATAAGGTAATAGCTATTTTTTGAAATCTTACAGCATTTATCAGATTTTTGTTTGAATCATGCTATATGTTCCTAAACATTAACCTGCATTTCATATTGTAAAATGTCTTCTTGTCACTTTGTAATGCAGCATATATGCAATGCACTTTGTTAGCTTCAAGGGAGTAGTGATAACAGGTATAGTCACTGGTGGGTGTTTTTACATAGCTTCAGTACAGTATACAGCTGTACCTCTATGTTTTAATGGATACATCTGTTCCTTTTTGGCCTATAAATTTCAAAGTCACTCTAATGTCAAATTCAGATACAAGCTGTGTTGTAATGTGTCTGTGTGTGACAAGTTTATGCAATTTAGCAACAGAAATCATTCTTCATAACTGCTTTTGGGAAGATATAGATGGCACCATCTTTCTTCACAGTGAAATGTCATAAAAGACATTAGTTTGGTCTTCACTTGCTAACTCTATTAGATCATTTCTATTATCATTTTAAATGAATCCATAATTAAGATGGTCCTATTTCTGCATATTTAAAGTCTTTGACACAGGACATAACTTCCTTGTCACACAGCAACAGACTTTTTGAGAAGTTCCATGAGAGGAACAACTATGAGAAAATATTAAGGGCGACATCACCAAAATGTGAGGGAATCATTATTTTTGTTTTAATCATAAGTTTCAGGAAAAAGCTGAAGAGCTTTCAGGATTCTTAGCTCCGGAGTTATAGATACCTAACTGTATCCTGAGGGGAGCAGAGATATCCTCACTCCTTCAGCTTATACAACCACCCAGTTTCTCTCCTGGCCCATTCCCAGCGTGCAGTCATTGACTGTTCAGGCTGACATCTGGCATTGGAGAATGATACTGGGGAGAGTACTGAACAGATTTTCTTTGCCAGCCAGAGAGATAATGAACAGCGCTCTATGAACCAGAGATAATCCACCACAGACTCACAACCCTGAAACTGGGTTGGGAGAGTCTGGGAGAAAAATTGTGTCTATCCACTGAACAGTTCCCAGACCCAGAGCAATTATAGCATTGGAAGGAAGAGGGAGACTCCTTCAGCAACCACCCATTAAGGTGTAATTATTTTTTACCTTTTTAAAAGGATAACCCCTTTTCAGTCCTCTGGCATGTGCCTAATCAAATTGCACAAGGATCAATATAACTATAAGTGATTGTACATGGCTCTAATGCATGGGAGAAAGAAGGACAGGAATACAAAATGGGCTGATCAGGATGGGAGATAGGGAGCTGGGAACTCATTTAAATTAGCAGCTCCTATCAGGGTCCCTTCTTATCACATAAGGCTTTTTGGGATTTGGTCTAATATTCTTAATGGTATCAACGGGAGAAACCAACAATAACAATGAGAAGTTCTTGAAAGGAAAGACAAGAATAACTGTAGAGAGAATTGCAACACTGATTCTCTATAGGCAGGCCTGGAAGCACCACCTATTATTGAAGTTGCCCAGCACATCCCATTTGAAGACCTTGCTTTCAGTTTTGCCCAATGTTAGCTATTTTGAATTTATATATTAAATTTTCCATGTTGGGTGACTGCCATAGGCTGAACTGCAGTGTTTGTGGAGGAGGGAGATTAAGGCTAGATGAAGAGCCTGGGGAGGGAACCTGGGAATGCAAGCCAATGAGTGGGGAGTGCACAAGATGGACCTGCTCTGGCAGCGAATGAGCGCTGTTTAGAGAAGGAGGCTGCTCTCTGTTAGACTCTTGCCTCATTTGTTGCAAAAGTTGGAAAGTGTGTGGTGAATGAGGCAGAGGATTTCAGGAGGGAAAAAGAGTTGAATGCTGCCCTGGAGAACTGGATTGTATCCCTGCCTCTGACACAGAGTTCCTATGTGATGCTGGACAAATCACTTAAACCATACTTTTCACAGGTGGTCATTAATTGTGTGTAACTTGTTTTCTGGGTATCTAACTTGAAACCCTGGAGTCTGATTTGCAGAAGTGTTGAGCATTCACAGCTATAACTGAAGTCAGTGAGAGCTGTAGTTTAATATATTAAGTGGTAAATAATGCTAAGTACTCTGAAAAATCAGATCTTAGGCATCTCAAATTGGGCACCCAGAATTAATGGAAACTTTTGACCTTAATCACTCCAAATATGTCTACAGTGCAAGGGGAAGTGTGATTGTAGTAGGCATACCTCTGCTAGATTTAATCTAGTTAGCACAGGTAACGACAGCAATATAGATGTGTGCATGGGCCAAAAAGTACAGTACATACCCAAGGTGCCTGGAGGGCTTTTACTCAAGTTGCTAGTCCATGCTGAAGCTTGTGCCACCATATCTATACTACTATTGTTACTCAGGCTAGCTAGATTAAAGCTAATACTGATATGCCTACCTGTGCTACAATAACACTTTCATTTACAGTGTAGACATAACCTCTGTGCTTCAATTCCCCTCTTGTAAAATAGGGATGGTACCACCTTCTCACCTCAAAGGGTCTTTGTGTAGATAACTAATGTTTCTCAAGTAATCAGATCCTGTAGTGATGAGAACCAAAGAAAATCCCATGAGGAAATGAATAATTCTGTCCTCGGAGTAGGGTTGAATATTGTGTTGTAAATAAGTCATGGGACCAGACATTGTACAATGAGGATAAAACAAAATACTGAATAGCTGTTCATTAGCTGAGTACCAACGATCCTGTGTACTGAATGAGGCATTTTTCCTATGGAAAAAAATAGAACGTGATCATTCATAATGAATATGCAGAAAGGGGCCAAATTCAGGTTGCACAGGCACCGTAATAGTAGCCTTTCCTAATTTTGGGTGCTTGACTTTGCAGCCTTAATTATGTATATTTAACACAGGGTTTTATATATATTTAGAGAAAAAAAAAACTCTGAAAAAGGAGCTCTGAAGACAAGGAACAAAGCTTTAAAAGTGGCCACATGAGTGAATCACTCCACACAGGAGTGAATCCAAAATGGCAACCAGTGTTTTCTGTTCCCACAGAGACAGTACATTTTTCAAATAATCCACCTGTGATGACTGGGGTGAGTGTATATGATGCCTTCCTTCTCCCTGTTCCTATTTGTTTTCTAGTTCCTGCTCCCTGAACTCAGTGGTCCAATTCCTCTGTGTGTGTGTGTGTGTGTGTGTGTGTGTGTGTGTGTGTGTGCACGCAAGCTAGCAAACAGGAGAGGCTAACAGGGGAGTTTTGCAAGGGAGTTTACAGTGGGAGTGTGAGGGGGTGGCTACATACTCTTAGCCAAAAAACACCCCCTGATAAACAACAACAACAACAACAAAGGAATGAGCTGCAGGAGTAAAAAGAGAATGCAGGCAGAAGTCCAGAAACAGAATGGGAGCTACCCAGTTTATTCCACCCAATGCAGCATGTATGATTACCTGCCCTATGGGCAGGTGGCATATATGTGCATTCCATGCAAGGAGCTCCCGGCTCTCAGAGACCGTGTATGGGCTTTGAAGACCAGAGTGGCTGAACTGGAGGAGCTAAGGGAGACAGAGAGGTACATAGATGAGACTTTCCGGGACACAGTAGAATGGTCCCACTCCCGGTCTGACAGCTTCTGTGCTGTTGAGGAGGATGAAAGTCTCAGGAAAGGAGAACATCTAACTGTAACAGGGAGAAGCAATCCCATAGTTGGGACCCTCCTTCCAGATGATGTTGTGGTATCCTCTTGCACTGAGGATACCTCTCTGGGGAAGGGAACTCCAGTTATTAGGAACAGACAGGTATTAGTAATGGGGTATTCGATCATTAGAAACAAAGATAGCTGGATTTGTGATGACCGAGAGAACCTCATGATGACTTGCCTGCCTGGTACAAAGGCTGCAGATCTCTCGAGACATCTAGATAGACTTATATGTAGTGCTGGGGAGGAGCAGGTGGCCATGATACATGTAGGTATCAATAACATAGGGAAGGATAGAAGAGAGGTCCTGGAGGCCAAATTTAGGCTGCTAGGTAAGAGATTGAAATCCAGGACCCCTATGGTAGCATTCTCTGAAATGCTTCCAGTTCCACACACAGGGCGAGTTAGACAGGCAGAACGGCAGAGTCTCAATGCATGGATGAGATGATGGTGTAGGGAGGAGGGGTTTAGATTTATTAGGAACTGGGGAAACTTTTGGGAAGCTGGGAGCCTATACAGGAAGGATTGGCTCCACCTAAACCAAAATGGAACCAGATTGCTGGTGCTTAAAATTTAAAAGGTCATAGAGCAGTTTTTAAACTAAGGGCTGGGGGAAAGCCGACAGGTCTGGAGGAGCATGTGGTTCGGACATCCTGAGGATCTATAAATGGAGATCCCACATGTCCTAATAAGGAAGAGAGGATGGAAGATGATAAAATACAGCTAGGATCTGATAAGAAACAGTCAAATGAAAAAAGTTTCATTCAATTACATCGTGTAATGGCAGACAGCTAAAAAGTGACAAGGTTTTAAAGTGCTTATATACCAATGCTAGAAGTCTAAATAATCAGATGGGTGAACTAGAGTGCCTCACATGAAACGAGGATATTTATATAATCGGCATCACAGAAACTTGGTGGAATGAGGATAATCAATTGGTCACAGTAATACCAGGGTACAAAATATTTGGGAAGGACAGGACAGGTTGTGCTTGTGGGGGAGTGGCACTATATGTGAAAGAAAGCCTAGAATCAAATCAACTAAAAAAATTAAATAAACCACACAATACCATGGAATCTCTATGGATAGTAATTCCATGCTCATATAATACAAATATAGCAGTAGGGATATATTACCGACCACCTGACCAGGATGGTGATAGTGACTGTGACATGCTCAGGGAGATTAGAGAAGCTATTAAAATAAAAAAAAAACTGAATAATAATGGGGGATTTAATATATCCCCATATTGACTGGGAACATGTTACCTCAGGATGGGATGCAGAGATAAAGTTTCTTGACACCTTAAATGACTGCTTCTTGGAGCAGCTAGTCCTGGAACCCACAAGAGGAGAGGCAATTCTTGATTTAGTCCTAAGTGGAGCACAGGATCAGGTCCAAGAGGTGAATATAGCTGGACCACTTGGTAATAGTGACTACAATATAATTAAATTTAACATCCCTGGGGCAGGGAAAACACCACAGCAGCCCAACACTGTAGCATTTAATTTCAGAAAGGGGAACTAAACAAAAATGAGGAGGTTAGTTAAACAGAAATTAAAAGGTAAAATAGTAAAGTAAAATCCCTGCAAGCTTCATGGAAACTTTTCAAAGAGACCACAATAGAGGCTCAAATTAAATGTATACCCCAAATTAAAAAAAACATAATAAGAGAATTAAAAAAAAAGAGCAACTGTGGCTAAACAACAACATAAAAAAGCAATGAGAGGCAAAAAGGTGTACTTTAAAAAGTGGAAGTTAAATACTAGTGAGGAAAAGAGAAAGGAGCATAAACTCTGGCAAATGAAATATAAAAATATAATTAGGAAGTCCAAAAAAGAATTTGAAGAACAGCTAGTCAAAGACTCCAAAAGTAATAGCAATTTTTTTAAAGTACATCAGAAGCAGAAAGCCTGCTAAACTACCAATGGGGCCACTGGACATTCGAGATGCTAAAGGAGCACTCAAGGATGATAAGGCCATTGTGGAGAAACTAAATTAATTCTTTGCATTGGTCTTCATGGCTATGAAGGATATGAGGGAGATTCCCAGACCGGAGCCTTTCTTTTTAGGTGACAAATCTGAAAAACTGTGCCAGATTGAGCTGTCATTAGAGGAGGTTTTGGAACCAATTGATAAGCTAAATAGTAATAAGTCACCAGGACCAGATGGTATTCACCCAAGAGCTCTGAAGGAACTCAAATGTGAAATTGCAGGACTACTAACTGTAGTCTGTAACCTATCATTTAAATCAGCTTCTGTACCAAATGACTGGAGGACAGCTAATGTGATACCAATTCTAAAAAAAAAAAAAGGTTCCAGAAGTGATCCTGGCAATTACAAGCCAGTAAGCTTGATTTCAGTACCAGGCAAACCAGTTGAAACTATAGTAAAGAACAAAATTTTCAGACACATAGATGAACATAACTTGTTGGGGAAGAGTCAACATGGCTTTTGTAAGGGAAAATCATGCCTCACCTATCTACTTGAATTCTTTTAGAGGGTCAACAAGCATGTGGACAAGGGATCCAGTGGATATAGTGTACTTAATTTATCAGAAAGCCTTTGACAAGGTCCCTCACCAAAGGTTTTTAAGTAAAGTAAGTTGTCATGGGATAACAGGGAAGGTCTTCTTACGGATCAGTAACATATTAAAAGTCAGGAAACAAAGGGTAGGAATAAATGGTCAGTTTTCAGAATGGAGAGAGGTAAATACTGGTGTCCCCCAGGGGTCTGCACTGGGACCCATCCTATTCAATATATTCATAAATGATCTGGAAAAAGGGGTAAACAGTGAGGTGGCAAAATTTGCAGATTATACAAAACTACTCAAGATAATTAAATCCCAGGCAGACTATGAAGAGCTACAAAAGGATCTCTGAAAACTGGGTGACTGAGCAAAAAAAAAATGGCAGATGAAATTCAATGTTAATAAATGCAAACTAATGCATACTGGAACACATAATCCCAACTATACATATAAAATGATGGGGTCTAAATTAGCTGTTACCACTCAAGAAAAAGATCTTGGGGTCATTGTGGTAGTTTTCTGAAAATATCCACTCAATGTGTAGTGCAGTCAAAAAAGCAAACAGAGTGCTGGGAATCATTATGAAAGGGATAGATAATAGGACAGAAAATATGATATTGCCTCTGTATAAATCCATGGTATGCCCACATGTTGAATACTGCATGCAGATGTGCTCACCCCATCTCTAAAAAGATATACTGGAATTAGAAAAGGTTCAGAAAAGGGCAACTAAAACGTTTAGGGGTATGGCAATGAGGAGAGATTAATAAGACTGGGACTTTTTGGCTTGAAAAAGAGACAACTAAGGGGAGATATAATTGAGGTCTATAAAAAGAGCTAGGGATCACCAAATGAAATTAATAGGCAACAGGTCTAAAACAAACAAAAGGAAATATTTCTTCACACAACGCACAATGTGGAATTCCTTGCCAGAGGATGTTGTGAAAGCCAAGATTATAATAGGGTTCAAAAGAGATCTAGATAAACTCATGGAGGATAGGTCCATCAATGGCTATCAGCCAGGATGGGCAAGGATGGTTTCCCTAGCCTCTGTTTGCCAGAAGCTGGGAATGGATGACGGGGATGGATCATTTGATGATTACCTGTTCTGTTCATTCCTTATGGGGTATCTGTCAGAAGATAGGATACTGGGCTAGATGGACCTTTGGTCTGATCCAGTATGGTCATTCTTGTGTGTGTGCAGCTACTCAAGGTCTGCTGCTACATATCTGCCTTTCACATTGTTATTATGGTTTGCTCAGATTGTTGCTGATTTAACCATTTCAAGGTCATTACATCTTTTGGCTGACAACTTGCCTGTGTTTCTTGCTTTGTTGTGTTGGTATTTTTGGATTGCAGTTCTGGGGTGTATCTGAGTATAACATCACCTCTCACGCTGGGTATTGTTATGGAATTGGCAGTAAAGGTTTTAGGTGATGGCACATTCGTGTAAAAAATCAAAATCCATTTACGCTTCATGTGTTTCATAGGGTTTTTTGCCATGCTAGTCACTTTTTAAATTATCTCTTTATTTAAACAAGGGCTTACTCCTTTCCTACCCATCTTTTTCTAAAGTTAAGTTAAAATGTTTCATGTGTGGCATTTCACTCATTTCCACATATAAGTGGAAATCATACCTCATCAACCCCACTGGTGTTTGGACACTTACTCTGTATGGAAAAGTTGTACAGAATTTATTAGCAATCAAATCAATAGTGTGTACAGAAAAGTAATCAAATTGTATAGAAAACACTCTTAAACCTTTAGAATTGCAGAGTGATATAGTTTATATTATTTTTATTAATTTTATAGAATTCTGTATTAAGTATATAATTGCATTATTTAATTTTTTCACTTAAAACAATATATAACATATTTCTTATGACATTTATAAAATTTCCTGACACAGCATTTTTAATGTGTTTACAATTATAGAATAAGGAAGACAACATTTTGTCTTCCATACAAGAATACATAATCATTAAAATTATATTGACATATATGATGTTAGCATATAACACATTGCTTCCTTGATATAAAGCTTATTATACAATTTTTGAGGGGGAAAAAAGTCTATTCCATAGCTTTTCTATTAAACTTTCTGACAGGTATTCATTTTTTATATTATTTGGGTTAAATATCTCTTGTAAGCTAAAAATAACCATCCTTAAAACTATTTTCAAATCACTAATAATAATGGGCCCAGTTCTGCCACCTTTCTTCATGTTTAGAGTTGGCTGAATTAGAATTAATGGGGTTTTCTAGGGACTTAAATACTTTTCATCATGACTGTGTGTGGCAGAATCAGGACCAATATATTTCAGTCACCAAAATATAAATAGATACCTTTGGCATAAAGTTTAGCTACATTTATTTTTATATGTTTATTCTGTACATTTATATAGCATTTTACTTTCAGTCGTTACTGCTGTTTGACGCACATAGCACCAGATCCTCAGCTGGTGTAAATCAGCATAGCTTTACTGTGTACTGATACCATCTGAGGATCGGACCCTTAATGAAAACATGTATTTGAATTACCTCTTTTTTTAATAAAAGAGAGCTTTTGTATTAAAATAATTAATTTTTATTCTTGTAGAAATTATTGTTACCACAAATTCTTGATTCAGAGATTAAACTTTGAGCTACAGTCAGTATGATCTTATGGAAAGGTACTTTTTGAAAGAGTTCATGAATAAGATGTCAAATAATACACTTATAATATCCCAAATTTGCTTTCCTCCCAACCTTGAAAGAGCACATTTATTCTTATTTAGAAAGAACCATGTAATACAGTGTTCCATAATCCATCACATTAAGATATACCAAGGGTGCTTGGAAAGGTAATGATATGCATAGGGTCAGATGCTCAGCTCTGGTTGACAGTTTGGGCTGCATTAACAGGGTTTATTAACTTCCTTCAGTTTGCCTTTTGGGGCTACTGAGTGAACAACGTGCATCCCCTCAGCCCGTTCCTCTTTCTTTTCCCCTTCCTATGTGAGACTCCCTTAATCAACAGAATTTCTCCAGGCATCATAATCACATACACAAGCTCCCTTCATTGCACAGATCCAGGGGAGACATTCTGGGTATTTATTTTCTTTGGTTTGGGGTTGTGTCACTGGCTATAGTGATTTATCAGATGTCTTTACCAAAAAAAACCTACTTCAGGCTACTTTACTCATCCGCAAGTTGAAATTTTTAAAGAGTAATTTAATGGAGGCTTCAGCGATTCAACGTCACTACTTTGTGCTGCAGTGCTACATGGGCTCATTATAAATATCTACTGCAGTAGATATGTCCTTTCCTTGAGGATGGAATGAGGGTAATTCTGGACTTGTCTCTAGAAAGGTAAGGTTGTAATAGGAAGTTATATCACTGTTGTCTGAATGTAGGCTTGTCACAACAGATCATTCTTTCTCACATTTCTAGTTCATTTGTAATGCTTCCCCCCTCCTCCCCACCCTTTTTTTCCTACTTCTTCTTCTCCTGAAGAATTACCAAAAGACTGAGAAAAGAAGATGTACACCCAGATACAAAGTAACTTCAGGGAGTTTGCCTTTTCTTATCTCAATTTATTGCCCTTGAATGTCTTGGAGAGTGAAGTGATGAATAAACTTCAATGACTAACTCTTTATTTGGCCTGTCAGCTCTTGGAAAAAGGTATCTACACTGTACAAACTGGTATGATTAGAAAGGTTTTCCAATTCACCTTGGGCACATCCTCTTATGCTGAATAGACATCAGTGTTTTATGTAGATGATATACAGTTTATATATAAAACTATGCCAACTACATATCTCCTGCCTACAATAAATGAAATATTAGACAGACAATCTTCAGGATGCTACTGTTTTTTATTCACTTTAACTTTCTTAACACTGTTTACTGACAGGCAGAAATAGTCAAACTCCAAATTTAAGCTTGCATTTTTCAGAGAACATAGTCTGTATCAGCTCAAGGTCACATCATGAACTATACATTTTTCTTGGGTTCTGTTTCAGATAATATATTTACAGTGAATTATATTAGTGGAGAATTATATTTGGAACCAAGGACAATGATATATATTGTATAATCTAATGTATTTCCAAAAACACCCTTTACTATAATCGTGGTAGATTATATTGTGACAGTCTAATCCTGAAATCCTTTCTCCTTACAGCCACAAATTGAGTTGGTCACATCACTCTTCTGCTTCTACTCAAAATTCTGTCAGTGTGAAATTATGATTAAAAGACATTTCTTTGTGTCTGTGTTTTCATGTTCCAAAAACAAAATGAATAACCATCACTGACACTTTCACAGAAAAGTGATATTACGGAAAAGACAAGAATGACAATTTTTTATCAAAAGTTGTAAGCAAACTTTTTCACACCTCTAATTATTCATAGATTCCCAGGCAAGAAGGGACATTGTGATCATTCAGTGACTCTGAAAAAGATTTGGGGATCATGGTGGATATTCAACTGAACATGAGTGACTCTGCAGTCAAAAGAGCTAATGAAATACTGGCATTTTTAAACAGGGGAATCTCAAGTAGGAGCAGAGAGGATATTTTACTGCTACATATGGCACTTGTGCAACCACTGTGGGAGTATTGGGTCCAGTTCTGGTGTCCACAATTCAAGAAGCGGATTGATAACCTGGAGCGGGCTCAGAGAAGAGCTTCAAGAATGACTGAAGGATTAGAAAACACGTGATAGAATCAAATAGCTCAATCTAATTAGCTTAACAAAGAGAAGACTAAGGAGGGACTTGATTACAGTCTAAAAGTATCTACAAGGGGAACAAATCACTGGAAGTTGCAGGTAGACAAATTAATAAAACATTGATAATTACTTCACAAGGAGGTTGCAAATGCAAAGTCTTGCCATTGGTGCCTTATAATGACTAGAGAAGATTGTCTCATATAATTACTGAAAGAGGGCCAGACATTCTTTAAAATCACAATGGCTTTGTGATTCTGATCATTACATTTTAATTTTGTGATCAGTTCCTTTTTATCTGTTAAGACAATGTCTAAGAAAGAATTCCCCCATGTTGTCTGCGACACTTTTTGAATTAAGGGTTATGGATTATCGTTCTGCGGAAAACCAGACTCCTGCAGCATACACATTTAAATAACTTTCTAAGGCCATTCAAATCTTGTGATTATTTTTGCAAGCCATGTCCTATGTCTTCTCTTCAATCAGAGGTTTATTGGGTTTTTTTACAGTGTTGAGCACAACTCAATACAGCAATTTTCTCACAGACACTAAGCCCTGGTCTACACTAGGACTTTAGGTCGAATTTAGCAACGTTAAATCGATGTAAACCTGCACCTGTCCACACGATGAAGCCCTTTATTTCAACTTAAAGGGCTCTTAAAATCGATATCCTTACTCCACTCCTGACAAGTGGATTAGCGCTTAAATCGGCCTTGCCGGGTCTAATTTGGGGTACTGTGGACACATTTCGACGGTATTGGCCTCCGGGAGCTATCCCAGAGTGCTCCATTGTGACTGCTCTGGACAGCACTCTCAACTCAGATGCACAATTGTTTGCCCTTGCTCTGACGCAGGGAGGGGCGACTGACGACACAGCTTACAGGGTTGGCTTACAGGGAGCTAAAATCAACAAAGGGGGTGGCTTTACATCAAGGAGTATTTCAGGCAGGACTTCACAGAGGGTTCCAATAAGAAATGGTGCACCTAAGTTATTGTTCTTATTGGAACAAGGAGGTTAGTCTGGCCTCTGATTGATACATGGCTAGATTTACCTCGCTGCACCTTCTCTGTGAGTGACTGCAGTGTGACCTAGAGGCGTGACTCCCCTAGATGGGGGGCGGGGGAGGGAGGTTTGCAAATGAGTACAAAACAAATCTGGTCTATTTCTTGTTTTGATGCACTCCATCTATCTTTTACATCTTTGGCTGGCAGCAGACAGTGCAGAAGGACTGCATGCCATCCACATCTCATGGCTGCTCGGCAGAAGATGGTACAATAGGACTGCTAGCCATCCTCATCCTCATCATTTTTGCCTCTGTTTTCACTAACAAGGTCAGCTCCCAGACTGCTGCGCTGGGCATCACAAAATGCAGAAGAGATGGCCAGCCCTCTGTGGAGATAGAGGTGGTTAGGGACTATTTAGAAAAGCTGGACGTGCACAAGTCCATGGGTCCGGACGAGTTGCATCCGAGAGTGCTGAAGGAATTGGCGGCTGTGATTGCAGAGCCACTGGCCATTATCTTTGAAAACTCGTGGCGAACCGGGGAAGTCCCAGATGACTGGAAAAAGGCTAATGTAGTGCTAATCTTTAAAAAAGGGAAGAAGGAAGATCCTGGGAACTACAGGCCAGTCAGCCTCACCTCAGTACCTGGAAAAATCATGGAGCAGGTCCTCAAAGAATCAATCCTGAAGCACTTGCATGAGAGGAAAGTGTTCAGGAACAGCCAGCATGGATTCACCAAGGGAAGGTCATGCCTGACTAATCTAATCGCCTTTTATGATGAGATTACTGGTTCTGTGGATGAAGGGAAAGCAGTGGATGTATTGTTTCTTGACTTTAGCAAAGCTTTTGACACGGTCTCCCATAGTATTCTTGTCACCAAGTTAAGGAAGTATGGGCTGGATGAATGCACTATAAGGTGGGTAGAAAGCTGGCTAGATTGTCGGGCTCAATGGGTAGTGATCAATGGCTCCATGTCTAGTTGGCAGCCGGTATCAAGTGGAGTGCCCCAAGGGTCGGTCCTGGGGCCGGTTTTATTCAATATCTTCATAAATGATCTGGAGGATGGTGTGTATTGCACTCTCAGCAAATTTGCGGATGATACTAAACTGGGAGGAGTGGTAGATACGCTGGAGGGGAGGGATAGAATACAGAGGGACCTAGACCAATTGGAAGATTGGGCCAAAAGGAATCTGATGAGGTTCAATAAGGATAAGTGCAGGGTCCTGCACTTAGGACGGAAGAACCCAATGCACAGCTACAGACTAGGGACCGAATGGCTAGGCAGCAGTTCTGCGGAAAAGGACCTAGGGGTGACAGTGGACGAGAAGCTGGATATGAGTCAGCAGTGTGCCCTTGTTGCCAAGAAGGCCAATGGCATTTTGGGATATATAAGTAGGGGCATAGCGAGCAGATCGAGGGACGTGATCGTTCCCCTCTATTCGACATTGGTGAGGCCTCATCTGGAGTACTGTGTCCAGTTTTGGGCCCCACACTTCAAGAAGGATGTGGATAAATTGGAGAGAGTCCAGCGAAGGGCAACAAAAATGATTAGGGGACTGGAACACATGAATTATGAGGAGAGGCTGAGGGAGCTGGGATTGTTTAGCCTGCAGAAGAGAAGAATGAGGGGGGATTTGATAGCTGCTTTCAACTACCTGAAAGGGGGTTCCAAAGAGGATGGCTCTAGACTGTTCTCAATGGTAGCAGATGACAGAACGAGGAGTAATGGTCTCAAGTTGCAGTGGGGGAGGTTTAGATTGGATATTAGGAAAAACTTTTTCACTAAGAGGGTGGTGAAACACTGGAATGAGTTACCTAGGGAGGTGGTAGAATCTCCTTCCTTAGAGGTTTTTAAGGTCAGGCTTGACAAAGCCCTGGCTGGGATGATTTAACTGGGAATTGGTCCTGCTTTGAGCAGGGGGTTGGACTAGATGACCTTCTGGGGTCCCTTCCAACCCTGATATTCTATGATTCTATGATTCTATGATTCATCTCTTGCCTGCCCGGCAGAAGATGATGCAATAGGACTGCTAGCAATCCGTATCACCTGCCTGCTCACCATAAGATGGTTCAATAGGACTGACTGCAGGACTAAAGAGAATGACTTGATCAAGTCACTCCAAGTTTAGTCCCTGTGCCCATGTCTGCCCAGGCGCTCCTGATCGACCTCACACAGGCGACCAGGAGCACCTCGGACATGACGATGATGGCTACCAGTCCTATTGCACCGTCTGCTGCCACAAGGCAATGGGTTGCTGCTGCTGTGTAGCAATGAAGTACCGCGTCTGCCAGCACCCAGGAGACATATGGTGACAGTGAGCTTAAGCGGGCTCCATGCTTGCCGTGGTATGGAGTCTGCACAGGTAACTCAGGAAAAAAGGCGCGAAACGATTGTCTGTCCTTGCTTTCACAGAGGGAGGGAGGGAACGGGATTCTGATGATATGTACCCAGAACCACCTGCGACAATGTTTTAGCCCGATCAGGCATTGGGATCTCAACCCAGAATTCCAATGGGCAGCGGAGACTGCGGGAACTGTGGGATAGCTACCCACAGTGCAATGCTCCAGAAGTCGACTCTAGCCTCGGAACTGTGGAAGCACTCCGCCGAGTTAATGCACTTAATGCACTTAGAGCATTTTCTGTGGGGGGGGGGACGACACACTTGAATATATAAAACCGATTTCTAAAAAAATGACTTCTATAAATTCGACCTAATTTCGTAGTGTAAACATACACTTAGCCTATTCAGAATTGCTTACTCCACCTTTGCTTCAATTCATGCTCACACAACAGTCCTTTGGCTATTGAACAAGTTGATTACATGGCAAAATAATATTAGGAAATCATTTAAAGCAACTAGCAACTGGAAGGCAGCAGCAGAGTTATCACCATGTGATGAGACAGGTCCATGGAGAATAGCAGCAAATGTTCTACAGTTTGAGAAACAATCCACTGGAAACTTTCCTCTTTGACTAAGTCTTTCCATTTAAGAATGGCATTCACAGCACTGACGCCTCCTTCCTAAACCCTTACCAACAACAAAAAATCAACATCCAAACCTTTACACTCAAGCGGAGTTTTGCCCCTGAACAGGAAGAAGTATCAGAGACTTATGAACTCCATGAAGGATTTCACTACTGCTGTTGATTATACATAGAAGGCACTTAGACACTATAGTTATAGGTGGCAATATAAAACCCATAGGTAGATAGAATTGAAGACCACAGTTGAAGAACCACTCCATTGACCGTCAGTTTGAGACGCTGTCCTAAATAAATAATAATAATCAATACAATATAATTTACAAGCATATGGGGAAAGTTTGTGCAGACTGCCCGTATCCAATATGATTCAGAGCTGTGCAGATATTCCTGCCTCATAGAATGACCCTAAAAGATGTACTATATTGTTATGGATGAAAAGACTGAATACAATTTAGGTAACATTCATTTTGACAATCTGATAAAATATTTTCCAACTGCTCAAGAAATTGATTAGCCTTGGGATATAATGGCTTCCTAAAAGGAATCTAAAGGACAAATTTCTTTTTGAAATATACCAGTACTTGAGTTGAAGATTCTGTACCTTTCAAGTCAGGCTCCTAACTGAGCTGCAGGTGTTTTAAAATGTTTCCTTTTACTCAGAGGTAGCTGGGAGGGTAAGTTTGTTCTTTTCCCTTTCTCCATCCATCGGTTTTGGTTTCAATCCTGCATCAGGATTATTACAAAATATAAGAAAAGATGTGGGTGTTAATTCAAATCAGTGACTAGAAGAAAAGCCATTTGAAGTCTCTCCTTTCTTATATTTACATTTCGTGAGCTTCTCTTTTAATTTACCAGGGGAGGAATCATTGTGTTTGTTTTTATTTGTTATTGCTCTATTTTATGTAGCCATTCTTTCATAAGGTAGGTTTAAAATAGACTAGAGAGGAGCATGACAGTCCAATGCATGTGTTCAGATCACAAAGTGGAAAGGCCATTGTGATTTTAAAGAATATTTGGCCCACTTTCACTAATTATATAAGACAGCCTTATCTAGTCACTATAATTATAGAGGCAAGACTGCATTTGCAACCTCCTTGTGCAGTGATGATCAATGCTTTATGAAACACACACACATGCACATGCGCACACAGAATCTAGTAAGGGACTGCTACAGGAGCAATGCCAAGAAAAGCTATCACAGAATACAAAGTCAGTTGATGGAGACGCATAACAAGTATATAAGATTGATAATGGCTGCTGTTGGAAACACAGAGGTACACACTGGTTTTCAGTGGTTACAGATAATGGAACAGAACCTCCAGTATGGCTGAACTGTGCTTGGCACAAGATCAAAGGGATACAAAGACGGCTTTAAGCCACCTTTACCTGCCAATGAAGTTGGGGCTAGATGAAGGCTGATCCAGTCCATGATATAAGGAAGAATATTTCTGATTAACTACTGGTTGCCCATGAGTCTAAGAGCCAGGGTGTTGTCCAGACACAGGAACACACTAACCATTCCCATTTCCACTGATTATGCCTCCTGTGCCGGGAAGGGTGCAAAATTACCAGCATGGGGCCTAGGTTTTGGCCTAATAATTTTACAATAAAATATACTAATCAGAAAATTAGGTAATAGCCTTAACCCTTATTCTCTAATGTGCTGATTGACCATCATTATATGGAAGGATTTTGTGGTCCGTGTCTTCCAAGGACAGTAGAGCACAAATGTATAACACTTTGGTCTTTGTACCACTAGTAGAGAAACCTCCAAATTATTTGGGCCTGGAATGATGATATCAAGACTATAACTCCAGGTATGCCAGCATTACTGTGTTAAGTCAGAGGTGGTCAAATAATATTAGTCAAATAATATATTTGATAAATGTAATTATAGTTTATGATAAATTAGTGAAGTCAGTGGGACCTAAGCACATGCTCAAGTGCTTTCCTGAACTAAGACTTCAAGCAGATCCAAGAATATAAATGGGAGCACTTTCATGCATCAGAAGTGCCGGAACTTACCTTTTCCTTCTTCCCTAAGCAGCTGAATCAACATAAGTTTATATCTAGGTTTCATTAAGTAAAATAATCTGCTAGTATAGTTATTCTGCAAACACAATTTGAACATGATTGCTAGGGTGTCCAAAGTTGGACATCTGTTGATTCACTTAATACTTTGTAATGTAAAGTGCTACACAAATCTTGGAACGCCTGGAATTGTTCTGAGATAATATGTGAAATCATGTAGTATGGTTGTTTGGGGTAAAAAGAGCTTTACTTTTCAGTTATCTACTTTGCTTTTGCTTTTCCAGAATTACAATTTGTGTAGCACAAGTTTCATCCTCCAAATCCTATAGTGTCAGACATGCATCTTGAAAACACCCCTATGACTTTGCTCAAAGCTGCTTGTTCCATGAGCTCATCAACATCCAATCAAACATACATGCTTCATAACTTTTATCAAACATACATGCTTCATAAAACCTGACATAGACTTTGATTTCCCAGGTGATACTTGAGACACCACAAGGTTTCCAATGAACAGCAAACATGCTGCAGCAGCATGTGAATGACAAAACTAGTTCCCATGCCAAAGACTCATGAATACTTTAGAGAACAGAAAGTGCAGGTTGTTGTTGTTATCTTTCACAGAGACTCTTGAGTATAATACCTTTAATAAAAGGTCGGTTAGGAAAAGGAATTATTTTCATTCTACCACGATGTGCGGGGAAATATAAACTACATTTCTATTGTGGGTATAAGCTGGAGCTGGGCTATAATAATGAAGCTTCATTTTTAATTCATCAGAAACCTTAATCCAAGCAAATCTCCTTTTAGCAAAATCAGTAAATATGTTGATTCATATTCAGTGCAGAAGTAATTCATGTTTTAATATTAATTCTTACAGTTTGTGCTCATCAACAATGCCAGAATGCATTTACAAGAGCTGTCCCTGAAAGGAGAAATAAGCATGTTGTACAATTTTGCAGGAATATGGATTATCCTCCAGGAGACTGCACTCTCTCTCTCTATGATTTATTTTCTTGAAAGAGTGGAAGGGAGGTGGGAGAAGGGCACTGTTTTTGGAGGGGTTTCACATAAAGGCCATCTTCATCGTTCACTGAGCACCTGCAGCATTTTACTTCTTTAGTTTTATTCAGAATTATAATCAAACATTTGTAAGGGATGAATGGTTTCCCCTAAAGATATCTGGCTACGCCTGCACCTGCAGATACACTAAAGCATGTCGCTGACACAGCAAGGTAAATCAAGCACTTACATACCAAGAGTGTCAATGCAGGTGCTGGAGTTTGATACATTGGTTTGGAAAAAAGACACTTATTTTTAAAAAGAAAGTATTTATATTAAACTTAAAAAAACTCCCTATTTCAGAACTGGTGCCTTCAAATCCTAGATAATCTAGATATATTAGATCAGCCTGTGCGTTCTATTTTGTTTCTTTTTAAGCTATTAATATACATTAACAAAGTATAAGAAATGTGCATTACATTCAAAATGTACTCCGTTTAAGCATTGCAGATCATTGAGAAAATCACTTCTTATTGCCTGTGGAGCTTGCCAAGCCAATTTGTAGCAGTCTCATCGTTGAAGTGCAGAGACCTCAGACCACTACCAAATATCTAGTGAGAGGGCAGCTGTCAGTGATGTGTGACATTGTCTGCTTTGGCCACAACCGCCTGTGGGATCTTCTCGTTGGCCACAGGTGTAGAGGCTGTCTGAACACTGACCCTGACCTGTTCAAAATTGTGGGATGTAAGCAAGGAGCTAGGATGATTCAAGGAAATAAAAGAACAGTAGCCAACAGGGTTTTTTAGACATAAGTAAATCAAACATAACAAAATTCTCCAGTCCTCATAACATGAATACACATCCCTGTCATCCTTTGCATTCTTCCTTTTGTGTCTCTCCAACTGTCATACTTATAGCCCTTTTCCTAATTACCTGTGCAAAGGAAGAGGACAGTGAAGCTCAGGGACAAAACTGATCTCAGTTATTCAAATGTAAATCCAAGGTCAACCCACTGTGGTCAAAGGAGTTGCACTATTGTAAATGGGTGTGAGATGAGAATCAGGCCCAGAATGTTTCATGGCTGGCTCATTCCACTCTTGTAACAGCAAAGCTAATTCTGCCTAACTTTATGAGTAACTCTTCTTCATAGCTAGGATAGGAAAAGTCAATGTGAATAGAAATATTAATAATTTAATTCTGCATATTGAGAGGAACTCTGCACAACTTTCTTGTCTATTTTATGAAGAAAGTAATCCTATGACATGTGCTATCTTTATATGTAAAGATTCACTTATGCTTGTCTGAGTAGAACACCTAGACAACAAGAACACTGAAAGGGGATAATTTGATTGTCAAAGTGTGTTCATGTAAGTCATTGGTATACTGTATGGTAGTAAGACAAAAGAACTTGACAGATCCTTTGTTTCACCCTCAAAATATATTATCCACCTGCAAGGTGATAGCCTAGCATATCTGCAAGGAACATACTCAAGCTTTTTAAAATATATTTGTCTTTACCATTACAATACAACCATTAAAAATTATGACAGGTTTCAGAGTAGCAGCTGTGTTAGTCTGTATTCGCAAAAAGAAAAGGAGTACTTGTGGCACCTTAGAGACTAACAAATTTATTTGAGCATAAGCTTTCGTGAGCTACAGCTCACTGCATCCGATGAAGTGAGCTGTAGCTCATGAAAGCTTATGCTCAAATACATTTGTTAGTCTCTAAGGTGCCACAAGTACTCCTTTTCTTTTTATTAAAAAATCATGTAATAAACATAATAATGGCCACACTGGGTCAGATCATTGTCCATCTAGACCAGTATCTGTCTTCTGATAGTAGCCAATGCCAGATGCCTCAGAAAGAATTAACAGAAAATTGCAATTATTGAATGATCCATTCCCTGTTATCCAGTGCCGATATCTGGCAGTCAGAGGCTTAGGGATACCCAGAATGTGGGGTTGCATCCGTCACCATCATGCGTAATAGCCATTGATGGACTTACCCTCCTTGAACTTAACTAATTCTTTTTTGAAACTGCTTATATTTTTGGACTTCATATCATTCCCTGGCAATGAGTTCCACTGTATGTTGTGTGAAGAAGTGCTTCCTTTTGTTTGTTTTAAGCCATTTGTCCATTTATTTCATTGTTGTCCCTGGGTTCCTGTGTTATGTGAAGGGGTAAATAACACTTCCTTTTTCTCTTTCTCCTCACCATTCCAGATATTATAGACCTCTATCATATTCCCCCTTAGTTGTCTCTTTTCCAAACTCAACAGTCCCAGTCTTTTTAATCTCTTCGCATATGGAAACTATTCCATACCCCTAAACATTTTTGTTGCCCTTCTCTGCACCTTTTCTATTATAGCTATTGTGACATGGGATGACCAGAACTGCACTCATTTTTCAAGGTGTGGGTGCATCATGGATTTATATAGTGACATTATAATATGTACTGCCTTAGTATGTATACCTTTCTTAATGCTTCATAACAATCTGTTAGCTTTTTGACTGCCACTGCATAGGAACAGGTGTTTTAAGAGCACTATCCACAATGATTCCAGGATCGCTTTCCTGAGTAGTAACAACTATTTTAGACCCAAACATAGTTGGGATTTGTTTTCCAATGTGAAATACTTTGCATTTATCAACACTGAAATTCATCTGCATTTTGTTGTTCAGTCACCCAGTTTTGTGAGATCCCTTTGTAACTCTTCACAGTCTGCTTTGGACCTAACTCTATTGAGTAATTTTATATTGTCTGCCAACTTTTCTGCTTTAATGTTTCTCCCTTTCTCCATATCATTTATAAATATGTTGAACAGTACTGGTCCTAGTTCAGTTCCTATCTCTCTCCAGTGTGAAAAGTGACCATTGATTCCTACTCTTTGTTTCCTATCTTTTAAGCAGTTACTAATCCATGGGAGGACCTTCCCACTCATTTCTTGACTGCTTAAGAGACTTTGGTCAGGGACCTTGTCAAAGGCTTTCTGAAAGTCTACGTCCACTATCTTAAATGGATCACCCTTATCCGCCTGGTACACATGCTTGTTTAGACCCTCAAAGAATTCTGATAGGTGGGGCATGATTTCCCTTTACAAAAGTTACGTTGACTCCTCCCAAACAAATCATGTTCATCTATGTGTCTGATAATTGTGTTCTCTACTATAGTTTCAATCCATTTGCCTGGTACTGAAATTAGGCTTACCAGACTGGAATTTTCTGAATGACCTGTGGAATCTTTCTTAAAAATTGATGTCACATTAGCTATCCTCCAGCCATCTGGTACAGAGGCTGATTTAAGTGATAGGTTACATACCACATTTAGAAAAGGAGTACTTGTGGCACCTTAGAGACTAACCAATTTATTTGAGCAGGAGCTTTCGTGAGCTACAGCTCACGAAAGCTCATCCTGTAGCTCACGAAAGCTCATGCTCAAATAAATTGGTTAGTCTCTAAGGTGCCACAAGTACTCCTTTTCTTTTTGCGAATACAGACTAACACGGCTGTTACTCTGATACCACATTTAGTAGTTCTGCAATTTCATATCTGAGTTTTTTTCAGAACACTTGGTAAATACCATCTGGTCCTGATATCAGTTTATTTACTTGTTCCAAAACCTCCTCTATTGATATCTCAGTCTTGGACAGTTCCTCAGATATGTCGCCAAAACAGAATGACTCAACTGTGGGAATCTCTCTAACATCTTCTGCAGTGAAAACCAATGCAGAGAATTCATTTAGCTTCTCTGCAATGGCCTTGTATTCCTTGAATGCTTCTTTAGCACCTTGATTGTCCAGTGGTCCCACTGATTATTTGTCCTGTTTACTGCTTCTGATGTACTTTAAAAAATAATGTTAGAGTTTGTGTCTTTTGCTAGTTGCTCTTCTAATTCTTATTTAGTCTAACTATTTTTTTACCCTTGACTTACTAGAGTTTATTTTCTCAGCAGAATTTGAATTCCAATTTTTAAAGAATGTCTTTTTTTCTCTAACCACCTCTTTTACTCTATTGTTGAGTCTTGGTGGCATGTTTTGGTCCTCTTCTATTTTATTTTTCAATTGGGTTATACATTTGATTTGAGCCTCTATTATGGAAGGTTTTTTTAAAAAAAGTTTCAATGAAGCTTGCAAGCATTTCACTCTTGTGACTGTTCCTTTAAATTTCTGCTTAACTAGCCTCCCTTATATGTCTGCATCTCATCCTGAAGTGACATGTATGGGATAGTTGAAATCTCCCATTGTTATTGGGATTTCTTTATTTGTAGCCTCTGTAACTCCCTGAGCATTTAACATTCACCATTACAATCCTGGTCAGGTGGTCAGTAATATATTCCTACTGCTAGGTTTTTATTATTCAAGCAGGGAATTTCTAGCCATAGAGATTTTATGGTTTGATTCATTTAAGATTTTTTACTATATTTGACTCTATGCTTTCTTTCAAATATAGTGTCATTTCCACACTAGTGTGACCTACTGTGTCATTGCTAAATATTTTGTACTGTGGTATTACTTTGTTCCACTGATGATCGTCATTCCACAAAGTTTCTGTGATGCCTGTTATATCAAAATCCTCAGGCACTCAAGTTCACCCATTTGAATATTTAGACCTCTACATTTGTATACAAGCACATATAAAATTTGTCAATATTCAATTGTCTGCCTTCACATGACGTAACTGAATGTGACTTTTTCATTTGACTTTTTCTCTTCAGTTCCCACCTTTACTTTATTAACGTCTACCCTTTCCTAAGGGATGTCTCTGTCTGAACCATGTGCTCCTCCACACCTGTCAGCTTTCTCTGAGCCCATAATTTAAAAATTTCTCTACAACTGTTTTAATTTTACATGCCAGCAATCTGGTTCTGTTCTGGTTTAGGTGGAGCCCATCCTTCCTGTATAATATCCTTTCCCTAAAGGTTGCACAGTTCCTAAAATACCTAAAATCCTCCTCCCTGCACCATTGTATCATCAATGCATTAAGACCCTGCAGTTCTCTCCAATTAATTGACCCTGCACATGGAACAGGAAACATTTTAGAGAATGCTACCTTGGAGGTCCTGGAGTTTAATCTATTATATAGCAGCCGAAATTTGGCCTCCAGGACCTCTCTTGTACCTTTCCCTATGTCACTGATATGTATACGTACCACAACCACTGGCTCTGCCACTGCACATAGGTCTGTCTAAAGTCTCAAGAGATCCTCAACATTCACTCCCGGCAGGCAGTTCACTGTGCTGTTCTCCTGGCCATCACAAAACCAAGTTTCTATACTTCTAATAATCTAATTCCCCTTTACTATTATCTGTCTCTTTCTAATAATTAGGGTTTCCTCCCCTGGAGGGGTATCCTCAGTATGAGAGGATACTATGACATCAGCTGGAAGGAGGGTCCCAACTATGGAATTGTTTCCCTCTGCTGCAGCTAGATGGGATCCTTCCCCAAGATTTTCATCCTCCTCAACAACAGAGAGGCTATCAGACTGGGGGTGGGACCATTCTACTGTGTCCCTGAAAGTCTTGTCTATGTACTTCTCTTAGGGCCATGGGCTGCTTGTACTGAATGCCCCATTATGCCACCTGTCCAGAACGCAGGTAATCATACATGCTGCATTCAGTGCATGAAATGGGATAGACCCCATGCTGCTGCTGGACTTCTGCCTATATTATTTTTTACTCTTCCAGGGTCTGTTTGTTTGTTAGTTAGTTAGTTTGTTTGTTTACTTGTTTGTTTGTTATTGGGAGGATTGGGATTTATTGGCTTAAGTTTAGAGCAGTGGCTCTCAACCCTTCTAGACTACTATACCCCTTTCAGGCATCTGATTTGTCTTGCGTACCCCCAAGTTTAAAACTACTTACTTAAAAAATCAGACATAAAAATACAAAAGTGTCACAGCACACTATTACTGAAAAATTGCTTACTTTCCTATTTTTTCCATATAATTATAACAGATGTAAGCAGTGTCAGGATGAGCTCCACCCTGACATCTGGTGGTGAGGTGTGGCAAGTTGTGGAAAAGAACTTCAGGGGCCGATCTCATTTGCATAGGCACACCCACCACGCCTAGAATGAGACCATAGCTGCCCAAATGGTCACTTTGGCTGCTGTGGGATCCCCAGTGTCTCTGTTATTGGGGCAGGAAGAATAAATTGTTATTACCCTGATTATGGGAACTGTGCTTGGAACTGTACGTGGCCTTTTGTTACGATGGAGGGATTCACCATCATCTAAGTAGCACTCGCTAGGCAAGGGTCGTGGGTTCCAAAACTGTGTGAATGGAGAGAGGCTGGGGACAAGTATTAATACTTGGTGGCATGGGCCCCTTGATGAGGGCCTTACATGCTGATTGCACTTCCTCCTCTCTCCACTGTGGAATATCAGAGCTAATTTTGATTTCATTAGAAGTCTAGTTATAGGCTACTGAGCTCACTTTGGGCTGACAGTGCACCCGCACTGGGGCTCCCCTACTACAAGCTGAATTCACCTAAGAGCTGAAATCACTGAGTGTTGTGTTAAGTAGTGGGGGAGCCTGAAGATATATTGTGGAGCAGTTTGCGGGACGGCTGGTGAAGCAGTTCGACGCGGAGCAGTGTGTGGATGGCAGGAGCTGCTTGTGGGCCGTGGAGCTGAGCGAAGGAGTTCGTGGGGCGGCTGGCGGAGCGGAGCGCAGCTGAGCGAAGGAGTTCGTGGGGTGGCTGGCGGAGCGGAGGGCAGCTGAGCGAAGGAGTTCGTGGGGCGGCTGGCGGAGCGGAGCGCAGCTGAGCGAAGGAGTTCGTGGGGCGGCTGGCGGAGCGGAGTGCAGCTGCGCGAAGGAGTTTTGTGGGGCGGCTGGCGGAGCGGAGCGGAGCGGAGCGCCGCTATGGAGCTATGGGGCGGTCAGCTTCAGATCACGTAAGGTGCCTCTTACCCCCGTCCCATTTCCACCCAGGTTGGGAGGTAAAGCTCCGCCGATAAGCTTTCGAACTCTGGGGCTGCCCTGACCAGGGACAGAGACTTTTGGGGCATTGGACTTTTGGGGTTGCTGGACTCAAGAACCAAAGGGAAAAGGGCATGCCCCAATTTGCCTGGGGTGGGGTTGTTTTTGCTCATGGGTTGTGTTATGAATCCGGTTGGTGGTGTTTCCCCAACATAATGCCACATTGTTTCTCTCTGTTATTAAAAGACTTTTGCTACACTCAGACTAGGTGCTTGCGAGAGGGGAAGTATTGCCTCTTGGAGGCGCCCAGCGGGGGTGGTATATATTTGTCCCAGGTCACTGGGTGGGGGCTCGAGCCGGTTTGCATTGTGTTATTGGAATGGAACCCCTAGATATTGAACCTGGCCCTTGTTGCTGCCAACTCTGACGGGCAGAAGGGTTACACATAAATCAATTGGAATATAAATATTGTTCTTACATTTCAGTGTATAGAGTATAGAGCAGTATAAACAAGTCATTGTCTGAATGAAATTTTAGTTTGTACTGACTTTGCTAGTGCTTTTTATGTAGCCTGTTGTAAAACTAGGCAAATATCTCGATGAGTTGATATACCCCCTGGAAGAACTCTGCCTACCCCTCAAGGATATGCAACCCCCTGTTGAGAACCACTGGTCTAGAGTATATTTGTTAGGTATATCTGGCTCTCATGTTCCCACTTTGGCATGTGTTATGCAGGAGGTCAGACTAGATTATCATAAAGTAGTTTCTCGCCTTAAAATCCACTAATTTGTGAATTTTGCAGGCTTCAAATTGGATAAAATTCAGAAAGCAAAACTTGAATTTAAAAATATTAACCCCTGTGTGTAACTTTTTTCCTCCCTTAATCTTTATTTTCCATTTTGCCCATGTGAAAAGCGTATTTATGTGGCTCCACGGTGCAGTACTGTATTATATTTACTTCCATGTTCATTATATTAGATCATGAATGTACTCTATTTTTAAGCAGAACTATCACCACTTTTAAAGCAGAGCTTTCCTAATTGGAAAAAGGGGAACTTCCACATTGACAGTTCTGCTTAAAACTAGAGTACATTCATTTTTTAAAAAATCAAAACAACCAAAAACCTCATTGAAATTTGTTTAAGAATGATAACAGTAATGGATTCAGTTTAATTTGTTAATACTGTGAATAGAGAATATATTGAATTGTCTTCCAGTTTATCCCCAAAAACATGTCCTCGGTTGGTGGCAGGAAGGTGAAAGGATTTAGGAATGTGAAATAAGAAAAAAATGATTGCATTGTTGCACAATTTCATGGTGAATCAAAATATGATACTTTCAATTTTTAATTGTGAATATTGTATTTCTGAAACTTTTGTGGTAGTGATATTTCACAAATGCATTATTTTAAAAATATTAAAAATTACTAAAATATCTACTAATTAATTAAATAGCTACAAATTAGCAGGACCATGCTAGATGCACCCAAGAGTTCTAAAAGATCAAACATGATTCTGTTTTGTTTTAAAGGCTAAAACGGAAACTATGGATATGTAAGTCCGACTTTAATGCTCGGTAGAATGTTACCACAGGATACAAAGGAATCTATAAACTGACACATAGATTTCATAAAGCACCACTGAGATTAATGTAGAGGATGATACTGTACAATGCAGGGGTTTGCAATGGATGATGACACAAGAGGTGAACCCTCTGTGAAACCAGCAGGGCCATTTAAAATGTGCTTCTCTGAAAAACGCTAATGCTCTTAGCCCTGACAAAATTCCACAGCTATGCTATCTACCTGCTATGTGCTGCCACATCTGAAATGCTCTGTAGCTTTTATTTTATCCCCAAATGAGAAATTGAAGAGGTTCAAACTGAAATATCCGTTGAATGTAGTAGGAAAAATCCACCTCATTATCATGTCCTCACTAACTGCTGATCATTTCTGTATGGGTTCCCCCGGGGAATCACAAGGCCTTTGTGGCTTTGGTGAGCCCACCTGCGCAGAACCGAGTGACTTTTCACATGCATGGTCCCTTCCCATAGTGTTATGGAGAAAGAGCCTTTTCTTTGCATTATGCCCACTGATGACATCACCAAAAGAGAACTTTTAAAACCTGTTCTTCCTGATTGATAGTTGTATTGTATTTTCTCTCAGGCAGAGTGACCACTGAATCTCTAGGCAGCAGGAATATACAGTGCTGTGTCTGTAGCATTTTGTGCTTTTATTTCCTTTCTTCTGGAGATTATGTGGCCTCCCCTATTTCAGTCTCTGTGCTTTTTTGACAGAACAATAGAACAAAGCATCTCAGAAGATACAAAACTGGACTGGTGATCTGGAGATTAGTAGCTATACAAACGGACTTGGCTTCTGGCAAAAACCTCCAAATCTTCGTTAGAGAGGCTACTGCCACTTTTGGAACCAACCTAGAGCAGTCCTTCCTGTTAGGAGAGCACAAGGACAACGGTAGTGTACATGAGTGCATTTATCCTGTTTCAGATGGGATTATACTCACATAGCTAGCCCACCCCTGTCCAGCCAGCCATGGCTACACTGGTATTTTTATCCGTGTGTCTGTCTGAGCTGGAAATTACACTTCCAGCTCCAGTGCAGATATTCCCTTAGGTATGCATTTGTCATCTGCATTTGCACTTGGGGGAGCATAGAGACTAGTCCCTTTCTGTAACCCAGGGACAAAACCCATCCCAAATGCAATAAGAGCAAGCAGACTCCTCGAGCTTCCAGCAATTGTGGCTAGCCTTGGCCAAGTAAGAGCAAGTCAGTGATGCTAACAGAGAAGACCTCAAAATTTTGCTTATCCTCAAACTGAACCATTTTATGTTTCAAGTAGTCTGTTGTTGTTTTTATATTATTTTGGGTTACTGCACACTTTTTAGTTCCCATTAGCACTGGAAGTGGTAGTACCAAAGACAATGAGGAAGCCTCTTTTCACAGCATAATTATTCCCAACACTAACAGGAAATACTGTGAATGGGAAGATGCTGTGAGGTCTCCAGTCAAATTGTACATGCTGGAATTTTAAAATATAGATAAAGATTCAAACTGTTGGGTGACTATTTAAATCACATTTCTGACTGATTTAAGTATCACCCATCACTGCTTATTACACAACATGATTTTTGAACCTTGCAACGTGTAAGAGACAAGAAATAGTAGTAAGAACTCATAATTTAAATACAATAGTGCACACATATGGAACTTTATTCCATTTGGCCTCTATTTATTGTGTCCAGCTTTGTAAATGCTGATCACTTGTATGGCCAACTTATGGCACACCAGCACTTGTGTATTCAAAAGACAAAGGGCCTGATCCAAAGTCGGTGGAAGGATTCCCATTAATTTCAATGAGCATTAAATCAGACCCAGAATGTACTTGTACAAAATGACTTTCTGGCTTGCAAATGTGAGTCCTATCATCTCCATGCTCAAGTGATAGTATGTAAAAATTGTACGTGCAACATTGTGTTTGTTTGGATGAGGACAAATTTGAAAATCTGGCCTCAAGTATCTATAAAATACCAAATGCCAGACAAAAATATTTTTCCTTTTTTTCTTTTCAATCCTGGCAAAGTTTGTTAGGACACAATATAACCTTAAGTCTCCAGGCAAAGTGCTTGATTTTCTTGTTAGTGTATGATATTAACAAGAATAACTGATTGAACGGAAATTGCTATATCTAAAATTTATTAAAATAGACAGGAAAACAGGGTTTATATGGGACTTTATAATACTAAGAAAAATGCAGGCATTTATGATTTAGGGATATAATGCTGAGCATTACTGATTGCTGGTGTCACTGAATAATCATATTAATAGAAGACTCTAGCTAAAATGACAAAGTATATGACTTAAATATTTACTGAGATTGATTATATGTTACAGTTGAATCATATTATGGATACCACTGGTTAATCATGAAACAAACCATTTGTCAAAAGGGCAGTTCAGGTCTAAAGTAAATAGGTACTAAACCAATTCTTAGAAAAGCTATTTTCAAGCCTTTTGGACAGTACATGTTCCAGAAATTCTTCTTCCTAATTAGCATTTAGAAAAAAAACAAAGAAACACATACAAAACAGGAAATTTGCACACAAAATCTACCATCTCTTTATCTGATCTATGGATTAGCAATGTACAATAACAAAAATTGCACAGGCATGGTCCTAGGGAGAGAGCTTCTAGCTTGCATGCTGTTAAATTGGGATAATATATGAAAGTAGAGCACTGTATTTTTTATAGTAGGAATTATAACATTGAGGCTCATCTGGAAGCAAGGATCTGACCAAAAAATCAGAACAATGTGCATTGCAAAGTCCATACTTTATGTATTCATTATTATAGTACATGGGATCAATATAGCAATAGGCAGCACTAGGTCTATGCACCATTTAAATCCCACTGCAGCTCTAAAAATAGGCATAATCCAAAGATAGAGTCCTGAAAAATATACAGTACCAAAATACAGAAAATATTATGAGAAAGGCAGTGGGAAGATCTAGGTTTCAGCTCCGCAACAGGCTTCCCATCTCAACATGGGCAAATTTCTGTCTCGATTTCATCATCTCCAAACGGTGGGTGTTGTGGGCTTTATTTAATTAATATACATAAAGTGTGTTAAGATCTTCAGACGGAAAGTACTATATATGTGCAAATTATTATTAATAATTATTATTATAACCTTGTTTTGCTGAGTATAACAGATATATGGGGATGCAGAGGAAGTTTTTAGCTTAGAAGGAGATGTGAAGAAAAATAAATAATAAATCTGTGTAAACAAGTTTCACAGAGATGGCCTGAAAATCTACAGTAAAAACAAAAAATTGCTGTAAGATATTTAAAAGGATTCGTTAAAGCACAACACCAGACAAGTATCTAAGAGAGAAACATCCAATCCACTGTATAAAGCACAGGCTATTACAAGGATTGGAAATTCAGCAGGCAAGAAAATCAATCTTCCCCAGAAGTCATAACAATGTTTCTGACAGTGAGACTGACAACCATAGCATACAGATTGGGTTAACTATGCATTTTCTGCTCCATTCTAAGGGAAAACTTCACAATAATCACAAAACAACAGCTAGTCCAGGAAATTTACTTTGGAATCAAAGTAAAAGTCTTCCCTAAGTTCCCCATCCAGCAAAGTACTCCCATTGAAGTTAATGGGACCACTCACAAATATGAAGTTAATCACATACAGAAGAGCATCCCTGAATCAGGGTTTATGAACAAATTCCTTCTTTCATTAGAATATTGCTTTAAAGAACAGGAATACCACATTAACCTGATTAATCCTGAACCTATCAAGATGAACCTGTTCATAATGTTTTGTCATTTGTCACTGAAATTTCATATATATATATATATATATATATATATATATATATATATATATATATATATATAATCAGCTCTACTTTTGCATGGTCCAATTATGCAAAATAAACTGAATTAAATATGTTTTGGTCTCAACTCCAAATAGTCTATTGTTGAAATATTCTATTGCTTAACTGCATCTCCACTTGCATAGCCAGTCCAAGCCAGTCCCTTTAATCTCCAAGCAGAGCCCATATGGTTTTATACTGTGGTTTGCTCATTTTTTTTTAATTGAAGGTATACATATCACTATATACCTGTATCAAATAAGGCTAGCATATTACAGGTGCTCATTGGATTTGTCTCTAAATTTCACATTGAATCAATGTATGTGTCCTTCTGGGATATTAGATTATGTCTAAAATCTTAAAATAGCCATCAGAGATAAATAATAAAATCTATAAAGGACAGGAAGTCATGAGAAATAGCAGACTGGATTCTGTAACTCATATGAACCAGTTAGTAAAGGGACGCATTTGCAGGGATATCGTATATTGTGCAAAATTACACAAAAGAAAAAGTGGCAGATTACCAAAAAATTATATATGCGCAGTGAGGACAAATAACTTCAATTTGCAGAGCCTGATCCAATGTCTTCTGATTTGAAAGTTTGAAAAATCAAAACTGTTTATTTGCTGCTTCATAAAATTACTTATTCTTGAAGTTCAGGGCAACTGCACCTGTATTCTCCCCATCAGTGGTCCATCAAGGGCACCCAGTCTCAGGATTCCAGCTCCCCAGATGCCATCTCTCTTGGGTAGGTATCCACATCTCTCTGCCTCCTGACCAGCGGTTTTCCAGGTGGCACAGTTCCCTGCCTAATAAAGTGTTATTCTCTAGTGTTATTTTCTGGGACTGCCTACACAGGACTGCATCTGTCCTCTGATTTCTACTTACTATCTAGGGACAATTGAAATTCCCCTGTTATAAATCGAGCCCTACCAAATTTACAGTACATTTTGGTTAATTTCACAGTCAAGGGATTTTAAAAAAAAAATCAGCTTCACAGTTTCAGATGTTTACATCTGAAATTTCATGGTGTTGTAACCATGGAGCTTCCAACCAAAAAGGGGGCTGTGGGGAATCTCAAGGTTTTTGTAGAGAGGTTGAGGCATTGCCACCCTTTATTCTGTGCTGCTGCTGGTGGGGGCACTGCCTTCAGAGCTGGGCAGCACCCAGTTCTAAAGGCAGTGCCACCGTCAGCAGAAGCACAGAAGTGAGGGGCTCATGGTGTGAAGGGGTCACCACTTTGGGGGGAGGCAGGCCTGAACTTATGGGTGGGCAACCACCCAGGGCCTCATCATCAGGGGGGAAACCGTGGTGCATCTCCACTTACACAGCCAGTCCAAGGCCCCTTTAATCCCCAGCCGCTGGGCCCAGAGCCGGGGAGGGGGAGGGCTGGGGTGTGCCAACTGGGGGCTCCTACCATGCGCTGGACTCCAGCTGTTAGTCCGGTGGGGCTGGGAACTTCCTCTTCCCCTGCAGAAGCCATTCCTGGGTTGGCTCTGGGAACCTCCTTGTGACTTTACACCCCATATTCTTTATGGAAATATGCTTATGATATAGATATGGCATAACTGAGATGTATTTTATGCAAGATGGGTCTTGGAAGGTATCATCAGAAAGGTTATAATTTACTGGATGTGATTATCCAATTTGTATACATGTATCATTTCTGCACCTAGAGTTAAGAATATTGACTGTGTAACAACTACAACTGTGTGTGTATATGGGAGACACCCATCAGACAACAGGCCATCAGCCTTGATGGGCCATTAAGAAGAAACAATAAGACTTTGAAGATACTCAATTCTCTCCTTTCTGAGAGGTGACCTGATACATAGAGGTGACACTACTAAGTGGTCCTGTCACCTGGTGCTAAACACTGTCTTGGACTTCTAGTAATTCTCCACTAAAAGGAGGAGGTGGTCAAGACTGGGAAACAAAAGATTCCCACCTTATGTAAATCTTATTTAAGGCTAGGCAGGACTCGTCTCTATTGCCTTCCTGCCCAAGAAGAAAGACTGCTGAAGTACCTGAGGAGACAAAGGAACTGAGCGGTGGGAAAGGCAAGGGCTGAGTCCAAACTAACACAGGAGCCTAGTTTCTAAGAGAAATAACTGGAACTCTAAGCATCAGAAACTCTGCAACTTCCCTAAAACAACATTTAGGGTGAGAAATGACTTCTTGAAAACAGTCTCTTTAAGATCTTAAGTTTAGTATGCATGCTTTGTTTTATTTGTTTGGTAATCTGCTTTGCTCTGTTTGCTATCCCTTATAATCACTTAAAATCTGCCTTTGATAGTTAATAAACTTTTTTTGTTGATTTTGAAACCCAGTTTGTGCAATTTATAACTGGGTGGGGGGGGCGGGGAAGAAGTTGTGCAGATCTTCCTCCACATTGAGGAAGGGGGCGATTTTATGAGATTACATTGTACAGATTTCTCTACAGTGCAAGACAATATTATTTGGAGTGTACTTTCCAGAGGGAAGCTGCACTTGTGTGCTGGGCAATTTCCTTGCTGAGTCTTCTCATAGAGAGCTGTTTGCAGACTCTGTGTGATTCTACAGCTGGTGCGTCCTACCTGTGTGTGTGTGCTGCCAGAGGCCAGAGAGCCTAATTCACCAAAACAGGGAGAGGGAGCCCTGGCTAGGGGAGCAGGCAGGATCAGTGAAATCCCAGGACATAAGTTGGCACCCTGGAAGGGGGTCCAACCCATCAGACTCTCCCAGCTGCAGGAAGCTCAATTTTGTTATGAGTAGGGCCCCGCCAAACTCATGGGTGAACAGAAGTAAGAGTGTACCACCCTCAGTTGTATTCTGCTTTCAGAGCTGGGCTCCAAGGCAGCAACCACGAAGCTTCCTGCAGTTGGGAGGTTCCTGGAGGTGTATCAGACACAGCTCTGGGAGCGGCTCCTGCAGGGGAATAGGGAATCCCATCCGTCCCCAGCCCAGCCAGGACTAGCATCTGGAGCCCAGAACATGGCAGAAGCCCCTGGCTGGGGTGCCCATAGCACTGCCCCTCTCCTACAATAGCCAGATATGACAGGAGAGATCCGATTTCATGGTCCACAATGTGTTTTTCACAGCCATGAATTTGGCAGGGCACTAGTTCTAATTTTCCACACAGATCTTTCTATAAAGCAAGCACATTTATTCATTCTATAAACAAGCACAGATATAAGCAAGCACATTTACTCTTAAGGTGAAAGCATTACAGAGGAAGCATATTAAACACAACAAAAAGACCTTAACGCATAAAAATAAACATACCAAAGATTACCGCCCCAACTTCACCAAGCATTTTTCTGTAGTTACAGCCTTCACTCAGAGCAAGCAAACACATAATTAAATTAGTTCTCCTTTATGCAGTTTTGGTCTTTGCTCTTCAGATTACAGGAATAAACTTCAAAAGTCTGGAGGTGTGATTTTGCATTCCCCTCCCCTCAGGTATTTCCTAAGAAACCCACTTAACTTTGTTTGTCCCAAAAAGTCAGTCTGGTCTGGCACACTGTTTAAAATAATTCTTTGAAGCTCATAACACTTCCCATCATTTACATTGACCACCTCTCCTGCATACACAAATTATATCCAATCCCGCAGTAATACATAATATTTTCATTCAATACAATGGACTCCAAAGATACTTATGCTTAATTCAATAAGGTTTTTCAAGGAAACTGCTTTATCTTTCACACTTATTCCTTCTGGTGATAGTAAACAAAAGTAAGCCTTTCTCAGCATTCTGTGGCCTGCTGAGGAATGATAGTACCTCCAAGTGCAAACCTGATGTGCAAGTTTTAGCCATTATAATCAATTTATGATACTAGAATGTGTTTTCTCAAAGGTGGTCACTTTGGGTTCCAGCTACAGATGGTGGGCAATCTTCAGGCCACAGCTAGTATTATCAGAATGCTCTTCTAATAACTAAAGGTAGCTTCAGGGCACATCCTTCATTGCAAGGGCTCATTTCATTTGTAAGCATTATGAATCATCACATTTATATCACTCTTTGCATGGCCCCTGGAATTTCCTCTATTGATCAAACTCACTCTTGGGGAGCTCCTAAGAGTCGGGAACCCTCTATGAGTAGTAGAGGGCAGCAAGGGAAGCTCTTAGAGTGGTCACTTGCCACCCCCGGCTTCAGGTCACATGCCAACCTCTGCCCAGACAATATTATCCTAGGGGGAGGGTCTTGTATGGACAGAAGTGGGACTTCATGAAGTAAGGGGGCATGGCCAACATTTGATAGATGGCAAACCTTTATCCTATTTAGGTATACAACAATGTCAAAAACAGAATGAATAATTTCAACAATTTTAATAACAGGAGTCATAAATGTATTTCTTGTTGGTAGTCTCAGGATTCTGGGAGTCAGACTTCTCAAAGCATTGTCCAAGGTGTCTAACTGTCAGTACACTCCTGCACAAAGACATACATACCCTTCTTCCTAGCTCGAAGAGTGTCAAAAATATACCCCCTCTACCAAATTACAAGCACAGAAATAAAGCATGTATACCTTCCCAAAATTTTTATTTAACTTCCCAAAATGCACATTTGTATGCAGATACCAGATTTGGGAATGGAAATATCAGTTTACACATGAAAGTATTGTTTTCTGTGCATGGAATTGAACACAAATATATGTGTGTGTTTGTGGTGAAAAAGAAAGATCCTAGAATTACATGTGTTCTCTTTATGAGGTTAAACTTCTATATGACATATGCATTTTCATTAGTTTCTAGCCTATATTTTATAAAAAGCTTTTAGCATCACTCTTTATAGATTACTGTCTCTCTTCATATGCACCTTCCAGCATGGTATTTCTCCCCAGCATTTAAACCAAGTGTTTGAAAGTGTAACGTAGTTAAGTTGAACTATTCTCTATGTTTTCTCTTTCATTTGGTTCTGGAAGAGGATATATGCTTATATTTTGCATGCCTTGTTATATCATGTCAGATCTAAAAAAGACTCACACAACCCTAAGGAGATAATTAGAAAGGGGGGAAAATCACAATGTGTACATGATACAGTTACAGAATGAGAATATTGTCATTAACAGGGTAAGCCACTCAATCACCTGAAATGCCACTTGTGTGTTCTAGTGCTCAAAACATTAGTATGCAATGGAGATCACTGTGTCATTGATGAACTCACTACAATGATGTGCATGTGTGGTAATTGCTGTATTTCCTATTTAAAGGTCTTGACAGAACATTATTGGAAACTGTCATTTAAATTTAAATGATATTAAGGAGCAGTGAAGGTCTCAAAAATTGCCACTTGGACCTTTCTGTATTAATATAGGATAAAAAATGGTCACACTTGAGTTACATTAACTTATTAAATATGCTCATTCGATAATTCTATCATGAATATGTAGCTAAGTATCTGGATTTCCTTCATACACAAATGAGGTTTGGGGAATGCATTCCTCAAGGCCCAATTTTCAAAAGCGGCCTGTAAACTTAAACCCATCATATTACATGTGCAAATACTTGGTTACATACAACCTTTTGGCGAACCACCAAATTCTGATTTACCTGCAAAAGTGGGCATGGAATTGCATGGGGGCCCGAAAAGTAAATCCTGCTCCTTCTTCAGGATCCTTCAGGCTTCTTTGGCAGCAGAATTATTTCAGTTTCACTGCACAAGAGGGTAAGCAGGATTCTACGTGTATATAAATTGGTGTGGTGTGGACAGGTCATGGTGCAAGTGGCATCTACCACTTGATGGCTCCTCCCATTTTCCCCGCCAATAAAGGGAAGGGAGAGTAAAGGGCAATCGAGCCTATTTCAATCACTAGATCAGAGGTGGGCAAACTACAGCCCACAGGGCACATCCGGCCTGCAGGACCCTCCTGCCTCGCCCCTGAGCTCCCGGCCGGGGATGTTAGCCCCCTGCCCCTTCCCTGCTGTTCCCCCTCTCTTGCAGCCTCAGCTTACTGCGCCGTCAGCACAATGCTGTGGGCGGCGGGGCTGCAAGCTCTTGCCAGGCAGTGCAGCTGCAGAGCGGTGGCCTGACCCGGTGCTCTGTGCTGCGCGGTGGCATGGCTGGCTCCAGCCGAGTGGCGCGGCTGCCTGTCCTGGTGCTCTGGGTGATGCGGCTGTAGCGTAGCCAGCCACCAGTGCTCCAGGCAGCACGGTAAGGGGGCAGGGAGCAGGGGGGGCTGGATAGAGGGGAGGGGAGTTTGGGTTGGTGATCAGGGGTGGGGGTGTGGATAGGGGTTGGGGTGGTCAGAGGGTGGGGAACAGGGGGGTTAAATGGGAGCAGGGGTCCCGGGGGGCAGTCAGGAACAAGAGGGGGGGGTTGGATGGGGTGGCCGGGGGCAGTGGTTCCGGGGGCGGTCAGGGAGAAGGGGTGGTTGGATGGGGTAGGGATCCCAGGGGGGCAGTCAGGAATGAGAGGAAGGGTTGGATGGGGCAGCAGGGGACAGTCAGGGGTGGAGGATCCGGGGGCAGAGGTCCCGGGGGGGGGGGGCAGGGCCATCGGGGGTGAGAAGCAGGAGGGTCGGATAGGGGTCGGGGCCAGGCCATGCCTGGCTGTTTGGGGAGACACAACCTTCCCTAACCAGCCCTCCATACAATTTCGGAAACCCGATGTGGCCCTCGGGCCAAAAAGTTTGCCTGTCCCTGCACTAGATTCTTTCTTCCCCCCTCTCTTCTGTGCCACTTTAAGTGTGCCAAGTAGAGCTGAGTGATGTTTTTCAGATAACACTTTTTTTTGGTAAAAAAAATGTAGATTTTGCAAAGCCAAAACATTGCGAATTGGTGTCAGATTTGCCAAATTGCTTCAGTCAAAAAAAAAAAGGTCAGAAAAAAATTGAAACATTTTGTTTTGACATGTTCAAAATAAAAAGTTTTTTTTTCAGTTAGAAGTGACTTTTTGTTTCAAAAATTCCTTTACATTTATTAAAACAACAATTGAATAAAAATAAAGAAAGAAAAATCCCCAAAATTTAAATGAAATGTTTCATTTCAGGTTGGAGCCAAAAACAATTTTTTCTCCAACTTGTCAAGTTGCCAAATACTTTGTTCAACCAGAACAATAGTATTTATTTATCTGGGGACCATCTGAAAAATCCACCACTCACCCAGCTCTCCTACCAAACTGCTTGGGACATGACCTGGGCGGAGGAATCAGACCTTAAACCACAGTCCCAAATGCACAATACTTTCAGTGAAAACACAGAATTTATATTTCCCGTTTGAAGTGTGGCTTTGTGCATTGTTCATACATGTTTTTGCCTTGCAAAATGTTTATGTCTAAATTCTGAGATTACCCTGTTCTAGCATTAAGATCCTGATCCAAAGCTCATTGAAGCCAATGAGAGTCCTTACCCTCACTTCAATAAGCTTTGTTTGGATCAGTTTCAAAGCGGGCATAGATGATATTCACTATGAGTTGAAATAGACTGTGCATATCTATGCATGAATGGGGGTTAGAAGGTAGATAGCACAAGGAACCAAACAGGTAGAAAGGATGGGGATAAGGGCTAATGTAGATTTTATTTGCTTTATGTGGTGAATCTCACCAGCCTTCCTCAGGCAACACTCCCATGGAAGACTGACTGCAGTACTGGTTGAGGGTTACCAGCCCAGCTTTATCCTTTTACCTTGGAGAATAAGAAATATTTACATCTGTCTGAAAATAGCCCCCAAAATAACTTATCCAGTATGACTCTTTGCATGATAACGTTTGCAAGCAAACAAACAAAAACCTAGACTTGTATTCTCCAGCCATCTCCAGCCCATACCCTTCTGCAATGGTTAGAGGGCAGGGCCAGCATAGAGGATGTTTAGACATTACTTAGATTGTGAGCTCTTTGGAGTATGCATCCGATGAAGTGAGCTGGAGCTCACGAAAGCTTATGCTCAAATAAATTGATTAGTCTCTAAGGTGCCACAAGTCCTCCTTTTCTTTTTGCAGATACAGACTAACACAGCTGCTACTCTGAAACCTTTGGGGTAGAGACCATCTTGCATGGCACCAGCACAATGGGGTGCTGGTCCACGACTGGGAAATCCCTGTTGCTACTGCAATACAAATAATAAACTATGATTAAGATGCAACCTAAGAAAGAGTCTTCCCCGGTTCATGCTCACTCAGTGTTACTGAAGACATTGCATCTGAACAGACTTTTCTTTTCACCCGCCCCTCTACCCAAATGTAGGCTGTGGCTGAAAGCTGGAATCTTCTTCTTCTCGTATTATCTTTGATGGATTTTCATAAAGACATGAACAATTATAAGTACAAAAGAGTAAATACCTTATAGCTTCTACATGTCTCCGAACACCCAGGCTTCCTTGGATGTCCAGTAAAATAATGCAATTACACAATTTTACAACTTGTCAAAGCTGCACAATGAAACGATACAAAACCAGACAATACTGCATAGACATAACATGTTAGGGTGGGGGTACAGGTAAGAAAATGGAAGACACATGAATTGGGAGATGAGGGAAAGGGAAAGAGTGTAGGGAGAAGAAAAGGGAAAAGATGAGGGGTTAGGTGGAAAGGAAGTCTGGCATTCTGTGAGCCACCCTCAACATTTTTTTTATCCAAAGTGTATCTAGAATTTTTTTTTAATTCATATAATTGCTTTATATGGCTGTAAGATATTACTTTCTTTGGCTTCTAACTAGGACAGGTGTGACCATCACTGTGTTCTGGGCAGAAGCCTGTGCTTTCAATTTTGTAAAATCATGCACTTGGTGTTTATTGCTTCCTTCAAAAACAAAAGTCTTTGTGGCAGAGTTAACCCCACCTTAGCAGGGAAATGAACTAGGATATAATTTTCATCTGAAGCTGAGCACTATTCTAACTCTTGTGACCACCTCACCACCACACAAACATAACATGTTAGGGTGGGGGTAAAGGTAAGAAAATAGAAAACATACATAAATTGGGAGGCAAGGGAAAGGGGGGAGAATAAAGAGGAGAAGAGAAAAAATGAACAGAGGCAGAGAAGACGCGAAAATAGTTATAACAGCATGCATCAAAATTTAGTTTACACCCAGAAGTATCTAGTCCAATTTTTCCATAGTTTTCTTACCTCTAAGGCAAGTCCACAGTTTCATATAGAGGTATGCACCATATCGTGCTCAACTCTTCCGAATCCCAGTACCTTTTTCCCAGCAGGTGTTTGCCTCTGCTCCTTCCCCTTTCTGGAGCTGTTTCTTTTTTTTTAGGCACTCCTAGGTATTCTTTCAGTCTTCCATCATCCAGACTCGTGGTGGTGGTGATGCCACCACCATTATTGTCATCGTCCTTGTTGCCACCATCACCATCTCTCTCCCCTTGGAATGAGCTGCATCTAGCTCACATAGGCCCAGACCCTTGCCATGTCCTGCAGCCTCTGAGAGGACTTTTTCATTAGTTAGAGTTAGCTGCTTGGATTGTTTTTTGTTTGATTGGTTGATTGGTTGGTTGTTTTTTTCTCTCCCTTTATGGATCAGTTCACTCTGTCACCCCACGTCCTCCCATAGCATATGCATCATGGTTCCTTTCTCTTTGTTACAGCACGAACAAAACATCAGAGGATAAGGCTGTAACTCCTTTATCTTGTGCAAACTCTGTGGCATCCAATACATTTTGAATAATTTTTTTTGTTGCATCAAGTGTAGCCTGAGATCCACAGAAAGAGTTAGGGTCTGCGCTCTCCTCGCTAAGAGTTACCGATTTTATCCTCATTGCCTTGAAAAATCACTTATTTGGAGCAACCCTGGCCTGCAGATTGGGAAAAAAACAAAAACAAAAACAAATAAGCAAACTCTAATTTGGGGGAATGTAGCTGAACAGCGGCATCATGTGGTTTCCCCAGTGCATGGTCTACGCTGCCGCTTAAGTCGATGTAAGTTGCGTCATTCTGGGCTAAGAAAAAAATCACCTCCCTGAGCAACATAGCTCACATCGACCTAACACAGGGTCTACACCTCTTGCAGAGATGGAGTAGTGAAGTCGATGGGAGAGCGCTCTCCCATCGCTTTATTGCGTCTTCACCAGACCTGCTACATCCATGCGCCACTGCATCGATCACAGCACAGGCGCCTCAGCACAGGCCCAAATCCCCACCCCGGCCTTGCCTCCTCCCCCAAGTGCACTGCATTCCCCTTCCTCCCCCCTCCCTCCCAGGCTTGCTGCACGAAACAGCTGTTTCACGGGGCAAGCGCTGGGAGTGAGGGGGAGAAGCAGGACGCAGTGGCGTGCTCTGGCAGAGGCGGAGAGGAGCTGGAGTGGAGGGGTGTGGCGGGGAGCTGCTGGTGGGTGCAGAGCACCCACTGATTTTTCCCCATGGGTGCTCCACCCCGGAGCACCCACAGAGTCAGCGCCTATGGGTCACAGCGGTGTCAATTTAGCTGGCCAGTATAGACAAGTCCAGAGTAAATAATGACGGTATTGTCCCTTTTCTAGCACTAAAGCAATGTTATGACCTGCTATCCTCAGCGGAGTGACAGAACTGACAACCAGGGCTGGATTAACCTTTTGCAGGGAGTGAAGAGTGAGGGGGCAGAGAGGAGCGAGCGGCAGGCGGGGCCTCAGGTGGAAGAGGCCAAGCAGGGGTGGGGCCTCCAGACAGAGTGCGGGCAGAGCAGCGGGAGGCACAGTCTGGGTGCCAGGACCCCTTCTGAGTGTGGGACTGGTGCTACGGCGCCATTGTAAACCAGGTACTAGTTACAAGTAAAAAACATTTGCTAATATATTAATTCAGTTGATGCCCTAGGGAAGCCAGAGGCCCCAGAACCTTAGAACTGAGAACTTTAGAAAGGCTAGGATTTAGGCATGACCTACCATTGAATTTTTTAGGCTGCTTTGAAAATCCCAGCCTTAAACCATAATGTTGCAATATATTTCACTTTATCAGCCAGTCACATTATTTCCCTAAAATATGGGGCTGGAAGACAGGATTATGGTGAGTTATTGCAAAATGTCAGGCAAGGCTTATCTACACTTCAGATTTATTTTAGGTCAGCTTGTAAAGTTTTCCATTAAAATGCCTTGCATCCACACACAAAATGTCTTGTAGAAAATCATCTGAGATTTTAACATGCTTTATCAAACCACTTTGGAAGTGGGATTACTTTGATGTGGGTTGAGTTTACCTACAGCAGAATAGGTAAAAAGAAAAGGAGTACTTGTGGCACCTTAGAGAGGTGTATTCTTTTTGCGAATACAGACTAACACGGCTGCTACTCTGAAACCTGTCATTATGCAAGGAACAGAATAGGTGCGGATGCAGCTGTGTCCCATACCAAGTGCTGCATGCCTGCCAAGTCCTCACACTGATATCCCACACTGTTTTGCTGGCTGTCGCCTTTCTGTGTACTTGTGTGCCCTCTACTGCTCCAGGTTTATTCTGATCATATGTCACCTTGCCATTTAAATGGGCACATGAGGCCAGATGCTGTCCTTCGTGATTCCAGCTCATGAGGAGTTCATATGCCTGTATATCATACTCCTGATTACTCTCAGGTGCTCGCATATTGTGTTCCCATGCTGAGATCCTGGACTTTAATGTCCTCTGGGGAAGAAGTGCTTTATTTTACCCATATGGTTGGTAGTTACCAGGTATATAATTTACCACAAGTATACAAACAGGTAGAATAGCAAATGTTCAGTAAGAAATACAACTGGGACACTCCCCAGTGCTGCAGTAAGGCGAAGGAACTCCAGCTGGACTATTGCAAGCCAAGCAAAGTACAATTTGACTATCTAGAGAGACACCACAGTCTGCTCTTACTATAAGGAGCTTGACCATATCTCTACTAGATGTAACACTTCTGCACCAGAGTTTGTTGAGGACACCCTGACTGATCTATAAACCCTAGATGTGGGTGACTGAGTGTGCTGGGTAAACCCAAAGCCAGATGCAGTAATGGAGGTCCCAGAGTACCTCCATTCAGAGATACAGGATGAACCTGAACCACAGGCAGAGACCCATATTGTGGATGGCACCTCTAATTATTAACTGATATTTTGAAATACAGCTCAATACGGGAGAAGGATGTTACACATGTCCAGGCACTGTGAGGACACCGCCATGTTGGTCTAACTTTCCTCTGCTTCATGCTTTTAAACACCCTCCCTCTCACACTCAATGAAAAGGCCATCCTAGAGACTGTAAACTCTCGAGTCTAGTTTATATTAACATGGAAACACAAAAACACTGTTAAATTTTGCTGTGTCCCACCTCACAGTCTCCTACCACAATGCTTATGGTCTTTTGCCACTGCGCCCAAAAAGGGTGGCATTGGATGGCTTGAAGTGAGCTGTAGCTCACAAAAGCTTATGCTCAAATAAATTTGTTAGTTTCTAAGGTGCCACAAGTACTCCTTTTCTTTTTGAGAATACAGACTAACAGGGCTGCTACTCTGAAACTTAACAAGGAAGGAGACTTTAAATAAAGGTACATTTGTTGTAAGTTATCTTTTTATTATTGTTCTTTATTTTCCACCATATCAGCATCATAAGGAAGAGGAGACAGACAGAAATAGAAGAACATTGATCTATGGAGACACAAATCATGTTCTTGGAGCACTTAACCTTCTAACTTTGCACAGCAGTATGAATGCTCATTCATTTTTTTATTGAATGATAACAAAGCTCATTTTTGTGTAGTACTATGTATTTTTTAAAAATAACTGGATTTTTCTTTTTTTACAATCATGGTTCTGGGTCTTGGTCCTTCCTTTCTAATGTGAAGCCTCACTCTCATAATGTCTTCACAGGCACAAAATCACATCAAAACAAGCACTATATTAAATGTAAAGCATGACAAACCTCACATACAGTTGATTAAGAACAAAGATATAAAATTCACAGTAATCTTAATAAATGCTGTGATGTTACGTTCCATATTCTTTATGGAAATATGCTTATGATGTGGATATGACATAACAGATGTACCTTATGCAAGATGGGTCTTGTAAGATATCATTGGGAAGGTTATAATTTGCTGAATGTGACTATCCAATTTGTACACATGTATCATTTCTGTACCTAAAGTTAGGAATATCAACTGTGGAACAATTACAACTGGGTGTGTATTGGGAAGACACCCACCAGACGACAGGACATCAGATTTGATGGGCCATGAGGAAGGAACAACAAGACCATGAAGATACTAATCTATCTCCCTCCTGGGAGGTGTCCGGGGATGTAACTGTGTCACTACTAGGTCAGGTGGTCTTGTCACCTGGTAGTAAACATTATCTGGGACTTCTTGTATCTTTCCACTGAAGGGAAGGGTGGAGGAGGGGGGAATCAAGTTTGGGAAGCAAAGGTTCCCACCTTATGTAAATCTTATTTAAGGGAGGGGAGGAAGACAAATGGGACTCCTCCTCTCCATGGCCTGTCTGCCCAAGAAGAGAGACTGCTAAAGCCACCTAAAGGGAAGGCATGCGGGGGGAGTCCAGACTGAGACAGGGGTCCAGTCTGAAAAGAAATATAACTGGAACTGTAAATGACAGAAACTTTACAACCTGCCTAAAATAACATTTAGGGTAAGAAGTTATATTTTGTAACCAGCTTCTTAAGTATTTTGAACTTAGCTTGCATATTTTGTTTTATTTGCTCAGTAATTTGCTTTGTTCTTAAAATTCACCTTTTGTAATTAATAAACTTATTTCTTGTTTATAATATAACCCTGTTTGTACAATTCGCAATTGGGATGGGGGGAAGAGGCTGTGCATACCTTCCTCCACACTGAGGGAGGAGTCATATTTCATAATATATCTTTGGATCTGCACTCCAAGGGAGGTGGACACGTGAGTGCTTGGGCAAGTCCCTTAAGCTGAGCCTTCCCAGAACTGATCTCAGTGTCTGTTTCGTTCTGCGGTTGGGCGTGGCCCTCCCTGTGTGTGTGCTGGAGGAAGCTTAATAGCTTGGCTCAGCAAGACAGGTAAAAAGGGTGCCCAGGCTGGCATAACAGGCAGGCTCAGCAGTATCTCAGCACATCAGGTGGTGTCCTAAGGGGGGGCAACCTGTCACAATTGCCTTATGCAAAAACATATACATTTGTCATAAGTGGGCCTTCCCCTCCCTTATGATGTGTTCCTGAGCATCATTCTGTAGAGGCTTCCTGTGTGACTAAAAATATTTACCAAGTTTGCCCACCACCTGCTCCCATCTATATGTAAAGCTGTCTCTCTTGCACTCACAAAGATTGTGAAAAACACAACAAGTAGCTATTATAATAGGAAGATGTCTCTAACCAGCATCCAGCCTTCATGTCAGGATCCTCCATCTACCTTTCAGTCTTCCAAATACACATTTCACAATTAATCTGCAGCTACTCAGGATGTAATGAAATAGTTCCTTTCTCCTATCCAATTGTCCTGTGAAAGCACAGGAGCAAAGCTTGGTCTCCCAGAATGACTGGAAAGATAGTAATACTATTAATATCTATATAGCCCATAGGTTCAAAAGTTCCATGTGTCCATTGCATTAAATATCCATATCTTCTAAAGATCCTGGTGCAATGAACTTTTCCAGGCCACCCTCAAAAAATGTTGATGATCAGTCAGGACTTGTAGCACCATGGCTAGTACCCATTTCTGATGAGCTCTGAGGACTGATGTGTGGGGCATACATAAGTCCCATACATGACCATGCAGTTAAGAACCCCCAACCATGAAAGTCATTAAAAGCCTAGTATTGTGACCTAAGGTGACAATGCCTTCTTGATAGCAGTGCACATCTCCATTACAACAGCTCTGATGTTTGATCTACCAACTAGTTAGCTATAGAATGGTAGAAATCCGAGGTGGTGAGCTTCCAGATAGCGATGATCACATGATTCTCTGTGATGATAGAAGCGCTTGTGTGGGTCGTTGCTGTTGCAACTCTGGAGCAAGTTCTCCACAGGTTTCTAAGGAAGTGACTTTTGACATCTTGAAGTGCTGCTGCCCCTGCTGGCTCTCTGAAGACTGCAGTACTATCCTGTCTCACTTGCCAGGAGTAGTTAGAGGAGTCTAAAAGCAGCGTTCCACCAAGTGAATTTATTCCAGGAAAAAGTGTAGGTGTGTCTGATTGCTTTCTGCCTCCTCATCTTCCTCAGCTGCTCTTTTCACCCTGGTTCTGAAGTCACTGCATGACTTTAGGTATTCTACCAGCACTCGGTTTATGTTCATAACTGTGAGGATTGCAGTGATCATCAGTGCTTCTCCCATGCTGCCTGACAGCACTGTGAAAACGGTACTGGATCACAGAAACAAGAAAGTTGATGAATGAAACCAGAGGAATCATGGGAATTATTCTGTTTGACCACAAACCCCCAAATTCCATTGCCTTCTGGTAGAAATCCTAGAATGCAGAGCATAAACAAATCCCAGAAAACATACAGCATAGCAGCAAACAATGCACCACAGGATTTCTGACCAGAATGCTAAATGCTTCTTCCCAAACATTGCTGTGATGTGTGGCCGCAAAGTTCTAAGGCAAAGGTGTTTTGATCACAAAACAAAATGCAGTATATACATTCCACTGGTGAAACACTTAATATATATACACAAAACCCACAGCAAATTGAAAATGTAGACATGCCCTTAGGGAGTATCAGGATCCCTGAAAGTGTTATCAGCCTAAAACACAGTATATGAAGATATTGAAATTTTTTAGATTATTCATTGATTTAAAGATAATTACTAGTAGAGGTAAATAAAAATCTATATTTTTCTTTTTATCAATTTTAGAGATTCAAAATTTATATCTTCTTATATGGCTAAGACTGTGTTCCTCTGTCTAATCTTTATTTGCACTTTGTGAAATACCTTTTTTGTTGTACATAATTAACCATGCTTTTAAGGCTAATGGGAAAAAATGCCTACCCTGACTAAATGTATTCTCTGAAATACTGTAATTGTTCTAAGTACAATATTGGGCTGAATAGACAGTATTTAACAGAGGCTCTTATTTATATAGAAGGGAAATGAGGATATAAAAAGACATTAGGAAAAGAGTATTAATTAGTTTATAAAGTCATTATAGGGTATCTAAGGAGCCAGTAATGAATGTTGGTGTAATGCTATGGAAATGGCCTTAGACATTAATTACAAGGCTAAAAATACAAAGTATCAGTAATGAAGAGAAGTTTGAGTCAAAATGCATGCTGTCTGCTTGTACAAGATATATAAAAATAAATTACTAATACTTATGCAGGTCACCTCCATCTGGGCAATTATATGAAAAAATCCTGCTGGGTTTTGCAGACGTTATTTAATTTAATGTAGCTATATGGTGCTAATGGGGTTAAAGTGAGGGCTTGCTGGATAGGCTTGAGTAAATTAATAGCTTCCCTCTTAAACCTGTTTACATGTCAAAAAGTTCATGTGACAATATCTGATCATCTATTAATTATATTTTAGATTTATGACCAAAATATACTTATAACCTGATTTCCAGAAATTATATTTCTGGTTTATTAAAAGAAAGGGGGTGAATCTGATTCATGGCCTGTAACAATTAAGGCAGAAGTCGTCAGTAGATGGACTGTGGGCTAAATCTGGACTGCAAAATGCTTCTTAATGGATGCCATCTTTTTATTTACTTATTATCATTATTGTTATTTTATTATTTTTGCTGGAGTCTGGACCTTGATTACACCTTGACCAAGAAATCTGGACCTTGACAAAAAAAAATTGGCTATCATGGCTTAAGGAAATATCTTTCCTGGATCTGATGAATACATCCCTTAAAACACAATGGCCCATCTGCCCACACAATGGAGCAGCCATCATTGGTTGCTCACACTGGTTTTCCCAGAACTGGCTGAACAGATTTAAGATAGAGGAGAAATGGGCTAGCTGGACCTCTCTTCAGAGACAAAGAGGGATTAGGATATATGCTTATACATTCTTCTCCATGATAGTAGGACATTTGCAGACATGCTAACTCTCCTGAATTAATCCTGAGAGAAATGATTGTTGAGTAAAGTTAAGCCTCACTCATGATCTCCCATTACAACTCTTAAATGTCAGGAACAAAGGAATGTGGCTTCCCCACTGGGCAGTTAATTCCAAAATACTTTAAAAGACAATGAGAATTAATTTACATACCAGATAAACAAAGCTATCAAGCTAAAAACTGGCTACACCCCTGAAAGGAAAATTCAATAAGCAACTGAATCAACTGAAGGTCGGGGGTGGGGGGGGATCCTGAAATTTGAGAGTTCTAAAAGTGAGGCTTAGGGTTTGTCTACACTGATTTTACACACTTCTGTATTTCCAAGTCCTAACCAGGATGAGAAGTGGAAGTGCTGAAATATCAAGATCATGTTTGATGCAATCCTTTCTATGACCGGTTTCAGAGTAACAGCCATGTTAGTCTGTATTCACAAAAAGAAAAGGAGTACTTGTGTCACCTTAGAGACTAACCAATTTATTTGAGCATAAGCTTTCGTGAGCTACAGCTCACTTCATCGTATGCTGTAGCTCACGAAAGCTTATGCTCAAATAAATTGGTTAGTCTCTAAGGTGCCACAAGTACTCCTTTTCATTTTGCTGTCTTTCTATCACTTGGAGCTTGTTTGTTTTCATGGCTTGAGGGAGTAGTGGGAAGCAACACAACAAGGCTTAATAACTTTAGAAATAAATATATGAACACAATAGCTTGCAAAAGAAAAAAAATCCTTTCTAAAAGGATCCATATCCAAATATTTACCTGCCATCATGGTGCACTAATCAGGGTATGATCCAAAGCCCACTGAAGTCAATTGAAAAACTCTTTTTGACCTCAATTGGCTTTGATTCAGGCCCTCAGCTTTTCACCAGGACCAAGATTAAAACAGATGTAAGATAATATGAAGCACACATGGAAAACCACCATTGACTTCTCTAGTTCTTGGATCAGACTTAAATACTGGATATTGCATTTACCATCTCGAGGTACCTTTATTAATCTGGTAAAAATCCCATATTGTCTCATACAGTCAGTGTAAGTTATCAGTGCCACAAAATTGTTTTCCAATTTGGTTTTGATATTTGATTTTTTCCTAAAGGTTTTAGGATCTTTAAGTGTTTCCAGTTACTTGCATTACTCTCATATTGCTTAATAATAAAAAAAAAAATGATTCCTTTAAGTTTCTAGTTAGGTATTCCCTATGAGTTTGATACTTATTCATAGCAGAAATTTTATTGTTAAAAATGAAAAACAAACAAACAAGATCATCTTTCAAAAGAATAAATCTATTGTCTTCTGATATGTATAACAACCTTCATTAAAAGAACCAAAGAAAATATGACAGTTCACATCCCTAGCCTCTGTTTGCCAGAAGCTGGGAATGGGTGACAGGGGATGGATCACTTGATGATTACCTCTTCTGTTCATTCCCTCTGGGGCACCTAGCGCTGGCCACTGTAGGAAGACAGGATACTGGGCTAGATGGACATTTGGTGTGACCCAATATGGCTGTTCTTATCCCACTTTCTAACCTGTCAATCATCTACACAGATTAGAGAAAATCTTAATTATTTACATCAAATAAAGTCAGGAAACAAAACACACATTAAATACAATGAGACAAATTTTGCTGTTTGTTACACCAGTGTAAATCAGGAAAACTCCTTTGAAGTCAAAAGAGTTTCAGCAGATTTACAAAGGTAACATAAGAGCCTAAGTTAGTTCAATATTTATAAAAGACTCTTAAAGATCTATTTTTACTCTAAGCTTGAGGATATTGGTGTCAGGAGGGATATTAAATAGTTAAATCATCACGTTCAAAGTGAGAGAGGAAAAATGGAAATTTTCATTTTCAAAATACTGAAAACATAAAAATCTCTCTATTTGTCTCTACTCTGCCTCCCTCTCACTCCCACCTTCTTTCTGGATACAATGTAGGGCTGCTTTAATGAAAAAAAAACAAGGTTTACTGATTTGATGTACCAGTTAGCTGGCAGCCATCTTGGTCAAGCTGCATTAAAGAACACAGACAAGAGATTCACATTAGATTTCGACCACAGAATGAAGATAAATGACTGGGTACATTTCATAGAGGAGCTGCTGTGAATGTGAAATGTACTGGTGATAAGCATAGATATGGCATGTGGTCAATATCAGAAAAAAAGGAAAATAAATCTTAATGCTCATTTTCTTGAGGATAGGAAGCTGTGATTTCAGACCAGCTGAGAGTCATGTCAATACTAAGGAGTAAGGAAAGAGTTAAAATTTAGCTAACAGCTAAGACAGAAACTGCAGACCAAGCAGGAATGTTTCAGTAACTCAAAAGGCACTAACAACTGTAAACAATTGATAAGCTTATATGGTCAATGCCCACCAGGTAACTCAGTTCTTAGAACAATGCTAACCCTCCCTTCACAACCCACGGGATATCTGTAAGCACTCATCCCTACCCCCACCACCCCTCCTCCTTCCCCTGCAAGGTAGTCATAGATGTCTGATGCAATTAGGATGACCTTTATATGGCCGTACTGTTCTTATTTTTATCTTTGTTCAGGGTTCTGTCTTGACTTGTAACAATGTCTGTCTCTGTATGTACAGAAAAATGCAAATGAATTGATAAGAGAATGTATATAACTGGCCACAATGGCATCATATTTTCAAAGCTGTTTGTCAGTCTTCGCTGTACCATGAATAAACTCCCTTCAGTATTGTCTGTGCCTGCCTGATTCTTGGGGAAAATAATCTTTTGCCTAACAGTTTTGGTGCAGCAAGCAGGGTGTGATCGAGAATCCTCAGAGAGTTTCTCACAACCAGGGGTAGAAGTGAGTACCTTTTAACTTACCACCTCTAGTGCACACCTTGATTTGGGACTCCCCGAGTCACGCCTCCACACCCCTTTTTAAATAGGGACCACATATAGGACTGTAGCGAAGCGATGACTCCCCGGTGTGATGCCTCCTGCTGGTCATCCAGGGAATTAGCTCTTTTCCAGCGTTGGAGTGCCCTCTGCAGGCCAATGTCTCGCTTGCCGCTGGCCCCATGTCCCTACTGGACCCCAGTGTCCTTTACCCTGGGGTTCTGCCCCAGCAGGACCCCCACGCTCTGGATCTCCCCCTCCCAGGGGAACCCCCAACCCTCTAAACCCACCTTGCCTCAGTGGCTACTGCAAGTCATCATCTAACCCCAGCTCACTGAGGCAGACTACAGTCTGTAATGGCCACTCATCATTGGCAAGGGGTCGGACCAGCTGCCTCTGCCTATCTCTGGGCTGCCCCTCTGCAGCCCCAGTACCTTTGTAGGCCTTCACCAAGGCTTGCAGCTGGGGTTTCACCAGGCTGGAGCTCCTCAGCTCCCTCTGCCCTTCCCTAGCACTACTCCTCCGGTACCTTGCTCCCAGGCAGCTAGCCCTTCCCACTCCAGGGCTAGAGTAAGACTTCCCCAGCATCTGGCCCACAGCCCTCTTATAAGGGCCAGCTGGGCCCTGACTGAGCTGGCCACAGCTGTTCTCACTCACTCACTCAGCTTCCCTCAGCTGTTCTCACTCCTCTTCCCCCAGCTGCAACCCTCTCCAGGGCTGCTTTTACCCCTTCAGGGCTGGAGCAGGGTGACCACCCCGCTACAAGGACACACAGGCAAGAGGACTGAATGGGACTGTGTTTGTGGCCAAGATTGTTGGGGTGCAGGGATCGCTGGAGGTGAAGGCTGCACTGCCAAGTACTGAGCACCAGAGGGTGTGCTGCAGTAAACTGAGGACAAGGGGGTGCTCAGTCAGCCTCCCCTGAAGCACCGCTTAAGTGGGTTTCAGGAAGCTGGGATACAATGTCTTATGAATTGCCTCAGAATGCGTCAACGATACCCTCCATGGGGGCGGGACGGGACCCGCTGGCATGCCCCAGGGTGCACCAATGATACTCTCTACAGAAGGGAGTCGCATTGATTGGCCCTGGGGAACATCAATTATGCCCTCTACGGGAGGGAGACTCATTGATTTTATGAAAGGGAAACATAAGAAGGTTCAAAAAACGATGGCAAAAGATGGATGGAATGAGGGTATGAGTACGATGAATAGCGAGTTGTGGTGGTCTGGTCAGACGAAAGGAAGATTAGGGAAAGGGATTGTAATAATGTATTGCGAATATGAAAGAAAATTACAGGAGTTGGAAACACTTCAAAAAACTCTTACATCAGAGCTGAATCAAAAAACAGATTTCAACCACAAGCTAAGTCAGCTTGAAGCAGAGAACAAGGCTCTAAAAGCAAAACTAAAAAAAACCAAACAACTCCTCTCCATGTCGTATTGTTGCTAGCATACAACAGAAGGGTAATTTTACTGGTTCTGACTCAAGCACTGATAAATCATACTGATAAAGACCAAAACAAAATTAATTGGAAACAACTTTAGAAACTAATTCAGAATTGGAACCTTGCACACACGGGGGAAGATCAAGATAATTGGCCTCCTCCTCCTCCTCCTCCCCTCCCTTCTAACCCAGAATTAAGTACCAGTGCTCTCTTGGCCCCTCTCCAAGTGACCACTCAGTGGTCAGGGACAGGTGAAAACAGAGTGGCTCATAATACTTATAAGTACACTCCTCTCAGCACAGAGGAAATGAGGGACTTACTGAAAGATCTCCCTGATCTAAAGCCCAAAGACCCAAATTTGATACTCTGGAAAAGAATGCGCCATCTCAACCAGCTGCCAACCCTTACTCACACCTAAGCAAAGAGGAAATGGCCAGGCTTTTAAATTCCATGACCCAGGATCATTCTAGGATCCAGCAGCCCTCCCCACCCCCCCCCACCCCCCCGGCTTGCCTGTCAGTACTACTGATGCAGATGTAAATACCTCAGGGCCACACTTACAAGCATGGATAAGGGGCCGGCCATGCACAATTCTCATGGACACGGAAGCATCTGTTTCCATTACTGACCTCCCCCTCCCCATTACTAAACAGTATATTACTATTTCAGGGGTAGGAAGTGCACAACTCATGGCTTATAAAAGCTATCCTGTTCTTGAAAAATCTAACCTATTCTGCTGGACTGAGTCTTTTTTTTTTTAAGTAGCTCCAAATGCAGAGGGAACTATTTTGCGCATGAACATCCTCTGCGACCTTCCAGCAACTCTTAACCTCCCTAAGAGTACAGTTACTGATAAACTTATGCGTATTCATACCATCCCCCGCCGCAATGATACATCCCTCTCTTCTGTTGCAACTGCCAAATCTGTGGCTCTTACTTGGGATACATCTAAACCTTTTCAAGAATTATGTTCCGGGTGCCCCTCTGTTTGGGCAAAGAATAAGCTGTCTTGCAGCTTGGTGCCTGCTCATCTGTGCCCACACATCCAGGTTACCAGACAACTCCCTTCACCTACCAAGCAATACCCTCTCAAATCTGAGGCCATGGATGCCATAGGTAACATTATTCACTCTTTATTTCAGCAAGGCATACTGGTTCCTTGTGGAAATGCACCCTCTTAAGCCCAGGACCCTCCAGAAACCCCCTCTTGGGTGGACATACCGGAGGGAGAACTGGTCATGGTAAGACATACAACCCTGGGGTACTTCAGTCAAATATTCTGGTCCACACGTGGTATTGGCCCATACAAATACCTCTGTGAAAGTGCAAGGAATTCCAACATGGGTCCTTAAAACCAGAATTAAAATGTATAAATAAATTCATTTTGTTTATATTATATCCTTTTAGGTAACAAACGTGACTCCCCACGTTAATCCTCCTGGCAAACATACCTGATGCAGCCTCCTGGGATCTGCTCTTGGTACATGTTACACAAGATACCTGTTTCAAAGCTGGCCAGTATGTGCAACTCCCTACAGGAGACAGCGGTGAATGGGTAAAGAAACCAGACACTTGGCTTACCCCCAGACCGGACCACCTGGAATCTATCGTCTTTACAACTCGCCTCCAAAAACATCCAGGCTCCAAGGTCTCAATCCGACTACCACAGCCTGGGAGCAGTCTTCGGCTCCCTCCCTGCATTTCATCGGATCTGGACTGTAACTGGGTATTTAGCTTCAGGGGATGTGAACACACACATATAGGACCCCCAATTTCGGGATGTAAGGTCATACAATTCTTGGGTCAAAGGTCAAGCCACCGAAGCCCTTAAGTATGCTAACACCGGTTTAGCTTATGCTCTCACTGCAGTTGATGTAGCCATAGAGGATTTTTACAACATCATTGAGAAACCCTCAGATGCTATAGTCAACCTGGTCAAGCCACAAGCTAAAGGTCGTGGTTGTGATATGCTGGCTCATGATCTGTTTAACATTGCAAAAAAACATGTTAAATGTATGCCTGGGTTTTCCCCCTTCCCATTCCCTTTCTTCCCCCACCCTTGCCCACATTGCAGGCATCTCTACACAACTAATAGTAGCCTCTCTACTTCCTCCATACTCACCCTTCTCCTTCAATTTCCTTCTTGTGTATCCTTCTATCATTCTTAGTCATGTGTTTCCTTCTTCTTTTCATTTCAAGTCTGTTGGATATGTGGCTAATAATATGCTGTATAAAGTAAGGCTGTCTGGATACCTGACACCATCCCCTGACAATGCTACACTGATGACAACCTCGGATTGTTGCATAGAAACAGACAGTTACATCCTGTGCTCCTGTTCTACCCTTCTCCCCCTGACCTCGACCTCGTCTGTTGTTGTGGATGTCCTTCCTCTTCCAGATGGTGAAGTTGCTGTACAAGTATCCGCTACTCAGTGGTGTTTCATCACCACTGCATCTTATTACCAGTGCAGACCATTACAGTGCCAGGCAAATGCTTCCATGTGACTGCAGATTACTGACTCATTTACCTCAGGTGATGCGCACCTCTCCAGCCGTGTGTTCACTAAAATGACAGCGGCTCTTCGTGGTACAACAACCTATACCTAGAGAACACACAGGTTCAACTGGCCAAGGAGCTACTACTCAAAGTGGTCCTGGCTGCTGCATCTGTGTTTACCACCATTCATAACCATGTCACCAAAGGCTGCATTCAAGTCCAGCTCTCCAATCAAACCATCACCCAGTTGAAAGATCCTGTTTGTAATGGCATCTTACAGCCCCATCTCCTGGTGGACAATTCTCCAAATAACAGCTGCCACTGCTTCTATATTTATGTTCCTAACCCCTCTTGTCATGTGTGGGTATTTTAGATACATGCTTAAAAATCTTACTATGTTTCCTACCTTTACCCCCTTCCCCCAACTCCCCTCTCCCTCCCCCTCCCTTGGGCAACCCTAAAACAGATCATGCATATTAAAGTATTTAAAATATTGACTTTATCTCACTTAATAGTTTGATTTGTCAAAAGGAGGGGAATTTTCAGGAAAGAGTTAAAATTTAGCTAACAGCTAAGACAGAAACTGCAGACCAAGCAGGAATGTTTCAGTAACTCAAAAGGCACTAACAACTGTAAACAATTGATAAGCTTATATATCAATGCCTGCCCAGTAACTCAGTTCTTAGAACAATGCTAACCCTCCCTTCACAACCCACTGGATAACTGTAAGCGTTCATCCCTACCCCCACCACCCTGCCTCCTTCCCCCGCAATGTAGTCATAGATGTCTGATGCAATTAGGATGACCTTTATATGGCCGTACTGTTCTTATTTTTATCTTTGTTCAGGGTTCTGTCTTGACTTGTAACAATGTCTGTCTCTGTATGTACAGAAATGCAAATGAATTGATAAGAGAATGTATATAACTGGCCACTATGGCACCATATTTTCAAAGCTGCTTGTCAGTCTTTCCTGTACTGTGAATAAACCCCCTTCAGTATTGTCTGTGCCTGCCTGATTCTTGAGGAAAAGAATCCTTTTGCCTAACAAAGGTAGGTAAGTTACTGGGAGTTTTCCTACTATAGGGGAGATATTTAAAATCATACATGATATAGTGATTAATCAGAATATAGCCAAAGAATTAATATTTTGGGCAGAGCTTGATGCCACAAATTACAGAACTGAGATGAACTTTCAAAACAATTATGGCAGAGTCTTTTCATCTTGATTTTCCAGAGGTTTCACATAAAAGGATGATAATGCAACAGACAGTTAAACCACTGACATGTGCCTGAGGACAAAAGATCTTTATTACATAGCAACAAGGTATCTATTTTTGAATGTATCAGTTCATAGGTCTTGCACAAATACTGTTTGCACTGTGCTGTAAATGGCAGGAGTGGGAGAGGGGAATAATGGGTTTTCTGTTCTATTAAAACCTTTCTACAATGGTCTTTTAAGGATGTGCCTTGCAATTTAAGATATTGAGCAGGCTTGCTGTGTGCACTGTGAACTACAGTACTATATTTAATGCTGCAGTATAAAGACCCATAATTGCAGGAGTGCATAGTTGCTGGAGATGTGCTTAGGATTTGATAGTAGTGTCACTACATATTTCTATCCATGAATGATGGGAGCCTTCCTGCAATTTCTAGATAATTACCTGTTTTATTAAAAGGTGTGATTCTTTGTTATGTGGTCCATGGCATGGGTTTTTATCAGGTTAACCCATGCCATAGCATGACAATTAAAGCAGTATAGCTCCAAGATGTATTGTTTGTGTTGAAATAGTTTGCAATTTTAAAGAGACTATTCAAAATTAATTATTTTGATTAAAGGAGCGCAGCATCCAAAGGAAGGCAGCAGAATTCCCATCTTCCCAGTTAGTATGCAGACATTTATGTTCACCGGACCTTTACCAAAAAACCCTAATGAATCTCGGAATACTTTTCTTCACTGTGGAATTTTCATTAGCTATATATATTGTGACAAAGTTCCTCCTCTACCTTGGTGGGTCTTGCGCTTATTAACAGATTTGCTCACCTTGGAGCTTCACAGCAGCCCTCAGCTTGGCGGTTTTTCTGAACCCACAGTCCAGTTTGATTCCTCCTGTGTCTGACCAGGAGTTGGGAGGTTTGGGGGGAATCCGGGCCTGCCCTGTACTCCAGGTTCCAGCCCAGGACCCTGTGGAATGCAGCTGTCTAGCATGCCTCCTGGAACAGTTGTGCGACAGCTACAACTCCCTGGGCTACTTCCCCATGGCCTCCTCCCAATACCTTCTTTATTCTCACCATTCCTCCTGGTGTCTGATAATGCTTGTACTCCTCAGTCCTCCAACAGTCCATGTTCTCACTCTCAGCTCCTAGTGCCTCTTGCTCCCAGCTCCTCACATGCACACCACAGACTGAAGTGAGCTCCTTTTTAAAAAGGATGTAGATACTTAGGAGCCTAAGTGAGCTTAAGTGAGAAGTAATGTATAACAGTATTTTTATTAGGATCAATTACAATAGTATTTTGTTATTAGTAGAGACAGACTTAAATAGAAAACCTGACTCCTAACACGTTTGCTTTACTGGCTTAGATATGGACCCATAGTTTGTAATCGTTATTATTGGTCCAACCAAAATTCTGGTTTTGAACAACCCAGAGCCATGGGGGAAAGACTGCCGTCGATATCTTCCATTGGGGCCTGATTCAAAGCCAGTGGAAAACAACTGAAATATTTCCATTTACCTTCATGGACTTTTGATCAGTCCCTCGATGCTGGAACTGAGGGTGAGACTTGAGGGCCTGCTTGTAGCTTGTCTGTTCAAACCTATACTGGTAGTCCATGAGCATTTTCTGAAGAATTGCCACCTCTGCCCAAGCAGTGAACCCTCTACAAACAAATATGGACACCGAAGGCAATCGATATTGATTTACACCAGCTGAGGATCTGACTGAGTTCCTCAGGGTACAAGAATCCACTGTTAATCCGCCACTGTTTCTGAACGCCCCAGTCTTGTTGTTTGGAGTTTTTACTTAGATTTCTGTCTTGATATTATTTAGACATATTGAGCCAGACTCACCCTGCTGAATTGGCCCCACAGATCTGCTCTGCTGGAAACAACATCCTCTATCACATCCTAGTATTTTCAATGCAACAATGCAATGAGAATAACATTGTAAACATCATTTTTTTTAATCACTTACAGAAGCTTTGACTTCCATCTTAAGCCACTATTAATTTACACTGTGTCTGTCACATCTGAAATTTGGCAGCAAACCGGCACACTTTAAGTTCAATAACTGACCAAACATTTCTGGTTTGCTGATGTTCAAATTACCAGTTGGAATCATTCCTGGCATATTAATAAGTGCAATTATCCATGCCAATGTTACTTCTGCAAGCTGCAACTGACATATTGTAACTGAAAACTTATATTCTCTTTAATTATTGCAAGCGTACGGAGATTAAGGCTAGGCATTTTGTTTTTCAATAAAATGTACTCTTCCTTTGATTGTTTCATTCAGCCCATTTCTATAGTTTGCAACATAACCCACAGGTTGCAAACCTAGGCCTGAAGTGTTCATGGCAGGTGCACACTCCAACCCTCCACATGGCAGCCTAGTGGCATACCTGGGACCCACAAAGCCCAGCCCCAGTATAAGGCTCCATCCTGAAGTCCCGTTGGCAGAGTCCTAGAGTGACTGATTGGCCCATTGGCTCTACTCAAGCCAGCAGCAGGAACAGGAAGGTGTCTGACAAACTTCATCCTGCTCCTGTGGCTTGATTTCCTGAAATCTGACTTGTGGTTACTGACCTCTGCTTTGTCCTCTGCCTCTGACCCTTTGGTATCTTGACACAGCCTGGCTCTGGTTCCTGACTTGTGGTTCTGAACTTCAGCTTGTCTCCTGCTTCTGGCCTCCCACTATCCTGCCCCAGCCAACTCTTGACTCTTGTCCCATGACTGTGGACTCTGGTCTACTAGGTCTGGCTGTCCATACTGCAACCAGGACAAGTTGGTTGGAAGTTACTATTAGGACACTCGTTTTCATTAACTCCTATACCACAGCTACCACACCAACTGACGAGCTAGATTTTTAGAGTCCAATGGAAATATAAGGACTAAGTAATTGTTGTGGGTTGTAATTAGAAATGCCCCAAATGTTGCATATTTAATCATAAAATGATAGATGATTGTCAATCAGAAGATCTCACTTATGCTTTATATTGCATTCACTGCAGGGCCAGCCAAAGGAGAAAGTTCACCAAAAGGAACTATGGTAATATAAGGTGCTGACAATCTTCTTTCCAGTAGCGGGACCTCAGCTACCCATTAGGCGCTAGAGACAATTCACTTTTTCACCCCTCTCAAGGGCCAGCTCTCCTCATCCACACATCTGACTTCCTGTATTATTGTACAATCTGTAGTGCACTCAGCAGTCCCCTTGACAATTATTTAATCTGTTCAAAGACTCAACCAGAACCTGTGATAACACTGTACCACATAGGCTGTGTTCCTCAGACTGCAAGCTAGAGAGGCAGGGTATGTGTGTCCATCCAGCATCCTAGATAAAGAAATTCCTTTGTGTTTACTACATCTGAGTTCTGTCTCATCTCTTATGTGAAAGAACCAGTATACAACTCCTTTCCCACATATGATCATGGACATTGAAATGGAAGAAAAAAAGGGTGCAAATTGTGGTTGTCTTGCTCCCCTGGTCTCTGCAAGCAGACTGACCTCACTCTGGTCCTGCAGCTCCTTTTATATGAGCCTCCCGGGTCCTCATTGGCTGCTCCCTGAAACCTCTCTGATTGATTGCTTCCCCTGGAGCCATTCTAGCCCACTTGGAGGACCTCTCCACTGCTCCTTTCCTGGCATGGATGTAGCAGGACCCTGAGGCCCCCAGCAGGTGGCCTTTTGGCCCAGTCCAGCCCATCACAGAGCCCCTTACCCAGCCTGGTCCTCTCTGTCTATCCCTGAACCTGATCAGTCCATTCCAAGCTGTCAGCAAATTACCCCGTCTTAACTTTTTCTTATTCATGGTTCCTTATGCAAGGGGAATTGGCTGGTTTAATAATCTTATAATGTTGGTCACCTTATCTTATAATAGATAAGCTATTACCAGCAGGAGAGTGGGGTGGGAGGAGGTATTGTTTCATGGTCTCTGTGTATATAATGTCTTCTGCAGTTTCCACAGTATGCATCCGATGAAGTGAGCTGTAGCTCACGAAAGCTCATGCTCAAATAAATTGGTTAGTCTCTAAGGTGCCACAAGTACTCCTTTTCTTTTTGTGAATACAGACTAACGCGGCTGTTACTCTGAAACCTTTCAGTGACTAAAATCTTTAGGTGCTCAATTTGAGACATCAGGAAAAGGCTTTACTTTCAGAAAGTGGTCATGCAGCAATTTTTGAAAATCAGACCCTTTAAAGTAGTCTCATGTTGGTCACCTGAAAAATGAAGCATCAAAAATTACTTGTTATTTTTTGAAAATCTTAGCCATGAACTGCAGTGTCCAGCTGTAGTATACTGACAATGTGAGCAGGATTTGTCCCTAGGTCTCACTTTAAATTGTCAAAAATAAGGATTAAATTTAGAATTAATTTAATCTATGTTAATCAAATAGAATTGATACTGGATGCATAGCTATTATCTAGTTTAATCTGTTTATATATATTTCAATTAATTCCTGTTTAATTAACATATCTAAACTATTGCGATAAATTAAATTTAAAAATATCCTTTAAATATGTTAATTTGATGCAATTGATTATTATAGGTGGAATTTGTGATTCCTATATTTAGCTTGCCCTCCCTTTTCCAATATTATTGCAACCTTTCTAGAAGAAGCTCTCTGACCTCCATTGTTTCCAGCAGGGCTTTGATATTCAGCTGAGGGAATGCTCTCAGGCTACAGAAGTGCCCCTCACCTCCCCTTTTTTATTGTCCTATTAAATTCTGTGCAGCTGTTCCTGGGAAATAAACTTAAAAATCACCATTTCCCTGGTGTACCTTGTGTTCTTCAGGAATATTCTGGCAGCATGCCAAAATATTAACTAAACAACACATAAATGTTCTAAGGCTTGGCTCATACCATTCACAATGGAAAAACACACACGCCCTGGGAACATCTGGGAACTGCTGGAGCAGCTGTGAGGGAAGAGAGCAGAGCTGGACTAGGCTGGACTCTTCCCCAAGACCTAGTAATTTAAGTGGAAACAGTCAGTGGTGAAAGAAGGGTTCAAGACCCTACTGCCAATGTATGATAGGGAGTTATTATAGCTATACATCATCATCATTTAAAAAAAAAAACTTTTTACTTAAAAAGAAAAAAAAATCTAGGAAATTACATTTTAATTGTATCCAAATTGGTTTGCTCATCCTTGTTATAAAGAGGACACCAGATAATGTAAACTCTGGTCACCACTGCATCATTGTAATCAAGGCTGGAGTGAAATATCACTTTTATATTTAATCAAGCTATGGAATCTATGCCAATTACCATTTTATGATGTAGTAGATATAACATTTATCATCTCTTTTATGAATTTGTATGCAGCTTTGTTAAATAAGGTCTTCAAAGCCATTGATAAAAGATTAACAAGATTTCTTTGAAAATTTCATAAGAACATTTCAATAATGAATTGTAACTTTATGCAATTAATCATTACAGTCAACAACTACTTGGTTTTAAATTGCTGAACAACCAAAATGTGTTATCTGGGAAGGTTAATTAAGACAATTTGCCACTGATTAGCTCAGTTTCAAGAAAATGAATTATGAAGCATACACTGTTATGGGAGTAGATGTATTTAAATATATATATGACAAACCATGACAAATGGAAAGTTACACTATGATATGTAAAAACAGGGTTCTTAAATAATTTATGAAGCAAAGATTAAAAGAGGTCTAGATTTAATTTGTCTTTAGTAATTTGTAATTAATATAGAAAAATATTCAAGGCTTAATTTTGAAATTCATATTCATTATATGACATGCCAGCATACGCACACTTATGTTAGGGTGAGAGGCCAAATGGTGCAATGGAAAAGGCGTGTTATTGGAATCAGGAAACGTGGTTTCCAAGCCATACTCCACCACAGGTTTATTGTGAGACATTGGGTAAGTCACTTAGGTTTGGGTACACAAAAGAAATTAGGCATTGTGAATCTTAGCCCTCTTGTCACCCGAACCTGAGCCAGGCCTGTCATACTGCTCCAATGTTCTGTCACTACCCACTGATGAGCACACAGTCCCCTCAGAGAAGGGTCCTCCCCGTCTCAGCATGACTCCCCATGATGGCCCCATTCTGAATTGACCGCCTGTCTTTAGCTCTTCAGAGTTCCACCAAGAAAATATGGATGAAAGAAAGGTTGTACTGTGGTGGGTTTTCCACTATTTTTTTCCCTTCACAATGAGAGCCTCGCTCCCCACAGCACTATCCCCTGGGAACCTTCCCCATTGTTTGTAGAGCACTTTTTAAAAGCATTATTCATCACATTTCTCCTTTGTTTTACAAAATGTTTCTGGTTTTGGACCTTTCTGTTACAATACTTTTGAGCACCTTCTTTGTATTTTTTCCCTGCAAGTCCCCCTCCACACACACACCCTTTGTGTTGCAAGTCATTTTCCCCACTGCCCCACATACACATACACTGTGGAGTCCATTTTCCTTTCAAGGCAATAGGTGTCTGTTGTGGTTTAGAAAAGTCTCCTGAAGAAGTCGGTCATGGATATAGTGGTCTCTCTTCGTTAGGATGATTGCCTCTGTGCACATGACCTGACGTGATATAGCTGTTGATCCCTCCTCAGGATCCACCACCCACAGCTTTTCTGCCTCCATCTCCTCTCATGGTTCAGCTTCCAGATAGGGGTTGTCATCTCTCTCCTCCTTTTCCGCCCTTTCTTTTGTCTGTCTGTAGTCTCTCAGGTAAAGGTACTCCACATTGTATTGCAATTAAGGCTGTTGATTAATCGCAGCTAAGTCATACGTTTAACTCAAAAAACTTAATCGTGGTTAATGGCTGTTTTAATTGCACTGTTAAGTAATAGAATACCAGTTGAAATGTATTAAATATTTTGGATGTTTTTCTACATTTTCAAATATTTGGCTTAAATCACAACACAGAATACAAAGTGTACAGTGCTCACTTTATATTATTATTTTTATTACAAATATTTGCACTGTAAATGTGATAAACAAAATAAATAATATTTTTCAATTCACCTCATACAAGTACTGTAGTGCAATCTCTTTAACGTGAAAGTGCAACTTACAAATGTAGAATTTTTTGTTACATAACTGCACTCAAAAACAAAACAATGTAAAACTTTTGAGCCTACAAGTCCACTCAGTCCTACTTTTGTTTAGCAGATCACTAAGACAAACAAGATAATGCTGCCCACTTCTTATTTACAATGTCACGTGAAAGTGAGAAGAGGTGTTTGCATGCCACTGTTGTAGCCACCATTGCTACGTATTTATGTGTCAGATATGTTAAACATTTGTATGCACCTTCATGCTTTGGCTATCTTTCCAGAGGACATGATTCCATGCCAATGATGCTTGTTAAAAAAATAATGCATTAATTAAATTTGTGACTGAACTCCTTCGGGGGAGAATTGTATGTCTCCTGCTCTGTTTTACCTGCATTCTGCCATATATTTCATGTTGTGGTAGTCTTAGATGACGACTCATCACATGTTCGTTTTAAGAACCCTTTCACAGCAGATTTGACAAAATGCAAAGAAGGTACCAAAGTGAGATTTCTAAAGATAGCTACAGCACTCGACCCAAAGTTTAAGAATCTGAAGTGCCATCCAAAATCTGAGAGGGATGAGGTGTGCAATGTGCTGTCAGAAGTCTTAAAAGAGCAACACTCCAATGTGGAAACTTCAGAACCCAAACCACCAAAAAAGAAAATCAACCTTCTGCTGGTGACATCAGACTCAGAGGTTGAAAATGAATATGTGTCAGTCCGCACTGCTTTGGATTGTTATTGAGCAGAAACCTTCATCAGCATGGAAGCATGTATTCTGGAATGGTGGGCGAAGGATGAAGGGAAATATGAATCTTTACCGCATCTGGGATGTAAATATCTTGTGACCCTTCTACAACAGTATCATGCGAATGCCTGTTCTCACTTTCAGGTGACATTGTAAACAAAAAGCGGGCAGCATTATCTCCTGCAAATGTAAACAAACTTGTTTGTCTGAGCGATTGGCTGAACAAGAAGTAGGACTGAGTGGACTTGTAGGTTCTAAAGTTTTACATTGTTTTATTTTTGAGTGCAGGGTTTTTTTTGGTACATAATTCTACTTTTGTAAGGTCAACTTTCATGACAAAGAGATTTCACTACAGTATTTGTATTAGGTGAATTGAAAAATAAGATTTATTTTTTCTTTTTTACAGTGCAAATATTTGTAACCAAAAATAAATATCAAATGAGCACTGTACACTTTGTATTCTGTGTTGAAATTGAAATAAATATATTTTAAAATGTAGAAAACATCCAAAAATATTTAAATAAGTGGTATTCTATTATTGTTTAACAGAGCGATTAATCACACGATTAATTTTTAATCGTGTGATTAATTGAAATTATTTTTTTAAATCGCTTGACAGCCCTAATTGCAACATTACACAAGATGTAGCAGACCAGGAATATCTTACATACAGTTTTGGGGCTGTACTGTAGTGTTCCACCAGAGGCATGGAAACCCCTCAACTGCAGTTTTACGGTGCCAAAGGCTCTCTCAATCATAGTCGGGGTGTCCACATCAATATGGTTATACCACTCCTCTGCATAACTATTGGGTTAGTGATGGAGAGGGTATCTTCAGTCACCTGTGTGGGGCACATGCATATAGTGGGTAAGACACCTGTCCTCATTGTAGGGTTGCCTGTGGTAGTTAGGTCTGTGAACAGCTTGCATTTAGGCAGGGCAGTTGTTCAGAAGTGTGGGAGGAGACATTGTCTGAGTCTTACCTAGCAACCACCCATGTGGGAACTGTTCCTCAGCTATCAAGTCTCTCAGCTCAGATTGTGGTCAGACATATGCGTCATTGCATGAACCAAGGTCCTTCACCATGACACCCACGCATATTTTCTTCACATTGCAGACAGTCATAATGTTCATGGAATAGGTCTCATGTCTTTTTATGTAGACCAAAGCCTCATGCTAGGGTTTTTGATGCTGACATAATTGTGGTGCTTCCTGGGGGTCATGAGGTCCTCACTACCAGCTTCCGTTAGCATGTGGAAGCCTTGTCTTTACCTGCTCCCTGCTCTATGAGCCACGGGCAACAGAAGGACTCCCCTTTCAGCATATGCAGGCCCTGCTGGCCCTCTGAAAGTTAGCAATCAGCATGTTCCAACTCCCAAGCCCTCCTAGTGTCCCCCTGGAGTGTCCAGCCCTTGGTCCACAGGACACTCACGGTATTCCCAGACTTGCTGCTTTCAGAGAAACTTACCAGTTTCACTTCAGACCACTGCTCCATTTAACATACAACACTTCAATATGTTTACAGTGAAAACTAGCAAAAGTTTATTTAACAAAAAAGAGATTCAAATGACAGCAAATAGAAGCAATGGAAACAAATGGTTGCATAAAAAACAAAATCATAACTAGCATTCTTGAACCTAGATTTCTTGATACTTTTCTGTCTGACCCTAACCCAAACCCAAAACCCTTTCAGCTTCTTTCAGCCAGACGTGGCTGTGATCTTCTGTTCATGAGACAAAACAAGCTGTCCGCTTGCCTCCTAGGTGAAAAGATGCCAGGAATCTCTTGGTACCTTTACCTATATCATGGCAGTCCTTTCTTCATTATCCATGAACAGGATACCCTGCTGATTGTTTTTTGGCCTCCTTCTCTTGTCTACATTGCAGTCATTTAATCTGCATCTAGCTCCACATTCAGATAGGCTTGCATTGTGAGACACAAAATACACAAGAACCAGACAGGGAGATAAGTGTCTGTTAACTCCAAGGCTTTGAGAACGTTAATTACCAGTATAATTATATAACTCCTGAAATATTATCTGTACATACATTTTGAAATTATTATGACAACCAGTGGGCAACTGGCTCTTGATAGATGCCTTATGTGCCACCCTTTGGTGAATGTAATATCCATATATCTGACCTAGAGGATCCCTGTAAAACCCTAGCTGTCCCTTATGCTGTTTGCCAATTGGCTTCAAGTGGTCCCTGGGTAGGGTGACCAGATAGAAAGTGTGAAAAATCAGGATGGTGTGTGTGTGTGGGGAGGCGGGGGGGGATAGGTGCTTGTATAAGACAAAGCCCCAAATATTGGGACTGTCCCTATACAATCGGGACATCTGGTCACCCTTTCCCTGGGTCACAATAATTTCTATCCATAACCCCGAGCACACATGGGAAGGCTGCAATCTGGTATAATTCAACTATGTCTCACCTTTGGGTGGCTGAGTTGGAGGGGAAGTCAATGCGCTCTTCACATGGTTGTTGATGGCTCCCAGGAACTGTTGTAGTACTATTGAGGTAGTGGGCTGGGTGATGCCAGCAGTCTGGGTGTTCATTCTTTGAAAAATCCCGAGGACAGTATGGCAAGGACTATGCTAATCCTCATGGGGATGGAGTTCGTGGCTCCTGCATGTGGTGTGGCCAGACCATTGTGGAGCATGTCACATAAGTGTAGTAGTGTGTCTGGGTCCAGGTGGTAGCACTGCATATGCACCCACTGTGAAAGGCTTATGAAGTTGCAGTGGGATCAGCAGGTTTGAAGTATGGGTATGAAAAAGGCCCATGAAATTGTCGCAGGGTCAGTATGTTTGGGGGGAGGAGGGCATGTGCCTGGCTGGTGTTGGCCTCAGGCTTGAACTGTGGTTGTTCCTTGCCCTGGGTCTGGTTCTGGGGTTTGAGGTGGAGTACCTCTTAGTCTGCCTCCACTCATCCTCTTGTGAAAGCTTAAGTACCTATGGAACTTTAACAATGGAAACTTAGGTACCTAATGAGTTTGAGTGCCTACAGGATTAGGCCAGGAGGTTGTGCATCACAGTGGTGCCAAAACTGGAACATAGGCACCTAAAACAGGGATTTTGGTGATTAACTCCTTTTGTGCATCTAGGTTTTAACCTCTTGCCCTTCTGCTTCCCCATACATAAAATAGAAATAATACTAACCCTCCTTTTGTAAACTGTTTTGAGATCTGTGAATAAAAAGTCCAGTATGCAAATATTAGTCATTATAATCATTTTATCATAGTAGAATGTGTTCACTCAAAGGTGATCAGTTTGGGTTCCAGATAAAGATGGTGGGACAACCTTCAGACCCCAGTTAGTTACCTACTATCCCTATTCCTGAAAAATGTTCAAAGAGCAAGACATATTGTCTAGATAATTGCATAAGGGTACATCCACAGAGTCAGTACCTATGATCTTTCCTGAATTGTGGACACCAGAACTGGACAAAATATTCCAGCAATGGTCATACCAGTGCCAAATACAGAGGTAAAATAACATCTCTACTTAGATTCCCTTGTTTATGCATCCAAGGATCACATTAGCCTTTTTGGCCAGTGTTGCAATGACAACTCATGGCCAGTTGATTATCCAACATGATCCCCGAGTCTTTTTTCAGAGTCACTTTTAGAGTCTCCCATTCTGTAAGTACAGTCTCTATTCCTATATGTATATATTTTACATTTGGCTATATTAAAACTTATATTGTTTGTTACTCAGCTTAGTAAGAGAGACAGACCTTTCAGCATCAATGATCTGCATACATTATTATTTAACACTTCCCCAGTCTTTATATCATCTTCAAGCTTTATCAGTGATGATTTTATGTTTTCTTATAGGTCGTTGATAAAAACTGTCAAATAGCATAGAGCCAAGAACTGATCTCTGCTGGACCCCACTAGAACCACACACTCTCAATAATTATTCCCCATTTACAATTACACTGAAACCTATCAGTTAATAAAATTGTCAATCAATTTAATGTGTGCCATATTAATTTTGTATCATTCTAGGGCTGCTGGGGAGGGTGTCCAGGCCCCAGCTGTGGAGCATGGGACCCAATTCTCTGGCAACCACTGAAGGGGAGCTCCAGGGGGGCAGCAGCTGCTCCTGTCACTGCTGTGGGGGGAGCCCCGGGAGGCCAGCAGTTGCTACGGTTGCTGCCGGGGTGGGTGGGAGCCCCGGGGCCAGCCACTGATCTGGCCACTGCCAGAGGGAGCCCCAGAGCCAGCTGCTGCTTGGGCAGTCCCCATGACCAGCTGCCCAGGGCCTCCAGAACAGGAGCCAGTGTAGCTGGTGAAGCTGGCTGAGGGGCCGCCTAAGTGGCTAGCTTCAGAGCAGCTCCAGCACTGGCTGGTGTAGCTGTCCCCAGGGCCGCTGCTTGGGCTGCCCTGGAATCATCCACAGTGGCCACTGCAGAAGTCACGGAGGTCACAAAAAGTCATGGAATCCACAACTTCTGCAAACTCCGTGACAAACACAGAGCCCTGTTTATAATGGAGTCCCATATTAGTCAGTCCATTATTCTTTCAACCAGTGCTTAATTTGTAAAGAAAGAGGTGCCAGGACTCAAGCAATTACGTGCTGGGGTTCAAACAATTTTTTTTTTACATTCATTACTCATCCAGCAAGCTCAGAGGTGCCAAGGCCATGAACTGCCAATCTTAGAGGTTCCGGGGCTCAGCCCTGGCAAGCTCGGGAACAAACTAAGCACTGTTTTCAGCTATATAAGGATATGATTATGACTTCAATAGTGTGGTGCCAAGCTCCCCAACCCTAGCTGGAGTTCTATGAGGCATTGGGGTTCAGGGTGGCATAATTCCTCCTGGAGTTCCTAAATGCAAAAGGGAAACGTAACCTCTGCCACATCTCCTTAAAAGGGTGCAGAATATGCTACCCTTTTCAGTCAGCAAAATGTACTGGCAGATTAAGAGGAGTAGGGGGTGAATCAAGGTGATGCTCCCTTGTATTAATTCTTTAAACCTGTAGCAGGAATACAGGCAAGAGATAGCATGGGAAAAAGTATAGGCAAAAGCTCTATGGTGAAAAAAAAGAAACCAAATAGAGTTAAGGATAATATTGGTTTCCTTATTCTACTAATCTTCTTTGTTCAGTTTTAGTGTTTAGTGTTTAGTGTTTGTTCAGTTCGTTAGTGATTCTCTATCAGTGTCACATGACTGGAGAAAGGCAATAGCATAATCTGTTCCTTGGTTCTTTTGAAAGGTTAGCAGGAAATTCTGAGTTTTGGAAATTTTGTTTTGTTCTGAATCAGAATGAAACATCAAACCTTTACATTTCCAGCAATTAAGCAATGTACTCCCACTTCCACTGTTTGTTGCAGGTGTACATGTCCCCCACCTCTCCTCGCAGACTCTCACTGTTCCTTCCTTCCATGTCATGCCCTGATGATGTGTAGACAGGGTGTGAGAGGAGTGGGGACTGACAGGGTCCAGCACAGTGCTGAATCAGGGATGGGTAACTGACAGAGATCAGGCTCCTGTACTGAAACTGGGAATGGAGGGGAACAAATAGGAAGTTTCAATTTCATTGAGTCAGCATTTTCCAAGAAAAAAAACATTCCCACTGGAAAATGTCCACTAGTCATATCTAATACTGACTAGACCTGGTCAAAACAATTTCCACTGGCTATGACTAGTCCTTTGTACAATGGGTAAAAGGGGAGAGCCTATTAGTACCCCCTTCCTGCCTTAAACACCCTCACTGCAGCTGGTGACAATCTGCCCTGCTTGATACTCCTTGCTGCTCCATTGATTCTACTGCTGCATTGTGAGAGGGAACTTTTAAATTAGCAACATTATTTGCATTTCCTAGATTTCCTTGATCTGCAAAATTTGAATGGCCATCTTGCAAGAACAGCCTTTCTTATGCCATTTTATTGAAACTTCTGTTCCCTGTCCAGAAGGTAGAGGGGATGTTGTATAAATGAAGAATTATAGGTCTAAAAAGTCAGTCAAACTTTTCCAAACCTCAGAGGAGCAAAAGTCTTATTATTATTTTCCCTAAAAAAAATTGTTCATCCCTATGAAATGGGAAATGCTGAAGCAGTTTCTGGATATGAGATTTCCAAAGAAGTCTCATCAGTCATGCATTAAAGTGACATGCCTAATTTGTAAACAAAGCCTCTGGGTTCCACTTGACATTCCTATTTTTTGAGGACTAAACCTACCACTGAGATTCTCTGTAATCAAATCTTTCTCAATAGATTCTCCATTGTATTGAAATCTATTCTCAGAAACAGGATGAACCACTTGAGGGAGCACTGGAGTGACTGCCTTAACTACATGAAGCCTTGAAGTGAAAGCAGGTGTATTTCATAATAAAAAAGAAGGAAATGTAATGTACACTCAACTTGGGCACATTTTTCTAAGTCTTGTTCATGTCTGAATCTTCTACAGAATTTGAACTTTAAAACAAATCTTATTGTGAACCACACTCCCCAAGGCTGCAGACTTAACTGAAAACAGCTTAAGTGCTCCTGGCTCCAGCACCCAGACACCCAACTCCCGATGGGATCCAAACCCCAAATAAATCTGTTTTACTCTGTATAAAGCTTATACATGGTAAACTCATAAATTGTCTGCCCTCTATAACACTGATAGAGAGATATGCACAGATATGAGCAAAAGTGATTTTATTAAATATAAAAAGTAGGATTTAAGTGGTTCCAAGTAATAACTGACAGAACAAAGTAAGTTACCAAGCAAAATAAATCAAAACACACAAGTCTAAGCCTAATACAATAGGTAACTGAATACAGGTACATCTCATCCTCAGAGATGTCCCAATAAGCTTCTTTTACAGACTAGACTCCTTCCTTGTCTGGGTCCAGAAATCATTCACACCCCCATAATTACTGCCCTTTGTTCCAGTTTCTTTCAGGCATCTCTTGGGGGTGGAGAGGCCATCTCTTAAGCCAGCTAAAGACAAAATGGAGGGGTTTCCAGAGGCCATCTCTTAAGCCAGCTAAAGACAAAATGCCATTTATATTCTCTCTCTTGTGGGCAGAAACCCCTTTGTTCTTCTATGCAAAATAAAAGCAACAAGATGGAGTTTGTAGCCACTTGGGCAAGTCACATGTCCATGAATGATTCAACTTTTTTTCAGGCCAATGCCATTGTTTACATGTTAGTTTGAACTTTCCCAGGAAAGCTCAGATGTGGATTGGCTTCTCCCAGAGTCCATTGTCAGTCTAGTGTTTCTTGACTGGGCACTTACTGAGAATAGTCCTTTCTCAAGAAGCTGACCAAATGCTTCACTGAGGCTACTTAGAATCAAACACGTTGAGATACAAGTACATAGCCAATATTCATAACTTCAAATACAAAAATAATACACACATACAGACAGTACAATCATAACCAGCAAACTACAACCTTTCCATAGACACACCACTTGACCTCCTCTGTACAAGAACTGGTGCAACCCTAGGACCCTGGTTGCAACAATGATTTATACGGTCACAGTTCATGTCAATAACATCACAATTAGGTTTCTTTATCTTCTTGATTTTGAAAACACTATTCACATTACAGATTTATGATGTCTGTGTTGAGAAGTGCCTCCTTTCTGCTTGAGAAATATGAAATATTTTTTCCTGACTTGTAATGTTATCAACAATTGAATAAAAGTTCCATTTGACATTGATAAACTCATGCTTTGCTTTTCCTTCTGCATTAGTTATTTTGTTGCAGTAGTATTCATAGTACTAGACTGGGACTTGGGAGATATCAGCTCAATTCTTGGTGTTGGTAAGGATTTCCTGTGTGACCATAGACACTTTACCCAGTCTTTCTGTTTCAGATCCCCATCTGTGAAATGGGAATGATACTATTTCCTCTGCTCATAAGAATGCTGGAGGATAAATGGATAACTATATGGGATGCGTTTAGATACTACAAAAAGAAAAGGAGTACTTGTGGCACCTTAGAGACTAACCAGTTTATTTGAGCATAAGCTTTCGTGAGCTACAGCTCACTTCATCGGATGCATTGTCACGAAAGATTATGCTCAAATAAACTGGTTAGTCTCTAAGGTGCCACAAGTACTCCTTTTCTTTTTGCGAATACAGACTAACACAGCTGTTACTCTGAAACCTTAGATACTACAGTGAGAGAAGTCAAGTAAGAACCTAGAGAGATAGAACATGCACTTTTCAAACCTTATAAACTATTATTTGAATTATATTTTAAAAAAATATTAATTCACTGAGTTTTGATAATTAACTGTTATAGAATAAATTACACATACTATTTATCATTGTTTGTGTATCCGACTGGGCTGTGGTCAGTCAGGCCTAGTGGTTGAATGGAGAGTTCAGCCTACTGGTTGAAGCTGGATCCAGGGTGGGCAGAGTCCAGGAACAAGCCAAGGGTCAGCATTGGAGGGACAGAAACCAAAAACCAGAGCTGGGGGGTAAACCTGAGTCATAGGCCAGAGGTAGAGCTGAGGACTGAAGCCAGAAACTGGAGGGGGAACAGGTAGCTAGCCAGAGCAGGTCTACAACAAGGGTAAGAGCAGCTGCCAGTGTGGCACTCATTGAGCAGCCACTAATCTCATGTTGAGGTCAGATTTATAAACTGAGCTGCTAAACCAGCAGCCGAACAGGTGCTGTGGCTACTCTTTCAATTCCAAGGCTGTGCAGCTGGGCTTGTTGGATGCCTAACAGTGAAGTTAGGGAGCATGCCAGCAGCTGATCTTAGCTAGTCTGGCCCCTGAAAATGTGTTTTCTTTCATTATATCCATAAATATGATCATTCAGCTCTAGGTACAGAGAAGTGCTTAATTTTACTACTAATAGCTTTTTTCTTTCCTTTCCTTCTTTTGGTGTTCAGTACATTACATTGTATTGATCTTTAGGAATAAATATACGTGAGGATCTTACAGATTCAGACTAAATAGAAACCAGAAGCAATCTCCAACCATTTCTCAAACCAAACTTAGTCTGAGGTTTCTTTAAATTCCAGCATATTAAGACACATCCATTCTAAAATGGGCTCTCGGCTCTTTTTCTCCCTCCTTCTTTCTTACCTTAAAGTCTAATAGTGAAGTTTACGGTTTATCATGTTTGGAAGTCCCTCTGCCTGACCTTCTTTATGCTGTTCATTTCAAATTTAGTCCTTCAGAGAAGGCTGTCTTTGTTTGTTATCAGAGTTCATGGTATAATTCAAACTCCAAAGCCAAATACAGTAATTCTGATGTGCTCTGGTGTTTCCCAAGTGTGCCATCCTTTAGGCATTCTGAATGAGGAAAAAATTACCCCAATTAATAACATGAACAATCAGAGACATATGAAGATCCCACCATTGGGTCAGTTGCTCTGGGAACAGGGGAACAGTAGACAGCAATGATCTTCACCATAAAGAGGCTGGAGATCTGTACAAATGTCTGGAAGCAAGAAGAAGCACTATGTAATCAGCCAGCTGTTTGCAGACCACTAGTAAGTGATAAATAGCCTGCTATTGGTCCACAAACTACAGTTTAGGAACCTCTGCTCTCAATAAAATGCTTCCCTATAAATATCTAAAGTTTAAAATAATTAAAGGGCAGCACCACTGTCACACTGTCCGGATTGGTTCACAACAATGAATGCCAACCTCCAGACAGCCTGTCAAAAAGCAGGGCAGACACCCCAAACTGGTTGGGTGTTCTATAACAGTAACAAATGTGAACTCCTGAAACACTCTACCATGAATTCACAGACAGTCCCCTTGGGTTTTCTCTATCTTGTCACCCAGTCAAGCCTGACTTAGTGACAGTTGGTTGCTATAGAGCAAACATCACAAACGATTCAAATTGCTACCCAATCCCAAGAGAATAGTCATTTACTCCAGGTCAGTTTGTACCTCAGATCTCACACTAAAGATAATGTTTGTAGCCAATCCTATAGCAAACTAACTAAGGATTTATTAACTAGTGAAAAGAAATAAGAGAGTTATTTAGAGGTTAAAACAGGCAAACATATATACACTAGTGAGTTATAGTCCAAAAGGTCATAGAGTTGTAACAATCTGTCAGCACAGAATGTCTTTTAGGGGTAACCCAGGTTGACCCTGGGGACCTCTGTTTCAATTGCCTAGCTCCTGCCCTGTGAGACTCTAATCAGCAAAAAAGATGAAAACATTCAATGTCAGCTGTCTTGATTTCCTTCTTCCAGAATTCAAGATGATGGATGAGCCCTTTTACAGATAGCCTGTGCAGGGGCAATTATAGCATGATGTCCCACAGTGGCCCATTTAATTTTCTATAGTCCTTCCTGATGGGCAAGAAATAATTTCTTCTGACAGGTTGAAAGTTTCAGGGCAAACTTTTTTTAAAAAAAAAATTAAAGCAAAAACTTAAATATTACCTTAAAGCATGTGATAAAGACATTATAAGTGAGATTAATACATGCAGCAGTTTACAAGCATTTCATAAATCTATGCACATTGTTAGAAGTTCAATACTCATCTTAAACATACTAACACACCGTTGAAACAGATTGGTTTCCAGCAGTGAATTTGTCATTGCTTAGATGAGGCCAAAAGCCTTGGCAAGAGCTGGCAACTAGTTTGCCAGCATCATAACTACCAGAGTATATTTTAAACTACACTCAAATTTGTATTTCAAATGTTTCAATTAAAATCTTACCAATATTTTCAATTGGTTTCTACCATGACAATGAGCACATTAAATAAAATAGAAAAGACACAGAGATGGTTCAAATGAAAATATAAGATCAAAGTATTAATTCCAACCTGGTATTATCAAAAAATCTGAGAGTATTATTGCAGAGCATTAGTTATCAAGGATTCAGATAAATTCTTCTCGGTTAATTTGGAAAATCACATCAATTGCCCAGAGATTTTCCTACAATTAGCATGGAAATAATTCTTCTCAGAGACTACCATGTGGTAACTGTTAGCAGTGTAACGAGAACCACTGCATTATAACGGGAAATTAATTCCTACAGCCTCCTAGATTCTAAAAGACTATTGTTTGTTTGTGTTTGTTGATTTTTTTTTTAAACTTGCAACAAAAATACTTTTATGTTTATATTGTGGGTTTTTTTTCTATTGATGCCAGTGAAGTTCACCTTAGGCTCATGAACTTCAGAAGCTTTTTATATGCTTTTGAAATATGTATTATGTATAATAATATTCACACAAACACAGAACTTGTGCAATAGTTTGATTTTTCTTTGCACATGCTTGTTTTTTTCTTTCTCGTTTGCTTTCTTTCTTTCCTTTTTTTTGGGGAGGGGTGGGAGGAGGGGAAACTTCTTGCAAGAGTTTAAAGAGTTTAATCCTACATGGCAAAATTGCAAGCTTTGCACCACGTGCTGGCAGTTGACCTGGTTAACATATGTGCCTACTTCCTGTAGCAGAAGAGGCAAATCTTATCTTGTGCAGCCCATTTATAGCAGATGGCAAGGCAGCACCAGTATGTTTATAAAATAGACGTGGTACTTAGTTTTAAAGCTACCTCTTCACTTTTAAATACATTAGGATCCAAAGCAAGTATGATTAATCATTGGTTAAAGATGCATTATCTGACCTAATATGTATCCTGCAGATAGCTACAACTACTTGATGTAATTATTGCCATTTGATTTCCTGTAGAAATTTTAAAAAAGAAGACAAAAAGAAAACTCAGGTCAAGTTGTAACTGAGTGGCTAGCAGTATGAGTTATACCAACAAAGTTCTATGTTCCAGTGAGAATAAGGCACATAATATTGTCTGTGATTTCAAAGCTAACCTAGAAAGGATCAGTAAACATTCAACAGATAAGATTTATCTTGCCTTGCTCCTGGAAGAACCCAGTTTATCATCTGCATATATCTCCAATTCCAAGCTTAGAGGAAGAATCAGCTCAACATCTGGAACACACATCTTTCACACTTTGATATGACAGAAAATACCACCTGTAATATGTACTTTACTGTCACAAAATCAACCAGGACAGACAAAACAATGAGCAGGTTCCTGCAAGCTAAAGTACAAAATAAGAATAGTATTTATATGGCTTCTCTTACATACACCTCAAAGTGCTTTACAAAGGGTTAAATATACAAGAATATGCAGGGGTTCTGAAAGTTTAAGGTACTTGCTTCTAGCTTCCACACTGCAGGTCACTAATAGAAGCCAGATGTTCTGGCATGGAGTCCTAGTCTATTACCCAGTGCCCCAGGTTGTCTACAACTCTAGTCACAAATGATCAACACCTTGTTTACACCCATGTTTGTGTTTCATGCAATTTGGATATGGAGAAATGAAGCTGTCCCTCTTGTGTATATCATACCTCACACAGTAACAAGGCTAGCAGGACCTTTGATCCCTCTTTAGTCTCTCCGAGTGCCCCCGCTCAGGTTTTAGGTCTCTTGCCTCACCTTTTCTGGCATGGAATCTCACAGTTCTCCCACTCTCAGACTGGAGTCTGCAGAATACAGATCGCTGTTTACCAAATGTGATTCTTCAGCATGCCCAACTGGGTCTAGGGAGCTGTAATCTTCCCTTCCGGTCCTGTGATCAGCGTGTGGATACAGTGACCCAAAACAGTGTTTCCAAAACAAACTATACTTTCATCTTAACTGTAAGAACAAAGCACGAAAAGAGAAAACATTTCTTAACATAATAAAAGGTCTCTACACATCACTGTCTTACCTAAAGCTCAGGTATGCTAATCCCAGACACCCCATATCTTGGGGTGTTCAGTTTCCTTCCCAGTAGTCTCTGCTTCTCTTGCCCCAGTTCCTTAGGGGCTGCCTTTTTATCAGTCTCAAAGTTCCTAGTTTTAGTTTCCTGCCTGGAGCTCCCCTCTTGCTGGTTACAAGCCAGCTGTATGAACTCAGCATGGATGGAGGTGAAAATTCACACAGAATGATGCCTGCCTTGTCCCTTTAGATACCAGTTAATGGAGTCACCTGAAGCTTTTGTATGCTTTTCTGCATGTGTGCAATTAGCTCCAGCTGGAATTAACGTCTTGGGATCATATGGCAAACAACAAAATAGCAACCAAACAGATGGACATATAATATTAATAAAATATTACAGGCAGCTCCCATAACATTCCCACTACAAACATTCATCAATAATAATGTGTGTTACTCAGAGTGTGGTACGTCAATAATATATGTGGTTGATGGATGCACAAAATGAAAAGTGATCAAAGAACATGGTAAAAGAGGTAGCTCCCATATAAAGGTACAAAGATCACTATTTCTGCATGCATTTAAGTTGCAAGACCAGCATTAGCAGACATCTCACTGCTACACTGCTACTAAACTTACAATCTGATCTCTTTTTCCACTGTTTGCTTTAAGAACAAATATATTTTATACCTTACAGGAATGAGCAAACAACTATAAAACCATATTTACCTCTGAGATACATAAAAAAATTACTTTGTCAGCTTTTGAATGCTATTCTGCAATTGTGTCATAACTGAGCCTTGTTTCAGCTCCAGATTGTCTCTCCCTAGCAACTTATAAATTAGATCAACTTATTAGTAATATTCACTCAGGAGTTAATCTTCCACTGCAACAAAGACTAGTTATGACACACTGACAGAACAACATTCAAAGGCTCTGGAGGTACAATCTTTCTGTAATTCTCTGAAGTACATGTGTTGTTTTTAGGTTTTTGTTCATTCTGACAAAGTATGTTTGTTCTTAAAACCAGAAACTGTTTCCAATCATGTCCATTAGACACAGTCTCTGATAATCGCTTGGGTTTGTAGATTGATATCTTGGTATTAGAATATTGTTTTGTTTTTCTTTCAGATTATATTTTTAATCTTAAGGCTATTTATATAAATGATCAAAGGTACAACATTGTTTGTGATTGTTTACATTTTCCTCTATAGGTAAACAATTTGTATGCTTTTCTATACTACAATCTACTTTGTTTACTTTTCCCATATGTCCCCCTACCCCTCATTCCACAAGAGTATGCAGAAAAAAACTTTCCCTGGAAGAAAGATATCCTTCTTCCAGGGTGTCTTGTGACTTTCTCTGAAACATCTAACACTTGCTACTGTCAGAGACTCGATGGATGACAGGTCAATCCGATTTAACAATTCCTCTGTTCCAAAACATACACATTCAAAAACGCCTCTGATCTGATGGAGTGACAGGGAAGATAGAATGAGTAAGAGTGGGGCCTGAAAAGGCAGTGAAGAGTCAGGTCTGCCATTGCAGAGAGGAATTCCTGTTTGGCTCTTCCCCATAATGCCCCCTTCCAATCCATGACCTCACTATAGAACTAGTAGTCGTGCTGCCATTGGCTGTAAGCCTGATCTGTTTGTCATGACTCTGTGGAAATGGTGTAGATATGCTGAGGGAGTTAATGCTGCCTCAGGCAGTATTTCACTGACCACAAATTTAGACCACAATCTGGGGTATGAGCATGTATCTTAGTGCAACTCTTTCCTGACTCTTCCTTCAATCTTCTTCCATGGGGCACTTGCAACTCTCCCTGGTGACTGCTATGTAACAACAGGATTTCTATGCATCTGTGCAGATGCCACTTCTCCTAGTGTTTGTGATCTTTATGTAGTGTATGTGGAACTTCACTGTTTTACAGCAGTTGTGCCATAAAATCTGGTTGGTTGAACACACGCTTTGAGAGTTACCCTAAAAGAAACTCTATGTGGACCAACCCCACCCCCCACCCACCCCCAGAAAAAAACACCACCTCATGGTATGGGGAAAGGGCCCAAGAAACACTATGAAGTGAGCCATGTAGAGCTTCTTTCCCTGCAGGGAGAGTTAGGGAGTCCAGAGGGGACAGGGGGCATGAGTAAAATCCTTTTATCCTGCAGAGGCCAGAGGAACACTGTGTCCAGTTCTCTGAAACTCATGGCATTGCATTGAGGGCCTTGTTGTCATAGCTCCTTAAGGATTCATGCTATCTTGGAGATTATCCCCTGTCCTTATGGCTGCCCAGTAGAACCCCCGAAGGGGCTGTAATAGTTAATGCTGCTTTTAACAATATTAACTACTATGCAGATATTCGTTGTATTTCAGAGACAGTAAACAAGCAGAATGGAGCTATTCCCTAGCCCTATATCTCCCAACACCCTCATATCTGCAATATCTATCTAATAGCAATAGATGTTTTTCCTTATTAAATAGTAGTAGAAATTGTTCTATTACCTCCTGGGTAGGCAGAAACACACACACCAGAAATGGTGCTTTCCCCCTTTCATATCTCCATCTTAAGTATTATATGGCCACCATTAACAGCACACAATTGTTAATGTATTTATCCTCACAACACTCTTGTGAGGTAAAGAAGTGCTATTATCCCCATTTATAGATGGAACATTGAGGCATAAGTTCCTTGCTCAAAGTAACACAGGAAGCCTGCAGAGGAGCAAAGAAGATCTTCCAAGTCCTAGGCTTATGCCCCCATAGACCCTCCGTCTTTGCTCCTACTGGACTTCTTGAGTGTTTCCCACCCCTTTTTCCAGCATGTTAATTCTCATATCCTGGGAGAGGTTTTGACTATCACTTCATTTCCTGGTTATATTGCCATTATGTTGGCTACTTTGCCCATGCAGTTTTTATTACATTCTCTCTGATTGTTGTTATTTTGTAACAATTCTGTTGTCCACATGTTTTATGATAATGCTTCCCCTAACTGATGATCTCATAAAAATTGGTTGACCACGTTCATGTCAGCTGGGTTCTCACTTCTTGGTGATTTTCTGCCTCCCTCAAAAGTTCAGACAGTAGTCAAGTGGTTGAAGTTGAGGAAAGAGGTATCCCAGTTTCCCAAAGGCAGGCGATCAGGGATAGAGAATCCACAGATACTCCTCAATTATTTTATATTAAAATATAAATAGATTATATGCCCAATGTGTAAGGAATATTTCCAGCACAATACAGTTCTGACAGTAGAAAAGAGTCATTAGTGTGATAAAGAGATTCTTCATGTGCCATCTACACCATTAACCTAAGACAACCTAACAGTTGTAGAAATGTGGTTAAAATTTCCATCAGCAATCAATATTAAAATTACTCATCAGGGTACTCATGCCATGTGTAGAGAAACAAGCCTTGACACAGACTCTGGCTACGTCAACACTGGGAGCTAAAGCTGTGATTCCCAACTCATGTAGATAGACTCACTGTCATCCAGCTAACACACAAAAAATAGTAGTTTAACCTTGCTAGCATGGGCAGAGGTGAGTGGTAGCATGGGATAATCCACCCAAAGTATGTACCCAGGGAGTCCAGGTGTATCTGTACTCAGGGCACCTAGTGCTGCCGCTCACTGCTGTCCATCCTACCATAGCTATATGGCTATTTTTAGTCTGCCAGCTCAATAAAAGCTAGTGTGAGTACATTTATGCGAGCACGGAATCACACCGGTGCACCCGAACAGGGGGGCCAAGAGGCCATGGCCTTCCCACTTTTCACCACAGGCCAGCCCCCTGCAACTTCTTTTCCCCTTGAGGCGCCACTCACCTTGCCAGGCCGGAAGCTGGAGCCCAACCCAGGTAAGAGTGGCCTGAGGAGCCTATGAAGCTGTGGGAAGCCACAGACCCTCCATCTGCCAGTGGTGCGGGGACCTGAGAGCAGCGCTGGCCTGTGTCCCCACCCCCACTCCCTCCGCCCAGAGCAGGTGGAGGGTCCATGGCTCCCCACAGCTGCCCATGCGGCTCTTATCATGGCCTGGCTACAGTTCTTCAGCCCCCTAGTCTGGCCAGGCTGGAAGCTGAAGCCAGCTGAAGCCATGCAAGCAGCTGTGGGGCACCACGGATCCTCCACCTGCCCTGGGTAGAGGGCCCAGGGGTGGGGACACAGCTCGGGGCTGCTCTCAGGCCCCTCCACCCCAGGCAGGTGGAGAGGCCCGCGGTCCCTGGTCCGGCTCTGACTTCTGGCTTGGCTGGGAGGCAGGACCTCAGGAGGAAGAGGAAGACCAGGGGTTTGGCCATGAAGGGGCAGGGCCCCATGACCCCCACCACACACACACTTTTAGGAAGAATCCATCACCCCTGAATCACACTCCTAGCTCCTAGTGTAGATATAGGCTGAGTTTATATGGTTACATAACATATAGACAAATTGGCAAACATTTGACTGCGATAGTACAGCAGCTCACTAGTGTCATTGAAAACATTATTTCCCAACATTTGAAAGTGTTCAATGCAGCCCACAGAGTAGCTAACATATAATGCTGCAAAATCTTCAAGGCGAAATAAAGAATTCAATAAAAATGAATTACTTCTTGCTGGTTATTATTATTTAGAGTGGATCCAGTGTTCTAAGAACAATGTGAGATGGTCATTTCCCATTTGTGTCTTGATTTGCACCATTTCAATCTGCTTATGCATATTTTTCTCAGGAATGACGATGATATTAAACACCTTCTGGCAGAGAGGCTTGGATATATATTAGGTGACCTGTAATGATCTGCAGCTTTCTTTGGGAACAGAAAAAAGAAAAAGTCTGTCTCTTTATGAATTAGAAGAAAAAGTACAGATCTACGTCAGATGATGAGCTGTCAACTTCTGACATACTTGAAAGGCTGTGAGAACTGTAAAAGTTTACATAGCACATAGTACAAGATGTGTAATTGGGTAGTGGAAATATAAGGAATGCATATGTCAGGGGTCTTTTTAAAATTCAATTCTTATTGATTTTTTTTAAGATTGATTTACAACTTAATATAAAAAGATGAAGTGCCTTGGTTCCCGATTTACATGACTAGCTAGATAACAAAATTATGCAGTGTAAACTGTACTGCATCAATATCCACTGCTTTAGCTTAAGCAATTCTGCAATGTCTAGGCTAAAATGCCAGTGATTTAGTGTATACCACATATCAACATATATACATACAAACTTTACCTGTTCAGCACATAAAGTAATATAAAGTATCAAGTTCACAGTGTTCAGTGGCTTCTGGAGAAAGCACGTTGGTATGTAATAATCCTACTATCTATTTAGAAACACTGAAAACCTCAAGATAATATTTGAAAAAAATTATAATACTACTTTTGATGAGAACTAAGTGGATATTTTACATATTCAATTAGACAATGACATAGGAATTTCCAGTGTGAAAGAGTCCCCTGTTACATCTTAGCTTCTTATAGTATTTGATCTGAAAAGTATCTTTCAAACCTTGCTTCCTGTTGCCACCAATCCAAAGAGGAGTAATAGGTGATTTATACTCATAGATGTTAAGGAGTTAAGGGACCATCAAGATAATCTATTCTGACGTCTTGCACAATGCAGGCCCCAGAACCTCACCCACCCACTCCTGTAATAGACCCATAATCTCTGGCTGAGTTACTGAAGTCCTCAAATAATGATTTAAAGATTTCAAATTACAGAGAATCCACCATTTACACTGCAAGTGACCCATGCTGCAAAGGAAAGCAAAAATAAAATCAACCCAAAACAAAACAGGGTCTCCACCAATCTGACCGCAAGCATGTCAGTCAATTGGACTCTGAGAATTTCAGCAAGAACCAATAGCCAGACATCTGGGAAATAATTCTCTGTCGTAACGCAAAGCCCTCCCCATCTAGTGTCCCATTACGAGCCGTTGGGGATATTTGATACTAGCAGTTGCATACATAGCATTGTAGGAAGTTTCATCATAATATCTCCTCCATAAACATATTAAGCTCAGTCTTGAAGCCGGTTAGGTTTTTGCATCCTCTGTTCCCCTTGGACTACTGTTCCAGAACTTCACTACTCTGATGGTTAGAAACCTTTGTCTAATTTCAAGCCTAAACTTGTTGATGGCCAGTTTACAGCCATTTGTTCTTACGTCAACACTGGCACTTAATTTAGATTACTCTTCTCCCTGCCTGGAATTTATCCTTCTGCTGTATTTATAGACAGCAGTCAGATCTCCCCTCAGCCATCTTTTGGTTAGGCTAAACAAACTAAGCTCCTTGAGCCTCCTATCATAAGGTAGGTTTTCCATTATTCTGAACATCCTAGTAGCCCTCGTCTGCACCTATTCCAGTTTGAATTCATCTTTCTTAATCATGGAAGACAAGAACTGCACAAAATATTCCAGATGAGGCATCACCAATCCCTTGCATATCAGTACTAATTCCTCCCAGTCTCTATGGGAAGTACCTCGCCTGATGCATCCTAGGACTGCACTGGTGTTTTCAATGCCACATACACTGACAGCTCATAGTCATCTTGTGATCAATCAATACATCCAGGTCTTTCTCATTTGTCACTTTCAACTTTCTTGCATGTCCCAAGCTTATATACAAAAATTCTTGTTGTTAGTCCCTAGGTCCATGACCTTACACTTTGCACTATTCAATTTAATCCCATTTCTATTACTACAGTTTTCAAGGTAGACCAGATCTTCTTGTCTGCTATTTTAGTCCTCCCCTGTATTGGCAATACCTTCCAACTTTGCAAATTTATTAGCACACCAACTTTTTGTGCCAAGGTCATGTGCCAAAAAATGTTAAATAAGATTGGTCCCAAGACCAATCCCCGAGGAACTCCATTAGTAGCCTACCTACAGCCTGACAATTCACCTTTCAGCATGATCTGTTGTAGTGTCCCCTTTAACCAGTTTCTTATCCACCTTTCATTTCTCATATGAATTCTCATCTTCTCCAATTTAACCAACACTTTTCCATGTGGAACTGTATCAAATGCCTTACTGAAGTCCAGGTAGATTAGATCTACTGCATTTGCTTTGTCTAAAAAAAAATCAGTTATCTTCTCAAAGAGATCAGGCTGGTTTGGCACAGTCTACCTTCTGTAAAACCATGTTTTATTTTATCCCAATTACCATTTACCTCTATGTCCTTAACTACTTTATCTTTCAAAATTTGTTCTAAGAGCTTGCATACAATTGAGGTAAAACAAACAGACCTATAGTTTCCCAGATCAATTTTCCCCACCCCTTTCTTAAAAATAGGAACCATATTAGCAATTCTCAAGCTATAGGGTATGACCCCCAAGTTTACAGATTCATTAAAAATCCTTGTTATTGGTCTTGCAATTTCATGTGCCAGTTCCTTTAATATTCTTGGATGGAGACTATCTGGGCACCCTATTTTAGTCCCATTAAGCTGTTTGAGTTTGATTTCCAGCTAGGATGTGGTAATTTCTAAATCCATAGCCTCATTTCCAGTAGCCACCCTATTACTACCCCTAAACTCCTTATTACCTTTATTAAAAACTTAGGTAAATTATTCTTCTAAGTGTTGGGACATGCCTACTTTATCTTTAATCTCAACCCCATCCTCAGTGCTTAGAGGTGCCACTTTTTCTTTCCTTATTTTCTTTATATTTACATGGCTATAGAAACTTTAATTATTGGTTTTAATCTCCTTTGCAAGATCCAACTCTGTTTAGCTTTCTGACCTTCAAGAGATAGCTCTCCTTTCTGATCCACATACATCTTCCATTTGTTGTAGGCTCTCTTCTTTCTCTTAATAACCTGTTTGAGATGCTTGCTCATCCCGCTTGGTCTGCAACCCTTCCCTACAATGTTTTTCCTCCCTTTTTTTGAATTCAGGCTTCAGATAGTTTGTGCAACTTTGACTTATAGTAATTCCACGCCTCCTCCATATTCAGATCCTGCAGTTCTTCAGTATAATCCATTTCTCTAAATCAGTCCCTTATTTTTTTAAAAAAATTGCCCTTTGGAAATCGGGGATCCTAGTTGTAGGTCTATTTTTGTTTGTCCTGCCATTTAATTGAAACTGAATTAGCTCACAATCACTTGCACCAAGATTGTCTCCTACAAATAGTTCTTCTATGAAGTCCTCTCTGCTCACCAATACCAAATCTAAAATGGTGTTACCTCCTGTAGGTTATTAAACTATCTGTAGGCTATCACATCCAGGAAAATCTGGGTCCTACTATTATTAGTAGCACTTATCCTCCAATCTATATATGAGATGTTAAAATCTCACATAATAACATAATTCCCAGTAGTATTTATTTCATTAAAACATTAAAGAGGTCTCTATCCATATCCAAATTGTATCTTTAGGGGTCTATAGCATACCCCAAGCACTATTCCAGGAAGCCTCTGGTAGCCTTTTTACCTAAAGTGATTTTGACTCAAATCATCCATTCCATCACTTCTGTTTATCCATTCCATCACTTCTAATTTCTTTAGAGTCTACCTCATCATTAATACACAATGCTACTCCATCCCCTTTACCTTTTTTCTGTCTTTCCTGAACAGCACATACCCTTATATATATGTACTCCTAGTCATAACTACTATTCCACCATGTTTCTGTTATCCCTATAATATCTGGTTTCACTTTCTGCACCAGTAGTTCTAGTGTCTCCATTTTGTTACCCAAGCTCCTTCCATTGATATACAAACTTTTTAGTTGTTTCTGCTTGGGTTTGCCCAGATTCCTCACTTGATTAGATACTGCCAGTATCACCTGCCTAATTGTTAGTGCCATTGGTATTGGCACAGAGACAGACCCTTGGTATTGGAGACGGACCCTTTCATCATCAAAACTGGGATTAAGCAAGGATGTGTTATTGCCCCAACCGTGTTCTCCATCTATTTAGCAGTTGTTTTGGTCCTCATTAAAAACAGCCTCCCCAACGGAGTTGACATTCAATACAGAATAATTGCGTGTTTCTTTAATCTTTGACATCTCCACTTGAAGTCTAAAGTCCTTAGTGAGCCCATTACTGATCTTCAGTATGTGGATGACTGTGCTATCTTCATGCACACTAAGAATGTCCTTCATCCATATTGGACTTTTTTGCACAAACTTATTGAAGCCTAGGACTCTCACTCAATAGTGAGAAGACTAAAGTGCTCTATCAGCCTGCTTCAGGCCTTGCACATGACCCACCACAAATCACCATTGAGGGGCAGACTTTGGAGACAGTCGAGCACTTTTGCTACCTCGGTAGCCAACTTTCTCAAAACAGAAAAATTGACAGTGAGATCCAGCACAGGATCCAGTGAGCAAGTGCTTACTTTGGGAAATTTCTCTGACACATTTTCAGGGACTGTGACCTATGACAGGCTACCAAGATCATATAGACCTATAAGACAATTATTATTCCTACACTCCTTTATGGGTGCAAAACCTGGGTGACCTATCGACAGCACCGCAAGAGTCTGGAGAGGTACCACCAATGATGCTTCCGGAAGATCCTTTGCATCAAGTGTCTCCAGTTTTAGGTTCCAAACTACAAGAAGAATGTGGAAACATTGTAAAGTGTCCAGCGGAAGGCAACAAAAATAATTAGGGGACTGGAACACATGACTTATGAGGAAAGGCTGAGGGAACTGGGATTGTTTAGTCTGCAGAAGAGAAGAATGAGGGGGGATTTGATAGCTGCTTTCAACTACCTGAAAGGGGGTTCCAAAGAGGATGGCTCTAAACCATTCTCAGAGGTAGCAGATGACAGAATGAGGAGTAATGGTCTCAAATTGCAGTGTGGGAGGTTTAGGTTGGATATTAGGATAAACTTTTTCACTCGGAAGGTGGTGAAGCACTGGAATGCGTTACCTGGGTGGGGAAGGGGAAAGCTTGGCTGTAGACAATGGATCTTGTGGTGTGGTCTATATGAAAGCTGGATGCATGTAGGTAGGAATAGCGGTCAGTAGGTTTCTGGTATAGGGTGGTGTTTACGTGACCATCGCTTATTAGCACCATAGTGTCCAGGAAGTGGATCTCTTGTGTGGACTGGTCCAGGCTGAGGTTGATGGTGGGATGGAAATTGTTGAAATCATGGTGGAATTCCTCAAGGGCTTCTTTTCCATGGGTCCAGATAATGAAGATGTCATCAATGTAGCGCAAGTAGAGTAGGGGCATTCGGGGATGAGAGCTGAGGAAGCGTTGTTCTAAGTCAGCCATAAAAATATTGGCATACTGTGGGGCCATGCGGGTACTCATAGCAGTGCTGCTGATTTGAAGGTGTACATTGTCCCCAAATTTCTTTTTGTGAATACAGACTAACACGGCTGCTATTCTGAAACTTGTTCTTGGTTGAGCATCAAAAGTTCACTTGCACAACACTCACTAGCTTTCTATGTGTTGACAGTCTAATTAATCCTCATTAGCATAGTGGTAAGTATCCCTGCCTGTCACATGGAAGACCAGGGTTCGATTCCCTCATAGGGAAGCCACAACATTTTGTGGGGAGGGATAGCTCAGTGGCTTGAGCATTGGCCTGCTAAACCCAGGGATGTGAGCTCATTTCTTGAGGGGGGCATTTAGGGATCTGGGGCAAATATTGGGGATTGGTCCTGCTTTGAGCAGGGGGTTGGACTAGATGATCTCCTGAGGTCCCTTCCAACCCTGATATTCTATGAAATGATAATAGGATACCACCACAATGGGCAAATCCTCTTTTACACTGATTTCTGAAATATAAATTGTGGCTGTAATTGGCAACATCATACCGGCTCTCAAATATTGAAGCTGTTCTCCTTCCAGCATTTACTCAGAAAATACTTTTTTTTAATCTAGAAGATACTGCTGTTGCTGCTGCTCCTCTTGTTATGTACGCTGCATTAATTTCTTGCACTGAAAGTGATGAGTGGTTTGTAATGTCAGTTAAAGATGAGAGGCTACAAAGTCAAGTGGAATCCTGTGAACATGAATCTTGTGACACCATGGCAACTCTTAGAAGTCCAGTCTCTCTTGAAGCTTGACTGGGAGATTAATGATGAAAAACCCACTCATGGCATTAATTTATTACAAAGCCTTTATTTATTTATTTTTCACTGAAATTGAGAAATATAAAATTGTGGCATTCCATTTGGCAGGTTTCCAATATGTTTGTTTGGTAAGGCTGTCTAAATACCACACAAATCAAAACTGTTATTCAATGTTCACTAAGAAATTGGGGGAGAAAATAAACTATGAAAATATGAACCCTCCTTTCCACCTTTAATTTCTTATACCCCTCCACTCCATTTCTTATTTAAATTGTGAACTAAAAAAAAGGGAGGGGGCAGGCTGTTTGGATAAATGGGCAACTCTTGTAGTGTATATTTCTATGTCATGTATTATATACATGAATCTAATGAACTGAGAAAATATACAGTCAATCAAAATTATCTCTGTTGCACAGTTACTTAAAGTGCAAATGTTGATATAGAAATTACCTTGCCCTATATATGCTATCACAGAATGTCTGCATCACATCAACTTTTATTTAAAGGTTATCACTTGGAAATGTTCAAAAGTAAAATGTCTTTGCATATGTGTGGGGGGGGGGAGGGTTTTTTCCTCTCTATTATTGTCTCTTGTCTTGGTTTTTTGTTTTTGTTTTTTGAAAGAGAGAGAGAGAGAGAGAGCTTGATCCCACGCTGATAGCCATGGTATCTGGGCACAATTATATTATGTACTTACTTTAATAAGTACATGGATAATATTGCGTAAGTGACTGATGGTAGCTTGGCTATTTTTCTTCCCTTACCCCTCAAGGTAGTCCTTCAGTTTCTCTTTGCCATGTGAAACCTTATTAATCTGAAGGTAGACTCATTTTGACTCTGATTACTGGTGCATATTCAAGTAGTTGTGAAAGATCTGTCTATAATCAACAGTAGTGTTTCCTTTGAGAAAATTTTCTCCATTTAAACAGAGTAAGAGAAACCATTTCAGGAACTCTAGTTCTGTGTTAATATGAATAAGATATTTTGAACATTCCCCTTTTTATATTTGTTGTCTGTATGCAAGTTGCCTCTAATCATCTGTGAACCCACAAAATTAACTTTTCCTCTAACAAGACAAATTTTAGAGAGAATTTTAGAAGCAATAAAGGGAACAACAATTTTCCTCAGGAAAGAACTGCAGAAATGAGCCTGAGAGGAGGACAACTTCATGAGGCTCTCTTCCCATAGTTATGATTTGCCTTCTTCCTCATTGTCAATAAGAAAGAGTTCTTCATCATTACCTGGGGGGAAAAGGGTGTCTATGTATGTATGTATGTATCCCCTTCATATGGATTGAAAGCAACCACCAGAGTCACAGCATCATCCTTGTGAAGATCCTGTACCCCCACATCAGCTATAGACACCCCAATGGCAAACACAGGCCTGAGTAACATGATTCCTATGGAGTCACCACTATCGAGTAATGGCACAAGTGGCGCAATCATGTCAGGGCCCATGAGATTATGGGGCCTCAACCAGAGGGGCCTCTGGGGAAGAATGGGTCCTACTGCCCCCTTCCCAGTTCGGGGCATGGCTGAGATGGGGGGGATCTCTTATCACTGGGGTAACCCCAGGCCCTGGGTATGAGCAGCTGGCAATGACCCACAAAGAAGGCATGGAGAGACTGCATCATCAGGAAATGTGTGGGGCCAAAGGGGAAGATGCAGAGACAGGAGAGACCATCCCTCTTCAAGAGAGAGTGCAAGATGAAAACAATGGCCATTTTGATGGGGTGGGAGTGTGTGGAAGGACTGGGAAGAATAGATTGGAACTGGAGGGGACCAAGAAGGAGAGATGAAGGAGAACTTGTGGGGACCTGAAATGGAGCTGGAGGCAGATCAGAGAAGTAGGGGGAGGAGAGGGAGGAGAACTAAAAGGACCTGTGGGATTATTAAATTGAGGTTGGTGGAGCTGAGTGCTGGATGGAAGGAGGCTCAAGGAGGCCTCACACTGATTAGGCCTCAACTAGAGATCTGGGTACCTTGTTTCAGGAAAGATGTGGTAAATTGGAGAAAGTACAGGGAAGAACAAAAATGATTAAAGGTCTAGAAAATGAGACCTATCAGGGAATATTTTAAAAAATGGGTTTGTTTGGTCTGGAGAAGATAAGACTGAGAGGGACTGTGATAATAGTTTTCCACTACATAACAGATTGTTACAAGGAAGAAGGAGAAAAATTATTCTCCTTAATCTCTGAGAATAGGACAACAAGCAATGGACTTAAATTGCAGCACCGTGGTTTAGGATGGACATTAGGAAAAACTTTGTGTCAGGGTGGTGAAGCACTGGAATAAATTGCCTATGTAGGCTGTGGAATCTCTATCATTGGAGATTTTTAAGAGCAGGTTAGACAAACACCTGTCAGGGATAGTCTCAATAATACTTAGTCCTACTATGAGTGCAGGGAACTGGACTAGATGACCTCTCAAGGTCCCTTCCAGTCCTACGATTTTAGGATTCTATCACTGAGGGAGAGATGGGAGCTAGCTCAGAACTGGAGGGAAGTGAGAAACGCCATGTGGGAGGAAAGTCTGTGGGGAGCATTACTTGCCTTTAATGTGGATGGGAGTGTGTACACCACTAAATCCCTTTTTCTTTCCCTGGAGCCCTTAAATAGAGTTAGAAAGAATTTTCTAATTTTTTTCTCTGATCTTTTCTCACACTGAGGGTCATTTTTCAAATGTATTTTTCAAATATTTTAACATATTTTTAAAACACATTTGAAATTTTAGGATGAAATAAAAACCCTTGTCATCCATGCAGTTGTCACCTCAGATTAGGGTCCTGACTCTGTAAAGACCTACTAACGTATTTACCATTATTGAAGTGATTAGTCCAACTGAGGTCCACAGGTATACTCATGGTCACAATATTAAGCCTATATTCAAGAGTTCACAGGAGCAGGTCCTGGCTTATGCACTTTACATGGAAATACCATCGTTGTCCTTGGACTGGCCGCTACCACCACCAAACTAATACTGGTTACTGGGGAAGAGCTGTTTGGACGCGTCCTTCCCCCCAAAATACTTCCCCAAACCTTGCACCCCACTTCCTGGACAAGGTTTGGTAAAAAGCCTCACCAATTTGCATAGGTGACCACAGGATCTGAGAACAATGAAAAAGCATTCAGTTTTTTACAAGAAGACTTTTAATAAAAAATAGAAGTAAATAGAAATAAAGAAATCCCCCCTGTAAAATCAGGATGGTAGATATCTTACAGGGTAATTAGATTCAAAAACATAGAGAACCCCTCTAGGCAAAACCTTAAGTTACAAAAAAGATACACAGACAGAAATAGTTATTCTATTCAGCACAATTCTTTTCTCAGCCATTTAAAGAAATCATAATCTAACACATACCTAGCTAGATTACTTACTAAAAGTTCTAAGACTCCATTCCTGGTCTATCCCCGGTAAAGACCCGCATAAGACAGACACAGACCCTTTGTTTCTCTCCCTCCTCCCAGCTTTTGAAAGTATCTTGTCTCCTCATTGGTCATTTTGGTCAGGTGCCAGCGAGGTTACCTTTAGCTTCTTAACCCTTTACAGGTGAGAGGAGCTTTCCCCTGGCCAGGAGGGATTTCAAAGGGGTTTACCCTTCCCTTTATATTTATGACACTTGTCATCCATGCAGTTGTCACCTCAGATTAGGGTCCTGACTCTGTAAAGACCTACTAACGTATTTACCATTATTGAAGTGATTAGTCCAACTGAGGTCCACAGGTATACTCATGGTCACAATATTAAGCCTATATTCAAGAGTTCACAGGAGCAGGTCCTGGCTTATGCACTTTACATGGAAATACCATTAAATTCATAACTAGACTGGAAAATTAGAATGGTTGAGCTTTAATTTTCCCTGTGTGGCCTCTGCCTGTTCTCTAAATGTTCTGAAAAACAAACAAACAAAACAAATTAATTAACAAGAAAATCCCAGGTCCATTCAATATTATTTCTTAATAGTGTCAAAAATGGAGACTATATATGTCTTTGTTTCTAACTGTAGATATGTTTCCGGATGATCCAGACTTCAGCTTTTGCCCTTGAAGCTTTTGATTGTATTTTGGTTTGTTTTGAATGATTCACTGCAATGGTATACTTACCATTTGTCCCCTGCTTACCCTCCATTTAGTAGTTAGTCAATATGTTTGACTGAAATTTCTGCTTTATTCATTTTCTTTGGCTACTAGTTTTTCAGAGCATATTTTAAGCTAACAAAATAAAAGTACCCAGTTCACAACAGCTATCCATACAGGTTCATCCAGCCATGACAGAGGAAATTATATTTTAGCCACAGATCACAAGAACTCAGATGAAGAGAAAGAATAGTCTGGGGAAAAGGCAAAAACTGGAAAATGAGGAAAATTAAGCTTTCTGCACAAGTATGACATCTATTTCAGTGGAAAATAAGCTATATATCAGATATCTTTCTGTCACTAGAAATATCCACAATTCAGAGAAATTTAATAGAACAGCATAGCTAAAGAGACACTCTTTACCCACTTTCTCTCACCTTGAATAATGAAAAGAGACTAGTCCGGAGGTTTGTAACCCCTTTCCAGTCCTATACTACAAGCTTTCTCTTTACTTAGCCTTCCAAATCCTATTTTTTCTTCCATAACCCAGATTTTTTGGAGATCTGTCTTGTTTTGTTGCCGCCAACCACAGAGAAGGCATGGAGGGACTGCATCATCAGGAAATGTTGTTTGTTGTGGACTAAGTAATGAGGAGATGGGCTATTCACCAACAACTCTCTTTTTGGGTCCTTATAGGAAGAAACTTTGGTGGTGGTGGGGAATTACTACTGGAGCGAGCTTCACCATCATGGCTGCCACCCCTATCGTCTCTTGGAATCCAGGACCTCCTCCATCCTAATCCTGACTAGACCAGGCCAGAGAGAGGTTGGCAGATGACATCACCACCTCCACCAGCTCCACCTAAATCCTGAATACCTCCTGGGATGTGAAACTTTGTCACTCGCATCCCAATTTGTGTGTTCTTTTCCTTCCGCATCTCATTTCTGATCTTTCCTCTCTCTCTCTCTCCTTTTTCCTTCTATATGAAAAGAGTTTGACTTAACTAGTCAAGACTGCATGTTTTGCCACAGTGCTGTGAGCCTGTGAACAGAGGCAGCTAACTGCAATGCCCTGAATAGCTGATGCTGGTACAAGTTTGCCAGATCTTGGAGTGGCTGATAAGATTGTGGGCTGTTTCTGTGTTTTTTCAGTGGGGAGGTGGCACCAGAGACAGAAGCTTCATTTTCTATCTTTGGTATTCTTTTTCTCCCCTTTCGTGTGTGTTTGTCTTATTTTATTTTTCTTGTGAGCAAATGGGATTGGATTTGAACAACAACAGCAACAATTCCAACCCAGCTCAACTAACTTTATCTCTTTCCCCACAAAGTGACAGCTATTACTATTTTTGATACCATCTAATATACTGTCAAACAAGGGTGGTTTTTATCCTTCTAAAAACTCTCTCCAGTTAAAGGGAACAAGGGCTGTTGTTAAAATGAAAGCCCTATTTAATATTTTAATTTCAAATGCTTTAACTGTTTTTCCTTCTTGTCTGTATCTTTAATAAAAGGATAAAAAGATTTTTAATGGTGTGTTTCCCATGGTACTAACAGGCTGAGGGTTCTGTATACCAGATCCCAAACCTTGTTTAACACTGCTTAATGTTGGATATTAACAGGGTCTTGTTAACACTTTTGATTCTTTGGGTCCCTTTATTCCATCTAAATTAATGCAACAGCTATTAATAATGTGGCACACTTCATATTCCTTTGTGCTACTGACTCAGGTCTTGTACCCATTCTGACAGTCCCCAGGGTACAATCTGGACAATTGAACAGCTGTGTCCTCTCAACCCTCCAACCTGGAGTGCCTTTCACACTGTTTTCCTATGAGAACAGCTGCTCCTGGCCTGTTCGCACACTGCTTCTAGCATGCAAAATCACTCCCAGTTGAATAATGTGAGTGTTCTAGATAGTCACTCCTGAATTATATTGCAGAGTGACACCAGCAAATTCTCAGTCCCAGACTTGTCCCCAGAAATGTGCATCTTGTACTGTCCAGCATTCTCCTGAACAATACAAGTTCAGACGAAATCTGCCAATTCATTAATAGAAAATGATATTCACAAACCCTGTTATCACAAATGGAGGTTCCAAGCACTTCAATCCAAACACATACTGGTTTAGATAAAACAATAAAAGAAGTTTATTAACTACAGAAAGATAGATTTTAAGTGATTACAAATAACAAGGCATAAAAGTCAGAATTTGTTACAAAGAAATAAAAGGTAAAATGCAAACTAATACCTAATTTAACAAGCTAAATGAACTTAAAGCAAAAATTACCATGTGCTTACAACATTCTGGATAGATTCCTTCCCAACCAGGACCCCTCCCCCTGTTCAGTTATGCTTTTTTTGTCTTTCAAATGTTGTTGATGCCATAAATAGAGATTAGGGGAGAGAGGTGATTTGGATTCTCTGTTCTCCCTTCTTTTAGTATTTCTCTTTTTGAGAATCTTCTTCAGCAGTTCAGGCAACAGCAAGTCTGTTTGCCAAGATGTAAATTCCTCACTCACACCCTTCTTCCTGGCAAAGAATGGCTGCTTAACCAAGTGATAATCTATGTGATTATACTGACACCTTGTAGAGGCATCAGTTTGCTTATTGTCTCAGAAGAACCGGTTTTCTGCCCACTTTTCTAACCTTTGAGCATGTCTCAGTAAGGTCATACAGTAGAATCTTATAACTTTATATACAATGTTGCCACACATATTTTACCAGGACAATAATGTTCTGCACATTATGACTTTTCAAATGATACCTCACCAGGCATACTTTGTAAAAAAAAAAAGCATTATACTCTTGTAAAAGTGGTGAATATAGGGGTACACTTTGTTATACCAATACTTTAGGAGGGAGGCAAGTATCATTTCCCTAATGGGGTAACAGAGAGGTGCACAAGATCATAAAATCATAGAATATTAGGGTTGGAAGAGACCTCAGGAGGTCATCCAGTCCAATCCTCTGCTCAAAGCAGTAACAACACCAACAAATCATCTGAGCCATGGCTTTGTAAAGCCAGGCCTTAAAAACCTCTAAGGATGGAGATTCCACCACCTCCCTAGGTAACCCATTCCAGTGCTTCACCACCCTCCTAATGAAATAGTGTTTCCTAATATCCAACCTAGACCTCCCCCACTGCAACTTGAGACCATTGCTCCTTGTTCTGTCATCTGCCACCACTAAGAACAGCCAAGCTCCAACTTCTTTGGAACCCCACTTTAGGTAGTTGAAGGCTGCTACCAAATTCCCCCCCCACCCCCCCCGCACACACACACTTCTCTTCTGCAGACTAAATAACCCCAGTTCCCTCAGCCTTTCCTTGTAAGACATGTACCCCATCCCCCTAATAATTTTTGTTGCCTTCCACTGGACTCTCTCCAATTAGTCCATATCCCTTCCGTAAAACTGGACACAATACTCCAGGTGTGGCCTCACCAATGCCAAATAGAGGGGAATAATCACCTCCCTCAATCTACTGGCAATGCTCTTATTAATACAGCCCAATATGCCGTTGGCCTTCTGGCAACAAGGGCACACTGCTGACTCATATCCAACTTCTCATCCATTGTAATCACCAGGTACTTTTCTACAGAACTGTTGCTTAGCCAGTCAGTCCCCAGCCTGTAGCGGTGCATGGGATTCTTCCTTACTAAGTGCAAGACTCTGCACTTGTCCTCCTTGAACCTCATCAGATTTATTTTGGCCCAAGCCTCCAATTTGTCTAGGTCACTCTGGACCCTACCCCTACCCTTCAGAGTATCCACCTCTTCCCCCAGTTTAGTGTCATCTGCAAACCTGCTGAGGGTGCAATTAATCCCATCATCCAGATCACTGATAAAGATATTGAACAAAACTGGCCCAGGACCAACCCCTGGGGCACTCTGCTTGATACCGGCTGCCAACTAGACATTGAGCTGTTGATCACTACCAGTTGAGCCCAACAATCTAGCCAGCTTTCTGTCCACCTGATAGGTCACTCCTGGCAGATCTCAAAATAGAACCCTATTGCTAATATTCACATAGCCACACTTTTTAAGAATAAAAGTGCCAAACCTCTTTGGTGTATGCAACTACCAGATACCCATACCCCCTCCAGAGCCAGGAATAGAACCAGAAATGGGAGATTCCTACTTCTCTTTCTATTGCTGTCTAGCAAATAGTTATGTAAGCCAGTGGCAAAGTGTGTGTTGCATTCTCTGTTTTGCCTGGTGCACATAGTAGCCTGATATGCAGCTCAGGTAGTCAAAGTCTGTGCTCTGCTGCAAAAGGACTTTCATATAATTGATAATTCACACCATATGATTCTGAATGCATGCAAGAGAGAAGATTTGGTAAGGACCTGACCCTGTAAACTTCTGCCCATGAAAATGATCCATTGAATTCAATGGGACCACTCATGGACTTAAAGCAGCATGGACTGTGGCCTAAGGCAGTGCCCCATTTACATAGTCACATTTCAGAACACAATAACACTTTGACTTTGTCTGGGGTAGGGGAAGGAGGGAGAAAGAATTTCTTGATCTAGAGCTGGTGTATTCTTATTTTTGAGAGTCTAAGTTCCAAACTTAACAAAAGTGATTTGATGTGTAAATTATCATAGACAATGGGTAAAAAAAGTCTGTATAAAACTGGGGAATGTGAAATTAAACAATGTATTCTTAACGTATATCTCTGTGATGATTAATTGTTGGCTTTTGGCTAGCTAGTTTGTTAGCATAGATATTTCTTGGATTTACATTTTTCTAATGCTCTGAAAAATAACACAGATCTTATGCACACATACATATATAGACCCATAAACATTATGAATTTGTAACAGTATAATTTGAGAATATGTTTCCAAGAGATTACTCCTAAATTCAAATATGGTTTGTTTGGCAGATCTGTAAAAGTGAAATGTTTCTGCATTTGCCATGTTGATTGAAGTAATAATAAAAATGAATTGCCTGTAATCCAATAAAACATAATTATACCTTACCTGATTCAAATACAATTGTGGATGTTGGAATATGAGAGTCAGACATAGAATGAGTTGTTATATGAATAATTCTTAAAGGAAGATGATTAATGAGATAAGTGAGTAGACTTGGTGTAAACAAAAATACAAATTGTAATGCGGGCACATGATGATGGAGTTTATTTGTATTCTTTTATTTGATACCATTGAAGGAACTGCCATAAATCTCAACAGCTTGGGGATGCATGCAAATGACAAGATCAATAGAGGTTAAAAGGATAGGGAAAGAAAGCATAGCTCTCCTTCCTCTACTAAAGAAGAGAGAGAGAGCTCTTCCTCCTCCTTGAGTATGCAGTCCTCTCCCTCCTCCTTTTATCAATCTGTTTTAACCATCAGCAGAAAGAAGCTACTTTCATTAATCCTACCAGATAACAAGTAGTATTCTGCCAATTACCTGGCAATGCTCTCCTTGGATAATCTGAAAGTGACATTTGAGTTATTACAATTGGATTAGAAAAGACCAAATTTTACTTGGCGACAACTTACAATCATGAGAAAAATTTGCTGCAAGAAGCATCTTTCATTTCATACAATACCCTCAATATGGCAGACCCTAAATATGAACCTGTTTACCCAATGACAATAATGACACTGGTAATCATTTTAAATTCACAAGACCCCTAATTCAATTTAATGGAAGCCATGGCTTCCAAATATGGATATTGTATATGTTACAGTATGTGATCTGTATAATAAATTAATACCCTTCATTGTTAGCTTATTGCATAACTGTATGAACAATTGATTTTTGCTTCACTAGCTGTAACAGGAAAACCCCAAATCATATCAACATGAAGAGGGGGAAAACAAAAAATTAAAAATAAAAAAAACAGGTTAAGTTTGAATAAAATGCTTCTTTCATTTTTGAGCCTTGTAAATGTTTTTATATAAAAATTAAATACATTTCAAAGAAAAAGTAATTTTGAATAGAAAATTAATATGTTTTGTTTAAAAATGCTGAAATAAAATGGTTTGACTTTTTCAGATTTTTTTTTAACTAAAACAATTTGCTGAATTTCATGGAAATTTGCAAAATGTTTCAATCAACCCAAATTTGCAATTTTGGTGAAAAAATATCAGCCATTTGTCCCCCCAGATCTAGTTTATTATAAATAAGATGTGAAGAGAGACAGACAGAAGGAAAATAGTTATTTAAAAATCCATATGAAAGATTTTTTTCAATTCTTTAGTTCTTGCCAATACTAAAGAAGAAGAAGATTAACATAATATAAAAATGCAAAAGTAAAATTTTATCATTTATTCAGTAGATTGTTGGATCATATTAAAGAAGTTCTGTATTAAAATCACAAATGAGTTTGATTCCCCAGAGTTTAAATTCCAGGGTATTACTAATTAAGAGGTCTCTTGGTTTTTGGTACTGTTTCTCTCCCTCTATGTGTGAAACTTGCAAGCTGCTAACTGTGTTAGTACATTCTAAGACAGAGTCTGTTCTCAAAGCAATTCACAAGAGAGAGAGACTCAAAGCAATACTCTAACAACAGAAACAGCACCCAGAGACTCCCCACCCTTTTGTTGTATTAACCATTGTGATTAAAATAGAGATAGAGGATGTATGTGGATGGATGCTTGGTGTGGATAATAACTGAATGATCAGGGAGGTGCCAGCCTAAGAATCCAGTGTCCATCGGCTGAAGAAGGTGTCAAGTGGAAATAACCAGAGGACCCCACCCGGAGGGCAGACTGGAATCCACCCAACAGCCTCAAGAATGGGAGAACCAAAGAACAAGATAACATCTTGGAGCCGTCAGGAATGTGCTATCTGCTGATTGATTCAGCAACAGCATGATGAAGCAATTCCCATAGACTGGCATAGGAAGAAATTCCTATAAAAATAGACTCTAAAAAGTGAGAACTTTGGGGGGTCTGATTCTGCAAACCAACTTCCAGGAGCATCAGATGAGCATCTGACAAGGCCCTGCTCCCTCCTCATGTCCAGGCCACCTGGCCAGTGGCTTGGCATGAGCAACTCTAAGGCTGGTAACTATGATAACAACCTTGCAGAACCTGTGTGTGTGTGTGTGTGTGTGTGTGTGTATGTTTGTATGAATGAATGTGAGAATAAATTTGAGACTGAATGGAATGTTATAACTATAACTAACTGCTTACTATGATTCTTTCTGTATTCACAATAAATGTGGTATTTTGCCTTTTTCCCTTTAATAAGATCCTGCTGGTTTTTATTTTATTGGTACAACAAGATGGCTATGAGGAGAGAATAGGGTTTTTGGCATATTGTAATTTTAGTTTACCCTGTTTGTTACCTTTGTATTGCCACAACATTAACAATAATTATGAGTTTGGAGTTTTGTTCTGTGGACTTTGTTTTGTTTGCTGCACAATTTCTTCACATTTATTTAAAATGTATACACATTCACAACCCTGCCACACTTTTAAAATTCAAGAGATCACATAAATCTTCACTTTCATACTCTCTGCATCTCTCTGTATGCAGCTATTCAGAAGGAAAAATCTTCATTTAACCATCTCTGAAATGGCAGCAAATGTTCTTGTTGAGTAAAAGAGTCAGTTTTATGCAGTACCTCTCATGTTCTTGAAGTACCTTCCTGTTTTTTCTCTTATTAGACAACAGATAAGTTTTGTTGTGTACAGGTTGTTTACAACATTAGTGCCCACCGTTTTGTTAAATAATCTTACTAGACAACAGGTAAAAAGAGGAACAAAATAGAACTGACTGAAGTCTTTTATTTGGACAGTTTTCCCACAAAAAATAGAGTCTTAGTGAAACATTTATGGTTTTTTTTTTTTTTTTGCAGGAAAATGTCGATTTTGACAAATAATTTCAGTTTTGCCACAGGAATTTCCAAAATGACATTTTTAAATGGACTTTAAACATTGTTTTGTTTATTTTTTTAAAAAATACAAAGCAAAATGACAATTTATGTGAAAACAAACAAACAAAAAAATCATTGCAAAGTATCAAACCAAAACAAAGAAATCTTCCCATGGGGAGAAAATGAAAACATTCAATCAAATATTTTCAAATAAAGATTTTTTTTTTGTTTGAAATGTCTCAGTTCTCTAGCTGGCTCCAATCAAAATGGCATAAGAGGAATAAGGTGAGGGTAGAAGTTGATGCATTGTGTGGAAGAAGGGAAAGCAGGGAACTCACATCTTCAGAGTTGCCCAGGACAAAGCCATAGAAATGGTGATGTCATACAATTCCTTTCCTTCTCCTCTGATTTGACCAGAGCATCTTTCAGGATCAGGAAAAAGGTGTGATGGTAAATCTCTGCGTCCCAGAGTATGGTGGTATAGTTGGTAGATATGATGATGATGGCCTATGTGGTAATGAGCCTGATGGTCTTCAGCCTCTGTGGTAAAAGGTTGCTTCCATTCTGAGTTCTATGCATTGTCAAATTCTTAGTAAATCAACATCCTAAAGATGTCAACCTTATCCAATCAAAATTGACTAGCAAAACACATTTTTAAAACATTCTGCTGTGTTACTGTAACAACCCATGTTATCTGACAAGAAGCCTTGAAAAATCCCTAATCAACAGTTCTTTTATTTCCTAGAAACTCAGTTCACACCATTTTTCTGAAAGTATAACAACAATTTAACACAACATGTTTATAAGTCAAAAGACCTTCCTGTCACCTTTCATTCACTTTGAGATTTTAATCTTGAATAGGGATCAACACAAGATAGGTAAGGGCTGTTATTTTTACTCATTTATGCAATTTTACAGGCAAGAACAAACCTTTTGTTTCTATCGCAGAACTGTATGTAGCATGATTTGCCCCAAATTCAAGAAGTATTAGCATAGCACTATGAATTTAGTTTTATCTCCACTATAATGAATTCACAACAAATGTGTTTCTTTGAAGAAGTGAACCCTATAAAATAAGGTTGTTGTTACTTAGAATAGAAACTTTCATCTGTTGATGTAAATTGCCGTTTTCTCATTTGAATGACTGAAATGAAGTGCTATATTCAACAAGTGGTTGCCAGTAAGAAAAAGAACAGTGAAATTTAAGTTAATGGAAAATGTGTGGCTAAATCATCCAGCATATCTCAACCAGCATATAGTATGCCAATGTATTTGAATTTATGGCAGTATTTCCCATATGCTGGATAAGATACCACTAATACCATTATAAATATAAATTTAACACAGTAAATGTTGATTCACTTAGTGGCATTGGGTGAAATTTAACATACTAGGGCCAAGACATTCAGGTTTAATAATTTAACCTTTATTTGAACCAAAACCCTACTATACAGTTACAATTAGTATTAAAGCAAAAATGACAGTGAAACGGGGGAAAAAATGATTAGTTGATTAGTTATCTTCTCCTGGGCTTTAGGTGGGTCATGATGGATTTCTCCTGTGACTCTCCATCTATCCCCTTACACAGTAAGATATACCTGTCCAACTTATATAATCATTCAGTCAACATTAAGCACTGCATCTTATATAACCCACACAATGTGCATGTGCAAATTTCAGTTTACATAGCTTTTGCTGTCTACACTATTTTCATGTATCATATTTCTTTTCCCATTGGTTTATTTCCATTGATCATGCACTGATCATGCATGCTGACCAGGCCATCTACCCCTTACTCAATGTAAGGACATTTCTGTTTTTCCTTAATCATCCTTTGGCAGTACTTTCGGTATATCAGTTGTACTGATAACGTCCTCTTATCTATGTAATATCCTCCAACTTAGATACATTCTGTGGTCAAACCATCATATGCTACACAGCAGCTGTAAGAATCATTGAGCAAGTTTACAGATCAACAGATCAGCAAAGCCACACTTATACCAAGCAAACAGTAGGCCAAAGCCAGCCAGGCTACTCAGTGTTACCCTGGTCTGTCCAAACTTATTCACTATAAATTCAACCATAATATTTCCCACAGTGGCTACCATTACTAATTATCTGACTTAGTGAAGACAATATAGACAAAACAGGCAATCTAAACAACTGAGCAGGTTCTAAGCCAGCACAGTTTTTGTTCCATATTACGTCTGGGTGACAACTATCCATTGATATTACGACTTGTTTATCATCTCCTTCTCCCTGCATTTTTAACACTTATATGATTTTGCTCTTTTAAATAAATTTCTTAACAAATATGTATGTGAATATAGTTGCTTCTATTAATCTGTCACTAGAGATATTAAAATATACTGTTTAGGATGTGATTTCTAATCATGTGTTGTGACACTTACTATATCTTAGCTACATTTTCTGCTAAATAGGCAGGATCAAGTACTAAAAGGTACACAATTTCCTGTCTACCTGCATTCAGATATAGATATAAATTTTCTGTATACTGGTCACATTTTCAGGCAAATAAAAATAAATTAAAGTTCTAAGACACTTTTTGCAAGGGCAGGGGTTTTAACCATTGTATCCTCTGTAAATGCTTACTTATAAAATTACATTTGAGTTACCTGTGTTTCCCTGTGCAATTTCAAAAGAATATGGTTTGGTGGCATAAACATATGGAAAGAAATCCTGGTCCCACTGAAGTCATGGAACCAGGATTTCACCCATGAGGTACTAATGGGTGCTCTTAGAAACCCATTTGTTATATTAAATTCCATAGGTGATTGCATGTCAGTCGTGAGTGAAGTGATTCATATTATGGATCATTTGCCACAGCTCTACAGTAAAAGTTAGAGTCTGGTTCCTCTAATAGTCCTATTTCAGCCTCATTGCCGTAGGATAACTGGTTGGTCCTAAAACTTGTGACCTGTACGCCAAAAGCAAAAGATTTATTTTTTCTGAAAAGTTCAAAGAAACGAGGTTAAGTGGTTTGTGAGTTACATATCATTAAGAAGAATTTACTCTGATTTGAAATGTTTTTTAGTGTTTGATGTATCTTTGGAAGCATCCAGCTCAAAAATGACTTGCTAGTACCCTTTCAGTCCAGGAGTGAGAATGAATCATGCCTGCAATTACACCAAGGGGGAAATCCCCGGAATAGTAATGTTAGGGACGTGTCACGGTCTCCCTTCAATATGACTCATCCTAGTAACCAGATGAGGTGTGTCTTCTTAGAACTAATTTAGCAAGAGACAGGTACCAATCCTCATCTCCACTTAGAGAAACAAACTTTGTCTGATCATCCAGTATTTGTGTCTGAACTACATGGCCTGTCTAATTTAGGCTGTAAATTCCCTGAGACAGGAAACAATTTTCTTCTTTCTATTCTGTACAGGGCCAAGCACACTGATACTGCTCAATAGCTTTTTAGAGTTGTGTGTTTTTGTATGTATGTGCAGTTAAAAGCAGATATTGTCTGAATATATGATTTCAGTTTCCTGGATGAGTCAGTTCATTGCAGATGTTTTAGTGGATTAAATGACTAACAGAACACGTATCATATAATGTGAATGGTGAGTCAGAGTGTGATACATCAAGTTAGCTTTTTTTCTTCTTTTTGCCAAATTAAAAGCATTCCACAAATAGTAAAGGACACCAGAACTTTTAATGTAGAACAGCTTTCCCTCCTGACACCCCCCAGTTCAATGAAAGGGCTTATTTTGCACAACAGTTTCAAGCACTGTAAGACATTTCTACTGTTGAAACACTCCAGAAGCAGGAGATCTATACATGAGAAAGAGAGAGAGACAGAGAATTTGTAAGGTGGGTATTATGAAAAGCTACAGCTGAAAGACAGGTATCCCATATGTGTGCTGTTGAGAATCTCAGCCAATTTAACTTCTTTAAATCATTATCAACCTGGTTCAGCACATGCTTAAAGCACATATGTTAAAGCACATGCTTAACTTTAGGCATGTGAACAATCCCATTGAAGCAGTAGAGCTACTCACATGCTTAAAGAAAAGCACCTGCATAGTTACTTTGCTAGATTTGGGTCTTTGGGCATGATCCAAAGCTCATTTCAATCAGCAGGTCCCGCATCCACAAAGGGACTTTGGTGTTGTGATGCTGAAGATGGATTTGAACCTCCTACATGAGGGCTCTAACTGCTGGCCTAAAAGTTGAAAGATGGCACCCTACCCCACCTGATTTTGTATATGGCTAGGCATGTTCTGAGCATGCCTACTAGATCAGGTCGCACAGGCGAGATAGTCATGGGAACGCATTTCCTCCTGGTTTGAGGATCTCACTGGTGCATAGGCGTGAGATAACCATCCAGGCACCTAGAGTCCTAGTTTGAGGTGCTGTGCGCATGCCAAGCAGCAGAAACTTACGTGCCTAGGGGACATTTACAGCAAAAATGTAAGTGCCAAAGGGTATTAGGTGCCTATATGTTTAGGCAGCAACCAGACAAGGATTTTAAGGATCTCAGTGGTTCCCTCTTTGGGCTTTGAATCATGTTCTATACATATACAAGGGGACAACTTTTATTCCCCCAGTTAAGATACTGTATTCAAAAAATCCATTTGATGCAATCTCCTGAATATCCTATTTGGGCAGCAGAGGAGGGGAAACAGCACTGGCAAAGCTCATTTTGTAGTATATTGGAAATAGTAGCAACTTCTATAGTTAAGATTGTATACAATTTTCTATCATATCTCCCTGTTTTTACTTAAACATAGCTAGCTATAATTTTCATCTTTTGTATTGAACTTGTCCTGGCTTGGTCTGAATTGGAAGCCTGAAGGTTAACTCTTTAGGTGAATTTGAAGAAGAAATAGCTGTCATTTTTTAATACAAGGAAAGTAGAGAAAATATGCTATTGCCATTATGGAGGGCGGGGGAATACTGTAACCTTTTTATGAACAGCTCTACAGATGAAATGGATGAGAGCTGTAATTTGAAATCTGGCATGGAAATAGTCCTCACTAAGAGTAGTATATTTGCTTTCAGAGAAAATTGGTTTTGACTTGACCAAGGTATGAGCTTTTGAATTATGAATATTAACTGCAGTAATAGGATTCCATCCCCCTTCCCCCCCACACACTAAGCTCCTAAAGTGTGCAGGCAAGGAATGTTTCTCATGCGCATGGAATGGCTAATACAACTGCATAGTGAAAAGTGTAGTGACATATATTGCTGCAAATTGGTAGTGAAACCTGGGGGAAAGTCTTCTATATTTTCTGTAGGTGTGAAAAAATTGAGGGAGACCTCCCATTGTCTTTTATTGTTTTTTTGGTCTTTATTTTTTTTTAAAGGGAGTAGGAGCTTAAAATCATTCACCCATTTAAAAAACATGTTCCTTTATCCAGAATGAGTTTTCAGCTGTTTAGAAAGTTAGCTATGTTGCATCATTTCTGTATCTCTAACATAGGTTTGAATGTGGCTTTATTCACTAAATTGAAACAAATATTTGAGTTTTACAGTCCCAGCCGCAGACCTCTCTCTACAAGAACCCTTTAGTTCACTGACATAATCTTAGGTTTTTCCACTGGATTCTAATTATCCTTCTAAATCAATATAGCTATTGCAGCAAATTCTAGCTGTTTTGGTTTACACTCAGTCATTAAGAATAAAACATTCCTGTTAAGTGATTTCATAACTGATAATGACCTTGCTATGCCTGAGAGAGACATGGGTAAACTTAAATAGCATTTTTAGTCTCTCAGAAGTGCCCCAACCTCCTTATTCTTTATTACATCAGTCTCACTCCACTTACGTTAGCAAGAGGGAAGCTAGCATCCATTTTAGGGCTACTTTGCAAGCTAAACTTCTCATTATAAGTTAAAATATCTTTCATCTTTAAGAATCCAAGCGTATATTGTATTGCTTGGATTTATCAATTGCCTCTTGAACCAATTTGCCATTTCTTCCAGAAGTTTTACAACTATTACCTTCATGGATTCTCTCAAACGAGAGGATACAATATTTGTACGTGGGGAACTAAACATTCATATAGCTGTTCCATCTCCAAAAAAGTACTGTATACTTTATAAATCCACTGAACACCTTTTATCGTCATACAATATGTAAATTCCCTTTGAATAAGCACAGAAACACATTTACTGTTTATGAAAGTCCTGGATTATATGTGCTGAATTAGTGATAATTTTTGTCATTTTGCCATATTTCTTTAAAGTTCAAATCTTAACAGCAAGAAACACTGAGGGGGAGATTTAGCTTAGTTCCTAGTAGACAGGTGTACCCATCACAAAATCCAATTGTAAAACTGTACTTATTGGGACCCTTCTGAGCAGTTGCTGTACAGATCCCAGGACAACAGAAGATAAGAGACCCTAAGGATGATGCTTACCATTCAGCGCTGAGACACAATAAAATGCTGGTACGGAGAATGGTGCTACCTGTTCTATGGATGGAGAGAAGACTTTAGTCTTCAAGAATGTCAGTCTGCCAACCTTTATCAGCATTACATTCACTGGCCTCATTTAAAATAAAAAAAATGAAAAATGTGAATACAATTACATTATCACTTGTTCTACAAAATTCACTTCTCCCTGAGACAACATTCCAGCGCAATATGTGCTTAATTTATGTAATCCCCCTTGGAGTTTTTCTAGCTCCTGGAACACTAAACTGAACCTCTAGGGGTCCTAACCTCTGGACTAAAGCAATGATCGCTCGAGAGCTTCTGGATCCAGTTCCCAGCCTAGGGTAGGGACAAAATAGATTGGAAATTCCTACAAAAGTCAATGGGGAGATCTGCTTTGAGAAAATGTATTTGCTGGGCCAATGAGGAGCCAGGATTGCTCAGTGCCTCAGTGGGAGGGCAGGAAGAACAATCTGTTGCTCAGATAAAGATGGAGGTTGTCAAGGATGATTCCCCACTCTGGCACTTTGAGTGCAGAAGGTGAGAGCCTGCAAGGATTCTTAAAATTAATACTGGCCATGCCAGGCTTGTATTAAACTCCCAAGGTTACAGTTTCTCTCTGATCTTGGATGGGTAGATGCTGCCACCACTCAAATGCAAAAAAAACGCATTGAAATCAGAAAGACACACTTGAGAATTCCCTCCTGTGGGGTACCCTCAAGCCCTTTCACACACACACCCCTCCGGGGAAGAGCGGAGAAAGAAAAACAAAGAAAATCAGCTGTTGCCACCAGCTAATTTAACAACATGTGCACAAACCTCTTAGGACACCAAAAATTCAATCATGTTCTTAAAAAAGGTAAATTTTATTAAAAACAAAATGAAAGAAAATACATCTGGAAATGGGCTTTTGCTAGATTTTAAAAGAGCAATTTCAAAAACTAAGAGCCCAAAATAGCTTTCTTGGGGGTTCATCTTAAAGGTTACAAGCAAATAAAAGCATCTGGGGTTAGCACAGAGGAGTCCACAAGCCATAAGAAATAAACAGAAATAAACCTAATCATGTCTTTCTAAACATTTCTGAACTACTTTCACATTTGGGGATTCCAAATAAGTAGTTCCAGGTATGATCTGATGATCTATGATCATACCTGGCTTAAGGCTTCTAATAGCATAACTGCTACCTCTTCCCCTCTTTCCCAGAGCACACAACACACAGACAAAGGGAAGTTATTTTTCCAATTTTAAGAAGTTCTAGCCTTCCCGTTGGCTCTTTTGGTCAGGTGCCCTCTCCCTTTCCTTTACCTGGGGACTCTTTTACCCCTTTACAGGTAAAGCAAATAGAAAACAGCTCCTAAGAGGGATTCCATAACCAACCAGTGTGAGCAACAACGGTGATGTCGTGGTGGGAGTCTGCTATAGACCACCGGATCAGAGGGATGAGGTGGACAAGGCTTTCTTCCGGCAACTCACAGAAGTTACTAGATCGCACGCCCTGGTTCTCATGGGAGACTTCAATCACCTTGATATCTGCTGGGAGAGCAATATAGCGGTGCACAGACAATCCAGGAAGTTTTTGGAAAATGTAGGGGACAATTTCATGGTGCAAGTGCTGGAGGAACCAACTAGGGGCAGAGCTCTTCTTGACCTGCTGCTCACAAACCGGGAAGAATTAGCAGGGGAAACAAAAGTGGATGGGAACCTGGGAGGCAGTGACCATGAGATGGTCGAGTTCAGGATCCTGACAAAAGGAAGAAAGGAGAGCAGCAGAATATGGACCCTGGACTTCAGAAAAGCAGACTTTGTCTCACTCAGGGAACTGATGGGCAGGATCCCCTGGGAGAATAACATGAGGGGGAAAGGAGTCCAGGAGAGCTGGCTGTATTTTAAAGAATCCTTATTGAGGTTACAGGGACAAACCATCCCGATGTGTAGAAAGAATAGTAAATATGGCAGGCGACCAGCTTGGCTTAACAGTGAAATCCTTGCTGATCTTAAACACAAAAAAGAAGCTTACAAGAAGTTGAAGATTGGACACATGACCAGGGAAGCGTATAAAAATATTGTTCGGGCATGCAGGAGTGAAATCAGGAAGGCCAAATCACACCTGGAGTTGCAGCTTGCAAGAGATGTTAAGAGTAACAAAAAGGGTTTCTTCAGGTATGTTAGCAACAAGAAGAAAGTCAAGGAAAGTGTGGGCCCGTTACTGAATGAGGGAGGCAACCTAGTGACAGAGGATGTGGAAAAAAACTAATGTACTCACTGCTTTTTTTGCCTCTGTATTCACAAAAAAGGTCAGCTCCCAGACTACTGCACTAGGCAGCACAGCATGGGTAGGAGGTGACCAGCCCTCTGTGGAGAAAGAAGTGGTTCGGGACTATTTAGAAAAGCTGGACGAGCACAAGTCCATGGGGCCGGATGCGCTGCATCCGAGAGTGCTAAAGGAGTTGGCGGCTGTGATTGCAGAGCCATTGGCCATTGTCTTTGAAAACTCATGGCGATCAGGGGAGGTCCCGGAGGACGGGAAAAAGGCTAATGTAGTGCCCATCTTTAAAAAAGGGAAGAAGGAGGATCCGGGGAACTACAGGACAGTCAGCCTCACCTCAGTCCCCAGAAAAATCATGGAGTAGGTCCTCAAGGAATCAATTCTGAAGCGCTTAGAGGAGAGGAAAGTGATCAGGAACAGTCAGCATGGATTCACCAAGGGCCAGTCATGCCTGACTAATCTAATTGCCTTCTATGACAAGATAACTGGCTCTGTGGATGAGGGGAAAGCGGTTGACGTGTTGTTCCTTGACTTTAGCAAAGCTTTTGACATGGTCTCCCACAGTATTCTTGCAAGCAAGTTAAAGAAGTATGGGCTGGATGAATGGACTATAAAGTGGATAGAAAGCTGGCTAGATTGTCGGGATCAACGGGTAGTAATCAATGGCTCCATGTTTAGTTGGCAGCCGGTATCAAGTGGACTGTCCCAAGGGTTGGTCCTGGCCAGTTTTTTTGAACTTCTTTATTAATGATCTGGTTGATGGGATGGATTGCACCTTCAGCAAGTTCGCGAATGACACTATGCTGCAGGGTGAGGTAGATAAGCTGGATGGTAGGGATAGGGTCCAAAGTAACCTACACAAATTGAAGGATTGGGCCAAAGAAATCTGATGCGGTTCAGTAAGGACAAGTATAGAATCCTGCACTTAGGACGGAAGAATCCCATGCACTGCTACAGACTAGGGTCCGAATGGCTAGGCAGCAGTTCTGCAGAAAAGGACCTAGGGGTTATAGTGGACGAAAAGCTGGATATGAATCAACAGTGTGCACTTGTTGCCAAGAAGGACAATGGCATTTTGGGATGTATAAGTAGGAGCATTGCCAGTAGACTGAGGGACGTGATCGTTCCACTCTATTCGACATTGGTGAGGCCTCATCTGGCGTAGTGTGTCCAGTTTTGGGCCCCACACTGCAAGAAGGATGTGTAAAAATTTGAAAATGTCCAGTGGAGGGCAACAAAAATGATTAGGGGACTGGAACACATGACTTATGAGGCGAGGCTGAGGGAACTGGGATTGTTTAGTCTGCAGAAGAGAAGAATGAGGGGGGATTTGATAGCTGCTTTCAACTACCTGAAAGGGGATTCCAAAGAGGATGGATCTAAACCATTCTCAGAGGTAGCAGATGACAGAATGAGGAGTAATGGTCTCAAATTGCAGTGCGGGAGGTTTAGGTTGGATATTAGGATAAACTTTTTCACTCGGAAGGTGGTGAAGCACTGGAATGCGTTACCTAGGGAGGTGGTAGAATCTTCTTCCTTAGAAGTTTTTAAGGTCAGGCTTGACAAAGCCCTGGCTGGGATGATTTAGTTGGGGATTGGTTCTGCTTTGAGCAGGGAGTTGGACTAGATGATCTCCTGAGGTCCCTTCCAACCTTATATTCTATGATTCTATGAACTGGCTGGCTGGGTATTCACAAAAGGGAGCTATCCCCCCACCTTATTTATCACAGAGGTAATGAGGTCCTAGCAGTACCCTGGTGAACAGAAGTTGGGTTAAAGGGATAGATTGTTATCCAAAGAATTGCAACAGGAATTATTTTCATTGGATTGGGGTTCATGGAGGGTAAAATCAGGAGGTTACTTAGGAAAGATTGATGAAACTGGCCAATATGTAACCACGAGGCCCACAGCAGAGGGATATCAGGTATCATCCCGAAGTGCCATTATAACTCACAACAAGAGTCAATCCATCAGGTCCCTGAATCTCCTCATCAGGAGACCAAGATTGGTTCAGGAACTTCCCCCTCAGCTAATGAATCATTTACCCCATAATGTGTATGATGGGGTTAAATAATCACCCCATCAAAGGGGAGATTTGTAGCCCATAGAGCTAGCTTAGCATTTAAATTTACCTCTCAGTAATGCAAGGAACCTATAGGCCCACATCCTGTAATATATGGGCTTACGCAGTTGACATATGGTGTACATAAAGCATAAGGTTTTGAGGTCTATGATCTTTAGCATAGATAAAATAGCTCAAAAGTTATCCTGAGTTTTGGTGGACCTGGAATATATTAGTTAATAGGGGAATTTGTACATAACAATACCACTCAACTGCAGGAACATTGAACTAATAGCAGGCTGGGATATCTTAGGATAAAATTGTTGGCAGATGTTTAACCACAAACTTGCTTTAGCAATAAGGTGATGTATAATATAATAAGCTAAAGTCATTAATATGCTAACCTATAGGATAAAGGCACTCCAACATTATTAGGGTGATGAAGTTAGATATGGACATGGGAGACTGGGCATCTGAATGAGTATTTATGACAGCCCCCTGCCTTATAATAGGCCAGGCCACCATGTAGAGGATCATTTCATTGTTGACCTTCAGTCATTGGGTAGTTTGAGTTGGATCTGAGCCATCAGACTTGAGTGGCTTGTCAGGAACAGAGCACATTTTTTGTCCCTTACTACTAGATTCCCCAAGGAAGGGTGTGAGTATATAAGTATATGAGCATATGCAAGGAATGATCATAGAATATCAGGGTTGGAAGGGACCTCAGGAGATCACCTAGTCCAACCCCCTGCTCAAAGCATGACCAATCCCCAATTTTTGCCCCAGATCCCTAAATGGCCCCCTCAAGGATTGAACTCACAACCCTGGGTTTAGCAGGCCAATGCTCAAACCATTCAGCTATCCCTCCCACAGCTCACATCAAATATATTCCTAGTTCTATACTACTGCTATTTGTTTATGTGGTTTGGAGCTTTCTTATCTTTACTGATTGCGCTAATAAAAGTGACCCAGGGTTTGCTTTGCCCTCAGCATGAGCATCTTTGCAGTATACACCAGGGTTCTGCACCAAATATTTAATTTATTGATTTTAATTCTGTTGTGTCTGATTCTGGGACTAGAACCCTGCCACTCCCAGCTCTTTAAATTAGTATTAATTGGCAACCAAGAACAATTATCAACCACAAAAAAATCTGCTACACCCCCTCTTCCTGCATTCCCCACTGGACACAGATGCCCAGTTCCCTAGGTAGCACTGTTCCAGAGAGATGGGATGTTGAGGATAAGTTCTTGACGAGTGCCTCAGCATTGTGAGCATTGGTCAGCTTAAACAAAAAGAAAGGGTTTCTTTGTTGTTTTCTTCTGTACAAAGATGTTAAATTTGGTTACATTATGGTCACTAAAAAAAAAAAAAGGAGTACTTGTGGCACCTTAGAGACTAACAAATTTATTTGAACATAAGCTTTCGTGAGCTACAGCTCACTTCATCAGATGCATTCAGTGGAAAATACAGTGGGGAGATTTATATACACAGAGAACATGAAACAATGGGTGTTACCATACACACGGTAAGGAGAGTGATCAGGTAACGTGAGCTATTACCAGCAGGAGAGCTGGGGGAGAGGAGGGAACCTTTTGTAGTGATAATCAAGGTGGGCCATTTCCAGCAGTTGACAAGAACGTGTGAGGAACAGTAGGGGGGAATAAACATGGGGAAATAGTTTTACTTTGTGTAATGACACATCCACGCCCAGTCTTTATTCAAGCCTAAGTTAATTGTATCCAGTTTGCAAATTAATTCCAATTCAGCAGTCTCTCGTTGGAGTCTGGTTTTGAAGTTTTTTTGTTGAAGAATTGCCATTTTTAGGTCTGTAATCGAGTGACCAAAGAGACTGAAGTGTTCTCTGACTGGTTTTTGAATGTTATAATTCTTGATGTCTGATTTGTGTCCATTTATTGTTTTATGGTCACTGTTATTGAGTGGTTCAGCTATATTCATCTCTTTAATCAGACCCTGTGCTCCACTTAGGACTAAATCAAGAATTGCATCTCCCATTGTGGGTTCCAGGACTAGTTGTTCCAATTATGGGGATAGTTGAAATACCCCATTTTATTGTGCTTTCTGCTGTTGTAGCCCCTCTAATCTCCCTGAGCATTTCACAATCACTGTCTCCATCCTGGCCAAGTAATTGGAAGTATATTCCTTCCGCTAGACTCTCATTTTTCAAGTATGGAATTTCTATCCATAGAGAGGTTTCAAGTGGTCAGTTTGGATGAGCTATTACCAGCAGGAGAGTAAAAAGAAAAGGAGGACTTGTGGCACCTTAGAGACTAACCAATTTATTAGAGCATAAGCTTTCGTGAGCTACAGCTCACTTCTTCAGATGCATATCGTGGAAACTGCAGCAGGCTTTATATATACACAGAGAATATGAAACAATACCTATTCCCACCCCACTGTCCTGCTGGTAATAGCTTATCTAAAGTGATTTCCAGCACAAATCCAGGTTTTCTCACCCTCCACCCCCCCACACAAATTCACTCTCCTGCTGGTGATAGCCCATCCAAAGTGATAACTCTTTACACAATGTGCATGACAATTAAGCTGGGCTATTTCCTGCATAAATCCAGGTTCTCACATCCCCCCCACCCCCATACACACACAAACTCACTCTCCTGCTGGTAATAGCTCATCCAAACTGACCACTCTTCAAGTTAAAATCCAAGTTAAACCAGAACATCTGGGGGGGGGGGGGTAGGAAAAAACAAGAGGAAACAGGCTACCTTGCATAATGACTTAGCCACTCCAAGTCTCTATTTAAGCCTAAATTAATAGTATCCAATTTGCAAATGAATTCCAATTCAGCAGTTTCTCGCTGGAGTCTGGATTTGAAGTTTTTTTGTTTTAAGATAGCGACCTTCATGTCTGTGATCGCGTGACCAGAGAGATTGAAGTGTTCTCCGACTGGTTTATGAATGTTATAATTCTTGACATCTGATTTGTGTCCATTTATTCTTTTACGTAGAGACTGTCCAGTTTGACCAATGTACATGGCAGAGGGGCATTGCTGGCACATGATGGCATATATCACATTGGTGGATGTGCAGGTGAACGAGCCTCTGATAGTGTGGCTGATGTTATTAGGCCCTGTGATGGTGTCCCCTGAATAGATATGTGGGCACAGTTGGCAACGGGCTTTGTTGCAAGGATAAGTTCCTGGGTTAGTGGTTCTGTTGTGTGGTATGTGGTTGTTGGTGAGTATTTGCTTCAGGTTGCGGGGCTGTCTGTAGGCAAGGACTGGCCTGTCTCCCAAGATTCTCACAAATCTTGGGAGACAGGCCAGTCCTTGCCTACAGACAGCCCCGCAACCTGAAGCAAATACTCACCAACAACCACATACCACACAACAGAACCACTAACCCAGGAACTTATCCTTGCAACAAAGCCCGTTGCCAACTGTGCCCACATATCTATTCAGGGGACACCATCACAGGGCCTAATAACATCAGCCACACTATCAGAGGCTCGTTCACCTGCACATCCACCAATGTGATATATGCCATCATGTGCCAGCAATGCCCCTCTGCCATGTACATTGGTCAAACTGGACAGTCTCTACGTAAAAGAATAAATGGACACAAATCAGATGTCAAGAATTATAACATTCATAAACCAGTCGGAGAACACTTCAATCTCTCTGGTCACGCGATCACAGACATGAAGGTCGCTATCTTAAAACAAAAAAACTTCAAATCCAGACTCCAGCGAGAAACTGCTGAATTGGAATTCATTTGCAAATTGGATACTATTAATTTAGGCTTAAATAGAGACTTGGAGTGGCTAAGTCATTATGCAAGGTAGCCTGTTTCCTCTTGTTTTTTCCTACCCCCCCCCCCCCAGATGTTCTGGTTTAACTTGGATTTTAACTTGAAGAGTGGTCAGTTTGGATGAGCTATTACCAGCAGGAGAGTGAGTTTGTGTGTGTATGGGGGTGGGGGGGATGTGAGAACCTGGATTTATGCAGGAAATAGCCCAGCTTAATTGTCATGCACATTGTGTAAAGAGTTATCACTTTGGATGGGCTATCACCAGCAGGAGAGTGAATTTGTGTGGGGGGGTGGAGGGTGAGAAAACCTGGATTTGTGCTGGAAATCACTTTAGATAAGCTATTACCAGCAGGACAGTGGGGTGGGAATAGGTATTGTTTCATATTCTCTGTGTATATATAAAGCCTGCTGCAGTTTCCACGATATGCATCTGAAGAAGTGAGCTGTAGCTCACGAAAGCTTATGCTCTAATAAATTGGTTAGTCTCTAAGGTGCCACAAGTCCTCCTTTTCTTTTTGCGAATACAGACTAACACGGCTGTTACTCTGAAACCAGCAGGAGAGTGAGTTTGTGTGTGTATGGGGGTGAGGGGGATGTGAGAAAACCTGGATTTGTGCAGGAAATAGCCCAACTTGATTGTCATGCACATTGTGTAAAGAGTTGTCACTTTGGATGGGCTATCACCAGCAGGAGAGTGAATTTGTGTGGGGGGGTGGAGGGTGAGAAAACCTGGATTTGTGCTGGAAATGGCCCACCTGATGATCACTTTAGATAAGCTATTACCAGCAGGACAGTGGGGTGGGAGGAGGTATTGTTTCATATTCTCTGTGTATATATAAAGCCTGCTGCAGTTTCCACGATATGCATCTGAGGAAGTGAGCTGTAGCTCACGAAAGCTTATGCTCTAATAAATTGGTTAGTCTCTAAGGTGCCACAAGTACTCCTTTTCTTTATCCATAGAGATTCTATGATACTGTTTAATTCATTTAAGATTTTTTACTATATTTGATTCTATGCTTTCTTTCATATATACTGTCACTTCCACATCAGTACAACCTATTTTCTCACTCCAATACATTTTGTATCTTGGTTTTACCATGTCCCACTGATTAACATCATTCCACCAAGTTTCTGTGATGTCTATTATACCAATATCCTCATTTATTACCAGGCACTCAAGTTCACCCATCTTAGTATTTAGGCTTCTAGCATTTGTGCACAAGCACATTTTAAATTAGTCAGTATCTAGTTGCCTGCCTTCACATGAAATAAGTGAATGGAACTTTTTATGTTTGACTGTTTTTCTTTAGCTCCTTACCAGTACTTTATCAACATGTATCCTCTTCTATTTACTAAGATATGGAATATCTCCTTTAATGTATCCTCCCCTAAGGGATGTCTCTGTTTGAACTGTGTGCTTCCACAAACCTATCAGCTTTTCCCTAGCACTTAGTTTAAAAATTCCTCTACAACTGTTTTAATTTTACATGCCAGCAGTCTGGTTTTGGTTTAGTTGGCAGCCATCCTTCCTGTATAGGCACTTCCTTTCTGAAAATCTTCCTAAGTACCTAATAAACCTAAATCCTTCCTCTCAGCACCATCATCTCAGTTATGCATGGAGACCCTGCGGGTCTGCTTAACTGGACCTGTGTATGGGATTGGAAGCATTTCAAAGGATGTTACCATGGAGGTCCTGGACTTTAATCTCTTACCTAATAACCTACCTCTCTCCTACCTTTTTCTATGTCATTGGTACCTATATGTGCCATGATCAGCGGCTCCTCCCCAGCAGTGCACATCAGTCTGCTAGATGTCTCAAGAGGTCCGCATTCTTTGCACCTGGCAAACAATTCATTGTGCAGTTCTCCCAGTCATCACAAACCCTACTATCTATTGTGGCAAATTGTGGCAAATTGCTGGCACTACATAGATGGGTCTCGCACATTCTCTTCTTGGGAAGGGTTCAGAGCACTGTTTCTCACCCCTGAACTGGGGTATTAACTGACCCACTAGTGTCCTACAGGAGGGGAGTGGAGAGGGAGGGACCTGGGCCTGCCCTCTACTCTGGGTCCCAGCCCAGGGGCCCTAGGGATAGCAGTAAACTGCTTGAACTAGCGGTTCCTTCCCATGGGCTACTTCCCTCTACTGCCCTTCAGCTTGTGGGGCTTCCTGCCCTCCCTCTGCACAAACCAGGTGTCTCTTTACCTAGGGTCTTGGTCTTCTTAGCCCACCGCAGCACTTCTCCAAACTCTCCTTTGCTTCCCTCCAAACTGCCCTCTGCTCCAACAACAAACCACTCTGCTTCGACTCCTCCAAACTGCTCTCTGCTCCAACACCAATCCACTCTGCTTCAACTCCTTTCCTTGTCTGATTGAAGCAGGGGGGTTTTATCAGGTGACTGGCTTCAGGTGATCTAATTGGCTTCAGGTGCTTAAATAAATTTATAGCAAACTTCCTTCCCTCTACAGGGAATAAGGCTCCCTTCTGACACTCTCCTGCTGCTGGGCTTTCCTTGCTTTTTGCCCCTGCTTCAGTCCCCCCCGCCCCCGACCGGGCCAGACGCTTTTTCTTCTTCTTTTTTTTTTTGCTGTTTTTTTTTTTTTGCTGCCGTTCGAGTGCTGGTCGGCTAACAGCTTGCCTGCCAGCCCCCCCACGCCTGCCCTCGGACGCTGCTATTGCTTCAGCTGCAACCCCCGGAGAAGGGGGGGAGGAATGCTGACCCGCTCCCTGGAGGAGGGGAGTGGACGCCCCCAGACCCAACCGTTTTGCTGTTCGTTTGTGGATCCATAATTTATCGACTTCTTATCTTTGCTTGGCATTTTTGGAATGCTCCACAAAGACCGGGAGAGAAGACAGCTGACAGAGACATCGGCCGGAGAAGCTACAAATCATCGTGGAGGGAGTCGTAAGACTGAGTAACTTTTGAACTGTACTCTCGTGTGGGGAGAGTTTGACTGTGTCACAGGGCGGTGTGGCATGGAGCTGCCCCCCGATCCATCGGTCCCCCCCGCAACACTACTACAACCGTCACGGCCCCCCCCCACCATCCGTCCCTGCTGGCAACCTGCCGTCTGCCTCTAACCTCAACTGCTTGCTTTGAATTCCATCACCCGGACCAGACACAACAGCTGACCAAACGAGAATCTTTGGATAAATGCGCGTGGGTCCGCGTTCCCCCCCCCCAACCCCCGGACTGCCCACCCCACAGTTTGCCCCTACTACCTGACCCCAACTCCTGTTTCCTTCCCCTGTCCAGTCCTACCCATTTGGCCCCCGCACTGCCTGCAGCCCAACAGGGAGAAGTGGTTAATCTGCTTCCCCCTCCCCCCCCTCCTTCTGGTGTCTCCCCGTCTCTCCCTGCTCACGATGGCGGGGAATGAAAGGGGTGAGGCCCCTCTAACAACCTCAGTTGCCCCTCCCCCACCTACCCCCCTGCCCAACCCCCAAGCCTCCCTCCCCACCACTGCTGCCAAAACACCTGCCACCGCCCCCGCTGGGGCATCGGCAGCTGGAGGCACCGGGGAGACTATTACCGCTGCTACGCCCACCGCTCCCCCAGATTCTAGGAAAGCCGCCCCAGTTAGCCGGAAAGGCCAGGGTGCAAAAAAGGGAAAGGGCCCCGCAACGACCACCAAGCCCACCATGGCAGAGGCTGCCCCCACCGCTGTGGCCTCATCATCGACCATGGCGTACCTCCCCTTTGTTCCCTCCACCAGCTCTGTGATTGTCCCTCCCCTGGCACCCAGGACATATGCCCGGGAGGTGGCAGCCCCCCCCCCCCCCGCCTGCCGCCTCGTCCACCCACCGCCTCCACTACCATCAATAGCGGCCGGGGCCCCTTTCCCACCATGACCAGGAGGCACGGCGTCCGTTGCCTCCTGGTGCCCGCCTCGCCCCACGTGGAGACATACGTGCAGGCGTTGGCAAGGGTGGTAGGACCCATGGCTATTGTGGCAGCCTCCAAAATGTACCGGAACGTCATCTTTTTCTTAGCATCAGAGGCTGCCGTCCAGGAGGCGGTGGAGAAGGGCCTGGAGGTCGGGGGGGGGGGGGGTGTTTGTCCCCCTGGAGCCGCTAGAAGACCTGGGCTTCCGCCTAGTCCTGACCTCCGTCCCTCCTTTTCTACCCAATGCCGCCCTGTTACCTGCTCTCTCCACCCTGGGGAAACCTGTTTCCGTCATCAGCCCTCTCCCGTTGGGCTGCAAGGACCCCACCCTCCGTCACGTCCTTTCTTTCCGGTGCGGCAAGTGCAGCTTCTACCGCCGCCGCCGGCGTGTGATGGAGAGGCGCTCGAGGGGTCCTTCCTAGTCCCCTACCAGGGAGCCCGCTATCGAGTCTACTATTCCACAGGAGAGGCCCGATGCTACCTCTGCCAATCAGCGGGGCATGTCTGAAGAGACTGCCCCTTGGCCCGGCGGGGAGGGGCACCCGAAACCCCCGAGACCCGGCAGGACATCGGCTCCATCGTTGCCGACGCCCCTGGCCGCCCGGCACCTGAAACGACCTCTTCTCCTGCTCGATCCACCGCTGCTCCTGCCCGGGCCCAAGAGACACCTCCCCTACAATGCCCAGACGAGCGAGGGAGCCCCGCCCTTGCTGTTAACAATCCAGCAGAGCCTATGGAGGAGGGTGCAGCAAATATATTACTGGGCATAGGAGAGGGCGCGCCCCAAGGAGAACCGCCCCCCCTCATGCTGCCTCACCGTTACTCTCTGAACCCCTGAACCATCGCCTCTGCACTCCGACACGACCCCTGCTAACCAGCCCCCAGACGATGCTATGGAAGGCTGGACCCTAGTCCAGGAAAAGCGACGCAAGCGGAAGGCTCGAGCTCCGCTGCACCCATCCGATGCGGAGGCCCCCCGGAAGACCAGGAAGGGAGGCACTGACACTGAGCCTTCCGCTATGCCCACAAGTGAGATCCAGCCACCAGTGTCAGGAGGGGAAGACAAAATAGCACTGGAAGGTAAAATCTCCCCTCCATAGGAGACCCTCCCCTCCGAGACCCCTGAGGAAGCCCCTTCTGCCCGAATACCACCCGAAACCCCCGCGAACCCCAAAGCAACCATCGTAGCGGGCGCCAGAGGGAAGACCCCCGGGGTGGCAGAAGACGACCTCTCCTCCATGTATGAGGAGATTGAGGCCCGAGGTTTGATCCCGTTCACCCAGGGAGAGAATGATCTACTGCTGGCTGGCCTCGATCTGGGCAACCTTACCCCAGTCCCCTTTTCCCCATGCTCCCTCCCCTTAACCGCCTTCCCGGGCGAGCACCTGCAGAAGGTGGTCCACCATCTGAGGCCATGGCTGCCAAATCCACCACAGAGCCTGCGCCTAGAATCACTGCGGGCCCCCTCTCCACCCCCTTAACCCTCGAATCTGTTCGGGAGGCACCACCTCTCAGCTGCTTGCCTCCCGAAGCCCAGAGCCTCGCCTCTGCCCTCGCCCCCACTCCCACCCCTGTCCCTGCCCAATCCACCTCCTCCTGCAATGCTATTGCTGCCCCCGGAGTTATTTCCTTCCCATTTTTTGTGGATCTCCCCCAAGGAGCAGCCTTTGCATTTTCCTGCCGCGACCCGTTAGGAGCTGCAATTTTCCCTCCGCCATCCTCTTCTACCCCAAGGTTTGAGATGGACCTAATAACTTTAGCCTGTCAGACGCCCCGTCGGTGGTCTGCACCTTGCCTGCCCGACTCAGCGGACCACGAGGCTGCACCAAGAGTCCCTCCAGGGAATAACCTGGAAATCGCAACCCCACCCCCCCATGAGCTGCGAAAAGCGTAGCAACATTTTTTAGAAGACATCCATGGCTCCCGCAACAGGGTACAGCTAGCTCTCCGGCTATGGGGGGACTTTAATCAAATCCTCCAGGCCACAAGGGCCCTTATAAAGGAGGATAAAGGGAAAGGAAGTCATGGTGCCGCGGCCTACGGGCGGGCCCGCAGCTTCCGTGACAATTTACTCACTTATGGGATGGGTCACGGATTGTTACGCGACCCGCCGGGGGCTGCGAACACCCCCGCCAACAAGGAACCCCCACCCCCCCAGCCCTCCGCATGACGCCCCTCATTATTGCAACTTTGAACACCAGGGGCTGTAGGATGGCTCTCCGCAGGTCCCAGGTGCTCTCTTACCTTCGGGAAGGGGGGTACTCTGTGGTTTTCCTGCAGGAGACCCATACGAATCCGACCGCCGAGGACAGCTGGCAGCTGGAGTGGGGGGACGGGGTCTACTTCAGATACTTCACGATCCAACAAGCTGGAGTGGCGATCCTGTTCTCCCCCAACCTACGGCCCGAGGTGCTAGGGGTCACTGAGGCCGTGCCGGGCCACTTGCTGCATCTCCGAGTCCATATGGAGGGGCTTGTGGTCAACCTCATTAACATCTATGCCCTGACAACGAGCCCGAAACAGCCACAATTCTATCAGCGGGTGTCCGACTTCCTCAGCACCCGAGATTCTCACGAGTGCTTAGTCCTGGGAGGGGACTTTAACACCATCCTCGAGGAACAGGACTGTTCAGGGGCCGAGCTGAGCCCGGCCGCTGTGAACATTCTCCGAGAAATAGTTGAACTTCACTCCCTAGTAGACGTCTGGCGTGACCACCACCCAGATGACACTTCCACGTTTACCTTTGTCCGGGTGGAGGCCCATTGGTCACACCACTCTCGGTTGGACCGTATTTATTTATCCCGTTTCCATCTTTCACAGGCCCACTCCTCCAACATTCGGCCGGCCCCATTTTCCGACCACCATCTAGCCACCATCACGGCCTCCCTCCGTGCAGAGAGGCCAGGGACGGCCTATTGGCACTTTAACAACAGCCTGTTGGAGGATGAGGGCTTCGTGACATCCTTCCAGGAGGTTTGGCTGGCCTGGCGAGAGCAGGAGAGTGCCTTTCCCTCTGTGCGGCAATGGTGGGATCTAGGGAAGGTGCGCGCCAAGCTCTTCTGCCGTGACTACACCCGGGGCACCAGCCGACGGAGAAATGCAGCGATAGAGCAGTTGGAACGGGAGGTTTTAGAGATGGAGAGGTGTCTGGCCGCCAGCCCCGAGGACCTGTTCCTCTGCGGAGTGTGCTGGGAGAAGTGGGAGGAACTCCGGGCCCTTGAGAACCATTGGGCCCGAGGTGCCTTTGTTCGATCCCGCATCCGCCTCCTTCGGGAGATGGATCACGGCTCCCGTTTCTTCTATGCCCTGGAGAAAATGAGGGGGGCCAAGAAACACGTCACCTGCCTTCTAGCAGAAGATGGCACCCCCCTCACGGATCCATTGGAGATGTGTGGGAGGGGCCGTGACTTCTACACAAGCCTTTTCTCCCCGGATCCGACCGATCCTGGTGCTTGCAGGGTGCTCTGGGAGGAACTCCCCATGGTCAGCGTGGGCGACCGAGACCGACTAGAGCTGCCTCTCACCCTGGCCGCGTTCTCGGAAGCCCTCCGTCGCACGCCCACCAATAAATCTCTGGGCATGGACGGACTGACCGTGGAGTTCTACCGCGCGTTCTGGGACATTCTTGGCCCAGAACTAGCCACTGTCTGGGCTGAGTCTTTGCAGGGCGGGGTCCTCCCTCTTTCATGCAGGCAAGCGGTGCTCGCCTTGTTGCCAAAGAAGGGGGACCTCTGTGATTTATGAAACTGGCGTCCCGTCTCACTCCTTAGCACGGACTACAAAATCGTAGTGAAAGCAATCTCACTGCGGCTAGGGTCCGTGATGGCAGATGTGATCCACCCAGACCAAACCTATACTGTCCCGGGTCGCAGCATTTTTGATAACCTATTTCTAGTCCGAGATTTTTTGGAACTTGGGCGTAGAGACGGTCTGTCGTTCGCCCTCCTATCTCTTGATCAGGAGAAGGCATTCGATAGAGTGGACCATGGGTACCTCCTGGGCACTCTGCAGGCGTTTGGATTCGAACCTCAGTTTGTGAGTTTTCTCCAGGTGCTGTACGCTTCCGCGGAGTGTCTGGTTAGGCTCAACTGGACCCTGACCGAACTGGTCAGCTTCGGGCGAGGAGTACGGCAGGGGTGCCCCCTCTTGGGCCAGCTGTACGCTCTGGCGATCGAGGCCTTCCTCTGTCTCCTCCGCAGGAAGTTGACGGGGTTGGTGCTGCGGGAGCCGGAGCTGTGGCTGGTCCTGTCAGCGTACGCCGATGATGTGCTCCTCGTGGTCCAGGACCCGGGCGACTTGGCGCGGGTGGAGGCTTGACAGGCCATCTATTCGGCAGACTCCTCAGCCCAAGTCAACAGGGTCAAGAGCTCTGGCTTGGTGGTGGGAGACTGGCGGCAGGTGAGCTCCCTCCCACCCGCGCTTCAGATCATCCGGTGGAGCGCGGGTCCACTGCTCTACCTAGGCATTTACCTTTCTGCCATGCACCCTTCTCCGCTGGAGAACTGGCAAAATTTAGAAGGCGGGGTGATAGAGCGGCTCCGGAAATGGACGAGGCTACTCCGATGTCTCTCCCTCCGAGGGAGAGCACTGGTGCTTAACCAACTAGTCCTGTCCACTCTCTGGTACTGGCTCAATGCCCTGGTCCCAGCCCCAGGTTTCCTGACCAACCTCTGGACATTGATTCTAGAGTTCTTTTGGTCAGGAATGCACTGGGCCCCTGTTGGGGTTCTTCATCTACCCCTGAAGGAAGGAGGGCAGGGCCTGAAGTGTCTGCACACTCAGGTCCGTGTCTTCCACCTCCAGGCCCTGCAGAGGCTCCTTTATAGTGCAGGTAGTTCGACGTGGAGCATATTGACGCACACCTTCCTGCGCCGCTTCCAAAGGCTCCGATACGACCGGCAGCTCTTTTATCTTTGTCCGAGAGGTTTTCCGCGAGACCTCTCCGGGCTGCCAGTCTTCTACCAGGGCCTCCTCCAGACCTGGAAACTGTTTTCAACAACCAGGTCCGTGACGGCCACCGTAGGGGCAGATCTCCTTGCGGAGCCCCTGCTACACAACCCCCAGCTCCGTGTGCAGGCGGCAGAGTCCTGCTTGGTGCGCCAGAGCTTGGTCCTGGTGGAAGTCACGAGAGTCGGAGATCTCCTGGACTACGACCGGGGAGACTGGCTGGATTCCCGATGCCAGTTCGGCGCATGGGGCTCTCCAGACCTCATACCCCCCGGCGCATATTTCAGGAGGTGAAGGCCACCTTGACGCCCGCTGCTCGGGCTTATCTCAACCGAGCCCTGCGTGAGGGCACACCCTGCCCACCCTCTACCCCAGGCCCGCCGGACCTTACAATTGGGCCCCTACCCCGTAGATCCCAACAAACCCCTCACCCTTTCACTGCAAGCCGGCTGCATGAACTGCAGCCAGTCAGTTTCCAAATTGTGCCATGGAAATATCTATACACACTCAGGCTTCACACCCTTCATGCCCACACCCTGGTGTCCTGCCCTGATACAAAGTGGCGGGACCTCCTGCCACCTTTAGAGGGTGAGCAACCCCGGTGGGCCAGCCTGTATTCCACCTTGGTCCCGAGGCCCGTCGGGGACATTAGTTGGCGGCTCCTTCATGGAGCTGTTAGCACGGGCGTGTTTTTGACGTGGTTCACCCCCATCCCGGATACTTGACCTTTTGCAACGTGACGGATACCCTGGCGCACGTATATTTAGTGTGTGCCAGGCTGCAGCCCCTTTTCCGGCTCCTCACAAATATTTTTATGCTTTTGGCTACACTTTTCCCCTCACCTTTTTATCTACACACTCCCCATCGATGGCCCCACAAAATCGTGAGATCTCCTGGTTAACCTCCTCCTAGCTCTAGCTAAAACAGCCATTTATAAAACCAGAGAGGGGAGGTTGGCTAATGAAGTGTCCTGTGATTGTAGGGCCATTTTCCGATCCTCAGTACATTCATGTGTCCGGGCGGAGTTCCTCTGGGCAGCATCCACCGACTCCCTCGACGCCTTCGAGGAGCGGTGGGAGCTCTCCGAGGTTCTCTACTCGGTGACTCTGTCCAGTTCCCTCCGTCTGACCCTTTGATTGAGGGGAAGAGCGAGAGACCCCAGCCCCAGCCATTGCCGCTGTGGCTACCATCATTCCTGTCACCTAGGAGGGGTCCTCTCACACATGGGTGTACGTCCCCCCCACCTCCAAACCGCCCACCCCGCAGCCGTGCCCATCTTGTCAGGCATTCTCAGGAGAGGAATAATCGGTGACACTGGGCGTGGCACTAGGTAACTCGAGAGGGTGGAAGACCATGAGTGTCGAGGAAGCCCCCCCGCTCTAGGCCACCAGGTAACTCAGGAGGGTGGAAGACCACGAGTGTCGAGGAAGCCCCCTCGCTCTGGGCCCAGGCTAGCCTGAACACTTCTCCCTCCTGAAGGCTGCTATGTTATACCTTGTGTTTGCTTTTGTTTTGTTGCATGGTTTTGCTTTATCCTTTTTGGTGATTCTTTGTGTTATGCAAATAAAACTCTTTCCCGCTCAAAAAAAAAAAACACTCTCCTGCTGCCCTCTGGCCATGCTGTATCACACTATATTTCTAATAATTGAAACCCCCATTACTCATACCTGTCTTTTCCTAATAACTGGTGTCTCCTCCCCTGGAGCGGTATAATCAGTGAAGGAGTTATCATGATATTACCTGAAGGAGCATTCCAGCTATGGAATTAACAAATTTATTTGAGCATAAGCTTTCATGGGCTCAAACCCTTATGTTCAAATAAATTTGTTAGTCTCTAAGGTGCAACAAGTACTCCTTGTTCTTTTTGCTGATACAGACTAACATGGCTACCACTCTGAAAGCTATGGAATTGTTTCCCTCTGCTCCAGCTTGACGTTCTCCTTCCCCAAGACTTCCATCCTTCTCAAAAGCACAGACTCTTATCAAAGTGGGGTTGGGACCATTCTATTGAGTTCCTGAAAGTCTCGTCCATGTACCTCTCTGTCTCCCTAGCTCCTCCAGTTCAGCCACTCTAACCTCAAGAGTCTGTATTCAGTCTCTGAGGGACACAAGTTCCCTGCATTAAATGCACCCATGTGCTACCTGGCCACAGGCAGGTAATCATACATGCTGCATTCAGTGCAATAAACTGGATAGCCACTATTGTGCTGCTGGACTTCTGCCTGCATTATTTCTACCCTTGCAAGAGTTTTTATTGTTTGTTTGTTCTTTGTTGTTGTTGTTTTTTTGTGGAGGGGGGTTATTGGCCTAAGTTTAGAGTATGTTCGTTAGGTGTATCTGGATTTCATGCATCCTATGTAATCTGCCCTATTCACTAGCTCTTCTAGTCTCTTAGGAGCTGGCTTTTTAAACCCCTGTTCTTCCTGAGTTAGCTCCATGCACTTGTCAAGGAATCCTAAAAGGATTAGGGATCAAAGGATAGCAGGCTAGAACCTCACTAGTAAACTCTCAGCCTAGCTAACAGGCCACTAGGCTCAGCACATAGCCCACAAACTTTAACCAAGCAAGCACACAGCAAGCAAGGAAGTACACAACAAACAAACTCACTCACCCCAAGGGCCATGTCATCATTCCTCTTTTACTTGAATAACTCTAAGGCAATTGTGCAGGGATGCAAGTGGGAAAGATGACAGGATTTTCTGAAAAGGAATACAAAGGAAGGAGAAGTTAGGGAGGGGAAGAGATGAAGTTTGAAGGGAAAGGAAAATCTTGGAGGATAAGAGGAAGCTGTCCTATGACGTGTAGATTGAAACATGAAGGCTTAATCCAAAATTACTGAATTCAGTGGAAAGATTCCTATTGATTTAAATAGGATTTGGATTAGGTGCTCAGTCAGAAGTGTTGCAAATGTCCAGCAGCCCCCTAGACTTTATATGGATGCTTTCACAAGAGGTCATTCTAGTTGACGATACAACTATGTAGGGAGCCAGAAAGTAAGTACAAAAACTTGATTTGGCTTTATTTTCACAATGAGCAACTCTACGTCCATTTTTAACACTATAATGAAAATGTCACTCTGTTCTAAGACACGTTCATCTTTTGCAGAAACAAATATTTTTTAATTAATAAAAATTTTAATTTTACCGTAAAAATATCAAGCAGCAAAACCAGAACTTTCTCACATAAATCAGCAACTAAATACGTAGGTGACAGTCACCTTAGAAATATCAAAGACAGGATTTATTTGTAATTTCTAGGTTGCCATCTTCTTTCCAATGCATTGGTAAAGTGCATAGCGTGCTCAGTAACTATAATGCCTCAATAAAACTAACTATTTTAGCTTAATTGTAATTACCAAGAAAATGATACTCAAATAATTGCTCTTTCTTTTGAAAGCCACCTTTTCACTTCATTTGGAGGACTTACTGACTGAGGCCCATAAAAGCAAACTAGCAGCTGTAATGTCACTGTGCCCTTTCTAAATCTGTGGCATGCCATTAAGATTATCTATCTTTTAGGTTTTATAAGAGAGAATTTGTAGTTCAAATAGGGTTTCTTAGAAAATAATAAAAGGCTTTAGGACTTCAGAGCTAACTCTGTGCCACAAATGAGCCATCAGAGAACTTTGGTCCTATTAGCTCAGATGCAGATGAGGCTAATTGCCTGCACATTACCTTTAATTCTGTGCATATGTGTATAAAATCTATTTGAGTAGTACAGTACTCAAGTCATGTCTGGAGGAGAAATTCCGAGCCTCTACAGCAGATGTTATGTTTATTTTGAACTCTAAATGTTAATATCGGTGTGCACATGAGAGACAATTTGGAGCTGAAAACATTAATGAAGCTAATTGACTAAACGACCAAGATTTCAGTGAGGCTTTCCATGTGCATAGGAATCTGCCCACATAGATCAGATTGCAGGAATGTGGCCTAAGTTTCAAGTCCAGATACAAATTTTTAAAGGAACCATTTTCTCTTCAGATTTTTTCCCCCCACAGGATTTTGGTTTTAAGTGACTTGAATGTTCTTTAATGATCTGACAGCTCTCTAGAAGATGAAATTCTCTTATTATCCATAGGACAAACACAGCAGAACAGCAGCAGTGCAAACTTAACCTACACTGTCCAACCAATGTGCCTCATCCATGAGCCTGAGAAACCACCGTGCTGAAAGAATGGTTCATTTTACATGTACATTAAGCTGGGCCTTCTCTTCTTAGAATGCCAGCCAGGGTTGCAAAGACTTGTGATGCTGACATTAGGCCCCTGGTGATAGAGAGACAAGATGGTTGAATGATTAGTCTGCTTATCTAGGACTGGTGAGCCTCCCCAGTTCAAATCCCTGCTCCACTATGGACTTTCTGTGTGACCATGGGCAAGTTGCTTAGTATCTCTCTATCTGAGCTCTCCATCTGTAAAATGGGGATGATAACACTTCTTACCACACAACTGTGGGGTGAAGATAAAGAGGTGCCCAGATAATGGGGACTACCAAATTCATTTAACATAAATAGCTTGCAGTTACTACTAAGCTGGGTTGGGCTGGATTGGAGCCAGCTTTGTAGAGATGAAAGGCTCTATATCCCATCACTCTCTCTTGGTTCTTTGTAAAACAGGAATCTTAACTTCACAGTGCATTTATCTATTACATATTCCTTTCCTATAGAGTGAGATAATGGAATTTTGTTTTTACAGCTCCTCTCTTTCCACACTGGCCTGGGAGAATTCCCCAGTCCAAAAGGAACTCCAAGTTTAGTGGACACACACAAGTCCTGTCTCCTCTTCCACTCCAACTAGCAGCAGCTCAAAGGTAAAGAGCAATGCTAAATTGTTGGCAGCTCCACGGTGGTGAGGAATGGGAGAGCTCTGCATTCAGTAATACACCTGAGGCACCAGTTCTGCTTCAGGCTGCAGTGCTCCTCCCCAATATAGCAATTGTTTTGGGGTGTTTTTAGGGCAAGGGGCATTCTCTCTCCCCATTCCTCAGGGTACTTCATATAGGGGAACGGGATTCACAAATATTATTTTCAGACCCCCCCGCTTTCACTTTTCCCTTCCTAATTCCTGTGGGAAGGGGGGGTGTTTCTTTTTCTAACCCCCAGACTGCTCTTTCCCAGCTGAAGCATTGTCTCCCCTCTTTGAGGGTGGAGGTTTTACTACTCAAAACTGCTCCATAATCTTTTGGGTGTGGGCTGAGAAACAGGCGGACATTTCACTGCTCCTCACCCCAGTCTTAATAGGGCTACTGTAGTGCATGCTGCCCAAGCTGCCCCCCATCCTGTCCAAAGATATCAGTTTTCAGAGTAACAGCCGTGTTAGTCTGTATTCACAAAAAGAAAAGGAGGACTTGTGGCACCTTAGAGACTAACCAATTTATTTGAGCATGAGCTTTCGTGAGCTACAGCTCACTTCATCGGATGCATACCGTGGAAACTGCAGAAGACATTATATACACACAGAGACCATGAAACAATACCTCCTCCCACCCCACTGTCCTGCTGGTAATAGCTTATCTAAAGTGATCAAGTTGGGCCACTTCCAGCACAAATCCAGGTTTTCTCAACCTCCGCCCCCCTACACACAAACTCACTCTCCTGCTGGTAATAGCCCATCCAAAGTGACCACTCTCTTCACAATGTGTATGATAATCAACGTGGGCCATTTCCTGCACAAATCCAGGTTCTCTCACTCCCTCACCCCCCTCCAAAAACCACACACACAAACTCACTCTCCTGCTGGTAATAGCTTATCCAAAGTGCAGGAAATGGCCCACCTTGATTATCATACACATTGTGAAGAGAGTGGTCACTTTGGATGGGCTATTACCAGCAGGAGAGTGAGTTTGTGTGTGGGGGGTGGGGCGGAGGGTGAGAAAACCTGGATTTGTGCTGGAAAGGACCCAACTTGATCACTTTAGATAAGCTATTACCAGCAGGACAGTGGGGTGGGAGGAGGTATTGTTTCATGGTCTCTGTGTGTATATAAAGTCTGCTGCAGTTTCCACGGTATGCATCCGATGAAGTGAGCTGTAGCTCACGAAAGCTCATGCTCAAATAAATTGGTCTCTAAGGTGCCACAAGTCCTCCTTTTCTTTTTAAAGATGTCAGTGTCTACTTGGGCATAGGGGTTCAGGCTTTTGCTACAAGAAGTGCAGGTCAGTCATGATTCTCTAAAAGTTAAAACAAAATCTGTAACAAAATATGCTTATTTATTTGTCTAAGTCTGAGACTGGGCATTTCCTTGCTCTAACTCACACTTTTAGGTATAGTGATATCAGTGAGCAGAGTGCTGCACTTGAAAACTGAAACTTGCTATGAGGCAAAGACACTGAAAGGAACTAATTAGTGGGACATGTGCAAGGTGAAGTGGTATTCACGGTTCAACTGAACGGGGAGAAAGTGAGGTGCTTGTGCATGTGTTAAGGCACTCAGCATTCACAGTATATGCTGCAGAGTCCAGCCATGAAAAGGTATAATTGCAGGTCTTAATAATTAGGGCAGACTTGTAAACACTTCACTGAAAGCATAAAGAGGAAGGTTATTTTTCATGAAGAAGTGTCAAAAAATGGTCACGGTTAACTTTAAACTGGAAATTAATATACATCTGATCAGTATCAATAGCTGCAATCAGATAAATAGAATAAATACAGCTTACAGGAAGAGTACTAGATAAATATTTAAGAGATTTATAGATTTTAAGACCAGAAAAGACCATTAGATTATCTCATCTGACCTTCTGTTTAAAACAGAATATTGCAGTTTATCTTGCACTGATCCTCAAAACTTGTCTTTTAGACAAAGGCATCTTCCTGAATTTGAAGATATGAAGAGGCGGAGACACCACTACTTCCCTGGGTTTGTTCTAATGGTTAATGTTAAAATGTGTTAAAAATGTGTACCTTATTTCTAATGTGATTTTTTCTGGTATCAGTTTCCAGCCCTCAAGCTTATTATGCCATTCTCTGATAGATTAAAAAGCCCTTTATTATCTGATTTGTTTCATGCTAGCACAGCAATAATTGTATTGGTGTTGTATTATTATTTATTTTAATTTAGTGTTTTGTTATTTGGTTTAATTAATAAATTATCTAAAACTGAAAAACCACAAGGAGGTACTGTTTCTATATTATGGTACGGAACAGTTAGCTACTTTAGATGTATGAATGTTTATATATTGAAACAAACATTTAAATATTTTAAGCTATTGTTCTAGAACTTAAAACTGAGGAGCTACTGTGTGTTTCTAGGTAGCTCTGTAGGGGGTCAGGATTAAGACTATTACTGGAATGTTATAACATTAATTTTCACGTCTAGATTTTACTTAAAAAGTATTTGAGTTGGAAGAGGATTATTTCCCTTCATAACTTAACTCCTTGTTTGCACAACCGTAGAGCTTTTATTTTATAAACCAATGTCTTAGTATTACATTTTCTAATGTTTCATATTGTAGCAGTGTTAACTTTAGGGTAACTAAGATTTTGTCTGGGCATTCCATTAGAATGCAAGTGGAGGAATGGTTGAACTACATATAGCAAGGCAAATACTAGCAGTTAAAGGGCTTGTTTACACTGGCAATTTATAGCGCTGCATCTTTCCCGCTCAGGGGTGTGAAAAAACCTGAGCAGGGCTGGCTCTAGGATTTTTGCCGCCCCAAGCAAAAAGATTTTTGGCCACCCCCTCTTTTTTTTGTGTCCCCCGCCCCTGGCTCCACCCCAACTCCGCCCCTTCCCAACCAAATCCCCGGCCCCGCCTCCTCCCCGGGCGTGCCACATTTTCCTCCATTACTTCCTGCAGCTCCCTGCCACACCCCTGCAACCCCCTGCCCTAGCTCACCTTCGCTCCCCTGAACACGCCGCTGCTCTGCTTCTCTCCCCTCACTCTCAGGCGAGGGAGAGGCAGCACATTCTGGGGAGCAGGCGGAGCGGAGGTGAGTGAGGGTGGGTGGGGGGTAGAGGAACCGCTCCCCACCCCAGCTCATCTCTGCTCCACCACCGCCGCCTCTCCCGAGTACGCCACCTCTCAGCTTCTCCTCCTTCCCAGGCTTGCCGCAAACAGCTGTTCCGTGCGCAGCAAGCCTGGGAGGGAGGGAAGGGGGAGAAGTGGAGCAGCGGCGGCGCACTCAGGGGAGCAGGCAGAGTGGAGGTGAGCTGGGGCGGCGGGGGCACATTTCTAGGGGTGGCATGGCCGGCGCCGGAATGCCGCCCCAGAAATGTTCCGCCCCAATCACCTGCGTGTTTTGCTGGTGCCTAGAGCTGGCCCTGCCCCTAAGCACAGCAAGTTTCAGTGCTGTAAAGTGCCAGTGTAAACCAGTGGTTCCCAAACTCGTTCTGCTGCTTGTTCAGGGAAAGCCCCCAGTGCACCAGACCAGTTTGTTTACCTGCTGCGTCCACAGGTTCAGCCGATCGCGGCTCCCACTGACCACAGTTCGCTGCTCCAGGCCAATGGGGGCTGCGGGAAGCAGTGCAGGCCAAGGGATGTGCTGACCGCTTTTCCTGCAGCCCCCATTGGACTGGAGCGGCGAACCGCAGCCAGTGGGAGCCATGATTGGCTGAACCTGTGGACGCAGCAGGTGAACAAACCGGTCCGGCCCACCAGGGGCTTTCCCTGAACAAGCGGCAGACCAGCTTGGAGAACCACTGGTGTAGACAGTGCACCAGCTACAGTCTGATTGTAATACAACACAGTCTGATAATTAGCTATCATATATCCTTTTATTTCGAATGGAGTTGAAAGTGTTGAGGGGATACTCGGTCTTTGCCCAGGAATGATTGATTACCACCACATAGTCATGATCTGGCAATAATTTCAGAACAAAACCTCTGTTGTTGAGTTGACTATGAATTTTGAATTAGACAAGTTCAAGCTATACTTTGTACTGCAAGTCATAATTCATCATCAATCATCTTTGAATAAAACAAAACCTGTGTGTTGTGTACCACTGACATCTGCTAGATGAATATTTTGTCTCACCATTAGGTGAAAAGGGTGTACAATTAACATAATAGAGCTTCACTTCACTCTGTTCTTCTGTGCACTGTATACTATTTTGTTTAGGTGTCTAGAAAACATAGGCCACCTAAATAAAGAACCAATTTTTCAAGAACTCTTAGACTCCATACTCCCTGATTGACTTCAAAGTCTAAATATTGACATAGAAACCCAACTTGAGGTGCTTTAGGCACCCATTTTTTAAAAGCTTAGCTATATTCTTTTAATAAAGTCTTTTTTCCCCTTAACAGATATTTGGAACAAGGCACATGAAGTGGAAAATCCTTGGACTGCACCTCTCTTCATCCTCACACTTTAGTCAGAAAAAAAAAATTAAGTATAAAAGAGCCAAAGATGACTTTCTTTTTGCTTTCAAACATTCTTAGGCCCAATGTACACTGGCAAGTTTATGCGCAGTAAAGCAGCTTTGAGCGCTGTAGCTCCCAAGGTGTACACACGGCCAAGCCACTTAGTGCAGAGAAACTGCACAGATGCAGTGCTCTAAAAAACCCACCCCGACGAGAGGCGTAGAGCTTTCTGCGCTGGGGCTAAAGCACTATGGTGCCAGTGTAGACACTGTGGTGATTACAGCGCTGTGATTGGCTTCCGGGAGCTGTCCTACAATGCCTGTTCTCACCTCTCTGGCCATCGATTTGACCTCTACTGCCCTGCCCTCAGGTGACCAACTGTCAACCCCACCCTGTACATTCCTTTGAAAATTTGAAAGTCCCCTTTCTGTTTGCTTGGTGATGCATGCAGTGGTCTTAGAGCATCTTTCCAGGTGGCCATGCCTGCTCCACGCACCAGGCGATCCCCAGCTTGGAGCAATGCCAAGCTGCTGGACCTCATCGGCATTTGGGGAGAGGAGGCTGTCCAGTTCCAGCTGCGCTTCAGCAGTTGGAATTATGATACCTACGGACAGGTTTCTAAATGCACGATAGAAAGTGGCCATGACTGGGACTCATTGCAGTGCAGGGTCGAAGTGAACGCCTACCACAAGGGGCAAAGTGAACGCAGAACGCCTACCACAAGGGGCAGGAGGCAAACCACCACTGTGGTGCCGTGCCCACAAGCTGCCGGTCCTACAAAGAGCTAGAGGTGATACTCTGTGGGGACCCCACCTCCACTGAGAAGGACCCTGTGGATACTTCATTGGCTCATGTGCGGTCAAGAGTGGACTGAGCCAGGAGCAGGCAATCTTGGATGAAGAGGGGGAGGGGGACCCAGAGGCAGAAGATGACTCAAAGGCCAGAGATGCATGCAGTCAGGAGCTCTTTTCTACCCTGGAGGAACCTAGCCGGTCACAGCAGTTGGATCTTGTCAAAGCGCAAACAAGAAAGGAGACCCCTGGTAAGTGGATCTGATTTTTGGAATTGCTGAAGCGAGTTGTTGAGGGTAGAAGGGCTGCAGAAAGCAGGGTTGTCTCCCACCTCATGCCTAGTCTGAGCGGTGGAACAGGCTGCTGATACACTCCCTCACTTCATGGGAATCTCTTTCAGAGATCTCCAGGAAACTCTCATGGAGATACTGGGCAATCCACTGCTACAGGTTCCTCAGCAGAGCTGCTTTGTTTCTTGCCCCATTAACGGTAACTTTCCTGTGCCACTGTGCAGTGATGGGTGAGGGGACCATTGCTGCACACAGGCTCGCCGCATAGGCGCCAGGGTGGAAGCTGCAGGCCTGGAGAAGACCATCTCTTGATTCCCTGCTCACCCTAAGCAGTGAGATAGCTTCCATAATGATCACCTCCTGTGGAAAGTGTGTGGACAGGAATGATTATCAGGCCCACCCAACAGTACTGGCTCTCCAAGTACCCAAGAGCCACGTGCCCAGTGCACAGCAGGGTCCAGGAACAGTGATTTACCCTCCCCCTGCAGCTACTCACCATTTTGGGGGTCTTGTGGCTTATGTGTGGTTGCCTAGGGTCAGCCAGTTAGTGACAGGTGTGTGAGTACAGGCTGTGTTATAAAGCACTGAAAGTGTTGACTGTGTTGTAAACAATACCACTTCTGTAAAATGTTGCATTTAAACTTCACAGAGATGACCTTGGGAGCACAGACTCCCTTTGTGATCAGTGGCAGAATGGCTATGTAGAATTAGAAAGCGTCCAAGAAGAACTAAGGAGGACTTTATGCATGGGGTTATGATGCAGTCTGCTGTCAAGAAAAAAGAACTGAAGGAGTGGCGGGACAGCGAGAAGAGGGACCGAAAGAAGAACACGGCACACCAGAAAGAAGCCATGGATTGGCTCTTAACCAGTTATGGAGCGCCAAGCGGACACGCTCCAGGTGATACTAGCTCTTCAAACTGAACAGCTCCGTGCCTGCCCTCCCCTGCAACTGCTGTCACAAAACTATTTCCCATGTGCCCCCCCCCCCAGACCATGAACGCACTCTTATCAACCCCCTAGCTCCAGTCTCTACCTGCAGCATTTCACTCCCCCCTCCTCACAGTCCAGCAGTGTGGACTCCCACTACCCACTGCACTCAACACCAATCCCTCTGCAGTTTGTCCCTCCTGAAGTACAACACCTGCTGCATCATACTCCAAAGGAGAAGATTGGGTATGATCCCAGGACATACACAAATCTGTAGCTGTCCTGGGACCCCCTCCTCCTCTTGAGACCTTCCCTTCCCCCAACCCCCTCCCTGCTGATGATTTTTTTTCATTTGACACTCTCCTCTGGTTGTTGTCTTTCAATAAAAGAATTGTGTTTGTTTGAAAGCAATCTTTATTCTAGTAAATGAAAGCAAAAAGCACTGCAAAGCAACATACAATTATATTAAGGCCCCTTCTTTCATCATGTGCACCAATCACCTCCTAGCATTACAAGCATTGCAATCCCAAGCATAGAACCAAATATTAGTGGCTTTCAGCTTCAAATTGCTGCCTCAAAGCATCCCTGATCCTTTTGGCCCCATGCTGTGCCCCTCTAATAGCCCTTTTCTCTGGCTGTTCATACTCAGCCTCCAGGCATTGAGCCTCTGCAGTCCAGCCCTGAGTGAAGCTTTCACCCTTCCCTTCACAAATATTATGGAGCATACAACACACAGCTATAAGCATCGGAATATTGTCATCAGCAATGTCCAGTTTCCCATAAAGGCATTGCCAGCGGGCTTTTAAATGGCCAAATGCACAATCCACAGTCATTCTGCACTTGCTCAGCCTGTTGTTGAACTGCTCCTTGCTGCTGTCAAGTTGCCCGGTGTATGGCTTCATGAGCCACGGCATTAAGGGATAAGCAGGGTCTCCCAGGATCACAATGGGCATTTCAACTTCCCCCACGGTGATCTGGTCAAGGAAGAAAGTCCCTGCTTTCAGCTCTTGAACAGGCCAGTGTTCCAAAAGATGGGCTCATCATGCACCTTTCCAGACCAGCCTGCGCTAATGTCTGTGAAACGCCCAAGGTGGTCCACAAGCACCTGGAGAACCATTGAGAAATACCCCTTGTGATTAATGTACTCCGTGGCTAGGTGGTCTGTTGCCAGAATTAGAATGTGTGCACCATTAATCACCCCTCCGCAGTTAGGGAAGCCCATTTGTGCAAAGCCATCCACAGTTTCACACATGTTGCCCAGAGTCACAGTCTTTCAGAGCAGGATGTGATAAATGGCCCTGCACACTTCCATCCACACGACTCCAACTGTCGACTTTCCCATTCTGAACTGGTTAGCGACTGATAGGTAGCAGCCTGGAGTAGCCAGCTTCCATGGTACAATCGCCATGCACTTCTCCAATGACAGGGCAGCTCTCTGAGCAGCGCTGTGACTGCCAGCACTGTCACTTTGCAAGTGTAGATGTTCCCATATCTACACTGGCAACGCTAAAGCGTTTTAATGTGCCTTGTGTGGTCACAGCGCAGTGTTGGGAGAGAGCTCTCCCAGTGCTCTAAAAAAAAAATAACACCTCCACAAGGGGCATAGCTACCAGTCGGATTGTAATACAACACTGTGAAAAACAGAGTGAAGTGAAGCTCTATTATGTTAATTGTACACCCTTTTCACCTCATGGTGAGACAAAATATTCATCTAGCAGATGTCAGCGGTACACAACACATAGGGTTTGTTTTATTCAAAGATGATGACGATGATGATGAATTATGACTTGCAGTACAAAGTATAGCTTGAACTTGTCTAATTCAAAATTCATAGTCAACTCAGAGGTTTTGTTCTGAAATTATTGCCAGATCATGACTATGTGGTGGTAATCAATCATTCCTGGGCAAAGACCGAGTTTCCACTCAACACTTTCAAATCAATTCAAAATAAAAGGATATATGATTATAATACAACACTGTCTGAGAATCAGCTATCAGACTTTGATGATTATAGCTACATACTTAATTATATTTTAATTGTCAGACAAAAGAGCATGATGATAAACCAACAAACAGCTACAAATAGGCCTGAACCAAATCCTTGAATCAGGATGCTGTCTCAACCATTTAGGAAGACAGACAAGACACACTTCTGTGGGTTAATTAGGTGGCAAATCAGGTATATGTAAATACCCAGTAATAACTCGACTAGAACAGGTCATCATTTTTCCTTAATTGTTTCCACCTATTTGGGAGGGCTGCCATCAACCTTCCTGTTCCTATCTATTTGGGATTGCTGCCATCAGCCCTCCTCCTTCCCCTGGTATCAGCCCGACCATTGTTGGAGCCTCACTGCCCTCCCCTCATATGAAGGTTAAGAGGGCTGGAAAGAGTAGAGACAATTATATCTCCACTATACCAGAGATTAGGAATCCCAATCCTCCTTCCCCAACTTCCTTAGGGGATGCCTTCCTCTAAATCCCCTTCCAAATTCATTTTGTCACAGAACCATGACCCCGCTATAAAGAGTACCTGCAATGGACACCTACCACAAGGAGATGCCAGCAATTAGCTATCTGGGAACCTGGCTAACAATTCATTCTCTAATCCAGGCCACAAATAGATCTGCTTCCTCATCACAGATCTGCTTCCCATCCCCCTGAATAACTCAGGTGCCCGACATGATATTTCTGGATTCTTCTTGTTGTCCTTATACTGCTTCCCACCACATCCATGCACAGGTGATTATCCATTCATTGCACTTTTCCAGGTCACTGGAAGGGCATTCATGCTTAAGCAGCTGACATTGCAGGACATGCTTCGTATTGTGAGATTCTCTATCACAGTCTCAGATATTGGGGCCAATGATGTAGCCACACTTGATTATCATGTCTCTAGATTGGTCAGCTCCAGTGCAGAGTCAATTAAGACAACACCATATAGTCCAAGGCTGGTCTGCACCAGGTGGTAGGTGCTCGACTGGTGGGAGCTGGAATGCACAGTCTACACGGTCATTTTCTACTCTTGTTTGCCATAACTGAACCCGTGGGTGACAATGTGAGAAGTTTAACAGAAGCAAGAAAACTTTGTCATAACTTCAATCAGCTCAGCATCAGTGTTACATCATATAGCAGATGTCTTAGATCTGTACATTGCCTTGTGCACTAGAGTCTACTAGCAACTTCCTGGTGTTTATCAGGAGGAGCAATACATGTGAGGATGCAGAGGCTATTAACATGAGTAGGTTTAAGGCATCCTGTTATGCAGCAGGAGGCACTGTCAAGTAAAGGGTGTAGCTTCTTTGAGGGAGGGGAATCATGCCCACGCTGCACAAGCATAGTCGGCAGAACAGTGGCAATGTGCTAGTGCTGTTGACTGCAGAGTGTGTTGGTCTGCAGCCCACTTTGATGTAACCAACTTGCTGAGAATCTTGTTTTGTATGCTTGCTTTGGCTTCGGTTTTCTCAATGTGGGAGCTAAAGGAGAGTATTTGGTCAAAAATAACACTGAGGTATATAGGATTTACGTAATGAGTAAGTTTCATCCCAAGCCAGCTGATGCTGAGGTCACATTTGGTCTCGGTTTTTGACACGAAATGCACTGACTTACATCCTTGGAGGGTTTGCATGCAGTTGGTTGGTTGCATATTACTTGCCTAGGATGTTAAATGCATCCACCAGAGTACTGTCTAGTATATGGCACACAGCATAAGGAGTTTGGAAGCACAGATCATTTGCATAGATAAAGCACCTTGTGCCAGGGTATATTCGCTGCTTGTTTGTGTGGATGTTGAATAATTTATGGTGCTAAGGTGCTACCTTGTGGGAGGCCATGCTTCTGTTAAAAGAACAGGAGTACTTGTGGCATCTTAGAGACTAACCAATTTATTTGAGCATAAGCATCCGATGAAGTGAGCTGTAGCTCACGAAAGCTTATGCTCTAATAAATTGGTTAGTCTCTAAGGTGCCACAAGTACTCCTTTTCTTTTTGCGAATACAGACTAACACGGCTGTTACTCTGAAACCATTCTTCTGTTGTCACCATTGGCTCAATTCGCAAAGTAGTAGTTCATTACCTTGGCAAGGAGCCCATGATGACTGACTGTGTCAAAGGTGTCAAAGAGGGGATTAATATTGCTGTTTCCCCCTGAACACTCCTGTCCTTCTCCCATCACTAGATGTTGATGTAATTCAATCATGCTTGCTGTTGCTGTGGTCCTCACTGTGACTTCTGCATTTCCTTCTGGCTCCTAGGGACAGCTTTCATGGGCTGTAATTGTTCTGCAGTACCCTGTAGCCCTGGAACTGGTGTTGACACAATCTCTGTTGCCACAGCACAAATCACTTCAATTAACTTTTGGCTTTCACACCCAGGCATTAATGCTTATTGCCCTGTTCTGGAAGGGTTTAATCCTCCCACTTCCCCCAGGATCCCTGCACGCTATTCCCCTCACTTAAGCAGGAAGAATCAGTATATTCCTAGGCATTGAGGGCAGAGCTTTCAGAATCTGAAGGGTTGTGGAATATCATTCCTTTCACAGATCTTGGACTGCACAATATTGGTCCTGGGTTCTGCACCAGAGTAATTTTTTGGTAAAGGTTCCACAATTTGAGGGGGAAATTTCTCAGGCAAGTTACTTAAAATGAAAGGTTTCTGAACCTGCTCAGAAGTCTTGAATGTTAGTAGTAGTTTCAGCAGGCATGCATTGTGGGAAGACTGAAATTATAGCTGTCAAAGATGTATAATTAGTTGCAGAATCCTGACAAATCAAGCTAAACAAATAGCTCTACAATTTATCACAGGTATATTACCACAGAGATAGATGTAGTTAATAAAATCATCCACACACATCATACACAGATGGACAATGCACATTTTTCATAGCATCCCTCAGATTCAGGGTTGGGGTTTTTTTCCATCAACATAAAATACTTTTGACAGTACTCTACACTATCTTATTCTGATTTTGTATCACTATAGCTCCATTGACTTTGATAGAATTATTTCTGATTAACACCTTAGTAACTGAAAAGAGAATCTGTCCCCACATTTTCTGTCTCCTGGGCCAGAATCTACTGTCAGTCACATAAATACTGATTTTACAATGTTTCATCTCCCAGTACTTTGTGTTACATTTCCACATAGAAAGAAGATATTTTGTTTTAATTTGTGCGATATTCCCCAATATCAATATATAATTAAGACATCCATTAATAAATCCATAACATTAACTCAATTGAGAAATTTAGACCTGTGTTGAATTTCTCTGAGGCTGGATTGATGTTACAGACTATTGACCGATCTATTAAATAGTCATTGTTAACAATGTTGTCACACATGCATAAGTAGTTTGCTGTGCAATTAGCGTGCTCACTACACTTTTATGCTGATTTTCTAGATGACTATAAAATTTTCATCTATACAATTTGTATAGAGGGGTTCAGCAAAAGAAGCAAAGAAGAAGCAAAACAGCTAAGACTATTTGTGGTTCTTTTGTCTATTCATTTCCGTTTAAAGAAGCTCACTCCTCCAGTACTGCTGACGTCCCCATAAGTGAATACTGTTTTGTTCTCCAGCTCACATGGCCTGCCCCTTGAGCCTTCCAGCACCATTAAGAAAAATTGGCCTCAATGCCCACAACCAAAAATGAAACAAGGGAGAGGAATCTTTTTTTGTTAGGGCCCCATAACCAGGATTAAATACATATTAGGGGAGGAGACAAATGGAGCATGCCATATGACAATGGTAAAAAAAAAAATCACAGAAATAGCTCCATTTTAAAGAATAAAGAATAGCTCCAGAATAAAGAAAATAGTATTGTTCCTGCAGCTTTTCTGTCTCTTGCTTTTTTTTCTCTCTGATTCAGTGTAGAGTTTCTACCTGGAACCATGTCTGGGTTCCTGTTACAGATTTAAGGAAACATGCACATGTCCCCTCACTTTGCCTCCCTTCTTTCCCTAGAGGTGTCCTCCTAAGGCCATTCCCCCAAGTCTCCTGATTTCTCTAGGCCCACATGAAGGAATGGAAGAAGCTTCTGATGCTGAGACCCCTTCCCAGCTGAAGTCTCCTGCTGCCACAAATTTGTCAGGTGGAACAGAATAAGAAAATATATATGGATGGGCACAACATGAGGGGCCTCATCCATGATAAGTTATGGATGGAGTATAATTTTTTAGCTTGTATTTAGCAACATGAAGTGCTGTTTTGGATCCCTGTCTCTCGACATCCTGTTCCCCAGAGATGGAAGTTCCAGTTGGATTGATATTCTAGTCTTACCTTCTGCATTGCACACGACAGAAATTTCATGACATTGTTCCTGTATCAAGCCCCTAACTTTTGGGTGATCTGCAGCATGTATTATAGAAAGCCATCCAAACTTGATTTAAAGACTTCAAATGATGGAGAATCTACCACATCCCTCTGTAAATTGTTCCAATAGTCAGTTACCCTCACTCTAAAAAAAAGGGGGGGCTCCTTATTTTTATTCTCAGTTTATCTAGTTTCAGTTTATAGTCATTAGATCCTCTTATACCTTTCCCTGCTAGATTAAAGAGCCCGCTATTAGAAATGTTCTCTCTGCAGATATTTATAAACTATTAGAACTGGTCACAGAATGGGTTTCCCATCCCACAAGATTTATTAAGATTTGAATCTTTTCCCCATTTGAAATTGGGACAAAAAATCAAAATCTTAATTTTTTTTACAAACTAAAAATCTGAAAGTTCAGATTGGGTCAATTAAAACATTTTGTTTCAATAATTGTGAACTGTTCAGTTTCAATTTTGAATTTTTTAATGTTTGATTTTTCTTTACATTTATTATAAATTAAATAATATTTTGAAAAGAAAAGTCATTCCAAACTGAAAAAATGAAAAAAACTTTTTATTTTGGAAAAGTCAAAACAGGACATTTTGACAATTTCAAAACTTTATTTATTTGGCTTTTTTTAAAAAAAAAAAAAAACGGGAAATTTGTTGAAACTGACCCTTTCCCATGAATAGTTTCAGATTCAAAGTATGAGTATTTTCCAATGGAAAAAAAATCATTAAAAAATTCTTAACCAGCTCTATAGACCATATTCAAATCACTTCTTAACTTTCTCTTGGATAGACTAAATAGACTGAGCTTTTTTAATCTCTCACTATACAAAAGGTTTTCCAAACCTCAAATCATTCTTGTAGATCTTTCTGGAGGTTTTCCAATTTTTCAACACTCTTTTTTAAAATATTAACACCACAACTCAACACCATATCACAGTAATGGTCTCAATGCCCTATAGAGTGGTAATTGCACACACTTACACCTATTCTATGATGTGCATTTTCGTCTGTCTTGTCTATTTCTTTAAACTGTAAGCTCATCAGGACAGGGACTTTACTTTTAGAGTTTTGTTACTCAGATTCAGGTAGTGCTGTAAAATACTTCAGTTCCTGCACATTTTAGGACATTTAATAGCAAACCAGAATCAAACTGTTTTAATGCACTGTAATGTACTAGTGAAATACATATCTGCTGCCATCCCATGTACCAAGTATGTCATTACAGAAGTACCAGAATATCGTGTAAGAATACTATCACATTGAATCATGGCAAGTGATAGGGATAGTCCATCAGGGAAGCAATTTACATGTTCATTTTTACAAAAAGCTTTTAAAAGGTGCCAATGTTTAACAGAATAAGTTTTGGCTTGCTTCTCATAAATCTATTGCTTTAAAACTCAATCTATTCTTCTTGGGTTTTTTTTTTTTCCTTTCAGTACAGGAAAGTCTCCTGCTTCAGCAGATTTGTATTTTCTTTAGTCATATACTAATCTTTTATGATCAGTCATTTGCACAGCAAGAGATTTCTCTCTCTTAGTCAGCTTATTCTGGTGAAATAAGAATTATTTCATTGGCATTTTACTAACACTTTTTGGTGCTGAGACTATTTTATTTTTGGAACGGGACAGTAATGTTGCATACATCAATGTTAGAGAGACACATTAACTGCTGGTGATGTGTGTGGCAGTTTTAGATACACCGTGAGTGAGTACCCCAGGGATTTGCAATGTTATTACTCATTTTTTTCGCATTTTCATTTTGGTCCTCCCTGGTCTCCTCCCTCTACCCATTTTAACCTCATTTACTCATTTGACACAGATACAAACACAGTTAGTTTCACAGTGACCCAACCAATGGGGTTACCAATAGAAGACACATTCTTTATAACCTGTATTGTTTTTTGGGGTGTTTCCTAACATGGGGAAAATACACACAAACACATACACATACTCCAAGGTTTTCATAATGGATGCCCAGTATGAAAATCTTGTCCATTGTCTTTTAATATGCAAGAATGAATTATTTAACTGAACTAAATGCTATAAATTTGAATTCTCAGTGAAAAATGTGTGTGTATATATATATATATATATATATATAGAAAATTATCACAATGATTTTTTTTCCTCCATGTTTCCACAAATTCAGTTTCAATGTTTTAAACTTGTGACCAGCTTTAGTACTTTTACAAGAAAGCATAAGAAAATAATTCCTAAATGTGTGATCTTAAGAATATAAATATTGGGCTTGATTCAAATCCCAGTGAAGTTTTTTCAATGACTTCAGTGGAATTTGGTTCAGGCCTCTTATGAGTCTAGGGCAGTGGTCTGCAGTGACTGTCAGTCAAATATTGCAATTATGGAATCTATGGGTCTATTAAAATGTCCCTCTGGCTACATACCAGACAAGATGAGTGGGTGCAGATTATAGGCATTTTCCCAAATAACTGTGTGATGTCAGGAGTAATGATCAAATGAACTGGCCACATGAGACATACTCACCCCATCTCACAAAGAAGGAAAGGAATTGCTGGGATTCCCCTCCACTCCCATCTACCCAAGCAGACTATGATAATGATAATGGGAGATAATGATCATGTTATAAAAGAGTATTTTCTAAAAATTGCTTAACTATATCATGATAAGTTATGATGATACATCAGCAGCACACATTGGTGCAATGAAGTAAACATCACAACACAATGCCAGTTAAATTTAATTTGTGACTGTGACCTCATTCACTGATGAAGTTATTAATTATTATTATTTTATTATATACTTGCATTATCATAGCACTTAGAAGCCCCAGTAATGGACCAGGACCTCATTGTGATAGTCTCTGTACAAACACGGGACAAAAAGAAAAAAGTTCCTATTGCAAAAAGCATAAAATCTAAATATAAGATAAGAGACAAGAGATGGATAGAGACTGACAGGGGAGCACAAGGGAACAATGGGAAAATACTGGTCAGTATAATAGGCAGTAGTCTCAGCACACCAACAACCTAATTGATGTCAAATTTTTTGTAAGCTCTCCCATTATTTAAAGTTGAATACTACCGCTCTAGATAGAGCATGTAGGTGAAAGTACTTGTAAACCACTAACTTCTTAAAGACTTGTAAAAGAGTCTCACAAAGAAAATTACCCAATGTGGCTTTGAACTAATGGATTATTTTGTTCTGGTTATTTCATTACATTCTTGTTCATAAATATTTTTAAAGTGTATATGTATATTAATTTCCTTGGGAATATTCAGAAGGTTATTTAATCTAATAATATATTCTTTTCATCTTGACCATTATGCTCCAGAGAAAGAAGTTTTATGATGTGCTTTTATAAGCAATTTGCTGCTATAATTTTCTTTGATATGAAGTTTTAGCACTTTTACTTAATTGCATGGCATACCTGAATAGCTATGCTATTGCTGATGGTTAGGATGGAATACTGATTCTAATTGTGTTTCATCCTTGAAACAGTAAGTTTGTGACATAATGGCAAAAAGAAGTTTGGTGTATAACAGCAAAGAAGATGTGCCTCACACTTTCATTTATAAGGAACTACGCATTATAGACTTTACTGTATGCATTTTATATCAATAATTTTGCTAAATACTGCCTGATATATTATCATTTTCAAAGAGATTCTCGTCTTCAAATACACTTATGCTGAGTGCATATATCAAAACTAAGCAAAATATTATGCCTATGTCCTGGGCATGCCTATGTTCTCTACTCACCGCTGGATGGTGCCCCCTTCTAGAGATTCTGGGGATTAACTCTGCCGGGCTGACATCCCTTCCTATGATTGCTCTCTCTCACTGTGCAGCCCCTCTCTCAGTACAAGAGTTCCTGCTTCCTCTTCATGACGAGGCCCTCCAGCCAGGTCACTTAGCAGATTCCCCTTCCAGCATAGTATTTCAAAGTCCATGACTATGTCACTCCAGCAGTGACACTAGCAGTCTTTGAATCCACTGCTCTGAACAAAACCACTCTGCAGTGGTTGTTAGGGGAAGCCAGGCCCACATTCTGCTCTGCCTTCCAGTTCAGAGTCCTGTAGCAAACAGTTAAGTCTGCAGCTACACCAGCCTTACTGCTCTCCTTCCCTGGACTTCTTCCTACCATGCTTCTTCTCCCCTTCCTTCTCCCTTACCATAGGGAGGTGGACTGCAGGCTTCTTCCCTGCACTCTTCCTACATTATTGCCATCCTTCGAGCTTTATAGAAGCCCCGCCTGTTCCCTCACAGGTGTGTTTCCTTCTTATTAGCTATGTCCTGCCTAATCTCCCCCATTTGCAGCCTAATTGGCTGATTGGGCCCACTCAACCTAATTCAGTTCTTTTAGGGCCGGTGTGGGGGAGTACACACCATCACAGTCACTTACAGACAATGCCTTCATTGAATGTAATGGGAGATTTGCCTGAGTAACCACTGATGTAACATATTCAGAATTCTATTATTAAATGTTTCTGTTAGGATATAGATATTCAGGCCTGTCTGTAAAGGCCTCTACTCTAAGAATTTAGGTGTATTCTTATCACTTAGCTAGTTATAGAGGTATAAGAGAAAGAATTAAAATCACTGTCTGCCGGTGTAAGGTCCTTCTCTTACTGTGACAGTCTGAGGCCCTGTTCTTAGGCTAAGGCCTTTGGCTAAGCAGCAGAGGCAGCCATAAGCTAGGAAGCGACCGGTCACATCCTCACATTCCAAACTAGTCACATTGAAATAAGGTGCTATTGGGCTGTTAGGAATACAATCCTGTCCTGATATTGCCTATTGCCTCCAGAGAAAGGGAAGTGCCTAGAAGATGTAAAAGGAAACTTAGTCTGATAGCATCCTGTCTGGTAAGAACTCACTTATCAATAGCTGGGATGTGAAATCCTCATTTCTTTGTTGTTCTCTCACTGTAGTCCCCATTTCCCTATTGTTTGTTTGTATAATCTCTGTCTGGTTCTGTGATTGTTTCTGTCTGCTGTATAATTAATTTTGCTGGGTGTAAACTAATTAAGGTGGTGGGATATAATTGGTTAAATAATCATGTTACAATATGTTAGGATTGGTTAGTTAAATTTCAGTAAAATGACTGGTTAAGGTATAGCTAAGCAGAACTCAAGTTTTCCTATATAGTCTGCAGTCAATCAGGAAGTGTGTGTGTGGGGGGTGGGAGTGGGAGTGGGGAATTGAATCATGTTTTGCTAAAGGGGGAAATGGGAACAGGGAGTGGGGATGGGGAAATTGGAATCATGTCCTGCTAAGGGCAGGAATGGGAACAGGGCCACAGGTAAGGCTCTGTGGTGTCAGAGCTGGGAAGGGGGACACTGAGGAAAGGAAACTGGATCATGCTTGCTGGAAGTTCACCCCAATAAACATTGAATTGTTTGCACCTTTGGACTTTGGGTATTGTTGCTCTCTGTTCATGAGAGAAGGACCAGGGAAGTAAGTGGGTGAAGGAATAAGCCTCCGAACAGTTTCTATTGTTAGGAAAAAACGTGTCCAGTCTGATTGGTAATTGCAGAAATATTGAAAAAACAGAAATAAATTAATATGTTTAAATTTGGTGATAAGACTAAACCAAAGTCCTGTATCTAAGCCCACTTCCACTCTGAATTTTATATCATGGGCCCATCTTGTATTTCAATTTATCAGTCTGCATAAGCAAATACTTATTTCAACTGCAGTGGGATGCCAGTAACTATTTGTTGGAGTCAACAATCCAATTTTATACTATATAATTTATGTTTTAATGCTGTATGTGTTTTATTTATATTTCAGTGCATGAATAACCTATTTAATGACACAGTTCAACACATAAGAATGTAAGAATGGCCACACTTCAGACTAATGGTCCATCTAGCCCAGTATTCTGTCTTCTGACAGTGGCTGATGCCATATGCTTCAGAGTGCATGAATAGAACAGGGAAATTGTCAACTGATCCATCCCTTCCTCTCCCATTCCAGCTTTTGGCAGTTGGAAGTTTAGGGACCCCCAGAGTATGGGATTGCATCCCTGGCCATCTTGGCTAATAGCCACTGATGAGCCTATCCACCTTGAAGTTATCTAATTCTTTTTTGAACCCAGTTATACTTTGGGGCTTTACAACATCACCAGGCAATTAGTTTCACAGGTTGACTGTGTGTTGCATGAAGAAATACTTCCTTATGTTTGTATTATACCTGCTGCCTATTATTTTCATTAGGTGATCACTGGTTCTTGTGCAATGTAAAGGGATAAGTTTAACTAGCGTCCTCATGTTTGGGGCCGTTCTCCTTTTTTGAAGTTTATTGCTACTATGGTGGGTTTCTTTGGTATTTCTTTCTCTCCTCCATGATGTTAAAATTAACTAATTACAGTTGCTATTCCTGAGTGGTTCAGCTATATTTCTCTCTTGGACCAAATCCTGTGCTTCATTTAGGACCAAATCAAGAATGGACTTGCTGCTTGAGGGTTCCCAGACTAGCTGCTCCAAGAACCTGTCATTAATGGTGTTTAGACATTTTATCTCTGCATCCCATCCTTAAGTGGCATGTACCTAATCAATATGGGGATAGTTGAAATCCCCCATTCTACAATGCAGATTGCTCAATTAAAGTCAGTGCGAGTTTTGCCATTGAGACATCAGTAGCTAGCTAATACTCAGTCACCCTGAAAATAAAGGGGCAACTTAAAGTGAAATTCAGCAAAGTAATGCATACTAGAAGGAACAATTAAAGTTATTCATACTTTTGTGGGTTTTAAATTAACTGTAATTACTCAGGGAAAATACCTGGTCATCAGTGTGGACAGTACAATAGATCTGCTCCATGGGCAGAACTGATCAAAATTCAGAAAGGGATAAAGTAAAATACTGAAAATATTATAATGCCATCCAGAAATATGACATCTCATTCACAACACAGACACAGCAGAAATACAAAAGGTCTAAACTAAAGGGCACCAGTTATGACTGCAGGCATAGAAATATTCTCGTATAAGGAGATAATTAAAAATAGAATTTAGTTTACAGAAAAAACTTAATAGGTGACATGAGAGGTGTACAAAATAATGAATAACGCAGACGGCAAATAGGACACTGCTATTTACTAATCTCAATTAAAGTATTAAAAAGTCAGGAAGTTTAAGAGTTGAGGAAGAAGACTCTTTAGATGAAGTGGATTCTTTTGAATAAGTGTATTTGAAAAAAGAAAAGGAGGACTTGTGGCACCTTAGAGACTAACCAATTTATTAGAGCATAAGCTTTCGTGAGCTACAGCTCACTTCCTCAGATGCATATCATGGAAACTGCAGCAGGCTTTATATATACACAGAGAATATGAAACAATACCTATTCCCACCCCACTGTCCTGCTGGTAATAGCTTATCTAAAGTGATTTCCAGCACAAATCCAGGTTTTCTCACCCTCCACCCCCCCACACAAATTCACTCTCCTGCTGGTGATAGCCCATCCAAAGTGATAACTCTTTACACAATGTGCATGACAATTAAGCTGGGCTATTTCCTGCATAAATCCAGGTTCTCACATCCCCCCCACCCCCATACACACACAAACTCACTCTCCTGCTGGTAATAGCTCATCCAAACTGACCACTCTTCAAGTTAAAATCCAAGTTAAACCAGAACATCTGGGGGGGGGGGTAGGAAAAAACAAGAGGAAACAGGCTACCTTGCATAATGACTTAGCCACTCCAAGTCTCTATTTAAGCCTAAATTAATAGTATCCAATTTGCAAATGAATTCCAATTCAGCAGTTTCTCGCTGGAGTTTGGATTTGAAGTTTTTTTGTTTTAAGATAGCGACCTTCATGTCTGTGATCGCGTGACCAGAGAGATTGAAGTGTTCTCCGACTGGTTTATGAATGTTATAATTCTTGACATCTGATTTGTGTCCATTTATTCTTTTACGTAGAGACTGTCCAGTTTGACCAATGTACATGGCAGAGGGGCATTGCTGGCACATGATGGCATATATCACATTGGTGGATGTGCAGGTGAACGAGCCTCTGATAGTGTGGCTGATGTTATTAGGCCCTGTGATGGTGTCCCCTGAATAGATATGTGGGCACAGTTGGCAACGGGCTTTGTTGCAAGGATAAGTTCCTGGGTTAGTGGTTCTGTTGTGTGGTATGTGGTTGTTGGTGAGTATTTGCTTCAGGTTGCGGGGCTGTCTGTAGGCAAGGACTGGCCTACAGACAGCCCCGCAACCTGAAGCAAATACTCACCAACAACCACATACCACACAACAGAACCACTAACCCAGGAACTTATCCTTGCAACAAAGCCCGTTGCCAACTGTGCCCACATATCTATTCAGGGGACACCATCACAGGGCCTAATAACATCAGCCACACTATCAGAGGCTCGTTCACCTGCACATCCACCAATGTGATATATGCCATCATGTGCCAGCAATGCCCCTCTGCCATGTACATTGGTCAAACTGGACAGTCTCTACGTAAAAGAATAAATGGACACAAATCAGATGTCAAGAATTATAACATTCATAAACCAGTCGGAGAACACTTCAATCTCTCTGGTCACGCGATCACAGACATGAAGGTCGCTATCTTAAAACAAAAAAACTTCAAATCCAGACTCCAGCGAGAAACTGCTGAATTGGAATTCATTTGCAAATTGGATACTATTAATTTAGGCTTAAATAGAGACTTGGAGTGGCTAAGTCATTATGCAAGGTAGCCTGTTTCCTCTTGTTTTTTCCTACCCCCCCCCCCCAGATGTTCTGGTTTAACTTGGATTTTAACTTGAAGAGTGGTCAGTTTGGATGAGCTATTACCAGCAGGAGAGTGAGTCTGTGTGTGTATGGGGGTGGGGGGCTATGAGAACCTGGATTTGTGCAGGAAATAGCCCAGCTTGATTGTCATGCACATTGTGTAAAGAGTTGTCACTTTGGATGGGCTATCACCAGCAGGAGAGTGAATTTGTGTGGGGGGGTGGAGGGTGAGAAAACCTGGATTTGTGCTGGAAATCACTTTAGATAAGCTATTACCAGCAGGACCGTGGGGTGGGAATAGGTATTGTTTCATATTCTCTGTGTATATATAAAGCCTGCTGCAGTTTCCACGATATGCATCTGAGGAAGTGAGCTGTAGCTCACGAAAGCTTATGCTCTAATAAATTGGTTAGTCTCTAAGGTGCCACAAGTCCTCCTTTTCTTTTTGCGAATACAGACTAACACGGCTGTTACTCTGAAACCTGTATTTGAAAAGTTTTCCTAATTCTTTACTTTTTGCTTTGTAGGTTGGAACTTGCTGAGTTTAATTCCTATTTGCATTTTCTACCACGCTGTGTAATTCTCATTTGCATCCTTTCTTAGGGCTTGTTTTTTACCCCCTCTTAATTCAATTTCAAAACTCTGGAAATTGGATCTGGATCAGGATCTTATATAGCTACTGGTACAGACAATTTTTAAATTTGATAGTTTATTATTTTTCAAAATGCATAAGACTGGAAATAAGAGGCAAGGAAAAGGAAATAACTGATATATACATATACATAAAACAATCTAACATAAAATATATTGAGTGAAATAATGGCCTTATTGAGTAAATGGGAACTTTGCTTTTGACTTTCATGGGGCCATGACATCACCCTTTACTGGACCAGATCATCAGCTGTTATAAATCAGCATCACTCATTTGACTTCACTGGAATTGCACTGATTTCCCCACCTTAGGATATAGTCTATTTACCACATGATTTATTCAGAATACAAATTACTATACTTAGTCATTTCTCTCTCAAAAGACAAACAGTAAGTATACCAGATCTTTTACTTACTTGGAAGTAATAGTAGATTTTATTAGCTTTGTGAGGTGACAAAAATGTGAGAATTTGTGCAGATCTTTTACATTTTTTAGATCCAAATATGGGGACTAGAGTACCTGCCTATGGTGGGGGGTTCTTGCATCTTTCTCCAAAGTGTTTGGCACTGACCATTTTCAGAGATAGAATGGGGACTATAGATGGACCAAGGGTCTGATCCAGACTGGCAATTCCTATGTTCCTAAATAGATATTTCTCTGTAACATTTTAATAAGTGACATAAGAGAAAACTAACATAGCCTGCTTGATTTTGGCGAGAGAAGATGCAATGGAAGTTAATGTATTTTGAGATGTACTATATTTCACCCATTTCTGGGATCTAGTAGTTCTCTTGTGACTTCAAAAGTATAAAATAAAATTTAAAAAATCCAAATGTTTCTGAGCAGGTAATAGGGCAGCATATATGTAAAAAGACATTTGAAAATTAGCCTGTTTTAAACCAATGGTACAGCTAGGACTGCCAGAGTTTACATTGTCACCAAAGACATTTGAATGCCTTGCTGTACTCCAGTCAACACAGACCCCACAACATCTCCACATTTCAGCAAAAACTTAAAAGGTTATTAAACTAAAGAAAAATCTGAACTCTACTAGTAATTGGTGCGGAAGAACTGGCTGGTCTCTTGAGGCATCTGTTGTTGCCATCAGCAACGATGCCAGCTCGAGCCCTACTGTCCTGAGCTTTGCTCTTCTGTACTAAGTGTGAATGGCACTGCAAAGTTAGTGACTGTGATGCCAGAAGAAGAAATCCTTTGAGCCATCATCTTGTAGACACCTACCTGTGATGTTAACTATGAACAATCCATTCTGCCCACACTTTGAGGCACAGCAACCTCTCAGAACATCATTAATGGAAAGCTCTTACCTTCGGATAATGGTGCTTATATGAAACGAACCAGAAGAGGCAGTAAAAAAAGCAGCATGGAGACAAAGATCTTGTATTCAGCACTTCAACTTTAAACTCTAATCATGTATTTTAGACTTGCACATAGTGAATACATAAAAGCTTGATTAATATTTCACTGCTTTCTTTCTTCTTGATTCAGAGTTAATATCAAACGATTTAGTGTCATGTAAGGATGATAAAAAAGAGTGAATGTTTGGTTTATCTTCTCAAGGCTGTGGTAATGATTCAAAGTTACACATTTTTGTAAACTGCAAGCTTGTGGGCAAATAGAAGTGGACAAATACAGCAAATCCACTGAGGCTTCAGAATGGATATACCCTTGATTTATTAATACTGGGCTTAATCCTGCCTTGTTATAGAACACATTTACAAAGGGGATGAGTTCCCACCATTCACTTTAAAGTCAGAGTTGAGGAAAAAATCATTGATTTTTGTACAAATATTCTCTTTTCTGAATTTGTCTCTTTGCAAAAGTTCCTGTTTAAATTAAACAAGCACTTAGCACACTTGTGATAACTCTAATATTCTTCCTACCAAATGATGTAATGCATGGTATCCCTATGGGACAATTCCTAATGGACTCTGAACATGTGGATCTTCCACTTCATTGGTGTATTTTAAAAGATGAATGCATGTAACTCTTTATCCAGTATGGCATGCCAAAGTAACATAGTTCTACCCAAATTTTCTCCCTGTGATCAAAGAAAGAAAGATTTTAGATTTTAAATCAGGCATGAATATATGTATTCCCTGCTAGCTGGCCACCAAGCCTCTGAAAATGGCAACCAGTTGATAAAGTAGAACCTGTACTGTCTTTTTATTGCTTCTGTGGGTGCCAAAGTTGAGACACTTAAAAGGGGCTTCATTCTCAGATGACAGAAGACTCAATACTTTCTGGAAATCAGGCCCCTTTAAGGTATCTCAAGTTGGGCACTAAAAAACTGAGGCACCTAAAATCACTGGTCACTGCTGTCATTGATGCATCTGGGCCCTATAAAGTAAGATGCATGGCTGAATATCAAGTAACAAGCTTAATATCTAGCCTTATATTAACTTCAAAAGAGGTAGGATCAGACCTGTTTTGTACTTATGAGAAATGAATAATAGATTTAGATTGAAATGATAGCTTGTGTTCAGTGCTGGGCAAGATCTTTGGCTATGGCCTAACTACACAATGTTCATGCCAGAGAAATGCTCTGAGAGGATGCTGAAAGATCACTTTTGTACCTCCTGATCTTGCAGCTCTGTGAATGCGAGTCTTCATATGCTGTGTTATGACAGCCTAAGAGCTGCTCTGATTTATGTAAGAATACAATGGTGAAAGAAGGCTAAAAATGCAAAAGACATAAGCACATGTTTCCTGTCCATCATCTTTTTTTGTCCCAGTCATACCACCTTTTCCCTAAAATGCCATGAGAAAAGGAGAGTGATTGACTGAAGAGTAGATCCAGGAAAGTAATAGATCTTTTTGGTTTTCTGGCAATTTTGAAAACAAAAAAAAGTTTTAGGTCAAACACAATGTTTCATTTTGACAAAATCAAAAGGTTTTGTTTCATTTTAGACCATTTAAAAAAAATTGAATTTTAAAAAATAAAATTAAAGGACATTTTGAAAGAAAGGAATTTCAAACCAAAAAATGGAATGTTTTCTTTTTCAAAAAAGGTCAGAACAAAATATTCTGACTTTTTTCCTAAATAAACAATTTGGCAAAACAGACATTAATTCATTAAATGTTTTGCTGTTGCCAAATCTGCATTTTTTTGCCAGAAATGTTTCAGCTGAAATTTTGCCCAGTTCTAGTCAGCCGTAGTTCTCAACCTGTTTACCATTGTGGGCTGCATCCAATACTACCTATATGGCTCTGAGGATGTCATATGGGCCACAGCTCTGTGCTTATTGGGCTGCAAGGGGCCCACAGATTGAGAACCACTGAGTTAAAACCTTTATTTTTACACGTCAGGAGGATCACTCCAGTATAGGAACTTGACAAGCTGGTTCTAAGATCTGATTATATCAGTTGTGTGATACTAAATGGCAGCTGATCTAGACTCTCATGTCCATATACAGTCCACAATGTAAATCATAACAAACATTTACCATCTGATGCAAATGTCTACCAAATGATGATGATTAAAGATAATACAGGGTTTTTTTTCTGTTATTCTAAATCAGTCTGATGGATACATTCTAGTGCTGCACTTATTACTATTCACTCTTATAGAATCAGGTTCCAACCTGCACCCTTCCCAATAACAGGGCTCTTGGAGTCATATTCTCACAACAGAAGAATATGACTTAATTTAGGCCACAATATTCAGGAAGATATAAATGTGCCAGCTGCCTCTACCCTAGTTGGATAATACCAGAGTTGATTGAGATGGCTATAATTTATAAATAGCTAATCTCTCAGGGAATTAATAACTAGTTAATATGTAGAGATACTACGTCCATTGCATAATTATAGTCTTTACACCATATAATTTTACTCCTCAGAGACTCAAAATACTTACTGGATTTCTTTTGAGTATTTGTTCAAGGACTGCTGTCTGAATGGAGAGGAAAAAACATCAGAAAATTGTCTCTCTCAATTCTGGAGGACCATGACATTCTATTTGTTAATACGGATGGCTCTATTAGGATACATAGTATATTATGATATCTAAGAGCAATATGACCTTCACGTTTCTGATGCTTTCTCTTGAACTACAGTACAAAAGCTCTAGTGTTGCAGCTTCCTTACAAAATTGCAATGCACATGGTAAATGAGATTTACTGCTGAAAATACTTCAGCACTTATAAAATACAGCATCAGAGTTTATAAATGTCATGGGATACTATCATTTTTCTTTTCTGGCAGGCTAGGGTCTAGATCTTACAGAGTTTTGCTATTGAGTTTCAGAAATCCATATATGTTTAATATGAAGTTTGTACTACTGAAGGAGCACATCTATAGATGCCAGAATAAACCATTTCAAGAGTACAATTGTATGAACACACATTACAAATCAAAGCCTGATCCCTCCTTTGCCTCCCTGGAGGGCCTTAAACCCGTTAAACTGATTTAAGTTCTGTTTCTGAAGGTGGGGATGGAGCAGTAAGAGGATTTGGGGACCCTGTGCAGGGGGCCAGCATGCCATGCATACCAGAAAGACCTGCTCTGTGAAAAGAACAGGAGTACTTGTGGCACCTTAGAGACTAACAGATTTATTTGAGCATAAGCTTTCGTGAGCTACAGCTCACTTCATCGAATGCATGCTCTGTGAAGACTCCCTAAAAAGTGCAGAAGATTTGAGGGTAGAAATGGAGAGGAGCAGGGTCAGTGTATCTACAGCAAAATAAAGCCACCAACCACTCTTCACCACACAAGGGAATGAATTAGCCTCGAGGATTGTTGCTGCTGCAATGTAGCTTTGAGTGTTGCTTTGCTGTCACTGCAGCTGAGTGAGGATTCCTTCTCCATACAGTTCCATTGGAGGTCCCCAGCATGCAGCTTGAACAATTAGGGTTATCAGATGTCCCCTATAGGGGATTTTATGGGGACAGTCCTGATATTCAGGCTTTTTCTGGTGTAGGTGCATAGTCCCCTCCAGCCCCTGTCCCGATTTTTCACACTTGCTATCTGGTCATCCTATGAACAATGGACTATGAGGTGGTTCCAAAACTTGGCCCCAACTATGTACAGACATGAACATTTAAATCTATGTATTTACGGGGGCATCTCAAAATATGGATATACACAGGAGAGAGTCCACACTCCTACAGCTGGCCTTCTAACAGTGAAGAGAATTGATGAACATTGAATTAGAGAAAAATATATACACACTATTAGTCACTTCTAAAAACAATGTTATTGGGCAATTGCTTTAGTTTGATTTGGTTTGGTTTTGAGGGTTTTCTTTACTGTTGGATAATTATTCTTTAGAATAGAATATCATTTTACATAGTCAAGATGCGTAGAGTTGGGATAGACATTTTTTTCCTATTTGAAATAAAACAGATAAATGCATATTGACTTGCAGGGCTAGGGTGTCTTCTATGTTGCAGTATCATCCAAGTGCTACTGCCCACATTCTCTCCCCTTGTCTTCCCCTGCCATCATGTGCTGAGGCTGCTACTTTCTGAGCTCAGGTTTCACAGATAGTACTGCACAAAACCCTTGGCCAGAAACCCTGGCCAAGATGCCATTAAACCAAGCAAGGACCTGACCATAACTGTTGCAGTGTACACAGTGTAAAGATAATACTCTGCAACACATCCTGTTTCTATCTTTCAGTATTAGACTGACTGTGGTTCAGATTTCAAATTAATAAAAAGACATGCATTCATACACAGTGTGGGCTATTGTCTTTCTATAAAAATGTGGAATTACCTATGAAGTAGAATCTCTTGGCCAGTGCAGTTATTTTAATCATCATCTGCCTGGTTGCTTCTTTTAATGAGAGCATTCTCATTTTATTGTCTTTAGACCCATACTTTAAGACCAGAAGGGACCATCATGATCATCTAGTCTGACCTCCTGCACATGACAGGCCACAGATCATCACCACCGACTCCTGTAATAGACCCATAACCTTTGGCTAAGCTACTGAAGTTCCAAATCATGTTTTAAAGCCTTCAAATTACAGAGAATTCACCATTTACACTAGTTTAAACCTGCAAGTGACCCATGTCCCATGTTGTAAAGTAGGGGTTCTCAAACTGGGGGTCGGGACCCCTCAGGGGTTTGCAAGGTTATTACATGGGGGTCACGAACTGTCAGCCTCCACTCCAAACTCCGCTTTGCCTCCAGTATTTATAATGGTGTTAAATATATTAAACAGTGTTTTTAATTTATAAGGGGAGGTCGCACTCAGAAGCTTGCTGTGTGAAAGGGGTCACCAGGGAACCACTGTTGTAAAGGAAGGCAAAAAAGCCCAGGGTCTTTGTGAATCTGACCTGGGGAAAAATTCCTGCCCAGCCCCAAATATGGCAATCAGTAGGACTCTGAGAGTGTCAGAAAGACGGACCAGCTAGACACCCGAGAAAGAATTCTCTGTAGTAAATCACCTATATATCTGTATTCTGGTCATATGTACACAATTGTATCTTGTGTTTTATTAGATGGAATATATGGACCACAGTTGTTAACATAATGCAGTCGGTTTCCAACATTAAAGTGTTTAACAAGGGTCAGGATTTTAGCCTAAAGGATCTCAGCCTGCTTAGTTCCCTGGCAAATACACCAATAAATATCCATTTAACTTTTTATTAAAGACACAGAAAAGAAGAAAAACAGTTGAAGTATTTGAAATGTAAAGTATTAAGAAGGCTCTCATTTTAACAACATTCCTTGTGCCCTTAAGCTGGAGAGAGTGGAAGAGGGAAAAGCCCTTTATTCAACAACCTCTTAGATGGTATCAAATATGGCAACAACTGTGCTTTTGGGGAAAAGAAAATGAGTGATCTGAGGTGGCCTGGAGCTCTTGGTATTGTTGCTGTTGTTAAAATCCCATTCCGTATCATCCCAGGTGGTGTTTGGTATTCAGATGGAGCCTGCAGAGGTGGTGATGCCATCTGGATCCCTCTCTCTGGCCTGGTCTGGTCAGGATTAGGATGAAGATTTGGAGTCCCAGGAGATGGTGGAGGCAGCAGCCATGATGGTGAAGCTCACTCCAGTAGCCTCTGGCTGTTCTTCCATCTTTCTTTAATGATCTAAGAAAGGGAGTGATGGCTGGAGTAGCCCATCCCCTCATAATTTTGTCCAACATTTAGGCCCTATATCTGGTACAACAATTTGGTTCATTAATTTCTGGACACATATTTTCTTGTTTACCAAGCATCATTTTAACACAGTTCTTGAATTATATTGGTAGGCCTCTTTGATTGGACTAATTTAGTCTATCTCCCCTTTTCTACCTTTCCCATTGACACTTGTTATTATAGGTTATTGTGACATCTTATGAACTTTCCCGTGATTTTGTCATAGCTGAGCTCACAATTAGGGTAAATTTGTAGGCCCAGTTATCACGACAGTCCTCTGATTGCTGGTATCTTCACTGTGATTCCCTCTGTGAATATAAGCCTGATTGCTTAAATCTTCCTCAGATATAGGATCTAGAGGATACTGAAAATGAATGATGTGAACAAATCATCTTGATAACCTCCTTTTTGAAATGAGACTTCCATTAGATAGCATGAACCTCATTTTACTATACTGGTAAAATTGATTGCTCAACAGCACAGAGTTCACTACAGAAGAGCACGAAAAGATGTGAAAAATGTCCCTATGCGGATTCCACACCATTTGCCATGCCTGTCATGTGATTTCCTTCAAGCATGGCTTCTCACTCAGTTATTGCTCCATGTTTGCTCTATGACATCAAATTTTGATATAGGAAAAGGAAATGAAGGCATGTTTGAGCACTATATCCTGGTGGATAATGCGCTAGAGTGGCACTCAGGAGACCTGGAGTCAATTACTGGCTCTGACAGTAGCCTGCTGAGTGATGTTTGTCATCACATCTGTATTGGGTATTGTTATGTAGTATGCAATGGAGTTTATGTGACAACTAATGTCTTAGCTAACACTAGTGACCAACTTAACCTGAAAGCATTAGTTTCCACAGTTTAAGCTAAAGAACCAGGCTCTGTAGCTGGGTGCTGTAAGAGACTCACATCCTCTGTGGACTGGGCACAGAAGGTGCTATGTAAGACTCTGAACAATGGGTTTTACAGAGATTGGTACTCCATTTCTTCTTTGGAGACTTAGCTTGAATAATTGGAGAATCTTTCTGCTCAAAACTCCCATAAGTTCTTTCTTGAAGGTCTGTGATGCCATTCATTATTTCTAGCAGAATTGCTTGAAGAAGGATGCAGTATGTCATCTTCTCCCGTAGATCAATAATGTCATGTGATAGAAGACTCATTGTCCACTTACCAATTGGGAAAGGGTACCAGAGTTTCAGACCTTTTTCCTGAACACAAGTGTCCCAGGACAAGGCATTACTTATATAGTACTATTAAGTTAAACAAAAATCTTTTATTACAATTTCTGCATGACTGATTCTACAAAATATATTCCTTGGCCAAACAGCAACGGATACAGAATTTTAATTACTTATGTAGTTTACAATTAGCAAAGCTTTCCCAAGAGATCCAAAACTTTACAGGTTAATGGCACAGACTATACTTCCTCTGAGCTGATTACATTCTGGTTTACAGTTACCAATTAAAGAAACCAATTACAGCTCCAAAGTGTGTCAACACATACTGACCTAATTTGATCCTGGTTAATCAGTTACACAAACAAATTCTTTTTCTGAACAAACTCAAATTAGTTTAAAGAACATAATTTATTTATTTTTGGAAACTTTAAACAAATGAGGGTCTGAAATCAGTCGATTCACTTAGGACCTTTGTGGATCTATTTGAAGGGCCTTATCTGAAATGTAATAAGTCCACTTTTTTTAAATTCTCTTGTTGGATACTGTAAATTGGCTGTTGGTACATTTGTAATGCCAAATCAGACCATGAATACTGAATGCCAGCTCTGGGGAGAAGGAATATAAAATGGGAAGTCAAAGAAGGAGAAGGTCTCTTGAGTCAGGAAAGAAGGGAACTATATAGTGAGGAGGGAGATCTAGGCACTGGAGACAAGATAAAGGCAAGGACTGTAGGAGGCATCAAGAAAGGGTTCTGTAGCTGAAGAAGAGATGGAAGGAGGAAAGTGAGCATCATACGGGGCAGGTAGAGATCTCTGAAGCTGGGGATATGATGGAGTATGAGAGTCAGGCAGCCAGAAGAAAAGGAACCACCATCCATGGTCAGGACTGGGAGAAAGAAAGTCAAACCGTAGTCGTAGGATATAGATGAGATTCAGCTGGAGCTTAGTGGGGACTGGCAGGGGAAGGGAAGTCTTTGGAACCAGCCTAGCAGGAGTGAGAAGGAGCTGATTATAGGTAGCTGGAGGCAACAGCCATTTTAATTATAGTGGTACCAGCCTATAATCTTTTCCAATGTTTTTTTAAATAGAAGATGACATTGCTATAAGCATCATTTCACTGTAACTGGGGAAGCATTTTTGGTGGTGCCAATGTACAATTCTGCTGTCTGTGGGCCTGACTACATCAGCCTGCACCACAAGATCTGGGGAACAGTATGACACAGACTCCATGCAGCTTCTTCTTCCCTCACGGGGAGACCCAGGTATTAGCATAATAACACAGACCTCTCCTTGGCAACTTTTCATGCACTGGAACAAAGGGATAACAGGACTGAAAACACATCTTCTGAGCAACACCAGTCCACAAAATGTCTTTCTATCCCGAGCTGGGTTTCATGATAAGTAGCACACAACTCCACAGGAATCAGAGAGTTAGTTCTGTTTCACTGAAGATGGATTTTTAATATAAGCAACTTCATTATGGTCAGGATTCACAATATTGTAGTGCATTTCCACATTAAAAAGTGTGGTTGCAAATGTGCATTAAAAAAATATAAACCACAAATTTGTCCCATGCCTTCTCATTATCTTCCCAAGGTCTGATGTCCTACCAAGGTGAGTGGATGTTCAGATTCTCCCATTCCTTTGTGTGTGCTCCTCAGGATCCATATAGCATATGGTACTTGGATGTGATAAATGACCACAGGAAGAACAACCCGATGCTTTGTTTGGCTAATTCGTTCTATTTCATAACTTTTTTTTTTAAAGTCTCATATCTATACTTCAGTTATTGCAGGATCTGTGTCCCACTGCTACCCATGTCTTCCAATAAATGAAATACCCAAGTCTCCTGGGAGTGAAGCTTAACACATCTGAGAAATATCTGTTTTGTTTTAGTTTCTTTCAAGAGCTGGATGATTTACTTTATGTGTCATCTTGAACCCTAATTTCTCAGAGTTTAGCAAACATTCCCTAAGACTCACCATACTACATTGTTTTAAGTATTACTGAATAATGTTGAGGATTAGTATGCTGAGATAAGTATACCCTATTGGAGCTAATAGTATTATACCTATTTTACAGATGGTTAAACATAGAAACATAGAGTTAAAGTGACCTTACCACAGCCAAACAGCAGGTCAGTGGCAATGTCAAAAATAGAACCTACTCATAAGTCCTCTGTGCTGACCATAGGGCAACTCTTATTTGATGGATTTTTAAAATCTTTATTAGGCATCATTTCAGAAAGAAAATTAATTGACTAGAGTGGTCATAGCATAAATATGTTTGCAAATATTAAATATACTTCAGAAAGGAGTATTTATAAGGACAAAAAGCAACTGTGAACAGCACTATTTATTTCAATTAAAATACTACTGAAAAGAAAGTTAATCTTTGGGAAATATTCTGGATACATAATTACTTTTAACAACAAATTTGTTTAAGGTTAAAGTATGTGCTGTTAAAAGGCTGTACAAAGAAAGTCAACATTTATTGCTAAACATTAATTTACATAATAAAAATATCTTCCCAGTCATTCCGCCCTATGTACGCTTGATCTCAGCACTAATCATATGAATTTGCTGAGAAAAGGAGTAGCATTAAAAACGGCAATAAGTACAATGAAAATTCAGTGTTTCAGCTTAAGATCTATTTTGTGATCAGCAAGACTCATCCATTCCCAATTATTGGACAGATAAATGGTAAAAGCCAGAAGTCCTACTTATACCCTAACAAAAGACAAGGGTGATAAATCCAAGGACGAGAATGATTTCTTGATAAATAATATGGTGCATTGACTGCTTATTTTATGCTAACCTATTCACAATGTTATTCCACAACATGAAATAAATGTTCTACAGAGCAATAAACTGCAACATAAAATTGCAGTTCAGCGTTTCAAAGAATTACTTCAGTCTGCAAATTAGTACTCTACTGATGAATCTGTTAATGGCCAAGGTACACTGACTCTTTGTGACATGGGCTTTGTATAATGGCCTACAACTTACTTGTCCTGTATAGTTCCCTGCCTCTATGTGTATTTCCTGAACTGAAATACACATTCTGAACTTCAGTGCTGTCACTGCAACTTTTGTTCTGAGTATGTGTGTGTGTTTTTTAAACTAGAGCAAGTAAATCTGATTTGAGACACCTAGGGAAAGATTTCCTAGCATTTTCCTAAGGGTCTTATCCAAACCCCTTGGAAGTTAATGGAAAAACTCCTATTGACTTTAATGGCTTTGGCTCAGGCCTCAGATGAGAAGTTTGGAGGCAAATGCAGCCAGTGCACATCTATTGCTTCATCACCATGTTCATTCAGCCAGGGAGGGGAATTATATTCCCCCTGCAGAGCAAAACATATCTTTCTGAATATATACTGGAGTGTGGGAAGCCAATATACTTGGGGGCTGATTCTCCTATCATATGGGGCCTGATTAAAAGACTGCTGAGGTCAACAGAAGTCTTTCCATTTATTTCAGTTGGCTTTGATCTAAGAATCTTGCAACAGTTTTTTTTCTCTCTCTGTAACTCCATTAATTACAAATTAATTACTCCTGGTTTGTGGCAGTGTAAGTGACAAAAGAATCAGGACCTTAATGGCCACAGCTATGATGGTTATCAACAGTATGTTGTCAAAGAATTGTGACATTTGGATATGTTCACATCTAATCTATTCAAATGGCCACACAAACATTTGCAATTGAAAGACAGTTTGTTGTTGTTGTTTGTTGTTTGTGTTGTTTGTTGATTGATCTTGCAATTTATGTTAACTCCCATTAACCTTCAGTGTGACTTAAGTTATTTAGGAGCTTGAGTCCCATTGGGACTTAGCTTCCTAAGTCATTTAAATACTTCTGAAAATTTTACCCAGTGTAAGTAAAGTTAATTTCACCTTCAGATACCAAAGTATATAATTTATCAATAAAGTGCAAGAGTAAACTAAAATATGAGAATGAGACTTTAGTATACAAACCGCTGGCATTGTCCAAAGAACACATTAAGTATAATTCTCCAATGTCTTGCACTTTATGTGGCCAACCAGTTCTGAGGATGAACATAGAACTTCTGCCTCCTGTGTTGTCCAACTGGCATCTAATTTCATATGAAAGTCCTATTTTTACTTGTTTTTCCTCCCAGAATAGATATTTTTGTTCAAAGCTTCAATGTGGCCACCTGAAATGTGTAGGGAAACATTAAAGTTAACAGTTAAGTGATCATTACCAGTGTAGTGCAGACAGTAGATTTGCTGTTATAGTGTGTTAAAATCTGCTTTAAAGACCAGAGGGAAGACTTAACAATGACATCTAAGATTTGTGTAGGTTCTGCAATAAAAAATGTACACTTGGCCAAAACTGAAATGTGTTTATATAAATCACGATAAGAATTAGGTAATTAAGCTTCAAGTACTGCTCAACTTTCCTTATTTCCAGTTGTTGCTCAAGGTAGTGTTTTGAAGATAAACATTCATGCATAGTCATATCTGTAATGAAAATTTGACACTTGAATTACGGTTTGAAATGAACTTCCCCAAAACAGTCAACAAAAACATTTGAGAATATTTTCTCACTCAGATCTACTGCACAGTTAGTTTATATTATCATGACACATGAACCAATAAAGTCTGATAAGAATCAGTACAGGCTTTTAAAAATGTATTGTTTCAAGCGAAGTAACAAGAGATTATGGAGTAATCCTTACTAGAATCATTATTACATCTTGGGTTTTTTGCTGTGGAGTGCATGTCATAGTGCTTGTGATCATCCACAAATCTAGAGAGGCATACGGCAACATGGAATGCTGAGGGGGCGACACTGCATCCACATTTATGAAGATTGAGTAGCCCTGGCATTCTGTATGACTGGTGAAGAGGAGCTCTGGCTGCAATTCTGTACCCTACTCCAAGACTGGCAGGTGAATTTCAACTTCCCAACAATTCTGTATTCTTCTGAATTGCATACATGGATTCTATGCAGGTGGAGTGGATTTCAGCCTTTTCAAAGTGTTTCTTATCTTTTTTCAGTCTCAGCGTACTGGCTTGAGGCATATTGACACCGTACACCTTCAAATACTGTGAAATATATTGAATCTGGATTATATCTGTCCAGTGCCAAAATATTTTGATAGAAGTAAAATCCTTCAGAGTGTGTCCCAAATCTATATATAATGTTCTTGCATTCTAATATTTATATTTGGATCTTTATACTATCAGATGTATGGGGAGAATACGTGTATTGAGTTATCTCCCTGGAGGCTTCACAGCTAAGGATTTCCAAGGGTCATAGTTATTTCTTCCAATTTCAGTTGTATTTTATGTTCACAAAAGCGTATCCCTGTATATGATTTTTTTTGGCTGGGTAGCATTTGTACAACTTATGTACTACATTATACTCAGCAGTGTATATTGTTTCTGATACTAAGAGCTGTAAAACAAAGAGGAATTTCACAATCTTTCGCAATGTTTACAGTACCATGTGCCCTGCAGTTCAGTCAAAGACTCAACAAGGGATTTAAGTATGTGCCTAAATTTAAAAATGAAATGGATTACTTGCATACTTAAAGTTCAGTACCTTGCTAAATTGATTCCTAATCAGTAGAGGGAAAATATTTGTATGCATGCCAGTATCCACATTTTCTTTTTTTCCCTTTTGTGTGTGTGCATGAATGCACATGTGTGTTTTGGTTTCAGACAACTATACAATTTGAATTGTAAAATCAGAATATTGTCAAAAAATCTCAATGAAAGACAGAATTATTTTTCAATGAAAATCATTAAAGAAAAAGAACCAATTTTGCAACCAGCTCTATTTAAAACATAAAATTAGGAATTACTGCTATGAGTTATGGCAGGGATCAGGAACCTTTGGCATGTGGCCCATCAGGGTAAGCCCCCTGGTGGGCCGGGCCAGTTTGTTTACCTGCCGCGTCCACAGGTTTGGCTGATCGCAGATCCCACTGGCCGCGGTTCGCTGCTCCAGGCCAATGGAAGCTGCGCGAAGTGGTGTGGGGCAAGGGATGTGCTGGCCGCCACTTCCCACAGCCCCCATTGGCCTTGAGTGGCAAGTAAACAAAGTGGCCCAGCCCGCCAGGGGGCTTACCCTGGTAGGCCGCGGGCCAAGGGGTTGCTGATCTCTGAGGTATGGTTTTACTATACTGTCTTCATGTCCCATGTTACAGTTTTCTTCTCATTCCTTGTCATCGTGTTTGTCTGCAGTGACATTATGCCTTTCACAAGAACATAAGAGCTGCTATACTGGGTCAGACCATAGTCCATCTTGCCCAGTACCCTAGCTCAAACTCAGCCTGGACCAGTCCACACAAGAGATCCACTTCCTGGACACTATGTTGCTAATAAGCGATGGTCACATAAACACCACGCTATACCGGAAACCTACTGAACACTATTCCTACCTACATGCCTCCAGCTTTCATCCAGACCACACCACATGATCTATTGTCTACAGTCAAGCTCTACGATACAACCTCATTTGCTCCAACCCCCAGACAGAGATAAACACCTACAAGATCTCTATCAAGCATTCTTACAACTACAATACCCACCTGCTGAAGTGAAGAAACAGATTGACAGAAGAAGTACCCAGAAGTCACCTACTACAGAACAGGCCCAACAAAGAAAATAACAGAACGCCACTAGCCATCACCTTCAGCCCCCAACTAAAACCTCTCCAACGCATTATTAAGGATCAACAACCTATCCTGAAGGACGACCCATCACTCTCACAGATCTTGGGAGACAGGCCAGTCCTTGCTTACAGACAGCTCCCCAACCTAACGCAAATACTCACCAGCAGCCACATACCACACACAGAACCACTAATCCAGGAACCTATCATTGCAACAAAGCCTGTTGCCAACTCTGTCCACATATCTATTCAGGGGACACCATCATAAGGCCTAATCACATCAGCCACACTATCAGAGGCTCATTCACCTGCACATCTACCAATGTGATATATGCCATCATGTGCCAGCAATGCCCCTCTGCCATGTACATTGGCCAAACTGGACAGTCTTTATGTAAAAGAATAAATGGACACAAATCACACGTCAAGAATTATAACATTCAAAAACCAGTTGGAGAACACTTCAATCTCTCTGGTCACGTGATTACAGACCTGAAAGTCGCGATATTACAACAGAAAAACTTCAAAAACAGACTCCAGCGAGAGACTGCTGAATTGGAATTCATTTGCAAACTGGATACAATTAACTTAGGCTTGAATAAAGACTGGGAGTGGATGGGTCATTACACAAAGTAGAACTATGTTTCAGAGTAGCAGCCGTGTTAGTCTGTAATCACAAAAAGAAAAGGAGTACTTGTGGCACCTTAGAGACTAACATATTTATTTGAGCATAAGCTTTCGTGAGCTACAGCTCACTTCATCGAATGCTGTAGCTCAAATAAATTTGTTAGTCTCTAAGGTGCCACAAGTACTCCTTTTCTTTTTAAAGTAAAACTATTTCCCCATGTTTATTCCCCCCCCTCCGCCCCCCACTGTACCTCAGACGTTCTTGTCAACTGCTGGAAATGGCAAACCTTGATTATCACTACAAACGGTTTCCCCTCCCCCCCCCACGCTCTCCTGCTGGTAATAGTTCACCTTAAGTGATCACTCTAGTTACAGTGTGTATGGTAACACCCATTGTTTCATGTTCTCTATGTATATAAATCTCCCCACTGTATTTTCCACTGAATGCACCCAATGAAGTGAGCTGTAGCTCATGAAAGCTTATGCTCAAATAAATATGTTAGTCTCTAAGGTGCCACAAGTGCTCTTTTTCTTTTTGCAAATACAGACTAACATGGCTGCTACTCTGAAACCTAGCTCTGATAGTGGCCTGTACCAAATCATCAGGGAGAGTGTACAGGACAGGGTAATTATGGAATGCTCCACCTCGGTCTTCCATTCTCCACTTCAGAGAGACAGAGGGTTAGGATCACCCCAAGCATTATCTTTGCTAGTAACCATTGATAGACCTATCTTCCATGAATTTACCCAATTCTTTTTGGAACACAGTTATACTTTTAGCCATCACAACTTCCCATGTTAATGAGTTCCACAGGTTAGGTGTGCATTTTGTGAAAAAGTACTTCCTCTTTTTTGTATTATGCCTGATGCCTATTAATTTAATTGGGTGCCTCTTATCATCAGCTTCACTTCCAAGGGATGAAGATCAGGTCCTATGCTCCTTAGTTGGGTACCTCCACTAGTGTAAGATATAGCTGAAGAACTTTTTGCCATACTGCAAGTAGCTATTAGGTCCACTTCATGTTAAATATTGTCTCCAGTTTTTTTGCAATTTTTACAGAATATAAGTATGTCAGCTTCAAACCACAAGTCACTACTGTTGGTTCAGATAATTTTGTTGAAAAAGTCAAAACCGGAATTATCCATCTTTTTCCTTATATTTCCCTCCAGTCAAGGTCTGTGCACTTTATGTCTCTGTATCCACAACATTTCTTTAATAAGCTTTACTTTGTGGGACAGCACAGCTCTATTTGCTATATCAAATTAACATGGTTTTACTTGTCTACACTACGAAATTAGGTCGAATTTATAGAAGTCAGTTTTGTAGAAAGCATTTTTATACAGTCGATTGTGTGTGTCCCCACATAAATGCTCTAAGTGCATGAAGTCGACGGAGTGTGTCCACAGTACCGAGGCAACCATTGACTTCCGGAGCGTTGCACTGTGGGTCGTTATCCCACAGTTCCCGCCGTCTCCTCCACCCATTTGAATTCTGGGTAGAAATCCCAGTGCCTGATGGGGCTAAAACATTGTCACGGGTGGTTCTGGGTACATATCGTCAGGCCCCCGTTCCCTCCCTCCCTCCGTGAAAGCATGGGCAGACAATCGTTTTGCACCTTTTTGCTTGAGTTACTGTGCAGACGCCATACCACAGCAAGCATGGAGCCCGCTCAGCTAACCATTACCGTATGTCTCTTGGGTGCTGGCAGACGCAGTACTGCATTGCTACACAGCAACAGTTTATTGCCCTTTGGCAGCAGGCAGTGCAGTATGACTGGTAGCCATCATTGACATAGTCCAGGGTGCTCTTTTAACCAACCTCGATGAGGTCAGGGTGCATGGGCAAACATGGGAGAGATTCAGCCAAGTCATAGAATCATAGAATCATAGAATATCAGGGTTGGAAGGGACCTCAGGAGGTCATCTAGTCCAACCCCCTGCTCAAAGCAGGACCAATCGCCAATTAAATCATCCCAGCCAGGGCTTTGTCAAGCCTGACCTTAAAAACTTCTAAGGAAGGAGATTCTACCACCTCCCTAGGTAACGCATTCCAGTGTTTCACCACCCTCCTAGTGAAAAAGTTTTTCCTAATATCCAACCTAAACCTCCCCCACTGCAACTTGAGACCATTACTCCTTGTCCTGTCCTCTTCTACCACTAACAATAGTCTAGAACCATCCTCTCTGGAACCACCTCTCAGGTAGTTGAAAGCAGCTATCAAATCCCCCCTCATTCTTCTCTTCTGCAGACTAAACAATCCCAGTTCCCCTTTTAAGTTTCGTTTCATAGTGATTCAGTCCTACCAGCAGTGCACTGTCTTTTAATCTGCAGCCAGCAGAAGATGATGGACAGCAGTCATACTGTACCGTCTTCTGCTGAGCACCCAGGAGATGACGATGACTAGCGGTCATACTGCGCAGTCTGCTGCCAGCAAGATGTATAAACATAGATGAAGTGGCTCAAAACAAGAAATAGACCAGATTATTTTGGTATTCATTTTCTCCTTCCGTGAAATCAACGGCCTGCTAAACCCAGTTTTGAGTTCTATCCTTGAGGTTTTGAGTTCTATCCTTGAGGGGGCCATTCTGTTTCTCACAAAGCCACCGCCTTTGTTGATTTTAATTCCCTGTAAGCCAAACCTGTAAGCCATGTTATCAGTTGCCCCTCCCTCCGTCAGAGCAATGGCAGACAATCGTTCCGTGCCTTTTTTCTGTGCAGATGCCATACCACGGCAAGCATGGAGCCCGCTCAGATCACTTAGGCAATTAGGAGCACATTAAACACTACATGCATTATCCAGCAGTACATGCAGCACCAGAACCTGGCAAAGCGAAACTGGGCGAGTAGACAACATCAGCGCAGTGACACAGACTTCTCTCAAAGTGTGGGCCCTGGCAATGTGGGCATCATGGTGCTAATGGGGCAGGTTCATACGGTGGAATGCTGATTCTGGGCTCAGGAAACAAGCACAGACTGGTGGGACCGCATAGTGTTGCAGGTCTGGGACGATTCCCAGTGGCTGTGAAGCTTTTGCATGCGTAAGGGCACTTTCATGGAACTTTGTGACTTGCTTTCCCCTGCCCTGAGGCGCAAGAATACCAAGATGAGAGCAGCCCTCACATTTGAGAAGTGAGTGCCAATAGCCCTGTGGAAGCTTGCAACGCCAGACAGCTACCGGTCAGTCGGGAATCAATTTGGAGTGGGCAAATCTTCTATGGGGGCTGTTGTGATGCAAGTAGCCAACACAATCAAAGATCTGCTGATATCAAGGGTAGTGAGTCTGGGAAATGTGTAGGTCATAGTGGATGGCTTTGCTGCAATGGGATTCCCTAACTGTGGTGGGGCCATAGACGGAACCCATATCCCTATCTTGGCACCGGAGCACCAAGCCGGCGAGTACATAAACCACAAGGGGTACTTTTCAATAGTGCTGCAAGCTCTGGTGGATCACAAGGGACGTTTCACCAACATCAACGTGGGATGGCTAGTAAAGGTACATAACGCTTGCATCTTTAGGAACTCTGGTCTGTTACAAAAGCTGCAGGAAGGGACTTTATTCCCAGACCAGAAAATAACCATTGGGGATGTTGAAATGCCTATAGTTATCCTTGGGGACCCAGCCTACCCCTTAATGCCATGGCTCATGAAGCCGTACACAGGCAGCCTGGATGGTAGTCAGGAGCTGTTCAACTACAGGCTGAGCAAGTGCAGAATGGTGGTAGAATATTCATTTGGACGTTTAAAAGCACACTGGCGCAGTTTACTGACTCACTTAGACCTCAGCGAAACCAATATTCTCATTGTTATTACTGCTTGCTGTGCGCTCCACAATATCTGTGAGAGTAAGGGGGAGACGTTTATGGAGGAGTGGGAGATTGAAGCAAATTGTCTGACTGCTGATTAGCACAACCAGACACCAGGGTGGTTAGAAGAGCACAGGAGGGCGCGGTGCGCATCAGAGAAGCTTTGTAAACCAGTTTCATAACTGGCCAGGCTACGGTGTGAAAGTTCTGTTTGCTTCTCCTTGATGAACCCCCCCCGCCCCTTGGTTCACTCTACTTCCCTGTAAGCTAACCACCCTCCCCTTCTCCCTTCGATCACTGCTTGCAGAGGCAATAAAGTCATTGTTGCTTCACATTCATGCGTTCTTTATTAATTCATCACACAAATAGGGGGATAACTACCAAGGTAGCCCAGGAGGGGTGGTGGAGGAGAGAAGCACCGGGAGGGGTGGTGGAGGAGGGAAGGACAAGACAACACAGCACTTTAAAAGTTTAAAACTTTAAAACTTATTGAATGCCAGCCTTCTGTTGCTTGGGCAATCCTCTGGGGTGGAGTGGCTGCGTGGCCAGAGGCCCCCCACTGTATTCTTGGGTGTCTGGGTGAGGAGGCTATGGAACTTGGGGAGGAGGGCGGTTGGTTACACAGGGGCTGTAGTGGCGGTCTGTGCTCCAGCTGCCTTTCCTGCAGCTCAACCATATGCTGGAACATATTAGTTTGATCCTCCAGCAGACTCAGCATTGAATCCTGACTCCTCTCATCATGCTGCTGCCACCTTTCAGCTTCAGCCCTCTCTTCAGCTCACCACTTACTCTCTTCAGCCCGCCACCTCTCCTCCTGGTCATTTTGTGCTTTCCTGCATTCTGACATTGTCTGCCTCCATGCATTCATCTCTGCTCTGTCACTGTGGGAGGATAGCATGAGCTCGGAGAACATTTCATTGTGAGTGCATTTTTTTCGCCTTCTAATCTTCGCTAGCCTCTGGGAAGGAGAAAATCCTGTGATCCTTGAAACACATGCAGCTGGTGGAGAAAAAAAAAAGGGACAGTGGTATTTAAAAAGACACATTTTATAGAACAATGGGTACACTCTTTCACAGTAAACCTTGCTGTTAACATTACATACATAGCACATGTGCTTTCGTTCCATTTTTGTTGCATTTTGCCTCCCCCCACAGCATGGCTAGCCCCTCATCCCTCCCCCCTCCCTGTGGCTATCAGCGTGGAACATTTCTGTTCAGCTACATGCAAACAGCTCAGCCAGAAAGGGCACCTCTGAGTGTCCCCTTAAGAAAAACACCTATTTCAACTAGGTGATCATGAATGATATCACTCTCCTGAGGATAACACAGAGAGATAAAGAACGGATGTTGTTTGAACGCCAGCAAACGTACACTGCAATGCTTTGTTCTACAATGATTCCCGAGTATGTGCTACTGGCTGGAGTGGTAAAGTGTCCTACTATAGTGGACGCAATAAGCCTGCCCTCCCCAGAAACCTTTTGCAAAGGCTTTGGGAGTACATCCAGGAGAGCTGCGAATGCCAGGGCAAATTAATCATTAAACATGCTTGCTTTTAAACTATGTATAGTATTTTAAAAGGTACACTCACCAGAGGTCCCTTCTCCGCCCAGTGGGTCCAGGAGGCAGCCTTGGGTGGGTTCGGGGGGTACTGGCTCTAGGTCCAAGGTGAGAAATAGTTCCTGGCTGTCAGGCAAACTGGTTTCTCCACTTGCTTGCTGTGAGCTATCTACAACCTCATCATCGTCATCTTCCTCGTCCCCAAAACCTGCTTCTGTGTTGCCTCCATCTCCATTGAAGGTGTCAAACAACATGGTTGGGGTAGTGGTGGCTGAACCCCCTAAAATGGTATGCAGCTCATCATAGAAGTGGCATGTTTTGGGCTCTGACCCGGAGCAACCGTTTGCCTCTCTGGTTTTCTGGTAGGCTTGCCTCAGCTCCTTAAATTTCATGCGGCACTGCTTCGGGTCCCTGTTATGGCCTCTGTCCTTCATGCCCTGGGAGATTTTGACAAATGTTTGGGCATTTTGAAAACTGGAATGTAGTTCCGATAGCACGGATTCCTCTCCCCATACAGCAATCAGATCCCGTACGTTCCATGCTGGAGCTCTTTTGCGATCCTGGGACTCCATCATGGTCACCTCTGCTGATGAGCTTTGCACTCACCTGCAGCTTGCCACGCTGGCCAAACAGGAAATTGAAATTCAAAAATTCACAGGCCTTTTCCTGTCTACCTGGCCAGTGCATGTGAGTTGAGAGTGCTGTCCAGAGCGGTCACAATGGAGCACTCTGGGATAGCTTCCGGAAGCCAATACCATCTAATTGTGTCCACACTACCCAAAACTCGACTCAGCAAGGCCAATTTCACCGCTAATCCCCTTGTCGGGGGTGGAGTAAGGAAATCGATTTTAAGAGCCCTTTAAGTTGAAAAAAAAAGGGCTTTGTTGTGTGGATGGGTGCAGGGTTAAATCGATTTAATGCTGCTAAATTCAACCTCAACTCCTAGTGTAGACCAAGGCTAATAACTAAGGGTTTCAGAGTAGCAGCCCTGTTAAGTATCCTCACACCTTCTTGTCACCTGTCTAAATTGGCCATCTTGATTATCACTACAAAAGTTTTTTTTTTCTCCTGCTGATAATAGCTCATCTTAACAAATTAGCCTCTCACAGTTTGTATGGCAACTTCCAACTTATCTGTATGTATATATACCTTCTTACTATATGTTCCATTCTATGCATCCGATGAAATGGGCTCTAGCCCATGAAATCTTATGCTCTAATAAATTTGTTAGTCTCTAAGGTAACACAAGTACTCCTGTTCTTTTTTCTAAGAACTAAAGCAGTCTGATCTTATTTAATTTAATTTCCCAAAATCATCTGGAGGATGGAGCCAAAAGAAATCTGATGAGGTTCAATAAGGATAAGTGCAGGGTCCTGCACTTAGGACGGAAGAACCCAATGCACAGCTACAGACTAGGGACCGAATGGCTAGGCAGCAGTTCTGCGGAAAAGGACCTAGGGGTGACAGTGGACAAGAAGCTGGATATGAGTCAGCAGTGTGCCCTTGTTGCCAAGAAGGCCAATGGCATTTTGGGATGTATAAGTAGGGGCATAGCGAGCAGATCGAGGGACGTGATTGTCCCCCTCTATTCGACATTGGTGAGGCCTCATCTGGAGTACTGTGTCCAGTTTTGGGCCCCACACTACAAGAAGGATGTGGATAAATTGGAAAGAGTCCAGCGAAGGGCAACAAAAATGATTAGGGGTCTGGAACACATGAGTTATGAGGAGAGGCTGAGGGAACTGGGATTGTTTAGTCTACAGAAGAGAAGAATGAGGGGGGATTTGATAGCTGCTTTCAACTACCTGAGAGGTGGTTCCAGAGAGGATGGTTCTAGACTATTGTCAGTGGTAGAAGAGGACAGGACAAGGAGTAATGGTCTCAAGTTGCAGTGGGGGAGGTTTAGGTTGGATATTAGGAAAAACTTTTTCACTAGGAGGGTGGTGAAACACTGGAATGCGTTACCTAGGGAGGTGGTAGAATCTCCTTCCTTAGAAGTTTTTAAGGTCAGGCTTGACAAAGCCCTGGCTGGGATGATTTAATTGGCGATTGGTCCTGCTTTGAGCAGGGGGTTGGACTAGATGACCTCCTGAGGTCCCTTCCAACCCTGATATTCTATGATTCTATGAATACCTCAGTTTTCTGAGGAAAGGGCAGTTATGAGTAACAACTTTTCACTATTAAAGGTTTTGCATTGCTTACTGTTTACTAGAAGGAACATTGAGTTGAGAGTCTCTGCCAGCATGTGATTCAATTGTACACGGATCTCAGATGATTTATTGGCTGATATTCTCTAGTGACAGATGGGTCATGTAAATTTGTGTCTCCACTATGCTTTTCTGGGTAAGGATTTATCTAACACAAGCCCTTTCTTCAGCCTGAAGCTTTAGAGACTGACTATATTTTTTTTTCTAAGCTGTATTAAATTTTCACTGATACAAGTTCTTTTAAATTTAGGAGAATTGCCCCATAATACAAATTTAACAAGATGCAGTGGTACATGAAGTTTGTAATTTATGTTCTTGCTATCCATACAGTCATTAAAGTGTGGGGCTTTAAATCATCTTGATTATATCTGTAGCCTCTTGCAAAAAAATGAAGGCAAAGTTAAAAATGACTATTGTGTGATACTAAAATTAAGATGTTAACTTGCAGTTGCAGCAAGTGGAACTTGTTAATGTTTTTCACCCAGTGACTGATAGAGCACAACACTATCTTGGCTAAAATATGCTCATTGCTTCAGGGAGAAGTTGAAATGAGAAAGATGGAAACATGAGAGTAAGCAAGGAGGATGGGCGGGAAGGGGACTTAGCCACTCAACAGCACAGCACCTAACTTTTAGGCACTCTGCTGGAATTCACAATCCTGAGTTAGGCCCCCAGTTTCCCTGTACAATGCATGGGCAGTGTTAGGTGCATGAAAAAGGGATTCATAAAAACCAGCACACTGAGCATGGAGCCACCTATACTACCCCAGTAGGACATGCCAAGGAAAGGGGTGGGGTCTAAGCCCCACACCTCAAAGAGAGTTAAGAGTCTAAATTCAGGCTGGAGGGAGGTGCTTATCTCCACTCACGATTCATGGCTGTGAACTGTGTCCTGGAGATAGGCACCTAAACAAGGTCAGTCCTTTCTCAAGGCAAAACAGGGGATGAGGTGCCTCCCCATAATCTTTAGCCTAGGGGTTAGGATACTCACTCAGGATTCAGGAGATTCTAGTCCAATTCCTTCCTCTGCTTGATCTGGGCTCCCAACTCCCAGGAGTATGCCTTAGCTACTTGGCTATGGCTATTCAGGCACAGGGGTTTCTCAATCTCTCCTGTTAAAACTGTTCCACTGTGTATAAATAACTTAATATTCATTGGGACAGCTAGTGAGATTGACTCTACAGCCCATTGATTAGGGCACTCAGCCAGGAGGTAGGAGACCTAGATTCCAATCCCCTACCTCCAATGAATATATAACAGGAGTTCTGAGAGAAAAATTCCCCTAGCCCAGTGATTATGGAACTCATCTTGGTGCTAGGGAGAGAGACATTCAACTCTTTGATCCACATCAGGTAGAGGGGGAGAAATTGAACTCAGATTTCCCATGTACTCTAGCCACAGGGCTAAAAGGTTGTAAGGAGGGCTCCACCTTCTGGCAGGTGAGATAGGACAAGGAATGGCTCTTTTGTGAATCCTACAATGAGGTATGAGTTAGGCACTGAGCTGCTGGGCAGTGTTAGGACTGAGGCAGCTGAATGTATGACCAGCTGCCGAACTTAGACATCTTACGGACTTTAATGCCAGAAAAAGTAGGTAATCACTGGACTTTAGGCACCTACAGAGTTAGGCGGAAGGTAAGTGGGGGGTGGGGGGTTTGAATGCCAATGGCTCCTAAATGTTAGATTTAGGTGCCTAAAGTGGCAGTTAGGCACCTGAGTCCCCTTTGTGAATCTCACCCCAGAGACTTCAAAGAGGAAACTAGGCAAAACTTTTCTAATATAGACTTTACTGTGCAAATGAAACATATTTTGATGCTTGCAACAAAACATAGTGAAGAGCTGACCAATGTTAAAAAAGCCATATGTATTCTCAGGAGGAAAAAAAATAGAGGCAAAAGGGTTTGCCTTGTTTTGTTCTGTTGTATGGACTTAGATGGCATATATGGGCTACATGTGGTAATATAACCCAGTCATAGCTTAATATTAAAGAGTGTTAAACAAGGTTTGGGATTTGGTACAGAGACTCATTTTTAGAACCATGGGCACCTTTTATTAAAGGTACAGAGCAGAAGAAAAAACAGTTAAAAGCATTTGAAATGTAAAATATTAAATAAGACTTTAATTTTAACAACAGCACTTGTTCCCTCTCCCCTAAACTGCAGAGGGTTTTTTAAAGGAAAAAGCTACCAGATATCAAAGACGGTAATTGTCCTTTTTGGGAGCAAGAGAAGATGTTACTTGAGATGGACTGGAACTGTTGATGCTGCTGTTTCATCTCAGGTGTTGTTTGGGATTCACCTGGAACTGATAGGAGCGGTGCTGTTGTCTGGATTCCTCTGTCTGGCTCGGTTTGTTCAGGACATTTATTTCTTGGCTGTCTCCTATTCCTGCCCTCAACATGGCCAGTTGTATGAGCCCATGCAAAATGTAAACATTCAGTAGGGATTATAATGTATGTGATAATAATTCTTTAAAACTAAATAACTCCCTCCATCCTTGTGAAACTAAACACAGACACACGTGCTGCCAAAGTCAACAGATTGAATCAAATTTAGATTTTGAGGGGAGTGGGGGAAGCGAAGCCATTTTTGGCTTATGGGAAACCAAACAAACTCTAGGATAATGTCAATGAAATCAGAATATCTCATTTTCTGAATGTTTATATCTCCCAATTGCATTGTCTATTTTCAAAAAGAAAAGGAGTACTTGTGGCACCTTAGAGACTAACCAATTTATTTGAGCATAAGCTTTCGTGAGCTACAGCTCACTTCATCGGATGTGCCACAAGTACTCCTTTTCTTTTTGCGAATGCAGACTAACATGGCTGTTACTCTGAAAATTGTCTATTTTGTTTTAAGCCATTCTAGAAAATATCTATTTGAAAATCAAAGAATAACATAAAAGTTTTCAGAAGGATTGATTTAACGTTGTTGGCATTTGGGTTGTATTATATAACTATAATGAAAGATTTGTTTCAAACTTTAATTAATGAGAGAATAGTACCTGTACACAGTGTTGGTTAATGCAAATGTTAGCTTTATGGCTGACATAATTAATTAATTTCCAAGTATTGATGAATTACAGTTATTCTTCATATCTCTGGATACGTTCATATAGTATAGTGCTAAAATCACTGAATTTAAAGTAGTTGGGATGTTTTTGTCTCTATTAAATATTTGATTTTCTTTTGGATTTTATAAAATTATGCTTTTGAGAAATTGGCTTTGTTTTAGATTTTGATACAGTAAAAGGAAAGCAAGTATGAGACAAAAAACACAAGCAGAGAACCATCTAAATTAGTACTTCTTTAAAGTTATAAGTCAGTTTGTAAAAATGAACAAGCAGAAGCCACCAAAAGCAGTAGAATTAACTACATATGATTCCAAAAGAGTTGGAGAATATAAATGAAACTTTCAGACTGAAAGTGATCTGATGTCTATCCATTTGTTAGGAGAAATTATTTTGCAACTTGTTTGCACACTTGAAATTTTCAATCAATTTAATGATTAATTAAGTTTGTACTAAAGGTATTTGTAGAAACTACTCAAAATCAGATTGGGTTCTAGCATAATATGTGTGCAATTAGCCCAGATCTGTGCACTTTTGCAAATTTAGGATGAGGTAGTTCACACAGTCCTATCCTTTCCCATGATCTCCCCATTGTGGCCCAGATACGTAAAAGAATTTATGTGCCTAAATCCCAGACTTAGACAGCTAAATATTGAGTTTAGGTATCTACGGCCCAATTTTGGCTCCACCGCAATTCACAAACTCCCATTGAACCCGGTAGGCACCTAAACACACTCGTCACCTATGTTTTCAGGGTGAAAGTTTCCTAGGCACCTATGTTTCTGCCTTTGAGCATGTGCACTGCTGGCTCCACCTAGGCATCAAGATGCCTATCACCTGCCTAAGCCCCTGAGCATTCTCACTCTCTCTGTCTCTGGCCTAATGACTATTTAGGAATTTATACACAGTGGAATGGTCATTGGGCACGGGGGAGAGAGAAGGAGAGAGAGAAAAAGATCATGTAACCTGGTGGTGTGGGCATCCACCTGCAACGTGGGAGACCCAGGGTCCAGGCCCCCCCTCCAATCACTGTTTCATTATTTATCTGCAGTGGAACAGCTTCAACAGGACAAAACCCTGCATCAGAATATCCATAGCTCAGTGCTTAGAGCCTGCTCATGAGAAGTAGGAGACTGCCTCTGGTAGTGAGGATGTAACTGAATTGGGCCTCCCACATCCCAGGCAAGTGCTCTAACCACTGAGCTGAAATATGTGAAAGGCAGCACCAGCATGTCCTCTGACCATTTAGTGTGGCCTAACTTGTTCCCGCATGTGGCACCTTAGCCAAGTGACTCCAGGTGGCAGGTTCCTGTTCATGCCTTGCTAAGCAGAGAGAGCTGCCTCTCTGCAGCCCAGACTTAGGCACCTGTCTCTGATAGAGGGGCAGGACTTAGCATGTATCTCTGTCATCAGCATCTCCCATTGGCTAGCTCTCATGGACAGCCCTGCACCTAGAATGCTGGTCTTGCTGATCACATACTAAGGTTATATCTCGCCGTTCATTATGTACAGAGATTAGGCACTGAACTCAGGCTTTGTGGATCGATAATGTTTCTGTGATTTTCTAGGCACCTAAAAGATAGATGCTGTGATGCTCAGCATTGCAACACCTAATGTATGTCTACTCTTAGAACTGGACTATTTGCACGAGCTCTCATCAAGCTAGCATTCTAAAAGTAGCAGTAAATCTTCAGTAGCACGCTCAGCGGCAAGCAGTACAACGGGCTACCTGCCCCAAATACAAACCTGCGTGGACCCAATGGATACGAAACTGGGGCAGCTAGTCTGTGTCAACACTCCCCAATGCCTGTGGTACCCCCGCTACACTATTTTTAGCATGGTATCTTGATGAGAGCTAGCGCAAGTATGTCTTCATTAGAGGGAATCATGACCCTAGCTCCAGGTGTAGACATCCCTTTGTGGATCCCATTCCTAGTGACCAGGTGACAAGGAGGAAATTGGCATTCCTTTCCGTCCTTAGCAATAATAATAATATAATCTGAGGTTACATTATCTTTTCTACAGAGACCGTCTAGACAGGGAGCACCTTGTAAGAAGGGAGGGTGTGACACTGTATGGGATGTGGGAGACACTTTATGATATTTTTGACACCAATATTATAACATTGCAAGGAATCTGACTAGATATGCCATGTAACATATCTGTGAAAATGTTATGATTTGCCAAGTATGATGATATTGTTTATATGTTTGTATCACCTTTGCATTTTGAGTTATAGAGATGCATGGTATATCTGTATTTCCAAACTTGTGCTGTGTTTCTGGCATCAGCACTGCCTAACTCGTTCAATGGCCCATCAAAAAGCATCAGCTATAAAATTAACCCCCTGAAAGAAAGCAGGTGCTTCACCTTATGAGTCAGCAAGACATTTAGGGGCATGCCTGTGGACAGAGAACTCTAAGGCTTTTCTATGCCATGTGCTGTGAAGCTTGTGTTTGGAATAAAGGAAGTTTGAGCCACATGACAAAAGAATATAAAAGGCACTGCATCATCTCCATTTTGTCTTCATTCCTGCTTCTTACCTCTGGAGTAACTTTGATACAAACTGAAGCTCTGAACAAAGCACTGAATGACCCATCCAAGATGTGGATGTGATCCAGAGGGCCTTTCAAGCCAGCAAACTCACCAATACTCCTAAGAACCTGATATATGGACTTTGAAGTCTCAGTATGTATCTGAGTGCTTTATCATTTAACTATCTTCTTGTTCTTTCTTTTTTCCTTTCGTTTTAAACACAATAGGATTGGCTGGCACTGTGATGTTTTGCGTAAAATCCAAACTAATATTGACCTGGTAACATGGCTGACCCTTTGGGGTAAGAAGAACATTTTGTATATATGAGCAGAGTTTTTAAATAACTTCTTAACTGCATTGGACCTAGGTGCAGATTGGGAGCGAGAGAACTAGAATGAAATAAAGGGCTGTTGATTTTTTTTTCCAGCTTCTTAATAACCAGTGTGGGAATCAGAAGCCCAGTTTGTGAATGGTTGTTAAGTTTAACTTCAGTGTAAACCACCAGTTTGGGGAGTGTATGTGCTCCCTTTTGCAGCCTGCCCTGACCTTAGCATTTTCAGTGTGGGCGGCCCCAGGCACTCTGGGTCACAGGGGGTTCCTATGATCAGGTAATAGGAACTCACAGGGCCTATAGCTGATGCTGAGATTCAGGGCCTTTTGCACAAGTGAGTTCAATAAAACTACTCAGATACTTAAAGTTGAGCACACCCCTAAGTGCCTAACTAAAGTGACTAAAGAACACCTAGACTATTAATTCCTTTAAAACAGTTCAGTTACTCAGGGTAACTCATTCCCTTCAATATCATATTATGATGGCATGATTAGATTGTCAAAGGAGTTTCCACCTTCCATTGAAGCAGCCTACATTTTCAGAAGTGCTCATCACACAAGAACACCCTGTCGCTGACACATGTTCCGAAAACAACTTCAGGGAAGCGTCTCACACTGTTGCAACCATATAAACTAAAGATTAAATACTTTACATTACTTAAGAAGCTAAGCTTCATAAAAACATTCCCCTTTTTGTTGAAATCCAGCAAAAAGTGCTGATACATACTGCATTGTAGATTATTTTGTTTAGAGTGGTGCTAAATGAGATAATAAAGCTAAGCAAGTGTTCATTTTACATTGATTGTTTTCATTCTTTATAACTGAAAATTAGCTTGCTAGCTCATTACTGAGTCATTCTTTCCATTTCTTGTGCTAAACCTTTTATTGGAGAAAAATAAACAAAAATGAAATTAACAGAAAAAAGGAACATTGGTAAAAGTACAGAGATTTAATAAATAAGTGAAACAAAAGGCTAAGAAGCTATTTCGCATGTAACTAAGATGTTTTTAACTGGTACTTACACTCTATTTAGGTTCCAGTTTTGCAATCAGTATTCAAATTGATATTCAAGTGCTCCATGTGAATAAGGATTGAGGAGACCATACTATTTAATAAGTACATAGAACTTGTCACTTTAAAAAGTCAGTCCTCAGAAGAGTCTTCAAAGGTATATAATTTTGGCATCACGTGTTGTTTTATTTGTGAATGTAGGTGTAAACTGTGGGCAGAGTCTACATCGAATTAATTATTCAGCTTGGGGGGGGGAATCTATTGACTACTTTAAGAGTGAGAATGAAAAGTTAAATGATTTACATGGGGATGCATAATGACAAAGCCAAGGACAGAGTTTCAATTTCTAATCCTGAATTCCTCACTGTCAGTCCTATGCACAGTCCTGACAAATTGCCTTTTTAAAAGACTCCTAACAGCATAAACTGCCATGAATTTGAAGTAATGTCACCTAATTTTACTCATATCTAAATAAAAACCGAGAAAGAAGGATTTTTTAAATGGGATAATTGCTGAAATTCACTTATCAGCCTGACTCTACCAACTCATATTCAAGATGAGTTGCACTAGTTGTAATCTCTTTTATTTCAATAGGACAATCTTTATAATTAGTACAGCTCATCTTGAGTAAGGATTGAAAATTTGGGACCTTTATTTCTGACATTCATGAAGAATGACTACAGACTTGCCCAGGAGATGCCACACTCAGACATATCCCAGAATGAGAAGGGCAAAGGTGGCTTTAAACTCTCCTGATTCTGGGCAGGTAGGGGGCTGGCTTCCAGTGAAATGTAGGTAGCTCAGGGAGCTGCCCTAAATTATGGTAGCCTCCCTGCTACTGCCTATGTGCAGCTCTCCAGTCTGAAGTTGCCAAGAATCTCTTATGAATTACAGCCTTATGCCCAGCACACCACCTACAATAGGGATGGCCAACTTATGGCTCCAGAGCCACATGTGGCTCTTCAGAAGTTAATATGCGGCTCCTTGTAAAGGGACCAACTCCGGGGTTGGAGCTACAGGCGCCAACTTTCCAATGTGCTGGGGGGTGCTCACTGCTCAACCCCTGGCTCTGCCACAGGCCCTGCCCGCACTCCACCCCTTCCCGCCCCCTCCCTTGAGCCTGCTGTGCCCTCCCTCCTCCCCCTCAGAGCCTCCTGCATGCCACAAAACAGCTGATCAGGAGGTGCAGGGAGGGAGGGGGAGATGCTGATCGGTGGGGCTGCCGGTGGGTAGGAGGTGCTGGGAGCGGGGCAGGGAGAGAGCTGATGAGGGGCTGCTGACGTATTACTGTGGCTCTTTGGCAATGTACATTGGTAAATTCTGGCTCCTTCTCAGGCTCAGGTTGGCCACCCCTTACCTATAAGTAGTACTGAGGTGGACCCTATGTAGGGTAGTTTATAGCTATCTTGAACAGTGCCTGTACTAGGTGAATTCTTTTCTCATCAGCTCTTATGGCTGGTGTATGACAAAACAGTGGTGTACAGGGCTGTAGCAGGAGCAAAACATCTCCTTCAGTCTTTATGCGAGCGTGTAAAACTGCCATTGGCTGCAAAAGGACTTCACCAGATGTCATGACCCAGATTCTGCTCTGTGTTTGAGAAGTTCTGCTCTCCTCAGGCAGGACAAAACTGCCCTAAAGCCAGTTTACTAGCCACTGAAAGTTCTCCCAAGTGTAAAATAATCTTTGTCTGACAAAGAAATACTCACTGTAGGAAGTCCCAGACCACTCTTTTACTAGTCACCATTCATGGGGGGTGGGGTGGGCAGGGGAAAAGAGTATTTTTCTGATATTCTCTTATAGCACTGAGATCCCTGGCTACAAAATGGTGCCATGGCCATCTGCTGTAAATTAGCCAGCAGCTGTACTAATATGCACTGTGGACAAGCCCGGCTTTCAGATCATCCCAAGATCAATATTTCTTCTTCCTGCCGAGGTGCACTCATGGATCCTCAGGTGCAGCACACGTACTGGAAGTTCGTCTTGCCATGACAGAATGAATGAGCCCTATAAGGAATCTTTTCTCTCAATAAACATTGGCCTTCCTTTTAGTCCGATGGCAAATACACACATCTATCCAAAACAGACTATCTCCCTATGAAGGACAATGATTATTTTGAGCTTTATTCTGCATTCTGTGTATTTACTGGGGTCAACAGACCATGTGAGTGAGGGAAGAATGGATGGTTCATCTCAAGGTACACTGTAATATGGAACTATTACCATTGTGTTTATATATAACTATACCAGCTCTGTGATTTAATGGATTTCATTCAGAGAAATGAACTCTTGAATTATGCTTTAATGCCTTTTGGTGTTTTTTATTTATCTGTTTGTTTATTTAATCAAAGTAAATCTCTGGTTAAAATATAAAGCAGGTTTTTCCTTTTTACTGCACACCAGACAAATGGAGTGGGCAAGCAGTTCATTAAATATGGATGAGACTGGTGTTTCACTTTGCAGCTAGTCCCAAAGTGAAAAAGTACTTATTGCAGAAGCAACTTTCTCCTTCATCATAAGTTGCCACCTACACAGTTTATTTTTCTAATGACTTTGTTGATAATAAAGAAGATGTACAGAAAAGCTCAGAGCATTGCAGGTTAGAGTGCCATAATTAAATTAATTACAATATTGGCATATACACATTTAAAAGGCCAAATTATGCATGGAAATATGCAATTCTTTATACAGTTTTCAAAATACACTCCTGATTTATTCACTAAACTTAATGAACACGCTTTATCATTGAGTTATATATTTATAGACTTTTAAAAGGTGTATCCTGTGAATGTTATTACAGAATTTTCAAAACAAATATTATGCAGCAAACAAAATGTAATGCACCATGCACATTTATGACATTGTATAAATAATACAAATAATATACTATCAGTAATCTTAAAAGCTTGTATCAATTTATCTAATTAGCACCATTAACAGCTATGAAACCATAATTTGGGCCTGATCCTGCAAACACTTATGCATGTATTTGGCCTGTTCTACTTCTGAAACTTCCAATGATTAGGGAGAGTTAAAAGGTCATTTAGAACGAATATTTGAGTTGTATTAAGTCTGTTTTACTCTGATGGGAAAAGTCCCTAAGTGGCTATGTAGCAACAGTTCAAAATCGGTGTTCAAACTTTTTGTTCTGCCATTCAAGGCACTACCGAGATGCCATTCTACCGAGCACCTATGGCCTTGCCTCCTAAAAGCATTGCTTCTGCACTTGCCATTCCACAAATCTCTAGCATTGCCTCCTAAAACATTTCCCCTTTCTTCTCTGCTCCACAGATGACATCAGCCTTGGTAGATCTTGTAAACTCTTGCCTCTGTGCCTTTTCCTGTATCACCCCTATGCCTGGAGACATCTCCCAAAATATGACTGACAGGCCAATACACTCTCATTCAAAACTTACTTCTACTGCATCATACAAGTAGTAAGTTAATTATTTTTTATACACAAACAGCGTATCAGTCTGATGATGTACACATGCAAAAACTGTCACCACATGAGCATATTATTTTAACTCATCTCCTATCTCCCTCCTTCATCCTATTGTTGTGTCACCTCCTTTCATGTGATGTATAAAGTTACAATATAAATTGTTTGGGGATAGAAGTGTAAAATTTTCAAAAGCACGTAAGTGACTGAAGAGCCTGAGTCCACTGACTGAGTCCCACTGTCTAATTCACTTTTGGAAATGGGACTTAGGTTTAGAACAGGGTAGAAAATCATTTTCCCAACCCACAAATATTTTTGAGATTTTGGAAATTGTTCCCATCCTGCATTGGGGCAAAACTTTTGAGGCCTTTTGGAGTTTTTCAATAAGAAATCAGAGTGATCCCCTAAATAACCAGTAGCTCAGTAAATAGGGGTCACTTTAGACATGAGTTCAAATCCCACAACTACCTGATTTAGAGAAGGGACTTAAACCCCAGTCTTTTACCTTCCAGCTGAGTGTCCTAACAACCAGGCTATAGAGTTAGCATCCAACTGAGTTTCTTAATCTCTACTGTTTAATTGGTTTCACTGTGTGTGTATAAATAGTAATTGGGTAAAAAAGAGAGTGACTCTGTAACCCACTGGGAGATGTGGGGTTAAGTTGCTGCTCCAAATCAGACAGAGAAGAGATTTGAACTGAGGTCTCCTGCATTTTAGGTGAGGGCCCTAGCCGCTGATTTAGCAGCTAATTTGAGGGAGACATTCATTGGTCTTCACTGAAAATCTCATCCTGGATCTCAGAAACCTTCCCACTGAATGTTTTGTTGCATTTGATAGGTTCCTGCAAAAAAATTCAGTCTCTATGAAATAGCAAACAAAGAAAAGAAAAGAAAGGAATTCATCAAAAAATTCTTGACTAGCTCTCCTTAGGCTAAATCACTTAGGCACCTTTGAAAATGTTAACACTTGCCTTTTTATACTTTCTCTGTAAAGTGCCTATAACACATTGTTTGGCCCTGAAAAAAAGTAATTACTAAAGCCAATTCACTAACGAGAACACTGACAAACACTTAACTAAGCTGGTACTAAGGCCTGCGCTATAATAATATAAAAACACTACATAATATAGCTCAGCTACAGAAACACAAACATTCTACTTAACTACATTTTACTAGAAAAGTGGTTCTTTGAAATCAGTTTCTATTCTGTGTTGATAGTTATAACTAACATATGAAGTGTAATTGCCTTTTCTTTGGAAGCTAATACATTTTTTAAGAAACTAAAAGCTTTGTAATATATTTTAAAATAATTCCAGGTACAATTTTTTCCAAAATAAAAATATAATTCCAGATTATAATATATAAATCCTAATTTTCAGAAGGAGGGTTCTCAGAACTTCCTAAAGCTTTAAGGTGTCCATAATGGACACCCACAAATTGAAACACACAGGATTAATTTTAATCTGATTATTAAAGGCACATCTTCCCTGAGCTCCCCTCTTGCACTGAGGGGGAGTAATTTGGTGACACTGTTATGAGGACATAGCATACAAACCCACTCCTGCAAATTCATGGCTTTGCCCACTCCCTACACATGCTCATAGTGGAGACAACTGTGTGTACATCCCTTGAACAAGACACTGTTTTGCAGAGGTGCAGAGGTGGCTTTACTCCCCTGCATGGCTGAGCACAAAAAATGTACAATCTAGCTCTTAATGTCTAAATAGTTCACTACACAATGTGATAGATTCACCTCTGGTTTACACAACTTCTGCCAGTGTAGGGGCTCAAAGGAGCAGGGCCAGATTAATGCAGGGTCTTTAGGGGCTGCGGCCCAGGGTCCTGGGCTCAGGGGGGCCCTGGCGCAACAGGGCTCATGCAGGGTGCTTGCCTGTATAATGTGGCCCCACGCTGCTCCTGGAAGCGGCCTGCTGCTGGCACATCTCTGCAGCCCCTGGACGGGGGAGGAGAGGAGATGGTTCCAATGGGAGCTGCAGGGGTGGTGCTTGCGGACGCAGGCAGTGCATGGAGACACGCTGTTCCCCTTCCCCCAGGGGCATGCAGAGACGTGCCAGCAGCCGGCCACTTCCGGGAGCGGTGTGGGGCCATGGCATGCAGGCATGCAGCCTGCCTGAGCCCTGCTGCGCCGCTGGCTGGGAGCAACCAGTGGTAAGAACCTCCTGGCCGGAGCCTGCACCTCGCACCCCCTTGTGCACCCCAACCCCCTACCCCAGGTCAGAATCCCCTCCTGCACAAAACTCCCTCCAAGAACCCGCTCCTCAACACTCTGCACCTGCACCTCAACACTCTGTCACAGCCTGGAGCTCCCTCCTGCACCCAGACTCCGTCCCAAAAAGAAACTAATATAACAGTGTTCTAAGGTAAAAAGTAGGCTATTTTGAATTAATGTAACTATATTCTACATGTTTTAAGACTGAAATGTAGCCACAGAATGGCTTTATGTTAATTAAAAGGCAAGTTTAGTATAGTGTTGCTAGCCTTGATGCCATAATTGTGATAATTTTGTTTTAAATTAGGAAAAAGACTTGTATACAGGGGCCCCACAAAATCTAATAGTCCCAGGCCCACAGGAGAGTTAATCCAGCCCTGTAAAGGAGGAAAAGCAACTGGCAGAGAAAGATACAGTAGTCTAAGTTTATGACAATCTCCACTTTCCAAGGCAGGATTCAGTGGGAACTGGCTGGGAGGAAGGAAAAGAAGGTAACATATTTTTTCAGCACAACCACTTTTGGGGCAGCACTGGTGAATTACGTGTCCCTACTCGAAATGGTATTATGGGTGCCTTATTTTATCACATCCTGGTGGAATTTCCATGGTTTAGGACCATCTAACAGGTCCTGTAGTTAATATAACCCCAAATCTAGCAATCATATCAGAGTTGCTTATATGGAAGCAGGGTCCATTAACATTTGGGTCTTGTTAAATAATAACTGCAGGGTATATTTTTTTTCACTGTTATTTTTCTGAGTGCTCTGGGAATTGAGAAACTTGCATCCACCCTTAAAATCATTACTTAAGAGTAGCACTTTACATTGTTGATAGCAGCAAATTGTTGTTCTTGCAATGCATCTAATACGATTTTGCGATTCTTCTATAAGACTTGGTGAAGCCCCAGTGAAGAGTGTTCACTTTAATAATGTTATGAATATTTTCATAACTTTCCTTGACAAGTAGTGTTAATATATAGAAGAACAGAATCAAGGAGAATAGAATACCAAAAAAACCACCCAAATCACCATTCACATAGGGATTCTGAAAATGCAGGAATAGGAGAAACTTCCATAGATGTGTGTTGAAATGCTCTGAAGATTTTTAATTATTCCCAGTTATACAGAAATACACTTGATGTATGTTGCTGTTGATGTGAAGCAGAATCTAGACAATATGTGCATATTAATGAGTCAGCTGCATACATTGTTCAATTTAAATGGAATAACTTTATTACAAGCATCACTAACGTTTTATTTTGTTCCTGTGTTCTTATACATTGAGCTGTATTCTGTTCTAATGAAGCAAATGGAACAATAATGCAAAGTGATACAAAAATAACCACAAAGGACATAATGTAATACTTCTACGAAATGGCAAAAGTAATTATTCATCCGAGCTCGGACAAACTACATTTATTTTGGCACCCCTCCACTATCAGCAGCAGATGGTGATCATACTTTCAGCTGGAGCCAGAACACATCTTCTGTGTTCCCCACCCTCCAGCCACCACCGGCTCTTTGAGTCTACCAAGCATCAGAATAACCTATGGCACTATAGAAATAATTATTAATATTAATCATTACTAGTAAACATTTTAGTACTTCTGCCAACTTGAAGTGTTCAATTGTTTTGCCTCCTTCCTGTAACAGGAAGTCCTGTTTTTTCTTCATTTCTTTACCTAGATATGCTTGTACTTTTATTACCTCTGACTCCCATTGCTAACATGATGTCAATATGCTTTATTTAGGTGTTGTTTTTATTAGGTGAACACAGATATTTACTTTTAAATGTTATTAAAATTTCCCTGAAACCCCTTGGGTTGATTCATTTTAATAATCATCTGATGAATCATCTTCCATTCCATGCTTTTACTAGGCTTGGCTGGAAAGCAAGATTCCCAATTCATGAAAAGTTTTGAGGTTTTGACATTTTTTTTTCTTTTCTGATGTGGAACAAAACCCAGTTCTTTTGAAATATTTTGCAAAAAAATAAATAAGATATCACTTCATAATAGCCAATAATTAAATATTAATTGGATGAGAGTACATGAGAATGACTTCCTAGCCCAGTGATTAGAGTACTCAGCTGTGCTGTAGGAGACTCAAGTTTAAGACCCTGGTTTGAATCAGACAGAACAGGAACTTTAATCTGCATCCTTCACATCACAGGTGAGTGCTCTGACCATTGGGCTAACTGGTTGTTCTGGGGTGGGTTTCTCTCTGGTTTGATTCAAAATTCCATCCTGGGTCTGAGACTCCTTCTCGACAAATTGGCATTTTCTGATTGAAAATGTTTTGTCAGAAGGGTCCTAGCCAGCTCTAGTTTTTATAGCACCTAGCACAGTTCTACTCTATTCTAGACAGTGTCTTATACTTCTCTCAACACCAAAGTATCTGAGCGACTTTCTGCAGAGCAGTAGGTGAGGCACATCTGTGCAGTATCCGCACAATGGGGCTCCCACCCTGGTTGTGGACTGCAGCAATACAAATAATAACTACAATTAGCTATCAATGGATACTAACAGGTGGAATCTCTTGAATGCCACACAATGAGTTCATGCATTGGTCAACGCAGAGCTGAGTATTTTTGGACACTTCTTTTGTATCCACTCTACTTTCCGCAGCATAATCTAAGAGGCAATGCTGTGGTTGTGAGAAGAACATGGCATGTGAAGTTATTCCCTCCTCTGTGATTAATGCCCCCCACCTCCGTGAGATTATTTATTTATTTATGTATTATTTTATTTGTTTATTTCCTAAATCTCATTTATCCAGGCATGGCCATATTGGCAGCAACTTGTGAAGCAGGAACTACAATGCAAATAACATGAAAAGGAGTACTTGTGGCACCTTAGAGACTAACCAATTTATTTGAGCATGAGCTTTCGTGAGCTACAGCTCACTTCATCGGATGCATACCGTAGAAACTGCAGAAGACATTATATACACACAGAGACCATGAAACAATACCTCCTCCCACCCCACTGTCCTGCTGGTAATAGCTTATCTAAAGTGATCATCAAGTTGGGCCATTTCCAGCACAAATCCAGGTTTTCTCACCCTCCCCCCCCCCCCAAACTCACCAGCAGGAGAGTGAGTTTGTGTGTAGGGGGGCGGAGGTTGAGAAAACCTGGATTTGTGCTGGAAATGGCCCAACTTGATGATCACTTTAGATAAGCTATTACCAGCAGGACAGTGGGGTGGGAGGAGGTATTGTTTCATGGTCTCTGTGTGTATATAATGTCTTCTGCAGTTTCCACGGTATGCATCCGATGAAGTGAGCTGTAGCTCACGAAAGCTCATGCTCAAATAAATTGGTTAGTCTCTAAGGTGCCACAAGTACTCCTTTTCTTTTTTCGAAGACAGACTAACACGGCTGTTACTCTGAAACCAGCAAATAACATACTTACAATTTCAAAGCTTCTGGCAAATTAGTTAGTGAAAGTTTTATAAAATTGAGTTCTCAGAAGCAGAGACTTGGGGAGAGATTGATAATGCTAATCAATCAGGAAGGCCCAGGAGAGAGCAGAGATTCTCTGAGGTTTCAGCAGAACAAAACTCCTAAAATATTAATCAAATCCTGAAGGCAAAGAACAAACTCTGGTCCTGCTTGCTTTACTATAACACACCTAGAGATCTCAAAGAAAAAACCCCAACAACAACCAGGAAACATACCATCAAACACCATACCTTTGGGAATACTAAAACAATCCTCAAGGTTTTCGTTTGATACTAAAAATTAACTCAGCCGATTAAGCAAGGAAAAAAAGGTCTTAGTCCAAACAAGCACTTCTTGATTTTGGGTTAAAGAGTGGCAATTACATGATTTTTATGCCAAGGATTCAGAAATATTGTTCAGAGAAAACTCATGCCACAGTCTTGCTCAGTAAGGAGTCAAGCAAAATGTTATATTAATAGAAGGTTCACATGGGGTGTAGGTGTAACCCACATACCGCCTGGCTGTGGTATTCTGTATCTAGTTGCACTGAGACCACTTAGAGATAGAAATAAAATGACTCTGCTAACCACCAGTTGGCTTTTAGCTAATGCACTAAGCTTCAGAGGTCCCTGGTTCAATCCTGCCGCCGCCAACGGGGGTCTGTCGGTGTTATACAGTATCAGGCTGTGCCAGCTATAACTATGGTGCCATGATTCTATTTAAAACTAAGACAAAACACTATTGTATTATACACCATACTGTGACAGAGCCATGTGTTGAGTCTAGTACTCTGACAATATGAACTCTGTAGTGATATTTCTCAACAGGATTCAGTTAAGCATTAGTCCAAAAATACTGGACAAAATTCACAACTAGCTCAGCTGTAATCCAGCTTTGATTAGGAGGCACCTAGCACTTAATATCTCCCTTTTCTCCATCCTTGTCCTTGGAACATCAAAATTTCAGTTTGGAAAGGGCTAGGAGATTGCTAAAATCTAGAGAAAATAAATGTTGTTGAAAAAAATATATAGAAAAACATCATGAACACAGATGAAGCAGCATTCAATTTGCTTTCCAGTGGCATGCCACTATAAACCTGATGATCCCAAAGTAAATATAACAAAGAAGAAAAAACTATTATCAGCTAGCATTGAGATTTTCACCTTCACTGTAGTCAGTAGAGGTTTTACCTGAATAAAGATTGCAGGATTAGACCCCCCCCCCCCCGCCCAGCTTGGTTTATATGACAGTTGATATTATAAAGAGTGTGAACCCAAAAGCTAAAGACAAAGGTAATTAGAAAACCATGCAGACCTGGAGGATCTGTCAATGTTTTATGAAGCAGACATAATTCACCCAGATCCCCCCTTCCATACAGTCTATCCCAGGGGTGGACAAACTACGGCCTGCAGGCCACATCCAGCCTGCTGGACCATCCTGCCCAGCCCTTGACCTCCCAGCTGGGGAGGATGTCCCCTGGTCTCTCCCTCGCTGCACCCCCTCCCCTGCAGCCTCAGCTTGCTCTGCCGCCCACGCTCTGGCCTGCTGCTCCTGCCAGGCAGTGCGGCGGTGTGGCTGGCTCTGGCCGGGCAGCACGCCTGCGAGCTCCTGCTGCTCTGAGCGGCATGGTAAGGGGGCGGGGAGTGGGAGGGTTGGATAAGGGGCAGGGGGTCACAGGGGGCAGTCAGGGGACAGGGAGCAGGGGCGGTTGGATGGGGCAGAGGCTCGGGGGGGGTCAGGGGACAGGAAATGTTGGGGGGGATGGATAGGCATGGAGTCCCGGGGGCCCTGTCGGAGACAGGGGTGTGGATAGGGGTCGGGGCAGTCAGAGGACAGGGAGTAGTGGGGGTTGGATAGGGGCTGGGATCCTGAGGGGAGCAGTTAGGGGAGGGGGGTCCCTGGAGGGGGCGGTCAGGGGACAAGGAGCAGGGGTTTTGAATGGGTTAGGGGTTCTGAGGGGGACAGTCGGGGGCAGGAAGTGGGAGGGGGCAGATAGGGGGTGGGGCCAGGCTGTTTGGGGAGGCACAGCCTTCCCTACCCAGCCCTCCATAAAGTTTCACAACCCTGATGTGGCCCTCGGGCCAAAAGTTTGCCCACCTCTGGTCTATTCACTCACTCCCACCAAAGAGGCTTCTGCCCCACTTATATTTAGTTGTTTTATTCTACTTTTGATAGAAAACATCTTTGCCTAGGTCAGAAAAACAGCTGTTCAAAAAGGAACTAGATAAATTCATGGAGGATAGGTCCATCAATAGCTATTAGCCAGGATGGGCAGGGATGGTGTCCCTAGCCTCTGTTTGCCAGAAGCTGGGAATAAGCACAGGGGATGGATCACTTGATGATTACCTGTTCTATTCATTCCCTTTGTGGCACCTGGCACTGGCCACTGTCGGAAGACAGGATACTGGGCTAGATGGACCTTTGGTCTGATCCAGTATGGCCACTCTTATGTTCTTACGCTACCATTCTGCCACAGGAAGAGTAGCTGGTATTCCTGGTTTCTTTCCTCCCCACAAATCACCAGCACCTATCTTTGAAGAACATAAGTGTCCTACACTCAGCCATCACTTTGGTGACAGATGTGGATGGAAAACAGTGCTCCATGGCCTTCTGATGCCACTTAGTTGACTCTACAACTGTACTCAGGGGCTGAGATGATACACACTGGCATTAGAGCTTTAATTTTCCAGTAGAGAGTGCAGAAATAATCTTTCCAAGCATTTCCACTTCAGGGTGGACTTGGCCTCCTTTCCCCACAAGAATGCAGGGATATCCCATGGAACAAGTTCACTAGTCCCCCACCTATAATAAAGAACCAGGAAACTAAATGAATCAGCTGTCCCCAGTGACCCACCTAAAAATAGAATGTCCTTCAGTAATATCACAATATTGGTGCCACTCTGTTAGATCCTGTGATCTGTGGTCCCACAGGTACATGTGTAACTGGAGAACTCTTAAAATAACGTCTCTTGACCTAAGCATGTAAGTAAGTAGTAGACAAACAGTAAAAACATGTAATTATTGCAGATGCCTTTTGGGGGATTACATATTTAAAAGGCCTAATTAAAGTTATAGATTATTGACCAGCAACATTTCCTTTTAACTTGCAGAAGCACGAAAAAAGATATGAACCTGCTCAATGCTTCCTCCCAGCCCTTCCCCATACATTAAAAAATGGCCAGAGTTATTTTATTGACAATCTTTATTCACAAACCATTGCTCCTGGGATGAAATGTCTAATGCCCAGTTTCAGGTGAGAGCATATTTTGACTTGAGCCAGGCTTTAAATAACAGAAATACAGACTGCATTTAAACCTTGCACCATGCTGACATTTTCAGAGAGTATTACTATAACAATGTCAATAAAAATACAGTATATTTACACTTGACAATTGGCTCAAAAGCTGCTTTAACAGGACACCTGGTAAGTCCTCTTGTGTAGCAGGATTCCTTGTCTAGCATAGAGTTTCCTACACCAGTCCCCACAGCCTTACCTAAAACAAGGTGCATGTCAGGGTGGAAGGGGATGTTTCAGTGATCACTATAGCAGACTCAGAGGCTGTAGTAACATGCCCCCAGGATGGGGAAAGCACAGAGGTATTTTTAAGCCACCTTTGCCTCCTCCTCTATTCGGGCCCTCTTTCAAGTGCAGCTCAAGAGGATCTGGGCTAAAATAGCTAGCTGCTATAAATATTTCACTCTTTAGTTGTAGCTGATTGGTGATGTAGATTAACTAAGTGATCTCATGATGCTTACTTGTTTAATGCCTAAAAATAAATCCAGTGATATCTATGTATCCACACCTATACTTTATTTCTATTTTTCGTGCGCCTTTTAGGTTCCTGACAGAATTGCTCATTCAAAAATTCTCTTTATTTTCCAATTCTCAAAATTATTTAATTTCTTTATATACTTTGCCCCCAAATGGTCCATTGGTCTTCCTTTTTAAATTAAAAATTCCCAAACAGCAACTTACTGAAAAAACCTTCAAATTTAAGAGGTCCGGGGCTTGAGTCTGTGCTGTGCCTCTCAAATGGTACAATGCAGAAGACATAGCCGTGGAGGCCAGGTGGCTTTATGCCTAGGCTAGACTAACCTAGCCACTGTTCCACAGCCTAGAATTGCTGAAGTGTAGAATTGTCCAGCCACTTCACTATCCTATCCCCATCACCCCCAAGCTGGGGAGGCATAGGACTGCATTTGTCAGTTGTATGTTTCCTTTGCACTCTGCGTATATACCCCTAGAAGGCTGTTGTGACCCATTTATAGCTCCCTTATACTGCTGGAATAGCATAATGGGCCCACATCAGAGTCTGGACTCTATCCCCAGGATTTTATTCCTAATTCTTCCAAAAACTATCTGTGCAACCATGGATCATGGACAAATCACCTGACCTCTGCATGCCTCACTTTCCCCATGTGGGGGAAAGGCTTAGAAATACTCCTGTGAAGTAGGCAAGCCTTCTAAGATTTTGTTCACCTGGCAACTACTGATAGGATGACCAGATGTCCAGATTTTATAGGGACAGTCCCAATATTTGGGGCTTTTTCTTATATAGGCTCCTATCACCCCCCACCCTCTGTCCCAATTTTTCACCCTAACTACTGATATTGTCACCCTAACTACTGATAGTATCTGCATGGAGGAGATGGCCTCACATGTGCAGGAAAATGGAAACGACATTGATTCCAAGTTACGAGAATAGGTCTGTGTATTCAGAACACAGCGGAAGATGGTTTGATATAGTGGAGGCCCTTCTAATAATGCTGGATGGCTTCAAAAGACTAGTAAGTGAAAGTCTTTGTTTGTAGTCCAAGAGGAGGGTCCACACTTTCAACAAATGTGCCAAAATCTCTGTATTCAAATGCTAGTGCTCATGGCCATGGCACTCTCTTTACTATATGACCAGTGTCAGAGCAGATCATACAATACAACTGATCATGGTGAATAAAGCTCTAATAATTCCTTGAGACCTTTTTTTCCCCTTCTTTTGCAGAAAGAGGATGGCTTGAAAGAATAAAAATGTACCAGGTCAGCGAAGGAAGCAAGATAAGGGTACTTTGTTAACCAGTACACTCATCTCCAGCTGATGACTTATCCTTTGAACTCTAGTTATTTGGATTCCAGTTTGGACCTTTTTTCATGTTATCTTTTACTAACATTTCAGGTACTTTCACCTGCATTTATATGTTACATATGTGAAAGATCACTATCTTCCTCATCTATTTTTATGAATGAGAAATCACCTATTTTTAGGTCTGATAGTGAAAGTCTATATTTATTCTTAGTGAGTGAAATTTACTTGCATACAGAAGACCGGAACAAGTACCATGTAAAACTGAAGTTGCACTGAAGTCCTCAAAATATGGCTTGAATTAGACTTAAGTGCTGCATAGGCATTTTGCTGGCCCTCTGCACAGGGGTGAATTTCACCCTAAATATTTAACTTTTTTGTCACTATAAAAAACTTGTGTTTTACAGATATTTTAACCTTTTGTCATTGCTGTTGGACCAACATTGCTCATTGAAGGAAAAAGAAGCCTCATTTAAATAACAGAGGGGGTCCAAGATTTTTGGGGACCTCTTAGTTGATCTCATTAAAAGGAAAAGTGAGTACCCAAAAGTAGAAAATTGCCAGGACCAGATGGTATTCATCCAAGATTTCTGAAGGAACTCAAATGTGAAATTGAGGAACTACTAACTGTAATCGGTAACCTACCATTTAAATCAGCTTCTGTACCAGATCACTGGAGGAGAGCTAATGTGACGCCAATTTTTTAAAAGGGCTCCAGAGGTGATCCCAGAAATTACAGGCCTCTAAGCCTGACTTCAGTACCGGGCAAGTTGGTTGAAACTATAATAAAGAACAATATTGTCAGACATATAGATGTACGTAATTTGTTGAGGAAGAGTCAACATGGTTTTAGTAAAGGGCAATCATGTCTCATCAACCTACTAGAATTCTTTGAGGGGGTCAACAAGCATGTGGACCAAGGGGGTCCAGTGGATATAGTGTACTTAGATTTTCAGAAAGTCTTTGACAAGGTCCCTCATTAAAGGCTCTTACACAAAGTAAGCTGCCAGGGGATAAGAGGGAAGGTGCTCTCATGGATTGGTAACTGGTTGAAAGATAAGAAACAAAGGGTAGGTATAAATGGCCAATTATTAGAATGGAGAGAGGTAAATAGTGGTGTCCCCGAGGGGTCTGTACTGGGACCAAGCCTTTTCAACATATTATTCATAAATGATCTAGAAAAAGGGGTAAACAGTGAGGTGGCAAAATTTTCAGATGATACAAAGTTACTAAAGATAGTTAAGACTCAGGCAGACTGTGAAGAGCTACAAAAGGATCTCTGAAAACTGTGAGAATAGGCAAATGGGAGATGAAATGTAATGTGGATAAATGCAAATTAATGCACATTGGAAAGCATAATCCCAACTATACATATAAAATGATGGGGTCTAAATTAGCTGTTACCACTCAAGAAAGAGATCTTGGAGTCACTGTGGATAGGTCTCTGAAAACATCCACTCAATATGCAGCAGCAGTCAAAAAAGCAAACAGAATGCTGGGAATAATTAAGAAAGAGATAGAAAATAGGACAGAAAATATCATGTTGCCTCTAAAAAAATCCATGATATGCCCACATCTTGAATACTGTGTGCAGATTTGGTCGCCCATCTCAAAAAAAGATATATTGGAATCGGAAAAGGTTCAGAAAAGGGCAACAAAAATTATTAGCTGTATGGAACGGTTTCCATATGAGGAGAGATAAATAAGACTGGGACTTTTCAGCGTGGAAAAGAGACAGCTAAGGGGAGATATGATTGAGGTCTATAAAATCATGACTGGTGTAGAGAAAGTAAATAAGGAAGTATTGTTTACTACTTCTCATAACACAAGAACTAGGGATCAACAAATGAAATTAATAGGCAGCTTGTAAACAAATAAAAGTATTTCATTACACAATGCACAATCAACCTGTGGAACTCCTTGCCAGAGGATGCTGTGAAGGCCAAGACCATAACAGGGTTCAAAAAAGAACTAGATAAATTCATGGAGGATAGGTCCATCAATAGCTGTTAGCCAAGATGGGCAGGGATGGTGTCCCTTGCCTCTGTTTGCCAGAATCTGGGAATGAGCGACAGGGGGTGAATCACTTGATGATTACCTATTCTCTTCATTCCCTCTGGGGCACTTGGCACTGGCCATTGTTGGAAGACAGGATACTGGGCTAGACGGACCTTTGGTCTGACCCATTGTGGCCATTCTTATATTCTTATGCCTTTAATTCTCAAAAATAAACAGAATTACATGTGATTAAAATCCAAAATAATCTGTTTTATTTCCCTACAAAAATCTCTTACAGGCCTTATCTATGTACATGCTGTCACAGTGTCTTGGGTAGTTCACAAATGAGAGAGCCAATCTCAGGACAGACTGTCAAAAAAAAAAAAGGCAGACCCTCCAAACTGGTGGTATATTCTATAACTGGACTCCATCAAACCAATAAGAAATGTGCACTCCTGGATTACTATATTAGTCTTATCATGGAGCCACAGACAGTTCCTCTGTACTCTCCAGCCCCTCTGTACCATCCAGACAAACTGGACTTTGTGATGAAAGTTTATTAAAATAAAAAATCACCTCACATTAGGTCACTCCTGACCCCAAAAGACCAGTCACTTGTGCCAGGTCAATAGATGCTCTTGATCTCACACCGAAGACAACACTGGCAGCCAATTTATCTAGTAAACTAACTAAAGGTTTCAGAGTAGCAGCTGTGTTAGTCTGTATCTGCAAAAGAAAAGGAGGACTTGTGGCACCTTAGAGACTAACAAATTTATTTGAGCGTAAGCTTTCGTGAGCTACAGCTCACTTCATCGGATGCATCTGATGAAGTGTGCTGTAGCTCACGAAAGCTTACGCTCAAATAAATTTGTTAGCCTCTAAGGTGCCACAAGTCCTCCTTTTCTTTTAACTAAAGGTTTGTTAGCTAAGAAAAAGAAATGAGTTATTGAGAGGTTAAAGCAGATAAAATACATTTCAAATGAAGCAGAGTTTGAAAATCCAAATGATTAGCACAGGTGTACTAATCTGCTGGTTTTCCATACATCTTTCAGGGTTACCCAAACAGCTTTAGGGCTGTCTGTCTTATATCAGGAACGCGGAAAGGGTCCAAACAGCTCAGAGATCCAGAATTGCTCCCAGATTTGATTTTATAGCTGTTTTCCACGGAAACTGTCTGTCAAGTGTTCCCATCACAGCAGGAGCTCTCCCTTTGTTGACTAAATGTTGACTAAATGTTGATTAAATGTTGAATGCATCCGATGAAGAGAGCTGTAGCTCACGAAAGCTTATGCTCGAATAAATTTGTTAGTCTCTAAGGTGCCACAAGTACTCCTTTTCTTTTTGCGAATACAGACTAACAGGGATACCACTCTGAAACCTGACTAAAAGTTTGTGGATTTTCCCTTGTTGAAAACAATGACCTGCGCTTTGAAGTTAAAATGCTTCTTTATTTACAGTCCCAGGGCTCTGATCCTGTTTAATGGGCAATTATACATAATACATTTAGTTACAGTCGTCCAGGCAATCTTTCATTAGTTTCCTGAACAATGTGATAGCCAGAAACAGTCCTTTATTAAAAAAGAAAAGGAGTACTTGTGGCACCTTAGCATTTATTAGAGCATAAGCTTTTGTGAGCTACAGCTCACTTCATCAGATGGGTGCCACAAGTACTCCTTTTCTTTTTATGGATACAGACTAACAAGGCTGCTACTCTGAATCCTTTATTAGTTTCCATGAAGTTTACAAATCAAACACCTCCTCATCTTAGCATTAATACATACTTTTGACCTAAGGCTAAGTCAAAGGATTGCAATCACAGGAAACAGATAGGCAAATCAATTCCTTTGAACTATTCTAACATACAAGTGAATTGGTACACTTAACACCTCTTTAAGACTCACATCCAAGTGAGTTGTTCTGAGACTCTGACATGAGCTGGCCTGTCAGTGTCCCAGAGCTTGACACACTGTGACACACAGTGTTTTTTTTACACACTGAAAGCTTATGCCCAAATAAATCTGTTAGTCTTTAAGGTGCCACCAGACTCCCCGTTGTTTTTGTGGACACAGACAAACACGACTACCCCCTGATACAGAGCTGGTCTGTCAGTGTCACACATGCAATACACCTATTTAGATAGAGCACATTTGTGAGAAAATGTTATCCTCTGAGAACTCTCTAAGCCACAGAATCAAAGACTGAAACAAAAAGGAAGGGAAGGGAATCTGAACTTGATCTCACATTCATAATTATGAAAAATATATTGACATTGGCACCCCTGTGGCTTCTGAAACTTTACATTGTGTAGTACAATAAAAAAAGATACCACTATGTTGCCTTTCCAAGCAGCCACTACCTCTGGGGAAATAAGGAGAATAATGAAGGTCACAATAACAATCTGAAAGCTAAAAGAAACTGCATCATTACCACCTACAAAAGGTAATATTTCTTTTTGCTGAGTCTCCTGTGCAGACATAGAAAGCAGCATATTTTGAAAAATGTTGCACTTTTCCCTTTGCATTGGTCTATGATGAGCCCCTCAAAGGACTGATCTGAAAATACAGAATACAATGGGGTGCAAAGACAGCACCCAAGAGGGAAGTAGAGCCATCTGAAAACACGTTTAGTCAATTTTAAGAGGCTGGGACATATGAGGACTAGATATCTTGTAGTATTAGTCATTGCAGATTGTTTCCTTTATTATAAAGTGGAAACCACTATAATTTAGAATATTAGAAAAATGTTTACAGAAGCACAGGCCATTTTACTCCCTGTAATCAGGCAGAACATGAAATTGTCAAGAACCTCATCACATGTCTCCGATGAAGATGACTTGGGCATTTCCTTCATAGAGCACTATAAGAATGGAAAAGATCAGCTGAGTTGGGTGAGGAACAACAGTAAGGGCCAGATGCAAATCCCATTGAAAAAAAAACGGAGTCTTTCAATTGATCTCAATGACATTTGGATCAAGGCCCGAGTGATCTCACATGATTATTTTTGAGTTAAATTAAAAATTTTGGGAGCACCAACTTAGGCAGTTTGCGTTTACATAAAAACAATGTTTAAGTAATCATGGAAATTGAAGAAACTAATTACCCTATTGCCCAGGAGTGATAGCTTATTGAACTAAGCCTCAAATCTGAAATACTTAGACACACTGTAAGCAAACGCTCTAATGCCATTAATGTTGCCATCAGTGCATCATCCTTGCAGTAAATATATTGAATTCTTGAAAAGTACTCTGTGTGCGTACTTTCATATGAGACCTTTAAAACTGAGGGTTTTGGGGATCTGCATTGATATTAAAGACTCCATGGCACTTTCCGGAAGAATAGGGGTTTGCCCTGGTGTCTTTGACCAGAAATGCCCCCTCTCAATGCTGTTGTCCATTTGGCTAGACTGTGCTTAGTACCTAAAAGAGGTACTTCGGTTTAACTACTAATTCATCACAACTTGCAGCCTGTTTCCAGCATGGTTAAAAGGAATGGTTTCCAGAGGTAAAAGACCTGGGATTTGGTAATGGGCCTTGGGCTTATGGGATAGGGTGAGAACTTGAGGCCATCCCAGGCCAAGGTCCCCACCCTCTGTCCCCCTTGTGGGGCAGGAGGAGGATGGGGAGGAAGGGAGGTGAGTCCTGGGGATAGACTGAGGAGAGCCTACCTTGTGTTATGGATTATATGACAAGAGCCCTGTAACCCCCATATTGGAATCAAGTAAATGCCTGTAATAGGAGAAAGAAAAGGAGTATTGTGGCACCTTAGAGACTAACCAATTTATTTGAGCATAAGCTTTCGTGAGGTGCCACAAGTACTCCTTTTCTTTTTGTGAATACAGACTAACACGGCTGTTACTCTGAAACCTGTAATAGGAGAGTATGGGTGATGGGCGGGTAGTGCCCCTTCCCTTTGCTAATGTTTAATAAACGTTGTGGCCTGCTGCTTAATTCCATGCATGTCCACATTTTGCCACTGTGTCTGCATCAAGTCTTCTCAACACTGTTGTCCATTTGGCTGCCTCTGTCCATGCTTGTGGTAGTTGTATTTCAGGAATGAAGTGAACTCTGTGTGCCTGTGTATTATACAAAGACTGGCTTGGTACTGATACGTGTAATAATACGCCCCTAATGTTTACCTCTCGGACAAACACAATATATTTTTTGTTACCAAAACTGTGCAGCAGCGGTGAAATTTTTGCGTGATTTTTTTCCCATTCTTTTTGGGGCAGTTTTGAATTCCCATCATGGTATTCTTCTACATAGTTTTAGTGTGTGAAAAGCCTATTTTGCTTGGAATTCATTTAAAGATGGATTTAATATATCAGTTACAAGTGCTGTTTCATTTTAAAATATTACCTAGATGTACACACTGTAAGTTATTTTATTGTTAAGAACATACAAGCCCTGCCGCCCTGCAAAAAAACAAAACAAAAATCCAAAAAACCTCAACAACAACCAAAACTTATGTTAAAAGAGTATAGTTTAGGTTGCAAAATCACTCCAAATTTAGGTTGCCTGTGAGATCTTAATTTGGCCCTCTTGTGCAAAGGCATTTTGATACAGCTTTAAATTACTGCTTTTCCAGAAGACTCCTGTCTCACTTAGTGCAACACAGCATGGACAGTGTACAGGGAATGAAGTAGTTGGCCCAGAACTCATTCGCTGTATTATCCAAACCCTGAACTGAATGCAGAATTACCAATATCTTCATGGTCTTTTCTAGGATGCTCATCATTGTAATCTCTGAGTGCCTCATAAATATTAATGGCATTATTTCACACCTTCCCAGTGATATGAGAGAGCCAGGCTCTCTGCTCCCTTAATTCCCAGCACAGCGTATTCTGCTACTGCTGCTGTTTTGGTGATGGCACAGGTCCAGCCTTAAGTTAGTATGTTCTTGCTCAGTTATTTTGGCTTGCTGCCAAAAGTATTACGAACAGAAGAGAAATGGTGGTTTTTCAATACATTAGGACTCCATTAAATTGCCACAAAATTTCATGGGACAAAGTAAAGGTACTTCACTGGCCCTATTGCTTTCTTCCTATCCTATTTCAAAGGCCTCTTGGAATCTATGGATGTTGTTGTGCTCCTCAAAACAAAATTAATAATGGAAGAACTTTAATAATGGATTTTATTAGGGACACTTCCAGCTCCTGTTATAATATTCAACATAGTTCTTGTCTAATATTTTCTAGTATATGCAATAAAATGTTATTAAGGTAATAATTCAGAATCTTCAGTTTTGGAGGGAAATACTCTGATTTAAGGTCCGATTCAAAATCCGTTGAGTCAATAGGAATCTTTCCGTTGATGTTAATGAGCTTTAGATTGGAGCCCTCAGTCTGAAATTACACGTTTGTCTTGTTTAATAATGATTCGTTTACAGTACACATTGACATGTGTAATTTTGTACTAACCTTGTACAATCTAACTCTGCGGCTCATGGTCAATTTTCTTCTCACCACCTCTAGCCACTCTGGAATGTATCGGCAGCTGTGAGACTCAGATGCTTTGTGTGTGTGTGTGTTTATTTATTTCCCCTGGAAATAAAATTTGGAAATGTGACTAATATTCTGACAGGCTCCACAGCTAGTAGTTGTAGCAGATGTGGGAAACCTGGAGGGTTGCTGTGGTATCATTGTGCTGATGAATTGCTTCTCACATTGTGTGTATTCCTTTGACCCACCTTTGAGAACAGAAGATATTATTCCCTCTTATATTTGTGATTGAAGGTCATGCAACAATATATTTGATATATCATACCCTCCTCTGTGAAACAATTATTTTCTTGTAAATATTCAGGACCACTCCCTTGAATTTACCATTTGTACAAAATGAATATAAACCACCACGAAAAAGGACCATTTTACATCCACTTAATACTCATTTTACAAAAGTTACAGAGCAACAAATAATCAGGTCCTCAATATCTTTTGAGCTATTTCTGTATGATTATCAATGAGAGCAGGATCAGGCCTTTGTTCCTCAAATAAAAAGTTGTGGTGTTGTTGTTGTGGCACTTAAATAGGGCCATATTAATGCAGGGGCTTTAGGGGCTGCAGCCCATGGCCTCCGGGTAAGGGGGGCCCCGCAGGGCCACAGGCCGGATGTGGCCCGCTGTTTCCTTTCATTTGGCCCGCGGCAAGTCTCCATGCCACAGGCTGAACACCGACCCCCAAGCCTTGGTGCATCCCTGGGCCTGGAGCTGTGAGGGCCGGCTTGCCGATGTGCCCCTGCAGCTTCTAGGCGAGAGGAGTTCAGGGAATCTCTGCATGCTGCCCCCACCCCAGTACCAGCTCAGAAGCTCCCATTGGCCAGGTACCACAGCCAATGGGAGCTGCTTGGGCAGTGCCTGGGGACATGGGTAGCGTGCACCGCACAGAGAGTCCTGGCCCCTCTGCCTATGGGCTGGACATGCCGGCCACCTCAGGGAGCAGAGCAGCGTGGAGCCAGGGCAGGCAGGGAGCCTGCCTTAACCCTGATGTGCCACCGACCAGTAGCCATCCGACTGGAGCCTGCATCCTGCACTCCCTCCCGCACTCCAATCCCCTACCCCACTCCTGAGCCCACTCCCCTATTCCAAACCCCCAGGAGCCCCACAAAATCTAATATCCCCAGGCCCACAGGAGAGTTAATCCGGCCATGCACTTACATAATATATTTGATCATTCCAGTCATACACGCTGCAAAAATGTTCAATATTTCTGTGCAAAATTACTTTTGACTTTAACCTTTGTGCCAAGCACTCTCTTAAAAGTTATTTTTGTGTCACCTAATGCAAAGCACACCATCTAGAATCCTCCTGTAATTCTTGTTGTGTCATTCCTCTGACTCACCAGTTTGAGTCCTCACTGAAGACTTAAACGGACAGTGTGATGGCAGCAAATTTTCAGATCTTGATCCATCCAACTGTGGGGATTGCACTCTGTGATGAGAGCAATTATTCCCAAAAGGAAGAAAACTGGATTTGTTGTTATTCTAGCTGACAGAGCACACGCTACTGTTGAGAAGGAGCAAATATCAGCTAGGTAGCAATCTATTTCTCCTAGAAGGCACAGCACTCAATTCTCTCTCAGTACTGACCAAAATTTATCTTGTTCTGTGTAAATCTCCTGTTATCTTACATCTATTATTTACATCGGAATTACTCCAGCATTACTTTCTCTCACACATTTGGGTTTTGTCTACTGTTCTGAGGCATGCCAGCAGGCATTACATTCTGGGAGCGATATTTCAGACTGAGGATTGCTAATAACAAAAAAGCAAATGCATGTCTTCTTTACATATTTACATTTAATATTTTGTAATGTATGTATTATAAATAACATATGGATCTGCAAGCATGCTCAAAATCATATAATCACTTAAATGCAATGGGAGAAATCCTCTATTGGTGTAAAATGACTCAGTGACTTGAACACTGTCAGCTGCCAATATATATCCGCAGAGAATCTGGAGAATGAAAGGACATTTCTGGAGGGGTAATGAAGAAAGCATTCTCTTCTAGTTGATACTATAGGGGAAATTCAGGTAGGCGGAATGGAATTAAAAGCATGAGGATAATGGAGAGAAGAAACATGATTATTCAAAAAGTCACAAGTACTTTCCCCAATTTATAACTCTTGTCAAATGAACCTCAGAAATTATGGAGTCCTGGTTCAGGTTGGATAAGCACCCCAAAATTATTATACTTATAGGAAGCTTATCTGAACTATCTGAACTTCTTGGATTTACAAAGCTGGGCTGGAAATCTCATGAGAATAAAATGGGATTTGAGTTAATTTGGTCCAACTCCTAACATTCATAGGACCTCTCAGCAGTGGAAGGGGCGAACCAGGTTATCTACAAGTGTGTCTTATTTAACTTGGCTATTTCAATAACATTTTAATAATATTATTCTTACTTCAGACACGACTTATATACAGTATAGCTTCTTCTAATTTGTCTTTTAGACGTAACATGTTTCAGAAGAGATTTTTCATTTAGGTTTTATTAATACATATTTTAAAATAAAGCAAAATACCACTGTGACAGAATTTGAATTCAGTAGCTTTATGATACGTAATTAGGTATTCTACTCGCTTCAAAATGCACATGCTGTATAGAGCTAATTTTGTTCCACTACTTTAATAAAATTGCTTTGGACCTAAAGGAGTTGGAACAACTTGTTCATTAGCTCATTTGGACACACAAATGTCATTCATATGAAAGGCTCCTGTTTTGCTTAAATTTCATAATGCAACTTTTTCTAGCAATCTGTATTTAAGACCATACGGTTTTACTTTCAAGAGAAAAAAAAAAACACCCCAACCGGCTCTTATTCACCTGCTAAAATCTTTCCCAAAACTCTGGTCCGAGAAAATTTTGCTCTCAGTTACACTCACATAACTCCAGAGTACCTTCCCCGGAATTACTCTGGGTATATTTCAGTGCAATTTGGAAGCAGAATTTGCACTAAGGACTTGCTCCTGTAAATGGGTGAGCACTGCAGACTGATCCAGCAAAATCCTTAAGCATGTACCAGTTCTTATCTTTAAGTATATACTAGTCTTGTTGACTTCAATGATACTACTCCCATGCTTAACTTTAAGGATTTGCTTAAGTGTTTTGTTTGATTGAGCTAGCGTGTTCAACACCTTTGCGAGACTGAGCCTTAAACAATCCAGTATGTTAGGTTCTTGTTGTTGTCAGCATTAAGGCATCCCCTCATTTTAAGCAATATTTTCAAGGATTTTGCTCTTTGAAGGTATCAATTAGACACACATTTCAAGCAATACATCTTGTTTTAGAGAAATATCCAAAATATCTATACATTAACTTATATCCTGACCAAAAAAAAAAAAAGAAAGAAAGAAAAAAAAAAGCTTATCTCTTTGAAGGGTTTATCTGCTGTATATATTAATATTCCTGAGGGAAATCTGCACCAATACATTCAAAATGATGCAAACAATATTTTTAAATTCTGAAAAATTCTGCAAATTTTATTTGTCAATAAATAAATGTGGCTCCAGCATGGCAGTGGGGAGCATTGAGTGGGAGATCACCCTGAAGTCCCCACCTCCTCCAGTACAGGGACTCAGCAGGGAGACTGCACCTGACTCTGACACAGTGCAAGGGCTGGGCCTGCCCCAGAAACACCCTGGGGCCCTACCCCTCTGTGCCAGATGCATCATGTGTGGGTGGGTAGGCTCAGCCCAGCAGGATCCAAATGTGGAGGAGCTTAGTGTGGGGGGACCCAGGTGTGGGGGTGAGAGGTTTCTGTATGGGGCAATCTGGGAGCAGGCAGGTCAGTGGGAGATCTAGATGCAAAGGGGCTTGTTGGGGGGTTCTGTGTGCAGGGGTAATGGGACTCTGCAGGGAATCCAGGTGAAGGTCGTTGGGGCTCAGCGGGGGGGGGGGGGGGGGTCTGGGTGCTGGGAAAGTGGGGACTGATGGGGTGGGAGTCCAAGTGCAGCAGGTTGGGGATCCGTGGGGTGAGGGTCTGGGTGTTGGGGTCTCACCGGACGGATCCAGGTGTAGGGAGATAGGACTTGTCAGGGTGAGGGTTCAATGGGCCTGCTTAATGGAGAAGCCCTGGCTGCTGCTGAGGGGATGCTGGGCTCCTGCTTACCCTGCGATTCCCCTATCTCCTTTTCTTCTTCATTCCCTTCCCTTCATTCCCACCTTCCCTTCCCTCTGCCCTATTCCACCCCCTTCCTTCCCCACTGCCTCTTCTCTCCACTCCTCACCCCCCTTTCCCTCATTCCCCCATCCCTCCTTACCCAGCCTCACCACAGGCACTAACTGTTGCACAGAAAACAGGAAGGATCCCAACACACAGAAGTGGAGCATGACTGGCACTAGGACCCAGGAGGCAGTGTTCACCTGTGGTGTCAGCCGGAGCCCAAAGGCAGCTTCCTTCAGCTGGGCAGCTCTGTGCTTGCAGACATGAGGGGGGCGACAGTGGCATGTAACCCCATGTGCCCCCCATGCCTCACCTCTGTTTGGAGGAGGGCAATCCCCCACACCAAATGTGCCCATGGTCGTAACCCCCACCTTCCCCTCCGCACGGCTTCCCTTTGCTTCCCTGCCCTTTTCTGCAGGGAAGCACAGGAATTGGGGCGGGGGTGGAGAGGCATTTTCTGCGGGCATGCAGTCACGCACAATCCCCCCAAGAATAATACAGATGTAAGCAGTGTCAGGATGAGCTCCACCCTGACATCTGGTGGTGAGGTGTGGCAAGTTGTGGAAAAGAACTTCAGGGGCCGATCTCATTTGCATAGGCACACCCACCACGCCTAGAATGAGACCATAGCTGCCCAAATGGTCACTTTGGCTGCTGTGGGATCCCCAGTGTCTCTGTTATTGGGGCAGGAAGAATAAATTGTTATTACCCTGATTATGGGAACTGTGCTTGGAACTGTATGTGGCCTTTTGTTATGATGGAGGGATTCACCATCAACTAAGTAGCACTCGCTAGGCAAGGGTCATGGGTTCCAAAACTGTGTGAAGGGAGAGAGGCTGGGGACAAGTAGTAATACTTGGTGGCATGGGCCCCTTGGTGAGGGCCTTACATGCTAATTGCACTTCCTCCTCTCTCCACTGTGGAATATCAGAGCTAATTTTGATTTCATTAGAAGTCTAGTTATAGGCTGCTGAGCTCACTTTGGGCTTACAGTGCACCAGCACTGGGGCTCCCCTACTACAAGCTGAATTCACCTAAGAGCTGAAATCACTGAGTGTTGTGTTAAGTAGTGGGGGAGCCTGAAGATATATTGAGGAGCAGTTAGACGCGGAGCAGTGTGTGGATGGCAGGAGCTGCTTGTGGGCCATGGAGCTGAGCGAAGGAGTTCGTGGGGCGGCTGGCGGAGCGGAGCGCAGCTGAGCGAAGGAGTTCATGGGGTGGCTGGCGGAGCGGAGCGCAGCTGAGCGAAGGAGTTCGTGGGGCGGCTGGCGGAGCGGAGCGCCGCTATGGAGCTATGGGGCGGTCAGCTTCAGATCACGTAAGGTGCCTCTTACCCCCATCCCATTTCCACCCAGGTTGGGAGGTAAAGCGCTGCAGATAAACTTTCGAACTCTGGGGCTGCCCTGACCAGGGACAGAGACTTTTGGGGCATTGGACTTTTGGGACTTTGGGTGATTTGGGGTTGCTGGACTCAAGAACCAAAGGGAAAAGGGCATGCCCCGATTTGCCTGGAGTGGGTTTTTTTTGCTCATGGGTTGTGTTATGAATCCTGTTGGTGGTGTTTCCCCAACATAATGCCACATTGTTTCTCTCTGTTATTAAAAGGCTTTTGCTACACTCAGACTATGTGCTTGCGAGAGGGGAAGTATTGCCTCTTGGAGGCGCCCAGCGGGGGTGGTATATATTTGTCCCAGGTCACTGGGTGGGGGCTCGAGCTGGTTTGCATTGTGTTATTGGAATGGAACCCCTAGATATTGAACCCGGCCCTTGTTGCTGCCAACTCTGACGGGCAGAAGGGTTACACATATAAAGAAAAAACTATGCATGAGAAGATTTTGTTCCTGTACTATATCCAATGCCCAAACTGAAAGTTGAACCCTACATAAAAATGCTTGAGCAAAGATAATTTCTGAATTTCTATCATTGGGCTTTGTCAATGTGGCAGAGCCATTCAACAAAGAGATTTATACGACTGTAGTAAATATAATAAAATCACAAATAAAATATTCTTCATATTCCAACAGCTCCACTTATATTATTCTACAAAACATGCAATTCTCCTTTATGAACTAATTCTCACATACAACAAAATATATAGGAAACTTTTATTTACAATTCCTCTACAATTCCTCAAAGAGAATTTTAGCAAAGACATACAAAACTGTGATATTTTTTTTAATAAAAAAATATAAAATCTACTTCTTATTCATTCAGGTTCCCAGAAGGATTTGCTCCATAGCCTACTGGTCTGCAGACTGCTCTTCAATATGAAAATAAACGCCTGCAGACTTTTGCTAATCTTGCAAAGAAACATAGGGAAATTTTACTTTCAGAATGTACCTGACACAAAAAACTGAACAAAATCAGAACTCAGGAGCAGATCCTCAAATAATGTAAAAAGAAAAGGAGTACTTGTGGCACCTTAGAGACTAACCAATTTATCTGAGCATGAGCTTTCGTGAGCTATAGCTCACTTCATCGGGCTGTAGCTCATGATGATTGGGCTGTAGCTCGGGCTGTAGCTCACGAAAGCTCATGCTCAAATAAATTGGTTAGTCTCTAAGGTGCCACAAGTACTCCTTTTCTTTTTGCAAATACAGACTAACACGGCTGTTACTCTGAAACCTGTCAAATAATGTAAATCAGTGGACTTAGCCAAACTCTCCCATGGCATCTGACTTATGGGAAATCTTGCCACTGCATTATCTGTGATGGTCATATCCTTCGGTCTCACAAAGGAGTGAGACAATAATGGAATCTAATCTCAGTCTGACATTCACATCAGCATTTTTTCTACTGGGCTTTTTTCTATGCTAATGAGAAGTAGGCTATTGTCTATAAAGATCTCTGTAGCTATATATTCTTTACCATGTGATTGCCTGCCCTAAATACCCATGAACAAGTGTGCAAACACGGTCCTCCTGAGTGAATCTAATGTCTCCAGAAGATTTTTACCCTCCACTACCTTGCACCTTGTGTTGTCTTTTACACCTGTGCAAAGTATTTTTCTTAAATATCTGTTAAATCAGAATTCTCCACTCACAGTGTGGTACAGGCAATTTGGATTTATTTTGCAATAGAATAAATCACTATATAAAGTGAAAGGTAGTGGAGAATCAGGTTCTCTGTCTTAATATGTGAACACAGAAATAAATGTGTATGATGATATAGAAAATGGCAAACACTATGAATGTATGTGTGATGGTATTGACATGAACTGTGACCTTATAGATCATTGTTGCAACCAAGGTTCTATAGTTGCACCAAATCTTGTACAAGGAGGTTGATTATGCAGCCTGTATGTGTGTTTCATTTTTGTATTTGAAGTTATGAATATTGGCTATGTGTTTGTATCTCAATGCATTTGATTCTAAGTAGCATCAGTGAAACATTTGGTCAGCTTCAGCTTCTTAGTCTCAGTAAGTGCCCAGTCAAGAAGCACTTAACTGACAATGGACTTTGGGAGACGCCAATCCACATCCGAGCTTTCCTGGGAACGTTCAGACTAACATGTAAACAAAGCTTTACAGAGAGTAAAACAGATTTATTAATTACTTATTCTGGGTTAATGAATAAGCAAAAATGATTTTATTAAATATGAAAAGTAGGATTTAAGTGGTTCCAAGTAATAACAGACATCACAAAGTAAGTTACCAAGCAAAGTGAAACAAAACACTCAAGTCTAAGCCTAATACAGTAGGAAACTGAATACAGGTAAATCTCACTGTCAGAGATGTTCCAACAGGCTCCTTTCACAAACTTGACTCGTTCCTACTCTGGGCCCAATCCTTTTCAGACCAATGCTGTTGCTTATGGCTTGGGTCCAGCAGTCACTCACACCCAAGTAGTTACAGTCCTTTGTTCTAGTTTCTTTCAGGCATCTCTTTGGGGTGGAGAGGCCATCTCTTGAGCCAGCTGAAGACAAAATGGAGGGGTTTCCCAGACATTTTATGTTCCCTCTCTTGTGGGAGGAAACCCCTTTGTTCTTCTGTGCAAAATCACAGCAACAAGATGGAGTTTGTAGCCACCTGGGCAAGTCACATGTCCATGAATGATTCAGCTTTTTGCAGGCGGACGCCATTGTTTACGTGTTCCTTTGAACGTTCCCAGGAAAGCTCAGATGTGGATTGGCATCTCCCAAAGTCCATTGTCATTTAAATGCTTCTTGATTGGGCACTTACTGAGAATAATCCTTTCTCAAGGAGCTGACCAAATGATTTTCTTTTTGCGAATACAGACTAACACGGCTGTTCCTCTGAAACCTGATGCTACTTAGAATCAAACACACTGAGATACAAATACATAGCCAAAATTCATAACTTCAGATACAAAAATGATGCACACATACAGGCAGCATAATCAACCTCCTTCACACAAGATTTGGTGCAACTATAGGACTCTTGGTTGCAACAATGATCTATATGTTGTCGGTTCATGTCAAGTATGTGTCAGGGGTGTTAAAAGTAAACATTAAGAAATGTATTGCAGTAACTGTTTTAGTGTCCAAAAAGTGTTTATTTGAGAAAATGGAAAACTTCCCTCATACATAGACTAGCTTAATGAGCGCTCTACTATAGTAATGGGAAGGAGAACGGAAAAAAAGACTGACTCATAAAAATGCTTGGAAAAAATATGAGGATACCTGGTCACACATAAAACTATTGCATACTGCTGCAGTCTAGTATCTGTTAGTCCCCAATACTCATAGGCTATGTTTTCGTTTATTTATCAATTTAGTCATTTTAATAATTAATGACCTATGATCTTTAGGGGTTCAGGTTTTTTGTTTGTTTCATGGTTTTATTCTGTTTCCCCCCCAGGTTTTGAACAATAATAATGAAAAATGAATTTTGTTATTTATATATGATTTCCATCTTGTACATATTTGTATATGTTTTCTTTCATTATGTGTTTATAATTTATATAAAACAATAAAAAAAGTTAAAAATGCATTGTGTTTTGTTTTACTTGTAACCTAGATCATAAATTGATTATACAACAAGAGGTTATAATAAAATAACAAAAAGAGAGTCTGCAGCTTTATAGAAGCTGATTTGACCTTTGTTAAATTTTTGTTTGGCTTTGCCTTCATCCTGAAATAGCACTTCATGTGAAATCCTGATCTCTCTCTGTGGGGGTTGATAACTAGCAATCTGTAGCAGACGGTGTAAACTGACTACATCATCATTCAATGGGGAGATTAATGTCAAATAGATGTGTTGTACCATAGGTCTTATTGAAATCAGTGTAACCTTTGGGTACATGATGAATTCAGGATTAGGCCCAATGTGTGAAGGAATTACAACTATTTTTGCCTTAAAGTCTCTTTAGTCCTGAGATCTTTCCAGTCACTAATTGCTATTGTGCTTTCTTAAAACCTTTACTAAAAATCAATCTATATATTCACTTGACTCCCCACTATACAGCCAGACTGATATTTATCAAATATATTCAGGAATAATATACTTAATCAATTTGGGGATATTTTAAATGTCACTATTTAAAAAAATAAAAAATTGCCCAGGTCTACATGGAAATATCTCCAGAGACCTTATTTTTTATATAATACTTATGCCACGTTAACATGTCCATAAGTATTTTTATGTGTAGTATAAAACCTCATGTGTGGAACATAACACCCACCTTCTCCTTATGTTGTACATGAAAATAACAGACATATTAATTTTTCGTAAGTACTGTAAAAATAAAAATAAACCCTCTCATTCTCAGCTACAAAATGATTTGAATGACTCAGTAATTGGTAAATTTTATTCTACCCTTATTATCATTTCATGTAACAAACTTTTTTCAATCATTGTCTCTAAAGTCCTTTAAGTTCAAGGTGAAGTACAAGACACTAGAAAGTTTGAAAAGCATAGGTGATTCTTTCTTCAGTGGGTACTTAAGTTTTACAGAAATGTTGCCAATGCAGCAGTTATTGTATTACATAGTTTTTTTTTCCCTCTCCCTTAACAGGGCACTTCTCAGAACTGTAATAAATTATTACTAATTGAAACTCAGGAGACTTAGAAGATAACATTCATTACAAGGGAAAAAAATCCTCTCCACTAAAGCTTGTTTTCTTTGCGTTAAAATAAGCCACCCACTGTTTTTAAGTTATAGTTTCTCAAAGCCACTACGCCTGTGCTCTTTGGTCAGACAAATTGCAATGACTGTAAGTTGCCATAGAAACAACATCAGTGCAAGTCAGTGAAATTGTTAAAAGAAAGCAATGGTTGCAAAATAAGCAGTGCTTGAATCACAAAAGTGGATAAGATGGATAAGAATCCCTTAACTTCTCCAGAAAGGACAAATGTTTAAGGATTAATCAGTGAGCTACTCACCAGAGATTCATACTGTTGGAAATAGGTCCCTTCATACTGCCTTAAAAAAATTCCAACAAAAGGCCTAAATTGATCTGTAAAACACACAAAGGTCTAGATTGAAAAGAAAGGCCTTCCAAGGTTTTGACTTTGTGTGGTGGGGGCAGTTATTCAACATGGGATGAGAAATCTTACGATTGTGTAGGTCATAATTGAAAATCCCTAAGAATGGGGCTTGAGAAGAGAGAATGGGAGCAGTGAGAGATGAAATTGAACACAAAAATAAAAATAAATATAGTCATTGGAAGCAGTTGGAGAAGAAAGTGAAGCAAGGAGACTACCCATATATTTAATACCAATGCTGCTCCTGGTGAGACTGGGGAGGAAAGACAGAGACAATCCCTCCATACTTATATGTCAGAAGAACACGAAATGGGGAGCCAGCTGTAATCAAAATTAATGCAGAGGAGCATGTGTCTATTAAAAAAAAAAAAGCTAAAGAACTTCTTCTACTGGCAGTCTCCAGCTGTTTCCCTTAAAAGGAAACATGGTTGGTAAAAAGAAAAGGAGTACTTATGGCACCTTAGAGACTAACACATTTATTTGAGCATAAGCTTTCGAGAGCTACAGATCTGTAGCTCACAAAAGCTTATGCTCAAATAAATGTGTTAGTCTCTAAGGTGCCACAAGTCCTCCTTTTCTTTTTGCGAATACAGACTAACACGGCTGCTACTCTGAAACCTGTTATTTGTTGGTATTCTATCCCATGCACAGTTGAGTTATTCTGGCTGTTTAATAAACAGAGGTTGAGGTTATTCTTCACCTCTGTTGAAGTTATTCCCTTCCAAAGCAGGAACAACATGCAAAGTATAGAAATACAGAGGGCTGTATCCAGTATAATATTATTAGGAGTCACCAAACGGAGCTATTAGAGATAACTTACTATTTAACAGAATGTATGAACAACTAGATCTTCGGGGAAGTGTTGTTTGCTGTAGTACAGTTTGTTTAAAGCTAAGTATATAGTCATTAAAGTTTGTTCCCTATCTAAATCTGACTAAATCATTTTGTAGGTGCAAAGATGCTACCTACAGGATATGACCACACAAACAAATGTTATGTACTTTCAGAAACAGGACAGCTGTGTCAGGTGGTGTATATGCTAAAATGTGTGTACTAATCGCTGGATCATGTCTGGCATCAGTGTACCAGAATTTGCCCAGTCCTCAGACAAAACTATTGTCCCTTTGGACAAGATGAGATTAACCTTTGCCTCATGACCTTAGGAGTCTGAAGATGTTCCTTTGCTTTTCTCTTTAAAATATGCAGGAGGGGATAGAATCATTTTGATATAGGTTTGACCCCCACAAAGAGAGCATTAAGTTGCCCCAATCAGGAGGAGGGATTGCAATGACTGGATTACTACATTGATAGGCTTTTGTTACTTTTACAATTCCTCTGTTTAAAAATATATCCAAATACCTCATCCTCTATGGTAGCCATCAGAATTTCTACTTAGACAGTAGGTCCGATCTGGGAGAAAGGTTTTGTTTCGTCTTTTACCATTAGATTTTATATTCCAAAAGATCTGAAACATAAGATTTTTTTTAAATGAGCTGTGAATATATGAGTTAGTTAGCATTTAAAGGATGTCCTGTGCCCAGCAAAATTCCTTTCGTTCAAGACTCTGTTTTCTGATTGCTTCTGCAATAATGTGATAACAATGGTGATAACAAACAACCTTCTACCCCTGCCAAGTTCAAAGGACCACAACATGATTCTATTATATAAAACTGATGTTGTCTGTCCTTAACAAAGCAACTTTATTGTCTTTTGTATGTTACAGTTATAATATGTTAAATAGCCACATTCCATCTGTCAATGTCAACTGCAGCTGTTGATTGGAATGACAGGGTTGGAGTAATCACCAATGCCCTCTATGAAGTCTTTGATGTCATACCTGTCATGAATTGGACCTGCTGGGGTGTTTATAACTGTGGCTATTTTTGACTGTTTTTAATAAGAACATAGCTTATAGGACTGAAATGACCTCCTGGATCAACAAGTCCACCCTCCTCCCATTCATAAACATAATCTCCATTGTAAAACCGGTTAGGTTTCTTTTCCACACTACTCCTAATATCTTTACTTTTACATACAAGAGCAATGACTCATACCCTCTAGTGAATTCTTGTGCACAGAAGACATAACTTTGCTACAGGAGGCATAAAAGTGTCATTTTTCTCAGTGTCTGTGAAGACCAGATTCATTTCTGGAGCCTAATATATTTTATTATCCCTTTTACAATGTGACCAACAAGCCATCCTCCCCGGGCATTTATCGGATGTTAAGTGTTGTTTTTTTTTTTTTAAATTTACTTTTTCATAGGATAATAATTTGATAATTCTACATTCGAATTAAAATTGCAGAATCTCTCAGATTTGACTCTGTAGTGCTAGGTATGCTCTAAGCCACCAAATTTTATTTCATTTTCTGCCTCAGATTCTAAGACGTGTGCTTAAATAAGTAAAATATCTGTTTATTGAGAAACTAAGAAAGGAACAGAAGAAGGGGCAAGAAATGCATCTCATCAAACCTCATTCCAAAGCCCACACCAAACTCTCCCCACTTGGACTACCCCCGTCACAGGATCCATACGTAGGAAGGGGCACACACTACCACATTGCTGATCCTGTTCTTCTGCACCATACAAACAATCTTCTCCATGTATGGTTCTGGGAGAAAAAAAAAAGACCTGATAAAATTAAAATCATGAAATTCACCATAAATTGATACATAAAAAACCCAGGGAAGATGGAAAGATCCACACAGCAGAGGAGACTCCCGCCCAGGGCCGGCCTTGAATCAAATGGCACCTCAGGCGAGGAGCATCTTTGGTGCCCGCCCCCTCCATTTTTTAAACTTTTGAATACCTTATTTTTTATTGCATTTGTAGGACATTTCACGGCTTTGATGGATGATTTGTATTCATGATTTATCCGTGTCATATAAGACGATACATTTCTGTAAATGTAGGAGGTTCGAGGAAAAGGTAGGTTCTCAGAAAGTCTGGACATCTCCACGAGATTCTACAAAGGTCCAGAACATTCTAGGAGGTTAGTGGAAAATGAATCCACATACAGAATTCCTGAAATATTTCACTTCAAACATTTTATTTTCCCTTTTGTCACTAACAACAAAAACAGAACCCTAAGCCTGGCACCCCCTAAATCAAGCTTTGCTTCAGCCCTTTTGTGGCTTCACCACACTCTAGGTACACAGGGAGTCACCACAGAGCTGAGTTCCACACCGCCACCCTGGAGAGTCTCTGTAGCCAGAGAAGCAAGAGCAGGATTTACCTGTCAGTGTGTGACAACAGTGAGGAAAAACTAGTGCAAGAATGAAGATTCCCAGCATAGTAAGAATTAGGTTATTTCATTCATTGCTCACGAATTATATCCAAAATGATCTGGGATGCTTTGCTTTCTCATGATATTCACATAATCAAGGGCAGTTCTTATTTTAATAAGATAAACAAGTATGACCAGAGGTGTCTTCAAGAAATGTTCTGGAAGCTTTGGTACCTACACAGGAACATGGTTTGCTATTCCAAGATCTTCCACACAATAGCAAACACTGGCTTGTTTACCTACCCTTTAACTCTCTACAGCTCAAGAACAATCTCTTTGTTATGTCAGGTTTCAGAGTAGCAGCCGTGTTAGTCTGTATTTGCAAAAAGAAAAGGAGGACTTGTGGCACCTTAGAGACTAACAAATGTATTTGAGCATAAGCTTTCGTGAGCTACAGCTCACTTCATCGGATGCATGTTATGTTTTTTTGTTATGTGTTTGTTCAGTACTGAGTACAACAGGGTCCTGACCTGTGACTAGGGTGCTACTGTAATATAAATAATAAATTACAAAACAAGATCTCCTCTGTCAAACGTTATTAATACCAATTCCTTCCCCTAACATTATTCATTGCTTGTTTTCAGCTCAGTGAGATTATAAGCAATCTATGCACTGAGAGTCACATAACTGGCTTGGATCTAAATGAGAGATAATTACCCTGAGTAATTCCATTGCAGATACCAGTGAGGGACCAGAATTAGTCTTTGCAAAACCCATGAGCTTAGTTGAGCAATATTTCCCATTCTTAGAACTTCTGACTTCAAATGGAGTCTCGCAGTCTCATACTTTTAATAGAAAAACAGTTTCAGCATTGTCTTTCCCTTTGATATGTAATGTTGTTCAATCCCATTTAGATAATGAGTCTGATTCCTAAATAATTCTCAGTTGTCTACTAAAAATGAAGGAAACAAAGGGATGTCCTGCACTTCAGTTGATCAGTTCTATTTTTGTAGGTCTATGCCACACAAACAGATTTACATAACATCTTAGGCCATGGCTACACTAGAGAGTTTACAGCAACTGCACTGATGCAGCTGTGCCACTGTAAGCTCTCTAATGTGGCCTCCTAAGCTGACTTAATTACTCCAGCCCCTGTGAGTGGTAATAGCTATGTCAGCTGGAGCTCACCGACATAGCTCTGTCCACACTGACACTTAGGTCAGTATAACTTATATCGCTCAGGGGAGCGGCTTATTTACACCCCTGAGCAGAGGTACCAACTTCTCAAAGTGCTGGGGGGGTGCTCAACCCCCAGGTTGAGTGCAGGCCCTGCCCCCATTCCACCCATTCCCCCAAGGCCCACTCCACACCCTGCCTCTTCCCACCCCACTCCACCCCCGCCCCACCTCTTCCTGCCCAGTTCCACCCCCTCCCTCAAGCACACTGCATCCTCGCTCCTCCTCCCTCCCTTCCAGCCTCCTGTCCGTCACAGAACAGCTGATTGCAGCAGGCGGGAGGCTCGGGAAGAGAGGGGGAGGTGATGATCTGTGGGGTATGCCAGTGGGCGGGAGGTGCTGGGGCGGGGGTGGGGGGGTGGAGCTGATCGAGGAGTTGCCTGTGAGTGCTCAGCACCCAATATTTTTTTCCCCATGGGTGCTGCAGCCCCGGAGCAACCACCACATCGGTGTCTGTGCCCCAGAGCAACATAAGTTATATCACCATAAATGACAGTGTAGAAATAGCCTTAATTGAATGGATTTAAATGCCAAAAGAGACCATATGATTACCTAGTCTGACCTCCTGCACAACACAGGCTGTAGAATCTCATCTAGTAATTCCTGCATTAGGCCCAAACTTCTGATGATCCTGGACAGCTGCTCAGAATTGGGAAAATCCCCAGGGCCCCAGTAGACTTTCAGCTCCAGGTAGGGCAGACATGTCGAGTAAAGTACTGATATGAAAAGAGCAGGCATCATTTGAAGCATCACAGCTCTGTGGCTAATTTTTTTAAGGAACAAATAATAGTAGATAGAGGTATAGTTGGGGTAATCTGTGTGGAAGGAGGGAATAACAAACAGCAATAAATGAAATATAGTAGTAGGCAACAAACCAAGGAAACACAAAAAAAGGATTTTTTTAGTACACGTGCTTAGACAGATTATCTAATTTTGGTGTGTATATAAAATAGGATGGAAAACCTTCAGCCAGAAATCCTGCTTGATCAAGCCCACTGAGTCCAGGGACATATAAGGGATCAGCTTGAGAGTGCTGATTGACCCGGTCCACTCAGACTTGCTCTATTAGTGTGTGTGTGTGTGTTCATCTGATTCTGGGGCTGGAGAAACCCAGCCCTGGGGAACCTAGGTCCTGCAGGATGGCTCCATTGGGAGGGGACTTGCAGAAGGGAAAAGTAGAGCTCCATATAAAAACACATGCTCATGCTCAAATAAATTGGTTAGTCTCTAAGGTGCCACAAGTACTCCTTTTCTTTTTGCGAATACAGACTAACACGGCTGTTACTCTGAAACCTGTCATAAAAACACAAGTGACACAAGCAGTACATTGATAGAATACAGAACCCCAGCCCCCAGAAGCGTAACCCTAATAAATGAGTGTACCCCAAAGTAATGGGCAAATCTGATAACACTGGGCCCATGTGATTAAGCAGAGATGTAGAGAAGAACTGACTGCCTCGAAGTTTCTCATTTTATTATATCTTTCCAACACAACACTCTCTGAAACTGGAGGACCAAGAACTCTGTGAATCTAATTTAACTTTCCATTCCCTAGCTCAGTATTAGTCCTGCTTAAAACCCACTATAGAACCCTAAATTCCTTTGCATTCAATCTAAACATATATCTACTGCATGAAACCAAGAGCCATCTCTCTTGGTTCTTAGGGGTTGTAATCTGGTCAATGCTTATGTAATTATTTTAATTGACAAAGTATCTATTTAGACTTGGTTAGTCTCTAAGGTGCCACAAGTACTCCTTTTCTTTTTGCGAATACAGACTAACACGGCTGTTCCTCTGAAACCTATTTAGACTATATTTTTCTCAGTGTGTAATATTGTGAAACTTGTAAATGTATTTCAGGGTTGACAAAATAATAGTTCAAGGGCAGGCACAAAGTTTAGGAGGCCAAGAACAAATGGCTCAAGTTTTCAATGTGAAAAAATGCCATTCTTTGCATGCATGGTATGAATTTCAATAACATTGAATTCATAAAACCTATTCTGTGGTGAATATTCAATGATAAATCATCTCATTTATGCCAGATGCCTTAAATCATTTATAAAATGTATGCTGGGATTTGACAAGAGAATATATTCTACTTTGACAGTGATGTTTTTTTAACAAATAAAACCTTCTATGGGCCAGATTCTGATACCCTTACTCACCTTAGCAGTCCCGTTTATTTCAAGGAGTAAACTGCTACTCAATGTGAGTAAAGGTATAGAACCTGGCATTATATGTGTCTGATCTGATGCCCATTGAAGACAATGGACAGAAACCAACTGATTTCAGTACACTTTACAAAATAACCTATAAAGGGATTTTTTTTAAAAAAAATAAAATGGTGTCTTATCAAAACTAAGAAAAAAAGGTTAAAACAGCTTTAATCCTCAGTCTTCAAAGTGTTGTACAAGATTTAGCTGTGCAGCTCATATTGACCTTAAGGATATCCCCTCATACTTCAATAGAGACAGGATAAACCATAGTGGAGGATAAACCACTGTGCACTGCTTCACCTATTCAGGGGATTATATAGTTTACAATTATATAAATGTTTAATTCCCCATGCAACCCCCCAAAATAAGATATTTAATTTAGAAATAAAAGTATCTAATACTACATATTCTTATAACTGATGGTAGATAAAGCATAGCTACTAATTGTATAATTGTACTTTCTCAACAAAAGTCTTGTTTCTATATACACACACATACACTTTCATATCTATGTTTCACACCTTCAAGGTTCAATTTACCTAACTTATAAAGCTGTAAATTAATTTAACTTAGTTTTAATAAAACATTCCTTTTATTTAATGCACTTGGAAATGTTTTGCAATTACAGATAGAAAATCTTCATGTGCTGGTAATCTACAAGACTCATAATTTTATTTTATAAACTAAACAAAATGTATTTATTATCTTCACTAGAAATATAGAAAAGTTTAAACTCAATTATTTTTCCTGTTTGATTTTCCATGTACTGAAGAAGTCATAACCATGATTTTGAAGGTGTTCTGGGAACAACCCTAGAAGCCAGTACCTCAGGAAACACTTTTCCGTTACCAGAAATTTTGATTCACTAGTAGTGTGATGTCATTTCACCTTTCAGAGGAGAAATTCTTTGAAGCAATATTTTTTGCTAGGTCCAAGGATACATTTTTATAGGTATCTCAAAGTACCAGAGATCATGCTGGATAACATAATGTAACTCATTAAACAGGGAGTTACATAATATACTATGTTGCCAATAATTGGCACAGTTCTCTTAAATGAAGGCATCTGGTTCCACTTCAGTTAAAATTAAGCATTTAGAATTAATATTTTAAAGCTAGGTAGCACTTTAATTGTCTCATCATCAAGAATTTGATTACTATTTCTTCATAACACTGATATCAAAAGACTCACTTGAGATTCTGTGGAGATCTCATGTATTACTACAGTACTTCATTGCAATACTTTAATTTAATGAACAATTTAGAAAGCTTTCCTAAAAACTTCCACTGTTAGTTACTTATTTATACTTTTTACTGTATTATTAAATATTCCTATCAGTGCCTGCTACCTAATATTCCTCTTCCCCTTGAACAAAGTCTTATTGTTTATGGGCCAGATCCTTCTCTGGTGTAAACCAGCACAGTTCCATTGGGAGCTAGGCCTTTTTACACCTGCTGGCAATCTAGACTTAAAGTATATCTACTTTGAAACATTTCATTCAGTTCTTTCAGAATGAAATAAACCATAAATGAAAAGGTTATTTATGGAAGTCTGTGTTTTGACTCCATAGACAGCTGTGCCTGATATATAACCCCTCATGACCATTCCCATGACCTGGGCTAATTAGAAGAAGGGAGAAAGTGAGCACATCAGCTGGACCTGGTAGTGGGAGGGCAGAAGAAACCGCAGGTCTCATTTATGTCGACCATCATGTGGAGTGCTGGAAACACTGAAAACCCTGAGGAAGATCAGCACACTAGTGAGGTTCCTCCGCTACCTGTAACCATTGGGGAAGCACTGCAGCTGCACTGTTCTATGGAGCATAGGCACACTCTCTGCTCCTGTACGCCATTTCACCTCTAAAGACCCTCCTCTGGGCAGTCACAGGGACTCTGGTTCCCGCAAGCTTAGTTTGGCTTGTCATAGGGAGAATTCTCTCAGGTGGCTGATACTTGCTCCTTGCCTTTCCCAAGAGAAAAACTGGAGGAACAAGAGAATTAATTTTCTGTATCTTTTGAGAAGTCCGGTGGCACCCATGAAAGCTTATGCCCAAATAAAACTGTTAGTCTTTAAAATGCCACCAGACGCCTCGTTGTTTTTCCAGATACAGACTAACACGGCTACCTGATACTTGTATTCTTTGAGATTTTTTAATATTCATTTTTTATTCAAAATAGCTGCTGATTTAACAGAAAGCTATCATTATTTTCTTTTAGCTTTTCTTTCAGAAAAGATTGGAATTAAAAGGACTACTATATGGCACTGAGGAAGTTCACATTCTATGGGGGCCTGAGGTGGGCTCAAAAAATGGAGACTTTAAAGAATCTGAGAATAGAGTAGTTAGTAATCATTGGCAAACAGATTGTCAACAATTTATCAGTACATGCAGGAGATTCATAAAAGTGTGCAGCAATGAAAGTAGTGACACACAGATTGCTCATGCCCTCTAGAGTAAGTAGCCACAGCGAGAACAGCAGAGCCTTGCTCCACTAGAGAAAACTGAATCTGTTGTACTGCACTAATCTTCAGAACAAATGGTTTAGTCGTTCATACTAGCCATGCTGATGAAAGTTCTGAACCTCTGCAGGCGTGCCCTAACTCCACAATAGCATTATTTTAAATCATTTTAGTGGCAATATCTCCTTCATGTCTATTCATCTATTCCCAGGAGCAGTGCATTCTGGAAGATTTTAAAACGGCCACTGGTGCCCTGTGGGATAATAATGTGGAGGACTAGTTGCATCCACATTACTACTAAAATGGTTCAAGCTGAAACAATATTCAGTCTTGCTTAGACAGTCTACTCAAAATGGCATTTAAACACACCTGTTCATTGTTTAGAACACTCCTGTGTGTAGATACGAAGTGTTACAATCATTTTAGGGGGAACAAGTGTTATTTAGCTCATAAGAGTGTTCCAAAGATTAATTCATTAATGTTTGTGAACCACTCAGATACCACAGTGATGAGTATCATAGAAAACCACACAAGGAAATTAATAATTCTCTCTTCAGAAAAGAGATTGAATAGTGTGCAGAGCAGGGACATGAATGTGGGTTGCCCACATCCAAGGTGAATGCCCTAATGCTGGGCTACTGGCTATTCTAAACTGGATCTCTCTTCCCCACGTTTTTTTCCATTAAAGATCTGTTTAATTCTGCACTGGATCAAAAACAAATTTTTAAACCTCAAAGCTTTTCACAAAATGGAATTGTCATTTTCCATCCAGCCCTACTCATGGTTAACTTTTAAAGGTAGAACTTAAAGAACTACTAAACCAATATCTTCCACATTGATTTTAGTGGCAAAACATAAGACACATAGTAGTGACATTGAATTATGAACATTTAAAAAAATCTTAATTCTCATTTTTAAAGTGTCTAGGTTAAAATATTTCTTCACAAATTAGAAAGGCATTCAAATGGATTAGGGTAATATTGTTGAATATTTAAAACAGTATACAAAGTGGAGAGAAGTTAGTAGCTTTATGCTGAGGAAAAGTAGAGTGAAATTGTACATTTATTCTTAATCCCCTGGAGGCAAAGCTAGTTAACATTTATGTCCATGATGTGGTAGGTCCAGAGGGATTGCATCATGTCTCCCATAGGCCTGATAGGCCAGGGAACTGGCAATTCTGAGGGGAGAATACAGCACTTGTTGTCCTTCATAATCTAGAAAACTAGATGTGAAGAATTGCTAGCCAATGCAGGTGGGTGTATTGATGGGGTGAGTGTAGGGAGTAGTGGCTCCAACCCATGGACAAAACTGTTGTCAAGTGGAAGATAAATTATTATTATTTATAATTTGTATTACCATAGAACCTAGGAGCCCTAGTAATAGACCAGAACCTCATTGTGCGCAGCGCTGTACAAACACAGAACAAAATCCAGTCGAGACTATCCCCGAGTGTTTACAGGCAAAATATAAAAACAGAGACAACAGATGATATAATACAGACAGGGGAGTTTAAGGAAGCACTGAGACAACAGTGGTCTGCATGATAGGCAGTGGTCATTGTCTTAACAGTTATATAATGAATTTCTGGAAAAGGCATTTCCCAACATACTTTTTCCACTTAGACTTTTCTGTCACTCCTTTCAGATGAACTGGCTATGTATATTCTTTTAGCTCACAATGTGCACCAAAAATCTGTAGCTGATCTTTATTACATGCTCCAAGAAAACAAGAAAAATGCTCCAGTGGTATATGTCCTCAGAGTCCTTCATAATAGGGTACTGCATCATGACAAGGGACACTATAAGAGGGGAGGTCAGACTACATCCCACTGGCTGAATCTGGCCCATCAGGGCTTTCAATCTGGCCCACAGGATTGCCAGACCCGGGGCACAGCAGCCCTGCACCGCTCCTGGAAGTGGCCTGCACCACTTCTCTGCGGCCTCTCGGTGGGGTGGGGGTGGGGTGGCAGAAGGCTCCGTGCTCTGCCCTTGCCTGCAGGCACCACCCCACGCAGCTCCCATTGTCTGGGAACAGGGAACCATGGCCAATGGGAGCTTCAAGGGTGGTACCCACGGGTGAGGGCAGAGCACGGCGGAGCCACCTGCCCCACCCCCAGGAGCGACTGCTGGACGTATTGGCTACTTCCAGGAGCGGCACAGGGCCAGGGCAGGCAGGGAGCCTGCCTTAGACCTGCTGTGCACTGCTGCCACCCCAAAGCCACTTCAGGTAAGTGGCGCCGAGCCAGAGCCCATACCCCTAACCACTCCTGCACCCCACACCCCAACCCCCAGCCCTGAGCCCCCAAACCCCTGTCTTGAGCCCCTGCCGCACTCCTCCTGTACCCCAACCCCCTGCCCTGAGCCCCCAACCCCATGCCCTGAGCCCGCTGCCTCACCCTACACCCTTCCTGCACCCCAACCCCCTTCCCTGAGCCCCCTCCTGCACCCCGCTCCCCTCCTGCATACCAACCCCTTTCCCTGAGCCCCTTCCTGCACACTACATCCCCTCCCACATCCTGCACTCCCTGCCTCCCGCACCCCAACCCTCTGCCCCAGCCCTACATTCATGGTCCTGCATACAATTTCCCCACCCAGGTGTGGCTCTCGGGCCAAAAAGTTTGCCAATCCCTGCTCTATATACACGTACATACAATCCAATTCTTTATACTTACTTTCCATTGGTGGACACAATCTCCAACTGGACACAGTGCTTCAGCTGAGGCCTCTTCAGTGATGAATACAGCAGAACAAATTACCTCTCATGTCTCATATATGACATTCCTGTTAATTATACCCTAGAACAAGGGTTCCCAAACTTGGTTCATGGCTTGTAAGGTAAGCCCCTGGTGGGCCGTGATGGGAACCAGTGGCTTGGACCATGCCACTTCCTGCAGCTCTCATTGGCCGGGAACGGTAAACCGCAGCCACTAGGAGCTGTGAGCGGACGTACCTGCGGATGCTCAGGTAAACAAAGCATCTCGCGGCCCACCAGGGGTTTACCCTGAACACACCATAAACCAAGTTTGGGAAGCCCTACCCTAGAATTATATTAGCCATTTTTTTGAAACTACATCAGATATTTGACTCATTAAATTTGTGATCCACTATACCCCTAGATCCTTTTCAGCAATACTACCACCTAGCCAGTTATTCTCTATTTTGCATTTGTGTATATGATTTTTCCTTTCTTGATGTAGTACTTTGCACTTGTCTTCATCGAATTTCATTTTATTGTTTCCAGACCAATTTTCTAATTTGTAAAGGTCATTTTGAATTCTGCTCTTATCCTCCAAGTGATTGCAATCTCACCCAGCTTGGTGTCATCTGCAAATTTTCTAAGCATACTCTCCACTCCATTATCCAAGCCATTAATGAAAATATTAAATAGAACCAGACCCTGTGAGCCCCACTGCATACATCCTCCCAGTTTGACAACAAATCATTGATAACACTGAGTACAGATTTTCAAGAAGTGTGCATCCACTTTATAGTAATTTCATTTAGACCACATTTTCCTAGTTTGCTTATGAGACTCTCATAGGAGACCTTACTAAAAAGCAAGTACATCATGTCTACAGGTTCCCCCATCCACTAGGCCAGTAACTCTGTCCAAGAAAGAAATTAAGTTGGTTTGGCATGATTTTTTCTTGACAAATCCATGCTGGCTATTCCTTATAACCTTATTATCCTCTAAGTGCTTATAAATTGTTTGTTTAATGATTTGGTCCAGTATCTTTCCTGGTATCAAAGTTAGGCTGACCACTCTATAATTCTCCAGGTCCACTTTCCTCCCACTTTTAAAGACAGGTATTATATTTGCCCTTCTCCACTGTTCTAGGGCCTCATCTGCCCTCCATGAGGCCTCAGAGATAATCACCAATGATTCTGAGATTGCTGCAGCTGTTTCCTTAAGTACTTTAGGGTGAATTTCATCAGGCATTGCCAAATTGAATACATCTAACCTGTCTAAAAAATCTTTACCCTCTTCTTTCTTATTCTGGCTTGTGGTCCTTCCTCCTTTTTGTTAATATTAATTGTTTTAAGTATCTGCTCAGTGAAGAGTGAAGCAAACTAGGCATTAAAAACCTCATCCTTCTTGGTATTATCCATTATTAGCTCTCCTTCTCTGCTTGTAGTGGACCTATAGTTTCTTTATATTTCTCGTGTTAATGTATTTGTATAACCTTTTCTTCTTACCTTTTATGTCTCTTGCTAGGTGTAACTTATTTTCTGCCTTAGCCTTTCTGATTTTTTCTTCTACATCAGAGGTTTTCAAACTGTGGGCATGCCGCCTGCCCCTCCCCGCCTCCCCCCGCCCCCACTCAGGTGGTCATGGAGGAACATTCGGGGAAGTGAGCAGTGACACTAGGCGGCTTGTGCCAGCCCCACACGGCAGGGCCTGGGCCAGCCCCTGGGGGCAGGGGCAGGGAGGGAGTACCACCTCCACTCCCTGACTCACCTCAGTCGGCCACCCAGCCTGTGTATCAGTATCAACCTCTGCCATGGCCATGCCAATTTTGGCTACTGGCAGCCTCTAACCTCTGCACTGGCTCCACCCCCAAAGACCGTTGCACTTGCCTTCCTCCACCCTGAAAACCTGAGGAGGAGGGGGCAGATATTGGCCCTGCCCTAGCGGTGCAGCCTGGCTGCAAGGTAAAACCAGCCCACTACCTAGGAAGCCTTGGCTGTGCCATTGTTAAGTATCTGTGTATTTGAAACTTACAGGTATCGGTAATATAACTAAAATTGTGTTAAGGTCTCTATTAGGTTTATGAGTAGGCAATCAAATGTAGCTCAAACGGGTGCTCAGCTCAAAAAATTTACAAACTAGCTGCCCTACATGCTTGTGCTGGTCATCTGAATTAATGTTTCCCCTTCCCTACCAGTGAACTCATGTAGTATAATAATATTTGAATGTAAATATAAAAAGGTGCATAGACACAGCCATGTAAATTGAAGATTTTATTTCAGCAAATATTTGCATAACATTTTTGGAGGTTTTCACAGTTCCACCACTTACCAGGAATGCCCCAAAAATCTCCCTGCACAGAGGTGCAGAAGGAGCCCTGAGGAATAGGGTTCTGTGGCTTAAAGGAACATAGACCATTTATCCTGAGTCCTGGCATCTTGTTCCCACTTACACAGTTGAATATCACCAGTTCCACAGCATTGGAGCTCACCATCCGTAGTGTCTGTTGGGATTCCCTCAGAGATCTCTTTCCCCTCAGCTTCTTAAGAACTTTTTATGACTTAAAGGGCTCTTAAAATTGATTTCTTTACTCCACCCCCGACAAGGGGATTAGCGCTAATATCGGCCTTGCCGGGACAAATTTGGGGTAGTGTGGACGCAATTAGATGGTATTGGCCTCCGGGAGCTATCTCAGAGTGCTCCATTGTGACTGCTCTGGACAGCACTCTCAACTCAGATGCACTGGCCCGGTAGACAGGAAAAGGCCTGCAAACTTTTGAATTTCAATTTCCGGTTTGCATGGTCACCTGCAGCTTGCCACGCTGGCCAGAGCTCATCAGCAGAGGTGACCATGCAGAGCTCATAAGCAGAGGTGACCATGATGGAGTCCCAGAATCGCAAAAGAGCTCCAGCATGGACCGAACGGGAGGTACGGGATCTGATCGCTGTATGGGGAGAGGAATCCGTGCTATCAGAACTCTGTTCCAGTTTTCGAAATGCCAAAACATTTGTCAAAATCTCCCAGGGCATGAAGGACAGAGGCCATAACAGGGACCTGAAGCAGTGCCTTGTGAAACTTAAGGAGCTGAGGGAAGCCTCATGATGCACTGAGCATTGTTGTTATAGTAATGTTATAGTAATTGTGACAGGTTGGGTCAGAGAAACCCCCTTGGGACTGCCACCTGAGGTGCTGGGACTACCTCTAAGCCCATTTTCCGTGGCAGCTCGGGACTTCAGTACATTGGCTGGTTGTGTCAGACACGCTAGCCTGCTACAAACACATCCCGAGGTCTGAAGCATGTCCCCCAAAATCTGCAGGCTTAACAGAAAACAGCTTAAGAAGTGCTCCTGTCTCCAATGCCCAGATAACCTGTTCCCAATGGGATCCAAGCCCCAAATAAATCTGTTTTACTCTGTATAAAGCATATGCAGGGTAAACTCATAAATTGTTCGTGCTCTACAACACTGATAGAGAGATATGCACAGCTGTTTGCTCCCCCAGGAATTAATTACTTGCTCTGGCTTAATTAATCAGTAAAAAGTGATTTTATTAAATATAAAAAGTAGGATGTAAGTGGTTCCAAGTAATAACAGACAGAACAAAGTAAATTACCAAGCGAAATAAAACAAAAACACTCAAGTCTAAGCCTAATACAGTAAGAAACTAAATGCAGGTAAATCTCACCCTCAGAGATGTTCCAATAAGCTTCGTTGACAGACTAGATTTCCTCCTAGTCTGGGTCCAGCAATCACTCACACCCCTGTAGTTACTGTTCTTTGTTCCAGTTTCTTTCAGGCATCTCTTTGTTGTGGAGAGGCTATCTCCTGAGCCAGCTGAAGACAAAATGGAGAGGTTTCCCAGGGCCTTATATAGTCCCTTCTGTGGGTGGAAACCCCTCGTGTTGTCCTATGCAGAATCACAGCTACAAGATGGAGTTTTGGAGTCACATGGGCAAGTCACATGTCCATGCATGACTCAGTTCTTTACAGGCTGATGCCACCTCTTGCATGTTAGTTTGAACATTCCCAGGAAAGCTCAGCTGTAGATTGGTGTCTCTCAAAGTCCATTGTCAGCTTAAGTGTTTCTTGATTGGGCACTTACTGAGAATAGTCTTTTCTCAAGAAGCTGACCAAATGCTTCACTGAGGCTACTTAAAATCAAACAAGTACATAGCCAATATTCATAACTTTTAATACAAAAAGTGACACACAGCTACAAACAGCATAATTATAATCAGCAATTTACAACCTTTCCATAGACACCCCATTTGGCCTCTTCTGTGCAAGACCAGGTGCAACAATGATCTATACAGTCACCGTTCCTGTCAATAACGTCACGGTAATATTATAGGTTGTAATTTCATGTATATATTTATGTGGCTGAAAATGTGTCCTCATGGTTTAAAACAAGCACAGGCAAAACTCTCCAGGAACAGAGGAGAAGTTCACACCCCATCAGGGCATGTATGGGACAAACCCAGTCCAGCGTCAAGGGAACAAAGGACACTGGCCTAGACAGCAACAAATGATTTGTTGGACTCTCAAATAAGTCACCTCCCTTCCTTGGTCAGTCAGGGACTACGATGAGGTAATGCTCACCTGACCCTGAAGGGGTGAGGGGCATTAGCCAAGAGGGAAGAAAGAACATGATAAAAGGGAGAAATGTTTGCCATGCTCTTCCTCTTTCTTCTACCTCCATCTACAGACGTCACCACCAAGCTATTGAAGCACTGATCAAAGGGGAGAGCCTGGCTGAAGGGCAACCAGCCAGCCTGTGGTGAGAAGCATCTAAGTTTGTAAGGGCACTGAAAGTGTTAAGATCAGCTTAGAATGTGTTTTGCTTTTATTTAATTTGACCAAATCCGACTTGTTGTGCTTTGACTTATAATCACTTAAAATTTATATTTGTAGTGTGGTAAACCCAGGACAAACAGCAACAAAAGGGGGCTAGTAATTAGTCCCAGGGAATTAAAAGGCCCCTCCCTATCCACTGAGGAGAGATAACCACAGGGCAATAAGTTTCAGCTGGAAAAGGGGTTGCTAGGGTACCAATTAGGTTCAGCTGACTCCAACTACTTGGGACCTTTTTAAATCCTTCCCTTGGTGGAAGGAAGCAAAGAGTGAGGGAATGAGAGGAGCAGGGAAGCTGCCAATAGGCTGTTTGCAGCAAGACACCAAATCTTCCCAGTAGGGAGGCTGCACTCGCTCCCCAGAAGGGAAGGAAAACAAGCACAAGGGACTGACTGAGGAGAGAAGTATCAGGACCCTGTGCCACCTATAAGGATTTGCCTTGCCCCAAAGCTGAGTCTCCATGGCTAAAAAGGACTGAGCCTACTGAGGCAAACAAGGTATTTTGCCACACATGGTGTCAGAAGGGGATGTGGTGAGTGAGTAAGGCTCTGTGGCAAGCCATCTCAGCGCAGGGTAAATCACCAAAAAAAAAAATAAAAAAAAATGGAGGATGTAGTGAAGGCATTGGTACAGGCCACTGTGGCCCAACAAGAGGCTACCAGGATGCAGATGGCTGCCCAGCAAGAGTCAGTACGCATCCAACGGGAGACAAACCAATTACTGATGAACCAGGTGGCCCAAGATCGAGCCACCCTGAATGAAGTAGTGAACCAGTTAAAAGCCCTGACCACGCTGATGCTCGGGCCCCAGGGGATCCAGCCACTGCAGGTAAGCAACTATTTTCAGAAGATGACTATGGACGACGATATAGAGGCATATCTCCTCGCCTTCGAGAGGACGGCACTGTAGGAGGCCTGGCCCTAAGACCAGTGGGCAGGCATCCTGGCTCCATTTCTGTGTGGGGAGCTCCAGAAGGCCCATTTCAACATGACCACAGAGACAGCTATGGATTAGCCCAGCTGAAGGCAGAAATCCTGGCAAGGTCAGGTGTGACGTCAGCCATACGGGCCCAGCGCTTCCATGAGTGGAAATACCAGGACAGCAAACCGCCGAGGTCCCAGCTATTTGATTTAATCCAACTCGCCCGGAAGTGGCTCTGCCCTGAGACCCATGGGACGGAGAAGATAGTGGAAATCCTCGTGTTGGACAGGTACATGAGGCAGTGGATCCGCCAAAATGATCCCTCCTCCTATGATGAACTAGTTGCCCTCATAGAGAGACACCTAGCAGCCCAAGAACTTTCACGGACCACCGGGGAAGGAAGACACCAGAATTGGAGACAAGTCTCTGTGCCGAGGCCCCAGTTTGCTCTAGCACCAGGCCAGACTATGGAGTGGAGGAAGGAGGCCGAAGAGCATCCAGAGGTCCCAGAGAGACTTGAGGACTGGGGGAGAAAGGCTCTGGGGATAAAGCCCAGTAGCCCAAAAAATCGGGGGCTGCCCTGAGCAGGGTACCGATGTTATGCATGTGGCGAATTGGGGCATATCGCTGCCCAATGCCCAAATCTAGAAGAGCCCATGCAATGTGAACTGGGAGATATAGGTCTAATACGTCTAGTAGGGGTTGCAATGGTCCCTCATAGATACACTAGACCCGTTAAGATGAATTGTATAGAGACCACCACGTTAGAAGACTCGGGAAGTGCAATCATGCTGGTCTCGGGAAAACTGGTTGGGCAGGACCCAACTATCCTGGGCCAAATGCTCAGGAATATCCTGTGTGCATGGGGATGTCAGTTACTACCCGACCATCCCCATAAAAAATAAAAGTTCTGGGAAACCCCACTAAGGTGACGGTGGGAGTAGCTCTAAAACTCCCCTAGCCAGTCCTTATCAGACAAGACTTCCTGGGATTTGATAGCCTATTCCCTGGGGAGAAGGTGGAAGAAAATAATGAACCCATGACCCAGGGCGTGGCCCAGATAGATAACACCCCCATCCCCTGGCCTTCAACGTATTTGGCCAGGATTTGTTCTCCCAGCCGGGAAAGCCCGGAGAGACTCGGAGGGAATGGAGGGCAGATAAAAGGTGGGGAACGAGGATGTTGACCCAGTACCAGAAATCTACACTTGTAGGGGAAAGAGGGGGCTCAACGGACAGCACAGTGGGGCAGGAGATCAACAACCCAATAGCCGGATCTAGTTCCCTGGGGATTTTCCCCAAGGGTGAGACAGAAGTAGATCCCCCTGAGTTTGGACAAATGGGGACCTCACTCAGGAATTTTGGTCAGGATCAGGCCAATGATCCAATATACAGAAATATTCGCAAACAAGAAGTCGAGGTAAATGGGGTCCCCGTGGAGGGAGAGTCAAGGGCCCAGGGCTATATTATGTGATTAAGGGTGATCTGCTATACAGAGTCATCCGGGTCCAAGAGCAAGTCGTAGAACAACTCTTGGTCCCACAGAAGCATCAGAGGGGTGTGACGGATCTGGTCCACAGCCATCTGTTTGGGGACCATCTAGGGGTAGATAAGACTCTTGATCGGATTCTGCAGAGGTTTTTTTGGCCCGGCATTTATGCAGCTGTCAGGCGATATTGTACCTCCTGTCCAGAATGTCACTTACATGGGCCCCGACCACACCTACGGGGCCCTTTGGTACCTCTACCAATTATTGAAATCCCATTTTAGCGAATAGCTATGGACCTAGTAGGGCCACTGGAGAAGTCAGCCTGGGGTCATCAGTACATTCTGGTAGTACTAGATTATGCCACCCGATATCCCGAGGCCATACCCCTACGGAACACTATGTCCAAGACCATAGCCAAAGAATTAGTCCGGATTTTTTCCAGAGTAGGGATACCTAAAGAGATCCTGACGGAACAAGGGACGCCCTTTGTGTCTAAGTTAATGAAGGACTTATGTACAATGCTCCATATATGGACCCTCAGTCTATCACCCCTAGACCGATGGTCTTGTCAAACGCTTCAATAGAACATTGAAGAACATGCTACAGAAAGTGGTTAGTCGCGACGGGAAAGACTGGGATGCCCTGCTGCCTTACTTGCTGTTTGCTGTATGGGAGGTTATAGAATCATAGAATATCAGGGTTGGAAAGGACCTCAACAAGTTTCCACTGGATTCTCCCCATTCGAGCTGTTATATGGTCGCCACCCCAGGGGTATATTGGACCTGGCCAAAGAGGGCTGGGAAGAAGAGCCAAACCCCGGGAGAAACATCATTGAACATGTATTGCAAATGAAAGACAGGATAGCCCAAGTTGCCCCTTTTGTGCGCGAACACCTGGAGAACGCCCAAGGGGCCCAATGGACATACTACAATCGCCAAGAAACGACCCGGAAGTTCCAGGTGGGAGACCGGGTAACGGTGCTCATAACCACGGCAGAGAGCAAGCTCCTGGCCAGGTGGCAGGGGCCATATGAGATAATAGAAGCCATAGGAGAAGTCGACAATAAGGTCAACAGCCGGGTCACCGGAAGCTGGAGCAGATCTACCATATAAATCTGCTGAAACCATGGCAGGATAGAGAAGTGCACGTGGTTGTGCTAGGGGCACCATCCCCTAAAAGCAATCAGCCCGACCAAGTGGGAATATCCCCAGAGTTGACTCCGGAGCAACAATATGAAGTGATCAGCCTGACTAAATGCAACCTGGATGTGTTCTCAGAAAAGCCAGGCAGGACCACTGAGTTTCACCATAACATCCTCACAGAGCCTGGAGTGAAGGTGAATGTCAAGCCATACCGGCTCCCGGAGGCCAAAAGAGAGGAGATCAGGACAGAGGTCAGGAAAATGCTGGCCTTAGGAGTCATTGAAGAATCTCATAGCCAATGGTCAAGTCCAGTGGTTTAATGCCTAATCCGGATGGCAGCGTGAGGTTCTGCAATGACTTCCGAAAGCTAAATGAGGTGTCCCAGTTTGATGCATACCCTATACCCCCGATAGATGAGCTAATTGACAGATTGGGAAAGCCACGGTTTATGTCTACCCTTGACCTGACCAAGGGCTATTGGTAAATCCCCCTGGCAAAGGCGGACAAAGAGAAGACGGCCTTTGCAACTCCAGAGGGACTATAGCAGTACACCATCCTCCCCTTTGGGTTGCATGGGGAGCCAACTACTTTCCAAAGGCTCATGGACAAACTGTTGCGACCACATGGCAAGTACGTGGCAGTCTACCTCAACAACGTTATCACATATAGCCCCAACTGGGAGACACACTTGGAGAAAGTGGAGGCAGTGCTGGATACCCTGAGGAAGGCAGGGCTGACGGCAAACCCGTCCAAGTGTTTGCTCGGGCTAGCTGAAGCCAAATACCTCAGGTATATAGTGGGGAAGGACGTGGTGATGCCCCAATTCAACAAGTTAGAAACTAAACAGAAGTGGCCCTGACCTCTCCGAAAAAAACAGGTCAGGGCATTCATGGGACTGGTGGGGTACTATAGACGGTTCATTCCCCACTTTGCCACCAGGACATGCCCATTAACGGACCTAACGAAAGCTCAGGGCCCAGACATAGTAAGATGGATGACCGCGGCTGAAGATGCTTTTTCAGCTCTACAGACGGCCCTCTGCACTGACCCCATACTCATGGCCCCAGACTGGGGGAAGGAGTTTATTCTACAAACCAACGCCTCTGATGTAGGGTTGGGGGTGGTACTTTCACAAATGGTCGGGGACGACAAACACGCCGTCCTCTTCCTCAGCAGGAAGCTCCTGCCTAGGGAACGGAAATACGCCGTTGTCGAAAAAGAATGCCTGGCGGTAAAATGGGCTGTAGAAAGCCTCCGCTACTATCTACTGGGACGGAAGTTTACCCTTGTCATGGACCATGCCCCTCTGCAGCGGATGCACCAAAACAAAGACAAAAATGCCAGAGAGACGAGATGGTTCCTGTCGCTTCAACCCTTCCACTTCAGAGTACAACATAGGTCTGGAATCCAACATGGCAATGCGGCCTGTCAAGAGTGCACTGTTTGCCGACCCAAGTAGCCCAACCCCGTAGTGTTGAGCTGGGGGGAGGGGAATATGTGGTAAACCCAGGACAAACAGCTACAAAAGGGGGCTAGTAATTAGTTCCAGGGAATTAAAAGGCCCCTCCCTATCCACTGAGGAGAGATAACCGGGGGAAATAAGATTCAGTTGGAAAAGGAGTTGCTAGGGAACCAATTGGTTCAGCTGACTCCAACTACGTGGGGCCTTTTTAAACCCTCCCCTGGGTGGAAGGAGGAGGAGAGTGAGGGAGTGAGAGGTGCAGGGAAGCTGCCAGTAGGCTGTTTGCAGCAAGACACCAAACCTTCCCAGTAGGGAGGCTGTACTCGCTCCCCAGAAGGGAAGAAAAACAAGCACAAGAGACTGACTTAGGAGAGGAGTATCAGGACCCTGTGCCACCTATAAGGATTTGCCTTGCCCCAAAGTTGAGTCTCCAAGGCTACAAAGGACTGAGCCTATTGAGGTGAACAAGGTATTCTGCCACAGTAGTTAATAAATGTGTTTGTTCATTCTACCTGAAACAGTGCATTTGGTTTGAAGTGTGTCAGAGACTCCCCTTGGGATAGCAAGCCTGCTACAAATCAATTTCTTTGTTAAATTGATGAACTCATGTAGGCTTCCGGTGTCCAATGGGTATAACTGGACACTACAAGATGGAGGTTCCTAGGGTTGTGTCTGGGACCGGCGATATTGGCTAGTGTCATTTGGTTGCACAATCCAAGCAGTGGCTGGACAAAAGTGCCCACGCACATGGCTGGGAACAGCTTACATGCCAGAGGCTGTGCATGAACAGCCCAGGAGTGGGGGTTCTTACAGCAGAGCAGGGTAAGGCTGGCTCCTAGTGTCGAGGGTTGGAGTGGCCTAGAAGATCACTGGTCCAGATAACACCAAAGGAATGTCACTCTGTCTCACCATGTTCCTGGTCCGTTCTTCCTTGCCTTTTTCCTGGATCCTGCTCTCTTGACTTGTTCCTGGTTCCTGCATCCTTGCCCTGTCCTTCAGTTCATCGCTATTGACTCTGGCTTAACGTTAGACCCTGATTGCTGGTTACTGATTTTGGTGTGACCTTGGCTCTGGACCTCAACTACCAACTCTGTCTCAATCCCCATCAGGCTTGACCACTACAGCTGTGACCACTGGACCTGACCACCCATGCCCCCAGTTCCTGATTCAGAATTTTAGGCCTCACAGGACTGGGCAGGGGAATGCCACTGGAAACAGACAGATCATCTGGCAAACACAGGGGTCTTAGGGATTTAGGTCCTGTATGGTCCGCAGAGAGAACATATGCAAAAGGGTGGCAGGGCTCATCAGTTGACCCACCCTGTTAGCTGGTATTGAACCATGTGAGGAATTGTTGATGGAATCCTATTGACTCTTTGCAGCAGGCTGGCCTCCATAACTTTACCCTTTAGAAATAATTAAGGTGAGAGTGACTCTCTGGTCAAAGATAGTCTAGGGTTTGAGATAAGAAATCCTAGGAACTGCCAAGCCTTGGGAAAAAGGCTAGAGGGGTATGAGCTTTAAATGCACTGGCTGGTTGAGCACCATGAGCAGGTGTTTTCCTTAAAAACAGCTCCATCATGTTTTGTTTTGTATTAAATTCTGTAGTGGGGCAATAAATTAATGGACAGCATATTTGTCTAGCTGGCATTTTTCCAAAGCTATTAACAGTGCTCTTTGTATAACTGAATATGGTACACACAATACATATTTACATACACACACAATCCCAAAGGAGTCCATCCTGTAATTATTTTTATTGTCTTAAGAGTTATAGCACAAGAAAGTTTTCTAGCTGGCATTTTTTCCAACCCACTCAAAGAGTGCAACAGGATGTTTCAAAACGGACTAGCAAGAATGAATCTTTCCTTTCAACAAGTTAACCTGGAGTCTTATGAAAAAGCAAACTGGTTTTGCAAAAAGGAAAGAGGTCTTTCATCCTTCAGAGAATCAATCTGAAAATTACTGCCTTCTTAAAATTTTTTTTTCCAGATTTACACAGTTCCATCTGCTATACAAATTGCCTGAGTAGATCAAGACTCATTACCTAAGAAAAGATGTAACAAAATAAGTAGATTGGTGCAATTATTGGTGTCTGCTGCTCCTCCAGTCTAGAGAGTTTTTCTGCTTATCAAAATCTGTAAGCTTAAAAGCTTTGCTGCTGCCTGGCCAAGTTATTTTCAAAGTTTGATAAAATTAGGAAGATTTCTCATTTAATCATTATTTTAATTTTAATAGAAAATTAGCCTGTGATTACTGAGACACTGAGGCAAATATTGAGCTAAGTTAATCAACAAAATACATAGTGTTGTGAATTGCATGTCGGATGTAAGTTAACTGAAAAAAAAAGAAACCTGAAAAAGGGGAAAGTCAAAGTAGTCTAAATTGCACCACTTTGGAATTCAGTGGTTGTATGAAAAGACTAACTCTAGTTAGTTAATCTGGGTTTATAATGGCAGCTGTGGAGTTAAGTTGAAGTCTTTTGAGTTCTTGGCCCTCCAGTCTTCTATGTATATATATACAGCACTTAGCAAATGGGTTTCCCCAATACCATATTGGGGCCCGTACATGCTACTGCAATAAAAATATTAATACAGGATTTTAATAAAGTGAGAGATTTCCAGATAAGAAGTAATGTTCTAGTTCTGTGCTGAAACATGAGAGAGTTAATGGGAAAGTACTGAAAGTCAAGGAAGAGAATTGGGAGAGATGCAGGAGGAAGGACAAACAACCATCCCTTTCTGTTGCAACAATGGAGTCCATAGATCAAAACACAGTGTTATAGAGGAAACTCAGGCAACCAGGCTACTGAGATACAGGGACCCATTGATGCCAACTGTTAGAGGTGGTGCTTGGATTTTACAGTGCTCCCTTGGCTCATATATAGACATAATAATTCACTGAAAGGTGGCATGTAAGGTCTCTACCAAGAGCCAGTAGCCCATGGTTGACATCATTGCAAAGGATATGTGTTTGTAGTGGAAATTATGTTCTTCAGGTCTTGAAGCGAAGGCAGGTCACCAGGAGATGACACACTTCAGAAACATCCCTTTCAGGAAGGAGATACAAGACTTATGTCCCTGTCTGGCCATTTGGGTGTTGTGTATTGTATGCCTCACACTTTGTGCCTATTTGAATACAAAGCCTGTGGTGAAATGAGAGATTGCGAAATCTACCGCAGAGGAAATCTACAAGATTAAATAAATAGCTGGGGATATCTTGTTTGTTAATGAAGACAAAGGACCATTCTGGTCTATCTTGGAGCATAAGGAAAGATCCAAAAAACTTCACCTGGGAGGCGAGCTGATAGCAGAACTGGCACAAGAAAGAAGGATCACAGCCAGCTTGGCTGTAAAGTGCTGAAGGATTTTGAGTGAATAACATTCTACAAATCATGAGAGTATCCTGTTAATTAAGTCTAGGCTCTACAATGAATGTTATGATTGTTTTATATGTCCCCATTTGTTTCCAATATTTCTACTTGCTGTTATTTGAATCTCTACCTTCATTAAAATGAACTTATACTTGATTTCACTATAAAATATCTAAGTGCAGTGTGTTAAATGGAGCAGTAAACTGAGAAGGAACTGGTAAAATGGGGTGTATGGTTTCTTTGGAAACAGTGAGGCTGTGACTATCCAGTGGACCAGGGGCTCAACACTTCAGGGAGACTCTCAGAGGGCTCGAGGGTTGCAATGTGCTTATTGCTAACCTGTGGAGTAACAGAGGGGCCTGCAAGGCCTAGAGGGGAGTGCTTGTGTTGTCTGTGGCTGGTGGAGTTTGGAACTGACCCACAGCACACACACACAAAATTTCCTCCCGCTAATGGCGGGTGGGAGTGAGGCATCTCACAAGCCTCAGAGATACCTGCAGCCAAAGATTTGAAAGATTTCAGGTGGCTTCCAGTTTAATTAACAAATCACCAGGATACCAGATAAGTGACTGGATATTCACCATATGTGAAGCTGTGGGTAATATTCTGTGTGTCCTGCCATCTACTGTATGATTCAAGGTCTACATTTGGCTGTGTAACGGAAGAAATTCCAGCATAAGAAATTCCAGCATAGCCAACTAAAAACATTTAAAGATGTACAATTAAAGTATGGAACTTACCCAACTTTGCAAAGAGGATATTGCCCGAGGATTAAGCTACTGACAAGTCTGTATCCATTCTGACAGGACTGAATGACTATCATCTGGCTGATCATGGACTGTCAGACAAAAAGAGGATGTGTCCAGAGAAAAGTCCCACTAAGGCAATCATCAAAAGTAATTCAAACAGTGAAGAAAGACTCCATAGATTTATGCTTGGTATTACTCTGACCAATTTTTACCTTAAAGCCGTGAAAGAAAGGTCCACCACTTTTGTCAGCTGAGGCAAAGCCCCACACAAGCCTTTAAGGGTATGCCTACACAGCCCACTGAAGATAGCTCCCCAGCCTGGGTCAACAAACCTGGGATAGCAGGGCTCAGGCTGGAGCTCAGGCTCTAAAGCTCAGCCTGCTCCCTAGACTTCAGAGCCTGAGTCTGAACTTCAAAGCGGTCTACAAAGTTATTTTTAGAGTGTTAGTGTGAACCCTGCTACCCCATATCTGTTGACCCAGACTTGGAGGCTCATTGCATTGGGCTGTGCAGATATACCCTAATTGTTGTGGTAAAATCAAATGCAAGACCAAAAAGCATTTTCAGGTTAACAGGATATCTTATTCATACAGTATATTATCTGAAACTTGCCTTTATCCCATTAAATCTATAATTTGGGGAAAGGGAAAAAGGAAGGATGGGGAATAAACTGTTTGTTATTGATCTCTAATTTGTAGTAGTGTGGTACACAGAAGATATCCATAGAATCATAGAATATCAGGGTTAGAAGGGACCTCAGGAGGTCATCTAGTCCAACCCCCTGCTCAAAGCAGGACCAATCCCCAATTAAATCATCCCAGCCAGGGCTTTGTCAAGCCTGACCTTAAAAACTTCTAAGGAAGGAGATTCTACCACCTCCCTAGGTATCACATTCCAGTGTTTCACCACCCTCCTAGTAAAAAGGTTTTCCTAATATCCAACCTAAACCTCCCCCACTGCAACTTGAGACCATTACTCCTTGTCCTGTCCTCTTCTACCACTGAGAATAGTCTAGAACCATCCTCTCTGGAACCACCTCTCAGGTAGTTGAAAGCAGCTATCAAATCCCCCCTCATTCTTCTCTTCTGCAGACTAAACAATCCCAGTTCCCTCAGCCTCTCCTCATAAATCATGTGTTCCAGACCCCTAATCATTTTTGTTGCCCTTCGCTGGACTCTTTCCAATTTATCCACATCCTTCTTGTAGTGTGGGGCCCAAAACTGGACACAGTACTCCAGATGAGGTCTCACCAATGTCGAATAGAGGGGAACGATCACGTCCCTCAATCTGCTCGCTATGCCCCTACTTATACATCCCAAAATGCCATTGGCCTTCTTGGCAACAAGGGCACACTGCTGACTCATATCCACTCATATCCACTGCTTCTCATCCACTGTCACCCCTAAGTCCTTTTCCACAGAACTACTGCCTAGCTATTCGGTCCCTAGTCTGTAGCGGTGCATTGGGTTCTTCCGTCCTAAGTGCAGGACCCTGCACTTATCCTTATTGAACCTCATCAGATTTCTTTTGGTCCAATCCTCCAATTTGTCTAGGTCCCTCTGTATCCTATCCCTGCCCTCCAGCATATCTACCACTCCTCCTACTCTAGTATCATCCGCAAATTTGCTGAGAGTGCAATCCACACCATCCTCCAGATCATTTATGAAGATATTGAACAAACCTGGCCCCAGGACCGACCCCTGGGGCACTCCACTTGACACTGGCTGCCAACTAGACATGGAGCCATTGATCACTACCCGTTGAGCCCAACAATCTAGCCAACTTTCTACCCACCTTATAGTGCATTCATCCAGCCCATACTTCTTTAACTTGCTGACAAGAATACTGTGGGAGACCGTGTCAAAAGCTTTGCTAAAGTCAAGAAACAATACATCCACTGCTTTTCCTTCATCCACAGAACCAGTAATCTCATCATAGAAGGCGATTAGATTAGTCAGGCATGACCTTCCCTTGGTGAATCCATGCTGACTGTTCCTGATCACTTTCCTCTCATGTAAGTGCTTCAGGATTGATTCTTTGAGGACCTGCTCCATGATTTTTCTGGGGACTGAGGTGAGGCTGACTGGCCTGTAGTTCCCAGGATCCTCCTTCTTCCCTTTTTTAAAGATTGGCACTACATTAGCCTTTTTCCAGTCATCTGGGACTTCCCCCGTTCACCACGAGTTTTCAAAGATAATGGCCAATGGCTCTGCAATCACAGCTTCCAATTCCTTTAGCACTCTCGGATGCAACTCGTCCGGCCCCATGGACTTGTGCACGTCCAGCTTTTTTAAATAGTCCCTAACCACCTCTTTCTCCAGCCTATTTATAAGATAATCAGACAGTTGACCATATTTTAATATTCTTTCTAACTCACTACTGTGCTCCGTTTTTAAAGGCACTATTCAGAAATAAAAACAAATCTATAAAATTATTCATAGTTCTTAAAGTCAGAAGGGATAACTGTGGTCATCTAGTCTGACCACTTGTATACAGGTTGTCGCATTAGCCTGTATTAATTACTGCTTCAAGTTCAATAGCTGTGCTTAAACTAATACATATCTTTTAGGGAAAAATTAGTCTTGATTTAAAAGTGTCCAGTGATGAACAATCCTGCAAAACTCTCAGTCAATTGTTTCAAAGTTTAATTCCCTTCATTGTTAAAAAAAAGTGCTTTCTTTCTAGTCTCTCAGACTGGAATTAAAACAATGAATTGTGTGTATGAACTTCTGCTTTCTACTTTTGTATACACTCTCACTTTAACTCTAACACTTCATAATAATATGTTCTTTCATTTCAGTTGCTTTAATTTGGTGCATCCAAACACAAAACAAATAAACTGGACACAATATCATTTTGTCAAAATGAAGCCCTTCTCTGTCACCTTTTATGTTAAGTGATTCCATTTATAATAGAATGCAGAAAAAAACAAGACATCTGGCTTCCGTACGAAAGTATTGGCCTGCTTTTCTATAGATTCTGTAACATTTTTACAAAAGAAAATCTATTACCATAAACACAGGTTAAACTATATCCATTTAAAAATAAAAACAAAGCAGGTGGCTTAGAGTTAAAGTTAATCTCTTCTTCACATATAAGATTTTTCCAGTCATTTATAGTTTAATCTTTGCTCTCTTTTGACTCATCAGATAGCTCATCCTCAGGCTCATCAGCAAAACCGTCAGACTGAACAGAGTAAGCAAGTGATAAGTACGTATGGTATTGTTACTTAGCAATCTTAGCTTGTTTTCTAACAATTGTTTGAATAGCGAAGAAGTTTGATATTTTTAACAGGCCTTCCTTCCATACTTACTGGTTCAACGTGTCAGATAAAAAAAAATTGAGAAAATATGAACTCATGTTATGAAGAATTACCCAGTGCACTGGCATTGGAACAATTTGTATAGTGGGGTGCTGAATGCCATTGAACAGAACTATAAACCCTGTGTATAAGGGAAACTACTTCAAGCCAGGGTGTGCTGCCGTACTCCCAGCACTCCTAGTTTAAGCACCACATACCAACTGTGAGAGGATTCCCCCATTTGATATTGTAGTCAGCCAACCCTCAGTTTGGGCTCAGCTGTAGTATCTTTGAGTATCTTGCCCCTAGGTCTCCTACGGGAGCCTCCACTCGTAGGCAATCTTCCTGTCCCAGGTCACTCCTGGGGTCTTTTCAGAACCCAATTTACAGTCCCATTTTCTCTAGTCCCTGGCAACGCTTTCCTTGTACCTCTGCAGGCCACCTGTAATATCAGTCTGCCCTGAACAGGGAGCTAAGGAAAAAAGCTGAGCTCCCTTTGCTACCAGAGGTCACTAGCAGCTCCTGCCTGCTTGCCTGCCAGTCACCCTGCCTCCTGGGAACACTCCAACTCCCCCAGGTATGCTCAGTCTCCCTCTTTTGAGCTTCAGTTCTCCATTAAAGTCCATGTTCTGCAGGTGTGCCTAACTGAAGCTTCCTGAGTGCCAGAATGCTTGCTAGCCTTTCCACCAGTGGGATGGGGGCATGTCCCATCACAGATGTGATAGAGGATTTTCTTTTGTGACTGTTTCAGAGTAGCAGCCGTGTTAGTCTGTATTCGCAAAAAGAAAAGGAGTACTTGTGGCACCTTAGAGACTAACCAATTTTAGTTAGTCTCTGAGGTGCCACTAATACTCCTTTTCTTTTTGTGACCATAAATATATGTACAATGTGTGCATCTGTATGCAGTCTTTGTGTGTTTAAGCCCTATTTTCAGTTAAGGTCTCTTATTTTGTACCCTCAGTTAGTTTTGGGCACTCAGGCCCCAGTCCTGCAAACATTTTAAGTATCTGAGTAGTCCCATTAAGTGTACTACACTTGTGCCTAAAATTAAGCATGTGTGTGTTAGGATATAGATATTCAGGCCTGTCTGTAAAGGCCTATACTCTAAGAATTTAGGTGTATTCTTATCACTTGGCTAGTTATAGAGGTACAAAAGAAAGAATCAAAATCACTGTCTGCTGGTGTAAGGGCCTTCTCTTACTGTGACAGTTTGTGGCCCTGTGCTTAGGCTCAGGCCTTTGGCTAAGCAGCAGAGGCAGCCATAAGCTGGGAAGCGAACGGTCACATTCTCACATTCCAAACTAGTCACACTGAAATAAGGTGCTATTCCGCTGTTAGGAATACAATCCTGTCCTGATAGTTACTATCACCTCCAGAGAAAGGGAAGTACCTAGAAAATGTAAAAGGAAACTTAGTTTGATAGCATCCTGTCTGGCAAGAACTCACTTATCAATAGCTGGGATGTGAAATCCTCACTTCTGTATTGTCTTGTCATTATAGTTCCCAGTTTGCTATTGTTTGTCTGTATAATCTCTGTCTGGTTCTGTGATTGTTCCTGTCTGCTGTATAATTAATTTTGCTGGGTGTAAACTAATTAAGGTGGTGGGATATAATTGGTTACATAATCATGTTACAATATGTTAGGATTGGTTAGTTAAATTTCAGGAACATGATTGGTTAAGGTATAGCAAAGCAGAACTCAAGTTTTACTATAAAGTCTGCAGTCAATCAGGAAGTAGGGGAGTGGGTGTGGGAGATGGGAACAGGGAATGGGGGTAAGAAAATTGGAATCATGTTTGGCTAAGGGCAGGAATGGGAACAGGGACACAGGTGTAAGGCTCTGTGGTGTCAGAGCTGGGAAGGAGAATACTAAGGAAGGAAACTGGAATCATGCTTGCTGGAAGTTCACCCCATTAAACATCAAATTGTTTGCACCTTTGGACTTCAGGTATTGTTGCTCTCTGTTCATGCGAGAAGGACCAGGGAAGTAAGTGGGTGAAGGAATAAGCCCCCTAACAGTGTGTATGTATTTGAAGGATCAGAGTGGTTTGCTATGGCCTTTCTACACTTCCACTGAGATAAAGTACTTGTGATAATAGTCTTTGGAGATTGATGTATCAAGCTAGATTCTAGAACTTTTATTACCTTGTTAATAAATCAGAGTATGAATATTTTGATTGGATTTTACAACAATCTGTTGTTCACAACCATCAATGCCCTGGCGTTTGCATGCACTCTAAAATAATTACACTACATTAAAAAGAATTCAAAACAGAAAAGGAAACAATGAGCAGGGTAATGTATGAGCAATGTAGGAGATTTTGCTATCAGAGTTTTATGGAAAGTTATAAGCTTTAACATAGAAATACTTTCCTTGAAGTTTTGCCTTGGGCAATTTTGTCTGTATGCAAGACACCAACAGTGGGTAATAGTGCAACTGGAAACAGAAATAACAGTGTGGAGTCAGCAACTACATAATGAAAATCGTTTGTAAGTCTGAGGTGAATCTAATGACTTCCAGTTTGTGATGGTTTAATGACTAAATCATTAACAGAGCATTTAGTACCTTAAAACTCCAAGTCACCCAAAGGGAGCTGATTATTGCCAGCTTTTTCTGACAGCACTGTTATTTGAGGAAACTCCTTCAGCTCAGAGTAACAGCCGTGTTAGTCTGTATTCGCAAAAAGAAAAGGAGTACTTGTGGCACCTTAGAGACTAACCAATTTATTAGAGCATAAGCTTTCGTGAGCTACAGCTCACTTCCTCAGATGCATATCGTGGAAACTGCAGCAGGCTTTATATATACACAGAGAATATGAAACAATACCTATTCCCACCCCACTGTCCTGCTGGTAATAGCTTATCTAAAGTGATCATCAGGTGGGCCATTTCCAGCACAAATCCAGGTTTTCTCACCCTCCACCCCCCCCCCCCCCCAATTCACTCTCCTGCTGGTGATAGCCCATCCAAAGTGACAACTCTTTACACAATGTGCATGACAATCAAGTTGGGCTATTTCCTGCACAAATCCAGGTTTTCTCACATCCCCCCCACCCCCATACACACACAAACTCACTCTCCTGCTGGTAATAGCTCATCCAAACTGACCACTCTTCAAGTTAAAATCCAAGTTAAACCAGAACATCTGGGGGGGGGAGGGGGGTAGGAAAAAACAAGAGGAAACAGGCTACCTTGCATAATGACTTAGCCACTCCAAGTCTCTATTTAAGCCTAAATTAATAGTATCCAATTTGCAAATGAATTCCAATTCAGCAGTTTCTCGCTGGAGTCTGGATTTGAAGTTTTTTTGTTTTAAGATAGCGACCTTCATGTCTGTGATTGCGTGACCAGAGAGATTGAAGTGTTCTCCGACTGGTTTATGAATGTTATAATTCTTGACATCTGATTTGTGTCCATTTATTCTTTTACGTAGAGACTGTCCAGTTTGACCAATGTACATGGCAGAGGGGCATTGCTGGCACATGATGGCATATATCACATTGGTGGATGTGCAGGTGAACGAGCCTCTGATAGTGTGGCTGATGTTATTAGGCCCTGTGATGGTGTCCCCTGAATAGATATGTGGGCACAATTGGCAACGGGCTTTGTTGCAAGGATAAGTTCCTGGGTTAGTGGTTCTGTTGTGTGGTATGTGGTTGTTGGTGAGTATTTGCTTCAGGTTGCGGGGCTGTCTGTAGGCAAGGACTGGCCTGTCTCCCAAGATTTGTGAGAGTGTTGGGTCATCCTTTAGGATAGGTTGTAGATCCTTAATAATGCGTTGGAGGGGTTTTAGTTGGGGGCTGAAGGTGACGGCTAGTGGCGTTCTGTTATTTTCTTTGTTAGGCCTGTCCTGTAGTAGGTAACTTCTGGGAACTCTTCTGGCTCTATCAATCTGTTTCTTTACTTCTGCAGGTGGGTATTGTAGTTGTAAGAAAGCTTGACAGAGATCTTGTAGGTGTTTGTCTCTGTCTGAGGGGTTGGAGCAAATGCGGTTGTATCGCAGAGCTTGGCTGTAGACGATGGATCGTGTGGTGTGGTCAGGGTGAAAGCTGGAGGCATGCAGGTAGGAATAGCGGTCAGTAGGTTTCCGGTATAGGGTGGTGTTTATGTGACCATTGTTTATTAGCACTGAATTATATGAATTATATTCATATGAATTTATGAATTATAACATTCATAAACCAGTTGGAGAACACTTCAATCTCTCTGGTCACGCGATCACAGACATGAAGGTCGCTATCTTAAAACAAAAAAACTTCAAATCCAGACTCCAGCGAGAAACTGCTGAATTGGAATTCATTTGCAAATTGGATACTATTAATTTAGGCTTAAATAGAGACTTGGAGTGGCTAAGTCATTATGCAAGGTAGCCTGTTTCCTCTTGTTTTTTCCTACCCCCCTCCCCCCCCAGATGTTCTGGTTTAACTTGGATTTTAACTTGAAGAGTGGTCAGTTTGGATGAGCTATTACCAGCAGGAGAGTGAGTTTGTGTGTGTATGGGGGTGGGGGGGATGTGAGAAAACCTGGATTTGTGCAGGAAATAGCCCAACTTGATTGTCATGCACATTGTGTAAAGAGTTGTCACTTTGGATGGGCTATCACCAGCAGGAGAGTGAATTTGGGGGGGGGGGGGGGGTGGAGGGTGAGAAAACCTGGATTTGTGCTGGAAATGGCCCACCTGATGATCACTTTAGATAAGCTATTACCAGCAGGACAGTGGGGTGGGAATAGGTATTGTTTCATATTCTCTGTGTATATATAAAGCCTGCTGCAGTTTCCACGATATGCATCTGAGGAAGTGAGCTGTAGCTCACGAAAGCTTATGCTCTAATAAATTGGTTAGTCTCTAAGGTGCCACAAGTACTCCTTTTCTCCTTCAGCTCAGTTTGTGCAGCAAAAGGGACAGCATTCTGATGTTGAGTCAATGAAAACGAGTGCTTGATTACACTTAACCAGAAAACAAAGGCAGAGTAAATAGTAGCAATGGTAACCCACCCATGAAGTCCAGATTTCATCCCCATAAAACATAAGTTCCACAATTCAGATAAAATCCATTTTGAAAAGGTTCTTAGAGAGCTATCGAGTATAAGTGAAATTGGCATGTCAGGAGGATAAAGATGAAATAATCTTCAATTTTAAAAGTAAAAGATATCATTGAAAAAAACATATGATAGATGCATCTAGGAAATAAAATACAGAAGAAATGATATTCTGGATATTAGATAGGCGGAGATTGGAATATTGAAATTAATAAGGACTTGATGAAGATGAGTTTGAAAAGGCTGAGTGCAAGGAAAAAAAATCTTGCTACGCTTGGCAACAGCATCCCAGGGACAGATGGAGCAGGAGACTACAACAGGCATTAGATTGAATTTTTGCAGTAAGTGCGTACTATCGAGAGATGTTCCAAACTTAATAAAGGTGACACTGACATTTATGAAACCATAACAGAGCTCCCACTTCACCAGATGTACAGGAAAAATACTCAATCTGCACCATTACAGGCTGCAATCTTATAATCTCCTCAGTTATAATATATTAAGGATAGTTAGTACTTAGATGGGATACCACCAAGACATTGCAAAAGAAAGTAATATATCTGTTTCAGAATATGGGACTTGTCTGTCATTGTCAGTAACCAGATTCTGTGCTGCTGGAACATGAGTCATCAAACAATGATTTTGACCAGTTGCAGTTATTACAGATCCTACAACACTTTTCGCAAGAGTGTTGACCCTTGTGTCCTGGCCAGATTTCAATATGGATAATTGCATTCTGCCTACCGAGATTCTTCCTGAAGATTCAATTGAATACTATTTTCTCTTTCCCTTCCTGTTCTGAACCATTGTCACATTGCCATGTGTTGTTAAATGGTAGCAGCTTTCCACCTGAGAAGTGGCTGTATTTCAATGGTGAATAACTACACAGGTAGGTTTTTAGCAGCTTTGCATAATGCAACTTGCCCAACTCAACCCATCCGAGTAACTTTTTTTTTAAAGTGAGTCATTTCATTTGTTTTTTACATTTGTACCAGTAACAGCATGATAAGAGTAAGCAAGAAGATTTTGTCGTAAATTTTCATGGCAATTTTGCAAGGCTAGTTTATATATATGTATAGCCTGTAAAATGCTTTGGGATTAAAGGTGGACTGTGAAGATATATGTAAATATGTATACCTGTAAATGGAGAAAACATGTAAATCAAGCATTGTTATAAGACCTTTCAGAGCATATATGTCTCTGTGAAGCTTTAGAATAAAGGTATAGCCAATTGCTTGACTACAAGCATGGGTTGCTATTAAGAGACCAAATAACCAATCTTAGTCAAATTTTATTAGTCAAAGATAAAGCAATATGATACAGAAAGGAAAGAGTTACTACTTTTCCAACCCTTCCAGGAAGTGATTCTCTCTGTATATATAATATGGTTGTTTACGAGTAGGGAAAAATATATGTCACCCAAGATTGAACCCTCAAATCAGCTTCTTGTCCTATTTTCATGTGTCGTCCTGTACCTTTCTTTATCTTTTGTTTTAGATATTACATTCCAGGTGCTAGTGGGCTGTGAAGGTACCTCCCAACTGTACCAGGGCATAACATTCATATATCTTGTCTTTGACAGGTTTTGTATTTGCTAATGCCAAAAGCTGAGTTCAGCTGTGCAAAGTGTTCTGGGATACACATATACCTTAGCATACCTTAGCATATACCTCATACCTTAGCATAAGTCAACAGGAGGAAACAGAGTATAATACAATTCAGTTAACAAAATATTCATATATTATATAACCTAAACAATATTAATATCATCCACAAAACACATAATGTGGTATGTCCATATATATATAGAGAGAGAGAGATTGAGAGAGACAGAGACAGATGGGCAAACAGGTCTGAGAGTTTCCAAGAATCATGAATAAGAACAAGATGAATACCAGTAACTAGAAGAGCTATTGTTGTGCTATGGAATCAAGACAAGAAGAAGGACATTTCTCTCAGTTACAGAATTTCAAATCAGTGTATAATACTGTAGCAAAGTAGACAGTGTTAGTATCTTCATTGTTTGTTTTGTTTATCATTATTTACTAATTAATCCAATGGTATTCTGAGTGGAACTGATTTATATGATTCAGTGTACTTATTCTGATTTGTTTGGTTGTCATTGCACTGTGGAAGCAAAGCTATAATTAATGGTAAAATCATTTTGAAGTGTTATAACTTTTTCCATTTTGAATGAAATTTCTTATGTTTGGCCTAAGCCCTAATGTGAAGTATTTTGGAAATTCAAACAAAATACATTAGCCATTTGTGAGTCATGGAAGCATGCTTTGTAGAATATTGTATTTATTTAAAAAAAAATCTTGTCCAATCTTTGATTTGTAATAACTCAGAAATGGCTTTATGTGTCTTTTCAAATTAGTTGGTCTTCTGACCAAGGATTATGTGATTTGCTTCAGAACTACCGAAGTTCTGACTGTTTGAAAATCATGAACTGAACATGTGTAAAAGAGATATAAACACATACTGAATCATGATTAGTCTGAATATATAAATAGTGTGACAAAGTTCCTCCTCTACCTTGGTGGGTCTTGCGCTTATTGGCAGATTTGCTTGCCTCAGAGCTTCACGGCAGCCCTTAGTTTGGCTGTTTTCCTGAACCCACAGTCCAGGTCAACTCCTCCCGTGTCTGACCAGGAGTTGAGAGGTTTGGGGGGAACCCAGGCCTGCCCTCTACTCCAGTTCCAGCCCAGGGTCCTGTGGAATGCAGCTGTCTAGAGTGCCTCCTGGAACAGCTGTGCAACAGCTACAACTCTCTGGGCTATTTCCCCATGGCCTCCTCCCAACACCTTCTTTATCCTCATCATAGGACCTTCCTCCTGGTGTCTGATATTGCTTGTACTCCTCAGTCCTCCAACAGTATGTGTTCTCACTCTCAGCTCCTAGTGCCTCTTGCTCCCAGCTCCTTACACACGCACCACAAACTGAAGTGAGCTCCTTTTTAAACCCAGGTGCCCTGATTAGCCTGCCTTAATTGATTCTAGCAGCTTCTTGATTGGCTGTAGGTGTTCTAATCAGCCTGTCTGTCTTAATTGTCTCCAGAAGGTTCCTGATTGTTCTGGAACTTTCCCTTACCCAGGGAAAAGGGACCTACTTAACCTGCAGCTAATATATCTGGCTTCTATTACTCTCCTGTAGCCTCGGATCCCAATAGGATTCCTCTCCTGTAGCCATCTGGCCCGACCCTGTCACAATAGCTAATCATTTACCTTTTTTCATAGGGGAGGGGAAGGGGCCTTGCAGTTGTTTCTGGGTACCATGTACAAATCCTTCAAAATATGGTATTCCGAAAACCAGTAAACATACAAAATACAACTTTGACTGATGACTTTAGTAGATCAGAATTGTTTTACAATTGAATCCCAATGAAAGTTCGTGCATTGGCATTGAATTCTGTAGTTGTTTCTCCATTGTCCCTATAATCTCTGCAAAGCACTTTCTCTCCCATTGTTCTGCATACTTTGCACTGCTCAACAAAGTGGCACAATCTAGCCTTGACTGGACAGCTGAGAATTATCTCAGCATAAGGGAGCTCTGGGTTGGTGAAAACTAGTGTAGCTGGCTCTTGTGTCAACCTTTCTCCACTCTACATTGGTGTTAGCAGCAAGAGGGGTGAGTGCCTGCCCTCTGCCAATTCTAAACTGTTATAAAGTTCCCTTACACTGTGCTGGGCTGATGAAGATACACCACCGCACCAGGAGAATCTGGGAGACAGATGGCCTCTCAAGTTTTCAGCATTTTCTAAAAGTCAGGCAACCTGAAAGTGTCTCACATTGGGCACCCAAAATCATTAGTTATGTTTTAAACTTTTAGCCTACTATTAATAATTCTGAAAACTGCTCTCTTCTTTTTCTCCATTCCTACCTCAAAAACAGTTTGGCTTAAAGGCTTCCCACTTATGTTCAAGGGTGCTGGAAAGAGGGCTGCTGGGGGTGATGCTGCACCCCTGGCTTGAAATGGTTTCAGGGTTTACAGTTTTGTTTAGAACCCACTATAAAAATTGTTTCAACCCCTCTGCTTATGTTGCAGACCTCCAGTGAGGTCTACTGCACAAGTCTATCCTTCCTCTCAGGATTCCCTAAGTGTTCAGAGCAACCCAGTTTTGGAGGTGTCCCTACGTGATATGACTCCCTCGTCTGGAAGTTCAGGGGTCACCAGAGTGTTGTAGGGATGAGAATTTGTGTGTATCTTTTAGCATCCATGGGAAGGAGAAATTGTGGCTTTGCTCCTCTCCCACTATTATGTTTCTGCCAATTGTGCTCCCTTTTCCTTGTGCTGCTTCCTTCTTAATTCTCCTCTTTCAGTTGCATTTCCCCTCCCTTTGCCCATGTCCTCCCCAGCAGGGGACAATGCAATAGCTGCTGCAGGCCACCTTCCTCCCACTGCCTTTTGCCAGCCAGCGAAGTTGGAGAAGGAACTAGGAGCAGACAGTGGAGGAGAGGAGAGGCAGCCTGCACAGGGCTAAACTCTTCTGGCCCTAATGGCTCCAGCTAGTGAGCTGGAGTAACTGCAGGAGACACCCCAGTTTCTGTGCCCTTGCTAAATGTATATTCCAGCAGGGTGGAGAGAATGCAGGAGGATGGAGACAAATGAGTGTCACACCCACAGTATAATACTTGGCAGGTCTGAATCGTTAGTTACTTCGGGCTAGTCTACTCTAGAAGCATTATACTGGGGCAGCTGCACCTCCATAGCATGTCTGGTGAAGACGCTCTATGCCGATGGGACATAGCACCTCCGAGAGAGGTGGTAGCTATGTCGGCAGGAGAAAACTTCCCGCTGACATAGCACTGACCACACCAGAGATTATATTAGTGTAATTTATGTCTCTCGGGGGGTGGCTGATTCATAACTCTAGGTGACGCAAGTTATACCAAAGTAAGGGGTAATGCAGAACTGCCCATAGTAATTGTTCCACCTACATTATAAACCCTATACACCATCTCTGTGCAGTTTATATGATCTGTCATTACCACTATAGAGTTTATAATGTCTGCAAGAATAGTCTATAGGTAGCGTAGTCTCTGTAAACTTTTTGCTGGTGGATATGGAGTACCCAATATCCAGGGGTAAAGTTCAAAACTATTACACTACAAAGCTTCTTAGCTCAAGAATGACTGCTACAGAACTGAACACTGGATTAGCTACTATGATAAGAGACTTCTATTACAGTTATGGTAATTATTATGGAACTTGAAGCTTTGCTGTGTTAAGGCTGAACCTCCTCAATCTGAGCTCTGGAGAGTTCACCCAGAAAATAAAATGAGTATATAAAAATAATGGAATTCAGACAAAAGATTAGATTAAGACAGAGTAAAGATTGTGGATATTAAAAACTTTAAATCAGAATGACAATTATCTGTATATTAGTTAGCTATAAAAAAAAATAAACACAATGCACAGATTACATTCATGCTTTACACTTAATGCTACCCCTGGTAATCTGGAGTGAAACTTCCTCATTTTATACTTAAATACATGACACCTACTCCACATATCTTTTGTCTTGTGGAAGGCCAACATATTGGAAGCTTAAGAAGTAATAAATAATAACAGACTATTGCTACACCAGAAATAGGCTAGTCAAATAATGAAAGATTGTTAATCCTGGTAGCATCATTCAAAGTTGCCTTGAGAAACTTGATCCCATTGACCTACTGCCAGTGGTATACTGCCTCCTGTATTTTTGATCAGGAAACATAGGAGTAGTCATTCTCTACAAACTTTTTGCTTTATTCCTCTGAGTTAATAAGTATATGCATTCTTAGAGGACTCTCTTTATAGTCAGAAAGTGGATTAAGAGATGGTTTTTTGAAACCTAGAAATTAGCACTACGTTAATTGCTTGGACAAAGGAGCGCTCTCTTTTTCTAAAATATAAGGAAGGTCTTTCTAGAACAGTAGTTCTCAAACTTTTGTACTTGTGACCGCTTTCACATAGCAAGCCTCTGAGTGAGACCCCCCCCTTATAAATTAAAAACATTTTAAAATATATCTAACACAATTATAAATGCAGGATGCAAAGAAGGGTTTGGGGTGGAGGCTCACAGCTTGTGACCCCCCCAATAATCTTGCAACCGCCTGAGGGGTCCCGACCCCCAGTTTGAGAACTCCTGTTTGAGAAGCTTTGTCACTTGCGTGTGTGTGTTCTATTTGTTTCACTAATTCTTCTTATTTTGAGTCATTTTTGTATAGCTTTTTTTCTGACTGAGCAGTACCAAGGCTACATTGTATCTTCCATTCAGATTTTTAGTCTCCCAGGATCTTTGAGTGTTAGTTTTCACTACAGTTTTCTCTATTTTGCACATAATGACAGATCAGTTGCAGTTCACACCTTTAGAATATTTGAAAATTAAACAATGATCTCCACCTGTACACACAGGTTGGACACCTGTTTCTTCAACCCAGGAAGGAAATCAGATGTTTGATCTACAAATGGAAAGATTGCCTCTGGTGGTCTCTCCCTTATTACAATTCTGCACAGCTTGAGGGACACCTGTATATAGTAATTGGAGATTCAGAATCATTTTCTGTACTCTGGGATACACACTGATAGATAAATCAGATTCCACCTGACATCATCCTTTGCCCTCAGCAAGTGAAGTAACAGTCAGAAAATCTGAATTACTGATGTTTAAGCTGCATCTAGACAGCCTAGACAGCACTAGTTTCCCATTATCCTTAAAAGTCAGGAGGATGATATATTACTTTTGCTATCAGGATATGTATTGCAGGTGCATTCGGGCAGGGGCGTGAACACCGGGAGAAGGCATTAGTAATGATGCTTTTTCTACCCACACCTTAATTCCATTTTCATGTTTAAAAATCTACAAATGAGCATTTGCATTGATATATCTGTTGAATATCTTAAGTATACTTTGCTTTCTAGCTGTCTAAACATCACTATCAGTTCTCAGTTCATTTAAATTTATTCAGCATTAAGTTTCTGAGATATTATAAACTAGTGAGCTACTCCATGGAGAGTAAATTGTGTCTGTGCCAAACCAAAAAAAAAAAGCACCCCAGAACAGATTCATCCAACACCCCAAATTCAGGGTGTGGATTAAAACCATACCAACATCTAAATATTGTGGGGCTTCATGCTATTTGGCCAAACCAAAATTTGGAGATACCCCACACCACCCCCCAGCCTTCAAAAGAGAATCTTTAAAAATCCTGATTTTTTTTTCTGAACTTCTGGTACAGAGAGTCAGAAGCCTTCCAAAATGTAGGATCAGGACAGGGTGGCAAAAGGCCTCACCAAAGCTCAGTAGTTGGGAGTGGGGGGAAAGAAGAATTCTATGGGCATGTACTTGGGGCCTGATCCTGTGACACTTATTTGACACAGGCCTCCATAGTTTTTCCACAACATAAAGGAAAGGATTCGACCATAGCCACCAGAGCAGCAAGAGCTTACACCACTTTCCTCACACTTTCGGATCTCCAGCTCGTGGGCTGACCACATCTTTGCTCCTTGTATTATCTGTATCAATTAGATTGTAAACTTTTCAGGGCAGTGACCTTCTATTTATATCTCTGAAGCGCCATGCACCCAAATGGTGAGAATGAACCAGTGTGGAATATCGTGACACATGCAGTAGTCTCACAAGCCCAGTCATAGCTCTGGCAACAGAATACCTCATAAGGTTAACTCCTGCTATCAGCCCGCAGATGCCACAGTGGAAATAAATAACTACAGCAAAAGACACCATTATATGTGATTCCCAAATAAGCAGTAGTGACTAGGTGTTTGTTTTATAATCTGTGTGGACAGATTTTTAATTCAATGATGTAGATTTATTTAAAAAAAAAAAACAGTCCCTACCACTCTGTAACAGCTTTGAGGTTGGCAAAATGAAGCCCTTATTCCTTGGTTATATTCCTTTAAACACTGACTCTCCTGGCTTTTGTGCATGATTTGAAGAATCAACAATTTTGACTGAAAATAATTATTTTTGGTCACAACAAACTACTATAAAAGAATATATGAAGACTGTTCATTTTACTGGTACCATTGCTTGCCATGGCAGGGTTTAGGTACAGAAAGAGTATACATCAGACGACGCAAAGGAAGTTCAGCCCGTCTGTAATACAAAGTTGGTTCAAATGCTGTAAGGTGCACATTGCACGAAAAAGTAAAACATTCTCAGAGAGAGGAGACACTTCATTGCAGATAAGGCAAAAATGTGATTTATAAGCCAATCACTATTGCTTTCTGAACAGCCTTCCTGCTAGCACTTGTTCTCTCTGTATCTCTCTTTATAAGCATGTGTTCTGCATTTAAAAAAAAATGACAGCTGAAAATCTGCATTTTCTTGAATGAAACTGCAGTTAGAGCACCACAACCTTTCACCATGTGGCCTGAAACCATCTTGCTTGGAGATGCCTTCAGAATATGAATAATTCCTATTGACTCCAGTTTTGTGAGGTTATGAACCCACAACTCACCCTAGGTTTGCTGAACATTTTTTAAATGCCTTGAGTGAACCTCAAGGAAGTTTTATGTGAACCTGGATCTGCCAACCCTTCCCCAGCAATGAGGGATTTATAGTTTTGTCTGAGAACCATGCATCACTTGGCAGGTTAGGTGAGTTTGCTTGGAGTTTTCCATATTTTTCAAATTCAAAACTCAATGTGAAATTCAGGTTACAGGAAATTAGAAGCCATCATATGACCTTGTAAACTGGAGTAATAGTAATAGGATGAAATTTAAAAGTGAGAAGTGTAAGGTTATGCATTTAGGGTTTAATAACAAGAATTTTAGTTATAAGCTGGGGACACATCAATTAGAAGTAACGGAGGAGGAGAAGGACCTTGGAGTATTGATTGATCATAGGATGACTATGAGCTGCCAGTGTGATATGGCCGTGAAAAAAGCTAATGCGGTCTTGGGATGCATCAGGCGAGGTATTTCCAGTAGAGATAAGGAGGTTTTAGTACCATTATACAAGGCACTGGTGAGACCTGTGTGCAGTTCTGGTGTCCCATGTTTAAGAAGGATGAATTCAAACTGGAAGAGCCTTCCAAGGGAAGCAGTGGGGGCAAAAGACCTATCTGGCTTTAAGATTAAACTTGATAAGTTTATGGAGGAGATGGTATGATGGGATAACATGATTTTGGTAATTAATTGATCTTCAAATATTCCTGGTAAGTAGGCCCAATGGCCTGTGATGGGATATTAGATGGGGAGGGATCTGAGTTACTACAGAAAATTCTTTCCTGGGTATCTGGCTGGTGAATCTTGCCCATATGCTCAGGGTTTAGCTGATCGCCATATTTGGGATCGGGAAGGAATTTTCCTCCAGGGCAGATTGGAAGAGTGCCTGGGGGTTTTTCACCTTCCTCTGTAGCATGGGGCACGGGTCACTTGCTGGAGGATTCTCTGCTCCTTGAAGTCTTTAAATCATGATTTGAGGAGTTCAATAGCTCAGACATAGGTGAGAGGTTTTTCGCAGGAGTGGGTAGGTGAGGTTCTGTAGCCTGCGTTGTGCAGGAGGTCGGACTAGATGATCATAATGGTCCCTTCTGACCTTAGTATCTATGAATCTATATTGCACATGGTTCTGAAATGAATCTAGGTAACTGAGCAAATAAAGATGACTTATTTTAAAAAAAGCTGAGTTCCTTTTCTCTCTGACTTGATGTGATCTGTATAGTAATAACATAGCATAGGCCATGTTCAGCTAAATACTAGAGATGGTACTAAATCTGAACACCCCTGAATTTGTAGGATGTGTGGATCTGGGACCAGGCTCTGTGTCTCAGGACAATTAGGACTAAATATTCTTCCAAATGACTATATTTCTGGAGGACGAACAGAACAACTGATAATAAAATGAGTGAGAATTGGCTTGAGAGAGCAAGAGAGCATGTAATCCTGACGTTCAGTTCTGTGTTTTAGTATAATTTTGAATAAACTATGTATTCATAGTAGAATCTTCCTTTTACTATTTATCTGGAACAGCACAGTTTGAAATCTGGTTCAGAAAGCATGGAATTTGTAACCAGACTACAAAATTGCACTTGATTAAAAGGTAAATTCCTACCACACACCACATAAGGAAATTTGAACTTTTGGAAGAAGGACTCTTAGCTGTCATCTGATGCCCTTTTAAAGGCACACAATAGCCGGAAAAAAAAGACTGCATCGTTCCCTGCAGTATATATGAAGTTACCGTTCATATAAACATGCCAACCAGTTTGATTCATGAATGGGTAAACTATTGTGTAAGGTATACTCCTGCATCCTAATCAGCAACTGTGATAATGTATTGATGAATAGCTAATGGAATACTAAGAAACTCTGCTCCTAAGTATTAGGAAATTTCTAACAGGCCTAATCCTATGAGGTGCTATGAAGTCAAGTGGAACTCAGTAGCTAGTGTGTTGCAGGAGGCACTCGGCACCTTACAAGGCTGGGCCCCAGGCAAATGAAAAGAATTTCAAAACTGCTTTGGGGCTTGGCTCTGGATGTCTCTTTATTTTTTGTTTGCTCTGACTCTCCTGAACTCTGCTCTGTCTAAACGACTGAAAATGCACAAACATGGAATTGCCGTAAGCCTTCTTTAAACATTTGTTTTATACTCAGAAGTCTGCTCAGAAAGAGTTCAGATTCAACGCACCTGCAATTTATTGTTTTAAGAATTTCACTTCCAGTCCTTCTGAAGCAGTGACTACAATTTGAAAGCTACAAAAAGTGGTAATAAAAATAAGTAGGGCAACTTTTAGTAAGGGATTCACTTCCATCTCATCTCAGGTTTCTTCTTTGTTAAAAAAAAAAGGAACAACCCCTATAAATTCTGGATTCCATTTTAATTTGCTTTTTAAAAATGGTTTAAAAGGTGCTAGATTCTTATTTTATCTATGCCTGTTCAATAGTTTTTTTTTATTCTGATTCATTATGCTCCATGAAAGCAACAGAAATCCATAGAACCAAGTTCTTAATCTTCAACAGTCAACCTATTCAATCCCTTTTAGACCAGAACTTGCCAAACAGTGACCAAATAATTATTTTTGCCTCCTTATGTCCTTTTCAAAAGTTATTTGCCACACAATTTCTGTGATTAATTCCTCATTTGGAGCTTGTTCACCAACAGGTAATGGAAAGTGTTTGATATATGAAATTTGAACTGTTTTGATTAGACACAGATCACATGGGGTCCCTCCTGCAAACATAAATATGCTTAAAAATTAGGAACGTAAAACTGGAAGGGGCCTCTTGGCTCATCAAGTCCAGTTCCCTGCTGTTGCAGGCATCTGTGTCATATACTCCTTTTCATAAACTTATCAAGCTTCATCTTAAAGCTGGTTAGGTTTCTTGCCCCCACTAGTCCTAGTGGAAGACTGTTCCAGAACCTTACTCTTCTGATGGTTAGAAACCTTCTAAATTTCTAGCCTAAGTTTACTCAAGGCCAGTTTGTGGCAATATAGGCCTTTAGCTTAAATAGCTTTTCTCCCTCCCTGGTGTTTACCCTCCTGATGTAAAGGGAGAACAGTTATATCCTTTTTGTCACACCTTCATGTTGCTAAGCTAAACAAGCTCAGCTCTTTTAGTTTCCTCTCCTAAGATAGGCTCTCCATTTCCCTGATCATCCTAGGAGCCCTTCTCTGCACCTTTTTCAGTTTGAATTAATCTTTCTTGAACAAAGGTGACCAGACTTGTACAAAGTATTCCAGATAAGGTCTCAGCAGTGCCTTGTACAATGGCACTAACACTTCCCCATGTCTACTGGAAATGCCTCACCTTATAGAACTAAATTTGCCTTTTTCATGGCTGCATCATATTAGTGGCTCCTAGTCATCTTGCAATCAACTAATACACCAGGCCCCTCTTCCAGCTCTGTTACTAACTGAGCCCATAGCATATAGAAGAAGCTTTTGTTGTAGGCTCTAAGTGCACCTTATACCTTGTGCTACTAATTCTCATCACATTCCTATCACTCCACTCCTCCAAGTAATCCAGTTCTTCCTGTACAATATTCTGATCCTCCTCTGTATTGATGATGCCTCCCAGCTTTGTGTTATCAGCTAATGTTATTAGCACACTCCTATTTTTTGTACCAAGGTCATTAATGCAAATATTAAATAAAATCAGTCCCAAGTTCAATACTAGTAACCTCTCTCCAGCCCAATAGTTTCCCCTTTAGCCACTTCATTATCTACCTTACAATTCTTGTTCTAATACCCAACTAATAATTTCCCATGTGGTGCCATATCAAATGTTTTCCTGACGTCCAGATGGACTAGGTCCCCTGCAATTCTAATATTAAAACAAAAATCAGTTCTTATCAAAGAAAGATATCAGATTAGTCTGGCACAATCTACCTTTGGTAAACCCATGTTGCTTTTTATCCCATTTTCCATTTACCTCAATGTCTTTATTATTCTTTCCCTCAAAATTTGTTCTAAAGCCATGCATACTATTGAGACAGACAAATGGGTCTACAGTTTCCTGGATCACTCCCCCACCTCCCCCTTTCTTGAATACAGGTACTGTGTTTGCTATTTTCCACCCATATGCTCTTTTGATGATTGAAAACTGAGGTAAAGTATTAATTTAGTTTTGGGGCCATACCTAGACTATCCCTCATCTTTCCCCCATCCTCACTATATAGTGTCCCAACTTCTTTTCTTGTTCTCTTTTTATTCATACGGCTAAAGAACCATTTATTCCTTTTTTTCCCCTTTGTATGTTTTAACTCAGCTTCACTTTTGGCAATTCTCACTTTTTCTCTACCCTTGTGTCCACCAGATGTAGCTTTCTTTGTCGATCCATCATCTTTCCCCATTAAGTTGGTGTGTAAGCATCTGCAGGACTGGAGCTGTGCTATGTTTCTGTCCCTTGTGTGTTTGAGCATAATATTTAAAATGAGATTTCAGGTGCAAATTCTCACAAATATGAACTCAAAACCTGGTTTCAGAAAATACCAAGCAATATTTTGATAGCAGCTTCATAAGGAATGAACAATCTTTTATAAATCCCAGTTCAGGCCAAGAAAATTTCTAACTGACAATCTTAACTGACCTCTAAATGCTAGTCTATGTTTAACTTCTAACCCAAAATAAGATAAGTAAAATGAGTTCTGACACCTATGGAAAGTTCCTGAGCTGCATTAATCACCAACACTAGAACAAGCTTCCAAGCCATACTGTTAGGGAAAAAGGTTTCCCCTCCCGTCTAGGGTTAGGAGGGTAGCCTTCCCTGGACTTCTGTATTAGCCAAACAAAACACAGAGTCTTGGCTCTTTGATAAAGTGAGGCACTTTAATGCTAGCAAGTACGACAGCTGAAGGGCTCACCAATTCCTTTACAGAGGAAAATGGTGAAGCCTCGAACAAAGAACAGAGATGGGCTTTTATAGCCTGGTTCAACATACAGTGTGATATCTCTTCCAGTTCAAGCCGGTTAGCCCAGTCTGTTTGAAGTTCTGGGGTAGGTATGAACATGGAGGCTTATCTGTATAAGGAATTCTTTCCCCAAAACGGGGAGTACAGGTTACACACAGTTCACATTCCTTCTACCCATAACCTTAGAGAGAAGACAGATAAGCATAGAAAAAAGACAGAAGCCTAGCTTTACATGATTATAGGGTCGTTTTCTGGTTCTTTTCTTTATCAATATTGTAGTCCCAGGGAGAAGCAAGCTCCTTGTTTATTCTAAAACCGCAGGTTGAAATGAGTTTCTCAGTAAGAGAAAAGACATGTTACTAACTGCAGCTCACAAACGAAAGTGAGCTACTTAAAGCTAGAGACCAGCTTTATACCCCCTTAACCCCACCCCTTAAAGGTCTTTGGCCACTCAGGCCTTCCTCTTGGCCCACAATGAGTCTCACAGCTAGCAGCAAAAACTACTGCTTATTTTTGGCTCCTGCACCCTGGGTCCCATTTCCTATCCCAGTTACTAAGTCCCCATCACTTCTCATGCAATATGCTATTCCTCATTCCATTGAGGCAGCAGCCCCTATTTCTCCCTGGCTCTAACCCCTGCGTGCATGTCCCCACAGTCCAGGGGGGCAGTGAGGTGCCTGTACAGGTCCTCCTGTCAAGAGTGTCAAGTATCAGGGGGTAGCCATGTTAGCCTGTATCCACAAGAACAACAAGGAGTCTGGTGGCACCTTAAAGACTAACAGATTTATTTGGGTATAAGCTTTCATGAGTAAAACACCACTTCTTCAGTTGCATCTGATGCAACTGAAAAAGTGGTGTTTTACCCACGAAAGCTTATGCCCAAATATATCTCTTGTCAGGAGTGGAACTTCTCTGTCTTTTTTTGCCAGCCCCTGGAGCAATCTGCTGCAGTGCTGTTGTGACAGGGGAGGGAGAGGGTTCACATGGGACAGATTGGGTGGTCCTGGGCGCTAAGTGTATGGGCCGTGGCCCACCTGTGGCTATGCTCCTGCTATAGGCTATCCTGGGGTAGGCTGCTCTCAGTTTATCCAGTTTGAAGCTTTCCACTTTGTAAAACATATTTTCTCTGCCTGAATTGAATCAACATATCCTATTTCCCAATCACCAGGCTGTACAGTCTCACTTGCTGTCTCATTGGTCCAATTAACAGTTATGTATTTATACAAATTGGAACAGTTTCAACAGAAGAGTTTAAGATCAAACTGTGCTATATCCTGGTGGTGATGGCACTTGACTAGCTCTGGAGGAGACCTGACTTCAAATATGAGTGTCAATGAATATTTAAGTCCTTAAACAAAGCAAAACAGCCTCAGGTGGAGAGATTGAGAGCAGCCTAATTTAGAATAGCCAATAATCTGGTAGTTAGGAGCTTCCCAAGGAAGGAAAAACATCCCCTGCTCCAAAGTGGAGAGTCTAATCTGGGTCTCCCACATCCCAGGTAAATGCCCTAACATCTGTGCTGGAAGTTATAAGGGGCCAGGTACACAAATATGTTTTCTGAAGCTGGCCCTGAAAATTACTTTTCCAGCCAAAACCAATTTGGTCAAATTGGTGAATAGTTCAGCTGGGTGACCCAAACTGCAAATAATGTGTATGAAAAATTTTGCTCAGCTCTTCACACAGGTGTTATGAGGGTGATCAATTTATATTTATAAGGTGCTTTTAGATCTTTATACAGTAGATTGTAATACATACATGAAGTGCAATGTATTTCATATAATTCCTGTATCTGCAGAATTTTTTTGTAATGATAAACATATCAGTACTCTACCATTCAAATTAAATGTATGGTTCTTGTATGGTTCTTCTCAACAAAGGACACATGCCCACATATTATTTTACAATATATATTCTTTCTTAATGGAGGAATAGGTTCTGCTTTATTGTTGTGCATCATTTTATGTTATCTTGTTTTGGGATCCTTTCAAAGACTGACATTCATCCACAATATATTGAATGATGTACTTGTGTTTAAGCCTTTTGTATCGGACACTGTGTGCATATATATGCATTTCTTAATACTTTACCTAGAGAACACTTGAGGTAGCCATTCATTTTCAATACATTTGTAATTGGGCAGTGTTCTTGTACAATGCATAGTTACAAAAAGCTTGACTCGCTCTGCTCAATGCAAAAAAAAATCAATGTTAGGAGCAGGGGTGCACAGAGTACTCCTCAAATCTAGACTGTGTAACAGTACAATCACTTTTTTTTTTTTATTAGCAGAGGTGACACTGTGACACATCTAAACTCTCATGGGAGCTTTTTCTCTCCAGGCTATCTTCCAGTCCTCACACTTCAGCTTGCCTCATCATCATCCAGATCTGCTGATCTCCCTAAACTTGCCCTTCCCCTTACTACCTCCTTTCTCTTAGTCCATAATATATTCTGCTCTCTGACATTTATTCCCCCTCTTGTGCCTTTGCTCTGCACAACTTGTCACCATCAGCACTTGACTTAACAACAATAAGATTATTATTTATATTCCCATATTATCTGCAGGCCCAACTGAGATCAGAGCCTCATTGTACTAGGCACCATACAAATAGATAAAGGCAGTCCTTGCTCTAAAGTGTTTACAGTCTAAAAAGACATAAGAGTCAAAGGGTGAGAGAGACGATAGAGAAGAGTGCAAACAGAAGTTACTTGCCCAAGCTCATACAGCAGGTAAGTGATGGAGCCCATAGATCCCATGCTCTTGATTCCCAGTCAAATGCCACTAGAACATGCTGCATTCATTATAAAATGTAATTAAACTAGAGCAGATTGAAAAAGTGAACCCAAAATATTGTTTGTGAGTGGATGCAGCAATTTGACTCCTCTGTTATCCATGGGTTATATTGTTTGTTGTTTGTAAGTATGAGGATGGTTGTTGGAAACCAGCAGCCAGTCAGCACAGATTCTGGATTACTGGTATCATGAGAAATACCACTTAATAAATGGGTTTCTGTGTTCTGCATGGACTTAAGTTTCCATGTTGCTTTAAGGTGTCATCATGCATAGAATGTGTTGCAGTAATCAAGTCTTGAGGAGATGAAGGCCTGGATCATAATATTATGGGCCTTGTACACAAGAAATGGTTGCATTCTATGTGAAAAATTGCACAATATCAGTAATAAAGAGTCACAGTATTGCCAAACCCAAGCATTCAAATCTCATTAGTTCAGTTCCAAACATCTTGTGATTGACTTAAGACGAAATTTTAAAAATGATAAATATTGAGTTCCTTTATTTGCCCTTCTGTTTTTTGAGTCTCTTGGGTTCATGTTTTCTAGCTTTTCTCTGCAATCATAAGGGCTAGATAGCTAATTTTTCTTAAAACATAAGCTGCAGTTGTTGCATAATTAACATGACTCAAGAAGCTGGGGCTTTAAGAAAAAACACTAGCTAGACTAGCTCCCACTGGAATTGCAAGAGTTGATAACACTGAAGTCAAAGTGAACAGTCTGCAAACAACCCATAGGCTGAAATTTATTTGCATAGACTAAATGGTGAACTATTACAAATAGCAAATATCTTGTTAAAAATAGGGCTGGTTCGTGATTTAAAAAGTCTATACAATAAATAAATATTACAATAAATATTATTCACAGTGAATAATTGGACCAGCTGTAATATTTAATGAACACTTTGACTAGAGCAAAGAAAGCTCTACAAGTATGAGCCAAATTTTTTATCAGGTCGATAATTGTAATATTGTTTAAAAAGCCCATACTAATATACGTTTTAGTTTCAGTAACTTCAGATTCTAAATGAGATTTAAGATTAGCCTTTGTTCAACAGCTATGTCAGTATTGTAGCAACTTTCTTCATCTCCCTTGTAATGGGTTATAAATTATAGATCAATATCTTATTGTGCAAATAATGCCTCTTCTGCAAGTGATACATTTTTTCTCACCCATATTACACATAAACACACACACACACACACACAAAAGGCAGTATTAGCAAACTACTACAATTTCCGTTACACCTTGCAGGTGGGAAACATCTACTGCCACTTACTGTTTCTATAAGTGTCACACAATTTCTGAACTTCAGGAGATGGAGTATTTTCAAGAAGAAAGTGCCATTGTCGCTTAAAATGGATTGTGAATTGATTTGGCAGTATAACCAAACCTTTTTCTCAAAACCACTAGACATATAACTTTATCTCTCTCTATCTAAATATCTATATCTAGATATATGTCTTTGTTACTAGCTTAGGGAAGAACCAGGTGAAATATGCTCAATTCTATGGGTTTTTTGGTATACATGTGGCGATATTTACACACGCATATATCTTCTCTCTTACCTCTGTTGCTATACGTATGTTTGCAAATATCCTTTATGGGGCTGCATTTTGTGCCTAGGGGAAGAACATCCCTCACTTTACTAATGTGCTTATAATAAAATGTCAGCTATGCTCAGTAAGCTGACGCAGCATTGTGGTGGAGTCTGTTACTCCAGCTATGTTACACATCCTTATTTCACTTGGCATTTACACACTTACAAATCATAGTTAGTAGTGTGGATATGTATAGGCTATGTTGATAAATTGTATAGTCAATTGCTTGACCACATTTTGGTTTGTTATTTCGTTATGAAATACATTCAAGAGACCAAATAACCTGTGTCAGTCAGATTTATTAAAATGTTACAGGAAAAAGGTATATACAATATCAGTCTCTGTAGAGCAGTCCCTTGCAGTGATGTTACATACATCTTACACAGGTGTGTTCACCAAATTACATGTTTCAACTGGTATTATTTATATAATTTTTCAAGTTACACATTTCTTTACTTGTCACTAAAATCCAACTCATCAGTTTGTTCTGTTCTGTTCCTTCCTTATCTTTGTTTTGGATACTAGCATTCCAGGTACTGATCCATGAAGGTACTTCCCTGTAGAATAGAATGAATGTATCTTGATTTTGACAAGTTTCCTATCTACTTGTGCCAAATGCTTTCTTCAGCAAATGCAAAGTAATAGAGACAATAATATAATTAAATTTCACATCCTTGGTGGGGGGAGGCGGTGAGTGAATACCAAAGAAGCCCACCACAGTAGCATTTAACTTCAGAAAGGGGAACTACACAAAAAAAGAGGATGCTAGTTAAACACTCATAAAAATGAAAGGAGTGCAAACTGCATGGAAACAGTTTTAAAAACTTTTAAAAACACCATAATAGAGTCTCAAATTAAATGTATACCCCAAATTAAAAAAGAATAGGAAGAGGACCAAAAGATCACCATACAGAGTAAACAACAGAGTAAAAGAAGTGTTTAGATGCAAAACAACATCCTTTAAAAATTCAAAGTCAAATCCTACTGAGGAAAATAGAAAGGAGCATAAATTCTGGCAAGTAAAGTGTAAAAGAATTATTAGTGAGGCCAAAAAAGAATTTGAAGAGCAGCTAGCCAAAGATTTAAAATCTAACAGCAAAAAAAAAAAAAAAGTACATCAGAAGTAAGAAGCCTGCCAAACGATCAGTGCCCATTGGATGATCAAGGTGCTAAAGGAGAACTCAAGGAAGACAAGGCAATCGCAGAGAAGCTAAATGAATTCTTTGCATCAGTCTTCACTGCAGAGGCTCTGAAGGAGATTCCTAAAACTGAGCCATTCTTCTAAGGTGACAAATCTGAGGAACTGTCCCAGATTGAGATGTCAGCAGAGGAGTTGTCAAGGTTCCTTTCCCACTCTGAACTCTAAGGTACAGATGTGGGGAGCTGCATGAAAACCCCCCTAAGCTTATTTTTACCAGCTTAGATTAAATCTTTCCCAAGGTACAAACTATTTTACCTTTTGCCCCTGGACTTTATTGCTGCCACCACCAAGTGTCTAACAAATATATAACAGGGAAAGAGCCCGCCTGGAAACATCTTTCCCCCACAAAATCCTCCCAAACCTTACACCCCCTTTTCTGGGGAAAGCTTGATAAAAATCCTCACCAATTTGCATAGGTGAACACAGACCCAAACCCTTGGATCTTAAGAACAATGAAAAAGCAATCAAGCTCTTAAAAGAAGAATTTTAATTGAAGAAAAAGAATCACCTCTGTAAAATCAGGATGGTATTATGTATATAATTTCACATTTCTTTACTTGTCACTAAAATCCAACTCATCAGTTTGTTCCAGTTCCCTAATTCATTGTTCTGTTCTGTTCTGTTCCTTCCTTATCTTTGTTTTGGATACTAGCATTCCAGGTACTGATCCATGAAGGTACCTATCTAACTAAAATATCACTGCGATAATTTCATTACAAGTAGTATTACATTAGCAACTTGACGGGGATTTTGTTACCATCTTCCTAAATGAATTTGCTGTAAGTGCAGATTTTAAGAGGTAGATTTTTCTTTCACTCTTAACATGTAACTCCCATCAGCATTAATGATGCGCATACATGCTCTAAAAGAAAAAAAATAACCTCAAAGTGATGTTTTACCTTTGGAAGAGATAGCAACAACCAGAGTTGGTGGTATAATGGATAGTTAGAGGTAATTTTATACTATTTTTATCTATAACTGTTAAAGGGTGGAAGAAATCCTATTATTTGCATAAATGTATCATCCCAGATACTGTGCTTATATCTGATTTATATCTATCCCTTGTACTCTATGGGTCAGTCTGTCTTTCTGGGAATCTTACATAAAAATAAGAATTAGAACTGAACCCTAAAGGTGGGAATATCAATATGACATATCCTATCCTTATTATTGAGCATCTATTATGGGAAGCAACAATTTCTCAGACTAATATGCAAAATTTGTTTATTGCTAGAGCTACTATAATACTTGTTCATAAGTTCCCGCCCTATGCTCCATGGACCACAGATGGTCCAGGGAGACCTGGCTATTCACATGACATTGTATCACCTTGTTTCCAGAAGAGAAACAGAACAGATAGAATGTGAGCTGCAATGAAGACGAAAAGAGACAATGGACTAGATCCAAAAACGAATTTATTACCACACTGAGTGCTGGAATCCAGTGGAATTCATGACTCTAAGTGAGGCACCTAGGCTTCCTATAGAACACACAGAGAGAGTTAGGTGCCTAAGAATGTGATTCATAGAAGCCATCCCACTGAGCATGAAGCTGCCTAAACTAGCCGGTAGAAATGACAAGGAGAAGAGCATGAAATAGGCCCCACCCCTCAAAGGGACTTTGGTGCCTACCTCTGCTTGCAATTCTCAATTGTGACACCTCTTCTGGAGTTAAGCACCTAATCTGTTTTTTGTTTTTTTTTCAAGAAATGCGGAGAGCCTCCCTTATCATCTTTAGCCCAGTGGTCCAAGCACTTACCTGGGATGTCAGAGACCTACTAATTCTGCCTGATGTGGAGAAGGACTTTAAACACACACACTTGTGTATGTGTGTGTGTACATATATAAAATTTGAATATATGTGTATGTATGCATATATATATATATATATAAATATATGTACTATGACAGTTTACATCAGGTGAGGATCTGCACCCTCATGGCTGTGGAGAAAAGTTGGAAAATATGACCTGAATGTAACCTAAAGACTCAAAATCCAGAAGGTAAATAACAAAAAATTCTATCTATATTTTAAAAAAATTGTATTTATTTTCAACCAGTCTCATGAGTTTTGAATGCTTGTGTTTGGCAACACTGAGTGTGGACCCCATGGATTGGAACATGGACTCAAGGCACTTCATGGATCATATCTCATCTTCTGAAAAAGAAGGGAAATCCTTGGGTTATTAGAACTCAGTGCGAGCCCATGCAGTAGGAAGGAGTACAAACTTTTACCAAAGACCAACCCTCTCCACATTTCCCCAGCCTACAGCAAGGTCAGATCTAGGGCAGTGGAAGAGGTGCTTCAAGCCAACTCCACAAAGTCTTGCAGCAGCACTCTCACAAAGCAAAGTGCTGTGTGGGGGTGAAGAGGGGACGGGGGGAGGGAAGAATTGTTAGGGAGGGGGAAGAGCAGGTGAAGTAAAGGGGAGAGAAAAGTGCCTGTACGAGTAGCCCACACCATAGAAGCACTAGCCCCCACCCCTTTCAGCACCTTCTACATCCTGAAGAAACACCAGTAGCCTCACCACATAACACCTAACAACCCTCACTCCCTGTTGTTTACTCCTGTCATGCCCAATCCCCTAATCCCAATCCCACACACAGGACTGTGGGATATGATGGGTCATAAAATGATTCTTAGGGAACAGAACATCTGGCAGTGGCCACTGTCAGAAGACAGAATACTGGGCAAGATGGGCCATTGGTCTGACACAGTGTGGCTGTTCTTATGTTCTCCATCTAACCCAGTATCCTGTCTGCCGACAGTGGCCAATGCCAGGTGCCCCAGAGGGAATGAACAGAACAGGTAACCATCAAGTGACTCATTCCCTGTTGCTCCTTCCCAGTTTCTGGCAAACAGTGGCTAGGGACACCACTCCTGCCCATGATGGCTAAGAGCCACTGATGGACCTATCTTCCATGAATTTATCTAGTTCTTTTTTGAACCCCATTATAGTCTTGGCCTTCACAACATCCTCTGGCAAAGAGTTCCACAAGTTGATTGTGTGCTGTTTGAAGAAATACTTTTTGTTGTTTTAAACCTGCTGCCTATTAATTTCATTTGGTGACCCCTAGTTCGTGTGTTATAAGAAGGAGAAAATAACACTTCCTTATTTACTTTCTCCACACTCGTCATGATTTTATAGAACTCAATCATATATCCCCTTAGTCATCTCTTTTCCAAGCTGAAAAGGCCTAGTTTTATTCATCTTTCCTTATACGGAAGGCTTTCCATTCCCCTAATAATTTTTGTTGCCCTTTTCTGAATCTTTTCCAATTCTAATATATCTTTTTGAGATGGGGCAACCACATCTTCACACAATATTCAAGATGTGGGTGTACCATGGATTTATATAGCGGCAATATGATATTTTCCATCTTATTATCTTTCTCTTTCTTAATGATGCCCAACATTGTGTTCGCTTTTTTGACTGCCACTTCACATTGAGTGGATGTTTTCAGGGAACTATACACAATTACCCCAAGGTCTCTTTCTGGAGTGGTAACAGCTAATTTAGATCCCATCATTTATTATGTATAGTTGAGATCATGTTTGCCAATGTGCATTACTTTGCATTTAGCAACATTGAATTTCATCTGCCATTTTGTTGCCCAGTCACTTAGTTTTGAGAGATGTTTTTATGGCTCTTCAAAGTCTGCCTGGGACTTAACTATCTTGAGTTGTTTTGTATCATCTGCAAATTTTGCCACCTCACTATTTACCCTTTTTTCCAGATCATTTATGAATATGTTGAATAGGACTGGTCCCTGTACAGACCTCTGGGTGACACCCCTATTTACCTCTCTCCATTCTGAAAACTGAACTTTTATTCCTACCCTTTGTTTCCTATCTTTTAACCAGTTACCGATCCATGAGATGACCTTCCCTCTTATGCCATGACAGCTTAGGTATCAGCTCTAGGTATTAGATACTTTGCTTTTAGAATAACTTCTCTATTAATATCAAGAGCTCTTTATTTAAAGAAATGTAAAGCCGACGTTGAAAATCTCCCTGCTTGAACAAGCTTTTATAGACAGGCCTACACTGGCAACTTTAGTTATTTTATGTTGATCTTACTCTGTGTAGATTTCTGTCATGTTTCCCAATTCAGGCACTAGACTGTTGCAGAACGATTGATGAAGAAGGCATATAAGTGAGCTTCAGAAAATTTTTGCCTCATTTAAGTCAGAGTTCTTGCTCAAACTTCAAAATTCTCGAAAGTGAGCTCAGCCACAATTGATGCTGATCCTGAGAGAAGTGGATGATTCCTATCACCATACTTAATAAAACAGTAAATTTTTATTGGCGATCTAATGATATATTTTGGATTCCTTCAAGTGCTACAATAAAATTTAAAACTTTTTTCAACTGAACTTTTATCTTATATATTTGTAACATTCATTTTATTGATTACAGTTTGATGTTCAGTGCTCAGTACAGCAAATTTTCTGTAATCTGACACAAAATGAGACACTGTGGGACAAATAATGGTAGTCAGTTTTATTAAACTAAATCATTACATTCTCCAGCTAAAGGATTATAATTTTTTTAAGAGACACTATTATCCCAAGAATAAAAAATAAGAGTCTGAAGCATTTGTCTTGGTTCAGATAATGTAGTAGAGAACTGATACATAAGGATGCATTACATCAATCTAAAATAGAATATCTGAGATATCTATACTATGTGTTCCATTAGTTCAGTGCATGAAGAGTTATCCATTTTCTGTAGGTAATGTTAAATTACCTGCATTGAAGAATCCTCATTATGAAATTGTTTCCTTTACAATGCTTCCAAAAATACATTTGTCACACGAAAAACTGATTTACCATCAACTAAAAAAGTAGGGTCTGATAAAGAAGTGATCTTGATGCAAAATGTCAGTGGTATGCACTCTTGCCCCGTGGCTTGATTAGCCGAATTATCATGACTGCTCCTTGTTACCTTTACTTCAGTATAGTACTGATTGAAAGTGAAATTTATAGTTATATATAATATTTAAGTTGAGATATGTTTAGACTTTTTTTTTACAATTGTTAAATTTAATTAAATGCACTCAACAGAGCTCTAGTAGATAATGTATGCACATCATTTGTCTTGAAATATCGGTTGGGTTTTCATAATAACATGTGAAGCTACAGTATGTATTAGAAACACTGCCAGCCTGACACCTGCACTAAGCAACAGACTCACCCTAGTGTAATTTAATATGATATCTTTTGTTATTAAACCCAGAATTGTATATTGCCAGCCAAACCTCTGCTGAAGTGGAAAATGGGTCCCAGAGGTTGTTCTTCTTTCTTCCACCTGTAGTTATTTTTAGGGGGCTTTAATATTTAAAAGTATATTACTAATTTCAGTGTTGCCCGCACAAACCTGCTCTGTAGTACTGCTGCCAAATTATCCCTTGAAGGCAAGTGTTGTAAATAATGTTTCAGTTCTGCTCCTAGACACTTGCCAAGGTCATTATCTAGCTTTCCCAGAATCCCTCTATTCTGACTTTGATTGTGTGTGGTAACTAAGAAACGGTTATGAGATGCAATCACAAGCTGTGGCAGTCTTATCAAAAGCTGAGGATGGTCCCAGAGCACTGTGATGATGCCAATGGCTCAGCTGCTGCTGCTTCCTTAATACTTCATTTATCTTTTGATTTGGTCAACCAACAGAGCAGCAACAAGAGCAAACATAAAACAGGCAATACAAAGCAGACATGACAGCTGGAGAGAATGGAAGCTCCAGGAAGCCAGCTGCCTGCAGCTGATTATAAAATCCCAATATTTAACTTTTAATATGTCATTGTTACTTCCTGTATTACTATTTTATAGTGATCTCTGTTATTGTCAAAATTTTGTCATTATATGTAAAACTTGTTTATACAACTTTGCCCTAGGTTGCAACTTACAAGATCAGAAGCATTGCTGTTGAAAATTGTATCCTTATTTTGTATAGCACCTTCCCCTGGGGATCTCAAAGCACATTATAGATATTAATGAGTTCAATCTCACAACATCTGTGTTTATTATTATTCCCCCATGTGATGTTATATGATTAAAATATGACCATGTATATCATTGTTGCTACCACTGTTATACAGTTGCAACAAATCTCATACAAAGTATGTAATGTAAGATGTCAATGGAAATGTTATGGTTTGCTGAATATGATTATCCTAGTTGTATGCATGTATCTTTTTTTATGAGCAGTTAGGAATATTGGCTATGTACCTGAATTTCAGATGTGTTTGCTCCTGTGGTAACAACCACAAGGTAGTTTGCATCCAGCCGAGACAGCACATTGTGAATAGGCTATTCATATTGGTGGCCCACCAATGAACACAATGGGGGAAGAAGCTGATCCCTTCCCAATGGGCTTTTCTGTGAACCTTTTAGCTAGAATATGGGTAATGGCCCTGTTATGACTCACTGAAGCATGGAAAGGCATGTGACTAGATCATGTGACCCTAAACTCCATTGTATGCCTGTACTTTTCCACAAACTATGTTGGGGGTTTTGTTTGGGACAATGGCATTCCCTCCATATGGCAGGAGGTATAAAAGGCCTGGAAACATCTAAATTCTGCCTCTTTCCTGCTCTGATCTCTGGATTATTGATTTATAGTAACTGGGGCATTACAACCAATGGACTGAGGACCTGCCATTGTTTTGGATGTTACCAGAGACATTATAAACCAGAAGTTTATTCCATCACTGCTTCCAGCCTGATCTAAGAACTTTGCAAATATTGTATGCATTTGATTCCTTTGACCATTTTAATTCTCTCCTCTTTCTTTTCTCTTATAAATAAATAAATGTTTATATATCAGAGACTAAAGGATTGGCAACAACATGATTTTTGGGTAAGTTCTGAGTTATATATTGACCTGGTATGTGGCTGGTCCATTGAGATAAGAAGAACCCTTTGATTATGAAACTGGTTTTAAATAACCACTCATCATTAAGTCTAGTGTCTGGGTGTTGGAACAGGGGCAGGGATATCTAAGGACACTTCTTGTTAACAAGTGTGGTGAGACAGACGTTTACTTTGTTACTGCTTTGGTATATTTTATGGAAAAATAACTATGAGTTTGGGGGTGAGTCTACTCTATTTCTCAGCAGTTTGCCCTGAATCTGGCATTCTCAGCTATGACCCACTGTGGCATGGTGACACCTCCATTTTATAGATGGGGAAACTGAGGACAGATGGGTTAGGGCTGACATTTTCAAACTTGGCTTCCTGAACTTACCCATCCAAATCCATGTTTAGGCCACTATATATAGGTTTGGCTGCCTGTCTTTAGGAACAAAGCGAGAGAAAAAATTGGCCCAACTTGTTCCAGTTCACATAGAAAGTATGTGGCAGACCCCTGAGTAGAACCAAGATTTTCCAGCTGCCAGGCCCATGTCTTGGCCATTTGAATATCATTCCATCTATATGACTTTTGATTCCAATGTGTACCTAACTCCAAAGCATTTGGCATCTACATGTTGTCACATTCAAAATTCAAGTGCTTCACTGTGATGGGTTATGCCCCTTAGGAAGCCACTTGATGTATTGAGATACCAGTGAGTTTACCTGTTCTGCCAGCCAGGGCCAGTTTAACTCTTTGTGGGCCTAGCACCAAACATATGTGTAAACCCCCATGGGCAAGGTGCAGGGGGGTGGGATGGTCAGGCTCCAGAGTGAAGGGCGGGCTGGGGGCAATGAGGCACAGTGAGGTGGGAGCAACCCCACTCTGTGCAGCCCAGCAGGGGGGCACTGTTTATGAACCTGCAGCTGCCAGACGCACACTGGCCTGTCCAGCCCTGTGCTGCCAGCGTGCCCCTTCCCCTTGAGCGCGGGCCCACATCACACTGCCCTGCCCAGTGCCCCACCCTTATGCCAAGCACCCCCTTGCCCAGAGACCTCCACAACAAATCTCTATGCCCAGCCCCCACCTCTCCCAGAGACCTCCCCGCTGGCCTCCTACCACAACTGCATAGCCCCCTGCACACCACAGCGCTTGCCCAGTGCCTCCTCCCATAGACCTCCCCACTGCCCACCACCTTCCTCACAGTCTCACATCACAGGTGCACAGCACCCCATATTCCTGAGGGGATTCTGCACTACAAAATTAAAAATTCTGCGCACAATATTTTAAAATTCTGCAAATTTTATTTGTCAGAAATAAATGTGGCAGTTCCAACATGGCAGTGGGGAGCACAGGCCACTGGTTGCATGAAGGTGGGAGATTATCCTGCAGCCTCCCCCCACTCAACACTGGGATAGGGACTCTGCAGCGAGGCTGTACCCAATCCTGACACAGTGCAAGGGCCAGTCCTGACACCTAAAACACCCTGGGACCCTGCCCCCCTGTGCCAAGCACACCAGGTGGGTGAGCAGGCAGAGCCTGAGAACAGGATCCAAGTGCAGAGGGACTTAGTGTGGGGGGATCGAGGTGAGGGTAAGAGAGCTCTCTGTGGGGCAATCTGGGTGTGGGTGGCTCAGTGGGAGATCTGGAAGCACGGAAGCTCATTGCAGGGGTTGCAGGTGCAGGGGCAATGGGACTCTGCAGGGGATCCAGAGTGAAGGTGTTTGGGGCTCAGCAGGGGTGGGGGGTGGATGGAGGGGAGGTTTATTTGGGTGGGGGTCCAGGTGCAGGTGGTTGGGACCTAGTGGGGAGGCTCATCGGGGTGGTACAGATGCAGGGGAGGTGGAGCTTGTGAGAGTCAGGCTTCGATGGGCCTGCTTAACAGGGGAGCCCCAGCTTCTGCCAAGGGGATGCCACATGCTGGGCTCCAGCTTCCCATCTGCTCCCGCTCCCCCCATCCCCTTCTCTTTCCCATCCCATGCCCCTTCCCCACCACTCCATCTCTTCCTCATCCCACTGCCTCTTCGCCCTGTTCCCACTTCCCCCTGCCCCCGCTTCCTCCATCCCCTGCCCCTTCCTCACTGCCCCATCTCCTCTCCACCCCACCCCAACCCCTTCATCCCCACTGCCTCTTTCCCCCTGCCTCCTTCTCTTCCCCATCTCATGCCCTTTCCCCACTGCTCCATATCCTCCCCAGGGTTGGGGGGAAGTGGGGAAACTGCCCCACAGCACAAGCCTGCAGAGTGAAGCAGGTTGGGGCTGGGTTACTCCACTTCCTCCTGCCTGGTAATTGCAGGGCAGGCCCGACCCCACACTTATGGGGTGGCGGGAAGTGGAATGACCCAGACCCAGCCCTCTCCACTCTGCTCCCTGGTTCCCAGCCTTGAACCACCCCTGTAGCACTCAACATTGGTGTGGCTGGGAGCTGGCAGAGTGGAGTGGGCTGGGGTCATGTCGCTCCACTTTCCACTGCCTGGTGAGTGTAGGGCACGCCCAACCCCTGCTGCAGAACCCAGGGATGTAGCTCAGGGGAAGGGTGCCTCAGGAACACAGTACTGCTGCCAGCACAGGCCCCCTTTAGCCAGTCTTGCTGAGCCAGGCACAGAGGCAGGGCCACACACAACTACCAGATCAGTTCCGGGAAGACTCAACTTAAGGAATTTGCTCCAACACTCTGGTGATCACTCCTTTTAAGGGATACAAACCCAAAGGTTTTATGAAATTCACCCCCTCCCTCAATGGGGAGAGAGGTGTGCACACTTCTTGCCCCCCTCCCCAGCTAGAACAGGGTTTGAATGATAAACAAAACAAATGTTATTAACTATAAAATGCAGATTTTAAGTGGTAAAAGGGTAACAAACAGAACAGAGGAGATTACTAAGCAAATGAAATCAAACAAGCAAACTAAGCTAGTTTCACTAAAGAAATTGGTTACAAATAGTATTTGTCACCCTAGATATTGTTACAAGCAGGTTGCAAAGTCTCTGTGGTTCGAAGTTCCAGATAACAGACAGAACAAAGCAGATTACTGACCAAATAAAGCAAAATATGCAAGCTAAGCTCAATATACTTAAGAAACCGGTTACAAAATGTAAATTCTCACCTTAAATGTTATTTTAGGCAGGTTGCAAAGTTTCTGTGGTTCAGAGTTCCAGTTATATTCCTTTTCAGACTGGACCCTTGTCTCAGTCTGGACTCCTCCATTGCCTTCCTTTCCGGTGGCTTTTGCAGTCTTTCTTCTTGGGTAGACAGCCATGGAGAGGAGGAATCCTGCTTGCCTTCCTCCCCACCCTTAAAAAGGCATTACATAAGGTGGGAATCCTTTTTTCCCCAAACTTGACCTCCCTTCCCTTCAATGGAAAGTTACTAAATATTACCTGGGCTTTCTTGTATCAGGTGACAAGGCAACCTGACTCTGTGTTATCACAGAGTTCATGAGTCCCTTTTCACAATCCATTGTCCTCACTGATTGGCCATGAGCCCTGTCTGGCTTTTGCATTGTTGTACTTGAAGTGTTAGCAGTGGGCGTCACCCAAAATAGCATAGTTGAAATACAGATACATAGTTAATATTCCTAACTTCAGATACAGAAATGATACAAGCATACAGATTGGATTAAAAAATCACATTCAGTAATTCATAACCTTTCCAATGATATCTTACATGAGCCATCTTGCATAAAGTACATCTCAGTTATGTCATATCATAAGCATATTTTCATAAGGAATATGGAATGTAATGTCACATTCACAATCCCTAGCTTTTGGGGGGTGAAATCTGGCCCCATTGAAGTGAAAGGCAAAACTTCCATTTACTTCAACCGAGCCAGGATTTCATCCAAGGTTTTATTTTATTTTTAAATAATAAGACATGTAAACCCGCTACCTTAAAAATCTACGTAACTTTCAAGAATGCATATCTTTCTCTCTTTCCCTTTTCATGTCTGCACCATTAACAGTCTTTAATCACAGGATATCTTAGATATACATAAATGTATGGTTTTAGAAAACAGTTGTACTATCATATAATATTATTTGAATAATAGGATGTGATTACTGTATATTAATAAATATATAATACTTGCCTGTATAGGCCCAGAGTTAATATTGTATGTATGTACTGAATATGTATATTCAGTCTTAAATTTAGTACTTCTTGGTTGCTAAGTTTTTAACTTTGCAGCATAAGTAACTTTGCAACTTAAGGTGCATATGTGAGGGTATGTGGGTGTATGTTTTCATTTAATGAACATAAAATCACAGCATTAATATTTTAATCGCTTGTTCATTACATTTCCATGTTCATTTGTTCATATTTATTTATTTAATTTGTAAAGAAAATTGAGGAAATAATCCTTGATTTTATCTATCAAGTCCTGTCCTTCATTCTGCACGTTACATGTTTCTTACTGCAGTGATTTTACCTGGCTTAGGTTTGAAATCACCTTCAGTAAAGTGATGTCCAAAAAGGCTTGCTTCTGGAACATGGATCATTCATTCTAGAAGACCTTTTCCTTGCGGTCTCTGGAGTACATCATGAAGATCTGCATTATATTCCTCCTATGAATGACCCAATGATGACAATGTCATCAATTCTGTAGCTGCAACTCCACTGAGAGCCTCATAAGCCTCATTAATCTTGTGGTAGAAGTAATCTAATACTCAGAAAATGCTAAAAAGCAGTCAAAACTATTTGTATCAGTCAAAAATCTGTGTTCAAACTGGGTAGTCATTAAGGCCTGGATATGCAAAAGGAGCTAAGCATTGTGATGTGAGCATCACCACAACTAACTTTTAGGTATCTAGAAATTCAGTGCAAGTCACAAAATCTGAATGATATGAGTAGGCTCCTATAAGATGAATGGAGAGACACAAGAGCCTTAGCCTGTGATTCATGAAAGCCAGAATCTTAGGCAGGGTGTTGCCTAAACTAAGCAAAGGGAGACGCCTACCACTGAGCTGTGTACTAAGCTTCACCTTTCTCACAGAGCTAGTAAGACAGTAAACAGGGGAGTCTGAGTGGGACGTCTGTTGGAGGAGAAGGTATTTGTATTTGGTTTTGTATTTGTGTTATTTGTATGTGTAGAGGCTTGTAGGGGCTTTGTGCTGGGAGAGAAGCTGAGCCCTGATTAGGGGGCGGGGCTTCTCTGACTAGGGGTCCTATAAAGGTAGCCAGCCAGTCAGACAGGGGCACAGGAGCCAGCAAACAGGGGAGTTTGCATTGTGGTGCTCGTTTGGGGTTTGTTTTTGCTGTGGGTGGTGGTGTTTTGGTGTGGTTTGTGTTTCCCAGATTAACAGGATTTAGGTGGGAAGGCTATGACAGAGGCAGCAGTGGTAGTGACCCAAGCAGTGGAGGACACAATGAAGACGACTGGATATGGAAGCTGCGGTATGTACGTGATCCTGGAGGGGGTACCTGGAAAGAGTTTTGTCTGCATGAAATGCAGTCTGATAGAGCTGATGGAGGAAAAGATCCGAGGATTGGAGATGCAGGTGGAAAGTCTGGCTGAGTTTAGAAGGGGGTTTGAACAGATTATGGAGCAAAGACATGAGGCAGTTGAAGGGAAAAGCTCAGACTTGCAGATGGAAGCTGGACCAAAGAACTCTGAGGGGAGACTGCTGTGTGAAGAAAATGGACAGTGGAAGCATGTGACTAAAGAGAACCAGGCAGAGGAAAAGACGGGCTAGTGAAGGAGAAATAGAGCTCAAGACCAGGTTTGCAGAGTTGGAAAATGAAGAAGGGGCTCAGTAGATGGTCACTGAAGGTGGAAGGGCAAGGAAGAAGAGAAGAGTGGCTAGTCCTATAGGAAAAGGGGAAGAGTCAATGGAGACAACACCAAATATGAGTCCAAGAGGATACAGGATGGGTTGAAGAGGATTACAAGGGAGAATAGGAATGCAAAGGACTTGCAGCCAGAGGCAACAGCGGATAGACCAGGAGAACACACAGTCACCAGGAAAAGGCAGGTCTATGTGATTGGGGACTCCTTACTGAGAATAGACAGGCCTGTAACCAGAGCTGATCCAGAGAACAGAAGGGTGTGCTGTCTACTGGGTGCTAAGATACAGGACGTGGACCTGAGGTTGAAGAGGGTCCTAAAGGGAGCAAGAAAGAATCCACTGATCGTCCTTCATGTGGGAACAAATGATACGGATAGATTCTCGCTGGAATGTATCAAGGGAGACTATGCCAGGCTGGGGAAGATGCTTAAGGAAATCAAGGCTCAGGTGATCTTCAGTGGGATTCTGCCTGTTCCTAGAGAAGGGCAACAAAAGTGTGACAAGATTATAACTATCAACAGATGGCTTAGGCAGTGGTGCTATAAGGAGGGCTTTGGGATGTATCGCCACTGAGAAGCATTCATGGACAGAGGACTGTTCTCTTGGGATGGACTCAATCTGAGTAGGGCAGGAAATAGACTTCTAGGCTGAGGTAGAAGCAAAACTCAAACAGCTTAATGGGACTAAATCGGGGGGCCCAGATAATCTTCATCTGAGAATATTAAAGGAATTGGCACATGAAATTGCAAGCCCATTAGCAAGAATATTTAATTAATCTGTAAACTCAGGGGTTGTACCGTTTGACTGGAGAATTGCTAACATGGTTCCTATTTTTAAGAAAGGGGGAGGGGGGGAGAAGCAATCTGGGTAACTACAGGCCTGTTAGTTTGATATCTGTAATATGCAAGGTCTTGGGAAAAAAATTGTAGGAGAAAGTAGTTAAGGACATTGAGGTCCATGGTAATTGGGACAGGTTTCAGAGTAACAGCCGTGTTAGTCTGTATTCGCAAAAAGAAAAGGAGTACTTGTGGCACCTTAGAGACTAACCAATTTATTTGAGCATAAGCTTTCGTGAGCTACAGCTCACTTCATCGGATGCATACTGTGGAAAGTATAGAAGATCTTTTTATACACACAAAGCATGAAAAAATGGGTGTTTACCACTACAAAAGGTTTTCTCTCCCCCCACCCCACTCTCCTGCTGCTAATAGCTTATCTAAAGTGATCACTCTCCTTACAATGTGTCTGATAATCAAGATGGGCCATTTCCAGCACAAATCCAGGGTTTAACAAGAACATCTGGAGGGGGGTAGGAAAAAACAAGGGGAAATAGGTTACCTTGCATAATGACTTAGCCACTCCCAGTCTCTATTCAAGCCTAAGTTAATTGCATCCAATTTGCAAATGAATTCCAATTCAACAGTCTCTCGCTGGAGTCTGGTTTTGAAGTTTTTTTGTTGTAATATCACAACTTTCATGTCTGTAATTGCATGACCAGAGAAATTGAAGTGTTCTCTGACTGGTTTATGAATGTTATAATTCTTGACATCTGATTTGTGTCCATTTATTCTTTTATGTAGAGACTGTCCAGTTTGACCAATGTACGTGGCAGAGGGGCATTGTTGGCACATGATGGCATATATCGTATTGGTGGATGTGCAGGTGAATGAGCCTCTGATAGTGTGGCTGATGTTATTAGGCCCTGTGATGGTGTCCCCTGAATAGATATGTGGACACAGTTGGCAACGGGCTTAGTTGCAAGGATAGGTTCCTGGGTTAGTGGTTCTGTTGTGTGGTATGTGGTTGCTGGTGAGTATTTGCTTCAGGTTGGGGGCTGTCTGTAGGCAAGGACTGGCCTGTCTCCCAAGATTTGTGAGAATGTTGGGTCATCCTTCAGGATGGGACAAAATACAACATGGTTTTACAAAAGATAGATTGTGCCAAACCAACCTGATCTCCTTCCTTGAGAAAGTAACAGATTTTTTAGACAAAGGAAACACAGTGGATCTAATTTACAGAACTGTCAGGCTGGAGGGAGTTTACCTGTTACCTGTGGGATCAGTTTTGGGACTTATTTGATCTTTGACTATTAGTGGTAAATAGGCCCAATGGCCAGTGATGGGATGTTAGATGGGGTGGGATCTGAGTTACTACAGATAATGCTTTCCTGGGTATCTGGCTGGTGAGTCTTGCCCACATGCTCAGGGTTCAGCTGATCACCATATTTGGAGTTGGGAAGGAATTATCCTCCAGGGCAGATTGGCAGAGGCCCTGGGGTTTTCTTGCTTTCCCCTGCAGTGTGGGGCATGGGTCACTTGCTGGAGGATTCTTTAAACCATGATTTGAGGATGTTAATAGCTCAGAAAGGTGAGAGGTTTATTGCAGGAGTGGGTGGGTGAGATTCTTTGGCCTGCGTTGTGCAGGAGGTCAGACTAAATTATGATAATGGTCCCTTCTGACCTTAAAGTCTATGAGACAGTGGTCTAAGTTCTCCATTTGAATAATACCCAGCCCAAGATGACATTAAATATAAATTTGTGTGGGTCACTCTTGCTGCACAATTATAATCCACAGTACCTAGGGATAACCCTGGCCCACACACTTAGCTTCCATTGCCATCTTGAAGAAACCAAAAGGAAAACAAAGACCAAGGTCAACATCATACAGAAGCTTACAGGAACATCTTGGGGAAGCAATGTCTGCACCGTCCAAATAGCGACACTAACCTGGGTCCATTCCACAGTGGAATCCTGTGCCCCAGTTTGGAGTGGAAGGCCAACAATCATTTTAGTGGACAACAAAATTAATACCACTCTTGATGAAAATACCTCTCCACCATGACCCAGAACACCTCCCACACCACTGACTAAAATCAAGACAACCCTTCTGGTCTCATGCCTCAGCCCTCCTTGCAGAAGATGATGTTCACAGAAGATGGTCTGAACCCTTTGCGACTGTTGATGTACCAAACAAAAATCTAATCGATGACCCAAAAATCTAATGATGTGCAAAAGCCAGGCTTCTTCTCTTCAAGGCACATATGGACAGCTCTAAACTGTATACACACCCGACATGGAAGATGTGCATCATGGACAATTGCCTAGTCTATGCTCATCCTGGAGGTGTTGCAGTGATTCATATAGCTATGCCTTTTGCTCTGGATACAATAAGAAACCTTAAGATCCAACTGTAGTCATGACATTGCTTTGACTGTTCCACTATTGCTGTCCAAAAGAAGAAGAAGAAGGTGCTTAAGTCCAGGATGCAAGGAGGTTTCTATCTCTGACATAAATTCACAGCTGTGAGCCCTTTTTGGAGTTAGACTCCTAATTCCATTTTTGCAAGAAGCCTGGGTGAGTGGGTGGGGGAAGACCTCCCACATAGAATTTAGCTCAGTGGTTAAGATACGCACCTAGGAGTGAATCTCTGTTCAAACCCCATCCCACCCCCACCTGAGGTGAAGAAGGGATTTCAACAGGGATCTACGACTTCTCAGATTAATGCTTTAGCCATTGGACTGTGGGATATTCTGCTTCTGGGTGGGGTCCTCAATCTCTCCTATTGAAGCCCACTGTGGATAAATAAATAAAGAGTCATTAGAGCAGGGGTATGGGGCTTGAACTGGGGGTTTCCCCATCTCCTAAATTCAGAGTTAAGGTGAGTACCTTAACCACTGGGCTAAATCTTATAAGAGAAAGGTTCTCCCTCCTCATCCCCCCCCACCCCCCCGCTGTTGTGTGCACGCTCGCTTAAGGGGCCCAAGGTATGCTCAAAGGCCACTTACTGGATTTTGGTCCAACATGCAAGTTACATGTGAGAACACCTATCTTCTCCTGGTTTGTGAATCACTCTCAGGGTTAGGCAGGAGATAAATGCCCAGGCATCTTGAGGAAGGAAACAGTATGCATGCCCGGAGGAAGAAACATATGTGCGTAACCTATTTTTACTGCAAAAATTTTGGTATAGCGTGCATTTAAGCACTTACAAGGTCCAGCAAGAGGTTTTGTGCAGCACACTGGAGCCTGAAGCTGGGTTTTAGGTACCTAAAACAGGAATTTGTGCCTAAATCCTTTTGTGCATCCAGGCCTAAGAGTTTAATTGCCCAATATCTTGACCTTGTACCCACTACTGAGGAAGTAAACATTAATGAAATTTGATGTAATGTTCACCAAATTGTCAAAGAGTAATTATGTGGCTTTTATTGATCAGTTATCAGAGTAGGAGCCATGTTAGTCTGTATTCGCAAAAAGAAAAGGAGTACTTGTAGCACCTTAGAGACTAACAAATTTATTTGAGCATAAGCTTTCGTGAGCTACAGCTGAAGTGAGCTGTAGCTCACGAAAGCTTATGCTCAAATAAATTTGTTAGTCTCTAAGGTGCCACAAGTGCTCCTTTTTTTTTTATTGATCAGTTAGAGTCTCACAATAGGGTTACCAACCCTCCAGGATTATCCTGGAGTCTCCAGAAATTAAAGATTAAGTCATGTGATGAACCCTCCAGGAAAACACCAACCCAAAATTGGCAACCCTGTGTCATGATCCAGACAAACTCTGAATTTAGGTGTGTTTGTTCATTTCACAGCAAGTCAGTTAATCCCTGTGAACTAATTCCTGACTGAAGTATGCACGAAATGCAAGTGATACTTTGTGCATGGACCTAACTCATTAGGTCATGATGAAAGGCGCATTCCCCATGGAAGAGTTTCCCTAAGGAAAAATAGTTTTTTGAAGCTATAGGAATATCACATGTCAAAGAGCAATGTTTCTGATCATAAGGTTAATATCTGTTATCTCAATATCTATTATCTCAATATCCTTCTACACTCGATGTGTTCAGGCCAGCTCGGCATGTTTTTGCAGAATGATGTTGTAGCACTGCACCTTGTTAACAAAGAGTTGTCAGCATAGTTTTCTCTTTCTTTTGAATAGGTGCTTAGGGGGAAGATTAAAAATGGGCTGATTGGGAGAAAAATGAAAAATAATGCCTTTTATGAAGGTGAGGGTCAACTCTCTGAGTCACTGGATTTGCTTGAACCTCCAGTTCATCGGATTCATGCTTGCTTTCTGTTTATATTATTTCATTATAGTTTATTGTTATAAACAGTAACCCTTGAGGACAACAGCTTACTGACTACAGTTGGTTTTATTTCTGCTGAATCATCCCACCTACTTTTCAGAGTCCTTTTATCATATCATGCTCAGCAACCACTTCTTGATGATGCTATGTGCCTTTCTGCACAGTAACTGCTGAAACTGTATGTTTCTTGATGTGTCAAGTCTGCAGCTCTTCTTTCTGTGCATATGGGAGGGGGAGTTCAACTGTCTCTCTAAATTTGTTTTCTCCCCCCTGTGAATTATGCATGTGTCATAAATATAAAGGGAAGGGTAAACCCCTTTGAAATCCCTCCTGGCCAGGGGAAAGCTCCTCTCACCTGTAAAGGGTTAAGAAGCTAAAGGTAACCTCGCTGGCACCTGACCAAAATGACCAATGGGGAGACAAGATACTTTCAAAAGCTGGGAGGAGGGAGAGAAACAAAGGGTCTGTGTCTGTCTGTAGTCGTCTTGGCCAGGGACAGAACAGGAATGGAGTCTTAGAACTTGTAGTAAGTAATCTAGCTAGGTATGTGTTAGATTATGATTTCTTTAAATGGCTGAGAAAAGAATTGTGCTGAATAGAATAACTATTTCTGTCTGTGTATCTTTTTTGTAACTTAAGGTTTTGCCTAGAGGGGTTCTCTATGTTTTTGAATCTAATTACCCTGTAAGATATCTACCATCCTGATTTTACAGGGGGGGATTTCTTTATTTCTATTTACTTCTATTTTTTATTAAAAGTCTTCTTGTAAAACACTGAATGCTTTTTCATTGTTCTCAGATCCAAGGGTTTGGGTCTGTGGTCACCTATGCAAATTGGTGAGGCTTTTTATCCAACATTTCCCAGGAAAGGGGGGGTGCAAGTGTTGGGAGGATTGTTCATTGTTCTTAAGATCCAAGGGTTTGGGTCTGTGGTCACCTATGCAAATTGGTGAGGCTTTTTACCAAACCTTGTCCAGGAAGTGGGGTGCAAGGTTTTGGGAAGTATTTTTGGGGGAAGGACGCGTCCAAACAGCTCTTCCCCAGTAACCAGTATTAGTTTGGTGGTGGTAGTGGCCAGTCCAAGGATAACGGGGGTAATATTTTGTACCTTGGGGAAGTTTTGACCTAAGCTGGTAAAGATAAGCTTAGGAGGTTTTTCATGCAGGTCCCCACATCTGTACCCTAGAGTTCAGAGTGGGGGAGGAACCGTGACAGCATGTTATCACCTTGCATCCATCCAGACATTGTTTTCACTTGTAGCAGCTGGCTATATCAGTTTTTTTCTCCCCTATGGGTAGTGTGGTTCCTTCAGCGATATTTTTTTCTCTAATCTGGGAAGAGATTTTACCTAGGACTTCAGAATATGCTTTCATACCATTCCATCACTGCCTGTACAGCTACAATTGTTAACAGAGTTAATTTATTTACAATCTAGTCAAATGTCTTTGTGGCCACATCTTGATGGGCAAAAATGGTACCTTCTTTAAATCCTGTTAACTCAATAAGGTATCTTAACACAACTGAAAAGCCATTTTAATACTCATTAAGACATCGGGTAGCACTCTTGAAGTCATATTAATTATTTGTGTTGTGGGCTAAATTCCCCTCTAGGCTACAACACAACCAACTAATACAACTTCATAAGCATCAGGCCACTTTAATGAACATTAAGACTTTTTCTTCACTAGAGACTGAATTTAAGTTTTCTTGTTAACATGTTCTACATCCACAACTCTCAGTCAAGCCACAGTCATGTCCTACAACAAGTAAGTCACCATGGTCTGAAATATAGGGCATATATAGTTTGTATATATAGAAATTTCTTTTCTAGCTTTTAGCTAACTCAAGATGTCTAAAATGAAAATGTATGGTCACAATACATATATGATGACATCAATCCACTCCCACAACCCTTCTGGCCACCCAAGACTGTGTTCTCTTTTGACATCTACCTGTGCCCTGTTCCCTGAATGAAAGCCACCTACCTTCTTATGGTTCTCTTGAGCATCATCAATCCCACAGTACCTTCAACTTCAGTTGTCCCCCAGCTCTGATACAGCAGTGAGAAGAATGCTCTGCAAAAAGCCTGTGTATCACCACACAACCTCATGGCCAATGGTAGACTCCAAAGACTTGGTTGAACGTTGGCCCAAAGCATGCCACCCTGACTTGGGACCCAAAGGAGGAATGCATAGCAACACAACATAACTCATAAATTGCTGGCTGATCATGGGGTCAACCAAAGCTGACAGCAATTCAGGGAGAAAATAAAGATTCATAGATTCCAAAGCCAGAAGGGACCATTGTGATCATCTAGTCTGACTTTGTGTATAACACGGACCATAGAACATTCCCAGAATAATTCCTAGAGCAGATCTCTTAGAAAAAAGTCCAATCTTGATTTAAAAGTTGTCAGTGATAGAGAATCCACCAAGACCCTTGGTAAATTGTTCCAAAGGTTAATTACCCTCACCATTAAACATTTATGCCTTATTTCCAAGCTGAATTTGTCTAGCTTCTATGTCCAGCCATTGGATTATGTCATAGTTTTCTCTGCTATATTGAAGAGCCCATTGTTAAATATTTGTTCCCCATGTACATATTTATAGACTGTAATCAAGTTAAAATGGATTGAGCCTCTTTGAGTCTATTTAGCTTAACAAAGAGAAGGTTAAGGGGTGACTTGATTTCTGTCTATAACTACATGGGAAATGAATATTTAGTAATGACAGGTTTCAGAGTAGCAGCTGTGTTAGTCTGTATCTGCAAAAAGAACAGGAGTACTTGTGGCACCTTAGAGACTAACCAATTTATTTGAGCATAAGCTTTCATGAGCTACTGCTCAGTTCATCGGATGCATAGAATGGAACATATATAGTAAGATTTATATATATATATATATATATATATATATATATATATATATATATATATATATATATATATAATATACATATACACATACAGAGAAGGTGGAAGTTGCCATACAAATTGTGAGAGGCTAATTAATTCAGATGAGCTATCATCAGCAGGAGAAAAGAACTTTTGTAGTGATAATCAAGATGGCCCATTTAGATAGTTGACAAGAAGGTGTGAGGATACTTAACTTAAGGAAATAGATTCAATATGTGTAATGACCCAGCCACCCCCAGTCTCTATTGAAACCCAAATTAATGGTATCTAGTTTGCATATTAATTCAAGCTCAGCAGTTTCTCACTGGAGTCTGTTTCTGAAGCTTTTCTGTTGCAAAATTGCCACCCTTAAATCTTTTACTGAGTGGCCACAGAGGTTGAAGTGTTCTTCTACTGGTTTTTGAATGTTAGGATTCCTGATGTCAGATTTGTGTCCATTTATTCTTTTGGGTAGAGACTGTCCAATTTGGCCAATGTACATGGCAGAGGGGCATTGCTAGCACATGATGGCATATATCACATTGGTAGATGTGCGGGTAAGACAGACCAGTCCTCACTTACAGACAGCCCCGCAACCTGAAGCAAATACTCTCCAGCAACCACACACCACACAACAAAAACACTAACCCAGGAACCTATCCTTGCAACAAAGCTCGATGCCAACTCTGTCCACATTTTATTCAAGTGACACCATCATAGGACCTAATCACATTAGCCACGCCATCAGGGGCTCGTTCACCTGCACAAGCCATTCTTTCTCTATTTATCTAATTCTAATTTATTATTTGAGAGGGTAAAAAAAGGACTTACAAAATTCAGAGACATTTGAAAAAAATATCAAAATTGGTGACCGGGGTAAAGAAATGACTGTTTTTACTGTAGCTGGAGTTTCCTTTTTTTCTTTTTCCTTTAGCATTATAATGAAAATGAGACATTTCATTTTTCTTATTCTTTTGGAAAGGAGTTTTGAGGATGCTGGCAGAAACCTTGTGCTTCTTAATTTTGAACCTGATGCAAACATCATGAAAATGCCACAAATAAGCAAAGAGGAACAGGGAGAAAACAATTAATGGGTCAGTAGGTTTTCACATCTTTCCTTCCATCTGGAAGTTAGAGGCAGAGGGCTCAGTCAAGATTCAGGATATGTGATCATGTTGTAAGAGGCAATAAGATCCTTTTACATAACTTCTTAGCATCCTCTGACTGGGGGGAGGCATATGGTACTTCCTCCCCTCATCCCATAGCCAAGCAGGATATATGACATAGACAGGAAGCGACAGGAAGTGGGTGGAGCCTTTGTTTTGTCCTTTTCCCTATCCAGTGCAGTGGTGGTACAGCTGAGCAGGAGTGAGGAAGTGTGTGGCCCAATCACAAATTTCCATCAATTGCCTCAATCAAATGGGAGAGCAGGACAGGAGTTGTGTCTTTCATATAATTCCTGTGTTACAGGACTGGTTTGTGAGAGATGTCTCTCACTATGTATATAAACAGTTAGTTAATAGATAAGGTGCCATTAGACAACACTCAAGAATATGTAGCATAGTTCCTGGGTTGGACCAATAAAGCTTGTTTTTGAGCACTGGCAATAGCTCCTGGTGTGCAACATTTTACATGGAGATCTTAGCATACTGTACTACTTTTGAGGCAGCACTCCTATGGCCAAAGCTATATTCTGGACAGGAAGGGAAACTACAGTCTAGCCCAGAGTGAAATGCCAGGGACCACCAAGCAGAATCAGCAAGAGAGCAATTTAAAGCCACTGGCAAGAAGTGGTGCACTAACTGCATCATTTTCTTCTCTGAGGTATGTGGAACACATTATTTTTAATTGGAGGGTTTTTTTCTTGGGGTGGGAGGGTTGAGAAGAGTGAAAGTAATAAAATTTTTCTCAACATTTATGGAAGCAATAGAAAAAGAAAAAACTGTCACTTAAGAGCCAAATCCTTCCCCTTACTCATGCTGAGTAGTGCCTTACTGCATGAGGGGAGGAGCAGACCCCAATGGCTGAGAAGGAGAACCCACTTCTCAAGAGGGTAGTGGTGGTTTAGGACTCCCTTCTCAGCTGGATGGAGGCATCCATCTGGCAATCTGACGTGACATCTTTAGAAGCATGCTGCCTGCCTGCTTGTTGTCTGCAGCTGAGATGTTACAAAAAAGGTTGCTGAGCATCATCCAGACTTCTGACCACAAACCCTTGCTGTTCATCCATGTGGGCACTAATCATACTGCCATGTATGATCCTGAGCAGATCAGCACTCACTACAGGGCTCTAGGAGTGAGGGTACAGGGGTCAGGAGGGTAGGTAGTGTTCTCATCACTCTAGTTAAGAATAAGGGCTCAGGCAAGGAAACACATCCTGGAGACGAATACATGGCTGCAAAGATGATGTTGATGGAAGGACTTTGGCTTCCTCAATCATAGGACTCCTGGGAAGAGATGGGGTCCACATTACTAAGGAGTAGAGCATATTCACACACTAGCTCACCAACCTAGTGAGGGGGGCTTTAAACTAGGTGCAAAGCAGGCAGGTAACTCAAAGGTATGTATTAAAAAAAGATGACTTTAACAGAGGACTCAATGTTGGGGTAGGTCACAGAACCAACAAGAGGGATCTAAGTGGGGGAATCTGCTCAATATCTTAAACATCTGTACACTAATGAAAGGAGTAAGGGGAATAGACAGGAAGAACGGGAAAGTATTAGTATATAAGCTAAATTATTACTTAATTGGCATCACTGATTTGGCAGGATAAATCTCATGACTGTAATGTTAGTATAGAGGGGTACAGTATGTTCAAGTGGGACAGGCAGAGAAAAAAGGGAGAAGGTGTTGCTTTACAACAGATTAGACAAACACCTCTCAGGGGTACTCTAGGCTTACTTTGTCCTGTCTCAGTGCAGGGGGCTAGACTAACTGACCTCTCAAGGTCCCTTCCAACCCTACATTTCTATGATTCCACAAGTAGGACTATTGATTTCAAATGCAGCAATTTACAGAGTAAGGTACTATAAAATGTTAGTAAACATGGTGGAATCTGATCCTTAATGAATGCTTACTTTTCAAAAATAGAAACATTTTGTAATTCCAATTGTCTTTCCACTTGTTTGATGGAAAATGTGGGTAATGTCTAAAATAACAAAACTCTAAAAATAATACCCCCTCTTTGCCCTATAGAAAATTCCTATAAAATGTAACAAAGATTAAATCAATTATGTTCTATAAAAAACCCCTGTCTGAAATCCTATAGAATTTAATAGGCAGTGATATTTTTTGCTAAAGAATATTTAAAAATTGGTTATCATATTCTACAAGATTTCTCCATAAGTGTATGTTGAGGAATATTCTCCTTGTATCAATCCACCCACACTTGGTAAATAGGTACCTAGCTTCCTTGACTACCACTCCATTCTCAATTTATAGTACTAGTCCACAGAAACCCCTAAGTAATTAAGGGAGAGATTTTTAAAGACACAATGGCTGCTAGTGTCCCACTGTCACTGCAATGATAGGGGGGCATCTCACTCTCATTTCTGACAATTCATGAATGTCCAAAGTCTTGGCTGGTTTTCCCTGAAGTTTGAGATTTTTCACACATCTTTACTTCAGAGTCAGAAGCAGGAGCAGTATCTATCCTGGCTTCTTAACTGGACTCTGATTGCATTAACCCACAACCACCAACTGGTATGCTTATGTGTTGTCTCTTTCTTGAACAAGTCTCCAGTATATATTCAGCCATGTTTTGTTAATCAGATCATCCATCTGAGGATAAATGCTGGTGTTTAAGAGGTTAAACTGTTGATAATAGAACTCTGAGCTTTCAAAATAAACATCTCTTATTATGGAAGAGATTTAATATTGACTGAATCATAAGGGTGTCTACATTACAAAATGAAGGGTTTCTTAACAGAGTTTGAATAGTTCTCAGGAGGGCTCACCATGATTAACTGTCATGGTATGCTGGCCACAAAATTTTGGTCAGTGTCATCCCATCTAATTCCTCTAACTCTTAGCCATGTTTAAACATGATCATAAATGATCAGAAAAAGGGGTCAACAGTGAAGTGGCAAAATTTGCAGATGATTCTAAATTATACAAGATAGTTAAGTCCAAAGAAGACTGCAAAGAGTTACAAAAGGATCTCACAAAACAGGGTGACTGGGCAACAAAATGACAGATGAAATTTAGCATTGATAAATACAAAGTAATTCACATTGCAAAGCATAATCTCAACTATAAATACAAAATGGGGTCTAAATTAGCTCTTACCACTCAAGACAGATCTTAGAGTCATTGTGAAAACATTCACTCAATATGCAGAAAGTTAGGAACCACTAGGAAAGGAATAGATAATAAGAAAAAAATATATCATAATACTAGTATATAAATCAGTGGCATGCCTACACCTAAAATACTGTGTGGAGTTCTGGTCATCCCACCTCAAAAAAGATATATTAGAATTGGAAAAGGTACAGATCAGATGGGTGAGTATAAGTCCAATAGTTTAGAAGTTAGGGCAGGTTTTAGATCCCCACTCTGCTTGATTTGGAACTGGGAGCATCCTAACCACCAGAATATTAGGTATTTTGGGGTGGGTCTTTTATTTATTAAAAAAAATAAAAATAGCCATTGGGCCAGTCATTTCACTGGGCCAAAGTCCCCTTTGTGGATCTAGTTCTTGGACCGGATTTATAGAAGTGCTGAGCATTCACAGCTGTAACTGAAGTCAGATGCTTTGAAAATATAAAGTGCTACAAAAATGCTAAGTAGTCTGAAAAATCAGGCTCTAGGTGTTTCTACTTGAGCATTCAAAAACAGTGGATCATTTTGGCCTTAATATCTCTTGTCTCAGTTCTTGTCTCAGGTATAAAATGGAGGGTGCAGAGGGTAAGGTGAATAATACCACCCATTTTCACATGAGTGTTGTGAAGATAAATTTATTAACGGCTGTGAAGCCCTCAGATACTATAATGAGAGCATCATGAAAAAGCCATGAGCAAATTATTAATTTTGTATTCAATGCAGGGAGTAGATGTTGTATGTTAAATAAAGATTGTGGTCTCATGTGGAATGTAATAAAATATTGAATAACTATCCATTCACTGAATGAGGTGGGATCCTGTAGAAAAAATAGTGTGTGCTCATGTAATTAAAGAATGCCATAATTCAGAGGTACAAAAGGACTGAAAAAAGATTACACTGTCAACTTTAATCTGGCAAAATTCCTAATTTGAGTGTTTAACACTATCTACTACTAGGGGAATTCTGTGCCAAAAAAAATAAAAATTCTGCACACAATATTTTAAAATTCTGCATATTTTCTTCATCAAAGTAACACAATATAATCACACCAGTTTCAATTATTTTGGTAATTTATTTTAAAATACTTGTCAGCAAGTTTGTCTGTTTTTCTGTAACAATACAGAAAAAAAAAGATTCAGGAAATGTTTTTTGACAGATTCCTTTCTAGGTATATTAATACAGAACTTTGAGTAATTCATTTAAACTACAATACCGAAATGTATTTCCTGAACCCTTCAGAAGCAGTGCAAAGGTATGGGAGAGTCAGAGGTAATGAAGAGCTGAGGGAAGGAGCCTGGCAGTGAACCTGGAGAATTGTTGGGTGTGGGTGGGAGAACTATGGAACAGTTTCTTTTGGGGGAGAAGGTTTGTAAGGGAGCTGGGGAGCCTCCCCCATGCAGACCCTGGCTGACCCTGAGTCTCTCCCATTCACTCAGCCACATCTGCCCTGTCCCACTGTGTCCCTGCACCCCCCTCCTCATGTGGCCCTGGAGCCCCACCCCCATGTGGCCCTGGAGCTCCCTACTCCTGTCCCCATGTGCCCCGGCACCCCCCTAATCCCCATCCCCATGTGGCCCTGGAGCCCCCCTTCCCTCCAGCCCCCAGCTTAATGCTGTCATCCCACTAGCTCCTGAGACCATGCCCCAGTCTGTCCCACCCCCACTAGCCCTTTTGAACCCCAGCCTGTCACTCCCCAGCAGTCTATGTGCCCCACTCTGCCTCCTAACCTAACTCCATATGCAGGCTACTGTGATGAATGCAGATGGCTGCTAGCTGTTACTACCAGTTAGCCAGCTGTTCTGCTGCCACAGCGGCCTCTGGTGTATGAAAGGCTTCTTGGGCAGAATGTATTTGCTGAATTCTGTGCCTGTGAAGTGGTGCAGAATTCCCACAGGAGTAATTATTGTAATGTAGGTTTTTTGTACACACACAGAGCAGATACAGGGAAAAGAAGGTTTCTACACTTATTCATTCTGTATATTTTATGTTTTTTGGTATACAGTTAATAACATAAACAAAAATATAGTAAGAAACTCATTTAATCAGAAAACGAACAAAACAAAACTGCATTTCATGTGTACAAAATCTGAACCCATGTTTTTCTAGGAATATTAACTTCTGCATTTCTTAACTTCTAAAAAATGTTGTCTGTGCAACTGGAATGATCCATCAATGTAGCTTTTTGCATTTGTGGGATATTACCTTAATTCAGATTGTCTGGCAGAAAATGGCAGAGCAAACCATGAAGTCTAATTAACCCCCCTTTCTGCTCTGTAGGAAGCATTAAAGAGAAGGATAGATGCTGCAAAAGAATCCATTTCTTATTGTGTGGGTGATATATGGTATTAGGAGATAGCTGTACCAGCAATTCCTGGGAGTTTCAATCAAAGTTGTCACTTAATCTGGATTCCATGATAACATGATAACATGCAGTTTTATTTCAGCAAACAGATGGTGTAGCATTCAGATCTTCAGCTGTTCAAAACACAAATGGACTTGTCTTCTTCAGCACAGCTCTTGTTGTACTTCTTAAAGAATAACACTTTGCATTAATTGACAGCAATTATATACGAGAAGTATGCACACTGAACTCAGCTTGCTGACTGCTGAGTTACAAGTTTTAGAGCTCTATCCAGAAAATATATAAAGCCTATGTCCAGCCTATGCCTCATAATCTTAAGATGTAACTCCAATTTATATTAGTCTAGGAATTTTAAGGTCACACTTATCTTGATAAAAATAAAGAGAAGCTATTGGGAGAAATAATGTTTCCAGCCCATAGGTTTTACTTAATTTACCTTTGCCTGCCACAGGAATAAGGTATGGGCCAAATAGGCACCTCATCCACTTTGTTTTTAATTGTGTGGGCAGGGTAAAGGAGCTGCACAGCTACCCTAAAAAAGTAGCTAAGGATTCCCCTTCCTTAGGAGAATCCTTGGCCTGTATAAAGCATAGGGAATATATTGGGGACAGGGAAGGGTGTGATGGAATAGGAGGAGGTGGGACATAGTGCTGTCTACTTGATTCTTGGCCAGTGAAATTTTGAGAGGTCCTTAGGGTGCTCTACATTACACTAGGACTATTTTGACCCCTGGTTCACCCAAGGATCAGGTCAGAGGAGTCACATTTCTTTCTTCCTGCTGAGAATGTGCACAGGGCATCTCAGAACCATGCCTCCTATCTCAAAATTGCAAGCACTGATATTTGCCTTAAACACAAACTGAATCCCCCTTCCCTAAAAATGTTAATCAACGAAAGAAACAAATACTGCTCCTCATAGAAATTTACATGTTACTGATTAAGAAATTCACATAAAATGCTGAAATAAAAGGAGGATTTTAATAATGTACAGGAACACACAGATTTAATTCAGGATCTTGCCAAGATTTAGATAATGCCAGATTGCAGATTTCAAATGGAGTAGGCTTGACAAAAAAAGGACATCCAGGAATATGTTCCACAAATATAAAATTGTTCCATACAGGAGAATGACAGCATAGAGGTTAGCTTCTCTCACTTCTCTATGTTGACTTCTTGGTCCAAGATTTTGTTCCATGTAGAAACAAACAGAGATCCTATTAAAACACAGTGAATATAAAATTAAATGAAATAAGATACAATATAAAAGCTACCACTTAATAATTTATGAAAACAATAACAATTTTTATGTTATTATTCAGTAAGCTGAATCCTATTTGTGCAAACATACATGACATTTGATAATCTTGAAAACCAATTTTTATCTTGAAAGCACATTTTTGCAGACTTTGTTTTTGAAGAGAGTATAATAATCAACATCCACCTAACTGCATGTCTCATCTTGGACTGATCAAGGCAGGTATTGTTGTCTTTGAAATATTCTGGTTCCTTCCTAACATGAAAAATTCACTGGGCAGAAATGGATGGTCGTGTTAAAAAGATCCATACAGTCACACAATATAAGGCGTCAAGAGGCACTCTCTGTAGTTTGATACAGTGAATTTAAAAAAAGAAAAGTCCTCAAGCTGCCACTCACACTCTGAGATCACCCAAATGGCAGCATTAAGAACACCAGGATGGGGAAAGACCAATTGGAGGGGTACAGTAGAAAACATAGGACCACTGGAGCACTGGAGAGGAACTGGCGGTGGGAGAGTGGACCAAAGAGTAGTGGGCAAACAAAGACCACGGAAGATGAAAATATGAGAGAGAAAGATTGAAATGGAAAAATGAAAAGAGAAAAGAACACATTGACACATTAACAGGGGAGACAGGTGAAGTAAAAATGGGGAGGGGGAAAAGAGATTTAGTCAGGATTAAACATTTGAGAAAATTAATCTAAAGGAAAACACAGACTACAAAAGAATGATAACTGCATCAAAATATAGGAGAAGAAATGGCGAATAAGGAAAGAAAAGGAAAAGGAGGAAGAAAAATAGAAAGCAATGCTGAATTTTTTTGTAGAAAGTTTACTTTAGTCAGTGTTTTCTATGCATGCTTTTATGGTGATTTGGCTATTTCCACTAAATAAATACATACAAAATTCAATTTTCCTTGCTTTTAAATAAGAAATTAAACTCCCTTCTCAGACCCATACCTCTTCCCATGTCACTGATGAGAGGTGATGAAAATGCATTTCAGATCAGACATCTCTTGAATACTATCTAGGACCCTAATTGTCTTTAGCCAACTCTCAGTTTCGAAGGAAGACCTTGACTTGTCACTGTCACTGGAGGAATGGGCGTGGCTCCGCACCCAAAACGTACAGCAATTTTGAAATCTTCCACAGCTGCTGCTATACAAATCTTCCACAGCTGCTAAATTATCTGTGATGTGACAGTACATTAACTTCCTAATAAATAAGGAGCACAATCTCATTACTTCATAACACACTCACTGCAGAGCATATGTTCTCCTCTACCCGAAGGTGGCCAATTTATGTTCTATTTCCTAAAAATTTGCCAACCATGGAGTAGATTTTTGGACCTTCCTACTAGAAGAAAGGAATGTCTCAAGTAAGCTTGGATCAATTTTCCAATTCTTCTGCACTTCTGCGCTTATTCTTTAACAATGAGATTTCTTATTCAATCTTTATGCAGTTAAAACCCCCATTGACTTGAAGTAAAACACATACATGTGTAAAAACCAAAAAATGGCTTCAGGATTCAGCCCACCAGAAATTTAATAAATATAATTAGATCTATTAATTCAATACATTAACCTGATAAATACAAGTCAGGAATGGCATTTATTTGTTAACATTTAAAATACAAAATACATCTCCCTGTTATCCCCCAGTTACTCCAAACAATTTCTTAACAATGTCACTAAGTAGTCTTAGACTCCTTCAAAGTATCCTTCTAGTGGGAGATCACAATGGTGAAAGAATTTCAAAGAACGCATTGCAATGTGAGAAAGTAAAACAATTATTTGATTTGCTTTCTGTACATACATCAGAGGGATAAATACCAAAGAGAAAGAGGAGTTATTGAAGTTAAGTGCCAATATGGACACAAGAACAAATGGATATAAACTGGCCATCAACAAGTTTAGGCTCAAAATTAGGTGAAGGTTTTTAGCCATCAGAGGAGTGAAGTTCTGGAAGGAGCAGTGGGGGAAAAAACCTGAAAGGCTTCAAAACTGAGCTTGATAAGTTTATGGAGCAGAGGGGATGATGGGACTGCCTACAATGGCATGTGGCCCATTGGCGATTGCCAGTAGCAAAAATCCCCAACGGCCGGATGGGGAAGGCTCTGAGTTAACTACAGAGAATTCTTTCCCAGGTTAATGCCTGGGTATTGATCACCCTATTTGGGGTCGAGAAGGAATTTTCCCTCAGGTCAGATTGGCAGAGACTCTGAGGGTTTTTCGCCTTCCTCTGCAGAAGTGGGCATGGGTCACTTGCAAGTTTCAACTAGCGTAAATTGTGAATTCTCTGTAACTTAAAAGTCTTTAAACCAAGATTTAAGGACTTCAGTAACTCATCCTGCGGTTAGGGGTCTACTTCAGGAGTGGGTGGGTGAGGTTCGGTGTCCTGCAATGTGCAGGAGGTCAGATTAGATAATGACAATGGTTCCTTCTGACCTTAATGTCTGAGTCTAATGTATTCAAGTGTGCAGAGTGCCTACTAAAATGATATTACAAGGTGTCAGGGTTCCTTCCCCACTCTGAACTCTAGGGTACAGATGTGGGGACTTGCATGAAAACCCCCTAAACTTACTTTTACCAGCTTAGGTTAAAACTTCCCCAAGGTACAAACTATTTTACCCTTTGCCCTTGGACTTCCACTGCCACCACCAAACATTTATCTGGGTTTATTTTATTAGGAAAGCGTTGTTTGGAAACATCTTTTCCCCAAAAAATCCTCCCAACCGTTGCACCCCACTTCCTGGGGAAGGTTTGGTAAAAATCCTCACCAATTTGCATAGGTGACCACAGATCCCAACCCTTGGATCTTAAGAACAATGAAAAAAGTATTCAGGTCTTACAAGAAGAATTTTAATAGAAGAAACAGTAAAAAAGAAGTAACAATAAAAAGAATCACCTCTGTAAAATCAGGATGGTAAATACCTTTCAGGTAATTAGATTCAAAACATAGAGAATCCCTCTAGGCAAAACCTTATGTTACAAAAAGACACAAAAACAGGAATATCCATTCTATTCAGCACAGCTTAATTTCTCAGCCATTTAAAGAAATCATAATCTAATGCATATCTAGCTAGATTATTTACTAAATTCTAAGACTCTATTCCTGTTCTGTCCCCGCAAAAGCATCACACAGACAGACCCTTTGGTTTTCCCTCCCCCCAGCTTTTGAAAGTATCTTGTCTCCTCATTGGTCATTTTGGTCAGGTGCCAGCGAGGTTATCCTAGCTTCTTAACCCTTTACACGTGAGAGGATTTTTCCTCTGGCCAGGAGGGATTTTAAAGGGGTTTACCCTTCCCTTTATATTTATGACACAAGGTGAGATTAAATATGGTGATGTCTACCTCCATATCCTCATTCCCATTTATCATGCTACCATTATCCCTAAGATCCTCTTTAGTCTTATTAAAGACTGAGGCAAAGTATTTGTTTAGATATTGGGCCATGCCTAGATTATCCTTGACCTCCACTCCATCCTCAGTTTTTAGCGGTCCCACTTCTTTCTTTGTTTTCTTCCTATTTATATGACTATAGAACCTTTTACTATTGGTTTTAATTCCCTTTGCAAGGTCCAACTCTACTTGACTTTTAGCCTGTCTCACTTTATCCCTACATATTCTGACCTCAATAAGGTAGCTTTCCTTACTGATCCCTCCCTTCTTCCACTCCCTATATGCTTTCTGCTTTTTCTTAATTACCTCTCTAAGATGCTTGCTCATCCAGCTTGGTCTACAACTCCTGCCTATGAATTTTTTCCCCTTTCTTGGGATGCAGGCTTCCGATAACTTCTGCAGCTTTAATTTAAAATAATCCCAGGCCTCCTCTACCTTTAAACCCATAAATTCTTCAGTCCAATCCACTTCCCTAACTAATTTCCTTAATTTTTGAAAGTCAGCCCTTTTGAAATCAAAAGCCCTAGTTGCAGATTTATTTTTGTTAATCCTTCCATTCAGTTTGAACTGAATTAGCTCATGATCACTTGAGCCAAGATTATCCCCTACAACCATTTCCTCTATGAGGTCCTCATTACTCACCAAGACCAAATCTAAAATGGCATCCCCTCTAGTCGGTTCAGCAACTACTTGCTGAAGGAATCCATCAGCTATCGCATCTAGGAAAATCTGAGCCCTATTATTATTACTAGCACTCGTCCTCCAGTCTATATCTGGGAAGTTAAAGTCTCCCATGATCACACAGTTTCCATTAGTATTTACTTTATTAAAAACATTAAAAAGGGCTCTAGCCATATCCAAATTAGATCCCGGCGGTCTATAGCACACCCCAAGCACTATCCCAGGGGAGGCTCTAATAGTTTTCTTCCCCAATTTAATTGTTGCCCAGACAGACTCAGTCATATCCATTTCATCGCTTCTTATTTCTTTACATTCTATCTCATCATTGATATACAATGCTACTCCACCACCTTTACCTTTATTTCGGTCTTTCCTAAACAGCACATACCCTTCAATACCTGTAGCCCAGTCATGACTACTATTCCACCAGGTCTCTGTTATACCTATCATATCTGGTTTCACTTCCTGCACCAGTAACTCTAGTTCCTCCATTTTGTTACCTAGGCTCCTTGCATTAGTGTACAAACATCTTAATTTTTGCTGTTTGGCCTCACTCACATTCTGTACCCTATTAGGCACGGTTATTTTACTACCAGTATAACCTATTAGACTTGTATCTACACTGCCCTTCCTCCTACCTACAGCTGTATCCACTCTTACTTCATTTTCTTTCCACTCTATGCTAAATTCTGGCGTGGAGATTACCTGGACATCTCCCAACCATCTCCCCCAAATTCCTAGTTTAAAGCTCTCTTAATCAGTTGTGCCAGCCTCCATCCTAGAAGTCTATTTCCTTCCCTACTCAGATGAAGTCCATCCCGAGAGAACTGTCCTCTATCCATGAATGCCTCCCAATGGCCATACATCCCAAAGCCCTCCTTATAGCACCACTGCCTAAGCCATCTATTGATAGTCATAATCTTGTCACACCTTTGTTGCCCTTCTCTAGGAACAGGCAGAATCCCACTAAAGATCACCTGAGCCTCAATTTCCTTAAGCGTCCTCCCCAGCCTAGCATAGTCTCCCTTAATACTTTCCAGCGAGAATCTAGCCGTATCATTTGTTCCCACATGAAGGATAATTAGGGAATTCTTTCCCGCTCCCTTTAGAATCCTTTTCAACCTCAGGTCTACATCCCGTATCTTAGCACCTGGAAGACAGCACACCCTCCTATTTTCTGGATCAGCTCTGGTTACAGGCCTATCTATTCTTCTCAGTAAAGAGTCCCCAATCACATAGACCTGCCTTTTCCTAGTGACGGTGCTATTCTCCAGTCTATCCCCTGTTCCCTCTGGCTGCAAGTTCTTTCCATTCCCATTCTCCCTTGTAATCCTTTTTAACCCATCCTGTATCCTCCTGGGGCTCATATTTGGTGTAATCTCCATTAACTCTTCCCCTTTTCCTATAGGACTAACCGCTCTTCTCTTCTTCCTTGCCCTATCACCTTCAGTGACTACCTGCTGAGCCCCTTCTTCATTTTCCAACTCTGCAAACCTATTCTGAAGCTCTATTTCTCCTTCACTAGCCCGTCTTTTCCTCTGCCTAGTTCTTTTAGTCACATGCTTCCACTGACAACTTTCCTCACCCAGTCTCCCCTCAGAATTCCCTAGTCCTGCTTCCATCTGCAAGTCTGAGCTTTTCCCTTCAGATACCTCATGTCTTTGCTCCATAATCTGCTGAAACCCCTTCCTAAACTCTACCAGACTTTCCACCTGCATCTCCAAACCTCTGATCTTTTCCTCCATCAGCTCTATCAGACGGCATTTCATGCAGAGAAAACTCTTATCAGGTGCCCCCTCCAGGATCATGTACATACCACAGCTTCCACATCCAGTCATCTTCATTGTGTCATCTGCTACATGGGTCACTCCCACTGCCACCTCTGAATCTGTCATAGCCTTCCCACCTAAATCCTGTTAATCTTCTCCTCCAACAGAACTCCCACTCAAACTCCCCTGTTTACAGCTCTGTTTGCTAGCTCCTGTGCCGCTGCAACTGTCTGATGAGGACATGGACACAGATGTTCCTGAAAGCACAGGCTGTGGCAATTGGGACACCCTGGGGGCAGTGGGGCTGGTTGATACAGTGGAACGCTGATTCTGGGCCAGGCAAACAAGCACAAACTGGTGGTACCACATAGTGTTGCAGGTATGGGATGATTCACAGTGGCTGCAAAACTTTCACATGCGTAAGGCCACTTTCCTGGAACTTTGTGACTCGCTTTCCCCCACCCTGAAGCACAGGAATACCAAGATGAGAGCTGCCATGACAGTTGAGAAGCGAGTGGCAATAGCCCTGTGGAAGCTTGCAATGCCTGACTGCTAACGCTCAGTCAGAAATCAATTTGGAGTGGGCAAGTCTACTGTGGGGGCTGCTGTGATCCAAGTAGCCAATGCAATCATTGACATTCTGTTATCAAGGGTAGTGACTCTGGGAAATGTGCAAGTCATAGTGGATGGCTTTTCTGCAATGCACGGAACACATATCCCCATCTTGACACCGGACCACCTTGCCAACCAGTACGTAAACCGCCAGGGGTACTTTTCAATGGTTCTGCAAGCACTGGTGGAACACAAGGGATGTTTCACCAACATCAATGTGGGATGGCTGGGAAAGGTGCATGATGCTCGCATATTTAGGAACTCTGGGCTGTTCGAGCAGCTGCAAGAAGGGACTTACTTCCCAGACCTCAAAATTACTGTTGGGGATGTTGAAATGCCAATAGTTATCCTTGGGGACCTAGTCTACCCCTCGCTCACATGGCTCATGAAGCCATTCACAGGCAGCCTGGACAGTAGTAAGGAGCAGTTCAACTATAGGCTGAGCAAGTGCAGAATGGTGGTAGAATGCGCCTTTGAATGTTTAAAAGCTCGCTGACACTGTTTGCTGACTCGGTCAGACCTCAGCGCAACCAACATTCCCATTGTTATTGCTGTTTGCTGTGTGCTCCATAATATCTGTGAGAGTAAGGGGGAGACGTTTATGGCGGGTTGAGGCAAATCGCCTGGCATCTGATTTTGAGCAGCCAGACACCAGGGTGATTAGAAGAACACAGGTAGGCATACTGCGCATCAGAGAGGCTTTGAAAACCAGTTTCATGACTGGCCAGGCTACGGTGTGACCTTTGTGTGTGTTTCTCCTTGATGCAAACCCACCCCCCTGGGTTGCTTTTAATTCTCTGTAACCAAACCACCCTCCCTCCCCGTTTTGAAATAAAGTAACTATTGTTTTGAAACCATGCATTCTTTCTTTATTAATTAAAAAAAAGTGAGATAACTGACAAGGTAGCCTGGGTGGGGTGGGGGAGGAGGGAAGGACAAGGCCACATTGCTTTTTGCACAAATCACACTACAAATCAAACTGTTTGAATGACAGCCTTCTGTTTCTTGGGCCATCCTCTGTAGTGCAGTGGCTGGGTGCCCAGAGCCTCCCCCCTCCCTCATTATTGGGTGTCTGGGTGAAGAGGATATGGAACTTGGGGAGGAAGTCAGGTGGTTATACAATGGATGCAGCTCCTGTTGGCTTTCCTGCAGCTCCACCAGATGCTTCATCATGTCCTTTTGCTCCCCCATTAGCCTCTGCTCTTCGTGCTCCTGCCTCCGCTCTTCACGCTCACTTAATGCTTTCCTAGCCTCTAACACTGAATGCCACCATGCATTAAGCTGTGCCCTATCAGTGCAGGAGGACTACATGAGCTCGGAAAACATGTTGTCAAGAGTGCATTTTTTCGCTTTCTAATCTGCGATAACCTCAGGGACGGAGATGATATGGGGAGTATAGAAACATTTGCACCTGGGGGGAGATAAAAAGGGAGAGTAAAATTTAAGAAGATACATTTCTGAGAATAAAAGGGATACTCTTTCACAGTGAATCAAGCAATTCACAGCAGACAGCACATGTGCTTTAGGTACAAGGTCACATTTTGCCTTTTAGATTGAGTGCCTGCTGGTATGGTGACACATCACACACGGCTGGGCAACAGAATTTGGTTTCCAGGCAGCCATGGTAAGGCACAGGGTACGCGGGGTTGGCTTCTTATGCATAACATGTGGGAATGGTTTCAAACTACAGCACCATCCTTTCCCATAGCAAGCAATAGGTTGGGTTTCACATTTAAAAGGAAAGGCTGTGGTTTTCGGGTGGATGTGCAGCACACACCTCCCTTCACCCCACCACGTGGCTATTCTCTGTGATGATCCCTTCACCCCTCCCCTCGCTGTGTGGCTATTCTCTGGGATGATCCCTTTTAGCCAAGCGCAAACAGCCCAGCATGAATGGGGTCCTTTTACTGTTCCCTTACAAATATTCTCCTATTTCAACCAGGTGACCATGAATGATATCACTCTCCTGAGGCTGACACAGAAAGATAAAGAGCGAATGTTGCTTGAATGTGACCAAAACCCAGGACCATTTGCTGCCATGCTTTGTGCTGCAATGATTCCAAAATACTTGCTACCGGCTTGCTGTGGTAAAGAGTCCTACCGTGGAGGAGGAAATAAGGCAGCCCTCCCCAGAAACCTTCTGCAAAGGCTTTCAGAGTACCTCCAGGAGAGCTTCATGGAGATGTCCCTGAAGGATTCCCACTCCACCCCCAGACATGTGAACAGACTTTTCCAGTAGCTGTACTGGCCGCGAATGCATCCCAATTCTTCAGGGCAAATCAAACATTAAATACTATTGCTTTTAAACCCTGTACTGTAGTTACAAAAGTGCTGCCTTCTCTGTCTTCAGGGTTGGGGATCCTGCCTTGGGAGGGTATTGGCTCCAGGGTGATGAAAAGGTCCTGGCTGCTGGGAAGAACGGATTCACCGCTTGCCTGCTGTGCATTCGCCTCCTCCTCCTCTTCCTGATGCGTAAAATCCTCCTCCCTGTTGCGTGAGACAGGTGTCCACGGACAGTGGTGGGGTAGTGGTAGGATCCCCCCTTAGAATGCCATGCAGCTGATCATAGAAGCAGCTTGTATGGGGCTCTGACTTGGAGCGCCCGTTTGCCTCCTTTGTTTTTTGGTAGGCTTGCTTGAGCTCCTTAACTTTCATGCGGCACTGCTGTTTCTCCCTGTTGTAGCCTCTCTCCATCATGCCCTGTGATTAAATATCAAGGACACTATAAATATAAATATATTTACAATATAAAATATTTACATTTCTTCTTTTTGATCGGAGTTCTGCCTGCACAGATGCTTCTCCCCATACAGCAATCAGATCCAGTGTCTCCCTTTTGGTCCATGCTGGAGCTCATTTGTGATTCTGGGGGGACTGTATGGTCATCTGTGCTGCCAAGCTCGCCCCACCACACTGACCAAACAGGAAATGAAATTCAAAAGTTCCCAGGGCTTTTCCTGTGTACCTGGCTAGTGCATCAGAGTTCAAAGTGCTGTCCAGAGCGGTCACATTGGAGCACTCTGGGATAACTCCCGGAGGCTAATACCTTCGATTTGAGTCTGCACTACCCCAAATTCGATCCAGCAAGGTTGATTTTAGCACTACTCTCCTCGCTGGGGAGGAGTACGGAAGTTGATTTTAAGAGCCCTTTAAGTCGACGGAACGGGGTTTGTTGTGTGGACGCATCCATTTTAAAATTGACCTAACACGGCTAAATTCGACATAACCCTGCAGAGTAGACCAGGGCTGTGAGTCTCAAAGTCTTTTATACTTAGAACATCCACTACTGTGCATAGATGTAGCCTTTCCTACAGCATTGCTTCCTAGCTCACCACAAGGAAATAGACATGCTCTTGTCATTTTTCCCTATACTGTGTCTTGAAATCTTTTTAAAAAGATGCTTCACTGAGCATTGGATCCATCCTTTAAAGGAGAAGGAGAATACGGACAGTGAAGGAAAAACCACTTTTTAAAAATATTATCTGTGATACTTAACTAAAGTGAAGATGAAAATCATACATGAAAGATAACAAAAGTTCAGTTATTTCATTGTTTTCCTCTTCACAGCCTAGAGTTGTTTGAATTCACTTGTGTTTCTTTGAGATATTTTTAACCTGCTGGCTCTTAGACACTTGCAGATGAAGCCTTCAGTCATCAGTTACTGTTTCATGTAACAAATGGGCTTACAATATAGTATAAATTGGCAATCTTATTTCTTCTAAGGATTAATAATTAATTATTGCTTTTAATGATTACCCTTTCTGTAATATTTTATCCTAAGCTTTCCATTATTCCTTTCCTTTGGCTGCAGAAGGCACCTTCAGGGAAGATACTGCCTTCGCAAAATACTTCTTAGCCTGTTTCAAAGTAATAGCTGTATTTTTGATCTTGCTGTATTTTTTTCCTGATTTTTATATGACTGCCAGAGAATATGCTTTCAATTTGCTTCTTACCTTTCTCACTGAAAAGGTACTAGTGTGAACCATGTTATTTTAATACTGACGTGGTTTCATGGTATATGGATTGTCTATTTGGTACTTATTTTTAGTGTCCAAAGTTTAGTATGTGGGCAAAAAGATGAATCTGGATCTTGTGGTTAGAGCATCAGTGTCTCAGTTGACCACTGGTAAGATGGGGATGACTCATAGATTGAGATATTTTAAGGCTAGAAGGGACCAATATGAGCATCTGCACAACAAAAGGCAAAGAATTTCACCTGTTTTTTCTTGCATGAAGCCATTATCTTGTGGTTGAGGTATACAATACTTTTAAAAAGACATCTGTGCTAATTAAAAGACTTCAAGTGATTGAGAATCCACCACATCCTGTAGTGAGTTGTTCCAATGGTCAGTTACCCTATTCTTTAAAAAGTTGCGCCTTAGCTCTAGCCTAAATTTATCCACCTTCAGCTTCCAGTCTCTGGATCTTTTTAGGCGTTTGTCCACTAAATTAAAGAGCTTTCTACTATCAGCAGTTTTCTTTTCTGTAATTGTCTACAGATCATTATAAAGATACCTGTTAAGTTTCTCTGAGAATCATCTTTTATTGTATCACCTTCCATTGGTGAAAGAGACAAGCTTCTGAGCTACACAAAGCTCTTCTTCAGAAGTTGGTCCAAGAAAATATATTACCTTGCCCACTTTGCCCCTCTGCTATCAACATTGCTACACCACCACCACAAATAACTTTCTTTCTGAGTGAAAAAACATGTTTTCTACATGTTGAATCATTCTTGCACTTCTTTTATCTATTTGTTCCAATTTTTCAATATCCTTTTTGCAGTGTGGACAACCAAAGTGACCCCAGTATTCAAGTAACCATCTCACTGATGCTGTATACAGAGGTAATACCATCTCCCTACTATGACTCAATATTCCTCTGTTTATACTTCCAAGAATTGCATTAGTCTTCTTAGACAAAGCATCATACTGCTTGCGATACATACATGTTGCGATACTTATCTATATGACAGTTAAGTCTTCCTCAGACTTATTGGTTCTGAGGATTCACTTTACCAGCAACAATTTTATATTTTCTTCCATATCACTGATAAGGTTATTTAATAGCATTTGGCAAAGAACAAATCCCTGGAGGACTTCACTTGAAGCACCACTTTTGGATGATTCCACATTTACAATTACTTTTTGAGATCTATCATTTAACCAGTTATTACATTTAACAGGTGCTTCATTGATTTTATATAGTGTTTTTTAATGTGATTGTATCAATGCTTCCTTTCTCCTATCTATTGTCTATTTAAACTGTAAACTCCATAGGGCAGGAGTTCTCCTTTATTATGTGTTTCTACAGCACCTAGCACAAAAGGGTGTGCACTTCGTTGGGGCTTATAGGTGCTACTGTGATTCAAAATAATTAATACTTTTTTTTTGTCTTGTAGTGTCTGAAGTTACAATGTGTAAAACGTATCAAAGAACAATCCACTATAAAACACATGAGAACTTTGCTGTGGTGAATCACGAACACTTTCCCAGCTGTTGGTGCCAACATATGTAGTGTCAGAAGTTTTATGTAATAATGGAATGAAATATAGCTGCAGGGTTGGTATTCAGTATTACCTGGGTTAATAATCAACAAAATAAACAACACTGGCAATTCTCAAATGCAAAGTACTGAACATCCATTTTTTTCTTCAGAAAACATGAGGGCAGAGATCTGAAACATGTTAAAAATGAAAAGATTTTTTTAAAATTCATGTACAACTAGATTAGCACTCCTCTTTTAATACAGTATTAATTAATGTTCCCTTTTGAAAATTCCCATTAGGTTTTGGTCTAATTTGCATTTACATCAGGAAAGACTTTGAAAGTGAAGCACAAGTTCCAAACACAACAAGCTTTCATCAGAAGATAGGGATAGCAACACACATAACACTGCAGCTGCTATATCCTCCTTTCTCTAAAAGCCGCAGGGTACAGTGAAATATCAAAGTTCAACCTTTTAACAAGACAGCTAATTAAAAGTCAGAACAACAAACAGAAAAAAATATGCAAACCTTTAATGGGACTTGTGTAGTAACTATCCATGGTTCAGACCTTCATGCTTTGAAGTCAACAGGAGTTTGATCACTGATTTCAATTTAAACAAGTGCAGGCTCTGGGTCCTTTTAACATTCCAGCACACAACTGATCAATAAAAAACATGGTGGAAGTGTACTATTATATTAACAGCTGGCTGAGATGTCAGTAACCTTATCCTGCCCTTTTCGATTCCATGGCAAAACTCCCATTGACTCAAGTTGGAGCAAGATCAAGCCCAAAATACTTGTTTCAAGTTCCCCATAAAAAACTGACAATAATTGAGTCTTTGGATAGGTACACTTGAAAACTTATTCAAGTCTTTTCTTAAATTCAGAAAAAAAATCAGAACGCATCTTTTCTCAATGGAATGTGACAGAGGAAAGGTAATGATAATGAGACACAGGAGATTTAATGTATGCTACTGAATTTTATTTCCTTTATTGTTTAAAGCCAGGCTCTTAACACTATTTTAATGGAGTTTTATGAACTAAGATCCAGTCTGTTTAGCTAGTACATCCATCAGCCCCATCCCCTGATTTTGGATGTGCTCCCAAAGGTGCTACAGTAATACGTATGTCTACAAGACAGCAGGCAGATCTCAGCCAGTTAGTCAAGAGGGCCTTCATGCATACAGCGACTAGCACATGCTGACATGGGGCTCCCTCCATCATCAACTGTATTACCACCACCCAAAGAAGCCCACAGATAAACTCCCCAAAAGAGAGTTGCTTCCCTTTGATTAGTTCCTCCAAGTTTCCTCCAGTAGCCTGGAAAGCAGAAAAAAATATATTGTAAGAAATATTTCACACTCTTCCTCAACTGACTATCTTCTACCTCTAGGGGATGGAGAGTGATTTGTGTACAGCATTGAAATAAATAACAGACCTCCTACTAAAGACATGTCTAGAGCTGCAGCAAGTTATCGGATGGTTTTGTGCACTTTTCTTCACATTTTTTTTAAAGAAATTGAATTCAAAACTGGCAGGGTGTGTGTTGATGTGCCTCACACTGCAGCTATTCCTCAAGAGAATGAAATTTCTGAAGAATTAAACTGTGCTCAAGCTTGCCTAACTAGTGATGACTTGGACTATATGTCCTGACTGGGGATTAATGGAAAGTAAGAACTCCCTTTAAACCTTTACACTGACTGCCTGGAGCTTAGGTCTGAGCACACAGGAGTAAGGAGCTGCATAATCACTTACAGCCTCCCACAGAGCAGCAGGCTTCACTCCATCCCCACCTCTTGCAGGCGAGCATAGCTGCACCGGTGCAGGGCTGTTATGATATGCTGCTGATAGAGGCCAACAGCAAGTTACTATCTCCTATTCCCCTGAAGAAAGGAGTAAGCAGAGGATGAATTCAGTTTCTTACAGGTATGTCACTGTGGAACAATGCTACCCTCCTGTACTCCTTGGGTGGTGAGGTTTATACACAAGATTTTGTCCAGGTTTCTGCATAAAGTCACAAACTATCACTGCACAAGTGAAAAGCAAAAAAAAAACAAAAACAAAAAAACCCAGTGACATAACAGAAGTACATAGGCAGAGGAACAGATTTATCATAGTAAAAGCTACAATTTAAAATGTTTTTGGCCATTGCATCAGTCTCCACAGGTGCATGTTGCAAAAGTATCAGTTTGTATAACTGGCATTCTCTGCTGAAGTATGTTACATATAATAAGGTGTGCAAGTCTGGGTTGAGGGTCATTGGCAGAGCAGTATGGAGAAGCTTGCCCAGTGAGTACACACAGTGTAGATAATTTAAAAATAAAAAAGATGCAAAATTGAATGTAGTTTTAAATTATGTTTATTGGGAAAACTAAGGAAGACATTATGCTTTTGTTCCCCACAGAAATGGTGTCTCATTTAACTTAAGAAAAATGAGTGTGGGAATAAAATCTCTACACCACCCCACTTAAATATTGTTTCAGGCAGTAGAGCTAGACATCCCTTTCATACTCTTAACTCTTAGAAAATTAGATCTTGTCAGCTAAACTAAGAATTGTTGCTCATTATTCCATCAGGAAATCTGTATTCTGCAGTATACATGATTAGTGTATACTATCAAACTTATGGTATATCTCTTCTGTAAATTTACTCTAGCGTAGAGTGAACAATAATGATGCTAATTAGAGTTGTGACATTTAGCTCAACTTGGATTTTGGATTAAGTTGAATAAATATTGTCATATTTGATTAACCTAAATAGTGTCCACTTATGGATATATTTTGTGTTGGGCTTTAATCAGAATTCTTGGAAAAATTCAGGTTGTTAAAGGAAAGACATGGAGCTTTGTTCTCTATTCACACTGATGTAAAACTGTAGTAATTCCACTTACTTCAGCAGAGTTATGCTGGTATAAAATCAGGTAACTAATATGAAAAAAACAAATAATATATAGACTTTCAACGAGACCATTTTTGACCATCCAGCTCAAGCAACACTTGTCCAGGATCCCTGTCATATATTTTCAAATCTGTTGTGCTAGTCTAAGCCATTTTCTAAAGATTCAGGTCTAGTTTCCAACCCATTCCATGCATACCTTTTATCATGCCTTAAAACTTCCCTAAACCTCCATATACTCAGGTTGACAGCCCTGTGAAAAAAATAGATATGTGTGTGTGACATTATTGACATGAACTGTGACCAGATTGACAGAGCCAGAAGAGTACCCAGAAGTCACTTACTACAGGACAGGCCCAACAAAGAAAATAACAGAACGCCACTAGCCATCACCTTCAGCCCCCAACTAAAACCTCTCCAACGCATCATCAAGGATCTACATCCTATCCTGAAGGACGACTCATCACTCTCACAGATCTTGGGAGACAGGCCAGTCCTTGCCTACAGACAGCCCCCCAACCTGAAGCAAATACTCACCAGCAACCACACACCACACAACAGAACCACTAACTCAGGAACCTATCCTTGCAACAAAGCCGGTTGCCAACTCTGTCCACATATCTATTCAGGGGACACCATCATAGGGCCTAATCACATCAGCCACACTATCAGAGGCTCGTTCACCTGCACATCTACCAATGTGATATATGCCATCATGTGCCAGCAATGCCCCTCTGCCATGTACATTGGTCAAACTGGACAGTCTCTATGTAAAAGAATAAATGGACACAAATCAGACATCAAGAATGATAACATTCAAAAACCAGTTGGAGAACACTTCAATCTCTCTGGTCACTCGATTACAGACCTAAAAGTGGCAATACTTCAACAAAAAAACTTCAAAAACAGACTCCAATGAGAAACTGCTGAATTTGAATTAATTTGCAAACTGGGTACAATTAACTTAGACTTGAATAGAGTCTGGGAGTGGATGGGTCATTACACAAAGTAAAACTATTTCCCCATGTTTATCCCACCCACGCCCCCACTGTTCCTCAGACATTCTTGTCAACTGCTGGAAATGGCCCACCTTGATTATCACTACAAAAGGTTCCCCGCCCTCCCCCCCACTCTCCTGCTGGTAATAGCTCACCTTAAGTGATCACCCTGGTTACAGTGTGTATGGTAACACCCATTGTTTCATGTTCTCTATGTATATAAATCTCCCCATTGTATTTTCCACTGAATGCATCCGATGAAGTGAGCTGTAGCTCACGAAAGCTTATGCTCAAATAAATTTGTTAGTCTCTAACGTGTCACAAGTACTCCTTTTCTTTTTGTGACCAAATAGATCATTGCTGCAACCAAGGCCCCATAGTTGCACCAAATCTTGTACAAAGGAGGTCAAGTGAGGTGTCTATGAAAAGGTTGTAATTTGCTGGTTATGATTATACTTCTGTAAGTGTTTATCATTTTTGTATTTGGAGTTATGAATATTGGCTATGTACTTGTATCTCAATGTGTTTGACTGTAAATAGCATCAGCGGAGCATTTGATTAGCTTTTGAGAAAGGACTATTCTGAGTTAGTGCCCAATCAAGAAATACTTAACTGACAATGGACCATGGGAGACTCCAATCCACATCTGAGGAGCCTTCCTGGGAACATTCAAGGTAGCATGTGAGCAATAGCTGCCACCTGCAAACTGAGTCATGCATGGACATGTGACTTGCCCATGTGACTCCAAACTCCATCTTGCTTCTGTGATTTTCCACAGTAAGAACAAAGGGGTCCTTCCGCATGGCAGAGGATATAAAAGGCCCTGGAAACCCCTTCATTTTGTCTTCAATCCTGCTTCTGACCTCTGGAGGAACTGTGCTTGAAACTAGAAAAGGAGGACTTGTGGCACCTTAGAGACTAACCAATTTATTAGAGCATAAGCTTTCGTGAGCTACAGCTCACTTCCTCAGATGCATATCGTGGAAACTGCAGCAGGCTTTATATATACACAGAGAATATGAAACAATACCTATTCCCACCCCACTGTCCTGCTGGTAATAGCTTATCTAAAGTGATTTCCAGCACAAATCCAGGTTTTCTCACCCTCCACCCCCCCACACAAATTCACTATCACCAGCAGGAGAGTGAATTTGTGGGGGGGGGTGGAGGGTGAGAAAACCTGGATTTGTGCTGGAAATCACTTTAGATAAGCTATTACCAGCAGGACAGTGGGGTGGGAATAGGTATTGTTTCATATTCTCTGTGTATATATAAAGCCTGCTGCAGTTTCCACGATATGCATCTGAGGAAGTGAGCTGTAGCTCACGAAAGCTTATGCTCTAATAAATTGGTTAGTCTCTAAGGTGCCACAAGTCCTCCTTTTCTTTTTGCGAATACAGACTAACACGGCTGTTACTCTGAAACCTGTGCTTGAAACTGGAGCTCTGAACAAAGGACTGAGTACAGACATCCGAGCTGAGATGTTTGTACTCCAGAGACTTGATTGGTTTAAATCAGCAGTAATTCCGTCAAGCCTGAAACAAGCCCGAACTGAGAACTTTGAAATTGTTGTATGTATTTGATTCCATTTAACCAATTTTAACTCTCATCTATATTTCTTTCTTTTTATGAATAAACCTTTAGATGTTAAATTCTAAAGGATTGTCTACAATGTGAATTGTGCATAAGATCTGACTGGTATATGGACCTGGGTCTGGGGCATGGTCCTTTGGGGTCAGGAGAACCTTTTTTCTTTTCTTGGGGTATTGGTTTTCATAACCATTCATCCCCATAAGGAGTGGTGCTGGTGGTGATACTGGGAAACTGGAGTGTCTGAGGGAATTGCTTGTATGACTTCTGGTTAGCCAGTGAAGTAAAACCGAAATCCTCTCTTTTTGGATGGTGTCTTAGTAATGAAGGACCCCCAGCCTTGTGCTGTGACTTCCCTACTCTAAGAAATTTGTCCTGAATTGATACTCTCAGTAGTGTCCCTCCAAAGGCCGCTTCGTTACAATGTGCCAATGAATAAAAAATATGTATCCAATGTTGTATAATAGATTTCTTCTTTTAAAAGGCTGGTAAATTCTTTGCCAAAAACTGTCAACTGAAAGTTTACATTGCTGTGTAATTCTACTGTTGCAAAAACTACAAATTAAGAAAATTATCATTAAGTATTAAAGTATTAGAAACAATCATTTATGGTATATAAACATTTAAAAACCCTTACAGTTCAATAAGTTCATACATTCTCTTTAAATGTGAATATAAATATAATCAGGTGATAACTCAGTAAAAATTACAATGGACACCTTTTTTTTCATTGCATGAAACAGACTTGGGAATGAGGGGTTTGGGGTGCAGGAGGGGGCTCTGGGCAAGGATGAAGGGGTTTGGAGTGTAGGAGGAGGTGTGGGGTGCGGGGTCTGGGAGGGAGTTTGGGTGCAGGAGGCGGTTACGACCTGGGGCAGGGGGTTGGGGTGTGGGCTCTGACTGGGCACCGCTGACCTCAGGTAGTTACCAGTCAGTGGTGCAGCAGAGCTAAGGCAGGCTCTCTGCCTGACCTGGCTCTGCGCTGCTCCCGGAAGCGGCTGGCATGTACGGCCTCTAGGTGGAGGTGCGGTCAGGCGGCTCCACACAGTACGCGTTTCCCACACCCGCAGGCACTGCTCCCGCAGCTCAGGGCAGGCCAGCACCTGGAACCTCCCTGACCCCAGCACCGAGGGACTGCATGGACATGTCCTGCTTTTGGGAGCTGTATTGAGCCAGAGTTGGTAGTGAGCCTGCCTTAGCCCCACTGCACAATCAACTGGACATTTAATGGGCCAGTCAGTGGTGCTGACCACAGCAGCCAGGGTCCCTTTTCAACCAGGTGTTCTGGTTGCAAACCGGATGCCTGGCAACCCTCCTGTTCCCATCTTGCATCCATGTGCAGCCAAGCTGAGTTGTGCACTGGAAGTACCTCTCCCCTGATGCTGCCTTACCCTGCTCCCTGTAAAAGGGGCTTCACACACACAGGGCTTCCCCTTTTAAACTCATCCACCCATTCGGTTCCCAGGATGAGTCAGGGTTGCCAGTCCCTTTTTGCAGCAGTTTGACCTCACCTCCCTCCAGTCATGAAGCTCTCATTCAACCAGCCAGACAAATTCCACCCCCCCCCCAACCTCCACACACACACACTTAAAGCTGAAGTGTGGTCATTTTGACAAACTTCTGATTTCCAGAATAATTTTGAACAAATGTTTGTAATTATTAAATGCATAAGAGCATGAATAATTAACTGTGAATTAACTGTTAAATTCATATCTGTTCAGAGAGATAGAATGAATAGAGGACATTTGGAGGACAAATAAATCTCTCTTTATTCTTATGAAAATAAACAAACAAAAAGTTTTCTTCTAGTTCTCTCAGAGTGCAAAAATTCTGCAAAGCCAGAGTTAGTGTTCAAATGGCTCTGTGCACAACATGTGGGAAGATGATATAAATCTGTGACCATGGTGTACACACACTGTCACTACATACAACAGCTGTTTTCATTTTGTTTCTCACACAGGCCCACAAATATTTTCTTCTGGGCAACGGAGAGATTCAAATTCACAACAACTTGTGACACGTAGGTATGAGTTTATACCTTATGACTGTCCTACCTATTTTTTTCTAGTGAAGTAGTGAAATAACTGAACAAAATAAAATGCATCTCGTTATCATTCGGGAGTTTGTATTTGAGAGTAAATATTCTAATTAAATTAGAAGTGTTTAGTATTAAATACAAAATATAGGGGGAAACACGGTGATTTTCTTGTCCAAAAATGAGCACTTTAATATCAAGGATACCTTCATTGACAAGCAGTAATCAACTGTAAAAAAGTTGAAACTGGTTATATTAACTTTGTCTCTGGAAAGCAAAAGGAAAGGTCAGCATTTTTAATGAATTGCTTTGATTGGACCGGCTAGCCTAATGCCAAGAACAAGGAATTGCAATTAATTGGATTATACCTAGAGAGAATGAATTTTAGCTGAGTTAGCAACTAGTTGGACAGGAGGCCTGGAGGATGGAAGCAGCATGGAACATGTTGATTGGCAATTACTGTCAGTGAGGCCCAAAGGTACTGTTCAAACAAATTTGCTAATATAGATAGTGCAGGCATGCTTAATTTCCTGGGACAGAATTCATAAAAGTTACTGGTGGCTGCTGAGTCCTAAAAGTATCATATGGTGAACATACTAGTCATAGTATTCAGAGATTCCAAGGCCAGAAAGGACCAGTGTGATCACCTACTCTGACCTCCTGTAGAACAGACCAAAGAACTTCCCCAAAAATAGTTCCAAGAGCATATATTTTAGAAAACATCCAATCTTGATTTAAAAATGGTCCATAATGGAGAATCCAGCATGACTACTTGGTAAATTGTTCCAATAGTTAATTTTTCTCACTATAAAAATATTGTGCCTTAAGTCCAGTCTGAAAATGTCTAGATTTAACTTCCAGCCATTGGATTGTGTTATACCTTTCTCTGCTAGTCTGAAGAGCCCATTATTAAATATGTGTTTCCCATGTAGATACACAGACTCTAATCAAGTCACCCCTTATCCTTCTCTTTGCTAAGCAAAATGATAGATTCAAGGAGCTCAATCACTGTAAAACATGTGTACTAATCCTTGAAACATTCCCTTGGCTCTTCTGAGAACCCTCTCCAATTTATCAACATCCTTCTTGAATTCTGACCATCAGAACTGGACACAGTAGTCCAACAGCAGTCGCACCAGGGCAAATACAATACATAATAATATATTGTATAAATAAATATATAATAGCCTCTCTAGTCCTATTCAAGATTTCTTTGTCTGTGCATCCAAGGATTGTATAAACCCTTTTGGTCACAGCATGGCACTGAGAGCTCACGTTCATCTGATTATCCACTATGACCCCAAGATCTTTTTTAGGATCAATGATTCCCAAGATAGGGTCCCCCATCCTGTAATTATGTCCTGCATTCTTCGCTCCTACATGCATACTTTTACATTTAGCCATATTAAAAAATACATTGTTTGCTTGCACCTCTTATCAAGTGATCCAGATCACTCCAGTGTCAGTGACTTGTGCTCTTCATTATTTACCACTCCACCAAGTTTTGTATAATCTGAAAACTTTCAGTGCTGGTTTTATATTGTCTTCCAAGTCATTAATAAAAATATGAAATAGCATAAGGCCAAGAACCTGTTTGATGAGATGATGATGATTCCCTGTTTACTTTTTTAATACCTATATGTTTCCCAACTTTTAATCCATTTAATGTGTCATGTCACTTTTATATTGTTCTAGCTTTTTAATCAAAATATCATGCAGTACTAAGTCAAATGACTTACAGAAATCTAAGTACATCAACATTATCTTTATCGACCAAACTTTTAATCTCATCAAGAAAGGAAACCAAGTTAGTTTGCCAGGATCTATTTTCCATTAAACCATGTTGATTAGCATTAATGATATTACCCTCCTATAATTCCTTATTAATCGAGTCACATATCAGCTACTCCAATATTTTACCTGGGATAGATGTCAGGCTGATAGGTCTATAATTGCCTGGTGTGGGCTGGAATGTTGGTGCAACAATGCCCTGTCTGACCAAGTGAAGCATTGCACCTGAATTCACTGGGGCTGTCAGTCAGTTCCTAGTGCCCAGGGGATTTGAAAACCCCTCTCTGTTCTGACATCACTCAGGCTCATTCACTCCACTGGATTCCAGCTCAGAGCCCTTCAGCTAGACAAGGGGTTTTCAAACTGGCGCTAGGGACCCCCTCAGGGAGTCACGAGGTTATTACATGGGGGGAGGTCACGAGCTGTCAACCTCCACCCTAAACCCCTCTTTGCCTCCAACATTTGTAATGGTGTTAAATGTATAAAAAGTGTTTTTAATTTATAAGGGGGGGGAGGGTGTCACACTCAGAGGCTTCCTATGTGAAAGGGGTCTCCAGTACAAAAGTTTGAGAACCACTGAGCTAGACAGACAGAATCAAGACTCGACAACTCTGCCTGTGCCCTGAACTCCTTCCTCCCTCCCCTCTATCATTATCAGGGTCTGGAGCAGAAAGAATCAGGCAGGCGGGCAGTGGTGTTCTTCAGACAGCTCTGGCTTCCTGGTTTATATACTGGTAGTGGCCAATCAGTGGGCTGTGAGGGGCTGCCATTCAGGCCCTGTAAGGCATTACTTCCTGTGGAGGCTAGCTCTGCAGCGTCCTTGTAGGGATGCCTTGCCTAAGGTTCTAGAAGTGATGTGGAGGCATCAGTAATCTAGTACACCCATGGCCCCCAATTCTAGCTGTCTGCAGGCTCTTACACTGTAAGGCGAGGCTGCTGATAAGTATTGGCTGATAGTACCAGTGTTAACCCTTTGGGTAGTGGGTTAGCATGGGGTATGTATACCCCATGACAGACCACTCGCCTTTGGACAGGAGCATTTTCTGAGAAAGCAGAACTCCTCACTTCTCTGAAGAAGGACTCTACATCCTTATTTTGACACCTGGTGTGGTTTTCTACTGAGAAGAAATATGGTTGCAGGCTGAGGTACCACCTCATTACTCTTGCATTTGTCTTCTTCATGTGGTTCAGCAATTTTAGTGGGTTGTGGTCAGTCAATAATGTTAAGTGGTTGCCTAATAGATAATATCTTAGTGTCTCAATAGACCATTTCACCACAAGACACTGCTTTTCTATCATGTATCCTTTCTCACAGGGAAATAATTTATGGCTTTAGTATAATACTGAGGGTTCTTCAATATCATATTCTTGGGATGGTACTGCGCCTATGTTGATTTCAGAGACGTCTGTCTGGAGTATGAAGGCCTTCTCTAAGGCTGAGGTTCATAGTACTGGTTACCTGCACAGAATCTTAGATCTTTTGGAAAGCCGCTTGGCATTTGATAGTTCACTGCACTTTTAAGGCCCTAGTTATTTCAATTGGGGTGCAACCACTATTGAGAATATAGGGACACATTTTCTGTAATAGCCAGTTTGGCTCAAAAAGAACCAGAATTTTGTTTTGGTCTCAGGGGTTGGACAGTCCCACAAAGCTTGTACTTTGTTGACTAGGGGTATGATCATCTTGCCCCAAGCAGGCACCCCAGATATTGTGTCTCTTTTTTCCTGATCATGCACTTGGTGGGGTTTGCTGTGAACCCAGCAGCCTTTAAGAAACGTAGTACCACAATCACCTTCTGTATGTGCGTCTCCCAGTTCTGACTGAAAATCACCACATAGTCTAGGTAAGTGGCTATGTAATTATTATGCAGCCTCAGGAGCTTATGTAGCATTGAAAGTGGCCACTGCATCTGTCAAGGTTCCTTCCCCACTCTGAACTCTAGGATACAGATGTGGGGACCTGCATGAAAGAACCCCAAAACTTATTCTTACCAGCATAGGTTAAAAACTTCCCCAAGGTCCAAACTTTGCCTTGCCCTTGAACAGTATGCTGCCACCACCAAGAGTTTTAAATAAAGACCAGGGAAAGAGACCACTTGGAGACATCTTCCCCCAAAAATATCCCTCCAAGCCCTACACCCCCTTTCCTGGGGAAGGCTTGATAATAATCCTCACCAATTGGTATAGGTGAACACAGACCCTAATCCTTGGGTCTTAAGAACAATGAACAATCAGTCAGGTTCTTAAAAGAAGAATTTTAATTAAAGAAAAGGTAAAAGAATCACTTCTGTAAAATCAGGATGGTAAATACCTTACAGGGTAATCGGATTCAAAACATAGAGAAACCCTCTAGGCAAAACCTTAAGACACAAAAAAGACACAAAAACAGGAATACACATTCCCTCCAGCACAGCTTATTTTACCAGCCATTAAACAAACGGAAATCTAACATATTTTCTAGCTAGATTACTTACTAATTTAACAGGAATTGGAAGGCTGCATTCCTAATCTGTTCCCAGCAAAAGCAACACACAGACAGACAGAACCCTTTGTTCCCCCCCGCCACTCCAGATTTGAAAGTATCTTGTCCCCTCATTGGTCATTTTGGGTCAGGTGCTGGCGAGGTTACCTTAGCTTCTTAACCCTTTACAGGTGAAAGGGTTTTGCCTCTGGCTAGGAGTTTTTCTCTCACTGTCCTTGGTTTTAACAAGTTAATGTGCTAGATCTGTTTTTCCTTTTTCCAGTCTGGCTGACAGACTTCATAATTGATTAAACTGACCCAGCTGATAATCTCATGTGGGCCTGCCATTTGGCCATCAGTTTTGACTTGGATCTGGGTTATAATACTAAGACATGGTAGCCCAGTCCGAACTCTCTTTAGTCTGGCCCCATTACTGTAGTTCTGCTCCTTGGCCGCTTGAGACTTTTATAAGTGAACTCTTATTAGTGAACTCTCACTGAGCCTCCAGTAAATCCCTTAGCTGTAGAGCATACTACAGTGTACTGGGCATCGTGTTAGCCTTTTCTTTCCAGTCATCCTTCACATGTTTGAGTATTCTCCTATGTTGTCATCCATAAAGGAGTCTGAAAGGTGGGAAGCCTATCAGGGATTGCAGGGCTTCTTGTACCGTGAAGAGGAGGCAGGGCCAGGAGTGTCTTTCAGTGCCAGAGGTCAATATTGATGAAGCACTTGAGCAGCCCCTTCAGCGTATGGTTGAAGCTTTCAACCAAATCATCAATTTGTGGATAATGTAGAGAGGTGCACAAGTTCTTGATTGATAGTAAAGTGCACACTTCCTTCATCAGCTTACAGGTGAAATTTGTACCTTAATCCATCAGGATCTCCTTGAGTAGTTCTACCCTCACAAATACTTGTAACAACTCTGTTGTTATCATCGGGGCTGTAGTGGCTCTTAAGGGAACCGCCTTGGTGCAGCAGGTGGCATAGTCAATGACAACAAGTATGTACTGGGAGCTTGCAGAGCTCTTCTGTATGGGTCCTACAAGGTCTACACCTATCTGCTCATATCGGAGTTCTACCAGTGGAAGGGGAACCAACGGCGCTGGTTGTACCCATCTAACCATTGGCAGTCAGGGCACGATGCACAATATTTTTTTTTATGTCTTTGTGAATTCCCATTCAAAAGAAGCAGATTAACAGACGGGCAAGAGTTTTCTCCCAGCCCAGGTCACCTGCCATTGGTACCTCATGGGCTAGCTTGAGTATTTCCTGTCTGAATAAGCAGGGTACAAGGAATTATGTATATTGTTTCCCCTCTGGGTTACCTTGTGTCAGGTGATAGAGTTGGTCTTCCAGTAGCTCGAAACAAGGACAGTTCAGGCCTCACCATTTCTCTGTCTATGACAGCTATGCCTTCTTCATAGACCTGTATGCAGTGATATATCATGTTACAATAATATATCATGTTGTTACAGGATTTATGGCTTATTACAACAATCCATAACCCACTAACAACACTCCCCACCCACAGCTGCTTTGTCCCCCCCATTCCTTTCCCCACTATGACTGAAGCGGTAACGGACCACTTCATCTTGAATGGTCCCTTGAAATATATATTAACTGCTTATGCTAAACAGTCTGTTCCATCTTGTATTTAGCTGTGACACTCTGAGTACATTTCCCAGACCTGAATAAAAGCCCTGTGTAAGCTTAAAAGCTTATCTATTTCACTAACAGAAGCTGGTCCAATGCAAGTTATTCCCTAACCCATCTTGTCTCTTGACAGTGATTAGGCTGCTAGTGTGAAGAGACCACTGCCTACCATGTTGCCCAATTTTGTCTTGCTGTTTCCTTGTATTCCCTCATCCTCTATATCCATCTGTCAAGTATCAGAGGGGTAGCCATGTTAGTCTGGATCTGTAAAAGCAGCAAAGAGTCCTGTGGCACCTTATAGACTAACAGGCATATTGGAGCATAAGCTTCCGTGGATGAATACCCACTTCGTCAGACGCATGTAGTGGAAATTTCCAGAGGCAGGTATAAATATGCAAGCAAGAATCAGGCTCGGGATAACGAGGTTAGTTCAATCAGCATTCAGCTGATTCTTGCTTGCATACTTATACCTGCCTCTGGAAATTTCCACTGCATGCATCTGATGAAGTGGGTATTCACCCACGAAAGCTTATGTTCAAATACTTCTGTTAGTCTATAAGGTGCCACAGGACTCTTTGAGGCTATATCCATCTGTTGACTCTTGTCTTATACTATGCCTGGTCTACAGATAAAACTTAGGTATACTTAGCTACATTGCTCAGGGCTGTGAAAAAAATCATACCCCGTGTGATGTAGATAGGTTGACGTAACCCCTATTGTAGATGTAGCTAGGTTGACAGAAGAATTCTTCTATTGACCTAGCTATTCCCTCTTGAGGGGATGGATTTATGACAGCAATGGAAAAATCCATTCCATTAACTATAGTTAGTGTCTAAGCTGCAGCTATGCCACTGTAGTGCTTGTAGTGTAGACATATCCTCAAATTGTCAGCCCTTTGTGCAAGGGAGCATCTTTTTGTTCTGTGTTAGTACACTGCCTAAGCAAGTGGGTCATGGTAAATGACTAGGACCTCTAGGTTCTATGGTAATGCTAATACATCAATTAATAATAATAATTAATAATAATCGGTTTTCTTTTAAACAAAATCTACTTTTATTATCTAAAAAAGAGCGTCTCTCTGATTTCACATACACCAATGTGACTCTATTAACTTCAGAGAAACTCTGACTAATTCTTATTATTTTTAATTTTATTACAGTAGTTTTTAGAAGTATTGTTGTGCTAATAAATTATTTGGTTCACTGGTAATTGTGAAAAATTGAAAAGAGAATTTTGTTTCAGAGCAAATCAGGTCTTTTTGGTTTTTTTTTTGTTTGTTTTTTAAATTGGGGAATCACAAATTAAAATGAAAAAACCCACCCTCAATTGGTATCATATGAAATGTTTCATTTGACACAAAAAGCTGCAAGTTTTAGTTTAATTTTGAACAGTTTTAAATATTTTTGATTTTTTTAAAAATAAAATCAAAGAAAAATTCAAACTGAAAACATCTCATTTTGAAAATGAGAAGCAGTTTTTCAGAAATTGTTTTCAAAATGACTAAGGTGGAAAAACTGACATGAATTTGAGCTCCATTTCAGTGATGTTGAACCTGCAATTTTCACCAAAAAAGTTTGTCAAACATTTTTCCAATGTCTATTTAGAAGCCACCAACCAATGATCCAGAGCCCCATTGTGTGAGGCACTGTACACACATATAATTTAAAAAAATAGACTGAAAACTCTTTGAAGTAGGTACTAAATGGGCACACTTAAGTGTATTCCACTTCTTGAGAGAGAATGTCAATGGAGTTGGTAATAGTGGAATTAGTAGTATTCCTGTATATGTCATGTGAGTTAAAAATCAATCCCAATATCCATAATTAACCTTCTGGTAATTTCTTATGTTCTATTTTTCTAACAAGACTGTGGTGAGAATTTGTTGTTGTTCTATTTTTGCAAGAGATTACAATGAATTTTGGCTTTGCAATGAAAAATCTCGTATCAAATTAGAGATGCCTTCTCTACTCCCATAGATATTGCCTAGAGAATAGGACCAGGAGAATATTTTCATAAAAATACTCAGTCAGGAATCCTTTTATATCTCATATGGGAAAGAGCCCTTATTTTTTCCAGACTTAAAAAGAAGCCTGAATTACTTGTATAAGAAAATTCTTTTCGGTGTCATTGCTTTGTGAACTACATTAACTTCAGAACTGCAAGATGTTCCAAAGAGAATACTTTACAGAATCTGGTTAAGGTTTGGCTCTCCCCAATTTTACTGGGAGAATGAGTTATATTTGTTCACAATAAACATGAAGGGAGAAAAAGGAATGGAAAATAGACAGCCAGTAAAATTCAGTACAATTGAAATTTGTTCCATAGCAAAGGAAACACCGTGAATGTGAAATGAAGTACTAGAAAACATAAAATAAATTGAAAATAAAATACAAGCAGGTATAACATACCTGAGATCAGAAGCTGAGACTTTTATTATGAAAAACTTGCTCAAAACACATACATAATACAGGTTAGAAAAGCATGTTCAGGAACGCAATTAGGCCAATTAAAAATATTTTTTCAGATAAGCATGATGAGAATAAAAAATATGCTGGGTACCTGTTGTGACCGGGGTCCTAGTGGGGAGCCAGCTGTGGTCACTCAATTACGGTGAACTGCAAAGAATGGGGCAGACAATATCCATAAAGCTGGTGGATATTCCAATACTTAGATTTACCAAGACAGCATAAAACAGCTTCTTTATGACCTTACTGGTTACTCAGAATTCCAAACAACACAGTTCCCTTAAAGTGATCCAGCCTCAGGCCTCCATCCAGGTACCCACATCAAATATGATGAACATTTCTGTAAAGCTTATTTCATCATATAAAAGAAAAGGTTCTACCAATCCAAAAGGATCGGACACATTACCTCCCAGGTTATTGAATATTCCAGATCTTACCCAAATACACGCTACAGCCAGTTCTTATTAACTAAACTAGACTTTATTAAAAAAACAAAAGAGAGAGAGTGGTTGAAAAATCTATATACATACAGACATGAGTTCAATTCATTTAGGTGCAGATTCATAGAAGAGATGATGAGCTTTGTAGTTGCAAGGAGTTCTTTTAGAAATAGTTCATAGGTCATATCCAATGTCCAAATACCATATTCAGGACATACCAGCATAATTGGGACCTCAGTCTTGCGACTCAAACTTCCCCTGATGAAGCCGAAGCAGATCTGAGATGAAAGAATCAGGACTCAAGGATACTTTATACAATTTCATGTCTTTTGACAAGTTGGAGTTCAAAAGATAATTAGCATGACTTCGAAGGAGGTCCATCACCGGTACTTAGCTGTAGAATTAACATAAGGCAATTTGCTTGTTCCTCCACCATTCACAGGTTATTTGCTGTACATTATTATTTTACTAAACATTTCAAAGAGAGATGAATACAGCGATATCCTGTGTTTACAATTCATTTAAATGATAGGATGTTCTTTTGACCTCTGAATTATAAGAATACAGCATAGATAAGGACTGTTGATTGAATTGTTCACCGTACTCATACATATGTAAATACACAAAACCACAAATATTATCTCCCCACATGTCTTTTGAGGGTTATTTATTTTTCAGGATGTTTAACCCTTTCTAGCCATGCATCACACTTGTAATTAAGATAAGTAACTAAGCTGGATACAAAAAGAAAAGGAGTACTAGTGGCACGTTAGAGACTAACCAATTTATTTATTTAGTTTCTAAGGTGCCACTAGTACTCCTTTTCTTTTTGCGAATACAGACTAACACGGCTGCTACTCTGAAAGCTGGATACAATGGGTCTTCTTGTCTTGTGTGTCAGGACCACTTTGTGTGTAGTGGCTCCTAGGCTTCTTGCCACTAGCATAGAACAACACCTAGAAATCCAAAGATTCCATAGCTGCTCCTTGTGGCCATTGATGTCTGATCAGGTTGCTGTACATTGTACCAAAGCACCAGCCCAGTGCAAAAATGCCTAAGGATAAAAGAGGGCAAAGATGGTTTAAAGACAATCCTGCGCTGGGCTGTGTTGTTCTTCTCAGCAGCCCAATATTTAAATATATAGCTCCATTAAAGCAGCCCCCCCTTTTTTTGTTTCAAATTTTTTAGAGTTCATAGTTATTCAATGATGGTGTCTGCTATTCATCAATATTCCTACAAGTTGATAAGAAATTTGGCTTTGAACAGACTTTGCTAAACTCTGAATTTCTTTTAGTTTTTAAAGAAGAAGGTCAAGGAAAATGTGGCCCCCTTACTGAATGGGGGAGGAAACCTAGTGACAGAGGATGTGGAAAAAGCTAATGTACTCAATGCTTTTTTTGCCTCTGTCGTCACAAACAAGGTCAGCTCCCAGACTGCTGGATGGGGCAGTACAGCATGGGGAGGAGGTGACCAGCCCTCTGTGGAGAAATAAGTGGTTCAGGACTATTAAGAAAAGCTGGACAAGCACAAGTCCATGGGGCTGGATGCACTGCATCTGAGGGTGCTAAAGGAGCTGGCGGATGTGACTGCAGAGCCATTGGCCATTATCTTTGAAAACTCATAGGGATCTGGGGAGGTCCGGGATGACTGGAAAAAGGCTAATGTAGTGTCCATCTTTAAAAAAGTGAAGAACAAGGATCCGGGGAACTACAGGCCAGTCAGCCTCACCTCAGTCCCTGGAAAAATCATGGAGCAGGACCTCAAGGAATCAATTCTGAAGCACTTAGAGGAGAGGAAAGTGATCAGGAACAGTAAGCATGGATTCACCAAGGGCAAGTCATGCCTGACTAACCTAATTGCCTTCTATGATGAGATAACTGGCTCTGTGGATGAGGGGAAAGCAGTGGACGTGCTATTCCTTGACTTTAGCAAAGCTTTTGACATGGTCTCCCACAGTATTCTTGCCAGCAAGTTAAAGAAGTATGGGCTGAATGAATGGACTATAAGGTGGATAGAAAGCTGGCTAGATCATTGGGCTCAACGGGTAGTGATCAATGGCTCGATGTCTAGTTGGCAGTCGGTATCAAGCGGAGTGCCCCTATGGTCGGTCCTGGGGCCGTTTTTGTTCAATATCTTCATTAATGATCTGGAGGATGGAGTGGATTGAAACTTCAGTAAGTTTGCAGATGGCACTAAACTGGGAGGAGTGGGAGATATGCTGGAGGGTAGGGATAGGCTACAGAGGGACCTAGACAAATTAGAAATCTGATGAGGTTCAAGAAGGACAAGTGCAGAGTCCTGCATTTAGGATGGAATAATCCCATGCACTGCTATAGACTAGGGACTGAGTGGCTAGGTAGCCGTTCTGTAGAAAAGGACCTAGGGGTTACAGTGGACGAGAAGCTGGATATGAGTCAACAGTGTGCCCTTGTTGCCAAGAAGGACAATGGCATTTTGGGATGTATAAGTAGGAGCATTGCCAGTAGACTGAGGGACGTGATCGTTCCACTCTATTCGACATTGGTGAGGCCTCATCTGGAGTAGTGTGTCCAGTTTTGGGCCCCACACTGCAAGAAGGATGTGTAAAAATTTGAAAATGTCCAGCGGAGAGCAACAAAAATGATTAGGGCTTGAGCACATGATTTATGAGGAGAGGCTGAGGGAACTAGGATTATTTAGTCTGTGGAAGAGAAGAGTGAGGGGGGATTTGATAGCTGCTTTCAAGCACCTGAAGGGCAGTTCCCAAGAGGATGGAACTAGACTGTTCTCAGTGGTGGCAGATGACAAAACAAGAAGCAATGGTCTCAAGTTGCAGTGGGGGAGGTTTAGGTTGGATATTAGGACAAACTTTTTCACTCGGAGGGTGGTGAAGCACTGGAATGGGTTACCTAGGGAGGTGGTGGAATCTCCTTCCTTAGAGATTTTTAAGGTCAGGCTTGATAAAGCCCTGGGTGGAATGATTTAGTTGGGGATTGGTCCTGTTTTTAAGCTCCGGAGGTTGGACTAGATGACCTCCTGAAGTCCCTTCGAACCCTGATATGCTATGATTCTATGACCCCACTGACATGAAATGAGATTGAAATGAGACTATGGTAGTGAATTAGGAAGCTCGTCAAGAGTATGATTTAATTTACTACCACTAGCAGTTATAAAAATATTTCTCATTCATTTGTAACACCAGCAAGTTGCCTACAGGAAGTTGAAGTGACTATTTTTCTGTTCTTTCTCTTGTGTTTTTCTTGACCCTTGAGGTAACTTAAATTTCCAGGATCAAATTCTACACTCAGATATAGACACACAATGGTCACATACTTTAGTGAAATTTACATGTATCTGAACTCAGATTTCTGCCCCAGACTAAGAAATCATAGGGACAATAGATGTGAAAATGGTGTGATTTTCACTTGGTTCTGTCTGACTGTCTCTGAACATCCTGCCCCATTTCAGTTTGGGAACCTGACCAACTGGCAAGTTTGTCCCAGAAAAAAACACCCTGAAATACAAAGTGAATCACGACTCAAAAGTTGGAAAGCTGTAAGACTGATACTGAACTATTTAATGAGGGATTGACAAAGCAACTGTGATTAGAAAAAGGAAAAAAAAGTGACATGGAGGATGATTAATTCAACTGTGTAGTCATGAATTATTTAGCAGCCTGGATACTTTAGCTGTCAGGACTATGGTTGCCTGCCCAGTTTTTATTTTTGCAGTACCAGAAGCTTTCCATTTCTTGCTCTCCACTAGCTGGTATTATTTATTTTTGTACACTTTTAAAAGCCAGTTGGAAAACTCCATGCACAATCTTTTCTGCCTATTTGAAGCATACAGAGCTAGAGATAAAAGAAAGGGCCTGATAGATATAAAACTTAAATAAGCTGCAAGATTGAAAGTAACTTTTGGCTTGAATTTAGGAATAAATGTTGCAGAATGAGTAGCAGTTTAATATACAGAAGATTTCTTGCAAACAAAATCAACACCTTTTTATAATGTTATACTGGTGTGGACAACAAGGCAAGTACCGCAAGCCCATTTCTGAGAACATTCGCTTGAAATTAAATATGAATTCACTGTGGCTGGACTGAACTTCTTCGTGTGCTGTTTCCAGAAACTTTCAAATAATCAAGCTTTTTGTGCTTACACAAACACTTGCTGAAAGTGAATTTTAGGTTTGTGTACTCAGGTGAAAAAATGTTTTACTCACAAATGAATATTTGCTCCAAAAGAATGTGAAATAGTGCATAGATTGGCACAGTAAGGGGACATCATTCCCAAGATCCCATATCACTCTCTCACACACACACATACACACACACACAGCATATGAATATATGAGAAGGAACCTAAGGGTAGGTCTTTATTAGCAAGTGTACATTAGTCCACGTGAAAGCTTGTGCCATAACTTCCTCAATCTCCACACTTTAACCCCGGAAACATGCGTCAAGGTGACTACAGGGTGACTTGATGGGTATGGGTTAGTACATGCGTTAGCTGTGACACAACCCCACACCCATGTCAGTCTGAAGTGTAAACAGGGATAAGGGGTGTGTACCAGGTCTTGAGTTTCAATAGCCTTACACTCCATTCCCACAATGCACTGAACTTTTTTTCTTCCTGACCCTTACACAATCTTGTCCCTCTGTGCATTTCTCAGTTGGCAATCAGGAAGCAATAGTCCCTTCTGAGACCATGGAGACCCAGCAGGGGTGGGTCAAAGGGCCCCAGTTGGGGAAGGGAAAACAGCTGCAGAAAATATAGTTGGCTGTCTATGGAAAAATAAATTACTACAGTCTTTTCTCCCTTAGAAGTTTCCCATTTCAGTGCTTTTCCCATCCCCTTGTAAACTGGAGCTGCATAGAAGTGTGTGTTGGGGGAAGGTTTCAAGGAAAGAAGGCCCAAATGGGGAAGGGAAGAGAACATAACTGTAGAAAATTTACAGTTGGTTGTCTAAGGAAAAGTTAGGTATAGTCGTCCTCTGTCCTGTGGAAGATTAAAGAGTCTTTACAATCTCTGTCCCTGGTTCTCACGGAAAGTCATTGTCCCATCATTCATGCTTTCTCATGAGAGGAAGAGACAAACTGTGGGCAGAGCACTAATCAGAATTGGCTGCAAGCTTCCTACCTCATGTAATGGAATGGTGTGTAAAAATCTGGTTCCAGCATAGTGCAAATAATTTTGAGCTTTTCCTCCTCCTCCTCCTCCTCCTCGTCCCCCACCCAAAAGGCTCAGAAATATCTTTCAGATACAAGGAATTGATGGGGAAAGTGCAGTGTTTGCATTATGTATATTAGAAAGCACTACTATTTTGTAACATGGCAGACGCCTAAAACACACAAAAGAGGTCAATCAGTCTCTTAAGGGCTTTATTAAACGTGCTGAAAATCAAAACCAAAGAACAATAAAAGAAAGAGTGAAAATACTGGCAATAAGAGCATCTGCCAGTACTCTGTTCACAAACACCAGCCCCCGTCAAAGAAACGTATGCAGTTTTAACCATACTATCGATTAGTGCTCTGTAATATTTGTTATTTGAACTTAGCACTACTGACAATAATAAGTAAAAAAAACAAACAACCCAGCAACAAACCCCGCAATGACTGTGATACTGACTTCCCCAAAGCAAACAGTCATCAGCTCATTATAGAAGTTTAAGCACTCTCCATAAGAGAGGTTTCTAAAGACCCATGAATAATGTAGCCAAAAAGATTGTGCAATGATCGCCTAACAACTTGGACACTACCCTTCACAGCACAAACCTACCCACACGTTAATATCCCAATGGAGGTGCCCTGCTATAATTGTTTTTAAATGTGTGCAATGTCACAGGAATGAATGGCTAATGACCTTCAGCTGCAAGGAAACAAAACCATTATAAAGTTGTGTAGCCCCATAAGTACGTACCAGTGTTCCCTCATGTGCAGTTCCAGCAGTTTTACAGGATGTGAAGGTGTCCCTTGGCACAGGCAGATGTCATCTTCTGCCTCCCTATTCTACCAAAATGTGTGCACATATGGCATCCCTGATTTCTCTTGCCCATTGGGAACGAGGACCAGTATGCATGTGGATGGGATCCTACTGCCTGTACAAAGTTTGTAAACCAGACGTGTCCTGAGTCCCTTCAGGAAGGAAGCACTCTCCTTTTAACCTCACAAGTATTATGTAGTGCACAGCAGATGACGATTATACAAATGGTGTGTGCCACACTGACATCCAGATGGGTGAGTAGGCAGCACCAAAGGGCTTTCCTACAAATTGTGAACTCCAAAAACATTCTGCAGCTACTTAATTTGTAACTGAATTCCCTTTTTCTGGGGTCACTGATTTCAGGGTACAGTTACATGAGCCTAATTAGGGTAGGGTATGTGGAGACCCACCATACAAAAGCATATAATTTCTTGGAAATAAATTCCCTTCTTCCCTGACTCAATCTCTTCAGCACCCTGGTGTCACGAACCTTTCTAGAGTTTCCTATGTTTGTGTTTATGAATCTACCTTTGTGGTTGTGATGTTCTGTACCTCGGCAGAACACCCAGCACCCCCATGTTCATCCTTATAATATGATTGTGTGGTATCTAATGCAAAGTTTGTCATGTTGGGTGTCTTCGGAAGGCTCATGATCCACTGAACATTGTTGTTATAGTAATCATTGTTAAAGTAATGTTATAGTAATGTTGTATGTTGTAATTTCATGTATATCATTATGAGGCTGAGAATGTGTCCTCATGGCTTAAAACAAGCCCACAAAAAACTCTCCAAGAGCAAGAGGGGCAGTTCACACCTCATCAGAACATGTATGGGACAAACCCAGTCCAGCCTCACAGGAACAAACGACACTGGCCCTGGGGAAGGGGTGGGTGGGTGAGAGGGCAAAACCAAGAGGGAAGAAAGAACACAATAAAAGGGAGAGATGTTTGCCAGGCTCTCCCCTTTGATCAGCACTTCAGTCACTTGGTGGTGGTCGTGTCTGTAGATGTAGGTGGAAGAGAGAGGAAGAACATGGCAAACATCTCTCCCTTTTATCATGTTCTTTCTTCCCTCTTGGCTCCCCCCTCCCACACACACCCCCCCGTTTCAGAATCAGGTGCACATTACCTCATCGCAGTCCCAAACTGACCAAAGGAAGGCGGGTGACTCACTTGAGCGTCCTACAGATCCTTTGTTGTTGTCTGGGCCAGTGTTCCATTACTATAACAATGATTACTATAACATTACTATAACAACAATGCTCAGTGCATCACGAGCCTTCTGAAGACACCCAACACAACAAATTTTGCATTAGATACTACACAATCATATTATAAAGATGAACATGGGGGTGCTGGATGATCCCCCGAGGTACAGAATATCACAATGGTTCCCTAAGTCTCACAGAATAACTGGATCAAAACCTTTTCAGTTGACATACTCAGTTGCCCTTTGTGATGGGCATACTGTTGGGATAAGAGTGCCAACAATGTCCTTGCAGAGTTCAGGAACTCCAGCCTCTAAAATACAGCTATTATTTCTGGAACTCTTCTTATGGCAACTTCCAGTGGGTAAATAACAATGTCAATTGCCTTGCAAAGCTGCACAACTACAACCCCAGTAGTGGACTTTCCAGCCCTAACATGGTTTACAATAGAACTATAGATTTCTCATGTAGTCAGCTTCCCCAGGGCAATCACAGCCCAGTTCTGATCTATGGGTTCCCTGAACTCGGACTTGTCTCCACTGGCACTTTACAGCACTGCAACTTTCTTGCTCAGGGGTGTGAAGAAACACCCTCCTGAGCACAGCAAGTTGCAGTGCTGTAACGTGCCAGTGTAGACAGTGCACCAGTGCTGGGAGCCACACCCCTAGTGCTGGCAGCTATGCCCCTCCGGGAGGCGGGTTTTTTTAGAGCTCTCTCCCAGCACTCTGCTGTGACAACTCAAGCCACATTAAAGTGCTGCTGCGGCAGTGCTTTAATATTGCCAGTGGAGACAAGCCCTGAGTGTTGAGGAACTGGAAGGTTTGTGCAAGCTCTTCACACAGCTCCACGAAGCTCTATTTCCGTATTCGGAAGCTCGGAAGCCACTGCTAGTCATCCCAGGTTTTCACGACAATATGATCCCACCACACTGTACTTGTTTCCCTGCCCCAGAAATGACATCCACCAGAGGACGCTGTGTCAATACTGGCACTCACCATATCTATACAGCGTGATGTGAATCCATTGTCATTGACTCTCAAGGTCATCCGTCTTTGACGTGTCAGAAAATGCTGCCTACATTCCATCCAACATCTTGTTGAGCACATAATCCACCGTATAACCATTTTGTCCGGCAATAAGGAGCAGGAACATAACCAGATCATCATCCAATTGCTCCATGCTTTCCACCCAGTTTTGCATATTTTGCAGGAAATAACAGTGAGGGGCAAAGTGATCAGAAACTGCCATTGGCATGTATGTGAAGAGGGGGGCCAGTACCAACAAAACACAGCAAAACGGTTCCTAGAGTGTCCCCCGGTGAGGACTGAACAGTGGGATTCCACCCCTGAAATGGTAGCACTAACATCACATTCCTACAACAGCAGTGTGGACACAGGTATACACATGTACACAGCATTCTACCCATGTCCAGCACAGCATACATGGACTCAAAGGTGTGGGTATCGGGAGCACGTGGTTATGAACACGATCCAGTACTCAGGTATGCATGCGGTTGTAAACATAGCCTAACTTTACACTTTGCATTGAGCAAATAAATGTTATTGTAGCCTAATTTTTATAGGAATGATGCCTCAAGTGAGACCAGTTTAAAATAAAGGAAAATAGCTTAAAATAGTCTATAACTATCTAATTCTTCTTAAATGCTACCTCATCCTGAAAGATCTTGCTTGTTTGTTCAGGACATTCTTCTAATTATAATAGTTATTCTCATTCAGACAAGGGACAGTGTACAGGGAGACTTTGGCAAACCAGTAAAGTGCCTGAAACCACTATGGCTTATTGCTCAAAGCAGCCAAGTCAGCAGGCTGTAAATTGGCCAAGTCAGAAGGCTTAGCTTAACCAAGGCAGAAGGGGAGGGGGTCTTTGGGTGCCACAGAGAGGGCAGTTTGACCCCGCACCCTTCCTGATAAGAATTGTGTTGAAGTAGCTGATACATGCATTTTAGAAGAGCAGGATATGCCCCAGGAATGTCTATTGGGGGCCTCAAGGCTGCAAACTCTGGAAAAACCCACACCTGGTTAATCAATAATCAGAAGGAACCTTTTGCTGGACCACTGAAACTGCTTGTAACAAGTTTTCTTTAAGAGACATGTCTAATGTATATATAAAGGTAAAAGTTTGAGGTAGTTGAACTCTTTTTGGACTCTCCCTCTTGATACATCTTGCAGTCCCCACCAGCAGATGGAAGATTTGGCCACCGGAAGCCTGCTGCTGTGTCACTCAGGAGCCACACTCAGCTTTGGTAATTGTCAAGGGTTGGGGTGTTTTACTAACCTTTTGCAGACGTGTGTAAGTGCTTGAGACTAAGTAAAGTTTAGCGTTAAGTGAAAGCACTCTTGTGTTGTCCTGTTTGTGCCACCCATCTATCGGTCGGACAGCCATGTCTCCCCTGATTTATTTCCTGACACCACCTCGCACAGCGTAAAAGTTACCAAGAGCTTTGGGTTGAAAGAACCCCGGGTAACAACAGAAATGTTACCAAATTATTTATGTGACCAGTCCCAATTGTACAACACAGCTCAAGTATTAAGAGCCAAATATTCATAATGAAGTGTGCATATAGCTGGTTGGGAATTTTTGGACTGAATGTATTTTTTATCAGAAAATGGCAATTAACTGAAACTGTTCATGGAAAGGTTGAAGGCTGGAATTAAAATGAAACAATTTGAAATTATTGAAACAAACCCTTCTGATTGACCCAATCCATTCTTTTTTCTGGAAAATTTCCAAGGTTTTCATCCTGATTCAGGATGTGAAAATAGTTGTAATCTCAATTTTTTTTTTGTGAGTTGCAAGCTCTAGTTTTGCATGATCAGTCCACTGAGTAAAAAATAAATTCATAAGAACATAGGAATTGCTCCCACTGACTCACAGCAGTGGTTTATCTAATCCAGTGTCCTGTCTCCAACAATGGCTAAGCTTCAGAGGAAGGTGAAATAAATTCTGCAATAGGAAGGGATAATCTCCTCTCTATGAATGCCTCATGCTAATATCTACTATTATAGATAGGCTTAAGACCCGAGCATGAGGTTTCATATCCTTCTCCATTTTTTAAAAATTTGTTCAGTCTGTTCATGGACAATCAGCAAACACAAAAAAGGCTAAATGCACCAAGTAAATTACTGGCTGCAAATTATCCACTGAGTTCTGTTATGTATTTCTATGTTGTGCTAAAACTGACCCCTTTTTGATGAGCTATTTTACTCTAAAGTGGTTTAATGGTTTTTATGACCAACACATGACCAACCATACTCTGCTCCTCTCAGCGCTACAGCACCTACAATGATTGCAGGATTTTGTCCTTAGGTTGTAAGTGAGAAAGTATGTATGCAATGAATGCAGAATTAATTGATTTGGAGACTGCTGTTATCAACTCTGATTTTTCTAATCATTTGAAGGCTTCATATCGTACTTTTTCACAATTTCTCATTAGAGCGGGAATTATAACAAAAAAGCTTATCTGATATTATTAGACTATGGTTTGGAATATTCTTGTAGTACTTATTCATGATATTGACTGTATATTAACACCAGTACATCATTTTTGTAGAGCACAAATGCAAGAGGTGACCTTCTCTGCAGGAAGCTAAAGAAATTCTGGATACAGCCTTTCATGGTTACAGGGCTACCTGCACCTTTGGCCCCTTTCTGGTTGTGGCATTCTATACATGGGGGAGTGCCTTGTACCCTCCATATTCCTCATCTGTATATATAATTGTGATCTTGCATATAAAGCAGGCCATGTGAGGCATCAGGGGAAAGGTTATGATCTGCTGAAAGTCATTTTTTTATCCATTAATGCATATGAAGTTATGAGAATTGTGTTTTATGATTGTCACTAAAACATGCTGTAAATTGGGGAATTAGCCAGATATTAGTTCCCCAGAGAAGGCAGGAAGGAAAGTAACCAATGCCCGGGTGAGGTGTCAAACAACCCATCAACAGCCATTGTCCAGCAAGGAAGCTACAATTCACTTACAGGAGGCCACACCAAGGGAACTGCTCAACCTTGCCTGGAGACTCAGCAATACCCACCAGACATGCCTGGACTTGTGTTCCCCAAGCACACTGACTGATGGAATAAACAGAACACAGGGGACCCATGATTGGCCTTTCTCTCCTGCCCTCACCTGTGCTGCAAGCATCAAGGACATTCTGAAGACTCCAACAGAGGGGACTGGCCCAGGATTCAAGGGCAAAACCAGTTTACTATGAACTGCAATATTCAGTGGGGTGAGAAAAACTGCTTAATCTAGATGTTAACCAATCTAACAGGGTTGAGAGTTTAGACTGTGTTCTTATATTTTATTTTGGTAACTAACTAACTTTTTGCCTATCACTTATAATGACTTAAAATCTATCTTTTTGTAGTCAGTACATTTGTTTAACTATTTGTCTTTACCAGTGAGTTTGCCTAAAATGTTTGGTAATCTGCTCAGGTTTGCAAAAGCTAGTGTATATCCACTTTCCATTGATGAAGTGGTGAACCAATTAATAAATCTGCATTGCTCGTCTTGGGCAGTGCAAGACGGTATATTCCTGAGGTACAGAGCTGGGGGGGGATTTTGCTCTGGTGATTCATGAGTGTGTGATTTCTCTGTGTGATTCATGAGTGGCTCTGGGAGCATTCATGCCATATAGCTGGGTGTGGGGCTCCACATGCTGTTGTGCTGAGTGATCACAGCTCCTGGAGGGGTTTGCTGCTGGTCACTAGCAAAGCATTGTGAGAGACAGCCCAGGCTGATGAGTTAAGCGGGCACAGCGGTCCCACCATCCCAGGCTGCACCCCGGGAATCCCATCACACTGGTCTCTAAGTGCACTTCCTTACGTCTCAAGCCTTGTGTCTTTACCTCTGGTGGAATGGAATTCACACTTCTCCCATTCTTAGACTACACCGACACAATGAGCTAGAGGTGTGATTCCCCTGTTTATGTACACAAACTTGGACTAGCTTGATGAGAGCTAGTGCAAGTATATGCATACAAGCTGTGGCGAAACACTGGAATGCGTTGCCTAGGGAGGTGGTGGAATCTCCTTCCTTAGAAGTTTTTAAGGTCAGGCTTGACAAAGCCCTGGCTGGGATGATTTAATTGGGGATGGGTCCTGCTTTTGAGCAGGGGGTTGGACTAGATGACCTCCTGAGGTCCCTTCCAACCCTGATATTCTATATTCTATGAATCATACCCCTAGTTTGTAGTATAGACATAGCCTTAAATCAGGCCCTGGGCTACAGCACCCTGTGTATAGACCATGCTTACCCTACAGGTCTGATTGAATTTGGACACCTGAGATACTTCCCTTCAGGAGTTAGTGACTATTGGTGTATATAGTGACCAGACAGCCTTCTTAAAACCAAAATATTGCTTATTTTAACAGTAGGAATGAAGAATTTAGAGAACAAAGATTTCAAAACAACAGTCTACACACATATCTACTTGTAATGGTGACCTACAAAGACCTATCTTCTTCAGACCCCACAGCAGGTCTTATGGGTCAGTCTGGTTCCCCTGGACAACTCCCCTCTATTTCGAGAAAGAGTTCCTTTTTAAACTGCTACTGCTTTTGATCTCCAGTGTGCATGGGCCTTTTCGTGTCCTCCCATTATATTTTAACTACTCTTATGCATTTGTGGAGAAATTGCTTACCTTGAGTCATTCTTTTCACTTCCTGCTTGTTTTTTTTTCTTATAGATCCCTATTAATCTCAACCAATATATTCATATAATAAACATCATAATAATCAGATCAAAACACAATATTAATTAACTCAATTAACGCATAAATTAAATTAATAATTAATAAATTATTACAGAATATCTCCAATTCCTTCACAGTGGCTACACCCAAACAAATGATGGTGTACTAGCTGGATTGTTGGTATGTGCTGAAATAGTGGCTTCTATGTTATCTCTCCAGTATGTAACGCTGAAAGTCATGCAGGGATGTATTGTGCTTTTGTGTACAAGGCTTTTGTGTACCCTTGAATGAAACTAGTGGGGATACAGATGCTTCTCCCTCCACTCCACCACCACCCTACATCTCTGTTCCAGGTGTAGGATGTGAGAGCAGGCTCTGTGTGCCATTTACTTCCCCCCTGCATGATAACTGGGAATAGAGGAGACAAGAAGGGGCAGGAAGTGCATAGAATCTTGTCTGTGACCAAGGTACTGGCCAGCAGAGCTCAGCTGGTCTGATATGGCTAGGATGCAGCATGCTATACCTGATAAGGTCACTCCTGCTCCTACTGAAACAATATAGTTACACACTGCCCTGCTCACACTGAGCTGAGCCCAAAGGTAAAACCTGTCCACAGAAAATTAAAGTTTCAACCACAAAAATGAGGAAAACAACTATAATCTTAACGCTGTGTGGTACCAGGAATAAGGATGCAGATTGGTCGTTAAATATTAAGATCAACATGGGTGCCTAAAGTTATGGTAAGATCATATTTGCACACCCAAATAATGGCCTGATTTGCAACTTGTTGAATACCTAGCAGCACCTATTTAAACCAGTGGGACTTAAGATACATAAGTATGATTTTAGGAGCCTACTTTAAACATCCATGTTGGTCCTAAATCTTAGCCCCTAAAACAAAATTATATTCCAGTTTGGTTCTGGTTATTAAAAGTATCTTGAGTTGGCCATGACATAATGTTTTCCTTCAGTTATGAAATTCCAGTTTGAGTCCAGATGGGTAGACTTAGTGGGTATGGCTCTGGTGAGACAGATATAAATTCAAGTCATTCTCAGCTAGAGCTGGCAGAAAAGAAAAACATTTTTGACAAAAGGACAAATTTTTCATCAAGATTTGCATTATTTTCCCTCCATTTTTGATCCCCTCTATTTTTAACCAGTGTTTGAAGGTTCTGGTTATGTGGCAGGTTAGAACTTGATTCTGGCTTGTCTCAAAGTATTGAAGGGTATTTATAGGGAGCATCTTAAAAGTATTAGGGATGATTCTAATATGTTACAGGCCTTTCCAGTTTCAGCCACTGATGTCTTCAGTTCACCCACTCCCCATTGAAAGTATGGCATCAGTGATTCTGATTTTTGGTAAACAAATGTACATATCCTGAAGAAATCATTAAGATTTCATCCTTGAGAAATATCTTTTCTTATATCCAAATATGTATAACAAATAGAAGCTATTTGAAAGAGATAGGGAATTTATAATATTAAGGTACATTCTGTAATTTATACAAAGACCCATATTAGGGACAGTGTAGAGGTTAATGTTCAGTGACTGGAGATAACAGTGGGAATCTTTGAAGGACTCCTTCCCGCCTGCCTCTTCAGCTATATCTCATCTTGAATGCATCATATATTTAGTAAAGAGTTCCTTCATCTGGTTTTCTGGTAGGGTCCTCCTTCAAAAGTTTCACAGGATACATCCAGTCTTTGGACTAGCACCGATGGTGGAGGTAACAGAAGCGACACAAGTATAGAGCCTCACACTGAGTGTGTGTGCTTACTAATGGCCTGCTCCCGCTCCCATTGAGGGTAAAGGCAAAACTTTCATTGATTTCTGTAGTGCAGGATCAGTATTATCCCCCGAGAGAATGACATATATGAACAGTAGAGTGGCAACCAGCAAACATTTAAGGGAAAAACATAAACATTACTAAAAAATACATTAGGGTCTGTACACTTTGATTAGATTAGAGTGTAGCTTGGACCAATCACTAATAACAGGTTCTTTACTCAGGTGACTACATAAGATTATTATTAAAGTTGAGATTGGTGAGTCACACAAATAGAGATACGAAGACTGTATTCAATACTTAGATACAAAAAAGTCTAAGAGCAATCATAGAAAAGCAAGATAAATATAAGAAAACAATTTTGCTTACTCACAGCCTTATGAAGATCATCAAAAGTGAAGAAGGAAAACACAGTAAGTGGAGAACATCATAAGTGGGAAGTGATGATCCAGTTAACACTATCCTATCACCATGATGTGCCCACTATGGGTTAAGTTGACAACCTTTTTATACCTTTTCTCTATATATCCCCTAAACATCAGGGGCCATATTTAATTAGGTCTTAGCCCTCTACCCATGTATAATGTTCCAGGTAACCATAATTAAGGTTCTGGCTGCCAGCCTAAGATATTTGCATCAATACATTTCCTAATGGCTTCCATACATAAATTGGTTCCTCCATGGTTACCGAAAAGTCCCGAACAATCTGCTAAATTAAACTAATTTTCTAGTTACAGTAACTCCTCGCTTAACATTGTAGTTATGTTCCTGAAAAATGCGACCTTAAGCGAAATGATGTTAAGCAAATCCAATTTCCCCATAAGAATTAATGTAAGGGGGGGGGGGGTTAGGTTCCAGGGAATTTTTTTTCACCAGACAAAAAACTATATATATAGATAGATATAGATAGATAGATACACACAGTATGAGTTTTAAACAATTTAATACTGTACACAGCAATGATGATTGTGAAGCTTGGTTGAGATGGTGAAGTTAGAGGGTGGAAGAGGGTAGGATATTGCCCAGGGAATGCCTTACTGCTAAATGATGAACTAGCATTCAGCTGAGTCCTCAAAGGTTAACACACTGTTGTTAATGTAGCCTCACATTCTACAAGGCAGCACGAATGGAGGGAGGGGAGACAGCATGGCAGACAGAGACACACCCCCTGTGTGTGAGAGAGAGAGACACACACATTGCCCCTTTATGTACGCTGACACCACTCTAAGTACGTTGCCTTTTAAAGTAAATCAGGAAGTTGAGACAGCAGCTGCGGCCAGCAAGCTCCCTCCACCCTGAGCCCTGTTGTATCTCCCCCTGCTCTATGGAAGATGGGGTAAGCGGGGGGGGGCAGAGCAGGGGGGAAAGGGACACACAGACATTAACCCCTCTCTCCTCCCTACCCCCACACACAGCAAGCAGAAGGCTCCCGGGAGTAGCTCCAAGGCAGAGGGCAGGAGCAGCACATGGCAGTGAGGGGAGAGACAGCTGAACTGCCTGCAATTGATAGCCTGCAGGGCGGCTGCCTCAAGGGAACTTAGGGGAGCGGGGAGCTGATGTGGGGCTGCCGGTCCACCCTGGTTCCAGGTCCCCACCAGCTAGCTCCAATGGGCTGCTCTTCTTGCAAGCAGTGGACAAAGCAGGTGACTGCCAAAGAACGTTATAAGGGAGCATTGCACAACTTTAAATGAGCATGTTCCCTAATTGATCAGCAACATAACAATGAAACAACGTTAACTGGGATGACTTTAAGTGAGGAGTTACTGTACGTGTGTATCAGAAGATGCATATTGCTAAACCTTATAACTCCAAATCAAACACTCATGTTAACTACTCAAACCCTGTTAATCTCAAACTTATTGCTAAGTCCATTTCAAATCCTTTTGTGTCTCATTTTTCTCTACTTATATTATAGATGTAATTGTTTTGATTATCACTTTCTATAACATTTTAGCTTTTTCTAATATATAGATTGTACCTTGATTGTATGTATGGACCTTCCAAGGTCAGGTCAGGGTGAAAGGTCAACAGGCCTAACCCAAAACTCAATGAAAAGACTCCCATTGATTTCACTGGACTTTGGATCAAGACCATAGAAATAGAAATCCTCTTGGAAAACACAAAAAGAGTTGGGAGGATTTAGGATGGCCAACATTATTGCTTTTTCCATTATTCCTTGGAGTTCAATGTTATACTACAATGTTCATTTAATTGTTCATTATATAAAACTATGCAAACAACCTCATTGTTATGTCTGCCTAGTGAGTATGAACTGTAATGTTTTCCTTCAGAACTATGGAATAATTTAGTAGACCTATGACAAGAGATTTAAAGGAAGTGCATCTCTTTCTGTTCAGTGCACATCCCAGCTGAGGACCTGCAGAATGAAATTCAGTACCACCACTGATTTCTGTGAGCACTTTGAAAGAGGCAAAAGAATACTACTGATATAAAGCTAAAGAACAATCTTTCTTCTTCACAAAGCACCAAGAAGCTGTCCTTTGAGAGTTTTTTATCTTTGACAACTGATTTATGTGCCATGAAAAATAACACATTGTATTGAACACTAAAGCCTGCTATATGTAGGAAGAGCACAAAAAATATGCATTTCAACTGATGAGGACCAGAAGATTGCAATCTTATGAGAGTAATGAGAATGAGCTAAAATAGTATCACTTTCCAGTCCAACCATTGTCCCAAAAGGGATTCATGTTGTGTTATTTGCTCTTCTTTTTACAATTTGCATCACAAGGATGAGATTTTCTAATCCATTGTGCATTTTGTGAAAAATAAGACTCTACAGGACTGTCTGTGGACCATAGCAAAGCTGTATAATTTGATCGGTTGGTATAAGGGTACTGGAACAAATACATACTTGAATATGAATATGCATGTTTTGAAGTAGCAAAACATACTTCTGAATTCAGACGCCCTATTTTTTTCTGTAAAATCTTTTGTATTTTTATGAAAGGCTTTAATCCTTCCCCTGCCACTGTTATACTAATTAAGCACTTTTACAGAATTGTGGCTCCTGAATGACAGACAAGGGTATTTGCTTCTGGGAGTGCCAATTTCTCATGGTATCCAGAGGATAAGAGGAACAATTGATAAAATAAAGGGATGGGTATCATAAACTATTTATTTTTATTAAATATAGCCAAGGTAAACATGGGATTGTGAGAATAAGATATGGGGAAATGGGACACAAAGGAAGAATGGTTTAAAGAAATAAGAGAAAAATATTAATTTGAGAAAAATAATCTTGTAAGAGGTAGGAATACTTTACATATGAAATGCTGAAGCCAAAGAAAAAAGTATCCTTCAAAGCACAGTGCTGAGCATTTGCACTGATTGTGTTCATTACTCATAAACTTCTTAAAAATTAAACACCTATAAAATTAAGGCAAAGTTTTATTTTTCTTGGACTTCATCATTTTATAATGGATATTGTCATTGTTCATTCATAAATAGTCTGGAGTTGAACTATTGGGAGATGGAAATTTAATGAACATTTTGAAAAAAATACCCATTTTTTTTTAAATTGAAATTTTAGCAAAAATATTTTTCAAAAATTAGGCAAATGTTCAACAGCTGTAGTTGGATGCAATAGGAAACCATTTTTTAAAAAATAAACAAATGTACTGAGGCATTTGGCTACTTTATAGAATCATTTTAGGGCAGATGATACTTGATATTGGCTCGTGAAATAATTTTCTTACCAAAGTTGCTGACCTGTGCCTGGCTATTCACATGTAATTACTATACCAGATATTTATTTAATTTATTATTATAATTTTATTTGTATTGCAGTAGCTCTCAGGAGCTAGTCATGGACCATGACCCCAACTGTGCTAGTTGCTGTACAAACACAGAACAACAAGACAATCTCTTCTCCAAAAAGTTTAAAATCTAAATATAAAACAAGAGACAACAGATGGAGAAAGACAGATGCGTGAGCACAAGTAAAGAATCTCATCCAGATTTTGTTTTTTATGATCCGATGTCAGAGTCCCTCCCCACCTCCACCCTGAACTCTGGAGTACAGATGTGGGGACCCGTTGAAAGACCCACTAAGCTTATATTCTACCATCTTAGGTTAAAACTTCCCCAAGGCACAAATTCCTTTCCTTGTCCTTGGACGGTATTGCTGCCACCACCAAGAGATTTACACAAAATATTCAGGGAAGGGTCACTTGGAATTCCTATCCCCACAAACTCCTTCACTCCTTTTCCTGGGGAGGCTTGAGAATAATATATCAACCAATTGCCTCAGCAATGTGAGCACAGATCAGACTCTTTTTGTGGTGTTTAGATGTTGCTTGTAATTATTAGAATTGGGAGCACTGACTGTTGGGAGTCTGAAAGGACAGGAAACAGGAAGGACGGGGACGGGGAGGAGTTGAGAGGCTGGGAGAAAGCTACAGAGGGTGCAGCAACAGCTTGGTAAAGAGGTTTCCACTTTGAAAATAAAGTCCTGTTGAAGCTTGTTAGTACCTTGCCTGGTTGATACAACCTTTTGGTGACGAGGATGGATATTCTGCCTCTGAACCCACCTGCACCCTTTCTGCAAAGCCCAGATGAGCCTCCAATTGCTTTTACTACCTGGATCCATATGTTTGAGACTTATCTGCTTGCAATCAGTGCTACAGAGATTTCTGAAGTAAGAAAGGTTTCAGAGTAACAGCCGTATTAGTCTGTCTTTGCAAAAAGAAAAGGAGTACTTGTGGCACCTTAGAGACTAACCAATTTATTTGAGCATGAGCTTTCGTGAGCTACAGCTCACTTCATCGGATGGATACCGTGGAAACTGCAGTAGACATTATATACACACAGAGACCATGAAACAATACCCCCTCCCGCCCCACTGTCCTGCTGGTAATAGCTTATCTAAAGTGATCATCAAGTTGGGCCATTTCCAGCACAAATACAGGTTTTCTCACCCTCCGCCCCCCCCCCCCCCAAACTCACTCTCCTGCTGGTAATAGCCCATCCAAAGTGACCACTCTCTTCACAATGTGTATGATAATCAAGGTGGGTCATTTCCAGCACAAATTGTGAAGAGAGTGGTCACTTTGGATGGGCTATTACCAGCAGGAGAGTGAGTTTGTGTGTGTGTGGGGGTGGAGGGTGAGAAAACCTGTATTTGTGCTGGAAATGGCCCAACTTGATGATCACTTTAGATAAGCTATTACCAGCAGGACAGTGGGGCGGGAGGGGTATTGTTTCATGGTCTCTGTGTATATAATGTCTACTGCAGTTTCCACGGTATGCATCCGATGAAGTGAGCTGTAGCTCACGAAAGCTCATGCTCAAATAAATTGGTTAGTCTCTAAGGTGCCACAAGTACTCCTTTTCTTTCTGAAGTAAGAAAGCGTGCTCTGCTAATCCACTGCCTTGGAGCAGAAGGGCAGCATATATTTTACACTTTTCCCCTTGCAGATGTTAAATATGAGACTGCACTCACTGCATTAAAGAATGTTTTTGTGCCAAAAGTGAATGTAGTAGCTAATTGCTACAGATTTTGCCAGTGTGAGCAGAAACCAGGGGAATCTATAATGCAGTATATTGCTTCCTTGAGGTGTCTGATTGTAATTTGTGACTTTGGGAGTATGGCAGATGAGATGATTAGAGACCAGCTCATTGAGAAAACAACCATGATTCATGTAAGAGAACACTTATTCTAGAACCACAATTTACACTAGAAAAAGCAATAATCATTGCTACTCAGATTGAGTCAGCTACAGCTGAAGCCAAAATAATGAGCGTGGATACAGGAGGCACAGTGACTCCTTTGCAGAAAAGTTCACTACCTCTGCAGACACACAATTGCAAGAGGAAAACTAATGAAAAAACACCGAATCAGCAAATTCAAAATACAGTAAAAACATGTTTTTGCTGTGGATCCCCACAACACCTTGAAAGCTACACAGGATGTCCAGCAAAAGTAGCTCAGTGCAATCATTGCAAAAAGATTGGACATTTTGCTAAAATATGTCACAGTAGCCAGTTCAATCAACAGGTGCATGCAGTTACAATACCAGATGTTACTGTGCTGAGCGTGGACAAAATCACTACTGCACATATTCCAGAACAGATAAAGTACACTGTAAACGCTTCTGCCATACCCTCAGGCAAACCACACTCTATTCAGCTAATGTTGGACACTGGCTCAGCAGTATCTATACTACCTGATTCCATCTATCTGCATTACTTTAAAGATGTGCCTCTTACTGTACCCAAACTTCACTTGGTGTGGTATGTGAAAAAAACATATTCCAGTACATGGTTGCCTGCCAGCAACAGTTACTTTTGGTGATTGCTGTGTAACTGCAGAGTTCTACATTGTCCACAAAGGCACTCCTATCCTTGGTAGAGATTTATTGGCTGCTTTAAATCTCAGGGTAGTTAATGGAAAATTGATCTTCCTCAGCAAAGCACTCTTGCGGTACACACACCAGTTTCAGCTGGGACCCAACAGCAGGTTGAGGAGAAACTCGGCTGTGTTTATGGGTTTCTGCATAAAGTTAAAATGTGGAAAATGTGATGCCTGTATGACAGAAATTACGGTGCTTACCATTTTCAGTCAGGGAAGCCGTTTCAGAGGAACTTAGAAAACTTGTTCAAGAGGACATTATTGAAGAGATTAACTCCTCGGAATGGGTTTCACCTATAGTAGTGATGCAAAAGAAGGGTGGAGGCATGGACTCTCAAACTGAAGTACTCATAAAATCCTGCATCACTTGCCAAATGCATGATAAGACAGCAGTGACATGTACTCCTACATTACAGCCTGTCCCTCTTCCTGAATCTGTATGGAAAAAAGTGGAGATTGAAATTGTAGGACCCTTTGATACTGCTCCAATTGACTGTCATTATGCCATCACCTTAATAGACTATTTCAGTAAATGGCCTGAGGTAGCGTTCACATCTCAAATCTCTTCTGCTACAGTAATTAAGTTCCTCTCTTCAGTTTTTAGCAGGGAAGGTAACCCCAAAGAACTGGTTTCAGATAATGGTAGTCAATTTACTTCCCTGGAGTTTGAAACTTTTCTAGTAGAGAGGAACATTTTTCACAGAAGGTCAACCCTATACTACCCTCAAGCCAATGGGGAAATTGAACGGTTTAACAGAAGTTTGAAAGAGAGTTTGCAAACGGCTAAACTGTAAGGGCGATTGTGGATAACCTTCACTACTGATTTCTTGCAAGCATATTGGGCTACACGACATGCCGCAACGCAAAGATCACCCACAGAGTTTCTGCATGGGAAACAGATGAATACTAAACTGAACATTGCTAGATTGTTAAAGGCACGACCTGAGGCCCCAGCTGAGGATGATGTGAGAAAAACAGTTGAACAGAACCAAGCAAAGTATAAGGCTTTCACAGACAAGCAGCGGGGTGCTAAAGAACCAAAGTTTCAGTGTGGTTCCTTCGTTATAATATGAGAACCTGGAATTTTATGCAAAGGAGATCATAAATTCACAGCTCCTCTTAAAATCATAGCGAAGAAGGGACCTTACACCTATCGACTTTCTGATGGGTGGGTATGGAAGCTTCTTATCTTGCACCTGCCTATGCACCAAGAGGAGATTATGCCAACACCCAGTCTGCTGAAGTACCAACACAAGACATTGCACTGGAACTGGGGCTTGAGAGATGGCCTCTCAGACCCAGACAACTACCTGTCTGGACCAGAGACTATGTTATGTAGTATTTACAGTGTTTTCAGTGTAATATTTCTGCCAACAGTATAATGTCTTGTTTCATATTTGTTCCTGTGGTTAGAACTATAATGTTTATTTTAATTGGGAGAGTTTCTTAAGAGAGGAGGGAATGTGGTGTTTAGATGTTGCTTATAATTATTAGAATTGGGAGCACTGGCTGTTGGGAGTCTGAAAGGACAGGAAACAGGAACGAGGGGGGAGGAGTTGAGAGGCTGGGAGAAAGCTACAGAGGGTGCAGCAGCAGCTTGGTAAAGAGGTTTCCACTTTGAAAATAAAGTCCTGTTGAAGCTTGTTAGTACCTTGCCTGGTTGATACAACACTTTGTCTTCAGGACACTGAAATCAACCAGGTTCTTAAAAGATGAACTTTATTTATAGAGAAAAAAATAAAAAAATCACACCAGCAAAATCAGAGTGGAAGGTAACTTTACAGGGTAATAAAAAGATTTGAAAGACAGAGGATTTCCCTCTGGGCTCAGCTTTACAGTTACAAAAACAGGAATAAAACTACCTCTGTTGCATAGGAAAATTCACAAGCTAAAACAAAAGATAACCTAATGCATTTCCTTGCCCTACTTACAATTTCTGTGAATTGTGAATTTAGATGTATTATTCCAGGTATATTTTCAGGAGATGTTGTATATGCTTGGCTTCTCTCTCCATCCGGAGAGGGAACAACAAAAGAGAGCAACAAACGAATTCTCTCATCCACCCCAGTTTTGAAAGTATCTTCTTTTCTCATTGGACCTTCTGGTCAGGTGCCAACTAGGTTATTTGAACTACTTAACCCCTTACAGGTAAAGCAATCCAGTACAGCTGCCAAGGAGGGATTTTATGCTACTGCATACATAAAAGTTGCTAGCCTTCCCCTATATTCATGACAGACTATGTTTCTACCATTACTTTATACCTCTTTATCTCATCAAATACATTTTATTTATACTATTTTTAAGATAGTTGGACTATTCATATGTATAAAATCAATTTATTCAACGGTATGCTGAATTGAAAGGAAGTATAATAAACATATCACTATCTTTAGTGTTTCTCTTAGTAAGTACATGTAGGTTAATCACAGAGATGAAAGAATATTTTTGCAGGCATGTTAGCATCCTTACCACAGCATTTCCTGTTACATAAAAAAGTGTATTATTGTTTTAGCCATTTGGCTGTTTCAGAAATAATATTAACGTATTATAAAAGTGCCATTTTATCAATAACTTATTAATGGCATATTATACATAGTTTTAAACTGACATACAAAACTTTCAACAGGCAGCAGGTTTTCAAAATGATCAGTGTCCCACATGATGGTATGATTATTGGTTTCATATCTTAAATCAAAAGATATGTTCTAACACATACACACTTAAACATCTAAGTGATAAGTACCTTAGAAATACAAGATAGACTGATGATAGAATGTACACTGTGAAAGCAGAGAAACAATGACAATCAAATACAATAGCATAGATCAAGTTCTGTTCTTAGTTATACACATGAGCAATTCCCACTGAAATAAAGGCTTTATTGACATGAATTTTGGCTAACTATGATATTCACAAGTAGAAATGCCACAAGTCACTGAGGTCAGCCCAAAGGAGGACTTATAAGACATTCCACATTAATCTAAAATAACTTTCAATGCATAATGATGTCTTGCTATGAAGGCCCAACATCATATAAATAGTCAAGTCTATAGACAAGTGTGGTGGCCTATTAGAAAAGGAGATACTTGGCTGTCAAAGATATAAAGCTCCCATCTGTACTTCTGATGGCTTGTGGCTGAGACTGCAACTTCCAGTATACAGGTGGATTGCTGAGGCTATGGAAAACAACACTACTGAAGTCAGTGAAAGTCCACAAAACCACTGCAATCTGCTGGCATGCAAAAAGTTGCAGGATTGGGACCTCAGACTGTATGTCTAAAACACAGGCATGACTTCCATAACAAAAGACATCGCTTAGGAATTTTCCCCATAAAAAGCCACAGTCTTTGTGATTCCTGCCAATCTGACTACCAAAAAAAGTCTCCTCCAAGATTTTATATATATATATATATATCTCCAGTGTAGTGGAATACAGCTTTCTGAATTGTCTTAAGCTACTAGTTAAATACCCTTTAATTGTTTAAGCAATCCTTACTGTAAAATAAAGGCCAGGATTCCTGGATTCCATCAGTTCAGAAAGTAAGATTTTGGTGATCTTTAAAGGGAAATATACACTTATGACTTTTAAAAATTAAATGTACATTCACGTTCTAAATTTTAAAATGTCTAAAGTATAGCTTTCCTTTCATCAATGAATTTGAAGGGAAAAAAAGACTGGTGGTTCTAAATGCCAGAGGAACTGTGAAGTACAGCATACAAGTTCTTTATAAAGGTGGTTTGTTTCTATAAAATTATATATACTTCCTTATTTATTAATTATATTATATACTTCAAGCCCTGATCCTGTAAAAGTCATGAGAGTCGGATCCCCATTCAAAGGACACTAGACATAAATAACTGCCAATTGTTAGAAATAATAATGTCTAAATTATGATTACATACAATGAAACCTAGGTTGTATAACCACCCTTGAATATTCACAGAAGTCTCATTTATCGGAACCCTTCCTTATTCACACAGGAGACTAAGAAATAAGACACCACTTACCCCCACTCAGCTGAGTGAAGGCTGCTCATCTTCTGATGAAAGCGTTGGGGACGTTCACCAAATCTTTGAAGGGGGAAGTGGACAGGGGATGGGACAGAAAGGAGGGGGAGGAGCCTTTGTTGTACCAGCTCCCTACTCACTAACCAGAGAAGCTGGCTGGGTGCAAAAGTGGAGTCCAACTTACTCTATAGTATAGGAGAAGTAACTTACCTTTCTACATCCAAGGTCCTCTCTTGAACACCACCCTTTGGTCAGTTTAAATAGAAAAAGCACAATCTTCTCCAAAATGTTTACTCACAGTGGTAAACACACAATATTTTCATATAAAAATACAAGGCCAGTTCCTCAGGTGGTGTAATTCAGTGAAGCTCCAATGAAGTCAGTAAAGCTATGCCAGTTGACACCAGCTGAGGATCTGGCCCACAAAATTTAATTCAGCTATAAACAGTGGTGACTCACGTATAGAAGGAAATTAGGCAACCACCCTACTGTGTGTGTCACTAAATACATATCATGAAAACAGCAAATCTAGAGCAGCCTGCATCTTTTGCCGGCATCCTTGTGGCATATGCATAGACTGTGCAGTCAAAATCCCAGGCAAAAAAGTGGCATTTTTCAACAGGGCTTGGAGCACTGGATTAACTCCTCAAGCCACATTCTGTGGTGATACACAGTGCTCTAAACGTTGTGCTCTACCTTGCCGTTCACTCATAGGTACATCCACACTGCAATAAAAGACCTGTGACATGGCCACAGGTCAGCTGATTCAGGCTCACAGGCTTCAACTGTGGAGCTAAGAATTGCAGTGTTGCTGTTTGGGCTGGGGCTCGAGCCCAAGCTCTGAGACCATGCGAGTGGGGAGGGTCTCAAAGCCTGGGTGAGCTCCAGCTGTTACTCATGGTTTCTGAACCCAAAGCTCTTGGTAACTTTTACTCTTGGTGAGGCAGTGGCAGGAAATAAATCAATGGGGAAACGACCAATAGTGGTTGGCACAAACTGTACAAGAGTGCTTTCACTTAAAGTTTTACTTTATCTAGTCTCCAACACTTACACATGTTTGCAACAGGTCAGTGAAACACCCCCCAAAATCCCAGATTCATATTTATGCGGTCTTGAGGAGGTCTCGAGTGGATAACTGCAAATGTCCAGTGGCCAGCCTTCCATCTGCTGGGGAACTTTAGAGTGTCCAAGTGTTCAAGTGTCTATCAAGCTCAGATATCTTCCTCTTTTTATACCCGATTTGTTAGTATTGCATACCTTGTTCATCAGAAAACTGCTGAGCAGAAGCTAAGTTAAGTGTGGAGATTTCCAGCCTAATGAGTTAGAGAATTTTCCATCAGTCAGGTGGGGGAACTTTCCATCAGTTAACCAGCTGTATAGCAATAGTTAACTATTAGCAGACTTTCCATCTTGCGGAACTGCATGCTTTAGAAAAAACAACTCAAGTCAAGAGGGCAGAGGGTCATGTTTACTCCTCATGGTCACTCACTTTACCCTCCCATCCTGGACTGATAGTTGTGCTAAGGTTTCAGAAAGGTTTCCTTTTAGGTGCTTTCAGCAATAAGCATAACAATTGGTATTCCAGCTGCTGACAGTGATTTAAGCATGTTACTGGGCTCTGGGCTATCAAAAATCTGCTCCTACACAGTCCAAGCCTGAATGTCTACACTACAGTATTTAGCCCTGAAACCCGAGTCAACTGACAGTTATGTAACATGTAAGTATAGACATACCTTAAAAGGTATCTAGTTCACATTGATGTAGTCACATTTCAAACAGTACTGCATTCATGCACTTCAGGTGCCTTTTAAAATGAGACTGCAGGGTCCACATGGGCTAGTTAGAGTGCAACACTTTAGAACACTTTGCAGTTTACATCCCTCCTGTCCAGGCACTGGTATGGGGTAGGCAGCTCTGGGCTCCCCATCTCCAACCCCAGCTTCCCTGGCCAAGATGATAGCCATGAATCTGGCTCCGCTCTCTGCCTGCTACGAGAAAGTAGAAACCCTGAAATCTCTGCAGGCAGAAAGGCTCCTGCAGCCAGAGCTCTGGGATACACTGGAACTTTGCCCACTCACCACGCTGCCTCAGGCAGCAAGCTCAATTGCCTGTACTACATGGAGGAGGAAGCAGTACTTCTGAGCAATGGCTGGGTCCTGCAAAGGGCCCATCCCAGGCCACGATGCTGCCGCTACCAGCAACTTGGCCTGTCTTCTGGCTTGAGCGGCTGCTCACCCAGGGACCCTGCTGCATTCAGGTTGGCAACCCACATGGCTTCCACTTTGTCTCCCTCCCTGTGAGAACTCAGTCCTAGCCTTGTGCTCCTTCCAAGGGCAGGTGCTGATCTCTACCTCCTAATGGTGTTTCTGGGAGACAGTCTCCTGTAGATGTCATGGGGTGTGACTAGGTAATGGTCACTTTAGCCCTCTCATTCCCGGGCACTTGCATCTCCACATCCTTGGTAGGGCCAGGACAAGCTAATGTCATGCACTAGAATGATTTGATGCATATTATCCTACAGACATCCTGGGGAAAGCCAAAGGTGCTGCAGGCAGGACAGCATGATTTTTTTCTATTATATTACACTTGCAAAAAAGTTTACCAGCCTCCACTGGTCAAACAGTTGATTTCACATGAGCCAGTACAAGTGCAGTTCAAAAATCATTGAAAAAGACAAGGCCAGTGAAGGCCCTGTTATTATGCTATTTTTCTCAGTAAGACATGGAAAGCTTGTATTTAACAACTAAATTATGCTGATTTGTTTATGTATTATCTAACTCCAACTTAACGGTAACCAGAACCTGGTAATGACTGCAGACTTTGTAACTCATTTCCTGAAATTCACACAATACAGTAAAGAATAGACCACTATGATGCATTAGCATGCAATCATGCATGAAAATGAAAATTGTGCAGAGTGCTGAACTCATCCTTAGTACAAGAAAGGCAATGCCATTGATGTCAGTGGAATTACACTCACTCATCCAAGGGATGATTTTGGCTCAGAGCCTCCAGCTAGTGTAAACTGGACCTTGAGAGCATAGCCGCCAACTCCCTGGTGCTCTGGGGCTCTGAAGAGCCAGCTCCTTCCCCTCCCACCTGCTGTTGTCCCTGCTGACCAGCTCCTTCCCCTCCCCTCCCAGTGCCTCCCACCCGCTGCAATCAGCTGTTCAACGGCATGCAGGAGGTTCTGGGGTGGGAGGGGGTGGAGTGAGGGTGGGGTGCACTTGTGGGAGGAGGCGGAACAGGGCATGAAGAGGTGGGGCGGGTATAGGGACTTGGGGCAGAGAGGGACACCCCTCTCCTCCCCCCCCCCCCCCCCTCAGAACTCTCAAAGTTGGTGCCTCTGCTTGAGAGGACTATTTCTGTTTTCCTGCAGGAGACTGAGCTGCTGCAACATTGAGCCCCATCAGAGTGATGTTTTGATAGACTGTCGGTACCCTTTCCTCCCAGCAAATTAGGTCACTTTGCAGAGTGGAAATAGTGATGGGAGGCAGGAGAGTTGTAGCCGGCAGCATTCTGGGCCTGATAAGAGAAGGTCCTAGAATTTGATCTGAGAAAGGAAGGGCCTGCATTAGGCCTGGGTCAGAAGCTTCTTATCTGGGACAGGGAAAATTTTGAGCAGGGACGGGCCTGAGCAAGCATATTTGCTTCAGAAGTACACAGGATCATGGAATGTTGAATTCACAGGGCCATGGAAGGTAGAACAACAAAGTATCTTTGTTATTAGCTGGTTATTAATAGACTCTGGTTATTGTAAATATTATTACAAAACCCAAGTATGTATCAGGCCAAAAAGAGTCATAAGATTGGTTAACAACCATGAGATTTTTTGTAAAAAAAAAAGTTCATTTTGGAATCTTTCTTTGCCTTTTGTTTTTTGAAACTTTAAATCAGATGCAGGTCACATGTCTTTGCTACCATGAGGGCTAAAACCTATTTCATTTAAATGAAAGTTGAGATTCTCATGTAATCACATTTCCAGGAGGTAGGGCATTAACCCCCCCACCCCCCACCCCCCAAATATCATGAGACTCATCATAGAATCATGAGAATTGGAAACACTGCTATCTGCCTCTAGGAGTTGAAGTGCTCCAGCTCTTGCCTCAAGAGTTTGTGGGGTAGCTGTCACGGTTACCAGCACTCATCAATTTCCATGTAGCATTGTAGAAACATGATCAGGTTGAGGCCTATCTGAAACAAGAAGGGATTAGTGGCAATGCAATACACTAGAGTGTCAACCATAAAAATTAGTTCAAAAGATAACTTTTATAGGGATACATGAAACTAGTATAATATTTGAAACCTAAGGGAAAAAGGAGTTCAGGAGAGCTGTCAATTTCTCAAGGAAACAATGATAAAGGCAAACTATCCCAGTGAGAAGGAAAGATAAGAACAGTAAGAGGCCAATACAACTCCATCAGGAGCTCTTTAAGGACTTGAAAATCAAAAAGGATTCCTACAAAAAGTGAAATATGGAAAAATTGCTAAGTAGGAGTACAAAAAGTATAGCACAAGCATGTGGGAACAAAACCAGAGAGGCAAAGGCAGAAAATTAGTTTAACCTAGCAAGGGACATAAAAGGCAATAAGCAGAGGTTCTTTAAATACATTAGGAGCAAGAGAAAGATGAAGGAAAGTGTTGGTCCTCTGCTTAGCAAGAAAGGATAGCTAATAGCTAAAGTCATCAAGAAAGCTATGGTTTTTAATGCCTATTTTGCTTCAGTCTTTACTAAAAAGGTTAATGGTGACCAGATACTCAAAATAATTAATATTAACAACAAGAGAGAAGAAATGCAATCCAAAAACAGAGAAAGACCAAGCTAAAGAATATTTAGATAAGTTAGATGTATTCAAGTCAGCAGGGCCCGATGAAATTAACCCTACAGTACTTAAGGAACTAGCTGAAGCAAGCTCAGAACCATTAGCAATTATATTTGAGAACCCCTGGAGGATGTGTGAGGTTCCAGAAGACTGAACAAGGGCACACATAGTACCCAACTTTAAAAAGGGGAACAAAGAGGACCCGAGAATTATAGACCAGTCAGCCTGGTCTTCAAAACCTGGAAAGATATCGGAACAAGTTATTAAACAATCAATTTATAAGCACCTAGAGGATAATAGGGTTAATAGGAATATCCAGCATGGATTTGTCAAGAACAAATCATTCTAAAACAACCTAATTTTTTTCTTTGACAGGGTTACTGGCCTTATAGGTAAATAAAAGCAGGGGATGTGATACATCTTGATTTTAGTAAGGTTTTTGACACAGTCCCACATGAACATTCTCATAAGCAAACTAGGGAAATGTGGTCTAGATGAAATTACTATGAAGTGGGTGCACAACTGGTTCAAAGACCATACTTAAAGAGTATGGTTTGTTGTCAAATTAGGAGGATGTATCTACTAGGGTCCCACAGGGGTCAGTTCTGAATCCAATACTAGTCAGTATTTTCCTTAATAACTTGAATAACGGAATGGGAACTATACTTATAAAATTTGCAGATGACAGAACACTGGGAGGGGTTGCAAGAACTTTGGAGGAAAGGATTAGAATTCAAAATGACCATGACAAACTGGAGGATAGGTCTGAATTCAACAACATGAAATTCAATTCAAATAAATGAAAAGTAGGGAAGGAAAAATCAAATTATCAACTACAAAATGGGGAATAACTGGGTAGTTAGAAGTACCAATGAAAAGCATCTGGGATTATGGTGAATCACAAATCGAATGAGTCAACAATGTGATGCAGCTGTGAAAAAGGCTAATATCATCCTATATTAGCAGAATGTCATATATAAGATAAGGGAGGCAATTGTCCCTCTGCATTTGGAATTGGTGAGGCCTCAGCTGCAGTACTGTGTCCGGTTTGGGGCTCCACACTTAGGAAAGGTGTGGCCATATTGGAGAGAGTCCAGTGGAGAGCAACAAAAATGATCAAAGGTTTACAAAACCTGACCTCTGATGAAAAGTTTAAAAAACTGGGCACATTTAGTCTTAAGAAAAGAAGACTGATAACAGTTTTCAAATATGTTGAAGGCTGTTAAAAAGACCATGGTGATCAATTGTTCTCTATCTCCACTGAGAAGGACAAGAAGTAGTGGGCTTAATCTGCCGCAAGGGAGATTTAGGTTAGACATCAGGAAAAACTTTCTAATTATAAGAGTAGTTAAGCTCTTGAAATAGGCTTCCAAGGCAGGTTGTGGAATCCTCATCACTGGAAGTTTTTAAAAATAGGTTGGACAAACACTTTTCAGGAATGGTCAAAGTTTACTTGGTCTTGCCACAGAAGGACCAACACTGGACTTGATGACTTTTCAAGGTCCTTTCCACCCCTACATTTCTATGATTCTACTATTCTAAATTTGACATGGGTTGAATTGTAAATTAGTTGGCGTATTCACTGTAGACCCAAATAGTTGCACTGCCTTCAGCCATGAGTGAGTTTCTAATACAATCCTTGATCCAATTAATATTGGATTGGGCCTTTAGGGACCTGTTGGGTCCCAGGGCATGGCCACTAGGTAAGTCGAGGGGATGGAAGGCCATGAGTGTCGAGGAAGTCTCTTTGCTCAACCCCCCTTCACAGAATTCAGTCCTGGCTGGCCTGAGAAAGCCCTTGCACTCCCAAAATAATGCTGCAGCTGCAGATAGAGCTGTTTTGTGTAGGTTTTGCTGATGCCAAGTTAGGATAACGGCAGGAATCAGCTACAAGGCCATAACTGCTTATTTGCCTCATTAATCGCAAGGCTAAGCAGGCTGTGCTGTTGTTTTGAATTGCTAAAATGCTCGTTAAAGGTTGCCGGAAAAAGTATTGTTGTAACCCATATAAGGCAAAGGAGTTTTAGTTGGCTGATGTGTAATGCAATAGAGATAAGGAATATAAAGGTATGTGACTCTTCCTGCTCAGTGTGCAGGATTTGAGATTCTATTCTCCCTGTACCTTCTTTGGAGCTCCAAATAAACTTTTCTGCTTCTCCACCCCATTGTGTTTATTGGGTGACGCACACCAGGCAACGAACCCCTGCTGTTGCTTGCCTCTGGCACTGGGTGCCGGCAACAGACCTATTCTCCTTTATGAGGAGAGAAAACGCTGCAAACTGAAACCCACTGAGTTACCTACAATCTTACATCAATGGAGTGAAGTTTGCCCACCATCACAAAGCAGTGTTCCCACTTGTCCATTGGACACTTAAAATCTGTGAGGGTATCCTTAAAAGGCAGGGGACATCTTCACCCAAATAGGTTTCTGCGGGCTTTTCAGCACTACCAGGGAGCATTGACTGCAGCACTATGGCAGTCTGCTGTTTAGGACCACTAGAATGGGAATGGGCTCCCTATGGCTTCTCTCTTCACCACAATTCACTTGTGCTGGGGCAGACATAATTTGGCCCATAGTAGTAAACAATAGAAAAGATCTTATTCCACCAACTGTATCCCTCCCTCCTCTGTAAAGACAAGACATAATCCAGAAGAGGTAAGACAAGACATATCCAGAAGAGGTAAGCGGAATGTCCGGGTTCCAGTAACGCAGACACAGTAACCGCTTTCATGTTCTCTCCACAGGTATCGTTGCGGAGAGTGGACCAGATGATATGTCTGGGGCGAGAAAGCAGAAGGAGACTCCGCTGGTTGGAAGGCATGAGATGCGCTGTCCTGAGGTTGGGGGTTCCACGACCACCACTCCCAAGAGGAGAAGGCGGGTGGTGGTGGTCGGGGACTCTCTCCTCCGGGGGACTGAGTCATCTATCTGCCGCCCTGACCGGGAAAACCAAGAAGTCTGCTGCTTGCCAGGGGCTAAGATTCGCGATGTGACGGAGAGACTGCCGAGACTCATCCAGCCCTCGGATCGCTACCCCTTCCTGCTTCTCCACGTGGGCACCAATGATACTGCCAAGAATGACCTTGAGTGGATCACTGCGGACTATGTGGCTCTAGGAAGAAGGATAAAGGAGTTTGAGGTGCAGGTGGTGTTCTCATCCATCCTCCCCGTGGAAGGAAAAGGCCTAGGTAGGGAGCGTCGAATAGTGGAAGTCAACGAATGGCTACGCAGGTGGTGTCGGAGAGAAGGCTTTGGTTTCTTTGACCACGGGATGGTGTTCCATGAAGGAGGAGTGCTGGGCAGAGACGGGCTCCATCTTACGAAGAGAGGGAATAGTATCTTTGCCAGCAGGCTGGCTAACCTAGTGAGGAGGGCTTTAAACTAGGTTCACCGGGGGAAGGAGACCAAAGCCCTGAGGTAAGTGGGAAAGCGGGATACTGGGAGGAAGCACAGGCAGGAATGTCTGTGAGGGGAGGGCTCCTGCCTCATACTGGCAATGAGGGGCGATCAACAGGTTATCTCAAGTGCTTATATACAAATGCACAAAGCCTTGGAAACAAGCAGGGAGAACTGGAGGTCCTGGTGATGTCAAGGAACTATGACGTGATCGGAATAACAGAGACTTGGTGGGATAACTCACATGACTGGAGTACTGTCATGGATGGTTATAAACTGTTCAGGAAGGACAGGCAGGGCAGAAAAGGTGGGGGAGTAGCACTGTATGTAAGGGAGCAGTATGACTGCTCAGAGCTCCGGTACGAAACTGCAGAAAAACCTGAGTGTCTCTGGATTAAGTTTAGAAGTGTGTGCAACAAGAGTGATGTAGTGGTGGGAGTCTGCTATAGACCACCGGACCAGGGGGATGAGGTAGATGAGGCTTTCTTCCGGCAGCTCGCGGAAGCTACTAGATCGCATGCCCTGATTCTCATGGGTGACTTTAATTTTCCTGATATCTGCTGGGAGAGCAGTACAGCGGTGCATAGACAATCCAGGAAGTTTTTGGAAAACGTAGGGGACAATTTCCTGGTGCAAGTGCAAGTGCTATATGAAGTGTATGAAGTGCTAGAGGAGCCAACTAGGGGGGGCGCTTTTCTTGACCTGCTGCTCACAAACCGGGTAGAATTAGTGCGGGAAGCAAAAGTGGATGGGAATCTGGGAGGCAGTGACCATGAGTTGGTTGAGTTCAGGATCCTGACGCAGGGAAGAAAGGTAAGCAGCAGGATACGGACCCTGGACTTCAGGAAAGCAGACTTCGACTCCCTCAGGGAACGGATGGCCAGGATCCCCTGGGGGACTAACTTGAAGGGGAAAGGAGTCCAGGAGAGCTGGCTGTATTTCAAGGAATCCCTGTTGAGGTTACAGGGACAAACCATCCCGATGAGTCGAAAAAATAGTAAATATGGCAGGCGACCAGCTTGGCTTAATGGTGAAATCCTAGCGGATCTTAAACATAAAAAAGAAGCTTACAAGAAGTGGAAGGTTGGACATATGACCAGGGAAGAGTATAAAAATATTGCTCGGGCATGTAGGAATGTTATCAGGAGGGCCAAATCGCACCTGGAGCTGCAGCTAGCCAGAGAAGTCAAGAGTAACAAGAAGTGTTTCTTCAGGTATGTTGGCAACAAGAAGAAAGCCAAGGAATGTGTGGGCCCCTTACTGAATGAGGGAGGCAACCTAGTGACAGAGGATGTGGAAAAAGCTAATGTACTCAATGCTTTTTTTGCCTCTGTTTTCACTAACAAGGTCAGCTCCCAGACTGCTGCGCTGGGCATCACAAAATGGGGAAAAGATGGCCAGCCCTCTGTGGAGATAGAGGTGGTTAGGGACTATTTAGAAAAGCTGGACGTGCACAAGTCCATGGGGCCGGACGAGTTGCATCCAAGAGTGCTGAAGGAATTGGCGGCTGTGATTGCAGAGCCATTGGCCATTATCTTTGAAAACTCGTGGCGAACCGGGAAAGTCCCGGATGACTGGAAAAAGGCTAATGTAGTGCCAATCTTTAAAAAAGGGAAGAAGGAGGATCCTGGGAACTACAGGCCAGTCAGCCTCACTTCAGTCCCTGGAAAAATCATGGAGCAGGTCCTCAAAGAATCAATCCTGAAGCACTTGCATGAGAGGAAAGTGATCAGGAACAGCCAGCATGGATTCACCAAGGGAAGGTCATACCTGACTAATCTAATCGCCTTTTATGATGAGATTACTGGTTCTGTGGATGAAGGGAAAGCAGTGGATGTATTGTTTCTTGACTTTAGCAAAGCTTTTGACACGGTCTCCCACAGTATTCTTGTCAGCAAGTTAAGGAAGTATGGGCTGGATGAATGCACTATAAGGTGGGTAGAAAGCTGGCTAGATTGTCGGGCTCAACGGGTAGTGATCAATGGCTCCATATCTAGTTGGCAGCCAGTATCAAGTGGAGTACCCCAGGGGTCGGTCCTGGGGCCAGTTTTGTTCAATATCTTCATAAATGATCTGGAGGATGGTGTGGATTGCACTCTCAACAAATTTGCGGATGATACTAAACTGGGAGGAGTGGTAGATACGCTGGAGGGGAGGGATAGGATACAGAAAGACCTAGACAAATTGGAGGATTGGGCCAAAAGAAATCTGATGAGGTTCAATAAGGATAAGTGCAGGGTCCTGCACTTGGGACGGAAGAACCCAATGCACAGCTACAAACTAGGGACCGAATGGCTAGGCAGCAGTTCTGCGGAAAAGGACCTAGGGGTGACAGTGGACGAGAAGCTGGATATGAGTCAGCAGTGTGCCCTTGTTGCCAAGAAGGCCAATGGCATTTTGGGATTTATAAGTAGGGGCATAGCGAGCAGATTGAGGGACGTGATCGTTCCCCTCTATTCGACATTGGTGAGGCCTCATCTGGAGTACTGTGTCCAGTTTTGGGCCCCACACTTCAAGAAGGATGTGGATAAATTGGAGAGAGTCCAGCGAAGGGCAACAAAAATGATTAGGGGACTGGAACACATGAGTTATGAGGAGAGGCTGAGGGAGCTGGGATTGTTTAGCCTGCAGAAGAGAAGAATGAGGGGGGATTTGATAGCTGCTTTCAACTACCTGAATGGGGGTTCCAAAGAGGATGGCTCTAGACTGTTCTCAATGGTAGCAGATGACAGAACGAGGAGTAATGGTCTCAAGTTGCAGTGGGGGAGGTTTAGATTGGATATTAGGAAAAACTTTTTCACTAAGAGGGTGGTGAAACACTGGAATGCGTTACCTAGGGAGGTGGTAGAATCTCCTTCCTTAGAGGTTTTTAAGGTCAGGCTTGACAAAGCCCTGGCTGGGATGATTTAACTGGGAATTGGTCCTGCTTTGAGCAGGGGGTTGGACTAGATGACCTTCTGGGGTCCCTTCCAACCCTGATATTCTATGATTCTATAATCACCCAGATATTTTCAAATCAAATAATGTTTAATTTTAGCAAGACACAATCTGTGAATCCAGTCAACAGGAGATATGTTGCCTTCTTTGGAACAGTAAATGTACTTTTAACTGGGTAATGGGCCTTGGTGCACATGCACACATCCCAGTATGCCATTTATGGCCTTTGGGACATTCTAAGAAATATAGTTCCCCAGGAGGGCCAGAGATTCCAGAGGCCATGTGACCAGGGAACCAGGTGACAGCGTCTGGGAACTATATAAGGGAGATATCCTGAGCTCAGTATAAGGGGTTGAAGCAAAACCTTGAGGGGTTATTGAGTGTTTGTAAAATGAGCCTGCCCTGAGGAAAGTGATTTGAAGTGACTTGTCTCTAGAACTTATTTTTTTACTTTCCTCAGCTGGTGAAACTGTCCTCCAGTTTATAATCCACTAAACAGTAAAATTGAAAATCTCTTGCTCTTTGTTTAGGTATTCTCCTTAATGATGTTTGGGAAATCATAATGCTTAACAACACAAGTATCTCTTTTGATTTTCAAAATGTAATTTTACTCTTGGACTTTATACTGAACTGAAATAGATCTAAAATTCCACTGTACCATACACCTAACATTATGCAGAGTTTTCTTCAGAAAAATATTGTTGATTTTGTAGCTTGAGTTTGCTTTTTTGATGTAAAAGCAGCAAAGAGTCCTGTGGCACCTTATAGACCAATACGTCTGGTTTGAGCATTAGCCTGCTAAACCCAGGGTTGTGAGCTCAATCCTTAAGGAGGCCATTTAGGGATCTGGGCCAAAATTGGGGATTGGTCCTGCTTTGAGCAGGGGGTTGGACTAGATGACCTCCTGAGGTCCCTTCCATCCCTGCTATTCTATGATTCTATGATTCAAGTCTTTTAGTCTTGGAGGTGCCACAGGACTCTTTGCCGCTTTTACAGATCCAGACTAACACCGCTATGCCTCTGATACTTTTTTGATGTGTAACTCATACTAATTAAAAACTTTATATCCTTTAAATAAAAACAAAAAAAGCCTTCTTAAAAGACATGACAACAATATTTCCTGATAGCTTCAGCCAGACTTTTCTAAATTCCTCTGTTTTTGTTATTTCTTTGTGTGTTTGGGAGAAAGATCTCTACTTGTCACCTGTCAGAAATTATTCTTTGAATTTATTCCAGGAAGCTGGAATATATTTAACTACCAGAGACAGAGTCCATGATCTTTTCTTCACATCTCAGTGAAGAAAAAACAACATCTGTGCTTGGATGACTAGTATTTACCAGTGCTAAGCAAGAAATCATTGGTTTTAACCACATTAAATAATTAAGTTCATGATTTTTCAACTTGCATGCCTGTAAACAACAATCTTAGCATTACCTCAGGGTAAATGCTTTAAGCTAGTTTCATACTCTGCTAAGTTTTCACTTCCTACTCTTTTTATCTTTTGCTTCTATTGCTCTAATTATGAATTGCCCTAAAGCCTTTTGTTTAAAGTACACGACACATTGACATATCACAAAACAGATCTTCATATTGTGGCATTTTAGAGAGAAGAAAACATATATCTATATCTATATGTATATATATCTTTGACAAACTGTTTTACCCCTCCACCTCCTGCAGAGTCTTCCTTCTAGAACTGGCAAGAAACCTACTAGAATTATGTTTGAAGCAACAATAAAATCAGCCCAAGTTTTAATTATTTTTTAAGCATAGAATGCTAATTATGCAAATAAGAAACTTGTTATTGTAAATAAAGTCATGCTAATAAGTAATCAGACTTAGTACCAAATGAGTCCAGCACCTTGACTTAAAATTGGATACTTTTAAACATGGAGCTAGTAACTAGAGGTGGAATAAATGTCTTAATTGATTTTGCCTTTTTCTATAGTGATTCCACTGCAAGCAGTTTGTTACTTGTAGGACTGTTTAAATTAAACCTTTAAAAATTGCTGAGGAGTGGACCCATTAGATGTTTTGATGATTTCCTTTACTATACAAACAATAAATAACAATAATCATAAACCCAGAGGATAAGAGTCTGAGTGACAGGGAGGATGGTGTTTATGGGTATGTCTTCACTGCAATGTAAGGATAGAGTTAGTGGAACTCCAGTCAGTGGACCCTGGGCATTAGGTGTATGAAACAACTAATTTATAGAAGAAACTATCTGCGAACATACTGGTTTTTAGACCATAGTTTCAAACTGAGACAGGACAGCAGCGTAAAGTCCATTCAGAATTTGGCTTTCAACAGTCAGTGTTGGATAATATAGCTAAAGATAAAAATGTAAACAAGATACGATTGTAACTTTCTATCAAAATATCTCTTTAGCCAGCCATTGAAGTAATTTAAAAACAATTGCTATAACTTTTTTCTATATATATTTTAAGCCATCTTAATGTTAAATAACCTAATGTAAATTGTTGTGTCTCTACAGCATAAACAGCTTTTGAAATGCTGTGGTTTCCTTCTAATGATTTTAAATAAGTGGAATATGCCTTTGGATTTAAAACTGCTGTTTTCTTCATGTCTAATACAATTCTTTCCATTAGTTTTTTTTAAAACCTGAGAGATGCTGCACTATAGAAAACTTTCAGAGTGTGAACCTTTTTTCTAAAGCATTAGGATTTCCTGCATGAAAAATAATGCCTTCTCCGCTGGATTCATGAAGACCTATCACATAGTAACATCAGATTGCAGTTTAGGTTCATCACCAGTATGTCTTCCCAGTGAGGATCCAACAGCATGCAGCCCAGACACTCTTTCTATCTAAAGATGGTAATCTGAATTCAGATCACAAATTAATGATCCCCCAGATTCAGCATCTTTCTTGTTTTAGTACAGTTTATTTCTGGAATAAAACATACATCTGATAAGAAGAAGTTTGGACTTGTAGCATATGTGTCCCCAGGGTACCAGAAAACAGTCTCCTCTTTCAGGAATTTATCAATTAGGTTATCTTAAAGAGTATGTTTTCTGGCTGACTTAAAATCTACTAACTAAAAGATATATAAGAAGTGTGACAAAGTTTCTGCTCTACCTTGGTGGGTCTTGCGTTTATTGGCGGATTTGCTCGCCTTGGAGCTTCACGGCAGCCCTCAGCTTGGCCGTTTTTCTGAATTCACAGTCCAGGTCGACTCCTCCCGTGTCTGACCAGGAGTTGGGAGGATTTGGGGGGAACCCGGGCCCGCCCTCTATTCTGGGTTCCAGCCCAGGGCCCTGTGGAATGCAGCTGTCTAGAGTGCCTCCTGGAACAGCTGTGCGACAGCTACAACTCCCTGGGCTACTTCCCATGGCCTCCTCCCAACACCTTCTTTATCCTCATCATAGGACCTTCCTCCTGGTGTCTGATAATGCTTGTACACCTCAGTCCTCCAACAGTCGATGTTCTCACTCTCAGCTCCTAGTGCCTCTTGCTCCCAGCTCCTCACACACACACCACAAACTGAAGTGAGCTCCTTTTTAAAACCCAGGCGTCCTGATTAGCCTGCCTTAATTGATTCTAGCAGCTTCTTGATTGGCTGCACGTGTTCTAATCAGCCTGTCTTAATTGTCTCCAGAAGGTTCTGGATGGTTCTGGAACCGCCCCTGTTGGGAAACGGAACGTCCCTCGCTTGCTCCTTAGCTATCTGCTTTCTATTCTTTCCTAAAGCCCCCTGGTCCGGATTTTTCTTACTTTTTGCACCTGTCTTAGTCCCCCCCCCGACTGGGCCAGATGCTTTTTTTTGTTTTCTTTTGATTCTTTGTTTTTTTTCCCGTCTACGTGCTTCGGCCATCAGCTTGCCGCCAGCACCTGCCCCCCCCCCACGCCTGCTTTCGGGCGCAGCTATTTGCGTTAGCTGAGCCCCCGGGGGGGGCGGGGAGATTGCCGATTTTGCTGTCCGGAGGGGGGAGTGGAAACCCCCAGAACCAGCTGTTTTGCTAGCAGCTTGGACTTTACAATATTCTCAGCATGCTGGAAGCCTTGGAACACAGCCAACACAGCCGGAGAAGAAGATTTCAGAAGACAGGAGAAATAATCCAGAAGAGCTATAAATCTTCGTGAAGGGGGCCGTAAGACTGAGTAATTTTCTGAATTATACTCTCGTGGGGGGGAGTTTGACTGTGGTTTACTTGCGTTTGTGGCGGCACAGGGGGTGTGGCGTGGAGACCCCCCCCTCCCCGATCCATCGGTGCCGCTAACTCCCCACCCTTACTACAACTGTTACGGCCCCCCCGCCGTCCGTCCCTGCTGGCAACCTGCCATCTCCCTTCGTATCCAGCTGTTCGCTTGGAACTTTGCCTTCCAGACCGGACATAACAGCCTACCACCCAAGACTCTTTGGACAAACGTGTGTGGGTCTGCACCCCTGCCCACAGCTTACCCCTGCCCACTGCACCCCTGCCCCCCCGGATTGCTTATCCCACAGCTTGCCCCTATTACTGGACCCCGATTTTGTTTCTTCCCCCCCATCCCAGTCCAAGCCCCTCGGCATTCCCCCCCTCCCGCCTGCAGCCTAGCGGAAGGAGGGGCTACTCAGCTTCTCCCCTCCCCCCTCCTCCTTCCGGTGTCTCCCTGTCTCTCCCTGCTCACAATGGCGGGGAATGAGAGGGGTGAGGCCGCTTCAACAAAACTAGTTGTCCCTCCCCCACCACCACCCCTGCCCGACCCCCAAGGTCCCCCCCCACCACTATTGTCAAGATACTTGCCACCCCCCCCCCCGCAGCAGGAGGCACCGGGGCGATCGCTGCTGCTGCTGCACCCACTGCCCCCCCAGATTCTAGGAACCCCCCCTCAGCTGGCTGAAAAGGCCAGGGTGGGAGGAAAGGAAAGGGCCCCGCTAAAACCACTAGGCCCTCCATGGCAGAGGCTGCCCCCACCGCTGTGGCCTCGTCATCAACCATGGCGCCCCTCCCTCCATTTCCCTCCACCAGCTCTGCGATTGTCCCTCCCCCGGCCCCCAGGACGTATGCCCGGGCGGCAACGGGCTCCCCCCTGCCTGCAGCCTCGTCATCTCGCCCCCCCCTGCCTCCACCACCATCACCAGCGGCCGGGGCCCTTTCCCCGCCTTGACGAGGAGGCACGGCGTCCGTTGCCTCCTGGTGCCCACCTTGCCCCACGTGGAGACATACGTGCAGGCGTTGGCGAAGGTGGTAGGACCCACGGCTATTGTGGCGGCCTCCAAGATGTATGGGAAGGTCGTTTTTTTCTTAGCTTCGGAGAATGCCGCCCAGGAGGCGGTGGAGAGGGGCCTGACAGTGGGGGGGTATTTGTCCCCCTAGAACCGTTAGAAGACCTGGGCGTTCGCCTCGTCCTTACCTCTGTTCCTCCCTTCTTACCCAATGCTGCCCTGTTACCCGCTCTCTCCACTCTGGGGAAACTTGTCTCTGTCATCAGCCCTCTCCTGTTGGGCTGCAAGGACCCCACCCTCCATCACATTTTTTCGTTCTGCCGGCAAGTGCAGCTTCTACTGCTAGCAGGGGCGCATGACAAAGAGGCGCTCGAGGGGTCTTTTCTAGTCCCCTACCAGGGAGCCCGCTATCGGGTCTTTTACTCTACCGGAGAGGCCCGGTGCTACCTCTGCCGCTCAGCGGGGCATGTCCGCAGAGACTGCCCTTTGGCCCGGGGGGGAGGGGCACCCGAAACCCCCGAGACCCGGCAGGACATCGGCCCCATCGCTGCCAACACCCCTGGCTGCCCGGCACCTGAAACCAACCCTCCTCCTACTCGACCCATCGCTGCTCCCGTCCGGGCCCAAGAAATACCTTCCCTACAATGCCCGGGCGAGCAAGGGAATTCCACCCTTGCTAGTACCAATCCAACAGAGCCCATGGAGGAGGGTGTGGCAAGGATATTACCGGGTATAGGAAAGGGCCCGCCCCAAGGAGAACCCCCCGCCCCTCATGCTGCCTCACCATCACCCCCCCGAACCCCTGAACCATCGCCTCCACCCCCCGACATGACCCCTGCTAACCAACTCCCAGATGATGCTATGGAGGGCTGGACCCTAGTCCAGGGGAAGCGAGGCAAGCGGAAGGCTCGAGCTCTGCTGCATCCATCCGACGCGGAAGCCCCCCAGAAGACCAGGAAAGGGGGCACTGCTATCGAGCCTCCCGCCACGGCCACGAGCGAGAGCCATCCGCTGGTGTCGGGAGGGGAAGACGGACTGGCATTGGAGGGCAGAATCCCCCCTCCACGGGAGACCCTCCCCTCCGAGACTTCTGAGGACGCCCCTTCTGCCTGGATACCACCCGAACCCCCCGCGGACTCCGAGGCAACCGTTGGGGCGGGCCCTAGAGGAGAGGCCCCCGGGGTGGCAGGAGCTGGCCTCTCCCCCGTGTACGCGGAGATTGAGGCCCTAGATTTGACCCCGGTCACCCAGGGAGGGGATGATCTGCTGCCAGCTAGCCTCGAGCTGGGCAACCTTACCCCAGCCTCCCTTTCCCCATGCTCCCTCCCCTTAATTGCCTTCCCGAGTGAGCACCCTGCAGAAGGTGGTCCACCACCTGATGCCATGGCCACTAAGACCACCATGGAGCCAGCGCCTAGCATTATTGGGAGCCCCCTCCCTTACCCCTTAACCCTTGACTCTGCTCAGGAGGCACTTTCCTTTAGCTGCTTGCCTCCTGAACCCCAGAGCCTTACCCCTGCCCCCACCCCTGTCCCTGCCCAAGTCCCCTCCTCCTGCAATGTTAATGCCGCCCCTGGGATTATTTCCTTTCCGCCTTTCGCAGATTCCCCCCAGGGAGCAGTCTTTGCACTTTCTAGCCGCGACCCATTAGGAGTGACAATTTTTCCCCTGCCATCTCCCTCCACTCCAAGGCGTGAAATGAAACTAATAACCCCAGCCTGTCAGACGCCCCGTTGGTGGTCCGCACCCTGTCTACCCGCCTTAGCGGACCACAAGGCTGTATTAAGAGTCCCACCAGGGAACACCTCGGGAATTGTAACCCCACCCCCCATGAGCTGCGGCATGCACTACGGAAGTTCCTAGAGCACACCCGTGGCGCCCGCGATAGGGCACAGCTGGCTCTTCAGCTATGGGGGGACTTTGATCAAATTCTCCAGGCCACAAGGGCCCTTATAAAGGAGGGCAGGGGGCAAGGAAGGCGCAGTGCTGCGGCCTACGAGCGAGCCCGCAGCTTCCGACGTGATCTACTCACCCACAGGATGGGTCACGGGTTGCTGCGCAACCCACCAGGGGCCCTGAACACCCCCGCCAACACGAAGCCCCCACCCCCCCAGCCCTCCGCATGACGCCTCTTATTATTGCGACCCTGAATACCAGGGGCTGTAGGATGGCTCTCCGCAGGTCCCAGGTGCTCTCTTACCTTCGGGAAGGGAGGTACTCTGTAGTTTTCCTGCAGGAGACCCATACGGACCCGGCCGCCGAGGACAGGTGGCGGCTGGAGTGGGTGGACGGGGTATACTTTAATCACTTCGCGACCTGGCAAGCTGGAGTGGCGACCCTGTTCTCCCCCAACCTACGGCCTGAGGTGCTAGGCGTCAATGAGGCCGTGCCGGGCCACCTGCTGCACCTTTGAGTCCGTATGGAGGGGCTCGTGGTTAATCTTGTTAACATCTATGCCCCGCAAATGAGCTCCAGGCGGCCACAATTTTATCAGCGGGTGTCTGACTTTCTTGGCACCCTGGATTCGTACGAGTGCCTGGTCCTGGGAGGGGACTTTAACAACACCCTCGAGGAATGGGACCACTCAGGGGCCGAACCGAGCCCGGCCGCTGCGAATATTCTCCAAGGGATAGTTGAACATCACTCCCTAGTGGACGTCTGGCATGACCATCACCCAGATGACACCTCCACGTTCACCTTTGTCCGGGTGGAGTCCCATCGGTCACACCACTCCCGGTTGGACCGTATTTACTTATCCCGTTTCCATCTTTCACAGGCCCACTCCTCCGCCATTCGGCCGGCCCCATTCTCCGATCATCATTTAGTCACCGTAATGGTCTCCCTCCGTGCAGAGAGACCGGGGCCAGCCTATTGGCACTTTAATAACAGCCTGTTGGAGGACGAGAGCTTTGTGATGTCCTTCCAGGAGTTCTGGCTGGCCTGGCGAGAGCAGTGGCGTGCCTTTCCCTCGGTGAGGCGATGGTGGGATCTCGGGAAGGTGCGCGCCAAGCTCTTCTGCCGTGACTACACTCGGGGCACCAGCCGATGGAGAAATGCAGCGATAGAGCAGTTGGAACAGGAGGTCTTAGAGATGGAGAGGCGCCTGGCCGCCAATCCCAAGGACACGTCCCTCTGCGGAGCGTGCCGGGAAAAGCGGGAGGAGCTCTGGGCCCTCGAGGACCACCGGGCCCGAGGTGCCTTCGTTTGGTCCCGCATCCGCCTCCTTCGGGAGATGGACCGCGGCTCCCGCTTCTTCTATGCCCTGGAGAAAACAAGGTGGGCCAAGAAACATGTCACCTGCCTTCTTGCGGAAGATGGCACCCCCCTCACGGATCCGGAGGAGATGTGTGGGAGGGCCCGTGACTTCTACACAAACCTTTTCTCCCCGGATCCGACCAATCCTGGCGCTTGTGGGGTGCTCTGGGAGGAACTCCCCATGGTCAGCGTGGGCGACCGAGACCGACTAGAGCTGCCTCTCACCCTGGCCGAGTTCTCGGAAGCCCTCCGTCACATGCCCACCAATAAATCTCCGGGCATGGACGGGCTGACCGTGGAGTTTTACCGCGCGTTCTGGGACATCCTCAGCCCAGACCTAGTCACCGTCTGGGCTGAGTCCTTGCAGAGCGGGGTCCTCCCTCTGTCGTGCAGGCGTGCGGTGCTTGCCTTGCTGCCAAAGAAGGGGGACCTCCGCGATTTACAAAACTGGCGTCCCGTCTCTCTCCTTAGCACGGATTACAAAATTGTAGCGAAAGCAATCTCGCTGCGGCTAGGGTCCGCGATGGCGGACGTGATCCACCTGGACCAGACCTATACTGTCCTGGGTCGCAGCATTTTTGAGAACCTATTTCTAGTCCGAGACCTTTTGGAACTCGGGCGGAGAGATGGTCTGTCGTTCGCCCTCGAGTGTCGAGGAAGCCCCCTCGCTCTGGGCCACCAGGTAACTTGGAAGGGTGGAAGACCATGAGAGTCGAGGAAGCCCCCCGCTCTGGGCCCAGGCAAGCTTGAACACTTTCCTCCCCTGAAGCCAATGAGAAAACAATTGTGATTGGTTGCTGTGTTACACATTGCATATGCTGCTGTTTTTACTTTGTAAGTGTGTTATGCAAATAAAAACATCTTTTGCTTCAAAAAAAAAAATTACTCTCCTGTAGCCATCTAGCCCGACCGTGTCACAGAATGTACCATGGTTAAATCAGAAAACATATTTAAAACTGTACTGAATATTGACTTGCTTTATATTCTTAGAGTTTGTTTCTGATTTTACTACTACATGTGATCTTTGGTGTGTATTCTGATAACTCTGGACAAGTATCTTAACTGTTGTATTTTGATCATATGCAGGATTATATATTGCTTAGACAGTAGTTCCCTTAAGAGCAATAATTTATATGGACATGGAGCAATAATTTTTTCCCATTCTGTGAACTGATTAAGGCCATGTCTACACTTACAAGCTTACAGCGGCACAGCTGTACCGACACAGCTGTGCCTCTGTAAGAGCACTTGTGTAGCTACATTATGCAGACCAGCTCAATGAGCAGTTGTAGCTATGTCTGCAGGAGAGCATGTCCCACCAACATAGCACTGTGCACACAAGCGCTTATGCCGGTAAAACTTATGTTGCTCAGGAAGGTATTTTTTCACATCCGAGTGACAAAATTTTTGCCGATATAAGCGCTAGTATAGACATGGCCTAACATGAGATCTTATCAGCAGAGTATCTGAACAGCTCACACACATGAATAGATTCATTCTCACAATACCCCGGTGAAGTATTATCCTTATTTTGTAGATAGGGAATTGTGGCACAGAAAGATTAAATGACTTTCATACGGTCACACAGAAGTCTGTGGCAGATCCAGAATCTGTACATGTCTCATGAGCCCCCAGCCATTGTCTGAATCACCAGCTCATCCTTCCTGTATAGGCAAGAATGCAAAAGCACTACTTTAATTAGTCATCATTTTTGACAAACACAAATGCATCAGATGTTGGTAGGTGATGAGAACACTGGAAATCTTTGTCCCCAGAAATCCTCAAGCATTGTAATTTGTCTCCACATTTTCTGAAATAGCCAATATGACCTTGCTGATCTTGCTGATGGTGATCTGAGATTCTATTGTTAAAAGCACCCTTTACTGCCAGTACTACCCTACAACCTCAGGACAATCCAGAAAGAGATGTACAGGTCTACATATTAAAAAGAATGCCTGGGATAGTCACAAGCACCTCTCAATGCACCTGAAGTGAGCATATCCAATGCATGTCCAAATTAGGGTTGCATAAACACAAGGGCATATCCTTGTCCATGTTTTCAACTTGTGTACACACACTGAACATACACAACTCAGGCATATAAAAAATGCACACTTTTAAAAAATTGAGCCTGTCACTATGTGGGTTCTCTCTCTTCCCTAGATGCAAGATTCACTGTCTAACCAAACTCGTATGTCTTGCCCTATGTGGGGTATAATAAATGAGCCATCTACCATAAAGCATTTTGCCTGTCCAGGCAATAATAATGTACAATGTTCTTCCTTTTCTCAACATGCATGCACATTTTTAAAAACACAAATATCTCCTGTTCTGGGGTTCAATCATGAGAGCAACTTTCACCCTTCCCTTGAGCCCGGTATCTCCACTGTTTGCTTCCTTCTCCTTTTATACAGAGCATCTGGGCTTGATAGTTTCTTGTGCTCAGATGTACATGTTCCACATCTCTCAATGCTTCCCTGTCTGACTATATACCCCTGGAAACCTGATAGAAAACCGCAGTTCTGGTCACACCAATGGATCCAAGGTCCAGCATCCCAGGAGCCTGGCAGGAGCCAGTTGGGTAGTACAGCTTGTCACAGCACCACACAAAGAAATCTAATAGGTGTGCCACAAGAAATGGAACAACAGATACAGAAGGTCAGCAAGTACTAAAAAATACTTAGCTGCAACTCAGGTGACGTCAGTCCCAAATTTACTTTGTTCATGCTTAAAGTCCTTCTTGAAATGCTGTAACATTTCAAATTCTTGTTGAAACTCCATAATACATCTTCCTGGAAAGAGTATCTCCTAGTTCAGTTAGATACTTATAATAATTTCCTGTTATTAAAAACTTGATCCAAAGCTTTCTGAAATACCCTCAACAGACTTTGGAACAGGCCCTGGCTAGCTTTGCACAAATATTATAAATATTTTATCTTAAAGCTTAGGTAATTATCTTTTGACTTCAAAATGCACAATATACGCCTACCTTCAAATAATAGGTTAATTTGAAAATACAAGTTATATTGTATTCTGTTATTCAGTATGTACAATTAAAACATGCAAATGTCAATTTAGATTTGAATGGTATTTAAAAAAAAGATTCTCATTCCATTGCTTAAAGAACAATTAAAAAAAAACTTTTATATGTTATATCACAAAGGCATCCAACATATTAACATATCTAAGTGACTAAAAAAAGAAAAAATAACATCCACATTTTAATCTGCTCTTTAAAATATACCTGTGATGTTTTGGCCTTGATTTTTTCCAGAAACCACCTTGTTTATCAATTACAATTATCTTTAAATCATTAAAAAGAAAGCAAATTCATTGTTACTTTAAGATGCACAAGCATTGAACATTTAAAAATTGGAAAGAATTAAAGCTTCCATCTGTGTGTTTAATTTCCCTCAAACAGGAAAATATAATTTAAGATCGTTTAAACCCTTTCATGTTAAAATACTTCTTTCTAATTGCATTATAACAGGCACAATCAATATATATTTATGTATATATTGTCAGCTCACCACTTGCATAGCCATTGTCAAAAGTTGTTGTTCTTTATGCATAACAGTAGATGTAAATCTTAAGGGGAGATTTGAAGGAGGATAAGGTAGTGGCTTTGCAATTTTTGGCGAGTTTTCCCCCTTGCATAGGTGGTGACGTGGGAGAATGTACAAAGATATTTGTTTCAGAGTAACAGACATGTTAGTCTGTATTTGCAAAAAGAAAAGGAGTACTTGTGGCACCTTAGAGACTAACCAATTTATTTGAGCATAAGCTTTCATGAGCTACAGCTCACTTCATCGAATGCATAGTGGAAAATACAGAAGACGTTTTTATACACACAAACCATGAAAAAATGTGTGATTATCACTACAAAAGGTTTTCTCTTCCCCCACTTCACTCTCCTGCTGGTAATAGCTTATGTAAAGTGAAAAGAAAAGGAATACTTGTGGCACCTTAGAGACTAACCAATTTATTTGAGCATCAGCTTTTGTGAGCTACAGCTCACTTCATCGGATGCGAAAGCTTATGCTCAAATAAATTGGTTAGTCTCTAAGGTGCCACAAGTATTCCTTTTCTTTTTGCAAATACAGACTAACACGGCTGTTACTCTGAAACTTATGTAAAGTGATCACTCTCCTTACAATGTGTATGATAACCAAGGTGGGCCATTTCCAGCACAAATCCAGGTTTTCTCCCCCCCCAACATCCCCCCCCCAAAAAAACCCCACTCTCCTGTTGATAATAGCTTATCTAAAGTGATCACTCTCCTTACAATGTGTATGATAATCAAGGTGGGCCATTTCCAGCACAAATCCAGGGTTTAACAAGAACGTCTGAGGAGTGGGGGGGTAGGAAAAAACAAGGGGAAATAGGTTACCTTGCATAATGACTTAGCCACTCCCAGTCTCTATTCAAGCCTAAGTTAATTGTATCCAATTTGCAAATGAATTCCAATTCAGCAGTCTCTCGCTGGAGTCTGGATTTGAAGTTTTTCTGTTGTAATATCACAACTTTCATGTCTGTAATCGCGTGACCAGAAAGATTGAAGTGTTCTCCAACTGGTTTTTGAATGTTATGATTCTTGACATCTAATTTGTGTCCATTTATTCTTTTACGTAGAGACTGTCCAGTTTGACCAATGTAAATGGCAGAGGGGCATTGCTGGCACATGATGGCTTATATCACATTGGTAGATGTGCAGGTGAACGAGCCTCTGATAGTGTGGCTGATGTTACTAGGCCCTGTGATGGTGTCCCCTGAATAGATATGTGGGCACAGTTGGCAATGGGCTTTGTTGCAAGGATAGGTTCCTGGGTTACTGGTTCTGTTGTGTGGTATGTGGTTGCTGGTGAGTATTCCTTCAGGTTGGGGGACTGTCTGTAGGCAAGGACTGGCCTGTCTCCCAAGATTTGTGAGAGTCTTGGGTCATCCTTCAGGATAGGTTGTAGATCCTTAATAATGCGTTGGAGGTGTTTTAATTGGGGGCTGAAGGTGACGGCTAGTGGCGTTCTGTTATTTTCTTTGTTGGGCCTGTCCTGTAGTAGGTGACTTCTGGGAACTCTTCTGGCTCTATCAATCTGTTTCTTCACTTCAGCAGGTGGGTATTGTATTTGTAAGAATGCTTGGTAGAGATCTTGTAGGTGTTTGTCTCTGTCTGAGGGGTTGGAGCAAATGTGGTTGTATCACAGAGCTTGGCTGTAGACAATGGATTGTGTGGTGTGGTCAGGGTGAAAGCTGGAGGCATGTAGGTAGGAATAGCGGTCAGTAGGTTTCCGGTATAGGGTGGTGTTTATGTGATCATCATTTATTAGCACTGTAGTGTCCAGGAAGTGGATCTCTTGTGTGGACTGGACCAGACTGAGGTTGATGGTGGGATGGAAATTGTTGAACTCATGGTGAAATTCCTCAAGGGCTTCTTTTCCATGGGTCCAGATGATGAAGATGTCATGTGAAAGTGACTTGGCGCACATTAAAGGCTGGGAAGATGGGCACAATGAAGGCAATGGGAGGGTAGACATGACTGAGACATTTTCTTACTCCACTATTGTGGTTCTAGTTGTCCTGGATGGTACTAGGTTCTTAGTGGCAATTCGGGAACTTCATTTTTGTTTCTTGTCAACTAGTTCACTATTAGCACACTGAGGTAAAGTTAAGGAGTACTTGTGGCACCTTAGAGACCTCTGCCATCATCCCTATTCTTTAGTGCTAACATCTTTCAAGCATTATGGTTCTGCTGTTCGTGGCAACAGTAGAAATCACTTTATTTACTGATGCATAGACCATACTTAATGAAGACAAATCCCCAAGGCACCAGTATATCTGAGAGAAGACACCGTCACAAGCAATGCTGACACACATACTACAGCCCTTAAGATCAATACAACAAGTTTATAAGCTGGTATCCGTTGCGTTAAGAACAGAACCTGGCAAACGTTTGTCTTAAAGAATGAATAAATTGAAATTGCCCCAACCCAGAAAATGCAATCATGGCACAAATGTGTCAAAATATAACACTAAACAAACAAACAAACAAAACAGAAATAAAGACCTCCAGTCGAAGTAAAGAATTACTGAAGGGTATATAACTGCCTTTTCTGGAAGTTATTAAATGAGGCAAATACCATTTTTATGGTGTATTAACTTGGTGAACTCCTGGAAGTTTTGGCTGCAATGGGTCTATGGTTTCACTCTGTAATTCCATCAGTGTACAGTAAACTACAGGAGCTTATACAAGGTATTCGTTATAATGTGAAGCTGTGAGATCCACTCTTTTTTATAAGAAGTATAAATATCACATTGTGCAGGACTTCTGAAAGAGTGTACAGATAGATATCTTTTTAGTCCCTAGTTTATGTGTTCAGACTGTCTGTGGATAAAAAAATTAAGCCATCACTTATTGGTACAATTCCTATGCCTCACTGTAAGGAAAACTATCATAAATAAATGGATTTGAATTATCTAGCTAAACAAGAAAGTTTTAACCAAATACCTAGTTATATAAGACCTGAATTACAACCTGGGAAAGCTCTCAGATACAGTAAGCTAACACAAAAGTGGAGTAAGGTCATTCATTACTTAGCTACAGATGAACCACAATGTTTATATGGTGCTTTCATAGCAAATTATAAAAGCTTCACCTATAGATAACTGTCTGAGAACAACCTACTCCCCAACCATTCTCCCCAAGGCCACATAGACCTCTGATGGCATCCATCTCTTTTATTGTTGTTGTGTGCATATTTTATTATTGGAAAAAGAAATGCCACAATAATATCAATGGTGTGTATATGAAGTGCTACAATATATCTTTGCCACAACCTCTAGTAAAGTAGGTAATATCCATATATCAAATTTCTATTGCTTTGTAGAGATTAAAGTGACTTTTGAAGACAAAAAATGCCCCAAACACTTTGCATTCCAAATAGAATTTTTAATCAATGCTTAGTTGTTTTTTATGAGCTTTATAGATTCTTGCATATAGAAATAAGGATTTTAAAAGACACCCTCAGGCAGTATTTTAAAGGGTTGCTGCTACTATATTATCTGAAACACTAATGCACATCAAATAATAAAATTAACATATAATTTCATAACAATCTATAATTCATCCAAGACAAACTACTTCAGATGCAAAATAAGTACACTATATTAAATAGAGAGCAGAAGTTCGATGACTATGATTTTCACATCTGGCTCTAATATGTAGGCAGTATGAGTGGAGCCAGGATTTTTAATTAAGTTTTAATATTTTCAAATCTGGGTGCCTGAAGTTGCATTCTAAAATTCTCACTGAGGTGCCTTAAAAAAAATGACAAATTTTCTAAGGTGCTGAGCACCTACCTGCAGCTCCCACTGATTTCCATGGGATTTGAGGATACTCAGCTTTCCCAGCTTTTCCTTGTTACCCGTCTCTGCTTCTCTGTTCACCGCTGTTCCTCCTCACCCATCCCTACATGTCACCAGCCACTTCCCACACCTCCCACTCCAACTCCCCATTCCATCTCAAATCCTTTCAGACATCTCTGTTCTTTCTCACCCTATTATCAAATGTACGGCCCCTATTCACATATCAGCAGTGTAAAATGGCCACTTCTGGCTAGGGAGACCATGGGAAACTCCACCTTTACTGCCTGCTGCCAGCTTTCCTTTGACTGGAGGAGAGGGATGCCATTCAAGAAGGGACTGTGTGGCTTACCCATGGTGCTGGTGGAGCACAGTGGGCTGAATGTTTGAGCTCAGGACTAGGAGACAGGCCCGCTGACCAGCCTGTGAGTGTGGCCCACATAAGCCTACACTAAATGGCATGTGAGAAACCACTAGAGGCCAGAGAAGGAGGTAACCTGATTGGTAACTGAAAAACTGTTGTTGCAGGGACACTTGGGCTATTTATTTGCTGACAAAGGTGACTGTTGCTGATAAAGGTGTTTGATTGTTGCGGATAAGGGGATTGATGGCTGGGTATGTTCCCTGTCTCCCAAAAGCTTTAGGAGGGGTCTCCAGCCAAAGCAAGGGGTGGGAGTTTGGAACTAACTACCAGTGATGGGAGCTCCCACCCTGCCATGAATCCCTCAGAACTGCTTTGCCCACCTTCCAGCTTCATAGATTTTCATGAATACACAACATTCCATTTCTGAGCACTAAAATACTTATTTAAAATTATATGAAAACATAAAATACGGTGGCTATTTTATTTTTTTAAATTGCAGGTTCACTGTTTTAAATTGTATATCAAAGGAAGATGGGACACTAAAAAGTGGTACTGATGCACTCCAGCCTGTAACAAGTCTTTATCCTTGACAGAGACCCATTGAGATAAAGCTCTTGTATATATCATATACAGCATCTTTAGCCTCAGGTTAATGGGATAAATAATTGAACCAAGCATGCTGGATAATGAGGTGAATTTTAACATTTTAATATAATAATCAATTCTAACCAACAGCCAAGTCTCTCTACAACCATTGTCTGCCCTGGGACTCGTTATTTGTGATACAGAATGCATTCAAAAATACAAATTATTGAAGTGAGACCATGACAGAGGGCAGAAGTAGAGCACAGCACATTTCTCCTGTGGAAAATGTGCAGATATTTCTGAAATCAGTCTTTTCACACCTGTACCAGAGCGAATTGTATAAATAGCACCTGTTCTAGACTAGTGGTTAATAGCTATTAATTAAATCACCTATGGAATTCTGAGCCCTACTCCACTTGCTGCCTGACAACATAAACATAGTTTAAAATGGGCAATGTTATAGATATTGGATATTATATAAGTGGTCAGTAAACACTGTTGTACTCCATTTTATTTGTTCAAGCTGGCACAGCATATGCCCAGAATTTGAGGAGTATAAAAGTAATGTGTTTCATTTTGCAATATGTTCCTGGAAAAAAAATCTACAAAATGTCAAAAATGAAGTATTAATTGGTATAAAAATACCCTTTTAAACTCATAGAGTCCATCATTTATATTAAAAGTAAAACAACATTCTGCCACCTACCCCAGTAGGTGTCTTCTCTAGGGGAGGTGGGAAGGAGAGGGCAAGTTAAGGCCCTGATTTTGCAGACACTTACAAACATGTCTAACTTTATGCACATGGGTTGTCCCACTGATTTCATGAGCACATGCATAAATGTTTGTAGAATTGAGGCCTTTATTGGAGTTTTGTTTTTTAATAGTGTTCAGAAGTTCTTTTTGCAGTCTTGGTAGCTGCGTTTTGTTTCTGTCTCTGATACACAAAGTGCACTCAGGCTGGTGTACCTCATCTTAATAGCCACAATTTGTTTTTAAATGAACAATTATATAAAATATGCTTTTTAATATAAAAATGTAACGATCCCCACATCAGTGACAGTTTTTATCAAGTGGGATAACTTGGCCTCTCTGAAAAATGAGAAAATAAAATCAAAGTAAAATACATTTATCTTCAGTTCAATTAATCCAAGTTGTCTCTGGCATCCTGACACTTTGGAACAAAGTATACATTTCTAGGCCTCCACTGATTTCCTTTCTTACTTATACAAACAGTCTCCTTATCTTAATATTTTTCTCTTCTCTATCTTTATGGATTTGGGGTGAAATCCTGGCTACATTGATGTCAATGGGAGTTTTGCTATTGACTTAATGGAGCCACCATTTCACCCATCATCTTCAAATGGCAGACTATTTCTATCCCCTTCCTGATCTTTGTACAATGAGTGGTAAAATTATGGTCCTACACTGCCTCTACTCTCTGTAATTGCCTCCTAATCTCTGACTCCCTAAGCATGTTTTTCAATGCCATCTCAAAACCACCACACACAATTCTGTCTATGGTTTATGACTTGTAATACACTTCTTTTGCTTGGAAAGCAACTTATATACCTTTGGGCCTGGGTTCAGAAAGGGACTGAGGTGCTTGTCCCTTGTGCAATGCTTGTCACCTAACTTTTAGGTGCCTAGAAACTCACAAGAATAACACTGCAAACTACAACGTCTGAATTAGGCTCCATAGATGAGAGATAAGTTGGCATTGGGAGAGATAAGTGCCTTAGAATTTTCCACTGCATGCATTGGATGAAGCGAGCTGTAGCTCACGAAAGCTTATGCTCAAATAAATATGTTAGTCTCTAAGGTGCCACAAGTACTCCTTTTCTTTTTGTGAATACAGACTAACACAGCTGCTACTCTGAAACCTGCCTTAGAATGTGATTCACAAAAGCTAGCAAAGTAGGCTGGGAGATATGTCCCTAATAGCACTCCAGTGCCAAAATGCAGTCTTGTCAATATTTACCAGAAATGTGGCTTGTAATATATCATTAGAAAACTAATAACTCACTTATCATTCATATTCTCGTATGATGTATGTACAGTTAACCCAAGAATTTTACAGATCTGCTGGAAATGTGTGACAGAAGATATGTCTACACTGCAATTAAAACCCTGCGGCTGGCCCATGCCTGCTCACATGGGCTCGCAGGGCTTGGGCTGCGGGTCTGCTTCATTGCAGTGTAGACTTCTGGGCTTGGGCTGCAGCCTGAGCACAGGGACCCTCCCACCTCACAGGGTTCTAGAGCCCAGGCTGCAGTCCAAGCCTGGAAATCTACAATGCAATTAAATAGCCCCACAGTCTGAGCCCTGACAGCATGAGTCAGCTGGCATGGGGCCAGCCACAGGGTTTTAATTGCAGTGTAGACATACCCTAAAATGTGTTTAAACCAGGCATGTCTGGGGGAGTTGATAAATAGGTTTTCTCCAGACAAAGGAAAGAGGCCAACACGCAAACCACGTGTGGCTAAATTCAGTGGGCTATTCATCTGTATTGGAGTTTGCAGGAAGAGATCACTGCAGCAAGAGACCAATGAGGGAGGAACCACCATAGAATCTACAGCTGAGAGCCTGGCATTTACACTCAGCAAAGGAAAGGAACTTTATCTGGGGATACCCTTCAGAAAATACTGGACTATAAAGAAAGGGGGAGAGAACCTCTAAGTTATCCCTCACCTGAGGAGACAAAGGAACCATGCACTCTGGGCTCTGTGAAGGGTCCTGGTCAGTCATGCTGGAAAAGAGACTAGGGAAACATTTCTTTGAACAAGAGACTCTAGTTTATTAAATCAGGTTTTAGTCTTTGAAGAGTATTTTTACTTTTGTTTGTCTGTAAACCTTTCTGTCTTTATTCCTTATGCTTGGTATCACTTAAACCTGTGTCTTTTTTTAATAAACTCATTTTACTTTTGTTAGCATATGGGTCTGTTTGTTAGCCTGGGATAGAATTTTGAGTTTGACTTTTTGATACTCTTATATGTTATACTAATATGTGTAAACAAAGAACAAAGACACTGGGTATGTTGCTTCTGCCTAGTGAGATGGGTTTGATAGTACAATGGGAACAGATAAGAGAAGTTAAAATATTACTTCAGTGCACACTTTAAGATTGCCTCAACCCCTATCTTAAGGCAAGGTCAAGCAACCAGTCCAGAGTGTCAAAAGGGAATTAGGGGGAAGACAAAACACTAAAAGACCAAAGAAATGCCTGTCCCTGAATGTAGTATAACCTCACTCCTTACCCCTCCCATGGGGTACAAAAGAGGTGGGATGAAGACCCCATATGAAAAATGGAACATGAACATAGGTTGTAAGGGGTGAGACTGTGGGTGTGCATTTCAGGTATAATTATGCCTGCTGAGGAGTAGGACACTGGGAAACAAGGATCTGTAGCATCAGAGTTATGGGACACATGCTTGCTGAAAACTAACCCCAATAAAAATCTCATTGCCTGCTCTTCAGACTTCTGGTCTTCTGCTTTTTGTCTGCGTGACAAGAACCAGGGGAGAGGGTGAAGGGAAAGCCCGCTAATATCTTTTACTCTAAACCAGTTCAGTGCTGTGATTAAAACTGTGTGTTAACCCCATTTAAGGTCATAAGCTGCTGGGTACTTATTCTTTAAGTGAGTAGTGAAATTAATAACCTCTGCAAGTGTTCAATGAGAGGATTGGACTCCGCAAAGACACATCTCTGAGGAACTCGGAAGTTGAGCTTCACTGGCTGTTACTTGCAGTCCAGGTTTGGACTGGCTGAGTCCGGAAGAGTTTGCTGGCATGGCAGACAAGTCAGTATGTCATGGAGCTGATACATAGCTTAACAGCAGAAAGCTCTCAACTGGTAAAATGAGAAGGGTAACACAGTAACTCATAATTCTGGGAACTCTGGCAGATCATTGCAGGTGCCACCTAAACTAGCCAATGAGAGATACTATGAAATGGATGTGTCCTAAGCCACACCCCTCTCATACAGATAGTCACCTAAATCTGGGCTGCTGGAAGGTGCCTATCTCTGCTTGTGATTCATGAACTGGGGAAAGATAGGGGGACAAACACCTATCTTGCTTTCAAGGATGGATGTGGTTGGTATACTCAGAAGCTAGGTAACTCCATACAAAACAGCCCTCATAACTCTTAGCCCAGTGGTTAGGGTACTTATCTGGGATGTGGGAGGCCACCACTTGGTGTCCACCTCTCTGCCTGATGAGAAGGGATGTGAACAGGGATCTATCACCTCTAAGGGAAGGAGACCAAAGCCCTCAGGTAAGTGGGGAAGTGGGATACTGGGAGGAAGCACGAGCAGGACCACGTGAGAGGGGAGGGCTCCTGTCTCATACTGAGAAAGAGGGGCGATCAGAGGGTTATCTCAAGTACCTATACACAAATGCACGAAGCTTGGGAAACAAGCAGGGAGAACTGGAAGTCCTGGCAAAATCAAGGAATTATGATGTGATTGGAATAACAGAGACTTGGTGGGATAACTCACATGACTATATAAATATTTATAAGTATATAAATATTGCTTGGGCATGTAGGAATGAAATCAGGAAGGCTAAATCACACCTGGAGTTGCAGCTAGCAAGGGATGTTAAGAGTAACAAGAAGGGTTTCTTCAGGTATGTTGGCAAACGAAGAAAGCCAAGGAAAGTGTGGGCCCCTTACTAAATGAGGGAGGCAACCTAGTGACAGAGGATGTGGAAAAAGCTAATGTACTCAATGCTTTTTTTGCCTCTGTCTTCACAAACAAGGTCAGCTCCCAGACTACTGCACTGGGCAGCACAGCATGGGGAGGAGGTGACCAGCCCTCTGTGAAGAAAGAAGTGGTTCAGGACAATTTAGAAAAGCTGGACGTGCACAAGTCCATGGGGCCGGATGCGTTGCATCCGAGAGTGCTAAAGGAGCTGGCGGATGTGATTGCAGAGCCATTGGCCATTATCTTTGAAAACTCATGGCGATTGGGAGAAGTCCCGGACGACTGGAAAAAGGCTAATGTAGTGCCCATCTTTAAAAAAGGGAAGAAGGCGGATCCTGGGAACTATAGGCCAGTCAGCCTCACCTCAGTCCCTGGAAAAATCATGGAGCAGGTCCTCAAGGAATCAATTCTGAAGCACTTAGAGGAGAGGAAAGTGATCAGGAACAGTCAGCATGGATTCACCAAGGGCAAGTTATGCCTGACTAATCTAATTGCCTTCTATGACGAGATAACTGGCTCTGTGGATGAGGGGAAAGCAGTGGACATGTTGTTCCTTGACTTTAGCAAAACTTTTGACACTGTCTCCCACAGTATTCTTGCCAGCAAGTTAAAGAAGTATGGGCTGGATAAATGGACTATAAGGTGGATAGAAAGCTGGCTAGATTGTCGGGCTCAATGGGTAGTAATTAATGTCTCCATGTCTAGTTGGCAGCCGGTATCAAGTGGAGTGCCCCAAGGGTTGGTCCTGGGGCCTGTTTTGTTCAATATCTTCATAAATGATCTGGAGGATGTTGTGAATTGCACCCTCAGCAAATATGCAGATGACACTAAACTGGGAGGAGAGGTAGATACGCTGGAGGGTAGGGATAGGATACAGAGGGACCTAGACAAATTGGAGGATTGGGCCAAAAGAAATCTGATGAGGTTCAACAAGAGTCCTGCACTTAGGATGGAAGAATCCAATGCACCACTACAGAATAGGGACCGAATGGCTCGGCAGCAGTTCTGCAGAAAAGGACCTAGGGGTTTATAGTTGACGAGAATCTGGATATGAGTCAACAGTGTGCCCTTGTTGCCAAGAAGGCCAATGGCATTTTGGGATGTATAAGTAGGGGCATTGCCAGCAGATTGAGGGATGTGATTGTTCCCCTCTATTCGACACTGATGAGGCCTCATCTGGAGTAGTGTGTCCAGTTTTGGGCCCCACACTACAAGAAGGATGTCTAAAAATTGGAAAGAGTCCAGCGGAGGGCAACAAAAATGATTAGGGGACTAGAACACATGAGTTATGAGGAGAGGCTGAGGGAACTGGGGATGTTTAGTCTACGGAAGAGAAGAATGAGGGGGGATTTGATAGCTGCTTTCAACTACCTGAAAGGGGGTTCCAAAGAGGATGGCTCTAGACTGTTCTCAGTGGTAGCGGATGACAGGATAAGGAGTAATGGTCTCCTTGGAGTGGGGGAGATTTAGGTTGGATATTAGGGAAAACTTTTTCACTGGGAGGGTGTGAAACACTGGAATGCATTACCTAGGGAGATGGTGGAATCTCCTTCCTTAGAAGCTTTTAAGGTCAGGCTTGACAAAGCCCTGGCTGGGATGATTTAATTGGGGATTGGTCCTGCTTTGAGCAGGGGATTGGACTAGATGACCTCCTGAGGTCCCTTCCAACCCTGATATTCTATGATTCTATGATTCTAAGGTGAGTGTGCTATCCATTGGACTATAGAATAAGTGGCCCAAATAATATTTAATTATTCTATTATTTAAAGTAGAATGATTTCCACAGGACAGACTGAGGGATCCCCATGTCAAAATGCACTATAGTCCAGTAGTTAGTATGCTCACTTTTGAGATGGCAGATCTCTGGTCAAATCTCTTTTCCCCATCAGGCAGAGTGGTGGCTTGAACTTGGGGTCTCCGTGATTGAGGGTGAGTACCCAAACCATTAGGCTAAGAGTTATAAGGGAGTTCCTCCTCTCCCCCACTTTGTGTGGTGTTAGCTTGCCTGTGAGCACTTCAATCAGATCGGACTCTGCATGCAAGATAGATGTTCATCTCCTTATAATTCCCCAGTTTGTGGTTCAGTCTGGGGCTTAGGCAGGAGGTTGGCATCTGGACACCTAGAGGGAGGCAGCAGTGTGCATGCCCAGAGGCAGAAACATAGATGCCTAGGAAACTTTTACTGGAAAAAAACATAGGTGCTGAGTGAGTTTAGTCACTTACACTGTTTGGCAGCAGCCAAGTGGTGGTTTCATGGATCATAAAGGCACCTAAAAATGGGATTTAGGTGCCTAAATCTGTGGGTTAGGTGGTTAAGTACCTTTGTGGAGCCACATCTTATTCCTGAAGCCTCCAACTTTCCTTATGCTTAGTCATTCTTCTTTAAAGTTGGCTTTGGCTCTATATCATCAACTACTACATTTCTACATATTAGTGTGATATATTGGAATGTATTTTAAATACAACAAGACTTAACACTTTAGCACCTTTTAACTTTATGGAAATAGTTGATGGTCAGGAAGTACAGGACTGGATCTAATATTGCCATAAATATAAGTAGGCTTCAAATTGTAGGCTTCAAATTGTTGTAATTCATTCTGTGATATATGTTCTTGCATGTTGGGCATATTAATAATGTCTTTTTTAGTTTTAATTCATATATGTATGAGATATTGTGGCTGAAATTTCATTTTGCTTGTGGAATTCTCCCATATCTACATTTGATCTACTATTGTGTTCTGGAGCCAACTGTTACAAGATTGCCCATCTTATGTTACATATATTCTGCAGCAAAACTTAACACTCTAGCAAAACCCATCAAAATTAAGGGATAAACATGTGGGTTTTTTTGTTTCGTTTTGTGATTTGGAAGGACAGAATGTATTTCCTTTATTGGGAAAAAGAAATAATTTCAGCTGTAGACTAACACACTGTAGAGATCAATATATCTTGGAATTGCATTGAAATCTATTGTCTGCTGCATTGTTGGAAGTTAAGAAATTGTGTTTTATGTTTGTTTTTACTTGTTTTTGGTAACCAGATGGAACATGATTTCTACAGTTTGTGAAACACCAGAAATAATGACCACATAGAATGTGCAGTACTATGTTAAGAAACCACTTATCTTCAAGGTTTCCAGTACAATTTTTTTGGCCTCTGGTTAAAGAGCAGCCTTTCTGATTTTGGAACCCTTAGCCCTGTTGTCTGTTTCTTCAAATTTAATGTTCATGTGAAAGCTCTGAGCACCCAGACAATAATTAGTGTTACAATAAAATCCATGATGCAACATAAATAGTCATTTGGTGGTAAGAGGGTGGGATCAGGGTGTGATAGCAGCACTGCTGACTTCCAGCCCAGAAGTAGGTTGAGTAGTATCTTTTCCCACCATTTGTCCCACTGATCTCAAAACCCAAGCCCCAGTTCAGCAAATTAAACAGTGGAGTAATCCCACACCTTTACAGCAAGGCACTGAAACGTGTACTTAATTCCCCCTGAAGTCAAACTAAGCACATCCTTAAGTGTTTTGCTGTATTAAGGCCTACATGAATAATATCAGTGGGACTACTGTCAGAGTAAGATACTAAGTGTGAGTTAGGAAGGAAAAAATAGGACTTTTTGTATGACGCTCCTTTGTGTTGTCAATTAAAAACAGGTTTCACAATATGTATTTTAGTGAAAACTTATGGTTTAAATTTGTAATCCTTCTCATGAATGGGTTATACCTATATACTTTTTTATTCACCTCTGTGTTTTAGTTTCAAACTTGCAGTAAAAAAATCACTAGGTTTCAACCTGTTTGCAGGTTGAACTCATGCAATGTGGTCTTGATACAGAAACATAAATCAGCCCAGGCACACTTGAAACTAGGCCCAGTTACACTCATAACATTTGCAAACCCTTAACTTCATCATCAGATGGTACTGTTGAAACACAAACGCCATAAAGCAAAAGGTTAAAAAAAATCAAATAATAAGCAAATGTGTAAAAGTGACAGAGGCAGCCAAGACTACATTTTATAGCTTTCTTGGAAAGCCTATAGGGATACTTGCTGAAGGCTTCCAGGAAATTATATTAAAAACAAGGACAGGGTGCCTCCTAAAGAAAGTCATAAGGAAGCTTTTTTTAATCACTTCTTCCGTTCCCTGACAGATGAGGTTTAAAGTTAGCTTGCTCCTTCCCTTGTGTCAGATGCAAGAGAAGATGAGAAGTATTCAAAAATTGCTAGTTAGACTGAGCAATTGGAGCCAGAAGCTCATAATTGCCTGAAGATTGACCTAATAGGCTGAGACCAGATCTTAATATTGGGACTGCTCTGGAATTCCCAGTGGAGTTGTAAAATATATGGTAAGATTCAGCCACTAATAGGCCATGAGGACTGAGTCTGAAGGACAGAGCAATGCCTAGAATTCATTCTATATCACTGTACATAGATCTTCTATTTAATTTGTCATTTATAACACTGAGCAATGAAATCATTGGAGTCTTTTTTGCGTGTGGTTGAGAATTTAGGAGACAGGCTGTGGAACTGTAAGGATGGAGAAAAAGTTGCCAGACTAAGGCTCTTGCCACCTGATGAGGTAAGAGATGTACAGCCTCACATATCTTTGTTAAGATGATGTGTTGGGTTTGGTAGTGCCCTCAACATGTTAGGCGCTTTCAAACAGAAAAGATGTCACCGTTTCTGCCCCCAGCTGCTCACAATCTAAACAGAGCAGGTCAGTCAGTCAGCATTAGGATGCAAATATACAGCATACTAGAGTGGTCAAGGTGATTCCTGATAATGCAAAGTGAAACTAAATTTTAAAGCTGTTAGAACTAATCACAGCCTTTAGCAATCTATTTTATAAAGATCTGGTTCATAAAAGAAATTATGAGTATATCTATTTTTTCCTTTTTGATTTTCACCTATTATATTTTATTTATTTTAGGCTTTTTTTAAATAGTTCTCATTGTCATAGTACTTCATAAACATTATCTTCATACCATCCCTACTTTACAGAATGTGACCCAAAGACACGGATGGCCTATGGTCAAGATTTTCAGAAGTTACTAGTGATTTTGAGTCCCTCGACTGAAGACACCTTAATTTTCAGAAAGAATTGTGCATACAACCTTTGAAAATCATATGCTATGGTCCTATGCTAGGCACCCAAAGAAATGAGATCTCAAAATCACAAGTAATTTCTGAAAATCTTTGTCTTCATGATTTATAGAATGACACTGACCATTACGGATCAATGGACTTTCTGTTTCCTTCTACCTAATGCCTGCAGAAAACCTGAACTACAGAAGAAAACTCTCAGAACACTCAGGGTATGTTTGCACTGCAATTAAAAACTCATAGCTGGCCCATGCCAGCTGACTTTGTCTCATGGGACTCAGGCTTAGGGGATGTTTAATTGTGCTGTAGATGTTCGGGCTCAATCTGGTGCCCAGGCTCTAGGCTCATGCAGGATGAGAGGGCCCCAGAGCTCGGGCTACAAGCTGAGCCAGAACAGCTTCACCACACTTAAATTGCCCCTTAATCCGAACTCCAGGAGTCTGAGTCAGCTAGCCTGGGCCAGATGTAACTGCAGTGTAAACATACCCTCAGGGGCTATTGTCTGAGGGCTTAGTGAGGAAGGGGCAGCTGCTATTTTGTAAGGTTGAATTGAAGCAGCATGTTGCTAAGGAAACAGACACTGTGCTCTCTCATGTAAACTCATGGATACTTCTGTTTTTTCTTTGACCTAAAATAAGTCAATCAGACTAAAAGTCTATGTTTCCTCTTTGTGTATGGAAAAAATACAATAGTTAAAAATAACCCTACAGAGGGTGTTTGATGTCACAAAGTTACTCTATTATAGAACTAGGAATAGGACTCTGGCATCCTGGCTCTTACTTATAGCTCTCACCATAGACCCTGTTCCTAATGTACTGTCCATGGATTCTTGATTTGACATGTGGGGCTTTATTTTCATTGCTGTTTTCACCACTCTGGCAATGTGGTGTAAATGGGCTTTAGTATAAATGAGAATTCAGCTGGGCATGTTTTGTAATATACCATGCAATGCTTATGTACTATACTCTGGGTTAATAAAACCTATGACAAAAGTAGTGAGCCAAATTCTGAGAAAATTTATGACAATGTGTAGGGCCAAAAATCTGCAGACTTCAGTTGTAATATGGCTCATGTCAGGAACTGTTTGCTTATGGAATTCACACAAATCCTGCTAGGCAGGAAAAATCACAGAATAAGAGAGCTACATGTGTGCTGTCTCTGTACTTTGAAGGGAGAAAAGGGACTGTGGTCAGGGAGAAAATAAGTATGGTATACCAATGGACACACCACCTGAATGTATTGACATGCCGGATGGAATATGAAAACAATGTATTCTATCTCAGGGCTGGAATAAATGCAATACAAACCAATGGCGAAGGAAGGCAGATGTTTGGGAATCGAGAGTTTGAATGAAGGAAGGACAGATTTTGCCATCTCCTTCTATGTGAAAATGATATCTAGTGAGTCTTTCTATCTTCTGGAAAAAAAGATGGCCTAGTTCTATGTGTGAGACATCTTGGATCTGCAATTAGCTCATCGTAGCTATGGGAGACAAGTGGGTTTCTAGATCCCACCCTGGACTTCATTCTACACGACCTGTGACTATGGCATCAATGGGATGTACAATATTCACAAATGCTTTATTGTGTTGCTGTTTCAGTGATATGTACCTTTGGAGCACAGTCCAGATTCCTGTAAAGTCAGTGAAAATGCTGAGCTGGGACAGGCGCTTCATGTGTATTAATAAGAAGTTGGTCCATTATAACTAGAAAAATGTTAGAAATTATTCATAAATCTGTATCTCTGAATAAAGAACTGCAATTTATAATCCTTAGATTCAGTTTGTGAATAGTGTTTATTTTGCTATGTGTATTAGTAAGGGACATTTTTAGCAACAGTTTAAGTTTAAAGCTATAATCTAAATGAAGTAAACTAATTCACTGAATAAATTAAATTTAATACTCACATCTTAAGCAGTTAATGCGGTAGGTAAGTATTGGTGAATTGAACCAGTGAATACATTAAGTAAAATTCAATTATAAAACAAATCATTAGATCAATCATAACAAGATATTGACATGTTCATGTCATTAGCAATAGTTCATTAACTAAAGAAAGTGACTTTCATAGTATAACTCCCAAAAGAGAAAATGAGCAAGAAATGGAGATATAGCTCTAACTCTCTATTTCCATTGAACCAACTCATTGAGCTCTATCACAAGGTCCATTCACTCCACAGTTGGAAACTACTTCCTTAGATGAGGCTATGCATTTCCTCCTTTGCTGATACTTCTCAATTGCTCTTTCCCTTCCTGAAGTTATCTATTACATTCTTACAGTCTAGAAAACGAGTTAGAGCCAGTTATTATTAGAAAGCATTTTGGGTAAATATGAAATGTGCTGTACAAAATAAAGTTGTATTGTGTAGGGAGGTACCACAATACACCTGGCCTTCTGGGTGACTATAGATCTTACTCTTGATCTATAGAACCTGATTACAACAAGCTGTGTGCCAGATCCTTCCAGACCCCAATCCCCAATCCAAAAATAAATTTAAAAATTCTCAGTTCTCCTCTAAACAGTATTGTCTTTTTGGCTATCAATATGGGTGACTTTCACATAAAGCACCTTAACCTACAAAAAGTGATTCCTGGCAATTCAATATGGCAATACACCAGCTCATTTTCTCTCCTATTTGCACACTTTTATTAAGACAAATAAATTCAGTTATCTAATTTAACACATGCAAGGTGATCTCTAAAATGGTGCACTGTTCCTATTGCTGTTTAATACTTTTGTTCTTAGTTGCATACTCAGAAACCAACCAAAGGGGATTATAAAAAAAACGCTCTACAAAACTGGCAATACTCAGAATTTTCACTGTTGGCCTCACAGAGCTTTTGTGGAAAATGCAGTACTTTCAGCATCGGTATACCATTAACTGAAGTTGCATATAGAACTCTTTCAACTATTTGAATGCCAGGAACAAATTAAGTTCAACATCTGTAGCACCAGTTATAATAGTTTAACCAGAATATTGGGTAACCTAAGCAAATAAATCAAACAAAGTGGATAAAAACCTGTGAAAATCTGACATACTCTAACAGGGAAACAGACAGTGGGGTTTTCAAACACTTTCTGAATGCCAAAATTCCTGTAAGAGTTTCTATCTGGGAGAGAATTGTCCTTGGAGAACTCTTCTTTGAGTGAACAGATCCTCACTCTGGGAACACCTCTGCACTGAATTAAACCTGAAACCCAATAGAAAGCTTTAGAAATTAGGATCTGAGCAAACTTTTCCATGAGGCATGAGATGTTCTAGGTGAGGCTTAGATTTGGATTTTAAGGCCTGGCCTCCACAGACCCTGTTCCTTCCAGCCACTAAAGCAGCAAGTTGGCACTCCCCCTGGTCCCTCAACTTGTTAGCTCATTTGCCATTACTTTCTCCTTTATCTCCCCTAACTGGGGCTAGTTTCTTGTAAATAGCTGCATAATTGTAAGAAAATGTAAAACTTTATTTTTTGTCTCAAGAGGGAAATGACCTCTTCTTGGTGTTTTTGGTTCTAGGAACTATCCCACCCTTGTGGATGGTGAAGCCACCAAATTCTTGGTTTGAGGAATATGCATCTTGTAGAATAAATTTTCTAGTCTCAGACCCTCATTCCCAATGTCTTAGGCACTTGGATGAAAAGCATGGACCTGACCAGTATGAAATATGGCTTGAAGTTTGGCCTACAAGGATAGGGAAATTTGGCTCCTGTCCGTACTTATGGAGGAGTGCCTTACTGCTTTTAGAGCCAATTTAGAATCAGAACCAACTCCAGACCCTTCTGTGAAATTCTGATTTGGGGATTCATTGAAAGCTAGTTCCAAGAGAATCTCAATACTGAGAGGATCTGGACAACCTGGAGGTGGTCCTAATTCTAATGTAGCAGCAGCTTCTGTAATTTCTAGGTAAGACAATCACTTGCTAGGAAAAAGAAAAGGAGTACTTGTGGCACCTTAGAGACTAACCAATTTATTAGAGCATAAGCTTTCGTGAGCTACAGCTCACTTCATCAGATGCATATCGTGGAAACTGCAGCAGACTTTATATATACACAGAGAATATGAAACAATACCTCCTCCCACCCCACTGTCCTGCTGGTAATAGCTTATCTAAAGTGATCATCAGGTGGGCCATTTCCAGCACAAATCCAGGTTTTCTCACCCTCCACCCCCCCACACAAATTCACTCTCCTGCTGGTGATAGCCCATCCAAAGTGACAACTCTTTACACAATGTGCATGACAATCAAGTTGGGCTATTTCCTGCACAAATCCAGGTTTTCTCACATCCCCCCCACCCCATACACACACAAACTCACTCTCCTGCTGGTAATAGCTCATCCAAACTGACCACTCTTCAAGTTTAAATCCAAGTTAAACCAGAACATCTGGGGGGGGGGTAGGAAAAAACAAGAGGAAACAGGCTACCTTGCATAATGACTTAGCCACTCCAAGTCTCTATTTAAGCCTCAATTAATAGTATCCAATTTGCAAATGAATTCCAATTCAGCAGTTTCTCGCTGGAGTCTGGATTTGAAGTTTTTTTGTTTTAAGATAGCGACCTTCATGTCTGTGATTGCGTGACCAGAGAGATTGAAGTGTTCTCCGACTGGTTTATGAATGTTATAATTCTTGACATCTGATTTGTGTCCATTTATTCTTTTACGTAGAGACTGTCCAGTTTGACCAATGTACATGGCAGAGGGGCATTGCTGGCACATGATGGCATATATCACATTGGTGGATGTGCAGGTGAACGAGCCTCTGATAGTGTGGCTGATGTTATTAGGCCCTGTGATGGTGTCCCCTGAATAGATATGTGGGCACAATTGGCAACGGGCTTTGTTGCAAGGATAAGTTCCTGGGTTAGTACCGGAAACCTACTGACTGCTATTCCTACCTGCATGCCTCCAGCTTTCACCCTGACCACACCACATGATCCATCGTCTACAGCCAAGCTCTGCGATACAACCGCATTTGCTCCAACCCCTCAGACAGAGACAAACACCTACAAGATCTCTGTCAAGCTTTCTTACAACTACAATACCCACCTGCAGAAGTAAAGAAACAGATCGATAGAGCCAGAAGAGTTCCCAGAAGTTACCTACTACAGGACAGACCTAACAAAGAAAATAACAGAACGCCACTAGCCGTCACCTTCAGCCCCCAACTAAAACCCCTCCAACGCATTATTAAGGATCTACAACCTATCCTAAAGGATGACCCAACACTCTCACAAATCTTGGGAGACAGGCCTGTCCTTGCCTACAGACAGCCCCGCAACCTGAAGCAAATACTCACCAACAACCACATACCACACAACAGAACCACTAACCCAGGAACTTATCCTTGCAACAAAGCCCGTTGCCAATTGTGCCCACATATCAACCTGTTTCCTCTTGTTTTTTCCTACCCCCCCCCCAGATGTTCTGGTTTAACTTGGATTTAAACTTGAAGAGTGGTCAGTTTGGATGAGCTATTACCAGCAGGAGAGTGAGTTTGTGTGTGTATGGGGGTGGGGGGGATTTGAGAAAACCTGGATTTGTGCAGGAAATAGCCCAACTTGATTGTCATGCACATTGTGTAAAGAGTTGTCACTTTGGATGGGCTATCACCAGCAGGAGAGTGAATTTGTGTGGGGGGGTGGAGGGTGAGAAAACCTGGATTTGTGCTGGAAATGGCCCACCTGATGATCACTTTAGATAAGCTATTACCAGCAGGACAGTGGGGTGGGAGGAGGTATTGTTTCATATTCTCTGTGTATATATAAAGTCTGCTGCAGTTTCCACGATATGCATCTGATGAAGTGAGCTGTAGCTCACGAAAGCTTATGCTCTAATAAATTGGTTAGTCTCTAAGGTGCCACAAGTACTCCTTTTATTTTTGCGAATACAGACTAACACGGCTGTTACTCTGAAACCTGTCACTTGCTAGGAAAGTAGATTAGGCAAGAGAGAACATAACCAGTCAAAAATCCACTGTATGTCCCCCCTCTAACTATGACACCAGAATATTTTTGTGGTCTTATGTGTCAAAAAAACCTTTACAGTCCTCACTGCTGCTCACTTGTACTTCCTCAGTAGCACTCCACTTCAGCATCTTCCAGCTCTTCCTCCACCCCAGCTGGATTAAAGCACTCTTTGGGAACATCTTCAGGTATCTTACACATGTGCTACTTTTAGATGAACTGTGTTCTCCAGAATGTAGTACAATAATTTCAACTGCTGTTGCTCAGTTTGACTATGACAAACAGGCAGTTAGGGACTGCGGGACCTCCTTTGGATCCACAGGATGTGGCCCAAGCTCTCCAGCTAAAGGCAAGTCCATGAATAACTGCTTGCCCCTGTCAACCTAGGCAAAGCAGACTGATATTTCTCTACAGCAGCTTACTGTTATCTGCAGCTAGCAGAAGTGCCAGTTTATGATGATGAAACTATTTTGGTGCTCATACTAGGACAGGACACTTGCATCTGCCTGGAACTTTAAAATGCCTTTTGGGGATAAAGATATCTCTGTCCTCTGCTGCTGTTGCTACTATTTTTCCATTACGGGTTGAAGACGAGTAAAGGGAGTTATTATTCAATATGGAACATTATTAACACAGCAGGGGAACACTGTTCTCAAATCTCCTTGTCAGATCCCTGGCAGGGATCAGACTGAGTAGAAAAAGGGTCAGACTGAACAGAAAAAGGTGACTGTGTTCTTCCAAGCTTCACGTGCAAAATAAGCACTGCCCATATGAATCACGAAAATGACTGCTTAGGGTAGATTGTACAAAGATTTAGATACAATCATTTGTGCTGCTTGGCTCCTCTTCAATGAGGTTTCAATATGGCCATGGTCTCTGCTGGGTTCCTTGGACTAATTTCCTTCTTGACTGTGGAAAAAAAAATCTTCCAACTGCCACCCATTGGTGGAATGAAACGTGACTCAGTAAATTGCCCAGATCTGTGACCCTCCCATTCCTTTCTTACAAGAAATCAGACAGTTAACAATATTCACATGTAAATTATCATCACTGGTCATTTGAAGCTAACACTTCACTTCAGGTGAATGGAGCAGTTCACACTGTTCAGTTATTGTTCCAGGCACTCCGAATGCATGTAGGGATATCTGCATCAGTTACAGTTGGTTCAACTTTCTCGGGTTTTCTCCACAACCATAGCAGCTAGAGATTAACTTTTTTCTACATAAATGAGGCTCTGGAGAACAATATAATAGCTTCAGAGAGGTGCTGATACAGTATATAGGAGCAAGCTGGCTGTGTTCAGGCTCTGCCTGGCACAGAGCAATTAAACAAGTCATACAAGGATATGACTGCTCCTTTCAAATATAGAACCAAAACCACATGTATAATTAGTTTGTATTAATAACTGTGGTGATGACAGACTATTGCAGATCAATAAATGCCTTGGTATATTTTATGTGAGATGGAACATAACATCCCTATTTAAATGAACAGGTTTGCTCATGGAGTAAAATACCATTCAGTGTAAATGAGGGTGGCCGAATCTGTTACTACATAGCAATTATATCACACACTGTATGTGTTCATGCTTTGTAATGACATAGCATATTTATTACATATAAAGTTCATGGCCATGTCTGAGTGAGATATTTAGGTCTGAGGGGATCTGGTCAAGAAGCAGGTAAAATAAACCTGAAACTTTACTACATTTCAAAAGAGGTTGGTATGTATTGTATAGAAATATTAAAAGTAAAGCTTTCCTCAATAGAAAATTATAAATGAGGGAAGCTTAGTGTTGAGGAACAGTTTAATAAACTGAAATCAATAAACGATTGTAGACATCTATTGGGTCAGAATGAAAAGTGTTTTTTTATCCATTTACTATCTGAAGATTTCAGGTCTTAAGTCTGCTTATGCCGCAAATTATCCTACCTTTATCTATGGATTGTTTAAATGAGAGTTTAGCACCATGAAACTTGATTATTTTAACTTTTATCTTGAGCCAAAATACTATTAAGTAGTAAAGAATAGTTAAGCTTAAACTTAAAAAAAAAAAAAACACGAAGAAAATGCAAAGTTAAGAATGACTTGCTGGGCCATGTTCTGCTCTCAGACATATCTGTGAATACCCATTAAAGTCATTGGGCTATTCACAGGAGGGCAAGGAAAAATAATCTGGCACAGTCCCCTGCTCCCACTGAAATGAAGGACAAAGTTCCCTTGTACAGGATAGAACCTGTCCTGCATTTCACTGGCGGTGAGGGGGATCAGGAGGAGGGGAAGGGAGTTTAAAGCCACATTGCTTCTTGTCCTATCCTCAGAGGTTAAGGAGAACATTTTTTCTCCCTTCTCATTGCAACATTTTTTTATGTACTTGAAAACTGTCATCATGTCCCTCCTCAGTCTTCTTTTCTCCAGAGTAAACAAACCCAATTTTTTAAGTCTTCCCTCATAGGTCAAGTTTTCTAGACCTTTAATCATTTTTGTTGCTCTTCTCTGGTCTTTCTCCAATTTGTCCACATCTTCCCTGAAATGTGGTGCTGAGAACTGGACATAATACTCTAGTTGAGGCCTAATCAGTGCAGAGTAGAGCAGAAGAATTACATCTCGTGTCTTTCTTACAACACTCTTAATACAGCCCAGAATGATGTTTGATTTTTTGTGTGCTACACTCTTGACCTAACTTCCTTGTAAGCTGCGTGGCAGCTCAGCTGCACAGCAGGCTGTCAAGGGACACAGAGGCTGGGAGAGGCACCCCTCCCCCAGCCCAGCCCAGCCCACCCCGGCCCCGCTGCAGCTGCTGGGGAGAGGAGACCGTCTGCCAGCCCGACCCAGCTCAGGCCAAGCCCAGCAGAGCTGCTAGGGAAAGGAGCCCCTCCCCCAGTCCGGCCCAGTCCAGGCCTGCAAGAGCTGCCGGGGAAAGGAGCCCCTCCAAAAGCCTGGCCCATCCCAAGCCCGCCGGAGCTGCTGGGGAAAGGAGCCCCTCCCCCAGCCCTCCCCAGCCCAGCCCCGCTGGAGCTGCCACAGCCGGGGAGAGGTGCCTCTCACCCGGCTCTGAGCTGCTGTGGCGAGAGAAGGCTGGGGAGAGTCCTCTCTCCCCGCCACAGCCCCAGGGCAGCCTGTACCCCAAATCCCTCATCCCCAGCCCCACCCCAGAGCCTGCATCCCTCCACACACTCCAACCCTCTGCCCCAGGCCTGAGCCCCCTCCTACACCCTGAACCCCTCATCCCCAGCCCCACCCCAGAGCCCTCACCCCTCCACACACTCCAACCCTCTGCCCCAGGCCTGAGCCCCCTCCTGCACCCTGAACCCCTCATCCCCAGCCCCACCCCAGAGCCCTCACCCCTCCACACACTCCAACCCTCTGCCCCAGGCCTGAGCCCCCTCCTGCACCCTGAACCCCTCATCCCCAACCCCACCCCAGAGCCCTCACCCCTCCACACACTCCAACCCTCTGCCCCAGGCCTGAGCCCCCTCCTGCACCCTGAACCCCTCATCCCCAACCCCACCCCAGAGCCTTCACCCCTCCACACACTCCAACCCTCTGCCCCAGGCCTGAGCCCCCTCCTGCACCCTGAACCCCTCATCCCCAGCCCCACCCCAGAGCCCTCACCCCTCCACACACTCCAACCCTCTGCCCCAGGCCTGAGCCCCCTCCTGCACCCTGAACCCCTCATCCCCAGCCCCACCCCAGAGCCCTCACCCCTCCACACACTCCAACCCTCTGCCCCAGCTCTGAGCCCCTCCCACACTCCAAACCCTTCAGCCCTACCCCCACCACACATCACCTCCATAACAAAATTCCTTCCGCACATGGATGGAAAAAATTAGAGGCAATGCTGCTCTTGACTCTCATTTAGCTTGGAATCTGTTATGACCCCCTTTCCATAGTACTCTTTCCTAGGCAGTCATTTCCCATTGCATATGTGCAACTGATTGTTCCGTCCTATGTGAAGTACTTTGCATTTGTCCTTATTGAATTTCATCCTATTTACTTCAGACCATTTCTCCAGTTTGTCCAGATCATTGTGAATTTTAATCCTATCCTTGCAAGCGCTTGCAATCCGTCCCAGCTTGGTATTGTCCGCAAACTTTATAAGTGTACTCTCTATGCCATTATCTAAATCATTTATGAGATTTATGAGGATATTGAAAAGAACCAGACCCAGAAATGATCCTTGCAGGACCCCACTCAGTATGCCCTTTCAGTTTGAATGTATTGAACATTCATTAAAATACTCTTTTAAAGTGTCCAGAACTCTGAATTCCTATTGTCTTCAATAAAAACTGGGAGTGCCAGCACCTGGTAAAAGGTGCCCATCGCTTCGTCCTATCAGGTCCTTAATAGCATTGGTTCCAGCTAGATGGACACCCCCACAGTACAACCTGGACTGTGGGACCATTGCATACTGCTCTGCTATTGACAAGCAGTCCCTACAGGCTTCACTCTCACACAACCATTAGCATGTGAAGGCACACTAAAAGTTACGTGCAGGCTTTCAGAGACTCTCATGAACTATACCCAAGGAGACACCAGCAAATCCCCCAGTCCAGCTTTGCACCTCAGAAATGTACCATTTTACACTGCTCAAGACCTTCTCTTCCACAATGCAAGCTCATTATTTAGTTCGCCACTTCATCAAAGGATAGTGGACATGCACCAGACTTTGTAACTTGAGAAGATTCCCCTAGCACTTTAGACAATCTCACTGGTAAAGATCAAACATTCAAATAAGTTTATTAACTACAGAAGGATAGATAAGATTTTAAGGAGGGCTCCGTGTCTGTCACAGAGGTCGCAGAAGTCACAGATTCCGTGATTTTCCGTGACCTCAGTGATTTCTGCAGGGGCCAGTGTGGCTGAACCCAGGGTCACCCAAGCAGCTGGCTCCGGAGCCAGCTGCTCAGGTGGCACCCAGGAAAGCCATACCAGCCGGTGCTCTGGCGGCCCCCAGCAGCAATCCCAGGGCAGTCGGAGCAGCTGCGGTCCGTGGCAATACCCTGGCAATACCCCCCTGTCATAAATATAAAGGGAAGGGTAAACCCCTTTGAAATCCCTCCTGGCCAGGGGAAAGCTCCTCTCACCTGTAAAGGGTTAAGAAGCTAAAGGTAACCTCGCTGGCACCTGACCAGAATGACCAATGGCATTGACTTCTACACTCATTTTGGTGAATTGTCGCAGCTGATGGCTGATCTTATCGGGCAAGAATCAGCATGCCTTGGTCAAGTTATTAATCTGAATAAAACTAAGTCCTTGGCCATTACCATCATGAAGCCACCAGCTTCAGATTACAACCAACTCAGTATGAACCTGTCCATATGAGACATCGAGCAGCAGGCAACTGTGAAATAATTAGGCAGTGGACAGTTCAGGATATACAATACTGGAAGATGCTTGGAAGATGAGGTGTCTCACTGAGAAGTGGCTGCTGCTGTGTTTCAGGCCTTACAGCAGCCTCTGTGGGGCCTGTGACATTCTATAGCTTGGGGGAGCCCTCTGTAATCCCCATGTTCCTCATATAGATATATAATTGTGGTATTGCATATAAAGCAGGCCATGTGATGTATCAGGGGAAAGGTTATGATCTGCTGAAAGAAAAGGAGTACTTGTGGCACCTTAGAGACTAACCATTTTATTTGAGCATGAGCTTTCGTGAGCTACAGCTCACTTCATCGGATGCATCCGATGAAGTGAGCTGTAGCTCACGAAAGCTCATGCTCAAATAAAATGGTTAGTCTCTAAGGTGCCTCAAGTACTCCTTTTCTTTTTGCGAATACAGACTAACACGGCTGTTACTCTGAGATCTGCTGAAAGTCACTGTTCTATCTAAATATATATCATTGATGCATATGAAGTTATGAGAATTGTGTTTTATGGTTGTCACTAAAATATGCTGTGGGGTTGGGAAGCACCCAGTTACTAGCTCTCCAGAGACAATGATAAGGCAGGTAACCAATGCCTGGGTGAGTGCTGAACAGACATCACCAGCCATTGTCCAGCAAAGGAGTTACAACGCAATGACTCACTCAGAGGAGACACATTGGGGGTTTTGCTTCACCTTGGGCCTCAGCAATGCCCACTAGACATGCCTGGACTTGTGTTCTCCAAGCACATGGACAAGGGTATAAAACAGAACACAGTGGCCCCATGCTTTGCCTTTGCTCTTCCTCCAAGTTATGCTGCAAGCAACAAGGACACTCAGAAGACTGAAGACCCCAACAGAGGATACTGGCCCAGGTTCAAGGGTGAAACCTGTGTAATAGGAACTTCAATATCCAGTGGGGTGAGAAAAAACTGCTTAATCTAGATGTTGCCCATCTAATAGGGTTGAAAGTTTAGACTGTGTGATTAAATGTTATTTTCTTTCTGTAATCATTCAGACTTTTTGCCTATCACTTATAATCACTTAAAATCTATCTTTTGGAGTCAATAAACTTGTTTTACTGTTTATCTTTACCAGTGAGTTTGCCTGAAGTGTTTGGTAAATCCACTTTCCATTGATGAAGTGGTGAACTAATTAATAAATTTGCATTGTTCAAGAAAGGGTCTCAAGCGGTGCAAGATGATATATTCCTGAGGTAAAAGGCTGAGAGCTGGGGAGAGCAAGGCAGCAGCCAGACCCGTGTGATTTGTGAGTGGCTCTGGGAGCATTCATGCAATCTAGCTGGGTGTGGGGCTCCACATGCAGTTGTACTGAGTGATAACTGCACCTAGAGGGGTTTGTTGCTTGTCACCTGTAAGGCATTGTGAAAGACAATCCAGATTAGTGAGTTAAGGGTCCCACAGTCCCAGGCTGCACCCCGGGGAGCCTGTCACAGGGATGTTGTAACATCAAGTTTGTTATGAAGCTGCCGATCTATGGAACCATGGTTATACCAAGTTTATTGTACAAATTGCACAGAGGTGAAATATGAGTGCTGAGGAAGTATGAGGAACACTGGATTAATGTTTCAATTCTTGTCGTCTTTTTCAACTGCTTGTTATTAAGTGGCAGGAAGCTGAACCCAGCAACTGCCTCATCAGCACTGGTTTCAAGTAGTAGCTTTCTTGGTACAATCATATTATGAGAATGGAAGAGCAACAAATCCCAAAGCATGTGTACCAAGAACTGCTTCTACCTGGTCAGTGACCATGTGAACACCAATAATTTTGGTGATGCAATAAGACTGCCAGGCGCAAGAATCATAAACTGAATAACCAGCCAGACCACTTTAAGGACCTAGCCAAAGACTGATCCAAGTAGTACTTGATCTGTAAAAAGTCTATGTTCCTTTGGGATTTGCCATAATAATGATTACAGAATAGCATCATAAAAATCCAAGAGGATAATAGAACTCAGTGACTACATCTAGAGACAATGGCATTAAAATTTACCCTTAGGTTAAAATATTTTATTATTGTGATGGACTGTATGCACCCCTTGCACAGTATTATAATAATCTTTTTACAAGTGTGCCTTATGAGGTATCGTTTGAAAACTCAAAACTCACTGGTCAATATTGTCCTGGTATATGCGTGGCACCATTGCATGAAAAGTTATAAGATTCCACTGTATGGTGTTATTAGGACATATTCCAAGTCTGTGGAGTGGCCAAACCAGTTCCTCAGAAACAAAAGGCAAAATGGTACCTCAGCCAGGTGTAAACAAGATCCAATGGGCCATCACCTTCTAATTGGCAGAAAAAGGGATGTTGCTGAAAAATCTACTTCCTAAAAATTAAACATCTTTGGGTTCCCATTCACACAGACCTTTTGTCCCCTGGACCTCAGTTGGAGATGCTTCTCAAAGAAGGGAAAAGACTATAAGAAGGGAGGGCAGACATCCCAAATCATTCCTCCCTTTCTCTCTGCCCATGGCATCCATGACACCTGAAGAACAAATGATGCAGCATTGGTCTGGGGGAGGGATCCAGACTGAAAGAAGTTCAGCCAGTAAGACTGCTGAAGCATGTGGTGACAGACACCTTGTTCTCAATTTATTCTAGTTGGTCAAGTTAGACATTAGTTACATTTTAGTTTTATTTTTCTTTTAACCAACTTTGACTTTTATGTATCATTACTTGCATTCACTTAAAATCTATCCTTTTGTAGTTAATAAACTTGTGTCTATTGTTTTATTTTAACCAGTGTGTTTGAACAGAAGTGTTTGGGAAACTCTATTTAGGATAACAGGATTTGTGCATATCATTTTCTATTAATACAATGATGGACTTTATATGAGCTTGTATTGTCCAAGAGAGAGCTGGGCAGTACAAGATGTACATTTATTGGGAAGTCTGGGACTGGGAGCTTGCTGGTGTCACTTTCAAGAGTGGCTGGCTACAGCACTCACACAAAAAAAAGGTCGAAACAGCAGACTGGACTTCTACATAGAGTGCTTCCGCCGACGTGCACGGGCTGAAATTGTGGAAAAGCAGCATCACTTGCCCCATAACCTCAGCCATGCGGAACGCAATGCCATCCACAGCCTCAGAAACAACTCTGACATCATAATCAAAAAGGCTGACAAAGGAGGTGCTGTTGTCGTCATGAATAGGTCGGAATATGAACAAGAGGCTGCTCGGCAGCTCTCCAACACGAGTTTCTACAAGCCATTACCCTCTGATCCCACTGAGAGTTACCAAAAGCAACTACAGCATTTGCTCAAGAAACTTCCTGAAAAAGCACAAGATCAAATCCGCACAGACACACCCCTGGAACCCCGACCTGGGATATTCTATCTACTACCCAAGATCCATAAACCTGGAAATCCTGGGCGCCCCATCATCTCAGGCATTGGCACCCTGACAGCAGGATTGTCTGGCTATGTAGACTCCCTCCTCAGGCCCTACGCTACCAGCACTCCCAGCTACCTTCGAGACATCACTGACTTCCTGAGGAAACTACAATCCATCGGTGATCTTCCTGATAACACCATCCTGGCCACTATGGATGTAGAAGCCCTCTACACCAACATTCCACACAAAGATGGACTACAAGCCATCAAGAACACTATCCCCGATAATGTCACGGCTAACCTGGTGGCTGAACTTTGTGACTTTGTCCTTACCCATAACTACTTCACATTTGGGGACAATGTATACCTTCAGATCAGCGGCACTGCTATGGGTACCCGCATGGCCCCACAGTATGCCAACATTTTTATGGCTGATTTAGAACAACGCTTCCTCAGCTCTCGTCCCCTAAAGCCCCTACTCCACTTGCGCTATATTGATGACATCTTCATCATCTGGACCCATGGAAAAGAAGCCCTTGAGGAATTCCACCATGATTTCAACAATTTCCATCCCACCACCAACCTCAGCCTGGTCCAGTCCACACAAGAGATCCACTTCCTGGACACTACAGTGCTAATAAACAATGGTCACATAAACACCACCCTATACCGGAAACCTACTGACCGCTATTCCTACCTGCATGCCTCCAGCTTTCACCCTGACCACACCACACGATCCATTGTCTACAGCCAAGCTCTGCGATACAACCGCATTTGCTCCAACCCCTCAGACAGAGACAAACACCTACAAGATCTCTGTCAAGCTTTCTTACAACTACAATACCCACCTGCAGAAGTAAAGAAACAGATTGATAGAGCCAGAAGAGTTCCCAGAAGTTACCTACTACAGGACAGGCCTAACAAAGAAAATAACAGAACGCCACTAGCCGTCACCTTCAGCCCCCAACTAAAACCCCTCCAACGCATTATTAAGGATCTACAACCTATCCTAAAGGATGACCCAACACTCTCACAAATCTTGGGAGACAGGCCAGTCCTTGCCTACAGACAGCCCCGCAACCTGAAGCAAATACTCACCAACAACCACATACCACACAACAGAACCACTAACCCAGGAACTTATCCTTGCAACAAAGCCCGTTGCCAACTGTGCCCACATATCTATTCAGGGGACACCATCACAGGGCCTAATAACATCAGCCACACTATCAGAGGCTCGTTCACCTGCACATCCACCAATGTGATATATGCCATCATGTGCCAGCAATGCCCCTCTGCCATGTACATTGGTCAAACTGGACAGTCTCTACGTAAAAGAATAAATGGACACAAATCAGATGTCAAGAATTATAACATTCATAAACCAGTCGGAGAACACTTCAATCTCTCTGGTCACGCGATCACAGACATGAAGGTCGCTATCTTAAAACAAAAAAACTTCAAATCCAGACTCCAGCGAGAAACTGCTGAATTGGAATTCATTTGCAAATTGGATACTATTAATTTAGGCTTAAATAGAGACTTGGAGTGGCTAAGTCATTATGCAAGGTAGCCTGTTTCCTCTTGTTTTTTCCTACCCCCCCCACAGATGTTCTGGTTTAACTTGGATTTTAACTTGAAGAGTGGTCAGTTTGGATGAGCTATTACCAGCAGGAGAGTGAGTCTGTGTGTGTATGGGGGTGGGGGGGATGTGAGAACCAGGATTTATGCAGGAAATAGCCCAGCTTGATTGTCATGCACATTGTGTAAAGAGTTGTCACTTTGGATGGGCTATCACCAGCAGGAGAGTGAATTTGTGGGGGGGGGGGGGGTGGAGGGTGAGAAAACCTGGATTTGTGCTGAAAATCACTTTAGATAAGCTATTACCAGCAGGACAGTGGGGTGGGAATAGGTATTGTTTCATATTCTCTGTGTATATATAAAGCCTGCTGCAGTTTCCACGATATGCATCTGAGGAAGTGAGCTGTAGCTCATGAAAGCTTATGCTCTAATAAATTGGTTAGTCTCTAAGGTGCCACAAGTACTCCTTTTCTTTTTGCGAATACAGACTAACACGGCTGTTACTCTGAAACCACTCACACAATGTAACTGGGATTAATTTACATGCTGGAGGCTGTGGGTGAGCTCTCACAGCAAAGCAGTGTAAAAGGCACCCCAGGTTAAAAAGCTTAGGTGGCATATCAGTCCAGACTGTACCCTGGGTATATCACAATTATATAAAATCTTCCTCACCTTTGAGTAATATATTGAAATCTGAGAAATGGCTTTTTTTATGAATTTTAACTACAAGGATTCTGTCCTTTGCAAGGATTTTTAAAGAGATGTTAATATCTTGAAAACGAATTTTGAAAATCTCTTTGACTTTATCTTTATTTTGAGTAATACTGACTGAAAAAATGGGATTTCTATCCCATAGGAAATTTTAATATTTCAACGTTTCTTTTCATTCAGAATCTAGATGAATAGTTTAAATACTAAAACATTGAGGAACGAAAATTAAGTTAATTTAAACTGAAACAAAACATTTCAACATTTCCAGATTGAAACATTTCATTTTAGTTCAATTCATCATTAATTTGCATCTTCCTGAACTGCTGCAGAACCTCATCTGCAGGGTTCCGCAGCTGGACTACCTTTCCCATGATGTACTACATTGGCTCAGCCAGAAGGAAGAATATGGTGCATGATGGGAGTTGTAGTCTGACCAGTATAATAGCCTACTCTGAGGCCTCAGAGTTGTTCAGGCAGACACAAATTAACATTGAAATGTCAGGTTTCTTTTCTTCCAATAGGAGATTGAAAAATTTCAGCAAAATCAACATTTTCCTAATAAAAATATCAATTTTTCAAAAAAACATTTTTTCTGTGGGAAAAAAAATTACAGAAAATTCACAATCAGATATAATTTTGATCTCCGCAAATATGAAGCACTTCTGCAAGCATCCTGCAGATGCTGTTTGTGTTACCAAATATTCACACAAATAGAGTATAGGCAATATTCAATTTTAGTGACTTATCAAAGTAATGTATAAACATAGCGTTTAACAAAGGATGGTCTTTTCAAATACATCTTTTTTTTGTCTAACCCTCCCAGCAATATTTGTAATGTATGTTTGTGCCAAACAAATACTTCCATCTAAGTTTTAAACCAAATTATTTTAATAATCATATTAATTTTCTTTTTGAGTTCCCTCTTTGTTTCCCTTAATAAAAAGCATCAGTTATCAATACTGAGTTTCTTTCTTATCTTCCAATTCAGTGGGCACTTCCATTTACTATTTATGCATTTTCATCTTTCTCACACAATGATTCTTTCATTTTAAACATCAAAACACTTAAATTATGCATTTATTTACATGTGGATTGTGTTAACAGGTGTTTGCAGATTTTTGTGTGATATTTCATATATCGGATCTATAGCAGGCTACTTAGGTGTTGTCTATCATACCAGATGCATAAGATAAAACTTCCTTCCTTTCCTGCTCACCATATTTGCATATTATGCTGTTAACGGCATATCACAGTGTTCTACTGCAATAGAGAAAATGCAGAGTATGCCTGAAGCAAAGCTGCTAAATATATATGAAAACAATAGTGAATTACAATCAGAGATGTGAAAAATACCTATAATACTCTCATTTAATTGGACTCTTTTATTACTGCTACCAAAAGCAAATAGCATTATTATGATAAAAGGATTAACAGAATGTATGTAATAAATTATTGGTATAAGTCTTATCCAACTGTTTATGGGAAGGGTTAACAAGAATTGGGGATAATTTGGCATGATCTAGAAGATTGAATCCATGGCTCTGTGGAAGGAACTTATACCCCTTTAGGCAAGATATTTGGGACCGATGAATGGGATTTCTGAAGTCTCTGACAAAAGTTACTTGTATTTGGAACAATTAAGAGCGAAGATCTCATTGAAATGTAGATACAAAATATTTTTATCCCTCTTCCTGTGCTCAGTAATGCTTTCAGTAAAAGATTGGTTTGGCCTTAAAATAAGTATACTTTGTACAATGCTCACAGTTAAAACAATTAAATAAATATCCCAAAACACAGTGCATTATCGGAGCCTGGCTTCTCATTATTATAATTATTCATTATTTGTATTGCATTTGTGCCCAAGGCCTCATTGGGCTAGTTGCTATACAAACACAAAACAAAAAGAAGTTCCCATTCTTAAGTTTCCAGCAGGGTTCATCAATAGAAGAAAACCTACTGTCTACTTGCATATGTCTCAAAAAGTAGTCTGGCTAAACTCTACACTACAGCTCTGCACCATGAAACCCACAATGAAATTACAATTGAAAGAGGAATTATGAAGATACCCATTAGAATGCATCTTAATGCTGGATATGAAAAATCGATCTAAGCAACTAAAGACTTGTACATTTCCAGTTCTAGTCAGAGAAAATCCAATAAAGTGAGTCAGACAATTATGCTTCTATGGTGAGCCACATTGTTCATTTCTATTTATTTAAAGAGGATTCCTGGCAGGCCTGTAAGTAAATGGAATGCAATTTCATCAGAGAAAGGCCCGACTAATCAGATCACCCAACATGACTTCCAGCACACACTTAATGCTTTAAGAGGCTAAACCCAGCCATGCTGTTCTGATGCTGTTTCAAATGAAAATACCCAGTATTTTAAATAGATAGCAAAATTCAGTCTAAGTGTAGTCTTGAGGTAGTAACTGAGGGATTCTAGACCTCAAATTGGAAGAATGCAGGCAATTTCATCGGTAGGTTTAGTACAGCAGGGCTCTTTCATTTAACAATCAGAACAAACACCTCAGTCAATATTAAATCATGTGAAAGTACCTTTAATGTAAGAAGTGAGTTGAATAAGGTCAATGACAGTTTTCATTATCTACATAAAGTCAGGTGTTAAACACTGTGTACTTGACACTTCGATTTCTTCTTCTGATCATTATGTACAGCCCTAGTTGATTTCAATACTGTTTAATTCCCATTCCATTAATAAGAAAAATGCTGCCCAAATAATGTTATATATTTGTCAGTCCAAACCTATAAAGCTATTTTTCCATACAGTGTAAATCAATGAGCAGAAATTGGAATGTATAAATAATGCTAGCTGAAAAAAAAAACAGGTTTGTTTGAAATAGCAAAGCATCAAAATTACAGATCTAAAATCCTGGTTTCATAACCAGTTCACTTGGGTTTTGTATCATAGAGAAAATTAAGAAGGGCTGCACCATTGGGAAACCCAAATAAATGAACATACCTATTATTATCATAGAAGTGCAAACTAGGGGGAAAATCTGACTTTTAAAAATCTTTCATTTTTGTTTGGATACCCTTAAACTTTTATTTTACTTTTATTTATTCTGTAGAATTATCATGGGAGTCCTGAATATGATGATGAAATGGAAACAAGCTTATAAAAGTAACCACAATGATATATCAATCTATACAGGTAGATTTTCTTGTACAGAAGAAAAATTGGCATGAAAACAAACTGTTGGGTCACTGAGGATCAGCCATCTCAAAGCACTGTTTTCTTTCAGCACACCAACTATTTTCTTAGTTAACTTTTAGGAATATAAATGGTTTAGGTAGTTTAGTATCCTGTCTCTGTCATCTACCAGTGGTGGACGCTTAATTGGAAGGCATAAAATCTGCTTCTGAAAAGTCTGTCTTTGCAGAATTGAAATTTATGCTCTAATTCATATTTAGCCAATCCCCTGTTGACAAGAAAATGCATGGCCACGTATATTTATTGTTGAAAACTTCATGGCCAATACCTCTTCTGTTTTAAAATGAGCTGTAGAGGACAGAGAAAAGATTAGTAAGGACAGCTATGGAAACAATTCACAATGAACAATTCATCTGGCAAATTAAGTCCTTTTTCCTCTTTGTCATTTGTCTACAAAATAAATTATTCTTTTTCATTAATTTGTTCGCTATCTGCACTTGTTCAACTGGGTTTTTGAGGAAATTAACTACAGCATATAGATTGTTTACAAAATGTTAATTGTGAGTATGAGTAGACTAGCCAGTATTCACAGTGGTGAGCTGGAGCCGGTTTGTACCGGTTCGCGCGAACTGGTTGTTAAATTTAGAAGCAGTTTTAGAACTGGTTGTTAGGGCTCCCTAAGCTCCCGGCCAGGGAAGCTCCCCCAGCCCGTCCCCTGCCTTCTCCCCCCCTCTCACAGAGCCTCAGCATGCCGCGCTGCCAGCACCAGCGTTCTGGACCACTCCTGGGCAGCTCTGCAGCACCTGCCGCTTTGAGCAGCATGGTCAGGGGGGTGGGGCTGTGAGCTCCAGCAGGCCACCCAGCATCCATACACGCTGCCCTGAGCAGCATGGTAAGGGGGCTGGGCCGAGGTTGGGAGGAGGGGTTGGATAAGAGGCAGGGAGCAGTTGGAGGGGGCAGAGATTCTGGGGGGAGTGGTCAGGGGACAGGGAACGGGTGGGGTTGGGTTGGGTAGTCAGTCGCCGCCCCAGAAAGTCCCAGCCAGGCTGGGGCTTGACTTGGGAAGCCCCCCAGGCCAAGGGGACCCCGACTCATGGCGCTAGGGAGGGTGCATGGTGTAGGGCTCATTGTTACAGCAGGGGGCTGTTGGAGACAGGGCCAGCTCTAGACACCAGCAAAACAAGCAGGTGCTTGGGGTGGCACATTTCTAGGGACGGCATTCCAGCGCCGGCCATGCCGCCCCTAGAAATGTGCCCCCGCCACCCCAGCTCGCCTCCACTCCGCCTGCTCCCCTGAGCGTGCCGCCACCGCTCCACTTCTCCCCCTTCCCTCTCTCCCATGCTTGTCGCGTGCCAAACAGCTGTTTCACGCAGCAAGCCTGGAAGGGAGGGAGGGAGAAGCCGAGCGGCGGCGCATTCGGGGGAGGCGGCAGTGGTAGAGCAGAGGTGAGCTGGGGCAGGGAGCGGTTCCTCTACCCCCCCCGTTACTTCCTGCGCTCCCCCCCACTCACCTCAGCTTCGCCTGCTCCCCTGAATGTGCTGCCTCTCCCTCGCCTGAGAGGGAGGGGGGAGAAGCGGAGCAGCAGCGTGTTCAGGGGAGCAGGAGGAGCAGAGGTGACCTAGTGTGGGGGGTTGCAGGGGGAAGCAATGGGGGGGGGATGCGTCATGCCCGGGGGAGGAGGTGGGGCTGGGGATGTGGGGAAGGGTTTGGGAAGGGGAGGAGCAGGGGTGGGGAGGCACGAAAGAAAAAGCGGGGGTGGCCAACAATTTTTTTGCTTGGGGCAGCAAAAATCCTAGAGCCAGCCCTGGTTGGAGAAGGGGCTCAGTGCTAGAGAGGGGTGCAGGGCTATGGAAGGGCTGTGGGGCCCCGCGTCCTGTCTCGGGGCAGGGGCCGCGCTGCGGCTGGTACCTGTGCTGAGCAGCCATCTAGGCAGCCGCTCTGGGGCCCCGTGCGCAGAGGCCAATCTGTTGCTGCCTTGCTCAGCAGCTGTGGCTGAGCTCCATGCTGCTTCGTGCCCGGCCCAGGGAGCGCGACTGGCTGTGCTGGGCAGGGAGAACAGGCACTGCGTGACTGGGCACCGCGTAGGGCTGGGGAGCCAGGCCCCTGGCAGCAGCAGCCTCCTCTGCCCCAGGAGCCGGGCAGGGCCGGCTGGTTCCATGGCTGGGGGCTGCCTTGGTGTGCTGTAGCGAGCCCCCTCCCAGTCTCTCCCACTCCTGCACTGTGGGGCTGTCCAGCCTCTGCCGCTCGGGGGCGCTCACATCCCGTGGTGGGGAGTCAGGCAGATGGCAGCCTTTGCCTGCAGGGAGCCACCGCCCCACATGCCAGGAGCGACCCCACTGATGCAAGCGTTGCAGGACTCCTGCGCTGGGGGATGAAGAACGGGCCTGGGGAGGGCAGGGGGGCAGAACAGAGCCTGGGTGGGTGGGAGGGGACAGGACAGAACCTGGGGGGCAGGATGGAGCCTGGGGTTGGGTAGGAGGGGGCAGAACAGAGGCACATCCCTTAAATCAGAACTTTTTATAGGGAACTGGTTAAGATTTTGGCAGCTCATCACTGAATATTCATGCTGTGTGACTGGTCAGCTAAGTCAGATGGTGTATGTATATGTAATGATACCTGATAAGATGACATAATCTTTACAAATTGGCTACTGTCTGTTTTGCCCCTTCAGAGAGAAGTTGGGAGTTACACAGGGAGAGACATAGCAGGAAATATGGAGGTCTGGAGAATTTTAGAAAATGTAACTGTTTTCTTTACTATTTTCCACAAGGAATATCACTACTATAGGGTAGTACATTGACTACATGAATTCACTATACTTAGCCCATGCTTCCTAAATGAAAGAGAGTCAAAGACCTAAAACAGCTATAAAGGCTACTTAGGCTTTAAATTCAATTGTTTCCCTGCCACATCAACAAAAGGTAATTGTGTTTACATGTATATGTGGAGTCCCAATTGCAAATGATGAACAGTGGCCTCTGTCGCTCTTACTTAATTAGCTCAATGTTAAGCTTCTGGGCAGGGGACCCAATGAAATTATTTGCATTTCAAATGTTCCATCTCTGCAAATTTCTATACAATATTTCATATATATGTGAAGTGTTTTCTTTGAATTCAGTAAAAGAATGAGAAGATGTTTTGAGGTGCAGCATTTCTCTCCATTCGTCTCTTGGTAAATTCCATTTTATTCAACCGTGAAAAGACCACAAGGCCCGTTAGAAAATTGTCTGTAGAAATATAGTAAAGGCTTTAGCAATCAGATTATTTAAACTCTAAAAATAGCTCCTCGTAAAGTTGGTCTCTGTCAGATTTAAAGGAAAAAAAAGACTCCATGCATGTCAAAATTAAATGCAGTAAACAAAAAACATCACCCTATATGTCTGCCATACATTTGGGACAAATTTAACTACACTAAAAACAAATAAACAACAATCTGTGCACCAGCAGACATATGCCCTAGAGTATCCTCTCTCTGTGTTTCAGATCATGCTCCCTGGCATCAAAATTAACCTCCTCTCTTTCCACCACAACACCTGCTGCAGCTTATTGCAAGCTGGCCATGGAAGAACTTCATAAAAGTATGCATGATATGACCTTACAAACAATATTTCACTTGTATGAATGGTTGTGAGATGTGAATAAAAGAAACTGAGAATACTATCCAAATGAATTCAGAGCTTTCATGCAAATACATTTTCACAAGTACTTTTTTTGCCATGTTTGTCCATCTCCAGTTACAATCATATAGAGAAAGAGAGCTAGGCCATCATGTAACAGAGCTCATAGAGAAACAAAGAAAAGAATCACTTTCCCAATTCTGGTGACATTGCAAAATAATAATGTAATTATTTTTTTCCTGGAACATGGAAAGCAACAAAGGAATTAAAAATGCAAGAACATCTGAAGTACTTAAGTGTTTATTCCGTTAGATCTTAGCTGATAGAGTACTATGTAGGTATGGGCCTTGAAGTCAGTGCAGACAAGTTTGCATAATTTTACTGGCCTGATTTATACAGTCTTCAAGTTTAGTGCTATAATAGAACTGCATTGTTTTCAATAAAGATATTTCTTACTATTGCATAAATGTTGGTTTCAATAATAAGTGTTACTTTGCAAATTCCTCACTTGTTTAAAGTTAATTTACATTAGTTAAAATAAAAATGTATTGATCTACATTTTTGGAAGTTTGCCCAGGGACTTAAAAACAATGATGCAGTCAGTATTACAGTATTAGGATTTTTTTGAAGCGGTAGGGTCTTTGTTGAAATATAGGGCATCTCTTGGTTCTTAAAGTTTATTCTATGCTCAATGAGGCGTAAAACTCCTCTGCTTATATTATTTTTATTGTTTAGAAATACTTAGACCCTTCCTAACACTTTACAATAAATCTCTTTCTTAGTCTATGGATATAGGAGGACCCCAGAACAGTAAGTTCCAGACCCATGTGATACATTTCATTTGTCATGCATCTTTGACTATTTCACCTACAATCTTCCCACTAATCCCTCTCCTCCAAAATTACTCCTTATTCAGAGCCTCTGAGTAACTTTAAACTGCTATGATGTTAGAAAATAAAACAACTACCTCTCCCCAATCATGTTTCCTTCGTCCACTCCCAAATGTGGAGATTTCGCCTCAAAATTACCCAAGTCCCAGCAATAACAGCATTCAGTCCTGCACCAGTGACAGTTCTGTGGTGTGATGCATTATGACCTCAAATGTGGAAACTCTGTCTGTAATAGTTACGTCAAAAACATTTGTCAAGGATGGGTGAGTTCCAGTGGTCCTGCTGAAGAATGATAACACTCAGGAAGCATCAAGCCAAACAGTTTCAGCCATGACAGCATGAAATTTATAGTCTCCAATTTTTGTCCCATTTCTTTTTTGCGAGTGTGGTGGGGAAAAGAAAATAAAGTGTTAAGGTTGAGAAATCAAGTACTCAGAAGTCAGGAAATACAGTGTCAAATATGAAAGCTCAACCTTAATTCTGTCTCCTTCAGTTTATACTTTGAGGGACACGTTACGTAGAGGTTCTTGGTGAGGGCACTATAGAGTCACACTACTAAAGCACAGTGCCTCTTAAAGCACCTGTCATAAAAATATAGGGAAGGCTAACAACCTTCCTGTATACAGTACTATAAAATCCCTCCTGGCCAGAGGCACAAAATCCTTTTACCTGTAAAGGGTTAAGAAGCTCAGTAACCTGGCTGGCACCTGATCAAAAGGACCAATAAGGGGACAAGATACTTTCAAATCTAGGGGGGAGAAAGGCTTTTGTTTTTCTGTTCTGGGTCTGTCTGCTTACCAGAGACAGATCAAAAGAAACAGGCACTCCAACTCCATTAGAATTAGTAAGTACTAGCAAGGGAATGCATTAGCTTATCTTCGTAAGCTAAGTTCATTGTATTTGGCTTGTATTTTTCTCTGTGCTGAGAGGGAACGTGTATTCCTGGTTTGCTTTTTTGTAGCTATAAAGTTTTGCCCAGAGGGAAATCCTTTGTGTTCTTGAATCTGAGTACCCTGTAAAGCATTTTCCATCCTGATTTTACGGAGATGATTTTTACCTTTCTTTTTTTAATAACCATCTTTTAAGAACCTGACTGATTTTTCCATTGTTCCAAGACCCAGGGGTTTGGGTCTTTGATCATTTTGTAACCAGTTGGTTAGGATATTATTCTCAAGCCTCCCCAGGAAAGGGGGTGGAAGGGCTTGGGGAGATTTTTGGGGGACGAGGAACTCCAAGTGGTCCTTTTCCCTGGTTCTTTGTTAAATCACTTAGTGGTAGCAGCATTACTTAATCCAAGGTACAAGGGAGAATTTGTGCCTTGGGGAGTTTTTAACCTAAGTTGGTAGAATAAGTTTAGGGGGTCTTTCATTTGGGTCCCCACATCTGTACCCTAAAGTTCAGAATGGGGAGGGAACCCTGACAGCACCCAAGGGCATGACCCACTATATCATGCTTTAGGAGCCTGCTGTGAGAGTTCTGCTCTGTGACTAGCCTGTCAGTGTGTAACTTCACCTCCTCTGTGAGCATTTTGAGTTCTTTTGTGCCAATGGGGTGCCAGCAAAGAGTAGTGTTCATCTTCAGAATAGTGCAATGACTTCTGGGTACAACTGGGGAAGATTTCCTGAGTTATATGATCTCTTCAACTGACAAATAATGTATATAGAGAAAAAACAATATGCCAGAAACTGAAATTTCATGCATAATACTATATTATGCAGTAAATTACAGTGCTATAGATGCCATCATGTTTGTGCCAATGATATTGTAAAACAGCCAAATTTGAAGAAAAATGGTTCCATACTCATGAATATATAAGGAATGAAAATTGAATAGCCCTTCGTCTGAGACATCCCATGTTTAAGGTTAGACAATTCTATTATTTTAGACAGGCTGGAGGTTAAAATAATCTCAAATTTGCAACCCTATGTACCCTTTGGGTGGGCTAGCATTTACTTTACTGCCCGCCTCCTAGTGCCTCCCACAAAAAGACAAATGGAGACCCAGAATTCAGTCACTGAGGATTTTCAGCAAGGACTGCACATGGTCAACTTCCCCACAATCAAGTACAAAAAGAATGAACTTAATTCTTAAGTACAAACTTTATAAAATCTTAAATGATAAAGAAACATAATAACTTAATTTCTACACTATAACATGGCTATGTTATAATCCACATACATTATCCTCGGTTATACATAAACATAACTAAAGAAAACAAATTAAATCTGAATAAGTCAGTCCCCACAGAAACACAGTGAAATGTCTACAGATCCTGTACACATTCTGTACAGATGTAACTCAGAGTTCCCAAAAGCTTAGGTTGAGTTCACCTGAGTGTGTTACAGTCTTTGATCACCAAAATTGATACAGTCTGCTGAGTCCAAAGCTCTGCAACAAATTCTTCCTTCCATTTACTTGTAGAAATCTCCAGTTGGAATGTGTGCTGAATTTGACTCCTCCTCTACTGAAATTACGAGTTAGCTAGTCAGCTAACTAATTAATCAACCACTCAGATTAAGTACATAGAATTAAAAAAAAAAAACCTGTTACAAGAAAAATACAAACTGAGAATAGCAAAATATAAAGGATTCTTTCCCCAGTATCACATTTTAAAAAGTGAAGAGCTGGTGAATCATACTAGTTGAGACAATGTAATTAAAAAAGTTTGGCTAAAATCAAACAACATTCAAACTATATCATTAAAATTTTAAAAACTAGTTTTCCCTCCCAATTTCTCCATTCTAAAACTGACACTGCCTGTTGGAGGGCATAGTGATAACAGTATCACTAACCTCCTGCAAAATGCTTCAGAGTTAAGGAAAAACAGACTGCTTTCTGCTCCTGTGGCTCAACTTCTGCCAACCCACACAGGTCACATGGCCTCTTGTAAAGCAGCTGCCCTGACTACTTGCCCTCAATCAAGTCTCTCTCCAAGTACAGGGAACCTATTGAAGATATCCAAAACTACCACACCCAACTTTGGAAACTTCTGTATGTGGAGAAATAATTGTGCATCTGCCTATCAACAATGACCCAGACACAACTCACTCCCCCTTTCTTCTCAAATCTCTTAAAGAGATCTCTCCCTATTAGGCATGTGGGTTGCACCTATGATTCTAATTATGGGGGTCATTGGTCCAGTCTAAATAATAGAATGAAAAAGTTCATCCCACTGACCTACATGTAAAGGGAAGGAACATTCTACAGTAACAGTGAGGTTGAGATAGATGTCAATGGTGCAGAATGTGTCACTTAATGAACTGGATTAATTTACTCAAAAGACCCTTATCACAGGATCTTCAGCAGTACGTCCCAGCATTCAGCCAGAATTCTTCATCTTTTGAGTCAAATACATTGGCACATGTTGAGATTGACACGGAAAGAGTGGCAGGTACTGCGTATAAGAAGAGCCAGGAAGAAGGTTGGTGGCTTTCTGAGTGGAACCCCAGGAGTATTTCCTCTGGTTATTGCTGCAACAAACTTTGTAGGAGCAATTTGACGAACTGAAAACAGGTATATGTACCTATGAACTGTGACAGGATGCTGGCGGGTAACATAAACTATAACAGGGACCTGAGGATTCTTTGCTGATGTTTGTATGCTTGCTGTTTAGCTTCTTTCATAGTTTTACATACTGCACTTTCCATCTCAGAGGACAATTTATTGGTTGGTAGTGACCCAGAGATGAGCCAGCTGCCATACAACTTCTCAACTCCAGATCTGCATTAGATTCTGTTATCCTTGCCATTCTACATCTTGCTGCTGTATTGATACCTCATTTCCTCTGGACTGCTCTTCGGCTCAAGAAGCTGTGGTCCCCTCCCTGCACACTGCTACCGCTCTTCTCCACCTTCAAATCTCCAAATGCCAGCTCCTTGCTAATAGTCACTGTATAATCTAACACAGGATAGTGGAATACCTGTCAGTTGTTGGCTGAATATCTTCCCTGCCTTTGAAATACAATCTGCCTTTTATAGTATTCAGACCCTACTATGCTGTTCCCATAGGCTTAAAAATATCAATTGTAGACAAGTCAAGGAGGCTTCCATTTTCAAAGGTAGAAGATAGCTTTATTATCCTAAACCAGCTCTCAACCTTAGAATGATCTTTAGAGGACAGAGCCCGTGTACATTTAGGGGTCCTATTGTAATACTGCCTTCCTTCCTCAGACATTTGTGTATATCACAATTATCCCTTACCACACTAAAAAGGAAACTTTACAGTTTACAGCTCAAGGGATGTGTTTCTCATAGTACACATATTATTTATAATTCTAACATTTTATACACTTAATCATGTTCTTTTCTTGAAAACAGTGAACTTAATACTCTGTGCTCACACATGCTAACTTTACAATTATATTATATGTGTATGTGATACTTAGAGCTGGATTTTGCTGCCTTTATGTTGAATAGTAGCTTACTATGACATCAATTTTATCAGAGTGTCTACTTGAAGAGTAAGATACTAATCAATATGGGTAAAGGTATCAAAATCTAGTCCTCATTGAGCATATTGTCCTCAAAATGTAATTCTATATTCAAAACAACAAAGAAGTTTTTTTTTTCCCCAATGCACACTTGGTGTGATTTTTTTAGCTCTTAATTCTGAAGATCCATAAGTATTTACAAAGCAATTGCAGTATCACTTTTATTTGGTTATGCATTACACGTTTTAAGCAAGGACTTTTACATTTATCTGTCCAGGTAATGAACTTCTATTTCAAAATTTATAATCAATATTTAATCCTGTTTAGGTGGTTTATTCCACCAACTAAAGCTGAATTTGATTGATTAATTAATTGTCCCTAACACTGGGCATCCATAATATCATGAATTTGCATTACAATCTAAATTAAACTAGATGATTTGCTCTGCTGTATCAATTAACTCTTAAGAAGGTGTCTTTGGGTTTGAAAAGTATTACATGAGCTTGAGAGTGAACTATATGTATAAAATTAGATACTTATTTTTAACATGCTAATAAGGAAGTCTTTGAAATAAGAGAATACTGTACTTTTGGAAAATTATTTCATTCTATAGTAACTGCTGAATTCAATGGTAAAGTTAATGTGGTCTGAGGGAAGCACTAAAGAGAACATGTGGCAAATTCTTGAAACACATTTTAAAATAAGAGCACATATTTGTATAATTGAAGTTTATTCCATCAAACTACTTTCAGACTTCTAGCAATGTAGTTGACTTAAGCTAGTTCATTTAAATTAGATTATTTAAGAATGACTTTATCAAAAAGTTTGTGGATTTATGTCCCATTTTAGTGCAAGTGTTAAAAAATAAAATAAAGCATATATACATATGTTTAAATATGAAAATGTATTGTGTCAATTTATGCAATTATGACCAAATGGGAATTAGAACTCTGACAGGATACGTCATGTCACAATACCATATGGACAGACATTAGTGAATTGTTAATCTCTGGATCACCATAATGTACAAAATTATAATGGATTCTTCAGAACTCTCATGCTGTCATGTAAATGTGTGTTATGGATCCGCTCAGCTGTATTTCATTGACATGAGACACTAATGGCTCCAAGTGCTGACTGTATAGATTGACTTACATATATTAAGGGTAAATGATAGACCAACATCTGGTCATTAACATCATACAATTAGACATTTCATGGTGTATTCAAATTTATGGTGTTGTCATACATATCATACAACACCTGTGAATGTTGAATCAGGCAGTTCGCCCAGTATATTAATGCTCTGTCTTAAAAACATACTATAATCCTGCCTGTTCTTCAGAAATAGAGTGTGTCCTGAGAGAAGCTTTAGAGAATGACAAGTAAATGTCCTTTGATCTTCCTTGTGTGAGCTTGTTGTGGGGAGAAGAGAAAAGTCCAAATGATCTCAAAGATCCTTCCAGGATTAAAAGAGAGGGAAGGCAGAAAACACTGAAGGTGAATTGTTGGCTTCTCTATTGATGTGAAACTGAAGGTTTTGGGTGTGTGGAACACTGGGCCACATTTCAATAAGAATGGAGGGCTGTATAACTAGGATGATCTACATCTCACAGGTAGGGAGGCTAATCTTCTCAGTTGGAGACTGACTGGAGCAGTCAGGAGGGTATTAAACCAGAGAGGGTGCCTTGGAGGCAAATGTGGCACAATTACAAACAATGTCACCAACAAATTAAACTGAAATGGCAAAGAATGTGAAGAGAGGACATTTTTCAATTGCTTATATTCCAAAGCTAGGAGTCTGGACTACAAGCAAGAGGAGCTGGAAATTGTCACTGATGAGCAGATATTTGATATAATTGGCATTACTGAAATCTAGTGGAACTATTCCCATGATTGAAATGTTAAAATTATTGGTTATAACTAGTTTAGGGTGAAGGAGGTACTGGGGGAACTGTGCATTGAAGACATTGTTTCCTGTTTTAGAGTTATTGATAACTCCAAACCACAGGACCTTGAATGCATATGACACTAATTTTCTCCCACTAAGAGGTTCACCCTATTTGGTGCCTCATTATGATGGATAGAGAAGTATTAATTACTTGTCTGGAAGTTGATGGCTTCCTAGGCACCAGTGATCATGATTATATTGAATGTGGTCAAACAAAGGACAGTCTCAACCAGAAATAAATATACTTGGTGTTCCAAAAGGGCTAATTTCCCTAAAGTGAGAAAGCTATGAGTGACATTGATTGGGATGAAAAATGTATACACAACCCTGATTCCTAGGACAGCCATACAGACTCTAGCCATTGGATCGTGCTGCTCTGAGCCTCGGGGTAGTTGGATAGACTGTAACAATGGTAGTATCACAATCCCAACACGCCCCAAAGTGGGACGAGGTGTGCATACCTCAAGACAGTTAGGTTAAACAAGTCAAGCTCTTTCAGTCTCCTCTCATAAGGTAGGTTTTCCTTATTCCTCAGATCATCCTTCTCTTCACTTGAGTAATTTCTTTCTGCAGTTAATTTATTCTCTTTCCTGCTTTCTCTGCAGATTTTAGATCGTGGTTGGGTTTATTACAATTTGTTTATTACAATTTGTTTGCCTGAATGATGGGCATTTCCTATGCTCATGCTGGTTGCCACATTGTATCCCGCTTTGCATTTTTACGTAATTGGCCAATTTAATTCCTGTGAATAACAAATAGGAGTGGGGAGGTGATTTTATCTCTGTGTATGGCGTTGGTGAGAACAACACTGGAATACACCATCCAGTTCTGGTATCCACATTTTAAAAAGGGATGTTGTAAAACTTGAGAGGATTCAGAAAAAAAAGCCACAAAAATGATTTAAGGGCTTAAAAAAAATGCCATACAGTGAGAGACTTAAAAAGCTCTATGTGTTCAGTTTATGAAAAAAAAGTTTGAAAGGTGACTTGATTACAGCATATAAGTACCTTCACAGGAAGAAAATACCAGATAATAAAGGGCTCTTTAATTTAGCAGAGAAAGGCATAACAAGAACAAATGTCTAGAAACTAAAGACAGGCAATTTTTAATTAGTAATAAGGCACAAGTATTTAACAATGAGAGTGATTACCCATCAAAACAAATTATAAAGATAAATGGTGGATTCTCCATCTTGAAGTCTTAAAATCAAGAATAGATGCCTTTCTGGAAGATATGCTTTATTCAAACAAATTATTGGGCTCAATGGAGGGATAAAATTTAAGGGCATGTGATTTACATGAGGTCAGAGTAGATGATCAAATGGTTCCTTCTGGCCTTAAATTCTATGGACCTATAGGTACAAGAGCCATTTTGTGGATTAAATCAGTAAACTACCAGATTGAGGTGAGGAATATCCTGCAGATAAGAGATGGAGTGCTCTTTGCATATTGCGAAGAGGAGCTCCAGTAACTTTGTAATTGTTTTGTGCTAGTGTAAGCGGGGGAATAGTCCTGCTCTTGTGGGGAACTTTCCTGGCTTCTGCACTACCCCGGTGAAGTGGGCTAGCGAAAGGATCTGAGGCCTCGCTCCCACTTCCTTTACCCAGTGGCCTCCCTGCCCTTGAGGACTCCCCTTCCACTCTCCTGTCTGCCAGAGTCCTTTTAACCCCAACAAGGCTGGGCCCAGGATTCCTGGGTGGGCTCGACCCCCAACCCTGCTGTGGTCACCAAGGACAGGGGCTAGGGTGTCCCCACTCTGGGGTACTCTCTCTGCACTGGGCACTTCTCTGACCCGCTGACCATTACATACAAGTTAAAGCAAATGCAAGTTATTTAATCAACAATTAATTTAAAAAAGAATAACGAAAAATGGGAAAGGTTAAAAGAAACACATCACCCCGCTCTGTGGCAGGGAACATCACAAACAGTGTCTCTGGAACATCCGGGCAGTTCACAGTCTGTTCCTTGTAAGTCCCAGGCCTCCTTCTCAGGCCCTGGCTTTGCTGCAGGGATGCTGTGGGTTGGACACTTGCTCTGGTGGTGGCCACATGCTCTCAGGCTCTAAGTGGTAGGACCCTTCTGCCCAGTATCGCCCCCGCCCTGTCGGGGTTATGATCCAAGGCTGAGGCGTCTCCCTGTGCTGGGCCTGCTGCCCAGGGTCCCCCTCGCTCTCCCCAGCTGCTCACCGCACCCACCTGCACCACTCTGTCTCTGCACTGCTGCTGTGCTTTCAGCTCCCTGGGCTGCTTCTTTGGCCGCTCTGGTTGCTGCAGCTCTGCTCCCAGGACAGGTCTGCTCTGCAGGCTGCTTCTGTGACTCTGCTCCCAACACTGACCTGCTTCATGAGCTGCTTTTCTGGCCCCTCTGGCTCTGATTGGTTCAGCTCTCCTCCCAAGGCAAGTCTGCTCTCTCTGGGCTGTGCCTCTGGCTTTGGGGCTGCAGCTCTGCTCCCAGGACAGGGTCTGCTCTCTCTGGGCTGCTTTTCTGGTCCCCAGCTCAGCTTGAGCCCCTGCTTTCTCCTTAGAACAGCCCCACTCCTTCTGACCCAGGCAAATCCAGCTCACAGGGAGGATGGGACCTCCTTGGCCTCCTGACTCCCTGATTAGCCTGCTCGCCCTGTCATTCAGGCTGGCCTGGAGCATTAGCCTCTCCCCATTGTTCCTGGGGGCTGTCAGTCTCAGGGTCCTGATTCCCCATCAACCCTTCCCCCTTTTTAGTACTGGGAGCGATTTCCCATAGATCCTTCCCCCTTTTTAGTACTGGGAGCGATTTCCCATAGATCCTTCCCCCTTTTTAGTACTGGGAGCTAGCCAATCAAAACACCCCCACTGACTGTTAGTAAGGGGGCAACAGTCCCCTTACACTAACTTGTGATTAATTTGAACTAAGCATCAGTCTAAAGAAGGAAGTGATTATAGCACAAGGTGTGTTGACTGCACCAGAAGTTTTAAGAGCTAGCACCCACTCGGAATAGTGCACAAGTTCTGCTATCTAGGATCAACTGTATCCGATAAAATATCTGTAGGTGACAAGCTTAATTCTCACACTGGAAAGGCAGCCACTGTTGCCCTGCATTTAAGGGGTGTGTATATCGCAGAATGTGATCAATCTAATTGCAACCATATTATGTGCACTCAGCCACCCTAAAGGAATAAAATAGAACACCACATAGTTAAGGGTTAATTTGGAAACAGGCTTTCAGAAGCAAGGTCATATCTAGCTGGTGGGTTTGTCCAATGAGAATGGGAGAAGGGAACAAACATATAAACAATTAAAACTGAAAACTTCGGTGGTTTAAAAATCTTAAGGCTAAACGCCTCTAATATTAAAAGTTTATTAAAAATTAAAATAATAATAATACAATAAAACATGATAGCCTATGTTTTATAAAAAATAATTATACAAAATTACCTAATGAAGTATACTTTAAAGCACTACTCTAACAACACCTTAAAAAACATTTTTTCCTAACACACTTTCTTTCCAGTGGATAAGCAACTGGCCACTGCAAACCTGCTGTTACTTAATACCGTTCCAAATGTTAGGTAAATATCTAAAATGTTCTAAACCTATTGCTTATATTTGTGTGTACTTAAATCTAATAAACTGCAGTTTTAGACAAGTGCATGCTTACTTGCATTTAATCCTTAATCAAACAAAATCGCTAAATTCCTGTAATTTTATTCCTTATACCACCTAAAGTAAATTAATTAAGTTGCCTCTTTTGGGGGTTTTAAAAACCCCGGGTTACACCACCACATCCAGCCAACTGACCTAGAGCATGCGGGATAACAGGAAAATGGCATTGAACACCAAGATATAGGTCTACACAATATGCGTTTTGAACATTCTGCTGTATGGTGGTGAGAACTGGATTACTTACAGCCAGCATGAGAGAAGCCTAAACACATTATACGCTTGCTGTCTTCACTATTTTCTACATATCAAGTGGTAAATCAAAGTACCGGACACTGAAGTACTTGAGAAAGCAAAATTTACCAAGTGTAATCACTATTCTCAAACACAGATGTCTCCATTGGCTTGGTCACCTGCAACATATGGACAATGGACACATTTCAAAGGATCTCCTGTATGGAGAACTTATGGATGCTCTGAGACCACTGGGCCAACCTAGGCTCAGATTCAAGGATGTCTGCAAAAAGGACTTAAAAACTTTCATCATCAACACCGGAAGCTGGAACGATGCAGCTAGCAACAGGCTACACTGGAGGCCTGAACTGCACCAGGGAGTCAAAGAAACTGAGGAGAGATGGTTTAGAGACAGGAAAGCAAGGAAAGTGAAGAAGAAAGTGCAACAGGCCTCAAGAGCTAGTAATGTGTCAGCTTCATCTTCTGGCTCTTCACTTTATGCCTGCATTATCTGCTGCATGTATTGTCACTTGAGAATTGGACTTTTTATTCACTTGCAATGCAGTATGACACATAACTGCTTTGGTGCTTACACAATCATCATTCAAGACAGATGGCTGCCATTCACATTCTGCTGTGGCCCACTTCAAATCCTTATGACCAAGGTAGAAGACAAGGACAAGGAGGTTGTTAAGTACAGGGAGGGCCCTGGCTCCTTCAGTACAGCTCGAAAATATCCGTATTAGAGACTACCTGTTGACAGAAGGTGGAGTGGTAGTTTCTGTGCTCATCAAAACAACCATACTCAGAACAAATTCTTGTGGGACAAGGTGTGGTATCCAGTGAAAAGTCAGTGTTTGAAAGACATCAGGAAAGCTGAAAACTATGTGAGTTGAGGTCATGAGTACCAAAAGCAGAAATTAGTTCAAAAGTGTATTAGTTTAGTTAGTTAGTACAGCCTGAAATTATTTGTACTGAATCTTTGCTGCATCATCCGCCTCCTTTCCCCCCCCCCTCATGTCATGGGATGTACAAATCCAGAAACAAACACTACTTCTGGACTACAACGTTTATTGTCCATAGGAATTTTTACTAGAATTTTTACGAGAATACCACCCAACAATAACTTTTTTAAAATCACTGAATTACTAAACTGACACTTCAAGCACATAGAGTGAAAGGAGATGCATAACCTGAATTCACTCATGTAATGTATTTATGCGGAGCTACGCTGCTGATAACATCTAGACAGCAAACATTTGCAGAAATGAATGAGTGATTAACTCATAACATACAAGAAAGAGCACTAGAAAAGTTCTTATTACTCATGCAAGCTACAGTCTCTGAAATGTATTTGCATTCCAATACAGTACATTAGCTCTGTAAACAAAGAGCAAGTAAGTTCAAACTCATTCCCACCTATAATCAGCACCAAGCAATCCAACACTTATTGGAAGTTAAAGAGCTCATCTTACTCACAAAAGAATGACGGGGATAAACAATAAGCAGAAGTGGTTTGACATAGGACCCCAGTACTAGCACATAAACATACCATGGAACTTGCCAGATAGCTGCCTACATAAGCATATTCCAATTTCTATTCCTTTAAGAAAATCTGAGTATTTTGGGATTTCATGCGACCTTAGTCAAGAGTCTTGTTGTGTTTTTCATACAGATAGATAATGATTTTTGCTGAAGCAAAACTTTGCTGCAGAACAGCTGCAGCACCTGTCTCCAACTCATTAGAAAATAGATAGCCCTCAGATATAGAAGACAACCATGTAAACTTAAGTCTGGGCAGTCTCTTTTTCACTACAAACAAGCACTCACAAGCTTTTTCAAGTAAGTTCATTAGGCACATGTATAGAGAGTGATTGTGTAGGGGCAAGACAAGCAATACAAATTTTAAAAATAAATAAAATCAGCTAAATGGTCTTGAGCCAATCAATGGCTTCTGAATGAGCAGTGTTCAGCTTGAGAAGACCTACAGGGAATTCAACATGTAAAGAACAACCACCCAGCATGTGTGCAGCATCCTCCATAGCACTACACGTGCACAGTTGGCTGTCCTGGATGCCCCAGGCTTGGTCAGTCTTGGCACAGAGAAAACCCTGCACACCTGAACCTGTGAAGCTGGCTCCAGAGGTGGTGTGGGAGCCAAAAGCCAGGTAGATGTTCATCTAGCCTGACGATGATGTAGGAATTCTCGGTACTGTCCTCTACAGTCAACTGATGATGATATCAGAGGGAGAGGATAGGATTCCTAGGATTTGGTGGAGGGATGCATTTCAGATATCACTGAACATTGACAAGTATGTCATTTGTTGTACCTTGGTGATGAGTTTGTTGGCTGCATTCTGATGCTAGATGTAAGGTGTAGGAATATTGACTAGGACTGGTAACCATACAAGTTTTGTTAGTTTCACTGTGCCTGAGATAATTCTCATGGTATGATTAAGATGTGTCTACTAATCTCATGTGGGCAGAGTTTAAGCAGACTGGAGCACAGTATACACCAAATGAGTAGCAGAGAGCGAGCCCCAAACTAAGCAATGTTTGCACATTGGCTCCCCATTTTGTTTAGGAGACAGTTTCAGCTCTTGATATTTTGAGCTCCTTTAGAAATATGGTATTTGTATGTGAGTGTGTGATCTAGATGACCCCTAGATGCACTGGCTTTGAACCGTGTGTCCACCTCTGATCATTCAAAAATATGTTAAGCTGAAGTTGGCTCTGAGCATTGTGTAAGTGGAATCATGTTGACACAGTCTTTGAAGTGCTTGGTTTCAGTCTCCATGTTTTCAATAGTCACCTCGGGCAGCCATATCAGGTTCTCTTCTGTTCAAGTTCTCTTAAATCTTTTGGAAGTCATGGTCCTTTGAAGCCAAACAGATATTGTCGGTATACATGAACTGGGAGTGGTATGCAGTAGGGCATTGGTGAATACATTAAATAAAGTTGGTGCCAGCACGGAGTCTTGTAGGAGTCTTTTCTTCTAGAATCTCCACGTTCTTGTTTTGTGGCCCAGAGCTACCTGAAAATGTCTACGTTGGAGCATCAACTTTGTTGCCATGACAAACCATCTAGAAATAACTCTTAACATCATAGACTGCTGTAAGGTGAAAAAAAAGACAGATCTAGTTTTCTCCTTCTTTTGAAATCCATTCTCAATGTACATGGTAAGTGCAAACACTTGGTCATATGTGATTTATTTCGGTCAGAGACCTCATTGATCATCACTCAAAAGTTGCTCTAGCATGGGCATAATTCTCTGTAGGATCATCTATTCCAGGTATTTGTAGCTACAACTCAGAAGTTATATGGCTTTCTGACATATCTCAGGGACATGAAGACAAGATATTTGCTGCTGGCTTTTCTTCCCACGTTGTTGTATTGATGGCTAATAATGCCTGTTTTGTGGCTGTCACATTTCTGGGTAAGCCCGCCCAGGAGTGTCTAATGTCAAACTCTCAATTGTTATGTTTGATCCAATAGACATTATATTGGGAAATACCATGGCTAGGATGTGCCTCATCAGCATCACATACTGACACCTCATAAAGTTGACAGCTCAACACTAACAGTATTAAGTATTTTGATTATGTCATTGTGTTTTTCTATTCATAGAATATCTTCCCCTCTTCTCTCCTCCGCACCTCTATCATCTGAGAGTGGAGGTGTGATGGGTGGACTAAGCTGGAAGCCTCAGGGTTCTGCCACACCCCATTCCAGAGAGGAGCAAAAGAGAAATCTTCCAGACAGCCTATGGTGGCTGCAGGGGAAGCAGCCAATCAGAGGGGGCTTCAGGAGTGACCAATCAGGGGGCAGGAGGGCCATATAAAAAGTATCTGCAGAGACAGAAGCAATCAGTTGCTGCCTGGAGCTGGAAGAGAGAGGATGATGTTCCTAGCTGGCTGAAAGAGCAGCAGGACAATGGACAGCTCAGTGTGGGCAGGGCCTGGGGGAGGTAAGAAGGAACTCCTTCCTGGCTGCAGGGACTGAGCAAGGACTGAGCCCAGGGAGGGCTGCAGGAAGACAGTGCCTCCAAGGAGGAAGCCCTGGGTGGAGATGACCCCATACCAGGGCTGGGAGAAGGAAAAAACTGTATACCCCCAAAGGGGGGTTATTCTGTTCCAGTTAGATATAGTATATGACTTGGCCAGAGGCTGAGTCACTGAACACCTGCCAAAACCATCGAACAAGAGAGGTGGGTGCTGGTCCCGGTGCAGGAGGGTTTCTCCACAACCCCTGTTTTCTTCCTTTCCTGATATGAAGGAAGAAAGAAGGGTGTTTCCTTCTTTCATGGGAGAGGGGCTGAAGAGAGAGTATGACCACTGGTGCCTGTTTGCTCAGCACTCACTCTGCTGTCACACTTGGGACCATTTGAAATCAGCAGCACACCAACACCAAAGTGAGCAAATGAATAAAGTAGGAGATTGAGTTGTCTGAGAGGTAATATAAATAAAGTAAAGGAAGTCATTGCTACATAGAATGGGCTTCACTGAACAGTTAGTGTCTCTACAGAGCAATACACAGTTGCTGAGTCTCCCTAAAACAATTCCAAATTACTGAAGCTCTCTGTTCTATGCCAACTGTGTACAGGATCAGTCATGTATACAAAGGTCAAGGGAACTATCATAGACTGCATCTGCTCCAGTATTTAAGTTTATTATCCTATATGACACCTGTGACTCTAACATCTTAAGGGTTTGGAATTTTTTAGCAGAATTCTTATTCAACGAGTTTCAATCCATGAGAATTTTCCCTTTTTATGGCCACAAGGTCTCTTTTGCCACAACACCTTATAAGTACATTTTCTTAATTTAAAGATACATCCAGTGTGATGATTTCATCTGTCATCCTTGCTCTCACACAGAGTCTTCATCAGATCATGCCCCAAAACAAGTTCTGCATATGTTTCACTGGCAAATATTCAAATGAGCCCTTTAACGGTGTCAGTGATATCTGAGAATACTTGGCAGCAACATAATATATATCTGGGCTTTGACAAGGAGCTGTTTCTTGGTACCCATACAGTGTTTGCCTTAGGAACCATATGTTTTGCCTTAATGTCATAGTGTCTTATCCTGCTGCCTTCATTCATATTGAGTAGTATCAGACTTGTTCATTTCAAATATTGTTGTGCTTTCTATTTATTTTATTTTAAATATATCCTGAATTTTAATAATAATTTGTTCTTACTGGGCATGTTCTTTCTAAGGACCTCAACACTCTCTATGAACATTAATTAATTAGCTTCCTTCACAACTAGAGCTGGAGGAGAAACATAATTCAGTTTTGTAGAGCATTTTGATATTTCAGAATTTGGTTTTATTCCAATTTAGATCAAAACCAACAATTTTGAAGTTCTTCATGAAAGGGGGTAAAACCCAATTGCAGAACTAACTGCCCAGACCAGCAGACCAGGAAAATCTGGCTGTTCCCAATTTTGGGTCAGTTTGCATGGTGAGCTACCTCAGAATCCCATATTCTGGAAGTCCTGGGAGCCCAGGCTGCTAGGGAGCCATGCAGGTGAGCTGGTTGGAAATGGAACATATTTCCAATGGTTATCTGTTTGGCAGGCAGGTTTACATTGGAACTTCATTGAAACTGAAACATTCTCTGGAGATGATTCGGTTTTCACAAATCTGCAAATCACAACAGCAAAATATTTCTCTGTAATTTCTCTGACCAATTCTATTCACAAATCCCTTTTCAGATGGTAACTACACTGGTCTTCATTAAAAGGGTCATTATATGAGCATTTGCTAACAATTGCCACACTGTGTATCTTAAATATCAAAGTATTTTTTTCTGTATTTGGAACTGGAAATTATGGTGGGATCTCAGATAAACATGGTGACTGGTGGTAGCGATTGGCATTTTATCTTAGGTGAGTTCGTAGAATGCGGGACACAATGGCATTCTGGCTGTGTGGATTCCCTTAGTACTAACATACTATAAAGAATAAATAAATAAATAGCCTCCTTTTACAGGTGGGAAAATGAGACAGAGTTCAGGGGGTTTGCATAATATCACACAAGGAGTCTGGCAGAGAAACTAAAAATGAAAGCTCCTGACTGATGGTCCAATGCCTTAACTACAGGTTCATCCAGATATTAAAATATAACTGGGTAATAATTAAGCTACCTGAGTTGTATATATTCAGTTAAGTGATTTTTAAAAAAATAGACTATCTTTCTGCAAAAATTTCCCAAAGCACCTGCTTTCAGAGTTTTGGGCCCATTGCCTGAATCTGAGCTTTGTGGAATGCTGATCACCAGTTTGTTATGTAGGAGCTCATTGCCACCTACTCAGGAATTTTTACTGCAAGATTAACATTTATTTTCAACTAAAATGCAGAACTTTTCCTTTAAAATTATAGGAAGATTGGATTTATAGTATCAGACAAGCAATACTAGTAAAAGACTCTCTCTATATATAATGGGATGTCTAGAATTATGAAAAAAATATCAGTAGAAAGGAAATATTAATTCATTTGTTTCATTATGAAAAGTGGAAACTATTTATGGCTTATGTGAATAAAGTTGAGTTTCATTTCTAAGCTCAACACAGACAATTAGTACTCCTGATAATTTACAACCTAGTTGACAATCCATAATCCAAGGATTTAAATGGGGAAGGAATTTGTACTATCTTGTTATCCCCAGACATGATCCATCTCCCAGTGACTAGACTGCAATGTATAAATATTTTGGAAAACCATTTATGACCACTACTCCTTGTCAAATATAAAATGTATGGTCACCAGCCAGTCACTGTTAAACCCTATCATGCCAGAACACTCACTGTAAATAAAAGTTGGCTAACTTTTCTAAGTCATTGTTGACTTGGGGCACATTTTTAGGCAGTTTAGGGAACCTGGGTCTTCCATTATGCCTATCTCATTTAAAAACAGAACTTTCCTGTGACAGGATATACAAACCCCACACCACCATAGAAGGGGTTAAGAAGCTGCTTTGGGCTAGATGGCCCTGCCCCTGTGCACCTGCAAATCATGCCAGGACTGGAGGAGGAGGAGTTAAAAGGAGGGAATACCACTTAGATGGGGACAACCTTGGGAGGGGTTGCTCCTCAGCTTCCAGAGAGAGGTTTGACAACCTACAGAGCCTCTGCCCTGGCGGAAAAGTGAACACGGATCCCCTGGGTTAAGAGGGGAAAAGAGACTGAGACTTCTACTGGAGAGCCAGTGAACTTGGAGGGGGCGGGACTTCCTTACTTCCAAGGCCCTCTGAAGTAAGAGAGGAAAATATCTGGTCTCAGGCTGCCTACAGTTTTTCTTTCTTTTTTTTTTCCTTTATGCTTTTAATGTAACCTTGTTTTATGACTGTGGATTGTTTTGTTTGGTTCACCTGGAACCCTGAGATGAGAAGAAACAATCAGAAGGCCTCAGCCGGAGGGTAGGATGCTGGCCCTGCTAGACTGATCTACCCTGCAGTGCTCCCCATATATCTCCTAAAGGGGCCACTTTGCCTAAGACATATTTGTGACAGTTCCACTTCTAGCTGTGCACCTTTCACAAACAATACACTCTCTTAAAATACCTTTTTCGTTTTTAATAGGACTATGTTTTAAACTATGTATTTAATGAACAGGTTCAGCCAAATCAGGAAATGACCAAAATCACACTCCACTTCTTGAACTAACAGTAGTTATTTTTTAGGTTCAAAAAGATAACTTTAAAAAAAAAAAGTTCACGTCTCTCCATTTCCAGGATTCATTTTGAATATTGAAATACTGTGGGAATTGACAAAGGTTACGCAAGGTCTTATTGAGCTGACACACAATAAACAGAAATCTCACACAATCCTTGACAGATTTAGTTTTATCACAGAACCATTGATTTTACAGCAACATCACTTGACTTTTTTACAAAAATTAACCTGTCACTGTACACTGAAATATAACATTTCAAAAATGTCCAATCTCAGGCATTCTGAAATTGATTTTGCACCAGTAAAAACTGAAAAATTCTCAGTTGATTTGTTAGGTATCACTACCATTCTGGCCCATGCAGATTTTCTGTGGAGATGTCAAATTTCCTCTTAGGACAGGCACATATTGCTGTTTTTTTCTCTTCTGTGTCCAATTATATTTGACATTTAATGTAAAATCCACAACCTGAAATGTTACAATCTTTTGAGAGTTAGGGTGAGCTTTTATTATTCATTTAGATTTTAACAAATGTAATAGTATCTCATATAATAAAACAATGGCTTCATATTAAAAGTTCTGATTGTTTTGTATTATTATTACTAATGATAATTTTCACTTAGATGGTCTGAGCCAAAACTCATTAAGTCAGTTGAAAGACTCCTATTGACCTTATTGGACTTTAGAACTAGCTAGTGAAGCAGTTCTCCCTGTAGATCTTTACGTTCTTTGCTAAGAAAGGTAAGCATCATTGTTTCCATTTCTTAAATGAAAGAAACTAAGGGAAAGAGAGGTAAAGTGACTTGCCCACAGTCATTAAGTAACTCAGTGGAGGAGCCAGGACTAGAATCCAAGTCTCTTCTGTATATTATAACTGGATAAAAATGCTATGACATTACTGAAATTGAATACAGATGAATACATAAATCAGAACATATGCTTAAAAATTGCAGTGTTCTAGTGTGCTAATTATGACATTAGCCAAATGACCTGGATTTTGCCATAATCCTTACAGTGGATTCTGTTTCATATTTGCAAGATTGTTTAGATTTCATTCACTTATCTATTTAGCAGAAGTTTCTTTCTTTTCTTTTCTTTTCTTTTCTTTTCTTTTCTTAAAAAAGGCATTTACAAGAAAGTATTATATCTAATATATTTCAATGTGCATAATGTGCTATTGGAAGCCAAGTAAATGAAACTGGTCTTCTCTTCTGATCTTTAAACCAATTTTCAGGAAGCTACCCTGCTCTATTATTTTTTTCCAACTTTCACTTCTTGTTATTGATTGTTCTTTGCTTTAATTCCCAGATCCTGTATTTACATTCACCTAGAGACTTAGTTTGAAGATGTTGAAGAGCTGTGAAGCCCTTTCAAACCAGTTATTAGTCTAATTTCTGATCTTTCAATGATTTGTGAATCTAGCTTGTAAATTATGTCAGATCTTGGCATGAAAATAAGCAAAGAAGGTCTGGTACCAGATTCAGCATTTAGTTTTTCACATATGTGCATGTGTAGGACTGTCTGTGGAATCCAGACTGGCATTTGTACCAATCAGAGTTTGTTTTACACATAAATGTCATAACTGTCTATATTTTATTTGGCATGTGCTTTATTTTGTATAGTCAGCCTAGATGTGGCTTTTTAGAGCATTAATAACATAGATCAACAGAGTATTTATTATTATATATAAATAAACAATGTTTGGCTAAAATGATTAGGTGAAAGAAGTAATGTGTTTGCCTGTGACTGTGATTGATAATATCATAAAATATATGTTCAGCCCAACAATTAATTATATCTGACACTTGACATTTATATATATAGGGGTTTCAAATAGGCCTAATCTAATTTTCACTCAACATACATAGAAACACACATAAGGACATAGGACTGGAAGGGACTGTGTGATAATGGGAGACTTTAACTTCCCAGATATCAACTGGAGGACATGTGCTAGTAATAAGAATAAGGCTCAGATTTTTCTAGATGTGATAGCTGATGGATTCCTTCCCCAAATAGTTGCTGCACCGACAAGAGGGGATGACATTTTAGATTTGGTTTTGGTGAGTAGTGAGGACCTCATAGAAGAAATAGTTGTAGGGGACAACCGTGGTTCAAGTGATCATGAGCTAATTCAGTTCAAACTGAACAGAAGGATAAACAAAAAAAATCTGCGACTAGGGTTTTTGATTTCAAAAGGGCTGACTTTCAAAAATTAAGGAAATTAGTCAGGGAAGTGGATTGGATTGAAGAACTTATGGATCTAAAGGCAGAGGAGGCCTGGGATTACTTTAAGTCAAAGCTGCAGAAGCTATTGGAAGCCTGCATCCCAAAAAAGGGGAAAAACTCATAGGCAGGAGTTGTAGACCAAGCTGGGTGAGCAAACATCTCAGAGAGGTGATTAAGAAAAAGCAGAAAGCATACAGGGAGTGGAAGATGGGAGGGATCAGCAAGGAAAGCTACCTTATTGAGGCCAGAACATGTAGGGATAAAGTGAGACAGGCTAAAAGTCAAGTAGAGTTGGACCTTGCAAAGGGAATTAAAACCAATAGTAAAAGGTTCTATAGCCATATAAATAAGAAGAAAACAAAGAAAGAAGAAGTGGGACCGCTAAACACTGAGGATGGAGTGGAGGTTAAGGATAATCTAGGTATGGCCCAATATCTAAACAAATACTTTGCCTCAGTCTTTAATGAGGCTAATGAGGATCTTAGGGATAATGGTAGCATGACAAATGGGAATGAGGATATGGAGGTAGATATTACCATATCTGAGGTAGAAGCGAAACTTGAACAGCTTAATGGGACTAAATCGGGGGGCCCAGATAATCTTCATCTAAGAATATTAAAGGAATTGGCACATGAAATTGCAAGCCCATTAGCAAGAATTTTTAATGAATCTGTAAACTCAGGGGTTGTACGATATGACTGGAGAATTGCTAACATAGCTCCTGTTTTTAAGAAAGGGGGAAAAAAAGCGATCCGGGTAACTACAGACCTGTTACTTTGACATCTGTAGTATGCAAGGTCTTGGAGAATTTGAAGCAGAAAGTAGTTAAGGACATTGAGGTCAATGGTAAATGGGACAAAATACAACATGGTTTTACAAAAAGTAGATCATTGCAAACCAACCTGATCTCCTTCTTTGAGAAGGTAACAGATTTTTTAGACAAACGAAACACAGTGGATCTAATTTACCTCGGTTTCAGTAAGGCATTTGATATGGTTCCACATGGGGAATTATTAGCTAAATTAGAAAAGCTGGGGATCAATATGAAAATTGAAAGGTGGATAAGGAATTGGTTAAAGGGGAGACTACAATGGGTCCTACTGAAAGGTGAACTGTCAGGCTGGAGAGAGGTTACCAGTGGAGTTTCTCAGGGATAGATTTTGGGACCAATTTTATTTATTCTTTTTATTACTGACTGTCATAAATATAAAGGGAAGGGTAAACCCCTTTGAAATTGCTCCTGGCCAGGGGAAAGCTCCTCTCACCTGTAAAGGGTTAAGAAGCTAAAGGTAACCTCGCTGGCACCTGACCAAAATGACCAATGAGGAGACAAGATACTTTCAAAAGCTGGGAGGAGGGAGAGAAACAAAGGGTCTGTGTGTCTGTCTATATGCTGGTCTTTACCAGGGATAGACCAGGAATGGAGTCTTAGAACTTTTAGTAAGTAATCTAGCTAGGTATGTGTTAGATTATGATTTCTTTAAATGGCTGAGAAAAGAATTGTGCTGAATAGAATAACTATTTCTGTCTGTGTATCTTTTCTGTAACTTAAGGTTTTGCCTAGAGGGGTTCTCTATGTTTTTGAATCTAATTACCCTGTAAGATATCTACCATCCTGATTTTACAGGGGGGATTTCTTTATTTCTATTTACTTCTATTTTTTATTAAAAGTCTTCTTGTAAAAAACTGAATGCTTTTTCATTGTTCTCAGATCCAAGGGTTTGGGTCTGTGGTCACCTATGCAAATTGGTGAGGCTTTTTATCCAACATTTCCCAGGAAAGGGGGGGTGCAAGTGTTGGGAGGATTGTTCATTGTTCTTAAGATCCAAGGGTCTGGGTCTGTAGTCACCTAGGCAAATTGGTGAGGCTTTTTACCAAACCTTGTCCAGGAAGTGGGGTGCAAGGTTTTGGGAAGTATTCTGGGGGGAAGGACGCGTCCAAACAGCTCTTCCCCAGTAACCAGTATTAGTTTGGTGGTGGTAGCGGCCAGTCCAAGGACGACGGGTGGAATATTTTGTACCTTGGGGAAGTTTTGACCTAAGCTGGTAAAGATAAGCTTAGGAGGTTTTTCATGCAGGTCCCCACATCTAGAGTTCAGAGTGGGGGAGGAACCTTGACACTGACCTTGGCAAAAAAAGTGGGAGTGTGCTAATAGAGTTTGCGGATGACACAAATCTGGGAGGTATTGCCAATTTAGAGAAGGACCGGGATATCATACATGAGGATCTGGATGACCTTGTAAACTGGAGTAATAGTAGTAGGATGAAATTTAATAGTGAAAAGTGCAAGGTCATGCATTTAGGAATTAATAATAAGAATTTTAGTTATAAGATGAGATGCATGAATTAGAAGTAATGGAGGAGGAGAAGGACCTTGGAGTATTGGTTGACCACAGGATGACTATGAGCCGCCAATGTGATATGGCTGTGAAAAAAGCTAATGTGGTCTTGGGATGCATCAGGCGAGGTATTTCCAATAGAGATAAGGAGGTGTTAGTACCGTTATACAAGGCACTGGTGAGATCTCATCTGGCATACTGTGTGCAGTCTGGTCTCTCATGTTTAAGAAGGATGAATTCAACTGGAACAGGTACAGAGAAGGGCTACTAGGATGATCCGAGGAATGGAAAAACCTGTCTTATGAAAGGAGACTCAAAGAGCTTGGCTTGTTTAGCCTAACCAAAAGAAGGCTGAGGAGAGATATGATTGCTCTCTATAAATATATCAGACGTATAAATACCAGGGAGTGAGAGGAATTATTTAAGCTCAATACCAATGTGGACACGAGAAAAATGGATATAAACTGGCTATCAGGAAGTTTAGACTTGAAATTAGATGAAGGTTTCTAACCATCAGAGAAGTGAAGTTCTGGAACAGCCTTCCAAGGGAAGCAGTGGGGGCAAAAGACCTATCTGGCTTCAAGATTAAACTCAATAAGTTTATGGAGGGGATGATATGATGGGATAACATGATTTTGGCAATTAATTGATCTTTAACTATTCATGGTAAATAGGCCCAATGGCCTGTGATGGAATGTTAGATGGGGTGAGATCTGAGTTACTACAGAGAATTATTTCCTGGGTATCTGGCTGGTGAACCTTGCTCAGGGTTCATCTGATCTCCATATTTGGGGTTGGGAAGGAATTTTCCTCCAGGGCAGATTGGAAGAGGCCCTGGGGTTTTTTTGCCTTCCTGTGCAGCACAGGGCATGGGCACTTGCTGGAGGATTCTCTGCACCTTGATGTCTTTAAACCATGATTTGAGGACTTCAATAGGTTTATTGCAGGAGTGGGTGGGTGAGATTCAGTGGCCTGCATTGTGCGGGAGGTCAGACTAGATGATCATAATGGTCCTTTCTGACCTTAATATCTATGAATCCAGTCCAGTCCCTTGTTGTTTCAGTCAACCCCATTATATAATGAATTTCATAAACTTATCAATCTCCATCTTAACGCTAAACAGGTTGGTTCCAATACTCCTACTGGGAGACTGTTCCCAGACCAGACTCCTACGATGGTTAGAAACTTTCTTCTAATTTCTAGCCTAAGTTTATTCATGGTCAGTTCCTACACATTTGTACTTCTTCCAACATTGTCCTTTAACTTAAATAGTTCTTCCTCCCTGGTGTTTACCCTGCTGATGTATTAATACAGAGCAATCATATTCCCTCTCAGTCTTCATGTTGCTAAGGTAAACAAACCAAGATCTGTCACTTCCTTTCATAAGATAAATCCTTCATTCCCATGATTATCCTAGTAGCCCATCCCTGCACCTGCTTCAGTTTGATTTCATGTTTCTTGGACATGGGTGACCAGAATTGTATTCAGTATTTGAGTTGAAGTTGCCCATGCCTTGTACAATGTCATAAATACTTCCCTATTTCTATTGGAAATATCTCACGTGATACATCCTAGGATCGTATTTGCCTTTTCCTTGACTACATTACATTAGAGATTCACAGTCATCCTGCATTCAACTAATACATCCCGGTCTTTCTCCTCCAACTGATGAGGCCCCAGGTTATAGCAGAAATTCTAGTTATGGGTCCCTATATTCCTGAGATTGTACTTTGTAGTATTAAAATTCATCCCATTTCTATTACTTTTCTCCGTCTGTGTAATATTTGAATCTTCTGTGTATTGATACTGCCTTCCAACTTTGCCTCAAGCAAATTTATTTAGCACACTCCTATTTTTGTCAGTTATTGGTTTCCATCTTATTTATTGTTTTCGTGTTCTCAATTACTTCCTCTCTATCAGTAAGAAGAAGATCCTTCAGTTTGACTTTGTACTTTCAGGGTCATTTCACAGCACACAACAAAACTAAATGACAGCTCAGGATAGAAAGTGAGGAATATTTTAATTGAATGAAAATAAAATGTAATTGCCAAACTGAAATTTGGCCAAGTTCCCAGAGTTAGCACCCTGACTTGAGGAAGCATTGTGGAATCATTAAAGACCTCAAGTGATCAAGACCTTTGCATCACATCTGATCTGAACCATGGCACATTAACATAATGCATACAAACACAGTGCTGGATATTGGGTTCAATAATGGTGACTCTAGCAGAAAAGAAGAATATGTGAATCATTGTGACCATTTCCTTCAACATGTGGGTTTTCCCTGCAAGACTTCCCTCCAAGTATAGAGTATGCCTAACCCTGCTTCATTTATAAAATCTGGTGAAATTACAGTCCAAGATAATCTGGCTACAGGAAATTCATGAAATGATATGTAGTATATAAATCTGGCCAAGCAGAAGTGTGCGTTGGTACCTTGTTTGTGTCTTAAATCAGATAAAGAAAGAACAGACAGAACACAAAGCTGGGCAGTTCATGCTTTTTATAACTGAAAGACAACTTTTTATAGTTACTAATAAAGAAAGAAATATGACCATGCATAGTACCACTTCAGCAGGGATTGTTGCCTCCCAGAGAGTTATCGCTCTCTAAAGAGAAAGTCAAACAAATCCATTCTCTGGATGGAATTACATAGTAAAGTAGTTTGTTCTAAACTATACTGATTCTTTTGCAGAAAATGAGATAGTAACTTTGCCTCTTGTTCCTTTCCAACTTCAAAGCAGCAAAAGCTCAAATGCAGAGCATCAGACTAGGAAAGATTAATCTAATGCCTATTATTAATTATGAAAAATAATTTGAAAAACATCACTAAGTGAAATTCTAATAACAAAAATGCTTTGAATAAACAATTTCCATATTCTGTACATGCAGAGTATATTAAGTAGAGCATGTAGTGATTGATCATCACAATATTGTACTTTTTTGTAATGTCTAAAGGTGTAACTTATTGTGCAATTTCTGTCCTTAAGTTTAAAAAAAATCATTCTGATATTTTTTGAAAGATGTTTAATCAATGTTGGAAATAGATCAATGATTGAAAAGAATCACTGGCAAGATCCCCTGTTTAAACAATAAGCACATATGGAAACACCCTGAATCCGATTTTATACCGTACTCACTGTTCAATTCCTGTAGGAAAACAACTGTACTACATCCCAAAGAATATCAAATAAATTAATTAAAGTTTCTGGTGAGTTATTACAATTACAAAAGTGATCATGATAATTCACCATTATAATTTGTTGACATACAAAGTAAATAAGTAATTTGGCTCATATTGACACTGGGACGTGATCTCTACTGTAGAATAGTCTCCAAATAGGCTGTAGAATAGTCTCCAAAGAAAAATCAGAAAAGCTCTGAAACATGACACAGTTAAAACAAGAATAGATAAAACACTAGTAAACACATAATGGTCTGGGTTGGCTGGGAGATGGGCTAGGTTATCTCATTGACCTTGTGACAGGATATACAAACCCCACAGGGAGGAACACTGTGACAGCCTTTTCTACGTCTAAGTTAACATTTTTCACTGTGTTCATTGGGTGGAAGAGATTGTCATTATTTTCTCTAAAATTAGGTGCAATTAAATGGGATTGGGTAGAGTTTATTGTCCAGTTCTTCAACTGATTTTGCTTGGATGAATCCTGCCACCAATGCTGAGCCCCTTGTAAATTACTGGGACTTGTGAGGACACAGGTGTCTGCTTGTGTGGATACAGTTGAAAATCTCGGCCTTATAAGAACAGACCCTTTGCTTAAAGTAACATCAAGAGGGTGTAGACTCAGATACCATTTCTTCCTCTGTAGGTGTAATGAGTTACTCTATTAAAAGTTGTTTAGGATTGGGGATGTTTTTTGGGAGCGGAGACAATATTTTGTTTGAATGTTAATGTGCTTGCCTGCTAAACAATGTTTTTCTTTTCCTAAATGGGGGAGGGCTGGGGAGGAAAGAACGATGGTGCTTAGTGTCGAAGGGAAGGTTGAGAATTAATATCACTTAGATGATTTTTGCATTTCCTTGAAACTGGTAACATTGTTATTCAAGCCAGCTTCTCTGAACTAGTGTTGAATTTGTTTTGGTTCATTCTGTAAAGTGTCTGATAGCATGTTATGACCTTTTCATTATGAAATGCCAAACAATGTTTTCATAAGGGTGTGAGTGACATTTGTGCCAACTAATTTAAAAAGAAAAAAATATCATTCTGAACATTCAGAGTTGAACAGATACTGTTCAGAAACCCAAGGCATCAGTGCAGTTTTCTTTAGACACTGATGACAAATGTAGCCAGTAACAATGACTATACAAAAATTTTCATCAACACCTTATAAAGATTGAATTCAGAACAAGCTACTCAAATTAATATGGTATATTTGAATCATATTGAATCATATAACTGTAATAAGGTATATACCCCACATTGATACTGAAAGGGTTAAGGAAGCTGGAGAGCAACACCTGGGACCTCTGATAATAGGCGAGGAGAGCCACTGAGAAATCATAGGGATGGAGGGAGGCCCTACAGTGAGCCTTGATAAAAACACAGGAATTGAATCTCCAGTGAGAATGCTCTGGGAGGCATTCCTCAATACCAGAGCTGAAAAGAAGCAGAGTCTGGAAAGGAGCTGGGGAGAAGGACCTAGAGATAGGGATGAAGTAGGAAGAAGCTCAGGGAAGAAGTAGAATGTCTGAGGGAGGAGACTTTGTCTGTACACTATGATGTCCCTGGGCTGGAACCCAGAGTAGAGGGAGGGCCTAGGTTCCCCCACTGGCCATCGAGGAAGGAGGTGTGAAACTCCCTGATACAAGGGGTAATGGCAATTGAAAGCCATGAGACAAGACTTGTAAGGAACATTGTAAGGAACAGTGGGCCTAGAGTTGGGGGCCAAAGACCTGACATGAGGTCACTGAACTATTTGTTGGCAGAACTCTGTTACCTCAGAAGTGAGGGGAATTATAAGTAGCCTGGCTGTAAAACTGAATAATAAGTAGAAACAGACCACTGCAAAGGAGTGAGAGCTTGATACACTATGTCTATTTGCAAGGGGGCATGCTGGCTGGTGAATCACTCTGACAGTTGTAAACATGTGCGTATTCTAAGAAAAATACCCCTAGTGTTAATACAATGTTTGAAAAATCAATTATTAACAACTTAGAAAATACAACATTAAGGAGCTCTGTTTTGACTCTGCTTCTTGTGCTCTTTACATTGTTCTATATTATCTGCCAATTAAGCCAATGGATCATACAATAGAAACACGAATTTCATATAAACCTTATTTAAATGTATAGTACAGTGTAGTATAGTCTTCAAACCTGACTATACACTTAAATCTCACTGAGACCTACAAAACAAGCCAACCTGGAAAAAAATGAGTTAGACACTTTAAAGTTATGAACATTTAAAATTGACAAACTGTAAATGCTTTTTTCCCCATTTTTGCATGTTTACATTAGTTCAAAGTTAACGTCTTTTAGAAGACAGGGTCATATTAAAATCAAGACCATTCCACATTAAACTTGAATCCCTCTCATTCTTTCTCATTTTACATACATTAATAAGCAATCACCCCTCTCCAGGAAAGGAGAAAAGATGAAGGGAGGAATGTTTGTTTTTGCTTGTACAGTGCTGTTGCCTGCTTCTCCAAGCTGCAGGTGGTAACTAATTATAAAACTTACATAACAGTATATATCTTTTATCTTACCATCTCCCTTGAAAAAACTAGGAGAAAGTGGTCTGGAAAATCTGCAAGCTGGAAACTCTGTGGAGTTGCAGAGAGAGAGACTCTCCTCTCTGGAAAATGGGTTTGTGGACCTAATGTTGAAGTGGTTTTAATCTTCAAGTTGAGCAAAGCCCAAGAATATGATGTAGGGCCTCCATATGTATAAGCAATCTTACACTGTTCATCAGACCTCCTCTTCCTTCTAGGAGCACAACTTATTCAAGAGCTATGCCCCTTTTGCACCCAAATAGCCAGTCAAAAATTGGGGCCTGGAGATGTTTCAACTGAAAGCAGAAATTGAAGGAGTTCTGCTATTTTCTTTGATGAAATCTTATGTATTTACAAGGAATGTACAAAATCCTGTCTCTGAATGCAGGAGGGACCAAGAAAAAAAGAAGTAGTTTCTTGGTTCACAGACCTAAACACTGTCTCTGTGGCTTTTTTCAGGGTCACACGGTGTTCACGGGCTACTATTTGACTTCCTTGCTTTTTTGCCTCTGCCTCTCTCTCTGGTTCTTGTCTGTCTCCAGCTGAAACATCCACACACCATGTGCTATTTTCTGAGCAAACTCTATTAGGTCTGCTTTAGGGGTGGCCCCTTACCTGTCTCTTACAACTATTTTAAATGGAGAATTTGTTCACATATCAGTTTGAAGGAAGTTTTAACTTAGTGTATAACAAGATTTCACCCAGATCATAACACTACTAGGTGCTTAATCCCTTCTCAGCTGGGGATGGCAACAGCAGAACAGGAGATCTCACTGAAAATACACTGGATTGCCAAGGTGGTATCTCATGTAGACTCATCACTGTAGAGCTTTGGCCTACCTCATGACAGAGGAGCACATGGAGGTTCAGGACGAGCTTAACTAGTTTGTGTTCCTTCTCCTACAATAGGTTTTGGGAATTTTGTGCCCTTCTATCCCCTTCCTCTTATACACTGTAAAATTAAATTTTTGTGGGAGTAAGGAGTTCAGGATTGGGCCCTAGTTCATAGCGTCTATTCACCTGCATTTTATTATGCAAAAGGACTCTGCCCCAAAGCTGTGCATTTTTAGGGATTTCTCACCTGTGATACTGAATCATGTTTCGCCCCTTGCCCCATTAGCCTTTATTAGTGAGACCCTTCTTTCTTGACACTGTATTTTGTCTAATTTTAAAGCACATACATCAAATGCAGGAAAAGGTAGTCTTTAAATATTCAAAGAGGCAGGTTTCTGTATTTCTTCTTTTACAATTTTAATTAGTAATGTGCTTCTTGCAAAATACCTGTATACAGGATTTTAGAGGATCAATGTAGTATGTGGTCAGAAACAATGGAAGAAGAGCTGGGCAGGAAACTTCATGAACTCCAAACAAAAAAGTTTACAATTTCCCATTAAATGAAATTTTAAAAATGGATAGACATATTTTATTTTGATAAAATCAAAACTGTTCACTCATTCATTTTTTTTTAAAACTATAATTAAAAAAAATTAAATAAAGTTGTTTCAAAAATTTTTAAAAAGTCAAAACATTCCATTCTGAAAATGTCAAAATGAGATGTTTCAACATTATTAAAAAGCACTGTATCTTTGGTTTGTTTTAAATTTCCTGATCTCCCCTGTGCCTAAGAGCCAAACATGTCAGACAATTCTGAGGAGCTGCGCAGAGCCAGGGCAACCTGCCTTAGCCCCACTGCACCACCAACTGGACTTTTAATGGCCTGGTCAGCATTGCTGACCAGAACCACCTGGATACATTTTTGACCGGGTGTTCTTGTCAGAAACCGAATGCCTGGCAACCCTAGTTCTGTAGTCTGCAAGGTGCAGGAGGTCAGACTAGATAATCATGATGGTCCCTTCTGACCTTAAAGCATATGAGTCTCTGTTTATATGAAGACAGTGAACAGTGCAGAACAGAAGCTTCCATGACTCTTTTAAAACAACCTAGAACCATAGACAAGAGAAGTGAGTTAAGACTCAAAAATCCATTCGCAAACCTGCAGTTAGCAGAGAAGAGAAGCATAACTTCAGGGGCCATAAGCAAATAGCTAGAGAGCTTGTTACAGTTCAGAGTCAAGGCTCCTAGGCAAGTTTGGTATGATTGTTATTCTAATTGAGTTTATATTGTATTATGCAGAAAAGTAAAGACCTTCAGGGCCTGTCCAGATAGCTGAAGTCACAACCCAAAGTCAAAACTAAATATGCAAGTCACTGAAGAAAATTACTGCTATCCGATTTTGAGAATAAACTGGTTAATTTTACAAGACATTATTACTTAAGATAAAATGTGCTCAGGAACAGAGGAGATCGCCATAAAAAAAGAACCTGGAAATGAAATTTACAAGCAACATTGGAGCATTCTTTCGATCTCTGATAATATTGACTATTCAGAATTTTTAGACAGATAGTAGTCGTTAAATAATATCATATGATATGGGAGAATGATAGCCTCTTTCCACATAACACATATTTCACCAATATGAGACCAATGAGACCAAAAAAGAACTTGAACCAAAAATGTTATCTGACTCCATACCACAGTGAGAAATATAAATGACTGCATCTATGGGGATAGGTCAAACTGGAGTTGGCATATCCGTTTTACTTTAAGCAATAGCCAGAAGAGACACATAGGAAATAGCTTTTGTTGCAGTGAACAGAAGGCATCTGTAGCCACCTTTTCAGAACTTTCACTTGTTGCATCTACAAGTTTATGACAGTCCATTAACTTAGGAAGGTGAGATTTGCTCCCAGGTCCCAAACCAATGTTCTCCAAATAGTAGCATAATAAACTGCCATCAGCCACAAGGCTGGCTGGATCAGTTCATTCAGATCAGTTGGACCATAAACCATTCTTTCCCAACAGTATTTCACGTCATTTCATTTCCCAGAATGATATTTTAACTTTTTCTGTTTGTAAGGTTTATAAAACTCCTTTTTACACTTTATTTTCCGGTCTACCTATTGATTTTTCTAACTTTCTGAGGGTAGCTTTTCTTGTCTTGTCTCTGCATATTGCATTTGAATTACATTCGGACCAGGGGACAAATTCTGATCTCAATTATACTAGTGTAAAGATACACTAAACTCCACTTAAGTTAATAGGAACGTGCAGAATTTACACTGGGTAATTCAGATCCCAATTAATCCTATTGGCTCCATTTTATTCCTACTTCTATATCATGGCAACAGGGACAAATTTACTGGATTAAATTCATTATTTGTATAATTATGCTGGTGTAAATTGAGTTGCACCCAGAAAAGAGGCTAGTTCCTTCACATCTTTAATAGGAAAAACTAGATTCCCTCCCTCCTCCCAGCAATTAATGAATCAGGAAGAGACTTTGAAAATTACTGGGATGGGCAGGGCCACTGCAGGTGACAAAGGCAGTTCCCCAGAAACTTGTAGAACCAAGGGGCACCATACATAGGGAGTTGAAGGTCCAGCACTTTACCCAGTGCAATGATGGTGGGTTGTTTTTGTTTTGTTTTTTAGAACTTTCTAAAATGGAGTCTAGTCTGGCACATGGAAAATATCAAGCTTACTGCCTAGAATTCATGAAGTTAAATCTCTGTCTACATGGTTATGTCTCTATTTGCAGACACGTTCTGTTCTGGTTTGAGAATGACCTTAAGAGCCTACCATATGTGGACCATTGTTTTAATCTCTTCAGGATAGGGACAGAGTCTTTGTCAGCATTTGTACAGCATCTAGCACAACGGGGCCTTGATCCAGATTGAGGGTTCTGATATTTAAAGTAATATATATATATATTGTCGCATCAGAGATTTTTAAATAAATAAGGCAAGTGAATATTGTCAAGAGGGCCTCATTGCGAAGTTCAAGAAACTGAAGTAAAATCAATGTTAACAATGCAGCACGATCAATGTTTTAAAGTTCTAATCACTGGACCTCCACTGTGAGGGAGCTCCATGGGAAAGGTGATGCAGTCTTAAGCCATATGATGTTTGCAAGGCTAAACTCCCTTGCTTTCACCCACTATGGGGCCACCACAGGTGGTGTGTTAAGTTCCTGATGTCTCCCACCTTATGAGCCCAATGTCACTGAGAGCACTCCATAAAGTCTTTGGAAATGAAGATGCTTCTGTGCAGGAGAAGGAAGATCTCCTGTGTGCACTGGTTTTGAGAGTCTGATCTGGTCCTATGTTACTAAGTAGAGAGGACTACTCCACTGCAGATGAAGCACTTATAATTTGTTACTGTAGTATATATGATGGACAGTACACTGGCATTTAGTGAAAGTCACTATTGCAATATCCTCAGTACCTGCTTCATTCTGACAATGAGTAAGAAAAATACTTTGATTTAAGAACAATGAATCAGTTGCTATAATGAGATTATTGATGCAAGTTATGCCCATCACAATTCAAACTTACAGTGCACATTTGTCCATTCTACAACAGAAGAATTAAGTCCATTAGACCTTTACTTTTTATGTAAAATCACCCTATTCCATATAATTATTGAATTGTGCAAATATCGTTCCTAGGCTTAAATCCATTCAAAAGTTATTACCATCTAAAACTTCCATTTTCAACACAAATACACCTGCCTGAATTTAATAACTCTGAAACTACTTCAGTGATGGGACTTGAATTTTAGAGTTTTTAATATGAAGAATTAACGAACAAACACATACTTTAATCAGCAATGGAACAGTTTCCAATTTGACATAGAAAAGACTCAGTGAAGTTCTAACTACAGTACTGATATGACTGATTATTAGTGTTTTATGTATAAACATTTGACCTAGAGCTACCCATGCCCAAAATTCTCCAATCATCCCCTATCATCCTACAATTGAAGGGGATACTACAACAGGGAGCACTGAAAATGAATAAGTGCATCAGCAAGAAATACATTTGTAGCATCATCCCCTCTTCTCCAGAGAGCATTTGTGGAAGGGCTCTTGCACAAAATGGGGAAATCAAATCTTTAATGCTGTAGAGAAAGGAAGGGACAAAGCAAACTGTAACTACTTTCTTCAGAATTATCTCTGCCATAGACAAAGCCTGTTGGGCTCTCTGCATTTAACTGAATGTTGTGTACAACAAAATTAACTTTGTCTGCACCCACCTCAGAATGAGCGTTTCTGCTCAGATACAGAGTGACTATCTGAGTCATCATGGCCCCAGAGCAGGGTACCAGAGGCTAGGAGAGTTCATAGAAGCTGTGCAGAGATTTGACTCTCTGAATGATTGGAATTTCCCTTGAAGATCTTGGAGGCAGCACTCACTGCCACCTCCACATCCCCAAACCTCTATCTTGGGGTCTTCTTCAATCTTATCTCAATAAGATCAGCCCTGTGTTTTTTTCTCACCCTACCCACCTCCCATGGATATTTCTATCGGAGGGTACAATCTGATTTATAACTTCCAATAAATTCACACCCAAGAAGTAGGCACCCACAAGAGTAACTTTTCTTGATTAAGTTGCTGGGAGTATTGTAATTAGAAATTTGGAAAGAATTTATACTTGACTCTATAGCTTCCCAGTTGTAAAATCTTTTTTTTTAATCCATTTCAATTATATTTACTCAAATCAGTGATTTTTGGAAATCATCTCTATATTATCAATGGATTCCTAATGAGCTGTGAAGTAGAAGCTGTACATTCTTGTGAATACTGACAAAGATAATACAATCTCATATTCCCAAGAAACCTGAGATGAACTGACGCTACCAGAGTTCTTTCTGTACTTGACTGTCGGACTCCCGTTTCTCTGACTGCTCTGAAAGTACATGTTAGGATATAGATATTCAGGCCTGTCAAGGTTCCTCCCCCACTCTGAACTCTAGGGTACAGATGTGGGGACCTAAATGAAAAACCTCCTAAGCTTATCTTTACCAGCTTAGGTCAAAACTTCCCCAGGGTACAAAATATTCCACCCGTTGTCCTTGGACTGGCCGCTACTACCACCAAACTAATACTGGTTACTGGGAAAGAGCTGTTTGGACGCGTCCTTCCCCCCAAAATACTTCCCAAAACCTTGCACCCCACTTCCTGGACAAGGTTTGGTAGAAAGCCTCACCAATTTGCCTAGGTGACTACAGACCCAGACCCTTGGATCTTAAGAACAATGAAAAAGCATTCAGTTTTCTTACAAGAAGACTTTTAATAAAAATAGAAGTAAATAGAAATAAAGAAATCCCCCCTGTAAATCAGGATGGTAGATATCTTACAGGGTAATTAGATTCAAAAACATAGAGAACCCCTCTAGGCAAAACTTTAAGTTACAAAAAAGATACACAGACAGAAATAGTTATTCTATTCAGCACAATTCTTTTCTCAGCCATTTAAAGAAATCATAATCTAACACATACCTAGCTAGATTACTTACTAAAAGTTCTAAGACTCCATTCCTGGTCTATCCCCGGTAAAGACCAGCATATAGACAGACACAGACCCTTTGTTTCTCTCCCTCCTCCCAGCTTTTGAACGTATCTTGTCTCCTCATTGGTCATTTTGGTCAGGTGCCAGCAAGGTTACCTTTAGCTTCTTAACCCTTTACAGGTGAGAGGAGCTTTCCCCTGGCCAGGAGGGATTTCAAAGGGGTTTACCCTTCCCTTTATATTTATGACAAGGCCTGTCTGTAAAGGCCTGTACTCTAAGAATTTAGGTGTATTCTTATCACTTGGCTAGTTAGAAGTATAAAAGAAAGAATCAAAATCACTGTCTGCCGGCGTAAAAGCCTTCTCTTACTGTGATAGTCTGAGGCCCTGTTCTTAGGCTAAGGCCTTTGGCTAAGCAGCAGAGGCAGCCAGAAGCTGGGAAGCGACTGGTCACATCCTCACATTCCAAACTAGTCACATTGAAATAAGGTGCTACTAGGCTGTTAGGAATACAATCCTGTCCTGATAGTGCCTGTCACCTCCAGAGAAAGGGAAGTGCCTAGAAAATGTAAAAGGAAACTTAGTTTGATAGCATCCTGTCTGGCAAGAACTCACTTATCAATAGCCGGGATGTGAAATCCTCATTGTTCTATCACTGTGGTCCCCATTTCCCTATTGTTTGTCTGTATAATCTCTGTCTGGTTCTGTGATTGTTTCTGTCTGCTGTATAATTAATTTTGCCGGGTGTAAACTAATTAAGGTGGTGGGATATAATTGGTTAAATAATCATGTTACAATATGTTAGGATTGGTTAGTTACATTTCAGTAAAATGTTTAGGAGTACTTGTGGCACCTTAGAGACTAACCAATTTATTTGAGCATGGTGCCATAAGTACTCCTTTTCTTTTTGAGAATACAGACTAACACGGCTGTTACTCTGAAACCAGTAAAATGATTGGTTAAGGTATAGCAAAGCAGAACTCAAGTTTTACTATATAGTCTGCAGTCAGTCAGGAAGTGTGTGTGTGCATGAGTGGGTGTGTGTGTGTGGGGGGGAATAGGAACAGGGAATGGGGGTGGGGAAATTGGAATCATGTTTGGCTAAGGGCAAGAATGGGAACAGGGACACAGGTGTAAGGCTCTGTGGTGTCAGAGCTGGGAAGGAGGACACTAAGGAAGGAAACTGGAATCATGCTTGCTGGAAGTTCACCCCAATAAACATGAAATTGTTTGCACTTTTAGACTTTGGGTATTATTGCTCTCTGTTCATGCGAGAAGGACCAGGGAAGTAAGTGGGTGAAGGAATAAGCCCCCTAACAGTATACATGTGAAACAGACCTTTCTTATCCTTCTGCTGGCTGTTTTTTATTGTTGAATTTGGTGCCTTTGAAGGGTGCTCAATTGACTGCCCAAGACAACTATTAATCCATAGAACAAATAAGTCACAGTCAGCTGCCATACAAATTTACCCTAACTATTCCATTAATGTGCCTCAACCTTGAATTGAGGAAAATCTCTGGAGGGCTGAAGACAATTCCATCCCTAGGCCCAATTCTTATTTAGTCTCTTGACATTGTAAATGGTGTTGCTGAAGTCGGTGATGCTTTAAGTAGTTCAACTAGTTTTAGACTAACTCATTTCACTCATTCCATCAAAAAGTTTCTACATTTACTGAAGGGATTTGACTGCATCTTTTCAACATAGGAAAATAACTTTTTCCAAAGAATTAATTTCTTTAATGGGAGTATTTTCCTCAGTCCAGCTCGCTAAAATCTTTCAGAATTGGAAGTCTGTTGCCTTCAACCTAATTTGTGCTTTTTTTAGCACTTACTATGTATGTTTTTAACAAAATGTTTAAGACTTACATGGCTTCCATAAAAAGAAAAGGAGTACTTGTGGCACCTTAGAGACTAACCAATTTATTTGAGCATGAGCTTCCATAGTAATCCACAAACATCAATGTTTTTCTGTTTCAAAGCAGGTTCAGCTCTTCATTTGGATTAAATTTTGTCACAAAGTTAGGTCCTGTTTAAATTAGTGAAGCATTAATAAACTAATCCTTATTTTCAATGAATGTATACATTCATTTTAAATACTAATTTTCACCAAATAGTTTGGAAAAATAATTTTCATAAGCCATGTAGTTTTGTGAACTGCAATCTACTTTCTATCTGTATGTTGATGGCTTTGTCATTATGTGTCTAGTCATTGTTTATGATTCTTGGTTGGATGAGTGAAATATTTTAAGCAGAATAAAAACAAATAATGGATATTCAATTCCCATGTAGGACAGGAAAATAACTATTTTTGTTTTTTGGGGTTTTTTGGTGGTCAAATCACAAAATCTCCCAAAATTTATTTTGGGTTGACCTGAAACATTTTTTGAGGAGGGGTGTTTCTCATCAATATAAAAAACAAAACCTCATTTCAAGTTGAACAAAATGTTTTGTTCAGTCTAAAAAAACTCAGTTTGTTTAGCTTTTAGGTGTCTCTCCCTCCTACCCCCTTTTAGGTAAATCTGCCGAATTTCAAAACAAAACCATTTAAAAATGGAAAGGTGAAATTTTTCCTTTCAAAAATGTTAAAACAAAACATTTCAGCAATCAGAATCCCCCCCCCCCCATTTTATTTGTCTGAATCAAGTTGAAATAGACTTTTTGATGAATAAATTATTTGCCAGGGGGAAAAATAGAGCTGCTCTCCCATATGAACATTTGGGTCAATATTCATGCCAAAATTCATAACATTTTCAGGATTTGCAATATCTTCATGTGTATCTGATGGAAGTCCATATACTCATAAGACCCCTACAAACTGCAATTTTCTTAGCTAACCTAGTGATGGGCTTGGTATAGATAGACTGACTGATAATGAATTATACATGGTTGTCTTTTTGGTCAAAATATATGCTACATTTTCTTAAACTGTTCATCCAACTCTGCACTTTTCAGAAGTTTGTAAAACACAGAGAACAACTTACCTACTATTAGTATTTGTACTTTGTTTCCTAGTAGTCTTATTCAGTCTGCAAACTTCAAACTCCTGACTGAACAGAAACATCAGAAATACTGCTTCAGTGGCAAATTAGATTTGTAGAATCTGTCAATATAACAAGAATACCAATGCAGTAACACAGAACCCTTTGAAATGGGTGCAAAGTCCATCAGATGTCCATCAAATTAAATATGAAATGTGGCCAAATGCATTATTTAAATCTATTTACATATCAATTTAAAAGCCCTAATACTTAATGGAAATTACCTTGTTGATATATTTGATTACTAAAACACATGGTGACTTCAATTCTTACATGAAAATTTAGCCTTTGTACAATATTTCTAATGATGTCTTTAAGCATTTGAGTGGCTGACATTATTTTCGTGTAACACAAATGAATTTCCATATCTTCATGATTATCGGTTTTGCAATCATAGGGTCAGGCTCTCAGATATCCTAAATTTGCACATGCTTCAGTGCCCTATGCACTTTCTAATGTTGTACTTGCTTTTTAATTATGTATCCGCTTATGTATGGTTAATAGTTTTTGTTACTATTCACAATGTTCTGCTTGGTCTATTTGGTTATTGAAAAATGTCATGACATTCATTGTTTGAAAATTTCATAGGAGCCTTGCACAATTCAATAAAATCCCCATCTGCAGTGTACTAAAATATCCAGAAGAAGCTTGTTAAAAATCCTTCTATCGCTATACATACATCTGTAGACATATCCACTAATCATAATAAAAGCCTTACAGAAAGGTATATAAATACATTGAAGCTAGGGCAAAGTTATGAGCTAAGAAGGAACATAATGCATCCCTGATTTGCCCCCAGACCAAGTTCAACATTTTGTTGAAACAGGGTATCTGGCTGTTAAACATTCAACAAGTCTGTCCAGTTCCTCCTCTCACCCATCAGCAAGGCTCTTTCCTTTCCTTTCACAATAAGTGGTGCAAAACATAGCATGCAGATATTGCTAATTTGCCTTGGTATCAGATGCTTTCATCTTTCTTTCATTTTTCCAAATGCACATTTCACGGTCATTCTACAGGTACTCAGGGTATTGGTAAACAGGTCCTGTTGTCCTATCCAAATGTTCAGAAAAAAGCTTCATGAACCTGGGTAACAGGGTTAGCTGTGTCCTCCAGAATGACAGGAGAATGGCAATGCCATCAGTGTCATAGTGGTCATCAGAGCAAAATTTCCATTTCCCATGGTAGAAAACAGACCAGAATTTCTAACAATGCTGGCATCATAGACATTTCCAGAATGCCTCACATTAATATTTGTGAACCTTCCATTGTGATCAACCAGGTCTTGGGGCACAATGGAGTAACTGCCCATTCCATTAATGAACTCCAAGAACTAATGTGTGGTGGGGAGGAAGAATAGGCACATGGGTCCAGCAATGGCCTCAGTCCAATTTGGGAACTGCAACCGTGGTCCTTGACATCCTGAAGTTCTGCAATTATTGCTTGTCAACCCAGGTCTGCAGTACTGTCCTGTCCGAACAATCAGTGCTACTTGATCAATCCCCAAAGCAGTGCTCTGCTGAGTGAAACTGGTTCAAAAGGAGTTCAGTCACAAGTATCTAATTTCAGCTTCCTCCCACTCAAGTGTCCAGTTTGCCCTGACTCTGAAGTCATTGTGCAACTTAAGATATAGTTGCAGCAGTCTGGTAGTATTAATCACTATGAGGATTACAGTGCTCAGCAGTGTTTCACCCAGGCTTCCTAACAGTGCCATTTTGAAAGCACTATCTCATAACAAGATGGATGATGGGCTGAAATAAGAACAATTATGGGAATTACTTAGTTTGACCCATGCCCCAGAATTCCGTTACCTTCTGGTAGGTATCCCACAATGAGCAGCGAGAAATATTCTACAATTCATACAGCCTAGTGACAGAGCAACAGAGCAATGTACCATGAGAGGTCCTTTCAGAATGCTGAGCCCTTATTTTGAAACAATGCCATGCTGAGTGGACACGATTCCAAAGGGAGGTAGCATAACAATGTGGTATGGATGCACTATTCATACAACAGATGTGCTGTATCATTTAACGCAAATACAGAAAGCCTGCAACAACTTTCAAGTATAGACATGCCCCAAAGGACAAACTAAGTGATACTGGCTGCAACAGTCCCACAGGAACACTTCCTCCCCTCTCCTCTTGTGAGGTGGGGAAATGTCTGGCTGTTGTGCCTTTTGCTCTGTATACAACAAAAACAAGCTGGTGGAAACTATATGGGCACAGCTGGGTCTTAGATAAGTGTTTATTAAATATGACTAAACAAGCCACGTCCATCTATATATGTACTGCTTCATTGACTGATTTTGAGTGTCTTCTAAAACATATTGTAACTCGACTGACAGGTGGTACAGGCAGCAACAAAGGCCGGGTTCAATATCTAGGGGTTCTTCTTAACAATACAAACCAGAATCTGCTCAAGCCCCAGTCCAGTAATCTGGAAAAAACTAAGCAATACTCCAGGGCACCTCTAAGATGCAATTCTTCCCCACTTGCGAACTCTGAGTCTGTGTATAACAAAAAAAAAAACAACCTTTTATTAAAGAAGAAAACACAGTATTAATTTGGGAAAACCATGCAACAATCATTTGAAAGTGTGCAACCAAAAACTAACGTCCCACCCCCTTCACACACACAATATCTTGGGCAGTGTCCCTTTTTTTAGTTTCCCATCTTGTGGTGTGAGAGTCAAAGACATGACTATCTCTTTAACATACCGCTCCCATTTCCCTCCACTGCACCCCACTCACAGTTTGTTGTCCAGTCAGCAACATCCCCATGTTTGTGTAGGTTCACCTATCTCCCCTGAGAAGAGAGGGTGGTTGAGTGATACCATCACCTCTGATCACCAGTGTCTCTGCAATCTTCTTCTGCTTGTCACTGCCACTGCTTATAGCTCCCTCTTGCTTCAATGCTGTGTTCTGAGGTTCTACCACTTGGCTCAGTTCTCATTGATTTCAGCTCTTTAGTGATTTCACTGGATAGCAGGGAACCTCTCTGCTGCTGCTTATTCTCTTTTGTCTTTTCACCACAACACTGTCTCTGCACTAAATCTAAGGTTCAGATCCCTAAAATCAGTGAGTTCAGCTCTAATGGTCACTGCAAAGAATCAAAGACACTTAAATGAACCTAGTCAGCTCTGTCTTTAAACAGTGGAAGGGGGAGGGTCAAATGGCTCCTGGTATCCTTTAAACAGGTGCACACCACCAGGCAAGAACATCTGTCCCTAATCCCTCTGAGTCTTATTTGGATCACTACTCCTTACTTAGCAAGTGAGGTTGAATTTGTGAGACACCACTCAACCATGGCATATTAAATACAGTCCTGCTGTCCTTTACTCATACAATATGGATAACAACACTTCATTGCCCCTGCATTCAATACTAAGTGAATTTTAACCCAACACATCCAAAATTGATCACTTTGGCAACACAGGTCTGTCTGCTATCCCCTAGGCACAGTAGGTGTGTCTATGAAAATACAGTTTCTTTACTCGGCCTTTTTCCCTAGTTCATCACTAGATGTCAGGTGAAAACTCATTCAGATCCTATTTTACATCAGATTACAATAAGTGCCACAAGGGATCACCAACTATTTAAAAGTGATACTGCTCTATTCCATCTGAAGATACTCCTCTTTCTGTGGACTCTTCAACTATCCCCTTAGGGTAGATTTTTGGGTCCAAAGAAACCAAAGTTCCAGCAAAGAATCTGAAAAGTCTTCTGAAAGAATCAGAGAACATCTTTTCCAAGACATGCCTACGAATATAAAACCGTTATCTTTATCTTAATCTTAGTGGTAGAAAGAAATCTTAAACAAGTATTGAAGAAAAATAGGAAAATAAATTGATCCTTGTACCTTTGGATTTCCAGAAATAACATGTGACTTGATCAAGTGTTTTTCAACTAGAACTGGTCACATTTTCCAGTAGAATGTTTTGTTTTGTTTTTCCCATCGGAAAATGAAACCAGTGTTTCAGGGGAAAGTATGAATTTAGTTTCATCTTCTGACAGGAACTAAGGAGGTTCCCCTGGTTTCCTTCCAACTTGCCCACATCCCCAGCAGCATGCCTGGTTGCTGCTACAGAGCCAGGAGCCCAGCATCCTTTGAGTGGAATGTGGTACCTGGGAGCACTGGCTCAAGCTGGCACAGAGTGGGGAGTCTAAAAGCTTTGAGTTTCCAGGGCTGTTAGGCTCACAGTTGCACAGCAGGGAGCACAGTAGCTCAGGGAGCTTTATCAATTTTGTTATGAAATGTCACTTCATTTTTAAATGAAATTTCAGAATTATCATTCCATGCTGAAATTCAAGGTTGTGTTCCTATGCTGACTGATTGATTGATGAATTCCAGGTTCCAATCGGTCCTATCATTGACATGAACTCCAACTTAATTTTTTCCCCATTCCTGTTAAACAAAGGAAATTAGAAATAGTGCATCAGCTTGCTTCAGTTCTGAATATTATGTATAATAAGCAAAGGGTAACCTCCTGAGATTCCATTACAAAAATCTGAGTTCACTGATTTGTGTAAAGTAGTAATTAGCAATACTTTGTGAGTGGCATTCAAAAGAAAAGGGGTCAGCTTGTTGAAGGAGGAGTGGAACTTAATGTCTACTATGAAAAAAATAGAGGCAGGTATTCCATCTGTAAAACATTATGCAAGACGAATATTGAATAGATGGCATGTGAATCAGGATAATTATTCACCACCATTACTTTTCCTGAAATAGTATAAGTTCTCTTGAAACTTTATAGCCTATCTATAACATTCTGCTCTTCTTAACAGCTTTTAAAAAGCAAATTCCCTTTGTTTGTCTCATGGTTATTGGTTTCCACACACACAAACAATGATATTTTCCTACATTTCCTTTATGTCCAATTCATTTGGGGCACCTTACTCTCAACTGCAATCTGGCATTTAATTATACTCATATAACCTTTATCATCATAATGCTGACTAGGTGAATCCCTTAATTAATTGTAAAGGTGACACTGGCTTTTTCACTCACTTAACTTCTCCAGTACTCATTAGGGGCAGGAGGTTTATGAAACCTAAGTCCACTTCTGTGTAAGTGAAATTCAGGTTAGAAAGAGAATGGGGAGTAAACAAGAAGTGAAGATGCAGCAGGAAAACCATAAAAAACAGTTGTCTAATTATAAAGATTTGAATCAGGCTGTGGACAAGATGCAAAATAGGGTATGGAGTCTTTGAAGACAAGATTAAACATTTGTGTTTAGAGAGAATAAACAGATCCTAACATGATGCTATTTCTTCTGGCCGAATATCTGGTCCCTTATTTATATGACCATCACTGTGGAATCTTCAAGGCAAAGGACAAGATGACCCAGTTCTTACCTTCTACAAAAATCAGAATAATACTTATCTCCATCACAAGGGTGCTCTGAGGCTGCAGTTACTACTATTTGCATAGTCCTTTGGGCTCCTCAGCAGGGCTTGCCTTAAAAGTCTTGGTGCCCTAGATGAAGATCTTTCTTTTGCCCATTTGAAAGAAAAATTAGGATCTACCATAAAATGGAGACCTATAAAACAAATAATTGAGCTCTTCCCTTAAAACATAGACTGTGTTGTATGAATGTGAATGAAAAAGGGTGTACTTTACTGCTAAGCCTCTGCTTTCTCTTTCTTTCCTCATCATTTCTTAATATTCTTCTTATTCATCTTATCTCTCCTACTTTTTTTGTTTTTGCTTCCACCACATAATTTTGTTTCCTTATATTTCTGTCTTTCTTCCTTCTATTTTCTGTTTTCTTCCTCTATCTCCCACTTTTCTTGCTTCTCTTCCCCACCTATTCGGTTTCCTTCCCTGGGTATTACTTTATATACTTATCCCGTTTCCTGGGATTTCCAGTCTCTTTTTCCTGCACTTTACTCACTCTGTGTGCTCCACCTTTTTTTCATACCATCTGGTTTCAAAGCCTCTTGCTCTAGGAGGTGAATTATCACTGGTCACAAGGGTATTGTGGATCTGCTTCCTCAGACCTAAGAACAGTGAGGCCTGCTATAGGCTGCTGACTGGTTAGGATCTGTTTCCCATGAATAGGAAGGCTTTCTTAATAGCTCTGTTTCCCTTGAAATCACTGTGCTCAGCTCAAATGCCACTGGGCAAAGGTTCCTGACCAGGAGTGGAGATCTTCTCAGCTTTCAGCCCCACTCATTGTAGGCTGATCTCATGGTAAGGATGGTGACGTTCTGGTCCTGCAGGCTCCCTTACAACCTTTATACAAATAGTATGGGACTTTGAATGGCTAACAGATTCCCACACCAAGAAAGGCACCTTCACAGCTTCCCACATCTGAAGATGGGCTCTCCGTCATATACAGAGGTTCCCAACCACCCTCCGGCACCTTTGGAGATTTTTTTCCCCAAGAGACAAAGGTTCACCAGTCTTGTGCTCAGTCCTGCACCCCTGAAGATGTTCCCTCTGCTAGACATAGAGTTTATTGGGCCACAATGAAAGGGCAACCAGTTGGTGTTCCAGGGTCCCTGCATAGCCCATAGCTAGTTCCAGATAGGCCCTTTTCACAATCAAGCATGCTAAGGATTCTGGTGCTTATCAAGCTCAGAGCATAACATTTTAAGAGGAGAAGCATTGTTCAAAGTTCCTACAAGCATCAGGGGGAGAGCTTCTTCCTAAACTACCAGGAAGTATAAACAAAAGACAAATGAAGAGATTAGCACATGGGAGGTAGTGAGGGTATTTTTTGAAATATTTTATTTGTTTTCTCTGTAAAAAGTTAATATCAGAGCCAATTTGTCTTTGAATTACATTCAGCTATAATTCCTAAATATCTATATCCTTGTTTGTAAAATCTGTTGTGAGTCTCTCTCTCTCTCAACTGTTTTTTTTTAAATAAAAAAGATCCGTGAAATCCTTTTCGAAGTCTATGCTAGACAGTTGGAGAATGAAAGGCTAACATTATATTTTTCACCTCAATATGCTCTTTTGCTTGAAAATATGATCGATCTACAACAGTGATAAATTAGAAGTGATTAAGAATTGGTGCCACTTAGAGTAGCTGTTTTGAAGCCTACATAAAAAGGTAGTATTATATCAAAAGCACTTACTTCAGGTAAAGTTTAGATAAATCTCTCCCAAAAGGTTGACTCTCTTATCTAGGCGGGGAGAAAAAAAGCCAGCTCTGACAGCCATTAAACAGAAGGTGTCTTCTGCTTCAGAAGAGCTCCATATGCAAATACTTAAATTCCACTTGAATACTTTCCCCAGTCTCCTAATTATTATCATCACAGAGAATACAAGCAGAGAGGCCTAAAAAATCGTCTTTTTGACGACAATACCTGACTGCTTGCACAGTGCTTAAGCAAAAAACAAACAAACAAACAAAAAAAGAAAAAGAAAAGAAAAACTCCTTGGTTTCCTGGAAGGAGATTTGTAGCTTAATGCATAGACAATAGTCTTGGAAAAGTTCAGATCAAAATTGTTTTATCAATACTTTATGGGATGAATGAATCAATACAGACTCATCTGTGTTTGTTTCTTTTTATATTAAAAGTCTGAATTGCTGGGATGTATTTTATACCCACTCCATGCTATCCTAGGTAGGGAAACACAAGATTATTTGGGGGAAGAAATGTATGAGAGATCAGATAAGGAAACTATGGACGAACTATTAGATTCTACATATGCTCATGTTCTCTGTGAAACTTGCAGTAATAGGGATAGTATCAACCAAACTAACTAGATATTCAGTAGGAAAACCATCTTTGATTTGCAAAGTCAGAAAGGGATGGAAATGAGTGCTATGGCATAGAACTAACACAGAGAAATAAATAATTAATTGAGAAACTCAGAACGCTTTCTGATCAATCAGATGCTCAGAAAGGATCTACAGGAAAATCTCCCCTACTTCCTGCTGCATCTTTTCACGGAAGATGTCCAGCCAAGTTCTGACCAAGTCTGGCCGTGCTTAGTGTATAGTATGCAATGCAAATAGAAGTTCAGACACACATTTAAAACACATAGGGTGGAATCATGGTTCTGCTGAAGTCAGTGTCAAAGCTCCCAATAATTTCAATGGGACCAGAATTTCACACATATTGTATGAAAAAAATTATTCACTTTGGTTTAATTGTAATTAAGCATTTTCCCCACAAAATGGGATCACTCTATTAAAAACCTCGTGGTCTGATCATATCTTGTATTCCCATACCACATTAGAATGAGATGAAATATCACAATATTAGTATGGAACGGTGGTAAAGTTTATTGCACATTATCTGATTTTTTAAATGCTATCTGTAGGTAAAATGTAGATGAAAAGGCTGATCTGAAAAATCTCATTTATTGTCATTTTTAAAAGTTACTTTAAAATTATACGCTTACTAAAAGGAACTATAGAGATATTTTGCATTGAACAACTTGCATTGTTTCACTTTGGGGGATTTGCATTAATTACCCTCCATCTCTTTACTTACTGCAGATGGCATTCTTTATCTTACCCATTTAGCAGGAGTACAATCATTACCAAGCCCATAAGAATATATATAACATTTATAACATTAATACAATAGGCTCTGAATAGTTCATAATTCCATGCAAAATGTCACAGTAGCCTACAGTAGCTATAATGTAATAAAGAGCTGGCTTTAAAGGACAATAGGGTTGGCATTGCACAGAGGGTGGAGTATATTTTATACTTTGCACTCTTGAAGAAGTGGAGAGGAATTTTTTTTCTCTCCTTCATTTTCTTTTTTTTTTTTTTTACATGGTTTCAAGGCAACTGAAGCTCACTTCTAAGAGTTTGCTGTGGCGGTGACAGCGTGCATTCCACACCAGAAATTGCTAAATCTATGCTGAATTCAGGGGTAGCAATAAGAGAGGAGATTGTAAGAAGGCATTCCCCTCCTCTCTGCTAAAACCACAGAATCCTCCTCTCCCCCCCACAAACACCGAGCCTGCTAAAGCATTGCTCCCCAGGATGTCCCCTCTTCTCCTGGTTGCATAGTGAGAGCTCAACAGTCAGGGATCTGAAGCATGAGCAACAAAAGGAGCTGATGCCCATCTGAGGAGCTTATGGGGTGGGAAAGACTGGGTAACCCAGTCTGGAACAGCAACCTGATGGGGAATAAGAGATGACCTAGCTGGGAGCTCTTCTTCCTCCCTGAAAATGAAGATCTGGCTTACCTCCCTTCTGAGGGGAAAAAGGCAGAATCCTTCTCATCTGCTAGTTCCCTCTCCCTTTTGGGGGTGGGAGAGTTAAATAGCACACAGCACATATCTTGAAAACTTCTAAAATAAAAGAAACTGCACTGGGTATTTCACACATTTGTGGGGAATTAGCCCCCCACCTCACCCTGCAGCCATCCATTGTTTGTTTTAAACACCCAATACAGATTTTGCATCCTGGTCAGATTTTCCAGCCTGGAAGAAACTGGAACGAGGAACATCTGGGATGTGCCACTACCAACCTCTTCATCCTGCATGCACATGCAATTACGCACACTTGTTTATCTGAGTGGCGGAAAATGTTCTTCCTGTGAAAGAATGAAAACATTAACCTAAGATCCTCAACCAGGCGGCACTGGCATCCAATATCAGACTGATGGCAACCTCTTCAACCTTTCTAGTCTCTGTGCCAGAACTAAAGTAATATCGGCAACAGTAACTGAACTCCAGTACGCAGATGATTGTGGTTTAGTTGAAAAGGAGGATCTACAAACAGCCCTTAATTGCTTCTCTGAAGGCTACAAAAAGCCTAGGGCTAACTCTGAACACCAGCAAAACAAAAGGTCTCTACCTGACAGTCCCCCGTCAATCATCAGACCCAGCAAGGAAGATCTACATCAACAAAAAAGTACTGGAAAAGTAGAATACTTTGCCTATCCTGACAGCCATCTCTTACAGAGGGAAGACATGGACATCGAGATTCAGCACAGATCTGTTGTGCCAGCTTTGCCTTTGGCAGACTCTCTCGCCAGGGGTTCAACAATCACAGCATCAGAACACATACTATACTTTTAGTTTATAAAGCGGTGGTAATCCCAATTCTCCTATATGGCTGTGAGACTTGGGTGACCAATAGAAAACACCTGAAAAACCTGGAACACCAGCCCCAGCACTTTCTTCAGAGGATCCTCAGCATAAAGTGGGAGGATCATCATACTAATGTCAGTGTCCTCACACAGGCCAACATCTTCAGTGTTGAGGCCCTGATTATCCAGCACCAGCTGAAGTGGAGCAGGCACTGTGTGTGCATGCCTGATGTACTCTTATCAAAACAACTGCTGTACGCCCAACTCACCAAAGAATAAAGGAAAGGGGGAGGCCAAAAGAAACACTTTAAAGACACCCTCAAGATAAACATCAAGAGATGTGGGACTGACACCACACACTGGGAGACAGCTGCCCAGGATAGGGATAACTAGCGAAGACTTGTCAGAGAAGGAATGTCCACTATTGAGGGAAATCACCTTGCCCTGGTCACAGAAAAATGCCAGAAAAGAAAGGAAAGACAACTGTTATGCAACAATCATGGCCCAACCCTGTCTTCCAACACCACCTGCAACATCTTCCAACGAGCCTGTGGCTCAAGGATCAGACTCCTCAATCACCAAAGTACCCATGAAAAATAAAACATGTGAAAGAGATCATCCTTGACCTTGAGGGATCGCTGATGATGATGATGAGTGGACTGGCATCAAGAGGCTGAGGATGTGGTGGGTCTCTCCTGGTGTTCCTACCTGCTGCATGGCAGCTGGTACTGGTTGTAAGGAATTAGGATTCTTTTATAGACTTCCGGTGGATTCTTCTCCTAGCTGTTACTGCTCCACTGAGGGTGAGGTTACACCCACTGAAGCTCAGTGCTTTAGAGGGGTTGCTGGAAGGGGCTCCTAGAATATTGTATAGCAGAGGAGACATCTCGTAGGTGGTCCTGTTCCATTCATGTGTGGGATAATGCTGCCAGACCCAGTGCTATGTCATATCTCTTTCACCAGTTGATATTCATACACAGAATCTCATATCAGCAGTTTATCTATCTTCAAGAATTCTGTCAGGTCTGAATGAACTGTTGTCTTCTTTGTATATCTAAAACAAAATCACACTATTTTCCTCTTGAAAATGGATAATTAAAATAATAGGAAAGAGACAAGGATGATATTTATCACATCACAGAATAGGTCCAAATGAAAGACAATTGTGTGACATATACAGTAGGCATAGCCGTCTCTATTCGATTAACTATATACTGTCTTCAGGAAGGAAAAATGCCTTATTGGCTGGATCAACTCCTTGATGTTTCTTGAAGATTAATCTTTCTACTCTAAGGCAATTGACCAAAACCATTCCTGGTATAACTAGTAACATCAGTGGAATTACATCAATGCTGAATTTAGCCCATCTTGTTTTCAATTCTTATCCGATTCAGGAAAAAACTGGTTTGATACTTTTTTTGGCTGTTTCCATTCTGTTCCTATCAGATTTCTAATCTTATCAGATTCACACAACACAAATATGATTTTTGCTAGATTGTTTCAGAAACCAGTGTCAAAATCCGTCAACATAACAGATATTTAAATAGCACCAGATAATATGAGCATCATAGGCACCCCAACCTAGTGCTAGCATTGTGACCATGTGCTGCTATGCTAAAGAACGTGTTCAACTCTTCCACTTCGCCCTTCTGTTAATCAATGAGTAGATGGAAGCATCTCACATTGCTCTGCAGTTATTACCCTTTCCACCAGTTCAGGACCACTGTTAAATGTTTTATTTTTCACAAAAGGACTCCCAGAATTACATTTTCCCTTATTTATTTCAGTATCATTATTTTTTCCATAGGATTTAAATGAAAGGTCATGCTCTGTTACACCCACCCAAACTCCACTGCAGTCAATGGAATTTCAGCACAGAATCTGGTCTGCTCAATGTAGTGCTTCTTCACGAAACAGAAGTCTTTTGTTCTTTTTAATGATTTTGACATTTAACCTTCTGAGAACCATTGCTGCATCTTGCTGTTGGTGTTTATCTGTTGACAATAGGCTGTGACATAACTCTGAGAGAGGATCGCAGAAAAGGAGCCTGTGTTACTTAAGGCTGCTCTACAGTACAAGGTAGTGCCACCACCCACGCATTACCAAAGCATACAGTGGGGCATTAGATTATTTGGATATTGCTGTGATGATATTTAGGCCATGGTTTTTTGAACAGCACCAATATTCATGCTCTGTAGAAAATATATTATTTGACTCAGCCACACCTGTTGTATAGTCTTGAGCTCAAATCCAGCAAAGCACTTAATCACAAGCTTCTGTTTATATATTTATTTTAAACCTTAGCATGTGAGCAATCCCACTGAAATAAAATTAAATCAATTGAAATAAATGCTTAAATGTAAGTGTGTGCTTAAGAATTGTGGCTGAACTAATAAGGCATCGGATTTGAAAGAGTTTTCATTTGGGGACTAGTTTTAGCTTTCTTTTAGAAGCACTAAATGCTAGGCAGATAGTAAAGGTATTCTTTATACAGGGTGTGCCTGGGGCTGGCAAGAGAGAGTAGAGAGCTCAGTAAATCAGTTTTGGAGTCTGTTGAGAAATTGGGAATGTTATGAGGAGATGACAGTATTTAAACACCAGTGGTTGTGAAGTTTTAACTTGAGAATGCCAGGAAATATGTAACATTTGCTGAAGAGATGCCAGCCTGTCTACTGTTTTTATTTATTATTTGTATTACAGTGGTATCTAGTGTCCCCAGATCCATTCCCATTGTCACTGTACAAGTATAGAACCAAAGGATGGTTCCTGCCCAAAAGCTTACAGACTATGTATAAGGCAAGACACAGAGATACGACAGATGTGGGGGAAGAGCACAAGATAACTGAAAGCTATAAACAGTATGAAAGCAACGGTCACAACACACAAGTTGACTAACCATTCTTGAGTTTTTGTAGGCATCACAATAGTGGAAACAGACTCTTAAGGAGAGATTTGAAGAACAACATTGTTGCTTTGCAGATTTTAATGGGAGACTCTTTCCATCCTTACTGATAAATGTGTCATTTTTAGAAGTGTTGTAGAAGTCACCCTGGTAAGCAACAGTTTTGAACAACCAGTGCTACAGATTCTACCTATTGGTCAGTCATTTTATTGAAAATCCTTTATAACCAATCACAGTGGATATTCTGAATAATGTGGCTAAACCCATTGGAGAAGTATAATGTCTTGTTATAATCAAGAGAAATTACATACAAGCTACTATTGAGTTTGAATCTGTTCTTTTTTAGTTTAGAAGGCTAATGCAGAACTTAATGGAGTATAGATGCAAATTACTGGATATTGCAGACAAATATTTCAGAAGGCAAGGTCAAGTTGTCTTAATTTTATGAGAAATAGCAGTATCAGTTGAGAGCTACCCTAACCTGAGCCAAGAAAAAAAGAGAGAAACAATAAAGGTCTTGGTCCTAACTTTTAAAGTAATTAATGAGTCAAGTCCCAGCTACATTGAAGATTGAATTTTGATCTATGAACCCTTGAGTCAACTGCATTCCTCTGGGACAATGCAAATCACACAGCTCATGACAAAACAAATAGGGCTAGGGATAAAGCATTCTCAGTCTAGGATATTCAGCTATGGAATGAACTTCCGAAGAAGATCAGGCAACTCCAGAGTCTGACCATATTTAGGAACTATTGCAAATGTTCTTCTTCAAAAAGTGCTTTCCATCATAAAAATGACATTCACCACACTGATACTCCTTTCTACATCTAAACCCCTACCAAAAACAAAAACAAAAGAGGAAATTAATTAAATCTTAAAAAAAATATCCCAAGCAGACTTTTAACAACCCCCTCCCACCAAAAAGGGGTCTGAGTCTCCACTAGAGAATTGACTATTGTTATGGATTTTATATGGGAGGCGCTCAGATGTTATGGTAACAAGCAGTAGTATAAAACCCTAAGACAGTTAGATAGATGTTGTGTGGAAAGATACCTTTTGTTTCTGTGTCCAAGAAGAAGTTAAAAGTTTCAAGTAGATATCTGAGAAATAGGATGATTCAGATAGTTACAGGAACTTTGCCATGAACAAGAAAAACTCCCCACAATCCTAAAATTATAATCCAGCCACCCTCATATGAACTGCATTATTACAAAGTCCTAATGTGGATGACAGAATACACCATCAAAAGTTATAGGATGACACTGAGACACTCATTTTTATTCACTAGAGAGGTGATTAAGAAAAAGCAGAAAGCCTATAAGGAGTGGAAGATGGGAGGGATCAGGAAGGAAAGTTACCTTATTGAGGTCAGAAAATGTAGGGATAAAGTGAGAAAGGCCAAAAGGCACGTGGAGTTGGACCTTACAAAGGGAATTAAAACCAATAATAAAAGGTTCTATAACCATATAAATAAGAAGAAAACAAAGAAAGAAGAAGTGGGACCGCTAAACACTGAGGATGGAGTGGAGGTTAAGGATCATTTAGGCATGGCCCAATATCTAAACAAATACTTTGCCTCAGTCTTTAATGAGGCTAATGAGGCTCTTAGGGTAATGTAGGATGACAAATGGGAATGAGGATATGGAGGTAAATATTACCACATCTGAGGTAGAAGCGAAACTCAAACAGTGTAATGGGACTAAATCAGGGGGCCCAGATAATCTTCATCCAAGAATATTAAAGGAACTGGCACATAAAATTGCAAGCCCGTTAGTAAGAATTTTTAATGAATCTGTAAAATCAGGGGTTGTACGATATGACTGGAGAATCGCTAACATAGTTCCTGTTTTTAAGAAAGGGGGAAAAAAAGTGATCCGGGTAACTACAGACCTGTTAGTTTGACATCTGTAGTATGCAAGGTCTTGGAAAAAATATTTGAAGGAGAAAGTAGTTAAGGACATTGACGTCAATGGTAAATGGGACAAAATACAACATGGTTTTACAAAAGGTAGATCATTCCAAACCAACCTGATCTCCTCCTTTGAGAAGATAACAGATTTTTTAGACAAAGGAAACACAGTGGATCTAATTTACCTCGATTTCAGTAAGTCATTTGATATGGTTCCACATGGGGAATTATTAGCTAAATTGGAAAAGCTGGGGATCAATATGAAAATTGAAAGGTGGATAAGGAACTGGTTAAAGGGTAGACTACAATGGGTCCTACTGAAAGGTGAACTGGTAGGCTGGAAAGAGGTTACCAGTGGTGTTCCTCAGGGATCGTTTTTGGGACCAATCTTATTTAATCTTTTTATTACTGACCTCAGCACAAAAAGTTGGAATGTGCTAATAAAGTTTGCGGATGACACAAAGCTGGGAGGTATTGCCAATTTAGAGAAGGACTGGGATATCATACAAGAAGATCTGGATGACCTTGTAAACTGGAGGAATAGTAATAGGATGAAATTTAATAGTGAGAAGTGTAAGGTCATGCATTTAGGGATTAATAACAAGATTTTTTGTTATAAGCTGAGGACATATCAGTTGGAAGTAACGGAGGAGGAGAAGGACCTCGGAGTATTGGTTGATCACAGGATGACTATGAGCCGCCAATGTGATATGGCCGTAAAAAAAGCTAATGCGGTCTTGGGATGCATCAGGCGAGGTATTTCCAATAGAGATAAGGAGGTGTTAGTACCGTTATATTAGGTACTGGAGAGACCTCACCTGGAATACTGTGTGCAGTTCTGGTCTCCCATGTTTAAGAAGGATGAATTCAAACTGGAACAGATACAGAGAAGGGCTACTAGGATGATCCGAGGAATGGAAAAACCTGTCTTATGAAAGGAGACTCAAAGAGCTTGGCTTGTTTAGCCTAACCAAAAGAAGGCTGAGGGGAGATATGATTGCTCTCTATAAATATATTAGAGGGATAAATACCAGGGAGTGAGAGGAATTATTTAACCTCAGTACCAATGTGGACACAAGAACAAATGGATATAAAGCGGCCACCAGGAAATTTAGTGTTGAAATTAGATGAAGGTTTCTAACCATCAGAGTAGTGAAGTTCTGTTCTAAGCAATTTTGACTACAAGTGGCTCTGAAGGACTGATGTGAAGAGCAGGGATCGATGTGATATAGGGGTTTCTATCTGTATTTATCTTTCTATTTATATGAGCCACCATCATCAAGGTACCTGAATGCGTCAAATAGAGCAATGAGTTTATCGTTGTCTATGACACAGAAAGCATTCTCTTCGTTTCATGGATGAGGAACAAAGGCTTAAATGATTAAATGACTTTCCCGAGGGAGTCTATGTTAGAGCTAAGAATTGAATCCCAGTCTCCTGAATCTCAGTCTGGTGCCTTAACGAAGATGCCATCCTTCCCACTGGTCAACCACCTGTGCATACCAACAGTGGGAGCTGGTATAGCAGCTGCAACACCGCTATCCATACTGGGATGACACCCTCATGGCAGGTAACACCTTCCTTATATCTAAAATCCACCAACAGTGCCTCAACCCCTCCCCCCGACACATGTACTTAACTTTACTACCACAAGCAGTCCTACTGAAGTCGAAGGGTTTGCAGGATTGGGCCAAAGGGACCACATGCCACCCTTGCTTCTGTGCTTGAATCAGTGTGTGTGCTCACTTGGATGTTAGTGAGAGGAAAAGCGATAGGGTCCGGGAATGACAAGACTTTGTCCTCATATCAGTCCTGCAACCTTGAACTTTAAGGAATACTTCACCAACAACTTGCTATAGTATATGAGTTACACATTTTCATTGGGAGCTACATACTGTGCAGCATATACCTATTCAAATGTAACCTGATTTTTCTTTTCAGAGCATAATTCCAAGATTAATTCTGTTCTATTCTATTTCATTTGCCTCAGTAGCTCAACAATGAGTCATCTTCTCATTGTCTGGCCGGTATTACTGATGATTCGTCACAATCTGGTTGCTAGTATCTTAGAAAGATTCTTCTTATAAAGAGGAGAATATCTGCATCTTATATGCAGAACAGAAAAACAAAAGAGCAAAGCAATTGCTACGTCCTGAGAGCCAGTGTTTTTTTAATAACACTATTCTAACTTCACTAGAGACCAAGTGAATGTCAAAAACTTCAGTTTATTGTCAAATTCTGTTTCCTCATCACTTCCCAAGATCCTAGGAAATTGTCAACTAAATCCAACACAATTAGAGGTATCCTTGACTGAAAGGCCATAGCATTCTCCCTCAATAAGTTATTAAAAGAACATTTTAGAGGCAGTTTGCTCAGTACCTGTGGAAAATTGATAGCTTGTACTTCACATGTTCTTAAACAGAACAAAAAAAATACACTTGGCAAAGAGAAGGTGGAGGATGGTGCCAACTGCTTGCAATATGCTGTGTATTGAATAACACGAGCAGGTTACTTACACCTTAAATCCATGAGATTTTATATTCAGTATTATTTGTGAAGAGCATGCAGAATCTTAGTGTTATTGAACCCATGAGCCCTGCCACTTAAATGTGATCTGAAAGAAAGAAAAGGGAGGGCAAGGTGCTGCCCTGTAAAGCTCCTTTTTGTTGCTGTAAAAAGACAGCTTCAAAACATTTATTAATTTATGTATTGTATTAATTTTCTTAGCAATACCAGGTCCTGACCTACTTCTCTTTCCTGGAGGACTTTAGCAATCTTTGGCAAAGCAGAACTACGGACATTATAACTGACATTTCAAACCTGAAAATGCCACCCACCTGCCTCAACAAGTGGGGAAACTTGATGAGGCAGTGGTAAAAGGGGACAGTCCCACCAGCAAAGGAGGGAGACACTCACTAAGGGACACCAGGGCTGCCTTGGAGTTTCTGGCACCCACTGGCCAGCTGAGGGGGAGGAGTGCTGATTGTCTAGCATTCCCCAGCTCCCAGGATTTAGCCTGGAATGGGGCTGTGTGAAGCCTCTTTCAGCACCATTCCAGCAGCCTCACTCTGAACTAGGATGAGGATCAGGAAAGACTTTTTTCTCACATGGGCCAATTGGCAGAGGACCTGGGAGTCTTCTGCCTTTCTTGCAGCATCTTCAAGACACAGTGGGTTAAATAAGAATGCACTTAGTACCTAACTGAAGTACTTGGTTGAACTATTAATTTGTCACAACTTGCAGCTTGTTTTGTCCTTTTAAAAGGACAGTTTCCAGAGGTAAAATCTGGGATTTTGTAGTGGGCCTTGGGCTCATGGGATAGGATGACACATTGTGTCCTATACAGGCTGAGGTCCTCACTCTTCTGCACCCTCTGTACTCCTTGAGTTGGGGGCTGGGGCAGCTGGTAGGACTAAACTGTGTGTGTCTACCCTAGATGAAGATACTCCCTCTTCCAGTGTATCATAAAGCTTGTCTTTGCTAGCACCTTTTATCATGTTTGAACATGGTGTATAGAATCTAGATAGCTGCCATAATGCTGACCGCAACTGATTTTTCAGTATAGTACAGGGAGAATCATGGTAAGCATCATAACAGCAAATTCGACTCTTCAAAATTGCGTACAAACACAACAACATTTTATAGTGAACTCAAGCTCTTAGACAATAAGTGTTAACAATGTCTCTTTTTTAGTGGGATGCCTTAAGCCATAGGAAAATATCATGACCATCCTTCTTTAAATGAATAGAAGCAGGGAGTATTCTCAACACTCAGAGAAATTATTACTTTTTCAAGAAACAGCAATCTGGATCAATTATTTTCCTCCAGGTAACTCCTAAAACATATAGTTTGGCCAATAAATTTCACTTAGGAAGGAGTAGCTAGAGTACATCACATCTCTCGCATACTTCTAATTATCTACTTTTCTCTGTTCCACCATCTCTCCTTGCTATTCTATTACTTAACTTTCAAGTACCACCTTTGTAACACACTGAATCACAGTAATGGACATATCAGCTCAATAACTCGCTACATAAACAACTTGTTTGTTGTTTAATTATAGATATTTTCTTTGCCTGTGGACATGACAGCCCTTATCCTTCTTGTAATTTAAGAATGAGTACTCTAATCTGAAGTCACTGGGAATATTTCCACTGTCTTCAGTGAACTTTGGATCACTCTCTAGTTGCTTTTTTGGATAGAGATGTATATTGAAAACATACTATTAGAGGCTCCAGTCTGTGTACATTTTATACTTTAGGAACTGTGAAGACATTTCTGACAATTTGGTAAGGGAATCAAATAAATGCAGGTTGGTTGTTTTCCTTTTCTCCCCTCATATGGGCTTTCACAGCAGTACTCTGAGCATCATATAATTTTGCCTTTAGATTTTCTGTTTTGTTAACATACTTTTTTTTATTACATGTGATACTACTTGAACCAGGTGGTGTGGTGTAATTACCAAGGGTCACATTCAGTCTTAGTGTTAGTAGGGGAAATGCCAAGTCTGTTCAGAGTTATACTCAGTTACACCAGTCCTCAATTAGGCCTATTGGCCATGGTGAAACTGCACTTGTAAATTTGGGACGTATGTATCTTGGCACAACAGCAATATGGTGCTATACGGAACAATTAATTTTCATAGAATCATAGAATGTTAGGGTTGGAAGGGACCTCAGGTGGTCATCTAGTCAAACCCCCTCAAAGCAGGACCAACCCCCAACTAAATCATCCCAGTCAGGTCTTTGTCATTTGTCATTTTCCTTTTCTTCCCTTTTTTTCTGGAAAAAACAGAATTCCATTCTCCCGAAAAATAAGGAATGCTAAATTCTATGGCAAGAAGCATAGTATGCTGAGGGCATTGAAAATGAAGATAGGCAGAATTAATATTCAGATTCTTTTAGCCAGGTCTCAGATTTAGCCATATAACAAAGCATCACATGGTGCATTAAACTGATGGAAGACATTCATTTTATGGTTCAATGATTGTTTGAAATGTCTCACAAAATTTCCAGAATTGAAATCTGTTCCATTTTGTATTATTAAATGTATCATGAAATATAGGTACTTTTAGTGTTCCTTACGTTCTTGATAATTGTACTGCGTCAAATTCTGCTTGCTTTGCATGTTCCTGTTGATTTTGATGAGCCAGGTGAGCAGCATTTGGCCCCAGATAGCACACTGTCCAATTCAAAATAAGAGAAGATGAAATAGTGGTTAGGTGGAGCCTTTAAACATTATTAACACATTTAGTAACTGCCTACTTTGGGGAATGAATAAAACTTCTTATGAATATCCAAAATGTTACTATATTTTGACAGAGCTAGTGTTAATACCTTAAAAGCAAGCAAGCAAACAAACAAAACCTTTTAATTTGACATTTTATTAGTATGAGGAAAAACAAGAAATGTCATTAACTTTGATCAGCACTGTATATATTTCTTGTTGCTTAACACAGTGTAAAGTACAGACATGTTGTGTCTAAGACCTTTAATGAATTCCTGTGGCTCACAATTTGGATAAACTTGCTGGGTTTGGGGGTTGGGAATCCAGCATCAGTTTGAAAGATTGATGTATCTTAAGTGAAGCTGCCCAAGGGCATTAGCCTGGATCTAAACGAAGTACCAGCTCCACTTTTTTTGATGAATAGGCTCAGAGTCAATGGAAATGAGCCAGGCTATTTAGTTCAGTTTTTCAGCTGGAACTCATATGTATCTCCATTTAACACTGAAGATGAATCTTTTATAGGTTCCTGAAGGCTTCATATGTTCTAGATTTAACCTTGTAAGTGAAGCTTTGTACCTCTTTATCTTTTTCCTTGGCATTTAAAAAAGTGTAACACTGAAAACTAACCACAAGATCTAAATCATTATATATATTTGGGACAAAAACAAAGTGCCCAGAGAGAAGGTGGGGGGAAAGTCACATAAAACATTTACATGGAAGTGAAAACAAAACTGAATTTGCCTGGAACAAACACAAGTGTGATGATGAGATCTTTCAGGCACAGGTGCAAAAATATACCTGAGAAAAGAATGTAACTGCTTTCTAGCAAAGACATGGGAATTTAAATAAAAACTCATACTGAATAGCTCCAGAAAACAAGAGGCTGAAACATTTTGTTCTGTTCTTCACCATAACTGATGTCAAAATTGAGACCGTTCTGCTGCAGTAATGACTCTGGTAACAAATCTGTCCTACTATTTTTAAGAGAGCATGTCCTGCCATCAGAAGGTCAACCAGACTTTTGACTGGAATTTTAAGAATATTTTTGTGGCTACAATTTAACATTGAGCATGCTGGGAGACAGCAGGTTTACTAGCCTCTGTGTTTATAAATAAAGTGGACTGAATGGTACTAAACACTGGGAGACATCGTGTAATTCAGCATTGGTTGACTGACTGACTTCAAAGACCCTATGCAGATTTAAGCCAGCTGTAGATCTGGCCCGTGATTTTTTCTATATACATATCCAAAATCTTCTTGGCCTTCCAATCTGACTGTACATCTCCCTGCCATCTCCACAGGCTTCCTATCCACAACCTATTAATTCAGATGAATAGTTCTTGCCTTTGCGTTATCCATAACTCTTCCTCTCTTTACATATAACAACATGGGTACTGTATTAGACTAGTGATTCCACTAGTTCTTAGAACCCACTTTTATTATGATGCATATAATTTATTTACAAACCACAGCCTTTTCTTCCACCAGGTTGTCTATTTACACAATTATTTAGCAAAGGCTATCTTTCGATTGTTTTCCTCTATCATTCTTCCCTTCATCCCTCCCTACAGTTTTATTTCTCTAGCTGGTAGTGTCACATCTAATTTGTAAGTTATTTGAGGTAAGAACTTTGTTATTTTATTTGTGTTGAGAAACCTAGTACATTTACATGAATTTAGGACCTGGCCCTAGCTACAGGATTCGTACTGTGTTGTTTTTGATTTTTTATATAAACAGTGATATGTAGATCTGAAAACCTTGCAATGTATTGGATATTATGAAGGAGGTATAGAGGAGAAATATTCCTGACTGTGGAAGAACAAATGAAAGCCTACTGCACATCCAGTGTATCAGGCTCAGGCTGTGAAGATGCTATGCAATTCTGACAACCCCTTGTGCTCCATGGAGTCAAGTGCTCCCATGTCTTATTCCATAGGAGTGTGGGGTGTGTATGGAGATGATCATGGGAGGAGCATAATCAAACTGCACAAATCCATTGGTCCCAGATCCACTTGACCACAGCAAATGCCCTCACAGGATATTTTAGGGAGGGGGCCCCCTCCATTTGTTCATGTCTGATCCAAGGCTCTAGCTAAAATGAATGTATTATTATTATTATTATTTTATTATTGTTTTTGAGGAAAAAGAGACTAAATAATAGTTAGACATGAACACTATAAGTCTGAGAGGGGACTAGATCCTCAAAGTTATGTAAGTGCCTAACTCCTATTTTGGTATCTAAGGTATTAGCATTAATGATATCAAGGAAAGCACTTTTGGCCTGGTTCCATATTCATCATATGGGACTCCCTTGCATATTTCTTTCTCTAGGCAATCATCATGGCAAATGCCAAATGCCATGGCAAAAGCCTCTTTTGAGGTTGAACGCCACCTGGCTTGATCTCTAGCTACGTCTTTAGGACAGATTGTCTGGCTGTTCATGTACGTTCATCATTGGTGATCTTCTCATGCAATTGAAGGTTTTTGGTAACTATGTGATAGCAGCTTCTTTGCTCAGTGAACTTTGTAATTTGTTGTTCTTCCATGCTAGTAAGATGTCCATACCAAGAAAGCTATTGAAACCAAACCAGTGGTAAATGAGGCAGCTCCTGGGTTTGATTATGAATATTTTTTATCTTTTGACCTGAGCAACTAGACAAAAAATCAGGGTCTAGTAGGTTGTTCCTACAAATTAGGAGGAGAAATTGGTACTAGTAGGGTATTGCTTTGATGCACTTTTTTTTTATTTACAAAGAGTGTACAAAGTCCTGCATATCTGAATTCAGAAGGAATCAAACAGCAGGAAAACAATTTATTTTTCTCACAGCTCCAAGGACACTCTCTTAAGCCTGCACCCCTTCCTGAAATACTTTTCCCTAAGTGTCTTCCAGGATCAGTGACTGTGCTTTTAGCTGTGTCAGCAGGCTCTCTCTCTCTCTCTCTCTCTCTCTCTCTCTCTCTCTCTCTCTCTCTCTCTCTGTCTTTCCCAGGTCTTTTGTCTTTCCTGCCTTCCCCCTCCCAAACCTACTATGCATACCTACCCAAAACAATACTTGGAAAATATTCCTGGGTGGGATCACATATTCCTTTTTCTTAGGTGAGGGCTTATCCTTACCGTTATGTTCACTGAAGGGTGGATTCACACCTATCAATCACAATGAGGTTTCAACTCAACCTATAACAAGGTCTCAGCAGGCTCATAATCATATCCCCACAGCTTATCTTGTCCCTCACATATTATCTGTCACTTAATATGGAATATCTCACAATTTTTCTTTAGCCACACTATCAACTTATGTCAATGTCCTGTGTGACTATATTTCCTTCTGGTTGATTTCTAAGGCCTTCAACATCCTTCCAAAGCTATTTAGAATCATAGAATATCAGGGTTGGAAGGGATCTCGGGAGGTCATCTAGCCAACCCCCTGCTCAAAGCGGGACCAATCCCCAATTAAATCATCCCAGCCAAGGCTTTGTCAAGCCTGACCTTAAAAACTTCTAAGGAAGGAGATTCCACCACCTCCCTAGGTAACCCATTCCAGTGTTTCACCACCCTCCTAGTGAAAAAGTTTTTCCTAATATCCAACCTAAATCTCCCCCACTGCAACTTGAGACCATTACGCCTTGTTCTGTCATCTGCTACCACTGAGAACAGTCTAGTGCCATCCTCTTTGGAACCCCCTTTCAGGTAGTTGAAAGCAGCTATCAAATCCCCCTTCATTCTTCTCTTTTGCAGACTAAACAATCCCAGTTCCCTCAGCCTCTCCTCATAAGTCATGTGCTCCAGCTCCCTAATGATTTCTGTTGCCCTCCGCTGGAAGTTTTCCGATTTTTTCACATCCTTCTTGTAGTGTGGGGCCCAAAACTGGACATAGTACTCCAGATGAGGCCTCACCAGTGTCGAATAGAGGGGAATGATCACGTCCCTCGATCTGCTGGCAATGCCCCTACTTATACATCCCAAAATGCCATTGGCCATCTTGGCAACAAGGGCACACTGTTGACTCATATCCAGGTTCTCGTCCACTGTAATCCCTAGGTCTTTTTCTGCAGAACTGCTGCCGAGCCATTCGGTCTCTAGACTGTAGCAGTGCATTGGATTCTTCCGTCCTAAGTGCAGGACTCTGCACTTGTCCTTGTTGAACCTCATCAGATTTCTTTTGGCTCAATCCTCTAATTTGTCTAGGTCCCTCTGTATCCTATCCCTACCCTCCAGCATATCTACCTCTCCTCCCAGTTTGGTGTCATCTGCAAACTTGCTGAGAGTGCAATCCACACCATCCTCCAGATCATTAAGGAAGATATTGAACAAAACCGGCCCCAGGACCGACCCTTGCGGCACTCCACTTGATACCGGCTGCCAACTAGACATGGAGCCATTGATCACTACCCATTGAGCCCGACAATCTAGCCAGCTTTCTATCCACCTTATAGTCCATTCATCCAGCCCATACTTTTTTTACTTGCTGGCAAGAATAATCTGGGAGACAGTGTCAAAAGCTTTGCTAAAGTCAAGGAACAAAACGTCCACTGCTTTCCCTTCATCCACAGAACCAGTTATCTCGTCATAGAAGGCAATTAGATTAGTCAGGCATGACTTGCTCTTGGTGAATCCATGCTGATTGTTTCTGATCACTTTCCTCTCCTTTAAGTGCTTCAGAATTGATTCCTTGAGGACCTGCTCCACGATTTTTCCAGGGACTGAGGTGAGGCTGACTGGCCTGTAGTTCCCCGGATCCTCCTTCTTCACTTTTTTAAAGATGGGCACTATGTTAGCCTTTTTCCAGTCATGCAGGACCTCCCCTGATCGCCATGAGTTTTCAAAGATAATGGCCAATGGCTCTGCAATCACATCTGCCAACTCCTTAAGCACGCTCGGATGCGGCGCATCCGGCCCCATGGACATGTGCTCGTTCAGCTTTTCTAAATAGTCCCGAACCACTTCTTTCTCTACAGAGGGCTGGTCACCTCCTCCCCATGCTGTACTGCTGAGTCCAGCAGTCTGGGAGATGACTTTGTTTGTGATGACAGAGGCAAAAAAAAGCATTGAGTACATTAGCTTTTTCCACATCCTCTGTCACTAGGTTGCCTCCCTCATTTAGTAAGGGGCCCACACTTTCCTTGATTCTCTTCTTGTTGCTAACATACCTGAAGAAACCCTTCATGTTACTCTTAACATCTCTTGCTAGCTGCAACTCCAAGTGTGATTTGGCCTTCCTGAGTTCACTCCTTCATGCCTGAGCAATATTTTTATACTTTTCCCTGGTCATTTGTCCAATCTTCCACTTCTTGTAAGCTTCTTTTTTTGTATTTAAGATCAGCAAGGATTTCACTGTTAAGCCAAGCTGGTCGCCTGCCATATTTACTATTCTTTCTACACATCGGGATGGTTTGTCCCTGTAACCTCAATAAGGATTCTTTAAAATACAGCCAGCTCTCCCTAACTCCTTTCCCCCTCAAGTTATTCTCCCAGGGGATCCTGCCCATCAGTTTCCCGAGGGAGTCAAAGTCTGCTTTTCTGAAGTCCAGGGTCCATATTCTGCTGCTCTCCTTTCTTCCTTGTGTCAGGATCCTGAACTCGACCATCTCATGGTCACTGCCTCCCAGGTTCCCATCCACTTTTGCTTCCCCTACAAATTCTTCCCGAAGCAGCAGGTCAAGAAGAGCTCTGCCCCTAGTTGGTTCCTCCAACACTTGCACCAGGAAATTGTCCCCTACACTTTCTAAAAACTTCCTGGATTGTTTGTTCACCACTGTATTGCTCTTCCAGCAGATATCAGGGTGATTGAAGTATCCCATGAGAACCAGGGCCTGTGATCTAGTAACTTCTGTTAGTTGCCATAAGAAAGCCTCATCCACCTCATCCCCCTGGTCCGGTGGTCTATAGTAGACTCCCACCATGACATCACCCTTGTTGCTCACACTTCTAAACTTAATCTAGAGACTCTCAGGTTTTTCTGCAGTTTCATACTGGAGCTTTGAGCAGTCATACTGCTCTCTTACATACAATGCAACTCCCCCACCTTTTTTGCCCTGCCCGGCCATCCTGAACAGTTTATATCCATCCATGACAGTACTGCAGTCATGTGAGTTATCCCACAAGTCTCTGTTATTTCAATCACATCATAATTCCTTGACTGTGCCAGGACTTCCAGTTCTCCCTGCTTGTTTCCCAGGCTTCTTGCATTTTTGTATAGGCACTTGAGATAACTCTCTGATCATCCCTCTTTCTCAGTATGAGGCAGGAGTCCTCCCCTCTCGAGCTCTCCTGCTCGTGCTTCCTCCCTGTATCCCACGTCCCCACTTACCTCAGGGCTTTGGTCTCCTTCCCCAGTGAACCTAATTTAAAGCCCTCCTCACTCGGTTAGCCAGCCTGCTTGCGAAGATGCTCTTCCCTCTCTTCTTTAGGTGGAGCCTGTCTCTGCCTAGCACTCCTCCTTCTTGGAACACCATCCCATGGTCAAAGAATCCAAAGCCTTCTCTCTGACACCATCTGCATAGCCATTCATTGACTTCCACGATTTGATGGTCTCTACCCAGGCCTTTTCCTTACACAGGGAGGATGGATGAGAACACCACTTGGACCTCAATCTCCTTTATCCTTCTTCCCAGAGCCATGTAGTCTGCAGTGATCTGCTCAGGGTCATTCTTGGCAGTATCACTGGTGCCCAGGTGGAGAAGAAGGAAGGGGTAGTGATCCGAGGGCTTGATGAGTCTCGGCAATCTCTCCACATCATGAATCCTAGCTCCTGGCAAGCAGCAGGCTTCTCGGTTTTCGGTCTGGGCGGCAGATAGGTGACTCAGTCCCCCTGAGGAGAGAATTTCCAACCACCACCACCCGCCTCCTTCTCCTGGGAGCAGTGATCATGGAACCCCCATCCCTAGGACAGTTTCCTTCCATGCTTGCACATTCCTCTTTCCCAAAGATGCAAGTTTGGGCCTAAATAATGCAGCTCTCTAGAAGGACCTCTTTTGAAATGGAAAATGTGCTGGGATATTTTTAATGTCCTTTCTCAGGACTGGGCTACACACAAAGTTTCACCAGTTTAACGAAAATAGCTTTGAAAATTGAGAAAGTTAAGCTAGAACAAACCATTATTTGAACATTTAATTTCGTCTAAAACTGATCCATATCAATTTAACTTAATTTGAATTAGCACAACTAGCCGTGTAATTCTTAACCCATCAGTAGATGTAATCTCATGTGCTTTATATTATTCTATTTTATTATTATTTTTTCTACTTCTTTTTTTTGCAAGTATGGAAGGTACACAGATAAAACATTGTGTAAACTTGTTTTAGGTACCACAACCTTGAAAATGTAATGACATATTCATAAAATGTTTAGGGTATTTTAGCATTGCTCTAATGATAACATATATTTCTAAATGAACCCTTGTTTTAAAATTCAAATCATGAGGAATTAAAATAAAACGTAAGGTTTCAGAAAGACATTGATCTCATTTAAGAAACAGCGACCTCAATATTCACTGTAGAATGGCAGCAAAGCGATACAGCGATGTTAGACAACTGCAGTTCACTGCCCACTTAGATCAGCTTTTGAAAATCCTGACATTCAGTGTGCTGAAAAGCAGCTTCTTATCTTTGAAAAAGCCATGGATTTTCTTTTCCAGCATAGCTATTTTATTAACTCATTACATAATAATAAAGTTTCTATCTAAGACCTGTGCATTGACTCTTGACTCAGATAGCCAGAGGATCATAAATTAACTCTGACGGACTATGTTGGGCTATGTTGGCCTGAATGAATCCAATGTTACTTTTCTATGTGTCTAGCTATAACCTTTTTTCTTACTCCATCTGCAGTTTAGTAAAATGAGGGCTTTGGAATCTTACACATGTCATCATTAGAACTCTTCTCACCCAGTTATTAGGAAGGCTGACTTTATTCTCACTTTGAAATGCCGATTTAAAGCTTGCTAGACTTTGCCTGTGGGTTGTGTTCAATTTATAAGTACAAAGCTGAAGATATTGATAGATAAATTGATACTGAAAGCACATTGGACTATAAACTCACACAAAGATGCAAAAGATTTGCAAATAAACAGAGCCATTATTGAGTATGTAACAAAACTGAATGTAATAAAAAGAGAGCCTGTGACTGGACACACTGTGCCACACCCTCTCGATTCAAAGGAGCCCAAGTCACTTGACTCCCTTTGGGTCCTAGTAAAATTAGGCAAACCAATTAATGTTTCTCTGTGACTGTGATCTGGGAGTAACCAGTCTGTGATGACACATCTATGCTGTTTTCAATGTTACCTTGCATTATATTGGAGTCTAAACATGTCTTTTGGCAAACCAAATAAATACACTGCCATCTGCTGCTGCTTCTTTTCACTGTGTGCTATGACCAATAAAGGCAGTATGTATATTTTGTACAGGATGCTTCTTGTCCATATAATAGATGGGCGGCATCAGCCAAACCCCAAACTAAGAATAATAATACCTAGCTTTTATTTAGAACTTTTCATCAATAGATCCAAAACCACTTTATAAAGGGATTTATTATTGTTATCCCCAGTTTGCAGATGGGGATAGTGAGGCACAGAGAGGTGACTTGCCCATGGTCACCCAGCAGATTAGCCATGAATAAAACTCAGGTCTCCCAAATCTCAGTCCGTGCTCTCTCCACAAGGCTACACTGCCTTGGGACCCTGGAATGGGATCTGACCACACTTTTCAAAACTAGAGCTGGATGGAAGAGTTGTTTTCAATTGGGGTTTAAAACAAACCTTTAAAATTTATGAACATTTTAATTTAATTGTATCAAATATTATTGAAATTACTATCAAAATGTTTTTGAAGTTTTCATTTCATTCATTTTACAAAACATACCAAAAAGCAAAAAACAAACAAAAAATCCAGATCTGGTAATATTTTTGATAAAAAGTCAAAGAAGGCATCAATTTTGTAGAAAAAAATCAGTTTAGAAAAAAAGATCATTTTCTGATGAACAAAGTTATTGTTCTAAAAATTTCAACCAGGTCTTTTCAAAACTACATACAAATTATGATTTTGTGTAAATCTGATGACACAGATTACAACTTTTCACCCGTCCTATGAATATCAGAGTAACCTAACCTTTCTAGGAATGATACCACAGGCAAAACTTGCATAACTCAGGGGGGAAAGATTTTAAAGGTACCAAACCTCCCTTATCTATATGCAACATATGTGCAACCTTTCTCTGAGACTGTAAAACCCCTTATTCAATAAGATTTTTACTTAGCTAGCAAGAGGGGGGAAAAATGTGTCTAATAATCAACGTTCAAACTCTGACTAGTGTACTGAATAATTATTGTGAATGCTCCATATTGTCTAAAAGGAAAAAAGATTGTAAAATAAATAAATTTACTAATATTATTTTTGAATAACTAGTATATTTTAGGAAAATTTTGACTGCTGACAGATATTCTGCATGAAGAAATAAATAATGACTAGATTTTTAAAGGTATATCTGTGTCCAACTAAATACTTTTGGCACCTAAATACTTTTAAAAATCTGTCCCTAAATTCATCAAATACATTATTTGCTAAAATCTGATGCTTAAGTTACAGCTAGCCCTTGTAAAATTCTGGCAACTGACTGAACCAAACAAAGAACTATAATCAGTAAAAAACTAGCTGTCTTTGAGCAGAACAAATTTAAGAAGCTTTTTATGATTATGAGTATCCCTGCTTTCCAATCACATTGGCTCTCTCTTGTTTTCTACATTAAGAAGTGCAGTGATGACAATGCTGTGTAAACAGAACACTTATCTGACATGATTGTTGTGTTTGCAGTTTAGGTGGTAGAATCTGCTTGCTAGAAGTGATTACATTTTTATCAGAACTTCAAAATACAAGAATAGTTTTAGGGAAGAGATCTCATTTACTAGTTACCACAGTCCATTGTTCTTTTATCAGTATGGAAGTTGATGGAATCACAGAGCACTAAAAATCAATTTCTTACATACAAATTGCAGTGTTTTTTGTCTGATTGCTTTTAAACACACTTCTCACCTCTCAAATGACTCTCTCCATGTCTAAGCAAAGAGATGCACAGCAAAATAAATTATTTGAGCAACTTTCTTCACACTTTTCCATTTTCTGTTGCAGTGTTAAAATCTACTAGATGCTGTACAATAAATGGTCATGTGTTGATCCAGAAGGGAATAGAATAACTTGTCACTGAGAAAGAATAACTGGATAAACTAGAAGTGAGAATAGCACTGGTCAAGTAGTACACAGGTTGGAAAGTCGTATGTGATTTAAAAATTTTTAGAGATTTAGGGCCATAGCCTGGGCACACGGAAATCCCATTGGAATCAATGTGTGTTTGATGTAAAAATCAATGTCAGCTTATTAAGTTATTAAGAAGCTTGGAATGTGGGACGGGGTCGATCACTTGATGATTACATGTTCTGTTCATTCCCTCTGGGGCACCTGGCATTGGACACAGGGCTAGATGGACTGTTGATCTAACCCAGTATGGCCCGTCTTATGTTCTTATGTTTTTAACCATACTGTCTTGGTTCATTCCCCACTCTAAAATCAAATATATGATATTCAATAAAAAGATATAAAGAATTAAGAAGTAATTGTTTAGTTTTCTTTGAGAAAAAGTAAAAAAAACCACATTTATATTAGCTCTGTAGCACTTGCACAGTACAAGGGTAAAACTGTTGTTGTACATATCCTAATGGCATATATGAATAAGAAACCCACCAAATTATCCAATTAAATGAATGCACTTTCATTCTTGGCTTGTAGTGGTAGGTTCCATGTATCTATATAACACTTCTGTGGGAACCTCATTTCTATCACCTATCTGGAGTGGAAGTCTGAAAACTAGAGTGAGCTCTCAGTTCTACTCATCCCGACTAATGCGGTTAATGTGACTCTTTTTCACTGGTTTCCCACTGAGATCTAGCTAGCAACAATGGTAATGCTTATCATGCACCACTTCCTTCCACTGTTAGGCTTTTCCAAAGTGTTGCCAATCTAGTTATGAATTCCTTCCGACCAGAATTGAATTAGTTTTTTCCTTCCTCAGGGAGAGGCACAGACCAGATCAGTTTGGCTCCTAATTTTTAAATGAGTGATTTCAATAGATAATTTGTTTGTGGGAAAACAATGTAAGAAAAGGAATGGTAGTCTTATAAAAACAGGCAAGAACTGTCTGACTCTTCACATAAATAATTAATTAGATCTGATAAAAGGAAATGACCAAACTTGCACTGAATTTACTGTTGTCATTTCATTAAATGAATGAAAATCTCTAAACATTTTATATTTACTCAAGTGATATCAGGTCATTATTTAATCATACACATAATATAAAATGATGTGATCCAATGTGTAGTGGATGCAGATTTTATAGTATTCTGGCTCTACAAAGGTATTTCCAGTACAATGCTCACATCGGCTTTCTAACATACAATAGAGAAATATATGCAAATAATAATATCAAGCGCACTTTGGTCCTGATATATGTGAACATTTTTATTTTTAAAGAAGTGTGCTTTGTGTATAAACTACATGGGGGAAGGGAGTAAACAAAAACTTTGAATTGGCATACCCATAAACTTTGGGATCAGGAGCTGAACTTTACAAGTGGTCAATATCGCTATACTGGACTGAACCAAACCCTGGAACTGAATATGTCTAAATTTTTGAAAGTTTCTGTCCCAATTCAAAACTCATTTATCACCTTGAATTCAACTCTAATTAAAACACATGTTGTTTCACTAGGGAAGTTATATGTAGAAGTATGGGGAAATGCTCAGGAAATACTCTATATTTCAGAAAAAAAATCCATGTAACAGATGATCACCAATGTTTGGAATATGACTGAAATAAGAAGTTCTCTAACTGACATGCCCTACTCTTTAAGGATATTAATGCGTAATCTGAAGTGTGTAAAATGTGAGTGCCTGTGATTTTAGAAATAAATGGGTTTATGACCGGAGATGAACAGGCTTAGAGATCCATTTGCAGAAGTTTCCAAAAAGGGTATAGAATAGACATTTTACCCTTTAATCTTGTTTAGCATAAAGAGAAATGTTATTGTATCCATATGCGTGGTTGAAATAATGGGTAACATGAAAACATGAATAACTGATCCACCCGTAAAACAGCTAAAAGATATGCCCAACCAAGCAAATGTTAGTAAATAGGATAAATTTCTCTTCTCCTTGGAAAAGGCAGCTATGGTTCTTGTGAAAGGAACCAGTACAACAGCCTTAGACCGAGAGAGAGAAGACGGAGAAGAATAACTACATTACTGGGGAGAAAGAAAGTAGCAGGGACAGGCAAAAACAGGTAGTAGTTAGCCATTGGAGCCATTGGCCAGGCCCTGAGGAAAGAAGTAAATTTTTAAGTCAAATCAACACAAGTCATCAGAAAGGGAGCAAACAGAGCTGAGTTTGGAGTAGCAGAGAGCCATTGGGATGCCTGAAAGAACGAAGCTGAAGGCTGATAAGAAGATGAATCTGTGAAGCAAACTTTGTCATGGCCAGCTCATACAGAGGTGGCAAGTGATTGGTCAAAGCTTGTCCAGTGAATTATGAGATTAATTCTTGGATAAGGCCAGAGCTGTACTCTGTTGAGAAAAGGTATAAGATTGGCACCTGGGGGATTACTATATTAGGAACACACAAACTGAACCAATGAATGATATTGGCCAGGAATAGAGATTAGAGGAAAGACTGAGTCAAGGTGCTCACAGTGGAGGGACAGAATAGGGTAAAAAGTGGGATTTTGTTTTTCTGCATCTCTGAAAAATCTAAATGTATGTGATCTATTTTTTATATGTGTGTGCTATATATATAGGAGAGGGTTTTTTGTTTTGTTTTGTTTTTATTTTTATAGCAGATCTCGAGAGAATTTATGGAATCTATTTCCAACTGGAAATAAATTATACTAATATGTATCTAATTTCTTTCTTTGCTGATCTAGACTTTTCTGTTTTCAACCTAGGGATAGAGAAATTTCTATACCAGATCAGATAATGCTTCATGTATCCTGTCTCTACCAGTGACCAGTAGCAGATGCTTCAGGAAAAAAAGTATAAGAATGTCCAACGTGATCATTTCTAAACTGATATGCCTTCAGGAGAAGTTTCTTTCTAGTCCCAGGCAGTTAGGATGGAATTTACAGGGGGCAAATAGGAGGAACATTGCAGCACCTAATTTTTAAGCATCTTGTCACCAAGTGGAATTCACCGCCGTGAGTTAGGCACTCTGGCTCCCTTCACAGTGCATGGTGAAAGTGAGGTGTGTAAAAAGGGAATTCACAAAATGCTACATGCTTAGCAGGGAGCCAGTAAGAAATGCTGAGAAGAGGGATATGGCATCAGCCCTATTGCTCATAAGTTTAAGCAAGCCCTTGCTTCAATGAGTATTTTATACAAAGTGGAACAGCTTCAGCAGGAGAGATTGAAAGAACCCACCACCCAAGAAAATCCTACAGTCAGGTAACTAGAGCCCTCCCCTCGCCCATAGGAGACCTGCAGTCAAGCCACTGCTCCACATTAGGCAGAGGATGGACTTGAAGCTGAGTTCCCCACATCCTATAGCGGTATCTAGCCACTGAGCTATTGGGGAGAGGTAGGCAACACCACTACCCCTTCCAGTGTTGCGAGCAGGGCCAAATTTGGTAGAGATGCTCGAAGTCGGCCTCTGAGCACACCTACTAGAACAGGCCTCACAGGATGAGATAAGCTGGGCAATGTCTAGTTTGTGAGGTGTTAGGAATGAGGTGGCTGTGTGTATTCCCACTGGCAGAAACTGACAGCTTGTCTACACAGTGCACATTGTAGCAGCAAATGGCTGTGTAGACTCTGAAGACATTAAAAAATTCTTGAGTGTATGTTATGAGGCAACACTTTAAATCAACATGATGTAATTTTAAATTGGATGTTGACTGGAATGAAGAAGTACAGTGATTCACAGCAGACTGAAAAAGTGATCAACAATAAAGGTATTGTACATAGGACAAGAGTGTTCATTAAAAAGTCAAACCATCAGTTTACATACCATATGGCATCTCTGATTATACCCTTGAAAAATGTATTTTTGGACTCATTGTGCTGCAGCATCTGTTGCACCCTTGTGGAAATTATCTATTTTAGCTCAAAGGATCATATACAGTCCTCTCAGACTTGCAGAAGCCACCCTGAATAAACTTAAATGATAGTTTTCTTAAGGTGTGCAATTCCTTTCCTTCACATTTAAGTTTTATAATTCTTTTTTAGAACTTTGAGGGGTTTTTTAAAAGTTATTTTCACATCATTTTAAGTCATTGTACCCATGATTTGGGTGTGCTACAATGTATTTGAAGGGCATTTTGTGGCAAATGCTTTACTAATTGCACTGTAGAATAACTTAAAATGTTGTGTTTTACCCTAAAGGTGATGTATCAGTGTCATTTATTTTACATCACCCCTGTTTCCCAGGCTTAGCCAATATTGATTAGATAGTCAATATTGTTTGGATCCAATAACCAGTGTCCAATTAGAAGAAGGATTATAGAGGATAGGATAGGATTAGGGTTCTGATGGCTTTTAGTTCTGTCCTACCTATTTTATAGATCTGGACTCTATTCCAAACTATACCACTAACTCACTTTGTAACATTTAACCTCTTCTTAATTCTGTTTTCCCATTAATAACGTTGGTTTCATAATACTAAATTTTGAGATCATTGGCTGAAGTGTGCAAAGTAAGATGATTATTTATTTTTGACTACTGCAAAAAGTGGGTACCCACCAATTTATGGGAAGAGATCTCTGTACTTGGCCTTTTTACACCTGCTCCTACATCTGCTTCCAGAAAATGGCACTTTTGGAACAATTTTATTTCCCCTGCACCTTGTTTACTATAAGAGGCTGGCTCTGTCTTTCCCAGAAATACACCAACGCAAAGCCCAAGTTTTAGTGTTTCTGAGACTAAATCAACATAATATAAAAACTAACATACAAATAGAAATCCTTGAATGTTTTTATTACCCATTCCTCTTTGGATTTGCATACATGAGCAACTGAACATATATCCACGTGTTTATGATTGTCCCTTAACCCCTCCATTGTTCATGACTAACTCCCCCAGAAGCACATGTCTGAAGGGGAGTAGAGGGTGAGTAAGCTGGCATGCTTCAGGCTGTGACATGGCCCCATACCCATGCCAATTTGCAGTGTGGACACGGATAAGGGTCTTGAGTTTCAATGTTCCAACAATGCAGTCACCCTTTTCTTCCTGACCCTTACCCAACCTACAAAGCTCCCTGACCTCTGTTTTCATTGGTAGTAGAAAGTTGCACTGACCACTTCAAAGCAGCTTTCTGGTGCACTGTTTAGATCAAAGCTGGTAACCATGGATCCTGCTCTGAGAGCAACTGCCTGGTCTGCTGACCATACTTCAGTGCTTATCAATATGTAGTTGAGTACATCATCCTCCACAACTTCTCCTGGAGTGTCAGGAACATTCACCTGTCCTGGGAAATTTCATAGAGGATGGAGCTGAGCTCAGTGCCAGGAACACATTTGAGTATTTTTCCCTCGTGTACAGGAGCCTTGAACAATTACTATGGAAGGGCTCATCGTACAAGCCCCTTCCGCAAGGAACTTGACCAGATGCCGTCAAGGGCCCCCTGTACAGAGCCTGAAATAGTTCATGATCCCCTCCTGAATCATGTCTGCCTCTTGGTGTGATGGCATGCTGATGGTGGCCAGAGTGAGGATGTAGCAACAATCATGGAGGATGATCCGGAAGTCCTGGAGGACGTAGAGCATGTATTTCTGCAGCTCTACCAGGAAGAGCCATTACAGGAAACCTCCCTGTGACAGTGAACCCCATATTCTTCACAGTAATATTATTATGATATGATTTGGGCATAATTATAATGTATTTTATGCAAGATAAGTCACATGAGGTGTCTCAGGAAAGGTTATGATTTACTGAATATGATTATCCTGTTTGTGTGCATGTATCATTTTTGTATCTGAAGTTAAGAATATTGACTATATGTCTGTATTATAAATGTAGTTACATCTGGGGAATATCCACTAGGCAAAAGACTCTCAGTCTAGATGGCTGGCTGGGAAGGGCCATTCAGGTTAATGAGTCATTAGGTGAAGGGCCATTCAGGTTAATGAGTCATTAGGTGAAAACAATAGGCATTAGAAGAAGTTTATCTCCCACCAGGGAACCTTCCTGAGAATGCTACAGACAGCCGCCAAGTTATGGCTGCTGTGTCACTACAGGGACATGAGATCAGGTCACCTAGTGCTGATCTCCATCTTGGGATATCAGTGTTTTTCCACTGATTAGCGTGGGAACCAAGCTTTGAAACAAAGGGCTCCCTGCCGTATGCAAAAGCTACTTAAGGCAGGGTAGTGATATCATCGTGGTTCTTCACTGACTCCCCACCCAAAGAGACTCTTGGAAACACCTAAGGAACACAAAATGAACTAGGGGAAGTGCTGGACACAGGCTAAAGGGATTTTTAGCCTGTGAAAGGAACACCTGGGGTTTTTCAGCTGTAAGCAGCTGGACCGTTAAGAATTTTCAGCCTGCTTGTATCATCACTTAGGGTGAGAATTTCCTATTCATATCCAAATCTCTTTAATATATTAAGCTTAGTTTGCATATTTTGTTTATTTGCTAGTTAACCTCATTTGAGCTGTTTGCTATCCCTTATAATCATTTGAAATCTATCTTTTGTAGTTAATAAACATGTTTTTGCTTTGTCTAAAACCAGTGTGTAGGAGTCATAACTTGGGGCAGAAAGTTGTAGCATACTTCTCTCCACATTAAGGGAGGGAGCGAATTTCATGAGTACAATTCCCTGTGCAGCACAAGATGGTATAATTTTGGGTTTACATTCGACAGGGGTGAGTAGCTGGGAAGTTCCTTAGCTGGAGCCAGTGACTTTCCAGTCCATATTCTTCACAGAAATATGGTTATGATATGAATATGGCATAATTAAGATATGTTTTATGCAAGAGGGGTCATGTGAGATATCATTTAAAAGGGTATGAGCTACTGAACGTGTTTATCAAATTTGTATGCTTGTATCATTTTTTTTATCTGAAGCTAGGAATATTTACCATATATCTGTATTTCAAATGTGCTACTTTGGGTGACACCCTTGACTAGCCCTTCATATACAACAATGAAAAAGTCAGACAGGGCTGATGGCCCATCAGCAAAGACAATGGACTGTGAAAGAGTTTAGTCTTCCTGTAGATGCTCCATACAGCCTGCGAGTAATGGCTGCTACAACCCTGCAGAGACATGGGACTGAGTCGCCTGGTACTGGACCCCACCTTGGAACGCCAGTGTTTTTCCACTGGAAAACAAAGGGTTTGCGCCATACACAAAATCTATATAAAGCAGGGGAGTGACATTATCATGGTTCTCCTCTACCAGCTTGCCCAAAGAGACACTGGGACACACCTGGAAACAAGAACTGAACTGCAGGGAGAAGAGTTGAGCCCAGGCTGGAAGGGTGTCTAGTCTGTGAGTAATAATACCTGAAGTTACAATCTGCAGGCCAGTGCAGCTGGCTTTCAAGAATCTTTGCACTCTGCCTGAAACAACATTTAGGGTGAGAAATTATAATTTGTAGCCAATTTCTTTAGTGCATTAAGTTTAGTCTGTGTGTTTAGTATTATTTGCTTTGTTCTGTTCGCTATCTCTCATAATCACTTAAAATCTACCCTTTCCAGTTAATACACTTGATTTTGTTTATTCTAAAATGCAGTTTGTGCAATTCATAACTGGGGCGGGGGATGGGTAAAAGGCTGTGCATACCTTCCTCCACATTGAGGGAGGAGGTGGATTTCATGAGTTTACACTGTATAAATCCCTGTACAGCACAAGACAATATACCTTTGGGTCTGCACTACCAGGGAGGTGGGCACCTGGGTTCTGGGGCAAGTTCCTTAAGCTGAGTCTTCCCAGAGCTGACCTCAGTATTTGTGTCTTTCTGCATCTGGGTGTGACCCCGCCTGTGTGTGTGCTAGAGGAGACTTAAGAGCTTCACTCAGCAAGACAGGGTGAATGGGGCCCAGGCTGGTGGAACAGGTGGGCTCAGTGGTATCCCAATACATCAGGTGGTAACATAACGGGGGGGGGGCAACCCCCCACCGAGCCTTCCTATGCAGTGCTGATCGTAGTGTCTCCATGCAACTGCAGCTGGGTATGTCCCTGCCGGTATGTGTGCTGGTGAAAGTGCAGGCTGCAGCCTGGGAGAGAGCTTGGCAGGCTGGTCACAGCAGTACCAGGCTGATTGATCAGGAGGTCTCAGTTGTACCCCAGTTCCAGGTGGCACCCCGTGGGGGAACCTGTCACACTCCCCACCCAGTAAATCTGAGGAGTACCTCAAACCACAGCAGGAATGAGAGCCCAAGTCTGGTAAATTGCAATAGACTTCCACTGTCCCCACCAATAACCCCTCTTGCTCTAGTGCTGAACTCATGATTTTAAGATCCAGGGCATTTGAAATATTATACACTAACTTTTCCTCCCTGAACAACATGCCAGACATTACTATATCTCTGTGTATTTGAATTGCAGTGCTGATGAGACTGCATTGTCACACCCCATCCCTTGCCAAACTTTGACTTTCTTCCCTCCATCTACTCCTCACTCTGCTCCACTCTGAATGGCTCTTGAATAAGACATGATTATCAATTTATGCTTTTATTGATTTCTGATTAACTGCTATTATGCAAGTGCTGGAGGAACCAACTAGGGACAGAGCTCTTCTTGACCTGCTGCTCATAAACTGAGAAGAATTAGTAGGAGAAGCAAAAGTGGATGGGAACCTGGGAGGCAGTGACCATGAGATGGTCGAGTTCAGGATCCTGGCACAAGGAAGAAAGGAAAGCAGCAGAATATGGACCCTGGACTTCAGAAAAGCAGATTTTGACTCCCTCAGGGAACTGATGGGCAGGATTCTCTGGGAGAATAACATGAGGGGGAAAGGAGTCCAGGAGAGCAGGCTGTATTTTAAAGAATCCTTATTGAGCTTACAGGGACAAACCATCCCGATGTGTAGAAAGAATAGTAAATATGGTAGGTGACCAGCTTGGTTTAACAGTGAAATCCTTACTGATTTTAAACACAAAAAAGAAGCTTACAAGAAGTGGAAGATTGGACAAAGGACCAGGAAGGAGTATAAAATATTGCTCAGGCATGCAGAAGTGAACTCAGGAAGGCCAAATCACACTTGGAGTTGCAGCTAGCAAGAGATGTTAAGAGTAACAAGAAGGGTTTCTTCAGGTATGTTAGCAACAAGAAGAAAGTCAAGGAAAGTGTGGGCCCCTTACTGAATGAGGGAGACAACCTAGTGACAGAGGATGTGGAAAAAGCTAATGTACTCAATGCTTTTTTTTGCCTGTCTTCACGAACAAGGTCAGCTCCCAGATTGCTGGACTGGGCAGCACAGCATGGGGAGGAGGTGACCAGCCGTCTGTGGAGAAAGAAGTGGTTTGGCACTATTTAGAAAAGCTGAACGAGCACAAGTCCATGGGGCCGGATGCGCTGCATCCGAGAGTGCTAAAGGAGTTGGCAGATGTGATTGCAGAGCCTTTGGCCATTATCTTTGAAAACTCGTGGTGATTGGGGGAAGGTTCTGGATGACTGGAAAAAGGCTAATGTAGTGCCCATCTTTAAAAAAGTGAAGAAGGAGGATCCGGGGAACTACAGGCCAGTCAGCCTCACCTCAATCCCTCGAAAAATCATGGAGCAGGTCCTCAAGGAATCAATTCTTAAGCACTCAGAGGAGAGGAAAGTGATCAGGAATAGTCAGCATGGATTCACCAGGGGCAAGTCATGCCTGACTAACCTAATTGCCGTCTATGATGAGATAACTGGCTCTGTGGATGAGGGGGAAGCAGTGGATGTGTTATTCCTTGACTTTAGCAAAGCTTTTGATACAGTCTCCCAGAGTATTCTTGCCAGCAAGTTAAAGAAGTATGGGCTGGATGAATGGACTATAAGACGGATAGAAAGCTGGCTAGATTGTCGGGCTCAACAGTTAATTATCAATGGCTCCATGTCTAGTTGGCAGCCAGTATCAAGCGGAGTGCCGCAACAGTTGATCCTGGGGCCAGTTTTGTTGCATATCTTCATTAATGATCTGGAGGATGACGTGGATTGCACCCTCAGCAAGTTTGTAGATGACACTAACCTGGGAGGAGAGGTAGATACACTGGAGGGTAGGGATAGGATACACAGGGACCTAGACAAATTAGAGGATTGGGCCAAAAGAAATCTGATGAGGTTCAACAAGGACAAGTGCAGAGTCCTGCACTTAGGACGGAAGAATCCCATGCACTGCTACAGACTAGGGACTGAAAGGCTAGGCAGCAATTCTGCAGAAAAGGACCTAGGGGTGACAGTGGACTAGAAACTGGATATGAGTCAACAGTGTGCTATTGTTGCCAAGAAGGCTAATGGCATTTTGGGCTGTATAAGTAGGGGCATTGCCAGCAGATCGAGGGACGTGATTGTTCCCCTCTATTCAACATTGGTGAGGCCTCATCTGGAGTACTGTATCCAGTTTTGGGCCCCACACTACAAGAAGGATGTGAAAAAAATTGGAAAACTTTCAGAGGAGGGCAACAGAAATCATTAGGGAGCTGGAGCACATGACTTATGAGGATAGGCTGAGGGAACTGGGATTATTTAGTCTATTATTTAGCAAAAGAGAAGAATGAAGGGGGATTTGATAGCTGCTTTCAACTACCTGAAAGGGGGTTCTAAAGAGGATGGCTCTAGACTGTTCTCAGTGGTAGCAGATGACAGAACAAGGCGTAATGGTCTCAAGTTGCAGTGGGGGAGGTTTAGGTTGGGTGTTAGGAAAAAAAAATCACTAGGAGGGTGCTGAAGCACTGGAATGGGTTACCTAGGGAGGTAGTGGAATCTTTTTCCTCAGAAGTTTTCAGGGTCAATCTTGACAAAGCCCAGGCTGGGATGATTTAGTTGGGGTTGGTCCTGCTTTGAGCAGGGGGTTGGCTAGATGACCTCCCGAGGTCCCTTCCATGCCTGATATTCTATGATTCTATGATTTGGCTGACACTGTTATAATAGCTTTAATGAACAGATTATTAAGGAAAAATCATTGTGTCCATACATTTGTCTGCCAGCCGTCAGACAGAAATCATCCCAGGGCTATGTGAAAGTGGGGGAAGGGAAGGATGGGACAGAGAGATCCCGATTGGATATGGCACACTTTTAGAAAAATTATAGTTGTCCTAAGTTAGTAACAGCTCTCTTTGACCCTTAGCAGGTTATACAGTCTCAGAACTTCTTCCCCGCTCCTCCAATCTCTCTGTCCCCTTTCAAATGGGAGCCACATGGAACTGCGGGCTGGGGTATCTAAAGGAGAGGAGAGCTTTGTTCCAGGAAAATGGAGGGAACCATTTTAGAACACTTTGGTTGCCTGAGAAAAAGTTAGTCACAGCAGTCCTTTCTCCCTTGGAAGGTTACACAATTTTTATTGTCATTGTCCCTGGTGACTAATCTTTCTCTGCACCAGACCATGCTGCACAAGCTGGGATAGACAGGGATGGGAAATGGATCTGGTCCGGTGGTTGACTAAACATAGTGTGGTGTGCCTGTGCATTGAAGAGGTCAGGGGCTCGTGTGCTGAACTGTAACTTCAAGGAATAAAACAAAGTTGTGGTATCTTTTTCTTTCCCTGTCCATTTCACTGCTGTCAGGCAGGCACAGGGGCCAGATGTTCTCGCATTAGCAGAGGGATGAACAGTCTGGGGTGAACAGGGGGCTGTTCTTGGTTTGCTTCTTTCTGTATGCTAGCTGCGAATAGTCAATTTCCAGTCAAATTGCCTTCCAATTCTGTTAGTATATTTCAGCAAATTTCTGGTGTAGCAGAAACTCCAGCTGGGTCTTGAGGTTCACTAGCACCACAAATCTGCTTGTTCCTCCTTCAAGGCTGACTAAACCCCTCCTTCATCAATATGTAGAGGGGTGACTATTAGTAGAAACAATTCTTTCACATAGATTTCTAGATCTCTCCACAGGACTTGAAAGCCACCTCTCTTTTCCATTTTGGTATCTTGAAAACAGTTGTGTACTCCAAACATTGGACAGCTTTTAAAGAAGAAATTGGAAAGTGGTAACATAGTCCATGGAAGGAATTACCATTTCTCCCCTCCCCATCCCTTCAGACACTATGACATTTTATTTATTTTTTAATACATTTTTATTACCATTAGTCACCTCTGCTCCTTCCTTGTGGGCTGCAAAAGTTGCCTGAGAACCAAGGATATTAACAGTCACATTTCTGTAATGCTGGAAAGCATCAGTACTGTGGCCTTCTACAGCAAAACTGTGTTACATTGGGGTATTTCTCTGCTTCTTCTAAAGGCAACCCAGCCCCCACCCCAAACAAACAAACAAACAAACAAAAAAGGCCTTCCTGTTCTTTTTCAATTGGCAGAACCTTTGGTTCCTGAGAATCATAGCATCATAGAATCATAGAACTGGAAGGGTTCTCGAGAGGTCATCTAATCCAGTCCCCCGCACTCGTGGCTGGACTAAGTATTATCTAGACCATGGGTGGGCAAACTTTTTGGGAATAGAAATTGCATGGTGGACCATGAACGCTCACAAAATTGGGGTTGGGGTGCAGGAGGGGGAGAGGGATCTGGTTGGGGGTGTGGACTCTGGGGTGGGGCCAGAAATGAGGAATTCAGGGTGCGGGGGGGGGCTCCAGGCTGGGGTGGGGGGGTGAGGGCTCCAGGCTGGGATCAAGGAGTTTGGAGGGTGGGAGAGGGATCAGGCCTGGGGCAGGAGGTTGGGGCACAGGGAGAGGCTCAGGGGTGCAGGCTTCAAGTGGTGCTTACCTCAAGCGGCTCCCGGAAGCATCAGCATGCCCTTCTCCAGCTCCTATGCAGAGGCGCAGCCAGGTGGCTTGCACGCTGCCCCTTCTGCAGGCACCACCCCTGCAGCTCCCATTGGATCGCCGGAGGGGGCCATTGGAGCAGAGCCATTGGAGTGCATAGGAGCCAGAGGGGGGCCATGCGGCTGCTTCTGGGAGCAGCGTGGAGCAGCCCCTGATCCTGTGCCCTGGCTGGAGTGCCGGAGCGCCAGAGCGGGGCAAGCTCCAGACCCCGCTCCCCAGCAGGAGCTCAAGGGCCAGCTTAAAATAGCTCATGGGCAGAATCTGGCCTGCAGGCCGTAGTCTGCCCACCCCTGATCTAGACCATTTCTGACAGGTGTTTGTCTAACCTGCTGTTAAAAATCTCCAATGATGGAGACTCGGTACGCTCCCTAGGCAATTTATTCCAGTGCTTAACCACCCTGACAGTTAAGAAGTTTTTCCTAATGTCCAATCTAAACCTCCCTTGCTGCAATTTAAACCCATTGCTTCTCCAATCCTCAGAGGTTAAAAAAACAGTGTTTTCTTCCTCCTTCTTGTAACAACCTTTTACACACTTGAAAACTGTTATCATGTCCCCTTTCAGTCTTCTGTTTTCCAGAATAAACAAACCCAGTTTTTTTTATCTTCCCTCATAAGTCATATTTTCTAGGTATTTAATAATTTTTATTGTTCTTCTCTGGACTCTCTCTAATTTGTCCACATCCTTCCTGAAATGTGGTGCCCAGACCTGGATACAATACTCCAGTCGAGGTCTAATCAGCACAGAGTAGAGCAGAAGAATTACTTCTCGTGTCTTGCTTACAACACTCCTGATAACACATCCCAGAAGGATGTTAGCTTTTTTTGCAAGTGTTACACTATTGACTCATATTTAGCTTGTGGTCCACTATGACCCCCATATCCCTTTCCGCAGTACTCCTTCCTAGGCAGTCATTTCCCATTTTGTATGTGTGCAGCTGATTGCCCCGTCCTAAATGGAGTACTTTGCATTTGTCTTTATTGAATTTCATCCTATTTACTTCAGACCATTTCTCCAGATCATTTTGAATTTTAATCCTATCCTCCAAAGCACTTGAAACCCCTCCCAGTTTGGTATCATCTGCAAACTTTACAAGTGTACTCTGTATGCCATTATCTAAATCACTGATGAAGATATTGAACAGAACTGGACTCAGAACTGATCCCTGCAGAATCCCACTCATTATGCCCTTCCAGCATGACTGTAAACCACTGATAACTACTCTCTGGGAATGGTTTTCCAAACAGTTTTTCATTCACCTTATAGTAGCTCCATCTAGGTTGCATTTCCCTAGTTTGTTTATGAGAAGGTCTTGTGAGACAGTATCAAAATCTTTACTAAAGTCAAGATATACCAAGTCTACTGCTTCCCCCCCATCCAAACAAGTTTGGGGTCCAAGTTCTGCTATGGGCTTTGCATCTGTCCATGAATTGCTACCTCCTCCTTCTGCTGCTGAGCTGGAGGTCCCTTTTTCTAGAAGTCCCCACAAGAGACCTGGACCACATACTCCACCTGCACTCTAAGCTCCTTGAAGGGGGACCCCTTCCAAGTGTCCAGGAGAGGAATGATAAGCAAGCAGAAGTTCCTGAACGCCACTAAGTCCCACATAGGAGTGGTCCCCAAGTGCTATTTTACTCTGTCATTTCCACCCGCCCCCCTTGTCAGGGGGACGGAGAGGAGATAGGTGCAGAGACATTAACATTTGGCCAGTGTTCACAGATTTATTCTTGTAATGTTTTAAATTTTGTTGGTTGACATTTCTTTGTTAAAATTATCTTGATTAAACATTCTATACGGTACTTTTAATAAAAGTTAGTTTCCTTGTCTTGTATATATGGACCCTCCTTCCTAAGTATGATGAATGGAAAATGTTTTCAGGGTTCAAGACTGGGCCCAATGATTCACAGCACATGGAATGTAATGGTGTAACTACCTGGTTCCATCATTCTGCAAATACTTTTCTGGATGTGCCCCTCCCTCCACTCTGTACCCCAGGTTCAGAAGTATCCAAAATCCCAAGGGTCCGGGAGAGGGATTGGGAAAGTGCAGTTAGTGTTATGTGCTTACAGGAAGCACGACCAGTTTCCAAAGCAATAGAACTCACAGTACAGAAAATGGGTAGATAAATGTCTTTATGGCTTAGTTCACAATGCAGAAAATTGAGACACAATTCCAATAACAACCCAGACAAAGAGAGTGTCCTGTGATTAACTGGATCCTCCTTCCCCCCATCACCAAAACCCCCCCAAACTTTGATTAATTTCAAATTTAGCAGGGATTAGTGCTTCATAATTGCCAGTAAGTGTGGTTAGCACCACTGATATTGAACTGTTAAAAAAATGGGTGCATACTCTTCCCCACAAAGCAAATGTTGATAAGGTCTTTGGGAGATTGAGTGCTCTGCATAGCAAAGGTTTGTAAACAAATGTGAGTCATGTTGGCAAAAACTTTGCACAATGATCATGTTAAACTCTGCTGTCACCTTCCACTGCAAGAATACAACCCTAAGATGACAACCCAATGCAGATGCCTGGCTATAATTGTCTTTAATGTGTGAATTGTCACAGGAACAAACAGCTAATAACCTTCAGCTACAGCAGAGGTTCCCAAACTTGGTTCATGGCTTGTTCAGGGTAAGCCCCTGGCGGGCCGCAAGATGCTTTGTTTACCTGACCGTCCGCAGGTATGACCACTGACAGCTCCCAGTGGCTGTGGTTCGCTGTTTCCGGGCAACGGGAGCTGCGGGAATCAGTGGCTGACACCACTTCCCGCAGCTCCCATTGGCTGCAAACAGCGAACTGCAGCCACTGGGTGCTGCGAGTGGCCGTACCTGCTGACGCTCAGATAAACAAAGTGTCTGCGGCCTGCCAGGGGCTTACCCTGAACAAGCCATGAACCAAGTTTGGGAACCCCTGAGCTACAGGGAAACAAAGCCATCACAAACCCATAAATATGTATCTGTGCTCCCTCCTGTACTTTTACAGGTTTACAGGATGTAAAGGTGTCCATTGGCACAGGCAGATGTCATCCTCTGCTGCCCTGTTGTGCAAAGATGTGTTCACATATGGCATCCCTGATTTCCCTTTCCTGCTGGGAACCATGACCAGTGTGCAGGAGTGGGACCTGGCTGCCTATACAGAGTTTGTAAGTCAGATTTATCCTAAGCCTACTCAGGAAGGAAGCACTCCTCTTTTACTCTCACAACTACGTAGTTCACAGCAGATGCCGATTATACAAATGGTGTGTGCCACTTAGACATCCAGATGGGTGAGTAGGAAGCATCAAAGGGCTTTCCTACCAAACATTCACTCCCTGAACATTCTGCAGCTTTTTAGCTTGTAACTGAATTTCCTTTTTCTGGGGTCACTGATGTCAGGAAACAGTTTCATGACCCTAGTTAGGAGCAGGCATGTGGGGTCCCCAAAATAACATTTTGAGTGACACTTAGCAGAACCATATCACTTCTGTGAAATAAAGTCCTTTCTTCCCCCTTCAGGTACATTCTTGATCCCCTCAGCACCATGGTGTCATGAGTCTTTACAGAGTTTCCCATCTTTGTATTTATGAATCTGCCTCTGTGATTCCATAAGCCTCGCAGAATGACAGAATAGTAACCTTTTATGTTCACATACTCAGTTGCTTCCTTCTACTACTTTGTTTTGGACAAATTATTGGGATATGAATGCCATCAACGGCCCCTGCATACATGCGAACATAAGAACGGCCATATTGGGTCAGACCAAAGGTCTTCTGACAGTGGCCAATGCCAAGTGCCCCAGAGGGAATGAACAGAACAGGTAAACATCAAGTGATCCATCCCCTGTCACCCATTTCCAGCCTCTGGCAAACAGAAGCTAGGGACACCATCCCTGCCCATCCTGGCTAATAGCCATTGGCAGACCTATCCTCCATGAACTTATCTAATTATTTTTTGAACCATGTTATAGTCTTGGCCTTCACAACATCCCCTGGCAAAGAGTTCCACAGACTGACTATGTGTTGTGTGAAGAAATACTTCCTTTTGTTTGTTTTAAACCTGCTGCCTATTAATTTAATTTGGTGACCCCTAGTTCTTGTTTTATGAAAAGGAGTAAATAACACTTCCTTATTTACTTTTTCCACACCAGTCATAATTTTAGAGACCTCAATCATATCCCCCTTTTGTTGTCTCTTTTCCAAGCTGAAAAGTCCCAGTCTTATTAATCTCTCCATACCCCAATAATATTTGTTGCTCTCTTCTGAACCTTTTCCAAATCCAATATATCTTTTTTGAGATGGGACGACCACATCTGCAAGCAGTATTCAAAATGTGGGCATACCATGGATTTATATAGAGGCAATATGATAGTTCAGAAACATATATTATTTCTGGAACTTTTTTATGGCAACCACCTGGGGGTAGATAAGTATCAATTGCTTCACAACTCTGCATAACCTCAACCCCGAAAATAGACTTTCCAACCTCAACGTGGTTTGCAATGGACCTATAGCTGTCTGGTGTTCCTAGCTTCCACAGGGCAATAGCCACTCGCTTCTGCACCTGTATGGCTGCCCTGAATCTAGTGTTTTGGTGCTGGAGGCCTAAACTATCTCACCAAGCTTTCCTCTCTCTAAATCTTTCCTATTCAGAGGGCCTTCTCTGTCTCAGCGCACTGTTCTTCTGGGTGAATAATGGATTTTTCTGTTTGAAGACAAGTCTGAAAAATTACAAAAAGTTGTATTTCAGTTTGAATCAAAACCAACCTTTTTTTAAACAAAGTCAGCAAATTAGAAAGTCTTAGAATTTTCAGGTTGGGTCACAGCAGAAGGAGAAGGACAAGGAGAACTAATGGTGGAGCCTCTCTGATGAACTTTAGCCCAGTCCAGGGATGGATGTAGGTTATGTCTACACTATAGACCTTACAGTGGCAAGCTGCTGTAAGGTCTCCCATGTAGCAACTCTATACCGAAGGGAGAGAACTCTCCTGTCAGCATAATTAAACCATCCTCAATGAGCAGCAGTAGCTATGTCAGTGGGACAGTGTCTCCTGCCAACATAGCACTGTCTACACCTGTGCTTTTGTTGGTGAAACTTATGTCAGCCAGAGGTGTATTTTTTTCACACTCCTGACCAACAAAAGTTTTACTGACAAAAGTGCTAATATAGACATAGCTGTAGTAATACACTGCTGGTAGAGGCCAAGCATAAATTACAACACCCTGGCAACAAGGAAAAAAACAAGTTAGAAATTGTGACTCAGAGGTGTAAAGTCAAAATCTAGCCCCCACAAAATGTTATTTTATCTGTAAATTTGGGAGTACATTTGTAAAAACCCATTTTCCCTGGATATCCGAAAACCAGCGCATTATGAAAAGCAATCCAATATGCAAATTCATGAGTATAATTGTTTTCCTATTGTGATTTCGTCTAGTACAAAACCGCAAAAACTTTAGCACAGTCTCTAGGTTACATGTCAACTAGACAAAACCTTGTTCATGGGTTTTATTGCCTAATATATAAAAGTATTGATACAAAACTGGGGGGAAAACAAAAAGCTGTTTTGCTTAACAGTTGAATACTCAACTTTTCAATCCTACTTTACTTTGAGAACGCATTTACATTTTGCATGAACAATCCATTTTAAAGCTGCATTATCCACTCACTTGCAAGTGATTAGAATTTTCAGTCACCCTCAGGAATGTGTTAAATTATGTAAATGTAATGCATTCATATAGTCAGTGAAGCGTGATACCAATTCAATGCCTCCAATATGCTTGCATCAACCCATGGACAAAGGAGTGTTACCTGAAATGAACTGAAATATACTATCAGGTTTCTATGTATATGTAGCACATGATGTCTCCCTGTGTCATATCATAAATAGAATATATAATTCTATTCTATATAGACGTTTATACTTACTCATCACTCTAGTGTCTGATTGCCTTCCAATAGTGCATTAAGCAATGTGGCAATATAGCTGTCATGTGTTGTTCTCTCATATCCACCAGAAAGGGACTATTGTGTGCAATGGAATGTTCTGTTTTGGTAGTACATTAGGTTATTTTTCTGCTCTGGAGTTGTTGTTTTTTTGAGGGGGGGTATTTTTAAATATACACATTCTATGTGTTTAGGAGAGGCCCTGTAATACAGTGGGGAATGTCCAGCACTGGGGCTAAGGAGAACTGAGTTCAGTCATTTTGCTCTCTCTGTGCCTCTATCAAGCCAGTGGGGCTCTTCAGCAGTGACAGGCAGTCAGCCTAGCAGAAGGAAAACTCTGATTTCAGTCTGGGAATGTTAAGTGTGCCCAGCTGGTTTGTAAAAGTAGTGCTGAGGTATGGGTGTGCACCACTGACCCTGGTTAATGGGGGAAGGTGGAACAAGTAGTGATGACGTGTTTCTATGTGTTACTCTTTGAGAAATCAAAGAAATGTACCTTGCCTATGGAGTGGAAGGTGACGAAGTTTGTGATGGTCCATAATTCCTGTGGGAATTCACAAGAAAGTTTTGTCTCCTACCCAGATGAGCTTTATTGAATTGTCTACCAAAGTGTTCATCCTGAAGCTTTAGTCAGTCTTTTAGGCCAGTTCTACACTACTGCTGCTGGTCAATCTAAGCTATGCAATTTGAGTTATGTTAGTAGCGTAACTCAAGCCGACATAGCTTAGATCTACTTACAGTGGGGTCCACACCACTCTATGTCAATGGGAGATGCTCTGCCACCGACATTGCTTCTGCCTCTCATTGAGGTGGAGTACAGAAATTGATGAGAAAATGCTTTCCCATCGATTGAGCATGTCTTCACTAGACCTACTAAATCAATGCCACTGCTGCATCAATTGCAGCAGTGCTGATTTGGCTCCCTTGTGAAGATGAGCCCTTAGATACCCTAAACTCAGGCCCTGGAACACCTTGAAGATAAGGACTGAAACCTGTGTCTCATTTAAAGCACATATCAAGTTATCCATGAACTGTTTTCACCTTTTTCAGATATTCTTTTAAATATCCAAGTGCCTTTGCCCAATTTTTTCAGTTCATGTTCTTTTTCAAAATGTATATATAGCACATGATGTTTCCCTGTGTCATATCATAAATAGAATATATAATTCTATTCTATATAGGTGCTTATACTTACTCATCACTCTAGTATCTGATTGCCTTCCAATATTTTTCCCAGCATATTCCTGTGCACTTCCAAGAATGTATCCCTTTTCTATCAAAGGCCATTCCACAGTTATAATAATAGGACAGTATGAGAAAATAAGATATATGTATATTATAATGGGAGCTGATAGTGACTTCTATATTTAGGTTTCCAAAAACTTTCCATTATAAAATATCCTTGCATCTTTTTTTCAAGACTCTCCAATTCTTCTATCGTTTGCAACCGCCATTTGAAATTTGGCAGGGAGAAAGCCTTTAGGGTAGAGAAGTACATGAGATTAGCCCCATATAATTCCCTTCTCTAGTTTGTATTGCCCAGGAAACTTGGGTAAGATGCCAAAACATAACTGAACATGAGCATTCTCATCTGATGTTCAAGCCAGCATTGGCAACATATACTGTACTTAGAGTGCCAGGGAGCTGTTGCTGGAACTCTAAAGGGGAGAATGGGGAGGGAGTGCTGGGCCAGACTCATGGCCCACACCCCGCACATTGCTCCAGCAGTTCATCTCCATTTCTGGAGCATAACATGTGGATGCTGTCTGTGGGAGAATAAGTGACATTGATTCACTGGGCTGGACTTTCCCCAACCACCTTTTGGACTCAGCACATAATACCAGAAGTTCATTCCCCATACTTCTGGAATGTAACTCATATGGTAGAAGCTTGTGATGAAGGTTCATGATTCAAGCTCTGTTGATTATGCTTGATGGAAGGGATAGTTACAGTTTTATATAACAGAACTTTGTTTTTGCCTTTTCCTCTAAAAAAATCTTAGTAGAAATCACATTTTTTAAAGGGAATTTCAAATAAATGTATTTAGGTTGCATAGTCAAATAGAAGTTTGGAAATGCAAGATTTAAGGCTGCCTATGGTGCTTTCTGTGTGTGTTTACACCAGGGTCCTGAGCCAGACTGGGCCCTTTAGAAAATAACACTATACAAGTACTAAGCAATCAATCATCCCCCTTAATTTTGCTCATACATCAGTGTACATATGAAATTAAAGCATGTAGGTTTTGGTTTTTGTTTGTTTGTTTGTTTGTTTTTAAAAAAAGAATACATAACAGAAAAAAAACCATGTAAGGGGTTATTTGTTCAGCTGGAAGACAGAAACAAGCATGAATGTTAGAGTATAAGGAATCTGCTGATCAGTAATAATCTTAGGAGTTCTGCACTAAGAAAATGTAGATCTGGGCAAAAAAAAATGGCTGAAACTCTTTTCTGGCAAAACTGGCAATACTGAACTATTTCAAAAATTTGTGTTGGCTTCACAAAATTGTGTCAGAAAAAAACAAAACAAACCAAAATTCTGAAAAAAAGTAAACTTTTCATTTCAACTATTTTGAAATGAAACATTTTGATCTCTTAGTTTGAAATGACTTTTGTTAAAAATAAGAGATCAGGTAAGAGTTGAAGAACTAAGTACTCAGTGAACAGGCAGTATGTATGCATGTGGCTTAGAGAGGATTGGGGGTAACAGAAAAGGGAAAAGTACTAGATGGAGGAGAAATCATTAATGACCAGATGTGTCTTTTCCACTACGTCAATTTTCTGATTTTTTTGAGTGAGCTACTGAGTAAACAGTAGGCAGTTTAAAAGTTGGGATGTGTCTATTTCTGTAGGTCCTCCAGCAAGACAAATGGTTATCTTCAGTTATTTTTTCCTGATACATTATTCATTTTTTTCATCAATCTTATTTAATTCAGGTGAGTAATTCCTCTGCTGTTTTGTATGATCATCTACTATTATATACTCTTTCAAGCCCTTATTATAATTCTACTGTTCTGAAATTTGTTTGCCAAAGTAGGTTCCGGAGTCTTGGTTATAGCATGCCTATTTATATGCATAATTCTATGCTAAACTGTAATGTTTCTTGATTGCTGTTATCAACCCATTCAATCAGAAATATCATAGCTTAACACTGCAGTTTGCATAAAGACTAGGGGAAAAATCACCGTGGAAACTTCAGTCCAGTAAACAAAACTCTGATGCATTGTGTATATTTCCAGAATAGAGAGAGAAGGTGCAACTCTTCACCCTCAAATAAGACTCAAAATTGGTAGTATATGGCACCATACAAAACTCCAGAGTATTGCAACGATGTTTTCACTGTAGCATTTCATCTACATTTTCCTAAAATTGTTGTCATTTATCATTTTCTGGCAATCTAATTTTTGAAGGGATAGTATATAAATGCTGATGATACAGAGGTGATGCACATACCATGCTGCTTTATTTTCTTCATTGTTGGTTTTCAAAACTCTTCTTCATTACTTTCCTTAATTGTACCTTCATATTGCTTTCTGTCAAAGTTTTATCTAACTTACTGCTGTTCTTATATGCTTTGTTCACTGCAGAGTTTAGAAGCTGTTCCCCTTTAAATGGTTCCAATAACTTGAGTGTGTGTACATCAGAAAAAGCTGCCAGAAATTTCTTTTCTTTCCCTCAAGAAACCTGACAACCTCATTTACAGCGCTGGTGTTAGAAAAAATATCCTGATATATTGAAATTAAATCAAGGTACACACCTATTCAGGGTTTTACTTACTGCAGCCCATTAAATATTTTAATCACTATAATTGCAAAGTCAAGTGCTTGCTGTGGACATCTTATTGACAAGAATAAAATAATTAAACAAAAAGTCAAAAACACCTGCTGATATTAGATAAATGAATTAACTATTTGAGGAAAGTTGGAGCAAATGGATGAAGTGATAAAAATAATTGACATAACTTTTATAATATTCTGATTGGTTGGGCTAAATCTCATTGAAACTGGAGGGGATAATAACCATCACCCAATATTAAGATAGCTGTAAGAAAGAGTTACCCTCCTTTATGAAACAATAGCAGCCTCCATCCCAACACAGGCACATGTCACTGCCCAAATGCACTGTGAGACCACTCAGAAATTTGAACCTTGCAGGAGAGGGACTTAGAAGGGTATTCTTTGGTACAGGCATGTATGAAAGAGAGAGAGGGAGAAGCATAGGCGTAGTTTGACTTCTATTTTGGGTGTCTGGCAGCTCTAGCCAGGCCAACAGGGCCATGTGTGGAGGAAAAATCCCACATCTGTCCAAGCCTTGCAGTTTGGGGGTGATACGAAGGATTTTGAGCTGCTCTATTTTGTTTTCAAGCACAGCACTGAAAAACACTGCTTTGCCACCATTAACTGAAAAGGGGCGGGGGGGGGGAAACATTTAATTAAAATTGATAAGAAATAGGGTGGCAGCGGTAGACCATAACCTTAAGATGCATAAGTTAACAAATAAGTTTACATTAAAGAAATAAGGTGATGGCTTATAGTTTAAAAGTTTAGGAATTTTAAGTGTGCGATCAATGTTGGCACACAGCTAAGGACAGTGAGATGGCAGTTCTAAACAGGTCAGCCATTGACTAATGTTTTGGTAGGCAGGGTATAGACTGAGGTCAGGAAAAGGTCATTCCAAAACTTCAGGGAGGGTCACCATCGATTTAGCAGTTGTGATTGATCTATAAGTGTGGACCAATCAGAGAGGGTCTGAAGATGATTGGAAGATAGATATGTTAATGCTAGGATTGAAATATAAGCCAATCAGAACAGGCCAAAAACTAGAAGAAGCAGAGAGCAGACTGGGAAAAGTTAGTTGGTTAGGAGCAGGATCAGAAGAAGGAGAAGATAAGAGACACCTACAAGAGTAAAGAACAGCAAAGAAGAAGACCTGAAGGAAGAAACAAGTGCAAGGTGATGGCAGCAGCAGCAGCGGTGTTGCTGGGACAGAGCAAAAGGACCCTGACAGAACAGAGGGAAAGAAAAGCCTTCAGACAGTAAGCATGCCAGCCATAGTATAGGATATAGAATAGAAATAGGATAAATGAATGTGTATGCTTGGGATAATAAAGTTGATGTCTCTGTGTGTATGTTTGTTAGTGTATAAAATTTAAAGTATACTAAGATTGCTGTCAGTATCCTGCATATGGCTGATCATGTGCAGAACATAATCATTTAAGACATTCCAACTGTATCACAGTACAGCCTTGAGTACTTCAGCTTGTATATCTGTGTGAGGGGATTTTTATTTATGTTTTAAATTAGGTTTAGATTAATTGTATTAGGACAGATTGGTTACACTAAATAAAGGAAACACTTTGTTTGGGAAAAGTACTGTGTGGGTGTCAGTCCTTTGAGTGGTGGGCTGTATCCATTCCTCCCAGCGGTGAACGGATCTAGTCTGTTCTGAGCAGTTTCCTGAAGGGCGTAGGGAGATCTCTGGTAAACCCCGGCAATTTCACTAGGGTGGACGCCCACCTTTCACCCTCCAGGAACAGATTAATAGGTTAGCGTCTGAAGCAAGCAATGGGAGGGCTACTTTGGGATTCCTGAATCTGTTCTTGGGGCAACAGAGTGGCAACCTCCAAACTGTGACCATAGGGAGAAGCAAGAGAAACACAGAAAAGCAGACACAGAAAAGGAGCAAAAAAGCCAGACAACAAACAGCCTGAACAATTATTGAGAGTGTGACCCTGAGAAACATCATAGTGTGAGAGAGCTGAATGCTGCCTAAAAGAGGCTTGGAGCTATAAACAAACAAGCTATCTCCTCTTGTTTGATTCCTTCTGGAACAGGAATCTGTACATTCTTTGTAAATAAATGGGGTTGCATTAAAGATGCCTGGATCCACCATCAATTTCCTCCCTTAACGGAAACAACCTGCAGGCCCTTAAACTTTGGCTAACTGTTAGATCCTTGGGGGCAACAGTTTTAGGAAGAAATCACTGGAGACACAGAGAGCTGTAACCCTTAAAACAGCCATTTATTGCCACACACTGAACTAATCAAAAAACAGCCAAAACTGGCTGGGCTATACCCTGATAATCTAACTCAGTTGCCGTAGCAACAACAAGGTTCTTTTATCATGACAACCAAATACACAACACTAACTTCCGGTCAAAAGGGATAACAACATAACACATCAATGAATAACTGATACTGCTACCACTCTGCTGTGTTCTCTTACAGTGTATATCTGGGATTCTCTCTTTCAATATTTTAGTAAGAAAATAACCTGTATTGGCAGTAATTCTACTTATCGTCAATAAATGTTAACAACGGAACTTAGTGAGTTCAGGGCAATATTTCTGCTCTTTGTTTCTTTTACTGCCCGATTATCTTTTTCTGTGTTTCTTTTTCTTCCCTCTATTTTTCTTTGGCTGGTCAGGGAACTAGTCCAAGGCAGAGGGGAGAAGTGGATTCAAGTCTCTGCTCTGCCACAGACTTCCCACATGACCTTGCATAAGTTGCTTAGCCTCTTTGTTCACCATCTGTGAAATAGGCCTACACTTGAGGTAGCATTTACACAAGGCAAGAAACTAACTGGAGTTTGCCCTATCTAACCTCAGTGTTGGAAAATGGAGATGATGAATTTTCTTTGTGTGTCCTTTCTTCCCCCTCTGAAATTTTTTACTCCATATGTTGGTCTCTCTCTTTTGCATATTTTGATTTCTCTCTTCAGTCCTTTTCTCTCTTCCCCTCCCTCCTTCCCCTTTCCATAGGACTTCTGATCTCTTCATGGGATTTCTGATCTCCTAGTCTCCCTTGAGCCCGGGCAGGATTGTCTCTCTTTCTCAATCTCACTCTCTTTTTTCCATATCAGGAAAGAGTCTGATTTATATAACTGGAATTTGAACTTTTCCACAAATTGCCTTTTTATTTATTATACTGCATCTTTTATTTACCTTGTTACATTGTGAGATATTGTTAGAGAACTGATTTTCACTTTTCTATCTGCATTATAGAGCTAGTGGGTTATTTTTGGAGGATGTGGGAGTTTTCATTACATAACAGCTATTTTGATATGGCACAGGGTACTCCGTAGGTGACTGCATATTATTTGAAAATATGTTACCATTTAAAAGACAATCTGTTCAGGTTTTCTTTTAGTTTTTTAATTGGTGATTTTTGTTTAATCCACTAAGGCATTACCTAAAACTATAATTCATATTGAATCTTTATTGTAAAGTCATTTTATCATACTGCATTTGGGTACATTCAAGGAAAAATACTTTTGCTATTTTAGGACATAAATATTATATGTACATAGGTGCTAACAATCTCTAACAAAAAAAAGAAGATGGTAAATATCTATAATTGTTCATATGTGCACATAATTTCAGGCACAAAACCCTTTGAAGCACATGCCTGTCCATTTTGAAATAATACTGTATTAAGATTGCAATACGAGAAGATCATTGCCTGGATTGCAGTGGCATATTTCCAGTATTATTCTCATTCCTATTTTTCCATGATTTAAGGTCCTAAAGAAGTAGAGAACCTAAGAAACACATGCATGTTAAAATTACTCCTAAATTAATTACCTCATAATTAAACTTGAAAATGTCAAACGAAAATGCAAAAAGTTCGAGCCATTTTTCAACAGCCTTGTAGACATATCATTAGACAACTAATAATGACAGCACAAGGGGATCATGCACAGAAAAGTCAGGGATGCAAAGGTAAAAGTGTTCCACTTTTTCTTTTCCTTGGTTCATCAAGAGCTTTTTTGTTTTTATTCTCTGTTCCCTTCCAATAACATGAACAATTCTAATGTGAACTCCAGAGTTCTCATATTCAGACCTGACGGGGACAAAATTTGAGAAAAGCAATAGTTCGATTTTTATTGTTATTAAAGTAAACAGAAAACAAATGTTTATAATTATGCCTTGTGAGAGTATGAGGAATCTGGATTTGGAAGCATGGAAACAAAAGATGATTTTAAAATAGTCTAGTGTCAAGGTTATTTCTTAACGTGCACAGATCACACTGATTACATGTTAAATTTTCCTTCACGAAGCCCTGAGCAAGACACCAGCAAAAATAGTTGGTTAGTTGGGTTTTTCAGTAGACCAGCGCAGAAGGTCAAAAAGCAAAAGCCTACTGGGAAAACACTAGGCTTGGCAGATTTATATGCATCATTTCTTGGTTTCTGAATGTTGCCTGAGGAAGGTAGCATGGGTTATGGATGGCAGTTATTACTGGAGATACATTGCAACTAAGATCTGAGGCTTATTGTGTCATCAATTTTTAAACAGAACTGGCCATTGAAATTAGTAGGGAGTTCTGACTAAAAATTGATTGCACACTAAGCCCCCAGGGAAATAGACATCCCTTGTAGATACCTTTTCAGTAGAAACAATTGAAATCCACTGATTTGAAAAAAGGCCCTTTTTCATTCATTTCACAATGTAAAGCACCCTTTGTACTGTGCTGTAGTAGCTATGTCACATTCCAGGAATATAAAATGTAATACCATCTATTATATACAATTTATGGGGAACTAATTGACACTTAGTTCATCCTGTCCTGGGTTAGTGCTATCTCACTAATGCACATCACTATATTGTTAGTGCTGACTTCCTAAAATTCCCGTATTTCCTCTGAAGTGACCCCTTCTGTGCTGGAAAATCTGAACACCAGAATGTTCCCATATTCAAATGTCCTCCTACCAAAATGTTCTATGTCCAAAGAATCAGGTTTAAACCTATCAGTGAAACTACTACAATATAGAATGTTGAAGATACTCTCCACTTCAGTTAACAGAGGTGAGTAATGCTCTAATGTGCATTTAATACATGCCAAAAAGGCACTTTTCAACAACTCACTTATTTAAATATTTACAATAAATGTAATGGCACAACTGGCAACGTCAGAAATATCATCTTCTAGGTCAGGGATTCTCAAACTTCATTGCAACCCTCTTCTGACAACAAAAATTACTCTATGACCCCAGAAGGGAGGTCTGAAGCTTGAGCTCCACTGCCCCAGGTGGGGGTGGGAGCAAAGCTGAAGCCCAAGGTTCAGTTTCAGAACCGCTGTTCTAGGTTGTTCAAATCTTTGTGCTTCTCTGCTATAAGTCCCACTTCTGTCTGTCTGTCTAGATTGCCCCTACTCATAGAAATGGGGCCTCAAAGGGATTGTTCTGAGAATGGAGTTTGCCACCACATGGAACAAAGTATCAAGCCTGTACTCAAATTCCATGTATTTCAGGAGATCATTGGGAAGCCAGGACTATCTTTGTGGGTGCCATATGCTTTTTCTGTAGCAACTCAGCACCCCAGACAATTCCCCCTTCCGCCCCGCCCTCCCTCCGTCTTCACCTCTGGCAGTGCACGATCCTTTGGAGCCTCACTTGTTGCTATGGTTTCTGCAGCTTTCACCTACCTTGGTTAACACACTGTGGAAGAGGCCTGGTGAAAAGATAACATAACCTGGGGCTGTTTTATCTTCCCCCTCCCCCTTGATCTCTGCCGGGCAGATTTCCTCTTGCACTCCTTTTTTGTTGCATGGATCCCCAGAACCATGAACAGGCCATGGGGGGGAAAGGGCTGCTGCCTCAGAGTCACTGAAACCTTTTTTTTTATTCTCAAAGACGAGGTGTGGTTCATTTGCAGAGTGTCCTCTCTGTTAGCAGACCCTGGTGAATATAATCAGGGCCAGTGTATTTAATATCTGGAATCATGACAGAACTGAAGACAGCAAAATGAAAATAACTACAACATGACTCATACTAGATAGGTACATTTTAAACAGATAATACTACTGTTAAAAATAAGGGTAGAAGAGTTTTCCTTTTCTTTTGACTGGTTGGGCCCACTGAAAGACTATTTAAATAGAGATGCAAAAATATAAGTGTACAGTATTGAGGAGAACAAATGTTTCCTCTTGTGTTTGGAAGAAAATTGTGCCATTTGCCTAGGGTTGCCTACTTTCTAATTGCACAAAACTGAACACCCCTGCCCCTCCTTCTCCAAGGCCCCATCCCACTCACTCCATCCCCCCTTCCTGCCACCACGTGGTTCCCCCCACCCCTCACTCACTTTCACTGGGCTGGGGCAGGGGTTTGGGGTGCAGAAGGAGTTGAGGGCTCCAGCTGGGGTGTGGGCTCTGGGGTGAGTCTGGGGATGAGGGTCTTCGGGTAAAGGAAGGGGCTCAGGGCTGAGGCAGGGGGTTGGGGTGTTGGAGGGGGATCAGGGCATGGGATCCAGCTGGGCAGCGCTTACATCAGGCAGCTCCTGGTCTGTGGTGCAGAGGGGCTAAGGCAGGCTCCCTGTCTGCCCTGGCTCTGCAGAGCTCCCAGAAGTGGCAATCATGTATTCTTGTCAGCAAGTTAAGGAAGTATGGGCTGGATGAATGCACTATAAGGTGGGTAGAAAGCTGGCTAGATTGTCGGGCTCAACGGGTAGTGATCAATGGCTACATGTCTAGTTGGCAGCCGGTATCAAGTGGAGTGCCCCAAGGGTCGGTCCTGGGGCCAGTTTTGTTCAATATCTTCATAAATGATCTGGAGGATGGTGTGGATTGCACTCTGAGCAAATTTGCGGATGATACTAAACTGGGAGGAGTGGTAGATACGCTGGAGGGGAGGGATAGGATACAGAAGGACCTAGACAAATTGGAGGATTGGGCCAAAAGAAATCTGATGAGGTTCAATAAGGATAAGTGCAGGGTCCTGCACTTAGGACGGAAGAACCCAATGCACAGCTACAGACTAGGGACCGAATGGCTAGGCAGCAGTTCTGCGGAAAAGGACCTAGGGGTGACAGTGGACGAGAAGCTGGATATGAGTCAGCAGTGTGCCCTTGTTGCCAAGAAGGCCAATGGCATTTTGGGATGTATAAGTAGGGGCATAGCGAGCAGATCGAGGGACGTGATCGTTCCCCTCTATTCGACATTGTTGAGGCCTCATCTGGAGTACTGTGTCCAGTTTTGGGCCCCACACTTCAAGAAGGATGTGGATAAATTGGAGAGAGTCCAGCGAAGGGCAACAAAAGTGATTAGGGAACTGGAATACATGAGTTATGAGGAGAGGCTGAGGGAGCTGGGATTGTTTAGCCTGCAGAAGAGAAGAATGAGGGGGGATTTGATAGCTGCTTTCAACTACCTGAAAGGGGGTTCCAAAGAGGATGGCTCTAGACTGTTCTCAATGGTAGCAGATGACAGAACGAGGAGCAATGGTCTCAAGTTGCAGTGGGGGAGGTTTAGATTGGATATTAGGAAAAACTTTTTCACTAAGAGGGTGGTGAAACACTGGAATGCGTTACCTAGGGAGGTGGTAGAATCTCCTTCCTTAGAGGTTTTTAAGGTCAGGCTTGACAAAGCCCTGGCTGGGATGATTTAACTGGGAATTGGTCCTGCTTCGAGCAGGGGGTTGGACTAGATGACCTTCTGGGGTCCCTTCCAACCCTGATATTCTATGATTCTATGATTCTATGTCCCCATGTCCTCTAGGCAAAGGGGCCAGGGGGCTTTGCGTGCTGCTTGAGCCCACAGGTGTCGTGCCCCCATAACTGCCATTGGCCATGGTTCCCAACCAATGGGAGCTGCGGAGCTGGTGCTGGGACCGGGGGCAGCTGCACAGAGCTTCCCTGATCGCCCCTGTGCCTAGAGGCCACAGGGACATGCCAGCTGCTTCCAAGAGCTGCGTGGAGCCAGGGCAGGCAGAGAGCCTGCCTTAGCCCTGCTGTGCTGCCACCCGGATTTTTAATGACCCAGTCAGCAGTACTGATTGGAGCCGCCCGGGTCCCTTTTTGCCTGGGCATTCTGGTCAAAAACCAGACACCTGGCAACCCTATATTTGCCACTCTTTCAGAATAGACTTTTTTTTTTTTTTGGTATTTAGTTGAAACAAAGCAAAAAACTTTTTTGTCATCCTTGCTATAGTGTAAAAGCTGTCACCGTGCAGTATTTCTGTTGCAATGAGACAGGAAAAGTATTTTCATGGAGTCTCATTTCGGGTTTGATGCAAAGCCCGTGGAAGGAAACAGAATGATTCTTACGATGTGCCTGCACTGCAGCTTTAAGCATGCTCCCAGCCTGTGTAGACAGAAATATGCTAGCTCTGCTTGAGATAATGAGCTAAAACATCAGTGAGGACATTGGCGCGTGGGCGGCAGCTCAGTCTAAGCTCTGACCCAGAGGGTTAGGAAAGCTTGGACTCAGGCAACTAGCCCAAGCTCCTGCCCAGGCTGCAGTATCCACACTGCTATATTTAAGGCACCAGTTCAAGTAGAGTTATTGCATGTCTGTGAGGCATGCTACCAGCTGCACTGTAGACATAACCCTACTGACTTCCCAGACCCCAAGCTACTGAAAACAGTTCTTTTTCTTTTTGTGTGAAAATATTTGTGAGTGTTTCTCATTCCCCTTGATATATTTGACTAGAATTAACCCTACTTTGCTTTTTTGTTGCCCTTGTCTTTTCCCCTTGAGCCTTGACTCTGAATTTTCTCGATTTCCAACACAGGTTTGCTTTTATCCACAGCAATTTGAGCAGCCCCTTGTGCATCCACATTGACTGATTTGTATTCCTTACATTCTTTTCTGAGAGGAATTGTAGTTAGCTGTGCCTTAATCATAGTCTCTTTGAGGATTTGCCAGAACGCTTCCACACTGGTGTATTATAATACATTGCACCTTGTACACTGGCTTTCTTAATTCACCAGAATTTCATTTCCTGAAATCTAATGTCCTTATATAGCTGCATTATATGATCCTATTCATTATGATGATGAATACAAGTATCTCACAGTCACTGCTTCCAAGCTTCCCTCTGACTCTCAGTCATTTCCTCCCTGTCAGTAAGACGTGTCTCCTCTTCTTATGGTCTTTGCTCTCTGGAACATAATAATTTCCTATGTGTAATTTAGTAACATTTTTAATTATGTGTGTGTTACCCCACATATAACTGGATAAATAAAATTCCACATGGACCTGATCCCTATGGACCTGGTTGCGGTTAGCTGAAGCCCTTCCATTGACTTCAGTGAGCTTTGGGTCAGGCCCATGAGAGCAGTATCTTCCACTAACTCCATAGGTTAGACTGAAAACTAATTCTAAGGGCTTGCTGACTGCATGTTACGAGGCTGATTAGTTCTAAAAAAAGTCAGCATTTGTCAACAGTTACCACACAGTGGAATATTAGGTTTAATCTACACTGCAATTAAAAAACCTGCAGCACCAAGTCTCAGAGCCTAGGTCAGCTGACTTGGGTTCATGGGAGTTGGGCTATGGGACTAAAAGAAGCTGTGTAGCTATCTGAGCTTTGGCTGGAGGCCAGGTTCTGAGACCCTTGTCCCTCGCGGGATCTCAGAACCCAGACTTCAGCCAGAGACTTGAACATCTACACTTCAATTATATAGCCCTGGAGCCCAAGCCCTATGAGCCCAAATTAACTGACCTGGACCAGACATGGCTGTGCCATAGTCCTTTATTGCAATGGAGACATACTCAGAGACTGCAACAGTTTCCTCCTTTAATTAGTTAGGAGTTATTTATGCAGGTATTTCCAACACACTTGTCTTCATAATGTCCATGTACTATGTATCTGTAGAAATTATGACAAAAGCTGACATTCTAGTGGCTTCTACTGTTCTATTTTGGCACTGATGACAATTGGTTCATTGAATGTCCCTATACACGATGTAGATTTGTAGTGATGAGTCCACATGTTTTGTTTTAATTACCTTTGTAGTCGTACAGTCAGGGCAGAAGGTATTTATGCAAAGGAATTGAGATAATTATTTTAGCTTGATAATGTCACAAGTGAACAGAGGAAACCGGGAATTTGGAAAATACTCCAAATTTCTGTAGACAGGTAAACCAAAGCCAGTGTTGCTTCTTATTTTTTATCAATGCAAAGTCAAAACACAAATAATAAGCATTTGCTACAAACCAAACAGCTCATTTGTAACATTCAACTACCAAAGAAACTAACAAAGAAAATAACAACTAGCATTTAACTAGCAAAGAAAATACATAAATACATTCTTTAGATTTATAAAAGAGGTGATCCTATTGCTGTTCTACTTGATTGAACTGGAAAACCAATTAAAACTCTCCAATAGACCTGGTTAGTATTGTATGGTTGAGTATGGCCTAAACAAGCTGACTATGAATCAAAAGAATTGAACTCATACTTAGAGATTTAGGCAATGTCTGCTATAAGCCAGTGCTCCAGGAGCTCAGTTGTCAAAGTAGAAATAGTAAGAGCTGGTCAGTGGCAATGGATATCTTGCATTCTCAGGGCTTGTCCTTGAACAAGGACAGTTGGAAGGGATTGTCAAACACCCCACAGTGCAGGAGATTGGGTCCTGGAGCAGGGAAAAAGACAGTCGAGAAACAGCTGTCCCAGAAAGTTTTTAAACAATTTGCCGAAACCGCTCTCACCTTCCAGCTAGCAGTTCATTTGCTGCCTGAAGTGATAAACCATCTGAATTTCCTCTCCCTAGACACTTGATACATGCACCCACAGGATCCACTTCCAGTGAAAAATGCTTTTGACAGCCACCTATGATATGTCTACATGGGGATAAAAGACCTACAGCTAGCCCAAGTCAGTTGACTTGTCCTCGCAGGGTGCAGGATCTGGGGCTAAAATTTGCTGTATAGATGTTCAGGTTCAGGCCCAAGCTCTGGGGCCATCCACCTTTGCAGGGTCCCAGAGCTTGTGTGCCAGCCCGAGCCAGAACTTCTACACAGCAGTTTTGCAGCCACAGATCCTGAATCCTGCAAGTTCAAGTCAGCTGACCTAGGTCAGCTGCAGGTTTTTTATCCGTGTGTAGACATATCCCTACTCTATGCACTACTTACTATACCAACACTAACCTGCATCAGTTGCTAATCCCTCCCACTGCAATGACAAATGCTCTTGCAGAGCCTCCCAAGCCTCACCTATTTCAAACTCAGACAACTGGATTATATGCAAGAGCAAAGGGCTAGGTGACTGCAAAAGCAGGTAGCTGGGTTAATAACTGATTTATATAGGGCTGGGAGAATAACTGATTTTTGGATTTTCTGGCCATTCCAAAAATTGAGGAGAAAAAAAGGTTCAGCCCAAATTGAGTGTAATTCTCCCCCCACCCCACTCAAGAACTATTCAAGTATTTTATACACAGTGAGCTAGCTTCAACAGGAGAGACTGAGAAAGAAGCCATCCCAGAGTATCCTATAGCCCAGTGGCCTGGGGACTCATCTGCAATGTGGGAATACCAAGTTCAAATTCTTATTAAATTAGTTATTAAGTTATGCATACATAATGAAACAGCTTCAACATGACAGATTGAAAATTGCTCATATGAGGATATCTCACAGCCCAGTGGCTAAGGCAGGCCTAAATTCAATCCTTGTTCCACATCAAGTAGAAGAGGGAAATGAGGTGAGTATTCTAATCAGTGGATAAAACCACCTCTTATCAACATTGTGAATAGTTCCTAAATCTTCCCAAGCATTATTTGGCAAATTCATGTCAAATTCACAAATAGTTTTAGATTAACTAAAACTACATTTTTCTGCAAGTAAACGAAGAAGCTGGAAAATTTCACCATGTTCTAATCCTATGCTTATTTCTATCATTTTGATAGAATGGACAACTGGTCAACAGCAGCAAGTTCTTCTGTGGCTGTTGGCAGACTACTTAATTTGTTAATATGCTTTGGAGAAGAAAAATACAATTTTCATTTAGACAGTAATATTGGTTATTGGCTTAGCATTTTACTGGAGATCTGCCCATTAGTGAGCTATGAGAACTAAATGAGATATTAATTTCTATTTCAGCTACCTGTTGAAATATTATTGCCAGTTTTACAGGAATGCATGAATACCATGGCAGGCACCAATTAAAAATTGTGAGTTTAAATTATAGCTCTTTGCAGTCAAAGGAAAACACGTAGCGTAACGATATTTTAGGCTACAAATTTCTAAATGGCTGATTTATGTCTGTATTGTGCTGTATAATTTTAATTAAAAATTCTGAGTTCCCTTTATTTCTATAAAATATATTGTGGGGCACTATTGAATTTGTTATCAATAACTAAGCCAGGATGCGTGTTTTGAAATAAGTTTCCAAACTAGGTAAGAACTGTGTGCTTGTCTCTTACAGATGATAGGAAGGGCACTGCAATAATTTTTGAAGGGAGCCTAGAAACCCTTGTTCAGATGTAAGTCCTGCATCATATGATTATAATTAGATTTTTTGGGATCTCCAGCAGGCATTGGGTATAGGACTGATCCACAAAGTTCTATGTGCTCAATGTCACAGTTTCAGAGTAACTGCAATTTATCTCCCCCTGCATGGTGTACTCCAGGAGGCTGCAGGTTTCCAGCCATCACCTATCTCTGGGCAGGACTATTGTCCCACTCCTTGCTGACCAAGGGTTGTAAGCCTGCATGCCTCCCTGACTTACACTGCAATATCAACTCCCCCCAGCAAGCCAATCTGCTTAATGTCCAGCACCTTTGTGTTGCTTTCTCTCAGGGCTATCAACAGTGTATTGCCAGTAGTTACCAGTTAGCTCCATCTAAGCAATCACATTTATTCTTAAAGTAAAAGCATTACAGAGAAAGACTATATTAAACGATAAACATTCCTATATACATACTAAATCCATCAGTCTTCTCAGGCCTACTAGGCCAAAGTATTTCCAACCCTTCTGCAAGGGTTGCGGTTCGCCATGGACAGAATGTCATGTCTGTTTGCTAAATCAAAAAGAAGGCTTTGAGTCAGTTTAAACCCCGCCTTCTTATATTAAAAGGATTGTCTGTTGGTCTCTGTAAATCCCACTTTGAATCAACATTTGCAAGCCTCCCCAGGGGTGGTACCTTTGTAGAAGTGTTTACAACTTCACCTTAGTCACCCCCCACTGTTCTTAGTTCCTGGACAAGTTGTGGTAACCCTTCTCCCCCACAGCCCACAGTGATACATACATTTAATACAATATAGTCCACAAAGATATTGCATGGGATTACAGTATCTGTCATATGCTCAAATCCCATTACCTTAATTAGAAGATTAAAGTGTTAGGCAATTCCTTGAAGCACCTCAGACCCTTTTAGGACTCAGCCCTCTTTCTGACTATGCAGGGAAAATGACAAGGAAAAATATATATTTCTACATTTTTTCTCATATTTTCTAAAGGGTAGGGAGTTTATACTCCAAACCTTTCCAAATTTCAGTTGGGCAGTAGTTGTATTTTGACTATTTCAAACCCTGCTTGTGGTTTCCAGTAAATATGGTGTCCTCTTTCTCTGCCATATATATATATATATATATATATATATATATATATATATATATATATATATAATGATAATAACTATACACTGATTTCTTCATCCAGAAGAATCTCAAATGTATATCTAGACTTGAGGTTCTTCTGGATGAAATAAACAGTGTATAGTTATCATCATTATCAAATGATTAATTGAAAGGAAAATGTCAAATACCTATTTAAAATGATTCATACTCACCAATGTTTGCAATAATTTCTCATATGCTTGAAAATAAAATGCATTTAGTTACCAATTGGTCTGTCCATTAGGCAATCAGTTTTTTTCCTGTGGAGCTGAAATTAACATGGCCATTTCCTTCTAGTATTAGTTAAGCACGACAGCTGCTGTAGAAACAGTAGAAGGACCACAAGCAAGTAAATGTTTGCTTACTCGTAACTGACATTTTCCTTCTCTCTCCCATGATAAGGAATTGGTAATACTCCATGTCAGCAAAAGCAATCATTGTCAGATGAAAGATGGGCACAAAACATTAGATCCACAAGGTTTTAGGGTTTTCTCTCTCTTTCTTTCTCTCTGAATTTTTATATTGGATCACATGTAGTGTTAATTAACAGTTATTTTTAACTGTCAGATGTCTTCAGACTTTTAACTACTGAGTTTATAATACATCTACAGTATACTGGAGATTATGTTAATCTTTCTTATAATCTGAATCACGGTTTGTAACCATCATCATATTGTTCCAAGGTGAAGATAACCAATCTATAAACATTGCTTGGATCCTTCCTAGATAAGAATGGATTGAGTTAAGAAGAATAATTCCACTGTGCTGACTATAATTTGGGAAAAACTAGTCCTTTCTTCCTGTGCAAAATGTAGAGCTGGTCAAGTACTGCCAAAAAAACCCCCAGAATCTGTGAACACTCATTCAAAATCGGAATGGATATTTGTGCACATGAGTTTGTGGGTGTCAAGATTCCTTCCCCACTCTGAACGCTAGGATACAGATGTGGGGACCTGCATGAAAAACCTCCTAAGTTTATCTTTACCAGCTTTGGTCAAAACTTCCCCAAGGTACAAAATATTCCACCCTTTGTCCTTGGATTTGCCGCTACCACCACCAAACAAATACTGGTTACTGGGGAAGAGCTGTTTGGACACGTCTTTCCCCCCAAAATACTTCCCAAAACCTTGCACCCCACTTTCTGGACAAGGTTTGGTAAAAAGCCTCACCAATTTGCATAGGTGACCACAGACCCAAACCCTTGGATCTGAGAACAATGAAAAAGCATTCAGTTTTCTTACAAGAAGACTTTTAATAGAAATAGAAGTAAATAGAAATAAAGAAATTCCCCCTGTAAAATCAGGATGGTAGATACCTTACAGGGTAATTAGATTCAAAACATAGAGAACCCCTCTAGGCAAAACCTTAAGTTACAAAAAAGATACACAGACAGAAATAGTTATTCTATTCAGCACAATTCTTTTCTCAGCCATTTAAAGAAATCATAATCTAACACATACCTAGCTAGATTACTTACTAAAAGTTCTAAGACTCCATTCCTCGTCTATCCCCGGCAGAAAACCGCATATAGACAGACACACAGACCCTTTGTTTATCTCCCTCCTCCCAGCTTTTGAAAGTATCTTGTCTCCTCATTGATCATTTTGGTCAGGTGCCAGTGAGGTTACCTTTAGCTTCTTAACCCTTTACAGGTGAGAGGATTTTTTTCTCTGGCCAGGAGGGATTTTAAAGGGGTTTACCCTTCCCTTTATATTTATGACAGTGGGGTAGATTTCTGTGTCCTTGCAGAACTCCAGGTGAAGGGAACAGGGCTCCATGTTGATGCAGAGATCCACCTGGACAGATCCTGTTATTGGATCTGGCCCTTATTCATCAGCATTCTTACAAACAGGCTTTTGTTGACCCTAGTGTTTCAGAAATACCTGTTCTTTGGGTACACTTACATGCAATCAAATGTTTTATCTCTATTTGTCATTTCTAATTTTTGTTATTCTCTGATCCAAAAATATTGTAATTCAACCGAAAGCATAAACAATTTAGTGTATAGATGAAGTGAACAATTTCACAAACACCCCATACGCTTAAATTTGTTCACATAAACTATTCATCAACTACTGATGAATCTGCAGGAGTCAGGATTAGTTTTTGAGTGACTCACAAACAGAAAAAGGGCTACATTTGTCAGATAATTTATTTGCAAAAAAAGGCTGACTAGCTACTAATGCTACCAACTAACTATGACTCCTGTGACTTCAGGCCATAACTGACTTGCCTAGAATCCATGACAGAGACAGATGTCCTGGTTCTTAACCACATGATGATTCTTCCTGTTCATTCTTAACTAAACAGCATACAACTTTTGCAGTGAGGGCCTTGTCCAAAGTTTATTGAAATCAATAAAAAGACTCCCATTGACAACAGTGGGCTTTAGATCAGCCCATTAATAAGTTGCAAGTGCTGTGGACACCGGCCTCACTAGTAAGACACCAATCAACAACTATAATAGAAAGGCAGGGGTGATCAGGATTGCAGATCTACTCAATACACAACTTTGCCTCATTATCCTTTTAATAGTTGTACTGAATGAAGCACAGATCATTAATAAAAAATGTATTCTTCAGTGTAGTAACTATAAGTAACTGCAATGTGTATTTTAGCCTGTCTGCCGCTTGGGGACAGAACAACACCTGTGAGTCACTGTCAGCAGAGGAATACCCAACCCCATAAAACCCTCTGGTTTTATCTGCTACCACCACAGCAGATGGCTCAGCCAGGCCGCCTTGATGCAGACATTTTCTGAGGAAAATGTCAAATTTCATTTCAAATTTCTAACCAACATTTTGGCTCAGTAAGGTGTCCATCTAATTCCCAGCTGTGTCCCAGTATTGTACTTCCAATTCAGACAGTTAGTCCTCACAATCATAATATTTATTCCTAAAGGAAAGTCAATAAATGTTCTTCCTTCTGTCAAATGTGGAAGTTCAGTCCATAGGAGCACAAACAATCTCAGGACAGAGTGAGCATGTCTGCTGTAATAAGGTGGCCATCAATACGTAAATTCACCAAATTCTACATGTTGCTCACCCAGCCTTTAGCCAATGCTGTTTCTTGTCAGAACTCTTCTCCATACCTCAGTGCTTAGAGAAAACTCCTGCTATCCACTCTGGAGGCACACAACTATGAAAATCCCACCGTACCATTTAGAACAATGAACAGGACAATTTCTGTGAGCTTACACTTCCTTTCTCCAAGTAATAGATGAGCATATTTGGCCCACCCTCGTGACAAACAGATCATCCAGAATAGAGATGGAAATTCATATCCAGAACTTCAGGTTTATTTCATGTGGGGAAATTATCCCCAACTTCGGCAGTGGGAGAAATTGTTGTGCTTTTTCTTCCAAGTATAGGATATAGGAAATGTGAATTTTCCTGTTTCCTGCATACAGCACTGTATTTATTAAGGTTTCAAGAAAATTTAATAATAAAAAAAAGCTCCAAGAAAAAGAGAAGAGTCAGCTGTCCTTTTCCCCCTCACCATTATTTATATTTCCTTGGTGATCTGTGCCTTCATTTGGCTCTATCTTCCCTTTATATTTGAACAAGTCAATCAGATATGTTGTTTACTAGTATATTTGCAGGGACTTTTCAAAGGGACACCATTGGACACCTATGCAGGTTTTACTCAGTTTTGGTTGCTCAGGCAAAAATGGGCAGTCCCTAGCGTCTTGTTTAATTCAGTGGCACATTACAAATAAATTCATTTGCTTTACATTTTAAAATCCTCTCTGAATCTGGTATGATGAGAAAAACAAGTGGGTTGAAAGATTGCTTGTCTGTAGCCAGTCTTAACTCTTGACCCTGCAAGGTGATCCGAATGGGTGGACTTCTCCATCTGCATAGATCAGGGTCTTAGAATTTGAACCTGCTCTCTTTCAAGTCACTGGAAAAACTCCTGTTCACTTTAATGGTGGAGAATCAAGACCATTGGTGTGTTTGGGAAAACATGACAGCTTGTCTACTGGAAACTGGATGGGTTGTGTTCAGTGTGTATTGTCCTCTCTTATTAGCTATATGCAGATCTGAATACATGGTGACCAGCAGTATCTGGATACTTGTGTGGTATAATATTTTACAAGGGGTATTTTATTGCTGCTGATTTAAGTTTTGCAGCCTAGTGAGACATCTCACCCAGACTTTAATACTGCTTCTGCATATATAGGCCTTGTCTGCCATGAGAGAATTTTCTGGGCATAGTATGGTTGCTCAGGGGCTTATTTGGGCTGCATCTTCTAATTTCTAATTTTTGACTCATGGTAATGCCCAGGTAGGTAAGAACCCTTTTTGACAATGCCCATTTGGAGTTTGCCATGTTAGAAAAAACAGCTTCTAATTTGTAAACTAAAAAATTGGATATTAAATTTATTGAGAGGCACTCAATGTTGAACTCAATAATGACATTTGTACACAGTATCATGATTTTGGGGCTGCTTGCACCTCTGTCCCCTTTGTGGCCTTCCTGCACACCCTTTAGATGATAGGCCTCATGCTCTTACCTGTCTTCAAATGGAATTTTGCAATTATCCCACTCTAAAACCAGAATGTAGGTACCACACCCTTGCTGTGCTAACTGTTTATTATCATGGAGGTTCACAGAACTCCTATGTTTCTTCTCTTCAGGAGCCTGTGAGCAGTGCTATATAGTGACCAACAGCCTTCTTATGATATGTGGTTTTATTAGCAAATTAAACCACCTATATTCATATCTAGATTCATCGAATCATACACTTCACCACAAACTAAGTTAGACAGGCTTTCCCTTGAATTACAGAAATACAACAGAACCCATTTACATTTTTCTTTCAACCCATGGTGCTCTTGGGACCCAGCCTGGTCTCTGTTTTCCTTCCAGATGTTGTGTGGCCCACACATTTACTCCCCACTCCCCAGGAATGTTCTCAAAAAATCCCAACACCTTCCCTATGTTCTCTGGCCCTAGCATTTTGTTCAATGTCTTTGTTAAAGGGCCTAGGTGTGAAGTCTTTTTTTTTTCTCAGAGTGGTTTCTTCTAGATGACCATCCAGCCTATCTAAGAGACTAGTCCTGTGATTGTTGCACCATCATTTGCCAGTTAGACCCATTCAGCCTTAATGACTTAAATCACAAGCCTTGGGACTGGGTGGCACAGCCTGCGGAGTGGGGACATGGGCCAGGGACATGGGCCTCTGGTTCCAGCACCCCTGGGTCCAGATTCACTGAACACTCCCACATTCATCACACATGATAACTTTTCAGAGTTGAACAATGTTTAAAGGCAGCATGAAAGGGTCAAAAATTGGCTGCCTCTCTTAGATTTTAGCTTCAGATTTCACAATATGCCAGGAGAAATGCACTCTAGGCTCCACAGTCACAAAAATATTTAAAATTAGAATTATGTGTTCAATAATGACACGTGTTAAAACTCTTGGTGTGTTGCTCTAAAGCTATAGAAGTCAATGGAAACATTCCTACTGATTTTAGTGAATTTTGGATTCAGCCCACGGTGAGGAATACCAGGAAACGGATGAATAACCAGGGAGTTTAAGGGTCCCCAAAGACACATTATAAGACTTTGGCTAACTGTATCATCATAACCAGTTTCCACATTGTCTTTCAATATGGATACATAATGCTTTGCTTTTTTCATATCTTTATTTCTATGCACAATCCTGCAAAAATGTTGAATGTACTACTCTATTATTATAGATGATTCTGGTAGCACCAACTATTATTAAGATTGCCTGACACTTCGCTTTCTAAGATCCTCTATTCATTTGTTTATAACTTTGCCAAATTCTATCCATTTGGACTGGAATTTCCCATGCTGGTTGTCTTTCTTGTGCTAGTTTCTGGGAGAGAGGCAGATTTTTTTCGTTTCTTTGTTAGTTTTTGTTTTGTCATTTTTAAAATTAGCCACAGTGGTTCAACTGTTTCCAAGAATGAGATTAGAGAAAAATACATTGTTTTGCTCATGTTAAAAACTGTTGAGATGTTATTTTGGAAATGCTCTGACACCCCCATGATTTTGAGCAGGGACATAAAATTTGGCAGGGAAGTGGCATTTCTCTCAGGAAGGTACTTTTTTCCAGCCCTGTGAAAATCTGACCAAGTTTTAAGACTTTAAAAATCATACTCCACACATACTCAGAGATGCACTGGCAACCTTAACTCTGGCATTTCCTAACTTTTGAGTGCAGGACTTCTGTACAGTATATATTAAGTTTAGAAAAGCCCTTTAAAAATGATCTAAGCACAATAAAAATCTAAAAAGAAAATAAAACTGGTAAACCATTCCCTCCCCCCCACCCCCACCCCACATTTAGATCTTAACATAAGTTAAATGGAATTTCGTCAAACTTTTCTAAATGTCTGAACCAAAGACAAGCAAGAGAATGTTTCAATTAAATTATTTTTTTGTAAAAATGTATAAGTGTTTAAAATGTACAGAGGCTTAGAATGAAACCACTTCTTTAATCACAACCTCAATGACACTGGCTTGACATTATAATACTAATATAGTGTAAAGATTATGTTTGTTTATTTCTGACTGGTAACATATGGGGGAATTACACTAATCAAGATAAATGTAATATCTGTTAACTTAACATTTCTAGATCAACAGGGAGGTTGATACCAAATCTGCATATAGATAAGCATTAGACTGATGAGAAATTAATCCATATTTACATAAGTTAAAGAGCATCTTAGATTCATTATAAACATGTTTATTTGTAAATAAAGACATTTTAGTCCCTTGAGTTAACATAAGTTAACTAATTACTTTAAACTAATATTCAGCACACTGGTGAATGTTCTGTTGCCTTTCAAAATTAAAATTAGCTTTCTAACTTCAACCTCATAACAGCAGCATTTTCACATTCATTTCATTTTGCTAATTTTGGGGGAGATTTTAAGGCACAAATGGGAGTTGAACACCCAACTCGCATTGACTTTCCATGAGATTTGGTGTCTAGTTGCCTTTCTGCTGTATTATTGTATTTTATTTTGTTTTTATGTTGTCAGTGTTTTGTACCTTTGAAAGTCTCTCCCAGAATACCAAAAAACCTCCATTCCATGTGGTTGTCGCAACAGCCAATTTCTGATTGAATTCATTCTCATTAACTGGCAGAGATAGATAGATAGATAGATAGATAGATAGATAGATAGATAGATAGATAGATAGATAGATAGATAGATAGATAGATACTTATTTTGGTTTATTTATTTTCTGTTGTGTAACTGGAACTGAAACAATTATGAATAAAGAATTTGACTTATAAATATTTGTTCCAGTCTTGTTACTGAGAAATATTAATTATTGTTTGCAGTGTTATTCCAGCCATGTTAGTCCCAGGATGTTAGAGACACAAGGTGGGTGAGGTAATATATTTTATTGGACCAACTTCTGTCTTGTCTCTCTGAAGATTAATTACAAATTTAGCATTTTAATCATGGCCTGTAATTTCTGGGTACTAGCAGTCACCTCTTCAAGTCTTCCCACCACTCTTACACTTTTTAAGATGGATTATTATGAGAAATACATATATTTTTTCTGGGATGGTTCTTTAATTGAATTACTACATATCTCATATTTTAGAGACCATGACATATACAGTTAAAGCTTGAAACCCTGCCAGGTGCTAGTTGCCACTATAACAGCAGCCCCAATTTTGAGTGTTGTAAAAAAGGTATTTTCTTGCCAAGGAACCAGAAATAGGGACAATTAAATCTGTAAAGCAGGTTGAGATTTTTAACAGACACACTTTCCCACTGAAAAAATGGAGTTTGATCAAAAGATTTTTCACATGTCATTTTTTAAAAAAAAATATTTAATTTCAAAATTTCTATCAAAAACTAATATTTAAAAAAAATAAGTAAAAAATTTTTAGCCAGAATTTTTGTTCTTTTTTTTTTTTACAGGAAAAGAAATGATTGTTGCACTCTAAATAATAGGATTCATTATTAAGTTAAATAGATATTGACTATTTTTTTGAAGTCTACATAATTCAATGACTGGATAACTCAGGGAATTATTAATGAGTGAAATAGTTTAGCACTTTTTTATTTGAATCCAGATTTTGTCATTTGTGTCTGCACATCTTTGCCATCTAATGGCCATATGGAAGGCTCAGTGAACGTCTCAGTAAGCCAGTGTTCATATAAAAAACACTTGCAACAACAAAACTACTGAGGTCTATCTCAGCAGAAGAGAGAAAGAAGGACCAAGTGTAGAGCTTGTACTATCCTCCCTTCCATAGCAAAGATCTGTCAGGCGTAATGTTGTGTCCCTTTAGTCCACAGTGCTATAACCTGAGAGCCTCTGTGCTCCCACAAGTCAGTCTACTGAACAAGTTGTTAGAGTGTGGAGCAGATTGCTGGAGAACTGCTACATATAAAAAGAACATAATTAACCTTATACCTATGTGTACCAGCGTGGATTTACTTCCACAAGAAACTACATCAGGATGGAGACAAAGTTGCAGGACAATGTGGGGAGAATTACACAGCTGTTGCTTGTATTCTATCATCTTTGTGGATAAACAGAAGATCTTATATTCTAGTATTTTCAAACTGACAACTACTGTGACCACCAAACTCTTTCACATTCATGCGCCTAAACGATGAATCTTTGTGTGACTTAATATAATCTGATAAATTCTTGAGAGTATAAATGCTTCCTTATCATGCCTTGTTAAACACAAGAAGGTTGCTGATCATGTTTTATTTACTTTAAATGTTTTAAATGTTTCAGAACCATAAAGCTATGTCCACAGGCGTCCTGCTACAGATATTTTCATCTTCACCTCTCTACCTTCTTTCCTACTGTTGTTAAACTCATGTAGGCCATGATCCAAAGCCCATTGAAATCAATGGAAACTCAGTGGTTTCATATCAGGACCAAGATGGATCTTGTATTAAATTAGGCTGTAAAGCCAGTGGAGGAGGGATGATATCTTGTTGTGTGTTCATGCACTATAGAGTCTCAGTTCTAATTGGGCTAAATATATTCCAAGTCATCAATAATACTAATGCACCTTTCTATACTACATTTGACCCACAGCTCGCAAATGCTTGATTTATTATTTTATTTATTTGGTTATTTAACTGATGTTATTTATTTGTTTTATAGAAGCACCTGAAGCCCCAGGTGAGGTCAACACCCCATTGTGCTAGACACTTGTATAAACACATAATAAGAGAAGCTCACTGCTTCAGAGACCTCACAGGGTAAGACCTTGATTCTGCATTATGTAAACCATTCTGCTCACATAGCACTTCATTGACTCCGTGGGACTCTGTATAGTCACAGCACTCTGTTTACATGCAACAAATTGCAGGATTGGCCAACACTGACAAGAGAGACAAACAAAGTATTGTCCTTATTTTATGGATAGCACAGAGTCTTGTGTGGACTTACTCTATGTCACACAGGAAGTCTGTGGCAGAGCCTAGAACTGAACTCAAATCTCCTGAGTCTTGTCTACATACAGGGTTTCATTCACAGGGAGATGATGCACACTAGATAGTGTGCTGTACATAAGATGCATTAATAGCATGCACACCGGGCAGCTGTGCCCTCTTCCAATTTCTATCATTGTGTACACATGGCAGGGGCTGGGAGGGTGCATACTAAACACATGGCAAACTGGGAGGGTCCTTGGATTCGCTGCTGAGAGGTTTGCATTCTGGGATTTTTCTCATTGCGTATTCTGGGATGTATAGTGGAAGCCAGGCTGAAGCAGGTGAAATTTTACAACAGAGTAAAATACGCTGTTAGAGAAAAAAGACACCTTTTAAAACAGGGAAGTCAAATCCCAGTAAGGAAAATAGAAAGGAGCATAAACTTTGGCAAGTCAAGTGCAAAAGTATAATTAGGCAGGCCGAAAAAGAATTTGAAGAGCAACTAGCAAAAGACAAAAACTATCAGGAATTTTTTTCCAGGTACATCAGAAGCAGAAAGCCTTCCAAAATTCAGTGGGGCCACTGGACATTCGAGGTGCTAAAGGAGCACTCAAGTTACACAAGGCTGTTGTGGAGAAGCTATTGAATGATTTGCACTGATCTTTACTGCAGACGATGTGAGGGAGATTCCCACACCTGCAACATTCTTTTTAGGGGGCAAATCTGAGGAACTGTCCCAGACTGAGGTGTCATTACAGGAGAATTTGGAATGAACTGATCAACTAAACAGTAATAAGTCACCAGGACCAGATGGTATTCACCCAAGAGTTCTGAAGGAACTCAGATATGAAAATACAAAACTATTAACGGTGTTACATAAACTGTCTCTTAAATCAAACTCTGTACCACATGACTGGAAGACAGCTATTGTAATGAAGATTTTTAAAAAGGCTTCAGAGGGGATCTTGGCAATTACAGGCTGGTAACCCTAACTTCAGTACCAGGAAAACCAGTTGAAACTATGATAAAAATCAGAATAATCAGACATATAGATGAACACAATATGTTGTGGAACAGTCAACATGATTTTTGCAAAGGGAAATTATGCCTCATCACTCTATCAGAATTCTTTGAGGGATGTCAAAAACATGTGGAGAAAGGGGATTCAATGGACTTTGTGTACTTGGATTTCAGACAACTTTTGACAAGATCCTTCACCAAAGGCTCTTAAGCAAAGTACGCATCACAAAGAACCAGGTGTCATCCAATGAAATTAATAGGCAGTAGGCAACCTCCAATATATAGAGGTGCTTTGGCTTTATTTGAGCATTTGAAGCCAGGTGGCTTCGGTTTTGGACTTCATTCGCTGCATCACCAAGCAGATGATGTGGCTGAATCCATCAAAAATGGCCTCAGGTGTGGGGCACCTGGAGCAGAAGCTAGCACAGTAGTATAGTATACATTGTAAAGATAGATATTCACATGCTGAGGTTCCTTCCACAGGATCTGCCTCCTCAGTCATGGCCTGGGTTTCTGGCTGAGAATCAGGCTCATTTCCTACAAGGCTGTCCTCAGGACCTGCATCCCAAAGAGACCCTGGCTTTCGGGGGACAGCACTTCACTGCCCTACTCAGGTTCCTCCTGTGATGACTCTTACTGCTTTTCCTCAGGGAGGGCAGCAAGGTCCACATCCTCCTTTGGTTCAAGAGTGGTATAATAGCTCAAAATCTTCTCCAGGTCTCCAAAGAAGTAGGTTACATTTCTCTGGCTGGCCCATTTTCTGGCATCCTTGGTTTTACCGTAAGTCTCCTGAGTTGTTTCCTTTTTATCCGGCACTATTCAGCATTCCAGTTTTGACCCCTTGTGGAAATCTGACACAAACACTTCTTTATTGTGGTGCCTGATTAACATCGTAACTGAAAAAGTGAATCCAAAACTAGCTACTCATAAATTATTACTTTAGCTTACAGTAAATTGAATTTTCACTGAAGTTATATGAAATGAAAAAACACTCTGAAATTATGCTGTATTCTTTTGTTGTTGTATTTGATGATGCACTAAAATTAGACTTTTTTGAGTATTTTGCTGTGCTACACAATTTTTTTTCAAGCAAAACCATGCCCATTTTTGAGCAAAGATTACTCTGTATGAAAACCACATAGAGATTTGTGTTTTCAACATGACTGTAATGTGAAATTAGCCATTTCTTTATTACTTTTTACTGTATGGGACATGATCTTTTTCTGATTATTTCTTTATGTTGCTCTGCTATTCTGTCAAACCCAGCTTCAGGGGAAAAATCTGCAATTTTCTAATGTTAATATTGAATTACTGTTTAGAGAACCAAGTTTTTCTGACTCCAGAGAATTCATTGCTATTACTAGGCTGTCATGTAGTCAGCTATTACAGTTATAGTTTCTTGTGATTGGTATCTAGAACAAGAGTCCAGCTATCAAACAGAAATGAAATCTAGAAGTCTAGGAATCCTTACTGTGAGCATAATTATGTGAATGCTTATTCAGGTATTTTCTCTACTATGTCCAACCCCTCTGGCTGCTCCAGTGCACAGTGACTCTGTGAGATCTTCAGCAAGGTCTAACTGAGAAGTACTGAAAACCATGTCCTGATTGTATGAGCTGCATTGCCTTATGGGATGGTTGCCCTAGAGACAATTGAGATGTACCAGGAACATGTAACAATTATATTAAACTTTGTTTAGTTACTCAGACTTGGTTAGCCAAAACTGTACTTATAGGTTACATTTAACTGGATGCTTGTCTTCTGTAACATAGCTGCACATATCACCGTATTTGGGAATATCAAGTCTGGCTGGTGCTTTACAGGCAAACATTTGTTACATTCAGTTTAGAAACATATGGCTGATGAACTGCTAAAATAAATAAACGGAGTAAAATAGCTGGAAAAAAATAACATGGAGACATAACATGGGGAAATCCTTTTCACCCTACAGCAAATTTGACCAATGCAAGCATTTGTTGTAGATGAATATATTATGAACACTGCTGGTACTGATAGAAATCAATGGAATTACACCAGCAGAAAATATGGCCTGTCGACTCCAGTAGTGGAGCAAACAAAAGTGTGGATAGAAACAACTACCAGTATCCTTCATCTGGGGACTAGTATTGTCTATGAAAATGTTTGTACAAGTGGGCCCTTCAAATTATGACAGAGGAGATGTTAACTGGGACCTTTGAGGCCTGCAGAAATCAGGTGAGTCCAAAATGGATCTTCCCTCTAACTGAACCCATGGGAGAGGTAGTAAATGTCTAAGCTGGTAGCTGCTCTCACTTTTTAAAAAAATGTGCTGTTAAAACTTTCATAATAAATCATTAACAGGAGAGAATGAACCTAGTTTCCTAAGCTCTCCAAGAACTTTCTAAAATGTATGGCGTATTGGCTAGTTTATGTCTCCTGACCTGATATAAACTCGTACTGTACACTGCAGCAAGATGCAAATGTACAGAAAATAGCTTTGACATAGTGTTGCTGACTCTATTAAAATACTATAAGTCTTTATCACATATCCACAGCAACTGAAATTTCCCTGGATTTCACTTGTAAAATAGCTTGGTATTTTTCAGCTATAATGTCTGTGTCTTTCATTTGTATTGTTACATTTTAAACTGGAAGTCAAGCATGCCTGTATGTTGGTATTTTTGTAATTGTTCTTTAAGTGAGGTTGTTTTTTTTTCCCAAACACTTTATCTCACTGACTTAACATAGAAGATAAATCTTATTTATTGTGGTTGTGCTGATCCATCAGTTCTTTTGCGGATATTGTATATGGTATTTTTAATCAATATTTTACACTATTTCTAAAAATCCTCTTCAAAATAATTTACAGGCATTGTATAAACTTGAAAAATGTAAAAGAACGGATGACACAAGGAATTCATGATAGGATGAAGACTCTTTCATGTGTAGGTCACTGATTTAAATGAAGATCATGTTCAAGAGACTAAATGTTGGTGCTTTCTGAAAGCTGATCGGTCTGTCAGGAGCAGCAATTACTTTTACTGTTCTGAGTATAGTTTTTAGAACTGATTAAAAATAAAAATAAAATAACAAAATAGTTTTCCATCAAAAAATGAAATTTTCTCTAAATCAAAACTTTTTGCAGGAAAGTGATGAAGTTGATGATTTTTTTAATGTAAAATGTTGAAACATTTTGTTTCAATGACAACGTAGACACATTTAGTTTCAATATTGTCATTTCAATTAATTTCTTTTTGACTTTTATGTTATATACATATTAATCTGTATATTACAGTGGTTCTCAAACTAGGGCCGCCGCTTGTTCAGGGAAAGGCCCTGGCGGGCTGGGCCGGTTTGTTTACCTGCCGTGTCCCCAGATTTGGCCGATCGCAGCTCCCACTGGCTGCAGTTCTCCGCTCCAGGCCAATGGAGGCTGCGGGAAGCGGCGTGGGCCGTGGGATGTGCTGGCTGCCCTTATCGTCCAAATAAATAAATAACCTTTCATCAATGTTAATTTCCCAGTTCATCTTCTTAGCAGAGAGGCCAAGATCTGAATGATCCAAGGAGAATGAACTTTCTTTCACATCTAGAAGAGTGCTTCTAGAAAAGGATTAGCAGTATATATTGCTCCTGCTCATACTTTCCCCTGACTACACTTTCACCTGCCCTCTCTCCCCCAAAAAGGACTTGAGTCTCTTCTCCAATACTATCTGTCTGGGAAACTTCATGAAAAATAAATAAACTTCGTTAAATAAAATCTTACAATTTAAATTGACTCTTAACTTCAGTAACAGAGATCCAGAATTCCGAGCCCATCCCGACCTATTTTTTTCCATGAATCAGGCTAATAGTAAATTCCCTGTTGGTTACTGAATAGTATTGAAATCAGATTCCCACGAGCAAATCATGACTTGAGGGCAGGTATCCTGTGATTACTGGAAATAAACCCATTTTAAATCATCCATCAAAAAGTTTTCCAATGAAAAATCACTTAGACAAAAATTTGAAACATTTCTAATACATTTTTTGACAACAAATATTGTTTTGTTTTGGGTTTTGTTTTAAGTTTTTCAAAAGGGAGGAAAGAAATCATTTTCAGCTTTAATGTCTCTTTCTTCACAAAATACATCTAGTCCAGTAACAAACTCTACATTATTTTTGAGAGCGGTTGAAATTTAAAACACCAAAATTTACAGTGGTTTTATATTCAATGATACCTGAGAACCATTTTCAATTCTAAATACAGGGAAATAGTGTGATATATTAATTAATGGTGAATGTTGATGTTTTAATGACATTGTGGCTTGCAGCAATCCAGAAGTTGACAAGGGGAAAACTATATTGACCATTAGTAAATTGCTTGTGTAAGTCTGGCAATTAAAGGAAGATTGAAGAAGAAAATCCTTACTAAAAGGGAATAGCAATATTTTTTCAGTTCTGGAAAATCTTCTAGCTCCTGACATGAAATATATTTAAGATTCTAGTGAAAAATTTCACAGCTGAGCAGTAGAAGTGACCCTCCTTTGTCTGCCTTGAAACAAAAATATAGTTAATTGTTGATAGTGGTAGGATCAATTTACTACTGGGATTGACTTCATTAGGACTAATCTCTCTAGAAAGGGTTACACTTTGGGGGTCAGTGTTTGCAGGATTGAGCACTATTTCAGTACTATCCCTAATTCTTATAAATTCACATGAAATAGTCTTTACTATTTTTAAAAATCTATTTATAGCAGGACTGTATTTACTGATCTGTGGAATGGGGAAAACAATCTTGAATGACAAGAAACCAATAGGCAAGAGTAGTCAGAATTCATTGTAAGGTTACACATGATAATTTTATTATTCTTGGTTTGACAATGCATGAAAGGATTGCCCTATTTAATTAAATTTCACTGTGAATGGAGGTATATGTCACTGATTCATCCTTAACCTTATTGTTTATATTCTTTGCTTGGTTATTCAAAGCAGTAAATAAAAAGTAGTGGAAGTATATACTTTTCCACCCCCATTTACAAATTTGAACAGGATCAGTAACATTTTGAAAACACAACTGAAGTACAGAATAAGCAGCAAAATTGCCTCAGACTTCTTATATTTTAAAGAGGGCAGGGTGCTTTGATTGAAGGTGAGGGGAAGAAATCAACCAAATTTCCGGAAGTTTTTCTTCCATTCTTTGAGAAGGCTCATGTTATAAAGATTGATCACTTGGGAAACAACAATTGTTTTTGGTAATTTCATTATGGAGATGAAGAAGAGTGGAAGGAAAAGGCTGAGGGAACATTTAACCCTTAAGGGAATGTTTGGTTGATAAAAAAATAGCCCTTTGACAAGTCAACAGTAACAATTAAATAGATTGGCAGGGAAAGGAGTCTCTAATTACCTGTGTGTTGTAACCCATAAATCTTGAATCAAGGCCTATAGAGGCAGCCACACACCAAACTTCCAACTAGCCGTCTTGAAAACTGTTTACATAGGACACATGAAGCCCATTCTCAGCATGGGGATCCTTTCCAGAAGTCCGATTGGCAGAGTCCCAGATCGGCTCATTGGCCCGCTGGCCCTACTTCAGCCAGAAACAGGACACTGTCTGAACACCTGGTCTCTGTCCTGCTTTGTCCGAGGTGCCTCCTGCTCTTCTGGCTCTGACTACTAGGTCTGGTAGCTCATAACCTGTTGTGACACTGTGGAGCAGAGATCACGGTATTTAATTTTAAAATTGTGTATTAATACACTGGTACTAGTCAAGCCATCCTACGTAATGCACCTCTGAAATAACCCACGGTTTGTCAGGAGAATTTTGTTCTTTTATTTCATTGTTTCCTTTCAGATTATCAAATCAATGTGTAACCCTTCTGCCCGTCAGAGTTGGCAGCAACAAGGGCCGGGTTCAGTATCTAGGGGTTCCGTTTCAATAACACAACTCAAAACTGGCTTGAGCCCCCACGCAGTGACCTGGGACAATTACATACCACCCCCCTGGGTGCTTCTAAGAGGCAATACTTCCCCTTTCACAAGCACAGAGTCTGAGTGCAGCAAAAGCCTTTTAATAAAGGAGGGAAACAATGCAGCATTATGTTGGGGAAACACCACCAACAGGATTCATAACACAAACCATGAGCAAATGACCCACCCCCAAGTAAGTTTGGCAGTGTCCAGCAACCCAACAGTCACCCCACCCACAGTTTCTGACCTTGGTCAGTGCAGCCCCAAGAGTTCAGAAGTTCATCTGCAGAGTTTACCTTCCAGCCTGGGTGGAAATGGAGGGAAGTATGGGGGGCGGGAGGGGCATTTTACATGCTCTGCAGCTTGTGTTGACAGCCGACTGCCACGCCTCTCTATGGGGTTCTGCTGCAGTCTTCACTGCCAGCTGCACCTCTCCGCCAGCCGCCCTGCTGGCTGCTCCTCTCTGCCAACCACCCTGCTATCCGCTCCGCTCCACGTGCCTCTCCACTAGCCATCCTGCTGTCCACTTCTCTCTGCAAGCTGCCCTGCTATCCACTCACTGTCCTGCTAGGGGCTCACCACCTTGTCCCTCCATCATAAAATGCCAAGTACAATTCTACTGTCCTTGATTCACATAACCAGGATAACACCACTTTATTACTCCTCCCCCAATAACAAAGAGACTGGGGATCTCACAGCAGCCAAAGTGACCATCTGGGTAGGCAATCCATCATGTTAGGTAGGGTGGGTGTGCCCATGCAAACGGGATCAGCCCCTGAAGTCCTTTTCCACAGCTCACCACCAGATGTCAGGATAGAGCTTGTTCTGATTCTGCTTACAAATGAAAGGTAGGGCTGGAAGATACCCTGTGCTGAAGTATGAAGAAGTAAAGCTAGACTATGCCTGACATCCCAGTATAAATAGTTTATTTGAGAAAATTCTATTTGTGTTTTCTATCTGTGGTACAAAAAATTCTAGTTTAGAAATGCTTGGGAATGCTGGTGAAGAATAAACTCCTCTGTGCAATTTAGTGGATACAGGACTGGGATTCTTGAAATATAAGTTTTATTCCCAGCTCTGCCACTGGCCTTCTGGGTGACCATGGGCAAGTCACTTCACCTTTCTGGGCCTCATTTTCTCCATCTGTAAAGAAAGGATAATGATAATGACCTCCTTGGCAAAACACTTTGAGATCTACTGACAAGCTAGGTATGATTATCTGTCTGGGAACTACTCATGAATTATGTCACTCTGAAACCATATATTTAATAAATTGAATGCTTACCCTATACATAAAATATGAGACATAAAAATAGGAATTATCATTATTAAGAAACAGATTAATATGCAATCTTGACATTATTTTAATCTTAAAACCCAATCCATTGCAGTATTTCTTCATTTTAACACTAAATTTAGACTTGAAAGCTCTTGGCACAACAAGCCAAGTTAGTTGTTTGCTGTGTTATTTATTACTTCCTACCTTTCCTCTATAATTATATTCTTGTTTGCAACAAAAAGCAAGCCTTCAAATGGATATATGGAAAACCATGTAAAAATGAAATAAGTATGAAAATAACCTCTGTAGTTCCCTATAGCATTTGGAAGTGTTTGTTTGGTTTTTGTTTTACTACAGCATAGTTGAAACTGTGACTGTCTTCACTCTGATCAACCCAGCTGTTTAATAACTACAGGATTCACAAATCAGGGTTTTTTTAAATGTCAATGAAGTACAATAGATTTTTTTAAATTTATTAAAATCTGGAATAATCTTAACTGAGGGAACAGTTTATTATAATATTATTAGCCAAAGATGTTAAAGAGAATAATAGACTTACAAATGTATCAAGCTAAAAGAAACATTAGGTATAAAGTAGGCCTATTAGAAAATGAAGCTGGAGATGCAGGTGCTTATGACTAAACAACACAAGTTACTGAAGTTTTTTAATTAAAATTGTCATTAAGAAGAAAGTAAGAAAAGAAGACTAACAATGCATTTAATGTAACTATTGATAAAGAGCAAACAAAGGAATATTAGGAAAACTTGGACAGCTACAGATCAGCAGGTGGAAAGGGAATGATCTGACTAATGTACTCAGCTACTGCCTTTTTTGAGAGAGAGAGAGAGAGAGAGAGAGAGAGAGAGAGAGAGAGCGTTCATGGACAGCTGCAGAGGTCCTGAGAGACTGAAGAAAAGCAAATGTCCTGATTTTTCAGTATATAAAAGAAACTTATTTTACTGGCTCAATTCTTGGGCTCAGCTGTGCAAAGCTGTTGGGAAAAGAGGCACCCAAAGAGCCCACTTACCACAAAGGAATCCTCAGGCAGCGGGAAACCACTATACCCAGCTCTTTGACACCTTTCCTATGACAATCAGCATCCAGACACCCCAAGGGGAAAACATAGGGTTTGAACACCAAGAAAATAAGTAGTTGAATTAACTGGTTGTATATAATGTTATGGTGCATTAAAATATGTCAGCTAAGTCTTTTATGGAAGCTTGTAATGATCTGAACATGAGGGTCATTATGAGATATGTATACAGACCGTGGTTTTTAATTTGTATATCTATCTATCTATCTATCTATCTATCTATCTATCTATCTATCTATCTATCTATCTATCTATCTAATAATGTAATCATGACTTGTGCTGCAACATTCAGCTCCACCTCACAGCAGAGTGGTGGTCAGTTAGGCAAGGAAGGGCTGCCTCCCCAGTCAGATGAAACTAACTCAGAGCACCTACCATTGTACAACCCAGGAGAAAACAAATGATGGTCCATTAGAGTTAATGGGAAAACACTGAGATATCCCGGCTATCAACTCCAGGGAATTTCCCCCATTCTGAATAACCATCATCATGGCATGGGGGAGGAGCCTTTTAAAAAAAAGAGGCTTGAAACTGAAGTTTTCATCCAGAAACTGAGGGACAGTCACTTGGCAGGTGCTGTCTGGAAAACACTGGATCCTCTAAATGGTAGGGGGTATGCTGAGAAACTGTTCACCAGCAATTCGTAACTTGTTTTAGAAAAGAGAGTTTATCTGATTTGAAAATGTAAAGCCTGAGGTTATGTCTTTATATTTATTTTCTGTGTAACTTATATGTGTTTGCTTTCCCTTTATTATTTTATCTATTATCTGTGATTTTTCTATTAAATAAATCTTCAGTTTATTTTTACTCTAAGCAGGTCCCTGATTTGCAAACTGCCTGGAATGTGGGTGCCAAAGTAAGCTGATGTCTGAGGGTATGGTTCCATGCCTTGGGGGGACAAATCAGAGGGGAAAAGTCCAAGTATCTGGTAGATAAGAAGTCGGGGTGCATGGACTTGGGGATTCTCAGGAATGGAAGGGTTGTTGGTGCCACCTTGCAAGAAATAACTAGGCTGCTGGAAGCCAGGGTGAGACCCTGTGCTTGTGGGCAGGATACGGCTGTCAGGGCTCTGACTCAAAGATGCACAGCATAAAGGCATCCAAGGTTACAGGGAAGGTGGTGACGGAGCCCCTTATTGGTCTGAGTGATCCCCAAAATGTCACACCTCCCTCCTACATATGGGATATGGCGAGGGTGGGAGAGGGAACTCCGGAGAACTGTGAACCACTTGCAGGTAGCATAACCGGACACAAGTTGTTGATAGTCCAAATACATCTGAGATGTTTGAGTGTTCGAGAAGAGTATATATGTATATATGTCCCCTGAGACACCTGGTAGCTAAGGAGCAGAGAAAAAGGCAATGTGCAACCCGCAACTCCCCAAAATGGAATGTTGCTAGTGCTGGGACCAGCTGTGTTCAGGGGTGATGGAACTATTTGTACAGTGCGGGTGCTGAGAGCCATTGAACCAAACTGTAAACCCTGGATATGATGGAAACCACTTCAAGCCAGGGGGTGTAGCAGAACCTCTAGTTCCAGCACCTATGGCTGTGTTGAGGAGTGGTGAACAGAAACCACCCAGGCAATGAGATCATTCCAGGTTCCCCTCCAGAGATGGTAGCTGCTGTCAGATGCCAGCTGATCGGCCATCCCATCGGAGTGTGGGTGTGATGGGGTTATGGTGACCAGAGAGAAAGTGTGAAAAATCGGGATGGGGGTGGGGGTAGTAGGTGTCTATATAAGAAAAAGCCCCATATATTGGGACTGTCCCTATAAAATAGGGACATCTGGTCACCCTGGCTGGGGTGGTGCAAGTTTTGTAGATCTCTAGAGTCTAGCAAACTTTCAGAAATATTTTGGATTCAAAGTGTCTCCCTTGAACAGTTTGTAAATCACCTGATACCCCAAATCTGGTGACAAATTAATTCACTAGAATCTGTGTTGCTGTTCTCTTGGTTCTTATTGGATAAGTCTGAGGCTGTTTTGTAAAGTCATCCATCGCTATCAATAAACATCGATTTGCAGACTGTCTCAGGTAAAGTCTCAAGAGCATCTATAACTTTTACACCAGTGTTGTCTCCACACAATAGTGCCTAAAAGGGACTCCCCCAGTTTTAGGGGGAACCATCTGGCAACACATTTTCTCATCACACACTTCTGATATCAGGATCCTTTAATTGACCTGGAATCCATTCCAATAATCCCACAACCACTGTCTTTGTGCAGACACTGCAAATGACGGAAAGAGAGGTGATGGCAATCTCTTCCTGAGCACCCTCATTCCCTGCAGCAACCAATTCTTTGCTCTCCTTCCTAAGGCAGTATTTGCTACTAGCCTTTCATGAAGGCTGTCTGGACAAGGTAGCAGCATTACCATGTGTGATGAATTGGGGCTATGCCTGTACAATTTATGGCTTGTGTTGTGGGGGAACATTAAGTTATTTCACCTGTTTTAATGGAGTGCTGTCTGTCTGAGCAGCCAGGCTGGCTAGCAAGTGAAGTGGGCAGCAAGTGAAATGAAGTGGCTAACCTTCTTTGCTCACTCTCCATCCATGTGCTTCTAAATATCTCCTGCTCTCCTCCTCCCAGCTGGAGTCACAATGTGAGTAAAGCCAAACAGAAGAGCAAGGAGAGAAGGGGTTTACTCCTCTGCACAGACAAGAAGATGTGATGATCTAGACCTCGGAGACCAAAATCACAAACACTCTGACTAAACTGTGATGGAAACCTTCTCTCAGTCAGACCATTCACCACCTGTAGAAACACTTTATTTGGGCTAAAGAAACAAAGGGAGAAAGCAGAGTGATTGGATGGTTTTGCCTCAGACTGTTTATCATGTTCCTTCATTATCCATCCCTGGTATTATCAACTTTTGTGATTTTTTTTCAGGAGTCTTGCAATATTTAGTGCTTTTCTTAAAGTCCCAGGTCCTGGAGTCACATATACGTGGAATTCTCAGTGTTCACTTAGAGTCACTTTCTAGCTGTAAGGGTTGCAGAGATAAGTTTGAAAACATGAATCCCAAACCCAGAACACATATAATTACATGGTTTTAAAGACAATTTCATGAATGAGTTTGGGGTCTGATTAATGCTTATTGAATGTTAGAGTTGACAATTCCGCATCCCTCTCCTTCTCACTTTGGGCATCCATTTAGACACCAACTCCTAGAAGTCTGGGTAGGATTGGTAAATCCAGGCAACTCATAAAGTTTTTTTATTTAAAGTCTTTATTAAGCCACAAATCCCTTGTTGCTTCTCCTGGCCACCTCCCAGATGCAGTAGGTTTATCTGGCCTGTGTAAAATTTTGTGTAGCCGTAACGACAGTCTTTTATGCATGTAAAATCTTCAATTTTAGATTACATTGTATGTCTTTAAAAATGTCTTGGAAGTAATTATAGTAATTTTGTGCTAATGACTGGAGTTCACTTCTGAGATGATGAAAGGTTTTAAGTCTATTAATAATAAGCATATCTTGCACTAGACGTGATTCTTCTGTTTTCTCTCAAAAATGTGTTTCATTCAAATCGTGCAGAAATTAGAACAAGGAAGGTATGAATTAATGACATTTTAAAAAAGTTAACCCTGTGATTTGAAGACTATATAATGGTGTTGATTAATAATTCTTATTTGTTCATGGGTCAGACCATGTCAGTTTCTTTGCATCCATCATTTCGCTCTCCCATGCTCATTGCTTCAAATTCTTTACCATGTTTTGTAGTCACTAGATATTGCATTGTGATATTGAGCAAACCTTGCACTTTCTACTTAAACTGTTAAAACAATAAAGAAATCTATAATGTTCAGAAAGAACATATTTCATGTGTATTTTTTTTTAAGGAAACACTGTCTCAACTGATTTATGCTGGAGCTTTCATTAATAATGATGAGGCTGATTACATATTAGACATTATACTTAATATTGTTAAAGTACCAATACTGAGTGAGTTTCTTCCATAAGAGGTTACCAGAGTGATACATCCTTAGAAGCAGTACCATCTTGGGATAGATCTTTAGGCTTTTTATACCTCCCTAGCGTTTTTAACCATTTATTCAGTTTAACTGGCATCTTTGTTGTTGTTGTTGTTCATATATCAGACATCTCTCACTGGGATTGGTCCATCTGTGGTATGTTCGGTCTTGCTTGTTAATGTTTTGTGGGCTAAAGGGAACCAGGGGACTAGTGATTGTAAAGTGGCTGCAAAAAATTTTAGGAAATTGAGGATCAAGAAGCTGCTTCATATGTGGAGAATAACACTGCAGTTAAGACAAATTTGGGAAGGTTATTTTCCTAAATAAAGACATATATTGTTGAATGCAACTATTTGAAACACATAAATATTCTTAGCTAGTTAAAACTTTCATCCTGTCATTATTTTTTTTATTTGTTCTTAAATAATCATTTGAAATTAATACTTAATATAGGCTTTAAGCAGATAATTAAAATACTGGGAAAGGTAGACAAAAATATAATGAATTCCAATTTAAATTTTAATAAGGAACTAATTCTTTAACAATTATGGTTAGGGTTCTGTCTTTGTCATGGAGGTCACAGAAGTCACGGACTCTGTGTCTTCCTGCGACCTCTGTGACTTCTGCAGCGACCAGTGTGGTTGACCCCAGGGCCACATGAGCAGCTGGCTGGCCCTGCGAAACTGCCCCTGTTCACCACCCGAGCAGCAGCTGATATGGCTGGCCCCAGGACCACCTGAGAAGCAGTCCCAGAGGTGGCAGGAGCTGCTGCAGCTTGGCAGCTCCTGTCAGCAGTCCTGGAGTGGCCGGAGCAGTGGCTGGCACCCCGGGGCTCCCCGTCCCCTGCAGCTGGTGCCGCAGGCCCTCCTTTCCCCCGGCAGCGCCCCCCCCCCTTAAGATTCAATCAGAAGTATTTATGGGATATGTGATGGTCAGGTCACAGGCAATGATTTTTTTTCTTTCTTGCCCATGACTTGTCCATGACTTTTACTAAAAATTCCCATGACTAAATTGTAGTTTTAATTATGGTCCATTCTTTTACAAGCATGGTATGAATGTGTATGCATAATTGGAATAGTATGGAAATTAATTGCTATTTTCTGGAACAATGAGTGGGAGTGATCTTTTAGTACCTGGTTGATCTGTAATCACATCGATTTCTGTGATTGCAGGGAGTGGGCAATGATGGACTTCAGTCCATACATCTTGAAGCATGGGTGGGATGCTCATATGTGACTACTTGGTTATAAGTGAAAATTGGTTGTTAGAAATGAAAGGGCTAGATTCACAAAGAAATATAGGTTTGGCAATGCTGAGCATTATTGTCAAGGATAATTCCCCATTCTGGTACTTCAAGTGCAGAAAGCGTGGGCCCAAAAGGATTTTAAAAATCAATACTGGCCACTCCAGGCTTGCATTAAACTCCCAAGGTTACAGCTTTTCTTTGACCTTGGATTGGTAGATGCTGCCACCACACAAGTGCAGAACCCCTTTGAGAGCCCAGGAAGATGCACTTGGGAATTCCCTCCTGTGGGGTACCCTCCCTCCCTTTCACCCCCCTTCTAGGGAAGAGCTGAGAAAGAAAAAAAAACGGGAAATCAGCTGTTGCCACCAGCTAATTAAACAACATGCACAAACCTCTTAAAACACAAACATTCAGTTCTGTTCTTAAAAAAGGTAAATTTTATTTATAAAAAGAAAAGAAAGAAAATACATCTGGGAACACAGGCTATTGCTAGATTTTAGAAGAGCAACTACAAGGATTAAGCATCAAGAATAGCTTTCTTGAGGTCCAGCTAAATTTGCTAGCAAAACAAAAGCACCCAGGGTGAGCACAGAGGAATCCACAAGCCTTACAGAAATAAAAGGCATAAACCTAATCATGTCTTCCTAGACATTTTCTGATTTACTTACATATCTGGGGTTTTAAATTAATAGTTTCTAGGTATGATACTGATGATTTTTTTATACCTGGCCCAAGTTTCTTACAACATAGCTGCTGCCCTGTCCGCCTCTCCCCAGGAGAACAACAGACAGAAAAAAGAGAAGTCTTCTTCTCAATTTTAAAAAAGTTCTAGCCTTCCCACTGGCTCTTTTGGCCAGGTGCCCACTCACTTCCTTTTACCTATGCAGAGCAGTGAGACTTTTTAACCCTTTACAGGTAGAGCAATTAGAGAACAGCTACTAAGAGGGATTTTATAGCTACTGGCTGTCTGGGTGTTCATAAAAGGGAGCTACCCCCTTCCCTTCATTTATCACAATTACCATGCCTAACTTTTAGGTGCCTAGGAAATCCCGGATTCACAAACCTGAGTTATGCACCTATGCTCTGTGTACAAGGAACGAGGCGAGATAGGCACCGAAGAATTTGATCCACAAAAGCCAGGATTCCCACCCTAAACTAGCCAATGGGAGATGCCAAGGTGAGAGGCGTGTCCTCCGGTCTGCCTCTCTCAGGGAGTTCAGAGCCTAAGTCTGGGCTGAAGGGAAATACCTCCCTCTGCTTGGGATTCTCAGCTGCAAACTCTCCTGGGGCCAGGCACCTACCATGTTTCACCTGAGATGTGGGAGACCCCTAGGTCAAGGCCATTCTCTACCTGAGTGGAAAAGGGTTCTGCCACCTCTCAAGTGACTGCCCTAATCACTGGGTTACGGGATATTCTGTTGCGGGGACTCCCTTAGTCTCTCCTGTTGAAACTGTTCCACTGTGGACAAATAATTTGATATATATATATGACTCTGTAGCAAGGTGGTTAGAGCACTCACCTGGGAGATGAGGAATCCAGTCCCCTTGCTCCAATGACTTTTTTAATTATTCTCTGTGGAATAGGTTCAAAAGAAGAGGTTGAGGGAGCCCCTACAACAGAGTATCCTATAGCTCAACTCTAGAGCACTCACCTGAGAAGTGGCAGATCCCTGTTTATACCTTTTCTCCCTATCAGGCCCAGGAGGGGACCTGAACTGGGGGTCTCTCACATCCCAGTGAATACCCTAACCACTAGATTACAAGTTATGAGGGAGAACTTACCATGCTTAATTTGTAATGAAATAGGTTCTGGGGTTCAAAAGGGAATCCTCCACACAGCATGATCTCGACTGCACCACACTCAGTGTTCATGCACACAGGCAGCTGGGGAAGTCTTACTGCATAATGTAGGTACCAAGTGAATTTAAGTGCGTGCAGGATTTGGCAGCAGCTGAATGGGGTCTGATTCTCTGGTTTAAGTGACTCAGATAGCAGTTGAGCACCTAAGTCCTTTTGTGAATCTAGCCCAAATTGCCTATTGATATGAACAAATCTGGAATTTATGGCCACAGCTCAAGCAGTTTATTCTGAAAGTCTGAAATGTCTCAGTTTTATTAACTGAACATTGGACACAATCTTAGCTTACACCAGACATTGACAATGCTTGACTTTTTTAACCACTTTCTACGAATGTTCAATATGAAATCTACATTTTGGAACACAAAAAAGGCTATAAGCAATGTTTGGGGATTAACTGTTGATTGAAAGAAATTATATCTTGGAAAAAATGTACTTGGAACTATAAAAATAACTAGTACTATAACTTGGTTTGCTGTAATTTACTAAGAAACAAGACAAGACAGAGAAACATTATATCAGGATTTAAAAATGTATGTTTTTGTATGCAGAATCACTTCCCTTGGGCCAAATTTTGAACTCAGTCTCACTAGTGAAATATAAATATGACTGAAATCTGATTCAGGCCCTTTAAAAATCATAAAATGCCATACTTAATTGATTAAAAAAATCTTTGTAACTCACCTTTTATAATTTGGAAATAATTTCATAGCTGATGGGCTACTGACTATGACATACATTCTCTGGGCAGAGTACTGTATTAAATAAGACACTAACAGTAATTTGCATCATGATGAAAGAGAATTGAAGATCAGAGAATATTTAAGTTTCTGGGTTTTGATTTTAAATGACTTAATGACAGAGATACATCAAACCCTGCAAGAACAAATGTGATTGATCAGAAGTCTGTTAATTTAGATGCCCCTATAATTATTCTGTTCGATTTGGTTAACTTTATTTTATTTATTTATTTTTGTAAAAAAATAAATTAGAAAAAACCCTGTTTTTTAATCTGCTGGGTACTGAAATGAATGATAGACTTTATTCCTTCTCTCAGTAATAAATTGTAAAGGTTTAGTCATCATCAATTAACCTTTTTAATTCAAACTATAAAGCATTTTGGAATGATCAAGCAGTCTGATTACTGGAACTGCTGAGAATTCCTTACCCCCAAATTTTATATAAAGGTTTTCTCATACTATTGAATTTTCTGTTCTCCTTTTTATTACATTACATTAATTGAAACCTACACCTAAATTTCACTTTTAAATTTTCCTTTTTGATCTATGAATTTAAAGAACAGCCTAAGCAAAATAAAATCTAATTTAACCAATTTAATTATTAAGCCTGAACTGCTCCCCTTGTCAGTTAACCTTCAACAATTTGTTTTACTTTCTAATGATCTTCAGAAGAGCCTGATAGTCAGATTTGTATCTATTTGTGAGGGAATGCAATTCCACTATTACTATGGAAGTATATTCTACTTACACCAGGTCTGAATCTGATCCTTTATCTTGACAATGTTTTTTTACTTTTATTTCATTGGGTTATAGAGGGCCTTTGACAGCAGAGATTTGGCCCAGATAGGAATAGCACTGCAAAAAGGTGTGTGCAATTTGTACACCATCAGTTGATCTGTTTCTGTTCAACTCTGTCCCCAAGCCGGATGGTGGACAAAAAGAGGGCAAAGTTAGGGGATGTTTGACCCCATCACCAGGCATCTTCCAATTAGCAAGCGCCTTAGTAGCCCCAACGACATGTTAAAAATATCTTCTTCCACCAAAGAGATCTGTCCTAGAGGCAAGTGGTGAACTCTGCTACCTCAGAGAGTTGAACTTAGAATTTCCTTTTCTGGTGGCACAAGAGACAACTGTTTTTTCCCACTGCTATCTATCCAGAGCAAGATGTTTGACTCCACCATAAGTTGTCTCCACGAGGGCAGCATATTTTTTTGATTGTCCTGTAGTAGGTCATTCTTTGTCCTCCATGTCTTATCATCCCTCCCGGTGGAATCCAACCTAAGCTGTACTCTGTGCTGCTGTCACAGAGAAGCCTGATGGCATGGCCAAACCACTGTAATTGTCTCTAATTACTGAGTCAGCAGTCTGCTGACCTGTGCCGCACAGCACTTGCACATTGGTTACATGATCTCTCCAGTGAAGTCCCAAGATTCTCCATAAACGATGCTAGTGGAATGAATTCAGCTTCCTGTTGAGCTCTTCCACCATCTGCCACATTTGATGCATTACTACTGCAAGGACAACAGTGTTGCACATTCTCATTTCAACATGTAGATGGGTCTTCTTACTCTGCTATGTTTGACAAATAGAAAATGATCCACTGCTTTACCAATTCTTTCCTTAAGTTATTTAGTGAGCTGGCCATTAGCAGGGAGTGGAAACTTACACCTCACTTCACCATCGGAAATGAATTTACTTGATCATCTGCAATTCAGTGTTGTGGTGTTTTTATATTCATGCTGTTTATGCTACGGACTATAACATGTTTTTATTTTTTGTACATTTATGCCAGTATTTACAAAGGCTTGTATGGATGCTATAGTTTACTGGGGCTCAGAGCATCTTTGGATGCTATGTAGATTTTTAATGTGGCTTGTTTGCTATCCCCAATTACCTTAGTACTAACAAACCCAAACATTAAAAAATCAGTCAGGTCTACAAAAAACCATGAGATTTTTTTTAAAGATTATTTGTATTTGTTTTCTGAGATTTAAGCTCTCAGAATGTACTTGTTTCACATTTTAGGACTTTCTCTTTAGCCATGAGGGCTGGAATTTTTTTAATGAAAGCTGAGGGTCTCATGTAATCACTTGACTCCAGGAGCTGGGGATTTAAGAAGAAACACCAAGTATTGTGAGAATTAGCAACACTGCCCTCTCGGGGCTGAGTGTTCCAAGAAGGGGGATCCAGATCATGTTTGAAAGAATGGCTGCCCCATCAGAATGTTACTCCATGGGGAATTCTGCACCACTGTACAAGAGCAGAATTAATGTCCCCTGAAGATTTCATTCTTACCCAGCAAAAAATGTGATTCATACACCCGTCCTGGGCAGTGGCTATGGGGTGGGTGCATTTGGTTTCTTGTTGGCAGTAGCCAGGGAGATGTAAATCACTGCCCTGGTGGTACGGGGAATGGGTGTGCTTGCTAGACTCTGTCCTTCTCGTTTGCTATTGTGGTACACTGGAGCTGGGGAGGGGCAGGGCCGGGGATTCCCATGCCAGTGACTTCTACTGTGCACTGGAATCCAGCTGCTACTTCCAGCTGGGCTTGCGGTGAGGGGGATGGGACTTCTTCTTCCCCTGCACAAGCCACTTCTGGGGCTGGGTCAGACCCATCTCCAGGAACTTCCCCCACTGCAGGAAGTGCTGCACTCCCCCCTACTCCCTGTCTCCATTGCTTCCCAGCCATGGGGGGAGGGGCCACTGTACATGGAGCTACTCCACGTCCTCCCAACCCCATGCACCTGCACCCATCTCCAACACTCAGACCCCTCCACCAAGCCCCCTTCTCAATCTGGACCCCCCTGAAGTCAGACTCGCCTGCTGAGATCCACCCCCGTGCATCAGGGTCCCCACCCCTGCAACCAGACCACTTCCCACTGAGCTCCTGCACTTGAATGCTCACCCTGCCGAGCCCCAACCCCACCTTCATCTGGACCACACTGCCAAGCTCCCCACATCTGAACCCTCGCCCCACTGTGCCCCAACCTGCTGCACTCAGACCCCAACCCCACCAAGCCCTACTCCTCCAGTACTCAGACTCCCCTGTAATGATCCCCTGCACCAAGACCAGCCACCGAGTTGCCTGCACCCAGATTGCTCCATACAGAACCCACTCACTCCACACCTGGATCCCCCCATACTAAGCCTCTCCACAAGATTTAGTGAAGTTTAATTTACAATGTATTCTGCTGAATATAAAATACTGCTGTCTTCTCTGTGAGAGATTGTTTGTGTGACTGAGGAATGCAAGCATCAAGAAAAGATAAGGTGTGAAAGCCATCACAAATGTCCAGATGGTCAAGAAAAAGTGAAAGACTTGGCAACACCAGGAGACAATCAGAAAATATCCATTGTATCTGAGGCTAAACATGTTAGCAGCATTGACGACCTCAGAGGTGAGGCAGACACCCCCGAAGGCAAGACAACAAATAGGAGATAACAATGGGAAGCCCGACAATAATCATCAAATGCTAACAGCAAATGGGAATTTAAAATGATAAAGATGGGGTGTTTTGCCATGGAAATCTGGATTCAGTCCTGCAAAATCTCGGAGCATTGGATTGCGACCGACAGAACCCAGCTCCTCACTCATGTTCAGTCTAACTGGCCATTAGATTGACTCGAGCTACAACAGACTGGTAACTATAAAAACATCAACTGGCAGGACTGTGTGCATGATGTGTATGTGTGTGTGACTGAAGAGCATATGCTAACTGTTGTATTTTCAATAAATATGGCATATTTGCCTTCACTCCTATAAAAGATCCCATGTGCTTTGTGACAGGTTTCAGAATAACAGCCGTGTTAGTCTGTATTCGCAAAAAGAAAAGGAGTACTTGTGGCACCTTAGAGACTAACCAATTTATTTGAGAATGAGCTTTCGTGAGCTACAGCTCTCTTCATCGGATGCATACCGTGGAAACTGCAGCAGATATTATATACACACAGAGATCATGAAACAATACCTCCTCCCACCCCACTGTCCAGCTGGTAATAGCTTATTTAAAGTGATCATCAAGTTGGGCCATTTCCAGCACAAATCTAGGTTTTCTCACCCTCCACCCCCCCACACACACAAACTCACTCTCCTGCTGGTAATAGCCCATCCAAAGTGACAACTCTCTACACAATGTGCATGATAATCAAGGTGGGCCATTTCGTGCACAAATCCAGGTTCTCTCACCCCCTCACCCCCCTCCAAAAACCACACACACAAACTCACTATCCTGCTGATAATAGCTCATCCAAAGTGACCACTCTCCCTACAATGTGCATGATAATCAAGGTGGGCCATTTCCAGCATAAATCCAGGTTTTCTCACCCCCCCACCCCCATACACACACAAACTCACTCTCCTGCTGGTAATAGCTCATCCAAAGTGATCACTCTCCCTACAATGTGCATGGTAATCAAGGTGGGCCATGTCCAGCACAAATCCAGGCTTTCTCACCCCTCCCCCCGCCTTTTTTTCCCGGACACACACACACACAGACAAACTCACTCTCCTACTGGCAATAGCTCATCCAAACTGACCACTCTCCAAGTTTAAATCCAAGTTTAACCAGAACGTTGTGGGGGGAGGGGAGGTAGGTTAAACTTCTTGATTACCATGCACATTGTAGGGAGAGTGGTCACTTTGGATGAGCTATTACCAGCAGGAGAGTGAGTTTGTGTGTGTATGGGGGTGGGGGGGTGAGAAAACCTGGATTTGTGCTGGAAATGGCCCACCTTGATTATCATGCACATTGTAGGGAGAGTGGTCACTTTGGATGAGCTATTACCAGCAGGATAGTGAGTTTGTGTGTGTGGTTTTTGGAGGGGGGGGTGAGGGGGTGAGAGAACCTGGATTTGTGCAGGAAATGGCCCCCCTTGATTATCATGCACATTGTGTAGAGAGTTGTCACTTTGGATGGGCTATTACCAGCAGGAGAGTGAGTTTGTGTGTGGGGGGGTGGAGGGTGAGAAAACCTGGATTTGTGCTGGAAATGGCCCAACTTGATGATCACTTTAGATAAGCTATTACCAGCTGGACAGAGGGGTGGGAGGAGGTAATGTTTCATGATCTCTGTGTGTATATAAAGTCTGCTGCAGTTTCCACGGTATGCAGCCGACGAAGTGAGCTGTAGCTCACGAAAGCTCATGCTCAAATAAATTGGTTAGTCTCTAAGGTGCCACAAGTACTCCTTTTCTTCATGTGCTTTGTATAGCATAACATTTTGACAAATAAAATATGCAGATTTTTGCAGAATTTTAGAATACTGTGCACAGAATTTTTAATTTTTTGGTGCAGAACTTTGGATATTTTGTCATAGAATTCCCCCAGGTGTAAAACGTGTAGAAGCACAGAGAGTCCTATATTTCATTAGCAGTAAGACATACAACAAGCAGAAATAAAATGTAAGAAACCAAGCTCTATCAAACATGCTGAGGGGCCATTATTACATGCTGAGGCTCTGAAATTTGTCTGTCAACAACCACATTCATGAGTCTCTGGGTCATCGCCAATATAGATCTCTCCTGAAGTTGGATCCTCTTTCTGCAGTTCAATTTGTTGGGCTACAGCACCATTCTCATTTAGGAATGTACTTTTGACTTCTCCAACAGAGACATAGTTAAATCAGCTTTCGTTGCACAGTGTAAGGATTGCATTTTTATTCAGATGACACTTGCTTTATTTATTTGTATGTTGTCAGTATTAATGAGATCCTGATTCAGGACATGTACTTCTTACAGTGCATACACATATTTGAGATGCTAAAGACACATACCAGAAGTCCCCAATACTTTGAGATTCTGGTTGCAGTAATTGTACAGATTGAAGATGCTTCTTCAAAATTAATATTGCATAAGTTTTCAATATTTTAAGCAAAATTGTGAATTTCAGCGACACAGTAGTTAGTACTCAAGTACCAACATTTCAGAATTATGAGCAAGTAAAGCAATCTTTTGTTTCCTAGATTTAAAATATAGGCTGCTTTACTCCTCATGCAATATTAAATCTCATATTATACTAGGAAGCTCATTGAAGCTGATCATCTTCCTCCTTGATTCATATAAATAGTGTTTGTCTGCATTAGACATTCAAACTTTTTCAGGAAGCATATAAACATTATCAAGAAACCATGTCAAGAAAAAAGATTTGGAGACTTAATAGGAAGTGCTCATGACTTCCATATAAATTTGAACTGCAAGACAGGTTATATAGATGACAAACAGCAATAAAGAGGTAATTTTGTCGCAGTATTGCGAAGGAGGTAAAAGAGTTTGTATATTAATTTAGATAAAGCAAAAATGCCTGAAAAGACATTCACATTGAAATCGGAGCTAAACAAATCTACATGATACTGAATACAAAACAAAATGTGGTTGTTTCTGAACTTAATCTGCATGATAAATGTTGGAGAAGGAAAAAATGGTTAAAAATGTAAATCAAAGGCATTAATACAATTTTCCATTTCTTTTTTCGAAGAGGCTTGCAGAATAAGATCAGCTCATATAAGATATGCTGTAAAGCTTTCTTCCTGAATGAGTATTCTATAGAATTAGCATTGATTTTAAAATATCGTTCTCCCCTTTTATTATACTATTCCATTTAAATGCAGCGTCCTGTGCATAGTGGTCCATGGGGACATTCAAAATTTGTATGATTTAGTTATTCAGATGCCCTAGAGATGAACATAGTATGATTACCTCTCTAAACAGATACACCACTTCATAGTGAGTTTTAAATCCTCTTTCCCTAAAGGTGATGGGTAAACTCATATTGTGGGGCTCTCACTGGCCAAAGTTGGACTAAAACTACATGCTGCAATAGCTGATATTTAAACCTGGTGTTCCTGCAGTACTTCCTAGATGCTTTGTCACTAATTTGAAGCTTAAACCATGTACATAAAAAAAATATATTTTTCTTTTTGCTAAAGACTGCCCTAGATGAACAAAGGTAGCCCCACCTCAAGTTAGAGCAGCCTAATGGATGTTCTAACTTGCACCAGCTGACAAGAGTCCACAAGGACCATAAAGTAGCTGGGGTTAGCCAGAGAACTATATGCTCTGACTGCTCCAGCCCCTGCTCCCAGCATATCCTCTGTGCCAAAGGCTGTTGGGGAGGGAAGAATAGGAGATAGCAATGCTAGCTCTAGACTTACTGAGGATGTCCTAAAAAAACAACAACTATGCAAGTGGTTGCCCTTCTACTCCCTTTTCACTGCTTAGGGCTTGTCTACACTTAAAACGCTGCACCTGCACTGCTGTAGTAATTCATGAAGATCCAACCTACCCCAACAGGAGGGATTCTCCTGTCAGCATAGGTACTCCACCTCCCTGAGAGGCCGTAAGTTGGTTGACAGAAGATTTCTCCCATCGACCTAGAACAGTCTATAGTGGGGATTAGGTTGGTTTATCTGCGTTCCGCAGGCATGTGGATTTTTCACACCCCTGAGTGATCATAGAATCATAGAATATCAGGATTGGAAGGGACCTCAGGAGGTCATCTAGTCCAACCCCCTGCTCAAAGCAGGGCCAATCCCCAATTTTTTGCCCCAAATCCCTAAATGGCCCCCTGAAGGATTGAACTCACAACTCTGGGTTTAGCAGGCCAATGCTCAAACCACTGAGCTATCCCTCCCCCCAACTTATGTACTTATACTGACCTAATTTCCTGGTGTAGACCAGCCCTTAAGTAGTGTTAAAGACCAGGATGGAGAATCAGATCAAAATTGTGGCCCAGTGACCTTTTTAAATATTCAACTCTCAGGCATGCAGAGGGAACAGGATGAAATTTCAAATATTAAACCTCACTCTGATTTTGTCAATTAAAGATCCTGTTACTCTAATTGTAGAGCTCAGGTAAGTCTGAGAACACCAGCTCAGTGAGAAAAGAAATGTCTCTTTTCAATACTACTTTTAGTTCTTCCATTTGCACCCCACTCAGGTTCAATCTAGATTATGTATATTCTCAGGCCATCAGTACTACCTGTCAAAAGAGATGAATTAAGGGAGGAAAAAGTAATAGATCTGACTTCCTCTGGATGACTAGCAGGGAAAAGTTGACATGGTACATCACTAACATAACAATGTACCCTCAATAGTATAAACTCATCTCTTGATTTTGATTTTGTTTTTGTTTTTGTTTAGGTCTCTCTTTTTCTTTTGCCTTTAGCATTGCAATGCTGTTTTCCCCTGAGAAAATTATTTTGCTGATACCTTGACACTTTATATAAAAAAATGAAATCAAGTTTAGTAGTGCTTTTTGAGTTTATAAGGTTTATACCTAGCTTAAAATATGTCTGAAGCTTTTCCAAGGTTTATGACACTTCTTTACCCCAAATGCTAGACTTCCTTCATAGTCCGATAATTCTTCATATACCACAAATGGCTACACCTCCTAAGCTCAAACAAGTTCACCATATCTACGTATGGCTGTCTATGTAAGGGATGACAAATCAACTGTCTGGCTGTCCATTGAGTAGTTGACTCAATTCTCATTGTGTTTATACAATGACCACTGGGACAAAATCTGTGGTCCTTAATCAAGCAAAATTACCTGAAAGTAAAAGTGTTTTGCTCATTTAAGGACTGAAGAATTTTGACCACTCAATTTATTTAGTATCCATGAAGAGGAGAAGGGCACTCCTAGAGAAATCATTAAAAGTGATCCTTTCTGCCCATTGACATACATGTACACGATGTTCAAAAGAGTTGAAAAATGTATACTTTTTGGATCTAGCAGCAGCCTATGTGAGAAACTCTTGTTGTACTATGATATGACCTTCCTCTGAAAAGTGCATTAGGAAACAGATATGTCTAACATGCCTGTACTGTATATATTATAAACTGAAGAATAGATCACATTCATCTGCCTGGGACAAATCCTCAGGTCCTTACTCAGCCAAACTCCCACTAACTTTAAGGACTCAGTAAAAAGGAAATTAAGGACCTGAGGATTTGGTCCTATGTATTTTTTTTCATCTGTATCCAATGTAATATTCATTTAATAAGTAATTTTAAGAATTCAACACAATTACTAAATTATAAATGTTCCTCCTTTTATTTAACTGTTTCAGAAAACCACATAAGTGATTTTACAGTACAAATATTACATCCAAGTGGATTTTAGGGCACTAAGAGCTGGCCAGATTTTGCCACCTATTCTGAAGTTGAGTAGAATCTTAATCTGCAAAACATCACAATTGAAATCTACAGGATAGCTTGCAGGGTAAACTACTAATCCACCATGGGCCTGGGTAAGGATGACAGAATCCTACCCTTTACATACATTAACTATGTACTAATTAGGCTCCAAGCACATGCTCACCTCCCACATGGGACAGGGAACTCCAGGCTCCTCCCAAGGGAGTGAACGCTTTAAAAGGCCCTGGGGGCAGAAGCAGGCTTTCACAGATGGGTATAGCTAAGCCAGTGTAGTTATTCTAGTCCCTGTGTGGACACTCCCTGTGTGGACACTCTTATTTTGGAATAAAAGTGCCTCTTTTCGTTTAGCTTAAACACTTTCCAAAGTGACATAAATTAAACCAAAAAGGGTATTCTTATACCTGAAAAGTGTCTCCACACAGGGAGTTATAACAGTGTAATTATGTCAGATATTAGATTATAAGATCTTTGGGGAAGGGTCTGTTTCTAATTAACTGTTTGTACAGTAACTAACAGAATGGGGTCTGTAATAATAGTGTCACCACCTATGGTGGAATGCCATTTGTTCGGTGGAGATAAAGAGATTTTTTGGCTAGACTTGCAAAGACGTGTGTGCCAGGGTTTTTTACTAGACTTTTAAGAACCGACAACAGTTTAAGATCAAAGAGAAAATAAACAGCAGTAGATCAAAGCACACTACAGAAATATTAATGTGCCATAGCAGGGTCCACATGGCCACTTAGTGCACAGCAAGCTTCTGTGCTGTAGATTCACATCACAGCTTGCTGAACATTAAGGGTATGTCAGCTGGAAGATGTAATTTCCATCTCAAGGAAACATAGCCATGATAGATTTGATTGAGCTAGTGAACTGAAAAATAGAATGTAGTCACAGCAGCTCAAGAGGCAGGAGAGGCTAGCGGTCCTCAGAACACACCTGTCCAAAATTCTAGGTATACATTTGGGTGGCGAACTCCTCCCACTGCTCACACCTCCATGGCACCACTCTATTTTTAGCTCTGTCAGAGATAGCGTGGGTACATCTCCTCTAGAGGGAAATTACACCTCCAAATTGAACTGTGAACATGCCTTAAATGGCTGTGTAGAGAAGACCTAAGGTTAATAACCCCACTCTTGAGAACAATGCAATGGCATTTTTAATGACCACAGATGTCAGGATCTTGATACATGTCACTGAAAGGAAGAGTCTTTGAAAGCACAGTGCCCCACAACACAATTCTGGGACATTGCTCCAGTACTAACAGAGATTTGCCAATACTAATTCCTGCAGAACTTGGCTTTTTCCTAGAGGTTTCAGATCAAGGTACTGAATCAACCTAATGATGCTTAGATTGAGTTCTGATGAAATCACAGCTTCAGGTGGTATGGCTTCTGGCCATATTTGAAACAACAAAATTGAGTAGACATCGCTCATATGTAATACACGACACACTGAAAAGAGTGAAGTATTTGCTATTGCTGTGGTTAATGAATTTTGCTTAACCAGACAGGAGCACAGTATGAGAAAGGAGGATAAATACCCAAGTGAGTATCCTCAGTAAGTACTATTGTAAAGGTTAAGTAAAAATTTGCATTTTAACTTTCTGTGTTCATTCACTTACTGCTTCCCAAAACTTTCCCCTTTGGATAGAATTTTCCAGCTTTGGGACCTGGTCCTCAACTGGGGTAAAACGGATGTAGTTCCGTTGACTTCAGTGGAGCTCTTACAATTTAGACCAGCTGAGAATCTGGTCCCTCATTCCTGTAAAAAAAATTGAACAAAACCACTTCATTTGTTTTTAACTGAAAACTGAAAAAAAAAAAAACCCCATATTTTCTGCATTATAAACAGAAGTTTGTGTGAAGTTTAACATCTTAATGCCAAAATACTGGGGAATAGAAAGCTGAATCTTGGCATTATAATAGCCCTCACTGAGGAAAAAGTGTCTCTGAGGATTCTGGTAGACATTGATTTTCATTTGATGGAGTTATCCACCACTCAAAATTGCTCTCCGTACATGTGATATGTATTTTCCCTGGTGTTGTCTTGCTAACTCATAAAGTGCTCTGCCAAGGAAAACAGGTCAGTACATATATGAGATTATACATTCAGTACAGTTCAGTACACATATGCAGAAACTTAGCTGAGTAATGACAAATGTATTGAAGCCGGGAAGTGAATGAAAATAAGACTCATATTTTGAAAACTTTTATCTTGAAGTGTTACTTATTCTACCTAATGTGGAATAGGACTTCCATAAATACATTTTCCAAATATTGGGCCAGACTCTGGCCTTCATTAAGACTCCTTGCCAATATAAAGGAGCAGCTGAAGATTTCCTGCTGGGAGGGAATCATTGGCTGGAGTGGAGCCAGCTATGCTCTCATACTATCCCTGGTGCGTCTGGAGACATATTGAGGGTTACAGGAGATGTGATCTGACTGTGATATTCTCTTGTAATCTCTTCCTGCATAAAGCTGTTTGGGGGTGTCAAGGTTCCTCCCTCACTCTGAACTCTAGGGTACAGATGTGGGGACCTGCATGAAAAACCTCCTAAGCTTATCTTTACCAGCTTAGGTCAAAACTTCCCCAAGGTACAAAATATTACACCCGTTATCCTTGGACTGGCTGCTACCACCACCAAACTAATACTGGTTACTGGGGAAGAGCTGTTTGGACGCGTCCTTCCCCGCAAAATACTTCCCAAAACCCTGCACTCCACTTCCTGGACAAGGTTTGGTAAAAAGCCTCACCAATTTGCCTAGGTGACTACAGACCCAGACCCTTGGATCTTAAGAACAATGAACAATCCTCCCAACACTTGCACCCCCCCTTTCCTGGGAAATGTTGGATAAAAAGCCTCACCAATTTGCATAGGTGACCACAGACCCAAACCCTTGGATCTGAGAACAATGAAAAAGCATTCAGTTTTTTACAAGAAGACTTTTAATAAAAAATAGAAGTAAATAGAAATAAAGAAATCCCCCCTGTAAAATCAGGATGGTAGATATCTTACAGGGTAATTAGATTCAAAAACATAGAGAACCCCTCTAGGCAAAACCTTAAGTTACAAAAAAGATACACAGACAGAAATAGTTATTCTATTCAGCACAATTCTTTTCTCAGTCATTTAAAGAAATCATAATCTAACACATACCTAGCTAGATTACTTACTAAAAGTTCTAAGACTCCATTCCTGGTCTATCCCCGGCCAAGACGACTACAGACAGACCCAGACCCTTTGTTTCTCTCCCTCCTCCCAGCTTTTGAAAGTATCTTGTCTCCTCATTGGTCATTTTGGTCAGGTGCCAGCAAGGTTACCTTTAGCTTCTTAACCCTTTACAGGTGAGAGGAGCTTTCCCCTGGCCAGGAGGGATTTCAAAGGGGTTTACCCTTCCCTTTATATTTATGACACGCCCCCCAAATCTCAGCTAGGGTGAAACACTGGCTGGGATTTCTTCCTGGAGCTCTAGGAAAACAGAGTTAATAAGACACATGCATCTCTAAATATACTACCAAGTACATAAAGACTAACAATATTTTCCACATCTCAAGGACGATTTTAACCAGTTGATTCTGGGAAACTTTCACGGGAGAGTGCATCAGCCACTTTGTTAGAAGCTCCTGAGATGTGTTGGATGTCGAAATCAAAATCTTGGAGAGCTAAACTCCACCGAAGAAGTTTTTTGTTAGTTTCTTTGATGGTGTGAAGCCACTTTAGTGCAGCATGGTCGGTTTGCAGGTGGAAACGCCGTCCCCAAACATATGGGTGTAGCTTTTCCAGAGCGTAGACAATGACATAACATTCTTTTTCAGTGACTGACCAGTTGCTTTCCCTCTCAGACAGTTTTTTGCTGAGAAACACTACAGGGTGGAATTCTTGATCAGGTCCTTTCTGCATTAAAACTGCTCCCACACCACGCTCGGATGCATCTGTGGTTACTAGGAACGGTTTGTCAAAGTCTGGGGCCCTTAGTACAGGGTCAGACATGAGTGTCGCTTTAAGCTTGTTAAAGGCCTTCTGACACTTTCCGGTCCACTGAACAGCATTTGGCTGTTTCTTTTTGGTTAGGTCTGTCAGTGGGGCAGCGATTTGGCTGTAGTGCGGTACAAATCGTCTGTAATAACCGGCCAAGCCTAAGAAGGATTGAACCTGTTTCTTTGACTTTGGGACAGGCCACTTTTGGATAGCATCCACTTTGGCCTGTAGGGGGCTGATAGTTCCTTGACCCACCTGGTGTCCAAGGTAAGTCACTCTGTTTAGGCCTATTTGACACTTCTTAGCCTTAACAGTTAGTCCTGCCTCCATTATGCGCTTAAGGACTTTTTGTAGATGTTCCAGGTGGTCTGCCCAGGAATCCGAAAATATGGCCACATCATCAAGGTAGGCGACTGCATATTCTCCTAATCCCGCTAGGAGACCATCTACAAGTCTTTGGAAAGTGGCGGGTGCATTTCGCAGCCCGAAAGGGAGTACATTAAATTCATACAGCCCGAGATGTGTGATGAAGGCTGACCTTTCCTTGGCAGATTCATCTAGCGGTACCTGCCAGTACCCCTTGGTTAAGTCCAAGGTAGAGATGAACTGGGCCCGTCCCAGTTTCTCTAATAGTTCATCTGTGCGTGGCATTGGATAGTTGTCTGGGCGAGTTACAGCATTTAGCTTATGGTAGTCCACGCAAAAACGTATTTCCCCATCTGGTTTGGGAACTAGAACCACTGGAGATGCCCATGCACTTTCAGAGGGGCGGATTACACCCATCAGTAACATATCCTGGATCTCCCGTTCTATAGCAGTTTTAGCTTGAGGAGACACCCGGTAAGGGTGGACCCTAATTGGGTGAGCATTACCTGTGTCAATGGAGTGGTATGCCCGTTCAGTCAGTCCTGGGGTGGCTGAGAACGTTGGCGTGTAGCTAGTGCACAGCTCCTGGATCTGCTGTCGCTGCATACGCCCAAGGGTCATGGAGAGGTTCACCTCTTCCACACCACCAGCACATTTCCCTTCGTAGTAGACACCTTCAGGCCACTCAGCGTCATCTCCTCCCTGGGCTGTAAACTGACAAACCTTTAATTCTCTGGAATAAAAGGGCTTTAGAGAATTAATATGGTACACCTTAGGCTTTCGGTTGGAGGTGGGGAATGCTATGAGATAATTAACAGCTCCCAGGTGCTCCTGGACCATGAATGGCCCTTCCCACGATGCTTCCATTTTATGGGCCTGGAGCGCCCTTAAGACCATGACCTGGTCTCCTACTTTGAAGGAACGCTCTCTGGCATGTTTATCATACCAGGCTTTTTTCTCTTTTTGAGCATCCTGTAAGTTTTCTTTAGCAAGGGCTAAAGAGGTTCGGAGGGTGTTTTGTAGGTTGGTTACAAAGTCCAGAATATTAGTTCCTGGAGAAGGTGTAAATCCCTCCCATTGCTGCTTCACCAACTGCAATGGCCCCTTAACCTCACGGCCATATACAGGTTCAAATGGGGAAAACCCTAAACTGGGATGTGGTACAGCTCTGTAGGCAAAGAGCAACTGCTGCAACACTAGGTCCCAATCATTGGAGTGCTCATTTACGAATTTACGTATCATGGCCCCCAAAGTTCCATTAAACTTCTCCACCATGCCATTTGTTTGATGATGGTAAGGAGTGGCAACCAAGTGATTTACCCCATGAGCTTCCCAAAGGTTTTTCATAGTTCCTGCCAGGAAATTAGTCCCTGCATCTGTGAGGATGTCGGAGGGCCAACCTACCCTGGCAAAAATGTCTGCTAGTGCCTGGCACACACTTTTAGCCCTGGTGTTGCTTAGAGCTACTGCTTCCGGCCATCGGGTGGCAAAATCCATGAAAGTCAGTATGTACTGCTTTCCTCTGGGTGTCTTTTTCGGAAAAGGACCCAGAATATCCACAGCTACTCGCTGAAATGGAACTTCAATGATGGGGAGTGGCTGGAGAGGGGCTTTGACCTGGTCTTGGGGTTTTCCCACTCTTTGGCACACCTCACAAGACTGGACATAGGTAGAAACATCCTTGCCCATTCCCTCCCAGTGGAATGAACCCCCCAAACGGTCTTTGGTCCTGTTCACCCCAGCATTGCCACTAGGGTGATCGTAGGCTAAGCTCAAGAGCTTGGCCCGGTATTTAGTTGGAACTACCAACTGTCTCTGAGGATGCCAGTCTTCCTGGTGTCCACCAGAAAGAGTTTCCTTGTATAGAAGTCCTCTTTCTACAACAAACCTGGATCGATTAGAAGAGCTGAGAGGCGGTGGGTTGCTCCGTGCCGCCGTCCAAGCTCTCTGGAGGCTTTCATCTGCTTCCTGTTCGGTCTGGAACTGTTCCCTTGATGCTGGAGACATCAGTTCCTCATTGGATTGTGGACCTAGGCTTGGTCCCTCTGGAAGTGATATAGGGGATGGAGCTGTTTCTGTTGACTGTGAACCGCTCTCCGCTGGTGCACTACGTTGGGATTCAGGCTCCGGCTGAGCCTCTTGTGTAGGGTTATCGGCTGCTGCCAGTTCAGGTTCAGTGGGGCCCTCTGGTGTTGAGGTTGCAAGTACTGGATTCAGTGCTGGCACGGGGTCTGGTGTTGGTTGTTTGGCTGGTTCCGGTTCTGGGACTGGTTCCATCTGGGTCTCTGGGACTGGATCCACTACTGCTGTTGCAGACATTGGCCTGGGGTCCAGGTCCATCACCTCTGACTGGGTCCTGATAGAAGTTTCCGGAACAGAGCTAGGCCTCACGGCTTGTTTAGCCTGGCTGCGGGTGACCATTCCCACCCTCTTGGCCTGCTTCACATGATTGGCCAAGTCTTCCCCCAACAGCATGGGGATGGGATAATCATCATAGACTGCAAAAGTCCACATTCCTGACCAGCCCTTGTACTGGACAGGCAACTTGGCTGTAGGCAAATTGAAAGAGTTGGACTTGAAGGGTTGAATCGTCACTTGGATCTCTGGGTTGATTAAATTGGGGTCCACTAAGGAAGCATGGATAGCTGACACTTGTGCTCCGGTGTCCCTCCACGCGGTGACCTTCTTCCCGCCCACACTCACAGTTTCCCTCCGCTCCAAGGGTATCTGGGAGGTATCTGGGCCTGTGGACCTCTGGTGTGATTCCGGTGCAATGAACTATAATCTGTTGGGGTTCTTGGGGCAGTTGGCCTTTACATGCCCCAGCTTGTTACACTTAAAACATCGTCCAGCTGACGGGTCACTGGGGCGAGGAGGGTTGCTGGAGAACGGGGTGGTGGGACGATAAGGGGTCTGGAGGGTTCTTTGGGAGGTAGGTGGGGCTTTGGGCGGCCCCCGGTAATAGGGTGTGGTCTGGGGTGGTCCCTTCTGGTCTCCGCTCCAACTGCGACCAGTTTTCTTCTTCTCTGCCACCTCCACCCATCTGGCTCCAATCTCTCCTGCCTCAATTACAGTTTTGGGTTTCCCATCTAGGATGTATCTTTCTATTTCCTCAGGAACACCCTCTAAGAATTGTTCCATTTGCATTAGGAAGGGCAAATTTACTGGAGATTCAACACTTGCTCCTGATATCCAGGCATCCCAATGTTTCACAATGTGGTAGGCATGTCGGGTAAATGACATGTCTGGTTTCCACCTTAGGGCTCTGAACCTCCAACGAGACTGCTCGGGTGTTATCCCCATTCTGACTCTTGCCTTGGATTTAAACAGTTCATACTTGTTCATGTGTTCTTTAGGCATTTCAGCTGCCACCTCAGCTAAGGGTCCACTGAGCTGTGGCCTCAGCTCTACCATGTATTGGTCAGTAGAGATGTTGTACCCAAGGCAGGCCCTTTCGAAGTTTTCTAAGAAGGCCTCAGTATCATCACCTGCCTTGTAGGTGGGGAACTTTCTGGGATGGGAAGTGGTACCTGGAGAAGGATTACTAGGGTTTGTTGGGATATTCTGCTGAGCCTTTATCTTCTCCATCTCCTCCACATACTTCCTCTCTTTTTCCTCCAGTTCTTTGTCCCTTGCTTCCATAGCTCTCCTGTGAGCAGCCGCTTGGTGTTGTTCTGCTTCTCTTGCTGTCTCCCTTTCTTGTTCCTTCTTCAGCCGCATGAGTTCTATCTCTTTCATGTTCCCTTTGTCTTTCCTCAGCCTGAAATTTGGCTAATTCCAGCTGTAGTTGAGCTGAGGATTTGGTCATTCTAACCTCTCTGTTTTTAACTAACTTTACACCCGAGTTTTAGAAATAAACAAACAAAACTTGGCTGTAAAATTTTGCTGTGCTGCAATAGAATACCTATTCTCTGATAGTGATTGTCAGCCTACAGAAAAAGACAATTCCCTTGTCTCTGCTCTGGGCCCAAATTAAAGCAAAAGACCTCCAACTACTTGGAAACCTGCTTACCCAGCCCAAAGAAAAAGCAAATGGGTAGAACACACACCCCCTATTTACTTTTAGGAAGAAAAGAAAAAAAACCCTCTGGGTTGGAAGACTGTGAATTTCCCTGCAGGAGTTAAGTACCCTGCCTCCAGGCAAATAAAACCTGCAATTCACAAGATAATCCCCTTTTGTCTCTGCTTGGCCACAAAGCAGAGAAAAAAAAAGCTGCTTTCAGTTTCAAAGCTGCTTTCTGGACTTCCTAAAAATTCCTTTTTAAAATCTGTATTTCTAGTTCAAAAAATCTCAACTGGATCTCAAAATGATTTCAGGTTAATCCCACCACGCTGCCACCATGTCAAGGTTCCTCCCCCACTCTGAACTCTAGGGTACAGATGTGGGGACCTGCATGAAAAACCTCCTAAGCTTATCTTTACCAGCTTAGGTCAAAACTTCCCCAAGGTACAAAATATTACACCCGTTATCCTTGGACTGGCCGTTACCACCACCAAACTAATACTGGTTACTGGGGAAGAGCTGTTTGGACGCGTCCTTCCCCCCAAAATACTTCCCAAAACCCTGCACCCCACTTCCTGGACAAGGTTTGGTAAAAAGCCTCACCAATTTGCCTAGGTGACTACAGACCCAGACCCTTGGATCTTAAGAACAATGAACAATCCTCCCAACACTTGCACCCCCCCTTTCCTGGGAAATGTTGGATAAAAAGCCTCACCAATTTGCATAGGTGACCACAGACCCAAACCCTTGGATCTGAGAACAATGAAAAAGCATTCAGTTTTTTACAAGAAGACTTTTAATAAAAAATAGAAGTAAATAGAAATAAAGAAATCCCCCCTGTAAAATCAGGATGGTAGATATCTTACAGGGTAATTAGATTCAAAAACATAGAGAACCCCTCTAGGCAAAACCTTAAGTTACAAAAAAGATACACAGACAGAAATAGTTATTCTATTCAGCACAATTCTTTTCTCAGCCATTTAAAGAAATCATAATCTAACACATACCTAGCTAGATTACTTACTAAAAGTTCTAAGACTCCATTCCTGGTCTATCCCCGGCCAAGACGACTACAGACAGACCCAGACCCTTTGTTTCTCTCCCTCCTCCCAGCTTTTGAAAGTATCTTGTCTCCTCATTGGTCATTTTGGTCAGGTGCCAGCAAGGTTACCTTTAGCTTCTTAACCCTTTACAGGTGAGAGGAGCTTTCCCCTGGCCAGGAGGGATTTCAAAGGGGTTTACCCTTCCCTTTATATTTATGACAGGGGGCCATTCCAAGCTCATGCAAGTTAGAGCAGCTCTAGTCTCACATGGACTGCAATCTGAACCAGCACCTATCTGACTTGATTGGAATGGGGATGGGATGGGGAGGAGTGCAGAAATGTGATGTGGAGCAGCCACCTTTGCTCCCATCACCCTTTTCTTGTGTGGTCTGGTGATTTTTGTCTCTTAAAAATTAAAGAACACACATTTTCTGAATAAAGCTGCTACCAGCTACATACGTATATTCAAGATTAACATTGAAGACTTTTAAGAGGGACTTTGAAGACTGAAGCCAATCATGTGTGAAGCCATGTATGTGGCCCTTAGATTTTAGATGCAGGTAACTGGCTGGCAGCCCCAGTTTAGAGTGTGACTGTATGTGTGCAAGGTTAAAAGAAGACTAGAATTTTACCTTCAAGCACTGAACAATGTGCTTGTTTGAGAAGTTTCTTCTCTGGAAGCCCAGAGCTAGACATTCAAGTTGAGTAACTTGCAGTGTGTTAATATTAGGTTACATTTATTTTAAGAACAAGTCTTTCTTGGGGCATTAAAACCTTGACTTTGAAGGCATACACACCCTTATTTGATGATGATAAGGGAATACATGTAGCTGTATTTTCTTAATGCATGGTGAAGGTTTTCTGGTTCATCCACAGTTCTGCTATCCTTGGGGACATAGCTAAAAGCAATCTTGGTTAATATGGTAGCATTGGACTAAGAGTGTCACTACTAACGATGTATTGTGAAGGCTAGTCCCTCCTCCTTCCCAAAAGAGTATTAGAAAAGAAAACAGTTCAAGCCTGGGGGAAACTGTTTGCAAGGGGTAGGACGATGGTGGAACAAAGAAAAAAATCTTTGTAATTCTGCCTCATGAATTACAACAAATTAGGAAAAAGTAGGGATTAGTAAAGCAGCCTTATTTGATAGGTAAAATATTGAGGGGGGGAGTTAATTTTAGAAGCATTTCAGTTAAAAATCACAATGAACCAATTTTGTATTTAAATGGACAATCCGATTTTGAAAAGATGGGTTTAGAATCCAGTTATCCTGATTTCCAGTCCAACCATGAGACCAGGAGTGCACAACTTGAGGCCCAGTGGTCACTTTTGGTCCTCGGGTCTCTAAATTGTAGCCCTTGTTGGCAACTGTTTACTAGATACTTTCTATCAGATTATGAATTGAAATTGTGCTTCACAATAACTTTTTTCAGGAGGGATGGGGAAATAAAGAGAAAAGCAGCCTCAAAGCAACTGCTCTTTCAAGGGGCAGGGGATAGTGAGAGAGCAGAGAGGAATTTAGTCTTCACAACAGGAGTAGGATGAGATTAAGGTGGACAAGAAAGTAGCACAAAAACTTGTGCAGGAAGATCTGCAGCACCCAGGAGACACAGTATTGAAAAGAGGAAGCAACTATTGTAACCCACGTGCTTACATTGAACCATTTAATTAAGTCCAAAGAAAAGAAGGGACGCAATGGAGTGGAGACATGGATTTAGTTGAATCTTCAGTGTCTCTGCACACATGCAGAGAGCAGGTGGGGAGAAGATAACAACATAAGAATGGCCATACTGGGTCAGACCAAATGGCCATCTAGCCCAGTACCTTGTCTTCCGACAGTGGCCAGTGCAGGTGCCACAGAGGGAATGAATAGAATAGGTAATCATCAAATGATTCATCCTCTGTCTCCCATTCTGGCAAACAGAGGCTAGGGACACCATCCCTGCCCATCCTACCTAATAGCCATTGATGGGCCTATTCTCCATGAATTTATCTAGTTCTTTTTTGAACACTATTATAGGCTTGGCCTTCACAACATCCCCTTGCAAAGAGTTCCACAGACTGACTGTGCAATGTGTGAAGAAATACTTCCTTTCATTTGTTTTAAACCTGCTGCCTATTGATTTAATTTGGTGACTTTTAGTCTTGTGTTATGAGAAGGAGTAACTAATACTTCCTTTTTTTACTTTCTCAACAGCAGTCATGATTTTATAGACCTTTATCATATCCCGCCTTAGTCGTCTCTTTTCCAAGCTGAAAAAGTCCTATTAATCTCGCTCATATGGAAGCTGTTCCATATCCCTAATAATTTTTGTTGCCCTTTTCTGAACCTTTTCTAATACCAATATATATTTTTTGAGATGAGGCAACCACATCTGCATGCAGTATTCAAGATGTGGTCATACCATGGATTTGTATAGAGGCAATATGATATTTTTTGTTTTATTATCTATCCCTTTCTTAATGATTCCCAACATTCTGTTCACTTTTTCGACTGCCACTGCACATTGACTGTATGTTTTCAGAGAGCTATCCACGATTACTCTAAGATCTCTTTCTTGAGTGGTAACAGATCATTTAGACCCCATCATTTTATATGTATAGTGGGGATTATGTTTTCCAGTGTGCGTTACTTAATAAAGCTTAATTGAAAGAGTCCAGAAAGAACCAGAAGTAGGGAATGGTAATTATTATGTATATATGACAGCTGTTTCTGAAGCTGTATAGAGGGTTTCCATTGAGAACAAGTTGTCTTGCAGATTCCACACACTGAACATCCAAGAGCTGAATCAGTCAGCATTCAGGGAACGGGAGTTGGAAACAGCCCTGTGGACTCAGTGACACAGGAGCATGAGATATGTTTGCTGTGAAGGCTGCAGATTCCAAATTCCACTGGAAACCGAGGAGACAGTCAGCTATTGGTTTTGGGAGTATAAATGCTGCTGGCTATAAAGATCTTCAGACTGTTGTTTTCCAAGGATGATTTTGAAGTTTTTAAAGACAACTGAGAGACTTGCATTCTCCTCAGGCTTCCGAGAATCCAGATGGCACCCACATGCATTTTGAGCCCATACTGTAGAGACTGAGAAATCCTCTCTATGAGATCATAGGGAGATATGTATGTAGGTATGTATCAAAGTATAGAAGTGTCATTGTTTTGTCGAATCTTCGCACTGAAATACCTGTATAAAGAACACCAATAGGCTTCCTGTGTAATAGCTTGGGTTTAAATGTTATTCCTAACTATTCCCAATAATATTTACTGTATTCTTATGTGTATTAAATGTTTTGTTTACTTAGAAACTGTATCTCTTTAAAGATGATGGGAAACTATATTAACACCCACATTCAGGGTTTTGTATATCATAGCTCTAAGGTTTCTCTCTGTGTAATATCTTTTTGAAAAGTCCTGAAAAGATGGAACACTGGCTTCTGCTTAAGCAGACAGGTAAGCTTAAGTGCCGGAGAAAAGGAGTGTAATAGACTAATAGACCCTGGTTGTTGAGTTTGTTTTTGTTGGGTTTTTTGCAGTCCTCTGCAGCACGGGACACAGGTCACTTGCAGGTTTGAACCAGTGTAAAATGGTGAATTCTCTATAACTTGAGTCATTTAGATCATGATCTGAGGACATCAGTAACACAGCTAGAGGTTAGGGCTCTGTTACAGCAGTGGGTGGGTGAGGTTCTGTGGTCTGCAATGTGCAGGAGGTCAGATTAGATGATCATAATGGTCCCTTCCAGCCTAAAAATCAAAGAGCAGTGTAATAGACTACGTCTACACTACGACCTAAGAGTGTGTTTTCCCCTGCTTGTGCACACATACTCTCAGGAGGTCAGTCAGAGCTAGCTTGAGTATAAAAAGCAGTGTAACCACAACAGCATATGCAGTGGGCAGGGCCGGCTCCAGGCACCAGCATTCCAAGCCAGTGCTTGGGGCGGCAGTTAGAAAGGGGCGACAGTTCCTCTGGCCGTGGCGGCAATTCAGCGGCAGCTTCTTTGTTCTGCCCCCCATGGTGGCAAATCGACTGCAGCTTCTCCCCCTTGCTGGCCGCGGCGGCAAATCGGCGGCAGCTTCTTCCTTTTGCCGTCCGTGGCGGCAGTTTTTTTCACTGCTTGGGGCAGCAAAAGCTGTAGAGCCGGCCCTGGCAGTGGGAATGGAGGCATGGCTGAGTTGTACCGAGTGCAAACCTGGCTGAAAACAGTGGGTATGTACTTGGCCTGGCTCAGCCTTGCCTCAGCTGCCAAGGGGGTTGGGCTACCGCAGCGACACAGCTATTTAAATTGCAGTCACTTCCATTGAGCTACAACAAATATGTGTACATGAGCCGGGGAATTATGCCCCTTGCTCGTAGTGTAGCCATAGTCATAGCTTCTATATTACTTCAGCACCCCATTGCCCATTACAAGAGCAGCAGGGGTGGCACAAACAGAGTCATGGAGCTGCATCAGCAGCCGTTGATTTCAGAACTTTGGTGTGGGCCTCAGTAACTGAAATGGGGAAAGGGAGAATTTACTCTGGGGAGGAGGAAGATTCAGTGGATTCAAGGTGGAAGAGAGACTTAGGAGTGGAGTATATTTACTGAGAAGCATTGGGGGAAGGAATGAGTGATTTGGAGAGTAGAGTGTTGTGACCAGAGTCCCAGGGAAGCCGACTGAGGTCACTCAATTACGGTGTACTGCAAAGAATGGGGCAGGCAATTCCCAAAGCTGGTGGATATTCCAAGACTTAGATTTACCAAGTCAGCACAAACCAGCTTCTATAATAGCTCACTGGTTACCCAGAAGCCAACAACACAGTTCCCTTGAAGTAACCCAGCCTTAGGCCTCCACGCAGACACCCAAGTCAAATATGATGAGGATTACTGAAAATCTTATTCATCATATAAAAATGTTCTATCAATCCCAAATGATCAGACACATTACCTCCCAGGTTAATGACTATTTCAGATCTTACCCAAATACACGCTGTCATAAATATAAAGGGAAGGGTAAATACCTTTAAAATCCCTCCTGGCCAGAGGCAAAGCCCTTTCACCTGTAAAGGGTTAAGAAGCTAGTATAACCTCGCTGGCACCTGACCAAAATGACCAATGAAGAGACAAGATACTTTCAAAAGCTGGGGGGAGGGAGAAACAAAACCTCTCTCACTCTGTCTGTGTGATGCTTTAGCCGGGGTCAGAACAGGAATGGAGTCTTAGAACTTAGTAAGTAATCTAGCTAGAGATGCGTTAGATTCTGTTTTCTTTAAATGGCTGAGAAAATAAGCTGTGCTGAATGGAATGTAGATTCCTGTTTTTGTGTCTTTTTGTAACTTAAGGTTTTGCCTAGAGGGATTCTCTATGTTTTGAATCTGATTATCCTGTAAGGTATTTACCATCCTGATTTTACAGAGGTGATTCTTTTTACTTTTTTCTTCATTTAAAATTCTTCTTTTAAGAACCTGATTGTTTTTTCATTGTTCTTAAGATCCAAGGGTTTGGGTCTGTGTTCACCTATGCAAATTGGTGAGATTTTATCAAGCCTTCCCCAGGAAAGGGGGTGTAGGGTTTGGGAGGATTTTGGGGGGAAAGACGTTTCCAAGTGGGCTCTTTCCCTGTTATATATTTGTTAGACGCTTGATGGTGGAAGCAATAAAGTTCAAGGGCAAAAGGTGAAATAGTTTGTACCTTGGGGAAGTTTTAACCTAACCTGGTAAAAATAAGCTTAGGGGGGTTTTCATGCAGGTCCCCACATCTGTACCCTAGAGTTCAGAGTGGGGAAGGAAACTTGACATATGCTTACAGCCAATGCTTCGGCAAACAATAGGCCATTATGGGGACTTTTGAAGTAAATTCATTTCCTGAACATCACTGGTAGTTATCTACACAGATTAACATAAGGCAATTTCCCATTTTTCATCATTTTCAGGAGATTTGCTGTACATTTCAAAGAGAGATGAATACAGTGATATCCTATGTTTACAGTTTATCTAAATGTTAATATGTCTTTTTGATCTCTGAATTGACAGAATACAGCATAGACAGGGACTGTTTGATTATATTGTTAACCTTTAAAAATATATATGTAAATACACAAAAACAAACATTATCTACCAGAATTTCTCTAGGAGTTGAATCTGAGTCAGTTATCCTGCAGGATGCTTAACCCTTTCTGACCAAGTGTCACAAGTGTGTTCCTGGGAACATGACAGACCGAGTTCTTGGGGGCTGGTTAGAGGGAGTCAAAGATGGTGGTTCCTGGAAAGGGAAGCAGATGATTCCCTTGGGTATTTGGGCTGAGAAGGTTTTTTTCATGGTATATGGGCTGCAGAAAAAGTCAGAGATGGGTTTGAGGGATCAGTGTAGCATGGGGCACATTTAATTCCCCTGTATTTGGTCATTGCTTAAATCACACCACACTTTACATACTTATTTTGCAGAAGTACAGATGTTGTTCAGCACCTATATACAATTAAAAGATTCAAACAATGTATTCACTGGATACTCATTTCACAATTATTGTTGGTACAATCAGATATTTTCTTATTCTGATTTTCCTTCTCTATTCTGGTGTACATCTAAAGTAAATGAATAGAAGTTAGCAGGCTTACACCAGTGTAAAATTGTAATCAGGCCCGTTAGGCTTTGCATGACAAAATTACATTTTGTAGCTTCTGGAGTTTTAAAAATTAATATTAATGTAGAAAAATGAAACCTCATTAGGAAGAATAACTCATAGCATACATTTCTTTTTATTTTGAAAAAAATGAAACATACTGTAAATTTTAATTACTTTACTCTTCCCTATATTGTATAATCTAATATCTGATCTCCTTAATCAATTCCCCAGTGTTTTAAAAATGGCTTTAAACACATTTTAATTGAAGATATAATTATGTTTGACATCATGTTAATACACAGTTTGGGATAAATTCTTGAAGATCACTACATATCTTTACCACAAAAGAAAAAAAAAAAACCTGTGGGAACACAGAGTGGAAATTTTCTGCCCCTATTCTTGATCCGCTTGATATCTTTAGATTTTTTTCTACATATTTTTCTTTCCAATAATTTGCATGGAAGTCAGTTGCCAAGCAGAATAAATTGATATGCAATTATACTATATTTAGAGTATACAGACTGGTTGCCATTAAGAGTCAACATTTGCCTGCATTTACTGCAGATTTATTTTCTTTTCTAAATACAGAGGGAAATTGTGGCATCTCAGATGCCATTATGAGGTTACCAATGGCAAATCTTAAATTACTAAATGCAACCATGGTATTTATCATTTATGACAAGATGTTGGACCAATTAATTTTTTGTGTAAGCATGTGCAACTCTACTGACTCTTTAAACTTGATGTAATATTGTTCTTTCCTTTTAAATTATAGTTAAACTAGTACATTAATATTCCTATTTTCATACTGGCTAGAAAAGGTGTGATTCTTTGTACAACTTTCAGAGAAATGCAGCATAATTTTTCATACATTAGGAATTCCACTCTGACCCAGTGTGACTAATGAGGTCTATAAAGCACTAAAGGGGTTAATGATCTGACCAATAAACTATATAAAACAGCCTTGTTATATGCTCATGAATGCACACTTCTGTGAAGCACAGAGAAGTCTTGTTCAAAAGTAATTTCATGTTATAGATTCCTAATTTAGGTGGACAAAAGTGCATAACTGCAGAAAAAATACAATAGTGGTATGGGGATATATGATTATTGGAAATTATAGGGATGGATCCAAAACATTTATCAATTAATTAAATCAGCAATAACAATGTTTTGCGTCATTTCCACAGAAACAATAGAAGGTTAGGTCAGATGTTTAGCTGAAGCCTTGAATCCTATAATTTTTGGATATAGTTTGATGCTCTTGGCATTGTTGTAGGCTTCTTTTACCCTCCCTGTGCTCCCTACTCAACTGTATCTTTTGCCATCTTCTTGAAGGCTAGTACCCTGAAGCTCTGAATCCAGGATTAGGTAATCATCCTCATTAGGTTCTGCAGGGGACAGCACATGGCCGCCGGTTCCCTTCATGCAGTTTCAGCAGAAATGTTTGAATTAGCAGGGGAACGTTATGAAAACAAATCCAGAACTTTCCCTATGGAATGTATTATAATAATTAAATACAATTACTATGAGGACAACAGACAAGAAATTAGATTAAAACAAAGGAACTCCAAGTTTTTAGAAAATCCTCTCCACTTACTATTGTACACAATATATCCTTTAAAATGCTTTTTGAATAATAGAAAGTTTCATGTTCATATAAATAACTTTAGATTACTGGGTTCCCTGTGTCTAAGAAGTCACGTACACATTGCATCTTACTTTGGTAAGGCACAGACAAGACTATTTATTATTCACTGCTGAATAACTGAGTATGCAGATAATCATCACTAATGTATATAAATGGCCACAGCACACAATACAGCTGATCTTGAGCAACCTTAAATTATGTTCCCTTTACTATTTGTTTGCATTTACTTTGAGTGGTGAGTGCTGTGTTTTAAGTGTTTTACTATGGTGTTTTCTTTTTTTTTCATTTTTTATGACTGCCCTTAAGAAAGCATCTCTTCAATAAGTAATAGAAAGATGGAAAGTGTTGGGGCTTAAACCCAAGCCTCCGGTTGTCACTCAGCAGCTTCCCAGAATCACTGGAGATGGGGGCTGCTGGAGCTCTAGCTCACCAAGGGCTCTGCCCAGGAAGCTCCTGACTGGGGAAGATGTCCACCCAAGTGATGTCCACTTGGCTCAGACACACTACTTAAGCCAGAAGAAAACACAGGAAGTTGTCTGAGCAACTAGGCAAATCCCTGGCTGGCTACCAGCCACATTAGGCCCTGCCTACTCTCCTGACTCCTGTCTTCCTGCCTGTTCCTGGCTCCTGCCCTCCTTACCCTCCTCCTGGTTTCTGCTTTCCATTCTCTCCCAAGGTCCCTGATTTCTACCCATGTCTTCAGCTCTGGCTTAATCCTTGGGTCGACTTGTGCCTTTGATTCTGGCTTTGACCTCCAGCTTCAGTTCTTGGTGTCTAACTCCAACTATTACACCTGACTGCTCACGCCATGACCCTTACAGTTTGCTCATACTGCTCCAATTCTGAGGATGCACTCAGCAGAGTTACTTATACTCAAGGGTCATTGGTGCTCCACAAACAGTTAATTTGTCTCCAGGAAGACGAGTGAGCACTGCAGGCACAGAATATGCAGCTGGTCATTGGGAATCAGAAGCAAGTCTATCAACTCCACACAGAACGCTGTACACTGGGCACATCCAGCCACATTGTCACCTGGTGTTAGATCTGCTGACCCTCTTCCCAAGCGCTTTGATGGAAGCTGCTGCAAATTCCAAGACTTCATGAATCAGTGCTGCCTCTTGTTCAGGCTTTGACCACAGATATGCTCTTCTGACCAGACCAAGGTAGGCCTGCTGACTGGGGAGGCATTGGATTGGGTCTTGCCCCTACTGGAAGCCAGCAGTCTGGTGCTTTCCAGCAGGGATGCCTTCCAGTGGGCGATAATCAACCATCTTTTATGACCACAACCATGTCTGCTCCACTGAGGCTGCCCTGCAGAAACTCCAACAGGGGTCAGCACAGTGTCTTCCTATGCAGCTCACATCTGCCATCTCATATTGGACACAGAATGGAATGAGGAGGCCCGGTTATTTGAGTTTCAATGGCGCTTGTAGGATGAGGTCAAGGATGAAGTGGCCCAGTTAAGACCCAATGGGTTTGGGAGTCTTTATAGATCTTGTTATCTGGATTGACAATTATCTACACAGTCAACAGGAAGAAAGAAGAGGTATAAGGACCCATGGACTACAAACCAGGTCTGCGGCGCCTAGAACAGCTGATATTCCCCTAGTACCACCAGGAAACAATGTAGTAGTGCAGCCAGAGAGCACTATGGAGAGTAGGTGCCACAGGAAGTGCTGCCCAAGAGACCCAGAGTGATGGTAATCCTGAGGTCCTCTAATTGGTCAATCCCCACATTTAGCCCTGCGGTTGTCCCAGGAAGTTGTCTGGGCAACCACATAGATTTTGGCCTGCTGCAATGCCAGACCCTTCTTGATCTCCGGTCTCTAACTCCAGCCTGACTCTGACCTGATTTCTGCCTCTTGATTCTAACCTGGCACTGCCTCTGGTTTCTGGTCTTCGACCCTGGCCTGACTTTAACCCTGACTCTTGCTTATGGAACCTGGCTCTTTTGAGTCCTCCAGCTCCTTCCCAGTGACTACCATCCCCTGGTGGGCAGACCCACTTCCTATCCCCTCCATGGGAACTCCTTAACAGGTATACGGAAGGTGTGCGTCTATCATCACCCACAGGGCCCCACAGGGTACTGGATCTCCAGGAGCGGGTCACACAACTCCAAGCCAAGAACCATCTTCTGCAGTCCCAAGTGGAGTAGCTCCTAATGGAAAATTAGACACTACATGAACAGCAGTTTGGACCCAGGAGGAAAATTCTATGCTCTGGGCCCAGGTTGCGCCACTACTTCCTGAACTGAACCCTGCAATAACACTGCCTGAAAGTTTTGATGGGAACTGCCAGAAGTTTAGGGAGTTCCTGAACCGATGTTGCCTCCTTTTCCTGTTCCACCCTAGAATGTTCCATCGACCAGGCCAAGGTGGGACAAGTGATCAGTTTGGCTACTGGAGATACTCTGGATTCCCCCTTTCCCCTAGTGGACCAGGACAGTTCAGTGTTAACAGACTGGCATTTCTTCCTGTGAACATTTTCTGCAATCTTTGATGACCTGCATAGCGCTTGCTCAGCAGAAGCATCACTACAAAGGCTCCAGCAAGGACAAGGACCAGCAACCTCATTTGCTGCTCAGTTCCAGTGATTCACAAATTATGTTGATTGGAATGAGAAAGTCCAACTGCATCATTTTTGGCATGGGCAGTGAGGAAGTCAAGAATGAGCTAACCCCCATTGAGACCACAACTTGCCTGCATGCACTTATTGAGCTCTCTTCCCACATCATCAACTGACTGTATAAGCAAAAGAGCAGAGGAGGGGCACCCTGCTACCACTACACCCATGCCCTACACCAAACCCCCCTGGGACCAACCATGAACTGATGCAGGTTGATCTTGGTCACCAACACTGGACCGTGGAAAGAATGGTGACAGCGCAATATCCTATGTTTTTATTGTGGGGCATCCTCGCGTTGAGCCTATTGAGAACCTCAGCCTGCAAGAAGTTGGAAAATGAGTGAATCCAGGCTGCATGGGGGAACCAGCCTTGACAATATGGCATCCTATGCTCTGGAACTGCCCTCAAGCGAAACACAATCCAGGACACGTGAATCCTCCCCATACTTCCAAGTACAACTAGAGTTACATACCATGGATGGGGGCAAGTTGACTGCCCCTCAGTGGGGCAGGATTGATTCCAGGGCTACCGATAATTTTATAGATGTTAAAGCTACTCGAGCACTACAAATTCCCCTCTTTTAAAAGCCCACATCATCCATCATAGAAACAATATATGGGTTTCTCCTGTCTTTGAGGCCAGTGACTCAGGCCTAACGGCCATAATCCAGAACCATCAGAAAGTGCTACAGTTCAATGTTATCCATTCTCCACATTTCCCCCTAATTCTTAGTATCACCTTACTCTTGTTTCTCAAGAAAAGAAGGTCAACTTTCCCTCTGACTATTTCCAAAGGGACTGCCAACCTTCCGGTCCCAGGCTTCTGTGGCCAACTGGAAGTAAAAGTGCCTGTGTGGGGGGGAATCCAGCTGGTGATGGCTTGCCAGAAGGAATCACTCCCAAGCCTGAATCCCCATCTCCTTAAAATAATTTTGGGATTATGTGGATGTTTTCAAAGAGGAGAACGAAGACATACTACTGAGACAGTGATTGCCCTATAGATCTGGAACCTGGAGCAAAGATTCCTTATGGACAGATCGATGAGATATCTGAGCATGACTGGCAGCCCTTTGTGAATATATCCAGAAAAATCTGGCCAAGAGCTTCATCCAGCACTCCTCCTTCCCAGTAAGTGCACCAGTCCTTTTCATCAAGAAAAAGGAAGGAACCCATGCCTTTGCATCCTGGAAAGACTAGGAAAGTATGGCCTGTTTGTGAAGGTAGAAAAATGAACCTTTGACCAGTCATCCATGGAATTTTGAGGTCATATCTTCTCCCAAAAGGGTGTTACGATAGATCCCCAGAAGGTGGAGGCCATCTATAGCTGGACCATGCCCAGGTCCCACTGGGAATTACAGCACTTCCTGGGCTTTGCAAAGTTTTACTGATGATTCATTCCAGGCTTCGCAGGGCAAATAGTCCCCATGACCAACCTGCTCTGCAAGGCTGCAACGTTTGTTTGGACATTCAAAGCTCTCCATGCTTTCAAATAACTCAAGGCTGATTTCATCACTGCGCCCCTTGTACCACTCCTAGGGGAAACTGATACCTACAATGTAGCTATAGGGGTGATACCCTCCCAGAGTCATAGTTCACAGGAAGTCCTGAACCCCTGCACCTATTATTCCCAAAAACTCACCCCAGCTGAATGGAATTATGAAATACTGGATAAGGAACTACTTGCAATTAAATCAGCCTTCCAAGAGTGGTGCCATCACCGCAAGGGAGCGCAACACTCAGTGCAAGTCTTTTCAGACCAAAAGATCTGACTTGCCACAAAGCATCTCTGTATGAATAGGCTGCCCCACAAGCTACACAACTAGTTCCTCAGACCATTCCAGCTCTGTCAGCAAATCAACCCCTTTACCTTCAAACTACAGCTCCCTCAATCCCGTTTTCCATGTATCTATCCTGAAGCCTTACACAGAAGACACCTTTCCCCATTGGTCCCAACAGCCACCCCTGCCAGTCCAGGTCGAAGTGCAACTAGAGGAGGAATATGCAGTCCATGTGACCCTCAATACTAAACACCAAACATGGAGACAGTATTGCCTAGTTGACTGGGAGGGCTATGGTTCTGAAGAGTGCTCCTGGGAACTTGCTGCCCATGCCCATGATCTGATAGCAATTTTTCATCAAGACCACCCAAATAAACCTGGCCCAGTGCTCACCCAGAGGAAGGGTTCTGTGATGTAAGGACCAAGGGCCTAGAACCCAGGTCTGCAGAGACTAAGACAGCTGACACTCCCACAATGCCACAAAGACCCTAGCCCACCTATGACCAATAGGGCAGACTGCCTGCACCCCGGTGTATTGGATTCCACTCTGCCAGTTGAGTCAATGAAGGTAAACCTAGCTTGATGGAAACTTGCCCCTGAAAAGAGATAGGGCCAGCAATACCTTAACTTGTGTTACTGCTGTCATGAGCGAGGCCGCACTATCTCCAGTTGCCCTATAAGGAACTCAGCCCAAAATAATCTGGGCAAAGAGCCAGCCCAGGCTGGCAAAGGAGGCTAGCTTGAGCATCCTGACAGAGCATTCCCCTGAACCCCAAACGGAGGGCCTGCTAGTTCCTAATGACTAGCACAGCACCTGAAATTGTCAGGTGAGTTACAAATCCTGGGGCATCCCCAACCATTCCCTCTGAAACAGGTGCTCCTTCAATCAGGCACAGAAGACAATGGTATTTGTGCAGAAGTATCCTAATCACTACAGATTCCCCTGTGGCCCAAACCTAATAGAGATGGTTGACGGGTCCTTCTTATCCTCTGGGCCAATGGCCACAGGAACTATTCTTCTTGAGGTTACTATTAAAGGGAAGTGAGAGACCCTACAATTCAGTGCCATCTATTCTCCACACCTCCCATTGACAGCCTCTGTGCTGTTAAGGAAGATGAAAATCTTGGGGAAGGAGAACATCAAGCTAGAATGAAGGGAAAGAATTCCATATTTGGGCTCCTCCTTCCAGATGATGTCATGCATCTTCTCACACTGAGGATACCCCATCCTGAGAATGGAGCCACAGTTACTAGGAAGAACAAGATAATAGTAATGGGGGACTCGATTGTTAGAAATATAGATAGTTGGGTTTCTGATGACTGGGAGAACCACACAATGAATTGCCTGCCAAGTACAAAGTTATGTATCTCATGAAACATCTTGACAGATTTATGTGCAATGCTGGGGAGGGGCTGATGGTTGTGGTACATGTAGATACAAGTGACATAGGGAAAGGTAGGAGAAAGATCCTGGAGACCAAATATAGGCTTCTAGGTAAGAAATTAAAGTCCAGGACTTCCATAGTAGCATTATCTGAAATGCTTCCAGTTTCACATGCAAAGCCAGAAAGATAGGCAGAATGGAAGGATCTCAATGCATGGATGAGAAGATGGTGTAGGGAGGAGCGTTTTAGTCTATTAGGAACTGGGGACTGTTTTGGGAAAGGAGGAGCCTATACAGGAAGGATGGGGTCCACTTAAACCAAAATGGAACCAGCTTGCTGGCGTGCAAAATTTAAAAGGTTGTAGAGGATTTTTTAAACCAAGGGCTGGTGGAAATCCAAGAGGAGTAGATAAGCACACAGTTTTGGTGGAGACATCCCTTCAGAATGAATGTATTGAATGGGGGAACTCTTTATCCTAGTAAAGAGGTTAGGAAAGAAGTTGGTAAAGTACAGGTAAAAGCTAGTGAGGAACAGTCAAACATCAAACAGTTGCATTTAAATATAACACATGAAGGCAAACAACTAAATATTGACAAAATATACAAGTGCTTAAATACAAATGCTAGACATCTAAAACTAAGATAGGTGTATCATGCTGTCTTCAGTGGCTCACCGTGTGCATCTACCTCAGGACAGACCGTCAAAAATAAGGGCAGACCCCCAAACCGGTGGTATGTTCTATGATCTCACACCAAGGACAATGCTGTTGACAGTCCTGTAATAAACTAACTAAAGGTTTATTTAACAAGGAATAAGAAATAAGAGAGTTATTTATAGGTTAAAGCAAACAAGCATATATATACACTAAATTTCAGTCTGTTATTCAAATAGTGACAGAGATGTTGTAATCTGTTAGCACTGAATGTTTTCTTAGGTTTTAACCCAGCTTGACCATGGGATCATACTTTTTGTTTCTTAGCTCCAGCCCTTGTGAGAGTCCAAACACCACAGAGATGAAAAATGTTCTTGTGACCCTGTTTTATCTTTTACATTTAGCCTTCCAGTCCATACAATGATCTCCCTTATACATAGCAATTGCAAGATATTATAGGGCCATTCACCAAGCTTTTGTATTATGATGGCCCATGAAATCTTGATTGGCCTCCTGAATGGGCTGATGGGACCATTCCAGTGCCTCAGAGCAAACATTTTCAAAGTTAAAAATCAAAAGGTACAGATTTCCCCAAAGCATGGAATACAGACATTACCAGTGAGATTCATGCATGAAGCAATTTAGAGGCATTTCATAGAGTCTAAACCAATGGTGGGCAACTGGCAGCCCATGGGCTGCATGCGGCCTGTCAAAGTAATCCACTGATGGGCCACAAGACAGTGTTTACAGTGACCATCTGCAGTTACGACTGCCTATGGTTCACCATTCTTGGCCAATGGGAGCTGTGGGAAGCGGTGCAGGCCGCAGAGACATGCTGGCCGCCACTTCCCACGGATCCCATTGACCAGAAACGGTGAACCACCGCCACTGGGAGCTGCAGGAGGACATGCCTGAGGATGGTCAATGTAAACACTGCCTCGCAGCCTCCCAGCGGATTACCCTGATGGATTGCATGTGGGCTGCAGGTCACAGGTTGCCCACCACTAGTCTAAACACTAAATACATTTTTATAAAACTACTATCTATTTAAAAAAAAACCCCTAACGTACAAATGAGATAGTTTGGTTTCCAGCTATGAGTTTGTCATTTCTTAGCTGATGCCTACTGATGTGGCCAGAGCTGGAACTTGGTTTACCAGTGTCAAAATAAAGTACAGATAGGAACTAGTGAGGAGCAGTCAAACATAAAAGAGTTCCATTTAAATATTACCCATGAAGGCAAACAACTAAATATTCAAAAAATGTGCAAGTGCTGAAATGCAAATGCTAGAAATCTAAAACTAAGATGGGAGAACTAGAGTTCCTGGCATTTAGTGAGGCTATGGATATAACAGGCATTGTAGAAACTTGGGGAAATGAGGATAATCAGTGGAAACAGTGGTCACAGGGTACAAAGCATATAGGAATGACAGAGTAGGTTGTGCTGGTGGGGGTGTGGCACTGAATGTGATAGAAAGCATAGAGTCAAACAAAGTAAAAATCTTAAATGAATCAAACTGTAGCATAGCATCTCTATGGCTGGAAATTCCATGCCTGACCAATAAGATTAGAGAGGAAGAAATATACTACTGATCACCTGACAAGCATTGTAGCAGTGACTGTGAAATTCTCAGGAAGATTAGATAGGCTACAAAGGCAATAATAATAATGGGTGATTTCAACTATACTCCACTATCTAGTATCAGATCTGTACCATTGCTATGAATTTTAAAAAAAATCTTTCTTATCCTTAATATTACTGGCTATAGTTTTCTCACTTCAACCTTTAGCTTCCCATATCAACTGGACTAATTTTATGAGTTCTAATTTTTAAAAAATCTGTATATAAAAACTGCTGCGTCTCCTTCTTTTCTTAATCCAGATGTTTGTTTAATTCATAATGTCTTTTTTTCTTTTATGTGATTTTTTTTTCTGTTGGGGCAGCACCAAGAAAAGTTTTATTAAACAATTCTCAAATATCATTCACATCATTTTGTTTCAAAATTTTCTTCCCATTCAATTTTGTTCATAACTATTTTCAGTTTCAGAAAATCAGTGTCTTTAATGCAGTGTGTGTGTATGTGTGTGTGTGTGAAATATATGTATGTTGAGAACATTTTCTGCAGGCACAGAACAAATGCAATTAGGTCCTGGTCACTTCCCTGTAGGCAACCCCTAAGTTTTACTTCAGTGATCATTTCATCTTTATCTTTTGGAATAAGGTCTAATACAGAACTACTCCAAGTAGGTTATAATGCCTTTTCTACTAGAAAATTCACATCTATAACTTTTAAAAACTCTAAGGTTTATTAATGTCAGCATGAGACTTCCAGTACATGGCCTTCATTTTCAAATACCTCAAGTTTTTCTTCCTACATTTTATAGATAAATGCTTAAATAGTCCTTCATCTTGTTCTCTGATCTGATTTGGTGGTCTGTAACAGACTCCCACCAACACTCCATTCTGTGATTTGTCAGTTAGCACATTGAGCCATAAGCATACCAGATCCTGTACTTCTAAACTCTCAATTACTTTAAAGCAGATAATGTTGTCTTTGATGTAGAGTGCCACCACTGATCTCTTTCTACCCATTCTATCCTTCGTACAGAGGGTGTATTCAGTGATTTTTAACATTCTAACCAGATGCATCAGCAATACCTGTTACTTCAAATTTCTAATTAATCTTGTTTATTACCCAGACTTCTACTATGTAGGCAATTAAAGAATTCCTTTTCTCTACAATCCCTTGACATCTTGATCCTTTACTACCTGGAGTCTGAGGTATAGGATGGGTGCATATGTACTTTGTTTAGCCCCTTAAAACCCTCTCCTTTTGTTCCTAGTTTAACAACCTCTTGACTAGTTTAGGTAGTCTGTCACCTGGAAGACTGGTTCCTTCTTGGGATAACTGGGGGAGAGTGTAAAAAAAATAAAATAATTTCAAGTGGCATCTGTCAATTAACATATAGGTGCTGATCTGTTGCTTCTCATTCCTTCAGTTTATGAGATATCAGTGCTTGATGAGCCAAGTGAAGGTACAAGTAAGATCACCCACATTCTCTACTCAATCTCTTTTATTTTAACTGCTTGATTTGATATGTCAGATTCTGAACAGTGTCCTTTTGATGTTTAAGTTGCTTTATCTGTTATAGTCATGTAGACTTTCTATTCTCTTCTGTACTATTATTTTCATTGTTACAACCAATTACGTCAGAGGGTTTAAAATAAAGTAGTAAGTTAAAAATATTACCCAGATCATGGATTTGTTAGAGGTGGTGCCCACACTTTCATTAAAAAACCAACAAACCTTTACTTTTTAGAATCAGGGTATTTAAAAAACATACAAAACACTAGGCCTTTCAGTCATACCCAACAAATACCCAACAAAACAAAGATTAAGGTGTTCTTTCCGTGATGTCCACACACCTTTACCAGAGCTAATGGCTCTGGATCTAAAGGCATGTCTATACTACAGCTGGTATAGCGGTGCAGCTGCTGTGCAGCAACTGTGCCACTGTAGTGCCATAGTGTAGACGCTGCCAATATAAACAGTGTGTGTGGGGGGGGGGGGTGGAGGGGAGGTTCCATCATTGTAGTCGAGCTGTCTCTCCTGGAAGTGATAGTCAGGTCACCCGAAGAATTCTTCCATCAACCTAGCTGCATCTCCTCTCATTTTTAAGTGTAGACCAGGTCTAAGCAAAGAAACAGTCAATTAACTCTTGCACAGTCTGTATAGAGAACTTCCTTTAGGTTAAGCAGAAATGACTCTTCTGGTCATGCATTAACTTTCACCCAAGAGACCTGAAAGAGAAGGTGACAGATCTCACTCACCTTATACAGAAACGGAAGCTATATAATGCCCCATCATTTTGCGGGGGTTGCCGGTGCATGGAATATCTTTTTTCTGAGGACACTGCACAGCCATAAAACTCATCAGCATTCCCCAGAGCTTTTCTCTGACTTCTCTAATGACAAGAGTAAAACGGAATATTTTAATGTTAATAATACTGCAATCCTTGTATATTTCTATATTAAAGGTATTATAAAAGTGCCTAATTCTAATTCAATATGTTAAGAAATTTAAAATCATAGGTTTTTTTCATTCTTACACAATGTCAGTGCCTTAAAAAGAGATATGCTATAAAATAAAACGTCTTCCATTTAAATGATTCACCCAAAACACGAGGTGTATTGTAAATTATATAATATAATAGACATGCAATCAGATAAGGCATACTAATGATGATATTTAAAAACCTCCCCAATCTTTTTTGAAGTGAGAACCATGGATTAAAAAGAAATAAATTGTGCATATTTAATTAGCCCCTGATCCTGCAAAGACTTACCCATGTTCTCCACTTTGCCCATGGGACTAGTCCCAGTAATTTAAAGGGGACTACTCCTGCTCATAAAGTTAAACATGTGTGTAAGTCTTAACACAGTTGAGCACTGAGATATTAAACTCTTTGGGGCCGGAACTCTTCTAGGTCTTTTTGTACTAAAACTGATCTTTCCTGAGTCTTCTGGGCACTCTCAGAATACAAATAATAATTCTGATATTTCTTGGATAATTCAGAGATATTTATTACATAATACAGACTACGCTTTGGAACAAATTGGATGTACAACCTTATTGTAGGAGCTGGATACTTATAGATAATCAGAAAAAAAGAAAGTTCATGAAAATATAGTTTGCATTCCCACAGTGCCTGGGAATCTTAGTCATGGACCAGGTTCCCCATTGTTCCGGCTGCTGTACAAATGCAGAACAAAAAGATGGTCCCTACCTCAAATAAATTAAAATCTAAGTATAAAACAAGAGACACCAGATAGATACAGACTGATAGGGGAGTACAAGGAAAGAATGAGACAATATTGGTCATCATGATATGCAGTGGTCTCAGCACACCAGTGGCCTGATCATTGTCAAGTTTTTGTAAGTATCATGGAAAATGAGAGTTTTAAGGAGGTTTTTAAAAGAGAATAATAAGGTAATGTTGCAGATGTTTATGGAGCTCCTCACGATCATGAGGGGCAGCATGGGAGAAAGCATGAAGGTCTTATTTGAACATTTAAAAAGTGGGCAATGGAACTTACATCAAGGGCCAATCAGAGGCAGGAATCAACATTTTGATACTGAATGAGAGATGATAGGTAGGGTGGGTTTAGACTATAAATGGCCTTGAAAATAAAGATGAGTACATTATATTTGCTGCAATAGAGAAGGGGAAGCCAGTGGAGGGATGGCATGGCATGGTGAAAGCAAAAGTCTGGGGAAACAATCTTGGTAGAAGCATTCTGAATGGATATGAGTGAGGCAAGTTTGCATTTGTCAAGGCCGGAGAAAAGGATGTTGCAGTTATTGAGATGATGAAATCCTGGATACGAATTTTAGCTGTGTGAAGGTGTAGGGCAGGGCATATCTTACAGGGTTAGGCAGAGAGAATAGTCAAGATTTAGATATGGTCTGGAAGTAAAGATCAAGATAAAGAGGTGTGAGTCAGAGATGACACCCAAATTATAGGCCTGCGTAATTTGCGGGATGGTGATTGAGAAAGGAGGTAGTAGAGAAAGCTGGGAAGGGAGGAAGTTAAGTGGTCAGTTTTAACCATGTTGAGCTTGAGCTGATGGCTAGACATTCACAAGGTGATGTCAGAGAGATGGTCTGAATTTTTAGATCGACAGAAGGAGAAAGATCTGGAGTAGAAAGGTAGATCTGTGGGTCATCAGCACAGAGAGGGTTTAAATACCGTTTCTTTCCAGAGATCTGTGAGGTATACAGTGGTTTTTGCTGTGAAATATCCATCCCCACTCAATGTAATAACAGGAACTATTGCTTAAAGTTATGCATATGCTGAAATATTTTGCTGGATCAGGGATATGTGCATGCTATAGTACATTAAGTGGGACTTAAATTATGCATAAATCTTATGCTGACCCTATATGTAGGCTGAGTTTCATGGAAAAGAACATTGCTATTCTGTGTGGATGTAAGCTTTTATAAGAGGATTTTAAATGCCCTTAGGAACTATTGAAAATGTAAGCAGAAAACAAGAAATTGCTCAGTGATCTAGTTTAGAGTGAAGATTTGACCAGCATGAGATGAGTTTGGCATAAAGACAACCTGTTGCTCTATAAAACCCTTTTTTCCCCCCAACTGTTTTTTATGATTCTATTCAGCACTAGGACAGAAACTGCCTTGAGAGCAATGAATAAGACAAGTATGATATACTAGCAGGCACAGTCTGTTAGATCTCAGGATAATTGGCATTAGGTTGATGCATAACAAGGCACTATAATAAATAAGAAAAAATCACATATCTGGTGTCCATATTAGACTCGAATGATGTGTCAGGAATCTTGGAGTTATGGAATATTTCCCCCATCTTCCTTCCAAAACCCTCTACCCCTCTTCTATGCACTTCTATGTTGGCAGCTCTTGTGATTTGATTATTTCAGTATGCATCTTAAGAGATTTGATTGTATCATAATATTTTATGTTTTAGTTAATGCCTCAGCTCCTGGAGACCAGTAATTATACGAGAATCTCAGCTTTCATTTAGAAAAATAAAAGCCCTCAAAACAGTAGAGAAAAGCTTGAAAATGTGACCAAAGTTCATCCTAAAGACTCAGAAACCTGAGCACAAATAAAAAGAACCCCATATGATGCCTACTCCAAGTGCCATTAAAATCAATGGAAAGACTTCTTCACTGACTTAAGTAAGAATTGACTCATGCTATAAACATCAGTGATCAAGAAAGAAGCAAACCTAGTCTCAATTTTACACATGCTAGGGGTATTGCTGGAAAAATTGGGACTGACCAGAAACTACTTTAAGTGCATAAAATTTTCTTTGCTGAACTCTTAAGATGCATACTGAAATAATTAACAGTGTTCCCATTTCAGTGGTCATCCTTAGTCTTTGGACTTAACCCCACATTTATGTGAATAGGAGCAGGTCATAGGAGAGATTGTTTCAGGTGCTGTGTAGGTAAAGGCATTTCTTACATGCTGTTCATATTTTGAAGGTTATCCGTGCCACCATAGTAGCTAGAGTATTTTTGCTATTGTTGTTTTAGGAAGTTTGGATTTTTTTCTTTTGAGGATAGCTTAGATCATAAAGCACAACTATGCTTTAATTTCAAATAGAAGAGCAATTAGGCAGCCATTTCCATATTTACAGGAACTTGAATATAAAATACCATATCTTGATAGCTCATTCTTTTTTTGACCCATTGCTTAATATTTTGGAATTTTGAAGTAAGAATTCCTTAATCCTAATACTCAGATGACTGAAAAGGTTATAGAAATGTAAAATAAATGAAATCTAGATAATTCAAATGTTCTTCCCTGCTCCCCCTCCCCCATTTCTGCCTTTGAGTCTTCCATGAACCCTTTCAGGACAATCCTACATATTTAGGCTTTATCAGTTTGATAGATACAGTATCCAAGTAGCTGGACTGGGCTGATATGAAAGCAAGATGAGGGGAAATGATCCTGCTTTTAGGCCACAGAGTATCTGTGCAGCCTTTCCCAACAGGCTACTTCAGTACAACACCCCCAGTGGCTGTGGGAAAGTGGCCTCCATGTCACCTCCATGCTGCACAGGACTAACAACTGCTGTGATGTCCCTGCAACAGGAAATCTGCACCAAAAGGATAGGACAGCACAAAGCCTTGCCAATTGTGAAGGCTTAACTGGTGCATAGCCTTTGAACTACCAAATGGAAGGGGAGTGACTTTCACTTCAATGGTGAAGGAGGGAGGGGGTGCAGCACGCTATGTTAATACAACTGGAAGGCTGAGACTGTAATGACACAAAATTCATGTAATCCAAAGTAATGGTTCTTACAGTACAGTGAATGCAAATCTATTACATTATATTTTTTCCTATTACTGTATATAACTACTCTGTATGTATGGAAATACACAATTAAGACACGTAAACCACATTAACTCTGCCCTAATATTAAAAGTAAAACCAGACATCTTCATCCATCTGTAACAAACAGTTTCAATTCATCAGTGACCTCATAAATTATAACACTACTGTCCTAATTGTACAATGGAAACCCCAGCCTTTTGTGAAGCTACACTCTAGCTGCCTTATCCACAGGAAAATACATACTTTATAAAATTCTGATTTGGGTGTTACCTGGGGTTCTTTCAAGCCAAAGCTCTTGGTAACTTTTACTCTGTGTGAGGTGGTGTCAGGAAATAAATCAGGGGCAACATGGCCGTCCGACCGATAGATGGCTGGCACAAACAGGACAACACAAAACTGCTTTCACTTAAAGTTAAACTTTACTTAGTCTCAAGTACTTACACACATCCACAACAGGCATGTACTGCTAAGTGGCTTTTCATTTCCTCATCTTTGTGGATTTGTGTCAAGTATTGTATGTGTCAGAGCTTCACAAAGTATTGGTGAATTAAATTCCTAGACTTCAACGCAAATTCAACCTGAACTAAATAAGCATTCTGTTCATCCCGTTCAAAGTGCTCTTGATGAATGAAAGAGTATGCACAAGTTAAAGATCCCATGTGGCACCCGCTACAGCAAGTCTAATACAATTGTGAGCAGTCTTACTTGCAGACATCACTGTTTTAAATAGCCTTCATATTTACAATGGCAAATGCAAAGGCTGCAATGTTGGCCTGTTACGGTCATTCCACTAGGGGTGTAATGATTTTTTAAGTGGCTTTTGATATTTTTGTTCACTTTTTTAAAAAAGGACTGCAAAAATCTAATTTTGTTACAGGTGCTTAAAACATCAGGAAGTAAAATACATTAAAATCCCCGACTATATAGTCTCTAGCTCTTACAACACAAAGCTTGCATTTTTCTTCTCAGAGGAGTGTTAGTTTAGGAACATGCTTCTGTTCCTTACCGATTAAGCAACAGCAGATGAAAATCAAATAGATCTCAAAAGGGCAGCTAATAATATCTACGTGTTGATTTACATATAGAAAGAATGACATGGACAGAGGAGAAACAGCAGGAGAGCCTTCAGATTAAAGTATATGCATAATTTATAACACTCCAGAATTAAATAATCCATGGATTCTATTTAGATATAAGAAGAATGTTCAAAGGTACAGTTAAACATTTTCATTTTCAGAGAGACTCAATTGTGACTAGAATATACAGTGTTGAACAAATTAATTTTTCTAACCTTCAGTTTTAATTGGAGCTACTTGGTACATCTCATGATTCAGACAGAACTGAGAGCTATAAACAGTGAACAGCTATTGCTGCATTTCCTGTCTAAATAAAATGTCATGAGGGTGAACTGTAAGTGAAATGAAGCAGTGACAGAGGAGGGAAGGCCATCACAATATTCACCAGAATGCTAGAACTAGGGGAGATTTAGGTATTGTATTAGAATATCTGCAAAATGGAGTAGTAATGGCATAGTAGTGGTGTATTCTGGAAAATTCCCATTCAGTAAGAAAAATTCCTTTTAATTCTATTATAGGACACATAAGATTTAGCAGTATTCACATATAGATCTAGCTTTCTTTTGTCTGTATCACTCTGAAAGGGGAATGTATCCTTTAGTTTGTATGAGCTAATTCAAATGTCCTGAAAAAATGTTCCACTATAAAACCTGAGTCTGGATGGGATAGTAATAGATGCTATTGTTTTAATTACTGACTAAGCGTACAGAGGTGCTTATAACACATACTTAGACCACATTTTCATGTTTAGGACATGCTCTGGCCTCCCTCAATCAGAGATAGTTATTAACTTGTTGAATTGCAACCAGCCTGTGAGTTCTGTACAATTCCAGCCTGTGAAAGCGTGGGTGAAATCCTTCATAGTATGCATGTGGGAGCTGCAGCAACAATAAGCCACTATAAAAGCCAAATGAAAAAAATGAACAAACAGGCTTTGGGTTAAATGCTGTACAGTCTTAATATAGCAATCTGAGAGTGTATCTTATTCACCACTGTCTCAAAAATGCTTGCGAATAAAAGGAAAATGTTTTTTTTAAAGGATCATTGCTAGGATGTCAACTAAGAGAATTTCACAAGCTGCATACTCAAAGGAGAGCTGGAGTGTAGCCCTAGAAGACACAGTCCTGCATTTGAAGAACATACAAGCTAGAGCATGGATAGGCTGCTTACTGAGCAAGGAAAGCCTTAAAAGGCTAAATTAATTAGGCGAGTGTTGAAGCCTACATCTTAACTCATTTAGTAAGTGTTGGGGCTTCAAAAATTAGAATTTAACCCATTCTACCTTATCATTTCCATTCTTCCATTTCATTCCATTACCAGCAGACAAAAATAAAGTGGGAGTCCTGGTTTTCTTCAGAGAGATTTAATTAGAAAAGAGACGGAAGGAATATGTCACAGTTAGATTGAGCTACCCAAGAGTAAAAAGGGAACACCTTTTCAAAGTGAAGAATATTTCAAGATCCATCCTATTATTCTAGTGTACACATTCTTTCTTTATCTGCCCAAGAGTAACTCAAGGTAAACTTTGACAAAGGTATACCTCCTGCTGCGAACAGGTCAATGGATTTTGCTCATAACAAACAAGGGGGTGGGAAAGAAGAACATATTCTTTGGGGACACGTAATTATTTTCAGGTCTTTTGTCTGGTCTTCAAAGTCAGCGTTATGTTATTGTTGTGAAAGGAAGGAAATAAAGTAAGAACTCTCTCTGCAAAACATTAGAAGGTATTTATATGCGGATTTTGTGTGTGTGTGCTGAAAATGATACCAATTGGTGTAACAGTTGTGAGCAAATAAAAAAAACCATTTCAAAGACGTTCAATTAGCTCTTTACATATGTTGATTCTTTACCATAACAGAGAAGATTAGATAGTTCTGGGGATTGATAAAAGAGTAGAGACGTTCAAATCATAGATTAAAAAAAAAGTTTCACAAAATATTTTTCCAATGAATATGGATTTAAGTGCATGTTTGTGCTATTTGTGAGATTTTTGGATCACTGCCAGATTTTCATCAAAATGTTCATGAATACAAAAATGTTTCACAAACATTAGTACAAATTATTATTCTCCAGTTTTAAAATTTCTCATACATATAATCAGGAAGCAGGAGAAAAAAACAACAAAGACATGCACCTTAGATGGCCAACCACACAACAAAAACAATGAATAATGATTAGTCAAAGTGACAAATCCATGAACACTGCATTGCAAATAGCAAATAAATTTCCAGCAAAACCATCCGATCTCTTTCTTTTTTTCCAAATTCCAAAGAGATATAGTCTTCTTGCAGATCAAGCACCACCCTGACTGATCTCTTGCTAGGTCCTAAAGGTAGTATGGCAGCACATCCATTTTGCCAATGATAGACAACCTTATCGCACCACCACAGCTTTCGCTGACCATGTTGTTAGTACCTGTTAGTAAAGAGTAACTCTTTTAGTTCTTTCTTTCTGTATATTTGATTCATTTATATATCAACTATTTTTTAGAATTGTTATGATATTAATACAAAGTATATCTGAATTCTAAGGCCCAGAACATGGCTATATTGTGCACCTTCATGTCTACACACACACATACATACACACACATCTATCTATCTATCTATCTTACATCAGCATATATAGACTTGGGAAACTAATAAGGGATGATTGTTACAACGGATGTTTTCTGTTGAGAAATCAATAGGGAAGCATGATTATGGAGTTATTATGGATTATTGACCCACTGAGAGAGATTATCTTGACAAATTGTTCTTCTTGGAGTTAAGTGGGATTTTAAAGGTCCCTTCAAGAATGCAGCACCTTCTTCCTCACCCATGGGAAAGACCTTTAAAAACTGCCTTAAATAATCCAAAACAAGAGCCACTGTTCAAATGAGACTTGGCTGGTTATGGCTCCAGCCCCACTGTTGAAGCATTGTTGAAACTACATGCTGAGTTACACCCAGTACAATCCCACTGAGCTGTGTGTGGCAACCAGATATGTAAATCAGGGCAGAAAAAAAGACTGGTGCCTGAATATAATTCCTTTTTCTATTAAACTGCACATCCCAAGCACCTCTTTACTTTTCAGGATTAGAGAGAAATGCTCTATTTTAGGGAGAATGAACGGCCATTTGGGAGCTGATGACCCAGAGTGGTGGTGGGCAAGGGCCTGGATGAGGGCTGGACTCAGCCATTAGTATCAGCTATTTCTTTTTTGTCATTCAAATGGATTTGGGGTCATGGCTGACATCCCACCCATTATGTAAAATGCTTCCTTGTGGCCTTTTAACATGTACACAGAGATATCTCACTGCCAAGTCCCTATCCTATGAGGGAAGGGGAGGGGGAAGGCTGCAGGGTGATCTCCCACATCCATGCAGCCAGTGGCCTATGCTTACCACTGCCATGCTGGAGCCTTCACATTTATTTACTGACAAAATGTGCAGAATTTTAAAATATTGTACACAGAATTTAATTTTTGGTGCTGAATTCCCTCAGGAATATGGGGTGTTGGGCAATTGGACGCAGGCTGTGAGAGGGGCTCTGGGCAGTGGTGGGGGGGAGGGTCTGTGGGTGGGAGATCGCTGGGCATAGAGATCTGTGATGGAGAGCTCTGGGTGATGGGCCACTGTTCATGGGGGTTGTTGGGCATAAGGAGGTGAGGGGTACTGGGCATGGGGGCAGTGTGGTGGGGCACACTGGCAGCACAGGACTGGGTTGGAGGCCCAGGTGGGAGGGAAGTGTACGAGCTAGGGGTGAAGGCAGCACAATTAAACTGTTTTTAATAAAGTGCATGTGGCAAGTTTTCCAATACTGTAAGCTTATGTTTGTGTTGCTAAGAGCAAGTTGGGCATAGGGCACCAGTTTAATAATACTGCATAAGGTCCCATAAATCCTAAGGATGGCCCTGACTAACCTATATGAGAAGGACACTCCCAACATTAGTAAGAGGAGGAAATACAAATAAGGAAGAGGGGACAAACCCCCTCCTGAATCTTTATTAGACATAGTGGCATCAGCGTAACATATTATAAAAGTTGCATCCCAGCCTGAGAGAGAGAGATAGCCCTTGGGAGGTGCCAGAAGGATGGTCACTGGCAATGAAGGGGACGGTGATGGTAATGAAGAAGATGATGGCTTACATTTCAGGTTGTTCTTCGAGGTATACTGTGAGTATATGGATTTTCAGATGTATATTCTGTAGTATCTCTAAGGCCTTGTCTACACTACGAAATTAGGTCGATTTTATAGAAGTCAATTTTTAGAAATTGATTTTATAAAGTCATTTGCGTATGTCTACACTAAGCGCATTAAGTCGGTGGAGTGAGTCCTCACTACTTTGGCTAGCATTGATTTACAGAGTGGTGCACTGTGGGTAGCTAACCCACAGTTCCCGCAGTCTCCACTGTCCATTGGAATTCTGGGTTAAGCTCCCAATGCCTGATGGGGCAAAAACATTGTCTCAGGTGGTTTGGGGTACATGTCATCAGGCCCCCCTCCCTTCCTCCCTCCTTGAAAGCAATAGCAGACAATCGTTTCACACCTTTTTTCCTGGGTTACCCATGCAGACGCCATGCCACGGCAAGCATGGAGCCCACTCAGCTCACAGTCACCGTACATCTCCTGGGTACTGCATTGCTACACAGCAGCAGCTCCTTGCCTTTGCAGCAGACGGTGCAATAGGACTGATAGCTGTCGTACATCTCCTGGGTCCTCCAGGCAGACCTCTGTGAGGCCGATCAGAGGCGCCTGGACAGACATGGCTATCCTCCTCTCAGAGCACCGAATGGGACCCAGAGACTCCAGGTCATTCTCTTCTATAAGTTTCATCTCATGGAGATTCAGTCCTGCATGGAATATCATGCGACCTGGAGGCTTCTGCCTCAGGCTGCTCTCCCAGCCGGCAGCACCGCATGGTTGCACCTACCCCAGCCTACCCCTTGCTCCCATGGTTCATGAAGCCTGGACAGTAGTAAGGAGCAGTTCAACTATAGGCTGAGCAAGTGCAGAATGGTGGTAGAATATGCCTTTGGAAGTTTTAAAGCTCGCTGGCACTGTTTGCTGACTAGGTCAGACTTCTATTCCCATTGTTATTGCTGCTTGCTGTGTGCTCCATAATATCTGTGAGAGTAACGGGGAGACTTTTATGGCAAGGTGGGAGGTTGAGGCAAATCGTCTGGCGCCCGATTTTGAGTAGCCAGACACCAGGGCAATTAGAAGAGCACAGCAAGGTGCGCTGCACATCAGAGAGGCTTTGAAAACCAGTTTCATGACTGGCCAGGTTTCGGTGTGACAGTTGTGTGTGTGTTTCTCCTTGATGCAAACCCCCCACCCCCTTGTTGATTTGAATTCCCTGTAAGCCAACCACCCTCCCCCCTTCAAAATAAAGTAACTATTGTTTTGAAACCATGCATTCTTTCTATATTAATTTAAAAAATGAGATAACGGACAAGATAGCGCGGGTGGGGTGGTGGAGGAGGGAAGGACAGGGCCACATTGCTTATTGTAGCCACACTAAAAATCAAACTGTTTGAATGACAGCCTTCTGTTGCTTGGACCATCCTCTGGAGTGGAGTGCCTGGGTGCCCAGAACCTCCCCGCACCTTGTTCTTGGGCGTCTGGGTGAGGAGGCTATGGAATAAGGGGAGGAGGGTAGGCAGTCATACAGTGGATGCAGCAGGGGTCTCTGCTCTTGTTGGCTTTCCTGCAGCTCCAACAGATGCTTCATCATGTCCGTTTGCTCCCACATTAGCCTCAGCATCGCGTCCTGCCTCCACTCTTCATGCTCACTTAATTCTTTCCTGGGCTCTACCACTGAATGCCTCCATGCATTAAGCTGTGCCATATCAGTGCAGGAGGACTGCATGAGCTCAGAAAACATGTCATCGCTAGTGCGGTTTTTTTGCCTTCAAATCTGTGATAACCTCAGGGACGGAGATGATAGGGAGAGCGTAGAAACATTCTGGGGGGACTGCATGGTCACCTGTGCTACTGAGTTTGCCATGCTGACCAAACAGGAAATGAAATTCAAAAGTTCCCGGAGCTTTTCCTGTGTACCTGGCTAGTGCACTGGAGTTCAAAGTGCTATCCAGAGCGGTTACAGTGCTCTGGGATAGCTCCTGGAGTCCAATACCGTCAATTTGCATCCGCACTACCCCAAATTCGACCCAGCAAGTTCGATTTTAGAGCTACTCCCCTTGTCGGGGAGGAGTACAGAAGTTGATTTTAAGAGCCCTTTAGGTCGACGGAACAGCGTTGGTTGTTTTGACACAGTCATTTTTAAATCGACCTAATGCAGCTAAATTCAACCTAACCCTGTAGTGTAGACTAGGCCTCTATTTAACTTATTGAGTTAGAGTGTTTGTGACTTTGCTAAATGTATTACTAAACTATTTGTAAATATAGAAGAGTTCCTATAATGTGAGTGTTGCAACTATGCACATTGGGTTTCTCAACTATATAATAATTTAAATAATACTGGGCCTGTTGTTGGGACAGGAACCTGTCAACCCTCAAAGTGATGAGTGGGGATTCTTAAATAATCAATATAATTAAGACATAATATATAGATCAGGCTACACTGATGAAGTCATTTAGAGTGACTATAGCAATACAAATAATTCAGTACTATGGGGAACAACAATATTATGGGAGAGGAGTTATTTAAGTTAAAGCACCAAGTCTGAAGCACAAGACTAAATGGATATAAACTGTCCATCAACAAGTTTAGACTTGAAACTAGGTGGAGCAGAGTGAAGTTCTGGAACAGCCTTCCAAGGGGAGCAGTTGGGGTAAAAAAAACTACCTGGCTTCAGAACTGATCTTGATAAGTTTATGGAGAGGGTGGTATGATGAGATTGCATACAATGGCATGTGGACCCTCAGCAATTGCTGTGATGGATTGTCACCCCTGGGGTGCAACCTGGAAGCCATTGGAACTGCTGTGCCCCCAAAACATTCAGCTGGGTTAGCCTCTCCCCCTGCTCTTCTGGTGACTCATATCCAGCCCAACGGAGGAGTGTCACCCAACATGACAACACATAGCGCCACACACCCAACTGTGTCACCTGAGTGATTTACCTAAGCCACTCATGGACTAACAATAGACATACCAGCCACTTTCCCAGTTCCCCAGCCTTGCACCCCTACTGGAGTATAAACCCAGAATTATTCTGTCTTGTACTGCACAGTGGGTCTTTACCATGCATGCTCATTAAATAGTCCGCTCCCCCCTCAATGCAGGGAAGATACGCACAAGCTTTTGTTAACACAGTTAATATTCCCCCACACTTCTCTCAAAAACATACTGGTTAAAATAAAATATAATACAGACCTATTAACCACAGAAAGATAGATTTTAAGTGATTATAAGTGATAACAAACAGATCAAAGCAGGTTACTTAGGCAATTAAACAAAATTGCAGTCTCAGTCTCATACAAACTAGATAGGATTTAATCAGCAATATCTCACCCTGACTGATGATACAAGCAGGTTTTAGCTTTCTTACACAGGCAGGGCTTTCTTCTTTCCCACCTGGGACCCCCTTCCTGCTTCACTCTTTGTTCCTCTGGTGTTTCCAGAGGTTGTCTTGGAGGGGAGTGAGTCCTAGTCATGATGGCACTCCCCCCTTATATTAATTTTCCATATGGCAGGAACCCCTTTGTTCCAAGCCAGGTTCCCAGCCCAGTTTGTAGAAAAGTTCAGGTACCAAAATGGAGTTCAATATCATGTGGTCTGGTCACATGCCCTTGCATGCCACACTGAGTCATAGCAGCCATTATTCATAGGCTCCCAGAAATATTCCCAGGTGAGGACAAGCCTTTTCCATAATCCATTGTCTTTGTTGATAGGCCATTAACACTGTCTAGCTTCTTCATCATTGTACCTGAAAGGCTAGTTGTGCATCGATTACAGAAGTGGATGGGTTAGGTTCTATGTCCTGTAATGTATAGGAAGTCAGAATAGATAACCAGAATGGTCCCTTCTGGTCTTAAAATCTATGAGTCTATATCTTCTCTCTGAGAACACTTTAAGCATTTAAGTCAATATGTAACTTCTGGGTTTATAAACCTTGGTGACCAGCACAACAGAAGTAATTGAATTAGTCAATATACATATAATATTGTATTAATAACACTTACTAATGAGGAAAACACTGTAACTCCTTCTCCCAAAAATATCAACAAAAAAGGATGTTTCCTGGATCAATTATGTTATACACTGGGACAGGAGAAAATATAGCAGCTTTATTTATAATATTCAGGATTATCATGACCATACATTAAAGTGACACCAGCATTTATTCCAGGCTGGAAGATTCTATTAATTTGTTGTTGTTAGCTTTATCATTATTATTTATTATTATGTCATATTTCCATTACAAATTTGGGCTGAGGCTATATAAATAAAGATTTTCTCAGTTTGTGATGTTCCCTGTTGTCCTTTTTCTTTGAATTTACTAGCTATGGAAAAGCTAAGATCTCCCTCTCTGTTTATTAGTTTTCCACTCCTGAATGTCTTCATCCGTCTTCTGTTTTCTATTAGTTTCTTTTTTCATTAGGTAGGTTGCTCACCCGGTTTACCAAGAGTCCTGCTTGCTACTTCCTGACTTCTGTCACTTACATTATTTCTTCTTATCTCTCATTTAGATTGTCTTCATAAGTTTGTAATCTGTATTCTTCACTTTGTCTGCTATCTGACCTTTCTAGTAGTTTGTTTTCTTCTCAATGTACATGATGGCCAGGCCACTCAAAAGTTTTATTTGCTTAGAGTTGAAAGCTCACAGTTTGGAAAGCTTCTCTGAACACAAAACAAAGTTAGTCTGAATTTGATTTTTTTTTACTGCCTTTTAGTTTAATTTCCTTAAATTATTTCTTTAAAAAAAAAAGGTATTTTATTAATTATTTTCCATCAGCCTACCTCCTCCATTTATATTTTAAGACAACCAGAATGCACATTTGAAAAAAAAAATTGTTAGTGAAAGGTAAACCTCAACAATGTCCAAAGTTCAGTCCATAAGGTGCTTTTCTGAATCTCTTGATCAGGAAATTGGACTAGACCCCTCCTGAGATTAGAATGTCTCATAAGGTTTCCGTTACTTACTATCATGGGCTTGACCAGAAATACTACAAAAATAGCCACTTTCTTAGTATCATAACCCTCCATTTCTAATCCTGGGCAAAAAGTACAGAAGCACACAACACTGAACAAAAAGAGTTGCCCAAACTTGTTTAGATTTGATATACCAACTGTAAAGTTTCACTCACTTTTGGCATGAAAATGGCAACATCTGGTGGTTTCAAATAAGATTTTTTTTTTGAGGAGCTGAGGGGAGGCTCAGCCAAAACCCCACAATCAAGGTATGTGAAACAGCATGAGCAGCTGCACACCTGATGACTAAACATTTTAAAATACATAACAAGTGCCACAGCCCAGAATTCTCTCCTACACACTGGCCCCAAAACAGGTATATTTTCCATGCATAAAGTCTCCTTTTATTGTGTACAGACACTGGAGATGCTATGTCTTCTCTTGTGCTACCTTGGATCACATAAACCATAACAAGAAAAGGAGTACTTGTGGCACCTTAGAGACTAACCAATTTATTTGAGCATGAGCTTTCGTGAGCTACAGCTCACTTCATCAGATGTTTACCGTGGAAACTGCAGCAGACTTTATATACACACAGAAATCATGAAACAATACCTCCTCCCACCCCACTGTCCTGCTGGTAATAGCTTATCTAAAGTGATCAACAGGTGGGCCATTTCCAGCACAAATCCAGGTTTTCTCACCCTCCACCCCCCCACACACAAATTCACTCTCCTGCTGGTGCTAGCCCATCCAAAGTGACAACTCTTTACATAATCAAGTCGGGCTATTTCCTGCATAGCTTTCTTACAACTACAATACCCACCTGCAGAAGTAAAGAAACAGATTGATAGAGCCAGAAGAGTTCCCAGAAGTTACCTACTACAGGACAGGCCTAACAAAGAAAATAACAGAACGCCACTAGCCGTCACCTTCAGCCCCCAACTAAAACCCCTCCAACGCATTATTAAGGATCTACAACCTATCCTAAAGGATGACCCAACACTCTCACAAGTCTTGGGAGACAGGCCAGTCCTTGCCTACAGACAGCCCCGCAACCTGAAGCAAATACTCACCAACAACCACATACCACACAACAGAACCACTAACCCAGGAACTTATCCTTGCAACAAAGCCCGTTGCCAATTGTGCCCACATATCTATTCAGGGGACACCATCACAGGGCCTAATAACATCAGCCACACTATCAGAGGCTCGTTCACCTGCACATCCACCAATGTGATCTATGCCATCATGTGCCAGCAATGCCCCTCTGCCATGTACATTGGTCAAACTGGACAGTCTCTACGTAAAAGAATAAATGGACACAAATCAGATGTCAAGAATTATAACATTCATAAACCAGTCGGAGAACACTTCAATCTCTCTGGTCACGCAATCACAGACATGAAGGTCGCTATCTTAAAACAAAAAAACTTCAAATCCAGACTCCAGCGAGAAACTGCTGAATTGGAATTCATTTGCAAATTGGATACTATTAATTTAGGCTTAAATAGAGACTGGGAGTGGCTAAGTCATTATGCAAGGTAGCCTGTTTCCTCTTGTTTTTTCCTACCCCCCCCCCAGATGTTCTGGTTTAACTTGGATTTAAACCTGGAGAATGGTCAGTTTAGATGAGCTATTACCAGCAGGAGAGTGAGTTTGTGTGTGTATGGGGGTGGGGGGGATGTGAGAAAACCTTGATCTATGCAGGAAATAGCCCGACTTGATTATGTAAAGAGTTGTCACTTTGGATGGGCTAGCACCAGCAGGAGAGTGAATTTGTGTGTGGGGGGGTGGAGGGTGAGAAAACCTGGATTTGTGCTGGAAATGGCCCACCTGTTGATCACTTTAGATAAGCTATTACCAGCAGGACAGTGGGGTGGGAGGAGGTATTGTTTCATGATTTCTGTGTGTATATAAAGTCTGCTGCAGTTTCCACGGTAAACATCTGATGAAGTGAGCTGTAGCTCACGAAAGCTCATGCTCAAATAAATTGGTTAGTCTCTAAGGTGCCACAAGTACTCCTTTTCTTTTTGCGAATACAGACTAACACGGCTGTTCCTCTGAAATAAACCATAACTTATCCTTCCGTTTCCACTGTTCATCAAAGAATGAACTCTAGTCTTTTTAGGAAAGCATTCAAGCTTCTGTAGGGATGTGTGTTGATTACTGTAACTGACTCGGATTCTCCCTTGGATATAAGTTAGGAGTCACTCCACTGAAGTGAACTGAAATTACTCTAAACCTGATGTAACAGAAGAATAATCAGGCCCACTCTATTTTGGAGAAAAATTATTCTCAGCCTGCCTTTATGAGCATGAAACTCCACTTAGTGGATCTGCGTAAGTATTTACTATTGATCAATACAAAACCTCTATCAACTGACTAGATTCATCCAACTTTTCTACTTATGCATTGCAATGATAAATCCTGGACTCATAGTTATTCAGCACATTTTATTGCAACATCTCTTATAAAGACAAAGACAAAAAGAACAAATATAACTGGTAGAAAAACTGTTAAAAGCTTTTTCAAATTTAATCACTATTTTGGGTCAAAACTTGAAATTTCTATGAAAAAGTTGGTCAGAATTTTGAATCAAAGTTGTTGTTGTTTTGTTCTTGAATCTTATTTTTCAAACACTTGGTACATCATATGTGTTCAATAAATATTTCTTTTCTGTATTTGGGAAAAAACAGATGATGTAGTCTCAACATAGGCTGATGATAATATTCTCTCCATTCCACTAATATTTCAGGACGATGTTGAACAGCAGCTACCGAAGTTAGACATTTTAAAATCAACAGATCCAGATAACTTGCATCCAAGAGTTTTAAAAGTGCTGGCCAAGGAGCTTGCTTGACCATTAATGTTGATTTTCAATAAGTCTTGGAGCACTAGGAAAGGTCCAGAAGATTGGGAAAAAAAGCTATTATTAATATTGGCTGAGATCCTTCTTATAAAATCAAATCTGCTGGAGGTTTGTCCTTAAAGATTTAAGATAACTGGGAGTTTGTCAACACCCCCAGTATAGTTTCCAAAGTTCATTGTCTTATTCCTAAACAGGATGAACCCTGCTAGTTTTATTTCTCCCTGCAACCTCCACAATCTGTTGATTATCATTTTGCTCAGACATAAAAACACTGTCCATTGTGAAACATACTATATTTAATTTGCACATGACCAGCCAGAGTGATATAAGTGTCTCTTCTCCCTTATCTGTCAGGAGTAGGTAGATTACCTTTTGATTATCTGTCTTAACTCACAGACTTTGAGAACATACATTTTAGTGTATATACCTAGATCTTCATATATTTTCCATACAGAATGTGATGGGTTGCATCCCCCTTCTGGGATGGCATCTGATGTACTGGATTTCACTAAGCCTCTAGTGCTCAACCAGCCTGGGTTCCCTCTCCCTGCTTTGCTGAATTAGGCTTTCCAGCCTCTTGCAACACATACACACACAGGTAGGGCCACACACTGCTGCAGACATGGACTGAAGTCAGCTCTGTGTGAGAGGACTCCCCCAGCCCCCATGTGCACACCCCTTTTGGGACATAAACCCAAAATAATACTGTCTTGCACTGTATAGAAAAATCTGCACAGCACAAGCTCATAAAAATCCACCCTCTTCCTGAATGTGAAGAGAACTATGCATGACTTCTTGCCCCCGTAGTTAGAAATTACTTAAACTGGGTTTAGTAATAAACAAAATAAGTGCATTAACTACAAAAGGTAAATTTTAAGTGGTTAAAGGAATAGCAAACAGAACAAAGCAAATTACCTTAGTAAATAAACAAAAGCCTCAAACTGAGCTTAACACACTAGTTCAGGGTTCTCAAACTGGGGGTCAGGAGGTCACAAGGTTCTTACATGGGGGGGTCACGAGCTGTCAGCATCTACCCCAACCCCTTTTTGCCTTTAGCATTTATAATGGTGTTAAATATATAAAGAGTATTTTTAATTTATAAGGAGGGGTCATACTCAGAGGCTTTCTACATGAAAGGGGTCACCAGTACAAAAGTTTGAAAACCACTGCACTAGATAGGTAGGATATAAATTAACAAATTCTCATTCTGAGTGATAAACAGTCTGGCAGATTCTTAAGGCACAAAGTTGCCTTGGCTTTCCTAGGTTTTCTTACACAGGCTAAAAATCCTTCCAGGCTGGGATCATCACTTCTCAAGTTCAGTCTTTGTTCCTCAGGTGTTTTCAGGTGTGTTGTTGTGGGGAGAGTGAGGATCCCTCATGTTGTCATTGTCCCCCTTTTATATCTCCCCCACACACACACTTGCTGGAAAGCTTTATTGCTGTGACCTGATCAAACAGTTCCCATTGTGTAGAGCTATCTCTGAGAGCTTTCTATTGCACACAGTTTCTGGGGTAATCCTTATGCTTGTGTGCATTTCTTCAATAAGCCACTAACGTTGTTTGGCCTCATCCAACATAGCACATTTGAAATACAGAGACATGGTCAATAGTACCAGCTTCAGGTACAAAAATGATACATGCATTCAAATTGGATAAACACATTCAGTAAACTATAACCTTTCTAATGATATCTTAAAAGACCCATCTTGCATAAAGTATATCTTAGTTATACCATATTCATAAAATAACCATATTTCTATGAATAATATGGGGTGTAACGTCACACATACATCTCACAGTGATTATGATGACCAACTTGACACAGGCTTTCATTAGATACCTTACATGACATTCTTTGGCAGACTAGTATGTGGATATCATACTCAGGGGACCCTGTACCCCTTTGGCCTCTAAGAGTTGGCATCAAGAGGTCCTTTGGTCACATCTACAGATCACTGACTGATTGTTGTGTGAGAGGTTGCTCATTTATATATCACCTGTCTTTACAATCATTTCTGGAATTTTCATTATCACTAAACATCCCTTGTTCCAAGCAGTACAGAAACATGGCTGAGAACTAAAGAACTAATACTACCTAGCTCTTATATAGCACTTTTCAACAGTAGCTCTCAAAATGCTTTACAATGGAGGTAAGTAACATTATCCCTACCTGTAAAATTGGAATAAAACTGAGGTACAGTGACTTGCATTAGATCATCCAGCAGGCAAGGGGTCAAGCCAAAAATAGAACCCAGATCTTCTAAGTACCATACCAACATGCTATCCACTAGACCACGCCAACATTAACATTTGCAAACCTGTGATTAAATGTTCTGTTATACCCTACTTTTTAGTAGTGCCTAATTGGCAGAATGAGAAAGAGAGAAGTGTCACAAAAGTAGCACAAAACGAAGTCTAGAACAAGAGCAGGGAAAGAAGAGATGCGGTTGCTCATAGCCAAACAGTTAAACAAATGATATGAAGTCTTGAGGAAGGATTCTTTTGTGGTACACAGTAAGTTTTGTAAATCATCTTAAGTTGCCTGTTAGATATTTCTTCAAAGACAGACAAAATACCTTATCTGTGCCGTGATCAATACTAACAAAAAGTTATGTTATTTACTCTCCAAAGGCATATTTCATCATCTAGATCACAGATACTGTATACATTGCAAGTGAATTGCATGTTGTCAGCTGAACTGGGATGCTACCACACAATGACATTGTCAGGGCTCAAGGCCTGGAACATGGTCAGTCTCCTAGCACCCTAATAATTGCAGCTGACCCGCAGCAGGCTACCTGATAAACTACACCAATGACTGCTCAGGTAGGGCAGCTGGCTAGCTTTTAGTCCAGCAGCAGCAGCAACTCTCCGGCAGCTCAGGCCAGTAGCTGTAATCCTTGCCTTGCCCCTATCCTGCTCCTAGTTCCTGCTTTGTTTCACAACCTTGCTCCTGCTTAGTCCTTGCTTCCTCAGCTTGCTCCTGATTCTTGACTCTAGCTCTGAATCCTGGCATGGCTAATCGTTTCTGACCCTTGGCTCAGCTATTAGTTCCTTACTCCAGTCCTGATCCTCACCTTGGCTACTAGGGCCCTATTCCATCACTGACTCCTTGGGGTGGCTACTGGTTCCCAATCCAGGCCCTTACCTTGCGATTGGATCTGGCTTCTGCTTTAAACAGTAAGCCTGACTTTTGCTCTGATCACTAGGCCCATGGCCCAGATTCTAACACTAATGTCTCTTTTTTTATGTTGGTGTAAATTCAAGGACAAAGGAGAGCAGCAAATGAGTACAGTGTAACCAATTCTAAGTCATAGCAGATGGTGGATTTCACTTACTGGTAATAAGGATTTATCCTGCTGTCGATAGTATTCTGAGACTATCTGCAGTCATTATTCAGGATGTGTGAGGTGAAAGTGTTTAAGGAAACAATGATAAGTAACTTTTTGGTCTTTAGTGAAGTTTCTTTTGAATAGGCTCTTGGCTCTGGAATGCCAAAACTCACTCAAAGAAATTTACAGATAGAATTGAAAGCAAAGAAGGTCCATTAGTACTTAAGAACATATGCCTTATTGTACCATAAATCCATAGAATTGAGAGATGTAGTGTCAGAAGATGGGGATGTACAAGGAGGTTATTTTGATTTTATTAATCCTTTCTTGTCCATAGAGACTCCCTAAATTTAGAACAGGTGACCCAAAATCTGTGCTTAGTTCCAGATGTGTAACTCCATGGAAATAACTTCTTATTGACTGAAAGTCAATTAGGTAAACTGGTCTGGGCAGCTGGACTCTCAGAAGCAGTCATCCAGAGACCTTTTCAGAAAATATTCAAAGTACATTTCCTTTAATACCTGGCAACGGTTTTGAGAGTACCTTGCTGCTAAAAGCTTCCATACCCAGTGCTGAATCCCAGAGTACCTCAACTATGCAGTAGTACCTACATGTTAAAGTGTGCAGAGTCCGCTTTCAGAGGCAGACTGACCCAGGCTGAAAGCATTCTAGCCGGGCTGGTAAACATCTTGTATCTTTGCCTGGTTGGAAGAACTGGTGAACAGTTCAAGGTAACTGTCAGGGATAGAAACTAATGCTCTACAAAATTAGAAAAGTCAGGACTCCCACAGTGCATGGTAAACGTGTCTAGAAATATTAGACAAACTTAACAAATGTAAAAAGAAAAGGAGTACTTGTGGCACCTTAGAGACTTACAAATTTGTTTGAGCATACGCTTTTGTGAGATACAGCTCATTTCAGCTTATGCTCAAATAAATGTGTTAGTCTCTAAGGTGCCACAAGTACTTCTTTTCTTCTTGCGAATACAGACTAACACGGCTGCTACTCTGAAACTTAACAAATATAGTAAATAATAAGAGATAGCCAGTGATTAAAATTCAAAATCAGATTTTGAATTGCTTTCTCCTTCTATTCCCTCAACATCCAGGGATGTTTAGATTCAGGATCTTGATCCAAGTTTACTGATAGAAATGATCCATCTGGCTACAGATAGACAAAATGTTTTCCTGCTGTAAAGGATAGACCTCCATATTCATGTAAAAATGGTTACTAATAAAATTATTATAATTTGTTTGAGTTATTACAATCTTGACTGCAACTTAACTGAATTTTAAGAAATATCCAGAATTATTTTTGTGTCTGGAGACTACAAAAACATATGCATATATTTTGGTTACTTATTTTATTAAGTGAAATGTCAGCCTGATTTAAAGAAATTCCAGGAAGCTTCTGCTTTCTGTCAACAGGGACAATCCAATTGACAGGGAAGAGAGAAACTGTTTGACCATAAAACCATGTTTATTATACCCAAGTGTGTTTACACAGATTTTAAATGCAACTTTTATAACTTCCATATTTCTTTAATTTGTATACCATTTCCTTGCATGCTGTGTTTTGAAAGATGTTTTTAACTGTTCGTTATCATACCTGTGTGCCTAGAATATTTGACGGAAGCCTTTAATTGCAAGTTGTAAAATGCTATAAATATCAGGTCATAAATCCTGAGAAACATCGGTTCCAAAGAAAACAGCCACAATTTTTTTCTCAGAGAACAAGACACCGGTTTAGCATGGAGATAATACTCTTAAAAGCACAAACTTTGTAAGGTGTTTATGTTTTAGAAAGAGTCTTGACTTTAATAAAACGTAAAGATTTTTTGCTTACGAGCAAAAAGGGATCATTATTGCTGGCGTGAAAATAAGCTATAAAAGTGGACTTTCCATTACCCCTCTTCACAAGAAAAAGCCTCTAATTCAAACCTATTCAAAAGGCGAGTAAGAATTATAGAATTATGGTTGGGAAAAGGTTTGCTGAAGATCTTACTTTCTTTCATATTCCCACTTAAAGGTGAACACCTTGGTTGTCAATTTAATACTTGAAATGACAAGGCTCCTTTGAGAAGTATATTTGCAAATATTGTATCTAAAGTTTCTAATGTTATAACTCCCTCATATCATTGTTCTGTAAACGGTAAGATGTTTTATGTACCAACATGAAATCTAATGATCTTGCTAGACTGGTTACTAATAGAAAAACCCATTTGAGTGTAGAATATTCATATAAATTGGGTAATTAATTAGTCATCTGGCAATGCTTAAGCAACTTCCTTCCCAAACTGAGAAAGAGAAGAGCCACCTCTCCAAAAACTGTTAAGAAGAAAGGAGAACTTATTTAATAACTATTCAAGTACAAAGATTCTCTTTAAGAATTAATTAGGTTTCAAAAGATGATTTTGAGAACTGGAAAACTTTTATAATTGAAATAGGGATGTTTGGACTTCTTTGAAACCATTCCAACTTCTGTTAAATGCTGATGGAACTGAAAAAATATCTAATAAAATGGACCAAATAAGGGTTAGAACTCTAACTTTAAAGATGTTCCAAGAATTTTCCACCACAGAGAACAAAGGCAAAGGTATGCTGCATGTTCATTAAACACATTACATATTTGTGGGGTGAAGCTGTTACTTAGGCAAGTCCACAAAGGCACTGAGCCAGTGAAAAAATAACAGTAGCTAATTTTGAATCTACACAAATTTCTGAAAGAAGTATGTTTTCCTTCTTCCATGAAATGAGAGGAAAGAGAAGGTTAGATAAAGTCTCTACGTTTATTTAAAAATAAAAAAGCAATACAGCAGCACTCTGCTCCCGTCCTTCAACTTAACAGCACTCATCACAGCTCATCCTGTTCATTTCACCTCTGCAAGCAAACAACAGCTACGAAGAAAACAGCCACTGACTGCTGCATCAAGAAGAACCTGATTCTTCCATAGAAGTCCTTTTGAAATCTCCACTAAGGAGGTGCTGGGTTTTCTACTGAGGTCTAAACAGTTCGAAATGTCTGGGAGTTTTTAAGGCAAACTTTGCTGCCTCATCCCAGTTCAGGTAGCACTTTTGTTCTTTGCTGAGCATTGAAGTTTTGTTGCTGCCATTTTTTTTTCAAAATTCCTTCAGCTTGGTCCACTTAGGTTTCAGCTTTCTCAGTGCCACAGGTAGAGGAGTCATTAATCATTAATCTTTTACTTATCAGAAGTTGTGCTCGAAGTTGTAGAGGAGTCATTAGTCTTTTACTTATCAGAAGTCGTGTGTGAAGTTGTACAAGCAGTATTGACTAATATGTTAGGAGTGCCTTATATGGGTCCACTAATTTTTGCAGAAGTCTTTTGAAAGTCTACACTGGATTACCGGTGTGATCTTCAAAATTAATGTCTTGTTCAAACACTAGGAATGTTTCAAATGTAAATTGAGACTATTATCTAATATGAGGACTTAAGGAACTTATTTGTGGATGACCTGTTCCAACAAAGTCTGTGAAAGTATAACTAAGTCAATATCTGAAGAAGTAATCAACTACAATAATGTGTGTGTGTCCTTTCCAGAAAAAAAACATATCTGTTGCTACCCCCGGTGAAGATTAGTCAGAAAGCTTTGGAGACAGAGATAGGTCTGGCAATTGTTTTTGTTTGTTTCCCCTCACCCCTTGTTATATACCTCACAGCCCTCTACTAAAGCCTGAATTTGCCTACTCAGAGCAGGCCACAATAGGGATCTGTGTGCTTGTGTCCTGCACTTATTTATAACTTGACGTCCTTCATAGATTTTGGAAAGCATCTCTTTCAGAAGTACTGTAGGGATAAGAATGAGCTATTGTTTCAGAAGCAGTCCATTGGCCATGTGAAGGTCATTTAGTCATGGTAGTTATGGTAGTAGAACTTTTGGAAATTGAGTTATTTTACCATACTTTCTTTGGCAGGGTTGAGTAAGATTCTAGAAAGTCTCATCCTTTAGGTGTGCATCTCCAGTTTGCTTAAGTTGGCTGGCAGATGCTGGAATTGCTTCCAGGACAAGGTTAATGTAGACTTTGACATATTTTTCTTAAGTCTTTTCTTCTTTCACTGGTGACTGCTTAATCAGGACTCTAGATAGTCTCTGCTACCATGAGTGCTTTCCATGGTATGTGCTAAATATTGAAAGAATACAGCATGAATCATAATAGAAAGCTCTGAATCCTAGGTGGAAGATAATCCAGTAACACCAGTCAAGGCTTGTGGCCTGCTTCTATGTTAAAATCCAAGCTGAACAGATATACACTGAGATGTTTTCAGCCCCAGGTGACTGCTTGAGCTTCCTTTCCCACTTGGGCATACTACCTCTCAGTTTCTGTGAGGCTTCTTGATATGAATGTTACAGGTCTCTGATCTTCTGTTGTCTTTTCTATGATCACTGCTCCTAAACAATACAAAGATGGGTCTGCTGATACTGTTGTTGGATAATTTACTGAATATTGTGCCCAAACAATGGCAATATCATTAGCATTTATAGGTGAGAACCTGTATAAAACATGTACGTACTGTACTTACACATGTAAGCACAAAAGTGGGGAGGTACATGCCACCAACTGTATTGAGGACAGGATGGAGCATCACATTACTTTTCCTGTCAATGCATATGAAATGAGAGACTAATTTTCTTGAATGAATTTTTATAGTAAAAAATGACAAAAGAAACATAAATAAAATATCTGGTAGAAGAATTTTTAGAATTTGATAATTTTGCTAAAATGTGGCAGAAGACAAAAATAACATAGATCATTAGATAACATTTGATACATTTTACCTTGTGATTTTCCTTTTTAATTCAGCATTACTATCAAAAAAACATACAGATGAACTTTATCCTATCTCTGACACTCGTTACTCATACCTACTTACAATATGCTTTCTTGAAAGACTTTGGTCATACAGATCCTCAAAACTAGATGAAAGAGATCACTGGTGTAGCAGCCTGATATAGCAGTGCTCCTTACTACTTGTCTGACTGGGACACTGGAAACTGTTTTATTGTATGACACAAATGATGCAAGCCAAGCACTATATACTTGCTATTAAAAAAAATATATCAGGCCAATACCTGGTGAATATGGGTTGAGTGGGAGCCATCAGGAAGAGGACAAAGGGACAGAAGTGCTCTTGGCTGGAGACCTGTTGAAGGAATTTCTGTACCAGTCTTTTGTCTGAAGTAGGCTTTAAATGCCTCTTAATTTATGCATAATGAAGTGTGTAAATATATCTATATATCTACATCTATTTATCTAGAGAAATAGATACAGATATAGACATGTATCTATCTATCTATCTATCTATCTATCTATCTATCTATCTATCTATCTATCTATCTATATATATATATATATATATATACCTATTGTGACAAAGTTCCGACCTTGTCTCAGTGGGTCCTGTGCTTCCAGGCAGATTACACTAGCCTCAGAGGCTCACTGTGACCCTCCACGTAGCTCTTCTCTCTCTAGCGGCAAGGGTCACAGCCTACTGAGCCATTTTCATCAAAAGCCAGCAAGGGAGGTGGAAAGAAGCAACCCTCCCTCTCACAGTCTCTGTTGTCTCACAGTCTCTGTGATTAATCAGGGAGAGGGGAGGAGCCCTGGACTGTCCTCTACTCTGGGCTCCAGCCCAGGGACCCTAATAGTAGCAGCTATTGGTAGCTGACTTTTTGAAACAGGATGAGTACAATTCCCTGGGCCACTTCCCCACAGAAGCCTGCCAGTTCCTCAACATCTACTTCACCCCTACCTCAGGGCCTCCTTCCTTGTGCCTGATAGGGTTTGTACTGCCCAGTTTCCCCAGGAGCACAGCTTCCTCCTACAGTTCCTGACATGCGCCACTAACTGGGAGGCTTTTAATTAATTCAAGCCAGCCCTTGATTATTTTCAGGTATCCCAATCAACCTAGCTGTCTCCACTGCTTTCTAGAAGGATCTTAATTGGCCCCAGGTGTCTTGAGTAACCTGGAGCAACTGCCATTAGATTACCATGGTAACAGGATTTGTTTTGCCTGGGGCTAACATACCTGTTTCTCACTACTTTCCAATAACCATCTGGCCTTGCCCTGTCACTCTATCTATCTATCTATCTATCTATCTATCTATCTATCTATCTATCTATCTATCTATCTATCTATCTATCTATCTTTAGAGAAAGAAAGAAACTGTTTTCTGGAGGAATCAAACACTGTGATGTTGTAAAAACCTGAAGGGTGTATCTCATGTCGGTACACTGGCACTTCATAATCTGCACTAGCCGCATGTAAATTTCCACATGAAGACTAAGTTGTTGGTTTTAATCTACAAAGCATGTAATAGTTTGGGACAAGGGTCTCTGAAATACCCTTTCCCTTTACAACTCTGTAACTGTGGTGATCAGTGATGGCATCTGAGCTGGCATTCCTTTGGTTTAAATGGGAGATGGCTGCTCTCGTGGCATTTTCTGGAAGACTCTGGAACTCGCCCTTGGACCACCCAATCCCAGATTTATTAACCTGTCAGATATGCTGCAAATCTCAAATTAAAACATTCCAGGTTTAAGAAATTGCAAGGTTAAAGCCTCTGGGAGTGGTCAGATGTAGAGGTGTAATTACTGTGGGACTTAAGTTAGGCTTCTAAATCAGTGGCCTGATTTTCTAAAGTGCTGAGCATCCAGCAGCTCCCATTCAAGTCAATGGGAGCTGCTGGATGCTCAGCACTTTAGAAAATCACACTCCTTGTGTAGTTTCCTAAATATAGGCTTAGGGTTAGGATCCTACATTTAGGCACCCATTAAAAAAAATCTTGGCCACAGTGGCAAGTATTACTGTAATATTTAATGGACAGTTCACTGCCAATATTGTACACTGGTGGGTAGCTTCACCAGTCAAAGAATGGGAATAAAACACCAAGCCTCAGCCCTTTTCTCATGTTTGCTGTTCAAGCATTAGAAGGAAGAGAGCCAAGACAGTGCAACATTCAGACTTTATTCCTTCCTTCACATATATGGTCCCATCACAAGCACATACCCTTAAAATCCTAAACATTATCCTATTTATAAGCAAACTATAAAACTCCCTATTGGAAAGCTATATATAATAACACCTTGGAGCTTATTTATTCTCTACTGGGCAATAACTCACTGGGATAAACACCAGGCAATAATTCAATTAGGCTTTTCCCACTTCAGCTGCCAGGCCGGAAGAAGGCCAGCCTTTCTTTTTAGTTCTCTTTTTATCCAGCTACCAATTCCTTTTGTACACCACCCTGTGAGCAGCTGGGACCTGTTAATCCTTTACAGGCTGAAGAGCCTCTTCATCTTATGGCAATTGTGATTTTTTTTCACTTTTACATGCTTAAATGTAGACTACAAAAGTGCTAGAACCAGCAGGAGTCACTTAATGGAAGTTGAAAAGGATAACATCTTTTCATCTAAAGCAAGTTCATTTAAAAATAGTATAACTTTCTGAATAAAAATAAATAATGATAAATTGTAAAAAATTCAGGCACATCACAGTATGCTAAAAAGAGAAGAACTTTTTTGTTTCAGGCCAAAAATGATGTGGGTGATTTAACAAGCAGTAAACAAAACCATATAGATTAGTTATTGTATAATTAAGCATTACTTATGTTGTGTTCCAGAGTCTGTAAAACTGGTTTTAATTGAGTAAAAGGCCCAGAAATAGCAAGTAGATGAAATAATTTACGGTAGGCAGTGTTATATGAATTAATTTTGTCTCTGGGCATGCACACAAATGAGAAGAAAATAGAGAAAAATACATTCATTTAACTAGATATTGACTCTTGTACATAATAAGATGTTTCAAGGAGAGAACTTTTTGTATCCCTATGATAATTTATTTGTTGTTTTTTTCTTTCTTTCTAGCCTTCAGGCTCCCTGGTAGAAGACTTCATGCACACAGGATTGAGGCTGCTAATCTCAATACTAAATGGATTTCAAACTAAAGTAGCAACTCAGTCTACCAGGGGAATCTTATGCCCATGGGGATTATATTGATATAATGCCAGTAACAAGACTGAGAATGCAATGAATTCCAAGTCTATGGACAACATCACCTTCACTGTTATGTTGTGCTGTGTTTACAACTTCAGTGCAATGCAGAAGATACAGATGCTGGAGCTGAGCATAGAAGCCAAGGGAGAGTGGACAGCAAGAAAACATCATTTGTAATTGATCTAATGAAGGATGAACGGGAGATGAATTGCACAGAGTTTTAAGGAAAATTACAGGGCCAAAGGGGCTAGAGCACAGCAAATAACTGGCTTCATGACAAGGTGACCTGTGAATAAAACCAGAGTTGGTGAGTTTAGTGCCAGACCTGAGAGTAAATCTTGAATACAATTACCAGCCAAACCCATCCAAGAGTCCTGACTGCAAATAGAGATCAGAACAGTGCAGATGAATTCATCAGATGATGCCATCCCAAGCAGATTAATTTGCACCAAGAAAGACCATGATCAAAATCCGTAGTCCTTCCATTACACCCTAGCCTCGTTTGGGACCAGGGCTCACAATGGGATTTGGTGGTCTGTTACATTATTCAGTATTAGGTAGGTGTTATCTGTCATTATTTGCCTTACTCCACTGCCATTGCATGGGCACCTGTAATATATACCCTTTAGACAGAATAATTAAAGGATACAAAAATTAATTTCAACTATCTTGTACCTAGACACTTTTATTTTGCTGATTTCTGACCCAGTAGAGGTGGGTCTGAATGAGGGCTATAAATGAGGAGAAGATAGCAGAATTCAGTATCATCTTAAGGAGAGCATTCTATATGTAGGACAAGCAGGGAAATAATTATGGAAGAAATGGACAAATGGGAAATTCCTACCACTTATCATGACTGAAACCTCATGAGACTTGCTCACAAGAGTTCAGGGCTTTCTGATCTAAAGCTGAAACTTAACCCTGGTTCAGATTCAAATCTGGATCTAAAAATCAGCTCATCTTTAGAACAACTATGTTAGGATGCCAGTTAAGAGCAAGTTTATCACTGGCATGTAAAGCCTCCAGAGTGTACAAGTGAATCTGGGCCATTGATTTGTTTTATGTACCTCTTTCACATAATTTGTTTTTACCATTTCATCATTGTGTTCTCAAAAGTTTCATCAGGTGGTGACTTTCAGCAAAATCATGATGACAAGGAAAATGGTGAATATGACACAAGACTTACAATTTTCTTCAGGTTGCAATTTTTCTTTAAAATGTTTCATCATCAGAGTAATTGGTGATACTTTAAGAAATGCGTCTGTACAACTTACAAATTCTAAAGTTGATATTAGGAAATTTTTACTATGAAAATTGCTGTATCAATGAATACATCTAGGAAATGTGGAATTCACTAAGATCTGAGAGGTCTTGTAGCCTAGGAACAATGGAAGGTAGTTAATTGTAATGATTTATTCTGGGCACATAATGGGATTTTTAAGGCTATGTCTACACTCTGCAGGTTTTAGGGACACGGTTGTGTCTCTACAGCCGTGCCACTAAAAGGCATGTAGTGGAGCTGCTGTTTGTCAGCAAGATTGCTCTCCTGCTGACAAAGCACTGTTCACACCAGCGCTTGTCGGAGGCAAAACTTTTGTCTTTTGTGGGGGCGGGGAGGTATTTTTTTAACACCGCTGAATGACAAACGTTTTGACAGAGTGTAGAGGGAAAGTGACAACTGCCAAAAGCCAAGCAGAGATGGACCTTGCAACAGAAAATAAAACCAGTAATAAACAGTTCTATAGCCATATAATTAAAATGAAAACAAGAAAAGAAGAAGTGGGACAACTAAGCATTAAGGACGGTCTGAAGATTAAAGATAATCTAGGCATGGCCCAACCTAGATTATACTTTGCCTCAGTTTTTGATAAGGGTAATGAGGAGCTTAGGTTTAGTGGCAGGGTGGCTCCTGGGAATGAGGATATGGAAGTAGAAATTACCACATCTGAAGTGGAAGTCAAACTCAAGCAGCTCAATGAGACTAAATCAGGGGTCTGGATAATCTCCATCCAAAAATATCAAACAAATTGGCACATGAAATTGAAAGCCCAATAGCAAGAATATTTAATGAATCTATAAACTCAGGCATGGTACCCAGTAACTGGAGAATTGCTAATATAGTGCCTCTTTCTAAGAAAGTGGGGAAAAAGTGATCCAGGAAACTACAGGCTTGTTAGTTTGACCTCAGTGGTATGCAAGGTCTTGGAACACATTTTGAAACAGAAAGTAGTTAACATAGAGGTATCACCCCTTTTGAGAAGATAACTGATTTTTTAGACAAAGGCAATGCAACAGGTACAATCTCCCGGGATATCAGAAAGGTGTTGGAGAAAGTTGTGAAATTATTAGTTAAATTGGAGAAGATGGTGATTCATATGAAAATTGAAAGCTGGATAAAGGACTGGTTAAAGGAGAGACTACAAAGGCTAAAGGGTGAACTGTGAGGCTGAAGGCAGGTTGCAAATGGAGTTCCTCAGCAATCAATTTTGGGACTAATCTTCTTTAACATTTTTATTAATGATGTTAGCACAAAAAATGGGAGTGTGCTAATAAAATCTATGGATGTCGCAAAGTTTGGAGGTATTGCAAATACAGAGGACTGGAACATTATACAAGAACTTCTGGATGATCTTGAAAAGTGGAGTAATAGAAGTGGGATGAAATTTAATAGTGCAAAGTGCAAAATCATGCACTTAGAGACTAACACAAGATTTTTTGCTTTAAGCTGGGGATTTACCAGTTGAAAGCCACAGAGGCGGAGAAAGACCTGGGTGTATTGGTTGATTAAAGGATGACTATGAGCCATCAATGTGATGCAGCTGTGAATAAGGCTAATGCAGTCCTAGGATGCATCAAGTGAGATATTTCTAGTAGAGATGAGGAAGTGTTATTGCCATGATACAAGGCACTAGTGAGACCTCATCTGAAATACTGTGTGCAGTTCCTGTCTCCCATGTTTAAGAAAGATTAATTGGAACTAGAACAGGTGTGGAGAAGGGCTACTAGAATTATCAGAGGAATGGAAAACATTCCTCATGAGAGGAAACTCAAGGAGCTTGGCTTGTTTAGCCTAACCAAAGGCTGAGGGAAGATATGCTTGCTCTCTATAAATACATCAAAGGGATAAATACCAGGGAAGGGGAGGAGTATTTAAGGTAAGTGCCAATTTTGACACAAGAACAAATGGATACAAACTCGACATCAACAAGTTTAGGCTTGAAATTAGATGAAGGATTCTACCCATCAAAGGAGTGACATCCTGGAACAGCCGTCCAAAGGGAGCAATAGGGACAAAAAGCCTAACTGACTTCAAGATTGAGCTTGATAAATTTATGGAGGGGTTGGTATGATGAGACTGCCTACAATGGCATGTGGCCCATTGGCAACTGCTAGTAGCAAAAATTCTGACGTGGCTGGAGATAGCGCACTAGATGGGGAGTGCTCTCAGTTACCACAGAGAAATATTTCCAGATGTCTGGTTGGTAGTTGTTGCTGGCATGGTTAAGGTTCAACTGATTGCCATAGTTGCGGTTGGGAAGGAATTTTCCTCCAGCTCAGATTGACAGAGACACTGTTTTGTTTTGGGGTTTTTTTTGCCTTCCTCTGCAGCCTGGGGCACAGATGGTTTAAACTGCAGTAAATGGTGGATTCTCTGTAACTTGAAGTCTTTAAATCATGATTTGAGGACGTCAGTAACTCAGTCAGAGGTTATGGGTCTATTATAGGAGGTGGTGGGTGAAGTTCTGTGGCCTGCAATGTGTAGGAGGTCAGGCTAGATGATCATGAAAATCCCTTTTGTCTGTAAAGTCTATGAGTTTATAAGGAATAAAGATAGAAAGGATTATGAGCAAGTAATATTAAAAATACACTTTGAAAGCTAAAACTTCATTTCAGAAAATTGCAATCTTGGGCTAATCAGTTTTCTCACCTATTTTCAGTTGCCAGAGACTTCAACCCCCTTTGCTGAAGGATCCACTTTTATCAGCTGTAAAAGAGTTCTGGCCTCTTGTATCTGCCCAGTAATAGACAACTATGGGGTTCTGTCCCCTTTTTTATAGTCCCAATAAACCTTTGAAATGTATTTTTTGAAAAGTAATCCCAGACTAAGCTCCTTTTCTCTGTTGGGTGTGGACACTATACTGTCTGGTGTAGACTCCATGCTGTCTTCCCTATTGCTGGTCATTTTTACAATGCAAATGATTTTTTCCTGCAAACTCTGATACAAATGAAGTGACACCTAGTTTGAGATGTTGGGCTCTTTCCTTTGGCTGCAGAAAACCTGTTTATCAACTCGCTCAGACCTTTAAATCACATATTAATCACATATTTCCAGCCAATATCTATAAAGTCCTTTGTGGGTTTACTGTACATATATATGCAAACATATTAATGCTCAGTGGGTTATGTTTTCAGTGATACATTACATGCCATCTTTGGGATATATATCATGACAACTGTGTGTTAAGTATAGTGTGTATGTCAAAAAGTTGCTGACACAGAGTGGTGAACCCCCGGTGCTCCTCTGTCACAACAGGGTACAAAGGTTGGGGTCCTGGATCCTAGCTTTATGTCTGGAGCTACCTACTTCCCACTCTGTTCCTCTGTCGGTCTTGAGGACCATAGTGGAGATAAGTAAGGAGTACTTGGACTCTTCAGCTCCATTAGAGGCACAGAGTTGCTTCATTCATTTGTTCCCTTCTATATGCATTTGCAGAGTAACAGAACACCCATGCCTATGTGGAGTTCAGGCTTTTAATTTATTGTAATGGATTTGTTGACTCGTACTCAGCAAGTAGCTATGAAAATGCTCTATAATTGCCTAGATTTTGTTGACAAAACCCATTTTAAACAGTCATTCATACAAACATAATATGTCATTAAGCATTTTAAATTATGTTACATTGTATTTAGCTTTACTGCCATACCCTTTATACCATATTCATGCAGCTGGCAGAATTATAGCTAGATATGAAGCAAGTGGGGACTGGACTGGGACTCAGAAGACCTGCATTCTATTCCTGGTTCTGCCACTGACCTTGTACGAGTCACTTCCCCTGTCTGCGTCTCTGTTTCCCCTCCAACCTTTTTTGGCCTTTAAAACTAATGGATTTAGTAAACAAAGGCAGTGTTTTCTGTCGTTAGTGAATTGAACTGATTGTTACTGGTCACCACACTACGTTGCAGTTAGACACCTGTGGCTGTCCTATGCAAATGGACTCAGGCTCCTAAGGCTTGAGCTAAGGGGCTGTTGAATTGCAGTGTAGATGTTTGGGCTCGGGCTGTAGCCTGGCTCCAGGACCCCGCCAGGTGAGAGGGACCTAGAGTTCAGGCTGCACCCCAAGCCCATAATCTACATTGCAATGAAACAGTCCCGCAGGCCAAGCCCCGCCAGCTCAAGTCAGTTGGCATGGGCCAGCTGCAGGTTTTTATTTGCAATCTAGAAGTACCCCATGTCCTTCAAGATTTTGCACCTAGTAGATTGGTCCTCCCAGACCTTTGTTTTTATGAATAGACTGGAAAAGGAAAACAAACTTTCCTGTTTTTGTTTTGTTTTGTTCTGTTTTTCAATTTTCAGTTATTTCTTCAAGTTCAAACAAAGTGGTCGTGGAACTGAATAGCCGGAAAAAATGGAAGAAAATATTCTCGATGCACCTGCAGAACAGGCTACTGCTGTCGGGAGATAGTTTAGCATGTCAACAAACTATTTCCAGGTGTTTCGCTGGTGACTTCCACCTGGTCAGTGACTTGACTTTCTTTAAAATTTTGGCAATAAATATATGCCACTTCAATGTTGTATTTTTATTTAATTTAAACACATTTGCAGACCTACCTACATTTCTCTGCCAGTCTTGTGAAAGTGCTAGTTTGCATTTTACAGTCAGTCTCATAATGCTAAAGCAAATATTTTTGTACAATTCTAAACCAATAACAGAAGTCTCTAACTTAATTTTGCCATGTTGTCAGCAAATTATAAGTGACACATGAGAAGTTAATCTGGGCCTGCAGTTTAATGCATGAGAAAGAAGTGATGAATCTAAGTAAGGTATAGGTCTCACAGGATGCAATTAGATAAAACAGACATCGTTTTCTTCTAATCCTGTAAGGGACAATATGCTTACTTATCTGAGTCCACTCAGACTGCCAATTACTTTAATGCATGAGCTCCCTAAGGCAGAAGAACGGCTTTGCAATATCTCAGTGTCTTAACTCAAGAATGCATTTACTGAGATTCTTGCTGTTTCATCTCAATCTCTTTATTACTTTTTGAATGTACTATTTACTAATTTTCCAAAGATCAATTCAGTAATGCATATAAAGGTCACAATATATTTTTAGGAATCACTAAGAAGCATATAGAGAAATTCCAATAATAGAAACCTAATACACACAAACATAATGGTGGAAATTGTCATAGGTACAAATGGAAGTTAGGCACATTATTGCCATTTTGTGCCTTTGAGAATCTTCCCCAATGTGCTTTGAACTCTGAGATCTGCAGCAGACTTCTTACATTATGGAAACGACATATGGTACTTATGTCTTGGGAGACAGACTAGTCCTCACTTACAGACAGCCCCAAACCTGAAGCAAATACTCACCAGCAACCATACACCACACAACAAAAACACTAACCCAGGAACCTATCCTTGCAACAAAGCCCGATGCCAACTCTGTCCACATATTTATTCAAGTGACACCATCATAGGACCTAATCACATTATCCACGTCATCAGGGGCTCGTTCACCTGCACATCTACCAATGTCATATATGCCATCATGTGCCAGCAATGCCCCCCTGCCATGTACATTGGCCAAACAGGACAGTCTCTATGCAAAAGAATAAATGGAAACAAATCTGACATCAGGAAGCATAACGTTCAAAAACTGGTAGGAGAACACTTCAACCTCTCTGGCCACTCAGTTACAGATTTAAAGGTGGCAATTTTGCAACAGAAAAGCTTCAAAAAGAGACTCCAACGAGAAACTGCTGAGCTTGGATTAATGTGCAAACTAGATACCATTAACTTGGGTTTGAACAGAGACTGGGAGTGGCTGGGTCATTACACATATTGAATCTATTTCCCCAAGTTAAGTATCCTCACACCCTCTTGTCAACTGTCTAAATGGGCCATCTTGATTATCACTATAAAGTTTTTTTTCTCCTGCTGATAATAGCTCATCTGAATTAATTAGCCTCTTGCAGTTTGTATGGCAACTTTCACCTTCTCTGTATGTATATATATAATCTTCTTACTATATGTTCCATTCTATGCATCCGATGAAGTGGGCTGTAGCCCACGAAAGCTTATGCTCAAATAAATTTGTTAGTCTCCAAGGTGCCACAAGTACGCCTGTTCTTTTTATATGGTACTTAAAAAAACGAGGCCGACTTTTAAAGTTATTTAGGTGTTTCTGCACACAGCATCACAACACCTACCTGAATTAGGAACCTAAATTTTATGTTCAAACATAGGCACCTAGGAGCCAAAATCCCATTGAGAGGTGATGGGATCTAGGTCTCTGAGTGCCTAAATCCCTTTCAAAAACAAAATGTAGGCTCCTAAATTAGTCAGGTTTGCAATGCTGATCACAACAACACCAAAATATCTTTAAAAACTGGGTCTGAGACAAAAGCATGACTAAACTTTGTTCCTCAATGATCATTCAAAGAAATAAAGATGAAAAAAGAGCAAATCCCAATTTAAGTTCCTATCTTCACACAGAAACCTAGAAAGCTAAACAAGTGACAGCAAGATTCAAATTTATCTAAGTTATTTAGTGAGAAATTCAGTGCTTTATCTCTAAATTGAGAAAATATTTGAGGAACACTTTATTTAAAAAGAAACAGCTGTATAAGCAGCTATGACGTCCAGGGATGTTATTCCCAAGATGTAATTGTGTGGGAATCTGCACCTTTCCATTTTACCAAAATTACTTTTTTCTAACTTTTTAAAGGACATAAGTATGAAAAACATTAAAGTAAAAATCCATGATGCATTGAAAATTCATTATAAATAAATCAGATTAATATTTTCCAGAGCAAATGTTATTCCCTCATCACATAAACATCATAAATATCAACCCTCGTTACAATATTGATGCATCTATTGTTAACCTCTGCTGGGGTCATATCTTAACTATAGATGTCATGCCATCTGGCAAATGCAGGAACAACATGCAAGGGGGGGGCAGTGTGAGAGCCTGAGTGAGTGTCTGATTGGCTGCTAGCCTGCAGGGGGCGGGCAGTAGGGTGTCTGTTTGTTTGTGACAGGGAAGCCTGGCTGTTTAAAAATAGCCAGAGCTTCGCGAACCAGCTGAGTGGCGGAGAACCAGCTGAGCAGCGGGGACAGCAGAGCAGCTCACAGCAGGAGTTTGCCTGGGACTGGTAAGTATCCGAGTCTGTGTTTGTTTGCTTGCTGAGGAAGTATCCGAGCGTGTGTTTGCTGTGGGGGGGGCAGTGTGAGAGCCTGAGTGAGTGTCTGATTGGCTGCTAGCCTGCAGGGGGCGGGCAGTAGGGTGTCTGTTTGTTTGCGACAGGGAAGCCTGGCTGTTTAAAAATAGCCAGAGCTTCGCGAACCAGCTGAGCAGCGGGGACAGCAGAGCAGCTCACAGCAGGAGTTTGCCTGGGAGTTCGCCTGGAGTGAGCCCAGTGAGGCTTACGTCTTGCAAACTGCTCTGAGGAAGCTCGTAGTAGGAAGGTGATATGGAAGGGGGGGGTTCAGCTGTTGTGACCTGCACTGGATGTGCCATGTTTGTCTTTCTTCCACAGGACAGAAGCGACTTTGTCTGTACAAAGTGCAAGCTGGTCTCCATATTGGAAGAGAAGATTGAAGGTCTGGAGCAACAGATAACGACCCTGCGTTGCATACGGGAAACTGAGGATTTCCTGGACGAAACTCAGGATAGGCTTCTAGGGGCACAAAGCTCTACAGATATAGAGCAGGTTGCACAGAGGAGCCAAGAGGCCAGTGAAGAAGCTTGGCAACATGTGACCTCCAGAAGAGGTAAGCGGAATGTCCGTGTTCCAGTAACACAGACACAGGTAACTAACCGCTTTCATGTTCTCTCCACAGGTATCATTGCGGAGAGTGGACCAGATGATATGTCTGGGGCGAGAAAGCAGAAGGAGACTCCGCTGGTTGGAAGGCATGAGATGCGCTGTCCTGAGGTTGGGGGTTCCACGACCACCACTCCCAAGAGGAGAAGGCGGGTGGTGGTGGTCGGGGACTCTCTTCTCCGGGGGACTGAGTCATCTATCTGCTGCCCTGACCGGGAAAACCGAGAAGTCTGCTGCTTGCCAGGGGCTAAGATTCGCGATGTGACGGAGAGACTGCCGAGACTCATCAAGCCCTCGGATCGCTACCCCTTCCTGCTTCTCCACGTGGGCACCAATGATACTGCCAAGAATGACCTTGAGCAGATCACTGCGGACTATGTGGCTATAGGAAGAAGGATAAAGGAGTTGGAGGCGCAAGTGGTGTTCTCGTCCATCCTCCCCGTGGAAGGAAAAGGCCTAGGTAGGGAGCGTCGAATCGTGGAAGTCAATGAATGGCTACGCAGGTGGTGTCGGAGAGAAGGCTTTGGTTTCTTTGACCATGGGATGGTGTTCCATGAAGAAGGAGTGCTGGGCAGAGACGGGCTCCATCTTACGAAGAGAGGGAAGAGCATCTTTGCCAGCAGGCTGGCTAACCTAGTGAGGAGGGCTTTAAACTAGGTTCACCGGGGGAAGGAGACCAAAGCCCTGAGGTAAGTGGGAAAGCGGGATACCGGGAGGAAGCACAGGCAGGAATGTCTGTGAGGGGAGGGCTCCTGCCTCATACTGGCAATGAGGGGCGATCAACAGGTTATCTCAAGTGCTTATATACAAATGCACAAAGCCTTGGAAACAAGCAGGGAGAACTGGAGGTCCTGGTGATGTCAAGGAACTACGACATGATCGGAATAACAGAGACTTGGTGGGATAACTCACATGACTGGAGTACTGTCATGGATGGTTATAAACTGTTCAGGAAGGACAGGCAGGGCAGAAAAGGTGGGGGAGTAGCCCTGTATGTAAGGGAGCAGTATGACTGCTCAGAGCTCCGGTAGGAAACTGCAGAAAAACCTGAGTGTCTCTGGATTAAGTTTAGAAGTGTGTGCAACAAGAGTGATGTAGTGGTGGGAGTCTGCTATAGACCACCGGACCAGGGGGATGAGGTGGATGAGGCTTTCTTCCGGCAGCTCACGGAAGCTACTAGATCGCATGCCCTGATTCTCATGGGTGACTTTAATTTTCCTGATATCTGCTGGGAGAGCAATACAGCAGTGCATAGACAATCCAGGAAGTTTTTGGAAAGCGTAGGGGACAATTTCCTGGTGCAAGTGCTAGAGGAGCCAACTAGGGGTGGCGCTTTTCTTGACCTGCTGCTCACAAACCGGGTAGAATTAGTGGGGGAAGCAAAAGTGGATGGGAATCTGGGAGGCAGTGACCATGAGTTGGTTGAGTTCAGGATCCTGACGCAGGGAAGAAAGGTAAGCAGCAGGATACGGACCATGGACTTCAGGAAAGCAGACTTCGACTCCCTCAGGGAACGGATGGCCAGGATCCCCTGCGGGACTCACTTGAAGGGGAAAGGAGTCCAGGAGAGCTGGCTGTATTTCAAGGAATCCCTGTTGAGGTTACAGGGACAAACCATCCCGATGAGTCGAAAGAATAGTAAATATGGCAGGCGACCAGCTTGGCTTAATGGTGAAATCCTAGCGGATCTTAAACATAAAAAAGAAGCTTACAAGAAGTGGAAGGTTGGACATATGACCAGGGAAGAGTATAAAAATATTGCTCGGGCATGTAGGAATGTTATCAGGAGGGCCAAATCGCACCTGGAGCTGCAACTAGCCAGAGATGTCAAGAGTAACAAGAAGGGTTTCTTCAGGTATGTTGGCAACAAGAAGAAAGCCAAGGAATGTGTGGGCCCCTTACTGAATGAGGGAGGCAACCTAGTGACAGAGGATGTGGAAAAAGCTAATGTACTCAATGCTTTTTTTGCCTCTGTTTTCACTAACAAGGTCAGCTCCCAGACTGCTGCGCTGGGCATCACAAAATGCGGAAGAGATGGCCAGCCCTCTGTGGAGATAGAGGCGGTTAGGGACTATTTAGAAAAGCTGGACGTGCACAAGTCCATGGGGCCGGACGAGTTGCATCCGAGAGTGCTGAAGGAATTGGCGGCTGTGATTGCAGAGCCACTGGCCATTATCTTTGAAAACTCATGGCGAACCGGGGAAGTCCCGGATGACTGGAAAAAGGCTAATGTAGTGCCAATCTTTAAAAAAGGGAAGAAGGAAGATCCTGGGAACTACAGGCCAGTCAGCCTCACCTCAGTCCCTGGAAAAATCATGGAGCAGGTCCTCAAAGAATCAATCCTGAAGCACTTGCATGAGAGGAAAGTGATCAGGAACAGCCAGCATGGATTCACCAAGGGAAGGTCATGCCTGACTAATCTAATCGCCTTTTACGATGAGATTACTGGTTCTGTGGATGAAGGGAAAGCAGTGGATGTATTGTTTCTTGACTTTAGCAAAGCTTTTGACACGGTCTCCCATAGTATTCTTGTCAGCAAGTTAAGGAAGTATGGACTGGATGAATGCACTACAAGGTGGGTAGAAAGCTGGCTAGATTGTCGGGCTCAACGGGTAGTGATCAATGGCTCCATGTCTAGTTGGCAGCCGGTATCAAGTTGAGTGCCCCAAGGGTCGGTCCTGGGGCCGGTTTTATTCAATATCTTCATAAATTATCTGGAGGATGGTGTGGATTGCACTCTCAGCAAATTTGCGGATGATACTAAACTGGGAGGAGTGGTAGATACGCTGGAGGGGAGGGATAGGATACAGAAGGACCTAGACAAATTGGAGGATTGGGCCAAAAGAAATCTGATGAGGTTCAATAAGGATAAGTGCAGGGTCCTGCACTTAGGACGGAAGAACCCAATGCACAGCTACAGACTAGGGACCGAATGGCTAGGCAGCAGTTCTGCGGAAAAGGACCTAGGGGTGACAGTGGACGAGAAGCTGGATATGAGTCAGCAGTGTGCCCTTGTTGCCAAGAAGGCCAATGGCATTTTGGGATGTATAAGTAGGGGCATTGCCAGCAGATCGAGGGACGTGATCGTTCCCCTCTATTCGACATTGGTGAGGCCTCATCTGGAGTACTGTGTCCAGTTTTGGGCCCCACACTTCAAGAAGGATGTGGATAAATTGGAGAGAGTCCAGCGAAGGGCAACAAAAATGATTAGGGGACTGGAACACATGAGTTATGAGGAGAGGCTGAGGGAGCTGGGATTGTTTAGTCTGCAGAAGAGAAGAATGAGGGGGGATTTGATAGCTGCTTTCAACTACCTGAAAGGGGGTTCCAAAGAGGATGGCTCTAGACTGTTCTCAATGGTAGCAGATGACAGAACGAGGAGTAATGGTCTCAAGTTGCAGTGGGGGAGGTTTAGATTGGATATTAGGAAAAACTTTTTCACTAAGAGGGTGGTGAAACACTGGAATGCGTTACCTAGGGAGGTGGTAGAATCTCCTTCCTTAGAGTTTTTTAAGGTCAGGCTTGACAAAGCCCTGGCTGGGATGATTTAACTGGGAATTGGTCCTGCTTTGAGCAGGGGGTTGGACTAGATGACCTTCTGGGGTCCCTTCCAACCCTGATATTCTATGACTCTATGATTCTATGATTCTATGATAGCTTTGAATCCTGACCCCACTGGAGTCAATGGGAGTTTTGATTTCACCTAGCGTGTTGAAAAGGGAAACCATGGGTAGGATATAGCAGAAGTGTTTTATTAAACAGTTGGCATATGCATAAATCACCAATTTTATCAAAACAATGGAGTTAATGCTATATGATTTCCATGTGGACTCCTTAGATCTTCAAGGGGGTCCACATCTGGCGTGGGAATCATCTCTACTTACAACAATGGGCTTTATCCACAGCCCACTAAAGGGAATTTTTCTATTGACTTCAGTGGACTCCTGGTCTATTCTCATCATCATAGTATCTTACTTTTGTTTTAGACTAAGTCGACAAAAGTAAAGATATAACATAAACATTAACAAGGATTTCTTTTCTTGCAGGGAAGTGGGTGTGAGTGTTATCTATTGACTGCTACTCAAACATAGACAAGGACATAACTAATCCAATGGCACTTAGATGCTTAACACTAACTGGAAGTTAATGTGTTAGGCATCTGTGCCTTTGAAAATATACCATATGATCTCTACCCAAAAACAGTGTAGTAGCAGAATATTGAGGACAATTTTTGTTTTTTTTTTGTTTTGTTTTGTTTTGTTTTTTAATCTTTACAAAGAGGAATGTGAAAGAGGAAGAAATGAGAAGCATACACACCTTCAGCAACTTCACTCAGATTAGGTTCACAGATTAAACTTTTCTTCTCACTCTGACATTTTAGGTAGGGACATTGGGGCAACCTAACAAACCTCGTCCATTCTCTCTTTTTTTCCATTGTGTTCATTTGTTTGCATAATACAGTGTAGCAGCAGGGCACAGTAATTATGGCAATCAGTCTCTGAACACATTAATCTGCACTGAACTGCAGGGAGTAAATGATGCAGAAAGGAACAGAACAGAGGAATATTTCTTTTGTTTGTGGCAAATCTCATACCAAGTTTAAATCACGCAAGGCCAACCTGTAATTTATTTCATCATTGCCTAGCTATCAGGAATTAAAATACCTGGTAAAATATTTGATTTGAAGAGGCTTATTAAGCATTTCGTGTGAGCTAATGAACATAGTATTGTAAGCAATAACAAAGACTCTTTTTGTTCACTCTTATGACAAATAATTCTTGTTAATCATCATCATATACTTCCAGTAGAGTGTAACTAATTGTTTTCAACAGCACATGGGCAAATTTACTTATTTTCATTTCCTCTTTCCTTTCATTCCTTTCTTCCTCTTCATAATTGCACTCTTACTCCAGTTTCCTTTCCTTTCTCCTGGAGCATATGATCCATGATGTACTTACATCTAATGATATAGAATGTGAGAGTCTTAATATTTTCCTTTTCTATAAAACTAAATGTCAAGTTACTTGTATAGGAATAACATTTTTATGAGATTAGTGATACAGTACTACAATGAAAACATATATCCTAATTCTTATTGTAAGCATTTGGCATGCCCTGTGTGAACTAGATCGTTCTGAAAGTCTGTACAGTCTCATACTGAGGTGGGTGCTTCTGCAGTTTCTAGTAAATTGGAAATTCTTTTTTTTACTCTTTTTTTTTTTTACTATCTCTAGTGCTTTCCTGAAAAATCTGACTTTTAGGTACTTACTAAATATTATCTGACATTCAGGTTGCTAGAATATTATTATCATTATTTTTTAAAAAAATGAGGAGTCTTTGTGGCACCTTAGAGACTAACAACTTTATTTCATGGTCTAGAACCCACTTCATCAGCTGCACAGAGTGGAAAATACAGGAGCAGGTATAAATTAATGAAAAGATGTGAGTTGTTTTAGCAACTCTGAGGTCAGTCTAATGAGACAATTCAATTGACAGTAAGATACCAAGGGAGCAAAAATAACTTCTGAAGTGGTAATGAGTGTGGCCAATTTCAGACAGTTGACAAGAAGATGTGACTAACAGTAGGGGGAAATTAATATTTAGGTTTTGTAATGACCCAACCACTCCCAGTCTTTATTCAGGCCTAATCTGATGGTGTCCAGTTTGCAAATTAATTCCAGTTCTGCAGTTTCCTGTTGGAGTCTGTTTTTGAAGTTTTTTTGTTGAAGAATTGCCACTTTTCGGTCTGTTATTGAGTGACCAGGGAGATTGAAGTGTTCTCTTACTGGTTTTTGAATGTTATGATTCCTGATGTCAGATTTGTGTCCATTTATTCTTTTGCATAGGGACTGTCCGGTTTGGCCAATGTACATGGCAGAGGGGCATTGCTGGCACATGATGGCATATATCACATTGGTAGATGTGCAGGTGACCAAGTCCCTGATGGTATGGCTGATGTGGTTAGGTCCTATGATGGTGTCCCTTGAATAGATATGTGGACGGTGTTGGCACTGGGGTTTGTGGCAGAGTTTGGTTCCTGGGTTTGTGTTTTTGTTGTGTGGTGTGTGGTTGCTGGTGAGTATTTGCTTCAGGTTGGGGGAGGTCTGTAAGCAAGGACTGGCCTGTCCCCCAAGATCTGTGAGAGTGAGGGGTCATCCTTCAGGATAGGTTGTAGATCCTTGATGATGCACTGAAGAGGTTTTAGTTGGGGGCTGTAGGCAATGGGTAGTGGCATTCTGTTACTTTCTTTGTTGGGCCTGTCTTGTAATAGGTGACTTCTGGGTACCCTTCTGGCTCTGTAAATTTGTTAGTCTCTAAGGTGCCACAAGGACTCTTTCTTGTTTTTGCTGATACAGACTAACACGGCTACCACTCTGAAACCTATTATCATTATTGTAAACCACTGCTTTTTGTATTGGCAATTCTAGTGTAAACAACAGGAGTGATTGTTTATCTGTGTGATAAGGAACTGATTTCAAAGCTCCTTTGAAGTCTATACGTGTCCTACTTGGAAAAGTGCTAAATTTAGCACTTATAAAAGATAGTTATAAAAAATACTGCATAGACATTATTCAAGTGTACCACAGTAATTTTGCCCTTTACTTCAGTTCCACTGGGTGTGTCTTGGTATTTTATCAATAACTGCTTTAGAATCTATCTGTAGATAGATCTGTAAACAATGCAAGCTACAAAGGAGTTGTGAGAAATGGTAAAATAATATTATTGTTTATATTTAGAGATCTTAATACTAATCAGAAATTACAGTCAGAAAAGAAATAATATTAATTAGTCACATGTATACACTGTGGCACTTATATAAGAAGCGTTTTACAAATGAGAATATACAACAGCACTGAAATGCTGTCTCATGGGTAAAAAGTCATCAGCCAAATTGCAAGCTGCCCAACAAAAAGGAAAAAATCCTCCAGTAGTGTCAAGGGATATTTAGGGTGGGATCAGTGCTCTGTGTTGACTGACCACTCACACTGAAGTAAATGGTAAAACTACCCTAGACTTCAATAGGAGCAAAGTTTGGCCAAGGCTGAGCATTTTGGAAAATCCCATCCTTACTGTTATGCACAGCAGACTGGACCTCTGACTTTTTGGTTGCATATTATTTACTGTATTGATAAAGTTGGGTTTAGATTTATGAGGAGTCTCTGTTAACCCTCAAATTGTCATCTTATAAACTTAGATTTATTTATTTTTTTATTTTTTTAGTCTGAGCAGCTTTACTACTTGTGGTGTCTTTATTGCTACCTGGAGCAACTCAGGGTATGGGCATCCACAACTGTCTAAATTTGCATATTTATCTTATGTGTTATTATCCACATATGGGAGTTCTACTGTCAAAATAGACTGAACCTGCTCACTGTTCCTGCAGTAAAATGGAATTCTAGTGGGTACTTGTGTAACCAAAGTTTATAGGTTACACATGTGCCAAACTGATCTACATTGATGAATACTTTCAAAGGTACGTATGGCAGTTGGGCACCTAACTACCATTGACTTTCAATGACATTTGGGGAGACAGCTTGCTCCCGGATAGAATGCTATAGCCTGGAAAAGTGAAAAAGACAAAGGAACAGATCTGGAAAATATATTTTCAGTGCTTAGGGCCATATGACTACCCTGTTCGGAATGCTGCTTTTTTTTTAAAAAAGTTTTTACTTGTAGATTGAGCATAGGTGATACAAATTTATTGAGAAACAAAAAAACCTGACACTATGATGTTTCAGTCTTTTTTTTTCTGAGCAGAACAACACTTCTGTTATTGTTATTATTATTTATTATCCATTAAACTAATTGGCCTCCTATTTGACTTCCAGTAAAGCCAAGAACATAAATGAATCTCCATCTGTAAATTATTGTAATGGCAGAAGTCATGAGATGGCAAGGGCTAGATTTGGAAGCAGACTTATGCTTGGTGATGCTCATTCACTATGTCTAACTTTTGGGCACTGGAAAAAATCACTGAAAGGGAAGAGATCATCGTCTTGGAATGGTATCCATAAAAACCAGGATGCTAGAGAGCTTCCTGCCTATGCTAGACAATGGGAGATGCCAAGGTGAGGGGTATATCCTATGCCCTGCCTCTCTAAGTTGCCTAAGTCCATACATTTTCTTCCAACTGGGATTCTCAGCTGCAAATAGAATCATAGAATATCAGAGTTGGAAAGGACCTCAGACTATCATCTAGTCCAATCTGCTGCTCAAAGCAGGCACAATCCCCATTTTTTTTTCCCCAGATCCCTAAATGGCCCCCTCAAGGACTGAACTCACAACCCTGGGTTTAGCAGGCCAATGCTCAAACCACTGAGCTATCCCCTCCCCCCAGAAATGGAAGCATCGTGGGAAGGACCATTCACGGTCCAGGAGGGCTTGGGAGCTGTTAATTATCTCATAGCATTCCCTATCTCCAACCGAAAGTCTAAGGTATACTCTCTTGGTGTTAGGTGACTATGCTGTGTTTTTTGTTTTGTTTTGGGTTGGGTTGTTTTTCAAGCAGCTGGGGAAGAAGGATGTCCACCTCCCTCAGAACTTTTAGCCCAGTTGTTCGGGTACTCACCTTGGATGTGAACAGATCTCTACCCCCTCTCAGGTAAGTGCCCTAAGTACTGGGCTAGAGAATCTCCTGATGTTGGACTCTTTCAGTTTCTCCTGTTGAAGCTGTTCCACTGTGAATAACTAATGAAAGAGTCCTTGTGCAGAGAGAGAGAGAACAACAGAGCCAGGGGCTTAGAGAACTCACCTTGGAGGTGGAAAACCCAGAATCCAGTCCTCCTGTTCTAATAAACTCTTAAATTATTCACAGTGAAACAGCTTCAACAGGAGAGATGGAGGGAGTCCCATATCAGAAAATCTGTACCCAAATGGTTATGGGCCTCCCATGAGAGGTGGAAGATCACTATTCAGATCCCTTCTTCCCCTCAGTTGGGAAAGAGTCTTGGACTCAGGGTTTCCCACAGCCCAGGTGAGCACCCTAAATACTGAGCTAAAATTGTGAGAGATGTCTTCCTTACCCACTTCCCAACATGTCTACTAGCTTGGGCCCTGCAGGTGAGTTCAGTGGAGGAACACGTATGTTCTCCCAATTTGTGTGTTGCTCTGGGGATTTAGGTAGCTGGATGCATTGAGTGGGGCTGCAGTGCACATGTGCAGAGGCAGATACATAGGCATTTACAGAGTTTGGACTGCTGCAAAACTTAGGCTTCAAGAGAATTTAGGTGCCTACACAATTCAGTGGCAGCTGAATGGGGGTTTGTGAATCCCAGTGGGGTCTGATTTGGGGATTTAGGCACCTAAAGTGGCAGTTAGGCACCTACATCCTTTTTGTAAATTTAGGCCATCATTCTTAAGTTATTTTTCTTAGTTGTAGACAGTCTTTGAAGAAATGCTGTATTGTTAGTTTTAAGATGTAGTATCATTGTGAGTTGCTGTGGCAAACTAGAATCAGCTCTTGGTACAGAGTTGTTTCCTGGGAACCAGGCTTTGGCTTGTGCTTGAAATTCCTGAAAGAGGCAATTGCCTACATATTATTTGCCATCACCTCTTTTCAAGACTAGTGTATATGTGTAAATAAAATAAGTTACACTAAGAAAATACCCCGACTTTACATCATTTATTTTCTCCTTCAGTGGGAAACAGACATACGAGACTTTAACATGTCCTACCACTTAGCAGAGAGGTGACAGTATACACTGGCAAAGTTAGGCAGAGTTTGATCTATATAATAGCCAGTGTGACCAGTCATCAAGCAGTCGAAAGATAACCTTAGTGTTCCCGTGTCTCTTAAGGTCTTTCTATTTCCTGGGGTTTTTTACAGGAATACCACATATCTGTATAACACTGGTACTAATGTCATTATAGTTGAAATAGTTTTTGGTGTGTGTTGCAATAATGACAACATGCATTATGTGCTGGATTCTGCCCTGACCTCAATCTACTTCAGTTTCATTAATGTCAATGGGGTCAAGGTAGAATTGGCCCACTATTAGTTCTTGGAATTACCTAATAAGAAGTTTACATTAATTGAAAGCTTTATTAAGTTCTTTCTGACTTTCCTAATTTCCTAAAGGTAGGGCTATTAATCTGTGCTGCAAACATAGCTGTTCATGTAACTGGCAACCTTACTAAAGCAGAAATGTATCCCAGTGTGAGTCTAGAGGTGTATCATCCAAAATCTTCTAATGATGTGATTCCTAAACACTTAAATTCCTGCTGAGATGCATGTATCTTGCTGGGTAACAAAGTCAGCTACAAGAAATGTTCACTAACTAGTAAGAACTCACTGCATTCCTGTAGTGCTGTGCTCATCTTTTACATGTGTTCTAAAGTTTGGTAGAGATGATAATGGTATTTTAGATGTGGCTTATAATTTGTGGCACCCTTCAGGGTATTGGGAGTCCTACTGAAGAACGTCCAGTGCAGGTCTGAGCTTAAGTGTATATGACATGGACTCATTGGTCCCATACTAATGGTGTGTACTGCTGAGCCAGATTGTCTGTTCTTCTCTGAAGCTCACTGGTAACTTGTTCTCTGTTACCATAAATGAGAAAACATTACCATAGCATACCATGCCACCCTCACCTCTTACATCTATCTCTACCAACTGTTCTTACACTTTCTCGACTTTGTGGCAGAAGTGAGGTTTGAGGAAGGACTTGAACAAGGCGAGGAAGGAAATGTGGCTAATAGGTTTGGGCAAGATATTCTAAAAGGATGTTTTGGTTGTTTGGGGTTTTTTTGAGAAACACATGAAAAATCGGAAAGGGCTTTAGAATGGAAAACACATCTCTGTATTAACTACTGAGTTAATCTTTACTCACAAATGCTATAGGGATTATAATGCTATAGGGATTATAAAATGCCTTTTTCAGGGATGATAAAGTGCTCTAATTCAGGGTTGTATAATGAATATATCTATAAGTGTTCCATTCACTTCATCCCAAAAAGGAAACAAAGACAAACATGTATCTGGCAGTAACTTTAGAACAGGAAAGAAGAGAAAAATTGCTATTTTAGCCTTCTTTGTGTCTCCTCTGCAGTTTTGAAATCTATAACCATAAGGCAACCTCTCCTCTGGAAAAGAGGTAGGGAGGATGTTGTTGTGTCCTCTACTGGGATTGTTCACATGTGTTTCAATGTTTTATGTACCATATCATTTTACATCACTATGACTTTTATAGACCATCACAAAGGTTCACTTATGACCACTGACTAGCATAAAACAAAGAAAAAGCCAATGTTTCATCCTCCAAGGGACCTCATTGATCATAATGCATCTTTATACATAAAAATAATATTAGATTTAGAGAGAGAAACCATTTTGGTTTCACAAAGACTCAATGTCAGTTCATTATTGCTGTCATTCAATCATTTTTAAAAGAGTACATACTATTAATATAGTATTCACAGATACTGAATGCCAGAAATAATCCTCTTACATTATTCATGGTGTCTGGCTTAATATTATTTCTGGGACTTACAGAAAAATAAGTTGCATTGCTGCTCTGGGAAATATGTCAAGATACAAATGTGTTTGTTTTTTAGGGCCTCCTGTTACAATATGTAAGGTTTTATGTAATTCCACTCATACAAAGTTTGTATTAATACACAGTTTGTGCTTTTAATAAGTCAGGAAATGGGAAAAATAAGCAAACAAACCATGGTCCTTACATTTAACATAGCCAAGTTGAGAATCAAGTATATTTTGCAATATTTATTTAAAACCACAATCACAACGACATAGTATCTATATATTTTAAAAGAAAATACTCCAAAATTATGTGACATGATTTAGTTAATGTTGCTGGTCAGATCTTCACTTTTGCAGTTAGTGATCTGTTATTTTTGTTTGTTTGTTTTTGGTCGTTTTCCATGAATAAACAGGATAGCTATTCCCCACTCACCTTTACATCATGTTTCCAATAAGCATCCCGCTCCCAAGGCCATCTGATCTTTTTTCGAGTCTGTTGACTATGCATCCACATGTTAACAGTCTTGATCACAGATGTCAGCTTGAATCCAGCAAGTGTCTGCCTTGCATCTCAATTTAAAGGAACAGGCTCAAAAAATTCTTATAGTTCTCTTTCAGATTAATTTCTTCATTTTATGAGTTGTTGATACAGTAATGGTTATTTGTCAGAATATTTTATATTCTTTTCACATTTTGAACTGTTGGTTTAATTTTTGCATTTCACTCAGTGAAACTAGACTGGTTAGCTGGGTCTTAGCTTTCCACTCTGTTTCTCTTTTCAGTTCCAGATATCGGCAAAGTGAAATATGTCTGGTTTCACAGCTTTTCAGGGGGAAGTCTACAACTCATAAAAAAAAAAACTTATTTTCTTTTAAGTTAAAAAGAAATACAACTATAATATTCATGCATTAGACTGAGACCCCTCTTCAACAAAATCAGCATTGTTTGTCTAAGTACTCCATTATATCACTCTTTTTGAATTTGTGAAGCTTCCTCACCATGTTAATGAAGTGTTAAATTAGAATCTACTTTTATGTTGGTGTCATTATAATAATAAAATTTATACTTTGATCCCCGAAGGGTGACCTGCTATTTGTCTTACACAGCTAAGAAATTAGATAGGTCAATAGGAAAATAGTAGTGATGCCCTGTTGGCTTTTATATCTTCCCCCCCCCCTTTACTTAATAAACTTTTATTTATATTCTGTTTCTTCTTCTTTTCATTTGGATTGTTCGCTTTTGCCCTGCTACTTTGCTTTATTTTTTGTCTGGTTTCTTTTAGTCACATATTTAAAGAAAATAAGCTCAATGACTCATTTTCCTCCTGCATTGTCACCTGATCCCAGCTGCCTTCGGCCGACATGAAATGGGCCATAAGGATATGCTTAAGTGATTTGGTGCCTGAATTGGCAGTGACTTGGGTCCTTCTGAATAAAGATGGAAAAGCAGGGACTAACCATGGGGGATTGGAAACCTTCTTCTATGTAACTCTGTGCTTTCTGGCCTGTCTCTTTAAATCATTTTTGCCAAAGAAGGGATATTCCATTTTCCTTTTGTCATCACTTCCTTCAAACTGTCAAAAGAAATCTACAACGTTTCAGTATGTGGCTCATGTTTCTATTTTTTGAACACACCTCTGGAAATATTAGTTTAAAAGATCAAATAAAAATATAGTTTTATAATCAGTAGAAAAAATTAGCATATTTCACCCAAGGGTACCTTGTTTTCAGTGGAGAGTGAAATGATTACTCTGGATACAGTACTGACACAATACTTCACAAAGTGTTTTAGGATCCTTGTGAATGAAAGGAGCTACTAAGTATTCAGAAGTGTAAAATAATCACCTTTCCCAATCAAATTTAATTGTACTGGAAACAGACCAAAACCAAAATCTCATTGTGACATTCCCCTGGTGTTATCTGGACCAGTGATCTGCTAGGTCACTCCAATCCTTGACTCTGGGAGCCAGCCTTATCCTGCTCTGCTGTGAGAACCCCCACTCCTGGGCTGTTCACATACAGCCTCTAGGAACCTCCATCTTGCAGTGTCCAGTTATGCCCACTGGACACTGCAAGCTTATATGAGTTTGTCAATTTAACAAAGAAATTAATATGCACCAGGCTTGTTATCCCAAGGGGAACCTCTGACATGCGTCAAACCAAACACACTGCTTCAGGTAGAATAAACAAACAAATGTATTAACCACAAAAGATAGATTTTAAGTGATTATAAGTCAAAGCACAACAAGTCAGATTTGATCAAATGAAATAAAAGGAAAATGCATTCTAAGCTGATCATAGCACTTTCAGTGCCCTAACAAACTTAGATGCCTCTCACCACAGGCTGGCTGGTTGCCCTTCAGCCAGGTTCTCCCCTTTGATCAATGCTTCAGTCACTTGGTGGTGATGTCTGTAGATGGAGTTTGAAGAGAGAGGAAGAGCATGGCAAACGTCTCTCCCTTTTATCATGTTCTTTCTTCCCACTTGGTCCCCCCTCCCCGGTCAGGTGAGCATTACCTCATCGTACTCCCAAAGTGGCCAAGGGAAGGGGAGTAACTCACTTGAGAGTCCAACAGATTGTTTGTTGCTGCCTAGACCAGTGTCCTTTGTTCCTGTGAGGCTGGGCTGGGTTTGTCCCATACATGCCCTGGGGAGGTGTGAACTGCCCCTCTGTTCCTGGAGAGTTTTGCCTGGGTGTGTTGTAGGCCATGAGGACACATTTACAGCCTCATAACCTTATACATGAAATTACAACATATAACATTACTATAACATTACTATAACAATACTCAGTGCATCATGAGCCTTCCGAAGACACCCAACATGACAAACTTTGTATTGGATACCACAGAATGGTATTATAAGGATAAACGTGGGGATCCAGGGTATTGCCCAGAGATACAGAGTGCCACACCCATATTCAAACCATGCAGCTCAGCCCCATCTTTAACCTCCATGCAATAGCAATGGCCACATTACCACACAGATGAGTTTTTTCCAGTGTTCTACACAGGACCCCAGAGGATATCACTTTTAATAAGTTCATATATAATATTGTAAGCAGAGTCTGGATGAGTTCTCCCCTGACATCTAGTGGTGAACTGTCAAAAAAGACTTCAGAAGCTGATCTCGTTTGCATGGACACATCCACCCTACCTAGGTGCTCAGCATGATGGGATTGCTTGTCCAAATGATCACTTGTGGCTGGTGTTGGATCCCCAGTCTCCTTGTTATTGGGGAAGGAGTTGTGTGAACCAAGAAAAGCAGAACTGTATCTGGAATACTCCAATGGAGGGACTCACCCTCAATTGAACAGCACTTGCTAGGCAAGGGACATTGGTTCCAAAGCCCAATGAGATGAGAGAGGGTGTGGACAGGTACTTGTATGTGGTGGTGTCTGTCCTGTTGAAGGGTCCTAGTCACCATTTGATCCTTCCTTTCCCCATGGTATAATAAAAGAGCTAATTTAGACTCAATTGAGAGTCTTGTTACATGCTGCAGAGTTGAAATCACTGATACCTAGTTCTAATTATTAGACCAACTCTGGGACAGTGTCTCTATAGCAAGAGACTGCCTACTGTGCACCAGCAGTGCAGATCCCCCACTAACAGCTGAATCTCTGAAAGCTGTGTTAAGTGTGTGTGGGGGGGGCCCTTGAAGACATCTTGGCGAGTGGGCAGCTGGCGCAGAGGCACAACCAGCAGGGTAGCTGGCGGAGAGGCATGGCAAGCGGCCAGCAGAGAAGCTGGTGGAAAGGGCCAGAGCAGAGCCCAGCAGATGCAAGACAATCGGCCATTGGGGAGACAAGTGAGTGCTCAAGCAGTGTACAGTGTAAGATATCTCCTTACCACCCTCCTGCCTTCCACAATGTGGGAGATGGACTTTGCAGATGAACCTCTGAACACTTGGGCTGCACTGGCCATGGACAGCAACTGTGAGTGGGGTACAAAGAAGGGATGGGCAAGTTAAAGGGACTTTTGGGTTGCTGGATTTAAGACCCTGAGGGGGAAAGGACACTGCCCAACTTACTTGGGGGTGGGTCTTTTGCTCATGGTTTGTGTTTATGAATCCTAACTGTGTTTTTTTTCCAAATTAATGCTGAGTTAATTCCCTCCTTTTATTAAAAGTTTTTCCTACACTCAGACTCTGTGCTTGCAAGAGGGGAAGTATTGCCTCTTAGAGGTGCCCAGGGGGTGGTGTGTAATTATCCCAGGTCATTGGGTGGGGGCTCAAGCCAGTTTTGTGTTGTTTTGTTGAAAAGGAACCCCTAGATACTGAACCTGGCCCTTGTTGCTGCTGGCAACACCTGGCCGGCAGAAGGGTTACAATATGGATATACCATATAAACATGCCTGTGTAGTCACACTGTGTATTTGATTCTCCTCACTCTTAAGCCAATATGAATCAGGGAATAATTCCCCTGAAGTCAGCTGACTTACCAGTGTAAGAGAGATGAGAATTGGGTGTACCTAGAGTTAGATAGATAGATAGATAGATAGATAGATAGATAGATAGATCTATATATATAAAGGCATGCTGTGTAATACGATTTGCATGTCTGTCCCAAAGTGACAGGGAAATGTTGTCATGTTTTTTTTAACATTGTATTCATTAGTTAGAAAAATTAATAACTGAGGGACATTGGTGCAGAAAAGTGAAGAAAGGAAATGTTGAAGATAGCTTTGATGCATGGAACAAGGTCTGTTTCAATCTATTTTTTTTTCATTTTGGAGTCATTGAAGGGATAAGGTTATTCATATTTCTATCAAATGCCTCCTGCATACACTCCGTGGCACATTTTCTAACCTTTACTCAGGCTTTGATTGGATGATCCCAGCCATTGCATCAAGGGAATGGCTCATCTGCAACAAAATTATATTCTGTCATACCCGGTTGTTTGGTTCCACATTGTGATAAACTAATCAAAAAGTTTATGCATTTTTAATGGAAGTCAAGAAACAGTGAAATTCATGGTATGAAAGGAAATTTGAAATATGAAAAGAATGGTGATCATTTGCCAATATTTTTTTCCACATCTGTTATCTAGTTCTGAAAAGATGCTAGTATAACCCTTTGCATCCACAGATTCTAACATATTTCTCATTCTTTTCCTTCAAGAAACTTACTATGAACTGACAGAAAATAAGTGCTCATATGATATTTGAAATGTTGAAATATATGGTCAGCCAAGAAAATAGGATGAAGTTGGTCAGGTGCATATTGTGCAAAACTCATATGATTGGATATTGGCAGATTTATTTGACAGTGCCGCATCTCGCTGCAAATTAAACATAGTAGAGATGCAGATATGGTACAGTGCTGCAAATAAATGAGAGGAAAATACACAACACTTTTTTTATTACAAGCAACTCTGCTTCAATATTTTTCTTGACTTATGTCCTAGTACATAAAGTTACGTTATATACCCACCTTCAGGGAAAATAAGAAATTGTATAAATTATAGACCAGAGAGGACAAGGTGGACTGGAAATCATATACAGCTGAGGACAGAAAAGTGAAGTTAATGACAGACACATTTAGTTCATGACAAGCTGAGGTGTAAATCTACCCAGCCACGCACTAAATGTTTGTGTTCTTTAGTGTGTTTTGATCTACAGTGCTTTGAAATGGGAGTAGATTAAAGCACGCTAGTGAACTTTTAGTGTGAGACAGCACATGGACACATAGCACACAGTAGGCTAGTACAGGGTCAATTTACACTCCAGCTTGCAGAGAACTACATGTTTGTGTAGACAAGCCCTCTGTGTAGAAGTATTCTTAGGTGTCTTTTCAAAGTTAGGGTGCCTACCAAGATTTCTTGTTTCATCAATACATGTCACCCACCAGATGTGGGCTTCTTTATTATCAATTAAACTTTAAAATGTTGCGAGGGAGATTAAACTCAGTGCCTGCTTTTTCCTGCCATCTAGGAAATGACTCAGGATTCTGACAACCAGTTATATCTCAGCCTAAACATAAACTAAGCAAATGTAAATTTCAAAGCAATTCATCTTGGGTACTTCATTAGACATTTTTTAATCACAATAGGCCAGATGCTGATACCCTTACTCATGCTGAGTTTCACCTTATTCCATAACTCATCCCATTGATTTTAGGTACTTTAATTGTCAATCATTCCCATCTAACCCTCTAACCATTATCAACAGGCCAATTTCTTAAAGGCAACATGACAGAAGTGAATTTTGAGGAGAGATCTGAAGGGGAGGACAAAGGTTTTATGTATTAGTACCCAAAGGACTTTCCACATGTAAGAGGCAGCATACAGGAAATTTCCGTGAGATGCTGACAAATGAGATGAGGTTAATATCACTGGTTCAGTGGAGGAGGACAGGGAATTGAGTAATGTGGAAAGAAAAATGGTGTGTCTTCCTTTTATAAAAATAAAATAGATGGCCGTTTCAGCAGATTATATCACCTGGAAGTGTTCATTTCTCCCTAGTTATACATACATGTCCATAGTCCATTTGCCAGTCCACTACCTCTAGTAGTAATACTTTACCATATAAATGGGCCTATAGGAGGCCATTCCTGTACAACATAACCCAAATAAAGAAAATGTATCTTGAAGCATATATGCACCACAGAGATGATTAAAACAATCACTAGGTATACAGCTGGTAACACTTATATCAAATAATATACACTGTCAAAGTGGGTAGCAACTCTTTTGAATTCGGATTATTAAAAAACTGAGACTCTAATGACAATTCCTTTATATTCACCACTACCCATGCTTGGGCTCCTAAATAAATCTATAGTATTATCAGAATTCATTCCATGCTACAGATTTCCGCTTTCCACTTAACAAGAGTTTATTCATAAAGAGTTGAATCCTACCTCTGAGATATTGGGGGTGGGGAATTTGAGGATCTGACCCAAGGGAAGCACTGGGAGAATTTCTAAAATTGCCTTTCATGTTTCCCTGTTGCTTACACTCCACTGAGTAATGGTCCTGTTCCACAGGCCAATGGAGAGAGCAGGCAGGGCCATGACCCTTGCCCATTATGTCCCTCCCTACCCCTCTGCTGTGCTGTGCAAGCCAAAGCATGTCCCCATTGCCCCCCCTTTCCCCTCCCACTCTTTAGGAAACACTGTTCTAAGCAACAATATGTATGAATGAACGAGTGTGAAGCTTGAATCACCCTGCACACCACTAGATGTTGTTTTTCCACATGAGTTTTGTACTTGTCAGTGTAGTAAAGAGAGAAAGCCTAGAGCACTGGATCTGGTGCAATATCTGAGGCCTGAATCAGAGGCTATTACTGCAAGTCAGGCCATGCCATGAACCAAAGTCAGGCCATGTATTAATGCAGGTGCTTATAAGATCACTGTCCCATACATGAATGTGGCAAAGTTGTGGCTAGCATTCCTAAAACATAGGCACTAGATATTTATGTAAATACATTCCAAATGGGTAGTTCAGATACACCCCAATATAGTACAAGATAAGATGGTTTGACCGAATAGTGAATAGAGATATCAGAAACAAGATGTAAGGGGAGGTAACAAAGAGATGTCATGAAACGTGTAAAGTGGTATGAAAGTTGTTTATTCCAGTTTGTCTCAGCCTATAAATGTTGGGGTACCTTGTCTTAATCCTTTGTGTGGCTGAGGGGTGCAGCAGAGACTCCTGTAGCTGACTGACCTGCTCTTTGCCAGGGGGCACTTATGTGTTAATGTACTTGTGCAAGCTGTGCAAATCATTAGGACTGTGCATTGAGGGTAATAAGCCTGTCCGAGTGCCTTTGTCTCTGAATGTGCCTGTGGTCGTTCTTTAGGAGTAACACTGAGGTTGGCTGAATTAGCAGGCTGCGCTCTCTGCTAGGGCTGATAACAGTGGAGCTCCAAGGACAAAAGCACTGAGCAGTTGTAACATCTTAGCAGCTGTGACAATGTTACTGCAGCAACAACATCCCACCCTTTTACAGTCAAAACTCCTGATTTCCAGTTCAAGAGAAATTTTGGCACTTCAAAAAGTGGCTTCATTTTAGAACAAGACCACGTTCTTTTACATTTTTCATGAACCAGAAATTCTGGGGGGAAAAATATTTTGGAACCATTGACAGATGGTGTTTGCAAAATGAAATTTGGTCCCCAGAATGGACAGCTGTTGAGTGAAATTTTTGTCAGTTTCACTGCTGCTATTTCCTGGCATCCTGGGGAGCCAGCTGGCCTGGAAGCAGGGGGATTTCTGGCATCAGAGTTTAAGTTCTCATGACAGGGCCATCACAGAACCACAGACACTAGGGGACCATCCATTGAGGGCCCAGGATTTCCAGGCTCCCCTCTCTGGAATCATGAGCCAAGCCCCAGTTAGAGTAGGGCCTTTGAGGCTTCCTGCCTCAGAGCCGGGCTTCTGGAAGTCCTGAGAACCCAGGCTTCAATCAGGTCTTGCAGGACTTCCAGTCTCCTAGCTCCACTGCAGGGAGGCTGGACACCCTGGTATGGTGGGGCTATCCTGGAGCCATAGATCCTACATGCCTGGGGTCCTCATCCCTGGCAGAGGTCTACCAGAACTGTGACTGCAATTTGGTGAAAGTTCATCAAAATGCACCTGCTTGCATGAGAAAGTTTGGATTTGAAACGGTTTTGTCAGAAAATTTCCAACCAGCTCTATTTGAGTCATTTCAGCTGTGTGATAGATTCATATATTAATAGAATTTAAGATCACAAGGGACCTGTTAAAGAGGAAATCTTGCATAGCTGTTGCTTAAACCATTACTTTTAATCATAGAGAATACATTTCAGTTTAGAGTTTTAAATCAAGCACCACTTATAAGCACCAAATTCATTTTCAAAATTTAAAAAGAAAAAAATCAGTAAATTTAAATACACATCTCAGGTTTTTCACTATTCTGCTTTACCCTAAAGTCCTGTGCACACTACAACATACTGATTAATTTACACAGTTCTTTTCATGGAAAGATCTCAAAAAAACCAAACTATGTCCAATCCAGAGCTATTATGAGCTTTCACTATTGCTGATGCAGATAAAACTCCAAGGGTTAAATCTTGCCCTGATTGAAGTGGTAAAACTCCCACTGATGTCAACGGAGCCAGGATTTCATCCCAAGTGACTTTAGTGGGTATTTATCCTGAATAAAGACTGATCAGATATATGTACAACTTCAGGAATAAGCCCTATATATTACTTGTCAGTGAAATGCAGCCAACTCTGAACTGAAAAGCAACAGCCTTTGAAAAGCATACCACCATTCTACAAAACAGCTCAGGACAACAACAACAAAAGATTCCTTTTCTTTAAAGGAATTTTAGTGTAACTATCTGTTTGGAATTTAACCAGGAGACTGGACTAACATCACCGCTCCTAGGGATATTGACATATACTTATATATTACAGGACTGTATCAATGACATTTGAATAGCTCAGTTCACTACCATACTTAGTGAAGCAAAAACCTTAAAATATTGGTATTCAACTGCCATCCCTTTTCAGGAATGCTGTCAACTTTCCTCTGCTTGGCCCTGGCAACACTGAAGCTGCTGCTTTCCAGGCCCTCCTTTTGCTCTTGGCTTCCAGGAGAAAGGAGAAAATTTCCAAAACCCATGGCAACCCCAAGGCTCTGAGAGTGGGAGTGGGGAAGATCCCCAGTAGTACCCTGATCCATGGAAGGGCCATCAGAAGAATTATTCAGTGACCAGAATTACTATGTTCCATACCTTTATCCACCTCTCCACTGGCCTATCTTCCCTCAATACACTGCAGGCTCCCGCACCTTTTCTTGTCTTCTGGAGGGAGTCCAAGTAGCCATCTACTCATTTCCCTCTAAGAACTTACTAGGAACCCAGTTGACCCAGTTGACTATCTATTTCCATCCTGCCTTTTCAATCTACTCATTCAATCTTCGATCCACCTGGTACGTATCATTGGGGATCTCATGGCAAGTCACTGGAAACTTATTGCTAGGTTCTGTTACTTCTGTTGAGACATCCCAGAAGGAATGGGATTTGGGGAAACCTAATTCTCACTCAAAACTTTCCAACAATGGAGTGAAGAGGCAGGAAGAGTCTACAGACTAAAAAAAAAATGTATCTTTAGTAACGCATCTATGAGGACAATATTGTCACAAAAAATAGCCATGTTGCTCAATGCGCTTCTTAGCATATGCACAACATGTTTCAGGTTGCACGTGACCAGGATTCATCACCAACTTTGGTCTGCTGGTTGGATCATTAGCTTCTCTGGTCCAGCCCGGGTACTGACTGGGAGTGCGGTGTGAACATTGATCCATGTCCCCCACTCAATGCACTATTGGAAGGCATTGATATATTAAAGGGATGAGGAAAGTATAAGAGCCTATATAGAAGAGTATTTTGCAGTAGCTTGTAATTTACCTTGAAGCAACAGTGTGAATACAATTTGAGACAAATAATCCACATTACAGAAGCTGCAAGAGAAAAGCTCTTTTATAAAAAATAAAAAAGATGGTAGAAAAGACTATTTTTGTTTTTTTGAATATGGCATCATTTAAACCTCGATTGTGAACAATGTGCACCAGCTAAACGTAGCTGCAGATATTACCCCAGTGAATACATGTAGTTGACGCAATCTGAGTTCCTTATGAGTGGGAAGAAACTACCAGCTTCTGTACTACACAGCTTCTTTTTTTCTACAAACAGCACTGTACTATTTCCACTACGTATCTGGGAATGAATGATTCTTGTCAACATCATGGGAATATGGTTATGATATCAATAGTTCTGTATTCTCTATCAAAGGCACCTGGAATATTAGTGGATTGTATAGTATGCCTTGTGATTTCTAACAAACCTGTTTGTTAAACAGTGCATGAATCATTAAGTGTATGCATTCAGTACTTCCCAAAACAGAGAATGAGCTATAAAAGTCACAGAATACTTTGTCTTTTTTTAATTGAAATTAAATTGTTTTGGTACATTTATTAAAAGTAAAAAAATGACAACAGAACCCACACAGGAACAACCTGAAAGCAAGCAAAGAATAACCTCAACAAGCATATTCTAAAATGCCTAGCTACTAGCTGTTGATACTAAATATCTTGTGAAAAATGCACATGCTGCTTAGTCCCTTTGAGAGTAGTGTCTATAAATTGTTTTAAACAGTAATGAGTGACAAACTGGCTTATGCCTCAATTGTCTCCAATGGTTATTTGAACAGATCCTGTTGCTAGAAAGCCAATGGCAGATGTTATTTTTTTAATCACTACAGGCAAAGCCTGTTTCCTCTGTGTGTTGCTCAGTAAATCCCCTTTAAGCTTCCAGCAGCGCTCTAATAAGGTTTATCAAATCTTTATCTTTGAAAAACTGACTCCTTTGTAAGATCCAGAAATGAATGTCTATGTCTATACATTTTTACAGGAGGATAATGTCTTCTGAATGTTCTCTTTGGCCCCGCTCTGCATAGCAGTACCATATCTATTTTTTGATAGACTCACATGGCTTCCTCATGTTTTTCCCATATAACCCTATGTAGGGAGGTAACCTCACAAACTACCAACAATTAGCCCCAAATCCTGGAGCTTGTGGTTGTTTGATAACTCTACACTAAAGTAAATCCCTGAAAGTGACTGCCAGAGGTGGAACTGTTATAAGTTAAAGAATATTTAGTGTTTTAGAAAATGGAAAAGCAGCCATAGCAAAATGTAGTTTTCACTATAAGATGAATTCATTCCCCAGTATCTGGACTGGGCACCGGAGACATCTGTGGGAGGAAAGAAACATTCACAAAAGGCAAAGGATGGTGTGATGGGTTAAGCACATTTCCATAAAGCATTATGGGGGGCACTGTCACAGATGGATAGCAGAGTTGCTCTGTGGAGGCTGTGGAGGATGTTCCAACCCCAGTCTGACCCACCTTCAAACACTCCCTGTATGCTCAGACACAGGGAACCCCTCATAACTGGGCTTCACATTGTGCAATGGATGCATCACCACTCACATCCCACTCCCCCAAATCTTGCTACCTCTTGCCCAGTGGAACCACTCTCGTTCGACTGCCAGGAGACCCCCTGACCTGGAAAGGTGGAGGAAGCTGTTGTCTCTAAAAACTCCACTTACTTTGCCATGTTCTTCCACAGCACATTTTGAGTGATGTCAGCAGACCAGAGTGCTCTGTTTGCTTCAGTTAATTTTGAATAGCTGTTAAAAATATGGACCTGGAAAATGTTTTATGTTATTCAGAGGCCGCTCTAACATACACCTCAGGGGAATAGGAAATGCAAGATGTTACTGGAGGGCGGGGGGTAAAGTAGCTAATAATAGTGGACTAATCTCTCCCTCTCTCTTTCCTTTTGTCTATCCAGCAAATAGAAAATGAAATGCCTGGGTGCTAGATAGAAACATATGTGTGGCCTCTGCTGATTCAAGAGATATAATACAAATAGCCAACTCAAGCAAAGGACCAAAGCACTTCACAGAGATTTTATAAAATATCCCAACACAGAGTGCAGGGGCAGAATGTAATCTACCTTTCTGAACAACAATGTTCTTGTTCCAATAGTCTTATCAGCATGAGCTGGCTGTTTTTCTCTTACCATCTGCAGTATATTCAGCCACACTGCAAGAAAAACACAAATTGCCCACTGAGCTCATTTTTCTTTGTATCTTCTGCTTACTTAGGGGGTACATAATCTATCACCAGGTAGCATAATAAAGGGTCTGTACTCGGTAGTTGTGTTGAATTTTGCCTTCTATTTGCACAATGGGCATTGTATCCAAGATATGGTTATAAGGCTAATTTTGAACAAGAGCAGTAAAGTCCACAACATTCTAAGTAAGTAAATTGCCAAAAAGCGACAGGTGTACATGGTATAAGCAAGCAAAAATGTTCTTGTGCTGAATGTCATGGCCATCTTTTGTCCATAATGCACTCCTCCTGGAATGTGTTCATATATCTGGATTTATTTTTTGGAAATTGGAAACGCTTGAATTGTGAACAGCTGACCATAGAGTAAATTGCACATCTTGCTGTATAACTTTGTGTTTATAAATCTTCTGAGGAAGTGATGAAATTGTCCTGCTACAAATGACAAATTCTAGAATTGTGATACAACTCAGTGGAGGAAAAAAAAGATAACATATGCCCGAGTCCTGCAATTGACTCTGCTCAAGTGGGCCCCTTTGCCTTCTTGGAACATCATTGTGTTTTGTGTGGGTTCTGGGATCCACCAATATGGACTTCTTTGTACGATCAGGGCCCTAGACTACTCCTCTTAAAAGGAAATTCTGATTTCTTTTGATGGTCTGTTACAATCACATTGTAACATAATGAAAAATTGTAGTGGTTGCTCTCCGTGGGTGGCATTGCACTGACCCAAACAATATCAATCATCAGGGCAAACTGCAAGGTTTCTGTTCAAGCTCCCATGATGCATAACTGTTTGCAGGTGTTTAACTTCATTCACTTGAGTAGCACCAGTGGGTGTCCAGCCCATAAAGATTGTTTGTGTCTGTAGCATTGAGACCCCATTCTTACATAGAAGAAGAAAAGGGTTGTGCTTGAAATCTGGGCCTATGAGTTCAGCACTCACAGATGGCTGTTGGCTATGCAGCGAGCGAATTTGGTGAATCCTGGGGCTATACTGTTTATAGCATAAAGGTATTATCTTTTTCTTGCCCCATATAACTGGAATTAAAGGTTCTGGGCTTGTACAATACTAAAGACAGGGAAATAGCAGGAAGCCAGATGACTTGGGGATTGTTCATAATATCTCCATTTCAGAATGCTCAATTATATCTGATAACGGGCAATGTAGTAATTCACTGTCCCTTCAGGAGCATTGGGATGCTATGTGATTCAGGGCTTGTGCCTCATAATGGACCTGAGCCAAAGCTCATTAAAGTCAATGGGAGCTTTCAATTGACTTCAGTGGGCTTTGGTTCATGCCCAGTGTCTCTTAGACCTTCCCAGTACACAGAGGAAGTGGACCGTTGCAGGACCGTTGTGGGTGAGCACAAGCAGGCAGAGGGCCCTGGAATGATGACATAGGCACGCACTCTGTAACAACAAAATGTGTGTTTATTACTGTAAGAGGGTGCAGAGGATGCCCCTCTCCTGCTCCTGCTGCTGCTCACTTCACCTAGCCCCAGGCAGGAAGCACCCCTCCCTTGATCTTGACTCCGACCCCAGGATTACTTCATGGGTCAGAAATCCTTCTGCTCTAGGAAGAGACACACCTTCTAGGGGTTATCTGTAGACATGCCACACACACAAACTCAGTAATTATGTTATGTTAAGGGATGCACACTGAACTCATCTGTGACCCTAGCAAGCTCTGCTGGATGCTGAAGGGAGGATGGGAAAGTAGAACCTTACTCTTGTTCCATCTCTCTTCACAATCTTTGGGGGTAGATAGCTGCAGCAGTAGCCTAGGAGGTAACAGTCCCCTGCATTCAGACAATCAGGGATTGGGACTGTGCCTGGTCACTATGAGGTTAGCCCAAAATGAGGAGGCCTCTTGCACACACTTGCAGTGCAGACACAATCTGGCCCTATACTCTAAGCTGTAGTTTAAAGCACTGAATGGCTATAAGACATAAACTACTGGCTAACAGTAATGGTGTACCTTGTAGTTGCCAGGACCAGTCTGTGAACTGACGCAACAGTGGGCATATGTTGTCTTGAGAGCCAAGGGCAGGGCTTGGTTACATATACTGTACTGACAAAATACCTATTTAATTGCTTCAGAGGGATTATTCTTTGTTGTTTTCATCATGTATAATAGATGAGTCTCTATAAAGTCTGAGATTGTTTATTCCTGGTTAAAAACATCTAATATCCTCTTTTTATCTTTCTAATCATTATCACCCTATTCTTTTCCATATGAGATCTGACACAATTTAGTTATAAATACTCTCATGATTATATGAAGGGTATTTATTATACCTTTATGCATTTGTGAGTTGCACAGACTAAAGTGATTGGAGTTGGGCTTTTCACATATGATTTCAAATTCATTTCACATATAATTCATTATAGGTGAACAAAAAAGTACAAATTTATTTGGATTTATACAAAACATACATAGAGAAATTTGTTGCAGGCTTTAGCTGTCTTTGACACATTAAAAATACAAATATTTATGCAGACAAATAAACCCAGCAGCTTCCCCAAAGACGGGGGGGGGAAAGCATTCTATCCTCAAAACCTTAGACCCCAAAACACAGACTGCAACCCTCACCCCTCTCTGCAAACCTCTTGGAAAAGGGATGATCTTTAGGAATGTGCCCAAGTGGCATTGCGATTGTTCCAAATCCAATTAAAGCCTATGCGAGCCTCTCCATTAACTTCAGTGCGCTTTGGATCAGACGCATGATGCACAAGTTTTTGGTGATTTTTGCTAAATGTTTGAAAGAAATGATACAACACATTAAAATGAGATACTGCAAATGTACCTTCGTGCACTGCTAAAAATAGATGCTAGCTAACTTTTAAAAGATAGCTCATAAAGGATATTGAATAACTGGAGTCATAGCTGTCCAGATGCCATAATGAGGTTTATGTAAAATGTTCCATGGGCAGGAGTTATAATTGCTTTTTGTTGTTGTTGTCACAGAAGAGCGATTTCCACTTTTCAATTTCCAGCATTGTGAACTTTAGTTAACAGGCAGAGACTAAAGTTTAACTCCAGGGTGTTACTACCTATATGCCATTTGTATATAAAAAACCTGCATGCACATCTGGTGACAAAGTCTGCAAGCCTTAGTCTGTTGTCAAATGGTACAAATGTTCACATGATTTGCAATATGAAACATCAGGAATTATGTGCACTGGGTACTTCTCCTTTATAAACTTTAAAAGATAGCTCCATTTCCCTGAAATATAAAGTTCACTTTTAAAAAAAAATCCATCTGAAAGATTCCCTATCTTTAATGAATATTCTTGACAGCTGTTTGTGGAGAATTACTGAGCTATGCTGAGCTGGCAGTGAGAACATCTGCAGCATGAGAAGAAAAATTAGCACAGTCATAATATTTTTTTCCAGCTGTGTGGCTCATTTGAGTAGTTGGAGAATCCTCGTGAAGAGATTTATCTAAAGACTGTTTGGGCAGATTTCAGTTTACCTCCTCTGGCATGTTATCACTAACCTCTTGTTTATCATGGAGAGGTCCCAGATTTACTTCAGTCTTGATACTCCCTTAGGCACAGAGGAACTGAAATGTGAAAATGTGTTGCTTCATGCAATATTTTAAACAGGTGGATAAGCATTGTCTATCTGATCTATACCATCTTTTACCAGTGTCTTTACTCTACTGTTTTTTACATGACAGAATTCTTATCTTATGTAAGATGTAGCTATAATTCATATATATATATATATATATATATATATATATATATATATATATATATATATATATAATCTGAACTGGAATTAATTTGCAAACTGGATACAATTAACTTAGGCTTGAATAAAGACTGGGAGTGGATGTGTCATTACACAAAGTAAAACTATTTCTCCATATTTATTTCCCTGCCTACTGTTCCTCAGACGTTCTTGTCAACTGCTGAAAATGGCCCGCCTTGAATATCAATACAAAAGGTCCCCCCGCCTGCTCTGACCCGCTCTCCTGCTGGTAATAGCTCACCTTACCTGATCACTCTTGTTACGGTCTGTATGGTAACACCCATTGTTTCATGTTCTCTGTGTATATAAAATCTCCCCACTGTATTTTCCACTACATGCATCCGATGAAGTGAGCTGTAGCTCAAGAAAGCATATGCTCAAATAAACGTGTTAGTCTCTAAGGTGCCACAAGTACTCCTTTCCATTTCTAAAAAGACATTGATTAATAATGCATGGGTTATTATCCGATGTGATATGGATAGCATGGGATGACTAGAATCAAACCCTCCCATGTAAGGAGAAGGAGGAAGCTGTGAATTTCAGCTCACCAATTTCCTGATGCATCACTCAGTCTGAGAGTGGTAGGGTTAACAGGTCTCTGGTGGGGACATATGGGTCACTCTGAAAATCTGTAGATGATTTCGGAAAAATGAGAAGGTAAGTAGTAGAACCTGTGGAGACACAGAGCAGCCCCGAAGGTCTGCTGTAGGGGCAAACAGAGGGCTCCTAGGACATATAATTCCAGACAGTTGTTAATTGCTATTCTTGCCCCAAGAACAGATGGTTTTTAGAGGGCACAGGCTTTAGCTCCTTGCCCACAGAGATGAGCACAAATCAATGCTATCTGACCTGAAGAAGAGCGGTGTGTAAGCTCGAAAGCTTGTCTCTCTCACCAACAGAAGTTGGATCCAATAAAAGATATTACTTAGAACCATAGAATCATAGAATATCAGGGTTGGAAGGGACCCCTGAAGGTCATCTAGTCCAACCCCCTGCTCGAAGCAGGACCAATTCCCAGTTAAATCATCCCAGCCAGGGCTTTGTCAAGCCTGACCTTAAAAACCTCTAAGGAAGGAGATTCTACCACCTCCCTAGGTAACGCATTCCAGTGTTTCACCACCCTCTTAGTGAAAAAGTTTTTCCTAATATCCAATCTAAACCTCCCCCACTGCAACTTGAGACCATTACTCCTCGTTCTGTCATCTGCTACCATTGAGAACAGTCTAGAGCCATCCTCTTTGGAACCCCCTTTCAGGTAGTTGAAAGCAGCTATCAAATCCCCCCTCATTCTTCTCTTCTGCAGGCTAAACAATCCCAGCTACCTCAGCCTCTCCTCATAACTCATGTGTTCTAGACCCCTAATCATTTTTGTTGCCCTTCGCTGGACTCTCTCCAATTTATCCACATCCTTCTTGAAGTGTGGGGCCCAAAACTGGACACAGTACTCCAGATGAGGCCTCACCAATGTCGAATAGAGGGGAACGATCACATCCCTCGATCTGCTCGCTATGCCCCTACTTATACATCCCAAAATGCCATTGGCCTTCTTGGCAACAAGGGCACACTGCTGACTCATATCCAGCTTCTCGTCCACTGTCACCCCTAGGTCCTTTTCCGCAGATTCCGCAGATTCCGCCATTCGGTCCCTAGTCTGTAGCGGTGCATTGGATTCTTCCATCCTAAGTGCAGGACTTCACCCACCTTGTCTCTAATACTACCTGAGTCAGTAGTTATCCAGTTAGTATTGAAGAGCCAAGAAGGTTTTGGAAGAGGAAATTGGATAACCTTTGTTCTCATGCATTATTCACTAAATTCTTAACTTATTTCCAAGTGTGCGGGCAAATTCTGCCCTGATTTATATGATGTAAACCTATTGTAGCCTATTATTACAATTATGAAACCCACTTGAACTCAAAGGACAATAAAAGAGGTTTAACTGAAATTGGAATGTGACCCACATAATCCTCATTACTGGTGTTGCTGAATGAGAGAGAAAGAACCCAGCTTGATTTTCTGATCCTAGGGCAAGTGTGTGAGGTGGGCAGTTAAGAAAAAAAATACTTTTACCTATTTTTAATTGATAAATCATTGACAGAATAGTACCACTAAAAAGGGATAATAAGCTGAATATTTTATAAATAGTCACATGATGTATCATGTATCTGCATTTCAATAATATTACAGTGATATGTTTTATTCTTTTTGCATGAAACCATAGGAATGTATCAATTTATGCATTGACTCAGCCTCATGTCATAACAAACCATAGACTTTGTCAGTATCAGCCAAGTTATGTTCCCTTTTCCTTCAATACTGCTAACTATGGTGAAGTGAACCATTTGTAACGAATTACAGATTTTGTATAATTTTCCTCTTTCTTTGTCCAGTTCATGAAATGTTCACAAGAAGATTGCCAAAACCTCTAATGTATTTGAAAATATTTGTGAATTTTCTCCTTGTGGAGACACTCTGATTGGAACTACATGCCTGTATGTGATGGGGTGTACTGGCTCTGTGGCCCCTCCTGGAGATCCTGCTATTTTGCTACATCCAACCCCAGGAAACAGCAAAGCGGAAGGAAAATAGCAGCAAAGTTGAGTACTCAAAGCCTGCCTAATGAGGCCTCATTGGAGCAGCCATCTTGGAAGCTAGAAAGTCCGGTCCTTCAAGGGCTAGCAATAGCCAGTCAGAGCCTAGCAGACTCAGATAAAAGGAGCTGCAACCAAGTTCCTGTATGGGTCCACAGTGAGGAAGGGTGTTCTTGTTTTTTTCAGGATTGGCTAAGGGGTAACCAGTGTTTGTTTGTGGTTGCATTTGCCTTAGCTGGGTTTGCAGGGAGAGAAGACCAAAGAACCTTAACCCTGAAATAAGGATGATATTAAAAGGGATCTGATAGGAAGAGGCCCAGGGAAAATGCAGCAATGAATTGAATCAAGCAGCATGTGGCTATGTATAGGGTCCCTTGGTGGTAATCTGGGTTAATGGGTGGTCCTGGGTTCCCTGACCAGCCACAGATAAAGTGTAGTAAACCCCAAAAAGGGAACAGGGCTTGTTTGGGAGCCCTTACAAAGGGCTGAATTTAAAGGACCCAGAACTGGGGCTGAAGACCCCAGTGAGGCCAAGTAATCTGTTTAGTTATTGGACTCTTTAATACCCCAGAAGGGATTCATCTGGACTTTATGACTTGGCCAGAGGACCAAGCCACTGAAGACCTGCAATGGTTGGTTGTTAGCCTGCAGGGAGTACCAGGGGTGAGGTAAGGATTGTGATAATGAACCCAGACGCTTGGAGGTGCTCAAATGTAGTTCCCCTTATGCAAGGGAGTAAGGGGGAACAAAATACTGTTATGTGGGCTATCCCAATCCTGGCTCCTGATGCACAGGCATCAGCATATGCTGCACACTGCATACTTCTGTCTTGGAATGGGAGGGGCAGGAATAGGCTAGTTTCTACCCTCTACATCTGTGGCATAATGTGTTATGGGCATAGGCATGCAGCAAATTACTCTCCCTCCTTACCTGGAGCAAGGAAGTAGCAGGGGAAGAACTGTGACACAGAGTGGTCTCTGAGTCAGTTTCTACTGGTGCCAGCTCACCATCCATTGTTCAGGGCAGTGCTTAAGGGAATATCTATTCATAGATAAGTAGCTCTTGAAGAGTTCATTGCAAATATTCTGTGTTAGAACATTCAAATTTGAAGTGTGTTGTTTATAGTTACATCGGTCATATAAAATTGTTCCATCTCCTGATTGGATGACTTATTTAAATAAGCAACACAGAACAAATTTTAAATACTACAAGTGAATATACAATTTGAAATTCACATTCCATAAATATTAAAGCACTCAGTGTTACCATTTGCCTCTAATGAACAGTTATGCTAGTAAAGCCTGATTGAGCTGATGTTTGTGGAAAGCAATTTTGAAAGTCTGTTAACATGATCAAATCAAAATGCATTTTTGAATTCTAGAAAATATTAACAGTAAATATTTTCTAGTATTCACCCAGCTTTACTGCTAACGCCGAGAGACTGGTCATTGTGATTCTTTTAGAAATAAGTTCACATTCAACCGATATGAAAAAAGGCAAAATATACTGTGGGATATATATTGCAAATGAAGGCATTAATACTATTACTATTATCTATAATTTTCACAAGATACCACTTACAATATCATTTTTATTTTTGAAACCTTCATTATAAAAAAGACCCAAACAGTTAAAGAAAGTTCAAGGAAATAAAACTGAAATGATTAAGGGAAATATGATGAAAGACTAATATCTGATGTATGTAGTCTAGAAAAAAGATGATTCAAAGGGAAAATAATAACTGGTGATGAATTAACTTCAAAATACTTAGTAGTTCCTTTGCTGTAAGTTAGCATCCACAAGGAAGATGCTTATTTGAAGCTCATAGTTTCAGAAACTGGGCTGGAGACAGGAGCAAAAAGGCATCCTAGTTTCTACCCTAGTAACAAGACCTTTTCTCGGGATAGGTTATTGGGTCCTAAACTTGCTCTTGGTTCAGTACTTACTGTTGCACAACCTGCAATTATTATTTCTTTTTTGAGGCAATATTCCATATTTGGAAAAAATCAGAAAAAGTTCATGGCAGGAATACTATAATTTATAGTATGTGGGAATAACATATTACATTTATAAAGATATGCCAGTTTATGTCTTGTCCTCACTAAATGAAAAAGAAATAAGCTCCATGTCTCTCTGAAGCTTGCAGTTCTCGTAAATGTGCTTCAAAAATTAACCAGTGGGGACCCCCTAAATTGAATCCTATAAACAGCATTTGAAATTACATTTTCAGACTGCTCTGCCACAAATTCTTTTTAATTGTTTATATTGACCTTGCTTTTTTGGAGAAGAAATCCTCTTAGAAAGTGTAATGTTTCCCTGAATAGAAAAGATGCAATTAGCTTTAATTTTCACAATCAGGGATCATAAACAGATTATAATTTGCATTGCAAAACTGTAGAACATCATTAAGGTTACATTTGATATGGTAGTTATAAGAAATTGTATTCAATAAATATGTGCAGCCTAAGGTCAAACAGTATAATGAAGACATAAATCCTTATCTGAAAGCATAATTGTTCTTCTGGATATTACTGTCCACTCTAGAAAGGCTGCAGTAATGTAGTTCTCTCTATGTACATTTGATAAATATTTTAATAAGCTATTGCATAATGAATTTAAAGAACCATGTCAGTGAAATCTCTCTGACTAATTGAAGTACAAATATAAACATTTCCCTCCATCAGTCAGCACTAGATGTGTGTACTCATGTACATGTTTGGAGGTCAAGCAGAGTTGCATGTAGGATGGATCAAGGCAAACATGAAATCTGCCCTTTCTTTGCTGACTGTCCTTGTTCTTGTTTCATACTATTTGCTCCAGGCAGATAAAGATTACCCTTTTGGTCAGCAGACTGAAAAGACTTTTGGTAAACAATATGCTTGGAGTATGTGCCACCGAAAAGACAATTTGCAGCTCTGACCCATGGTCCACAGACAATCACTTGCATTGTTATGCCTCTGCATATTTTTTTAGTTTTCTTTTTCTTTTCTTTTTTTTTGGGGGGGGGGGTGTAAAACTGCTTTTGTGAGACAGCTTTGTTTGAAAAACTATTGACTTGCCAATGAAATATGATTTGATTCTCCTTCAGACCAAGGATATGCAAATGTGTCTTCATTTAAAACCTGACAAATAGGAAATACTTTGATTTGTCCCCAAGAAAGCTGGGCTAATCAATGGACAGATCAACAGAGAGTTTGAACAATGCTGCAGATTCACCGCAAAGGTGCGTGTTTCACCATCTCATATTTTATGTTAAAGTAGCTATAGTCAAACATCAAAAAACAAACAAAAACATTTGAGTTTGTTTGGATAAACAGCCAAAGAATGGGATGCTTATTCAAAATGCAGTATTCAGACCTGTGTAATTCCCCCTTTTAACCCTCTGGATTCCAACAACAATCCATTTCTTCCCATAATAGAATGAAGATCCTCTTACCTTTTGGACAGAGTAGCATTAGTGTTTTGGGTAGGTCTGTCAAACAATTCTTTGTCCTCTTCTCCCTCCAGAGATCACCATGTAGGCCCATTGACTTCAATGGGGACCTGTTGAGCTCTCAGCACTTTTCAAAATCAGGCTACTTAAGATATGTGCCCAAATAAGGATTTAGGACCCTAATTTTAGGCATCCCTATTTGAGAATCTTGGCTCTGATGTCCACTGTGATCACATCAGCATGCATTAGGATTAGAGCTGGTGGGGGTGGGGGCGGGGGAAAACACTTTTAAAATAAATTCAGACTGTTTCATTAAAAAATTGAAAGTTTGAAAATATTGATCAGATCTAAGAAGGACTTTAGGGAGGACTAGTGAGATGGTTAAGTTTGGGGATGCCCCAAAGAAACAAGTTATTTTATACGGAAAGTCCACCATAATCCTTCTGCTGCCTGAAGAGTGGAGCTCATTTCATTGTAGTGGAATCTGCGCATAGTTATCAGCATATAAAAAAAAAAGTAAAGGGACATTTCTTCAAGGGCTCCTTTCTGCACCCATTACTCCTTTCCAACAGCATATGCTCCCACAAAAGTCCCTATTGAACTTAATATCCATTATGCCTATACAGCATCCTCCCCCGCCATGGCTTAAAAGGCACAGTGCAGCCCTATGAATTCAAGGTCTTCCTTCAATCCAGTCACTGAAGCTGATTTCACGCTTATAATACAAAAATGTCCCCAAACTGTCCTTTTTATTTCTGATCATATCAGAGCAAACTTACTGATTTCAGGGAATAGGCTAGTTTCAACCCCAGTTCCTTTTTTTTTTATTACAAATTTGCTGGCACTGATGAGTTGAAAAAGAGTTTTATTGCAAAAGGTTCTTTTGGTGTCCATTCCAGACCTTTCTTTTATTAGAGGCAGTGAAGCTGTAAATTACAGAGGTAAGCTAGAACTTTGCAAACTTTGCCTCTTTGTAGGTGAAATGGCTTCTGTCCTAGAATGTGGCAGTCGGTGTATCCCGGCTCCATAGATTAATGTATCCCTAGGATTCCATTGTGTTCATTTCCTTTCTCTTTTCACTTAAATTGTAGGGATTTTTTTTATTTCCCTGGTAATAGCTGCTAAACATTTCCATCCAACCCTCTGCCAGTACAATCTTGGGTTTGTAATATGGTTTCTTGTGATCCTTCACATGCTTTGCCATCCGTTTAATTGGTGGATGAGGATTTGGTCTTGCTTGCTTGGATACAAAATTGCTACTCCTAAATTGTTTGTTTTATTAGAATAAAGTTCTCCCATCACTACTAAAAATATTTTAATTTCAGTTGAAAAATACTTTGACTTATTTGAATACGGAAACTGTGTGTATTGAATATGCAAAGAAAAAGCTCTGAAATAAATAACAATGTCTTTGTTGCAGTTATGACACACCAATTTAATGCAAAGTATGATGGCTTCAAATATACTATTTTCCATAATATGCACGCAGTTCCACAGAAGGACTTTATATTTATTCATAGCAAAATGGTATAGCTATGGTATTGTCCCTACCTTGAATAGATGGATGTTGTTAAGAAAATATGCATTGAATGGTCAAATACTTCTGACTGCAAAAAGCAAAAGTTTGGAAATAAATGTACTGATATGTATGAAAATGCATCAGTTTTGACAAAGTTATAGGATTCCATTAAATTATTATTTTGATATATAATAGATTCTATCAGTTGGAAGATATAGATATTGATTTCCAGGGGCAATTGGCAATGTATTAGATTCAGCAAAATGACACTGGTTTCAGTGCATATTGCATGCTCCTATCTCCCTGAAATTGTATTGTGTTGAAAAATGAATCAGGCATCCATCTAACAACTCCAAGGTTTCCAATCTCAAAACTTGTGTGCTGAGCACGTCCTCAGTGTTAAGTACAGGTTGATATTTTTACTCTGGACAATTTTTTTTTTTCGTTTTCATTTATTCACTGTTTATATTTCTGAGATTTCCATTTTAGTGACTCATAGCTGCACAAGTCATGAGTTATCCAAACAATGTATTTTCATTACAGCTGGGTTTTTGATTGAATTTCTTTGATAAGCTCATTAATCAAATGGCCTCTGTTCCCAAACTTTGCTTTGGAAAAGGTTGGTTGGTTGGTATGATTTGTTTTTTTCTCCCCTCCCTCTGGGCTGATTCTGGCACAAGATTAGCTAGAGTCTAATGAAGTGGGGAAAATAGGAAACTCTCCACTCAGGATCTTGGTGGCTGATCTGTGTGACCTTACTCAAAAGGAAATTATTGTTCCTGGTCTTAGATTATAAATGATTTGGAGAGGGACCATCTTTTGTTGTGTTTGTTTGTACAATGCCATCACAATGGGGCTCTTATCCCTGAATGGGGCCTCTAAGCACTGCCACAATACTATTACTATTAATAAATGCAACGCCTCCCATCCTCACCTCCAAATCACAATGCCATTGGCCATGACAATTACAACAAACACTTACAAGGAAAACTTATGTTTGAGAGCATTTTTAACTGCATTTGATAATTTTGACAAAACAATTACATTCATCTCCTTGTGTTCTTCATTTCTCTGCTGCCCAGACCCTTACCTGTCCACTTCCTATGCATGCAATTCTAGAATCTGACCCCCGGTTCCCTTGCTGCCAACACTTTCTTCCCTGCTGCACTTTTTTCAGTACAGCCCCACATGATTCCCAGTTACCTGGTATGTTTCCCCCCTCTTCTCCCCTGTACACTCAGCCTGACGGTACTGTTCTCTTCTTTGCAATAAACAGCCTGGACATCTGGAGAAGCTGGAAAAAAATAGGAGAATCAAGCACCACGTGACCAGTCATCTCTCAGTGGACCACTGTTTGAGAAGTACTATTCTACTTTGATCTTCTCTATCAAATATTAAAAGGCAAATTAGCATTATGTTGAACTTCAGTGTGGGATGCTGTGTGACTAAGGTATTAAACTGAAAAAAATAATCTGTGACTATCTGATGCAGAGATATTTAAAGCACTGCATAGCCTGCCAGAAAGATTATCATGAGTATTACAGCAGAACACCAATGTTAAATCATTGGTGAGATATATAGTAAGTTGGTGGTTTCCTCTCAGTCCACTTTCTAATGAACAGGTGTCTCCAATGCAATTAGCACTATTTGGTAAGTAGAGGACAAACACTGAATGGGCTTGGAAAGTGAAATAATACAGCACTGAGGTACAATAATGGGAAACCATACCCATTTTCTGTTTCTGTTTTATGAGACGCAGAGGACTTCAGACACGGCAGGTAAACAAACCGGCCAGCCCCCCAGGGGCTTTCCCTGTACAAGCAGCGGAAAAAGTTTGGGAACCACTGCCTTAGGACTTTCAGTAAAAGTCCATGAGCATTGAATTCATTGGGTCTTTTTTAAAGTATGTGAGAGTGAAGAAAGGGGATGAAAGTTAAAAAATGCATTTGTTGTGATACATTCAGATATTATAGAACATTCACCTCATACACGTCCACTCAATCCTAGTTCTTGTTCAGCCAGTTGCTGAGACAAACAAGTTTGTTCACGTTTATGGGAGATAATGCTGTCCTCTACTTATTTACAATGTCACCTGAAAGTGAGAATAGGCATTCACATATGGTAAACATTCATATGCCCCTTCATGCTTTGACTTGTAGGCTCTAAAGTTTTACATGGTTTTGTTTTTCAGTGCAGTTAAAAAAAAATTCTACATTTGTAAATTGCTCTTTCATAATGTAAATTGCACTTGTATGAGGTGAACTGAAAAATACGATTTCTTTTGGTGTTTTACAGTGTAAATATTTGTTATAAAATAATAAAAAGTGAGCACGATACACTTTGTATTCTATCAGGTTTCAGAGTAGCAGCTGTGTTAGTCTGTATCCGCAAAAAGAAAAGGAGGACTTGTGGCACTTTAGAGACTAATAAATTTGTAAGTCTCTAAGGTGCCACAAGTACTCCTTTTATTTTTGTATTCTGTGTTGTAATTGAATTCAATATATTTGAAAATGTAGAAAAACATCTAAAATATTTATAATAAATTATATTTGTTTTCTAGTATTGTTTGACAGCTCTTATTACTGGACTGCTTGTCTCCTTCTTAGTCATTGCAGCAGGTCTGGTGTGTTATCCTCTGTCTAAATGTAGGATGGGAAATGATGTTTAGAGGGGACTGGAATGTAGGTCAGAAAGATTCCTGTTGTTAACACTTATCGCAGCCTTAAGCCTCATCTAGACACAGTTATAATGTTTTACCTATACTGTAATTAAACCAGTATAGCCTTCCTTGCATGGATGCAACTATATCATTATAGGAGTGTCTATATGGACATAGCTTATCCCCATATGGGAAAGGAAACAAGCTATACCATATAACTGTATCCACACCAGGAATTGTACCAGTATCACTATTTGGGGATGGGGGCGGGATCATATCCCTGACTGATACTGTTTTATTGCTAAAAATGGGCAAACCAGGCCTTAGGGAGGAAAATGTAGTTATTTAAGTTTCCAATAGAACCATACCCAAGGAGGTGCTACATTTGGATTAAATTGTTTCCAGGTTTTGTTCAGTGCAGGGTGGGAATTTAATCTGTTTAAACTTCTGTTGATAACCAGACTTTATTTTGTGGGGGGAGATTGGCGAGAGTGGATAAAAGATTATGTATTTTGCCTTCTTGGTGTGTGCGTGCCCCCCCCATCCCTTTTTAAGAAAATTTCCCCTGTAATTTGACTGTGTTTTTTTCATGAAGCAGATGCCTTGTAAGCTTGTTCCTGCTGTATTCCTCGCCTGAAAGACACCTGTTTCTGTTTCGTAATTATGTGGCTAGTGTGCGTTAGCTGCCCAGCCTGCTGGAATACAAGTGTAGAGATCTGTGGGGAGAGGATCATTACATTTGCTAGCTTTCCCCATCTGGAAGTAACAAAGCACTGCGTATATGGTCCACAGAGCTGGCTCAAATCAGAAGATGTCTTTCTTTTTATGTTCACAGTGGAACAGTGCATTTCATACCTCTATTTCCTGAATTTTAATGCACCCTCATTTCAAGAAGCTTATGGTTAATTTATTTGCCAAGCTTATTAGAGTAACAATTTTAATTGAGTGAATACACACGCATGCATACACACCATGTGTATATGTCCATGTGTATGCATACGTGAGAAACGGGGTGTTGATGGGGCATTTCTATAGCTTTCCAGTTTCCAGAGTGGTCCTGAGAAGTTGTTGGCAGCCACTGAAAAGTAGAACAGCCAGGAGGCTAATACTTTATTCTGGGGGCTGGCTGTGTGTGGGTGTGTCTGTGTGTGAAAGTGGTGCAGGGGAATAGAAATATTACATCATTGTGTCAGGATAAAGAAGTTTTTTTTTTCAGTAGCATAGCTAGTTTCTTAAGGGGAATAATCTGGCATAAATACAAACTGTGTTTGTTACAGTATCTACTATTCCATCTGACTAAATTGCCCAAGGTCAGTTTGAAGACCAGCTGTAGCATTTGCCCATGAAACCTTTGAGGAAGTATAGTATATAAGTCTGTCCCCACATTCTTTTATGGCTCTCCTGTGTCGTTAAGAGTGATTGTAGATGAGTTTATACATGCAACAGTTTATACAAGACTGTTTAGTCAATGTGTGTTCTTGGATATGTGAAGTGGTGGTTGGAATTTTTTCTGTCAAAACTGTTTCACTGTCATTTGTTTTCAGTTACATGAAATTTCTTGTGAAGTGTCTGCTTTCTGAAGAAAACTGAATTTTCATTGCAAACTAAAGTGGTTGACCATTTTCTCATTCCCCCAACCCCAAATAAAGGTCTAAATTTTCCCACAGCAAAAATAACCATTTTCCAACCCAATCTAGATAGGAAGTTTAGCCAGAACACTGCATGATGATCACCAAGATATTTCTGGCACAGTAGAATTAAGGGGCCATATACACAGCTGGAGATAATCAGACTAGCTCCTTTGAAGTCAGCTCTGCTGATTGGCACCTGCTGAGGATCTGACCTAAGCTTTCGAGTGTCATGCCTTATCTGGGAAGATTTTACTATTTATTATTCTAGTCATAAAGCACTACTGTGCAGGAAACTTACCTGTTTTGTTGGGCTTTTTGTTTTGTGGTTTTTAAACTGAATTGCCTTTCCATCTGTCAGATTCATCAAGGTAATAACATATGCATTTTCACAGCATTACTTTTATTATAAGAGACAATCTCTGCCCAGAGCAAAGCAGTCTTTTGTGATAATTAGTATTTTATACTGGGTGGGGGAGGGGGGTAATTGTGCTGTTTATCTCCAGGGGTAGTGATCTTCTGTCAACAAAATCTGATCACTGTTACCAAAATAGATCTTTAAAATTGGAATGGAGCTACATGAGTAAGAACTTGAATATGAAAAATATCTACTCTCTGAGCCCTTATTGGGCTTATTTATTTTCCTACACTCTCATCAGAGGAATCACACATGAGGAAATGTAAATCGTGGATTTTCCATCTGGGGATTGTGACCATTCTGCCCTTTCTGTATTACTAACTGGGTTGGAAGTCCTGGCTAAATCTCAGGTGAGGTCATGGTGACTCTTGATATGGAAAAGATTGACAACCAATGGTATAACTTATTGATCACCAAAGAACCAATAAAAGGTAAACACAAGAAAGCAATAAATGGAAAGGCTGGAAGATTCTTGATATGCTGGCAATTCATTTAAGGATAGATCTGTTTGCTGTTGGTGGTGCATGATTCAATGCACTTTATATACAAACCACTTTGGGACAGTAATAGAAATGGCAAGAGGCCAAGAAAGCTTTGCTTTACCTAATGAGCAAACAAGTCTCTGGAGAAAGAAGCTTTTAAGCATTTGGCATAATAGTTGTATATTAGTTCACACTGTCAAAAGCACTGCTGCTGTGAGCATGTGATCATCTCTGTTATTCTTTCCTGTATACTGGGATTGTTTTTTTTTTTTAAAAAGGGGGCATCAAATAGCGTTGGCTAGAGAACCATATTCCATTGAATATGCAGTTCTGTCAAAATCAAATATGTTTTGCGAAATTGGGTCTATTATTAAAATGAGATGTTATCTGATTTTTTTCTGGTTTGTTTCCAAAACAAAATTTTGGCTCTTTCAGAATGAAACACTTCAATTTTCATTTTGAAACAACTTTTTGTTTAGAATTCATTTAATATAATACATTACAAAATTAAAGTTACAATGAAATATTGATTATTTTTTTCAAAACAAAGTATTTCAAACATTTTTTGGGAACTTTCCTTTATAATGAAATTTTTGATTTTCATTCCTATTCTTAACAAAGACAAATTTAGAAATCTCAATCCTTCATGAAACAAAACTACCACACTCTGCAGAGTTACAAGATACAGTTAAAATGTATTGTATAAAATGTATAAAATGTTATTAAAATGTATTGTATAAAATGTTAAAACTGTAACTTAGCTGTATTTCTGAAAGATGCTTTTGAAAATTTTTCCAAAGTCCCATTTTCAAAAGACTAGACAATTAGAGGCCTAAGTCTCCTTGAGTTTCAACAAGTATGTTAATCACTATTAATCCAACTCATTCCTGCCCCAATACGGCCTAAGCACAAGATCTCAGTGAGTTTTAAATATAAGCTGAGATTCAAGAATCTGAGATGGGGCAGATTTAAGGATATTTGGGTACCCTAAGTGTGCATTTCTGTACCTTAGTACGTTTGGATATCTAAGTTCAACCTTAACTGTGAGTACTGTGGGTTTGTACGTACAATATTTATGTAACATAATTTACTCTAAATTAGTGGTATGTACTTCCAGTATTAACTCCAATGTTAATATAGTTTTTGTTTAGGAAATCAATGTATTCAATGTATACTACAATGATCAAATCATGAACACAAGTGACTGTTGCAAATTATATTGTTTTTTAAAAATAATATAGTGTAACCCTTATTTATTATTGTAATTCAGAAACACAAATACTGTACTTGAAGTTAGTGGGAGCTGTGGAGGTTCAATACTTCTCCAAACCAGGCTTCTTATAGGTTCCTAAATATGGATTTAGATGCTTAACTTTATAGACATCATGGTGGATATTTTTTCTCTAGGTATTATCACTTTTGCCTAAACCCTTTGGGCCTGTTGCAGCTTTGCATTGTTCCATTCCCTTGAACTCCCAAGACACACATCTGCATTATATTATTATTTATTTGTATATTATGCTAGCCCCTTTGTGTTGGGCACATATGTATTTATATAAAAAAGACAGTCAGTGACCCAAAGACGTATGTGACAAAAGATAACAGAATGAGAGAACAAAACACAGGGAGGGGATGACAAGGTTAAGATAAGTGTCATTACCTAGTTTGGGGGCTAATAAAACACACTGCAGTCAGCAAAGACAGAGTCCAGTGAAGGGCAGTTCTGATGGCTGTAGGGTACCGTTGGGGCTATGAAGGCATTTCCACTCTGTAGCTCCCATTCCTAGAGTCCTGCAAATCCATGGATATCCACAGACCATTGTTGCAGATTGCTGATCAGATGTGGATACAAATTTTGTATCTGCACAAGGCTCTACTCATTACATTTGTAGTCCTGCATGTCTTCACCTGTTGTCAGAGCTTTGAAAAGACACGAGCTCCATCCAGTATAGGGGTGGGTGGGGAGAAGATACTGAAGGCCTACTCCCCACTCTGTCCTGTTACTATTATATTTCCATTCTTGCTCTCTACTCCAGATACCTACTTCTGCTAATAACTCCAGCTCTGCCTCTACCTCCATTTTCACTCCTCAACTCCTAGACTTTAAGGCCAGAAGGGACAATCATGATCATCTAGTCACACCTCCTGCACATTGCAGGCCACAGAACCTCACCCACACAACCACTCATTTAGACCCTCCAGTTCATATTCCCCTAGTTATGTTCCTCCATTAACAAAGTTTCCCTTCCAGCACAGGCCTCCTACTTCTGTTTCACAGCTCTGTCCCTTCTCACTCCTCTGTGAAAGAAAGGGTGAAAATTGAGATCAATATAGGCCCAGGAACAACCACTTTTCCTTCCAGTAAGAACTGAGAGGCATGCTGAGAAGCTTAATTATTTTCTTGAATCTGTCTTCTCTTCTGAGGATGCTGGGCTAATAACTACCCTGGCCCTGGCTTTTTTCTGGCAAGCAAGATGAAGTACCATCAGTGATTGAGGTCTCAGAGGAAGAGGTGCTGGAGCAAACTGATAATTTAAAAAGCAATAAGTCACTAGTCCCAGCTAGTAAACACCCCAGAGTTCTAAAGGAGTTCAAGCATAGAGTAGCTGAGCTGCTAACAAAAATGTACAATCTCATTAAAAATAGCCATTGTTCTAGAGGGTTGGAAGGCACCAAATGTTAGTCCTATATTTAAAAAAGGGCTCTAGGGATGGTCAAGGAATTATAGATCAATAAACATCGGTACCTACAAAACTCAAAGTAATTAATTAAAACCAAAGTAATAAAACATTTGGATATGCTAGGGCCTAAGCAGCACCATTTCAGCAAAGGAAAATAGTGTCACCCTGAGCACTTAATTCTTTATCCACACCGTTGTTGACATGTTTCAAGGAGAAACTATTGACATTTATTTAGACTTCCAAAAAGCCTTTCACAATGTCCTATCCAAGAATCTAGCTACTAAAGAAGCTAAGTAGTCCTTGGATGATAGGAAAACTGTTGTTATGGATCAAAAACTAGCTAGGAGAAAAGAGTAGAATTAAACAGTCAATTTCCATCATGGCAAAAAGTTAACAGTAGGGTGCTTCTAGGCCCAGCAGTGTTGAATGTATTTATTAATGACCTGCAAAGGAAAATGAGTAAAACTCTGCAGAATGACCAGCGTGGAGAACAAGGATTAGAACTCAAGCCTTTAATTTCTAAGCCTATGATCCATCCACTGGATCGCACTGCCTTTTGAGAATCTTGACTTCATCAGTTAGATACTTATGTGCAAAAGTGGAAGAACTGATGCTGGTAACAATTTTATATTGCACAGGTCTTCATAGTCTTAATTCAAAACATTCCGCCTATGGACAAAAGGTAAAATTAATCATTCCAGTCTAATTCACCTCCTAGGCATGGGAGCGTTGACCATTTTGTGTCAATACCAGTGCCGCCTGACAGCCTTCATGGGATCAGAGAATCAGAGAAGATTAGGGTTGGAAGAGATCTCAGGAGGTCATCTAGTCCAACCCCCTGCTCAAATCAGGACCAACCCCCAACTAAATCATCCCAGCCAGAGCTTTGTCAAGCCAGGCCTTTAAAACCTCTAAAGATGGAGATTCCACCACCTCCCTAGGTAACACATTCCAGTGCTTCACCATCCTACACTACATTCCTAGTGTAAGGACAGGATTTTATAATTGTACTATAAAAATTGATGTAAACCTTGATTTCATTCTGCCAGCCACCCTTTTTGAATAACAGAAATAAATGACCATCAGACTGTGTCATAAATATAAAGGGAATTAAAATCCCTCCTGGCCAGCGGAAAAACCCTTTCACCTGTAGAGGGTTAAGAAGCTAGGATAACTTTGCTGGCATCTGACCAAAATGACCAATGAGGAGACAAGATACTTTCAAAAGCTGGGGGGAGGGAGAAACAAAGCCTCTCTCGCTCTGTCTGTGTGATGCTTTTGCCGGGTACAAAACAGGAATGGAGTCTTAGAACTTAGTAAGTAATCTAGGTAGATATGCGTTAGATTCTGATTTCTTTAAATGGCTGAGAAAATAAGTTGTGCTGAATGGAATGTAGATTCCATCCAGATTTTGTGTCTTTTTGTAACTTAAGGTTTAGCCTAGAGGGATTCTCTATGTTTTGAATCTGATTACCCTGTAAGGTATTTACCATCCTGATTTTACAGAGGTGGTTCTTTTTACTTTTTCTTCTATTAAAATTCTTCTTTTAAGAAACTGAATGCTTTTTCATTGTTCTTAAGATCCAAGGGTTTGGGTCTGTGTTCACCTATGCAAATTGGTGAGGATTTTTATCAAGCCTTCCCCAGGAAAGGGGGTGTAAAGGTAAGGGAGGATTTTTGGGGGAAAGACGTTTCCAAACAGGTTCTTTCCCAGTAAAATACCGGTTAGACGTTTGGTGGTGGCAGCGATAAAGTCCAAGGGCAAAAGGTAAAATAGTTTGTACCTTGGGGAAGTTTTAACCTAAGCTGCTAAAAGTAAGATTAGGAGGTTTTCATGCAGGTCCTCACATCTGTACCCTAGAGTTCAGAGTGGGGAAGGAACCTAGACAGACTGGGATCCTCTTTCCCATATGCATTACAATTAGGACCTGTTATAAAGTTTAGTTAGTAAAAGACAGGATTTTGTATTGTGTTTATGATAAATAGATTAGAGAAATGTTGAGGGCTTGAAGCCAATGTAAATCATTTTAGTTATAAGATTTAGCAAGGTTTAATTTACAATGTATTCTGCTACCTTCGAAGGTTTCTGTGAAAGACTGTGTGAATGAGGAATGTATGCATCAGGAAAAGATAAGGTGTGAAGGCCATTGTTAACCAGATAGTCAAGAAAGGAGGGGCGAAGACGCCCAAGGAGACTTATCCTTGCCCGAAAACCATTAATGTGCATCCATGATTGAGGAAGGTCAAATTGACAACCCTGAGGTGAAGGCTGGCGCCCCTAAAGACAGGACAATTGATTACAGAACCAGGACAGGATAACCTTCTTGGACGTGTATTGGAATGTTTACATCAGAAGATAACACCAATTAAGAAGTAACCTATCACAAACTGACACAGCAAAATCCATAGGCTTCAGCAGAGAAAAGGAACTAAAAGAATATGGTGATTTACCATTGGATTTTCGGTTCATCTTGCCACTACTCCAGGAGCATCGGATCGCGACCGACTGAGCCCAGCTCCCCTCTACAACCAATCTGGCTGACCATTAGATTGATCCAGACTCTGGACTGGTAACTATAAAACATCAACTGGCAGGACTGTGTGCATGATGTGTTTGTGGGTGTGACTGAAAAGCATATGCTAACTGTTGTATTTTCAATAAATATGGCTTATTTGCCTTCTCTCTTATAAAAGATCCCGTGCGCTTTGTATAGCATAACACTAGTGAAATAAGAAAAGGAGTTCTTGTGGCACCTTAGAGACTAACAAATTTATTTGAGCATAAGCTTTCGTGAGCTATAGCTCACTCACGAAAGCTTATGCTCAAATAAATTTGTTAGTCTCTAAGGTGCCACAAATACTCCTTTTCTTTTTGCGAATACAGACTAACACGGCTGCTACTCTGAAACTAGTGAAATAGTTTTTCCTAATATCCAACCTAGACCTCTCCACACTGCAACTTGAGATCACTGCTTCTTGTTCTGCCACCACTGAGAACAGCCTAGCTCCATCCTCTTTGGAACCCCCCTTCAGGTAGTTGAAGGCTGCTATCAAATCCCCCCTCACTCTTCTCTGCTGCAGACTAAATAAGCCCAGTTCCCTCAGCCTCTCCTCATAAGTCATGTACCCCAGCCCTCTAATCATTTTTGTTCCCCTCCGCTGGACTCTCTCCAATTTTCCACATTCTTTCTGTAGTTGGGGGCCCAAAACTGTATGCAATACTCCAGATGTGGTCTCACCAGTGCCAAATAGAGGGGAATAATCTCTTCCCTTGATCTGCCAGCAATGTGCCTAGTAATGCAGCTCAATTTGCCATTAGCCTTCTTGGCTACAAGGACACACTGTTGACTCATATCCAGCTTCTCATCCACAGTAATCCCCAGGTCCTTTTCTGCAGAACTGCTGCTTAGCCAGTCAGTCCCCAGCCTGTCAGGGTGCATGGAATTCTTCCTTCCCAAGTGCAGGACTCTGCACTTGTCCTTGTTGAACCTCATCAGATTTCTTTTGGCCCAGTCCTCCAATTTGTCTAGGTCACTCTGGACCCTATCCCTACCTTCCAGCATATCTACCTCTCCCCCCAAGTTTATTGTCATCTCCGAACTTGCTGAGGGTGCAATTAATCCCATCATCCAGATAATTAATAAAGATGTTGAACAAAACCAGCCCCAGGACCAACCCCTGGTGCACTCCACTTGATACAGGCTGCTAACTAGACATCGAGTTGTTGACCACTACCCATTGAACCCGACAATCTAGCCACCTTTCTGTCCACCTTTTAGTCCATTCATCCAATCCATACTTCTTTAACTTGCTGGCAAGAATACTGTGGGAGACTGTATCAAAAGCTTTGCTAAAGTCAAGATATATCACATCCACTGCTTTTCCCCTATTCACAGAGCCAGTTATCTCAATCATAGAAGGCAATCAGGTTGGTCAGGCATGACTTGCCCTTAGTGAATCCATGTTGACTGTTCCTGATCACTTTTCTCTTCTCCAAGTGCTTCAAAATGGATTCCTTGAGGATCTGCTCCAAATGCTCTGAAGGCAGTGAGAGGATTTCAGGAGTGAAAAAATACCAGATTCTGTGTTTTTTTTTATCTGCGTAATACACAGTAATGTAGGAAAAATGTGCAGAAGAGACTTTTTCTATATGAGCAATATAGGCTTTCAAATTTAATACTCTTTTTCTTAGATGTTGGGACTTTTCTAAAGGATTCTGCAGTTGCTCATAACCACTTGTAGTCTCTGCCTGTTCAGTTAGAAGGAGTAATTCAGCCATGAGAAAGCTCAAAGCTGAATTTACACTTCAGTTGCTACTCCAGCTTCATTTGCTTGCCAGAGTGATCAGAGCAGTCAGAAGGCAGAGCATGTGACTGACAGAATCAGACTAGCATGAGTTGCTGATCTTAAAAAAACTTCTCAAAGGGATTTTGACTTCTTGCTTCAGAGTCTGTTTAGTCAGAGGGTTCTTCGGAATCCTTAAAAACATCAAGTCTGAGGAGATAACACTTTGCACTGATGTTAATCTGGACAGTAAAGAAACTCTAAGCAGTATCACTTAGTTTAACTAAGCATAATGTATTGAAATTGGTGAACACAAATAGACTAATCTTCAAAACATCTGCAGTGCCGGAAGCATGAAAACCAGAACAATATTAGCCACTTTTCTTCTCAATTTAGTTTAGCACCTTTAAATTCCAGTTAACGTGTAGAATGATTAAAACATACAATGTTCTGAAGGAAGCCTTGCTTACAACTTTTTTAATCTTGTCCTCCTGTCTATCTCATCATTTATGTACTGGTGATAACTATATGATGGTTTAGGGAGCTATGTGATAAATTACTTTAATCTCCTACATTTTGACCGTGTAACTGCACTGGGGCTGCTCCAAACCCCTAGTGTGTTAGGTGCACCATGATTCAGAGGCAAGCACCATGGATGCTTCAGCAGCTATGCCTTATAGGTGCTAGCCCTGATGTGTCCCAGTAACCACTCAGATACAGGGCTGAGGGAAAGGGTATTTTACTAGAGCTGGCAGGAAAGGTTGCAGATACCCTAGCTACAAAGGCTTTAACTGTTCAAAGTGAGCGACAATAGTAAATGTTTTTACACTTGGGGCAGTCAAATTGAGAGTCAGGGCTCTTCAGAGCTAGTGCCTGGGGTGCCCTCTTCAGCCCAGTGTCTCTGCTAGCAAACAGGAGATTGCGGGTTTCCAAGCCCAAGCTCACTTAGTGTATCTCATTGGGGTACCTCTACATTGGCTCCCTGCCCAACTGCTGCTGCTCCCCCATAAGTACTATACAGATCTGCACCCAGCTATAATATTCAACAGCCGTAGCCCATTCTATACATTCTATACATGGCTCTGCATCTTAGAATACATGTTTTCTTGCCTCCAGCTTCTCTCTCGATCCCTGTTTGCCATGTGGCCACTGCTTCAACTTTCCTGCAGCTCCTTGCTTGCCATGCAGCCACCTCTCCATAAACAGAGCCTGGCCACTTCCTGGTTCAGGAACATTCTCCTCACCTGTTCAGAGGAAAGGGAAGTGCGGTGTTGAGGGGGCTGATGGGAGTTACAAATCCTTTGTGTACCAGACCTATCAGGTGAGCTGGGGCAGGGGGGCGCGAGGAGGGCTGCCCGCGCCACAGCAGGTAACCTGGGGGGGGCATGCAGGGGAACTGCTCCCCGCCCCAGCTCACCTCCGCCACCCTTGGCCTGAGTGTGAAGCCGCCGCCTGCTTCTCAGCCCTCCCAGGCTTCTCGCAGAACAGCTGATTCGCGGGAAGGCGGGGGAAGGGGCAGAGAAGCAGAGCAGGGCGGTGCATTCAGGGGAGGAGGCGGAGGTGGAGCAGAGGTGAGCTGGGGCCTGGCACAGGGTGGGGAGCTGCCAGTGGGTGCTCTGCACCCACCAAATTCTCCCCGTGGGTGCTCCAACCCCGGAGCACCCAGGGAGTCGGCGCCTAAGGCACCATTTTTGATGTGATCAGTGGGGGAGCGTCCGCTCCCCCTGCTCCCCCCCTAGCTACACTCCCCCACCCCTAGGAGCCAGAGGGACCTGACAGATGCTTCCTGGGAGCTGCCCCGGGTATGCACCTCTGGGACTCCTCACCTCGCCCCCCGGCAGGTGCCTCTGGCTCTTAGGGGTGGGGTGGACACCCACTACGGTGGCCCACGAGACCCTCCTGCCCAGTTCTGGGGGCAGTCAGGGGACAGGAGAGGAGGGTAGATGGGGCAGGGGTTCTGGGGGGGGCATCAAGGAATGTGGGGGGGTTGGATGGGGCAGGAGTCCCAGGGGGCAGGGGTGGGCAACGACCCTCTCGTGGGGTGAGCAGGGAACCCGTTATTAAGATTTTGGCAGCTCCAGCTGGAGAATCCAGTTTGAACCAGTATATGTAGTACCTCTCTGGAGATCTGACAACTTGAGTGAATTTGTCTAACCACCCCCACTGTCCTTAGATCCTGAAGGGCTTTAGTCTCTCTACGTCATAGGATTACATACAGCCTCTCAATAGTACATAAACATTTGCATTTTAAATACAATGAACTTCTAAAACACCTACACTTAATTCAGTCAGATTTCTCCAGGACTTTGTTACAATCAGCACCCAGATTAGTTTAGCCCAGGTGTGAGCAGCCACACTACAAAGACCTACCTGAGTTATTGTGTCCTCACTGGTTCTGTGCTTATGTGTCCCCCCACCCAAGGCTTCTGGGGGAAAATCCTATTGTTCTTTATGCTGCAGTAAACTGACCCACTCTGATTCTCTCCTAGCGAATTGTGGTAGAATTTGTCTGTCTTGGGCATGGTGGGGAACGGAGGTGGGAACGGTGGAAAAGCATTGGAGATCTATCAACACTTGAGTGGTTAACTGTGTAGTCTCACTGAAGAATGGCCCGGTTACCACCCCAAGTGAAAGTAGCAATCGGGCTTTGCCAATAGCCCAGGATGGTTCAGCTAGCCTGGGTTTAAAGCACCACCCAGACTCAAGTGGCAGGGCTTTGTTTGTGCATAGGAGCTAGGTAAGAGCCCAAGTTAACTCTGAGTTGAAGACATCCCTGTTCTGATTCCCTCTCCTGTTCAAATTGTCTTTGAGAGCTCCCCAGGAGATCTAGAGAGCTAGAATCATTAAGACTCAGACATTTTCTCTTAATGACCCTTTAGTGTAAGCTGTTTGGTGACGAAAAGGGGCATCCTCCTTCTTCTCCTTGGCTCTGCTATCCAGACAGACACCTAGACGGAAATACCCATTGCCATATATGGTACCAAAACAGCATGACAGTGATGAATCCAGATACAGAATTAATAATTTCCAAAGAGCGCACTTATGTTTGAGTCAGACACTTAAAGTGAGAGGAAAATCAGGCCTGAAATATTTCTACTTGCATGTGGACATTCTACACAGTTAGTCAAGTGACTTTTTAGATACATTTATGTATATAATGAAAATATATGTACAATAAATTTATAAATATCTTCAAAACACCACATACTTTGGCATTTCTTTGGGAGAAGCCCAGGTGAGGAATAGGAATACCATTTGAGGTTAAGCTTGAGGAGATGTTTGGCAGGGAACCTTTGCATAACAACTGATTAAATTGTTGGGCTTTATTCTGAACTTGATTCTGTAAATCAAGTGGGACTCTACAGAAGTCAGTTGTTATGCTTGTGTAAAATTGGTGGAAGACAGGAGAATCAGGCTCAGTAATGTCTGGCTTTACAAGTAGTCCAAACTTTTAGGAATATCACATTTACAACATATCTTTCCTAAATATGTAAAGGCCACATGTGGTGATACTGAAATAAGCCGCTATAACTTATTTAGCTGCATATAAAAGCATGTGCAGGAGTTTCAGATATGAACCGTAGGGAAGTCTGTCTTTGAACACTATCACTTCCCTCGGGGTGATAACAGATAACCCCGTTCAGCCCAAATATGCCTCCAGATTTTCTGAAGTTCCTGTTCTGAGAAAATGTTGAGGTATGTTTGAAAGAAGATCTGTTTGTGCAAAAATTGTTCTCAGACTTTGCTCCTGCAAAATTAGATTTTGTCTTTAATCAGTCAGTCATACAACTACTCAATAAGCACTCATGGGGGCATTGCAAGTGCAAATTATGCCTGCAAAGGGGAAGGCCAGTCATCCAAAAAATTACTGGACTACTTGTCTGTCTATCATACTTTCATCAATTCTAGGTGGCAGCCTAATATATAAAGTACCATAGCACCAGCTCCTATATTGTGTTGGTCTAACATTTTCCATTATAAAAATTATTGCAACTTTTTAATTTATTTTGAAAGAGTTCTAACATTATTGTTGGGATCAGGACTTTGAAATTTGGCAAGGAAAAAGTCACTTTTGCTAGACTCATTACAATCCGTTCAGGTTTCATTGAGCTAGAAGCTGTCAAAAACTGCTATTTCCTGTCTATGGTTTGTGTAATATGTCTTATTTTGTTCAGCATCATCTTGTATGCACCACCTATGGTGTCTCACGTCAACATTTCACAGAGAGGTCAAACTGCAGTCAGGAGACAGCTCCAGTGCATCATTCTTCTCAAACAATATGACACAAGGGATTAAGCAATGCCCTACCATTCAGGGGATTAGGGTTCTATTCCTGGTGCTGCTAGTGGCCTGATAGGTGATGTTGTATCACTTCCCTTCTCAATTTCCCCATTGGTAAAATGGGGGGTAGTGATAATGACCGTCTCTGTAAAGTATTTTGGGTTCTACTGATGAAAATAGCTAGGTAATATTTTATTTAAAATCCCTTTAGCATGAGAAAAGGTGCACTACCCTGCAAAATGGTAGATTCACTTTTTCTACTAAGTAACCTTGACAACCTTTTTTGTTAAGCAAAAACTTAGTACTCCCTACTGAGAGATTACAAAAGATGTGGGGGCCAGGAGGGTGGGTAGCAGATCAGAATTCATAATTGACTCTGCCACACAGTCCGCTCTGATGCTGGGCAAGTCATAAACCAAAACATTTGCAGGTGGCAGATAACTGTGTGTTCTTTCTTTTTCAGAAGGGCTGAGTAGAACTGTAGAGAAGATAGAAATTCCATTTAATGAAGGATTTTTGGACTTCAAAATTTGTTTTCATTCAGATTAGAACAACCCCCTTCCCACTCACCCCCCCCCCAAAAAAAAACCCACAATATTTTCTGCAAAAGGAAATTCTGAGAAACACCCTTAATTTTGGGTCTAGTGGAATGTTTCATTTCAATTTTGAAACAAAAAGTCATTTTGACAGCACAAATCGACATATTTAATTCTAAAAATGTTGAAACGGGGCAATTCAATACTATAAGAATTTCTTTCCTCCAAAATGAAATTTTGGCAAAATCTACACAATTTTGTGAAATGTTTCAGTGTCGATGGAACTGTGTTCTCTGATGAAAAACATTCCCATTAGAGTTTTGTCTGACCAACTCTAGTGCTAAGTGCTCACAAGTGAAGTCAGTGGGACCTATGGGTACTCAGAATCTATGGCAGCAAGGCACAGTAGTCTGGAGTAATGGTGACATTACTGACGGTCAGGAGGTCCTAAATTCTAATCCTAGTTGTGTCACTGCTTCATTATGTGGACTTTGGCAACTCACCTTGCCTTTCTGTCTCAAAGGGGGATAATAACAATCTGCTATCTTGCAGGGGAGTTGTGAAGATAAATTGATTAATCTTTGTTAATCATTGATATGGAGGCGAGTGCTATAGAAAATTCCATGGCAAAGTTACTTCTTCATTCAGTGCTAGGTTAGGATGATGTACATTGAATGGGACTTGGAGCCACACTGAGTAGTGCGACTAAGAACAGTAGTGTGACTGGACAGTTGCTTATTTGCCTGGACAGCATCCAAGCCTGGGCACTGAATTAGGTGGGTTCTTGTGGAAAAAAATAATAAGGGTCATCTAATTAAGGAATGTATTTTAAAGCATACGCATAAGAAGACAGTATTAAGGTTGCACAGGTAACATAAAGTTGGGGTTTTCCTAACTCACAAATGGAGATCTTTACAATGTAAATTTTCTTTGTAAAAAGTTTTTTTATTAAATGTAATAGATGCCTATATAGGATACAGGACACAATGTTTTAGTTATTGTAACTTTATTACAGAAAATCTAACAAATATACTGACAAACCTAAGATCCCCTTTCTCGCACAAGGGATCCCTCTGAGTTCAGTGGGCCTATGTGTATGAGTAAGGGATCTCCAAATTTGGCCTCTAGATTCTTTCCTTTTCTTTCCTTTTTGTTTCTTTCTTTTTCTTTTTAGAAACTGAAGCCATCCTACCAGGTACTCCATGACAATTGGTTAAATGTCAGATACTGGGAGAATGGTATTAAACTGAACATCTGTCTCTTGCTCCACAGTTATTATTCTAGATTTTATTAGTCTCAAACCTAAGCCTCTCAGATCACTTCAGTTCACTTGTTCTTTCCTCTTTTTCCATTTAACAAATCTCTGTAACATCCATCAGTGTTTCTGTAGGCAAGCTGCTGAAATCTGGAGTCATTCTTTAGCACTGCAAGAAAAGATTACTGTGCTTGACTCTTTTATGGCATCTCTGATAAGATTATCAAGTTATAACTTATAAGGAAACTGCGTCTCATCCAACTGGATGGCTTATATTTTATTACTTCTGGCAAACTGACGGTAGTTTCCAAATTCAATTAAACTTGATCAGAAGATCTCAGTGTTTGCTTTTAAATCAATATATGGATTTGCTCATCTATACATCCTGAGATTTTTGCATTGTATAGGCTATTTCCAAAACTATCCTCCTCTCACCAAGATTGCTAGCTCCTTTCTGACTCATGACATATGTCTAAAAGTCTGTTTTGTTTTTCTGTCAGTGCTCTTGTAAATATCCTCTCCTTTAGATCTCTGAATTGTTTATCGTAGCAAACAAATAGCCTAGTCTTATAAATCATTTAAGATATTGTTTTATATTAAGACTTTGATTTTTTTTGGTATTAGCTGATACATTTACATCCACATGGATGCCCTTGGCATGATGATAGTTAACTGTACTTTCTCATTGCATATACCATCATTTTAAAAACCGTTATAGTTGAATAAGGGAAAATAATTAGAGATAGACAAGATCTATTATGGTCATATAATCTACAACCATCTAAGGCAGGTTTGTTTGTGTGTTTTGTCCACTGTGATGTTAAATATTCCAACATGTGGGGATTCCACCAGCTCCACTGTCTGAAGTTTCTACAGCATAATACATCTAAATATTAGGATTTTCCCCCAAATATTTAGTCTAATTTTTCACTATTTTAATTTAATTTTGGTTACAATTATACTTGTTTGAGTGACCTTACATTCCTCTCCATGTTTAGTGTTAAACTTTTCAAAAATGACTAAGGCCTGGTTATGACAGAATGTACCCCCGAGTTCATGCCCTATACACCGTTGTAATAATCTTTGTAAAAAGTATGCCTTGTAAGGCCTAATTGAAAACTCATAATTTGCTGATCAGTATTATCCAGACAAAATATGTGTGGCAACATTGTATGTGAAATTATTAAAGTCCACTGTATGGTTATCTTAACACATTTTCCATTCTGAGGTTGGCAAACGAGTCTGTCTCAAAGGAATTTGTGCTCTGTTTAATTTGCTCTTAAGCAATAAACAGAATCATCAAGCATGAAGGAAAACAAAATAATCTTAAACAGGTGAGAAAAAAGCAGCAGGGGACATCCTTCTCCATCAACTTTATGTCTCCTGGTACCCAGCAGGAAATATTTTTCAAGCGGGGAATTGAAACTATAAAAAGAAGGGACTAACACCCCCAAGGGACCCTACTCTCTCTCCCTGCCCATCGCATTCATAGCACCTGAAGCAACAAAAGAACATATGTTGGATTCTGGGAGAAGGGATCGTGACCAAAGAAGTTTGGTCAATAAGACTGATGAAAGCATATTGTGCGAAAACTTTGCTTTGAATTTAACACAGTTTGTTAAGTAAGTTAGGCAGCAGTTGTGTTTTATCATTATTGTACGTGTAACCATTTCTGACTTTTATGCCTCTGTACTTGTACTCACTTCAAATCTATCCTTTGTTTTTAATAATCCAGTGTGTTTAAACTTAAGTATTTGGGAAACTCCATTTCGGGTGGCTAGTTGTGTGCATATTATTTCTATTAAAGAAATAATGAACTTGTATTGTTAGGAGAGAGCTCAGCAGTACAGGACACACAATGTTGGGAGGAAATCTAAGACAGGGGGTATCTTGGGATCACCCTGCTGCATCCTGAGAACCAGAGTGTAACCCAAGTGTGACTGCCAGGCTAAAGTTACACACAGATACTCAGTGTGTGGCTTGTACGCTGGAAGACTGTTTGTGGGGTACCCAAGTGGGAGTTATTTCAGCAAGGCTTTGTAAGGCACCTAAGGTTGCCAGGCAAGAGTGGTGCAGCTGCTCATTAGTCAAGATCAGTGGTGGGAAACTTGTGGCCCGTGGGCTGCATGCAGCCCGTCAGGGTAATCCACTGGTGGGCCATCAGTTTGTTTACGTTTGCGTGGCCGCCCACAGCTCCCAGTGGCCATGGTTCACCATTCCCTTACAGGTTGCTCTCACCAACCAGACTCTCTCCAAACTCCTTCAGTGACTTCCCCTAACTTTCCACATTACACTGAGCTTCCTGTTTCTCACCTTCAAAGAGCTGCTTCCTCCATCTCTGCTGTCATCTCTTTTCACTCTCCTTCTTGACATCTCACTTCAGTCCAAGCTGCACAACTCATCACCCCTTTTTCTTCTCCTCCATTTTTGATATCATGCTTTCTTCAATTCCTCCCTCTACACCAGGAACTACTCCCCTGATTCTTTCCATCATGCTTCAAGTCTACAAACATGTATCTTCCCCTCTGAGTAACAGAATATGTTGGAATAATAATTACGGGGGGAGGAGGATCCATGTCCCTTCAAAGTAACACCTATAAGGCCTGATCCTGCAAATGTTTACATGCACTAAGTAACTTTACTTACGAGGGTCCACGTGAGTCAAGCAGTTTTCAAGATTACAGTTTAAGTCTGAAGGGCAATTGGTAGCATGAGAATCAGAACCTCTTGGCCCTCAGTCCTATATTTATTGCTGTAGATTTCTGTAACTTTTGGAGTGGGTTATCCCCTCCTCCTCCTTCTTTCCCATCTTTTACAAAAATCACAAGTGAGATTTGTTGAATGCAAGCAGTTCTTCAGTTTTTTGCAGACTGCAGCAGGTGAAAAATATTTTGCCAACCGTATTTTGAAATTTTGTAAACTTGATGCAACTTCCTGGAACTTTGGGGAGCCCAAAACTAGAGAAATTTAGTCATAATTGTTGAGATGAATATTTCCCTCAGCTTTTCAAAATGAAATGAATGCCAGTAATACTAACTACTGGCCTTTTATTGAGTTTTTTTCTCAGGTGAATTTTACAGTGTGCAATTCTGACTGGTGTTAGGGTTGAGAACTTTCTGAGGCTCAACACAAATTAAATTCCACTGGAGCCATTTGTGCTTTAGAGCTGTTTGTTGACTGAGGCAGAAAATTCTACATGCCTTAGTGCTATATAAATTTATCTGAACAATGCTGCTTTCATTTGTGCGAATGAACGATTCCATACTTGGAGATGCTGGCAGATTAAAAAAAAAAATCACTGGCAACTATTGTAGGTATTGAGTCAGTCTTTCACAGATGGATTACACCTGGATTTGGAGGTTGAGTATTTCTGTTCATGAAAGGTATGATAAAATCTCTAGTGGGAATTTGTATGAAGCCATTAAGAAGGGAGGAGGGGGAAGCCCATACAGGTATGATTTAAAAAATGCATAGTACGTAAGTCTTACCAATTCTGCCAAAAACAAAGTCAGGATTTACTGGTAAATATGCAAATGAATGGGGGAAAGCCTCAGACTTGAATCATTGTAATGGAAGGTATCCATGCTATCAGGTAAGGAGGTTGTCTTCTGTACTGCATTTGATGTATGATTTATGATTTTCTAGTAGTTTTTTTTTATACCTGCCTTCTACGAACCTGTGGTCCTTTTTCTCTCCCATATAAGGCAGAAATAATTAGGGAAATAGTGCAGGGAGAATAGTGAAAAAGTAGTGATACTCATTCATGTCTTTGGTGTGGAAACCAGGCAGGAAACTCAGATGAGAGTTAGCTGTCAAACAAGTTTTCTGTTACTACCTGATTTCAGAAGTATGCCAACTGTCTCCCCAATGGACTCCCCAATTCTTTAATACCTAATGGTGCACTCCTGGCCATGTTAGGCCTGGCCAATGAATGCTGCCCATTCACTTCCAGTAGGAAGCAGGAGCCTCTGTAGATAAGTGCCAGATATTGAGCAAATAAAGCATCAATTATGGACAGTGAGGGTAATTAACCATTAGAATGATTTACCAAGGGTCATAGTGAAGTCTCAATCACTGACAATTTTTAAATTCAGATTGGAAGTTTTTCTAAAAGGTATGCTCTAAGAATTATTTTGGGAAAGTTCTCTAGTCTGTGTTGTACAGTAGGTCAGACTATATGGTCACAATGGTCCACTCTGGTCTTGGAATCTATTAAAAGAGAGGCGTCTGTCCACTGCCAAGTAGATGAGCAGGAAAAGAAATGATAAGTGCACGAAAGGAAGGGTTTCTCTAGAAGATTGTATGTGATGAGGCAATTAACAGCCTAGGTAGACGGTAAGTGCCACCAGGAAACCCAACAGTGGGCTTCAGCAGGCTGGTCTTGGTTGATATATAGGAACTACTGGAGAAATACACAGAAGATTGTAATTGAAAAATAAAATTTTACTAAAGAAAGCTAAAAGAAATAGTAAAACAGGAGGGAACAGTTTAATAGAATAACAAATATACAGAAACATTTACTTGTTCTTCATCTCCCATTTTGAAGGAAATATAAAATATGAAACAGCCACTAGTAAATAGATAACTGCAAAGGAGACGGTAGCTGTCCAGGCAATATTCTCACCTGAGATTAATCCCAGCCTCAGGAGTAGATCACACACAACAGAGATAAATAGAAGGAACATTATGTTAATGGTTAAATTATGTTATTAAATTGCTGGATTATCAATACATTAACTTTGCAAATGTACAGCGGGAACTCCTTACCATTCCAACTAAAGACTTGGACAATCAACCCCAGGTACAGTTGCTATGTTAGTGACAGGTGAGTGGAGAGAATGAACTTGGGTTGTAAACATCACTGGGCAGGACCAACACACTCAGGTCATGTTAGCAGGATGCTGGGGTAAACATAGAAGAGAAGGAATGCATCAGTTCATGTTGAAAACAGAGCATGAAGGTGCCCGTGTCTCTCCATCACAAAGCCAAACTCCCTTTAGTACAAGAAGGTGGTGGAGGATCAGCCACACTATGTAAAACAAACACATAATTCATTTCAAAACTAAACTAAACTAAGAGTGGCATCTCCTTGAGTAAAGATTCCAGCCAAAGTGGTGCTTGTTCTAGTAAACACTAGTTCACCAGGCCAATAGGCAAACCAGGAGCAGGATTCTCTTGTGTTTCTATGCCATTGCAGCTTTAGCAGTGTGAGAATGCTTGCCTAATCCATAGGCTGGACAGAAGCACTTATAAAAGCAGACCATTAACATTCAGTGGGTCCAGGACAAGGACATATCATAATACTAGAGGAATCACAGATCCACAAAAATAATGGGTATTTCTCTAAAAAAAAGGTCCACACGTTTTGAAATATTCATAGCCTTTTAAGGATTCTTTTTTAAAACAAAAAAGAATTGGGCCTTGAAGAGGTCAGATTTTATTCCTGAGTGAAGAGGAATTAGTGTATTAAGCAGTGTGACAGGGTCAGGTCAGATGGCTAGAAAAGAGTGGTTGAAGGTAGATACATTAGTTCCAGGTTAAGCAGGTCCCTTTTCCCTGGGTAAAGTAACAGGGACTATTCCAGAATACTCAGGAACTTTCTAGAACTAATTAAGGCAGGCAGGTTCATTAGGACACCTGTAGCCAATTGGGAAGCTGCTAGAATTAATTAAGGCTAATCAGAATACCTGGTTTAAAAAGGCTCTCACGCCAGTTAGTGAGGTGTGCACAAGAAGCTGAGAGTGAGAGGGTCTGCTGCTGGAGGACTGAGGAGTACAAATGCTATCTGACATCAGGAGGAAGGTCCTGTGGTGAGGATACAGAAGGTGTTGGGAGGAGGCCATGGGAAAGTAGCTCAGGGAGTTGTAGCTGTCACACAGGTGTTACACAAAACACTATAGACAGCTGTGATCCACAGGGCCCTGGGCTGGAACCTAGAGTAGAGGGTGGGCTCAGGTTCCCCCCATTCCCCCAACTCTCTATTGGATACAGGAGGAGTTGACTTGGACTGTCGGTCCCACCAGAGGGAAAGGTCCCTGGCCTGTCCCCTAACCCACTAGGTGGACCAGCAGAGACTGTGGGGATTGTTCTTCCTTTTCCCCATGCTGGCCAGTGATGAGGTTATCTGAGTGAACAGCAGATTTGAGCCACGAAAGTGGCCAAACTGAGGGCTACTGTGAATCTCTGAGGCGAGAAAAATCTGCCAATAAGCACAGGACCCACTAAGGTAGAGGAGGAACTTTGTCACAGCAGTTTCAGTCATGAGGCCTTGAAATTCATCTAATACATTAAATCCAGCATTGCATCACACCAGAGCAGACAAAGCCTTCCTCTAGAACACAAAACTGTATTAACAGAGATTCCACAATATTTTTGAAGTAAATAAGTCTATAAGTCTAGCTTGCAGCTCCCTAATATAGCTGAATGTAGTTCAATTCATAGGGATCGGCAGAAATCCTTAACTGTGTAATGGCACCACTGACATGCACTGTGCAGAGTATTATATTTCAATTTGACCTTTTAATTATGTCATGAAATAAACATTGTTCTACTGTATTATTAAACAAATTTCCAAAATCTGCCCACTCACTAAATAAATCAGGCAGTATAATTGAATATAAATAGCTTCTGGCAGCAACCTAATCTGTTTAGATAACAAAACCCTTCTCTCTGTTCCTCTTGCTAAGTGGAGAGCCCTTGAAAATCAAGAAAAGGTTCAGCACCTTCTTCCTGTTCCTCAGAAATTGGCACTGTATGCCTCAGTTATCTGAACAGGAACCAGAACATAAATGTTGGCCCTTAATTAATAACTGGTGCATTTAAAACACCTTTTTAAAACAATTCAAAGCTTGGTAAGGTGGGTGCTTTGCTTTCAATAACATTCATTCCCTAATCGATTTATATATGTGGAGATAAGAAGCACCATTTAGCTTTCCAGGCATAATTTGTGGGGAAAATATTGATATTTCTTTGACATGTAGTGTAGAATTGTATTGAAGAAGTAGATAGTGTCACAGCTGAACCCTGTTGATAATATATGCAATTAAAATATCTGGGGGTTTTTGTTTGTTTTGTTGTTTTTTTTCCCCACAGAAACAAAAATTATAAGAGGCAGAGCAATCACAGTTTGATTTTCTGTTCTTCTGGAAATGAATACAAAAGACAACTGAACAGGAGATTTGGTGTGGTTGACATCAAAGTCTGGACTATGTAATTTTACAGTACTTTCATAATCCTTCCAAAATAACATAAAAACAAGGGACCTGACTCTGACCTTATATACTTTTGATGTAAATGAGGAGTAAGTTTTGCTGAAGTCAATGGGGTGACATGGTTGCAAAAGCATTTTGAGATCAAAATCAGGCTCAAGAAGTCTGGAAATGTTTTTTTTTTTTTTTTTTTTTTTGGCACAGAAGAGATAAATGTGTATTTTAAAGGGTTTTGTTTTCTTTAAAGAGAAATCAATTCTAGTTCATCTTTTTGGCCCACTACAATAGGCACCAGCAACTACTTCTGTACACTAAGGGTTTTATAAATAATATGTAACTGTGACAGGTCATAAACCCAAACTTGCAAATACATCTGTATGCAGTGTTGTTGTAGCTGTGTTGGTCTCAGGATATTAGAGAGAAAAGGTGGGTGAGTTAATATCTCTTACTGGGCTGACTCCTGTTTGTAAGAGAGACAAACTTTCGAGCTACACAAAGTTTTTATTCAGGTCCAGGAAATATAATCAGAAAGTATGCCTACGCTGCAACCAGGGTTAGCAGGACTCAAGTCAGCTGACCCTGGGTTAGAGAATCCAGGCCTTGAGCATCTACACTCATTGTTAACCCTAGGTTAAAACATTTCTCCCCTGGGCCTCTGGTGTCCACACTGCAGCACATAGACCTGAGTCAAACTGACCACATCCCAGACTTCTTAGAACCCTCCTTGAGACATGTCCACTCTAGCCCTTTGACCATGGGGCACTGTGGGAAAACTTGACTGTTCATGCTACACATTACAGTACATTTGAACAGCACCACTAACACAACCTGCCAAGCAGTCGTTCTGGTCAGGGCACTCCCAGCTACCGGAGCCAGCAATACAGAGGAGGCACTTTCTGAAGAACTTCTCCGGCTTCTGCTTTCACTCCTGTATCAGGAAACGGGCACAGCTTCCGTGAGATGCTGGTGAATATTCTGGTGAAATTTTCTGACGCACCAAAGGCACCTGACAGCTTATGATAGAGCAGGAAGAGAAGGAGACTCGAAGTGACATGCTTCTCAGTACAGCTTCTGATGACTCCTATGTAGACTGGATCTTCTGGAGTAGGGCCACAAGCACAGACTGGTGGGCCCATATTGTCATGCAGACCTGGGATGACCAGCAGTGGGTCCACAACTTTCCAGGAAAGATACATTTCTAGAGCTTTGTGAGCAGCTTGTCTCCACTCTCCAGCATAAAGACACAAGCATGAGGCCACCCCTACTGGGCCAGAAGCAGGTTGCTATAGCTGTCTGAAACCTGGCTACCCCAGACTGCTATTGGTCCATTGCAAACCAGTTTGGTATTTGAAAGTCAACTGGAAAGTGGTCACTGAGGTTTCTGAGGCAATCAGGCTTGTGGTTTACCCCGAAGTGGCAGGCATAAAAGATGTCCCTGAGATAATTGCTGACTTTGAGACAACAGGGTTTCCAAATTGTGCTGGGGCCATTGATGGGACTTGGGCCCACACTTTACCCTCCTCAAGGAGCATATAAACTGCAAAGGGTATTATTCTATTGTTATTCAGGTCCTCATGGACCACAGAGGGTGATTTATGAACGTCATCATGGGTTGCACTGGAAAATGTCATAGTTCCAGGGTTTTCAACCAATCAGGAGTCTACAGTCATGGATAGGCTAGGACACTATTCCCATCAAATGACATTGCCATAAATGGAGTTATTGTCCCAGCTGTTACTCTGGTGGACCCTGCATACCTCCTTTTGCCTTGTCTTGTAAAACCATACCCTGATTTCAGAGCCCCTGGCAAAAGATGGTTTAGTTACATTCTCAGCAGGTGCAGAATAGTTGTTGAACGTGCTTTTGGCAAATTGAAATCCCACTGGAGATGTTTAAAAACCTGTTTGGATTCCAATGTCATCAATGTTGTCTGCATTACTGTGGCTTGTTGTGCTCTTCACAATCTTTGTGAAGCCAGAGGAGGGCCATTTCTCCCCGAATGACAGCGGGGGGTGGCTGAATCGGTACATTCAGCCAGAAAGTGCACCTACCGCTGCTGGAGCTGTGTTCACCCAGGCAACAGGAGTCAGGAATGCTTTGTTCTCCCACATTATGGACTTGCATAGGACAGAGGGGAAATATTTCCTTTATGAATGTGCCTGCGGAGGAGAGGTGGAAGGAGGGCTCATTGATATTGGGAAGGGGTGGAATGCTTGGGGATGAGGGTGGAACTTAAGTGCCATGGAATGTACTTGTGAATGATATGACCACTTATGAAGTGGGGGAGGAGATAATTCACAGTATGGCATGATGCCAGGAAGTGGTTGAAGTAATAATTGCTATAGATAACTATTTTGAGGGATAGTCTTTGCATACTAATTTGTAAGAGTCCTTGGTTATGTCTTTACCTTTAATATTTGGAATATACATAGTATTATGTGAAGCAGTAATAGAAATAAATTTTCTTGTTGAAATAAAAAATTTATTTGCGAACATGTATTAGAGAAAAGTACAACAATCATCCATTCCCAGGCAACTCAGCTGCCATTACCACACCAAAACATCAGTAACAACAGAACATTACAGGGGGGGGAAAAACACAAAAAAAACCCTCCAAACAAAAAAAAAACAACAAAGTACATGAACAAGTGAACACAGTGAAACCATGTACAAGACAGGTTTCAGAGTAGCAGCCGTGTTAGTCTGTATTCGCAAAAAGAAAAGGAGTACTTGTGGCACCTTAGAGACTAACCAATTTATTAGAGCATAAGCTTTCGTGAGCTACAGACAGAAACTCCCTACCATGGCTTGTCTCCTGGCTACCTGATCTTCTTTCCCCATTTGTTGTGCACATGGTGCTGTGGGAGGGAGATGGAGGCAACCACGGGGAAGGGCATGAATACAGAGTGCGACTTTGGACAAGGTTGCCCTGCCAAACCACTCATGGGGTCAAATTACATGCGCCACCCAGCCATGGAGTCTTCCAAGCTGCTTCTCACTGCAGCACAGGGTAGTGAGCAGGGGATTCATGCCGTGGTACGGGTGATGCAGCAGGAGCTGCTACTCTTTCAGTCATTAGTAACATAAGCCACTCAAACAGCACTTTCTGCTGAGCTCTGTCCTCCTCCCTTAGCAGCCATTCCTGTTCAAGGAACTGCAAAGCAAGTATCTGCTCCTACGCTGAAACGCTGTCCTCAAACTGTGCAGCCAGGCCGAGCCTTTCCTCTTGTCCTGTGGCATGCCATTTCTCCAGCCATAAGTCCCTTTGTCTTTGATACAGAACCTGTTGGCCTTCTCCAGAACATCAACCATAAGCTCATCATTGAAATGCTTCCTCTTGGAACAGTCCATGAAGGCATGTTGGCCCAGACTCCTGCTGCAGTGTGGGTGAGTTGTAGAGGTACTGCAGCCAGTATAGACTGAGGGACTTGGAAGAGGATGGAAAAGATGCTTGTGGAATTTCAATGACATCAATATACTTTTACAAACTGAACTTCAATATATTTTGCGAAGGATACTTCAGACCACAGAAGCTCCCAGCTTGGTTAATTGCCGAGGAAGAATTACAGATACGATGGTAAGTTAAAAATGCAAAGTTGCTCATTTAATTTTAGAAATTTGCAAAACTACTTGGGTTATCACACACATTGTAAGGAGAGTGATCACTTTAGATAAGCTATTACCAGTAGGAAAGTGGGGTGGGGGGAGAGAAAACCTTTTGTAGTGATAAACACCCATTTTTTCATGGTTTGTGTGTATAAAAACATCTTCTATATTTTCCACAGTATGCATCTGATGAAGTGAGCTGTAGCTCACGAAAGCTTATGCTCAAATAAATTGGTTAGTCTCTAAGGTGCCACAAGTACACTTAACTGAGTGTTTGGTTAATCAGTTAGCTAACTGGCTAGCAATGATTTCAGCAGAGAAAGAGTCTGTATGGATTCCAAATGAAGATTCCTACAAGCAAGTGGAGGGAAGATTGTTGTTTTAGACTTGATGATCAAAGACACTAATTGAGACTTAGGTGAACAAAACCTAAGCTTTTGGGAACTCTTAGTTTCTTCTCACTGCATTTCTGTGGGGACTGAATTGTTTAGTTTTTCATTTTTTTTTTACTTATGTTTATGTATAATTGTGAAGGTAATGTCTGTGAATTATAAAATAGCCATGCCATGCTGTAAAAATGAGATTATTTGTTTCTTTATCATAAGATTTTATAAAGTAATTAAATTAAATTAATTTCTTTAGTTCCTTTTGGGACTTGAATGTGGGGAGGATGACCCTGGCTGAATCCTTGCTGAAAATCCTTAGAGACTGACCTCTGGGTCTCCAGATACTTTCTATGGGGGGTGTTGTTGTTTTTTTAAGGCACTGGAGACCGGAAATGAAGTGAACTCTAGTCCACACAAAGGTTACATTTGCATATCCTGGTTGCCATTTTGAACTCCATGTGGTTGTTGGGGTGAGAAAGGGGAACCACGCCATTAGTGGATATGCACGCCTTGCCGTGGCTTCTCATAACATTGGCATTGGTTCATAGGAGGGATTTCCATTCCATTACAGTAGTAACAAACATTAAAATGGAGTCAAACTTACCAGGCTTCGGGGCAGCTTTGGTGCTGTCTGTGTCTATTGCAGGCTCTGCAGAAGGCTGTTCTTTGGGCGATGCATCTGCTCCTCTGAGTAGGGGACTCAGAATGTACTGCTGCTGCTCTTGCCCCAGAGCCTGCTCTGAAATCACTTTCAGGAACAGCCCACAGTCACTGACTGCTGATGGGCTCCCTTCAGTCTCCATGCTAGATTCTGGGGCCAGCAGGGCACCATCCCAGGTGACAAGGTCATCCTGCACTATGGTTGGCTCCATTTTGGGTGCAATGCCCAGCACCTAGTCAAACTCCTTATAAAATGGGCATGATTTTGATGAGTTGCCTGAGGTGTGGTTCTGGTCCCTGCTTTTCTGGTCCTCACTCTTGAGCTGCTTAATCTACTCCCTTGCACTGGTCAGTGTCTGGTAAATTTGCAGATCTGTCAGCTTCTTCACCATTTGCTAGTATGTGTGAACATACTAATGTCCACAGTCTTGCTCACCTAGCATCAGAGATTTACCAATTCAAACTGTGCTCCTGTGGCCATGCAGCAGCCCGCTTTGCAAAAGGTTTTTTCCGTTCCGTCTCCACTGCAAACACAGAAGTTTCTCTTGTGTTTGCAGTTCAGTGGCCATTGGAAGGGTTAACACTGACTCATTGAGCTGTTGCAGGACACCAAAGGCGGTTGTGTCAATATTCAACAGAGTAGGTTCAAGATTCCTAGAATAGAGAGGACAAAGGAAGTTGACCTATGGGACTGTGGGATACTTTTTGGAGGACTTCCAGGGCCTGAGTCAAGCAGGGCTGCAGCTACACTGAAATGCAATAGGGCTTTAACGCTGGGTCAGGTCTTGAGCTGGGGTCAGACGCTGCAGCCCTTCGGAGTATGTCTACACAGCAGCTAGATACCCTCAGCTGGTTTGTGCCAGCTGACTCAGGCTTCCAGGTCTTGAGCTGTGGGGCTGTTTGCTTGCTGTGTAGACTTCTGGGCTTGGGCGGCAGCCTGGGCTCTCGGACCCTGTGAAGTGAGAGGATCCCAGAGCTCAGACCCCAGTCCAAGCCCAGAAGTGTACACAGCAATAACACACCCTTGCATCTGAGTCCTTTAAGCCCGGATTAGCTGACAAGGGCCAGACATAGGTTTTTGTTTTGCTATTTAGACAGACTTGTAGGGTCCTGAGACCCTGGGTCCAAGCCTTTGGTTAGCGTGATTTTTGTGTGGATGGAAGGGGAGTTAGGTCTGAGCACAGGCACCAGCTTCTAATTTTTCCCAGGAGTGCTCAACCCCCCTCTCAATCCTGGGCCCCACCCTCATTCCACCCCTTCCCCCAATACCCCACTCCTGCCATGCCTTTTCCCATCCCCACTCTACCCTGCCCCACCTCTTCACCACATCTTTCCTCCCCTTCCCTTGAGTGTGCCCCATCCCTGCTTTTACCTCTCCCCCAGTCAGCTGTTCTGCAGCTTTCAGGAGGTGCTGGGAGGGAGGGGAGGAGTTGATCCGTGGTGGCCACTGGCGGGCGGGAGTGTGGGAGTGGGAGGGGAGCTTGGTTGCTGGTGGGTGCTAAGCACCTGCTAATTTTTCTCCATGGGTGCTCCAGCCCTGGAGCACCCATGGACTTGGCACCTATGGGTCTGAGCCTGAGCCTGAGCTAACACTGCAGTGTAGACATACCCTCTGAGTGTCACAGGTAAATATAAGGTGGAACAGATTTTTTAGCATAAGTAGTTCACACATATTTCAAGGGACCATTCAAGTTGAAGTGGCCCATTAACACCTCTCCAGTCATAGGGGGCATGGGGGGGAAGCCTGGAGGGGCATTTGGTGGGTTACAGATTGTTGTAATAAGTCATAAATCCAGTGCGTCTTTTCAATCCGTAATTTTTAGTATCTAGCCAAGTTATGAATGTAGGTTAAGATATGAATTTAAATTCCTAGGCTTACTTTAGTGGGCTGAGCACCATGCTGGGAGGCAGGAGAGGCTGCTATTCTGTAACTTTGCATATGGCACTTCAAGTCTCTGTGCCTCAATTTGACCTCTATGGAAGAAAAGTTCTGTCCAAGAGCAAAGTGTATTATTCATCTTGTGGTATGTTACAGGCCATAAATTTTGTAGATCCTCAGCTGGTGTAAATCTTCGTGGCTCTATTGACTTCAGTGGAGCTATGTCAATTGACAACAGCAGAGGATCTGGATCATGACCTGTAATTTGTATTTTGTAATGATATCTTGTGAATGTGCATTGTGCAGGGATGCATTTTTCACCCATGCCACATATATTTGCCAACAGTGACATTTAACTAAACTAATGAGAGAGTACCCATGAATACCTCTGTCTGAGGTCTGCCCCGATCACTCAGAAAGCATACAATGTGGTAGAAACCTGCATACAGGTGGACTACACATTTTGGTTTCCCATGTTTGTTGTACTGATCTACCACCTTTATATTCTTAAGAAAACAACTCTATTTTCTCCACACTCTTGTGTGATAATTAGAGAATCCCAGAAATGCCTACACAACGTGGTAAGTTGACTCCTGTCACTGTAAATTAGATGATTAATCTGGGGGCAGAAGCATTTATAGCTCCGTTGCTGCGACATCTGGCCAACAGCCCTCATCCCTCTCTAGCAGATATTTTCTGGTAGGCGAAAGGGAAACTTATTGACTGGTTATGCTATCCATCCTCAAACACAACAGGTGCCAGCAGCACAGAATTGCTATGTTTTCATTGATTGTCCTCTTCAAAGGAGAAGTGATTTATGACTGGAATATAATTACAGTGCTTAAACATGCTCAGAAACCAGCAGGTCTCTTTCTTATGAGAATCTTTAAAGATTTTCTTTTGAATGTGGAACTTCAGCGAGACTTTGGGTGACAGAAGCATAACTAGCATTATGCTGGCTGAAAAATGCTGACAGCTTTTAGCCAAAAGCATGACTTAAATGTAAGATTTACAACGTCATTGTTCTTGGTGTTAATTCTTCATGGTAAGAAAATCCATTAGTTTAAAATAGTGGAATATGGTCAACTCTACCCCTCCTATAAGATTCATAATTTTTCATTGGAGGCAGGGGGTAATCTGTGTAACATACCAGCTGCTTGTGCGATTCAATCTTTCTTTTATATGTATTAACCCCTACAATCTATAATGAAAAAAGAAAAGGAGTACTTGTGGCACCTTAGAGACTAACCAATTTATTTGAGCATAAGCTTTCGTGAGCTACAGCTCACTTCATACGAAAGCTTATGGTCAAATAAATTGGTTAGTTTCTAAGGTGCCACAAGTACTCCTTTTCTTTTTGCGAATACAGACTAACACGGCTGTTACTCTGAAATCTATAATGAATCAACTGGAGTGTAGACATGGAAGGCCCTTATCCCACCACTTATTATTGTTTCTCCCTGAAATCTGCAGGGCTACAGAAGAGAAAACAAACAACCTTAAGTTAGAGTTTAATATATTGCGTGAGCAATGCTGCTTCATGCTGTGTCTCACTGAGCCGTCCACCACTGAGCCGTCCCTTCTTATCACTGACTGGCTATATCATCGGCAGTCAGTGATAAGAAGGGACCATAGAGGATACGTTAATAAATATAGCCTGTGCAGTGTACATGTTAAATATTTTCATTACAGTCTAATTGACTTTAAGGTGTTTCAAATTACAATCTTTGAACAACGAGGATCAATTTCAATTTAAAGAACCATTAAAGAGATGAAGACAGTACCAAGGACTGACTTTCACATTGTGAATCAAACCTCATTTTCTGCCTCAGAATTACTACTTTACTGTTCTGCTTGTCATAATGCCTCCTTAATAACAGATGGATCTGTGTGTACACTAACACATGCCTGAAGAAATAACAATTGCTATGTCTTAAATATACAAGAGCATTTTATTTTCTTTTTTAATATATATCCCTAATCCTTCCCAGACACTGTCATCTATTGTGAGTACAGTAGTATGACTACAGTACTGCTGCCAAACTATCTCTGCAATCTAGTGAGAGTCTTTGCTTTGCTATGCTTGTCACTCTGACAGCTTGAGCTCTTTGTGCCATCACATTTCCTTTTCCCATATATCTGAATTTTAGTTCAGCTGCTGGGGGCAAATGGACAAATTGCCCCATAACTTCTGCATGAACCGAACAACATTGGTTACTGCCCTGCCTATACTCCCAGGAAAACATACTATAATAAATGTACTTAATATAATACTATAGTAAAACTTACTGTGTTGTTTCCACAGAAACTACATTATTTTTTTTGTCGGTGCTAAATTACTCTAGTAAAATCAAAGTAAAATACAATGGCATTTTATAGTAATCTACTGAAGTATTTTTAAAAAGAAAAGGAGTAATTGTGGCACCTTAGAGACTAACCAATTTATTTGAGCATAAGCTTTCGTGAGCTACAGCTCACTTCGTCGGATCCAATGAAGTGAGCTGTAGCTCACGAAAGCTTATGCTCAAATAAATTGGTTAGTCTCTAAGGTGCCACAAGTACTCCTTTTCTTTTTGCGAATACAGACTAACATGGCTGTTAGTCTGAAACCTGAAGTATTTTTGTAGACCATACAGACTATATCATGCCATGGGAAAAAGGAGGAGTGAGAAAAGGTAAACTCTAAGTAGATTCCCTCAACAGATCCCCTCATCCTCTCCTTCCAATCATTCTATGAAGTATTTGCTCTCTCCACAGAAGCAATATCACCTGCCTCTGTCCCCTCTCCCCCCAGACAGTACCCCACCTTGTGGGTCTACTCTTGCATGATCTGAGGAGTGACTATATCAGTATCGTTTTCTGTGAAGTCATTTTCATGTGTGTGTGCGCACGCTTAAAAACCCCACTCCCTGTTGCTATTTTATTAAATAAACCTCTGCCTAGTTTTGTTTTCCCCCATTTTAACAGCCTGATTATTTCCTCGCATAGTTTCATTTGTTTGTTTGTTCGTTTGGCATATTTTGGTGTTTGTGGAGACTCTATAGAGCACTGGAAAGAAGTATGAATTGATGAGGATGGAGAACAGGGTTATATGGAGAGGTGTGAAGGGTGTAGGCCTAGGAAGGAGAAAAGAATAGAGTAAAAGTAGACATAAGGATTCGGGGGATTAAAGCAGGAAGCATGGCAAAGTAGAACAAGTGGATAATAGTAGATCAAGTAAAAGTCCATTAACTGCAGTGGCGGAACAGGAGGTGCTGCTTTTGATGAATGCAGACTTTGATGTCAGGAGAAGGGCTCTCAAGCTGAGAAGAGTCCTTCCCTGCTGCTGAGGTTGCTGTTGTTCTGCTGAAGCTTCCAGGGATGCTATTGACTTTTTTAGTTTGGCCTTTGAAAGCATGATGCTGGGAGCATAGGTAGGCACCATATTGTGTGTGGGAAAACTGCTGCCAAGACCCACCTGTCCCCAACCAGGTCTCCTGTTACTTGATGGGAATCAATGGAGGGTAAGTAAGACCATTACCTAGCCCTGTGGTGCTGCTGCTGGTCTTTTACCAACCTTCATTGCAGTTTCTTTCTTCCTCTCCCTAAGGAGGAACACTATTGTTTTTCACAGTATGTGATACAGCGAGTTTCCAGCCCTTCCCCTTCCTCACTTGATTTCGACTCCTTTGTCTTATTGGCCCCAGCTCTGGTGACAGCAGCCTAGTCTGCTACTATAGATGGTTTACACCCCCATCAAAAATTGTGGCACCCATAGCTACAAGTTTTGTGAGTAACAGAAGTAGGCCGTGGGCAGATGTGGTGGGAAATACGACTGGCCCATAATGGAAAGCCTTCAACATTGTTATAGTTTCTACTTTATCTTTATAAAAATAAAGATCTAGAAAAAAATATTACCACAAAGAGAACTGAAATATTTGAAGGCTCTGCCTCCAGGACTGATACGGTGGTGAATGTTTCCCTCCCATTTCTGGCACCCATGAGCATCGTCTCATTAACAAACCATCATACATAATAACTCTAAGACTAATCTCACTTCTCAAAGCTCGCTAGAGACTTTATTACTTTACTGTCTGTACTTTAAAATTACCTAGGAGTATTTCTTTGTCCGCATTTATAATTTAGCATTTATTAAGGAGAAGCAAAGTACATTTTAAAGCTGATAATGATTAATGATGTTAATATACGAGCAAACTGAAGCCCACTAAAAACTGAGATAATTACTCAAAAAGTTCAAATGAGTGAATAAAGAGCTAAAGTTAGCTTCAATTATGGGTGCCTTGCACACTCCAGCCAAGTACCCCAGTCACAAATGTAGCCAATGAGCCATCAAAACATATTACAGTAGAGAGTCCGATTTATATTATGTGATGAAATTTGTGCATCCAGAATCAATTCAAGGTGCATGTGTGCTTCTTTCATGTTTCTGGAGAGTTTTTGTGAATGGTTATTAGCACATGCTATCAGGTAAGTAAAGGATATCTGATAGGGTGGCTATGCGGTAACCGGACAAAGGTTGCAATTAACCCATACAATACCATGTCACATTATATTTCAGCTTCTGTGGTCCCACTGCCACTTTCTAAAGTTCCTAAGGATGTAAGAGATACATAGAGAAGGAGAAGTGGCATTGTCATTGCTTAACACTCCATTTAGATGAATAGGCAGAGAAGGACATATTTTTCTCAGAGACACTAATCTGTCTGTTTACTTAGTCCATATCTACACTAGGAGCACTTTACCAATACAGGAATACTGGTATACTACTCTGGCAAAGTGCTCCTAGTTTGGACGCAGCTACACTAGCAAAAGCTATACTAAGTTGTGCTTTGTACTTTTATAGTAAAACAAACCCCTCAGGAATGAAACAAGCTATACAGGAAAAGTGCAGCCCTGACAGTATACTGGTTTCTACCCTAAGGGACATCTTCTGACACAGCTATATTGGTCAGGAATGACACATCTCCTTAACCCTGACCAGTATAGGTATGTTGGCAGAAGTCCCTAGCGTACACCTGGCCTTACTCAGTAAGGGCCAGATTCTGCGCTCATTGAAATGAATGCCAAAACTCTCATTGGCATAAATAGGAGAGAGCCTTGAGGGAACTTTGCATAGATGAACTTTCAGAAGCCTTTCTTTTTGTCAGTAAGACCTGAAGACTTTCTCGAGTGAGAGCTTGTTTTGTATAAAACTCTCAACTGTAAAGAAGGCTTGATTGAGCAATTGTGGAGTTTGACAGCCATGATTTAGATGCTGATGCACATTGGAGTGAATGGGAGCCTCTCAACTGATTTAATTGGGCATTAAATTGCTCTACCTGGAATATAATGACCTTTCTAATGGATTCTAATAAACTCTATAAAGAAAAGGTGGAGATGAGACCCATAGGCAATGTTTTCTTTAGCTTTCTGTCTACCACACATTTTGTACAGTTGACTCAAGAGTCAGATGATCTTGATACCCAATTATCTAATACTCACCTCTTCATTTAAAAGAAAATGAAGTAAATAGTAAGGATAACAGTTGGTATTTAGGAGGAATAGTTTGGATTTCTCCTAATTAACTTCTGTAGCCTGAAATTTAAGAAAAATCTTATACATGAGCTAAGAGATGTTTGGGAATGGTGAGAGGGTCAATGGTAAAATCATTTTGACAGCATATAAAGCAATTTTTTTTCAGTGTGATCAAATCCTTTAAAGGTCACAAATACAAAGTCTCAAATTATATTAGCTTTAACCTACAGTAAGTGTTCAACGTTGTTAGGGGGCTTATTCCTTCACTCGCTTCCTTCCCTGGTTCTTCTCGCATGAACAGAGAGCAACAATACCCAAAGTCCAAAGGTGCAAACAATTCGATGTTTATTGGGGTGAACTTCCAGCAAGCATAATTCCAGTTTCCTTCCTTAGTGTCCTCCTTCCCAGCTCTGACACCACAGAGCCTAACACCTGTGTCCTTGTTCCCATTCCTGCCCTTAGCCAAACATGATTCCAATTTCCTTACCCCCATTCCCTGTTCCCATTTTCCCCACACACACCCACCCACTCACCTCCTGATTGACTGCAGGCTATATAGTAAAACTTGAGTTCTGCTTTGCTATACCTTAACCAATCATTTTCCTGAAATTTAACTAACCAATTCTAACATATTGTAACATGATTATGTAGCCAATTATATCCCACCACCTTAATTAGTTTACACCCAGCAAAATTAATTATACAGCAGACAGGAACAATCACACAACCAGACAGAGATTATACAGACAAACAATAGCAAAGTGGGAACTATAATGACAAGACAATACAGAAGTAAGGATTTCACATCCCAGCTATTGATAAGTGAGTTCTTGCCAGACAGGATGCTATCAAACTAAGTTTCCTTTTACATTTTCTAGGCACTTCTCTTTCTCTGGAGGCGATAGGGATTATCAGGACAGGATTGTATTCTTAACAGCCCAATAGCAGCTGATTTCAATGTGACTAGTTTGGAATGTGAGGATGTGACTGTTTGCTTCCTAGCTTATGGCTGCCTCTGCTGCTTAGCCAAAGGCCTTAGCCTAAGTACAGGGCCTCAGACTGTCACAGTAAGAGAAGGCCCTTACACCGGCAGACAGTGATTTTGATTCTTTCTGTTATACCTCCATAACTAGCCAAGTGATAAGAATACACCTAAATTCTTAGAGTATAGGCCTTTACCGACAGTCCTGAATATCTATATCCTAACAAACGTGCTGATACACAACTAAACTAAGGGATGCATTTGGTACATTATTACCTTAAAATGTACTTTACCTGTTTTCTTTTATGTTCTGCATAGCCTGTTTTAGTCGTGTCTTTTGTTCTCGTGTAAGATGCCCCAGGCTCCAACATAATGTGGCATCATGACAACTGGAGAATGCCAATAGGGTATAGCGCTAGCCGATATAGTGTTAAGTAAGTCTTTTAAAGAAATTATTATGACAGATATGGTAATTTTCTGCAATTTCCTTGAAAAATCTTATTGAATTCAGTTTAAGTAGCTTGGGATAAATTGTTTTAAAAATGAAAAGTTTATGTATTGTAGAATTGTATGCAACTCCTATAAGTGGCAGGCATAACTCATGTAAACCCAGAGAAGAATTATGAGCTTCAAAGGACTATTTGAAACAATGTGCCAGAAAAGAATGAACTTTTGAGACAAACAAGGTTAAATGAGTTTTCCAGGAAATTTCGTGAGAGAAATGAATGCAAATATACCTCTTCTGGTTATTCAGAAACTCAGCCTTTTGAAGCTACACCCTTAGAAGAGGACCTTTGACTGCTCATTGTTTGTTCCCAGAGTCTGAGGATCAGAGGCCTGAGCTAGATAAAGGAAAGACTAACTGATTAATCAGTACTCTTATTCTGAACATAGGCTATTATAAACTTGTAACCACAGAAAAGCCGCTTGGTGGGCACCTACCTGCCCGCTTTTTGGAGATGGAGTGATCTCTGGTAAACTTATTAGCAAGCATGTAGGTTCTTTTATTGTGTTGATGTTTTCTCTGTAATGTGTTGACCTTAAGAATAAATGTGCTTACTTAGAAAGATCTGAATAGCAACTTATAACTGCTGGCAATTGTCATCCATTCCCTTAGAAAAATAAGCAAAGCACAGACTCTGGCTGGTTTAGGCAGTCTGGCTTTCTGTGAATAACACATTTTAGGCAGGGAACTGTGCAGCCTGGAAAAATTCCATTTAGGAGGGAGGGAGACTCAGGTCTCTGCCCAAGAGAGGGGACTGAGGAGCTGGTAGTCTACAGTGGACAATGGAGAGGGAAATACAGATTCAGTTACCCTGAACTGTGAGGATTATATTACACATTTTTTCACTCTTTTTATTTAGATAGAAATTAAATCTAACAATAATACTAGAAAAAACTGTCCCTGTGTTGTTCTACATAAAATGCAAACAAACAAACAAAAAACCCTCACACTATATTAAGGCAATTTTAAGATTGCAGAATTTGGTATTCAAAATGCATTGCCTGAAGTTTATCTCTTTCCTCTTACCACATGCATTTTGATACATGCTATTTTTAAAAAAAACAATGTAACATAACAATGTTTTCTACAACCTTAGGAATACTAGTATTTCTAAGATAACCTAGGATCACACACACACACACACACGTATATATATTCTATACTTATACAAGAGACAAAACTTAACATCGAGTTAAACTTACCTTTATTTACAGGTAATGTTAGAATTAGCCAAAAATTCTCAAATTTCCTGATTTTTACATTCCTTAATTGTGCAAATTTTGTGTGGCATTAATGTAGATTTTTCATTAAATAGTCCTAAGGTTTTTTAAAGGGAGGAATTCCCTGTTTTGTGACAGGTACTTGTCGGCAACAGCTAAAAATTGCTTAACAGTATCATTAGTAAACTACATACTAATATTCTTAACAGGTACCAGCCGGAAAATACATATTGGTGTCTGTTAGTACTGCAGGCTAAATACATTTCCATATCTGTGCACATCCTTATAATTACACATTTAAAAAAATTTCTTAAAGTAAGTATAATCACTTCCCTAGCCCTTTAGACTCTGTATGTCCTATATTGTGTTCTGCAAAGATTTCCGTGTAGTTTTAAGAAAACTAAGGCCTTAAATCTGAATACACCTAGTATCATCTTACACAGCTTAAGCCAATAATGAGCTCTCTGTTGGAAATGGTCAGATATTTATGAGATGTTCTTATTTCTCTAAATTTTCTAGATAAATATATTTCTGTCTAAAGACCAATTTGAAATGCATATCAGCATGCCATCAGAGCTGGTTTAGTCAAAGTGACTAAAGTTATGCATTGCATTTTGCATAGTCCTGCTATCAATTCCATTTACTAGTATTCTGTAAATTGGTTTCTCTGTGGAACCAATCAGTAAAACTTTCCTGTGTAGTGTTAGCTACAATTACCCAATGAAGCACAGTGGTCACTTATTTTAAAAATTATATAAGTCATGTAGTTGAGGAAAATCTAGCTCAAGTAACTGTTCCAGAAATGGGGCAGATGCATGGGGACTGGGTAAGAAAACCTTCCTCAGTACACAGAGAGGCTGAGAGGGAAGTCAGTGGCTGGAGTATCCATTATGTGTCCTCCCCATGCTGGCCAAGGAATATCGGAGGATACACATAGCAGTAGATCCTCTGGCACTGCCACCCCAGGGCCGTCTCTACTTATCATTTCTTGTTCTTATACTGGGATACTGGATATATGTCCCTGGCATGAAATTCCTGCCCCCCACAAGATAATTGAACATGGTGGTGCTCCGCTACCAGGCTACTGTGTGTAGGATAAGTAGATTGGCAGACAGATTAGTTCAGCAATTGCCAAACTGTGGTCCATGGACCACCGGTGGTCTTCAGAATACTTGCCGGTGGTCTGTGAAAGTCCTCTTTCTAAATTGCATTAGAGGATGCCATTAGTGTAAGTGGTGTGGTGTGATAGTGAATGGTGAAGAATTGGATTGCAGTACTAAAGTGGCTGGGTATTTTAGCTGTTTATTTCAAAACAGTCTAACATCTGTGTTTTTTAAAAGGCGTTGAATTTTGGGTGTAAGATGGACTCCATCAAAATACAATTTCAAGCTTAACTCTGTTTTGCCTATGTATTTGTTTGCCTTTGTGCTGGGTAGACCAACCCCACACTGAACAAGCAAGTGTTAATGAACTGCTGTGGGACCTCTCAGCCCCGCCCAGCTGCACTGTCATTCACTGTCAGGTAATGAAGAGGCAGTTAAAAGGGGACAAGGACTGTTCAGTAGTTGGCTGACCAGGTTAACAGACCTTCTGTCCTTTGTTTCCTGAGGCAAGGACCAGAGGAGAACCTTTTAAGAGGGTGCTGACTGGCGGAGTCCCCTGGACAAAAGCAGGCCTGGCACAATGCTATTGAGTTTATTTTCTTCCGGGGGACTATTTCTTTGCTTTAATACCAAGAGACTGTTGTGAAGCCTGGAGGGCTTAATGAGACCATTACAGGCAGCACCTGCCCAGGAAAGGATACAGAGAACTGATTGAATAAACTCTTGTGCACCATACTTGATTCTGCCCTGTAATTTGTCTTGAACTGTTAAGAATGTGGTCACAGTCTTTGAATTTTAAATTAAAAGAGTTGTGAATAATAATTGCCATACTTTTTTCATCTTCTTTTTTTTTTTTCAGGTGGTGAGGACAGTTGTGCAGATGAGAACTGTAATGGTCCTCACTTGAGGTCTGGTTGGAGAGCGTGTCCTAGTGGTCACGTTCCCCAATCCCTGACTGCCAAGAGGGTTGTGGAGAGGGGAACCGGGCCTTCCCACTCTACCGGGATCCAACCCAGGGTCCTTTGGGCTACCAGTGGTCAGCAACCAAGGCTGCTTAAGACTGTCCTCCCTTGGCCTCTTCCTCTCATCACCTGCACTCCCCTGGGTCAGCTTAAATCCATGGCTTTCCCCTGTTGAGGAAGTCCAAACCAAAATAAGTTAGAGGGGTTACCAAAGTCCAGGGTCCACGGGAGTGGGGGGAGAGGGGGATATTTCCATCTTTAATTGTCTTTGCGGGGGTCCTCCCTTCCCTCAGGGAGAGCCTCTTTGGGCAGCTGTGTCAGGGCCTTTAGGCTCCCCTCTGCTCTGTGCTGCTGGAGCTGTGGGCTGCAGGTTTGCTCACCTCCAACTCTGCCACCCAAATGAGCTAATTCCCTGTATTTTAATTCCTCCAGCAGATGAAGCATTTGCTGCAGGTGTGGTGGGGCTGGTCTGGCTCAGTCCAAAGTAATCCCTTAACCCCTTGTTGCCCACTGTGGGGTTTGAACACCCCATCACAAGAATTAAAACCTTATCTGGTCCAATTATGCTTTAGTTCTCTATATCCTTCACAACAGAGGTAATATTCTTATTATTTATTTATTAGTAGGGCTGTCAAGCGATTAAAATATTAATTGCAATTAATTATGTGATTAAAAATAATCATGATTAATTGCACTGTTAAACAATAATAGAATATTATTTATTTAAATATTTTGGATGTTTTCACATTTTCAAATATATTGATTTCAATTACAACATAGAATACAAAGTGTATAGTGCTCACTTTATATTTATTTTTGATTAAAAGTATTTGCACTGTAAAAACCAAAAGAAATAGTATTTTTCAATTCACCTAATACAAATACTGTAGTGCAATCTCTTTGTCATGAAAGTTGAACTTACAAATGTAGAATTATGTAAAAAAAGTATTAAAAACAAAACAACGTAAAATTTTAGAGCCTGCAAGTCCACTCAGTCCTATTTCTTGTTCAGCCAATCACTCAGACAAACATGCTTCTTTACATTTGCAGGAGACATTTGCTTCTTGTTTACAATGTTACCTGAAAGTAAGAAAAGGCACTGTTGTAGCTGGCATTGCATGATATTTACGTGCCAGATGTTCTAAAGATTCACAATTAATTTATTTGAATTAATCATGTGAGTTAACTGCGATTAATCAATAGCCCTATTTATTAGTGTTAATGCAACACCTAGAAGCCCCAATCATGAGCAAGGATTCACTGGGCTAAGCACTGTACTCAGAGCAAAAAGACAGTCCATGTCCCCAAAGAGCTTACAATCTAAGCTTAAGACAAGAAACAAAAAACAGATACAGACAGATGGGGGCAAACCAGGAAAAAAATCAGACAATGCTGGTTGGCATGATAGGCAGTGGTCTTAGTGTAACTGCAATCTAACCATTGTCATGCGTTTTGGTTTGTTTTTTTAAGGCATCACAGCAAAGGAGAAGTTTAAGGAGGGATTCAAGGAGAACAATGAAGAGGCTTTGAGGATGTTTACTGGGATGTGCATTCTGTGTGTGACACAGTGGCTGTGCTTGTTTGAACAGGTGCAGTTCTATTCACTTCAGTAAAGTTTCACTCATTTTCACCAGCAGAGAATTTTCCCCAATATTCTGTCCTTTGATGGAACTATTTGATGCATTAATGTTGAAAGATACTATATTGACCGGCATAATGGTTGAAAAATGCCCCATTACTTAAAATACATCAGAAAATTGACACTTGAATTCCTGAACCGAAATTAAAGTGATGCATGCACAGAAAAGAAGATGTATGTTTTGCTAATCTTAAAAATAAAGTAACTCTCCTCTGTCCAGGAAGGAGGAAGAGAGACACAAAAATGAAAGAGTGGAAAATTAAAATGTGAAAGTGTACATCATTGATACTAATGTAACCCTTCTGCCCATCAGAGTTGGCAGCAACAAGGACCAGGTTCAGTATCTAGGTGTTTCATTCCAATAACACAATGGAAAACCGGCTCGAGCCCCCACCCAGTGACCTGGGACAAATATATACCATCCCCGCTGGGCACCTCCAAGAGGCAATACCTCCCTTCTCGCAAGCAGAGTCTGAGTGTAGCAAAAACCTTTTAATAACAGAGAGAAACGATGTGGCATTATGTTGGGGAAACACCATCAACAGGATTCATAACACAACCCATGAGCAAAAAAAACCCCACCCCAAGCAAATTGGGGTGTGACCTTTCCCTTTGGTTCTTGAGTCCAGCAACCCAAAGTCCCAAAAGTCCAACAACCCAAAAGTCTCTGTCCCTGGTCAGTGTAGCACCAGAGTTTGAAAGTTTATCTGCAGAGTTTTACCTCCCAACCTGGGTAGAGATGGGGGAGAGTTAAGGGTCACCTTATGTGGTCCAAAGCTGTTTGCCCCAACCTTTCCATGGGGCTCTGCTCTGCTCCACCAACCGTCCCATGAATTGCTCCACTCTGCTAGCTGCCCCCATAAGCTGCTCCAGCCATCCCACGAACTGCTCTGCTCCAAGAGCCGCTCTGCTCTGCTCTGCCAGCTGTCCCATGAGCCACTCCAGCCGTCCCACAAACTGCTCTGCTCCAAGAGCCACTCTGCTCTGCCAGCCGTCCCACAAACTGCTCCGCAATATATCTTCAGGCTCTCCCACTACATAACACAACACTCAGTGATTTCAGCTTGTAATAGGGGAGCCTCAGTGCTGGTGCACTATTGGCCCAAAGTGAATTCAGCTCAGCAGCCTGTAACTAGACTCCCAATAGAATCAAAATTAGCTCTGATATTCTACAGTGGAGAAAGGAGGAAGTGCAATTAGTATGTAAGGCCCTCACCAGGGGGCCTATACCACAAGGTATTAATACCTATCCTCAACCTCTCTCAATTCACTGAGTTTTGGAACTCATGTCCCTTGCTTAGCGAGTGCTACTTAGTTGATGGCGAGTCCCTCCATCATAACAAAAGGCCAAGTACAGTTCCACTGTCCTTGATTCACATAATCAGGATAATAATTTATTCTTCCTGCTCCAATAACAGAGAAACTGGGGATCCCACAGCAGTCAAAGTGACCGTTTGGGCAGCTATGGGCTCATGCTATGTGGGGTGGGTGTGCCTATGCAAATGAGATCAGTCCCTGAAGTTCTTTTCCACAAGTTGCCACAACTCACCACCAGATGTCAGGGTGGAGTTCATCCAGATTCTGCTTACATCCTCCCCCCAGCCGAAAATTTGTCATCCTGACAAATCACACTCCCTTTATACCAACTCATTTGTTTCCTCCAAAGGGCCTCAGGAAGCCCACTTTAGCTTCCACAAGCCTGTGTGCTAAATGTATTGGCTCCTCACTGGTCACCCCAGGTACATCATAAGTTAACCGTTTTACTAGTCTTATCACCCTGTCTCGTCTATTGAGAATCTCTGTTGCTGTGGTAGGGGGGACATCCTCTTGAGCAATGGATGGAGAGGTTTCCTTCGAGGGTCCCTCGGCTACTGGCGTAGGCCCCTGCACTTCTAGTTCTAACAGTGGAGGGTCCAAGGTGCCCAGGATCCTCTACCTGTGTGTCTCCATTGTCCAATAACCTGTGTGTGTCATCACACGGGGGTCCCATCAGCGGCACAGGGGTGTCCGAAATGGGCCTAAATAATTCTGCCATGGGGTTTAGGGCAGAAGGGGGGACTCTCTTTAGGTTCAGCTGATCGAGACTGAAATCTTGTCTCCATTCCAGGAAACACCATAGTTGTGTCTTCCTCCTCAGACTCACTCACAGATGTGCTGCACAGGGGTAGGTTAGCTGCAGGGGGCTGGCTGTCCATGTTGGATGGTGGCTTTGGTCTAGTACCTTTATCATAGAATCATAGAATCATAGAATATCAGGGTTGGAAGGGACCTCAGGAGGTCATCTAGTCCAACCCCCTGCTCAAAAGCAGGACCAATCCCCAATTAAATCATCCCATCCAGGGCTTTGTCAAGCCTGACCTTAAAAACTTCTAAGGAAGGAGATTCCACCACCTCCCTAGGCAACGCATTCCAGTGTTTCACCACCCTCCTAGTGAAAAAGTTTTTCCTAATATCCAACCTAAACCTCCCCCACTGCAACTTGAGAAAATTACTCCTTGTCCTGTCCTCTTCCACCACTGAGCATAGTCTAGAACCATCCTCTCTGGAACCACCTCTCAGGTAGTTGAAAGCAGCTATCAACTCCCCCCTCATTCTTCTCTTCTGCAGACTAAACAATCCCAGTTCCCTCAGCCTCTCCTCATAAGTCATGTGTTCCAGACCCCTAATCATTTTTGTTTCCCTTCGCTGGACTCTTTCCAATTTATCCACATCCTTCTTGTAGAGTGGGGCCCAAAACTGGACACAGTACTCCAGATGAGGCCTCACCAATGTCGAATAGAGGGGGACGATCATGTCCCTCGATCTGCTCGCTATGCCCCTACTTATACATCCCAAAATGCCATTGGCCTTCTTGGCAACAAGGGCACACTGCTGACTCAAATCCAGCTTCTCGTCCGCTGTCACCCCTAGGTCCTTTTCCGCAGAAATCCTGCCCAGTTGCCCTGTTGTGGCCCATCTAATAAGGGAGCAAAAGGTTTCTATGCACTGTCTTTATTTGCCCTGGACCCTCTTCAGGTTTGATCTTGTAGACCGGCAGATCTCCCAGCTTTTCCAGCACCAGGTAAGGTATTGCCTTCCACCTGTCAGCTATCTTGTGTTTGCCAGCAATACCCAAATTTCGCAGCAGAACTCCGTCCCCCAGGTGGAGCTCCTGCAAACATACCCTAGCATCATTCTCTCAATAGTAGTTTACCCTCCGGGTTAGATGGGACAACCGCAGCCTGGCTTTGCCCCTCCCTTTTGGCAAGTAGTGAAGCACGAATGTCAATATCTTGCAGCTGGGTTTCTTGCCAGTCAACCGCATTGAGCATGGGCAAGGGAGATTGGTCCAATGCAATATAGTTCACTGAAGCAGAAGGCACGCATTCAGGGGGCAGGCCCAAAGCTTCTGCAACACATCCATGAAGGCTTTCACGGGCCTCTGGCTCTCAGCGACTCACACTGCAAATAGCTCTCACTCTATCCGTGGGTATCACAGCAACTTCTGATGCCTGCAGATGCCTGGACAATGCATCTGCATCTACATTGCTTCTCCCTCATCTGTACTGAATGCTGAACTCATAGCTAGCCAAGGTGGCCACCCATCTCTGCCCTGTAGCATCCAGCTTAGCACTTGTTAACACATAAGTCAGTGGATTGTTGTCTGTCCACACCTGGAACTGAGCACCATACAAGTAGTCTCGAAATTTCTCCGTGATGGCCCATTTCAAGGCCAAGAATTTCAGCTTGTCGGTGGGATAGCGAGTTTCACTATCAGACAATCCTCGTCTGGCAAAGGCTATAGGTTTACATTTGCCTTCCACTTCCTGGTACAGGACTGCTATCAGACCCTCCAAACTGGCATCGGTATGCAGGATAAATGGTTTGCTTGGGTCAGCAAAGACTAGGACTGGAGCATGAGTTAGGCAAGTAATGATTTCTCGAAAAGCCCTTTCATATCTCTCATCCCACCGTGGCCCAAATGGTTCGAAGGGGCCATAGTGTCTCTGCGCAGGAGGCTTTGGGGACTTCCCCTTATTCTTGGTCTTAGATTTGTTCTTGCTGGACTGGTATCCCCTGGTAAGATCATTCAGAGGCTTTACAATCATAGCATAGTTTTTCACAAATCTGCGGTAGTAGCCACTAATTCCAAGAAAGGTCTTAAGTTCTCTGTAGTTACTTGGACATGGCCATGTAGTGAGTGCTTCTATTTTATCGGGATCAGTACTCACACCGTCTTGGGACACGATGTGACCCACATACTTCACTAAGGTTCTGCAGAACTGTCATTTGTCAATTGAAAGCTTCAGACCATAATCCTCTAACCTATCAAGCACTTTAAGAAGTCTTTCTTCATGCTCCTCTAAGGTTCTTCCAAACACAATCAGGTCATCCCAAATAAACTAACACTTGCAGTAGATTCATGTCTCCCACAACTTGAAATGTGGCAGGTGCTCCAGAAATCCCTTGGGGCATGCGTTCGAACTGATAAAACCCTAAAAGGCTGTCTTCTCCTTATCTTCTTCTCCCAGAGGGATCTGGTAGTATCCACTTCGAAGATCCAACACTGGCTTCCCAGCAAACAGTCTAAGGCATCTTGGACTCGAGGCATAGTGTACTGGTCGACCACAGTACGGCTGTTTAGGGTGCGGTAGTCAATACACATTCGGATTTTCCCATTCTTTTTACGGACCACCACAATGGGTGAGGCATATGGGCTGCGGGACTCTGTAATGATGCCATTCGCAGCCAGCTCCTGTAGATGATGTCGCACATCTTCCATCTCAGAGAGAGCAATCTTCCTAGATCTCTCCCTGAAAGGTCGAGAGTCATGTAGTCTGATGTTGTGCTCTACTCCTTTTGCACATCCCACATCCCACTCATGCAGTGAGAATACTTTGGATCTTTCACAAAGTTTCTTCCTCAGGCAATCTTTCCACTCCCCGGACACTGGTGAATCTCCGAAGTCAAACTTTGCTGGCTCTGTTGCCGGAACTTGAGTTTCACACTGGGGTTTTACAATCGACTCAGATATTATCAGCATCATTAGTGAACAAAAAGCAGATCTAAGGGAGAAATATTTTAGCACCTGGCAATGAGAAGAAAAAAATAAAACATCCATGATCTACTGCTCAATTGTAGCATGCAGCCAAGTGTGGTTTCTATGGTTTCTGAGGGCCCTCAGCCAACCTGAGCATCTACTAAATGTAATGCAAACAAGAGGAATACCATATATTGTAAAATCAACAAATGAATACAATGTTAAGGTAAATGTAGAAGTGTATTCAAGAGCAGGCATGCAAAAAACTGAAAACAGTCACTGGTTTACTTTCTCTGTTAATATAATTATGTGTGGACTCAACAAAGAATGTACCTCTTACAAGAAATCAATGCACTATATAAAAGCTTTATCATAACTTGTGTGGACAGAGAGATAACGCTATCTGCCCCCAAAATATCCTCAAAGAACACAAATCAAAGCAAAATAAATAGACAAATGAAGCTCAGATGGGCAAGTAAACTTGATTTCTTGACTTCCTCGTAGACTTCCAAAACCACATTCTCCACAGATGGCTCATCACAGATCTAGGATTTGGATCTGTAGCAAACTTTCAGCTGGGCAACAAAGAGATATATACTTTGTTCTGTGATGAATATATTTATATATTTCCAATTGGTTCAAATACCAATCTCTTATTTTGGATTTCTAAACAGAAAAAGAGGGTGAAACAAAAAGGTTGGTTACTTCATTTGAGCATTTTCTGTCCTTATGGTCTCATACAATATTAATTCCCTATTATGAAACCTCATAAACATGATGCTAATAGGCCTATTACCTTCAAGAACTTAATGTTGTGAAATTTGAGCTTTCTCCTGCCAGTAAGAAATCTTGGAAAGAAGGCATGAAGATGGGGATTGCAGAAAAGGTATCATATCTTGATTTTCAGTCCCCTCTGGCATGTGGATGAGATTTGACCTGTATGCTCTATTCTGCAAAATCTTGAGCTTGTCAACCATCCAGAAAAAGCTTAATAGTATTGGGGTTATACCCACTATATCCTTACGGGGTTATTCTCCACCAGTAGAAGCAGGTTTTTCAAACCCAGCTTTTGCTTGCTCCAAGAAATAACTTTAGCAACAAACTAATCATGTTTGGACAAGGCCTTGCAGCTTTTGTTTGTGGCTGTGGGTCACTACGAAATTCATAGCCTGCTTAGCCATAGCAAAGTTAAACTAATGGTAGGGAGCATGTGGAAGTGTTCCCTGCTATTTTTTCCATAGTTTGTGAGCACCCAGAGTAAAATTCACTAATTTTAATAATTTAGCCCAAAGACCTTTACAGAAACTTTACTGTCTTCATTCCATACAACCTGCCTCAGAAAAATCCTCTCTATCTTTTGGCCCAGAACAATCTCAAACCAAGACCTAGTCACACAGTACAGCCAAGAAGATATGAGAACCATCATTACCAGGAGGTGCTGGAGATGGATTGGCCATGTGTTTTGGATGGAAACTGATTCCAGCACCAGAAAAGCATTAAGATGGACACCTGAAGGCAAATGAAAACGAGGCCGCCTGAAACAACATGGCAAAGAGCTGTGGAAGCTGAACTGAAAAACCTGGGGAACAGATGGGGAACCATTGAAAGACTTGACAGAAACAGACAGGACTGGAGGAGCTTCATCACTGCCATAAATGCCAGAGGCATAACGAGTCCTAAATAACTCATAAATTAGAGGAGGCATTGGGATGGTGGTGTAGAGGCACCACATGCCATAACTTCTGCTTAATTATGGGTCTGATACTACCATATGTCCTCTCAAAGTGGAAGGTTCAAGACTGTCACTGGTGAAGAACTGCAGCATATGCATTCTGCTGCCTATGAGGGGATGCTATTGCTCAAGATTTGTCTTGGGTTTCTACCACTCCGGTGAGTGCACTAACGAATGGGCTAAAGAGTCATTTTCACTCTGGTCCAGTGCATAGTGAATTATTTATACACAATGAAGCAGCAAGAGATTGAGAGAAACCCACATCAGACTATCCCAGAACTCAGTGTCTCAGGTATTCATCTGAGAGGTGAGAAATTCACAATTCAGATCCTTTCTCCTCATCAGATGTTGCAGGAAGAGGGAATTGAATGGGGACCTCCCACATCTTGGCTCCATTCTCTAGCTACTGGATTTAAGGATTCTCCCTCTCCTTGCTGTTTTGCATGGAATTAGGCATGCTTTCAGCATTCCTATTGGATTAGGCCCCACAGGTGAGGTAGGCAGGAAAATGCCTATCTTCACCTGGTTTGAGGATCACACTGGGGCTTAGGTATGAAATAGGCACCCAAGAGGAATTTTGCCCATGCTCAAAGGCAGAAAAAATAGGCCCCTAGGGGGGACTTTTATATAGAAAATTTAGGCACTGGGGGATTTTAGTTACTTTAGTTATTTTAGTAGCAACTGAGTGGGTTTTTATGGAGATCTCAGTGACCCCTAAACTTTGGACTTAGATACCTACATCCTTTTGTGGACCTGAACCCTAATACCTAGATCCAGGGGCATCATGTCAATGCTCTGTGCTTTCTGTTTGCATAGAAATCATCAATTCATCTCCAACTGAGAACTCTTGATTTATGTATACAGTCCTCTTAGTCCACTGACTCTTTAAATCAATAGAATTGCCGCATGCATATTAACTGGAGTGGCATGTTGATGATTGGTTGAGTAGCCTCTGTCACAATGACACTATTTAAGAATGACCTAAGTTGTTGAACTTGGCCTCATTGTAGTTATACATTATAGAAAATAATTATTAATAACTCTTCTTCATTAGAATCTAATTTCTTCTATTGTGTCTGTTCCCGTAGTTTTGAATAATTTCAAACTTTATGGAAAGAATGAAAGGTTGTTACAGAGACTCAAAAAGGAGATTGCTGAAAAATTTCTTAGAGGGTTCATTTTAATTAGCTTTAACTGATAAATTATCAGTTTCCTTGAAAAATGCTCAGAAAATTTAGTCTTTACTCTCAAATTATATGTTGTAAATTTAGGGATGATACACCATAATCTTCATTCAAAACAAACTTGCTGATTCCCTCTTTAAGTGAAAAACCCTATCTGAGGAGGTGCTACTGTCAACTCCATAATCTATCTGTGTATACTTAGACTACATTTTTCCAAAGGGTCATGAGTTAGAAAAATAAAAAACAATTTTCTCAGGAACAAGGTTGGACTAGATGACCTTCTGGGGTCCCTTCCAACCCTGATATTCTATGATTTAAGGCATGTGGAGGGATGGGGAGGGAAGAACTGCACTTCAGTGTGAGCTATTTGTATGCCAAATTTATTTTTTTTAACCCACAGTCATTTCACCAATAAATGAAGAAGATGGAAAGAATTGTATAATAGAAAAAGTACATTTTCCCTTTTTCTTAAAACTCAATAATACATTAATTCATGTTCTTCCTATGGTCAAACACCCCTCCCCCCCTAAAAAAAAACACTGAACACCCTTTTGTCAGAGATTACATACGGAAAATTCATTTTAGAAGGTGAAATATTCAGGATTATGAGCAACTAAAGCACGTAGTTAGACTGTTTATGTTAACTATCTTTGGTTTCTTCTGTTCTACATTTCAGTGCCATTATGAGAACATTTGATCCAAGGAGAATGACCAAGGTTTCCTTATCACAACTGTCTGCTTGACACTCTAAAGGTGATCATCCTCAGATGGTCCATATTTCAATAACCTGGCAGGAATCAAATCAAATAATTCTATGTAGTGCTTTAAATTGGATTAAATATAATTTAGACCCTACGGGCAAAAAATTCAGGTAATTAAAGGACTGAATTGCATTCATTTTTTGTGAAATTAAAATTTGTAGTTCTTTCCTATTTGGATTCTAGAGTAACCAAGTGCAGTGTGGGGGATAGCCACTGCAAAACTGCTTTGTGTGTTTCTACATTCAGGTATGTATTTAAAAAAGGAGAAATAGTTTAAGTTTAAGTGGGAGGTTATATGTTTAATTGCAATGGTGAATTTGAAGAGATTTCTATCAAGGCTATCTATGGACTATGTTATAGATTTTCTGCATTTAAATGAGACATATAAAGTTTTTTGTCTACATAGAGATTTGCTGGCCTCTTACTGTATTTGCCAGTATATAGTCTTTTCCTATTTTTACATGGAAATGATTCAACATGGAGAAATCTAATGTTTACTGTGAATACATATTAGCTAATGATATTTATCCTTTTCATTTTATTATTACAGTAAGCAGATATGCTCCCCTCACAAAAAGGCATACTACAGTAAAGTAGTCAGCAATAGAAACTCTAGCAAGACAAAGCTTAATTCTGCTCAACTTATTCTATTTGCTGTCCATTGAAGTCAATGGAGTTCACGAGAGAGCAGGTTTGGCCAACTGACCACTCAAAGGCAGCAACTGCTCTGTGCTGTCACTAAAAGTTTAGCTCTTGCTGTACAGTATGCTGTACTTCTTTTGACAGAGGAAAGTGTAATTTGTGAAATGAATCTCCCTCTAATTCTATGATCTCCTATATTGGTATTTACTAGGGTGTAAAGCGATTTAAAAAATTAATCGTGATTAATTGTGCGATTAATCACGCTGTTAAACAATAATAGAATACCATTTCTTTAAATATTTGTGAATGTTTTCTACATTTTCAAATATATTGATTTCAATTACAAAACAGAATACAAAGTGTATACTGCTCACTTTATATTTATCTTTTATTACAAATATTTGCACTGAAAAAAAAAGCAATAGTATTTTTCACTTCACTTCATAAAGGTAGTTCAATCTCTTTATCATGAAAGTTGAACTTACAAATGTAGAATTATGTAAAAAAAACAAACCCTGCACTCAAACATAAAGCAATGTCAAACTTTAGAGCCTACAAGTCCACTCAGTCCTACTTCAGTCAATTACTCAGACAAACAAGTTTGGTTACAATTTGCAGGAGATAATGTGGCCTGCTTCTTATTTACAGTGTCACCTGAAAGTGAGAACAGGTGTTTGTGTTCATTCAGACAGGCTTTTCTTAGACCCCACCTTGAACATCCATTTTGACCCATAACCCCAGCTCCCTGATTCCATTCAGAATTTTACCTCAAATTTCTGACATTCAAGTATCATATTATAAAAATGTAACAGGGAAATTAAAACACAAACCCTTTCAACTGAAGATATGATAAACTCTCTACAATAATGACAGGTTTCAGAGTAGCAGACATGCTAGTCTGTATCCGCAAAAAGAAAAGGAGGACTTGTGGCACCTTAGGGACTAACAAATTTATTTGAGCAATAAATAATAATATGTTTTCAAATTCTGACACTAAACAATGGGGCAAATGGGAGTTTTAGATAACCAGAGTACAGACATAGTGGACTGATTGCCATGTACCTATGCAAAGTACCATGTAAAATGTTACTAACTGGGTAAAATGAGGGGCAAAATCATGGCTTCTTTGTAGTCAAGAGGAGTTTTGCTATTGACTTTATTGGGATTATGATTTCACACCGATGCATAATGATGAATCATGCCCAGAGCCCCTAGCCTCAGGCAGAGAGCTTTGAGATGTCAGTGGATTTGGAGGAAATATTCCTATTTCTTCTGTGAGTGTTCAAAGTCTGTCCCTTGGGGGAATGAGACACTGGAAATCTCTGTGAGGAATACCTCCCATAGTTTGCCCCTGCAGGTTTTCCTGTATAGGGTTGGACTGGACCATTGAAAGTACCCTCTTCATTACAAACTTCTAATTCTTGGTATTGAACTATGGTGCAGGGGTGAGGGAGTGACATGACATTAAGAAAGTTAAGCAACTGAAATGATTTTTTTCTATTAAAGATGTCAGTTTAGGAATAAAACAATATAAAGTAAAAATAAATGTAAAAGTAGTTTTGTTCAACTTCTAAATAGCACTTCCTATTAACAAAACATAAATATGTAATGGTGCATCTCTCTTGTAAATGGAACTTTCTCTGGAAATTAAAATAGACTGTCATCATGATTTATAACGTGGGTTCTTTTTTTTTTCAGAGATGGTGACAACGTATACTTCCCTACCATTTTCAACCTGTCATACCAGTGTTGTTTAACCAATATCAAGCCTAGCCCAAGCTACTAGTATTTTGCAATTGCTTTGGTGACTCCATGGAACTGGGCCATCCTGATTATCACTACAAAAGGTTTTTTTCCTCCTGCTGATAATAGCTCACCTTAACTGATCTCTCTTGTTATAGTGGTATGGCAACGCACATTTTTTCATGTTCTCTGTGTATATATATCTCTTCCTACTGTTTTTTCCACTGCATGCATCCAATGAAGTGTGTTTTAGTCCACGAAAGCTTATGCTCAAATAAATTTGTTAGTCTCTAAGGTGCCACAAGTACTCCTCGTTCTTTTCTCTGATACAGACTAACACAGCTACCATTCTGAAACCTGTATTCTCACAACTAATGTTTTGTGGTAAACAGTCACTCATAAATGTGGACACATGGGTGGGGTCTGTAAACCTAAGAGCATCCCAGTGCCAGAGGACAAGGGGCTCACTGGTATCAGGGAATGTCTTTCAGCTGGCCGAACCAATTCAGTTTATCCCAACTCACATTGGTTATAGTTTGTGTTTAAAAAGGTGTCAAGTAATATGTTATTGGAAAACTAAGAGCTCACTGATCATTACTATTCTTGTGTGATGCACGTATGCAGTGTATATTAAGAGTTATGGATGTATGTTAGAATGATGTTAACAATGTGTTTAAGCCAGGCTTGTCAGGGGAGTAGGTAAACAGGTCTGCCCTAGACAAAGGGATGTGTATTTGCTTCTCTGACAAGCCCAGTCAGCAAGCAGAGACAATGAAGGTCCATTTTCATATTAGGTAAGGAAGCTATGAAACTAACAAGCAGGGGAAGATACAACTTCCAGCAGGGAAGAGAAATGTCATCTTTGCTATTCACACCAGGGGTCTGAATCTCAAGTGATAAGCAATTGAATCAACTGATTATGTACAATATTACTGTATCATAAACATTTATCAAGTAAGGTGTTTTAAGAAACGCTTTGTCACACTGGTGATTAGTATCATAAAATGTATGTATTTAAATTATGTAAAGAATTATGGATATTCATTAATATTAGCGTATTAGTGTATCACCCAGACAGAAGAGAAAGTCAAAGCTATCAATCTATCTCCGATGAAATTAAGTAAGGCGTGACCAAAAACAACGGAAGTCCCATTTACATTCAACTCAGCAGGGGGATGAGAAGCCCACAGGAAGGGAGAAACTGCATGAGGTCATTCTGCCTCCTGAAACAAGTTCATTGAATTTTGGAAGATATAAGCAAAGATAGAAGTAATCTTTGCTATCCAACACTAGACAGACACAAGGAACAGAGTTCTTGCAAACTCAGAAAGAAAAATCCTTCTACCGAGGTGGGAGGGTAAGGGTGGAATTGAAGTCTCTGGAAACTGAATATGGGTGAGAAACCTGCTTGCTTAAGCAAATATCTTTCACCTAGGAAGACAAGGACAGCCAGCTTCTTCTGCTTCTGTGAAAAGAAGCATCATGGCTGGAAAGAATGAAGATTGGTGAGAGAAAACATCTTGAACAAAATCTGTACCTTGATAAATTAAGTTTTAGACTTGTAGATCTGTGTTTTCACTTCTATTTGCTTGTAACCATTTCTAACTTTATTCCCTTTACTTAGCATCACTTAACTTATGCCCTATTGTTAATACATTTGTTTTATTATTACTTTAAACCAGTGCTATCTTTGCAGGGAAGGGTGACTTTACCCCAGTTAAGTTAATGAACTGTGTTGGGCTTTATTATTTCTCTGAGCTGTCCAGAAGAGGGCTTGACACTTCAAGGCACATGGTTCTGGGGAAATTCTGGAATGGGACTATCTTGAGGTCACCTTGCTGGTTGTAACCAAGGTTGGTGGAAGCATCTGTGGGGCTGCAGACAGGCTGCTGGAGTCAGAGCTAATGAATCAGCACTGTCTAGCACAGAGCAAGTCAGCGTGTGATCTGCATGGTTGTAGGCTGGCTGTGAGCAATCTTGGCTGGCAGCTACTGCACAGAAGCATTGTGGGGCACCCAGGCTTACAGGGCAAGGGGTGACACAACCTCTCACTGGTCTGACCCCCTCCCCCCCACCCGCACCCCCAGTACCCCATGACAGGATCTTCAAGGCTATTAATTTAGGTATTTGATATGATTTAATGTATATTTTATTAGAAACACTTAATTGACTAAATATTTTGCCTAAAAACTGAAAAAAAACTGAACTTTTCTCCATAAAAGCCCTAATTGCTTTTTTTAAATGGTGAATACCTGTGTAGAATAAAAATAAAATAAAATAAAATAAAATCCCAGATAAGGGTTAATTAAAATTTTAATTGTATCTGTATGAATTACCAAGGGAAGAGGTAAAAATCATACACAGAGGACTCCTAGGGTGTCCCCTCTTTACCCCCCATTCCTTTTCTGACTATTTTGGAGGCTTATTTTGCTAGGCTACAGAGTGCAAGAGCATCCCCTGCAGGACCATTTTAGGCCATGCTTATTTTTTTTTCCACAGAAGCTTTTTCTTTTGTTCATTTGTATTCACCCTGTATGATGCACAGTAATTGTGTCTAGAAAATTAGAGAGGGATGGCTATTGCAGTGGTAATAGAATTACTATCAGTGTTCTAAGCTGGTAAAAGGATTCTGAGTTTCAGTGAAAGGATTTAAAAACACATGCTGAAATGAATATTGGGATCTCTTTTCTGCAGCTACTAGTTAAAGATGTGTCTTTTTGGGGTTTATAAATTGTTTGGCTTAAAGCCTGTAAATATGGTCTATGAAAATTCAAGGTTGGACTTTCTAAAGAACAGAGGGTTTTTATGTTTTTTGTTGTTGTTTTTTTTTTTAACCAGGCACTGGAAAGTAGCCTGATCCTGCCCTATTGACTTAAATGGGAATTTTTTAATATTGATTCATTGGGAGTAGGATTGGGCCTAAGCTTGTCTTTTTATTGGCCTTTTTTCCACTAATAGCATTTCCCCCCCTCCTTCTTCTTTGGTAGAAAGGGAGGGAGGAGGGGCTACAAAAGCTCCAAAAGCTAAGTGGAGGTATGGTGATGTTGGTATCACTGAATCCACAGTGTGGGGCCTGTTCAGGGAGCTAAGGCATATGAGCCCAATTGTAACTCAAGCAAAACTCCCTTCAAAGTCAGTGGGAGTTTTGTGTAAGTAATGACTGAAAATTCAGAAAAGATTTGCCCCCATGTGGTTTGGGCTGGTCTAACATGCATTTCCATATGTCCTTTCCCCTAATATACAAAATAACAACCAGCAAATGCTATTACATTTGGAACAAATGGAGGGTTACCGTTTAATGAATGTAGATGTGTTGTTTAAGTAAAGTTTCATTAATTCATGTGTAGCTTGTAATTCTGCAGTGAAGAATAGATACATTGTATCTTTTGTTCCTGTTAGGCATTGATGTCTGCTGTAAGTGTCTCAAGCATGGGATCTAAAATGTAACCATGCCAACCCTGATTCTGTATAAAAGCATCTGCAGCACAAAGGCATCAAATTCTCTCACATGATTTTTGAAAAACACAAACTTGAACAGTGACACATGCAAAATAAACAAATCAAGAAAAAATAAATTAGTGTAATTAGTACTCCTTTCCTTCCAATATGTTAATCCACCCAGGAACAAAGTGAGAAAATATATATTTCTCTGGCAGTCTGACTGCAGTGCAATGTACTGCATTTGGATTCGGAGGAACAGGGGGCATAATGTCTGACTCCAGGTTTTTCTCTTAAATTAGCAGAAGTTGGGATCCCACAACCCACTACTGGATATATTCTGTAGCTCACAAAACCTTATGTTCAAATAAATTGGTTAGTCTCTAAGGTGCCACAAGTACTCCTTTTCTTTTTGCGAATACAGACTAACACGGCTGCTACTCTGAATATATTCTGTTCTACTTCAGCCCCCCTGCAGTTGCAATATGAGAATGAAGGCTGCAATCTAAATGGAGAGCTATGCTTGTCCAAAAAGAAGGAAAAAGAGCTAAGGCTCTGTAATACTGATTGTTGCAATGCCTAAATTTAGGCACCCTGCCATCCAGTGGAATTCACAGTCCAAGGTTAGGTGCCCTGGTTCCCTATACAATGCATGGGGACAATTAAGCACCTAAGAATGGGATGTGCAAAAGGCAGCACAATGAACATAGAACCTGCATAAACTAGCCACTAGGAAATGCTGAGAAGGCTTAAGCCCCACACCTCAAAGTGACATAGGTGCCTAAATACAGAGCAGTGGGAAGTGCTTGTCTGCACTTGGGATTCACAGCCATGAATGCTCTCCTGGAGTTAGCCACCTAGGCCAGATTAGTCCTTTTTCAAGGAGTAATATGATAGTGATTGTTGGTCCTGCCTTGTAACTTTTAGGTAGTTGTTTAGGGATCTCACCTAGCATATGGGAGATTCCTGATCAATTTCCCACTCTGCTTGAGGCAGCAAAAGGATTTTAAGTTGGTTCTCCTACTTCTCAAGAGGGTGCTCTAAGCCCTGAGCTATGGGACATTGCAGGGTAGGGATCTCTCCATCTCTCCCCTTTAAAGCTGTTATACTTTGTATAAATAATTAGTTACTGGAATAAGGACTTGAACTTGGTTTCCCATGTAGGTGCTCTAATCCCTGGGCTGTAGAGTAACGTGATCTTTCTTAGGTCCAATGATAAGTCAGCGTTTCATATGAAGTGGAACAGCTTCAACAGGGCCATATCAGAATATTCTATAGTGTAGTCACTAGGATACTCTCCTAGAAGGTTGAAGGTCCACATTCAAATCCCTTCTCCACATTATGTAGTGGGGGGAATTGAACCTGGGTTTTCCACTTCATAAGTGTGTACACTAACCCTGGGCCAAAAATGACAAGGGGCCCACCTTTTCCTCTATTGGCAGTAGCTTTTCTATGGATTTAAGTGTGCTCAGAGCTTGCCTCTCATATCAGAACCAAAAGGCAAGATGGTGGGGGGGGGGGTGGGGAAATCCCTCGTTTGTGAATATCTCTGAATCTTGGGCATGAGCTAGGTGCAGAGCTGTTAGGCAATGTCAGGACTGAGGTGGCTGTATTGGGTGCCCAGCTGCTGAAGTTTAGGCACCTCAAGGACTTTTAGGCAAATAAGTTTCTGCCAAGGTTAGGTTAGGTTTAATAAATGCCAGTGGTGCCTAAATGTTGGGCTATTGAATCTAGCCCAAAGTAGTGAAAAATCAGAAGTGATTTCTCTCACACTATTATAAATCTGGAGGAAGGGAGTCAGTTGTGTAAATCTGACTCACAGAAGTAAATTCTGTTACTCAAAGTATATTATTATATTTGTATTGGCAGATTCTTCTTATTCGTCCAATTTAAAAAAAATGAGAGAGAGAGAGAGAGAAAAGATTACCCCTGTGCATGTGAAAGCACACCTGCACCCACTTCTTTTATTGGCAATACAAAAATGCTGTATAGATGGCCAAATTGTGGCCCACACAGCTGTAAAAGGGAATAAAGTTGCCTGCGCTATTGTGCATGGCTGTGTTAGCACATTCCTATGTCTTGGTGGATCCTGCAAGTGGAGGAAGGGATATTCAGCTGATACTTCCCCCCGAGTAGGTGGCTAGGTAGAGGAGAGGGTGGATAGTGCCACGACTCCCTCCCCTCCGACTCTCATTGCACTGGCCGCTGAAGGAAAGTATGTTTTTCAGACCTAACTCAGTCAACTATCAGCTGCCATCAGTTGATTTTCATATTTCAGTTCTGGATTTCCATCAATTACTGTGATTTTTTTCAAAATAACTCCTTAAATGTAAATGTATATTTTAAAACAGAACCCACTTAATTGGCATCCTGATTAATTGGATGCCTTATGTATAGGGATAATTGAATAAATGTTGCCTGGCAATCAATGCATTGCAATGATTTTATACAATATAGTAATGGCACAACTAGTTGAATCCATTGAAATGGCATGGTTAGGGTTATCTACAAGCTTCTTCACAAATGTTAATGTGTGTTTGTAGCTGCTAGCATACAGTGAAAAATAGACTTTCTCCCTTCCTTCAATATTAACTGTTTCCCTGTTTAATTTTGGAGACTCCATGTTATATTGGCATTTCTTTTAAACTTGATAATGCTTTGAAAGATGCTAACACAGTAGAACCTCATAGTTCAGAAAGGGAGGTTGTTCATAACTCTGAAATGTTTGTAACTCTGAACAAAACATTATTGTTCTTTCAAAAGTTTACAACTGAACATTGACTTAATACAGCTTTGAAACTTTACTCTGCAGAAGAAAAATGCTGCTTTCCCTTTTTTTAGTAGTTTATGTTTAAACACAGTACTGTACAGTATTTTCTGGGGTTTTTTTTTGTCTCTGCTGCTGCCTGATTGCATAATTCCAATTCCAAATGAGGTGTGTGATTGACTGATCAGTTTGTAACTCTGGGGTTCTACTGTAATTATAAAGCCACTTAACACTGACACTCAACTTTTTAAAAGAGCCTAAGAACATAAGAGTGGCCATAGTGGGTGAGATCAAAGGTCTATCTAGACCAGTATCCTATCTTCTGACAGTGGCCGGTACCAGGTGCCCCAGAGGGAATGAACAGAACAGATAATCATCAAGTGATCCATCACCTGTCACCCATTCCTAGTTTCTAGTAAACAGAGGCTAGGACACCATCCCAGCCCATCCTGGCTTATAGCCATTGATGAACCTATCCTTCATAAACTTATCTAGTTCTTTTTTGAACCCTGTTATAGTCTTGGCCTTCACAACATCCTCTGGCAAGGAGTTCCACAGGTTGACTGTGCATTGTGTGAAAAAATACTTCCTTTTATTTGTTTTAAGCCTGAAGCCTATTAATTTTATTTGCTGTCCCTAGTTCTTGTGTTATGAGAAGGAGTAAATAACACTTCCTTATTTACTTTCTCCACACCAGTTAGCATTTTATCATACCCCCCGTTAGTCATCTTTTTTCCAAGCTGAAAAGTCCCTGTCTTATTAATTGCTCCTCATATAGAAGCCATTCCGTACCTCTAATTATTTTGTTGCCCTTTCTGAACCTTTTCCAATTCCAATATAGCTTTTCTGAGATAGGGCGACCACATCTGCACACAGTATTCAAGATGTGGGCATACCATGGATTTATATAGAGGCAAAATGATATTTTCTGTCTTATTATATATCCCTTTGTTAATGATTCCCAACGTTCTGTTCGCTTTTTTGACTGCTGCTGCACATTGAGTGGATGTGTTCAGAGAACTATCCACAAAGACACCAAGATGTCTTTCTTGAGTGGTAACAACTAATTTAGACCTGTGACAGGGTGCTAAGCCGAAAACTGCTTAGCCAACCCTCTGTCACTCCAGCTCCAATTAAGGGAGGTGAATTGGAGCTGGGTAGATCACCTGGCCCTGACTGGGAAAGCTGAAACAGCTGCTGCCTCATCCGGCTGGGGCTGGATAAAAGCCCCAGGAGAAGGAAGCCAGGGGAGGAGCTGAACAGGCTGTAAGCTGCACTAGAGGAAAGGCAGTGAGAGGAAGCAGAGAGAGATAGCTTGCCCCCTCTCTCCTGCTGGTGGACTGTAAGAAGGGGACTATATGTATGGTGGAAAGGGGGTGGGAACACAACCTGTAAATAAAAGCACCAGGTGAGAACTGCACCAAGGTCTCTGGGTGACTTTCTCAGCCCAGCGGGGGCACGAGCCAGGAGGCAGTGAACCACGGCCAGTGGGAGCTGCGATTGGCTGAACCTGCAGACGTGGCAGGTAAACAAACCATCCCAGCCCACTGGTGGATTTCCTTGATGGGCCATGTGCCAAAGGTTGTCGATACCTGCCTTAGAAACACCTGCTCAGTGTTAAGTGTTACACTGGTGGTAAGATTCAAACTTATTTTGATCCCCAGTGGCAGTGTGTTTCATAGTAGAAACAGTCTTATATCTCTGCTCCCATTCATATGCTGTGACACTTTCAATCAGGCACACAACAGGGTAGGGACAGTCACGTTTATCTGGGAGCTTAGGTGTTTCTTCAGACACTGCTCGCACACTGCCTTCTTGCAGCAGGAGAAGGGCTTGAATGGGTTCCTCCTCCAGAAACGCCCAGCACCAAACAGGGGCCTGAAGTCCCCCGCTCTCTCTCAGAGAAGGTCTCAGGCAACATGTAATATCCACCTTGATGCTGCCCCAGAGGACAAGGGGTCTCCAGTCAGGGACTTTTTTTGTATGTGTTCTGATACTATTTTATTAAATTCTGAACACCAATTCTCTTTAAAACCCAATTCACAGTCCATTGATGATTTCACTGTGATCAGGGACTTAGCGGGCAGGCAGAATGCCTGTCTTCACCTATCCCACTGGGGCTTAGATCTGAGATAGTCATCCAGGTACCAAAAGTGTGGTACCATGCACATGCCCAGAGGCAGAAACCTAGGAATATCAGATGCCTACAAAGTTAGGTAGTGGTTGAGCGAAAGTTTTAAGAATCTCAATAGTACCTATATTTGTACTTAGGTGCCTAAAGTGGGGAATTGAGTGGAAAAACCTGTCACTGGTCCTGTATTGAAGATTATTGTTTCTGGGATTCAGTCCAGTGCAGCTTTCAGAGTAGCAGCTGTGTTAGTCTGTATCTGCAAAAAGAACAGGAGTACTTGTGGCACCTTAGAGACTAACAAATTTATTTGAGCATAAGCTTTCGTGAGCTACAGCTTTGTGGAAGAGGAAAACCCACATTTGATGGGGGGAAAAAAACAAATATTAGCTATTTTTTTAACATTGACGTCTGCTTCAAAGTGTTCTGAGGTTTACTGGACTTCTGGGGGGACAGATTACATGGCAAGGTGGAGGTAGGATGGTCAAAACAATTTGATATTGCTTTGCAATTTACCCAATGGGTATTACCACCACACAGACATAAACACAGACTAATAATAAGTCTGATCTTTATGTTAGCTTCTATCTTATCTCTGTGCAATGCACACAGAACTGGCCACAGTACAAAGCTTGGTCTCCAATCTAGTTTTGAATTTAATTTTCTTCAATTTTATAGTTTTTGAATGGCAATTAATTCCATATTTTCTTAGTTTAATTGCAAAAGTAATGTGAATAATTTCAGTGGTTTAAATGAAGAAGATAGATGTGGTGACTCAACCCCCCAGGAATGGTGATGCTGCCTTCGAAAGTCTCCAGCACTGCAATTCAAGAGAGCAGTCTTTTACATTTGATTTTTAGATCATTATCCAAGTACAGTAATAACCATGTCTTAAACATTGATCAGATGTTAATGTTTTTGGTTTAATGTAAGGAATTAGTGACACAGACTAAAACACTGATACCTCCAAAATGCGTCATGGCAGATACATAGCTGGGAAAACACTTGGCTCTAGTGGCTTTCTCTTAAAAGTTGGACATTTGAGGAGGGCAATTTCCCCTTTGATAAGAAGAATATACAGTAGCAGATCTAACTAGTTTGCATGTAACTGAAAGGAAGTATAAATGATTTATTTCTGTCCATTTAGAAATGGTATGGCTAGCACATTTCAGCAGTAAAAATGTCTAACTAAAGGCTGTCAGCTTTAGGAAACATGTCTTATTCAGGTAGCATCTTTCTTTCCCAACCCAACCAACATTTTAGGAGGCGGGGGGGAGACATGGACCTCCTCATCACACCCCAACCAGTTCCCAACTTCCCCTACATACAAATTTGTTTTCAAAAAGATCTAGATCTTTTCTCTGTGTATTCTGACCTTCCCTGATGTGCAAAAGAACATACTTTCCTCCTCCTCCTATGTCCCATGCTTAGTTGCCATGTTCACACACAAGGAAATTAGTGAACAATAGTTTTCTTTACTGGCTGTTCTGATGGACTCAGGCTAGCCTGAATACTGTCACTTAAGAAGGATGCAGGTAGACAAACAATATTTTTTCCCCTTCAGATTTCAAGAAAAATCACTAGTTTTTAGTTTCAATTAAATTCACATAAAATATGTCCCTTGATAACTCATGGGTTTTGGGTGGTTTTTTTTTTTGGGTATTCTTGAAGGTAAAGTCACGCAAACTGAAAAATAACTTTTAAAAAAAAATCTGTACTCATAGCTTTGGTTTAAAAACAAACCTTTCCAGTATACAAAAAATATTTAAATAATGTAATAGAATAGTAATAATTTGTCAAACTCTTTTATATTAAATAAGAATTTCTCAGTATAACTGTTTTACTTTACCGCTCTAGGGTTCTGCTCCTGGCTTTTCAGGTGGCCTGTTGGGTAACCTTGGGTAGGTCATTGCATCTTTCTGACTCAGTTTCCCCATTTGTAAATTAGTGACAGTGGTACCTACCTTGATTATAAAGCACTTAAAGTTCTGCAGATGAAAAGGGCTGTATAAAAGCTAGTTGTTGTTTATTTATTTCATTAATTATGTTTAGACTAGTCTATGTAAAGATAGCAAATAGAATCATAGAATATCAGGGTTGGAAGTGACCTCAGGAGGTCATCTAGTCCAACCCCCTGCTCAAAGCAGGACCAGTCCCCAACTAAATCATCCCAGCCAGAGCTGTCTCAAGCCTGACCTTGAAAACCTCTGAGGAAGGAGATTCCACCACCTCCCTAGGTAATCCATTCCAGTACTTCACCACCCTCCTAGTGAAAAAGTTTTTCCTAACATCCAACCTAAACCTTCCACACTGTAACTTGAGATCACTGCTTCTTGTTCTGTTATCTGCCACCACTGAGAACAGCCTTGCTCCATCCTCTTTGGAACACCCCTTCAGGTAGTTGAAAGCAGCTATCAAATCCCCCCTCATTCTTCTCTCCTGCAGACTAAATATACCAGTTCCCTCAGCCTCTCCTCATAAGTTGTGTTCCAGACCCCTAAACATTTTTGTTGCCCTCCTCTGGACTCTTTCCAATTTTTCCAAATCCTTCTTGTAGTGTGGGGCCCAAAACTGGACACAGTACGCCAGATGAGGCCTCACCAATGTCAAATAGAGGGGAATGATCACATCCCTCGATCTGCTGGCAATACCCCTAATTATACATCCCAAAATGCCATTGGCCTTCTTGGCAACAAGGGCACACTGTTGACTCATATCCAGCTTCTCGTCCACTATAACCCCAGGTCCTTTTCTGCAGAACTGCTGCCGAGCCATTCGGTCCCTAGTCTGTAGCAGTGCATCTGATTCTTCCGTCCTAAGTGCAGGACTCTGCACTTGTCCTTGTTGAACCTCATCAGATTTCTTTGGCCCAATCCTTCAATTTGTGTAGGTCACTCTGGACCCTATCCCTACGCTCAAGCTTATCTACCTCTCCTCGCAGCATAGTGTCATTCGCAAACTTGCTGAGGGTGCAATCCATCCCATCATCCAGATCATTAGTAAAGATGTTCAACAAAACTGGCCCCAGGACCGACCCTTGGGGCACTTGAAACCGGCTGCCAGCTAGACATGGAGCCATTGATCACTACCCATTGAGCCTGATGATCTAGACAGCTTTCTATCCACCATATAGCCCATTCATTCAGCCCAAACTTCTTTAACTTGCTGGCAAGAATACTGTGGGAGACCATATCAAAAGCTTTGCTAAAGTCAAGGAATAACACATCCACTGCTTTCTCCTTATCCTCAGAGCCAGTTATGTCGTCATAGAAGGCAATTAGATTAGTCAGGCATGACTTGCCCTTGGTGAATCCATGCTGACTGCTCCTGATCACTTTCCTTTCCTCTAAGTGCCTCAGAATTGATTCCTTGAGATTGATTCCTTGCCTGTAGTTCTCCAGATCCTTCTTCTTCCCTTTTTTAAAGGTGGGCATTACATTACCCTTTTTGCTGGCTTCCGGGACCTCCCCCAATCGCCATAAGTTTTCAAAGATAATGGCCAATGGTTCTGCAATCACATCTGCCAACTCCCCTAGCACTCTCGGATGCAGTGCATCTGGTCCCATGGACTTGTGCTCATCCAGCTTTTCAAAATAGTCCTTAACCACTTCTTTCTCCACAGAGGGCCGGTCACCTCCTACCCATGCTGTGCTGCCCAGTGCAGCAGTCTGGGAGCTGACCTTGTTCGTGAAGACATCATGAAGACACATCTTCTGCTTTCACCAGCTACTGATTGTCCTATATACAAGACTGTACGAACTAAGCTTGTTTCTGAAACTAAATGCATGGATAACCGACAGTGCATAAAGAAAGCAGTCTGAAAATATAATGAAAAACTATTGACATAGTAGAAATGTAGCAACATAGAGTTATCGATGCTAGATTAGACCATATGATCCAGTATTTTTCTAGCTGTGGCAAGCACCTGATGCTTCAAAGCTAGAACCTATATTGTGATATTTTTGTTCTCATTGTATTATAACTTACACCATGAGTAGTCTCATTTAAGATGATGGGACTGCTTGTGCTGTAGGGTATTACTCAATGTGAGTAAGGGTATCATAATCTGGCACCAGATGATTGTACCTCATAACCTTGTAATGCATCTAGCCATTGTGCAATGCTGTTTGGGGGAAGCACTGGACATTTTCCCCTCAACTAACTTTATCCTAGGAAGAATAACTCTCTTCACTATAGGAATTACAAGGTGAAATTCTATGGCCTGTGTTATACTGGGAGTCAGTCTAGGTCATCACAATGGTCCCTTTTGGCTTTCAAATCTGAGTGAGCTTTTGCAATATACCATTGCACCCAATTAATTCTCCCTTACCCAAATAAATAATAGTCTTTAGTCAATGATGCCTTTTTGTTCACCTTGGACACTTCTATCCCTTGTTACTCATAACTGAACATCAACTAGAACTAAGTAGATTTTCTTGATTAGTCTGTTCTGAACTGCTTGAATGGGTTGGAAAATATAAGAAGTTAAAATTCAAAATATGGTACCAAAGGAAGGAAAGTAACATGAACAGTGAATTCCCACCATACAAAATCTCATTTAGCTGAAAAGTAAATAGCAAAGGGAGATAAGGAATAAAAAACAATGCTGAATACTTAATAGATGTAAATCCATACTATAGAGCAAACAGACTGAACAAAATAATTATTTTATGTGAGAAAAGCCATTTAATTATATTTTTGAAATGTTTGTTTGTTTAAAACTAACACAAGAGAATAAGCCATAAGCAAAAAACAAAAAACAGACAAAAAACTTATGAAATGTGTCACAGCCACTGGGCTTACTGCATCTCTGACCCTTCCTGGTCTTTCCACATGCACACCCCCCACATTCAAGTTCATACCGTCACCTCTCTCAGGTGGAATCACGCAATTCTCCCACTGTCAGAGTGGGCCCTGCTCTGCAGTCCCCTGTGTGGTCAGCCACAATTACCTCAGCAGGCCTGCCTTAGGTTCAGTATCTCCAGTTCACTTCGCTGCAGGAGCTGAGACAGGGGTATCCAGTAACCAAACTGATTTCTTAAAGCAAAGTGTTATTAATTTAGAACTAAAGCTTTTCAGAGAAAGCTGGCCTTAAAACAATAAACAGTCTAGACATGTCTGTACATATCTATCCATCTTCACCATGAGGATCCTGGAAGATGTAAGCTTCCTATGGACCTCCCAACACCTTTAGGGTCTCACTGGCATTTTCTGTTCCCTTAACTCACAAATCATGTCTCCCAACCTGCTTCAGGGAAAGTCTCTTGTAAAAGCCGTTCAGTCTTTTTTGATCACTCTGGTCCTCAGGGATTGTGGCTTCTTAACTGTTGATAGCGAAGGTCTCATCACTAGCAATAAAAGCTTGCAACTTTTTGGATATGGGATGTAAGATTCTCAAAGGTAAGAGCTTCTTCCGTTGCCTAACAGTATGTGTTAAGATGTTCTTAGCTGGGAAACCATCCCATTGCCTTCCTGTTTGTTCTTCCAATAGCACCCATTATAAGGGTGCTGAGCACTTGCAGACTTCGGCTAGAGTTGTCAATGCTCTGAACTTCTGAAAATTGAATTAAAGTGATAGAGGTGTATAATACATTGAATTAAAGCAATAGAGGTGTATAATACACATTCCACTATCCCAATATAAGTTATACAGACTATCACAATAACTGGGTTACATATCCATATCCTTATAGCAGTTCACATCCACCACAATAAGTATTTTAATTGAAAAAATATTTCACTTGACAAAATCAGTTTTAAATACAAAATCAGTTGTAAATAAGAGGATAACAGATTGAAGATTATCATCAATGAGAAGGAAAAATACTTCTAGAAGTTTACAAATCAGCCATTTACAGGTAAATTCCAGAAAGTTTAGAGATATACTGTTTATATATATATATGATGGTTCAAGTCTTCCAAGTCACTGGTATCAGTTTGATTCTCTGCATAAGTATTAGTTATTGCCTTTTCTGTAGGAAGTTGAAATGCTAGCCTTAGGGAAGATAATGAAAAGCTTTTCATTAACTGATAATTTCCAAGCAATCTCCTTATGAAAATAAAACCTAAAAAGGAACTTTTATACCAGTAGAAAGGTGGATGTAAAGGATAGCTGTGGGGGATGGGAGGTGCTATGGGTCCTTAATATCTATGTTTAGCCACAAGTTAATTGACTGAATGCAATGTATAAACTATACTATCCCAAATGCAGCAGGTATCTTTGGTTAAATAACAATAAACACATGCTACAATCAAACAGTTCTATTCACTTATATATGTAGTATAGGTGTATCACGTTTCCTTCCGCATTCTGAACTCTAGGGTACAGATATGGGGACCTGCATGAAAACCTCCTAAGCTTATTTTTACCAGCTTAGGTTAAAACTTCCCCAAGGTACAAACTATTTTACCTTTTGCCCTTGGACTTTCACTGCTACCACCAAACGTCTAACACCGGTTACTGGGAACGAGTCCATTTGGAAACATCTTTCCCCCAAAAATCCTCCCAAATCTTACACCCCCTTTCCTGGGGAAGGTTTGATAAAAATCCTCACCAATTTGCATAGGTGACCATAGACCCAAACCCTCGGATCTTAAGAACAATGAAAAAGCATTCAGTTTCTTAAAAGAAGAATTTTAATAGAAAAAAAAAGTAAAAAGAATCACCTCTGTAAAATCAGGATGGTAAATACCTTACAGGGTAATTAGATTCAAAACATAGAGAATCCCTCTAGGCAAAACCTTAAGTTACAAAAAGACACAAAAACAGGAATATCCATTCCATTCAGCACAGCTTATTCTCTCAGTCATTTAAAGAAATCAGAATCTAATGCATATCTAACTAGATTACTTACTAAATTCTAAGACTCCATTCCTGTTCTGTCCCCGACAAAAGCATCACACAGACACAGAGAGAGGATTTGTTTCTCCCTCCCCCCAGCTTTTGAAAGTATCTTGTCTCCTCATTGGTCATTTTGGTCAGGTGCCAGCGAGGGTATCCTAGCTTCTTAACTCTTTACAGGTGAAAGGGTTTTTCCTCTGGCCAGGAGGGATTTTAAAGGTGTTTACCCTTCCCTTTATATTTATGACAAGGTGACACCACATATCCCTGGTCACCACACAGTTAGGACACAGTTTCAGTTCACAGTGGTAGATTGGCAGCAGAAGCTTTCCTGCCTGATAGTGCAACATGGGAGGTGTGGGCAGCCAGTCTGTTTCTCTGAAAATCTTTCTCTAATTATGGGGTATCAGGCCTCCATATTAGTCCCCTAAAAGACTGAGCTGGTGAGAGAGATCACCATCCAAAGACACCAGAGGATGTTTACAAGGCTGGCTATCTTTTCTAATGAAAATAACTCAATGTAATTTGTGAGAGGGGCCTCATCATTGTAATTGCTGTAAGCAGGAGTCAGATGGGAACGGATGAGTGAAAATTTGGCAGCCTGAACATTATTAGTAATATTCAGCTGGCCAAACAGCACTGCTGATCATGTCCTTCTGCAAATGTATTTCACAGTTCACCAACCTTTGCTAAGAGAAATGGAGATATATTATCCTCAGGGTTGAATTCTCCTATACAGAGCTTAGTGCAGTGACTGGAGAGCTGACAGGGAGCGGAGCATGTCTCCCTAGTTTTGCTCTGCCCTGGCCCAGTGCATAGTACAGCTGCAGGGAGCAGTGGGGTGGCAGAGGAGACATGGAGGAGCAGGTGTGGAGGGTGGCATGGCCTCCTCCACCTGCTTTCCACTGGTTGGAGATTCCCCCAATACTGGGAGAATTCTCTGGCCAATTTAAGTTTTGCAGCAGGAGGCAGACTCAGCAGAGCTGAGAATATAGCCCCATATCGGCCTTATTCACAGGGGTTCTGAGCCAACTTGCAGACTTCTGCTAGAGTTGTGAATGCTCTGAACTTCTGAAAATCAGGCTTGATCAAGTGCAAGTCTCAGTCTTCAAAGAGCTCTCAAATTTGATTTATCGCTAGCGGTGTCAGATTATGAAGGAAATCCTCAACCCATTGAAGTTGGTGGTAAAACTCCCATTGAATTCAGTGACTTTGGGATTTCATAGCTTGTATGTACATTTTAGCTCTGAGAAAATAACCAAATTGTGCTACCAGATGCAGTTCAGAAAAATCTGTGTCCAGAACTATCTGTATGGGGGGTCTAATTCTCTGGAAATTCCTAGTAATATTCATTCAACATTTTTGAGAGGTATTCAGGCCCAAGTCTTTTCTCAAAGTATCTTTGCAGCCATTTTTTGGACGTTGAAATAGGTTTTGGAACTGCTGAATTTACACAACGATGACAGAGGATCACTCACAATGCATCTTTGGTGAATACATTTTCTCTCAGGTAGTCTTTACAGCATCTTCTAAAAAGCATATATTTCCATAGTTCTGATGCAGAGAGACCAAACCTCTGCTGTTGCTTAGTGAAGAATTTATTTTCACCATTTTTCACGTGTTATGGAGACTGTACAAACCAAAGGCACCGCCATTGGCGCCAAAACAATGCATATTTTCCTATACAGAGTATTGACTTTAGCGTCTCCTAGAATGTGATTGACTTCATGATTTTGGCTTTTAATAACCATATAGCTCTACAGGTGTGGGTCATAGGATTGGTTTATTTTTCTCTTTGGGGCCTGGTTCCAGAATTGCTCTGAGAGGTTTTAGTTTCAATCATAAAGACTACTTCAGATGACTTTTCAGCTACCGTTGAGGAAGATATTCACTATGATTTCATGAGAATGTTTTGGTTTTATACTCTAATGACACAAAACTAGGTGGTAAGGTACAATTGGTGTCATTTTGTTCATCTGTTTGTTCTGAGAGTGTGTTTGATAACCAGGAACTCAAAGTGAAACTTGGAGGGGCAAACCCACATGACTTGGAACATAAAAGAAGTGTTTTTTAAAGCCATTTGAAGCAAAACTGCCCACTCTTTCACATCTCAGAACAAACCTCACTTGATGCCACAAAGTAAAGTCATTGATTAGATGATGCCATACGAGATGAGATCTTGGCATATCTTCAGTATTATTTTAGGCTTCTTCCTATCTCACAGAAAGCTTGTGAATCAGTCTTATAATATTAATTGTATAGTAGTCTAGACATTTCAAAGTCAGCATAATAATTTCATAGCATGTTCTTGCAGTCTAGTAATTACTTAACATAGCATTTATATATTTAATAGAGTCAATATACCCCTGCAATATCATTACAGATAACATTATCTGAATTTTTAGGTAGTTACATCTTGAGAGAAATGTTACTTTCTGATGCAGTTCTTTTTTAGAATCTTTGCATATTACCAATAAAAAGTTTGTTCTGCTTCAAAAAGAAAAGGAGTACTTGTGGCACCTTAGAGACTAACAAATTTATTTGAGCATAAGCTTTCGTGAGCTACAGCTCACTTCATTGGAAAGTGAGCTGTAGCTCACGAAAGCTTATGCTCAAATAAATTTGTTAGTCTCTAAGGTGCCACAAGTACTCCTTTTCTTTTTGCGGATACAGACTAACATGGCTGCTACTCTGAAACCTGTTCTGCTTCAGTTTTCTCTCTGGCTGAATTATTGCTTGGGTGTAAGAGTACTGCCCTCAGATGGAGAGGCAGCATGGTCCCGTGGTTAGTGCACTGGACTGGGACTTAGAAAGCTTGTATTCTATTCTAATCTCTGCCACTGACCTAGTGTATGTCCTTGGGAATGACACTTAATGTGTATGTGCCTCTCTTTCCCTTCCCAAGTCTTGTCTCTTTAGATTGTGAGCTCTTCAAGACAGGAGACTGTCTCTTTATTGTGTATATTTTTGTATGTAAGCATATATATAGGCCCAGCAGAATGGGATTTTGATCTTGGTTAGGGCTTATACATGCTATTATATATATATCCGTAGATATAAATATTACACAGTGTGAAAACATTGCACTATTCATGGAGAATATTAGTCATTTTCCCAATTACACCATCAATATTTATTGAAATCTGCTAACAATTGAGAGAGCAAAATTTAATAAATCAGCATTAATCTAGTAGTTTTCACCAACATTTTTGTAGTTTCCTTTTGATCGAAGTCAACAATTTTATTTTTCAGAGTCAAATTTTGATTTTCAAATATTAATACTGGATGCAAAGCCTAAAGTTTTCATTGTTTTGTGTGAATTTTATCCTGGGAACTGTATTTCCATTTCTGAAAACAAATACCCCTTTTAATGAAGAAAAAAATCAACATATGGGCAACAATCAAAACTGTTACTTGCTTCGTTGTTGAAACTCACCCTTTTTTGCACAGGAATGCCAGCAGTCTTACAAGAAAAACCCTATTTACTGCAAAATTACAGTAGTTTTCCACCTTCAAAATTTATTTCAAACTCTGTAAAAATGTTAAGCAAAAATGAAAAAAAAGTGTTTTAATGAAAATCTGTGAAACCATTAATTTCCATGGGTTTTGTCTGCAGTGAGAATCTTTTCTACTGTAATTTCAAGCTCCAGTTTTCTTATAATGTCATTTTTAAGGATTCACAGACAATAAAAGGAACAAATGTGTTCTGTTTACTCTTATTTTCTGATTTACTTTATACAGAATAACATAGTTGTAGCACATAGCTTTCAGACTACAAAGTGAAACCTAAAAACCCATTTTTTGTTTCAGATTTTTACATCAAATTAGGTAAGGTTTATAGAAGGAGACTAATAGACTCTTTGGTTCAGGTTTGCAAAGTTGAGGCAGACTGCCAACTTGGTAGTGTTATAGATCTGTACCATACAAATGCAAATTCTGTGGATTGAAAGTTTTAGTAAGTAAGGGCTAGAGAACCATTCACACATTGGCCACAGGATCCAATTCAATTTAGTTCAATAGTGACAACTGACCAGATGTTATCTCCATCAGATGACTCTGTGCTAAGTAATCATCTATCTGACCTCAATTCACTTCATAATGGAAAAGGGGCCACAATAAAAATCACCATCACAACTTGCTTTAGTGGAGAGGCAGGGAACTGGATAGGCATAGAAGACAATGACTTCTAATGCAGTAAGTGTGTGTGGCTAGAACTTCCAACCAAGCAGCTCAAAGCATTTTACAGACATTACTGAAGTTAGTTTGGAGGACAATTCAACAACTTCAATGCCAAGTCTATTAATATGACATTAAATTCACTTACAATTAAAAGTACTCAATCTGTTGGTGAGACTATAGAGAGAGGCATAGAAATGCTTAAGCACATTAATTTGTATTAGAGGTGGGCTTCTGTGGCTGAGAGTCCAAAAACAGCTTCCTCTCCCAGCCATTTCCTCCTTTGTGTATTCAATTACTGAACTGAAAAGTACTCCACTACTGTAGGACTGTACAAAATTAGCATTTAAGAGGATGTTTTTGCGGTACTTATAGGAACTACTTGAAATTGGATGACCTTGTAATCCTTTTATCAAAGCATCTACAATTTCCATTTCCAGGAAGGTAAAACAAAAATAAATATTGTGCAAAGAAAATTATTCTGTATGCAGAGCATTTTATTGAATGATAAAATAACAAAAGAATTGAACCGTAAACTCAGTTGAAGCATGTTGGCTCTTGCCAACTCCTTTCAGCGTATGATGTTATACAAGCATGTGACAATGATACAGAATAAATAATGGATGCACTATTGAATTATACGTTTAAAAGCAAAGGAAATAAGGAGAATGAAAGCAATTAACCAATTCATTATGGTTCTTCACTGCAGCCACTTGTGTAACATTGGAGCACAAACTTCCTTCTAGTATGGAGGATAACAATGTGCTTCACCCAATGCACCAGGTGAAGCAGCTTCCCAATTATGAATATTTGGGATTCAAGGGAAAGCTTCACACAAAGCGGATCTGTTCACTCATTGTTTTGGAAGCTGAGAGCATGGAGAATGAGACATTTACTGACAAATCAGGCAGCAATCACATTGTGGGTTGTATTCTAGTTGGACTATCAGGCCAGAGTAAAAAGAGTTGGACTACCGGTACCACACAGTATAATAGCAATGTTATCACAAACTTTTTTCTGTATTTGTGTGTTGCAATTCTCCACTCACAGTACAATATAAGTATTCATGACAACATTGATGAGATGAACAGCATCACCAATGGTTTATTTCTCATTTTCAATGGCAAAGAACCCATTTCTTTGCTATGGATGCTGACAGGGACCCAGCATCTATCTGTTCTTAACTTTTCATAAAACTATGGCAATTGAGGGCATTGACCTAGTTTGAAGACTCAAATGCACTTTAAATTCCTATAAAATATCTTTAAAGGACTTTGATCATTTTATACTACAAACTAGTTTGGCAGCAGGATAGAAGCTGCTACAAATCTGGGAAAGCTGCAGTATGGATCACTCAGCTGACATTACTTCCACAAAAAAGATGCCTGTCACCCATCCAGAATCCTTTGTGAATCCACCATGAACTTCCTAAGTGGCCAGAGCAGGCTTCATTTCTTCCGAAGCACGGGGTTTCCCATGTTTATATAGTTGCCCTCTAACATGATTCGCCTCTTTACTAGCTGGGGGAGAACCGGGAGCAGCTGACCCTGACCAGAGAGAAGCCAAGCAGGCAGGTGCTGTGAATCAGCTGGCACAGCTGATCAGTACCGCATGATTAGCCCACACTCTCATCTGGACAATATAAAGGGGGGAAACCAGGAAAAAACAGAGAAGGAAGGTGTAGGCAGGCAGATCCTGTGGATCTCCCTCTGAATTGTCAGAGAGGGCCCTACCCAATAGCTAGTGGAGGCCAGAAGATCCCAGTCTGAATCCCTAACCAGATTGTTGTTTGTGATAATTTTTACGCTTTTCTTTCTTGTTTCTGACAACAATAAACAGAACCCTAAAGAAAGGGACAAACCTGGGTGTGGCTGATTGTTTATTTCTAGCTGTTAACTAGGGCCACCAGCGTTCATACCTCTGCATGGGTCCAGGGTAATATTTTGGAAGGATAGGTCCAGCTGACTGGATGTCCATTTTTCATGCTCCCTTTGTATTCCTCTTAGGATCTACACAATTTCCTTATATGGTATCCTCTCAGGATTTGAGATGCTCCTCCAGAGAGCTGTCTAATGGAAGTCTCACCTTCTAGCTGCTGGAGAGATTCTAGCTGCTGGAGAGAATCACTGAATGCATGTGATTTTTATGGGGACTCACACACAGTCTAAGCTTTAGAGGTTCAGATTGTCCTCAAATGAATGCTGTGCAGTTATTGCCTCTGTGTGTGACAGTGAGAAACTGCTTGATCATTTGTCTCTGTCCAGGCCATCACAAATACAGATGTATCAATAAGATAATGAGCATGGAAAAGGTGAGGTGGCCTGGATGTATCATCATCAGATTTGGGCATGAAGGAAATTTGCATACAAACCTGTGAAAATGGTGCTGGTAATGAACCACACAGCTTCCTGCACCTCCATACTCCATGACTATCTTAAGCCTAACCCTTCTATGTGTGTGTGTGTGTGTGTGTGTGTGTGTGTTTCCACGCACATGCATGTGCTTGGGAATATAGTCCAGATATTTGCCTTTGCTGTTCTGAAAAACACCCGTTTGCAGGCACTAAACCACAGAGAAATCCATAGGCATTTATTATTTATCCCCTGTACTTCGGTACTTAATAACACTCGGGCTGCCTTTAAGCACTATTGCTAGTCAGAGCAGCTTACGGTTGGCAGTCGGTAATTGCTGTCTCAGCTGCCTGTGTCTAGCAGAGAGCAGATGACATGCTGTGCATCTGTGATTCTCTGACTGTACCAGTGCAATCAGTTTTGGAGAGCTCAATTCCAGGAGAGAGCAAGAGCTGCACAGTAGGATTGTATGCTACATGCAGGAGTGGGGCTCAGAGGATATTTTGTCCCTGCCATCTAATTACTTACCCTAGTGCAGCAATATGGAAATGAGAAATGCCAAGAATGCCACCAACTGGAGGTGTTGATGCAGAAATTTTGACTAATTTTCACAGCTTCATAAAGCAGAGTATGCCCCACTTTGTTACTATTGGCTATGTAGGAGCAACATTCTCCAAACTGCAAGATGGCCCCAATTACATAGTGCTTGCAACACAATATGTTAATTTAAGGAATAATTAGCAAGAAAGTTTATTGCAAATCTCAAATGATATATCTTTTTATTTCTGAATAGGTTTCTTCTGGAGCTAGTGCTAATTGTTGTCCACAGGTGGACAGTATTATTAGACTATGGCTTAGATATAGGAGATGGAGTGGAGTGGAGCTTACATGCCCAGGGGGAGAGGCTAAATTCCAATTTATTTGTCTTGGGAAACTCTGTGGATATGGGGAAAATGGTGAATGTGATATACCTTGACTTTAGCAAAGCTTTTGATACGGTCTGCCACTGTATTCTTGCTAGCAAGTTAAAGAAGTATGGACTGGATGAATGGACTATAAGGTGGATAGAAAGCTGGCTAGATCGTTGGGTTCAATGGGTAGTGATCAACAGCTTGATGTCTAGTTGGCAGCCGGTATCAAGCGGAGTGCCCCAAGGGTCGGCCCTGGGGCTGGTTTTATTCAACATCTTTATTAATGATCTGGATGATGGGATGGATTGCACCCTCAGCAAGTTCACGAATGACACTAAACTGGGATGAGTGATAGATACGCTGGAGGGAAGGGATAGGATACAGAGGGACCTAGACAAATTGGAGGATTGAGCCAAAGAAATCTGATGAGGTTCCACAAGGACAACGCAGAGTCCTGCACTTAGGACGGAATAATCCCATGCACTGCTACCGTCTGGGGACTGACTGGCTAAGTGGGAGTTCTTCAGAAAAGGACCTGGGGATTACAGTGGATGAGAAGCTGGATATGAGTCAACAGTGTGTCCTTGTTGCCAAGAAGGCTAATGGCATATTGGGCTGCATTAATAGGAGCACTGATAGCAGGTCAAGGGAAGTCAGTATTCCCCTCTATTTGGTACTGGTGAGGCTACATCTGGAGTATTGCATCCAGTTTTGGGGCCCCCACTACAGAAAGGATGTGGACAAATTGGAGAGAATTCAGAGGAGGGCAGTGAAAATGATTAGGGCACTGGGGCACATGACGTACGAAGAGAGGTTGAGGGAACTGGGCTTATTTAGTCTGCAGAAGAGAAAAGTGAGGGGGGATTTGATAGCAACTACCTGAAGTGGAGTTCCAAAGAGGATGGAGCTAGGCTGTTCTCAGTGGTAAGAGATGACAGAACAAGGAGCAATGGTCTCAAGTTGCAGTGGGGGAGATCTAGGTTGGATATTAGGGAAAACTCTTTCACTAGGAGGGTGCTGAAGCACTGAAATGGGTTATCTAGGGAGGTGGTGGAACCTCCATCCTTGGAGGTTTTTAATGCCCAGCTTGAAAAAAGCCCTGGCTGGGATGTTTTAGTGGGGGTTGGTCCTGCTTTGAGCAGGGTGTTGGACTAGATTACCTCCTGAGGTCTCTTCCAACCCTAATCTTCTATGATTCAATTATTTCAGAAATACTTTCCACAAGAACTCCAACTTCATTTTCAAATAGGACAAGGTTACCTCTGACCCCCTGCAGTTGTAGCTCAACCTCTGTAATCGGACATGGCAAGCTGCAGCATTTTTTTAAAAAGTTCTCCACTGAGCTATTGGACATGCTAAATATCAGTTTCCATAATCTCAGATATGCTGAACACAAGTTGTGTTCTAGAAGTTCCTCTCTGAATGGGCTATCTGGGAGGGGGGGGCTTGGGTAACATGAGTGAGGAGAGACTTCAGGACATATTCTGATCTAATATCTTTCTTCTTCCCCTTCTATCAGCTGGCTGGGGTCAGGTTGACAGAGCAGTCTTTTTCAGGTTTGCCAGTCCAGCACTCACTCCATATTCACTCCATCCTCTCATACACAGTCTATCCACTGTTTTCTTAGCTATCCTCTTGTTCAGTGCCCACAAGTTCTAGTCTCAAATTCCTCTCTAACAGGATTCCCTTCATCTGTTTTTCTTGCATATCATTTCAGCCTCCTCTTTTGCACATTCTCTCTGATACCACAGTCCTTGGTCTTACTCCTGATGGCATCATTCTGCATGAGGTCCAGCAATGATCCCCCTATTTACTGCCCTCAAATATCTCATTTCAGTGGCTTCAAGTCTTCTCAAGTGCCCCTCTTTGGTCATTCATGACTCAGATCCCTTTAGAATACCTGGTCTTATCTATTTTGATCTAATATCCATTCAAAATATATCACTGGAGAAGCATAGAACTTAGAATATGGACTCTAGACCGTCACTGCTATGCATTTCACTTTTGCACCATCCAAGTAGAGAGGTCATAAACTATATTACTGTTGCTTTCTTAAATCAAGGACCATTGCAACAACCATCACACTTTGTGTTTATGATGACTTTCAATTCAAATGTATTCCTGTTATGTTTAAAGTGCTTACCCTATAAGTCACAGGTGTTCCAGAAGAGAGATTCTGTACTGTCAGAAAGAGATAGGCATTGTGTGCATATAGTTACACTTAGGAACAATGGTCAGAACATTAATACAATGTGATGGATTTTTTTTATAGTGGGATTTTGGCCATGAGTGGCCAAAGATTTAATCCAATTTTCAGATACCATGGATAATTTAACATTACTCTATAAATTCTTCCTGGTTTGGGATGCCCGAAAGTAGCACCTTTAAAATTGACATACACATCTTTTTTATCAAAGAAAAGAAGTATGTGACAATATGAATCTGACTGATGCCAAATAACAAAATATTTTGATTTGTATTACTGCCTAGACTGGTGTGGAAGTCTAGGAATTACTGAATAACTGATATGTCAAGTTAAGAACATTGGTACAAAACATATAGCTATTTCTTTGCCATTTCATTGCTGAAAATCAGGACAATTCATGGGGATTTACTATATTGTAAATGTTATCTGAAAACATTTCTCATCATATTCCAGCTCCCATTCTCATTGCTGATTCTTTCCTACCCTAATGGACGGTCCATATTCTCCAGTGACTCTACACATTCTTTCTTCACTTCAAATAACCAGTTCCATCTTTTCTACAATAACCTGTTCTTTCCCTGTTTCCACTTTTCCCCCTTCTTCTCACCACTTACACTGCTGTGGGCAAATCTGATATTTTTCTTGTTGTGGAGCTGTACGTTCGAAATAGCTTTCACACTACTGGATCTTGTAAATTAACATTAGAAGCATTAATTAACCCTTTAAAATAAATAAGTGACTTAAAGAAGCAGACAGATTGTATTTAATGTGAATTTGCAGGAAAACCCTGCAGGATTGTCTTTATTCAGGCTGATCTGGCTGTGCATTGCCAATGAAAACACTTTGGGATGAATATCTTTTTAATGCAGGAGAAAAAGAGGTGTATCAGAAGAGATGGCCTTCAATAATTTTTTTAAAACCACATGGAGTAATAACACAAAACATGGAAACCTGAGGAAACCTACCGTAAATTTCCAATGGTGAACCTGGTACAATCAGCAAAAAATATTGTGGTGGATGGAAGGTTGAAAACTGGTGAACAGGAATAAAAGAAATCTCATGAATTCTTCTGTGGAGGGAAGCAGTTCCTTCCGTTCCATTGTGGCTTAGAGTTGATGCTGTTTTCTGTAGTAAAAATGATCCTTTATTGGATTCAGTTGCAGGATGGATTAGAAGGGTTAGGGAAGGAAGTAACTACCATGATAATGACAGTCTTTCACCATATCTGGCTGGTAGAGTTTTTATCATTACAGTCATTTTATTTGGTCAATATGAAGATAATCTTTGTCAGTTTTTCTGAGCAATTCAGATTAAAAAAAGATACCTTGTAATATCCACATTATAGCACCACTGCTCTTATCTTCTAACCTACTTTAGACTTAAAATCTTATTGTGAACCTCTGGGGTTTTGTTCTTACACAGAAAGGAGCAATAAGACATAACAATAGCCTGAATGAATGAGGAAGCAGACAGTGAGGAGCTGAAGATGGCACTCAAGCTGTAATAATGGATTTGTCAACAGTAAGAGAAAAAGGAGGAAATGGAAAAGGGTTGGTGTGAAAGAGGGAACCCTGTTTTGGACACCTTGAGTGTAAAATGGAAGCAGAACAAGAAGAAGGAGATGCTTAAGTAACAGCTGGAGATTGAGATTGGGCAGAGTTAAGTAAATCATCCAAGGGGCAGCAATTAAAAGCTCTAGGGTTGATAAGGTTACCAAGAGGGGGAAAAGGGGGACAGAGGTCCAAAATCTGAGGGACATCAACAAATAGGGGGAGAGGCCAGGATGTGAAATAAACAAAAGAGATGTTAAAGGAGTCTCCCATGATCTGTCCACAGTTTAAAATTTATCAGTGAATGGTTTTAGAAACCACATATCTCTCCTGCACCTAAGCTTGACATGGGAATTTCTTGATATTTCATCCTTAGTCTCCATTGTTGAAGTAAACCCATGAGTATTTATATATTATTTAGTTCTTAGGAAAGCTATATACCCATAATTCATGGTATTTCTTATAATGAATACCCCCATTAAGATTACCTTGCATATTTGTTACTCCTCTTTTTTCCCTACTATTTTTAAATAGAGCAACTGTTCTGGAAACAGGACTACCATAGACTGACTTAAATTCCCAAATAAGTGTCTTAAAGTAACTTTGGAAACACATATATTATGCCAAACCACTTGTAGTGATAGATTAAATGATAAAGAAAACTGTTCTAATCTAAATTACATTACAGTTTAAAGTTTATAACTGGAAGACTACTGATTGATTTGCATTGAATGTTTAGGACAAGGTGGAGCAGGGCTACAATGAAAATTATTTAATCTAACTCACTTTGAAAGTGAAATAGGAAAGTTATTTTTGATTGGTCAAAGTGCTACAATATAAAACACAGGAAGATTTTAATTACACTTTGGAATTCATAACATAATGTTAGTTTTCTAAGTAAGACTTACATATCTAGATGCATCTCCTGCAGCCTTTGAAATATTATCTTATAAGAATGTCAATGATTAATTATCTGAGTGTCTAGTGAATCATTAAAGCACAGCTTGTAGAAAAAGTTGATTGAAAGTTTATGTCCAATACAATTACCATGTTGCCCATCAGATTTGTAAAATTATAACACCAACGTCATTGTTTATGTTTGAAAAGTTTACATTTTCAGCTACAATATTTTGGTATTATACCCACACGTACTCAAATTCAAGTTAAGCAACAGAAAATGTTTACCAGTGTCAAGAAATGTTCCTACTGTTATTAAAAGTAACCTAGTTGAAACACAAGAGCCATTTGTTAACCCCATAAAATTAAAATCTGCCAAGGAATATTAAAATGATAATTATAAAAACATTCACTTTTCATTTCAATTAAATGGAATACAAGTAAAATAGCTAATACATAAGCCACATGGCTTTCTCATAATTAAAATATCTCTTCTGTTGTGTTGCTCAACATGCATGCTGGTTTTATTCTATCAGTTTAAATTATAGAAATTAAGGGCCATCAATTAATGTAGGATTGAAATTAGATGAAGGTTTCTAACCATCAGAGGAGTAAAGTTTTGGAAGAGCCTTCCCAGGGAGCAGTGGGGGCAAATAATGTAACTGGCTTCAAGACTGAGCTTGATAAGTTTATGGAGGGGATGGTATGATGAGACAGCTTACAATGGTATGTAGCTGATCTGCGACTGCTAGAAGCAAATACCTCCTATGCCGGTGATTGGACACTAGTTTGGGAGGGCTCTGAGTTACTATAGAGAATTCTTATTCAGGTGTCTAGTCTGGTGGGTCTTGCCGACATGCTCAGGGCCTAACTAATTGCCATATTTGTGGGTCAAGAAAGAATTTTCCCGTGGGGCATATTGGCAGGGTGGTGGGGGGTTCATCTTCCTCTTCAGCATGGGGCACAGGTCACTTGCAGGTTTAAACAAGCGAAAAAGGCTGATTCACTGTATCTTGAAGTCTTTAAGTCATAACTTGAGCATTTCAGTAACTCAGCCAGAAGCAAGGGATCTATTACAGGAGCGGGTGGGTGAGGTTCTGTGGCCTGCAACAAAAGCGCTGACTTTTGGTTTTGGCGGTGGGTGCTCCACGACCACTCTACCCCGAGGCCCCGCTCCTGCTCAGCCTCTTCCCCTGAGGCCCCATCCCCACTCTGCCTCTTCCCACTCCTGCTCTGCTTCTTCTTCCCCCACTTTGACTGCTGCTGGGTCCTCTCTGCCCCCACCCCCAAGGTCCCTGCCGTTTGCTCTTCTTTGCCCCTGAGGCCCCGCCCACCTGCCACTCACTCCCCTTCACTCCCTCTTCTGAGCCCCCCTGCCCACTGCTTTCTCCTCTCTGCCTCCCTCTCCTGAGCATCTCCCTCTAGCTCCTCTCTCCCGCCTCCTGCAAGGCTCCTCCCTCCCATCTACCTGCTGCTCACTTTAATCCAACCCATCCCCGAGTGCCTTCTGCCCACCCCTCTCTTCTCTCTGCCCCCTCTGGCCTTAAAGGTGAGTGATGGAGGGATGGGGCAGAGAGGAGTGAGTGGCAGGGGCCTCAGGAGAAAAGGTGGAGTAAGGGTGGAGAGAAGTGCAGCACAAGAGGGTGAAGAGGCCAAGCAGGGGTGGGGTCTCAGGGAAGAATGCAGCTGGGGCCATTGTCCATGGATGCTTGAGCACTGGCTCATTCACAGATTTGGCACCTATGGCCTGCAATGTACAGGGGGTCAGACAAGATTATCATGATGGTCCCTTCTGGCCTTAAAACCTATGAGTCTGTGAGGGCTGTATCTGCAAATGTTCAAGTATGACCTGGCTTGTGAGTAGAGGCCAGATTTTGCAGTTACACTGTCATCTTCCGAAAGTAAAAAGAAAGTTTTTTAAAAAAGTGTTTTTTTTTTTGTTTTTTCTTTTTAAAAAAGGGTTGCGGCTGTAGGAAGAATGGACTGGTGCAAAACCAACTACAGTTATGAGTGAATAGTTGGGGGTCCTATTGAAGTCAGCTCCCACTGAAGTCAATTGGAGACAGGTCAAATCCCTAGTGGCAAAAGTGGCATTTTTGAAAACCATTGCAGGGACTAAGAATCGGTAAGGGCAAGGGGGTACAGTAGTATGGAGGATGCACCTGATGAGTCAGTTAGTTTCAATCCATTCCTCATGAACTGTTCTATAGAATTATTATTATTTATTTATATTACCTAGCACTTAGAAACCCTACTTATGGACCCAGGCCCAGATCCACAAAGATACTTAGAAACTTACGTCCCATGGCTTTGAGGATCCAGGCCCAAAACCCCATTGGCTGGTGCTCTACAAACACAGAACAAAGAGACAATCCTTGCCTCAAAGTATGAAATAAGGAATGAACCTTCAGGGTTCTATACAACTTTAAAAGGTTTTCTCAAAGTGACTCTTAAAATCTGTAGAATTGAATAGAGAATGATATTCCTGCTATAGCAGGGGTTGGCAACCTTCAGCACGTGGCCCATCTGGGTAATCCGCTGGTGTGCTACGAGACATTTTCTTTATGTTGTCCATCTGCAGGCACAAACCCACACAGCTCCCAGAGGCTGTGGTTCGCTGTTTCCAGCCAATGGGAGCTACGGGAAGCGGTGCAGGCCACAGGGACGTGCTGGCCACCGCTTCCCACAGCTCCCATTGGCTGGGAACGGCAAACCACAGCCACTAGGAGCTGTGGGGGGCCATGCCTGCAGATATTCAACGTAAACAAAATGTCTCGCGGCCTGCCAGCAGATTACCCTGATAGGCCGTGTCATAAATATAAAGGGAAGAGTAACCACTTTTCTGTGTACAGTGCTATAAAATCCTCCTGGCCAGAGGCAACATCCTGTTACCTGTAAAGGGTTAAGAAGCTCAGCTAACCTGGCTGGCACCTGACCCAAAGGACCAATAAGGGGACAAGATACTTTCAAATCTTGGGGTGGGGGGAAGGCTTTTGTTTGTGCTCTTTGTTTACATTTTGTTCTCTCTTGGGACTGAGAGAGGCCAGACGGAAATTCATCTTCTCCAACCCATCCTAATCCAAGTCTCCAATATTGCAACCAGTATAGGTAAGCCAGGCAAGGCGGATTCGTTTATCTTTTGTTTTATGTGAATTTTCCCTGTGTTAAGGGGGAGGTTTATTCCTGTTTTCTGTAACTAAGGTTTTGCTCAGAGGGGGATCCTCTGTGTTTTGAATCTGAATACCCTGTAAAGTATTTTCCATCCTGCTTTTACAGAGGTGATTCTTTTACCTTTTCTTTAATTAAAATTCTTCTTTTAAGAACCTGATCGATTTTTCATTGTTCTAAAGATCCAAGGGTTGGGGTCTGTGTTCACCTGTACAAATTGGTGAGGATTATTATCAAATCTCCCCAGGAAAGGGAGTGTAGGACTTGGGGGGATATTTTGGGGAAAGACATCTCCAAGTGGTCTCTTTCCCTGTTCTTTGTTTTAAACGCTTGGTGGTGGCAGCATACTGTTCAAGGCCAAGGCAAAGTTTGTACCTTGGGGAAGTTTTTAACCTAAGCTGGTAAGAATAAGCTTAGGGGGTTTTTCATGCGGGTCCCCACATCTGTACCCTAGAGTTCAGAGTGGGGAAGGAACCCTGACAGGCCGTGTGCTGAAGATTGCCAACCCCTGTTCTATAGGTTTTTTTCAACCATCATGTAGAATTCTAGAGCATGGATATGAGTCTATTGGATCCAAAGAAGATACAGAAAAATATCATGTTTTGTTAAATACTACAGAAGTTTCCCATAAAAAAAAACTATTCTGGGAACAGAACCAGGCTCAGAAGCATCTGTGTGGCTAATTTGTTCCCCTTTCTCCTATTCCTTGTCTGTCCTGTGCCTTAGTTTTTTTTCTCGTGTGGGATAAGCACATATTACTGCTTAGTGCCAAACAGCTACAAACTACTGCCCAGGGAATGTTTTTAATCTGCCTGCCGTGCATTGCATAGCTGGTCTAATGAATCAATGAGGGTTAGCTGGTGTCTATTGGTTGCCTTGTACAGGCATTAGTAGAAACAGTTTCTTATGACAAGTTTTGAGGCTGTAGTTGCCCCTTGCCCCTGCACATCTGTTTGGAAGTTCTGTGTTGGATACTGGAGTGGTGTTATCCCAAAAATGAATTTAGGGACAGGGCTATAATAACTTGCCTATTGCCTCCTTAATCTGTTCTCCCTGAGGTAAAAGTTCCTGGAGTTGCTAAGGAAAACACTAAAGGACAGGGCTATACCTTCCAATAAAGTAATTGACATGGGCAATGTTCTTTTTATTGATGTAACTAATAATCCCTAATACAGTGTATACTAAAAATCCTAAACAAAACACAAAAGCCCTGAGATACAAATCCCTTATTGCAAGTTAACGAGCACTTACACTGCAATAGCATACAGTTTAAATGATTCTAAGCAAAGCAATTTGTTGTAAGTGGACAGTTTGCAACAAATTGCTGACAGCAGATCTTAAATTGCTTTAAAGTTGAGATAGATAAAATACAATTAAAATACACTCACACACATTTCAAGCATACACATACTTATTTATACCGTACTTTCCCAAAACTTTGCATTAAAAGAATATTAAGCTTACTCTATCAATCCATTGCTGTTTCCTTTTACAAATCACTGCTATTGCTGTTCAGTTCCTGGTCAGTCAGCTCTGGTCTGCTTCAGCTTTCTTTTGTCTCTCTGCTGCAGTTTCTCTTTGGCTTCTTTTGTTGGCTTCTGGGCTTTCCCTGCACGCCTCTCTCCTTCTTCAGACACAGACTCCGAACTCTGAAATCGCTGTTGGAAGTTCTCTCTTTATATAACCTTCCTATTCTTAGCTACAGTTACCTCACTTGCACGTGCTCAGGCTTGACCATTACCTCAGAGTTCTTATTGAAGGCTCTGACCTTTAAAACAAGTTGTGACCAGTATGAGTAGGTTCTGACCAGCTAACTGCTCGCCTAACTGACCTCTCTGTCACCCATTACTGCACATGCTCAGTAGCCACCAGTCTTGCATATGCTCATTATTGCCATTTACATCAGAGCTATGATTCTGTCGGTCCACACAAACACACATTCTTGGCTCTTTACCAGGCATCATTTAAGAAATCCTAGGTTTTCACTGAACATGCTGAGGGTCTGCAGAATTCATCTAAAGGTGGAGTGATTTTTGCTTATCCAGAATAGAGATCAGAATCACAAAGTAGAGACTGGAGAATTTTCTCTGGTAATAATGGGAGAGGGAAATTTGCAAATATTTTGTGTAAGAATATGCAAAAATTCTTCAGGTTACAAGAAGACAAAATGAAAGATATCCTTTCCCTGTCATAGGATCACAGAATTATAGGACTGGAAGGGACCTCAAGAGGTCATTTAGTCCAGTCCCCTACACTCACAGCAGGGCCAAGTATTATCTATCTCCCCTTCTTTTATTTTATGCCTGGGTCCCACATTATCAGTACACAAGATGGTGGGTTGTTTAAGACATCTCAGCAGTGGCAATAGAAGCCCTGTAGCTTGTAAAGGCTACCTCCAACCCTCCATATGAGTGACCAGGTTTTCCAGATGCCTGTCCAGCATGTACAGGTTTTCAGAGATGTACTTGAGCCTAATTCACAAATAATTAGGAAATACTGGCTCTCCCAAGTGTGCCTATGTCAAGGCTAGTTGCTGCTGTAATACAAATAGTAAACAATAATCAGTTTCACTTGGAAGAAGCCAAAGAGATCACGTGTTTCAAAGAGATCACGTGTTTGAGTGTATTCTGAAATTTAAGGTATATTACAATGAGAATTATGTTCTCAGTTGGGAAAATGCCAAAAGCCAAATGAAAGAAAAATCTAGGGATTCAAATAAAAGATGTAGCCCTGGAATAATGTCAAACTCAGGATATGACAGAAATCAAAACAGAAAATGTTGTTTATTCTGACAATTCATGGCACTTCTTTGGTAGCAAAATGACACCACTTGGTAGTAATTATGCAAAGTGTATTTTCTCCACTCAAGCACACTTTAAACGCAACCTGCACTGCAATACAGATTTCAATAGTCAGTAACCATTTTTACAGGTGATTCATTAACACATTTTCTGGATAACCGCCTTGGTATTCAGCAGCTACCTCTCTGAGGCTTCACTAGATGACAAAAGAACACAGAAGCACACTATAATTCAAAAGAAAGAAATCTTTCATGCAATGAATAATACATTATACAGATACAGATAGTTTAAACAATTTATGTACATAGCCTAAGTGCATGGGTAAATATCTGTATGATTAATAGCAAAGAACCATCTAAGAGACTATGCAACAGCTGTGAAAGATAAACAGTATGAATTTTGATGTGATGTTACCAGGGTTTAGATGGAGAATTGAGACACACTGTATGGGGACTAGAATGAAAGTCTGGGCACTAAGTCTATCCCTTGACTAAAAATTAGAAGCAGATCAATAGTCGTATGTTTGTGTCAAATTAATGGTCCTATGGTTGCGTCAAAGATACAGCCTATACAGATACCATAACCAATGTGAGAGCTTTGCAAGATTATAGAAGTAATTTCAAGAATTAACACAAATACATTAGTTTAGAACCCAATTTAGCAACAGATATCCATATTTTTGTAGGGTCATGCAAAAGTTAGAAGGTTGTGGACACTGGCTCCACAGCAAGCTGGCTTTTCAGAGAAAAGGCATTCTGCAGCCAAAGGCAAATCCTCCACCAGCCCTCTCAAAAATGTTTGCTGCTATGGAAAGATGTATTATTATGGAAGTGCTCTGCAACCAACAGGCTGCTACACCTGATTCTTATGGTTCTCCTCCCCTTCATTGATTAATCCACAACCAATGTGTGTTACAGCTAGGGAAGAAAAAGTTGGTGTGAACAAAATAAGAACTGAACCAAACATGATCACAACTACAATTGTATTCAAGTTGTATAAATCTTCCTTCCTTATTCAGATGTTTATACCACAGTCATCACTGTAGTATCAGAGAACCTACTGCATTATAGAATCATAGAAGATCAGGATTGGAAGAGACCTCAAGAGGTCATCAAGTCCAACCCCCCTGTTCAAAGCAGGACCAACATCAACTAAATCATCCCAGCCAGGCTTTGTCAAGCTTGGCCTTAAAAACCTCTGAGGATGGAGATTCCACCACCTCCCTAGGTAACCCAAATAGGTTGCAGTAAAACGATATTAAAAAAAAATATGTAGTTTCAGTTATGCACATTCCCTTGAGCTTCAAGGTTAGCCCAGAAATTATTAGAAATCATGTTCAGCAAGCATTTCACAATTAAGGTGCTATTTAAAGTTAAATCTTACATAAGACCATATCTCTTAATATCTGAGAATTAGGCTAGTGAACCTCTGGCTTGTGAATTTCAACCATTGCTTGGTTGTTATTCAAAAGATATAGTTTTATCTCAAAGAATGATGGTTCTCGGACTCAGAAATCTCTAGCTCTGCCACAAATTGTCTGTGTGACTTTGAGCAAATTATGTAATCTCTGTGTGCCTCAGTTCCGTCTCTGTGAAATGGAATTAGTACTACTTCCTTTCTTCTGGTCCTTGTCTGTCTTGTTGTTTTAGGGGTTGATTCTTCCACCCTTATTCATATGAGTGGTAGCTTACTCAGCAAGTTGCCAAAAAGAGCTCTGAGACTTACACAAAGCTGAAACAAAAAGTCTGATTTCTGAAGTTCTGCACAAGGACAAGAGGGTATATATATATGCATCTTACACATTTTATATATAGCGACAGTATCGATCTTTACATACAGTAAATGACTCATTAAAAAGCAAAGGGTGGATTGACACTAAAGTAACTGAGAGGAGAAGTTGGCCTATGGACTATAGTTGCTATTTTGCCTTTAGGGCTTTGTCCCCAAAATTACTAATTGGGAAATAGTGTAAAAGTGCTAGAAATGTTAATATGGTTTAATAGTCTACACATCAATTGTTCATATTTTATCTTATGTATTTATGAAGTACGAAAATATATATTTTTATAGTTTTTAATTTACAATCTTTTACAGAGGCAGTGCAGGCATCCACTGAACTTTTAGTATAACCACCGATCATTATTTGTCTATATCAACACAGAAAATTTGATCTTTTTTTTAAAAATATACATGATGGAATATTATATAAAATATGAGAAATGATTCTGTGCCTTACTCATTGTCAAAACATAATATCAATTTAAACCACTTAAAAGCTATCTGGTGTAGACATTTAATCAATATTGGCATGGAAATGAAGTGTTGGAAGTCTTTGAAAACCTTTTTTATTTTTTTATTTTATTTTACACTTTTATTGGTTTTTCGTTCTTGTCTTGAAATAATGAGTCATTTTTAGGATGGAATATGTTCAGAACTATGGCAGTTCTGAGGCACTCTTAGCTCAAATTTGAAGTAGGCTTTCTAGCATCTGTGTATCAAGAGAGATTCTACTTAGCATTTCCCATCCTAAATGGTCCTAAAAATATGCTTCATATAGGCACTGTATGCACATAAAGCCAAATTCTGCTCTCAGTGACACAGATATAATTGTGTTCTCCCTTTCTATAGCACCTAGCACAGTGCAGTCCTGGGCCACCACTGGGGTTCTTAGGTGCTAGCACAATACCACTAATTAATCCTGTTCTCAATATCGCTATATAGTACCATACATATATATTCTTTCTCTTTCAGGTTATTTCAGTTATTTTCAGTAATTTCAGTTACTGGGTCAGTTGGAATTGTGCGTCTGGGGACTGTTTGAGCCTTTGTTCCCTGGATCATCCTTGATCATCTTTGATCAGCCTCAATCAGCCTTGTGATCGCCCTCCCCCGGTGTGATTAACGAGGGGGTAGGGCTGACCTAGGACAGAAGGCCTTAAAAGCCAGAGGCTAAGTGATCAAGGGGAGCTAGCAAACAGGTGACTGCAAACCGGACAGTCTGAGAGAGGGAGTCGTAATATAGTCGCTATGGTGAGGAAGGGCCACATGGCCAGTGCCAGCGCTGCTCCTGTCTCCTCCACCTGCTCTCGTATCCAGACAGACAGCCTGACCATGGATGCCTCTACCCAGATCCTGGTGTGGGTTTGCAGAGACTGTGGCCTGCGTTTCCCACTCTCAGACAGCCAGGCTGAGGGGACCATCCAATGTGAAAGGTGCCTGTGCATAGAATCTCTCAGGAAGCAGGTGGAAGATCGACAGAAGGAGGTGGCTAGGCTGAGGAGCATCCGTGCCCAAGAGGAATTCCTCGAGAATATTCACATGGAGACATCCAAGGGTGAGGAAGCTCTCCAGCTACAGAGGACTGCTGTCACACCACTGGGGGAGGAGGATATGGCTCTGTCACAGGGAGGACACTGGCAGCAGGTTTCTTCTGGCAGCAGGCAGTGTTCCACCCCTACTCCCAACCCACCCACCATGGTGATGGAAAACCAATATGCTGCTCTAGCAACAAGTGATGGGGAATCACCCCCAAAGGAGGAGAAGCTATGTACCCCCAAGGCTGGGAAGATCACAGCCACCACTCCCAGGAGGAAATGTAGGGTAGTGGTGGTTGACTCTCTTCTGAGGGAGATGGAGGTACCATCTGTCACCCTCACATGGCATCTTGCGAGGTGTGCTGCCTGCCAGGGGCCCATACCCATGATGATACAAAGGGATTGCAAGGATCATCTGGCCATCTGACAACTACCCCATGTTACATCCATGTGGGTACTAATGATACTGCGAGGTATGACACTCAGCAGATCAGAAGTGACTACAGGGCTCTGGGAGTATGGGTGAAGGAGTTTGGAGTGCAGGTGGTGTTCTCTTTTATCCTTCTGGTCAAGGTTAGGGGCCTAGGCAGAAACAGATGCATCTTGGAGGTGAATGCCTGGCTGCTAAGATGGTGTCGCCAGGAGGGCTTCAGCTTTCTTGACCTCGGCATGGTGTTCCAGTAAGAAGGACTGCTAAGCAGAGATGGGGTCCACCCATTGAGGAAAAGGAAGAGCATATTTAGATACAAACTGCTAACCTAGTCAGGAGGGCTTTAAACTATGTTCGAAGGGGGCAGGTTACCAAAGCCCACAGGTAAGTCAAGAACATGGAGACCTGGGAGAAGGTTTGGAATTTGTGGGAGTATGGGATGTTATATCAGAGATAAAGGAGAGACAAGACAGAACTGGGTGGGGGAGAGATCAAATCAGTGTATTATATGCCTGTATACTAATGCAAGAAGTATGGGAAATACCAGCTTGAAATGCTAGCACATAAACACAACTGTGACATAGTTGGCATCACAAAGACCTGGTTGGATAATATACATGACTGGAATATTGGTATAGAAGGGTACAGCTTTCTCAGGACAGATAGGCAGGGAAAAAAGGGAGGAGATGTTGACATATATATTAAAAAAGTATACATTTGGACTGAGGTTGAGATGGAAATAGGAGACAGACTTGATGAAAGTCTCTGGTTAAGGATAAAATGGGTAAAAAACAAGGGTGATGTCATGGTAGGGATCTACTAGAGACCACCTAACCAGGAAGAATAGGTGGATGAGGCTTTTTTTAAACAGCTAACAAAACCATCCAAAGTACAGGACTTGGTGGTAATGGGGAACTTCAACTACCCAGACATATGCTGGGAAAATAACACAGCAAGGCACCGATTATCCAATAAGTTCTTGGAATGTATAGGAGACATTTTTTTATTTCAGGAGCTGGTGACAGCTACTAAGGGAGAGACTGTTCTAGATTTGATTTTAACAAATAGGGAGGAACTGGTTGAGAATTTGAAAGTGGAAGGCAGCTTGGGTAAAAGTGATCATGAAATGATAGAGTTCATGATTCTAAGGAATGGTAGGAGGGAGAACAGCAAAATAAAGACAATGGATTTCAAGAAGGCAGACTTTAGCAAACTCAGGGAGTTGGTTGGTAAGATCCCATAGGGAGCAAGTCTAAGGGGAAAAACAGTTGAAGACAGTTGGCAGTTTTACAAAGAGACATTATTAAGGGCACAAGAGCAAACTGTCCCACTGCGTAGGAAAGATAAGAAGTATGGCAAGAGACCACCCTGGCTTAACCAGGAGATCTTCAATGATCTAAAAATAAAAAAAAAGAGTCCTACAAAAAGTGGAAACTCGGTCAAATTACAAAGGATGAATACAAACAAATAACACAAGTATGTAGGGACAAAATTAGAAAGGCCAAGGCACAAAACAAGATCAAACTAGCTAGAGACATAAAGGGTAACAAGAAAACATTCAACAGATACATTAGAAGCAAGAGAAAGACCAAGGACAGGGTAGGCCCATTGCTCAATGAGTGGGAAAAATAATAACAGAAAATGTGGAAATGGCAGAGGTGCTTAATGACTTTTTTGTTTAGGTTTTCACCAAGAAGGTTGTTGGTGGTTGGACGTCTAACATAGTGAATGCCAGTGAAAATGTGGTAGGATCAGAAGAGGCTAAAATGGGGAAAGACCAAGTTAAAAATTACTTGGACAAATTTGATGTTTTCAAGTCAACAGGGCCTGATGAAATGCATCCTGGAATATTCAAGGAGCTGACTGAGGAGATATCTGAGCCATTAGTGATTATCTTTGAAAAGTCATGGAAGATGGGAGAGATTCTAGAAGATTGGAAAAGGGCAAATATAGTGCCAATCTATAAAAAGGGGAAAAAGGACAACCCAGGGAATTACAGACTAGTCAGCTTAACTTCAGATAATGGAGCAAATAATTAAACAATCAATTTGAAAACATCTAGAAGATAATAAGTGATAAGTAACAGTCAGCATGGATTTGTCAAAAACAAATAGTGTCAAACCAACCTAGGAAATGACTGCCTAGGAAGGAGTACTGTGGAAAGGGATCTGGGGGTCGTAGTGGACCTCGAGCTAAGTATGAGTCAACAGCGTAACACTGTTGCAAAAAAAGCGAACATCATTCTGGGATATATTAGCAGGAGTGTTACTAACCCTTCAGCTCCCAGGCGCCACGGGCTCAAGTCCCTGAGGTCTCTGGAAGTTATGGATTCTGTGACTTCTATGACCGCCATCACAAAATCGTAACCTTACTGATGATGAACAATAAAAACACCAACAATTTTGATCTGTTATTTCAAAGCAGATAAGTCACAGCATAAACTACATTAAATGAATGGTACACAACATCACTTTTAATAAGTATTGTTTTATTATGGAACTAACATTATGGTGAAGATTGTAGGAAAGTATCCATTGTTTTCCTGTAATTATCCAGTTCATTTTTTTTTCAAAGTGAAGTGTATACAGAAGGATGACATATATGTCATAGTGTGGTTAACACTCAAATCAGACAAGGCTGAGTTGACACTTGTGGGCATGGGGAAAAATCTTGAGCAGCTTTCTAGTGGCCATCAACTAGATGTTTAACAAGAAACTGGAAACCCTATGGTCAGCTATGGAAAGGAAAAGAAAGAAAACATATGATTCAGGAGGACTCAAGAGCTTAAGGGCCATTAAAGTTTCTAAGTAACAAAGAACCTTTCACTGTCAATATATTAAGATCCTACAGAATAAGACCAAAACTCCTGAATTTTTATATAATTCTGTTATCACAGAAGTTCAATTTCTCCAGAAAATCCACCGATTTCTGAGTGATCTGAAGTTTACTACTATCATCAATTGTTTTGTCACATGCAGGCTAGATTAATGCAATGGATATGTAATTGGACTTTCCTTGAAACTGATCTGGAGGCTCCAATGGTTAAAGAAAGAAATTGCTTGCTTGTTTCTTAGGATGCACACAAGAAATCAGTTACTCTACCTTTCATGACCTACACTGGCTCCCAGTATGCCAAAGGATACAGTGCAAATGATTTCTATTATTTAAATCCTTCTAACCAATAAATACTTGTGCCTCTTGCCTGATGGCCTTGCTTACTGTTATGGGGCTAGAATAGTTAGCACCAAGCCAGGATCAAAGTTCTCCGAGATCAGACTTCTCCCACTCTTTACTTTTCATATCTGCTGACATCTTTTTTTAAAAAAACTGGCAAGTATGTTAACTGGGCATTGTATTTCTCCTTTATTTTCTAGAGTTGTTTTCCTTGAGGCCTGTTGGGCTTGCCTTTTGTTGAATTCTGTGGTTCTGACTGATCATCCATTCAGGCTAGTTAATTATTACAATATTCTGTATTTCACTGTGCAGTATTTAGATATTACTTGATAAGGGACTCATAAATATATTATCTATATGTATATAGCATGAGAAAGTTTAATCAAAGCATTCTAGAAATTACTTCATTTCTCCCATCACCTCTACCACCACTAGGTATGAACATAACAGCATTCATTAATATAGTATGTCACAATTCAAATTTCTCATGTATTGCTCTGTCATTTGTCAGTTCATCAAAGGAATATAAATTGAGAAACTAGAAGAAAAACAGATGGCTCATGAGGGCAAGTTGCTTCTCTGGGATTATTATATGGAAAACACTTTCTGCTGGGATAGAAGGAGAATAGTGAATACTGTCCTGGTGACAGACTAATAATATCCTTTAATATCCTGAATAAACATCATGGAATTAAGATAAACTTTATGGAGTTAAACTAAACCTTATTGAATTAGGATTAAGACCTCTGTGGTACATTGCATTAAAAATGCAATTGTGTATGTGTTGTTTTGGCATCGTATGTACCTCCTCTAGTAGAAAAGGAATGATAATGCAGACAAATTCCTAGGGTGAAAGATGATGAGATCACCTTCCTCTCCAGAGAAGGACAAGACCTAGTGACTTGAAGGGAAATTCTCTGGGTCTTAAAGCCCAGGTCAGGGAAGCCATCCCTTAAAAGGGAAATTGAGGCACAACAGAATGGTGTTGGCAGTGTCCTGGGACCTAAAATAGAGACACTGAGGGAGCTACAGTGCACTGCCAAATCTATGACACCTACCCCGGAGTGGGAAGTGCCCAAGTAGAAGGTAAGACAGCTGCTTGAGAGATGATGAAGGTAGCTACAGGCAGCAAGGAGGGGGAACTTCTTCCTGCAGTCTCTGACTGCCTGAGGATCTGTGAAAACATAACAGACACTGAGCCAAGTGGAAGTGGAACAGACCCTGACCCAATTTAACTAACTGGATGGGGAACAAAAGGACACCCCACTAGGATGGGGGATCAACACTGCTCCCCTCCTCCAAAGAAGCAGAGGTGAGGCTACCAGAGTCCCTGGATCCCAACCTCATGATAGGTGGGAAAGAGAAGGGATTTGACTATGGGGGAGGTAGGGGTCTCTCCCATCTCTGACTCCTCTGATGTTAAAAGCAGCGCATGGTTGAGAGCTGCTGCATAGGGAGGTACCCCTGACATATTTCTCCCTTTGGTCCAGAGAATGATGCCTTGTAATAATCCTGGTGGGGTGGGGAACCTCAATCCATTGCTGAGGCAGCTCACTTCTTGGGGAACCAAGGGACATCACCACAAACACTTCCTAGAAACTTCATGGAGGTGGGAGTGGGAGAATCAAGTCTCAAGTTTACATTCAAAGATTTTGGGATAAAAAGGGTAAGAAGGGATGTGTGAAAGCTCAGCCCCATCGGTTCTAAAGAGAAAATGTATACAGGATGGTTGCCAGCAAATTCCACAGATATTTTTAAAGGCGGTATGCTGGCTAGCAGAATGTTTGTTATCTGAACAGCTGAAATGTAAAATTGTGAAAAGTAATGTCAAAACTGTCATCCAGGGACTAAAAGGACTTCAGGCAGTAAGTCAGTGGGTTTTCTTAGCCCTGGTCTACAGCATAGCTGAAGTCAGCATATCTTAGGTCGATTTACCTGGCTGAGAGGACGGCAGCGAGTTGACCGCTGCTGCTCCCCTGTCAACTCCGCTTCCACCTCTCATCAACTGGAGTTCCGGAGTCGATGGGGAGCGCATTCAGGGATCGATTCATCCCCTCTAGATGAGCCATGATAAATCGATCCCCGATAGATCGATCACTACCCGCCGATCCGGCGGGTAGTGAAGACCTGCCGGCTGGTCAGCACCCTAGTTACACCCACTTCTGTAACTGAGAGATATAAAAGATTGATGATATCCTGCAACATCCTGGACAAACCTTATAGATAAACCTTAAAATAAAATTTAGAATTAAGCTAAACCTTATTCAATTTGTTTTAATACCTTTGAGGTACATTATATTAAAAATGCAATTGTGTATGTGTTATTGTGGCATTTTCTGTACCTTATCTAGTAAGAGGGTTATGCTGATGTAATTCCTCTATTATCAGCCCTTCGAAGCCAGTCCCCTGGACAGGCACTGTGTATATTAGTTCAGAATGGATTCTCCAGAGACCAATAGACAAATAAAGAATTTTTGGATAAATAGTCTGGTTTTAAACAGGCTCAGGGCCTTCTTCCTGAACCAGCAAACAGACAGGACCTCTGGTCCATGGAGGGCCCTGATTCTCAGGGAAGGATTGGAAGGACTTGGCCTTCTGAGGCCCCATAAGACTGGATGCTTGTTCTGAGGAACAAAACTCCCCTGTTTGCTGCTTCTGTTTGCTAACTCCTTTGGTTCCATAGGAGCTGGGTTTTTAAACCCTGGTTCTCCATGAATTAGCTCCTCCCCTTGTCAAGGGGGTCCTAAAAGGGTTAGGAATCAAAGGATAGCAGGCTAGAGCCTCATTAGTAAGCTCTCAGCCTAGCCTATCAAGCCGCTAGGTTCAGCACACAGTCACACAAAAAGACAACACTATAAGCTTCAGTCAAGCAGGCACAGGAGAAGCAAGCAAACAAACACACAACAAATTCACTCCAAGGGTCATGTAATCACCCCTCATTCACCTTGAGAACTTGAGGTCCTGATTGTGGATCCCCAATACCCACAGGGTTGCTAGTCCTTGAGGAATCAATGTGAAGGAAACTCAATCAAGGGGAACTTGCTGATATTTCCCCATAAATCTGGCTTTCCTTCTGCAGATTTATCTCCAGGAAAGGATAGTTTAAGACTTGGCTTTATTGGAGCCTTTTACACATGTTAGCACATTGCCTCTATCCTGGATTCCAGTTATATCCACACTGGGAACCAAGCAGAAATGGAATATCCATGAAAATAAGCAAAATTCAGCTCGGATTATACTTGGAACAAATTAAAGGATAGATTCTAACTCTGGGCACCACCATAGGGTGTTGCATAGGCTTCACTGCACCAGGCATAGCCTCAGGTAGAAGAAAGTCAAGGAAAGTGTGAGCCCCTTACTGAATGAGGGAGGCAACCTAGTGACAGAGGATGTGGAAAAAGCTAATGTACTCAATGCTTTTTTTGCCTCTGTCTTCACTAACAAGGTCAGCTCCCAGACTGCTGCGCTGGGCATCACAGCATGGGGAGGAGGTGGCCAGCCCTCTGTGGAGAAAGAGGTGGTTCGGGACTATTTAGAAAAGCTGGACATGCACAAGTCCATGGGGCCGGATGCGTTGCATCCGAGAGTGCTAAAGGAGTAGGCGGATGCGATTGCAGATCCATTGGCCATTATCTTTGAAAACTCATGGCGATCGGGGGAAGTCCCGGACAACTGGAAAAAGGCTAATGTAGTGCCCATCTTTAAAAAAGGGAAGAAGGAGGATCCGGGAAACTACAGGCCAGTCAGCCTCACCTCAGTCCCTGGAAAAATCATGGAGCAGGTCCTCAAGGAATCAATTCTGAAGCACTTAGAGGAGAGGAAAGTGATCTGGAACAGTTAGCATGGATTCACCAAGGGAAAGTCACGCCTGATTAATGCAATTGCCTTCTATGATGAGATAACTGGCTCTGTGGATGAGGGGAAAGTGGTGGATGTGTTGTTCCTTGACTTTAGCAAAGCTTTTGACACGGTCTCCCACAGTATTCTTGCCAGCAAGTTAAAGAAGTATGGGCTGGATGAATGGACTATAAGGTGGATAGAAAGTTGGCTAGATTGTCGGGCTCAACAGGTAGTGATCAATGGCTCCATGTCTAGTTGGCAGCTGGTATCAAGTGGAGTGCTCCAAGGGTCAGTCCTGGGGCCGGTTTTGTTCAATATCTTCATAAATGATCTGGAGGATGGTGTGGATTGCACCCTCAGCAAGTTTGCAGATGACACTAAACTGGAAGGAAAGGTAGATACGCTGGAGGGTAGGGATAGGATACAGAGGGACTTAGACAAATTAGAGGATTGAGCCAAAAGAAATCTGATGAGGTTCATCAAGGACAAGTGCAGAGTCCTGCACTTAGGATGGAAGAATCCCATTCATGGCTACAGACTAGGGACCGAATGGCTCGGCAGCCGTTCTGCAGAAAAGGACCTAGCGGTTACAGTGGACAAGAAGCTGGATATGAGTCAAGAGTGTGCCCTTGTTGCCAAGAAGGCCAATGGCATTTTGGGATGTATACGTAGGGGCATTGCCAGCAGATCGAGGGACGTGATCGTTCCCCTCTATTTGACATTGGTGAGGCCTCATCTGGAGTACTGTGTCTAGTTTTGGGCCCCACACTACAAGAAGGATGTGGAAAAATTGGAAAACGTCCAGCGGAGGGCAACAAAAATGATTAGGGGACTAGAACACATGACTTATGAGGAGAGGCTGAGGGAACTGGGATTGTTTAGTCTGCGGAAGAGAAGAATGAGGGGGGAATTTGATAGCTGCTTTCAACTACCTGAAAGCAGTTTCCAAAGAGGATGGATCTAGACTGTTCTCAGTGGTAAGCTGATGACAGAACAAGGAGTAATGGTCTCAAGTTGCAGTGGGGGAGGTTTAGGTTGGATATTAGGAAAAACTTTTTCACTAGGAGGGTGGTGAAACACTGGAATGCATTACCTAGGGAAGTGGTGGAATCTCCTTCCTTAGCTATTTTTAAGGTCAGGCTTGACAAAGCCCTGGCCTGGATGATTTAGTTGGGGATTGGTCCTGCTTTGAGTGGGGGTTGGACTAGATAACCTCCTGAGGTCCCTTCCAACCCTGATATTCTATGATTCTATGATAGGAGGCAACTGTGACTCAAACCCCACTACAAGTCACCATTCTTCTCCTGTTCCCTACTTGCTCCTGGAGTTAATAATTTACTGTTGGTCTACAACAGTATTTACAGCAAATAGCTACCCTCCTACTCAAAACTAGCTCAGCTTCTCTGGCCAGCGAGTCAAGACTTTGACATTCCCTCTTTCTACCCATCCACTCTGTGCCCATTTGTTCCATGTAAACAATAAAAATGTCCCACTTGTCCTACATATTTAGACCCATGGTCTGAGTAGTTCATGTAAAGCGGGAAGGGATGGTTCCTGGTCCATTGCCTGGCTTAAAGTGTGAGTTACATTGTAGCCCTTAGTAAGTGTAATTGTCTGGTCTTCATTTTACCACCAAAATAATAGAATGAGCAATAGATGTAATGCTTGCATCTTGGGGGGCCAGTTGAGAAACTTATGAAAACTTCTGACATATATAGATCTAAATGGATTGATCTGTTAAGGGCTGTGCATATTTGGAGTTAGTTAAATGCAATCATCTGACTCTTAATATTAATAAAATGTACAGTGTAGATCTGATTTTTTCTGTCCTTAAGACATTCTGAAATACTAAACAGAAGGTGAAAATTATGTAGGGCTGTATTTCTTCCCTTACACTACTCACATATTCCTCCACGTGAAAATTTATTATGTGTGGTTTAAACAATTTACTCTTCCCAAGTTATCTTAATTATTTATTTAATTCTTATAGGGTACTTCCTTAATTATATTATCTTACATATTTTCCCTTTATAGTTAAAGAAGAAACAAAAGATAGGGTTTTTTTTTGTAGAATAATTCTTTTGCTTTTAAAGCTTCCAGTGGCTAATGCCTCAATAATGAATTCTTGAAGTTATTTTTCCTCTGTAACCTGTATCATCAGTGCTCTCATACTCCAATTCAGAAAAAAAACCAAATCAAAGCTTGTGCCACCGTGCATCAGTTCTGAAGCAGGGTGCAATCTCTTTGTGCCTGCAAGTCAGAGTTGTAATTCAGATTTGGTTTGAGAAATGTGTCAGAAAATGTGTTTTATTGGTACATAGAGCAATACCATTAAGAACTAATACAAACAATTATTTGACACGTCAGAAGCCTCCTTAATAGGAAGATTTTGTTTAAAGAGGGTGCAGATATTTATATAACATATAATATTATATAATGAATGTGTAATAATTAATTAGACTGCAGAATTGACTCATTGAAATGATAATGAAAGACATTAGTTAATATAAATGTAATTTCATTTGGAAAAATAAATACTTTAAAACAAAGCACATTTGTTTTAATCTGTGATTATGTATGGCATGGGTTGTGGAAATTCAAGCCTTTAAGGGTAATGGGTAATGCAAGAAAGAGTAAGAGAGAAGGAAGCAAATTCAGAAACAGGTTAAAGCTTTCCTCAAATGGCTTTATTTTCTCATCACCTCTGTTCAAAGGTCCACCAGGATGTTTAAGAGAGTCAACTCTGAAACAGCAAGCAGAATAATGGCAATTGAAGCTATAGCATATAGAAATAATACTCCACCCCCATGAAACATGTCAAATTTGATGACACAAAATTTGTCTTACACGAGAGGTCTGATATGGGGTAACAATGGATTGTGGTTATGTGACTCTTTTCTCTGTCCTGGACACCAACATGTACAGCAACACATTTTTATGATTTAAAATAAATTAAAACCTTTTTTTTTCAGTCAAAGAACAAGATGCGTGTCATAACTCGCCCAATCTTCAACATATTATTACCAAGAGCCCAGTCTTTCCATTGGGAAAAAAATCATATATATATATAGGAAGGTGTTCTTAAATGATTCCCAGTTATTCATATTTTTCTTATTAAATTCTTCCTCTCAGCTGATTTAGCTCATATGTGAAACCGACCCTATTAAGCACAAAGTATATATATATTAAGCACAAAGTACATATATATCATAACTTTGCTTCTAAATCAGTTTTTTTTCAACCAGTACTGTTTATATAAAACACACACACACAAACAAATGAAAAAAGGGAAGTTGATAATAATGAATATTAGGAATTGTTGAAAATTCATAAGGGAAGCAAAGGGACACAAAGAGAAAGCTATAATCAGCAGACTTAAGGACAATATGAAGGAAATTTTAAAATATATTAGGAACTAAAAAGGATCCTGACAATTGCATTGGTCCATTACTAGATGAAAATGGTAGAATTAACAATAATAATGCAGAAAAGACACATGCTCGATAAATATTTCTTTTCAGTACTTGGGGGGAAAAACAGATGATATAGTTTCATCAATGCTGAGGATAACACTCTTTCCATTGCACTGGTATCTCTAGTGGATGTAAAAGAGAAGCTACTGAAGTCAGACATTTGAAAATCAGTAGATCCAGACAACTTGCATCCAAGTTTTAAAAGAGCTGTCTGAAGAGCTCACTAGATCCCAAAGGTTGAATTTCAATAAGTCATGGAGCACAGGCGAAATTCCAGAAAACTGGAAGAGAGCTAGTGTTGTATCAATTTTTTAAAACGGTACACATGATGACTTGGGTAATTTTAGTCCTGTCAGCTGACATCAATCTTGGGCAAAATAATGGAACTGCTGATATGAGACTTGATTAATAATAAATTAATGGAGGGAAATGTAATTAATGCAAATTAACATGCATTTATGAAAAATAGATCCTGCCAAACTAACTTGATATCATTTTTTGCTGAGATTCCACCTTTTGTCTGATAAAGGTAATAGTATTGATGTAATATATTTAATATTTTGCAAGGCTTTGACTTTGTACCACATGACATTTTTGTTTTAAAAAATGGAACAGTATAAAAGTAACATGGCACACATTAAATGGATTGAAATCTGGCTAAATGATTGATCTCAAAATGTAATTGTAAATTGAACATTGTTACCAAGTGGGTGTGTTTCCAGTGGGGTAACACAGGGATCTCTTCTTGGCCCTATGCTATTTAGCATTTTTATCATTGACCTGAAAGAAAACAAAATCACTGATAAAGTTTGAAGACTACACAAACATTAGAAGAGTGGTAAATAATGAAGAGGAAAGATCACTGAGTTAGAGCCATTTAGATAGTTTGGTTAACTGAGCATGAGCAAACATGATATGTTTTAATATGGCTAAATATAAATGGATACATCTGGGGAACAAAGAATGTAGGCCATACTTAGAGAATGGGGGACTCTATTCTGGGAACCAGTGACTCTGAAAAAGATTTGGGGGTCATGGTGGATAATCCGCTTCCAATGTGTCTCTGGCCAAAAGACCTAAAGCAATCCTGGGATGTATAAGAGGGGACTTATGAGTAGGAGTAAAGATGTTATTTTAACTGTATATGTGTCATTGGTGAGATTACTGCTGGAGTATTGTGTACAGTCCTGGTGCCCATAATTTAAGAAGGAGGTTGATAAATTGGAGAGGGGCTAGAGAAGAGCCTCAAGACTTAAAGGATTAGAAAACATGCCTTATAGTGATAGACTCAAGAAGCTCAAACTATTTAGCTTAACAAAGAGAATGTTAAGGGATAACTTGATTATAGTCTATAAGCATCTATATGGGGAACAAATATTTAATAATGGAATCATCAGTCTGGTAATGGCTGGAAATTGAAGCTTGACAAATTCAGACTGGAAATAAGGCATATCTTTTTTAACTGTGAGAGTAATTAACCATTGTAATTTACCAAGGGTGTGGTGGATTCTCCATCACTGACCATTTTTAAACCAAGATGTAATGTTTTTTTTCTAAAAGATATGTTTTATGAATTATTTTGGGGAAGTTCTATGATCTGCAGTTTACAGATGACCAGACTTGATGATCACAGTGGTTCCTTCTGGCCTTGGAATGTATGAATCTAGAAAGGCTGAATGTTTACATTTTAAGTACAATGTAAATGAAAACATTTATTTCTAACCTAAAATGTGATCAGCTGGAAAACACGGATGTCCTAAATCTGCTTTAAAATATTCAGTTTTCTGAGCATCCACAGCTGTGTTGCCAAAACCTCCATAGGCTGCCCAAAGGAGGGTATTTGAAAATTTACCTGCTCCCCACTCTGGTTGAAGTTTCTCATTTGAACCAGGGGATAATGCTTATTTATGGACCTTACCTGGCAGATATGAAGCTGGATTAATATTTGTAAAATGTTGCATATGGGCTTATATATATATTCTGATTAAATTCTTCCTCTCAGCTGATTTGGATCATAATCATTCAGTTTTGTGAAACTGGCCCTATTAAAGCACTAAGCATATACATATATTATATGTACTTTATTCTGCTTGCTCATTATAAATGTGATCAAGTTGTGATCCCTTATACATAAGCTACCATTAATGTTTAATTCTGTGATCAGTTACTCTTTATCTGTTAGGACAAAGTCTAATAAACAATTACTCCATTTTGGCTACAACAATTTTTGAGTTAGGAAATTGTTGATTTTAACATTCCAATTGTGCAAATCATACCACCAGATTTCAGTAATACCAACTAAATGAAACTTATGCTCTTAAATGAGTAATTCCATTTCCTCTTGTTTGTTATCGGGTCATAGCACTGGTGTATTGGCAATTCAGTAATTTCTTTTCTTCATGTCCTTTGGTTCCTTGATTAATTTTGTTCTCAACATCATAATTTTGTGCTGAGTGCTCATATCCTACCCCTTTTTACCTCCTCCTTTGTTTTTACTTTAACACCCTTTCGACTACTCTAGGCAGCCTTTCCCTGATTATAAAAGGCCATCAAAGTAGTGAAATTCAAGTACTGTGGTGATGAGCATCACATATATACTTGCCTAGATAAATAGATCAACATCTTGCAGTGTACTGTAAGTGAAAGTGTTGATTTTATCATGCTCATGATTTGCAGAAAGCTTTCTTTGCATAGAACTTTTTTAAATAATTAAAAATAAAATAAAATTGCCTTTATCTCACTTGTATTCCACATTTAAAGCTGATTATTTAATACTCTGGTGGGAGCTTCCATCTTCCAGATGAAGAATTCATTCAGGAGCACCTGTTTTAGTGCCCCACAGTGTGCACTGCACTCTGCAGTATAGAGCTGTAAAGTTGCAGTGTCAGGACTTTGCCCACAGTTCAGTGAACAATCTGCAAATATTGTACGGGGATATGTCAGCAAACCAATAAAGTGCCTGAAACCACTATGGCTTATTGCTAAAAGCAGCCAAGTCAGCAGGCTTTAAATTGGCCATGTCACAGCCTCAGCTTGACCAAGGCAGGAGGAGCGGAGATTTTGGGTGCCACAGAAAGGGCAGCTTGACCCCGTGTCCTTCCTGATAAGAATTGTGTTGAAGTTGCAGATACATGCATTTTAGAAGAGCAGGATGTGCCCTCAAGAACGTATCCAACAGGGTCTCAAGGCTGCAAACTCTGGAAAAATCCACACTCGGTTAATCAATTATCAGAAGAAAACCTCTTGCTTGACGATTTAAACTGCTTGCTTGACAAGTTTTCTTTAAGGGACATGTCATTGTGTTACTAATATATAAAATAGGCGGGGAAAGTTTGAGGTAGTGGGACTCTTCAGGACTGCACTCGCCCTCTGGATGCATCTTGCATTCCCCACTGGCAGATGGGCTGCTGCTATGCCACGCGAGAGCCACACTCAGCTTCGGTAATTATCGAGGGTTGGGGGTGTTTTACTAGCCTGTTGCAGACATGTGTAAGTGCTTGAGACTAAGTAAAGTTTAACTTTAAGTGAAAGCACTCTTGTGTTGTCCTGTTTGTGTCAGTCATCTATTGGTCGGATGGCCGTTTCTCCCCTGATTTATTTCCTGACACCACCTCGCACAGAGTAAACATTACCAAGGGATTTGGGTTGAAAGAACCCCAGGTAAAAGAATAGTTTTCCCTACATGAAGTCAGTCGGACCTCAGGAGATTCAACAAGACTGAGAAAACAAGGAGGTTTATAGTGTGTAACCTTGAAGTTTGGCCAGAACTGCCATTGATGAAATGTTTGCCTTGGAAAATGAATGAAAGCACATTCTGATGTTAGTCCTGGGGGAATTCCACACCAAGAAATTGAAAATTCCGCAACAAAACATTAAGAATTCTGTGCACAATATTTTCAAAGTCTGCAAAATTCTGCATATTTTATTTGTCAAAATAACACAATATAATCACACCCGTTTCAATTATTTTTGGTCATTTATTTCAAAATACCTGTCAGCAAGTATGTCTGTAACAAAGCAGACAATAAAAAAAGATCCAGAAAAAGGTTTTTTTGACAAATAGATTCCTTACTAGGCATATTAATAGAGAAGTCTGAGTAATAATTCATTTAAACCATATTTCACACACACACACCAGAAGCAGTGCAAAGGCTGCAGGGAGTCAGGGGTAATGGATGAGCTGAGGGAGAGGAAAATAATTGCTGGGAAGGAGTCTGGATGTGAACTTGGAGGGTTGTTGGGTATGGGTGGGAAAAGTATGGAACAGGTTTATTTTGGCGGGGGGAGGGTATGACTGGGTGCTGACCAGGAACTGCTGAGCCAGCCCTCTGTCACTCTAGCTCCAATTAAGGGAGGTGAATTGGAGCTGACTAGAGAAACCTGAACCTGATTGGTGGAGGCAGAACAGCTGGCAACCTGATTAGCCTGGGGCTATATACAGGCTCAGAGGAAGAAAGCCAGAGAGTGGAAGGAGAGGGGTGGCTATCCCCTCCTGGCTGCAAAAAAGAAAAGCCCCCCTAGGACTGGAACCCCCAGCAATAATGGTGAGAGGTGGTGGGTTTGCACTGCATAAATAAACCTTACCAGTGACTCCTGAGCCAGAAGCTCTCAGAGTGATTTTTAGAGCAGAGAAGAGGCTGAACCAAGGGGAACCCTGCTATGCCCTGTTACAGGGGGGAGGGGAAGGATTGTTAGGAAGCTTATGCCATGCAGATCCTGGCTGACCCCTAGCCTCTCCCATTCAGTCATGCACATGTGTCTCATAGACTCATAGATATTAAGGTCAGAAGGGACCACTATGATCATCTAGTCTGACTTCCTGCACAACGCAGGCCACAGAATCTCACCCACCCACTCCTGCAATAAACCTCTCACCTATGTCTGAGCTACTGAAGTGTTCAAATCATGGTTTAAAGATTTCAAGGTGCAGAGAATCCTCCAGCAAGTGACCCGTGCCCCATGCTACAGAGGAAGGTGGAAAACCCCCAGAGCCTCTGCCAATCTGCCCTGGAGGAAAATTCCTTCCCGACCACAAATATGGCAATCAGCTGAACCCTGAGCATGTGGGCAAGATTCACCAGCCAGATACCCAGAAAAGAATCCTCTGTAGTAATTCAGATCTCATCCCATCTAACATCCCTTCACAGGCCATTGGGCCTATTTATCATGAATAGTTAAAGATCAGTTATTTGCCAAAATCATGTTATCCCACCATACCATTTCCTCCATGTCCCCCTACCCCTACTCAGAAACCTACTCTCCCCAACCCTATGTGTCCTTGCACTCCCTGTCCACATCTGTCCCTCCACCTCCACTCAGTCACCCACTCCCCCAATCCCCATGTGTCCCTGCGCCCTTTCCCCTATCCCCATGTGTCTGTGCCCCCACTCAGCCACTCCCCTGTCCCTATGTGGCCCTGCTCCCCCTCCCCCATCACCATGTGGCCCTGCACCTCTCTCCCCCTTATGGCCCTAAACTTCCACTCCCATTCAGCCCCTGCCCCAGTCTGTCCTCCCCCACTAGCCCTTAAGAGCCCCTATCTGACACCCCAGAACTCCACGTTGCCTATCTCTACATAGCCCCTGTCTCCTGACTTGGCCTGGCAAGCGCTGTGAAGAAGGCAGGCTCTTTCTCTTCCCTAACTGGTAGGGAGTAGCTGCTGTGTTCTATCACCACTTTGCCCTCTTGTGGGCAAAAGGTGCAACTGCAGCAACTTTCCAGTAGAAGCTTTTGCATGAAAAATTAAAAATATGCGCAGCCCATTAATTATGCACACGTGCAGTGGCACAATATTCCCCCAGGAGTATGATGTGCACTTACATAATATTTATTTCTTTTATAAAAACTAAGTGCCAGTTAAATTAGGGGGAAATGTTCTACTATAAATCCTTTGGAATGTGGGGCTCAGGGAATGGGGGAACAGAGTGTTCTCTTACTCGATTCAGTAGAGAACCAAAGGCACAACATTTTTTATTATTGGGAATTATCCTTCTAATTTCTTGAATACCAAAAATGGAGGCTGGTTCTATGATTAAAGTACTGAACTAGGACTCAGGAGCTCTGGGTTCAATTCTTGATTGTGTCACAGACTTCCTGTATGACTTTGGGCAAGTTACTTAATTCCACAGTTCCTCACATGCCATAGAAAAGGGGAGAGAGTGAGAGAAAGGAAATAAGGATAGTAATCCTTCTTTCACCCCAATCTTTGTTTTGTCTATTTAGATTTTAAGTTGTTAGGACAGATACTATGTGTTTGTACAGTGCCTAGCACAACAGGGATTTGATATAATTGGGGTAATTTAGGTTTTACCATAATATAAATAGTAAGAATAAACCAGTGAAACAATTTACCCATTAATTAAAGTAAAGTTTTAATACTTAAAATTATGTCTCTTTTAAGCGTAATATTTTAAAGAGGTGCTGGTGGGGATATATCTACTCTGTGACTTGACAATGCTATTCTTGCAATTCTTTGAGCTATTTTCTCTGACAAAAAATGTCATCATCTTCTTAATAGGCTAAATTCAGGCAACAAGATGTTAATCAATCGATTTATGAAGGAATAAACCTGTTTGCTTCGAGGCATGTGGTCTCTGCTGAACACAACACACACACACATTCTTCCTCATCAATGTGTAGTAAAGTAGTGAATCTTTTTGGGGGGTTGAAATAGATTTTCATTAGAAAAGATGAGGGTAACCAGCAGTTGAGTTCTGGAATGAAATTATTTATCTTAAATACCCTTCAAAAGCTCTCCTACAGGAACTAAGAATTTAATAAGAAATTATTAGATTAAGCTTTCTTCTTGGAAAACAGCTACTGAATTACATGGGACTCTAATCATAATTGTTTGTTAAAGAGACATGTCAAGGGAATTAGCTGCCTCAAGGAAATGTAAGACCTGAAGTAGAGCTGTTTTATGAAATGAAGGAGACAGATTATAGCTACGCAAATAAGGAAATATTTTTTTGTGAAAAAGAAACTAAGATATCATTTTTTACTTTGACAAAATTGGTTGCAATGCCTTCAGTATTTGAACTACAGTTTTCCCTAGTTTTATCGTTTGCTTTCTCCAGTGAATTTTCTTCCATAACAGGCAAATCATATGGTCATATAGGTATATAATTTATAGCATTACCAATGTTATCAATGGGAATGAGGGAGGAGGGAGAAGTGGGGTTTATTTACCTTCTAAGGGCCCACTCCTGCAAACACTTTCACACATGAGAAATTTTGCATACCTAAGATATATAAATCAGTAGACTACTCAAGCACACACGTACAGGATCAGGGACTCAGTAATTTGGCTTTGTCCTTATATCCTGTAATTTATAGAAATGATAAGTAAGTTTGAAGTCATTAGAGTAAGAAGTATGAAAAAACGTTGACTTGCTCCAAAAGAACACATTCACGTTTGTTTCGTTCATAAGGACCTGAATCTCAATAAAGCTATAATCATTGCCCTTGACCAAATAATTAACTTACCATTTACCAATATAGCTGGTGTTAAACATTAATAGAAAGTTCAAATGACAAATTCCAGAACATACTAAATTTGATCTGCTATTGCTGATCCGAAGAGGGCAAATTCTTCCTAAGCACATAGCTGGAATAGCTGTGCTGTGTGCTGGGACCTGGGACAGAGAAGGGAGAAATTATAGTACCACCTGCCCTATGGCATTTTATAGAATAACCTTTCTGGTCTTTTCTGCCATAAAGAGTAGCTGGCACCATGCTGGCTTCATAAAATCATAGGAATGTAGGGCTTGAAGGGACCTTGAGATGTCATAAATTCCAGGCTTCTGTGCTGAGGAAGGATGAAATAAATCTAGACCATCCCTGACAGTTGTTTATCCAACCTGTTCTTAGAAACCTCCAGTGATGGAAATTCCACAGCATCACTTGGAAGCTTGTTCCAGAGCTTAACTACCCTTACAGTTAGAATGTTTTTCCTCATAGCAAACCTAAATCTCTCTTGCTGCAGACTAAACTCATTACTTCTTGTGCTACCTCCAGTGTACGTGAAAAACTGATCACTATCCTCTTTATAACAACACTTAACATATTTGAAGACTGTTATCAGCTGCCTCTGTACCTGTCTTTTCTCGAGACTAAACGTGTCCAGTTTTTAACCATTTCTCATAAGTTAGATTTTCTAAACCTTTTTTCATGTTGGTTGCTCTCCTTGTGGACAAACTGGAGAGAGACCAATCTTTTCTAAAGTGTGGTGCCCAGACTTGGACACAGCACTTCAGCTGGGGCCTCACCAGTGCTGCGTAGAGCAGGATAATGCCCGTGTGTGTGTGCGTGTGTGTATATTTATAGAAATACATATGAATTTGTTAGAGCATTTTATACAACCATATTTCAACCTATGGAAATATGCAAACTATTTGTTTATGACTACTATTGCTTATTCATGAAAAAAGAACAAGGAGTACTTGTGGCACCTTAAAGTCTAACACATTTATTTGAGCATAAGCTTTTGTGGGCTAAAACCCACTTCATCGGATGCATGAAGTGGAAAATACAGTAGCAATTTAGCCTTGCCCGGACCCCTCCTGGAGGTCGAGGATTGCAGCGAGAACCGACGCCCAGTGCGCTCCGGTGAGTTCATCAGGGCCTCGGAGGAGACGCGATTTGATGGACCCCAGAGGGCACAATGGTGCAATGCACTCATATAGTGGAGAAGCAGCTGTGGATGACGGTGAAGAACTGGTCCCTTGGATAAGGTAGGAACCTTTTGAAATCCGGATTGTATGCTCTGTTGGAACCTGGGGACGCCCAGAGTTACCCTGTAAGTATGGGACAGGGACAGAGCTCAGGGGTTAGGGCACACTGTACGCCCCTAGAATGCATTCTAGCAAACTGGAAGGTATTTGGTGCGGATCCGATGACTAAGAGCCAATTAAAACGATTCTGTACAGTTGACTGGCCTCAGTATCAACTAGAGGACCAGGAGTGGTGGCCACCAGGAGGGTCAATTAATTACAACACGATCCTCCAATTAGTTTTGTTTTGTCAGTGAATGGGTAAATGGAATGAACATTTTTATGCACACGTGTTTATAGCTTTAAGAAATAGAATAGAGCTGTAATTCTGCAGAGTTGTAATTTGACTCCCACTGGTTCGGTAGTAGCTAATGTTAGTCCCCAGACCCCCAACCCCACTGTAATGGCAGAGCCGGTGTCCCCTTAGGTCCCCACACCTCCACCTTATAAGTGTAGGATGCCTCGGGTTACAGAGATTGCCCCCTCGGTGGGGCTCTATCCTTTGCTTACCAAGACTGTTGTGGCTTGCCCAGGGGCAGACAGACGTCAGGCTACCACTATGCAAGTTTACACCCATGTGCCATTCAATCCAATAGACTTAGCAGCTTTTAAAACACAGGCTGGGGAATTCTCCATGAACCCAAGTCGGTTTATTTCAGTCTTTGAGGGGTGCCATAATAGTCACAAGCTGGATTGAGACGACTGTAATATCCTCCTGAGAACCCTGTTGTCTGAGGTGGAGAGGGATCAGGTTACAGCTAAGGCAAGGGGAGCGTCAGCGTTGAAGCGAAAAAAAAAAAAAAGAAAGGAAGCTATCTGTCAAGTTCCTACCCCAAGTAATTGTAAGTGGCTCAGGGCATTTCTGGGTATGGCAGGCTTTTGCAGGATATGGATCCCAAAGTTTGGACTGTGGGCTAAACCCCTGTACAACTGTGTAAAAGGAGCAGATCATGACCCCTTCTATTGACCCCAGAGGCTGACAGGGCATTTAAAATCCTGAAAAGAAAATTGATGGAAACCCCGGATCTGGGCCTGCCGGATCTCTCTAAGCCATTTCAATTGTATGTACATGAATGAAAGGGGGTGGCCCTAGGAGTGCTCACACAGCTGTTAGGAGCATGGAGACGTCCCATGGCTTATTTTTCTAAGCAACTGGATCAGGTTGCAAAGGGTTGGTCGGCATGTTTACGGGCAGTCGCAGCTACTTCTCTAGTGCTTGAGGAAGCCGAGAAGCTAACATTGGGAGGGGTTATGCAAATCTATACTCCTCATATGGTCCGAGCCTTATTGAATGCAAAGGGAGGGCTTTGGCTCACCCAGGCTCGGATTGCTCGGTACCAGGCTAAGCTGTTAGAGAACTCTGAAGTCACCTTACAGCCTTGCCCCTCCCTTATCCCAGCCACCCTCTTGCCAGAAACAGAGGAACAAAACCATGACTGTTTAGAGATCATAGATGCCCAGTACTCCAGCCGTCAGTATTTAAAGGATGTACCCCACCCAAATGCAGATTATGAATGGTACACTGATGGTAGCAGTACTGTAATAGATGGGCAAAGGAGGGCAGGTTATGCTGTTGTGACCACCCATGACACTGTGGAAGCTGAAGGTTTGCCTGCTGGGACCTCTGCCCAGCTTGCCGAACTAATAGCCCTGACCCGTGCACTTGAACTGTCAAAAGGAAAGCGGGTCAACATTTTTACTGATACAAAGTATGCTTTTGGTGTGCTGCATGCTCATGCTGGCCTATGGAAGCAAAGGGGAATGCTGACAGCCCAAGGCTCCCCAGTCAAGTACGGGCCCCAAATCCTCCGGCTCCTAGAAGCCATACAACTCCCCTCGGAAGTGGCAGTGGTACACTGTAAAGCCCATCAAAGGGAGGATCAAGATGTGGCCAGAGATAACGCCCGGGCAGATAGAGAGGCTAAGCATGCTGCCACCCTGCCATCCCCTCAGACTGAGAATGCCCATATGCATGCCCTTATCCCATCAGTAGCGGAGCTTCTAACCCCTCAGTACTCTGGCGAGGAGAGAAAGCTAACTGACAAACTCGGTCTCTGGGAAAAGGAGGGATGGCTCTATTCCCCAGAAGGGAAGGTCCTCTTACCAAAGGGCCTGATCCGACCAGTGCTGCAGAAACTACATCAAACCACTCATGCTGGCAGGGAAGCACTTATCCAGCTAATGGGAAAATACTTTATGACTTCTGGACTCCGACTCCTGGCTGCCCAGGTACAAGTGGACTGCTTAGTCTGCCAAAAGAATAACCCCCGACTGGGACATCCTGTGCCACCAGCTGCCCTAGAACCCACTCCGGGCCCCGGACAAGTGTGGCAAATAGACTTTACTGAGTTTCCCTGGACCCAGGGGTTCAAATATCTCCTTGTCATAGTGGATCGGTTCAGCGGATGGCCAGAAGCCTTCCCATGCCGTAATTGCACTGCCAGAACAGTGGCCCTCAAGTTTGTTAAGGAGATCATTCCTCGCTTTGGACTCCCCCTGTGGATGGAATCTGACAACGGGACACATTTCACGTCAAAAATCATTCAAAGCATCTCACATGCCTTACAGATCCCCTGGAAACTCCATACGCCCTGGAGACCGCAAGCCAGTGGTGTAGTGGAGCGGACCAATCAGACCCTTAAACGGCATCTCTCAAAAGTGTGCCAAGAAGCCTCACTGTGATGGCCTGATGCTTTGCCCCTCATCCTACTCTGTATCCGCGTTCTACCTAAGGGTAGATTAGGGCTTAGCCCCTTTGAAATTATGTTGAAAGGGCATGGCCTATGAATGGTACCCTGGTTCTGTCAGGGGAATGGGAGTTGGGTAATGTTTTTTTGTCACAGTATATGTGTTCCCTGTCTGCTGTTCTTTTGTCTCTTCACAGGTATACCAAGGATTCCCAGCCTCTCCCCTTGGACTCTCTCGTCCACTCCTTACAGCCCGGTGACTCTGTGCTTGTTCGTACCTGGAAAGATGAGCCTCTCCAGGAAAAGTGTTTAGCCTCTTGGCACTGGGTGCCGGCAACAATTACACAAAGTAAAACTATTTCCCCATGCTTATTTTTCCCCTACTGTTACTCACACCTTCTTGTCAACTGTTGGAAATGGGCCATCCTGATTATCACTACAAAAGGTTTTTTTCTCCAGCTGATAATAGCTCACCTTAACTGATCACTCTCGTTATAGTGGGTATGGCAATACCCATTTTTTCATGATCACTCTCATTATAGTTGTAACCCTTCTGCCCGTCAGAGTTGGCAGCAACAAGGGCCGGGTTCAATATCTAGGGGATCCATTCCAATAACACAATGCAAACCGGCTCGAGCCCCCACCCAGTGACCTGGGACAAATATATACCACCCCCGCTGGGCGCCTCCAAGAGGCAATACTTCCCCTCTCGCAAGCACATAGTCTGAGTGTAGCAAAAGTCTTTTAATAACAGAGAGAAACAATGTGGCATTATGTTGGGGAAACACCACCAACAGGATTCATAACACAACCCATGAGCAAAAAAACAACCCCACCCCAGGCAAATTGGGGCATGCCCTTTTCCCTTTGGTTCTTGAGTCCAGCAACCCCAAATCACCCAAAGTCCCAAAAGTCCAATGCCCCAAAAGTCTCTGTCCCTGGTCAGGGCAGCCCCAGAGTTCAAAAGTTTATCTGCGGAGCTTTACCTCCCAACCTGGGTGGAAATGGGACGGGGGTAAGAGGCACCTTACGTGATCTGAAGCTGACCGCCCCATAGCTCCATAGCGGCGCTCCACTCCGCCAGCCGCCCCACAAACTCCTTCGCTCAGCTGCGCTCCTCTCCGCTAGCCGCCCCACGAACTCCTTCGCTCAGCTGCGCTCCGCCAGCCGCCCCACAAACTCCTTCACTCAGCTCCACGGCCCACAAGCAGCTCCTGCCATCCACACACTGCTCCGCGTCGAACTGCTTCACCAGCCGTCCCGCAAACTGCTCCACAATATATCTTCAGGCTCCCCCACTACTTAACACAACACTCAGTGATTTCAGCTCTTAGGTGAATTCAGCTTATAGTAGGGGAGCCCCAAAGCTGGTGCACTGTCAGCCCAAAGTGAGCTCAGCAGCCTATAACTAGACTTCTAATGAAATCAAAATTAGCTCTGATATTCCACAGTGGAGAGAGGAGGAAGTGCAATCAGCATGTAAGGCCCTCACCAAGGGGCCCATGCCACCAAGTATTAATACTTGTCCCCAGCCTCTCTCCATTCACACAGTTTTGGAACCCATGACCCTTGCCTAGCGAGTGCTACTTAGTTGATGGTGAATCCCTCCATCATAACAAAAGGCCACGTACAGTTCCAAGCACAGTTCCCATAATCAGGGTAATAACAATTTATTCTTCCTGCCCCAATAACAGAGACACTGGGGATCCCACAGCAGCCAAAGTGACCATTTGGGCAGCTATGGTCTCATTCTAGGCGTGGTGGGTGTGCCTATGCAAATGAGATCGGCCCCTGAAGTTCTTTTCCACAACTTGCCACACCTCACCACCAGATGTCAGGGTGGAGCTCATCCTGACACTGCTTACATAGTGGATATGACAATACCCATTGTTTCATGTTCTCTGTGTGTATATATCTTCCTACTGTATTTTTCACTGCATGCATCTGATGAAGTGGGTTTTAGCCCACAAAAGCTTATGCTCAAGTAAATTTGTAAGTCTCTAAGGTGCCACAAGTACTCCTCGTTCTTTTTGCTGATACAGACTAACACGACTACCTCTCTGAAACCATTGCTTATTCATGATGTAGGATTGCTTCCCGATACCACACAGTGGTCTTTCTGTACCTGATTGGGATCACTTAATCTTTTAGCGGGGGGACAAGGAGAATCAAAGAGATTTCAAGATGGCAAACAAATTCTTCAGGTCAAACCTTGGCGTACAGGGAGTCCTTGGACTTACAATGCCTGACTTACGTCGGATGCCACTTACGACACTTTTCAATTGATTACCTGTTTTTCCCCTGTGATGCTTGTTTCACCCTTAGGAAGCTCGATTTGCATAAAGTTTGCTTTAAATCACTTCCTGGTTGTGTTATACTGGTATGGAGCTGGAAGGGGTCACTTCTGATTGGCTTTGAGGCAGCAGGGTAGCTTGTTGCCGGGTAGGGTTGCTATTTGTTTTTTATTGGCTCCCAGCCCCGGGCTTAACCAATCAGAAAGCTTGAATAGTGATTGGCTTAAGCTCAGCATGTGTGCCTTCTCCCTGGGTTTCTGGGCCTGTGTTTCCAGCATTCTGAGCAGCATATGTGAGTTTATATGTTTATTTGAATGCTATTTACAAAATACAGTGTACAGTAAATACATTGATGTTGCAACATGAGTCATCTATAATTCATTTAGTACAAAAATCTGGGTTATTGTGGTGAAAATAGTATATCAAGCCTTGGTTCAAGAACCAATCCCCCCTTCATACCATTGATTCCTATGGGATAAGCGGTTTCGACTTACAACATTTCTACTTACAACGCAATTCTGAGGAATGAATTGGCTCGTAAGTCCAAGGACTCCCTGTAAACATACATTTTTAAATAAATATTGCTAAGACTTTGACTTTCTGTGAGCACTCTTGAGAACAAGATCACATATTCAAATGTTTATAGAAAGCAAATGAGAAGCTGCAGATCCACTGAAGGAAACTTATGGTATTTAGTTAATTTGTGAGTACTTTTCTGCAGTAATTACCTGCTCCATTTATCTCACCACATGCTTATCTATCTCAGAAAGAAAATCACATTAATGAGTTATCGACAGATGAATGTTTACCTTTGTATACAATAAGCAATTTGGCATTCTCCTCCTCCAGCATGCATCACTTTCTCTGTATTCAAAAGGTGTTGAACCTTGGTGCCTACTGTTACTGCCCAGGTTGATCTGTTTAATAGTAGGATATTTTATGTACCTACTGAGGAGTTTGAGAAAAAACTACATAGTATACATAGCCTTAGAGCAAAATTAACTTCAGCAGTTGTAGTCACTGAGGATCTGAATTCTGAAGGAGTATGATATGCCAATGTGGACAACTGGGAGTTTGAGTTGGATTAAGGTCTATTTTACAATATTTGTAAGTCAACCTATTATTTCATGAATACAAAACAGACTAGAAATTCACTGAATATTCATTAATTGAAAACATGCATTTATTATAGGCAGGAAGGATATTTTTAGTGTTTCTCTTTTCTGTACTTCCACAGAATGTTTTCTTCATACTTTAATTGGTAATAAACGAACTCAGGTGGGGAACAGCAGCAAGAGAGAATTTGTCTAGATTATTTGATATAATATTTTCAATGGATTTTTCTTGTTTTCTCCAAAATTCGACTGTGACACACGTGAAGGTGATATGCAATAATTTTATGAATTCTATGTGACCTGATCAATGAGGGGAAGAACTGTATGTGAGAGGTAGTGAAATGTTTATTATAAACCTGCAATTCTCAAATTCAGTGGGATCTGTACAAGAAAGTGACACAATGGCTTACCAGGTAAAAACACCCATGCAGACATTTGAAAGACAATGGCATCCTTCCAGGCTATAGGCCAGAGTGACACTGCTGTACTGCCAAGATGGGAGGTTATAGTTCAAAAGACCTATAACTGGTATAAGTGTTTGGCCTCTACAAAGGGGAAATGAGTCCCATGGGTTGTCCAGGAAGTGCCAGTGAGCTCAGACAGGAAAATAAGTTGGCTGAGAGTGGCTCTGAGGAAGAGTGTATAGGGAGCTAGTCCTAGTAGGGTCCTATAGAGTCCCCAAGTGGAAGAGGATTAAACAGCTGGTAAACTGGATTTGCATGCAGTATTATTTAGCCTGGGCAGAATTTGATTTTTATTTGTTTTATAGTTGTGATGGATAATATCTATGTTTATTTTTAAGCATTTCTTTTAATTTATCAATTTAAATTTTCCCAGTTGCAGAAAATGGAGGACAGGGGTTCAGATAATTATTTAATGACAGGCGACATTGATATTAAAAATTTTAAAGCTTTATAACTGCTAAAACACAAATTGTGAACATCACTTTCCAAAATATACAAAATAAATATCTTAAAATCAAATTCTAAGATGTCCTCAAACAGCATTTTTCTTAATTCATTTTGTAAATTTCAATTATTATGAATGAAAGTATTTTTCATCAGTTTGTGTGTGTACGTTGAAATTGACATTTACCAAAGATTATCATTTAAAATCTAACCTTTCAAGTCAATGTATCTTTAAGATATGTTTTCTTGAAATGTTTTTGCTCTAATAAATATCACTTTGCTTTAAGGCGTCTGTTTGGTTCCTGTTACCACCATCACTGCACCAGAAAGAACAGAATTGCAGGGTGTGAACATAAATCAGACCTGTTCAGGTAAATCATGGTTGATACACTGGGTACTGCAGCCAGGGTCCAGGCTGGAAGAATTGCGCAATTCCACCCTGAAATACTGGTGACCATTAGAGGCCTGAGACCTAGAAAGGATGCAATTGGAGAGACAAGGAACAGTCAGAGGTGCAGTTAGCCCAGTGACTGTGACAATGATATCCTTTTTGTAAATCTTAAGGCTTTGTATTCACCAAATTGTCACTAGTTCTTGTGTCATTCAGCCCCATAACATATGCATCATCTATGACTTGGATTTCTTTCTAGGTCCTCACGTCCAGGCTATGACATCATCTTTTTTTTCTGCATAACATAGCTAATTTATAGCCTTTCTTATCCATCCACACAGCTAGAACTCTCTGGCAGACTCTAATCTTGCATCTCAATTACTCCAACATCCTTTTCTCTGGCCTTGACAAATGCAATCTTGTCTCACTAATATGCATTCAGAATGCTGCTGCAAAGCCATCACTTTGATAATATCACCTTTCTGTTTGTATCCCTCCTTTGACTCCCCTGTCTCTATTGCATCAAACACTTTCAAGGCCCTTCATGGCCTATCCTTATTCCTATCTCATTTGCTGCTGTGGTGTCTACTGATGTCTCCCATTAGCCTATGATGTCAGCCTCCATCATCCACTTCTTAAACTTTCAAACAAACACCTTCATGCTCTCTCCCATATTACTTCTCGCTCCTGGGAGAAGCTCCACATAAACATCTGTAAAACTCATTATCCTCCTTCAAATCCTTTCCTTTGCAGTGATGCCTAGAGAAAATTTGACTATGGTTAAATCACTGGTGTGCTGAGACAGCAGCCTGTCATGCTGACCAGTCTCATTGTTTCCTTGTACTCCTCCAATTATCTGTATCCATTTGTCTCTTGTCATATATTCTGACTGAAAGCTCTGTGTGACATGGGCTATACTTTTTTGTTCTGTCTGACTAACACAATTGGATTCTGGTCCATGACTGGAGCTCTTAGGGTGCAAGAATAAATAAAGAATAAATAAAACTACAAAGAATAAATAAAATAAAATAATAATAATAATAACAATAATAAGAAAATAAAAAAAACTGAGAGTAGGTGACCGTCTCCCCCAAACACAAGATTTGACGCTCAAGGGTTTTCATACAAAAACTACTGGGGTTTGGGAAAATTTCATTGAGAGAAAGCACTCAAATGTTGAAACCATCTCCAGCAAAACGAGTTTTCAGGACATTCTTCAAGTAATGCATTAGGCACATATGAAACTCCTTTTGATTTTCAAAGTCAGTTCCATGTATGGAAGTCTGACAGAATCAGGCTGTAAGGTCTTACTAATTCATTAGGAGAGTGCAGAAGCCACATCCATGAGCTATTCTTGTGATGACAAATTGTTACTCACATATATTTTGCTTCCCTCTCATTTGTTTTGTTATTGTGCAGCTCTGATTGATCTCTTAGTATTGTCTGTGGAAGATTATGTTCTTTGTATGACACAGGTACTGTGCATGGAGTTTCCAAACATCTGGAAGTTAGAAATGTTTCTGGTTGAATGAATTTATGATACACTTTTCCCCTTTGTTCTATGATTACAAAGCACTAAAAATACTCTGTAGGGAACAACCCCGAATGGGCAGAAGGATGAAAAGGATTACTAAGAAGATCATTTCTATCTCAGAACTTCATGATTTTATGAATAGAGATGGATTTTTTGTTAGGCTCCCATCCATTGTTATGTAACAATGAACTCACCTCTCTATTGTGCTGTTCCTTGGCTTATTCATAAGCCCCGTATGGTCCCCCTTAAAATCCTGCCAGTTCTCCTAGCTAGCTAAAGTTACCCCAGTGTTTGCAATGTTTCCTGTTTCTATTTATGAAGAGTTGATGTTGTGTGCGTGTATAGCTAAGAGCATTATATACCTCATCACTAATGAGTATATATCATATCTTTATATCACACCATCATGTATTCTATACATGCCACATATTACACAACAGTATATTTTGGACTTTTTTGTGTATCATGAACACAGCTGCACAGGGTTGAGAAGGCTATAAATATTTTGGTGTCACCTCCATGTAGAGTTTGCCAGCTCCTAGAACTCTGGACTGAGCCTGTAGGGGGTCCTAACTGATGGACTATAACAAAAATGGCTACCAACGGTGACTAGGACACCATTTCCCAGCATGCTTGGAGTCAGAGGTTGAGATGTAATGGACTAGAAACTCTTGCTGAGGCTTATAGTGAAGCTTCTACATGCAGTAATATGAACAATGTAGGAATGAAGTGAGAATTGCTGAAAGTCAAGCTGAATTTGCTCTTCCAAGGAAATAAAAATAAGAGTCTTGGTACCAAAAATAAGAGTCTTATTCAATATTTGTATTAATGATCTTGGCATAAAAAGTAGGAGTGTGCTAATGAAAGTTGCTGATGACAAAGTTGGGAGGCAACATCAACACAGAGGAAGATCAAAACATTATACAGGAAGATCTGGATCATTTTGAAGACTGGATTACTGTTGAATTTCATTCTGTTTCTGTCAAAGAGCAAAGCCCATGCATATAATCTGATAATAAGAATTTCTGATACAAGCTGGGGGCTCTTCAGCTGGAAGCAAGAGAGAAGGAGAGAGACCTGGGGACATGGTTTGATCACAGGATTACTGAGCCGCCTTTGTGATGTAGCAGTAAAAAAAGGCAAATGCTCTCTATAAATACACTAGGGAGGTAAATACCAGGGAAGGTGAAGATTATTTAAGCTGAAGGACAGTGATGGTACAAGAACTGTTATTAGGAACTTGGAAACATTTTGGGAAAGTAGCAGCATATGGAGGAAGGATGGGTTCCATCTAAATTAAAATGGAACCAGACTGCTGACATGTAAATTTTAAGAAAAAGGTTGTAGAGGAGTTTTAAAGCTAAGGGCTGGGGGAAAGCCAAAAGATGCAGAGGAGCATACAATTTGGACAGAGAGGGGAGGATTGATTAAACAGGATACTCTATATCCTAGTAAAGGAGATAGGATAGAAGTTGATAAAGTACAGGTAGGAACTGTAGGGAAACCGTCAAATGAAAAAGAGTCCCATTCAGAGTCCCATCACATGAAGGCAGACAACCAAATATTGACAAAATGTACAAGTGTTCATATACAACTGCTAGAAGCTTAAATACAAAGATGGATGTATTTGAGTGCCTGGTTTAAAATGAGGATATTGATATAATGGTGATCACATAAACTTGGTGGAACAATGATAATCAGTGGTACATGGTAATCCCAGGATACCTATATATTTTGTATGACAGAGTAGGTCATGCTGGAGGGGGAATGGCACTATATGTGAAAGAAAGTATATAGTCAAATATAACACAATTTTAATTAATCAAACTGTACCATATAATCTCTATGGATAGAAATCCCATGCTTGAACTATAAGGGTATAGAAGTAGGAATATATTGCCAACCACCTAACCAGGATGGTGACAGTGATTATGAGGTACATATTATGAGGTGCACAGTGATTATGAGGAAATTGTACAGGCTACAAAAGTAGAAAAATCAGTAATAATGGGGGATTTCAACTGTCCTCATATTGACTGGGTAAATGGCACATCAGGACAGGATGGAGAGATGAAAAATTCTAGACACCATTAATTACTGCTTCTTGGAGCAGCTAGTCCTGGAACTAATGAAGGGAAAGGCAATTCTTGATTTAGTCCTAAATGCAGCACACAGTCTATTCCAAGAGGTGAATATAGGGTGAACTGATTGGTAATAGCAAACAAATAATTAAATTTAACATCTTTGGGGGGAGGGGGGGAAATATCAAAGAAAGCTACCACTATAGCATTTAACTTCAAAAGGGGGAACTACACAAAAATGAGGAAGCTAGGGTATGTCTGCACTGGCAATTGAACAACAAAACTTTCGTCTTTCAGAGGTGTTTAAAAAAAAAAACAACCCTGAATGACAAAAGTTTTGCAGATGATAACTGCCAGTGTGAACAGCACTTTGTCAGAAGGAGCGCTCTCCTGCCAAAAATGCAAATGCCTCTCGTTGTGGATGGAAGTTTTTTGTCGGCAGGAGAGTCGACAAACAGCAGCTACACAGTGAGACTTTTAGCGGCACGGCTGTAGAGACACAGCCATGTCACTAAACGCTCTGTAGTGTAGACATAGCCGTAGTTAAACATAAATTAAAAAAGAACAGTCACAAAAGTGAAATGCCTGCAATCTACATGGAAAATATTTTAATACCCCATAATAGAAGCTCTAACTACATGTATATCTCAAATAAAACAAAAACAAAAGAGTAAGAGAACAAAAAATACCCACACCACCATAGCTAAACAGAGTAAAAGAGGCAGTTAGAGGCAAAAAGGCATCATTTAAAAATTGGAAGTCAAATCCTAGTGAGGAAAATAGAAAGGAGCGAAAATTCTGGTAAGTCAAGTATAAAAGTATAAATAAGCAGGCCAAAAAAGAATGTAAAGAGGAACTAGATAAAAACATAAAAATTAACAACATTTTTAAGTACATCAGAAACAGGAAACCTGCAAACAATCAGTGGGGCCATGGGACAATCAATGTGCTAATGGCACACTCAAGGAAGAGAAGACTGATGTAGAGAAACTAAATGGATTTTATGCATCAGTCTTCACTTCAGAGGATGTGGGGGAGATTCCCACACCTGAGGCATCTGAGGAACTACCCCACATTGAGCTGTCATGAGGATATTTTTGGAACAAATTGATAAAATGAAGTCTAATAACCCACCAGGACTAGATGGTATTCTCCCAGGAGTTCTGAAGAACTAATAACTGTGGTATGTGAATTATCATTTAAATTTGCCCTTTGTGCCAGAGAACTGGAGCATAGCTAATACAAAGCCAAGTTTAAAAAAAAAAGTCTCCAAAGGCGATCCTAGCTATTACAGCCTGGAAAGCCTAACTTCAGTACCAGGTAAACTGACTGAACCTATAGTAAAAAATTATCAGACACATACATGAATGTGATATGTTAGGGAAAAATCAACATGGGTTTTGTACAGGGAAATCATGCCTCACTAGTCTATTAGAATTCTTTGAGGGTGTCAACACGCATCTGGACAAGGGCGATCCAATTGATATAGTATACTTGCACTTTCAGAAAGCCTTTGACAAAATCCCCCACCAAAGACCCATGAAGCATGGGATTAAAGGAAAGGTCCTCTTATGAATCAGTAACTGGTTAAAAGACAGGGGAAAATGGGGAAGAATAAATGGTTAATTTTCACATGGAAAGTAGTAAATAGTGGGATCCCCCAATAATCTGTACTTGACCTGTGCTAAATGACCTGGAAGAGGGGGTGAACGGTGAGGTGTCAAAATTTTCAGAAGGTACAAAATTCCTCAAAATAGGTAAATCCAGAACTGACAGTGAAGAGTTACAAGGGGATCTCACTAAACTGAGTGACTGGGCAACACAATGGCAGATGAACTTCCATGTTGATAAATGCATAATCTCAACTATGCATACAAAATAATGGGTCTAAATTAGCGGCTATCACTCAAGAAATGTGTAGCAGCAGTCAAAAAAGCTACCAGAATATTAAGAACCTTTAACAAAAGTATAGATAATAAGACAGAAAATATCATAGTGCCACGACATACATTCCTGCTATGCTCAGAAGCTTGCATATTGTGTGGACTTCTGGTTGCCCCCATCTCAAAAATAAAAAGATACGTTAAAATTAGAAAAGGTACAGAGAAGAGTAACAAAAATGATTAAGCTTACATATGAGGAGAGATTAGAAAGACTAGGACTTTTCAGCTTAGAAAAGAGATGATTTAGGGCGGGGGATATGATAGGGGTCTATACAATCTTGAATAGTGTAGAGGAAGTGAATAGGAACTGATTTTTACCCCTTCACATAACACAAGAACCAAGGGTCACCCAATAAAATTAATAGGCAGCGGGGATAAAACACACAAAAGAAAGCACTTTTTTACATAACACATACACAAACTCATTGCCATGGGATGTTGTGAAGGCCAAAAGTATAACTGGGTTCAAAAATAATTAAAGAAATTCTTGAAGGATAAGTCCATCAATGGCTACTAGCCGAGATGGTCAGGAATGTAATGCCATGCTCTAGATGTCCCTAAACTTCTGACTGCCAGAAGCTGGGACTGGATGACAGGGGATGGATTAATAAATAATTGTCATGATCCGTTCATTCCATCTGAATCACCTGGAACCAGCCACTGTCAGAAGGCAGGATACTGGGCTAGATGTACCATGAGTATGATCCATCATGGCCATTCTTATGCTCACATATTCTTAAGAACAAATGAATATAAACTAGCCATGAACAAATTCAGGCTGGAAATTAGTAACCATCAAAGGGGTGAGTTACTGAAACAGCCTCCCAGTAAGAGTTGTGGGGGTAAACAACTTATTTAATTTTAACACAAAGCTGGGCAAATTTGTAAGTACAATTGTATGACAGGGTTGCTTTTGTGGGTAAGAAGCAGGGCTCACCAGTCCTGGGGCTCACTTCAGGTTTATGCCTTATATTGCTAAAGCTTATGCTTCAGGGTTTCAGCCAGCCACTGGCAGAGGTCAGGAAGGGATTTTTCCCCAGAGTTTATTCAGGGATGGTCAAGGCTATAGATGGGGCATTTGGCAGTGCTCTGAAGTGGCATTGTCTCTCTCAGTTGCTTGGCTGGCTGGTTCTTGTTTATATGCTCAGGGTCTAATTAATCCCCATATTTGAGTTTGGGAAGGAATTTTCCTCCAGGTCAGATTGATCTTGGGTTTTATTTTTACCTTCCACTTGCCAGGACTATCTGGCTATATCTCACTTAATCATTTTCCTGCCATAAAGAGTACATTTATAAAGTTTGCAGATGATACCAAGCCGGGAGGAGTTGTAAGTGCTTTGGAGGACATGACTACAATTCAAAATGATCTGGACAACCTGGAGAAATGGTCTGAAGTAAATAGGATTAAATTCAATAAGGACAAATGCAAAGTATTCTACTTAGGAATGAACCATCAGTTGCACACTTATAAAATGGAAAATAACTGCCTAGGAAGGAGTACTGCGGAAAGGGATCTTGGGGTCATAGGGGACCTTAAGCTAAATATGAGTCAACAGTGTAACACAGTTGCAAAAAAAGCGAACATCATTCTCAGATGTATTATCAGGAGTTTTGTAAGCAAGACATGAGAAGTAATTATTCTGCTCTACTCCACACTGATTAGGCCTCAGCTGGGGTATTGTGTCATGTTCTGGGTGCCACATTTCAGGAAAGATGTGGACAAATTGGAGAAAGTCCAGAGAAGAGCAACAAAAATGATTAAAGGTCTAGAAAACATGACTTATGAGGGAAGATTGAAAAATTGGGTTTGCTTAGTTGGGAAAAGGGAAGATTTCAAGGGGACATGATAACTGTTTTCAAGTACATAAAAGGTTATTACAAGGAGGAAGGAGTAAAATTGTTCTTAACGTCTATTTATTGAATTTAATGGCATACTTTTTTCTTAAACTCATCTTAAAACAATTCATAATAATGTTTGCATCTTACATGGGGCAGGGAGCTTGAGAGGGAGAGCTCTACCTGTTAAGCAAGGAATCTGGGGGTTCATTGGAGGCTTAGTAGATGCTTAGGGACAGTAAGAGAGTGTTTGGTGGCTAATGGAAAGCCATATGAAAGCCATTCTGGGTGGGGAGAGGGACAGATAAGGATTGTTGATATCTGAAAGTGTCAAGCTACATATGGAGGAGGGCAATGGACTCTCAGTTGACTTCACTTCCTAATTTCCCTGCTGGCCCCGGATGAGTAAGGAGAGAGAGCCACTATCCATTTCTCCATAAAATTCTCTGATAGAGCAAATCCTGATGCCAACACACTACCTTATGAGTGTGGCTCCTGCTGTTGCATATTACGCACTCATTAAGGAACTTTCTAATGTACTTTTCCTGATGCACTTCCACAACAGAATGGGTTTCAGTTTCAGCAAGCATTCAATTTTATTTCCTTGAAAGTTGAGTCAAATATTATGTGGGTGAAAACAATATGAATTGAATAATCTGGGTAGATTCTACAAACCCTTTGCCAAAGGTTTTAAAAAGGAGTATTGAAAAGATCTTTCCTTAACTTGTTAATGGTATTTGGGAATAAAGTTTTCTCTTTTATGCTTCTGCTATTTTTTGTGCTTGTTTCTCTTCGGGGGTGCTTTTTCTTTCCTCCCTCCACTCATTTCATACTATATAATATGGGTAAGTATAACTTTCTTTGAATTATGTTTCAAGAATGCAAATTAGTAGATTAACAATAGAGTGAAAAAGTAGAAAAGTCTTGCCAGAATTCATACACAGTCTCTGCAGAATCAAGATAAATTCCTTCAGCTATCTTTTGACCTTGGTAATAACATCACACACACAATACAGGATGCCCTATAGTATTAAAAGGCTGCAGGAAGAAAGATAAAATAAGAAAAGAAGAGACTCCTGAAATGCAAGAGAACATTTCTTTTGTCTCCTATTCTGTTTCTTTCTTACAAAAAAAAAATCAGAATGTTAATTTGCTATAATTAAGCACACAATGGAGTTATAATGGCTATAAAAAACAAAATGGTATATTTTATGATAAAAGTGAATTTCAGCTTCTAAAGTGAAAGCTTAACAGAATCTTAAAATGTGTATCTCTTTGTTTTATTCAGAACTTGTATTTTAAGCAGTCTTGAAGGTCTCTAAGGGTCATTCTCCTTACTTAAAGCTGCATTTGATCTTTATATTTTGAGTTTGAGTCCACTTTTATCAGTTGCCTAAGTATCAAATTAGAAATGGAACTTTACGCACCCAGGCTTGAAAATTTCTCCAATAAAGAAAAAATAAAGTACCTATAATTGCTTTTTCCTCGGTTAAACTTATATTACATGTCATCAGTCAATGTGGTCAAATAATGGAGGGGTAAAATCATGAATATACTGATGAATAAAACATTGTGATTCACTCCTATTTATAATTTGTGAATAGTCATATGACAGCTAGGTATTCAGGAAAATGTTCATGAGTACCAAGTTTCACAATCTCACTCTGGATGAGCATTACTTATTATGAGAGCTCATCAGAACACTTCTGACAAAATGGCAACTTCTCAGTTTTGAGAAAGAGAGCTCTCCAACCTGGTGGTTAGGCTGTGGAGTCCCAGGTTCAAGTTCCTCTTCTGTCTGATTTAGAGTGATCTGTAATGGGAAACTTCTCTGAGTCAGGAGGAGGAGCGATTTAAACCTAGGTACATCCCAAGAGAGTGCTGTCCCCTTCCCAAATCAAAAAGCTCAGACTTGGATCTGAAAACAGACATTTTAACACAATTCTGGTTTTGTGAAACTGTTTTAAAGTTTTTGGTTTTGTTTCAATGTAGAAAGAAAACAAATTTCAAAACCTTGAAACTTGCTGTGATACAGAATATTCCTCTGGACAACTCTGCTTGTTCCCTATACATGTTCTTCTGTTGAAGTGTCAGTCATCCAGCTAGTGGACAGACACAAAAATGTTGTCATTCTATTTCTGTTTCACTCCTCAATCACATAGACTTAAATAATTTTGATTGACTCAGATAAAGCACCAAGCTGATAAGTATTTCACACTTCCCCATTCTCCTCTTCAACTCAGGACTGGTGGTGTTTTAATGTGAAATCCTGGACTTATTGAAGTCAATGGGTATTTGCCATTAACTTCAATGAGGCTGGGATTTCACCCTTGAAATGCTGACATTACTCTTCAGGTGATCTTTGACCCCGTGTTGCACTTCAGGCCTGATCCAAAGCTTACTGAAGTCAAAGGCAGTCTGATTTTGATGGATTTGGGATAAGGCCTTTAATTGTCAGGGCTTGCAAGATTCAGTTATGTGGTAAGTTTCATATTTGCATCTGAATTTAAGGGCCCTTATCCAACCATGACATTCTCCTGTACTTTTTGAAGTTTGCCAACTATCATATTATGTACTGCAGTGATCAGTTCTGCATTAGCAGGGTAATTAACTGCATGATCTAATCTTTTTTTCTTTCTTTCTATCCCTAATTTCTGAGATGCAATTATACTACTCATTCCCTATTTCAGAAGTGATATTTTAGTAGTCTAGTACAAGTAAAACTGATGATGAAGTATCTGGCATTCCTATTAAATCAGATTAAAAGTAACATCAAGAAACTATAAAACTGATTAGTATTCACAAGTTTTTTAAACACAAATGATATGCAGCAATAAATCAGGGCCATTAAAGACTTCCAAGCTTCTACCATGCAGGAGTGAAATTTGGATTAACATTTGGGAAATGTTCATAGTTGTATACCCCGTGTTATGTTAATGTGCATCAGGAATATTTTAAAACTTCTTTCATAATAATTCTCCTAGAGACAGCAAGAGAAAGGTCAAATTACCTGCCTGATCTGTTTTCCCTGTCCTCAAACTATCCTTATCATGCTATCAGTGGCTTGGGATGGAAGGGTGGTGGGGGGAGGAAGAGGGTGGAAACCAAGCAACAGTGCCCTCTCAGATCATGTAGAAATTGCTGTCAACCAACATCATACTGCACCTGAAATTACCTAGCAAGGTCTGACTGTGAGAAAAGTTTGTGCTATTAATTATGAGAAGACATTTTTTTTATATATGGACAGGGTTATTTCTCAAGGTTTCTTCTATATTTATGGCAAATGTGTAATACCCGAGCTATGTTAAAAAAGATTTCAGCCGCCGTCCCATTGCATATAATTTCTTTAATTAATCTTCTTGGATCTGGAAATTCATAATTAACTTCATGAATTTGCCCGCTTTCAATGAAGCTCAATTTTATGTCCAAGTTCTCCCACAAATAACACACACTGAAACGCGTGTGTGCTTTGGGTTGGGCCCTATGCATCTTGCTTATTCTTGCACTTGTCATCTAACCCTGTTCTTTTCTTTTTTTTCTCTGTCTCTCAAAATTAATTTTTGCCCCTTTGAAAAAATGTATGTGTCTTTACAGCAAAGCCCTGAAACCAGAAAACATTTAGAAACAGGTGTAAATTCATCCTCATTAAACAAAACCCTTAAGCAAGTGTTTAAATCTAGGTAGGAGTATCCCAAAAGGAAAATAAGAAGTCTCTGAACTTTTTGTGCTATCTGAATGTCACAAAAGGAGATGAGTGGGGGCGGAAATCTGCCCCACAATCTGTATACTTTATCTTACCTACAACTTGGCCCGGAAACTCTGAAAGTAACACTGAGTAGGATATAGGAAGAAAAGAAATGAGGGTCCTATCGTAGGAGGCTACAAAAAAGAATTTTTTGAGTGTTTTGCTGGACCACCATTCTCCTAATTTTTTAAATGTTGAATTTTGTTTTGTTTTGATGTTTTTTCACAATGGCAGAGATAAACCTGGGTTAGTTATGGTACCGGTGTATCCTTTAACACAAAGTCTCCTTTCCCCACAGCACTACCCTAAACATAAATTGTACCCAAAACCAGAACTGCAGTAAGACATTGGTACTATGTACCCATATCTAGTTCCACAGTCCGTGGAATCATGTGATGGGATCAGAATCTCAACTTAATTAAAAAATGTTTCTCCTCCTCATAGATGCAAAAGGAAAGCTTGAAAATGTGAACCAAGGTCTGTTCTACACTACAAGGTTTGGTCGACATAAGCTGCCTTGCATCCACTTAGAAGTGGAAGTGTCTTCATTTAAATTTGGCTCCCACTTATGTAAGTACCTCTCTATGCTAATTTAGTAACACCATCTCCACGAGCAACGTGGAGTCATGGTCAATGTAATTAGGTCAACACAGTGTCAATATAGACCGGGGTTGGCAACCTTCAGCATGTGGCCCATCAGGGTAATCTGCTGGTGGGCCGCGAGACATTTTATTTACATTGACCGTCTACAGGTGTGGTCTTCAGGAACGTGCCGGTCACCACTTCCCGCAGCTCCAATTGGCCGGGAACAGTGAACCATGGCCACTAGGAGCCGCAGGGGGCCATGCCTGTGGATGGTCAACGTAAACAAAATGTCTTGCGGCCCGCCAGCGGATTACCCTGATGGGCCGCATGCCGAAAGTTGCCGACCCCTGATATAGACACTGCACTGCTTACATCAACTGTTTCTGGCTTTCAGGAGCCATCAAACAATGCCCCTCACTAACAATACAATCGATACAAGCCTCCTGGTGAGAATATGCACCACTGATACAAGTAGCCAAATGTGCACACAGAGAAGCAATTTAATAACTGTGGTGGCTGTAGGCCACATAAGTTAGGTCAACATAATTTTGTAGCTTAGACATGGTCTAAGTGTAACCATTGTCTGGATGATTCCTCAGACAGTGTGAAAAAACAGCTCTGTGGGGTGTGAACTACCCCATTAAACTTTTTCTGAAACTCAGTGACATATCAAGGAGGGATGGAAACATGATTAGGGACTGGCATTACTGTGGGCTATGGGGACCTCACCTAGGCTGTCCCTGGGGTCCAAGATTGCCTTAGTTTGGCCCTGTCCAAGACTATGAAGGTAACAGTAAACTTTTGAGGATTGTGTGTTATTTGTGTTCCTTCAGCAATATCTATTTTATTGTTCATAATGCTGTGTTTGTGAAGAGTAGTAAATATGGCAGGCGACCAGCTTGGCTTAACGGTGAAATCCTAGCAGATCTTAAGCATAAAAAAGAAGCTTACAAGAAGTGGAAGGTTGGACATATGACCAGGGAGGAGTATAAAAATATTGCTCGGGCATGTAGGAATGAAATTAGGAGGGCCAAATCGCACCTGGAGCTGCAGCTAGCCAGAGATGTTAAGAGTAACAAGAAGGGTTTCTTCAGGTATGTTGGCAACAAGAAGAAAGCCAAGGAAAGTGTGGGCCCCTTAATGAATGAGGGAGGCAACCTAGTGACAGAGGATGTGGAAAAAGCTAATGTACTCAATGCTTTTTTTTGCCTTTGTCTTCACGAACAAGGTCAGCTCCCAGAATGCTGCCCTGGGCATCATAACATGGGGAATAGAAGGCCAGCCCTCTGTGGAGAAAGAGGTGGTTCAGGACTATTTAGAAAAGCTGGACGTGCACAAGTCCATGGGGCCGGACGAGTTGCATCCGAGAGTGCTAAAGGAACTGGCGGCTGTGATTGCAGAGCCATTGGCCATTATCTTTGAAAACTCGTGGCGAACGGGGGAAGTCCCAGATGACTGGAAAAAGGCTAATGTAGTGCCAATCTTTAAAAAAGGGAAGAAGGAGGATCCTGGGAACTACAGGCCAGTAAGCCTCACCTCAGTCCCCGGAAAAATCATGGAGCAGGTCCTCAAAGAATCAATCCTGAAGCACAATCCAAGAAACAAACTGGAATAGTACATTAATTGACATGACCGATACAAAAAATATCAGTGATGTCACTCAGTGCATTTATAGCCATTTCACCTTCTTTCATTTTGTTGTCTACCAATCGGATAATACACTATTACAAAGAAATCATGTCTAGCCATAATCCCATATATTCAATATTGGCTCTGTATTTCTGTAAATACAGAATGGGATTGTATGGCATATTAAGTCTTTTGAATGGGCAGTAACACAGAAGTAAAGTGTCACCATGACCTCTGGAGGTTGCCTATAACCCTGTATAATATGATATATTACAAATGGTGGGGTTTTAAGGAGATAACGGCATAATAAGATGCATTAATATCCCCCAGCATCCTACTTTTTGGTGGATAATTAGATACTTTCATGGACAGATGTTATAACCAACCAGTTTGCCTTTCACATTTTTCAGTGACTGTGGAAACTAAATTAACAAGTGTAGTAAAGTTTTGAGAACCTTAAATCCCAAACTGAAATATTTCAGAGTAACAGCCGTGTTAGTCTGTATTCGCAAAAAGAACAGGAGTACTTGTGGCACCTTAGCGACTAACCAATTTATTTGAGCATAAGCTTTCGTGAGCTACAGCTCACTTCATCGGATGCATACCGTGGAAACTGCAGCAGACTTTATATATACACAGAGAATATGAAACAATACCTCCTCCCACCCCACTGTCCTGCTGGTAATTGCATCCGATGAAGTGAGCTGTAGCTCACGAAAGCTCACGCTCAAATAAATTGGTTAGTCTCTAAGGTGCCACAAGTCCTCCTTTTCTTTTTGCAAACTGAAATAGTTTTTAGTTTTTGCTAAAGAAATTCTAGGAGGTCCCTGAACAAAACATTTTTAAAATGGGTTAGACAACCTGATTTGGTCAGATGTTATTGTGTCTGCACTAGCAGACATTCAGTGCAAACCAAAATGAAACACTGCATAATGTTCCTATGCTAGGAAATGGACAGTTAAGAATCAATCTCTATCTCACATTCCCAGCTCTAAACCTGAAAATGACAGCTATTATCCAGATTTACATTTTATCCCAGCTAGAATAAAGGCAATAAATCACTGAGCTTTTGGCTGCTCAGATAATTACAATGTTAGTGGCTGGCATAAGCTGCACTGGGAGAAAAACTTGCAGAGGGTTAGAGCTCAGTGTGGAAAGAATGACAGTGAAAAATGGGTTTGGTTTCCATGTTAAGATGAGCACTTACAACATGCAAATGCTAAATGTTACAGCTAGTGTTGTTACAAACATAGCCCTCCTCATCAAATACTAGGCAAAGAACTCTGTGTAGCAGAGAAGCTCTGGAGAACTAATAGTGAAAGTGAACAATCTCTAGCTTTGAAGTTTTGCTATGGAGTATTCTAACTAGGGCTGTCAAGCAGTTAAAAAAAATGAATTGTGATTAATTGTGAGATTTTTTAAAAATTGTGATTAGTCACAGTTTTAATCCCACTGTTAAACAATAATAGAAAACCATGTATTTAAATATTTTTGGATGTGTTCTATATTTTCAAATATATTTATTTCAATTACTACACAGAATACAAAGTGGATAGTGTTCATTTTATATTATTATTTTATAACAAAAAGTATAACAGAAATATTATTTTTCAAATAACCTCATAAAAGTACTTCAGTGAAATCTTTATTGTGAAAGTACATTACAGGGTGGGGAATTACAGGTAGAACCCTGAAAATGTAAATGTAAACAAAGTTGTTTGTCTTAGCAGTTGGCTAAACAAGAAGTAGGATTGAGTGGACTTGTGGGCTCTAAGGTTTGACATTGTTTTATTTTTGAGTGCAGTTAGGCAACAAAATAAAATCTACATTTGTAAGTTGCACTTTCAGGATAAAGAGATTGCACTAGAGTGCTTGTATGAGGTGAATTGAAAAAATACTATTTCTTTCATTTATCTTTATTACAGTGCAAATATTTGTAATCGAAATAATAATATGAAGTGAGCACTTTGTATTCTGTGTTGTGATGGAAACAATATATTTGAAAATATAGAAAAGCATCCAAAAATGTTTATAATAAATTTAAATTGGTCTTCTATTATAGGGCCCTACCAAATTCGCATTCCATTCTGGTAACTTTCACAGTCATAGGATTTTAAAATTCATAAATTTCATGATTTCAGATGTTTAAATTTGAAATGTCACGGTGTTGTAACTGTAGGAGTCCTGACCCAAATGGGGTTGTGGGGAGGGGGTGTCGCAGGGTTATTGTAGGGGCATCACAGTATTGCCAATCTTATTTCTGTACTGCTGCTGCTGCTGGTGACACTGACTTCATAGCTGGATGGTCAGAGAGTAGCAGCTCTGGCTAGGAGCCCAGGTCTGAAGGCAGCTCTGCCGCCAGCAACAGCAGCGTAGAAGTAAGGATGGCATGGGATGATATTGCCACCCTTACTTCTGTGCTTCAGCCTTCAGAGCTGGACCCTCAGCCAGCAGCCACCACCATAGGCACCGAGTTTCTAATCTGCCAGTGGGTACCCCCCATGGCTCTGTCCAAGCCCCAACCCCACTCCACCCCTTCCCCTAAGGCCCCACCCCCGCCTTGCTTCTTCCCATCCCCACTCCACCCCCACCCTGCCTCTTCCCCTCCTCTTCCCTACCCAGTCCCACCCGCTCCCCGCGAGAGAGCTGCACCTTCGCTCTGCCCCCCTCCCCCTCAGCACCTCCTGACGCCATGAAACATCTGATCCGTGGAGGCAGTAGGCACTGGTAGGGAGGGGGAGGTGCTGATCGGGCAGGAGCCACTGTGGGGAGGTGGAGGTTCTGGTAGGGGGGCTGCCAGTGGGTTCTCAACACCGACAATTTTTTCCTGTGGGTGCTCCAGCCCCAAAGTCAGCTTCTGTGAGTTGGCTTCTGTGGCCACCATTCTCTGGCCACCCAGCTATGAAGGCAGCAGTGCAGAAGTAAGAGTGGCATGGTATGGCATTACCACCCTTATTTTTGTGCTGCTGCTGGTGGGTGCTACCTCCAGAGCTGAGCACTTGGCCAGCAGCCGCTGCTCTCCAGCCACCCAGCTCTGAAGGCAGTGCAGAAATAAGCGTGGCAATACTGCAACCCCCCTACAATAATCTTGCAACTTGCTGTGAGCCCGTTTTGGGTCGGGAACCCCATTTTGAGAAACGCTGGTCTCCCCCATAAAATCTGCATAGTACTGTATATGGTAAAAGTACACAAAAGATCAGATTTCATGGGGGGGAGACTAGATTTCACGGTCCGTGATGTGTTTTTCATGGGTGTAAATTTGGTAGCGTCCTAATTATTGTTTAACAGTGTGGTTAAAACTGTGATTAATCACAATTAATTTTTTTAATCAACTCAATTTGTTTTGAGTTAATCGCTTGAGTTAACTACCTAATTCTAACACATTCTTGTTTATCTTTTCCATGAAGTACAATGTGATCTCTACCTTCCTACTTTTAATATTCTTTGGAAGTTTGCTCTTTTAAAACTAGCATCACCTTGAAATTTTGCTGAAATGTCACCTGTAAATACCTATTTGGTTGTAGTACATAGATGGTCATAACTGAATGTGTTAGGATATCCGAAGATAATAGTGAATAGTAAGTAGAGCTGTATGGATTTGGTGAACATTTCCTCATAAAGATACGAGTAGAAGTGTTCATCACTAAACGACAATATATTTCATTTCAGGAGGCTTAAAATCATTCTTACTAAAAATGTGAACTGTGTGCTCCCAAGTTCCTATGGTGCTTCATGGAAGTTGTGGTGGAAGAGGTGCCTCATGTCCCAATTTTCCCTATGAATTTGGCTCTCTGGTTGGACTACATCTCCCATGATACACTATGGTCTCTTTTCTGGTTGAACTGGCATACCGTATCATGAGAGTCCCAATAAAAATGTTAATAAAAAAGTGCTATGAATTACACCTGGTAGGACACGCACACAAGTGCTATGAATTACACCTGGTAGGTCACGCACAGTTCGAATCTAGGCTGAGGCACAGAAATAAAGTCCACAACTGCAGAGTTCCCAAAAAACACTAAGTTTATTACGCTCGAGCGTGGTGCCCCCCGCTAGCCAGGAGGGGACCCTGAATGCAGATTATACAAAGGTTATATACCTTTTAGCAAAGCATGTTGCCCTCGTGCATTGGAAATCTTAGCCAATAAACAAACCCTTGTCTTATCTACCACCTATCCCTGCTTGGTGCATTCCTTGTGCTATACCAGTATGTTAATTACACAGCATGGTCCTAAAGCCATGCATCAGTAACTTTTATTATCAGGATGGGAGGCCTCACATCAAGGCCAAGAGACAGGGAGTTAGAGACTGACAAAAACCAGATACTGGGAGTCAAGGCAGGCTGGAGACAAGGAGGAGGATTTTCACAGGGATTCAATATCTAAGGATTACTCCTCCTGGTGTATGATGTGCTGGCATTTAAACAATGGTGGGCCCCAAACCAAAATGGAGTCACATGTGCTAACTTTTCCTTAACACTATATAGCAGCAAGATTAGGACAATACAAATCCATCTATTCTAAAGTCACTGGCCCTCTTTGTTCCATTATGCACCTTTGGAATATATGATAATAGCTTTCTTTCTGTTTGGATACTAAAATGACTGTATGAAAATTTTTTTTTGCTGCTTTTCCTATATGCACTCAATTTCCTATACTAGTGATAAATGACTCAAACCCTACTAACCATGGAAGAATCTGAATAAAATGTAGCAAAGCAGTAATAAACTAAGTGAGATGGTGCCACTAAGAAAACATGAAACTATGCTATTATGGAAATACATTCAAATTGTACTGTAATAAAACTGAGGAGATGAAGAACACTTGACTAAAATGTAAGGGCATACAGGCTGAAATGGAAATATGAATGAGAGGGATAAATTAGGTTGAAAGAAGAGAGGGCATGAATTGTAATGAAATGGGAAAAAGGTTAAAGCATTAAGATACCTTGGTGATGGGCACTACATAAGAGCCTAGGTAAAAGGGATAGATAGCAAGATTAAACAAATGCTGCAAACACACCCATCAGTAAATTTACTTATGCAGTATAAGTATAGTCCAATGGGACTACTCATGTGAATAAAGTTACCAAAGGGATTGTAGGATTTGGCCATCACTAAGGGTTAAATTGTGCCACGGTAGTTCATGCTGAGCAATATCTTATTTCTTGATTAATTTTAGTGGGAAGAATTTGGCCCTAACTTGTTAACTAAATGCCTGTTCAGACAATTGAGCACCTCCTGTTAAGAGCTGAACATCCTAAACACCCATTGATGGAGTTGATTATCACCTCACAGAATTGGGCCCTAAATCTTGTACACTCTTCCAATGTCAGAAAGGCTGAGAACAGTCAGTTTTTCAGAACTGGAAAGTGAAGAGCAACTCATTGATTTTAATTGGAAATCAAGTTATAACCATGCCAGTTAATGGTGTTTTAACTAGGCTGAATCTCAAAAGGGAGAAGCAAAATGGACTGAATTTGAAAGGGCAAAAAGTAGGTCTTTGAAGATGAAAAAAAGACAAGACAGGGATTACTGAAATGGATGGGTGCACAACAAGCGGTGCATAGACAATCCAGGAAGTTTTTGGAAAGCGTAGGGGACAATTTCCTGGCGCAAGTGCTAGAGGAGCCAACTAGGGGGGGGCGCTTTTCTTGACCTGCTGCTCACAAACTGGGTAGAATTAGTGGGGGAAGCAAAAGTGGATGGGAATCTGGGAGGCAGTGACCATGAGTTGGTTGAGTTCAGGATCCTGACGCAGGGAAGAAAGGTAAGCAGCAGGATACGGACCCTGGACTTCAGGAAAGCAGACTTCGACTCCCTCAGGGAACGGATGGCCAGGATCCCCTGGGGGACTAACTTGAAGGGGAAAGGAGTCCAGGAGAGCTGGCTGTATTTCAAGGAATCCCTGTTGAGGTTACAGGGACAAACCATCCCAATGAGTCGAAAGAATAGTAAATATGGCAGGCGACCAGCTTGGCTTAATGGTGAAATCCTAGCGGATCTTAAACATAAAAAAGAAGCTTACAAGAAGTGGAAGGTTGGACATATGACCAGGGAAGAGTATAAAAATATTGCTCGGGCATGTAGGAATGTTATCAGGAGGGCCAAATCGCACCTGGAGCTGCAGCTAGCCAGAAATGTTAAGAGTAACAAGAAGGGTTTCTTCAGGTATGTTGGCAACAAGAAGAAAGCCAAGGAATGTGTGGGCCCCTTACTGAATGAGGGAGGCAACCTAGTGACAGAGGATGTGGAAAAAGCTAATGTACTCAATGCTTTTTTTGCCTCTGTTTTCACTAACAAGGTCAGCTCCCAGACTGCTGCACTGGGCATCACAAAATGGGGAAGAGATGGCCAGCCCTCTGTGGAGATAGAGGTGGTTAGGGACTATTTAGAAAAGCTGGACGTGCACAAGTCCATGGGGCCGGACGAGTTGCATCCGAGAGTGCTGAAGGAATTGGCGGCTGTGATTGCAGAGCCATTGGCCATTATCTTTGAAAACTCGTGGCGAACCGGGGAAGTCCCGGATGACTGGAAAAAGGCTAATATAGTGCCAATCTTTAAAAAAGGGAAGAAGGAGGATCCTGGGAACTACAGGCCAGTAAGCCTCACCTCAGTCCCCGGAAAAATCATGGAGCAGGTCCTCAAAGAATCAATCCTGAAGCACTTGCATGAGAGGAAAGTGATCAGGAACAGCCAGCATGGATTCACCAAGGGAAGGTCATGCCTGACTAATCTAATCGCCTTTTATGATGAGATTACTGGTTCTGTGGATGAAGGGAAAGCAGTGGATGTATTGTTTCTTGACTTTAGCAAAGCTTTTGACACGGTCTCCCACAGTATTCTTGTCAGCAAGTTAAGGAAGTATGGGCTGGATGAATGCACTACAAGGTGGGTAGAAAGCTGGCTAGATTGTCGGGCTCAACGGGTAGTGATCAATGGCTCCATATCTAGTTGGCAGCCGGTATCAAGTGGAGTACCCCAAGGGTTGGTCCTGGGGCCGGTTTTGTTCAATATCTTCATAAATGATCTGGAGGATGGTGTGGATTGCACTCTCAGCAAATTTGCGGATGATACTAAACTGGGAGGAGTGGTAGATACGCTGGAGGGGAGGGATAGGATACAGAAAGACCTAGACAAATTGGAGGATTGGGCCAAAAGAAATCTGATGAGGTTCAATAAGGATAAGTGCAGGGTCCTGCACTTGGGACGGAAGAACCCAATGCACAGCTACAGACTAGGGACCGAATGGCTAGGCAGCAGTTCTGCGGAAAAGGACCTAGGGGTGACAGTGGATGAGAAGCTGGATATGAGTCAGCAGTGTGCCCTTGTTGCCAAGAAGGCCAATGGCATTTTGGGATGTATAAGTAGGGGCATAGCGAGCAGATCGAGGGACGTGATCGTTCCCCTCTATTCGACATTGGTGAAGCCTCATCTGGAGTACTGTGTCCAGTTTTGGGCCCCACACTTCAAGAAGGATGTGGATAAATTGGAGAGAGTCCAGCGAAGGGCAAGGAGTAATGGTCTCAAGTTGCAGTGGGGGAGGTTTAGGTTGGATATTAGGAAAAACTTTTTCACTAGGAGGGTGGTGAAACACTGGAATGCGTTGCCTAGGGAGGTGGTAGAATCTCCTTTCTTAGAAGTTTTTAAGGTCAGGCTTGACAAAGTCCTGGCTGGGATGATTTAACTGGGAATTGGTCCTGCTTTGAGCAGGGGGTTGGACTAGATGACCTTCTGGGGTCCCTTCCAACCCTGATATTCTATGATTCTATAATTCTATGATTCTAAGTTCCTCTTAAGAGGAAGCCCAAGAGGACTTTAAAACTACAATACCCACCTGTTGAAGTGAAGAAACAGATTGACAGAGCCAGAAGGGACAGGCCCAACAAAGAAAGTAACAGAATACCAGTAGCCGTCACCCTACAGCCCCCAACTAAAACCTCTCCAGGGCATCATCAGGAATCTACAACCTATCCTGAAGGATGATCCCTCACTCTCACAGACCTTGGGAGACAGCCAGACCTCGCTTACAGACAGCCCCTCAACCTGAAGCAAATACTCACCAGCAACTACACACCGTACAACAAAAACAGGAACCCAGGAACCAATCCCTGCAACAAAGCCCGTTGCCAGCTGTGTCCGCATATCTATTCAGGGGACACCATCATAGGGCCTAATCACATCAGACACACTATCAGAGGCTCGTTCACCTGCAAATCTACGAATGTGATATACGCCATCATGTGCCACCAATGCCCCTCTGCCATGTATATTGGCCAAACTGGACAGTCTCTATGTAAAAGAATAAATGGACACAAATCAGACGTCACAAATCAGAAATATAACATTCAAAAACCAGTTGGAGAACACTTCAATCTCTCTGGTCACTCGATTACAGATCTAAAAGTGGCAATTCTTCAACAAAAAAACTTCAAAAACAGACTCCAATGAGAGACTGTTGAATTGGAATTAATTTGAAACTGGATACAATTAACTTAGGTTTGAATAGAGACTGGGAGTGGATGGGTCTTTACACAAAGTAAAACTATTTCCCCATGTTTATTCCCCCCCCCCTCACAATATCTTGTCAACTGCTGGAAATGGCCCACCTTGATTATCACTACAAAAGGTCGCCCCCCCCCCCCCCCCCCCGTTCTCCTGATGGTAATAGCTCACCTTACCTGATCACTCTAGTTACCGTGGGTATGGTAACACCCATTGTTTCATGTTCTCTGTGTATATAAATCTCCCCCACTGTATTTTCCACTGCATGCATCCGATGAAGTGAGCTGTAGCTCACGAAAGCTTATGTTCAAATAAATTTGTTAGTCTCTAAGGTGCCACAAGTACTCCTTTTTTTTAGAAAGGGATTTGTTTGCAAGTCCCTACAAAACTGCAATTTTCCTTTTACTTGTTCTTTTTTCTGGAGTTAAGATATGATGTAATATAACAATAACACTTAATCTTATAGCTGAAGTAGGCATCCATTTCACAGCATAGATAGGTAAGACACTGTGTGCCAATATTCAAAGCTCCTGGAATAAAAAAAAATAACTACCTGGGAATATTTCCTTAAAGAATTTTCACCATGGAACAAATGTGGAAATTGCAATGTTTAAACAGAAAGAAATATCTCTGTTTTTAGTTAATGGACATATATGTAATTGAATGAGATATTTCCTTCCTTACAGTTATATTTTTAATTACCCACTTCTGCATGTAGTGAAGTCATAATACTTTGTTTTGTACATTCAGTCTACTGCTATGGAAATTTTGGTCATAAATCCAATATATATTCATTACTGTCTATTTATACCAGGACAGATAGGAGCAAATTATTATTATTACTAATAATATTTATTAGTAGTAGTGGTAGTAGTAAAGTAGAACCAAAAGGCCCCAACTGAGATGGGGGGCCCATTGTGCTAGATGCTGTATGTACACACAGTACTTAGTGCTGTATGAGATTACACATACACACACACACACTTAACAACATTGTTAAGGTTGCAAAGTCAAGCACTCAAACGTTAGGAAATGCCAGAATTAAGTTTGCCTGTGCAACCTTAATTCACCCCCTTGTATGTATGCATTATGATACAGTCTCTAATTGCACGAGCACATACTATTTTTCCCACAGAACCCCTCCCTCATTCAGTACACAGATAGATGGTACTCAATGAGCAGCTATTCAGTATTTTGTTTGCTCCTCATTGTATAATTGCCCTAAGCCTTTCATAGAATCACAGAATATCAGGGTTGGAAGGGACCTCAGGAGGTCATCTAGTCCAACCCCTTGCTCAAAGCAGGACCAATCCCCAATTTTTGCCCCAAATGGTCCCCTCAAGGATTGAACTCAGAACCCTGGGTTTAGCAGACCGATGCTCAAACCACTGAGCTATCTCTCCCCCTTTCTTACTGCACACTGTTCAAACCCTTCTCTGAACACAGAATTGTCAGTTTCTTCATAAGCTTTTGTAGAGTGCTCATCACTATAGTATTTGGGTGGATTACAATCATTATTTAATTGTCCCGACATCCCTGTGAGATGAGGCAGTGGTATTATCACCATTTTACTGATGGTAAACTGTAGCATGGAGATTAAATACATTTTCACTCATTTTGGGTGCCCAATTTAAGATGATTAGAATGTCATTTTTCTGCATAATTAGCCCTATATAGCATTTTATATGTTCAAAGCACAGTTCCCACTAACTTCAGTTGCAGGGTTTAAGTCAGGCACCCAGAAAATGAGGAAGACATATTTATTGACCATTTGTGAAATATTCGGTTTGTGTGAGTTGGCCATCTTCATATAAGAACTCTGTGGCACAGACAGGGATAGAATCCACTTTTCTAGTAACTATCCACTAGAAATCTGACCCAACAGAGAGAGACCTTCCTGTCCATTTACATTACAGCGATGCTGTTTGCAACACCATAGTTAAGACTGAGTTCCAATTTTCACTTACAGCATGGATTCAACTTCTTTGTTTTGCTTCAAAAAAATCCTCTCCAAATTTACAAAAAGAAAAGGAGTACTTGTGGCACCTTAGAGACTAACCAATTTATTTGAGCATGAGCTTTCGTGAGCTACAGCTCACTTCATCGGATGCATACCGTGGAAACTGCAGCAGACTTTATATATACACAGAGAATATGAAACAATACCTCCTCCCACCCCACTGTCCTGCTGGTAATTGCATCCGATGAAGTGAGCTGTAGCTCACGAAAGCTCATGCTCAAATAAATTGGTTAGTCTCTAAGTTGCCACAAGTACTCCTTTTCTTTTTGCGAATACAGACTAACACGGCTGTTACTCTGAAACCTGTCCAAATTTACAGCACTTACTCTCTGAACAGTCAATAAAATTCTGAGATTTTACAAGTAACTCTGTTAATCACTTTCTGAATTAAAATTAATTAAAAACACAGTACTTTAAGAAATTTAACATCTGGGTCAGTCTTTTCTTATGATATTAATGTGAGAATAAAGCAGACATTTCAAACTATGCATACAATTAAAATTAATTGAAATCTTTCACATATGCTATATTTGAATAAATTAGTTTGTAATTAAACTAAGTTAGTAATGATTGTTGAATATAATTGTTATGCTTATATAGTCTATAGTCAGGCTCAGGGCATCAACTCAGATAACCCGTAAGTGGGATCACTGTGACATCACAGGTAACTCAACCAATCACCTCTATTCCTCTACAACTAATTTGCATGCAACTATTCTACTGGTTGTAATGATTCAGTGGTTTTAGGGAGATTGATCACATAGCTTAAGAGTTCTCATTGGTAGATTAACTGGCCCAATTGTCACTGCTCTTTACAGGTTTCGTTGGATATCAGTACTTTAAATGTTCCTCAGGGCCCTACTGCCTAGAACCTGTCACTAATTGAACCAGTACCACTGGGGGAACTGAGGCAGCAGAACCAGGGGAGTTCCTGAAGCACAGAGAAACTGGGACATAGGGGCTGGGCTCTCCCCGCCCTTCTCCTTTCACATAGCGCCAGTCTCACTACTACAGCCCTCTCAACCAATGAATTAATTGCAATTTAAGGGTCAAATTCATGAGTATGCCATGATTGTCTTGCATTGCTCTCTTGATGCAAAACAGTTGAAAACTCATTTAATCGGCTAGTGTACTCACTCTGCTTTGTAGTGCTTTGATGTACCACTGAATCTACACTTAAAAGTTAAAAATTAAAACACTGATTTAAAGTTGACACTTCATATCAAGAAATCATTATAAATATGGCACAGTTGCATTCTCTTTGTTTTGTTTTATTTGTTATGTTTATTGCTTGTATATTTTTAATAATTTTAAAAACTAAGGAAATTCCTAGACACAAATTATGTTAAAATGGAATGAATTTAAGAGTACATTTCAGTAAATCTTGCAAAGATTTGGCCTCCCTTCAGTTGCTTATCATATCGAAAAGTGGTGTCACATGCTCTTTGGCTGTGTCATTAGGATGGACAAAAACACCCCACCATACTGTACTCTCAAACTTTCCTTTGATGTACAAAGGGGTGCGCACCTTGATCCTTCCTGGTTTTGACTGTTGCACTACCCCAGAAATTCATGGATTTTTAGGATTGAACCAAATCTGGGAACTTTGCTTCATGGTGCTTGGCGTGACGCCATCACCTGTGGTCTCTGGCTAAACTATGAATGTGTGTAAACTATGAATGTGGTATGGTATACTGTATTTTCTTGAAAAAATAGTATTACAAGGTAATAATCCAAATCTGAGTCAGAAATATACCTGTCACACCCATTGTCACTCACATACAGAGCTTCCATTACATCTTCTTTCAGATGAAAAGATGTGTAATTTAAAAAAAAAAAGTGTTTTACAATCTATTTTAGAGACTAACCAATTTATCTGAGCATATTTAGTCTCTAAGGTGCCACAAGTACTCCTTTTGTTTTTGCGAATACAGACTAACACGGTTGCTACTCTGAAACAATCTATTTTGTTCATCAGTCCACAAAATGGCCAAAAAGCCATCCCACAATCTACCATATATTCACTGATTTAAAGTGTCTATTTATTGCAATTAAAAACATTACTGTTTATTTCAGGCAAACACAGGGATGTTATGCATAATTCCCTCTTCAGACTCAACAAATCACAATGCCACAAAGAATTGCACTGAAATATCAACATGTTTCTTTGAGAAGACAATATATTTATCTGAATGTAAACTCAGCAGATTTCAGGCTCAAAAATACACACACGTGTCTTAATTACACAGAGTATTTTAATGAAACTTTTAAGAGGGCAATTTTAAATCACATGAAAGAGAAAGATCAAAGCAATAGTAATACAATACTTCTAATGAAACTACTTCCCATTGTGCATGTACCATATTTGTTCAATAGAAGTGAACAAACCCAGAGACATATTTTTGATAGCCACAAAGTTCAACAAACTAAGGGTATGTCTTCACTGCACAATTAATCCAGATAATAAGCACATGGGTCAGCCTCACCCAGGTGTGAGCATCCTCACAGCAAAGCCCTTCCCATGTTACTGTGTCCTCACTGTTTCTGCCCTTGCCTGCATGTGTCTGGGGCATATCCCATAGTTCTTTGTGCTAAGACACTTTCAGATTGCTGCTCAGATAATTGTGCCAATTGTGGGAGAACTTTGGGGGGAATTGTGGGAAGGCACTGGAAGACTTTCAGTTCTTGAGTGATTTTGACCGCATACGCTCTGCAAGGTGGGTGGGTTCCAGTCTGACAATGTGGAATCCATACTCTAACCTACACCACTGTAGTAAACTAGTGTGGGCTTAAAGTACTTCCAGGTTTTTCTGTGTGGATGGTAGAGGGGCTTAGGCTAAAACCTGGGTAAGAGCTAAGGTTAACTATGAAATGAAGACATACCTCAAATCCCAACCCCAGATTCCTTTCTCTCTTGGGCAGGAAAGTAGTGGTGTCTTTGACGATGAAATGGTGACACAAGGTGGGTGGAGATAATATCTTTTATTGTACCAATTTCTGTTGGTGAAAGACCCACCCTCTAAGTTTACACAGGGTTCTTCTTCAGGCATAGGAAATGTGTTCAGAGTGATGGAATGGTGTGATGTTTATGTCATGACAATGCTGGGAATCTATGTCTTCTGACCTTCAACTTGCAAACTTTAATTTTGGTTATTGTAACAGGCTTAAGGGTTTCAGGGCTCAGGCTAGCCGAGCCTGATTACTAAAAAGGCACACCTGGGTTGGATCAGAGGATTCCTTATAAAAATCAGAAAGAACATGCAGGGTGTAATTGGCAGGGGGAAAAAAAGCTGGGGCTCCCGACAGAAAGAGTTGAGACTGGTGGCTTCAGGTGGAGCAGACTGGTCCAGAGGAAGAGCTATGTGTGTGGAAGAAGAACTAGGGATGAGTATGAATGTCTGTGTTATGGTCATGGAATTTATTTTGGGGACTCTCTGAGGATTGTTTGAATCTTTTACTGTTATTAAACTGCTCCAGGAGGGGGTGCTGTCAGACACAAGAGAGACCGTGGAGTTCTTAAGGGGCCCCCAAGAGATACCTGTGGCCCTGAGGGGTGCTCAGTAAGTGGCCATCCCGCTACAGTGCTGCAGGATAGAATGTAGTCATTTTAGATAGAATTAGATAGGATCTCCCCAGAATGCTTCAAGCAGCCTTAAGACATAGGATACAATATCTGAAAGAGGCAATGTGAACGGTAACTTTGACTTCTGTCTCTGATGCAGTCAAAATCTCAAGTTTAACATTTCTTTGTATTAAAACAACCAAACAGAAATCAATAAAAATAAATCCATATGTGTTACAAAATGGTTGTTTTCCATCTATGTATTTAAATGCAAACTTATAAAGAAAACTACTTGTACAAGCATTTCAGAGCCATCATTTTCTCCTCTAGGTACAGGCCCCTTTTTATAGGAAGAAAAATTCTTCACACCTTTCAACACTGTGCATGGGCAAGCATCAGAAAGATCCCATTATTGCTACTTGTCAGGTTTCTGTCTTATTCTTTTGGCAGGATACTATGCATTAATTTCCTACTGCATCCAAATAAAGAAATTCAGATCAGTATATCTAGGACACATTTTTTCTCATGTAGAATAATCAAGATAAAAAATATCAGAGAATTGTAATCAATTATTTCAAGTACCAGTTTCCTTGAGTACTGTATGTTTTATCCGAAGAAATGCATCAAACTAAGATTTACATTTTCTGCTTTTATTAGGTATTTATAGCCTTTACAATCTGTTTGCCCATCTTTTTCAATACTGGATGTGCAGTGCAATTGTCATTATAGTTTATGGGCTAAAATCCTGAGTGAAGAATTTGCAGTGAATCATTTGCTGGAGTAATTTACTTCCTTTTTTGCTTGTGGAACATGCATAAGCAGCTTCTGTTAATTTTATTATCTGCTTTCACTTGTTGCCTGATCCAAAACCCATTGACGTTAATGGAAGTATTTCCACTGACTTTGATGGTCTTTGGCTTTAGCTCTGTATGGATCTCTCTTCTGCTTTTTTTAATCTATAGAGACTGATCACACGTGTTGTAAATTCAAGCTCTATTGCTTTAGGCTTGCAAACAATTATAGTCACACTTAATTTCACTCCTGTGAAGAGTCACATGTTAAACTTAATGCTGCTACTCATAGGTGGGTTAATGTCTGCAGGCCCTGGTGTTAGAGTGTGGGCTTTACTGAACAGGGGTACACTTCAGCTTCATTATAATATTGAATATTCCTCCTTTACTCTCTTACAATCCACTTGCCATCAGTAAAACCCTCTTCAGTTACTCATAATACGTTGCAATGCATCATTAGATAAATGCCTTTTTAATAAAGAGAATCCAGGTGTACTGGTAAAATACTATGATTGAATACCTTTAATCTCTCAGCTTCATTAGGCAGTGACAGTCTGTCATGGTCTTTTCTTATTTATTCTGCTTGAGTTGCCAACCTTTTCCTGTGGCTATTAATGATGACAGATCATTTATTACTTTATGAGAACACAAATACATTTCCATCTCTGTTTCATCTATGCATTTTGCCCACAGATTGTCAATTTAGAAAGCTGCTTACACTCCAGAAAAAAAAAAAATTCCTCTTGCTTCAAGCTGAAACATGCTGTACAACTGCACCCTTAATTATGGAGTAGTTTAGCATCCCCTTGTCTATGTCAACAATGTTTCCTTTGGAAAATACAGTGTTTCTTATTCTGACTCCCTTTTTAAAAGGAAAGTTGTCTTTAATAGAGTTAAGTTGCCTCCTAGATAAGGATGAACTAAAGTTTCACCCTTTTGTTCAAAACAAGGCAAGGCATGTTGACTTTTCTGCTGCAGTTCAAAATGTGAAGGTCAGAATAAATAAGTCTCACACAGAGGAAGATTATTGAAGGGCAAATTATCTGTAGCGATGCATTCGTATTCAAAGCAAAGCAAACCTTCACCACAATGACCACAATATTATTCATTAATCACTATGGAAACGGTGTCAGTGGTGAGTGATAAATTTGACATGCTAAGAAGACCATTTCGTTTTGCAAGGAAATTATATATTTTCCCTTCAAAGAGGATAATCCTAGTTTATGATATAATAAACACAAACCATCTACTTTCCTTCACATCATGGGAATTACTACTCTACAAACTCAAATTGTTGGTAAGGTACCCACCAATAATGCTGATTAACTTGGAATGTGTTTTTTTCACTGGCAAATGAAATTGGCATCCTAGTTTTTAACGTTTAACAATAATTGATGCAAATAACTAACCAATCATATTGAAATATCCTCAGAACTGTTCTATATGGAGACTTTTGCTGAATCTAGAAGGTTCCTAAATGTAAATGACTTCTCATTCTCTGAATTTCAGGGATCAAAATAATGATTAATTCCTGTAAAAATGATGGTATGTTAAAGAAGCATCATCAATTATGCATGAACAGGTACTAATCAAATGGATAGATACTCATGTAAAATTATACAACCATATGGACAACAAGATATGGTGCAGAAACTTGCACCATAACTTGGCTTTTATTTTTGCAGTAGCAACAGCCCATACCTTATTTCTACTGTGTTTAGGTTTTAATTTGAGGGGTTCTGAATGATCTGTACTGCTCATCACAAGCCTAAATAACAGAGTGATGGTCATATTAGAAATACATAGAGCTAGAGATAATTCAGAGATTTGTATGCTGTAGTCTTAACATTTAAAAAGTGTCAAATTTTGGAAGGATGCATTTTGAATCAGAAAGTGCTACTGACCTCAACCTTAAATTTTTTTTGTTTAATGTAAAAGTGTAAAATTGTTATATCATAAATACAAATACGCTCTGCATGGTTACCAAAGGTTACATATGCCCTGAACCAATGTCTGACAGCTCTGCAATGCTAAGAAGCACATAGAATAATAGTAATGCCTAGCTCTTACATACAGCTCTTCCTCAGCAGATCTCAACATGCTTTATAACAGCGGTAAGGATCATTATCCCCGTTTAACACATGGGTGGTGGTGGTGGTGGAGGAAACGAGGCACAGAGAGGTGAAGCTACATGGTTCAGATCATCCAGCAGGCCAGCAACACAGCCAGAAATAGAAACTAGGTTTCCTGAGTCACAGTCCAGTGCTCTATCCACTGGGCAACACTACTTACCATCACAGGGAAAATGTTTAAGCTTTGCATTTTAGTTCCCTAGCAGGAGGCATCAAACTTTCTCTTACAGGCTGTTCTGGATGCTTATGTCTAATAGGCTCAAACCTGCAAATGAATGTTCCAACTCCTGCCACTGTAAGACACCTCTCATCCCAGGACCTTTATAGAGAACCCCTGACTGAATATTCCCCAATGACCTCTTGGGTTCTTTGAGGTTTTAATACCCCTGTGGCTTGGTTAGCATGACCAGATGTTCCGTTTTTTAAAGGGACAGTCCTGTATTTAAGCCCTTCTACAGGTGTCCCAACTTTTTCTTAAAAATGAGCAAATTATCCCATATTTACTGTCTTCCCCCACCCTTCACTCCTATCAGTACTGGGGGATCCTGCTGCTGGCAGAATCCCTGCTCGCCAGCCCACTGCCCACCAACAGTGAGTGGGATGCCCAGTGGTCAACAATGGCTGTAGATGTGCAAAGCTGATGGTGCGGTGAAGATGCAGCACGTGGGGCTGGTCGCTCCCCTTCCTGGTTCATCAGCACAGCCCTGCTGCATGCCGGCTCTCAGCCAGTAGGGCCTCCCCCCACAATCCCATTTCCGGCTGGCACAGGCTGGGAGCTGCGGCGGTTGGTGAGTGCGGGCAGGCGCCATGCAGTGGCCGATTACGTATCGCTTCTGCCCATCCACCGGTCCTTTACATGCTTCCCTCTCACTGTGCTCTCTCTGCTTTGCCCCTTCATTACCCCTCAGCCTCACTGCTCCTCCATATCCCTCCCAGCGAGGCGTGTCCTCCTTCCAGTGCTATGTGGAGAACCAGCCCCTGGTCAGAGCACTGAGCTCACCAACAGCATGGCTGGCAAACTCCTTCCTTCTCCCCATTGCCTCTGCCTGGGCTGGTGCCCAAGGAAAGCCCAAGACCCTCTGGCCCAGGGCGCTGGCCAGGAGGAGCCAAGCTCTGTATGTTCCAAAGCCATGCACAGCGCTGGCATGGGGAAGCCTCTCTGCCACTCAGCTAAGCTCCTGAGTGGCAGACTGGGGGAGTGATTTCCAGCCTGTTCATGCCCCAAACCTGCAGGCTTCATGGCATGCCCCTGGGCAGAGGCTTATTTCCACCCTTTTCATTCCCGCCCGCGTCCCACCTGCCCCAGCTCTGGGTCCTGCTCCCAAGGTGTGGGGCTGCTCCATCCCCTAGGCACCCTCTTCTGCTGAATGGGTTTGCTGAAGCCCCAGGAGTCAGGTTCCTGGGCCATGGTGCACAATGTATCCTTAGGACTTAACCTTTTCCTGCCTGTGCTGCAGCCAGGGGACAGGAGGCAGCTGAGTTATGCTGGTGGCCAGCAGCAGCCTGGAGGTGTTAGCTGCCTTTCGACACTGTGCAGGCAGGAAGGGACAAGCTGCTTCCAGGCACAGCGGAATGGTGGGGGGAGGAGGGAAGAGACGAGCTCTGCAAAGACACAGGCCAGGTCATCTTTTCCTCCTTCTCCCCCCGCAGCTGGAAGCCGCTCCCATCCCTTCCCTCCTGCACAGTGCTGAAAGGCTGCTGCTGGCCACATTCTGCTGTGAACCTGGTATAAATCTGAGGAGGGGGGTGTCAGGGTTCCTTCCCCACTCTGAACTCTAGTGTACAGATGTAGAGACCTGCATGAAAAAAACCCTAAGCTTATTTTTACCAGCTTAGGTTAAAACTTCCCCAAGGTACAAACTATTTTACCTTTTGTCCCTGGATCTTATTGCTGCCACCACCAAGCGTCTAACAAAAATAACAGGGAAAGAGCCCACTTGGAAACATCGTTCCCCTCCCCCCAAAATTCCCCCCAAGCCCTACACCCCCTTTCCTGGGGAAGGCTTGACAAAAATCCTCACCAATTTGCATAGGTGAACATGGACCCAAACCCTTGGACCTTAAGAACAATGAAAAAGCAATCAGGTTCTTAAAAGAAGAATTTTAATTAAAGAAAAAGTAAAAGAATCACCTCTGTAAAATCAGGATGGTCAATACCTTACAGGGTAATCAGATTCAAATCATAGAGAATCCCTCTAGGCAAAACCTTAAGTTACAAAAAGACACAAAAACAGGAATCTACATTCCATTCAGCACAACTTATTTTATCAGCCATTTAAACAAAACAAAATCTAATGCATATCTAACTAGATTGCTTATTAGCTCTTTACAGGAGTTCTGACCTGCATTCCTGCTCTGGTCCCAGCAAAAGCAACACACAGACAGAGAGAACCCTTTGTTTCCCCCTCCTCCCCTCCAGCTTTGAAAGTATCTTGTCTCCTCATTGGTCATTTTGGTCAGGTGCCAATGAGGTTGTCTTAGCTTCTTAACCCTTTACAGGTGAAAGGGTTTTTCCTCTGGCCAGGAGGGATTTAAAGGTGTTTACCCTTCCGTTTATATTTATGACAGAGGGGCATGTCACACTGCATGCCCCCCACCCACATGTTGCCTCAGGAAGATGTGGTGCCAGGTACCAGGAGAGGCGGGTCTGTCCTCAGGCAGGTATAGAGGGCGGAGAACGCCAGGCAGGGAGGGTTGGTTTGTTGGTCACCCTTCTCCCCCCCAATGTGAGAGAGGTATTCAAGAGTGTGTGTGTGTGTATGTCACCCCTCCCCGTATTTGTGTGGGGGTATGGGTGTGTGTGTTACCCCCTCCCTGTGTGAACCCTAAAGCCTTAAAGATAAGAAAGTAAATAAAAATAATCCAACTATGCAGTATTTCTTTTAAACAGGATCTCATCAACTTGATGTTAATTTGAACGTTTGTATGACTGATTGCCCTTGAACTCGCTTGAATACGAGTAATTTTACCAGGTGTCCCGTATTCAGCATAAGGAAATATGGTCACCCTAAGTTTGGTGGAAAATCAGCTGCAGGGCAAAGTGAAGTTTTCACCTTCTCAAGCCCAGTGGGGGAGTTAGGCTGTGTCTTGCCTCCTCCCTCCCCCTTTCAAAGACCATTAGGACTCAAGATGGCTAGTGGTGACCCCCACCAAGGACAAAAGACGGGAGGTGATTGGCTGGTGTACCCCTCCTCAAAGACTGAGGAAGTTTTGGGAGGGGAGTAATCACTGTTACTCCACTGAGAATGGCAAAAAGTTATGCAGAGAGCCTCAGGACTCTTTGGGTGGGAGGCAGGCAAGTCACTACATGGTAAGGAAGGGGCTATTAAGCAGTGAATCAAATTTCTCTACTGCGCGAGAATGTCCTCTGAGTTATGAAAAATCTACAGAACCTCTAATCTAGGCTCCATTCCAATGTGTTCAAGGGTTTGTGGGAACATTTAACTCAAGAGTACTTCACAGTAATTTTATTACAGTTCCTTGCATATAAATGTGACCAGCACCATCCTCTGACAAGTTCCACACTGAGCTAAAGGGAAAAGTTGTGGTGCCCTAAGTATCAGCACTGTGTTTTGCACTGTATTTCACTATTAATTAATGAAGCTCAGCAGCATGCCTCTCTGTCATCCTTACCAAGCTAATTACGTGCTCTTACTGACAGCATCTGATGTAATCATAGCTCCCTGTATTGCTGAAAATAGCCACCATCTCACCATGCAGGAGACAATTGGGAACCTTAACAAACTCACTAATTGACATGTACACAGAGATTTAATTCCTGGACTGGTAAAGAAGAATTAATTAGAAATGTTGTCCCAATATTACAAATCAATGAAATCCAAATCCAAAATGTTTTTTCGTTGGAAAGAACCAAGTTTAGGAACAAAACTGTACATAACATAATTAAGGTTTCAGAGTAACAGCCGTGTTAGTCTGTCTTTGCAAAAAGAAAAGGAGTACTTGTGGTACCTTAGAGACTAACCAGTTTATTTGAGCATGAGCTTTCGTGAGCTACAGCTCACTTCATCGGATGCATACCGTGGAAACTGCAGTAGACATTATATACACACAGAGACCATGAAACAATACCCCCTCCCACCCCATTGTCCTGCTGGTAATAGCTTATCTAAAGTGATCATCAAGTTGGGCCATTTCCAGCACAAATCCAGGTTTTCTCACCCTCCACCCCCCCCAAACTCACTCTCCTGCTGGTAAGAGCCCATCCAAAGTGACCACTCTCTTCACAATGTGTATGATAATCAAGGTGGGGGAGTGAGTTTGTGTGTGTATGGGGATGGGGGGGGTGAGAAAACCTGGATTTATGCTGGAAATGGCCCACCTTGATTATCATGCACATTGTAGGGAGAGTGGTCACTTTGGATAAGCTATTACCAGCAGGAGATTGAGTTTGTGTGTGTGGTTTTTGGAGGGGGGGGTGAGGGGGTGAGAGAACCTGGTCTTGTGCAGGAAATGGCCCACCTTGATTATCATACACATTGTGAAGAGAGTGGTCACTTTGGATGGGCTATTACCAGCAGGAGAGTGAGTTTGTGGGGGGGAGGGGGGACGGAGGGTGAGAAAACCTGGATTTGTGCTGGAAATGGCCCAACTTAATGATCACTTTAGATAAGCTATTACCAGCAGGAGAGTGAGTTTGTGTATGTATGGGGGTGGGGGGGTGAGAAAACCTGGATTTGTGCTGGAAATGGCCCACCTTGATTATCATGCACATTGTAGGGAGAGTGGTCACTTTGGATAAGCTATTACCAGCAGGAGAGTGAGTTTGTGTGTGTGGTTTTTGGAGAGGGGTGAGGGAGTGAGAGAACCTGGATTTGTGCTGGAAATGACCCACCTTGATTATCATACACATTGTGAAGAGAGTGGTCACTTTGGATGGGCTATTACCAGCAGGAGAGTGAGTTTGTGTGGGGGGGGGCGGAGGGTGAGAAAACCTGGATTTGGGCTGGAAATGGCCCAACTTGATGATCACTTTAGATAAGCTATTACCAGCAGGACAATGGGGTGAGAGGGGGTATTGTTTCATGGTCTCTGTGTGTATATAATGTCTACTGCAGTTTCCACGGTATGCATCCGATGAAGTGAGCTGTAGCTCACGAAAGCTCATGCTCAAATAAATAGGTTAGTCTCTAAGGTGCCAGAAGTACTCCTTTTCTTTTTTAATTAAAGTTTGACATCTTTGAACGTTATGTATCCTCCATTGAATTGCTCATGAAGATTATACATGTTATTCTCTTTGTTTATCTATGATGAGAACCTTGTAGGAAAATTATGAACAGGAATCTTGATCACCATTCTTCTCAGCAAACAAACATATCATCTACAGTGTCTACATCTGTGCTAAATCATCTTTTGAGTTATTCTCTCCCATGAAAGTACAAGATTTCACAAAACATGATCCTGTGCAATTTCAATAGTGAAAAACATTATTCCATTTTTTTGGAGTACTCATCCATGTATGGCAGTCCATGTAATTTTAACAAAATGATGGAGGTTTTTCAGTGTTAAGGCTGTTTTCTCTAATAAAAAAAAATCATGGATTTGAACTTTTTTTTTTGCATTAAATAAACAAGATCAGTTTCTATTGTGCAGAAACAACTGGAAACTTGGAAACAGACTTATTTGCTTCTTATCATATGGCAAACTTAACTTACATGGAAAGAGTACAGATGTATTAAAGCAAAAATTGCATTCCATGCCTCACTACCAATAAAGACCTAGTGAAAAGGGCATTGATTGTTTTGCAAGGCTGCCTTTTCATTTATTTAGCTTTCACAACAGTATTTGATAAATGTGATTTGCAGCCATGCTGCTAAACATTAGAGAATGCTTAGAAACCCAAGGCTCCTGAGTCACCTGAGCAACATTTTCAACAGCATCAGGGAAAAATATACATATATTAAAAACAACAACAAAGAAGCAGTCTTAAAAGTAAAACTATCAAAAGAAGTAACTGATGCCTGACTTAAGGTGCATGGTTACCTAATGATGTGCAAATAAGAATGTTGTAGCCTCTCATTAGATTACAAAACTCCATTTGTAGTATGATTTAGAATACAAAATGCTACTACTAGGATAAATTCTCTTGCCTGTTGATTTGACCCCATCACACCCCTTTTTTGAATAACCATTCACTGACTCACCCATTCGTTGCACTGCACACTCACTTCAACATTCTTATTCTTGCCATCAAGGCCCTACATCACAACACCACTGCCTGTAACTCAGACTTTTTTTTCATTCCATGTTCCCCACCTTCTCCGCTTCATTACTGAAACTAGCCTCAATAACCCTTTCATCTTCTGCTTTCTCAAACACCTTTATCCCTCCCCCAATGCTGCCTTTAAGCTTTGAATATCCTCCCCAACCCCATTCATCAGTTACTTCTCTGGTCTCTTAAATCTTTCCAAAAAACTCAATTTTTTTGTATCATGTATGAGATTGTGAGGGGAAGAAAGGTATCAAAACAAATAAAAACAAACATTGTTTATCAGAGCAATCAAGTTGTATCCAAGCTTTATTATAGAGACATTGATGTTACTTTCATCTTTCCTCACCATCCTTTTTTCCTATGTTTTACCCTAAAGTTTTGTTAGGGCTGGTTGAAAACAATTCATCAAACATTTTTTTAATGGACAAGTGGGGTTCTGATTAAACAAAACTGTATGTGGAAAGTGCTTTCTTTCCTCAAATTATTTTGGTATTTTATTGAAAAAACTGAAAAAAATTGCCTGTAATTTTTTTATTAGTTCTGGCTGGAATTTTTGTTTTGTTTTGTTTTCAGCTGCCATTGGCTGGCAACTTTCAGTTTTTGATTTTTTTCCCCAATGACTAGTCAATATTTTCCACTGAAAAAGGCAGTGGAAAGATTCCAGTAGATTCTAAAGGGAGTTGGTCTATTTCCCTATTTTACTTAGCTCTGAATGTAAGGCAAAGCTATTCTTCCCTGTTTGGCAAATATCACCAACCAATACATCTTTATACACAACTATACAAAACCTGTCGTCACCAAGGCAATGAAATGTGAGTTTCTGCATCTAAACATGCAAGTGAAATTTCAGGATAGTTCATCTAGCAGGGAAATGAATATATGGTAAGCATGCATATAAGGTTTAAATGCAAACTTGTCATAGGGAGACAGGTGTATTTGCATGATCCACTGACTAGAACTTTCAGATTTTGAACAAAGGAGCTTAGTCAGATCTGGTCCCCATATATATGACTGTGGCAGATTTAAGGGGAAAAGATTTAGAAAGCAGATATATACAATCAACTTTTTAATCCTAATAAAATGGAGTTTACCAATTGATATGAATTATGTTTGACAGTACTCTGTCCTCATATTATCTTTCTCTTCATGGAGCTGCCCTCTCAGCCAACACTTCAGAACATGACAGAAGACCAAGACTTCCAATCCATTACAGAAGATTCAGATGTGATCACTGTGACTGGCAATTTCCTGCACCATCCTGAATGAACTTTATTTAATTAAGTTAAACCTTATTGAATTAGTTTTAACGCCTTTGGAGTTAATGTACTAAAATGTAGTCTTGTACGGTTTATTGTAGAATTGTATGTATTTCCATGGGAAGTATGTGTGTATAGTTTATTTGTTATATAAAGTAGGGCTGAAATTCTGTCAGGAAAATCAGTCATTCAGGACATGGACTGACCTCATCTCAATGTCCTAGCAAGGTGCATGTAATTAACATCTTAGAAACAATGTTCCTAATTTGTTTCATTAATTCTAACTGTGATAAAGAGCCGTGAGGCCTTTAAGTCTTGGCACTCTAATTTCAGGGACACTTTGGTCATTGATATAGAATTCCTGCTGCTGGAGATAGATAATATTCTCCAGAGAAAACAGTCAGTCTCCCTTAGTTGAAATTACCTTCTAGAAGAAAAGTGCCATAGATTAGGTTGGAGGAGGGCTAAGCTCTGCACTGAACATTAGTACATCTGACATTCACTTTTTGCAAAAGAGTTATATTGCTCTCCTATAATGCCAATAAGCAAGGAACATGTTTCCGCTGAAATATTGTTTCATATTTAAATTACAAGTGCAACCACTGTCCCAACTAGAGTCATTGTGCATTGGTGGAAGTAGGCAGTAAGAAATGGAGGAGAGGGCACGCTTTCCTTGAACCTGATTTAATGCAATATCCAGTAGAGCATTTTCAGATTTTACACACCAATATTTGAAGAACATTTGTTGCCACAAAAACAATCAGCTCCCTCCTCTCACTTCCCACAGAATGTGCCCCCCCACGCCAGTTTAGACTTTCAAATTAGGAGAAAGGATAAAGAGTAAGAGAGATCAATAGCAGATCCTTGCAATTCATGAGGTTTTAAATGCAAAATCTCTTTGGCAAGTCTGGGTTTTTCTTCTGGAGACAGAGAGGGGAAAAGTGATTCTGTTCAATTTAGAACTAGGAAGTTAGGGTCCAATCCTGCAAGATACCAAGATGCAGAACATCCCAATTCTCACAGAAACAGATGCAATTTCAGGCAACACTACACCTGCCACTAGGAACAAGACACATTGCCATTTTCTTGTCACTTTGGACCCAACTATGTGTTCTTCCTACCCTTCAAACTCTATTTTTTTCAAGTCTACTGTTAGGCTTTGTCTACACAAGCACTTTTGTCAGCAAAACTTTTGTTGGTTAAAGGTGTGAAAAAACGCTTCCTTGACCGACATGCGTTTCACCGACAAAAGCGCCGGTGTGCACAGCACTATGTCAGCAGGAGACGCTCTCCCATTGACATAGCTACTGCCACTCGTTGGACGTGGTTTAATTATCCGGCATAGAATGGCTACACAGATACAGCTGTGCTCCTGTAAGGTCTGTAGAGTAGGCATAGCCCGAGTCAGGTGACTTGGATCACTTTCGCTTGTCTGAATTGGCTTTTCTGCATGTAGGGCTTTCAATTATCAACAAAGGTTGTTTTTACATTTTCTTTGTTAGGCTTCACAGGACTGCTCTACTTTTAAAATTAGGTCAGCATAAGTATGGCGGTCAGGGTGTGAAAAATACACATCTCTGGCCACTGTAGCTCTGCCAACTTAATCCTTGGTGTAGGTGCAGCTAGATCTACCCTACTGCCAGGGAGAGAAATCTCTTTGTCGCTGTAGACTGTACCTGAGCTACAGGGTTATGGAGGCATGGCTACGGTGCCATAGCTATGCTGCTAAAGTCACTGTAGCATAGGCACGGCTACAGTGCCATGAATTCAGTCACTAAACTGTTCACTTCATATGGGCTAAATTGTAATCCAGAAAAGTTGCATTTTCTCACTGGATCTTAAATATGCCTAAAAGAGAAAACACAATAGTTGCAATTAATGTTCTAGCCTAGTGTGCCAGTGGGTCCATTGGTTAGATTGCTTTTCTGAATTCTAGCCCCTTAGAATCGACATTCTGTGTTTATACAAAGGTTAGGCATTTTGTTCAGAAAATCCAGAGGTGCCTTGTGATTCGTTAGTAGACAACATTTTCTCTCTTCTCTTGTTTCTGTCACTCATTCTGCTTTCTTCCCACTTCCTCTTTTGCCTCTGACCACCTTATCCTCAACAGGAATGTTAAATGCTATTAATCATAAAGTCCCATTGAAATTACAAAACCTACCATACTAGGGGCACACAATTTAGAGCAGCAATTGTTCCAACATAGTTAAAACATGGTCTGATTCTCTGTGCTGTGTTTAAATGAACTCTACTCAGGCAACATCCAATAAAGTTTTTACTGTTTAGGGCCTTTCTATTACATACTTGGTCTCAATCTAGCTTTATATTTTAGGCCCCTGAAAAAATCATTCATCACCCATCTCAGTCAGGCATCATGCTACCTGCAGTAAAAAAGAAAACAAAGCATTCACAGAACACAGAACTTCCTTCTCCCAATGAGGAGACACTGAGTCACCCAGAACCCCTTCATTGCGGAGTTGCATTGCGGTGTAAAAGGTGCATCTGGTAGGTGTAGAGGTTATAGCTTTAGACCAATGATAGATTAATTGAGGAGATGCTCCAGCCCATTCATGAACAAGAAGGACTCAGTCTCAGTTAGCTTCTGGATAATTACAACACTGGTAAGATGGCATTAAACGTCTTCTTAAAAACTAACAAAAAACTCCATCTCCACTCGAAAACCCTTTTCTTATTAATTATGTCTTTGCTACTTCTGCAATAAATTTACATGTGACAAAAACCACAAAAGGATGGTTCTGAATCCCCCCACTTTTTAAAAGCTTAACTGTATCTGCACCATTTGTAAGTACCACTTTATTAATTTTGCACAATCATCTCCTAATTATCGATGCCCTCTCATGAAATTAGTGGCAGAATTAAGCCCTAGTATGCTGTATTTTGAAAAAATAAAAAATTCTTTCCAAGCTGAAATAAGAATCAAGACAAATGTTACAGTGGTTATGATTTTTAACAAGTATGACTGCAGTTCCTTGGAATAGTTCTTCCTCGTGACTGCAGTATTTTGTGCCTTGTGAGAGCTCCACTTGGCTTACTTAGACATTATAAAGCTGCTGTCCAGCTGAGAACACACACTGAGTAGTTTAATGAGGATGCAACTCAGGAAGAGCACTAGGAAATTTCAATAGTGTTCTGAAGCTACAATATTTTACTTTAGACAATCAGTATTTAGAGCATAATAAACACTTCAAATGCCCAAATGCAAGTCCTACTACTCACAAATGGAAAGACTGTTTGCTACTTTGTTTTTATAAATGAAACCTCAGACAGGACCAGCTCTAAAGTGAAAAGTTGAGGGGGATAAGAACTTGAATTCAGGTCATCTCTCCACCCCACACCATGCTTCTGCCTTTCAGTATAATTCTCAGCCTATTCCCAACGCACCCCAACTTCATTTTCCATCTGGAGGGGAGAAAGCGTTTGGCACAGAAACACTCACTTAAGAAGGTGAGCAGAACTCTATTGTGATGTACGGGGAGATTTTGGCAAACCGGTAAAGTGCCTGAAACCACTATTGCTTATTGCTAAAAGCAGCCATGTCAGCAGTCCATAAATTGGCCATGCAGCAGCCTCAGCTTAACCAAGGCAGGCGGAGAGGGGGTTTTGGGTGCCACAGAAAGGGCAGCTTGACCCCACGTCCTTCCTGATAAGAATTGTATTGAAATTGCTGATACATGCATTTTAGAAGAACAGGAAGCTGGGTATGTACCCTCAGGAATGCGTTTGTCAGGGCCTCAAGGCATGCAAACTCTGAAAAAAATCACACCTGGGTTAATTGATGACCAGAAGGAAACCACTTGCTTGACCTTTGAAACTGCTTGCTTAACATGTTTTCTTTAAGTGACATGTCATTGTATTACTAAAGTATAAATTAGGGGGGAAAGTTTGAGTTAGTTGGACTCTTCGGGAGGGTTTCTCCAGGGACTCTCCCTCTGGTTGCATCTTGTGGTCCCCATAGACAGACAGAAGATTTGGCCACCAGAAGGTTGCCACTGTACCACTCAAGAGCCACACTCAGCTTTGGTAATCATCGAGGGTTGGGGGTGTTTTACTAACCTGTTGTGGATGTGTGCAAGTGCTTGAGACTAAGTAAAGTTTAGCTTTAAGTGAAAGCACTCCTGTGTTACCCCGTTTGTGCCAGACATCTATCAGTCGGACAGCCATGTCTCCCATGATTTATTTCCTGACACCACCTCACACAGAGTAAAAGCTAGCAAGAGCTTTGGGTTGAAAGAACCCCAGGTATCAGAGAGTAAGACTGAAACAGCTACTTACAGTAACTTCTAGTGCTTCCTAAATACATTCATTGGGGCGCTCCTTTCTGTACAGAGTAATTTCAAATCTTGATTTGTCCCCTTTGGATGTCTCTAATTGTCAGTTTACCCAATAAAATGGAAAAATTCTCTGATGATTCTGAAGGGCTCAGTCATCTCCCCATTAACCTCTGTATTTTAATCACTATCTTCTTCTTCCCTGGTTGTGCCTTTCCCTGCCCCCACTCACATTCAGGCTGCCCAAATTGGTGTTCCTGATTTGCCGTATGGGAGCCACAATGAACAACTCCCTCTGTGGTCCAGTTTGGAAGTAGCACACCTGTTTTAAGGTTCCTTTTGAACAATATATTCCATTACCATTGTTTTAAGCATGCTGCTCAGATAGGAATACCATAAAACTCTCTTCCTTTTCGCAGGCCTGGAAATAGGAAGGTTTGCAGCAACAGAAACTTTTACCCATGATGGTGATTGGAGCAGGACTGAGGTAGTTTCGAGAAAGGAGTCAAGTATCAGAGGGGTAGCCATGTTAGTCTGGATCTGTAAAAGCGGCAAAGAGTCCTGTGGCACCTTATAGACTAACAGAGATATTAGAGCATAAGCTTTCGTGGGTGAATACATGCATCTGAAAAAGTGGGTATTCACCCAAGAAAGCTTATGCTCCAATACCTCTGCTAGTCTATAAGGTGCCACAGGACTTTTTGAGAAAGGAGGAGGCAGTTGGTATCTATTTCTCAGCAACAGCTATTATCTAGTGGTCAGAAGGAAAAACTTCAGGGAAGGAAAGCTCTCTCTTCACTCTTCTAAATTTTGTTTTATTTTTGCAAAGAGAAAAATAATCCAGAAAGATCTCACTTCTTTCCCATTCCAGCTCTCTTTGGCATGGGGCAGAGTAAACTAGTGGCAGCTTACTTCTCTCCTCTCTACCCTCTGCCCAGGAAAGGTGTAGGAAGTCAGTCATAAGGCAGACCTAGGCCAACAGTCAAATAGAAAAAGGAGAGACCTGAAGCACTCCACTATCCACAGCATCATAGAATCATAGAATCAAGAATATCAGGGTTGGAAGGGACCTCAGGAGGTCATCTAGTCCAACCCCCTGCTCAAAAGCAGGACCCATCCCCAATTAAATCATCCCAGCCAGGGCTTTGTCAAGCCTGACCTTAAAAACTTCTAAGGAAGGAGATTCCACCACCTCCCTAGGCAACGCATTCCAGTGTTTCACCACCCTCCTAGTGAAAAAGTTTTTCCTAATATCCAACCTAAACCTCCCCCACTGCAACTTGAGACCATTACTCCTTGTCCTGTCCTCTTCCACCACTGAGAATAGTCTAGAACCATCCTCTCTGGAACCACCTCTCAGGTAGTTGAAAGCAGCTATCAAATCCCCCCTCATTATTCTCTTCCGCAGACTAAACAATCCCAGTTCCCTCAGCCTCTCCTCATAAGTCATGTGTTCCAGACCCCTAATCATTTTTGTTGCCCTTTGCTGGACTCTCTCCAATTTATCCACATCCTTCTTGTAGTGTGGGGCCCAAAACTGGACACAGTACTCCAGATGAGGCCTCACCAATGTCGAATAGAGGGGGACGATCACGTCCCTCAATCTGCTCACTATAACCCTACTTATACATCCCAAAATGCCATTGGAGTTCTTGGCAACAAGGGCACACTGCTGACTCATATCCAGCTTCTCGTCCACTGTCACCCCTAGGTCCTTTTCCGCAGAACTGCTGCCTAGCCATTCGGTCCCTAGTCTGTAGCTGTGCATTGGGTTCTTCCGTCCTAAGTGCAGGACCCTGCACTTATCCTTATTGAACCTCATCAGATTTCTTTTGGCCCAATCCTCCAATTTGTCTAGGTCCCTCTGTATCCTATCCCTGCCCTCCAGCGTGTCTACCACTCCTCCCAGTTTAGTATCATCCGCAAATTTGCTGAGAGCGCAATCCACACCATCCTCCAGATCATTTATGAAGATATTGAACAAAACCGGCCCCAGGACTGACCCCTGGGGCACTCCACTTGACACCGGCTGCCAACTAGACATGGAGCCATTGATCACTACCCGTTGAGCCCGACAATCTAGCCAACTTTCTACCCACCTTATAGTGCATTCATCCAGCCCGTACTTCTTTAACTTGCTGACAAGAATACTGTGGGAGACAGTGTCAAAAACCGTGTCATCCAAGAACAATACATGAGCACATTAGCCAGAGGTTTCTATTGAAGTGATCAGCAGTTAAATAGTTAATGTAAACTTTTAGATTGTCCTAACTATGAATGGGACATTTTGCACCTTGCTTTGGAACTTTTGTTTCAGGATACCTGTTTACAGACTCAGGAATACAACACTGCTTCAGTTCTCATTTGTAAGGTCTTCTTTGAAACCATGAGGGCTAAAGAATGTTACTTGAAATAAAGGATTGAACTGAGCAGAAGCTAATGGAAGGCAAGCATTTGGTGAGCTTTTAAACCCCGTAAGCCTCAGTGCAGGGCCTCTCCTGAACACAAACACTGGTTTTGTTTTCTTTAACCTGTGATGTCAAACCCAGCTCTACAAAAAACATAATAGAAAGTGGTTTGCAGTGTTGTAGCTGTGGTGGTCCCAAGATATTAGAGGGACAAGAAGGGTGAGGTAATACCTTGTCTGTATGATAGAAAATGGGAATTAGAAACTGAATGTTGTTTAACAATGTGAAATGCACATGTCATGAACCATAGAACCTTCCAAATAAATGACTCTGGCAAGCAATGTCCTTACAGTTCTTGGGCAGTTTTAACAGGTACAAATTTAATTTGTTTTTTTCTTGGCTGGCTTAATGATGTGAAATACATAAAATCTGTTATTGACCTTTTACTGGACAACATAAGGCTCCCATTTTTCGGCCTGTCCTTTGATACCTGAATCAGAGCTCAAACATACAAGTATATGCCCATAAATATTTAATTACTCCTGGCAAAAAAGAAATGTCAATTTTCAGTTAAAATACTGACAAGCTAATAAAAGATATCATGGTATGGAGAGATATTACAACCAGGCGCAAGACATCAAAAGATACACAAGTAGTCTTATGCTTCACAAACTAAACTCAGAGCATTGTAGATTTTAAACAAAAGTCATGTTCAGTTTATTCCTATTTCCATCCTTTTGCTGAACTCAGTGCCCATGTTGCATAGAGTGACTGGACTTCCAGGGTGACATTATATAAATCCAATTAGTCCCATTTCACTTCTGTAAGCACTTCCATTGGGATGCATGAATTGATCCTTTGTGCCACAGTTGGAAAGATGGATGAAGCAGGGGATGTTTTCTTATTAGAGCCACATGCAAGATCATATCTTCTTATTAGCAGCAAGTCTTTCCCCCAGATTCCTCCCACCAATCTAATAGTTCTCACTACTGTGGTGATAAGCACAGTATACACATTTAGAGAAATAAAATAGATTAGGTGGATTAGAGAGTCAGATTTCCTTGGGGTCAGATCAATGTTTATTTTCATATCCTCTTCTCCCTGGAGCTAATAAAACTTATCACATTCCCAGAAAGGAGGAGGAAGGCTTCTTCTGCGGCATTAGTTTAGTGTAGAATGTCCATAGGAGTGAGTGCATGATGTTATTTAATAAAGCTGTGCAAAATATTGAATCTTGGACTCGTGAATTGAGCACTAAACCCATCACAAACATAGCTTGGGTTAGAGATAATTGCATTTGTGGGGAGAAGCAGCTTCTTGGTGGAGTTGGTAAAATGTGAAGAGGGGGAGGGTTAAGGGGTTGGGGGTTGGGATAGGTTGAGCGTTTGCCCCAAAGTCAGCCTTCCTCCTCTTTGCTCCCAATAGCTGCCTTTCTCCACCAAAAAGTTCTTCCTATGCCCTGAGTTCTTTGACTGACCCAGATGCCATGGAGGCAGCAGTGTTCCCCCTCCCACCCTCATACAGCTCGATATATTTTGGCTTGGAAAGATTGGTGTTTTTTTATTCATTTCATTTTTTGGTAAATGTCGGTAAACATCAATTACAGCACATGCACCAATGAAAAATACGTCCATATGTAATAATCTAAATTTACAGATAGTCAAGGTAAGAAACATCCTGCTTGAGTACTTATTAGTTTGATTTAAGGATATTTACTTTGCATATTTTGCTATGTGAGGTTGACAATTTCTGTATTAACGGTTATAAAGCTTTAACTTTGCATCTCATCATCTACTGTTATTAAATAATTGTCTGATCCCCCATCACATTGTCTGACCTTAGCATTACTTCCCACAACTGTGACAATTTAAATTAATAAAAATTTAAAAAATGGTTCAAATAGACATAGATATAAGCTGACAAAATGGTATATAAAAAATCTGCCAAGCCTATATATATATATATACATATATATGTATGTACGTAATAAATCTATATTTAAAAAGGTGATTTAGGTTTCAAATACAGGCACACAAATGTTAGGAAATGACAGAGTTAAGGTTGCCTATTTATTTATTCATGGTCTCATAGTTTTTTCTACATGATTCCTGCCTCAGTTGGTTGATATTGCTTTATATTCTCATCATTCAGTGTGTGGCCGTACACCTTAATTACTGTATACCATATACCATCTTAACTCTGCATAAGCAAAGGGGTTGCAATCCCACTTTTATACAGTGTCACCAGTTGACTAGTGAAGACCATTGACAATACAGGACTAAACCAAATTACATGGCTGTTATTAGGCAAGAGTACATAAATATATATTCTTTGCTTCTTTTTCTGATATTCTCACCTAACGTGAATCTGAGTCAACATTTTGAATGCATGATGTTTGAGTATGTTCAAAACTAAATTTGATCCATCCCTAATTTTAACAAGGATTTTCATGTTATGATCCTATAAGGTCAGAATCAATCCATTGAACTCAGCTGGGTTCAATCGCTGTATCATATACAACATCTAAAAGACACTTGTTTGACTTTGGTTCCTTAAAAATGAAAGTGAAAACCTAAAAATGCATTTAAATTAGTATCAATCATATTTTAATGCACCAAAGCCGGGAAATTCAGAAGGAAATTTTCCTATTCATCTTTACTTAATCTGATATACAGTTCACTGTGTATGGATTTTATATTTCATATATGCTGCATTAACAAGACAGAAGAGAGAAAATAAAGGACAGAACTGGCCAGCTCCACATCACAGCATGGGTTTTCTATCTGTCCCTTAGATCAATAAGTATGAAGGCCCAAGTTGTAAAGGGGCCCTGGACTAAGCCCTTGCACTTGCTAAAACTTGAACTTAAGAGGTACATGCACAAAAGCTTGAGCATGCATATTTGCACCAACATATGTAGAAGCAGGGTTGTTGTTTTTTAAATGTTGGTACCAAAAGTCACCAGATGCACTCAAAAAAAAAAAAAAAAAAAAAAAGAAGTTAAAAAGAAGCAACAAACCGAGTTAAATTTACCTCTGAATGGTGATTGATCTGTTCAGGATAATAACTGATAATAGCCTTTTGCATCCCCACACTGGACCCAATTAAATGCCTGGTATGTGAGAGAGGGTAGCAGATATCACCCCTCCCCAGGATTGGATTTACACCTTGTGCGCCCGGAGGCACAGCATCTTCAGCGCCACCCCACCTTCCGCCTATAGCTGACCTTCATGTTGCACACAGTTTTAGAGAGGTAAGGTGCTCCTAGAACACTGGCACCCCTAGGAATATGCCCACTGTGTCTAACTGAAATCCGGCCCTGCCTCTCCCCCATTATTAAGTTAACAAAGTTGCAGCCTGACACATAAATCCATCCCTGTGCCTGTCTTTCACCTGGGTGTCCTGATCAATACTTGAGGGTAAAGCTGCTGTCTATAAAAGTATAATATAAATAGGTTATGTTTGAAGGAATTCTTTTACTCTCTACGCATCACTTTTGGCAGTAGTAACCATTACTAATCATGTATATCTTCATTTGAATTGAAAAAAAGAGCATGGAAACAGGAGCACTGTATATTTGATTATGGTGTCTATTTTAGACCACACAATTCATCACAAAAAAGCTGCAAACGAATTTAACAAAACATAAACCAGTGCTGCAGTGCAAAGCAGGAAAATTTAACATACATCTGCAGAAATTTCTTCACCAATTAGAGGCCGGCACAATCTCTTAAATGAGACGTGTGGCTGTCCAATGGTAGTTTAATGAAGTGTTCGAGGGTTTATGCTAAAAAGGAAAAAAAAAAGTAATATCTCTGCAATAGAGACTCACTAAATAGCCCTGAAGGGCTACTGTGAGCAGTGGTGTCTACCAAAGATGTAAACACGAGACTCAATCTGCAAAATCATCCTTGCAGAGGTGTTTGAAGGGAGTTAATATTCCAGGAATTTCTGTTCATGAGTTTGCAGTGTCCTTATGGCTATGAACAGAGGATTCAGTCCAGTATCTTCTGAAACATATTGTCCATGTACCTCTCATTTTTGTAATAATCAATTGAAGTGGAATGCTAAGAGACACTAAAACGGTGTAAGAATGCAGCTTTCATCTCTGGACAGCTATTGGTTTTGAATAACTGTTCTATTACAGTCAGAACCAATTATAGTCCCCAAATAATTCTATTTTATTTATTTGTATTCCAGTGGCACCCAGGATCCCCAGTCATGGCTCTTTGCCCCATTGGGCTAGGCACTGTACAAACACAGAACAAAGAGATTGTAAGCTCTTTGGGGCAGGGACAATCTGCTACCCTTTGGGGGGGGGGAGTCCATTCTGTATCAGGAATAACAGTGCTATACTCTCTCCCATCCATCAATAAATTCAGCTTTGTTTTTTTGCAAGTCCTCGTGTGCAGTGCATCAGTATACACAAGTGGGAGCAGCAGCAATATTGGGCACAAATAACATGACACATGAGAGGTAATCTTCTATATTGAGACGAATCACTGGTTTAGGGATGAGGCAAGCAAGTAACCCCACAATGCCCCAGTACATCACATAATCTGAACATAGTAGAGATGCTGAGATGGTATCTTCCAGGTAGGCCTGGGCATTGCCATTAGCTGAGCAAGCTAGAGTTGCTGAGCCAGTAACATCACAGAGTCTTTAGATTTGCCATCAGCCAAGCAAGCCAGAAATGATGGACAAGTAATTAAGACCTGTGCCTTGAAGTTTACATCAGCTAGCATGTTAAAATTTCTGGGCCTCAGACAGGTCTAGCCCTTGTTAACATCCCTGAAGCCCAGCAACTTATTGAGAAGCTTTTCTTTTCTTTCTCCCAGACTCATTTTCATTTCTACTAAATTAGAGCACTCTGAATAGTGGGTAGAAAAACAAAGCCAGTTCTCCCACTCCTGCATCATCCCAATCTCCCACCATGGCCAAAAAGAGCTTGCTTGTTGCCTTTGGGGTTTCATATCTAACACTAAAATGTTATCTCTGTGAGTCAGAGACTTTTTTTTTTATTTTTCTTTTTTTAAAATTCTACTGTAAGACATCTAGCCTAATGTGGGGCTACTTCCATTAAATATTCATACAATCATAGAATCATAGAATATCAGGGTTGGAAGGGACCCCTGAAGGTCATCTAGTCCAACCCCCTGCTCGAAGCAGGACCAATTCCCAGTTAAATCATCCCAGCCAGGGCTTTGTCAAGCCTGACCTTAAAAACCTCTAAGGAAGGAGATTCTACCACCTCCCCAGGTAACGCATTCCAGTGTTTCACCACCCTCTTAGTGAAAAAGTTTTTCCTAATATCCAATCTAAACCTCCCCCACTGCAACTTGAGACCATTATTCCTCGTTCTGTCATCTGCTACCATTGAGAACAGTCTAGAGCCATCCTCTTTGGAACCCCCTTTCAGGTAGTTGAAAGCAGCTATTAAATCCCCCCTCATTCTTCTCTTCTGCAGGCTAAACAATCCCAGCTCCCTCAGCCTCTCCTCATAAGTCATGTGTTCTAGACCCCTAATCATTTTTGTTGCCCTTCGCTGGACTCTCTCCAATTTATCCACATCCTTCTTGTAGTGTGGGGCCCAAAACTGGACACAGTACTCCAGATGAGGCCTCACCAATGTCGAATAGAGGGGAACGATCACGTCCCTCGATCTGCTCGCTATGCCCCTACTTATACATCCCAAAATGCCATTGGCCTTCTTGGCAACAAGGGCACACTGCTGACTCATATCCAGCTTCTCGTCCACTGTCACCCCTAGGTCCTTTTCCGCAGAACTGCTGCCTAGCCATTCGGTCCCTAGTCTGTAGTGGTGCATTGGATTCTTCCATCCTAAGTGCAGGACCCTGCACTTATCCTTATTGAACCTCATCAGATTTCTTTTGGCCCAATCCTCCAATTTGTCTAGGTCCTTCTGTATCCTATCCCTCCCCTCCAGCGTATCTACCACTCCTCCCAGTTTAGTATCATCCGCAAATTTGCTGAGAGTGCAATCCACACCATCCTCCAGATCATTTATGAAGATATTGAACAAAACCGGCCCCAGGACCGACCCTTGGGGCACTCCACTTGATACCGGCTGCCAACTAGACATGGAGCCATTGATCACTACCCGTTGAGCCCGACAATCTAGCCAGCTTTCTACCCACCTTATAGTGCATTCATCCAGCCCATACTTCCTTAACTTGCTGACAAGAATACTGTGGGAGACCGTGTCAAAAGCTTTGCTAAAGTCAAGAAACAATACATCCACTGCTTTCCCTTCATCCACAGAACCAGTAATCTCATTATAGAAGGCAATTAGATTAGTCAGGCATGACCTTCCCTTGGTGAATCCATGCTGGCTGTTCCTGATCACTTTCCTCTCATGCAAGTGCTTCAGGATTGATTCTTTGAGGACCTGCTCCATGATTTTTCTGGGGACTGAGGTGAGGCTGACTGGCCTGTAGTTCCCTGGATCCTCCTTCTTCCCTTTTTTAAAGATTGGCACTACATTAGCCTTTTCCCAGTCATCCGGGACTTCTCCCGTTCGCCACGAGTTTTCAAAGATAATGGCCAATGGCTCTGCAATCACAGTCGCCAATTCCTTCAGCACTCTCGGATGCAACTCGTCTGGCCCCATGAACTTGTGCACGTCCAGCTTTTCTAAATAGTCCCTAACCACCTCTATCTCCACAGAGGGCTGGCAATCTCTTCCCCATTTTGTGATGCCCAGCGCAGCAGTCTGGGAGCTGACCTTGTTAGTGAAAACAGAGGCAAATAAGCATTGAGTACATTAGCTTTTTCCACATCCTCTGTCACTAGGATAATGCTTTGCACCTGATTGTCACCTATTATATGTTCCACAGTGGTAGCAAGAAGGACATGCCTTCACACTTAGAACTGACGAGCTCCAGCTCCTGTTAGGCTGAGGCTAGGATGCAGATGTATAAAAGAAAATCAACTGTATGTTACTGCTGTCAAAATTACTGTAAACAGCAGGAAGAAAGCACAGCAATCATTAAGATTCAAAAAGCAGAGACTATTAAAATACAAATTAATTAGAAGTAAAAAAAAAAGCAAGAGAACTTGTAAGGCTCATGCCCTTCCTTAAGGGTATGTCTTCACTGCAGAATTACCCAGGCAATCTGTGCCCAGGTCTGAGCACCCTGAGTAGCCTAGCTTGGATGCAAGCAGCTACATTGCAAAGTCCTAGGACATCTGTGGGCATTTCCCATGCTTCTTTGCACTGCAATATGCTGAGCAGCTTTATGATTCTTTTCCAGTGAATTGTGGAAGAACTTTTCTGTTCTGCTGGGCACACGAGGAGAATTCTGGGAAAACATTGAAATACCAGCACTTGAGTGATTTACCCTGCATCCTTACTGCAAAGTGAGGAGGTTACTACTCTGAATGAAAGCAGCACCTAGACAGCTGTAGCAGCACAGGAGCTAGCAAACAGAGCTGTAAACAGGGGAGTTTGAAAGGGGAATTTGTCTTGTGGTGCTTGTTTGGGGTTTGTTTTTGCTGTGGGTGCTGGTGTTTTGGTGTGGTTTGTGTTTCCCAGATTAACAGGATTTAGGTGGGAAGGCTATGACTCATTCAGAGGCAGCAGTGGGAGTAACCCATGTTGTGGAAGACACCATGAAGATGATGGGATGTGGAAGCTGTGGTACGTACATGATCCTGGAGGGGGCACCCGGTAAGAGTTTTGTCTGCATGAAATGCCGTCTGATAGAGCTGATGGAGGAAAAGATCCGAGGTTTGGAGATGCAGGTGGAAAGTCTGGTTGAGTTTAGAAAGGGGTTTGAGCAGATTATGGAGCAAAGAGATGAGGTATCTGAAGGGAAAAGCTCAGACTTGCAGATGGAAGCAGGACTGAGGAATTCTGAGGGGAGACTGGGTGAGGAAAATGGCCAGTGGAAGCATGTGACTAAAAGAACCAGGCAGAGGAAAAGACGGGCTAGTGAAGGAGAAATAGAGCTCAAGAACAGCTTTGCAGAGTTGGAAAATGAAGAAGGGACTCAGCAGGTGTAAAGGTGGAAGGGCAAGGAAGAAGAGAAGAGCATCTAGTCCTATAGGAAAAGGGGAAGAGTCAATGGAGACTACACCAAATATGAGCTCCAGGAGGATACAGGATGGGTTGAAGAGGATTACAAGGGAGAATAGGAATGGAAAGAACTTGCAGCCAGAGGGAACAGGGGATAGACTGGAGAATAGCATCATCACCAGGAAAAGACTGGTCTATGTGATCGGGGACTCTTTACTGAGAAGAATAGACAGTCCTGTAACCAAAGCTGATTCAGAGAATAGAAGGGTGTGCTGTCTTCCAGGTGCTAAGATATGGGATGTAGACCTGAGGTTGAAAAGGATCCTAAAGGGAGTGGGAAAGAATCCCTTAATTATCCTTCATGTGGGAACAAATGATACGGCTAGATTCTCGCTGGAAAGTATTAAGGGAGACTATGCTAGGCTGGAGAAATCACTTAAGGAAATCGAGGCTCAGGTGATCTTCAGTGGGATTCTGCCTGTTCCTAGAGAAGGGCAACAAAGGTGTGACATGATTATGACTATCAACAGATGGCTTAGGCAGTGGTGCTATAAGGAGGGCTTTGGGATGTATGGCCACTAGAAGGTATTCATGGACAGAGGACAGTTCTCTCGGGATGGACTTCATCTGAGTAGGGAAGGAAATAAACTTCTAGGATGGAAGCTGGCACAACTGATTAAGAGAGATTTAAACTAGGAATTTGGGGGAGATGGTTGGGAAACGTCCAGGTAATCTTCACGCCGGATTTTAGCATTGAGAGGGAAGAAAGTGAAGTAAGAAAGGATACAGCCGTGGGTAGGAGAATGTATATAAGGAGGAAGGGCAGTGTGGATACCAGTCTAATAGGTTATACTGGCTGTAGAATGACCGTGCCTAATAGGGTACAGAATCTGAGCGAGGCCAAACAGCAAAAATGAAGATGTTTGTACACCAATGCGAGGAGCCAAGGTAACAAAATGGAGGAACTAGAGCTACTGGTGCAGGAAGTGAAACCAGATATTATAGGGATAACAGAAACATGGTGGAATAGTCATCACGACTGGACTACAGGTATTGAAGGGTATGTGCTGTTTAGGAAAGACAGAAATAAAGGTAAAGGTGGTGGAGTAGCATTGTATATCAATGATGAGGCAGAATGTAAAGAAATAAGAAGCGATGGAATGAATAAGACATAGTCTCTCTGGGCAAAAATCATATTGGAGAAGAAAGCTATAGAGCCTCCCCTGGGATAGTGCTTGGGGTGTGCTATAGACCACCTGGATCTAATTTGAATATGGATAGAGCCCTCTTTAATGTTTTTAATGAAGTAAATACTAATGGAAGCTGCGTGATCATGGGAGACTTTAACTTCCCAGATATAGACTGGAGGACAAGTGCTAGTAATAATAATAGGGCTCAGATTTTCCTAGATGTGAGAGCTGATGGATTCCTTCATCAAGTAGTTGCTGAACCGACTAGAGGGGTTGCCATTTTAGATTTGGTTCTGGTGAGTAGTGAGGACCTCATAGAAGAAATGGTTGTAGGGGACAATCTTGGTTCAAGTGATCATGAGCTAATTCAGTTCAAACTGAATGGAAGGATTAACAAAAATAAATCTGCAACGAGGGTTTTTGATTTCAAAAGGGCTGACTTTCAAAAAATTAAGGAAATTAGTTAGGGAAGAGGATTGGACTGAAGAATTTATGGATCTAAAGGCAGAGGAGGCCTGGGATTACTTTAAATCAAAGCTGCAGAAGCTATCAGAAGCCTGCATCCCAAGAAAGGGGAAAAAACTCATAGGCAGGAGATGTAGACCAAGCTGGATGAGCAAGCATCTCAGAGAGGTGATTAAGAAAAAGCAGAAAGCATACAGGGAGTGGAAGATAGGAGGGATCAGAAAGGAAAGCTATCTTATTGAGGTCAGGACATGTAGGGATAAAGTGAGTCAGGCTAAAAGTCAAGTAGAGTTGGACCTTGTAAAGGGAATTAAAACCAATAGTAAAAGGTTCTATAACCATATAAAAAAGAAGAAAACAAAGAAAGAAGAAGTGGGACCGCTAAACACTGAGGATGGAGTGGAGGTTAAGGATAATCTAGGCATGGCCCAATATCTGAACAAATACTTTGCCTCAGTCTTTAATAAGGCTAAAGAGGATCTTAGGGATAATGGTAGCATGACAAATGGGAATGAGTATGTGGAGGTAGATATTACCATATCTGAGGTAGAAGAGAAACTTGAAAAGCTTAAAGGGACTAAATCGGGGGGCACAGATAATCTTCATCCAAGAATATTAAAGGAATTGGCTCATAAAATTGCAAGCCCATTAGCAAGAATTTTTAATGAATCTGTAAACTCAGGGGTTGTACCGTATGATTGGAGAATTGCTAACATAGTTCCTATTTTTAAGAAAGGGAAAAAAAGTGATCCGGGAAACTACAGGCCTGTTAGTTTGACATCTATAGTATGCAACGTCTTGGAAAAAATTCTGAAGGAGAAAGTAGTTAAGGACATTGAGGTCAATGGTAAATGGGACAAAATACAACATGGCTATACAAAAGGTAGATCGTGCCAAACCAACTTGATCTCCTTCTTTGAGATGGTAACAGATTTTTTAGACAAAGGAAATGCAGTGTATCTAATGTACCTAGATTTCAGTAAGGCATTTGATACCGTGCCACATGGGGAATTATTAGTTAAATTGGAAAAGATGGGAATCAATACGAAAATTGAAAGGTGGATAGGGAAATGGTTAACAGGGAGACTACAGCGGGTCCTACTGAAAGGTGAACTGTCAGGCTGGAGGGAGGTTACCAGTGGGGTTCCTCAGGGATCAGTTTTGGGACCAATCTTATGTAATCTTTTCATTACTGACCTCGGCACAAAAAGTGGAAGTGTGCTAATAAAGTTTGCGGATGATACAAAGTTGGGAGGTATTGCCAATTTAGAGAGAGACCGGGATATCATACAGGAAGATTTGGATGACCGTGTAAACTGGAGGAATAGTAATAGCATGAAATTTAATAGTGAGAAGTGTAAAGTTATGCATTTAGGGATTAATAACAAGAATTTTAATTATAAGCTGGGGACGCATCAATTAGAAGTAACGAGGAGGAGAAGGACCTTGGACTATTGGTTAATCATAGGATGACTATGAGCCGCCAATGTGATATGGCCATGAGAAAAGCTAATGCGGTCTTGGGATGCATCAGATGAGGTATTTCCAGTAGAGATAAGCAGGTTTTAGTACCGTTATACAAGGAACTGGTGAGACCTCACCTGGAATACTGTGTGCAGTTCTGGTCTCCCATGTTTAAGAAGGAGGAATTTAAACTGGAGGAAGTACAGAGAAGGGCTACTAGGATGATCCGAGGAATGGAAAACCTATCTTATGAAAAGAGACTCAAGGAGCTTGGCTTGTTTAGCCTAACCAAAAGAAGGTTGAGGGGAGATATGCTTGCTCTCTATAAATATTTCAGAGGGATAAATACTGGAGAGGAAGAGGAATTATTTAAGCTCAGTACCAATGTGGACACAAGAACAAATGGATATAAACTGGTCATTGGGAAGTTTAGACTTGAAATTAGACAAAGGTTTCTAACCATCAGAGAAGTGAACTTTTGGAATAGCCTTCCAAGGGAAGCAGTGGGGGCAAAAGACCTATTTGGCTTTAAGATTAAACTCAATAAGTTTATGGAGGAGATGGTATGATGGGATAACTTGATTTTGGAAATTAATTGGTCCTTAAATATTCATGGTAAATAGGCCCAATAACCTGTGATGGGATGTTAGATGGGGTGGGATCTGAGTTACTACAGAAAATTCTTTCCTCGGTATCAGGCTGGTGAATCTTGCCCAAATGCTCAGGGTTTAGCTGATCGCCATATTTGGGGTTGGGAAGGAATTTTCCTCCAGGGCAGATTGGAAGAGGCTCTGGAGGTTTTTCGCCTTCCTCTGTAGCATGGGGCATGGGTCACTTGCTGGAGGATTCTCTGCTCCTTGAAGTCTTTAAACCATGATTTGAGGACTTCAATAGCTCAGACATAGGTGAGAGGTTTTTCGCAGGAGTGGGTGGGTGAGATTCTGTGGCCTGCGTTGTGCAGGAGGTCGGACTAGATGATCATAATGGTCCCTTCTGACCTTAATATCTATTAATCTATGAATCTATGAATCTATGACTTTAGCCTGTAGCTACAGCCAGACCAGCCAGCGTAGGTGTAAAAACCCTGCTAAAATCAGGTGTGAGGGTTTAGTGTGTGGACAGGAAGGTTGAAAGCACCACTAAACTTGGGTGAGGTGGCTCTATGTGTGGACAGGAGGGAAGTTGGGGGGACCTGAATAAGAGCCTGGGTTAATTAATTCTCAAGCAAAGTCTTATCCTCAGAGACAATACATTATCACGAGGTAGGAATGTTTACCCAGAAGGAGATATGAGAGATTGTAGCTATTTTACTATCTGCAGGTGGTGGTGGTGGGGAAATAGTAACCCTGTAAATTATTGATACTACACAGAGCACTTAGTCTTTCATATTGCGGAAGACACTCAGACAACCAATACATTGCAGAAGTAAAAATCTTATGCCCCATGCTACAAAGAGGCTATTGCCTACATGCTTGCTAGGTATTGTAAGACACTCAAAAGCTACCATTATCTAATGCTTTCTGGAGTATGAACTCAGATTCACCCTGTGAGGTCTTTTTTACAAGCAATTTGAGATAAGTCTTTTTATATACCAGTGTAATTAAGTTTACCTTAAATCAGGGCTGAAATGCAGGGGAGTGGGAAAGAAAAATCCATCTGTCATATTACCACAAACCCATAAAGTACATTCTTGGCAGGTTGATCATTCAGGACAATTTTCTGTCAAAGATTTTTAAATCATTAGCCAATTTGGCTGCTCAGTTATTAAGTTCAATGAATCTGTAATGGTTTGAGTACCCCTGTCAGCAAAGTTTGCTAGGAGTGGCTTTTGATCTTTAAAGGATTCTTTTAGCCAATATTTTTACCAGTTGACCTTTCATTTTACTGCCTGTAAGGTTTTATTTGGCTGTTCCTTTTGTTATTTGCCTGATTTTTAATTTCATAATTATAATGATATTAAAGAAGGATTTTGACATATTTTCTGTTTGCTGCTGGACTCTACTGACATAAACCTGGATTCTGATACATTTAATCACCTTGGCCAGATTCTGGTCTCACTAACATCATAAACTGCAGTTACAGATTGTGAGCGGCAGTTACTCACACAAGGGTTCCTCTGATGTCAATGGGACATGGAACTACTTGTGTAAATAAGTGCTCACCACTATGAGTAAGAGGATGACAATCTGACCCATACTCAGAATGTAGTCTCACTGAAATCAGTGGGGACTGTTCAAGGAGTATAATACTACTCAGTGGGCCTGATCCTATGAAAGTGTAAATTTGCATAGTTCCATTACTTTCAATGGAGCTATGCCAGTTTACACTACCTGAGGATTTAGCCCAGTGAATAGAAGGGTGGCAGAAAGGTTTATCTGACCTTTTAACACATTAACTTTCCTTACAAATCTTGCTTGGTTCCTGTGCCAGTCCCCAGATTGGAAAAAGTGTCAAGTATATGCTTTAAATCAGAGGTGGGCAAACTACGGATGTGGCCCACGGGACTGTCCTGCCCGGCCCTTAAGCTCCTGGCTGGGGAGGCTAGCCCCCATCCCCTCCCCCGCAGCCTCAGCTTGCCATGCCACCAGCACTCTGGGGCAGCGGGGCTGCAAGCTCCTGCCAGGCAGCGCTGCTGCAAGAGCCGCCGGTCTGCCCCAGTGCTCTAGACTGCATGGCTGGCTCCGGTAGGGCGGCATGGCTACCAGTCCTGGTGTTCTGAGCATCATGATAAGGGGGCAGGGAGCAGGGGATGGGGGATTGGATAAGGGGCAGAGGGTCCCATGGGGCATTCAGGGGACAGGGAGCAGGGGGCAGTTGGATAGGCCTGGGAGTCCTGGGGGGTCTGTCAGGGGGCAGGGAGTGGGGTTTTGGTTGGGGTGGGGGGTCCTGAGAGGCGGCAGTCAGGGGACAAGGAGCAGGGGTGGGTTGGGGCTTCTGAGGGGGATAGTCAGGGGATGGAAAGTAGGAGGGGGTGAATAAGGGGCGGGGGCCAGGCTGTTTGGGGAGGCACAGCCTTCCCTATCCAGCCCTCCATACAGTTTTGGAACCCCAATGTGGCCCTCAGGCCAAAAAGTTTGCCCACCCCTGCTTTAAATTGTCTTTCATGTCTACAGAGAATGAAAGGATTGCACTATTCAAATGGGGCTGGCTACAAGGGGTTATGCCATCCATCCATTCTCACATCTGCCTGTAGAACAGCAGCAATAAGGAGCTGATAAAAATTAGGATCACGATTGTTTTCTTCTAGTAGGAGGACTGCTGTGCAGTAGATACAAGGAGCTTCACACTTGAAGGAGTTAAAGCATGCAGATTGGTGTTTGCAAAGAGAGTGCTGATTGATTTAACTGGATTTGGATTTTTTGCTTTTGTTTGCTTGTTGATGATCTCCTGAGGTGTGGGTGTTCTTGAAGACTTATGACTCCTCTTGACCTAAAGGGGAGTTTCTGCCCTGCAAAGTGAAGTCCATTGACAAGCAGTGAGTGATATCCTGTAACAAAGACTCTACTATCCTGCAGGACAGGTGATATTTTAAGGGTCTAAGTTATCAGTTGCTATGCACATACACACACACATGCAGACGCACAGACACACAGCAGGATGCACTTAGCAGGCACACTAGTTATGGGAAGACAAATTTTAGACAAAAGCACTACTGGGACCCTTCTCCTATGAAAAGTGCCTAGTGATCATCAGTGTCCACATAAGGCTGAAATTTTAAAAGCTATGATAAAATGATAGAAAAGACATAAATAATCTGTGGAACTCTTTGCCATGGGATGTTAGTGAAGGCTGAAAGTTTAACTGGGTTCAAAAGAGAACTAGATAAGTTTGCGGATGATAGGTCCATTAATGGCACTAGCCAAGATGTTCAGGGATGTACCCCCATGCTCAGGGAAACCCTAAACCTCTGATTGCCAGAAGCTGGGAGAGAATAGACAAGGATGTATTTCTCCAAAATTGTCCTGTTCTGTACACTGTGTCTGAAGCTCTGGTACTTGCCACTGTTGGAGGTATGAGACACCTGGCTTGATGGACATTGTTCTTGTCAGAACAGATGTCAGACAACCAGTAAAGTGGCTGAAACCACTATGGCTTATTGCTAAAAGCAGCCAAGTCAGCTGTCTGTAAACTGGTCATGCAGCACTCTCAGTTTGACCAAGGCAGGAGGGGAGGGAGTTTTGAGTGCCACAGAAAGGGCAGCTTGACCCTGCGTCCTTCCTGATAAGAATTGTGTTGAAGTAGCTGATACATGCATCTTAGAAGAGCAGACTGCGCCCCAGGAATGTCTATTGGGGCCTCAAGGCTGCAAACTCTGGAAAAACCCACACCTGGTTAATCAGTAATCAGAAGGAACCTGTTGCTTGACTATTGAAACTGCTTACTTAAGTTTTCTTTAAGGGACATGTCATTCTATTACTAATGTATAAATAAGGGGAAAAGTTTGAGGTAGTTGGACTATTTTTGGACTCTCCCTCTGGATACATCTTGCAGTCCCCACCAGTAGACGGAAGATTTGGCTACCGGAAACCGGCCGCTGTGTCACTCAAGAGCCACACTCAGCTTTGGTACAAAATATAATGTTCTCCGTCTCTTTGAATTGAAGGACCTGCTTATAGGTTTGCTGGGATAGATTAGAATGTCATGATAAATGGAAAATACTGGTTTCACCCTACACACAAACCAACCAAAAACCTTTTCATTGATAAGAATAGAAAATTACAGAGAGGCCAAGTAAGAAAAATGGTGCTTGAGAAATAATTAGTTTGATTTAAGGATATTTATTTTGTATATTTTGAATAAGTGATGTTGACAATTTGTGTTTTAACAACTATAAAGCTTTAACTTTTGAATCTCAACCTTTATGATCATCAGTTATTATCTGACACCTCTTGATTTTCCACAATTTGTGAAAATTTAAATGGAAAAAATGCTTAAAAATAAACAAATATCTATGAAAATTATAATAAAAAACCCAAACAAATTCTGCCAAACCTATTTACAGGGATTGACAGGAAGAATCATGAACAATTTGATTTCCTCAGGGCAAAGGTAGAGTGGTCTCTTCAGTAGAAGAGACTTCTCGGACAGTTCTTGGCGATGGCATCCTGGTATAGGGAATGTGAACATTCCCTTATGGAAAGGCTAATATGTTGGCTGACAGAGTGCAGCGTTAGCCTGCTGCTGAGGCCCCAGAACCACCCATCAGCTGCCTCTTTCTCCTCCTCTACCTGTCACAAAGGATGCTGTTAAGACTGGAGATCTTCCACGTACCCCACTGACCTGAACAAAGCTGGGCCTGCAGGAGTACTGGAACATCAGCACATACCAGCCCCTGAAAGACCTCACAGGAGATGTCCCCATGTTTCACAAAGAGTCATCTTCCACCGTCCTTCACCTTTTCTGATAATGAGGAGACAAAGATGGATTCAAAAACATTAAACTGTGGGCAATTTTCTTGGTTTCAATCACTTAATTTAAAAAAAAATGTTCTATTTAAATACTATTTCCTCAAAACATATTATCACTTTTGAAATTGTTTAGCGGTGAGTGCTCAAAGTTAGTGAAGGATAATGAAGGCTTCTGAAAATTCTGTTATGGTGTCACCAATATTCAGACATAAATACACAAATTTACTTACTAATGTTCTGGACCTTTATAAAGCTTGAGATACGAGGTTTGGAGCTGGAATTGAACTTTTCACAAGCTGTGCTGAAGGGGGTTCAGACCCATTCATCCCTATTGTTACTAACTCAGGACTCGGTCTTACTTGTGGAAGTATGCTACTTCTTTTTAGGGAGCACTCTTTTCTTTTGGGGACTTATCCAAAGCCTGCTGACATCAATGTGAATGTTCCCATTGACTTCAGTGGCTTCAGATAAGGGCAGGGATCAAGCACTACTACTACATCACAGTTTGTCCCTTTCTGACTCTCCTGCCTGGGGAATTAGAATTGCACTCATAGACCAGCAATAGTAACAAAGAGAAAGGTACCAATTACCAGTTCTAGTCTTTGTACCCAATACTCTTGCTAAGGGCATAGTAGGTGGAAAAGTTCGGATATGATGTAAGACTGAATTCCTTCTTCTAGTCACTAAACATCTAATGGCATATTTATAAGAGTGCTAATAATCTGGATAGCCTGTCTAAATTTTAGTTAAACTAAGAGCATTCTCTCTTAATCAGTCCCACCCGTAGTTTTAGCTGGAGACAGTATGCTTCTCCATTTCCTCTCCTAAACTCTCTCCCAAATCTGTAGGCACTGAAGTCAACACCAAAAAGTCCATTTGGAATCCCCTGTTACACAGCCTTGCTACACTTGTGAAATCAGCTGTTGTATTTCATTTCAGTGGGGATTGAAGTGAACCCTTTTAAGGGGTTCCCTTACCTACCTCACGAAAAGGGGTTTTATGATGCTTTAAAAACAACAGAATCCCAGAAAGAAAAGAAAAAAAAGATTTAAAACAAAATAATCAAAATATGACATTTTTCAGGATACAAAATATCCTGTAACCGGTAGCTCCAAACTGGTGAGTTAAATAGTTTTAAAATGTCTATCTGCCTTTGTAGTGCATAGGAATAGGTACCTATTCCTTTAGAAAGTTGTGACATCTACAGTGTTGCTCACCATGTTCTATGTTTTAGAAGCTGCCAGAAACCAGTCAGAGCAGCAATATAAACACACACACTCACAGACCTGGCATGTTTGTAATATAGTGGGAAATACAGTTATCTGGGGATGTAGCTGTACCCATCAGGATTCTTCACATTCTTGTCATTGTGTAATGAGCAAAAGACAACAACCTTAATTGTATCCTTTCCTAAGTTGAAAAGGACATGGTGCTCCAATGGGGAACACCATTGACTTCTACAGGCCTCTCTGTCAGAGCAGTTGCAAGAGTGGGGCCCCACTTAGATACTTAGATCAGATGAATTCCTGAGCTGATGACTATGTTATGCAGGGATGTTCCAATAATGCTGAATGCTTTTCTGGTAATTTGTCAATACTCATTCATATTAGATTTCCATAAGCATGTTCAAACCAAAATGTAATCAGAAGACCATAGAAAGATCTATTATCAGGATGCTGCTCCCAAACATGTTATCTGACATATAGATATAAACTCTCTAATAGTGGCAAAACACATCAAAACTAAATGATTGTTTACAATGCATTTATTTTCACATTTTCATAGCACTGCATAATTTAAATCCACTGTATGCTGAATAAGACATTTCAACTCTAAAGCAAAAGCAAAATCATAATAATAGTAATAAACCCCCTTTGAAAGCAAATCTTCAGGTAGGAGTGTAAGCTTGTTTGAGTGAAAAGCAGTTCATTTTTGCTCCAGCAAAGCAATTTACAGTAGGAAATCAGTCCGATCTCAGCTAAGAAATTAAAAAATGAAACTATAACATGAAAGCTTTTCACTCAATATCATAGCTGTGGTGTTTGTCCAAGATTTGAGTTTTAATAACGTTCTAGCAGTCTTTGTTATCTCGCTTAGGTTTGCATAGAGTCTGCTTTGTATTACATAACTTTGCTTTCCTTCAAAATTTAAGGCTGCATTCAACCAGAACTCACGCTAAATTTAAAGGAAAGGGGCAGTGATTTTAATTGGTGTTTTAAAGGGCTAGAGAAAACTGTACTTAATCAGAGCCTGTGAGTTAAACAAGACATTCAGAGCACTACAGTAAAATCTCAAACTCTTTCAGAATCTCTACTGCAATGAACTAGTCAGCTGTGGGATCCCTAGAGGATGACATTTTATTGCTAATAGCACTTGGAAATGCAGCTTCATCTGTTTATAGCAGGGCAGGAAGATATGATTTATATACAGTGCTCAAAAGTGTACTTGGAGCTTCACAGGCACATTATAAAGAGAAACACTATCACTGTTTTGAAGAGATTACAGTCCAACACCTAAAAAAGTGAAAGCAAAGAAACAATTATTTGGGATGTGGGAGCCAAGGGGTGGAAGGAAGATGGGAGGGAGGGTTCACTTTACAAAACTAAGGTTGCACAATTGTAAAGTTTTCTTACCTTCGTATCTTGGTGACTCTATTAAATATATGGACACAAACAGCAAACAATTCAAACAACCCTAATAATATTGTAACTAAGGTAAATTCCCCTCCATACCGTACCCACACCTTATTTTCAGGTAGTAAGGGAAAGGGAGGACTGGAGAGACAGAAAGATGAAGAAATGCATAGTAGGGCAGGGACAAACACAGAGAGGAGAAGAAAGAGGGGGAGGGTAGAAGTTTCTCCTTTTCCCCATCTATCCCGTAGGCAGATTTTTTTCCCTGCATTTAGCACAGGTGCACTGACTGAAAGCTGTCTATGCTGCTGACCTCATAAGATTCCTACTGTTGTAAAGGCCTGTTTTTCTCCTGGCTCCAATGGGCAGCTCTTTACTCCAGGAACCATTTCTGGAGGTGGTGCTGAGGTCACTCTGTTCAATATGGGTGCTGAGAGAATGCCTGTGGAGGCCATATGGTGGTGTGAGAAGAGAGAATAGTCTTCTACTGAGGACCAGCTGGACTTTGCTATCCCAGACACACTCTTACCTGCTCCTCTGACATATCCAGAGGTTCAAGGAACAGAGAGAGATTTGTATGGTAGATCTCTTTAGATAGGTCCTGTCGTTTGACTGTAGTACATGCATCTATATAATGCTTTCTTTTCTTCAGAGAAAACACACAGCAGAGAGTTCAGATCACCTTGAAACATTGTCTAGAATGGTACTCCCTAGGTCTGCCTGCACTTCCTCACCTCCTCTCCTGATTTTCGTTGCCAGACTGACAATATGGTTGCTTTCTGATTAATTATGACCTGTATTTTTCCTTGTCAATTAAATGCAAACATTTTTGATGAGTGGGTCAGAAGTTGTTTACAGGTAAGAGAAAAGTGGCTCATAATAATTAGCTTATTTCTATATGGCAAAAAACCCAGTGTGCAAACACCCAGACTCTACCCATTTTGGCTTGTTCTCAGGTTTATGACACCAGCACTGCTCTGAAATAGCTATGAGCTCAAGAAAAGCTAATAGGATATTTACCGGTTTCAGAGTAGCAGCCGTGTTAGTCTGTATTCGCAGAAAGAAAAGGAGGACTTGTGGCACCTTAGAGACTAACCAATTTATTTGAGCATAAGTGTTCGTGAGCTACATGCATCTGTGGGGGGAGGGATAGCTCAGTTGTTTGAGCATTGGCCTGCTAAACCCAGGGTTGTGAGTTCAATCTTTGAAGGGGCCATTTGGGATCTGGGGCAAAAATTGGGGATTGGTCCTGCTTTGAGCAGGGGGTTGGACTAGATGACCTCCTGAGGTCCCTTCCAACCCTGATATGCTAAGTGAGCTGTAGCTCACGAAAGCTTATGCTCAAATAAATTGGTTAGTCTCTAAGGTGCCACAAATACTCTTTTTCTTTTTGAGGATATTTACCAAGATCAAAACTGCCAGCCAGGTTTATGGAATTTTATGTCTGTGTATGTTCCACACATTATTTTTGTGTTGTATTAAAAAGTATTTCCTTTTGTTTGTATTAAGCCTGTTGCTTATTAATTGCATTGGGTGATCCTTGTTTTTTTTTTATTTTGGAAAAAGATAAATAACTCTTTTTTTTCCTGTCATTCATGATTTTATTTTATAGATCTGTATCACATCCCCCTTTAATCATCTCTTTGCTAAATTGAACAGCCCTAATCTTGTTAATCTCTCATCATATGGAAGCTGTTCCACACCCTGAAGTATATTTGTTGCCATTCTCTAAAACTTTTTGGGTTCCAACTCTATCCTTTTTGAGATGAGGCAAACAGAACTGGACACAGCATTCAAGGTGTGGGCACACCATGAACTTATATAATAGCATTATGATATTTTCTCTCTCTTTTCTAATAGTACCAATTCAGACCCTTGGGAGACTCCCATTGTTTACCTTTTTCTCCATTGTGAAAACTGACCATTTATTCCTACCTTTTGTTTTCTGTCTTTTAACCAGTTATTGATCCAAGAATGGACTTTCCCTCTTACCCCATAACTATTTAGTTTCCTTAAGAGCCTTTGGTGAGAGACCCTGTCAAAGTCCAGGTACACTATATCAGCTGGATCACCCTTATCAACCTGTTTGTTCACACCCTCAAAGATTTCTAGTACATTGGTGAGGCGTGACTTCTCTTTACATAAGCCATGTTTCACTCTTCCCCAACAAACTGTGTTCTATGTGTCTGACAATTCTATTCTTTACTATAGTTTCAGTCAATTTGCCTGGTACTGAAGTTAGGATTTTCAGCCTGTAATTGCCAGGATTGCCTTTTTAGAAATTGACGTTACATTAGCTACCTTCCAGTTGGCTGGTACAGAGGCTTATTTCAATGATAGGTTACACTCTATAGATAGTAGTTCTGCAGTTTTCATATTTGAGTTCTTTCAGAACTCCTGAGTGAATACCAGCTGCGGGTGGTGGTTTATTACTGTTTATTTTATTAATTTGTTCTGAAAACTCTTCTATTGACACATCAGAGTGGGACAGTACTTCAGATGGGTTAAAGATTAAAAAATTAAAGCTCTGATGCGGGTATCTCGCCCAAATCTTCTGCCATGAAGACTGCAGCAAAGAATTCATTTAGCTTCTCTGCACTGGCTTTGTCTTCCTAGAGTGCTCCTTTAGCCCTTTGTTGTCTAGAGGCCCAACTGTCTGTTTGGCAGCCTTCCTGCTTTTGATGCACTTAAAATATTCTTAGTGTTTTATTTTTGCATATTTAGTAAGTTGCTTCTCAAATTGTTTCTTGGCCTGTTTCCCTTATGCTTTTACACTTACCCTGCCAGAGTTTGTGCTTCTTCCTATTATCCTCACTAGGTTGTGACTTCCAAATTTCAAAGGATGCCTCTGCTTCTACTGGCCTCCATTACTCTGCTGGTTAGCCATGGTGGCATTCTTTGGGTCATCTTATTGTCTTTTCTGATTTGGAGTATACATTTATTCTGAGCCTCTATTATAATGTTTTTAAATAATCCCCATGCCCTTTGCAGATATTTAGCTCTTGTGACAATCCCTTTGAAATTTCCATCTAACAAGAGTTCCCATTTTTGTGTAGCTTCAACTTTAAAAGTGAAACAGAAATTAAGTTTTAAATTTTAAAAGTTAAATTTTAAAGAAATTAAAGTTAAATTGAAAATTTCTAGACATCATACAAGACTGCTTCTTAGAGCAGCTAGTCCAGGAACAAGGCGAGAGGTAATTCTCGATTTAATCCTAAATGGAGCACAAAATCTGGTCCAAGAGGTGAATATAGGTGAACTGATTGGTAATAGTGACAATAATGGGGGTGGAAGACTATCGAAACTATTAGATGCCCCTAACTCCCCTACTGCACACTGGAATGGATAGGGGGATGTGCTACAACTAATAAGTGTATTTATCGACACCCCTCAAACATGGTAGCTTGCTAACATTCTACTCACCTTGAGATGTGTGCTTCATGGGCTTAAGTATAAACAGTGGGGCCTGGACACATGTAAAAGCACTAACGTAGGTGTAGTCTTAGTTCATAGCAAGGTGGGGTGTAAATTTACATTGTGGTAGCCTGCCATGCATCGAGCCTCCCAGCTCAGGTTGACAGATTTAGGGTTTCAGGGTTCACATTAGCACTCTAAAAATAGCTTGTGAGACAGTAGTTTGAGGTCACAGCTCAGGGTCTGAAGCCCACCCCCATTCCCTACACTTTACAGCCCAAGCTGCAACATCTACAGGGCTATTTTTACACCAAAATGTAAGCCCTGTAAGCCCAGTACTGTAGATCTGGGCTGAGAGGCTTGCTGCCATGAGCTGTGAAGACATACCCTAAATGGGCAACAGGCTAGTGCAAAGTAGACTTTCACCCCAGCTTTCTGTGCACTAAATATTCATATAGACAAACCCTTGGTTTAGTTATTGCAGTAAAACACATTTTTGAGTGTGTGTCCCATTTCTTTAAAACTGTGGTTTCCAAACAGTGACCTGTGGAGAACTTACTGATCATCTCCAGGGTTCTGGCACATTTTCTTTACACTCAGCTACTCCTACAGATATCAGGGCTCTTTTTTGAAAAGCCTAACAAATTCTACTAAGGGCTGCTTCTTCAGAGGAGGAGAGAAAACAGAAGCTGTTGCAGGGACTGGAGCTGCCAGTCCCCAGTGGGAGAGGAACGTCCAGGGGAAATAGCAAAAAAAACCAGCCACTGCAAGGTAGCATGTCCAGGGGAGAAGGGAGCTAAGTACCAGGGAAGCACATTCATGAGAGTCAGGGGCAAGAGAGAGACAGAAGAGATAGGAGGAGGAAATAAAATGAAGAGCTACAGGAAGCTGCGTGGAGAACTTTCTTCACAAATGACCAGACACTTAGAGAGCTAAAGACAGCTAAAAAAGTCATAATTATTTTCCTAGTAGTATCTCTCAGTGTAACAGTTCTGGTAGCGGCAACAAGGATGTTTTGCCACTGCAAATGTGAGGAGAAGTGGTTCACAAGATAATCTCATCCATCAAATGGAAAGATGGAAACCATTATGGAAAATTTTGGGACGCCCAGATTTGAAAATTACTATTTGAAATAGAAAAGAACAATATCTGGAACTATTCCCACAAAGTTTATTGAGCTTGAGATGGCTAAAACCTGATCCAATCAAACAAATCCCTGACAAACTAAAAACAAAACAAACAACTGAACATTAGTCAAAACTACTCCCTTTTTTGCCCCTCTCCAACTGAGAAAGAGATGAATCAAAATTTAACCTTCTGTAATGCCTAATCTCTGATCAAATGCTTTCTATTAATGTTCTTTTCTATGATGATATATTCTTTAATTCTGACATCAGCAGCTATAATATTCCGGAACAAAGCAGAGTTTTAAAAGCATGTCAAATAATGTGGTGATGGGAGCAAATGGGACAAAAACAAGACCTCCAAACTCGTCATTTAGGATGTGATTAAGGCCAGAGGTTCACACTGATTTAAACAGGATTTAGATCACATCCTTGTTGCTTAAATCATATTCAAACCCTTGTTGTCCAATGTAGGTAAAAATCTGCTTCATTAATCCACTGCACTACCTACTTCCATAATGATTTTTTAAAAATAATAATATTGTAACTATTTATAAAAGCAATAGAGTAATTTCAAGAAACAAGTGTTTACATGTTATGGACATTTTGACTGTTAACATAAAAGTCTATTGCTTTTCAACATTTACAAAATAATTGGGAATTTTGCTCAAATGTGTGCAATCTCTAGCTTAGCACCTACTATAAATTCTCCTTTTCACTTCTGCCTGCCTGCTGAGGGAGTTTCAAGAATTGGATACTCAAGTCTTATCAAAGTAATTGGCTACAAAACTGACTGATCAAATACTGCAATGTTGCTTAATTAAATTCAGTGAAGTACCATAAATTCACATTCAGCATTAGTCTTCTGTTATTATTGTGTTCCATATTTCAATGATTTTTAAGACACTTACAGGGAACTAGTGCAGTTAGTCAAGCTCTTCTGGGTGCATCTCAGTATCAAAGAGGATGTATTTTATAATAAGAAATTTCTATTTACAATCAAGTAGTTTTTACCCAAGTGGTAATAAGAGTATTTAAATAAAATGGGTACAAGGTGGCCCTTGAATATAATTTCATGCTAATGTGATATGTATGAATTCTACAGTGAGAAAAGATTAATTTACTGCTTGGTATTATGAATTACCTCCTGCAAACTATAGATTATAAGCTCCTTGAAAATAGTTTTAACAATTCGACTTGAGACATTACATAGAGCCCACTCATACAATGTCTACACATTGCTGTGTTATATGAGCCACTCATATTTTCTGTCTGTGTCACTTGGAGCATTGCTATGTAAAGAATGGGTTCAATTGACTCTGGCAATGCAAGTCAGGTTGTGGAGCCTGGCTGGAAGATAAATAATAACATCACAAAATCTATTTTTTTATTTTTCTGTTTTAACTATCTTGCAACTCAATTACCTTGGTGGCATCAGGTGGGCTGTTGTTACTGTAGTGCTTAGTTTTTCAACTAGAGCTGATTGGAGAAGCTTTGATGGAACCACGTTCCATTGGAATATGCAGTTTAGTCCAAAGTGATTTTTTACCCCAGCTTTTAAATTTGGCCAGCAAAGTGATTATTCACACAGCTCTGCTGAGGAAACGTTTATTACTGACTTAAATTGTGAAATTCTTGCTAGCATTTGTAAACCACAGTGACCTCGTCCTATTGCTCTTCACTTTCCCCATGGTTACATAGAACCTACCTGAACTGGGGCTCCAGGTGCAGGAGTGGAGTGCTGGAACATCACACCTGATACTTCTCCCTTCCTTGCTGAGTAAGTGGGAAGGGACCAGGAGCCATGTCTTGATGGATGCAAGCAGGGGAGTATATACTGCACCTTGTTACACTGTAAGCAGTGTGGGGCAGGACTGTCTCTTACTCTTTATTTACACTGTACTTAGCACAATGGGCCCCTGTCTTCAGCTGAGGCCTCTAACAACTACTTTAATAATAACAAATAATAAATACATTAAGGGCTCCTCAGGGTGGAAGAGGGGAGACCTGAAGGAAATGCTCCAGAGATCCCTGAGAGTCAGTGTCATCCTGGTGTTCCTTCGGGGGAGGCACCTTGATGCACTGCCCCACAGGCATGGCTTTGCCAAAGCACAATCTAGCCCCATTATATTTTGCTGAACTCCTTCTGTTACAATAACATTTAGAAAGCTGGGCTTATATGACTGTGATTCAGGAATCCACATTCTCTGTGAAAATGACAGATATGCAGAGGCTGCAACGAGGAATATGTGATAGCAGTTGAAAAATGGAATATCAATAAGAAAATGATGTTGCTGTGAGTTTCCATTTGTCTTCTCTGAAAAGCTGTCTCGGTCAAGCGCTACATTCTCCACAATTCAGCATGTCCATTTTTTTTGGATGCATCTCATAGGACAGCAGCTGTCATGGGCCAGAGAAGCTGCTTCTGAACTTTATTGAACTAAACAGCTTTATGGGGTGGTATATTATGAAGATGGCAAAGGAGATGGTGAGCAGAATTTTCATTTGAAAAAGAAGCACCAAAAAAAAATCACATTCTTTAACTTCAAAGATCTATCAGGTAGGAAAGTCTTGACATTAATTCAAAGTACCAGAGGAAAAAGTTTGTGGTCCTTTACAGGACAAGCACCATCATATTTCATTGCACCTAAAATTCAACCAATGGTCCAGTGGCAGGACTTTTGCAAACAAGACTGTTTAAAAATTATTCTCAACTACACTAAATCATTCGCAGCAACACCTTCATATTGTAATGAACTGGGGAGGGGTGTCAATTTTATTTTAATTGCATAGTTCATTCTGAGAACTGAAAGAGTGAGGGTTAGAGGCCACTTGTGTATAGAATGCTTAGATGGGAATGTTATGTTCAGGTGGGACACCTCCTTTTGCCAAACCACTGGGGGCTGGTCCAACTTACTGAATTGACAAGATCTGCCATGGGCCGTCTGCTTGCTATTTTTAGAGGTACTATAGTAGAGCACAGTTTTTGAAAATTTCTGTGGGTTAGTCGGGGTCTTCCAATTGATCTCTTTAGACATTCTTAATCTGGAATACAATTCATTGCAGGTCTTCATGAGCAGAAAAGTCATACAACACAGGAAGACAAGTAATAAACCTCCTTCTGATGATACCCAACTCCTTTCTAGATCTCCCCACTCCATAAGCTCTGGTGTTTTATTTAACAGCAAATCCTAAATTGGCTGTGATACTTGTCAGTGATTTAAATAATCAAAAATACAATCCCTAAAGCCCACTCACCTGGTATACTGAGGAGAACTTTGTCAGTATGGATATCTCATCTGGCCATACACATCTGGATATATAGTCTGACAAATAGAACTATGTGACAGAGAACAGAAATCTTGGTAGGGTGTTTGAACTGGGTCTCCTGAAAACTAACAAGGACTGTATAAGAAAAAACATAATGGCTGAATGATCTGGTAGATCACATGGCAAAAGGAGCAGAATCCCCTTTTTTTACAGTTTGTGGGATCCTGCAAGCCTGTCACATCTAATACAGTCAGAGCCTGGGAGATGCACGTATAGACATGAAAAAATGTGGAGCTCATCCTGTCAGAAGGACATCAGCTTCTGCAGTGATAATCAAGTCATAGGACTTGATTATAAATAGTTATCCTTCAAGCATATTGATCTAGATCTCCGTCTCCTCTCCCCGGCTTTGGTAAGCAGTAACCCCTGCCCCCATGATCTGCTTTCATTCAGCTAATGGGGTCAGATTTCCTTCTTGTTTCAGTTTACTTTAAGCCCTTCACTAGACGTTGCTTAAATGGCATAATTTGGCCCTTGGTACAGAAGGTTATTATTTGAAGACAAAGATGCTTGTATACATCCATACACTAACTTTGGTAAATCTGTGTTCTAGTAAAAGCTCATCTGAAGCTATCGCACAATATTTCTAACAAATTTCCAGTGGACTTTGTTTTAATAGCAGTTAGGGTTTACCAGAAAGTCAGTATCTACTGAGATGGGGCAAGGCCAGATGACTATAGAAAGTAGTGAGAAAAAGGTATTTTAGCCCCAGGATAAACAAATCCCTATTACCATGGTAACCAAATGGCAGTTGCTCCAGGTTAATCAAGACACCTGGGGCCAGTTAAGATCCTTCTAGAAAGCAGTGGAAACAGCTACGTTGATAGGGACACCTGAATCCAATCAAGGGCTGGCTGGAACTAATTAAAAGCCTCCCAGCTGGTCAGTTAGAGGCATGTATCAGGAGCTTTAGGAGGAAGCCGTGCTGCTGGAGAAAATGGGCAGTCCACACTCTATCAGGCACAAGAAAGGAGGCCCTGAGGTATGGGTGAACTAGATGTTGAGGAAAGTGGGGGAACTGTGGGGACGTGGCCCAGGGAAATGTACTCATCCTGTTTCAAAAGGTCAGCTACCAATAGCTGCTACTATTAGTGTCCCTGGGCTGGAGCCCAGAGTAGACGGTGGGCCCAGGCTCCCTGCCCCTCCCCCAAATCTCCCTGGTTAATCACAGAGACTATGAGACACCGGAGACTGTCAAGTATCAGGGGGTAGCCGTGTTAGTCTGTATCCAAAAAAACAACAAGGAATCCAGTGGCACATTAAAGACTAACAGATTTATTTGGGCATAAGCTTTCATGGGTAAAACACCACTTCTTCAGATGCATCTGAAGAAGTGGTTTTTTACCCACGAAAGCTTATGCCCAAATAAATCTGTTCGTCTTTAAGGTGCCATCGGACTCCTTGTTGTTTTAACAGAGACTGTGTGAGGGCAGGTTGCTTCTTCCCACCTCCTTTGCTGGCTTATGATGAAAATAGCTCAGTAGGCTGTGACCCTTGCCTCTAGAGAGAGAAGGGCTACAAGGAGCATCACAGTGAGCCTCTGAGGCTAGTGTAATCCACGTGGAAGCACGTGATCCACTGAGACAAGGTCGGAGCTTTGTCACAACTGGTTTTAGAAGTGGGATGAATTGTTCACAGTGTGGCGGAAGAAAGAGGTACAAAAAAAAAAAAAAGAGTGCACTGGGGTTTTGGGTTTTTTGTTTTTACCACAATAGAAGAGGTCATGAGAGCTCTGGTGCAAGCCTTGGTGACCCAGCAGGAGGTCACCTGGTTCAGGCGATGGCACAACAGGAGTCTATGCGGCTACAGAACGAAACCAACCATTTATTAGTGGGCCAGGTGAACCAAGATCAAGCCCTCCTGCGAGAGACAGTGGACCAGCTGCAGTTCCTAACCACCCAGGCCCGTGGTTCTGATGTGAAGCAAACCCTGAGGGCCACTGGTTGTCTGCTAAAGATGACAACAGAAGATTACGTAGAGGCATATCTCCTGTCATTTGAAAGGACTGCTCAGCTTGAGGCGTGGCCCAGGATCAGTGGGCCAGCATTCTCACCTCTTTTTTGTGCAGAGAGGCCCTGTCAAGGTTCCTTCCCCACTCTGAACTCTAGGGTACATATGTGGGGACCTGCATGAAAAACCCCGTAAGCTTATTTTTACCAGCTTAGGTTAAAACTTCCCCAAGGTACAAACTATTTTACCTTTTGCCCCTGGACTTTATTGCTGCCACCACCAAGCATCTAACAAATACATAACAGGGAAAGAGACTGCTTGGAAATGTCTTTCCCCCAAAAATCTTCCCAAACCCTACACCCCCTTTCCTGGGGAAGGCTGGATAAAAATCCTTACCAATTTACATAGGTGAACACAGACCCAAACCCTTGGACCTTAAGAACAATGAAAAAGCAATCAGGTTCTTAAAAGAAGAATTTTAATTAAAGAAAAAGTAAAAGAATCACCTCTGTAAAATCAGGATGGTAAATACCTTATAGGGTAATCAGATTCAAAACATAGAGAATCCCTCTAGGCAAAATCTTAAGTTACAAAAAGACACAAAAACAGGAATATACATTCATTTCAGCACAACTTATTTTATCAGCCATTTAAACAAAACAGAATCTAATGCATATCTAACTAGATTGCTTATTAACCCTTTACAGGAGTTCTGACCTGCATTCCTGCTCTGGTTCTGGCAAAAAAAAAAAACATACAGACAGAGAGAGCCTTTGTTGCTCCCCCCCCTCCAACTTTGAAAGTATCTTATCTCCTCATTGGTCATTTTGGTCAGGTGCCAGTGAGGTTATTGTAGCTTCTTAACCCTTTACAGGTGAAAGGGTTTTTACTCTGGCCAGGAGGGATTTAAAGTTGTTTACCCTTCCCTTTATATTTATGAGAGGCCCAGAAGGCCTACTGATCTCTGCAAATGGATGGGCTAGAACAATCCGTCCACTTATGATGAAATGATCACTCTGGTAGAAAGATGGATGACAGCCAGGGAATTGACCTGACTACCCTAGGAAGGCCCCTTATGAAGCAAGCACCTGACCCAATCCTGGAAGGTTGGGCAGCCAAACCCCCAGGGATCCCTAGGTGGAAGAAGAGGCGGGCCTAAAAATAGCTGGAAACCCAGAAGGAATGGAATGGCCTGAGTGGGAGGAACCCTGGGACTAAACCCCCTAACCCTCATGGTAGGGGAATGATTAGAAGCAATTATAGATGTTATGCATGTGGGGACACATAGCAGCATAGTGTCCTAGCACCTAGGAGCCTATGCAAAATAACTTGGGGGATTGGGAGGTCCCGTGCTCCTTTGTCCACCTCGCGGAGGTTTAATTACCCCTGCATAACTGCACCAGGCTGATGAGAATAAACGGGGCGGAGACTACAGCGCTTGTGACTCTGGGAGTGCTATCACCCTCATAACGGGTAAGATGGTAAAAAGTAGCCAGCTGCTACAGGCCAAACGCGTAGCAGTGAGGTGCGTACATGGGGCCGTGAGCCATTACCCCACCCATCCCGGCGGAGACTGAAGTTCAGGGGAACTCCATTGTGGTGACAGTGGGCATAGTTCCTAAACTCCGATATCCTATTGTCATTGGGAGGGACTATCCAGGGTTTGATCATTTACTTCCTCTAGAGAGGCTCAAGGGAGGAGGGGATACTGAGGGCAGCGACTCATTGCCGAGGGAATGTCAACCCCCAATGTTTTCTGAGATTTCTCAGGATCTGTTCCCAGCTCTCAGAAAGACCTGGAAGACCAAAAAAGAGAGGAAGGCCGTGAAGGCCTTGGGAACCTGGGTCCTGACCCAGGGCCAGAAGACCGCCCTTGTAGGAAGATGGACACGGGCAGCAGACAGAGAAACTTTCACCGCAGAAAGTGAGCCGAAGGCTGGCCCCAGCTGTGATAGTGGTGAGTCGCTGGAAGAAGCAGGATCTGGCCCCTGGGAGCTGAGGCAGGTTAGTCCCGGAAGAGAGACTTTCGGGCATGGCCAGGCAGAGGACCCCAGATATGATAACACAAGGAGAGAGGTGGCTGAGATAGATGGATACCCATGGATGGGAAGGCCTGCGGGCCCAGGACCTTACTTTATAGTGAAGAAAGATGTCCTGTACTGGGTTGTGAAAATCCAGGAGCAAGAGATACAGCAACTTCTGGTGCCACAAAAGCATCAAAAATCCATATTGAGCCTCTCCCACTGTCACCTTTTTGGAGGACACCTAGGGGTAGAGAAAAACCAGGCATGGATCCTGCAGAGGTTCTTCTGGCCAGGAGTACATGAAGATGTGCGGTGGTACTGCACCTCCTGTCTGGAGTGTTAGCTGCATAGCACTCGCCCACACTTGTGGGCACCTTTGATACCTCTTCCAATAATAGAGGTACCTTTTGAATGAATAGCCATGGATCTGGTAGGGCCCCAAGAAAAGACAGTACTTGTTGTCCTGGACCATGCAACCTGGTACCTGTCCTGTGGAAGCTGTCCCCCTACGCAACACGGCTTCCAAGACAATAGCTAAGGAGCTAGTACAGATCTGTGCTGGGGTTGGGCTACCCAAGAAGATATTGACTGATGAAGGGACACCTTTCATGGCCAAGCTGATGAAAGATCTCTGTTAGTTTATCCACGTACATGCCCTGTGGACTCCTGTATACCACCCACAAACCAATGGCCTTGTGGAAAGGTTCAGTGAGACCCTCAAGGCCATAATCAGGACAGTGTTAAGTCGGGATGGGAAAGATTGGGATACCCAACTGCCATACCTCATGTTCACCATCTGGAAGGTCCCGCAAGCTTCCACGGGCTTCTCTCCATTCAAACTACTATACAGGCACCACCCCCGGGGCATATTGGAGATAGCCAGAGAAGCCTGAGAAGAGGAGCCAAATCCTGGAAGGAACATAGTCAAGCATGTACTGCAGATGAGAGATCATATAGCCTGAGTTATGCCCATTGAATGGGAACATTTGGAGAAAGCACCCATTACAATCACCAAGCAAAGGTTCAGTGGTTCGAACTAGGGGACTGGGTTATGGTACTGGTACCCACAGCACAGAGTAAACTTTTGGCTCAGTGGCAGGGACCCTATGAAATTGTCTAAGCCATGGGGGAAGCGAACTATCAGGTGCGGCAGCCAGGCTGCTGGAAACCAGAAAAAATTTACCATGTCAATCTTCTAAAACCTTAGCACCACTGAGAGGCATGCTTAGTCACCGAGGAGGCCCTTCCCCAAGAGGATAACCTACACGAACAAGTGAGGATATCACCTGACTTAACGCCTAACCAAAAGGTCGAGGCAGCTGACATGATCAACAGCAACCAACACGTGTTCTCTACGAAACCGGGGTGGATGACAGAGACCTTTCACCATATCCACACAATCCCTGGATCCAAGGTAACATTGAGACTCTACCGAATCCCAGCAGCCAAAAGAGAAGAGATCAAGGCTGAAGTGAAGAATATGTTAGAATTAGGGGTCACTGAAGAATTTCACAGTTAGTGGTCCAGTCCAATCGTACTAGTGCCTAAACCTGATGGTACCACAAGTTTCTATAATGACTTTCACTGACTGAATGAAGTATCCCAATTTGATGCATTCCCCATACCATGCAACAACGAACTTGTTGACTGACTGGGTAGTACCTGATTCCTGACTACCCTGGATTTGACAAAAGGGTATTTGGTACTGACTAAAGAAGCTAATGAGAAGACAGCATTCTCCACTCCGGACAGGCTATTCCAGTACACCATCCTCCCTTTCGGGCTACATAGGGCCCTGGGCACCTTCCAGTGCCTCATCCATACACCAGATTGGGGAACCCGCTTGGAGAAAGTTGAGGCAGTACTGCACACCTTAAAGTGGGCTGGTCTCACCATTAATCCCGCTAAATGCACCACAGGGCTAGCAGAGGCTAAATACCTAGGGTATATTGTAGGAAGGGATATAGTGAAGCTCCAAATGAATAATCTAGAGGCGATTCAAAACTGGCCCCGGCCAATCTGGAAGAAGCAGGTCTGCACATTCCTAGGTGTAGTAGAGTATTACTGATGTTTTATTACCCACTTCGCCAGTAGGGCAAGCCCCCAATGGACCTAGTAAAGGCCCGAGGTCCAGACATGGTGAAGTGAACCGATGCAGCAGGGGGGGCATTCACAGACCTTCAGGCAGCCCTCTGTAATGACCTCATACTCATGGCCTGAGACTTGAACAAGGAATTTTTTTTACAAACAGATGCTTCCAAGGTGGGGTTGGGGGCTGTTCTGTCACAAATGGTAGGAGAAGAGGAACACCCGATCCTCTACCTAAGCAGAAAGCTTCTCCCAAGAGAACAGAAATACGCAGTAATCAAGAGAAAATGTCTTGCTGTCAAATGGGCCAGGGAGACACTGCATTATTACCTCTTAAGCCGGCAATTTACTCCTGAGATGGACCATGCACCCCTCCAGTGGATGCAGCAGAATAAGGAAAAGAATGTCACCAGGTGGTTCTTATCCCTACAACCATTCCAGTTCCACATATGGCACCACGGCAATGCTGATGGCCTGTCACAAGTATACTACCTGGTGTCACAAGTTGCCCAATTCCATGGTGGTGAGCAGACAGCGGGAGATGTGTGATGGGGCAAGGCCAGATGGCTATAGGAAAGTAGTGAGAAATAGGTATGTTAGCCCCAGGATAAAAAAATCCATGTTACCATGGTAACCAAATGGCAGTTGCTCCAGGTTAATCAAGATACCTAGGGTCAATTAAGTTCCTTCTAGAAAACAGTGGACACAACTAGGTTGATTGGGACACCTGAAGCCAATCAGGGGCTGGCTGGAACTAGTTAAAAGCCTCCAAGTTAGTCAGTTAGAGGTGCATGTCAGGAGCTGTAGGAGGAAGCAGTGCTGCTGGAGAAACTAGGCAGTCCACACTCTATCTGGCACAAGGAAGGAGGCCCTGAGATATGGGTGAACTAGATGTTGGGGGGGGGTGCTGTGGGGAAGTGGCCCAGGGAATTGTACTCATCCTGTTTCAAAAAGTCAGCTATCAACAGCTGCTACTATTAGGGTACCTGGGCTGGAGCCTGGAGTAGAGGGCAGGCCCAGGCTCCCCTTTCTTTCCCCCACTATCCCCAATTAATCACAGAGACTGTGAGACAACGGAGACTGTGAGAGGGCGGGTTGCTTCTTCCTGCCTCCCTTGCTGGTTTATGATGAAAATGTCTCAATAGGCTGTGACCCTTGCCTCTAGAGAGAGAGAAGGGCTACATAGAGGGTCACAGTGAGCCTCTGAGGCTAGTGTAATCCTCCTGGAAGAACAGGACCCACTGAGACAAGGTCAGAGTTTTGTCACACTACAATTACAGCAAAGTTTATGAAAATAATCTGTAAAATGTTTGGGGGGGGATTAAAACACCGTGTGAAGAAAAAACACCTTTGTTTCAGTTGTCTTGCTCCTTTCATAAATTGTTATTAATGTTCAAGATATGTATGTGTTGACACTTGCACACGTGGTAGGTGTAATGAGTTTAATAAGACTGCTGAGCTGCACACTTTTTATTATTACACACAGATATAGATCTTTACCTTTTTAAAGATCAAAAATATTATTTTAATCTTATTTTGATTTATTCCCAAGATGTCATTTGCACTATGGAGTTAGAATACTATAATTCTCTGTTGAAAATGGCAGAGTACTGATAACATCAGGACTGTGTAATCTCATGAAATAGTAAGAGTCCCAAGGTCTCTATCACCCCGGCTTCTGATGCAACAGATGCATTGTGAAAATAATGGCAACTGGAATAGCAAAGCCAAACAATCTCAAAAGGAAGCCATCTGTCATCTACCAATTTATACAATGTAACAACTGTAACTGGAGTCGCAGAGGGAAAAGGGAAATATTTATTCATATGTATGCATGTATATAGGGAGACAGATATGTAATTTTAAAGCAGACCTTACTGTCACACTGATGTAATGGGAAAATACTAAATCATACTGCCTGGAAATTCCCAACTGGAGTTACTCTAGTCACATCTCCAAGTCTTACTGCAGTCCAAATGCACCTAAATTGAAGTCCAAATTGGTGCCTAACACCAACTGATTTCAATGAGAGTTAGGTGCCCAACCTGCTAAGACACTTTTGAAAATCTTCCTAGGCATCTATCTGCAGTATGAGGTACCTAAATACCTTTGAAAATCTTTCCCTAAACACTTTGCTGGATTGGGGTGAAGAGGGTCAGCACCATAGAGGATTGAGCCCTTTCTGACCATCACATGTTGAATATTAAGAACATCAGTGAAATGGTTAATAATGTTGACAATTAAATGGCCATAAATAGATTTGTTTGCAGTGTTGTAGCCACAGCGGTCCTAGGATATTAGAGAGAGACAAGGTATGTGAGGTAATATCCTTTATTGCACCAACTTTCTGTTGGCGGAAGAGACAAACTTTCAAACTACACAGAGCTTTCTTCAAGTCTAGAAAAAGTAATCAGTGTGTCACAGCTAAATAAAAAGTGGGCAGATTGTTAAGCATAAAAGGTTAATACATGTTTCAAAAGACCAATTAAAGTTAAGTGGACAATTAATAACTGTACAGTTATAGGACAAAGGATAGTTAGTAGGTGACAAATTGCTGTACGGAGCCATATAACTGTCCCTGTTGGCCCATGATGTTTGGTGTCTGGCAGAGCTATGAATTTAAGTTCCCAAGCACGTCTTTGGAAGGCATTGTGCAGGTTTCCTTTGAGGAGGACTGAGAGACCGGACATGGGTGATCACTTTGTGAAAGTGTTCACGAACAGGGGATATTGTGTTTTTGTCTTTTATCATTTTTCTGTGTGAGTTCACTGAAGAGGGTGGAGATTGTCTAGTTTCACTCACAAAGTTGTTGCAGCATTTGATGCAATGGATGAGGTACACCACATGTTGTGATAGGCATATGTAAGACCAATAAATATTGAAAAGTCTGTTGTGGGAGGTATTGTAGCTGTGGAGATATGGCTGCAGGTTTTTTATCTATTGTTGTGGCAGGATATTGTGCTGCTTTGATTTGGTGGGTCCTGGTCTGTGGAAAGCTTGCTTCTGACAATGAACTTGACAAGTTTGGATTGTTTGAAAGCCAGAAAAAAGAGGGTTAGGAAAGATTTATTTCAGAAAATGGTCACCATTAAGTATGGGTTATAATTGTTTGATGATACCCCAAATGGTTCCAGTGTGGGGTAGTAGGTAACAACTATGGGTGTGTGGTTAATGTTTTGTTTCTTCAGATACACACCCTTATTGAAGAAGGTTCTCTTGGGTAATTTGTGTGGCCCATTCCATGATACCATCTACTTCTCTGGTTGTGTCCTTGTTTGGTGAAGGCAGTTGTAAGTGTGTTAAGGTGTATATCCTGGATTTTCACTTCTGTGCATATTCTTAATGCGTCTGTGAATTTCTTCATATCCAACATAGCTTTTTGCTGAACCAGGGAGGGATCTGTCATTGAAAATTCATGGTGTCTGGCCCCCACTGCAAAGAGTAAACCTTTGGATTGCCAATTTGTTTGGACATATTCCTGGAGGTTTCATCACTTGACATAATCTTTATTTCAAGATTAATCTTTAATTCCTGGACACTCCAGAACAATCCTGGAGGGTTGACAACCCTAGACTCTATTGTTATTTTGAGTTTACACTTAGCCCTGGTCTACACTAGGACTTTAGGTCGAATTTAGCAGCGTTAAATCGATGTAAACCTGCACCCGTCCACACGATGAAGCCCTTTATTTCGACTTAAAGGGCTCTTAAAATCGATTTCCTTACTCCACCCCTGACAAGTGGATTAGCACTTAAATCGGCCTTGCCGGGTCGAATTTGGTGTACTGTGGACACAATTTGACGGTATTGGCCTCCGGGAGCTATCCCAGAGTGCTCCATTGTGACCGCTCTGGACAGCACTCTCAACTCAGATGCACTGGCCAGGTAGGCAGGAAAAGAGCCGCGAACTTTTGAATCTCATTTCCTGTTTGGCCAGCGTGGCAAGCTGCAGGTGACCATGCAGAGCTCATCAGCACAGGTGACCATGATGGAGTCCCAGAATCGCAAAAGAGCTCCAGCATGGACCGAACAGGAGGTACGGGATCTGATCGCTGTATGGGGAGAGGAATCTGTGCTATGAGAACTCCGTTCCAGTTTTCAAAATGCCAAAACCTTTGTCAAAATCTCCCAGGGCATGAAGGACAGAGGCCATAACAGGGACCCAAAGCAGTGCCACGTGAAAATTAAGGAGCTGAGGCAAGCCTACCAGAAAACCAGAGAGGCGAACGGCCGCTCTGGGTCAGAGCCCCAAACATGCCGCTTCTATGATGAGCTGCATGCCATTTTAGGGGGTTCAGCCACCACTAGCTCAGCTGTGTTGTTTGACTCCTTCAATGGAGATGGAGGCAATACGGAAGCAGGTTTTGGGGACGAAGAAGATGAGGAGGAGGAGGAGGAGGAGGAGGAGGAGGTTGTAGATAGCTCACAGCAAGCAAGTGGAGAAACCGGTTTTCCCGACAGCCAGGAACTGTTTCTCACCCTGGACCTGGAGCCAGTACCCCCCGAACCCACCCAAGGCTGCTTTCTAGACCCGGAAGGTGGAGAAGGGACCTCTGGTGAGTGTACCTTTTAAAATACTATACATGGTTTAAAAGCAAGCATGTGAAAGGATTACTTTGCCCTGGCATTCGCAGTTCTCCTGGATGTACTCCCAAAGCCTTTGCAAAAGGTTTCTGGGGAGGGCAGCCTTATTGCGTCCTCCATGGTAGGACACTTTACCACTCCAGGCCAGTAACATGTACTCGGGAATCATTGTACAACAAAGTATTGCAGTGTATGTTTGCTGGTGTTCAAACAGCATCCGTTCTTTTTCTCTCTGTGTTATCCTCAGGAGAGTGAGATATCATTCATGGTCACCTGGTTGAAATAGGGTGCTTTTCTTCAGGGGACACTCAGAGGAGCCTGTTCCTGCTGGGCTGCTTACCTGTGGCTGAACAGAAATGTCCCCCGCTGTTAGCCACGGGGAAGGGGGAGGGTTGAGGGGGTAGCCACGCGGTAGGGGGAGGCAAAATGTGACCTTGTAATGAAAGCACATGTGCTATGTATGTAATGTTAACAGCAAGGTTTACCCTGAAAGAGTGTAGCCACTGTTTTATAAAATGTGTCTTTTTAAATACTGCTGTCCCTTTTTTTTTCTCCACCAGCTGCATGTGTTTCAATGATCACAGGATCGTCTCCTTCCCAGAGGCTAGTGAAGATTAGAAAGAAAAAAAACCGCACTTGTGATGAAATGTTCTCTGAGCTCATGCTGTCCTCCCACACTGACAGAGCACAGATGAATGCGTGGAGGCAAATAATGTCAGAGTGCAGGAAAGCACAAAATGACCGGGAGGAGAGGTGGCGGGCTGAAGAGAGTAAGTGGCGGGCTGAAGACAGGGCTGAAGCTCAAATGTGGCGGCAGCGTGATGAGAGGAGGCAGGATTCAATGCTGAGGCTGCTGGAGGACCAAACCAGTACACTCCAGTGTATGGTTGAGCTGCAACAAAGGCAGCTGGAGCACAGACTGCCACTACAGCCCCTGTGTAACCAACCGCCCTCCTCCCCAAGTTCCATAGCCTCCACACCCAGACGCCCAAGAATGAGTGGGGGGGCCTCCGGCCAACCAGCCACTCCGCCACAGAAGATTGCCCAAAAAAAAGAAGGCTGGCATTCAATAAATGTTAAAGTTGTAAACTTTTAAAGTGCTGTGTGGAATTTTCCTTCCCTCCTCCACCACCCCTCCTGGGCTACCTTGGTAGTCATCCCCCTATTTGTGTGATGAATGAATAAAGAATGCATGAATGTGAAGCAACAATGACTTTATTGCCTCTGCAAGCAATGATTAAAAGGAGGAGGAGAGGGTGGTTAGCTTGTAGGGAAGTAGAGTGAACAAAGGGGTGGGGGGTTTCATCAAGGAGAAACAAAGAGAACTTTCACACCGTAGCCTGGCCAGTCCTGAAACTGGTTTTCAAAGCTTCTCTGATGCGTACCACACCCTCCTGTGCTCTTCTAACCGCCCTGGTATCTGGCTGCACATAACCAGCAGCCAGGCGATTTGCCTCAACCTCTCAACCCACCATAAACGTCTCCCCCTTACTCTCACAGATATTGTGGAGCGCACAACAAGCAGTAATAACAGTGGGAATATTGGTTTCGCTGAGGTCTAAGCGAGTCAGTAAACTGCGCCAGCGCGCCTTTAAACATCCAAATGCACATTCTACCACCATTCTGCACTTGCTCAGCCTGTAGTTGAACAGCTCCTGACTACCATCCAGGCTGCCTGTGTACGGCTTCATGACCCATGGTCTTAAGGGGTAGGCTGGGTCCCCAAGGATAACTATAGGCATTTCAACATCCCCAACAGTTATTTTCTGGTCTGGGAATAAAGTCCCTTCCTGCAGCTTTTGAAACAGACCAGAGTTCCTAAAGATGCGAGCGTCGTGTACCTTTCCCGGCCATCCCACGTTGATGTTGGTGAAACGTCCCTTGTGATCCACCAGAGCTTGCAGCACTATTGAAAAGTACCCCTTGCGGTTTATGTACTCGGCGGCTTGGTGCTCCGGTGCTAAGATAGGGTTATGGGTTCCGTCTATGGCCCCACCACAGTTAGGGAATCCCATTGCAGCAAAGCCATCCACTATGACTTGCACATTTCCCAGGGTCACTACCCTTGATATCAGCAGATCTTTGATTGCGTGGGCTACTTGCATCACAGAAGCTCCAACAGTAGATTTGCCCACTCCAAATTGATTCCCAACTGACCGGTAGCTGTCTGGCGTTGCAAGCTTCCACAGGGCTATCGCCACTCGCTTCTCAACTGTGAGGGCTGCTCTCATCTTGGTATTCATGCATTTCAGGGCAGGGGAAAGCAAGTCACAAAGTTCCATGAAAGTGCCCCTATGCATGCGAAAGTTTCGCAGCCACTGGGAATCGTCCCAGACCTGCAACACTATGCGGTCCCACCAGTCTGTGCTTGTTTCCCGAGCCCAGAATCGGCGTTCCACAGCATGAACCTGTCCCATTAGCACCATGATGCATGCATTGGCAGGGCCCATGCTTTCAGAGAAATCTGTGTCCATGTCCTGATCACTCACGTGACCGCGCTGACGTCGCCTCCTCGCCTGGTATCGCTTTGCCAGGTTCTGGTGCTGCATATACTGCTGGATAATGCGTGTGGTGTTTAATGTGCTCCTAATTGCCAAAGTGAGCAGATGGCTGCTTTGGCTGGCAGCAGATGGTGCAGAAGGACTGCAAGCCATCCTCATCTGTTGCCTGCCCAGCAGAAGATGGTGCAATACGACTGCTAGCCATCCCCATCTCTTGCCTGCCCGGCAGAAGATGGTAGAGTACGACTGCCAGCAATCCGTATTGCCTGCCTGCTTACCATAAGACGGTTCAATAGGACTGACTGCAGGACTAAAGAGAATGACCTGGTCAAGTCACTCCAAACTTAGTCCCTGCACCCATGTCTGTCCAGGCGCTCCCAGCCGACGCGGCCAGGAGCACCTCGGACATGACGAGGATGGCTACCAGTCGTACTGCACCGTCTGCTGCCACAAGGCAATGGGTTGCTGCTACTATGTAGCAATGCAGTACCACGTCTGCCAGCACCCAGGAGACATAGGGTGACGGTTACCTGAGTGGGCTCCATGCTTGCCGTGGTATGGCGTCTGCACAGGTAACTCAGGAAAAAAGGCGCGAAACGGTTGTCTGCCCTTGCTTTCACGGAGGGAGAGAGGGAACGGGGGCCTGACGATATGTACCCAGAAGCACCCGTGACAATGTTTTAGCCCCATCAGACATTGGGATCTCAACCCAGAATTCCAATGGGCAGCGGAGACTGTGGGAACTGTGGGAACTGTGGGATAGCCACCCACAGTGCAACGCTCCGGAAGTCGACTCTAGCCTTGGTATTGTTTAAGCACTCCGCCGAGTTAATGCACTTAATGCCCTGTTCAGTCCTAATTAGGTGGTAATTGCACTCAGCAATGCACTAGGAAATCAAAGGGACTATCGTCATGCTGACAGCAAATTGAGATATTAAAATTGTTATTGGTCTGAAGCAGGCAGCTTAATTTAAACAGTTAATAATGCTCTTTTTTATCTGTCTATTTTTAGGTTCTTATATGGCTCCCATTACTTTAGTATCTAAGTACCTCAAATCACTAATGCGTTTATCCTCATAACACTCCTTTAAAAGACTTATGTGTACACTGCTCATTTGTGAGACAAATCCTTCAGGAATGATGGTTGTGCTGTCTTTTTTGGTGGCCTAACAGAGAGAGTACAAGAAACAGAGTTAGTTTGGGTTATATCAGCTTAATTATATGGCTGGAATGAAAGCCATTCTCACTGCACTGCAAGAAACAGAGCAGAAGCAGACGGGATGTTGTGATGTTTACTGACTCACAGGGAGCGATCCTCAGTTCCTTTAGGAGAAACTAGAATACTAGCATGAGTTTAATTCATAAGGAGGCATAGAGGATCAGAGAACAAGGCAAATAATTAACTTTTTGCTGCATTCCATCACACATCGATATATTTGGGAGAGAGGTAGTTGATGATTTGGTCAAAGCTGGAAAATCAGAACCTCAAGTAGGAATGACAATGGTCAAGGATATTGACGCCCGATCAAGAAAAAAATATTAGCTGAAGTAAATGGTTGAAAGATAAAAGATCCTCCAATCAATATCAAAGCACCTTGGAAAATAACATCCACTATCATGAGACTGCGGACAGGGCACACTGCAGGAATGAAAATCAATAGAGATGAGACCAAGAGGATTTAAGACCTGCCTGCACTTTTGAACGTAACATAGTAAGAAAAATAATGTTCTTTGGATTTGAAATCTTGGCTCAATCCCTTGGAAAGGACAATTTAACAGTCATAAAATTCATTCTCAAACTCTATGACCTAGTATGATTATTGTGAGACAAGACAACAACAACATCCCTTTAAAAATGAAGGGGTATTATTATCCCCATTTTACAGATGAAGTTTTGCCAAAGCCAAAATGTTTCACTGAAATGTATCAATTTCAATGAAATTTTTGTAGGAAGGTTTCTGAGGCCCAGGTTGGACTTGGGTCACTGTGAGACGGGGATTGAAAACCATGACCTTTTTGATACGAAAATGGAGGCTTCAAACAAGTCTGTTCTGTGGATCATTTGAAAAGGGTTTTTTTTGTTTTTGTTCCAGTGTGGGATGGAAACAAATTTCTAAACCTCGAAGTTGTCACAAGACTGAATTGTCATCCTCTGCCCAGCTCTAATCTAATGCATAAGCACAAGGACACTGAATTAAGGTGCACAGGAAGTCTTAATTAGGCATTTCCTAACTTTTGAGTGTTAGATAGTGTAACCTTAACAATGTTCTTTTAATATATATTTGTGTGTGTGCAATATCCAAGATTAAAACAAACTAACTAAAAACACAGAAATTCCATTGTGTGTCTTCATATTGACACCCACATGGGTGACCAGCAGGGTTGGTACCTTTAGGGCCACTGCACAGATCTCTGCCACTTGAGCTAGTGGAGTAACGGATAGTAGTAGTAGGTTGTCATCCTCTATGTGGACCAGCACTTTAGAGGAATGAGACACTTTGCCAGTGGATTTCACAGATAATTGCTGACAGCAGAAGAAAGGTGAGACTCAGCACTTGTGTGCACAAAGAATTATTTTGTGGGAATCTACAGTTTGAATTGACCCCACGCTAGCCTGCCATGGAGAAACTGTCCATGTCAATGCTGCATTAACAGTTTCTTAGTGTACTTTGATCTAGTCCTCTTGGAAACAGGGCTAAATCAAAGTGCATTAATGAACTGTTCATCTCTGCTCTCCTCTGCATTCAAGTGAGGCAGCTTGCTCCTCCATCCTGACTAGGCTCAGCATCAGGTCACTGAAAGGAAAGGAGAGACAGTCTCCTTCATAACAAGTCCAGGTGACCAGACCTGTATCTGGTAAGGTCTGCATCAGCCCAGAGTTGCAATTTTGCAAGGAAAGTCTGCTCAGCAACATGCTCAGTGTGGACAGAATCTTTGTGGAATTTAGCGGCTAATATCTAAGAAGTCTCTACTGAGCATGAGTAAATTGCAGTTATGAAAGGTTTATAACATGGCCATATTGGAGTAGATTTTCATATGGATGGCAAAAGGCAATGAATTAGAGTTTATAAGTAGAGTTGAATGAAGATTTCAGTGAAAAATCCAAATTTGACAACACCAAAATGTTTTGCAAATGCTTTTTTGCCAAATTGTTTTGGTTAAGTAAAAAAAAAAAATCAACATTCTGAAAAATCAAAACATTGTGTTTCAACACTTTCTAAATTTTATTTGTTGTTCAAATTCACTTTTTGTATCAAAATTTCCTTTACTTTATTTTAAAGTCAATTAAAAACCTTTTTTAAAAATGAGCAAAATAGTAATGATAATAAAAAAGTTTTAATTTTGTCTAGACATATTTTGTTTGACACAAAATTATTTTGGGATTGACCTGAAACCATTTTTTTAACCTTTCAGAATTACCAGAGAACTGAAAAAGCCATTATTCTCACAGCTCTATTTATAAGCAATATTATCAATAATTCTTTCTCTTTCTGGTTTTTTTTCCTCAAAAGAAAGGCAGTCATGTTTATTATATAAAATTGATCTGATTTGTTTGAACTCAATGGCAGAAAAACCTTTCAAAATGTAGTAACAAAGGCAAAAGACAACTGGGCCCCAAAATGAATGTTACTGTGTCTTCCCACTGCTTCTTTCTCTTCTTCCACTATGCACACTTCAATATGGTAGTGGAAAAGTAAAGGTTTAGCTGTACTAAAATTAGCTTCACTTAAGGAGAGGAGCTAGAGAGGTTTACGCTGTAGAATATTAGCAATTTTCCATTATGTCATATCACTATCGTGTCACATTAGTATTGGTAACAGTAATAGAAGACAAAAGCCTCATCCTATTAGTGACTTTCAAATCATATTAATGAATACCAGTTAATTCAACATGCTGCAAGACTAATAAGACATGATGGGAAGTTGCGGTTGTGGTAAGACTTTCATATCATATTAGTCCACGAATGGCAGTACTACATGTTCTGTTCACAATCAACACTGCCAGTCGGTATTAGACACTATTGCACATTTCTATTAGAGCAAAGAGAATCTAAAAAAAAAAAAATGGCTGGCAAGCAAGCATTCCCTTTTGCTCTCATGTTCTCAATGCTCACAAGTGTAAAAAACCTGGTGTTACTTCCAAGTACCAATCTCAACATTTTAATCATATAAAACAATGTTGCTCCTTTGAGAACTCTCTTCACCGGTTAAAAAAATCTCACTCCCTATTTTAATTAGTAATTTATTTAGAGTTTCTGTATTAATAACAGGTACAAAAAAACCTCATGCTCCCAGGTGACTCATGGGTATCTGTGAAAGAAACAGCAAGCATAGTTCCATCCTATCTTTTTGAGAATTCTCAGCTTGCAATTCTAAATCCGTGTGTTTTTATAATGCCTATAAATGGATATCCACAAGGTTCTCCAGAGTTTTACTCTGGGATATAAATTATTTCACCGTTGTAAGCTCCCATTCATTAATATTATTTATACCTGTTTCCTGAGATTTTGTACATGTGCATTTGGGGGCCTGGTGCACCTACCACTGAACACAATGAAACCTCTCCCACTGACTTCAGTGAGAATTGGATAGGGTTATTAATGCATGGTGCTACTGGAATTGATGTGAGGTCCTACCGTAACTGTACTACTGTTTCCAGACCTGATGTCCACAATTCAAGAAGGATGTTGATACATTGGAGAGAGTTCAGAGAAGATCCACAATAATGATTAAAGGATTGGAAAACGTGCTTAAAAAGCTCAGTCTGTTTAATTTAGCGAAGAAAAAGTTACGGGGTGACTTGATTACTGTTGAAGTACCTAAATGGGGAACAGAAATTTGGCAACATACAATGGTATAACACAATCCAATGGCTGGAAATTGAAGGTAAAAAAGATCAGACTAAAAATAAGGTGCACATTTTGACAGTGAGAGTAATTATTAATTGGACCAATTTACCAAACATTATGGCAGATTGTCTGCCACTGGAAATTTTTAAATCCAGATTGGATGTTTTTCTAAAAGATGTGCTCTAGTTCAAATAAGAATTAATTCAAGGAAGTCCTATGACTTGTGTGATATGGGAGGTCAGACTAGATGGTCACAATGGTCCATTCTGGCTTTACCACCTATGAATCTGTGTGTTTATAATTTTCTGCCTGCTGACAAGAGGGGGAAAAATAATTTCAACTGAATATATTTGAGGAACAGCATGATTTTAAAAAGATACATTACAAATACTTTTTCCCCATTATTAATGCAGCTGTACATCTCTCCCATCTCAGGCAGTTGTTTGCAACTTTAGATGGCTGCCTTCTTAATGTTAAGAAATGTTGGCTAATTCTCTAAAGTTCAATGCTAATAAAACTGAGCAATTGGTTGTTTAATTTCTTGCCATGATTTCTGACCATGTGATAACTCTATGAAGTGTATTGCTATAGTCAAATAATCACAGAGTGATTCTTGATTCTTAGTTTTCCTTATAGGCTGCCAATGAGAAGCTGCCATTGTATTTTCTTTGGAACTGTGCATATCTTTTACATATGCTATTGCTGGTGGATACCACAACCATGATACATTCTTTTAGCTCCCTGATGGATCTTTTTTGCAAATTCTTTATTTGGTGATTTTGTATTTTCTTCTTCAAACATTTGCTGCTAGCTGGGATGTGCATCAGTACACGGTATCCTACCACATTACTCGTCTGGTGAACTGATGATGCTGAATTGGAGTCCAATAAAATTGGTGATTGAATTTGGACTTCTTCTGCTTGTACTTCTTTTTCTTCCTTCCATTCACATATTCACTGTAAAAAGAAAAAAAAAACAGAAAGATTTTCTCACAAGTCACCTGTCCCTTCCCTCACAATAATCCCTACGGATTTGCTTCATGTCTTTCCAAAGGGAGAATGACAAGATACACAAGAATAATTTTCAACAGACTTTACAAATATACTTTTGTAGACAATGAAAATTATATTAGAGAAGGAGTTGTTTGTCAAAGTTTGAATCTGAAGACAACAGCTTCTCATAGTTCTAAATTGTATTAATATTTTGTTTGTTGCAGTTAATACAACGGGACGGACATTTTATAGTTAAATGAGACATTTTACTAATAATGTTCATGAAGACGTTCATAATAGCACCCAAGTATAAGCAGAGCCTGGTTCATGGTTGCAAATAGTGAATTCTTTAAGAATAAAGAATAAGATGCTCTAGCAAATCAATATGCCAATGACATTAACATAAATTTTACTTGAAACAATATTCATAGCCATTTAGAGAATTGCATCAGCCATTCTCAGTGTTGTGTGGATGTCAATTTCCCACCACCTGCCACCGAAAAAAAAGAGCTGGAAACTGTGAGGCTACTTTAATGCTTTGTTCAATAAATTCTTTCTGACTTCCATAATATGATTCTTAGAGTATTGGAAGCAGAGGCGAAGGAGGAATAATTGTTACTAAGAGGAAAATATCTGAAATTGTGCTGAAAACTAGAGGGATTTGCACTAAAGTATTCAAATCACAGGCAGTGCTGCCTCTGGAAAGGACAGTGCAAGAAACAGTGCAACAGGAACATCAGATTAATGGAAGGACTACTACTCCAAATAATAGTACATTATTCAGTGGGCTAATTAAGTTTGGCCACTGTTGTGATACCCCAGACTGTAAGCTCTTTGGGGCAGAGATCAAGAGTTCATTTATGTTGTACAGTGTCTAGCAAAATCTGGAAGTAGGTCAATTTATCAAATGCTTGACCTCCTCTGACAAGAAACATAAATCTTTTACTCCCCTTCACCTGCTAGTAGTAAGCATTATTAATGCTTTGGATCAAAAAGAATCTATCTTGATTCCAAGAATATTTCAGATAAATTAGAAGCAGTTTCTGAATAGACTGTCCATCAGTCCCTGTGGTGATGCTTTTAAAAAGCCATTCTGATATATGACTGTATCAATAAATGTAAATACAAAGGGTAATATTTGATCATTCATAGGCTTTTGGGTAAGTCTAGGAAGGTCTTACAGCCCATTTAACCTGCAAATGTGATTAGCAAGACACTGGAGTGTGAAAACTATGAGCTAGCAGATAGCATGCTACAAAGACTCTTCAAATTATATGAGGGTGATTTTGCACATCACTATGTCTCACTAATGAAATGTGTCACATGTTAAAACAGGACAGGGTTTCTTTTACCACTTTAGCCTTGTAACCTGCATGGCCTGTGAGGTCATCTGAGTCATAGTGGGATTAAAAAGACTGACATCTTGAAGGTATAAAAAATTATTAGCACAAGAGACCTCAAAAGATGAAGGTGTCTGCAGTTCAAATGAAGTTTTGGGGATCCGATGGCTGGATTCTTATTTCTATTATCTTGTTTAACATGAGTGTAACTCCATTGACTGCCATGACTTTCTCCTGGTGTAAGAGAGAGGGGAATCAGGCCCCTTGAGTTGATATCCTGTATGAACAGTTTCCAGATAAAAATGCAAGAAAAGCTGTTATTTGATTTGTTTTTTCCTTTTGGTTTCAAAGAGGCTGGTAGTTACTACTGAAGGGTTCTCACCAATTTAAACCTGGCAGGCAACAGAAAGATGCAAAATGCACCTATAAACTTTAACAATTGGAAGAAACAAATGGTACTCCAGCAGCATCTTTTGTTAATGCAGAAAACATCTGACATATGCAGTAGAAAGTAAGGATGAACAGCAAAGCCACATAAGCCACTGGTTGTGTTATTCATAATTTAATTATCTAACTATTCCTTTGCCTTTTTAGTAGTTCAGTAATAGATGTTGATGTTTTCCACTCTGAAGATGAGCAAATACTGCATATTTTATGCACCCTGATAACAAGATGGGTAGGTCATGTAGTCCTCAGGAAAGACAATAGGTGGACAACCCGCATCAGTGACTGGATCCCCAGAGACCACAAGCAAGTGCTGGGCAGACCAAAAACACACTGGACCAATCCCCTGGCAAAACTCTTTGGCTAGAAATGTAAAAAATAAGTTTGCAACAAAATAGAATGGTGTGAGGTCGACTTGCAAGATAGTCAAGGGAGGGACAGGCAAGGAAAAGCCGGACAAAGGTGAAAGGTGATCATTGCACATGTGTTTATTTAGGGCTATTCGGGGAGTGGGTCTCTTGCTCCTAGTCAGTTTCTAAAAAAAAACCTGCTTAATTCATGCAAAAGCTCAATAGCTATGGTCTGAAGTATTTTTCTTGAAATAACCTCAAAATTGCAGTATTTGAAACGAGCAAAACAGGTGGAGTATGTGATTAAAAAAAATTATATTGTGCCTAGATTTATATTGTGAATTGTTTCAGTGAATATGAAGGGCAAAACTAGCCCAAGTGGAGTGTGAGAAAGTAAGACATTTAAAACCTGTTTCAGTTTCTACAGATCAACTATGCAACAAATTGATATTTGATACAAATCATTAGTGCTTGTCATTTGGCAATCAATATTTTTATAGCAGCCCTCTTTCACTGAACATTGCTTAATGTCTTCAGTGCATATGTTGCAACATCATCTAAGTGGTAAGAACTCTGCAACCTCAATAGGTTTTGGACAAAAAAGAGGAATGATGGCTTTTTGGATAAAAACTGGACTGTGCAGCAGAGGATCTGTGTGCAGCTTTTGCCTCCACCACATAATTCTTCTGTGGCATTTTGCAAATAACCTTAACCTTTCTGTGCCTCTGTTTCCCATGTGTAAAATGGGGGAAATAATGCCTCAGTATGGCTCTTATCACCATAGAAGTACCTATATAAATGGATAGATTAGATCGAATTACCCACAAAGCACACAGGGCCAAATTTTCTGTTGGTATAGCTTCATTGACTCACAAAATGCACATTCCCATACATTTTACTACAGTACTGATAAAGGATTGTGAGGTAAAATTGAGGAGACTTGGGGAAAGCGATATCACACAGCCTAATTTGTCAATTATTTATTGCAATGGGATATATTTGACAGCAAGGCTAGGATGGTATTGGATTAATACAAGGAGCAGGTGAACCCCACACGCTGAATTATTTTCCGCCATGCATTTTGTTGGAATTCACATCAAAGCCATCACAATGGTAATACATAACACACAATGTGCTGGGGGTGCTACCCATGCCACCGAGGCTGCGTTGATAGCTTGCAACATGAGCCTTCAGTGTTCACTCACTCTGCTAGTGTGAAAATGAGAATTGTGGGGTGAATCCTAATAGGTTCTGTCAGGCCTCTCAGGACGAGTGTTTGTCCAACTGTATTGGCTTCTCATTTATCCTTGCTATCACCACCTATTCATCTCCCTCTGCTCTCTGAAGGTGAAATCCTTGATTCTCCTTCATCAGAGCTGACAGCAGCACCAAAGCTTTCTCTGTGGTAGGACAAAACTCTCCTTTCTAAACTATTCAGAGACGGCCTCCTTGGAGGAAAAAACAAACTAAAACAAACCTTGCATATTTTACTGACTCGTTGTCTAGTGCCATCAGCTAACATACAATATTTCTGAAGATAAGGAATTTAATATTTTTATTGTTAGGACTGTTAGTAAGAATTAACACTTTTAGTCCTTTTCTTTCTGTATATTAGATCCGCTTATATATAGCTATGCTTTAGAATCTTTAGTATATCAGCAAAAAGAAAAGGAGTACTTGTGGCACCTTAGAGACTAACCAATTTATTTGAGCATAAGCTTTCGTGAGCTACAGCTCACTTCATCGGATGCATACTGTGGAAAATACAGAAGATGTTTTTATACACACAAACCATGAAAAAATGGGTGTTTATCACTACAAAAGGTTTTCTCTCCCCCCACCCCACTCTCCTGCTGGTAATAGCTTATCTAAAATGATCACTCTCCTTACAATGTGTATGATAATCAAGGTGGGCCATTTCCAGCACAGTATATCAGCAAAGAGCATATTCAGTTATAAGGCCCAGAACACTGATCCTTGACAGATAAGCTATCTTGCATCAACCTAACTCTATAGTGTAGAGTGGACCTGAGTTCTTAGGTGTGAGTTTTCAATCCCTTCCTCCCAAGTACTTCCTAGGAATTCCACTTCACAAGTATTGCTCCAAAAGATCGTTTGTGTCTTCTACATTGTTCAACATAGTATTTTTAATCTCACAATGCTTCCCAGAGATTGCAGCAATCCTGTCTTTCTCCTAAAGAAGTTCCATACAATACCACAATAATACATACATATGTTTTTAAAACAATGAACTCCTAAACTACTTAAACTTAATTCAGTAAGGTTTAATTTAATTCAATAAGATTTGTCCATGACATTGCAGGAAATTGTCATACCTGTCACAATCTCTCATCATGTTTTTTTGTTGCTCTCAAAAGTAGTGCTAATAAGCAGTATCACACTCAATAGTTACTCATGGCCACTGAGCACTTACCCATGCTTACTCCTACTGAATATTTGTTTAATTAAATATTCAGTGATGTGATTAAAATTACACAATTGGGCCTCAAAATTCTTACAGTGATGCCAGTCACTTATGATTGGGACATCTGTTTTGTGTTTCTACTTGCTTTGTGCCTCTCTGGTGATGCAAAATAGCTAAAACCTGATTTTATTACCTGGTTTAAGTAGTTTCACAGCGATTTTTCCTCATCAAGTATGTATATACCTAAAGCTGATTGGAAAATGGGATTTATTTCTAATGGAAAAAATTGATGAAAAGAACAAGAAAAATTGTGTTGATTGAAAATTTTCCACAGAAAATTTCAGCTTTTCATCAAAACCTAAAAATGGAATGTCCCCATCAGGAAAATCTAAATTAAGTATTTTGCTTGTTTGAGTTGACCCAAGCTAAAATATTTTGGGATGTCAAACTGAATTGAAACCAGAGCTGGGAAGAGGATGAAACTTCCATTTCATGAATGATTTCAATATTTAAAATTTGTTTCTATTTGGAATGAAACCAAAATTCTCAGCAAAAGAACAAATTGATTGAAAAATTTCATTTAAACAAAATTGAAATAATTGGATAATATGTAATATAAATATTTAACAACTACAATATATAATATAATACCAAATAATGCAATAGGAATACAATATATAATATAATACAAACATGTGTAATATAACCCAAAAAAGGAAACAATAAGTTGTTTCAAAAGGAAAAAAAAACAGACAATTTCATTCTAAAAAATCAAAACACAATGGGATGGGACAGGAAGTTTCAACATCAGAACATTTCCCACCACCATTTTTTCTCCAAAATGAAATTTCAACTAAATGGACATGATTTTTCAAAGTCTTTAGATTTTGAAAGGGCTACATTTTCCAGTTGAAAATGGTTCCATCCAAGTTTTTCTGACTAACTCTAATTTAAATGTTTCATTTTGGCTTAATTTTACATTAATCTGTGTTCTGAGCTGTCACAATGACTCCTGGATGCTGGAGTTCTGGCACCTCATGCCTCCATTCTCCTGTATCATCCAGACTCTCTGGGCAAACTATTTCTCCCGTGAAACACGTGTTGTGTTGAATTATGGGAGTCAGATCGTGTGACAATTTGGGGAATCTGCATTAACGGTTTATAAATTCTTGTTGATATTGGCGACACTTTACACCTATTTGTATCAGATTGCAGACTCCATTTGAATTTGGGGTACTTTACCTTCCCTGTTGTCCTGTTACCTCCACGTTGGACTAGAATTATAAAGGTTGGTGGCAAAGGTGTAACAACAGAGGACCATTGACTTAAGTTTTGTCCTATTGAATGGAATTGCTCTAAACAATAGGCTGGGTTCTGTCCAGGAGAACTAGAAGAGTTCGTCTAGCAACACAATCACCTGGTAAGGATTTGGGACGACCCAAAGAGATTGATCCCAGAGTCACCTGATCAAGGGACTGAAAGGTTATAAAAGGATTCATGGGAAATTCCCCTCTCTGCCTGATGGGGAGAAAGATTGAAATCTGGATCTCTTACCTTTCATGTGCATATTCTAACTACTGGGCTATGAAATTGTCAGTGGGGTAGGGAGCTCTCCCAGTGCCTCCTGTTGAAGACATTCCACTTTGGATAAATACTTAAATATTCACTGAGGCTAAGAGAGAATGTGAGAGAGAACAAATCTACAGCCTGACGGTTAGTGCACTCACCTGGCAGGTGGAAAAGCAGGGTCTTGTACCCCACTCTGATGTCCTGTTTTGCAGTATATAAATCCCTTTATGGATCCTGGCCTCACAATCTGGCAGTTGTAACTGGCATCCAGATTCAATATTACTTTTCTTAATTTTATCTCATAACTTTTAGATACACCTCTATGTACTACACTAACCAATTTTTCTCCCTCTTTGGTGTCAGATTAATATCATTTCACTCTTGGGTCCTTGCTTAGCTCAACAAGATATATTTAGGCTGAGATTCTCAAAGGAGCCTATGACATTTAGGTGTTCAAATCCCATTGATCTTCTGAAGTTCAATAGGATTTAGGTGTCTACTTTCTTGGCATCCCAGACTTAGCTGTTTTCTCACAAAACAATCTTTCCAGCACTGCTAATCAATATTGAAGTTTTTCTTGGGACTCCTGGTTATCTTTTTAGTAATGCAATGCCCTGATCTGAAGATCACATTCCAGGTGCACATGCATCAGAATCATATGGAGAATGACTATTATCTCCTAGCATATGGGTGGCATACGCTCACCAGAATTGCATTGGATGCTTTTAGATGACATGTCACATTTCAAGCTCATGTCTAATTGGCTGTTTACTGTCACACCCCAGGGTTCATTTAGAATTATTCCTGCACAGGTTTCTCTCCCAATGAATAGATGTGCTTTGGATTATTTTTCCACAGATGGATTAATTGGTACTTTTCCAAATTGAATCTCAGTTATTTAATTTTTCTCTTCTCTCTCTAGGGTCCTTTTCTTATTCCTCACTGATGTTTGCAACTCCTTCTCAATTTAGTATCAGATGCATATTTTATTAATATCTTGGCTTCTTTTTCTTCCATATCTTTGATGAAGATATTAAAGAAAAATCAGTCTTAATTCCAGTCCCTGCAGTACACTTCTATGTATCCCCTAACTCAAAAGATTAGTATTTGACATTTCTTTTTGTTTATAGCCTGATAGCCAGCTTCAGTCTATGTTGTAACATGCCTGTCTGAGCCAATTTGAAATAACTTTTCTCTTAAGAATTTGTGATACCCAGTTTTAAATGCTTTACTAAAATTAACATATGGTACATCTACTACATTCCATTCATCCACTCATTTTGCAATTCTAGCCACAAACACAATTAGGTTAGTCTGGCAGGTTTTATTGTTTTTATACCCATGCTGCCTGTTATTCATGGCTCTCTCACCATCCAGGTTCTTTGGGCCAGATTGTGAAGCCTTTATTCATGTTGGTGAGCACCTATTCAAAGAGTAGTCCCACTGATTTCAAAGGGACTCTCTTAAGAAATTTCTTGCCCCAAGACACCAGCACAGGTCTAACAAACAAACAAAAAGACTATGGAGGCAGAGGGGGATAGTATGTGTCACCCCTCTCCTGCCCTCCATCACTTCCACCAGCCTGTCCAGTCCCTCCATCTTCCCTTACATGGATCTTGGGCAGGGATGAAAGTAAAATACAGCTCTTACCGGTACGGGTTCCACTCTTCCCCCCTGCCCCGGAAGGGGCAGGACCTCAGGTGGAAGGGGCGTGGCCAGGGGCGGAAGTAAGTTACATTTCTTACCCCTACAGTCCAAATACAAGCAACCCACCTCTCATAGAATCATAGAATCATACTTACTCTCCTACATACTTCAAGGATCCCTCCCATTGCATGACTTAGCTATAGAAAATAAAGCTACTGTTACTACTACCAGTACTGTCTGGAATGAAACTTTACTATTGGAATAAGCCTGAAAACTCACTGTCACATTTTTCTCCTTGTCCTCCCTCCTCCTCCTCCTCCTCCAGGCAGGCTGCCCACGCAGCTCGGCTCCGCATTTTCCTGACCCCCTCACTCAGCAGGGGCTGCAGCGGCTCCCCTCTAGCTTGTAGTAGGGAGCAGGGGGACTGGCTGAGGGAAAAGCCTCCCCAGGATGCCTGCTGTCTGCATAAGAACAGTTTAAATTTAGCTGTTCACTCTGCGGTCTGAACCATGGAATAAGGGGCTATTTCTGGCTTCCTTGTTAATTTCACTCAAGCTTGTTGGGGTGGCGGGTACCAAAGCCTGGGAAGTTCTTTTCTGCCCCCTGGATAAGGCGATCTTCAATAATATAATACACAAAAAATACAATCAAAATCAGGAACCATTTCCAAGTTCATATCTATCTTATTCCCTCCCCAGCAGAGGATCATGGTTGTGATGTCCAAACTGCTTGCAGATCCTCTTTGAAATGTTACTGTTTAAAAAAAAACGTGGAGAACATGGTGGGAAGATGTGTTCTGATGATTGGGGTTTATTTTGGGCAAAGCAATTTTGATAAAACAACTAAAGATTCACAGGGAAAGCAAATAGCCCCATAGACAAAACCACAAAGGGACTGGAGGGGAAAACTGGATATTCAGGGAATTTATTGTGCCTCCTTTGAAAGAAATAGTAGTTTTCATTCCACCCTCTTTATATATTGAAGTAAACACCTGAAATGTCCTTAGGACATAGGGGCTCAGATCTCTTTTTGTTTTGTGGGTGTCGGTGTCCTGCGGAGTGCGGAGGCTGAAATTGACAAAACTTTCTCTAAGTATCTTGTATATTCCATGGCGGCTGTTCTAGTTGTCCTTCATTCACCCATGCCTTCCCCTACTAATAGCCACATATTGGTGTGCCCTCTGCACCCTTGGAGCTAACACCTCAGGAACTTCTGCTTAACGTGTGCTGCTCAATGGCATCTTGTCCCTGGGGAGCTGTTGGTCTGATTCTGACACTGTAGAGCTATCTTTTCCGAGAGACCCATCTGTACTAGACATATACATTTAGAACATACCTGGAATATGAGTAGATTTAGATCTGTCAAGGAAGACAAGAAGATTTTGTTTTCACAAGAAGACATTCATGGGGATGTCCCAAAGTTACTTTTTGAATGCCATACCGCCACATGATAATTGCATGGGCTTGCTTCCTATTGGTCAAATCTTGTCAGGCGCGCTATTAACAGCAGGAGGACAGTAAGTGGGGGGAAAAATGCCGCCTAAGAAGATACATGGTCAACAGACCCTAACAGGTATGTTTAAACGGAAAAGTGAGGAAAAGGGGGATTGTCAGTCAAAAAGAAGCTGTAACTAGTCAGCCACAGGGAAAAAATGCTGACTCTGCAGCCACCACAAATAGAGGAGACAAATGAAACTGCTGAATTGCCTGTAAAAAAGTGGATACTCCACCACCATACCCTGCTGTGTGGTCAAAAATGCAATTTGAGGAGTTCAAAAAGAAAAACGACTGGCTTTTTGCTTTGGGCGGTAAAGTTGGGTGCCCAGCATGTCATGATGTTTCAGATTTGAAGCTCCATTCTGCAAGAGGGGTTAACACCTCTCCAAAGTGGGCCTCTTGTGAAATATCCTCATACTCCTCAAAGAGACAGAGCTGTCCTCCCTTTGCAAAAAAATAAATGAATATAAAAAATCTGCAGCTCACATGGAGGCTGAAAAAAATCAAGCCATGGCTAAAAAAGAAACTCTTCTTAATCTGAATGCTAAAAGTGAAGAAGCAGCATTTGAAACTACTGCTCGTGTATTCCGAACAGCCGACTACATTGCCAAAACAAATCGATCCCTCAGTGACCACGAGAGCCTCATTGACCTACAGCAAATCAACGGAATTGAAATGGGGCATTTGTTGCATAGTAGAACAGTCTGTGTAGACATAATCAATCATATAGCCACTGAAATGAAAAAGAGAATTGTCAACAAAATCATCAACAATAAGGCAAAAATTACAGTACTTGTCAATGAATCAACTACTCTCACTGGAAACTCGACTCTCATCATTTTTTTGAAAGCCGGTATAGATGGAATTATGAGGCCACTAACGTTTCCTCTGGACTTGATAGAGCTGCAAAGCGCAACAGCAGCAGCCATTAAAGGGGAAATTTTGAAATGCTTGCTGTGTTGTGGCTTCACTAAAGAGCTATTATTGGAAATGATGATCAGCTTTTGTAGTGACAGCGCAAATGTGATGTTAGGAGTCAAAGCTGGTGTTGGAAAACTATTACAAATGGACTTTCCTAATGTGATATTATGGCATTGCCTCAACCATAGACTGGAACTTGCTGTTGATGAAGTTTTAGAAGTCACCGGAGGTACAAATGACTTTAAGGCCTTTTTGGATGCATTATATTCCTTGTACAGTCAATCACCAAAAAACTCTCATGAACTGAGTGCTCCTGCCAATGAATTACACATTGTACTTAAAAAAAAATTGGCAAAATATTCAATTTAAGGTGGGTGGCGTCAACATGGAGAGCAGTCAATGCAGTGTGGCAAACATACCCTGCTTTGGCAAAACACTTTGAGACGGCCTCACAAGACCTGTCAAGAGTCAGAAGTGAATGTATTAAATTTCAAGGACTACACTCAAAGCTGTGTTCTGTAAATTTCATCAGAAACCTTTAATTAATGCTGGATGTGCTGACAGAACTGAAGAACTTGTCCGAGATGTTACAAGAATGAGACATGACCATTCCAAAAGCAGACAACCTGATGCAAATATACATCAAGAGAATCGAAAGCCTAAAAACAGACCCAGAAATTCACTCTAAAGAAGCTCAGAAGGCTGAACAATCCATGATGTTCAAAACCAGCAAATTAAATGGTGCTAGAAAAAGCCCCAGAATCAACTCATCTCAATTCATTCAAGCAGTCATTGACAACATGAGGACAAAACTCTTCACAACTGCCTCAAACAAAGCCGATCAAAACACACGTGAAGAAAGGGCTTCCAATTATAAGGACTTAATTAACAATTTGTCAGTTTTGAATCCTGAAAAATGGCAAGAGAATCCAGAGAATCCCCACTTTGGAGAAAAGAAAATAAGAGCATTGGCTGATCAACTGAGAATCAATCAACAAGAAACACACTTGGGATTTGTTGAATTCAAGGCTTCTGGAGGAAAAAACATTCCTGGTAAACTTAAAAAACTCGTTCTTGCAGTGGACACCCTTGCTGCAAGCAACACTGACTGCGAAAGAGGATTCAGTGCGATGAACAACATCATTACAGTGAAACGGACTGCACTTACCACTCGTCATGTGGTGGACTTGCTATTCATTTCATGTGTGGGACCTCCTTATACTCAGTGGATTCCCATGCCAGATGTGAAATTGTGGCTTGGAAAGGGCAGACGTGCAGCACATTCATCTCAAGGCATGGCACGACAACAGGGAGACCAGTGAGATCAGCTGTATGCCCGAATGTGGGAGTTTCTATTAGGATGCTTTGCTCCATCTAGTCCTTCCCAGGGATGCCCCTTTCTTGCCCCCATTGGCTAGCCAACTCACACATTCCACATGCCAGGACTGAGCCAGGGACTGGGGCGGCTTTGCTATGGGTAGTGGTTCCCCTTGGAGCTGCAGTCCCCACCTGCCACCCCCTATCACTTGTGTTGTTGCTGCTGCATGCCCCCCGGACCTCTGTCTCCTCCCCTGCCTCCCAGGTGGCTCCCTCCTGCAACCTGACAGAGCAGCAATTGCTGAGGCTGGAAGTTTTCCTGTGGACACCATTAAGCAGCAACCCAAAAGCTGGGTGTCCACAGGTGCACTGACAGTACCCAGCCAGACCGTGCCTCTTGCAGAAGTCCCTGAGGTGTTAGCTGCAGAAACACTGTCTCCCCTGTCCCCTCACCCCTCAAAAGGGCACTGGCGCCCTCTCCATGGGCTGCATGCCTGGAGAATGTGTCTGGCCCGCTGCAATGGGTGGCTGCTTGCTTGCGCAAGGACAGCAATACATACAGTATGTATGTGTATGAATGTGTCACGAACGATGCAGCTGCAGCCTGTCGCTGACCAGCAGCCATCCCAGCAACCAGGCCCTGCAGGCTGCTGCCTGCAGAGAGCCAGCAAGTGCCCCTGGGCTGCGTCTGCCAAGGAGTAAGTAACAAAGGCAAAAACCACAGCTAGCCAGCCAGCCACTGTGCCATGCCCACCAGTGCCCCGCTTTCCGTATACGCTCCCTATTTCCTAGCAAGTCAGATATCAAGGATTGCTTAATCTCCCTCCCAGGCACATAAAAGTGTGCAGCGGGCACACCAATGGGTGGCTATTAGTAGGGGAAGACTGGGGTGAATGAAGGACAACTAGAATAGCCGCCATGGAATATAAAAGATACTTAGAGAAAGTTTTGTCAATTTCAGCCTCCGCACTCCGCAGGACACCGACACCCACAAAACAAAAAGAGATCTGAGCCCCTATGTCCTAAGGACATTTCAGGTGTTTAATTCAATATATAAAGAGGGTGGAATGAAAACTACTGTTTCTTTCAAAGGAGGCACAATAATTTCCCTGAATATCCAGTTTTCCCCTCCAGTCCCTTTGTGGTTTTGTCTATGGGGCTATTTGCTTTCCCTGTGAATCTTTAGTTGTTTTATCAAAATTGCTTTGCCCAAAATAAACCCCAATCATCAGAACACATCTTCCCACCATGTTCTCCATGTTTTTTTTTAACAGTAACATTTCAAAGAGGATCTGCAAGCAGTTTGGACATCATAACCATGATCCTTTGCTGGGGAGGGAATAAGATAGATATGAACTTGGAAATGGTTCCTGATTTTTATTGTATTTTTTGTGTATTATATTATTGAAGATCGCCTCATCTAGAGGGCAGAAAAGAACTTTCCAGGCTTTGGTACCCCCCACCCCAACAAGCTTGAGTGAAATTAACAAGGAAGCCAGAAATAGCCCCTCATTCCCTGGTTCAGAGGGCAGAATGAACAGCTAAATTTAAACTGTTCTTATGCAGACAGCAGGCATCCTGGGGAGGCTTTTCCCTCAGCCAGTCCCCCTGCTCCCTGCTACAAGCTAGAGGGGAGCCGCTGCAACCCCTGCTGGGGGGGGGGGGCAATGGGGAGCCTAGCTGTGTCGGGTAGCCTGCCTGGAGGAGGAGGGAGGAGAGAAACCAATGTGACAGTGAGTTTTCCCCTTCCACTGGCTTTTATTAGCTTTGGATTTAACCTGTTATGTGCAATAAAATGCCTATTGTATTCTGCCCCACCATGGTCTCACCTTCCCCCTTCTGCCCCCCCCCCCCCAACAACTGTGAATGAAATTAACAAGGATGCCAGAAATACCCCCGAATCCCAGACCGAACCAGGGAGGGAGCAGCAAGTTTAAACTGTTCCTATGCAGACAGCAGGCATCCTGGGGAGGCTTCTCCCTCAGCCAGTCCCCCTGTTCCCTGCTACAAGCTAGAGGGGAGCCGCTGCAGGCTTGGGTCTGTAGAGCACCCTTTTCTGAGTCTGGAGTTCACAATGCTGCACAGATGTCTGATTCCCCTTCCATGCAGAGGATCCCCTCTGTGTGCAGATCTAGAAAAGGGGGTGTGGTTGATTCGGTCCCTTATTTTTGTGGTTCCCAGTCAATAAATTCTGCAGGTTTAAGACTGCCAATAAAAACACAACTGTGTTTGCATGCTCATGATTAATGGGAAAGGTCACCATCTGTCAGAACAAAGAAAACCTCTTTTATAATTTTACTGACTTTTATGGAGATGAGAAATTTAAGCAGCTTGTTTTGTTTTCCAAGTGATCCGACATTCATCAGTTACCAGTAACTTTATGTTATTTTTTGATCTGCATGTCCCAACAACCATGGTTCATAGTTTAACAGTCAGGATAAGGGAGTCTAATTTTCAGGAAAGAAAACTACCGCATTGCACTATGGTGTATCAGCATTCCAGAAAGACTGGCCCTAAAACAAGTAGACTAACAAACAAAGAACTCCTCTGTCCTTCCTAATCTGCAGGAATAGGCCTCCTGTATTCTGCACTCTGGTGCCAAGTCCTTTCCTTGCACCCTGGAGAGTGGCCATTTTATTGGATTATTAGAAAGAAGTGGAACTGAAAAATACTGGATACCAGCAGGAACACTCATTTTTTTTCTTAACATGGCAAAGTGTTTGGCTAGATAGAATTCTTTTCAGTTCCTGGAGTGAGGCTGATGGTAAAAAACATGGAGTATGCTGGGAATATTTCCAAAAAAGTCAATAAATCCCTGTAGTGAGTGATTCAATACCTTTAACAACTGTTCTGAGGATGCTGTGTAAAGTACTGACTTAACCCGTAATTTTAAGTAAGAACATTTAATTTGCACTTTTTAGAGAGTCTATGTTTACAGAAGGTAGACGATGAAAGGTACACAGTTAATGGGTGTGATACCCCACAGATGTGTTGTGTACAATTTCCTTTCATTGTTCTTGAATCATATGTGTTGAGAACCTCAACTACTACTGTGCTATGAATGTGTGTAATGGGGACAGCTAGTGGGAGTGTCTTTGTTTAATATAGCTTGGAAAAGAATAAAGCAATTTTTTTCAAAACTATGTGCCAAAGATTAATCTATTAAATCCATATTTAAGAACCTAACACTCATTTTAACTATATACATATATATGCAGGAGCCAAATTTAGACATCTAGATATGAAATTTTTGACCCAAACTAAAAATGTCCATGACTTGCATTTATCCATTGCATGAATCACAATGAGATGGCACGGCACTGACCAGTACACCAGTTTAAATATATCTATGAGCAGGCCAAAAGAGCTTTCACTAACTAGTGAACATAAGAACTTAAGAACATAAGAATGGCCATACGGGGTCAGACAAAGGTCCCTCCAACCCAGTATGCTGTCTTCTGACAGTGGTAAATGCCAGGTGCTCCAGAGGGAATGAAACAGAACAGGTAATCATCAAGTGATCCTTTCCCTGCCCCTCATCCCCAGCTTCTGGCAAACAGAAACTAGGGACACCATCCCTGACCATCCTGGCTAATAGCCATTGATGAGTTAGGGCAGCATCTCCAAAACACTAGCACAAGGAAGGGGACTCTGATCACCAAACTTAAAAATAAGATTAGAGCAATTGCAGTGTTTTATTTCACAACTAGAGACAGGAATTTGACAGAATGAACCCTTGTGTACACACCCTATACACTATTGTTATAATTTTTGTACCAGGCACGTCTTGTAAGGCATAATTTGAAAATGCATAACTTGCTGGTCAGTATTGTCCTGATAAACTATGTATGGCAACATTGTATGTGAAGTTATGAGGTTTCCCTGTATGACGTTTTTAACACGTTCCAAACCCCACAGCTCTGCCCAAACTGAGATTGGCAAACAGGTCTGTCCTAAACAAAGGAATGTGTGCTCTGCTTAATTTGCATTTAATCAGGAAACAGAGTCATCAAGCGGGACGGAAAACACAGAAAGCCCAAACATGTGAGGAAAAAGCCATCTTCCACATAAACTCTTTGTCTCCTAGTGCCCAGCTGGAAATGTTTTTCAAGAGAGCAACCATAAAAAGGAGGGACAACACCCCAAGGGACCCCTCTCTCTCCCTGTCCATCACGTTCACTGCACCTGCAGTGAAAAAGGAAGCATTTGTTGGACTCTCGGGGAGGGGTCCTGACCTACAGGGTTTGGCCAGTCAGATGGCTGGAAGCACGAGAGAATAAGATATAGTTTGTTAAGTTAGGTATCAATAAATGTCTTATCTTTATTTTTCTTGAAACCATTTCTGACTTTTATGCCTCATTATTTGTATTCACTCAAAATCTCTCTCTTTGTAGTTAATATACTTGTTTTACTGTTTCATCTAATCCAGTGTGTTTAAATGTAAGTGTCTGAATAACTATTTGAGATAATAATCTGGCAAATTATTACCTTTAAGGAATAACAGACTTAAAATATGTTGTACTGTCCAGGAGAGGGCTGGGCATTACAGGACATATATTTCTAGGAGGAAAACTGGGACTGGGGGTGTGCTGGGGATCACCATGCAGTACATCCAAGGCTGCTGAGAGCCAGAATGTAACCCTAGTGTGGCTGGCAGGCTGCAGTTACACACAGACACTCGGGGTGTGGCTTGCATGCTAGAAAGCTGTTTGTGAGTGACCCAGGTAGGAGCTACTTCATCAAGGCTTTGTAAGGCATCCAAGTTTTCAGGGCAGGGATAACACAGCTGCCCACTAGTGTGGATTGTAACCTGTTATGTCACAGGGAGTAATGGAGGTTAAAACTTCCTTAATGGATATGCTTATGTAAATCATGCAACTATAAAAGCATTGCTATTTTCCATATTTAAAATGGTACTTTGATTGCATGTTGATAAGCAACTTAGAAATAGGACAGAAAAACAATCTTACTGTGGGCAAAAGAGTGAAAATTCTGTGTTGGCGACTAAGGTTTTCAGAATAATACTTTTTTTGGTTTGCTGGCAATTCTGGGAAAATATATTTCAAGTTGAACCAAAAATGAAAAAAAAATGAAAATTGAAAAGTTTTTAAAAAATCATTTGGGGCTGCAACAAAACATTTTATTTTACCTGAAATATAACATTTTGTTTTGATTTTGAGAGGTTTATTTAACCAATTTTTTTAACTTTAGGAAATGTTGAAAAGCAACGTCTCACTGAAAAAATAAAAATGTGAAACTTTCTGGTTTTCTCATTTGTTTGTTTTTGCAACATGAACAATTTGTTGAAACCAACACAAACTCATAACAATAAATATCACTGAATCTTCATTTTTCACAGAGAAAATGTGTCTGCCAAAATTTTTTACCTAACTCTAGTTGTGATGGTGGTTGCTATTGGATCTGATTCAGCAAATCATGTTAGCAACAAACACAACATTTGTACTTATCTTTAACATGAGTAACCCCATCCCGAATCAGCTGACTACTTAATCATGTGCTTAAGTCCTGCTGAAGTTATTAAAGTCAATGGGGCTCACACACTTGCTTAAAGTTAAGTATGCTTCACTGCTTTGATGTATCATGGCCACAGAGAAGCCAAGTCTGCACACTGTTCCATGGCTTCAATTCCCCTTCGATTCAGTGAGAGTGGAAGATGCTCAGCATCTTCGGGGGTTGATGAGTACCTTGCAGATCCAGATCTACCAAGTCTCGTTCACTTGGAGGGAAACTCCCCTAATGTGAATTTTAAAATGTTGGCCCTTTTTAAAAAAAAGCATCCCCTTACTGTGGTGAAATATTTTACTGTTTGTTTCAATGAGGCAATGAAGCCTCCACCATATATATACACCCAATCATACATATGAATATAATTTCCCTCATTCAGAATGTAACAGCTGAAAGCCCAGTTGACTCATTGTTATAAAACAAATGTCTTTATTGGAGCATGCATAGAAGTGAAAGAAAATGGCAACTTTTTTTCCATAACCAAATAAAAAACATTCATAGTATATCAGGGAGTTGTTGAATATTCATCTGGGCACAGAGACAGTGCTTAACAAACAATGGGTTTGATTTTACCCAGGGTCGCATCCACAGGTGCAAGCTGATGGGACCCAGGCTTCAGGTACCTGACAGATGTAAATCCGTTTGGCCTGAGAAATGCAAATGCCTGCTCTCACAGAGCGAGCCAGCCAGCATATTCCCAAAGTGGGCAAGCCTGCAGTGAGAAAGTGCAGAGGCAAACAGTTGGGAGATATAATAACTCCATGATGATCTGGGGACCCAGCAGTTTTTCTATGAAATCCCAAATAGCTTTAAGGCTGCCTTCCCCCTGCAGAGCCTCTGAAACAAAGATCGCAATAGCCACCCCACATCTGGCACATCTGCCTTCACAATCAAAAGTGGTGCAACCCCAGAGGTTTGAACCTGGAATAATTAAATAATCAAAAACACTGGTGGGGAAGACTGTTTCAATGTATTATATGATGCATCAACATCTGTTTAAGATCTGTAGATATGTTTCTATAATGAACACCTGTCTGCCCAGCCCAATTTCCACTAACATGAATAAACGGCTACTGATACAGGTACGCCTAAAAGCCACTGCTCCATTTTTAGTTGTTACAGTTTGCCACTAGTAACAGGAATTTAGAGGAATGACAATGATATGCTTTTATCATTAGATTTGTCAATGTCATATTCACTTGAAAACCTTGCTGTGGAATTGTTTTGCAACTTAGTCACTTAGTTTCATAAATCCTCACTTTGACCCAAAGTCCAGAGCTCGTAATTTGTTTGACCTTTGTTAAAGCTCTCCCTCCCATCACAAGGTAAAGGTGATGAGAAAGAAAGTAATGAGCCATACTGTCATTCTGCCAAAGAGAAAAGAAAGAAAGAAATCAGATGAAAAGTTGCTCAGGCGTTAAAGGTTCTAAAGCTTTTATTGTCATTCATTTATACTTACCAAACAATTTAATGTAGTTTGACATGACCTATGCATTTGTTCTTTGCAAACTCTGAACACATTAACAAGGTTTGTTTACAAGCTTGAGTGGCTTCGAAGAACATATTTCTTATCTGGAAGTAAAAATTATTTAAGAATTTAATTTTAATTTATTCTTGGCCACAGTTTACTCATGTTTTGCTCTGTAATACCTATCCACCAGTAATGTGCACTGGGACTGTTGGAACACATCACATGTGATAGGCCTTTCAACACTAATACTATGGCAATAATAGTGAATATTTCATCTTAATACCATGAGCCCTTATAAGTTTATACACTCTTTGTTATCTTCCTCTCCACTTGAAGAATCCCTGTAAGTCATTGTACAGTAAATCCTTCTAAAGCCCAAAAGAAACTGTAGAGTTTGGCTCAGCAATTTGACAGAAATAAGCTTTTAACTACATTCAGGATACCTGGATGCCTGCATCACTCACAGAAATACACCCACTGCTCACTTGAGGCATATTAAAGGCACTCGCCCCAGGTAGAGTAGTCAAAGTTGCTTTATCTAGGACATAGTGTGCTAGAAATCTAACCATTCTTAAATTCCTCATGGGCACCCTTCAGCTTAAGGGGGTGGGGGTCTCATGATATGTCACATAAACTTAGCTTCTATTCCTAAGAATGGGATATTGTCTGTATTGAATTTTTTCTCTCTTCTTTAGCCTTCTAAGACTTAGACCATATTCCTCCTGTGTAGAACAAAGGCAGCTGAGCCACCAACAGAGGCAGCTAACAAGAGAGTTTCAGAGGGCATATCTGAGGACTTTGTGCTTGAAGGGACTTGCTGAGTGATATGTTTGGTCTGTCTGTGTGTTGCTTGTTTAACTGTTTGTTTTTTCTCTGTGTATTCACTACATATCTGGGCTGTTGGCCCCTGAGCAAGCAGCAGAGGCAAGTCTATTTGTTGGCGCCTTGGTAAGTGTTGCGTAGCTCTGATTGTTTAAGCTTTGATCAACCCCACTGTCTGTGAAGTCTCTGAGTAGTTAATTGCTCCCTGGTGGTGAGAGAGGAGCTTATATGAACTTAGCTAAGTAGGGAGACTTGGTATAAAAAGGCTAAGTGAACTCTAGAACCATGAACAAAGGCAGTTAACAGGGAGTTTTGGAGGGCATTTGAATAGGGTTAAGCTCTATGTGAAATTCCACAATGCCTAGATGTGGAATAGTGGTGGTGACCTGCAACAGATGTGCCATGTTTTCTTTCCTGCCTGAAACCAGAAGGGATTCCCTGTGTATGAAGTGCAAATCAGTGGCTGTGCTGGAACAAAATATTCTTGGATTGGAAGGGATTGTAGTGATGCTACAGAGAATCAGAGAAGCTGAGGAGTTCCTAGACAGCGACACTCAAGAAACAAGTTCCAGAAAGAAAGGGGTTGGCCACCAATAAGTGACAGAGAGAGGAAGTCAGCTTATAGCCCCTAGAGGCAAGAGGTCAAGATGGCATTCTATATGGCTGGAGATAGATTCAGTACTCAGAAGAAATGAAAGAACTGTATGCAAGGGACTCATGGGCAACAGGATTGTGTGCTTTCTTTGTAGACCCAAGACTTGAGTCATCACTCTAGATTTCATAGACTTCTGAAGTAAAGAGGCCAGGATCAGTTGATACTGGCACTAATGACATTGTGTCACAGGATATCTCACAGATAACAGATGACTTCAGGGAACTCAGAAGTATGCTAAAAAAGAAGAATGTCCTCAGAATCTTCTCAGTGATCTTTCTTGTTCTACAATCAAAGGAAGACAGAAGGAAGAAGATTCTGGAAGTGAATTGTTGGCTAGGTAAGTCATGTGGTGTGGAGGGTATTGGTTTTGTGAAACATTGGTCCACCTTCTATGGGGAGAGGGGGATGCACAGGTTGGATGGCCTCCACCTTAATAAAAGGGGAACCAGTGTAGGACTGTCTAGCTAGTCAGGAGGGTGTGTTAAACTAATAACAGGGAGAGGGGGTAAAGAAGGAAGATGTGAGCACTCCTTTGGCACAAATCTGAGATGTTTAGAACAAAATTAATCAAGGAACCAAAGGACAGGAAGAGAAGAAATTATTTAATTGCCTATACACCAGTGCTAGGAACCTGAGCAAACGCACAAGAGGAATTGGAATTGCTCATCTATGAGTATAAATTTGATCTCATTGGTATTACTGAAACCTGGTGGGATGATTTGCACAATAGGAATGTTAAAATCAATGGTTCTAACCTATTTAGGAACCATCAAGTGGGCAAAAGAGGAGGAATTGCACTCTATGCCAAAATGGCATTACCTGTTTGCAAGTCACTTACACTCAGAAGAAAATGATCTTGAATGTTCATGGGTCAATGTCAAAAAGACAAAGTACAAGATGGGGGATTTGTTGATGTTTGCTACAGACCACCAAACCACACCTAGGAACAGGGTGACTGACTCCTTATGGACTCCTTATAATGTACAGGAGGGAAGGTGAAACTGAGAGAACATGGCTGACATCAATCTGAGTGACATAAGCTGGAGATCTCAAGCTGCCAGTATTAAAACATCCCTGAAATTTCTAAACATTATAGATAATTTCCTAACTCAAAATTGTTGCATCTCACATGGGGGGAATTCTATTTGAGACCTCATTTTGATGGATAAAGAGGAATTGATCACAGAACTAAAAATTAATTGGAGCTTAGGTACAAGTGATCATGACTTGATCACATCTATAATATGAATAAAGTCCAGACCAGTGGTGTCCTTCCCACACTCTCCAGGAAGGGGTTAAAGGAGGCCAGATGGGCCAATTAGCCTATTACTCTGAAGGCTGAGAGGAAAGCCCTAATTAGGGGAAGCTCACCAGTGTGGAACAGGTGGGCTTCTATAAAGCCAGAGAGCTGACAGCAGGAAGAAGGCTGCAGGGAGGCAGCCTGCAATCACTCCCTGGGAGAAGGGAGGTGTGTTTGGGGGCTATAGAGACAAGTAGCCCACAGTTGCTCCCTGGGAGGAAGGAGTAGAGAGGCTGGCAAACCATGGGGGAAGGTGGGTGCCAGGGTAGGAAGCAGACCAGGGAATAAGCAAAAAGTTTAGGGACTGAACAGACCTTGGCTGTGTGGGGACCCATCCAGTTGAAGAACCCCTCCTCTTTTACCAAATATAAATCCAATACGTCCTTCGGCCTGTATATTCTAAACTAATTGCCCGTACACCAAAGCATGGTGCAATCTTTTATCCGGTATAATTTTTAAGTGGCATCTGAAGTGCTGTTTATCTACTCAGGAACACTGACTCTTGGCAACTTTCTTCTCCCATATGTAAACTGAAGGATAGGTTTTGAAAGTCAAACACTAAAGTGGGTAAATGTGTGTGTAGATTTGTGAACACAGCAGATAAACTAATGTTAGTTTTGATAAAATGAAAATTTTAAATTGGACTCACTTAAGTTTGAAAATCTGTCCCGTGCGCATACCTACATTGTTGAAAGTGTCCTGTCCTACTGTTGGTAAAATGTACAGCAATATGCAGTATAGTCTGTTATGTATCATTCATATAATACTCTGGGAAAACAGATTTCTCTTCTTATTATAGTAGGCAATAATTTTTAGAGGTATTGGGCCCGATTCTGCAAGTTGTTGAGCAAGCCAATTATAATTACAGATGCTAAGTCTCATAATAATAAAGGGTAGTTAGATGGCATCAAGGAGACCATGGAGCTGAGTGCTGTTTTTTTTTCTAGGAAAGCCTCTAATTTAAATAAAACTGTTTCCTTTTTCAGTAGGTATCAGCCTTTTGCCCCAGATTCTGATCCTTTTACTCACACTGAATATCACTTTACTGCACAAATAGTGATACTGACGTCCATGAGATCATTTATGCTGAAAAATCCTACTCAGTGTCAAGAAGAGCATTAGAATCTGGCCCTTAGTTTGTAATATCCTGCTCTAGGTTATGACAACATGAAAGTGTAGAACAAAAGAAGCTATAACTACATACTTCAGAAATGGTGGGGTAAATTCAGCTCTGATTTATGGCAATATAAATCTTGAGTAAATCCACTCAACTCAGTGGATTTATACCGATGTAACTCGAATAAGAGGAAAATTTGGTATAATGAGTAAAATTCAGGCTTGAATTGGTGCCGGGGAGCAGGTTTTTGTCCAATAACTTTCAAAGTACCAACGAGCTTAGGCTGTTTAACTCTCTAAATAGAATGCCTAGTTGTCCACGTACAAATTTTAGCAGAGGTGGCTTGGAGAAAATCTAGGACGCAAACAAGGCCATAGCTACATGAAATGAAATAAATCTGATTAAGTTAAGAACTGACTTTTTTATAATGGACTACAACAAATGCATCTAGTTTGGGAAGTTCATCGCTTGTTATTCTTTCTTGGGCAAAGGTAAGAGAAGTGCAGCTGAGTGAACACTTTATATTAGTTTTCCATGTTCCTCTCAATGAAATTGTGTGAAAAGGGGGATTAAATTAAATGTATGATTCTCTCTGTGAACAAACATGGCAGGTATTAAAAATACATTTTGGATTAGTCATTTTATGCTCTTCACTTTGCTAAGCTGAATATGTTTAATTCTGATTAAGCTGAGTGCTACTCATTTAAGCAATAACTTTCTCCTGTATGATTGATTGCTAACTTCAACTCTTTTCTTTAGCAAAATAAATAAATAAATAAATAAATAAATAAATAAATAAATAAATCGTTTACTTTGACTAATCTAGGGTTTTTTTGCTATAGAATGGTAAGTAAATGTTAATTTTCACCATTTTTTTTACCTTTATTCATTTGTAGGTTGTACATTAAAACAGTGTATTATTAATGGTCTAACACATTTTCTATGCTTTATATCACCATACTTATTGAAAATAATTAAATAACATGAATCAAAATAATGTAATTTTGCATGTTGTGCAATTTATCCTAAGTATAATAGTATGACTTTCTAAAAGTATATATTTTATTGTGTTACAATAGGTGGGAAAGTTTCTCAAATGGAAATGTATCTCCCCTGTAAATAAGCAGGCATAATGCCCTCATGTTTTATTAAAAGCAGGATAATTTTTTCTCATTTAATGTCTTTTCTTTTGGATAAATATGGGAATCCCCAACAGAATTGTCCTCACTCATCAATAAGTATTTTAAATAGCTAATTAAAATTGGATAAATACTCGACTGGGTGGACATACGATGGTGACAAGTTCTCCCATCTCATTCTGAATTTTGTTACTTCAGTTATGTAATGTGGACAGGAAAGAACAGAATCTACACATTGGTGCCATTGACATTATATTTAGTTCTAGCTTCTTCTCCATGATCATTAGACCCAATGGGAAAATTGAAAAATATATTACAAAGGAAGTGCTGCTGGGGGAGTCATGTAGGATGGAGGCATATTAAAGAGTGGCTTATCAACAGACGTTCAATACATTAAACAATTTTCTGGAAAAAAAAGAACTTTGAAATTAAAATATGGGAATCAGATCATGAACACTAAGACTATGGATAGAGTATTCTGATGTCAATAACAAAGTTTCTGGAATGTGCCTACTAAACAATGTAATAATAGCTGTGCCCAAAGAATTTATGTGAAGAAACACTATTATGTTAACTGAAGTCAGTTCAATGAGTATGGAAGTAAACACCCCAAATGTGCTTCTTGCCTGTACACTGTACCCAATAGCAATAGCTCCAAAAGGTCACTGATCACGTTGAAATTGCCACAACAATCAGTTACAAAAGTAGTTTAAACAATGTGGAGTCCTTGTGGCACCTTAGAGACTAACAAATTTATTTGGGCATAAGCTTTTGGGCATAAGTGGGCTAAAACCCACTTCATCAGATGCATGGAGTGAAAAATACAGAAAGCAGTATAAATATTACAGCACATGAAAAGATGGGAGTTACCTTACCAAGTGGGGGGTCAGTGCTAACGAGGCTAATTCAATTAAGGTGGAAATGGCCTATTCTCAACAGTTGACAAGAAGATCTCTTTTTGAAAGTAGTAAGTAGTGTCCAACAACAGTGCCAAAGTTTGCAAATTTGAGAATGAAGTGGAATGACTATTAAATCGTAGATGTATTTGATTACTTTACATTATAGGTTAAGAACATAGCAAGACAAATCTACTTGACTGCACATTCAGGGTGGAACTTATATTTTTCTTTGAAGTCTATGTAGATTTTGTGGATCTGGTTTCTCAGGACCAAAGGGCTTCAACCTTCTCAAGGGATTTCTGAAAAATGTGGATTTCTTTAGACTTACTGGCATCCCAACACATGGTGCTTCTTCAATAGTCAAAACAAATGAAGGGATGATATAACATTTAATTGTCTGTCTGGGTGATTGCTTAGAACAATTAGTTTAGTATTACACTGTCCATGTATAGGAATGATTTATGCTTCAATAATGTCATAACTCTTACTGTCACAACAGAAATTTCATTAGATCCTGTGGCCTAAATGACTTTCAGTTTAAGATTTTCCTTGAGGAAATAAAAGCTGAATTTTCTGCTCACCCATACTTTTATGAGATGTATAACAGAGTGGCTCAGCAGAAGGAAGATTTTGGTAAAGTTTGTTCCATTTTAGAAAAGATCCAGAAATTTTTAACTGAGAAGGACTGACATGCTGAGATGCTTAGAGAGTATAATAATGCATGTCTCATGGATGTCACACCAGACTAAAAACAGACCCGAACCAGAAGCTCACATCCAACATTCCTCCAGTTCTGGGGAGAGTGAAGTTTGGATTTCAGCCTTACCCTTGTGAACTTGGATCTATCAGGGATCCAAAATCAGATGGTTCCTGTTTTAGGTATTCAGTTTCTATGTGGCCCAAGATGGCAGAAAATTCACAAGAACAATGAATCCCATGGGATTTCCTTCATTGGGGTTTACATGAGAATGGCTCAGAAGATTTTGGTGCTCTCAAACGTAAAACTCTGACCCTGGTTCAGTCTAAACCAAAAACTTTAAACCCAAACCAAAAAACCTAATAAGGCTCCATTCCCATCCCCTTACTATAGTTAATAACCTGAATCTCCAGCTTCAGGAAAATCATCAGTTAATGTAATTTAATTTACAGTCTTTAGCACAGGGCCAGTCTTTTGGTTCTGCATCTGTACAGTGCCCAGCACAATCAGGTCCTTGTCCAGGACTGAGGTTAGTAGGTGCTATAATAAAATAAAATAAAATAAAATAAAATAAATAATGCTACTTGTGAGATTGCTTCCCCTTCCATTTTCCAACTTTCCAACATATGCTCAAGAAACAGGAGATTGATGAGCTGCTATTTCTACAAGTTGCTTTGGAAGTACATGGCTTTGTTTTTCAGAAGTGCTGAGTACTCAAAATAGAAGTCAATGAGAGCTGTGGGCATTCAACACCTCTGAAAATTGGGGCTCAGAGTGTTTGTATTTGTGAACAGATGTATCAAGCTATAATCAAACCTGTAGTGTCCTCACAAACACATATCCACTTCCATAATGTGCATGTCCCCCTTCAAATACGTTAATTCCAGAGAAGTAGTATACACATGGAAAATAAAAACCATTCATGTATCACCAATTAAAATCATATGCAAATATATGTAAATATACATGCTAATTAAGAGCAGCCCTTTTGCTCCTGGGAAATTGCCTCTACAATTCTCAGTGATGCAACAGCTGTGCACAGCTGCTTTACTTGATTAATAAAAAAGGATAGTCCAAATCCAATGTTAATCTCTGGCTTGAAAACTGCATTGCTTCTTGACAGGGAATCACACATTCTCCACAATGTGCCATCCTCTATTGCAATCCACATCACACATCCTTCATTGTGATACATTGCTGGTGAAAGAGAGAACAGTTTGGAAGTTTAGAGGAAGAGAAATTATCTTGTTTATAGCCAAAGCTGGCTCCCAGTGTGGCCTTTGAGAAAGGGGTTCTCATAGCATTTTGAAAATTACAGTCTTTGGCATTGTATTGCCCATTAAAGACCAGATTCTGCCTAGTCCCTGCATGGTGACAAAAGGGAGGTGAAGGGGGACTCAAATATCCTACAAAAGGCACATTTGATGGAGAAGGTATAAGGAAGGGAAAGGTCACAGGGCAGGATGGGAACAATGGGAATCCATGAGCTCAGGTAGAACAAGGCCTCTTCAAGGTTATTGATTCTGTTGGCACTAGCCAGTACATAGGGACAGGGAAAAGGAAGGGGCAAGTCTGCCACCCCTCCTATGTACACTGATCAGTGGCGGGGAGAGCCTTTGTAAGTGCAGTGCAATGGCTGAACTTTTTAGGAGCTTCTCTCTGAGGCACAATGCCTCCCACAGCTATAACTAGGGCAGCATATCTCCAGAACAACTGACACAGAGGGCTTAATGTTCTAATATCTTAATATCCCAGGCTAGTCATATTTTAATAGCAAAGGTTTCCATTAATGAAAAAATTATCATATTAAAATTGTTGTCTTAGTGTCAGCCTTTCAAGAAGACAACCTTTGCTCTTTTTTCTGTTTACTGTTGACATTGAAGACCTTTATGCTATCTTACAATTAAAATCATATGCAATAATTTAAAGAACATAACATTTTAAATGACCAAACCAATGCACAAAAATAATTAGCAAAGTCTAGCTATATTTCTACATCAAATAATATGGGTGACAGATAAATATGGCTGACAAGCTTTTGATCACACAGTCACTGATTTTTATTAGTTCTAGTGCTCTGCCATTCAGATGCTATCCATTTTGATAGGTTTATACATCTCAAAGAAAATACTACGTCAGTTTCTTTATTGAAAGAAAGTGAAAGTCAGATAAAAGACATTATGGCTATCAAATCTCAGGAGTTCAGCAGAAATTAAGCAACGTCTTCTGAATACTAACAGCCTAGTACAAATAACACTTCAAGGTAATTCTGCTTGGAGGTCTGGGAGTGTCAGGTACTGAAAATTGTAATTAGTCTAGCTAATGTGGATGATTAAATGAAGGTTTCTCTGGAATGGATTCCAAAACCTATTAAGACTCTGAGGAAAAGAAAATGGAAAAATGATCAGGTTTTTCGCAGATTCAGAATGTTGGTGACAAAATGCTTTGCCTCGATTCTTTTTCCAAATGGTTTTCAGAATGTATTTTGAAGCTATTTTCCTAGACTTATAGAAGCCACAAGTATCAATATAGTGTTAGTAACTGCTGTTAGTGTCAGTTATGGTATTTGCAGAGATATAGATTGGGAGGTTTTCAAATTCATGCTGACGTAAGTGACACTCATCTCTAGTTCCATTGTGTTAAGTTAACAATGCCACAGACATCAGTGATGACTTTCTTCAAGTACATGTGGAGGATGTTGGGCAAGACCTCTGGAGTACAACAATGTTTCTGAAGCTGGTTATAAATGGAGATTCTGGTCTTAGGACCAGCTCCCATTGAAGTCGATGGTAAAACTGCTGCAGACTTCAGTAGGAATTGAATTGGGCTCTAATTCATTTAAGGACTTTTCTTTTACATGTAGAACTTTTATCATGAAAATATTCGTCTACCAATTCATTGTAGAGGCAGAATGGTTTTACCCTGAGAAACATGCTTCAGTGTGATGATGATACCTATCCAGCTTTGAAGCACTAAGTAATGCAATAGATACAGTAATTGCTTATGTTGGTCCAATAAAGTTGCTATTTAATTAGACTTTTTTACACTATGTAAAAGGTTTATTGGCCACCCTGTTCCTTTGCCCCTTCTTTAGTTTCTCAGAGTAACTCCATGGTCTGGGTCATTTTGCCCCACCCCTTTCACTTGAATCCTGCAATTCTACCACTCTTAGATTGACGGCAGAGTACAGTGGCTAGGTGCACAGGCCCTTGGAACTTGTCAGGACTCTCTGATATAGACACCTGCTCACCTCTCTCTTCAAAGATGAATGACCAGTGTGAATCCCAGACTAATCAATTCTTTCCTAAAAACAAGATATCTATTTAGTAGAGACAAGCATAGAGTAGAAAGATGATTTAAAGGCAAAACAAACATAAATGCATCTCTTTCCCTATATGGCCCTTGGTGACTAATACCTGTAGAGAAAGGAAGCACTGCATCTTAACTAAGGAAGATGTAATTAATTAGTCCTTCTATATTATTCTGTGATCGAGTGCAATTAAGTATCAACTGAGTGTTTATTATTGATTTATTTAATAATCTGAATGTAATGAGCTGCCTATCTGATTACTAGGTGGTAAATAATGATTGAGAAAACTTAGTATGGATAGATATCCTTAATACAAATAAAATACAAAGATTCCCAACCAGGCCTCATTACAACATAGCAAAGTATAACATAGTCATCCTACGATCATCAGCACATAATAAACCCACAACTCAATATGCCCACATAAAATAAAACAGACATAAAAAATAAAATCACACAGCCAAAAACTGGGACCTCAGTGATGGGCATTAGTCAAAATTCAGAGCAGACAGAGCACTCTCCCCTGCCAGACATTGCCCTCCAGGGTATCAGGCAGCTCTGTCCAGATCAGAACAATTTTAACCATGTAGTAACATGAAAATTACTCAAAGCAAAAAAAAAAAAAAAGGGACTCTGACCCCACATGGAAACTGTCCAGATAAAATAGGCTGTCAATTGCCCAGAATAGCTCCACTCCTCAGGACTTTGCAGATTCTATAATAGAAATTAAAAAACTCTTCTTTGCCTCTTGCATAGTAACAATGAAGGGTTTCAAGAGCTTTCTATGTCACAGTTAGTCTAAGTTGGAGTGAGATTTTTGCCACCAGCACTCCAGCTTTTTCTTTCTGTATTTCATTGAGTGAACTGTCTTCAAAAACCAGAATGCTTGATCCACCAAATTCTGCAGTTGCTGCTGCCAAAACGAGCTCTAAGAAAGTGGTGACTGAGACTCAGAAAAAGGGAGATAAGAAGTGGTGCAAGACAAGGAAGAAGAGTTATTCTATCTACATGTACAGAGTGTGGAAGCAGGTTCACACTAACCCAACATTTCTTCTAAGGCAATGGGCATTATGAACCCTTTCGTCAATGAGGACATTGCTGGGGAGGCATCCTGCCTGATGTATTAAAACAAGCCCTCAACCATCACTTCCCAAGAGATCCAGACTCCTGTGCTCCTGCTGCCGCCAGGGGAACTGGCTAAGCAAGCTGTGTCCAAGAGAATCAAGGCTTTTATTAAGTACACCAGGGGCAAGTAATAGGTCCCACAGTCTTCTCTCTTGAATCATCTGGTGTACACCGTCTCTGTAATTTGGTGGACCTATGAAGATGGACTAAAGGAAAAGAAATTTAGGAACAGTTGTACTAATAATCAAAAGCCAATGAATGTTGTAAAGTCCTACCAGGCCATCAGTAGAGTAGTCAACTGAATACTATTCTGAAACATGTTTTAATGCCTTTATGGAGCTTCAATGCCAAAATGATCACAGACCTCATTCAAATGAACAGGTGTGTTAAAGCATTCCCCTTCTCGTTCAACAGTAAGGGCAGCTGCTGAGCCCATTCTGTAGTGCAATATAGCACCACACTAATGAGGGGGCATGAATTTTGGCTACAAGTCAGCTTACTGGTCAATGATATTACCCGGGGGAGCCTACTGGAAATGTACTGGTTCCATCACTCTTGCAGGACAGAACATTAACAATGATCTGTTTCCATCACAGGAAAGATACTTCCCAACTTCAAACAGAAAGGGGTGATGGTGAGTTTATGACAAATGTGAAATCTCTATACCCAGTTCAAACAACTGATACTGATAAATTGAGCAAGCAACCACCTAGTAGTAGGTAGTGTTAAGGCTATCATGATAAATATGAGATTGTGAAGTAATCCAGAAGAGGTGTCATTTACATGGGAGTTGAAGTCAACGAGAATAATCTTACAGACATATTTGTCATCTAGGGAAATTTGCATTTATTCACTATTATTTTTTCTTAACGAATATTGGGGCAGGAAAGGTTTGAGTTTTCTAATTATAGGACAAGCTTAATTTGGATGCAGATGTTTTACACTTTCCCATCTTATTATCCTCAACCCCGATCACCTTCTGGATGTGGTAGGATAATTTACACTCATTCACTTGTTCAGTTTGGGCCACTGACACAACAGCTGCTAACTGTGATAGTACATACCTTGTGCTGAATTGGCTAGGGATATTGTTAAACACTGCCTGCCTTTGAACTCTTATTCCTGTACATTCTCTTTCATTACAAAAATGTGCATGAGCCGAATGCCTGCCTGAAAAGATGTGTAGGGTTTGGGATCTGCTGCTACTGGATCTACATGTATATGGATACACAGCTTCTCTCATGACCCATCTTCTTCCTTCTGACTAGTCTATGCAGATCTACGATGGAGACTTTTATAAAAGCATGTAGGAGAGGCACAGAGCTTATACAAGACTTGGATGAAATAGAAGGTCCTGCATTGGCCATCCAAAAGATGGGTGAATTTCACTGCAAGCACAAATATTTGAATTTTACTGCTGGATAGCATTTGTGCTACTAAAAATTGCTTTCCTTTTAGAGTAGCTATATACTGAATACAATAAATTACTCTAATGTAATGAAGGAAGAAATATAACAGTACAGAACATTTGCAACTAATATTGAATATTCACAGTAGAATAAATACAGAAACTAAACACCTTGTTCAAAGACTGAAAAATGAATCAGAAGGCAATTAATAAAGGCTCATTTGTTGTTAAGTTAGAAGAAGAACACTTTCAGATGTGGTGTTTGTGCAGGCAACTGTTCCTGTTGAGAGATTGATTGGGATATTTCCATCGAGTGTGTAATGAGAAAACATTGACATTTGCAGTTCAGTTGTTTGGGAAGTGAAAGCAGTAGAGCTACAAGAAACTGGATTTTTGAAACTGTTTTCTTTGGTTGGTTTATCAGCTCCATTATTGAGACCCATGTTTGAGATTTTCACAGGGTCTGCATTGATGCCAAGTATGATAAGAAGCTTCATTTTAGGGATTGACGTCTGGTTTTACTTCAAGTAGCTGACATCAACAGTAACTTAAAACTGATCTGTCTCTGCTTTGTATATGAGTGTAGATGAGATCTGCTTATTTTCTTAATAGACCAGTGTTGCTCCAAAGATTTACTTTTCCTTGATACTATGTGTGTGTTTATGTGAGTGTGTGTGTAAATGTACATTACATTATGCACACATGCATATGCATGTGTGTATAAAATACTCACTCACACATACAGCACATAAACATAGGCATTATATATAAAATATACATGCACACACGTCAAGGAAAAGTATATCTTTGGAGTAATACCGGTTTAATAAGCAAAGAAGCAGATCTCATCTACCCTCTTACACAAAGCAGAATCAGATCAATTTAAGTAATCATTGATGCTGGCTTGAAATAAAACCAGACATCAATAATTGAAATAAAGCGTCTTTATTTATAAAATGGGAATTTTAGTTAAAATGTAAGAGAAATGTTTCCTGATTTTAAGCAGAGACATGCTGCCTTTTTGGACTGGTCTTTTCATCTGTTCTTCCAGTTCAATCCTATCCCATTGTGATGGACAAAGTGATAATGCATATAATAGACCAGATGTTGTGGTCTACCACAGCTGCTTCATACTTCTTCAGTTAAATAAAAGGGCTGTAAATTTTATAGAAACAGCCTCACATAATATCTCCAACATGCAAGGATTGTCATTGTGCTCTATATGTCCCAAATCACAGCCCCCAGTGAGGGGAGTATGTTGCAAAAAGGAGGTGTGTGTTGCTCTCCAGCTATTCTCGTATGTAGATCAGGGCCTATAGGGCAGTTTTATTAGAATAGAAGTTATAGCAGTCCTGAAGCTTCTTTACCACACACCAACAGCCCATGTAGGACCAAGTATAGAGGTAGTTTTCAAGCCACATTTGCTTCCCATCCTGAGTTCCTGTGCTGAGTGTAGCACAGGAGGCATGCCTCTCAGTGAGAGGATCAGCTATGGCACTTTTACTGATTCTTGGTAGGAGTCACCCCAGTGCAAAGGCTCTATGCAAGGCCTTCAAACTGACTTAAATCAGGACTGGATTAAGTCCAATGCACTTTAGGCCCATGAATGGATCCCCAGCTCCTGGAGTCATTGAAGGAATTCAGAATCTCAGCTTTCATTTAAAAAAAATGTTTCCCCAATCCATGTTTCCCCTAACCATGGTTGTGAATAAAACCTAAAGATGTGCCCCAGGTGTAGCTGACGCCACAAATATCTGCCTAGGTGGACAGAGAACTTGGAATAATAGCTCTGAAAGGGCTGAACTTCCCATACTCCTTTTCGGGTTGTTAGTCCTGAAACCTGCTGAATTAGGGGCCCATCAACACTATCCCAAGAGCCCCAATGAGTAGGGGTAGGTCTCTTACTACCACCACCCCATTGTGTTTCAGCAGGGATATTGTCAGAAGGGGCCCATGCAGAAGCTAAGACCTTCTTTTGCTGGACAGATCCCAGATTGCTGGACAACAGGGAACAGCAGTCTGTGGGAGCCCAGACTGCTCAAAGAATTATAGTGGTGAACCTCACAGCAGTCTAACTGACTGCTCTTGGGCAGGTACCCCGGTACTATTACCCTTAGATGTATGGGGGGGGGCAGGTTAATGAGGAGGCATGGCCATGATATGTTGGCACAGCCAAGGAGGGTGTACCTTGAGCGATGGATTGCCTTTAATCCGGGCCTGATTTAAGACTCACTAACATTCTGTTTTAAGTGGTGCAGAGGGCCTTGGGTGCAATCTCTAAACTGGGGTGAATTTTCCTCTCTTTGAGAGTCCACTGTATTTATTCCCATGAGAATCATTCCTCATGGCACTTTTTCAAAGCCATTTATCTTTTTTTTCTCCCATGTTGTTACTTTCTCCCATCTTGAGTTGAAAATAAAGAAAAAAATACTGTAACTCATGAAAAAATAACATTCAGTATGCCTTACTAGTAGGTTTTTTAACTCCCTCTCATGATTTCACCTTAGAAAACCCTTTATACAAACTTTCTCTCATACAAGGATGATTTTAGGAAACCAATTTTATAGCACATTGTCTTTTTGCTAACTGACTTCTGGGCTAAGAACCTTTCTAGGGACACCTTGAGAATCTCCAGAAAAAGTGATTTTGCTACCGTGCCTCAGTGGGTCACAGCTGAGAATACCAGATTCAGGACAAACTGCTGAGAAATGGGGCAGACCCAGGCCAAGCTGGTGGTTATTCTCCCATAAGATATGCCAAGCCAATAACAAAAAAAACTTCTACTTGACCACACTGGTTAATAGGAAGTCAGAAATGTACTCTCCTTAGGTATCCCAGCTCTTGTTTCACCACCCAGACACTAGACTTAATGATGAGTGGTTATTGAACATGAGTTTAATCAAACAAAGACTCTATGCCCCATATTCTTCATTGAGATATTGTTATGATATGAATATGGCATGACTAAAATGTGTTCTAGGCAAGATGGGTCATGTGAAATATCTTTGGAAAGGTTATGATTACTGAATATGATTATCATATTTGTATGTCTGTATCGTTTCTGTATCTGAAGTTAGGAATATTAACTATGTACCAATTACAACTGTGTATGTACTTGGGGAACCCCACCAGACAGCATGCAATCAGCCTGGATGGGCCATTAGGAAGGACAATAGGACTTTGAAGATGCTAATCTCCCTCCTTCCTGAGAAGTTTCCTGGGATGCTGCTTTGACACTGCAGGGTCAGGTGATCATGTCACTTGATACTAGACACCATCTTGGACTTCTAGTGTTGTTCCATTAAGAGGGGGTGGGGTCAAACTGGGAAACAAAGGATTCCCTCCATTTGCAAATCCTATTTAAGGCTGGAAAATGAGTTAATCAGGGTTCTTCTCCACTGCCTCCCCACACAAGAAGGAAGACTGCTGAAAACACCTGAAGAAACAAAGGAACTAAGCTGGGGAGGGGGGGCAGGGGCTGAACCCAGGGGATAAAGGTCAGCCTGTGAAAGGAATACTTGGAGACTTAAGCTGCAAGCAGTGCAGTTTACCTTCAAGAAACTCTGCAAGCTGCAAAAAACAACATTTAGGGTGAGAATTTGCTACTATTAACCAGTTAATTTACTGTAATAAGTTTAGTTTGTGTGTTTTGTTTTATTTGCTCAGTAACCTGCTTTGATCTGTTTGCTATCCCTTTTAATCACTTAAAATATATCATTTGTAGTTAGTAAATTTGTTTTGTTTTCTAAAACCCAGTTTGTGCAATTCATAACCAGCGATGGGCAGGGGGGTAGGAGGAGGCGCAAAAAGCTGTGCATATCTTCCTCCACATTGAGGGAAGGAGCAAATTTCATGAGCTTACTCTGTACAGTTTTCTGCACAACACAAGACAATACAATTTTGGGTTTACTCTCCAGAGGGGGTGCACTTGAGTGCTGGGCAATTTCCTAGCTGAGTCTTCCCATGCAGAGCTGATTGCAGACTCTGGGTGATTTTATAGCAGGGTGTGTCGCTACCTGTGTTTGTGTGTTGGAGGATGCTGGAGAGCCTGGCTCAGCAAAACCATGTAAGGGAGCCCAGGCAGGCTCAGGGAAATCCCAGTACATCAGGTCGCACCCTGGAAGGGGGTCTAACCCATCACAAAAGGGTTCTTCTAATCCCAAGAGATCAGCCACATAGCCAGGTCAATATATAACTCAGGTCTTACCCAGTAATCGCACTGTTGCCAATCCTTGAATATCTAATAGCTAAAGGTTTATTTATAAAAGAAAAGAAAGAGGAGAGAGTTTAAATGGTCAAAGGAATCGTATACATAAAATAATTGCAAAGTTCTTGTATCAGGTTTGAAGCAATGATGAATAAACTACTAATTTGTAAAGTCTCTGGTAACCTCCAGAAGATTGGAAGGTCCTCAGGCCATTGGTTGGAATGCTCCTTTTAGTGTAAGTCCATAGTCCAGGGATCAGAAGCAGGAAAGAGGCAAAATGGGGATGCTTCCACAGTTTTTAATACCTTTTTCCATGTGAAGGGACTGCTCTCAGTCTTAGTTTGTGGAAAATTACAGGCACAAGATGGAGTCCAGGGACCCATAATCAAGTCACATGGCCTTGAATGCTTCGATGAGTCCTAAAAGCAGCCATTATCTATACTCTGGCTAAAACCTCCGCAAGAAAGCCCATCAGAAAGGGTCACACTTCTTTTATGGTCTATTGTGCAAGCTTAGTGTCCTTTAATGGGCCATCAACTTGAACAGTCCATTCACAATGTGCTGGCTAGACTGGATGTAAACAACTTGTGGGTGTTACCCTATGAACAAACACATTTGAAATACTGATTCATAGTCAATATTCATAATTTTAGATTCAAAGATGATATGCATACAACAGGATAATCGTATTTGATAGATTGTAACTTTTCCATTGATACCTTACATGACATATTTTATACAAGATTTGTTGCAATTGTATAACAGTGATAGGAACAATGATATACATGGTCATAGTTTAATCATACAACATCACGGCTTTATAGTAAAGAATCAAACAGCAAGCTGTTCCACATGTGTTAATACATTTTAATCAGCCTTTTTACTAATATAAAGAAGCATACTACCTTTCTGACAGAACACTGTAACTTTTGTTTCTATCGTTTGTTTTTCACAGATGCACTTGCTATTGTATATGGAAATATTTTAATATATATTGCATTTGTACCTAATGTCTGTATGATCTCTAATGTAAAAGTCTAACAATCTCAATGTAAATCAATATAGAGGATGTCTTATTTTAATGCTTCATAGCACAAATACATGGCTAGATCCTGCAAGCTCTTAATCTTACGAGTATTTTTTACTCCCACAAGTAGCCCTATTGGTTTAGAAGACACTACTCACATGGGTAAGAGACTGTAGGATCAGATCCAAACTTGGTTTCTTTTTTACCCTTTTAAAATACCGCAAGTATGTGTTTTATCTTGTATTCAGCAACTCAGCATCTGAATATTGAGCTTTACAGCTTTGTTATAGATTTTGTCCTTCCTTCTATATCTTCTTATTCAGCTCTATATCACTTTATGTCTGTAGAATGATCACTGGAAAACAGTAACTGTTTCATCAGTATGAAACTAATCTTTTAAAAGAGTCCATAGACATTTGGTATCATAGTTCAGTTATTTTTAAGCTTCTTGAGCCCAGATGAATTTCTTCCAAAACACATTTGGCCACCTATTAAATTATTTAAATACACATACTTTCCCATTTCTCCCTCCTCTTGTTACTACCACTGCAGGATCCGAGGCTGGGTTTTATATGGGGCTCAACTGATAGATGCAAAATGTTTTAGCTGAAGAGCCAAAGCACCCAAATCAACCAACCGGCTGATGGAAAAATGAGACAAGTCAGCACCTGTACAATGAGACGATAAGCCCAACCTATTATAGAATGAGTATTTTAACAGGAAGCATACAATGCTCTGTATAATACTAAGTACACACTGTGCTAACCTTGTGAAAATCTCTTAGCCAAGCACCTTTATGTGGAACATCACCATACCTCAGATAATTGTCCCTTTGGAGAATTTTCCATTCCCTCTTTGTCACTCATTTCTCCACAAATATGAGGCTTCAGGAGGCATTGTAGTTGTGGTTTAAGCGACAGAAACACATTTTGTTGGGTCTTTCCACCTGTTTAGTTCTCTCATCTGCAGGGGCGGCTCTACCAAATTGCCGCCATGGGACACGGACTGCCACCCCATTCGGAATGGCACCCCAAGCACCTGCTTGGAAAGCTGGTGCCTGGAGCCGGCCCTGCTCATCTGTGAAAATAGTTTATCATTATCTGACATTGCCTGGTCCTAATGCATCCCCTTATTCATATTTCTAATGACCCCTTATTGGCTGGAGAACAAAATGGCAGACTATCCTCCATGATCAACAATATTATTCAACCCCCCTCTTCTTCTTGCAGCAGTGGGAAATAATCCCTATGTTGTTGTTTTTTTACTTTAATAATTGACTTTAGTTTCCAAATTTGGCACATCCCTTCTAAGGACAATTGGATATGCAGTGTAATAGGTTCAGTCAAATCTTTACTAACTTTTGCAGAATAAACATTTAGAAAGATTCCCTTTATGAAAATGACCAATGACAGCTTTTTCATTCATGTAGTTTCCCCTAGCTAAACAACCGCAGTCCTCTCTCTCTCTGTCTCTCTCTCGCTCACACACACACACACTGTGATTATATCTCAGACATAAGCTACTTTTGGGACTGCAGAATTAAACCCATACAGCCAGGTTCTGACACCCTTGTTCAGACAGGGTAGCACCGTACCCCACAAGTGGAATTTGGTGCCTCTCAACATAAATAAGGGCATCAGAAGCTGGCCCATAAAGCCCTAAATCACAACAACCTGATTGCAAAGATTAAGCACTGGAAAAGCTGAGATCTGTCAGTTACTTCTATTTTCTGATGCTACCTGCCAATTTCCCTGACCAACCACAGGTTCTCTGCACACACTTCTCGTAAGCCAGGGAAGCAGGCTAGACAGCAGGAGCTTTCCATTTGGGTAAGTAGAACATGGAACATGAAGGGAGACTGTGGCGTGGGGAAGAAACAGTGAGTGGGGCTATATAGGGCCATAGGTGCTTGATCGGGGCTTTGAGGATACTGCAGGGTGGCCTTGGATGTGCAAGAGGAATGTGTGGGGCGGTAGCTGAAAGAATTTGGAGACTGGGGTATGAGCAGGAATTTATGAAGTCTGGGATGAAGAAGGTTGTGTGTGTGAAAAACAGGACTTCTGGGAGCAGGACTCAATCCCTCTCTGCTGAGGGACTTATACTGCAGCTTCTCAGTGCACAGAAGCTTGGTCCAGAGATTCTGCTCTTTTGGCACTGCTGCCTTTGCTCTCCATGAACCAGGGGAGTCATTCCTTTGTGCTGTGATTAATAGTGCTCGATGTTTTCCAGTCCAAAAGTCTATGGTTGAGTATTTTACTCAGCCCAGTTTGCATGGAATTTAGCAAGTGAAATGGAGATGTGTTATTGCCCTTTCTCCATTGCATCGTCTTTAAGCATCAACATTAGAACATCTGCAGTTTCAATTATTTTTCCCATAAAACTGCCAACTAGGAACATAAGAATTACAAATGACACCTCATCCTTCAAGCTAGTAAATCAAATCCCTTTGCTTCACAATTTCATTTGGAAAGCAAATGTAATCTGTAGTCCAATGAAAGCTATGTTAGTCTTTTCTAAATTCAGTTCAGACAAAAAAAAAAAGACAAGAACAGCTATACGGATTCATTTTATTAATCAGATTAGTCACAATTACTTCCATAAAGCTTTTATGTCTGTGTTGAGCAAAGGTTATTGAAGTAATCAACAGGCAATTGATACATTTGGGGCTGGCAGCACTAATATTATTGTGGGATTTTTTTTTAAATTATGACTGCTTAATATGAAGCAGATTATGTCTGACCCTCGTGTGTGAAAGCATAGGAAGGGTGCAAGGATCTGGGGCTAAACTACCATTGCAGTGCTTCCCTGTGGTCTCTTGGGCCTGAGACTGGTTTCTTCTAATATCTCAGCAGTAGAGCTGTGTGAATAATCAAATTTGCAGTTCGGTGGTTTTTCAAAAAAAACAAAATATTTTTTAAACATTTTTTTTGAAATTCTTGGTGAACTGAAAAATCAGGGAAAAAATCATTTGGGGTCAAACAAAACATTTCATAGACTCATAGACTTTAAGACCAGAAGGGATTATCATGATAATCTAGACTGTCCTCCTGCTGATCTCCTAATGTAGTCTCATCTCACTCGTCTCCAATCTTCCTAAATCCCATGTCACTCATCAGCTGCCATCTGCAGTGTCTCCTCATTCTCTTCCATACCGTAGTCAAGCTTCTTTATCTTGCCATCAGGGCCTTGATTTCATGTAATAGATTTCACAGATTTTAAGGCCTGAAGGGACCATAAATCATCTAGTTTGGCCTCCTGTATATTTCTACATGTCACACACATATTCCTGTGTTGAGCCTAAGGATTTCAGTTAGACCAAAATGTTTCACCAATGCCTCCTGCAGTGGCAGGGAATTGATTAGGTGAGATATATCCACATGATTCCAGCAGATGATTCACACATCATGCTGGAGAGGAAGGTGAAAAAAATGCTAAAATCCCTGCCAATCTGACCTGGTGGAGAATTCTTTCCCAAACTTAAATCTGGCAATTAGTTTGACCCTGAGCAAGTGAGCAGGACACACCAGCCAGGCATATAAGAAAGAGGATTCTCTGTGACACCTCAGAGCACTTGTCCACACCATATTGTGTCACATCTCCAGCTGTGATACCCATTCTCTGATGCTTTAGGGGAAGGTGAATCTTCTCCTCCCCTTCCGCACCCCCAGAATATATCTTATTGAACATGCATGGGGGGAATGGATGGGGGGAGAGTTCCTTCCTGATCCCTAGAGGCAACTAACTGAAGCCCTGAAACACAAGATTTGGTTATAGTAATTGTCTTAATACAGAGCTGTAAGTGTTATGAGCATGTTGAGGGCAATGCAAGCAATCCTGTTCTCTCCATACACCGTGAAGGAAGAGGATGACCATGAGGAATTAATAGACACAGATTGCAAGGCCAGGAGAGACTAATGTGACCGTCTACCCCAAGTCTTGCATGGACAGGCTACAGAATTCCTCCCAGAAGCTAGATTATAGCATACCTTTTAGAAAGATATGCTTAACTCTGACCTTCTTTATCTGCTTTTATTGCATTGTCCATTCCATCCCTTATATGCCTTTAATGATGCCTCATTTGTCTGTTTCTCCCACAGTCTGGCCTTCTCTACCCTTTCTTTTGTGCTTCCCCCTAGACATGAGCTGATCCACAAAACCACTGCCCTCTCAAATCCTCCCTCAAGACCATAAAGAAAGAAATACAGAGAGACAGTCAAAGTGAGGAGGGCTTTAAAATAGGTTCACCAGGGGGAAGGAGACCAAAGCCCTGAGGTAAGTGGGGAAGCGGGTTCCCGGGAGGAAGCACAAGCAGGAGCGTGTGAGAGGGGAGGGCTCCTGCCTCATACTGAGAACAAGGGGCGATCAGCGGGTTATCTTAAATGCCTATATACAAATGCACAAAACCTGGGAAACAAGCAGGGAGAACTGGAGGTCCTGGCAAAGTCAAAGAATTATGATGTGATTGAAATAATGGAGACTTGGTGGGATAACTCGCATGACTGGAGTACTGTCATGGATGGGTATAAACTGTTCAGGAAGGACAGAGAGGCCAGAAAAGGTGGGGGAGTTGCACTGTATGTAAGGGAGCAGTATGACTGCTCAGAGCTCAAGTATGAAACTGCAGAAAAACCTGAGAGTCTCTGGATTAAGTTTAGAAGCCTGAGCAACAAGGGTGATGTCGTGGTGGGAGTCTGCTATAGACCACCGGACCAGGGGGATGAGGTTGACGAGGCTTTCTTCTGGCAAGTTGTAGAAGTTACTAGATTGCACACCCTGGTTCTCATGGATGACGTCAATCATCCTGATATCTGCTGGGAGAAGAATACAGCGGTGTACAGACAATCCAGGAAGTTTTTGGAAACTGTAGGGGACAATTTCCTGGTGCAAGTGCTGGAGGAACCAACTAGGGGCGGAGCTCTTCTTGACCTGCTGCTCACAAACTGGGAAGAATTAGTAGGGGAAGCACAAGTGGATGGGAACCTGGGAGGCAGTGACCATGAGATGGTCGAGTTCAGGATCCTGACACAGAGAAGAAAGGAAAGCAGCAGAATACAGACCCTGGACTTCAGAAAAGCAGACTTTGACTCCCTCAGGGAACTGATGGGCAAGATCCTCTGGGAGAATAACATGAGGGGGAAAGGAGTCCAGGAGAGCAGGCTGTATTTTAAAGAATCCTTATTGAGGTTACAGGGACAAACCATCCCGATGTGTAGAAAGAATAGTAAATATGGCAGGCGACCAGCTTGGCTTAACAGTGAAATCCTTGCTGATCTTAAACACAAAAAAGAGGCTTAAAAGAAGTGGAAGATTGGACAAATGTCCAGGGATGAGTATATAAATATTGCTCGGGCATGTAGGAATGGAATCAGGAAGGCTAAATCACACCTGGAGTTTCAGCTAGCGAGGGATGTTAAGAGTAACAAGAAGGGTTTCTTCAGGTATGTTGGCAATAAGAAGAAAGCCAAGGAAAGTGTGGGCCCCTTACTAAATGAGGGAGGCAACCTAGTGACAGAGGATGTGGAAAAAGCTAATGTACTCAATGCTTTTTTTGCCTCTGTCTTAGAATCATAGAATCATAGAATCTCAGGGTTGGAAGGGACCCCAGAAGGTCATCTAGTCCAACCCCCTGCTCAAAGCAGGACCAATTCCCAGTTAAATCATCCCAGCCAGGGCTTTGTCAAGCCTGACCTTAAAAACCTCTAAGGAAGGAGATTCTACCACCTCCCTAGGTAACGCATTCCAGTGTTTCACCACCCTCTTAGTGAAAAAGTTTTTCCTAATATCCAACCTAAACCTCCCCCACTGCAACTTGAGACCATTACTCCTCGTTCTGTCATCTGCTACCATTGAGAACAGTCTAGAGCCATCCTCTTTGGAACCCCCTTTCAGGTAGTTGAAAGCAGCTATCAAATCCCCCCTCATTCTTCTCTTCTGCAGGCTAAACAATCCCAGCTCCCTCAGCCTCTCCTCATAACTCATGTGTTCCAGTCCCCTAATCATTTTTGTTGCCCTTCGCTGGACTCTCTCCAATTTATCCACATCCTTCTTGAAGTGTGGGGCCCAAAACTGGACACAGTACTCCAGATGAGGCCTCACCAATGTCGAATAGAGGGGAACGATCACGTCCCTCGATCTGCTCGCTATGCCCCTACTTATACATCCCAAAATGCCATTGGCCTTCTTGGCAACAAGGGCACACTGCTGACTCATATCCAGCTTCTCGTCCACTGTCACCCCTAGGTCCTTTTCTGCAGAACTGCTGCCTAGCCATTCGGTCCCTAGTCTGTAGCTGTGCATTGGGTTCTTCCGTCCTAAGTGCAGGACCCTGCACTTATCCTTATTGAACCTCATCAGATTCCTTTTGGCCCAATCTTCCAATTGGTCTAGGTCCTTCTGTATCCTATCCCTCCCCTCCAGCGTATCTACCACTCCTCCCAGTTTAGTATCATCCGCAAATTTGCTGAGAGTGCAATCCACACCATCCTCCAGATCATTTATGAAGATATTGAATAAAACCGGCCCCAGGACCGACCCTTGGGGCACTCCACTTGATACCGGCTGCCAACTAGACATGGAGCCATTGATCACTACCCGTTGAGCCCGACAATTTAGCCAGCTTTCTACCCACCTTATGGTGCATTCATCCAGCCCATACTTCCTTAACTTGCTGACAAGAATACTATGGGAGACCGTGTCAAAAGCTTTGCTAAAGTCAAGAAACAATACATCCACTGCTTTCCCTTCATCCACAGAACCAGTAATCTCATCATAAAAGGCGATTAGATTAGTCAGGCATGACCTTCCCTTGGTGAATCCATGCTGGCTGTTCCTGATCACTTTCCTCTCATGCAAGTGCTTCAGGATTGATTCTTTGAGGACCTGCTCCATGATTTTTCCAGGGACTGAGGTGAGGCTGACTGGCCTGTAGTTCCCAGGATCTTCCTTCTTCCCTTTTTTAAAGATTGGCACTACATTAGCCTTTTTCCAGTCATCCGGGACTTCCCCGGTTCGCCACGAGTTTTCAAAGATAATGGCCAGTGGCTCTGCAATCACAGCCGCCAATTCCTTCATGAACCTTCTTCATGAACAAGGTCAGCTCCCAGACTACTGTACTGGGCAGCACAGCATGGGGAGGAGGTGGCCAGCCCTCTGTGAAGGAAGAAGTGGTTCGGGACTATTTAGAAAAACTGGACGTGCACAAGTCCATGGGGCCGGATGTGTTGCATCCGAGAGTGCTAAAGGAATTGGCGGCTGTGATTGCAGAGCCATTGGCCATTATCTTTGAAAACTCATGGCGATCGGGGGAAGTCCCGGAAGATTGGAAAAAGGCTAATGTAGTGCCCATCTTTAAAAAAGGGAAGAAGGATGTTTCTGGGAACTACAGGCCAGTCAGTCTTACCTCAGTCCCCGGAAAAATCATGGAGCATGTCCTCAAGGAATCAATTCTGAAGCACTTAGAGGAGAGGAAAGTGATCAGGAAAGTCAGCATGGATTCACCAAGGGAAAGTCATGCCTGACTAATCTAATTGCCTTCTATGATGAGATAACTGGTTCTGTGGATGAAGGGAAAGCAGTGGACATGTTATTCCTTGACTTTAGCAAAGCTTTTGTCACGGTCTCCCACAGTATTCTTGTCAGCAAGTTAAAGAAGTATGGGCTGGAAGGATGTACTACAAGGTGGGTAGAAAGTTGGCTAGATTGTCGGGCTCAACGGGTAGTGATCAATGGCTCCATGTCTAGTTGGCAGCCGGTATCTAGCGGAGTGCCCCAAGGGTCGGTCCTGGGGCCGGTTTTGTTCAATATCTTCATTAATGATCTGGAGGATGGTGTGGATTGCACCCTCAGCAAGTTTGCAGATGACACTAAACTGGGAGGAGTGGTAGATACGCTGGAGGGTACGGATAGGATACAGAGAGACCTAGACAAATTGGAGGATTGGGCCAAAAGAAATCTGATGAGGTTCAACAAGGACAAGTGCAGAGTCCTGCACTTAGGACAGAAGAATCCAATGCACTGCTACAGACTAGCGACCGAATGGCTAAGCAGCAGAGAAGGACCTAGGGGTGACAGTGGACGAGAAGCTGGATATGAGTTAACAGTGTGCCCTTGTTGCCAAGAAGGCCAATGGCATTTTGGGGTGTATAAGTAGGGGCATTGCCAGCAGATCGAGCAACGTGATCGTTCCCCTCTATTTGACACTGGTGAGGCCTCATCTGGAGTACTGTGTCCAGTTTTGGGCCCCACACTACAAGAAGGATGTGGATAAATTGGAGAGAGTCCAGCGAAGGGCAACAAAAATGATTAGGGGACTGGAACACATGACTTATGAGGAGAGGCTGAGGGAACTGGGATTGTTTAGTCTACGGAAGAGAAGAATGAGGGGGGATTTGATAGCTGTTTTTAACTACCTGAAAGGTGGATCAAAAGAGGGTGGATCTAGACTATTCTCAGTGATAGCAGATGACAGGACAAGGAGTAATGGTCTCAAGTTGCAGTGGGGGAGGTTTAGGTTGGATATTAGGAAAAACTTTTTCACTAGGAGTGTGGTGAAACACTGGAATGCATTACCTAGGGAGGTGGTGGAATCCCCTTCCTTAGAAGTTTTTAAGGTCAGGCTTGACAAAGCCCTGGCTGGGATGATTTAGTTGGGATTGGTCCTGCTCTGGGCAGGGGCTTGGACTAGATGGCCTTCAGAGGTCCCTTCCAACTCTGTTATTCTATGATTCTATGATTCTATTTATCTATTCTTAAAACATTTAAATGCATGTGGATTTTGTGGTTTTTTTGTTTTGTTTTTTGTTCTTTTTTTTTCTCTCCATCATGATGAGAACTTGTTTTTTTTCAGTAACCATTTAACATTATTTGCAGCTCATCCTGATCTAAGCAGATAATAATAATACCAATTCCATACTTCAAACTATTTCCTCTGAAATCAAGCAGTTTGTTTTTTCCCCATAAAGTTTCTATAAAATGTTAATCCTGAAAAGGAGTTCAGTATCTGAATAGTCATGATATATTAATATAAAAAACTATGTGCTGTAAACGTGTTGCTTTGCATAATACATCATTGAAAAGCAGATCTTTATAAAATGATTTTAAGGATTGAGCCAGAAATAGTTTTAGTAATGAACTATCAGTTAAAATGCACATGTGGTGCACTTAAATATAGATTTCTGCTTCAGAACAACAGTGGGGAGAGGCAATTCATTTGAAAGCCAAATGTGTTATTTTGCTTCTAAGATGATTAAGCCCCGGACCACTTTGAATGTTTGCTCAGGTGTTCAAGGCTGTACGTTTATTTATCAGACACAGAATGACCTTTACAAATATGTATTCTATGCAGGAAAGCTGAAAACTGAAAACTAAATGGCTACACCACAGCACTTTCTCTAAAGATAATTATTGAATGGATGTGGAGAAAAATAGACTGTACCTTAAACAGCCCTTCAATCTTATAATCACAATGCAGATATTAGACCATTCTATATAAAACAAATCAAAGTTGACTTGTTTCCATCCAGCCTCTTCCCTGTGATCTATGGTTGGCCAGCCAGTATTTGCTTTATGAAATAAATATGAGTAAGGAAACATTCACACTTTTACTATTGTGGCAAAACTTCTGGATATGGCAAAGTTTTGTTGAAGGTTTCCATACAGCAAGTGGAAGCTTAACAAACAGACTTGGGCCAGCTTTTTAAAGGTGTTTAGGCACTTTTAAAAGTGGGATTTTCAAAATCACCTGCCTCCTAACACTCATTGAAATGTATGAGTTTTAGGTGCCGAGATACTTTTGAAAATCCCACTAGGTGTCAAAATATATTTAAAAATCTACCCTGTAGTGTACAATTATCGGAACAATAATTTTGTCTATTTTTTTAGGACTCCTAAAAAAGAACAGAGAATTCTCACAATAATTGTGAATGTTAAAGATGTTGTGTTTTGTCAACTCATTGAATTTCTATCACTGAGTTAATTCTGCCATTGTAAAAATGCTATATTATATGCAACTCTGTGTCCCATAAGCACCAATGTAAATATTATGACACCTCTGATCCTGCAGACACACAGCACCTAACTTTTTTCACATGAGTAGGTCAACTGAGGTGAAGGGGACTACATATGTGGGTAAATTTAAGCAGTTTGGGTGAGTTCCATGAAGCTACTTAGGCATCTAAACCCAAGATATAAGCGCCCGAATCCCAGATTTGGCTCCCCTGAGATCCACAAAACTCCTAGCAAACCCTGTAGGTGCCTAAACTCACTCAATGCCTATTTTTCTGCCTCTGTGCGTGTGCACTGCTGCCTCCCCCTAGGCAACCAGAAGCCTATTTCCCATCTAAGCCCCAGAGCAATTCTTGAACTAAGGGAAGACAGTCATTCGGCCATCTTGTGCATGGGACCCAGTCTTGTAGTCAGCCTCTTAGCATGCCTGTAGGACTGGGTGCCATTACAAATCAGTGTGGTGAAAGTGATGCTGCCAACATTTTTTATAACTTGGAACCTCATGTTGGGACAACACCTGGGATTGGGAGACACTGATCCAATCGTCCCCCCCCCCGCCCCTGCTTGCTGGGGAGAACGGATTCGAACAAGACTCTCCCACTTCTCAGAAGAGTATGCTAACTACTGAGCTATGGAATATTCTGCATCTTGTTGAAGATGTTTCACTGTAAATAAATAATGATTAGAGCAGAGGGACTGAGCTCAGGGATTCCCATCTTCCAGATGAGTGCCCTAACCATTGGACTGCACAGTCTCTCTCTCTCTCTCTTTCTCTCCCTCTCTCTCCCTCCCTGCCCTATCCAATGGCTGTTCCACTATGGCTAAATAGTCATTGGGCCAGAGAAAGAAAGAGCATGTACCTACAAGTAAAAATGGCTCCATAATCCAGTGGTTAGCCACCCAGCCAAGAGGTGAAAGATCCTGGGTCCAGTCCCCATAATCCCATCATTCTTTCATTCTTTATACACAGAGAAACAGATTCAACAGGAGAGATGGAGAAAGACCCACATCAGAATATCCCATAGTTCAGTGGTTAGAGCCCTCTTTTGCAAAGTAGGAGAATCTCTTCTCTCCCTTCCTCAGAGGGGGAAATTGAATCTGCATCTCTCAAATCCCGTTGAGTGCTCTAACCATTGGGCTGAAAGGCATAAGCTGAATGGTGGCACTGCCTCCTTCTCCTAGATTTGAATGGGAGGCATGTTCAGACACCAACAATCGGATCGGGCTCCACCCGAGATTTAGGTTGCTGAATGTTTCCCCCCCGATTCTCCCAGTTCATGAGTGCTCTGGGAGTTAGACAGGAGATAGGTATCAGAACATTTAGAGGGAGACTACAGTGTGCATGCTCCAGCCAAAACTGGGATTTAGGCACTTATATCTTTTAAAGTTCAGTAATGAAGGATGGAATTAGCAATGGAGGCAAACATAATGTAGCTTTCTATTGATTTTAGGAACTCTGATGCGGCTGTATAAAACAGTCAGTATTTGCTGTTATTTTTGTTAATGGATTTGAACAAAGTTAACAGCCGTATTAGAAAAATATGGTGCTGAAGAAATGTGGTGATTATGCAATAGGTTTAGTAGTTGTTCATGTCAGATTAGTATTCAGAGATTTGATACAAAGCCTTTTATTTTGATCATGTTGTAGTTTAACAATCAATTAGAAAGCAAGCCCTGGCAGTAGAATATGTCTTAGAAAAATCAATAACTCTACCATATTCTATTTTAAAGATAAGTTGAAAAGTTGGAACAGTCAAGACACATTACTATTACTAACCCTTAGCAGTGGAAAATCCAAAGATATATTCAGTGGCTATTTAACTAGGATGAAAGGGGTCATGAACTCCTGAGTTCAATTTATGTTAGAAAACCATTGCACAATAAAGGCCTTATTGCTGATAAAAGGCTTCACTTGTATGTAATCATAAATGGATATATTGATAGCCAAACTGGAGCCTGCACAGATTATTGCTTATCCAAAATGAAAACCTGACCACAAATGATCTATATCCAGAGGAATGTGCAGCTATGAAGGTCAGAAGTTAGAAATTAACAGAATTTTTCCCAAGACTTGAGATAATATTTTGTTTGGTTAGGTAGGATTGTGTGTGGGAGACACACAAAGTCTTAGCAGCCAATATATTAGTGTATTTTTTATACATGGGAAACCTTGAACATTAAAAGGAATATAAAGACATCTCTTTATGACAATCCTAACAGATTAGTTGTATTCTGTCCCTGGAATGTGATTCCATTGCTCAAGGATCAGAAGTAAGTCAAGAGAGACAGTCATTTATTTACCTATTCTACTGTCTTACCTTAAAAATATGGCCTGGGTTAAAGGAAAAGCAGGGAGTAACCCCAGTCTTCCCCGGTAGGTGGTACCCATAATGTAGAGATGGATGGTTGCTCCTGCTCACCTGTGGTGTTCCACAAGTCTCTGTGCTTTTCCATATCCTGTTTAACACCGATGTGAACCCATTGGCAGAAATCGTGTGACACCATGGACCCAACTATTAGTAGGCTTGGCAGAATTCAATTAATTGTTTATATAATTTTGATAGATAATATTGATGTTTATTTTTAAGCTTCTTTTAGATGTTTATCTATTTAAACTTTTGCAGATGTGCAAAATTATGGGCTTTAAGCATATTTTTTAATTTTTACCTATTTAAATGTTCACTGTTGTGGGAAATAATGTATGGGGGGGGGTCAGACAAATATTTCATGACAGTAGACATTGAGATTCAAAATGTTAAAGCTTTTTACCTATTAAAACACAAACTACCAACATTCCACAGGCGCTCACTTCCTCATTTCCCAGGGGATGCTCGACCCAGGACCCACCCCCATTCCACCTCTTTCCACGAGTCTCCACCTCTGCCCTGCCTCTTCCGTCCCTTGCTCCATCCCAGGCCCTACCCCCACTCTACTGCTTCCCCCATTCCCCCACCCCCTTTCCGCTCTTGCTCCACCCTCACCCCACCTCTTCCTACCCCATTCCACTCACTCCCCCACCTCTTCCTGCCCCAGCTCCTCCCCCTCCCTGCACACTGCTGAACAGCTGAGTCACAGCAGGTGAGAGGAGCTGGGAGGGAGGGAGAGGAACTGATTGGCGGGGCTGTCAGCAGGCAGGAGGCATGGGGAGGGGGAGGTGAGCCGCTGATCCGCAGGGCTGCCGGTGGGTGCTGAGCACCCACTAATATTTTCCTGTGGGTGCTCCAGCCTTGGAGCACACATGGAGTCGGCGCCTATGAAACATTCCTTGTTAAAACATCCCTAGTAAATATCCTTAAATCAACAAATCATACCTATTTTTACTATTCATTCATTACTACATTTGTAACAAGCCTAATTCAAGTCTAATTCACTGGATTTTGATTCTTAACATTCTCAAGGAGAATTTCTTCCTTTGTCTATCTGTTATTTTCTATTATCAGTTGAAATATTTTGCATTGTTCTGTGTGTATACGGTGAAATCGATATTTCCTAATAAAAAAATTAATCCTTCCAAGCCTATATATTAGCCATATGAAGCTCTAAATCTCATATATTTCTGTCACTAATAAGATTATTGTCACCCATGCTAACATAGTGTGGGTTCTTTTGCCACGTTAATGGCAAGGCCACATAGCAAGTTTTATGAATCTGCTGTTGCCTCACAGCTAATGGACTTGGACTTTAGCTTGAGTAGCAGAGTCTTGTGCTTTTAGAATAATCTCTGCAGAAAAGAAACCATCTACAGGTGTCGTCACACTTTCTACTTCTTCTGCTCTGTTATCTGCAGTGTTGATAGAGCCATGTTGGTTCCAGGATATTCGAGACACAAGGTGGGTGAAGAAATACGTTTTATTGGACCAACTTCTGTTGGTGAAAGAGAAAAGCTTTCAAGCTTGCACAGAGCTTTTCTTCAGGTACGGGAAACACACTCGAGTCTCACACCTGAATACAAGGTGGAATGGATTGTTCAGCATAAGGCATTAACACATGTTGCAAGAGACCACTCAAGATGAAGTATTGTGATGCCTAGAAGATGTCAGCCAGCTGATTCTGGCAAGATTAGGGATCATCTATAAATTATAGGGGGAGACAGCATTTACCCCTGTATGCAGGTTGCTTAGCACTTTCCATTATAAAATATTCTTGTGACATTCTCTCTGAGAATCTGTCACACCTTCATTGTTTCCAGCAGACTGCTAGAGGTGCCTTCAGTCCTACACTTAGAACAGAATGTGGTAAGTAGAGGTGTGCAGGACCTGCAAAGGTGCCTTTTATCTGTCCCATAAAATTCTGCTCAGCTGCTGCAGACATATGAACTGGTAAAAATAACCATATCCATTCTCTCACTCGTCTTCCTCAGGAAAATTTGGGAAGCTGGGAAAATTTCGAAGTGCCTGACTGCCATTGCCATCATAGCAGCAGCAGTAACAATTGCACATGGTACTAGAAATATTTGGGAACTTCCAACACAGCTGTAGGAGAGAAAAAGACCTAGACAGAGATACAGGCCACCGAGACTTGTGACATGGACCTAGTGGCTGTAGCTCTCCTGTTGGATTACCACAAGAGGCAGCAACTCCCACAACTCCCAGGGGAAAGAGAGTGGGAGGGAAGGACTATGCTGGGCTTCCTCAGTCCCCCAGACCAGGACCTGAAGCTACTGGTCCATCCCCCTCTAAGATAAGAATTTTCTCCCACTGCTGGCTAATGTGGTTAGTCCTTTAGTTCAAATAGTAGCATTCTGTGCTACAGGTTAAGGGTTCAATGTACACTAATGATCCCTGATGGTGATTGTGAGAGGTTGTTACAGATGCACATAATAGAATTTCTTTTTAAAACACTGTAGAAAAATACACACACACACACACACACCTGTGTTGAAAGAATATAATTAATTTGCAGACAGAGCTGTCTCAGGGATTGGACCATCACTGTGGAATGAACTCTGCCAGGAACATCTTACAACAATCACCACTAGAGTTGGTCAGAAAGTTTCTGCCATGACATTTTTTCCATCTGAAAATGCCAGTTCATTAGATGCAAACTATTTTACAGAAACATGTCAATTCTGAAGAAATCACATTTTGGGAAAAAACTGAAACAAAGTATTTCGATAAGGTTGAAACATACTGTTTTGACATTTTTTGGATAAGAATGTTTCTATTTTTAATATTAAAACAACTTTTGTTTTATTTTAAATTAATAAAAAAATTAAATGTCAGAATTAGAACTAAACATTTCATTATTATTGAAACAAAATGTTTCCATCAACACAAAATTATTTTATTAGTATTATTTTGTTTCAGGGCAAATTTTGAACTTTTTGGGGACTTTTCTCCCCATTTTGGAACAGATTTTTTTTTCAAAATCATGGAATTTCCCATGAAACACAGAATCCAGTTTCTGCACACCTCTACTTACCACATTCTACTCTAAGTGTAAGACTGGAAGGGACCTCGATAGGTCATCTCGTCTAATTCTCTGTACTGAGGCAGGACTAAATATTAGCTTGACTATCCCTGACAGATGTTCATCTAACATGTTCTTAAAAACTTCCAGTGATGGAGATTTCACTATCTCCCTAGGTTATTTGTTCCATTTTAATGACCCTGATAGTTAGGAAGTTTTTCCTGATGTCTAACTTAAATCTCCCTTGCTGCAATTTAAGCACATTATTTTTTGTTCTGTCCTCAATGGTTAAGGAGAACAATTTATCACACTCCTCCTTATACTTCATACTTTGACCTTTCTTTATCTAACATATCTTTGCAGCATCAGGTGTTTTTATACATATTTTCCAAAATCCAAAACAAAACTCCACTGCACACAAATCTATTCCTGGGGAAATGATGATAGAATAAGCACATGGCAGATATTAGTCACATTGCTTAATGATCAACTGGAAAGTTTTCAGATATAAGTGTGGTATAACAACCAATATAGAATAGCTGCAAAGTCAAGGACTCAGAAGTTAGGAAATGCCAGATTTACAGTTGCTTGAGCTACCTTAATTGGGCCTGTTTTTTTCCCCTAAGCATTATGAAACAACCTATAATTTACACGATCACAAACAGTTTTTGTGTTTTTTTCTACAGGAACCATGCCTCATTTCTTAAACTTCCGGGGCTTAGCTTTGCAACCTAAAAAAAGGTTATTTTAATATGGTTTTATATTTTACAGCTGTCAGGAATTTTCCATCAGAATGGTTTTGGATGAAAAATGACATTTCAAAAAAGATCAAAATTTTCCATGGGAAAATTTCAGTTTTGCTGACATGTTTCAATTTTCAGTCAGGAAAACATCTCCTATGATGCACCATAGTTTCCCCTCTGGTTGAGCCAGTCTGTCATGGAAGATGAATCATAATGACTGTGCCTTTTTTAAAAAAAATGTTGACAATAACTAGAACTATGTGGGTGCCACAAGTAAGAAATAATAATTAATAAGTGTGCTTTCACTTAGCTTATTACAGTGACTGGCCATAATGATGCTCATTTGCCACCAATGCACCACTTCTGTTGAATTGAAATGTGGTTTTGTCTCCAGTGTTCCCTGCAGGCTGACTGTCTTTGTGCAACACTCAGCTTTCCAGCTGAGAAGTGGCTAGTCCAAACCTCTTCTGAGGTAACCAGATGTTCAGGTGTAGTCCCAAATAATCAAGCTATCCTCTGAGCCCTTGTCCTCAACCCTCTCCTGGAGTTACACTGCCTTTCTCAGTTCTGGTATTGAACACTGTCCTGTCCAATCTAAGTCCTCCTGGGGTCTTTGGTCTCCAACAGCCTCTGGCACTTCAGGCCTTCACAGGAGACAGCCTTCCATTCTGTTCCCTATCCCCTTCTTCCCCTAACTGAATTCTCTATGACAGATAGCAGGGTGACCAAGGGAAGATATCGAGATCTATCTCTGGGGCCTTCTCTTGTATTTCTATTGATTAACTTTTGGGGGCAAAAGAGGAACATTGTCTCTGGTCTGAACTTGCCATCAGATTTGGTAAGGCTCTGGGCTCTTTGTAGTGTTTGTTGTGTTCTGAAATCTAGGCTTGGTTGCTGACAGTCTGGGCTAGTTTGCTGACTGTCTGGACTATGTTGCCCTGCAGGTAGATGAGTTAGCACCTGCGTTCTAGCAGGGGTCTTTGAAGTAAGTACAGTTGAGTTTTTTTTATTGGATAGGGCACAGATTAGAGGTGGTTAAGTGATGATATGTTTACACTGTAAAAAAAAGCCCACAGCACTGAGACACAGATCCTGTGTCAATTGACTCGGGCTCATAGGGCTTGGGTTGTGTGGCTAAAAAAATAGCAGCGTAGATGTTTCTGCTTGGGCTGGAGCTTGGGCTACAGACCCTCCCCCCTCACTAGGAAGAGAGACTGGCAACAAGAATGTAATCCACAAAAGCCAGCACACTAGGTAGCACCCTGCGTAAGCTAGCCAGTGGGAGATGTCTGTCACACTATCTGGAGTGGCTCACCTCAAGGCTGTTACCTGCAGACTGTAAGCTTTTAACTTTTTTGAGGGGAGAGGGCTGGGGTTTACTCGCCCTTTCTTGGTTTTGATTTTTTTATTACAATATGCTTTAAAGTCTTTACACACAGCTTTCAATGCATTTTGACAGGAATTCTGTCCCCATGGGCACAGGCCCCGGTCTGGTACCCATTTTGCAAGGAGGTTGGGCTTCTTTGCTAGTCCCCACCCCTCCTGGTACATTGCCTTAGGGTTTTTTTTTACTTTTTTTTTTGCTTTGGGGTAGTCATTCCACCAAACAGGTTGCAATTCTTGTTGGCAGAAGGGCACTGGTATCCTGTTCTTTACTGTGTTAGGCTCAGTCAATTCAATCCGAATGAGCTAGACTGCCCTCATTCTCCACCAATCTGCTACCCACAGAATTTAGGCTTTTACTCCCTACCCTTTCTGGGCCCGGAGTTCACTGGCCCTTTACAGGGTGGCAGGACCTTTTCCTAATGACAGAGCCTTACAAAGTGGTACCTAAACTTTTATTTATTATCTATACACAACAAAATACACACACCAAGCTTGCAATGCTCACCACTCCTAATATACAGACAAACTTTACTCAATGGCCAGCAAGTATCCAGGACTCCGTTGCCTCTGTGTGTCATGGTCATGTGAGGGGTATGAGTTATTGCAGCTTGATTTTAAATTACAGTCCAGAGTTGTTTTTAAAGAGTTGTACAGTTTACAGACATTATATAGTAAAATCAGTATTACTTTATTTAGATTTTAACCTATTACATTTTAAAAAAAACCTTTAAAATAACATATTTTAACCCATTACACAAATCTCCCCATGTTTTACATGTATTTATTGCTTTACTCATTACAGCTTATTTTTATAACTTTGGTTTGCTAAATGGTTAGCACAAAACATTTTTTAAGGCTTATTTAATTTATGACTTTTTTGTGGGGAGGATTTCTTTACTGTCAGCTTATTTTTTGGTGTGACTGCTGGTGGGTGAATTCCTGAGGTGAGACTGCTTTATCAGCACTGGACCATTTTATATTTAGTGTGCTACCATTTGGTTTTAATTAGTCAGAGATGGGGTGAGAGGTGGGTAAGTCATCATCATGGCAACAGGGCAGCTTGTCAGAAAACAGGTCAGATACCCCAAGCCTGTGGTGTGTTCTATAATTAGATTTCACCAAGCCAGTATCAAATGTGAACTCCTGGATCACCATACCAATCTTACCATGAAGTCACAGACAATCACCTTAGACTCTCCAGTCTATCTTGCCACCCAAACAAACTGGACTTTGTGATCAAAGGTCACCCACACCAAAAATCACATCACATTTAGCTTGCTTCCAGGCCCAAGAGACCAGTCACTTACCCAGATCAATTGGTCCTCTAGATCTTACACAAAAGACAACACTGGCAGTCAATTCTAACTAACTAACTAAAGGTTTTTTAGCTAAGAAAAAGAAATGAGACATTGAAGCAGGTGAAATACATGAATAGATGACTCAGAGTTCGTAATTCCAAATGGTGGCAGTGATGTAATAAACTGCCAGTTTCCCAAAAGTCTTTTCAGGGTACCCAGATTGTCTCTGGCAATCTCCACTTTGCATTTGGTACACTTCCCTGTAAGAGTGCAAACAGTCCAGAGATGAAGGATCTTATTTTGAATCCATACTTGTAGACCTTTTTCACAATAAAGAAGATGATAGGGTGTGACTGGGTGCCAGGATGGGTCATGCTGAGAATGCTACACTCAGGGCAGACTCCAAGGAATAGGGCAGAATCCCCAAAACTCATGGTTTATTCTATAGTTAGATTCACCAAGGACTCCAACAAGAGACTGCTGAATTGGAATTAATTTGCAAATTGGATACAATTAACTTAGGCTTGAATAGAGACTGGGAGTGGTTGAGTCATTATACAAAGTAAAACTATTTCCCCTTGTTTATTCCTCCCCCCCCCCTACACACACACTGTTCCTCAGGCATTCTTGTTAACTCCTGGAAGTGTGCTGGAAATGGCCCACCTTGATTATCACTTCAAAAGGCTTTCTCTCCCCCCACCCCACTCTCCTGCTGGTAATAGCTTATCTTAAGTGATCACTCTCCTTACAATGTGTATGATAAACACCCATTTTTTCATGGTCTGTGTGTATATAAATCTCCTCACTGTATTTTCCACTTTATGCATCTGATGAAGTGAGCTGTAGCTCACAAAACCTTATGCTCAAATAAATTGGTTAGTCTCTAAGGTGCCACAAGTACTCCTTTTCTTTTTGCGAATCAGACTAACACGGCTGTTACTCTGAAATCAGGTTCTGTAATACCACATTGGTTAACAAGAAGCCAAATACAATCCCCTTTAAGCATTCCAGACCTTGGCCCCCATCTAGACAGACAAATCTAATATAGTGAGGGGTTACTGAAAACCTGACTCACTATATGTGAGGTTCCCAATCCCAAAGGACCAGACACTTATGCCCAGGTCAATATGAGTCTCAGATCTTTCCCAATAAGATGCTGATATCAGTCCTTTAGTAACTAAAACTAAAGGTTCAATAATAAAAAGAAAAAGAAGAGAGTTGCAAATGGTTAAAAGATCAATATACACACAAATATGTGTAAAGTCCTTAGGTCAGTTTCATAGCAGAGATGATGAGCCTGATGATTTGTAAAAGTCTTTCTGGAATCAATTTAAAGGATTATAATCCAATAGGCAGTCCAGGTGTGGAGTCCGTTCAGTCTTTCCATGTGTTTTCCAGGTTATTCCTAATCATTATTTGGAAGATCTTACAATTTATACCTGTTCAAAGTTTAAGCAGACTAGAGATGGCAGGATCAGGCCTGGGGCTTTCTTTTATAGCTCTCTAGCCAGCTGGCAAGCCTCTTGTCACACAAGGACCTTCCCCAGAGGAAGAATAGGCAGTTCAGATTGTCTGTGCACCATTCCTTTGAAGCTAATCTTCTGTTTCCTATGCATACACAGATTTTCCACTGAATGCATCCGATGAAGTGAGCTGTAGCTCATGAAAGCTTATGCTCAAATAAATTTGTTAGTCTCTAAGGTGCCACAAGTACTCCTGTTCTTTTTGAGAATACAGACTAACAGGGCCACTACTCTGAAACAGGTAAACTAGTTACATTCATTCACACAAGACAATTAGCTGGTACTTAATTATAGCACAGATAGTTGAGCTGAAGACAATGTAGATAATATTAGTTTCCTGCAATATCTTACATCATTGATCTTAAGGTTAACTGAACCATTTGCATGGATAATATAAGGCAATTAAGACATGAAAAGGAATTAGCATCTACAAGCTAATCTGGTTACACTGTTAAATTTCTAACAAAGATATAGTGGTAAACACAGAAAAAACACTTATTATGTACCCTTGATTTCTATTAATACAAATAAATGGGTTAATGGTTGCTAGTTTTGTACATCTCTTTGAAATTCACATTCAGATAGATTATCTTGATTACATTTCAATGCCTTTTGTTAAATTGTTATGGGTCATACCCAGGTTGACCGTTTGTCAGTCACATACTGACATGGGCTTTTACTTTGAAGACAGAAAGTGAGGAAGGTATTTTTGAGCCTTTGACCTCCAATCATCACAAACAATGACTGCTTGCTGTGAAATTAGCACTTTCCTTTAAAAGTTCTGCATTTGCATTCCACAAGGCTCCTTTCTCGTTTGATGGGTTGTTTAGTTACAGAGGTATACACAATGTAAAAGTTTGCTACTACATTACAATAAGATACAGTTAAGCGAAAACAATGCAAGTAACATCCCATTATTTACATGAAGTGGAAACACCAAATACACTCTTATACATTTAACAATCACTTTGATCTATATTAATACACAATTAAATTGGCCTGGGGCTCTGGCATGAGCTGACACACGGTCTGCCAGCATCACAGTGCTGACCAGATGGGTGTGTTCAATCCTTCACCCCAGCCCCTTCTCTCAGAGAAAGGTGCCTAAGTCCAGGCTGCAGGGAGATACCTATGTCAATTAGGCAATCCATGAACAGGAACCCAATACCTGGACTCAGGCAGCTTAGGTGACTAAGCTGCTTTGAGGGAACGAGTTAGGCCCTGCCTCCAGGCAAAACAACCAGCAGTGGTGGCAGAGGTGCCTTCCTTACAATTTTTAGCCCAGTGTTGGAACACTCACCTGGAATTTTGAATGGGAGCCTATCTAGCAGGCAGCCTCTGAGCACACCTACAGATTGGGCCCTGCAGACGATTTAGCTGAACTGTCTTTCCCCAATTCATGAATCACTCTGGGACTAGATGGAGGATGAGCGTCCAAATGCCTAGAAGGAAGCAGAAGAGCACACATCCAGAGACAGAAACATAGGCACGTAGGGAATTTGCTCTAAAAAACTTTGGTGCTGAGTGAGTTTAGGTACCTATAAGTTTGGCAGGAGTTATGTGGATCTCAGTGGAGCCAAAAGTAGGACTTAGGTATATAAATCCAAGACTTAGGAACCTAAGTCTGTGGTTTAGGTGACTAAGTAACTTTGTAGATTCCACCCCTAGTCCCCACCGTAACATTCCACTATTCTGAGACAGCGTGCCCGGAAAAAGTCAAGTCAGGTTGTAGCCTTGTGGTCCTTCAGGCATTCTCTTTATTCCTGGTCACTCAGGTAGGCAAAAGCACTAAAATTTAGCTGCAGCTGGCCAGCCAAATACAATATGACTTATGTAATATTTTATTGAGCTAAACCCTGCTAAATGAGTATATAGTTGTATCCACGTCAATGGACTCACTCTGATAAATAAAGCAAATAGTAAATGATTCACCATTAAAATTTTATTCTGGTACAAATTTTGATCCACTAAAAATACCAAACAAGACTGAATATGACATCATGGGTTCTCTGAAAGTGAATAGATGCTCTGAGTAACATTTCAATCCTGAACTTGTAGCTCTAACTCATGTGTAGTCTCTTTGAAGTCAATAATACACAGTCTGGGCTCCAAGATTGGGCTCATTCTGACCAGCACTCATCCTGTTTCATTTCCAGTATCGGTAGAGATAGATCATAAGCAACAACTCTTTCTGGAGGACACCATCTTTGCCTTCATTTGCACAGGGAGTATATTATGTACAGGCTACCTGAATGAAAAGGATGATGACAGGGATATTTTAGAGATAGTATAGATCTGTTTTCTTTTTACATTAATGCACCTGGGGATGTTTTCTTTTTCTGAATGTGTATTACTTTTTTTATCTGATCATACGACTAAATTCTCTTCAAGGTATTGAAATGTTGCAATGACCTTCACAGTCAATTACGTGTTATTGTTGTATCCTTTACAACAGTGTGGAAGTGCTGACATTTAAAAAACAGATATAAAATCCTACTGGTGTCAAAACAAGCAAAGTAAGTGCTATACAAAATATACTTGGGGGAAATGAAAACAGAGAGAGATTGGATTGTATGATGGCAGATAATATGTAACTTACATAAATAGAAAAAAAAGTTTTTCTTATACAGTAATAGGCAATGAATTCATCTGGACACTTATTCTTTACTCATCAGCATGGTATCTCAGTGACTAACTTGCAGTCTTTTGAAGACAATGCCATGGATATCCCATTGAAGAAAATTGCCCAGTGTTCAGTGGTAGTGAAGGTAGGAAGGCTGAGCACACTGAAACTGGAAAACAAATACAAATAATTTTTCTAGTGACATAAAATGGGCTCATCCTTGCTCCCATGAATTCAATGTGAGTTTGTTGCCAATAAACAGGATCAGGATTTGGTCCTATACCAAACAAGGGTGTGTCTTAGCCAAAACAGTGCATAAATTATTAATTATTATTATTATTATTATTATTATTATTATTATTATTATTATTGCAGTAACACCTGGAAGCCCTAGTGAGGCCTCAGTGGGCTAGCACAGTAATTGAACATAACAAAAAGACAGCCCCTCCTTTTGCTTGCCTCACTCTTGGAAAGATAGAGTGGAGACTAAGATTGGAGTGGCAACAAAGTTTAGAGCGCGATTTGCATATGATAAGAGATTTTAATGACTAAGGCTTTACACTTACCAGGAATTAAAACTGTGGGTCTCACAGAAGACATGGCTATTAGAACCTTTATTAAACATATTCCTATATCACTCTGATGCCACAGTGTACTGCTTGAACAAGATGATTGGTTGTGCACTTTACACTGATGATTTTAGAAGGACCAGCACTCAATAAAACCTGCACATTTTCTATCTACTTTTCAGTCAGGAAAATGGTTTTCTTTTAATCATTTTTTCCCTTTCATCCTAATATAGAAAATGATAACAAGCGCCAGGAAGGGGAAACAACAAAAGTTGAAGCCTTGCTTGTCAGAAAGCATGAGTCAAGAAAAGAGGACAGGAAACAAAGAGAGAACAGACGAGTTTCTTCGTAGCAATTATGAGTGAAGGTATTAAAAAAAAACCAAACCCTGCGTATATAGAATGATAGCCTTGATTAATCTTCTTTTTGGGAACACAGGAAAATGCTACTTCTGATGAGCATCCTCATTATTATATTACTTCCATTTATTTCTGACACGTCTCATCTTTCTCACTATTAATATGAAGTGATGGGATTAGGAACATTAAAGTAGGTGCTGTATAAAACACACATTGGTTCAATAGCTTCAATTAACCAATGACCCATGTTTCCTGTGAATGCTTTGAACATAAGTAAGGGCATCAGAATTGGGTCTTTGTCAAATATATGCTGGGCGCAGCACATTCACAGGTCATGCAGATGCATCCAGCGCACACACAAAAAAGCACAAACAGAAATGGTGGGGCTGGGGCTGAGCAGGGGTTGAGCACCCCCACGGAAAGTTGGAAGCCAGTGTTTGTGATTGTAGATCTTCACAGTATTAATATTTCAAAGAACTATTTAAACCATGTGGCTGCAGTGAATTCTTTCCCAGCTGTCTGGCTGGTGTCTTGCCCATATGCTCATGATTTAACTGATCACCATATTTGGGGTTGAGAAAGTCAGATTGGCAGAGACTCTGAGAGGTTTTCATCTTCCTCTGCAGCATGGGGCACAGGTCACTTGCTGGTATGAATTACAGTAAATGGTGGATGCTTTGTAACTGGAAGTCTTTAAATCATGATTTGAGGACTTCATTAACTCAGCCAGAGGTTAGGGGTCTATTACAGGAGTGGGTGGGTGAGGCTCTTTGGCCTGCGATGTGCAGGAGGTCAGAGTAGGTGATCATGATGGTCCCTTCTGGCCCGAAAATCTTTGAGTCTAAGTTCCTTTTTCGCAATTTAGTATTATTATTTAAAATCACAGTGAATGGTTGTTCTAGATGCACAGGGAGAAAACATAATTAAGTTAACCAGAAAAAAAGATGAAAAAGTTACAAACGATAAAGCATTAAGTATAATTCAGCCAAAGCAAAACATAAAAGGAGTTCAGCAGAAGACACAGACAAAAACCAGGTTTCTAAAACTGTGATCAAAAGAAAAACAATTAGCAGCCAACGACAGCAATTTGACTCCCAACAATATGAGTAATAGCAATCACAGGATAAGCTTTCAAGGTTGATTATAAGAGATCCTATATATTCATTAGCGCCAAGACTCAGGTGTCTGACAGGTATTTTCTAATTTGACCTACCCTCTTTCATTATACTCTAGTGGCTATATATGGGTAGGGTGGAGATAAAGCTTTCAAATGAAAAACAGAAAAGGAAAGTTGTATAATTAGCTAGATTGTTTTGTGTTTAACTTGATCTTGAATATCGTGTGGTGGGGAAAACCATGCTATCAAATACATCTTTAATTTATATAATATCTAAATACATGCTCTACATGTTTAAATAATGCAGTTACTAAATTGAAATATAGCAGATAGAAATAAAAATAAGGAAGTATAATTTAAATTGAAATGAGGGGGTATTAATTAATCCTCTTAAACACCTTTGCAGTCTTCCTTCTTCCCCTAAGATTCCTATTCTACCCTGGCACAAGACCTGTGGAGTGGGGCACATAGAGAAGATGTTATGCCATTTTTCCTTCCTATTGATCCTCAGGGCAGCTGAAGGCTGGCTCAACCCTAGGGTGACCAGGTGTCCGGTTTTGGACTGGAACCCCGCGTCCCAAAGGGATCTGGGCAGCTCTGGTCAGACCTGCTAATAGGGCTGTTGAATGTCCAGTTCGCGCGGTGTCTCAGTGAGGCTGGCAGGCTCCCTGCTAGCCACTGCCCTCAGACCACGCAGCTCCCGTGTAGGGAAGCATCTGGCATGTCCAGCTCCTAGCCTTGGGGGCTGCCTGGGGTGGGGTGGGGGTATTGTGAGTACTGCCCCCCACCCTCCACCCTGCCCTCAGGTGCAGCTCCCATTGGCCGGGTCAGTGCAGGGGAGGAACTACTGCCACTCGAGCACTCCATAGGCAGCTGTTGAGGGGTCGCGTGGCACGTGCCTCTCCCACTGTTGCCCGGCCCTGTTCTCCTTGCGCATCTGGGCTCAAGCTGTGGTGTGTGCCCTGAGATGAACCACGGTCTGTTGCCCCATCACCGGCACCCAGGAGTTGGAGGTATGTGTATTCCCGTCTCCAAGTGTTGGGAATGGGGCTGCATCCCCCTCACTGCATCCCTCCCCCGTCCCATCCTACCCATCCCAGTCATGTACCCCTTGTACAGCCTCTCCCACCCATCCTCTCCACCTCCCAGAGCCACCACTCCCATGTCCCTCACCCCCTGCACCCCAGTCACCCAATACACTGCTACATTACCATCCCCATACACCCCTGTGCCCCCCACATCCTCATGCACCTACAGCTTTCTGCCTCCCCCTGCATCCTCATCCACCCCACATACCCCCTCAAACCCCCTCCTTTCTCCTTCACTGCCCCTCTCACCCCCACCCTGCTCTTGTCCTTGGCCTCTTTCCTTTCCCATCATCTCTCCCCCCACCCGTCCCCGCCATCTTTTCCCCTCCAGCCTACCCTCCTCCCTTTCCAGCTGCGTGTCTCTGTGTAGTCAAGTGTGTGCATGCATGCACTGTATGTGTGTAAGAGACTGTGTGTCTTTGTGTAGGGAGGTGCGTGTATTGCCACATGTGTGTATACCTGCGTGAATAAAATGTGCAGCCTAACTCTTGACTTTTATTCCTTTTGCTGGCTTGTGCACAAAAAAATTGATGACATAAAATGTGTGTATTCATTTCATAATAAGTTTTTAAAAGAGAAGGGAACTCTAAAAGTAATGTTTTATTTCTTAAAAAGTGAATGTTGTTGACTAGTAATTGCAGAAGGAGCAATGTATCATATATTTCTCCCCACCTTTGTCTAGCTACATTATAAACTCTTTGTTGCAGACTGTCTCTTTTTATGTGTATGTCCAACACCTACCACCCTGGAGCCCTGATCTTAATTGGGGTCTCTAGGCACTTAGCAACAATTGTAATAATAAATAGTGTGGAAGTATATGCGCTAGTGCATGCTAGATGTGTACACATGAATACACATGTGTATCTGCATGTAGGTGTGGGAGTCAGTTTCTATAGATTTATTTATCTAGGTGTCTGGACAGGTGTGCATTTCCGTGGTGGTGCTCTATGGATTTGTATTTGGGCTTCAGGAGTGGACCTTTAATGGACCCACTGCAGCTGTGATAATGCGTGGTCATAATTCCACACATAAAATTAACTTTAGTGAACAAAAAACATGGAGCTGGTTATGAAAAATGGGAAGGGGGGAGGGAAAGAATCATGAAAACTTTTGTGAAATTTCATTTTTTTTAAAAATTACCCTTTTTGACTGTTTTGCTGCCAGCTCTAGCATCCTGTAACAAATAAAATCTGAACATAATACATCTGCCAAAACAATAAATATGCCTGTTTGGGCCTTGCAGTGAAAATGAGCACATGAACAAAGGTGGGAAAGAGCAAGCGACGGAGGGAGGGGGGATGGAGTGAGTGGGGGCAGGGCCTCGGGAAGGGGCGGGGCAAGGAGGTGTTCAGTTTTATGGAATTAGAAAGTTGGCAACCCTACACAACCCATGTGCATCTTAAGGCTGCCTCAGAGTTGCTGTAAATTATGCCACCTGATGATAGCCCCCCAAAGGTTTTTACACTAATCCCACTTCACCAGAGTGCAAGGGGCTCCTTTCTGACCTCATCAGACTCTCTGCACTGGTGGGGCCAGGAGTGCGTGTCACAGAAAGAGTTATGTTAACTTTATATCACCTGAGATCTGCCCTGTGCAAAGAGAATCTCCAGCTGACTGTTTAAACCACCTTTCCATCCCATTTGTGCTGCCAAAGTAGTGCAAGGGAAACAGAGCAGGACTGAGAATCTGGTCCAAAACCTCCTTGCAAAAACTCAAACTATAGGCTGAATGCTGCAGCCAAACGCTTCACACAGAATTTCCACCGACTACTTACGAAGGGAGCACTGAGTACAGACTGGCTATACTCTCAAACTTCTCCACTTAAAGACTATATCAAGCCCTGTTTCTGTAGCCCCTTATTTTGATGATCCCACCCAACCAGCCTACATCGCTTGAGGACTAGGGATGGCTCTGATTATTACATCCAACTGCCTAATACTGCAAAAGAGAAATGCTCAGGGATTAATACACAACCATTGAAAAAATTAATGATATTATTCTCTTATCATACTGGGCCTTTTCTGAGGATATTCTGTAACACAAACTTCAGACGTTGGTCTCAGACATACAGGATGGGGTCCCTCACCTGTGAAGGGTGGCTGCTACAGTTTGTTTCTTTCAGAAGTGTGAACAATCAATGAAGTATGGAAATCATATTTTTCCACCAAGAGAAAGAAATGCCATCACCCTTCATGGGTGAAATAATCGATGATGCCGTTTGTTCCAGACAATATGGAAGTGTTTAATTTTTCAGTGTATGCTTTTAGAGAAGGAAAATCAGGTTGGCATGGGCAAGGATTATTAAACTCACCCTCGGAATCCCATCCTATTACATAAATGACAAATTCACACTCTTTATTTTCAGCACATGACTATCTTGTTTCAATTAACAGTGACATTTTGAGCCTGCACTTTAGGATAGAGACCTAGAGATGAAATCCTAAAACACTATGTTAAAACAAAATTCCTTTATTCATCCTGACATCTTAGGGCCCCGTTGATGTAATTGTTTAAGTGTGACACAATTGTTATAATTCTTACAGGGCAATTAACCTCATTGGGCTCATGCAGAACAATCCGCCCTGCTACTGGGGCTTGTGATCACTGTAAGTAAGTCAAGTTACTCCACTCAAGCTGGCCTAGCCTAGCTGGACTGAGAGCAAGAGTGAGAGTGTCCACATTGAAACAATACTTGATCTACACTTAAAGCGGCAGCAGTTAAAGGTGCCTTGTGTGATCGTGGCACAGTGCTGGAAGAGAGCTCTCCCAGCGCTCTAAAAACACCACCTCAATGAGGGGCATAGCTCCCAGCCTAAAAGTGTAAGTGTTTATAAACTTTTTCACCGTACAACATTAAACAGTAACAGGCAGGTCTGGGATTATTTTTAAACAGAGCCCTTGACTTTACTCGGTTGCTTGGCAAACACCCCAAAGTATTCATTCAAATTTAAAGTTTACTGATTAAACACAAGAAAGAGTAAGACATTAAGACAAGAATGTATATTGAAACTGTGGTTGAATGGTTATGCAAAACAAGCTTAGTCAGACCTTATCAAAGGCTTTCTCCTTTTTGAGTCAAAATATCTCTTATTTTCAGAATAAACTTTCTTTGATAATAAGGAAAAGATTAATTTTACTCTCAGTCCTGATGTGAAGGGCATTAATTTATCCCGATAGATAAGATAGATCAAGATAGAAAAGATGTGTGAAATATGGCATTTGTTGATGTTTTTGGAGCACTGAACCTCTGATTAGTTATGACTGGATACCTTGGCTGGCACGTCAGCCATGACACTTGTTTCTTGGAACCTGGTCAGTTAATATCTGGTCAGGTCTGTCCACTTGCTGATCCTTTTTCCTTAAAAAAGGCAGATTTGGATGAATATAGTGGATTTTAGGGTTCCATGAAAAGCCAAGAGAGTGAAGGAAGAGAGGAGGAAAGAAACACTGGGACAGAAAATAACACAACGAGGAAAGAGAATACAATACAGGATCTTCTCCGCCTCACTGGTGGATTGAGGACTGGATGTCAATATAATGTGATGTCTTTCAGTACTCATAGGTAAAAACACAGTTCCTTAACAAGAGCAAAGCCAGCCGGCCTTCCTTTCAGAAAGAAAATCTTTTAGACGAGTTTCAGTGCTGGCAGGTTGGGGAATGATTTTTTTTCCCCAAAGTCTCTATTTAAGAACCCCGAAAAGGAGTCAAAGAGGGTGGCATATTTTATCTTCATTATTTTGTCCACCAATTAAACCTACTTCTGTAAGAACAAACTTGGCATAGGTAAAACTTTGTTCCCACATTTTCTTGTTTACCAAGTATGATCTCACCTCAGTCCTTGATATATATCAGTAGGGCATTTTGTTCGGACTAATACAATTTTTCTGCCTGGTTTTCTTGCACCTATTACAACAGTCATCTTCATAAACAACTTGTTACAACAACCATGAAAAATAGGTCATCTTATGAACTTTCACATACTTTTTACAATGAAATGTAGGGTAACTTTGTATGTCTAATAATCACAACACCACCGATAAGTTCATTCTAACTTGAATCAATCTTATAGTCTAAATAGTTTAATGTGATCTTTCATCCACACAGTGGATATGACTTTTTGCTAATAAGACTTCAGTGCTTCTTGATTTTGGCTATGCTATATTTAGCCCATTTGTCTTTTTGTAATTGCTCTATATCTGGCAAAGCAAGCATGCTGTCCCTTGGCTTTTAAGATACATTTATCATAATAGATGGGCCCAAACTAGAACACTCCTGAAATTTAAGGAAGTTCAGATTCAATTCTAAATTTCAAAGGTCAGGTCTATTTCTGCTTAGCAGCCTTCCAGGTGTGTAGCTGGGATTAATAGAGATGGAAATGGTTCTAGGGATGATGACTTGATAAGTCCTGATGTGTGGATCTGGGCATGGGCATACTGCTGGTAGGTGGCACAGAAGACTTTGTGTTGTGTGTCTGGCATATTAGCTGCTGTCCACTGTTTATGCCCCCTCCCCGCCCCCAAAAAAAAACCAACCCTCCCTCTTAGCGTCTCTGTTTTGGTCATTTGAGTGGCGCAGTGGTAGGTTGTTCAAGGATGCACACCTGAAGCAACCAGGAGGTTCCCCTGATTTAAGCTGACATCCAGAGGAAACAGCTGTCAGTCTGATATATAATAGAAAAGCCATCTCAGTATCTGTTTAAAATAATAATAAAAGAAAGAAGTGTACACTACTTCCCTCCACTAGGGAATGGTGGTCTTGTGTCTGGCACTCCTTATGTAGCAAAGAAGAAGACCCAAAATGTAACTGATCATCTCGGCTACAAGGAAGAAAAGTGGACTTGGCACCTTTAAACTTCCTTGCTTTGTGTCACAAGTAGGAGTGATAGGTAGGAAATGCCTGTTTCAAGCTGACCTATAACCAGCTATTTGCTTAGCATGCTTTTTGGAGTGCACTGATTTCTATGCACTTACACCAATCAGTTCTCCATTTCTGATGTCACTTACATCATTGGTTCTCAAACTAGGGCCGCTGCTTGTTCAGGGAAAGCCCCTGGCGGGCCGGGCCGGTTTGTTTACCTGCCATGTCCGCAGGTTTGGCCGATTGCGGATGCCACTGGCCACGGTTCACCGCTCCAGGCCAATGGGGGCTGCACGAAGGGCGGCCAGCACATCCCTTGGCCTGCGCCACTTCCCACAGCCCCCATTGGCCTGGAGCAGTGAACCGCGGCCAGTGGGAGCCGCGATCACTGAACCTGTGTATGTGGCAGGTAAATAAACCGGCCTGGCCACCAGGGGCTTTCCCTGGACAAGCGGTGGCCCTAGTTTGAGAACCACTGACTTACATTATATGCACAAGCACATATTTTGCACATAACTTATTGTCTCCAGAGCTATTCTCTGTAGGTGCTCTAGGCTTCCTGGTACAGCATCCACAGTATCTCTAGAAATAATTTTTTTAAAAAGGATGTGGTGCCAGTGAAGCAAAGGAAAGGCACTTTACAGATAGCTGGAGAAGCGGCAAGCAAGGCTCAACTTCTAGCAAAGGAGTAGAGGTAATTCTGAGCAAAGACTGAGTCCAGAACTAACTGAGTTAGAGTGTGAGTAGAGTTAAATGAAGAGGGGACGAGATCACAAAACTGTCCTCAGATCTAATATTTGTAATTTGATATACATAATCTATGAACAGTTTCAGAGTAGCAGCTGTGTTAGTCTGTATTCGCAAAAAGAAAAGGAGTACTTGTGGCATCTTAGAGGCTAACACATTTATTTGAGCATAAGCTTTCGTGAGCTACAGCTCACTTCATCGGATGCAGTGAGCTGTAGCTCATGAAAGCTGATGCTCAAATAAATTTGTTAGTCTCTACGGTGCAACAAGTACTCCTTTTCTTTTTATAATCTATGAAATGTCTTCATCCAATAGATTGCTAAAAATGAAACTTGCTCTCTTCTGGGAAAATCTGACACAGCCTTCAAAACAATACAGAACACCACCTATTCAAAATTATAACACTAGCTATTAGAAAATCTATCGCCTTAATGTGGCTCACAGGAGGAAGTCATATAATTAAGATGTGGCTAATCAAGACAAAACAAATAGCAAACCTAGAACAAATAACTTAAATTTGAATAATCCCAAGTTCAGTCTGAGGAACATGGGCATTATCAAGCCTATTATTCACAAAATATAAAAAGAAAAAACTAAAACTAAAAAACAGCCAGACCCAAACTAAAACGGCAACACAAAATTAATATGGGCTTTTCAGGGGAATGTGAAATAGTCACATCAACACATATTAAATACTACTGATGCCTCACCGTGCTCTGCAAATAATTGTACTACCTACGACTAGTGTAATAATATCCATCAATATATGTTGATATCCTTATCCTATTTGGTGTTTAAATTATATAGCTGTATCAATTAAAGTATATTCTCTGTGCCTTCCCATTATTACCCCTTTGGATCACAAATAAATGCATGTGATACATACACCGTACATACAAATAAAATATGTATGACCTTTTCTTTTCTTCTTTTTAGAATAAATGCCATTATATGATGTGCTGGGTATTGGCACAGAATGAGTCCATAGGACAACATACAAGATTGCCTTGGTCCCTAACTCTTCCTGCAGTACAGAAATGCAGTGGAGGGTTTTAAGTCCCCCCCCCCCAACACTAGCTTATTTTAATAAAGTTTCAGTATTTGATGGGCACACTGAAACAAGGCATGAAATCTTAACCAAATTACATTATATGCAAAAGCCTCTCTCTGTGTAAGCTCAAAAGCGTGTCTCTTTCACCAAGAGAAGTTGGTCCAATAAAAGATATTACCTCACCCACCTTGTCTTTCCAAATTCACACATGTGAAAAAGCTGAGTTGGCAAAAGTTTATAATCACTCTGAGTTTGAAATAATCTGCAAAGCCCTGAGCAAGGAAGAGAGATATAAGAATGGATTGATGGGAATACAGAAAACCGTAGAATGAGAGGGAATACCACATGATTGGGTAGCAGTGAAGAGCATGGTCTGCTTGTTGTGGGTGGGGACCATTTCAGTGAGTGCAGTGGGTACAGTGACTAGCAAAATGGGGGCCCAGTACTTCATTGAGGTCTCCAGATGCCATTTCACTACGAATAATAATAATAAGCATAGGTGAGAGAGATTACATTGGATCTATCTCACAACCACAAGGTAAGTCACTGAGAGCTGTGCTTCGAGAATGTAAAGTGCTATAAAAGTGCTAAGTAATCGAAATGTCACCAATTGGGCACCCACAATTAGGGGACACTTTTTTTGGTTGAATATGTTTATTGCCTCACTTGCACACACACCCTGCAAAATGGGGAACATGCCACCTATTCACAAAGGTGTGTTGTCAAGAAAAATTTGTTAGTGGTTGTAAAGTGCTCAGATGATATGGCTGAGAGCACCATATAGGACCCTAGGAGGAAATAAATTATTTTGCAATATTTGAAAGTTGTGTAGTAAATAAGATCTAGGGCTGCATGCTGAATGATGAGGATAACAAAAAAATATTGAGTAACCACCTATGCCCTAGGTGAGGCAGGGATTGTTTGGAAAAATGGAAATGGCAACCTTAATTCTGGCATTTCTTAACTTTTTAGTGCTTGACTTTGCAACCTTAATGTTCTTTTAAGATAACTATTTTGTTTGTTTGTTTTGTTTAAATGACATATAGATCTATTTTCTAGACCTCTTGTTTGAGAAGAAAACTAGCATCTTCCAGGGTCTGCAAACAGCTGAAAACAGTAGCTCTACAATATGTGAAGAGACCTCTTTTATAATGGAAGGGCTAGTCATCAGCCAAGAGCAGTGAAACTATTGGTCATGGTGTATTGCCAGATCAGAAAAGGACAAACAGATAAATGGGGGGAGGGAGAAAGGGGTCCCTCTGCTTTTCCACTCAACGTGCCTGCAATTCCTGCACCGAGAAGAAATATTTGTCTATTCATTTGTTCTATCTGGGAGAATAAGGGAACTTCTCAGATACCTTCTGCTCCCTCAATCAGGCCAAGTGGTCTAGGGCTACAGAGCACTAGAGCTGACTGACTTCTAGAGCTTCCGCTTTACAATGTAACAGAGCCTGTAATTGATTAACATGCCTGTTGGAGATTTAAGGCTTCCAGCTTCCATATAGATGGTGTCAGTGCTATTACTCACAGTTTTATGTCTGCTCCAAATAGATCCACAGTTTTAATCAGACATGGGCTATGTTAACCTTTGCTGGCACAAGGTGGTGCAAATATCACTTCTCTGTGACTCTAAGGTCTGCTTCTGCCTTTCCTGGGGGATTACATAATGAAAGGACAGCTTTCTTCCAGGACCCTGGAAGTCCTGTTGATGGAGACTGTAGCGGGAATGCACAGGTTCAGCACATGCCCAGGCCAACTTGACCATTCCCACTTCCAAAAGAACTCTGCTTACTTTTTAAATGCATTACAGTGGGGCAGTTGAGTGGACTGGAAGGATATAACACCATCCGTATGCCCAGGTGGACTTCCCACTATTGGGAAGTCAGCATAAACTAGGGTTAAACATGGCACATAGAGCAAAAGAGCAATTTTCAATCACCATTTTTGACCTCTAAGGATCCAATGTCCAGAAAAGTTACATCTGTGGAGTATTTCTTTAGATATTTTTTCTCCCAGCACCACCAGAATAATGGAACGGACACACTGACTTCTTTCATTTGAGTCATTACTTGGGTGCCATCCTTGAGGCAAAAAATTCAATCCAAACCCATTTACAAAAAAACCACACAAATAATAGCAGTTTCAAAAGTTTTTTCTGTTAAGCAAAAACTGGAAGCAAAAATATCTGTACCACTTGAAACACTTCACCTTGCAACCAGCATACTATTCTGCAGCCTACATCCCCCAATGAAAACCATTTTAAAATACACAAAAACAGTGAAAGTCTTATAGCTCCTATGTGCAAAATAGATATCTACTCTAGACACCCAACCAAAGCACTAACCTGATATATATTTTCATCCAGAAATTATAGGTACCTCCACATGAAGCCCATATATGGACTTGCAAATTAGGCACATGTGGTTTCACGTAACAAACTTTATTTACACCAATGTTTGCCCTTTTCTTTTCTCTGTGTTTAATATTGTCAGGCTACATATAGTTTCTGATAGTAATAATCAGTAATAGGATATGAGAAATGAGGGGAAATATTTTGCATCCTGTGTTTTCCTGCATTCTGTTGGCTAAGCTCTTTGGAATCTGAGGTATCTGCTAAGTATTTTTTCAACAATTTGGAGCAAGGTTCTCTATAGGGCATATATACAAAAATATAATATGAAATACATTTCTTTTCACATAATGCTGATATAATTCACTGTTTTCATCTATGCTAGATGTCCACAAAGAAATGGTTTGGAAGCATTATTTATACTGGAGAGTCATGGTAGATTTTTAAAAAGTATAAATATAACCAATATGGCTACAGGTATGGGTGAAATACTTACTATACAGATAGATTTTCTGTGCATAATATCATCATTTTAAGGGAGTGTATCTCAGGATGTTTCATGGGTAGAAAGAAGTGCTGTGCATGCTATTGGATAGGACGATGGTGAAATCCTGCTCCCACTGAAGTCAGTGGTAAAACTCCCATTGTTTTTAATGGGGCAGGATTTTAATGCGCGCGCACTCACACACACGCATTCACACACTTCAAAAATTAAACTTAAAAATCTTGGTGAGAGTAGTGATGCACACTAGTTAAACTAGTTTGCAGGAAAATATGGCATCCTCTCCAGGCAAGTCTATCTTCTCATCAAGCCATATTTATCCAAGTATAGGATAACAAATGACTTCCTCCCTAGGAGATACTATCAATAGTAACAAAACAGTGAAATTCAAAATAGTAATTGATTATATTATGCATTAGTGAATCTAAACAGGCAAAATACTTTCACACATTATTTAAAACCTTTGAAAATGTGTTTCTGAAATACAGCCAGAAAGCATGATTAATTGAGGAATTAAAAATGCACATATTGAGCATTTTTCTTCATTCTTTGTGTTATGTGAATGTACATTTTCCTTTGAAATACTATGTTGCGGGGAAATTAATTTCTCAGCCAGATTCCCAAAAGAAATACAGAGACATTTATAAAACCATATATATATATATATATATATATATATATATATATATATATATATATATATATATATATATATATATAGTTTAGTGTTTCTGCGTACAGTCAAACAACAGGCACAAATACAGATCTGAATCCAGATTTCAAACGCTGCAAAGTTTAGTGGTGTTCAGGTCCAAGGTTTTGGTTCAGTCTATTATAATAGGTAAAATTATGATCTGGGTTGGATTTTCAATAACTCCAGAGATCAGGAATGGTTTGGTTTAGACCAGAATATCTATTATTGCATCCACCTATGAATGGCCCTTGTCTACCCTTACTATTTTTGGAAAGAAAGCATCAAATATGATTGTAACTCTAAGGATGGGTAATTGGTGTAAAAATCAAGTTTAGTTTTGGAACAGTGTTAAGTATGTGAAAGTTTTCTAAGATGCACAGCCTCAATAATAAAAAAAAATCGGGGAGTACTTGTGGCACCTTGGAGACTAACAAATTTATTTGGGCATAAGCTTTTGTGGGCTAAAACCCACTTCATCGGATGCATGCAGTGGAAAATACAGTAGGAAGATATATATACACAGAGAACATGAAATAATGGGTGTTGCCATACCAACTATAATGAGACCAATTATCAGGCTATTAGCAGGAGAAAAAAAAACCTTTTGTAGTGATAATCAGGATGGCCCATTTCAAACAGTTGACAAGAAGATGTGAGTAACAGTGTAGGGGGGGAATTAGCATGGGGAAATAGTGTATATCTTAAATGGTCTCATAAATTTGGGGGTTCTGCACACTTATGGTTTTATAAACTTAGTTTTATTGAAATCCAAATACAGCATATGATAAACCAGAATAGTACAATAGAGAAGGAATTCATGCCAGAGTTATTTTATAACCCTTACATAAAATGAGAAATATAGTAAGAACAAAATTCTATGAACAAAAAGATTTCCTTATCTACCATCTAATTATTTAAGATCTTTAATTTCAATTTAGTTTGCTGAAATCATGTTTAGTAACTTCACGTAACCAATAAACATTTTCTCTCTCTTACACAAAATTCTGGGCCCCTCTGAATAAGCACAGTATTATCCATGTGCCTGTCCCTACAAGTGAAGAGGCAGACTATAAAACATTTTTGCCTCTGGGAGCACACAATATTTGTTATCAAGATTGTAATGAGTATTACAATCCCGTCTCAAAATTGTTTCCCATATATATGTGACTATTGTTCAGGATTGAATAACTGAAGTTGGAAAAGTGAAAGGAATCCAGCATAATTTTCATAAATTGGATTGAATCTGAAGTTTAGAAAGTTGAAATATCTTTTTCCCTCACAACAAACAGGTCATATATATAAATTAAGCAAACATGACAAGGAAATCAATACTAAAGGTTTCTTCTTTTGTTGGTGACCTTTTTCACCAAACAATTGCTTTAGGCAGGGACATAAAACAAGACAGAGATGAAATTAATTATAGCATGCAGTGAGATTGCAGCATTTTGCCTAAAGTCTGATATTTAGGACACTGACTCAGTGCCTTCATACATAGTCAGCCTTGTAAGAATTCAAGCTCATTATAGCCTGGAGTTGGCACGAGAAGGTAGTGTGTGACCAAAGTGGGTGCATTGTAAGGAATAATTTAAAGTCACTAATTTGAGATCAGATCGTTGAAGTCAATGGGAATTTTGCTTGGGTCAGGTAAGCATCTCCATCTAACAGCTCTTTGGTCCATGGACTGACATTTATTGGAAGTTTGTACAGTGTTTAGTATATTGAGGCCTCCAACCTGGTTGAGGCATCTACTGCAATGTAAATGTTAAATATGAATGATAATCACAGTAATGCTAGTGCCTGCCCTGTGAGATATAAAATAACAGATTAAGAGAAACTAGCTGTAGATAAACCCAGGCCACACACAGGAGATATTGGTGAGGACAGGGAAACACTTGGAAGAATGAAATCTTTATCTTTGAAAACTCGTGGCGAACCGGGGAAGTCCCGGATGACTGGAAAAAGGCTAATGTAGTGCCAATCTTTAAAAAAGGGAAGAAGGAAGATCCTGGGAACTACAGGCCAGTCAGCCTCACCTCAGTCCCTGGAAAAATCATGGAGCAGGTCCTCAAAGAATCAATCCTGAAGCACTTGCATGAGAGGAAAGTGATCAGGAACAGCCAGCATGGATTCACCAAGGGAAGGTCATGCCTGACTAATTTAATCGCCTTTTATGATGAGATTACTGGTTCTGTGGATGAAGGGAAAGCAGTGGATGTATTGTTTCTTGACTTTAGCAAAGCTTTTGACACGGTCTCCCATAGTATTCTTGTCAGCAAGTTAAGGAAGTATGGGCTGGATGAATGCACTATAAGGTGGGTAGAAAGCTGGCTAGATTGTCGGGCTGAACGGGTAGTGATCAATGGCTCCATGTCTAGTTGGCAGCCGGTATCAAGTGGAGTGCCCCAAGGGTCGGTCCTGGGGCCGGTTTTATTCAATATCTTCATAAATGATCTGGAGGATGGTGTGGATTGCACTCTCAGCAAATTTGCGGATGATACTAAACTGGGAGGAGTGGTAGATACGCTGGAGGGGAGGGATAGGATACAGAAGGACCTAGACCAATTGGAAGATTGGGCCAAAAGGAATCTGATGAGGTTCAATAAGGATAAGTGCAGGGTCCTGCACTTAGGACGGAAGAACCCAATGCACAGCTACAGACTAGGGACCGAATGGCTAGGCAGCAGTTCTGCGGAAAAGGACCTAGGGGTGACAGTGGACGAGAAGCTGGATATGAGTCAGCAGTGTGCCCTTGTTGCCAAGAAGGCCAATGGCATTTTGGGATGTATAAGTAGGGGCATAGCGAGCAGATCGAGGGACGTGATCGTTCCCCTCTATTCGACATTGGTGAGGCCTCATCTGGAGTACTGTGTCCAGTTTTGGGCCCCACACTTCAAGAAGGATGTGGATAAATTGGAGAGAGTCCAGCGAAGGGCAACAAAAATGATTAGGGGACTGGAACACATGAGTTATGAGGAGAGGCTGAGGGAGCTGGGATTGTTTAGCCTGCAGAAGAGAAGAATGAGGGGGGATTTGATAGCTGCTTTCAACTACCTGAAAGGGGGTTCCAAAGAGGATGGCTCTAGACTGTTCTCAATGGTAGCAGATGACAGAACGAGGAGTAATGGTCTCAAGTTGCAGTGGGGGCGGTTTAGATTGGATATTAGGAAAAACTTTTTCACTAAGAGGGTGGTGAAACACTGGAATGCGTTACCTAGGGAGGTGGTAGAATCTCCTTCCTTAGAGGTTTTTAAGGTCAGGCTTGACAAAGCCCTGGCTGGGATGATTTAACTGGGAATTGGTCCTGCTTTGAGCAGGGGGTTGGACTAGATGACCTTCTGGGGTCCCTTCCAACCCTGATATTCTATGATTCTATGATTCTATGAATTTGCCTGTACCATTATACCACTCTCCATTAAGGAAAACTTGCCTCCGATTGGCAAGCTTATCCTCAGCTTCAAAAGGCTCGAAGATTCCTCACTGCTACAGGACACCCAAATAGCTACAGCTTAAAAACTAACAATGCCCCCCTCCCCTCCCCCAAAAAACAATAAACAAACATGCCACTATCTCATATATACATGACTGGATGATTGAACCCCACTATACTGGATTTGAAAATAAATCATGAAATGTTTAATAGTGAGGTAACCAACAGAACAGCTTACCAAGGGATGTGGTGGATTCTGTGTTACTTGAAGTTTTTATAGCAAAAGATACATGTCATGGATCCACAGGATCGGTGCTATGCTACAGCCCCATCTTTGGAACAGTATCTAGGAGGAGCTTCTTCAGTGTGCCAGAACCCCCTTTTCCTCCAGAGTAAGCAAAGTGGCTTCACCACCTCCTTAGACTGGACCTCTGGGCCTTCAGCACCCCTGCTTCACACTGTGATCTCTGTTCAGTGAGTCCCACTGAGACAGACTACTCGTGGAGACTGGTACACTCTTAAGGGATTAATGCACCTCACCCAGCATTTGCAGCAACAGTCACATAGCACTGAACACAGTAGGGTCTATAAGTCAATTGGAACAGAGCACGGGAAGTCCTTAGGCTAGCACTGAGAACTGAAGGTTAAAACATAGTCCATTCTGGTTAGCCGAGAGCCTAGCTAGTCTGTAGTGAACCCCTTGGTTCAAACTCTGGCTGGCTGTCCATCTGACCTCCTTTGTCAGAATCCAGGTGGGAGCCCTGACTCCTTCCAGCAGCCAACTCTTATCCCCCATCTCACAACTCTCCAGTCCATTGATCTCCAGCTGGGGGATTGTTGTTCAGCTTCCCTAAGGAGAGGCGGGGAAGTCCATATCCCTCTGGGTCATTGGTTGCTAGGTGCCAGTGTCCTGGCAATTGGATTGTCCATTGTCTTCTCATTGATATGGAGACTAAGGCCCAGATAGCTAGGTGACACCCACACCTATGGCTCTTCATCTGGTCTGAGAGCAAACAATCCATTTCCACCCCAATAGGTAACGTTGCATTTTATATAAGAGAAACTGAAGTACAAACAGGACTTAAAATATGACAAACTATACCCATTTAGTCACAATATCTAGTCAAGATCAATCAGAAAATATGGGCCTGGTACAGGAATTACAGAGTGAAATTCTATGGCCTGTGTTTAGCTGATCAGATCAGATGATCATAATGGTCCCTTCTGGCTTCAAACCTGTACTGAGCCTAGGTGATCCATGCATCTCTGGTCTCTAGGCATGATTACTCTAACTCACATTAATAAGGAATGAAGCTGCTGACCTTAATAAAAAAGGCAACATTAGGGTCCGAATACAGCAGCTCACCCTTTCAGCAACACTGACTGAAGAGTGTATCATTCAGTTGTTCCACTCATGACGTGGACTCTCTGTCAAATTTGTCAAGCTCCAGTCTCTGTCTACTTCTCAGGCTACCTAAAAGACCACCCACCACTGATATTTTCCCCTAGACCAATAGAACTACCAACCACACATAAGAGCAGCGAGTGAAAGAGACAGATGACATATCTCAGAAGCTGGCCCATGAGTGCAGATCTCATACCCCATGGGCTTAGCCCTCCATTCCTTATTGCCAATCCAAGTTGATTCACTGCCACTTGTTTTCCCTGTCTTCCTAATTTCTATGTTCCCCTTCCTAGCTCTTAAAATTGACAGGAAAACAAAAACTTCCATCCATTCAAGAGAAGCATTTGTTCAAATTCCAACAACAAAGTCTGCAAAGTTGTCAGTCCTTCTGCTTGTGGGGGAGGGACAGGGTGTCCTGTATGTCTGCTCTACACCCATGGCATGAGTTGCTCTTGCTGCTCTAATCACTCTTTCAAATGGTAAATGAAAGGGATCTTCTGCATGTCTGTATTTTATCCCCCTGCACCACAGATGTACTGACTGGCACCTGCTACTTCTCCTGTGGTAGCGCAAGGTATGGCTCAACCTTTCTGAATCAGAAAACTCCCACACGGCAACTCTGCCCCCCACAATTCAAATGGCCCCTGCTGATTCTCTTCCATGGGGGATGAGGGTTCAGTCCTTCTGGCAGTTGGGAAGAGATGAAGAGAGGCCAAGAACTTTCCACATGGACACTTTACCTATTTGCTGAGTTGCTTTCTTTAGTTTTCCATGGCTAAATCTGAAAATAAAATAAACACCATCTGACCAGTTGGTCCCCACGTTGTAAGAAAAGACATTTTAAATGGGATAGCAGGGTGACATTCTCTGTTTTCTGTGAGATTTATTTTCTGTCTCAGAGTTGATTTCAAAGCTATATAATATGTTTTAGAAAGAGAGAGAAGATTGCAATTAACTGTACTGTGACTGCTTTGCTTTTCTTAATTTTTATCAAAGTTTTTGCAAATGCCCAGGATCCTGTTCTGCCATTCCTGGGTGGAATTTGCACAAAATCCAATCCAACCTTTTATTATCAGCTCTGTTATTTATTTTTAATAAAAGGTGTTATATTTGTACTTTCAAAGAAAGACAAACGGGAAGGACATATCTAATGGGGTCTTACCAAGGTCAGTTCTGGGTATAGTGCTGTTCAATATTTGCAGTAATGACTTGGATAATGGAGCGGAGAGTATGGTTGTAAAATTTGAAGGAGGAGTTGCAAGCCCTTTGGAGGACAGGATTAGAATTCACACAGACCTTGACAATTAGAGATGCTAGGTCTCTAAGTTGTTAGATGGGATAAAGGAGTTCACGGAGCTGAGTGCTATTTTTTCCTCTAGGTAAGCCTTTAATTTAAATAAAATTGTTCCTCTTTTCAACCATTTCAAGCCTAATTTTGGCATTTGTCTAACATAGTATTCCCCCAGGTGAGATGCAACACTTGGAGAAGGTTAATGGGTGATTACACTCTATAAGTATCTACATAGAGCAACATATAATAATGGGCTCTTCAGTCTAGCCAGAAGGATGTAACATGATCTAATGGCTGGAAGTTGAAGCTAGCCATATTCAGACAGGATATAAAGGGGTAAATTTTTGACAGTGAGGGTAATTAACCATTAGAACAATTTACCAAGAGTCATGGTGGATTCTCCATCACTGACAATTTTTAAATCAAAATTGGTTGTTTTTTTTTCCCTACAAGATATACTCTTGGAATTATTTTGAGGAAGTTTAATGAGCTGTGTTATACAAGAGATGAGATTAGATGATCAGAATGGCCTCTTCTGCTCTTGGAAGCTATAGGAATTTCTCCTAATATTAGCCTCAATCTCACTTGCTGAAGATTAAGCCCATTACTTCTTTTCCGATCTTCAGTGGATATGGAGAGCAAATGATCTCTGTCCTCAGCCCTTAATATATTTGAACACAGTTATCAGTTCTTTTTCTCAAGACTAAACTTGCCCAGTTTTAACTTTTCCTCATAGGTTATGTTTTTTAAACTTTTTCTTTTTCATTTTTTGTTGCTTTCCTCTGGACTCTCTACAATTTGTCCACATCTAGCTGGGCCTCACCAGTGCCAAGTACACGGGGATAATTACATCCCATGTCTGACATATGACACTCTTGTTAGTACACCCCAGAACAATATTAGTAGTTTTGGAACAGCATCACTTTGTTGGCTGATATTCAATTTGTAATTCAGACCTTTTTCTGTAGTACTACTTACTAGACATTTATATCCCATAGTGTAATTGTGCATCTGATTTTTCATTCCCAAGGATAGTAATTTGTACTCTTCTTTATTGAATTTCATCTTGTTTCAGATTAATTTTCCAGTTTGTCAAAGTCTTTTTGAATTCTAATTCTGTCCTTCATAGTGCTTGGTGCTCCCAGCTTGGTGCCATCCACAAATTTTAGAAGCATATTCTCCACTGCATTACACAAGTCATTAAGGAAAATTTAAAAGTACCAGACCCAGGACAGACTCTTGTGGTACCCCTCTAGTTTGACAGAAAACCATTGATAGCAACTTTGAGAATGGTCTTTCAACAGATTTTGCATCCACCTTACAGTAATTTAATCTAGACCACATTTCCCTAGTTTGCTTATCAGAATGTCATATGGGACTGTGTCAAAAGCCGCACTAAAATAAAGATATCGCATCTCCAGCTTTCCCCCTATTTACTATGCCAGTAACTCTATCAAAAAGGAAATTAGGTTGGCTTGGTATGATTTATTATTGACTAATTCATATCGGCTATTACTTGTTACGCAATTATCTTCTAGCTGCTTACAAATTGATTGTTAAATAATTTGTTCCAGTATCTTTCCAGGTATCTAAATTACACTGACTGACTGGTCCATAATTCCCCAAGTTCCCTTTGTTTCCCTTTTTAAAGATGGGTTCTGTGTTGGCCCTTCTTCATTCCCCTGGATTCACCAATCTTTCATGAGTTCTCACAAAAAAAACTGTGCTAACAGTTCCAAGATTGTTTCAGATAGTTCTTTAAGTAGGATGAATTCCTAGGATTAATTTCATTGGGCCCTGCCAACTTAGATACATCTATTTTATCAAAATATTCTTTAACCTGTTATTTCCTTATTCTGGTTTTGAGTTCTTTACCTCCTACTTAATATTAATTGTATTAATTATCTAGTCACAATTAACCTTTTCATGAAGACTGAAGCAAAATAGGCATTAAACACCCCAGTGTTCTTGATGTCATCCATTATTAGCTCTCCTTCCTGTCTAAGTAGTGGACCAACACTTTCCTTCATCTTTTTCTTGCTCTTCATGCATTTCATAGACCTGCTTTTTATTGTCTTTTATGTCTCTTGCTAAGTGTAACTCATATGGTGCCTTAGCCTTTCTGATTTTGTCCCTACATGCTTGTGCTGTTCTTTTGTAACTATGCTTAGTGAGTCATCCATGTTTCCACTTTTTGCAGACTCCTTTTTGATTTTCAGCATTTAAGAACTCCTGATAGGAAGAATATCAAGAAGCTAATATGGGTCTATCTTTCCTTTTCAGTGGGATAGTTTGCTGTTGTGCTTTTAATATTGTCTTTGAGAAACTCCTGAACTGTTTCCCTTAGATTTTCTTCCCAGGGGATCTTACCTACTGTTTCTCTGAGTTTATTAAAGTCTGCTTTTTTGAAGTGCACTGTCCATATTCTGCTGCTCTCACTCTTAGAATCATGAAATCATAGAATCATAGGATTAGAGGGGACCACCCCATTAGTCTAACCCCAATTCTTCCCAGCAGTGCTCCTTCCCGGAACAGCATCCCATTGACAAGGAAGCAGAGGCCCCCCCCATCAACACCATCTGCATAGCCATTTAATGAGTACTTTCACCCAAATTGCTTTCAGATTCACAACCAGTTTCTCTCTGATAGTCAGAATCAAGTCTAAAATGCCTGTCCCCCTGATTACTTCCTCCAACTTCTGAAATAAAATGTTGCTGCCCATACATTCCAAGAACTTATAGGAAATTGTGTTTTACCATATTCCTTTTCCAAAAGATATCTGAGCAGTTAAAGTCCTACATTACTGCCAGGTTTTGTGTTTTTGATATTTCTCTTCTTTGTTTTGGAAATGCCTCATTCACGTCCTCCTGAATTGGTGCCTATAGTAGACACCTACTGTGATGTCACCACTATTTTGTACCCCCTTTGTATTCACCAGAGAATTCCAAATGATCTGCTTCTCACCTTCTGAACCTCAGAAAAGGTGTATATATTCTTGATGTATAATGCAATACTTCCTCCCTTTTTATCCTGTCTGTCTTTATACCCAAGCTATCCCCACTCCATACCAATATTCCAGTCATGCAACATATCCCATCTAGTCTCTGTGATGCCAATTAATTCATAATTTAGCTTCTGGACTAATACTTCCATTTTTCTTGTTTATTTCCTCTACTCCTTGCATTATGTATAGACATTTGTGCAAATTGTGAAGAGTTAGAAAGGGATCCCACAAAACTGGATGGCTGGGCAACAAAATGGCAGCTGAAATTCAATGTTGATAAATGCAAAGTAATGCACATTGGAAAACATAATCCCAACTATACATATAAAATGACGGGCTCTAAATTAGAAGTTACCACTCAAGAAAAAGATCTTTGAGTCATTGTGGATAGTTCTTTGCAAACATCCACTCAATGTTCAGCAGCAGACAAAAAAGCTAATAGAATATTGGGAATCATTAAGAAAGGGATAGATAATAAGAGAAAATATTGTATTATATCTATATAAATCCATGGTACACCCCTATCTTGAATATTGTGAGCAGATGTGGTCGCCCCATCTCAAAAAAGATATATTTGAATGGAAAAGGTACAGAAAAGGGCCACAAAATTATTAGGGGTATGGAACAGTTTCCATACGAGTAGAGATTAATAAGACTGGGACTTTTCAGCTTGGAAAAAAGACAACTAAGGGGAGTTATGACAGAGTCCTATAAAATCATGATAGGTGTGGAGAAAGTAAATAAGGAAGTGTTATTTACTCCTTCTTGTAACACAAGAGCTAGGAGTCATCAAACAAAATTAATAGGTGGCAGGTTTAAAGCAAACAAGAGGAAAAACACACAATGCACAGTCAACCTGTGAAACTCCTTTCCAGAGGATGTTGTGAGGGTTAAGACTATAACAGGGTTCAAAAAAGAACTAGATAAATTCATGAAGGATAGGTCCATCAATGGCTATTAGCCAGAAAGGGCAGGGATGCAAAACTATGCTCTGAAGTGTCCCTAGCCTCCGTTTGCCAGAAGGTGGGAATGGGCGACATGGGATGGATCACTTGATGATTACCTGTTCTGTTCATTCCCTCTGAAGCACCTGGCATTGGCTACTGTCAGAAGACAGGATACTGGGCTGGATGGACCATGGGTCTGACCCAGTATGGCTGTATTTATGTTCTTATGACATCTAAGATACCGAGCAGTGTCCTCCACTGATTTCCCTCCTGCTTTTCTATGGCCCTACTGTAATTTTCCATGTCCCCCCACCCAATCCCCAACATCTACACCTCTGTTAAGGTCACCTTTTTTATGCCTACCTGTGGACTTGTCACCTGCCCCTTTGAACCTAGTTTAAAGCCCTCCTCCTTAGGTTGGCAAGTCAGTGTGCAAAGATGCTATTCCCTCTATCGTTCAAGTGGATTCCATTTCTTCCCAACAGTCCTCCTTCCCAAAACAGCATCCTGTGGTCTAGGAAGCACAGGCCCTACTATCAACACCATATGCATAGCCATGCATTCATCTTCAGGATGCATGAGTCCCTGCCCAGTCCCTCACCCTCAATCTGCAGTGGGGTGAGAACACCCCCGTGCTCCTGACTCCCTCCCCCTTATTCCCACAGCCCTGTAGTCATTGCTGAGCTGATCAGGGTCATACCTGGCAGGATCATTAATGCCCACATGGATGAATAGCATGAGTAGTGGTCAGGGGGGTGCAAGAGCTGTGGCAACCTTGCCACGATGTCTTAGATGAGGACTCCAGGTAGACAGTACACCTCCTAGGACACCAGGTCAGACTGGCATACAGATGCCTCCATCCCCGTCAGATAGGAATCCCAGACCACCACCCCTTCCTCTCCTCCTGTTAGGTGTGGTGTCTATGAGCCTGCCCATACACTGGTGTCTGCTCCTCTACTCCTGTTGCCAATATCCCATACCAATTCACCATGCCACAATGGATGGGGGACCTGGGTGAGGCTTGGAGCACTGTCTACTGCCCGAAGAGGCCAGCAAACTCCCTGCAGAGCAGCTGGTTTTCCTTCTCTGTCTGGTACCTCTGTACTCCTTTCTAGTTGGCTAGCATCCTTCATCCTGTGTGCAACCTGTTTCTGAAGTCCCTCATAGTCCTGGATGTTACACAGATGAGCCACCTCTTACCAGATTCCTGAGGGATTCTACCAACTGTCACTTCTCATGCCAGGTGGTTCCTCCTGCTTGACTTTAATCAGCAGGGACATGCAGGCCACATTCTCAGCAAGTCAAAACTATGGCCTGGGTGGAAGCCTCCTGGGTCAAGATTCCTATCTGTATGGGGCCTCATATGTGCAGGCAGAGGAGGAGCTAGCAGCAGTGTTGTTGACATGACATTTTCCTCCCATAGCAGGTTTTTCCTTGAAGAATATTTGCAAGTTGGGGACTGCAGGGAAGAGGAGGAAACTACCTCCCTGATTTTCTCCCCTGGTTAATTCAGATGACTAACTCCTTTAGTTTTCCAGCATTCTCTCACCAGCTGCTTGTCTTACTAGCCACTGAATGTTTTTTAAAGGCCATGTCTACACTACTTTGCTTTGTCAACAAAACAGTGGAGGTGTGCACACTGCAATGATCCTCCCACCAATTTAATTCTCCTGTTCTTCCGGCATAATAAAACCACTCCAGCGAAAGGCATACAGCTTTTTGTGATGAATTTAGAGTCACACAGTATCATTGTAGGCACCATATTGCTTATGTTGCCCTAAGTGGTCTCTAGGAGGTGTCCCACAATGCCCATCGTGACTTCTCTGATCACCAGTTTGAACTCTGCTGCCCCGCAGTTATACAGGCATGCTTCCCTCCCACTTTAAAGACCCAGGGATTTTTGAAATTCCTCTTCCTGTTTGTTTGGCATAGGCAGCTCACATCACATCTTTCCAGATGACCAAGCTGGCTTTTCACAGCAAATGCTCTCCTGCCTCGAGTACACTGGAGTTGTTGGATCTGCTGGGTCTGTGGCAAGAGGAGGTTGTGCAGTCACAGCTCCGCTCCAGCCAGGAACTTTGATACCTCTGAGCAGATTGTTCATGGCATGGAGAAGGGGCATGAAAGGGACAGGCAGCGGTGCTGTGCTAAGGTCAGGGATCAGAAGCAGGCGTACCAGAAGGCAAGAGAGGTCAGTCATTGGTCTGGTGCATTACAAAGACATTCCACTTATGCAAGAATCTGCATATCCTTCTCAGCGGCGACCCCACATTCACCACCAAGAGCCCTGTGGGTACTTCGGGGTGGGCTGGAGGCAGCGGACACCCGAGGGAACCCTGAGGATGAAGTGCTGGAGGAGGAAGTGGAGTTGGAGGAGGACGGGGGACAAGCAACAAGGTTGTCCAGTCATGTGGCGTGCCGGTCCCCCTTTTCAACTCCTGTGGGGTCTAGCTGGTCCCCGCCCTTGGGCTCTGGTGCACCTGATGCAGGAGCGGGAAGCTCCTAATAAGTACTCGTTATGCCTTGATACTGCAAGGAGATATCAGGTAGAGGTCTGCTTTCTTTTTTGTTTTTTAAAGATTGGAAGAGGGATAAGGGATGGAAATAACACTAGCACCATTTTCATCTGCTTCTTATTCCCCTGTGCAGCTAGGCACAGGGGGCACTGTGGAAAAGTTTATTAATGCACAACGGGCTGTCCCAGGAATCCTCCATAGAGATCTCTAGGAAACTTTCCTGGAAGTACTCTGCAATCCTCTGCCACAGAGTCCTTGGGAGGGCTGCCTTGTTTCTTCTCCCACAGTAGGAAACATTGCTGCACCAACTGGCAATTACTTCTGCAGGCACCAAAGCTGCACACAGGTGAGCAGCATACAGACCTGGTCTGAAGCCACACGCATGCAGAATCTGAACCCTTGCATCCTCGGTTACCGTCAGGGGTGAGATATCAGCTTCTATCACCCCCGCTTTTGGAAATGGTGCCAGTATTCAGAATAGTGTCCAGAGATGCTTGTAGTGATTATCTTTGGAAACCACCCCACTGTTTGTCTCATCTTGGCCCTTCCATCTTGGCCCAAAATCACAGTGCTTAGAGCTCTTGTCATGCTCTGTGCCTGCCAAGGGAAAGTAAGAAAGTGGTGTGCCTAACTTATATGAATCAAGGCTGTGAGTGCACTCACAATGCTGCCTCTATCTATTGTTTCTTTAACTTCTGAAGATGTGCCCTTGATTATCTCCTCCTGCACACTAATTGAGCAGCTCACCATGGAAATTGTGCAAAGGGACTGCAGAGGAGGCTAAGTATCAGGCCCTGAAGCTGCTCTTGACTGCTGCTCAAACTTATATCAGAGGCCAAACCAACCCTTACCTACTTATAGGACAAGGTGAATATAACATTGCATTTAGCCATCCTTAGAACCTAAGGATCTAAGATTTCATTACTGTTGTGCGTCCATATAAATTCCAGGGACTGATGGTGCTGAGTGATGGTTGAATCAGTGGAACCCCTATCTACCATGTTCATATAGCCTCCACATGGAGTGTTGCCCTGCACTTGGGTTTGGGTTGTTTTTTGCAGAGCCCACAGCAGAGGGAATGTTGTGAGTGTTTTATGCTGCAGAAATTTCCACTGCCAGGGCCTTAGATATGTTAGGCCCTTAATCTCTCAGAGTTGAAGAAAAGGGAAAGCTGAATGAGAAAAAGATGCCTTGAAGTTAGACAAAAAGTTGGGATCTAGCAACAGAACTGTAGAAGAGATGTGGGAATGTGGAAACAAAACTTTCAAAATATAAGGCAGGGCCTTAGAAACTAAAAAGGAAAGGAAAGGAAAGAGAGAAGCTTTTATAAAGAGGAGGTGGGGTCCTCATAATATTAATCCAAGATCGCAAGCTTTGGAGAGCCAGTCACAGGAGCCATTTAACATTTAAACTCAGATGTTAAGAAAACATTACTACATAGTTTTGCAATTTAAAAACTTTGTAAATCTTTACTGGAGAGAGGAAATATTTTAATTGTGACTGAAAAGCCCGCATATTCTTTAGACCTTTTATTCTTAAACCTATCCCTGGTGCATTTCCTTTACTAGCTGCTCTAAGGCTATATGCTGGCAGGCACTGCACACACAATAGGTTCTAGCCTGAGAGACCATTTTCAGCAATGGCAATGTAGAGTCTAAACTGAGCACCTATATTTTGACTTTTTTCAAAACAAAGACATGTTACAGAGCAAGAGATATGGATTGGTCTTTGAAGTGTGGCCTAGAGTTCAAAGGACTCAGTTTTCATGTTTGTGCACATGCCTTGTACCCTTAGCCAGTAGTAGCCCAATCCACAGATTTTTCTTCTTCATTGCATGAATGATCTGCACAGGGATTGAAAACAAAGAAGCATTTAGTTCATGGAAGTGACGGTGGCCAAAATACAAGCAGCATAGTAATTCCAGTTTTAGCCATTTGGGAGTGAGGTCATGCTGTTTCAGAATTGGTTCCATCATTTGGTAGGGATGCATATGGCAAAGAAAATAACCATAGTTTCTTTCAACTGCATTCATTTCAAATAACTGATAAATAATTGATGAAACTACTGCTGGTAGAAACTCTATTTCTCACTGTTTATATATGTGAAACAGTAAAAAACCAAATTACTATGCATGATTTATAGGATTTTTTAATGAAAATGTTTTACAATGCTATGAATGGTATCCCTTGGGTAATCCAGTGCATTATATTTTTTCTTCTTATACCAATGCCTGATTTACATAAGCAGACAGCTGAAAATAAAAAAAAAGGATGAAACAAAGCTGGGTTTCACATCCTTACTGTTTATAAAAGTTACGGAAGTTACTAATATAAATTATATTTAATTGTAAGTAATGGGTTAAAAAATAGTATGGAAAAGTCAAGAACCACTTTTAGTTTTCTATTTTTTTACATTATTATTATTATTATTATTACTATTATTATTCGTTCATTGGAGCAGGGTTACTGCTAGATGAAACTGTAAGCTGGTGATTTTAATTAAGATCTCCCAACCGCTGTTTAAGATTTTGCATAAATTATGGATTAACATGAGAAATGCTAAAAATGAGCAAGTCTCTTGTGGGCTACTTAAGACTTCGAAGGTATGCAAACAAAATTGCTAATTTCTTTTTTGTTTTTCCAGTCAGCAGTTCCTTAGTACCTTTAGCTGCTTGATATTCAGGCAATGTATACACCACTGTTGGCTTCAGATATATATTCTACCTGGGAGAGAGGACATTCATTTATGGAGATCTCTCTCTTTTATTTTTATGCTTTTCTTTTATTCTATGTACAGCAGCACCACTTACTGTCCACACCACTAAATAGCTTTGGAAAATGATAGAATCAGGTCTGGTTTGGTCTTTGGAAGTTCACAGGCAAACAGGATATATACTGTAAGAACCGAGGGACATATTTTAGTCCCTTTATTTCAGTCCTTTCCCTCCTGTGTTTCAGTTACAACTAAATCATTTTTAAGCTAAAACTTGTTGTTGATGTTGTTGGTTGTTGTTGGTCAAGAGAGTTCCCATATTTTCATGCAGATTTCATTAAAAATCTGGAAACCTGCTATATTTAATAAGATAATTTTGATGATTAAAAGGGAGGAAGAAATAAAAAGTAAACCAGAGCAGCATTAAGTCTCTCTTTGGAGCAATAAACTAGCAACAAGTTTCCTAACCTTGCATATTCCATGCCCTTAGCTGGTTGTGTTGGCACTAGAGGATTAAATCACATTCAGCACAACAAAGCAATCATTAGCTAGTGGGGGGAGGAGGGAGATGTTGGATTATTTTTTTGTGTTTCAAATTTGTATAGGATTTAATAGATTTATAGAGTTTAAAGCCAGAAGGGACCATTAGATCAGTCTAACATCCTGTATATCAGTGGTTCTCAAAGCCGGTCCGCCGCTTGTTCAGGGAAAGCCCTTGGCGCGCCAGACTGGTTTGTTTACCTGCCGTGTCCACAGGTTTGGGCAATCGCAGCTCCCACTGGCTGCGGTTCGCCGCTCTAGGCCAAAGGGGGCGAGGAAAGCGGCATGGGCCAAGGGACTTTCCCTGAACAAGTGGCGGACCAGGGGCTTTCTCTGGACAAGCAGTGAACCGGCTTTGAGAACCACTGCTGATATCACAGGTCATTAAATTTCAAAGTTAACCCTCTAGCAAACTCAATAACATTTTTGACTAAAGCATAATTGGTATTGGCTAAAGCATACCTTCCAAAAAGGCATCCAGTCTTCATCTGAAGACCTCAAGAAATGGAGCATCTACCACTTCCCTTGGCAGTTTGTTCCAATGGTTAATTACATTCACTGTGGAAAACTGTGGGCCTAATTTCTAATTAGAATGTTTCTGACTTCAGCTTCCAGCCACTGGTTCTTGTTATGACTGTCTCCACTAGATTAAAGAGACCTTTAGTAGCTGATATTTTCTCCCTGTCCAGATAATTATACACTGTAATCAAGCCACTCTCAATCTTCTTTTTGATAAATTAAACAGATTGAGCTCTTTAAGTCTAATTGTAAGGCATTTTCCCCAGCTCTTGGGTCATTTTTGCAGCTCTTTTCTGCACTCATTCCAATTTTTCAACTTCCTTTTTTAAATGTAGACACCAGAACTGTTTGCAGTATTCTACTATCCTCCTCACTAGTGCCATGCGGAGAAATCATCTTCCTACTCCTACTACTTCCGGTTGAAGCATCCAAGGAAAGGATTAGCCCTTTTTGCCAAAGCATCGCACTGGCAGTTCATGTTGAGTTGTTTGTTCACTGTAACCCCTAAATCCTTTCCAGAGTCCAAGATACAATCCCCCATTGTATAGATATGGCCTGCAATCCTTATTCTAGATGTATAGCTTTGCATTTGGCTGTATTAAAAACTCATTTTGTTTGAACGGGTCCAGCTAGAGATCCAGATCTTTCTGTCTGACTGCCCTGTCCTAATCATTACTTACTTGTATGCCAATAATTGTGAGAGCTGCACATTTTACCAGCTGTGATTTCCTATTTACTGCCAGATCATTGATTAAAATGTTGAGTAGTGTTGGGCCTAATACCAACCCTGCAGACCCCACTAGAAACACCACTATTCAATGACAGTTGTCAGTAGAGATCTATTTCCTTTAACATGTGCTTTATTGATATCATAATTTTGTTAAATCAGAAGCTTAAGTATACTGCATCTGCAGTTACCTTTATCAATTGAATGTGTAAGAACATCGAAAAAATGAGATCAGGTTCATTAGACAAGACCTGTTTTCCACAAACTAGATTGACTGGCATTAATTGTATTCCTGACATTTAATTCTTTATCAGTTGAAACATGTATCAGCTTCTCCATTACTTTTTCCAGGATTAATATCAGGCCATCCAAGCTCTAGTTATCCAGGTCATCCCACTTGCCTTTTGAATATTGGCACAACTTTAGCATGCTTCCATTCTTCTGTGATTTCCCCAGTATTCCAAGATTTATCAAAAATTACCATGAGTAGGCCAGAGACCTTCAGTGTCCTTAGCCTTTCTTTGCCAGAAGCTGGAAATGAGCGACAGGGGATGAATCACTTGATGATTACCTGTTCTATTCATTCCCTCTGGGGCTCCTGGCACTGGCCACTGTTGGAAGACAAGATACTGGGCTAGATGGACCTTTGGTCTGACCCAGTAAGGCCATTCCTATGTTCTTATGTTCTTTAGGACTCTTGGGTGCAAGTTTTCCAAGCCTGCTGATTTAAAAGTGTTTATTCCTACTAAATGTTCAACATCCTCAAAAACTGATTGAAGAGATATGGTGGCAAAGGGTAGATAGTTTGTTTTTTGCAGTGGAGGGTGGGACATCAGGAATGAGTATGCAGAAGAAACAGAGATAAAATTTGAGAGTAAGGGAAGGGGGAAACTGCCAAGTTTCCCGTATCTGGCTTTTCACCAGAGCACAGCAAATAGACATAAATGTGCTATTAAATATGAATAATTCTTAGTATCTGTGTAGCATTTCTCATCTGCATTGCACTTCACAATAAATTAATTAATCCTCAAAATAGTCCTGTGAGATAGGTTTAACTATCCCCCTTTAACAGATGGGAATCCAAGGCAAGACAGATTAAAAGAGTTGGCCATGGACACAGAGCAAGTCATTATTCGAGCCAAAAGAAGCTTTTCTTGGATCAGAGGCCCGTGCGCTAATATATATATATCTATATATATAGAACTCACTCCATAGCAAACAGGCTCATAACTAAACTGGTCACTTCACTGAACATCTAAATGTCTTTCTATTTTAAGCTTTGTTATCCTCAACTTTTTATTCCTTAATCTTATATTTTTAGATTTCAGCCGGATTAAGACACTGTAGCTCCTTTTAAACAAAGGACACTGGGTTGATGGGCATCAGCAACTCAGGGACTAAAGCTTTAATACACATGATCTGCATAATATTATAATTCAGAAAATAGAGTTAATTATTTTGGTGTATGCATATGAACTAAGCTGAAATGCACATAAATTGCTGTATTACTACTGGAAGCGCCTAAGCATTACAAATATAATGGTACTAGGCATGCTTGTGAAACATTTGGAGCACAAAGAAAAGGAGGACTTGTGGACCTTAGAGACTAACAAATTTATTTGAGCATAAGCTTTCATGAGCTACAGCTCACTTCATTCACTCCACTGAATGCATCCAATGAAATAAGCTGTAGCCCACGAAAGCTTATGCTCAAATAAATTTGTTAGTCTCTAAGGTGCCACAAGTGCTCCTTTTCTTTTTGCGAATACAGACTAACACGGCTGTTACTCTGAAACCTGTCATTAGGAGCACCTTTGTTTGTGAACTCAGAACACTTTACAAACATTTCTGGTGCCTGAATCAATTACTGCACATGCCAAAATTATCTAATGTAGACAGACTATGTATGTGCACATACACATACTGAAGCTAGTGTTTAATATGAAAAATTAGTTTAGAATGTGAGATAGTGAAACATTATCATTTATGCTTTAAGGGGCTATATTTTGAATACATACATAAACTCTCAGCCTTTTAAGCTTTTCTGCAGTCTCTCTAAGATTAGGTTATGCCTGGAACTCTGTATTATTAGCATTTTCTAATTCCTGCACAGTTTGGATACTTCTGTTTGCAACTTAGTATGCTTTTTTAAAGGTTTGAATTTTAATGTTAAAGGTTGATATATCTAAAGAGTATACTGGATCTCTGGGCAAGAAAGAATGGCAGTATAATACAGTAACCTCAGAAGTGCTGGCGTCTTCAGTGCTTTATCTGCATTAAACCACTAAACTAGGATAATAGTAAGGGTCCCACTTAATCCCTCCAATCCCTGCAAATTCAAAATTAAGACTGAAAGAGCTGCAGTCTTGTATCTAGATGTTGGACAACCTTCCCATTGCCCAATAGCCAAGCACTACTACTTTTATAATGTGCTAATAAGAAGGTTCCACATTGTGCCTACCGCCTGGGAAATAAACCATAATCCTTATTCTTTTGATCTCCCTTACCTGCTCCCTTACTTTTGTATGTTTAAATTAGTCCTGTCATATAATTTAGAGTGCTGGGGGGAGTTGATTACTTCTGGCTTGTTTGTTTAATGATTTCTTTATTGAAAAAAAAAAGACAAAACCCTGAAGGCAGTCAGCAATTTTCTATTGAGAATAGGTTGACGAATGACTGAAATCAATCATAGCCCAGGAGTTTAATTATTATATATAATGTAATATATATATTACATATAAATGACACACTGAAACTTTTCACACTACATGATTCAATCGTATCCCTATTTTATTATGTACTGTAACAGGAATAATAGTCATGTTTTCAGAGTATACTTCCATTAAATGGAATTTGCCATTACCAAGTGCCTCATCATCACTCTAGCATTTAGCCAACCTGAAAAGACATTTATTGCTGTGTATGCTGTACAACCTACCATGAACATTAGCCCTGCATTAATTTGTGTACAATAAATGTAGTGATTAAAGTGATGCAGGATAAAGGAATCAGAGAGAATATTTACATAAATAATTCATTTTAAATTAATATTAATTTTGTATAATGATATATAATGCACCAAATTTTTCACTATGGTGAAGCTGTTTTGCATGGTGGATTTTGGCCCTAATAATAACATAAGAACAGTGCAACCAGCCACAGAAGGATCATACCAGTGTATGCAATCTGGTGTAGTGGATCTTAGGCCACCTGCATCTCTGCTTCTGGCATAGGGGGACTGAGTGGGAGAAAAGCCAGCATGCAAGGCTGGGGGGGGGGGGTTAGGGAACTGAGATTGGATGAGGAGACTAGGAAGAGACACTGGGACTAAGATAGTAGAAACAGGAAACAGGCTGAGAGAAGGTGATGGGAGGCCAATGTGGGGGAGAAAAAGATCAGATGAGGAGCTGGGAGGAGAGAACTGAGATTGCTTCTGCAAGAAAACTGTGATTGGGAGCAGGGGAGGAGGGGAAACTGGGCCATGAGTCTGAAGGAGCAAACAAGGATTGACTGGGCAAGGAGTCTGAGAATGAGAAGATTGAGGCTAGAAGACTGAAACCGCCTACGCAAGAGCAACAGGATTGGGATAAGGAGCTAGGGTGGGGAAGAGGAAAATGGGACAGGGAAAAGGTTGAAGGGGACAGAGCAGAAGCATACAAGGTTGGGGGTGCGGTGATGAACGTTACACAAACTTGATCACATACTAGTTTTTCCACAGGAACCCTGCCATATTCAATGTACAGAATGGCGCGTCTCTGGAAATAAATCTGGACTGTGCAGTGAAGGAAGATGTTGTTGAGAGTTCCCCAGTCCTCTTACTCATTTGTTGCAGATGCTGTTGTACTATTTGAAGTACTGGTGCAGGCAGGTCGAGGCCCACCCTAAACTAAACCACCACCCCGCCTCATCCAGCCTCCTCCTCTTGTGGTATGATGGATGGCTGTCTTGGCCAGTGCCAAGAAGAGGTTGACAAGGAGCTCCTGTTATTTTTGTAGGGCCATGGATGGGATGTGCAAGGATCAGGAGGTGCAGGGAAAAGTCCAGCCAGAACCTCAGTAAGATGTTCTGGAGGTGCCAGAAGAGGGGATGCAACCTGATGCAATCTACATAGATGTGTGCCAGGATCTCCCTCTTGCCACAGAATGGACTGGTGTCAGGGGAGTTCATGAACCACACCAGGTACATGCCTGTGCTCATGGGTCTGTGAAGGAGCCAACAACTAATATATCCAGTGGGTTAGGGGCACTAGAATGGGGTAGAGTTTGACCCACCAGGGTTCCTCAGCCTTCTTAGGTGGCAGCAGGTCACTCTATGTGGTCTGTGGGTAGGACATGAAGATGTGGAACTAGTTAGTGTGAAGCATGAATGCATACAGATGTTTACTGAGTGTGTGAGTCAGAGGCAGACAGGCTGGATACCATGCAACTGGATCAGGTAGCCTGTCGGGGCAGCTGAGGAGGCTTGCGAGACAGTGGCCTCATGAAGGGATCTGGAGGGCCTGGTGAGAGGTGTTCAGGGAGCACCTTCCTTCAGGACCCACTTGAGGAAAGAAAGAGAAGAAGGGGAAAAAGCTGCCCTCACCTCCTGGAGCACATGACAGGGTATGCATGGGGTACACAAACCCATGCATCAGCCAAGTACATTGGGGTCCAAACAGCTTCTGTGAACATAGTCCAGGAAGTCTCTGATTCTGGTGGTGCCAGTCACGACCAATCTCAAGCACAAGGGGGACTTCACAACCAACACATATAGATGGGTGCTGTGTAGCAGGTGTTCTGCTAGGAGGTCCTCCCACTCAGTGGCCACAGTGAACCTAGTCACCAAGACTAGTTTCCAGGTCCTGAGCAGGTCCTGGTAAAAGATCTACATCTCACAGAGGTCTCAGGGGAGCTGCTGGTTTTATTGGAGCCCTTAGAGGTGGTGAAGGAAGGTGTGAACCAGCATGCTCCATGCGGGACTATGTGCACTACAAAGAAGCCTCTGCAGGGCCTGGAGGTTGAAGGTGGGGATCTGGCTGTGGATGTAGATCAGGCCTGATTCCTCCTCCCCTGGGGGATGCTCAGGACACCCACATAGACCCAGTGCAGCCCTGGCCAGAAAAACTCCAGGATCTTCTGGAAGCTGGCCAGGGTTCTTGGGGAGGGGTTCAGGGTTTTGAACCAGTACCAAAGCATGGACAGGACCAGATGGTTGACCACCAGTGCTCTCCCGCAAAAGGAAAGGCATCTGAGCAGCCACATCCACCTCTGCAGCCGGTCAGTAATCCTGACATCTAGATCTCTCCAGTTCTCCAGCTGTCCAGTGAGGAGGGTCAGTGGCAGAAAGGTAGATGCCCAAATAGAGCAGTGGGCCTGTGCCCCAACAGATGGCAAGAAGCATGGGTGAGAAGGAGTATGGCTGCCAACTGTTCCTGACCACCAGGCCAGAGCACTTGACCCAGTTGACCCAGGTGGAGGAGGCCATCAAATAGATGGGTTGGCAAACCTCCACCCATGCCTAGGTCTCTCGGTCCAGGGCTACAAGAAGCACATCACCAGCAGACACTGATAGGACTACCCACAAGTCCAGCACTCCCAAAGCACCAACCACAACATCTTCTTGTGGAGGAGACAGTCAAAGGGCTAAATAGCAGTGGTATAGAGCCGACCAGGTAGCGGGCAGCCCTGAAGCACCCTCAAGGCCAACTTGATCAGACACTCCACAGAGGCATACAGCACCTGGAGAAAGCCCGCAAAGCAGGGGCTGAAGCTGAACACCCACACAGTACCCATAAGATACCCTAAATCCATCCTGTCAGATGCCTTCTCCTGGCCCAGGGATAGGAGAGTGAATGACAGACCATCCCTAGATGCTAGATGAAGTAAGTCCTAGACCAGATAGAAGTAAAAAATGATCGAGCCTGGGATGGTGTAGGTCTGGTTGGGGTGGATCACATTTGCCAGCACGGACCCCAGACACAGTGAGATGGCTTTCAATCTGATCTTGCAGTTTGTGCTGAGAAGTGAGACTGGGCACCAGTTCCTTAGGTTATGGAGATCTCCCTTCTTAGGTAGCAGGGCAAGCACAGCCCACCTGCCTAAGGACTTGGCCCAGACATTGACAAGGTCTGGGCTGAGGGCATCCCAGAACGCATGGTAGGACTCTATAGTCAGCCCATCAATGCCCAGAAATTTGTTTGTGGGCATGAGATGGAGGGCTTCCAAGAACTTGGCCAGAGTGAGCGGTTGCTCTAGCCAGTCCGTCACCCGCGCTGACTACGGGGAGTTCATCCCATATGATTATGCAGGCACCAGCATTGGTCAGATTCGGGGAGAAAAAGTTGCTGTAGAAGAGCCCGGGCCTTTTCCTATATCTCAATTGGATCCATAAGAGGGGTGACATCCTTCACCAGGAGGCAGGTGATATGATTTTTGGCCCCCCTATTTTTCTCCAGGGCATAGAAGAAGTGGGTTCCACAATCCATCTCCCAAAGGAGCTAGATGTGGAGTGAACAAAGGTGTCCCAGGCCAGATGGTCATCAAGGGCCAGCAGGTTATCTCACTTCTCCTGACACTCTCTTCAGAAGGGTGGATCCCTGTGGTGAGTGGCCACATGCCTCTCCAGCTCCAAACCTTCCCACTCCAACTGCTCTATCACCAGAACTCTACTTCGGCTGCCCTTCCCGGGTGTAGTCACAGCAGAAGATCCAGACATGGACATTCCCAACTTCCCACCACATCTGTGCCACAGGAAAGGTGTGCATCTGCCTCTGCCAGGCCAGCCAAAACTCCTGAAAGGATGCCACAAAGCCCACATTCTCCAACAAGCTGTTGCTGAAATTCTACTACACAAGCCTCACCCTCCCAGGTGTCAGTGAGGCCATCATTGCTACCAGCTAGTGGTCGAAGAATGGGGCCAGCCTGATGCTGGAGAAGTGGGCCCACAAGATGTGAAATCAAGAGATATAAATGCGGCCCAATCGGGAGTGGCACCACTGAGTGTTCTCCAAGGGACATAAATGTACATGGTGGAGTTATCCAGGTGGTGGTCATGCCAGACTTCCACCAGGGAGTGATGGTTGACAACCTTCTTGAGGACATCCATGGTGACTTAGCACTTCTTTGTCCCTAAACAGCCCTACGCTTACAGGAGATTGTTAAAATCCCTGCCCCAGACCAGGCACTCACAAGGATGCAAAGTACCAAAGAAGGTAGATGCCTGCTGATAGATGCACACCCATCCAAGTTCCAGTATCAGGATATAGATGTTAACAAATTAAGAATCATCCCCTCCACACAGGCTTGGGCACACAGCAGACATCCTAACATGACCCCGGCAACTCCCAGCACCTCAGACCATAGGTCTCCAGAGAACAGCGTGGTCTCCTGTGACTCTAAGGACCCCTGTATTCACACCCTACACATTATTGCAGTGATTTTCAACTTGTTGTCTGTGGACCCCTGGGGGTATGCAGACTATATCTAAAGTTCCCAAAGGGGTCCACACCTCCATTTGAATTTCTTTAGGGGCCCATAAATGAAAAAAAGGTTGAAAGCCACTGCAATAAATTTTGTACAAAATATGCCTTGTGAGGTATCATTTAAAAAATTAATAACACAAGGATCAATAATATCATGGTATCATAATATCAAGGATCAATAATATCATACTATTGTATGGAACAATAGTATATGTAAAGTTATGAAATCCCCCAGTATGATGTTATTAGCATATGTTCAAAACCACACAGCCCTCCCTAGGCAAAAGTTGTTAGATCTGTCCTAAACAAAGGATTGTGCGTTTACTTCAATTTACTTATAAGTATCAAACAGGGTTCTTGACACAGCAGGAGGAGGAGATGGCAGGAGACACAGCAAAGTTTCATTTCTGCAGACACAGATGAGAAAAGCATGGAGCTTCTTCATCACCACACTCAATATCACCTTTTGACTGCTTGAATAAACTTTACTTTGAAGGGTAAACCTCAGAAGAATCCACTTCAAAGATTCATTGGACTATAAAAGAAAGGAGCAGAGAACACCAAAGACAAAGACATCAGCACCTTTGGATCCCTGGGAGAGATCATGACCAATGACAAGGTTAGCCACCACCTTGCTGGAAGACAGTGTGTGAGAAAGGCCATGTTACACAAATGCTTGAACCAAAACTTTCTAGATTAAGTTTTAGACTTTTTGATGTATGTTTCCACTTTCATTTGTTTGTAACCATTTCTAACTTTCTCTCTTATATTTTAATTCACTTAAAATCCTATCTTTTGTTGTTAAACTTTTTAAAATCTAAACCAATCCAGTACTGTGTTTAAACAGAAGTGTGTGGAAACTCCAGTTAAAGTATCCAACTATTGAATATTGACGCATTTTCCAGAAGCAACAGATCTTAATAACTAAACTGTCCAAGAGAGGGGTGGATAGCACAGAACTGATGTTTTGGAGAACATTCAGGACTGGGAGTGAGTTGTAGTCACCCTGCAAGTAGTAACCAAGGCTGGTGGAAGCCAGTGTGACTAGTATGTTCCTGACAAGCCATTGGGATCAGAGTTACTGGACCAGGGCTGTAGCTATACACAGACACTCAGGTCTAACCTGCATACTGGTAGGCTGTTTGTGAGCAGCCTAGGTTGGGAGTTACAACTGCAAAAAATTGTGAGGAACCTAAAGTTGCAGGGCAGGTGATGACACAACCCTCCACTGGTCCGGACTGCACCCCAGAATATGACACCACCCCACCCGACAGAACGGTAAGGTAACTGAAGTACACCCAGTCCCCCTAGTCCAGCTGCCAGCTGGGTTTGGTGGCTGGATCAATGTGCATCTCCTTCAAGAAGATCACAGAGTACCTCCCTGCCCAAAGGAGAATACCTGGGCACCTGTGGATACTCACCCTACAGCTCTTGAGGTTAAGGGATACAATGGTGTTGGATATCAATGGGGAGGGGGGTTGAAGAGCCTCAAGGACAGAAGTGCCACCTCTCCCCCCCCATGGAGTCACCCAGCATCCCATGGTTGAGGTTGAAGGTGACCAGGGAATCGCCGAAGCTGCAGGCCTGCTGGTAGGCTGCAGCATCCTGGTTCCTGAGTCCCATGTCTAATGGCGGGGCTGCAGCATCAGCAGCAGACTCCACTGCAGAAAGGGTCTTTGGGCAGGGCTCTTTCCCTTTTCCTTCTCCTGGCCCTTTCTGCTGACCAAGGGCCCTTTCTGCTGACTTGGTGGTGGTGGGAATTTTGGCAGCAGGTCTCTGACAGGGCCTGCTGCTGCTGTAGCCTCTCTGGGGGCACAGAGGGTATTGGCAGCAGTGCTCAAAGCCACCTGGAGGAATGGTGAATAAAGCCAAGGTAGGGAAACAACAGTGACAGACGGGTCCCTCTCTCTCAGTTGGCCCCCTCAGTTTGTCAGTCTCAGACAAAGCTGCCATCACGGAAGCCTCACCCATGGCTGAGTCTGGTTCTGCCATTGATGACAAGTGATGTGAACAGCCACCAGAGGGCAGCATGGGAGGAATAGAATTAAAGGGAAGGATGGGGGTTGGGTCAGAGGCTAACTGCTCCTCCCCTCTGAGCTGCATGTGGGGGGAGGAAGGTGTAAACAAACTGGGGGGGGTGGGGTTAGTGAAACCAGCTTTGGGGAACACTGGCTGCACTGGGAGTCAAGGGCAGCTGAATCATGATGTGGTGTCAATCAAAAATGGGGAGGGAAAACTCAAGCATGGAGATGCAGAGCTGCATGGGGGCAAGTGGGGCCAGGAGGGAACAAAAACTAAGGGGAATGGGAGCAAACAGCAGAGGGTGGGGCTTGGGCAGGCTGGGGAAGGCAACTTCCAAAGACTGGGATGTTCTGGGTGGGAGAGGAGAGGGAAACAAACACCCTACCTCATTCAGTGTACAAATGGGACAGTGATCACTTAATGAGCACCCATTCCATATTGTGTCATCTCATTGCTCAATGTGGAACCCCAGTAATTATTTATGGCACACTATTCCAGTCCTGCTGTGAATAAAGAATTACATTTCTCATGGGCTTTTACTGTGGTGTTCATCAGTATAGACTCTGAGTGTCACAAATATTCAATTTATTTTCACATCTTCCCTATGAGAGAAGTATGTATTATCACTTTTACAGATGGGGCACAGATTACCGTCAAAAATATCCACTAATCTTAGGTGCCTAATACAAGACCCAAAACCTGACCCTTTTTTTCTGAGTACATAGCACTTTATATGTTCAAAGCACTGCTCCTCATTATTTGCGGCTGTGAGTGATTAGCACTTCTGCCAGTCAGACCCTGGCCTATCAATGCTGAATACAAGGAATAGATAATCTAAACAAGCTTGTTTAGACTAAGTTTGCAGCACTGTTTAGGAGGCTGAATATTGATATGAGTTCTGCAAGACCAAAAGGCCAGGAATACAGTCTAATATTAATTTAAATGAAGAATTTTGCAGCCCTTTCATTCAAGGTTTTTTGACTGTAGCTAAGCATATATTTAAGAACATAAGAATTGGGGAAACAAAATAATCATCAGTTTTGTGGTGCCAGATTAAATACAGTTCATTTTGAAGAAGTTGGATTTCAAATGAGTAAACCAGGCCAAAATTCCTATTAAAAAAAGAGAAAAAAAAAAAGCGAGCGAGAGAGAGAAACCTGGATATCTTGGTAAACTGGACACAAGAATATAATGTGTGTTTTAATACACCCAAATGTAAAGGTCATACCTCTAAGAGAAGAGAATGTAGGCCATACTTGAAGAATAGGGGACTATCTTGGGAAGCAATGACTCTGAAGAGGACTTTGTGGGGACGGGATAGCCAATATAACACTGCATTTCCCTTACTGTACTCAGTTGATTTCATTTTTACCCTGTTGTTTTGGATAGTCCACCTCTTCATATTGAATGAACACCGGCAATACCATAATGCATGTCATGGTCATAAAGCATGGACTGCTCACAGGAGGCGTGATGGGCCTAAGTGGTTTGACCAACATTGGTGTGGGTTGTTCTAGTTCCACACTGAAAAAAGTAGAATATGCAATTTGTTCATTCAGACTCAAAGCTGAACATGATTTTGCCTACAGAGGGAGGAGAGAGGAAAGAAAAAGTGAATCTACTTTGGAGTGGTTGGGTTTGTTGGCTTTAGTTCTTGATTGTAGGTTTTATTTAATTCCAGTCAACTGATCTCACCCCATCCCCCATGACTCCGCACCATAATAAATATCACCACCACAAAAACATAATTTATAACTGCTATTTATAACTTCTAACAAAGTTTTAGAGGATATTACTTCGTAAAATGCATGTGATAGGTTGCAGAGGCACAATTTGATCCCAAGTGAACATGGAATCAGTTTCTCAGCTTCCCGCTGCATCTGTGTTGGTGCTATGTGGAAAGACTATAAGAATGGTTGTTTAGAAGCAATGGGTGAGTAGCATAGAATACTTTTATACTGAACGCAACACATGGGAGTTAGAGGATGGTATTAATAAACTTAAAAAGAGTTTTCCTTCTAAATTATTGATTATAACCATAAAGCTAAGTAATTTAACAAACAAAAGGGGCCAAGGTTTTCAAAAAGTGATGAGAGATTTTGGGGGAGGAGCTTCCATTTTTGGTGCTTAAAAGGACCTGACTTTGAGGGTGGATATTCAGAACTTTCTGAAAGTCAGGCTCCATTAAGGTGTCTAAATTTGCCTCTGTTTTGGAGTGTCCAAAGTTACTAGTCACTTTTGAAAATTTTGGTCTATTCCTTTAGGAAAATAAACCTCGCTGACTGCTATATTTTCTTCTGAGCTATCACACCACTGTACAATTCAGTGCTGCAGCAGTTTAGTAAATAAATCCAAAACAAAACATTCTTGCAGCAGCACATGTGGTCACATGTTCAAAAGTATTTAACACAAATATTTTTCTAAAATTAACGCAATTTACAACTTAAGCTGATTTGGATTCTACTCTCTCAATTAGAGAATGACCAGGTTTGTTTAATCAGGTGTTCAAGGCCCAAAACTATTTGGGAAACCATGAAATGGATCTGCTACTCTGAAACTAATATTTTAATTATATTAAATAGAATTGTTTAACATTTCTGCTCCTGAAGTAGAGCATGTAATTAAAGCCCAGGTGGTCACCATGGAATATTGAGAAGCTGAATTCTCTAGTCTCACTTGAATCAAAGTTATAATAAGGGAAGAGTCACAAAGTTCAGACCTGTATCTGACCATGCACTACTAAAATCAATATGAGTTTTGCCATTAACTTCAACAGGAACAGAATTAGAGATCTATTCTTTAAGTTGCTGCTCCCTGTTGTGTTCAGTAAAAGATAAATGAATGGCACCGTAGTCCTGCTAAAGTCAGATAATGCCCTGTATCTATTGGTCTGCTACTATTTGGCTCCCTCGGCTGGCTATGAAATTTTACCTGCAAAATGACACTTTAGTTAGCTTAGAGTGAGAATTTTGCTGTTGGGTTTCAATATATCCAACAGTGAGAAAATGGATGAAAGATGATAAACACTTTTATATTGCAATCAAGAATTATTTTAAAAAGCAAGTGAATAGAGAATCTCAAACTAGAGTAAAGAAAGTAAATTGCACAACATAAACATGTTGATCAACCAAAAATGGTGAGGAAAAAATTATTGCAGAGATATTAAATTACATAAAAATTACTATCACATAAAATTAAAGAAATAAAGTAAACAAACCTTCAGCTCTGAAGAATTAGGAAAGCAGGCATGTTCTGAACATAAAAGACATGTAATATTATTGTTATTATTGAGGGTGTGATGTTTGATAGAATACACGCTGATAATGTCAGCTACAGGAAGATGAGGCTCTTTGGATTCCTTTGCCCCTTTGAACAACTACCATTAGCAAAACACATGCTTAATTTTGAACACATGAATGATTCCATTGAAGTTTAATGGTTTATGTATACACTTTTTTCTGGAAATATAAATGTTAAAATGGAGTTAAGACATGGAATGTAATTTAAGGTAAAATATTTTATAGGAATATTGTACTTATCCAAAAATAAACAAACAAATATCACTCAAAATTAACACACCAGCTAGGGGGGATATGTAAGGAAAACAAAATACCAACATTTTCAGATGTACCTTGCTCACCTGAATGAGTCACTCCCTGGTCTATAAACCAACTGTTAGATTTAGTTATGATCAATATTATATATTCTAGTGGTGTTTTATTTAAGTCTGTGTGCTACAAAAGAGCACTGTCTTATGTAGAGTGGCCATTTCAATTGCAATGAAAGATGTTGTCTTCATCTTTTAGAAAGGATTACTAGCCTCTAACTAACTGTCTGGACCATTACCATGGAGTAATTAAATGCCAAGGTATGAAAAATTAGTGTGCTGCTAATATATGGATATTTCATTTAACAAGGTGTTTTTGATGTATGGAAACATTTATGTGGAGACCTAAAAAAGCCAGTGTTCTATTTTTTTTTTTTTTAAGTTTAAATAGGTCTCTGTGAGGGTGGCTTGATGCAATTTATATAAACTGGGTGTCTAAAATTGTCAGCATTGTGTTTCAAACACCAAAATAAGTATGATTTAGATGCCAAAGACATTATTAAATATCTAATCTTAGGTACCAAAATTTAAAAATTGATCCTATGGAGTGGATAAAGTTCCTTAGCTCCCCACCACACACACACACACTTGCCAAAGTGTAGTGGGACTTGCTTATAAAGAAATCAGATATAATGAATCTCCATTTACTGGGTTAAACTTTTAAATCCTTAATAGAACAGGACTTCCTTTGATTTCAGACAGTGAGTATAAGAACTAAGTAAAAATTGAAGCCATGGTAACCAACATGTGCTTAATTTTGAGCACATGAATGATTCCACTGAAGATTAATAGTTTATTTATTTTTTTTATTTTCTGGAAATATCAATGTTAAAATGGAGTTAAGATGAGGGATGTAATTTAAAGTAAAATATTTTGTAGGAATACTGTAATTATCCAAAAACAAAGTGTCATAAACCAGACAATTCAGCATTAAGGTTAAATTTAAGAAATCCAAACATGATACCATATGAAAATGCACAGTTGTGCACCCAAACAACCTTTACTCTGCCCTGAAGTGACCCCATGCAATACCCATAGGATTATGATTAATGTATTTTAGTGTTTGTGGTTCCATATTAGATTTAACTGAATGTTAAAGACATTTTTGATTGCTGTTCTCCCCCTCATGGATATCTGGCTAGACTGTGATTAACAGATTTTTAATTGGTTCATTAAATTGTTTTATTCAGTTGACATTTATGTGTGTGCTGTGCAAGTTATCCATGTGTAATATATAAGCTTCAGGACTGGGCTTGAAATACTGATTTATTACTCTAGGAAAACATATTGTAGTATAAGTGCACAAATACAAGTTGTGAATTTTTCTAACTGCTTTTGACTGGAAATTTTATACATTGGAATAACAAAAACTCACCCAGTTATCTCACTTCAGAGGTGCCGGTGCTTTCATTTCTTCATAATAAGCACAAACAATTTAAGTTTGTGTAAACAGTAGTTCAGATTTATGATATGTTACGAGGTATTTGTTAAACACAAGATAGGTTATCTAAATTGATCAATAGTTCTTACAAAGTCACATAATAAGGAGATGAAATCTGAAGTTTAAACACACTGGAAATTAACTCTAGATAGCTGCATGCCTAGAAAATTAAGAAGGAGATTATTGTTGTTGAAGTGTTATTTTTATAATACATCTATTTATTGTGTAAAAACAAACATTTCATGTGGTATTTACTTGGCTTTTTGCATTTGTTATTTTAGAACTTTAGAAAGGCTGATAGCTCAGATTGCTTCATCACTTTTTAAAGATGAACAGATAATCTGACAGTGCCTCTGTTCTCAAGCAGCTCTGCAATATTCGCTCGTTAGTAAGAGATGTTATGAGTCACAGATTCAGCTCCACTTAGTTACTTACGGACAGTAGTATTGTTCAATCTGAATAAGACATCAGCAAAAGGTCTGTGCAGCACTGAATGTTCAAAAGAGGGCTTAAATGGGATTTAATACTAGTTCTTATATAGCACTTTCCATAACAGGTTAGTATCATTATCCCCATTTTACAGATGGGGAAACAGAGGCACAGAGAAGTGAAGGTCCCTCAGCAGCAGAGCTAGAATAGACCCAGGTCTCCTAACTCCCACACTATTCTCTACCCACTAGGCAACATTTCCCCTTAAGTGGTGTGTGGCCTTTAACAGGGGACACTCACCTCTTGAACACCTCCTTGCACTGCATGCAATACTGCAACCCTTTCCCTACTCCTGGAGCTCCCTGTAGGTTGTTGACTTCACTTGGTGGGTCTGCAGTAGCTCAGCCTTTCAGCCAGGTCGCACAATCAACATAAACAATTCCAGGTAACAAAAAGCCAAAAAAACTGTCTGTCTGAGCTCACCAGGAACTTCAGCCACCACTCTGGGTTCTTTAAATTAAGCCCTGTACTCAGGCTTCATCCCCTTCTCAGGCTTTACACCACTTCACTGGTAGGAGAACCCAGGCCCACCCATTACTCCAGGTTCCAATCTAGGAACCCTATAAACAGCTACCACATACCACTCACTTCAATTCATTGCTGTTACTTTACTGGACCTCTTCTCACATGGCACCTTTATCTTCACCCCTTATGTCAGAGTTAAAGTTCTCAGGTCCTCTCTCTCCCAGATTAAGAAAAACCTGTCCAGAACCAAACTCTGATTGTCCCTCAAGCTCCTCTTGCAAAAGAAAAGCTCCCTATTTCACCTCTCTGGTCCCAGCCAGGAACTGACCTGCTAAGGCCCTGCAGCTCCTTTTATCTGAGCCTGCTGGTCTCTGATTGGCTGCTTCTGTGCAGCATCTCTAGGCAGGCCTGGAGGAGCCACCTTTGCAACTTCTTTCCTGGGCTCTTCCAAGATCATTGCAACTTTCAGGGGATCTGCAGAAGGACGGGGACATCTGAGGTCCTGGGGCCGGTTTTGTTCAATATCTTCATTAATGATCTGGAGGATGGCATGGACTGCACCCTCAGCAAGTTTGCAGATGGCACTAAACTGGGAGGAGTGGTAGATACGCTGGAGGGTAGGGATAGGATACAGAGGGACCTAGACAAATTAGAGGATTGGGCCAAAATAAATCTGATGAGGTTCAACAAGGACAAGTGCAGAGTCCTGCACTTAGGACAGAAGCACTGCTACAGACTAGGGACTGAATGGCTAGGCAGCAGTTCTGCAGAAAAGGATGTTACGGTATACAAAGCACATGGGATCTTTTATAAGAGAGAAGGCAAATACACCATATTTATTGAAAATACAACAGTTAGTCACACAACATACATACAAACACACACACACAAGTCCTGCAGATGGTCTTTATAGTTACCAGTCTGTTGTAGCTCAAGTCAATCTAATGGCCAGTTAGATTGAGCACGAGTGAGGAGCTAGGCTCTATCGGTCGCGATCCGATGCTCTGAGGCTTTGCAGGACTGAACCCAGAGTTCCATGGCAAAACTTTATAGTTGTAAATTCCCATTTGAGTCCATGCATTTTGCAATGTCATCCTGTAATCATTAGTCCTTAAGTGGTGTTAATCTTGGGGTTTTCTGCTGTTATCATTTGATGGTTATTGTTGGGCTTCCCATTGTTATCTCCTATTTGTTGTCTCACCTTAGGGGGTGCCTGCTTCACCTCTGAGATTGTCAATGCTGCTAACACATTTAGCCTCGGATACAATGGATGTTTTCTGATTGTCTCCTGGTGTTTCCAAGTCTCTCACTTTTTCTTGACCATCTGGACATTTGTGATGGCTTTCACACCTTATCTTTTCCTGATGCATGCATTCCTCATTCACACAAACAGTCTCTCACAGAAACCTTCAAAGGAATACAGAATACATTGTAAATTAAGTCTTGCTAAATCTTATAACTAAAACAATTCACATTGGGACTTCAGGCCCTCAACATTTCTCTAATCTATTTATCATAGATACAATACAAAATCCTGTCTTTTACTTACTAAACCTTAAAACAAAGAAATATATATTTAACTAGAGTGCCTAATTTGTAATGCATGTAGAAAACCATAGTAGACATTATAACTTATCCTAAAACAAAAGTGTGAACATAATCAGTCATAAGGATTGTTCTGGTCTGTCCCTGCCTTAACATCAGTACAGGCACTGTCAGTCTGTCAGATGCATTCCTACCAGTGTCCCAGAGGATCATTCCTTTCTGCTATTCAAAAAAAGTGGCTGGTAAAATGAAATCAAGACATACATTAGTACCTCTATTCTTATAGTACAATTATAAAATCCTGCTCCTACAAGGACTTAGGGGTTACAGTGAACAAGAAGCTGGATATGAGTCAACAGTGTGCCCTTGTTGCAAGAAGGCCAATGGCATTTTGGGCTGTATAAGTAGGGGCATTGCCAGCAGATCATGGGACATGATTGTTCCCCTCTATTTGACATTGGTGAGGCCTCATCTGGAGTACTGTGTACAGTTTTGGGCCCCTCACTACAAGAAGGATGTGGAAAAATTGGAGAGCGTCCAGTGGAGGGCAACAAAAATGATTAGGGGACTGGAACACATGACTTATGAGGAGAGGCTGAGGGAACTGGGATTGTTTAATCCGCAGAAGAGAAGAATGAGGGGGGATTTGATAGCTGCCTTCAACTACCTGAAAAGGGGCTCCAAAGGGGATGGATCTAGACTGTTCTCAGTGGTAGCAGATGACAGAACAAGGAGTAATGGTCTCAAGTTGCAGTGAGAGAGGTTTAGGTTGGATATTAGGAAATCTTTTTCACTAGGAGGGTGGTGAAACACTGGAATGCGTTACCTAGGGAGGTGGTGGAATCTCCTTCCTTTGAGGTTTTTAAGGTCAGGCTTGACAAAGCCCTGGCCTGGATGATATAGTTGGGGATTGGTCCTGCTTTGAGCAGGGGGTTGGACTAGATTACCTCCTGAGGTCCCTTCCAACCCTGATAGTCTATGATTCTATGAGGTTCTGAAGTTGCACAGTGCCTGCTAGTTGTCACTCCAAGTCTCATTTCACAGTTCAGAGCAATTGCACCTGTATTTCCCCTCAGTGGTCCAGCACAGACACTCACTCTCAGGCTTCCAGCTCTGCAGCCCTTGCCTTTCTAGATGGATACCTATGTCTCTCTCCCTTCTCTTCAGGGTATTTGCAGACATACAGTTCCCTGCCTTCTCTATGTTATTGCCAACAGAGACTGGCTACCCACGTGCACCTGCTTGCTTTCTCTTCAGAGACTGATAACAGAGTGATTGTCAACACTTATAAGTACCATACAGTTCTTTGTATGCAAAAATATTTCACTCTTCACATAAAAGCTCTACAGAGAAAATATATTAAAAACAATAAATGAACCTACACACATGCTAATAAGCTTACTAGAGAATCACCCAACCCTAACATGGACTCCAACAGGAGCAGTCCTTCAAAGCTGCATCCACAAGGTTTCCTTCAGCGTCACAAGTTCATCACAGTTTCGACTCAGAACAAGACCAGTCATATCATGTTTAGTCCACCCTTTCTATAGTTCAAGGGTTTTTGATCTGGAGTTTCCAGGAACAGGTACCTAGTAGGAAATGGGTTTTCCTCCCCAGGGTGTAGCTTCAAATGGGTGACTTCAAAGTGAGTGATTTGCATTCCCCTCATGCTCCTAATATTTCCTAGGAAAAGCACTTTACATGGATTATCCCCAAAAGTCATTTCAAGTTCCTAATATTTATATGAGTCAAGTGCAAAGAAGAGTTACACATAATCCTAAAACATCAACAATTGCATTTTCAATATTGTAGCCTATAGGGCTGTCTTGCATTTATTATATTCACTGCCTTGCCTTCATTATTAGAGCCCTGTGCAGATTCAAAAATGTGTATTCGCATCCAACCCACGATTCACAAAAATTATCTGTGGATATCTGTACCCGTGGATATGGATATCCACACATATCTGTGGATTTACAGGGCTCTACAACAGGATTGGGCTGCGGCTCCGAGGCATACCCCCTCTGGCTAGAGCTGCCACTATGGCGGACCCTCCACGTGTCCTGGTCAGGGGGCCCGAGCAGCCACCTACCCAGTGTCCCTGAACCCCAGGTTCCCTGCCCAGTGTCCTGATTCCCAGGCCCACCGCCCAGGGCAGGTGGAGGGTCCATGCCATGGTTCCTCACAGCTGCCCACCCAGCTCTTACCATCAGAGCTCTGCGCGGATACAAAATGTGTATCCACATCCACCCTATCAGTAAAAATGGTCCCTGGATATCTGCATCTGTGGATATAAAGCGGATACCTACAGCTTTGCATTATATTATGCATTTATTATATTCAGCAGCACTGCAAGGAACCTACAGGTCTGTACCCTATCAGACATTGGCTTCTGCAATTAGCATAAGGTTTGAGGCCTATGAACTTTGGCACAGATCAACAGTCCAATGGTAACCCCTAATTTTTGGAGAACTGGAAATACAGTGTAAGGGGGGATTTTGTCCCTAATGACATCAACCAACCACAGAAACATTAGCTAACACCAGCTTTTGGAAAGTTTTGGAAAGAACATCCAACCACAAGAGTGTCATGGCAATGAATTGATGTTTATGATAAGTTGAGATCATTAATATGCTAACCTATAGAAGGACAGCTCAACATTAAGTCGGATGAAGAAATGAAAATAAGGAAGAGGGGAGAAACCCCTACATAATATGCATTAGACATAGTGGCGTCAGTGTAACCTATTATAAAAATTGCATCCCAGCCTGTGCACAGTGGGAGAGAGAGAGAGAGAGCTGTAACCCTTAGTAGGTGCCAGAAGGATGGCCACTGGTGATAAGGGAGAAGGTGGTGGAACAGATAATGGCTAATGTTTCAGGTTGTTCTGCAAGGGATGGTGTGAGTATGGATGTTTAGATGGATGTTTAAATGTTCTTTCTGTATTATTTATTACAAATATTTGCACTGTAAAAAAACAACAAAAAATATTTCTCAATTTACCTACTACAGTACTGTAGTGCAATCTCTTTATCATGAAAGTTGAACTTACAAATGTAGAATTATGTACAAAAAACTGCATTCAAAACTAAAACAATGTAAAACTTTAGCGCCTACAAGTCCAATCTGTTCTACTTCTTGGTCAGCCAATCACTCAGACAAACAAGGTTGGTTACAATTTGCAGGAGATAATGCTGCCTACTTCTTGTTTACAATGTCACCTGAAAGTAAGAATGGGTGTGAAAGTGAAGTGCTGAGCAACAACAACTTCAACTGAAGTCAATGCCGCTGTGGATATATATATAGATCTATATAGATATAAATATAGATCCATATAGATAGATAGATAGATAGATAGATATGATTTTTATTATTCTTGTAGCTTTAATAAACCAAAGAATCATAATAACATATATTGTTAAGGAAATATTTAAATTAGGGCTGTCAATTAATCACAGTTAAGTCATGTGATTAACTCAAAACAATTAATCGTAATTAAAAAAATTAATCATGATTAATCGTACTTATAACAATAGAATACCAATTGAAATTTATTAAATATTTTTGGATTTTTTCTACATTTTCAATATTGATTTCAATTACAACACAGAATACAAAGTACACAGTGCTCACTTTATATTATTATTTTGTATTACAAATATATGTACTGTGAAAATGATAAACAAAAGAAATAGTATTTTTCAATTCACCACATACAAGTACTGTAGTGCAATCTCTTCATCATGAAAGTGTAATTTACAAATGCAGGGTTTTTTTTCTTGCTACATAACTGCACTGAAAAAGAAAACAGTGTAAAGCTTTGGAGCCTACAAGTCCACTCAGTCTCTTACTTCTTATTCTGCCAATCGCTAAGACAAACAAGTTTGTTTACATTTGCAGGAGATAATGCTGCCTGCTTCTTATTCACAATGTCACCTGAATGTGAGAACAGGCATTCGCATAGCACTTTTGTAGCCAGTGTTGTAAGGTATTTACATGCCAGATATCCTAAACATTCGTATGCCCCTTCATGCTTCGGCCACCATTCCAGAGGACATCATTCCATGCTGATGATGCTCATTAAAAAAATACTGCGTCAATTAAATTTGTGACTGTACTCCTTGAGGGGAGTATTGTATGTCTCCTGCTCTGTTTTACCTGCATTCTGCCCTATATTTCATGTTACAGCAGTCTCGGATGAGGATCCAGCACATGTTTGTTTTAAGGACACTTTCACAGTAGATGTGACAAAACACAAAGAAGGTACTGAAGTGAGATTTCTAAAAATAGCTGCTGCACTTGAGTTTATGTAGGCAGAAGAACAACTTATGCAAAGGAAGAAACATCAAACTCTGAATTTCATCAGGTTTAAACATTCTTCACTACCCTGACATTCTGTCTTACCTAAATGGGGCCGAATTCTGCAACTTCTGTTTATGTTTGGTCCTGATCCTGTATTGAGAACCATGCGGGTGGATCCCTGTGTCTGAAGAGCCTGTGTTTAAAGAAAAAAATTTGGAATATAGTGCTAATAATTATTTTATCAGTTTTGAATAGAATGGGAAATATCTGCAAAGATATTGATTATTTCATAAGAAATTGTATATTAGTCTTTGTTTTCCAGGTTATATTCATAATAGCCTCTATTAAAAGGAGATATCCATTACTCTTCTAGTGAATGAAGAGGAAATAAAGAGGACTTAAAGATTTTTAAAATGAATATGTGAAAATGGTACAGAATGTTAAGTGGAGGGTTCAGTTCAGTAAAAGAGCTAAAAAATAAAAGATTTTAATAAAATAATTCCCCAATCTCTAACAGCTCAGGTACACTCACTAGATTGACATTATTTGATTTAACAATTTTTTTCCATTGTTTGCAATTTTTGATGCACCAGAATATCATCCTTTTTCAGGAAGACCTTTAGAGATTTGTGTTTGTGTGTCATAAATTTTTGCCTTCAGGGATTATCACTTTATCTGCCATAAAGAGAATGACGCTGAAGATCTAATTTTTTTTTATTAGAAATTGAATCCACTTTCAGAGGATCAAATTTAGGACTGAATTATGCCTGTAAGGGGCAGCCTCACTTCAGAGACAGTAGAGTCACAATATCCTCTTGCTGCTATACTTCTTTAGAGGCTGCAGCAAAGTCCCCACCCCTACTACACACAGCCGCTCTGTCAGAAGAAGTAGCAAAGCCAAGATCCTCCCTCCTTTAGGAGTCTTGTACCCTGGGTGTACGGTGAGAGAAATCTTTGTGCTACGGCTACTACTCAGAGATACAAGCAGGACACTCCTTGTCTCGTCCTTCCCCAAACACCTATGGAGCAGCAGGGCTCAATGTGGCTCTTTGACTGCAAATTCTGAGTAACTGATAGGATTGTTCCTGTTTATTTAGCTGAAAATCTCTGATTTACAAAGTGAAATGCTTCAAGTGCAGGAGACCCTATAGGGGAATGAGCAGAGCAAAATGGCCTAATTCTTATGTTGTCTGGTTCCTGAGATGTGGCAGATGGTTCATTATTAAGAAAAGAGCAAAGGGTTTTTTTAAGCCTAAAATGACTTCTTGAGATCTAAAAGAAATAAACAAACAACAAAAGAAAAGTAAGTTCTCTATTGCCTTGTCTACACTTGTAAAAAAAATGTGTGTTTCAATCAAATTATATCAGTCAGATCAATTTAGCTTGATTGAAAACAAACCAACCTCCAAGTGCTTGTGGAGATACAGTTTAACACCTTTAAGAATGTTTGAGATGGTTGTGTCCTGACCCAAGTGAAAAAAACAAAACACCTTTTTTTGCTTGTGTTGACAAGACCCATGAGAAAGCAATGTGTGTGTGTGTCCTCTGTTCATATGACGCAGTAATGGTGAGATGAACATTTGAAATACAAAACAGTGCTTCATTCATTGGTACAAGGGTGATTTCCCTCTGTACAAAAAGGGGATGATTTAGTTGCATCCATTGAGGAAAAGAGCACATTATCACCAGAATTAGTTTTAGCTTGCTCAGAAGGCAATAGCTGCTCTCTGTGTGTAATGTCATGCATGTGATAAATATTAACATATCTACTTTCATTTACAGCTGCCAGGTATAGAAGAGCAAGAAAGGAATTATTTGCTATGGGGCATAGGAGAGGGCCACTCAATCTAGCCTAAATATTAGCTATCATAACTTCTTTGGGGGGAAAAAATAGATAGATAGATAGATAGATAGATAGATAGATAGATAGATAGATAGATAGATAGATAGATAGATAGCCCCCAAAACAGAGAATACATATGTCCAATGCTAATATAGACTTCCAGTACAATAGACAATGTTTTAAATTGAACAGACATATTCACATTTTTCCTATCTTTGCTGAAGCCAGGAGCTATTAACTTTTAGAAGACAATTATTCCAGCTACATTTTGTAATTACCTTATGTGGAATATAAAACTCTGAAAACATTGTCATTAGGTAAAACTTAGAACAGATAGTTAATTCTTGCCAGAACTTTTATTTTTCTCCTGCATTAACCCCAGTTATTCAATGACACAAATTTTCAGATAACTATATTCCTTCATTAATCTAATTCAAATAAAACAACTCTCAAAGATTCCTTGTTATTTTTATTCCAAAATAATGAGGTGATCCCTTCCTCTATTTAAAATTAAAAGTATCCTTCAGTGATACACAAATAGAAAAAGTAATTGTTTGGGTTTTTTTCATAACTGATATTAAAACCAGTTTTACAGAACCAAAATCTTCACAAATTACTTAGATCCTGGGTGAAATTCTGGCCTCACTGAAGTCAATGAAAAAACTGCCATTGATGGGGCCAGTATTTCACTTTACAGAGAGAGATTTTGGGGTTAGTGGTGAACGGAAGAACATAATCTTTTTACTGAATAATTCATGTAACTTTAATAATAATAATTCATACTTTAAACCGGTAATGTGTTTGGCCTTTCTAATAGCTTCTGTCAGTGATTCCACAGATAAAGTAAAGCCTCAAAGGGACTCAGACAGGAATCTGTTTACATGATTTGCACAAAGTTGGTGGATTTAAGCACATACCTAAGATTGAGACCAGACATAAGTGCTCTGCTGAAATAGAGCCCTGTCTGTCTAACTAGATAAAAATGGTTAGATTCCAGTCCATGATGGCCTGATCTAGTTTCTACTGAAGTCAATGGGAGCTTCTGTGGCAGCATAACTGCCATAATTTTCATGAATTGAAAATCCAGTTATTTCACACAGTCCTAGAAACCATGGTGATGGTATAAAAAAGAGGATGTGGAATATGGTTTTATTTTGCATTTTGGATTACTTTTAGTTCAAGGATGTATTCGACCACACAGGCCAGGATGGTGCGCTGCGCCCTGAGTGCCTCCGCCCCCTGCCCCGTGTAGATGAAGCGGGCACCCTGGAAGCTGACTTCACGCCCAAGGAAGTGTTGGCCAGGCTCTCAAAAACAAAAAACACAGCTCCCGGGAAAGACGGCATCCGCTACAGTCTTCTGAAAAAGCGAGATCCCGGCTGCCTGGTCCTCGCCACACTCTTCAACCAGTGCAAGCAATTCTGCCGGACTCCCAGCTCCTGGAAGAAGGCCATGACGGTTCTGGTGTACAAGAACGGTGAGCGGGATGACCCCAGCAACTGGAGGCCCATCTCCCTCTGCTCTATGATGTACAAGCTCTATGCCAGCTGCCTGGTGTCGAGGATCACGGAGTGGTCGGTGCGTGGGGGGGCCATCAGCTCCACCCAGAAAGGCTTCATGTCCTGAGAGGGCTGCTATGAACACAACTTTGTCCTCCAAACCATCATCAAAACGGAGGCAGGGTACGATAGCATGGCTCGACCTGGCCAATGCCTTTGGGTCCATGCCCCACCACCAGATCTTTGCCACGCTCCAGGAGTTTGGGATGCCAGAGAACTTCTGCTGGGTGATCCAAGAGATGTACGAGGGATGCAACACCACCATTTGCTTGGTCGAAGCGGAGACCGCCAAGATCCCGATCCGGAGCGAAGTTAAGCCAGGGCTGTCCCCTCAGCCCCATCATAGAATCATAGAATCATAGAATCAAAGAATATCAGGGTTGGAAGGGACCCCAGAAGGTCATCTAGTCCAACCCCCTGCTCAAAGCAGGACCAATTCCCAGTTAAATCATCCCAGCCAGGGCTTTGTCAAGCCTGACCTTAAAAACCTCTAAGGAAGGAGATTCTACCACCTCCCTAGGTAACGCATTCCAGTGTTTCACCACCCTCTTAGTGAAAAAGTTTTTCCTAATATCCAATCTAAACCTCCCCCACTGCAACTTGAGACCATTACTCCTCGTTCTGTCATCTGCTACCATTGAGAACAGTCTAGAGCCATCCTCTTTGGAACCCCCTTTCAGGTAGTTGAAAGCAGCTATCAAATCCCCCCTCATTCTTCTCTTCTGCAGGCTAAACAATCCCAGCTCCCTCAGCCTCTCCTCATAACTCATGTGTTCCAGTCCCCTAATCATTTTTGTTGCCCTTCGCTGGACTCTCTCCAATTTATCCACATCCTTCTTGAAGTGTGGGGCCCAAAACTGGACACAGTACTCCAGATGAGGCCTCAACAATGTCGAATAGAGGGGAACGATCACGTCCCTCGATCTGCTCGCTATGCCCCTACTTATACATCCCAAAATGCCATTGGCCTTCTTGGCAACAAGGGCACACTGCTGACTCATATCCAGCTTCTCGTCCACTGTCACCCCTAGGTCCTTTTCTGCAGAACTGCTGCCTAGCCATTCGGTCCCTAGTCTGTAGCTGTGCATTGGGTTCTTCCGTCCTAAGTGCAGGACCCTGCACTTATCCTTATTGAACCTCATCAGATTCCTTTTGGCCCAATCTTCCAATTGGTCTAGGTCCTTCTGTATCCTATCATCTTTAACCTCGCCATGGAGCTGTTGCTGCGAGCGATCTCCAAGGGCGCAGACAGCTTCAACCTCCACGGTGAGAGGGTGAGTGTCCTGGCTTACGCGGATGACCTGGTCCTGACCGCAGACGACCCAGAGAACCTCCAGCGTATGCTAGATGCCACCAGTCGAGTTGCCGATTGGATGGGGCTCCGCTTCAATGCAAAGAAGTGCGCAACCCTCCACATAGATGGCAGCAAAAGAGACTCCGTGCGGGGGACAGAATTCCAGATCCAGGGCGAGCCTGTCATCCCCCTGGCAAAGGGGCAGGCCTACCGACACCTCGGCACACCGACGGGTTTCCGTGCCCGACAGACACCCGAGGACACCATCCAAGAGATCCTACAGGATGCCGCCAAGATCGACACCTCACTGCTAGCACCATGGCAAAAGATAAACGCTTTGAACACCTTCCTGATCCCCCGCATCTCATTCGTCCTGAGGGGATCCGCCATGGCAAAGGTACCCCTCAACAAGGCGGACAAGGTCATCCGGCAGCTGGTGAAGAAGTGGTTATTCCTTCCCCAGAGAGCCAGCAACGAGCTGGTCTATATCACCCACAGGCATGGCGGTGCCAATGTTCCCCGCATGGGTGACCTGTGTGACATCGCTGTGATCACCCACGCCTTCCTCCTGCTGATGTGTCCCGATGCCATGGTGAGGAGCATCGCAGCGAAAGCCCTCCACGACGCAATGCAAAAGTGGATCAGTAGAGCCCCCTCCAGCCAAGACACCGCCAGCTTCCTGAGCAGTTCCCTGGATGGTGAATTCGGCTGAGATGGGGGCAACATCGCTTCGCTGTGGTCCCGCGCCCGCAATGCCACGCGCTGCCTGGGGAAGCGCATCGGCTGCCGCTGGGAGTGGTGCAAGGAGCGCCAGGAGCTGGGAGTCCTGCTGCCACAGATCAGGTCCAAGGGCAACACCATCATCACCCCGAGTGCCAGGGGCCTGCTGGAGAGGACCCTGAAGGCAGCCACCCACTCGTTATACGTAGAAGCCCTGAAGCGCAAGACGGACCAGGGAAAAGTCTTCGAACTGACCAACAAGTGGGATGCCAGCAACCACTTCCTCGCCGGGGGCGGATTCACCCGCTTCGCCGACTGGTGGTTCATCCACCGCGCCCGGCTCAACTGCGTCCCGCTCAACAGAACCGTACGCCACGGGAACTGAGACAAGCATTGCAGGAAGTGCGCCTACTCCAACGAGACCCTGCCCCACAACCTGTGCAGCTGCAAGCCCCACTCCAGAGCCTGGCAGCTGCGCCACAACGCCATCCAGAACCGCCTGGTGAAAGCTATCTCACCGTGCCTGGGGGAGGTCGCCGTGAACTGCACCATCCCCGGTACCGGCAGCCCGCTGCGACCCGACGTGGTTGTCACCAACGAAACCCAGAAAAAGATCATCCTCATTGACATCACGGTCCCTTTTGAGAACAGGACCCCGGACTTCCGAGAAGCTCGAGCTCGGAAACGGAAAAAATACGCCCCTCTGGCCGACACCCTGAGAGCGAAGGGCTACGAGGTGCAGCTGGACACCCTGATCGTCGGAGCCCTGGGCGCTTGGGACCCCTGCAACGAGCGTGCGCTGCGGACCTGTGGGATCAGTAGACGCTACGCACAGCTCATGAGGTGCCTCATGATCTCGGACACCATCCGATGGTCCAGGGACATCTATATCGAGCACATCACCGGCCACCGACAGTACCAGGAGGAGTGAGCCGGTACAACATTGTGCACACACTGTGGGAAAGAGACTGAGAGGCCTTCCCCATCGGACCGTATGAACTGGAACCATAAACCCACTGAACATTAAACCCCACCAAATGAGGAAAGACCCATCCCTACCCCCGTATTCACTCACTATACCCAGCATACTGAACATAGCCGTTGTGTGGATAACTTACCCCATATCTCGATGTCTGTACTCTGACCGGTTAAACTTTTCCCCCAGTTGGGGAGATTGCAGATTATTATGTGATCCTTGCTCCACCAGCTCCTAAATTGAATTTTGCACCCCTTGATAATCTGTACCTTATCCCCTGACAACCAGAAACTTCTATGCTTAAACTCTATACCGTTCCTTATTTCAACGTAATCTTAATAAAATTATATATTAATAGGTAAAATTCTTGCCTACTAGCCAGAATACCATCTCATGAGGAGGACAGTATATGCTGAATATCACCAAGTTCAATGGTGGTTCTGTCAGGCAACATGGTGTTTCTTCTCATATAAGATTCTGGTCTATAAAATGTAGCTCTGTACAAAAAAGAATTGAAATTATTTTTTCTATCATTTTTAGTACATATACAGTATACACAATCATGATGTAGCATTTCCATCTGCAGTGTTGATGTTTTACCTGAATTTCAAATACAATTTTAAGTGATGCTCTTTTCTCCTCCAACTGATTTCCAAGTAATCTCAGATTTCATATGTAGGGCCCTACCAAATTCACTGTCTATTTTGGCTAATTTCACAGTCATAGGATTTTAAAAACCATGAATTTCATGATTTCAGCTATTTAAGTCCAAAATCTCATGGTGTTGTAATTGTAGGGTCCTGACCCAAAAAATAATTGGAGGGGGGGGTCACAAGGTTATTATAAGGGGGTTGCTGGGCAGCTCTGAAGACAGAGCCTCTGTGCTGCTGCTGGCAGACGCCACCTTCAGAGCTGGGTGCCCGGCCAACAGCCACCGCTCTCCGGCCGTTCTGCTCTGAAGGCAGCGCAGAAGTAAGGGTGGCAGTACTGTGACTCGCACCTAAAATAACCTTGCGACCCCCCTGCAACTCCCTTTTGGGTCAGGACCCCCAATTTGAGAAATGATGGTCTCTCCCCCATGTCATCTGTATAATCTAGGATAAAAGTTCACAAAAGTCCAGGTTTCATGGCGGGAGACCAGATTTCACGGTCCATGATGTGTTTTTTCATGGCCGTGAATTTGGTAGGGCCCTATTCATGTGGCAGGCAAATTCATATTATTGATTCATATGGAAGACCATAAATAACACAATATTGTCACATTATTAGGATCTTTTAAATACAGGAACTGGATAGATTGAGAATTAATCATTTTACTGAATCCATTCAATTTTAGTTGCTGGCCTATCTTAACTAAATAAAATTCAAATGTTACTTTCCCAACTATGCTGGACCAAAAGAACTCATACAGAGCATGATCCAGCCCCAAATAAAATCCATACAAAGAGCCCCACTGACTTCAACAGGAGATGTAAAATCAGATATAAATCTTTTAGGAGTTGTTTCTGTGATAATACCAAAATATTAGTCATAAAAATGATGGAGTTCTTTCTAAGGTGTTGCACACAACTACATACATGGGACTTAATCCTGACATTCCATGTGCAGACCTTCCATAGACCTCAGTGAGAGTTCTCCACAGGGAGCCATTGCTGGATCAGATTGTTGTAAAGTAATTTAGGTTTTACATTTGAACACAAAAGTTTCTCGGACTCATATTCTTATCTCCCATACAGAGTACGGACCAGGTTCATAAAATAAATCAGACTTTCATATATTTGAATAATCAAAATGGTTTTCATTCTTGTAACTAGGTGCGATGGGGCAGAGCAGCCCCACACTTGTACCGCAGGGGTTAACCCTTCCTTCCTAGCAGAGGAAACCATGCCCCTGGGGCTCTGCTGGGCATGCTCCAACTGGAAAACAAGTATAAAGGCCTGCAGAGCTGCCCAGTCTGGGATGCCCGCTGAAGGAGAAGGAGGCATGCCGCCAGCTCCCGAGGAGGGACAGCCTGTGCTCCAGGATCTGGAGACCAGCCAAGGCGGGACATGCCTCGGCGGAATACGTCACAGAAGGGAAACAGACCAGCGGACACCCCGAAATGGAGGACCCGGAGGTTATAGTAGGAAGTGACCCAGGGGAACTTTAGAGGAAAACAGCATTAAAGCCGAACAGAGGCTTGGAGTGTTTCAGGTGGATCCCTGCTAAGCTGGTGGCAAGGGGAACTTGCCATTACCAGGGCCCTGGGTTGGTACCCAGTGGAGAGAGCAGGCCCGGGTTCCCCTAGCCCCGGCACGGGAATCGTATGGACCCTGGCCATTGGGCCACACTGCCTGGACTTTTGGGGTGAGCTACCTGGACTCCAGCTGCTAGGCGGCACTACCCCAATTTCGAGGGGGCTTGTATGGACCCTGGCCATTAGGCCTCACTGCTCCAATGCGGGAAGCAATTTATTTGGACCCTGGCCATTGGGCCATACTGTCCAGACGTTTGGGGTGAGTTACCCGGACTCTGTCCACTAGGCCACACTACCCCACTTGCGAGGGGGAGTGTAGAGACTCTGGCCATTGGGCTGCACTGCTCTGATGCTGGGAGTGATTTATATGAACTCTGGCCATTAGATCACACTACCCCGACCAAGGGGTGATTGCGTGGAGGGAGGCTATTAGGCTGCATCAGCCCACCCCCAGAGAGGCGAGCAAGTGAACTTGGGAGTGGCGAGGTTCTGACACCCCATCCCCCGCACCCCAAAGGGGGCCGTGCGGTGCCAGGTCCACCACACTAGGTTTTATTTGTTTGTTTTCCCAAGAAAATGAAAGTAGTTCTTCAAGCAGAACTGCCTGACAATTTCTTTTGCTGTTAAAATAGTGAAACTCCTCTTCCAAAATGGCAATGTTTACCCAGGACCAGTTTGTGAAAATTCACAGTTTGGATCCATCCGGTGGATCTCAATGATACTGCTGCAAAATGTTGCACTTACTGTGGAATAGTGACATTTCACTCTGTATGACGCTGTTCAGAAATGGTTGCAAGAATATCATATCAAAGATTCCTTTCTCCTGCATTTTTTTCTGCCTTCCACTTTCTGATTTATTTTTTCAATGGCAATAAAAGTGGAGCTGTACATCTCCCTGTAATTTTTCTGAATAACAGCAATTTCTCATTGATCTTGGTCTAAAGCATTAAACCCTTTTTTTCTTGATTATACTCCCATGGAAGTACAGGTTGGGGACTGACTGGCTAAGCTGCAGTTCAGAAGAGGACCTGGGAATTACAGTGGATGGGAAGCTGGGCAGTGGACTATATACCTGAGTCTAGTTGCTCAGTAGAAGAACAATCATAGAATATCAGGGTTGGAAGGGACCTCAGGAGGTCATCTAGTCCAACCCCCTACTTACCAATACCCAATTTTTGCCCCAGATCCCTAAATACCCCCCTCAAGTGGCCCCCTCAAGGATTAAACTCACAACCCTATGTTTAGCAGGTCAGTGCTCAAACTACTGAGCTATCCCTCCCCGCAATATCCAAGTTACTATACCCTCCCTCTCTGGGACTGATCTGTATGTGCCTTTTTTAGATGCATGGCAGAACAACAATTACATAGTGTTAATGGATCACACTTGTGGAACAACTTCCTTATAATGCTTGCAAGCCTCCCTGCCCATTTAGAATGAGAGTAGCTGGAGAAGCACCTAGCATCCTGGTGACTGGGCACATTATAAATACTTAACATTGAAGCATTGCTTTAAGAAAATCATAGTAAATGTACTCTTTTCCTCATTTACACCAAGACTCTGTAAAAAGTCTATTACTTCTCTTAGGGAGCTGCAATTAAAATATAACAATTTCAAGAATGTAGTGTGTGTGAGTATGAAACTTCATGTAAGAGGAAAGAGGCTGGTTTGAAAATAACTTCTTATAAAACCCATGAAGCATTTTATAACCATCACAGGTGAGTTGTTCCTCTAAACACAGCAGTCCAAATTACCAAGGATGAGTGTTGCCCAGACAACCACATATTATAAACTAAGAGGGAGTTGGTACCATGATAAGCAGCCCTGGTGTGCAGCCAGGGAGATATTGAGCAGCTAAGTAGTTTGTTGGGAGGGACCTCAACTCAAATGATCTAAGGTACAGAGAGGTATTTATGACCTGAGGGTTTGTGTCGATAACAGGTACCAGCCTCTCTATCTACCTGACAGCACCATGAAATAGGAGACAGGCATTTGCCACATTCATATGTCTATATAAAAAAAAAATTATCTGTAGCTCTTGTTAATTTCTAAGCTCTGTGTGTGTGTGTGTGTGTGTGTGTGTATGTGTGCGCATGCGCACATATTTGGCATTATTGGTGGAGCTAGTAGACCACCTATTGTTAAGGTTGCCTGACACTTCTCATTATAAAATCTTGTTTTCAGTTGCTTATAACTTTGCTAAACATCAACTGTTTGAGTTGAAATTTTCCATGCTAGGTCTCTGTTTCAGGGTGTGTGCATGTGTGTGTGTCTTTTTTTGGTTGTTTTTTGGAGGGGAAGTGGGTTGGTTTGGTTTCGTTTTATTTAGCCAAAATGGTTCTGATATTTCCAAGAATGAGGCTAGGGAAAGCAATATTTTGTTTTGCCCATGTTAAAAAACACTGGTGACCTTTTCTTTGAAAAGCTTTAGTGTCCCCAGGCTATGGAGCAGGGACATGAAACTTGGCAGGGAGTACCGTTTGCGTCAGGGGAAATGCATCCAAATTTGGCCAAGTTACAAGCCTTTGAAAAATCAGTTTGCACATGGGCAGTAGATTTCTTGCAAGTAAATTCCCCCAAAGGGTTTGTCCACACTGGGCATGCTCTAGCCTGAGTTTAAGTAGAATTCGTCCTGAAATTGCATTCTCTGGGCCGCTGCAGGCCATGCTGAGTCCCAACACATGTACTGAAAGAGGGCGACTGTCTCTCCTGTGTTCTCATTGACACACATCCTGTGCTGGGCCCAGACAGTGTGGAGGAGGAAGCTGCCTGTGCAGAGGGGGAAAGAGCTGGAGTGGGGCTGGAAGGAGTTATTGGAGACAAGAAGTCTGGGGAGGGGGCTGAGACTGGAAGTTGGTGACAAGAGAAGGTAACTGGGACTGGGAGTTGGGGTGTGGGAAAGCCTGGGACTGACTGGGCAAGGACACTGGGACTGGGAGCTACGAAGCTGGCATTGGCTGGGCAAGGAGACTAAGGGTATGTCTACACTATGAAAATAGGTCGATTTTATACAGTCAATTGCGTATGTCCCCACTAAGCTCATTAAGTCGGCGGAGTGCATCCTCATTACTGTGGCTAGCATCTACTTACAGAGCATTGTGGTTAGCTATCCCACCATTCCCGCAGTCTCCGCTGCCCATTGGAATTCTGGGTTAAGCGCCCAATACCTGATGGGGCAAAAACATTGTTGTGCGTGGTTTCAGGTTACATGTTGTCAGTCGCCCCCCCTCCATAAAAGCAATGGCAGACAATCGTTTTGCGCCTTTTTTCCTGGGTTACCCATGCAGACGCCATATCATGGCAAGCATGGAGCCTGCTCAGCTCACCGTCACAGCTGCTGTTGTGAGCATTGTAAACACCTTGCGCATTATCCTGGACTATATGCAGAACTGGGCTAAGAGACGCCAGCATGAGGAGGATTTTGATGAGGACATGGACACAGACGTTCCTGAAAGCATGGGCTGTGGCAGTTGGGACCTCATGGTAGCAGTGGGGCTGGTTGATACAGTGCAATGCCGATTCTGGGCCAGGCAAACAAGCACAGATTGGTGGGACTGCATAGTGTTGCAGGTATGGGATGATTCACAGTGGCTGCGAAACTTTCGCATGCATAAGGCCACTTTCCTGGAGCTCTGTGAGTTGCTTTCCCCCCACCTTGAAGTGCAGGAATACCAAGATGAGAGCTGCCCTGACAGTTGAGACACGAGTGGTGATAGCCCTGTGGAAGCTTGCAATGCCTGACTGCTACCAGTCAGTCAGGAATCAATTTGGAGTGGGCAAGTCTATTGTGGGGGTTGTTGTGATCCAAGTAGCCAATGCAATCATTGACATTCTGTTATCAAAAGTAGTGACTCTGGGAAATGTGCAGGTCATACTGGATGGCTTTGCTGCAATGGGGTTCCCTAACTGTGGTGGGGCGATAGACGGAACGCATACCCCCATCTTGGCACCGGACCACCTTGCCAACCAGTACATAAACAAGAAGGGGTACTTCTCAATGGTGCTGCAAGCACTGGTGGATCACAAGGGACGTTTCACCGACATCAACGTGGGATGGCCGGGAAAGTTGCATGATGCTCGCATATTTAGGAACTCCGGGCCGTTAGAGCAGCTGCAAGAAGGGACTTACTTCTCAGACCAGAAAATTACTGTTGGGGATGTTGAAATGCCAATAGTTATCCTTGGGGACCCAGCCTACCCCTTGCTCCCATGGCTCATGAAGCCTTACACTGGCAGCCTGGACAGTAGTAAGGAGCAGTTCAACTATAGGCTGAGCAAGTGCAGAATGGTGGTAGAATGTGCCTTTGGACATTTAAAAGCTCGCTGGTGCTGTTTGCTGACTAGGTCAGACCTCAGCGCATCCAACATTCCCTTTGTTATTGCTACTTGCTGTGTGCTCCATAATATCTGTGAGAGTAAGAGGGAGATGTTTATGGCGGGGTGGGAAGTTGAAGCAAATCACCTGGCATCCGATTTTGAGCAGCCAGACACCAGGGAAATTAGAAGAGCACAGTTAGGTGTTCTGCACATCAGAGAGGCTTTGAAAACCAGTTTCATGACTGGCCAGGCTACAGTGTGACAGTTGTGTGTGTATTTCTCCTTGATGCAAACCCATCCCCCTTATTGATTTTAATTCCCTGTAAGCCAACCACCCTCCCCCCATCGAAATAAAATAACTATTGTTTTGAAAACATGCATTCTTTCTTTATTTTTTTTTAAAAGAAGAGAGATAACGGACAAGGTAGCCTGGGTGAGGTGAGGGAGGAGGGAAGGACAAGGCCACATTGTTTATTGTAGTCACACTAACAATCAAACTGTTTGAATGACAGCCTTCTATTGCTTGTGCCATCCTCTGGAGTGGAGTGGCTGGGTGCCCAGAGGGTCCCCCCTGCCCCCCCGCATTCCTGGGCGTCTGGGTGAGGACGATATGGAACTTGGGGAGGAGAGCATGCTGTTATACAGTGGATGCAGTGGGGGTCTCTGCTCTTGTTGGCTTTCCTGCAGCTCCAACAGATGCTTCATCATGTCCGTTTGCTCCCCCAACAGATGCTTTATCATGTCCATTTGCTCTCCCATTCGCCTCAGCATCCCCTCCTGCCTCCGCTCTTCACGCTCACTTAATTCTTTCCTGACCTTTGCCACTGAATGCCTCCATGCATTAAGCTGTGCCCTATCAGCGTGGGAGGACTGCATGAGCTCAGCAAACATGTCATCACGAGTGCGTTTTTTTCGCCTTCTAATCTGCGATAACCTCAGGGACGGAGATGATAGGGGGAGCGTAGAAACACTTGCACCTGGGGGGAGATAAAAAGGGAGAGTAAAATTTAAGATGATACATTTCTGAGAACAAAAGGGAGACTCTTTCACAGTGAATCAAGCAATTCACAGAAGACAGCACATGTGCTTTAGGGACAAGGTCGCATTTTGCCTTTTATATTGAGCGCCTGCCAGTATGGTGACACATCACACACACAAGGCTGGGCAACAGAATTCAGTTTCCAGGCAGCCATGGTAAGCCTTTTGGTATGTGGGGTTGGCTTCTTACGCCTTCATAACATGTGGGAATGTTTTCAAACTGCAGCGCCCTCCTTTCCCAGAGCAAGGAATGGGTTGGGTTTCACATTTAAAAGGAGGGGCTGCGGTTTTCAGTGGATGTGCAGCACACACCTCCCCCCACCCCGCCGCATGGCTATTATCTGGGATGATCCCTTTTAGCCAAGCGCAAACAGCACAGCATGAATGGGGTCCTTTTACTGTTCCCTTACAAAAATTCCCCTATTTCAACGAAGTGACGATGAATGATATCACTCTACTGAGGCTAACACAGAAAGATATAGAATGAATGTTGCTTGAATGCAACCAAAACCCAGGACCGTTCGCTGCAATGATTCCAGAATACTTGCTACTGGCTTAGGGTGGTAAAGTGTCCTACCGTGGAGGATGAAATAAGGCAGCCCGCCCCAGAAACCCTCTGCAAAGGCTTTCAGAGTACCTGGAGGATTCCCGCTCCATTCCCAGACATGTGAACAGACTTTTCCAGTAGCTGTACTGGCCTCGAATGCATCCCAATTCTCCAGGGGAAATCAAACATTAAACACTATTGCTTTTAAACCCTGTACTGTAGTTACAAATGTGCACTCACCAGAGTCTCCGGCTTCAGGGTCGGGGATCCCGCCTTGGAAGGGTATTGGCTCCAGGGTGATGAAAAGGTCCTAGCTGCCGAGGAGAACAGATTCACCGCTTGCCTGCTGTGCATTCTCCTCCTCCTCCTCTTCCTCATCCACAAAATCCTCCTCCCTGTTGCGTGAGACTCCCCCGCTTCCAGGTGTTCACGGACAGTGGTGGGATAATGGTAGGGTCCCCCCCTAGAATGCCATGCAGCTGATCAGAGAAGCAGCATGTATGGGGCTCTGACCCAGCACAACCGTTTGCCTCCTTTTTCTTTTGGTAGGCTTGCCTGAGCTCCTTAACTTTCACGTGGCACTGCTGTGTGTACCTGTTGTAGCCTCTCTCTACCATGCCCTGTGCAATTTTGACATATATATTAGCATTTCTTCGTTTTGATCGGAGTTCGGCCTGCACAGATGCTTCTCCCCATACAGCAATCAGATGCAGTGTCTCCCTTTTGATCTATGCTGGAAGTCGTTTGAGCTTCTGGGGGGACTGTATGGTCACCTGTGCTGCTGAGTGCTGCTGAGTTCGCCACACTGACCAAACAGGAAATTAAATTAAGAAGTTCCCGGGGCTTTTCTTGTGTACCTGGCTAGTGCATCGGAGTTCAAAGTGCTGTCCAGAGCGGTCACAATGGAGCACTCTGGGATAGCTCCCGGAGGCCAATACCGTCAATTTCAGTCCACACTACCCCAAATTCTACCCAGCAAGGTCGATTTTAGTGCTACTCCCCTTGTCGGGGAGGAGTACAGAAGTTGATTTTAAGAGCCCGTTAGATCAACGGAACGGGGTTGGTTGTGTGGATGCAGTCATTTTTAAATTGACCTAACACGGCTAACTTCAACCTAACCCTGTAGTGTAGACCAAGGCTAAGACTTGGATCTGGGGAAGGAAACAAGAAAGGAGATGGAACCCAGTAGGTGAGAGTGAGATGGAGACTGGATGAGGAGCAAGAGGAAGACTGGGACTGGATGGGCAAGGAGACTGGGACTGAGAATCAATGGGGTAGGGAAGATATGAGAGGAAGAGAAACTGATGATAAGCTGGGTTCAGGAGGAGAACTTGAGCCATCTGGACAAACAGATTGGGACAAGGATCTGGATGAAAAGGGGGACACAGACTGTCTGAGGAATCCTGGGGAAGGAAATTAGGACTGACAGCCAAAGCGATTGGGAAATGTGGGCAGTGGGTGTAAACCACAAAGAGGGAAAGAGGCAGGAATCAGGAATGAATGATGAATCAGGAAGAGGAAGTGGGACTCGCTGGGCAAAAGGAATGGGATTGGGATGAGGAGCCAGGAATAAGAGACAGGACAGAGACAGGTTGGCGAGGATGGGATAGTAGGAATCATGCTTGGGGGGAAGGCAGGAATAGGCAGAAGTCTGCTCCCACGAGAGCAGTGGTTCTCAGTCAGAGGTCTGGGACCCACTGGGGGGGCTGCGAGCTGGTTTCAGGGGGTCTGCCAAACAGAGCCAGCATTAGACTTGCTGGGGCCCAGGGCAGAAAGATGAAGCCCCTCTGTATGGGCCTGAAGCCTGCGACCCTGAGCCCTGCCACTCAAGGCTGACGCCGAAGCCTGAGCAACTAAGCTTTGCAGGGCCCCCTGTGGCGTGAGGCCCCCAACAATTGCCCTCACTGCTACCGCATAATGCCGGCCCTGGCTTTTATGTGCAGCAAAACAGTTGTTGTGGCACAGGCGGGCTGTGGAGTTTTTATAGCATCTGGGGGCGCCTCAGAAAGAAAAAGGTTGAGAACCCCTGCATGAGAGAACTTTCTCCTCCACAGCCTGGAATGGAACCTAACATACCTCACCGTTGCTATGGTGGCAAGAAATATCAATGAAATCCACTCAGGTTCCCACCTCCCTCTAGTGCTGATCCACACAGAGGATGAATAGTATGCCAGAACAAAATATTGACTAGCTGCTCACTAGATGCACACTGTCCATTCTGTGTACTGAATGAGGCACCAGGCCTTTGGAAAAAATAGTATAGTCATGTATTATAATGTAGATAGATGAGGGGTACGAATTAAGGTTTCACAGGCAGCCTTAACTCTAGCCTTTCCTAGCTTTTGAGAGCTTCATTTTGCAACCTTAACATTCTTTTAATATAGTTGCTTAGTTTTTGTTTTTTTCATGTAATATACACATAAGGTGAAATCCTGGCCCCACTTATGTCAATAGGAGTTTTGCCATTCAATTCATTGGGAGCAGGATTTCACCCATAAGGTGCGTGTCTGTGTATGTATAAATAAACACATATATACAGTCCCAGATTCTCTCCTGACTCTGAGCTCTTCTTGGCACAGAGAAGTGCTAGGTAATTGGGGAGCCAATTATGGCTCTCTATTGCTGAGGGTCAGGCTGAGTCAGCCCCAGACCAAATGTAAATCAGGGCATCTTAGAGGCCATTAGTCCCTAAGCGTTCCTGTGCCACTGGAGGATCAGCACAGCATAGCAAAGCAGAACTCCACCATGCCATCTCCCCTCACTTTCTTTCCCTTTTCATATCTTCTACACAAGGGTGGAGAGATGGCAGATGGTGCAGGAACTGGCTTCACTGGCTTTACCCCCATCAGAGTTCCCAGTGCCAGCCCACAACATTTTGGCACATGAGGCGGGGAGCTCAAATGATTCCCCCATGCCCCCTTGCTTGGGCCAAAACTTTGAAAGGTGTCAATTCTGCCTTCTTCCTGTCCTACTCCTCTCATGGTATTGCTCTGCTACCTACCCCAATAAAGGAGAACTAACGACTTAAAATGCCTTGTTCAAAAATTTTAACTAACACTTAACTTTCAAACGCCTGAACAGCAAATGTAACTTTTCTTGTCTGCATAGTAAATACTGGCATTTTTATCTGTTTGAATAATCAAAGTGGTGCTTTCCATGCCTTCTTGGTTGCAAAGATTTGAACTGCTTCCTGAAGGTCAACAGTCTGGGCCAGCTCATGCTCTATTGAGGTGGTTGCAAGGCTGATCAGCCTCTCCTGTGTCATTGTGGAGTGTAGATGTGTTTTTATTAACTTCAGCTTGCAGAAGATGCGTTCACCACTGGCAACTGTTACAGGAAGTGTAAGAATTATGCGCAGAGTAACAAAAGCATTTGGAAAGAGGGTGGTCATCTTATTTGTGCACATATATTCCACACAGCCTTTGGAGTTGATCCTGCTGAAATGTATCTTGAAAGGGCTTTCAGTTCATCACCTAAATCACTCGCATCAATATCAAGTGTGTCATCATGTGTCAACACTGTCTCTAATGCCCTGCATTGCTCATGTAAGCCTTCTTCAGGTATAGTGAGGAGTTTTGGAATACCATACAACATCCGAAATATATTGCTGTCTTCCTTGAGCTGAGTGAAACGTTCTTCAACTGACTGTATTGCACAATCTAGCACCTGGTTAAAGAATTCACTTTGAATTGTTGTTTGGTGTCTCTTATGGGATTATCCTGCGCCTTGTAATCAAAATGTCTTCTTCTTTGGTGACTCTTGTACTCTTGAATGGGTGGGAAAATAGCTTCAGTATGAAGTTCCTCTGCCAACTTCTGTGCACTCTTCAGAACATTTTGAAATCCTTCATCTGACTGGTAAGACTGTAGGTATGACTTTGCTTTCTCTGGTTGTTCCATTGCTCCAGGTAGATCAAGGTCAGCACCGTGGAGTTTCTTGCTTACAACATTTATTTCAAACAGTATGTCATGCCACAACACTAAGCCACACAGAAATTTGAAGTTATGTATGTTTCTGGTGATTCCATGTCCCTCTGCCGCTGTTCTCCTACGAACAGTTCCTGGAGTAGCATTAGCCTCCGTAATGGCAACTATGGCATCATCTATCTTCCCAATTTGGTGTTTGATAGGCTTCATCGCCTCCACTCAACTTTCCCATTTTGTGGCACTCAGTGGTTTCAGTGTCAGAGAGGATGTTCCCAGATGTTGCTTCAAAATTTTCCATTGATGAGTTGATACAGAGAAAAATACATAGATGCTTTGAACTACATCAAATAATTCAGCAGCCTCACTAAAGCTGATGCTGCATCACTGACCACCAAGTTCAATGAATGAGAACTGCATGGGACAAAAAAAGCTCTAGGGTTTAACTCTCGGATCCATGTCTGCACTCCTCTGTTCTTTCCTCTCCTGTTGGCACCATTATTGTAGCCCTGACCTCTCATGTCAGCTTCCAGCTTTTTAAGAAGCTCATTTGTCATACCAGCTCCTGTAGTATCATCAATGTCAATAAATTCTGGAAAATGCTCTCTGACATTCACCACTGCAGGAATATTTTCACTAGGTTCTGTTTTTCTACAAAACACACCATTAAAGTCATTTGTTCGTATGGCTGATGTCAGGTGTGCAGTCCAGAATAGCAGAGTAATATCTTGCTGACTTCAGATCTGCCACAATATTCTTGTTTGACTTTTGTTGCCAGTAACTGTATGATCTTGAATTGTTTTCCGAAGGTAGTGGTGTGTATACATTTCTTGGGTGGTGACTCTTCTTAGATGCTCCTGGAGTAAAGCATCAAACTCAGCCATCAGCTCCACAGTTTTAAGGAAGTTTCCATTGTTTGGCACATACAGCTGATCTGAAGTGCCACGCAGTGCTAGGTTTTGGGTAGCAAGCATTCTTACAATGGCAATGAGCCTTTTTGGAACATTTTGCTAGTAAAGAGACTTTGATGCAATCTTCTCTTTATGCTGATCATCTATGGTGGCCTTTAACCTTAGTCTCATCTCAAGCTCTTTCCACCTATGGAATGCTTTCTGGTGATTTGCTGTTTTCTCATGGCATGCCAGATTTCTAGCCAGATTTTTCCAGTCCTTTGTTCCTGTAGAACCCAGTGTGGCTGGAACATTAGACTGGAAGAGTTTGCAACAAAAACAGTATGCAGCATTCTTGGTTTTTGAATACATAAACCATGGCCTCTCCACTTTGTCACCATTGGGGATTTCACACCAGTAATGTGTTGGATGGAAACTTCTATTTTCGTTGTCTTTGGGGAACATGCAGTTTTTCACTTGCTGTGGCCCACGCAGTACAAGGAAGTCCCTCAGGCTACTGCTCAAGTGGGTCCACAGTCCTGGATCATCTAGACTTAAGGAACTAAACTCAGCAGCAGCTGTTTCTTGCGCCTCCACCACACTCTACTCTGATCTACACTTTTCTTCAGGAATGTGCATGGTTCTATCCATTTGAGATGGAGATATGGATGCTGCAGTAGCTGCCAGGTCACCTGCACTCTGACTAACTGGAAGATCAGGCATCTCCTCACCACTCACATCCTCACTGGGGCCAGAAGGCTCACCGTGAACATTTGTGTCTGTGTATCTCAGGAGAGCTCCTTCCTGCTTAGATAGAAAAGCTTCCTTTGCTTTCTTTCTTTTTCTGAATGCTGCCCCAGAGGGGCGTTTTCTTCTTTCACTCATGAATGCTGTTCTGTGCCAGCTATAGTGGCTCTCAACACTCAGTTGAAGGGGACAAATGAGCAGGCTGGTAGCAGGGCCTGAGTGAGGGAAGATATCAACGCCTTAAGGGCCTAACTGGCTTCTACTACTTCAGTTGACTGCCTGTTCTCCTCAAGTGTGTTCAGGGAAGCAGCAAGGAACAGGAAGCTCCCTAAGAAGCTGCTGTTAATCAGTCCAGGCTCCTGGGGGTGCTAGAGAGGTACATAAGAGGCTCCTCCTCCTCTTTCTCCCTGCAGTTTCAGCTGCTTTGTTATTCCCTCTCACCTTCTCTCCTGCCTGCCTGTTATGTCTCTTGTACTACCCTTCCTCCAGCACAGCACTCCACCATCTCTGTGCATCTAGAGCAGAGAGAATACATATGCACCAGCAGCAGACACAATTTTCTGCGCTCGGGGTTCTAGTGGCACCGCCCCTCCTCCCACAGTCTGGCCCCTGAGGCGGCCACCTCTGTTCACTTCATGGTAAAGCCAGCCCTGAGAGTTCCTCTATGGTAGGAGAATTGGTTGCTGGCCATTTGCAGCAAGAATCATTCTCCTTTATGCCATCTGAGTGGTCTGAAGGCCAGATCATCATGGATACTGACTCACAATTTTAAGCATTATGTACACTACAATTCCCCTCCCTGCCCCTGCCAGGGCTTGTTCACAAGCCATACTGTTTTTTGGATTCTGTCCTGGCATAGGGCCAAAATATGCTACCAATTTCCACTTACATAGAGGATCCCCCTGTGCAGAAATGTGGCAGGGCGAAAAGTCACATTCCTTACTTCCTAGGACCCCACAAAAAACCTGGGCCTGCACAGGGAAGGAAGCAAGGACTGGACCTGCTGGGGCAAGGAGTCAATAGCCCTGTTATGCATGGGGCCAGGGCAGGAAGACATGCATTGTCCTCCTACACTGAAGCTTACCTTAAGGCTCTATCACCTTTTCTGCCAAGCCACTGCTGTGGCTGAAGAGCAGACTGAGGGCACAGAGGTGCGGCACATGTGCACAGTTGCCTTCCTATAAATGCTTTTGGATCTCTGATGTTTATCCTCCTCACTGGCTCCTTCTGTGGCGGAGGCAAACTCCATTCCCTCAGCTGAGTGGGAATGAACTTTGTGAGGCAATAATTACAGAGATTTCTTATCCCTTAGCCCGCTTTCTTGAGATTTTTCCATATGCAACCCATAAACATTTTGTTCTGAATAATAAAGATTCTCCACATTGGTGCTTTTTAAAAACACACACACACACACAGAGCCCCTTTGTAGGTATTTGCTGCAATATCTTTGTGTTTCATTGTTCTGAGAATAGGTAAATCCCATTCATTTCATTACATAGTTTAAAGTAAATACAAAGGAGGTATTCACCACTTAGCAATTTTGTATAATTGAATGCAGTAAGATACACTGAGGTGAGCCTAGACCTTTAGAAATGAATGAAATGATAGATAGGGAGGATGTTTGCCCTGAATATATGATAAAAGCTGGCTTGTGTGTGCAACATTGTCAGACACTTTTATGTTGTAGCTCAAATGCCACTATTGTTCACTCGTGGCTAATACTGATTTCTATATTTCTCTTTTCAGATAAGGAGGATTCAAGAGAAAACAAAATGATAGGCAACCAGTAACTAGGGATTATTTTTTGTGCCCACGAATCAAAAAATGAACTTTAAGATGCTGAAATCTTTTCATGTGTGAACAGCATGTTTTTCCAATAATATTTAGAGCTGAGTTGGAACTTTGATTAACCAATTTATTTGAGCATAAGCTTTTGTGAGCTACAGCTCACTTCATCAGATGCATTCAGTGGAAAATATAGTGAGAAGATTTATATACACACAGAACTGAAAAAATGGTATATTTTCCACTGAATGCATCCGATGAAGTGAGCTGTAGCTCACGAAAGCTTATGTTCAAATAAATTGGTTAGTCTCTAAGGTGCCACAAGTACTCCTGTTCTTTTTGCGAATACAGACTAACACGGCTGCTACTCTGGAACTTTGATTATACAGGAAATGACGGAGGCCATAACCACGAGCTGTTAGTATAGTGCCTGATCCTGATCCTATTGGCACAAATAGCCAAACTCCTATTGACCTTAATGGGTGTAGGATCGGTCCCGCAAATAGGTTTTTTGTAAGGAGGCACTTTATTCCACGCACTGGCTGACTGTTAAGTGATACCATTTTCAAAAATTCAGATGCTGGTCACAGCAGGAAAGATACTTTTGTCTTTCCAAAGTTTACAGATTTTCTTTCTTTAGCTTTTGAGTGTAAATGTTCACAAAAATTATGTAATGCAAATCTCAAGGGATAAGGTTATTAAAATTATGAATAAACCTAAATAAATAATAGTTACTGGGGAAAATGTTCCTTTATCACATATTAATTCTTTCTCTCTAGTGATTAGAAAGAGGAATCTTAAATTAAATATTAAAATATTATAGGCTTTAACTGCTTATATTATCCCTATAATTATACATACAGGTACTCCGAATCTACTAGGGAATAATATATGCTTGTCTTCAACTGGTAGAGACAAAGCAAAGATGGAACAAGACAAGGCCAACTAACCAAGCAGAACTAGACAAAATAAAACTAGATAATAAGTAACTCACATTATTTCTCTCTTTAATACTGTTTTTGGGTCATCACTTATTGCAACAGAAGTGTTTGCCACACATCATATGTAAGACAATTTTGGGGTTTTTTTCCATCCCAAATTAAGATATTAAATAAATGTTCTAAGTTAGCAGTTCCCAAACTGTGGTTTATGGAGCACTTGCTGGTAATCCACTAGGGGCTGTCTGGTCACATGATCCTGTCTCACCTCCTTGTTTCCAGCTCCTCTAGCACATTAAAGTCATAAATAACACATTATATACTTGCCCAATATTGCTTGTCCGTGTAAGAACTTTCTGTAGTTGTCAGAGTTGTTATATAGTTGTGAATAGGAAGGGTAATAACCTGTGTGACCATGGTGAATGAAATGGTCCATGATATAGTCTTCCCATTAATGTGTGGTCCACACTATGGTCCAGACTTTTGAGGGCCTCTGTTCTGTTGAAAGTTGGGCTCTGAGATAGCTAATGATATTATTTCAAGAAAGCTCTCCCTGGGGTCATATAGTTATTATCAATGATTTTGCCTCGCTGGGGCCCCAATCCAGCAAAGGACATAAGCTCATGCTTAACTTTAAGCACATGCAGCATCTTATTGACTCCAGTGGGACTATGCACATGCTTAAAGTTAAGCATGAATTTATGTCCTTTGATCTAGGTTTGTGAGAATTCTTCTATTTTCAATATCCAAGGTCACTTTTGAATTTGGTAGTGGTGATTATAAGATTATAAGACAGTGAACCGCGGCCACTGGGATCTGCGGGAGGCCATGCCTGCAGACAGTCAATGTAAACAAACTGTCTCGCAGCCTGCCAGCAGATTACCCTGATGGACCACGTGCGGCCCACAGGCTGCAGGTTGCCAACCACTGCTTTAAAGTGTATGACTAAAAGTTATTTAGGGAGTTGATAAACAGGTTTTCTCCAGATAAAGAAAGAAAAAAAAACACTTCAAAGCAGGTGTGGCCCAAATTCAAAGGGCTATTCATTTGTATCTGAGGTTGGAGCAGAAAGAAATAATTTGCACAGTATCAGTTACCAATGGGGGAGGAAACAGCATGGAGCCTTTCTTCCAGACCTCATGGCTCCTTTACTTAGCATGAACAAATGAACTTTATCTGGGGGTACCCTTCAGAAGAAGACATTTCAGGGTTCACTTGAACTATAAAGAGAAGGAGTTATCCTTCACCTTAGAAGACAAAGAAACCAAGCAGTTTGGATTCTGTGATGGGTCCTGGCCAAGCCGGCAAGTAAAAAGCTGGAAAGGAAACTGTAGGTTAGAGAAAACATCTTGAACAAAGACTGGATCTTGCTAAATTAAGTTTTAGACTTCTAGATGTGTGTTTTTGCTTTTATTTGCCATCTCTACCTCTATTCCTTTTATGTGGTATCACTTAATCCATGCTCTTTTGTTAATTAACTTGTTTTGTTTTCATTATAAATCACCAGTGCTGTGTAAGTTCAGTATTGTGTGTGCTTCTAGAAAGCTAACTGGTTGAAATGTTATACTGTCTCTGCAGAGGCAGTGAACCAAATATTTTTTTCTGTGAGGGTCCCGTGAGAGGGTCTGGTCCCTGCAGGAGGATGATTTTGGAAGGAATTCAGAGCTGGAAAGGTCAGCCTTCCAGGAATCTCCAAGCTGGGCCAAGCCAGAATGAGGCTTGTTGGCTGCTGGCAGGCTGTTGGGGGCAGTGGTCTGAACCAAAGCTGCACCGTCACAAGACATCCAGGGTTACAAGGCAGATGTTGACTGAACCCCTTACTGGCCTAGGCAAACCCCAAAATATCACCCCCATATGGACTGGAACTGAAAAAAAATGTTTGTAGGAACCACAATATAGTGAAGCCATCAATAATTACAAAAATCTAGTATTTAATTTATAAACTCAATCTACTATAATTTTGTTAAGAATTTTCTAATACATCAAACTAGCAGTACATGTGTTACTGAATTACAGATAATGAGACAAGCTTCTGGTACACTGAATTAATTATAAAGTCCACAGCAACATGATTAGAATAATTATGCATAAACTAAATTTTCTGTTTTCTTTTCATAACATGGATACTTACAAGAAGAGGACAAGGGATTCCTCCAGATACTTCACTAGATTTCTAATACTGCAAATGTCTTTAAAGGGCTTAAGTGAGACAACATGGCTACAACTACAATGCAAACAACTTTAAAAGGTTTACTTAATAGTGCACAATCCTTGGACAAGTGAGAATGTCTTTCAAAACGCCTAGTAAATAGGAAAATAGAATTTCACATAATGACCCTGGTCCTGAAAGCTTATATACTAGGGGTATAGAAGGCCACACAATAGTTAGATAATTTATACAAATCTCTTAATTCTGCAGAATTGGACTGGAATCCCTACTAGACCTTCAACATCTTTTTTGAGATGGGATGACCAGTACTGCCCACAATATTCCACCTGTACTCACCATCATGGACTGTGGAATGCCATTTAAAGTAGGAGTCATGGATTTGGGTACAAAGTTTAATTTTGTTGCTTCCATACGCATTGCTTTCTACGTATCAACATTGGATTCATTTGCCATCAAGTTTCCATTTACCTAGTTCGCATCGGCTTCTGGAGTTCCTCACAGTTCTCTCTGGTGTTGGCTAATGACTGTGTCTTAGTATATATATTTCACACTGATGTCATAGGGTGGCCTCCTCATGGTCTGGGGTCACTCTGCAGGATCCCTCCCATCAATCTCCCCGCTCTTCAGGATTCCTCAACTAAACTCCACACAGATCAGTCTTGCAGGGCTTTATTTATTCTTCAAAAACAACAAAAAATGCAATTAAGAACATTAGATAATTCTGCTGCTGCTGTTAGTATCTGCCCTGCATATATTTCCTCCAGGGCTATTGTCAGCCTCCTGTCCTGGGTAGTTCCTTCATTTCTCTACAGTTCCTCCAACTCTCTCAGCCCCCTGCCCCACTTCCACTTTATTCTACTCTTGATAGGGAATCAGATGATCCCTGCTCAGGTGTGCTTCTGCAGTCAGTAGAGTTGGCAGAACCCAGTCCTCTAGCTCTTAAAGGGGCAAGCCTCCCATTTACAAATACCTAGTACAATGGGCACATAATCATGGTTGTGGCCTCTAGATACTACTATAACACAAATATTTTTTAAACTATAGAGATCCATCTTTTTGCAAGTAGTACTATTATTGAACAGTTTACAGATTTTACTTTGTTTGTGGGTATAAAGAAACAAGGTACTTTTAAAACTGGAATCTTGAATGCAAATTAAACCTATTGCTTACACATATGAGCTATAGCTTGGTTTGTTTAATGTCTTAGGAACCAATTCAACAAGGTACTTAATCATATGCCTAACTTTAAGCATGGGAGTATTCCCATTTAAGTTACTGAGAGTGATCCCATGTTAAAAATTAGGAATGAGCTTAAGTACCTTGCTGAATCTGAATTGACAATTTCTGTTTTACAAAACACGTTACACTCATTTTCTGCCTTTCTCCTCTGCTAGCCCATCTCCCTGCTACTATCATAAGAAAATAGTGCCTTTCATTGAGCTGAATATCAAGATTTATTGACCCATGACTAGAGATAATGGTCTTGAGGGGCAATAAATCTTGGTGCTCACGAAAACCTTTAGTGAATCCAGTAAAATGATTGCTCAAGAGGTCAATAAAACTCAGTTCTTTAATGGAGGAGTGTCCTAGAAAAGGTAAGCAGAACTGTACATAGTATATTTGGGGATACTTTGGGACAGTCTCTTAAGACAAGAAGTTGTCTAATAAATAAGCTCTCATACTTGTTTCACTATATGTTTGCTACATATACCATGAATGGCTTCATCGTAATTGGAAATCTTTCCATCATAGATGATGTAGGCATTTTTTCCCTTTTAAAATAGATATGAGATGAGGAAAATTTATAGTTCTGAAAAAAAAAGCTATTGCTTAGCTCCTAAAAACTGATTACTATCATATCTCAGAAGTGATTAATATTGCCCCTGAATTCAAGGGCAGCCAGTTGGGATGTGCTTTTCTATATGAAGTGTGATTGGCTGGCATTGATCCAGACATCAGTATTGTTCACAATAAAGACTTGCATGGCTTCATATATTTATAGATTTTTAAGGCAAGAAGGGACCATTAAATCAGCTAATCTGACCTCCTTTATATCAGACGCCAAAGAATTTCACTCAGTTACCTGTGCATTGAGCCAATAACTTGTGTGGGACTAAAGCAGATCTTCCAGAATCTTATCCAGTTTTCATGTGAAGACTCCATTAAGAGATGGAGAATCCACCACTTCCCTTGGTGGAGTTGTTAATTGCCCTCACTGTTTAATATGCGTGCCTATTACTAATTTGAATTTGTCTGGCTTTGACTTCCAGCAATAACTTCTTGTTATATTGCTCTCTGCTAGATTAAAGAGACCTTTGGTACCCAGTATTTTCTCCCCCATTAAGGTACTTATAAGCAAGTCACCTATTAATCTTTTTGATAAGCTAAACAGACTGAACTCTTTAAATCTATCCCTGTAAGGCATTTTCTCCAGCCCTTGACTCATCTTTGTGGTGCTTTACTGCATCCTCCCCAGTTTTTCAACAACCTTTTTAAAATGTGGATGTGTGGGCTGGTGTGCTGTGGCACCAACACCCCTTGTCCAGGTGGAGCATAGCACCTGTGTTTGCTTGGTCTAGTGGAGCTGCCAGTAAGTTCCTGGTGCCCATGGGGTCGCAAAACCTCCTTTTTTTCCTAAGACTCTCAGAGAGTAGGTAGGGGAAACCAAAACCTCCCACTGCACTGGGTTTCAGCTCAGGGCACGTAAACTAGACAAGCAGAATACTGATGACCAGTGACTCTGGTCACGCTCAGAACTCCTTGTCTAGCTGTCCAAGGCTTTGACAAGTTGAAATGATGAATCTGTGTGATCGGGGTCCTAGGGTGTAAAAAGGCCAGGTCCATGGATATAACGAGAGAGATGAACAAATCATCCATTTTGGGTCTTAAGAAATATTTTACCTATTTTTTCCAGAAAATTCAGTGCACTCTTTAACCGAAGTGACTTTGGAAGCATTTTTAAATCACTGGGAATTACAGAAAATAGCAGTGAGTAAGCAGGAAGACAAGCAGAGCCAGAGCATTGGGGGAGTGTGATGGGGTGTACCTACCCTGCACCAACCCCAGAAGGGTTAACTGTGCTTTGCAGGGTGACTCAGTGGTGAGCACCCCTACCACTGCCAGGGCCCTAGGCTGGGATTGAAGGAGTAGGGAGGGCCTGAATCCCCCAACCTGGGCACCACACATACCTGAGTGGTGCCCCCACTTCACCAATGGGCCAATACACCACACAATTCCAAGAGTGGGGTGACTTTATTGACTCTGGCCATTAGGCCATGCTGCCCTGAGTGGAAGGGCCATGCTCTTGACGCTAGCCATTAGGACACGCTGCCCTGAGTGGAAGGGCTGCCTTATTAACTCCGGCTATTGGGCCACACAGCCATGGATGGAAGGGAAACCTTATTGACACCAGCCACTAGGCCATACTACCACGTTTATAGTAAGGGTCATCAGCATAAGAACTAACCGGCTGCAGTACAGATTTTTCCCTTCTTTGTCACCACACATGATCCGACACCCCATGATGAGTGTAAGTACACCAGGACAGGGAGAGAGAATAAAAAACAGAAAGCTCTAAAATTAAATCTGTTTTTTTAAATAATTTCACATCATAACATTATGAAATAGTCAATATATTTTATTATGGTTACTTTTTCATAATAATTGAAAATATACTGTATGGTTAGTAATTGTTACTATTACTGCATTAGATTTCTGTGAATAAAAATGTGTTTAAAGTGTTATCAAGGTTTTATTTCTATCCATTAGCACTATACCTTTACATATGCAAAGGAATTTTCATCTGAAACTAAAGAAATTAATGAAATTCAAAGATTGTGTTGTCATTCAGGGCAAAATGGTGTGGTCCTTACTCTATATATTTACTTAATGCTTACTAAGCCCTGGTCTACACTAGGACGTTAGGTCGAATTTAGCAGCGTTAAATCAATGTAAACCTGCACCCGTCCACACAATGAAGCCCTTTATTTCGACTTAAAGGGCTCTTAAAATCGATTTCCTTACTCCACCCCTGACAAGTGGATTAGCGCTTAAATCGACGTTGCCGGCTCGAATTTGGGGTACTGCGGACAGAATTCGATGGTATTGGCCTCCGGGAGCAATCCCAGAGTGCTCCATTATGACCGCTCTGGATAGCACTCTCAACTCAGATGCACTGGCCAGGTAGACAGGAAAAGAACCGCGAACTTTTGAATCTCATTTCCTGTTTGGCCAGCGTGGCAAGCTGCAGGTGACCATGCAGAGCTCATCAGCACAGGTGACCATGATGGAGTCCCAGAATCGCAAAAGAGCTCCAGCATGGACCAAACAGGAGGTACGGGATCTGATCGCTGTTTGGGGAGAGGAATCCGTGCTATCAGAACTCCGTTCCAGTTTTCGAAATGCCAAAACCTTTGTGAAAATCTCCCAGGACATGAAGGACAGAGGCCATAACAGGGACCCGAAGCAGTGCTGCAAGAAACTGAAGGAGCTGAGGCAAGCCTACCAGAAAACCAGAGAGGCGAACAGCCGCTCTGGGTCAGAGCCCCAAACATGCCGCTTCTATGATGAGCTGCATGCCATTTTAGGGGGTTCAGCCACCACTACCCCAGCCGTGTTGTTTGACTCCTTCAATGGAGATGGAGGCAATACGGAAGCAGGTTTTGGGGACGAAGAAGATGATGATGATGAGGAGGTTGTAGATAGCTCACAGCAAGCAAGCGGAGAAACCGGTTTTCCCGACAGCCAGGAACTGTTTCTCACCGTAGACCTGGAGCCAGTACCCCCCGAACCCACCCAAGGCTGCCTCCTGGACCCAGCAGGCGGAGAAGGGACCTCCGCTGAGTGTACCTTTTAAAATACTATACATGGTTTAAAAGCAAGCATGTGAAAGGATTACTTTGCCCTGGCATTTGCGGTTCTCCTAGATGTAGTCCTAAAGCCTTTGCAAAAAGTTTCTGGGGAGGGCAGCCTTATTGCGTCCTTCATGGTAGGACACTTTACCACTCCAGGCCAGTAACACGTACTCGGGAATCATTTGAGAACAAAGCATTGCAGTGTATGTTTGCTGGCATTCAACCAAAATCCGTTCTTTATCTCTCTGTGTTATCCTCAGGAGAGTGAGATATAATTCATGGTCACCTGGTTGAAATAGAGTGCTTTTCTTCAGGGGACACTCAGAGGAGCCCATTCCTGCTGGGCTGTTCGCCTGTGGCTGAACAGAAATGTTCCCCGCTGTTAGCCACAGGGAGGGGTGAAGGTTGAGGGGGTAGTCACGCGGTGGGAGGAGGCAAAATGCGACCTTGTAACGAAAGCACATGTGCTATGTATGTAATGTTAACAGCAAGGTTTACCCTGAAAGAGTGTAGCCACTGTTTTATAAAATGTGTCTTTTTAAATACCGCTGTCCCTTTTTTTTTCTCCACCAGCTGCATGTGTTTCAATGATCACAGGATCTTCTCCTTCCCAGAGGCTAGTGAAGCTTAGAAAGAAAAAAAAAACGCACTCGCGATGAAATGTTCTCCGACACACTGACAGAGCACAGACAAATGCGTGGAGACAAATAATGTCAGAGTGCAGGAAAGCACAAAATGACCGGGAGGAGAGGTGGCGGGCTGAAGAGAGTAAGTGGCGGGCTGAAGAGAGTAAGTGGCGGGCTGAAGACAGGGCTGAAGCTCAAATGTGGCGGTAGCGTGATGAGAGGAGGCAGGATTCAATGCTGAGGCTGCTGCAGGACCAAACCAGTATGCTCCAGTGTATGGTTGAGCTGCAGCAAAGGCAGCTGGAGCACAGACTGCCACTGCTGCTCCTCTGTAACCAACCGCCCTCCTACCCAAGTTCCATAGCCTCCACACCCAGGCGCCCAAGAATGTGGTGGGGGGGGCCTCCGGCCAACCAGCCACTCCACCACAGAGGATTGCCCCAAAAAAAGAAGGCTGTCATTCAATAAATTTTAAAGTTGTAAACTTTTAAAGTGCTGTGCTTAAAGTGCTGTGTGGCATTTTCCTTCCCTCCTCCACCACCCCTCCTGGGCTACCTTGGTAGTCATCCCCCTATTTGTGTGATGAATGAATAAAGAATGCATGAATGTGAAGCAACAATGACTTTATTGCCTCTGCAAGCGGTGATTGAAGGGAGGAGGGGCGGGTGGTTAGCTTACAGGGAAGTAGAGTGAACCAAGGGGCGGGGGATTTCAAACAGAACTTTCACACCGTAGCCTGGCCAGTCATGAAACTGATTTTCAAAGCTTCTCTGATGCGTACCGCGCCCTCCTGTGCTCTTCTAACCGCCCTGGTGTCTGGCTGCGCGTAACCAGCAGCCAGGCGATTTGCCTGAACCTCCCACCCCGCCATAAACGTCTCCCCCTTATTCTCACAGATATTGTGGAGCACACAGCAAGCAGTAATAACAGTGGGAATATTGGTTTCGCTGAGGTCTAAGCAAGTCAGTAAACTGCGCCAGCGCGCCTTTAAACGTCCAAATGCACATTCTACCACCATTCTGCACTTGCTCAGCCTGTAGTTGAACAGCTCCTGACTACTGTCCAGGCTGCCTGTGTACGGCTTCATGAGCCATGGCATTAAGGGGTAGGCTGGGTCCCCAAGGATACATATAGGCATTTCAACATCCCCAACAGTTATTTTCTGGTCTGGGAATAAAGTCCCTTCCTGCAGCTTTTGAAACAGACCAGAGTTCCTGAAGATGCGAGCATCATGCACCTTTCCCGGCCATCCCACGTTGATGTTGGTGAAACGTCCCTTGTGATCCACCAGAGCTTGCAGCACTATTGAAAAGTACCCCTTGCGGTTTATGTACTCGGCGGCTTGGTGCTCCGGTGCCAAGATAGGGATATGGGTTCCGTCTATGGCCCCACCACAGTTAGGGAATCCCATTGCAGCAAAGCCATCCACTATGACCTGCACATTTCCCAGGGTCACTACCCTTGATATCAGCAGATCTTTGATTGCGTGGGCTACTTGCATCACAGCAGCCCCAACAGTAGATTTGCCCACTCCAAATTGATTCCCAACTGACCGGTAGCTGTCTGGCGTTGCAAGCTTCCACAGGGCTATCGCCACTCGCTTCTCAACTGTGAGGGCTGCTCTCATCTTGGTATTCATGCGCCTCAGGGCAGGGGAAAGCAAGTCACAAAGTTCCATGAAAGTGCCCTTATGCATGCGAAAGTTTCGCAGCCACTGGGAATCGTCCCAGACCAGCAACACTATGCGGTCCCACCAGTCTGTGCTTGTTTCCCGAGCCCAGAATCGGCGTTCCACAGCATGAACCTGCCCCATTAGCACCATGATGCATGCATTGGCAGGGCCCATGCTTTCAGAGAAATCTGTGTCCATGTCCTGATCACTCACGTGACCGCGCTGACGTCGCCTCCTCGCCCAGTATCGCTTTGCCAGGTTCTGGTGCTGCATATACTGCTGGATAATGCGTGTGGTGTTTAATGTGCTCCTAATTGCCAAAGTGAGCTGAGCGGCCTCCATGCTTGCCTTGGTATGGCGTCCGCACAGAAAAAAGGCACGGAACAATTGTCTGCCGTTGCTCTGACAGAGAGAGGGGCGACTGACGACACGGCTTTCAGGGTTGGCTTCAGGGAGCTAAAAGCAACAAAGTGGGTGTCTTTACATCAAGGAGTATTTCAGGCAGGACTTCACGGAGGGTTCCAATAAGAAATGGTGCACCTAAGTTATCATTCTTATTGGAACAAGGAGGTTAGCCTGGCCTCTGATTGATACATGGCTAGATTTACCTCACTGCACCTTCTCTGTGAGTGACTGCAGTGTGACCTAGAGGAATGAGTCCCCTAGACAGGGGAGGGGGGGAAGCAAATGAGTACAAAACAAATCTGGTCTATTTCTTGTTTTGATCCACTCTATCTATCTTTTACATCTTTGGCTGGCAGCAGACGGTGCAGAAGGACTGCATGCCATCCACATCTCATGGCTGCTCGGCAGAAGATGGTACAGTAGGACTGCTAGCAGTCCGTATCACCTGCCCGCTCACCATAAGACGGTTCAATAGAAGATGTGGGGGAATGTGTGGGCCCCTTACTGAATGAGGGAGGCAACCTAGTGACAGAGGATGTGGAAAAAGCTAATGTACTCAATGTTTTTTTGCCTCTGTTTTCACTAACAAGGTCAGCTCCCAGACTGCTGCGCTGGGCATCACAAAATGCGGAAGAGATGGCCAGCCCTCTGTGGAGATAGAGGCGGTTAGGGACTATTTAGAAAAGCTGGACGTGCACAAGTCCATGGGGCCGGACGAGTTGCATCCGAGAGTGCTGAATGAATTGGCGGCTGTGATTGCAGAGCCACTGGCCATTATCTTTGAAAACTCGTGGCGAACCGGGGAAGTCCCGGATGACTGGAAAAAGGCTAATGTAGTGCCAATCTTTAAAAAAGGGAAGAAGGAAGATCCTGGGAACTACAGGCCAGTCAGCCTCACCTCAGTCCCTGGAAAAATCATGGAGCAGGTCCTCAAAGAATCAATCCTGAAGCACTTGCATGAGAGGAAAGTGATCAGGAACAGCCAGCATGGATTCACCAAGGGAAGGTCATGCCTGACTAATCTAATCACCTTTTATGATGAGATTACTGGTTCTGTGGATGAAGGGAAAGCAGTGGATGTATTGTTTCTTGACTTTAGCAAAGCTTTTGACACGGTCTCCCATAGTATACTTGTCAGCAAGTTAAGGAAGTATGGGCTGGATGAATGCACTATAAGGTGGGTAGAAAGCTGGCTAAATTGTCGGGCTCAACGGGTAGTGATCAATGGCTCCATGTCTAGTTGGCAGCCGGTATCAAGTGGAGTGCCCCAAGGGTCGGTCCTGGGGCCGGTTTTATTCAATATCTTCATAAATGATCTGGAGGATGGTGTGGATTGCACTCTCAGCAAATTTGCGGATGATACTAAACTGGGAGGAGTGGTAGATACGCTGGAGGGGAGGGATAGGATACAGAAGGACCTAGACCAATTGGAAGATTGGGCCAAAAGGAATCTGATGAGGTTCAATAAGGATAAGTGCAGGGTCCTGCACTTAGGACGGAAGAACCCAATGCACAGCTACAGACTAGGGACCGAATGGCTAGGCAGCAGTTCTGCAGAAAAGGACCTAGGGGTGACAGTGGACGAGAAGCTGGATATGAGTCAGCAGTGTGCCCTTGTTGCCAAGAAGGCCAATGGCATTTTGGGATGTATAAGTAGGGGCATAGCGAGCAGATCGAGGGACGTGATCGTTCCCCTCTATTCGACATTGGTGAGGCCTCATCTGGAGTATTGTGTCCAGTTTTGGGCCCCACACTTCAAGAAGGATGTGGATAAATTGGAGAGAGTCCAGCGAAGGGCAACAAAAATGATTAGGGGACTGGAACACATGAGTTATGAGGAGAGGCTGAGGGAGCTGGGATTGTTTAGCCTGCAGAAGAGAAGAATGAGGGGGGATTTGATAGCTGCTTTCAACTACCTGAAAGGGGGTTCCAAAGAGGATGGCTCTAGACTGTTCTCAATGGTAGCAGATGGCAGAACGAGGAGTAATGGTCTCAAGTTGCAGTGGGGGAGGTTTAGATTGGATATTAGGAAAAACTTTTTCACTAAGAGGGTGGTGAAACACTGGAATGCGTTACCTAGGGAGGTGGTAGAATCTCCTTCCTTAGAGGTTTTTAAGGTCAGGCTTGACAAAGCCCTGGCTGGGATGATTTAACTGGGAATTGGTCCTGCTTTGAGCAGGGGGTTGGACTAGATGACCTTCTGGGGTCCCTTCCAACCCTGATATTCTATGATTCTATGATTCTATGACTAACTGCAGGACTAAAGAGAATGACCTGCTCAAGTCACTCCAAATTTAGTCCCTGCGCCCATGTCTGCCCAGGCGCTCCTGATTGACCTCACAGAGGCGACCAGGAGCACCTCGGACATGACGATGATGGCTACCAGTCGTACTGTACCATCTGCTGCCACAAGGCAAGGGGTTGCTGCTACTGTGTAGCAATGCCGTACCACGTCTGCCAGCACCCAGGAGACATAGGGTGACGGTTACCTGAGCGGGCTCCATGATTGCAGTGGTATGGCGTCTGCACAGGTAACTCAGGAAAAAAGGCGCAAAATGATTGTCTGCCCTTGCTTTCACGGAGGGAGGGAGGGAACGGGGGCCTGACGATATGTACCCAGAGCCACCCGTGACAATGTTTTAGCCCCATCAGGCATTGGGATCTCAACCCAGAATTCCAATGGGCAGCGGAGACTGCGGGAACTGTGGGATAGCTACCCACAGTGCAACGCTCCGGAAGTCGACTCTAGCCTCGGTACTGTGGAAGCGCTCCGCCGAGTTAATGCACTTAATTCACTTAGAGCATTTTCTGTGGGGACACACACACTTGAATATATAAAACCGATTTCTAAAAAAACGACTTCTATAAATTCAACCTTATTCCGTAGTGTAGACATACCCTAAGAGTATATGTACACAACAGCAGCTACAGGGCTTGCAGTTGTGCTGTTGTAACGCCATAGCGTGGAAACTTCGTACATCAACGAAAGGGGTTTGTCTGTCAAGATAATTAACCCACCTCTCTGAGAAGTGGTCGCTAAATTGACAAAAGAATTCTTCCATTGGCCTATCTGTGTCTACAGTGGAGGTTAGGCTGACCTAGCTATGTTGCACAGGGCACAACATTTCTCACAGTCCTAAGCGATATAGCTAGATGGATCTAATTTTTAGGTGTAGACAAGGCCTAATTCTTTATGCAGAAAATGTCAATTGACTTCTGTGGGAGTTTGACTATGTAAGAAAAAGTGAGTTAAAACTGAATAAGGATCTCAAGCATTGGTACTTAGTGGCAATGCCAATGGCCCAATCTCCAAATAGCGAGGGAGAAACAGCATGACCCTTTCCATTCCCAAGCCCAAACACACCCACACACCAGATACAGTGTATTTAATCTAGCAGTAGTTACATGGTAGCTTTATGTAGGGTTAGGGTAGCTGAATTTATAAATAGCAAGCCACAATCCCATCCTGTTGTTTTGTTTTAGTTATTTAACTAATGTAGTTTACTAGGCTGCCCCAATTCAGTTAGAAACCTGTATATATAAAAAAATGGTTTTAGAAAGCAAAAAACAACTTTTGTAGCCATTTAGTGAAAAATAACAACATAGTTAAAAGAAAAGGAGTACTTGTGGCACTTTAGAGACTAACCAATTTATTTGAGCATGAGCTTTCGTGAGCTACAGCTCACTTCATCGGATGCATACCGTGGAAACTGCAGAAGACATTATATACACACAGAGACCATGAAACAATACCCCCTCCCACCCCACTGTCCTGCTGGTAATAGCTTATCTAAAGTGATCATCAAGTTGGGCCATTTCCAGCACAAATCCAGGTTTTCTCACCCTCCCCCCCGCCTCCCCCACAAACTCACTCTCCTGCTGGTAATAGCCCATCCAAAGTGACCACTCTCTTCACAATGTGTATGATAATCAAGGTGGGTCATTTCCAGCACAAATCCAGGTTCTCTCACTCCCTCACCCCCTCCAAAAACCACACACACAAACTCACTCTCCTGCTGGTAATAGCTTATCAAAAGTGACCACCCTCCCTACAATGTGCATGATAATCAAGGTGGGCCATTTCCAGCACAAATCCAGGTTTTCTCACCCCCCCACCCCCATATACACACAAACTCACTCTCCTATTACCAGCAGGAGAGTATTGTTTCATGGTCTCTGTGTGTATATAATGTCTTCTGCAGTTTCCACAGTATGCATCCGATGAAGTGAGCTGTAGCTCACGAAAGCTCATGCTCAAATAAATTGGTTAGTCTCTAAGGTGCCACAAGTACTCCTTTTCTTTTTGCAAAGACAGACTAACACGGCTGTTACTCTGAAACCTAACATAGTTAAAGCCAATCATTGCTAAAGAAGATTGATTGTAAGGACCCTTTTGGGTATGTCCACACAGCAGTGTAAGCCCAGGCTCAGACTCAGGCCTAAGTCCACACCCTCCTTCCATCTACATAGAAATCTCTCATACTTGGGCTTGGACCTAGGGTCCTAGAAACCTGTGGGGCTGGAGAGTCCGAGCCTGGGTCAAGCTGTGACCCAGGATTTGAGCCCAATTACATTGCAGTGTAGCTGCAGCAGCACTTTACTCGTGTCCTGGGAATCTGTCAAAAGTATCCCACAATTCCATGGGCCAACTTCCTTTGTCCTCTCTATCCCAACAATCACCAATCAATTCAATTGAAAATGGAAGCTAACCCCCTGGACATATAGCAGCAGCAGCTCAGTGAATCAGTGTTAACCTTTCCATTGTCTTCTGATCACTAAGCTGCAAATACAGCCTTCTGTGTTTGCAATGGAGACTGTTCAGAACAAGCTTGTGCAAAGCACACTGCCTGATGGTCACAGGAGCAGAGAGAGATTTTGGTGAATCTCCAGCATGAGGGCAGTAGAGTGCACATTAGCAAAAGTACCAGGCATGATATCAGCAGATAGCTAAAAAACTGGCAGCTTTTGCAAATTTTCCAAACTGGTGAGCAGTGCAAGGAACAGATTAAGAGGCTGGACAGCAAGTACCAGAAGACCAGGGACCAAAACGGCAACTCACTGACCTTATGTTCATTTTATGAGGTGTTTGACTGGGTATTGGGCACTACCCAGATTGAAGCCAACCATGGTACATGATTGAGATGGTGCCCTGCTGCCCCCTGAATCCAGCATGGAGCCTGATGTGGGACAGCAGCACACTCCAAGTGAAGACCATGAAGTGACTCTGTTGTTGCAGCTGGTCCCAGCTTATTATGATTTAGTTGGGGGTTGGTCCTGCTTTGAGCAGGGGGTTGGACTAGATGACCTCCTGAGGTCCCTTCCAACCCTGATATTCTATGATTCTATGTGGAACAGGATCAGCAGCAAATTCTGGGTCCATACTTGGAGGAGCTGTTTGATTGCCCCCTCCCTCCAGAACACCCCATGGCAAAGCCTGCAGCAAACCTGGGGAAGATACAAACTTACTAGGCTTGGGGCACCTTCTGACTCCAATTAAATTTCATTACTACAGTAATGGGAGGGATTTCTGCTCTAAGAACTATTGCAAATTTTATGAGATGTCCCAGCAGCCAGCGTGTATCTGCTAATGGTGGTTCATATCCCAGCATCTTTGCATCACCCCTTTCTCCCACCATGAGGAATTCAAAGTGGTGAGCAGGAAATGCAAACAACAAACAACAGCTTTAAAGGGTATTATTACTGGAAAAGCATTGATTTTTGCTCGGGTCATTCCTGTTTTCCTTAAAGTAATAATGGCTTTAAGTTTGCCACTCTGTAATCACTCAATGGTCTACAGAGCCAAATGGGAACAGTGAAATTTAAATTAGATGTAGTCCATGCAGTCCATGAGTAACAAAATAATTTCTCCCAAGTATGAGTGGCATGTCAACTTTTGTTTACAAATGTGCCATGAGCAGGGAGTGGAGTTTGGTGTGTTTGCGTGCAGCCATAACAGAGTCATGTATGAGCTAACACAGCATCCCGTTGATTCCCCCATGGAATCTGATTCTAGCTGGGGTGCTGATAGTGGCAAACTTTTCCTGAAGCAGGAACTCCAGATAGGTAGTCACGTTCCAGGGAAGGGCATATTTTCCAGGGCCACCTTGTTAACTGACAAGTCCACTCCCCTGATAGATGTGCTGTTCAGTCACTATACATTTAAATACTTCAGCGGCATACACTGCATGTTTCCCACCAGCAGCCTGGAATAACATCTTTCTTTGCCAATAGGATACCAAAAGAACAGTTATGGCCTCCAAAATGTGGAAGGCCTGAAATTACAGGAAAAGCCTTTTGTAGCATGGCCACTTGCCCTCCCCCAACCCACCCAAATAGTTATGCACCTTTTATAAAACAGAAACAGCTTGTAATTTTAAATTTACCATTGTTGCTATAGTTCTATAACTTCAGGATGTGTCCAGGAAGACTCTGTAGACTGATGCATCCTTTCACAATAAATTGTGCTTCAGTTTTGAAATGTAATATTTTATGTCCTTGAAATTCACAAGAATTAATTTTGTGCTCTTCCACGAAGTTATTTTAGACAATAATCCATTTCTTGTCCTATTTCAGGCCTCTCAATCTCTACTGGCTGCTGTACATCCACAACTTGACCCCCTAACCCAACATACCTTCCCGGAATGTTCCAAGAGGAAGAGATTCCATGATGAAGTTATGGCCAAAATTCTTGAGGGGGCCAACAAGCAGGTTCAGTACCAGAGCAGAGGGACTTAAGACTGGAGAAAAAGCATGACAAGAGGAAGGAGGAAAGGCTGAGACTCACCGTGCTGGTGAACAGGATTTCAACGAGGGAGCAGGCACTTGCAATGCAGTTCCTAGAACAGGAATGGTGACTAAGGGAAGAGGACTGAGCTCAACAGTTAGAACTGTTTGAGCAATTCATCTCCATCATTGCTGGAAGGTACCAGCTCCTGTTGCTTCTTCTACACCATGGCCTGATGTCATCCCCCCCCCACACACACACACAGCAATGTACCCTCAGTCCAGAAGTAGTTGGGACAACTCCATGTCAGGATGGCTCATGCCGTCAGCCCCCATGAGTGGCTGGGCAGGGCAACTAAACCCCATGTACCTTTCCTTTCTGAACCCTTCTCCTATAGATACCTCCACCCCCTCTTCCAGCACCATGGAAAATGGGGAAAGGAGGATCTGGGACCAGTGGTAGGGGGGTTGTGAGGGGGTTGCACTATTTCCTGCATATTATTTGTTTTGTTTTTGAAATGTTCTTCTCTTACTTGTTACCGGGTGTTGTAATGGCAGCTGGCCTGCCTAGCTATGGGTGACTGTAGTACTGTTAAAACACATATATACAAATAAAGCCTTTTATGGGATCAAGAAAGTTTATTGCTATCACTGCAGCCCGTCATACAATTGTGATTTGAGATAATAAAGCTAAAAACACGATCAGGAGCAATATTTTTTTACTAAGCAAACACTATTCCTCTATATAGTTAGGTACAGCGATTCACACTTCAGCATCTTCCTTGTATGAATCCATAATGTGATTAATCTCCCCTCTCGCCCAGTTCATCATTCATGATGTCATTCATAAGTATCTCGCCTGGCAATCAAGCCTCTGACCCTCCCAGCATTGACCCCTCCCCCAAGCTCATTCTTACAGGTACTATTCTGCCTCTTTCACTGGACCATGCAACTCCATAAGGCTGGAACACAGAGCATCCCTGTCTTCTGTTGCCCAGGTACATCCAGCTCCTGCTGTGGTAGGTGCATTTGAGCACATGGATTCAGCAGCCCTTTGCTGTCATAGGTTCATTCAGGAGGAAGTGGCTCACCTCTGGTTTCACAAACATTGTCAAGAGCACAGCAAGCCATGATAATGCAGACAGCATTGATGACACTGGCATCCAAATGGGTCTGTAGAAATCTGCAACAGGATTTCAATCACATAAATGCACATTCAACAACCATTCTATACCTGCTGAGAGAGTAATTAAAACTTCTTTTGCCAGGGCCTTTGAAATCAGGATACAGTTTCATAAGCCCAGGCGAAAGGGGTCCCCCAGAATAGCGCTGGGGACAGTAACTCCATTTATGATAATGTCATTTGGTGGGAATAGTGTCCAAGCCTGCCCATGAATGTAGACTCCCAATTGGTGAAAAACTCTGGCATCATGACCTTTTCCACTACAGCCAACATTGACATTCATAAATCTGTGGTCCACAAGGGCCTGCATAACAATGAAGTAGGACCATTTGTGGTTTATGTATTGATATACTCCTTGAGGATGGCAAACTAAATGCATGTGAGTCCTATCAATGGCCCTGATGCAGTTAGGAAACCCCATTCCATCATAACCAGCAATTAGCTCAGGAATATCTTTAATGCCCACAACCTTGGGGTAAACCACATACCTGATTGCATCAGAAACCTCTGCCATCACCTTACTCAGTCGACTTTCCAACACCAAAGGGATTGCCAGCAGACTTGTAGCAGTCTGGGATAGCCATCTGCCAGATGGCTGTAGCAACCCACTTCTGGATTGGCAAGGGTGATCTCATTTGCTGGCAGGTTAGGGCAAGCTACTCACAAAGCTACAGAAAGTTCTGGACCCACTGCTGGTCATCCCAGGTCTGAATAACGACGTGATCCCACCAGTCTGTGCCTGTGGCCTTGCCCTAGGGGTGCTGGTCTATAGAGGAGGCCTCAGCAGCTATATCCAATGTACTGAGCAGCATCAACCACTGTGAGTCTCCCATGCCAGAGTACTCTTCCTTCTCTGACAATCCTCCTCCCTCTGTTCCATTATAAAGTCTGTCAAATACCTTTGGCGGCTCAGACAACACTGATAAAATGTCCAGCGCCACATTTCAGGAGGGTACTAGGAATTCTGGGATATGATTGATTTGATTCAGGTCTGTGTGCTGCAGTGTGGACACCAGTGCCCCAGGTTCAAGCCCAGGTTAGAAAATTGTTAGTGTATGGTTAAGAATTAGTGTAGACACTCAAGACTTGGGTTCTCTAATTTGGGTCAGCTGACTCAAGTCCCACAAATCCTGGGCTTACATTGAAGTGTAACCATGCCCTTTGAATCCCTTTCTACATCTATGTAGCCAAAGGTTATTAAATTAAAATGTAAGAAAAACTGTCATGCTGGAGAAATGCTAATACTGTAATATAAACAGATCAGGATGAATATTTAACTTTTGGATGAAATTATTGCAATACTCAATCCATCCTGCTCCAAATCACTATTTGCCAGAAGGTTAAAGGGGTAGCTGTTGCAAACTTCGCAAAGTTTACGAAGTATGTCTTTTTCTTGCTCTTTCAGACATAGGTACTGACTCTGTGGGTGCTGGAGCACCCACGGAAAAAAATAGTGGGTGCTCAGCACCCCCTGCCAGGCCCTGCCGAACAGCTCCTCTCACACATCCCCAGTGCCTCCTGCCTGCTGCAGATCAGCTGTTCAGCAGGGGCAGGAAGAGGCGGAGCGACGGCGGAGCACACTCAGAGGAGGGGGCGAGAAGAGATGGGCGAGGTGTGCAGCAGGGGCAGGAAGAGCCGGGGTGGAGGCGGGGCTTTGGGAAAGGAGTGGAGTAGGGGCGGAGCGGGGGGTCAAGCACCCCCTGGGAAATCAGACTGTCGGCACCTGTGCTTTCAGACACAGACACGTATTGTTAGACCATAAATAAAAAAGGATAATACTTAAGGTTTACTGGGCCAGATTCTCAGCTGTTGTGATTTGGGTAGCTGCATTGACTTCAATGGAGTTATGAAATTTACTCCAGTTCAGGATATGACCCATCATATTTAATGTTATTTCAAATTCCTATCTGTTTGCAGTATACTTCTTAAACTTATACTTTTTATCCTGAAACGCTGTTTTAATTGGAGATGTATGAAAGTATTAATTCCATTATGATGTTCAAGAAATAAACCCTGTAATTTGGTTTCCAAATTCTGGAAGCCAACCATACCTTCCTGGTTTGCTTGGAGATTTGGGAGGTGGGAGGGATGGATGGTGAGTGAAACAAGAGGGTTTGTGTTTGAGGGCAGATGAGAGGGCAAAAGTGTGAACATGATATTCACAAACTTTTCAGACATGTTGGGTTTAGGTTCCTGAGCAGCCAAAAATATCACATCCAGAAGGCAAAGATATATCAGATATGAATGTTTCACAAAGATCCAATCTCCATGTGTCAAGGTTCGTTGTGGTTCAAGATTTTAGCTCTCTCTTCCATACAAAGGTCGGCTTGGCAGAGTTACTGACATGAGGGTTTCCTAAATTTCTGGTTAATTTCAAGTTGCTTCCTAATCCAGTGTAACAATCACAATATTCTCCATGTTGCTACCACATAATTGCAAGTAGCTATACCATGGTGCTGCTTGTGTTGTTTCGGAAAAATGCCGACAATTACATCCTTCCCTAGGACTAAGCACAAACGGTTATGATGAAGGATATACTTGTTTTACAGTTCAATGGCAGCAGGAATGATTAAGCTCTTTCATCAAGCTTTTTACCCCTATTAGTTTTGTCCATGCATGCCGGCACCAAAACAAGAGAAAGACTAACCTTCTTCAAAGGAAAGCAAATGTTTGCTTACCTAGTATATACATGTGTTCCCATCTGATAAATATATTTGAAACTAAGAAAAATTGCAGGCTGCAGAAATCTCCTCTCTGTGTGGCACTGAAAAGAGACTGCAAAGGCAGTTTTCAAGTCCTTATCTGCAAAAGGAAAAAGATGATTGCCTTAACCTTTGTTATCAGTATGAGACCTGCTTTAATGCTCATAAAGCTCAAAAGGACTTAGGAAGTGGAGAAAGGCAGGGCTAGATGGGCTGCATTTTTCTGTCAAAGGACTAGCTCTTGAACAGAAGAGCCTCTGTAAAAATTGAAGTAGTGTATGTTCAAATATAGGGAAACAGTGCCTCTCACAGGTTTAGTCGTATAGCAATTTACTCTAGCACTGTAGCTTAAATATAAAAGACAAGGTCAGCACTAATTGCCAGTCTTGCTTTCATAACATGCATAAAGACTGCTGCAGATGAGAAATTTGCCATTGGTGTGTTCTTCCTAATCTAATTATTATAATACTTTGTGGAGGTTATTACACAGGATACTCTTAATTCTCAAGTGTCAATTAAAAAACTAAGTGTAAGCAGTGTCAGGATGAGCTCCACCCTGACATCTGGTGGTGAGGTGTGGCAAGTTGTGGAAAAGAACTTCAGGGGCCGATCTCATTTGCATAGGCACACCCACCACGCCTAGAATGAGACCATAGCTGCCCAAATGGTCACTTTGGCTGCTGTGGGATCCCCAGTGTCTCTGTTATTGGGGCAGGAAGAATAAATTGTTATTACCCTGATTATGGGAACTGTGCTTGGAACTGTACGTGGCCTTTTGTTACGATGGAGGGATTCACCATCATCTAAGTAGCACTCGCTAGGCAAGGGTCATGGGTTCCAAAACTGTGTGAATGGAGAGAGGCTGGGGACAAGTATTAATACTTGGTGGCATGGGCCCCTTGGTGAGGGCCTTACATGCTGATTGCACTTCCTCCTCTCTCCACTGTGGAATATCAGAGCTAATTTTGATTTCATTAGAAGTCTAGTTATAGGCTGCTGAGCTCACTTTGGGCTGACAGTGCACCAGCACTGGGGCTCCCCTACTATAAGCTGAATTCACCTAAGAGCTGAAATCACTGAGTGTTGTGTTAAGTAGTGGGGGAGCCTGAAGATATATTGTGGAGCAGTTTGCGGGACGGCTGGTGAAGCAGTTCGACACAGAGCAGTGTGTGGATGGCAGGAGCTGCTTGTGGGCCGTGGAGCTGAGTGAAGGAGTTCGTGGGGCGGCTGGCGGAGCGGAGCGCAGCTGAGCAAAGGAGTTCGTGGGGCGGCTGGTGGAGCGGAGTGCAGCTGCGCGAAGGAGTTTTGTGGGGCGGCTGGCGGAGCGGAGCGGAGCGCCGCTATGGAGCTATGGGGCGGTCAGCTTCAGATCATGTAAGGTGCCTCTTACCCCCGTCCCATTTCCACCCAGGTTGGGAGGTAAAGCTCCGCCGATAAACTTTCGAACTCTGGGGCTGCCCTGACCAGGGACAGAGACTTTTGGGGCATTGGACTTTTGGGGTTGCTGGACTCAAGAACCAAAGGGAAAAGGGCATGCCCCAATTTGCCTGGGGTGGGGTTGTTTTTGCTCATGGGTTGTGTTATGAATCCGGTTGGTGGTGTTTCCCCAACATAATGCCACATTGTTTCTCTCTCTTATTAAAAGACTTTTGCTACACTCAGACTATGTGCTTGCGAGAGGGGAAGTATTGCCTCTTGGAGGCGCCCAGCGGGGGTGGTATATATTTGTCCCAGGTCACTGGGTGGGGGCTCGAGCCGGTTTGCATTGTGTTGTTGGAATGGAACCCCTAGATATTGAACCCGGCCCTTGTTGCTGCCAACTCTGACGGGCAGAAGGGTTACATTTTTGGGGGCTCGTCCGGGATCGCCTGGGTCAGTACCCCTCGCAAGCACCTGTTGAGTGATCCACTACATTGGGAAACAATTTATATATTTTTTTGTTTGTGCTTATATTTTGAGGAAATTACTGTTTGTATAATGGCTAATATGTCAGGTTTGTTGGGCCCTGGCTCAGCAGCTTCTAGCTCGGAGGCTGCAGCCTCGGCTGATGATTGGACAAAAGCTCTGGGGCAAATATTGGAAAAGGTTGTGCTGCCCCATGCTGAGTCAGACTCTTGTCGTAAGTTAAGATTATTTGCTGGGGAGGAGGAGTTTGAACCCTGGTTAGAGCATACCACTGAAATGCTGCAAGAGTGGGCTGTACCAGATGCAGAAAAGCGAAGATGCCTTATAGAGAGCCTTGGCGGCCCAGCATTAGATGTGATTCGCACCCTGAAGCTCATTGACCCTGGGGTCAGTGTGAAGGACTGCCTAGAGGCCCTTGAACACAACTTTGGGAGCGTAGAGGGCCCTGAAGACAGCTACTGTAAGTTCCTTAATTCCCGACAACAAAAGGGCGAGAAGGCTTCAGCCTACATACAGAGACTGGAGAGACTGCTTCAGAGAGCTGTCATGAGGGGAGCAGTGACTGCTGAGCAGATGGATCAGACCAGACTGGCTCAAATTGTAAGAGGAACTCAGTATCAGAACCCGATTCTACTTCATCTCCGGCTAAGAGAACGACGGGAACATCCCCCAAGTTACTCCCAGCTGATAAAAGAGGTCCGAGAGGAGGAAGAAAGGCAGGCTGCCAGTGAGTTTTGGGAAGCCCAAACATCAGAGCCAGCCAGCACAACACCACTGCAAATGGCCAGTGTACTGATGGTGAGCACCAGAGAGGAACTTGCCCAACAAATGCAGGTCCTGACGGAACGGATAGCTGAGCTGCAAAGTACCGTTGACCGAGTTAAGACTTCTAGGAATAAGAAGCCTCAAACTGTGGCGATTGAGAAGCCCGCACTTAGAGCCACCATCCCCCCCAGGCGAAGGGGGAAAGGTCAATTCTTCTGCTACCGATGTGGTCAGGATGGACACAGTGCTGCCAAGTGCCGTAATGAAGAAAACCCCTCCTTAGTGTATGGAAAGCTGAGGATCAGTTGGGAGAGATCCGGTAGCTGCCAGAAGGTCTGGGGACGGGGACCCCCCAAGTCTGCAGGATTTGAAGATTCCCCCAGAAAAGACTGTCCAGCTGGGATCCCTGCAGGACTGATAGGGCCTCGAGCAGAGGTCATGGTGAGGATCGAAGGGGTGGAGTGTAAAGCAGTGCTTGACACTGGATCTCAAGTGACTATTATATTTCAGTCATTCTACCAACAGATGCTTAGGCACCTGCCTATACAGCCACTGACTGGCCTTGGCCTATGTGGCCTCAGCATGGATGAATACCCCTATCAAGGGTATGTCATAGTGCACCTGGAATTCCCAGAGGAGGTTGCTGGGGTAAGAGAAGAGGTAGACACAGCTGCCTTAATATGCCCTGACCCTAAAGGGACTTCTGATGTGTCTGTGCTGATAGGGACCAACTCCAGTCTCTTCAAGGTACTCGCGGATTACTGCAGAAGGCGGGCTGGGGACCAGTACCTGAATACCCTGATGATCCATACGCTTTGTGCTGAAGCCTATAGGAAAATTGAGAGCGCTAAAAGGGACACATCTGAGCTACCGCTTGGGGCACTGAAGTACGCGGGCACAACCCCCTTAGTAGTGCCTGCAAGGACGGAGCAAGAAGTGCTTGTCATGAGTACCTGTCTGAAAGGCAGTAAAGGGACGTTAGCAATGATAGAGCAGCCGATGGGAGGAGAGCTCCCTGAAGGAGTGCTGGTCCCCAGTGGAGTCATAACCCTACCTGCTGAAGCCCAGGAAAGGGTGACTATACTGATTGCTAATGAAACGAGTCGTGATATTTTTGTGAAGCAAGGACAAAAGATAGCAGACCTCTTTGAGCCTGAGTCGATTGTAAAACCCCAGTATGAAACTCCAGTTCCGGCAATAGACCCAGCAAAGTTTGACTTTGGAGATTCACCAGTGTCCGAGGACTGGAAAGATCGCCTGAGGAAGAAACTTTGTGAAAGATCCAAGGTGTTCTCACTGCATGAGTGGGATGTGGGATGTGCAAAAGGAGTAGAGCACAATATCAGACTACATGACTCTCGACCTTTCAGGGAGAGATCTAGGAAGATTGCTCTCTCTGAGATGGAAGATGTGCGACATCATCTTCAGGAGCTGGCTGCGAATGGCATCATTACAGAGTCCCGCAGCCCATACGCCTCACCCATTGTGGTAGTCCGCAAAAAGAATGGGAAAATCCGGATGTGTATTGACTACCGCACCCTAAACAGCCGTACGGTGGTCGACCAGTACACTATGCCTCGAGTGCAAGACGCCTTAGACTGTTTGCTGGGAAGCCAGTGGTTCTCTGTGTTGGATCTTCGAAGTGGATACTACCAGATCCCTCTGGGAGAAGAAGATAAGGAGAAGACAGCCTTCATCTGCCCATTAGGGTTTTATCAGTTCGAACGCATGCCCCAAGGGATTTCTGGAGCACCTGCCACCTTTCAACGTCTCATGGAGAAAGTTGTGGGAGACATGAATTTACTGCAAGTGTTAGTTTATTTGGATGACCTGATTGTGTTTGGAAGAACCTTAGAGGAGCATGAAGAAAGACTTCTTAAAGTGCTTGATAGGTTGGAGGATTATGGTCTGAAGCTTTCAATTGACAAATGCCAGTTCTGCAGAACCTCAGTGAAGTATGTGGGTCACATTGTGTCCCAAGAAGGTGTGAGTACTGATCCTGATAAAATAGAAGCACTCACTACATGGCCACGTCCAAGTAACTACAGAGAACTCAAGACCTTCCTTGGATTTAGTGGCTACTACCGCAGATTTGTGAAAAACTATGCTACGATTGTAAAGCCTCTGAATGATCTTACCAGGGGACATCAGTCCAGCAAGAACAAATCTAAGTCCAAGAATAAGGGGAGGTCCCCAAAGCCTCCTGTGCAGAGACACAATGGCCCCTTTGCACCATTTGGGCCACGGTGGGATGAGAGATGTGAAAGGGCTTTTCGAGAAATCATTACTTGCCTAACTCATGCTCCAGTCCTAGTTTTTGCTGACCCAAGCAAACCATTTATCCTGCATACTGATGCCAGTTTGGAGGGTCTGGGAGCAGTCCTGTACCAGGAAGTGGAAGGCAAATGTAAACCTGTAGCCTTTGCCAGCCGAGGATTGTCTGATAGTGAAACTCGCTATCCCACCCACAAGCTGGAGTTTTTGGCCTTGAAATGGGCCATCACTGAGAAATTTCGAGACTACTTGTATGGTGCTCAGTTCCAGGTGTGGACAGACAACAATCCACTGACTTATGTGTTAACAAGTGCTAAGCTGGATGCTACAGGGCAGAGATGGGTGGCCGCCTTGGCTAGCTATGAGTTCAGCATTCAGTACCGATCAGGGAGAAGCAATGTAGATGCAGATGCATTGTCCAGGCGTCCGCAGGCTCCAGAAGTTGCTGTGATACCCACAGATGGAGTGAGAGCTATTTGCAGTGTGAGTCGCTGAGAGCCAGAGGCCCGTGAAGACTTTCAGGGATGTGTTGCAGAAGCTTTGGGCCTGCCCCCTGAATGCATGCCTTCTGCTTCGGTGAACTATATTGCATTAGACCAATCTCCTTTGCCCATGCTCAATGCGGCTGACTGGCAAGAAGCCCAGCGGCAAGATATTGACATTCGTGATACACTACTTGCCAAAAGGGAGGGGCGAAGCCCAACTGCGGTTGTCCCACCTAACCCGGAGGGTAAACTACTATTGAGAGAATGGACCAAACTAAAACTGATTCAGGGAGTGCTACACCGAATGACCACTGACCCTTTACAAAAACAACGAGCACAACTAGTACTGCCAAAAAAGTACAGAGCCCTGGCCATGAGGGCCCTGCATGATGACTTTGGGCATTTAGGGATGGAGAGGACCCTGGAACTTATTCGTAGTAGGTTCTATTGGCCCCGAATGGCTGAAGATGTTCGCAGGAAATGTGAGACTTGCGCTCGATGTGTTCAAAGGAAAACTCTGCCCACGAGGGCTGCATATCTCAAGAACATCACCAGCAACAAACCTTTGGAGTTGGTATGCATTGATTTCTTGTCTGTAGAGGTAGACAAGAGGAATGTTGGAAACATTCTAGTAGTGACTGACCATTTTACACGGTATGCACAAGCATATCCCACACGTGATCAGAGGGCCACCACCGTTGCTCGAGTATTGTGGGACAAATATTTCTCAGTCTATGGATTCCCGGCTCGGATACACTCTGATCAGGGGCGGGATTTTGAGAGTCACCTTCTGAAGGAGGTGCTGAAGATAGCAGGAATTAAAAAGTCTAGGACAACGCCTTATCACCCCCAAGGTGATCCTCAGCCAGAGAGGTTCAATCGAACCCTATTAGATATGTTGGGAACTTTGCGACCAGAGCAGAAGGCAACCTGGAGCCAGCATGTCGCATTTCTGGTGCATGCCTACAATGCCACAAAGAACGATGCTACGGGAGTCACCCCATATCTCTTGATGTTTGGGCGAGAACCAAGATTACCCATAGACTTGTGCTTTGGTGTATCAGAGGATGGAGATAGCTATGAAACTCATCAACAATATGTATCCCGACTAAGAGAAAAGCTGCGGGATGCTTATCGCTTAGCTACCGCTGCGGCTCGGAAGAACGCAGACCGCAACAAACATCGATATGATGCTAGAGTGCGTTCGCAGGAGCTCCAGCCGGGGGACAGAGTCCTGCTGCGAAATTTGGGTATTGCTGGCAAACACAAGATAGCTGACAGATGGAAGGCAATACCTTACCTGGTGATGGAAAAGCTGGGAGATCTGCCGGTCTACAAGATCAAACCTGAAGACAGTCCAGGGCAAATAAAGACGGTGCATAGAAACCTTTTGCTCCCTGTGGGGGAATTGGTAAGCACCCCTTATGAGATGGGCCATGACAGGGCAGCCGGGCAGAACAGAAGTGCTAGACCAAAGCTGCCATCCAACACAGACAGTGAGCCTCCTGCAGCTAACTTACCCCTATTCTGCACATCTGAGAGTGAGTCTGAGGAGGAAGACACAACCCTGGTGTATCCTGGGATGGAGACAAGATTTCAGTCTCGACCAGCTGAACCGAATGAGAGTTCTCCCTTTTCCACCCTAAACCCTATGGCGGAATTATTTAGGCCCCTTTCTGACACCCCTGTGCCGCTGATGAGACCCCCCTGTGATGACACACACAGGTTATTGGACAATGGGGACAGACAGGTAGAGGATGTCCTGGGCACCTTGGACCCTCCAGCGTTAGAACTAGGAGTGCAGGGGCCTACGCCAGTAGCCGAGGGACCCTCCAGGGAAGCCTCTCCATCCGTCACTCAAGAGGATGTTCCCCTTACTTCGGCAACAGAGATTCTCAATAGACGAGACAGGGTGATAAGACCAGTGAAACGGTTAACTTATGATGCACCTGGGGTGACTAGTGAGGAGCCAATACATTTAGCACACAGGCTTGTGGAAGCTAAAGTGGGCTTCCTGAGGCCCTTTGGAGGAAACCAATGAGTTGGTATAAAGGGAGTGTGATTTGTCGGGACGACAAAGTCTCGGCTGGGGGGAGGATGTAAGCAGTGTCAGGATGAGCTCCACCCTGACATCTGGTGGTGAGGTGTGGCAAGTTGTGGAAAAGAACTTCAGGGGCCGATCTCATTTGCATAAGCACACCCACCACGCCTAGAATGAGACCATAGCTGCCCAAATGGTCACTTTGGCTGCTGTGGGATCCCCAGTGTCTCTGTTATTGGGGCAGGAAGAATAAATTGTTATTACCCTGATTATGGGAACTGTGCTTGGAACTGTACGTGGCCTTTTGTTACGATGGAGGGATTCACCATCATCTAAGTAGCACTCGCTAGGCAAGGGTCATGGGTTCCAAAACTGTGTGAATGGAGAGAGGCTGGGGACAAGTATTAATACTTGGTGGCATGGGCCCCTTGGTGAGGGCCTTACATGCTGATTGCACTTCCTCCTCTCTCCACTGTGGAATATCAGAGCTAATTTTGATTTCATTAGAAGTCTAGTTATAGGCTGCTGAGCTCACTTTGGGCTGACAGTGCACCAGCACTGGGGCTCCCCTACTATAAGCTGAATTCACCTAAGAGCTGAAATCACTGAGTGTTGTGTTAAGTAGTGGGGGAGCCTGAAGATATATTGTGGAGCAGTTTGCGGGACGGCTGGTGAAGCAGTTCGACACAGAGCAGTGTGTGGATGGCAGGAGCTGCTTGTGGGCCGTGGAGCTGAGTGAAGGAGTTCGTGGGGCGGCTGGCGGAGCGGAGCGCAGCTGAGCAAAGGAGTTCGTGGGGCGGCTGGTGGAGCGGAGTGCAGCTGCGCGAAGGAGTTTTGTGGGGCGGCTGGCGGAGCGGAGCGGAGCGCCGCTATGGAGCTATGGGGCGGTCAGCTTCAGATCATGTAAGGTGCCTCTTACCCCCGTCCCATTTCCACCCAGGTTGGGAGGTAAAGCTCCGCCGATAAACTTTCGAACTCTGGGGCTGCCCTGACCAGGGACAGAGACTTTTGGGGCATTGGACTTTTGGGGTTGCTGGACTCAAGAACCAAAGGGAAAAGGGCATGCCCCAATTTGCCTGGGGTGGGGTTGTTTTTGCTCATGGGTTGTGTTATGAATCCGGTTGGTGGTGTTTCCCCAACATAATGCCACATTGTTTCTCTCTCTTATTAAAAGACTTTTGCTACACTCAGACTATGTGCTTGCGAGAGGGGAAGTATTGCCTCTTGGAGGCGCCCAGTGGGGGTGGTATATATTTGTCCCAGGTCACTGGGTGGGGGCTCGAGCCGGTTTGCATTGTGTTGTTGGAATGGAACCCCTAGATATTGAACCCGGCCCTTGTTGCTGCCAACTCTGACGGGCAGAAGGGTTACATAAGAAAAAATCAAAGCTCCCGCTCCCTGACTCTCACACACTTAATTGTATTTCCTTTACCCCATCTACAAAAAAGTTCCTCGAGAATGTCTACCTAACTCTTCAGAATTGGAGAGACAAGGTGGGTGAGGGAATATCTTTTATTAGACCAACTTCTGATAGTCAGAGAGACAAGCTTTTAAGTATACACTGAGCTCTTCTTCTGGTCTGGGAAACTTGAGTGTCAAAGGTAGCTCTAATAACAACTTTAAGTACCTACACATTATGAATTTGTAAAATTTGTTTCTCTTACCCATTTCCTACTACTGGTCCTCTGATCCACATTTTAAATTATTTCCCTCTAGCCTCTCTTGATCCACTTTGCCTTCATTGTTCTGTCTTTTCTTTTCTTGTGTTCTTCGAGGTCCTGATTCAGTGAGATATTTAAGCATATATTTAACTTTAAGCACAATATTCCTTTTGAAATCAATGGGACTACACATATGCTTACAGTTACACACATTCTTAAGTAAACTGATGAAGTGGGACCCTAACATCTGTCTACTCTCTTAGTCTTCCCTTCTTAATCTCTTATCTTCTCACCCACAATAATCTTTGTCTCCTTCAATCTTCCAAATCTGCCTATTTCTCATTCCTCACTCCCTTAATTTTCCCCTTTCTTATAATTCCTTCTCTTTTCTAATCAGTCGTCTGGTTCCCTCTCTCTAAAATCTACTCATCCCTCCATCTTAGTCCTGCTCCTTTCCTCTCCCCTAATCCCAGCCTTATGTCCTAGCTGCTCACTTCTGTCTAGACATCTGTCCTCTTTCAGTCCCCAGCTATGGACATCTCTGTTCAGTTCCATTTTCTGCAGCCATGGTCCTGCTCTCTCCAGTCACCATCAGCACTTCTGGGATCAATTCATTGAAGCCTGTCAAAATGGGTACCCATTCCCAGTGCTGTGGGAGATAAGCTAGCACCAAATCCACCTCCTCGTACTCTTCACTGGAAAGGGAAGGGAATTTGGAATCAGTATTAAGATGGCCCCTACCAACATTCTTTCTATTTACTTCCACTGATGAGTGGAAGTGTGTGGACTTGGCACCTGGGTTATCTGCTGTCAACTGGGAGAATGACTGACATATTTACAGGATCCCCACACTGAGATGAATACAGCTGGAAGAGTACAGTAATGTACTTAGAACTATAAGCTTCAGAGGGTTCTGGAAGTAGGGTGACTGTTCCATGTAATTATTCCACCTGCTCCAACAAAAATAATCCAAATCTCAATGGCTCATCTTCTTTCCCAACTCTGTATTCTGCGTGGTTGCCAGACCTTTCAAAGGCATCCATGTGGTTGGGTGCCACTGGATCTGTCATGTTCAAGTTCACAATTGTTTTCTTGGATGGCTCAGTAATGCAGCTCATTCACATTCTGGACCTGGCTTTGTTAGGAAATTACATCCACATTTCCTCTTCTTTTTGTTCCTTCTTCTCTTCTACCTCTGGTTGCTATTATTCCTCATTAGTTTTCATGTGCATGGCAAGAAACACAAAGGTCCCTTCACTTTGTGGTCTGGAAACTTAATTGTTGTGAGGTAGAAAGTGGCCCATAGTCTTTAGTAAAGGTAATCTAGAGGTTGTTATAAATACGCAGGTTAGGAGCTCCTTTTTCTGTAGGCCTTCAGACATAATTTCTCCCCTTCCCTAATGTAACCATCTCTGTTCCCTGAAAACAGATCCACCATGGCTTCTCCCTCCTCCCTATAGACAGATGTATCACTGATTCTCCCAGCTTCCCCTTTAACCAACTTTATACATTTCAAAAAGCTATAGAATCTGTCTCCTGAGTACCCGGAGGGGGGAAAAGGATAATAAAAAGAAATGAGCAATGATATTTCAAGATGAATTATTTATTAATAAAGAGACTTTTTTTACTGTTATTAACCATATTTGTCTTACAAATTTTACATTTAATGTTACAGAATACTGACATAAACAATCATTATAGCTTGTGTACCTTATCGTACTCAGTTGAATTGTATTGATAATACAGGATATTGTGAAATTAAAACCAGTATTTTTAAAAAATGACACAGATGGTGGATTATAAATAATTATATATGGATACACCCTGCTCCAACCAACATAACAAGGTGAACAGAGACTCTCCTTAATGTGTTCTCTGAAAAAAGATTTCTGTTGGCTAGGGCAGACATCCTCATGGTGGGACAGGTGATGCATATTGGAGTTCACCTTGTTGTTCCTCTAATAGCATTTACTGCATAGCTCTTGCTGCTTTCTGCAACATAGTCCTAATCAAAAGCCCATTGAAATGAATGGAAAGATTATCTTTGACCTCAGAAGGCCTCGGATCAGGTCCCATATGTACCAGACAGCAGGGTACCAAACAGGGCCCTAACCCATAGTCCATTCCCATTTGGTTATGTGGTGAATAGACGAGTGCATTAGAAGCCCATCTATCCTAGTATTGTCTTGGGGACCATGGAGGAATCATACTCTTCTACTAGTACAAGGTGAAAAGGACCTTTCTTATGTTCCCCCCCCACACACACACAATTTGCTCCCCTAAGGAAGAGGAGGACAAAATTTAGCCCATCATTTCTATCATTCAAAACACTTGGACTATCAGGTTTGCCAGGCCTATTTGTTACTATAGGGAAAAAAAAAACTTTAGATCCCTATCAAAGACACATTACAACCATAAGTTTGGTTTTAGTCATTTTTGAAACCTTCAAGAAACTCCTGTTCCATTTATACCACTCCTGAAATATATACTACTATTGAAAACAAACTAAGCCCAAAAGACAAAAGGAGATTCTAATTAAATATAAATGTTATGTTTCAGATGGAAAGATATATAACTATTCTTAGAAGGCAGTATTTCCACACCATTGTAAAAGGTACAATAAAACATAAGTGCCTTTGAAGTATATTGCAATGTTTTAATAATACCATGAAGACCCATAAAGTAAATGTGAACATTTCAAATAATAAGGCTTTCTAACTTCATTGTGACTATTTGACACAGTCCCACTTGCCACCAAGGATTCCTGCTTATGTGTAAGGCTACATTTTAGTCATGAGTATTTTTAGTAAAAGTCATGGACAGGTCACCGGCTATGAATTTTTGTTTACTTCCCATGACCTGTCCATGACTTTTACTATACCCCTAACTAAAACTTGGGCTGGGAGGCCACGGGTGCTCTGCAGGGGGAGGCAGTCCAGGGGCGCCACGAGTGCTGGGGGGTGGTCTGGAGGTGCTGCAGATGCTGGCCCAGGATAGCAGCTGGTGCTGTGGGGGAGGGTTGGTGGGGCTGGCAGGCTCCTTACCAAGCTCCGACTTGCATGTCCCTGCAGCTCCTAGGGCCCATCAGGGCGGCTCCATGTGCTGCTCTCGCCACAAGTGCCTGCTCTGCAGCTCCCATTGGCTGTGGTTCCTGGCCAATGGGAGCTGAGAGGGCAGCACCTCTGGGCATGGGCAGTACACAGAGCGCCCAGCCCTCCACCTAAGAGCTGCAGGGACATGCCGGTGGGAGCCAGAGAGCTCCCCCATCCCTGCCCAGGGTAAGCGTCAATTTCAGTTTTACCTGAAATAGAATATTTCATTTTGTTGAACTGACCTGAAAAGTTTTGTTTCGAATCAGTTTAACAAAACGTTAAACTGAATTTTCCTATCAGCGCATATTTCTATGGGAGTTGTAGTTCAGGCCCACATTCTTTCTTATGGGCCTCGGTCCCTGAAGGATTATATCTCCCATAATTCAATGAAGATTTTCCTCTGATCAAGCCGTGTGATACATCTTGCAAGTCCCAGAACGACATGGAAAATGTAGTCTGACCAGAGATCCTAGTCCAAAGGGGAGAAAGGGAGCATCAGGCTCCTGAACTACAACCCCCATGAAGCAAAGCACCACAATATGGAAATGTAGTTTAATGCTGAGCTGACTCAAAATAAAGTGTTTCAGGTCTGTTCAACAAACCAAAATGAAATATTTTTATTTGAAGCATGTAAAAATGTTTTGTTTTGATCAAAAATATCAAAACAAAATGTTCTGACGTTTTCAAATTGTAATATTTCAGAATATTTATTTTGCAAAATATTTCACAATGTCAACTTCTCATCCCTCTCTGGGGTGAAATAAATGTTAAAATGCCAGAATTTACAATGGGATGGAAATTCCAAATTGTGCTCAGCTTTACTGTTTGTTCAGGAACCTTTGCAGGAAAGGGAATGGTCCCAAAACAAAACATGTGAAAAGGCTTAAAACAGGAAAACTAGCTGTAGCTGAGGTCGTGCATAGGAAAGGAGAAGTGCCAATGTGCAGAGGCTTTAGAGAAGATAAAAGGCTAAATGCACAGAAAAGACTGTGACTGCCTTTTGTTACTGTCTTTGAACACCATCATGTAGATGTCTATGAACGCACTACTTTAGCAAGATTAATACCCTTAGCTCTCTCTTTCCTTTTGGTTTGTTGCTGTTGTTCATTAGCCTATTCTTTGTAAAGAAAGTCTTTTGGCTCCTGGAAATATTGTAATATCCAAGAACAGGTTGGATACTTTACTGAACAACATGACTTGATTTCCTTCTCAGATCCCAATACACAGATATATATTTCAGATTTATTCAGTGTTGTGTACATCTCCACTTTTGTATTTCTGAGACATGGACCTTTTACAAGGTCACGTGAGAACTTCAGTGGGTGCACACTGAATGCAGGGTCTCTGCTGACACTGAATCAGTTACCATGTAAATAGCTCTTGATGCCTCAGCCTTATCCCCCTGGATGACTGTCTCTCCTGGCTAAATTTCAGAGTCAGATGTCAGTATTGCTCTTGATCTTAAATTTAAAAACACAGGGCCTATATTTTTGATCATTTCTCTGTATTAAATATTAATTTTCACAGATGATGCACCATCTGGCACCGTTATTATTTCCATTTTGCCTGTTCCACTTTCAATTTCAAACAGTCCAGATTCGCTGACAGGATTACATGACTCCACACACACCCTGTCTGGCATAGAGATGGACAACTCCAATGCTACTCTGCAGTTTGTGGGGTTTGGGGAAGTTTCCACTTCTCTCTAACCACTCAGAAATCTCCCTTAGGAAGTCCACGGATTTGCCATTAGTACTCAAAAACCAAAGAGTGCATTCCAAAGGGTTTACCATCACCACCACCACCACCCCTCCCGTGCCCCTAGTAATCATGTTTTGGAGCGGGGAGGGATAGCTCAGTTGTTTGAGCTTTGGCCGGCTAAACCCAGGAGGTTTTGAGCTCAATCCTTGAGGGGGCCATTTAGGGATATGGGGCAAAAAATGGGAATTGGTCCTGCTTTGAGCAGGGGGTTGGACTAGATGACCTCCTGAGGTCCCTTCCAACCCTGATACTCTATGATTCTATGGTTTATCACTAGAAACAAAAATATACAAATGTACTTACTTACTTACATTGTACTTACATACAATGGACAAAAAATAAATGAATGGTCACAATAAAGATATCTCACTCTATTCATGTGGTATATGAATCTGTTGATAAGATATACAGGGTTTGCCATTTATTGTGACTCATGCTAATGCTTTTTTTTTTTTACAGTCTGTATCAAATGTAAGACTTCTCTCTCATTTCCCCCATATTTTTCTAGAAACTGTATTTGTTTAAAAGCCTGTCTCCCTATTCCTGGAACTAGATACACACATATATGACCCATATGATGGAATTAAGGCCACACTTCATTTTAGTCATTCAGGTCCCTCTTCCCAGCACTTTTAGCTCATTTGCACCTAAACAGGGAGAGCAGCTGTGCACAGTGAGCTGGAATAGATATAGAAAGAAAGATTTAAAAGTACATGTGCATTGTTAGCAGACTACCTATCACAAATGCATACATGATTCCTGCACATTAAATTGAGGTTTACTGAAGATTATAGTAGTTTACTTAAAACTGAAGTGATTTTTTTAGCTCTGCATATAATTCCTTTCTCACACCCTTTGCCTTGCTCATCTGTTTAGATTGCAAGCGCACTGGAGTAAGGGTGATCACTTAGTATTTGAATATACAGTGCCTAGCATAGTGGGGCATTTTGGTATTATTATTGTTATATAAATAACAATAATCAGAAACATAAGGTGGTGCTTTACTTTTCAATGAGTGTCTTCCTTCTTTGTGGACTACGGTGCATGTTAATCATTTTTTTTAAAAGAAGGCCAAATTGATTTTAAAGCTGTGTCAAAATACATAAGGGAACAAAGGTGAAAGGCTAGCATTAAATCTATGAATCTTCTAACCTCTAACCTAGCACACTGGAAACAAGCCACAGGAGCTAAATAAAACAAACAAACATCAATAAGAATAAAAAGTGTGTATGTGAGGCTGTTTTAGCTCCTTCCGAAATTGCTTTTAATAATGTATCTATTTCAAAGCGAACTTTAGGGTTCCAATTTGTACACTAAAAATTTTGCCTTCCACCGCCACAGCATGAACAGCTCATCACATTACTTGACTCATAACAAAGTAACACTACAAATATTTTAAGTTCAGGAGACACGGAACCTGCTACTATTAACAGGGGTAGAACACATGTTTTGTTTACAGCTAGATATCTGCATCTCTGAGGGTATGTCTACACTACGAAATTAGGTCGAATTTATAGAAGTAATTTTTTTAGAAATCATTTTTATATATTAGAATGTGTGTGTCCCCACAGAAAATGCTCTAAGTGCATTAAGTGCATTAACTCGGTGGAGTGCTTCCACGGTACCGAGGCAAGCGTCGACTTCCGGAGTGTTGCACTGTGGGTGGCTATCCCACAGTTCCCGCAGTCTCTGCTGCCCATTGGAATTCTGGGTTGAGATCCCAATGCCTGATGGGGCTAAAACATTGTCGCGGGTGGTTCTGGGTACATGTCGTCAGGCCCCCGTTCCCTCCCTCCCTCTGTGAAAGCAACAGCAGACAATCGTTTTGTGCCTTTTTTCTTGAGTTACCTGTGCAGACGCCGTACCACGGCAAGCATGGAGCCCGCTCTGGTAACCGTCACCGTATGTCTCCTGGGTGCTGGCAGATGTGTGGTACTGCATTGCTACACAGCAGCAACCCCTTGCCTTGTGGCAGCAGACAGTGCAGTAGGACTGGTAGCCGTCATAGTCATGTCCGAGGTGCTCCTGGCCACGTTGGCCAGGAGCGCCTGGGCAGATATGGGCGCAGGGACTACATTAGAAGTGACTTGACCAGGTCGTTCTCTTTAGTCCTGCAGTTAGTCCTATTGAATCATCTTATGGTGAGCAGGCAGGCGATACGGATTGCTAGCAGTCCTACCGTACCATCTTCTGCCAGGCAGGCAAGAGATGAGGATGGCTAGCAGTCCTACTGCACATTCTTCTGCCGAGCAGCCATGAGATGTGGATGGCTTGCAGTCCTTCTGCACCATCTACTGCCAGCCAAAGATGTAAAAGATAGATGGAGTGGATCAAAACAAGAAATAGACCAGATTTGTTTTGTACTCATTTGCCTCCTTCCCTGTCTAGGGGACTCATTCCTCTAGGTCACACTGCAGTCATTCACAGAGAAGGTGCAGCAAGGTAAATCTAGCCGTGTATCAATCAGAGACCAGACCAACCTGCTTGTTCCAATAAGAACAATTACTTAGGTGCACCATTTCTTATTGGAACCCTCCTTGAAGTCCTGCCTGAAATACTCATTGATGTAAAGCCACCCCCTTTGTTGATTTTAATTCCCTGTAAGCCAACCCTGTAAGCCATGTCGTCAATCGCCCCTCCCTCCGTCAGAGCAATGGCAGACAATCGTTCCGCGCCTTTTTTCTGTGCGGACGCCATATCAAGGCAAGCATGGAGGCCGCTCAGCTCACTTTGGCAATTAGGAGCACATTAAACACCACATGCATTATCCAGCAGTATATGCAGCACCAGAACCTGGCAGAGCGATACCGGGCGAGGAGGCGACGTCAGCGTGGTCACATGAGTGATCAGGAAATGGACACAGATTTCTCTGAAAGCATGGGCCCTTCCAACGCAGGCATCATGGTGCTAATGGGGCAGGTTCATGCTGTGGAACGCCGATTTGGGCTCGGGAAACAAGCACAGACTGGTCAGACAGCATAGTGTTGCAGGTTGGGGTGATTCCCAGTGGCTGCGAAACTTTCGCATGCGTAAGGGCACTTTCATGGAACTTTGTGACTTGCTTTCCCCTGCCCTGAAGCACATGAATACCAAGATGAGAGCAGCCCTCACAGTTGAGAAGCGAGTGGTGATAGCCCTGTGGAAGCTTGCAACTCCAGACAGCTACTAGTCAGTTGGGAATCAATTTGGAGTTGGCAAATCTACTGTGGGGGCTGCTGTGATGCAAGTAGCCCATGCAATCAAAGATCTGCTGATATCAAGGGTAGTGACCCTGGGAAATGTGCAAGTCATAGTGGAAGGCTTTGCTGCAATGGAATTCCCTAACTGTGGAGGGACCATAGATGGAACCCATATCCCTATCCTGGCACCGGAGCACCAAGCCGCCAAGTACATAAACCGCAAGGGCTACTTTTCAGTAGTGCTGCAAGCTCTGGTGGATCACAAGGGACGTTTCACCAACATCAACGTGGGATGGCCAGGAAAGGTACACGATGCTTGCATCTTCAGGAACTCTGGTCTGTTTCAAAAGCTGCAGGAAGGGACTTTATTCCCAGACCAGAAAATAACTGTTGGGGATGTTGAAATGCCTATAGTTATCCTTGGGGACCCAGCCTACCCCTTAATGCCATGGCTCATGAAGCGGTACACAGGCAGCCTGGATAGTAGTCAGGAGCTGTTCAACTACAGGCTGAGCAAGTGCAGAATGGTGGTAGAATGTGCATTTGGACGTTTAAAGGTGCGCTGGCGCAGTTTACTGACTCGCTTAGACCTCAGCGAAACCAATATTCCCACTGTTATTACTGCTTCCTGTGCGCTCCACAATATCTGTGAGAGTAAGGGGGAGACATTTATGGTGGGGTGGGAGGTTGAGGTAAATCACCTGGCTGCTGGTTACGTGCAGCCAGACACCAGGGCGGTTAGAAGAGCACAGGAGGGCGCGGTACGCATCAGAGAAGCTTTGAAAACCAGTTTCATGACTGGCCAGGCTACGGTGTGAAAGTTCTGTTTGAAATCCCCCGCCCCTTGGTTCACTCTACTTCCCTGTAAGCTAACCACCCTCCCCTACTCCCTTTGATCACCGCTTGCAGAGGCAATAAAGTCATTGTTGCTTCACATTCATGCATTCTTTATTCATTCATCACACAAATAGGGGGATGATTACCAAGGTAGCACAGGAGTGGTGGTGGAGGAGGGAAGGAAAATGCCACACAGTTTACAACTTTAAAATTTATTGAATGCCAGCCTTCTGTTTTTTGGGCAGTCCTCTGTGGTGGAGTGGCTGGTTGGCCGGAGGCCCCCCCCACTCATTCTTGGGCGTCTGGGTGAGGAGGCTATGGAACTTGGGGAGGAGGGTGGTTGGTTACACAGGGGCTGTAGTGGCAGTCTGTGCTCCAGCTGCCTTTGCTGCAGCTCAACCATACACTGGAGCATACTGGTTTGATCCTCCAGCAGCCTCAGCATTGAATCCTGCCTCCTCTCATCACGCTGCCGCCACATTTGAGCTTCAGCCCTGTCTTCATCCCACCACTTACTCTCTTCAGCCTGCCACTTACTCTCTTCAGCCAGCCACCTCTCCTTCCAGTTATTTTGTGCTTTCCTGCATTCTGATATCATTTGCCTCCACGCATTCGTCTGTGCTCTGTCAGTGTGGGAGGACAGCATGAGCTCAGAGAACATTTCATCACGAGTGTGTTTTTTTTTTCTTTCTAATCTTCACTAGCCTCTGGGAAGGAGAAGATCCTGTGATCATTGAAACACATGCAGCTGGTGGAGGAAAAAAAAGGGACAACGGTATTTAAAAAGACACATTTTATAAAACAGTGGCTACACTCTTTCAGGGTAAACCTCCTGTTAACATTACATACATAGCACATGTGCTTTTGTTACAAGGTCGCATTTTGCCTCCCCCCACCACGTGGCTACCCCCTCAACCTTCCCCCCTCCCTGTGGCTAACAGCGGGGAACATTTCTGTTCAGCCACAGGCAAACAGCCGAGCAGGAACAGGCACCTCTGAGTGTCCCCTGAAGAAACGCACCCTATTTCAACCAGGTGACCATGAATTATATCTCACTCTCCTGAGGATAACACAGAGAGATAAAGAACGGATGTTGTTTGAATGCCAGCAAACATACACTGCAATGCTTTGTTGTACAATGATTTCCGAGTACGTGTTACTGGCCTGGAGTGGTAAAGTGTCCTACCATGAAGGACGCAATAAGGCTGCCCTCCCCAGAAACCTTTTGCAAAGGCTTTGGGAGTACATCCAGGAGAGCCGCAAATGCCAGGGCAAATTAATCCTTTCACATGCTTGCTTTTAAACCATGTATAGTATTTTAAAAGGTACACTCAGCGGAGGTCCCTTCTCCGCCTGCTGGGTCCAGGAGGCAGCCTTGGGTGGGTTCGGGGGGTACTGGCTCCAGGTCTACGGTGAGAAACAGTTCCTCGCTGTCGGGAAAACCGGTTTCTCCGCTTGCTTGCTGTGAGCTATCTACAACCTCCTCCTCATCATCATCTTCTTCGCCCCCAAAACCTGCTTCCGTGTTGCCTCCATCTCCATTGAAGGAGTCAAACAACACGGCTGGGGTAGTGGTGGCTGAACCCCCTAAAATGGCATGCAGCTCATTATAGAAGCGGCGTGTTTGGGGCTCTGACCCGGAGCGGCCGTTCGCCTCTCTGGTTTTCTGGTAGGCTTGCCTCAGCTCCTTAAGTTTCACGCGGCACTGCTTCGGGTCCCTGTTATGGCCTCTGTCCTTCATGCCCTGGGAGATTTTGACAAAAGTTTTGGCATTTCAAAAACTGGAACGGAGTTCTGATAGCACGGATTCCTCTCCCCATACAGTTATCAGATCCCGAACCTCCCGTTCAGTCGATGCTGGAGCTCTTTTGCGATTCTGGGACTCCATCATGGTCACCTGTGCTGATGAGCTCTGCATGGTCACCTGCAGCTTGCCACGCTGGCCAAACAGGAAATGAGATTCAAAAGTTTGCGATTCTTTTCCTGTCTACCTAGCCAGTGCATCTGAGTTGAGAGTGCTGTCCAGAGTGGTCACAATGGAGCACTCTGGGATAGCTCCCAGAAGCCAATACTGTCGAGTTGTGTCCACAGTACCCCAAATTCGACCCGGCAAGGCCAATTTAAGCACTAATCCACTTGTCAGGTGTGGAGTAAGGAAATCGATTTTAAGAGCCCTTTAAGTCGAAAAAAAGGGCTTCATCGTGTGGACAGGTGCAGGTTTACATCGATTTAACGCTGCTAAATTCAACCTAAAGTCCAAGTGTAGACCAGGGCATAGTTGCTTGTCTGAATTCAATAGTGTGTATCTGAAATACCAAACACCAAGATTTGTCTTTAGCATTGTATTCAAATTTTTCATCCTTATTCACAACAAAATCATGCTACAAAACAGGAATACAATTATTATTTTAAAAAAAATATACTTATGCTTCTTGAACTGTACTTCAAACAGGTCTGACTCTTGCTAAGCCTCAGTTGTAATTACCATGGGTATAAAGAGGTAAATGACTTCACTGCACTACCGAGAGCGGAAAGAGAAAATGTGGCACACACATCCTGTCGGAAAAATGCTGGCATGTCTTCAATCACTGTCTTTTCCAAATAATTTAAAGATACTTTTGATTTAAGTTAGGTTCTTCTCACAATACAAACTGGCATTTTGTTTGCTCTCTTTGTTGCAGTCCCATTTAGGCTCAAAGGGTTTTTCCTTGTTTGAAGCAGGGCGAATGCCAAAATATTCTCTTTGTGAATCAAGAAACAGTCTTAGTTCATCAGTATTTGAACTGTGATCAAACCCATCCTGAACATCTCTAAGAAAAGCCTCTCTCCCTAGTGCCCTCTTGCACCAAGCGCAAACTTTAAAACACATGTTGGTTGAACTGAAAATGTGATATGAAGATTTCAATGGAAAGTAAAACTATAAAAGGTCAGGGTGTTTCTCCTTACTTTCCTTTCTCCCATTCCATGTGTTTTTTTGGAATAGGTTGTGATGGTTCTCTGAGAGAAGCTGATGGACTGAAGCACCTTTCATGCCTGGAGATGTGGATTTTACTATCCCAAACCTTCAGTCTCACATTGCACCTAGTGCTTTCATTAGAACCCAAAAGCCATTTTAGCAGCCACTGGAGGATTACTCCACTCCTGAGTAATTCTCCAGTGGTGAAGAGTTACCAAAGCAGCAAGTACACCCTTCATCCCCTTTTGCACTAGGTGTTGCCATAGAATGAGAAAAATAATAACAATAATAATGATAACAATAATTAATAATAACAATGCCTAGTTTTATATAGCACTTTGCATCAGTAGATCTCAAAGTGCTTTAGAAAGGCGGTCAGTATCATTATCCCCATTTTGCAGATCCGAGAAAAGGGATGTGGATGGAACTCTTACAACCAGCTACTTCCAGGGGTCATTGGCTGATGGCAAAATTAGGACAGCCTAAGAGTATCTCTACCTTACATCTGGCACCAGCACCTGCATGGCTTGGGATTAGGACTACATCTTTGCATCCATCTTTTCCTAAATGGTGTTCATTGCACTCCAAATTCTGAGTAAGGACATTGAATAAGAAGTGTAGGATCTGGTCCTAAGAAATTCAGAATCATTACAATACAAGAACAAACAGCAAGAAGTATTACAAGAATTTGAATCTCTGAGCTCTGAACTAGTGTAAAAGGCATATCCCTTCCTAATATTAATAGTCAGCATGATTGGCCTCCTGCTTTATCATCATATTGCCAGAGGGATTTTTTAAAATTGTTATAAAAAGAAAAAATAATTTATTAAACGTAAGGCTAATGCTTCCCTCCAAATCTGTATCTTCTCTCTCCATCTTCCCTCATGCAAAAAAAGCTACCTTACAAAAATTAATTTGGAGAAGATATTTTCTAAAATTGTTCCTTGGATAGATATATGGACTCTCAAATAGATATTCAATGCCACCAATTTAATAAATAAATAAATGATCAAATCAATCAATAAATAAATAAATCGGGTCATCCCCCACTGAGATGCATTAAAGGCACACTTACAAAGTGTAAAGTCTAATTATTAGCTTACACTGCCTTGACATTTCCATCACTTCCCCATGTTTGTCATCCCTTCTGGAAAGATTTACAGTCAAGGGTTCCATTACTGCATCTCTTTCTAAAAGATAACATTTATTTCTCTGAAAAGGAATATTTTAACAGGTCAATGACAGTCTGGGAGTTCAGTGGCAATGTATACCAGTAAATTTGTGACTGGGAGAGAGGGAGAGAGAGAGAGAGCGCTCCATTCTGCAGCTAGATCTGTGCTAGCAGACTCCTGTGCCTGTGCCGAGCCCATTTATTTTTAAGACCACAAAAATGATGTAAGAGTGCAGATTCAGTTGCAGGATTAGGGTTATAGTGTGTATGTTGCAGGTAGTATGTGAAGCAATTTGCTCACTAAGCACCTCAGCATAAGTTATGTGTATGCTGGATATCATTTCTTTCTCATTTTTCCAGTTGGGGGAATGATCACTTTGAAAAAGAAATATATTGATGGACTCCTGAAGGGAAGATCTTTCAGGGTGAGACATGCTGTCAAGGTAGATCAATATTTAGAGCTAGTAACCTTGACTGTGTCCCTTTTAAAATACCTTGGATGACTAGGTTCCCCACATAGCCTACCAGGTTTTGTTCAATGGGATTTATTTTATTACATCTGACACCAGGCAGCACACAGCAAACAGTACATCAGCATCTGCATTGCACTATATGGGCACTTTGCTGAGATTTTGGATCTCATACATCATTCACAACTTGCTTCAATCATCCAGAAAAATATATAAACTTTTCCTACATGTACCATAATGAAAAAGTATGAAATCATATCTATGCTCATGTACACATACACACACACACAGGTGACTGGGAAATTGGTGTTAGCGCAATGTCTTTCTGATCCTCTTTGTGAACTATATTGTTAATCCAATATTTACACTACAGTATGTCTGTCTTATCTGTTCAAACCCAGCCCAAGCCAATAATGCTTGAAATTCATTGTCTCCTTAAGCTGTTTGGGGCAGTGAGACTTTAGAAACTTCCACTAGGCACCTGTCTGTATCTTTAGGCACCTAAATGGCTTTAAAAATATGTCTTTTAGCCTTTTTGTACCTCAGTTCCCCTTCTGTAAAATTAGTATAATGGCACTTTCCTACCTCACTTGGCTTCTGTGTGAGGAAAACTACATTAAAGATTGTGAGGAGCTCAGATACTGTGATAACAGGGGCCATATAAGTAATTAAGAAATATAAATAATGCTATTATTGTCCCATTCTGTAGAGAGTTCTGAGATCGTTTCACCTGAAACAATATTTGAAATGTCTTATTGTTAAAATTGGAGCAGGTTGGAAAATTTTTGACAAAATATTTTTTGTCTAAAAACCATGTTTTGTTGAAGCTGAAATGTTTTGCTGAGACATATTGAACTCCACAAAGCCTTCTACAGGAAGTTCTATGAGGCCCAGGGTAGATGGTCATTTACAGTGACAGAGAGAGAGAGAAAATTACCTGAATCAAAAATCTGTCCTTTTCTGTCCAAAAATGGACTCTTTGACACAGTTCTGTTTTATGGAAACATTTGAAAGGTATTGTTTTCATTTCAGTGTAGAGTGAAAATAAAGTTCAAAACCTTGAAAATCTGTCAGAAAATGGAACAGTCATCCTCCAGCTAGGTTTAGTTAAAATCTTTCATTGCTGAAACAAATAAATGATTAAAACAAATAACATTTTAAACTATATATTTCATTATTTATCTATATGATGCATATTTTGTTTCCAGTACTAATACTATTTTCCCAAGCTGGGTATGATTTTTTTTTTAAATTTTCTCCCCTTGATCATTTAAGAAATAAACCAGAAGAGATGTAAATTTGTGAGCTAATTAAGTACAAGAGGGGCATTGTGAGACACAAAATCCAAAGCAGCCACCCAAAAATTGCACTAACATCCCAGGAACACACATAGAATCAGAGAATATCAGGGTTGGAAGGGACTCCAGAAGGTCATCTAGTCCAACCCCCTGCTCGAAGCAGGACCAATTCCCAGTTAAATCATCCCAGCCAGGGCTTTGTCAAGCCTGACCTTAAAAACCTCTAAGGAAGGAGATTCTACCACCTCCCTAGGTAACGCATTCCAGTGTTTCACCACCCTCTTAGTGAAAAAGTTTTTCCTAATATCCAATCTAAACCTCCCCCACTGCAACTTGAGACCATTACTCCTCGTTCTGTCATCTGCTACCATTGAGAACAGTCTAGAGCCATCCTCTTTGGAACCCCCTTTCAGGTAGTTGAAAGCAGCTATTAAATCCCCCCTCATTCTTCTCTTCTGCAGGCTAAACAATCCCAGCTCCCTCAGCCTCTCCTCATAACTCATGTGTTCCAGACCCCTAATCATTTTTGTTGCCCTTCGCTGGACTCTCTCCAATTTATCCACATCCTTCTTGAAGTGTGGGGCCCAAAACTGGACACAGTACTCCAGATGAGGCCTCACCAATGTCGAATAGAGAGGGACGATCACGTCCCTCGATCTGCTCGCTATGCCCCTACTTATACATCCCAAAATGCCATTGGCCTTCTTGGCAACAAGGGCACACTGCTGACTCATATCCAGCTTCTCATCCACTGTCACCCCTAGGTCCTTTTCCGCAGAACTGCTGCCTAGCCATTCGGTCCCTAGTCTGTAGCTGTGCATTGGGTTCTTCTGTCCTAAGTGCAGGACCCTGCACTTATCCTTATTGAACCTCATCAGATTTCTTTTGGCCCAATCCTCCAATTTGTCTAGGTCCTTCTGTATCCTATCCCTCCCCTCCAGCGTATCTACCACTCCTCCCAGTTTAGTATCATCCGCAAATTTGCTGAGAGTGCAATCCATGCCATCCTCCAGATCATTTATGAAGATATTGAACAAAACCGGCCCCAGGACAGACCCTTGGGGCACTCCACTTGATACCGGCTGCCAACTAGACATGGAGCCATTGATCACTACCCGTTGAGCCCGGCCTCATCATGAGCCGTTACATCTTTCAGTAAAAGAACTGTTGTCAAATGGTTAACGCAGGAAACTGGGAGTCAAGTTTCTGGGAATTTAATCCAACCTCTACCACTGATTTACTACTTGGGCAATCACCCTCCCCTCTCTGTTTCTTAGTTTGCCTGGCTGTAAAAGGAATATGATAGTACATAATAGAGATATTGTGAGGCATTAGTCATTAATATTTGTGAAGCTCTTTTTCAGCTCCTAAAATAAAAATTATTCTAGCACACAGAATGGTGGTATATGTGGTTTACTCCTTTAAATAATGTGACTTGTTTGTTTTAAATGTTGTGCACACTTTTTTTTAAATAAAGAATTTTGCATATTGTAATAAAGCCTTCTGCTAAGAAAAATATTTTATAGTAGGATAGGTGCAATAGTAAAACTTTGAACCTTATCTTATTATTTTTATTTCCGTTTTACAGCTACCACTAAAAATGTACATTGAGTGAACAATTTTTCTGCAAGGATAAGGTATTCAAACACCAAGCAGTTTGTCATCAGGACGTACTTTGGTATTTAAATACTTTTAAATGGTTTTTATCCTGACTTTTGTCCTTGGATTTGATCTTTCTCTTTCTAGCTCAGTGAGCCTAGATGCTCTTTCAGCAGCAGTCTGTGGCTTTGTGGTAATTTTTCAGTGCTCGCTGTAGGGGAAAAACATTAATTGGGAGTAAGAGACCTCAATTTGCAGTTTAGCTTTTATACTAGAAAATGAGTGTTGAGAGTTGCAGGGGGAAGGAAAGAGGGGCAAAATGACTGCCAGGGGGAAATGGCAGAAGTCTAAAGGAGAGTTGGGAAGGTGAGGGAGAAGAGTAAGTTTTGATTAACAGAGTTAGTGATATGAGGCACCAAATTATGCTCATTGTTATGTCAGATTCTGTCACACGCTGCTGGGCTTTGGAAAAGTTCCAAAGTGTGGTGTAGGTAAATACTCCTGCATAGGCCAAGGAGAATGCAGACCCAGGACCCCCTTTCTAGAAGCCAGAGTGTTTGGAAATGCAGTACTTTTGCCTTTACAGGTTTTCTCTCTTCATTCCTGTGACACTAAGCACACCTGAATTCACACCTTACACATGATTGTAATCATCTTTGTACAAAATAGGCCTTGTGAAGTATGATTTGAAAACTAACAACTCACTGATCATTAATAATCTTTCATGATGCATCTATGTCGTGGATGTTAAGGGTTATGGATATATATTGGAATGATAACTAAAATGGGTTCTAACCAGGTATGGTGGGGGAGTTGTTAAAAAGTCCATCCTGAACAAAGGAATGGGTGTTTACGTCAATTTACACATAAGCAGTAAACAGACCAATCAAGTTAATAAGGGGTGGAGGCAAACCTCACACTAACAAGCGGGGGAGAAGACAGTGTGGTGTCTGCACTTGGCTGAACCACAAGTGATAAGCAATTGAATCAACCGATTGTATATAATATTATATTATATACAATATTATTTTATTATATTATATTATATAAGCAATTAAATCAACTGATTGTATATATATTACAATAATATTATTGTATTACAAAACTGTATAGAGTGAGCTCTTTTCTGAAAATTAATGACACAGTGGTGATTAATATCACTGTGAAATGTGTGTATTAACAGTATAGGAGGAATTCTGAACACTCATTGATATCATGTTTTAAAATGCAGGGCCAGACAAAGGAAGGAACAGTTCCCACCCAGGTAGGAGGTGAGGCAGCTATTTACCTATGTCCTATGTAAATTAAGCATGGTAGAATCAAAACAACTTAAGTCCCATTTACATACCAGGAGATGCGAAGCCCACAGGAAGGAAAGAAGAGCATGAGGTCAACTTTCTCATGGACACAGCAAGCTGGGCATACAGGTGTGCTCCCTGCCTCCTCAAGCAAGGTCATTGATTTCTGGAAGATATACACAAACACAGAAGCCATATCTGGCTTCCATCACTAGCAGACACAGCAGGCTAGACTCTTGGAAGCTGAGGAAGATGGGTCCTTCAACCAAGTGGGGAGGGGGCTTGAAGTCTTTGGAACTGAATATAGGTGAGAAACCTGCTTAGGTAAAGACATTTTATCTAAGAAGATAAAGGAAGCCAGCACCTTGTACTTTTGTGGAAGGTCCTGACTGAGGGAAAGTCAGCCATGGCTGGGAAGAAAAATAACTGGTGAGAGAAACCATCTTCAATGAAGTCTGTATCTTGCCAGATTAAGATTTAGATGTATGTTTTCATTTTTATTTTCTTGTAACCTTTTCTAACTTTATTCCTTTTACATAGCATCACTTAACCTCTGACCTATTGTTAATAAATTTGTTTTATTTTACTATAAACCAACTCAGTGCTGTGTTTAAAGGGAAAGGTGTATTCACCCCTGTTAAGTTAATGAGCTGTGATATGTTTTGTGTCTTTAGAGGAACAAACAAACCACATGATTTCTCTGAACTATCCAGGAGAGGGCTGGACATTGCAGAGCACACAGTGTGGGGAACACTGGGGCTGGGGTCACCCTGCAAATAGTAACCCAGGCTGGTGGAAGCCAGAGTGGGTCTGTGAACAGGCTGCTGCAGTCAGAGCTGCTGAACCAGGGCTGTCTAATACACAGACATGCAGAGTGTGACCTGCATGCTGATAGGTTCGTCATGAGAGGCCTAGGTTGGGATCTACAACAACAAAGCATTATGAGGCACCCAAGGTTACAAGGCAGAGTGTGGCACAACCCCTCACTGGTCTGGATTTGCACCCCGAACAGACAGGACCATGACAATCCCCCTTTTCAGTCTGTGTGTTTCAGGGGATGAGAGCAGCTCTACCTCTTGAGGGCAAAGAGAGAGAAAGTTGTTCACTCATCTATGTATGCAGGATCCAGACTTAGGGCTGGCTAAACTAGTAAAGTGCCTTGTCTGTTGGAAGGGATAGAAAAGATTTCCTTTAATAGAAATAGCTGTAATAAATAATTTTATCACTGCTGTAGATAGGGCTCTCTCAAGCTGCTGTTCTGTTGGTGGAGGGTTTCTGATGTTCGGTCATTTCATCTTTCCTGAAAGCAGTTGGCAACAAGCCACAGTGGCAATAGGGGTATGTGTAGGATTTGTTTTCAGCTGTCAACCACTCAACTTGAAGTGTCAAGCTCTGAAAGTGTATGGGAGATTGAGCCTGAGAATGAAAGAGGACACCCTTCCTTTCTTAAAATTCCAAGAAGCATTTTTTTCCTTGATCCTTAACCTCTTGGGAGATTGACATTTCAATGGCAGAGAAAAGAGAATGAAAATGTTTTAGAGAGTCTTTCTGCAAAGAGACCTGTCATTTCCCCCTTTACATAGTGCTTCCTGGGATGTTATTCTAAAAGGATTTACTGACATTTTCTGTTCCAAAAGGCAGTTTGTAAATATCACATCTATTTTACTGAAGCAGAAAAGGATTATTTTATACCCTACGGAGGACTACCTCTTCTCTCAAAGTCAACCATCCCCACACATGCCATTATATCCATGACTGATGTCATTGTAAGCTGTCACAGTTCCAGTCAAGCACCCCCTCTTAGCTACTCACAAGATTGCTGTGAGGGGACCCAGGCACTGGGTGGCTTTTAAGCCTTCAGAATCTGAACAGAGTCCAAGCATTGTCCCTGTCTTGGGGTCCCTATACAGAATGCTGATCTTCTACGTAGTGCCCCCTCCTGAAAGCTTAGACCATGTGGCCTTCTTTCCCAGTCCATAGAACCAGGGGCCTCTGACCCCTCAGAATCCCCCCAGACCTGAAACACACCCTCTCCCACTGAAGGTTACAGTTCTGACTTACAAGTTTAACTCCCTCGGGGACCAGGTATTAAGATGTAGCTCATAAAACACACAGATTTTGCACAGGATTCAAACATATTATTGTTTTCTTTAAACACACAAGAAATACACAGATCTATAACAAAGAATAAATCATACATACATTTCCTTGCCTCAGTTTCCTCTCCACTCCATAGCATTCTTTGGGATGAAGTCAGTGTTGTCTGGGACTGTCCAGCATCTGTTTGTTGCAGTGCATTGTTTGTGTGCTGAAACAAGGAGCCTCCTCCTCCCAACTCTTTTTCTCTGAAGTTGGTCAGTCCATCCCCTTCCTCTCCCTTGAACACACTTCCTGTGTGTGTCTCTCTCCAAGTGTTCTGCATGTGAATCCTTTTATAACCTTAGTCACCTGTGTCTTTGTTCTGCTTGGTTAATTTCCACTTGACTTGTTGTCATAGTATTTGTCTGGAAAGAAGGTTGTATGAGATCTAATGAAAACTTATATTATATTGGTCAATTTAAGCATTGTGTAATGTATATCTGGGTGAAAATTAAGAAGTTGCATGTGTGTTCTAAAAAGATGTTTAAACCATGTAACTAGACTGGGTTGATAAACAAGTTTGTCCTAGACAATGTTGATTTACCTGTCTATGTTGGTCTCTGAAGTAAATCAGGCAGTGCAAAAGCCCTAACACAATGGGAGCTGTATATAAGGGTATGTCTACACTATGAAATTAGGTTGAATTTATAGAAGTCAGTTTTGTAGAAAGCGTTTTTATACAGTCGATTGTGTGTCCCCCCACACAAATGCTCTAAGTGCATGTAGTCGGCGGAGTGTGTCCACAGTACTGAGGCAACCGTCGACGTCCGGAGCGTTGCACTGTGGGTGGCTATCCCACAGTTCCTGCAGTCTCCGCCGCCCATTTGAATTCTGGGTAGAAATCCCAGTGCCTGATGGGGCTAAAACATTGTCGCGGGAGGACTAGCTCTATGTCCTCAGGCTTCTCAGTGGGGAGGAAGAGGGACTTCCTTAACTGGGTCTGCTGAGTAGAAGTGCAGAATCTCATGCTACTCTTCTTCTGTGTCTCCTGGGGCTTCCTCCGGACTTCCTCCAATTTCCTGACTCCCTGCTGCTTCCTTGCCCCGCCCCTTGATGGCGTCCCATCACACAATGGGGCCGGTGAGGTTGTAAGTAAAATTCAGCAAATTTTTGGTGTAACAGAAATTCAGATTGGCTCTTCAGGTGTAAAAGCAGGGCAAATGGTCCACCTTCACAGCTCCCCGAATGCCTCCACTACCCAATAACATTATCAGAAACATCTCTCTGGCATAGGGGGTCAGGAGTCCTCCACAGTACTGGAAAACTACTTCTCTTTTCTGTTCTGTTACCTTCAAACCTTCTATGTTCTCCAAATGATGGCCAGTCTTTAAAAAAACACAAAGATGACTAGTAATGTTACCTCTGAAGGAACAAAACCACATCCCAAACGGCCCCTTATGCACTGTAAATATTACAACATTTTCCTAAAAATAATGTAGGAATCTTACCATTTTTACCCTCAGCTCCTTCCTCATGGGCAGCAAAAGCAGTCTGAAGGAAGGAGTCTGTAACCATAGCATTTCTGGGATGCTAAAAAGTATCAGCATCACGGCCTTTGACAGCAGAGTTATGTTATTTGAGGGGATTTTATCGCTTCTGTCAAAAGAGAAAAGAAATATAATGCTAGCCTTGTGTTTGACTGGCCAGGGCACACTGATGCTGACAGTGAACCCATTCTGCCGGGAGGGCAGGGGCAGGTCTGCAGAGATGATAGAGGAAGACGGAGAAGAATCCAGCTCCCTGGCACTAACAGAAGGAGTCAGGAGCAGTTCAAGTCCCTCAGGGCAAGGGAGGATTGGTCTCTTAGGCAGGAGGAGGCACTCATGAACCACTTCATGGAGCAGGAGTATGCCCGGTGCTAACAGGACCATAGACTCCCGCCATCCTACTACTGCTGGTGGTGGAACCCTGTCAGGGACCACTCACCCTCCTATTGCTACTACTTACCCTCCTCCTCCAAATGCCACCCAGGCCGATGATGAGGTAGCAAATCCGACACCCCCCCACCCCGCCTGCCAGGGAGGAGCATGTTGGATGCCCAGAACAACCTTCCCTGCTGGCACCCGAAACCTCCTCCGGGGGCATGGAGGAGGGGAATGATGAGCCCCAAGCTTTTCCTGTAGCGTGGCCTATGCTGAGCCCCAAAATATCAAAATGTCTCCCTTCACAATATTCTCTGGCCATTCCCCCACTTCTCAGGGTGAGGAGAAGGGAAAGACAGACATTAATGTTTTTTCTTTGGCATTTTTTTTTTGGTGTGGCAGTGTATTTTTTCCTGTTCAAAACAAGTATTTAAGATATGCATTTGATGTATGTAAATAAAAGTTACTGCTCGCTTGTGTGTGCACCTTGTTTTCTCAGACTGAGCAACATGATGGTTCCTAGAAGTTTGGGATGGAGTAGTAGAATTCACAGCACATGACTGTGATTTCTTAAAAGTCTGGTGCCATGGAAATGAAAATAAGTTCATTCTTCCCACAACCCCTTCTCCCTCACCCATGAAGTTGCTATTTTTTAAAAAAAGTGTGGAGGGGGATTGTGACATTGAAGTAAGCTGTGAAATAACTGTTGTTGTCCAAAGCACCAGAATGAAAAAAAAGAAGGAGAAGAGGAAGATGATAAGATAACTGAAATGTCTTTATGGCTCTGTTAGCAATTTAAGTGATAATACAGACCAGGAAAGCAAAACTAAATTAACTTTGAAGATATTTGACACTGAGCAGTTCTTTTATGACCCCTCCTGCCCCACCTCCACCAAACAGTTACCACTGGAAACCATGGGAGTATTCATCCCATGGGATAAGTGCACTAAGTAACAGTATCAGAAAACAATGGAAGGGAAAAAAATGTGAGGAGTCCCTCCAAAAACTTATAGAAATTTTAAAAAGTACTTAGTGCTTAAGTGCTCCGCATAAAGCAACCCGAAACAGAGCAGTTAACGTATAACAAAAACATTGCTCAATGATGCCCTTAAAAAGTAATAAAAAGTTTCCTCAGCACAAAACCATGGCCAAGGGTGTGAACCTTGTAGGTCCTCCCCCAGTTGTCTGCTCTCAGTTAGTACATTTACATTGGTTTCAGGAGATTGACACCCATTGATGTGTCTCATAGCAGAAATATGTGTCAATGCTCTATTTAGCTTTTCAGCAACACCACAGTGTAACAATAGCCTCCCTCAGCACAGTCTCAAGTCACCTTCTGGCTCCCTGCTGTTCTAAGTTCACAGCATCATAAATTTCCTCAGGAACCAAGAGCTGTGTGCATCTGGGTGGGATCTGGCTGCCTGTACAGACTTTGAGAGTCAGATTTGTCCTGCGCTCACGCACTGTGGAAGTATTCCTCTTTAGCCTCATATATGTCGTGCAAGGTACAGCACGCCACAATAATCTAAATGGCATTGGCCATATTGGCAGCCAGATGGGTCCAGAGGCATTGCCAAAAGGCTTTCAACCACCCAAAGGGTCATTCAACCTCCATTCTTCAGCTACTCAGTCTGGAGTTGAAATTCCAAACTGGTGATGTCAGGGTAAGATTCATGAGCCACTGTAGAAGCAGGTATGTGGGGTCCCCCCAAATAAATAAATAACATAGAAACAGTACATAATCACATCACTTACGAGAACTAAAGACCTTCTTTCCCAGCCCCTTAATCACCCTGGTAAAGTACACTAGTCAGATGTATAAAACAGGCATTATTCTGTCCTGAAATGGTGAAAGGTTTAAGGTCCAATATATTATGGACCTTTCTCATGTTACCAACATACACATTCATGAACCGACCCATGTGGTCCGCTAAGCCTTGGAGAACCAGTAAGCTTTTTGGTTCATGTATTCACTAGCCCCTTTCCATTGGCAAAATATAGGGATATGTGCTCCATTGATAGCTCCAACATAGTTCGGAAACCTCATCCTTTGATATTCTGCAATAATTTCAGGGACTTAGGTTATGGTAACCACCCTGGGGTATATCACAGTTTTGACAGCCTGGCAAACCTGGATAACCACTGCTCTGACAGTTGACTTCTCAACTCCTAATGGGTTTGCAACTTATCAGTAGCTGTCAGATGTTACCAGCTTCCAAAGAGTGATAGCCACATACTTCTGCACTGGTATCAGTTTCTGAAATCAAGTGGTCTGGTGCTGGAGGGTTAACGCATGAAGGCAGTATACAGTTCAAGCAACATACACACAGCAAGGCGGTTCCCAGAGTGTCTCCTGTGATACACAGGACTCTGGGAGACCACACTGAAATGGTAGCACTATTGTCACATACCAAAAAGGGGTAGTGTGGATGCAGGTAAAGTATGTGCCTGTGCAAAGCATGTACACATGCCCAGCTTGGCATAAGTGGATACTTGGCATAGGTATGTGGTACATGTGCTAGCAGTACACAGAGAACTACCCAGGGAAGCATGCAAGTGTAAGCATAGTCTTTATGTTTAAATCAATCTGGCAAAGAAATGTTTCCACCTTTCCTCCAAGAGTGGAATTTTCAACTTAAAATTACACTAGTCAGAGGTATAAAGCAGGCATTATTCTGTCCTGAAATGGTGAAAGGTTTAAGGTCCAATATATTGTGACCTATCAGGGCTAGAAAAGAGAGGCTTATACTGCTAGAAAAGGAAATCCGCTAACCGCATGCTCCCCCCTCCCAAGCCCACTTCTTATTCTAAGTCCTTCTCAGCTTTTGTCTGTTGTTCCACTGTATACCTTCCCTGATAGCTTGTATGTCCACACCTGTGGTTAGCATAAGACATAACAAAAGGCACTATTGATTTACATCTCAGAAGGTTAGTTTAAGATTCAGATCCTCACACTCTTAAGGATAATTCTCAACAATCAGGAAAGCTGACTTAGAATAACAACTATGCCTTCAGTGCCAAAGTTTAGCAAGATGTCAGAAGTTTTGGCATTCAGGACATCTGTGATCTTGCCTGATCAGTAATTAGAAGAAAAATTGTATCTGTGCAACAAATAATAATGGTTACAATAAAAGTAGAGCTCTAGGTAGAGGTCAGGAAGACAAGGAAAGATAGATTAACTATAGAGGTAAAGGGTGTTGTTTAGCAAATCGCAGGCTCAGAGTCATCATGACAGCTTAATTTTCGTTTGAATACTGGACTCAGTCATGTAGAACTATATTCAAAAAGGAAACTACTGAACTGAACAACTGTTAAGAACTGCTTTAGAGAATCTCTTTAATCCTTTGCACAGGTACATAGGAAGATCAGATAATCCAATAAGGCAGACAGAGGGAGTAAGGAAATGGAAAAGTACAACCCAAACCATTATTTTTAAAAGAGATGAATTAGCTACAAATTCTCACAGATATTCCTGGGTCAATCCCTCTTTAGTTTCCTTCTCACTATAATAATGTTTAATTGCTGCAAATGGCTTGCTGCTTCAGTGCATGTGTGGGGTGTGCATGCATGTGTTTAAATATTTAATTGAGATTTAAACATTTAAAAAAATACATCATGAATAAGAGTAACTGATATAGTAAGTACTGTACATAAAGTACATTAACAGCATTAAACAAAGAGCAGCAGTAATTCCTGGATATAGGCCTGTTCCTGTCCTACTGAAATCAGTGGGAGCGGAATCAGGCTCCAGGCACTTACATAGAATTGAATATAAAATAATATGCATGTGAAAGGTGGATTATACATGCCTTCCCTGAGCAGAAGTAATTACAGCAGAAGTAGTATTAATCTTTTCTCTTTCCCCCGCTCCCCCAAATTACCTCCAGAAATCATGTCATTTGGTCATTTTAACAACATGTGTTCAAGATTCACAAGTGTATCTAATGTTCAATGCATAGCACAGAGGTTTAGGAGACAAAGGTATATGTGGGATATGGAGACAAGGTAGCCAGGCAACGGCAGGCACTCCAGGAGACAGGGGAAGTGCACTGGGCCAGAAAGCCAGGTGTGGAGATGGTGGCAGTTGGCAGAAGTAAAGGGCACGGAGAGGGAATTTCAGGACTATTTGAGCTGAGCAGAGATTGCTAGTGATCGGCATGCCATATGACACACATCAAGGGCACAGCTAATAAAATGATACCCCCTGAAACATTGACAAATAGCTGTTTAGTGAACCCAAAATTCGTAACAGTTGCTTGGATAATTCTCTGATATAACATGTTGAACATTTGCCCCCGTATTCTCAGTTGGAATTCTGATGCCTTCAAAATGCCAGCAGAGAATCATGTGGCAGAAAAGTGCACTGGGTTCAGCCTAAATTATCAAGCAGATACACCCTGGCTGCTGGGGTAAGTAGCTATCACACTGCTGCTCATGTCTCTCTCTCTCTCTCTAGACATAAAGGGGTTAACCTCTGTTGCCACTGCCTGGGGAGAGAAAGGGGCCCGTGACATTGCTCCAGCATCTCTAAAAGGGAAAGCTATCCTCCAGCCACAGCACAGCTACGCAAAGTGGAGAGAGAGTGACATAGCCCACACATAGAGCTACAAGGGTCCCATGTTAGGCCGAAAGCCCTAGATTGACTCAATCCAGTCCTGAATTTCCTCAAGCTGCTTCCATGGCAAAAAGGAATATGCAACATTTTAATCTGGACACTCTCTAACTTTTCCACAGTTGCAGAAATGTTGAAAAGTTAGAGTGCAAAAAGGAGAAAAAAAGGAAAATGGAAAAAGTGGTTGGAGGGGATCCAACCTTTGGTACTACTCATTGTACAGCGCTCAGTGGCAAAAAAAAAAAGGGGGGGGGGGAAGGGGAATGAAAAATTGCAATGCTAAAGATCTGAAATGTTTTTAAAATATTTTGTGAAAAAGTTTGAAGAAAAATGAAAAACTGTTCCACTTTGAACCCTGAGAAACAGAAACAACTTTGAAATTTCAATTTTTTTCACAAAATTGTTTTCATTTTTTGACCAGCCCGAGTCCCATCCCGCCTTCCCTTCTGCTCTGCCTCTAAGCCAAGTCCCGTTACTCCTCCGTTGCATATATCCCTATCTTCTTCCAGCAAACAGCTCCTGTTTCTCCCCCTTTACACCCAGTTCATTCCACAGATGGGATCCTGGCTAAGTAGCTCCCTGACTGGGCAATGGACTCTTTCTTTACAAGTGGGGAATGAGGCAGAAAGGGGGTCACTGCTGGCTACAAACAGGAAAAGGCAACCTGTCACCTCTCTCTCAGCTTCCCGAAGACAGGAACTCTGGGGGTTTTCAGAAGAAAACATTTAATGACAACATGTATGGAAAAGATTATTTAAAATAACTACATTGACTATGATTTCCTGTTGTCATTTCCCAGATTTGAACAAGAGAAAAACAGCACTGGGGCCCCTGAAAGGAATTCATTTTTAAAAATGTGTTGGCTGATATGAATCCTATTAGGATTTCCTTGATAAAATGCTTTAGCCTAGGTCTTGCTTTATAGAAGCACAAGAGAGCCCATGGAGACCAGAGGTGGAGATGGAAAGAGAGGAGAATAAAGAATAATAGGATGAGAAGACAGAGTAGGGCAAAAGGGAGATTCAGGGAACATGATGAGGGAGAAAGGGAAATAGGGAGAATGTGTATGTGACTTCTCTTTTTCTCCTTTCTTTTCTCTTTATTATTTCAGTACTCTTGGGGATGTGGTGACAGACTGTAACATAAATTAAGAAGCTAAAAAGTAAAGTAAATAACCTCTAGCCTGGCCTTCCTCCGAGCCCCAGCTCCCAGATGGACTCTGATCCCAGCCCCAGCAAATCTATTGTCCAAGCTGGAGCTTAACCACACAGCCTGACTTTTGCTTGGCCAGGCACTGCCACCAGACCCAATGGGTGTCACCGTGTCTACTCTGAACAACTTTTTTATCAGTCCAAGGCTCAACTCAACAAAGGGCCAGACCAGAAGAGCCAACATGCCAAGAGGAGCCAATACACTCTGGTCAGCCCCAGCAGCAAAAAATTACCCTAAAATCACTATTAGAGTTTCTAGCAATTCCTCTCTGAATTCATCTGCTGGACAAGACTTCCTATGTGTTAGGTTAGATCAGAGCAAAAGACTTCCACACTGGAAGAATCACTAAACTTTTTGTGCAGAATGACAGATAGCTGAATGGGTCATCAGCAAGATGTATCTTCATAATGCTTTTAAAAATCAAGTTTATTTCTTATTAAATACTTACATATACTGGTTCACTTCTAAATATAATCCACAGTGATATGTATTGTCTTTAAAACCCTGAATGGGGTCAGTTTACCTAAATGTTCGCATTCTGCCGACGTTTTGTCATTTCAGTAAAGATCTTCTGGGTCGCTTACTCTGTACATTCCTAGAATTGTCCTCTCTAGAACTGTCATCAAGGCATTGTGAGTTAATGTCTCTCACCAATTATTTGTTCACAGTGTGCTAGACACTCTCCACATACAGAGAAAGACCCAATTCCTGCCCTAAAGAGCTAATGGTCTAAGTTCTGTGGAAACTGTTTTTTCCACCACTTCCTTTGGGCTCAAGTTTGTTGAACTTCAGGGCACAGTCTGAGTGCTATTAGTTTTTTAGCCACTTCTATAACTAGTAGTATTTTACTATTATAGCAGGTCCTGTGGTTTGTGGGATCAGTTTATTTGTGTCTGCTTTGGCAGAGATCAATACTTACTGTCATGGACTACGGTTCCTGAAAAAAGCAAAAGAAACCTAAACTAATGCTTATTTATATCATTAACAGTTATCACTGTAGTTTTCCTTTAAGTATTTGTATTTGATATGGACTAAAGTTTAAGTGCACAGGAAATAACAGTGTAGTCTGAAATGGGCATTTTTACTGGAGAATCATTGTTTACTCAACAGTGTATATCACTCTGGTTGTGACATGATTTCAGGACAACTCTCTCTATTAAGACTTGGAAGGCAATTGCTCTGAAGCTATTAGTTGGTAAGAAATTCTAATTTTCTAAATGTCAAAAGAAGGCCTGACAATCATGAATGGAAGAGATGAAATGAGGAAAACCGTTCATCTTCCAAAAAGATTAGGAGTTTTCTTCCCTTGAAGACACAAGGTATTGCTAAAAATTGTTAAATCGGACCAGCCATTTAAAGAAATATGTTAAAAATCAAAATGTACACTGTTAGTATTGCTTCCATCTTACAGAGATTCAGCCCATGGCTGCAGACTGGTATATTAATATAAAATAAAGCCAATGTAGAGCTACAAGTAAGGCATAAGAGTAGCATAAGGCAACATAAAAGATAGAAAGAATTTAATATCTGAGATATCTACAACAAGTCACAATTTTTAAGAATGGCCACTGTAGAACTGGTCATTTTGCCTTAATTAGGTAGTACAGTTTCTATAGCAATTCAAATAATGTATCACAGATTGGGGACTTCCAAAGGAAAGCACAACAATCAACTAGGGTGTCCACAAGTTCACAAGTCCTTTATATTGAGCCCTGGGTATAACAGCCTCTCACATCTTTCTATTTCATGAGCCCAGGTGTGTTTAGTTATACAAAATAGAAGAACAGAAAGGTAAAACTTGAAAAAAATAGATGATATGAAAGGTCATGATGCTGGTGGTGTCATAAATATAAAGGGAAGGGTAAACCCCTTTGAAATCCCTCCTGGCCAGGGGAAAGCTCCTCTCACCTGTAAAGGGTTAAGAAGCTAAAGGTAACCTCGCTGGCACCTGACCAAAATGACCAATGAGGAGACAAGATACTTTCAAAAGCTGGGAGGAGGGAGAGAAACAAAGGGTCTGTGTGTCTGTCTTTAGTCTGTCTTTGTCGGGGATAGAACAGGAATGGAGTCTTAGAACTTTTCGTAAGTAATCTAGCTAGGTACAGGTTAGATTATGATTTCTTTAAATGGCTGAGAAAAGAACTGTGCTGAATAGAATAACTATTTCTGTCTGTGTATCTTTTTTGTAACTTAAGGTTTTGCCTAGAGGGGTTCTCTATGTTTTTGAATCTAATTACCCTGTAAGGTATCTACCACCCTGATTTTACAGGGGGAATTTCTTTATTTCTATTTACTACTATTTTTATTAAAAGTCTTCTTGTAAGAAAACTGAATGCTTTTTCATTGTTCTCAGATCCAAGGGTTTGGGTCTGTGGTCACCTATGCAAATTTTTATCCAACATTTCCCAGGAAAGGGGGGGGGTGCAAGTGTTGAGAGGATTGTTCATTGTTCTTAAGATCCAAGGATCTGGGTCTGTAGTCACCTAGGCAAATTGGTGAGGCTTTTTACCAAACCTTGTCCAGGAAGTGGGGTGCAAGGTTTTGGGAAGTATTTTGGGGGGAAAGACGTGTCCAAACAGCTCTTCCCCAGTAACCAGTATTAGTTTGGTGGTGGTCGCGGCCAATCCAAGGACAAAGGGTGGAATATTTTGTTATTCCTTGGGGAAGTTTTGACCTAAGCTGGTAAAGATAAGCTTAGGAGGTTTTTCATGCAGGTCCCCACATCTGTACCCTAGAGTTCAGAGTGGGGGAGGAATCTTGACAGGTGGCATCAAAGGATGTCAGAATATTTCTGGCCTTAAGCCTTAAGCATTTCATGCTTTCATCTAAATGAAAGATATGACCAGAGGGAATGGTTTATATTCCCACTTCTATCCACAAAATCTCTCTCATTCTGGTTGGTAAGTGCAATTAATACGTGTCCATCTAGCAATTTCAATAGTTTTAACAATGTAATTCTGTACTGAGTATGTTATCCTCCTATAGATGTTTCTTATACACATTAAGAAAATGAAACCTTAGTGACCGCTATTGCCTTTAACTAAGATTTAGTTTTTGTGAAAGATCCACCAGTTTGAATCAATTAGTTTAATCTATCTCTATCACAAACTTCTCTCCTTAAATTTAGCTATCATATCCTATATGGAAAACCATATTTTCAATATTGGTGAACATATTTTGACACATATATGATGATTCCTGCCTGACTTCCTGTATATACAAGCCATAGATTTCATCCAGCGAATCTTGCATCTAGCCTAATAACCTGTGGTTGGATTAGAACAAATCTTTCAGCAAGACAACCAGGCTTGATTTAAAGACTTGAGGTGATGGAGAATTTACCCATCCATTGATACTCTGTTCCCATAGTTGGTTATACTCAATGTTTAAAATGTGTGGCTTATTTTCAGTTTGAATTTTGCTCACTTCAATTTCCAACTATTGGATCATGTTATCTCTTTATCTGCCAGATGAAAAAGCACTCTATTTCAGACTTTTCACTGTGCAGGTAACTATTATACTATTATACAGTCACCTTTTAGCTTTCTCTTTGATAAACTAAATCGATTCAGACCCTTTAGTCTTTCATAGTAAGGCATGTTTTCTGGACCTTGAGCTATTCTTGTAGATTTTCTCTAAAACTTCTCCAATTTTTCAACTTCTTTTTCAGAGTGTGGTCACCAGACCTGAGCACAGCATTTAAGTAATGGTGTTATCAGTGCCATATATAGGGCCAATATCACCCCCGCTCTATTATTCTGTTAGTACATCCAAGTATCATGTTAATCGTTATTGCCACAGCATCACTCAGAATGTCATGTTCAGCTGGCTATCTAGGATAACCCCAGCTCCTTGTCTGAGTTACTATTTTCCACAGTAGATCCCTCCCCCCCCACCCCCCAGAAGCTATGTGTCCTACATTCTTTGATCCTTTATGTCTGATGTGATATACCGTTGTATTAAAATACATGTTGTTTGATTGTGCCCAGATTACCAAATAATCCAGATTATTCTGGATCAGTAACCTGTTCTCATCCTTATAGACTACTCTACCAACCTTTGTGTCATCTGCAAACTGTCTTCCAGGTCATCAATAAAACTATTGAATATTGATCATGCAAGAATTCATTTTTCTAGGACTCCACTAGAAACACTATTTGTAGTCAATAATTCCCTATTAACAACTACATTTTGAGATATAACAGTTAGCCATCTTTAATCCACTTAACATGTGCCATACTTACTATATACAGTACAAGGTTTTTTAAAAAAATCAAATTAACACATGGCACTAAAGTAAAATGTTTAAGAGAAGTCCAAGTATATTATCATAAACAGTTACCAATACCAAACAGACTTTAATCTTATAAAAGAATATCAGATTTGTTTGACAAGCTCTATCTTAGTGAAACCATGTTGATTGGTATTATATTTCTGTCCTTTAACTTTTTAAATGATTGAGTCTTAGCAGATGTTCTATTATTTTGCCTGAGATTGATGTCAGTCTAACCAGATGATAGTTACTCAAGTCATCCTGTTCACTCTTTTAGCAAAACATGGGTTTTCTTTCAGTTTTCCGAGATTTATGAAAAATTAAAACTGTGGTCCAAACGATTCTTCAGCCATCCCTTTTAAAGCTTTTGGGTGCAGTTTATCCAGGCCTGCTGATTTAAAATATTTAGCTGTAGTAGATGCAGTTTAGCATCCTCCTTGATAACACATGGAAAAGAAAGTATCTCTTTATTATATGACATTCATAAATCATTGACCTTCTTTCCAAATACAGGGCAGAAATATATAGAGTACTTCTGCCTTCTCTACACCATAATTGATAATTTTATCATCTCCGTCTAGTAACTGACCTGTTCTACTGCTAGAATTCTTTTTGTTCCTGATATACTTTAAAAAAATATTTTTTATTGTCTGTAACCCTTTTGGCCCTAGATATTCCTTTGATACCTTTTGGTTCGCTTATCAATTGTCTGCATTCCTTAATTTTTTATTCATATTCATTGCCATCTACTTACCTATTCCCCCATTATTATATATAATCTTCTCTTATTTCTTATTGCTGTTTTCATGATCTATCTCAACCACAATGTTGTTGTTTTTTTTAATCCAAGAATCTTTTTTTCATGAGGGAGGAATTGTAGCTTTTCTGAGAATCATGTCAAGTATCCTTAAACAACTTCCAATTTACATTCACATTTCTCTGTTTAAACTTTTCCTCCTAATCAGTTTTGATCATGCTGAGTTTTGGCTTTGGGAAAGTGGCCACTTTAATATTCCAATTAAATGTACTGCTACATCTAAAGAAAATTTTTAAAGTAAATGCAGCTTCCTTTCCTCCATCCATTAACTGACCATTCTTACCTATCATGTCATTTGCTGAATCCTCCCTGTTCTCCCCACCCCACCCCCAGCATGCCACATGGGCACTTTCCATCTCTATCTCCAAAACCTTTTCCCTCTTCCTCTGCCCCCTGCTGCTTTTTTCCCCTCTCTGCTAACACAGGGATTTTACGTCCCTCACCCCTTACCACAGTGACATTTCCATCACTAATCCACACAGCAGGGGCATTTTGCTTCCCAACATCACCACTTCCCATGGGCATTCCTCACCCGGGCACTGTGCGAATTTTCCTTCTCTCACTTTCTTCTCCCACCCCCAAGGACATTTTTATACGTTTTTCTTTCTATGTTTCAGCCAGTGGGGACATTTTGATTTCCACTCCTTCCCTCACTTCCCACCCCCCCCCCGACATTATACAGTAGGATCATTTTTTTTCTTAATACTCCAACTAAAGTCAGTGGTGGAAGCAGGATGGGTCAGAGGAGGATCCACTCCCCTGAGCCTGGGAGCAGCAGGAACCATGGTGGGTGGGTGTGTAAAGGAAGGGGGGGTTTAAAGAGAAGGAGCTGCAGCCCAGGGGAAGAGAAATAGTTGCTCCCCTGAGACCAATCCTACCAGAAACAGGAAGTGGAGGGAAACTAGAAAGGAGTCTCCCTTGAGTCCAGTCTTTGGGGTTCATTGGTGGCAGATGCTCAGAATAGGGAGAATCAGAAGGAAGAGGGGACTCAGTGCCTGTGTCCAGTCAAGCGTGGGATTCTCTCTTCTGCTCTTCCTGCCCAGGGTCCTGCTCTCTCCCAGCTGTTTTGGGCTGCAGTAGGCAGGCAGCTTTATGTTTGATCCCCCTATAAATTGCAGAGGGAGCTGCAGGACAAAGTAAAGGTTTCTGCAGGCTAGATCTGGCCCACGAACTGTATGTTAGACAAAATTGCTGTCTACTTTAAGCGAGTGTAATATTTCTGACTCAAGTACAACAATATGTGGATCAGCTGTAGGAAGAGTGACCTCCCAATGGCTAACAGTATCGAGACAATATAGTCTGGAGCTGCCTCACACTGTGACAGCAGCTAGACTAGCAAATTATAACCAAGGAAGTAAAGATACTGAAACCTTATTTTATAACTAAGAGTAACAAAGACTTTCCCCTTACACACAGGTGAAGTAATTCCCCCAACACAAGTGCCCTCAACTTCCACAGAATCTTGACCCCACATTGCTGAGTGGCTGTTGGGTTGAACAGCATACACAGAAAGGGAGTTACACAAAGACAAAATGTTTACTCGTGGTGAATAAAAACTTCCTGCATATCACTTTTTCTCCCACTGCCCTCACTCTTGATACCTGAGAAATCATTAACATTTTCTCATCTATGTGGTTTTTTTTACTATTCTTGCTAAAGAAATAGAGATGATAAAACTTCTCATCTGAAGCCAGCGACCCTGCTCACTAGCTGAGCTAGCCATATTTATTTTAAAGACTCTGGAGAAACTTTCCTGGTGAAGAGGGCAGGAAAACTGTTTCAAAATAAGAAGACCCTTTTCAAATGTTGCAGCAGCATTAATGGCAGTCTCCATGAAGAGCCATGTAACAGTGGCTGAAGGAATACCTAATGGCCGTGCAACCATAAAACAACACCACCACATTTATTTCCTCTCCCTAAAGATTCAGGGCCAGAGCTTCAATCGGTATACATCAGTGTACTACCAGTGAAATCAATAGAGCTAGTATGCCAATTTACAACAGCTGAGAATCTAGCCCTGGGCTCTACAAAAGTATATTCTAGAAGAGTCTATGCTATGCTCTACTAATTTTTGGTTATCTCCCAGAAAAGCTGGCAACACAGGGTTAACATTCTGTCAAAAATCCATCAATTTCACATTTCCACCAGGCTCCTTTGTTGAAGAAGTCTAACTTGCTGTACAAATGTCATTAGTACCACAGGGAACTTCAGACCTTTGAATGCCAAAGAACACTCTATTATTTAGCACTTCTGTAAGATAATCTTTTCAGCTGCTGTTTTCTAGTGAGAGTCCTCAAAGATGAACCTTGAAAGAACAGATGCTAGCTTTTAGTCACTCAGGAATTTTGTCAGTTAAGTGACTTTTACCTTCATCCAGTGGGACTTTGATTTTCAGACACAGATATCAAGCTGACAAAATGTATCATCACTGACAGACTTCAAAGGTTTGTGGGGATTTTTCTCCCATATCCCACAATTCCAAAAGAACATGGCACCTTTATCTGTATATCATTTTTAGCAAGGTACATATTCATGATAGTTACTAAAAATGTTTATGAAACTGTAGTTTAAAGTACCTTATTAAACAGGAAACCATGAACAAATTAATATAAATATGATTAAAATAACGATATTTTCTTGTATATTCTTATTGACGTTTCTGTTGATATGACACCTACAATATCTGAGTATTCCGAGTTTCACTGCATGTAAAGTAAAAGTGTTATTGTGATCAGACCTTGTTTAGTCAAATAATGATAAGTATCATTCTTGAGAATGTAAGCAAAAGAGAAACACATTTATGTGGTGCTTTGCTCCAGGGACCTCCAAAAATGCTCCTCACAAGCTAATAATAATAATATCTTGTATAAAGGCTGTGTGACAGGGTGTCATCCTGCTCCTATCTCTTTTCTAGCCACAAATGGCTCAGAGACCTTCTTCTGGTCAAACACCTGGTGGAATTTATTGACAGTGTTCTCCCCACCACCCTTACAAACTTGTGTAACACTTTCTTCCTGGGCCTTTTCCACTTTCTGGATGAATGGGTTAATTAGACTGATAGCTCTCTTAAGCCTACCCCCAATCTATCAATTAGGCCCAGCTTTACCCCTCAAGTTTACTCTGGGGCAATTTAATTGGTGATTCAGTGATCAGAGTGCTGGTACAGCTGTTATTGGTCAGCAGTCTGCCACAGACTGCACCTTTATTAACAGACAACAAGAACATAAACAAACAAAAGAGGGGATTGAAGGAAACACTATGCTGATCCTAGATCAGCAGAGCACCATGTATTCCACTCCAAACTGTTCATAATATTAGATGCTGGTGAGTATTTGCTTCAGATTTGGGGGCTCTCTGTAAACGAGGACTGGCCTGTCTCCCAAGGTCTGTGAGAGGATAGGTTGTAGATCCTTGATGTTGAGTTGAAGAAGTTTTAGTTGGGGACTGTAGGGGACAGACAGCCCCCCAACCTGAAGCAAATACTCACCAGCAACTACATACTACACAACAAAAAATACTAACCCAGGAACCAAACCCTGCAACAAACCCCGGTGCCAACTCTGTCCACATATCTATTCAAGGGACAGCATCATAGGATCTAACGACATCAGCCACACCATCAGGGGTTCATTCACCTGCACATCTACAAATGTGATATATTCCATCACTAGAATATGTTACCTAGGGAGGTGGTGGAATCTCCTTTCTTAGAAGTTTTTAAGGTCAGGCTTGACAAAGCCTTGGCTGGGATGATTTAGATGGGATTGGTCCTGCTTTGAGCAGGGGGTTGGACTAGATGACCTCCTGAGGTCCCTTCCAACCCTGATATTCTATGATTCTATGTGCCAGCAATGCCCCTCTGCCATGTACATTGGCCAAACTGGACAGTCTCTACGCAAAAGAATAAATAAACAAACAAAAAGAATAGAAAAAAAACAAAAGAATAAATAAACAAAAGAGAGTGGACAGTCTCTACGCAAAACACAAACCTGACATCAAAAATTATAACATTCAAAAACCAGTAGAACACTTCAATCTCCTGGGACACTCAATAACAGACTTAAAAGTGGCAATTCTTCAACAAAAACTTCAAAAACAGACTCCAACGAGAAAATGCAGAACTGGAATTAATTTGCAAACTGGACACCATCAAATTAGGCTTTAATAAAGACTGGGGTGGAGGGGTAACTACAAAAACTAATTTCCCCCTGCTGATACTCACAACTTCTTGTTAACTGTTTGAAATGGGCCACCTTGATTACATTGGTCTTATTAGCACTACAAATGTGATTTCCACCCCTTCTAGTCAACTGTTGAGAATAGCCCACTTCCACCTTAATTGAATTGGCCTGTTAGCACTGACCCCCCACTTGGTAAGGCACCTCCCATCTTTTCTGTGTATTTATACCTCTCTCCTGTATTTTCCACTCCATGCATCTGATGAAGCGGGTTTAATTCCATGAAAGATTATGCCCAAATAATTTTTTTAGTCTCTAAGGTGCCACAAGGACTCCTCGTTGTTTTTGCTGATACAGACTAACACAGCCACCACTCTGAAATTGTAACCTCAGTTACTTCAATGATTCACGCTTAATGTTAAGCAGATGCTTCACTCAATCATGGCCTTTGATAGCTTACTCTACTGGCTTTCTGGATTTGTCAAATATTCAAATCTCATGGAAGTTTCACATAGCTGAAGGTGAATGTGTCGGTTCGGTCACAGAAACCCGCTTGGGACAGTCACCTGATGTGCTGGAATTACCTCTGAGCCCATCTTCCACTGCCAGCTTTGGACTCCAGAACCCTTCCTTGTTGAGCCAGACATGCTAGTCTGCTGCAACACAGTCCCAGGTCTGAACTAAGCCCCCAAAGCTGCAGACTTTAACCAAAAACTGTCCACCAAGTCACCTGTCTCCAGCACCCAGACATCCAGTTCCCAATGGGATCTAAACCCTAAATAAATCTGTTTTACTCTGTATAAAGCTTATACAGGGTAAACTCATAAATTGTCCATCCTCTATAACACTGATAGAGAGATATGCACAGCTGTTTGCTCCCCCAGGTATTGATCACTTACTCTGGGTTTACTAATAAACAAAAGTGATTTTATTAAATATAAAAAGTAGGATTTAAGTGGTTTCAAGTAATAACAGACAGAACAAAGTAAGTTACCAAGCAAATTAGAACAAAACACAAAAGTCTAAGCCTAATACATTTAAGAAACTGAATACAGGTAAATCTCACCCTCAGAAATGTTCTAATAAGCTTCTTTCGTAGACTAGACTCCTTCTTAGTCTGAGCCCAATCCTTTCCCCTTGTAGTTCTTGTTTGTTCCAGCTCAGGTGGTAACTAGAGGATTTCTCAAGACTGGCAGCCCCCCTTGTTCTGTTCCACCCCTTTTATAGCTTTGGCCCCAGGCAGGAATCCTTTGTCTTTATGGCTTCCCACCCCTCCTTACAAATGGAAAAACACCAGGTTTAAAATGGATTCCAGTATCACGTGACATGGTCACATGTTCTATGAGACCCCTAGTCTCCATTATTCCAGGGCTGGTCGGCACGTACCCCAGAAGGTTTGCAAATAAACAGAGCTATTTACAACCAATTATCCTAGGTAATGGGAACCTCAAGATTCCAAGCCACCATTAATGGCCCACACTTTGCATAGTTACAAGAGGACTTCAGAGGAATACTTCATATTTCTAGTTTCAGATACAAGAATGATACATTCATACAAATAGGATGAACACACTCAGTAGATTATAAGCTTTGTAATGATACCTTACAAGAGATCTTCTTCATAAAGCATATTCAAATTACATTATATTCACACTCATAAGCATATTTCCATAAACATATGGAGTGCAACGTCACAGTGAGATCCCACTCCACTTCTAGGATGGCAATCTTCATACTGACCACAAGATGTATGTTCCTTCAGCAAGACTTCTTTGAAATGATCTTGTCTTTCTAAAGACTTTCCTGTTTCACTGCTAAAAAGGGATATTCAGCAAGTGATGCTCATTTAAGGCACAATGCTTCTTCATAGAAGCAGAATGATCTACAGAGAGTTATGATTACAAATGGCCAGGACGGTATATGTATATACCTTGTTGGGCTCATTAATCTTCACCAGTGTATGCTGTCCTCACAGTTGTATGTGGGAGAGCATGAAAGGTATATATTTCAATGATGCATCTCAATTGAAAATCTTCATTCCATTTGGAAAAATAAAAGACATACATTCAAGCTAATGCTGAGCCTGTAACACATTTCCATATACAAGATATATTAATAGCAACATATTTTGACTGTTTAAAATTATCTAAATAATGAAAAGGTCAGCTGTTCTTTTTAGTCCATAAAAAACAAATACTTCAGCAAGAAGGAAAATATATTTTTTACATAATTAAATGTTTTTTTATGTTCACTGACCTCTAATTTTCAGTAGTTATTTTCCTTTTGGGAATCTAAGAAAATCAAATGAGATAATTTCAGTCAAGTATATTCTCCAGGAAGGGTAGAAAACTTTCTCTAAACTGGAGAAAATAATTTTTTTCTAAGATCCTTTCATCCTTCTAGTGTATTTCCAAATAAAAACTCTGCTCCAGAAAAAGAAAAGGAGTACTTGTGGCACCTTAGAGACTAACCAATTTATTTGAGCATAAGCTTTTGTGAGCTACAGCTCACTTCATCGGATGCATACTGTAGAAAGTGTAGAAGATCTTTTTATACACACAAAGCATGAAAAAATATCTCCCCCCACCCCACTCTCCTGCTGGTAATTGCTTATCTAAAGTGATCACTCTCCTTACAATGCGTGTGATAATCAAGTTGGGCCATTTTCAGCACAAATCCAGGTTCTCTCTCTCCCCCCACACACACACTTTAGATAAGCTATTACCAGCAGGAGAGTGGGGTGGGGGGAGGTATTTTTTCATGCTTTGTGTGTATAAAAAGATCTTCTACACTTTCCACAGTATGCATCCCATGAAGTGAGCTGTAGCTCACAAAAGCTTATGCTCAAATAAATTGGTTAGTCTCTAAGGTGCCACAAGTACTCCTTTTCTTTTTGCGAATACAGACTAACACGGCTGTTACTCTGAAATCTGCTCCAGAAAAATACTTGAGTGCATGCTTAACTTTCAAACATTTGAGTTCTACTTTGCTGGTTTGGGGAATAACCTTCTGTCAGATGCTGCCAAATGATCCAGCAATAAAACAGACCTCATAATTTGACAAGTAGAAAGTTCACTTTAAATAAATTAATTTCACAGAAACATGGGTTTCTTGATTTGAGATTCTAAAGGATATTTCTCTATGAATCTATTCTTCACTTTGCAAATCATTTGGATTCCATTGATTTATTCAGTGGCAATCAAAATGTAATGCCACCAGAATTGCAGAACCCTTATCTAATTTGGTGATAAGTTTACTTTCTTTCTAGGAGAAATGTACTTGCTGAAGTCAGAAATTTCCCACAAGAGTACACATTCATGACACATAAAGCCTGATAATAAGCCTCTCATTCTTTGGGGCATTCAGTGAGCACTACAGAGATAAAGAGTGAATTATGAGACTACCCTGTAGGTATAAATTGTGCTGGACTGAGTATTTGGGAGTTCCCAGGGAGAGTATGCAGGAGAAGCAGCTGCTCTACCATTTCAAGGGGTACAGTGAGTGCTTCTCTCCACTCTTGGTCAGATGTGCTGGCATATCAGATGGGAACTTTCTGTTTCCTTTCAGGTAGGTAGTGCCAGACTTATAAGAAGGATTGTGCCCAGACATGCTTTCTTCTTCCCACTTGAAAAGAAGATTTGTTCAGAGATAATAAATCAGGTTAAAAATTTTTGTGCTACTTTTGACCATCTACTTGCCATGGAAAGACATGTTTTGAACATGGTATGAAAGCTGGGTGGTTTCTTCAGTTGTATAATTGGCACTTGCCATGATAACCCTGCCACAGCAATACATTACTTGTGTTACATTACTGAGATTCTCTTTGCAGGCTTGCAGTGGGGCAGCTTGTGGTTTCTTCAGTGTGAAACAAAATATTTGCTTGTCAATTTGAGCAATTTTGATCATATTTTGCTTGCCCTACAGCCTTAGAAATGGCAGGTTGACTTTAAATTGGTACTATGTGCTTTTAAAGCCTTTAATGATGTAGTGCCTTGGCTATATTCAAGAACTTGCTTCTTGAGACTTCCCTTGATGGGTACCTGTGCTCGGGCATTACCTAATTCTCTACCCACCATCATTCAGCAGACAGTTGCACCTGGCATGTAGAAGATCCATGAATGTGCAATTAACTTTCCTTCCCATCTGTCTCAGTTCATGTCTCTTCACCTTTAAAAACAACATGTCCAGGCTTTCTGGTCTTTTTTTTTTTTTTCATTTCAGAGTTGCTTTGTGTTAAGACCACACTTGGCCCTATATTGACCACTTTCTGTTTACTACTTTCCTCATCCCTTCTTTCTCTCTTGGAACCCCTCATTTATTTTCTGCTGTGTGAATTTCAAGACTTTAAAAGGGTTGCATGTTTATTATATTTTACTTTTTTGTATGGTATTGTAACATTCTCCAAGAGCCTTAGGGTCAGGGCACTTTCCAATTTTAACTGCTATAATTATTTTGTACACTAAATGTGATGCATGCCCAAAATGAAGGCTGTTGGACATTTAGCCCTAAATTAATCTTGCTGCATCTCAGATATCTATTCTGTAAATGGGCATAAAAGCATCTATCTGACTCATAGGAAGGCTTAGTTTATCCGGGCCTGATGCTGCACCACTGTCATTGACTTCGCTGGATGGAAGATCCCAACCTGAATGTGTCTAATGTTTGTTTCGCTCCTCTGACACAACAAGTGCTACATATTTTCAAGTACAGCACTGTTACAAATCATTAAAAAGAAAGTGCCACGGGGAAACAAATAAGCCACAAGAGAAATGTAACTATTTCCTGAATCCCAGTGGCTTTGAAATTCTCTTTCAAAATTATCTAAACTTATTTCGTAAACTTTTCCCCTTGACTTTTTAAGACAGATAGATGTATCAAGATCTGCACTGTTTGAGCTGCAATTAAAATGGATTTGCTGTAATTTACAACTAAATTTAAGCCAAAAGTAGATGGGAGATACACCTCAAATATAAAAGCAAAAATAAATCTCTGGGGAAGGAACAACAATCAAAGTAATCTAAATAAATCAGAAACCTCACATCTAATGTTCTCAGGAGAGGAACTATATGCTTCAGTGACATTGTTCAATATTCTTCGAGCTACCGGATGTTGAAAAATCATTACTTTCCATTTTAAAATGTTTCTTTCCCAAGACAAATGTAGGAATATTTTTAATGATTTGTAGGTGTACTGAACATTGCCCAGATTTATTTTTGCTATAAAGATGTCTTATGAAATCTAGTATTCTAAAACTATCTAGATTGAAAGATTTTGATTCAAAGGAAGCTTTAAAAAGGTTCTGAGTTTAAGGGGCAATAGAAGGAAAGATTTTTGGACAGCATATAATGAACTTCACTAACCATCCGAGAAGGTTGAAGAATGTACAATGTGCAAACATCATGAAGGCCAGGGTCAACTGTAGTGATAGCTCTTTCTGAGCTTGTATATTTTTTTTCTGACTGGTCTTGCGGTTGATTTCTTGGTCTTGGTGGATTCTCATATTGCTTTCTTCTTAATCTCATGTTTCTTGGACTTTGTTTGCATCTGTCTAGTGGCAGATAAATAACTGATTTTTAGGTTCAGCCACGAACCCTCTGAGTCAGGCAGAGAGATGATTTGAATCCACATCTCCTATATTCTATGTGAGTGCTTTAATTACCAGGCTACAGGGACATTCTCACTTGTTCTCTTTAGCCCAATGAATATTTAAGGAGTTATAGCAAGTGTAAGAGCTTCAATAGCAGAGATTCAGACCTTGTCTATACTACATAAACAAATCAACCTCGGTTAGGTCGATGTACAGCCACTGCAGTAATTACTGCAGTTTTTCATGTCCACACTACCCTCCTTTTGCTGGTAGTGTGCGTCCTCACCAGGAGCACTTGCACTGACTTAAGGGGGACACTGTGGGGGGCTGAGAGCCTGGGCACTCTGATCCACATAGAATTCGCAGCTGAGAACCCGGCTGCCTGGCACTGAAAGCCAGAGCTCCCTGCTGGGAGCTTGGCAGGGAGCTGGCAGGTGATGTAAGTAATGCAGTGTCTATGCAGACACTGAGTTGCCTGAACGACATCAACCTAAGCACTACACCTCTTGTGGAGGTGGAGTTATTAGGTTGGTGTAGTGGGGGACTCACACTGGTGGGAGCAACACGGCAGTGTAGACACTTACAGAATTAGGTTGACGTAAGCTGCCTTATATTGACCTGATTCTGTAGTGTAGACCTGGCCTCAGAGTACACCACTCCATAACTCTTACAGCCCAATGGTTACAACACTCACATAGACAGGGAGATACCTGTGTTTGAGGCACTGTTCCAGAATGGGCATTCAAATCTGAGTTTTCCACATCCCAGACAGATGCCTCAGTCAATGGCTTAGAAGAATATAAAGGGGACAACACACACTCACTCCTTCAGCTGACCGTGAAGAACATTTGCCCAGCTGAAACTATCAGGTCAAATTCACGAATAGTTTTGAGCCAACTGAAACTGCATCTTTTGGTGAATAAACTATGTCTGGAAAGTATCAGGGGGTAGCCGTGTTAGTCTGTATCCACAAAAACAACAAGGTGCCACCGGACCCCTTGCTGTTTTTATGTCTGGAAAGGTTTCAGAGTAACAGCCATGTTAGTCTGTATTCGCAAAAAGAAAAGGAGTACTTGTGGCACCTTAGAGACTAACCAATTTATTTGAGCATAAGCTTTCGTGAGCTACAGCTCACTTCATCGATGCATCCGATGAGTACTTACCTTTTCTTTTTATGTCTGGAAAGTTTCACCTAGCTCTACGTCCATCCTTATGATGTATACAGGATACTGTACATATCTCCTTCTAACCTTCCTTAACTCCCTTCCATTGCTCTGATTCCTATTTCCATCTATTTTCCTTGTGTAATTCAGATTGATAGTGATATTTCTGGAAGCAATCAGACTGCACAGAAGAATTTTGGCATTACAACAACTGTCACAAGGCCCCAGAACACACCACACAACCAGATGCAAAATTGCTGGCAGTGGTGCATAGGCATTCACAACACCTTTGGAGTTACACTTGCTTGGCAGAAGACGAGCCACCGTGTCATCTGCCAACACATCACTCAGGATTATTGCCAATGTAGGCAGCAAGTGATGGCAAAGTTTCTTCACTGTTAATCTTTCCAGAACTATACCAGAATACTCTGATGCACCATCCAGTGACAGTTTGGAAAGTATAGGGCACTGGCTCAATTACCTGTCAAGCTGGGTCCATGAAGATTGAGAATGTCCCTGGCTGTTGTAGGTTTTGCCCGCCTTCTCTCTACTTCCTTGTTCTGCCCAAATTCCCAAAGCAACTGAGATGTCATGCATGCTCTCAGCTCAGCCAGCCTCAAACCAGCCCATATGCACACACTCCAGCCTCCACATCAACAACAAAGGACAAAAAAAGCAAACTGCTGTGTTTATGTTTTTCTTCAGGAATTCCTCTGATGAACATAAAGGATAAAATTCATTGATATGTGAGTAGACACACACACACACACACACACACTCACACCCCCTGTCCATTCATATCTTGCAAATTCCTGAAAGTTGGGAAAAAAAGCATAGGCCGTGGAAATTCCAAGAGTATCTACATGACTTAGGACAGCAGTTCTCAAACTGTGGGTCAGGATCCCAAAGTGGGTTACGACCTCATTTTAATGGGGTCACTAGGCCTGTCATTAAACTTGCTGGGGCCCAGCATTGAAGCCAAAGTTCAAGCCCCACCACCCAGGGCTGTTACCTTCAAGCTTCAGCACCCCTTAGGGTGGAGGGGTCAGGCTTCAGTCCCTCTTCTTGGGGTCTTGTAGTAATTTTTATCAGAAGGGGGTCATAGTGTAATGAAGTTTGAGAAACCCTGACTTAGGAGCATGAGTGCAATTGGCTTTCAATGGTATTTATGCTCCTAAATCACTTAGGTACTCTTGAAAATCTCACTGAGGATCATTACTTAGCAGATACACATCAAGGCTGCCCCTACCCCATTATATTCCCAAGTAAAGCCACTTGCTTCTGCAAGGTGCTCCCGCATCCACTCATCAATCCCTGTCCTGTCCTCATTCCCCATGATGAACAATAAATCTCTCAGGTCCCCACAACAGTAGTTGAGAGTGGTGTGGATGGAATTCAGTGGATTGCATGGAAGGAACTGGAGCGATGGCCTCCCTCCAAATGAAAGCTTGAACCCCTCCCACCTCTGATTCCTAGCAGGAGACAAAAAAGCAAAAGAGCTTAGACAAAAAGAAACAAAAGCATAAAAAGTAAAAGCAACAGTAACCACACAATTAAAACTGAAAGAAAAAAATGAATTAAAAAAATCAAGTTCTGTATCCCATCAAGCTCCAACAACTAAAGCTTTTGGTGCTTGTCCTAGTATACTCCAAGAACCAGGCATACAGGCAAGGTGGCAGCAGATGCTGAGTGCTGCTAAATCTCCACAACAATATCTGCACGTGCGAGGATTTTAGGCGGCTTTCCCTCTGCCTTTCCCAAGATGCAGGGGAGACCATTCAAAACAGGAAATGGACCAAACCAAAAAAGTGAATTCTGGTCTATTGAAAAGCGAAGTAAAATTGAGATTACTTAAAATGCTCAGGGGTTTTCTTGTTCCGCTTGGAGGAAAGGGCTTATATATGGAATGGGGAACACAGTCACTTTGCAGACAGACAGCCTAAAGCAAAATGGGGTGAGTTGTGCATCTCTGTTTTTAGGGAGCAGCCTGCTTTGTTTTTCTCTGGTTTTGAGTTCTTGTGTGTTATTCTAAATTCTAAGAAATAACGTAGTGTTATATTGCAATCTTCCAGCAAGAGTGTGTTTTTATCTAAATTCTGTCTGTGTAAGCTGTGAACAGAATATATCAAGTTCAAATAGGCATCATATGTCATAGACAATATGTACTTGCTCCTGGAAAATATTGCAGGGATTGTGGGATAGCCTCAACAATCCATAAATATAGGCAGTGCTGTGTGGACACTGTAAACTGAAAACAGGATTTTCTAGGATAGATATTTTGCACCATTACCTCTTGCACACATACTGGTGCAAACTGCAATGATACAATTCTCTGAGGAGATTCTTTGTTATCCAACTGCAAGATTCAGGGGTGATGGAGAAACAGGGCTTTCTTATCCAAAGTGAGGATTCAGAGACACATAAGACTATATATATATATATATATATATATATATATATATTTATTTATTTATTTATTTATTTATTTATTTATTTATTTAAGATAAACAGACGATGTGAAAGTGGTGAAGAAGATACAGATATAGATAGCACAATGAACAATAGGGCTGAACTATTTAGAATATATCTTAGAACACTGTCTTCCACCCTGCCATGCAGATATCAAGGACTCTTCAGTATACTGTTGTCATGGTTCCTCCCCCACTCTGAACTCTAGGGTACAGATGTGGGGACCTGCATGAAAAACCTCCTAAGCTTATCTTTACCAGCTTAGGTCAAAACTTCCCCAAGGTACAAAATATTCCACCCGTTGTCCTTGGATTGGCCACTACCACCACCAAACTAATACTGGTTACTGGGGAAGAGCTGTTTGGACACGTCTTTCCCCCCAAAATACTTCCCAAAACCTTGCACCCCACTTCCTGGACAAGGTTTGGTAAAAAGCCTCACCAATTTGCCTAGGTGACTACAGACCCAGACCCTTGGATCTTAAGAACAATGAACAATCCTCTCAACACTTGCACCCCCCCCCCATTTCCTGGGAAATGTTGGATAAAAAGCCTCACCAATTTGCATAGGTGACCACAGACCCAAACCCTTGGATCTGAGAACAATGAAAAAGCATTCAGTTTTCTTACACGAAGACTTTTAATAAAAATAGAAGTAAATAGAAATAAAGAAATCCCCCCTGTAAAATCAGGATGGTAGATACCTTACAGGGTAATTAGATTCAAAACATAGAGAACCCCTCTAGGCAAAACCTTAAGTTACAAAAAAGATACACAGACAGAAATAGTTATTCTATTCAGCACAGTTATTTTCTCAGCCATTTAAAGAAATCATAATCTAACACGTACCTAGCTAGATTACAAAAAGAAAAGGAGTACTTGTGGCACCTTAGAGACTAACCAATTTATTTGAGCATGAGCTTTCGTGAGCTACAGCTCACTTCATCGGATGCATGCCGTGGAAACTGTAGCAGACTTTATATATACACAGAGAATATGAAAAAATACCTCCTCCCACCCCACTGTCCAGCTGGTAATAGCTTATCTAAAGTGATCATCCGGTGGGCCATTTCCAGCACAAATCCAGGTTTTCTCACTGGTGTGGGGGTGGAGGGTGAGAAAACCTGGATTTGTGCTGGAAATGGCCCACCTGATGATCACTTTAGATAAGCTATTACCAGCTGGACAGTGGGGTGGGAGGAGGTATTTTTTCATATTCTCTGTGTATATATAAAGTCTGCTACAGTTTCCACGGCATGCATCCGATGAAGTGAGCTGTAGCTCACGAAAGCTCATGCTCAAATAAATTGGTTAGTCTCTAAGGTGCCACAAGTACTCCTTTTCTTTTTGCGAATACAGACTAACACGGCTGTTACTCTGAAACCTAGCTAGATTACTTACTAAAAGTTCTAAGACTCCATTCCTGGTCTATCCCCGGCCAAGACAGAATATAGACAGGCACACAGACCCTTTGTTTCTCTCCCTCCTCCCAGCTTTTGAAAGTATCTTGTCTCCTCATTGGTCATTTTGGTCAGGTGCAGCGAGGTTACCTTTAGCTTCTTAACCCTCTACAGGTGAGAGGAGCTTTCCCCTGGCCAGGAGGGATTTCAACGGGGTTTACCAACAATAGGGCTGAACTATTTAGAATAAATCTTAGAACACTGTCTTCCACCTTGCCATGCAGATATCAAGGACTCTTCAGTATACTGTCTATTTCCTATTGTCCATTTACTTGGTTATACAGTATAAATCCTATAACATTTTCCCTGTGCTTCAAATGTAGCCAAAAATAGTAACCTCAAATGATCTTCTGAACTCCAGCTCAGTGATTTTCTGTTCTTCCTGGATCCCCAGTAAGATCAGTCAGAGATGGTGATAAATTAGAAAAAAAAATCATTTAGACTTCTAAGGTCAATCTAGCATAATCACACAATGGTAATAAAAGAAGCCAAGTTTTAAGGAGAAAATTAAATCAGGTTATTATGTTGTCAATAAAAAGATGACATAATATGAAAGGATGGTGTGATTGCATAGGGAATATTGCATTCAGTTTTGGTGACTTTACTTCAAGACAGAACAGCAGAAACAGAAGAGGTCAAGAGAAAGACAATTAAAATTAAATAGACAATTAAAAAGTTAGAAGTTTCTCACTTCCAGACTGATGCTTAGCCTGATAGATCATGCTGCCTTTCACAGTGCAGAACTTCCCTACTTGTAGCCAGAAGCTACACAATCTAATCAGAAGAGGAGTAACTGGACTACAAGCAACTAGCTAGGACGCACCTAGAAGCTTGTGGTAATTCTCATACCATCACAGGAAAACTGGCTGGTCCCAACTGCGTCACAGCTGTGAATTGTTCTGGGGTCAGTTCTTCCGGGCATGCAGGGAACCAGAGCCTGGAGTTTCATAGACCACAAAGGCCAGCACTGGGTGTCTGTAGAGGATGTGTGAATAACTGTGTTTTTCAGCAAAAAGAAAAGGAGTACTTGTGGCAGCTTAGAGACTAACAAATTTATTTGAGCATAAGCTTTTGTGAGCTACAGCTCACTCTATCGGATGCATGTTTTTCAGGGATAATCATGGTTACTAACTTCCATTCCTAGTGAAATCAGCTCTTTTTTTTTTTAAGTAGAGAAAGAGAGAACTAAAAACTCACTTTTGAGATTAAAAAATACAAAGAGCCATTTATTCTAACCAAACAAGTATTGTTACGTTTGAGATATTCATAAATCATAATTGATTACACTTACCCTCTGACTAATTAGCTCTATATACTCCTAATTAAAATGCAACGAGTACAAGAAACAGGTGCCTAAGGGAATTCAGGAATAAACTTTATTTGATCAGGTATCCTGTCCAATAAGGACATCTCTCCACGCAGCAGTATAATCTACTTTCCTCTCACATAACAAGATAGCAACAATATTGTCCATTTTTGCACTGGAACATATCAGTTGAAAAATATAATCTGCTCAGGCAGGAAAGGCTGAATGGACTAATTCAATTAATATCAAACACACACAGTTAACTCTACATTGAGTAGAATCAATATAATTAAATTAGTTTATAGGAAAAAAAAAAAACATGTCTCACAGCCACCATTTGGATTTAGACATCATCCCATTCTTTTCTATACAAACAAGTGCAAAACCATGCACAGGACGTCATACAAAGTTATTTATGAAAACCACACTAACTGTATATTTACCATGAAAACATATGAGACCTGAAGAAGAGCTCTGTGAAGACAGAGGTGGATTAAGGTTTCATGGGGCCCTGAGTCAGAGCAAGTGGGGGACCTATCCCCACCCCTTCTGCCTGCAGTCCCGCCCGTGCTCCGCCTATTCCCCACAGCCCTGCCCCTGTTCCACCCTGGTCAGCCCCATTCTGCCACCCCCAGTACGGCGCCACAACCTTGCTCCTTTCTGACACCCCCCCCACAAACACTGCAGCCACAAGACCAAAGAAGCTCTGCCCCACCATGGCCCCGGGCCGCAGCGCGGAGTGAGAGCTCCCCCAGCCTTGAGGCTGCAGCTGGGAGCTAGAGTTCCTCCAGTGCTGGAGCCGTAGACATAGTTTGACTGCTATATTTGCGGGGAAAGCACATCCATTCACATGCATGAACGCAGACGTGTATGCTGAAGCCAGTCCCCTTGGTTCACTGGCTCTCTCCTGGGATGCCGGTGCTAATGGGAGACAGGACGGCATAATGGGAGAGCCCCAGCTACTGCTGGCAGCCACTTCAGCACCAGCTGCTGCAGTTATGTCGTTGTTCTGGTGCTGCTGTGGCAGCCTCCCTGCTGGGGCTGCTGCTGCCCAGAGAATACCACATGCTGGGCTCCTGCTTCCCACCCTGCCGCCCATTCCCATATCCGCTTTTCTTCCCATCCCCTCCTGCTTCCTCACAGTTGTATAGGAAACAGGCGGGCACCAGGACCCAGAAGGTGGCATCCAGCTGCTGAGGCAGGACCTGGAATCCCTCCGTCCTACTCCATCTGCTCCCTGCAAGCCAAAACCTGTTGGGGGGGCAGCATTGGAATGACAAAGCTCCCTTCCCTCCTCCCAGGGTGTGCACAGCAGTGGAGTGGGGTCAGGTCATGGGGATGCCATTCCCCTACCCGGTGCTCCTGCCGGGGTGTGGGGTTGAAGTACGGGAGTGCCCATTTTTCTGGGGCCCCCCAACTGGCCGGGCCCCTGGTCATGGACCCTGCCGGCCTAGTGACTATTCTGCCGCTGTGTGTAGTTCAACAGCTTGTCTCTTTCACCAACAGGAGTTGGTCCAATAAAAGATAATACCTCCCCCATCTTGTCACATTAAAACACATTAACATAACTAAAACATGATTGGAGGTCATGGGTGCCCAGTGTTTTGTCAAACTGGTGGGTGAAGATATGTGAGCTATGGGCAGTGGAAGAAAAATATGACATTGAGAAGAGGAACTGATGAATGGATTGTAGATTCTATTGCCTTGTACCTCCTGTTGCCATTTGCATATATGCCAAGGGAGTGTAATGTGTAAAATGCATTCTGATTTGGTAATGTTTGACACTCACTTAGCACAGGTGCAAAAATCTATGCAAGGTGCAAACAATGAAGAATCAGGTCTGAGCACTGAGTGACTTCACTTATTTCATTGCTGTATGGGGTTAGATATCCAGTTTAGCAACCTTATCTCTAAGTTAACAATTTTGGTGTGCATGAGAGGGGATTGATTAATATAATTCGTTTTAGAATTAGGTTTTCTATACTAGAAAGTTGCATCCGTTTAACAAAACATGATTTTAAAAGGATTTGGTTAACCAGTGTGAACCCCTATTTTAGATATACTTAAATCAGTTTAAATCTTGCATATTAAATTCAGTGGCACTTGGGAACCTAACTTCTTTAAACTGCTTTCAAAAGTCCAGACTAAACACAGAATTAAAGACCATAAAATGTGATGGACAGTTTACTGCAATTGTCCTTCCTTCCCTCACCTGAATACAGTGTGTTCTCTTCAGTTCAAATCTGTGTCTATACCATCAGGAAAAGTAAACAAATAGCTCACCTGTGTTTGCATTTAAGATTTGACACTCCACCCATGGGGATTCTTAAAATTTTGGCAGGCCACAAAACAGATGAATGAGACGGTTCCTCTTTTAAATAACCTTGGGAACACAAGATGCAAAAGAAGCATCAAAAGTGGCCAAGTCACACTTACCTCAAGAGTTCTTTAGCATCCTGACCTCCTAGTTCAGCATCACAAATTATCCGTTTTCATAATTAACTTATTCCATCTACTGCACAGTACATGAACGAGGAACATGTTCTTCTAACCAGTGCTCAGCTGGAGTTTGACTGCTCTGGAGCAAGTTGAGGAAGGCAAGAGCGCCTGCCCTGGAGAGCAATTTGGGGATTGGAAGGAGGGAGCACTCTGCTACTGAACCCTCAACTTCATTTTCCTTCTGACCAATTAGGGATATGGGGTGGCTCACAGTTTGCTCTATTTTACTTCTTTTGGATCCAAATTTCTCTCACAGAGACAGGTTCACAGATCCTCAATGTGGGCTATTGCCTCTTTATAACTGTAGGGGGCAGAATAAAAGCTGATTGGATGGCTGATGAGGGACTAGCCCCCACCTTCCGAAGACCCCCTTGGTTTTGTTCTGCATCCTGTAGCTACTGGCTGGGCATGGTATCTATTACCTAATGTGTGTGAGAGACAACTTTTGTTAATTAGTAATTTGGACAACACATTTGCTCTAATTTGGATATGTCGGTCATCCACTCCACCGCCCCAAAAAAAAGTCTTGAAGAGGAAGTTTGTCTTTCCCTGCCTGGAGTTACCACATCAGGCCCCACAACTTCTCCAGTAATGGGCTAGGAGGATGGCTGAGAAGAACCTAAAGAAGAGGAGACTGGAGCTGTTTTCCTCCTGCTCTATACCCTTGCCAGAGGATGCAGAAGGAGAGGTTTGAGTGTTGTGCACTCCACATTCCTCATCTGTCTAGACCAAGAAGGATTTGCTTTGGCCCCTTTCTTTGACCCAGGAGAGTCCACAGGAGCTAGCGGGAGTTCCCTACCAAAAGGGAGTCTGACAGCTGGGCTGCAGTGCTCTGGAACGATAGCAGGAATATGAAGGTGGTTACATGAAAGGGCCTTGGCCTGGTGAAGGGAAACCATAACCAGTCCAGCTGTCATAGATGGAACAAGAAGCGCTCAGTAAGGCACTTTCCGGCTCACACCCCCCACACCACAGGTTACATCGTCCCCCCATCCTTTCCCTCATCAGGCAATTCAGTCTCAATCCCTTAGCTCCAGGAAAGTCAGGAATATGCACAGACTGGAGAAGAAGGGAATCTTCCCAGAAGGAAGAAATTTCCTCTTGGGCTAGAGAGCTCCTGAATTTGGCACAAAAAGCTCCTTCATCTCAGGGACCTCCATCTTGTGATCCTTAGGCAGTAGCTGCAATGTCCCCTTACAGGCCTTTTATCCACTGTCAAAAGGAGAAGGGAAAAAAATATATGCCTGTTAGCGGAAACAGTTCACAGGACTCATCATCTGACCCAGTTTCCCAATCTCCACCACTCCTCCAGCTGCTGCAGGAGGGCTTTACCAGACCTCCTGCTCAGAGCAACACAAAAACAAAACAAAAAAAACCAAAAGGATTCTAAGAATTACTGGGCTGTTATCTAGCCTGTGGTGTAGGAGAGGGCTTTGCAGCAGGATTGCTGGAAACCTCTTTTAATACCAAGACTTCTGGCTGCAGTAGCTTCCAGAGTAACTGTGTAGGCCTCCCTGACAGAACATCTAACAGGCAATCAGAGGAATAGAGAAGTTGGAAGAACAGGGCACAAAACTGGACCCGGCTTACACTGCAGTCAGTCGTACGACAGCTGCCAGGCTAACCAAACCCTGCTCATGCTGTAGGTTGGCCATGCCAGAGCTGCTGGGCTAACAGGCCATGACTCATTGCAGGTCAGTCATGGTACATACAGTCAGCCCTGGAGGACTCCGAGGGAGAGCAGCCCAGACATGGAAGAATAAGTAAGCCTGACTAATTTACTCTCCCCCTTTTAACAAGGTGTGAGTCAGCCCTTATGAAACCTGCATTGCTCACCGTAGGATTTAGTGAGACAACATGGCTATGCCATGCAACCCTACTGTAGCACTGTCTGGCTCACTAAGGGATCCAGTCAGACACAGGGTTGTGCCAAGCACCTGTTATATAGCTCCACCTGTGTCACTAAAGGATCCAGTGAAAGGCTGAAACCATGTTAGTTGCTTTAAAATATTCAGATTGACTAATGGCTCCCCAAATAACCTAAGTGATGGTGGAGTCCTCATAGAACTCAAAAAGATGTTACAGAACATTCCTGATTCCAAATCCATGAAAAGGAATAGCTGGCCTTATTACAGGCCTAAGTGTCCTTTTTATGGCTACTTGTCCAAGTATGTAAGACGAGACCACAGAAAATACATATGGAACAAGTGTAATCCTGGAAAGGGGAGAGACCAGTCTTCCTACAATTCAAATTCCAACACTAGAAACAGCCTTTTGACTGTAGTCAGGAGAGATCCGACAAGCAGCACTTGGAAGGGGGCTATTGAAATTCAAGGACCAATGCCCTCTCTCAATGTAGGACAGATGTGTCCTGGATGTGGTTCAACAAGGCTACCTCACAGAATTTTCAAAGATTACGAATCATCATTTTCTCCCTTCCCCATTATCCGCAAATTCCTAAAGGAGGCCTGCCTTCATGTGCCATTCACCAGGCTCACAGGAGATTCCTGCAATTTGTTCATGGGACTGATCATTTTCAATACAAAGTGCTGTGTTTCAGAATGTCATCCCTCCTTAAGTGCTCATGAAAGTCTGTGTTGTTCTGTCCCCTCTGGCAGAATGGTATACAGACATGCCCTTTTCTGAATGACATTTTACTAAAAGCCCATCCAAGGAGAGCTCCAATCAAGCAACTCAGACTTCAGTCCAAACATTGCAACAGCACGGATTTAGAGTAAATTTAGAAAAGCATCATCGTCAACCATCTCAGTGCCTAGTCCATCTGGGAGTATTGATAGGCACAGGCCCACAAAATATTACTGTCAGCCGAAAAAGAGGACAATATCAGATCAGTGATTACCCTCTTGAGGATGAACGCAAGGACATCCATAAGCACTCTAATGAGTATTCTAGGAATGATTGTGTCCTGCACAGGAACAGTGCCCTGGGAAAGAATGCATATGCAGACTCTCAAGGGCTTCCCACTGACTATTCCCTCCATTTTCTGACATCACTTGTGTTGAATTCCTTGGATTGGTGGATGAGTCTGGAGAGATTTCAGAGAGGAAAGGACATGGTGAAACCAGAAAGGTCTGTCATAACAACAGACATGAATCTGGGAGGATGGGGCTTGTTCTCTTAAAAGTCAGTGACTCAAAGGACATTTTCTAGAACTGGAAGACAATAATATTCATAATATTGTAATATAACAGATATTCAACCTTCAGCTGATACAGCTCGCATGCTGCGGTGACTCCTTAGAGTAAGGGAATGTTTTCTCTCAGTGATGTTATTTTGATCCCTCCCTTGGAATTTTGTCTCTACTGAGCAAATCCCACACTGAGGGTCTGTGGACTAGCTTTGAGAGGGCATGTGAGAATTTGTGGTTGCTTACCTAATTTTTTTTTTCCTTCTTCAAAGGGATAGGTCTGCAGATACAGTCATCTCCAAAAATCCATTAAGGGAGATGTGTTTCACTTATGGTTGAAGTTTCCTGCAGGAGTTAAAATCTTTCTTGTTTATAATGTTTCTTGTTAAGTATTATTTTTTGCAAGATGCTGATGCAGGGCAAGAGATGTGTTGTTGTTTTTTTGTTTCATGGTCCAGAGTACAGAGAGGCAAGCTTTGTAAGCATCTTGAAACTGAAAGGGTCTTCAGAAGGTGGGAGCTAGTCCCCTGTCCACCATCTAATCACCTTTGATTTTTCCCCCTACAACTACAGACCATCAATGACCCATACTGAGAAGCTGTGGACCTATCCCTTTGAACAAGGGAAAAGTTCCAGGGAAGCAATCACAAATTTACCATTCAGGTTTCCACCTTTTAATGTGCAGAAAGAAGGTGCAATATTGTGCTTTTTGCATTTTAGCAGAAGGTTTTGTCAAGATATAAATTCTCTCCCCAACACAGATATCAAGTAATTGAGCTGGGCACTGGGAAATTTTGTGGGGGAAAGGAAGGAACATTGTGGGAACAGAGCTCTTCCTCAACCATTGCAGGCATTGCACACCCCCTTCCATTGTAGGAAGGACTGGTGAACCAGCAAAACAGCAGATCCTGCAGTCCCACCTTTCCCTCCTCTGGCCTACCTCTGCACCACCTTAAACTCTGCTTGCCAAAAGCAGGGAGAGAGACTCAGAGAGATTAAGCTCCATACCACATAGAGATTTGGACCCCTCACACATCCTCTTCAAATTCTCCCTTTCATCGGCATCTCAGTAGAGGTAAGCAGCAGGAATAGTGAATATTGGGAAGAATTGGGTTCTATGTGTTTAAGATAGTCCCCACATATTTAATATGGAATACTCCTCCTAGTGTATTTTAATAGAATAATAATTGGTCTGTTTTCCATAGCAGTATTTATTTATTTTTAAATTGCTTATCTTAATTATATCTACTTTTAATCCTTCTCACTACATGTTCATATATTAAACAAATTGCTACATAACTGTCAAAGGCACGATCATTTTCTGAACAGCCAAGACTTCAGCCATCCATCTACACTCCCCATTTACAGGATAATATATAAAGTGTGACATTCTCTCACAAACGTACTTTCTCACTATTCACTTGCAGGTTCACAATATTCATGCTCAGATGAACAGCTTTTCAGAGCCGGCACACTGTTTGAGGAAATGAAGTAGTCTCCCACTCTGAAGCCCATTTTACCTCCTTTAACCACTGTATTTGGAACACACTCACTGAAAGTCTGAACTGGTTAAACAGAAAGTCCTGACTTCAGTCTTGTAGACTCATAGACTTTAAGGTCAGAAGGGACCTTCTGTGTGGTCATCTAGTGATCACAGTGATCATCTAGTCTGATCTCCTGCACATTGCAGGACACAGAACCTCACCTGAACCACTCCTGAAATAGACCCCTATCCTCTGGCTGAGTTACTGAAGTCCTCAAATAATGGTTTAAAGATGTCAAGTTACAGAGAATTCACCATTTACACTAGTTTAAACCTGAATTTACACTAGTTTAAACCCATGCCCCATGCTGCAGAGAAAGGTAAAAAAAATCCAGGATCTCTGCCAATCTGACCCAAAGGCAAATTCCTTCCTGACCCCAAACATGGTGATCAGTTAGACACTGAGCATGTGGGCAAGACCCACCAGGCAGACACCTGGGAAAGATTTCTTTTTAGTAACTGAGAGCCTTCCCCATCTAGTGTCCCATCTCCAGCAGTTGAGGATTTTTGCTACTGGCAGTCACCAATGGACCACATGCCATAGGCAGTCCCATCCCCTCCATAAACTTATCATCAGGTCCAGTCTTGAAGCCAGTTAGATTTTCTCTATGTTGGAGGACGTCAGAAGACATTGCTCCCCCACTGGGACCTAGATTTTTATAGTTCATCTTTTCCCAGGTCCTCTTTCCCTTTTATGACACTAACCCTCCAGGTGAAGCTCTCCCTTTATCATATAGTTCATCCCTCTCTAATCAAACACCAGACTCCTTTTGTCTGAGAACTCAGAAAATATATCATTAGGTTCTGTTCCTTTGTTATTAAATAAGGGGATCTTTCCTCTTACTCCCAGATGTTTCTTTCAAAAATTTCCTTCTTTGTGAAAAGAACAATGTTCCAGTGATACCTCTAGTCAAAAATGGAAATAACTGAATAAAAGTTAACACAAAATGAAAAGGAAAAAGAGTTTAACTTGCAATGCCTCTTCCCCAGGGGAAAAAAACAAACAAACAAACAAACAAACAAACAAAACAGGCTAACATCACCCTCTGCAGAGCGGAATAGCAGATGGTGGTGAAATGGATCAGACCATTGCAAAATTATTTTAAAATTGAAATTTAGTAGAGTGGGTATGTATGTGCCTCCATTAGGAGTAAAATAAGGTAGAATCCCTCCAGAATGCCCTAGGTTTCAATGTTCCTCTTGTAGAAAGTGTGTATTTGTAGTGATGTGCTCTTACTAGTTACTGCACATCTCCAGTACTGCGATAACTCTGTTTGTTCCTTTGATTGTACAGATTGTTACTGTAAGGTATCTCACTCTTTTGTGTTTCTCATGGAAATTTCAGTGGTAACTCCTATCTCATTTTCATTCCAGGGTAGCAGAAAATCTTTCTTCCACTTTAGGCAGACTTGCCAGTGGCTGTAAATCAGTGGCGCTCCATTGAATCCATTGGTGCCATGCTGATTTACATCAGCAGAGGAGTTGGCCCCAAATTTTTCTAATAAAAGAAATCCACAGGCAAAAGTCAACTCAGGCTCAATGAAGTTTAATCTAAAAAAGTGAATTTAATCCTTTGTTTTATTTGACCTACTAATGCAGTTGTCCCCAAACTTTTTACCTGGTGCCCCCGCCTTACCCTTGTTCGCATTCCCCTCCCCCCGAGGAGCCTCAGTTGGGAGCCAGGGCTGTGAGGGGGGCTGGGGCCACAGCTTGGGATGGATCTGTGGCTGAGAGCAGGGCAACAGACCGGAGCGGAGCTGTGACCAGGAGTAGGGGCCAGAGCAAAGCTGGGGGCAGAGTGGGGCAGGATGGTGCTCCCTCCCATGAGGGCTGGCCCAGACTCCCACCATGCCCCCCCCGAACATTCCTCCTTGCCCCCCTAAGTGGGGGGCACTCCACAGTTTGAGGACCACTGTACTAATGTCAATGTGGCCCATTGAAACTGAATTCCAATGCTGCATCATGGCAACCTTAAGAACACTACAGACAGAAGAATTCAGTATTCACTTTTTATTCCTAGACAGGGGTTGAAAAGTCTAAACAGGTTCAGATCCATCAAAACTTTGAGGCGCCAAAAACTTTGCCACCTCTCACAGATAGACAGTTTACCGCAGCCCGTCTTTGGCAGCTGAGCAGTTTTCTTCTCTCATTCCTGAGTTTTTGATCTTCTTTCCAATTAAGGCTGTCAGACAGCCCAAGATCCAACCATCAGGGATGCCAGCAGGTAATAATCTGTTCTGCATCATACTGCTGTTCTGCCTCTGATTCACTGGTTTAGCTGGGCTCCTTCAGATTATCGGGATCAGATTCCAAGGCTCTTGACTTAAACAGATTTGTGATTTACCTAAGTGTCCTGTGAAAAGCCATAATTTTAAATTCTCCAATAAAAATCCCAGTGTCATGCTGAAATTATCTATACTCTTCTCCCCTGCTCTTTCACTCCCCTCTGCCCCACAATAAATCACTAACAGTCACAGAGAATTTTCTCCTCTGACAATGCAATACCATTATTTTATTTGTTTTTAAAAGGGGCATAGAATTATAAATGTATAAATTCATTATATTTTACAAAAAATATTTATTATTATTACAACTTTGTTATTATTTGCACTATAACAACACCTACAAGGACCAACTGAGCTCGCGGGTCCTTCTATGCTAGGTGCTGTACAAACATAGAGTGAGGGACAGTTCCAGCCCCCCAAAAACATAGTGAAAACAGACAAAGGGATTATTATCCCCTATTTAATAGATGAGGTACTAAAGCACAAGAGATATTAAGTGATTTGGCAAAGGCAGTGGTTCCCAAACTTGTTCCGCCACTTGTGCAGGGGAAGCCCCTGGCAGGCCGCGCTGGTTTGTTTACCTGCCACATCCGCAGGTTCGGCCAATCGCGGCTCCCAGCGGCTGTGGTTCGCTGCTCCCTCGGCCCGCGCCGCTTCCAGCAGCTCCCATTGGCCTGGAGCAGCGAACCACAGCCACTGGGAGCCGAGATCGGCCGAACCTGCAGACGTGGCAGGTAAACTAACCAGCGCGGCCCACTAGGGGCTTTCCCTGCACAAGTGGGGGAACAAGTTTGGGAACCACTGGGCTAAGGTCATACAAGAAGTCTAGGGAAGATCTTAGAATTGAACTCAGATCTTTTAAAGTGTAACCCAGTGCCTTTGCCATAAGACCATCCTTCCTCTCTTAATTAAAAATAAAATGGGTTTTGTAAATGTAGATGGCTCACTGCCACTGACCCAGGTTACGGAGGGACATTGGATGTGTTTCCTATTGCCAGCCCTAAGGGAAAGCTAAGTTCTTCAAAGCTCCCTAAGCTCCAGGATGCTCAAAAGCCCTGAGTTTTATTTAAAAGAATGCAAGATATTCCCACTGCCAAGGCTGGCATTTCATGGCTCACAGAGTAACTGGCAGAAATACAATTCATGTTCACAGCTGCAAACAAGATGTAATGGAGCACATAGCAGCAGTCACACTGTTACATATTATCACTGCTCTACTTGCATCTAATTAATTCCTTGAGAAAGACACCATTATAATGTAACCATTCAAAACAACCTCCCAACCAGTGTCTGTGTCTTGGAAACAACATATCACAGTCAGGATAATGGTTTGGGCTAACTACACTCTCTTGTGCTGCATCGAAGCCAACAAGCTCTGTATCCATCAGCACTGCAACGAACCTGCCCCCAATACGGAGCAAATGCAGAACCTTACTGGAAATTGAACCTATCATTTTAAGATATTTTAGTGCTAATTAAGGAAGGAAGGAAGAATGCACATTAGGGTGCGTAATGGTTGTGGGATAACCATACTTCTGGGGTGCTGAAGGTCTCACAGTGCTGCCAAGTGGAATAGCCACCTCTCATTTCTTCCTGGAGGTAGCAGCAAATTCCAATTTTTCCTATGGTAACTATGCACCACCAAATAGTTTTTAAGCTCAGTGATATTGTTTACAGGTAATATAAAAAGAAAATGGTATTTTCCTTTTTGACTGGTTGTTTCTTCTCCAGCAAACTCTATGAAGTGTAGGACAACAGAGAAAATATTTGTCAGCTGAGAGGTACGGTTTTTTTTTAGCCACACTAGTGTTTTTAGCCATACTTGAGGAACACCAAAATGAAAAATAATCGTGGGTATGCTAAGGAGTCAAAGCTTCTCTTTCACTTTTTTAGTAAAACATGTTTTTTTAATCTTCATGCAGTTATGCTGCATTCAGTGAACCATTGTGGTATTGTTGGATGAAAAACTAGGAATAAATCTCCTATAAGGTTGGCATCTATAGTGTCTCTTTGCAGGCACGGCTCAGATTGGAGCCAAGCTTCAGATAAGTAATAATATTTTAATAAACACTTAAGTACACATACAGTAATTCAAACTATGATACGGGGATCACCAGAGGTCCACAAAAAAACACAATGGCCATAGCAGTTTAGATTACAGAAACATGTTGAGTGTGGAAATTACGTGACAATGATATTCTGACCTTTCACCAATGATAGATGTCACAGTTTCAGAGGGACTGCACCGGGATTCATCCCCTACGTTCCACTCCAGGAGTGCACAGTCAGGGCTCAGGTGTCCAGCCATCACCTGTCTCTGTGCAAGACCTATGTCCTTCTCCCTTGTGACTGGGGGTTTTTAAGGCTGTCCAGCCCTCTGCAGCACCCTGTGGTAGCCTCAGCAAATCAGTCTGCCTAACACCAATGCCTGTGCTTTGCTCTTTTTTTTATAATTTATCAATAATTTATCAATAATCCAAACAGCTTTTTCTAACTAAGCACATTTATTCTTAAGGTAAAAGCATTACAGAGAGCAAATAGATACATACATACATAAAAGTTCCTACAGGCTTACTAATAAACATACCAGGAATTGCCCATCTTCCTTATGGGACCCGAGTAGGCCAACATCCATTCCCACCTTTCCACAAGGTTTGGGGCCCACCTCCCACCCCTTGGGCTGAAGGTCCTGCCCATTTACTGAATCAAAATGTAGACCCTGTGTCAGTTCCAGCTCAAATTTTTATACCAAAAAACCCTTTCTTTGTCTCATGGAATCTGAAAAACTCAATCTTATGCAAATCACCTCAGAGGGTCGTACCTCTCTGGAATGGTTTACAGTTTCACCAACTTCACTTAATCACCCCCCACTGTTTTTTGTTGCTGGAGGAGCTGTGGTAACCCAACCTCATGGAGTAGAACACAATCTTAAGCCATTCATAAATTTAATGCAGTGCTTCCAAAAGATAATGGTATAGTGTTGCAATATCTTTCTCAATGGGCTTCTTGGAGAGCTTTGCACTGCTAGGTTTAATGTGTGTAATCCTGTGTGTATGTCATGTCGAATCGATGGGCACTAATTATCCAGTCCTTACTTGTTGACAGAGACACATCCAAAGGTGGCCTGTGACATCCAACAGCCACCGACAGTGTTGTTTTAGTAGGTAGGCTGCTACTGGTTAATCCTGGGGTTTTTAAAAGGTGCTAGGACAGCACCCATAAATGTCAAGTGACCATGTTAGTGTGACCGAGCTGCTATCACAATGAGTTTGAAATGTACTTGCAGACCAATGGTAATAGATTAGAAATGGAGGACAATTAACAAGACAACAAGGACTTTCGTACATTTCTCTGGGGGCCCTGAAGTTTGAGGACATTTCCTATTACTGCCCCGCACTCTAGTATCTGGACAGTGAGATCCTCATAGACATAAAAGTCAATGTTTTCAGCCTGGTCATGCTTTCTTGGATCAAGGACTAGTTTGTTGTGGTATTCCAGCTAAACTCAAGGATAGCATCATGCGTGACAATTTTTCCTGACAGCAAGGTCTTTTTCCTTGATCAGGTGAGAATTATTGGGTGGTGGTAGAAGACAGCTAGATTTTTCTGGATTTGAGCATCAACATTCGGATAGGGAGGCAGGTGATTACTAAGGCAACTGATGACTCCTCACCATCACTCCCAATTTGCTGACACTGTGACAGTTTGTTTTGGAGGATATCTTATTATAACTTAAGATAATAAAATGTAATTGTGGTGATTTGGCAAAATATAACAATTGCATGAGTCCTCCTTGACCTCTCCCATTCACAAAGAATTATTGTTCTTTCTATTATGTGAACACTCCCTCTATACCTCCCTTCCTACTTAGTTCCATCAAATAACATTCAATCACTGGTGACAGTATTTATTTACATTGTTCAAGTAGGAAAATAAATATAAGGTCTTAGACAACACATCCCCATTAATCAGTCACTTCTTGTTATTTGAATTCCCATAAAAAATTATATATGGCTACTACTCATACTTATATATGGCTACTACTAAAAAGCCAGGTATTACAGTAACTGAATAGATACTGAAAATACATCATAATATAATTTTTTTGCAATGACCAACATATCACAAATGGTAGAGCAGCTAAAAAATTGATGTAAACAAAACTTTGTTTCTCTTTCCCTGTATCATGGGACCTCAATCCTGCACTGTTACAAAAAGAAAATAAAAATCTATATTAAATGGAAGATTAACAAAATTTGACATTAATTTTAATTAAAAGAGATTGTATTAAACCATTGTGGTTAAATAACTAACTGCCTGCAGAGAACAGAATGATTAACTAGGGACCTGGTGTCTTTATCTGTAGCTAGACCCAGAAGCATCACCAATGGTGCTGCACAACAAACAGTTTTTCCAACCCTTGAATATTTTTGACAGTTCAAAATTTTTGCCCCTCTTCAATCATGACAAAAAGTCAAGACATCAGAAACATCTGCAAACTGAAAAACTGTCTGTTTTTTTCCCATTTAGAGAGTCAATTGAAATGTTTTGTTTTGATAATTTAAAAATCTTTCAAAGGTCCATTTTGACCTTTTTTCAGTCTAATTATCTTAAATTTCAAACCAAAATGGCATTTTAACGGGATTTTTTTTTCATTTCAAAAATATCAAAACAAAATTTTTTTCTCGTTTTGTTTTTTTTTTATTTAGGAAATTCATGAAACCTAGCCCTGTTTTGCAAAATTTTGAAAAATTGGCATAAAAAATATTGAAAAATTCCCAGCCAGCTCTAGTTACTAAGCAACTGGATAGATAGTGTGGTGTTCATTGCTGTAGGTGAGACCAGGCTAAGAAAAATGGGTAAAGGGGTTGGTGCTGTAGCACTGACAACATACATCTTGGCTGTTTTGTCTCTCTCACTGAATAAATACATGTGTATTTCTTGTTTTTTAACAATAATCTCAATCTGTTGGTGATGTTCAGTGTGGGAGAGGTTCTTTTCCAAGCTACACAGTTTAAATTTCATGGTGAAATTCTGACTCTATTGATGTCAATTGGAGTTTCGCAATTGACTTCCATTGGGTCAGGATATAGCCCCATATCTCTACAAGTTAATAGAGTAAAATGGACAGATGAGGAATGAAGCAAATGAACAGAACACTTTTCAAGTGTAATTTTGGATAAATTTCAGAATTAGGTACTGTATATCATATTTTCTGCAGAGAGCTAAACGCTGCTCTTATGCAAAGAGAAAACAAGTGAAGCATAAAGCGTAGGAATTTGCAAAAGCCCCAGCGATCTTTCAGACATGTAGACATTCCGAATGATGTCCTTGATCCTGTCCAAATGGTACTGCACAGACTGAGAAGTATAAATTTTTTCTGACTTGACACTCAAAAGAACCCAGCACGATTACATGTTTATATGTGATGATAAAGCTATGCATTTATAGTAGGTACAATATGATTGGATTCATTAGCACAAACGCTCTTATTAGCTCCTCAGCCCACTGATGGGATCCATCATTTAGCCTTTGTTTTGGGATAAGCCTGTTTCATTGTCCATACTAAACAATTTATAAGAGTGCTGTCTAAAGCCAATGAGGTAGAGGAAAAAAGAGACTAGCTGGTGGAAGGTTATTTAAAATATTAATGGCCATATAGACTTCAAGACATATGGGGGACACCAGTTAGCAGAAACAAAGACAGGCAAAACAACTTGTGGTAAAACAAGAAACTATTCACACTGAATGAAACTGGAACTTTAAAGTTTGGAATATTTTTGGTTTGCTCTGGATTTGACATTTTTTTACTTTCCCTCTGCACTTTTTGGCCTCAACTGGAATTGGAGGCAGAGGTACAGAGTACCTTGTGAGAGGCTGTGCTTGATGTACTTGCCAAACTAAGTAGTAGTGGAAATTTCAAAAAAAGCAATTTTGATGAGTGCAGACCACATGGCGTTGGATAAATACAAGCTTTAGATTAACATCTGAGCTTTTGGATACTTAGTTGACCTGAAATAAATCTCTGAATTTTATACATCACTAATTATAAACATGAGAAAAAAATTTCCCTAGCCTAATCGAGATAAAGTATGGTCCTGCTCCCCTCAGCTCTGTCTTGAGTAGCTATGAACATTACCTTATGACTGGGCAATTGAGAAAAGAAGGTCTTCCTAAATTTATCCACACACAATCACTATGTTAAAACAATGTTATGGACCTGGAGGTACATAATTAACATAGTAGTTAATTTTATCTTAAATCATTATTTACATAAAACTAGAATTTGTGCTAAAACTTAGTTTTCCTGGTGCTACTTTCATAAAGTACTCTCCCAGTTAGTTGCAGGGACATTTATTAAAAATAAAATGTTTATCACATTTATTTTATTTTTTTCATTGGTAGGTCAGTACAGCCAGTGTATCTCAACAACTTCACTTCCCAAATTGCAGACTATTCTGCTTCCCACAATCTCTCCGACAATGATGCACAATCCCACACCAACACAATAAAGTCACAAGGACAAAAAATGGAAACAACGTGATGTGTGCCATATGAAAACCACTATCTTCTCCCGTCCCTGTGTCATCTTTACCTGTGACATCTTAACTCAGCAATGTTCCTTAACCTTTTCCATAACAGGTCCCCCACCAGAACACCCTTCCTTTTTTTCTAGGAAGGAACCACTGTTCATTTAACACTATGGGAAGGACAGGGTAGCTGTGGCCCCCAACACTTGTTTGTGATTTCATTGGGAATAATGACCCCAAGCTGAGAACTCTTGCCTCTCTTAACTTAGATCTGGATCCTGCTTCTCTTGTTCACACTAGTTGCACCACTGAAGCCAATCAGAGTATGAGTAAAGTTTGTTTATGTGAATGTTGCAGGGCTGGGCCCCCAGATTTAAACACATCAAGGCAGAGACTGCACCTTCACTCTCAGTAGTGGGCCATACAAATCTATCATAAGATAGCCAAGTGTTAAACAAACAACAATTATATGGTAATGAACAAAACAAGATTCTAACTTTAAAATGAAACAATACGTAATCATCATGACAGAAATACATTTTAAAAGAAATTAGTGCTTGTGAGAGGGGTGGTACTGACATTCCGGTGGACAGAAATGGCTCTTTTATGGCTAAACAGAGACTAGCACAGGCAGCCACTGTGGCGGTTCAATGATCAGACAGAACACAGCTTTATGCAAGCAAACAGGCTGGTCAGCGGAGATGGGCTGTTCTGCCCCCCCCCCCCGCCTTCCACCTTCTCCTTTTATTATATTTCTCCCCCTAAGCATTACACACTGCTACCCAAAGGAATGTATGACGTTGATTAATATACTTAGTTACCATCCTTTATCTACTACAATCCTGGTTCTCAGGCCTTGAGCCTAGGCTAAGAAAGCCTCCCACAGTTGCTGTCCAAACAATCAAGTTCTCATGGTTCATATCTAGCCCTTGTCCTTGGATAGAGCAATGTGTGCATTGCTTCTACAAAACAGTCAGGGTGTGCCCTGCCTGCTTCCAGGTGGAATAGCTAAACATGAACTCTTCAAGCCACAATACAAGTTCCCCCTTGAATGGACAATGGGTTTCAAACCAGACCTGAGGGACTACTCCTAAGGTGTGATGAAATAGTGTTGTGTCCCTGAACATTCAAGACAAGACTGTCAGAGATGCATGCAATTGCACATACATGATTCATATAGACAGCTCCCACAGCGGCACACCTAGTTTCAGTAACTGAGGATATAAATAGCCAGCTGGAGGAGTTTGAATTGAGTCAGTGGTTTTTAATCCCTCTTGTAACAGGGTGTGCTACTCACTGCTTGGCAGCGCCTCCTCATGGAGGATCTGGGGAATTAGAAGTCCCACTGTCGACGCCCTGTCCGGCGGTCACTCACCCTGTTGCTTCAGTCACTCACTCTGCAGCCCCTCTCTCGCTATTCAGGAGCTACAGCACCAGTCCTTTGTGGCTTAGCTCTCTGGCCAAGTCATCATCATCCTCCCCATCAGGGTCTCATCAGAGTCTCTTTCCATAAAATCTCAGGCAGTGTCCATACCCACTATGCAGACTGTGCCACTCCTGCAATGACTGATAGGGGAACATAGACCCACCCTCTACTCTGGATTCCAGTCCAAGGACCCCTCAAACCAGCAGTTCAGGTCTACACTTCCTCAGACTTTTCTGCTTCTTTCCTGGACTGCTTCCTAAGCTGCTCCTTTCCTAGACAGCTTCCTACACTGCCTTTTCTACGTGTCTACTCTCACTTTTGTATCAGGGAACACAACTGGAGGCTTACCTCACAGCCATCCTTCTAGCATCTTTATAGATGCCCAGACTGTTACTCCCCGGTAAGCTGAGCTTCATTCTCAGTCTCTGCCACTTAGCTCCCCAGCTGGTGCAGCCTGTGGCTGACTGGCATCCCTTGCCACCTTAACTGTTTCAGTGGGGTGAACCATCTATACGGTTTTTAATCAATTGTATTGAAATTCTTTCCTTTGAATCTCCACCAGTTTGGGGGGGTTGTGTGTATGTGGGGGGGGGGGATGGTGAATGTAGATAAGAATTAGTCTTTCAGTGTGAGACAGGACTGAAAAAGGGGTGCCCCTTCCTTTCTCTCCTCCTCCATCAGTCAAACAACCTCTCCTTCTTCTCCTCCACTCTCATCCTTTGCTTTTTTGGAATAAAACCCAGGACATTTCACAATAAAGAGTGGGGTGAAAGTAAACATATTTACATCTCTGCATCCCATTTACTGTCTTCCGCCAGTCATAGCTGGAAGTGGAGGAACCTCTCTTAGCACTGCTGTCCATCAGACCTTTATTATGCTGACCTCTCTACTGGATCATCCACCCTGAAGCCACAGGCTTGGCTTCTTCTTGAAAAAAAACAACCTTAGTTCTTGCTCTTCTACTCACATTCACTCTCTTCCTACTGCACCTTCATCTCTATTTTCTGTTTTTTCCATTTTGTAGGCCTGGTTTTCTCTCCCCCCACCCCCTTTCCCTCTACTCTGTTTCCTAAAGTTTTCAATCCACATTCCTTCTCTTTCTCCCTTTTTCTCTCTACCACACTATTCATTCTCTTCTCTGGTCCCCATTTTCCCAGACAGGATCCCATTCGTCCCCCTTTCCCTGTCACAGTGTGCACAAGAGGGAAAAAACTGCAGACACTGGGTCAACAGCCACCTACAGATGATTGTCAAGCAGCTGAACTGGCTGTACTAAGTCGAAGTCAGAATGAGTCAATCCATAGAAGAGGTCCAGCTGAGGCAGCAGCATTGCAAATTTCCCAGCACTGGCAGAGATTGAACTACATGGGTACTTCTAGTGGTAAGATACAGTACTTCAGTCCCCATGCTTATTCAGTCCTTGATCTACTGAGACAGTCAGTACGTATGCCAATTAGTGCCAACCGTATTCACAATTTATGTGCAATGGATATCAGTCCACTACCTGTACTGAGACCACCAAAATCTTTTCACCTAAGCCACTAAAGAGCCATCAGATTGGAAGCTTTTATTGTATTGACTATGAAGTGAAAGGGTCTATATTTCATTGCTAATTCCCTGAGCCATCCAGTCCCCTAAAACCTAGGTTCTTATATATAGAGAACAAACATTATAATTCATTATTTTGTTTTTCCTCATGGTCTGCACGCGCACACACACACACACACACACACAACACAAACACACACACAGAGTAGCTTAAAGTAAAATCCATGTCATAATCAATTTTCCTCCTTTTATTTCACGCAGGCACTGGCTTGTTACTGTAAGGTTGATTTTACCAGTAACTGCTGAACTGTTAGCATTCATTTTCATAAAAAGGAAAAATAGTACTGAAGGATTCTCCTGGAGGAAAAAATATAAATATTCATGGAACTAGCAAACAGACAGAAAAATGAGAAAAATAAAAGGAAAAAGCAAGTCAAATTTGGATCCTATTAACCTTTTCAGTTTCCACCATTCAGATTTACTTATATTGTCATGCTTTCCTGTACTTTTAAAAGTTTACTGTTTGCCTTGAATTTCATCCAGCTACTTGAATAGGAGAACAGTAGACTAACTGGATCTGAAAACATACAATCAGCCCTAAATTCCAGTCTTACCCTCCCTCTAAACCAAGCTCAAACCATTAAGATATAGACAAATACATTTTTGACAAAATTACAAAACAAAAGAAGTCAAGCTCAAACCCAGTTCTAATAAACTATATAGGATACAGATGACTTAAAATATCAGTCTAAAGCAAGAAAGCATGAAGTACGTAATCACTGGGGCGGGGAGGGGGGAACAGTCAGAACAACCAAACACTTCCCAGGGAGCAAAATTTCTAGTCTGCATGCTCCATACCACAAGTTATTTCAAATGAAATGTAAATTCTACAAGTTTTAAATCACAGTTTCTCTGGAATGCTCCCTTTGGGAGAAAGAGCAAAAATTCTTCCCTCACACCTGCAGCTGAAAAAGCTAAGCATCAGGTTCTGTAAGGCAGTGTTTTCTCAACAACTGGTCTGTGGACCAGTCCCTGAGATCTCCCTGACACAGTTTAGGAAGCCAGCAAGCTGGTCCCTGGTATCAAAACAGTTGAGAAACACTGCTCTAAGGGCATGTCTATACTTTTAACTTGGTGTGGGTGTGGGATATCCATGTTAAGTGATCTGCAACAACTGTTGCGTGATCAATTCATATAAACTGCATTGTTATCTTGTGATCAAGTTAACGTTGCTTCATATCTTTGTGGCCACACAAAACAGCGCTGTTTTGTGTTGAGCACTCAGCATCCTGGGCATCCCACAGTGCATTGTTCCACTGCTATGCTGCATGCCATCTGGGATTTTTCATGATCTGCATTCTGGGATTTAAACTAGAAGGCAATGTAATTCTCAGATTGGGGGTCAGACAGAACAATCCCCATGATTCCCTATGGGGGGGCATGGGCTCCCTCAAGTCTGCTACAGACCAACTTCCAGTCCCTTAGAACCTCTTTCTCCCTGCCCAGCAGATGCCCCAGGGGCATTCTTTGAGCAAACAAAAGAAAAGTCCTCCCCCCCCGCCTTCCCTTCCCTTCCCTTATGACAGAAGGGAGTCGGGGGGGGGGGAAGAGGTAAGGGTGATTTGAGTATCAGGCAGTCCTCCTGGGTTAGACCTGTGGGCTTAGTCTAAAATGGGGTCTACATCCAACCCCTTCTCTTGCAGCATACTGCTTTGAGGCTGGGTCATGCAGCTTTAGGAGTGGTAAGGCCTTCCTCTGTCTCACTCTCAGCAGGACCGTCTCTACTACCTGAGGCAGGACAGACTTCTTCATGTGGCAGTTTTTCCCTTTTAAACTTCCCCACCCCAGGGAGAACAAGCCTTGCAGGGGCACTTTGTTAGTGTCGAACAGGCCCAAAGGAGCTGGTTAGTCTCCTCTCCACCAGAGTGAGAGCATGTCCCTTCAAACACCCCATAATCCTTTTTGCTTCTGTGATCCAGTGCCATTTTTAAAGTTCTGTCCGGCAGCAGGAAGGAAAGCACTGGCAATCACTGCAATCCTCATGGTCATGAATATAAACACAGTGTGGATAGAATATCTAAAGATATGTAACGACTAGAGAACTAGGGTGATAAAGGCCCTGAGGAGGTTGAGGGGGCTGTAAACAGATAGGTGTTAGGCTTGTAAAGATGTGTTTAGTGTTTGGACTCTATAAAATGCTTGTAAGTTGTTGCATGCATTACTCCTACTTGTAATGCCTGAGTGTCATGCTATAAAGGCAATATGTAACATTTTCTTTATAACTGTAAAAATTCCTGTTGTGAACTTGTGAACCGAGGCAGGAGCAGTAGTTCCCCAGCCCACCAAAAAGGACTATCAAAGTCAGTGGGCCATTGTGAAACATCATGATACAAAGACTGGATTAACAGCCCTCTCTCACCCACATCTGACCAGGATGACCCCAGAGTAATAGAGGGCACAGAGATACAGAGATGGATGATCCAGGCAGCCAGTAAAGCAGCATGGGATCTCTTCAGGAAGACTTCACAGCTGTGCAGCACTTGCTATGGGATGCAAAAGCATCCACACCTACTTCACTGCACCGACTCATTCCACATGTAAATAAACCAGCTTCCAAAGTGAGTTTGATCAGTTAAAAAGCAAGAGGCTTTGCAATAAAACATTTTGCATGTGTGAACCCAAGGCACTTTCATATGAAACATCTCAAAGTGACCCACAACAGATGTGAAGTGTAGACAAGCCCATAGTGTGTGGATCCTCTCAGAGCTGTGTGGGTTTTGCAGGATCTATTGGAAATACAGACCATCCACAAAGAAGCCTTGTGCTTCCACCTTGCTTCCAGGTTCCCTACTTGCAGTAAGCTGTGCGTTCCCTCTGGGTTCACCTTTCTTGCAGGTTTCACTGCACAGTTTCTCTAGGCATTGCTGCTTGATACAACTACCCACTATATTGATGCCCCAAGCCCCATCTCAGAGGTTGAAGGCCACCGTGCAGAAGAGGAATTTGCACAGCTTACTGCAGAAACTTGTACTGCTTTGCTGCAGTTATTTGGAGGAAGGGATGGAACCTGTTAGACAGCTGCTAGCTTCCAAGCCCTGCCTCTGTCTCACTCCCATCCTTCCTGGATCAGATGGAAGGGCTTTCACAGAGTTTGAGGGGGAAAGGAGTAACCCCTACAGCAGCTCTTCCTCCTATTGCTCCTCTCTCCTGGATTTTTATTCACCTCCATTCACATAATTATTGGTCACCTAATATGTAGAAGTGATTTTTAAAAGGCAGTAGCACACTTATATTAATTTGGCTAAGGACAGCTAGATGAGCAGTTTAAATTGTAAATCTGAGACAGTGTAGGGTAGAAAATCAAGAGACTTGGATAAGAGTTGTCCAAATGTCCTAAGTTTTGCCCATTTATAGACAGTAAATATCTTTGTCTGAGTTCTTAGATTACAAAATATATATTTAAATAAAAATAATAAAAAGCACAGTCTGGTTTGATAAAAAACATAGCCTTTTATCAATAAACTAGCTTCTAGAAGCATCAATTGAAGTAGATTTTTAAAATGTACCCTGGTCCAGCAACATCTGTGGTCCGACATAGGCACCAACTCCATGGGTGCTCCGCGGCTGGAGCACCCACGGGGAAAAATTAGTGGGTGTGGAGCATAAACCGGCACCAAGCTCCCCCCTCTGCCTCCATCCCCCTTGACTCTCATGTGCCGGTGGCCCCATGCTTACCAACTCCTCCTCCTCCCTCCCAGTGCTTCCGGAGCACTGAGAACAGCTGATTCATAGTGTTCAAGCTCCAAGAGGGAGGGGGAGGACCTGGGGCCAACAGCTGGGACCCCAGGCGGGGGGCCACACTGGGTGTTAAGCCTGGGGGTGCTGCAGCACCCCTGGTACTCCTACTTCCCGTGCCTATGGAGACCCGCTGACACTCCACATTGACCTCCCGTGGTTTGGCAAATTCTCTGGTTCGGCACCAGTCAGGTCCCAAGGGTGCCGGACTAGGGAGGTTCAACATATAGAGAGACTGACCCCTCATACTTGGATGAAATTTTGCACTGCTGATGATTGTGTACCAGGAAGCAATAAAAGATAAATAATTATAAGGAACTAATTATTTCCTTTCTGACTCCAGACTCCATAATAAAACCAGTCTCCCATATGTTTTTCATAGTGTGAGCTACTGCTTTCATTTTATAATTATTAACAATGCTGCAGATTAATGCAGGAATTTCTAAATGAATTAGACTCTGTGTGGGTCATTCTTGGACATCTAGTTATGTACGCCTATTTTGTAGGCTTGAAAAGAAGTCAACCTATCTTTTCAGAGTTCTTAACAGCCTTACAAAATATCATTTAGAAATCAGAAAAGAGATTTAATATATTTTTAGGTATATTGTACATTTGTCATCATTTAATATCTCACCTATTTAAATCTTGGAATATATTATTTTATGGCATTATAGTTCTGTCTAGCTCAGTGAACAGTGACAATGAAGCAGTACCAAATTCATACTTACATTTTTAAACTTTTTCCCCCTCATTTTAGGGAGAAAGATGCATTTGAAACTGTTGGGAAAACTTAATAGTTTAAAACAACCAGTTGTAATGGATTTTTTCTTGCTTTTTAAATATATACATAAAATGTAATTGTTTCTTAGCACTGTGAAACATGTCTTTATAGAGAATGATCCTGCACTGAGAGGATCCTGCACTGCGAAGGACTCCATAGGGAACAGAATTCAAACTGAATACCCATTTTCCACTTTTAAAGACTAGGGGATAGTTTCTAATACCTTTATTCAAATTGGTACTCCCTTACTCAGGTATTAAGATGCTACTTGGAATGAGTACCTTATCTTCAAGACTAGACCTCAGTGAATTTCTACAAGACTAGCCTAGTAAGTCTGAGCATTAGTTGCAGTAAAGATAAGTCAAAAACTAAAATGCTGACATCTTTAGAGATCTTCTATTTGGGTCACATTACAGTAGTACCTCTAATCTCAGACGTCCAATTCTAGCTGCCTCCTGTCTTATCTTGGCTAGGTTTTTTAATTATAGTTGACTAGGCTTTGTGGGATCTGAAACATGAGTTCCCTAATAGTGGAGTCTATCAGACTGGATTAATATTTGCTGCCCCTAAGTCTTAATTAAAGTGTGGCACCCCCCAAATATCGCTAAGTCTTTATTTACGAATATCACATAATTTCCCTTTAGATGGTATCCAATCTATCTCTGTAACCCACAAACTGAGAAACATCTGTGACGATTATTAAAATGTTAGGGTTTTATTTATACTCACAACCCCCATCTAATTATTTTCAAAGTAATAAGGTGGTAGTGGACACAGCACAGCAGATATTGGCCTGTAGGGAATAGTATACAAAAACTTGATCAAAGATAGCTCATGAGTCAATGACTATTTGCAAAGAGAACTATGTAATACACATTCTGTTTCTTAACCTACTTCTCAAGCCTTTGGCCATGGAATCAAATTCCAGAAGTGCAGTATAGGAAACAAAGCATGTAATGATTAATTAAATCCATATATTTCTTCTGCTTTGGTGCAACTTAATTCTCTACAGAACTGCACAATTTTTGCTATCAGAAAACAGACCAAAAACAAACAAACAAAACCCTAAATGGGAAACAATCAACAAAGGCTAGAATAATTCCTGTGAGTATCTCTTCCTCTCCTTGCCACCACAAAAGAAAATTTTAATTAGAAAGCCTCTCAGTTCAATTATTTGCAATTGCAGTCCTGGAAGCTCCTTACTTTAATCAAAGCTGTTCGGGAGATAGTTATTCACCCATTCTTGATAAGCCTCACTGAGGTCAGTCAGTTTTACCTTCCTCACGTCAGTGTAGTCTCTTCAATCAAACCCCAGGAATATCACTGAGATGAAACTGGGATAAAATCAAACACAACAAACTTGAAAAGGACCAAAACCCTGTATTACTCCCATTCAACTTTGTGTAACTAATTAACAGAGCTGCAAACACATTCATTCGGATCCTGAACAGCTGTCAATGCCCATTTTGTACTCATTATTCACATCTATATCCATGCCCTTTTTATTCACTGGTTGAACACATTTCCACAAGAAAGTTTAGTCACAAATATTTGGGGAATGGCTAAATCAGGTATCCAATCAGAGGTCAGAAAAAATATCAAGTGAGTTAGTTGACCACTCACTCATGTCAAAGAACGAATAATGAGCTGTCAAAATGAACCGTCTGCAAACAACCTAAAGGCTGAAAACCAATCATCCAAACTAGCTGGCTAATACTTATCAATAATGGCTGCATTCACAGAAAGCCAGATTCGTTTGCAAACAAACAGAAAAATTACCTAAATTCAGCAGCTCATTTATTTGCAGTGAAAAATTCAACCAGCTCTACTAATCACACTAAATAATAGGCAACCAGTCTGCAGCTTTTCCTCCCTAACCCAAGCCCTACAGAAGCTCTAAGGGAAATGTGCTCTACAAGGAGTGAGCCACAATGACTCCTCCCCAGGGTGTTTCCCTTCAACCCTGAAGAGAATCCCAATGCAAATTAATATTGACCTTGTCACTAATTTATGCTGGTTCTCCAACCACATTGGGTAACACCACCTTAGTGGGATTTAGTAGCGGCACTGGCTACAGCACCATGAAAATAGATCTTGTGATAGGGTCTGGATAGATAAAAAGATAGACAGATGTCATGGAAGTCCACAGGCCTGAAAAGCAGAGTGCAGGTAAACGCCCCCTGTACAAATAATCCAAACCACTGTGACTCTCAAGAGACCACATGTATTGGAAACCAAACTCCATGTTATTTCTACAAGAATGGGGAGGAAAGTTTGCGTTCCTTGTATTAGAACAATGCAGTGAAAACTCCATGTGTAGAAACTGCTGAAGATTCTATCCTCTCTATGAAAAAAAGAAAAGGAGTACTTGTGGCACCTTAGAGACTAATCAATTTATTTGAGCATAAGCTTTCGTGAGCTACAGCTCACTTCTTTTTTCTGCTTATGGGATAATCTCAAAGAAAATAAAGCATGAGCTGATGGCATTTGGATAAGCCAAATTGCTCATTTTTGCAGTCCTTGCTCAGAACACCATTAGACTTATTCCAGTGTTAAGACTTTACTTTGGTTCATGGCTAAAGCAAAGGGGGAGGAAGTGTTTATGTATAATTGAAATGCAAGATAAATAATAATCAATGCTGCAGTAAAATGAATTCCTTTGTCAAGATCATGTCAGTCCTGATTTGAAACATGCAGTGATTTGAAACAAAAGGAGAAAAACTTCTGAGGATTAATTACCAGAGAAGCAGAATCACTTTTTAAGAGAATAGAAATATAATATCATTAGACCATAATAGGTTCCACTGGATGTTAGCATTATAACCCTTCACTTATAGCTTCCCTTTATTATTACAGAGATAAGCATCCCTACAATCAAAGAACAAACACATACTTGGTAAAGTTCTTTTTTCTATTTTGATCCATCTCTTTGCCTGAACAGTAGCCTGTAGGATCTAAAGATTTTCCCCTTCATATGTGAATACTATGACTTGCGAAGGCCAGATCTACAGACTTGTGGCAGCATACCTATATCAGTCCGGGGCTGAAAAGGTGTGATCTCTAGCCACCTTAGCTGTGCTGACTGGAGCCCCTAGTGTAGATGCAGATATCCCAGCAAAACTGTATTTTTGTTAGTATAGCTTCCAGGTGCTGCTGGTATCAACTGTACCCATGCTAGGAACACTTTGCCAGTACAGAATATTGGTATAGCTATATCAGTGAAGTGCTACTAATGTTGACATGGCCTAAGCATACCAAGTAACTACAATAGAAACTGCAAAATCACCACCTGCTATTAGGAGTGAAAGATAAGTCCGTAATATTGCTCAGACTGCCTGCAGTACTACATTAGCAACTCTCATATGGCTTTACATAATGCCTGATTAGTAAAAGATGTGCCATCAGAAGTGCATTTCCCCAAGCATTACAGGAGCAGAAAGTTGAGAATGAGAAAAGGAATGAATAAAAAAGAGCAGGTTTTGGAGGACAAGGGACAGGGGTGGGGAAGGGGCAGATAGAAGGAAGACCTTTGATTTCAGTTAGAGTAAGAGAAGGAAGGAAGGAAGAGGAGAGATTCAGATGGACGTTTTCAGTTTTACGTCTGAAAAAATAAGTCAACATCTAAGGAACAGAATGTAGAGGAAGGAGCCTGGCTAAAAGGTTTATTTGGTGAAATGTACCGAACATAAATATAAACAAACTAAGGAAATGCAACCTAGATGGAGCTACTATAAGGTGGTTGGAAAACCATTCCCAGAGAGTAGTTATCAGTGGGCTCACAGTCATGCTGGAAGGGCATAACAAGTAGAGTCCCTCAGGGATCAGTTCTGGGTCTGGTTCTGTTCAATATCTTCATCAATGATTTAGATAATGGCATAGAGAGAACACTTATAAAGTTTGTAGATGATACCAAGCTGGGAGAGGTTGCAAGTGCTTTGGAGGATAGGATTAAAATTCAAAATGATACGGACAAACTGGAGAAATGGTCTGAAGTAAATAGAATGAAATTCAAAAAGGACAAATGCAAAGTACTCCATTTAGGAAGGAACAATCAATCAGTTGTACACATACAAAATGGGAAATGACTGTCTAGGAAGGAGTACTGCGGAAAGGGATCTGGGGGCCCTAGTGGACCACAAGCTAAATATGAGTCAACAGCGTAAAGCTGTAGCAAAAAAAGCAAACATCCTTCTGGGATGTATTAGCAGGAGTCTTGTAAGCAAGACACGAGAAGTAATTCTTCCACTCTACTCCACACTGATTAGGCCTCAACTGGAGCATTGTGTTCAGTTCTGGGTGGGGCCACATTTCAAGAAGGATGTGGACAAATTGGAGAGAGACCAGGGAAGAGCGACAAAAATTATTAAAGGTCTAGGAAACATGACTTATGAGGGAAGATTGAAAAGAATTGGGTTTGTTTAGTCTGGAAAAGAGAAGATTGACTGGGGTCATGGTAACAGTTTTCAAGTACATAAAAGGTTATTACAAAAAGGAGGGTGAAGAATTGTTTTTCTTAACCCCTGAGGATAGGACAAGAAGCAATGGGCTTAAATTGCAGCAAGGGAAGTTTAGTTTGGACATTAGGAAAAACTTCCTAACTGTCAGGGCGGTTAAGCACTGGAATAAATTGCCTAGGAAGGTTGTGGAATCTCGATCATTGGAGATTTTTAAGAGCAGGTTGACAAACACCTGTCAGGAGTGACCTAGATAATACTTTGTCCTGCTACAAGTGCAGGGGACTGGACTAGATGACCTCTTGAGGTTCCTTCCAGTTCTATAATTCTATGAAGAGAAGAATTTGTGCGGGTTGGAAAGCTAGGGGTTATGAATTGAATAGGGAGGAGAAGCAGAAAAAAAGGAAAGAGAGGAGCTGGGGGAAAGAAAAACTTAGACGCTAATCCTTTAAATATTTATTCACATGCTTAACTTTACTCAGATAAGCCCCATTGAGTTCAATGGAACTACTTACCTGAGTAAAGTTATACAAATGTGTATTTGCAAGATCAGAACCTATACATGTAGCAGAATGGCAAATATTATTTTCCTATTTTGTTGTACATAGGAAGTATTTTTGTAACCTCATTTAGGTCCTGATCCAGCAAAGTACTTAAGCATGTGTCCAACGTTAACCACCCGTGTAGTCCCGTTGATTCAGTATGCTTCAAGTTAGACACAGGCTAAAGATACTTTGCTGGATTCACGCTTTAGTAACTTATTTGCTCAATTTATCATTCCATTGAGAAATAATGTTTAATTTATATTGTTTGTTTATGGCTTTTCAAACAATTCTAGTCATATCCCTTTTCTCTCTTTAAAATAAGTACTAGGCTGTGAATCTCTTTCCCTGAACTATTTAGAAAACAATGTAAAATCTGAATGGACAATTGGGTATATTTATGCTAAAACTCATTAAAATGAGTTATAATTGTGCTTACACTCCTGTAGTTAATCCAATGTAACATTAGAAATACTTTTAGCAAATTCAAAATAGGTTAGAGATCTATACTTTGGGAGCTCACAAGTATGCAACAATGTGCAAAATCTGTATCTTGCATTTTATTTTATCCAACATATATTTCCAGATCCTCCTCCTCTTTTCTGGAAATGTTGTTTTCCTTTAGTCAGAAGGTAGATTACACACATCCTTCGGACACTGAAGTTCATATCTCTCCCTCCTATGGACTCTGGGGGGGGGGGTTCTAAATAGTGGAGGAGGGAAAGGGGGGGAAGGGGGAAATCAATTTGTCTTACCTTCTACATGCATGAGATTTAAACTAACCAAGCAAGCAGGAGTCCAAAAGTCACTCCTGAGCTAAAGAAACTCCCAGATAAGAAAAAAATATTCTGATATATGTCCATAGGCATCTAAGGATTCACATTTGGTTATCCCAATTTTCAGACTGTAGTCCCAATCTCTCAAATAAATTAAATGAATGAAAATAAAGCTGAATCTAATTTTAGAGACTGTCCCAGAAAAACCCTGTAATTTTTGGAAGAACAGGTGGTTCACAATACAGTATCTGCTGAAAGATCCAAGTAAAGAGAAGAACGCTATGTGTGTCCAGTTCCCAAGATTTTGTTGTGTGACAATTTTGATAATGTTTCTAGAAACACCAGCCATTTTAAGTGATTGAACTGACCTTTTGTGGCCACAAATGTCTGGTAATAAACAAGTGGCAGGCCTACAAACCTGACGTACTTCCTGGGATCTGGCATAATACAGAGAACTGCCCTGTCAAAATTCAGAAGGCAGAACACAAACCCCGTCATCAAGGATTTTATGGGTTTGGATGCTGACTGAAACTTCACATTTGATCTTTGATAGCATAGTTTTATTTCTGGCAAGTGATAGTAGGAAAATAAACAGACTGGATGTTTTCAATTAATCAGAACCAATATTTAAAGCTAATTTAATATTTATGCTGTTGGAATACCTAAAATAGGGTTCAGATTGGCTCCATCGGTTTGGCTTTAAATAAGTATTGTGCACACAATGTGACAACTGATCCTTTTGAGATGATGGCTTCTAAAATATTTCTGTATAAAGGAAGAAAGGGTAAGCCATGGAGATTTATCTATAAGGCCCAATGTAATCAATCAATCAATCAATCAATCATTAAAGCATATGCTTATTTTTAACTTCATCTATTTTCCCAGCTGAGGTTTATCAGAAATCCCCTAAAATTGAAAAAAAAATGGGGTTACAACACAGTTCTAGTAACCGTGAGGGAGTGACTATGCTAATAGTCTATGCTAATAGGGAGTGCTATGCTAATTGGTAGTGACTGTGCTAATACAATGTACAGTATTAAGATGGAAGTGATTATGTTAATATTGAGTTATGCCTCTGAGCATGCCTAATGAGAACCAGATGTTTCCACAAGCCTGAGCAGTCTTATAGTGAGCTAGGTGTTGATGCAGTTAATAAAATGCTCTTCCTTCTCTCCTGACAACCCAACCTTGTGAATACTTAATCAAAATTAAAGCATCAGTGAGTTTGTTAATTTCACATTTCTTTGAGACTGGAATTCAAGCTTGTTGCTGCAGAGCATCTAACAGATTGTGTGCTTACTATGGCCCTGATCACTTTCCTTGAATGGGATACAACATACCCCTTTTCTCTCTCTGTCTCTGTTGTGGCTTTGCAGATTGCAAGGTCTTTAAGGAAGTGACTGTGTCACATATGACTAATGCCTAACACATTTGGGGCTCTACCAAACAACTAATAATAAAAGCTGCTGAACTCTGCTCAGCTGGTGCCATTAGAACAGCTAATACACCCTTGGTGACGAGCCACTTCCAGATGTATTTGCTCACTCATCTGGTTCCTCAACACGTGGCCGGTGCATAGGCTGTGCCACAGGGACTTAAGCGGCACTGATAGCATGTGGCTTGTAGGAATAGGGGAAGGAGCAGTGAATGAGTAGCCTAGAACAGTCAACAGTACTGATACAAATTTGACGCAAACTCCCCAATTCCTCACTGCTACTTGTAGCTGTGGGGTACATGAGAGAAAAATCTGTTGGCCTTCCCTCTACCCGACAATAAGAAGGGACCACACATTTCATTCTCTCAACTCTTCATATACCCATACACTGAGTCCAAGAACGGGGATGTGCCACTTCATTTTCACATACCATCACTGCAAGAGGAAATAAAGCAGGCACATATTCGCTAACCTCTTATCCTTCCTACACAAACCATCAGAGAAGGAGGGCATGGGAAAAGATTGGTCAGGTTCTCCTTCAATTCAGCTACTCCTTGCTATCATAGCAAACTGTTACTCCACTACAGTTTTTGTGCCTACTCGAAAGGGGGAAGAGAGGAGTGTAAGTAAATAACAATTTAAGAGGAGAGAGAAAAGAGATTTAAAAGGGACCACTGGGGAAGCAAGTAGAGAACACAGAAAACAACAACATGGAAATGAGGATGCAAGAAGTGGGAAATAAAGAGAGAAAAGGGGTGGGAGAATCAGAAACTGTAACTCCAGCAACTGAGAAGTCCACAGTCAGTGTGGCACTACTGAGCTACCTCCCCTTGACCATTTCAGGCAAACAGAGGCAGCTGAGTGTCACTTGGGTAGTTACCCAGCAGGATAATCTAAAAGAGCAACTGTAAGGCAGGAATCCAGAAACCATCCTAATAAACCAAAGAGGAAAAAAATCAAGATGTTCCAGCTTTTCTATGCAAGATGGTATTTGTATTTCCCCTGCATTTATTGCTGTAGGCTTCTCTTGAGCAGAGACCACTGCTTTGCCACTATGTAGTAATTTTGTAATTAAGCAGGGACAAAAAATGAAACCACCTAACTTGTTTGGTCAAAAACCCTAAATCAAGGTCTGAATATAGATCTGTAGATATACAATTATTCCTCCAATCAGAGAGAAAAGGTTGCCTGTTCCACTAAATCAATCTTTAATCTCTCCATCATTTGAAATATTTTTCCATATCCAGATATTTTCAAAGTGAAATCATGTTCAGATTCAACTAACACTCTCCAGAGTAGCAGCCGTGTTAGTCTGTACTCGCAAAAAGAAAAGGAGGACTTGTGGCACCTTAGAGACTAACTCTTGGACGTTCCTGTTAACTGCTGGAAATGGCCTACCTTGATTATCACTACAAAAGGTTCTCTCCGCCCCCCCCCCCGCCCTCTCCTGCTGGTAATAGCTCATCTTAAGTGATCACTCTTCTTACAGTGTGTATGATAACACCCATTTTTTGATGTTCTGTGTGTATATAAATCTCCTCACTGTATTTTCCACTGAATGCATCTGATGAAGTGAGCTGTAACTCACGAAAGCTTATGCTCAAATAAATTGGTTAGTCTCTAAGGTGCCACTAGTACTCCTTTTTCTTTTAACTAACACTCTGGCATCCTCCATATTCCCTCACCACACAATATTTGCTGAGGAATGTTAAACTGTGTACAGTAAGCAGGCTGTAAAACATAAAGCACCTAATCTAGTGCTCTGAATTGGAGCCTCAAGTCATCTCTACATTAAACCATTTATAGTAATATTCAAAGAGTTCATGGCAATCTCTGTAAAGGAAAAACTGCATATGTGCAATTGCAAAGAGATGGTTTTGCTGATGAAATAGAAAGTGTATGGTGTGCACACATATTACAGGAAATTTTTATTCTTTCAGTTACTGTAATCTAAATAAAACAACCGGCTTTCAGGAGCCAATGGGACTTTGGTTTATTAATCTCCCCTTCTACACATGAATTTAATACTTGATTCTTACTTGGATGAGAACTATCTTCCTGGTCAGAAAGGTCTGGTACTGGGAATTGCAAAATGGCAGCCACCCCAGTCAGCTGGCCCAGTTGTTCTCTGGAAAGATGTAGCTTGGAAAATATCCTGACAATCCCTGTGTTATCGCATGCACTCTCAACAAGCCATACATATCTACTTCTTGCAGGGACATCCTGGTGCCAGAGAAGCTCATCGCTGATCAATAAAGTATCAATCGCCATTGATTCATTGGTCTTCTTCACATGCTTGATCCCATAAAAGGCTTGATCTGGTTCATGCTGTAACATCTGGTAAAAGTCTTCCAAGGCTTTAACCTCACCAGCTTCTCTAGTATCAGAGAGGAGACTAATTATAGTCTAGTATATTTTTGTCCAGAAGATGAATGAACCTGCAAGAACTTGGACCTATGATCCAGCAGCAGCTTGTTTTCCATCTTCTTCACCTACTGAAACGTGTAATAACAGAACTGCTCTCTCACAAAGCCCGGATTGGCAATGAGCACACACTTCACCACAGCAAAGTTCATGTACCATTAGATCCTTGAATGACATTCTCATAGAACCCCTCCAAGGCCTTGTCATTCAGGGAGCAGTTATCCCTCCTCTTCCTGGGGATGTTCATTTTAACCTTGGCTTGCCGGAGCCTCATGCTGGGAGTTACCAGGTAGATGTGAGCATCACTACTGCCACCACATGAGCAGTGCACGTTGGGTCACAGGCTTCCTTTATCTTCTCTCGCTCCACATTGTCCCAGTGCTTCTTGACCAAAGTGAACTTGGAGTTGCGTTCCAGCTCCATGGTGTGGAAGGCCTCCATCTTGATCTATTAATTCTTCTGGATGTTTGTCCCTTTGACTTGCAGCTGGCATGCCTGGGAGTCAAAATCAATTGTCTGCACACAGATGGTGACAGTGGTGTGAATGTGGTAGCTGCCTGGTTTGTCTGTCTGTACCTTCCTGACTGTGGAGGCCTTCAGGCTGTCTCGTACCTGTGGAAGGTTGTAGGTGTGCCACATGTCATGCCACCTGACCTGCGCTGTCCTTCTCAATATCTTTGCGGAGGACTTTCATGCTGCCCACTGTTTTGGAGGAGTTGGGTAATAATGTTCAGGAACTGCTTTGGGAATGTGGGCTCCTTCCTCTTTCTCAGGGAATGGGACACTACTCTGCACTTCACAGCTGGGATGAGGGGAAAATGCAAGCCCAAATACACTACCAGAGAGAAAAATAACTTGTAATTAAATATCAGAAATATTGATGAAGGATTCTATTGTAAACTCTACCAGCCGCATACTAAAAAGATACAGTAATTTAGTTATTAAAGATTATCTTTATTAGCTATCTTATTTACAGTATATAATTAAAACTTTGTGCTGGATACCTTTATGTAACCATAGCTATGATAGAGGATCTGATTGGCCAGTAACCACCACAAGCATTACAGTTCAATTAAATGAATACTACTATGCTATACAGGCTTGAACCAACTCCTGTTGAAGTCTGTGGGAGTCTATACTAAGTTTAAGAGCAGTTGGCTTTATACACACACTTTGTACTTGGGGGGAAAAACATAACTCAGTGCTAGAAATATCATATCATACAAGTGCTAGAAATATCAAATATATTCTGTGAATGCACAAAAAATAAGTTAAACTAACACCATGCACAGTCAAAATAAATTGTCTCCACATAAATGATGACAATGGTGTGAATGCAGTAGGATGCACAGGATGTTGAAACAATTAAACAAGTACAATAAGTTAAATAGTGCTGTTTAATTTTCAGAAGTGCTGGCATTTAAGTTTATTAATTCAACTGGAGTTTTGGCTGCTAAATACCTCTAAAATTCAGGCCCATACTTTGAACCCCATCCCACTACCATTGCCCTTGCTATAGTTTTGTCACTATGTCATGGCGAATCTAGGAGATTGTACTTTTCTCCTATCAAACATAGCTCTCTGCTGGGGTGTGTTCACAGGGTCCCCCAGAGGTGTAGGTTTTGGCAATACCCCATTGAGATGCATAGGGCAGTTCATCCCTCTCAGAGCTATTGTTTCCTTTCTGTCTGCAGACCCAGGCAGATGTCATTGGCTCAGTTATGTTTTCATGCTTTTCTTTGTAATTATTAGTGCTTGGAACTTAAAGACAAAATTAATATGAAAGCTGGATTCTTAAGTAACTCTAGGAGCTGTATCATAGAAACAGTCATATAGTATCTATGCCTTAATCCAGCCCTGCTACAGACTCTAAAAAACACACAGGGAACAGATCTTTGGAGAATGGTGGTTCCATTTATTTAATAATCATTCTTCAAAAAAAAAACAAAAAAACACTCGAAAATAAATACAAAACAAGGAGCAATAATACCCTTCTAGATCTGTTAGTGATGCCATCAACTCCAGTAGGAGAAACACAGGACCCCAAACTGTGGCAGATTTAAAAAGGAACAAAACTTTTAGTTTATTTTTTTAATTTATTCAGTGTTTGCAGTGTCCTTAATTACAAATAATTTAGGATTTACGCAGATATGTTTGTTTACATTTGAAATAGCTGTTCAGTTCACCCTTAACCTTTAGGGCTCTGGAAAGTCTTTGTCTTCAGATCTTGATGGTGTCTAGCTGGGCTTTTGGGAGGCAGTTTAGATCCAGGTATGGACTCACAGGTGATGCCACTCCAACTCCAGAACTGATACTGATCCCAGAGCAGTTCTATGTTCCAGAAACAGCTTGGAATATAAGAGCAAGTAGCTCTCTGACCACTGAGAGAAGGGCACTTTTGAAGTCCACAGCAGGATCTGTAAGTGGGCTTATTTTAAAAATCACCTATAAAAAGGAATACTTTTGACTGGTGCCCCTTTTGGGGGATATATAAAGAAGGAGCTTCAATTTGTCCTCTCTCCCCAAAAAGATGTTAAAAATTATTGAAAATCCTGGTCCTGTCTAGACTAGAATATTCTGATTTTAAGAGAAGCGAGGGGCAGAGGAGGACTAGAAGAGGGAAATCTGAGCAACCGAGAAGGTAAGGGATATATAGTCAGACTCTTTAAAACTCCTCAGATTTGTTTTTGCTATCACCTATTTAAAACCAGTAACTAACATTTTGGATAAAGGGCATCTTTGCTAAAGATTCCACATCCCCACCCCTTCAAGTGAGTTGTTAGAGATCACAATAAGAACCACAAGGTCATCAGGAAAAAATTGAGAATGCTAGACTTGACATGTCTAACTTTTCTAAGGTTAAAAAACCCAAGCAAACAATCAGGAAAAGAAAGCACAAGCCTGTATTTTTAAAAGTATTTTCAAGGGCATTTCTTTTAAGAGAAGAGGTCATTTATTTCTGGTCATTGGCCTTAGAAATCTTATCTCATCCTTAGGGCTGTGTGGGATGAGAAAAAAAAAACACATCTATTTAAAAGAAAGAAGCAAGTCTTCTGGAAAATCTTTAATAATTTCCTCCTCGGGTGGAATACAGAAGCCTATTTTTGCTAAACTTGTCTGAAATAATTCAGAGTCAGTTTTGCTGTAAGACCCACCATATCTTCCAGAATCAGAGTAAATCCACCAGAAATATTTTCCCATTGAATTGTTTTTACACTTGCTAATTTACCCCACCTGGTTAAATTAACAAAATCACTCAAAGGGAAAAAAACTGTTTACCGCACATTTCTTACCTCTTTTAAAAGGTAGATCAGCAAAAATAACTAAGGGCCTGGAGTAGGCTGAGGTGGTTACAGCTTCAACCTCCATGTGTAGCTTCTCTCATCTCACACAGTTGAATTTGTTCTGAAAGCCTCTTAAGGGGGCAGGATAAAAAAGAATTATTTCTAGGCTAACAGAAAAAAAATCTATTTGAGCATAAGCTTTCGTGAGCTACAGCTCACTTCATCCGATGAAGTGAGCTGTAGCTCACGAAAGCTTATGCTCAAATAAATTTGTTAGTCTCTAAGGTGCCAAAAGTCCTCCTTTTCTTTTTGTGAATACAGACTAACACGGCTGTTACTCTGAAACCAGAAAAAAAATCAACTTTCCAAATCTAGTTAAGTTTATATTTTTAACAAACTGTGACAGCTGCCTATTGTTCCCAAGATTTACAGCATCATGAGTTGTTTGCTTTCTCACACAGTAGAGGCAGAATTATTGGGACTATACATACAAATAATAAAGGTACACATGCTCCCCTGTGCTGCTTGCAGGGAAGAGGATAGTTCAGGCACTAGGTCCCTAGCCTGCACTCTAAGAGATCCAGGTTCAATTCCCTGGGCTGTAATGGATTTCCTGTGTGATATTGGGTAAGTCACTTAGCCTCTCTATGCCTCAATTCCCTCTTTGTAAAATGGGGATAAAATGTTTCTGTACCTCACTGGGGTATACTGAGAATAAAGACATTAAAAATTGTGGGGCACTTTGAGATCCACTGGTGAAGAGTACAGTATAAAAAAATAGGCATTATTATTACGGATGCACAGATTTGCAAACAACAAACAAATGGTGCTGGTGCTTTCAGAAAGGAAACCACCAATATTACATATTACCCCTTTCCTCAGTTAAGAACGGATATAAATAGCTGCACAGAGGAATCATAGAATATCAGGGTTGGAAGGGACCTCAGGAGGTCATCTAGTCCAACCCCCTGCTCAAAGCAGGACCAATCCCCAATTAAATCATCCCAGCCAGGGCTTTGTCAAGCCTGACCTTAAAAACTTCTAAGGAAGGAGATTCTACCACCTCCCTAGGTAACGCATTCCAGTGTTTCACAACCCTCCTACTGAAAAAGTTTTTCCTAATATCCAACCTAAACCTCCCTAAACCTACTGCAACTTGAGACCATTACTCCCTGTCCTATCCTCTCCTTGTCCACTGAGAATAGTCTAGAACCATCCTCTCTGGAACCACCTCTCAGGTAGTTGAAAGCAGCTATCAAATCCCCCCTCATTCTTCTCTTCTGCAGACTAAACAATCCCAGTTCCCTCAGCCTCTCCTCATAAGTCATGTGTTCCAGACCCCTAATCATTTTTGTTGCCCTTCGCTGGACTCTCTAATTTATCCACATCCTTCTTGTAGTGTGGGGCCCAAAACTGGACACAGTACTCCTGATGAGGCCTCACCAATGCCGAATAGAGGGGGACGATCACGTCCCTCGATCTGCTCGCTATGCCCCTACTTATACATCCCAAAATGCCATTGGCCTTCTTGGCAACAAGGGCACACTGCTGACTCATATCCAGCTTCTCATCCACTGTCACCCCTACGTCCTTTTCCGCAGAACTGCTGCCTAGCCATTCGGTCCCTAGTCTGTAGCGGTGCATTGGGTTCCTCCGTCCTAAGTGCAGGACTCTGCACTTATCCTTACTGAACCTCATCAGATTTCTTTTGGCCCAATCCTCCAATTTGTCTAGGTCCCTCTGTATCCTATCCCTGCCTTCCAGCGTATCTACCACTCCTCCCAGTTTAGTATCATCCGCAAATTTGCTGAGAGTGCAATCCACACCATCCTCCAGATCATTTATGAAGATATTGAACAAAACCAGCCCCAGGACCGACCCCTGGGGCACTCCACTGCTGCCAACTAGACATGGAGCCATTGATCACTACCCGTTGAGCCCGACAATCTAGCTAACTTTCTACCCACCTTATAGTGCATTCATCCAGCCCATACTTCTTTAACTTGCTGACAAGAATACTGTGGGAGACCATGTCAAAAGCTTTGCTAAAGTCAAGAAACAATACATCCACTGCTTTCCCTTCATCCACAGAACCAATAATCTCATCATAGAAGGCGATTAGATTAGTCAGGCATGACCTTCCCTTGGTGAATCCATGCTGACTGTTCCTGATCACTTTCCTCTCATGTAAGTGCTTCAGGATTGATTCTTTGAGGACCTGCTCCATGATTTTTCCGGGGACTGAGGTGAGGCTGACTGGCCTGTAGTTCCCAGGATCCTCCTTCTTCCCTTTTTTAAAGATAGGCACAACATTAGCCTTTTTCCAGCCATCTGGGACTTCCCCCATTCGCGACGAGTTTTCAAATATAATGGCCAATGGCTCTGCAATCACAGCCGCCAATTCCTTTAGCACTCTCGGATGCAACTCGTCGGGCCCCATGGACTTGTGCAGGTCCAGCTTTTCTAAATAGTCCCAAACCACCTCTTTCTCCACAGAGGACTGGCCATCTCCTCCCCATGCTGTGATGCCCAGCACAGCAGTCTGGGAGCTGACCTTGTTAGTGAAGACAGAGGCAAAAAAAGCATTGAGTACATTAACTTTTTCCACATCCTCTGTCACTAGGTTGCCTCCCTCATTCAGTAAGGGGCCCACACTTTCCTTGGCTTTCTTCTTGTTGCCAACATACCTGAAGAAACCCTTCTTGTTACTCTTGACATCTCTTGCTAGCTGCAGCTCCAGGTGCGATTTGGCCCTCCTGATTTCATTCCTACATGCCCGAGCAATATTTTTATACTCTCCCCTGGTCATATGTCCAACCTTACACTTCTTGTAAGCTTCTTTTTTATGTTTAAGATCCGCTAGGATTTCACCGTTAAGCCTAGCTGGTCGCCTGCCATATTTACTATTCTTTCGACACATTGGGATGATTTGTCCCTGTAAGCTCAACAGGGATTCCTTGAAATACAGCCAGCTCTCGTGGCTCCTTTCCCCTTCATGTTAGTCGCCCAGGGGATCCTACCCATCCGTTCCCTGAGAGAGTTGAAGTCTGCTTTCCTGAAGTTCAGGGTCCGTATCCTGCTGCTTACCTTTCTTCCCTGTGTCAGGATCCTGAACTCAACCAACTCATGGTCACTGCCTCCCAAATTCCCATACACTTTTGCGTCCCCCACTAATTCTTCCGGTTTGTGAGCAGCAGGCCAAGAAAAGCTCCTTCCCCCCCCCTCCCAGTTGGCTCCTCTATCACTTGCACCAGGAAATTATCCCCTACGCTTTCCAAAAACTTCCTGGATTGTCTATGCACCGCTGTATTGCTCTCCCAGCAGATATCAGGAAAATTAAGGAGGCCAAGGTCTTCATTGGTACTACAAAACCCATAAACAATACTCCATATTCTTAAGCATCTTCTACTCGCACATTTTCTATTAACACCTATCCAGACAGAACAGCACGATCGACCCCCGCGCCCCCAATAAGGGTGCATCATTCTGGAGTGCGGATAAGAGACGGATCTTTATTTCTCCACCCCTGTCCCACAGCATTGTCAGCTTTCATGATTTGATCACAAGTCTTGTGATATTTGCTGTTTCTTCTTAAAGTTCAAGTTTCTGGAATTTTGACCATATAAGTTTTCATTAAGAAATTAAGTTTTCTAGCTGAGAAAATTGGTAACTGTGACCCAGAGTAAACTCTGAAGGTGCAGCAACCAGAAGGTAAAGAAAAAGAATCCCAGATTTATTTTTTTTTTTAAATCTCATGATTTTTCAGACAGCCACGTAACTGTAGGGAAGAGGGGGCTGGGACTCATGATTTTTGAATGATTGTGTGAGGTTTGCTTCCAACTCTTGTTAGCTTGATGGGTCTGTTTACAAGATAGGTAAATACATTTTCCTTGTCTTTCAAAGTACTTTGGAAGTAACTCCCAGGTGAGGAAACTACATTTGTTTGTCTGTGATAGACCTGTTTAACAACTCTACCTAGGCAAGGGTTTCTGGTCTTGAACATATGCTTGTGACATCCTATGAGGAGAACTCATAACTTTACATATAATGTTGGTGCATACATTTTGCCATGATGCTATTGACCAGCAAGTTATTAGTTTTTAAATGATACCTCACAAGGCATATTTTGTACAAAATTTATTACAATTGCATGCAGAGTGTGAATATAGAGGTGCTTAAGGTCACATCCAATCTATTCCTTTCCCTTCTCCCTGGTCTGACTCGTCTTCTTTGTATTTGCATCAGACCGCATCCTTCTCAATGCTACCCAGGCAACAGCTGGGGCATCACTGAGAGCACAGAGAGAGAGGTCCTCTGCTCTCAGTTCCAGTGCCCCATCCCAACCTGCACTGACTCTCAATCTGTTACTCCTTCTTAAATGGGACTCCTCGGCCCACCTGCCATAGGCCCCAAGACCAGCACTGACCCCCAAAATACCCCCATTACTTAAACATACCCCTGTCCCAAAACTCCACTGAAAAGTTTTGAAGCTTCTGGTTACAGTTTAACTCTCTTAGGGGCATGCAATAGTTAAGAAGCAGTCCACACACACATACTACGTACAGTCCAATGCCTTCATGCTCTTTTATATTTAATCACGTAAAGCACAGGAAAGTACAGATCATGCAGAACAAACATCTGAAATAGCAGTGTCCATCACTTTCTAGCTCACCCTTCCCATATGAGTCCTTGGGGAACCATCTAGGTTCAGGCAGGGCGTCCCTTCCTTACATAGGTTGTTGCACACTATCCGGTCTCTCTCCCTCATGGAGTCCCTTATCCGGCTTCTATGACCTTGCTGTCTCCTGCATCATACTTCTCCTTCCTGTGGGGCCCCAGTTCCTGTGTGTTTCTTTATTTAAACCTCTCCTGGTCACTTGGCCTCTTTTGTTCTACTCCTGGTAAGTTTCCCTGGCTCCTACCTTTCCTCCTTTCAAAGGGGTAAACTAGATTGGATTTCCAAGGCTTGAGTTGCTGCTTAGTATAATCTTTGTGAGGGGTAATTACTGTCGTTAAAAGAAAAGGAGTACTTGTGGCACCTTAGAGACTAACCAAGTTAACTTTAACTATTTCCCATTGTCTGGTATATATCTGCTACAGGACCTGCCAGCAATGGCGGACCTACCAGCATATGTCGGGAACCCTTTTGTTCTAAACTCAGTTTGTGGAAAAACACTGATGTCCCAAGATGGAGTCCAGAGTCATGTGGTCTGGTCACATGACCTTGTGGAGTCATAGCAGCCATTACTTAACAGGCTGTCTGTAGCGTTCTCAGGAAAGCTCCCCAGGTGGGGGATAAGCTTCTCCTAAGGCCTATTGTTTTTCCTAATGGCCCATTATCCTGAATAGGCCCTTGCCCACCCTCTATCTAGACTAAAAGCATCTTGCCTAGTGCGCATCACCCAGATGTAACTACATTTGAAATACAGATATAGTCAATATTCATAACTTTAAATACAAAAATGATACATGCATAAAAATAGGATAATCATATTCAGCAAATCATAACCTTTCCAATGACATCTCACATGACCCATCTTGCGTAAAATGCATCATAATTATGCTATAATCATATCATAATAATATCACTTTGAAGAATATGAGGTGCAGTGTCACGCACTACAGCACCACTAAATTCAGTGTTCTCTGAGGAGAATATGAATCAAGTATCCCATGGCTGTGTCTACACAAGATCTCTTTTAAAATTGCATCATTTAAACTTGTTCTGAGGAGGGTTTGATGATATGGTAAAGATGCAGGTGTCCTAGCTATACTGACATTCCATTGCTGCCTATGATTAGAGTTGTACTTGTGCTACTGGGAGATTTCCTAAAAAAGCCTAATGTAGACAAAGCCCATCAAAGCCCATCAGGTGTCAATCAAAGCGGACTGGGCATGACTTTGGTCAGTGATGTTTTTGACTTTTCACTTTTTTTTAGTCTTTATGTGGATGAAGATAAAAACCTAATCTATTTATTTGTTATTATAATTATTTATTACTTTAAGTTTTAGGAAAACCAGGGTAAACATTATATTTCACCAGTTTTGTTGGGTGCTAGCAACAGATACATATAGCCAAAACTAAGATGTAAAATATTTGCCATGGTTATGGTAGGAATGGGGGGAACTGGAAGTTAACATTTGGCGGAGGACTAGTTCTAAGGTCAGATAAGTGCCTTTTGATGTAGGTATCAGTGAAAATCAGTCCAGTTTTGGCTGACACAAACTACAGAAAATACTACGACAGAATCTGAATGAGCCATAAATTTTAAATAGTATCTTCTAACTCCTGCCTCATAGCACTGCACATGCTCCCAAACTCCAAACTGGCCCTCACACAGTGTTTCAGAGCACCCACATAGAACAATATTATAGCTTTCAGCTGGGTGAAATTCACTGGATGAATAGTAAATTTGCCCCTACCGTGCAAAAAACAGCTGTGGGGTGACTAAAACTATTCACAAAATTGGGTCAAATTTGTTGAAACAGTTCAGATGTATTAAAAAAATGGGGAAAAAATTAGAGAATGTCAAAACAGTTTGTCTGGACATTTTGTTTAAAAATGAACTGTGTCATTTCAAATGGACATTTCATTTCAAAATGGCATTTTGAAATGATGATGAAACATTTCATTTGACCCCCCAAAATTTTTTTCTGGTTCTTTTGTTTTAGTGAGGTGAAAAAATCAATTTCAGTTCAATCCAATCTGATTTCCCACCCTCCTCCCTGAATTTTCAGTTCAGCCACCAAACCAAAAGAACAGTTACACATTCAGCTCTATTATAGTTGCATACAGGAAGGAATCTTCTTCTTCCTGAGTACTAATGAGTTATGGCCCTGTGGAACAAATATAATTAGGTAGTGTGTCTTAATCCATATGCACAAGGAGGTTAAGGTTTCACAGGCCTCCTAAATTTTAGCATTACTGAACTCCTGAACTCTTGACTTTCCAGCCTCAAAGCTATTTCAATATAGACTTTTGTATGGAATAAATAAGCACAGTGCAGCAGTTTCTTGCCTACTATTAATGCAATAGGTCCCACTAAATAGATTAATGATCAGTACTTTGGATAAATTATTCCTGTCTGAGATTATAAATACGTCTGTGATAAAGAGAAAAGATGGCCATTACTACGTGTGATGTTGGCTCCTCTGCAGTTGTTATCAGGGCTTGAAAAACCTTAGTGTGAAGGACATAAATACTGCAACCCTGAGATCTTGTGTCCATGGGGAAGCAGACTAGCATAGCTGTAGCTGAATAAACTATGCCACTAAGGTTCTGCCAGTCATTTTCTCCATGTGGATAAGCCCTCAGTTTTTGTAGTAACCTTGAGAGTGAAGGGTAAGAAAACAATACATACATAAAACCCCCTGATTTTGTTTTATTCATTGGACTATACAATACAATAAAATATTTCAACCTAGCCAGCCAAAAGTACTTTCATTCTAGTTTAATAGCTCCACTGATCACAAAAGTTATTTGGCTTCTAATTCCTTCCAGTCCTTTTTTGCTCAAAACATGTATGTCTTCTTTTTTAAATCTAACATGTATTTAAGATGACAGGTTTCAGAGTAGCAGCCGTGTTAGTCTGTATTCGCAAAAAGAAAAGGAATACTTGTGGCACCTTAGAGACTAACAAATTTATTTGAGCATAAGCTTTTTCATGATGAAGTGGGCTGTAGCTCACAAAAGCTTATGCTCAAATAAATTTGTTAGTCTTTAATGTGCCACAAGTACTCCTGTTCTTTTTATGTATTTAAGAGTGTCTTAATATTGTGGCTGTGTGGTACTTTGAGATTGTGATAGAATATTTTATACGCCACTCCCACACCTTGATAAAAGTTTTCTTACAAAATCTCTGAAGTGTGAAGGTATGGCCAAAAAAGAAGAAGAAAAGATAAATGAGTTAAAGTAAGCAATAAATCAGAAGGCAAATTTGTTGTTTGAAACAAAGACCTCCATTGAGAGTGAACAGGTGAATAAAACAACTGAATATACCAGGAATCAGAAAGGAAAACAAGATAAAAGGAAGAGCACCAATCTCTATTCTCTTGAAGCAGACCTATAGGAATCTTTTGAAGAAAAGCAATTAAAGTTGGAGTGTGAAGGTGGAAAGCAGACTAAATTTCTACCCCACTTCTCCGGTAAAAGTACCAAAGGCTCCAGAAAGGTTGTTTGTCTGGCTAAAATATCATCTTATGGCAAATTTTGCTGCAAATCCTGGTTTGTTAGTGTGTGGCTAAATGTGAAATCTAAGCTAACAAACCTTTTGAACTGCTGACTCTCAAAAGCTGAGAATTAAATTTCTTTAGTATTTCTTATGATATACTAGTAATGAACGTGCACTCATGTGGCTGCAGAAGTACCTTTGTGGTGACCTGGCATAAGCTCAGAAGCAATATTAATGTCATTTTTAAAATGTGGCCCTTGCAAATGGACTTGACATGCAGGGAAATGATAAGCGGATGATGGGTACATGATGATGGATCTTTATGACATTCAATCATTATCCATTAATTTTCCTATCTGTGCCAAACATAGTATAAGAGGTCAGTCACAAGATGATATACTGAATATTGATGGAGTGAGTATATGGAAAATACAAAATAATTACATTTCCCTTTTTATATGCGTTATTAATTTGGTCTTCAGTATATTTAAGAAAATGATATGCTTTTAATATTAGTCAGGGAAAAAAATAAATTATCTTCATACATATTTTCTCCAGCTATGCAGTGATTTCTAGTGCCCATTTTAAATTCTGAAGGGGTCAAAATACTCCCTCATATTTTCTCAGAGAGTGTTGACATTGGATATATGTCTTTAACAGGAGTATATATTGCATTTTAATCATACTCTTCTTGAATGTTTTACACAATGTGCTCCCTGAGGTTTCAGTCGCTCCATGTCTCGCTAGCAAGGGACTACATATTGATCAACAAAAGGTCTTGGACTTAAGTTTCTGCAAACCTTTCCTATAGGGAAGGTTTCTCTTAATATCAACAAGTTGCGGAGGGACCTGTGAAGCAGAACCACCACGTGAGGGAGCCATTCAAGAGATGCAAACCCACTGCACCATGGAGAGCCCAGAAAGTAGGTATTCTGCAGCTCTCAGGAAGGTAGAGCAGGGCAGGATGGAGGATCTGCCTCTGTGTGGATTCTTCTGTCCTCCTCCACTGGAGGGAAGGACGGGGGAATGCTAATTCAGCAGTGGAGTAGGTTTATCATGGAATCATAGGACTGGAAGGGACCTCAAAAGGTCATCTAGTTCAGTCCCCTGCACTCACAGCGGGACTAGGTATTATCTAGACCACTGGTGGGCCACCTGCGGCCCGTGGGCCACATGTGGCCCATCAGGGTAAGCTGCTTGCGGGCCACGAGACATTTTGCAGACGTTGACCATCCACAGGCAGCTCTTAGGGGCCAAGGTTCAGTGTTCCCAGCCAGTGGGAGCTGCGTGAAGTGGCGGTCAGAAAGTCCCAGTAGCCAGCCACTTCCCACAACTCCCACTGGCCGGGCACGGAAAACCACAGCCACTGGGATCTGCAGAGGGCAGTGCCTGCGGACAGTCCACATCCACAAAATGTCTCTCAGCCCACAATCATCTTATCCGGATGGGCCACATGTGGCCCGGGGGCCGCAGGTTGCCCACCACTGATCTAGACCATTCCTGACAGGTGTTTGTCTAACCTGCTCTTAAAAATCTTCAATGATGGAAATTCCACAACCTCCCTAGGCAATTTATTCCAGTACTTAACCACCCTGACAGTTAGGAAGTTTTTCCTAATGTCCAACCTAAATCTCCCTTGCTGCAATTTAAGCCCATTGCTTCTTATCCTAGCCTTCGAGGTTAAGAAGAACAATTCTTCACCCTCCTCTTTGTAATAACCTTTTATGTACTTGAAAACTGTTATCATGTCCCCTGTCAATCTTCTCTTTTCCAGACTAAACAAACCCAATTTTTTTCAATCTTCCCTCATAAGTCGTGTTTTCTAGACCTTTAATCATTTTTGTTGTTCTTCTCTGGACTTTTTCCAATTTCTCCACATCTTTCCTGAAATGTGACACCCATAACTGCACAGAATATTCCAGCTGAGGACTAATCAGCGTGGAGTAGAGAAGAAGAATTACTTCTCGTTTCTTACTTACTATACTCCTGCTAATACATCTGTCATAAATATAAAGGGAAAGGTAAACCCCTTTGAAATCCCTCCTGGCCAGGGGAAAGCTCCTCTCACCTGTAAAGGGTTAAGAAGCTAAAGGTAACCTCTCTGGCACCTGACCAAAATGACCAATGAGGAGACAAGATACTTTCAAAAGCTGGGAGGAGGGAGAGAAACAAAGGGTCTGTGTGTCTGTCTATAGTCTGTCTTTGTCGGGGATAGACCAGGAATGGAGTCTTAGAACTTTTAGTAAGTAATCTAGCTAGGTATGTGTTAGATTATGATTTCTTTAAATGGCTGAGAAAAGAATTGTGCTGAATAGAATAACTATTTCTGTCTGTGTATCTTTTTTGTAACTTAAGGTTTTGCCTAGAGGGGTTCTCTATGTTTTGAATCTAATTACCCTGTAAGATATCTACCATCCTGATTTTACAGGGGGGATTTCTTTATTTCTATTTACTTCTATTTTTATTAAAAGTCTTCTTGTAAGAAACTGAATGCTTTTTCATTGTTCTCAGATCCAAGGGTTTGGGTCTGTGGTCACCTATGCAAATTGGTGAGGCTTTTTATCCAACATTTCCCAGGAAAGGGGGGTGCAAGTGTTGGGAGGATTGTTCATTGTTCTTAAGATCCAAGGGTCTGGGTCTGTAGTCACCTAGGCAAATTGGTGAGGCTTTTTACCAAACCTTGTCCAGGAAGTGGGTGCAAGGTTTTGGGAAATATTTTGGGGGGAAAGACGCGTCCAAACAGCTCTTCCCCAGTAACCAGTATTAGTTTGGTGGTGGTAGCGGCCAATCCAAGGACAACGGGTGGAATATTTTGTACCTTGGGGAAGTTTTGACCTAAGCTGGTAAAGATAAGCTTAGGTGGTTTTTCATGCAGGTCCCCACATCTGTACCCTAGAGTTCAGAGTGGGGGAGGAACCTTGACAACATCCTAGAAAGATGTCTGCTTTTTTTGCAACAGTGTTACACTGTTGACTCAAATTTAGTTTATGGTCCACTATGACCCCCAGATTCCTTTCTGCAGTACTCTCTCTTAGGCAGTCATTTCCCATTGTGTATGTATGCAACTGATTGTTCCTTCCTAAATGGAGTACTTTGCATTTGTCCTTATTGAATTTCATCCTATTTATTTCAGACCATGTCCAGAGCATTCTGAATTTTAATCATATCCTCCAAAGCATTTGCAACCCCTCCCAGCTTGGTATCATCCACAAACTTTATAAGTGTACTCTCTATGCCATTATCTAAATCATTGATGAAGATATTGAACAGAACCGGACCCAGAACTGATTCCTGCAGGACCCCACTCATTATGCCCTTCCAGCATGACTGTGAACCTCTGATGACTGCTCTCTGGGAACAGTTTTCCAACCACCTTATAGTAGCTCCATCTAGGTTGCATTTCCCTAGTTTGTTTATGAGAAGGTCCTTTGAGACAGTTTCAAAAGCTCTACTAAAATCAAGATTTACTAAAGTCAAGGTTTCCTCATTCTGTCCCCGCGGTGTATTTCCCCAGTACCCAGCACAGCTACTAAGACTAAGCTCTGGGGTCTGTATTTGTCCAAGACCATGCTTGCACAACCTCTACAATAGCACTTCTATAAATCTATGTCAAAAATAGTCACATTTTGCTCTGTATTCACATCAAAGGCTACAGTGAATTAATTTGTCTCCATTTTATATAGTTTATTGTCCTTGTCACTCAAACAATTTATCCCAGAATATGAATGCTAAATATATTCTGTGAATAATGGCAGAAATATGACCTTTCCGGAATGCTAAATTTTGATTGACTGGCTCACCCTAAACTAACATATTTTTAGGGACACAAAAGTGTTTGTTGTGAGAAATAAAGCATTTCCTATTATCAAAAACCTCAAGTAAAGCAGTGAATGCCCAAGAAACATGTCTGGAATATATAAACAGGCCAGGCAATGAAAATACAGACTACTGAAAAGGTCAGGGAGCTGCAGTAAGGTATTTCTCTAGCAAAGCATGTCTTCAGCAGACTGTCACAATTCCCAGAAAAACAAACCAACACACCAGGATTCCATGCATTCATTTCCCTTGTGATAAATAATCTAACCATTTGAGAAGCTACAGGATTATTTTATTAATATAGTGCCATATCCTGCACTATGTGCACTTACTGTGTCAAAGCTCTCTGTATCTTGTATGCCATAGTCTTGTGACATCTGCACACCTTCCTGTGTTTAATGCATTTACCCTCACAACACCATTATGAGGTAGCGAAGTACCATTATCTTCTTTTTGCAGATGGGGAAGTAAGCCACAGAGAAGCTAAAGCTTGAATCCACAATGGGATTTATATGTTGCAATGTTCAGTGTGGCAAAAAACTTTACTTTTAGGCACCTCAAAAATCACTGGAACAGTAAGGCAATCTGCAAAACCTGAGTTAGGCCCCCTATACAATGCATGTGGAGATAGTGGCACCTAAGAATGCAATCCACAAAAGACAGCACTCTAGGCAGGGAGCAGCCTAAACTAGCCCATGTTGAAATGGGTGTGTGCTAAGCCCGACCCCACTCCTAGAGATAGGTGCCTAAGTCCAGGCTGCAGGGAGACCCCTGTCTCAGCAAGTGACCCACAACTGGGCGCCCCTCTCCTGGAGCCAGGAAATTTAGGCACTTAAGCGGTTTCCTGTGAGAAGGAGTTAGGCACTGGTTTCACTCCATACAAAGGCAGCTGGAGCTGTCTGCCTTAGTAGTTTTAGCCCTGTGATTAGAGCCCTTACCTGGATACCTAGCTTCAATTTCCCCTCCCTACCTGAGCAGGAGAAAGGAGACCCCAGTTTGAATCCTAGCTTGCAAGGCAGTGCACATACCACTGAGCTATGGGATAGTCTGATGTGTGACTCTCTCAATTTCTCCTGTTGAAGCTGTTCCACTGTGCACAAATACTTAGAGAGTCATTGGGCCAAAAAGACACTGAACATGAGAATGACCTTGTAGTCTGGTGGTTAGGGCATTCAATAGAAAACCCAGGATCAAGTACCCCTACTTCAATGATTCTTTGGTTATACGCAGTGGACAAACTTTAACAGGAGAGATTGAGATCCCTAGCTCAGTGGTTACAGCATGCCCCTAAGGGAGAGGGGAGACTCCTGTTCAAATCTTGCCCCCCTCAGGCAGAGCAGGGAATTGAAGTTGAGGCCTCCACAGCACAGGGCTACAAGTCCTCCTCTGACCAGAGTTTGAATGGGATCCAGTAGGTAGCCTCTGAGAATACCTCCCCGCTCTGGATTCTCAGCCAGGAACCCTCTCCTGGGATTTGGCCAGGTCAGCCCTTTCTCACAAACAAGAGAGAGAGAGATCCACCATGATTAGGGCACTCACCTATGATCAAGGAGACCTGTTTTCAAAACTCTGCTCTGCCTGCTTTGAAACAGGTGTTTCACATCCCATGTGAGTGCACCACTCACCAGGCTATTGGCTGTTCTTGGGTAGGTGTCTCTCAGCCTCTCCTGATCAAGCTGTGCTGCTTGCAGTTGGACTGCTCCCAGGAATGAAGATCCACTCAGGTCAGGGTAAATTAACCAGACTGTTATTAACAAGGGTTTGCCAAAACCCACTGTTCTCAGCAGCACAGCGCTGTGTGCACACACACACCGTTTATCGGTCAGTTTCTGTGCCTCTCTTAAAGGGGCATCAGCTATCTAACTGTGCCTGAGTATAATACTTCTCCACCACCACCACCCCTGTAAACAAAAGTAATTAAGACATCATTATATTCCTGCTCAATAACAGCATTAGGAGGTACCATAGTCCTACTCTTTGGGTTTAAATCTTCTCCCTTGACTGGAGTGAGTGTTGCTTATTGTATTTGTAGGCAGAGCCATAGTGTCATAATGTGACTGTAACTCTGTTGTCTCTTCTCTCTGGTGCTGCCATATACAGGAATGCCACTGATTATGATTGTGACTTCTGTCAGTCTTTGGAGTGTTTCAGGCACCTTTTTCTGAATATGGTGCAGACAACATGCCAAAGGGCTTACTTTTGAAGCACTACCTTCCACACAGAGTGTTGAAAGTAGCAGCACAGGAGACAGCAAACAGAGCTGTAAACAGGGGAGTTTCAGTGGGAGTTTGAAAGGGGAGTTTGTCTTGTGGTCCTTGTTTGGGGTTTGTTTTTGCTGTGGGTGGTGGTGTTTTGGTGTGGTTTGTGTTTCCCAGATTAACAGGATTTAGGTGGGAAGGCTATGACTCATTCAGAGGCAGCGGTGGGAGTAACCCATGTCGTGGAAGATACAATGAAGATGACGGGATGTGGAAGCTGCGGTACGTACATGACCCTGGAGGGGGCACCTGGTAAGAGTTTTGTCTGCATGAAATGCCGTCTGATAGAGCAGATGGAGGAAAAGATCCGAGGTTTGGAGATGCAGGTGGAAAGTATGGTTAAGTTTAGAAAGGGGTTCAAGCAGATTATGGAGCAAAGACATGAGGTATCTGAAGGGAAAAGCTTAGACTTGCAGGTGGAAGCAGGACTGAGGAATTCTGAGGGGACACTGGGTGAGGAAAGTGGTCAGTGGAAGCATGTGACTAAAAGAACTAGGCAGAGGAAAAGACGGGCTAGGGAAGGAGAAATAGAGCTCAAGAACAGCTTTGCAGAGTTGGAAAATGAAGAAGGGGCTCAGCAGGTAGTCACTGAAGGTGGAAAGGCAAGGAAGAAGAGAAGAGCAGCTAGTCCTATAGGAAAAGGGGAAGAGTCAATGGAGACTACACCAAATATGAGCCCCAGGAGGACACAGGATGGATTGAAGAGGATTGCAAGGGAGAATAGGAATGGAAAGAACTTGCAGCCAGAGGGAACAGGGGATAGACTGGAGAATAGCATCATCACCAGGAAAAGACTGGTCTATGTGATCAGGGACTCTTCACTGAGAAGAATAGACAGGCCTGTAACCAAAGCTGATCTAGAGAATAGAAGGGTATGCTGTCTTCCAGGTGCTAAGATATGGGATGTAGACCTGAGGTTGAAAAGGATCCTAAAGGGAGCAGGAAAGAATCCCCTAATTATCCTTCATGTGGGAACAAATGATATGGCTAGATTCTCGCTGGAAAGTATTAAGGGAGACTATGCTAGGCTGGGGAAGATGTTTAAGGAAATCAAGGCTCAGGTGATCTTTAGTGGGATTCTGCCTGTTCCTAGAGAAGGGCAACAAAGGTGTGACAAGATTATGACTATCAACAGATGGCTTAGGCAGTGGTGCTATAAGGAGGGCTTTGGGATGTATGGCCACTGGGAGGTATTCATGGACAGAGGACAGTTCTCTCGGGATGGACTTCATCTGAACAGGGAAGGAAATAGACTTCTAGGATGGAAGCTGGCACAACTGATTAAGAGAGCTTTAAACTAGGAATTTGGGAGAGATGGTTGGGAGATGTCTAGGTAATCTCCATGCCGGAGAGGGAAGAAAACGAAGTAAGAAAGGATAGAGCTGTAGGTAGGAGAATGTACATAAGGAGGAAGGGCAGTGTGGTTACCAGTCTAATAGGTGATACTGGCTGTAGAATGACCGTGCCTAATAGGGTACAGAATGTGAGCGAGGCCAAACAGCAAAAATTAAGATGTTTGTACACCAATGCGAGGAGCCAAGGTAACAAAATGGAGGAACTAGAGCTACTGGTGCAGGAAGTGAAACCAGATAATATAGGGATAACAGAAACATGGTGGAATAGTCGTCATGACTGGACTACAGGTATTGAAGGGTACGTGCTGTTTAGGAAAGACAGAAATAAAGGCAAAGGTGGTGGAGTAACATTGTATATCAATGATGAGGTAAAATGTAAAGAAATAAGAAATGATGGAATGGATAAGACAGAGTCTGTCTGGGCAAAAATTACATTGGGGAAGAAAACTTCTCGAGCCTCCCCTGGGATAGTGCTTGGGGTGTGCTATAGACTGCCGGGATCTAATTTGGATATGGATAGAGCCCTCTTTAATATTTTTAATGAAGTAAATACTAATGGAAGCTGCGTGATCATGGGAGACTTTAACTTTCCAGATATAGACTGGAGGACGAGTGCTAGTAATAATAATAGGGCTCAGATTTTCCTAGATGTGAGAGCTGATGGAATCCTTCATCAAGTAGTTGCTGAATCGACTAGAGGGGATGCCATTTAAGATTTGGTTTTGGTGAGTAATGAGGACCTCATAGAAGAAATGGTTGTAGGGGACAATCTTGGTTCAAGTGATCATGAGCTAATTCAGTTCAAACTGAATGGAAGGATTAACAAAAATAAATCTGCAATGAGGGTTTTTGATTTCAAAAGGGCTGACTTTCAAAAATTAAGGAAATTAGTTAGGGAAGTGGATTGGACTGAAGAACTTATGAATCTAAAGGCAGAGGAGGCCTGGGATTACTTCAAGTCAAAACTGCAGAAGCTATCGGAAGCCTGCATTCCAAGAAAGGGGAAAAAAATCATAGGCAGGAGTTGTAGACCAAGCTGGATGAGCAAGCATCTCAGAGAGGTGATTAAGAAAAAGTAGAAAGCATACAGGGAGTGGAAGATGGTAGGGATCAGCAAGGAAAGCTACCTTTTTGAGGTCAGAACATGTCGGGATACAGTGAGACAGGCTAAAAGTCAAGTAGAGTTGGACCTTGCAAAGGGAATTAAAACCAATAGTAAAAGGTTCTATAGCCATATAAATAAGAAGAAAACAAAGAAAGAAGAAGTGGGACCTCTAAACACTGAGGATGGAGTGGAGGTCAAGGATAATCTAGGCATGGCCCAATATCTAAACAAATACTTTGCCTCAGTCTTTAATAAGGCTAAAAAGGATCTTAGGGATAATGGTAGCATGACAAATGGGAATGAGGATATGGAGGTAGATATTACCATACCTGAGGTAGAAGCGAAACTCGAACAGCTTAATGGGACTAAATTGGGGGGCCTAGATAATCTTCATCCAAGAATATTAAAGGAATTGGCACACAAAATTGCAAGCCCATTAGCAAGAATTTTTAATGAATCTGAAAACTCAGGGGTTGTACCGTATGATTGGAGAATTGCTAACATAGTTCCTATTTTTAAGAAAGGGAAAACAAGTGATCTGGGTAACTACAGGCCTGTTAGTTTGACACCTGTAGTATTCAAGGTTTTGGAAAAAATTTTGAAGGAGAAAGTAGTTAAGGACATTGAGGTCAATGGTAAATGGGACAAAATACAACATGGTTTTACAAAAGGTAGATTGTGCCAAACCAACCTGATCTCCTTCTTTGAGAAAGTAACAGATTTTTTAGACAAAGGAAATGCAGTGGATCTAATTTGCCTAGATTTCAGTAAGGCGTTTGATACCATGCAACATGGGGAATTATTAGTTAAATTGGAAAAGATGGGGATCAGTACGAAAATTGAAAGGTGGATAAGGAATTGGTTAACAGGGAGACTACAGCGGGTCCTACTGAAAGGTGAACTGTCAGGCTGGAGGGAGGTTACCAGTGGAGTTCCTCAGGGATCAGTTTTGGGACCAATCTTATGTAATCTTTTCATTACTGACCTCGGCACAAAAAATGAGTGTGTGCTAATAAAATCTGCAGATGATACAAAGCTGGGAGGTATTGCCAATTTAGAGAGAGACTGGAATATCATACAGGAAGATTTGGATGACCTTGTAAACTGGAGTAATAGTAATAGGATGAAATTTAATAGTGAGAAGTGTAAGGTTATGCATTTATGATAGGTTTCAGAGTAACAGCCGTGTTAGTCTGTATTCGCAAAAAGAAAAGGAGTACTTGTGGCACCTTAGAGACTAACCAATTTATTAGAGCTCTTAATAAATTATTATTATGCTCTAATAAACTGGTTAGTCTCTAAGGTGCCACAAGTACTCCTTTTCGTTATGCATTTAGAGATTAATAACAAGAATTTTAGTTATAAGCTGGGGACGCATCAATTAGAAGTAATGGAGGAGGAGAAGGACCTTGGAGTATTGGTTGATCATAGGATGACTATGAGCCGCCAATGTGATATGGCTGTGAAAAAAGCTAATGCGGTCTTGGGATGCATCAGGCGAGGTATTTCCAATAGAGATAAGGAGGTTTTAGTACCGTTACACAAGGCACTGGTGAGACCTCACCTAGAATATTGTGTGCAGTCTCCCATTTTTAAGAAGGATGAATTCAAACTGGAAGAGGTACTGAGAAGGGCTACCAGGATGATCCGAGGAATGGAAAACCTGTTTTATGAAAGGAGACTCAAAGAGCTTGGCTTGTTTAGCCTAACTAAAAGAAGGTTGAGGAGAGATATGATTGCTCTCTATAAATATATCAGAGGGATAAATACCAGGGAGGGAGAGAAATTATTTAAGCTTAGTACCAATGTGAACACAAGAACAAATGGATATAAACTAGTCATTGGGAAGTTTAGACTTGAAATTAGACGAAGGTTTCTAACCATCAGAGGAGTGAATTTTTGGAATAGCCTTCCAAGGGAAGCAGTGGGGGCAAAAGACCTCTTTGGCTTTAAGATTAAACTCAATAAATTTATGGAGGTGATGGTATGATGCAATAACATGTTTTTGGTAATTAATTGATCTTTAAATATTCATGGTAAATAGGCCCAGTGGCCTGTGATGGGATGTTAGATGGGGTGGGATCTGAGTTATGGCAGAAAATTCTTCCCTGGGTATCTGGCTGGTGAATCTTACCCATCTGCTGATCGCCATATTTGGGGTCGGGAAGGAATTTTCCTCCAGGGCAGATTGGAAGAGGCCCTGGAGATTTTTTGCCTTCCTCTGTAGCATGGGGCACGGGTCACTTGCTGGAGGATTCTCTGCTCCTTGAAGTCTTTAAACCACGATTTGAGGACTTCAATAGCTCAGACATAGGTGAGAGGTTTTTCGTAGGAGTGGGTGGGTGACATTCTGTGGTCTGCATTGTGCAGGAGGTCAGACTAGATTATCCTAATGATCCCTTCTGACCTTAATATCTATGAATTTGCTTGTCCAGTCTGATCTGCCAATATCCAGATTTAGCTTCTAGTACACTGAATACACTTCCTGCGGATAGTTTGTGAGTGATGTCATTTAGGATTGTAGGCTGTAGTGTTCCTGCTATTATTGCTTTGGTCAGATCTTGCATGTCTGTGCTAACCTGGATCACCCAAGTGTTTTTTTCTTTTCTACTGCAACCATCAACCTAATCCAGTCTGAAGGATTCTCCTCCTTTTCAATTATATCCAGCAGTTCCATATGCTGAAGTTCCTTCTTCACTTTGGACCTTATGGTTAATGGCAGTCACCATGATGCATGCACTACTGGAACTGCATTTGTAGATAGATTAATTGTACAATATCCTGGTAGACATCCTTTGTCTTCAAATACATCAGGAAATCTTTTCTTAATTTCCTCTGCTTTGAGAGGTCCTTGTATGGATTCCACTGACATTAGGATTTTTATCAGGTGTAATGATTTTAAAACTGTCACTCCTAATACTGTTTTTTCTGGTATATTTAATATATAGAACTCTAGATTCTGACATTTTTTCCTTGTACTTGCATTTAACATTCCATATCCCCACTATGTGGAGTGGATGCCCTTCAGATACTGCTAGTTGCACGGACACAGGTAATGTTAGTGTCATAGTGGTTGCTAAATTCTTCTGACATTCTATCTCAGGGATGAGGTTTACTTGAATCCCAGTGTCAATTTTCAGTTTAATGTCTATTTCTCCTAGACTTATTAAAATAGTTACATATGCTTCAACATTAGAGCCCCAGGAAAATCTTATTTTTTATCATTATAATTTCATTTTTGGGCATTTCTTGTTATTTTGTTTTATCCATCCCGCCCCACTCCCAAGGCATTCAGGCTCTGCTCAGGGTGGGGGGGGGAAGAGAGGGGGCGGTCTGAGGCAGGTTGGGTCTTGGTCCCAGGCGGCGGGGTGTGGTAGGCCTCATGGTGAAGGGGGGTGAAGAATGAGCCTGCCCTGTCTCATGGGGACCCTGATGGGGTCTCCGCTCTAGGCATTGTGACCTGTCACATGGGGTCACAGCATTTCTCAGGTTTGGCATCGCCTCCCCTCTGTCATGATGATGGGAGGTAGCCAGGCCAAAGCTGAATGAGTGGCTTTGTGACCCTGCATGCCAGGTGCCAGTCTCTATTAATCACTATCCTAGTTCTTATTCTGTATTGCAGCCCAAAAGCACACTGTGTCCTTGTGAAACTCCTCTCCCATGGAGGTATTCTCCAATTTCATTCATTGTATGCCCTGTGCTTTTCTGTTTGCCAGTGTGGTATGTTGGTGAAAAGTGGTGTGTTTTGTGGTACTTCGTCAATATCTTCCCTACTGCTTTGCATGATGCAAGCTACATCTGTGGCAACCCTGTTTTGTCCCTGCCTTTGCTACAAGCTTGTCTTGCATGGATACAACATTTAAGCTGTTCCACTTTGTATAAATAATTAAATATTAATTAGAGCAGGGACCCATGTTCCCTCTAATTTTTGACAGGCCATGTGTGCAAAAAATTTCTTCTGTGCAAATTTTTGTGTGTGCGATGTTTCGCCATGTGCATGGGGTTTAGGGTCTGTGTGCACGTGCACAACTTAAAGGGAACAATGGCAGGGACTTGACCTTGGTTCTTCCATATTCCAGGTGAATGCCCTAGATACTGAATTATAGAATCAATCTCTCTCTCTCTTTCCTTCTTTGGCTTCATTGGCAAGATACGTGGGGGAATGCCTAGTTTGAGAATCCCAGGTAGGTGCAGGTGTGTGCTAGGGAGAGAAATGGCTCAGCAGTGTCAGGAATTGAGCAGCTTTGTGTATGCCCGCTGGCAGAAACTTAACCACCTAAAAAACTTAACTGGTAGAAACTTAGGTACCGAGGGAATGTAGGCACCTACAGTGTTAGGTGGCAGCTGGGTGGGGGTTTTGAGTCTCTCGATGGTGCTTAAATGTTGGATTTAGGCACCTAAAGTGGCAGTTAGGCATTTAAGTCATTTTGTGGACCTAGCTGCAAGAACTTAACATTATGGAGCTGGAAATTTTGGGGACTACCCCAGTACAAATAATAGTGATAACAAGTGGCCTGACATCAGTTTTATCCTTGTCAAGATCTCAACAGAGCTGTTCCCTGACTCAAGAATGGCATAAGAGGCACAGGCATCAGGCCATCCAAACTGAATTGCACTACCCCAGGCCTTAGATGTTTCTGCAATAGCCAAGCAGTTCCAGGGTGTCACTGCAAAGTAACATATCCTGCAGGGAGAGGAAATGGAATTTGTGCTGTTTCTGCTGTGAGGCTCCTGCCACTTTAAAGCCAGCCCAATAGAATGTGGGGCTCTGGGTTCTGTCAGGGGCAGTTGGGACCAGGCTCCGTTTTAATTTGTTTGGATTCAGTCATTAGTTTTCTGGGACACAGACTCAACAGAACCATAGCAGAGAGGCTGAGGGGCTTGGATTCCTTTGTGGAGAGGCGAAGTCTAGGAGGCAACGGAGACAATGCTGACAGGGCATATGCTGTGACTAGAATTGAATGAATAATTTGTAACAGATAAAGTATTCAGTAAATTTTGTGTCTTTCTATTCACAGATTGGTGAATTTTCTACTTTTTACCTCAAATTGCCTTTGGTCTATTGTTTGATATTCAAAATTTGAGAAATGATACGGTTCCCTATTTTGGTAAGTGTGACTCTGCTTTTCAGATTTAAAATTTGAGCTTAATTTGAAATTTGAACTATAAATTCCCAGGAGCTTTTGGACTAGTCAAAATCAATCAGCTGAATGTTTGTGGGAAGTGAACACAAGAAACACAAACACATCCAAAGAGAATTTAAGAATGTAAACTGATATTCCTGATGATTTTTTGCAGTATTTGCCCAGCTCTCAGGGTGGCATTGTCTCTCTGTCATGCTGTATCCCGATGTGCCAAACATGGAGATTCTGATTCAGTCTGGACTCAGTCACTTTTGCACTGTCTCAACAGGAGTTTGCCGAGTAAGGAATGACTAAAAGCAAAATAAGGAGTTTGGTTTATACCAAGCCAAGGACTAACCAACAGTCTATATTTAGGAATTTTTCCTGACTAAGGAGGTGGTTGCAGTATGAGTTGAGGCTGGATCAAAGGAACTGTCCCTCCCTATGCCCTTGGGAAGTGGCAACAGAGTTGGAAGTTCTGACTAAGATGGTAGAACAGGAGATATATTAGGATATTCTACTTATGGTACTTAAATGTTCCCCATTATTGTAGAATCAGAGCACCGTACACTCTTTAATGTATTTATCCACATAAAAATCTTATTATCCCTATTTGTTATTTCCCTGTTTGTTTGCAGATGCAGAACTGAGGCACAAACAAACAATCTAAATAATTTCCTTGAACTCATGCAGAAAGTCTGTGGTGGAAAAAGTAATTGCATCAAGGCCTTCTAAGTCCCTGCGTAATGGCTTAACCACAGAGCCATCCATCCTTTCTACTTCAAACAGGCTACTGCCCCTTACATTGTGTCTTCAGAGAAAGGCTGTTTAAGGAGCTGATTCTTCGTGTGACAATCAGGGTTATTAAATTCTCCTATTTCAATTCCTGGCAGGATTGGTTGGTGATTCTGAGGATCCCAGGAGGTTATTTCAATCTTGTAGATTCCTAAATCCATTTTAGTGGTTGGAATAATGGATTCCCTAATCGATGGGGACAATGAAAAGGATGACATCCAAAATGCACCTCAGTCCCTGGGAAGCTTTGTGAGTCAGGGTAGGTGTGCTGCTCTGATGAGTGATGTGAATTAGGAGTGGTCCCTTTAATGTAACATTCTGTGACATCCAGAGGCTACTGAATGGCTGAGGCTGCCGTCAGTGTCCAGAAAATGAACTGGGATAGAGGCTCTCTTTCCCGTTTCTCTTTTTTTTTTTTTTTGCATGTGGATTTGATGCTGGTAAAGGTGCTGGCTGACAGCTCTACAGGTCGTTTATATACGGAGCAATTATGGCACATCATCAGCAACATTGCAAGATTCACACATATTGTCTGTTGCCATTGCATTTCACTCCTGCTCTGGAGGGCCCTTTCAGAGTTTGGGTTCTCTGCTGTACCTGCCAGCAATCGAGGCCGGGTGATTAGTTCCATTTTTTTCTGATGTTGACCCCTGCTCATTTGGAACTGGACTGAGACCCATCAAACTAATTCCCAACAGAGGCCACCAATTGGCTATTAGATCTGAATGACTCTTGGTTCCTCATCAGTTCATTTGCCCTGAGATAAGGTACTAGTCATTAAATACTTCTAGCAGAAGATGTCATTTCTTTCTACCTGCATACTTCTGATCAAGGATTTGTCTTTCCCACTCCTGCAGGTTTAAAACAGATGTACCTTGACCAGCTGTTCTGTGATGCTACACTGGTGGTTGAAGGAAGGAGGTTTCCCTGTCACAGGTGGGTTTCTGCTCCATGCTGCATTCAACATGCTAGTAGCTTCTGGATATAAGAACCAGAAACTACATACTGTTGAAACAGGACAAGAAGTTATTTACTTGGGTGAAGCAACCTAGTCTAGTATACAGAACGCATAGCACCATGAAAAGACTTAATAATAGGAGACTATCTAATTTGTATAAATGGCACCTTTCATCATAAAAGATCCTACAGGGAACATTTCACCTAGAAATGAAATGCAGCCAACAGGTGCAAGACACATGGTAAAACTCTAGTGGGGAGTTAACTTAGGGTTCTGCAGGATATGGTGTAGGTTATCTCAGAGATCTCCCATCTAAATACTAAACAAGCTCCTCCCCCGACCCACCGCTTAACTAGGAGAGAGCTGATGAGATCAGAGCTCCCAGCTGCCAATACCACATGGAATCTCTTAGCATGGTTGCCTCTCTTGCTGCAGGGTGCTGTTGGCCTCAGTCAGCCCATACTTCCGGGTCATGTTCACCAGCTCCTTCAAAGAGTCCCAGGACGGGGAAGTTTTGCTCAAGGCTATAGCCCCCTCCATCATCCAAAGCGTGCTGAATTATCTCTATTTAGAGGAGATATCACTTAATGCAGAGACTGCTGAAGAGTTATTTATCGCATCCAGTAGACTCCAGATCCTCCCACTAGAGGAGATCATTAGCAGGTAATGCTCAATGACCTCACTGGTCTCCTCCTTGTACGTAGGGTGGTTATGATATAAGATTGTGTGTGTCTGTCTGTATGTGCTGTTTGGGTATAGATTGGCTGCATTATTTATGTATTGGGGAAACATCTCACAGCTGCAACACAAGCATTTCAATAAAATGTAATTTAAAAATCAACATATCTGGCCAGATTCCTGCATAAACATTTTGAAAAATTCTGTTGTAGAGAAGCTGAATGACCCAGGGATAAGAATATCGTATCAAAGAGGATTTGACTTCTAGGTTGTTGAGTCAAATTCAGTTCTGAGTAGAATGTACAAAACACCAGAACAATTAGACCAGTTTTCAGTTAAGCAGAAGAGAAACCAAGGACTGCATGTGCCGTAAAATCTGGAAGGGCTCTATCCAAAGACGGGTTGAAGCACCCTGGAAAAGGGCAGTAAATGTGACCTGCCCCTTCCCGTGTTGTATAAAGTTTATAGATTAAATACAGGGTGTCCACCCCTAGGGTTTTCAATCTGGTATCAGCAGGACTTTAACATAAAATAGTCAAGGATGCCCTGCCTGTTTTCTCGCAGTTTAAAGGAACTTTGTCTTTCCCCAAAATCTCATGAGATCATGTTATACAGTGTGTAAGCATGGGCAGCTAGCGCCTGGCACGATGCCTTCTGCCTGAGACCCCGCCGCCTCCCTCCCCTACTTCTTCCACTCCCCATCCTCCACCGGAGCACCAACGCTCCCTGGCAGCTGCCTGCCCGCACTCCCTAGCCCAGGGCCGTCCCACCCCAGTGCCCCCAGGCCTGGAGCACTGGCCATGCTGAACACAGGGAGGCACAGCCCCAGTGCCCCCGAGCCCCAGAGTGCTGCGCATCATGGCTCCAGTAGCACCCAGGCGCCTCCCTAGTGCTGGATGGCCCCATCTGCCTCAAGTCCCAGCCACAGGCTGGCCCATCCCAGCCCAATTCTGAGAAGAGAAGCAGCCTGCCTGGGCAGGGGCCAAAGGGGACGTGGCAAGCAGGAGGGGGCCTTGGGGCAGAGTGTGGGCAGGGCCGTGTGGGGCTGTTTGTGGAGGCTTAGCCTCCCCTGGCCTGCAATATCTGCCACTCGTGTGTGTCGAGAAAGGTGGGCAGTGAAGAACCACTCTTATAAATTATCCCAAGTGAAACAATTTGTTCTAGAAGATGAGGAACTATTTATGTCCAGTCCAATAGAAGCTTGTGTGGTTTGGGAGAGGTCATGTGGTCTAATAAGGGAAGGTATTAGGTGTAGGACTCCTGGGTTCTATACTTAGCTTTGCTACTGCTACCCTTTGTAACCTGGTTAGGTCACTTCCCCCTCCGTATGTCAGTTTATCATATGAAAGAATGCTTATACTAACAGTGACAGACTTCACGGAGGAGTTGTGAGATTTGATGAATAAATATTTGTTCTTGAGTTTCCAAGGGTACTGCAGAAAGGCAAAAGTATTATTTGTGCAGTATCAGATATCAAGACAGCTAGCAACCCAGAGTCATACATAGAGAGCTGGGTGAAATATTTTTGACAAATACTTTATTCTCCAAAAAATAAACTTGGGTTGACCAAAAACTATTCACAAATTTCATAAGAATTCCACTTTTGTAAGTAATAAAATAGTCATCTGAACAGGGAAGTGGAATCCAGGTCTCCCACATCTAAGGAGAGTGCCCTAAGCACTGAACTAATAGAATCATTCTGCTTCGGTCTCTGGCCCAATGACTATTCCGTTATTGATATACAGTGGCTCAACTTCAACAGGAGAGAATGAATGAGAGGTACCCACCCCAGATACTGTATAGCTGGATGGTTAGGATTCTCTCCAGAGAGGTGGGAAACCCAACTGCTCTAGTGACTATTTAATTATTTATACAAGGTGGAACAGCTTCAACAGGAGAGACTGAGCAAACCCTGCCCCAAAGCATCCCACAGCCCAATGGCTATAGCACCCTCCCGAGACAGAGGAGACCAATGATAGAGTTTTCTGTCCAGGATCAAATCCTTCCCAGAAGAAGAAGAACATAGCTTGGGTGAGTGCCCTAACCCCTAGGCTGAAAGTTAGACAGGAGCTGCCTCCATCTCCCACCATTTTGCGAATCTAGCCCAGGATGAAAGAAACATTTTGTTCAACCAAACCAAAATGTTCAACTTTTTTGATTCACTGCAATTTTCAGATTTTGTGTTTTGGTTCAACCTAATGCAATTTTAAATGTTATTTTTAGAACTGCCAGTTCCAAATAATCAATCACCATGCCCTACACAGGGACAACCAATTCTCTGACACAATCAGGAGACTGAACTTTCCTGGGAGCTCCTCAGCGGCATTTATTCCCTTTGTTATTTCTTCCAGATTCTTTGTGAAGAATATTTCCATGGAGAACTGCCTTGGCATTTATGCACTGGCTTATGCCCACAACCACAAAGATCTGCTTCATACAGCCATGCACCACATCAGCTTGAATTTTGGGTCCATCTCTGAGGACTATGATTTCATGTGTCTGGACCTCAGCACTTTGACCAGCATCATCTCCTCGGATGACCTTGTAGTGGCCTCTGAACTGGTTGTCTACCAGGCTGTGCAACGCTGGGTGAGGTTTCAACCAGCCGAGCGCCTCCCAATGCTTTCTGTGCTCATGAGGCACATCCGCCTTCCTTTCCTGACCCGTGAAGCACTTGCAGAGATCCAGGCAGACTCAGAACTTTATGGGGATGTTCAGATGTGGTGGAAACAACTGGTTGGGGAAGAAAGGCTGTGGGAGAGTGAGGGACTCAGGCAGGGTATGTATGATGAGTGTATTGTGTGCATGGAGCTGCACAGGTACAGGATTCAACATGTGGAGAATGACTATTCAGAGTTTGACATTCATTCTGACTTGCTTTCTGGAATGGATTGTTTTGATCCTTATACAGGAAGGTGGAAAAAGCTGCCAGGTTTGAAATGCCTGCAACATCCTGCCAGCACAGCTGTGGAGCACAAACTTTACCTGTCTGGAGGCAAAAACAGAGATGGCTCTTGTTCAGACATTCTTTATGAGTACAATTCTTTTACTGGCCAATGGATACAGCTCCCCTCCATGTCTGTGCCCCGGGATTCACATGGCTTTCTAGCCTGTAACTTGAAGCTGTATGCTCTTGGGGGACGGAATGACAGACATGGACTCACTTCTGCTGAGAGCTTTGACTTGGTGCAGAAGGCATGGACTCCCATCTCCAACTTGCCATTTCGGCTGATATATTTTGCTTCCACAGTGCTGAAGAATAAGTTGTACCTAATAGGTGGAGAAGCTTTGGCAGTAGTACCTAAGCTAGTTTATAGTGGCATTCTGATCTATGACATTAACTTAGATGTGTGGACTCAGATGCCTCTGGATTTTAAGTGCTATGAAACAGCTGCTATCTCCATGGATAATAGGATCTGTGTTATTGGTGGGTTCTGTGAAGAAAAAGGTAGACAGCTGACTCCAAGAGGCACTACAGAAGTCTTTCTGTCCAGTAGAAAATGTTTTTACCTCAACGAAGATGGCAAAGTGTGTCAGGAAGTTGTGATTCCAGAATTACCAGAAACATTTGCCTTTGCTGGTGTGGTTTGTTGGCAGAGGAGAATCTACTTGATGGGTGGTGTAAATTATTATCGATTATGCAGCAGGATTTTCTACTGGGAACCAGGTGATTCCAGCTGGACTGAGTGCCAGGAAAGTGTTCCAAGTATAGAGGGGTTTATCAGAATATTTAAATGTGTGACACTGAAGATACCAAAAAATACATTCTGCCCCTTCTCCAAGAAATATCGGTAACCCCACTACCATCAGAGTTATAGATTGCTGCTTTTCAGACACTTGCTAGAGCCTGACCCCTTCACAGTGCAACTAGCATTGAAATATCCCCTCCAGAACTCTCTCTGTCCCTAAACATCAGTTTACCTCACTCATGCTCACCTGGAAATCAGTGATAGTTTTAAGATTGACTTCAGTGGGATCAGAATATGTTCCAGAATATGAATTCAAATGGGTGGCATTCGAGATAGATTCTTGGTTCACACAAGGAGCTGGTTTAAATTCAGTCTCAGCATCACTTTGCTTATAACCATTTTAATACTTCTAGACAATAGTTAAAGGGCACAAATCCTTTTCTCCTCATTCCTTTTCCTGTCTATTGCTCTCTTCCTTTTACCCAGCTATTGAGATTAAATCCACTGGAACAAATTTCTCCCTAGGGTAACATCACTGGAGTCAGGCAGGGCCGGCTTTAGGAAGTGCGGGCCCTGATTTGGTGGTGCTCCGGGTCTTCGGCGACACTTCGGCAGCTGGTCCTTCACTTGCTCCGGGTCTCCGGTGGCACTCTGAAGACCCAGAGCGAGGCCCTCTTAGGCGCCGGTGCATAGCCCTCTTAGGCGTGGGGTGCAATTCGGGGAAATTGGCCTAAAGCCAGCCCTGGAGTCAGGGGTAAATTTGGCTCATTGTATTCAGCTGGAGAATAGTTTTGTTCCCCATATCAATGTGGCTGTGTTTCAAAATAGTTGTTTATGGTGGTTGTTTGGTGAAGCTTGCAAACTGTTGCTCTCATGGATTATTGTAAACAGTAAGATCTTATTAAAGCCCTTTCCTTGTAATGGTCAGACATGAGTTCTCTCTCACAGCAGGTGTCTTTCCTCAATGATAAAGCTGAATAAAGAAAATGTTATTAAAAATCATTTTAATATGGTCTTTGTTTTGGTAATAAAATATGAAGATTTTCACTTCCAGCCTATTCAATGATTCAAACCCAACCCTAGTCATTACCCAATTGAAAGTAAATACCATTTAGTGACTTCTCTGTAAAGAATCACAACATGTCAGTGTAGTTCCTAGTGGGCAGGAAAGACCAATAATTTCATGGGTCACTCTATTGTCAAGCTAAGCAGAGAGGCTATTAACTGAATCACTCACAGAATCATGGAATCATAGAAATGTAAGGCTGGAAGAGACCTTGAGAATCCATTAAGTAAGTCCAACCCCCTGCACCGTGGCAGTACCAAGGAAACCTCAGCTGTCCTCGACAGGTGTTTCTCCAACTTGTTTTTAAAAGCTTTCACTGATGGATGTCCATGTCTCCTCGTTTACTTACTGCGTCTTAAACATCAGCATGGTTACCTCATTCTCATAGTAGTCTATGCACCAACAGAGGAATCTGTTGTCTCAGATAAAGATCAAAATTGGAACATCTAGTATGCACATGATATCATGATCCTGGGTGACCCTGTGAACTGGGTTTGAACAGGTCATTGGTCATTATGGTTCAGGGACACCCAATGATAACACTCGCTGGTTGCTTACATTCCGTGCCTCCCAGAATCTTTCCATTCTTGGGTCATGGTTCAAGTGGCGATGCATACAGCAGATGTCATGGATCTCTCACGATGGTGTCACTTAGAAGGAGTTGGACCACATTGTTACATGCAATAGGTGTCTCTTCGCCTCCTGTAGAGTATATCATGGTGCAGAATGAGCAGGAAACATAGATCACCATCTAGTGGTCGCCCTTATGGCGTTGATGCTCCAGCAAGCATGTTAGCCCTCTGGGATGTTGAAGAAATTTGACATCGATGCACTCCATGTGCCAGGTTTAACCAACAGGTTTTGTATTGACGTCAGCAACAGATTCTCAGTTCTAAATAATCTGCCAGATGATGTGGAGGTTGCCTGGTCTCTGTTCACATCTACCCTCAACCAATCTGCTGAGCAGATGATTGGCTATAGGCATCCAGAACACTGACCATGGCTATCAGAGAAGAACTTCCAGATAATTAAATTGAAGGCCGCAGCCTGCCAGCATGGCGATAAGTACATTCATAATCAGCTGAAGTGAAAATTTAACACCCTGACACTCCGCGATCATGAAGCATATTATAACCAAGTGGTGGATGATGTCAAATTTGGCTTAGCCAGGGGCAACTTGAAGCCAGCATTCCGCACCATTTGACTTGAAGCCAGCATTCAGTGGTCAAGAGGTAGTCACTACAAACAACATCCTAAATGACAGCCAAGGTCATCCATGTAAATCGGATGTTGATATTCTCTCACTTTGGGTGGAACATTATCACAGTGTTGTGAACCATCCTCCAGCTGCCACTTGTTCAGAGATGGATGATCTGGCAGTCACTGTGATTCTGGATCCAGACATTTGCACCGATGCACCAACAGTGGATGAAGTGAAGTGCACCATCTCTAAACTAAAAAATGGATGTGCAGTCAGTGCTGATGGCATCCCCGCAGAGCTGCTAAAATGTGCTATTGATCCTGTAGCTGAATCACTTCTGGCCATCTTTCATCTGGTGTGGAGAACCTGAACCCTGCCAACCGCCTGGAAGGACGGTATTGTGATCTCACTCTAAGGGCAAGGGACCGCACAGTGAATGTAAGAGCTACAGGCCAATCACCCTGCTCTCCATTCCAGTGAAGGTGTTGTGTATGTTTTGCTGGCATGCCAGGAGCCTGTGCTACATCAGAAATGTCATCCCTAATAGTCAGTCTTTACAAGGAACAGGTCCATATTAGACATCATTTTGGCCCTTTGCTTGTTGTCGGATATACGTCACGAGTTCAGGAAGCCCCTGCCTGTAGCATATGTTGATCTTAAGGCTGCATTTGATTCAGTAGACAGTGTCACATTATGGAAGGCCTTAAACTGCATAGGTATCTTTACCACTCTGCTGGACTTGATGAGAGAGCTGTATAATGGAACCACTGCCCCATGTTAGTCTGGGAACCAGATGTCAGTGCCTTTTAAATCAGTATCTGGTGTTAGGCAGGGTTGTGTTCTGGTCCCTGCACTCTTTTGTCGGGCAATGGATTTCATAATGCAGCATTCCATCAGGTTCATAGGCATTGAGATCAGTGATCTCTCACTCACAGACCTTGACTACGCTGATGATGTTGTTCTTTTAGTACAGAGCCCCAACAGGTTTCATGAGGCACCCCAGCATATGGAGGAGGAGTCAGTGAAGATTGGTCTCCATGTTTCATGGAGAAAGACAGAACTGCAAAATCTAGGACCAGGTCTACCTGCAACTCCAATCTCTTTGAACCAAAAAACCGTCAAATCAGTTTCCAGCTTTTGCTTTTCGATTCTATACTTATCAATTCTCACATGGAGGTTCTCCATCGGATTGACATTGTAGCATCTGCCACGGGCCATTTACTATGAATCTGGAATCAACATCATCTTAGTATGACAGCCAAGTTCAGGATTAATTCGAGCTGTATCCTTCCCATACCATTGTATGGCTGTGAAACATGGACACTACGCCACACAGACTGGACAAAGCTGGAGGCTTTCCACACAAAAATGTCAACGTCATATATTGGGCATAAAGTGGAACGACTTCATCTATAATGCAGATGTTTATGGTTGTTCGGGTCTACAGACTACTGGGGCCATTGTCTGCAGGTTGCGCCTCACACTTTTTGGGCATCCACAAGGATGCCACAAGACGTTCCAGCAAATGCCATTCTCCGGGTGGCTTGTAACATCCAGGATAAAATTCCACCAACTGAGGTGTGGAGGTGGCCCAGAGGCAGACCCCCTATTACATGGCTTCATCAAGTCTGTTCCGATATTGGACTCTCAGGTCGTCAGGCCTTCATGGTTGCATAGGAATGGACCAAATGGCGAATGATCACTACTGCCGACTATCTTGCTAAGCATTGAAGAAGGATGGACTCCACAACCTCCCTTGGAAGCCTATTCCATAACTTAACTACCTTTATAGTTAGAAAGATTTTCCTAATATCTAATCTAAATCTCTCTTTCTGCAGATTAAGCCTATTATTTCTAGCCCTACCTTCAGCGGGCTGAAGAACAACTGATCACCATTCTCTTTATAACAGCCCTTAACACATTGGAAGACTTATCAGGTCACCCCTCAGTTTTCTTTTCTCAAGACTAACCATGCCCACTTCAATCTTTCCTCATTGGTCAGGTATTCTAAACCCTTTATCATTTTTGTTGCTCTCCTCTGGATTTGTCCACATCCTTCCTAAATAGTGGTGCCCAGAATTGGACACAGTACATCAGCTTGGATATCACCAGTGACAAGTAGAGTAGGACAGTTACCTCCTGTGTCTTTCATACAACACTCCCATTAATACACCCCAGAATCATATAAACCTTTTTTGCAGCTGCATCACATTGATAAGTCATATTCAGTTTATGATCCACTATAATCCCCAGATCCTTTTTAGCAGTATTACCACAAAGACAGTTACTCCCCATTTTGTAGTTGTGCCTTTAATTTTTCCTTCCTCAATGAAGTACTTTGCACTTGTCTTTATTGAATTTCATCTCATTGAATTCAGACCAATTCTGCAATTGTCAAGGTCATTTTGAATTTTAAACATGTCCTCCAAAGTGCTCACAACTCCTTCCAGCTTGATGCTATCTTCACATTTTATAAGCAAACTCTTTACTCCATTATCCAAGTCATTAACAAAAATATGAAACTACTACATCCAGGACTAACCCCTGCAGGACCCCACTAGATATACCTTCCCAATTTGACAGTAAACTATCAATAACTATTCTCTGAGTACAGTGTTTCAACCGGTTGTGCACCCACATTATAGTAAAGGTTCTCAAAGATAATTGCTAATGGGTCCGGGATTTCTTCACCTAGTTCTTTAAGTTCCCTATGATGAATTTCATTAGGCCCTGCTGACTTGAATACATGTAACTTATCTAAATATTCTTTAACTGGTTCTTTCCATATTTTTGATTGCATTCCTTCCCCCTGGTTGTCAACATTAATTGTGTTGTGTATCTGGTCATCATTAACCTATTTAATAAAGATTGAAGCAAAATAGGCATTAAGCACCTCAGCTTTTTTGATGTCATAAGTTATTAGCTCTCCTTCCCAGTTAAGTAGAGGACCTACACTTTCCTTCTTCTTTCTCTTGCTCCTAATGTATTTAAAGAACCTCTTCTTACTGGTTTTTATATCCCTTGCCAGGTGTAACTCATTTTGTGCCTTAGCCTGTCTGATTTTATCCCTACATACTTGTTCTTTTATATTCCTCATCAATTTGACCATGTTTTCACTTTTTATAGGATTCCTTTTTGATTTTCATGTCATTAAAGAGCTTTCAGATGGAGACATATTGGCATCATACTCTTCTTCCTTTCTAATTGGTAAATTTTCAGAATGGAGAGAGGTAACTAGTGGTGTTCCCCAAGGGTCAATCCTAGGACCAATCCTATTCAACATATTCATAAATTATCTGGAGAAAGGGGTAAACAGCAAGGTGGCAAAGTTTGCAGATGATACTAAACTGCTCAAGATAGTTAAGACCAAAGCAGACTGTGAAGAATTTCAAAAAGATCTCACAAAACTAAGTGATTGTGCAACAAAATGGCAAATGATATTTAATGTGGATAAATGTAAAGTAATGCACATTGGAAAAAATAACCCCAATAATACACACAATATGATGGGGCCTAATTTAGCTACAACTAATCAGGAGAAAGATCTTGGAGTCATTGTAGATAGTTCTCCGAAGACATCCACGCAGGGTGCAGCGGCAGTCAAAAAAGCAAACGGTATGTTAGGAATCATTAAAAAGGGGATAGAGAATAAGACTGAGAATATCTTATTGCCCTTATATAAATCCATGGTATGCACACATCTTGAATACTGCATACAGATGTGGTCCCCTCATCTCAAAAAAGATATGCTGGCATTAGAAAAGGTTCAGAAAAGGGCAACTCAAATTATTAGGGGTTTGGAACGGGCCCCATATGAGGAGAGATTAAAGAGGCTAGGACTTTTCAGCTTGGAAAAGAGGAGACTAAGGGGGGATATGATAGAGGTATATAAAATCATGAGTGGTGTGGAGAAAGTGAATAAGGAAAAGTTATTTACTTGTTTCCATAAGTTAAGAACTAGGAGCCACCAAATGAAATTAATGGGCAGCAGGTTTAAAACAAATAAAAGGAAGTTCTTCTTCACTCAACGCACAATCAACCTGTGGAACTCCTTGCCTGAGGAGGTTGTGAAGGCTTGGACTATAAACAGGGTTTAAAAGAGAACTGGATAAATTCATGGAGGTTAAGTCCATTAATGACTATTAGCCAGGAAGGGTAAGGAATGTTGTCCCGAGCCTCTGTTTGTCAGAGGGTGGAGATGGATGGCAGGAGAGAGATCACTAGATTATTACCTGTTAAGTTCACTCCCTCTGGGGAACCTGGCATTGGCCACTGTCGGTAGACAGGATACTGGGCTGGATAGACCTTTGATTTGACCCAGTATGGCCATTCTTATGTTCTTTTGTTTCCTTTGCATTGGAATAGTTTGCAGTTGTGCCTTTAATATGGATGGGAATGGAATTAAACTACAGAGGAAATTGGTCCATTGAATAACAGATTCCTAGAAACTGGGTCCCACCTAGTCTATCCCCCTCAGCCTAGACAGGATACCAGACTACCAGCTATTTCCTAGGACTTCATCAAGCCTAGTTTTATATGTCCCAAGTAATGGGTTTTCTGCCACTCTCCCTGAGAGAAAATTTACAAGTTATTTCTGATATCCAGTTTCACTTTGCCCTTCTGTAATTGCATACCATTTCTCCTAGTTACTGACCTTTTTCAAACTGTAAATAATTCCTCTCCTATCTTGATGTTTATATTCTTCTAATAGTGTTAGGTTGTTACCATATGTCCCTTTCACTTTGGCATTATTTAGGAAGTTTCAACATATTTGGCTCCTTTTGAATATTTATTCACATATTGGTCTCTCCAGACTCTAATCATTTTGTTGTTGTTTTACTCTGAACTTTCTCCAGTTTTTCAATGCTCTTCTTGTACTTGATTCTCTGTCACTATAAGTGAATTTAAAAAGGCAATGGATTTACAGAACTCCTCTAAGACCTACCTTGTTGAGTGTACCATAGTGAGCACTGAATGTGACAGGGCTTCATTTAACCTAAACCTTTAAAAAAATCATAAGGAATAAAGCAAATCTCCCTGGAACTCTGCCTCATTCAACCAACTTTTTGTATTTTGTTAAAATTGGGGGGGGGGTTGAAAAATTGGCTTATTTATTCTCTGAATTCTTTCAAGTTCCCAAAATGTTCAGGAGTTCTAAAGAGGTGGTGGTGTCCATTTTCCAGTGTCCTTCAGATCTCCTAAATTCTTACAGGCAACCAGGTGATATCTGTTCTAACTGAGATGCTCAGGGGTTTAAAATTTTAAATGCTATTGGATGAGGTTTTCAAGGTTTAAGGTCCACAAATCCCATTGAATTTCAATGAGATCTTAGTGGCTAAATCTCTTAGATACCTTTGGAAATCCTACCTTTCAAACAGTGAAGATATGCATGCTAAACTCGTTCCTGTAGACTTCCTATGGTCTGCAAAGGCTCTTGCAGATTTACCAGTGATTTTCCTACAGAGACCTGCCTAATTGAATTAGTTGGGATTTTAAATATTTGTTCTATATTACAAAATTCTACACACATTACTTAAGCATGCATGCAAGGTGCCATTAGAACACTGGAAGATCATTATTAAAAGTTCCATTATGAGTTCTAGGTAGCCTGCCTATATATATATATATGTAGGAAAGATATAGGTATGGCTTAAGACAATAATTCAAAAGCTTTCAGGTCTCAAGACTATAAAGAAAAGAGAGGATCCAGACGAACTAAGGCCCAAAGTTTAATTACTTGACATATGTAACTAACCCATAAATGACTCTATATAACAAGATGTCACAAGATGGAGTGATGTTGTAAATAAGTGTTAAACTGCTGACAAGTGACTACAAGATCAGTGGTGATCAGTTTATACCAGCTTTTGACATTTTAAGTTAGGGACATCAGCAGATGTTCCATCACAAGAATGCCATGGTAATTAACTGATGTACATGCTATTAAGCTTGAGGTAAGAGTCCTAGTAACATGTAGGAGAAGGCCACCATGACATTAGTAGGGTGAGGAAATGCAGATAAGGAACAGGGGCCCAAATCTGTACTGAATATGCTCTAGGCATAGTAAGTATCAGCAAAATGGATTATAAAAGCTGTATCCTGGCCTGCATGCCAGAGGAGATGTCAGGATGACAGCCACTCGTGAGGATGATAATGAGGATGATGACTAACACGTTGGGTTTTCCCACAAGGTATGGTGTGAGTATATGAATACTTAGATACTCATTTTATATTATTTCTTCCTTTTTTCCTGGCTTGGAGTGTTTGTGACTTTGCTAACTGTGCTAATAAAGATAGTAAAAATCCATAAGGCATGTCCTAAGTATGAGCATCTCTACCATGCACATCTGGGTTCTCATCCTAATAATAATTCTCACAACTCTGGGTCTGATCCTGAGGCAGGACCCTGCCAAACCACAGAATGTTAAATTGGGGGATTCTAATATATAATCAATCAATCAGGAACCAACTAAAAAAAACTCAGCATACAAAGTACAGTTTTCAAACTCTTCCATCTCACTTCACTCAAAACAGATTTTCACTAAAACACCAAAAGGCACATATCTGGCCTAGGACACTGCATCCCTCTGCCAAATAACAGCTTTCTAACCTCTCCCGATAAGTGTATTTTTTTCACATCTTTCATTACCAAGAGCATTGGAACCCTTTCTCCTTTCATGTAGTCTACTGTCTACTTTCCAGAAAAAAAAAAAAGTCAACATGAGGCAGACACCAGACCTTGAAAATTCCAGCACTGAAGGTGAAAGTTTGAGGAAAGAAAAGTTCCTCAAGAATGGAACTATTTAGGCAACCTATCATTGTTTATGGATTAGTTATCGCTTAATGCAACTCATGGTGAGTGCTGACACTTTAGGTTCTTTCTCATGGTCTAAGGTTTTCACTCCTTAATAACTACACACAATGCTGTAAAACTTTCAGTTGGTATAAACTGGTGTAGCTCCACTATCTTCATTAAGAAAAGGGAACGTTGGTTTTATAACTTGCACTAGAGTTACACCAATTTACACCGGATGGACCTCTAGCTTTACACATGCGGTGAACATTGCAAGTTACAACAGCAGCTTTTCTTTTTTAGGTCATATCTAAAATGATAGAAACATTAACAGGGTTGTAACCAAAACTTTCCAGACTTGCTCACAGAGTTTCTCATTCTCTAAACTCAGTTTTCTCTCTTATATACCAAGAGACAAACAGAAAAAAGATACAATTATCTAGATCTATCTATATAAAATCTATCTATATAAAAAATGTTCCCTTTTAAGACTGGGGAATGGGGTAGATGATGACTGTTATCTCAATGCTAAAATTGCGGCTCCTTCCTCAAACAGGCAGAGTCCCTGGTGCACTGGAGGTCACAAGATAAAATAAGAGAGCAGACTCAAAGAAAACAAGAGCAATAAATGGTGTATACTATGTCTCCCACTTGGGTTACTTGAGGTCTCATTCTCTCTCAGGCCACAGAATTTTACCCAGGCTATATATGGCAGCTCTTTTCCAGAGCTTTCCAACAACCTTTTTAGCCCAAATCATCTTCCTTCATAAGTAGAGCAACTTTGTGCACAATTTGGAACATGTCTGAAAGTTCGGTGCTCAAAAGTTCAGGAATACATCATGTTCCTCCTTGTCATTACAGGCCTTTCATTATGGCTAACAGGCTCTCTTTAAACTCTATGTCACAGTTCATTGGTCTAAAAGGCCTTTGCTTTTTTAACCATGTCTTTTCCACAGGTAGCCCACGTCCTTCCATTCCATTGTCATCGCAAATCTCGAGTCTATCTGACCTTATATGTGCCAACTATAATTCTAGGTGCGACCATACCAAAGCCACAGTAAGGGATTCCCACCCTCATGACACTCATTCTCCCTGACACCTACTCTCCTGCAGCCCCTTACCTTACCTCCCATCCTTTTTGTGACTTCCAATCTTCCCAAGCCCTCACCACCATCAACTCTGTTATTGACTCCCACAACTCCATTCTCTCCATCCTCAACACCTTTGCCCTTCTCTCTCTCCTGATGCACTGCCCACTCCTCCAAGCCACAACTTTGGATCATGCCTTACATTTGCTTCCTTCTCTCCTGACCCTAAGCTCTTTAGAGTATCAGCCTTAAGTAAAATGGCATATATGGACAGCCTAGTCCTTCATTATTTGAAACCTAAAAATTCCTCTGGATTCTTGTCATAGTTTGAGGGTCAGACCATTATATTGTATTATCCCAGCACATTCTAGCCCAAGGTACTCTTCTCCCTAGACCTCCTGAATCAGATATATTGTGCAAATCCGATATACTGTGCCGTATTCAAAGCAGATATTTGAATTTTGAAGCCTGCAATTCCAAACTAATAGTGGATTTAAAACCGTGTACCTCAGCCTCTTTGTAACGGTCTGACAGCCTTCACTACAAGCAGGCAAACTCTGTGCAAACTTACTGTATGGCACATCTGAATTCTATTTAATCCTAAAAAACTTATTGAAATAAATTACTGAAATTACTTTAGGTATAATCTCTATTTTCTAAATTATTACCTCCACTCTTACAGATAGATGTACATGGATTATTACTACAATTCTGGGTAACTCATAGTTGAGAAATACTACTAGAAATGAGCTTATATTGAAACACCATGGTTCCTTATATTCCCTTTATAATGATGGGAGCGTCCAACTGTTACGTTATAATTCTATGCAACCATACCACACGCACAGTCTCAAGTGTGGTACTTGAAAAAGTAATGCCACAATGTCAACAGTAAGCCTCAGAGTAGCAGCCATGTCAGTCTGTATTCGCAAAAAGAAAAGGAGGACTTGGGGCACCTTAGAGACGAACCAATTTATTTGAGCATGAGCTTTCGCAAGCTTTCGTGAGCTACAGCTCACTTTCATTGGAAGTGAGCTGTAGCTCACGAAAGCTCATGCTCAAATAAATTGGTTCGTCTCTAAGGTGCCACTAGTCCTCCTTTTCTTTTAACAGTAAGCCTGTTCCCACTGAAATGGACGGAATTCTATGCCCTACACTCTACAAAAGGCCAGAGAAGCCGATCATAATGGTCACTTCTGGCCATAAAATCTATGAGTGAAATCCTGGTTCTATTGAAGTCAATGCAAAACACCCATTAAATCTTTTTCCTTTAAGTCTCTACCGATTTATTCTCATATAGGATTAAGCTGCATATTTGGTTATATTAATGTGGACTAATTTTAAAGCTTGCATTTTTTCTTAGAATTAATACCTTTTGAGGATACTTTGTGAAGCCTGGCCCATTAATCATTTGAGCAGTTTACCAAGGGTCGTGGGTGATTCTCCTTTACTAGTAATTTTAAAAATCAAGAGGGTTCCCCTCCCCCCCCAAAAAATATATGCTCTAACTCAAGCAAGAATTAATTTAGGGAAATCCTGTGGTCTTTGTTCTACAGGAGGTCAGACTGGGTGATCACAATGGTCCCTTCTGGCTTTATAAACTATGAATCTATGAAACAGAGCAGAGGACCAAAGGTTCTGTGCTGTAACGGATTCCTCTCTACCTTCTCCATGCATGCTCCCAATGGGGTGCTTCCAAGGCAGAGCTCCATATCTGGGGTCTATGCCCCTTCTCAAAATTTCCCCCACTCTGTTCAGTGGAACCACACAAGTTTTGTAGTGTGCAAGGTGCACAAAGGGCCAGTAAAATCAAGAAGCTTCATGGAGAGGCTTCTGAGTTACTCCATGGCCTAGCAGGCAAGAGTCAGCCACTTGGGTTGGACATTAGCCTGAAGATTTGGCCCTCATTGGCTGCTTATGTTAAAATTTTCTGGTAATGTTTGCTGGCAAAACGTAATAATGCCTGAACAGTTGGTACTATTCAAAAAGATATAATTTGTAGAGTAACTAATAACTGCTGAGAAGCATCTGCTACTTACTATGATATTCTAGCCAATACTTCCGAAAGTAAATGCATAAAGTAAGTCTGCTAAATCCATATTTAGATATCTAAGGTGGTTTGATATTCTGAAGTGTTGAGCAGCGAACAGCGAGCAACTTCCAGTGAAGTCCATAGGATCACATGGGTGTTAACCGAGAGCAAATTTGGCCCTCTTGGTTCCAGTTCAGTTTTCCTTGACTTCTCTGCAGCAAATCCAATATTTCAGCATTCTGTACTCTACAGTGGAAATGTTGACAAGTCCTGAACTACAGGGGTGTAAGTGGTTGCCATTTTAAAAACATCCCTCAGCCCCACAAAAATACAAAATGTTAACCTTCTTAGGTGTCTGTGGTAATCTCTCTGATGCAAGCAAACTAAGCAAACACTGTAGCACCTTTCATTTGTATGCATTTGGCATCTGTAAAAAGGAAACTCACACGATCTTCACCTGGCACATAATGGATCATTTTGAATAAAAAATGAAAAAAAAAACTTTGTTTCTTTTGCCAAGTTTTGGTCAACATGATTGATACTGAAGAAAGTAATGCTGCAGGGGGGAGTTCTCAAGGCCAAAATACACTATTTTATGTTCATTAAGGCCCCAGGTTCTTATTTGCCTTTGCCTTTAGAATAACCATATCTATCTGCCACAGAAACCCTGTTTGGATTGTGTTTGCTCTCCCTGATTGGATTCGAAATGAAAAGCTGTCTTTCTCCATGGGCTGATTGCTTTTCAGTGTCTAATCGGCAGCATGGCCTGAATCCCAATTACAGGTTAGGGACTTGATGAATCTACTTCAAGAATATTAATTTAATGCTTGAAATGCCACCAAATAGAGTGAATGTATTATGCTGGACCTTGCTGCATGACATATCTATTTGATGGTATTAATCCTAAGGAAAAAAATGCAAGCTTTAAAATGAGGTCACATTAAGAAAACAAATACACTGCTTAATGAGAATAAATTACTAGAGTTTTAAAGGGATAGGTTTGAGGGGGGCCAGGTTTTGAGGTTTTGTTTGTATTACTTGAAACAAAATCCAATAAAGCCATGATTTGAAAAGTAATGATGTGTCACATTTTAAATGACTCTAACCTAATGATGGTAAAAAAAACTACATCGTGGGCACATGAGAACTTGCTCACATCTTACTTAGTTAGATCATTTTTCCAAGTTGTGCTATAGAGAACTACTCTCCCCTCCCCCCCGGCCACTTTCTTTTCCCCCTGTTTCTGTGAGCAGCATTTTTTGAGAATCCAATGGAGCTGCAACCACAGACTCTCACATGAAGGAGGAGTTACTGCTACCACTGCCTACAGAGAAATGCCCCACGTCTTTTTCCTCCTCCGTTTGATTTCCAACCTCCTTTGTCAGCGAAAGATGCTCATTTAATCTCCTGATTTTTTAAATAAAGTAAATATAAAAAGAAGCTTTTTGATTATTGTCTGTAAGCGAGGACTGGCCTGTCTCCCAAGGTCTGTGAGAGTGAGGGATCGTCTTTCAGGATAGGTTGTAGATCCTTGGTGATGCATTGGAGAGGTTTTACTTGGGGGCTGTAGGTGATGGCTAGTGGCGTTCTGTTACTTTCTTTGTTGGGCCTGTCTTGTAGTAAGTGACTTCTTGGTACCCTTCTGGCTCTGTCAATCTGTTTCTTCACTTCACCAGGTGGGTATTGCAGTTTTAAGAACTCTTGATAGAGATTCTGTAGGTGTTTGTCTCTCTCTGAGGGATCTACTAGCCGTCACGTATAGCCCCCAGCTAAAACCTCTCTTGAGAGACAGGCCAGTCCTCACTTACAGACAGCCCCCCAACCTGAAGCAAATACGCACCAGCAACTACACAACAAAAACACCAACCCAGGAACCAAACCCTGCTACAAACCCCGGTGCCAACTCTGTCCACATATCTATTGAAGAGACACCATCATAGGACCTAACCACATCAGCCACACAGTCAAGGGCTCAGTCACCTGTACATCTACTAACGTGATATATGCCATCATGTGCCAGCAATGCCCCTCTGCCATGTACATTGGCCAAACCAGCATCCAGTCTCTATGCAAAAGAATAAATGGACACAAATCTGACATCAGGAATCATAACATTCAAAAACTAGTAGGAGAACACTTTAATCTCTCTGGTCATTCTGTAACAGACCTAAAAGTGGCAATTCTTCAACAAAAAAACTTCAAAACCAGACTCCAACATGAAGCTGTAGAACGGGAATTAATTTGCAAACTGGACACCATCAGATTAGGCCTGAATAGAGACTGGGAGTGGTTGGGTCATTACAAAACCTAAACTTAATTTCCCCAGTACTAATTTCTCCCTACTGTTACTCACACCTTCTTGTCAACTGTCTGTAATGAGCCACTCTCTTACCACTTCAAAAGAGATTTTCCCTCCCTTGGTATCCTGCTGTTAATTTATTTATCTCCTTAGACTGACTGCACACTTGGTAAAGCAACCCCCATCCTGTCATGTATTTATACCTGCTCCTATTTTTTCATTCCATGTATCTGATTAAGTGGGTTCTAACCCACAAAAGCTTCTGCCCAAATAAATTTGTTAGTCTCGAAGGTGTCACAAGGACTCCTTGTTATTTTTGCTCATACAGACTAACACGGCTACCACTCTGAAACCTGTCTTTGATTATTAACAGCCTTGACTTACATGGGGTAGAGGGAAAAGAGAAGGAAGTACAAAGAGTTTTATAAAAGGCCTTGAATCATTTGTACAGCTCCTCTGGCATTTCCCAATGTTATATGTGGTGGTGTCTTTGTCATTCCACCTCAGAGCCCTTACTACTGCCCTCTTTGAAGCTTGGATAGTTATCTGGGAGATTGGTACAAGGAGAGAGGCATATGGTCACAGATGAGATCAGCGAATGGGGGAAATCCTGCAAGTGTGTTCGCCAGTGCTTGAACTTGCTTCCCCCTTGGTTTACCAGGGCCTGGATTTGTTAACTTTTTGGTCATTGTGCTAAACCTATGCATTCTCCTAGGTATTTGGGCATGAGACAGTTTGGGTGAGGATGTTTTTAATCTATGATGAGATAACTGGCTCTGTGGATGAGGGGAAAGCAGTGGACGTGTTGTTCCTTGACTTTAGCAAAGCTTTTGACACTGTCTCCCATAGTATTCTTCCCAACAAGTTAAAGAAGTATGGGCTGGATGAATGGACTATAAGGTGGACAGAAAGTTGGCTAGATTGTTGGGCTCAACAGGTAGTGATCAATGGCTCCATGTCTAGTTGGCAGCCGGTATCAAGTGGAGTGCCCCAAGATTCAGTCCTCGGGCCAGTTTTGTTCAATATCTTCATAAATGATCTGGAGGATGGTGTGGATTGCACTCTCAGCAAGTTTCCAGATGACACTAAACTGGGAGGAGAGGTAGATACGCTGGAGGGTAGGGATAGGATACAGAGGGACCTAGACAAATTGGAGGATTGGGCCAAAAGAAATCTGATGAGGTTCAACAAGGACAAGTGCAGAGTCCTGCACTTAGGATGGAAGAATCCAATGCACCGCTACAGACTAGGGACCGAATGGCTCGGCAGCAGTTCTGCAGAAAAGGACGTAGGGGTTACAGTGGACAAGAAGCTGGATATGAGTCAACAGTGTGCCCTTGTTGCCAAGAAGGCCAATGGCATTTTGGGATGTATAAGTAGGGGCATTGCCAGCAGATCAAGGAACGTGATCGTTCCCCTCTATTCGACATTGGTGAGGCCTCATCTGGAGTACTGTGTCCAGTTTTGGGCCCCACACTACAAGAAGGATGTAGAAAAATTGGAAAGCGTCTAGCGAAGGGCAAAAAAAATGATTAGGGGACTGGAACACACGACTTATGAGGAGAGGCTGAGGGAACTGGGATTGTTTAGTCTGCAGAAGAGAAGAATGAGGGGAGATTTGATAGCTGCTTTCAACTACCTGAAAGGGGGTTCCAAAGAGGATGTATCTAGACTGTTCTCAGTGGTGGCAGATGACAGAGCAAGGAGTAATGGTCTCAAGTTGCAGTGGGGGAGGTTTAGGTTGGATATTAGGAAAAAAATTTTCACTAGGAGTGAAAGGTGAAGGGTGGTGAAGCACTGGAATGCGTTACCTAGGGAGGTGGTGGAATCTCCTTCCTTTGAGGTTTTCAAGGTCAGGCTTGACAAAGACCTGGCTGGGATGATTTAGTTGGTGTTGGTCCTGCTTTGAGCAGGGGGTTGGACTAGATGACCTCCTGAAGTCCCTTCCAACCCTGATATTCTATGATTCTATGATCACGGAAGCCGTGACAGATGAGTTGTTTGTTTACTTTTGGTGGAACAGGCAGCCTATTTTCATATGCAGTACTGGTTTGATATTGCTTGTTTTGATTCATGCCAAGGTGCAGGGAGCACAGGATGGATGCTTGTTAGTCAGAATATCTTTTTGAATAATTAACTGAAAGACTAAATACATCTCTCCACTAGTGGTCTTTCGGGAAAGAAACATACTTATCTGCTTAAAGGATTCAATCCTACCCCACTGACTTGAATGAGAGTTGGTCCAGACTCAAAAACATGGTGCTTCTCTAAAGGGGGGTGATTCTAAATACTTCACAGAGGGGTTCCATGTTTATTGTCTCATTAACTCTTTATCCCATCTGTGCAGTTGAAAAGTAGGATTTTGTTCGTAGTGGTTTTTGAACTGCCATCCTGGGATCTGAAAATCAAACTGCTTGTTCATCAGCAATAAACAATCTGTAGGAGACATCCTGCCCACAGTAATATTTGGGCAACTCCTCCATCCTCAGTTTCTGTCCCCAGGTGCACTTTCCAACCCATTGGATCAGAATTTCATCTCCATTACATTGATATAAATCCAGACCAATCCCCTTGTCTTGAACAATTCTGTAAAGTCACCAGCAACCTCTTCCTTGCTAAGCTGAATTTCCTCTCCATTGTCGAAGTATTTTTCACATATCACTTCTTTCAGCAGAGCTCTCTGCCTGTAGATCCTAGCTGTAAAATAATACCAGTGCTTGAAAGTTAATGACCCCTCCAAAAATTATTTCAAATTACCGACAATTGAAAATAACTTTTTATTGAAATTGATTGATTGACATTGAAACACTTTATTCAAGGCTGTCTAAACCAGGAGACTGAAAAATATAAGTTGAGTTAATACCTAATATGTTCCTTTTGAATAGTGTTATGGATTAAGAACATCCATAGTATCCCATACAAAACAGCTGTTGAAAAGTCCAGCCATAAAACTATCAGTGTTTACAAGATTTTATTATATAAACCTAATGGCTCCCACAGTTTTAATGCATTTACTTCCCTGCAAAAAAGAGTGTTCTCTGTTGCTTATGAACAGTTAGCCCATCTCCCTAAAGGACTTTTTATTCCTACAAGCCATCAATGCAATAAAAACTAGTGATGCATTTTATTTCATTACTGCTTCTTGAAGAAACACATTTTATTGTAATATTTCATACACTATCTCCTGCTGGCAATTTAAAAAGTAACTATTTAATAAAATTTAGCAGAGTGTCTTTGCAAACCTGATAAATAGCAAAGCAGGCCAGTGAATACAGTTTTCACTTTTTAATTTACCACTTAAAGATGCTGCCAAGAGGCTAAATATGGAATCCCCATTCCATTACCATTTGGTGCACCTGCCTTGTTTTCCCAAAAAACAAAGATATGTTTGAAATATTCAACAAAACAATGTGAAGAGCCCATAGGAGCAGACAGAAGAAAGTGCATTGTCAGCCCCTGGAAGAACTCATAGCTAGAGCTAAGCAACATTTTTCAGTCAAATGGCAAATAAAAAATAGAAAAAATGTAAACAATTTGTTTTGGCGTTTCATTTTTAAACAACATTTTATTTTGAAATTTAGTTGGATTGTTTAATAAATTATTTTTAAAAAGTAAAACCACAGAAAAATGGAATGAAACCAATTGAAAAACTGAAAAATATTTTGTTTTGGCTGGAACAAAATGTTTCATTTGACCCAAAACAATTTTGTTTTTCAGCTTTTTGTTTTAGTGAGAAAAACTGAAAAAAATCACTGTAAGGAAACTGATTTTTTTTTTTGTTCAGCCACCAAACCAAAACAAAAAAAAATCAATTATTTTTTACAGCTGCACTCCCCGCTAACTAACTACATTATCCTAAATGCAGTTTGAAATGGAAATGAGCTGCCTCTTATGTTGCAACAGATTCAGTTTACACAATGTTCAAACTCATATGCTGGAAGTTACTAGGAAGAGAGAGCTCCATGTATGTTTTGGAAAGTTTTATGTGCGGTCCTTAAAAAGGAAGGATGATCTTGTGTTTAAGGAACTGACTTGAGAACTATGAGATTTGGGTTGCAACACCTTACTCTGCCAGTAATTTCCTGGATGACTTGGGACAAGCCACTTAATCTCAATGCAACCCTTCTTCCAGATGGAGCCAGCAGCAACAAGAGCTAGGTTCAGTACCTAGGGGTTCCTTTTCAAGAAAACAACACAAAACTGGCTCGAGCCCCAACCCAGTGACCTGGGACAATTACATACCATCCCCTGGGTGCCTCTCAGAGGCAATATTTCCCCTCTCGCTAGCACAGAGTCTGAGTGTAGCAAAAACTTTTAATAAAAGGAAGGAATTAACTCAGCATTAATTTAGGAAAACACCGCAACTAGGGTTCATAAACCTAAACCATAAGTAAAAAACCCACCCCATAATAAATTGGGCAATGTCCTTTTCCCCTCAAGGTCTTAAGTCCAGCAAACCAAAAGTCCCTTTAATGTGCTCATCCCTTCTCTGTACCCCACTCACAGTTGCTATCCTTGGCCAGTGCAGCCCCAGAGTTCAGAGGTTCATCCACAGAGTCCACCTCCCACCCTGTGTAGAAGGCAGTGGGGGGAGATAAGGAGGCACCTTACATGCTGCACTTCTCAGGCACTCGCTCATCACCCCAACAGCTGATTGCCACACCTCTTCGGGGCTCTGCTCTGGCCTCTCCACCAGCTTATCTGCTGGCTGCTTGCCACACTTCTCCACCTGCTAGCTACTTGCCACACCTCTCTGCCAGCTGCCAATAACAAGGAGACTGGGGATCCAACACCAGCCACAAGTGATCATTTGGGCAAGCAATCCCATCATGCAAAACACCTAGGCAGGGTGGGTGTGTCCATGCAAACAAGATTAGCTTCTGAAGTCTTTTTCCACAGCTCACCACTAGATGTCAGGGGAGAGCTCATTCAGACTCTGCTTACTTCTCTGTATCTCATTTTCATCTGTAAAATGGGGATAACAATATTTCCTTTCTCCCACCCTTTGTCTGCTTTGTTTATTTATGCTGTAATCTTTTTTGGGCTAGGAACTGCTTTTTAGTATGTGTTTGTATGGCACCCAGCAAAGTAGGTCCCTGATTTTGGTTGGGACCTGTAGGCAATACTTCTACTAATAATAATAGTGAAAGTTCCATTTGTGGCTACCTTCAAAGGTCTGTTGTCACCAATAGTAGAGACTAGTGGAAGTTATAAAACTGGAACCCTCAAGATCAATTCAAAAGCAAAGCCTGTACTAATCAGTAGCTGAGCAGGGGGAAGGATAGCTCAGTGGTTTGAGCATTGGCCTGCTAAACCCAGCGCTCTGAGTTCAATCCTTGAGGGGGCCATTTAGGGACCTAGAGCAAAAATTGGGGCTGGGTCCTGCTTTGAGCAGGGGGATTTAGACTAGATGACCTCCTGAGGTCCCTTCCAACCCTGTGATATTTTATGAGTTCCATGTTTCAGAGTAGCAACCGAGTTAGTCTGTACTCACAAAAAGAAAAGGACTTGTGGCACCTTAGAGACTAACAAATTTATTTGAGCATAAGCTTTCATGAGTGTTAGTCTCGAAGGTGCCATAAGTCCTCCTTTTCTTTTTACGAGTTCCATAACATACTGAAGGTCCTATAGCTGTGAAGAGGCTCCCTTGTCATCCCCAGCATAAAAGACACCCAATGGTTGCATTACAAGACCTGATTTGATAAATGAAGCAGTAAGTGTTAAAAGAGAGGACTGACAGATACATACATGAGTTTTGTGCAGATGCATAACTCTAAATATGCCTGTAGGAGTGGTCCATTGTAATATTCACTCATAATGAAACTTCTAGTGACCTTTGCACAATGAGCATTGAAAGGGGTAATGATGTTGCACTTCAAGTTGGAGGTGTTAATAGGAGACATACAGGAGACATACATGGCCTAGCTCGGATCAAGCTATCACAATAAAAATAGAGTATAGCTGCCTAGCCTCATATATCTACCATGTTGAACAGGATCGTACATAGAGCAGCTAACACTTCCTGCCACTCACGCTGCCAAAGTGACACTATTTTTAGCATGATATCTCCACCAGAGTTAAGGTAGGTACATCTCGAGCTGGTATTTACATCTCTGGTTTGAAGTGTAGATATGCTTCATTCTTTTGAGATGCTCATGCCTAACCATGCTGTAACAGCAATAGACAAAGTAGAACATACATTAATACGCCTTACTTAGAAGGGACCATTAGCACTGTAGCAGGGTGGACACCTGCTCAGGCCCAGAAGAGTTTAAAACAGCCATGAGAGAGGGCTGTTGTAGAAGAAAGGCAGCGGGGATGATTGGGAAGTTGTTGCGGTTCAGTGATGAGACAGAACACAGCTTTATGCAAGCAAACAGGCTGGTCAGCGGAGATGGGCTGTTCTGCACCCCCCCCCCCCCCCGCCTTCCACCTTCTCCTTTTATTATATTTCTCCCCCTAAGCATTACACACTGCTACACAAAGGAATGTATGACGTTGATTCATATGCTTAGTTACCATCCTCTATCTACTACAATCCTGGTTCTCAGGCCTTGAGCCCAGGCTAAAGAAACCTCCCACAGTTGCTGTCCAAACAATCAAGTTCTCAGGGTTCATATCTAGCCCTTGTCCTTGGATAGAGCAATGTGTGCATTGCTCCTAGGAAACAGTCAGGGTGTGCCCCGTCTGCTTCCAGGTGGAATAGCTAGACATTAACCCTTCATCTCCCCTTTTTTTGTTTATTGAAGTTGGCCATCTCATGGTAGCCGCCAATTTGTTTTGTCATGCTATTTAACTCCCAGACAGACAAGGACATAACCTGGGGAGCTTTCCAGGGCAAAATTTTACAAAGTCTTAACAAGGAAGGAATACATTGTACACAGCAACAACAAAAAATAAGCCCAATGATTACAAACACAAAATAACCAAAAGCTTAACATCTGCAATATAATCATCTAAAAGGGGTACACTTCTTTTACTACAATTGTAACCAGCAAAAGGCAATATAAGTATAATTCTACTAAGACAGCAAAGGGTGCCATCACTTAAATTTGCAGGAATATAATTAAAGGTGCATGAACCACAAGTAAAAACCCATCCTGATGGTAGGATGATATGGCCATAATTATATGAAACATTAACAGCATGGGAACAATTTAAAAGGGATTGAGAAATTTTTTGACAGCCCAAGGGCACCTTTGTACTAGTGCAGTTAACTACACGCGCACAGGTGACATTGTGAGCCCCGGCCGGGTACGGTGTGTGGAGGGATATAGCCGTGCGAGGCAGAGTATAGTTGGCCGGGCCCCAATTAGCCATGCTAGAGTACTGGGAAAAAAGATTAGCATAAGCAGAGAACAGTGTCTTATTCTCCTTCGGGCTTGTAACGGGGGAGGCGCTTCCGAGCCAACCCCTACAGGAAATAGCAGGCACAAAAGGCACACAATCATCACAGAATTAGCAGTGATTTGGGCGAGAATCGCCACAAACAAAGTCTTAGGAGTTTCTGGCTGCTGATCTGCTGCCAGTTTTCGTTGAGCCGTGGCGACCAATGCTTTTACTGCTCCCCATGTCACGGGCTGGCTTGGGACGCTACGCCTCCTCCGTTTCCGTCCCGCCGTTGTCAACTCGGGGGGCAACGCGGTCTCCTCCAAGGTCAGCTGAAACTCTGGTATGGGATTCGACAGCCCCTGGTGCCATGCCATGTTGTTTAAGTGCTGGTCGCACGCACCGGGCTGGAACCCACAACGGTCCTGCAGGGAGAGACACAGCAGCATATCCCCGACCCCAAGTGATTAGAGGTGCTGGGCCCAGCCACTGTGGATCGGGCAGCTGACGGTAAAAGACACGCGGTCTTTCCAGTACCTCAGATTTGTGAAAATGCCGATCCGCAGGGGTCTGCTGATCTGCATTCAGTGTTAAATTATTTAAAGTAAACAAGAGGATATACATTTGTTGTTGAATGTCTCCTAAGGTTCGGAGATGCAGCTCCCCTTGTTTTAATTGTTTATCTAGCAAGGTTTTGAGTGTGCGATTGGCACGTTCAACAATGGCTTGGCCCGTGGAATTATAAGGGATTCCGTGTTTAAGACGGACGTCCCAGCGGGCACAAAAGGTGGAGAGGGCTGCAGAGCAGTAGGCTGGGGCATTATCTGTTTTAATTTGGCAAGGGCGACCCATAACAGAAAAGCAGGCCAGCAAATGGTAAATAGCTTTGTTAGTGGCTTCCCCACGTTGTGGGGTTGCCCAAAGGAAGCCTGAATAAGTATCAACGGAAACATGTAAAAATGAATAGGGGCGGAATTGTGGCACATGAGTAACATCCATTTGCCACAGCTGATTTGCTGCGGTACCTCGGGGGTTAACGGCATAAGAAAAAGTAGGAGCAGCAGCAGCACAGTGGGGGCAGGAACGAACAATGGAACGTGCATGATCAGCAGGAATGTGAAACTGCCGGGCCAAAACAGAGGCAGACTGATGAAAAAAGGCATGGCTTTCAATGGGGTCAGAAAAAAGGGAATTTACCTGACCACGCAACGCGCGATCGGCGCGTGCATTGCCCTCAGTGAGTGGCCCAGGCAGAGGGGTATGACTGCGAATATGAGCAACAAAGTAAGGGAAATAACAAGTGGCAAAAAGGTGCTGCAAAAACAAAACAGGTGAAGGAGGTCTGCATCAACCTGAGGGGTAATGAGGGCAAGGGGTAAATGAGCAATTACCTAATAAACATAATGGGTATCCACAATTAAATCAAAGGGACAATCAGCAAAAGGTTGAAAGGCCAAAATAACAGCAGCTAATTCTGAGCGCTGTGAGACGGCGAGTGAGACAACGTAGATCCAAAGCCTCCTCCGCCCCGAGTTCGATCCTCGGCAGCTGGCACCTGATAGGGGACTAAAATCAATTGTGCAATTGACCGTCCACGCGGGAGCGACTGTGGAAGATGAGTCCACACCTGAACCTTAATAATGCCAGTGTAATCAGCATCAATGACCCCTGGAATGACAAAAAAAGCCCTGTTTCCCAGCATGTGAGCGAGGGAGAACAAGACCTACAAAGCCGGCAGGGAGAGGTCCCGTCACCTGTGTAGGTATGGCACAGACCTCCCCTGGCAGCCGAAAGTCAGTGTCCTCCTGCATGATCAAATTAAGCCCTGCACTTCCAGCAGTCGCTGTCCTCATAGAGTCTATGGATTTCAAGGCAGAGGAGCGATTGCCTGAGTAGGAAACACCCCTGTTTGGCCCTGGGTTTGGGGGGGACCCGTCGCGCGGTTTCCCGACCCGCCACGACACTGATTAGCCCAGTGATAACCTTTCCCACACTTGGGGCACTTCTTTGAGGGTCGGGCTGGTGCCTTAGATGAGCGGCACTCCCGCTGAAAATGACCCTCCTTTCCACAGCGGTAACAGCGCTTCCCCTCCTTCCCAGTTTTTCTGAGGGCGGCAGCCAGAACTCCAGCCTTGTGGGCTTGTGTGCCAATGTTCTGGCACGCCCGCAGCATGTCTGAGAGCTCTAAAATACCAGAGGCTTGTGCTGCCTGGAGAGCACGGCGGCAATCCTCATTTGCATTTTCAACTGCCAATTTTAACAGGAGCTCGTGAGCTGCCTCAGTGTTATCCACCTGTCGGAGGATAGCCTCCTGCAATCTGTTGGTAAAATCCAAAAAGGACTCTAAGGCACCCTGACGGATACTGACAAAGCTTTTGGTAGGCTTGCCTGAATCCGGGACCTTCTTGAAAGCATGCTGGGCACAGGTGGAAATAATGGGGAAGACGGCCTGAGGGAATTGAGACTGCATCTCAATAGTAGCAAACTGGCCCTCCCCTGCCAAATGCTCATAAATGATACCTTGCTCTCTATATACCTGGGCTTGGCGTTCTGCCATCTGCCGATACTCACTAAGCCAAATAACATACTGACTGGGTGACAACATCATGCGCAGCAGCGTTTTCCAATCCTCAGGGATTAGGGAGTACCCAGTACCCATCCCTTCAATGAGACCACGCACAAAGGTGCTAGTCAGGCCAAATTCACGAATTGCTTTCTTTACCTCTCTAACCACCGAGTATGGCAGAGTGGTCCAGGTGCCCACGGGGTTGCCCTGGTCATCATTCTGCCAGGTCACCGGGCAAACGGAGACCAGATCAGCCAGCTCCTCTGCTGTAAGATCTGATCGAGCTTTCGCTGCGTGAACCATTTGTTGCACCAGCGAAAGCTTCTGAGCAGATGCAGATGACTCTCCGGGGGGCCCCACGCGGGAAGGGTGATCACACACCGGCTCCGGTGGGGAAGGCCAGGGAGGCGGTGGTAATAGAGGCACTGGGGGCGAAGCAGGGGGAGGGATGGCTGCAGGAGCGGACGGGGGTGGCAGGATCGGCAGCTCCTCTGTTGGTGCTGGAGAGGGCCTTTCCAAGGCGACACGCTGTGTCGCATCGCCAGGAGGGGGGATGGCTGCAGGGGTGGACGGGGGCGGCAAGAGCACCAGCCTCGCGAGGCAGGGTCTGTCTGAGGCGACACGCTGTACCACGTCGCGGCAGAGGTGCCAGGCATGTAAAGCCTGCACGGGTGCCCGAGGCTCTTTGTGCAATGTCTGGCCCAATCGCTCCCAGTCCGCTAGCTTAAGGCTTCCAGCTTCAGGATACCACGGGCACTTGGCACGCACCTCCTGTAGCAGGAGAGTGAGTTCTCGAGCCGGGCAGTCATGCTGAGCCTTACGCAGCAAATACTGCAGCTCATTGCGGTGTTGCACTTGCAAAGCAGAGAGGGAGCTTCCCATACTTACCACAATGAAAAATACTCACCGGGATCCACAAAGTGGATGAGTGACGCGTCTGAAACCCTTGCCAGGCGAGGTGAGTGCTGAGGGCCCCACGTTTGGGCGCCAGTTGTTGCGGTTCAGTGATGAGACAGAACACAGCTTTATGCAAGCAAACAGGCTGGTCAGCGGAGATGGGCTGTTCTGCCCCCCCCCCGCCTTCCACCTTCTCCTTTTATTATATTTCTCCCCCTAAGCATTACACACTGCTACACAAAGGAATGTATGACGTTGATTCATATGCTTAGTTACCATCCTCTATCTACTACAATCCTGGTTCTCAGGCCTTGAGCCCAGGCTAAAGAAACCTCCCACAGTTGCTGTCCAAACAATCAAGTTCTCAGGGTTCATATCTAGCCCTTGTCCTTGGATAGAGCAATGTGTGCATTGCTCCTAGGAAACAGTCAGGGTGTGCCCCGTCTGCTTCCAGGTGGAATAGCTAGACATTAACCCTTCAGGAAGTAACCTCAGCTGAGGGCCATGCCCCAATCTGGGCCTAGCTGGCTCTATAAAGGCTGTGAGCCAGAAGCCCAGAGAGAGTCTCTCTCTGTCTTGAGACAGAGAAGGGTCTGGCTTCAGAGGCTTAACTAAGTATCTGGAGGGGAACAAGGCTGGGGACAGGCCAAGGGAGCTCTAACCTAGGAAAGTACCAGGCTGCAGGCCTGGTAAGGCCTATTAGATACTGAGGTTGTAGAGGGCAGCCCATGGGTAGCCAGAGGCAGCAGGTCCAAACCCCCTTACCTGTGATGAGTGGCTTATACTGCAGTCTGTGCCCAGGGAACAGGAGCTAGTTGGTGACTGGCAGTAGCCTAGGACTAAGGCGAGGTAGGGATTGTGGGTGGGGGGTTCTCCAGGGCAGCACCCAGTGAAAGGTGCACCAGGGTCCTGGGAGGGACATGGGAGCCAACAGCAAGGCGAGACACTGGCCTGAAGAGGGCGCTCCAGAGGCTGGAATGCTAATTCCCTGAGAGGACCAGCAGGAGGTGCCGCCGATGAGTCTGAGCCCGGTTACAAGCACATTCACTGCACATAGCACGTCATCTTAGATTAACTTTTTGAGAGTCAGGATAAAACTGACCAATGTTACAGAGGTGTCTGTGGCTAGATTGCGGGTACACAGCTGAACTGAGCTGAAAGTAATACATAATATCAAAAGTTTATTGGCATTCAGAAAAAGTGATGTTTTTAGCTTGTAACAGTTATATGAAACAGAGTTCTTGCTGCTTGTGGGTATATATGTCATTGGTGACCTGGAAAAGGAGAACAAAATGTTTACACAAAAGCCTCACAAATTAAACAAAGATCTTAAAGAAATTCTGTACCTTTAGGTCATCAAAATGAACCATAACAGGTGATGGCAGGTTCAGTTGCATACTATTCTGTTTTACCCTGTAGGGAATGAGATCATTCAATAGGTAAAACGGAGAAGAGACTAAGATATTTCAAAAGGAAGAGCTCTCATGATAAAAACTCAAACTCATGCATGTCTACATTTCAGTAACCCCCTTAAAGAGCTACTCACACACAGTGCTGGCAGAGTGCTGATTATTCTTCAAGAAGGCAGTAAAAAATGGGCAAATTATAATTTGCCCCTGTTTTAAAGAACTCGTGGAAGAGAGGTAATTTATTCTTTACTGACTGGAGCAATGCACTCAAAGTTTTAATGCTGTCTGACAAAGTAACCCCACAGGCTTCAGACAGTTTTCCCAAGAAACTTAAAAAAAGTCTCCATAGTCCAAACAAAAGTTAAATGGTGATTATCTGAAACAATGGTCTCTTACATAATATAACAATCAAAGATTGCATAGGCCCACCTCCCCCTACCCCATGCCTTTTGCTCCTTCTTACTCTTATTATCACTTTTTTTTTGTTAGTGTGGAACTAAATGTTGTTTCCTTAAGGGCACTTTGATTACAAGGGAAATCGGACATGAAAAAGACTGTTAAGCTGAGAGGCCATTTATATCCTCACCCATTATCTCTCAGAACTTGAACTTTCTCATCCTGCAGCCACTTCTTGGCAGTGCTGCTTATCATTAAGGCTATCAAGGCTGATGATAACAACCATTTTTCTGGTCCTTGACAATAACATTTTGGACTATAATTAGCAAAATAACCTAGAGAGTAACCAGGGATGCTGGGGTCTAGCATCCCCGGTTACTCTCTGAGTTATTTTGCTAATGTATATATATAGTATATTAATACCTGTAGTTTAAGGGGGAAGGGAATAAGAAAAGTACAAAAATGGAGAGAAAGAAGATGACACTTAGTCGTAAGTGAAAGAAAGCATGAAAACTTATCTACCATTTTGAGAAACACCACCCATATAATATAAGGTATGAGGACAATTTTCTTTTTAATCTGGAAAATTTCAGGTTGAGGCCAAAGGATTAGAACTCTACAGATTCCTTTTGTTGGTATCCAAGGAAGATCACAGGATAATTGAATTGGAATGTCAGTATAACAAGAGGATTTAGTTATTTTCTCTCATTATTTGTCCAGGCTTTGTCCCATAAAGTGGTTCATACTGTACCACTCTGTGCTTTTGTTGCAGTCTTTGTACAAGATTTCTTTATAAAATTGCTCTTAATTTAGGAATTTAGGTTTTATAGACAGTTATTGTTCTTAAAACATCAAGGCCCAAATACTGTGGTCCTTTTAAAAACAAAACAAAACAAAAAAAAACCTTCCTCTGAAGCAAATACCCTTTTGGATAGATGGTGTCATATTAGTCCCCTGGATCTTCTTGTTGTTTATCATATTTGGAAAGTAGTACACTTGAGACATGCAATAGTAATGGCAGTTACATCAGATCATTTCACTTTTTGTTCTTATATTTTGTTTTTGAGGGATTTTTAAGTTAAATTTGAAGGAAGGAAGATAATCTGATCTGACATGGCCATTTAACCCCAGTTCCAAATCAGGCCTTGCAAGTTGTTTAGTGTTTTTTTAAATAAGTCAATTCAGAAACTTTAAAATAAACCTGTAGAAATAAGCAAACCCAGCAGTAAACCACAGTGAGAATATTTCTTCAGCTAGGTTTTTATTTTTAACCTGACTACAAAATAGGTCCCAATTTTCTATTTCCAACATAATTCACCCAAGACAGCGAGAATGAATGAGCTGTCATAAATTCTCTCTCAATCTTCTCCACACCCACTAGCTAGTAAAAACTCCAGCCATAAATGTTTTGGTTTTTATATTGAAATTTCATATTTATAGCATCTATGGGAGTTCAAAATTGTCAAAGACTGAATGGTTGTAGTCTTACCCCCATAGTTAGAAAGCAAACACAGAAACAACAAAAATGAATAAAACCTTCTAGTTTATTCTACAGATGTGGTTCTTATCTGTTACAGTAACACAAGTGCTTGTACCATTATTGGGGGGTATTTTTAAATAAAGATACTTCTATTATTCCTAAACACAGGCACAGTTCCTGTGTGTAAAGAACCATACATCCAGTGGTCTTGTGGAAAAGCATGGGATGGTGAGTTGAGACCTCAGTTATAAGCCCTGGGCTGTATTGTCTCTGCTACACCCTCTTTGTAGCAGTTATTTAGTATATAAAGCACTGGACTGGGTTTCTGGGGGTCAATCCTGGTTTCACTGCAGTCACTAATGCCAGGATTTCACTCCAGGTTCTATTCCTGGGTCTGTTTTTTGCTGGGTGACCTTCGGTAAATCAACTCACCATTCTGGGCCTCTGTTTTTCATTCTATAAAATGAGGATAATGATATTTGCCTCCTGTGTAAAGTGCTTTGAGATCTATGGATGAAAAATTTGATGTTCAAGCTAGGTGCTATAATTCCCCCTTTACAAAGGGTTCTGGGGGCAACTGCTGGCTTAGAAAGTCCTGGGAGTTTTGCTCCAATGCCTCTGTGCTGCCAAGGTGTTAGAGGAGAAAGGTGTTGCCAAAGATTTACTCAGAGCTGACATGTAGGCACAGGGTCTCCACGTAGATGGCTTTTGTTTCTTGTGGAATCTCATCATCCAAAATAAATATTCCAACAAATATGTTAATCTGCCTTTACTTATATCAAAGGGATGTAGAATCAAAAATATCACACCTAATCCAGTTTGAAAGAATTTATACTCTTCCCTGGAAAAAATCCAAAGATTTTCATTTCATCTGAGAAACCTACTATTGTTCTTAAAATAAAGTCAACTCCTTGGTTGTGATTTGCCATGATAAGGAGTAATACCTCACTGAGGTCTCAGGTTTAAGACCCAGATCATTGGCTGGTGTATGTTGGCTGTATATTGATTTACACCAGCTGGGAAATGAATATGCTTTTACAGAATTACACTTACTGCCTATGGAACTCTTCCAAACTCTCCCTCCACTCACTGAGGGTTTAATATATAACAATAACAATACTCTATCCCTTTCCCATTGAACATGAATTCAAAAAAGGAAGATTATATACATCTGAAAGTTGAATGGCTTTTACTTTGTAGAAATGTTACGCCTGACAAAGACTTTGAAATGGATGCATTGTTTTCATAGCACCTTCTAGGTACAGAAGTTCCTACAGATTTCTATTATATGTAATGATGAAAAAACATAAATAACTATTCAGCTGCAACCAGCCTGATTTGATACCATCCTCTAAATGACATTTATTTTTATTCTATATAACTAAAATCACTTGGGATTTCTTTTTGTATATTTTTGGTGTATAGTTTGGTATCACCTTCATGTAATATTGCATAAGCATACACATTTAATAGACACAGGAATCACTATATGTGAAAAATTCTTAGTATCTTTTTGGTATGTCTTCCTTTTTCATCAATTTATATATTTAGCAAATTCCTGTGGGCTAAGCTTCCTTTTCCATCAAGCCCCATAAATGGTCTTGGTGTGTGGGATCTAAGAGGGAGTCAGGATTGCCTATAGTCTATTTTTAGATAATTGTATGGTATCCATACAATAGTACCTGAGCACTTCTGTAATGATTTGGGGAATCAGGAAGATTTTTTTTTTAAGGGGCTTTTTGTGCGATTGCCAGCCTTCTGCTAAAGGAGAAGCTGCTTGTGCAGGGCAACATGAAAAGTTGCCCAATTTAAAAGTTCTGCAAATGACAATTGGCCATATAAACTGGGGGTGCTGAGGCTGATAGGACCCACCACAGGAAGATTTTGTATACATTCCATGGAGTTTACAAATTAACATAGTGCAAAGTAGTACATCTGAGATACTACATTAGGTATGTGAGCAGATGCATTCTATGCTGCCTGTTGTCCCTGGGTGGGCTTCAAGTATAGCTCTAGAGTGCATTGCAATAATCAGATGTGGTGGTGACAAAGATCTGAATAATAATGGCAAGGGCCATATCAGAATGAAATGGCTGTGACTTTGTTATGCTCACAGCATACACAAAGAAATTAGATAAAAAGATAAATACTCTTGATGGACGGTTGCAACGTAAGACTACTTTATTACTTAGAATTCAGTACAAGAACCCAAAACCAGAGAGGGGGGAAAAAATAGGCCACTTCCTAAAGCAGTGAGGGGCAACTCACAACGTGTCTTATTTTAAACTGGCTGAATAAGATCAGAGCCAGTTTAGAGACCCATATAGAGCTGGTAGGCATGACCAAAAGTTCCCTTCCCCTTCCCTCCCGCCCCCACTCTTAAAGAGACAGCTCTCAAATCCAACACAATCCTTGATCAGACAGTCAGCCAAGTGTCCAAAACTCCTAGATGGTGAAATTTGGAGACACAAGGTAAACAAATTCACTTAGCTGGAGGGGCAAATATCACCACTGCCATTGCTTCCAACTGACTTCTACAGCCAACCAGATTCATCTTTGTCCCATATAGATTGGGCTTCATCCAGGTAGCCCTCAGACAGGCCCTACTCTTGGCCAGATACTGGGAATGCTAAGCAACAGTTCCTGATCTTAAAAAAGACATAAGGGTGTCATCACTGCCCCCAAACCATGCCAGTATCTCACCTAGTAGCCTCATTGATATACACATTGATCAAGAAGGGCACCTACATATTTTTACATAAATGGTTTTGTATTTGGATATAAAAAAAGCCTTTTGCATTCTAATTAGAGCTGTTCAAAATACTTGACTTAAAACTAAAATTACCTCATTGCCCTGAAGACCACGGGATGAATCCCTATGTTCAGCACAGCTGAGGAGGGAGGGAAAGGAGGCTCTTGTCCACCTTTCTGCTCCCCAGATCCTGGGGGAAATGTAACTCAGAGCAGTCTACACACTGCTCTATATGTCACCATCCCATAGGGATTACTCCACAAGCCAAGGATCTGCTGGAGTACTATGTGCTCTGGAATCCGGCTCATCCCTCCTACCCATAACAAATGTGGCCGCTGCCTCTTCCAGTGTGGTCTCTACACAGCGTGCTATGCCAGCTTTACTCCATCTGGGCATTTCCTTATGTCAGGGGCATCCCCAGCTGTATGAGCTTGGCAAAGAGGCAGGAATAAAGGATAAGGATCTGGCCCTTAAGTGATGGTTTCCAACATATTCTTTGTGTAGCACAGTGATGATTTCTGCAATCCATTAGCTACTCCATTTCTAAAGCAACTGGTAAACAGCCTGATCTTATTTATGTCTCTGGAAAAAACAACTTTGCATGTAGTTCAGCTTTCATGGCTTTTATTTGCATACATCAGGCTTTCCTTGTCAGAAAAACATAGTTTTTAATTGAAATTCCCTTGACAGTGACATGGATTTCATTTACAGGGAAAAAAATGACAAATCTTGAACTCATTTGCAAAACATTAACTATTTTGAAGCTCACCGAACTTCATACTTATTGCATTTCCCATCCTTACTGAGGACAGTTTCACATTTGATGTTCTCATCTTTCTCCTCCTATTTCTTCAGGTATATCTGTACCTTGAGCTAGGATGCAGGGGTCAGCAGAATGATCTAAAGACAGATGAGTGTGTGATGGGTGCTCCCACCCCTCAGGTGCAACCTGGAACTGGGGTACTGCTGAGCCCTCTGTCTCACCAGCCTGGACTCCCTCTCACACTGCTGCTGTGACAAGCTGCAGATCGCTCCCGATCCTGCAATTACATAGACTTTTACACAGGCAGGGACACACCCAGCTTCAGTTACATGAATGCTTCTCCTAAGTCACTCAAGAAATGTCAATACAGAGAAGCTCCAGCCAAAATACCCCCAGCCTAGGACCCAGGGGGTGTACCATCCTGCCCTACTCAAAAACCTGACCAGTAAATGAGTTACAACCCAGTCTGCCACTTCTACACTGGAAAGTGGATGTGCACCAACTCTTGTTCTCTGAGATTTTTCCCAAAGCACTTCACTCAAACCATACTGTTTTATGTAAAAATATATAATAGATTTAGTAACTACAGAAAGATAGATTTACCACACGACCCATTGTCTACAGCCAAGCCCTGCGATACAACCGCATTTGCTCCAACCACTCAGACAGAGACAAACACCTACAAGATCTCTATCAAGCATTCTTACAACTACAATACCCACCTGTGGAAGTGAAGAAACAGATTGATAGAGCCAGAAGAGTTCCCAGAAGTCACCTACTACAGGACAGGCCTAACAAAGAAAATAACAGAACGCCACTAGCCGTCATCTTCAGCCCCCAACTAAAACCCCTCCAACGCATTATTAAGGATCTACAACCTATCCTGAAGGATGACCCAACATTCTCACAAATCTTGGGAGACAGGCCAGTTCTTGCCTACAGACAGCCCCCCAACCTGAAGCAAATACTCACCAGCAACCACATACCACACAACAGAACCACTAACCCAGGAACCTATCCTTGCAACAAAGCCCATTGCCAACTGTGCCCACATATCTATTCAGGGGACACCATCACAGGGCCTAATAACATCAGCCACACTATCAGAGGCTCGTTCACCTGCACAGCTACCAATGTGACATGTGCCAGCAATGCCCCTCTGCCATGTACATTGGTCAAACTAGACAGTCTCTATGTAAAAGAATAAATGGACACAAATCGGATGTCAAGAATTATAACATTCATAAACCAGTCGGAGAACACTTCAATCTCTCTGGTCACGCGATTACAGACATGAAAGTTGCGACATTACAACAAAAAAACTTCAAATCCAGACTCCAGCGAGAGACTGTTGAATTGGAATTCATTTGCAAATTGGATACAATTAACTTAGCCACTCCCAGTCTCTATTCAAGCCTAAGTCATTATGCAAGTTAACCAGCTCTGCTTTGTGGCCAAGCAGAGACAAAAGGGGATTATCTTGTGAATTGCAGGTTTTCTTTGTCTGGAGGCAGGGTACTTAACTCCTGCAGGGAAATTCACAGTCTTCCAACCCAGAGGTTTTTTTTTTCTTTTCTTCCTAAAAGTAAATAGGGGGTGTGTGTTCTACCCATTTGCTTTTTCTTTGGGCTGGGTAAGCAGGTTTCCAAGTAGTTGGAGGTTTTTTGCTTTAATTTGGGCCCAGAGCAGAGACAAGGGAATTGTCTTTTTCTGTAGGCTGACAGTCACTATCAGAGAATAGGTATTCTATTCCAGCACAGCAAAATTTTACAGCCACGTTTTGTTTGTTTATTTCTAAACCTCGGGTGTAAAGTTAGTTAAAAACAGAGAGGTTAGAATGACCAAATCCTCAGCTCGACTACAGCTGGAATTAGCCAAACTTCAGGCTGAGGAAAAACAAAGGGAACATGAAAGACAGATAGAACTCATGCGGCTGGAGAAGGAGGTACAGGAGGCTGCCCACAGGAGGGAAATGGAGGCAAGGAAGCATGTGGAGGAGGAGAAGGAAAAAGAGAGGAAGCATGTGGAGGAGGTGGAGAGGATAAAGGCCCGGCAGAATATACCAACAAACCCTAGCAATCCTTCTCCAGGTACCACTTCCCATCCCAGAAAGTTCCCCACCTACAAGGCAGGTGATGATACTGAGGCCTTCTTAGAAAACTTCGAAAGGGCCTGCCTTGGGTACAACATCTCTACTGACCAATACATGGTAGAGCTGAGGCCGCAGCTCAGTGGACCCTTAGCTGAGGTGGCAGCTGAAATGCCTAAAGAACACATGAACAAGTATGAACTGTTTAAATCCAAGGCGAGAGTCAGAATGGGGATAACACCCGAGCAGTCTCGTCGGAGGTTCAGAGCCCTAAGGTGGAAACCAGACATGTCATTTACCCGACATGCCTACCACATTGTGAAACATTGGGATGCCTGGATATCAGGAGCAAGTGTTGAATCTCCAGTAAATTTGCCCTTCCTAATGCAAATGGAACAATTCTTAGAGGGTGTTCCTGAGGAAATAGAAAGATACATCCTAGATGGGAAACCCAAAACTGTAATTGAGGCAGGAGAGATTGGAGCCAGATGGGTGGAGGTGGCAGAGAAGAAGAAAACTGGTCGCAGTTGGAGCGGAGACCAGAAGGGACCACCCCAGACCACACCCTATTACCGGGGGGCACCCAAAGCTCCACCTACCTCCCAAAGAACCCTCCAGACCCCTTATTGTCCCACCACCCCGTTCTCCAGCAACCCTCCTCGCCCCAGTGACCCGTCAGCTGGACGATGTTTTAAATGTAACGAGCTGGGGCATGTAAAGGCCAGCTGCCCCAAGAACCCCAACAGATTACAGTTCATTGCACTGGAATCACACCAGAGGTCCACAAGCCCAGATACCTCCCAGATACCCTTGGAGCGGAGGGAAACTGTGAGTGTGGGCGGGAAGAAGGTCACCGCATGGAGGGACACCGGAGCACAAGTGTCAGCTATCCATGCTTCCTTAGTGGACCCCAATTTAATCAACCCAGAAATCCAAGTGACGATTCAACCCTTCAAGTCCAACTCTTTCAATTTGCCTACAGCCAAGTTGCCTGTCCAGTACAAGGGCTGGTCAGGAATGTGGACTTTTGCAGTCTATGATGATTATCCCATCCCCATGCTGTTGGGGGAAGACTTGGCCAATCATGTGAAGCAGGCCAAGAGGGTGGGAACAGTCACCCGCAGCCAGGCTAAACAAGCCGTGAGGCCTAGCTCTGTTACGGAAACTTCTATCAGGACCCAGTCAGAGGTGATGGACCCGGACCCCAGGACAATGTCTGCAACAGCAGTAGTGGATCCAGTCCCAGAGACCCAGACGGAACCAGTCCCAGAACCGGAACCAGCCAAACAACCAACACCAGACCCCGTGCCAGCACTGAATCCAGGACTTGCAACCTCAACACCAGAGGGCCCCACTGAACCTGAACTGGCAGCAGCCGATAACCCTACACAAGAGGCTCAGCCGGAGCCTGAATCCCAACATAGTGCACCAGCGGAGAGCGGTTCACAGTCAACAGAAACAGCTCCATTCCCTATATCGCTTCCAGAGGGACCAAGCCTAGGTCCACAATCCAATGAGGAACTGATGTCTCCAGCATCAAGGGAACAGTTCCAGACCGAACAGGAAGCAGATGAAAGCCTCCAGAGAGCTTGGACGGCGGCACGGAGCAACCCACCGCCTCTCAGCTCTTCTAATCGATCCAGGTTTGTTGTAGAAAGAGGACTTTTATACAAGGAAACTCTTTCTGGTGGACACCAGGAAGACTGGCATCCTCAGAGACAGTTGGTAGTTCCAACTAAATACCGGGCCAAGCTCTTGAGCTTAGCCCACGATCACCCTAGTGGCCATGCTGGGGTGAACAGGACCAAAGACCGTTTGGGGGGGTCATTCCACTGGGAGGGAATGGGCAAGGATGTTTCTACCTATGTCCAGTCTTGTGAGGTGTGCCAAAGAGTGGGAAAACCCCAAGACCAGGTCAAAGCCCCTCTACAACCACTCCCCATCATAGAAGTTCCATTTCAGCGAGTAGCTGTGGATATTCTGGGTCCTTTTCCGAAAAAGACACCCAGAGGAAAGCAGTACATACTGACTTTCATGGATTTTGCCACCCGATGGCCGGAAGCAGTAGCTCTAAGCAACACCAGGGCTAAAAGTGTGTGCCAGGCACTAGCAGACATTTTTGCCAGGGTAGGTTGGCCCTCCGACATCCTCACAGATGCAGGGACTAATTTCCTGGCAGGAACTATGAAAAACCTATGGGAAGCTCATGGGGTAAATCACTTGGTTGCCACTCCTTACCATCATCAAACAAATGGCATGGTGGAGAAGTTTAATGGAACTTTGGGGGCCATGATACGTAAATTCGTAAATGAACACTCCAATGATTGGGACCTAGTATTGCAGCAGTTGCTCTTTGCCTACAGAGCTGTACCACATCCCAGTTTAGGGTTTTCCCCATTTGAACTTGTATATGGCCGTGAGGTTAAGGGGCCATTGCAGTTGGTGAAGCAGCAATGGGAGGGATTTACACCTTCTCCAGGAACTAACATTCTGGACTTTGTAACCAACCTACAAAACACCCTCCGAACCTCTTTAACCCTTGCTAGAGAAAACTTACAGGATGCTCAAAAAGAGCAAAAAGCCTGGTATGATAAACATGCCAGAGAGCGTTCCTTCAAAGTAGGAGACCAGGTCATGGTCTTAAGGGCACTCCAGGCCCATAAAATGGAAGCATCGTGGGAAGGGCCATTCACGGTCCAGGAGCGCCTGGGAGCTGTTAATTATCTCATAGCATTCCCCACCTCCAACCGAAAGCCTAAGGTGTACCATATTAATTCTCTAAAGCCCTTTTATTCCAGAGAATTACAGGTTTGTCAGTTTACAGCCCAGGGAGGAGACGACGCTGAGTGGCCCAAAGGTGTCTACTATGAAGGGAAATGTGCTGGTGGTGTGGAAGAGGTGAACCTCTCCATGACCCTTGGGCGTATGCAGTGACAGCAGATCCAGGAGCTGTGCACTAGCTACGCGCCAGCGTTCTCAGCCACCCCAGGACTGACTGAACGGGCATACCACTCCATTGACACAGGTAATGCTCACCCAATTAGGGTCCACCCTTACCGGGTGTCTCCTCAAGCTAAAACTGCTATAGAACGGGAGATCCAGGATATGTTACAGATGGGTGTAATCCGCCCCTCTGAAAGTGCATGGGCATCTCCAGTGGTTCTAGTTCCCAAACCAGATGGGGAAATACATTTTTGCGTGGACTACCGTAAGCTAAATGCTGTAACTCGCCCAGACAACTATCCAATGCCACGCACAGATGAACTATTAGAGAAACTGGGACGGGCCCAGTTCATCTCTACCTTGGACTTAACCAAGGGGTACTGGCAGGTACCGCTAGATGAATCTGCCAAGGAAAGGTCAGCCTTCATCACACATCTCGGGCTGTATGAATTTAATGTACTCCCTTTCGGGCTGCGAAATGCACCTGCCACTTTCCAAAGACTTGTAGATGGTCTCCTAGCGGGATTAGGAGAATATGCAGTCGCCTACCTTGACGACGTGGCCATATTTTCGGATTCCTGGGCAGACCACCTGGAACATCTACAAAAAGTCCTTGAGCGCATAAGGGAGGCAGGACTAACTGTTAAGGCTAAGAAGTGTCAAATAGGCCTAAACAGAGTGACTTACCTTGGACACCAGGTGGGTCAAGGAACTATCAGCCCCCTACAGGCCAAAGTGGATGCTATCCAAAAGTGGCCTGTCCCAAAGTCAAAGAAACAGGTTCAATCCTTCTTAGGCTTGGCCGGTTATTACAGACGATTTGTACCGCACTACAGCCAAATCGCTGCCCCACTGACAGACCTAACCAAAAAGAAACAGCCAAATGCTGTTCAGTGGACCGAAAAGTGTCAGAAGGCCTTTAACAAGCTTAAAGCGACACTCATATCTGACCCTGTACTAAGGGCCCCAGACTTTGACAAACCGTTCCTAGTAACCACAGATGCGTCCGAGCGTGGTGTGGGAGCAGTTTTAATGCAGAAAGGACCTGATCAAGAATTCCACCCTGTAGTGTTTCTCAGCAAAAAACTGTCTGAGAGGGAAAGCAACTGGTCAGTCACTGAAAAAGAATGTTATGCCTTTGTCTACGCTCTGGAAAAGCTACGCCCATATGTTTGGGGATGGCGTTTCCACCTGCAAACCGACCATGCTGCACTAAAGTGGCTTCACACCGTCAAAGAAACTAACAAAAAACTTCTTCGGTGGAGTTTAGCTCTCCAAGATTTTGATTTTGACATCCAACACATCTCAGGAGCTTCTAACAAAGTGGCTGATGCACTCTCCCGTGAAAGTTTCCCAGAATCAACTGGTTAAAATCGTCCTTGAGATGTGGAAAATATTGTTAGTCTTTATGTACTTGGTAGTATATTTAGAGATGCATGTGTCTTATTAACTCTGTTTTTCCTAGAGCTCCAGGAAGAAATCCCAGCCAGTGTTTCACCCTAGCTGAGATTTGGGGGGCATGTCATAAATATAAAGGGAAGGGCAAACCCCTTTGAAATCCCTCCTGGCCAGGGGAAAGCTCCTCTCACCTGTAAAGGGTTAAGAAGCTAAAGGTAACCTCGCTGGCACCTGACCAAAATGACCAATGAGGAGACAAGATACTTTCAAAAGCTGGGAGGAGGGAGAAAAACAAAGGGTCTGTGTCTGTCTGTATGCTGCTCTTGCCAGGGACAGAACAGGAATGGAGTCTTAGAACTTTTAGTAAGTAATCTAGCTAGGTATGTGTTAGATTATGATTTCTTTAAATGGCTGAGAAAAGAATTGTGCTGAATAGAATAACTATTTCTGTCTGTGTATCTTTTTTGTAACTTATGGTTTTGCCTAGAGGGGTTCTCTATGTTTTTGAATCTAATTACCCTGTAAGATATCTACCATCCTGATTTTACAGGGGGGATTTCTTTATTTCTATTTACTTCTATTTTTTATTAAAAGTCTTCTTGTAAAACACTGAATGCTTTTTCATTGTTCTCAGATCCAAGGGTTGGGGTCTGTGGTCACCTATGCAAATTGGTGAGGCTTTTTATCCAACATTTCCCAGGAAAGGGGGGGTGCAAGTGTTGGGAGGATTGTTCATTGTTCTTAAGATCCAAGGGTCTGGGTCTGTAGTCACCTAGGCAAATTGGTGAGGCTTTTTACCAAACCTTGTCCAGGAAGTGGGGTGCAAGGTTTTGGGAAGTATTTTGGGGGGAAGGACGCGTCCAAACAGCTCTTCCCTAGTAACCAGTATTAGTTTGGTGGTAGCGGCCAGTCCAAGGATAACGGGTGTAATATTTTGTACCTTGGGGAAGTTTTGACCTAAGCTGGTAAAGATAAGCTTAGGAGGTTTTTCATGCAGGTCCCCACATCTGTACCCTAGAGTTCAGAGTGGGGGAGGAACCTTGACACAGACTAACACGGCTGTTACTCTGAAACAGATCAAAGATTACCTTGAAAATAAACGAACAATCTAAACCTAATATAGTAGATAGGATTTGAACCAAGCAGTGTCTCACCCTAGTAGATAGTATAAACAGTCCACCAAAGTTTCATACACAGACAGGCTTTCTTCTTTCCCACCTGGAACCAGCACTTCCCCCAGTTCAGTCTGTGTTCCTCAGGTGTTCTCTTGTGTGGGAATGAGGCCCCTGGGTGATGTCACTTCCCCCTTTTATCGTTTATTCCATATGGTGGAAACCCTTTTGTCCCAAGTTCCCAGCCCAGTTTGTGGAAAAATACGGGTACAAAAATGGAGTTCAGGTTCATGTGGTTTAGTCACGTGCCCTTGCATGCTTCAGTGAGTCATAGCAGGGGCCATTACCCATATTCTAGTTAGAATGTCCTTGGGAAGACTCCATCAAGTGTGGATAGGCTTCTTCCACAGTCCATTGTGAGTTAAGTGTTCTTTAATGGGCCATTTAACTTGAATAGTCCCTTCACAACATGCTGGCCAAACTAGAATTAAACTGCCTTGTGGGTGTTACCCCAGGAGCAAACACATTTGAAATACAGATACATAGTCAATATTCCTAACTCCAGATACAAAAATGATACATGCATACAAATAGGATAATCATATTCAGCAAATCATAACTTTTCCATTGACACCTTACACAACACATTTTGTACAAGGTGCATAATTAGGTTATAATCATATCATATTCATACCACTGTGGTGAATATGGGGTGCAGAGTGTCAGAGTGGATACTAGAAGAGGAGACAATTTTCAAAATTTTATTTTCTGATAAATAATTTAAGTACTGGAGATTTGAACAAAGTACTTTGAAGAACTACCGTGTGTTCATGCATCATATTTTTGCACCATTGGTTTTGTATTAGGGTATGGAAAAGAGCCTTTTGGGTTCTAAATAGAGCTGTGCAAAATATTTGACTTTAAACTAATATTACTCAATTTGCCTTTTTATGAAGTTTGAGCTGCTTTTATGAAAATATGTTTTTTTGCCTAAAAGAAAAAACACATGTATCCCATCTAGCAGTTATGGTCTATGTAGCTGCTTCAGAACCAAGTACAAGGGGCTGGTGAGCAAGCACAGTGCAGGTGGTATGTTCAGAGAATTAAGGAGCAAACTCCTAACAGGTTCTGCTGAACAAGTAAAAATACTGATTTTCTGTGGTTTATAACTTGGCCAAATCTGGCTGGATTGTCACGGCAACAGCAAATGGCATCTCTCTGACCTCAGGACTACTGTCATATTTCATGTTCCTGCTCCAAATTCCTAAAGCACTAAATCACTTGGGGGGGAAAAAATCAGACATTGCGAATCTACTGATGTATTCCTAACCTCATTCTCAAAAACAGCTGCACTGTTATTGCTAAAAGAAAAGGAGTACTTGTGGCACCTTAGACTAACCAATTTATTTGAGCATAAGCTTTTGTGAGCTACAGTTCACATTAAAAAACAGTTAGTCTGCCCAGAAGCAGAGACCAAATATGGAGAATTTCAGTTTGAATGGTAAGGTTTGGCAAAGTTATAAACCACTGATAACAGATGGTTGTAGTGGGAAGTATTTGATTTTAATGTAGAGGTTGCTATCACTATAGCTACCCTTATAGTAAGTATGGAATATTTAGATAAGATGAGGTAATAGTGACTTTTGTGAGTATTCATTTGTGTTTGAAAACAAATTTCAAGTTGAACTTGGAACTCTTTTATGATCACTTTCCATGAACACTCCATCTTTATTCGCACAAATGTGCACACACACTGGGTTTGATTCTCCTCATACTTATGCTAGTTAACATGACTTCAGTCAAGCTAGTCCTATTTTACATTGGTACGACTGAGAGGAAAATCAGCCCAAACTGAATTTTAAGCAGGAATGCTTAAATATTGGCCAACAGTGAATTAAGAATTGCATAATTGACAATTTTAGAATTCCAACTCATGCTGCATTGGTTAGTTACATAAGTCATCCAATCATGGAATAGCAATAAAAGCCATGAGACTTGTAGGTAACTAACCAATATCATGTGAATTTACAAACTATTCCTATAAGGGGGAAATCAAGAAAAAAATTGAAAATAATTCTTGAAAAACAAATGTGAGAATTTATGAACTGCTTGTTAACATTTCACAAACCGGAGAGGAGGTGATATTTTCCAAACACATTATTTATTATGAACTTTGTTCATCTCTAATGAATAGCCTGTATGTTATGTCCTCCAGTTGTTCCATCCTGAACAACTCACCAGACTTCTAGTTGCTCCTTAGCATGGTGGAATGTCTCCATCACCCTTTACCCAAGGCAGCAGTATCCCAAACCCTTTCTCACTGCTGCTTGGCTCCCTCCCTACAAAGGGGTTGTGACAGGTGTATCAACCCTGCACTGGTGAAGGGAGGGTTAAAGAGCTGCTCTGAGCTAAAGAGGCCAAACACCTCTCATCAATTCTGGGCATGTTCCTAGTGGAGGGAGCATTAAAAAGAGTGACTCTGCTCTGTCTGGGCTGACCGTGGAGGAATAGTTGGGTGCAGCAGCCTCCTGCCAGGAAGCAGCCAGGGCTCCACATCGCCAGGACAGAGCCTCATAGCCAAGATGCTGGGAGCCCATCAACCACAGGAGCTGAAGGTAATGACTTGCCATTGCCAGAGGAGGAAACTCAGGAGACGGATCAGCAAGGAACGCAGGAGAGACCCCAAGTCCAGCCCCAGATGATGTTGGAGGGATTGGAACAAGGGTAAGAAGTGACCCAGGGTATGTGTTTAGGGAGATCAGGCCCTGTACAAGAGCTCCTGCTTTGAAGGGCCCAGGGTCGGAACCCAGCTGAGTAGCATGGACCTGGGTTCCCCTAACGCCCCCCACTCTTGCCAGTGGGTGACATTACCCTGAGCTATCACTGCTAGGCAAAGTGGCCTTTGGACTCTCACATGGGGTGACACTACCCCAATCTATGACTGCCAGGGAAACTGACCCTGGGACTCTCACTGTTAAATTATGCCCAGGAGTATTGCCATTAGGCAATACTGCCAGTGTGGAGCACACAGCCAACCCTCAACAGAGACTATAAGAATCCTGATTTGTATTCAGTGATTCTCCCTTTATGCTACTCTGGCCGTGTAAATAGGCCTCAGAGGTGGGAGGGATAGCTCAGTGGTTTGAGCATTGGCCTGCTAAACCCAGGGTTGTGAGTTCAATCCTTGAAGGGGCCATTTAGGGATCTGGGGCAAAAATTGGGGATTGGTCCTGCTTCAAGCAGGGGGTTGGACTAGATGACCTCCTGAGGTCCCTTCCAACCCTAACCTTCTATGACTGAATTTCCATTCCATGGGATCATCTATGACTGAGGTGTCAGGAGCAGCTTCATGAGAATACTTCCTGAACAGGGAGCCTCCTCCTTTGGTGTAGAACTGATAAGGGCTCTATGCAAGTCCAGCTTCCAGTGTAGCAATGAGCTGGGGGTATGGAGGGCAGAGGCTGGAGCAAACTATTCTGAAGCTATTCTCTGCTACTCTGAACCTAGAGTGGGCCAAGGGAAGGAGAGTATAAGGCTGTCTATACTACAAGGTAGACCTGTGATTCCCCTGCTGATGAATACTCATAGAGCTAGCAGAAGTATAAATAGCAGTGTAGGAATGGTAGCATAGGTAGCAACAGCTGATGTGCAGCGAGGCTGTGCCAAGTACAAACCTGCATGAAACCAGTGGGTATGTATACTGCACAGCCAAGCCGGGCCTCTGCTGCTGCTGCCCACGCTAATGCATCTACACTGCTATTTATGTTTGCCCCAGCTCAATTACATCTAGTACAAGTATTTTTACACAAGCAGGGGAATCCCCCCCCACCTTGTAGGCACAGCCTTTGATAGAACAGGCTGTAGGCTGCTCGAACTTACACCAAGGACTGAATATGTGCTCTATTTCCCCAAAACATGGGAAGAACAAAAGTGACTGAAAGTCACTTTATCTCCACCTCTATTCCTGTCCCAAGTGCAGGAATGGAAGAATCAGGGAACAAGGCCAATATTTCTTGGATGGCAAATGGCACTGATTAGTATCTAAATTAATCATTTAAAAACATTTGTGGAAGTGGAAGGAGAAAGAGTTGCATTTAGCTCCTCAGAAAACATAATATTAGCTGCTGACCAAAATGGAAAATGTTTCATTATTAATTGCTAAGCTTCAGTGTGTGAAATATTCCTTATACAAAACAGTATTCAATGGACAGAGGAAGGGTTTCAACTCCAAGTACTTCTATAAATCAACTGTACCCTATGAGTTGCTGGAGTTTTAATGGGGAAACTGACGTGAATTACTGTTTAACAGGGATATTGAATCCTTAAATGAACTGTTCACTCATATTTTTAATGGCAGGAATCTGTAGCCAGGCATAATAAAAATAATTGAAATGAGTTTTTGAACACATTAGTCTAGATGAGAAGTGCCTTAAAGAACAAGTGAAGCAGAAAAAGAGCCGGAATGTATATGGCATTCACTTGTATGTGTCATTTGTTCCTAATGTTCTTGGTTACCATTAGTAATATAGGAAAGAACATAGAGAATAAAACAATAAATTTGAATGAATGTATATGAAAAAAGCACAGAACTGTAGTACTGGTCAATGCTCAGCACAACCTATGCTTGTTCTGCCACAGGGTGAGCTGACCCTTTAAGGAGGCTGGGCCTCAGCCTTATCTGTGACAGGATTACCCACTTCCTCAGGTGGAGGGAAGGAGTTTGGGGGTCATGTGACAAAGGGAGCATGTGATTGAAAATGTCTGGGAATTAAAAGGGAAGCCTGTGCAAATTTGAGAGACTTCAGTGAGGGCCAGGGTGATCCTTCAAAGAACAGGAGAATAGCTAGGAAAAGGCCCATGAGGAGGCCTAAGCTGAGCACGTAGGAAAAGGCCTTGGGAAAGAACCAAGGGGCACCTTGTGTTGTGGGGCCGACAGCCCAATTGTTCAGGGTTCCAGAGTTGGGAACACCTAGTAGGGTGTGGGTGTGGGTTCCCCTTATGCTGCCACCTTGTGAGACAGTATGGCCACCCGTCAACAAAGGGAAGAAAGGACTGATTGGAACCTAAGACAGCTGAAAGTTGGAGCAGCTAAGGGTACGGCTACACTGCAATTAAACACCCGCAGCTGGACCATGTCAGCTGACCCACGCTCATAGGACTCAAGCTGTAGGGCTATAAAACTGCAGTGGAGACATGCAGGCTCAGTTTGGAGCCCAGGCTCTTGGACCCTCCTAACTCACAGGGTCTCAGATCCCAGGCTCCAGCCTGAGCCTGGATATCTACACTGCAATTTTATAGCCCCGTGAGCCTGAGTCAGCTGATATGGGCCAGCTGCAGGTGTTTTTAATTGCAGTGTAGTCATACCCTAAGAGTAGAAACTGATGGGGAATTGGACAGATCTGTGGAGGGAGCCCTGTAGCTGGGACAAATCAGTCTTGGATGGATGGCTGGTTTTGGTGTTTTCCTTTGGACTTTGGAAGAGGGGTGGACTTCTGTGACTTAGCTGGAAGGCTAAGTCACCTCAATGACCTAATTGTTTAGAGACCTGCAGGACAACGGGGGCGGGGAGGGGAAGATGATGCTCAGCCATCTGAATAGTGATGCATAGTCAGGCAGCAGATGAGCCTGAACCACACTAGTGAAGTCCCTGCTACACTCTCTGCTTTTACTCAGTAGAAATTGGAATTACTTGTAACTTCCATACCTATATAAATTCATTCAATTACTGTTTGGTAATCTATCTGTGTACATAACACACATGCAACCTGTACATATTTCTAATCTTAATCTTTCCCTTTTGAAGACCTGCTCTGTCATGATTTATGGAAGTTTCCTTCTTAAGGAGAGTAGTCCCAACGAAATCAAAGCACAAGTGTGTTTGTGAGACCAGGGCTTTAGGATGCAGTCCTGCAAAGTGCTGAGCAATTTGGCCCAATCCGATGTCTCTGTCAACTTTAATGGGATTATTAGTAGGATTGTAAACTCATTGGGACAGGAACTGTCTTTGGTTATGTGTTCGTACAGCACCTAGCATATTGGGGTTCTACTATATGATGGGAGCCCTAAGCACTATTGCGCTATAAATAACTAACTAGAGCTGGGTGCAAATCAGGATTTCCATCCCCTGAGAAATTCTCATATTGCAGCACTTGTTTTTGTCTGAAATTTGGAGGAAAAGTTGAAATATCAAAATTTCTCATGGAACAGAAATTCTGGGGGGGAAAATGGATCCAGAAATGGATGAATAGTTCACTTTGGAATTTTCCATCTAATCTTCAATTGAAATGTTTCATTTTGATTGAAAATTCATGTAGCCTGGTCAGAGGGGAGACAGTGTTGCATTGTAGGAGCTGTAGTTTGGTCAGGGGGCTAGAACTACAGCTACCATGAGGAAATGTGCCACAATAGGTTATCTAAGGAGGTGGTGGAATCTCCATCCTTAGAGGTTTTTAAGGCCCGGCTTGACAAAGCCAAAGACGATTTGGTTGGGTTGGTCCTGCTTTGAGCAGAGGATTGGAATAGATGACCTCCTGAAGAGATGACCACACTCTTCCAACCCTAATATTATGATTATATGATAATAGTTCAACATTAAACTTTTCCTAACTTCAAAGAAAACACTTCAGATAAGTTCAACAAATTGAAATATTCCAATCTAAGTCTAGCTGATCTGAAATGAAACATTTTGTTTTGATTTTCTTGACAAAAGTAGAAAACCTCCACACAGTGGAATTTTTTCCACAGAAAATTTCAATTTTGCAGCATCTGCCTTGTTTGTCAAAAATATCACTGATGAAAAATTCCCCATGCAGCTCTAGAATTAACATTATTCACAGTCCTAAAGTTAAGAATGTGCTTCACTATATTGAGCCAGAGCACTCGGCACGTTGTTGCACTAAGAATTTAGATTGAAAGATCCTCGGGGCAGAGGCAGTCTCTTGCTGTATGCATGCCTAGCACAGTGGAGATCTGACCTTGACAGGGGCCTCTGAGTGCTACTGCACTGTACATGTTAAACAATAACTAATACCAGTCATGAAAATCAAAATGATATGAATTGCTGATTGTGCATTGTGGCTCTTTATACAGCAGGAAGTTCCTCACACAGCTAACAGGCAGCACTGCATACAATTTTTTTCCCAAAACAATAACTGTTCCAGGTACCTGAATCTGCAGAGTCTGCACTGGGATTTATTATGCTGCAGCTACATTTTTATTTAGTAGTGCAGGCTAACATCTTTTAAATAACTTGTATTTTCATGTGACATTGGTGAATATGGTGAGGATAAATGTCCTATGCTTTCTAGCATGAGTGATGGATGCCTTAGAACTAGCTTTCCTACAATCTGTAGTGTGTGTGTGTATGCACGCATACACACACACACCCCCAAGCACACAATATATATCTTACAGTGAAATGTGAATGCATTAGAGAATGAATAATGAGACAGGAAAGAACTAAGCTCTCTTAAGCATTTAATCCATTCACCTACCATAGGACAGGTTTGATTCAATCTCAAATTGCCACCTGCATAAGCCAGTTGAACACTGTCTACAGGCTGCAGTAGTGCAAAGTCCTTTGGTAGGGGATTCATAATAGTGTGTGTTACTCACAACCCCCAAAGTACTAGTGGTTGAGAGCCAGCTATTGCTGCCCTAAATATGTGCGGCACTTGCCAAGGAAGGGTTGAAGCTGGGTCAGTCATGGAGGTGTGATGTCTCAACACAAGAGGCTTCTGCTGGCTGGACTCCTCTTGTGTAACCCTAGTTCCAAGCCAGTGGTGTAAACATTGTTTGCTGCCTTGCCCAAGAGGTGAATCTCTCTGCGCGTAATTGATCTACCTGGTCAAGGGTGTGTAACGAAGAAACGGGCATTCCCCAGTGCCAGCAGGATTGTATCAATATAGCTTCTAATGCTTTGACCTCTCATTTTATATATATCAAGTGATGGGACCTTTGTGCTATCCTTGGGAGACTATGCTGCAGCTTAATACATCTCAAGGGAAATTTTTCCCTGATCTTCTTCCTCCTCCCCCCCCCAAAAAATTTTCCTTTTCTCTGTTTCATCCCATTACTCCTAGTTACCTCTCTAAACCTCTCTTACCTTGGTGTGTGTATCCTTGAAATGTAATCACATTCACCATTGCCCAAGCTATACATACCCTTTTAATCTTTCCTCTGACACTATCTCAATCCCTCCAGTACTCAAATCATGGCAGTTACTACTCTCCAAACTGCCTGCAGTATATCTAAAGGCTTGCCTACTGAGGGAAGTTTACTAGCATTACTATACCAGTATCATACTTGTATAACAAGAGTGGTATAGCTCCCCATATGGACACTTTTATTCAGAATAAGAGTGGCACTTTTTCCAGTTTGACATAAGCTTTTTTTTTTTTAAAAAAAAAGCCACCCATCATGAGTAAGTATTACATGAGTAGATATAGGGGTATAACTGTACTGGAATAAGTATACTGGTAAATTTCCCTGTATAAACAAGCTCTAACACTTGTCCCAAGGACATATGAAAAGTGCTGTTGTATGGATTCCCCAAGGAGGATTTACTGATGGAGCTAGGAGCAGCCACAATAGTCTGCTTTGTTGTTTTTTTTGTTTTGTTTGTTTTTTTTTTTAAATAATGTTACAGAAATGACTGGGACAAAAGGAGAGAGGATGAGTAGGAGGACCCTTTGTGGGAGGAAAGGGTTGGAGGAAACACTTGTGCCTTCTTAGCATTCTCCTAAGCAAGTCTCTTAATCAACTTAAAAATATGAAATTTGGCCTTATATGTTTAGTCTCCAACGGAACGAAATTATCATTAGTCTAACTTGAAATCACTCAGGCTAGGCCTATAGAGAGAGAGAGGGAGGCCAGTAGAATCTACTACTTTCAACTTCAGTCTTACGTCCTTCACTGACTTTGACCAAATGTAATCTAAATTTTTCCTAAGCACTAAATAACTTGTACCCAAGTTAATAACTTGGACTCTGAATCCTACAAAGAATTATATGAGCTTCAATTTAAGTAGTCCCATTAGTGACAGTGTACCTCAAAGTCACACCTTGGAACTCCCATATTCACCACTGTCATATGATTATGATTTTTTTTACAATGCATGCCCTTGAGGTGTCATTTTACTCATTAAGAAGAATAAGGCTAAACAAAAAATGTTCCTCAAAAACATGCATTAATTGAAGTCCAAAGTACCATCAGTTTAGAAACTTCTGTTGGAAAGAAACTTGGAAAAATGTATGTAGATTCTATTTGGCCAAAGTTATGGACGGATTAAAGTCAGTCAAAGACACTAAAACGAAGTTGACAATACATGGAATACACCGGGCACTTTGTAAAATGTGTACACCTAGCCTTGATGACTTCAAATTATACTGATGCTTTCATTCTACTGAAGACTAAATATATGGGGCCAAACCCTGTTCACTACATCAGAGTAAACTCCACTGACTTTAGCCCACCCCTCCCCCAAAACAATCCCTCCACAGCCTTCCCTGGTTTGCTCCATATAAAGTTCAAATTTCTTGTCCTCACCCTCAAGGCCCCTCATAACTCTCCTTTTCTTGAAGAAAGAAGGGGGGAGGGGACCGCAATGTGCGGCTGCCAGTACCTATAACATATCCCGACTGGCTAGGTAGAGGATAATAATGTCAAGGAAAGATAAGTAAGTGCTTCCTAGTCAAGGAGGCAAGATCAGATTCTTACAGGAGCAGAGTAACAAGAAGCTCCTCAGTACATATTCATTTCTGTTTGATTGTTTTATTTTCAGTGTAGCCTAGATGAAGGCTCTATTGAGCATCAAATATGATAGCTTAAGGCTCCACTAAATAGATGCAGTGTCTGTGTGTGTGTGTGTATATATATATATATATATATATATAATGTCTGAGCACTTTTCTCTTGACTTTGCCCTATCCAGAAGAAACTTTTCAAGGGCAAGATTTTTCTTGACAATCTATGTATTTCTCCTTAATTTATTTTGGTCTTATGAATAGCTTAACCCTCAGTTGTTCCTGGACCCTAGGATTGCAATAGCCAGTGGCTACATTATGCTGCAGTCAGAATGTCAGTGTGTATTTTTAGGTGCGACCAGACACATGATTTCTAATCTACAGCTAGCATGTTCTTAAAATAGAAACTTCCTCAAGCTGTGCCAGATCAGAAGTTGTTTGATTCATGTATTGCTGGCCAGACATCAGCAAGCCAGGAGTGTTTAAGGAAAAATATTAGATACATTTATACACTCCTGATTATATAGCACTGTGGTCCCAGGCATATAGAAGTTAAAACAAAAGCTGCATTTAAGATTCCCATGAAAGCAAGGGAATTCACTGCTAAGGATTAAAACTCCAATTGCCTAAACAGAATCAGATGAAATGAATATCAGCAGGATATCCAAGTGTCACCCTATGCTGTAGAGGTTTAATCATTAATTGTGGAGCCTCTCTCAAATCCTAAATTCTATGCCCAAATAGAATGGGTGCCAGTTAAAAGTAAACATTAACCACAGTACAGATTTCCTCATGGGTTTTGCTATGGTGCTAGATGTATGTGTCACCCTTCTGCCAGGCCGAGTTGATAGCAGCAAGGGCTGGGTTCAGTACACAGGGGTTCCCTCTCATCAAAGCAAATGCAAAACTGGCTCAAGCCCCCACCCAGTGACCTGGGAAAATCTTACAAACACCCCTGCGTGCCTCAAAGAGGCAATACTTCCCCTCTCGCAAGCACAGAGTCTCAGTGTAGCAGAGAATCTTTAATAACATGAGGTAAACAACATCAGCATTAAATTGGGAAAACACCACAACTAGGGTTCATCAACCAAACCATGAGCAACGACCCACCCCAGCAAATTGTGCCATGTCCTTTCTCTCGGGTTCTTGAGTCCAACAACCCAAACGTCTCTTGAGTCCAGCAACCCAAAAATCACCCAAAGTCCAAAAAGTCCAACAATCCAAAAGTCCAGCCCCAGAGTTCAAAAGTTCATCTGCAGAGTGTTGCTCCCCAGTCTGGGTGAAAATGTGGGGGGGGGGAAGAGGTAAGGGGCACCTTACATAATCTGAAGCTGGCTGCCCCGCAGCTCCATAAGGCTTCACTCCGATCTGCCCCACAAGCCGCTCCGCTCCACCAGCTGTCCCACGAACTGCTCCACTCCGCTCCGCTCGCTGTCCCACAAGCAGCTTCCACTGAGTAGACTGTAGCATAATACATAAGTGTAAGAGGACCAAACTAAGGTTGTACAGGCCACCTTTTTTCTGGCATTTCCAAACTTTTCAATGTTTCACTTTGCAACATTAATAATGTTATTTTAATGGAGTTTGGGGAAATGGGGGAGGGGGGAATATTAGATGCCCTATACATATATTTCTTAGCTCCTAATCCATGTTTCTGAATAATCTGGTTTAAACCAGAACAATTCTGAATACTCCATTAATATGAATTTGCTTTAGAAGTTTCTTGTAGTGGTTGGTACATTAACAGGCCTGATCCACAGCCCATGGAAGCATAGGTGCTGGAGCTAGGGGTGCTGAGGATGCTGCCACATCCCCCTGGCTTGAAGTGGTTTCCATTATAAACAGTGTTTACAGTTTGGTTCAATGGCTCTCAGCACCCTCACAGTACAAATTGTTCCAGAACCCCGTTATAAAAGTCAATTGAAAAGATTCTCGATGAATTCTTGCTTTTGAGTGCTTGGTTTTACAAGCTGCTTAATGTTCTTTCATTTAGTTTTTGTGTGTGTAATTTCCGAAGTTTTTATAAAAAGCAAACTGAAAAAGGAGAATTTCTACCATATGGCATCATAATGACACACACATGGTTCCTGAGTAGAGCTGGAACCTTTAGATCCACTACACAGATGTCTATCACTTGAGGTAAGGGAGTAACTGATAACAGCTGCAGATTATCCTCTATGTGGACCAGTGCTGGATGGGGATGAGACACAAACTTTTCCAGTGTGTTTCACAGATATTTGCTCACAGCAGAGGAATAGTGAGACTTGGAGATCTTGGGTTCCATTCCAGACTCTGGAGGGGAGTGTGTCTAGTGGTCACAGACTTTTTTGCCCTGTCACAGGGTGGCACTGGCCCTTTAAGAGGGAGCAAGGCCAGTCCACCTGTGCCACATCAGTTGACCCAAATTAGCTTTAAAAGAGGGCACCTAAGCCTAGAAAAGAGGAAATCTTTGGTGTTGGGAGCCTCAGTGAGTCAAGTTAAGACCCAACCAGGGAAGGGACCGAGAGCAGACATGGGTGTCTCACTGCCTGCTCCCTGGGAGATCTGGAGGCAGTGTCCCTTCTGCATTTAAATCAGGCAGCTTTGTCCTCCATTATGCCTGGGCCCAGCAGAGGGATCAGTAAGAACACAGGGGAGACAATCTCCCTGCTCTCAGTTCAGGGAAAGTCCTGCTCAGTGGAATCTTTGCAGAATTTAGCTGCTAAAATCTAAGAAGTCTCCACTGAGCATGTGGGAACTGATTTTTTGCAAAAGCTTATAACTTGTCCAAATTTAGTCAGATTTTCATGAAGACAGCAAAAGGAACATCCTTGACTAAAAGACCACTCCTTTTAATTTTAAAAATCCCATCCTCAAAGCATGGGGGCCCTATAAAAGTCATCAGAATATTTTAACCTGGGCAAAATTATGTATTCTCTAACATTATTCTCAGAAATGGTTGGAATCTTTTGGCTGACATTTCCCAACAAATTTCAGCTTAAGGCAGATACCTGGCTTGGAAATTTTCAGCCCAAAGAGTTGAAGTTTGACACAGTTATAAGCAACTGAAAACTCGGCCTTATAATGGAAGTCTCCGGTAACCTTAATAGTCAGTGAAACTAGCTCTGCCTAAAATATAACATAGGGAACAACAAAGGAAAAATTAATCAGTGTTATGATACTAGTCACTACTGCGGTATAATTATAATTATAATTTGTATGTCTGCAGTGCCTATGAGACCCAGTCACGGACTAGGATCCCATTGTGCTAGGTGCTGTACAAACACAGCATGAATGTCCCTGTGTGTGTGTGTGTATATATATACATAGAGAGAGAGAGTTTGTGACTCTTCCCATGGATATCATGTGTTTACAATGTTTTTCTATAACTACAATACATCAGTTTATGTATTACACTGAATATTTCTGACAATGATATTAAATTTATATTTAAAAGTGGGCATAATTGTCTGATTAGGTAGTTGCAACTTCCTGTGCTAAAGAGGATTTTTAGGGGCTTATCTGATTCATAATTCTGTAACTTTGTTCTCTGAGGCACTTGTGGTGTATGTAACACTTGAGAAAGGGTTATTTTTTTTTAGAACCCAGCAGATCTGAGGAATGCCTAAACAATTTCCTGAGGGTATGACCCATCAATGTGAGTTCTGACGTAATTCTGCAATATGTGACATACAACCAAGGAAACATCACTTGATATCCTAAAAGTGGGTCAGATGCTATTCTTTTTTTTACACTGGTGTAAATGAGGAACACATCCACTGAATTCAGTAGAATTATTTCCTATTTTACATTGATGTAAGTCAGTTTGTATTCTGATATTTTTTGCAATAAAACTCCATTTAACTTCCCTCCAATAGTCCATAAGGTAAAATCTGTCTTTCTATATAAAAAATGTGTGTGTGCGTGTGTATATACAGATAGATCATACACGTACATCTTACGAGCGCTAGAGATTTGCAGATATATCCCTAGCCATTCTCATAGAGTTAAGAAAATTAGAAACACTAAGTGTTTTGAGAGACTTGGGTGACAATTGCCACATTATGATTTATTATTATTTTATTATTGCAAACATTAAAATGAAGAGGAACATGTAACTGACAATGGAAGTTTTGTTAGATTTCCACTGCGGAAGTTAGCAACAAAAGCAAAGATGTTTAAATTCTTAGGCCTTCCATTGCACTCTTAGAAATCTGTAGCTCCTTTTACTCAAGTGACTGCATTAGTATTTCCAGAGCTTTAGCTAAGTAGTGACTCTGAGTTTCCCCAGTGAAAACTGAAATACTTATTAACATTAAACTGCAGTGTATTTAATATTGGTAGTGCTGAATAAATTTAGCTTATTGGAGAGTAGCTTCTCCAAACAATTTGTTCAGTTCAGCTCCCCACTTGATTTATAGTAGTAGCTGCATCAAGAAGGAGCTATGTTTATCGAGGGAAAACATCCAAACTTTTTGAGACCTATGGAGTCCACTCAGTTTTGATTCAGAACGGAAAGGATTTCAAATTTGCAAAGTGGCTACACCTTTCTTTTCATTCCCTGTACTTTGTATGAGGCAGCACACAGCATGCTTGCAATACACAATAACCTTCCTGTAAGGAAATTGTTCTGATTCATCAGCTCTACCATTGGCTCACGGAGGTGTGAGGAAAATGGGCAGCAAAACTTCACCCCTACAATCAATGTTCCCTCTAATTTTTGACAGGCTGTGTGCACAGAAAATTTCTTCTGTGCAAATTGTTGTACTTCTGCGCAAATGTTTGCACGTGCAGTGTTTCACTGTGTGCATGAGGTTTAGGATCTGTGTGCGCGCACACAGCTTAGAGTACAGTGACTGCAATTATTGTTGGAGTGCTGGATACAAACATACTCCTTTTAATTATAATGAAAGGTAGAAAAGATTGTTTTTCCGATCTACAAGATTAGTGCAAAGAGACTCTTTATGTCTGATTTCTAATGGAGAAAAACTCTGAAATATGTCTTCATAGTCCAATTCCATACAATTGGAATTTTAAACTGAGCTTTTTCAATTAATATTTTCTCAGAACCAACACAACTAATAAAGTACACCATGTAGAATACTTGCACAGACCCTAGTTTGTATTCTTAATCATAAGTATCAGGAACCTGCTTCTCTAGTTACACATTAAATAAGAATAGAAATGCACACCATTTGACCTCTGCAGCTAATCAGAAGAGTTCAAAAGCAGAAGATCAAGCATAAGCAATACACTGGTTGTTGAAGGAGCTTCAGACCAAGAATAATTCTTAACTGAATTTTAGATATTTTCAGACAAGTGCATTTGAGAAATTCCCAATCTGTCCAGGAAATTCATGAAGAGTAAAAGTGGCAAAGATTATTCAAAATTAACTTTCATCTTCAGCAAAGAGGAAAACTTTCAAAATTGTTTTAGAAATGTTTGAATGTGAAATTCATTTTAAAAATCACTGTCAGGAAACAGCTGAAGAACAATTAATCAAGCATGCTTTTCCTTTGGTTATAGTAATTACTTCCACAAAAGCAGCAGAAAAAGACTATTGATTTGACCCCCTTTCACTGCTTCTATCACCTACAGTAAGGGCTGGATTCTATACTGTGTAGTTGAGGACAATCATGCATATAGATGAAAAGTAATGAGCAGGACAAGGGCACCTGAGCCTGCATTGAGTGCTGCTGTATGACTGCCAGTTTATTCATGCTTAATAGCAGGAGTATGGTGTGTGGTTTAGTGCCTCATTTGCATGCTGAGTGTTTTCATTAAATCTCATTTAACAATTAGTCTTTTATTCATACATTACATAAATCTACAGTCGCAGGAACCAGAGCCTGCTGTTAGCTACACCTTTCTGTTATGCCCAGCAATTTACAGACCTGCCATTTCATCCACTCCAGCCACCCACTATCTTTCCATAACAATTCTTGTGGACTAAGTGTCAAGCCTGTGTCAAGCCTTCTGTCAAATCCAGTCCCATGTACATGCTGAGCCTTGCACTCAAATCAGTGTATCCTCAGGAACATCCATTCTCCAACTAACTCAGATCCCTTTTTTTAGCCCTGTGGAGCACATCTTCGTTAGTTAACTCGAGCGATCTACACACAAGTTACGTGTCTTGTGTCAGCCTAGCATGAATTAGGCTGACCACAGTGCAAAATAACACTCCAGTTGCTGCTCTTGAGAGTAAGAAAACATGCTCAAGCACAATTTAGGATGTTAAGGTAATAAAAATTATGTTTAGCATTTTACTGTGCTTTTCACCGATAGGCCTCCACATGTTTTACAAAGGAGAGTAAGTACCATTATCCCCAGTTTAAAGATGAGGATAAGAAGATGAAGTAACTTTCACAAACTTACACACAGCTTAGGTCTCCTGACTTCCAGCCCATTGCGCCATTCATTAAGCCTTAGTACTTAGTGCTGAGGATTAGAGCTGAGCAAGTAATTGACTGGTTCAGCCCTCAAACAGAAAAAAAAATCCATTCTGTTCAAACCAAAAATGAATGTTTTTGTTCTTGCTAAAACAAAACACCAAAATAATATCATTTCACCCCCATTTAGCCCCCTGCACTCTCGGCCTTACCACTGTGCCTCCTGAGGTTCTTCACCCGCCTTCCCTAGACCTTCAGGGCTGAAGTGGCATTCCCTTCCCAAGCTGCATAGTCAGCTTCAGGGGCTCTTCAGCCCCGCTGTCCCTTCCCAAGTCAGGTGGTGGGGGCTTGGGAGAATAGGGGGAGGAAGGGAGGAGAAGTACCATCCTGCCCATGTTTCTCATAGGCAGGGAAAGGGAGAAGAGAACAAAGTTGTGCTCAGCTGCTGGGCTCTTTGCTCCTTTTCCCCGTTTCCTCCTGTGAGAATGGCAAGTTGAGGGGAAAGACATTTTCAGCTTCCAGCAGGGCTCAACTTCAGGAGGAAGCTGGATCCAGACCCCTCTGAAGTCCTGTCACTCATGAGAAAATAGTGAGAGTTGGAAAGACTGCAGTGCTTCGCTATAATTAGTTATCTGGGAACAAATGGGAACTTTACCTTGGAATCATAAGTTTCCTATAGAATTATGTAATATAGTCTTATGAAAATAATTTTAAAAACCGAGCTGATGGCTAAAAGTTTGTTCTTTTCCAGTTCTTAAAACTCACCCAGCACTGTGGTCACACTGGCCATAGAAGCAGTTAATGAGGATTTGATCTTTATCATAAAAAGTGGAAAATTTACTATCAGACATTTATGTTTGAATTTTAGTTCTAGTCCTACACATTCCTCTTGCTGTGTGGATTCAATACGTTCAGGCTATTTTCTGGAACGTATTATCAGAGAAGGGATGTCACTGTACTATTGTAGAAGTTCAGGTGTGTTTTGCATGGCTTTGCAAAGATGATGTGTAGAGTGAATTCTGAAAAAATGGAGTGAATGCTGGAAAAAACTTCCAAGTTTTCTGCTGGAAATAAATTTCTTAGAGGCATATTTTAGGAGGACATAGACTCAGATTTCTGAGTGAGTTGCTTTCTTCCATAAAGCATCATTCTTCTGTGAACATCTTTGTGACACATAGCACTTGTACTGGACGATACCATGAGAGTGGTTTGAGAAGCAAGTTGATAAACAGGCCAAACCACTTGTTACACTCTGATGCACCCCAGAACAGCAATCCCAAAACAATTTCAAGGAAATTGAAGCAAGACATGCAGGGAGGTGGTAGTCAAAACATGAACCAACCATGAACTAGTTAAGTCAGCAACAGTCTGAACAAAACATCATCATAGTCCAAATGGCAGGTGTGTAGCAGCAGGTCCTGAGTAACTGCACACACCTAGCCCTATGTGCACGTACACACAGGAACTGGAACACTGAATTGAGAGAGCAGGAACCAAGAATCAAACAGGAGCAGGGAGAAATAATCAGGAAGGCAACACACACACCAGCCATCACAACTTCCTTCTCTTTTTTTCTCCCAAAAATTAACAGTGGTTCCTTATAGGTGACACCAGGTGATCCTGGGACTGTAGGTTATTTCTCCAATTCAGCTCAGGGGGTGGATTCTGTTGCTATGGTGCAACATCACATCATCATACACAGAAAAGTGTCTTCTTCACTACCCAGTTCCCTTTCAGTAGGCAGTATATCTCACTCAGTAACAACATGTTCTCCATGTGGTAAATGCAGTCACCATGCTCTGTATCCTGCAGCTCATAAGATCAGGCCACAAGTGTCAAAAATGCTTCCTAACAGACATTGCTTGTCCAGGATAGAACACATGGAGTCTTCCAGGTATACGCTTGTTAAAACTTGTATATTTCCTAATAACATCAGTCAACTTCAAGGATAGCAAAGAGGAGGGATGAACCTGTTCCATCAGCACAGACAACTTGGTTTTCAGCTGAAGAGCTGACAGAATAGGTTTCTCCAGTACTTTCATGAGGTGTACTCTGAATATCATACACACTTCCCTATTGCATTGAGTTGTAGTTTATATCTCAACATTCCTCCAGTATGCAAGCTGCATAGTTCTTCAGAGGCTCATGCTGTCTCGCCACTATCCCATTTCCTAGGGGGTGGTACATGGCAGATTTATAACGTATTTTGCCAACACTGGTCAGAAAGCTTTCAAACTTTCTTGACACGAAATGTCCCACTGTCTAAAACAAAGTTCTCAGGTAGGCCAAACATCACACATAAAGTGCTTAGGCAAGAAATGAACTCCTTTGAGGTGCATTGTTAAGTTATTAATGCAAAGGGGCAACAAGAGTAATAATCCATAATTGTCAACAGTGTGTAACCATACAGTGCAGTTGAGGAGCCAGTAATATCCTCTCCAATTTTCTGCCATGGTCTGGCTATGACTACTGGTTTCAAAAGGGCCAGAGGAGCAGTAGTTCTATGCATTGTGCAGGCTGAATATGCCCTCACATGATGCTCAAAAGTCTGAGTGCAGCCCTGGTCACCAATCATAACTACTCAGAAGTTCCTTCACCTTTGTCATTCCCACGTGTCCTTCAGAAGCCACATCCAGGACTATTTGTCATAACACCACTGGGATGATCACCCGGGCTCCTCTGCATAAGATATGTTAAGTAGCATGTCTTCACGATGAGCTCAGATTGAATTTTGGAGAATGTAGAGAAAGTTCTCTTAAGGACTGGGTCTGTCCAGTCTGCTTGCAGGCACATCACCTTGCAAAGTTCAGCATCTTGAAACGTGATGTCAGTGGTCCACCTTAAGTCAATTGGCATATCTTTCAGTAAAAAAAACATATGTGGTACTCTGCCATTTCTGCATAGTAGAGTGCCAGTGGAGCAGAATTTCTTGAAAGAACATCAGACATAAATTAAGTCCTCTTTTTGTATGTATTAAAGTCAAATTAAAGACCTACTACGGCAACTGCTTAATCCACCGCTGCATCCTCACACTCAGCAGGTCAATGGCTTTATGATAAAGGCCCAAAATAGGCAAACAAACAGATTCCAATGTAAAAGTCTTCCCACATGGTGGACTTTGAGGCATACAATAGCTAAAACCATCATCAAGAATTCTAGCTCAGTCTGGGAATACTTTGCTTGCATCAGACTGAGAGTACAGGATGCAAATATAACCTGCCATCCCTCCTGGAGCAGAATTGTGCCCAGACCCCCATTGTATGCATCAGACTGAATCACTACAGGCTTTCTTGGATCAAAATAAACATGGGCCTGGATTTGACAGAAGGCTTGACACAGGACCTCTTTAGTCCAAAACAATTGTTCCTGGCCCTGGGTTAAATCCTACAGCAGCTTGACAAGGGCACTAAGATTGGGCACAGCACAGCCACCTGTGTGTCGAGCAAGGCAAGAGAACCAACATAAACTACTACAATCAGTGGGTAACAGTAGCAAAGCAACAGCTTGTAGCTGTCCAGGTGTCAGTTTCACACCATTGACAAAGAATGCCCTAGAAACACAACAGTATCTTCTGCAAAACTGCACTTGGCCACATTCAACTTTTATTCCAACTTTGTTGGAATCAGGTTAGTACCTGGTCCAGAATAGCATTATGCTCAGGAAAGGTCTTAGCAAAGATGAAAATGTCATCCAAATAGCAACAGGCACTCTGCATATAATTAAGGAGCTGAGAGACCACTCTCTGAAATCTTCAGAAGCAGAAACTAAACCAAAAGGAAGTGGTTAATAGCAGTACCTCCAAAATGGTGTGCTGAAAAATCAAAAACAACTGCAAACTTTCAGCCACAGGCATTTGTCAATCACCAGATCAGTAATCCAACATGAAGATCCAGGATCCACTTACCCAGCAGGTCACCTCTTTGAAGTTTGGCAGTTGAAACTGCTCACATTTCACATATTTATTAAGTGCCCTAAAATCTGTGCACAACTGAATGTCCCCATTCTTCTTGTATACTATCACTGTGGGTGAGTTCCAATCTGTAGGCCCTTCCACCTACTGAATGATACCATTATCTTTCACACACTGCAATTCTGTTCTGATCATGTCACAAGTGTGGGAGATGCATGACATGCAGGTAGAACAAAGGGCTTGGTGCTTGAATCCAAGTGCAGAGAGTATACACCTCTGGTGAACAGAACACCATGACTATTAAATAAATCATGGTGTCTCTGAATAATACATTGGGGTATCTCCTTCTATTCTAGCTGACATCATCACACCCAAGATGTCCGATGCAAGTTCATGCATAATACCAAATTGTAAGCCCTGATGGTAGGACAATAATGGAACAGCATTTGCAGCTGTGCCTTTAACACTTTGTTGTTGTGGTTATGACTTTGTAGAGCACAGAGCATACAGTTTTACCCACTGTCTGCAAGGCATACAGATGCCAAGCTTTCACAACCACTGTAGTCAGGCAAATGTCCAGATTATGAACTAACCTAGAGGGGGGAATGTTAATTTCAGTACCCCATCCATCATGCACTTCAGCAGTTTACCATTAATTTCTCTGATACGGGATACCAGATCTGGTGCCTTGCCACATGAGAAGACCATGCTAAGGAAATATCAGGGTGGCTCCTGTGGTTCCACATTTACATTTTGCACTTCAGGGCACCCATCATGGTGACCCAGTGTATCGCAGCAAACTAACTTAAAGTGTCCTTCCTTCCCACAAGCCTGGCACATAGCAGTTCTAGCCAGGCAGGCAGAGAAATTGGCCAAGTGACCCATATTACCACAACAGAAACAGTGAGGAGCTGACAACTTTTGCTGCTGAGTCTGTGGAGTGGGAGTAGGTAGCACTGCATGACTCTGGGCAATGGAAGCAGGAGGAACAGCTGAAGGTTTAAGTGTAGGCGCAAAGGTAGCCGCAGTCTGAGATATAGAACCCTTTTCAGCCCGAGCCCTTTAAAATGCCTTACGCTTAGCAGTGGCAGCATCAAAATTTAGAGTTCTAGCATTGTCAGCAAGTAACTGTTCACCTGGGGAGTCATTGGCTATGCCAATCACAAAAATATCTCTGAGCATGATCATCATAATGTCCCCACATTCACAGTCCAGGGCCAACCACTGCAAATTCGCATATGGTTTCATTGGTCTGCTGGTAAGATTTTTTTTTAAAAAAATACTTTTCCTTTTTAGAAGAACAGACTCTCCAGTCCCAAAATGCTCGTTGAGGTGCTGCACAGCCACACCAAAAGAGGACTTGGGCTCCAGGAGTCCATAAAAATATCAATGCCATCACAGCCTAAGCAGTTCTGCAGCAAGGGTAACCTAGCACTCTTTGAGAGTTGCAGGATCTGCACATAGGTCCGAAAATCCTAAATAAAGTATCACCAGTCAACAGTTGAAGGATGTGCAGGCAGCATAGGTTGCAGAATAGAAGCACTCGTCACCATAAAGTTATGCTGTGATGCACCCCAGAACAGCAATCCCAAAACGTATTTAAAACGTGTTAATAACCATGAACCAGTTAAATCAGCAATAGTCTGAACAAAACATAATAGTCCAAATGGCAGGTGTGTAGCAGCAGGCCCTGAGTAACTGCTCATACCCAACACTATGTGTACACCCACACACAAACCAGAAAACTTTGTTCAGGGAACAGGAACCAGGAAACAAATAGGAACAGGACGTGATAAGCAGGAAAGCCACACACATGCACTGTCACACCAGTTATCAGACCATGGTGCTAATGTAAGCCAGGAGGATGAAAATGACAGCGGGGTAAATTGGAGTGGCACGGTATCTATGTTGTGGGAGACCACTGTTCGAGTGACTGTGAAAGGGATGATGGCTATTTTAATTATGCTGGTTTGATAACTTTCCTATAAGTGTTTCCAAAAAGAATGTTTAGAATTGCTTTTGCTCAGAAATCAATCCTCAGCTGGTATAAATGGGTCCAGCTCCATTGATTTCAACAGAGCAAAGCTGATCTTTACCAAATGCGGATCTGGCTTTCATTCTGTAAACATGTCAGAACATTACATTTATATTTTCCAGTTTACAGTCCTACTGTAGTTTGTTTTATATAATTTGTGACCATTTTTATGTGACTTTGTAATGTGTTTCTTTAAGAAATAAGCCAACAGGCTGATTTTAAGAATAGATATATGTCAGGGCAGGCGGATGTGATGCACAGTGGTGAATAGTGGTTTGTACATAGCTATCTCACCTCCAGATAAAAATGTCTATTACCATCTTTTAAAATTACTCAGGGAATCAGCAATAGCCATTATCTATTATTAAAATAACATTCACAAAGTCATAACCAGAGGCATAATCCAAGGCACTATTTTTCAAGGAACAAGTTGAAAATATATTTCCAATTGATGACAGAAGTCCTGGCAGCAATTTCAGCTCCTGGTTATTTGAGTATAGTATCCAGGGATGATAGAGAGTTGTATAATTAATGGCAGTTATGCTGTACATGCTCTGATAAGAAATGATGGGCTTGCCATTTACAAACATCAAATTTTACGAGCTGGAAATGAAATGCAGTCATAACAGGCCAACAGACCAAAGAGTGATATGAGCTGTAATTTCATGATAGCATATCTCGTACTAGCAAAGCAAAACTAATTCCCACAGGAGCTGGATACTGCAGTGGGATTGGCTCGTAGATAGCTAAAATTCTTCAGCAATAGCTCAGTTGGTCTTCACTATTAAAAATTATTTATTAAAACAAACATTTTTGGCTTTGATCCATTATTTGCACTGGAGGGAATTTATGGGAAATTTTTGCCCATTAATAAGTTTCACAGAATTCTTTCATTTACCTAACAAGAGCTTTTGCAGCAAGCCTTGCGCAATAAACAGGAGTCAAGGGATTCTCCTGTACACTCATCAGATAGACATTAAATAGAAGGAAGGTCATGGGAGAAAATAGATCAAAATACAGTGTGTTTTGTGTATCTGGTTTAAAGTGTTTTTTTTTAATCTGATCTAGACCACAAAGTAGCAACTTTTTGTCATTCCCATACATTTTTTTTATGTAGAGTTATTATGAAAAGGATCTTCTGCCTAGAAAGTAAAATATATGGAATTATGATCCAATCCATTTAGAATAAGACATGAAGTAAAACATCAAATGTGTAGTATATACTTTCACTACATATTAAGTGGAGTGGCAAGGAGGAAGCATATACCAGGACAAAATGCGTCCCTCGATCTAAAGGATATGAAATACAGGATTTTAATTTCAGCTGGAGCACTGCATAAAACATTTAGCTCCCCAAGGTCAATACATTTTTGAATACATTGAAGTTGTTATGAAGATGAATGTTATCGCATTACACAAATATTCAAAGGCTGGAATACCAATACAAAGATGAATTCAGAAAGGGCCAGATCTTCTCATTAAGTGCATCTTTCAGCACCTCTGCTCTACTGCTTTTTGAATGCTGATGGTGAACTGAAGTTCAGTGTCTTCTAGAAAACTAATCAAGTCCAAGTTGCATTATTTTTAAATCATTTTACTCTCATCCATTCAGATCGTGATCACTTTTTAACTGAACCTATTTAAAAAGAAATCCAGAATTGAAAAGTGTCCAGAAAGCCACTTTCTTTGAAATAAGAGACAACAGCAAGAATCTAATTTTGAACCATTTTTATTTTAGTTGCACAAATAATCCTGTTGTCCTCCCTCAGCAAAAGGAAGGGCATCATAAATGGATAATTATATAAAGAGAACAAAGGTAGGCAGCAATTACAATAAATAGGACAAGCTTGTGAGGGAGCAGTACATAGCAGTGATTGTATGAGAACCTCGCCTCACAAAAATATTACTACAGCAATAGTCCTACTAAACTGCTACCTACTATTAGCAGGTTATTAGTAGGCATGAATGCTGAAAAGCATTTATGTATTTAAAGTAAGGTTTAAACCTTTTAAAGTTAGCCAGGAGGACATAGACAGGGAAGCAACTTGACCACTTTTATAAATAAGTGGATTAAAGTGATTTCTTTTAAAGAAAAATAAGTGGTGGAACTGTTATGTGCTCTGTAAAAACACAGATCTCTTCATTTATAACTTCTGAAGTTTTAAAATTTGATTGTAAAATATATAAACTATTCTAAAAATCCTGAAGTTAGCTGGTATGCTCCCTACTGAGTCCTGATCATTAGCAAATCCTGGAGTTTTCCTCCACTCCCATTTGCAAGCTAGCTTCATGTAGGTCAAAGTTGCAAAAATGTAATCTTCCAGGTTAGAAGCAAAAAGTGTTATATAGAAGGAATAGGATACTGTTCTGCACATAATACTAGATTTACAGTCTGAAATTCCCACAAACTCTGATAGTGTTATCTGATTTCAACAATGGGGAAATAAGAGTTGCAAATTCATTCTGCATGACAGGTGGCAGAACTCCTGCCTTGGCTAGACATTCCACTTCAAATTTCATCTTCTGCTCTAATGAAATATAATACTGTCTTAGAACTGCAACATTTGGGTTGCCTGTCTCACTAAACTGCTAGATCTCTAGCAAGATCTTCCATGTCATACAGTTTGCCTGTGAAAATAGACCCGTATTTCCACAACACTGAAGTTAGACCTATAAAAATAAATTAGATAGGATAGAACTGTTTCACCATCATGACAATTTCTTGCCATCTTTTCAAGCCGTGATAGGGACTGCAGAAATGTAGTTCAATTTGAACATCCATAATTCTGCCTATGGTCACAGGTTGCCTCATGAATATCTGCAGCATAGACTGTGAGGGAAGATACCTTAATATTATGCCAAGGGTATTATTGAGGTAAAAGTTATGATTTATTGATACAAAAGTACTCCGTATGAAAGCTCAACACAGAGGGCCTTACTCAAGGGGCCACATAAGGGCAGGCTTCGGCAACCACCTCCCGACAGTTCTTGGTTTGGGAACTATGTGTTAAGCACACTCTCTCCTCTTCCCCTGCCCCAGATGAAGAATAGTGACTCGACTATATGAGATTTATGATTTTGCAATAAGCTGTGTGAACACTCTTATTTTGGTTTATACCAGGCTTATTTTGTTTAGCTTAAGTCAATTAGCAACAGGTTTAAGCTAAACCAAAATAAGCCTCGCTTAAACTGAAATAAAAGTACCCAGCCAGGGGATTTCACCAGTTTAACTAAAGGCATTTAAAAAACAAATTAACAGATTTTAAGGCCACAAGGGACCATTATAATCATCCAGTCTGATCTCAAGCATAGCACAGGTCAAAGAATTTTACAAAGTAATTCCTGAATCAAGCCTAAAGCAAATTGAGCTAGAGCGCAAATTTTAGAAAAACATCAGATCTTTATTTAAAGACTTCAAATGATGGAAAATCCACTATATTCTTAGATACATTGTTCCAATGCTTAATTATACTTCCTGTTACAATTGTATACCTTATTTCTAATCTGAATTTGTCTAGCTTCAACTTCTAGCCATTCAATCTTTATGTCTTTGTTTGTTAAAATAAAACTATAGCTCTGCAGTGTCTGAAATCTTCAGCATCTGTAGGCACTTAAAGGCTATGATCAAGTCATCTCTAAATCTTGTCTGGGTAAAATAAATAGATTGAGCTTTTGTAGTCTCTCATTGTCACAGAGGTTTTCTGGACCTCAGGTCATTCTTGTAACCCTTTCCTGAAGCCTTTAGAATTTCTCAACATCTCTTTTAAAGTGTAAAATTTTCAGATTTGGTTAAGTGACTTAAAAACCTAAATTTCATTTCAAAAGTGACTTAGGCACTTGAGAGCCTAGTCCCATTGACTTTCAATTAGGGTCCCCACACACTTAGGTCTCTGAAAATTTTACCCCAGAACTGGACACCATATTCCAGCAATGCTCTCACTAATGCCATATACAGTAGTAATACCACATCCCCTCTCATACTTGATAATCCCCTACTTATACGTCCAAGGACTGTGTGTGTTTGTTTTCTGAGGGTATTTCTACACTGGAGCAGGAGCTGTAATTTCCAGCTCAAGTAGACATATCCATGCTAACTCTGATCCAGCTAGTAAGCTAAAAATAGAAGTGCAGTCATGGCAGCATGAGCAACAAGAAGGGCTAGCTGCCCTGAGTATGATCCCACCCACGACCCTAGGTACATAGTTGGGGTGCCTGCCATTTGTGCTACACTTCTTTTTTTAGTGTGCTTGCTCAATCAGAGCTTACATGGGTATGTCGCCGCAGCTGGAAATGACAAATTGCAGGATCATAATTCACTACATTCTGTGTAACAGGACTGTATTGGAGACTCCTACAACCCATGGTGAGGAAGAGGAACTTCATTTGTTCTGAGTAATTTTTTCCTTGTTTTTCCTCATCCCTACTGTAGGGAATACAAGCCTTTTTTTTTTTTTCTTTTCATGTTGCATTGGTAAACAGGAACCAAAATAACCAGTGCCTGTCTTTCCTGTAGTCATGCTCTTCTGCTTGCAGGTTCACATGCTTTTTTGAGACATTGTTGTCATCAAAAGTCTTTATACCTACATGTTGCTTCTGAATCACCCATCTTGCCACTTTGGTAATGTTCCTGAGTAGCTGGGTTTTTTGCTTGAAAAACATGAACTTCTGCATTTACTGCTGCCAGGGAATTCCATTCCAATTGCAGAGATTAAAAACTAATTTCCACAGTTCTAGTGTAGGTGAGATGGGGCTAGACTCTTTCTTGTCCTTTCTCCCTTTGCATAGCTAATCTGAAGATGCCAAAGGAATGGCACTTTTCTGCCAGCCAGACTCAACCAAAGAAAATGTTTTGCTGGAAATCAAGTGCATCTTTACTTTCTCGTGGTGGATAACATGTTGGGGGGGGAGGGAAAGTACGGAATCCCTTCACAAAATTGAAGCTGTAAATAAAACCAAGCATTCCTTGCAGTAGGTAATGACTTCTGTAGACAGGAAAATTACAACAAATAGCTTTCAAGCATCCCTGAAATTGAAGGGAAAGAGCACCTAAAAACTGTGACAGAAGGACATGGTGTATTGTAACAGAGGGTATAAAAAAAATCAGAGCATTACAACTGACCTTGTTGAGGGCAAAATGCAAATTAATAAGACTGACATCGTGGTTTTTTCCATGGTATTTTGCTACAAAGAGTGCTACCTGAAATTACATTATGACAACCTGAAGCTCTAGGGACTTGGAACTGGAATTGATATTGGGATGTGAAAATAATGTTCTTGCATGTGATTCATCATGACAGCCAAAGCAATAAGCTTGGGAGTGGAAGGAACAACATACATTTTGTTTTCTAAACAGAAAAATCTGATAAGAGTTGGGTGCAGTGGCTTTGTGGGGTTAAATGGTGATCTGTATAAGCCTCCTGATGGCCGGGAGAATCAGGGCAGTGAAATAAAAGGAACGTGCATGCATGCACATACATACATGCACTGCAGTTCTCATCTGCAAGTCAGACATTGCACCACACATTCCCAAGTCAATGCAGACCTGTATTTCTGCCTCTCATTTCAAAATATCAGAAAATGGCTAAGTCCAAAAAAGAGAGATTAAAAGTTAGAAGGTATCCAGAATGGTTCTCCTCACAGGTGCCACTCATAGTATAGAGAATGCTTAGTGCTGCAAAGACAAACATGTTTGTTCTCAGATGCTAAAATGATTCTCTATCCAGAAATAGCTGATTTCCTGAGAAGAATGAACTCCTTTGGTGAGGCCAAAAGGAACTAGACCATGTTCGCCTAGTGTTTTCTGATTGCACAAGGCATTGTCACTTGAGGGATATGTGCACTGAGTCTCTGACATTACATAAAAAGTCTATCCATAAAGAATATCCATTCTCCGCCTCTTCAGTGCAAATAATGGCTGCAGAAGAGTTAATGTCAGGGCACCACAGACAATGAGGGCGGGAAAGAGAAGAAAAATGGATAATAAGTGTGCTTCTTGTCCTAGTTATTGGAGAGTATTCAGTCAGCACCTTGGCCAAAATTTGTTCCATTTTAAGATTTATTTTTTTTAATCAGATTTCCCCCATGGACGATGTATGAAGTGTTTGCTACACAAAATCCCTCTTTCAAAGTTATTGCACATACAGTAATGGATTTAATCCCATATTACATTGTACATGATTCCAGTTGTTTCTTGAACAGTAAAGGAGTGAGCAATATACCGTGTTAAAGAGTGCTAAATATCATAGTGTTTGAAGTAAACATGGATCCAAAATGGAACATGAGATCTAAAGCCCCTCTAATTTTGGAGAAGTTCTAGAGTGAAATCCTGGATCTATAGAAGTCAATGCAAGTTGTGCCATTGACTTCAGTAGGGCAGGATTTCACTCATGGATCCAAACTTTAAGGCGTTAGCTCATGCCTGGAAGAAGCTCCTGAATTGAAAGGACTCCCCTTAAATGCTGAGAAAGATTAGCTCCAGATTTGAACTGTCTAGCTCATGCCTATTTTTAGTTTGTATTAACAAGACACACTGATGGCTTCAGCATTGTGGTGCATGCAGCTAGTGATGATTTTCCAGTTTGTGTGCTAATGTAAGTAATCTCCTTACCGGTATGCTATGAGGACAGAGTTGTGATAGGATTCAAAATGAAGGATCTTAGAGTCTGAGAGACCCTTCCAACTGAAGGGAACTCACTGTAACTCTGCATATTTTAGCGTTTCCAAAGATTCTATGCGGATTGAAGTTTCCCAATCTAGTAATGCCATTGTTACCATCCCATTTCCTTAGCTATTCCCTGTTTCATAATCACCATATGTACTGAAAGGGTTTTTGTGATATAGCTGACAAGCAGTATTCCAACTGGGACCAGAAGTTTTCTAAAAAGATGTATTAAAAACCCAAATATATTTTAAAACTGTTTGACATCACAAATCATTAAAAGAAAACAAACATAACATTAAAGACCACAAACAAATATACTGAAAAGATTAAATGAAAAATAATTTACCTACCAGGACCTCAGGAGTCATTTCCCATGAAACAGTCACTAACACCTAAAACCAATTAATGAATGAAGGTCTCTGCTGTGCTTTGGAAGTTAGTGATGTAGCAGGGGAAATAGACCAATTTGAAAGGCAGGATTTAGGTATTGGCAGATAACTGAAGAGGAAACTGACTTTGTGTATAAAATATATTTGTTTACCATTCTGAAGCCTAACCATGGATTACGTTCATGATTTGTTTTCTTAGTCATTTGTATTTTTTAATTTTTACATAAAGTATTCAATTCACATTGTGGTCCATTTGGTATTATCATATGCCGTGTTCAGGCCACATTTAGTCATACTATGACAATTTCAGCAAGAGACATTTCCCATTATTGTGATGTGAATCTTTGAGGAGAACAAAAGGAGCAAACAGAAGCAGTGCACTAGCATTAATTATTCTTGCAACGGACCAAGCTCCGAGCTTTGTATTTTGCGCACATGTGAATGAAAAACAGATAAACAGTTTCATAGCGTGCTGGTAAATCATAATAAAGCACAGTTTTCCCAATTAGTGGGGATAATGCTGCTCTGTCCTATCTGGCAGGTGCATCCTTTAGAATCACTTCCATCTCCCAGAGTGGTGCAGCACACAGAAAGAAAAGCCACTGGAAAATATAAGGTCAATAAAGATAAATGATGTCTGCCAGATGACGCCGCTTTGCTTTTGAATGTTAATTGTCCAAAGGGTGTTTCCCAAACAGCTTTTTCTTTCTCTCTTTCTCTTGCATTCTCTCTCTCTCTTCCCAGCATGGAAGAACACTGCAAGCTTTATCCTTAAAACTAATGAATGAACCTGAAAGATGCCCCACCGAGCCATGCAAAATTAATTAGGTCGAGGACTTGGGTGGCTTGGCTGCAGGGTAGCTGCTACACTGACATTTTTTAACAGGATCTGTCTACAGCACAACAGCCCTGCTGTGCCATCCCAAAGCTCAACATTATGGGACATGTTCATCAAGTCACTGAGCATAATCATATTTCCTCTTTATAACTGACATGTCTTCTTTTTTATTTCTTTCCTTTTTCCCCTTTTGTGCATATGTGTGTGCATTGTTTTTATTATTATTTTGCTTGAAAGGATGGGAAAGAATCCAAAATAGCACAGTTAGCTGGGTTTTTTTCCATTGGGCAACAGCTCCCTCTATTGCTCTGTTTTGTTCCCTGATTCCTGATGAGAAAAATATATATGCAGGTTATAGCTTATGATTTCATTTTACTGTATTGGCCATTTGTCTGTGTATTAAATACATAAATACCTAAATTCAACATGACAAGGATCATTCACAGCGATTTTATAGTCCTCTGATGGATGGCTCTTATCAGCAGTCATGAACAATAGTGACTTGAGTAGAAAAAGCCATAAATATTGCTGAAACCAGCAGACTCCAAGCTAATGTCCCATGGGCCTTTTGGCCATTTCAGGGGTTTATGTGGGATTGGATGGTAGGGATAGAAAGAACTTTAAAGCAATGGGAAGTGCTTTCCCCCCACCCCTCCTTGTAATTTATTTATTAACTTTGATCCATCAACAGCCAGTTCAGCATTCCTGTCTCACTGGAAGTGTGTAAATATCAAACACTAGGTGTTGCTTGAGCAAAGAGCTTTATGGATATATCAGTTATGCCATATTTGCATGTATTTCAGGGGCTCTGTGAATGATCCAAACAGCAAGAAAAATATATTGCTCTGTACCAGTTTGCCAATTATTTTAGTCATTTAAATGACTAAAATAATTGTAAATTAAATTTGTAAATTTAAATGACTAAAATGGTAATGGTGCCATTACCACCACATGTGTCTGACTGAGGGGTATGAGACCAAGGGGTAATGACTGGCAATTATTTACCGAAAAGTAAATCGATAGAGATAGAGTCTGGCTGACTAGAAGATTTCTTTCTATTGTACTGTATGGAACTTTGTTTTGAAATACTCCTTTACCCTGGAAGGGGTTGGGTGGTTTGAGGTCACTTGGCTGGATGGCTAGGTTCATATATGGCTAGATAGGCTCCAGGACATGGGAGGAAACTGAGGCAAGATGCTTGCAGGACCACTTTGTGCTGCAGTGGGGGATGCTGGAGGGTTGTGGCCTGTCACAGACTTCTATGATCATCTAGCCTAGCCTTGTTGACTTTACACAGAGACTAAAGATTTATTGTCCATAAAGACTGAATTACCCAGTCACCCTGAGCCTATGAATATTTGCTCAGATTTCTTTAATAAACTCTCTTCAAATAAGTTTTACCCCTTTTGCATTTATGTTCTATTCATGTTCCAGCAAGCAAATTTATTAACAGGAATATTTGCCAAAGAATAGTATATTTTAAGCAATATTTCATAATATTAAAGTAAGTGAAATTTTAAATCTATTATTTGAGCATCTGCACTGGACCCTGATTCTGTGTTATGGCCAAATTTTCAGTTGTAGATTTATATGTCTAACTTTTAGGAATCCCAGTTTGAAATTGAATCAGCAGAAAGAAACACACTATGTGACCTGTGTGTCCAGTCAAAACACTTAACATTTTGAAATATAGCAGATTGGTAAGGAATACTCCACAGCCCAGTGGCTGGATTCTCCTCCACTTAAACCAGTTAACACTGGTATACTCCTTTGGCTACAGTGGAGTTACTGATTCTTATTCATGTGAGCCCAGAACCAGGCCTCAAGAGTTATTTGCAAAATTATGTGGTGAAAAGTGCATAAATCTGACAATCAATATACTGATCATAGAATCATAGAATATCAGGGTTGGAAGGGACCCCAGAAGGTCATCTAGTCCAACCCCCTGCTCAAAGCAGGACCAATTCCCAGTTAAATCATCCCAGCCAGGGCTTTGTCAAGCCTGACCTTAAAAACCTCTAAGGAAGGAGATTCTACCACCTCCCTAGGTAACGCATTCCAGTGTTTCACCACCCTCTTAGTGAAAAAGTTTTTCCTAATATCCAATCTAAACCTCCCCCACTGCAACTTGAGACCATTACTCCTCGTTCTGTCATCTGCTACCATTGAGAACAGTCTAGAGCCATCCTCTTTGGAACCCCCTTTCAGGTAGTTGAAAGCAGCTATCAAATCCCCCCTCATTCTTCTCTTCTGCAGGCTAAACAATCCCAGCTCCCTCAGCCTCTCCTCATAACTCATGTGTTCCAGTCCCCTAATCATTTTTGTTGCCCTTCGCTGGACTCTCTCCAATTTATCCACATCCTTCTTGAAGTGTGGGGCCCAAAACTGGACACAGTACTCCAGATGAGGCCTCACCAATGTCGAATAGAGGGGAACGATCACGTCCCTCGATCTGCTCGCTATGCCCCTACTTATACATCCCAAAATGCCATTGGCCTTCTTGGCAACAAGGGCACACTGCTGACTCATATCCAGCTTCTCGTCCACTGTCACCCCTAGGTCCTTTTCTGCAGAACTGCTGCCTAGCCATTCGGTCCCTAGTCTGTAGCTGTGCATTGGGTTCTTCCGTCCTAAGTGCAGGACCCTGCACTTATCCTTATTGAACCTCATCAGATTCCTTTTGGCCCAATCTTCCAATTGGTCTAGGTCCTTCTGTATCCTATCCCTCCCCTCCAGCGTATCTACCACTCCTCCCAGTTTAGTATCATCCGCAAATTTGCTGAGAGTGCAATCCACACCATCCTCCAGATCATTTATGAAGATATTGAATAAAACCGGCCCCAGGACCGACCCTTGGGGCACTCCACTTGATACCGGCTGCCAACTAGACATGGAGCCATTGATCACTACCCGTTGAGCCCGACAATTTAGCCAGCTTTCTACCCACCTTATAGTGCATTCATCCAGCCCATACTTCCTTAACTTGCTGACAAGAATACTATGGGAGACCGTGTCAAAAGCTTTGCTAAAGTCAAGAAACAATACATCCACTGCTTTCCCTTCATCCACAGAACCAGTAATCTCATCATAAAAGGCGATTAGATTAGTCAGGCATGACCTTCCCTTGGTGAATCCATGCTGGCTGTTCCTGATCACTTTCCTCTCATGCAAGTGCTTCAGGATTGATTCTTTGAGGACCTGCTCCATGATTTTTCCAGGGACTGAGGTGAGGCTGACTGGCCTGTAGTTCCCAGGATCTTCCTTCTTCCCTTTTTTAAAGATTGGCACTACATTAGCCTTTTTCCAGTCATCCGGGACTTCCCCGGTTCGCCACGAGTTTTCAAAGATAATGGCCAGTGGCTCTGCAATCACAGCCGCCAATTCCTTCAGCACTCTCGGATGCAACTCGTCCGGCCCCATGGACTTGTGCACGTCCAGCTTTTCTAAATAGTCCCTAACCGCCTCTATCTCCACAGAGGGCTGGCCATCTCTTCCGCATTTTGTGATGCCCAGCGCAGCAGTCTGGGAGCTGACCTTGTTAGTGAAAACAGAGGCAAAAAAAGCATTGAGGCATTGATAGGCAATTCACAGGTAGAGTACATATTTGTCAAATTATTCATTGTGAATTATTTCACTTAACTAATTTACCCACTGATAAGTTTTTATTAAATCTCACCTCCCAGTACCAGCCCACATACTGCTACATCCAAATTAGTTAGTTTTTCACTCAAACTACCCAGTGTGTCTTAGGCTTTTAAATGCATTATTAATTTTTAAGGTTATTGGTTAATCGCTAGCATTGTACGAATCACAAAGAAAGACAGTCTTGTCTCAGAGGCACTTACTCCCTAAGGCCTTGATCCTGGGAACACTGGAGCACATACTTAACATTATGCATGTGAGCAGTCCCATGAAGTTAAGCATATGCATAAGCATTTGGAGGATAAGAACCTAAAAGACAGGTAAAGAAGTAATGGAGACCCAGAGACTACTGAAAATTTACAGTATCTTATCTATGTCTATGTATACATATTGTTATGGAAGGTGTCACCAGATGGCACTGTTAAACATTTTTCCAAGTTCTTTTACTTTGCCTGTGTGATGATTTTGGAATATGACTTTATAATTTATTAATTCTGTGTGAAATTATGAAGCCTAGGTCTCTAGTTCAGGCTGTAAACTCCATTTAAATGTACGGCTTTTTGCCTTCTCTGTAGTCTGTTTGCCTCCATGTTAGGTTGAGATTCCAAAGGCTGATGGCAAAAGAATAATAACTGAATAGTTGACTTTAAGTATGCAATCACTGGAAATAGTCACTCTCTAGATAAAAGACTGATTTAGCAAGGGGGAGGTTGCTTGGCAACAAAGTCACCTGGCGGGAGATTGTACTCATGTGGGGAAGCTGGAAAGTATGTCACCTGACACAGGGCTGAAAGTTTTTAAAAAGGATGACACTGTTCCACTCAGAAGCCATTTTCCTCCAGTCCATGAAGCAGGAGCAACTCAGCATGTTGCAGCCCATGAGTCATGCACTGAAGCAGGTGTAATGAAAAGTTAAAGTGAATCATACCATTCAGCCAAAAGGTGGCACCATGTGTCCCATTTAACTTAAGCTCACCACAGCCATTCTTTACAGTCCATGAAAGGATCATATGGAAGACACATCTGTGGTGTATCTATCTGGGAAGGAGGTTCTGTAGCCAGTCTATACCTGGTACAGGAGCCTGACCTGCTAGTACCAGTCCTGCAACCTATTGTGTACAAGGTGTACATGACATGGTGTCAAGAGTAAAGGTAGCCTAACTAGTGCCAGAGGAGAGCAGAAAGAGAAGGAAAACCACAACAAAGGTTGCAGATAGAGGGAACAAAAATTGCAGGATCTAATCAACATGTCACTCTTCAATGCCACAGAGAGATTCAGTTCTGATAGACTTACAGAATGGACAAACTGGAAACAACATTTTGCAAGATTTCATATTGCAACCAAACTCCACAAGGAAACTGGAGACATTCAGGTATGCTCTTTAATTTATTCTGTGGGGAAGCAGGAGGACCAAATCTTTAAATCCTTGGACTTTACTAAAGACAGTCACAAAGAAGACTATGCAAATGTTTTGGCTGTGGTTGATGCATACTTTGTACCCCAGAGAAATTTGGTTTATGAAAGGGTACATACGCATCAGACAATGCAGAAACCAAGAGAAAATATTGACTCTTTTATATGAGCTTTGCATACATTGACTGAAAACGGTGATTTTTAGGACTGCAAAACATGAAAATATCAGAGACAGGCTGGTTATTGGGTGAAGAGACGAGACCTTTTCACAGACCTAAAAACAGCTGCGGTCTGGGCTAGTAAAACAGCAAAACCTACAGCAACTCGCCAAACTTGAAACATTTGAAACTAGCTTACTAATCAACAGACACATGAGTATGAAAAGCCATTACCGTAAAAGCCTTGAGGCTATGAGGAAATTCCTGGCTTTGACCTCAGCTTGATTTGGACTTTGCCTACTGACTTGGACCCAGAAACCTGACATGGACTCTGAACCATGATATTGACCCTGATCTGGAACACAACTATGAACTCCTCCACTACTCCCAGACTCAGGTTCATCCCTGTTCTAACCCTTGGCCTTGACTGTCCTTGTCTGGATCCTGACACTTACGTTCTTACAGTCTTATGACTCAAAGATTCCAGATTGGCCCCAGCCAGTTGTTGCAACAAACAGACAGCCAGATGACCAAGTTGTCATTTGTTTGGCTCATGTAATTAAAAAAACAGTGTGATTCAGAGACACTTGACAGACTAATCCATACTGAACTTTAAAGATAGCATGGCAGTGTACGTTTTGTAAATCGCAAAGAGGTGAAACGTAAAGAGGGAGATGTGATGGAATGCTAAATTGTACTAACTATACTATTCAGCCACTAGGAAATGCAGTGTGTAACATGTTTAACTTAAGCTCACAACAGCCATTCCTGGCAGTATATTAAAGGCTCTCAGGTCCTTACGATACAGATTTCTGGTGTATCTTTCTGAGAAGGCAGCTCTGTAGCCAGTTGATATCTGGCACAGGAGTCTGACTTGCAAGGAGAAGCCCTACAATCTACTGTGTACCAGGGCTATATGACAGCAGGATTCTGGAGAACCCAAGGGACTCTGACCTCCATCCAAATTGCTCTCTGGTGTAGTGAGGAAACTAAGGTGGAGCTATGCATGTACTGTCTTACGATCTGTACTCTGGAGTGCTTTATATGATTCAGTAGTAGAACATAAATGTGTTAGACTTTGTGCAGAGCGTGTGAATGAGTTTTAACTGCTTCACAACCAGAAGTGTCACCTTTTGGATGGAGTTCTGAGAGGATGTATATAAGTACAAGGTAGTCTGAAGGGTGAGCACTGTGCCCAGAGCGAGTAGGTAGCTGAACAGTGAATTCCAATTTCAGAATAGGGTGCCAGATAAAAGTCTGCACCTGGAGAGTGTGTCTAGGGACCCCACATTTGGGATAATGGCTGGCCTCCATTCAGCCTCCAGGGTCTAAAAATCTCAAAATCCAGATCAACAGGGAGGCTTTGATTCCCCTCACAGCAGTCATAGTGAGCCAGAAGGGGAGCACTTGCTAAGATTTGTGATAGAATGGTGTCAGCATTTGGGATCTACATGGGAATGTATGAAGCTTTTAAAACACCTTTCCAAGGCTTACACTTTTGCTCTTAAAGTCAAAAGAGGGAGCCGATATTTGGGTTTGTTTCAGGTATAAGTTAGCAAGCATTAATTATGAACAGCTCAGGAAATTGCAGCTTCTGGGCTTGTGTGTGTGTGGCAAGTCTGGTTGCTGATGATTAGAAGAAATAAGAGTTGGTGGCCATGCTGTGCTCATATGATCTGAAGCAGGATGGAGTATTCACTCCAAACGTGGATGGAGAGCTCCTTTTTCCTCTATCAGGGCCCGCAGGTAACCAAGGAGACAGTGACACAGACTGTTCCCCAGACAGTTGAGCACACACAGTGAGGCTAAGTGACACAGAACAACAGAGACTACGGTGAGAGAGGCTGAAGTTCAAGAAAGAGCAATTAAAATTTCAAAGAGCCCAGTTGGAGCTGGTTGCTCCAAGCATCAGAATGAGCAAACAGAGCTAGAGTGACAGAGACAGGAAAAGGAATGACAGCTGGAGAAGAGAATGGACGAATGAGAGAAACATGATTTTTGAAATGGAAAGACTGGGCAAGAAAACCACTATTCAGTAGGTGAGATAGGCGCTGGTTACTTGGTCCCTCAGACGGCATAGATAAATTGTTGCCTCACTAGAGAAATGGCGATGACATAGATGTGTTTTTAAATGCTTTTGAGAGGTCTCGTGAGTTAAGTTGTGTGGCTGATGATGACTGGGTCAGGTATCTGCCCCCCTTAGTGACAGGGAAGGCACTAGAGGTGTTCACCCAGATGCCTAAGAAGTACTATGGCAGTTATGAACAATATAAACAGCTTTTAGTCTGGGAAGCAATGCTTTACTGACATTGTATTTGTTACACAGCTCTCTTTTGAGAGAATCTGTGGTGAGTGGTAGAGTTTGAGGTGTGCCTTTGTCCCAAATATTGACTCTAGTGAGAGAAAAAGCAGCTTCCTGGGAACCAGGCATTGCTGTGTGGGCTGAGATATCTGTATGAGGGGGTTGCCTGCATACTGTTTATGACCACCTCAGTTCCAGGACTGGTGTCTTTGTATAAATAAAGCGAGTTACACTGAGTATATACCAAGACCATGCATCACTGATTTCTCCTCTAATGGGACACTGACTTAGAAGACTCTAGAATTCTGCTACTAGTTGTCAGGGAGGCACCACTGGTGTCAGAAGGGGCCTCCTCTCTCTCTCTCTCGCTCTCGCTCTCTCTCTCTCTCTCTCTGTGTATTTGTGGTGGCAATGTTTTTAACTGATATAGATCAACATTTGTGAACTTTGTGATAGAAGGGGATTTGCAGTAATCTATATTCCTTTGATTCAGTATTAATGCAAAGAATGATAATATTGAGCATATAAAACTTCTGGCTGGACATCAAACCAACAGCAGAATTAAATGAAACTCTCCAAACCTGTCTAAATATGGTGTTTGAGCATAAGTCCTGTGATAGCATGGGTCTTGTGTATAATTTTTCAGAAGTTATCGCTCCTTTTATTACTACAGAAATTCTCCAGTCTCCACTTTGTTTTTCTGATCTCTATTCTGACTAAGCAAAAGTCACTCCATCCTGAGATTAATGCTGCAGACTCTGAGCATGCTCAGTGAAAACCTAGGATTTCTAAGAGGGCTGTGTGTGTGTGTGTGTGTGTCCAGAATCCAGAGGAAAATGTGCATTCAGTGATGACTGATTTAAACTGAAAAGTTCCTGATGTAAAGGAATAGGTGCACAGCATTCAGTAGACTCATTTTACTGTACTAAGATTTACCAAATCTTAGACTACTCATTCCCATGTCCTCCAGCACTTTGAAACATCAGAAAGAGAAGAACAGGAATGCAGATGAGAAAACACTTGAGGCTTGTCTACATGGTTGGGTAATGCATCCTATAGGGATGTGATTTCTGAAGTGCACTCATGGTCCACACTGGTGTGCACTAAAAGTTCATTCATACACTTTAACAGCCTGTTTGAAACAGCAGGAGGTCAGACTAGATGATCATAATGGTCCCTTCTGACCTTAAAGTCTCTGAGTCTGTGAGAATTTAACAAGTGATATTTCTGTATCAATCATGAGACAGTCAGGAAAACAAAGTTTCAAACAAGGGACAAATATAATGTTCAGTGCCTTTTTTTTAGTTCCAAAAGTCTCACCTGCTTAACTACACTTTGCAAATATAGCTTCATATCACACATTTTAATTACACAGGAAGCCAGTTCTCTTAGCACCTCACATCTGTACTGATCACTTCTCATCTTCAAAGGGCTTTGTAAACATTGACAGGAAAGTCTCATTAATTTGCACTAGTATGGGGAGCCTCATTGCATAATGTAGAGGGACAGTAATACCCCCGAGAATGGCCACTACTTCCCCTCTTTTCCCGCACAGGGGTTCTTCAGAGAGAGTCATCACATCCTCTTCTATGCTCCAGATAGGACTAAGCTTAGACCCATGAAGCAAGTAAAAAGAACGATTTCTGGGTTACTAATGATACCTCTACTCTTGCCTGCTTCTGACTAGAATGGAAAAGGGAGCTCACCACTAGACTTGGAAAACTGAGGCAAAAAAAACTGAGAGACTTGTGCAAGCCACACAGCAAGACAGTAGAGACTCAGAATTGATGAGGGTTAGCCCCATGTTCATTCTGCTAGATATACTAAAGAATTAGTACTGAAGAGAAAGATCAATATTAGAGTGTGGTTGAAACCAGATTTTTCATTTCACAGGGAATGCAGTGAGTTCATAACCTTTTTCTGTTCCAAAATTAAATGAATGCAAAAACAAAAAATCCCATAAAATTTGTTTGGGGTCAATCAAAATATTTTGCTGGGATTTTGACTTTTACGGTGAGTGACAGGGTCGGGCCAGATGGCTATAGGAGAGTAATAGACGGCAGATATATTAGCCCCAGGCTCAGTAGGTCCCTTTTCCCTGGGTAAGGTAACAGGGAAGGTTCCAGAACAATCAGGAACCTTCTGGAGACAATTAAGACAGGCTGATTAGAACACCTGCAGCCAATCAAGAAGCTGCTAGAATCAATTAAGGCAGGCTAATCAGGGCATCTGGGTTTTAAAAAGGAGCTCACTTCAGTTTGTGGTGTGCATGTGAGGAGCTGGGAGCAAGAGGCGCTAGGAGCTGAGAGTGAGAACGTCGACTGTTGGAGGACTGAGGTGTACAAGCATTATCAGACACCAGGAGGAAGGTCCTATGGGGAGGATAAAGAAGGTGTTGGGAGGAGGCCAGGGGGAAGTAGCCCAGGGAGTTGTAGCTGTCGCACAGCTGTTCCAGGAGGCACTCTAGACAGCTGCATTCCAAAGGGCCCTGGGCTGGAACCCGGAGTAGAGGGCAGGCCTGGGTTCCCCCCAAATCCTCCCAACTCCTGGTCAGACACAGGAAGAGCTGACCTGGTCTGTGGGTTCAGAAAAACGGCCAAGCTGAGGGCTGCCATGAAGCTCCAAGGCGAGCAAATCCGCCAATAAGCGCAATACCCCCCAAGGTAGAGCAGGAACTTTGTTACAGGTATATTACATAATGTAAAATTTAACATTGTAACAGTCACTTCAAAATGAAAAATTGAAACATTTCATTCTGAAAAGGTCCAAAATAAATGTTTCAAGCTTAATAAAGCCCACGTAGTTTCAATTTTTCTTTCACGATATTATTTCATCAAAATGGATATATTTACACTAATGGTTTACTTCTGACAAATCAGCATTTTCAGATGGGAAAATGTTCCACTGGAAAATTTCTTTATTGAATAGAAATACCAGCTATGGCAGGTGAAAGTTCAGGTGGTATCAAATTCTTGCCTCAATCAAACTAACTAAACATACACTTTTGCAAATTCATGACTGGAAGACCATTCTTGCTACGGCTAGCATTACCAAAAATACTGCTCCAGGAAATTGTAGGGAAGTGTATGGACAGTACCAAGATTTAGGAGAGAACATGAGATCAAATAAAAAGAAAATCAGCACTTCAGAGGCATGTGGGGAGGGGACACAAAAAGCCTCACACATCTAGCCAATCATCATCAAGCAGTTCTCATCAAATGTTGACTTCAAAGATGATTTTGGACCAGACTGGGACTCAGCTGTGTGAATCCAATTCTCAGCTCCACCACAGGCTTACTTTGTAGGGTAGCTGGGGGCTTGGCTGGGGCAGGAGCAGGAGTCTGTCAGAACTACCAGGGAGCTGGGAATTCAACATAGGGATGTAGAGTAGACTAGAGTCACTGCTTCCCTGAGGAGCCTATATACCTGCCTTGGGAGGTCATCTGGTTAACCCTTTGCTTGTGGATTGGCTGAGCCCTAGTTGATTAGCATGGGCCCATAATAGGGGTTATAGGTAATTGCCTCTGATGACTCACAAACTCAGACTTAGGGATGACTCATCGCATGCTGAGTAGGTCAATTAATCTCTCTCTGCCTCATTTTCCCATCTATAAATGGGAATAATAATACTTTCCCTCACCCTCTTTCTGTCTGGTTGTGACCAAGTAGGAAATTTTTGCAATATTTTTCAGTCCTGTGTGCCTCAGTTTCCCCTATATGCTGCATAGTTACCCAGAGGGGATGGAGAAGGACTGTTTGCTCCCAGGGCGGGCTAAGAGACATAGGTACGGGTGTTGCCAAGCTGTCTGGGTCTTGGTCTTCATATTAATGGAGCATCTGAGAAGACAATGTCAAATCCAGTCACCAGGACCAGAGGAACATTCCCCAGGTGGAGAACAAAGGAGTAGGAAGATGTGAGGTGAGGGGAATAAGAGTGGGCTGCTGGAAGGAGCCTGACTATGGAGATCACAGATAGAGACAGAGATCCTGAACACTGGGCTTCGCAATAGCTTATCCGGGTTCTAGGAAGAAATTATCTATGCATCAATCTTCCTTTCTCTATGCTAACCTAAGGACTTCCTATGATGTGTTCCATTTGACTAATAAACCCAGCTGTTCTGACAACGCTGTTTGGTGTCACTGCAAATGCTTCATGAGGTGCATTAATCACTGAAGAGTGTACAAGTCTCTGTCAGGAGTCTGTCTTGGCTAGATTCACTGAACACAGCACACAATGTGAAGCAGGAATGCTGAAGACCCGTAAGTCCAGTCTAAAGAGGCAGTGAAGCTACATGGCTTACCCTGGAGGAAATGAGACCCCTGGGTGCCTGGCACACCTAAGACGTTCTTCCCAGAGACTGTTCCAAAGCACCAGTCCTGTGGATCTGTGACACAAGTCTGTTTAGACTGTAAGCTCTTCAGGAAAAGGACTGTCTCTTACTATGTGTATGTGCAGGTCCTAACACAAAGGGGTTTGATTTCACTTGGGGCCTCCAGGCGCAACTATAATACTACGACTACTAACTGAAAGTCCTATAGGAAAGTAAAATACACCAGTTCCCAAAGGGTTTTGAACTATGGGGCTCTACAGCACCATTGTCTGTAACATTTAGAAAATATTTGTCACATATAAATGTATCTGAAGCATAAATGAGGCATTCTGTTTCTCAGCCTGACGATCCATTGCTGCTCTGCTGACCACAGATATCTGCATTACCTGTCAGCTGGAACTTTTTCCGTCTTCAACAGTACACTGTACTGGGTCTTGATCAAATCGGATACTGCAAAAATCCCTGTAAACTAGCTTCCCTCCTAATGCAGTATTCCTCTCTAAATCACACTTCAGGCAACATCCAGGATGAGCAGAGCTGAGGGAAGCTTTAGAGTGTTAGTTTATATTGTTGCCAACAATGGTTCCAATCTAAAATAAGTGTTATCAGATGTGGAGTTTGTGCAGCTCTGTTCCTTTTCTCGCAGCTTGAGTTGCATTGTACATGCTTTCACTAAAGTCAAAGAAATAAAAAGCTCTCACTTCTGCAGCTAGAATATGTGTTTACTTCAGCGATTACAGAAAGGCACAAAAGCACTTGTATCTTACTCTGGGTTGAAAAGCCCTGTGTATATTTATGAAATGAAATGAAAGTACATGGTACTACCTGTGGCTCGTCAAACCCACTACATTGTGGGTAGCTCATGAGGGTGTAAGGCTAAGGAAGCAACCCCTGACAGAAAAGCCCCATTGCCTTGTGGGAGAATTCAGCAGAATGTAAAGCTCTGAGAGTAAACTCAGACAGAAAATCCAGAGTGGAGCCCCTAAGGCAGTCAAGTACTAACATTTTAGTATCTTTCCGGCAACTCCTGCAGCAGATCGGGTACCAGATATATTCATTCTTCCTCTCTTCCGGATTTTACCAGTGATACCAAGAGGGGAGTCCTGGTCGGGGCCGGTTCCAGGCATCAGCTTTCCAAGCAGGTGCTTGGGGCGGCATTCAGAATGGGGCGGCCGTCCGTGTCCCATGGCGGCAATTCGGCGGCAGCTCCGCTGCTGTTCCCGCCGTGGCGGCTTTTGGGCGGCAGCTTCGCCGCTCTTCCAGGCACGACAGCAATTCGGCGGCAGCTCCGCCACTGTTGCGGGGGTGGCAATTTGGCGGCGACTGCTTGGGGCGGTCCTGGTCCTGATGCATGAGCAACTCAGGGCCTCCGTATCATCGTCCCAGGCTTGTGCTCTGGAGAGGTACTCCAGCCCTGACTCGACACAACACAGGAGGCAGCAGTCACTGGTTCTAAGCTCTTACTCGATTTGGTGTGGAGCTGAGCGCCAGGGGCTGTCTCCGACGGTGGGAGAGAGCATTGTATCTCACTGGACAGCCATCACCTTCCATAAAACTGGGCAGCCCCCAGAAAATAGGGTGTTGTCCCCAGGGCCATCTCTAGGTTTTTTGCCGCCCCAAGCTCCGAGAACGCAACTGCCCAAGAAAAAAAAAAAAGGGATGGCCGGAATGCCACCCCTGGAATTGTGCTGCTTTGCTGATGCCTAGAGCCAGTCCTGGCTGTCCTGTCACAGTCTACCTGCTTCAGTGGGTGCTTGGAGCTGAGAGTTTTATAATTTGACAAGTGGACTGTAACCACCACACTTGGCAAATCAATATGTGGCAGAGATTGTCTCTCTCGAGCGGGTCTCTTCAGCCACAACCCTGGCTACCATAAAAGCAATTGAGTAAATTCTTTACCTCTCAGGAATGCATACCCATGGTCTCTCAAGACCGGAGGTGGCCTACCACTACGTATTAAGAAAGGTGACTACAGTATGGAAATAACCCATTTTAAAACATTATACACTGAAGAACTACACAGGCAACAGTGAGGCACATGATACATACTTTATCATAGATGTAGGAACATCTGAAATATGGTGTGTCTAAACCATACCCTTTGCTCGTAATACCGATGGGCCCATTGGACCCAGTACAGGAAAACAAACACACTTACAGAAATCCTCTGTAAAAGGGAGATGTCTGTAGATGTATAAATAATTCATAGAGGATGTTCAAGTCGCTGTTGCTTAAGCATATGTAACACTATACATGGGGTTTGTAGAGCCAATAACATTTATTATGCACTTCAAATGGCTTCCTGATTACAGCTCATGGAGCAATCACCATGTTTCAAAATTCACACAGATAAACACATCAAGAAATACAGCAAAATATACCACCTTTTTTTCTCCAGGTTTGGAGCCCAAATGTTGCCCCCATCTCAGATTTAAAGCCAAAAGTCAATGCTTGCTGTTAACATAATTATTTTAGACATTTTTAACTAAATGAGTATATATAAGTAACATGAACGGCAGGGAAACATTATTCAAAATACACAGATGTTACCAACATCTCAATATAAGTTGCAAGGACTAATTAACCCTGCATTCATTAATTATGATCTTGAATTTACAGCATTATACAGAGCTTCTTGTGCAGAGATCTTTTCCTGCAAAATATTAGCTCATTTCCTCTCTTTTTTTTCTTGTATTTTTTCCCATTAAAAAAGAAAAAAAGCTGGCATCAGAAAAGATGGATAACAGATCACTTCTGACAGTTCTCTTTGGAGCCACCATTTTGTTGGCTTGGAAACACAAGGTAACTGTTATATCACTAATTCAATAAAGAGCCATATGGTTTCCAGCTGTTGCTCATCTGATCAGTCTTTCTGTGGCTAAAAAGAGTTTCACTGTGGCCCCATCTCTAATGCCAACTGTGCTCTTTTGTGAGAGCTGGCCCCATACCACCATACACCTGTGTATATTTGACATCTCCCTTTTTAAAACATGTGTACCAGCTGCATCCTACAGTGTAAAATATCTCCTGAAAGTAATCCAAGCAGACAGAACAAGTAATTTTTGCATGTATCAACCTCCTCTGTCATTCTTGCAAATGTAAGAAACTGATTGAAGCCACCAAGTTTCAGCTTTAAAGTGCATAGAGCTGAATTGTTTCAACCTAAAATGCAGATCAGAAATAACCCAGGGAAGCATTTTCTTTGGGCATAGTTACACTGAGTTAAATCTCACCTTTAGATATTATCAGTTGCTTCTTGCTGCTTATGGGAGAAGAACATAAAGAATAAATGTGTGTGTGTGTTTAATACCATTGCTGATGTTATAAAATCTTGCAGTACTTGGTGCCCTCTAGTGGATACAATTTAACTGACAAGTCGTCTAAATGAACTAGTCTTACTATTCTCCATGTACAGTCACACTTGTCAATTCAAAAGAGAATTTAAAAATTGTGGTAGTCTGAGCCAAAAATCTAACTATTCCTAAAAATTAGCATATGCCTTAGAAGTGCAAAATACAGAGTGAATACAAACAAAGGTAGCAAAAGAGGGGGTGTTCATACATTGTGAAAGAACAAAACCATAACAAAGTATCTGTAACAATAATAATGACCAAAAATAATTCAAGCCACATTAAAAAACAAAACACAACATTTACAGTACCTCCTTTTTCTATTCACTGAACCTTCACAGCACACTCACGTTTCTCTCTCTCTCTCTCTCTCTCTCTCTCTCTCTCTCTCTCGGTCACAAAAGCTCATTTACAAAGCATATTCTGTCTCATTTCTTTAATTCCTACACTTTACTAGGAAGAAGTGAAGGATGGGTAAACCCTGTGGAGTGAGAGGCTTTGGAGGGTTTATTTTTTAATTTTTGTAGTAGCCTGCAAATTTGCACAAATTATTCCAGTTTTGTGAAACTATTTTCTCCCCTAGTACGGTAACCCTCACTGTAGTCAAGGGAAATTCAACTTAAAAAACAAAATTTTCAAGCAAGCAAAGTCCATGATATATAAAAAATAATGAAAACCATGAGTGATAGCTTTACAAACTGTTGTTTTTATCCAGGGACATAAATAAGACTTGGCTAGTAAACCGTTGTCTTTGAGTTTGGGGTATATGCAACAGAAATAAATGAACCATTCTTGCTAGTGGGTAGGAGACTGGAATCTCATGGGAGATTTGAGAGATTCTAAAACAAATGTTTGTTGTGGCCACAACAAATTCATGGGTAGCTGCAGTTTTGACAGTTAAAATATTATACTAGTGACAGTCTAGTCCTGTGGTTATTTGGAAGCTTCATGTAAATAAAATAATATCTTTTCAGTGTAAAAAATAATATGTACTATTAATATCACAAAAGGTACATGGTTATTATGAACTCTATCAATTTAAAAACAAAACTGCAGCCTCCGCACTCTCCCTGTCAGGGGCCCCTACAGTCACTGCAGCTCATGAGCTATCCTGCACCTGCACTCCCTAGCTGACGCTGCCAGCCCTAGAGCTGCTTTTGGGACCCAGCTCCCTAGCCCCAGCAGCAGCACACAGCCTCTCTAAAACAGGTGACTTCTGCCTGACTCCTCCCTCTGCAACCTGATTAGCCTACAGCCAGCCAGGTGGCCCCTTGCTGAGTGGCACTCCACTCTTCCAATGGAAGCTGAGCAAGGAAACAAAGTGATCTTGCCAATTCGGGCCCTGTCGGTGCCCCCTTGTCAATGAAGGTGAAAGGAGTGGGGAAAGAAGACAGATTCCCTCTTACAGCCAGAGGCAGCAGCCCTTCTATACTAATAATGAAACACCACTGGGCCCACCTTGGGTTTGGCCTGCTTTTGCAAGGAGCAGAGCTGGTGGACATGGTGGGCAGCTTGGGGAAGAGGCTCTGGAATCCCAAAAGTTCTGGTGGCCAGTGGCCGTGCATCATGTCCCTGGAGGCCAGATGTAGCCACCATGGCTGCATTTGAGAATCATGGCTAGGGAGTGTGGGTTTTTCCTCCTGCATCCTAGAGAAGGCTTCTCTGTGAGTTGGGGCAAATGCAACAGGAAATATATGTACTATTCTTGCCAGTGTGGTAGGGGAATGGAAACTCCTGGAGTTTGCTTTGCACTCTTGTGAGGTTTCCCCCTGTGTCCTAGAGAAGAAGACCTTCATCCCATCCCAGGTCTCTCCCAATGCACTGAACATCTGCACTGTGTGGTTTTCAGTGATCACTCAGTGCTTAAGCCACTTGCAAGAGCTCTCATTCCATATTCAGTTCCAAATGGCTGCGTGCATAAAAGAGTTTCACAGTGTCTCACCCAGACTATGTCTGGGCAGGCCAGCCCTTAAAGGCTCAGTCTCCAAAACTACAAAGAAGGTTCCTCCATGGTCTTAGGAAAGAGGTGGGTGTTTATGCAGTGGTGAGCTGGAGCCGGTTCACACAGGTTCGCGCGAACCGATTGTTAAATTTAGAAGCCGGTTTAGAACCGGTTGTTAAAGGGTTGGGCAAACTCCAGCCCGCCGGCCACATCTGGCCCGCAGGACCGTCCTGTCCAGCCCGCCTGAGCTCCCGGCTGGGAAGACTCCCCTTGAAAATCCCTTTTTACTCACCCGGCGGTGCTCTGGGTCTTTGGTTGCGGGTCCTTCAGTCGCTCTGGGTCTTTGGCGGCACTTCGGCGGCGGGTCCCTCAGTGCCGCCAAAGTGAGTGAAGGACGTGCTGCTGAAGTGCCACTGAAGACCCGGAGCGACTGAAGGAACCGGTTCTTCAGATTTTGGCAGCTCATCGCTGGGTGTATGCCATGAAGGGAAACTCCCCTCATCCATGCTCCAACCTTGGATCTACCAAAGTAAGTTACCTCTGCTTGTGTGAAAACAAGGAGGCAGAGTATATAATGCCATGAAACAATGCACTAATTTATGATGGACGCCATCATCATTCGATGTAAAGTAAAATATCTTGTTCCCAACCATGGTCCTGCTGTCTTAACAGACTTTTTGAGTGGAAGGTCTATATTTTTCTACATTGTAATGGGTTATAGTAGTTGCTAGAGAGGATCCTAATAGTTGGCTCATGTGCAATTAGGATTTTTAACTCGTTGTAAGAAAAAGTATCACTCTGTCTTGATAGGTAGTAGTCAAATAATCATAAATCCTAATTCTGTTAAGTTAGCATTATAGAGCCTGGAAAAAGAGTGGAGGGAGGTAGTAGCATCATAGTGGATCAACAAATTCCTCCACTTTCCTCAAAGTTATATTAGCCCCATGATAAAGTAGAAAGGGTAGCTCCAAGGTAAGAGAGGGTACAAGAAGTTCATCCCAACACACAGCATCTTAGTCATCATGCAATTTGTTAGAGAGTGACAACAAAACAGTTACGCCTAAATCCTGGCAGATTCTGATCTTCTGCCTTTTCTGTTTACAAACTGGATCTCTGATCCAGTGGTCTCTTACATGCTCTGTGTCCATTCAGAACATACACTTCACTGATGAACAACAATCCGAGAGCTACCCATGCTAGGGCAGAAGAAAATGTTTTGTGTTTTACACTAGGCATGCAGTCAAATCTAGTAATCCGTAAACACTTCATTGAGGTAGCTGTGTATTTGAGGTATAGAGTTTATAACTGGTTTTAGTTAGACTTGCACTCAAACAGCCTGCACCAGATTTTTCTAAAAGGTGATGTCTTTGATATTTTGAATCACAGAACTGCTGTTGCTCCTCCCACTGAAAACTTCCCGTGGAGTGAGGAAATAGAAGTTATTGTAGCAGCTGCCATCCATCCTGTGCCCAACTGAACAGATGTTTCTGCCATACCAATTGCTTGTGTCTCTCTCATGTGTTCAAGGTTTCCTAACTACCCTGTCATGATGTATGTCTTCTGCCACGGTGTGTGAAAGCTGCAGAGAATTTAAATTTGGATCTATCACTGTTGCAAGCATGTTACCTGTCAATTTTATCATCCCTAGTAACACTGAATCATCCCACAATTAGTCCTTTTTTTTTTCTTTTTTAATGAGCTAGACTTCTGGCCTGCCACGATACCACTTATCTTCATGCACACTTCACTGATCAAAATGTTCTTTTGTAAGGACTATTTCATCTTGTAGAACGGTATTACAGTATTTGATTCATGGAGGCTTACTCAGCATACGTTTCCTTGTGGCTGTCTCAAATGGGGAAAGAATGATGCACAGTTGTTGTATGCAATCTACTTGGTTGGTAACGATGTGGAAATTGTGCAATTTAACTAGTAGTCCATGTGTCTAGTTATCCACCTTGGTATTTATAGGAACATAGGAATTGCCAGACTGGATGAGATCCGACATCCATCTAGTCCAGTATCCTGTCTCTGACAACGGCCAGCACCAGATGCTTGAGAGGAAGATGTAATAACCCTCCAATGGGCAGATGAGGGGGGCAGGGAAATCTGCTCCTATATTAGATTTCATCCTGATCTCTAATAGTTAGAGAAAGACTTAAGCCTGAAGCTGGAGGTTTAATATCCCTTCCAAAATTATCGTTATTGTGTGTAAGCCCTGTGGCCTAAAGCCTTAGACCAGGGGTGGCCAACATGTGGCTCTGGGGCCACATGCGGCTCTTCAGAAGTTAATATGCGGCTCCTTTTATAGGCACCGACTCCGGGGCTGGAGCTACAGGCGCCAACTTTCCAATGTGCCAGGGGGTGCTCACTGCTCAACCCCTCCACAGGCTCTGCCCCCACTCTACCCCTTCTCGCCCCCTCCCCTGAGCCTGCCGTGCCCTCGCACCTCCCTCCTCCCCCTCAGAGCCTCCTGCATGCCACAAAACAGCTGATCAGGAGGTGCAGGGAGGGAGGGAGAGGCACTGATCGGCGGGGCTGCTGGCGGGTGGGAGGTGCTGGTATCGGTGAGCAGGGAGCTGATGGGGGGCTGCTGATGTATTACTGTGGCTCTTTGGCAATGTACATTGGTACATTCTGTCTCCTTCTCAGGCTTAGGATGGCCACCCCTGCCTTAGATGGAAGGGATCCCTCTATTGCCATCTGTTGGTGAAATGGGAGAAGAGCAGCCCAGATCCGGTTAAGAACTGCAGATGGGCAGGGGCTCCACTGGGGCCCTCTAGGCAGCACTCATGGCTTCTACAATATGGGAGATCCAAGAGGCTACTTGGGAGCCCAGAAGAAGGCATCTAAAATTAGGAGTCTCCTGAGCAAAAGGGGAAACTTAACAGGTCTGGACTCCTCCTTTCGATCCAAAACAGTGATGCACAAATATAAAGGACAAGTAGTACTTGTGGCACCTTAGAGACTAAGAAATTTATTTGAGCATAAGTTTTTGTGGGCTAAAGCCCACTTCATCCATCTGATGATAGCCCACAAAAGCTTATGCTCAAATAAATTTGTTAGTCTCTACGGTGCCACAAGTACTCCTCGTTCTTTTTGCTGATACAGACTAACACGGCTACCACTCTGAAACAAATATAAAGGTCTCTCAGACCCTTGTCCTGCATCCTTTACTTGAATAATTCCACTGACTTCAATGAGAAAAAGTTAAATCAGCCCAACAAAGATATGGGTGGCTTACCTCATAATTTTATTGCATGCAACTGTGCATTAATCACCATCCATTCTGCTAAGGGTGCTGAGTCCAGACAGAATGGCATATGCTAATTGTCTAAGTCAGTGGTCACCAACCGGTAGATAGCAATCAACTGATTGACCCTGGAGCCTCTGACAGTCAATCCCGGTCTCAGTCCCCCATCTTGTCCCGCCACCCCCTTCAGGATCGTATCCAGCTAGAGGAGTACATCCCACCTGCCCTACTGCGCTCTCAGCCAATAGGTGTTTTTTTCGCACGCTGCAGGGACATGATAGCCCAGAGGCCAGGTACACCCGCTGAACTCACATCACAACTAAGATGTGGGTCTCTACCTGAACCACACGCTGCAATGCTGCCGGGGTGGCTGCAGGGAACATCAGTTGCCTCTGGCAAGGAGGGAATCCCCTGAGGCTCCCCAGTCCCTGTGAGTGCGGGGGACCCCCAGAGCTCCCCAGTTGCCCCACAGCTCCCCAGTCACCCTGCAGGTGGGAATAGAATCCCCTGCTGCTCCCCAGTCACTGCGGGCCACAGGCAGGGAAATCCCCCACAGCTCCCCAGCTGGTGCTCAGGGGGCTAAGCTGTGATCCGATGAGAAAGAGCTGGTCCAGCTGCTGTGGAAAGTGGTGGATCTGGCCTACAAGAAGGTATTTCTCTGAGTATGACCCCCCCCAGGCTCAGGAGGCCCTGGCACAAATTGCCCATGCACGTTCAGCAAGGGGCTCCCTGGTGGGGAATTAAAACAATCAGCTAACTAGCTGCCAAGGGGAGTTGGTGCCTGTGAGCATTGCAGAAAAGGTGCTGCCTTGGCTAGGAGTGCAGATGGAGTTAGGTGACAGCCCAGACCACCTCTCTGTGACAGGGGTTGTGGGCAAGCAAACAACCTCCACCAAGCCTCACAGCATGCCCACCCACACAGGATTTTCCCCTGGGCCTCCAGCCCATGGGGCACCGCTCCTGCACGCGAGGGAGTGCTGAGGGGAAAAATGCAAAGCCCTGCTTCCCACAAGCCCTGAAACAGGGTTCTCCTAGGCCTGGGTGCTTGCTTGGGAAGGCTAGCGGTGGGAGCAGAAAGTGCTGACTTCTTTCTCCCTCCACAGGCGGGGAGCCTGTATGAAGTGCTGGTCAGACCTGAGCACTTGGACCTGACAGACAAATGCAAAGAAACAACCAAAGCTCCAGGGCCTTTTCATTGAAGATTGTTGGGTTTTAGTTCTCTCCTTGAATTTCTTTATTAAACTTACTGAAACTTTATTTCTTCTCTGCAGGTGAGCCAGGGGTAGAGACAGTGTTGCCGGCACCCAATGCCAGAGGTAAGCAACAGCAGGGGTTCATTGCCCGGTATGCATCACCCAATAAACACCAACAGGGTGGAGAAGCAGAAAAGTTTATTTGAAGCTCCAAAGAAAGTACAGGGAGAAAAGAGAACAGCAGATAGAGAGCACATATCCTGAGACAAAAAGCCACACCCCATTTCCCACTCCCCTGCCAGAACCGGTGTTCCATTCATAGGCCATGCCCTTCCAAACATAATTTCAAAGGGACTAAGTCCTAATCTACCCCTTGGGAGAGCGCGGATGCGGAGCAGGACAAGGAGCAGAGAATCGGACCATCCGCTGAATAATCCACCAAGACAAGGAGATATTTGAACCCTTGGGTCCGAAGAAACTCAGTAAAGTCTATTTGCCAAACCAGTCCGGGGCCTGGAGTGGGTTCCAGGGTAGCTGGTGGTACTGGATGTTCTGGTTGAGGGTTATTCTTTTGGCAGACTACACAGTTACCTGAGTAGCCAGGGGTTGGAGTCCAGAGGTCAAAAAGTATTTTCCCATTAGCTGGATAAGAGCTTCTCTGCCAGCATGAGTGGTCTGGTGCAGTTTCTGCAGCACTGGCCAGATCAGGCCCTTCGGTAGAAGGATCTTCCCTTCTGGAGAATAGAGCCATCCCTTCTTTTCCTGAAGACCGAGTTTGTCAGCTAGTTTTTTTTCTTCACTAGAGTACTGAGGAGTCAGAAGCTCCCCCACTGATGGGATAAGGGCATGCATATAAGCATTCTCAGTCTGTAGGGATTTCAGGGCCGCATGCTTAGCTTCCCTATCTGCCCTGGCGTTACCTCTGGCCACATCCTGATCTTCCCTTTGACGGGCTCTACAATGCACCACCGCCACTTTTGAGGGGAGTTGCACTGCTTCTAAAAGCCGGAGAATTTGGGGCCTGTATTTTACTGGAGAGCCTTGAGCTGTCAGCATTCCCCTTTGCTTTTACAGGCCAGCATGAGCATGCAGCACTCCAAAAGCATATTTTGAATCAGTAAAAATGTTGACCCACTTTTCTTTTGACAGGTCAAGTGCATGGGTCAGGGCTACTAGTTCGGCAAGCTGGGCAGAGGTCCCAGCAGGCAACCTCTCGGCCTCCACAGTATCATGGAGGGTCACGACAGCATAACCCGCCCTCCTTTGCCCATCCATCACAGTACTGCTACATCAGTGTACCACTCATGATCTGCATTTGGGAGGGGTACATCCTTTAAGTCTGGGAACTTCCCACCCACATCTTTACTTGGGGTTCCAGGGGAAGGGTGATCCGTCTCCCCTGACACCCCTATTCCTGTTCCTCCGCCGCCATCACAGGGGCACATTTCTTCTCTGGGCATTCATTTTTCCAGTGTCCTTCCTTCCTGCAAAAAGCACACTGATTGCGGCCTAGCCGTCTCTCCTGCGAGCCCGAACATCCACGTCCACGGCCCCTTCCTCCCCGGCCACTTCTCTTTGTGCCAGCCTACACGGCTGCTACCATCATCCTGCATTGTCTCTTCTCCTTTTCTCCCTCTCTCAGGCTATAAGCTCGGTTTGCAGTCTCTAAGATCTGTGCCATAGTCATGCCCGTTAAGTCCTCCTTCTTCTGCAACTTTCTCTTAATATCGGGGGCTGCCTGGCTGGTAAAAATACCCTCTTTATGATTGCCTCAGATTGCAGATCATCAAGGTCTGCATTGGTATTCTGCCGGACCGTGTCCTGAATACACTGTAGAAAGGCAACCAGACTCTCTTTTGGTTCCTGTATTACTTCATACAGTTTGGCCCAATTGTTGTGTCAGACAGCCGAGTGTCGGAGTCCATGCAAAAGTAACTCCTTATAGGAGGTGAGACTGGCCATGTCCTCGGTATCATTAGGGTTCTCCCAGGGGGACCATTTGGGCGATACTGGGTCCCCCGGGGTTCCCTTCTAGCTTCACCTGTGCCCCCTCCCTTGCCTTAGCTATAACCTGATTCCATTCTACCTCAGAAAATAGGGTCCTCAGGAGGATATTACAGTTGTCCCAGTATGGCTTGTGGCTAGTGAAGCACCCCTCAAAGACCGAAATAAATCGGCTTGGGTTCATTTAGAATTCCCCAGCCTGTGTTTTAAAAGCTGCCAAGTCTACTGGATTAAAAGGCATACGGGTGTAAACTTGCATAATAGTGGCCTGCCGTCTGTCCGCTCCTGGGTGGGCCAAAACAGTCTCGGTAATCAAAGGATAGAGTCCCTCCGAGGGGGCAATCTCTGGAGCCCGGGGCGTCCTATCTTTATAAGGTGGGGGTGTTAGGACTGAAGGGGACACCAGATCTGGCATTACAACTGCAGGAGGGGTCTGGGGACTAACACTGATTACTCCCAATTCTGTTGGAGTCAAATTACACCTCTGTAAAATATCTATTCTATTTCTTAAAGCCATAAACAATTGCACATACAGATGTTCATTCCATTTACCCATTCGCTGACAAAACAGGAGTAATTGGAGGATCGTACTATAATTGATTGACCCTCCCGGTGGCCACCATTCCTGGTCCTCTAGCTGATATGGAGGCCGGTCGACTGTACAGAACCTTTCTAGTTTGCTTTTAATCATTGGATTTGACCCAAACTCTTTCCAGTTTTCTAGAATGCATTCTAGGGGCATACACTGCACCCTGCCTGTGGTACTCTGTCCCTGTCCCATACCTACAGGAAAACACTGGGCGTCCCCAGGTCTTAACAGAGAAAATCCAGACCACTGGACTGTTCCTACCTTATCCACCGGATTGGTTCCCCACCGTCGCCCGCAGTTGCTTCTCCACTATAAGAGTGCGTTGCACCATTGTGCCCTCCGGGGTCGATCGAATCGCGTCTCCTCGGAGGCCACTGATGAACTCACCGGTGTACACTGGGCGTCGGTTGTCGCCACAATCCTCGACCGCCAGGAGGGGTCCGGGCAAGGCTAAATAGCAGCCTCGTGGCCCACCCAGGGACGCCAAAAGCTGTTGCCGGCACAGAGTGCCCAAGGCAAGCAACAGTAGGGGTTCATTGCCCAGTGTGCGTCACCCAATAATCACAGCGGGGTGGAGAAGCAGAGAGTTTATTTGCAGCTGCAAACAGGCCCAGGGAGATACAGCTGTCTCAAATCCTGCAGTCCCGACTGCAGATTACATCATACAATTTATACCTTTTTTCCAACTTAGCTACAGAAGCATATACAACCAATTACCTATTGCCCTGTACAATAATACAGCCAAAGCGGCCAATTAGATGTTTCCTCATTAGCATTATGTAAGCCCTGCCTTATTTGGTTGTATCCGTTCCTGTGTTGCAGAAAGCTAGTGCAAAACATTCCTTTCTTATCTACACGCTTACCCTGGCCGGAGCTGTCTGAAGGCTGTCTCTGAGAGCAGACTGTCTGCTCTAAACTGTTTTTGCAGCTTTCTGTCTCTGTTTTTATACTAGCTTCCTCATAGTCTGTCAGGATTACAGAAAGTTCATGGAATGGAGAGGCTTTGGTTTGTCTGGGCCTAGCACGGGGGGCTTCCTCAGCACTCATGGCCTTCCACCCTCCCGAGTTACCTAGTATGATGCCCAGTGTCACCAACAACAGGCTCCAGCATGACCAATCTTATCCCCACAACGTACAGGAGTGCTGCTCTCTTCATCTTTCCTAATAACCAGGAGGCGCCATAACTCATTGCTTCATTGCTGCTCATTTAAAACGACACTTACTATTGATTGCAAGTGCAGAACTGAAAAAAAAGAAAAGAAAAAAAGCATATAGTGTGTGGTGTGCATGTCTACCACTCAGAAGTGTTTCCTGTAGACTACAGTTGTAGCTAGTGCTCTCCTGTTTTCTCTTTTTATAATAAAAAATACATACCTAGCTAGCTAGTTAGCATTAACGATGAGTGACAAACCCGGGCCATCTAAAAAGAAACCAAAAACCTACAACTTCCATTCGGAATGGGAAAGTGAATTTCTATTTGCAACAGTGAAAGATAAGTGGGTATGTCTTCTATGTCACACAAGTATATCGATAAGTAAAAAGGGAAATTAGAAGACACCACAAAACAATGCATAGCAAATTCAAGGACAGTTTCCCCTTGAATAGCGCGCTCCGTGCAAAGAAAGTTAATGAACTGAAGGCAGTTTTGAAAGCTCAACAGTCAAGTTTTACTAAACCAGCAGCAAAAGAGAAGGCCTCCACTGAAGCATCATTTCATGTTTGCCATCTGCTGACAAAACACAAGAAATCGTTTACGGATGGAGAATATTTAAAGAGGCAATGACTGTGGCAACGGACTCCTTATTTAAAGACTTTAAAAACAAAGAGGAAATAATGAGGGCCATCCGGAGCATATCACTTGGTGCTTCCACAGTAGCAAGACAGGTGGAATCTTTGTCCGAAGATGTCTTTCAGCAGCTACAGCAGGATTTTGAATGACTGCAAATGCTTTTCACTGCAGTTCAGTGAATCAGTTGACATGACTGACAAGCCCAGGTAATTGTTTTTGTTCAAATGGTTTTTAAGGAAGTGACAATTAAAGAGGGCCTTCTGACTGTTTTGCCCCTTAAAGAGAGAACAAATTCAAAAAGTATGTGCTTGAGAAAATCATTCCAATCAAGAAACTTCTTTCGATCACACCGGAGAGTGCACCCGCCATGCTTGGCGCACATGTAGGCTGTGTTGCATTTTGCAGAAGTGATCCAGATTTTTCTTCATTTGTGAATTACCACTGTATAACCCACTAGCAAGCACTGGTGAGTAAAGTTATGGACTTCTCACATGTAATGAAAATTGTTGTCAGAACCGCAAACTCGATTTGAGCAAGAGCCCTCCAGCACCACTTGTTTAAATCCTTTCTTGATAAAGTGGATGCTGCTTACGGTGAGCTGCTCCTCCATGCAATCAGTAGTGGCACAAATAATCAGGGTTTTCATCAAACGGACCATATATATGAATGAACAGCAGAATATGGAGACGTACACCAGGTGTTCGTATTGTAATACCGGGATTCTCAACCTTTTCCCTCCCTCCCCAACATGCTGTAAAAATTTCACGTCCCACCCATGCCACAACAACCGTTTTTCAGTAAATTAAAAGCCAGGGCTGGCTTTAGGGGGTGGCAAGCAAAGCAATTGCCCAGGGCCCCACGCCACAGAGGGCCCCATGAAGCTATGTTGTTCAGACTTTGGCTTCAGCCCAGGGAGGAGGGGCTCGGGCTTCAGCTTCAGCCCCGGGCAGCAGTGCTCAGGATCCAGCTTTCTGCCCTGGGCCCCAGTAAATCTAATGCTGGCCCTGTTCTCTGATTTATTTTGGTGGACCTGAAACCTACCTGCGTCCCTCATCCCCTGGGAACCCCGGACCTCTGGTTCAGAACTGCTGTTGTAATGAACCTTTTGGTTCATTATTTTATCCTTTGTTAATCCCCCTTGCCAGCTGAGGTTTCATAACCTCCAGAGTACAGGAAAGGGAGGTACAGCCTGAGGTCAGAGGGGGACCAAGCTCAGAAGAGAACCAAAGGCTGAATAAGAGCTGGAACAGCAGGCTGAAGACAGCAGCATGGGACTTGGCTGCAGAGGGAATGCTAGATAGTAGGACCTGAGAACCTGGGTGACATACATCCTGTTGCTGTCAGGGACCAGCAGTATCTGTAGAAAATGTCCCAGGGTTGGACTGTTGCCTGCAGGTAGCAGGATAGTGTGGAGGAATTATACTGGGACTCTTATCTTCAAACAACTGGACTAGCGTGCTTCCAGATATCAGAGGAGATTGGTGTGCCACAGCCCTCACAACACTCTGCAGCGGGGATGGTTTACAGTCGGTTGCACGGCCAGGAATCATTGCAGATAGAGTCTCTACCTTTTCCTCTAGTTAAGTGAAATGGTCAGACATAGCCAAACCCAAAATATTCATTTTGAGCTTCCTCACCCAAAACTGAAAATGACACCAGAAATGAAACTTTCCGGCACAAAATTTCAATTTTGCAGAAACTGCATCTTTCAATCAAAAACTCATTTTGATGGAAAATTCCTAATCAGCTCTACTGTCTACCATTTCAGTCAAATATCCATAACATCTGGCTAAGCACCACAGTAGACACAATTACCAAAAAGAGCACCTTGGAATCCTTGAAAACATACATGTATAGCTGTCAACTGTCCAACAACCTTGTTACAGGCAAACTGGAGTCTTGCAAATGTTGAGTTGTCTTTTCCCGCCTGTACGCACACCTCACCTACTACCAACTTGCCAAAGAACAGAGGGCCCCTTGTAGTTTAGCTCTAGCTTGTGCAGCCCTTACTCGTGTCAGTGAATACTTCCCTAAGTAGTGCCATTGATTACAGTTGTCCCTCACAAATATAAATAAGGGATTCACAATCTGATTTTAAGTAGTTCTCATCCATAAAGCTTCCATGAAATAAATTATCACTGTCAATCTTAGTCTTCATTTTAAGACTAAAATATGACAGTTGCTTTGGTAGTTTATCTCTAGCTTGCTCAAACTCTGATACTTCAAATTCTGAAGTGCAGTTGGACAATATTTCCAGGGCACAAATTAGACCATCCTAACTGTTCAGTAGCTATATGGCAAATAGCATATAAGCTCATAGTAATTAAGTGTCCTGGCAGATTACTGGTCCCAGTGTTTGAAGTTAATTAAAAAATAATTAGCACACATAAATTGGGTTTTATGTAAGTTGTATATAATACTTGGCTACCAATTTTGTTGAACAACTAAACTATTTTAAATGCACTAATTTCTTTGGCTGTTCTATTCTTTTACTCAACTTTTCTATCTATGTCTAAGGACAGGTCTACACTACAGCAAGGATCGATGCTCTGAGATTGATCCACCGGCGGTCAATTTAGCAGGTCTAGTAAAGACCCACCAAATTGCCTGCAAATCGCTCTCCAATCAATCCCTGTACTCTACCCCCGATGAAAAGAGTAAAGTAAGTCAATGGGAGATTTTTCTCCCATCAACTCCCCACTGTGTAGACCCCGCGGTAACTTGACCTAAGGTAGATCAACTCCAGCTACGTTATTCTTGTAGCTGGAGTTGCGTAGCATAAATTGACTTACCATGGTAGTGTAGACATAGCCTTTCTGTTTTCCCTGTGTCTGTGTTTTTCCTGCAGATATCTTTTTCTTCTTTCCCCTCTAAATCTTAGTTCTCTCCATTCTCAGTTTTCTGTCCTATTTCCACAATATTTATTTACATTTTTGGGATATATTTTGGCCAGCGAAAATATGACAGCTCTTTTGAAATGTACAGCATGACCAAGATAAAACTGAGCTAAGTATTTTGGCTCTACATGTCTGCTGTGAATGAATAGCTATTCACTTTCTTTAATATTACTATTACTTGAGGCAGTTATTCTTTAGCATTAATACCACTTACAGGTAGACTTACATATACAATATATAATCTGGATGCATTGACTTCAGTAGGCTTTATATCAGGCACTAAATCAGGAACCACAGCATCTTAACAAATTTGCCGGTAGATAGCTGGTAGACAGACTATAGCCAAATCACCAAATTCCAAATCCCGTATATATTAAAAACTCACACTAGCAGCTGCCTTCATTTCTTATTCAACATTTGCTATGATACATTATTTAACACTTTTTATTACAGGTATACATTTGACTTAATTTTCATGTGACAATTTGGATTTCACCAGCCTCTGGAAAATCTGCCCTCCTCTGCTTCCTATTTAACAGTACTCCACAACTCCTTCTGAGTTTTCTGTATAGTTCTTGTTTGTGGCTGGATTAACGTTCTGAACTCATGGAGTCTCCTCTTCATCCTTTTCAGGGGACCTACACAAGATCTTCATGCTTAGTCTGAGCATATTTCTCACAGCTGGTGTAGCCACACACAACACACCCTCAAGAAATTTCAGCTTTACAGAATATATACTTTTAACTTCCTAAGAAATTCCACACAGCGCTTTTCAGGCCTGATTTTCAGAAGCGCTGAGCACCCAAAACTCCTGCTGAAGTCAAGGGGAACTGTACGTGCTCAGCACATCTGGCACCCACTTGATAAAATGTTGACATCTGAACTCCCTTATAAGACTGGGCACTGTATCCCCATCCCCTGTTTGCTGCTTCTGTAGCCACCACAGGAAGCTGTGTTCTGCAAGAGGGATTTTAGGCTACTAGTTTTCATGCAGCAGTTGATCTGCTTCTCCTTCTTTGACTCATCTTCTCCTCTTCACCTCTCTTACTCCCCTCCAGCTCCTTCCTCTCACTAGCAGCCCAGCACTGGGTCTGAACACAGGGTATAAGGGTTGTGGCACATGCCCTGTTGTCTGCTTGGACAATAGCACGCCCCTAATTAAATGCTAAGTTTCTGGTCCCCTTGGCGGAGATGATGGCTGACAGGGAGTAGATCTCTCAGTACCCCCGGGGGGGCAGAAAACTCTGCTTTGTAATTTGCAGTGTTGCCAACTCTCAGGATTTTTTTAGTGAGCAATTGGATTTTGGTTGGGATCGGAGCTAGTCTCTCCATGACACAAGGAGCTTCAGCCCTTTAGTGAACTAGAACCATCTGATTGGCTGCCCACCACCCAGGTCCATATCCCGGGCCTGAGCAACCAATCACAACTGCTACAGCAAGGGGTCTCTTCCCCTTCCTTTCCCTAGAGCATCCTGAAGCTATTCTCACAGGAGGGGAGGGGACAACAGAAATTGCTCAGCAGCTCAGGATGGCAGTACTCTCCCCTCCCCTTCTGTGATGAGCATGACAGGACAGTGCCTCTGCTCTTGCCTTCTTCCTGCAGCACCCAGCCTGGAAGGGGGAGAGGGGACCTCACTGCTGCCTCCACCTAAGCCTGGGAGAAGGGAGTGAAGAGCCCCAGGAGAAGCAGAAGGGAGGCTGAACTGATGTGGGATGGAGGCTGGAAGGCAGATCTGGCCAAGACAATAGATACATACTTGGGTAGCAAAAACAATGAAGCATCCTTGTGGCACCTTAGAGCCTAACAAATTTATTTGGGCATAAGCTTTCATGGGCTAAAACCCACTTCATCAGATGCATGGAGTGGAAAATACAGGAAAGAGGTATAATACACAGCATATGAAAAGATGGGAGTTGCCTTACCAAGTGGGGGGTCAGTGCTAACAAGCCAATTCAACTATGGTGGAAGTGGGCTATTCTCAACAGTTGACAAGAAGGGGTGGAAATCACTTTTGTAGTGCTAATGAGGCCAGTGTAAACAAGCTGGCCCATTTCAATCAGTTAACAAGAAGATGTGAGTATCAGCAGGGGGAAATTAGTTTTTGTAGTGACCATTCACTCCTAGTCTTTATTCAGGCCTAATTTGATGGTGTCCAGTTTGCAAACTAATTCCAGTTCTGCAGTTTCTTGTTGGAGTCTGTTTTTGAAGATTTTTGTTGAAGAATTGCCACTTTTAAGTATGTTATTGAGTGTCCAGGGAGATTGAAGTGTTCTCCTACTGTTTTTTTAATGACAGGTTTCAGAGTAGCAGCCATGTTAGTCTGTATCCACAAAAAGAACAGGAGTACTTGTGGCACCTTAGAGACTAACAAATTTATTAGAGCATAAGCTTTCGTGGGCTACAGCCCACTTCATTGGATGCATAGAATGGAACATATAGTAAGATAGTAAGATATATATATATATATAAGTTGGAAGTTACCATACAAACTGTGAGAGGCTAATTAGTTAAGATGAGCTATTATCAGCAGGAGAAAAAACTTTTGTAGTGATAATCAAGATGGCTCATTTAGACAGCTGACAAGAAGGTGTGAGGATACTTAAGGAAATAGATTCAATATGTGTAATGACCCAGTCACTCCCAGTCTCTATTCAAACCCAAGTTAATGGTATAGAGTTTGCATATTAATTCAAGCTCAGCAGTTTCTCGTTGCAGTCTGTTTTTGAAACTTTTCTGTTGCAAAATTGCTACCCTTAAATCTTTTACTGAGTGGCCAGAGAGATTGAAGTGTTCTCCTACTGGTTTTTGAATGTTATGATTCCTGATGTCAGATTTCAGAGTAGCAGCTGTGTTAGTCTGTATCCGCAAAAAGAAAAGGAGTACTTGTGGCACCTTGGAGACTAACAGATTTATTTGAGCATAAGCTTTCGTGAGCTACAGCTCACTTCATTGGATACATTCCAGAGACTAACAAATTTATTTGAGCATAAGCTGTCATGAGCTACAGCTCACTTCATCAGATGCATACCAGACAGACATCATCTTCCTTTCCAAATGCAAACAGATGGGCATCATACCAAAAGGGCTGAAGGTAGGTATGCATCCGATGAAGTGAGCTATAGCTCACGAAAGCTTATGCTCAAATAAATTTGTTAGTTTCTAAGGTGCCACAAGTACTCCTTTTCTTTTTGCAGATATCAGATTTGTGTCCTTTTATTCTTTTGCGTAGATACTGTCCGATTTGGCCAATGTACATGTCAGAGGGGCATTGCTGGCACATGATGGCATATATCACATTGGATAGCTAACCCCTCCCAGCACTTGCAGCATCATGGCTATGCTTCTGTTTTTAGTGTGCTAACTCCATCAGAGCCAGCACAGGTATGTCTCGTCGAGGGAGAAATTATACCTCCAACATACCCTTAGAAAGAGGAAGATTTCTAAAATAAGCTAATGAAAACCTCTAAAATGGATTCCTCTTCTTCCTCCTCCTTTGAGGCAGACTCCTCTTCCTCTGAGTCTACCATGGAAACTCAGATTCTGTGTCCAAAACTTTCCTTTCTGTGGACATTGATACACTAACCCTGAAGGTTCACTGAGTCCTAACTATTCAGTGTCCCTGCTTAAACTCCAGCTGCGCCTTCCCCGCCCTCCCAAAGAAAGTGAAAAGGATTTTCCTTCCCAGTCCTTGACTCCCTGGCAGAGCTAATTGCAGGGAAGTGGCATTCTTGTATGAAAAAGTCAACTCCAAACATTTTCTCTATCTGGTACAAAAATTCCAAATAGACCATTATGCCAGTAGAGGGTGCTATTGCTCCTAAAGAGCTAGCGGACAAAAAGTTCAGTGCAGTGCAGCATAGGCTGCTAGTAGCACTTTGATGATGACTTGAATCAAACCGATATGCAACAGAGACTCAGACTGCTAAAGGGTTTAGCAATACACCACTGTGAAATTCCAGCAATAAGACTGCCTCAAGATGAGACAATCAGAGAACAAAGTTGAGGCCAAATTAGCAGAGAGCAGTAAAAGAAAAATAAAACAGCGACAGGGAAAAGTGAGTTAGGAAAAAGAAAATGACAAAAAATAAAGAAGGTATTCCAGAGTTTAAATGGAAAATTAAAAAGGAAAACGATTTAAGGAACAAATATAGTGGGTGGGTGAGGTTCTGTGGCCTGCAATGTGCAGGAGGACTGACTAGATGATCATGATGGTCCCTTCTGATCTTGAAGTCTGTGCCCAAGTGTAGTTTGATCAGCTACATGCACTATATTTGTGTAAACTCTGTACAATGGATATAAGCAACAGTGAATGAATACTCAAATAAAAGAGCTGTGAATATTTGTTAGAACTAAAACAACTCAGCATGGGCTTGGAAGGGTTTTAAGTGGTGCATTGGGCCTTGTTCTGGCCTTCTCTATACATGCGTGCATTCCACCCAAAATAAAGAGTCTAAACTAGCTCACTGCAAATAGTACACCCAGACCTAATCATATTACCTAGCTCTTATATAGCATTTTTTTCAGTTGATCTCAAAGCACTTTACAAAGGAGGTCAGTATCTTTTCCCACATTTTTACAACAGAGAGGTAAAGTGACTTGGCTAAGGTCACTAAGCATGGCAGCAGCAGAGCTGGGAATAGACTCTAGGTCTCCTGAGGCCGAGGTTAGTGCTCACTCCACAAGGCTAACCAGAGAAGGTGGCCAGACTAGCGCAATACAAAGCATTGTCCTTTTTAAATAACACTGTTTTACCTTGGTACATGTAAACCAAGGAAAGGAGTTGGTTTTATTAAAGACATGTTTCATTACACACACATTTTGAACACAAGCTTAATAGAAATATTTTAATACATGTTTTAGAACATTGTTCAATTTAAAACAAAAATGCTCAGAGTAGGACTGTGACTTTCCTTTACATCAAGTAGAAGAGTAAGGGGGTTCCAGGTGCCATTTTACTGCCCTGCATGGTCTACCTTCATGATAGGTCATAGTGGGGGCAAGGTGATGAGTGTAGCTTTTGTAGGGCCGCTACTCCCCCTGCCATGTAGGGGAATGAACAGAGCCTTTGTTCCGCCCTTGGATCCACCCCCAACCCACCAGCCAACAGAGCTGGAGCAATGGGGAAACCAGAAAGCGAATTGTATCACAGGTCTTTTCCTGGTTTAGCCCTGGGGCAGCACAACTGTGCAGTGCCCAAGAGGAGCTCTGTATAGATGCGAAGCGTATCTCTCTCACCGACAGAAGTTGGTCCAATAAAGGATATTACCTCACCCACTTTGTCTCCGGTTTCAGAGGAGCAGCCGTGTTAGTCTGTATTCGCAAAAAGAAAAGGAGGACTTGTGGCACACTCTCTAAGGTGCTACAAGGACTCCTTTGCACTTTGTCTCCCTAATTCAAGGTGGACATTGTAATGATATACACTAGATCTAATTCTTTTTCTACTTACTAGAATGAGTGGTACCTTTTCATAACGTGGCCAGAAGGAGGGGGTCTGTTCGGAGAGCTACTGTATCTGAAAGAGAAGCCTGGTTTTTGATTATTGCACAAATTCACATAAACACTCCATCAGGACAATTTCTCTTGCCATGTGATAGCAAAGTAGGTTCAAACTTTATTTATTTTTAATCATATCACACCACATATCACGCTGACTTGAATTATCTTTTTCAGACTCAGACTTTACACTGGTAACCATCTGCGGTTAGGAAAAAAAATTTCCCCAAGTCATAATGTGGCACAGCTGGTCAGATGCACTACGGGTAGGGAGTTTTGTTTATTTTTCTGTGATCTGCCTTCTTGTGAAATATCTAGCGTTAACTACTGTCAGAGACAGAATAACAGAGTCTGATGAAGTGAGCTGTAGCTCACGGAAGCTTATGCTCAAATGAATTGGTTAGTCTCTAAGGTGCCACAAGTCCTCCTTTTCTTTTTGCGAATACAGACTAACACGGCTGTTACTCTGAAACCTGTCAGAGTAGATGATGGGCTATTGTTCTTTTTCACTGTGGCAGTTCCTATGTGACTGTGTTGTACGTTTGAGGCTGGAACTCAATTTAACACATCAAAAGTGTGACCTGTCATGGACACAACATATAATCCCTAATGTGAAAACTGCTATAGCCTGGGGCTTCTCTTCTACACTATACTGGAATCAAAGTAGAACCAGTAGCAAAGGATGAAAAAGCTGTGACAAGAAAAGATCATTGTCTTTCTAGCACTCTGCAGTGAATTTTTAATATTTCCTTTCCATTATATTAAGTGGCATTTACATTATTTCAGGTAGCTGAGTATAAAGCTTTCCCAAGAGCCCTTTGTGTTGGTGTTCCTTTGCACATGAAGAGAAAAGACATGCAGAAATATCTCCTATCCTATTCTGGACAAGAAGAGCTGAGGCAGAGTGGCATACTGCTTTGTTACTGAAGGAAAAGATTTACTTTGGAGCTGCTTTGAACTGTGTCAGATAAAAAAAATTAAAACCATAAGCTAATGTCAGCTGGTATTTGTCAGCTTGAATTGTGTAGCACCAGTGTTCTGGAGGCTAATATACTATAGATGACTCTGATAATTAATTCTCACGGGAAACCTATTTACATCTGGGAACAGTGACACTTGTTCTCCAAAAGGAAGAAGGTGTAATTTTCCTTTATGAATCCCCTGGTGGTACAGGTCAATCTTGCAAATTAGTCCATCTGTGAAATAAACAAATTTTTAAATTACAAGTGAAATCTCTTCCCTGTATTTTGAATCCAAGTCTAAAAAAGCAGAAATCAAGTTCCCACAACCTTTAAAATAGGTCCTTTTAAAAACATTGCAATGATTTATTTTTCTTGTAACAGGACTTGATATAGCATGTCAATTACAGGATTCACTATGAAAATACCGCAGTTGCTGAATGTACAGGAAGCCAACAAGATTATTATGGGATCTGTGCAAATGTAGAGCCTTTGTTATGAAATCCTGTGCAATTCACTTGGTTTCGAGTTTCCTTACAAAATGAAATGCAGCCCAGCTTTGTTGAAATGTTCACGGAGGTTGTGAAACTTGGGTGCAGTTTTGAATGAAGTGTGCAACCAGATAAACTTGGTGGTTTCGAAAATTCAGGGGATGTGAAACTGTGCAAATTGAAATAGGCAGAAAGGTTCAAGCCCAGCTCTTTACATGCTCACCATGATAAAAACTTCAAAATGGTAACCCTCAATAGCAAAAAAAGTCCACTGATCCATAGTTAGCAGCCAAATGCTCCTGCACATCCCTCAACAAAAACAAAGATAGCTTGACTCAGACCCCAAATCAGTTTCCAGATCCTCTCACTAGCCAACTGACCATCCCAGCTGCTGTGGCTCACTAGGCATCTCAAGTCACATACATTGAAAGTTATATACTTTGAGAGAACTGGGATCATTCAGTGCAGAACAGACAGGAACTGAAGGCTGGCTGCAGAGAGGTGGCTGGTGAAGAGCAAGGCTTCCAGAAGCTTCTCTGCAGAAGCAGTTGGTGAACTCATTTGGAAAGTGGCTACGCTCGTAGTGCTTCAGGGGGTAACTGGCATCAAGTCAAGCATTAAGTTCCCAGTATATGATTAGAAGGGGATGGTGAAAGAGTGATTATTCCTGGGCTCAATGCAATCCAACAACCCATGTGCCAGGAGGAAGATGAGAGAGAGCTCTTAGTGGTGCTAATTTGCTACAAATCAGGACTTGATTATGTTTGGTCCTGCAGGATCTAGAGGGGAGAGAACTAGTTCTCTCGATCCAGCAGAAGAAAGCCTGTTACTGAAGACCCAAATCCTTCTCCTTCTAGGCCACCATCCTCTTCCTCTCTGCCACCATCGTCTCCTTGTCCTTCCCTTGTCCCTGGGGGGACACTTTTTCTTACTCTACAGTTCTGTGCTCCTCTTTGTTGCAGACTGGCACCTTCTCAATATCAGCAATTGTTCCTGTTCCCTGGAAAAGGAACCAGGAAGAAGCAGCTGCAGCTATAGTTGCTCCTTTTCCTCCTCCTCATGCAGAGGAAATGGATGCTGAAGGCAAAGCACATCTCAGCAGTTCTTAGGAGCCAGTAGCTGCTGGGGTGATGGGCAACGGGTGGGTGATGCAGCACAGACAATATCCCACAACTGCCTGTCATAGAGGTGGTTCTGTAGGTCCCAAAGTGCCCTTCTTGTCATCTGCACACTAGAGCCTCCTGCAGAGATGACAAGTCACCTGCATAAGTTTCCCTGCTACCACACCAAAATGCTACCACATGGTAGAGCAATAACTCCTGGTGCATTCCCTCTCCTGCTGCTTCTGCAGCAACCTCTCCTCCATCTGTCCTGCAGCTCCCTCTACATTCCACACTTTCTCAGAAGAATCTTCCAAACTTCACTGACCTTCTGTCCCCCAGTAGCCATTGGGAAAAAAACTTCCTTTTTTTAAAAGGAAACACTGGGGCAACTGTCCATTTTGATACATCTCTTACAGGGCAGAGGCAGAAAAGACAATGAAAAAAACCCATGTACCTTAGGAACTGAGCAAAAAATCCAGTACCAGAATTCTTATTAACCCCAGAATATAGTTGGTGGAATAATATTTATCAAATAATTTATTGGCTGAATATCACATTATTTTTAAAATAAATTTTAAATTCTTTTATTCACCCACCAGACAGCAGGGATGGTAACTTGATAAATATGCTTCCAAATAATTTATTTGAGAAAATGTTGCTGTATTTTTCATAAATTATTCCATCACTCTTTTCCTATTTGCTCACCTCTACATCTGAACACGCTCTTGAACTGATTGTCTGTTACTCTAATTCCAGCATTTAAGAAATGTTGAGTTTATTTTTTGTTTCATTAAATCTGCAGTCAGAACCTTGCTCACTGTGTTTTCTGTTAATCTTGCTTGTCACTGAATTTCTACGAAGTAATTTTCATATCTGATGCCTTTGAAGACTGACACTTTACCATTCACTGGGAAAATGCATTTTAAAAGGAACACCTTTGGCTATGGGGGAAGAAATTGCTATTAGGAGAAGAGATGTATCTGATTACAAATGTTCACTCTTATGTGTTTTACTGCTCGGAGTTAGAACCACCCACTAACTGCCAGCAAAGATACAGATATAGTGAACTGAACTAACTAGTAATGGCTGCTTTATAACCAACTCTGAGCAGCTGTGGAAAGCTAGTGTGGGCACTCTCTCTTTTGAAAGGACTGGGGAAAGTGTCTTTAAATTATCCTACAATTTTTATCCACCTCCAAAAGCATAGTCTTCTGAGACCCGATCCAACTCCCACTAAAGTCTTATAAGGCCCAGATTCTCAAAGGTATATTAGATCCTAACTTCACTGCAATCAGTGAAATTAGGAGCCTGAATATTTTTTGAGGATTTGGGCCTATGAGTTTTTCTGTTGACTTCACTGGCAGTTGGATGGGGACCCTGGAAAGTGGGGAAATTGGAAAGATGAATAGCAAAGGGAATACTAAATTGGGAGAGCAAATAAACAAAATAAGAGAAATGGAAAATGGATAGGGAAAAGAGAGCAATGGGGTGGGGGGGAGATAAATGAGAGAGAAAGGAGGAGAAACAGTGGAACTGTGCCAGGACATAGTGTGACAGGACATGGGGCTGGGGGGAAGCCCATCTGCCAATTATCACAAGGAGGGAGGAGCTCCAACAAAAGCTGTTGGGGGCTATTGTGCTGAGAGCCAAATCCTGCTTGGCTTTCTCACCCTGGTAGTCATGGTGAAATCAGTGGGACTTCTCCCATGAATAGGGCAAGCAGGATTTAGCACTGTGTCCCATTCCCAATCTCTCAAGCCACACCCCTCAAGCATCCCTTTGTTTGCAGAGCCTTCTTCATGTGAGTAAGAAAGCTGAAAGTGCACCCCCCCACACGCTCATCTGGTTTCTCCTTCTTTTTCTTCTCTCATCTATCTAGATGAGACACAGCCAATCCCAGAATGGTGACAGAGTCTAGTCCTGCCTAGTGATACTAGTGTGCATGGGCTTTTCTTCTCCAGGATATGAAAGCAGGAAAAAAGATTGAAGAAAGAACCCAAAGAGAGGCAGGGGGAAGGAGGCTGTGGAAGCCCTGGGGATGGCACATTTAGGATTGGAACTAATTTGAGTTAATTGACTATTTGATGAAGTGAAGAAAATTAATATGCACTCAGTATTCTTTTAATTTAATAATATTAAATAATCATAGCTAAAGCCAAATTTCACAGCCCTGTACATTTATTGCAATAAGGACATCACAATGTGAATGTCATTTGCAGTGATGGAGCTATTCAGTTTTATACATACATAGCAAAAAAGGAACTGAAATACAGTGGGGAGAGGGCAGATCAGAGGGAATTTGTAAAGTGGTGCAAGTTAGAACGCCACTTACACTCATTTAGATTCACTTAAACTTAGTTGGATTCCCTTAAATCTACTTATATCTACTATGCCCTATGTTTCCATCTGCTGCTCTGCTTTTGATCCACTGATAAATCCTCCAAATGTGTGGCTTAGATCTCAAGGATCAGGCCTGATTCTTTTCCTGAACTAGATTGAGAGGCTGCAGCAAGCATGGAAATGCTTCAGACAGGTTAGCAGGTATGTTCCCCATCCCTTTTCTGCAGAAAAGGACCTAGGGGTGACAGTGGACGAGAAGCTGGATATGAGTCAGCAGTGTGCCCTTGTTGCCAAGAAGGCCAATGGCATTTTGGGATGTATAAGTAGGGGCATAGCGAGCAGATCGAGGGACGTGATCGTTCCCCTCTATTCGACATTGGTGAGGCCTCATCTGGAGTACTGTGTGCAGTTTTGGGCCCCACACTTCAAGAAGGATGTGGATAAATTGGAGAGAGTCCAGCGAAGGGCAACAAAAATGATTAGGGGACTGGAACACATGAGTTATGAGGAGAGGCTGAGGGAGCTGGGATTGTTTAGCCTGCAGAAGAGAAGAATGAGGGGGGATTTGATAGCTGCTTTCAACTACCTGAAAGGGGGTTCCAAAGAGGATGGCTCTAGACTGTTCTCAATGGTAGCAGATGACAGAACGAGGAGTAATGGTCTCAAGTTGCAGTGGGGGAGGTTTAGATTGGATATTAGGAAAAACTTTTTCACTAAGAGGGTGGTGAAACACTGGAATGCGTTACCTAGGGAGGTGGTAGAATCTCCTTCCTTAGAGGTTTTTAAGGTCAGGCTTGACAAAGCCCTGGCTGGGATGATTTAACTGGGAATTGGTCCTGCTTTGAGCAGGGGGTTGGACTAGATGACCTTCTGGGGTCCCTTCCAACCCTGATATTCTATGATTCTATGATTCTATGATCAGAGATGCCTGCATTCTTTCTGGCAAACCACTTGCTGCACCAGAGTGTGATGTCCACCCCAACATATGATACCCAGCAAAATAATGGTATTTCTGTTTACTGCTGTGTTTCAACACAATAGAACAGAAGTAAAACTTCAATGTACCTCACCCAATGTTATCTTTTGGATGAAGAAGATTTCACTGTTTGTTTGTTTTTTTCTCCTTTCCTTCTGTCTTATCAATAGAGCTTTGAAGCCTAAAAGCAGAACTCAAATGGGAGGGAGAAATTGGGGAACATAGCTAAAATAGCTGAGCTTTGCCTCTGCATGTTCAACCACACAGGGCATTAAAGGAAAGTACAATCCTTACTCTGCTGCTCAGATTGTGACTCCAGCACAGGAGGGACCAGCGGAAACAGGAGTTGTTCAGCTGGTACTCCCTCCTGCAAGCAAGTGGGAGAGGAGGGGCCAGAGAAGAGTGTGAAGTGGGAGTAGCCGTGGGTCTGTCTCCCCTGCTTGCCAGCCAGAATAGCTTGCTGAGCACACAGGTAAGAAAGAGGGGAAGTAACTTACCCATCCTTCCCTCAGAGCAAACAGGAGCCAGAGAGGAATTGTGACTTGAAGTCATAATTTATTCTCCATCTACTCCTGAGATGCTGGAGAAACACACTACCCCTTACTCAGGGCAGATTGTAAGACTATGATCTAGCCCTATGAGTGAAGTATGGAAGGCAAGGAGAGTTCCTCTTTGTAAAAGCCATCAACCTGAAATCTAGTTTAATTTTTTTTTTCAAATGGGTTTAAAGTAATTTCAGGTGCTATTCCACCCTGCAAGTTCTGTGGTTTTATAATCCCATATTATTTTTTTTAAAAAAATCTCCCAGCTGTTGTTCTTTGAAAGACCCAGACAAACAATAGGGAAAAAATAATTGACTCTGCAGAGGAAAACAGTGAAACTGACTATACACAAAGTGCCATCACATGTACAGAAGAAACAAACTGAAAAAAAACCCAGAGATTTGTTTACCCTGTAGTCTTTCAAAAATAGTCATTTTAGGTGTTACTTGTAACGCTAACCCAAGTTAAAACAATAGGCAGAATTTAAATGTTTAAATTGACACTGTCTCTTTAAATGTTTCATATGCTTTCTCTTAAAGAATCAGGTTCAAGATTCACAACTGAATCTTATATAGTGATTGGCTGCCATTTGTGGTGGAGATGTGCAATCTAGGAGTCTGGACTGACTCCCAACTGCTATTTGATCACACAGCATCTATAGCTATCTATGTATGGCTAAGAGTTTGTGACTCTATTTCTTCCAGATAGTCCCCTCATGACTATAGTCCATGCCTTATAGGGACTACACTTGAAATCCAACTGAAAAAACATCAACTGATGCAGGATTTGACAGTTAATTTGTGTGGGGCATATCTTGCTCTGAGCACATTACTGCAGTGCTTTTGGATTTTCATTGGAGTTTCTTAGGGTATCTCTACACTACATTGCAAACCCAAGTCTATGGGACACAGACTTGTGCATTTATGGGCACCTCTGGGCCCAATCAGCCCCACCCTTTTACATTTATGCAAGGCGTCAAGCCTGGAGGAAGGAGATAAAGAGGAAAAGCTCAGGTCAGTAGAGGCTGATTAGGAGAAGATCTATTCAGTAAGCCCCTGAAGAAAGGCCTTGCTGGACCCAGACCCTAAACAGAGGTACCTAAATGCCAGAGTCTTCTTTGAGCTGGTGGGCCTGATGTGGCCTTTGTTTCTTGTATTCTCCATTACTAGTTAGGTTCCTCTTTTGGGGGATCTGCAGCAGAGTGGGCCTGGTAAAGACGGTGAGAAAGGCCTAGCTGAAGGCCATGGCAGGAAGAAACCCAGGAATAAAGCAGAGAGTCTAAACAAACAGACCTTATCTTTGGTATACAGGGTGTCTGGGTTGGAACTCAAAGTACCAGGTGGTCGGCATTCCCCTGCTTGCTCAGCTAGGGTCATGGTGCAAAGACCACAGAGCCAAGAACTGGAAGGCCCACAAAGCCTGAAGTTGAGTGAAGCTCCTGTGTGATGCTGCCAGACTATTGGTATGTGGGACTTGTTTTACCCTGGAAGGGGTAGGGCTAAAAGTAATGTGGCTGAATCCCAGGATGAGGCAAACCACTGCAATTACAGTGAATGTCGGCACAGCATAAGACTGGTCTTTCCTGACTTTTGCTTGCTCTCTTTTGTAACCCTTATAATGGTCTTTTAATGTAGTTTTTGTGTATAATTTCCTAGGTTTAAAAAAACAACAACATAATACTGACACCGATATGGGTCATCTGCATGGTTGGAACCTAAATGTTTACCACATAAACTGCTACTTTAGCTAATGGAGTAACTGATAGAAATAGTTAGGTTGTCATCCTCTGTGTGGACCAGCACTAGAGGGGGATGAGACACACATTGTGCCAGTTGGTTTCACAGATATTTGCTGACAGCCAAGGAATTGTGAGGCTCGGGAATCTGGGTTCCATTCCAGACTCTGGAGGGGAATGTTTGCTAGTGGGCACAGACTTTTCTGCACATTCCACCCTCCCCATTCTGTCCCATCTTCTCCATCCTGCCCCTGTCCTATCTCTTCACCTCCCATGGTTCCTTATAACAGTTCTGTTCTCCCACAGCTTGTCACTGCTCCTCAGGCTTGTCATTCCAATCCCAGACTCCTTGCTTTGTGAGTCCTAGTCTGACAGATTTGGAGCTGCTTGTAATAATTTATGAAAACAGTATCTTGATTCAGTTATTTTAATGTTTGTTCTAGGCATAAAATGAGATAATTCAATAGCAAGATTGTCAGAAAATGCACCAAGGGAAGGTGGGCATGGATCCAGATATACCTTTTTCAGTAATGCAATATTCATTGACTTCAAAGCCCTGGCTCAGTCCCTCTGCTGGACCTGCCAGACAGGTTTTCTCAGGAGCAACTTGGCCCCTGTGAAGGGAGATGGAAATCAAAAAAGACACCTACTCCATCCAGGGATTAATGATGTAAGCAGAGTCAGGATGAGCTCCACCCTGACATCTGGTGGTGAGGTGTGGCAAGTTGTGGAAAATAACTTCAGGGGCTGATCTCATTTGTATAAGCACACCCACTCCGCCTAGAATGAGGCCATAACTGCCCAAATGGTCACTTTGGCTGTTGTGGGATCCCCAGTGTCTCTGTTATTGGGGCGGAAAGAATAAATTGTTATTACCCTGATAATGGGAACTGTGCTTGGAACTGTACTTGGCCTTTCGTTATGATGGAGGGACTCACCATCAACTAAGTAGCACTTGCTAGGCAAGGGACATGGGTTCAAAAACTCTGTGAATTGAGAGAGGCTTGAGACAGGTATTTGTACCTGGTGGTGTGGACCCCATTGTGAGGGCCTGAAACACCAATTGCACCTCTGTCTCTCTCCACTGTAGAATGTCAGAGCTAATTTTGGGTCTATTAAGAGTCTTGCTACAGGTACTGTGCTGAATTCACTTTGGCCTTATGGTGCACCAGCACTAAGGCTTCCCCTACTATGAGCTGAAATCACTGAGCACTGTGTCAAGTAGTGGGGAGCTGGAAGAACTAGAGTGCAGTTGTGCTGTTTGTGGATAGGCTGGCGGAGTGTTCGTGAGACGGCGAGGCGAGCTGTGCAGGGTGGAGCTGTTCGTGAGACAGCGGCGTGTTCGTGAGACGGCGAGCTGAGCAGAGCTGTTCGTGAGACAGCAAGCTGTGTAGAGCGGAGCTGGTCATGGTGGAGCGGAGCCATTCGTGAGACAGCGGAGCAGAGACCTGTGGGGCAGTCAGCTTCAGGACACGTAAGGTGCCCCTTACCTCTTTCCCCCTACACACAGGCACATTTTAGCCAGACTGGGGAGCAACACTCTGCAGATGAACTTTTGAACTCTGGGGCTGGACTTTTTGAACTTTGGGTGATTTGTAGATTGCTGGACTCAAGAGACGTTTGGGTTCTGGGACTCAAGAACCCAAGGGAAAGGATGTGGCCCAATTTTCTGGGGTGGGTCTTTGCTCATGGTTTGGTTAATGAACACTAGTTGTGGTATTTCCCCAATTTAATGCTGATGTCATTTACCTCATGTTATTAAAGATTCTCTGCTACACTGAGACTCTGTGCTTGCGAGAGGGGAAGTATTGCCTCTTTGAGGCGCCCAGGGGGTGTGTAAGATTTTCCCAGGTCATTGGGTGGGGGCTCGAGCCAGTTTTGCATTTGCTTTGATGAGAGGGAACCCCTGTGTACTGAACCCGGCCCTTGCTGCTATCAACTTGGCCTGGCAGAAGGGTTACAATGAGAACAGACTCAGACCCAGACAGTAAGAATTTGGGGTAAGGCTGGCCTGCCTAGGACTCTAGGGGAGATAGACATATATGCAGGTCTTTTGTTGCTTTAAAAATCCTTTTTTCTCTTATACTGTGGTTTGTTCCTATGGTTAAACAAACAATATTTTTGTTTTAAGAACACTGCTTTGAGTCACTGTAATCTACTGGTCATAGACTTCTGAAGGAAAAAAATGCAGGTACCGACCAGAGTAAGCATGGCTGATACACAAAGTGCTGTAGCTCAGGGCCTGGTCTCAGAGTGGAAGAGTTGCAGGATTCCCTCTGAGATAGATGGAGACACGAGCCCTAAGACATGAGGGATTGCCTTCAGAGACCCAAGAAGGGGGTCTAGCCCGCTAACCATGACATCTACTCTCACCCTTCTGGACTCCCCAGCCCAGTCTCCATGCCCAGCCAATACCAGTTTCCCCCTCATATCCCCTCATGTAATGTGTCTTTCCCCCACCCTAGCCTGTAGTTGCCCCCCAAGACCATGTAACCCATCCCACTGGCTCCCAGTCTCCCTTCCTGGGCTCCTTGTTCAATTTCAGTGTCACCCACCTCAGCAACTTGTTCCAGTCTCTTTGCCCAGGAAGTTCCCATTCTTCCCTTGCTCTTCATCAGATCTGTCTCCCATCCCACTGGTTCTCAGCATGTTTTCTTGCACTGTTTCTTGTCTCTCATCCCACTCCTCATCTGATTCTCCCCACCTAGTGGTTCCCAATTTCACACATCTCCCTTTCCTCTCTAGCTACCAATTCCAATCTCCTTGCCCAACCTGTTGCAATTCCCCAACCCCCAGTCCCAGACCCAGTCTTCCCCCATTCCAGGTTTGGCCAATGTACATGGCAGAGGGGCATTCCTGGCACATGATGGCATATATATGTGATGCCCCTCTGCCATGTACATTGGCCAAACTGGACAGTCTCTATGTAAAAGAATAAATGGACACAATCCAGACATCAAGAATTATAACATTCAAAAACCAGTCGGAGAACACTTCACTCTCTCTGGTTACTCGATTACAGACCGAAAAATGGCAATATTATGACCAAAAAACTTCAAAAACAGACTCCAACGAGAGACTGCTGAAGTGGAATTAATTTGCAAACTGGACACCATTCAATTAGGCTGAAATAAAGACTGGGAGTGCATGTGTCATTACACAAAGTAAAATTATTTCCCCATGTTTATTTTTTCCCCCTACTGTTCGTTACATGTTCTTGTCAACTGCTGGAAATGGCCCATCTTGAATATCACTACAAAAGTTTTTTTTTTTTCTCTCCTGCTGGTAATAGCTCACCCTACCTGATCACTCTCATTACAGTGTGTATGGTAACACCCATTGTTTCATGTTTTCTGTGTATATAAAATCCCTCTACTGTATTTTCCACTGCATGCATCAGATGAAGTGAGCTCTAGCTCATGAAAGTTTATTCTCAAATTTGTTAGTCTCTAAGGTGCCACAAGTCCTCCTTTTCTTTTTATTCACAATGGGTCTTGTAAGATATCATTGGAAAGGTTATAATTTACTGCATGTAATTATCCAATTCGTATGCCTGTATCATTTCTGTATCTGAAGTTAGGAATATTGACTATGTATCTGTATTTCAGCTATGCTACTTTGGGTGATGCCCACTGCTAACACTTCAGGTACAACATTGGAAAAGCCAGACAGGGCTGATGGCACATCAGCGAGAACAATGGACTATGAAAAGGCTTGGCCTTCCTGCGGCCGCTCCATACTGCCACTGACTCATGGACGCTGTGATACCACAGAGTCAGGTGGTCTTGTCACCTGATATTAAACATTACCTGGGACTTCCTTTTACTTTCCACTGGAAGGGAAGGGGCGTCAAGTTTGGGAAACAAAGGATTCCCACCTTATGTAAATCCTATTTAATGGTGGGGAGGAAGGCAAACAGGATTCCTCCTCTCCATGGCCTGCCTGCCCAAGAAGAGAGACTGCAAAAGCCTTCTGAAGGAAAGGCAAAGGGGGAGTCCAGACTGAGACAGGGGTACACTCTGAAAAGAAATATTATTGGAACTCTGAACCACAGAAACTTTTCAACCTGCCTAAAATAACGTTTAAGGTGATAATTTACATTTTGTAACCTGTTTCTTAAGTATATTGAGCATAGCTTGCATATTTTGCTTTATTTGGTCAGTAATCTGCTTTGTTCTGTCTATTATCTCATATATGCACTTAAAATTCACCTTTTGTAGTTGTTAAACTTATTTCTTGTTTATAATATAACCCAGTTTATGTAACTATGGGGGGAGGTGCAAGAAGTTGTGCATATCTCCCGCCACATTGAGGGAGGGGGCGAATTTCATAAACCCTTTGGGTTTGTACCCCTTAAAGGGAGTGGGCACCAGTGTGTTGGGACAAGCCCCTAAGGCTGAATCTTTCCAGAGCAGAGCTCTGTCTCTCTGTGCAGCTGGGTGTGGCCCTGCCTGTGTGCTTGGCTGGAAGAGGCTTGTGAGCCTAGCCCAGCAAGGCCAGGTAAAGGGGACCGAGACTGGCAGAATAGGCTGACTCAGTGGCATCCCAGCACATCAGGTGACACCCCAAAGGGCCCGCACTTGTCTCAGTAGGCTTTACCATCCCACACATGGCTGGGGCTTAGGGCTGCCCTATCTTATGATTCAGCTATCCCTAAACCACTAGGAGTCATAGGAAGATGAGAATAGCCAGTGTTCAGTGGCAATTTGGACCTGCGTCCTTCCCTTGGAACTTCCTCAGTATGTCCCATAAGCTTGGGGTTGTGAAGGAGGCTGACATGGAGCCACTCTACCCAGTCGGTGCTAACTGGGGAGCCCTCACACCAGAGATATTCCCATGGGGAGTTAGGCAATCCAAGGCCTTTACAGCTGCCTTGTGTCACCAAAGCACCATAAAAAGGACCTTAGGACCATGGATAATTGGCCCTACTGTCTTTATTTTTGTCTGCAAGACACCATGCACATCTATGTTACCATATAAACAGTCCTGATACTGTAGGCATCATGAGGTGGTGTTATTCCACATATTCCTTAGTGTGTGAGTAAATGTTCAGCTTTGGGAAGAGCTTCTATAGTGGTGGTAGTTTTTGGATTATTCAAGTTTCTAGCAGAGGCAGGTTCTTTGGAGATGGAGCTGTGCCCGCACCAGGAGAGTTTGCTCTCTTCCTGCTTAGTCAGTTCTTAGGGCAGAGATGCTTCCTGGAAACCAAACATTGGTGTTCGGCTGAGGTTCCTGGAAAATGGGATGGCCCTGCCTGCTCTTTGACCATCCCTATTTCAGGAAGCACAGGAAAACAAATTACATGTATAATACACCTCCACTCCATGTCACTGATTTCTCCTCCATGGAGAAACTGATTTGCACGGCAGTGGATATCTGCTGTTGCTTGACAGACAGTTGATACTGTGTCAGAAGAAGCAACAATATAATTGCTGTCTAAATAAGTGTTATCCTTTGGATATGCAGGCATAAGGATGAATCAGGACCGTTTAATGATATCTGGGTCAGATCCACAGCTAGTGTAAATCAGCATGACTTATGAAGCCACACTGATTTACACCAGCTGAGGGGCTGCCTCTTAGGCTAAATCATTTGGGGCTGGCCCGCTTGAAAAACAAATTTGGTGGTGTAGTGAGGTGATGACTCACTGCCACGGCACCTCCTGCTGATCATCTTGGGAATTAGCTCTTTTCCAGCATTTGGAGCGCCTCCTCCTGGCCAGTGTCTTGCCTGCCACTGTCCCTTTGTCCTCCAGGATCCCAGTGCCTTTAACTTGGGGTTCTGCCCCAGCAGTATCCCCACACCCTGGGTCTCCCCTCCCAGGGGAACCCCCAACCCTCTATCCCCACCTTGCCTCAGTGGCTACTGCCAGTCATCATCTAGCTCCCACTCACTGGGGCAGACTGCAGTCTGTAAACCACTCATCATTGGCAAGGAGGTTGGACCAGATGCCTCTGCCTAACCCTGGGCTGCTCCTCCTAGTCTCCTTACCTGCATAGGCCTCTATCAAGGCCTGCAGCCTGGGGAGCGGCCAGGCTGGAGCTCCCCAGCATTGCTCTGTCTCAGATACCCTTCTCTCTCAAGAGCTAAAGAGAGACTCTTAAGGCTCCTGGCCCACAGCCCTTTTATAAGGGTCACCTGGGCCCTGATTGAGCTGGCTACACCTGTGGTCAGCCTCCCCAATCAGCCTAGCTTTTCCCATCGGTAGCTGTCTCCAGGGCTGCTTTCATCCCCTGTTCTGCAGGAGTGAGGCAGTTGCCCCACTACCGGTGGCTACATGAACTAAACAAGGGACATGGAAAAAAATAAAGAATGCATCTTTTGGAGCTTTTTGTTTTGATTTTTACCATATTTTTCCCCAGAGACGTTATTTCTCTTAATAGCTTCTCTTATGAAGATTTTTGCTCCATGCTTGTGGTCAAGGAATTGCAGGCAAATATACTACCAGTTTTATGCTACTATTTATTTATTAAAATCACTGGAAATAGATGTTGCCGTGAAGATGCATCAAAACTATTTTATTCTAAAAGGAAATTGTCAGTACTAGGAGCCCCTATGTTTAAAATAGGAACAGTGTTAAATTATGTATAGACCAGATTTGTTTGAACTAGAATGGGTTTTGTTTTGCTTTGTTTGCGTATACTAACTGCATGGCTCCTCCATAGCAATATATCCATGTCCTGTGAGAATAGGTTTCCCAAGGGCTTGTCATATCTATTTTCCATTCAGTGATGAGTCATATATAGGATCTGGAGACAAAGAGGGAGACACAGACACATACACCTGCACATCAGAGTCTCCACCTGGTTGTTTCAGCATCTTCATCCCAAAGGGCAACTATCCCTCTCTGACACTAAGAAACTCCTCTTCTGTAAGCAGTGAAGGCACTAAGGACTTGATCTTTCAGGGTATGTCCACACAGCAATTAAACATAGAATCAGAATCATAGAATATCAGGGTTGGAAGGGACCTCAGGAGATCATCTAGTTCAACCCCCTGCTTGAAGCAGGATCAATCCCCAATTTTTGCCCCAGATCCCTAAATGGCCCCCTCAAGGATTGATTTCACAACCCTGGGTTTAACAGGCCAATGCTCAAACCACTGAGCTATCCCTTCCCCCATCTGCAGACGGCCTGGGTCAGCTGGCTCGGGCTCATGGAGCGCTGGCTGTGGGGGCTGTAAAATTTCCGGGTAGATATTCAGGCTTGGGCTGGAACCCTAACTCTGGACCCTGTGACTGGGAGTGTCCCAGAGCCTGGGATTCAGCCTGAGACTGAACAGCTACACCGCAGTTTTGCAGCCCTACAGCCTAAGACCCTTGAGCCCAAGCCAGCCAGCGGGGACCAGCCATGGGTATTTAATTGCTGTGTAGACAAAGCGCGGAGCACACCTGTGAGCTGCTTCATGCTTTCATCTCCTGTTAAAGTCAATGGGAACTGAATTGCTCCTCACCCTATAGAAATGTTCAGAACCTTCCCGGATTGAGCCCTAAACGGTTACTCGGCGTATGTCCACACAGCCGAAAAAAAGACTTGCAGCAGTGAGACTCAGAACCCGGTTCAACTGATTTAGCCTTCCGGGCTAAAAATAGCCGCATAGCCGTTCGGACTGGAGCCCAGGCTCTGAGACCCTCCCACCACACCAAGTTTCAGAGCCCAGGCTCCTGCCTGAGCCCAGATGTCTACATTGCTATTTTTAGCTTCACAGCAACAGAGTCAGTTGACCCTGGGTCTGAGACTCAATGTTGTGTTTTGTTTGTTTGGGTGTGCAGATTCACCCAGAGTCAGCCTGGTTGTTAAGGATCTGATCCTGAAAAGTGTTTAGTAAAGCTGGGAATGCAGCAAAAATATATGTGTGAATAAGTTGCCAATCAACTTCCAGTTCTTTTCGTTGTTATTTACGACCCTTCTATTTACTTAGGCTAAGATTCAGCAAAGTACTGAAGTGTGTGCTCAACTTTAAGCGGGTGAGTAGTCCCAGTGACAACTGCTGTTGCAAGTACTGCTCATTTTGACTGAGATTTATTTTTCTTTCATCCCCATTAGCCATGCTTCCCTTCCGACTTATAAAACAATTTCCAAAAGGCTATGGGGGGATTCCTAAGATGAGAACTCTCAGGCATTTTTATTTATGCTAGAAGCTTTTGGTTTTCCATGAACATTCTTGCAAGTAAAATCTTGTTTACCTAATTGTTTGCAGAATGATGGGTCAGACATACCCAGGAAAGTAAACTGTCAAGTTGGACTTTTTTTTTTCTATATTCATCCAACTCAATTCTCCTCTTTCCCCTATGAGTAGTATGTTAGAATATTTTTCTTCCCAGAAGGTGATGTTGGTTTTGTGAATGAGCAGTGCTTGATTTCAGTTTATAATGTTATCTTGTCTGATGTTATTGAGCCTTCTTATAGCTTTAATTTAAAAAAAATATCACTCATGTGCTATTGTCAATCAACAGCCAATTGAATATTCTACCCATTAGCACATTTTAATTACTGGCCCAAATCAAATATTCACTATTTTTTTAAACTGGGAATCGAACCTATGTTTTGTCTTGTTTCTGCATCTAGTCAATTAGTTTGTAAGTTTAAAAAGTTCGACTTCAAGTCCTTGGGGTGCCCAGGTGCTCTGATCCCGCCCTGAGCAGAACATAGCTTTCCAAAATAAGCCTGCTAACGTCAGAACCTCTCGTTGCTAAGAGAAGGGAGTAAGCATAGCCTGGTTAAAAGCATGCTGTTTCAACAAATCCATTGGAACTGGCAGCCAACCTGGTTAGAGACAATAGAAGCAGTTTCAAGCAATACACAGCAGATTGTTACATCAGCCTGTGTTACTTGAGCCAGCAACAAGTGCAAGGTTATTGAGGAAAATATCAAGAAAATATGATAGCCCTCTAGTTACCACTGCAGAGACTGCAGAATTTAAATGTATCCTATCAGTCACAGAACCAGTGGAGGAGAGAATGGCCTACACCAGTACATGAAAGTTCTCGAGAATTTCTAAGTAGGTTTCTTTTTATTACTATCCTAACCAAATGCTCTGTTACATGCTACATTACTTCTAAAAAAGTGAACATTAGAGTTACAAGCTTCTAATCCTAGCTCAGAGTAGGGCTATATTGTATCTGTGCTATCATCCAAATGGCACCTCCACGTCACAAAGCAATCTGCTTCTCACAAACCTCACAACTAATCAGCAACCTCCCCTCATGAGCGCTGTCTTGCTGTGTCGTATCTCTGCAATTTCTGGCATATAAAAAAGCAGGCATCTTGCAGTCTTGCACTGAAGCCATCTCAAAGGCAAAACATCGCTGTGCAGACGTCTTTGAAAGGCTGAGAATAGAGCAGAACTCAGACAGCTGTTAGAGACCATAAAATGATTCAAGATGTTGAATGTATGAGTGGGGATTAAGAACGCAACACTTTTGGGCATGTGCACAAGCTCCATATATAAAATGTTAGGTATAATATACATAACAAATGGCCATGGATTACTGTTCGTTAGTCCCTGCTGGTTCATGAAAGAAGGGAGGAACCATGGCTCCAAAGAGTGAAAGCCTCAAGTGAGTTACAGTATGTAGTCCCTCCCTTCACAAATGAACCACAGAGGATACATGAGCTATTTATCTGCCACCTGTTATGTATATCCCTTATACTGCAATGATTTTTTTTTCTAACTGCGTCTGCCTGTTTAAAATTTTATTCAAAGGTATTGGGAGGGAGAGAAAGTGCAAAGGGCTACGATTGCTTTTGATGGTTTAGGTTTCCTTGCTTCGGGAGCAGATTGTTTCAGTTATTATGTTTTAATTACCTAGGAAACCGCTGCAGGATGAAATTCCATTGGGCTGTTTCTCAGACTGATTGTCAGAGTGGTTGTGTATTGAGCAGCTGAACTGTTTTCTTTTAAATGTGTAAGATGAGAAGAAACTACACTGGACTTAGAGGAGAAGAGTCTTCTTTGTTTTGGAGAGTAAGGACCTGATCCAAAGATCCTTAATCCCCAACACATTGCAACACATTGGTGTCTTTCCATTTACATCAATGGGCTTTGGATCAGGCCCCACATTATTGGCCTAATCCTGAGACAGAATGCACAACTGCCACTGATTTCAGGGTGTGTTGTGTGTGCTCAGTACCTCTCTGGATCATGCCTTTTGTGCTTGTGGGTTATAATTGTAGGGGGCAGAAAATAGTATTGTTTTAAATACTGTGAGGAAGGATTTTTTTTTAATAAAAAAAGAGAATATATATAAAAAAAGACTGATGGCACAGAATTAAGGACAGAAGACACTACCAGATCCTGTAGTCTGATGTCCTGAAGATCACAGGCCACCCACACCATCCAACACCCACACACTAAACGCAACAACCAAAATTAGACCAGAGTGTTTTCGCCCACAGGAGACTAGACTATTTTGTGCCACGGGGGAGAATAGGGGGGATTGAGGTGCAACAGTGCCTGAGGTCCCTGCAATGGCGAGGAAACGATTAAGCAAGATACACCCAGATAATCCTGGCAAGTGACCCACACACGGTCACTGCCAATCTGACCTGCGGAAAGTTCCTTCCTGACTCCACAGATGGTGATCTGTTAGATCCTGAGCAGCCAAGCACCTGAGAGAATGTAATTGTATTCATGCTGCCCATACAGGAAAAAACAGTATCCATATAATTCAATTATTTCCAACTACTGTATTAGAGTAGAGAGGGGGAGAAGGATGGTCTTGTGCAGAAGGAACCTAAATTCTATTCCTAGCTCTGCCACCGACTTTTTGTGTGACCTATTGCAAGTCAGGGCCTGAACTGACTCCCACAGAAGTCAATGAAAAAACTTGGTAGTCAATGGTAGCTTTTCCACTATCTTCAGTGGGAGTTAGATTGGGCCCTTAATTTCTCCAATCTAAACTCTGCTCCCATATACAATGGGATTACAATGGTTGTAACTAAGAATAGCATTTGGCAATCGTGTTTAATTTTATTTTTGTAAATTGGGTATAATAACCCACTTGCCTATTGATCAGGATTATTGTTAAGCTAATTTTATTAATATTTGTAAAGTGTTTTGAGATAATCTGGTAGAAATTTCCGTATAAATACAAAGTTCTATTACTTTATTATTATGAGAGCTGGGCAAATAATACAAAAATAGATGCAGAGTGTTTAGATGAATTTGCTTCAGCCATGTTTGGGCATCTTTTGCATTCTATTTCAACAAACGTGAGCGGGCCTATACATTACAAACATTCAGAGAGCAAATTTCATATTCTCACATACATATTTTAAATTTAATTTCAGCAAATACTTGTAAATATTGATGCTAGAAATGCTTGCATGCCCCTCCAATCAGGGAACATATGCTGTGGGCTTATATGAGAGAGGAAGGATTGTCCGGTTGTTAGGGAGCAAGTCTGGGACTCAAGATGGGGATTTAATTCCCTGCTGTGCCAAATACTTCCTGTGTGATCTTGGGCAAGACGTTTAGGCCTGAACCCACAAAAGAGGCACAGGCTTTGATGCTCAGAGTAACAAAATGCCTAACTTTTAGGCACCTAGAAAATCACCTGGAACAACACTGTGGTCCACGAAGCTTGAGTTAGGCAGCAACACTCCCTAGAGGATGAATGAGGAGAGATAGGAACATTACAGTGCAATCCACAAAGCCAGCACGCTACATGGGGAGCTGCATAAACTAGCCAAAAGGAGATGCTATTGACAGGAGTGTGTGATAAGCCCTGCCCCTCTCTTAGAGTTTGGTGCCTAAGTCCAAGCTGCAGTGCAGTGCCTATATCTGCCTGTGATTCATAAACTGAGGAAAGATTGGTGTTTGGCTACCTAAGTTGTGTGTGGGGCCCAATCCAGCAAGTGAGGTCAGAGCACTTAACTGCACACAATGTAGCTGGGGGTGGAGGAAGGAGGCATACTTTCCTTATAATATTTAGCAATATGATTAGGATACGCACCCAGCATTTAGGAGACCCCTATTCAAGTCCTTCCTCCATCTGATGAGTAGAAGGGATTTGAACAAGGCTCTGTCATCTGCAAGATCCCTAAGCTATAGAGTTCTATCTCCCACGGCTCAGCTAATATTCAATTATTTGATTAAAGTGGAACACTACTTCAATAGGAGAAACTGCAGGCAACCCATATATTCCATAGTCTAGTGGTTAGCACACTTCATATCACATGTTCATATCCCTTCCCCCTCTCAGGCAGGGTGAGACTTGAACCAGGCATATCTCATATTGTAGGTGAGTACCCTAGCCACTAGGCCAAAGGAGATTAGACAGCATCTCTGTTCTGTGTTGAATTAGATGGCCTCTGAATGCACCTACCAGTCAGGCCACGCATGCAACTTAGGCAACCAACACCTGTCCTCCCTAGTTTGTGAAGCACTCTGGGGCTTAGTTGAGAAATAGGTGCCCACATGCCTAGAGAGAGGCAACAGTGTTCATGTTCAGAGACAGACTCACAGGCACCTAGGGAACTTGTACTGAAAATATTTAGATGCCAAGCAACTTTAGGAACCTATAGAGTTAAACAGTGGTTTTAATGATTACTATGTAAGTTGAGTGTAAACACACTACATATATAATACACTACACATACTTTTCTCATCTAAGCAGCATAATATCATTTATTTCGAGATAGATCTATATGTAAGCTTGTCAGAATTCAAGATTTTTTTTATAATTTCAACTGATATGTTTCTTTTTAAACTTTTATTATCAATTGAAATTTTCACACTTGTGTAAAATTATGGGAGGGGTCAGGCAATCATTATTTAATGATAATAGTTGCTGAGATTCAAAAAGTTAAAGCTTTATAACTGTAAAAACACAAATTGTGAAAATCACTAGGCTCTTTAAGCATAAACTAAGTATGCTTCAAGTCGATTCAAAATATACTAAGTAGATGGCTTTAAATCAAACTCTGAGAAGTTATCAGGCAGCATTTTTCTTACTTTCTCTATCTGTAAATTTCAATTATTATCAAAGGAAATGTTTTTTCGTCAGCTTGTGTGTACAGCAAAATCGGCATTGACTGACACTTACCAACAAAAATCAAATCCATCTAAGCCTAGCTATATGTAACTGGCACAGCTGTCACTGAATGTTAACTGTTCTAGATGAAGCAGTGAACTTGTGAACCAACATTTCATGCACATAGAGGTCTAGTCTTCCTTATATGGACATGATGCATAACTGACATGATTATTAACACTGGCAGTTACTGATATACACTGAAGGAGGAACAGTCTCCAGTGTCTCTAATTCAGACTCGCTAATATATTGAAACAGCATCAGACATTTTTCCAATATTGTAATGATCTTCGGTTTCTCCACTGGCTGTGTTGCAGAAAGGTGTGGTTTAAGAGAGGCTGGGGGAAATGGAAAGTGAAACAAAGTGTTCTCTGGAGTGGGGAGGTGCGGACATTGACTGTAGCCAGCTCTGAAGCAAGTACAGGCACTGCAAGAAGAGGATTCTGGCTGCATTACAGAATAGGAGTTTGAAGGCAACGTGGTCTCTCCTCACTCATTCAGAACCCCTGATCCTACAGCAGGCAACAAAAACAAGCAAACTGGAAATGTCACTGAAGATGTGCACTGTGCTGATATTAAATCAATACTGCAAGGCCTTCAAGAGCTGGCATTTAGGTGTTTTGGTTTAAAAGGGTTCTTATATGTGGCAGGTAGCCAACAATGCCTTTCATAAGTACTCCGGGGAATACTGACACCATAAATAATCATACCAAAACTATTAAAGATAGAACAGCTGTTTTGGTAGCAACAGGAGATGTAGTACTAGGACCACTATTGTCTCCTTCGAGTAAATAGGTTTATGTGGATCTAAAACCTAATCATAAGATTCTCACTCACAAAACAGGGGTTGCTGAATGTTTTCATAATGTGGACCACCACTTGGCAGTAATCTTGTGGAGCTACCTTCCCTACCCACCTCTCAGTCATGCCTGGATTTGTGGTGACAGGTCATCCCTGGAGGCATCTAATGGAACTTTTCGTGGAATCAATTTATCCCTCAGTGAGTTGTTCCCCATGTAGCCTCTTCCTATCTTACAGTAGGAGGGGGAGGGGAATTTGTGGAATCTTGGCTCTTAGATCTTCTTCCTCCCCCAAATACACTGGCTAACCTAGCTGTGCCGGTGTGCTGAGTGACATGTGCTGCACTGGGTATAGGTTCAGTGCAATTGGTTTCTGACCTGTAACAAAGGGGAGACAGAGGCAGATTGTGATCTTCTGAGTCACAATCTGCATCCCAGGCTGCCCCGGAGGTAGCATAACGACCGGTAGTGAAAATGTAACCCATTATCAATTGTTCCTGCTTCCCACACAACCAATATCAATCACTCCAAATAAATTAGATACAATTCCCAGATAGACAATTAATCTGGCATTATAGACCATGTGTGCCTCCAGAGTGGCACAAACGGGCTATATGGGGGCCAATGATTTGGCTAGTCAGCTCTGAACTGGTTTCACTGTGTCTAGCTAAATGTATGGAATTATCAATTGATGAAACTCAAATACCAAGCAGCCACAACGGAGGAGTGAAGCAACTAGCAAGATGTAAGAAGACAACCTTATACTTTAACTTACACCTACAGCTTCCTCTGGCTCCTCAGCATGTAAATTATGCTACATTAGCCTCACACATCAGTACATGTATGTGTCTAAAGAAGTCTAAGTTCTTATGAAGTAGATGAGCAGGCAGAGGAGTCTAGGTTAATTGCTATGAGAGCATTACCTTACATATAAACTTTGAATTTAACCCTGTCTTCTCTGTCACTAATCCCCTAATGGTCTTTGCCCAGTCACTGTTCAATTTTATTGTAATTTGTCAAACTACTTGAAGTTATATCTGATATAGTTAGTGGTAATCATGAATAAAATCCTGCCCATATCCAGGGCATGTGGAGCTATATCAGCAGTGTGGATGTCCAGAACGCCATTTTGGAATAGTAAGAACATTTAGCCAAAGCTTGCTACTGCCCCTCCCCCCCCATTTGTGTTACCTGGTTGTGGGACTGGACGTAGCCCTAGCAGTAAGATGATACCATGCAGCTACTTAGCCAGACAGCACTCCTAGCTTTCTTTTAAATGCTGGAAGGGACTCTGCCCTCCCTATAACCTGTTTCCTCCATCTCCCCCCTTGCACAACAAACAGTGCAGAGTTTAACCCACACAAACGATAGATTATCTGAGGCCCACCGGACAGCAGCTGGCATTCAAACAGTTTATGCTTAAAGAGCCTATTGCGTAACTTTAGAAGAATAACTCCTGTGTCTTTGTCAGCATTCCCTCTCCCACAGCAGGTTCCAAAGTCTGAGGCTCTTTGTTATTAGACATATGGGTGTGTAAGTAGTCAGGGCTCAGGGTTTTTCCTCTGTTTCTTGCTCTCTAGTCTGGAAAGCGTTCACAGAATTCCCCATCCAGATGGTGACTGCTGATACAAGACATACAGTCCAATCGGGCCTTTGGACTCACTTTGCACAGGTGTAAGTGACTGTGCCAGGTGCGGAAGAATCAGGCCCCTTTCTTTTATTTTGATTATAGGACACAGAATATGTACTGTCCCTTGGTTCCCAATCACCCCTGTGCACACCATCTGTGCTCCTTATTGATATTCACCTGCTACCTAATTAACAGCTTGTTGGGCCGTACCCTATAGGAGGTTTAACCTCACACCACTAGACATTAGCCATTCACTCTGTACATGATACCTTGCACAGACTTCACTCTATTTCTGAAGCATGACACCTCCTCCCATTCAAGGGAATACACTCAAAATAATCAGGACCTGCTCTAGGCTTTGTTATTCACAGTGAGCTATACTAACTTTTCTTGCTCTGAATCCTAACACATGGGGTGAAATTCTGGCCGCAGTGATGTCAATAGCAAACTTCCAACTAAAAGGGGCCAAGATTTCAACCATTGTCTTCTCTCTGATATCTACGGAGCTAGGTCTCAACTGAAAATTGCCAGTCTATACAGCCTTCCTAAAACATAAGCCTACAAACACAAGGATGGAAAGTTGTGGTATGGGGAGAAATTCTGGAATCCATGTTACTAAATCTAATACCTTCACCGTGATAAGCAGTTCCAGTTGTAGGCAATAATATTTATGCAACATGAGCCAAATCTTCAGTCCCACTATGATCACTGTGTATCACTACGGTGGTGTAATGCAGCTACAAAGCCAGCAGATCACTGTTCCCCTGACTGAGAGCTGGCCAGAGAGCTGTGTGCTCTAGCCACTCCCAGTCTTGCCCCAGACATGGCCCTTCTCTGCCTCAGTGCCCGAAGTGGGTATCAGGAAAGTACAAGAATTTGCTTGTACTGGGGAAAATCATCAGCTGCCTGCTTCATGATTTAAGTGAGCTTTAAATGCCCTTTGTATTTCTGGAACAGTGCAAAGGGGATTTAGGCAGGGTTGGTCTTCCATTTGCAATGTCGTCGTTATCTAAATTGTGTTCCTGAATCTGTTTTGTTTTCTGGCTTTTCACAAGAGACGATTTTGTGACAGATCCTCAGCTGATGTAAGTCATCATAGTTCCATCTCCTTCAATGAAGCTCTGACCATTTATATCAGCTGAGGATCTGCCCCTTTCTTGTTTACTCCTTTCCTGCCCTTATTTCCTATGTATTCTACAAAGAGGAGGAATATACTTTTTATGTCACTAGAAAAAAATGTAGATGTACATGATTCTGTGATTAGCAGAATTCTGCCTCTGTCATTTATATGGCATAGCCCTCCACAATATATTCCTTATGAAAATTATATGAAACATTAGAATGTACTTTATATTAGAATATACCATATACTATATTCCAAGACACAAAGCCATGTTAAAATGGGGTTGTGGGTGAGCACACATGTCAGTAACTTAAGGATAAAAACAAACATTACAGGGATGTTCTAATTATCCCCAAACCAAGGATTATAAACCAGGCAATTCAGCATTAATATACTTAAAAGAAATCCAAACATGTTAAGGTTTGGAAATTCACAGTTATGACACCCAAACATCCTTATTTCTGTCCTGTACTGATGCTGTGTAATAACCATAGCATTATATTTAAGGCAGTTTAGTGTCTGTGGCCCCAAATTAGATTATAATGATTTTAAAGACATTTGATTTTTTTTGTCGTGTTCCTCTCCCCCGCTGCCCCCTCGTAGTGTCACTACAGGGCAGAGTTACTGTTGCTTGAGTGCCTTAACTCTGCATTCCCATACCTTAATACATTTGGATTTCTCTTAAGTGTACCTTTAACTCTGAATTGCCTGGAGTTACAATGTTTGGGGGGATCCCGGTCCCAAAGTACCAACTTCTCTGTGATTAATGGGCTCCCTCTTCTCTCCTGTTTCAGTTTCCCCCAGCAATGGTGCCTCAGTGGACCTGAGGCAGTAATTCCATGCACTGGTCCAGAAGCTAGCTATGGTAGGTTGCTCCAAACTCCTATAGCCTCTGGGGAGACAGGATTCACAGAGGAATTGCTAAAATGCAGAGGTCTGTCCCAACACCTTTATTAGCATGTACAGAACCTCAGAGTTACTGAAAGGATCAGCCAGTCAACTGGAGTACAACATAAATCCATGACATCTAGAAGGAACGATATCTCCATCCCTCTAGTTTCAGCTCCTCAGCCCCAGACTACAACACCTCCTTTCCTTTGGGCAGTGACTGATTTCTACTAGCATTGCAGGCTCATAGGGGCCCCATACTCAGGCTGCTCCCTGGGGCTGTCTCCCAACCCTGAGCTCAGGTTCTGTTTGGGTTGGCTGGGCAAAGAAGCAGATGCTCTCTCTTTCAGCCCATGCATTCCCTTCTCCACTTGCGGCCCCATCCTCTCATCAGAGGATAGCTGCAGCAGAATGTGGGAGAAGGATTTCAGCTGTCTAGCCAGAAAAGACTCTCAGGGGTGGGGTAGCCCCAGCGGCTAACCTCTCCAGTCTGCTCACCCTTTAGCCAATCAGGGCTCTAAAGACTGAGACAGCCTTCACAGCACTGCTGCTGATCTGTACAGTGGGGACTTCCCAGGACCTTTAAAGAGAAGTGACATTTGGGCCAAAGAAAACCAAAGAAAACTCTTGACACCTGTGGACAGTGCTGCTCATACCACTGAGGAATTACAACTAATGAGTGTTGCACATGAATTAGCTGGAGTGCAAAGTTGATTCGTTTTGTTCGCTCTGATGTCACAGTATCCCACTTAAGAATTACCTTAGCTTTTGGTTTGACCTTGTTGTAGCCTACTTAACCATAACAATTAGGTACAGCCTAATTTAATCAAAAATAGCATACCCACAAGGTTTCACTGAATTGTATCTGTATGGGGAGTTTGTCCCAAATGATCTTAACAACAGAATAACACATTTTTCAAAGAAAAGACTGATATAGATGCTATATTTCTCAAAGCACCCAAGTTTTGATTAATTTAATTCCTAACCTAATTAACAGATTTATTTATAAATTCTCACAAAGTTCATTCTAAACTCAAAGAAAAGCTGTTTCAAGTTTGGAAAGGATATGCTGTATTTTTTATACATAATAAAGAGGTCGAATCCCTGCTTGTAGAACCCAGAAATCAACCTCAACTATGAGTTATAATCACAATATACTACTGAAAAAAAGACTATATGGCCCTGGTTTATCATACCTCAAAAGTAGGTTTGTATGTTGATAGCATTGACAGACTTAATGCTGGAGATACCACAAGTACAGTCCACAAATGGTAATGCTACATCTGTAATCAACAATAATCAATACGAAGAGAGAGTTTACAATATGTCTCTATCAGTAACACTTCAGTTCAGTGATTTCAATATTAAAGGACTCCTGCCCTTTCTTCAGTGAAATGCAATTAATTAGAGTTCAAGGGTAGCTCAGACAGCATGAAAATTGTCAGTAAGTGAAAGCAAACTATTGAAAATGTAAACCATGAATGATAATTACTTTAGGTAGGAAATTCTCAGGTGGCTGAAATTTATTGGGTGGAAAGGCATTTCTCGGAAGACATTTTGGGAGGGGAAAACCCTATTGTATTTCCTGTACTTAGCTCTGTTACAACTTGCACAGCACATTTGGTTCCAGTGATTGGACTGTGCAGCAGACACATTCCTGTCCAAGAAATCTAGACCAGTATTAAGATTGTATCTTTATTTAAATTATAAGGTAAAAATAAGAGCACATGAATATATTTGGGGATAGTAGTGATGTGTGTACTCACTGTCAGTGAAATTCAGGTTTAGATACTGATCTCTGCAGCAATAATTCTGTGATGTGAACTGTTATCAGGAACCTTTCCAAATTTGTGTGGAAACAAAGTCCACACACAACATAAAGTTCAAACATGGCCATTTTTTGGTGTTTGGCTTTAAGAAAATAAACAATAAGATATCATAAATGTCAGCTCAAAAACCTTCTGTGGCTTGGCTGCTCCCTGGGGTTCCTCCCTCAGAGCTGCTCAGTTCACATCCTAGATCATCTCTCTTACTCTGTAAGCTATTCCAGTGCCCTTATCTACAAGTGAGATAATGAGTCACCTGAGTCCACTCATGAGTCAGCAAAAGCCACTTGGTGTCTCATGCCTATAATTATGAAATATATCATACAAAAATATTAAATAAATGTTAAATTTTAAGACCTAAACAATCCAGATCACATGACTTTACTGTACATCCTTTTTCCTCATCTTTATTCAATCATCTTAGGATAGATGTTAGTTATTATTGTAAGTTCTTCCAGGCAGGACCCTTGTCCTCTGTGTCTGTAAACCACCGTACACATAAATGGCATTCTATAAACAATATTTACTGAGATTAACTATTACGGTTATTAAAAACAATATAAATGAATATAAAACCCAAGTATTTATAGAGTATCAGTTCATATATTTATTTAGGGGCTCTAATAACTTGTGATAGATACAGGTGCACTAAAAATGAGCCTAATGGGAAATACCTATTGTGAGTGTTCCACTTGCTTTTTCAAGGGCACACCATTATTCATGTGTCCCTGTGTAACTGATACTATAATCCCTAGTGCTGGCCCTTCCTGTTGCTCTTTATTACTTGCATGCATCCAGAAATGCAGCTATGCAATTGAAGGATGGTTGCTTATTATATATCAAATTAATGAGCATATGATAGTTATAATATATAACAAATTACTCCCTCTCTCACAAATTATGAAATGAATGTGCTTATTTTGCTGTAGCAATGCAATAGTTATTTCCCATTATATACAACTTTGGGAATAATAGCAGCAATTATCACCTAACCAGAGGGAGGGGGCACAACAAACATTAAACAAACTGTGGGGAAAATAATCTCTTTCCCTCCAACTGCTACAAAAATGAGGAGATAGTTAGAGTGCAGAGCACAGGCTTAGATATACACCCATAGAATGTAGTGTCTTTAGTTATAGTTAACCTAATTAAAAATAACTTCATGGTAATTGGCAAAGACCATTCATTTAAAAGTTCACAGACATCAGAGCCATAAAGTTGATCAGTAACAGTATTGAAAAAATAACTCTCAATGAATAACTTTAACCAATGAACTCTCGTTCTTTTTATGCATGTGGAATATTCATGAAGTAGTGATTTTCTCCAATGTACCTGTTCTTCAAATTATTCTAGGATTGTTTTTGCCAATGTTGAAAACTGTTTGGGTTGATTGTTAAAAGTATTCAGTGAGTATTCAATATTCAGTCTGTTAGTTAGTTGTGATTGGCTAAGTAAGTTACATTGTATTGTGTCTGTGACCTGACAGGATGCGTTCCTAGGCATTTCCTGCTTGAACACTTATGAATAAAAATTTAAAATTTGGTTTTCTCACACATCTGCGCAAGTGATTTTAACATTAACTTTCTGCAAACTTTCATGCCAGCCAAACTTGATCACACAAATATTCACAGAAAGCAAATAGAAAGGGGTGTGAGCCAGTCACTGAAAATTTCCAGCAACACTCACAGAACAGCTTTTGCAGTAGAAACCCAGCTGTCGTCAGTACTAATCAATAAACTTTGTGTCAAGAAAGGAACCAAATATAAATTGATCACAAAGCTATCATTGTATTTAGCTAAGTCAGAACCATCTGTGAAAGAAACAATGTGCTACATCTGCAATTATATTCAATATTTTTTTGATCACCTGGTCTATAAACATGTTTGTTTATATAGAAGAATGGTGTAGCTTGCATCAAGTTGGAGATTAAGCGTTCTCATTGATGGCTTCTCTCTGTATTTCAGAGATTCTTTAACATTCTTCCAGTTGTCTATCAGTATCTCTTCTGTCTGACCTTCTTTGAAAAGCAAAAGAGTTGTTGGTTGTGGTTAACTGTGTAACTCCTGTGTTTGAGTTCCCAACATAACAAGCACTGTGTCCCAGTGCCTCACATCTGGATACCCCATAGTTCTAGATGGATGGGGTACAAATGAATGCCTCCTAAAACTCTAGAACACAGAGGTGCTCCTTTCGGCTATCCATTAGTTGGAGGACCACCAAACTACCACCATCAGCACTAACTGGCAACCATTTTGCCAATTTCAGCCACACTGATTACAGTGTGCTTGACTCTTCACTGCCCTATACTAGTTTTTCATCGCTGTATCTTGATTGAAATCTGTGAAGTTTCACTGACTTAAAGCTGGAGTTATGCAATAGAGAAAAGGGCCATGGCTACACTTGCAGGTGTAGAGCGCTGTGCGTTAAACCCACCTTCGGAGCGCACAGTAGGAAAAGTGCTGCAGTCTGTCCACACTGACAGCTGCAAGCGCACTGGCGTGGCCACATTGGTGGCACTTGCATCAGCATTGGGAGCGGTGCATTATGGGCAGCTATCCCACAGAGCACCTCTTCCCATTCTGGCGCTGTGACTTGTGAGAAGGTGTGCAGGGGAGTGCAGGGCATTCTGGGTCTTGTCCCAATGCCCCGCGATGCATTGGTTCGCATCTCAGCAATCCCTGTGCTTCCGTCCACATTTGGCCCCATCTTTCAATGTTTTTTGTACTACTCGCTCTGTCTTCCCTTTCGGTCTGCGGGAATGGAGCCCGAACTGCTGAGGAATATGCTGACGAGTCTCGCCAGCATGTCACATTTGGCAGTCGAGTTATTCCTTATGATCCAAAGTGACAGTGAGGGCTCCAATGATGATATCAACTCAAGTAAAGCATAAAACAAGAGTTTGCTTGTGGCATTCACGGACATGCTCACCACTGTGGAATGCTGCTTTTGGGCTCAGGAAACAAGCACTGAGTGGTGGGATCATATCGTCATGCAAGTCTGGGATGACGAGCAGTGGCTGCAGAACTTTCAGATGAGAAAAGCCACTTTCATGGGACTGTGTGATGAGCTCGCCCCCACCCTGCGGCGCAAGGGCACGAGATTGAGAGCTGCCCTGATGGTGGAGAAGCGGGTGGCTATTGCAATCTGAAAATTGGCAACTCCAGACAGCTACCAATCAGTCGCTAACCAGTTTGGAGTGAGAAAGTTGACCGTTGGAATCATGTTGATGCAAGTTTGCAGGGCCATTAATCGCATCCTGCTCAGAAGAACCATAACTCTGGGTAACGTGCAGGACATTGTGGATGGCTTTGCATAAATGGGTTTCCCTAACTTCGGAGGGGTGATAGATGGCACGCATATTCCAATTCTGGCACCAGCCCACCTAGCCTCTGAATACATTAATCGGAAGGGGTATTTCTCTATGGTTCTCCAGGTGCTTGTGGATCACCATGGGCATTTCACTGACATTAACGCAGGCTGGCCCGGAAAGGTGCATGACGCATGCATCTTTCAGAACACTGGCCTGCTCAGGAAGCTGCGAGCTGGGACTTTTTTTCCCAAACCAGAAGATCACCGTAGAGGAAGTTGAAATGCCCATTGTGACCCTTGGAGACCCCGCTTACCCTTTAATGCTGTGGCTCATGAAACCCTACACAGGGAACCTTGACAGCAGCAAGGAGCGGTTCAACCACAGGCTGTGCCAGTGCAGAATGACTGTGAAGTGTGCTTTTGGTGGTTTAAAGGGCCGCTGGTGCTCTCTGTATGGGAAGCTGGACCTGACTGATGACAGCATCCCCACAGTTATATCTGCATGCTGTACCCTCCATAACATTTGTGAAGGGAAGGGTGAACAACTCACTCAGGCAGGGAACTCAGAGGTTCAACACCTGGAGGCTGAATTTGAACAGCCAGAGAGCAGGGCTATTAGAGGGGCCCAGTGCGGGGCTGCAAGGATTAGGGATGCCTTGAGGGAGCAATTTGAGGCTGAAAGCCACCAGTAATGTCTGGTGCCCTGCACAGCAATGAAGTGCAGTGGTTCCAATGTTAGTAGGAATCTATGTTTGCTACACTGACTTGCAGTGCTTGTTTCTTTCCTGGGCTAAGGTATCTTTTACTTTATGCAATAATAAAGAATCTTTTCAAAGCCAAAAAATCCACTTATTGAAAAGAAAATTCATTTATTGAAAAGAAACACAACTGCTTGAGAAACAGAAAGGGGAAGGGGGTGGTGTGGGGCACGGTACAATCACAGATTTGTGAATGTCCTGTTGTCATACTCAGCCTTCCTGTCTGGAGTGCTGTGCAAGGAGTGCTACACTTCAGGATGGCTATTCTGAATGGTGATGGGGGTTGAGTGCAGTGGGTAAGGGTCGTAGTTTTCAGGGCTGGGTGGTGAAGCTACAGATGTTGGATGCAGCTGGTAGCGGTAAGAACCTGGATGTTGGGGAAAGTGGGTTGGAGGTGACATGGGGGCAAAAGGGAAAGCGTTTTGGGACAAGGGCTGTGGGGGGGCAGGGAGGGCGGGTGTGGTAGTGCTCAACCTGCATGGCTACGAGCGCCTGGATAGAGTCTGCTTGGCGTTCCATTGTGCTTATTAGCCGATCCGTGCTTTGCTGACAGAGCATTGCGCTTTTGTTCCCGGCGCTCCTCATTCTGCAGGCGGATCCTCCTTTCACTGTCCCGCCACTCCTGCACTTTTTGATTTTCATTACTTGCATGCTGCATTATTTCATGCAACATGTCTTCCTTGCTTCTATGTGGCCTCTTTCTGATTCTTTGGAGTCTTTCGGCCAGTGATAAAACGGACGGCTGAGATCTCAAGGTTGCATCTGTAAAGGCAAAAAACAACACTTAACAGAGGCAGCATTGTTCACACCAGACAGAGCAATGATTCCCCCGTATTTAAGGGCAAGCATAGTCTACACAATAGCATAATTTGCCTGTCCCAAAGTGAGCACATATAACCCACAGGAGCCCCAAAATGAGGAGTAAACACAGGATCAAGCATGACTGATTGTTTCACGGCTATACTGTCCTCTGGGTTTCTGTGCCTTGAGTAGAGCCAACAGTGGCAGGGGGCCCCCTATAATGAACACTGTCCCCACATTTTCCACAGGAGTTCATCCTGGAAGATATCTCGCTGCTGAGGGTGACCTGGGAAGCAAGGGAGGGTCTTCTACTGCAATGCGGCTTCCGCACTGGCCCATATGCAGCTTTCCTGTGTGCAGCAAGGGTCCCCCATGGCACAGTGGCATAGACAAGTTAGCCTTACTGGGACAAGGTCCACAGTGGCTCTCCCGAGAAACCTGCACAAGCGCATTGCCCAAGTTCTGGATGAGACCTTTGAAGAGATCACTGAGGCCGATTACCCCGATGTGAGAGAGCACATCAACGCCCTATTCCTCATCTAGGCATTCATGCAGCCCTAACCCTCCTCTCCCCAAGAGCCCACACCAAAAAACTTCCTTCCCAAAATAAAAGCCACTTATCGGGAATCTCCTCTCATGTTTGTCCTTCCTCAAGCACCAACCACCGCGACTGGCTGTCTTCTTTCTGGCTTGAGAACAGCTCCTGGCTGCATGCATCTAGGGATTCCGGGCTGTCTTCCTCCAACTTAGCACCCTCACTCCTGCTTTGCTCCTCTTCCTCCTGCCTTGTTGAACTGGGCTCCGAAGTGTTCATGGTGGTACTCAGAGTGGAGGTGGGGTCGCCCCCAAATATCGTGTCCAGCTTTTTGTAGAAACGGCAGGTCGCAGGGGCAGCACCGGAGCAGCTGTTTGCCTTGCTGGCTTTGCAGTAGGCATTCCGGAACTCCTTCACTTTAACCCTGCACTGCAGAGCGTCCCAGTCATGGCCCCTTTCCATCATGTCCCTTGATATCTGCCCAAAGGTATCATAATTCCTATGGCTCGAGCACAGCTGGGACTGGACAGTTTCGTCCCCCCAAACACTGATGAGGTCCAGCACCTCGCCATTCTTCCATACTGGGGATCACCTTGCACGTGGAGGCATGGTCACCTGGATATATTCACTGAGAGCACTCTACACCTAGCTGAGCAAACAGGAAGGGGATTTGCAAAATTCCCAGAGAATTTAAAGGGCGGGTCTGATGGTTGGTCACCTGAGGGCAGGGCAGTTGAGTTCAAGTGATGACTAGAGTGGCTAGCACAGGCCTTGTGGGACACTTCTGCAGGCCGATCAGAGTGCACTAACAGACCAGGGCATCCACACTGGTGCCGCGGTGCTCCAGCGGGGGTGCACCAAACATTATTCCACTTGCCGAGGTGGAGTACCAGGAGCGCTCTAGCCGCGGAGTCAGAGCGCTCTACGTGCCCTGCCAGTAGTGAGCTAGTGCACCCGGGGCTCCTTTAATGTGTTGTAACTCGCAAGTGTAGCCAAGCCCAAAGTGTGTGTGTGTGTGACAGAGACAGAGACAGATACAGAGACAGATAGAATGTGCAGTACTTGTAAATAGCCAAGAGGGCTTTTGTAAACTTTTGTCTCTTATCTTCCTGATCAGGACAAATGTACCATCCAAAAATGACAGATTCTGCTCTTTAGTAAGATACTAGGCTATTCCGGTGGTATTTAAGGTAAGCTGCTAACAACTGTTCATTAAATGGTTTGGCTTGAATTACAAAAAAAAAAAGCCATTGAAAATCTTTCATAGATGCTTTGCTAATACACTGGAGTGTTGTTGCCAGCTGCTTATATTGGCTGATCAGCTAGAACTAATTTAATCTCACTTCTGAAATTCATGCTGTTACTTACTGCCTGACCAATTATGGTACTATGGTCCTTCTGTATTGCAGAGACATATTAGGTACACAGCTTTTTAAAATATACCATGGAAATACCACTTTGAAACACAGTAACAGTTTGCTATCTTAGACCATGTAATTTTCAAGAGCTCTCTGTTGACATATCAACATTGTTATCCACAATTTTTAATCCTAAAACATATCAAATAAATCTTTGCAAACACAGTAACACTGGGGATTAACTTTCCACATGAACCAATATCTTGAGGAGGTGTAAATAACAGCAACAAGTCGAGGAAATGCAAATTTATTTTCATCTTTCAAATCAATGAAAGTGCATGGATGAATGAACAGAAATAATCTGTTGCTAAATACATTTACATACTAAACAATAGCATGGATATATTTCTTGTCAGTGAGACCACTGTCTGTAAAATGCCCAGTTGGCTAAGAAAATATTTTAACAATGCACAAGACACCTGCATTAATGTCCTGATAACCTAAATTAAGGCAATCCATTTGTGACACTTCCATGAGTCCAGTTCCAGAATAACAGATAGGCCATTGTTGCAGGGCAGGTATATCCTGTCACCTCTTTCGGGGGGAGGCACATTATGGCCCTACAGCTAAGCTAATAGTGCTGCCCTTCTGCACAGGGCAGTACAGTCCAGGGGTCAAAGCCGATGTGACTTCCCCTCTGTACAGGATAGTGTGGCCAAAGGGGGGTGGGTTGCCACCCAGAGGTGGGTTGGCAGCCGGGGTAAAGGAAACCAGGCCCCCTCTACTCCACAGGGTCCTAGTCCAGGTCCCTATCAGTGGCAAGTGTATCTGCTACTGGGTCAGTGGAGATCCATCCAAAACATGCTGATTCTGCTCACAGTTCCACAACCAGATCAATGCCTGTTTCCCCTGGACTTCTTCCTACCTTGTCTTTCTGCTCTGAAGTCCCAGGTCCTCTGGTTTCCCGAGATAGTTGGCAGACATAGTTCCCGATAACTCCTTCCCCTGAAGGGCTTCTCCGGACAGCCAGGTATTCACCTGGGTCATGATGTGTCCAATCTCTGTGGTCTGGGGCTCCGCCAGCTCCTGGGCAGGAGCCTATAATACACATCCTTTCTCCTCCTTGGTCAGGGCAGACTGTTCCCTTTTATACTGAGGTTCCAGCTGGAGCATGTCCAGCAGGAGTGTGGGGGTGTGGCTTCCTCAGCCCACAGTGTAGGGTTAACCTCCTCCTGTACAGTGTGTGGCAGATATTCCCCATCACTGCCACATTAATGATTTGAAAAACATCTTCTGTGATAAATTCAGTGAACCTGCACATTGTCCTCTGAACCCCAGCACCAAGACTGTTGAACAGCTACAAGATAGTTTGGTATTTGGTGGTAGGACAGCTGAATACTATTGTGAAACATGAAGGTCCCCATCCTGCTCTCAGTGAAGTCAATGGAAACACGGTAGAGCCTGAAAAGAGCTTACTCTGTTAAATTTTTGAACATTTTACACTATAACTTTTATTATTTTTATTATTATTATTATTATTACTATTATTATTTATTATTAGAATTAGTGTTGAAGGATGTGTGCAGCTCCTGGTAATTTTCCAGTCATTATTAAAACAAGGGAAACTTTGGGAAGGGGAAAGTATAAACGTGTTCAGATTGAAATGATATATTCTGTGCAATTTTATAGAGGCTGATAAAGTGAATACAAAATAGCCTCAAACACCATGCAGCTAGTCAAAAGTTACTGTAGAGCCAATGTATCAAGAAAATCAAGACTCATGAAACAAGGCAGTTACATCAACCCCAGGCCACTGAAGCAATGCAGGGGAAATGGATTGTTGGGGACCAAGATTGCAAAAGTACTGCAACAATGCTACCTGTGTAATCACAAAGGCATGTGATGTCAGTGATGCCACCAAGAAAGGAAAAATGGCTGGAGATCTATGGGAATACGAAATGTAAGTGTCTTGGCATTTCTGTTATATAACCGACGATCAAGATTATGGTCAGTAAGGCCTGAGGCGACAACTATTACAATTAAGGTGTTCAAGGGGAGCAGGTTTAAGTTCTATGGGCCAGATTTTGCTCTCACCCCAGGGATATATTAGGGAGTAAGAATGCCTTCCCCTTTGAGTGACATCTCGTAGGGTTTCCTGGATGACAGCACTCAGGGTAGACAGGGCTGCACCTGAGGGGCTCCCTCAGGAGCAAGGGAGTGGGGAGTAGGCCGGGAGCAAACCGACCTATGGCTCCATCCCACAGGCAAGCAGCCAGAATGGCACACCCTGTAGAAGTGGTGTTGCAAATGATTCCTCTCACCACACCCAGGAAGCCCTATGATGCAATGTGCCTCTCTGAGACACAAAACCTCTCAACATTTTTCTTCGGACAATTCACATGCGTGTGGTGCCTTACTCAGGACTGTGCCACCTCTAGCCCTATGTGAATAGCTTATAAAACAGAAATATAGACACGTACACTGTCAGAAAGTGAATAATTTTACAATATTTTCTCTACATTCTTCTGGCAGATTTTAGCTATCAGCTTTTCCTTACCCTCTTATAGACTCCTTTATAGAAACATCATATGGAATTTAATAGGCATTAAGCCAATAAGGTTCTAGAGAAGCAAAATCCAGTTTTATTCTGAATGTGTGAAACTTGACATAATTCTATCCCTGATATAGAATTTTACAGCATGGTTTAAACTATAGGGGCTTTCCATAAGGACCAGAAAGATTTCTGAATAAAATAGAAAACCTGTCAGACAACTAATACAAATACAAAGCACCTGAGCTGTTCAGGTTTTCAAAGAAGCTACAGTCATTATACCTGTAAAGTAACTACTTTGCATTCAGATTTTCGACATGTTTATACTTACTGCACCTGCAGCAGAGAGTTTATTTTCAAAATTTATAAAATACAGTTGATATGAGGCTTTTAAAAATAATCTGTCTCTCATATAATCCACAGATTAAGAGTCCCTACTAGTGTTCACTGCCATGAAAGACTGCAACAACCCAGAGGGAGCTGTTGTGGTCTGTTACGTTGATGAGCTGCATATTAAAACACATCTGAAACCATAAAAAATGAGAATTCAGAATGGAAATGAGCTCTGACATACATGCTGTATGACATCCACTTTTGATTACCAGCCGGATATTCACTGCGTACAGGTTTAATTAAACGAGCATCTATTAGGCAGTAAAAAGCATAAAAAAATACATGCTGCTCTGATCAGGGTCAAATCTCTTTTTGTACGGCCTAAAGCAACAGACTCACTGGAATGTGGAAGAAATAATATTCACCACCCGCAAAACTGTTACAAATAATTCTTTATAATTTTACAACAGTGGCAAACATTTTGCATTTTCGTTACAATTTTTTTTGCATGTTTCCAAGGTGAAATATGTGAAAAAGTTATTTCATTTGGAGCAAATTTGCGGTGGGGGTGGGGGTGGGGGTGGGGGAACGTTGCTTTTACTATGGTGCAATTTTTTATATTTATTGTGAAAATCTGAATTTGCTGGCAGAGCAATTTTTGTGCTGGATCAAATTAACAAATGCTCTCCAGAATCATGCAGTTCCAACTCACCAAGTTGAACTTCTTGTTAGCCCTGCCCAGCTGCAGTCAGAACAGCACTGCAGGAATGAGGGCAAGTATTCAGACAGTTAGTTTCACTTCCATTACACGTGACTGGACATTCCTTCTTGCCATCCCTTCTGTTCTTGAGCGGTTCCCAGAGAAGTCTTATGAAAAAATCAGCAGTATTAGAGAAGAGCTCAAGTCACAATAATTGGATGCAAGCACAGATTTCAAAGTCTGTGAAATTGCAGATTGTTTGGTTCTGGATTTTGGTTCATGGTGGCATGTGGAGTATATGCACTCCAGGTGACCTAGCAGTGTAGAAGGTGAGGCACTGCATAGGTGAGTAAAGACACGCCTGAACCCTGTGGGAATGAACCCTTCATAGCTCTCTACATGCAAGGACTGCAAGGAAAATGTAGGGAAACAAACATGCCTCTGCATGCCTAAACAGTGCCTCCCCATCTACACTGCTATTTATACCTAACCTCCCCTGGGAAAGGGAAAGACTCTGGCATTGGGAAAGGCTCTAGCACAGGGAGGCAGTGGAGAAAGTCTCTGGCAGCTGGAGACTTTCCCTACTTCAGATAGTTGTTCAAGTCTTTCACCACCACAGAGAAAGATCTGGCAGCAGGAAGAGGTTTTGCCGGAGTCTTTGCTCACTGCCTCCCCTTGCCAGAGTCTTTCATTGATGCGTGTAGCTACACAGTGCAGTGTGGACACAGCTTGCTTTTCACTGAAGTGTGTGCAGCTACACCTACCCTACGCACCGCCACCAGAGCAATAATATCAAACTATGGTGTATTTTGTGACTTGAGCATCTGTCCCTAAAAATTGTATTCACATCCAACTTATTTACAAAAGCCAGTTTACTTCTGTAAAATGATACTAACTGTGGGTACTACTAATGTAACAGAGATTCAAACTTGTGAACAGGTGTAAATCCCCTAGCTGCACCCTGAAGAGGATTGATTTTAAAGATCTTCCTCTTTTCTTTTTTGTTTTGAAAGACTTTACTTTATTCTACACTGCTAGTACATTTAAATGTTTTCATCTGCCAAAACTAATGTATAATTATATTTATTTTTTATTCAGTAGCTAAAATCTTAAATATATAATTTAGTTATTTTCAAGTGTATGCACATCTAGCTCAACACAACTGATAAACTGTCATATTATATTCTTTTTCCCAAGTGGTATGAATAATATTTCTAGTTTACTAACATTATGAATATGAGTAACACCCAAGGAAATAGAAAAACTATTTAATAGCTAACAACATTTTTATTATGTTTGTTTGTTTCCCTACATTTTCCTTGCAGTCAAGAGGAAGAATAAAGCTATTTATTTAAGAAAATTTAAATTAATATGCATGCCAATTATGTGTGCTTTGGCATTTCAATTTTACATTTGTTAGAATTAGGGTCAGATTTTTAAAAGTGATCAGCACCCAATGGCTCTCATTTAGAAATCTAAATAAGCACTTGATCCAAAACATATTAAGTCAATGGAAAGACTCCCATCCCAATGACATTAGTAGGCTTTGGATCAGGGCTTAAGTGATCAGATTTACAAAAGAATGGAGTCCGAATTTTAAAGGTATTTAGGTGCCTAGGCATGTTTGTAAATCCCACTAAGTGCCCATCTGCGTCTTTCGGTACCTCAATGCTTTAAAAAATCAGACCCTCAACTAATAATTAACCACTGATTTGAAGTCCCCGAATTCTAAAGACACTCAGCACCCAGCAGCCCCATTTTGAAATCTGTTCATTAAGGTATCTATGTGGCAGTTGAGCTCTTCTGAAAGTCTAGTTCCAGTTATGGGCGCTAAGCACTGTTGAAAATCTGGCTCTTAATCCCTGCATGTATTTGTATACTCTTGTCTTCTATTTCATGAGGCATGCTTTATTTGTAGACTTTGTTACATTACAATATTTACAAGTTTATGTGAATAAAACAATTCACTGTTTAAAATTAAAGTTTTTATTTATCATAAAATATAATCTAGAAGAACTATAATTTGTCTGTGTAAAAAATAATATATGATCGTGTAATTAAAGACTGTGTCACAATGCATACACACATGGGGACAAATTAAAGTTACACAGGGCAACCTTAATTTTGGCACTTGCTAACTTTGGACTTCATTAGACATCCTTAATAATATTCTTTTAATAACATGTTTTTGTTTTTAACATTAACCCAATATGCAGCATTTGAAACCATCTTATTGTGGTATGTGGTATAAATCTCAAGCCATCTCATTAAGTTAGTGTAATAGTCTCTTTAAGATTCAAATATAGGGAGTTATGCTTCATATTATCAGGCAAAAAATATTTCCTTCCACAGAGTTCCTTTTTCTGCTATGATGCACAATAAGCACCAGCTTTATCTCCTCTGTTCACTTCAATTCAATTTATTAAAGACATATTTCTCTGTTTAATATGATAGTCACAAACAAAAGAAATATGGAGCACTTCACCTTGTTGAGGACACCTTGCATGTACTGATTACTGTCACCTTCCTTGCTTGTGTATTGGACCGTCCTTCTTTCATGTGACACATCGGCAAGGGTGCTCTCTAAATTTTTCAGGCGTTTCTTGGACAGCATTTCATGACTAGACAGGAAATCTTATTCTCTTTCATTTCCATAGTGATCCTCATATCTCTGAGCTAAGAATTTTGTTTAAAATACTTCAACCAACTCCTCATAATTCATATGACCCAGTGCTTCAGGGAATCACATGTATCTCTTAGATCAGTTTTCAGAAAATGTATCTTTCTTTGTGACTGCCTTCAATGTCTCTGCACAAAAATATTGCTTCATTCGTGAGACATAATCTTTTTCTTCACCTTTTAAATCAAAATGGAAATAGTTCGTTTCTCCATGGCCTGAGGCAAGTTTTATTTCTCTTTTTACTTTTTATCCTTCTCTCATCTAATCAGAGACCTCTGCCTTCTCTGCTATTCCACAGATAATTTGCTGCTGCAAAGGTTCTCATTCCAGTTGCCAGGGGTTTCCTTGTTATGTCTTAAAAATACAATCAGCCAATCATACCTTTTAATTTAATAACTACTATGACCTTAATTGGATCAGAACAACAACATGGGAATAAATTAACAACAAAATAATCAAGTTGACACAGGGGATGATGCAAAGTCCACTAAAGTAAACTGAAAGATTCTGTTACATTAGTGGGCTCTGAATCAGGCCCATATTTAGGATGGCCCAAGCTTGCAAGGTATTTAGATTCAGTCTCCAACCAACACCATCTGTAATTGTTTTGTAGTCTTTTGGCCTCTGCAGCCAAGACTATTCCCACCTAACCAGAGAGTATTACCATAGTCCTTGAAGGCCATAACAACACACAATAGTCAGAACAGTACATAGGTGGTCATATGATTGCATAAAGTCTTTGTCAAACAACTGTGATTAATGAACACATTTGAAAAAATAAAAATCAGTTAATAAATAATGAGCTAAAGTCATCAACCAGAGGCTTCACTATAACTTCCAGCAAAACCATAAAGAGCAAAAAAAGGTTTAATAGGACTGCTTATTTTGACCCTTAGAACTCTGGCCATTTCAAGATTAGCAGCCACATGAATGTGTAGTAAGATGTACATGTATAGGGCCCATGGCTTAGCTGTTGTACAACGGCGTAGCTCCGCTGAAGTCAATTTACTACAGCTATTGGCACCAGCTGAGGATCTGGCTCTTGAATGTACACGTTCCCAATGGATTTACCTTGTATTCAGCTGTTGTTACTCAATAACAGTCTTATGCCAACAAATCACAGTTATGATCCTAACTATTATCAGACCTATTCTGCTACATTTATATGGAGAAGAATCTAACGTCACGTCATGCCATCGAAGAAAATAAGACTACTTTTGAAATAAGATATTATTTAATGTGATTAAGTGTGGCAGAATCTGTCTGTATTAGACTAGGCTAATAAATTCCCCATGGTATTGAAATGTGAATGAAGGCTCATTGTCAGCTGTTTTTATTAACTCTGGCTTACGTGGAATTCAGTGGAAGTACTTGGGCTCCAGTCCTGCTAAGAGTTCTGTTCAGATAGACCTTGAAGTCAGTGAGATTCTGGGGCATGCTCACATCAAGTTCATAGAAGGATCAGGGCCTTGAACTGTAACGATATTTCAGCTGAGTACGCATGTCTTTAGGAACCACTGGAATTCTCTGGCTCTTAAATATGGGTCTTCACATTGACATTCACAACTGAAATAGAAACTATCTTTGATCTTTCTGTCCAACTGTCTGCATCTGTGGGGGGTGCTGAGATAAAACAGAGATTATTCTGAACAAAAAGGCAATTTGTTTTTGCCTTTATATGAAAGGTAATGTATTTAGAAAAACTATGTTCTTTGTATTGCTCTGTCCTTATTCATGGGACCCATGAGAACATACGTCTCTTTCTTTCATGTTTTCTTTTTGGCTCTCTTTCTCACTATCAGTGAGTAGGTGGCTGTAGATAACCATGAAAGAGAATTTATTTTTAAAATAGCATGTTGTCAAAACAGCCATCTGGAGTTTTATCACTGATTGTTTTATTGCAAACCCTTATGACACACACAAACAAACACAAAAATATCCATTACAATGATAAACTGGTATGGATGTTTATTATCAGCTTAATCCAGTTGGGTTGTAAAAGTTTTAACCCATACGATTCTAGACAGCCCCTCACTCACAAAGCTAAGTCTAGTTATACCTGGCTTAGAATTACTTAGAAACATATTTTACTGAACACGGTACTTCTGAAACACAGAAGATATTTAAATAGATTTTTGAAATATGACAGGGGACAAACTTCATCCTATTCTGTCTATCATAGTACCCATTAGTTCTTTGAAAACATCTATTCAATGTGTAGCGGCAGTTAAAAAAGCTCACAGAATGTTAGGAACTATTATGAAAGGGATAGATAATAAGACAGAAAATATCATAATGCCCCTACATAAACCCATGGTACGCCCACAACTTGAATACAGTGTGCAGTTCTGGTAGCCCCAATCAAAAAAGATATATTAGAATTGGAAAAACTACAGGGAAAGGCAACAAAAATTATTAGGGGGCTGGAACAGCTTCTATGTGATGAGAAATTTAAAAGACTGGGACTGTTCAGCTTATGAAAGAGATGGCTGAAGGGGATATGATAGAGGTCTATAAAGTTATGAATGATGTGGAGAAAATGAAGAGGGGAGTTTTTTCACCCCTTCACATAACACAGGAACTAGAGGTCACCCAATTAAATTAATAAGCAACAGGTTTAAAACAAACATGAGGAAGCACTTCTTCACACAGTGCACAGTCAGCCTATGGAACTCATTGCCAGGGGTAAAGGCCAAAATTATAACTGCTTTCAAAAAAGAATTAGATACATTTATAGACGGTAGATCTATCAATGGCTATTAGCCAAGATGGTCAGAGACGCAACCCCATGCTCTAGGAGCCCCTAAACTTCTGGGACTGGATGACAGGGATGGATCACTTGGTAATTGCCCTGTTCTGTTCATTTCCTCTGATGAGTCTGGCACTGGCCACTGTTGGAAGACAGGATACTGGGCTAGATGGACCATCATTCTATCCCAGTAGGGACATTCTTATGTAACCCAGAAAAAGAATCACACTCCAGGGTTTAATCAAGTTGCTATTCTATAGCCCATCAGCTGGTGACATCCTGGGATTTTATGGTGCTGATGTCAATTCTGAAATATTGCAGAATATTGTAATGTTGTAAAGAAAAAACTGTTTTATCTTTTGCAAACATTGAATTAAGAATTTGAATGTTATATACATACAATGATCATGGGGTGTTTTATATATATACAGATTCACCAGGGTTTGCTGCTATTTTTGCTCAAGTTAGGGTAAAGTCAGATTAAGTAGGTGCATGTGTTAAACAGAGCTTGAGTGGCCTGTCACTGCATTCTTTTCCTTTTGACTGCACAAGGAATTCATAAGTGTGAGCAGCAGACGATCCCTCTCTCAAGCAGCTGCCCAATTACAGAACAAGGACAGGAAAACTGAGACTATTATATTGAGAAATTGGCATGTTCATGCATAAAGTTCACACAAAATATGTTGGCAACACAGAATAATGTTCAGCTGGGTAATTCCAAATGCATTCTTCTGGTCATTTTTGGGAGGGCAGTGATCACAGCATTAACATAATGAAGGCTTTTTTAATAGATAAACCAGGAGGAGAACAAGTAGAAATGTCCTTTTTCACATGTTCTTCTTGAAATGAAGGGTTGGTACTAAGGAACTGGTAGCATACTGTGTGCTTGTTTTCTCCTCCATAAGTCCCCATGGCCTCTTTTGTATGTATCCCATGTATTTTTGCTGCCCTCCAGACTGTGGAGTGGGGTTGGGGGTGAGAGTCGGGCTCTAAAATATGATCATCCAGATCCTGGTCTTGGCTACAGCTCCTTTTCAACCACTCTGGAGATGCAAAGGGGACAACATGAAGAGGCCTTTACTGGCTTCCTGCATATCAGAAATACTCTGATGTCACAGAGCTAATGTAGTCGTCTCTGCACCATTCTCCTTATAGTCCCAGATCTACAGGTGTGGTCTGGGGAATGAGCATGGCAGATGTACTGTTGTGTTCAGATGATTTTCAACTGTGGAACATCCCCTTAGTATCCACTGCAGCCAGACAAACAAAGCAGAGCAGCCCTGAGGCTATTCTAACTCATGCTGGGGTCCACACTGAACCCAGGGAGCCCCATGAATCAAGGGAACACATAAGTGATACATCGGTAACCTTGTCTCTCCAACTAGGATCCTGTGCTGAGTGCTGATAAACTGAACCTAGGACCTGGCCCTAAGCTTTTGGTGGGAGTTAGCCATGTAACTACAGTACATATGCAGTAAAGGGGAATATAAAAAGGGGTCTATAAAATCATGAGTGGCATGGAGAAAGTAAATAAGGAAGTATTATTTATTCCTTATCATAATACAAGAACTAGGGGTCACCCAATGAAATTAATAGGCAGCAGGTTTAAAACAAATAAAAGGAAGTATTTCTTCACACAATGCAGTCAACCTGTGGAACTCTGTCAGAGGATGTTGTGAAGGCCAAGGCGATAACAGGGTTCAGAAAAACTAGATAAATTCATGGAGGATAGGTCCATCAATGGCTATGAGCCAGGATGGGCAGGGATGGTGTCCCTAGCCTCTGTTTGCCAGAAGCTGAGAAGGTGCGACAGGGGAGGGATCACTTGATGATTACCTGTTCTGTTCATTTCCTCTGGGGCACCTGGCCTAGGACACTGTTGGAAGACAGGATACTGGGCTAGATGGACTTTTGGTCTGACCCAGTATGTCCATTTCATGTTCTTACATGCTTATTTTGAGAGATACTAATAGATGCAGTGTACGAAGACTGATTCTGCCCTGTTTTGTGAACACATCGAACATATTTAGCATAAAATATTTGCAGTATTAAACATATATAATCACTTGGATTTACAAGTTTTGACTGGTGGAAAGAGGGTTAAAAATTGGAAAGGAAGTGTCCATAGATATAACTGCCTCAATGATAATCTCTGAACAAAGACAGAAACATGCACACAGCAGTACTCAAGCGAGGAGAATATCTATGTGAAATGCTTTTCAGTAATTATCTTCTGAATAGCTGTGAAAAGTATTACATGTAGAAATGGGAAAACATAACTGTGGATTCTTCTGTGATCCTGCAGCCAAGGCTGCTCTAGAGATAATCCCTTTAAAAATGCACTTTGGCCTGAGTTTACATGTGCCAGGTTTCTGCATCACTCATGCTATTCTGCCTTGCCCAGACAGAGGCCAGTCAGTGACTAATACGATTACATGACCACAATCCTTTTAACAGGAAATGGCTTAGAAACCTGCAATTGGATTTGAACCCATAATCCTCTGAAAGCAAAGATGGCTTTTCAAATCCTGAAGCCCAACTAATGTGACTAACATTTCATATCACTGGAAAAATGAGGCACATGTCCAATGCAAAAGCTGTTTTTATTTTTCTTAGAAGGCTTTAATACATTTAAGTGCATGTCCGTTTAGAGTAAACTAAGGCAGTTTCCCCCTCAGGCTTTTCTCTGGAAAAAAAAATCCATTTGGATGCAGTGTGCATCTCTTGATTAGTACGGTAACTGCCATAAATGGGCTGTGTTCCTGAGACTCTGTACTATAGTGCATTGCAGTTGTATTAGAAAGTAGCCAAAAGCAAAGGATGTCAATGAACATAATTTGCTTTTCCCTGAAAGTGCCTTTACGACATAGCAATGTCTGCATTATAGGGATCTGGAAATTGCTTATTAACTATAGATGAAGATTTGAAGTATTAGAACCTATTTACCAGAACTAACTCCATAGAAATAGCTCAGATACATTATGCAGCAGGACAATTTGATAGAATGTCATTACCCCTGTAATTTTAATTACCTACATTTAATTCAGGATTTGTTTGTGCTATTTTAGGTGAAAATTCCCAGCACTGGGGTTGCTATCTACAATTTTACTAAATATCATATGTTCAGACAAAAAAAAAGAAGTAAACAAGAATTTTTATTAGTCATTAGAGATTCCATTGCACTTTACTCAATACTAGGGTTGTTCATCCGAACTGGAATTTAGCCAAGACATAGGATTATTTTTACATTTTGTCTATTCAAATCTCCTCTGCATTCTCAATGGTTATGGTATTCTTCACTTCTTGGCCTAGATTTTTATGTAGTGTGGCTTTTTACTGTATTAGATCTTCCATGTTCTCTGCTGAGGTGGCTGGATTTCAGTGGTGTAGGAAGTGATTCTTGTAGTGTATAGGGAGTTTTGAGGGCCTATGAAAATCCCCACAAAAAAGCTATATTGTGATTTGGACTACACATCACACAAAGAAGTAAGATCTTCTCATACAATACCCAAATATTGGGTTCAGGGATTCAGAAATAAGCAAATGTTGTTTGCCCACTTACTTGCCACAACACGCCAGAGCTGGTCAGGGGATGGAAGGACACGAGGAATGACTGGAACCTTGGCTCTGCCTCAGTGGATTGGCCTATGCCAGCAGCACATTATCGCTTCCATGAGCAAGGAGGAAGTTGGCTGGACTGGTGCTTCACAGGGGTGTCTCTGAGGCACAATGCGTCTCAGGGATGTTTCTGGGGTGGAGTAGTTCACACCCAACCCATTTTATAGGACTGGCTAAAAGCACAACATACCCTGAAATGATGGCAAAAAGAAAGGTGCTCAACAACAGTAAGATAAATGTGTAAAGTCTGTACCTTACTTAGCAAGCAGTGTTATTGATTTCAGTGTGACTGCTCACAGTGCAAGCTACTAGTCAACATGAGTAAGGGTGGTGGAATCAGGCCTTAAAAAATAGATTATGAAGTGCTCTCTGCTTTTATTTACCCCAAAGCTTAAAAGGGAGCTCTGGCAGTCATGCAGAAGGGAGAGTGAAGGAGAGCGTGGCTGTGAAAACACATCTAGGCTATAGCTACTGAGGCAGAGTGATCTACAAAGGAAGAACTGGAACTGTGAGTGAAAATTGACTGGAGTCTGGCATGCTCCCTGGAACATGAGCATTCAGAGAGAGCTGGGAAACCCCTCATCCCCAGTAATTCAGGCTCTGAATTACTGAGACTGTGTAAGGAGAAGGTTGGGGCCACATCCGAAGCTGGAGGGAAAACAGGAAAGGTAGGAAGCAGCCCAAGGGAGGCAACCAAAAGGGACTGAGCCAACCTTCGCCTCTTTCCCTTTGGGCCCTGGGCCAGGAGCTGGTGGAGGGAGATGTCCTGGGTCCTCCTAATCTTCCCTCTTCCCCCAGCTGCCTAAGAGATCCTGGACTCTGGGGGAGTGGGGTGATGAACTGTGAATTGGCTTCCAGGCCCAGGACTGCCTGTGAGAGCTGTTCCAAGATTTGGATAGGCTATTTGTTCATGGTCTGACAACTAGGCATGCTGGCCCCCAAGCAAAACCTGCTACAATCCCCCTGTGCAAATGACAGCTACTGCACCCAGGCTGGAATTCACTCTGGGGAAAGGCAAGAAGTGTTTTTTCACCTTCAGGGGTTTCTGTAGAGGAAGTAGCTTTAATCTCTACTGACGGATTCAGAGGAGCCTTAATGGTGAAGGCTGCTTAGGGAATGCAGTTAATCAACCTGGGATGGGATGCTGCCTGGGTACCACAATAACGGCTACTACAGCAGCTAGATTCCAGGACTATTCTTCTTGGGGGCCTGCTTTGCCTGCGTGCAGATCTCCCTTTAGAGGAAAAATTGAAGTCAACATGACTGTAACTTTCTTCCATGTGGACTTCCACCACTGGGACCCCTCTGCCAGGATCTGCCTTAGCTGTATCCAGCATAGATACTATAGTGCCGGTGTTTGAGAACTGTTTCATTTTATGCATGTTTTCCAAAGTTCCTCATTTAGTTTCCATTTCCTTTTTCTCTTAAATATTGTTAAACATTCAGGGTTTTAACTTTATTTTATATAAACTTTTAAAAGTGAATTTAGTGTTGGTAAAAGGTGCTAGATTGCTAGCGTTGAAAGATGAAGTCCTTGCTTTCTTTCTTTTAAATAACATATTAGACAATGCTTTACAGTTCTTTCAAAATGAAAAACACTATACAAACACACACATGAAAATGTAAAGCATCCCTGCACTGCCTAGTTTGTGGATCTGAGCCATTTTGTTGTGTACCAGATTAATCCATGGCCTCTCTACTCAGCATAAGAGGAAGTCAGTTGGAAAAGTATTTTGTTGCCTTGTGACTGAAGTTCAATGATTTTTCCAAACTTCAGACCATGTTCACGAAAGTCTGGCAAACATGGGCTATTTTTCACGCAGCTGGGAAGCTAGTGAACCTCCAACAGATTTCCCTTGCTAACCACTGTAACAGCTTCCCCTTCCTCTCAAAAAGTCCCTGGATTTGCCCTATAGGCAGATGATAAGAAGTGGGGGTCTTGTGGCTTGGGTGAGTGAGTAGAGAAGGGATGGATGGCTTTTGGGGGTGGGAGTAATAATGGATCTCCAAAGCAATTTGAAAGAGTTATTTTACATCCAGAGTAATGACTTTGTCACTTCTGCACTAAGCCAGTTTCAAACTGTGACCTAGCAGCAAAAGGCACTACATGTTATCCTCTGCCCCTCTTGTTCCCTCTTTTTAATTTTCGAAGAAAACTAGTGATAAAGTGTCCTGCTTCCTTTCCTTGGGCTTTTAAAAACCCTTTCTCAGAAGTCTTTACTGCACAAGGCGGTGGTGGCCCAACTGGACAGAGAGGGTTCCCGTGAACTTTGGGCAGGAGAGGAAAGGAATACTTCCCTGCTTCTGTCCAGTACACTTTGCCTAGACCTTTTAAACCACAGTATGTCAGTAGAGTAGCAAGGCTGGTTATTTCATCTTTTACTGTTATTCTTTTTATTTTTAACTTATTTTAAGACCATTAACATGACAGCTGACTTTCTCTTCTTTGTAATTGGGTTAAATGATTGCAAAGTCTTCTATGTACATTGTAGTTCTCCTTTCAAGGGCTTTCTTAACTACTTGCTTCTATTTATATTTCTCCTACCACAAAGCCAATGTCACCCAGAGGTACTTCTGTTCTTTCTTATAAGAAATGTGAACTCTGCTATTTATGGAGAGGGGTTGTGGAACACTTGCGCTGACTAATTACTTTCATTTCTTTAATGTTGTCTTCAATCACACTTCCTTTCCTTTGCATTAACCCCTTAGTGCCAGTGCCCTCAAAAAATCTTTATAGTGAAGCCAGAATGTAACAGTGCTGACAGCTTCTTTACAATAGGCAAAGACTGGAGTTTATTTCATTGTTACTGATGCAAGAAACTTCCATACTCTCTTGATATGGCCACCTGGAAAGATAAGCAGTGACTGGTCACATGCTTTCCTCTTTAGTTCCCAATTTGAACAACAGCATCAAAGAGACATTTCCATCCCAGCACCCCTAAAGAGCTAATATTAGGGTTTCTATTCTTAAAGGGGCTCCTACTCAAATCAATAGGTGGTCCAGTGTAAATACTGACACTTAGCAGAGAACTTAACTTCAGTGAACAGCATACAAAAGTATCTGTCTTTCTTCTGATATGCTAGTCCTTCTGGGTTTGAATCAGAGCCGTAACATCATAGGCTAGATTGGATGTATAGAACAAGTTAACCTTTTCCCCTCCCCTTGTACCCTGTCCATGGGCTACCCACAAGTGCAGCCTTGAGCATAAGAACTGTTTCAGGCACTGATTCCCCAAAGGCAGAAAAATGGGGAGGGATTCATAGATACTAACGTCAGAAGGGACGATTATGATCATCTAGTCCGACCTCCTGCACAATGCAGGCCACAGAATCTCACCCACCCACTCCTGCGAAAAACCTCTCACCTATGTCTGAGCTATCCAAGTCCTCAAATCGTGGTTTAAAGACTTTAAGGAGCAGAGAATCCTCCCGCAAGTGATAAAAAGCACGAGCACGGCCAGGGCCTCCTTTGCTTTGCCAGAAGAGCTGGGTTGGCAAAGAGTTGGAGGCAGTGCACTCTGTTCTTTCCAAGGGTGCAGCAGGGGTGACTGTGACCCACACTACCCAGTTAGGCACAATGCCTCCTATTCATTACTAGTATTATTACTATTTGTTTTGTATTTGTACCATGCCCACAAACATAGAGTAAAGCACAGTTCCTGATTTCACAGAGCTTACAGTCCAGAACAGCCATCCAGCTAATACATCTCTGTCCCTTTTCACCTGCAGCTGGTGGATCAGGATTAGACGTCTCTCAATATTTTAACCTCTATCTATTAAACATTATCTCAGGATGTTACATTTCTGGGGGAGGCTCATACAAAAAGACATCCCATTGATTGTTTAAATTAATAGCGTGTCTTTCTAGAAACTAAGCAACCTGATTCGAATGGATAGCTACAGATTGATACAGACCCCAAGTCAGAACCAGCCCATTGCCATCCAACAAGTCTTTAGGGGCCTATGTAAAATGAGTTGGTTGTCTCAGTTCAGCTCCTAATGGATACATGTCCACAGCCCATAACAACCTCCTGAGCTGGCAATCTTTTGTACTCCTATTAGTGTCAGCAATGAGGCCAGAGACTGAATGGCCTCATGGCTAAATTACCCTCCTCTAGGGACTCCAAGATGACTAAAATAAAGGTGTTTTAGCCGCAGTATCATTAGAAGAGGAGATTAAGTGAGCTGTAGCTCACGAAAGCTTATGCTCAAATAAATTTGTTAGTCTCTAAGGTGCCACAAGTACTCCTGTTCTTTTTGCGAATACAGACTAACACGGCTGCTACTCTGAAACCTCTCATTATATTTTGTGTGTAATTTGCCAGTTGTACAGCTGAGGCTGTTTATACAGTAATATAATTCTGTATTGTATAATGTGGAGAAAAGTTATAACTTCATACCAAGAGTATTTTTAATAACCACAAGTGGTCAGAGTCTCGGTTTTATGTCTCACATAGAAAACATCAGGCCAGATCCAGGGAGGCAGTGTGGTTTAGTGGATAATGCACTGGACTCTAAATCAAGAGACTAGGATTCTATTCCTGTTTTGCCACTGACCCGTTGTGGACACACACTTCATTTCTCTGTGACTCTTGCCCTACCAACCTTTCTCTGTCTTGTCTATCTAGACTGTACGCTCTTTGGAGCAGGGAGAGTCTCTGATATATATAGCTTGTGCATTGGGGGCCTCTAGGTCCTAGTGTAATAAAATACAAATAATAGACAGAAATAGGGAAGCTTTGTACCACTCCATCACTATGAAATTGTTCTAAAGCATAGTGTAACTGCCATGCAGGGGGGATGCTTGGGTGTCATGAAGCATGTTAGAGAAGCTTTCAGGGGCTGGACTGGCACATAGGGTCCCCAGGATTGGAGGCAGTGCAGAGGTAACTACACAGCTGAATTGAGTGCTCTTTGGCCACAACTGTGGATCTGGCCCAGCACCTCTGGCACAGCTGGGCAAAATTCCAAGCTTGTGCATCTAACATTAGGTACATAATCCACACATAGACACCTTAGTATAAGTGGCCTGATTTTCAGTTGACAAGTACTCAAAGTTTCATTGCCTCCAAGTGCCTTGGGTTTCATCATTATGGTTCTGGTGAAGAGGAGTTTTTCAGAACACTATGCAGTGTCTGTGAAAAGTACAGAAGTGCCAGGAGCATGCTAACAATTATCCGTAAATGGCCTAATGTCATTATGACCTAGTAGACCCTTGCCAAGGGCAGTGAATGCCAAAAATATTCTATGTACATCCCTAAACCCTGTCACCAGGGCCTGTGTATAATATGACTATGAAGCTGGGTAAATTGCTGAAGAACTTAGACTATTTTTAAATTGCTGCAGAATTGTTTTCCAGAATCAAAGCTTACATTGAAAAGTCTCTAGCCCTGACAGTTGTAACGATATGCTTCAAATCTGAGTGTAAACTGATGCAGTGATGTCTGCCTGAGTCTGCAGACAATATGGGACAGGAAAATCGGAGAGCTGTAAATTGCCCCATCTCTCTTAGTGGAATATTATTGCTTAAGTCTGATAATGGTGACATTTAAATTAACTATTTAACTACTGATCATTTTAGCAGAAACTTCCACAATCTCTGGATGTAGTTGCATCTATTGGGATAGGGTGCAGCAGGCCAACTAGTTGCTGTCGAGGGTGGCTGAGATAGGAATCAAGACATTCAACTCTCTTCCCCACAGATTTAAAGCCACCACCTGCCTAGCCCAAAAAAAAGGAAGGAAATAAGGAGATGCATCCCCTCCCTAGTACCAAAACTCTCAGACTGCCTTCTGGGTGCTGAAAACCCAACTGACCTCTCTTGTCTTTCTGGGTGTCCAAAGCCCTTGCTCCTGAACAGCTATCAAAGCCTCCAATTTTCTTGTAACAATATCTACAAGGACTATATGTTGTTGATACTGCTCCCTACTGAGAATTGAAAGTTGGCAGGCACTGTAAAATGCATTGAATTTAATATCAAAATAAAGAAATAGCAGAAACTCATTGGGCTGGGTAATGAGGGAGAAAGAAGTTGGGGAGTCCAAGCCACTTAGTTCTGGTGTCCCTTCCACATGGTTTAAATCTGAGGTGGTGAATAGGACATGGAACCTGGCCTATTTTTTCAATGCTGCCTGTACAGAATTGCTGGTACTTAATCTACTTGAATGGAATGTGATGACCACTGTTCCACAGGGGCAGGTCCAAAGCAGGGCTTTCTCTCGGTCTTTCCCCACACCTCCAAAAGGCTCTGCCAGTCAGTGCAGGCCTCAATATGCTATTCAGAGAAGGTGTGGCTCATGAGTTTAATGTCATGGTAGTTACCACAGTATTGTATGTGTCTTTTTCTCTTAAATATTGGTATGAATGTCCTCTTTATCAAGGCATCTTCTCAGTCCTCATGATGAAATTAAATAATTGTGTCAATAAAGTCATGCCTACTTTTCCAGGCATTTCCATACTTTTTCTGGTGTACCATTGGGGCAGAGAACTTGCTTATTTTTTATGTTGTTTTATACTCGTGCAACTTCTTCTAGGACTGGTACCATCAAAACACTGGTTTGGTTTCAGTGTACAGCATGGTTCTCTTAGATTGTCTTCATTCATAAACCTTTCAAAATAGCTTCTCCACTGTTCCTTAATCTGGTTCTTGTGGATTAACGTATTTCCACTTCCATCTTTAATTACTTTTATCTCACCAATGTCTTTAGTTCTCTAATCTTTGCCAGTTTATATATTTTTTCTCACCCTCTTTCACTTCAAGACAGGCATATAAGCCTTCCATGGCTTTATCCTTAGCAGCTGCCCCCTCTTTCTCTGCTATCTTTTGGCTTTTTTTATATATATATTTCTGAAAATTCTACTATTGGAATGTCACCTGTCCAAGTTTAAAAGATGTTTTTCTTTTCCTTCACACCCTCATAAACATTCTCATTCCACCACCAGACTCTTGCTTTTGTTCAACCAAGCAGGCTATTTGTACATTTTAAAATTTTGCTTGCAATATGATTCCATCATTGATTTGTATTTTCCCTTAACCCTTCTAAAGAGATCTTCTCCCACACTTACTTTTTGGACCTCTGCTAATTTCACTGAGTTTCCACCACTTGGTTTTCTGTACTGCTTTGGGCTATTTTCTTCTGAAAATTTATGTATCATCCTTACTTTTTACACATTCATATTTTGCAGTATGTATAACCTGTAGTGTGAAACTTCACTGTATTCTGAACATTGGCAACTTTGGGTGTGGTTCTGCAATCCTCATGCACAATGAACGGCACTTCCTTTGCAATCCTGCAGCAGAAGAGTTAGAAGAAATGGCTTAATACCTGGTGTAGTGGGGCAACTGCCCCACTCCAATAGAACAGAGGTAAAAGCAGCCTTGGAGAGGGCTGTGGCCGAGATAAAAGGAGTGAAAGTAGCTGAGGGAGTAGCTGACCACAGGTGTGGCCAGCTCAGTCAGGGCCCTGCTGGCCCTGATAAGAATGCTGGGGGAGGGGGCGCAGGAGATAGTGGAGTCTCACTTTAGTTCTGGAGTGGGAAGGGCCAGCTGCTGGGAGCAAGGTACCTGAAGTGGAGCAGTGCTGGGGAAGGGCAAAGGGAGCTGGGGAGCTCCAGCCTGGTAAACCCCCAGGCTGCAGACCTTGTTGAATGCCTACAAAAGGTACTGGGGCTGCAGAGGGGCATCCCAGGGATAGGCAAAGGCAGCAGGTCCTACCCCCTTGCCAATGATGTGTGGCCATTATAGACTGCAGTCTGCCCCAGAGAACATTGGCTAGATGATGACTGGCAGTAGCCACTGAGGCAAGGTGGGCTTAGAGGGTTGGGGGTTCCCTGGGAGGGGAGACCCAGAGTGTGGGGCACTGTGGTGGGGCAGAACCCTGAGGTAAAGGGCACTGGGGTCTGGGAGGGACACGGGGGCCCAAGGCAGGCGAGACACCGGCCAGCAGATGGTGCTCCGAGGCTGGAAAAGAGCTAATTCCCAGACAACCAGCAGGAGGCGCTGCACCGGTGAGTCTTCAAATTGCTGCACCTGCCACACGAGGTGAGGGAATGGGAATGCTTCTTAAAGGAGCAGGTTCTTGAGGCGATAGCAACTGTTTTGTGGCAGCAGCACTCCCAGAGGACAGGAGGTTTGCTAACAGGAGGAGGAGGATGCCACCTGAGAGAGGTTATCCTTACATCCCCTCCAAAGTCCATTTCTCTTCTTCCAGGGTCTGCTTTTCATTGACTGGGGCCTTCATTCCTTGTGCCTTGACCCAGGCCCTGCTTTCCTCCACAGCAAGCCTATGGAAGGAGGTCAGCTCCTGAAAGTCTTCAGGAAAGGAAAGTAGGTGTTCTCACACCACAGATGCTGAATTTTTCATTCCATAAGACCACTAGCTGCTCTCTCTCTCTTACTGTCCCTCTGCCTTGAGCAGATATTGATCTCCTGGGCATGACACCAAAACTGTCTGATGAGAAACAGCTTCTGTTATTAGGGCCTGAAGCTAGACCCTACAATGGAACTACAGATAATCCCAGAGTGCAAAGGTGTCCACCCCATCTTCATGAATACCTCAGCTCACTTGCCTCTCACAGGTGGCAGAGTTCTTGCCCCCTGCAATTTCTTGAGCCTTCCAAACGGGAAGAAGGGAGTGCTGCAAGGTCTTCTTTCTTCTTCTCTCCTGATCTTCTATCTCTCTTCTGCCCCTTCATTCCTCCTCCATTCTCTCCCTCTCATCTACCCTGTCTTACAAACATTGCAAGCACACTTCTATGATGGCAACTGCACTGCTTCCAATTTCACCCCAAATTCTTTCATTTCTTCATTAAATACATTTTGACTAAGGGCCGAAATTCCCTTTTTGCAAATATTCAGATGCCCGAATTCTCACTCCCATAAATATCTGGGATCAAGACGATATAAAGGCTGGTGAGCACAGCTAAATCAAAACTTACTTAGAATTCATTAAATGTTTATGGGGGAAAAACTTTCCACTGTTATCCTGGTTGCAGTAAAGATATTGAAGATTCATATCCTGAAAGGTGACCAATACAAATGCTCTCAGCAAAGGACAGCAGCAAAGAAAGCTGTAAAGATCAATATATATCAAGCAATGAGACAATAGGACTCTGCCAGACAAGCATTTATGGCTTTCTTGGAAGAGCTTTACTGTAGAGTGTTTTGGAATGAGGTAGAAGGGAGGGGGGAGCTAACACTATTTAGCATTTAGAGAAAAAATGTTCTCATTTCAGAATACCCAAGAGGCCATGCACTTTATAAAGAAAATGGAAAAGCTGAGAGAACAGAAAATATATCATACAGATGAAAACTGTCTAGAGCCACTATGCCAAGGATCAAGGGATGCTTGTAGATATACTCACAAAAGGATGAAAAATACATGTATTAAGCTACTAGGAGAACTGGGATGTATGAACCAAGATATGGTAAAAACGGGATTAGAGAATGAATTTTTAAAAGTGAATTTTGATATTCAAGATATACAAAAACTAGTATAGCTGATGAGACCCATGCCCAATCTCATTCATACCTCCCCAGACCATGTCTGGGAGAACTTAAACCCAAAATCAACAAAGAATATAGAATATATATATTACAGAACACACACACATAATTTTACAAGAATATTAAAGTTGCAAAGCCAAGGACTCAAAAGTCAGGAAATGCCAGAATTAAGGTTTCCTGTGCCTCTACATTTCCTAACATTGAATGGTTGACTTTGGAACCACACTGTTCTTTTAATGGGGTGTGTGTGTGTGTGTGTGTGTGTGTTAGTTGTTTTTTCTCAGGTTTATCTAAAAAGCAAACTGAAAAAAACCCAGAAATTCTAACATCTGACACCCACACTGGTCATCAGCGGGGTTGGAATCTTTAGTTCCAAATCCAGATTTCTGATATTTGAGCTAACAGAGTAACTGATAACAGTAGTTGGTTGTCATCCTCCATGTGGACATCCTCTCCTGTCATCCTCTCCTGTCATGTCTCCCTGTCATGTCTCTTCTTTACTCCTAGCTTTTTGTCCCAGTCTCATTCTCAACTACCCAGATTCAGGCTCCCTTCTCAGGCTCCTCATCTAGTTCATCTCCTCCCAAAAACTGACATGAAGATCAAAGGATGGTTTCATCCCCAGAACAGCTTGATCATGATGCCAGTTGCTGGTGCTGGAGAAGATCATTATTGGAGGCCATAATATATATGAGTGCAGATGTCGAAAGTGACCACAATCTTGTTATTGGGACAATCAAAATAAAATTAAAGAATGGAACACTACATAAGGCGTAGGATATGTCCAATACTAGGAAATTAGTAAATCCAGCAGTGAAGGTGCATTTCAAGTTGAAACGTAGCAACAGATCAGAAGAGTCAAAGATACTGATGGATGACATAGGAGAACAATGGCAGTTTTTCAAAAAAGCAAGTATAGATGCAGCCAGGAATACAGTGGAGGTGAGAAGACCTAAGAAGGAAGAATGGCTCCAGCCAAGTGCATGGAAGCTTGCTGAAAAAGAGGAAAGAATTAAAGAAGGGAGCTCAGCAAGAATGAGATAGCAGTAAAAAAGCTATTCTGTAAAGACAAGAAAGTTAAAAGATCAGCTAAAAGAGAGAAGAGAATGGATGGGAAATAATGCAAAAGAACCTGAGGCAGCATTTAAGAAAGGGCATTCTAAAAAACTTTTTTTTGATATTTAAACAACTGACATCACAATTCTCAATCAATTGTTTCATGATACAGTCTGTGTTTCAATTTTAACCACAAAGGAAGGACAGAGAGCCTGTTCAATAGACCATTTTCCAAGCTGTGTTCAACCAGCTAGAATCACTAACACTCACATTGACAGATGCTGTTCTTAGAAGGACTGCTGAAATCAGATGAGGTCCACCTACTAAGAAAGGGGAAGAGTATCTTCATATACAGATTGGCTAATCTAGCAAGGTGGGCTTTAAATTAGGCTTAGCAGGAAACAAAAGTCCACAGGTAAATCCAGAACATGGAAGTCTGGGTGAAGGTCAAAATCTAGGGGGAACATAGCAGGGATAAAGCAGACACAAGAGGGAATATACAAGGGAAATCTAATGAACATCTTGTTTATATACTAATGCAAGATGTATGGTGAACAAACAGGAAGAACTAGAAATAAGAGTGAATCATAACAATTATGACATAATTAGCATCACAGAGATTTGGTGGGATAATTCACGTAAATGAAATATTGATATAGAAGGGTAGTGTTTATTCAGGAATGACAGGCAGGGGAAAAAAGAAAGGAAGTGTTGTGTTTTATATCAAAGATGTATACACTTGCACTGAAGTTGATATAGAAGTGAGAGGCAGACCTGTTTAAAGTCCCTGGGTAAGGATAAAAGGGGTAAAAAACCCCAAAGATTATGTCATATTAGAGGTCTACTATAGATCATCTAACCAGGAAGAAACGGTAGATGAGGTATTTTGTAATCTAACAAAGTCATCCAAAGCACAGGAGTTGGTGGTGACGGGGGATTCAACTACTCTGACATCTGATGGGAAAATAATACAACAGGACACAGATTATCCAACAAGTTCTTGGAATGCACTGGAGACAAGTTTTTTATTACAGAAAGTGGGGGAAAATGACTATGAGAGAGGCTGTTCTAAATTTGACTCTGACAGATAAGGAAGTACTCATTGGGTGAACGTGATCATGAAATGATAGAGTTCATGTTTCTAAGGAATGGTAGGAGGGAAAACAGCAGAATAAAGATAATGGACATCAAGAAGGCAGACTTTAGCAAACTCAGGGAATTGGTAGGTAAGATCCCATGGGAAGCAAGTGTAAGGGGAAAAGATCAGGAGAGTTGGCAGTTTTTTAAAGAGACATTAAGGGCATGAGCAAACTATCTCAATCCATAGGAAGTATGGTAAGAGACCACCATGACTTAACCAGGAAATCTTCAATGACCTGAAATTAAAACAAAAAAAGTCATACAAAAAGTGGAAATTAGGTCAAATTATGAAGGAAGAATATATTTTTTTAAAAAGACAAAGGCAAGTCAGGACAAAGTTAGAAAGGCTAAGGCACAAAACAAGATTAAACTATCCGGGGACATAAAGGGTAACAAGAAACCATTTTACAAATAAGTTAAAAGCAATAGGAAGACCAAAAACAGGGTAGGTCCATTACTTGATGAGGAAAGAAAGACAGTAACAGAAAATAAAGCAATGGCCAAAGTGTTAAATGCCTTTTGTGTTTGTTTTAATCAAAAAGGTCATCAGTGATCAGACAAACCACGTAGCGAACATCAGTGTAAATGGGGTAGGACCTGAAGCTAAAATAGAGAAAGCACAATTTAAGAATTACTTAAATGAGCTAGATGTCTTCAATTCGGCAGGGCCTGATGAAATATGTCCTAGAATACTTAAGGGACTGGCTCAGAGATTTATTCAGCCATTAGTGATTATCTTTGACAACTCACGGAGGACAGGAGAGATCCCGGACAAATGGAAAAGGACAAATATAGTTCCAATCTATAAAAAAGCGAATAAGAACAGCCCAGGGAATTATAGACAAGTCATCTTAACTTCAGTACCTGGAAAGATAATGGAGCATGTAATCAATTTGTAAGAACCTACAAGATAAGGTAATAAGTATCAGTTGACATGGGAAGGGTGTACAGAATTGTTTGGGAAAAGGAGATCTGTCCAGAAGACTGGAGAAAAGGTGTTATCTACAAAATTCCCAAGCGGGGGGGGGGCAGCTTATTTGTGATAGGATGGTCACCTCTCTACAGTTATCTGTACCCGGACAGGTGATTTTCATTATCATTTTGAATAGGAGGGAAACTGCTGTTGACAGAGTACTCAGGGAAGAACCGGCTGGATTTCAATCTGGTGGTGTTCAGACCAGATTTTCACCTTGAAAAGACTTACTGGCAGAGGCACAGACTACCAGCAGAAGATTTCTTTTCAATGTCCATGATTCTTTGATTATTTGGCAGAGTCCACAGAGAAGCCTCCTGGAAGAGCTTGAGACATTGTGGAATTCCAGCAGAGATTTCTAATTTGATAATAGCTTGGTATGACAAGTCTATGTGCTGTGTCAGGACGAAGAGCAGAGACCTGGAATAGTTTAAGATTGTTAGTGGCATACTTAGAGGAGGAACAGTCAGCATGGATCAGGAACAGTCAGCATGGATTCACCAAGGGCAAGAGATGCCTGACTAATCTAGTTGCCTTCTATGATGAGATAACTGGCTCTGTGGATGAGGGGAAAGAGGTGGACATGTTATTCCTTGTCTTTAGCAAAGCTTTTGATACGGTCTCCCACAGTATTCTTGCCAGCAAGTTAAAGAAGTATAGGCTGGATGAATGGACTATAAGGTGGATAGAAAGCTGGCTAGATCATCGGGCTCAACGGGTAATGATCAATGGCTCCATGTCTAGTTGGCAGCTGGTATCAAGCGGAGTGCCCCTTCTGGAGCTGGTTTTGTTCAATATCTTCATTAACAATCTGGAGAATGGTGTGGATTGCACCCTCAGCAAGTTTCCAGATGACACGAAACTGGGAGGAGTGGTAGATACACTGGAAGGTAGGGATAGGATACAGAGGGCCCTAGACAAATTAGAGGATTGGGCCAAAAGCAATCTGATGAGGTTCAACAAAGACAAGTGCAGAGTCCTGCACTTAGGACGGAAGAATCCCATGCACTGCTACAGAATACGGAGCGAGCGGCTCAAAAGCAGTTCTGCATAAAAGGACCTAGGGGTTACAGTGGACGAGAAGCTGGATATGAGTCAACAGTGTGCCCTTGTTGCCAAGAAGGCCAATGGCATTTTGGGCTGTATAAGTAGGAGCATTGACAGCAGATCGAGGAGTACTGTGTCCAGTTTTGGGCCCCACACTACAAGAAGGATGTGGAAAAATTGGAAAGCATCCAGCAGAGGGCAACAAAATTGATTAGGGGACTGGAACACATGATTTATGAGGAGAAGCTGAGGGAACTGGTATTGTTTAGTCTGAGGAAGAGAAGAATGAGGAGGGATTTGATAGCTGCTTTCAACTACCTGAAAGGGGGTTCCAAAGAGGATGGATCTAGACTGTTCTCAGTGGTAGCAGATGACAGAACAAGGAGTAATGGTCTCAAGTTGCAGTGGGGGAGGCTTAGGTAACACTATTTCACTAAGAGGGTGGTGAAGCACTGGAATGCATTACCTAGGGAGGTGGTGGAATCTCCTTCCTTTGAACTTTTTAAGATCAGGCTTGACAAAGCCCTGACTGGGATGATTTAGTTGGGGTTGGTCCTGCTTTGAGCAGGGGGTTGGACTAGATGACCTCCTGAGGTCCCTTCCAACCCTGATATTCTATAGGCCGCCATCTACAGTTCTTCTTTGGTGTAAGAAAATAATGGGAATAAAACCCTTTCCCCTTGTTTTGCACAGGGACAGGTTCTACCATCCCCAGTTGGAGGAGATGCTCTACCGCTTGGTGTAACAAGTGTTCGTGAGAGAGGACCCTGAAAAGGGATGGGGAGGGGGTGTGGATGGGGGGGTATAGAAATGAAAGGGAAAGTATAGCCCTATCTGATGACTTCCAGGGCCCATTTGTCAGAGGTGATGATTAGCCATTCTTGGTAAAATGGTAATAGACAGTCTGTAAATAGCTGAGTGGTTGCTGAACATGCTAGAGCCTGGGATAGGTCTTCTAGACCCTCAACCAAGGCTTAAAATTTGCTTGTGAGAGGGAGGTGGCTGAAGCACTGACGATGGTGGAGGGCGTCATCATTTTGGTTGTTGTCTCTGATGTTGTTGTTGTTGCTCATAGGGTCTCTGGTGCTGTGGAGAGTAAGTGGGGTATCTGCTCCTCTGTTATGGTTGATATCTAGATTGTCTTCTTCTTATGGCAGGTGTGTGGATACCAAGGGATTGGAGCATGGCTTGAGAATCTTTCATGATATACAGCATCTCATTGGTTTTGGCTGTGAACAACTTCTCGCCGTTGAAGGGGAGATCTTCCACTGTATTCTGAATCTCTTTAGGAAAAGTTGTGGAGTTAAACTATGAGACTCACTGCATGACAACTGCTGTAGCGGTAGATCTTGGTGCAGTATCAGTTTTGTCAAGGGAGACCTGTAACACAGTTCGCGCTATCATCTGTCCTTCAGATATCAAAGACTTAAATTGCTGTTTCTTTTAATCAGGAATATCATTAATAAAATCCATAAATTTATCATAATTTCTGTGGTCATATTTGCAGAGTAAAGCCACATAATTTGACACTATAAATTGGAATGTGGATGACAAGTATACTTTGCAGCCAAAGAGATCCAACCTTTTGCTGTTCCTATCAGCTCGGGTGGACTGGAAATACTGCTGTTTACCTCTTTGGTTGACTGCCTCAACCACCAATGAGTTGGGGGTTGGGTGCATAAATGGAAATTCTGAACCCTTCGAGGGGACTTAATATTTATGGTCTGCTTTTTTGCCAGTTGGTGGGATTGTAGCTGGAGTTTGCTACACCTTTTTTGCAGGTTCCATGATAGTCCTGTTAATTGGTAGTGCTATCTTTGATTAAGAGGATGCTTGTAACATGTCAGTTAACTCATATTGAGTTTTTGGCACCTATTCCAGGGCAATTTTGAGCTCTGTAGCCACCCTTTTGAACAAATCCTGGAAATGAGTAAAGTCATCCACCGTGGTAGGTGGGGAGGATGTATTATCGATGGGTGTTGGGGCGTCAGGAGCAGTGTCCTCTTCCTGATCTGCCATTGGTATCTCCCATGCTGCAGTTACTGCTGTCTCAGAGGGTGGAGGTGGTGATCTCGTGTTGTCTCTACCTGGACTGTGGTATCTAACGTGATGGCTTCTGTAAGACCCCCACGGGCTGAAGCATCGCTGAAGTAGGTGAGAGGTCGGTGCCCAGGAGGGGAGACTCTGGAGTAGAAGAGACCAGTACGTCTCTGTGATGAATAAAGTGTTGTGGTGCTGAGAGTCTAGGAGCCGTCAGCGACTGTGTGCAGTGGGGATCAGCTCCGATGGGTAGTGTGTTGGCACTTTTGCGCTAGCCGCATCAGGCTACGGCACAGGGGTTGGAGCGGTTGTCGGTGCCAACCCCGTTGGAGGTGCCAATGGTGCTGTGGTGGAGGTGGGCAGCCTAGAGGCAGTAGCATCGGCACCGGGGTAGTGGGTGCCTGTGGCAGCTGCCTCACGGACAGTACCGGAGGTCCCTGAAGCATCGTAAGTGCTCAGCCTCGGTGCGGTCGGCGCTGCTGAGAGCTATTTGGTAGATGACCGTTTTTTTTTTCTGGTCTGCTCTATTTGATATGGTGAAGCTGGCCATCTTTTTACTGGCTTCTCAGCTTTTGGGGACCTCGGTGATGAAGGGACTGGGGATGTTTGTCAGGAAAGTCTTTCTGGTCCCGGGTCGGAGGCTGGTCTCAATGAATTTTCCATTAATATAAGTTTCAGCCTGAGGTCCCTATCTCTTCATGCCCTAGACTTTAATGTAGCACAATGGGCATATTTCTGTGGAACATGAGATTTCCCCCAGACACCACACACATTGAGTGTGTCTGTAAGAGACTGGCATCGCTTCTCTGCAGGTCAAACATCTTTTAAAACCTGGTGAACCAGGCATTTTTGTGAGCGAAAGTAAACTCGCTACAGGAAAGAAAGATTTTGATCTTTTTTTTTTAAACAGGACAAGCTAACGGAAATCTAAAACTATCTAAGAACACTAAACTGACCGACGAACTAGACTTATCTGACAGAAAAACTAAAAGTCCTCAGGAGGATTGCTGAGCTCCGTCTCAGGCCGGGGACGGTGGAGAAGGAACTGAGGGATCCGGGCCACGCACATAGTACTTCAAGTGCCCGAGGGATGTGAGGCAGGCGCCATGATCCCACGACCCGGACGGGCACTGCTGCACAACTCTCCAAGCAAAGGCACAGGCACGCACCATCCCCAGGAGTGGAGCACCCACAGGGACATCACTGGAAGATGAAAAGTAGATTGCCTCATGTGCCACTAGGCACAACAGATTCTAAGTTCTGCACTAGAACTGGAAGATACAGATTCCCGCTTGAGGAGACGTAGCTACACGAACTCTGATTGAGTTAGTACACTAACAATAGGGAGTAGTGATGATGCCACAAATGGTAGCAGGAGCTAGCCACCCTAGTATGTACCTCTGGCCTCAGATGGGATCCTATTTGGGACAGCAAGCCCCTCCTGCCTTTCATGCCACTGTGGAGACACTGCAATTTTTAGCATGCTAGCTCAGTCAAACCTTGTGAGGGTGTGTCTCTTCAAGCTGGAATTTACACCTTCCAGCTCCCCTGCTGATGTACCCCTGTCTTTGCGCAGCCAGTCCCAGTTCTCCCCCAGAACCATAGTTCCTTGTCAGATCTGCTTCTCCTATGGGTACTGTTGTTTTTTAAAGCACACTCGCATGTATTAAAGTTTAAAGGACCACAAACAATCTTTTCTTCAAAAATCACAAATTGATGGTAAACCTGCATTGGGTAGGCATCTTGCCAGGAGATCACAGACAACATCAGACACAATTATAGCATATAAGTATATTGCTATTGACATAAAGATTGCCTAATTGTAGAACATAATTTTCTAAGGGCAATTAAAAACAAAACTCCAGTTTGTTACAGGCAGGGATCTTTTCCCTCTTACATGGACGAGGGGCTTAGCTGACCCTGTGGTGCATTCTCCTTTCCTTAACTCTGTAGAGGATGATGCATGGGTCAAGGGGCCAAGTAGGGGAGGAAATGGAAACACACAGTGTGTTGCCAGCCATGTGGAGGGCTGGCAACACACTGTCCTCCCTGCAGACCCACATTGCTTAGTGAGAAGAGATAATTCAGCTTTGGGCTGTTTCATATTGTCTGCAGTCTTCCTCTAGAGGGCTCTGAGGGCAGTAGCAGCCAGGACAATACTTGGTAGCCCAAATCCAATGACGCCACTCTGGCAGGGAGCAGGGTATGTCAAAAGAGCGCACTCACATCAGAGCAGGTCTGGATGGCCTTGGCCTGACATGGATATGCTGCAGGCTTTATCATGCTTTTCTGTCTGTCAACCTACTTTCCCCTTCAACCCACCTACCCTTCCCTCATAGTCTTCAGACGTTTTTCCTGCTTCCTATTAAACTCTCCACACTGAATTTTCCCTGTTTCTCTCCCATTTTGGGGAGGTGGGATGCAGAGAGTGCAGGGGTCATCCTTCAGTCACTACATTTCCTTCAGTCCCTTCTAACACCAATGGTTAAAAACAACAAACAGCAATAAATTGTCCATTACCAACCTGCAAGCAACCTTCTTGTACTAACTTGTTTTCCTTGTTTTTGTAAGCAGGGCATTACCTAAGATATCCAACATATCCCCTTTGGGAATGCTTAATAGGTTTGGTTAAATGGCACTCTTGTAAAACTGATTTGGGGAAAATGCAGGCATTGCTGGAAGGGGAAAAAAAAACCCTATGAAAACTGAAATAGACGAGAAGGACAAAAAAAGGACATGACAGAAAATACCACAAACACTTATACACTTGGAAAGTAAATAGAAATGGAATGATCAGGGAACAATAAAATAGACAAGTGCATGCAAGACATAAATCAATAGTTACACTGCTATAAGAGAAGATATCTATATAAATCTAAGGTAAAAGAATGTAAGAAAATGATTAGGGAGAATGAGAAACATGCCAGAAACAGCTATGTTTTTCCCAGGATAGAAAATGAAAAGCTGATGAAACGGAGGTACAGATAAGTAATTAAACAACAAAAACTAGAATAAGTTCTAGGAACAAACAGTTTGCATTGCAGAATTATGAAAGGAATGAAAGATGGTGGGGAAGGAAACATTAGTGGAAGTTTCAAACACTTCACAAGAAAAAAAGAGAAGAATCTATGTAAAAATATTGTATGTTATGTAGCAGTGCGTAGCCATAAAGCACTATCAACTACAGATTCCAATTTGATATCTTTAATAAAAGGTAAAGTATTGTCAGACTGAATGGCTACAAAGAGGGGGAGGGGAGATTGTAATGGGCATGAAATGTGGGATTTAAAGTAATAGAGATAGCACTGGAAAAAGCTGCAAAAACAGAAGAGCTGATAATGGGTGATGAGCAAAGCAGCTGGACTATTGTTCATAGCTTGTGGAAATCCATAAATAATAGCAAGGAGATCTGCAATTGAGCTTCAGCTATGATGAGAGGATAAGATAATCAGGTTGACTGATTAAACTTGACATTTAAATGTCACCTTTGAGGTGTACATGATCATTAGGAATAGAGTGATGGGGATTTCTCCCAAAATATTTAAGAAGGTAACAATTAAAAAAAAAAAGGAGAGAGAGCATATTAAAGCTATGAAAGATCAGGGCATTAATGGACTCCTGGAGAAATAAGGGACATAAGGCAGAGTAAGATCCCTCTGTATCCCTGTACAGCCTACTTGCACTAGGTGCAGGTGCATAGAGGGAAGCAAACACAGTGCATCCACTACTCCCTGTTCTGGTCAGGAAGCAGATGGGTACAATTCCTCCCTGGGCTCCCCTCTTGCTCCAGAGGAGGTGAGGGAGTAAATTACTTCCCCTCTTTTCAGGGTGCAGTTTACTTCCTCCTTGATTCTGCCCAATCTGCTGACCAGCACATCAAGGGTAGAGCCATGGCTGCAAGGCTGTGCTCACTCTCTGCTATCTCCTGCCCCTCACGTTCATTTGCTCATAGGAGACTATCAGCTGTGCAACGCTTATTCTCTGCCCTCAGAACTTCTAGCTAGGCTTGATTAACATGGCTACTCAGGGTAACAAGAGTAGATCTTATTCCACTCATGCCTCTGCACAGGTCTATAGCCAGAGTCACAATCTAGCCCTCAGAGGAGAAAACAAAAACCTTTGCAGAGTATAAATGTTAGACAGATAGGTGGGCACACAGATGGAACACATGGCCTCCTCCCATCCAAAATCCAACTTATCTTGAATAGATTTGCTTTCACTGTTTCCATAATTAGAACAGTGAAAAGAACTATTTCTGAGCTAGACAAAAGAACACAAAATATCCAGCCTGATGGATTTGGGGTTGTTTTTTTTGGTTGGGGTTTTTTTTTGGTAATTATATACTTTTTAGAAAGCATAAGGCATAGAGCTGTCAAAGACACACTGAAGCAGTTATTAAAAGTGTCTTCTGCAGGAAGACTTTAGACCCTTAAGCAATGTTTGATTTAAAACTGAAACATTTCATAGTTGGAAACATAAACCTGTGATTTTAACACTTTCACAGTACTTCAACTTCCTTATTTATTTCAGGTTAATGAACTGCTTAGGAATGTTCTAACTGGCATTAGAAGAGCTTTAGGATTAATTGGGAAACGGCATGTGACTCTGAAACATAATTACACAAGTGGGACCCACTGCCTTCTTGAGGTCATTGTTTGTCTGATTCAAAAACACACAGTGAAGAATTAAACAGTATGAGGAAAATACTCCTGAGATAACATACATAACTGGAGTGGGCCATGCATTCCCTCAGGGACTAGAGTCACGCTACAGACAGCTTAATGTCCCCTCTTGGACTGTTCAAATAGAATTTCACCCAGGCTTTTCCTTGGTCAAAAATAACTCTTCTTGGAGACAGGGTTTATTAATATAAAATAAACTGGGATTTTGAGTTTCATTTGTGAAGTCCATTCATAAGTCCACACAACACAAGATTTCTCTGCCTTCTCCTAGGCCTCCTTGCCATTGGAATTTTGCTGTCCCTTCCCTGCTTAATAAGGGTCTCTCCCAGGTCTCCATGCCTGGGACAACTCCTCTGATCTCAGGTCTTCCCTGCAGAAGCTTTTCCTCACTCACTGTTGATTCTATCGCTGACCCCTGAGCTATTCCCTTCTCAGTGCAACCATCTGCTGCCCTTTATAGGTGTGCCTCACCTTTATAGATGGGCCTCATTCTGTAATCAGGTTGGCTAGCCCCAGCCTCCAGCCCTTAAGGGGCAAAACACTCTGTTACATGAACTTTAATAAAACTTTTAAAATAACCATTTTTAGGTATTACCTGCTCTCAGGTTGATTTTAAGTTAGTTAATAATTTTAAAATAAACAGGCCTTTCTTGGGAGCACAGGACAGATATGTTACTGGGTGAAATCTTTGCCCCAACTAAGTCAACAGCAAAACTCCTACTGTATTCAATAAGGTCAGGATTTCTCCCATCATATTTTACATAGGAAAAGGTCCTGCTTTTATTTCTCTTTGGTGGAGTTGGCTTTATTTACAGTTTTATGGTTTCCTTGCCTTCTTAGAAATATTTATACAATTATATTTTTAATTTGATAGCTGTTGTGTAATAATTTTAATTACAAAGCATTATATCAATATATTACATAAGAAGGAGAATCTTAGTTTACTAGCAGGTCTTAGTATAAAAGCAGGCAGTTGCAAAACATTTTAATTCCCTGAAAAGTCTCAGGGCAGAGTGATTCATTAATCCTGATTCCATGTGCAATTTGTTAGCCCATGAGTTTGTACAATACAATGAGTCAGAACAGACAATGTCACGTTTTTGGATAATATCCAAAAGGAAAGAAGATACTCACAAATGTGGGAACCATACCTTTCTATACCCACATTTCCTTTGAATCAATTATTCTAGATTTGATGTTTTGACAACTTCATGCAATTAACTACATTTATCTTTGTAAATAACATACAGCAGTGATCAAAATGAGAGACATCCAAAGGAGAATTTCCTTCATAGATATACCATGAATAGGTCTTTTTACTCTTTTAATAACAGTCTGCTGTTCGAACGAATCAGTTTTGTAGATTATTTTCCATTGTTTTGCTGTTTGGTAGCACTGGTTTCATGCTTTTAGATTAGCAGAAAAACAATTTCACATCCAGTCAAATTAATGCAACACATAGTACACAAGAACATGAGAACAGCCATGCTGAGTCAGATCAATGGGCCATCCAGCCCAGTATCTTGTCTTCTGACAGTGGCCGCCAATGCCAGGTAATAACATGCAGCATCTGTGCATGGAGTTCTCTAAATTTGGTATTAATGGTCTAGAGCCCTAGGTCTGAAGTTCAAATGATTCAGTGAGCCAATGAATCAAAGATGTTCTATAACCCCTTCTCTTTCGCTCTGCACTTGCTACAAATGAAAGAAAATGTTTAAATTATAAGACTTGTAATTCAGCAGATCATTTAAAGTTAAGCTTGAGCTTAAATCCATCCTTTGTCAACAAAGCATTTAAACACATGTTTTATTCCCACTGATTTCAGTGGGATTTAAGCAGGAGCTTAAAGTTAATTGCATACTTTCCTGAATCAGGGCCAAACTGAGCAATGCTTTAAAAATGGGCCACTCAAAAGAGCTTCAAACCATAATTTAATTCCATTAAAATTTCATTAAGGCTTCTATTCTGCTCAAAATCCTAAACTATCACTGAGAAGATGTATTCATATTAAAACTACAAACATAATCATAGCGGGTTTTGTTTTTGCTTTTTAAAAAAAGGCAATTTAACAAAGTATTTGAAATCCTTATATCAAAAACTTAAATATCAGTATTACCATATTATCTTCAAATATAGCTGATTTTTTAGGGATTAAAATAATCAGTGCTGTGATCAGATAGAGGAGCATAATGATTATCATCTTATCAATAAATCCAGTAGTTCCTTAGACTACACTTGGTGACTAGCTGCCAAAGTCTCTCACAACTAGGAATAAGGAGCACTTCTGAACCCAAATATTAAGTACATTCTTTCTCAACTCATTCTAAACTGCAGGAGCCCTCTTACTATTGTGAGCCACAAAAAAGTCTCCTCTGCCTTCCTTTGGTTGTGAGTCACCTCCCAGATTGATATAAAGTCATCATTTAGGGCCAAATCTGAGAGGGGTTAAGTGCCTCTAATTCTTATTGTATTCAGCAGAGCAGAGGGAGATCAGCACCTTACAGTAGGTTCCCAACATACTACAGAATCATTTCCTTGATCCCTGTACTGGTCATGGTTGGTCAAATTTGAATTTAAAATACTGGAGCAAATTCAGAAGGGAGGTGTAAGATGATGTAAGTTATACTCCCTTACTCAACTGGACTCCCTTAGGCCTATTTAGACTCCACTCAAACAATGTGCATGGGAGTCTGACAAAAATTTGCACACTGAAGAGCTGGAAGAAGATATAAAAAGTTACATACTGAAGTCATAAGACCCTACACTAATCATACGCTTATATTATATACCTGTTCTCTGGGTCAGATTCAGAAGTGATGAGTAAGGGGTGTAATGTCTAATTTACATCAATTTAGGCTCCATTACAGTCACTTACGCCTTCTCTACATTCATGATTTTCCCTAACTAGGCCTGTTGGTGGCTGGCCAACAACATAGCTGCACCTGTGCAAACCCCTAATTTAGAGGGGGAAAGCCACTATTTGTGCCTGGGTGCTTACCCCAGCTCTATCAATGTATAGTGTAGGTTCAGTGGTTGTGAATAAGTCCTATTCAGCGTAAGTGTTTCAAATATAACTGATTATTTGCCAGCCTCTTCTTGACATCACCTCAGTTCCCTTCACTAGGCCTTTTTTTCTCCTTCATCTGGGTTGGCCCCAGGGGATTTTAAAGAAATGGCAGGAAAGACAATTTCAGCACTTCATCTAAAAGATGTGTTCTATTTCAAACAGGAATTAAGTCAAGGTAGTCCTATGGCCTCTGTTATGCAGGAGGTCAGACTAGATGATCACAATGGTCCCATCTGATCAATCAATCAATGAATTGCTCCTTTGCCACCCAACAAGAAGGTTGACTTAATTTATCTTCCCTTGTAAAATAGAGAAATATTCTGCCTTAGTGGAATTCTTAGCCCTGACATCTGCACACCTGCCTTGAAGGTTATCAGACTCTGCACTAAAAGGTCAGAATATAGCTTCTTAAATTTCTTTAAAATGTTTAAAAGTCAGAAATAACTTTGAAAGAACTTCAAATGCCAAAGATGATTTATGGGAAAAGCCTAAAACTGATCATTAAATTTTTTTAAAAGGAACAACTAGTGCAGCTAATACATAAATTGGTGAAGTGATAACAAGTAATTAATTGTTTCACCATTCTTTCTCACCTCTTCTGTATACAAATTTTGTAGCATATCTTCCCAGAAAGTCTGTTTTTTGTTCAAACTGTAAAATACTAGGAGTCTGATTCACTACAGCATTGATTTCAATAGAATTACACCAGAGCAAAACTGGAGCTTCTTGGACACTTCCGTTGCTGTATCAAATGCATTTATATCACTAATGGAGTTACCTAAGTGTAAATTTGGAATAACATGGTGGTGAATCAAGCCCTAGGTATTGTGATTACTGGAGGATTATAGCAACATACTTTTTGGTGAGTTATTTTTTTATAGCTATCCTAAGAAAATAAATCTATCCTTTATATTGAGATGCACAGCTTCTCTGTAAGGATTTAGGGAAGGATGAGGGAAAGTCAACAAATACTGTAAGATGCATCTTTAAAGTTTATGTGTATTTGTGTGGGAAATAAAATATGTCTACACTGGTTAATTCTGGTATAACTGCATACTAAATTGATGTGTGATATTTACTGAGAAAGAAATACATACAGATAGCCTTTAGTGTTTTATCATACTTTTGTGGCAGGGCTATAACACTTAAGGAATTTGAGGGAAACTATAAATCTACTATTGCCTCATTCTTACAATTAGGCCATTACTATTACATTTGCATTCACTTCCACTGTCCATATTTTAGTGTCATCCTTGACTCAGAGACATTCTTCCACTACAGTCCTTCTATGTGCAACTCTAGATTTAATCACTTCTGTAATGTACCTCACTGCTTTAAGTCTACCTCTGCAGAAATCCCTGCTCATACCTTTCTCTCCTCTTCTTTTGACTATTCTCTGCCATCTCCGAGTCCTAGCTCTTCGGATTTCAGCATACAGGCTGATACTTTGGCATCTACAAAGAACTAAATGCTTCACCCAGTCCCCAAATAACTCCACTGGGTTCCCATTAATTTGAAGATCTACATTGAAATAAACCTCCTTGTTTATAAAAAAAATCCTCTATGGGTTTCACTCAAGCCTATCTCATGGACCTTGGGTTTGATTTATTCCAAAATGTAAGCCAGCTGAGGCGGATATAAACCCTGGTGTAACACTCCCATTGACAGAAAATATGACTGGATGTGGGAGGAAACGTGTGGTGCAGAGGCCTGGTGATACTGGCCAAGGGATGCACTGGTCCAATTAATCTCCTGAGTAGCCTCTGCTGACAGGGCTCCTGGGAAATCCTTAGTAGAAGTTAAGGTTGGTTTTCCTTAGAAGGAGCCCTCAGGGAAGGTGGCAGTATTTCCACTGCCAACCCTTCTCTGGGGAGAATCTCTCCAGGCTGGAGTGATCGTCACCAATGCTTCTCCCTTGCAGTTCCATCTGGAACAGCTTTCCTGTCACGCCACTGTATTGACTCTGCATCTCATTCTAACTTTCAAATAAAATATCTCCTTTTCTCCCTTGCCTATAACTTTTTAATTTTCCTCTGCTGCTATTTATCATTTAAATTTGTGGTTATATTATAACATGCTGTAAAATAGCTTGAGAGGCAGTTTTTATGAAAGATGTTGTACAAAATATAGCCATGCAGTATAGTTTTATGAGAGAGCTCTTCAGATTCTTCCAATACAATAACCTTTTCAGCTCTATTAATATCGTCATGACATATGACCCTTGTTCTGAACAAGGAGACAGCTTGGTTGCTGATCAAAGGGTGTGTAAAAACAGAAGCAGATAAGAATCCCACAATATATAAACAACATAAAAAACATAGCCACTCAATAGCATGAAACTAGCACCACTGTTAAAAAGTTAAGGCAGCAAAGTGTCTGAAAAAGAATAAAGCCACAAAAACACTTTGGGCAGACAAAGATTTGCAGAGGACTTCAGCACAAGCTGTCCTTTATGGGGAAACCTACTGGTTTAGCAAAGTTAAAGTTAATACTAAAACTAGTTTTAAAAAAAATCCTTTTTCGTCTTCTTCCTGAAAAATTGCCTTAAAAAAACAATCTCCCTCCCCACAAGAAACCTGAAAATGGAAACATTTTGGTTTATTCCTCCTCTCTGAACTTTTCCTCCCTTAGTTCTTTATCTTTTCCCACGGATCAGTGGGGGTGGAGGGGGGGGAAAGAAAGCGAAACAAAAAATGTTCAAAATCAAAACATTTTGAATAAATGAAAAACTGTTCATTTCTGAAACCCGCAGAAATAAAACTATTTCAAAAATTTTCACAAAGCCTCTATTTTTTTCCAAAAAGAAAAGGAGTACTTGTGGCACCTTAGAGACTAACCAATTTATTTGAGCATGAGCTTTCGTGAGCTACAGCTCACTTCATCAGATGTTTACCGTGGAAACTGCAGCAGACTTTATATACACACAGAAATCATGAAACAATACCTCCTCCCACCCCACTGTCCTGCTGGTAATAGCTTATCTAAAGTGATCAACAGGTGGGCCATTTCCAGCACAAATCCAGGTTTTCTCACCCTCCACCCCCCCACACAAATTCACTCTCCTGCTGGTGCTAGCCCATCCAAAGTGACAACTCTTTACATAATCAAGTCGGGCTATTTCCTGCATAGATGAAGGTTTTCTCACATCCCCCCCACCCCCATACACACACAAACTCACTCTCCTGCTGGTAATAGCTCATCTAAACTGACCATTCTCCAGGACCTGGAGAATGGTCAGTTTAGATGAGCTATTACCAGCAGGAGAGTGAGTTTGTGTGTGTATGGGGGTGGGGGGGATGTGAGAAAACCTTCATCTATGCAGGAAATAGCCCGACTTGATTATGTAAAGAGTTGTCACTTTGGATGGGCTAGCACCAGCAGGAGAGTGAATTTGTGTGGGGGGGTGGAGGGTGAGAAAACCTGGATTTGTGCTGGAAATGGCCCACCTGTTGATCACTTTAGATAAGCTATTACCAGCAGGACAGTGGGGTGGGAGGAGGTATTGTTTCATGATTTCTGTGTGTATATAAAGTCTGCTGCAGTTTCCACGGTAAACATCTGATGAAGTGAGCTGTAGCTCACGAAAGCTCATGCTCAAATAAATTGGTTAGTCTCTAAGGTGCCACAAGTACTCCTTTTCTTTTTGCGAATACAGACTAACACGGCTGTTCCTCTGAAACCTATTTTTTTCCAGCAGCTCTAGTTAATAGGCAGGGAGGCCCAGGCAGTTCTGAGAACAGTATAGCAGCAAGCTCTCAACACTTATATGGAAAAAAGAGTAAATGTAAATGCATTTGATAAAAATCAGTCATAGACACATCATGTAACATATACAAACCCTGTAAATGAAGATGAACAAAGGCTCACTAGATGGAAGCAGGAAGCAGGATCAGGAAGAGCACTTATACCCCTATACTAGGTAGCACAGGAAAAGGGGATACGGGTTCTGCAAAGGGGATGCATGGGGTGGATGAGCAGTGAGTATAGCCTTGGTTCTGCCCTCTGCATGTATTGGTGGTATATGAACAGTGCTGCTTCAGGGCACTTACGCTGCAACAGGACACAGTTTACTTCTTCCTGGAGCAGCAGGGGACTCTGAGGGCGATTGTGATTTCACTCGGCACAATCTCCCTCTTGAGCTGCAAAGCCAAGATTGAAATCCTAACTGACTGCAATAGGAAACCAGTGAAATCCTGATCCCTTCCTAAGGTATGCTATTAATTTTCAGTGGTCTGCACCGTGGGCTGAATCATGCACCCTCTGAAATCAAAGGCAAAACTTCCCTTGACTTCAAAGTGACCAGGATTGGACCCTATACTTATAATGGAGAGTGGCAGCTGCAGAGAGCTAGTTGTGGCTCTATGACCATCAACTGCAAGGCCCAGCGGAAAGAAGTTAGAGCATTAGGGAGATTAATTGACCTTATGCCATCTTTGGCTGAGGTGTCATGGAGCTCTGCTTCTCCACATCTCCTCCTGCTCCTCTTGCACCCTAGTGTGTTCTTTCTTCCTCCTTATTCCAGGGGCAGGAGACTTCTGAGACTCCCCCATACACAAGTGGAATTCTCTGCTAAGAATCTCCAGGCATGTGTAAAATAGCCCAGTAATCTCTAAAACAGACAAATTATTTCAGAATTTTCTAGCTTTCATGATGAGGCATATATTTTAAATGCACGTCAGGATATTAAAACAGTCTCCAGGTAATGACAATATTTTAAAGCATTATAAAATGGATATGTTTACAATATTTTAGATATATTTTAATAGGCCATTTGAATGAGTGTATAATAAAATGTACCTAACATGAAAAAAAGAAAGAAACACTGAAACAACAGAAGTTAAAAGCAAACAGCAGAATCTTGTCCCTAATATGAAGCTCAACAGAATAAGTACATCTTTTCTAAAGACATCTGTACAGATTTTAAAATGTGTGTAAAAGATTCAATAGGTTTGAATCAGGCCTTACAAAAGTATCTTTTAATGATCAGCTTATATCATTATCAATTAATGGAGAGAAGGGGGAAAAACAGTGAATCTAGGCTTTTTTATGAAGTCTCTGCCATCACCAAAATGCCATGGTGCCTTGAAGAACTAAATGCATGGATGAAGGAAGATGATGATGGTAGGAAGAGTTAAACATATTGGGAAACTTGCCAGAACACTGGCATCACCCTTGACTGAAGGTATCTAATGATTATTATGGCGCTCAGGATGAGTCGTCAGTGCAGCTAGAAATACCATTCTCAATCTTTTGCTGACTGTACGCTTCCTTTCCTCTGAGATAAAGACCTTCCTTCGGTGATCCATGAACCTTCATTCTTCCTGGGGTTGAAGGTAATTGCAATGAGAAAATGACAACTGTATGCAATTGTCTGTCTCCTGAGATAATGTGGACCCCGGTTCTATCACCTACCTATGAATTCAATGTTTTGGTTCTAAGCTGGAGAGTAACAACAGCAGATCATCAGTTTAACCAAGTGGAGTATCAGGCCTAGGCATTTTAAATGCACTGCTACAAGTGTCCCGTAACAGTGATTTATTTCAGCTGTCCAAAGTAATGATCCATTGACGCACAACAAAGACAAATACTGAAAACATGATCATCACAGAGCCCAGAGAATGGGGATTAAATATAGCAGGATTGTTTTATAGCCAGGTATTTTTTAAAATCAGTCAGCTATTGGTCTGTTTATATGTTGCTGAAACTGTCTACGTTAATATCTTGATTTACTGAGTATGGATTCTTTAAGTTTTTTTTATATATATATATCTTGTTGTATGGTATGCTAAAACTATTCCAGAGCAGTGTAAAGGGGACTAAGTGTAAAAGAGAATCTAGCCCTGAGTGTTTAATATTTATGTTAGTTAATTCATGTTAATTATTCCTTGCTATAACACAAGTTCTTTTTATAATGTAGACAAGCCCTTATTCACAATGATTAGTACCTGACTTCTTGACCGAAACAGCAATTAATAAAACTACTTTTGAAGTAAAGTACTACTCATTGGGAGTAAAATTGGTAGAATCTAGCCCTTAGAGAGAGAAGGACTTGGTCTTTCTTCAGCAGAGGATTAAAAAAGAAATTTATTTTTTTTTTTTTTTGCTAATCAGACCAAAAATCATTACAAAATTAAACCTGGTCAGAAAATTTTGTAGGAAAAAATTAACAAGAACATTAGTTAAAATTTCCTTTAATATTTTGTCAACATTTTCTGACCCATTAACAAAATGCAAAACAAATTAGCAAAAACATCATAATAATTCAATTCACATTTAAGTCCCTCAATGGCACAACTGCCATCTGCAAGACAGAATCTGAACAATTAATGTAGGGTGTGCACTTGGACATGGTCTAGAGATTAAGCAGTTTGCTCGTTGGGGAATTCTGTGCCAAAATCACTCCAGTTTCAATTATTTTGGTAATTTATTTCAAAATACCTGTCAGCAAGTATGTCTGTAACAATACTGACAACAAAAAAGATACAGAAAATATTTTTTGACAAATAGATTAAGGAATCTAGGCAAACTAATACAGAATGTTGAGTAATTCATTTAACCAAAATACATATACTATTTCCCGCACCGCTCAGAGCAGTGCAAAGGCTTGGGGGAGTCAGGGGTAATGGAGGAGCTAAGGGAGCAGGAAGTAATTGCTGGGAAGTGAATCTGGAGGTTTCTTGGGTGTGGGTGGGAGAAGTATGAAACAGGTTTTTTGAGGAGGGATTGTTAGGAAGTTGGAGAACCTCTCCCATGCAGACCTTGGCTGACCCCTAGCCTGTCCCATTCAGTCAGGCACATATGCATATATGGCCCTGCACCCCCACTCCTCCCAGTCCCCATGTGGCCCTGCACCCCACACCTATTCAGCCCCTCACTCAATGTTGTCACCCCACTAGCTCCTGTGACCCACCCCGAGGAGCCCCATGTGCCCTGCTCTGTCTGTCCCCCCTCCCATCTCATACCTCCTCACCTGGCCCCATAGGCAGGGTGCTGTGAGGAAGGCTGCCCCTGCCCCTTCCCTCTCCAGAGCTGGCTGCTCTACCTTCTCTTCTGGTGCCACATAATCCCTGGTGGGTGAAAGGTGTAATTGCAGCTTCCTTTCACCTCTCCATCAGAATCAATTATTGTGCAGGGGGGAAAAGTCTATGGGGGATATTAATTCAGCACTTGCGCTGTAGCGCAGAATTCCCCCAAGAGTAGCAGTTATGTTTATATGGTGGGTTTTATATTACTCAAACCACTATGTCAGTGACTTGCTGATGATCATAGCCAAGCAGTGGCAGGGTGGGGAGGAGAATCTACAAATCCTGATTCTGAATCTCTCCTTCTTAAAAGCAAAAAGGAACTTGAACTTGGTCTTTTAATTTAATAATTTGGAATGTACTCATTTTTAAACTAAGAGATCACCTCACTTTTTTAGGCACCAATTCAGAAAAAGCACTTCAAATGCTTAATTTTGAGCACATAAGTAATCTCATCCTTATTCAGCAAAGCATTAAGCCATTGATTTCACTTGGACTTAAGTACTTGTTAAAATTTAAGCATGTGCCTAGATACTTTGTTGAATAAGGCTGAGATAACTCACATGATTAAAGTTAAGCTCATGCCTGAGTGCTTTGCTGAACTGGGGCCTTTAAACAGGAGCCAAAAATATTGATGGCTATAACATGTATTGCACTTACTGGAAGAAATATAGATCTTTAGTATTGCAAGAACTGTGAAAAATATAAAAGCTTGTATCATACTTAAGAACACAAAAATGAAATCTAAAAGATCTAAAAAAATTTCTTGACTTCCTCCAAATCAAAAGAATTTCAAGAAAAATACTTCAAAGATTTTTCCATCTTTCTTGTCTGATGTTCCCATAATTAAATTAAGTGACGCTGAAAAATGAAAAGAGAAAACAGACCAGCTTGGAATGTTACAATGTTAAGTATGTAATTACAGATTTACACTTATGGTTAATCTAATTGATACCAGAGAACAGACTAAGCAAAGAATAAATTATTTCAGGGCATCAGAAGTCAGTGGCAAATAATTAAAATGTGATTATCATTTTTATATTCAATTGACAGATTTTTTTTCTTTTTGCTGCCCCCCTACTTTTTTATTTTAAGATGTAGTTATGATAGATTTAACTATTGTTGTTTTCATAAAATAAAAATAAATAAGAATACCTAGCACTTTCATAGCCCTTTCAAGATTTCGGAGCACTTTTGAGAAGTGGGGTATCATCCCCCTTTTACAGAAGAGATTTGCCCAAGGTTACACAGTGAGTAAATCAATGACATAGTCCAGGAATACTTGGCTGATTCCCAGTCCAGTCCACATTCCACTAGACTGCATTGTCTTCTATGATAAGGAGGGTTACTTTAAAGACACTGACAGATATGGCAATATCTTTTAACAACCTTCCTGAATGAAGTGTAAGTAGCCTTGGAGTTCATTGTATTAAAACCAGAAAGTTTATGTATTATTGTGGAATTGTATGTAACTAGATGGGAGATGTGGCCAACATAAACCCTGGGAAGTGTTACGAGCTTCAGAGGACTATTTCAAACAATGTGCCAGACAAGGCAAGAAGGAACCTTTGGGACAAACAAAGCTGAGTTGGCTTCCTAGGAAATACTTGGGAGGATGTGAATGTAAATTCCCAACTCTGGACCCAGCCTTTTGAAGCTACACCCGGAGAACAAACCCACTGTCTGCTGATTACCTGAAGATCAAAGTCCCTAGCTGCAAAAAAGAGGATTCACAGATTCAATGGCATGCTTGTTCTGAGCTAACAGCTGTTATGAACTTGTAGCCAAAGAAAAACCCCTTTGTTGGGTCTGAAGGACTGATCACCTGCCAGAATCCTTGTTGGAGTTGGGAGTGATTTGGGGTAAGCTTATTCACAGGCATGGAGGTTCTCTTATTGTTTGTAATGTTTCCTCTGTAATGCTTTCACTTTAGAAATAAACATGTTTGCTTCAAAAGGGCTGTGCAGTAATATAGCTGTGGGCAATTACACTATTTATACCCTCTGAGGAGAAAGCAAAGCACAGATGCAGACATGCTTAGGCAATAAAGGCAGGCAACTGTGCAGTCAGGAGGGAGCGAGATGTGGGTCTCTGCCTTAGAGAGGTGACAGCTGAGGAGCCAGGAGCCTAGGGTGGGTGCCCTTGGTCGAAAATGGAGGGGGAATACAAGTACAGGTGCAGATGCCCTGAATTGTGAAAGACACCATCACACAACCCTTACTTTTGGGTTTAAGGCTTGCAGGCTAAGTCTGGCCAAAAACTCCCAAAGCTGCAGTCTCTGGACATTCCTCTGAGCATTCCAGTCCTGCCATGTGAGTGGTACATCCTCTGGTGCCCTTGACAGTCAGTTTGTCACTTGATGGTTACAGAGATCCCTCTGGCTGTTTCTAGTATGACCATAGCTAGCCAGATCTGGGAGATGTTTTCTTCTTTATTCATCCTGAATTTTCCCTTTAAGGCAAAAAGGGTTTCTTGACTCTAGACTCTGGTTAGTGATATCCCCTACTCTGGAGAATGGGATTTGATAGTGCAAGCCTGCACTTTGAAGAGGGTGCATGAGGATTTATCCTCAGGAGACCTTGTTTATGCCTCACAGTCATTGGAAGGAAAAAGCTTGGCTTGGGTCCAATTCTTTCTATATGTCTGCTGCTTTTTTGGGGGTGGGGGAGTAGGAATTTGTCAGTTGCTACCTACTGCAGTGTAGATTGTTCTTTGTTTTACTTGGGGGCATCTCTGTAGCTGATGTCTCTCAAAGAGGGAGAGTCCTGTGATGATGATATCTTTAAAGAAGGGAAAATTACTTACCTTGTAATTCTGGTTCTTTGAAGATCTGATCTCACAGGATTCTCATTTACCCACCCACCCCTTTCCACTCAATTTGCACTCTGTGTGTATATATATTTTGGTATGTCTGCAAAAATGTGTTTGTTTTATACCATAGCTCCAGAGCAAGGGAGTTATTTTACCATTAGCTAATACTTTAGCCTTTTGCTTAAAAATCCTCCTGAAAAAGCAACCACCAAAACCCCTGGGTGTTGAAGGCACTGGAAGTTTATGGCACTTATGTGGCAGGTTTAGAATGTTCCCCTTGTTGGAGTAGGTGAAGGAGGTGAGGATAAATGGGAGAGGCACAGCCTTTCAAAGCTCTTTATCTTTGGGAATTGAAGCCAGTCTTGTGCTGGAGGTTTGAGAGCCATGCGTGTGAATCCTGTGACATGATCCATCAAAGAAGAGAATAACAAGGTGTAACTATTTTTCCTAACTCCTGAATGGCACGGTTGCATTTCACTGAGTCTACTGCTATATTTTAAAAGTTAAAAAAATGAACTAGTAAATAAGTGTTATTCTTCATGTTTTAAATGACTGAGATGTTTTCTTCTGCTTATGAACTTTGTTGCTTTCAAAAATATAAACACAATTTTAAATCCAGCAGTACTAGTCTTACTACTAAGTTAATAACCATACTGTATCCTAAACGGAAAAAAATGGGGATTGTGACAGGATGTCAAGTTCTGGGACACTACGGGGAGATACAATACTTTCCTGCTGACTCAGCCAAGCAGCAAGACCAAGTAGGTCTCATTAGCTTTGTCAAGGTTCCTCCCCCACTCTGAACTCTAGGGTACAGATGTGGGGACCTGCATGAAAAACCTCCTAAGCTTATCTTTACCAGCTTAGGTCAAAACTTCCCCAAGGTACAAAATATTCCCACCCGTTGTCCTTGGACTGGCCGCTACCACCACCAAACTAATACTGGTTACTGGGGAAGAGCTGTTTGGACGCATCTTTCCCCCCAAAATACTTCCCAAAACCCTGCACCCCACTTCCTGGGCAAGGTTTGGTAAAAAGCTTCACCAATTTGCCTAGGTGACTACAGATCCAGACCCTTGGATCTGAGAACAATGAAAAAGCATTCAGTTTCTTACAAGAAGACTTTTAATAAAAATAGAAGTAAATAGAAATAAAGAAATCCCCCCTGTAAAATCTGGATGGTAGATATCTTACAGGGTAATTAGATTAAAAAACATAGAGAACCCCTCTAGGCAAAACCTTAAGTTACAAAAAAGATAGACAGACAGAAATAGTTATTCTATTCAGCACAATCCTTTTCTCAGCCATTTAAAGAAATCATAATCTAACACATACCTAGCTAGATTACTTACTAAAAGTTCTAAGACTCCATTCCCGGTCTATCCCCTGCAGAAACCAGCATATAGACAGACACAAAGACCCTTTGTTTCTCTCCCTCCTCCCAGCTTTTGAAAGTATCTTGTCTCCTCATTGGTCATTTTGGTCTCGTGCCAGCGAGGTTACCTTTAGCTTCTTAACCCTTTACAGGTGAGAGGAGCTTTCCCCTGGCCAGGAGGGATTTCAAAGGGGTTTACCCTTCCCTTTATATTTATGACAAGCTTCAATACAGAAGGATACTAAGGTTTGCATTGCACTTTAAGGAACTAGGAGCTGAGACAGTAGTTCATGCAGAGAAATAAATAAGTGAAACCCCTTATAAACAGCCTGCTCAAAATTAGGTTTTTGTTGTTGTTAAAATAAAGAAAAATCTCAGAAAGTGGTTGAGAGTTTTTGACACAAGTTTAGTGTGTTTGTATTATGTAAAGACCAAGGGAGGGAGACAGTATGTTCCCAGGGCTTGAAACTACAACCTATTATTCAAGTAGTCCTTTCTCATATGAGAAGTCCCAGTTTTACAGAATAGAATAGAGGTCACAGGCACTGTGCTTGGCTTTCATTTCACCTCCATTATTCACCTGCACAGAGCCTGACTATTTGGGCTTGGAAAGTAGACGTGGATATCACCCCTGAAGGTTACAGGAGAGTCCTGGTCCAGCATGGCTGAATTCAAAGGGAGTTTTGCCACTGACACTATTTTCTTTCATTGTTTTTCCCACCTGTTCTACAGCTTCTGTGTATTGCGGAGAGAAAATTGTATCTCCATAGATAGACTGCAAATTTTTTTCACCAAAATATGCAGATTTGGGTCAACTCAAATATTTTAATAAATTTGTGTCAATTATGATTAATTGTTTTGGTCAAAACAAAAAAGATCTGAAATGTCAAAAAGTACCATCTCACCTTTATCAAAACAAAACATTGAGATTTCAGACTAAATTCACAAGGAGACCATTCAAACATACAAGAAGGAAGGAGTAGTGGCCCCCTTACACATAATAGCCCAGTAGTTAGGGAACTCATCTGGGGTGTAGGAGATCTGAACTCGAATCCCCGCTAAGGGTTTCAGTAAGTGCCCTAACCACCAGGCTATTGGTTATAGTGGGTGGGGCTCTCTCAATCTCTCCTGTTGCAGCTGTTCCCTTTGTTTGGTTTCCTTCTTCAGAAGATAAATTTTCATGGCAAAAAAATATCAGACCATTGCTAAACAATAGCATTTATTTTTTATACAGTAACTGAAGTGTACTAAACACTTTTCAGAGAGTAAGAGGACCTGGACCTGATTCTCAGGTGCCTGGTGTAGTCATTTCTCCAAATCATGCTGGTAACATATTACAAACTCTTTGCACAGAAGTAAACGACTACACAAAGTGCAAGACAGTGGAGAATCAGGCGCACATTCTAGGTCCCTATTAGAATGCAAACTAATCATACAATATGCAAACATGTATTTGATGGAAAGAATACAAAAGCAAGGTGACTGGGCAGTAAAGTTTAGTAGTACAATTATTCCCATGACTTTATTTTTATTTAAAAAAAATGTTTATTATTTCTTCTCTTAGGTGACCACACCCTGATCTCTTCCTGGTATCTGGTTTCACCCTATTATTTTTCATTCTTTTAAAAATACTTTTCATTCATTAAAGCTCATCAACACAAGGAAACTGACTGAAATAGCTATTCTGCAATAGTTCTCCCAGTGGCTATTCTTATTTCAGAATAAGTGTACACTGAGGAGTTATTACAGAATAGCTATTGTGCTTTAAATTTGTAGCCTACTTTATTCTGGAGCAACTTCCCCATGTAGAAAATTCAGAGACTGAGTAATTTTTTTTCAAGAGTGCTTATGTGATTTAGGAGTCTAAATCTCATTTTCAAAAGTGACTTAGGCACTTAGGAGCCATTAGACTTCCAATGATTTTTAGGGTATGTCTACATGTTGGGGGTAATGTGCACAATGGCTGACTGATTTCTAAACTGCATTTATGAGTTGTAGATTCATTAGTCCATGTAGACCTTGTTGGTATGTACAAAGAGTTCCCTAGTGTGCTATAACTAAGGTGACCAGATAGAAAATGTGAAAAATCAGGACAGGGTGGAGGGGAATAGGCACCTATATAAGTAAAAGCCCTGACTATTGGGACTGCCTGTATAAAATCAGGACATCTGGTCACCCTAGCTTTAACATAGTGGTGTTTCAAACAGTATTACATTAATGAATGTTAGGGAGCTATTAATTCACACCAGCAAGGTCTACATGGACCAATCAATCAATGTGCAACACATTAGTGCAGTTTAGAAATCAGACACCTGTCATGCACATTATCCCCCAATATGCAGACATGCCCGGAGGTTCCTAAGCCACGTAAGTACTTTTGAAAATTTTACACATCATCATGGTTTAATACTAGGTTGATGATGGATGACTTAGAAATGTATAGATCAATTTGCATAATCTAAATGGCTGTTCACCATAGTAACTATCATATTTCCATAGCACATGGGTACTCTCTGGCAGGTGGGTGGAACATATTCTTCCACTTCTATGTCAGGTGGATTTCTTAGAAGAAAAAGAGTTTGTTTACCTCACATAACTTGCCCAGTCACGTGTTTTCTTAAAAAAACCATAAAAATAATATAAGTGGTATTTATTAATTATTGTAGTGCCTAGGAATTCCAACTGAGCGTAGGGCCACATTGTCAGGCACTGTGAGAAAAGGTGAAGCTACGGCATTGTTTATTAGTTTTATGTTTTTTGTAAGGATACTCATACCTAGGCAAGTTGTGTGAGTAAAACAAACTCTTTTCCTTGTAAGAAATCCATATGTCACAGGAGTGGACAGTGGAAGACTTTGTTCTCCCCACCTGCCAAAGAGACCCATCCACCAAAACAATGGAGCAATAATCTTCTGTACCATTGCACCTTAGGAGTAGCCTGGACTCTCCTAGATCAGGTTAAAACTGGATTGGAGATAGGAGGTACTTACCTAACAGGAAGTCTCCTGAGACAAAGGAGGATTAGAAAATAGGTTAACGATTTATCATCTGAAGAGTCACTGAACCAGCAAGAAGTTTGGCTCGCTGAAGAGAGAGACAGACAGAGAGACACACACAAGAGAGGCAAGTTAGGGGAACAGCATGAATAAGCTGGGACCAGATGGGTCACAGAGGGAGCTTTACTTGGAATGTCAGTTTACTGTATTCATCTGTGTGTGGAACTGAAACTGAAAATAGCCTACTACTAGGTAGCATTTAGGAATTGTAAAACCTGACATGTGTTGGAGGAATTGTTTACTTTTCCTTAATCTATTTTTCTCTATACTTTAAAAACAAACAAACAAACAACAAAAATGCTTGTTTTGCTAAGAAATTTGTTAGGTGAATCTTTCCAACCACATAAGTCTTCTGTCTCCAAGGAGAGATAAAAATGTTACTTGTAGGGACCTGCAAGGTAAAAGTGAAAACATATGACATCTATCCTTGCTAGAAGAGCCATGATTATGGGACACACTCCAGGGAAGGGTAAGCTGCAAAAAGTGAAAGCAAGCAGTTTACAGGGGGCAGCTGAAAGACCACAATGGAGCAAGTTCTGGCCAAAAGGTGATATTAAAGGACATAATATGGTGACAGATCCTGCCCTGAAGAGTAAGGCCCTGTCTACAGGGGCAAGTTTATGCGCAGTAAAGCAGCTTTGAGCGCTGTAACTCCCAAGGTGTACACACTGCCAAGCCACTTAGTGCGCAGAAACTGCGCAGATGCAGCGTTCTAAAAAAACCCACCCCAACGAAAGGCGTAGAGCTTTCTGCGCTGGGGCTAAAGCACTATGGTGCCAGTGCAGACACTGTGGTGATTACAGCGCTGTGATTGGCCTCCGGGAGATGTCTCACAATGCCTGTTCTCACCTCTCTGGCCTTCGGTTTGACCTCTACTGCCCTGCCCTCAGGTGACCAACCGTCAGCCCCTCCCCGTATATTCCTTTGAAAATTTGAAAGTCCCCTTCACGTTTGTTCGGTGATGCATGCAGTGGTATCAGCGCATCTTTCCAGTGGCCATGCCTGCTCCACGCACCAGGAGATCCCCAGCTTAGAGCAATGCCGAGCTGCTGGACCTCACTGGCATTTGGGGAGAGGAGGCAGTGCATTCACAGCTGTGCTCCAGCCATCGGAATTATGATACCTATGGACAGATTTCTAGATGCACGATAGAAAGGGGCCATGACTGGGACACACTATAGTGCAGGGTCAAAGTGAAGGAGCTGCAGAATGCCTACCACAAGGCATGGGAGGCAAACCACCTCTCTGGTGCTGCACCCATGAGCTGCCAGTTCTACAAAGAGCTGGAGGTGATACTCAGTGGTGACCCCACCTCCACTGTGTAAGCCCCTGTGGATGCTTTGTTGGCTCATGTGCCAGTCAAGAGCCAGGAGGAGGCAATCTTGGATGAAGAGGGGGTGGGGGAACCAGAGGCAGAGGATGACTTGGAGGCCAGAGAGACATGCAGTCAGGAGTTTTTTTCTACCCTGGAGGAGCCTAGCCAGTCACAAAGCAGTCGGATCTTGGTGAAGCGCAAACAGGAGAGGAGGCCCCCTGGATCTGATTTTGGGAATTGCTGAAGCCAGTGGTTGGGGGCAGGAGGGTTGCAGAAAGCAGGCGTGTCTCCCACCACGTGCCTAGCTTGAGCGGCGGAACAGGCTGTTGATACATTCCCTCAGTTCTTGGGAATCTCCCTCAGAGATCTCCAGGAAACTTTCATGGAGATACTGGACAATCCGCTCCCGCAGGTTCCTTAGCAGAGCTGCTTTGTTTCTTGCCCCATTACCGGTAACTTTCCCGTGCCACTGTGCTGTCACGGGGGTGGGGCAGAGGAAAACCATTGCTGCATGCAGGCTAGCTGCATAGGGGCCAGGGTGGAAGCCGCAGGCTTGGAGAAGACCCTCCCTTGATTCCCTGCTCACCCTCAGCAGTGAGATATCTTCCATAATGATCACCTCCTGTGGAAAGTGTGGGGACAGGAATGATTATCAGGCCCACCCTACAGTGCTAGCTCTCCCCAAGAGCCACATGCCCAGTGTACAGCAGGGTCCAGGAACATTGATTTACCCTGCCCCCGTAGCTACTCACCATTTTGGGGGTCTTGTGGCTTATGTGTGCTTGCCTGGGGTCAGCCAGTTAGTGACAGATGTGTGAGTACTGGATGTGTTTTAAAGCCATTTGAGGGGTCAACTAATTAATATTAAGAATCTTAAACTCAAATCAAATGTTATTTCTCTTTGTTTACCAAGACTCACTTATTTCTCCTTTTCAGGAGTACAGTCCAGTGTTTAAAAGGAGAAACTCTTAATATCTTAAATTACAATGGCATTTCAATATTCCATTAAAACCACTTCAAGAAAAAAATACATCTAATCCCTTGGCAGTGGTTTTGCAAACTGCATCTCAGAAGTCTGGGTGATGTCATCACTTCATAGAAACAACACTGGGCTGGGTGGTTGCTTCATCTTGATGCTGTGTTGTCACCTTCTTTATTTAGTTGCCTTGTTGCTATTTTGCTTGCCTGTAGAGATGAGATGAACAGGCTAAGTTGAGAAGCGTGTACTCAGATGAAAGGGCTGTTCTATTGGTCTCTCAATTCAGAGTTTTATATTGCTCTTTTTCTCTAGTCTCACTGAGGGTGGAAGACTGGGCTCAAATATCAACTGCTGTTACCTTTTGATTACCTCATCACCTTCATGGAAAGGTCTTGATTGCATATTCATAAGCTGAAGATGGTGTCTGGTAATACATATGTAGCAGAGTTGTAAATGACTTTGTCTGTGGTGGGAATTTCTCAGGACATATTTAAAGTTAGATTTTTAACTCTTTTATTCAGTTCACTTTGAGATCCCTTTAGTTCTATTGGGTTTAATACGAGTTGAAATTCTTTTTTAAATGAGTCCAAACATGCCTATTTTCCATGTAAAGGTTTTTCAGCTTTCAAAATAATCTTTTTAAAACAAATTATTGTTTAAGAGAGTCTTTAAACTTAAATGGTCATCAAAGAAGATATTGTATCCCCTCCGCCCCCACTAATCCTTGTAGAAGTTCTTCTTATAGTAAGGAGTTGCTTAAGCATTGGCAGGTAGCTAATTAATTACAAATTAATATCAATATTTGTATAAGAAAGTGGCTTATTACATTAATAAGCAGCATCATGTCTATAAAAATAACAACATAAATTCAGCAAACCTGCAGAAAAGTTTGTAATGAACTAAAGTTACTTTTATTATAATTAGTAACCATTTTTGCATCAATGTTGAGGTCTACCCCTACAGAAAGGCAATGGGCCTAATTCTTCACTGCCTTTGCCTTACACCTTGTGTAGTCACCTACATCCAATTCAAGTACTATTATATAGTAGTTAGTTTACACATACATTATAGTGTATTCGAATGTGGATGAATTTGTTAATTTTTCATAATGCTTTAACACAATTGTAACAGGAAATGTTTGTACCTTTGATAGTACCCACTGCAGGCAAACATTTTAACCGATGAAGTGAGCTGTAGCTCACGAAAGCTCATGCTCAAATAAATTGGTTAGTCTCTAAGGTGCCACAAGTCCTCCTTTTATTTTAACCCTGTGCCATCCAGAGAGGAGAGGGCCCTTTCCAGTCCATGTCTGAGAACATTTATTGAAATACCTCCCCCCTCCCCCCGCCTACGTAAAGCATGTTAGGGGTTAAATATGTCTGCCACTGAACACTATACAATCGTTTAACACCATATGCAAACTTGCGAAGCAAAGAAAGTGGGGATAGCAGTGCCTAGCAGGACTGATTGCTGTCCCAATGTGGCAGATATGACAGCGATCCTTCTTGGTGCCGTCTATGAGGGGCACTGCTACTGGGGTGACAGGGCCAGATTTGCCCCTCTCTAGCTCTTTTCCGCCTTGCCACGCTTTTACACGATCAGAACTTTTTCTCTTCCCAGACACTTCTCTGGGCTGGAGGCGGGGTGGAAGCCGGGGTGCGCGCGGGGCTGAGACGCCAACTCGCAGCCGAGGCGCCGCAGGGGGAGCCCCCCGAACCTGCCCAGTCCTGCCTGGTTTACCAGGTGGCGGGGGAGGTGAGAGGCTGAGCGGCGGCCTCAGGTGTCCCCGGGGGTGGGGCTCGCCGGCTGGGAGGAAGAGCCGCAGTTTGAAACGTGTGGGCGGGGCGGGCATCTGGATTTTGAAAGCACCAGCCCGCTGCTACTACTGCCGCCCCCAGGTGGGGGAAGCGCAGCGAGGGCGCCTTGTGTCTCCCCCCCCCCCGCCCAGGTGGGGCCAGGCGGGCGGGCTCTGCGCAGGGCGGCGGGGATGAGCCGAGACCACGCTCTGGTGCCGCGGGCGCCTCCCTCCCTCGCTCGCCGGGACTGTCTGTGCCGCAGCTGCAGGAAGCCCAACCTCGCCCCGCCTCCTCCCGCCCCGCGTGCGGCTCCGCGCTCGCCTCGCCCGCCCGGGCTGCCCATTGTCTACGCGGCGGCTCCGGGAGGCGGGAGAGGCGGCGCGGGGAGCAGGGCAGGGCGCGCAGCCGGGGCGGCTGCCGCTGCTGCTCGTGGTGCGGGGCAGGAAGGCGGCGGGGGCGCGATGCTGGGCAGCCCGGCAGCCGCTGAGAGGCTGAACCAGGAACTGGCCCGGCGGGGCAGCCGCCCCTGCTCCTGCTGCTGCTGCTGAAGGGGGAGCCGCCGCCGCGCCGGCTCCGGAGACGCGAACTTCGCGCCCCCGACCCCATGGAGGCGCTCAGCGCCGTGAAGGCCAAAGTGGGGCCGAAAAGCGCCGGCGGCTGCGAGGCGGCGGGGGCGGGCGAGCCCCAGCCCGCCCCTTCCTCCAGCCCCGCGGGCTTCGGCTCCCCGGCGCCGCCCGAGCCCCACGCCGGCAAGCTGGAGGATTTGGAGACCCTGGCGACTGTGGGTGAGTGGGGGCGGGGGGACCTGGGGCGCAGCCACTGCGCCCTCGGGGCGAACAAAGGAGCCGCGTCCCCCTGCCCCGTCCTCTGCCCGGGTACCCGCCAGCTAGCCCGGGCTGCGGGCGCTGGGCTCCGGCCATGCCGCTTGGCGCGCCCCGGGGACCAGCTGTTGGCTCCGCAGCCGCCAGGGGCACCGCTTTGCCCTTTTCCAAAGCCAGAGCTCTGGCCCGCTTCTTTCCTGTGCCCTCCCCTCCCCTCCCCTCCGCCCAGTCCCATCTCCCTGGCTGGTCCCCGGGGGGCATCTTCCGTGCCGGCTCCAGCCTTGCCCGGCTCCTCTCCCGCGGCTTTCTGAAGACTTCAGTGCCTGCTGGGTATTTCCTGAGCGTTGGAGGGGCCGTGTCTGAGGCAGCAGAGTTGAGCTCTGTAAATGTCGGTGTAATGGCTGGCAGGTGCCACCCACTGAAAAACCTACTGACACTGGGAAATTGTGATATTTTATGTGCCTATAAGAAGTATTTTGCTCGGCGTCTATCTTAAGCATAGAGTTAAGCCTTTTTTTTTTGTTTGTTTTTGTTTTTTGACAAGACCACAAGCTGTTCATCTCAGAACAGTATATTGCTTTGAACTTCAGCCACCTTTTGAAAGCGGTTTTCACTAGACCCATTTTTTTGAATGAAAGTTATAGTTAGCATGAATTGGTGCATTACTGTGGATGTTCTTTTTTTCAGTTTGTCATAGCCTTAAGATTGCAGCATTCCTACTCCACTACACACGCTCCAGCTGAGCTCAGTAGGCATCACAGTAGTGTGGATACAAACTATGTTCAGACTGAAAAGGGTTTTGGGCATGGTTTAAAAACAGAAGTGAGATGAGCTGGATATTGCTGTCTGCATAATCATGTGTGAGTCACAATGGAACCAGTCAATAACGTGATTTTGGGCCTGTGTGTGGGGATGAGACAATCAGCGTTCAATGGCACACTGTACATTCTTTTTGTAATACTGTTTTATATGGTTTAGCCTTAGCCCATTCACCAAAATCATCTGATGAAGTGAGCTGTAGCTCACGAAAGCTTATGCTCTAATAAATTCGTTAAACAAGTACTCCTTTTCTTTTTACGGATACTGACGAACACAGCTGCTACTCTGAAACATGTTAAAATACAAATTCATAGTTTTAAATGCAGTTTGTGGGACACTGTGGAGGGCAGGCTGACTGACCCAGTTAAATATATTTCACAACCTAAATCCACACTGCCCTCTTGGTAACTAGTGCAAAAAAGCTTTGTGCTGAATGGAATTGTGGAAGAAGGTAAAGTAGCATCTTTTGATTTCTAGCACACCTTATCTAGATCTCCATTTTTATGAGAACTGCCATTCCAGTGTGTGTTAAATAGTAGCATTTATTTCAACATTTGACACTCCGTATACATCTACAGTAATTTGAATGGTATTTGCATCTAGTCTAATATCAATACTCCGAGAGTGTGTGCATGTGTAAATCTGTATGTTCTTGTACTAGGTTCAAATGGTTGTGTATGCTTTATTTATACTTGCCAACCTTTATTTATACTTGCCAACAGAATGCCAAAAAGTCTGATTTCTTGGATGGACTTACTCTCTAGCAAATGCTGCAAACCCCCTCATCTGTATAGAAATAAATAGTGTTCAGCCAAAACTCACTTGAGGTTTAAAACTATTCTTAATCAACATTGTGGTTTAAACATGGTTCTTTAAAAATGGTTGTAGAATGGCTTAAGACTTAAGTTGATATGAACCACGTTAGCCAATCCTAAGATGTATTGCTTTCTTTAATATTTAAAAGTTGAAGTGTGAACAAGTCTTATTAATAGAGATATATTTGCATACAACACCCTGCTGCACTCCCTTGGAAATGATTAATCTCATTTGTGACATCACAACTAGTGCTGTGGAAACAGTTGTCATCACAGAGGATTATTCCCCCAAGTGGGGCACAAACTGCAGGAAAAGGCTAACTCTTAAGACACAAAGATATAATTGTCATGCAAATATCCCTAGAAATAACAAGGAAAGCAAAAAATGGCACAAGAATTATTTCTAAACATATCTTTTCAGAGACTTTTATAAGGTGATTCTGAACGCTTAAGAAAATGGAAAATTGGGATTCTGAAAAGAATGCTGATGGAATGGAGGTGTGAGGGGAGGGGGTTGCCTTTAAAAATTTCTATTTGCTCTCTGATAGCAGAAGGCACAGTGCTCAGGAAGGGGGTGGGGTGGGGAGAAGAGTGTAGGAGCAGCAGCCTACTGTTTAGCAATGCACTGACAATGCACTTCTATCTTTTTCCTGTTGCCCTCCTTTTGCTGTTGCTTGGGTATTCATAGCCAGTTTGCCAACTCTCATCTGTGGCCAGATCTATGCTATAAATTTACATCACTGTAATATGTTGCTCAGAGGTGTGAAAAATCCACACTCCTGAGTGACAGTTATACTGACTTAACCCCTGGTGTAGACTGTACTATGTTGACAGGAGAACTTCTGCGGTCAGCATAGCTACAATGCCTCTTGTGGAGGTGGATTAACTACACTGATGGAAGAAACTCTGCTGTTGGCATAGTAACATCTTCACTGAAGTGCTACAGCAGAAACAACAAAACTTGAGAGGAAGGCGAGAAGATTGTACAAATCTGTTGGTGTAAAGACCCCTAGGGCCTTGTTTAAAAATGGAAGTTGAGGTGATTTGACTTAAATCGGTTTTAAAACTGATTTTGTTAAACATGGGTGTTTAGTTTAAACCTGTTCCTTATGATGTTAAAGTAATATAATCCAGGTTCATATTGTTTTGTGTATTCATACAGTCTTTTACACTGCTTTAACTAGATAGATTTTTAAGTCCTACCTCTTCTCCCCCTCCCCATCATCAGCGTGAAATTAACAATACTAGGGTTAATTTCACCACTGCAATTTAGAACCTCAGTAAAATTGTGTCAAGAATTGTCAGTTTTAGTCTGCTGATGTTATTGAAAGCTATGCCTGGTATCGGAGGCGAACGTGGGAGTCATTTGTGTGGGAGGAGAGCCAGGAAGTTCTGACTTTGTTGGGGTGTGTGTATGGGAAAGAAAGAAAGGGGAAGAGACGAGCATCTGGGGTCCTTTGGACTGTCTTACTACAATCATGTGGCCCATTTCAGTGGCTATTTGAGCACCTCACAATCTTTAATGTGTTTGTCCCCCATGAGTTAAGTAGTTATTCCCATTTATAGATAGGGAAACTAAACGGTGACTTGCCTAAGGTCACATAGAAAGTATGTGACATAGCGAGGACCTGAACCCCAGTTTTCTAAGTCCTAGGCTCGTGCCCGAATTGCTGGATCATCCTTCTTCATCCTTTTCTAACACTAATGAATCATTGTTTGATACAAAAGCTGGAGCTCCTAAGGAGAATATAGAGAAATCAATCAGGGAGGAATTGCAGCATCTTCTCCTTTTCCCAGCAGCTGGAGTTGCTTGGAGATTGTTCCTTGAACTTCTGCAGTGGAGCTATCTAGCTTTTTCTGTGTTGTCATTTCTATAGCATATGCCAAATTTTTCCAAGCCTTATCAAAGGGATGAAAAAGTCAGATAAAGAGGTAGAATAAGACAACAGAATGAAGGGAAAGGAATGATTGCTTCATTCCTTGAGGGGTAGGGGAAAGGAAATACTTTCTTTCCAAAGAGTATAACATATGGCCAAGGAAATAGGATACAGAGGAAAAAAAGAGAATGTAAGGAGAGGTGGGGAAGAGGAGGGATGAAATGAAAGAAGAAAATTTCTATTGAAAGAACAAACCAAAACAAAAAACTTGACACTGTGTAATGAATTTCAGAGCCTTTATTAAAGGGACACTGCTTAACTTTAAAACTTGTAAACCATTTTTGTAAAACCTTAAGAGCAATGGAAACCTTCCCACAATATTTAACAATTAAAATGAACAGAGTTGCTTTTAAACACACATCCCTATGAAGTGTTCTAAACTAAAATTTTGTGGTATGATGAAACTGCATGTTATAAATAACCCCAGACTTTTATTTAATTGCATAAGCATGGAAAAATGGGGGGAAAAAATCACTGGCAAAATCTTTTGTTTTACTACTGTAGGAATTCTTCTGCTTCTATACAAGTAAGTCTAGTAATTTCTTCTATAGGTATAGTCTGTTCAGTAACAGCTATTGTTCTGATTTAGTATGTAAGTGTACAATTTTTTTGGTTAATACTAGTGGAAGCTTTTTTCCACAGGAACCAAAACTTGTAACAGCCATTTAAAAAAAAAAATAAAAGAAAAGAAAAGAAATCAAACTTCTGAAGTCTCTCTTGAATAGTTAATGAAAACAATAAGATGATATGAGCTGGCTGCTCAACAATCCAAACATAACATCACTTTGTATAATGAATTTTTAGAGTGACTTTTGTTTTTAAATTTTCTGCCCAATCTCAAGGAAAATTGATAGTTTCTTCCATGCTTTTACTTTGCAAACAAATTTTAGCTCTGTAGGTTTCAGAAGGAAAAAAAAATCGTATAATGTTGTTTTAGAGAGTTGAATTCATTGTTGCATTCTCACATCTTCAAGACAAAGCCTCTGTATTTAAGTTAAGTGACTTAGGGCATGTCTTCACTAACAACGTTAAAGGGCTGCCATGGCAAAATTTCTATTTGCCCTCTGATAGCAGAAGGCATGGTGCTCAGGAAGGGGGTGGGGTGGGGGGTAGTTTAAAAAACAAAAACACCTCCATGAGGGGAGTAGCTACCAGTGCTGGTACACTGTCTACACTGGCACTTTACAGCGCTGAAACTTGCAGCACTCGGGTGTGTTTTTTCACACCCCTAAACAAGGCAAGTTGCAGCGCTGTAAAGCGTTAGTGTAGACAAGCCCTTAGGTTTTTTTTTTCTTGTTTTGTCCTTTGTTCCTCTTCCTCTTCTCTCCTCCTTCTCACACAAGTTCACACCTGTCCTTGAATAATCTGCTATGACCCAGCAGCAGTTTGAGTGAAAATGACTAGGTGTGTGTCAGTTTCTCTGTTGCTCCTTCAGTACTTTAGGTGGGATTGTTCCACAGGTAATTGAAGAAGCAGCATTGGTAGATTATGGAGAGAGAGAAATCAAACCCTACAAGGCCAGAAGAAGGGCTTCTTCCATGAGGGTCCTTGTTCTTAATGGGTTGGTAAGTGAATAATAAAAGGGAGAAATGAACAACCCTTCTCTTTTCAAAAGGAAAATAGGACACAAAAGGAAAGATTCCTCCTCCAAACCAGGAGTATGAGATGACTAAAACATGCACAGACTGGTTGTTCAGGATACAGACAGAGTAACAGAAATGTTTGTGGGAAAGAAAGATTTGTAAAATCTGATAAACTGGTGAAGAAAAGAAATGTGTATTGGTTCAGTACAGTGTTACCCCCTAATGTTAAATTTCCTTTGACTACTAATCTTATTAAATTAGTTAATTGGTATGTGGCAAGCTCAGACTCCCTGCTCCTGCTATGGACTTGACTGTATTTGAAAATGTGTGTGGGTAGGGAAGTTCCCTTGATATAAAACAAAATGAAATTAATCCCCATAACAGTTACTCTTCAAAATTTATGCTAGAGAGCATCATTGCAAGGCTAATCCAATCTCCATGTCCTGGAATGGATGAAAATGTAGGTGGAATATTGGGGAAGACTTCCTCACAGTGAGATCTAGTGAATAGTCACGCAAGGAAAAGCACTGAAGAATACGCTAGGGAAGAGGGCTGGCAAGCAATTAGAAAAATTAATCTCAATTAATCGCATGATTAATCACACTGTTAATAATAGAATACTATTTAAGTATTTTTGGGTGTTTTCTACATTTTAAAATACATTGATTTCCATTACAACCCAGAATACGAAGTGTACAGTGCTCACTTTATTTTTGATTAAATGTATTTGCAATGTAAAAAAACAAAATAAATAGTATTTTTCAATTCACCTAACATAAGTACTGTAGTGCAATCTGTTTATTATGGAAGTTGAATGTACAAATGTAGAATTATGTGCAAAAAACCCTGCATTCAAAAATAAAACCATGTAAAACTTTAGAGCCTGCAAGTCCACTCAGCCCTATTTCTTGTTAAGCCAATCACTCAGACAAACATGTTTGTTTACATTTGCAGGTGATGCTGCTGCATGCTGCTTGTTTACAGTGTCACCTGAAAGTGAGAACAGGCGTTCTGGTGGCACTGTTGTAGCTGGTGTTGCAAGATATTTATATGCCAGATGCGCTAATGATTCATATGTCCCTTCATGCTTCAAAAAACATTCCAGGGGATGTGCATCCATGCTGATGGCGGGTTCTGCTTGATAACAGTCCAGAGCAGTGTGGACTGATGTGTTCATTTTCATCCTCCTGAGTCAGATGCCAGCAGCAGAAGGCTGATTTTCTTTTTTGGTGGTTTGGGTTCTGTAGTTTCTGCATCGGAGTGTTGCTCTTTTAAGACTTCTGAAAGGATGCTCCACTTCTTGTCCCTCTCAGATTTTGGAAGGCACTTCAGATTCTTAAATCTTGGATCAAGTGCTGTAGCTATCTTTAGAAATCTCAGTGGTACCTTTTTTGCATTTTGTCAAATCTGCAGTGAAAGTGTTCTTAAAATGAACAACATGTGCTGGGTCATCATCCGTGATTGCCATAACATAAAATACATGGCAGAATGCAGGTAAAACAGAGCAGGGGGACATACAATTCTCCCTCAAGGAATTCAGTCACAAATTTAATTAACATATTTTTTTTTAAGAAGCGTCATCAGCGTGGAAGCATGTCTTCTGGAATAGTGGCCGAAGCATGAAGGGGCATATGAATCTTTCGCGCATCTGGCACATAAATATCTTGCGATGCTGGCTACAACAGTGCCATTCAAATGTTTGTTCTCACTTTCTGGTGACACTGTAAATAAGAAGAGGGCAGCATTATCTCCTGGGAATGTAAACAGACTTGTCTGTCTGAACGACTGGTTGAACAAGTAGTAGCACTGAGTAGACTTGTAGGGTCTGAAGTTTTACATTGTTTTGTTTTTTAGTGTGGTTATGTAACAAAAAAATCTACATTTGTAAGTTGCACTTTCATGACAGATTGCACCACAGTACTTGTATGAGGTGAATTGCAAAATACTATTTCTTTTGTTTATCATTTTTACAGTGCAAATATTTATAATAAAAATCATACACTTTGTCAATTACTACACAATACAATATATATGAAAAGATAGAAAAACATTCACAAATATTTAATATATTTCAATTGGTATTCTATTGTTTAACATTGTGATTAAAACTGTGATTAATCACTATTAATTTTTTAGTTAATTGCATGAGTTAACTGCGATTAATCAACAGCCGTAATAGGGAATAATCCTGCTTTGCCAGGGAAATGGATATAGTGTCTTTTTAATTTCTGCAGTTAGGCCTGTCTGTGGTTGTCAGCAAAGCTTCCCAAAGGTGTCAATTGTGGTGTGAATGCTTGAATAATCTCAGATCCAGCTCATACTAGTGCTGCAGACAGATGAATTGTATAAAAGGTAGGATAACTCCTTCCCTTTACAAATAAAACATAAGCATAACAGGGAGATGTATCATTACAGGATTTCTCCAGAATAAAATGGTAAGTCACAATTGGAAAGTTTATGCTTAACCTGTGGAGATAGAGAGATGGCGTTCAGTTGGAACAGAGAACTTTGTAAAAAAATTGAGCACCAAGGAAGTTGTTGACTCAAACCTATTGATTACTAGCAAGTATGGGGAGACAGAGAGCCCCATCTAACCTACCCTTCTACTTCCCCAGAGCTCTGAGTCTTCCCTTCAGAGCAATAAGATGTGAGAACAAGCGGATTGTCTTTCAAGGCTGGTTGTGAAATACAGCATGTCTGGAGTGGAAGGGGGGATGGACAGTACAATTTATGCACGTTTCATTAGCTGTTGGAGTGGTAAGCCAGAAAAAGCCACCAAGAATTAACTTTCATGAAACGAAAGACAGGAAATTTGTGTTCCTACTGTAAGGAGTTGTCTACCCTAGAAAGTAGCACAGCATTCACTGTACAGATATAACTAAAGCTATTCGACCCCCTATTGTGGATGCAATTATACTGGTGTATAGTTATACTAGTATAACTGCGTTCACATTATGGCTTTGTTGTAACTGTTTTGTTTTTTTAAAAATATCATATCCCTAATCAAAATAGTTTATATGGCTAAAAAAACCACCCCCTATGAATTGTAGACTTGACCTAAGGTGGTATTTCTTTTCCAAAAACAAGGTCTGTATGTAAAATTCTACCTAGTAAGGTGTATTATTTCACAAAAGCTTTTCAAATGGGAAGGAAGCGTGAGAGTTCCTTTTTTTTAGTTACAAGATTGAAATAAATTTCAGTTTTCCTGAGGGGGAAAAGTAGTATCTTTCAAGTGAATTGAAAGATTGATGCCCTTACTTTAATGCTCAAAGTTCATTTTAACCAGCTAGTGCTTGTATCTGGGCTCCCACTCTATAGGAGTTGCTTAGCTTGATTTGGGGAAAAAAAAGTAATTGTCTCAACTGATCCTTCTTGCATACCAGGAGCACATCAGAAATCATTGTGCCCGTTCTGGCAGAACCTCTTTTGTAGCTTTGAGGACATTGAAATCTCCTTTAAAGTGCTGAGGGAACTGATCCAAAGGATTAGGGGTGCATCTGAGGGGTATTCCTTGTGTGGCTCAATCAGGAGGCTCATATTATGAACAAAACTGTTTATTTGATAGCTAAGTGCAATGGGATAGTTACTACTTTCTCATAATCTTTTAAGGAGGAGCAATGAAAGGAGAGAAATAGTGGCCTCCGACTTAAGGAATGGAAATGAGAATGAGTTTTCTGGGGGCTTGTCTAGACTACTGCTTAAGTCAATGTAATTTACATTGCTCAGGGATGTGAAAAAATACCCCCTTGAATGATGCAAGTTACATCAACTTAAAGTAGTGTCTACACCATACTACATCAGCAGGAGACGCTCTCCCACTGACTTAGCTTCTGCTTCTTGTTGAGGTGGAGTAATTACGTCAATAGGAGAGCGCTCTCCCATTATCATAGCATGTCTTCACCATGTGTGCTGAAGCATGGTAGTGAAGACAAGCCCTGTGTTACCTTTGGCAAGTCACTTCAGCCCAGATTTTTAAAAGGTATTTAGGCACCTAAATCCCATTCATTTCACTTACCAAATCCTCTGTTATGGCCTGACTTTTCAAAGCACCAAACACCTGAAGCTCCCATTGACTTCATATGGAGCTTCGGGTGTATAGGACCTCTGCAAATCAGGCCCATAATCTTTCTTTATTATAATGAGAGTAAGAACACTGGGGAGGGATAGCTCAGTGGTTTGAGCATTGGCCTGCTAAACCCAGGGTTGTGAGTTCAGTCCTTAAGAGGGCCATTTAGGGATCTGTGGCAAAAATTGGGGATTGGTCCTGCTTTGAGCAGGGGATTGGACTAGAGGACCTCCTGAGGTCCCTTCCAACCCTCATATTCTATGATTCTATGATGTAATGTCTCTGGGGAGCTCAGACTAAACTAGTTTTTAAAATGTATAGAGATCAGATGGAAGGTATTACATTTTATAAATGCAAAGTGTGTGCATGGAGCACACAAAGGGGAAAGGTTGGGTGGACCCTGAAGACTGAAATATAGAAGGGAACAAAGATCACATGAGACACTGGGGAGCAGAAACTACATAAATAGAAGACTAGAGGGTGAAACAGTAATACGAAAGAGCAGGGAAGTGGATGTGATTATGAAAGTTGGTAGGAGAAGAAAGGCGATGCTGTCTTTCAGAGAAAGACGACAACAGTGGGAATAAGAGTGGGAGTGTTATGGAGATGGCTGGAAGGCGAGATGTGGATACGTAACTGGAAGAAAGGAATAAACAGGAAAATATGCACACAACTCTTAGGACAGTGAATTTTATTAAACATTTGCCCCTTTATTTTTATTGCGTTTACCTGGAAACTTTCTGCATCTTTGGTCTTTTTTTTTTTTTTAAGTAGGTAAAGTGATGAGTTTATGTCCTTATTTTATATCAAGGTTGTTGACTACTCTTCTTTCTGTAGATAAATAATGGTGAGGAGGGAGGAAAGAGTAGATAGTAAATAACCTGGCACTTAACTAGATTCTCTAGGCAAACCTCTGACTGATAAGGAATTGGACTCCCTTTATGGCTTAAAAGGAAATATGCCAATTTATATATTTAAGTAGGATCCATGCATAGCTGTCACTATCCTGAGCAGCTGGGCTCCTGGATCAATAGCAATCTCTACTGATAGTGATTCTTCCGCTCCCCCGCCCCCCTGCTTCATCCCCCCCCCCCCCCCCCCCCCCCCCAGGTAGTGAGGGGTGGAGAGGAGACAAAATAATTGTGAAGACTTTTTCCAAAATCTTGAGGTCAGTCTGTGCTTGGTGTAATTACAACTGGGTAAAATGAGTGGTGAAAATATTCATATTCCCACTCTAAAATGCTATGGTCAATTCTGAAAGAGAAGATTGTGGCATTTTTGTTTTGTGTGAAAGGTGGAGGCAGCTGTGTGTGTGTGAAATGAATGCATTTTTGTTCTACCTTTATATAACTCAAGAGATCAAAAATTCATGTACTGCATCTGACATTCTATAAATAGATCATCATTTCAGAAAGATTCTTTGAACATGAAGAAAAGAACACCTTACATTTCCACTCTAGAGAGCTCTCTTAAAGAGCAACAATAATAATTTCACAATTGTAAGAAACAATTCAGGATCGGTATAGCTTATAACTAAAATTGTGGCTCTCAGACTATGTAAAATCTGGATTTTGTGGTTAGTTTTCAAGTGAGGAGAGGCCATGTGGTTACTTCTCCCTAAATCAGGGGTCTCAGAGTTCTGGCCCGCTGGCCATCTGCGGCCCGAGAACCTCCCAATGTGGCCCTCGGGGCTCCAGCAGTTTTGGGGCCAGGTTTCTCCCTGGAGCTGGGTGGCTTTCTGTGTGCTCATTCCATGTGGCCGCTGGCCCCTCCCTGCAACCCTGGGGTGGGGAGGGGCTGTGCTTCCATGCACTGCCCCCTGCCCTGAGCACCCCTGCAGCCAATGGGAAGCTGTGGGGGCAGTGCCTGGGGGCCGCAGTGCGCGGAGGTCCCCTGGCCTGCCCCGCCTTGGAGCTCCAGGTAAGCACCGTACCGCCTCGACCCTCTCCCAAAGCCTGCACCCCCTTCCCATATACCCCTTCCGTCCCCCAAACTCCATCCCAGAGCCTTCACCCCTCCTCCGTCCCAGAGCCTGCACCCCCACCTCCTGCCCAGCCCAGAACCTTACGTAAGAGCCTTTGGTGAGGGATCTTGTCAAAGACTTTCTGGAAATCTAAGTACACTATGTCCACTGGATCCCCCTTGTCCACATGTTTCTCGCACCCCAATCTCCTACCCCAGTCGTCCTCCCCCACCCAAACTCCCTCTCAGAGCCTTGGGCTTTTTGGGGGAGTTTTGGGGGGGTGGGTTCTGGGTGGCATGAGTGACCTTATTGGCTCGCTGGGAGGATTTGAGGACTGGCACTGGCCCTAAGGTAAACTGAGTTTGAGACCCCTGTCCTAAATGCTTGAAAAGGGCTGCTTCACTGCAGTGCTGAAAGAAACTTGGCAGCAGGGGAAATGGGGTTTGAGAGAAATGTTGCAATATATCAGCCGTACCTGCTGAGAGTCTCTCCTGCTCTTGTTTTCCCATTGCACAACAGAGCCAGTAATGCAGGATGCTGCAAAACAATTTAAAAAAATGTTTTCCAATTGTATGTCCTGCATGGAGGAGTTTACGTGACTGACAGTTTGGCTGTTGACCCCTTATACTGAAGACTGGTGGAACCTGATCTTTATTTTTCATAACTCCGACAAATTAATCTTTATTTTTAAGCTTTTTTTTATTTAAATGTTTACAGTTCTATGAAATTAATGAAGGGGGCCAGGCAATTATTTAATGACAGATGCTGAAATTCGATTTTATTCGATTTATTTGATTTTATTCGATAACCTATAACATGTCTCATGCAAACACACAGAGAAAAACATACACAATCTAAAACTGTACCAACATCCATGTAATACATTAAAATGTCAGTCAGAACTTAACTCTCTTCTAAGCCATAATGCTAAAAGGACAAAAATTGCAATCAATTTAATTCCTACCAGACACTGAGAAAATACTAAAAAAAAATCCATTCTTTTGAGCTGATAAAGATTCTTTTTATACAAAAGAGGTAAAATCAACCATGCTCTCAGAAACTGGAAAATTGAATAATCCAAAAGATAATGAGGTATATCTTCCAGTGCTCCAGATTCACATGGGCAAAAAAGATCTGAAGGAACTTTTCCATATCTAACTTTTGAGGACTGCAGTTACCGTGATTTGGAATTTTAATTGAGTATATGCCTTACATAAATGAGGAATTGATAACTCATTCATATACAATTCAAAAATACAGGTTGTCCTCAAAGTAGAGAACCAAAAGGCAAACTTGGAATCATGAATCACAGCCACATCATCTTGCTGGGTAATATCTGTGGCTCTCCGTTTGAGTAATTGATTGAGTTGATCAAACAGTACCGACAATAAGTCAATAATAGGTTAGGTTTTTCTAACTATAATCGATTGGAAGGTCTTATACCATGGAAATAAGGAGTGCTCAGATTGCCCTAGCTTTGCCTTCAGGAGATGGAGGAACAATCTATAATCTGGAGGAGTACAGGTTTTAGACCAAAATTTTAAAAAAGCAATTCAAGGTCATTTACTTATGGCGGGGGGAACCCCACAAAAAAAACCACCGCAACCCACCTCAGTATGTAAAGATGAGGCAAGCTTACAATTTGGGAGAATTGGCTCCTCAAAATTATTTTGAGCCATCTCTGTGGCTAAAATTTGGTCTCTAAACTAAACTTTGACCCCCCCTAAAGCATCTGTGATATTATTGTAGCATAAAAAACTTAGTGTTACAGAAGCTGTGTTCCCACCATCTGAGTGGATAAAACAGGGCACTCACTGAGCAAAGCTAAGGGCCTTTTGTTTTAAACCTTTATGATAAGGGGACCAACGGCCCAAATGGTGAAACTTCATCCCTAAATACGTACAAGCAGAGACTTCTTCTACAAGGTAGCCTCCTATCTTCCACTCAATTTGCAGAGGGTTCTTCCCAAAATCATAATTGAGAACCAGGTCTTAAGAATTATAGTATGAAGAAAAATGACATAACTTTCAGAGGCTTCTTGGAGTTTGAGATAAAACAACCATCTCACTGGCATGTAACAGGATAGAGCTATCCTTCATTTGTGGCAGAGAGGCCTTACCTTCTTTTTAAACATACACCATGTCATTAATAAATTAATTAAAAAAAGGTGCTAGAAGTCATCTCTGACATACTCCCTTAGAAGTAGAGAAAATAGTGTCTTGGTTGATTTTTAGTTCTTACCCTTGAAGTGTTGCCCGAGTGTAATCCTCCAAAATATACAGAAGTCTTAATTTGATACCCAATTCTTAATTTCACACACAGTTTCTCTGTTAATAAAGTCAAATGCTATCTTAAGATCTATGAAAGCCACATACAATCTAGTACCCTTAACTGCAGTATATTTATAAATCATATAGGATAAAATAAACAATTGTCAGTTGTGGCTCTACTAGCCCTAAAGCCAGTTTGCTCTTTGTGTAGTAAATTAGCCTTTCAAGTCCGCATTTCAAATTTGGATATTAAAAATCTAGAATAAATTTTCCCTCCCACGTCTAACATACTAATAGGTCTATATGAATCAGGATTTTTTTTGGTTCCTCTTAAAAAACAAACAAACAAACAAAAAAAACCCCGCTCTGATAATGCACTTCCAGCATGACTAATGAGGGTAAATCATTTAGCTAAAACTGGAGACACCAGGCAAGATTCTTCTGAAAAACTTCAGTGGGGAGAAAAAACTTCCCCTGGAACTTTTTTCTGTCATTGGGCTAAAATAAATGACTAGAGTTCACCGTCTATTTCTGAAGGCTAGAGTGGTAAATTAAAGAGAGGATTCCTCATTGCACCAACTATGGTTGAATTAGATTAAAAAGCCATTTGGGGGTAGTCATTAAAGACCTGGCCAAAATGTGTTATCCAGGCTTCTTCATTAATATGAGGTTCCTCAACTGGAGCATCTCTAGTAAAGCCACATTCATATTGAAAACGTTAAAGCTTTTATAGACTGTTAAAACACACATTTGTTTTATGTCAACAAATATGTCAGCATTATATATCAAAGTATACAAAAGTAAATATCCTTACGTCAACTCATCATACTTGGTTTTACTAGTCGTGTGCTAGTCCAGGCCTAATTGAAAAGTCTAAATTACTGGATTTTTGCCCATAAGGTTTCTATGACTAGGAGGTTTAAGTGAGACTCCTTCCCCAGCCCCCAGACACTCCCCCTCCACCAAAAAATGTGTATGCATGTGCACACACTCACCCACCTCAGGCCTTTTATTACAGTTACTGGAATGCTTAGTTATTTGGTAGTCAGCAGATTATTCTAGATTTCAGAAGATCTCCAAATCTCTTACAGTACAAAAGGTTGAGCTGTCCAATTTGGTCTTCAGAGAGGCATATGCAATGTTTGCTTTGAACTTTTCAACAGGCAGAATGATTTTTCCATAAACATTGAAGTTGCTGGCATTGTGAGTTCAGGTGATGCACTGGACATGACACACAATGGCTGGGTTTCCCTTCTCTAGTGTTCAAATCATCACATGGCACTTTGCACACCATATGCAAGTCAAAATCATGCTTTAACTCTTCTGCCTAGTAAGGGAAATACACAGAATATTTTTGTAGTTGCTAAAATTGTGTGACATCTGGGCCTTGACAAATGGATTAAAGAGAAATCCCGATCCATAGAGTCTGAGTACAGTGTGTGATATGGTTGCCTTCAGTTGGCTTTGAAATTCTGGTGTGAAAGTACACAGTGCAGATGGAAAGGGATCACTTTTGGAGCATATTGACTTGCCTTCTATTTCTTAAGGCATTATCTATGTCAGTCGCAACTTATAAATAGTGGTTAAGCTACAGATCAGAGTGATGTATTGGGGTGCATTTGTTTCCATTTGAAAAAGAACCCCATTTATTTCCTTTCAAAAGACAAAAAGAAAAGATCGTCCTCAACAATCCAGCAGAGTTTCATTGTCTTCTTTGAACTGACTGTATCCTCACCTTTAATGAGAATCTGTCACTCTGTCCCAGTGCGCATGAATGAATTGTATTGCCTTGAGCCAGGAAAACCAGTGCGATTGTACAATGCGGGGAGGGCAGGGACACATTTGATGGGCTCTTTTTGGTTGACAGACTTTATCAAATGCTCACCTTTGCCTGTTGGTATGTTTAAATATTGCTAGAAAATGTATTGCAAATTCAGTGATGTCGTGGAACTCATCAGTTCTGATTGCATTATCAAAGCCTACATGGAGATGATGCACAATACATGGAATGTGCAGCAGATGTGGATACATTTCTTTCAGGTCTTTCACTAAGCATTACATTTGCATCATGGAGTGTTGTGGATTGACACAGTTTTCCTGTGTGTGTGTCTACTCTCCAGCATGTCTTGAATCCAAATTGAAATGACCCCTACATTGTGCTGAGGAGCAACAGAGGATTTAAATGGTATTTATTGATTTATATTTGTCACTGAAGAACACTGCCAGGATGTTAATTGCTGGGTGTCCAGCAAGCTCTAGAGTTGCATCAGTTACTAAAGAGAATTTCCACCACTCAAAACATCTCTAGTTACAGCTTGGTGAGTGAAAACTTCAGGCAGGTATTTTTTTCCAGCTGATGATGATCTGGGCAAGTGTGTGCTCCCAGTGGGTCTTTGTGAAATATAGTTAATAAAAAGCTCAAACAATGGACTGAATTCACTCAGATTGCCTCAAAGCACAACATGAGTACCAGACTGGATGAAAATCTGTAGCTTCTTGGTTCTTTTATCTCATTCTTCCCTGACAGGTTTCTGTCAAAGCCTGGCTTTTATTTTTTTTCTTGCCATTTTTAATATCCTGAACCTTACTATTCACATGTTCAGCAGTACAATTTGCCTGTCATAAGATGTCTGTTTTATAAACAGTACAAAATGTCCTTCTGTCCCTTTCCAGACTTTGTCACTGTTTTGAATTCGAGGTCTGCGTACAGTAACTCCTCACTTAAAGTCGTCCCGGTTAATGTTGTTTCGTTGCTAATCAATTAGGGAACATGGTCGTTTGAAGTTGTGCAATGCTCCTTTTATAATGTCGTTTGGCAGCCTCCTGCTTTGTCCACTGCTTGTAGGAAGAGCAGCCTGTTGCAGCTAGCTGGTAGAGTGGACCAGCAGCCCCCCTAATCAGCTCCCCGCTCCCCTAAGTTCCCTGTACAGCAGCCGGCCAGCGGGCTATCAATTGCCCGCAATTCAACTGTCCCTCCCCCCACTGCCATGTGCTGCTCCTGCCCTCTGCCTTGGAGCTGCTCTCCAGAGCCTCGTGGGGTGGGTGAAGAGAGGAGAAGGGGGCTAATGTCAGGGTGTCCCCCTCCCCCTGCTCCTGCACCTCGCTTACCCCATCTCCATAGAGCAGGGAGGACACCCAACAGGGCTCAGGACGGAGGAAGCTTCCTGGCACCTAACCCCCCCCCCCCCCCCCCGCATTTAAATTGGATTCACTTAACATCATTTTGCTTAAAGTCGCATTTTTCAGGAACATAACTACAACGATAAGTGAGGAATTACTGTATTTGCTGCAATATTCCTTTTGGGATTTTTCTTCTGCAACCTGTAATAGAAGTAAAACAACAAAGTTAGCCTCTGTTGTTGTGCGTGTACTTTATATGTAACTTCTTGGGTTCTGCAACTTAAAAGAAGGTAAAGGAAAAAAGCATTAGATAAGACTTATCTATCAGATAATTTGTAGGATTTCCTAATTGGTTGTCTAGAACACTTCTTTGCAGAAACAAGGAATTACTGGTTCATCAGTTTCACTGTGTGCTGCAGAAATAAGTAGGCCATTTGCTTGGTAATGAAACACAAATGCTTCCTGCAGTGTAATGTTGGAACTCTCTTTGCTTGCAAGGGACGTATCTAATCTGTATTTAGATGCTACACTGTAACTGACAAAGAATGAGAGAAATGGAACAACTTACTTCCTCCAACTTTCCTCGAGTAGCCTAGTTAATCTGATATTGGAACTGGTTGGAGTGAATAGATCTATTTTATAGTTGTTAGTAAATATATTTAACCTGCATAAGTGTAACTTGTAACTTAGTCTGTATTTTTATCTTGCACAACTGATACGTATTAAAAGTGTGTGTAAGGAAATAATTTACAGTGTTAATAGAAAATGTCACTGAATTCAAAATCCAAAATCTTTCAGTGGAATCTTTAAAGAAATTTTTTTGTTTATACACATTCTTATGTGAAACAACTATCTTCTAACTAATGGCTGCAGAGCACTGAGGTAGTTTCTTACTATAAAAACATAACATGCCAGTGATGTGGGAGTCTGGATACCATTATCAAATCATAGAAATGTAGGGCTGGATGGGACCTTCCCAGCACCTTTAGCTGAGGCAGGACCAAGTAAACTTAGAGCATCTCTCACAAGTATTTGTCCAACCCATTCTTAAAAACCTCCAATGCTGGGGATTCCACAACCTCACTTGGAAGCCAATTCTGGGGCTTAATTATAGTTCTCTTCCCCACCCCCCATTTCTTAATATGTAACCTAATTCGCCCTTGCTATAGGATCAATCGTTTTCAACCTTTTTTCATTTGCAGGCTCCTAAAAATTTTTAAATGGAGGTGTGTACCCCTTTGGAAATCTTAGACCTAGTCTGCGGACCCCAAGTTGAAAACCACTGCTGTAGATTAAGGCACTTAATTCTTGTTCTACTTTCAGTGGGTATAGAGAACAATTGATTACTGTCCTCTTTATCACAGCCCTTTGCATACCTGAAGATTGAGGCTCCACTCCGTGTTCTCTCAAGACTAATTTAAAACTTTCCTTGTGTCAAGGTTCCTTCCCCACTCTGAACTCTAGGGTACAGATGTGGGGACCTGCATGAAAAAACCCCTAAGCTTATTTTTACCAGCTTAGGTTAAAACTTCCCCAAGGTACAAACTATTTTACATTTTGCCCTTGGACTTTATTGCTGCCACCACCAAGCGTCTAACAAATATATAACTGGGAAAGAGCCCGCTTGGAAACGTCTTTCCCCCAAAATCCTCCCAAACCCTACACCCCCTTCTCTGGGGAAGGCTTGATTAAAAATCCTCACCAATTTGCATAGGTGAACACAGACCCAAACCCTTGGATCTTAAGAACAATGAAAAAGCAATCAGGTTCTTAAAAGAAGAAGTTTAATTGAAAAAAAAAATAAAAATCACCTCTGTAAAATCAGGGTGGTAAATACCTTACAAGGTAATCAGATTCAAAACATAGAGATTCCCTCTAGGCAAAACCTTAAGTTACAAAAAGACACACAAACAGGAATATCCATTCCATTCAGCACAGCTTATTTTATCAGCCATTTAAACAAAACCAAATCTAATGCATATCTATCTAGATTACTTACTAAGTTCTAAGACTCCATTCCTTTTCTGTTCCTGGCAAAAACAACACACAGACCGAGAGTACCTTTGTTTCTCCCCCCCCCTCCAGCTTTGAAAGTATCTTGTCTTCTCATTGGTCATTTTGGTCAGATGCCAGTGAGGTTATCCTAGGTTCTTAACCCTTTACAGTTGAAAGGGTTTTTCCTCTGGCCAGGAGGGATTTTAAAGAGGTTTACCCTTCCCTTTATATTTGACACCTTGTATGACGAGTTTAGAAAATCTGACCTTATTTTTGTTGTTCTGCCCTGGACTCTTTCCAGTTTGTCCACATTTTCCAAAAGTATGGTGCCCAGAATTGGATACAGTACTCTAGCTGTGGCCTCATCAGTGCTGAGTGGACCGGGACAGTTACCTCCTGTTTTACATACAACACTCCTGTTAATACATCCCAGAATATTAGCTTTTTTCACAACAGCCTTATTGATTCATACTCAATTTGTGATCCACTGTAATCCTCAGATCCTTTTCAGAAGTATACTATCATTGAGCCATTTTGTAGTTGTGCTTTTGATTTTTCTTTCCTTAGTAAGTGTAGTACTTTGCGCTTGTCTTTATCGAATTTTATCTTGATTTCAGACCAATCCTCCAGTTTATCAAGATTTTGAATTCTAATACTGTCCTCCAAAGTGCTTGCAGCCCCACAGTGCAGCTTGGTGTGAACTGTAGATTTCATAAGCGTAGTTGCTGCTTTACTATACAAGTAATTAATGGAAATAACTAATAGAACGAGACCCAGGATTGACCCTTGTTTGACCCATAGAGAAGGCCTCCCATTTTAACAGCATTGGGAATAGTCTTTCAACCTGCTTTACAGGAATTTCATCTAGACATTTCCCTAGTTTGCTTATGCGACAGTCACGTGGGACTGTGTCAAAAGTCTTTACTAAAATCAAGATATACCACACTTGCTGCTTCCCTGTATCCACTACACCAGTAACCATGTTAAATGAGGAAACTAAACTGATTTGACATGACTCGTTCTTGACAAATTCATGCTGGCTGTTGTTTATAATCCTGTTATTCTCTAGGTGCTTACAAATTGATTGTTTAATAATTTGGTCCAGTACAGTATCTTTCCACATAAGGTCAAAGTTAGACTGACTGGTCTGTAATTTCCTGAGTCCTCGTTCTTTCCCCCTTTTAAAGATAGGTACAAGGGCAAAGGTTTTGCCCTGATTTTCCCTTGTCCAGTCCTCTGGGACCCCACTCCTTCAAGAATTCTCGAAAATAACCTAAACAATCTTAGAACTGTTAACAAATTTCTTAAGTCCACTAAAACGAATTTCCTCCAGCCCTGCCTAATTGAATACATCTAACTTACTTAAATATTCTTTAATCTGTTCTTCCCCTATTTTAGCTTGTGCTTCTTCCTCCTGGTTGTTAATATTGCGCTATCTAGTGTTGAATATTTAATAAAGACTGAATCAATATAGATATTAAACACTTCAGCTTTTTTGATGTCATCGGTTATCTCTCCATCCCCACAAAGTAGAGGGCCCTATGCTTTCCCCCACTCCATATGTATTTAGAGAACCTCTTCTAGTTCTCCACATGTTAGTATGGTATCAGTTTCTGTGGTAGGGCAGAAGTTCCGTTCCTTAGAGAACATGGATAATTCAGCTCCAGTGAGAGGTAGTTTTGATAAACTGATGATGTTCAGATGTCGTATAGTGCCTGTATGGTGGGTACTGCTGCCATGGTTTCTCCCGGATGTGGTGATCTGTGGTTGTGGAGTAGTTGGTTTAACTTTTTGTTCTTGTATTGGATGGTTGTCGTCAGATTTTTTGATAGTTTTAGAAAGACGAGCCTGGGAGCTTAAATTCATATTTGCTAGAAACTAAAAATCATGGTCTAATAAAGACACAAGATTTATGGCTTATTACAACAATCTGTAACCCACTAACCCTCCTTTTTTGTCTGATGACTACAGAGGTTTTAACAGGCCACATGATCTTGAATGCTCCCTTAGCACATGTGCTAACTACTTTTGCTTAACTGTCTGTTCGATCTTGTATTTAGCTGTGAAACTGGGAGTACCTTTCCCAGACCTGAGGAAGAGCTCTGTGTAGCTCAGTCTTGTTTCTCTCACCATCAGAAGTTGGTCCAGTAAACTGTTACCTCACTCACCTTCTCTCTTTGTACTCCTTAGCAGTTATTCTAGTACTACTTTTTTTTAAGGATTCCTTTTTGATTTCCAGGTCATTAAAGAGCTCCTGTTGGAGTTGTGTTGGCCTCTTACTTTTCTTCCTAGGTTTCCTTCACTTTGGGATAGTTTGCAGTTATGCTTTTAATATTCTCTGAGAAACTGCCAGCTCTCCTAAATGCCTTTTATCCCTTACATTTTCTTCCATAGGCCCTTACCTACCAGATTTGACTTAGTCTACTTTTTTGAAGTCCATTGTCCTTATTCTGCTACTTTCACTCCTCCTTTCTTTCCATAGAATAATGAAATCATTTCATGATAACTTCCACCCAAATTGCTTTCCACCTTCAGATTCCTAAAGCAATTCCTCCCTGTTGCTCAGAATCAAGTCTGAAATGGCTGTCCACATGTTACTTACTGTGCTTTCTGCAACAACAAAAAAGTTGCCCTCAGTATGTTCCAGGAATTTATTAGAGATTGTGTTTTGCCATATGACTTTTCCAACAGATGTTTGGGTAGTTAGTCCCCAGTTACTGCTGCACAGTGTTTGACCTGGGATTTCATTTTGGTTTGACCCAGTGCTCAGTAGAAACATCATTTCTCATATAGCTAATTGTGGCATTAGCTTTGACATCTCCCCAATTTGTGGGGAGAGCCACCTGAGACTTTAGTGGCCCTAGTGTCATTGTTGGAGGTCTCAAAGCTGCAGTGTTTAAAACAAAGAATCTGGTTAGAATTTTCTGTGAGGCAGCAGACTTGGAATTATGACTCTTGTCATTAGCAACATGGCTGTGCATGAGGTACAGTGTCAGTCAGGAACTGTAATGCACATTACATTGTATCTGTTGGTGGACTCGCAGTGTAGCTGACATCTTCTGGGTTATGTAAGTGGGCGTTGTGGGAATAAGAGCTGCCCTTGCTGATCGTCACAACTGAAGCCTCTTTTTGAAGATCCTGATTCTAGAGATCTTTGCTGCCATCTGCTTATAAGGAGTTGTTTCCACCATTCTGCAGCTGTTGAAAATAGAAGTGGGAGACTGAATCATATTAAATTCTTGTAAAATTCCTGCAAACTGCCATGGTTATATGTTCTCTAGCCACCTGTATGTACTGTTTTTTAATTCTTTTCAGGCTTCTTTTGATTTGGTGACTTCCTTTTTATAATGACTTGTATGCAGTAAATGGTAATGCATACAGTTATTACTCTGCACAATCTGCAGGTGGTGATTTCTGAGAAAAGTATCTGCAAGTTCCCTTGTCCTCTGTTAATTAACACTAAACATATCTGCTAAGAATTTTATTATTGTGAACTTGATCTAATGTAGATTCGTCTTGCAAGTAAATAAAAACATTTGGAAGATCACCCTTAAACTCATTATCTTGCAGCTTGATTTTTGCTCAGGTCAAACAGTTCAAACGTCTAAATTTATTTTACTACATTGATCATGACAAGGATTTGACAATTTGTGGAATTATTTTGCTGCTAAAAACAGTTTCTGTAGACTTTATGGGCTTATGTACCCAAGTGCCCATGGCACTGATAGGGAACAGATGGCAAGAAGGTACATGGGGGACAGGAAGACCAACCACGTGGGACCATGAGAGAGAACTACTACACGGGAAACAATCTGGTTAGGAAAGGAGTCCAGGATCTTGTTTTCCTGCAAAGTTAATTCTAATTTTAATTTGACTGTTGCTCCTAACTCGAGTCCCTTCAATTGTGCATGATGGCACTCTTAACTTGCGTTGGCTGGTCTATCAGGAGAGTAAAGCTACATCTGAGTTAACGCAAATTGTCAGCTGTTCATATGACCAGTGTGGATGCAGGCTAGCTCCACTTGAGTGCTGCTAGTTTTCCAGTGTCTTCCCACAATTGCCACTACCTGCTATGTGCCCAAAAGGACAGGCAAACTCTCCCACAGTTCACTAGGAAAGAATCAATAGATTTTCCCAGTTTACTGCAGTGCTAAGAAATGTGGGGGCTGGCCTGGGCCCCTCACACCCCCCGGATGTTCCTCTGTGCCCTCCCAGGGGGGGCACAGCCCACATTTTGGGGACATCTGAGCCAGAGCAATATGGTCACTCTGAAAGCTAAAGTAGGCTCTTGTGCATTGCCATTTAAAATGTAAATGTAACGCTTCCCTCCTCCCCCCAAATGTTAAAATTCAGGGTCTTTGAGAACTAAAGTAATGAAGGTTTTTTTTTTTCTTTTAACTGAAAGACCTTCTTCTGCTTGCTAAGCTTTTTTTTTTTTTCCTTGCTTGGGAATTTATCTACTTCTCATGCATTTGTTTAATATTTGCATATAAAAATTATCTTAAAAGAACACTCTCCACTTAACACCCTTTGTTCTGATTGCGGAAGGGAGAGGATTTTTTTATTTGTATCTCCCCATTTATTTTTGTGAGTTATGGCAGTCACCTATTGGAAATTATACTGTAAACATCTATGAGTGCAGATTTAGACCCTTAGCTGGTTCCCATTTGTCTGTGTGTGGTTATTTGTTTAAAAGCAAAACATGACTGTAAAAACATAAAATTAACAGGATTACTTTGGAGGTGGTTTCAGGCACCACTACCATTTCCAAGTCAGTTTTTGAAATTGACTAAATTGCAATTTGTGGATAGCCCTATAATGCTAATACAATGCTTTCCTGAATAGATACGCTTTAGGAATTTTCCTTTACGAGTTATAAATTTTAAGTAGTAAGGAATTTTTTGTGTGTGTGTAGAACCACTGTATAGAGTAGCAAAACTTAAAGGACATTTGAGAGAAGGATTTCACAAAGATTTATAAAATGGGAACTCTTTAAGTATACAGGAGAACCTCAGTTACAAACACCACGGGAATGGAGGTTGTTCATAACTCTGAACAAAATGTTCAGTTGTAAACTTTTGAAAGATAATATTGATTTAACACAGTTTTGAAACTTTACTATGCAGAAGAAAAATGCTGCTTTTAACCATCTTAATTTAAATGAAACAAGCACAGGAACAATTTTCTTACCTTGTCAAATCTTTTTTTAAACCTTCCCCTTTTTTAAGTAGTTCGTTTGCTTTTTTGGTCTCTGCTGCCTGATTGTGTACTTCCAGTTCCAAATAAGGTGTGTGATTGACCGGTCAGTTTGTGACTCTGGTGCTCATAACTGAGGTTCTACTGTACTTGGGCGGGGGGACCCCCACAGGACAATACCAGAACATGGGATGAATTTTCATTATATCAGCATTTTTAGCACTTAAAACTGGACAGAAAGTGAAATTTTAAGTGAAGCTTAAATGGTATAAAACTTAACTCTGTGGGATCTTCCGTTACATCCGTTTTGGGCACAGAACAAGGATCTGTCTTTTTACCCCTATGTTCTTTCCAAGCTTCTGCAAAGATCGCCAGGCACAACGTTTCAGCTCCTGTCTCATATGCCTTTACTTTGTGATGCACCAGCCTTTGGGGCGCAGTCTGATAATGAGTCTTGCATGTCATGGTACCTGTAGCTTGAATTTGTGTGGAAGACTGTAACTTTATATCATACAAAAACTCTACTGCTTTAAAACCTAAATACATATCAGCTGTATGCAGCACTTTGATTTGAAACATGTTTCATGTACCATATGCTGGGGAGTTACATGAGAGGACTCCATGTTTTTCTAAACCTGTAAACTGGCTCTTTATTATGAACTGCTTGCAGAGGTTCTGCAAGGGCATATGAACACAGACTGGCTTCCTGATGTTGTCTCCAAATTCTGCTCTCCTGCAGCCTATGCTCCTTCCTCCAAATTTCATGAAGGAGGCTCCAGATTATGTCAGAAAGAGCACTTTCACTGACCTTATTCCATAACAGAATAATTGTGCACCATTTCAACATGTTTACCCAAACAGGTATATCTTGCTGTTCATAAGGCTCAGAACACACAAAAAATGGACAATTAAGCCTGGAATCATTAGCAGGGTGTCAAGATTCCTCCCCCACTCTGAACTCTAGGGTACAGATGTGGGGACCTGCATGAAAAACCTCCTAAGCTTATCTTTACCAGCTTAGGTCAAAACTTCCCCAAGGTACAAAATATTCCACCCTTTGTCCTTGGATTGGCCGCTACCACCACCAAACAGATACTGGTTACTGGGGAAGAGCTGTTTGGAAACGTCTTTCCCCCCAAAATACTTCCCAAAACCTTGCACCCCACTTTCTGGACAAGGTTTGGTAAAAAGCCTCACCAATTTGCCTAGGTGACTACAGACCCAGACCCTTGGATCTTAAGAACAATGAACAATCCTCCCAATACGTGCACCCCCCTTTCCAGGGAAATGTTGGATAAAAAGCCTCACCAATTTGCATAGGTGACCACAGACCCAAACCCTTGGATCTGAGAACAATGAAAAAGCATGCAGTTTTCTTACAAGAAGACTTTTAATAGAAATAAATAAAGAAATCCCCCCTGTAAAATCAGGATGGTAGATATCTTACAGGGTAATTAGATTCAAAAACATAGAGAACCCCTCTAGGCAAAACCTTAAGTTACAAAAAAGATCCACAGACAGAAATAGTTATTCTATTCAGCACAATTCTTTTCTCAGCCATTTAAAGAAATCATAATCTAACACATACCTAGCTAGATTACTTACTAAAAGTTCTAAGACTCCATTCCTGGTCTATCCCCAGCAGAAACAACATATAGACAGACACACAGACCCTTTGTTTCTCTCCCTCCTCCCAGCTTTTGAAAGTATCTTGTCTCCTCATTGGTCATTTTGGTCAGGTGCCAGTGAGGTTACCTTTAGCTTCTTAACCCTTTACAGGTGAGAGGAGCTTTCCCCTGGCCAGGAGGGATTTTAAAGGGGTTTACCCTTCCCTTTATATTTATGACACAGGGTCTTATAGATTTACTCTACAAGGAAACTCCTGAAATCTCGATCTCTATAGTGAAAAACCTGTCCGGAGAGTTGGAACTCAACTGAAGAGAGCAGAATATTATGCTTTCTTGAGTGTCAGGATGAACAGGTGAAAAGATGGATTATAATATTAATAGTATTCTTCTGTACATTGGAATAAATGATACGAGTGAAGAGAAGTTTGAGTTTTAGGCTCAGACTTCAGGGATCTGGAAACTGAAAAAAAGACTGGAGTGATAAGGTGATCCCAGAGTCTCTTCTGTTTCCTAGCATGAGTGAAAAACTTGTGTGAAATTAACTGATGGTTGCTCTAGTGGTGTAGTGAAAAGGATTTGGGGATTGCTAAGAATTGAAATGTCCCCTGTGATTAGGAGATTTTGAAGTAGAGGGTCTCCTCTTTAGATGAAATGATGAAAACCTGTGTTGGTATGACTTGTTAGGCAAGCTCTACATAAAACAGGAAAGTTGGAGATATGAATCTTTCTCTTAGCTCAAATAAAAGGATGTACTTCCAGAACACACACACAAACATAAGATTAGTTTTTATGAAACACAAGGAGTAAAGGGGAAAAAGTGAAAGTAATGCTTAGTAGGTCATAATGCCCATTAAGGCTTAGTGGAATCATTCTTATAAATATCAATAGAAAGGTACAGTCTGCTTAATGATAAAGAGAAATATGTCAAAAGTGCCAACCCAAAGAATTTCACTACCACATATCACTGTAAAGGTATAAAGAATGGAAGAAACAATGTAAAAAAAATATTCTGGACATCTGCTGCTGATCACCTGGACTGAAGGATAGTGGTAATGAAAAACCAATGGACCTATTCTCAAGAAACTTGCGTTCACGGGGCACCCTGTTTATAGGGGGCATTTTTACTACCCAGAGTAGGATGGTTAACACGTGCCCAAATGTGTAACAATGAATTTTCTAAATTAAGTGGACTTTGTGATGAAGTGGTTAAGGCATCCTGACTTCTCTACTTGCTGGTGCAGCAGAACTGAGTAAATATAAAAGAATAATGACATTATTGACCAGTATAAGAAATAGGCTGACAGAATGTAGCAGTACAAAGACTTTTGGATTGTAGGAAGTATATTTTGAAGAATTTTAAGTAATCTGCAGTTCAAGATGCAGTGGGTGAAATTAAAATCTGATGGATTACATACTACGTTCTATAGAGTAGCAGCATTTCCACAAGTTCTTTTGCTCATACAAGCTGTAAAACCTATTTTGATGTCACTTACTCCTCAGAAATCTGTTCTTGTCCTAAGACCAAGACCTGTAATGCCTATGGTTGGGGCCTTGAAACCAAAAAAGTTCACTACACCTTCTTTCTGCACGCACAAAGTGAGGGTTTAGTATTGTATCTAAGAATACATAAGGAACTGAGATGTAATTCTCTGGGAGCTAAGCCTGATGCAAGGCCAAGAAGAATTGAGAAACAAAAGGCCTCTCAAAAATCCTGTTACACAATTTTGTTTTGTATCTGGTAAAACATTCCATAGTAGTGCATACAGGAACTCTTCACTTAACGTTGTAGTTATATTCCTGAAAAATGCGACTTTAAGTGAAACGATATTAAGCAAATCCAATTTCCCCATAAAACTTAATGTAAATGAGGGGGTTAGGTTCCAGGGAAATCTTTTTCACCAGACAAAAGACTACACGTGCACACACAGCGTATAAGTTTTAAACCAATAACTTAATACTGGTACACAGTGATGATGATTGTGAAGCTTTGTTGAGGTGGAGGAGTCAGAGGGTGGGATATTTCCCAGGGAATGGCTTACAGTACTGCTAAATGATGAACTAGCGATTGGCTGAGCCCTCACGGGTTAACTCTCATACTCTACAAGGCAGCGGGAAAGGAGGGAGGGCAGACAGACATACACTCTGTGTTGTTTTTTTTTTTTTGAGAGAGAGATGCGCATTTCCCCTTTAAGTATGAAGAGTGAGGTCAGAAGTACACTGCCTTGTTAATTAGATCAGCAGGCTGTGGTCCTTGTATCCCCCTGCTCTATGGAAGATGGGGTAAGTGGTGTGCAGGAGCAGGGGGGAGGGGGACACCCTGATATTAGCCCCCCTCTTACCCCCCCTCCCAGCAAGCAGGAGTCTTGTGAAGCAGCTCCAAGGCAGAGGGCAGGAGCAGCACATGGCAGTGGGGGGAGGGACAGCTGAACTGCGGGCAATTGATAGCTTGCTGGGCAGCTGCTGCACAGGGAACTCAGGGGAGCGGGGAGCTGAAAGGGGGCTGCCGGTCCACCCTGTTTCCAGGCCCCCACCAGCTAGGTGCAACGGGCTGCTCTTCCTGCAAGCAGTGGACAAAGCAGCTAAAGGGGGCTGCTAAAGGAAGTTAGAAGGCAGCATTGCACAACTTTAATAGACCAATGTTCCCTAATTGGTCAGCAATGAAACAACGTTAACCGGGACATGTAGAACTCTTGGTCCTGAGTACATTCCTAGTAACATGTTGCGAGACTACAAACTTTAACTCGGTCCTTTGGATTTAAGGCAAACTATAGTAGTAAAGAGTAGCAGATGGCGTTTTGGGCAAGTAGCAGAGTGTGGTGGTGGTGGTGGTTAGAGGTTACTTTTGAAAAGGGCTTATATTTTTGCAATTACTTGACTTGGTAGGAATATTCAAACCTGTATTGACCGCTAGCTAGTATTAATTGGGAGTTGGGTCAGTGCTTTATATTAATGCTTCATCTGGAAATAAGCCAGCTATTGGTTCCCCGATAATCGGAAAGCTTGGCAGTGATATATGGAATGTTGCCAATCTATATGCCATAATGAAGTCTATTGATAAAACTCTCTGATCGTCATGTGTTCGGGCATTAAGTAGTATTAGGTAGAAAAATGAAAGTCCCTAGTTGCAGCTAGCTAGTATCTTCGGTGAGATATTCAGGTGCCACAAGTACTCTTTTTTTCTTTTTTCAGAAATCCAGATTAACCTAAACCTCTTCGGTCCTGTAGCAGACTGGTAGTGTTTTTTCTAAATTATTTGTTCCTACTTCTTGTTTTTTCTGGATTGGGGGGCGGAGGAGAATGTCTGTGAACATTTCCATTATTCCACTTATCGCTAACCTGCTTCATTGGTTCTCTGAAATATATTTCCTGGCATAAGCTAATTTGGATACTGACATAATAATGCAAAAATCTGGAAATGCTAACTCCCCTCCCATATTGTGTCACTACAGTTTTTGAGCATCATGCTTCAAAAGTTCTTTTAAATGGAAAACCTTATTGGTATTGTTTTAATGCCCATAGGCTCCCAAGCAGGATCAGGGCCCTGTAGTGCTAGATGCTGTCCAAACAAAAAAATAGTCTTCCCCCTGGGGACTTTACAATCTGGGTACAGGTTTTGTTTGTCTGTTGTGAAGATTAAGTTGCCCTTCTCACTCAAGTCTTGAATTTATGGAGCAGTACTGATGGGACTGTGGCATAAGGAATCTTAAATGTCCATCTTTAAATCCCTCCACCCCCCAAATAACAATACACAAAACACCCTAGTCAGACATTCATCCAAATTGAGAACTCAGTTCACTTAAAAATAACTTTTGTAATATGTAAATAGTTCTATACAAAGAATAAAATGAATTTAAGTGATTATAGTGCTTTGTGGTTGAATTCCTTTCCGTATATAGCCACAGAAGATTTACCACTCACGTAGTAGCAGAATTTAGCTTCCTCATGCTGCCTTGTCGGTGTGTGAAATTGAAGGACAACTTTTAGGGATGAAACAACATTTTGATCTCTCTCAATCCGTCCTGTCTTCTAAGGGTACTTCATTGACATCTGTCTCCAAGGAACTATAACGGAACACAAAATCACTTAAGATACTTGAAAGTATCTTATGTATCTAACAGCACGTCACCTATTTGACTTTTGTGTTGTAGCCTCTTCTCATAGAATCATAGAATATCAGGGTTGGAAGGGACCTCAGGAGGTCATCTAGTCCAACCCCCTGCTCAAAGCAGGACCAATCCCCAATTAAATCATCCCAGCCAGGGCTTTTTCAAGCCTGACCTTAAAAACTTCTAAGGAAGGAGATTCTACCACCTCCCTAGGTAACGCATTCCAGTGTTTCATCACCCTCCTAGTGAAAAAGTTTTTCCTAATATCCAACCTAAACCTCCCCCACTGCAACTTGAGACCATTACTCCTTGTCCTGTCATCTTCTACCACTGAGAATAGTCTAGAACGAGCCTCACGTCTTCTGCCCTAAAGAGAGAGAAAAAACATGTCCTTTATATATTCTGTGGGACACTTAGCATACGTCAACTATTATAAGAATAGCATTAATCCCTTTTTCAGTCACTGCTGATCTGGGCTGAGTTTGAACCAGTGACCTGTCCTAGGGTGTATAGGCTCCATGTTCCATTGCCTATCCTCTTAGCCACCATTTCCCCAGTCTACTATGCTTGCTTGTAAAACAATCATGCTGTAAAATGAAATCCTTAAATTTATAATATTTGCGTTTTATGTTAAACTTATCCACATAATATTCATTTTTGCATGTAGTTTTGATGTTAAACAAAACTAATGCTATAGGCATTAATTCATCAGCTTTAATATTCAGTGACCACACCCTTCATCAATAAAATGATGATGCGGTCTCTGATTACGTATTCATGTTTACAAGAACAAATAGCAAAATTGTGCCAGATGATGATGGTTGCAGTCCGGGAGTTGGAGCCAGCTTTAATTTTAGTGCACATACAATTATTTCTGCACATGGATGGGGAAAAAAAATTAGGGAACATTGGTCACCAACCTCATTTTACTTCACATTCTGGACATTATTTTAATAGGGTGAAAAACATAAAGCCAGAGAATTGTGTTTTGTTTGGGAGGAATTAGTATTTATGAAAATCTGAGTGATAATGAACAACAAACTAAGTGAGCTTGTGGTTTGTTATGTAAAACTTTTGAACTGCATATTTGAAGCATTGCAGGCATCAGAGGGGGCACTAGTTCTTACTTATGGCTCTGGGGAGTCAGAATCTGAAATACTATGTTTTGGTTCTAGCACCTCTGTGAAAGAAAGTTGTCAAATTTGAAGGAATTTATAGGAGATCAGTAAAAGTGATTACAACGCTGAAAACACGGATTGTTTTTTGTTTTTAGGGTCTTTGCAGAAGTAGTAAATTCTTCTCAAGCTTGGAATGTTCAGGTATAACATCACACTCTTCAAGTACTGTAGACAATTAACGCAAAGGAGAAAGAAAATGGTTGCCTTGTGGGGTGTAACTAAAAGTAATAGGGTGAAAGTAGTAATGCAAAATATGAAAGATGGTGACTGTCAAAATTATATTCATGGCAAGGAGCTTTAATAAGCTGTCAAATAGAGGAAGTTGTGGAAACCCTGTTGCCTGGGACTCTGAAACCTAGACTGCACAAAGTACTGTGGAGAACAATCCTGCATGGCCAGAAGGACGGAGTAAATGATCAGTCTCTAATGTCTGACTGACTTTAATGGAATCCATTTGTAAATTGCCCATATATAAAACACTAACCTTAAATCGGGGGGGAGGGGGGATTGTGCAATTGTAGCCAAACAACTCTAATCAGGGGCTGATTAAGGTTAATCAAGGCCTGGATCCATACAAAGAGTTTGGAGACCCCTGGACACTTGCAACAGATATATTTCTTTTCCCTGACTAAAAACACCCTGAATATAACCTTTCAGCCCAACCACTTTCTCCCATCCATCCCACCCTGAACAGACTAGTTCCTGAGGTCCCCAAGGATGGTCTCACCTTGATTCTGACTATTCAGCATGAAATGGAATTTAAAAACATTGCCTTTGATAGTCATGTCCTTGGATGCTGGTAGAATGGTCATTCTTCGTGCTGGTTATTTAACTGTCAGCCAGTCCATGCTCCCCCAGTCAAAGCAGTGCGTTCAGTATGATAACTCGATCATGAGGCTAAGCTGCTGATGCAGAAACCATGCGTCAGCTTTTGCTCGCTCTGCCACCCAGTCCTTTGCGGGTCATATAATACTATCATGTGGCCGATGGGAGGATGGTGATGGTACACTATTCCTTTTAGCCTGACTGCAGCTCTAGGAGCTCAGCAGTTGTCTGGTAGACCCTTTGCTTGCTGCTCCTTCTGCTTTCTCTGGGGATCACAAGTTTACTTGACCTAAGGGGATGGTATTGAAGTGTGTTTCAGCTGTCCTTTCTCCTCTGTGTCTATCAGGCGGTAAGCATAGTCTGCCCTGAGATTGCCACTTACTGCCGCCCTCTGCTCTGTCAGATGAGTGAAGGTCTGAACACTGGGCCTGGATCCCAAAAATCTAGTGTTTAAACCTCCTGTGACTCCCATTAAATCAAAAGAGCTTTGATAGTTACCCTTACGTTGTCCCAAAGTTTGTAAGCCTAATCATCTGTGAACACATTTACAAAACAATTAGAATCTTCATTTAAAAATACTTAAGAAATCTGGGAACTCAAACTATAAACTCTGCCAAGGAAGTTAGAAACGCAATAGGGTTTTTATTTTTTTAATTGCATTAATCAGTGTTTTTGTCTTGATTAATCAAAATGCCAATTTACCGCCTTCTAGAAGAAGGACTCTGCATGTCTATAGTATGATCCAAATCTCATATTATTACTTTGGAGGTGGCAGAGTACATTTTCTTGAATAATTCCACATCGTCCAAAAGCAGAACTTATAGTGTCTAGAAATGATGGAATATCTTGTCAAAAGTAGCCATTGAGTGACTCCTGAGGTCTGTATTATTTTGGAGGATTATACAAGAGACCAAGAGCATTTACTGTGCCCCTTTAGTAATCCTTTGTTTACGGTATAGGGTTAGAATCTGAGACACAAGCTTGAGGATAAAATCTAATTTAATGCCTTTCACTTTGAGCACTGCGTCTTTGTGGTGAAGGAACAGCTGGTGTATTATCTGTGGAGCTAGTAACAAGTAGCGTAATCATGGATTTTAAATTTGTTTAAAAAGTAAATTACCTAGGTAAACCTGAACAATCAAAAGGTGAGCTTTTCCGCAATACTAGCTTGGAGTACAGAGGTACTCCACTGTTGAAGGTTATTTTTAACCTAGGCAAGATAAACTGTGCTCATTTGTCACAATAGGTACTGCCTTTTAAAGACTTTAAAAGCTGTTTTGGTCTACTCATGGAAAGATTAAAGGCTATGAGATTTCTCTGACATTTAGTGCCAGGCCTAGTCCTCTGTTGTTCCCCGCTGCATAACAATCTGGGGAATTCTCTGTTTCACAGCATCCAAAGTTCTCTGTTGGTTTGTGACTTTTGTCCATATTTTCCACTTGGCTAAATTAATAGATTATAATCTATTTTTAAATAAAGGGTTTTTTTTTTGTTTTTTAAGATGTCTAGTTACTTTAAACCAGCTCAGTTATCCAAAATGGGATTTGTTGCCATATTCTTGTTAGCATTAAGACTTTTTTTTTGTTTTGAGTTCTTGAGGGATAATTTATTATAGGAAATCATTTTGGAGTTGGGAGTGGGTTCACCTAGAATGTTGCCTTTCTTCTTACAGCGTGTTTCATTTCACTGTAAAATAGCTTGACTTTGGCAATTTATTGAGCTTAAATCTAGCTGTAGGTTTACTGAAACAATATCTTCATTGAAAATATTCAGTATTGTGATTTTTGCTCACATACATAAAAGTTGCATATTTTTATATCTGCCTTATTAAAATAGAGTTTCCTTTCAGAAACCAAATGAATTGTCTGACACTAATGATAAAATGACTTTGTGTACACTTGTTTCTTGCCATTTGTGTGCTAGAATGCTGTGTATAAAACCAAACTGACTATCCTATAACCACAATGAAGAAACTATATAGATACAGCATACTTAAACTCTCACAGTCCCATGTGAGCCACGGGTTAGGGAATCTCAGTACTGTTGTGAAAGGATTCAATGTAATTGGGAATCCGAGTATTTATAGAGTAAATACAGGTGTTTCTAAAATGTATATTAACGTTAACACAATGGCTTATTCATCTTTTGAGCTGTCTTTCCTTGAGAACAGTTTGATTCTAGAGAATCATTTGAATAGGATCAGACCCGCTATGCACGATTGGCTAATCGCTAAGTAAGCTGACTTGGTGGGTGTGCAGTATTCCTTAAGACTTGAAACACACTCCTGAGCTTAATCTGGTCCTTAAAATGAATGTAATTACTTCTTTTAAAAGGAAATTTGTGTGTAGTTATTGTGTGTCTAGATTGCCTTTATGGGAAATAATCCTCAAGGAAATTTCTGAAGAAGTTGGTATTGTCAAGAAGTGATTCCCTTCTTCCCTCCCTCTCTTTCTCCTGGGTTCTTGCCCTTGGAGCATTAATCAGTTCAGGTGTTTGAAGTTTCTGAGCGGTAAATCCGTTCCTGGAGGTGAGGGGCAGGGCTGAGCTAAGCAGGGAAGACTTGTTGTAAAAGTCACTTGCTAGGTGAACTCCAGAGCCACAAACAGATGCAGCTAACAGGAAAGTTTAAGAGGGAGAAGCTCCAGCTGCAGACTCAGTGCTTGGACATAGTAGGAATTGGTGAGCAGTGCTGTCATAAATATAAAGGGAAGGGTAAACCCCTTTGAAATCCCTCCTGGCCAGGAGAAAGCTCCTCTCACCTGTAAAGGGTTAAGAAGCTAAAGGTAACCTCGCTGGCACCTGACCAAAATGACCAATGAGGAGACAAGATACTTTCAAAAGCTGGGAGGAGGGAGAGAAACAAAGGGTCTGTGTCTGTCTGTAGTCGTCTTGGCCAGGGACAGAACAGGAATGGAGTCTTAGAACTTTTAGTAAGTAATCTAGCTAGGTATGTGTTAGATTATGATTTCTTTAAATGGCTGAGAAAAGAATTGTGCTGAATAGAATAACTATTTCTGTCTGTGTATCTTTTTTGTAACTTAAGGTTTTGCCTAGAGAGGTTCTCTATGTTTTTGAATCTAATTACCCTGTAAGATATCTACCATCCTGATTTTACAGGGGGGATTTCTTTATTTCTATTTACTTCTATTTTTTATTAAAAGTCTTCTTGTAAAACACTGAATGCTTTTCCATTGTTCTCAGATCCAAGGGTTTGGGTCTGTGGTCACCTAGGCAAATTGGTGAGGCTTTTTATCCAACATTTCCCAGGAAAGGGGGGGTGCAAGTGTTGGGGGGATTGTTCATTGTTCTTAAGATCCAAGGGTCTGGGTCTGTAGTCACCTAGGCAAATTGGTGAGGCTTTTTACCAAACCTTGTCCAGGAAGTGGGGTGCAAGGTTTTGGGAAGTATTTTGGGGGGAAGGACGCGTCCAAACAGCTCTTCCCCAGTAACCGGTATTAGTTTGGTGGTGGTAGCGGCCAGTCCAAGGATAACGGGTGGGAATATTTTGTACCTTGGGGAAGTTTTGACCTAAGCTGGTAAAGATAAGCTTAGGAGGTTTTTCATGCAGGTCCCCACATCTGTACCCTAGAGTTCAGAGTGGGGGAGGAACCTTGACAAGTGCTTTTGGTCTGTCTGAGTTTTGTTTGACGGTCGGTTTAGTCGTTCTCTCTGTATAGACTGCATAACTGGGTTGTGGGTCCCTAAGTCAGCCCTGGAAGCCTTGATGAGTGTCTTGCTAAAGGCAGTGAGGCAGAAGACAGCTAGTGCACCAATTCTTAAAAAGGGTAAATGGTATGACCCAGGTATTTATAGGCCTGGCAGCCTGACATTGGTCCTGGGCGAGATAATAGAGCAGCTGATACAGGACTTGATTAATAAAGAACTCAAGGAGAGAAATGTAATTAATACAAATCAATATTGGTTTATGGAAAATAGATCCTGTTAGACTAACTTTGATATCTCTTTTTGGATGAGTTTACAGGTAATCGTGTGTTGACGTAGTGTACTTAAAATTCTGTAAGGCATTTGACTTGGTACTGCGCAACATTTTGTTTAAACTAGAATTATGTAAAATTAACATGGGACATAAATGGATTAAAAACTAGTGAAGTGATACGTCTCAAAATGTAATTTGTAAACAGGGAATCATCATGGAGCAGATATGTTCCAGTGGGGTCTTGAAGAGATTGGTTCTTGGTGCTACACTATTTAACATTTTAATCAATTACCTGGAAGCAAACATAAAATCATTACTGATAGTTTGCAGATGACACAAGTTGGGGGAGGTAAATGATGAAGAGGGCAGGTCACTGTTTCAGAGTGATCTGGATCACTTGCTAAAGTGGGTGCAAACAATGTGTTTTTTAAATACAGATAAATGTATACATTTGTGAACAAAGAAAGTAGGCGATACTTACAGGTTGCAGGACTCTATTCTGAAGGAGTGACTTTGGAAAAAGATTGGGAGTTTGTGGTGGATAATCAGCTGAACCTAAGCTCCCAATGTGACACTGGCCAAAAGAGCTAATCCGATCCTGGGATGCATAAACGGAGGAATCTCAAGTAGGAGCAGAGGTTATTTTAGCTCTGTATTTGGCACTGGTGCGATTGCTGCTGAAATTCTGTGTCCAGTTCTGGTGCCCATAATTCAAGAAGGATGTTGATAAATTGGAGAGGATTCGGAGAAGATCCAGGAAAACTAATAAAGGGTTAGAAAATATTCCTTTTAGTGATAGATCCCTGTCTATTTAGCTTAACAAAGAGAAGTTTATAGTGTGACTTGATTACAACCTGTAAGTATAAATGAGGCACAGATATTTGATAATGGGCTCTTATATCTAGCAGAAAAAAAATACATGTCTGGAAGTTGTAGCTAGACAAATTCAGAGTGGAAATAAAGCATAAATTTATAATGGTAAGAGTAATTAACCACTGGAACAGTTTACCAAGCGTCATGGTGGATTCTCAGTCTCTGACAATTTTTAAATCAAGATTGGACTTTTTTTCCTAAAAGATATGCTTTTAGGAATCATTTGGGGAAGTTTTATGGCCTGTGTTGTATTGGAGATCAAACTGGATGACTGCAGTTGTCCCTTCTGGCCTTGGAATCTATAAATCTTTTTTTTAAAGACTTCGCATTCATCAGATCATTTGTCTCAAAACGATTTAGTTATGTTATAGTAGATATTTACTGCACCTTTTTGGAACGACTCCTTAAGCCAAGTATTCTGAGTGTTTCTTTCTAACTGTTGTTTATTTATACAGTAAAAGCTCTTTTATCCAACACTTCACCAACTGGCAAGCTTTATAAACCAGCATTTCTGATCTGCACTGAAAGTCCGGTTGATAGTGCAGGGCTGGGGTGTGGGAGGAGCTGTGGGGCACAGCTCTGGGAGAAGGCTTGGGGCAGGAGGTTGGGGTGTGGGAGGGGGCTTAGGGTGCTGGATTGGGAGCGGGGTGCTCACCTCCAGTGGGTCCCCGCAAGCCGCTCCCCATCCCTACTGTTGCTGGCAGAGGCACAGCCAGGCGGCTCTCTGCAGGCACGCTGCTTCTGTCCGTCCCCCGTCCCCCGGGCAATGACTCTGTGGCTCCCAGCCCGTTGGCCAGGAACCGCGGCCAATGGGAGCTGCAGGGGGTGGCGCCTGCAGATGGAGGAAGGTGCCTGCTTGCAGAGCCGCTTGGCCGCGCCTCCGCCAGGAGCAGCAGGGATGGGGAGCTGTCTCCCATACCCTAACCCCCTGTCCCAAGCCTCCTCCCGAACCCTTTTTATTTTTGTTCATGCACTTATTCCAGTTCTATGGAGAATGGGATTATTTATTTGTATTACTATATTGCCTAGAACCCCCGGGACCTCATTGTGCCTAGTCTGTGTACAAACACAGAATAAAAAGATCTTTTCTTGTTCTTCCCCTGCAGATTTTGTTCCATACATCATAAAATTATTGATGTTGTCGATTCTAATTTTAACTTCTAAATAATGTGGCTGCCATCACTTGCCTTGGGAGAATATTTCACATCCTTCTGTGTGGCAGGGTTAACGAGGAATCTAGGAAATGCAATGGGCACCTGAAATAAACTTTAGACACTTGATATCTCTCTCAAAATTCTCAAAGGAATATCTGATAATATTATCATATGAACATAAACAAAACCTCCCTTTGAGGAATACTTTGTCCCATCGGCTAATTGTCAGTGGTCTCGTTAACAGTTAACCAAAATAAATAAACCCATTTGCAGTTAGAGTTCCAGATTAAAATAGCTTGTTAGGAGAGGATTGTGATAGCTGTTCACCTTCCTTTGCTTTGTTTTGTAGAATTTAATTTACAATACATACAATAAAGACAGGCCATTTAGAATTCCTGGACATACATCCATTCTACTTGCACACAAGATTAAGGAATTTTTCTCTACATGTGCACTTTGCCAATGACAGACTTTTCATGTTATAAAGGGCTTTTTAATTGAGGTTGAAAGGTCATGCAGAAATTTTCAACTAGGACTTTGTATTATTCTCCATATGCTCCATACTAATAACAATAACACAGATCAAACTAAATAAATTTAAAGGAAAAGAGCTCAGTTATGAAAGTAGGGATTAACCATGTAGTTTTCCAGTTTCTCGTTTTCTAATGGCTTCTCTTTAGCTGCCTACAACTAAGCTTTCAGTCACACAAACATAATACATCAGATATTAGAACGTACCCATGATTCTATAGGTTTAAGGCTTCTTTGTGTTATATAAAGTTGTGATGTATGGAGCATTAAGGCCATAACTAAATGCTTATCAGGAAATAAAATTAGCATTTTCTACTCTGAAGTGTAGATCTTCTTCTTCTTTGTAGTATGTCTGCTTCTATTAATGATTGCAGTTTGTGCTATGTTTTACTCTTTCTAGCCCTGCTAAGAGAGTGAGTAGAATTCTTTCTTGTGCGTTAACAGAACTGTTTCAGGTTTCAGAGTAACAGCCGTGTTAGTCTGTATTCGCAAAAGGAAAAGGAGTACTTGTGGCACCTTAGAGACTAACCAATTTATTTGAGCATAAGCTTTCGTGAGCTACAGCTCACTTCATCGGATGCATACTGTGGAAAGTGTAGAAGAACTTCTTATACACACAAAGCATGAAAAAATACCTCCCCCCATCCCACTCTCCTGCTGGTAATAGCTTATCTAAAGTGATCACTCTCCTTACAATGTGTATGATAATCAAGGTGGGCCATTTCCAGCACAAATTCAGGGTTTAACAAGAACGTCGGGGGGGGCGGGGGAGGCGTAGGTAAAAACAAGGGGAAATAGGTTACCTTGCATAATGACTTAGCCACTCCCAGTCTCTATTCAAGCCTAAGTTAATTGTATCCAATTTGCAAATTAATTCCAATTCAACAGTCTCTCATTGGAGTCTGATTTTGAAGTTTTTTTGTTGTAATATCACAACTTTCATGTCTGTAATCGCGTGACCAGAGAGATTGAAGTGTTCTCCGACTGGTTTATGAATCTTATAGTTCTTGACATCAGATTTGTGTCCATTTATTCTTTTACTTAGAGACTGTCCAGTTTGACCAATGTACGTGGCAGAGGGGCATTGCTGGCACATGATGGCATATATCACATTGGTGGATGTGCAGGTGAACGAGCCTCTGATAGTGTGGCTGATGTTATTAGGCCCTGTGATGGTGTCCCCTGAATAGATATGTGGGCACAGTTGGCAACGGGCTTTATTGCAAGGATAGGTTCCTGGGTTAGTGCTTCTGTTGTGTGTTATGTGGTGGTTGGTGAATATTTGCTTCAGGTTGGGGGGCTGTCTGTAGGCAAGGACTGGCCTATCTCCCAAGATTTGTGAGAGCGTTGGGTCATCCTTCAGGATAGGTTGTAGATCCTTAATAATGCGTTGGAGGGGTTTTAGTTGGGGGCTGAAGGTGACGGCTAGTGGCATTCTGTTATTTTCTTTGTTAGGCCTGTCCTATAGTAGGTGACTTCTGGGAACTCTTCTGGCTCTATCAATCCGTTTCTTCACTTCTGCAGGTGGGTATTGTAGTTATAAGAATGCTTGATAGAGATCTTGTAGGTGTTTGCCTCTGTCTGAGGGGTTGGAGCAAATGCGGTTGTATCGCAGAGCTTGGCTGTAGATAATGGATCGTGTGGTGTGGTCAGGGTGAAAGCTGGAGGCATGTCAGAACGCCACTAGCCGTCACCTTCAGCCGTTCAGACGTTCTTGTTAAACCCTGGATTTGTGCTGGAAATGGCCCACCTTGATTATCATATGCATTGTAAGGAGAGTGATCACTTTAGATAAGCTATTATCAGCAGGAGAGTGGGGTGGGGGGAGGTATTTTTTCATGCTTTGTGTGTATAAAAAGATCTTCTACACTTTTCACAGTATGCATCTGAGGAAGTGAGCTGTAGCTCACAAAAGCTTATGCTCAAAAAAATTGGTTAGTCTCTAAGGTGCCACAAGTACTCCTTTTCTTTTTGCGAATACAGACTGACACGGCTGTTACTCTGAAAACTGTTTGAAAAGCGATACAAATATTTGAAGGATACAAACTAAGGATGGAGGTTTAAATTGGGTTTTTTAAAGGGTACTGGGATGAAATTAAGAGAAGCCCACAGGTCCAAAAAAACAATCTTCCTTTATAGTGAGAATTTTAGGCCACAGAATAGAAATTGTCATGATGGAAACATTGTGGCTTGGGACACTTAAAACTAGACTAGACCAAACATGAGCGTATATAACACTATATTTAATTATTATTGTGTTGGTGCCCAAAATGTGGTAGGCACTATAGAAATATATAGGATGAGACCATCCCTGACCCAAAGAGACTAAAACTGATATGGGGTGGGGGGGAGATGAAGTAATGGTGTACAAGAAACAGCATTCAGAGTGACTACTGGCACGGCTTACTAATGTCATCTGAAAGTTCTAGCATGTCTAAACTATAGGGACTGGAGTGACATAACTTTGACATCATAGCTATGTCACTATATTCCTATCATTTAGATGCATCCTACAGCAACCCTTCTCCCTCCTCCCCGCCGGCTGTGGAAACACCACCCCTCTGAGTGATGGTAGCTAGGTAGATGGAAGCATTTTTATGTCGACCTAGTTGCCTCTACACTGGGGGTTAGCTTGGCATAGTTATGTAGCTCAAGGGTATGAATATTTCACACCCCTGAGCACTGTAGCTATGCTGACAAATTTTAAGTGTAGACCAGGCCTTAGAAAGACTATAATTTTCTGATTGTTTTCTTTGTATGTATACCACATTCTGTACAGTTACAGAGTAGAGCTGCAATAGAAGAACAGAAATGGATTTTTGAGAGCCCCACCCTTACTACTCCCATAAATTTTGCCTGCAACCTCTTCTCTCTCTCCCCCAACTCTCTTCCCTGGTATTGTGAAAAGAGGATTGGTTTTTATAAAGTTTCTAATTATGCCTTGCAACAGGACCACGAATGTACCCACTGAACTTCCCACCATGCCTTTCTACATGCATCCGTACAAAGATGGTTGGAAGCCACCATGAATTTAACATATACAGCCTTTGTACCACGGTGGGACGAGGGAAATCAATTCAGCTTTTTCCAAAAGGTCGTTGGGCCCCCTGAAACCACAGTCTGCAGAATGGGCTTCATTCACAGCCCCAGACTGCTTCTCTGAGGTCACTTGCTCCAACTCACTGACTGTACTCCCTTACAGTGAGCTGTTAACCTCTTCCGTTTCTAGCTTACGTCTTTCTCTGTGGTTTTTGTTAGCATTGAATTATGTTTGATGGGTCTATGAATTAAGATTGGAGACTTCTGATTTATATTTTTAATTACAGATTAACTTGCTGTAGGAAAAAAACAAACCAAGTTCATAATATTTGTTTGTGAGTTGATGCCAAAATTTTTAAGGATAAAGATTAAATTGTGGAAACACTTCTTAGGAATTACTATTTCATCAACAAGGACAATGTGAACATCCCTCCTCTCCCTCCAGCCCCACTACTTTTCGGAGCTGTACTGGGGTTATGATTGTCTAAAATGTATTTTCAGTGATTAACTGAATTAGTTGGTGTATTGTTCTTACCTGCCCAATTTAATCAATTTTGAAAATATTTTTCTTTGCAGTACAATTTGCTGCTCCAGATGTGCGATTGTATTCACTGAAAGAGGCTTGTATGTTACAGTAGTACTTTTGGTAACTTTTTTCCGCTTTATTGTGACTGGTAGTTAAAAAGTTGCTCAGTTTCTTTCATTGTGTAATATATGCAATATAATTTGAAACTGTGGTCTATATTTGCAATACAGAAGTATATAAGAGGAAGATCAAGTATCTGAATGTGTGTATTTGAAAGCTTATCCATTCTCCTGTATTAGGATGGAATTCAACTTTCTCAGTGCTTTTTTTTTTAATGTCTCTTCCCTTGGTCTGAATACATAGGTGCAATCCTAAATTCAAGTTATTGAAGTAGTCTTTTAATTATTTATTGTTGGCTCTTATATTTTGTGAATTATAGTAAACTTAAAGCTGATCCTGAACACTATTGCTGTCCTGCAATTTGTTATACGTGAAATTCATCAGATCTGTTTTTGGCCATCTACTCTGGCTATGTTGGTGAACTGTAAAAAATTGAGCTGTATGCTGTGGAAGGATAGAAGTCTGGTCTGGCAGTCTGAACTGTTTTTCCTGAAGGTGGGATTTTCAGAAGTACTGTACTCAGCATTGGCCTCACTCTGTTCCTGTTGGAAATCAGTAGAAATATTGCCATGTACTTATCTGATTATTTGGGAACCTGCAGGATCATTTATCATGGTCCTTTGTTTTGCTTTATTGAAAGTGGGTTTTTTAGTCCTACACTTAGGGCTGTTTTTTTTTTTTTTTTCCCATATGTTTTGTTCTTTATGGGCATGAAAAGCTTTGGATTTAGGTTTGTCTTGCTCAATTACATCCCAATTCTGCTAACACTTAACTCATGTCTTCAACTTCAGACACATGTATCTGTGTTTGTAGGATTGGGGTCTCTGTCCCTTTCAGTCATATTTCCAAGGCAGCACATAGAACTCTGGGAAGGAGTTACTGTTGAACATTTTCATATAACCATGCCTGTTTCTTAAGTATGTGAAACATTTGGATGGGGATGAGGAAAGTTTCAACTACAGCTAAAATTAGATCATTACATACCATCAAAGAGTGTTCATCCAGTAGTTTATATGCTCTTGAGTATATTTTGTTGTTCAATTTTGTGCTTTAGGACAATTTAAGTGCTACAGATTTAATCAAGAAGTTAACAGGTAATCTGTGTCTTTTCAGTAAATGCTCTTTTTGCACTAAGTGGATTCCCACCACCATTTTCTTCCTCCTTCAGTATGTTATTAAATGAAGATGGAAATGAGAGGTAATTGTAAGGCACTATATTGCAAGAAGTACCAGTCCCTTGAAGGTGTCTGTATAATGGTGGTGAAGGAGAAAATCAGTCAAGTACAAACAGTGTAGCTTTTATTGCACTCAGCGAGCAATAATAAACCTTTGTACTTCAATAAGACTTTTTTATGTTTGCTTTTTAAAAGGAGTCAGGGATGGTAGGCCAAATACTTTCCTTACCTTAATGATTCACATCAGATAGTCCTTTTTAAAAATTAAAAAAAAAAAATCTTCCAAGTGCTGAATTGGTTTTAAAAAAAGAATTCTAGGCTTGTTTATATGTACACTATATCGTACATATATGCAAGTTCATATGACTTACTTCACTTGCCACAAATAGGAACAAATAATATCCTGGGTGACTTACTGAATTTTTAAGGTTGTCTCATAAAGGAATACCTAGTGATCATTAAAATGCTAACTGCTATAAAGAAAAGTTCTTTCCTTAAGCTACATAAAAGTAGTAGTCCATGTCTCCTGTCAGTGGGGACAAGGGGACAAAAGTACAGATATGCCATACAAATATCAACAAAATAACTATAAATATAAAACAAAACAAAGCAAGAAGGCTATACCATCCACTTGGGTGCAGACCCTAGTCATGGCAGTTCATCCACTTGCTTCCTCTGGAGTAGACTACAGCAATATCCTATCTGTCAGCCTAGAGGGGAAAAAATCATAAACCTCTGTACTCATTTCCTAAGTGGAAAAAAACAAAATAACTTATTGTTGCACAATGCTGCAACCTGCATTGGTTCCTTGTGCATTACCAGATCCAAATCTAAGTTCTAGTTCTGATTTACAAAGGATACACTGGGAAACCTGAACAGCAATTATAACCATTGGCCATTTTGTTAATCCAAAGCAGACAGACTTGAGTGTGTAGGAGACAAAGACTTGAGACTTCAAAGGAGTCTTTCTTTGCGTCGTATTCTAAGACACTGCTTTTTCTCATAGTATTATCCGGCATACCAGAACCAAACATAACTTCATGGCATTAAAATTTGGGGACTAATTACAACCAGACTAGAGTGGAAAACTAACTTCCCTGATCTCTCCTGTCCCCCCACATTGTCATCTTTATTTTGCGTACAGTGTAGGAGTACTGTGGTGGTACACTTTTGTATAACAATTCCCATAGATTAGGACACTTTTTTGATTGAGGTTTATTTGTGAGACCAGCATATGTTTTGATGGAGGTAAATGTCAGGCTTCATAGCAGTGAAGGTGTGAGGTTGATTATGTAGAAGTCCGATTCTGATAGTATTGTCCTTTTTTATCACTTGAACATATCACTGAGCACAAAATACATTTAAATACGGAGCCTGATATTTTCAGAGTTGGACTTCCAATTGATGAGAAATAGGTGTCTAGATGTAGGGTCTTTTGAAAACATCCGTTTGAGGCTTGCACTGTAACATGGTTCTTGAGTAACTTGTTGGCTTCTGTGTATAGAGAGAAATATTCAAGTACTAATTTTAAAGTAATTATGTGATTCTGAAGACGTAAAATTTCATTTCAATTGTGGATATGGAATAATCATGAAAATGTTCAGAAGGAATTTGTGTAAGCTTTGCCTGTATATTTTTAAACTCTTAGAATAACTGTCCATAATAATAATGCATCCGATGAAGTGAGCTGTAGCTCATGAAAGCTCATGCTCAAATAAATAGTTTAGTCTCTAAGGTGCCACTACTACTCCTTTTCTTTTTGCGAATACAGACTAACACAGCTGCTACTCTGAAACCTGTCCAAACTAAAAATACCATTGCTACTTTTGGATATTATTTTTAAATTGAGATAGCTAAATGATGGACTGCCAACCAGCCAGGCACCATCCTGTATTACTGTTAGTTTACTCTGTTTAATTTTCCTTGGTTCTAGTGTGTGGCAGGCTGAGTTTGTATTTGTCTGCCTGATGTTAAGGTAACACATTCTTTTATTATTATTTATTTTATTTTATTTTATTATTAACCTGAGCTTAGCATCCTTTAAAACACCTTTGTTTTTACAGTTACCTTTTAGTTCAGATAAGGTAGTCCAGAGCTTATTTGCTAGGTAAAGCAGTAGTAGCTTACTAATTATATATTAAAGTATTAATTTAACTACATATTTCTACAAGATTTTGCAATTATAATTTACATTTAAAGTATAGTGGAGGCCTACCAAAACTTTATATAAACTGTAAAATGGCTGAAGAAAGAATAACAGATCAGTAAGGTTTTGGGTTTTTCGTTTGTTTGGGTTTTTTTGGGGTGTCCTATTTCCATTGTGGATGAAACCTTTCTTTTAAACTGTACTGTGTGTGTATATGTGTGTATGTATGTACTGAGTCCCTATTGAAGGGGGCAGGAGGGGAGAGGGAAAGAGTCCTTAAAGTACTACTCAAGCCAAGATATGCCCCTTCAATGTTTAAGTGGAATTCTGCAATGCATGTTGTTTTGTAGCACCTGGGTGTTCATAATGCAGTAAAATTGTTACTTAAGTGCATGCTCAAATTCTAAGCACCACTGAAAATGTTGGTGATGGAAAGTAAATAAGGGCTTCTACAAGCAGTTTGATGGAAAATTTCCTCAGCTGGCTGCTGTGATCTGTCATCTCCATAGAGGAGTTACAAATAGGTGGGGAAGCTGGAGAGGCGTTTCAAGGACATTGAACTAAAATTGACAGGGAGAAATAATGTTGTGTTTTTTTTAAGGTGCTTTGTTAAAGGAGCACTAGAGGTGACAAAGATCATGCTTCAGGTCATAAGCCAACTACTAATTACTTCAGGTTATGAAGAAACTTCTCATGTGGGCTTTTTGTTACCTCACTTTCCATTATGGAAGTCTATAACCTTCCTTTGAACCAAATGAAAGACTGTTGCACTAGAATGTACAGTTGGCCTGATTAGTCTGGTAGTCTTATGCTCTTTATTCCTAAAAATTGCAATGTGAGAATAAGTGGTGGTGGAATTAAAAAAAAAAAAAAAAAAGCTTTACATTTTTCTGGCATGTGAAGTTTTGCATGTGAAATGGGCAGAGCCTAGACAATTCAAGTTGTCTTGAAGGCTGAAAAGACATCCTTTGCTGAATGAGACAAGAAGGAACTGAGCAGAAATTGACCTCATTTCCAAAGTCTTTGGAAACTGGGGACTGCATAAAGGTGAAGGCTTGTGGCTAAACTGGAGCTGACCTTCAAGGACCTGTCAGAGGACTGCTAGGAAAGCTGAACTGTAGATGCAAGTACTGTACTACCTGTTGTCACTGTCAGTTGAGGCGAATGATAGACATCATTCGTTATGGGAGACTTGCAGGCTAGACAGATAAGGATTCTGATGATGATCCCAATATACAAAAGAAAGCAAATAAAGATGGCTAATAAGTGAGTGCTGCTGGTCATAAGAGTTTGAGTCATTGGGAGCTCTTGTGTTCCTGCGAAGTGGCCTGCTTACAAGAACAGTGTAACAATCAGTTAAATAGTTTTTGGTGAAAGCTGGAGCCATCTATGTGAGCAGAGCTGTGTGCCAGACTAAAAGCTGTTGTGGGAAAAGGCAAAAGGCAAAATTATAGAAAAATCAACATAATTGCTTCTCTTGTCAATTAAATCTTTTAGGTTTTAGAAAACTAGGAAATCGCTAATGCTCAAAATCTGAGTGGGTTGCAGAAAAAGTAGTGTCTTTAGGTCTCAAATTTACTTTTGGGGAAATAATTGCACTGTCAGTTTTCCAAAAGGAAAACAAAAACACATAAAGCATTTACTTGTATAATGGGACAGAGTATCTCATAAAGCAATTGGGTGTTTAAAGTCATTCCTTTTTTCCAGAAAAATATTCTTCAAGTTGAAGCTTGGCATAAATGGTCTTGCATTCATGAGAGGGTTTTTTACATTCTTTTTTCGTTTCTAAACATAACTTGAACTTAAAAATTAATAAGATGCATGGATTCACCAAGGGCAAGTCATGCCTGACTAACCTAATTGACTTCTATGACGAGATAACTGGCTCTGTGGATGAGGGGAAATCAGTCGACATGTTGTTCCTTGACTTTAGCAAAGCTTTTGACATGGTCTCCCACAGTATTCTTACCAGTAAGTTAAAGAAGTATGGGCTGGATGAATGGACAATAAGATGGATAGAAAGCTGGCTAGATTGTTGGGCTCAACGGGTAGTGATCAATGGCTTCATCTCTAGTTGGCAGCCGGTATCAAGTGGAGTGCCCCAAGGGTCAGTCCTCAGGCCGGTTTTGTTCAATATCTTCATTAATGATCTGGAGGATGGTATGGATTGCACCCTCAGCAAGTTTGCAGATGACACTAAACTGGAAGGAGACGTAGATATGCTGGAGGACAGGGATAGGATACAGAGGGCCCTAGACAAATTGGAGGATTGGGCCAAAAGAAACTGATGAGGTTCAACAAGGACAAGTGCAGAGTTCTGCATGTAGGAAGGAAGAATCCCATGCACCACTACAGACTAGGGACCGAATCGTTAGGCAGCAGTTCTGCATAAAAGGACCTAGGAGTTACAGTGGACAAGAAGCTGGATATGAGTCAACAGTGTGCCCTTGTTGCCAAGAACGCCAATGGCATTTTGAGATGTATAAGTAGGGGTATTGCCAGCAGATCAAGGGACGTGATCGTTCCCCTCTATTGGTGAGGCCTCATCTGGAGTACTGTGTCCAGTTTTGTGCCCCACACTACAAGAAGGATGTGGAAAAATTGGAAAGAGACCAGCGGAGGGCAACAAAAATGATTATGGGACTGGAACACATGATTTATGAGGAGAGGCTGAGGGAACTGGGATTTAGTCTGCGGAAGAGAAGAATGAGGAGGGATTTGATAGCTGCTTTCATCTACCTGAAAGGGGGTTTCAAAGAGGATGGATCTAGACTGTTCTCAGTGATAGCAGATGACAGAACAAGGAGTAATGGTCTCAAGTTACAGTGGGGGAGGTTTAGGTTGGATATTAGGAAAAACTTTTTCACTAGGAGGGTGGTGAAACACTGGAATGCATTACCTAGGGAGGTGGTGGAATCTCTTTCCTTAGAAGTTTTTAAGGTCAGGCTTGACAAAGCCCTGGCTGGGATGATTTAATTGGGGATTGGTCCTGCTTTGGGCAGGGGGTTGGACTAGATGACCTCCGGAGGTCCCTTCCAACCCTGATATTCTATGATTCTATGCTTTTTTGCACTTCTACGTTTCTAGAAATGAAATGACTATTGCACCAAAATACCTACAGTATTAACTGGGAATGGTAGATAATGCTTAGGCAAAGAGAGAGAGCCAGTGTAAGGTTATTTACTGTGTGATGGGATCCCTGGGGTGCAACCTGGGACTGGGGAGCCGCTGTGCTCCCTGAACTCTCTCCAGCCTAGGCTGTCTCTTACAATGCCTTGGTAGTGATGAGCAGCAAACCCCTCCAGGTGCAGTTGTGCGAGTGATCACAGCATGTGGAGAACCAACACCCAACTAGATTGCATGAATTCTCCCAGAGCCACTCATGAATAACATAGAGAAAGGCACCAGAGCCAAATCCCTCCAGTTCCCAGCACTGTACCTCAGGAATTATACCGTCTTGTACTGCTCAAGATGAGCAATGCAGATTTATTAATTGGTTCACCTCTTCATCAATGGAAAGTGGACATACCCCAGCCTTTGCAAAACCTGACCAGATTTGTCACACACTTCATACAAACTCACTGGTAGAGATTAAAGGTTAAACAAATTTGACTACAGAAGGTAGATTTTAAGAGATATCAAGTGATAGGCAAAGTCAGAGTTAGTTACCAAAAGAAAATATAACCACGCAGTCTAAACTCTCAACCCTATTAGACTGGGCAAATCTAGATTAAGAAATTTTTCTCACCCCACTGGATATTGCAGTCCATAGTATACAGATTTCACCCTTGAAATCTGGGCCAGTTTGCTGAGTTTGGAGTCTTCAGAGTGTCCTTGTTGCTTGCAGCGTAGGTGGGTGAAGAAGAAAGGCCCAGCATGGGCCCCTTGTCTTCAGTTTTCTACCTTCAGTCCATGTGCTTGGGAAACCAGAAGTCCAGGCATGTCTGGGTGCATTGCTGAGTCTCCAGGCAAGGTAGAGAAATTCCCCTGGTGTGTCCTCATGCAGATGAGTCATTGCATTGTAGCTCCCTTGCTGGACAATGGTTGTTGATGATGGATTGATTGACACCCCGCCTGGACGTTGGCTACTTTCCTTGCTGTTCCCTCTTGGGAGCTAATATCTGGCTGATTCCCGAACTTACAGCATGTTTTAGTGACCACCATACAACACAATTCTCATAACTTCATGTGCATTAATGATATACATATATGGGTAGAAAAATGACTTTCAGCAGATCATGACCTTTCCCCTGACACCTTACAAGGAATGCTTTATATGTAAGATCACAATTATATAAAAATGAGGAATATGGGGGTTCCAGGGTGCTCCCCCACAGTACAGAGTGTCTCACACTGTGTGTACATTTTCATATATAACTTAAAAAATAGGAGAGCATTATCCTTTAAAAGTATGTATTGATTTGACAGCACCTCACAATGAGAAGACATTTGCCTCTTGTCCAAATGGGTTAACCAAATAGTAGAGTGGAGTTACACTAATAGTGCATGTAGCCGCTCTGCAAAGCCTAGCGCATAGCACAGTAGGGAACGCTTTTTTAAAAAGCATAAATAAAGCCCATGTCTGACTTGCTTTGTGTAGGCTTCTGTGATACGGGAGCCTTCAGGGTCCTGTTGCTTGTCCTAGTTTCCCATATTTAAAAACAGGCAATGTCTGTCTGAGTTGGGGGAGCTTGATATCCAGAAGAGTAGTTCCCTCAAGGATTGAGAGCATAGGAAGCTGAAGGGGCTGGACCCAGTCATGGCAGTCGGAACAGGTAGGTGGCTGCTTCTCTAAAGAACAGCATCTCTCCACTTTCCAGGAAGTTTGTTTGTTTTTTAATTCTGTGAATTTTTAGGGTCTTTTTTTGGGAGTGTTTTATTGGGTATTTGCTTTGTTATTAAACTGACCTCTCTTCTCCCTGCTGCCCCATGAAGGTTTTTCATTGTCCTGTAAATAGATTATCTCTTGGTGTGTTTTGAATGTGGTTCTGGAACTGGGTCCTATTATGACAAAGTGGGTCTTGAGGGGCATGACTTTGTAGACCAGCTTAGAAAAAGTGTATAGTGAGATCTGTGGGGAGAAAAAGTACTGATGGTAACTTGATGAGTGGACGATGGAGCTCTGAGGTGCCATTAGAGAAGTAACGGTGTGAGGGACTTTCAAGAGACGGGGGTCTGAATCTCACTCATACTATAGTAAATCAGAAGTATCTCCACCAAAGTCAATGTTAGATTAGAGTCAACCTGGTACAGTATGAGTCAGATCATCAAGCTCAAGGTAAACTAAGAATAAAGTAATGCAGCTATTCAGTGCCATAAGATGGGGTAAGAAGTTAACACTTGATATAGTGGAGGAGGAGCTAGTGGAGTGATTGAGGCTTAAAAAAACAAACTCACCACCCTGATTTTTCTGTATGTCACAGAAATTGCCTTGAAAAAACACTTCTGAAGACAAGTTTTATGTATATATGTTTAGTGTTAGCTTTTGTTTCAGTAGTTTGTCTGCATTCTATTCTAAACAATTCTTGGGCTGCTGTGAAAAAAATACACATGTAAAACACAAATGTAGTTTATAACATATGTCTTTCCATGAGACTTTTGGCTAAGCCAAGTAAAAGTTTTAACATAATATAACAGATGGTGAAAAAATTTCCATTGGAACTTTGACTGAAGATGTTTTTTTGACTACATGGAACTCTTGTGGAAAAATTTACAACCACAAAAACTAAACTTTTTCCTGTCAGTTTTTTGTAGAGAAAAATACTTTTTTTTTTTTCCTAACTATTTTTGGAAAGTAAATACATTAACACAGAGTATACCGTTTAATCAGTAAAAGCCCGAAATACCAATCTCTATAAACTGAGAATCCATTCTTAAATCTGTTCTGTTGTACCTGGATATTTAAATACACTTGCATTATTATTTTTTCTTAGAATTACTCACCTAATGCTTTTGGTGCATGTACAGAATCTCTGAATACACAATATATAACACAAATTCTCTGAAACATGGAACCTCCCAAATCCTTGCAGCTCAAAAATATGGCTCTTTTTTACCCACACTCAACCTCCTGCTCCCAGACTTTAAAACGTGATCTGAATGCCAACTGGCTCTGGTGAACAGAAAGGGGAAGCAAAGGCTACTGGCAATGACCCCTGCCTCGAATATATTGTCTCCTGCTATTAATGTAGGAAACTGTTCACGTAAACATCTTGTCTGATCAACAGCTGTAATATAGACTTTTTACACTACAATTATATAAAATTGCACAAAGAAAGAAATACCCCCACTTCCTTTACTGTTTTCTCCTAGGAAGACTTTTAGGATGGCAAAATTTGGTAATTCTGGCCTGAGCCAAGGCAGCCTGGTTTGGAGTTTGTACAAATAGGTATACATAATCCTTTCCTTTCCTCAATTTGTGACACTTCAGCCAAGGTGGTCTAGTATTTCTACACTCTTTCCTGTGGACTCACTCGTACTGTGGATTCTAATATATTAAGGTTATCTGATCAAGGAAATAGTTGAGATTCTTCAGAGTTCTGCAATCTGACTAAATTTGTAGAAGGCTCCAGGAGTGTGTTCTTCTCATGGAAACAAATGATAATGGATTAATGGTTAGCATTTTCTGTACTTAAAGTACACATATTTGCCCTTTCAGCTTTGAAAGTCTGGAATTGTCTTGCCCCACTTCCCAAACAGCAGAAATTCTCTTTACTCCCTGAAGAAACACACTTCACCGCCTACATGAATCTGTGGGCCTTCATTTACCGTACGTTATTTTGATGGGTTCATGTTTTTGTTCAAAAACGGGGGGACCTCCAAGAAAAACTGTTCAGTTGAGTACCATTTTTATGATATATAAACTCCTTTGGTTATTCTAAAAATTCAACACTTAGTTGCAGTAACCAAGCAACATACATGCATAGTCACTATCCTGCTGAAGCAACATTATTACCTCATTGTAACATTCCCAAGATTCATCGAGAACAGTACTTGGGACTACTAAAGTTGTCCTGTACAAACTAAATATGGTATTTTAATGATATTGGCTGCAGATCTCCAAATACTGCATGATCTAAGTGAATGCATTTATCATGGACAGGACCAGAGTCCATTATTTTAAAGGTTTCAGAGTAACAGCCGTGTTAGTCTGTATTCGCAAAAAGAAAAAGGAGTACTTGTGGCACCTTAGAGACTAACCAATTTATTTGAGCATAAGCTTCCGTGAGCTACAGCTCACTTCATCGGATGAAGTGAGCTGTAGCTCACGAAAGCTTATGCTCAAATAAATTGGTTAGTCTCTAAAGTGCCACAAGTACTCCTTTTTCTTTTTGCATTATTTTAAAGTAATCCTAGCTTTGTACTTATCAAAATAGTACGTAAAGCACACATTGCTAAGGGCCAAGTCTACTAACCTGTACCAGCCTGGGTAGCTGGACACCGAGGTGATAACGGGAAGGGGTGAATCATCCTTAACATGAAAGAAAGACACCCTCCAGTATCTTCCAAGAACCTATTAGAGAGCAAGAGCCAGTCAATCTGTTGGCAGTCTGGTCCCGACTCCTGTGTTCTGCTGCAGTGAGAGCCTGTGCAATTTCTCCATGATGCATGCGGTATAAGCATACCATGCACAGTCCCTTCTCGATCCCACCCCCTACCTCTCCTCAATGCAGCACAGCCTGCTGTTTCAGCTTGTGGGATTCTCAGCACCTCGAAGCTACGGCCAGAATTTCTCTCCAAGTAAATATTACAATGCCAAAATGTACTTACAAGAGAATTATTTACAACCATAATTTTATCTCTCCTGTTTAGCTTATGCTAAGCAACAACTAAATGACAGTTCTTGACTTTGGAAGAGCCCGTTAGGAGTGTGATCAGATTTAAATGTATAGTCGATACAGGTGTGAAAAGAATTAACAAGGTGAACAGTATGAAAAGTTTGAGCTGCAATAACAAATACTTGTATCTCAACTTGTGTATACACTTTGTCATGTCTCCTGAAGAATGCTGTAAGTAGGAAAATATAGAATAGACTCCTCTAAATGCATGTGCACATGCACAAATTAAACAATAGTCTTTCTCAATAATGTGTGCACAAGAGACTAACAATCATTTTAAAAATTATCAATGGTGACAGAGGACGTTCCTTCCCTCCCGCATATTGCATTAATCCTCCTTGGCTGAATAGGCCTGAAGGAGACTTTATTTACGGTACATCTCTGCTCTCTACAGTTTGGGTGGGGGTCTTCTAGTCCTTGATGGCCTGGAGAGGGTTGAGTGGGTGGCCTGGCAATCAGCAGTCAAGCCAGAGTGTTTCATATGTCTGCGTTGAGTGCAATTAGCATGAGGACTATTTTAATAATCAGCATTAATTCTCATGTTTAATACTGTGTTATGGAGAAATTAATGCTTACAAAAATTCTCGATAGTTGGAGGGGAAGACCTTCAGTACCCTATAATGGAGAGGCCAACGTATGAACTAAAATTGAAAGCACAGGACTTGAGCAATGCTTTTAAGCTATATCACTTTGTATATGCACACTGTACTACGTATAGCAATGTATTTGCTAAATACTAAATATTTACTGCTTATTACATGAAATTTCACCATGATCATTGCTCTTGACTGCAAAATTATTAGAAGAAAGCAAACTAATTTAAGGAATGTTGAATAATCTAAAATGTGCAACTAAAACTTCAGTTCAAATTCAAAACAGTGAATATTTTCGTTTGGAGTATCCAGAACAGAATATTATTCATCACAAGTCCTGCCTGGAAAGTGTGTGTACTTCCATTTGTCATTGGTAGTTGCCTTAGGCATTTTCACTTTCTTCGGTATTTTCTGACAGAGAAGCCTTGAACATAATTGGAGGAATTCTAATAGAAGAAAATTAATACCGTAAAAAAAGACTTCTGCTTTTCAAAAACAAACATTAGATGTTTCCCTGATTGAGTAAAGAGGAAGGATCATTGATTGGATCATAACTTCTTTCTTGCAACAGTTTATGGATTAGTTTACACAAAGACCTTGATTGAGATCATTTGTCGAACAATAAAACTGGTTAGGGAGGTTGTGCATTCTTGCCTATCTGTGGGTGCATCTCTTTTTCTTTTCTTTTTTTTTCTTTCTTTTTTGTTTCTCCCCTGGGGCACTGTAGATTAGATACTTGCCACAGGTCTGGAATAACCTGCCAGTTTTTACAACTGCGGCAATGCTACTTGAGTGAGCTTCTTCCTGAGTCCATGAGACCATGTCTTGAAACTGATTGATTTTGTTTTGAGTCCCATCATCTGTAAAGTTAAACTAGCAGGAGTATGGAAAATCATAAAATCCAAAATAAAAGATTCAACACAGTAACTATGACAGTTTTGTGAAACATGAGATCAGAAATGCCACCGGGTTCAAGTTCCCTTCCCTTCTCTTACCAAATGAATACAAATTTTTCTAACTTACACACACAATAGCCTTCACTTGTATTGTATTAATGCCATTTTTTATTTATTTATGCTGAGTTCATATTTGGAAATGTAAATGTCTGTTTCAGATTAATTTCTAATAGCTTTTTCTAGTTGTCACTGACCTAATTTAGAAACCTAATATGAAAACTTTTGGTCAACAGTTCTCTGGGCATTTGTAACTTTAGTTTTTGTGTCTCTTTGAGCTCCCAATGCATATATTTAAAACTACATGCTGCTATATTAAAAAAAAAAACACACATTGCTTTTAGATCTGTCTAAGGTATCTAATACTACACAGATCATTAATATTTCAAATATATTGGGGATAATGGTGCTTTGATTAGAATCATATTTTACTTGCATAAGCCCACCTGAAAACAAGGTTGTTTACAGGTATAGTCATGTAATGTGACCGCATTAAGGGATTTAATCACATGATAAATTTCCCAGGGTAACTTGGTGACCTACTGCAATATGTTACGGCGCTTTCTCTGAGCTCTGTTTACAGTTTTGGTGGTTAAATGAAAGCACTGTAACTCAGGTTAGGTGTGACCACAAATTGTTTTGTTTTGTTAAAATCTTTAATGTTTGGACACAAAAGCCTTTCATGGGTTTACTCTGCTACAGAATTTGTCTGCATATTTCTGAAACTTGTATCTGAGTACAGCTGAACTCCCCTATGGTGCTATAAACTGGGTTAGTGACTTGCACTTCATGTTCTTGAAGATAATTTTAAAAACAAACTGAATACTTACAGATTGTTGCTTGTTTTAGCAAATGCTTTGTCTCTATTGTTCTCAGTTAGAAACACTTGAAAAAATAGCTAAATGAATCAGAAAAATATGTTAAGTATGTAAACACACAGAGAATACTTAATTATTTTTGAAAATGACTTGCATTTGTGGTGTGGAAGGTAAACTGGGGCTTCTAGCTCAAACAAAAGGCCAAAGTATTCTGCATTTTATTTTACCATTTGTTGCTGGTAAGCTGCACAGACAACTCAGTTCTTATCCCATAAAGGCTCTTTTGCATTTGTAGGCAACTGTCTTCAGTGGGCCATTCATGGGAGATCAGTGTAGTGCAAGTTCAGTTCAACTTGCTGATAGTACTGAAATATATAAATGAGCTTCCGTTTTGGTGCATGCACAAAACACGCATTTTGCTGATCACACAATTAGCCATTTTCTTATCAACTTGTGCTAGAATGCGTAAATGATTAGAAAACATTCATTATAATGATAGAGTTCAATCTATTTTGCTTAACAAAGGGAAGGCTAAGGGATGTCTTGATTAGTGTATAAATATCTGCATGGGGAGCATATATTTAACAATGGGCTCTTCAATCTAACCGAGATAGGTAAACATGATCCAATGGATTGAAGTCTATGTTAGACAAATTCAGACTGGAGATAAGGTGCAACTTTTTAATGGCGAGAATAATTAATCATTGGAACAGTTTACCAAGGGTCATTGTGGATTCTCCGTCACAGACCATTTTTAAATTGCCATTTTTTTGTAAAAGATATGCTCTAAGAATTATATCAGGGAAAATTTATGGCCTGTGTTACAAAGGAGATCAGACTAATGATCAGTGGTCCTTCCGGTCTTGGAATTTGTAAAGAGTTGTCACTTTGGATGGGCTATCACCAGCAGGAGAGTGAATTTGTGTGGGGGGGTGGAGGGTGAGAAAACCTGGATTTGTGCTGGAAATGGCCCAACCTGATGATCACTTTAGATAAGCTATTACCAGCAGGACAGTGGGGTGGGAGGAGGTATTGTTTCATATTCTCTGTTTATATATAAAGTCTGCTGCAGTTTCCACGGTATGCATCCGATGAAGTGAGCTGTAGCTCACGAAAGCTCATGCTCAAATAAATTGGTTAGTCTCTAAGGTGCCACAAGTACTCCTTTTCTTTTTGCGAATACAGACTAACACGGCTGTTACTCTGAAACCTGTCTCTATGAACTGTAGCTAGTCATGGAAGATTTTGGTTTTTGTTACTTTTTATAATTTTGATGGATAATATCAATTAGTTTTAAACATTTTTAAATTTTTGTTTTAAATTTTCATGGTTGCAAGAAATTATTTTGTGGAGGTCATGCAGACAATGGGGAGGATTGGACTATAATTTAGTGACAATGAGATTCAAAAAGTTAATTTGTTTGAACAGTTAAAATACTTTGTCAACATCACATGAACATAAGAACGGTCATAGTGGGTCATATCAACGGTCCATCTACCCCAGTATCCCAGTAGGTCTTCTGGCAGTGACTAGTGATGCTTCAGAGGAAATGAACAGAACACAGCAATTTTGAGTGATCCATCCCCTTGGGTTGTTTTTTGTGCTCTTAGTTTTTGTGTCCTTAGCTAGTTGCTATTCAGATTCTCTCTTGGCCTGCCTTAGTGTATTTTTACATTTGACTTGCTAGAGTTTATGCTCCTTTCCATTTTCCTCACTAGAATTTGATTTCTACTTTTAAAAGAATGCTTTTTTTGCTTCTAATCACCTCTTTTACTGTGCTGTTTAGCCAAGGTAAGGTTTTTTGGTCTTTCTACTGTTTTTGGTTGGGGGTTCACATTTAGTTTGAGTCTGTATTATGGTCTTTTAAAATAGTCTCCATGCAGTTTGCAGACTTTTTCACCCTGTGACTGTTCCTTTTAATGTCTGTTTAACTAGCTTCCTCATTTTTGTCTAGTTCCCCTTTTGAAGTTAAGTGCTAATATGGTGGTGGGCTTTTATTTTATTTTTTTCCATTTTAACCTCTACAAGGATGTTAAATTTATTACGTTAGGATGGCTATTACTGAACAGTTCACTTATGTTTACATCTTGTACCAGATCCTGCATTCCACTTGGGACTTAAAAAAGAATTGCCTCTGCCTTGTGTTCCAGGACAAGCAGTCTAGAAATCTTCTCTGCGTCCCTTCTTAAGGTGACACATACCAAGTCACTTATGAGGATAGTTGAAATCCCCCATTATTATTGCATGCTCTGCCTTTGTAGTCTCTCTAGTCTCCCTGAGCATTTCAGTCACCACCCTGGTCAGGTGCTCGGTAATATATTTATGCTGGTATAAACTCATTGTTCAAGCATTGAATTTCTATCCATAGAGTCTATGGTAAAGTTTGATGCATTTAAGATTTTTACTTTGACTCTATCTTCTTTCACATGTAGTGTCGCTCCTCCCACCGGCACAACCTACTCTCATTCCTATATATTTTGTACTCTGTTGTTAGCACGTCCCATTGATTATCCTCATTCTACCAAGTTTCCTTGATGCCTGTTATATCAATATCCTCATTTAATGCCAGGCACTCTAGTTTACCCTCTTAGTATTTAGACTTGTGGGAGTTGTATTTTGTCAATGTTCAGTTGCTTGCCTTTATCTGTACTATTTAAATGGGACTCTTTTTTATGTTTGACTGTTTCTCACTAGCTCCTACCTGTAGTTTACTAATGTCTTTCCTAACTTCTTTACTAGTCTATAATGAATTCATCCCTAAGGGTTGTCTTCTCCTGAATCATGTGCTCCTGCGCACCTTTCTGCTTTCCACCAGCCCTTACATCGTCTGCAGCCTTTTTAATTTTACATACACCAGCCATCTGTTTCCATTTTGGTTTAGGTGGAGTCCATCCTTCTTGTATAGGTTCCTCTTTTCCCAAAAGTAAAAAGCCTTAAATCAAACTCCAATAAGTTCTCATGTAGTGTCTTTCTTACTTTCCCTATCTCTGCATTTCAGTTATCGATGGAGATATTTAGTTACAGTTTGTGCGTATATGGTATAATGGATGCTTGCCAACAAAAATCGAATCCTTGAATTCTAACTATAGCCTTATCTAAAGATGTGTCCATGCAAAATCATGGCCTTTTCAAATTTTGGTACAGTGTACTTAAACATGAATCAACAATTAGTATATTTGACAGGTAATACTCTGAAGCCATTCTTTGGTTTGAGCAGCTTTGGGAAAAATGAATTTTGTCATTACTAATTTTAGTACACTAGTTTGAAGTGTTAACTTTGGTCATTTTGCCTTGTTCTTTCTTAATTTCTCCCGTAACTATAATTTGTCAAAGGGAGATTGGAGTTATGGAGAGAGGTTTGCAAGATTGGCATGTGACTGAATATTTTTGCAAATGCCTTTACCTTTTAACTTGATTTCTTTAAAATAATTTGCGATGTTAAGATATTTACTTGTCATTTCACTTAGGTCCTCAGTTAACTTTAATTAATCAATGCTGTAAAATGGTTGAACAGACAGTACAAGCACAAGTATTGTGTAGTAATTATAACTTCCTCTCATAAGCAAAGTAAAGCTCTTCATCTGCGTACATTGGTGTTAAGCTTATAATTTTTTTTAAGAATGTTGTTGTAATACTGCGTAAGGTGTATTTGAAGTGTGTAATGGCAAAAAGATCTGTGGATGTAAATCACTTCATGATGGATTTACTTTTTATGCTATGAATTTTAATAAGGAAGTAATGGAAGGTATACAGTAAATAACAGAGGTCAATGCATGGCTGAAGTGCAGCCTATTTTGGAGGGTGTTTCTACAGGAGTCCTTCCTTCTCACCCCTGATTCATTGCTAGCATACACTGTCTGTAAAAGAGGACATGCCACTGAAAAGTTGGTCTTTTTTGGTGTGTGATCTGGAGACACAAGACCACAAACAATTTAGTATTAAATCTGTTGAGTTTGACCATGTTTTATATTTTACCTGCACTATGCAATTCTGCCAATGTTTTGAGATTTGATTTTCTCCTTTTCTTTTTTTACCCCTATTTTGTTTGTGTAAAACATATTTCATTTTATATACTTTTTCTAATGTGCTAAAATGTAATGATGCTGAAAGGGAGAAACCAAGAAAAAATCACCTTTACTGGATGACATTTATCTAAAAACATTTATTTTTGTAGAATCATAGAAGCGTAGGTCTGGAAGAGACCTCAATAGGATTTTGGAACAAAATATACAACTGAAGTGTTTGTTTATACATAGCGAGCAAGTTAGTTGAACTGATGATATTTGGGTGATAAGAAATTGCTTTGAAGATGTCATTAAATCTGTGAGGGACGGGCTGTGTTGCAATTGCAAACAGAATTCCCAATCAGGGTCATGTGCCGTACCTGATGGAATGGAAGTAAGACAACAAGAAGGGTCTTGCTTTTAAATAAAATATGCAATATTACTTGCTTCTAACCCAAAATAAATACTGTTTTCTGAAATTTGGGAGAATTTTTCCACACACGGTTGTACCATATTTTAAATTCAGATTTAGTACTTCTTTTGTCTCATTTTATTTTTCATATCACTTTATTTATGTCCTTAATAGTATAGACCACCTTTTCTTGGCTCCCTTTAGTGCTTACTTTTCCCTTCTTCAGTTACCTACAGAAAACAAGACACTGAAGTAAATTGAAGTACTTCTACAATCAAGGATGAGTGGATTTTAAACAGGCCAAGACTTCATTATCTTTATTATTATTATTTATTATTATTTTTTTTAAATTTGACTGTAAATCGATATGCTTAAGGAAACAATTTGTTTGGGAAGAAGTAAAAAATAATACTGATAAGTCGGAATTCAGTTACCCAGTTCAATGGGCAGGAACTGTTACTTTGACAAACTTATTGCATTTGTGCATTTCTTATATGTACAATTGTAGAAAAGTTTGGTTCATTTGACGTTTGTTGTTTAATTTTCAGGCACAGGTACTTTTGGGCGGGTTCATCTGGTGAAAGAAAAAATGGCCAAACGTTACTTTGCCCTGAAAGTAATGAGCATTCCGGATGTCATTCGGCTAAAACAAGAACAACATGTACACAATGAGAAGTCAGTCTTGAAAGAGGTCAATCACCCATTTCTGATCAGATTGTAAGTTTTCCTTCTGCCTTCGCTTTCTCTTTGATGTGATTATTTTTTGGATCAGATATTCAGTAACAACAAACTTTAAATTAGCTTAAATAGTGTCCTTTAAGTCAGGAGTTCTCAACCTTTCTCTTTCTGAGGCCCCCCTCAACATGCTAGAAAACTCCAGGGCTCCCTGGGGAGGAGGGTCTCAGCACTCCAGGCCAGGGGTGGGAACTGTTGGGCATAGGTGTAGTTTGACTTCTATTTTGCAGGGAGGGAGCAGCAAGGGCTGGCGGGGCTCTGGCCAACTCTGCACAGCAGGGTACAGGGAGGGAGCACCACTTCCACCCCTGACTCACCTCAGCAAGCCACCCACAAGTCTGGGGCTGCGTGCTGGTGGCTACTCCCCGAGGGCTCTGCTGGGCCTGGAGCTGCCCAGGCAGCTCTGACCGGCTGCGTGAGCAGTCAAAGGGGGCTGGGAGCTGAGGAGCAGCCAAACACTGGGAACCAGCAGCAGACAGGGGAATGCCATGGCTGCCCACTACATGGAACCACCAGCCAGAGGAGCAGCTGCCCCACACCTCCTGGCTCCAACTTCCTGTCTAGGACCTGGATAGTGGGTGGGAGGGAGGGGCTGGGGGAGAGGAGGTGGTGTGTGTATGTGGCGGGGGGGGGGGGGGGTGGAGCTGCCTGCAGGATGGCCCCACTGTGGGTAAGACACTGTAGTTTGGGGGCCCAACATCCTTGTGTCCTCTCAATTCTGCCCGCGTTGGGGTTTCAGGCCGCATGTTTCTACTATATTAATGGAGGGGTGCGGGGTCTGGGAGGGAGTTTGAGTGCAGGAGGGGGCTCTGGACTGGGGCAGTGAGTTGAGATGCGGGAGGTGGTGCGAGGTGCAGGCTCTGGCTGGGAGGTACTTACCACAGGTGGCTCCCGGCTGCCAGCACAGAAGGGCTCAGGCAGGCTGCCTGCCGTGACTCCACGCCGCTCCCGGAAGTGGCTGTGGCCAGCTGCTGCTGGCGCGGATCTGTGCGCCCCTTATGGGGAGGGAGTCAGCAGGTCTCCGAGCGACGCCTGCACCCTCAAGCACCACCCACAGAGCGCCCATTGGCTGGTTTCTGGCCAGTGGGAACTGTGAGGATGGTGCTGGGGGTGGGGGCAATGCACAAAGCCGCCTCTGCCCGCCACACTCCGCCAGGGGCATGCAGAGACATGCCAGCAGCAGCCGGCTGCTTCCGGGAGTGGCGTGGGGCCATGGCAGGCAGCCTGCCTGAACGCCCCGCAGCGTCTTGGGACTTTTAGCGGCCTGGAGGTTGTGAGGGGGCAGCGAAAGAGCCTGGTGGGCCGGACAGAAATGTTAGTTGGGCTGGATCCGGCCCGGAGGCCATATTTTGCCCACCCCTGCTTTAAGGTATGAGGTTTACAAGCTGTTCCCATTGTATTGCATTTCCATTATCTGTGAAATTAGATGATTCTACCTTCTGGAGCATGTCAGCAGGGTCCACCAAGGGCTGTAAAAGCACAACTCTTTAGAGCACTCTACAATTTATGTCCCTTCAGTTTACATTGCCACAATAAGTTACTACACATCCAGTAGTAACTTCCTCAGAACAGGCATGGGATAGAATAAATTTGCATTACTGCCTTTAATATACCTTTACTGTGGAGAAAGCACATATGGGAGACTAAATTTGCCATCTTTCACAGCATAATGATTATCACTGTTATTTTAAATTGATTTATGGACCTCAAGTCCTCCAGGAATAGTGCAAATACATAATGTCTGAATGATGGATTTTTGTTTAAACTGCAGGTTTGCAAAATCACATGTATAGCCAGGCTGCTCCCAGTGAGTGTACACATGAATGCAGCTGAAGTCCTCATTAATCTGTATTTGTTTGCCATCCATATCTGCCTCTTTCTGAAAGCATAATATAATTCAGCATTGCTGTACTAATTCTACACACTTCCAGTCAAACTAGACCACTTCTTGGCTTCCTTTGATATATATGATGCGAGCAAAGCAATGAATCCAAATCAGGTGCAGGGGCTGACTGGAATTCTTTGAATCCATAAGCAGAACCAAAATTTAGTTTTCCAGAAACCAGGTCTGCTAGTGACATATGGGCTCAATTATTTACTTTTAAAAGCATTAGACATTTGAGGTCAAAGAGCATAATTTAAACATTCAGCCACTAATTGATCATGGATGATTGCAGCTGAAATAAGTCTCTCTTGCTTTTACACCAATACTCTTTGCTCTAGAGAAATTTTCAAACAGGGAAAAAATGATTCATTAAAGTGTTACGGCTGGCTCATTAGCATGGTGCGATGCCAGGACTTTTTGCATCAGATGGAAAATAAGTGTGGCAGAGCTAATGCATCTGGTCTCTATGGGGTGAAATCAAACTTGTGCTACTGTTAACAGGTAAATTATTCTCTTCTGCTTTTAGAGAGGTTGAGGGAGCTAAAGTTTTAAAATGAGACTGGAAATGCTAATGGTGACTAGAGTTTGAGGAGCAGATGAGGATAGCGGACATTTTATTTAATAATTTAAAAAGCAGTTTGTACATTAAAATGTGTCCCTGTCTCTCTCTTCCCCCTCCCCCTTTGAATGTCACTTGTCTTAAAATGTATACTATGAGGTGAGGAGGTACTTGTATGTTCTTCCTTCTGGAATTCTGCACCATTGCACAATGCAGAATTCATGTTCCCTGCAGAATTTTATTTTTCCGCACAGAATTTGGTAATCCCTTTTCTCCCCCACCCCCAGCACTCCTGCCCATGCCTAGCATGGTCACTGGGACTCCTGCTGTCAGCCCCAGGCATGATTATATTGTTGTTTTGACAAAGTATGCTGAATTTTGCAGAATTTTAAAATACTGTGTGAAGAATTCTTAATTTTTTGGCACAGAATTCCCCCAGCAGTAGTATATGTTTGCACAGTGTCTAGAACATAAGGGACCTAATCTTGATTGGGATCGCTGAATGTTCCTGCAATATATAAAGTTAGTAGGAATATCCCATGGTAGTTTGGAGAGAGAATACACCAACCCTTGTACTAGGGCAGTGGTTCCCAAACTTGTTCCGCCGCTTGTGTAGGGAAAGCCCTTGGCGGGCTGGGCCGGTTTGTTTACCTGCTGTGTCCGCAGGTTCGGCCAATCGCAGCTCCTAGTGGCAGCGGTTCGCTGCTCCAGGCCAATGGGGGCTGCTGGAAGTGGTGGCCAGTACGTCCATCGACCCGCACCACTTCCAGCAGCCCCCATTGGCCTGGAGGAGTGAACCACGGCCACTGGGAGCTGCGATCGGCTGAACCTGTGGGCGCAGCAGATAAACAAACTGGCCCGGCCCGCCAGGGCCTTTCCCTGCACAAGTGGCGAAACAAGTTTGGGAACCACTGTACTAGGGAATGAATGTGAGCAAATGTGTTTAACCATAGGGAGAGAGCAGAATTTGATCTTCTCTCTCTTTAAAAAACAGGTAAAACTTACAGCCCTCACATTGGTAATATGGTGGAATGGGATCTGAATATTGGTTATTTACACAAAATAAATACTGTACAGTGACGACTGGCTGTATCATCTCTCAGATCCGAAATGTATTAGAACTTGGTGTGGATATACATTTAAATATGCTTCTTGAATAATCATTCTCAGAAGCAAAATAATTTTTAATAGCCAATTTAATTATGGAGAGAAAAATGGAGGGTGTGTGTGTGTGTGTGTGTGTGTGTGTGTGTGTGTGCGCGCGCTTGTGCACTTGCAAGATGTTTACTTGATGGATGAAAGAGGTGTGTTGAATGAAAAAGAATACCACATCTACTTTTGTTGTTCCTTCTTGTACCTGAATTCAACTTGTAGAGTGTGTCTAAAATTTCACCTGGATAGGTACTTGAGTGCACAATTAACAATTTGTGCTTCTGAGTCTCCATTTACATGCTCAAATATGACATTTGTTTAGGAAATGCTTGTTTTATACTGTTGCAACAGCCAGACAGTGTAGTCTTGTATGCTACCTTCAGCGGGCATATTAAGATAAAAATTAATCTTATAGAAACAAGAATGTGTGCTAAGTGAATTTGACTGTAACTTTATGTATTTATGGCTTTCAGAAAAATAATTATTAGGAATAAAATTGAGCCCTATGTTTGATCGTCCCATTAATATCAACTAGTTGCTTGGTTATAAGAATGCAGAATAGGCGTCTTTAAGTTGGTTCAGTAACCACAATAAGATCCAAGAGCTAACTTCATATTAAAATAGTGCATGTTGTCTTGGCCTCAACTTTTGTAAGCCAATTAAGTTATTGATGCTGCATTCGTTTAAAGAAAAAATAACTTTTAAGTGAAAATAAACTTCTTTAAGTCTTACAGTATGTACTGTTTTTTCATAGTCAGTGGCACCTTAGTTTAAGAACTAATAAAGAACACTCCCAGCCTCACTAGTTTATGGATTAGTTGTTAGCACTTATTTTAATTTTTGCTAAATTATTTAAGAGATGCCTACAAAAAACAAACTGGTGTTCACATTCAGATCATCCCGGTCTTCCATTTTTGGCCACATTTTGCCTCACATCACCAGTAATTTCTTTAAAGATGAGTTGTCTGGTTTGACGATTTCCTACTGCTGAGCTGCTACTCTTGTCTATATGGCTGCTGTTTTGCTTAATTTCTTAAAATTAGGGCTGTCAAGTGATTAAAAAAATTAATTGTGCGATTAATCACACTGTTAAAAAAAATAAATACCATTTATTTAAATATTTGTGGATGTTTTCTACATATTCATATATACCGATTTCAGTTACAACACAGAATACAAAGTGTATGGTGCTCACTTTATATTTTTGATTACAAATATTTTCACTGTAAAAAAACAAAAGAAATAGTATTTTTCAATTCCCCTAATACAATTCTGTAATGCAATCACTTTATCATGAAAGTTGAACTTATAAATGTAGAATTATGTACAAAAAACCTGCAATAAAAATAAAGCAATATAAATCTTTAGAGCCTACAAGTCCAATCAATCCTACTTCTTGTTCAGCCAATCGCTAAGAGAAATAAGTTTGTTTACATTTGCAGAAGATAATGCTTCCTGATTCTTGTTTATAATGTCACCTGAAAGTCAGAACAGGCATTTGCATGGCACTGTTGTAGCCGGCATCGCAAGATATTTACATGCCAGATGCTCTAATGATTCATATATCCCTTGATGCTTCAACCAGCATTCCGGAGAACATGCATCCATGCAGATGACGGGTTCTGCTCGATAACTATCAAAAGCAGTGAGATCCGAGGCATGTTCATTTTCATCATCTGAGTCAGATGCCACTAGCAGAAGGGTGATTTTCTTTTTTGGTGGTTCGGGTTCTGTAGCTTCCACATCAGAATGTTGCTCTTTTAAGACTTCTGAAAGCATGCTCCACACCTCATCCCTCTCAGATTTTGGAAGGCACTTCAGATTCTTAAATCTTGGGTTGAGTGCTGTTGCTATCTTTAGAAATTTCACATTGGTACCTTCTTTGCATTTTGTCAAATTTGCAGTGAAAGTGTTGTTAAAACTAACAACATGTGCTGGGTCATCATCCGAGACTGCTATAACATGAAATATATGGCAGAATGCAGGTAAAATAGAGCAGGGGACATGCAATTCTTCCCCGAGGAGTTGTCACAAATTTAATTAACACATTATTTTTTTGAACTGGTGTCATCATGTTGAATCATATTAAAGTAATTCTGTATTAAAATCACAAATGAGTTTAATTCCCCATAGTTTAAATTCTAGGGTATTACTAATTAAGAGGTCTCTTGGTTTTTGGTACTGTTTCTCTTCCCTCTGTGTGTGAAACTTGCAAGCTGCTAATTGTGTTAGTACATTCTAAGTCAGAGTCTGTTCTCAAAGCAATTCTTTGTAACAACTACTACTCACACAGAGAGAGACTCAAAGCAATACTCTGTAATAACAGAAACAGCACCCAGAGACTCCCTGCCCTTTTGTTGTATTCATCTCACTTTGTTAACAATTGTAATTAAAATAGAGATAGAGGATGTATGTGGATGGATGCTTGGTGTGGATAATAACTGAATGATCAGGGAGGTGCCAGCCTAAGAATCCAGTGTCCATCGGCTGAAGAAGACGTCAAGTGGAAATAACCAGAGGACCTCTGGAGGGCAGACTAGAATCCACCCAACAGCCTCAAGGATGGGAGAACCAAAGAAGAAGATAACATCTGGCAGCACGGAGCCATCAGGAATGTGCTGTCTGCTGATTGATTCAGCAACACCATGATGAAGCAATTCCCATAGACTGGCATAGGAAGAAATTCCTATAAAAATGGACTCTAGAAAGTGAGAACTTTTGGGTCTGATTCTGCAAACCAACTTCCAGGAGCATCAGATGAGCATCTGACAGGACACTGCTCCCTCCTCATGTCCAGGCCACCTGGCCAGTGGCTTAGCCTGAACAACTCTAAAGGCTGGTAACTATGATAACAACTTTGCAGAACCTGTGTGTGTATGAATGAATGTGTGAATAAATATGAAATTGAATGGAATATTATAGCTATAACTGCTTACTATGATTCTTTCTGTATTCACAATAAATGTGGTATTTTGCCTTTTCCCCTTTAATAAGATCCTGCTGGTTTTTATTTTATTGGTATAATGATCAGCATGGAAGCATGTCTTCTGGAACGATGGCTGAAGCATGAAGAGTCATATGACTTTTTAGCACATCTGGCACGTAAATATCTTGCACCGCCAGCAACAACAGTGCCATGTGAACGCCTGTTCTCACTTTCAGGTGACGTAATTAAGAAGTGGGCTGCATTGTTTCCTGTAAATGTAAACAAACTTGTTTCTCTAAGCAATTGTCTGAACAAGAAAAGAAGTAGGACTGAGTGGACTTATAGGCTACAAAGTTTTATGTTTTGTTTTTGAGTGCAGTTATGTAACCAAAAAACCCCTACATTTGTAAGTTGTTCTTTCATGAGAAAGAGATTGCATTACGGTACTTGTATGAGGTGAATTAAAAAATACTATTTCTTTTGTTTATCGTTTTTTCAGTGCAAATCTTTGTAATCAAATAATATGAAGTGATCACTGTACACATTGTATTCTGTCTTGTAATTGAAATTGATGTATTTGAAATTGTAGAAAAGCATCCAAAATATTAAACAATAGAATATCAATTGAAATTTATTAAACCGTGTGATTAAATATTTTTGAGTTAATCAAGTGAGTTAAGAGCAAATAATTAACAGCCCTGTTTAAAATGCATCTCTCAACTCCGGACTATACATGTTTGACTTATTCACAATGTTCCATAGCACAGTTCTTCTTTGACTGGGTGTGGAAAGGGTTTATCAGGGATTTTTATTGGTAGAACAATGGCATTAGGATTTACTTTGTTTGGGAGAAAAGATGTCAATGGCAGCCCTTCACATCCTTGTTAGAAAAAGACATTAACATCATCAAGCATGGCCCAGAGTTCTGTGCCCTGTTCACCCAGGCTAACCTGTGCTGGGACTGAGAACTGGGAGCTGTACTGGTTTAGTTCTCATTGTCTCAATTTTTCCTTCTGCTAGGCTTTCTCAGGTTCCTGTGTCAGGGAATGAAGCCTTACTTTGCTCAAGTCTCCCACAGACTTAGGAAGAACTAGATGAGCTACTATCCTACTCTTCCTGGGGCTCCCGTAGCCTGTCTGAAAAGCAGATGTAATGGAGCAGCAAAAGCTATTTTTTTAGAGTTAAAAAATTAGAATATTTATGACAGGAGAATACCCTTTTCACATAACTGAAATGTTTTTTTCCCATAGGGAATAATGAAATGAGGGCTTCTTTGCTGCCTGTCTAGAAGGCATTTGTCAATTTTACTTTCTGCCTGTGAATTTGACAAAAGCTCTTTTTCTTGGAGGGCTGATGTGGTGGTGCACCCTGGTTCTGCCTCTTAGCCCTCCACTTCTTGTGCACCCTCCTCCTTCTCCCCCCACCCCTCCCCAGTTTTAAAGCCAGGGAGGCTGAGTGCCCAAGCTCTCTGCCTCTCTGGCCCCGGAGCTAGGGTGTGGAGGCTAAGAGGCGGAGCTGTCTCTGAATTTTTTTGTGGGTAGGGATCTCCATTTTCCATCCAACTCTGCTTTTCTCCCCCTTTCCCTACAATGCAGTGGGCAGGGGGTAGGGTGGTATTGATGCAGCAGAAGCAGTAAGGGAATGATTCCATTTAGAAATTGCAGGATGTCTCTCGGAACACATGTTCAGTTGATACTCCAATACAAACTTTCTTCTTAACACATTTGCTCTTTAGGCCCACAGGTTGGATACCAGTATGGTATTTGGTCTGCTCACTATGGGTGGAAACAAATGTATCTTCACTTTCTAGGATATGCTAGATAATGATCTTGTGTTCAGTACAAAACTTTTTGTGAGACAGTATTTCTAATTTATACTTGCTATTTTATTAATTATTACTACCTTTAGTCTAATGCCATGAGCCCATGATTGAGGATTGTGGCCCCATTGTGCTAAGCATGCTTATGTATGTGTGACACACACAAATGTACACAAACTCTCTGTCTCTCGGCCTTTATTATTAGTTGTTGACTTGTACTTAATAGTACCAGCATGTTTTGATCAACCTCTCTCTTCCTTCTGACTTAAATGAGCTGGAATGTATTTCCTCATGTTGCATAGCTTGTTTTTGACTGCTGGGTGTAGTAGTACTACTGAAAAAGCAGTATTTCTCAATTGAAAGAGGAAAGAGTATCGGTAGGATGGGTGTATTTATTGTCAGATTAATATTTGGGAGCAGATGTTTCTTTATAGTAGTGCTTAGAGGCCCTAGTCAAGACTGAGGGTCTCGTTAAAGCTAGTCCCTTTGTCATTGGTGCAGCAGCTACCAACATCCACATCATAATTTTGTTGTGCAAGTCAGGATGGTCTTATGGTTAAGTCATAGGACTGGGTGTCAAAAGATGTGAGTTCTGTTTCTGGCTATGGCACAAACTTCTGGCAAGACACTAAACTTCTCTTCCCAACTTTCCCTAAAGTTAAAATTAGGACGATAATCCTTTACAAGCTCACATTCCAGTTTGTGAAATATCCTTTTGAGAACCTTGAATGGAAGACACTATAGAAGTGCAAGATGATGAGATATGAAACTTCTATTAAGACATGACTTAAATAATGAAAAAAATGGTTTGACTATAGTGTATTTTTCTTCATTTAGACACTTCGTCATAAGCAGTTTTCCAAATTTAGATCACTGTTTATTTTTCATTTGGACTGCACTATGTTGAATACAAAATAGGAACACAGGAATTGTCCTGATAAAGATAAAGAACAGTGGCTCGCTGAATCTGTAATAGTGGCCAGTATCAGATGCTTCAGAGGAATGCACAAGAACCCCTATTACAGACAATTATGGGGAAAACCTACCTACAAAGTGAAGCTTTATTTCTAAGCTTGGCCAGTTAGTTGTTGGCTTGTGCCCTGAAGAGTGAAAGTTTATATCTTGTCTAAGGCAGGGGTGGGTGTCTCTCCCCTACCTGATTTAACTCTGGGAAATCTTATCCATATACCAGTCAAATGCACCTAAAAATCCTACTGAGCTCTTGGTCTTGGAGATATCTTGTGCAATGAAATCCACAAGTTAACTATGCATTATTTTAGAACGCTTCCTTCCTTGAGACTATGGAACAACACCATCTTACAGAATATTTTATTTGTTTTACAAATGATTTATTGGCTCAATATTTAATAAAGACTTTTTTGTTACAGATTTTGGACCTACCATGATGAACGCTTTTTATACATGTTAATGGAATATGTACCTGGAGGAGAACTTTTTAGTTATCTGCGCAACATGGGGCGTTTCAACAACAGCACAGGACTGTTTTACTCTGCAGAGATTATTTGTGCAATAGAATATTTGCACTCCAAAGAAATCGTTTACAGAGACTTAAAACCTGAAAATATATTATTAGATAAAGAAGGGCATATCAAGCTTACAGATTTTGGATTTGCTAAAAAGCTGGTGGATAGGTAAGATTTTTAAAATCACACTTAAAAAGTAAAACAAGTTCGGGTGAGAAGTAATGTTTACTTTCAGTGCTCAGTTTTGCATTCACTCTTAGCGTTGTTGACATTTAAGAGAACCACATTACACCCTTACTACCAGGAGGAAAGTAATACTGAAACAAACTACTGTACAGTAGATAGTATTCAGCAATATTTATAGCAAGTAGCTCCACTGTGGCTAAGGAATAGTTTTCTACAAAACATTATGGATGTTTTTGTGCACTTGATATTTCAGTACTTGCACTGCAAAATGCCAAGTGACTCATGTGAAATGAGCAAACCTTAATATATGAACATCATTGTTAAAATGTGATATTAACCGTTCAGATTTAGAAGTAAAAGTTGTTTAACTTTGGAATGCATTATAATTTATTTTCTTGTTACTGTTACATTTTGAGAGACTTTTTGAAAGTAGAGGGGTCAGAGTGCATTTCAGTTTGGATTAAAGAAAATTTGGTAATTCATTAGCATATTGTATTATTGAAATACAATTACGAAAAAGCTTAGACTGAAGGCATAATGACAGTTTCATTGAAAAATCTTATGGCCCATACCATCTCCCCTGTAGATATGCTGCTGTATATGTTTCGTGAAACACATCTATTGCCTTTCTCTGGTAGAAAGGGGTATTTGTTTGCTGATCATGTAAGGGTGAAGTCTGAATAGTGTATCTTGTATCTCTTGGTCTATCCATAAACCTTGGAAAGATGGTAATGGGCACAGTGTAAAAGAATATATTTAGGTGTTATTTGGGAGGAAAGGGGAGGTGGTTGTTAGCCATGTGAGGATGAATTTAAGAAGGAACAACTTAAACTGAATATTAGAGAGAAATCCATGACAATGAGGACTCTGTTGGCCTGCAGGGTAAGGGAAACCCCATTTGATTTGGATGCTAAAAACTAGACTGGATCATATACTAATGCTAACAATATTACACAAACTTGATGAGAGATTATGCTGATCTCTATGATCACTTTTCTTCTACTTTAGCATATGTGGGGATTTTACAAAGGGGACCCAAATGGAAGTGGCTCAGCTGCAGCTACCCTAACATATACCTTTAAAGTGACAAAAACAGGACATGGCAGGCTGAATCAAAACAGCAAGGTCACTTGGGAAACAAACTTTTGCTTGCATCTTTCCAATCGTGTGCTGACTAAAGATGATGCTGGTTGGGCATAACCTCAGTTGACTGGTGTTTTGTTATTTATAAAAGATTCTTCCAACTCTTGTGAACACCTAAAACACATTGAGGCTAAAGATCAAATATGTGTTTGATTCTGTCTTAATTCAGTTAAAGCTGGGCATATATGAAATCTAGTAGCTCTTATTTGTAAAAAATGAATGAATCTCATGTGTTGAGGTTGTCCTGAAATAGTAAAGGTTCTTAAACATTGGAGGTCAGGTTTGTGATAAAGTGAGGTTAATTTTAATTTCTGAGCACCACATTTCACTGGATTGTCTGGATTTGTTTTACATTAATAATATAGAAATGATTGCTCCTTTCCTGCCTGAATAAATTTAACTTAAACATTGTTTTGAATGGAAGATCTTTAATGACTGTCTTAATAGACATTATGGAGACAGTACCTGATTTACACAAGTGATTATAACCCGGTGGCGATTCTTATTTCAGAAACTCATAAAACTTCAATTCACTGAATTCTGTTAACTAACCAGAAACAAACCTTTATTGCATGTAGTAAATTATTTGGCACTATTGTATTTGGCACTAATTCCCATGATTTTGTTTATAAATGTAGATACTGCCACTTAGTGACTGATCTAAATTTGGTGTTTGGGGTGGTTAAGTATAATGGATATAACTCAGCATCAACAGTGTGACTGAACAATATACATTGATTTTAGCAATTTAAAATCCAGAACAAAGGGAAAGTGGGTTAATTTAAATATATTCTGTAATATTATACTGTAATACCTCTCCTGTATTTTGTATACTGTTTACATTTTCTGTCCTATTTCAGAAAAGTAGTTGATAAGATTATAGTCTGGCACCTTGCATTAGGTTGGACTTGAGTATGGTAGAGTGGTGTGTAATTTATAGCTACTCCAACTGTAAAAGAGATAAGGAGAGTAATAAAAAGTACGCTCTTCAGCAATGGGGGATGGTATTTACCAGCCACAAATAGTAATTTATCATACCCATGCTGCTAGTTGTAATCTCCTTCTGGTGGTTAAATATTATTCTCCCTTCGTATTATTGTGAACTTAAAATGACTACAATTTCTTTTACTATATATCGGGGTGGGCAAACTATGGCCCATGGGCTGGATCTGGCCCGACAGGGCTTTGGATACAGCCTGTGGGATTACCAGCCCTGCGCTGCTCCTGGAAGTGGCTGGCACCGCAGCCCTGGGGGGTGGGGGGGGGAGAGAGAAGGCTCTGTGCACTGCCCTCGCCTGCAGGAACCGCCCCCTGCAGCTCCCATTGGCCGGGAATGGGGAACTGCGGCCAATGGGAGCTTCGGGAGAGGTACCTGCAGGCATGGGCAGCACGTGGAGCCCTCTGCCCCCCCACCCACCGGGGCTGCAGGGACATGGTGCCGGCAGCTTCCAGGAGCAGCAAGGGGCCAGGGCAGGCAGGGAGCCTGCCTTAGCCCCGCTGCGCGCCACAGCCACCCCAGAGCCATTCAAGGTAAGCGGCGCCAGGCCAGAGCCTGCACCCCAATCCCTCCTGCACTCCGCACCCCAACCCCATGCCTTGAGCCCCCTGCCACACCCCACACCTCTCCTCCTGTACCCCTGCGCTGAGCCTCTTCCCACACCCCAGCCCCCTGCCCTGAGCCCCTTCTCGCACACCGCACTCCCTCTTGCACCCCAGCCCGCTGTCCTGAGCCCCTGCCGCACCCCTCCCGGACCCCAACTCCCTGCTGTGAGCCCCCACTGCACCCTTCCTGCACCCCAACCCCCTGACCTGAGCCTCCTGCCGCACCCCAACCGCAGCCCTACATTCATGGCCCTGCATGAAATTTCCCTACCCAGATACGGCCCTCCGGCCAAAATGTTTGCCCACCACTGCTATATATTAGTGTGCATCTATAAAACCAGAGCTATCGTAACACAGTTGATTGCAGAGAAGTAGTGGCTTTATAGCTATATAATGTATTATGTATTATTGTGCATCTATAAAAAGGGAGAGCTTTCCTAATACAATTGCAGAGACGTAGTGGCTACATAGCTGCTATAATTTAAATTTATAGAGCACTTACCCTAAGGTAGGAGCTGTACAAAAATATAAATACAACAATTCAAAACTCTGAAAACTAACACAGCTGCTACAAAGAAACTGCCCAGGCCAGGTTATACATCAAAGCAGAAGTACCTCAAGATTATCTGTGGTGTTTCTCTCCTCCCTCAAAAAGGAATTAAACAGAATTATACCATTCCTAGTGCTTGTACCCTGGCCTTTAGATTATTCTATTACTTACATTGACATCTTTCTAAGGATTAGAATGCCTTATAAAACATGACAAGCTTGTGTATCACTGGTTCACACTTCATAATGTTTGCATGTAAAGATTATTCCCTTTCAAAAATGGCAAAAATGTCAGTTTATTGATATTTCCTCTTAAATGCCTGAAGTAAATTGCTGTCAAAGTATTCTAAAAAAGGAGTAATTAAGATTAATGGTTCAGGAGGGTATCATTTTAACATGAAATGTGACGATTTCTCACTCTTCTGTTCCCTTTAGTTTGTGGGTTACTTCATTTTTTTTTTTTCCCCGTCATTCCTACCTTTGGCCGAATGAGTTGGCTGCCACAGGCCAGGTCGTAACAAGCCCATGTGCAGCATACAGAAGATAAATGAGCCCACACAGAGTTCCCCACCGTGCCTTGGTTTAAACAGTTGCAGTTTCTGTATTCAAATGAGCACAAGGTCTGCTGCTTTGGTAAGCCGAAAAGGGTGGAGAATGTCATCCCAGGAAATAACAAGAAGACATGGGCCAGGTTAAACCCTCCCAAATCCTCTCACTGATTGTCAGGTCACAACGTGTAAGGGAGCAAATTGTGCCAGTCTCCGTGATTGCGCAATCTGCACTGTCCTTCCTGTACGCATAGCTTCTCGGGTCTACCTGAGCTTTCCATGGAGCGAGGCAGCTCCATATTACGCTTTCTCCCTAAAATAGCAATTTTTCAGTCTGTGAATGATAAGGTGGTGGTTTCTGACAGGTAAGATTTTTCTTTAGTTTTCTATTCTCTCCTGCTTCTTTTCTCCAACCGTCCTTAGAAAACAAGGAGCTATCTCTTTTCTGCTTCTTTTATGTTTACTTGTCCTCTTTTCTTCCTTCTCTATCACTCACTGTTTTCTTCCAATTTTCCGCTTCATGTGGGTGGCTTCCTCCAAAGTAGTGTGTCCTCACTTCACTTCCTGATTATCTTTTTTTCGCTCTTGTTCTCTCACCCAGGACTAAACGTACTTTTGAGATTAAGTGTCTAGATATCAACAGGCATGTGATTAGGAACATATATTCCAATTACCTCAAAAGCAAGAGTGGGAAAATGGGAAGAGATAAAAGGAGAAAAGAGAGGAAGATACAGAAGCATCAGCAATAGCCTGAAGAAGAGAATGAGCATATAAAAGTCCCATATTGGTTTTAATTTCATTCATGTGTGGTTTTTAGTGGACACAACACCTATTTTAAGCTATTACTTCTATACACCATTTTCCTATTTCTCTTGCTGTCTCACTCCTTTCTGTACTGCTCTCCCTCAGATGCCTTCCCTGAAAACATGGAGAAAATGAGCTTAAGTTTTGGAAAAGACTGCTAATACTCCATCCAATGCAGGGTTTCACTCAAGATTTTAAGAAATGGCTTTGGAGCAAGCCATCACAACATTTCAAGGTGTAGGGAAATGTTTTACATGGTAGAAATTTTAGATAATTTAGCTATTTGTTTCCTTCTACTGTTTTAACCTAAGTTAAAGGTGAGGAAAGCGTTCAGGGAAGTCAAGGTACTTCAGTTAGTGTGGTGAAGTCAGCATCATTAAAGTTTTTGGAGTATTCTTGCTCCAGCACAATAGATGTTTAATCCCAAGCCACAACTGGCCCATAGAATGTGATTTATTTGAGCAGAACTTTTGTAACAACTTTAATTTCCAATACTGTTTGAAACCGGTGAAAATAATATTAATACTACTAAGATGTTTTTGGAGACACCCACACAATACTTCTGTGCAAAATTAAGTTATTATTTTGTAGATTACAATTAGCAGTTTGTTTCTCAGTTGATGGAAGCACCACAATAAGAATAATGTATCTGCCTGAGTTGAGGTGAAGGATATGTTTAATATATCTCAATCATTATTGTTTGCACATACCTTGATCCTGCTACAAATACAGACCAATGAAATTCTACATGGACATGATTTGCCTGTGCAGAACAGTTATAACTCAGGACCCCAATCCTCTAAAGGACCCAATCAAACTTCCATTTAAATCAATGGATAGATTCCCATTGACTTCATCATGAAATTAACTGAATTCTAAATTCATTGAGTTAGGGACTACTATTCTACCTATCTGTAAAGTGCTCTTGCTCTCTCACTGTAGAAATGAGTGCTCTTGCTCTCTCACTGTAGAAATGAGTGTCTTACAGGGCAAAGTATATAAGAGCTGGGGATAAAGCATTGTCAGCTGAGGGAATCTGGGTATGGAATGAACTTCCAAAGGACATTCGGTAAATCCAGTGTCTGACCATCTTCAGGAAACACTATTAAATTCTTTTTGAAGGGTTTGAAAAATCCTTTACGTTGTTGCAAGAATGATACTAACAATATAGATACCCCACCTAGGCACCCGACCCTCCCTCCCCCCCAAAAATAAAATAAACCAAACCCCTTCCTCCTATACAGCCCCACCCAAGTAAACCTTGACATCCACTGAGGACTTGGCTATTCCTCTGCTGACTTTCAGTAAACACATTCGGATACTACGGTGATGGGAGCCAGCATAAAACCCTACAATCTTAATTATCTAATATTTTGACTTGTTTAGTTATAGTTAGGGCTGTCAATTTATTGCAGTTTTAATCGCACTATTAAACAATAGAATACCAATTGAAATGTATTAAATATTTTTGGATGTTTTTCTACATTTTCAAATATATTCATTTCAATTACAACACAGAATAAGTGTACACTGCTCACTTTATTATTTTTATTACAAATATTTGCACTGTAAAAAACAAAAGAAATAGTATTTTTCAATTCACCTCATAAACGTACTCTAGTACAATCTCTTTATTGTGAAAGTGCAACTTACAAATGCAGATTTTTTTGTTAAATAACTGCACTCAAAACAAAACAATACAAAACCTTAGGGCCTACAAGTCCATTCAGTCCTCCTACGTATACAGTCAATCGCTAAAACAAACAAGTTTATTTACATTTACAGAAGATAATACTGCCCACTTCTCATTTATAATGGCACCAGAAAGTTAGAACAGGCATTCACATGGGACTTTTGTAGCCGGCATTGCATGGTATTTACGTGCCAGATATGCTAAACATTTGTATGCCCCTTCATGCTTCGGCCACCATTCCAGAGTACACTTTTCCATGCTGATGATGCTCATTAAAGAAATAATGTGTTAATTAAATTTGTGACTAACTTAGGGGAGAATGGAGGAGAATTGTATGTCTCTGGCTCTCTCTCAAGCGCATTCTGCCACATATTTCATGTTACAGCAGTCTCAGATGATGACTCAGCACATATTGTTCATTTTAAGAACACTTTCGCTGCATATTTGACAAAATGTAAAGAAGGGTTTTACATTTTTACCAATGTGAGATTTCTAAAGATAGCAATAGCACTTGACCCAAGGTTTAAGAATCTGAAGTGCCTTCCAAAATCTGAGGGATGAGGTGTCGAGCATGGTTTCAGAAGTATTAAAAGAGCAACACTCTCTTATGCGAAAACTACAGAACCCGAACCACCAAAAAAGAAAATCAACCTTTTGCTGGTGACATCTGACTCAGATGATGAAAATGAACATGCGTTGATCTGCACTGCTTTGGATTGTTATACAGCAGAACCCATCAGCAGCATGGACATATGTCCTCTGGAATGGTGGTTGAAGCATGAAGGGACATACAAATGTTTAGCGCATCTGGCATGTAAATATCTTGCATCGCTGGCTACAACAGTGCCATGCGAAAACCAGTTCTTACTTTTAGGTGACGTGAACAAGAAGCAGGCAGCATTATCTCCCGCAAATGTAAACAAACTTATTTGTCTGAGCGATTGGCTTAACAAGAAATAGGACTGAATGGACCTGTAGGCTCTAAAGTTTTACATTGTTTTATTTTTGAATGCAGTTGTTTTTGGTACATAATTCTATATTTGTAAGTTCAACTTTCATGATCGAGGTTGCACTACAGTACTTGTGTTAGATGAATTGAAAAATACTATTTCTTTTGTTTTTAACAGTGCAAATATTTGTAATAAATAAATATCAAGTGAGCCCTGTACGCTTCGTATTCTGTTATAATTGAAATCAATATATTTGAAAATGTAGAAAACATCCAAAAATATTTAAATAAATGGTATTCTATTAATAGTGTGTTTAATTGTGATTTTTTTTTAATCACTTGTCGGCCCTAGTTCTAGTTGAATACATTTTGCTTAGACAAGCTGGGCAAAGCCTTTTCTGATAGCTTAAAGTTTTAAGAACAAGACTAGATGCACATTGTTATGAAAATACAGCTGCAATCAATGTTCCCTCTAACTTTTTATATCCGTGTGCAGAATTAATTTTGCTATGTGCACCAATAGGGAGGTGATGTGTGGCGGGGGTGGGGCTGAGGGCTTTGGAGTGTGGGTGGGGGCTCAGGGCTGGGGCAGAGGGTTGCGGTGTGTGTGGGGTGTTGAGTGCTCTGGCTGGGGGTGCTGGCTCTGGGGTAGGGTTGGGGATTAGGGGGTTGAGATGCAGGAGGGGGCTCAGAGCTGGGGCAGAGGGTTGCAGGGTCAGGGGGTGAGCGTTTTGGCTGCGAGTGCAGGCTCTGAGGCAGGGTTTGGGGTGCAGGCTGCCCCAGGGCTGTGGTAGGGGGGAGAGGATTCCCCCCAACCTTCTCTTGCCCCAGTAGCCCAGGGCTGGGGGAGTGGCACCACTTTCTCTCTCTTCTCTTCCCCAACCTCTCCCTCCTTCCCCCCCCCCCCCAGCAATGGCAGCTCCGGGGCTGGGGGAGAGAGAGAAAGAGGTGCCTCTCCCCCCAGCCCTGGGCTACTGGGGTAAGAGAGGGTTGGGGGAAATCCTCTCTCCCTACCATAGCCCCAGGGCAAGTCTGCAGGGCCCCCTGATAGCCTGCTGCGCCACTGCACAGCTTAGTGGGAATTTAAGCTACAATCCTACACAAGACAATTTCCATGCCCTTCGGTTTCCTGCTTTATTTTAATTCCTACCTTGTGAACCTAAGATATAAAAAATCTTGTAGTGTTTTAAAATAATTTGTCTACTCCATTAAAGATTAATTGCCTTTCTGCTTCAGTTATATTTTCAGAGAAAACAGAAGCATGCAGTCAATAAATATTCTGTAAGGCTGGTCACTTTTCCCAGAACTTTTGTGTGGGGGAGGGGCTTTCCATTTATGAACTTGGTGAACTTTATTATTGATCTCAGCAGAGCAACTTGAGTTTTTTTTAAAAATTATCAAATTATTTACGTTCCTGAAACATGGAATGAATGTATTTTATAAATCTAGAAAAATAAAAAGGTAAAAGCACAAGTATATCCAGAAGAATGCCGTGTGAGAAAAATAGATACGCTAATGATTCCAGTGGGACGAAGAGTTAACACACTCGCCTGCAAATGTGTGTGGGCAATCAGTTAACATAAGTAGTTTGTGATAAAATTAGCAGTCAAAACAGGTGGCCTGTTAGGTAGTAGTAAAACCCAATAGTCCTGTTTGACCAGGTACTCCCTAATTATATTTCCCTACACTTGTCATTTTCCTTTCGCAAGTTGAGTAATTTTATCCATTACTAAACTGTCAAGTAGTTAAGGAAACAGCTCATTTTAATCTTATTGTTAGCAGTAAGATATGTAATCTTTTGTGCACTGGAAGCAATGCTCTAATATTTCATAAGGCCTCTTCTATCTGAAAAATCTGGCCACAAATAAGTTGTGAAGGTCAGAATCCAAGAAGATTCCAGCTCCCTTCTGTGCTGCATGCGTTGTTTTCTGTCCATAAAGTCCATAGCCAGAGGCTAGAATCTGGCTCAGTAGCACTTGACAAATTAATGTGAATGAAAAATCAAACCCTAAAATGATATGGTTCTGTTTTTTATTTGTTTTGAAATTTTCATTTTTTAAGACTGATTGCATACCTTGTAATGCATTTATAGTCCTCTTTCAGGCTACTGCTAGATGGCACTAGTGTGTAAAGCAGGGTTGTGTCTGGGTATTTGTATGTATTAGATTGTATTTTCTAATCATCAGACATTTTCCAAATTTTAAAAATAATACCCCAAGCTTCTTATGGTAAAAACTGAAGGAGTACCTTCAGGCTAATGAACAGTTTCAAGAAATGCTGGGCATGTAGAGGAGTGTGTTTGAAAATGTATTCTGACAGTTCTGTTGGAGCAAAACATCTTTAACTTTTGCCACATTTAAAAAAATATCAAACTTAAACTCCTACAGTAGGAGCCTGCTTTTAAAGGATTGCCTCAACAGTTTTTTTCCTTTCTCATAAACACCCAATTTAAAATCTCAGGCCTGACTCTTAAAACACTCCCCGGCCCCGAGATATAGCCAATGTATAGTTTTGTTTTGTTTTGTTTTGTTTTTTTTGGGGGGGGGGGGAGATATGTTTTTTTATATCAAATGCAGCTATAGTGGTGGGATACAAAGCTTTGAAATGATTTTTCTCATTAATTCTAGGAGTACTTTTTGTCAAAATTTGACAAGGAGTAAGACTACATACCTCTTCTGTGATGCAGATGCCCCTTATTCCCATTTCAACTCAAGAATATTCTTTAAGGCTTTATCTTTTGACTCCTTCATTTGAGGGAAGTGCAGGTCTTCAAAAATGAAAACAGGATTTTTATTTTCACACTTAAAAAGAATCTCAAGATAGTAAAGCCAGTGAAACTCTGAAAGAGATGCGGCAACGATGTTTCACAGAGAACAGTTCGGCGTTCTAGTTCATTACAACAATTAGTTATCTATTGTATATAACATAGACAGCTGAATTACCACTTAATAACATTCCTTAATAATAGTGCGTAACCTTGGATAGTAAAGATACATTTTGAATGGCTAGAAATGTATCCTAACAAAACAATAAATGAGCCCTGAGTCAAAGCAGAAAGTTAAATGTGTGTGTATATGTAATATACTATAATATAAGTGTTTGCTTGAATTACATTGCAGAGCGTTTAAATTTTAGCAGACCTGTGTATCTGCGGAGAGAGGATATTCCAATAATTCTTGCGACAATAAATATTTCTAAGTAAACTGAGCTTTAAAAAGTAATCAAACACAAGTTTGATGGATCCCTATTGATTTTTAGACTGGAACAAAGTTCAAAGCAGTATAGTTTAGTGCAGTGGTTTCCAATCTTTTTACGAACAAGATCACTTTTCGAACTTAAGATCAACCCAGGATCTATCTACCCTGCCGCTGCCCCGAGGCCCCGCCCCTGCTCACTCCATTCCCCCCAACCTCCGTCACTCTGTCTCCCACATCCTCACTCGCTTTTACCAGGCTGGGGCAGGGCATTGGGGTGCAGGAGGAGGTGCAGGCTCTGGGCTGGAGCCGAGGGGTTCGGAGTGTGGGAGGGGTCTCTGGGCTGAGTCTGGGGCAGGGGGTTGGGGTGCAGGAGTGAGGGGTGCAAGCTCTAGGAGGGGCTTTGGGTGCTGGCATCGTATGGTCACACTGCACCTAATCTCATAGAATCCACTGGACAATTCATGAGTTTTACTTTTTATTAGTGCCATTTATGGTTTATAGATCCAAAACCCTTTCGGATTTCGGGATTGTTGCAAATCAGTGTAACATTCTCAACTGTGGGGTGTGCATTGGCTGAGCCTGGGGTAGGGAGCTGGGGTACAGGAGTGAGGGGTGCAAGCCCTAGGAGGGAGTTTGGCTGCAGGAGCAGGCTCCGGGCTGGTGCAGGGTATTGGGGTGCAAGATCAGATGAGGGGTGTGGGCTCTGGGGGGAGTTTGTGTGCAGGAGGGGGTTCCAGGCTGGGGCACGGTGTTGTGGTGTGGGAGGGGGTGCAGGGTATGGGAGGGAGCTCTGGCACGAGTCCTTCAGATGTGTTTAAAAGGGAGGGCTGGGATTCTGCTGAAAGTTGTCATTTCCAGACACACGGGGAGCCTTAAATAGCCTCAGGGGTAGGGTTGTAGCACACTGATGACTAGCAGAGATCAGAGTACAAAATTAAATACTGAATCAGAAGATTCAAGATGGGTTTTGTCAATGGCTGGAGCTTACTGGAGGTTTTAGCAGTATTACACAAACAACTCATTGCCGCCATGCACAATGCTGAAGTTACTACTATTGCTATTCTTAGTATTACTAATACTATTCTTGACTGACCAAAAGTGCCTGCATTTTAGAGGTTTTTAAGGTCAGGCTTGACAAAGCCCTGGCTGGGATGATTTCGTTGGGGATTGACCCTGCTTTGAGCAGGGAGTTGGACTAGGTGACCTCCCTGAGGTCCCTTCCAACCCTGATATTCTATGATTGTACAGGTGACTCGGACTCAGGACTACAGCGCACTATAAGGAACATAATTTTAAATTGTCTAAAAAGTTATTTATTTACTGCATATTTAAGCTAATTTGGAGAACTTTGGCTTTTGAGAAAACTACAAAAGATGCATTTCTATATGAGCTGCAAGCTTTGTGGGTTGGCATGGTGGATGCAGTCTTCAGGAGTAGATGAAAGCTGTGTACTTTACTGATTTTTTTTTTTTGCCTATTTCTCTCTCTTTTTCTTACAAAATATGTTAAATTCTAATTATAAATATTGGAAATGTCCTAGCATGAAAATAAGATGCATACATAGGAATGTGAATGGATAGATAGAATGAACAACATGATTCTAAAAATCTTCAGCTCTGGGCTGGGTGTTTGGGTGCAGGCAGGGGTGCAAGGTGCAGGCTCCAGCTTGGAGGCATTTACCACAGGCGGCTCCTGGTCTGCAGCTCAGAGGGCTCAGACAGACTGCCTGCCATGGCCCAATGCTGCTCCCAGAAGTGGCTGGCTGCTGACACGTCTCTGCATGCGGCCCCCGGGGGTGAGGGGAGTAGCGGGTATCTGTGCACTGCCTGTGCCTGCAAGCACCGTCCCACTGCTCTCATTGGCCGGGAGCCAGCCAATGGGAGCTACAGGGGTGGGGGCAGTGTGCAAAGCCACCGCACCCCCCCCCCCACTCCCTTTCCCCAGGGCGCAGAAACATGCCCGCAGCCAGGCACTTTCGGGAGCAGCATGGGGCCATGGCAGGCAGCCTGACGGCCTGAGCCCGCTGCACCGCTGGACTTTTAGCCCCGGAGATCGCGATCGACTGTCTGAGGCTCCAGGATCGACCGGTCGATTGCAATCGATGGGTTCGTGACCACTGGTCTAGTGAATAGAGCACTGTGCTGGGAATCAGGAAACCTGGTTTCTATTCCTATCTTTATCACTAACCTCCTGTTTGACCCTGAGAAAGACATTTCATTTTCCTGTTCCTGTTTGACCCTGAGAAAGTCATTTCACTTTCCGATGCCTCTGTTATGGGAGTTCAGAGTAGATAATTTACAGTGGCCTTTCCTGACTTTGTATGAAATGATTAAGAACAGCAGTATTCTTGACTTGCCACTTGTAATATACATTTAGAGCTTTGTGAACTTGACTGTTCCAAACGTTAGTTTGCCTACAGTATTAATTTTAATTATAGTTGCAATCCAGCCCTTTAAAACAGTAAGTGAAAGTTTAGATGTTATGTTTTTGTTGGTTCATTTCTCTTAGAACATGGACTTTGTGTGGCACACCAGAATACCTTGCACCAGAAGTGATACAGAGTAAAGGTCATGGAAGAGCCGTGGACTGGTGGGCTCTAGGAATTCTGATATTTGAGATGCTGTCGGGGTAAGTGTTTCTCTAGTGATACTAAGTACATAACTTTCACTCTATTTCAGTATTCCGAATAACAAGTTTGAAATATCTTGGGTATATGTTATGTCTATTACTAATTAGATTATCTTGTCTTTCTGTGAAGAAAAGAATTGAGAGCCTATGAGAGAGACCGCAAAGATGTACCCAATTAGGAAGGCAAAATAATTTAGCCATACAACTCCCAGTAACCTGACTGGAGATTCTGCAGCAAAATCCCAGTTTACAGTTATGAAAATATTCTGCTCAAAATTCTGCAATTATATATTCTCCCATCATGGAGTTCAGTTTGAACCTCTGTAAAATATTAATAATCTGTTATACCTTTCTCAAAGGTTGAGCATCCTGCAAACTAGCACTGTAACTTGTCTGTTTGGCAATTCTTTGAAGAGAAGTGAGCAAGCTTCATAAAGGGTAACTCACCTGATTCACAGTTCAAGAATTAAGAAAATATATGTATATATTTAAACATGTTTCTCTTTTTTCCTTAAAAAAAAAAAAAAACAGTGGTATGATCAAACTTAATTATTTTCTACCCTCTCACTCCAACTTATATTTCAGTTGGAGGCTTAGTTTTTTTGACAGAAGTTTAGATTTTGTGCATGGACTGTTCTTGCGCAGAGAGAGGCTACTAGTTTGCTCTAAAGAGCCTGGTATAACTTTAAGACTGAGACTTTAACTACTATATCAAAAACCTCTCCTATCTTATTGAAGTTTGAACATGGAGAATGGAAAGCAGATTCTGCATTATTTTATTTTGTTCACTCTGTTATGGTGCTTTATTTCTCTGGATGAAATGTTTATTACAAGCACAGTAAATTCCAAAAAGGTGCAGGGGAATAAGAAGAGGGGTAAAAAAGCAAAAGCCATCGGGATTATTTCTTGAGTTCATATGCTTATCAACTTTATTTCCAGCAATATTTTGGGATTCACTAGATGGCAGTGTTCTCAGTAGACAAACTTAAAATCTTTGCCACTAAAGAAAGATTTCTTGGCATTTCAAATACATTCATTTAAGTATTTGAGTTAAATATTAACTAGAAAAATTAAAACTCTTATGTTGTCGGGTTTTTAATCAATGGAATTTTTAAAATGAAAAATAAAAAAGGAAAATGAATATAGTTCTTCCTGTTACAGCTATTTGATTACACTGAAAATAAAAGCCCAATTGAGTATTTCTTGTATATTATATGTAAAGACTTTAAAAATGTTTTTAAAAACTATACCTTTCCTGGTATGTGCGCTGCATGTCTGCTGAAAGTGTACTAGGAAAAAAAAGTGAGGACTGATGGAATTTTATGACTAATGCTGCCATACAGCAGTATAAAAGGGTCTCTCTTTGGGCCGCACATGTGTCTTGTGCCTCTTTGTGCTCCTGTACAAGGGTATGAAGAGTAGAATGGCTGTAACCCACCCTTATTTCCCATTTACCACCTGTGGCAGCAGGACTGAACCCAGCGAGCATCAGACCTACCACTGTCTTCCGAGACTTTAAACAGGTTCTTTTTCAACCTTTTAGGAGACAAAATCTTCTCATACTTCCATTCCACAGCTCCCCCATGAAAAAAAAAAATAAAGAAAATCCAAACTAAGACACAACCTGGTATTCTAGCAGGGCGAGGCACGTCACACCAACTGCCTTGCCTTCATGGTGGAATCTAAAACTTCAGGATTCAAACCCTACCTATCCTGCGATGGATTGATCCCCTTCAGGAACAGACATAGGTGATACCTCTTCTGCCTAATGTCAAATATTGGTTACTTTAACAAGTTAGATGTGTCAATCTGTAGTCATTTCATCAGTTATGTTGCCAAATGAAAATTCCCTTTTAATGAAGGGATATTGGCATGAATTTTGGGTTGTTTTTATTGGGTAGCTCGACATGATACTGGAGCTTACCTAAATAGACAGGGCAGTAGGTTATCTACCATTCTTTTTTCCTACAGCTGTCAGCACTTGGATTTGTTATCCTTTTTTTTTATGGGGGGGAGAGGCAGATGTGTCTATAGTACCTTTTTAGTGACAAAATCCATATTTAATCCTATGAGATTGATTTCAATGCCATCCAATGGATCAGTCAACAAAGCGAGTGGTTCACCACTGTCTTTCTACAGAAATTTTCAGCACCACAACATGCCTATGATTAAGGCTAATATTTTGTCATGGATATTTTTAGTAAAAGTCACGGACAGGTCACGGGCAATAAAGAAAAATTCACAGAAGCCCATAACCTGTCTCTCACTTACTAAAAATATCAATGATGAAATGCGGCGGCAGCTGAAGGTGCTGCCGGGGTCCCCCTTACTCCCTGCGGCAGCAGCCGGGGAGCTCCTGGGGTACACCCACTGCCCATGACGGCAGGGGTACCTTACCGCTCCCTGCTGCTGCAGGAGGCGGTAGGGCCCTGCAGCTCCCAGCTGCCAGAGCTGAACTCCTGGAGGTCTTTGTAAGTCATGGATTCCGTGACTTCGGCAACCTCTGTGACAAAATCATAGCCTTACCTATAATCTATAAGCTGGGAAGGAGGCAGTTGTGTTTTCATTTGTGTTCGTGCTAAACACAGTCTAAAATGTAAATTTATAAGGTGTTTCCTAGCACAAAACCTTTGTTCTCTTGCATAAAGTCTGTTCACTCTGCAAAATCACTGCACAGTTTTATACAGCTAGGGTCATCAAACTCTTTAATATGTGCCTCAAGCCAGGTCTGAATGTAATATTTCATGAATGAAAGGATAGAATACGGGTCTCAAAGCAACTGTCTCCACCACCCCTTTAGTGATATGATCTAAATAAGCTCCAAAACACTGTTTGAATGAAACTATGAAGTAGGAAGTGTTTACACTATGTTACTACAGCAGTATAGCTGCAGCACCTGTAGGGTAGACATGCTCTTAGACATAATTTGGTGTCTGTTTTGTTTATCGTATTAAAAATAAAATTCTAAAAGCCCTTGTTTGTATATCAAAATTCATACATTTTGAAAATCTGTTAACACTTGATTTAATGTAATTTAAAGTGGGGAAAATATTCCATAACTATTTTAACATCACATTTTTCTAATTTAGATGGATTTAAGGTGGGAAGTGCAGGTTATGAAAGTTACCACTTCATAAAAAAAAAAACATACAGAATTTTTGGCAAACTCACTTTGATTCCTTTCCTAGAATTGAATTGAATACTGCAAGAGGAGAGGTTAACCTCCTAAAATAAGAATGTAATTTCCATCATAATTGTCCTGATTTTTATATATATGCTATATAGCTAGGATGTTCATTTTCCATGCAAATCTTTAACACTATAGTGTAAATGATGACAAAGTTATAAAAATGATCTTCTACAACATAAGTAATTGGTATAGTTGGCTCATTTACGTTACCACAGATACAGGAAGAGGAAAGAAGAAAGGTACATCTCTGTTTTCCAGTAGTGAACTAGAGGCTGGGAAACTGCTTCAGTAGCAATCTATTTTTTCCATCAGAAAAATATTATAACAGTAAATTCCCAACCAGCTCTAATGACCTGAAAATGTGAAAAACTTAAGCAAAAGAAACACATACACACACACACACGATTTTACAAAAACTATTCATGTAAGGAAGATGTACGTATTTCTTATACTGGCATAGGCAGACTTACACAAAGGATGTGATGTCATACCACAGTACCTGCAAGTGCATGTCTGTCAGAGCCTGTGGTCACTGGCTTCATCTGTTCATCTAGGTTCTTAAATGGCCCCCATTGCTGAGATATGAGTGCCTCTCCAAACACACAAATGTTTCTTCTATGCCTAGCTGACTGAAAGAGACTTTACTTTGAATCCTTTTTTTCTTTTTCTTACATTAAGTTGGAAAGGCTGATGATTTAAAGTGGACTGGGAATTTTCATCTGAAATCAGTGTGGTTTGTAGTCATTTTAATATCTTCTGGGAGTTAACTCCAGATGTGTGAAGCAGTTGTGCAGAAAGTTCTGACTCCTGCATATAGTGGAACACAGAAACCATGTGAAGTCATCATGAAGCAGGGTCAGGCAGTCCCCGGGAAATGTGACCTACCCCTTATGTGGCTTTGAAGTTTAAGACGGAAACGTGGTATTTTGCAGGGAGGCTGTGAGGAGAGCACTCCAGGGGATGTACTTTTGTCAGCCTTCGTTCTTAAGCAGACAGTGCTAAGTCAACTGTCGCTTTTTATTTATATATTTATTTAAGATTGTCGGCTTCATTAATAGTTAGAGGATTATTAGAGTGGTCAAGCCTGGAGAACATGAATATGTGAATCATCATAACAAAGTCTGAACACAATAGAAGGGACACAGCCTGCTTGCCAGACATACATGGAAAAGGTGCCTACCATGTCTGTGGCTGCTGGGGTATCCAGAAGCATTGAGAACTTCAGGTGAACAGTGATCTGCAGTGGGTTCAAATTCTGGCCAGGCCTACACTGTGAAGGGACACGGTCAACTTTAATAATTAATAAAAAGTCTGGAGAGAGATTTATTTAAATCTATTATTGTTACAGGTCACACCTAGATTACGTAGCTGAAAAAGAAGAGAGTTGTTGTTTCTTTCATTTTGTACGTTTCATAACTATATCATCAATTTCACTGATTTTTCTTACCTTTGTCTGAGTCTTTAACACAGCAACAGGGGAGAGAAACTTTAAAAAAAAAATGAAGAGGGGGAGATATTTGTAAAATCACAAATTTGATGGACACTCAGGGGCAGGTTTGGTATCTCCATCTTTTTTTTAAAATGACTAATTTCAAGTTGGTGTGGTCCAATTTAACTTTACTGTCTGCTCCTTTTAAACTTATTAGGGACATTCATCAGATAACTATAATATTAACTTTTTTGTTTTGCAGTTTTTTTTAAAGGCTAACCAGCTTTTCAAGGAGAACATGCTAACCACCTTAACAGTTGCTGTCCTATCATATGTTGCTTAGTCTTTCTTTTGTTTTCTTTTAATAGTTCCACTTGGGTGCTATCAGATTTTCCTCTTATGCAGAATATGGTTGCATTTAATAGTCCCCATGTCAATTGCTCTGAGATGTCAATAGTCTCAAGAATGGATGAAGAACTCTGCCTCTGGGAATGTATTTGATATGTAGGAGTTGAATAAAAGTGGATATATAGTCACAAACAAAATCCCTGCTCCACTGCTAGTCATGGGGATTGTTCACATCACTAGTGCATATGAGTGGAAAGTCTGATCAAAGTAGTATCCTATAAAATGAACACAATACAGTGGAGTGCTTTATAACCCTGACTGAGCATTTAGCAGTTTATAAATAGGACCAGTTTTCCAAGATGCTGCCATTTTGGTTTTTCTCTGAGATTAATGTTAAAGGTCAAAGCTGTGTTAAGCAATTAAGTCTTGGAAGAGAAAACAAATGTATACTCCAGCAATAGTGTACTGCTTGTAAAATGTCTCTGCAATTGTCAACAGCAGAGAACTCTTGAAGCACAAACTTGCATTCCAATACCATCATTTTACTGAATGGAATCCAGATGTCAGCATTGCTTCCTGCTCCAGAAGCTCTCTAAGCAACTGATGGAGCCCATATCTGTCCTATGTAACAATTACAATTGGACTTGAATGGCATACTTTTGCAGAAAGAAACTGCATTTTTAATTTGTGGCAGTGTAATAACTTGTATTGATTGTTAGGGAATGAATGAGTCTATCATATTTCTCAAGGTTTCACCTGGGCTTTTCCCTGGGAGAGAATCCAGTCATTTTAAAAAAAAAAATGTTTTTGAGAGAAATAAGATGGAAATAACTTCCATCAAAAAAATCTTCTTGCATAAAATTCATTTAACTTGCCTTTTACATTATTTCCTGATAGATTTCTCAGGCACCTAACAGTCCTATTTGTAATGCGTGCACCAAGTCAAAAATAGGATTGAATCTTAATCATAAATACAAAATTGAAAGTTTCATGTTTAATATCCTTTGGATGAATAAAAATATTATACAGATGCAACACAGTTCTATAGACTGTCCTAAATAAGCAACAGGACATCCATTCAGTCTCTCTGCTATATAAGGGGGAATAAATTGAGCACATCCAAAATTTAATACCCTCTCTCGCTACCTTTCTTGTTCTTTCTTGCAGTTGTCCGAGATAGGAATTTAGGCCCAGATTTTTAAAGATATTTAGGCACATTTTTAAAAGCCAGTTAGGCACTTTGAAGCCTAAAGCCCACTGACATCTGGACTCTGAAGTACTTAAATCACTTTTGAAAATGAGACTTAGGTTCCTAACTCAATGAGTATAGCCGTGACTAAATACCTTTAAAAATCTGTGCCTTAGACTTCAGAAAAACACGTTGATTGTATGTTCTGAAGTTTCATAGAATATCAAGGTTGGAAGGGATCTCAGGAGATCATCTAGTCCAACCCTCTGCTCAAAGCAGGACCAATCCCCAGTTTTTGCCTCAGATCCCTAAATGGCCCCCTAAAGGATTGAGCTCACAACCCTGGGTTTAAGAAGTTGTGCTCAAACCACTGAGCTATCCCTCCCCCTGTTTTCCTGGGTGAATAGCTCCGCTGTTTCATGTGAGATCATCCAAACAAGGTTCATTGTTACTTTTACCTTTATGAACAAAAATAAAGTTCCATCCCCTTGTCTGCTCCTACCAAAAATATTTGTTGTTATTCGTTTCTTTGGTGAACGTATGGCTGTTTTGTTTTTGTTTGTTTTTTTTCTTGGACACTCAAACAGCATCTAGGGAAACTCTGAACTCGGTTGTTGCCTGTGACTGTGGTTTGGTAACTACAGTGTAAGAGGAATGTTAATCCAGTTACTGTGCCTCTTTCATGAAGAATCTGGTATATTGAAACAATTGTCCTGTTAGTATCTACCTGATAGACAGTAATTGTGGAACAAGAGACTAAATTTAAAAAAACAAAAACACAAGGCTGCAGAAAGAAAAATCACACAGGAGGAAAATATTTATTGTTCTGGCACTAAGGTCTTGTCTAGACCAGCAAGGGTTTGCAAAGTATTAGCACCTAATGTATACAGAGTTCAACACATTTTTTAAAAAAGGAGCTAAGCGTGTTAAAACAGTAGGGAGGAAGCTAGCTTTTAAGGGTGTTAGAACCTAATGTAGATAGGATTTAACAAGGTTTTATTCAGCACTTCTTTAAAATATTTTAGCTAATACATTAAAAACGCCAGCCTTCTTCCTAGCCTACACAGGCCTTACACTACGAAAGACTCGATGTGAAGTAAAAATTAGTGGTGGCTTTTTTCCCCCAGTAGCCTTGACTCCAGTTAAGAGGAGGAGCTGCAACCCTTTTCAGTTTGAGTCATAAGCATTGCTAACAGTGACTTCACGTGCCATGTACGGAGGCCAAGGGTGGTGGTCGTGAGAGCAGTAGCTGCACAGTAGCTTCTTTTGGTAAAAATATTCCCCTGCGTAACTTTTAGAAAGGTGGATGTCCGGAATTCCAGGAAGTGCATGGAGTCCAGAATTCAGTTCATTAAAGCTACTGAACTGAGATATTGGCACAGTGATACATGTCGCCTTTCTGGTGAGCAAATATGTCAGCCTGTAGAAAGAGAAGCCCAAGAGAGGATACAAATTCTTAGTTGTTGCAAGAGGGTGTAGCCCCCTCCCCCCTCCCAAAAAAATGATAGAGGCAACTGGCTCCTTATTTTTATATTGTCTTTTAAAGGTAAGGAACTACACCTGCTTAATTGTGGAATTAGCAGCCAAGGTGAAGGGACAGTCAGTAGTGTCCAGACTAGAAGGGAAGAGCTGGTTTTGGTGAATGCCTCTCAGATTTCACCAATAGGGAACAAGCCAAATCACAGACTTTCTAAGGGAAATCTTCCCTCACTATATGTGACTGATCTTTCTGTTTTAATATTAAAAATAGTTTTCAGTATTTTGTTTTTAATATATTCTGAATTTGTTCTGTGCACAGTACATTCTGTGTTTTGGAGAATAGCTACCTTAATTTGGTTACACAGGTGTGGTTAACCCTGACTTCAGTACGCAGTGCCTCGGTGCATAGAGAATAACTATGTACCTAACAGTCTGGTCAGCAGATAAATTACTTCAGTATAATACCATTATACATTTTTGCAGATTGCTAAGGAAAGCTGTGTTTTGGTTGTTTTATTCAAATAGGTTTCCTCCATTTTTTGATGACAACCCATTTGGTATATATCAGAAGATTCTTGCTGGCAAAATAGATTTCCCCAGACATTTGGATTTGTATGTGAAGTAAGTATACTGGCTTTCATCAGTGACATGTTTATTTTTAATTACCTCTTTAGCATAGTTTGAAAGGATCTGCATAGGAGGATACCTTCTTGCAGTATTCTAAAATGCTTTGTTGGAAAATATTTTGGACTAAATTTAGTCTTGAAATCAAAGTGAAAACATACTTAATATAATTTAAATCTCTCTCTCTCTCTCTCGAATGCCTCTTCAGGCACAAGGCTTCTCACAAGACCATTATTAAAGCTGTATCAGCAGATTTCATGAGTGTGCTCCAGCTTAATATATGTGCTTATGCTGACTGATCCTGGTATCCCATACCTGTACATATTCTGAACATTGGCTGCCCTCGAAATGCTGCTTTGCTACCAGTTTCCTGTAGTTTCTTCTTCTTGTCTATTGTATTTAATACAATCTTTCTCAACAAAGAGTATACATCTCCACATGTACTGTCTGCAGTAATTTCTGGGCACATGGCCAGAAGGTGAACAGTACAAAGTTGTTTTTTGTCATTGATGACTAGGCCATCATGATGAAAAGCAGTTAAACTTAGGGTACTGTCAACATCTGTTTGTATTTCTCAGTCACACAGTAATCATTGACTTGTATCATCCAGTAAATTTCTCATGCCATGAAAGACGTTCTAGTCACTGCACTCGGCAAGTGTCTCCAGGTTCCATTGTAAGTCGAGAAAGATGGCCATCAATGAGCAGTTAGGCTACTTTGGTATCATACCCTTTGAGTACTGTCTTTTCCTGGTTCTCCTCTTACTTCTTTAGGTATTTTTGTAGTGTCTTTCTTGAGCGGTATTCTTCACCCCTCACTTTTTTCCTTTTACACCTTTTTGGATGAGCTCATCCAGTGCTGCTTTATACTATTGACTCACCAATCTATCACTTCACTCCTAACCTGTTTCCCGCTATCCAATTCTGTATTTCATCCTATCTCTTTGACATCTCTTCCTTGACTTCTCACCATCAGTTTAAACAGAACTCTTTTTTTTTTTTTTTTTTTTTTGGTAAAAATATTCCCCTGCGTAACTTTTAGAAAGGTGGATGTCCGGAATTCCAGGAAGTGCATGGAGTCCAGAATTCAGTTCATTAAACCTACTGAACTGAGATATTGGCACAGTTTTTTTTTTTTTTCTATGAACTCAACCCCTATTCTTTCATTTTTGACACCTCCCTTCATTACCCCCTCTCTCATCCAGGTTGTGCCTGAATAACTCTTTCTCCACAACATTTCCATAATGTCTAGCCAGTAAAGACTCTTGGCAAGGCCTTGATCTGTCACCGCAGATGCCCATACCATTTCATACCACAGCTTCTTTTTATCTGTCCCACTTGATGCCCATACCATTCCTTATAATCCATAGAGAAAACAGCTGCTTTTGTAGACTGTTGATCTGACTCTGTCACACCACCTTCTCCTCTTCCACTGTTTCAAGTTCAAGTTTCTTGTTACTGCCAGTAAGGCTCTGCATTACTCTCTGCCTTTTCTATTTACTTCTAACCTAGTCTTTTTTTCACATCGCTCTTCACTCTGCCTCTGATGTCATCTTTGTTGCCAGTTTATCTGACTTTCCTGCCACAGTCTCTGTGCTTCATTCCTTCCCATCCCCTACATTTGAAATGTTTTTCCTGAACTTGCATGCCCTGACTATTATCCTTTTCTAATTCAAATCTATATTCAAGACCCACTTCTGACAAAAGTTAAGAGAATTTAGCCATCTAATAATCCCTTGGTTTGAAGATATTTGTCAGTAGCTGTACCCCCACACCCCATTCCCCCTCGAAAAGTAGAACTACTAATAGGTGTGTCAGCCACCTCCCTGACCACTCTGTTTTGAAGTGTGCATGATGTGTGGTTTTGTTTTTTGAGTAAACTCTTCCAGGGCAAAGATGTCATCTTTTGTGTTTTGGAAATGCATAACAATGGGGATAATGCATAACAATGCCACTGCAGTCTAAATAATTATTATTGAGCAGGTTTGATCTAGGATGTCGGCACCTACTTGAATTCAACACTATATGTAATGAACTGTTAGAACACTTGACTTTTTAATCCTGTGTATAAAGGACATTAAGGAGGCACTACGCTTTCTCTTGATGCAGATGTTAATTTGGATACTCCTTCTCTTTGAATGCAACACACATTCACAGCTTCAGTGACAACTCAACATCATTGAGTCAGTTCGTGTCTCAGCTGTGTATTTTCTGCATTTCCAAGGCTAGTTTGAGGAGCAGTCAAAGGAAGAGCTCTACAACTTTTAAGAGTCATCAATTAAATAGCACAATGCTGGTTTAAATGACACAGTAAGCGGCTACACAGCTTGTTTCTAACCCAGTGGGATCCAGCAATAGATCTGGCTCTTCATTTCTAATATGAATTACTTTTCACTATTCTATTTGAAAGGGTATCTATTTGTTTAGAACAAGAAACGTTGGATTCCCCCCTTGCCTCCCCCCCCCCCCACACACACCCTTCCTTAAGTGTCCTCTGGGATGCCCTTGGAGGTGGAGAAATTCCTTCAGGAATGACTACAAATGACTGAATCACAGGACTGAATCTAAATCTTGCCACTTACTGGCTGAAATGTTTATGGGAGATTAGGAAATCTCCTTCCAATTTCACGTTTGTATTCCCGTATAGCTGGCAGCTTAGTATTTTTTTCCACTGAGTTTTAGAAATATTTGCTCTGCCCATATGACAGTTTTGAAGCTGTTTAGCAAATTTATTATTCAGTTCACTATTCTCAATATGCCAGACTAAGATTTCTAGGACACTTGATATAATCTTCTCTGGTCTTTTGAGCTATGATTTATTTCATCCTGTCCCTGACCCTTGTATTTGCCTTCTTGCTGTAATTAAACCTGGTTTCTCAAAGGAAAAAAATATTTATTTGCTGGGTTAGATAAATATAGATATGATTATTTTTTTTACAAGTTTTCTGTGAGAAACTCCTGTTTTGAAGTCCCTTGGAGATTCATCTGAGGAAGATTGCAATAGCACCTCTTTCTTCTTTAGGCTGCAGAACAGCGAAGATGGCTAAGCTGTATGTTTTGTCTTGGACATTGATTATTGTGGAACATACAAAACTGTTACTTTGCTTTCATTGAAGAGGTTAAGTTGTAGATAATTAAGAATATAGCCATTGAGAGAACTGTAGAAATTTGTTGCTGAATTTAGTCTCTGTGATACCAGTGCATGTCCAGGGTAATTTCACTGCCTTAGGGCTCTAGTGTAGACATGCCCTAAGTCAACCTATATTAGGTCAACTTACAGCCACCACAGTAATTACTACCCTCCTCCTGTCGGCAGTGCACGTCCTCACCAGAAGCGCTTTCACCGATGGAAGAGAGGCAGTGTGAGGTGCTGAGCCCTCCATGCAGCTCTCTGCTGGGAACACAGCTTCCCTCCGTCCCACCCCCGGCTCTTGGCGCCCCGCTCCTGGCTGGGAGTGGGGGGCAGCCTCCTGGGCTCCTCATCTCACGAAGAGAAGAACCTCCAGGCAGCAGCCCGGCTGGGAGCAGATACCTAGGGGCAGCCAGGCTTTAGATGCCTGGCTTTCTTGTCAATTTCACGGCTCCAGCATGGACCCGTGAAATTAAGACAGCCAACAGAAGACATAAGTAATGCAGTGTTTACGCAGACACTGCATCTCCCTAACTACACCAACATAAGCCATATGCCTCTCATGGAGGTGGAGCAGTTTATGTAGGTGTAGCAGGGCACTAATATTGGCGCAACAAGGTTGTAGTGTGTACACTGACATACTTAGGTCAACATAAGATGATTTGTGTAGACCAGGCCTTAATGGAGTTATTCTGGATTTACACTAGAAAGCCAAACAAAATGTGATCCTTGATTTTGTTGTTAACATAGTATTACAAATGTATTTACGTAATACTTTTGATTTTCTAAGCGTTGTCTCAGCTTTTAAAAAGTTTAATTTAGCTTTATACAAAAGTCATAAAACATTGTTAGGGTCTCAAAGTATACATTTCATTTTCTATGGAGGACTTATGAATGCGAGCTAGTCCCCACTATATTTTAAATAGAGAACTTGCTGTTCCACATTTTCTCTATTTTTAACTGAGGTAGAATTCAATATATTATTGGCTGAAACCTAACGATTGAAAGTTATGTATCTTTTTTAATTTGCTATGAGGTCTAGTCTGAAACCATGCTCTGAAGGAAGTTCAGTTTTGACTTAAGATTTGGAATGCCTAACAACATGAAAAGGAAGGTTAGACACTTCAGGAGAGCAAGGAACTTGTATCCCAAATCTTTTCTTAAGAAACGACACTCTATAGCAGGGGCGGGCAAACTTTTTGTCTTGAGGGTCACATCAGGCTTCCGAAATTGTATGAACGGCCGGTTAGGGGAGGCTGTGCCTCCCCAAACAGCTAGGCATGGCCCGGCCCCTACCCCCTATCTGACTCCCCCTGCTTCTTACCCCCTGATGGGCCCCCCGGGACTCCTGCCCCTCCAACTTCCCCCTCATTCCTGCCCCCTCCCGGAACCCCTACCCCCATTCAACCCTCCTGTTCCCAACCCTCTGACCGCCCTGACCCCTATCCACACCTCTGACCACCACCCCAAACTCCCCTGCCCTCTATCCAACCCCTCCTGCTCCCTGCCCCCTTACCGTGCTGCCTGGAGCACTGGTGGCTGGCTGCGCTACAGCCGCATCACCCAGAGCACCAGGACAGGCAGCCGCGCCACCCGGCTGGAGCCAGCCGCGCCACCGCACAGCACAGAGCACCGGGTCAGGCCACCGCTCTGCAGCTGCGCTGCCCCCCAGAGCATTGTGCCGGTGGCGCAGTGAGCTGAGTCTGTGGGGGAGGAGGGACAGCAGGGTAGGGGCTAGGGGCTAGCCTCACGGGCCAGGAGCTCAGGGGCCGGACAGGAGGGTCCTGTGGGCAGGATGTGGCCTGCGGGCCGTAGTTTGCCCACCTCTGTTCCCCTGTGTTCTTCTGAGACCGGTTATCTGTTTTCATACCAGTCTTGAACTGTTTGAATGTAAAACGTTCTGAAATATGGAAAACGTGAATTGTTAAAATGCACAAAATGTTTATGCTGGTAAAATAAAAGTGCTTCCAGTGGTCTGTACTATGCATATCCTAATGAAATAAAACAATGACATTTTTTTCCTCTGTTACAGGGACCTTATTAAGAAGCTTCTAGTGGTTGACAGGACAAGACGATTGGGAAATATGAAGGTTTGTGTTAAATATGTTAAAAAATGTACACATGAATTTTGAGGTCCACTTGTGCTTCTGTTCTGTTACTTAGGACTGAACATCTAAATTAGTATATGAAAAATATTACATTTTTGTGTTCTGAATTTTTTCATTCTTGTACTAGTTCGATGAATGCTGTAGTTGATTTTTGTCCTAAACTTTACAAAAGTACCTCTGTTACACTTGATTGCTGTTACTGGTGTTGAATATATAATTGCACCATACTTTCAGTTCAATGTAAGCAAAAGAGAAAGTAGTAGTGAGGAAGGAGAGGGGGTGTGTGTATGTATGTGATGGGGTGACCTACTGCAATGGGCTGCCATCTGACACTTTGTCCAGATGCACTCCTTTCCTCTGTGGTTCTATTTCCTTGGACGGTTTTAATGATTTCCCCCCCCCGAAGGGAACAACCTCATCCTATAACTGTATATGTAAGCGTACAAATGACTGAACGTTAAAATATTTTCAAGTTGTTTTGTTCTAATGTTACGAAAATTTGGAAAATTACTACTACTACTACTACTACATGTTAAAAAGAGGTTTTCTTTGGAGGCAAAGGTACCCAATACTAAATTGGCTTCATTTAGAAAGTGTGTCCCCTCCCCCCCCAGTTTAAATTGATTCTCCCGTAATGTTGTGGGTCCTCCACAGCCAAAGGAAATGGTGTCAGCATTCTTGTTACAGTGATAATTCACAAGCAGGAGATCTTAGATCCCCCTGCTTGTCACCAATCTGTTGTGGAATGAATGTAATACCATGTCCATAAAGAGGTGAATGTGCAGCTTTTCAGAAGAAGGTGTGTGTGGGTGGGTGGGTGTGTACACCTTGTACAGAGTACCCTCTAAATATAGAACAAGAATAGAAAATAACATCACGGTGTGATCCTAATAACTTCATATCCTGTTTTGTGTTTAAGTGGAATAAAAATCATATATTGAGATGTGAGCATCCTAGAAATTCCTGTAGATTTAAATATGTACTGTCAGCTGCCCACACAGGTAACTAGCAGCAAGTTTCATTCAGACATATAGTATCCCTCCAATAAAATGTCCTTTGTTGCCATTTTTCTACTATTCTAAATCTCATGGATATGGATCCCTTTTTTCAAAAGGAAACAGTCTTCCACCCAGCTTCTTCATATTGCCTCTTCTGAACATCAAAGCATACTCTAGTAGGACACGGGCACCATCTTTGTCCTGCTTCAGAAATGTGCCCCTATCTAAGATTTGCAAAGTACCAATGTGGAACAAACCCGCAGACATTTGTCAAATTTTATGCAGTTGATGTGCCAGATAGATCTGATGCCAAGGTCAGGACAGCAGAATTTCAATCGTCAGTTGATTAATCCTGCTGCAGTTCCTCACTGTCGTTGTCCAGGGAGGATGCTAGTTATCAGTCACCTACAGTGGAATCCACACTGACTAGAACATCTCAAAGAACCACAGTTACTCTAGGATAAATAACTCTTCTTTTGTAAAAGGCTCTGATCCTAACCCTAGTCCTTACCCTGTGCTTAACTTCTTACATGTGAATAGTCCCATTTAAATAATTTTATCAGCTCACGGTACCAGTAATATCAGTACCAATCCCAAATCCACATTTGTGGGTTTACTCAGAGGATTAAAGTTTTGCTGGATCAGCTTCAAGATAGAGAGAAGCTGGGTTTTTTTCCCCATACTTATTGCTCATGATATTTACTTAAAAAGAAAATGAAATCTGTGTAAAAACAAACTACTATTCTAAAGAGAGAAAGTGACACTTCTGTTTTTGTACACACAACCAAAAGAGTTAATCTGTAATAAGTCTATTTACAGGAAAGAGTAATAATTTTGTGTAAGTAGAATATAACATACATTAAAAGCTTGAGAAACGCAGCTCTAAAAACATTTTAAAAGGTCATTTTAAGAGCAATTATTTTCTAAATAAGAAGTCTCCAGTCTACATTAGAAAATTGACCATCTGGTTTCCAACTGTTGATGGGGAAACCATGGACATCTGTGCAAGTGCATTAACAAAACAACACTGTTGTACATGGTACGTATTGCCTTTTATTCACAGCACAATCTTTTAGTGTAAAAGGCCAAAGAGGCCTAACATGACATCAAGTAAGAATAATAAAGAGCAGTGTCCTAGGGCTTCAAAACTGAAGAAGTCCTTGTAAGTTAACAATATTTCAAACCTTGTTTTGCACCGTATTTCCCCAGAAGGAAATTATTTAGTAGTGTGATAAATTAAGCAAGTTATATGGTGTATATGCTCTAAAAATAGAGACATATCTGCAAGTAAAAGAAACAAATCAGGTACATAGAGTACACAGAAACAAATCAGGACATCTATAGAGACCCAAGGGACTGATCTGATAGAGCACTTGAGCTGAGGGTGGCAGTGGGAATGACCCAGTGGAAGGTAATACTTAGGAAAGTAAGCATGTCCAATATAAGATGTCTTGAAAACCTCAAATAAGATTTTGTTTTAATAGCAAAAGATGGAAGAAGTTAGAGCTAAAAACATTTTGGAACACTGCATTCCTTTTAGCCTTCAGGGAGGAATGAAGACAACTCTTCAGTCCATCAAGTACTATATATTTATAGGCTGAGTTTTCATGTCCAGGATATAAAGTAGGCTAGAAATCTCTTTGGTGCCAATGTGTAGGTGTAAGAAATAATGCCATATATTTGCATTTTAATATAATTTATCTGTGATGGAAAAAGTATAAAGGTTTGAAACTGCAGATGCAATAGTCTATTATAATTCTAGCTTAATTGATTTAAAATTGTATACATTTATAAGGCCAGACACTTAAAACTGACAGTTTGTTGCGGTCAGCACTAAATCTCTGCTTTAGCCATTGCTGGGAATGAGCATGTGAGTGGGTACTGAGATTGGGCCAAGTAAAATCAGTCCTGGGCAAGACAATTACAATCATTTTCTTTATTAGGATATAAAGTACATCTGAAGTTCAGTTCATTTTCATAAATGTCACAAGTTACAGTTTGAACAGTACTGCATTGTGAAATTGAGAAGCTTTGGATATAGTATAAGGTTACCACAGTTTCTCGGGGCGAGCAGTGAAGATCCAGCCTGGTAGAATTGCTGTGGTAATTGGAGAAAGGGAAATGTTCTGTTTTTTTGCATAGTATGCTGGAAACCTCACTAATGCTCCTTACATAAAACTGCAAAATTCTGTAGTTTCACTTTTCAGAAATGGTTATTGCAGTGTCAGGTCTCAGGGATTTACACCAACCAGTTTCCGTCAAATTCAAGCTACAGAGACTGGAAGACTGGTGTTCATAGGGAGAGTTAAGCGCTGGAAGATTTTAGTTTTGTCTCCTTTTGGCAGACTAAAAAAGAAATTGAAGAGCAACTAGCAAAAAAACCACAGAAGTGCAAAACAAAATTAAAAAAAAAATCTAAGTACATCAGAAGCAGGAAGTCTGCCAAACAATCAGTAGGCCACTGGATGAACAAATTACTAAAGGAGCACTCAAGGAAGACAAGGCCATTGCAAAGAAGAGGATGCGAGGGAGATTCCCACACCCGAGTCATTCTTTCTAGATGACAGATATGAGGAACAGTCCCAGATTGAGGTATCAATAGATGAGGTTTTGGAGCAATTTGATAAATTAAAGAGAAATAAGTCATGAGGACCAGATATTCACCCAAGAGTTCTGAAGGAACTTAACTATGAAACTGTAGAACTGCTAACTGTGGTATAAAGAAAAGGAGTACTTGTGGCACCTTAGAGACGAACACATTTATTTGAGCATAAGCTTTCGTGAGCTACAGCTCACTTCATCACTTTTTGCGGATACAGACTAACACGGCTGCCACTCTGAACTGTGGTATGTAACCTATTGTTTAAATCTGCCTCTGTACCAGATGACCAGAGGATAGATAATGTAACAGTGATTTTTTTTTTTCCCAAGAGGCTCCAGAGGTGACCCTGGCAATTAAAGGCTGATTAGCCTAACTTCAGTACTAGACAAATAGTTTCAACCAATCAGACACATAGATGAACACAATATATTAGGGAAGAGTCAACACAGCTTTTGTAAAGGGAACTCGTACCTCATTGGTCTACTAGATTCTTTGAGGGTGTCAACAAGCACGTGGACAAGGATGATCAGTTAATATAGTAAGCAGTCGTGGAAGAATAGGGAAGGTTCTTTCATAGATCACTAATTGGTTAAAAGATAGGAAACCAAAGGGTAGGAATAAATTATCAGTTTTCACAGTGGAAAGAGGTAAATAGCGTGGTCCCAGAAGGATCAGTATGGAACCTGTTTGTTCAGCATATTCAGAAATGATTTTGACAAGGGGGTAAACATTGACTTTTCAGAATGTACTACACAATGGAAAAAAAAATCCCAACTATACATACAAAATGGTGGGGTCTAAATTAGTTACTGCTCAAGAAAGATCTTGGAGGAATCATGGATAGTTGTCTGAAAACATCTTCTCAATGTGCAGCAGTAGTCAAACAAGCGAACAATGTTAGGAATTGTTAGGAAGGGGATAGATAATACAGAAAATATCATAATGATACTGTATAAATCCATGGTGTGGGCACACCTTGAATACTGCATGTAGTTCTTGTCCCCTGATCTCAAAAAATATATTTGAATTGGAAAAGGTATAGAGAAGGGCAACAAAAGTGATTAGGGATATGGAACAGTTTCTATGCAAGGAGATATTAAAAAGATTGGGACTCATCATCTTGGAAAAAAGATGACTAAGGAGGGATATAAAGAGGTCTGTAAAATCATGAATGGTGTAGAGAAAGTGAATACTTTGTTATTTACCCCTTCACATAACACAAGAACTAGGGGTAACTCAATTATTAGACAGCAGGTTTAAAACAAACAAAAGGAAGTACTTCTTCACACAATGCATGATTCACCCTTGGAGCTCATTGCAAGGGGATGCTAGACCACCAAAAAAGTGCTACCCTGGCTAAACAACAAAAGTGAAAAAAAGCATTGAGAGGGGAAAAGGCACCCTTTAAAAAGTGGAAGTTAAATCCTAGTGAGGAAAATAGAAAGGAGCATAAACTCTGACAAATGAAATGTAAAAATATAATTAGGAAGGCCAAAAAAGAATTCGAAGAACAAGTGACCCAAAGACTCAAAGTAATAGCAAATTTTTTTTTTTTTTTTTTTAATTTAAGTACATAAGAAGCAGGAATCCTGCTGAACAGCTGGTGTAGCCACTGGATGATTGAGATGCTAAAGGAGCACTCAAGGACGATAAGGCTATTGCAAAGAAACTAAATACATTCTTTGCATCGGTCTTCATGGCTGAGGATGTGAGGGAGATTCCCAAACCTGAGCCATTCTTTTTAGGTGACAAATCTGAGGAACTGTCCCAGATTGAGGTGTGACTAGAGGAGGTTTTGGAACAAATTGATAAACTAAACAGTAATAAGTCACCAGGACCAGATGGTATTCACCCAAGAGTTCTGAAGGAACTCAAATGTGAAATGTAAGAACTACTAACCGTTGTCTGTAACCTACCATTTAAATCAGCTTATGTACCAAATGACTGGAGGATTGCTAATCTGACACCAATTTTTAAAAAGGGCTCCAGACGTGACGTACAGGCCCTGACTTCAGTACCAGGAAAACCGGTTGCAACTATAGTAAAGAACAAAATTGTGAGACACATAGATGAACATAATTTGTTGGGGAAGAGTCAACATGGATTTTGTAAAGGGAAAACATTCCTCACCAATCTACTTCTTTGAGGGGTTCAACAAGGATGTGGACAAGGGAGATCCAGTGGATAGATTGGACTTAGATTTTTCAGAAAGCCTTTGATAAGGTCCCTCGCCAAAGGGTCTTAAGCAAAGTAAGCTGTCGTGGGATAAGAAAGAAGGTCCTCTCATGGATTGGTAACTGGTTAAAAGATAGGAAACAAAGGGTAGGAATAAATGGTCAATTTTCAGCATGGAGAGAGGTAAATAGTGGTGTCCCCCAGGGGTCTGTACTGGGACCAGGCCCATTCAACATATTCATAAATGATCTGGAAAAAAGGGTAAATGGTGAGATGGCAAAATTTGCAGATGATACAAAATTGCTCAAGATAGTTAAGTCCCAGGCTGACTGCAAAGAGCTACAAAAGGATCTCTCAAAAGTGGGTGACTGGGCAACAAAATGGCAGATGAAATTCAGTGTTGATAAATGCAGAGTAATGCACATGGGATTATGTTTTCCAAGCTGTATGTATAAAATGATGGGGTCTAAATTGGTTTTTACCACTCAAGAAAGAGATCTTGGCATCATTGTGGATAGTTCTCTGAAAACATTCACTCAATGCACAGCAGCAGTCAAAAAAGCAAGTAGAATGTTGGGAATCATTAAGAAAGGGATAGAACATATATTGCCTCTATATAAATCCATGGCATGCCCTCATCTTGAAAATTGTGTGCAAATGTAGTCTCCCTATCTCAAAAAAGATATATTGGAATTGGAAAAGGTTCAGGAAAGGGCAACAAAAATTATTAGGGTTATGGAGTGGCTGCTATATGAGGAGAGATTAATAAAACTGGGACTTTTCAGCTTGGAAAAGAGATGACTAAGGGAGAATATGATGGAGGTCTATAAAATCATGACGGCTGTGGAGAAAGTAAATAAGGAAGTGTTATTTGCTCCTCATAACACAAGAACTGGGGGTCACCAAACAAAATTAATAGGCAGCATGTTTAGAACAAACTAAAGGAAGTATTTTTTCACACAACGCACAGTCAACCTGTGGAACTCCTTGCCAGAGAATGTTGTGAAGGCCAAGTCTATAACAGGGTTCAGAAAAGAACTAGATAAGTTCATGGAGAATAGGTCCATCAATGGCTATTAACCATAATGAACAGGGATAGTTTTCCTAGCCTCTGTTTGCCAAAAGCTGGGAATGGACAACTGGATGGATCACTTGATGTTACCAGTTCTGTTCATTCCCTCTGGGGCACCGGGCATTGGCCACTGTTGGAAGACAGACTACAGGCCTAGAAGGAGCTTTGGTCTGACCCAGTATGGCCGTTCTTATGTTGTGAAGGTAAAAATAGAGTTAAAAAAAGTATTATGTAAGTTCATGGAGTATAGATCCATCAATGGCTATTAGCGAAGGTGGTCAGGGACGGAACTCCATGCTCTGGGTGTCCCTACACCTCTAACTACCAGAAGCTGGGACCCGACGACAGGGGATGGATCCCTTGATAATTTCCCTGTTCTGTTCATTCCCTATGTGTTATCTGGCACTGACCACTGTCAGAAGACAGGATACTGAGCTATATGGACCATTGGTCTAAGCCAATCAAAGTACCTCCTCAGATCTCTAGCCCCCAGTTCCTGTGATTAGATGCAATATTAGATGTTAACGGTCCAATGGGAAGGGACCTCATGGGTTCAACAAGGTTTTCTCTGGAGAAAACATGAAGTTTGTTACGACTGCCCAGTGTAATTGTGGCTGGATAACTTGCTCCTTTTGATGTTTGAATATTTGTCTTGGAAATGCACTTTCAGCTTGAATTGTTTGGATAGTGGTATAAGGTAGCGGTTCTCAACCAGGGGTTTGTGTACCATTGGGGGTACGTAGAGGTCTTCTAGGGGGATACGTCAACTCATCTAGTTATTTGCCTAGTTTTACAACAGACTATGTAAAAAGCACTAACAAAGTCAGTACGAACTAAAATTTCACAGACAATGATTTGTTTATACTGCTGTATATATTATACACTGAAATTTAAGTACAATATTTATATTCCAATTGATTTATAATCATACAGTAAAAATGAGAAAGTAAGCAATTTTTCAGTAATAGTGTGCTGTGACACTGTATTTTATGTCTGATTTTTTAAGTGAGGTGAAACTTGGGGGTACACAAGACAAATCAGACTCTGGAAAGGGTAAGGTTGTCACTGATATAAGGTCAGCAGTGTCAAAGAAGCAACCTGCTAGGGGTGGATAATTCTTGGAAGAAGTTTAGATAGACGGATTGAAATTTAGACCAACAGTGTGTGAGGTCTTGTGGTCTCCAAATTCTGGTGCAGTTAGGAACCAAGCAAAGAGATTCTTCCATGTAGTTTAGAAAAAATACGAAATTTGGAGAATGATGAGCTTTCACCTGACAATGATCTTTCATCCAAGAGATGGGCCACTCCCACACTGGTTTGATTCCATGTACGGTTGAGTGGATTCTTATGGTTCCCCCAAATCCTAGCTTGCAAGAAATGCCTGACTTGAGGATTATTTTCTACTTCTGTAATTTTAATTAATTTAGGACTAATTTCACCATTATTGTGAAAATGGTGTGTGGGGATGTGTGTGTGTGTTTCTTTTGCAGTGTTTAGGGCAAACTATTGGTAAAGGAAGATGGTTAGAGACAAAACCTAAAACCAGAAAAATGTTAAGGATTGTGCTCCGCTAATAACTCATCTTCCTGTGTAAAGCTTAAAGGACTTTAAGACAAAAATGAAAAATCAGCACTTTTAAATATTCATTTAGTACTCTTGCACATTAGTGAGCCTGTTGTCTTGTCTTCTACAATTCTGTCTTGGTATATACTAACAGATTTATTTTCTTTCTTCTCTCTAATGAAATTGCCATAGATACATGAAACTCAAGATGCTAATATAAAGAAGACTAATGCCCACTGCAATTAGATTTTGACTTTTCCATAGTGAGGCATTTATTAGAATAATTTTCTTGTGGATTATATCCCCTTCAGGTCACAGTCACAAAACACATGTTGCAATTGCCTGTAGGAAAAAGTCATATTAGGACAGTATTTAATGTGTTTTTAGCTGCTGTTATTGCAGTTTAGCAACTGGAAATGAGGGCTGGCTCTATGTCACCAGACAGCTCTCCATAGACTATCAGATCATTAGACCACCAGTGGGTTAGCAGGCCAGAGTGTGAGGGTTGCTGATTGGTGAAGTACATACCCCTCATTAAAATCATTTGCATAGCTATCTCTTTACTGTATATCTGAAAAAAATATTTTCAGAGTTCTTAATGTTTGTTTCTTAATGATTTTTTTCAGGGTGGATTTGATTTAAATCAAATTGATGTAAATCATGATTTAAATCATACTCAGGAAGACTCAATTTAATCATGGTTTTCTACATAAAAGTGCATTCTTGTTGGTTGTTATAAGCTTAATACATATTCTTCACAACTCAGATAGATGAAGGTTTCATTTTTAGAAGGTACACACTATACCTTTTTAAATAGTGATTTATTTTGAAGACTTTTCAGATTAATTTTACAGCTATATCAGAAAACGAATGATTGTTTGATTATTTCATTTACCAAAGGTAATTGAAGCAGATATTTATGAAGTCATTGGGAGGTGAACTATCTCCAATTCAACAGGTTAATCATTAATATTTGGAAGATTTTCTTGCCATGCTGTATTAGGAGGAGAACATCACCAGACAGACATTTAAATTGTTTTATTTAACTAAAACAACAACGTTAAGTATTCTGGATTTTTTTTTCTTCAAGAGCAAACATATAATATTTTAACAAAACAAGCATATGTCCCTTGTTTTGCACATTTATCTCCAGACTTCTTCTCCTTATCCAGATCTATTCTGTCCCCAACAATCATCTTTTCATTAAACTTTTTGAAACTTTGCACTTTTAGAGAGAGGTAAGGGATTAACTCTGTGTACACAAATTTGCAGAGGGACAATAGAGTCGAGGTCTTATTTCTCACCTCTATATATTTATTTATTTTAAAACATTTTTGCTGTTAACAAGCATGTTACCTCTGGAGACACAAATCCACAGTTTGAGAACTGCAAAACTAAGCATCTCTGATGGTATCTTCTAGACTGAGCACTGAGTCACATTGGGTAGATAGAAAGATTAAGCTAAATAATCTATACAGAAGCCCCTGGAACCCCATAAGATTGGTTCCCTAATCCATGAACTATTGGAACTCATTTACAAAACTTTTCTTAAACATTACATGAATAAATTGTCTCATACTAGAATTAGAATTTATAATCCCTATTCCGTGATGAGATACATTGTAGCTCAAAGGTAGTTTAATTACAACTATTTTTAGATGGGTTTTTTTCTTCAAAAGCATTTTATCAAAAAATCAGATTTAAATAAAAACAAAATCTGATTGATTTTTATCCATCCTGTTTTGTGGGGGTTTTCAGCAACATTACTTCACTTTTCTCTGTTAGCCTTTCACAAGTGGTAAAGTGCCAGGTGGGAGAGGATATTGGAGAGAATATACGCACTCAACCAAAACCTGGGTATGGGGATGCTCCACACTCTCCCATGTCCTTGTACCACATGTATGAGATGTTGGGTGTCACTGGATCTGTGACAATGCAGATCCCCTCATCCCTTCTCTGGACTACCTTAATACTCTATGTAGAGCCAGGCCATGACCGTTTCTGTGGGTACAGACACCACTCCATCTGTCTCTCACCACTGTCCTTTGCAGACCAAGGAGGTGGCTTATGTGGTCCAGAGGGCTTTGCATTGGCCCTTCATGCCACTGAGAAATCTTGTCCAAGATGTATAACTGGGGTTAAAAGCTTTTCAGAAATAAAATAGATGCTTATGTTATAAATGAGAGTGAATTTGTGTAGTATCTAATTTTTTATGCTCACTGGTTATTTAATGCCCTTATGAAAGCTTTGAAATGTTTTTCATATTTCTCTCTCTCTCCCCCTTCATATTATAGGGTTATGGATGACCTCTGGACTTCTGTGACTTTTTTTAATATAAAGTTTGAAATTGAGGAGGGCAGGAGAACAGCTGTAATGAAATACATAGGTTAAGGTTTTATTGCGTATACATTATCTTATCTTCTGTTTGTTTTTTGGTTTTATTAAAGAATGGAGCAGATGATGTGAAAAGGCATCGGTGGTTCAGGTCTATAGACTGGGATGCTGTACCTCAAAGAAAACTAAAGGTATTTTGTACAAAAATCTTATGTAGACTATGGTAACCAAAAATCATCCATGCAAAATTTCTTCTCATACTATATAGGGGTATAATGTTGCATGTGTATTCAGTTAAGATCTATTGCAGAATAATTTGAAATGTATAGTCATATGATGCATTTACAAATATTGATTCTTTAAAAAGATATGCTTTTCACTAGTCCAATTTAACATCTGCCAAATTGGTGTGGGTTTACATTACAAAATCCCTAAAATAATCTGAAAATGATATCCTGTATTACATACATATTTCTCATTTCACAAGAGCTAGTTAATAGCTGTTTTTCAAAAATAATTAGAAATATTTTATTCTGGCTTTGAGTCTCGCTGCTAAGTTTCAGTGCAGAGAAATCTTTAAATAAAATTTGAAGCATCTGGGGGAAAATGAATTTATTATTAAAATTGTAACAGATACAGCAGCACTAAATTCAGCCAGTATAGAGGAGCAAATGTATATAAGAGATACCAATATTTGAAGAAAGAAAAGGAGTACTTGTGGCACCTTAGAGACTAACCAATTTATTTGAGCATAAGCTTTCATGAGCTACAGCTCACTTCATCGGATGCATAATGTGGAAAATACAGAAGATGTTCCTATACATACAAACCATGAAAAAATGGGTGTTTACCACTACAAAAGGTTTTCTCTCCCCCCACCCCACTCTCCTGCTGGTAATAGCTTATCTAAAGTGATCACTCTCCTTACAATGTGTATGATAATCAAGTTGGGCCATTTCCAGCATAAATCCAGGTTTTCTCTCCACCCCACCCCCCTCCCCACAAACCCACTTTCCTGTTGGTAATAGCTTATCTAAAGTGATCATTCTCCTTACAATGTGTACCCAGCACCCGGGGCCGCCCCTCCTCCCTAGATACCTGCAGTGTCCCCCTAGCCACACCCGTGGCATCCCCGTGGGATGCCCCCCCTGAGCCACCGTTCTTCCCCTCCTCCCGGGTTTTACTCAGGGCTATATAGTAAAAGTCATGGACAGGTCACAGCCCATGAATTTTTGTTTACATGCCCAGGGTTGCCAACTTTCTACTTGCACAAAACCAAACACCCTTGCCCTGCCCCTCCTCCAAGGTCCCCGCCCATGCCCTGCCCCTTCTCTGAGGTCCCATCCCCCCTTCCTCTTTCACTTTCTCTCCCCACCCTCACTCACTCGCTCATTTTCATTGGGCTCCAGTGCGGGAGGCGGTGAGGGCTCCCGCTGGGGGTGCGGGCTCTGGGGTGGGGCCAGGGATGAGGGGTTTGGGGTGCAGGAGGGAGTTCATTGCCAGGGGGTGGAGTATGGGAGGGGCTCTGGACTGGGGGTGTGGGCTCTGACGTGTGTCTGGGGATGAGAGATTTGGGGAGCAGGAGGGTGCTCCGGGGTGGGACCGAAGGGTTGGAGTGTGGGAGGGGGCTCTGGGCTGGGGCAGGGGTTTGGGGTACAGGGGGGGTGTGAGGGCTCTGGCTGGGGGGTGCAGGCTCTGGGGAGAAGCCTGGCATGAAAGATTTGGGGTGCAGGAGAGTGCTCCGGGCTGGGACCAAGGAGTTTGGGTTACAGAAAGGGCCTCCAATGTGGGGCCGGGGGTTGGAGTGCAGGGGTGGGAGGGCTCTGGCTGAGGATGCGGGCCCTGGGGTCGGGCTGGGGATGAGGCATTTGGGGAGCAGGAGGATGCTCCAGGCTTGCGGTGAGGGGTTTGAACTGTAGGAGGGTGCTCCGGGCTGGGACTGAGGGCTTTGGAGGGTGGCAGGGGGGATCAGGGATGGGCCAGGGGGTTGGGGCACAGGACGGGTGAGGGGTTCAGGCTCGGGTGGTCCCAGAAGCAGCAGCATGTTCCCCTGTGACGTTGCACTCCATATGTTATATAGAATATGTTCATAAGTGTGAATATGGTGCAACAGGAATATGCTTTATGCAAAAGGTCTCTTGTAAGGTATCATTACAAAGATTATAATCTACTAAATGTGGTCATCCTATTTGTATGAATGTATCATTCTTGTATCTAAAACTAGAAATATGAACTATAACTCTGAGGTCCTATTGTAATTATGCAAAGTGTGGGCCATTAATGGTGGTTTGGAATCTTGACCTGGTGTTTTTCCATTTAGAAGGAGGGGTGGGGACCCAAAGAGACAAAGGATTCCCGTCTTGTGCCAAAGCTATGAAAGGGGGGGAACAGAACAAAGGGGGCTGCCAGTCATGAGAAATCCCCTAGTTACCACCTGAGCTGTACAAGGATTGCACCAGGGGAAAGGATTAGGCCCAGACTAGGAAGAGGTCTAGTCTGTAAAATGGAACATCTCTGAGGGTGTGATTTATCTGTAATGAGTTTCTTAATGTGTTAGGCTTAGACTTGCATGTTTTGTTTTATTTTGCTTCGTAACTTACTTTGTTCTGTCTGTTATTACTGGAAACCACTTAAATCCTACTTTTTATACTTAATAAAATCATTTTTTGTTTATTAATTAACCCAGAGTAAGTGATTAATACCTGGGGGAGCAAACAGCTGTGCATATCTCTCTATCAGTGTTATAGAGGGTGGACAATTTGAGTGTACCCTGAATAAGCTTTATACAGAGTAAAACGGATTTATTTGGGGTTTGAATCCCATTGAGAACTGGGTGTCTGGGTGCTGGAGATAGGTGACCTGCCGAGCAGTTTTTGGTTAAATTCTGCAGCTCTGGGGGACGTGTCAGACCTGGATCTGTGTTTGCAGCTGGCTAGCGTGTCTGGCTCAACCAGGCAGGGTTCTGGAGTCCCAAGCTGGCAGGGAAAATGGGCTCAGAGGCAAATTCAGCATAGCAGGTGACAGTCCTAATGGGGTCTCTGTGACCGAACCTGTCACACCCTCCTCTGGCTCCTACACGGAGGCGCAGCCAGGTGGCTCTGCGTGTTGCCCTGTTCTCAGGCGCCGCCCCCTCAGCTCCCATTGGTCATGGTTCCCGACCAATGGGAGCTGTGGGGGTGGCATTAGGGCATGGGCAGTGTGCAGAGTCGCCTGGCTGCCCTTATGTGTAGGAGCCGGAGGGGAGATTTGCTGTCTGCTTCCTGGCAGCTGTATGGCATGGAGGCTAGCAGGGAGCCTGCCAGCACCACCACGCAGCACCACCATGAGGAGAGTCAATGGCCCGGTCAGCAATGCTGACCGGAGCTGCCAGGATCCCTTTTTGACCGGGTGTTCCGGTCAAAAACCAGACACCCGGTCACCCTACCCGTGACCTGTCCATGACTTTTACTAAAAATACTTGTGAATAAAACGTAGCCTTACTTATGAGAGTACCACCGTTTTTTTCCCCCAGTTCCATATTGATCACATGACTTTGGACGTGTAACTAAAATAACTAAGGAAAACCATCTATATCCCATACCTAACAGGAATAATCTTAATTTCAAAATGTTTTCAATACTTTTCCTGAAGGAATTAATAGTAATGTTCTGATCTGTTAATGGCTTATAGCAAATTATATGAATAAAGCTTTAGATTAGGCAATTTGATATTCCAGTGCCTTTGCAATACCAAGCAGACGGTGCAGGTTTGATTCACAATGCTAAATTTACTGTCTAGGTAGTAGGGCATGGAGGTTGTGTGAGAGAAGGCAAACCAAACTGGCTAATGAAAGAAAGATACAAAGGGAACCCTATTCTGTACTTCAGGCCCAGAGGGAGAGTAGACTGGTGATTTATGTGCTAGATGTAAGACAGGGAAGGCTATGGAGACTGGGAATCCCCAGGACAATATTAGAAATGCAAAGGACCTTCAGGGGAAGCCAAGAACAGATGGTTCCTCACAATATCTCCACATTTGCTTTAAAAGATCTACTGGGGTGAAAGAAATACTTTTATTAATATAACATTGTAAAATCAGCATTTTATGATGTGGCTACTTTTTCTTCAAATTACAGCAGTTCAAATTACTTTTTATTTTAAGTGCTGAATGCTTTTCTCCTGCATGGGTTTATTGCCAGACTAGAAAAAACATAGGATATTAACGACGTGAAGTATCTGAGTGAAACATTTTAATGCACTTACAAGCAATCAGTTTGATAGGTTTGGGGTGTTTTCTGAGCCAAAAAACAAAGTATGCAAATCACTATTGAGGAGGGGTTGGAAAGAGACACTTTTGTTGCCAGCAAAAGGACCTACTGATGTCATCATGGCAAAGACTATTAAAAAGACATTAATATTTAATGTGACCAAATTACTTCTTGATGCTCAGCAGGAAAAAGTCATTTGCTGATTATATTTAACTCTCTGTAACAGAACATTCTTGAAGCTTCTGACTAATTGCTTAGTGATTAAAATTTCAATCTCATATCTTTACTGTATTACTACAGTGCCATTCACCACAGTATGTAAGCACTGTGCAACAACTGAGAAGCCTTAAGCATGCCTACAAATGATAAAATAATTAGGGGAGATGATTTTATAAAATGGGGTACGGGAGAGTATTTATTTATTTTTATCCTTTCTTACTACTTTCTTTACCTCATCCTTTCTCTCATGGTGTTTATTAATTTCTTCTTGTCTCCTGCTTTTCCTTCCCTGTTACCCCATTAATGTTAAGGAACTACCACCACGGGGCACGTCCTTGTGCCATGTGTAATAATTGGTCCTACTTTATTTATGGATATTGCCCAGCATAGAGTCAGTGCTAAGATGTCCATTGACCCTTAGAGAGAGTTAAGATGTGACTATTGATGATGGTCAAATCTCTAGGAAAAAACAGATGAGTTAAGGATGGAGCTTCAGCCTTGATGTAATCTTTGTACTCTCTTTTGTGTTTAATCCAGAGTCAACATTATTCCAAAGCCTTTTTCTTAGCTCTGCTCATCCTTGTATCAAAAATTAAATCACAGAAATTTTATTCTATGTCTTAATAGAGCCATCATATCTGAAAATATGAATGCCCCCACTAAAATCATTCCAAGTACTGCTGTCAGGAACCTCTTCCTGTCTATCGCACAGACCACATAAGCCCCCCTCCACCCTCTTGTCTGTCCCGTTGTCCTAGACAAACTCCTGGTCGTCGTCTTTAAGGTCCTTCAGCATTTAGCCTGGACCTATTAGGCCTACTACGTTGTTGAGCCATTGATTCCTGCCTTCCTTCTACCAGTAATAGCAGCCTAGAGCACTTGCTTCTCCCTCACCCACTCGCATCCCAACTCTTCATGAATGGGAGAAAAACTCCTAGTTAAATCCATAAATCTTGTCCTGCAAATTTCTACTCAAAAATCACTTCTTCCATAATGCATAGAGCAAATTGCACCCTGATAACAGTATGCAGGTGGGAATTGTAAATAGTGCCCCTGATTTGCTAAAAATTACACAATCTTATTTTTGTTATCCTGTTCCCCTCATCACCCCTCCCCGCCCCACTAACCTGCTTTTTTCTCTTGTCCTCCTGTTGTCTGGTATTTTAGACTGCAAGCTCTTTGAGCAGGGACTGTCACTTGCTGTTTGTACAACGTTTACAATGTGGGAACCAACCTGATTGGCCTCTAGGCACTACTACAGTATGTGTTCAAAAAGATGATGATGAAGAGATAATTACTGTGGTATGAAAACATCTATTTCATTTTTGTATTGTTTATTTCTGGTCAGCCTCCAATAGTGCCGAAGGTATCCAATGATGGAGATACGTCTAATTTTGAAGCTTATCCTGAAGATGACTGGAACAAAACCCCTCCTGTAGCCCCTAAAGATCTAGAAATTTTCCAGAACTTCTGAGGGGGGACAGCCAAACTCGGCAAGGTATTTGACCTTCATCTTTGTCAGTTGTAACCTTAGTAAAATAGCAGCATGTAATATGTATGTTGAAATTCTGTAGGAAATGTCGGTTTGTACAACAGAGCCTTGTGCAGAAGAAACAGTGCTACCAGATTTGCCTGTTACTGTGGGGTATGCTCATTTATTAGAGTTACTCTTCTGGGGTGGGGTTCGTAATTCTATCAATGTACTGTTTGTGTCACTTGTGTTCTCGTACAGAGCTCTACTTCTGCAAGTTCCCTCCCAATGGAGCTATCCTACAGGACCTAGGTTCCCCAGGGCTGGATTCTTCCAGCCCCGGAATCAGGCAAACGAACACATACGTATTTGAGAGGACTGGGACAATCAGCACTCCCAAGCTGACCCCTTATATGTCCCTGGACTCAGTAGGCTGGATCGAGCAGCACTTCTAAGCTGTCACCCTCATAGGCCCTTGGACTCAGCAGGTTGGGTCAAACAGCACCTCCAAACTGTCACCCTCATATGCCATGGGCACTGCACCGGAATAGAGTACGCCTGAGCAGGCTGGATTGAGCAGCACTTTTAAGCTGCCACCCTCCTATGTCCCAGGTTCAGAACATCCCTATCCCCACTTTTACATTACAGTTGCTTTGGTAGTAACCCACTTGGTGAACAAACTCCACAGGATTTTTGGGTGCTGCAGGGATCTTTAGCTTAGGAACGAGGAATGTTGCTGCAGAGCGAATGAGAGAGCCAAAAAACAACTACGATGGAGGGGGCAAGAGAGGAGCAACCAGCTTAACCATGAAAGTTATGTATTGCCATGTAATGACCGTAGGGAAGCCAAACAAAACAGTTATAATATTAAATCTAACTTAAATTTGATTATGAAAGTCAGGTTTAGAAAACTATAACTGATCACACAAGTCAGGGTCAGAAGGCTATACCTATAGAGAGAGAGAGAGAGAGAGAGAGCTGGGTTCTCACCACTCCGTGAAGCTGGACTCAATCGGGTTCCAGGTGGTGGTGGTAGCTGAGGGTCCGGAGTGCTGGAGACAGGCAGAGCCCTCAGCATGATCAGTCAGGAGAAGATGAAGTCCCAGTGGAACTGATGCAGATTTTTGAACCAAGCATTAGAACACTTACTTGAGCATGGGTGGGGTTTTTGTAGGGACAGAACAGTGGTTCAAGGAAGAACACTAGATTTGTTTATGGCTAAACTGATGGCTCAAGGGAGTATACGAAAGTTGTATTGTTCAGGCTAAACAATAGGAACTGATCATTCCTGGCCATGGGTGAAGTTCCTTCGAGGGAGCTCACAATACAATTAGGCAGCTTCAGTACTTTGGATACCAATAAAGGATTTATTACTAGAATTGGTCTGATAACTACTGCGCTGGATGTGTGCAGGCGTGGGTTCATTAACATCTGGAGCAGAGATCCCCCATCATGCAGTGCTTCCCTGCTTTTCTGGTCCCAGGATTCAGTGCAGTTCTTCCCTTGGAATCTCTGTTCTCCATTCAGTATGCTAATGAGGGTGCCTCCCTGTCCCATCCTTGATGCAAATGAGGTTAGGGGAGTTTCCTTTATCCTGTCACCCTTATCCCAGGGGTTTAGGTGTGTCTTCCACTGCCTTTTCGTAAGTCTTTCTTCTGATCGGTTTTGGTTCAAGCAGAGGCTGGGGATGGGAAGGTCTTTTCGTGAGACAGACAGGCTGGATACTGTTCCCTGGTTCCCCAAGAACACAGAGCTGACGGGTAACAACAGCTTCTGATTATTTAATCACATTGCTATATAATTCACCATGCTCTTTTTAAGATTCAGTTAGGGTGAGAAAAATGGAGAAGGGTAATGTATAGTAAATATATTAATAATATGAAGTATACTAGATGAAGAGATACTAGCTAAGTTTACAGATGAGGTGGTCCAAGCATTTGTGTGTCCCTATTTTCACAGCATTGTAATCTTAACTATAATAGTCTGGAACTTGGCATTCTTTTAAAACGTTTTTTTTTCTTTTAGTTTTATGGTGGAAACTGGAAGAAGATTGACGTGATATTCGCAGGTTTGCAAAGAAGAACTAAGTACATACATGAAGACATTCTTTGACATATAGGAGAGTGTTATCACATTCATATGTGCACATTAGTAGATAAATATTTAACAATTGGCAGGCAGGTGAGACTCATTTTAACTGTATAGAATTGGCATTAGTTTAGCAAATTATGATACTGAAAGTCTACTCTGTAGTAGACTCATGAAAAATTCTATGTTGTAGTTTTTTAACTTGTTTTAGTGTTAGTTTCCTGCTATGCCCAGATCCTTTTTGCATAGTTAACTCATAGTCTTAATTTTATAAGTTTATACTAAACTTGTGTAATTAAAAGCACAAATTAGTATATATGTATATAATGAATACAATACAACTAAAGCACAGGAACTGTGCAAAGATGTAAATTTTTGTACTTTGCAGAGTCTATGATTTTTATTTTTCAAATAATGTTTTTCAAGAAGTTCTCTGGGGGAAAATCGTAAAAGGATAAATGAGTTTTTCATCATCTTATATGCATTTTATAATTCTTTGTAAAAAATAAAAATAATTAAGTTTAAAAAGATTTGTACCTAAAATTTCCAGTGCTTCACATTTGCAACCATAATACTTGAAAGCAGAAAGAAAAAGGACATGTTTTGTTGTTCATTTCAAAAACATATTAACTTCATAAGTAACTTTGGTTAAAACAATGCATTGTGTTTTTACATGACATGATATTTGGTGACTACACGCTGTGTATAGTGGGTTTCCCTTATATGTGAAATCACTGTAGGGCAAATAAAGCAGTGCATGCTGCTAATGAGGGGCGGGGGTAGATCTATTGTTGCTCTCACTGTGTTTCTGCTTTATCCAATTTCTGATATTTAAGTAGGAGAATGAGTTACTCAAAGAAAATATGAGAAATGTGTAATCTAAAAGATGTGAACAGTAGTATAAACAGTGTGAACGTGTTAGTGAAGAGTACACAATCCTCCCTAACAAAAAATCTAGATTTTAAAAAATCAACCAAAAACTACTAAACGTTGTTGTTTGGTTATGCTGCAAAATATGGAATTATCTTTGAATATTTTTCCTAAAAATCATGGAATTTCTTAACTTTGTGGAAATTATCTGTACAATAGCTCCATTTTTTTAAAACTTCCTGGCTCTCCCTAGCAGCTCTATTTTCCCCAAGTTGAGTACAAGCAGTGTCAGGCATACTTTGATCATAGTTGAAATTATTTTTGTTATTGACCTAAGTAGGAGCTGTTGGGTGCTCAGTACTTTTGAAAATCAGACAGGTGCCTAAATATGCGTTTAGATGCCTAACTTTGTGCTCCTATATTTGAAAATCCAGGGCTAAACTTATGCGGGTCTTGTTTTATAAGTCCTCACCATTAGGACTTTAAACATGTGCAGGATTGGACTTCAGGTTTAAACCTAATCTGTTTTTTATCTACTCTGATCAGTTTTCTAGGTGGACCACATCCGTTTATAAGTGGAGCGCACTGTATTTAAGGAATATTTGCAATAATGCTTCATTTTAAGTAATACCAAATACTAGCAGGTGATGTGTGTATACACATATATGCAGAGGTAGATTTAGATATAATTTAAGAATATTTGATTTCATGTTTCACACTGTGATATTTGCGCTAACATAAGGAATTGATTTTGAAGTATCAGGGTTTAAAAACAAAACAAAAATACATGCTTCCAATGATTGTGTTGTAGATAAATTTGTAGTTAGGCCAAAAGTATTTTTTTAAAAGGCACATTTGTGCCCTGGAGTCTTGCTACTTATACTGATGGCTCTAAGTAGAGTTTAAGAATACCAAAACAGATGATGTGGACACTTCTCCACAGATCTCTGCACCTCAGTCATAACCTGCAGTGCCCTAGGTATTGTTGAAATCTAGGCCTAAGTTGGGTAATTGTTCTGAACTGCATGCTAAATGCAATATAGTACAGTGTGTGATATTCAAATGGTCACTTGGCTCATAAACCAAGTTAGTAAAATAATTCTGCTTCTGACTTCAGTCAAATTTCAGCCAGGAGTCTCTAGCAGTAAAAAGCTGCTGACATCTGTACCCACCTAGTTCTCATCAGTTCACAAGTGCAGTGAGCTGACAGATATGATTAATCATACGTCAAACTCCAATTTCTGCTTTATATTGAAAAATTAATGGCATATATCCCTGGACCTATATACCGGAGTGTGACTGATTACATAAGTGTCTTGCGGAAATGCAGACAGTGTTTATCTGGTAGTAAACTGAGGACACTGAAGGGGAAATTCTGTGTTGCTATTGACAACTTGATACCTTTATGCAAGTGCCACATATCGCTGATTATTAATAGGCCCCACATGCCACTCCCATTAAATACTGTGTAGAAATTGGTAATAAATAAAAAGATACAGAACTGGCATAAGAAACAGTCATTTTACTTGGTAAAAATATATCAATCTCTGTAAAATGTTTGGTCTGGCATGTATTTATATGCAGTGAGATAGCTTTCTCTTGCTGATTTGATAGAATAATTAAGTACACAGCACACAGAGCTTGTATTTTCAAAAGAGTACAGTTCTTTCTAATGTGTAAGCTTACAGTATTCCATGGAGAACTATAAAACCCATTTTTTATTACAAAATATACATATTGCAACGAACGTGCTGAATTTCAAGAACTAGGTTTGCAGATTTAAAAACTGAACTGCCTAAGACCTCATTTACATCTTCAAAGCCAGAAGAGGGGAATAACATTACATTTGAACACACGTATCACATTGGAGGTAATTGATCTTGAATGTTTTCACACCAGGAATTAGATTTTTGTCCGTGAAATTTATCCATTGTTGGCAATGGATGCACTGAAACTCTGTGCCAGAGAGTAAAGAAATCTAATCAGGCAGGTAAATTAAGTTGATAGATTGACTTTACATTCTTTCTGGAACTGTGTGTGCATGTATAGCTGATCTCTAATTATTACAGACTAATAATCTCTTTATGTGCTTTCTAGTATAAAACTTATTTCACATTTTGGTAACTTATAATTAACCATAGACCACTTTCAGAACATTATTTAAATGAAAACGGTTTTGTAATTATGAGCAGTTTTTTCCTGTACAATATAGAATTTAAGAGGCACCACTGCCTACCCATTTTATTTATTTGCATAGCTGGGTCAGTTTCATTTTACCTCTTTGCTCATTGGGATTTCACACCACACTGTTGCAACTATATATCAGTGCTTAACCAGAAGTTCGCAGACAGACGCTGCATGAATGACTCTGATTTCTTCAGTAATTTAAAACATTTTTTTTCATTTTTTTTTATTTGACTGAAGTGTTATTCTCTAAAGTTCTTTTTATAATGGTTGCTTTTGTTAACAAGTATTTTGCATATAAACTAGTGCTGTTTCCCACAACAGTCTATAAGACCTTTCTATTTCTTCAGCTTCAGTGAACAAGAACGTTAAAAAGAAACGTTAAAATTATCTTTATTTTTGTGTTTATATATTTGTTTTTAAACTGCTCAATATGAGCTTTTAAGTGAATGAACTTGCATTGTAAACTAAATTGCCTTGTAACCAAATGATTAAAATGCTTCATGATTTAGATGGAGAACATGCTGTAGATTTTCCTGTAAATTAGCTTAATTGATGAATACTTGTGCTACTGAGCTTTAACTAATGTGATCTTCCACTGTAGAAAAGTCATTGTTAATTGATCAAAATATAGGTACTAAACTATGTTTAAATGGATGAACAGGGATTTTGTGGATTTTGAAAGCAATTAAAATATGCCTACTATTCAGTCCATCTGCTTGCCATTCAGAAGACTTGTGATGCAGTGCTTCCTCTGCTATACAATTATTTTTCAGCTTTCAAGAACTATAGCATGATTCCTTTTGTACTGTACTGTGTACAGACTTTTCCATGTATTGCACTTTTCTGTGGCAAACCTAACTGCTTGATAAATACTTGCATAGTAAGTAGTGGTAGTTGCAGCAGGCATCCGTGTACTACTTAACCAATTTGAACTGCTAGACTGCCAAGGTTAACTTAGACAAATCTTATATGTTGTTGGTTGCTTGTCCTAAATCCAATGTATAAGTACTGTTCAAAGTCATAAGTCAGCCCTCATTGCACAATTAAAATCACTGTGATCTGTACATAAACTTTAGTAAAATTTTACTGCTGTTTAATTTATGTAATATCTGTCAATTCTGGATTTGTTTAATAAACCTTTCTATCTTTGTAAGTGTCTAAAATCTAGTTTGCTTCTATTTATATTGGGAAGAGGGTATAACTTCTGCACCAGCTTTCAAAATGAAAATGCTTAATTGTTTTGTTTTTTTGTTTTTTTAAACTGTCCCTTTTTAAAGCAGAAGTCAAGATTTCTCAGCACAAGACTCAGGTGGTGAAAGATATTTCAGTAGCCACTGGCATGAAGAGTGAACAGGAAATATTGGAGAACAAAAATGTTCTGATTCCTGTTTGTTCAGGGATATCTCCAATAGTACAAAACATAATCTGCAAAGTTCTCATTAAATTGTGTAAACACTTAGTTCTGATCTAGTTCAGCGTGTTCACGATTTAATGCTCTAAATCTTCCCCAAGTTCATTTCATGCTGTTTTTAATTTAATCAAGTACATTTAACTAAATATTCCCTGTGTTCAGGAGCCTCAGAAAAATACATGGTGGTCTACAGATGTTCATGTAAGTGTGGTATCAAACTGCTTCTCTGTGGTTGTGATGACTTCCTGCTAGAGTAGACTACAGTTCTTTAGTTTTGCATTGATCGTAACATACAATGGCAGGGGAAATCCAAATTAAAATTCTATTTTAGAATGGTCACCCTTGCAAGTCACTTAAAATTGAACCAACCAAAATAATTTTAGATCAGTCACTTGGAGATTCTATCCCTGTCTTTGCCACAGAGTTCTGTTGTGATGCTCAATAAGTCACTTAACCGAAATTAACAGGCGGTCACTAAATTGTGTTCCTCGTTTTCTGGGTGCCCAAATTAAGAAACCTGGAATATGACTTCCACAATGATGAGCACTCACAGCTACACTTGAACTCAGTGAGGCCTGTGCTCTGAAGAAATAATATGCTGTATATTGGTAAGTATTCTGAAAAATCAGGTTGTAGATATATCAAATTGAGTATCAAAAATAAGTAGATACTTAGAACAGAACATAAGAATGGCCATACTGGGTCAGACCAAAGGTCCATCTAGCCCAGTATCCTGTCTTCCAACAGTGGCCAATGCCAGGTGCCCTAGAGGGAATGAATAGAGCAGGTAATCAAGTGATCCATTCCCTGTTGCTCATTCCCAGCTGGCAAACCGAGGTTAGGGACACCATGTCTGCCCATCCTGGCTAATAACCATTGATGGACCTATCCAAGAATGTATCTAGTTCTTTTTTGAACTCTGTTAAATAGTCTTGGCCTTCACAACATCCTCTGACAAAGAGTTCCATCGGTTGACTCTGAACTGTGTGAAGAAACACTTCCTTTTGTTTGTTTTAAACCTGCTGCCTATTAATTTCGTTTGGTGACCCCTAGTTCTTGTTATGAGAAGGAGTAAATAACACTTCCTTATTTACTTTCTCCACACTACTCATGATTTTAGATCTCAATCATATTCCCCCCTTAGTCGTCTCTTTTCCAAGCTGAAAAATCCCAGTCTTACTAATCTCTCCTCTTATGGCAGCTGTTCCATACCCCTAATCATTTTTGTTGCCCTTTCTGAACCTTTTCCAATTCCAATATATCTTTTTTGAGATGAAGCGACCACATCTACACACAATATTCAAGATGTGGGTGTCCCATGGATTTATATAGGGGCAATATGATATTTTATGTCTTATTATTGATCCCTTTCTTAATGATGCCTAACATCCTGTTTGCTTTTTGACTGCCCCTGCACGAGTGGATGTTTTCAGAAAACTATCCACAATGAAGCCAAGATCTTTCTTGAGTGTTAACAGCTAATTTAGGTCCCATCATTTTATATGTATAGTTTTCCAGTGTACATTACTTTGCATTGATCAACATTGAATTTCATCTGCCATTTTGTTGCCTAGTCACCTAGTTTTGAGAGATCTGTTTGTAGCTCTTTGCAGTCTGCCTGGGACTTAACTTTCTTGAGCAATTTTGTATCATCTGCAAATTTTGCCACCTCACTGTTTACCCCTTTTTCCAAATCATTTATGAATATGTTGAATAAGACCAGTCCCAGTACACACCCCTGGGGGACACCACTATTTACCTCTCTCCATGCTGAAAATTGACCATTTATTCCTACCCTTTGTTTCCTATCTTTTAATCAGTTACCAATTCATGAGAGGACCTTCCCTCTTATCCCTTGACAGCTTACTTTGCTTAAGACCCTTTGGTGAGGGACTTTGTCAAAGGCTTTCTGAAAATCTAAATACACTATATCCACTGGATCCCCTTGGTCCACATGTTTGCTGACCCTGTCAAAAAATTCTGGTGGGGCACGATTTCCCTTTACTAAAACCATGTTGACTCTTCCCCAACAAATTATGTTCATCTATGTGTCTGACAATTTTGTTCTTTACTATAGTTTCAACCAGTTTGCCCGCTACTGAAGTCAGGACCTGTAATTGCCGGGGTCACGTCTGGAGCCCTTTTTAAAAATTGGTGTCATATTAGCTAACCTCCAGTCATTTGGTACAGAAGTTAATTTAAATGATAGGTTACAGATGACAGTTAGTAGTAGTTCTTATATTTCATTTGAGTTCTTTCAGAACTCTTGAGTGAATACCATCTGGTCCTGGTGACTTATTACTGTTTAGTTCATCAATTGGTTCCAAAACCTCCTCTAGTCACACCTCAATCTGGGACAGTTCCTCAGACTTGTCACCTAAAAAGAATGGCTGAGGTTTGGGAATCTCCCTTGCATCCACAGCCCTGAAGACCAAGGCAAAGAATTCATTTAGTTTCTCCGCAATGGCCTTATCATCCTTGAGTGCTCCTTTAGCACCTCGATCGTCCAGTGGCTCCACTGGTTGTTTAGCAGGCTTCCTGCTTCAGATGTACTTTTAAAAAAAAATTCCTATTACTTTTTGAGTCTTTGGCTAGCTTTCTTCAAATTCTTTTTGGTCTTCCTAATTATATTTTTACACTTAATTTGCCAGAGTTTGTGCTCCTTTCTATTTTCCTCACTAGGATTTAACTTCTACTTTTTAAAGGATTCCTTTTTGCCTGTCACTGCTTCTTTTACTTTGTTTAGCCATGGTGGCACTTTTTTGGTTCTCTTAATGTTTTTTAATTTGGTGTATTCGTTTGAGTTGGGCCTCTATTATGGTGTCTTTAAAAAGTTCCCGTGCAGCTTGCAGGGATTTCACTTTGGGCATGTACCTTTTAATTTTTGTTTCTCTAACTTCCTCATTTTGGGGTAGTACCCTTTCTGAAATTAAATGCTACAGTGTTTGGCTCCTGTGGTGTTTTCCCCACCACAGGGATGTTAAATTTAATTATGTTATGGTCACTATTACCAAGCAGTCCGGATATATTCACCTCTTGGACCAGATCCTGTGCTCCACTTAGGATTAAATCAAGAATTGCCTCTCCTCATTTAAGATTTTTACTTCATTTGATTCTACGCTTTCTTTCACATATCATGCCACTCCCCTACCAGCACAACCTGTTCTGTCCTTCTGATATATTTTGTACCCTGGTATTACTGTGTCCCACTGCTTATCCTCATTCCACCAAGTTTCTATGATGCCTATTATATCAATATCCTCATTTAATATGAGGTACTCTAGCTCACTCATCTTATTATTTAGACATCTATCAGTGGTATATAAGCACTTTAAAAACTTTAAATCTGTCTGTAATTGAATGTAAATGTAATGGAATAGGACTTTTTACATTTGACTGTTTCTCATCAGATCCTAGCTGTATTTTATCTTCCATCCTCTCCTCCTCACTAGGGCATAGAAAATCTCCATTAATAGATCCTCCCCTAAGGGATATCTCTGTCTGAACCACATGCTCCTCCGCACCTGTCAGCTTTCCCTTTTACTTTTGACATAAGATACCTGTGCCTCATTTCCTCATTTGTAAAATGGGAATAATACCATCTCCTTGTTTCACACAGGTGTTGTGAAGATTACTCATTTCTTATGAAGCACTAAGTTGCTGCAGGGATGAGCACCTTAGAAAAGTACATGTGGAAATTAATTCTCTCTTCAGAGCAGGGTTTGAATAGTATGCAGTGAATAAGGCCTGGGGCCACAAATAGAAACAATGAGAATAAAATTAAAATGTTGAATGTCTGCTCATTAAGTGGGCAGTGTTCATCCTGTACACTGAAAGATGTAGAGTTCCATGCGCTAGCAACAGAAGTAGCATATGAGTATGCGATTAAAGACTTATGTGTACACACAAGGGGAGCGAATTAAGCTTGCACATGCAACCTTAGTTCTGGCATTTTGTAACTATTGGATATTTGACTTTGCAAACTTAATGTTCTTTCAAGATACTGTTTTTTGTCTGTAATTTCCTAGGTTTTAAAAAAAGCAAACTGAAAAAAACCAGTTCTGTCATAGTGAACCCTACTGACTTCCATATTGTTCACCAGTGGAACATTTAGATCCGGAGCATGGACCTCTGCCACTCAAGCTAATGGAGTAATAGCAATAAAAGGTTGTCCTCCTCTGTGTGGGCCAAGTACTAGAGGGAGATAAGGCACACATTTTGCCAGTGGGTTTCACAGACATTTGTTGACAGCAGATGAGTGCTGACTCCGCAAGCCTGGATTCTAATCCAGGTTCTGAGGGGAAAACATTCTCGTGGTTATACACTTTTACTGCTGGCTTCTCCAGGCTGTTCCACTCCTGGTTTCCCTGCATCAGCTCCTGTTCTCCTGTGCTCATAGTGACTGCTGCCTGCAAGGAGTTGCAACCACATGGTCAGTCCTATTCAGCCTCTGCATTCCTGGCTTGGGCTGTGCTAAGTGAAAACAGTATCTTAGGAGAACTTAGCTGTCAAACTCTCTCTACTGAGCATGTGCTAAAAAGATTTTTCAGAGGCTCATAACTTTGCCACATTTGAGCAGGTTTTCACAGGAAAGGCAAAAGACACATCCCTTATAACAGTACAATCCCACCTTCCTCCTGGCCAAATTTCACATCAGTGCCACAAAGCACGGAGGTGCTGAAGTTTCTCAATGATAACTATAACCTACGTTCTCTTTAAGCTGCGCAGCCACCCAGCAGGCTATCAAGTACCGCACACTTCAGGTGCCCCTCCCCCCACTGCCGCGCTCCTCTGCCTTGGAGCCCCTGGGCCCTGGTCAACTGCTCACAGACCCTTCCTGCTTGCTGAGCAGCAGGGAGAGAGGGTGCTTATGCCAGGATGTCCTCCTTCCCTCCCCTTCCCCCCAGTACCCCATCTCCACTGAGAGGGACACAACAGCGCTCAGGAGTGGGCTGGAGCTTGCTGGCTACTGCTGCTGTCTGAGCAAGTAGGTTTCAGACTGCTGAGTGGGGCTCTACTTAAAGGGTAGCACATCTCTCTCACACACAGTGTGTCTGTTTCTGTCTTGCACATGCCCATAGTGTGTGTGTCTCACTCACTTCCCAACACGTACTTGTATTGTTACTTCTTGATATTTCCAGCAATATACATATATTCTCCGTAATTGTATTCTTTCAAAATATTATTTTAGTTTTTTGACTGGTCTGTGCATTTCATCATTTTTATTTCTCTCATGCTTAAATTTAATTCTTTGAGTAGCAAATTCTAAAATGCCTAACCTGTCCTGACTGAAGTAATTATTCCGATGGTAACTTTTTAAAAATATATATCATATCTAGGTTTTTTGTTTCTGCTGGTGGTACACATCCATTCATTACCTTGATATTAGTGCACATAACAAAATTAATTTTGGAAATATTGGCTATAAGAATATTTTAACATGAGGAAAACAATGTGTTTCTCTAACCTTGTTCTGAGAAGTGGTTGAACTGCTGTGCCTGAAATAAAAAAGAAAAGAAAACACCAGCCTGGTGCATACACTCCTCATCAAAAAATTTCAGCCCAAACAGTTAGTGTGATAATGTTATAAGTAACTGAAATCAGGGTCTTAAAATAGAAAGTCTCAGGCAACTTTAATAATAGGTGGCCCTATCTGCACCACTTAAGGGCATGTCTACATGGTGATGATAAACCCGCAGCTAGCCCGCGTCAGCTAACTCAGGCTTGCAGGGTTCAGACTCTAGGGCTGAAAAATTTGTGTAGACGTTCAGGCTCGGGCTGAAGCCTGAGCTCGGGGATCCTGTGAGAGTGGAAGGTCCTGGAGCTCAGGCTCCAGCTTGAGCCTGAACATCTACAAAGAAATTTTTAGTCCTGCAGCCTGAGCCCTGTGAGCCCAAGTCAGCAGACATGGGCTAGCCAGAGCTGTGCCCTGGGCCTTTATCCCCATGTGGCTGTACTGTATAACAACTGTCTGTCCTAGCAAATATAACTCTATAGTCTGCTATTCATGTAAAGGGCTAATCTCTTTCTGATTACTCCTAAATTAATTAAGACACATGGAATGTCTGTGTTAATTGCTGCTATACATACACAGTATTATACAAACTTCTTTCTGTAGCAATTGGACTGATTTTGTAGTTTTTTTTAAATACATTTAACTATTCTTTGTTTTGCTTTCAGAAGGGAGAGGGCTTTTCTTGTTTTTGGATACCTCTGTATGCTTCACGTCAGTCGTCCAGAAAAGAGAACAGTGCAAGTGTGACAATCTTCCATTTAGAAATCTAGCTTTCTGCAGAGGTAAGGACCCAGTTCTCTCCCAACCCCCCGTCCCTTATAGCAGCTGTATCATAACACATCACTGTTCATTTTTAAAATTTTAGGCTATTTTAATTTTTTATCTATTTGTAATTTTCCCTCCCTTTTTTTTATTTCCTAGATGTTGCCTATATAAAGATGCTCACTCTTTGTAGTTTCCAAAAGATGGAGGTAACAGCTTAGCAAGAAATATCTTGCTAAGGATGTATCCGCTTCCATACCCCTCCATTGCTATGGCAATTGGGAGTTTTTAGGGCCACATGTTTGCCTCTGTTCTGGTTTTTGGGCTACCTGAGCTGTCCAAAAAGGCCAGAAGACTTACCCACAAGACAGCTGCAGACTGACATAGTGAAATGGAATCCCTGAGATGAATCAGTCATCATAGCCAGCTCTGTGACACACATTCTTGCTCCATAAGGGATAGGAAGGTGCAGGGCCAGGGTGTACAATATTCCAGAGGATCTTCTGCAATTGCAGTTAACAGGAGACTACTGGAGTTGGAATAGTTTAAGGCAGCCTTCAGACTACCTTAAATTATTCTGTGGGTTTTTACAAGCCCAGGAAAGGAAAGACCCCTTTCCTCAGTTGCAGCAAGTGTGATCTCTGCTCAGCAGAGAATTCTGGTCCTCATTAAGTATAACTGAAGAGACAGTTCAAGGCTACAACTTGCTACAGCATATACACCCCTTGAAGATCATGCTTGGACTGCATTTTATATTCTAGATTCTAAACAAAAATCTTCTCAAACTCCTTGTCTCCCTAGGATAACACCAATATAGTGAGGCACAAAAGGTAGTCCTTATTGATCTGAAAATAGTCTATCTGAAGTTGACTGAAATCTGGTTTTGTAATGAATTATTAAACATGATTGAAAATAAGGTATTAATGCAAACCAAAAAATAAGCAAAAGAGGAAAACTTATTCTATACTAGGTGAAATAGTCAAATCTAGAAAAAAACAATCCTGGTTAAGGCAAATGGAAATACATTATCAAACCATTCACTGTGATGACGAAGCAGTTGATTATGACTGTATTAAAATACAATCTTTTTTCTGTTCATTATTTAACTTTGAATGAAAACTGGCAGCAAGCTTCACCAATCAGGAGTGCCCTTAACAGTATACTTTCATCAATGCTTAATGCAATGGGCATTGTCCATGACTGGGGCCCCTAACCCTGATGCATTACAAAGCCTCAAAGACATCCCAAGCTGAATTGTCTCTGAGAGATGTATGCATTTATAATTACTCATCGCCATAGTAGGTAGGCAAAACAAATGGTGCTAAAAAATTAACACTCAGGGTTTATTTAATCAAATAGGATAATGCTAAATACGTTCAGGTGCCTTTCAGGCTAATGAAACTGGGGTGGGAACACATCGCTGGGCATTTTAAAGAACAACTGAGAAGAAAGTTTGGTTCTAGATGAGAACTCAATTACTGTTGGGTTTTGCTTCAGAGTCATCTCTTTTAGAGACACACCAACACAGGAGTTTTGTTTTTCTTGGAACTTCAAGCACACCTCAGCATATATTTTGAGTTTCTTTGCAGCACCACTGTGATCCACAAGGCAATATTAAATCAGTCCCTTAAAGCACAAGAAAATCATCTTGCTGTAATCTGAAGATTGGATTAAAAGCAGTAGCTCTATTTCTTGAGCTGTAAGGGCATTTCCAGTAACTGGCAATAGTACTAGTGCATATGTTCTCAGCACGGGTACCTACCCACTGGAGAGCAAAACTGTCACAATATATTGCTAGGTAAAGTGGAGTGCGAACAGCACATTAAAATGGGTTACAAAAGTCCTTGTCCAGTGCTCCTATGAATTGTCACTCACAGCCAAAGACCCAAAGTTTGGTGATGGATCGTTTTAACAAAATTTTGCTAGAGCTTGAAACGATAGCTTAATGTCACTATCTGCTTTTTAAAGAGCATGAAATGTATCCATAGGAAGGCTATTTCTGTATGTCTGTTTTACTGAAATATGCTTTACTAAGCAGTCAAATCTTTCTGCAGACGCATGCATTTGATCTGATAGATTTTTAGATATGAAAAATTGTTATAAAGCCTATTTTCAAGTATCTACATAGCTTTCCAGTAGTTAATAAACATGCCTCCTCATTTTAGCCATTCTTTGTACTATTGATGTTTATTTGCCTGTGGAAGATGATGGATGTTAAAACAATACATTGTATGTTATTTAATCTATTGAAACCTTACTTATTTTAATAAACTGACTTGGCAGTAGAGCAATTTCAGTTTAACAATGAGATTTCAAAAATGAGTGAAGCTTTTGAGGTAAAATATTTTACTATATAAGAGACAATGAACAACACAATTTGTATAAGAGGTTCTGGAGAGAACAGGGTGGTGCCACTTTGATTGTTTTTGTTCTGTAAACTTTTTTTTTCTCCTCTTTCTAATCTCTGGCCAGAGCTGTAGCTAGACATTCTTTGGTGTGTGGAAATTTAAATTGAATAATAAAATAAAAACATGGACTGAAAGGTGTATTAAGAAAGGAAGCCCTAATCAATCTCAAACTTTTCCGCCAAAGTAGTGAAGACATGCCATAAAAAAATAAGTTGCGGGGGGAGGGGGAAAGTGTGGAAGTATCAGACATAAAATGTCTAGCGAGTATGCATAAAACATCTACAGGAAGCAACTTGATTATTTCTATAGTTTCATAGATCTGCATAGATCAGACAATTTAAAAACAGGTCTTTGCCACAAGGACTTCAAATCTAAAACAGACCAGAGAAAGCGGGGTGTAACAGGAGGTTGGGGAGGTGGGGTGAAGGAAGAGTAGAGTCAGGATTTGTTATAATTTACTATATATTTTACATCACTCAAAAGTGTGCTAGGCACTTAAATGAAAGATATGGTCCCTGCCCAGAAGAGTTTACAATCAAGGTTTTACACAACACATGTGAACATGACAGAATTGTAGGATGAGGATATATTACAGCAGTACAATAAGTTACTTGATTAAGGCTTGTGTGCCTCTAACTTGTTCTGTTTAATAGGTTTTATTCCTATGTTTACACTAAATAAGAATGATCGTAATGAGAGTGAATATTAATGACATGTTTGTTGTGGATACCACCATGTGTCACATTTTGTTCTATGTCTTTTTTTGGTTTCTAAGGAACTGTTCATTCTTCAAGTAATGTCCCTGTGGGTGCTCCACTTCAGATGCACATGTGTCCTTGAGCTTTAGATTGGAGCTTTTCAGTAGTCAACCTGCTCATGCACTCTACACATCCTCGCGCACTGTAGTGAGGATATTTGGGGCTGCATGGTTGAACCGCTCTCAGTTCTGTCTCAACCGCCTTTAGCCTGAGATGGAATGTCCAACGTGCCTTCTTTGCTTTATTCAGAGTTATTAGATAATTAGATGGCTGTAGTTTTGTTTAGTTTGGATTTTGTGTTTTCCCATCTCAGGGGTTATTTTGGACTTCGTTATCTGGGATATGCCAGGATCTCCAGGCTTTAAACGTTGTCTTTCCTGTCAGGAAACTATCCAGGTTTGTGATGTACGCTCTTGGTGTCTTTGGTGTTTGGGGGATACCCATATACCAGCAAAGCGTAAGATCTGGTCTCATTCAAGAGCAAATCTTAAAAAAACAGGGAAATAAAGTTCAAGCTCTTGATGATGGGAAAGCACTAAGATCAGCTTCTGACCCAGGCTCCAAGAACCCCCCTGTACACCACCTTCAGAGTACACTTAGTGCCCTGTCTACCTCCAGACCCTGATTGCTAAGAGCGTCCAAGGGTAAGACTGTTGCTATCCCATCCACCTCTGGATCTTGGTCACCAAAAGCTTCAGGGAATGCAGCATCTGCATCCATGTCTGTGGTTCTGAGAGCCTCTCATATTAACAGGTTTCAGAGTAACAGCCGTGTTAGTCTGTATTCGCAAAAAGAAAAGGAGTACTTGTGGCACCTTAGAGACTAACCAATTTATTTGAGCATAAGCTTTCGTGAGCTACAGCTCACTTCATCGGATGCATACCGTGGAAACTGCAGCAGACTTTATATATACACAGAGAATATGAAACAATACCTCCTCCCACCCCACTGTCCTGCTGGTAATAGCTTATCTAAAGTGATCATCGGGTGGGCCATTTCCAGCACATATTAAGTTGATGAGTACTGACAAGGGGAGCAGGACTGCCAGCTCTTCAAGAAGTCTGTTACCAGAGACCTTAGGTCCCAAGGGAAGTGATATTGAGACTCCAAGTGGATCTGGTACCACAAAAATGCCTAAGGCTATTTGTAAGAGTCACACTTCTACCAACAGAAACTCTGTACAGAAAACCTCTTCTGCTTCAAGTGGTCATGTCTGTTTGAGTAGACATTCCATGTGAAAGAGGTCTGCACCAACAGACACTTTGATTCCCTCAGTACCTATTCCGGTGGCCCGGACCTCCGCATCTGAGTCCAAGTCTGGGCATACTCATTTGCTGTGCTCAGTGCCTGCAGTACTGATGCATACTAGCTAGGTCCCTACCTCAGTACTGACGCCAACCTACACAGGATTGCATTCAATTGCTTATGTTCCTCTGGTACTGCAGGAGTTTAGGTACTCAGGAAACCTCTTTGTGTCAAATGAGCTGGAACCTCCTTTACTTATTGGCACTGTGCCCCTTTCGGTACCAAGATTTTCTGGGTCACCAATCCACATTTTTGGTTGAGATGTCCTATTTCACAGACTTCTATCCTCCAGGGTGGACAGTTATCACCTCCCTTGGAACAGGTTGTGGACTCCTCTGAAGCACAGTTTTCTGTTCACACGTCCCCTATCTACTTAGTGAGACATTACTCTCCTGCATATACGGAGAAAATGGAGAATAGACTACATGTGACCGGTGGTGTCTGCCTCCTCCTATGCTCTATGGACCCTCTCAGAGGCCTGTTTGGGATCCCTGGGCCCTGTATTGTCAAAAATTTCTAAGGACCCCTGAGCACAGACAGTCCCTTTTTCCTGTGCCTTCACTCCCTTCTCACCAACCAGAACCTGTAGAGAAGACCTTTGAGGAGCAGGTGGCATAGGCTTACAAGGAGGTAGCACCTTACACTAATATTTCTTCCATCATCGCTGGATCAGGCTGTAATGTCTCCATCTTCCATGGCAGATGACTTTATACAGTTCCAGAAACGGATGAAGCACCTCACAAATACATCTCAAATTACTCTAGAGGAGGTCCAGCTTAGCCATCATAAACTCCTGGATATTTTACATATCTCACCTTCTGCATGTCTGGCACTCCCTGTTAATGAGACTTTAGTAGAGCTTGCTACAGTCATCTGGCAGACTCATGCTACGGCACTCCCTGCTTGCAAATGTGCTGATAAGAAATACTTGCTTCTGGCCTACGACTCAGGGCTTTTACATTCACACCTGAACTGCGATTGTGATGCAATGAGAATCTTGGCTCCAGCTGTCCGGCTTCTCAAAGGAAATACAGAGTACTGTCCACTTGGTCACAAGTTGTTTTTAGAGTCTTCAGATGACTTGCTTCACACCCTGAAGGATTCCAGTGCCATACTTATATCCCTTGGGATCTATACACCTGCAAATAAATGAAAATTTATCAGGCCTCAAACATCACAGAGAGCTCACCCAGCTTATTTCTCTAATTTTCATAAACTGTCAACGGACTAAGATACTCAAAAAAGAAGCCAGCTGCTCCCATAGCTACCTCATCCCAGCTATCCATATAATCTGAACGCTAGTTCAGATAGCGTGTTTGGGAATGCAAGCAATCTGCTCCACAGGAATCTACTGCTGCACTATCCCATCTGCCTCCCCTGCCCTTTGGATGCTGTCTCTCCCAGTTCCAGCCTGCACAGTAGAGAATAACACCCATTTGGGGGTCATAACATACAGTTATCGAATCCATTTCACCTCCTTCCATCCCTCCTTCACACTCCCCTTCCCCATTCCTTTTCAGAGACTCACCTCACAATCATTTGCTGAGACAGAAAGTCACCTCTTTTCTATGTTCAGGGGCCATAAAACCAGTTCCAGTCCAGCAGTGAGGAAAGGAATCCTATTCCAAGTACTTTCTGGTCCCCACAAAAAAACAGGTGATGAAGAGCAACATTAGCTCTCAGGTGTCTAAAGAAATACCTGAAACAGCAGATATTCAGGATTGTGATCCTGGCAGCTATAATTCCCTCACTTTGCAACTCTTGACCTGCAGGACACACATTTTCATGTCACAATTCACCCCTCTCACAAGAAGTTTCTTCATTTCATAGTTGACCACAACCCCTTCCAGCTCCATGTGCTCCCCTTTGGCCTGTCCTCTGCTCCAAGGGTATTGTCAAAGATCATGGGAGTTGTAGCCATCCACCTACACCAACTAGGGATAAACCTCTTCCCATATCTTGACTTAGTGGCTGATCTTACCACGAGGTTCTGTTAGCAGTATAAATTACAATGTCTCTATTCCACATTTTAGAACTCCAATTCAACGTTAAAAAGTCTGCTTTGAAACCAGTAAAGTGGATAGATTTCATAGGAGTGTCTCTGGAAGCCATGAAGCCTACCAATGGGCAAGTTTGTGATCCTAAAAAAAATCTCATTTTAGGGATTCAGATAAGACCTCAAACCTCAGCAAGAAATTGTCTCCAGCTATTAGATCATATGGAAGTTTATGTCTTCATAATCCAACATTATGCCAGATTACATTTTTAATGCTTCCAGGGATGGCTCAGGACAGTTTATTTACCAAACAAGCACAATCTGGACAAGCAGATGTCTGTTACCCATTGGATTCTGGACTCACTCAGCTGATGGAAGGACCCATCCAAGGTCTGTGCAGGAGCCCCTTTTGTTCAAGTTCTTCCTACCATTGTTATAACAGGAGACACATCTCTCTTAGGGTGAGGGAGGCGCATCTAGAGTTGCATACTACCCAGGGCAAATGGTTGTCTACCAATCTTTTAGAGTTGACAGCAGTCAGAAATGCTTGCATTCACTTCCTTCACCTGATCAGAGCCAAATCTGTAGATATCTTAATAGACAATGTGATCTACATGTTCTGCCTCAACTCTCAGGGCAGTATGTGCCCCCCCCACCCCTTACTTTGTGCCAAAGCGATAAAACTATGGAACTGGTACATATGCAACCAGATAGTCATCTCAGCTTCTTAACTCCCAGGTATACAGAACACCACAGCTGATGACCTCAGCAGTTACTTCTCTCAAAATTACAAATGGGAGTTGGATTCATGAGTCCTCAACAGCATATTTCTAACCTGGGGTTTTTCCAGAAGTAGAGCTTTTTCAACCCCTGCCAACACAAAGTGCAAGAAATTTTGGTCAAGGGGGGATTAGATTGTCCACCACCAGGGAATATCTTCCTTATTTCATGGACAAGGGGTCTTCTTTATGTTTACACACCAAAACCATTACTTTTGAAAGTACTGAACAAGATCAAACAGGACAGGGCCAAAGTCATTTTAATTGCACTGACTTGTCTGAGCTAAGTTTGGTATTCTTGCCTCATTTGACTTGCTTCTCTTCTATCACTGAGACTTCCAATCAGTTGCCATCTGTTCTTTCAGAATGACAATAAGATTCTTCACCCAAATCTTGAAGTTCTGCAACTTCAGGTCTTGCTTCTTGATGGTTTTCAGGGATAGACACTTCCTGTTCAACTGAGGTACAACAAGTATTGTTAAACAGCAGAAAAACCTCTGCATGAAATACCTCCAGAAATGGAAGAGATTTCACATCTGGTGTACCTATCAACAAGTCTTTCCTTTTCATTCTTTTCTTTCCATCATCTTGGACTACCTATGGGAATTAAAAAGAACAGGTCTTGCTATGTGTTCTGTCAAGGTTCACTTGATGGCTATAACAGCTTTTCACTCATTTGCAGATGATTTTTCAATTTTTGCTCACCATACAATGTCAAGATTCCTCAGGGGACTATTTAATCTTTCCCCACAGATTAGGGAACCTACTCCAGTATAGGACTTCAATTTTGTCCATAACTGCCTTATGAAACACCCTTTTGAAGGGTATTCACTGCTTCACGCATCCATGACAACAGCTTCCTTAGTGGCCATCACTTCTGCCCAGAGGGTCAGACAACTGGGGGCTTTAATAGTAGACCCTTCTTTTACAGTGTTTTTTCAAGGAAAAGCTATTGTTGCTATCACATCCCACGTTTCTACTTAAGGTTTCTTCTGAATTTCATATTAGCCAGACCATTCATCCTTCTAGTCTCTCCATCCCCCAAAACCGCATCAGATGAGGCAGGAATCAGCTTTCCATACTGTATTGAATCTGTATGTCAGAAGGGTGTTAGCCTTCTATCTGAACAGAACCAAATCTTTCTGAAAGACTGGTTGTTTCAATTGCAGACTAATCTAACAGATTTGCAGCCTACACCCAGAGACACTCAAGAAGTAGCTCTTGGTGTCCTATTTCTTGTTATGACTCTGCCAATATTGAACTTCTTTCTACAGTGCGTTAGCTCATTCCTCAAGATCTCAATCTATTTCTATGGCATTACTCAAGGATGTTAATTTTGCTATAATTTGAAGAGCTGCAACTTGGACTTCGGTACATGCTTTCTGCAACCACTATGTTTAGTGGATGCCTCAAAATCAGATGCTGCAATTGGCAATGCAATTCTATCTTTGGTATTAGACTCTGTTCTGAAGCTTCTTCCTCCCTGTGGGGATACTGCTCAGGAGTCACCTGAAGTGGAGCACTCATAGGGACACTATTAAAAAAAAAAAAAAAAAAAAGGGAGAGGTTACTCACCTTGTGCTGTAACTGAAATTCTTTGAGATGTGTATCCCAATGGGTGCTCCACTAACCATCCTCCTTCCCCTCCACTTCCGAGATCCTCTGCAGAGCTCTGTGGGAGAGAAGCAACTAAAGGTGGTTCACCCATGGAGCCCTATATACAAGACATATTGGGCTGCATTAGTAAGAGCATTGCCAGAAGATCGAGGAAGGTGATTATTCCCCTCTATTTGGCACTGGTGAGGCCACATTTCGAGTATTGTGTCCACTGCAGAAACAATGTGGACAAATTGGAGTGAGTCCAGCAGAGGGCGATGAAAATGATCAGGGGGCTGGGGCACATGACTTCTGAGGAGAGGCTGAGGGAACTGGGGTTATTTAGTCTGCAGAAGAGAAGAGCGAGGAGGGATTTGATAGCGGGCTTCAACTACATGAAGGGGGTTCCAAAGAGGATGGAGCTAGACTGTTCTTAGTGGTGGCAGATGACAGAACAAGGAGCAATGGTCTCAAGTTGCAGTGGGGGAGGTCTAGGTTGGATATTAGGGAAAACTATTTCACTAGGCGGGTGGTGAAGCACTGGAATGGGTTACATAGGGAGGTGATGAAATCTCCATCCTTAGAGGTTTTTAGGGCCCGACTTGACAAAGCCATGGCTGGGATAATTTAGTTGGGGTTGGTCCTTCTTTGAGCAGGGGGTTGGACTAGATGACCTCCTGAGGTCTCTTCCAACCGTAATCTTCTATTATTTCTATGATCCTCAGGATGTGTAGAGTGCCCACACTTGGTGAACGGGCACTGCTACCAAAAATCTCTGATCAAAGGTACAGGGGGCACATCTATACCTGAAATGTGCTGCCTGATTTAGGAGGTTAATATTATTATTTTAGATAATATGGGTTATAGGGCTCTCCACTTAATCTGATCAGAAGCCAATAAGGTTCTTGTCCAGAATCAGGCTACACAGAGTTGGCAAGGACCCTCGGGATGTATGACAAGGATGCTCACACTGAGACAAATGTAGCCTTAAAGACTTTTATTGAGATAAATGGAATTGTTATGACATTCTAATCAAATGGTAAAATAATTTGAGTTACAAAGGCAAGAATATTGTTCTAGAGATACATGTGATATTATATACTATACTATAAAGCTTTTGATTACTATGCTCCTACTCTTCCTTGATAACCTGGGGGTAGGGCCCTACCAAATTTATGGCCATGAAAAATGCTTCATAGACCATGAAATCTGGTCTCCTACTGTGAAATCTAGTATTTTGTGTGCTTTTACCCTATACTATACAGATTTCACAAGGGAGACAGCGTTTCTCAAATTGGGGATCCTGACCCAAAAGGCGGTTTTGGGGGGGTCACAAGGTTATTTTAGGGACATCATGGTATTGCCACCCTTACTTCCACGCTGACTTCAGAGCTGGGCAGTTGGAGAGTGGCGGTGGGTGGTCGGGTGCCCAGCTCTGAAGGCAGCAGCGCAAAAGTAGGATGGCAATATGATACCAGGCCATCCTTACTTCTACATTGCTGCTGCTGGGGGCGGTGCTGCCTTCAGAGCTGAACTCCTGACCAGCAGCCTCTGCCCTCCAGCTCCTCAGCTCTGAAGGCAGCGCCGCCGCCAGCAGCAGCGCAGAAGTGAGGGTAGCAGTACCGCAATCCCCCCTACAATAACCTTGTGACACAAATCCTCTTTGGGTCAGGACCCCCTACTATTACAACACTGTGAAACGACAGTAGTTCATTCTCACTTTTTTTATTTCTGTCCTACCCAGTTATTTTGCTTCTTTCCAAGTTCTTTGTGGTGTACCTGTTAAGTTTAAAAGTGGGTATGAACTTAGGTAGACCCCTACACCAACCTATTTTCAATGTATCTTTTATCTATCTATGTTAAAGGTCGCAAACATATATGGACCTGATGCTTTAGCTCATCACCATCTATCTAGGTGAAAGGTCCCAAACATATCATAGAATCATAGAATCATAGAATATCAGGGTTGGAAGGGACCCCAGAAGGTCATCTAGTTCAGCCCCCTGCTCAAAGCAGGACCAATTCCCAGTTAAATCATCCCAGCCAGGGCTTTGTCAAGCCTGACCTTAAAAACCTCTAAGGAAGGAGATTCTACCACCTCCCTAGGTAACGCATTTCAGTGTTTCACCACCCTCTTAGTGAAAAAGTTTTTCCTAATATCCAATCTAAACCTCCCCCACTGCAACTTGAGACCATTACTTCTCGTTCTGTCATCTGCTACCATTGAGAACAGCCTAGAGCCATCCTCTTTGGAACCCCCTTTCAGGTAGTTGAAAGCAGCTATCAAATCCCCCCTCATTCTTCTCTTCTGCAGGCTAAACAATCCCAGCTCCCTCAGCCTCTCCTCATAACTCATGTGTTCCAGTCCCCTAATCATTTTTGCTGCCCTTCGCTGGACTCTCTCCAATTTATCCACATCCTTCTTGAAGTGTGGGGCCCAAAACTGGACACAGTACTCCAGATGAGGCCTCACCAATGTCGAATAGAGGGGAATGATCACGTCCCTCGATCTGCTCGCTATGCCCCTACTTATACATCCCAAAATGCCATTGGCCTTCTTGGCAACAAGGGCACACTGCTGACTCATATCCAGCTTCTCGTCCACTGTCACCCCTAGGTCCTTTTCCGCAGAACTGCTACCTAGCCATTCGGTCCCTAGTCTGTAGCTGTGCATTGGGTTCTTCCGTCCTAAGTGCAGGACCCTGCACTTATCCTTATTGAACCTCATCAGATTTCTTTTGGCCCAATCCTCCAATTTGTCTAGGTCTTTCTGTATCCTATCCCTCCCCTCCAGCATATCTACCACTCCTCCCAGTTTAGTATCATATCTGTATATGTACGCTAACTTTGCCTTAGCTCAACATACAGGACCTACGTCCCTTGCGTTACAGCCAAAAATACTCTAATATCAATCTGTAAAGCTCTTATAATAAAACAAAGGCTCAAACCCATAAGAAAATAAGAAACCCGTAAGAAAAGATATTGAGGCAAGCAAGCAGGCTAGCCCTATAGACTACCAGCGGAGCACCCATAGAGACACCCATCTCAAAGAACCCCACTTATTGCACGAGGTGAGTAACCTCTCCTTTCTCTATGGAGGTGTGTATATATAAGGTTTGAGGTAACAAAGATAGGAAAGCCAGCAAGATTGGTGAAGTGGAATGGTTTAACATGAGTGATATAATACTCACCTTGAAAACAGAGTTTCCTTAGGGTTATAGGTGATAGACACTCCAGTTACAGGATTCTGTTCTAATTGTAGAGAAAAAATGTGTAGGTCCATCAAATGGAGAGCATTTAGTTTGATTTTTTTAATGTTAACGTATTAGTAACAGTTGAAAGTAGAAATGTAATGAATAAATGTTGTATTATCCTAGTACCAAACGCATGCATAGTGTTTGTATAAATAACTCCATTTGTAGTTAGTGAATTTTGCTGTTCAGTCCGAATGTGCCTATTTTCTATCATTATAAATATTCAGAACTGTTATATTTCTGATTTCAAATTGTTAATGAAAATTCATTTATTCATTAAAATCTGAATGGGGAAGAAACTCTACTTATTAGCCTTCTGATCAATTTAACACAGTGTTCCCCTCCCAATGCTCCCATTGAAATTTAGGATAATTCAACCTATTTATAGCTTTTTTTCCTCTCTAAATCTTGCTTGATTTTAGGTTGGCAGTACTTCGAGGAACTAAAAAGACAAAAGCTTCAAGATTATGGAACCAAACAGTGAGTTTTAGAACATGTGTTATCCAAAAGATTTTTTTTTCCCTTGCATATTTTCATCAGGAATAAGAATGTACTTTAGCGTGTGATCTACTGAAAAAAATGCAAACCACCTTGAAACCATGCTTAAGTCATTATACAGAAACACAGTTGCCAGAAAGTTATTACATTTACTGGCTCCTTTTAACTGTCAACTTTAAAGAAACCCAAGCTTTATTTTCTTATTTCATTTTGGAAGTACTTATTTTATGTTCAAGTTGTAGTGTTTTTCTTTGTTGCCCTGAAGGCTATATTCAGTGGAGTTCAAATCTGTTTTATTTTATCAGTAAATCCTTGATCTGTACATCTCATTCTCTAGGGTGTTCTGGCAAAAGCAGCAATAAATTACAGACTGAAACAATACGTTCATAAAGCAATATAAAAATGCCATGAACAGAAAACAGACCAAAGCCTACCAAAAATGAAAAAAAGGCCTTATCATGCTGGCAGGTTTTAATGGATTTTCAGTAACCATGACTAAGTTAGTAAGAGTTCCTAAAGCATGGGGCTGAGGACATAAAGTCATTTGTCCCATTGATGTCTTTTGTTTGTTGTACCCACAGATCGTCATCTTGCAGGCTTGAATTAGAGGAAGTCAGTGACTTGGAATGTAACCAGTGATAGTTGGGAAAAACAACCAACCCCCCACCTACCACCACCATCAGTGAATCCATCTGCTTTTCTCCAAATTTGTCTAATCCAAATGAAATTTTTCATATCAAATATGTGCATCTGAAATGATGAAAGCAGCATCACAATGAGTCATCTACAACAATCTTTCTCAAGCTTTTTTGATTGGCAACCCCTCATTTGAATTCAGAAATTTTCATTACCCCTTTACATTTGCTAGAAAAGAGTGTCAGTGATGATGATAAGATTATATAATTTTATATGTTTGTGTGTTTCAAGAGGTTGACAGAGAATATCTTGAAGGGCAAGTGTGTGTCAGGAGAGAGGAGAGTGATTTTTTTTTGTTTTAGATTGTAATATTTTCAATGCTTCATAACCCTCTTGAATGCTTTTTGTGATGCTCATCCCACTTTGCACCTGGGGTTGCAGTGGTTGATTAACTCTGACCTAAAGAAATAATTGAATTGCCTGTCCCCTGCAAAACATGGCCTATATATGTTGGCCTTTATTATTACAGAGTTTGCATATCATTCCTGGTTAGCTGAAAACTGGATCTTGGGAATTGCCCCAGAATATATTTAACTGAAAACATTGAGAGACTGATGTTGTTTCCAAGTACTTTCCCTTCTCTAGTAATCCTCTTGTTTGCTCAGCAATTTATGTATATCGGTAATAACATCTGCTCCTGCATCCTCCCTCAACTGAAATACAGATAACGAAAAGGATGCTTGCCAATGTCAAGAAGGGATCAGCCACTGTTACACAACAGAACCTGAATTATTTTTGTGCCTTGGACAATTTGGGGGGGAATGTTCTCCCATTAAACTAAACATTTTAAAGAATAAATAAACAGCGGAAGTACTATAAAAGTATGGTCCAACAACTTTTTCTGTATTATTTGCTTTTAAATAAAGTAGTAAATCATTCAACTGTTTCAGTCAGGATTATTTAATTCCTGACTGTTCTTTACCTTGGCGCTCAAGAGTCTGATCTTCAAAAAAAAAAAGTCCAGGAAAACCAAGTCATCATGTTCAAAAGTCCATATGTAACCAGCTTCCTGTTCGGAATGGGGAGATTTAGAGCTCTCTTCATGTGACTTGGTTAGTATTAATACCCATTGGCAATCCCTCAGTCAAGGGATATACAGACTGTCCTCCTCTTATAAAGCAAAAACAACAAAGTTACATTCAAGTGTCTATTTTAAAGACCCCATTCGATACTGGACCATGCCCAGGACTTCAGACTCTGTGCTTCCTGCCCACGATCCTTCTCGGTCAGCAATGACCACCTGTACTGCCTTGAGAAAGTGCACGTCATGTCAAGGTGCAGTATCTGTTGATCATTCTCCACCCATATCTGAGAAGGGCAGGAACTTTGTCTCCACAAATACCTCATGGAAAAGGCCATAAGGCTCCAATCTTCAGTCAATGTTGCTGATGTCTCATTGATTATCTGGGGGGGTAGAAGTTGCATGATCAAATCTTAAATCTGTTTACACTGCAGCTGGGAGCATACTTCGAGCTAGCACGCTAAAAATAGCTGTGTAAGCCAAGGGTAGCCTGGGTAGTGGATTAGACTAGCAGCCTGAGTACACTCCCCTACCCCTGGCCCTGACACATTGGGTACCTTTTGGGGCAGCTTGCCCAAGCCTCTGCCCATCTTGTCCCAAGCTGCATTGCTATTTTTAGTGCAGTAGGCTGAGCAGAGCTAGCACTTTTCTATCTATCCACACTGGGAAGCACACTTCCAGCAGCAGTATAGACATACCTTGTTGTAAGAAGAGGACACTTTACTCTGCTGATTCTTTTTGTTTGCTTGCTTGTTTAATGTGGCCAATATCCACTAAAGAATAGACTAACCACCAAATTAAATTGCATTTTAAACTTGATTCATATTGGAACACAGCATTACAGCCTACTTAAAGATTAATATGCATTGTTATTTTTCTATAGGTGTTTATATGTACATAGTCCTTTGCAAAAACAAGAAGACAAGATATCTCCCCTTAAAAGCCATTGCTAGTCTCATTGCCAATGATAAGGTGAGACCATACTAATGTTCATTTATTAATTGAAATAAAACAGTAATCTGAGAGTATGTTAGTAAATCAGGGACTTTAAAGGGCAGTATGATACATGGAACAGTACACTAAAAAAAATCACAACTTGTCAATGAATCAGACTTTCTGTTTTTTCCACTTTTCCACTTTTTCATCACTCTCCCGAAGGAGTAGCTGGGAGATATGTTAAGGATGTTGTTATTCATATGGCTGCTTCAAGACATGACCTCACAGACAAGAAAAACCTTTATTGAGCCACTAGCTATTTTCACATCCAGGTCCTGTACATCAGCATTTTTTTTAAAAAAGTCAGATTTAACAAACCGACAATGTATCATTCCCATGCGTAATGTTAGTCTTGTGTTCCAAAAAAAAAAAAAAAAAAAAAAAATTCCTGTAAACCTTTTGCAGTCAGGTTTTCTCAGCACAATATTCAAACTACATCAAAATGGTACACTGTAAAATTACAATTGAGGTGTACAGTATGATGTATTTACTGCATGCTGTCAAACACACCACTAACAAAGGAGTCTGTTCTATGAGGTACTGAGTGCCCTTATTTCAGTGGGAGTCAAATGCTTGGTATCTTGCAAATAGCTGTTCAGCACCTTTCATGATTGGTCCTGTTAGATGCAGTTCTGAAGTTAAACTGGCATTTAGAAATCTTTGATTACTTTACCTTGGCAAACCACACATGTCAGTATTACTGAAGTTGTACCTTTGCAGGTCTGATGAGCTGGCAAAGCCTAATCCCAGTCTTTGATGTTTCTTCTGACATATGCTTTTTGAAGTATTATCGTGAAAAATATTTGGGGAAAGTAGGCTAACTAGCACTAGAAATGTATAACTCCATTGAAGGTGCTTCTCCAATACCATGGTGTTGGTGAGAATATAAAAAAACTAGATAGATGAGTAAGTGTGCCTACAAGCTGTTGAAAGATATCAACCATTACTTAGACCTGTCAGAATCTGCTAACCATACATAGACGTGAACCTGAGAAGAAAATTTTAAATAGATCCAACTGTAATGAAATGTTGAAGTGTACTCGTCTCCAGTCCAAAACTCAAACCACATTGGTCTGCTCTGTCTTTCAACCGGCCATCATTTCTTTAACAATAGCATGGTTATGGAAGCCAAAATAGGGAGGGTCCTTTCCCATTGTATGCTTGTAGAATGAGAGTCTTTAATCACATGATAAGAAAAGGGAGGGGAAAGGCCTGGAGGATGGAGATTGAGGCCTGGGGAATGCACAGAGATATCTTGGTGCAGAGAAAGATAAGGAAGGGCCTGACAGCTAATACGGAGAAGATAAGAAACGTGCAAGAGTTTGAAGTCTCACCGGGGGAGGAGAGGAAACTGTCCCAGGCCAAAATGAGTTGACAACATAAGGTGGTTGAAGGGGCTTGAAGCCTGAGCTTTACTTTCCCTTTTCTCAGTTGAAGAAATAAATAATCTATTTAGCAAGAACAATGTAATTATATTCTAGAGCCCTGATCTCCCAAGCTGGTATACATGGGCAAGACCCCTTTGCTTGCACAGACCAGTTTGCTGGGGCAGAGCCTAGGTCCCCATGAAAGGATAATGGTTTGCCAAAAAGTTATGAGTTTCACTGAAAAGTTGAATTTGTTGTCAGACATTTTAGGCCTGATTCTCTTTATTTCTACCAGCTTTATACTGGTGTAATTCCATTAATTTCAACATAATAGTTCTTGTATTTGTGTTAACTCCTGCTTTGCAGGCCCTCTATCTTGAATTTCAAGGTTCTTTAGTTGAGAATACAAACTTCGCAAGTGTCTGAACCAGACCACAACTTCACTAGATGAAGAAGTTTGAGTTATTGTCCTTATGTGTAGTTCATTTCAGGTTGTGCATACACTGTATGCACCCAGGACTAGCGATTTTTCTTTAGCAGTGCCTGTGTGGTCTGCACATGCACCCCTATTCTCCTTGTGCTCTACATTTTAGTTCCTTTTGGGGAGCCCTGCTTTTCATAGGTTGTTCTTAGCTCTCCTTTGTCTTCTAAGCATCTCGTTAACATTTGTGCAAGCCTGTTTTCAGGGTAACCTACGGTCAGAACAGAATTTTTTGAGGTTACAATCAAGTGTCTTGTGATGTAGGTGGGTACACTACAACATATTTCCAGTAACATCAATTTTTGATCCATTCTTTCCAGTAATCTTTTCACTTTGCTGGCATAGTGTTATTCTTTGGTCACCCCCTTATGTCAAGCATCATTAAGTCTGAAGTCTAGTGTGACTAAACCAAAATCTTACAGGCCTCAGCTTTTAGGCCTTGCATTACAGCCATGTTTTACTGATCCTAATGCCCACTTATCACTCCTAAAGACTTGTTAATCTTATACTCCTATAGTTCTATCCTTCTTGTATCTATTTATCGCACATTGATTATATGACATAACCTATGTGTTCACCATGACAATCATACACTTCTATGATAAAATCACTTGTCCTAGTCCGCTAGTACCAGATTTTTCCCAGGAATGTATTTAGTAAGTGGGTTAAAATGCATGAACCTTGGCAATAGACGTTGACATCTCAGTGGTGCTAGCTCCGGGTCTTTTCCATTGATGATGGTTACAAGCGGATTATGGTCTGTTATCCGTGTAGAGTAATCCAATCCACATGGATATCTGTAAAAGTTCTCACATGCCCATATGCTTGCCCAGCTTTTTTTTTTTTTAATCTTCTGTGAGTGTCCAAGAACAAAATGCAACTGGCTTTTACTCAGAGCCTTGTTGTTGCAATAATACAGCACTAGGTCATAGCTAATTATATCTGCACTGACTATTGTGGGTTTGTTCACTTCATCATACTTGAGAACTGAAGCTGTTGAGGTCATTTCTTTAACTTTTTTTAAGGCACTTTCTTGATTTGGCCCCCACAACCAAAATGTGTTTCATTAAGAGTTCATTCAGTGGTTTTGTCACTGAAGAAAGGTTCTGTAGGTATAGACCAGAGTAATTTACCATCTCCAGCACACATCTCAGTTCTGGTACATTAGTTGGTGCATTCGGTTTTCAAATTGCTTTTATTTTCTCAGCACTAGGACTGATTCCATCTTTGTGCATTGTCTGTCCCAAAAACTCTATTTGGGGTAGGTGGAAAATGTCTTGTTTAGCTTCAGATGAGACTAACTCATTAGGCTTAGGACTTTGAGGGTTTTGTTGTTTTCTTCCACTGAAGAATCATAGAACTGGAAGGGACCCTGAGAGGTCATCTAGTCCAGTCCCCTGCACTCATGGCAGGACTAAGTATTATCTAGACCGTTTCTGGCAGGTATTTGTCCAACCTGTTCTTAAAAATCTACAATGATGGAGATTTCACAACCTCCCTAGGCACTTTATTCCAGTGCTTACCCACCCTGACAGAAAGTTTTTCCTAATGCCCAACCTAAACCTTCCTTGCTGCAATTTAAGCCTATTGCTTCTTGTCCTCTGCTCAGAGGTTAAGAAAAACAATATTTCTTCCTCCTCCTTGTAACAATCTTTTACCTACTTGAAAACTGTTATGTCCCCTCTCAATCTTCTCTTTTCCAGACTAAACAAACCCAATTTTTTCAATGTTCTCTCATAGGTCGTGTTTTTCTAGACCTTTAATCATTTTTGTCGCTCTTCTCTGGACCCTCTCCAATCCTTCCTGAAATGTGGCACCCAGAACAGGACACAATACTCCAGATGATGCCTAATCAGCATGGAGTAGACTGGAAGAATTACTTCTCATGTCTTGCTTACAACACTCCCTCTAAAACATCCCAGAACAATGTTTGCTTTTTATGCAGTAGCGTTACGTGGACTCATATTTAGCTTGTGGTCCACTATGACCCCCAGATCCTTTTCTGCAGTACTCCTTCCTAGGTAGTAATTTCATATTTTTATATGTGCAACTGATTGTTCCTTCCTAAAGGGAGTACTTTGCATTTGTCTTTATTGAATTTCATCCTATTTGCTTCAGACCATTTCTCCAGTTTGTCCAGATCATTTTGAATTTCAATCCTATCCTCCAGAGCACTTGCAACCCCTCCCAACTTGGTATCGTCAGCAAACTTTATAAGTGGACTCTGTATGCCATTATCTAAATCATTGATGAAGATATTGAACAGAACCGGATCCAGAACTGATCCCTGCGGGATTCCACTCATTATGCCCTTCCAGCATGACTGTAAACCACTGATAACTACTCTCTGGGAATGGTTTTCCAAGCAGTTTTTCACACACCTTATAGTAGCTCCATCTAGGTTGTATTTCCCTAGTCTGTTCATAAGAAGGTCATGTGAGACAGTATCAAAAGCTTTACAAAAGTCAAGATATACCATGTCTACCGCTTTCCCCCTATCCACAAGGCTTTTTACCCTGTCAAAGACATCTATCAGGTTGGTTTGACACGCTTGTTCTTGACAAATCCATTCTGACCGTTACTTATCACCTTATTATCTTCTAGATGTTTGCAAATTGATTGCTTAATTATTTGCTCCGTTGTCTTACCCGGTACAGAAGTTAAGCTGACTGGTCTGTAATTCCCTGGGTTGTCCTTGTTTCTCTTTTTATAGATTGGAAAAGGGCAAATATAGTGCCAGTCTTCTGTAATCTCTCCTGTCTTCCATGACTTTTCAAAGATAATTGCCAATGGCTCAGATATTTCCTCAGTCAGCTCCTTGAGAATTCTAGGATGCATTTCATCAGGCCCTGGTGACTTGGGATGCCATGGCAGCGCTTTAACTTCGGCCACATACGGGCTGGTACTGGCGGCCGTTTTTTACCGGTATGCCATACTGGCCCATACTGGCCTACTTTCACCCCTGTCTGGAAGTCTCTTAATATCACTGCTTCTTTGCCTCTTGCTCTGCTCTGTTTCTATATTGCATTCTCTTCCTGGCTGTAGGAGAGCTGCTGTGCCCATAGTGTATTCGTTTTCTCCCTAGCCACACTAAAGAATTTCAGGGTAGTTTATCTGAAGAATACAACTGGGGAGGTGAGGGTGGGGGGAAGGAAATATTGTGGTGTTATACTTAAAGTAGGTTTTAAAGATGCATCTGGAATCTTTGGAAAGAGTGCCAAATTGACAGTGCTGGAGACTGCCTGTAGATTACAGGGGGAGTTTTTTGCTTGGGTGAGGATTTGGACCACTGTTAAAGGACTGGAAAGAAGAAAAGGAGGTGAGGTGGAGATTACTATCAAGAATAGGCTAAGTGAATTAGAAATATGTGAAATGACAGGCATGGAAAGTATTCTAGATTGATCAAAAGTGCAGGAAATAAGGGAGAGGACAGAGGATGTGACTGTATAGAGAAATAGCTTGACGAGGTTGGAGTAGGAGGACAGGAGATCTAAAGGTATGCCTACGCTGGAGCTAGAGGTGTAATTTCCAGCTAGCTTTCCCAAGTACAGTCCCTTCTGAAACTCTAGGTACGTAGTCAGGGTGGCTATTTCATCCTGCCATTTGTGCTGCTGTGGCTACACTTCTTTTTTAGCATGCTAGCTCAATGAAAGCTAGAGCAGGTATGTCTACCCAGGTTGGAAATTGCACCTTCAGCTCCGGTGTAGATATACCCAAAGTGATAGTGTTGAAAAAAATTCCATGGAGCGTCTGGAAAATCAGGAGGATGATTTTCCTGTGGAATTGCTGATGGATGTGGGTGATGAGGCCTGGTATCAATTCCTTGTGCAAGAAAATTGTCTGGCCAAAGCATCTGGCCAAGGGGTTAAAAAAAAGAACTGGATATATTCCTGGAGCATAGGTCCATCAATGGCTATTAGCCAGGATGCTGTCCTAGCCTCTGTTTGCCGGAAGCTGGGAATGGGCAATAGGGGATGGATTACTTGATGATTACCTGTTCTGTTCATTCCCTCTGGGGCACCTGGCAGTGGCCACTGTCGGAAGACAGGATACTGGACTAGATGGCCCTTTGGTCTGACCCAGTGTGGTCGTTCTTGTGTTCTTATTTGTGTCATAATGCAAGTATTTGGTGCTATCAAGTTGGTCCAATAGCTTATTGCTAAATTTAAGCCCTTGTGAGTTAAATTCTTTCCTCACTGAACTCCAAAATGTACAAAATTGCAAAACACAGAGGGTTGCACCAATGTAAATGTGGGCCACAGGGCTGAAATTTACTAACAAATTATTCACCAAGCTGACAGCACCAAATACTTGAGTAACCATTCTGTTACTTTCTATGAGGGGGTAAAAGGAACCACCCCCTCCCTCCATAACCATATAAATATCTACATACAATAAAATGAACAAAATCTTGTCAGTCTATCAGGAGGATGACCAAACAGCACAGTTCCTGGTTTTAATTTTCTAGCATGTAGTGATCTTCAAATCTTAATCACACAATCTCCAGCCACTTAAAACCCCAATCATGAGTCCAATTAGATTCATTGGTAGTCAGGGGCTAGCTCTCTTCTTCCTGCCTGTTGCAATCCAGAGAGGTCTGCACCACACAGTCCTGGTCCAATGTGCAGCTATCTCTCCCAGTTCTGTAAAGTCAGCACTGCATTGTCCCTGGTCCACTCCCACAGAATTTCCAGGTGGGGAACCTAGAACAAAAACAGGATCACTGGATAGAGTCCCTGGTCTCTAGGGCAGAACATAAGAACAGTCAGCCCAACTGTCCATCTAGCCCATATCCTGTCTTCCCACAGTGGCCAATTGCCAGATGCTTCTAAGGGAATGAAAATAACAGGGCAATCATCAAATGATCCATCCCTCTGTCATCCACTCAACGCATAGGGTTGAAAGAGACTCCTACCTGCTCTTGCCAAACCAGAATTCACTACCTGTGCATTCAGGGTGACCCCTATAGTCCAGTGCACATCCTGAAAAATTCCTAAGCCCTATCAAGAGTTTGGTCACAGTGACAATCCACTACCGTTTATATAATGATAACTGAGACAATTTCTAACTAAAGCAACAAAACACAATATGTGGAATTATGGGTATACAATATTATAATTAATGCAAATGAGGCTGACAGGACCTCACCGTTCCTCTATGGAAGGAGTAGAGAATTCCATCCCGCTAAGCCTTCTCGCTCTGGGGCTTACCTTTGGTGCGTACCACAGATCCTTTGGGTACACTACTTGCTTCTCCAGGGAAGTTAAACCCTTTCACCCTAACCCATCACCAAGTCCAAATCAAAATTGTATTTCTGGATAATGGGCCAGAGTCTTAGTCCCAGATCCAGGTTCTCTGCCTTGCTGAGGCATCACAAAGCAGCCTTTAAAGGTGCCCTAAAAACACTGTGGAAGAAAGCTGGCGGAGGAGAGTGAGCTCTATGCCACTCACTCCCGTTTCCTGCATACATGCACACTCTGTCTAGGGATGGGGAGAAGGGGGTGTGCCCAGGCAAGAGGGGGCTGGGCTATTCCAAATTATGTCCAGGCCGCTGGCTGACCCAGGAATAGAGGAGTGGGAACGTGGCTTAGGGCCATCTTTCTCTCCCTGCAGTCCACGCTCCTCAGCTATGCCTGAGCCATTGATTTAAAAAAAATATATAGAAAAAGGGATTTAGGTAGGTGGAAGCAGTGTGTAAAAAGCTAAGATCATTTTCTGATAAAGCAAAAACATCTGTTCACGCTGAGTGCAATGATGCCTGAATGCAGCAGCCAAGAAGCCCCCATTTCTGCTCTGCATTATCACTAGGAGACACTTTGATCAACAGGAAAGTCTAAGGAAATCAGATTTATGCCTGACAGAGTTTTGCTGTGGTGAACCAGCAGAGCAGCTTCTTTAGCTCAGCAGCAGAGAGAAATCCCTTTGGAATTACAGGACCTCAGCTTCACTTCACTGGTGCATTGGTTGTGCATGTTCACTTCTACATTCCATTAGGAAGGGGATGAGAGCCTTTTGAAACAGATCACCAGCTGAAATGATCCAGAGGAGCTGGCGAATCACAAAATAATATCTTTTGATGGTTATCTTTAATCAACCCTTTTGTTTACTGCATTGGGAGGTGTCTGACTGCCATTACAATGAAATTCCATCAAAAATAAGGGAGGAAAAACAGATGAAATAATTCCAGGAGCTTAGTTTTCAATACAAATTAGTGCACAAAAGTACGGGCACTCAGATGCACAAAATGGATATTTGAGCTCCCAAATGCAGAAAAGAGTATCCAAACTACAGATGTCCAAGTTTGGAAATCATAGAATCATAGAATATCAGGGTTGGAAGGGACCTCAGGAGGTCATCTAGTCCAACCCCCTGCTCAAAAGCAGGACCAATCCCCAACTAAATCATCCCTTTGTCAAGCCTGACCTTAAAAACTTCTAAGGAAGGAGATTCTACCACCTCCCTAGGTAACGCATTCCAGTGTTTCACCACCCTCCTAGTGAAAAAGTTTTTCCTAATATCCAACCTAAACCTCCCCCCCTGCAACTTGAGACCATTACTCCTTGTCCTGTCCTCTTCTACCACTGAGAATAGTCTGGAACCACCTCTCAGGTAGCTGAAAGCAGCTATCAAATCCCCCCTCATTCTTCTCTTCTGCAGACTAAACAATCCCAGTTCCCTCAGCCTCTCCTCATAAGTCATGTGTTCCAGACCCCTAATCATTTTTGAAATCAGGCTCTACTGCAGCACAAGAGAATGGCAGGCCAACTCCAATGTCAGGAAAGGAGGTAATTGGGTTCTTTTAGTTCATGGTCTTACCTCCTCAGTTGGAAGGGTTCCCCTCCCGAGATACTTGTGGAAAAGATAGGTAAATGGCGATTCACTGTAACTAGGTCTGTGATATAGGTCATCAGTATTGCAAACTCTTCTGATTTTTTTCATGAGTGACATGATTTTGGCTGGGTTGGAGCCAGTCTCACAAAGATGTGAAATGCTTCAGCTAATCCCCCTCCCCATTGCAACCTAAAGCCATTCTTCCAGGATGGAAGGAGGGAGCTAAAGAATCCAGCAGCTCAGAGAGGCTCTGCTCCCTTATTTCCCCTCCGCTCCTATAAGAAAGATGGATAGGACAGTGCCTCTGCTCCTACCTGCTCCCCACCCCGGCAGCACCTAGCCTGGGCAGGGGCAGAACGGGATGAAGCCTGGGATGGAAAGGGGACACCTCTGCAGGCCCCAGGCCTGGGAGAGGGGTGAAGAACCACAGGAGGAGCAGAAATGAGTCTGGGACCAGAACTGGGGAAGTAGGGGCTGAGGAAGCCTGAACTGATCAGTGGACCGGGGGTGGGTAGGAGACAGGATTAATTGCTGGGCAGGGATAGGCAGATGTGGGGTGGAGCTCCTTCATCAGGAGCCAAAATCACCTTACCCAACAATTAAGTATCACACATGCACACTGGGGATGGGCAGGGGGAGTTTAGAAATCAAAAGGTAGACCAGAAAATCACAAGATAGACTTTTTAAAAAATCTCACTATATTTTGGGGTTTGACTCATGATTTTTGATCTCTTGTGACTAGCAATACTGTGACATTTTCTAGGGCTGTCAAGCAAGTAAAAAAAATTAATTGCAATTAATCACGTTGTTAAACAATAATAGAATGCCATTTATTTAAATAGTTTTGGATGTTTTCTACATTTTCAAATATATTGGATTATGTACCAAAAAAACTGCATTCAAAAATAAAACAATGTAAAACTTTAAGGCCTACAAGTCCACTCAGCCCTACTTCTGGTTCAGCCAATCATTCAGACAGTGTCACCTGAAAGTGAGAACAGGTGTTTGCATGGCACTGTTGTATCCGGCATTGCAACATATTTACGTACCAGATGTGCTAAAGATTCTCATGTTCCTTCATGCTTCAACCACCATTTCAGAGGACATGCGTGTATGCTGATGACGGATTCTGCTCGATAATGATCCAAAGCAGTGCGGACCAATGCATGTTCATTTTCATCATCTGAGTCAGATACCACCAACAGAAGGTTGATTTTCTCTTTTGGTGGTTCTGGTTCTGTAGTTTCCGCATTGGAGTATTTCTCTTTTAAGACTTCTGAAAGCATGCTCCACACCTCGTCCCTCTCAGATTTTGGAAGGCACTTCAGATTCTTAAACCTTGGGCCAAGTGCTGTAGCTATCTTTAGAAATCTGATATTGGAACCTTCTTTGTGTTTTGTCAAATCTGCAGTGAAAGTTCTTAAATCAAACACCATATGCTGGGTCATCACCCAAGATTACCATAACACAAAATATATGGCAGAATGCAGATAAAACCATGGAGCAGGAGACATACAATTTTCCTCCAAGGAGTTCAGTCATAAATTTAATCAACACTTTCTTTTTTTTAACAAGCATCATCAGCATGGAAACATGTCCTCTGGAATGCTGGTTGAAGCATGAAGAGGCATATGAATGTTTAGCATATCTGGCATGTAACTACCTTGGTACAACACTTGGCTACAACACCGGCTACAAAAGTGACATGCGAACGCCTGTTCTCACTTTCAGGTGACATTGTAAATAAGAAGCAGGCAGCATTATCTCCTGTAAATGTAAACAAACATGTTTATCTTAGCGATTGACAGTTATGTAACCAAAAAAAATCTACTTGTAAGTTGCATTTTCACAGTAAAGAGATTGCACTACAGTACTTGTATGAAGTGAATTGAAAAATACTATTTCTTTTGTTTGCCATTTTTACAGTTCAAATATTTGTAATCAAAAGTAATATAAAGTGAGTGCTGCACACTTTGTACTCTATGTTGTAATTGAAATGGATATATTTGAAAATGTAGAAAAACAACCAAAATATTTCATACATTTCAATTGGTATTCTATTGTTTAACAGTGTGATTAAAACTGCAATTAATCATGATTAATTTTTTGAATCATGATTCATTTTTTTGAGTTAATCACGTGAGTTAACTGCGATTATTTGACAGCCCTAATTTTTGCATTCCTGCCTCTCAGAGGCAAGAGTCTCTGGAATGAAATCTTGGTATGGCATGCATTTTTATGGGACTCATGGATAGACACTTATGCTTGCTTTTGTATCTCTCACCAAGAGTCTTTGACTTTTGGCTATATGTGCTGAACAGGTCTTCGGGAAACATGGTGAATGATAACTAAGCCATAAAGAAAGCATTACATGCCTAGATTAAAAAAAAGTTTTAACACTGCAATCTGGAACAGCAATACTGAATGGTAGCAAGACATTCTAATTTCTGCTCAACCTGTAATAACAGTTGGATGGATTTTTTTTCCTGAATGTATAAATAGATGTGTTAAGTTCACAGAGTGAGAACTCAGATATCTAAGAAATTGACAGAGTTGTAGAGCTGCATATTTGCATGATTAACCTTTGCATAACGCTAAAGGTATGTTTCTAAACCACTGTGGTAACTTTGTTTTCTTACAGTTACCATCAAGATGTAAAAAAAAACCCAACAACCCTGAAATACAGCACACAGTTATCACTCACAGGACTTGATTGAACTTGAAAGGTTTCTTACAATTTGCTATAATTTTGTGGCAGTAAGAGGTGCTGTAAAACATTTTGAAAACCACTGGAGATAATTTTATACAGAATTCTGACAGTTCAGTTGTTTTTTTAAGAACTCCATGTATAAAATATTAAGCATTAAATCAGTGAACTGATGACTAAGGAACAGATATTAACATTTTGCCATGCTGCACAAGGAAAGAAATATATGCACTGCTGGCAAAAAAACAAAAAAAACAAAAACACTGATAAATTTAGACATCTAAAATCTTTCTGTGGGAAGGATTAGGATATCTGAGGAGAACATTTGGCTTAGTAAACAAAAAACCCTTATGTAGTAAAACAAAGCTCAGATGTTTTTTAGTTTAAGGATGACATTACACTGGCAATAGCTCTTCCATGTGTCCTCACCTTACACACTTCAAGCAGTACCTGTTGTTGTAATTTAGCTGAAAATGACTACATTGCCGCCAACATTCCAGACGTCAATTTCTCATCCAGAACAGAGAAGGATAACACACAAAAATCTGTACTGACAAAGAGGATGCTAAGTTTGGCCATGGAACTTGCTGTTGCTAGCCATCTTATTTTTTATTAGCTGGTTCATCTATTCTTGAAACTCTGGTGATTTCAGGACTCTACAGTGGGGGATTATGGCAAAGAGCCATTATTATTATTATGGAATAATAACAATGAACCTTTATATAATGCTTCTCATCCAGAAATCTCCATGTGCTTCACAAATATTAGCTACAAACCTGAGAACACCTCTCTAAGGAAGAACAACAAGGAATCCTTGTGGTACTTTAGAGACTAACAAGCTTTCATGGGCTATAACTCACTTAATCAGATGCATGGAGTGGAAAATACAGTAGGCAGGTATAAAAATACAGCATATGAAAAGATGGGAGTTGCCTTACCAAGTGGGAGGGTCAGTGCTAATGAGGCCAATTCAATCAGGATGGAAGTGGCTGTTGCTAGCCATTCCTAACACAGCTACCCCTCTGAAACCTGTCTCTAAGGAAGATATATCTCTGTTTTGCACATGGGGATGCTGATATGCAAAGAGGTAAAATGACTTGCTAAGAGCCATACTGTGAATAAATTCTTAAAATGGGCCTACCATCCAGATCTTGTAGTTTAACTCCTGGGCTAGAGGATGAGGGGAAATCTCCAGTTCTAAGAGTCAGTGTCTTGGTTCACTCTGACAGGTCACTTCACTGTGCTTTCTCTATTCTTTAATTGATCCCTTTGAAATGGTGGATTAAGGCAGGAGCTCAGTGAAATTCTGTACCACGATACAGTATCTGTATCACCAAAGTCTGTTTCAGAGTGGAGATATTTGTTGGCAGTCTAATCACTAGGAGTTCATTCCATTTAGGAACCACCAATTGTAATATTCTTTCGTCTGGCTCAAATGCCAATTCTGACAGCTAGACGAGGAGATGGGATTCAGGTTACATGGGTGAGAGGACAAATTTGATTTACAGACTGATTTAAAACACTGTGACACTTCTCAGGGGTCAGGAACCTTGCTACCACCTGCCCTTAGCATGAGGAAGCCTTGTGTGTGTCTGCCAAGTGTCAGTTCCCTGAGTCCCCCAGCCACAAATAAAAGAAGCACTGCCCTCTTAGCCTATGCAGACTCTGCTGTCCCTCTGCAGGTTAATAATAGGCATGCTTCAATCCCGCCGAGCATCCCCTTAGACTGTCCAGTACATATTCCACTGGACATTCGCAGAATTCACAGATCCACTGCTCCCAAAGGAACAGTACCCCCCAGCTTACCAGTTACACCTTAGATCACAGCTCCGCTTCACACATAGATATATTATAGCGAAAACAAGTTTATTTAATGAAGTATAAAGATTTGAGAAGTAGCAAGTAAAAGTATTGTAAATAAATGGTTACATGTAAAATAAAATCATGAGATGCCTTCTTCAGTCTAGACTTAATGAGTAAGATACTGTCTTGTCTAATGAAGTTTAGCTCACCCAAAGCCTTTGCAGAATTTTCCAGCCAGGTTAGCTGTGACCCTCCTTTCATAAAATAATGCACGCTGATAGTTAATCTCCTTGGTGAAGGATGTCTCTGGTTAGCTTTACATAGATCAGGACAGTCCTTTGTTCTTTTTCATAACAGGACACCCTCTGCTGATTGTCGACCTTACAGTATTTTAATACGCATCTAGCTCTGCATGCAGATAGGCTCACATTGTGAGACACACAATACACAAGGACCAGACGGGGAGATAAGTGTTTGCTACCTCTGCTTGAAAGGAACCTGCTTAATACATGCCCGTCTTGATCATCCTCCTTAATTCCAAGGCTTCGAGAACATAAATTCCAGTATATACATAGCTTCCCAAATATTATTCATCCATACATTTCACAATGTCTGTGATGACTAATGGGCTACTGGCTCTTAGTAGAGACTTCATACCTACACTTTTTGGTAAAATTAATATGCATACCTCTGACCCAAGGGACCCCTATAAAACTCTGTGTGCACCCCCTTTTGCCAGTTGGCACCAAGAAGTTCCTGGGTCAAACATCCTCTAACTTCAGTTGTCCTCTCCCTGGTTTAAGGAAAATCAAGCAACCCCAAAACATTTGTTTTAAATTCATGTAGTGCTCCTAAGTAATTGGCTGGAAATGTTACGAAGAATTGTCAGATTTTGTTTTTCCGAAAAGCTTTTTTGTCTTTCAGTGACTGAATTCTCCCAAGCCCTTTTTCGGAACACTTTCTAGCAGGCGCCTGCCTTTGTTTTCTGGACAGAAATTAATAATGACTTCATTTCCCCGCACATAGGCTTCAACCTCTGTTTTTTCTATACACCACCTGATGAAAATGTATATCATTTGTGGGAACTAATGAAGCTGACACGCCCCTGTTGCCTTGTGTAATGCTGCCAAAGCCCATAAAAGTAATGATGATAAACATAAACTCAGAATTTCCAGAATTCCTTAGCCAAGATTTATAATGAAAAAGCATCAAAGTCCATAACAATTGTATTCAGATGTACAATTGCTCTGTATAGCCCCTAAAATAGAGCAGGTGGCTGGGAATAAAAATGCTTCAGTTTTTCTCATATGGATGTGTGTCTGGACTAGGATTTATACAAGTTATAAAGAGGTCCAAGACACCTTCTGGGGTTCATTTTCTGAGGTATATAAAACAGACATATTCCATAAACTAGAGATAAAGACTGGAAATTATTTAAAAATCCATTTAAAGCAGTATCTCTCAATCACAATAAATAAATAAAGCAATGAAGTTGCAGCACTCGTGCCACTTTAGTTTCCACCTCCTACAGAGAGCTACTAATCCATTAAAGTGAATACCGTGATTAATCTCTTGGCTCAACACTCATTTCTCATTTGATGACATTTTCCCTCATTTCCAGTTTTTGCATGCCAGACATTTGAACCTGAATTAGCTGGTACATTTGAGACTGTCTGCACAGGAAGAAAACATGAATTGTACGCAGTAGCCCACCAGTGACCTATCGTCTTGCATTGGGAACTGCTGCGTGGGATTAAGCGGAGAACTGTGAAAAAGTGAATGGAAAAAACTATGCATCTTTGTGACCTGAGGCAATGTCTGACAGTTAATTCAAGCCTTTTCAGAGCCATCTATCCACCATAGTGTCATGTGAGAGTCAAACATTCACTGTCCAGTTTATGTTCCAGAATCACATGGCTTTTGAAATGTAAGGATTCCAGAGTTTCACGACTGACTTGATAGCTGCAGCCTGGATGCTTTGTGATTAACCCGGAAGGCTAAGTCACAGCTGGTAGATGTCTGGAAAATGAATGAATGAATATCATAATATTACCCGGTGGGTCCTGTTAGCTTTATGTATAATGGATTGCAAAGATGACTTGACCTTTCTAATTTCCTTCTCCCCCTTTCAAGAGTTAGAATACTCAGTGACTCAGCCTCCCGCCTTCTTCTTCCTCCACCCCCCCCCTTCCTCCTCTCCTGTTCCCTTATCCCTCTCCCACTTTGGGTTATTCTGAGGAGTTCTACTGAATCAAGTGGTGTTCTCGTCCATCCTCCCCATGGAAGGAAAAGGCCTGGGTAGGGACTGTCGAATTGTGGAAGTCAACGAATGGCTACGCAGGTGGTGTCGGAGAGAAGGCTTTGGATTCTTTGACCATGGGATGGTGTTCCATGAAGGAGGAGTGCTGGGCAGAGACGGGCTCCATCTTACGAAGAGAGGGAAGAGCATCTTTGCCAGCAGGCTGGCTAACCTAGTGAGGAGGGCTTTAAACTAGGTTCACCGGGGGAAGGAGACCAAAGCCCTGAGGTAAGTGGGAAAGCGGGATACCGGGAGGAAGCACAGGCAGGAATGTCTGTGAGGGGAGGGCTCCTGCCTCATAGTGGGAATGAGGGGCGATCAACAGGTTATCTCAAGTGCTTATATACAAATGCACAAAGCCTTGGAAACAAGCAGGGAGAACTGGAGGTCCTGGTGATGTCAAGGAACTATGACGTGATTGGAATAACAGTACTGGAGTACTGTCATGGATGGTTATAAACTGTTCAGGAAGGACAGGCAGGGCAGAAAAGGTTGGGGAGTAGCACTGTATGTAAGGGAGCAGTATGACTGCTCAGAGCTCCGATACGAAACTGTAGAAAAACCTGAGTGTCTCTGGATTAAGTTTAGAAGTGTGTGCAACAAGAGTGATGTAGTGGTGGGAGTCTGCTATAGACCACCGGACCTGGGGGATGAGGTAGATGAGGCTTTCTTCCGGCAGCTCACGGAAGCTACTAGATCACATGCCCTGATTCTCATGGGTGACTTTAATTTTCCTGATATCTGCTGGGAGAGCAATACAGCGGTGCATAGACAATCCAGGAAGTTTTTGGAAAGCGTAGGGGACAATTTCCTGGTGCAAGTGCTAGAGGAGCCAACTGGGGGGGGCGCTTTTCTTGACCTGCTGCTCACAAACTGGGTAGAATTAGTGGGGGAAGCAAAAGTGGATGGGAATCTGGGAGGCAGTGACCATGAGTTGGTTGAGTTCAGGATCCTGACACAGGGAAGAAAGGTAAGCAGCAGGATACGGACCCTGGACTTCAGGAAAGCAGACTTTGACTCCCTCAGGGAACAGATGGCCAGGATCCCCTGGGGGACTAACTTGAAGGGGAAAGGAGTCCAGGAGAGCTGGCTGTATTTCAAGGAATCCCTGTTGAGGTTACAGGGACAAACCATCCCGATGAGTCGAAAGAATAGTAAATATCGCAGGCGACCAGCTTGGCTTAATGGTGAAATCCTAGCGGATCTTAAACATAAAAAAGAAGCTTACAAGAAGTGTAAGGTTGGACATATGACCAGGGAAGAGTACAAAAATATTGCTCGGGCATGTAGGAATGATATCAGGAGGGCCAAATCGCACCTGGAGCTGCAGCTAGCAAGAGATGTCAAGAGTAACAAGAAGGGTTTCTTCAGGTATGTTGGCAACAAGAAGAAAGCCAAGGAAAGTGTGGGCCCCTTACTGAATGAGGGAGGCAACCTAGTGACAGAGGATGTGAAAAAAGCTAATGTACTCAATGCTTTTTTTGCCTCTATCTTCACTAACAAGGTCAGCTCCCAGACTGCTGCGCTGGGCATCACAAAATGGAAAAGAGATGGCCAGCCCTCTGTGGAGATAGAGGTGGTTAGGGACTATTTAGAAAAGCTGGACGTGCACAAGTCCATGGGGCCGGACAAGTTGCATCCGAGAGTGCTGAAGGAATTGGCGGCTGTGATTGCAGAGCCATTGGCCATTATCTTTGAAAACTCGTGGCGAACCGGGGAAGTCCCGGATGACTGGAAAAAAGGCTAATGTAGTGCCAATCTCTAAAAAAAGGGAAGAAGGAGGATCCTGGGAACTACAGGCCAGTCAGCCTCACCTCAGTCCCCGGAAAAATCATGGAATAGGTCCTCAAAGAATCAATCCTGATGCACTTGCATGAGAGGAAAGTGATCAGGAACAGCCAGCATGGATTCACCAAGGAAAGGTCATGCCTGACTAATCTAATCGCCTTTTATGATGAGATTACTGGTTCTGTGGATGAAGGGAAAGCAGTGGATGTATTGTTTCTTGACTTTAGCAAAGCTTTTGACACGGTCTCCCACAGTATTCTTGTCAGCAAGTTAAGGAAGTATGGGCTGGATGAATGCACTATAAGGTGGGTAGAAAGCTGGCTAGATTGTCGGGCTCAACGGGTAGTGATCAATGGCTCCATGTCTAGTTGGCAGCCGGTATCAAGTGGAGTGCCCCAAGGGTCGGTCCTGGGGCCGGTTTTGTTCAATATCTTCATAAATGATCTGGAGGATGGTGTGGATTGCACTCTCAGCAAATTTGCGGATGATACTAAACTGGGAGGAGTGGTAGATATGCTGGAGGGGAGGGATAGGATACAGAAAGACCTAGACAAATTGGAGGATTGGGCCAAAAGAAATCTGATGAGGTTCAATAAGGATAAGTGCAGGGTCCTGCACTTAGGACGGAAGAACCCAATGCACAGCTACAGACTAGGGACCGAATGGCTAGGCAGCAGTTCTGCGGAAAAGGACCTAGGGGTGACAGTGGATGAGAAGCTGGATATGAGTCAGCAGTGTGCCCTTGTTGCCAAGAATGCCAATGGCATTTTGGGATGTATAAGTAGGGGCATAGCGAGCAGATCGAGGGACGTGATCGTTCCCCTCTATTCGACATTGGTGAGGCCTCATCTGGAGTACTGTGTCCAGTTTTGGGCCCCACACTTCAAGAAGGATGTGGATAAATTGGAGAGAGTCCAGCGAAGGGCAACAAAAATGATTAGGGGTCTAGAATACATGAGTTATGAGGAGAGGCTGAGGGAGCTGGGATTGTTTAGCCTGCAGAAGAGAAGAATGAGGGGGGATTTGATAGCTGCTTTCAATTACCTGAAAGGGGGTTCCAAAGAGGATATCTCTAGACTGTTCTCAATGGTAGCAGATGACAGAACGAGGAGTAATGGTGTCAAGTTGCAGTGGGGGAGGTTTAGATTGGATATTAGGAAAAACTTTTTCACTAAGAGGGTGGTGAAACACTGAAATGCGTTACCTAGGGAGGTGGTAGAATCTCCTTCCTTAGAGGTTTTTAAGGTCAGGCTTGACAAAGCCCTGGCTGGGATGATTTAACTGGGAATTGGTCCTGCTTCGAGCAGGGGGTTGGACTAGATGACCTTCAGGGGTCCCTTCCAACCCTGATATTCTATGATTCTATGAAACACAGAGTTAAATGTTTCAACCCCTAGAACAGGACAGATAGTTCCAAAATTGATTTCACTTGGAAGCCTTTGGATCAGTCCCCCAGTTTCATCTGTCTTTTAAAAAGAAACAAAGAAAAATAAACACTTCCTATTTTGGGTGTCAGTTTGGCTTTGAAGAACACAGGAATCTAACCTATACTTCAGGAAACCTTAATAGCACCAATTTCCCTGGTAATATGTAATTATTTTTCTTCCTTTCTTAGTAGACAGGCTGTAGTCCCAAAATTTGGATCTGAAGTTTCCTGAAGTCTGAGCCTATTTGGATTGGTCCCATTTTTAGATCACAGAATCTTAGTTGTTAGAAAAGAGAAGATTTTATTAGCTCACTCAGTCTATCTCTCTGCCACTGCTGTTCCTTATAAAACATTTTTCTAGTTTTAAAAGTAGCTTTAAATTGGGTTTCCACCACTTCTTGCAGTATATCCTTTCATAGTCTAATTTGATCTCCTTGTTAGAAAGTATTTAAATTCAATGTAAGTATTCCCTTTCATAATTCCACCTCATTATTCCTAATTAACCCCCCTCATGCCATGTTTAACCACTTCTCTCCAGCATTAGTATTTACTGTCTTCAAATATTTGTAGATGGTTATATTCCCCTGTAGTCATAGCTTAGTCAAGCTGCAGATGTTGAACACATTAGTACCCATCTAAGTTTTTGGACTCATTTTGTGTGAAGTACAGTGACTGAGTTGTCACTGGCCCCCAGATTTTTATGAAAGGTGCCAATCCTCCATTTCTGCTAATGAACTGGAAACATTACCAAGGACTACTGAATGAGGCACAAATAGAGACAGACAAGAGACCATAGTTCATTCTCTTGGATAGGAGGGAAGAACACAGAGAGAGAGAGATAGAATGTACCTTATTTTCCAGAGAAGCTAGAATAGTGTTGAAAAGTGGGGTTCAAATTTATCACATAGCTACTATTCAGCATTATAGCTCTGAACAGGGTTTGGGAAAAGAACCTTAGTAGGAATCTCAGCAGCTTCTCCTTTCCAAATAGCTGGGACAAGTACTTGGATTCTCATCTTGGCACTGTCTCTGGAGAGAATTCCTTCCCCATCACCTATCTTTATTGGTCTTTGGTCAGAAAGTATAATGTCCACACCCAATAGTATGTAAGGGGATGGAGAAGGAGAGACTGGAGAAGTAAAAACAGAGATCTATGGTACTGAGTGAGATTTTGGAGGACAAAAGAGAAGAGTCAGAAAATAAAACTAGAGAAAGAAGAAGTGAGATTGTCATAAATATAAAGGGAAGGGTAACCACCTTTCTGTATACAGTGCTCTAAAATCCCTCCTGGCCAGAGGCAAAGTCCTTTTACCTGTAAAGGGTTAAGAAGCTCAGGTAACCTGGCTGGCACCTGACCCAAAATGACCAATGAGGGGCCAAGATACTTTCAAATCTGGAGGGGGAGAAAAAGCTTTTGTCTGTCTGTGTGATACCTTTGCTAGGAACCGATCAAGGATGCAAGCCCTCCAACGCCTGTAAAGTTAGTAAGTAATCTAGCTAGAAAATGTGTTAGGTTTTCTTTGTTTTGGCTTGTGAAATTCACTGTGCTGGAGGAAATGTGTATTCCTGTTTTTGTGTCTTTTTGTAACTTAAGGTTTTGCCTAGAGGGATTCTCTGTTTTTTTTAATCTGACTGCCTGTAAGATTATCTTCCATTTGGATCTTACAGAGTTGTTCTCTTATCTTTTTTTTGTTCTTCTAATAAAGTTCTGTTTTTTAAGAATCTGATTGGGTTTTTTGGGTCTTAAAAATTCAAGGCTGGTTTGTGCTCATCTTTTTTTATTCTCAAGCCTTCCCAGGAAAGGGGGTGTAAGGGCTTGGGGGGATATTTTGGGGAAATAGGATCTCCAAGTGGTCCTTTCCCTGATTGGTTGTTAAATCACTTGGTGGTGGCAGCGTATACCTAATCCAAGGGCAGAGACTTTGTGCCTTGGGGAAGTTTTAACCTAAGCGGGTAGAAATAAGCTTAGGGGGTCTTTCATGCAGGTCTCCACATCTGTACCCTAGAGTTCAGAGTGGGGAATGAACCCTGACAGAGATAGAAGAGGATGGAGGGACAGGAAAGAAAATAATGTAACTGAAATCATTGGAACAAAAGTCCTGGTGACAATGGCAAACCACAGAGTAGAGATTTCACTGAGGACCAGAAGGAAACTAAAAATAAAATACTTAGGTAGTGCTAAGTTGCCTTTGGCACTGCAACATTTCAAGAGGACCAGAAAGCCTCCGCATCACTTATCTCTAGAGCCCAGGAAGAACGTTTTGGGAAAAAATTTCAAAAGTGCCTAAGTGACTTAGGAGAAGTCCCATTTTAAAAAGTGACCTAGACATTTAGGACTTTGGAAAATGGGACTTAGCCTCCTAAATAACTTGGAACCTTTTGAAATATTGATTCATGGGCCTGATTCTTCTCACTTAAACTAGTCCTATACAGATGGAACTTGACTGATTTCAGTAGCGTTAATTCCTGATTTACATCAAAGGAGAGCAAAATCAGACCTTATATCAAGTTTCAAAGTTCTTCCTTCCATAATATATATATATTTATATGTCATAAACATCTGAGTTCGAGTTAGGCCTGGTCGGAAATTGTGAAAAATTGTGAGCTTTCAGAATTTATTTTCATGCTACACCAGAATGGAAAAAGCATTTACTTACCTACAGTAATTGTTTTTCTAGATGCTTTGTGCACACTGTGACAAAGTTCCTCCTCTACCTTGGTGGGTCTCACACTTATTTGCGGATTTGCTCCCCTTGGAGCTTCACGGCAGCCCTCAGCTTGGCCGTTTTTCTGAACCCACAATCCAGGTCGATGACTCCTGTGTCTGACCAGGAGTTGGGAGGATTTGCAGGGAACCCAGGCCTGCCTTCTACTCCGGGGTCCAGCCCAGGGTCCTGTGGAATGCAGCTGTCTAGAGTGCCTCCTAGAACAGCTGTGCGACAGCTTCAACTCCCTGGGCTACTTCTCCATGGCCTCCTCACAACATCTTCTTTATTCTCACCATAGGACCTTCCTCCTGGTGTCTGATAATGCTTGTACTCCTCAGTTCTCCAGCAGTCCGCATTCTCACTCTCAGCTCCTAGTGCCTCTTGTTCCCAGCTCCTCACACGCACACCACAAATTGAAGTGAGCTCCTTTTTAAATCCAGGTGCCCTTATTAGTCTGCCTTAATTGAGTCGAACAACTTCTTGATTGGCTGCAGGTGTTCTAATCAGCCTGTCTTAATTGTCTCCAGAAGGTTCCTGATTGTTCTGGAACCTTCCCTGTTGGGAAACGGAACGTCTTTTGCTTGCTCCTCAACTATCTGCTTTCTATTCTTTCCTAAAGCCCCCTGGCCCGGATTTTTCTTACTTTTTGCACCTGCCTTAATCCCCCCCCTACCGGGCCAGACGCTTTTTTTTGTTTTCTTTTGATTTCTGTTTTTTTTTCCGTCTACGTGCTGTCAGCCCTCAGCTCGCCGCCAGCACCCGCCCCCCCCCCCACGCCTGCTTTCGGGCGCAGCTATTTGCCTCAGCTGAGCCCCCCGGAGGGGGGGGGGAAGATTGCCGATTTTGCTGTCCGGAGGGGGGAGTGGAAACCCCCAGACCCAGCCGTTTTGCTGGCAGCTCGGACTTTACAACATTCTTAGCATGCCGAAGGCCTTGGAACACAGCCAACACAGCTGGAGAAGAAGATTTCAGAAGACAGGAGAAATAATCCAGGAGAGCTATAAATCATCGTGAAGGGGGCCGTAAGACTGAGTAATTTTCTGAATTATGCTCTCGTGGGGGGGAGTTTGACTGTGGTTTACTTGCGTTTGTGGCGGCACAGGGGGTGTGGCATGGAGACCCCCTCTCCCTGATCCATCGGTGCCCCCAACTCTCCCACCCTTACTACAACTGTCACGGCCCCCCTGCCGTCCGTCCCTGCTGGCAACCTGCCATCTCCCTTCGGATCCAGCTGTTTGCTTTGAACTTTGCCTTTCGGACCGGACATAACAGCCGACCAACTAAGACTCTTTGGACAAACGTGTGTGGGTCTGCACCCCCCCCCAGATTGCTTATCCCACAGCTTGCCCCTATTACTGGACCCTGATTTTGTTTCTCTCCCCCTCCCAGTCCAAGCCCCTCGGCATTCCCCCCCTCCCGCCTGCAGCCTAGCGGAAGGAGGGGCTACTCCGCTTCTCCCCTCCCCCCTCCTCCTTCTGGTGTCTCCCTGTCTCTCCCTGCTCACAATGGCGGGGAATGAGAGGGGTGAGGCCGCTTCAACAAAACTAGTTGTCCCTCCCCCACCACCATCCCTGCCCGACCCCCAAGGTCCCCCCCACACACACTATTGTCAAGATACTTGCCACCCCCCCTGCTGGGGCACCGGCAGCAGAAGGCACCGGGGTGATTGCTGCTGCTGCTGCACCCACCGCCCCCCCAGATTCTAGGAACCCCCCCCCCGGTTGGCCAGAAAGGCCAGGGCAGGAGGAAAGGAAAGGGCCCCACTAAAACCACTAAGCCCTCCATGGCAAGGGCTGCCCCCACCGCTGTGGCCTCGTCATCAACCGTGGTGCCCCTCCCTGCGTTTCCCTCCACCAGCTCTGCAATTGTCCCTCCCCCCGGCCCCCAGGACGTATGCCCGGGCGGCAACGGGCTCCCCCCTGCCTGCAGCCTCGTCATCTAGCCCCCCCCCGCCTCCGTCACCATCACCAGCGGTCGGGGCCCTTTCCCCACCTTGACCAGGAGGCATGGCATCCGTTACCTCCTGGTGTCCACCTCGCCCCATGTGGAGACATACGTGCAGGCGTTGGCGAAGGTGGTAGGACCCACGGCTATTGTGGCGGCCTCCAAGATGTATGGGAAGGTCGTTTTTTTCTTAGCTTCAGAGGATGCCGCCCAGGAGGCGGTGGAGAGGGGCCTGGTGGTGGTGGGGGGTGTTTGTCCCCCTAGAACCGTTAGAAGACCTGGGCGTTCGCCCCGTCCTCACCTCCGTTCCTCCCTTCTTACCCAATGCTGCCCTGTTACCCGCTCTCTCCACTCTGGGGAAACTTGTCTGTCATCAGCCCTCTCCTGTTGGGCTGCAAGGACCCCACCCTCCGTCACATTTTTTCATTCCACCGGCAAGTGCAGCTTCTACCACCGGCAGGGGCGTGTGACGGAGAGGTGCTCGAGGGGTCTTTCCTAGTCCCCTACCAGGGAGCCCGCTATCGGGTCTTTTACTCCACCAGAGAGGCCCGGTGCTACCTCTGCTGTTCAGCGGGGCCTGTCCGCAGAGACTGCCCTTTAGCCCGGGGGGGAGGGGCACCCGAAACCCCCGAGACCCGGCAGGACATCGGCCCCATCACTGCCAACGCCCCTGGCTGCCCGGCACCTGAAACCAACCCTCCTCCTACTCGACCCATCGCTGCTCCCGTCCGGGCCCAAGAGATACCTTCCCTACAATGCCCGGGCGAGCAAGGGAGTTCCACCCTTGCTCTTACCAATCCAGCAGAGCCTATGGAGGAGGGTGTGGCAAGGATATTACCAGGTATAGGAGAGGGCCCGCCCCAAGGAGAAACCCCCGCCCCTCATGCTGCCTCACCGCTACCCCCCCTAACCCCTGAACCATCGCCTCCGCCCCCCGACACGACCCCTGCTAACCAACCCCCAGATGATGCTATGGAGGGCTGGACCCTAGTCCAGAGGAAGCGAGGCAAGCGGAAGGCTCGAGCTCCGCTGCATCCATCCGACGCGGAAGCCCCCCGGAAGACCAGGAAAGGGGGCACTGCTATCGAGCCTCCCGCCACGGCCACGAGCGAGATCCATCCGCTGGTGTCGGGAGGGGAAGACGGACTGGCATTGGAGGGCAGAATCCCCCCTCCACGGGAGACCCTCCCCTCCGAGACTTCTGAGGACGCCCCTTCTGCCTGGATACCACCCGAACTCCCCGCAGACCCCAAGGCGACCATTGAGGCGGGCCCGAGAGGAGAGGCCCCCAGGGTGGCAGGAGCTGGCCTCTCCCCCATGTATGTGGAGATTGAGGCCCTAGATTTGACCCCGGTCACCCAGGGAGAAGATGATCTGCTGCCGGCTGGCCTCGAGCTGGGCAACCTTACCCCAGCCCCCCTTTCCCCATGCTCCCTCCCCCTAATTGCCTTCCCGGGCAAGCACCCTGCAGAAGGTGGTCCACCACCTGATGCCATGGCCGCTAAGACCACCATGGAGCCAGTGCCTAGCATTATTGGGAGCCCCCTCCCTTACCCCTTAACCCTTGACTCTGTTCAGGAGGCACTTTCCTTTAGCTGCTTACCTCCTGAACCCCAGAGCCTTACCCCTGCCCCTGCCCAAGTCCCCTCCTCCTGCAATGCTAATGCCACCCCTGGGGTTATTTCCTTTCTGCCTTTCACAGATTCCCCCCAGGGAGCAGTCTTTGCACTTTCTAGCCGCGACCCATTAGGAGTGGCAATTTTTCCCCTGCCATCCCCCTCCACCCCAAGGCGTGAAGTGAATTTAATAACCCCAGCCTGTCAGATGCCCCGTCGGTGGTCCGCACCCTGTCTACCCGCCTTAGCAGACCACAAGGCTGTATTAAGAGTCCCACCAGGGAACACCCCAGAAATTGTGACCCCACCCCACCATGAGCTGCGGCATGCACTACGGAAGTTCCTAGAACACACCCGTGGTGCCCGCGATAGGGCACAGCTGGCTCTCCAGCTATGGGGGGACTTTGATCAAATCCTCCAGGCCACAATGGCCCTTATAAAGGAGGGCAGGGGGCAAGGAAGGCGCGGTGCTGCAGCCTACGAGCGAGCCCGCAGCTTCCGACGCGATCTACTCATCCACGGGATGGGTCACGGGTTGCTGCACAACCCGCCGGGGGCCCTGAACACCCCCGCCAACAAGAAACCCCCACCTCCCAGCCCTCCACATGACGCCTCTTATTATTGCGACCCTGAATACCAGGGGCTGTAGAATGGCTCTCCGCAGGTCCCAGGTGCTCTCTTACCTTCGGGAAGGGGGGTACTCTGTAGTTTTCCTGCAGGAGACCCATACGGACCTGACCGCCGAGGACAGCTGGCGGCTGGAGTGGGGAGACGGGGCATACTTTAGCCACTTCACAACTTGGCAAGCTGGAGTGGCGACCCTGTTCTCCCCCAACCTACGGCCTGAGGTGCTAGGGGTCACTGAGGCCGTGCCGGGCCACCTGCTGCACCTTCGAGTCCGTATGGAGGGGCTCGTGGTCAATCTTGTTAACATCTATGCCCCGCAAATCAGCTCAAGGCGGCCACAATTCTATCAGCGGGTGTCCGACTTTCTCGGCACCCTAGATTCGCACGAGTGCCTGGTCCTGGGAGGGGACTTTAACACCACCCTCGAGGAACGGGACCGCTCAGGGGCCGAGCCGAGCCCGGCTGCCGTGAATATTCTCCGAGGGATAGTTGAACATCACTCCCTAGTGGACGTCTGGCGTGACCATCACCCAGATGACACTTCCACGTTTACTTTTGTCCAGGTGGAGGCCCATCGGTCACACCACTCTCGGTTGGACCGTATTTACTTATCCCGTTTCCATCTTTCACAGGCCCACTACTCCGCCATTCGGCCGGCCCCATTCTCCGACCATCACCTAGTCACCGTAACGGTCTCCCTCCGTGCAGAGAGACCGGGGCCGGCTTATTGGCACTTTAACAACAGCCTGTTGGAGGACAAGAGCTTCGTGACATCCTTCCGGGAGTTTTGCCTGGCCTGGCGAGAGCAGTGGCGTGCCTTTCCCTTGGTGCGGCAATGGTGGGATCTAGGGAAGGTGCGCGCCAAGTTCTTCTGCCGTGACTACACTCGGGGCACCAGCCGACGACGAAATGGGGCGATAGAGCAGTTGGAACGGGAGGTCTTAGAGATGGAGAGGCGCCTGGCCGCCAATCCCGAGGACCCGTCCCTCTGCGGAGCGTGCTGGGAGAAGCGGGAGGAGCTCCGGGCCCTCGACGACCATTGGGCCCGCGGTGCCTTTGTTCGGTCCCGCATCCACCTCCTTCGGGAGATGGACCTCGGCTCCCGCTTCTTCTATGCCCTGGAGAAAACGAGGGGTGCCAAGAAACACATCACCTGCCTTCTTGCGGAAGACGGCACCCCCCTCACGGATCCAGAGGAGATGTTTGGGAGGGCCCGTGACTTCTACACAAGCCTTTTCTCCCCGGATCCGACCGATCCTGGCGCTTGCGGGGTGCTCTGGGAGGAACTCCCCATGGTCAGCATGGGCGACCGAGACCGACTAGAGCTGCCTCTCACCCTGGCTGAGTTCTCGGAAGCCCTCCATCGCATGCCCACCAATAAATCTCCGGGCATGGACGGGCTGACCGTGGAGTTTTACCGCGCGTTCTGGGACATCCTCGGCCCAGACCTAGTCACCGTCTGGGCTGAGTCCTTGCAGAGCGGGGTCCTCCCTCTGTCGTGCAGGTGAGCGGCGCTCGCCTTGCTGCCGAAGAAGGGGGACCTCCACGATCTACGAAACTGGCATCCCATAAACCCTTAGCACGGATTACAAAATAGTAGCGAAAGCAATCTCGCTGCGGCTAGGGTCCGTGATGGCGGACGTGATCCACCCAGACCAGACCTATACTGTCCCGGGTCGCAGCATTTTTGACAACCTATTTCTAGTCCGAGACCTTTTGGAACTCGGGCGGAGAGATGGTCTGTCGTTCGCCCTCCTGTCTCTTGATCAGGAGAAGGCGTTCGATAGAGTAGACCATGGGTACCTCCTGAGTACTCTGCAGGCATTTGGATTCGGACCTCAGTTTGTGAGTTTTCTCCAGGTGCTGTACACCTCCGCGGAGTGTTTGGTTAGGTTCAACTGGACCCTGACTGAACCGGTCAGCTTCGGGCGAGGAGTGCGGCAAGGGTGCCCCCTCTCGGGCTAGTTGTACGCTCTGGCGATCGAGCCTTTCCTCTGCCTCCTCCAAAGGAGGATGACAGGGTTGGTGCTGTGGGAGCCAGAACTGTGGCTGGTCCTGTCGGCGTACGCCGATGACGTACTCCTCGTGGTCCAGGACCCGGGCGACTTGGCGCGAGTGGAAGCATGCCAGGCTATCTATTCGGCAGCCTCCTCCGCCCGAGTCAACTGGGTCAAGAGCTCTGGCTTGGCGGTGGGGGACTGGCGGTAGGTGAGCTCCCTCCCACCCACGCTTCAGACTATCCGGTGGAGTGCAGGTCCACTGCTCTACCTTGGCGTTTACCTTTCTGCCACACACCCTTCCCCGCCAGAGAACTGGCAATATTTAGAGGGCGGGGTGATAGAGCAGCTCCGGAAATGGATGAGGCTACTCCGATGTCGCTCCCTCCGAGGGAGAGCACTGGTGCCTAACCAACTAGTCCTGTCCACGCTCTGGTACCGGCTCAACACATTGGTTCTGGCCCCAGGTTTCCTGACCAACCTCCGGACATCGATTCTAGAGTTCTTTTGGTCAGGAATGCACTGGGCCCCTGTAGGGGTTCTTCATCTACCCCTGAAGGAAGGAGGGCAGGGCCTGAAGTGTCTGCACGCTCAGGTCCGTGTCTTCTGCCTCCAGACCCTGCAGAGGCTCCTTTATAGCGCAGGTAGTTCGACATGGAGCATATTGGCGCATGCCTTCCTGCGCCACTTCCAAGGGCTCCGATACGACCGGCAGCTCTTTTATCTCTGTCTGAGAGGTTTTCCGCGAGATCTCTCCGGGCTGCCAGTCTTCTACCAGGGCCTCCTCCGGACCTGGAAACTGTTTTCAATTACCAGGTCAGTGGCGGCCACCGTGGAAGCAGATCTCCTCACGGAGCCCCTGCTACACAACCCCCAACTCCGTGTGCAGGTGGCGGAGTCCCGCTCGGTGCGCCAGAGTTTGGTCCTGGCGGAAGTCACGAGAGTCGGAGACCTCCTGGACTACGACCGGGGAGACTGGCTGGATCCCCTGACGCTCGCTCGGTGCATGGGGCTCTCCGGACCTTGTACCCCCCGGCGCGTACTTCAGGAGGTGAAGGCCGCCTTGACCCCCGCTGCTCGGGCTTATGTCAACTGAGCCCTGCGCGAGGGCGCACCCCACCCACCCTCTACCCCAGGCCCGCCGGACCTTTCCATTGGGCCCCTACCCCATAGATCCCAACAAACCCCTCACCCTTCCACTGCAAGCCGGCTGCATGAACTGCAGCCGGTCAGCTTTCAAATCGCGCCACGGAAATATTTATACACACTCACGCTTCACAGCCTTCACGCCCACACCCTGGTGTCCCGCCCCGATATAAAGTGGCGGGACCTCCTGCCACCTTTGGAGGGTGAGCAACCTCGGTGGGCCAGACTGTATTCCACCTTCGTCCCGAGGCCCATCAGGAACATTAGTTGATGGCTCCTTCACAGAGTTGTGAGCATGGGTGTGTTTTTGACACAGTTTACCTCTATCCCGGAAACTTGCCCTTTTTGCAATGTGAGGGAAACCCTTGTACATGTATATTTAGTGTGTGCCAGATTGCAGCCCTTTTTCCGGCTCCTCACGAATATTTTATTACGCTTTTGGCTACGCTTTTCCCCTCACCTTTTTATCTACACACTCCCCATCCGTGGCCCCACAAAATCTCGAGATCTCCTGGTTAACCTCCTCCTAGCCCTAGCTAAAACAGCCATTTATAAAACCAGAGAGGGGAGGTTGGCTCATGAAGCGTCCTGTGATTGTAGGGCCGTTTTCCAATCCTCAGTACATTCACGTATCCGTGCGGAGTGCCTCTGGGCGGCATCCACCGACTCTCTTGACGCCTTCGAGGAGCGGTGGGCGCTGTCCGAGGTTCTCTGATCGGTGACCCCATCCGGTTCCCTCCACCTGACCCTTTGATTGAGGGGAAGAGTGAGATACCCCAGCCCCAGCCGTTACCACTGTGGATACCATCATCACTGTCACCTAGGAGGGGTCCTAGAACACATGGGTGTACACCCCGCCCACCCCCAAACCACCCACCCCGCAGCTGTGCCAATCTTGTCGGGCACTCTCAGGAGAGTAATAATCAGTGACACTGGGCGTGGCACTAGGTAACTCGAGGGGGTGGAAGACCACGAGTGTCAAGGAAGCCCCCCCCGCTCTAGGCCACCAGGTAACTCAGGAGGGTGGAAGACCACGAGTGTCGAGGAAGCCCCCCCGCTCTGGGCCCAGGCTAGCCTGAACACTTCTCCCTCCTGAAGGCTGCTGTGATATACCTTCTGTCTGCTTTGTTTTGTTGCATAGTTTTGCTTTATTCTCTTTGGTAATTCTTTGTAAGTGTTACACAAATAAAAAAAAAATGCTTCCCTAAAAAAAAAAAAAAAAAAATTCTCTCCTAAAGCCCCTTGGCCTGGGCTTTTCTTACTTTTTGACCCTGCTTCAGTTCTCCCCCACCCTTCCGACCGGGCCAGACACTTTTTCTTCGTTTTGGTTTTTTTTTTGCTGTTTTTCTTTGCTGCCGTTCAAGTGCTGGTTGGCTGCCAGCTTGCCTGCCAGCCCCCCATGCCTGCCCTCGGATGCTGCTACTGCTTCAGCTGCAACCCCCGGAGGAGGGGGGGAGGACTGCTGACCCACTCCCTGGAGGAGGAGAGTGGATGCCCCCAGACCCGACCATTTTGCTGTTTGTTTGTGGACCTGTAATTAACCGACAAGTTATTTTTTTCTTCTTATCTACTTGGCATTTTTGGAATGCTTCGAGCAGGGGGTTGGACTAGATGACCTTCTGGGGTCCCTTCCAACCCTGATATTCTATGATTCTATGAATGCTCCACAAACCCTGGGAGAGAAGACAGCTGACAGAGACATCACCCAGGGAAGCTGCCAAAACACCTGCCACTGCTGGGGCAGCGGCAGCAGGAGGCACCGGGGCGACTATTACCGCTGCTACGCCCACCGCCCCCCCAGATTCTAGGAGAGCCCCCCCAGTTAGCCGGAAAGGCCAGGGTGTGAAGAAGGGAAAGGGCCCCGCTACAACCACCAGACCCTCCATGGCAGGGGCTGCCCCCACCGCTGTGGCCTCGTCATTGACAATGGCGTCCCTCCCCACTGTTCCCTCCACCAGCTCTGTGAGCGTCCCTCCCCCGGCCCCAAAGACGTATGCCCGGGCGGTGGCAACCCCCCGCATGCCTGCCACCTCGCCATCTCACCCACCCACCGCCTCCGCTACCATCAATAGCGGCCGGGGCCCCTTTCCCACCATGACCAGGAAGCACGGCGTCCGTTGCCTCCTGGTGCCCGCCTCGCCCCACATGGAGACGTACGTGCAGGCGTTGGCGAGGGTGGTAGGACCCACGGCTATTGTGGTGGCCTCCAAAATGTACGGGAAGGTCATCTTTCTCTTAGCATCGGAGACTGCCGCCCAGAAGGCAGTGGAGAAGGGCCTGGCGGTGGGGGGGGTGTTCGTTCCCCTGGAACCGCTAGAGGTCCTGGGCGTCCGCCTAGTCCTGACCTCTGTCCCTCCTTTTCTACCCAATGCCACCCTGTTACCCGCTCTCTCCACCCTGGGGAAACCCGTTTCTGTCATCAGCCCTCTCCCGTTGGGCTGCAAGGACCCCACCCTCCGTCACGTCCTTTCGTTCCGCCGGCAAGTGCAGCTTCTACCGCCGCCACCGGCATGTGATGGAGAGGCACTTGAGGGGTCCTTCCTAGTCCCCTACCAGGGAGCCCGCTATCGGGTCTTTTACTCCATGGGAGAGGCCCGGTGCTACCTCTGCCGCTCAGCGGGGCATGTCCGAAGAGACTGCCCCTTAGTCTGGCGGGGAGGGGCACCCGAGACCCCCGAGACCCGGCAGGATGTCGGCTCCATCGTTGCCGACGCCCCTAGCCGCCCAGTACCTGAAACCACCTCTCCTCCCACTCGATCCACCGCTGCTCCTGCCCGGGCCCAAGAGACACCTCCCCTACAATGCCCAGATGAGTGAGGGAGCCCCGCCCTTGCTGTTAACAATCCAGCAGAGCCTATGGAGGAGGATGCAGCAAAGATATTACCGGGCATAGGAGAGGGCCCGCCCCAAGGAGAACCGCCCCCCCATGCTACCTCACCGTTACCCCCCCGAACCCCTGAACCATCGCCTCTGCCCCCCGACATGACCCCTGCTAACCAGGCCCCAGACGATGGTATGGAAGGCTGGACCCTAGTCCAGGGGAAGCGAGGCAAGTGGAAGGCTCGAGCTCCGCTGCACCCATCCGATGCGGAGGCCCCCCGGAAGACCAGGAAGGGAGGCACTGACACTGAGCCTTCCACTATGCCCATGAGTGAGATCCATCCACCGGTATCAGGAGGGGAAGACAAAATAGCACTGGAAGGTAGAATCTCCCCTCCACGGGAGACCCTCCCCTCCGAGACCCTGAGGAAGACCCTTCTGCCCAAATATCACCTGAACCCCCCGCAAACCCCGAAGCTACTGTCGTAGCAGGTGCCAGAGGTGAGACCCCTGGGGTGGCAGAAGATGACCTCTCCTCCATGTATGAGGAGATCGAGGCCCTAGGTTTGACTCCAGTCACCCAGGGAGAGAATGACCTACTACTGGCTGGCCTCGATCTGGGCAACCTTACCCCAGTCCCCCTTTCCCCATGCTCCCTCCCCCAACCGCCTTCCCAGGCGGGCACCCTACAGAAGGTGGTCCACCACCTGATGCCATGGCTGCCAAATCCACCACAGAGCCAGCGCCTAGCGTCACTGGGAGCCCCCTCCCCACCCCCTTAACCCTCAAATCTGTTTGGGAGGCACCACCTCTCAGCTGCTTGCCTCCCAAAGCCCAGAGCCCCGCCTCTGACCTCACCCCCACCCCATCCCTGCCCAATCCACCTCTTCCTGCAATGCTATTGCTGCCCCTGGGGTTATTTCTTTCCCATTTTTTGCAGATTCCCCCCAAGGAGCAGCCTTTGCATTTTCCTGCCGCGACCCATTAGGAGCTGCAATTTTCCCTCCGCCATCCCCTTCTACCCCAAGGCTTGAGATGGACCTAATAACTTTAGCCTGTCAGACGCCCCGTCGGTGGTCCGCACCCTGCCTGCCCGCCTCAGCGGACCACGAGGCTGCACCAAGAGCCCCACCAGGGAATAACCGGGAAATCACAACCCCACCCCCCCATGAGCTGCGAAAAGCATTGCGGGAGTTTTTAGAAGATATCCGGGGCTCCTGCAACAGAGTACAGCTGGCTCTCCAGCTATGGGGGGACTTTGATCAAATCCTCCAGGCCACAAGGGCCCTTATAAAGGAGGGTAGAGAGAATGGAAGGCATGGTGCTGCGGCCTACGGGCGGGCCTGCAGCTTCCGTGATGATTTACTCACTTATGGGATGGGTCACGGATTGTTGCGCGACCCGCCTGGGGCCGCAAACACCCCCGCCAACAAGGAACCCCCACCCCCCAAGCCCTCCGCACGATGCCTCTTATTATCACAACTTTGAACACCAGGGGCTGTAGGATGGCTCTCCGCAGGTCCCAGGTGCTCTCTTACCTTCGGGAAGGGGGGTACTCTGCAGTTTTCCTGCAGGAGACCCATACGGATCCGACCGCCAAGGACAGCTGGCGGCTGGAGTGGGGGGACGGGGTCTACTTTAGCCACTTCACGGTTCGACAAGCTGGAGTGGCGACCCTGTTCTCCCCCAACCTACGGCCCGAGGTGCTAGGGGTTACTGAGGCCATGCCGGGCCACCTGCTGCATCTCCGAGTCTGTATAGAGGGGCTCGTTGTCAACCTCGTTATCATCTATGCCCCGACAACAAGCCCGAAGCGGCCGCAATTCTATCAGCGGGTGTCCGACTTCCTCGGCACCCTAGATTCTCACGAGTGCCTAGTCCAGGGAGGGGACTTTAACACCACCCTCGAGGAACAGGATCGCTCAGCGGCCGAGCTGAGCCCGGCCACTGCGAACATTCTCCGAGGAATAGTCGAACATCACTCCCTAGTGGTCGTCTGGTGTGACCACCACCCAGATGACACTTCCACGTTCACCTTTGTCCAGGTGGAGGCCCATCGGTCTCACCACTCTCGGTTGGACCGTATTTATTTATCCCATTTCCATCTTTCACAAGCCCACTCCTCCAACTTTCGGCCGGCCCCATTTTCCGACCATCATCTAGCCACCATAACAGCCTCCCTCCGCGCAGAGAGGTCGGGGCCGGCCTATTGGCATTTTAACAACAGCATGTTGGAGGATGAGGGCTTCGTGACGTCCTTCCGGGAGTTTTGGCTGGCCTGGCAAGAGCAGCGGCGTGCCTGTCCCTCGGCGCGGCGATGGTGGGATCTAGGGAAGGTGCGCGCTAAGCTCTTCTGCCGTGACTACACTCGGGGCACCAGCCGATGGAGAAATGCAGCAATAGAGCAGTTGGAACGGGAGGTCTTAGAGATGGAAAGGTGCCTGGCCGCCAGTCCCAAGGACCCGTTCCTCTGCAGAGCATGGCGGGAGAAGCGGGAAGAGCTCTGGGCCTTCAAGGATCATTGGGCCCGAGATGCCTTTGTTCGATCCCACATCCGCCTCCTTCGGGAGATGGATCGCGGCTCCCGTTTCTTCTACGCCCTGGAGAAAATGAGGGGGGCCAAGAAACACGTCACCTGCCTTCTAGCAGAAGATGGCGCCCCCCTCATGGATCCGGTGGAGATGTGTGGGAGGGCCCGTGACTTCTACACAAGCCTTTTCTCCCCGGATCCGACCGATCCTGACGCTTGCGGGGTGCTCTAGGAGGAACTCCCCATGGTCAGCGTGGGCGATCAAGACTGACTAGAGCTGCCTCTCACCCTGGCCGAGTTCTCGGAAGCCCTCCGTCGCATGCCCACCAATAAATCTCCGGGCATGGACAGGCTGACCGTGGAGTTTTACCGCGCATTCTGGGACATCCTTGGCCCAGACCTAGCCACTGTTTGGGCTGAGTCTTTGCAGGGTGGGGTCCTCCCTCTTTCATGCAGGCGAGCGGTGCTCGCCTTGTAGCCGAAGAAGGGGGACCTCCACGATTTACGAAACTGGCGTCCCGTCTTGCTCTTAGCACGGACTACAAAATCATAGCAAAAGCAATCTCGCTGCGGCTAGGGTCTGTGATGGCGGACGTGAACCACCCAGACAAGACCTATACTGTCCCAGGTCGCAGCATTTTTGACAGCCTATTTCTAGTCCGAGATCTTTTGGAACTCGGGCGTAGAGATGGTCTGTCGTTCGCCCTCCTGTCTCTTGATCAGGAGAAGGCATTTGATAGAGTGGACCATGGGTACCTCCTGGGCACTCTGTAGGCGTTTGAATTCGGACCTCAGTTTGTGAGTTTTCTCCAGGTGCTGTAAACTTCCGCGGAGTGTCTGGTTAGACTCAACTGGACCCTGACCGAACCGGTCAGCTTCGGGCGAGGAGTACAACAGAGGTGCCCCCTCTCGGGCCAGCTGTACGCTCTGGCGATCGAGCCCTTCCTCTGTCTCCTCCGAAGGAGGTTGACAGGGTTGGTGCTGCTGGAGCTAGAGCTGCAGCTGGTCCTGTTGGCGTACGCCGATGACATGCTCCTCGTGGTCCAGCACCCGTGGAACTTTGCGTGGGTGGAGGCTTGCCAGGCCATCTATTCGGCACCTCCACCCAAGTCAACTGGGTCAAGAGCTCTGGCTTTGCTGTGGGGGACTGGTGGCAGGTGAGCTCCCTCCCACCCACGCTTCAGACCATCCGGTGGAGCATGGGTCCACTGCTCTACCTAGGCGTTTACCTTTCTGCCACGCACCCTTCTCTGCTGGAGAACTGGCAAAATTTAGAAGGTGGGGTGATAGAGCGGCTCCGGAAATGGATGAGGCTACTCCGATGTCTCTCCCTCCGAGGGAGAGCACTAGTGCTTAACCAACTAGTCCTGTCCACGGTCTGGTACCGGCTCAACACCCTGGTTCCGGCCCCGGGTTTCCTGACCAACCTCCGGACATCAATTCTTGAGTTCTTTTGGTCAGGAATGCACTGGGCCCCTGTTAGGGTTCTTCATCTACCCCTGAAGGAAGGAGGGCAGGGCCTGAAGTGTCTGCACACTCAGGTCCGTGTCTTCCGCCTCCAGGCCCTGCAGAGGCTCCTTTATAGTGCAGGTAGTTTGACATGGAGCATATTGGCGCATGCCTTCCTGTGCCACTTCCAAGGGCTCCGATATGACCGGCAGCTCTTTTATCTTTGTCTGATAGGTTTTCCGCGAGACCTCTCCAGGCTGCTGGTCTTCTACCAGGACCTCCTCTGGACCTGGAAAGTGTTTTCAACAACCAGGTCAGTGGCTGTCACCGTGGGAGCAGATCTCCTCGCGGAGACCCTGCTACACAACCCCCAGCTTCGTCTGCAGGTGGCGGAGTCCCGCTCGATGCACCAGAGTTTGGTCCTGGCGGAAGTCACGAGAGTCAGAGACCTCCTGGACTACGACCGGGGAGACTGGCTGGATCCTCTGACACTCGGTGCATGGGGCTCTCCAGACCTCGTACCCCCCGGCGCGTACTTCAGGAGGTGAAGGCTGCCTTGATGCCCGCTGCTCGGGCTTATCTCAACCGAGCCCTGCGCGAGGGTGCACCCCCCCTGACCCTGCACCCCAGGCCCGCTGGAACTTTTTATTGGGCCCCTACCTCATAGATCCCAACAAACCCTTCACGCTTTCACGGCGAGCCGGCTGCATGAACTGCAGCCGGTCAGCTTCCAAATCGCACCACGGAAATATTTATACACACTCACGCTTCACACCCTTCACGCCCACACCCTGGTGTCCCGCCCCGACTCAAAGTGGCGGGATCTCCTGCCACCTTTGGAGGGTGAGCAGCCCTGGTGGGCCAGCCTGTATTCCACCTTGGTCCTGAGGTCTGTCGGGGACATTAGTTGGTGGCTCCTTCATGGAGCTGTGAGCACGGGTGTGTTTTTGACACAGTTCACCCCCATCCCAGATACTTGCCCTTTTTGCAACATGAGGGAAACCCTGGCACACGTATATTTAGAGTGTGCCAGGTTGCAGCCCCTTTTCCGGCTCCTCACGAATATTTTATTATGCTTTTGGCTACACTTTTCCCCTCACCTTTTTACCTATACACTCCCCATCTGTGGCCCCACAAAGTCACAGGATCTCCTGGTTAACCTCCTCCTAGCCCTAGCTAAAACAGCCATTTATAAGAGAGGGGAGGTTGGCCAATGAAGTGTCCTGCGACTGTAGGGCCATTTTCCGATCCTCAGTACATTCACGTATCCGGGTGGAGTTCCTCTGGGCGGCATCCACCGACTCCCTTGACGCCTTCGAGGACCGGTGGGCGCTGTCCGAGGTTCTCTGCTCGGTGACCCCGTCCGGTTCCCTCCGTCTGACCTTCTGATTGAGGGGAAGAGCGAGAGGCCCCAGCCCCAGCCGTTGCCACTGTGGATACCATCATCACTGTCACCACGTGGGTGTACGTCCCCCCACCCCCAAACTGCCCACCCCGCAGCCATGCCCATCTTGTCAGGCACTCTCAGGAGAGGAATAATCGGTGACACTGGGCGTGGCACTAGGTAACTCGAGGGGGTGGAAGACCACGAGTGTCGAGGAAGCCCCCCCGCTCTGGGCCCAGGCTAGCCTGAACACTTCTCCCTCCTGACGGCTGCTGTGTTATACCTTGCGTCTGCTTTTGTTTTGTTGCATAGTTTTGCTTTATTCTTTTTGGTGATTCTTTGTAAATGAAATTCTTTTCTGCTTCAAAAAAAAAAAATTCCTCTCCTGCTGCCCTCTGGCTCTACCCTGTCAGAACACGAACATTCCATTGCAGGTGTGTGTGTGTGCCCAGTGCACCTGGGACGGACACTTTTGCCAGCAGTGCCACGAGGTGGTGCATGTCCTCCATTCCCCTCAAATGTCGAGCCAAATCCATAGAAGAGGTGTCTAAAGTCCCCTGCTGCCTCCTCCTTGTCACTTGTGAAACTATTGTCTGAAGTAGTGGGGGACGGTAGGAGGGTCATTGACTGTATATATGCACAATGCATTTAGAAGAATAGCCATTACTGAAGGTAACTAACAGCTGTTTCTCCTTCTAGTGATTATGTGCATATATATAGTCCGCTGCTGGTGGCTATGTAGCAGTTCCCTTACAGTTGGAGAAACTTCAGATTATCTGAATGGAGACTGACATACTGACTTGCTAAAGCTGGCAGTGTCCCAAGAGTCCTGAATGATGTCATAATGTCTGGAAAAGTTATGTGCAGACAACAGCATTTGTGCTTTGCAGATATTGGTTATGGGAATGTTGCTCAAAAAGGCCTGAACTGGACCGAGCCCTGGTGGAGTGAGACCTTATTGTGGGTGGAGGAGAGACTTTTGCAAGATTGTAACAAAGTTTGATACAGTCAGAGATCCAGTGAGAGATACATTGAGCTGTCACTGGTTGGCATTTAACTCTCTCAGCATAGACTACAAAGAACCCGGGGGAGGCTCTGAATGATTTAGTTTCGTGAAGTTGAATGGCAGAGTTCAGCAGACATCCAAGCTCTGAAGTCTTTCTTCAGCTTTGGAAGAATGATGTTTTTTTGGGGGGAGAGCTGAATAGATTGATTCAGGTAGAAAGATGACATCACATTTGGCAAGGGTATGATCTGAGGGAAGCCTTATCCTTCTTAAAAAAAAAAAACATATAAGAAGGGCCAGCTAGCAGAACTTGTTCCAAAGTTGTTCTTGCTGGAGCAATAGCCACAAGAAACCCAACTGTCATAGACAACATAGACCGTGACATTGTTGCTATGCGTTCAAAGGAGGTCCCATTTATCTTGACAGATGTAGGTTAAGGTCCCATAACAGCACTAGATCAGATACCAGATGGCAGCAATTGACTAGACCTTTCAGAACTCTGGACACCAGAGGGCCATAGAATACAGAAAAAACGCTTTATTGGTGCAAATATGGAAGCCAGGTGAACTCTCACAGAGCTAACTGAAAGGCCAGATGACTACAAATGCAGTACATAATCCAGTATATGGCTAATGGCTGAGCTATGTGGTGATAAATCATAGAATATCAGAATCATAGAATATCAGGGTTGGAAGGGAGATTGTGCCAAGATGGAAAATCTCTTCACTTAGCTGAGTATATGGGTCTAGTGGAATCCTTCCTGCTGCTCGCTAAGACAGCTTGGACATCTCTAGAGCACATTTTTGCTGAGTATTTAACCGTAGATCATCCATGTAGTGAGGTAGAGGGATTGGAGATTGGAATTCAGAGACCTGACCTGGTTCTGAGAGAGGAAATCACTGACTAGGGGGAAAAGTTATAGATGAACAGATTAATATCTGGTGTGTAGGTCTATGAACAAGTAATGCCTTGACCAGGTTGGCACCACTAAGATTAATGTTGCTTTCTCTGTTTTTGGCTTCTTGAGTACTCTTGGGATGAGATGAACTTGAGGAAATACAGCAGATGATTGGTCCATGGGAGGAGAAATGCATCTTTAAGGAACTGGGACTGTGCTCACCCTGGAGCAAAAGGTCTTGCAATTATTGTTTGATGGGTAGCGAACAAGTCTATTTCTGGGTATCCCTACTGACAGATGGTCTGGAGGAGGATGTCCTTTCTGATTGACCATTTGTGGTGGTGTACAAAATTCCTGCTTAGGGAGTCTTCAATGGTGTTCTCATTCCTGGAAGATGGAAATCTGTCAGGGAAACTTTGTTTCTTATGTGTAGGTTCCACAGGTAGATAGACTCCGCACACAGCTGAGTCGATTTGCCACCTCTCTGCCTGTTGAGATAAAACCTGGTAGTGGTGTTGTCTGTTAGGGTTTACACCAGCTGGTTCCTGATGGCAGACATAAATATGTCACTGGCCTGACAAATCACATGGAGCTCCAGCATGTTGGTGCAGAGACTTCTTGAGCTGACCAGAGTTTGCTCACAAAGTTGGCCAAGGAAGGGTCCACCAGCCTTTGGTAGATGAATCTGTAAACAGAGTCATATTTGGCTCTGGAGACAGAAAAGGAACCTCTTCGCCCACATTGCAATAGTCCAACCACAGTGCTGGGACTGAAACACTCATGCAGGTACACAAACTAGTATGTCCACAGGATGCCTCGCTGGCCAATAGAGTGAGTGGAGCCAGGTCTGTAGATAGCGAAGGTGAAGTCAGGTATGCGGACTTACGTATATGCATGAGGCCATGTGGCTCAGCAGCTGTAGACAGGAAAGCACTGTTGTCGTTGACTTGAATATTAAGCCTTCAGACAAAGCAACTATGTACTGAAATCTGTCCCTCAGAAGAGAGACCATCTTGGTTATGGAGTCCAGGTCTGTTCCTATGACTATTGCACACAATGTCAGCTAGATTTATCTAAATTCAGTTTCAGGCCCAGACAAGAGAACATCTGTCTGATAATGAGGATGATGATGTGGACTTGGATGCTTGAGGGTCAATACACTAGCCAGTAATTCAGGTAAGGGAAAATTTGGAAACCTAGGTGGTGCAGAGTGGCTGCTACTACTGACATGCATTTTGTGAAGACCCTTGAGGACAATGACAGGCCAAAAGGGAGCACCGTCTACTGGTAGTGGGTGTCTCCTGCTTTAAAGAGAAGGCATTTGTGTAACCAGGATGTGTGACCACATGGAAGTACACATCTTGCAAATTGAGACTAGCATACCAATCTCCACACTCCAGGGAAGGGATAATGGAAGTGAAGATAACCACCTTGAACTTGATTTTCTTGATAAATAGTTCAACTTCCTTAGGTCAAACATCGGGCTTAGGCCACCAGACTTTTTGGGAATTAGGAAGTAATGGGAATAGAATACTTTCCCTTTGCAATGACAAAGAACCTCTTCTATCACTCTCAATTCCAGAAGAGACCGTACTATTGGAAGTGACGTGGTCTTGTAAAATGGGTCCCTGAAAAGGGACAGGAAAGGTGGGTTGGCGAAAGAGAGGGATGTGAACTGGATAACATGTCCCTTCTTTACAGTGCTCAGCAACCACTTGTCCAGTGTCATTTTGTTCTGAACACTGTAAAAGAGCAATAGGCATCTTCCAAAAGGTAGATAGGTAGTGAGACTGGTATGTTGTCCTCAAGGAGGCAATCAATATGTCTGTTTAGAGACTGTTGATGCCTTATGAAAAGGGCCTGATTGAGATGAAGCTGTCTAGTGATGTCGAGAATGCCTAGGTTGAGGAGAGTGGGGTACATGCACTGCCTAGTGGTACTGCTGGCAAGTCTTTGACTCAAGTGTATTCTGCGTACATACACTTGCAGTGGAATGTATATTTGTTGGGTTTAGTGTGCGGGTGTTGGTGGCCTTGGATATACAGGGGGTCAGACTAGGTATCTTGTGTTCTCCTCTGGCCTGAAACTCTGTGACTCTATATGTGCACAAGCACTCAAAGGAGTACTGAGACCTTTCAAAATTTCCATGAAAAAAAAATGAGAGCAAAAGACCCCCATAGTAGCCAATAGCCCAGTAGTGAGGGCACATATCTGGTATGTGGGAGACCCAAGTTCAAGTCTTGGCTACAGTAATAATAGAAGTTTATTTCAGGGCCTGAGATAAATGACTTATTAATACAAAAAGGAGGGCTTGCGGCACCTTAGAGACTAAAATTTATTTGAGCATAAGCTTTTGTGAGCTACAGCTCACTTCATCGGATGCATTAAGTGGAAAATACAGTGGGGAGATTTATATACATAGAGAACATGAAACAATGGGTGTTAATGTTTTTATTAAAATCTCTTTACTTAAGGGTGCTTGGCCCTCATCACCATTTGATGAGGAAAAATCAATTTGAGGTGCTTTTTATGTATTCTGTTGATGAAATAAATGTAAAGTTAACTAATTTTCTCTATTCCCTGAAACACTTAAACAATGCAATAATCAAATTGAAGTTACAATGGAAATCAGATTAACTACCCAAGCTCTTGTATGCAGTGTAAGCTCGAATGCTTGTTTCTCTTACAAACAGAAGTTAGTATAAAAGATATTACCTCACTCACGTTGTCACTCAAGGAGTTGAGAGTAGTCCAAAAGTAAATCAAGTAACTGAAAAGGAAACAGCTTCCAATTTTCCTTGTGAGCAGAATGGGTTAATACTGGAACCTTTATGCTCCCAGAGTGACCTCTTGTGATCTCAAAAAGAAAAGGAGTACTTGTGGCACCTTAGAGACTAACCAATTTATTTGAGCATAAGCTTTCGTGAGCTACAGCTCACTTCATCGGATGCATTCCGATGTGATCTGGGGTAAGTTTTCCTTGAACCTAGGTTAGTTTATGCCTAATTGCAACTTTTTTACTTTGGGCTTATATGTGTGTGCTATTATTTAACATACACAAACATCCACACCTAAAAGTTTAGGAAAAATCAGGTAATTAGTCAGGCACTGAGCCAATAGACTGTTCAAGTTAAAGAATCAAAAGGAAAAATGTTACTTAGAAAAAGGATCTGCTCTTTGACTTGCCTAGTTTGTGGAGCGTCAGAGTCAGTCATGAATTACAGTTTGGGGGAGCCAAGTGCTGTCATCTGACTCAGGTGCTATCAGGCTAGTGTGCAGCATCCTGCAGTCAACTAGTTGGTTTGTGGTGTCTTCAGGACTGTTCCAGGGAAAGTAGGAAGATCAACTGTCTGGTTGTCATTGAGGTGACCCAGTAAAGAACACACTTCTTCCTTATTTATCTGGACTTTTCAGGTTGCAAGCTGAGTTGGTAATGTTCTGCAGTATCTCCCCAGGGATCTTCTGAGCAAATGAGGGGATCATAGGTTTTGTGCCACAGCTGCATTGTCCAATCCCAGGTGAACATGGTCAGTCTCAGCTGTAGACCTGCTTTTGGGATCCTCTTTTCAATGGACTGCTTCTTCACTATATCCACCATTAACTGCAATTCCACGCATTTCTTCCAAGCAGCCAAAAGCAGGGAAATAATAGATGATGACTCCACTAAAACTATTTCAATCCTTTATCTGGGTTAATGGCTTCTTGGACTGTTAAGGCCTAGCCACTTCCATGGACATGATTCATGGAATTTTGCCTTACAAAATTGTCATTGTTGCTTATTCATTCACATGTCTTATACTCATACTTCCTCAAGGTTTGCTAGGGCCTCATGACCACAGTAACAAATTATAGACCAGTCACCCTATGGCTTATTGAAAGGTCATTTTGCTCTAATAAAGCCCAAAGATAGAACTGTTCAAAGCTGCTTTCAAGATCCCATTAATATAGACATAGTAAAAATAAAACAAATTAAAGTTTTATACTTCACATCCACACTATTATAGGTCTGTGTACCCACATGGTTCTGCCTGATTCTCTCTGACTCAATAAATATTTAATTATTTATACACAGTGGAACAGCTCTAGCCGGAGAGGGAGACTGACTTTACAGCCTGGTTGTTAGGATTGTCATCTGGGATGTGGCAGATCCACATTCAAATGCCTGCTTTGCCTGATTCGGACCAGGGACTTGAACATGAGTCTAACATATCCCAGAGTTTCTCGCTTTCTCTGATTTAGACCAGAAATTACATTTTGTGGACCTGAAAAACTTTCATGGTGAAAGTTTCATCAAAATGGATACATTTCCATGAACATTTTTTGTCTCAACAAATCAACATGTTCCAACAGAAAAATAATCCACCGAAAAATTGACTGGCTCGAAGTAGAACACAACTTTAGGATTTTTATGAATTTTAATGAATGACAGTTATTAGTTCTAACACAACATTTCTCTAGAGTATTTTGTCAGTCTTCATATGTTTTTCTACCCTTAATTTGTCTATCATAAGCACTTTGGAGCAGGGTCCACAATTTCTTTTTTTTTTGCTTAGGACATTGTGGATGCTACTGGAAACCAATGGTAAGTAATAAAGAAGGGGTAAATTAAGATGTATAGTCAAGAGATATGTGAAAATCTAGTAATACCCTTATTCTAAATACATGCATACATGACATGACCTTGGATCTAACTGTTTTATGTAACAAAAAATTAAATATATAATTATCAGCAGTCTCATTTCAAGGCACATTATATGCTTCGAAAAACAGATCAGGGATTGCAAAAGAAAATGACGCATTACTGAAGAAGGTGGAATTTCTCCAAGGTTAATCACTTATTAGATCATTGATATAGTCATGTCTTGCTTTTTATTTTAATACACTGCTCTCCAAAATCCATGAACTATTCAAATGTGGAAACTTTATTCTGAATGATCAAAGGAATATCATGCTAGAGCATATGGTTAACTGGAAATCCCATTTGTTTTTCTAGCTTGTGTCATATCTTAGAGATAAATGAATCTTGGCTTAATGATAACCATGCCCATTCCAAGGGTTCTGTATACCAGAGCCTTACAACACTGTTAAAAAAAATGGGGTTGGAAGGAATGTCTGGAAGTTGTTCATAGTACCCAGGGTTCTTTTTTTCTTCTTTAAACTAAAGACTGAATGAGAACAATAGTGACTTTTAAGAGAACAAAATTTGGAATGTTGAGTTTTACTAGCAGTTTGTGTAAAGTCTGTGCTTCAGGAGTGCTGTCAGATGCAAGTTGGAGTGACTGAGAAACTGAGGATGCTCTTTGTGTTATGTAAGTTCAGATTTGATCTTGTGCAGTGCAGACCACTGTAATGGCACCAGTCCAATAATAATCTAAGACAGACAGGGGAAGACTGGACAGGGGTGTGTGAAAGAGAAGATTCTTCTCTAAAAAGGGCACTGTTAAAATTGAATTATAAGCAAGTATGTGCAGATTCCATTTAGCTGCATGGAAAAGCCCACTGTTTCTCTCTTGTTGTAGTAAGGTTTTAATTAAACGCAGGCTCTGGTTATAAATTTAATGGCAACTGCATTTGGATGGCTTCTTAATGATTAAGAAAATGACTCAAAGGAAAGCCATGACTTAGACTGAATGGAAAATTTTGTACAGTATTTTCACTTGGATGATTAGAAGCTTCTGTAAAACAAAGTATTAAAAAGAAATATTAAGCCCTTCATTGAATTTGCTGACCAAAATAATGTTGGATCTGCTCAACAATTTAACATCATCTCTTAATGAAAAGTCAAAAATGTGTAGGTGGAAACAATTATTCAAGGATATGGAAACAATATCACTGGCCCAGACAAAGAGCATTCAAATACAGTACAGAAATATCATGAGAAAGGAGGGTTGACAGGCAGAATTATTATTATTTGTGTTCATAAGCATAGTGTGTCAGAACCCCAGTCATGGACAAGAACCCCAAAGCTCTAGATGCTGTGCAAACACAGAACAAAAAGACTATCTTTGCCCCAAAGAGCTTATTTCCTGCTCTTCGCCACCATCTCATCCAAATTAATGTTCTACTGTTAAATTTATGCAATGTAAATTGCAATATCATTCCTAGTGTCCTGTACTAGTCCTCTGACACCGATGAACAATGTAATCCACGTACAGTTGAGAGGATAAAACCATACAATAGAGGCAAATTAGTCTAGTTCCAAAAATGTTACTTACTTCTGAATAGAAAGGATATTCTGAAATCTCTATGCATTAGGTGGGTATTTTGATATTCTGTGACTTAAATATCTTTCGGAGCTACCATGGGTTTCCCTTCTCTCCTCATCCCATTACTTTTGGAAGTGCAGTTCCATACCTAAAAAATGGTTCTTCAGAGGGTGATGCTGCTCTCTTAGAACATTCCACCCAGTAAGTACTGCCTTTTGGAGGTGTTATTTCTTGGAATGGTAAAAGAATATGATTCTGCTGCTGCTGTTCTGAGTTTCTTCTTCTTCTCATTCCCACCTCCATGCCTGTTGGTTTATCTGTCTCCCATGCCATGTCTAATGTAACTCAGGACAAGATTCTGCAACCCTTACCTATCTTGCAAACTCATAGGGTCAGTGACTGACTTTTATTTGCCTGTAAAGCACCATGCACACCTAAGATGCCGCACTCCTGAAAACTCAATATTCCTAATATTTCTAGTGTTCTGCTGGGTGAATCAAATTAAAGAACAGGGGGTTGTTGTACAAACACACTCCCTTCCTGCTGCACTGGTGGAATTTTAAGGCATATAAATATTTATACTGCATATAAATAAAAATAATACCAGTCATGAGTATATTTAGGCTTGGCAGAATTCAGTTTTTGTTTTTTTATCATTTAGACAAATATTGAAGTTTATTTTTAAGCATTTTTTCCAGTTTTTATTGATTTAAATATTCACAGTTGCAGGAAATTATGGAGGAGTCAGACAAAAGAGGAGTTAGACAATAATTATTTAGTGACAGTAGACCCTGAGATTCAAAAAGTTAAGCTTTATTGCCATAAAACCACAAACTGTTACATCAAATGGCAAAATATACAAAGGTAGATATCCTTAAATCAAACTCTAATAACTTCTCTTTTCTTACTTTGCCTATCTGTAATTTTGATAATTATCAATCAAGCTATTTTTTCATCAGTTTGTGTGTGTGGTGAAATATACCAATATACCAATTAAAAAACAAATTGTTCCTAAACCTGGAAATAAGCTGTACATTTTTGACAGTAAGGATAATTAACCATTAGAACACTTTACAAAGGGTTGTTGTGGATTTTTAATTCAAGATTGGATGATTTCCTAAAAGACACGCTCTAGGAATTATTTTGGGGGAAGTTCTGTGTTATACAGGAGGTCAGACTAGATGATCACAATGGTCCCATAGAATCATAGATCATAGAATAATAGAATATCAGGGTTGGAAGGGACCTCAGGAGGTCATCTAGTCCAGCCCCCTTCTGGTCTTGAAATCTATGAAAGTATATTGCAAGTACATTTGGTAAATACAAATATGTCTACTATTGCATTTGATGAATACTCAGAGTCGGAGAGTTTGATCAACAAATTTTATGTAGATAAAATAGTTTAAAACCTCTCATTCTTATTGGTTGTCTATTACAATTCTGCTAAGAAGCCGCAATCAAGGATTTAGGGCCCTATTGTGCTATGTACTATATATAAACAAACTATAAGAAGATAGTACTTGTCCTAAATAGCTCACAACCTAGGTTTATGACAAGTGGATGGGACTGGGTAGACAAGGACAAGCTAACAGAAAAACAAAAACAATTTGCATAGTAGGAAGATTCTGAGTATGTATCAGATACCATTCCATGTTTTCCTTCACTTTACCATTGATTGAGTCAATCAATGGATTACATACCTTCGGTCAAACTTAATATTTTGCTAATTTTAGTTCAGGTCATTTTTGATTTCTGCTATATCTCTGGTCTTTGATGAGTGGAAGCTGTAATGCATGATGGTTCTGTTGGTTAGACCAAGGGACGCAAAATTAGGAAAGCGGGGCTCTTACCCCGCATCTCCACTAGCTAGTTGTGTGTCCTTGAGTGATTCCCTCAAGCTGTCTGGGTGAAATTCTGGACCCACTGAAGTCAAAGGGACATTTGCCATTGACTACGATGGTTCCAGAAGTTCATCCTTTCTGTGTGTGTCCCCAGCTGCAAAAGTGGGATACTTGCCCAGCTTTGTAAGAGGCATTGGGATCTTTGAATGAAATGTTCAATATGAATGTGTTAGACTGTAAGTTCATAAAGGCAAAGACTGTGCCTTTCTAGGTGTTGGCACAATGTCCACCACAACTGGATTCTGGTCTTGACTGGTTTTAGGGATCTACTACAAAGCAAAAAATGCGTTATTTATGATGTGCTAGGGCATGCACTGTCTGCTCTCTTCGTGTACTATCATACTACATGCCCAGTTTCCCCATAGAGATGGGAATCTAACAATAATGCAACAAAGTAATACAGTTCTGTAGATATTCTTCCTTTTTTTTTCAGGCAAAGATTATATAGGCTATTTGGGCTTTATAATCTGTAAAGTATGTCTACACTGCAATTGTAGGTCTGACTAAAGCATGTGTAGACATAACCAAGCTATTGTTGATCTAGTGAGGTTGAAAACAATAGCAGTGAAGGGACCCAGGGTATAGACTCCAGCAGCTAGTCTATGTTGCTGCTACTTCACTGCTGCTGTTGTTTGAGCTAGCTAGATCAAAACTAGCTGAGAAATGTCTACATGTGCTGCAGTGACACCTCTGAGTGCAATGTAAATATATACCCTTTGAGCAGGGGTGCCCAATCTACAGCCTGTGGGCCATATATGGCCCATCAGAGCGGCCTGCTTCAATACAACATACTAATAGCCAATTCATTAGTATGTTGGCATGATGTTTACATCACTTTAACTTACACAAGAATGTAGAATATGTTTGGCCCACACAAGGATGCGCTTAGGTTTATGTGGCCCTCCTGTGTCATAAGGTTGGGCAACTCTGCCTTAGAGAATACAAATCCACCTGTATCTCAGAATCCCCCCACGCCCTCAAAGTGCTAGTAACTGCTACCTTTCATTCCATTCTTCCCCAAATGTTTTGCTGAGTTTCCTCTTGAACTAATTTAAACTTCTTGTATGTGTTGCTGACTTTTGTTCCATACTGTATCTCAAACAACATTTCCATAAAGAAATTCATCTTGAAGTGTTTAAAGGGTAGGTTTTTCCTTAAATACACTTCACACATTCCTGGTTTTGGATTAATTACTATCTCAAATAACCAGGTGGCATCAAGACTTCTCTCATGTGACCTTACCCTGCCTTTATATGCAGTATTTCTATGAGATTTCCTGGACCAAATCACTGCAACTTTTCTCCTTTGAACATGTAGCTAATAGGAAGTATTATTGTGCATATCTTTTGTTTTGTTTTGTGTGTGTGTGTGTGTTTAATTCTTTGGAATGGTCCAAATTGACTCTTACCTTAAAATGCAGGTTTGGAAGGGCAGAACTATGATCCAAAAATATATCAGAAATTTTAAACGAACAGTCAGAATTTGTAGATAAACTATAGCCATATTCATTGGTATGGCCTGACTGTTTTGCATTGCTCTGACAGCTCAAAATAAACCCAGCATAACTGGCTGGGTTAAGACAGCTTGATGACACCTTTGTGATTGTTGGAACAGCACAAAGCTGACAAGTGTACCAGTGAATCTTGCCCAATATATTGTGTGTCCAATATAAAGAGCATGTTATAGGCTTTGCCTCCCCACTAGATTTGAGATAGAAGCTGTGGAAATGAGAAGTGTAAGCGTTCTTTGGCAGTGGGGCTGCTTGTTGCCAGCTATAAGAGAGGAAGGCAGTGGTACCGCTGTGTGGGGCTCTAGCTGCATTAAAGTTGTTGGATCTCTTAGAATGTGGCCTCACCTCATTTATTTGGAGCCCCCTGATGGTACTGTGTGTCTAGCACCTCAGTGCCAAATGTCAAGGGGCACAGAGGGGCAGAGGTGAAAGTAAGTCTAGGGACTTACTGGTACAGGGCTGGGCTGGGGCCGGCTCTGGCCCCCGGAAGGGGCGGGGCCTCGTGCAGAAGAGGCGGGGCTGGGGGAGGTCAGAGCCAGCCCCGGCCCACCCTGTACTGGCAAGTGCCTCCTTCCCCCTCCCCGGGGTAACAGCGGCAGTCAGGGGCTCTGGCAGCGGTTTAAAGGGCCCTGGGCGGTAGTGGCAGCCGGAGCCCTGGGCCCTTGAAATTGTCCCTGGAGCCCTGCCACCACTTTCCCAGGTCTCCAGCAGCCACTACTGCCCCGGGCCCTTTAATTCATCCCCGGAGCCTGCCGGAGCCCTGGGCAAGTGGCGGTGGGGCTCCGGGGATGATTTAAAGGGCCCAGGGCTCAGCCGCCGCTACCTCTGTGGGCCCTTTAAATCGCCGCTCCAGCCATGCCGTCGCTACCCCAGAGCTCCGGCAGCGGGGCTCTGGCAGCAATTTAAAGGGCTGGGGACTCCAGCTGCTGCTGGGAGCTGCAGGCCCTTTAAATTGCGCCTGGGGAAGCCGATCCACCCTGGTATGGAGCACCGGCTCTTGCCAGTATGCCATACTGGGGCGTACCGGCTTACTTTCACCTCTGCAGAGGGAATACCAAGGGGTTACAGGCATAGCTGCTGACTTTTAGTTTTGCTGGTGGATGCCCTACAATGGCTCCGCCCCTTCTTGAGGTCCCGTACCCACTCCATCTCTTCCCACTCCCTCCCCCGAGACCCCTGTGCCGGAGCACCTCCCACCCGCCATTACTTGCTGTTTTCTGCCCCCTCCTGCCTTAAGCGCAGTGAGGCGGGGAGGGGACAGAGAGAAGCAAGTGGTAGAGCAGCCCTTCTCAACAGCTGAGGGGCGGCGCGGGGCAACCTGCTAAACAGTTGATTGGCAGCCAGCTCCAGGGCTGCCAGAGCAGCAGCCCCAGCCAGTCCAATGGGTATTGAGCACTCCCTATTTTTTCTCCATGGGTGCACTGAGCGCCCATGGTTACAGGAATCTTCCGATTCTGGTAAAAACATTCTAGTTCACCAAAGCTCTCAAATGAAATCCAGTATGTCACTGGACGTTATCATCATTGTGGAGTACATGTACAGGTGTGGTGTAGGAAGTTATGTATATACACTGAAAATATATATTTTTTAAAGTCCGTGCCTAGGTACTGTTCACCAGCAAAGCAACCATTCTGTCTGATGAGATATTTATCCAGCTATCTGTTTATATGTAAATTGAGCATTGTCTCATTCACAAAGGGTCTCCTATCACTAGACTGAAATAAATGCAAATGAAGAATTGTAAATTTTTTAAAAAGAATTCTTTAAAAAGAAACTAACAGAAAGAGAAAATCAGCAGGGAAGGGGAGAGAACCTTATCTTGAGGTACACTTCAAAGGTTTCCTCCACTATATTTTGGGAGGCAAAGAAGACAGCCTGGAATCCCTTACCTAGGAAGTAAATGGACTTTGCTTCATGAAAATGGGTTCTCAACCAGGGTTGGCTGAAAACACTGGAGAGAACTTTGCGTGAGATAAGCTTCTTTAGACAAGATTCATAGATACCAAGGTCAGAAGGGACCACTATGATCATCTAGTCTAACCTCCTGCACAACGCAGGCCACAGAATCTCACCCACCCACTCCTGCAAAAAACCTCTCACCTATGTCTGAGCTATCAAAGTCCTCCAATCGTGGTTTAAAGACTTCAAGGAGCAGAGAATCCTCCAGCAAGTGACCCATGCCTCATGCTACAGAGGAAGGCAAAAAACCTCCAGGGCCTCTTCCAATCTGCCTTGGAAGAAAATTCCTTCCTGACCCTAAATATGGCAATCAGCTAAACCCTGAGCATATGGTCAAGATTCACCAGCCAGATACCCAGGAAAGAATTTTCTGTAGTAACTCAGATCCCACCCCATCACAGGCCATTGGGCCTATTTACCATGAATATTTAAAGATCAATTAATTACCAAAATCATGTTATCCCATCATACCATCTCCTCCATAAATTTATCGAGTTTAATCTTAAAGCCAAAGAGGTCTTTTGCCCCCACTGCTTCCCTTGGAAGGCTATTCCAAAAGTTCACTCCTCTGATGGTTAGAAACCTTCGTCTAATTTCAAGTCTAGACTTCCCAATGACCAGTTTATATCCATTTGTTCTTGTGTCCACATTGGTACTGAGCTTAAATAATTCCTCTCCCTCTCCGGTATTTATCCCTCTGATATATTTATAGAGAGCAATCATATGTCCCCTTCTTTTGGTTAGGCTAAACAAGCCAAGCTCCTTGAGTCTCCTTTCATAAGACAGGTTTTCCATTCCTCGGATCATCCTAGTAGCCCTTCTCTGTACCTCTTCCAGTTTGAATTCATCCTTCTTAAACATGGGAGAGCAGAACTGCACACAGTATTCCATGTGAGGTCTCACCAGTGCCTTGTATAACGGTACTAAAACCTGCTTATCTCTACTGGAAATACCTCGCCTGATGCATCCCAAGACCGCATTAGCTTTTTTCACAGCCATATCACATTGCCGGCTCATAGTTGTCCCGTGATCAATCAATACTCCGAGGTCCTTCTCCTCCTGGGCTACTTCCAAGTGATGTGTCCCCAGCTTATAACAAAAATTCTTGTTATTAATCCCTAAGTGCATAACCTTACACTTCTCACTATTAAATTCCATCCTATTACTATTACTCCAGTTTGCAAGGTCATCCAAATCTTCCTGTATGATTTCCCGGTCCTTCTCTAAATTGGCAATACCTCCCAGCTTTGTATCATCCGCAAATTTTATTAGCACACTCCCACTTTTTGTGCCGAGGTCAGTAATAAAAAGATTAAATAAGATTGGTCCCAAAACTGATCCCTGAGGAACTCCACTGGTAACCTCCCTCCAGCCTGACAGTTCACCTTTCAGTAGGACCCGCTGTAGTCTCCCTGTTAACCAATTCCTTATCCACCTTTCAATTTTCATATTGATCCCCATCATTTCCAATTTAACTAATAATTCCCCATGTGGCACTGTATCAAATGCCTTACTGAAATCTAGGTAAATTATATTCACTGCGTTTCCTTTGCCTAAAAATCTGTTACTTTCTCAAAGAAGGAGATCAGGTTGGTTTGGCACGATCTACCTTTTGTAAAACCATGTTGTATTTTGTCCCATTTACCATTGACTTCAATGTCCTTAACTACTTTCTCCTTCAAAATTTTTTCCAAGACCTTGCATACTACAGATGTCAAACTAACAGGCCTGTAGTTACTCAGATCACCTTTTTTTCCTTTCTTAAAAATAGGAACTATGTTAGCAATTCTCCAATCATACTGTACAACCCCTGAGTTTACAGATTCATTAAAAATTCTTGCTCATAGGCCTGCAATTTCATGTGCCAATTCCTTTAATATTCTTGGATGAAGATTATCTGGGCCCCCCAATTTAGTCCCATTAAGCTGTTCGAGTTTCGCTTCTACCTCAGATACAGTAATATCTACCTCCATATCCTCATTCCCATTTGTCATGCTACCATTATCCCTAAGATCCTCTTTAGCCTTATTAAAGACTGAGGCAAAGTATTTGTTTAGATATTGGGCCATGCCTAGATTATCCTTAACCTCCACTCCATCCTCAGTTTTCAGAGTAACAGCCGTGTTAGTCTGTATTCACAAAAAGAAAAGGAGTACTTGTGGCACCTTAGAGACTAACCAATTTATTTGAGCATAAGCTTTCGTGAGCTACAGCTCACTTCATCGGATGCATACTGTGGAGAGTTTAGAAGATCTTTTGATACACACAAAGCATGAAAAAATACCTCCCCTCACCTCACTCTCCTGCTGGTAATAGCTTATCTAAAGTGATCACTCTCCTTACAATGTGTATGATAATCAAGGTGGGCCATTTCCAGCACAAATCCAGGGTTTAACAAGAACGTCTGGGGGGGGGGGGGTTATAGGAAAAAAAAAGGGGAAATAGGTTGCCTTGCATAATGACTTAGCTACTCCCAGTCTCTATTCAAGCCTAAATTAATAGTATCCAATTTGCAAATGAATTCCAATTCAGCAGTCTCTCGCTGGAGTCTGGATTTGAAGTTTTTCTGTTGTAATATTGCAACTTTCATGTCTGTAATCGCGTGACCAGAGAGATTGAAGTGTTCTCCGACTGGTTTATGAATGTTATAATTCTTGACATCTGATTTGTGTCCATTTATTCTTTTACGTAGAGACTCAGTGTTTAGCGATCCCACTTCTTTCTTTGTTTTCTTCTTATTTATATGGCTATAGAACCTTTGACTATTGGTTTTCATTCCCTTTGCAAGGTCCAACTCTACTTGACTTTTATCCTGTCTCACTTTATCCCTACATGTTCTGACCTCAATAAGGTAGCTTTCCTTGCTGATCCCTCCCATCTTCCACGCCCTGTATGCTTTCTGTTTTTTCTTAATCACCTCTCTGAGATGCTTGCTCATCCAGCTTGGTCTACAACTCATGCCTATGAGTTTTTTCCCCTTTCTTGGGATGCAGGCTTCCGATAGCTTCTGCAGCTTTGACTTGAAGTAATCCCCGGCCTCCTCTGCCTTTAGATCCATAAGTTCTTCAGTCCAATCTACTTCCCTAACTAATTTCCTTAATTTTTGAAAGTCAGCCCTTTTGAAATCAAAAACCCTAGTTGCAGATTTATTTTTGTCAATCCTTCCGTTCACTTTGAACTGAATTAGCTCATGATCACTTGAACCAAGATTATCCCCTACAACCATTTCTTCTATGAGGTCCTCACTACTCACCAAAACCAAATCTAAACTGACATCCCCTCTTATCGGTTCAGCAACTACTTGATGAAGGAATCCATCAGCTATCGCATCTAGGAAAATCTGAGCCCTATTATTATTACTAGCACTTGTCCTCCAGTCTATATCTGGGAAGTTAAAGTCTCCCATGATCACACAGTTTCCATTAGTATTTACTTCATTAAAAACATTAAAGCGGGCTCTATCCATATCCAAATTAGATCCCGGCAGTCTATAGCACACCCCAAGCACTATCCCAGGGGAGGCTCTCCCCAATGTAATTTTTGCCCAGATGGACTCTGTCTTATCCATTCCATCATTTCTTATTTCTTTACATTTTACCTCATCATTGATATACAATGTTACTCCACCACCTTTACCTTTATTTCTGTCTTTCCTAAACAGCACATACCCTTCAATAGCTGTAGTCCAGTCATGATGACTATTCCACCATGTTTCTGTTATCCCTATATTATCTGGTTTCACTTCCTGCACCAGTAGCTCTAGTTCCTCCATTTTGTTACCTTGGCTCCTCGCATTGGTGTACAAATACCTTAATTTTTGCTGTTTGGCCTCGCTCACATTCTGTACCCTATTAGGCACCGTCATTCTACAGCCAGTATAACCTATTAGACTGGTATCCACACTGCCCTCCCTCCTTATATACATTCTCCTACCCACGGCTCTATCCTTTCTTACTTCATTTTCTTCCCTCACAATGCTAAAATCCGGCGTGGAGATTACCTGGACATCTCCCAACCATCTCCCCCAAATTCCTAGTTTAAAGCTCTCTTAATCAGTTGTGCCAACCTCCATTCTAGAAGTCTATTTCCTTCCCTACTCAGATGAAGTCCATCCTGCAAGAACTGTCCTGTCCATGAATGCCTTCTAGTGGCCATACATCCCAAAGCCCTCCTTATAGCACCGCTGCCTAAGCCATCTGTTGATAGTCATAATCTTGTCACACCTTTGTTGCCCTTCTCTAGGAAGAGGCAGAATCCCACTAAAGATCACCTGAGCCTTGACTTTCTTAAGCGTCTTCCCCAGCTTAGCATCGTCTCCCTTAATACTTTCCAGCGAGAATCTAGCCGTATCATTTGTTCCCACATGAAGGATAATTAGGGGATTCTTTCCTGCTCCCTTTAGGATCCTTTTCACCCTCAGGTCTACATCCCATATCTTAGCACCTGGAAGACAGCATACCCTTCTGTTCTCTGGATCAGCTTTGGTTACAGGCCTGTCTATTCTTCTCAGTAAAGAGTCCCTAGTCACATAGACCTGCCTTTTCCTGGTGATGGTGCTATTCTCCAGTCTATCCCCTGTTCCCTCTGGCTGCAAGTTCTTTCCATTCCTATTCTCCCCTGTAATCCTCTTCAACCCATCCTGTAAACTCCTGGGGCTCATATTTGGTGTAGTCTCCATTGACTCTTCCCCTTTTCCTATAGGACTAGCCACTCTTCTCTTCTTCCTTGCCCTTCCACCTTCAGTGACTGCCTGCTGAGCCCCTTCTTCATTTTCCAACTCTGCAAACCTGTTCTTGAGCTCTATTTCTCCTTCACTAGCCCGTCTTTTCCTCTGCCTGGTTCTTTTAGTCACATGCTTCCACTGACCACTTTCCTCACCCAGTCTCCCCTCAGAATTCCTCAGCCCTGCTTCCATCTGCAAGTCTGAATTTTCCCTTCAGATACCTCATGTCTTTGCTCCATAATCTGCTCGAACCCCTTTCTAAACTCAACCAGACTTTCCACCTGCATCTCCAAACCTCAGATCTTTTCCTCCATCAGCTCTATCAGATGACATTTCATGAAGACAAAACTCTTACCAGGTACCCCCTCCAGGATCATGTACATACCGCAGCTTCCACATCCCGTCATCTTCATTGTGTCTTCCACGACATGGGTCACTCCCACTCCTGCCTCTGTAGCTGTCATAGCCTTCCCACCTAAACCCTGTTAATCTGGGAAACACAAACCACACCAAAACACCACCACCCACAGCAAAAACAAACCCCAAACAAGCACCACAAGACAAACTCTCCTGTTTACAGCTCTGTTTGCTGGCTCCTGTGCCGCTGCCTGACTGGCTGGCTACCTTTATAGGACCCCTAGTCAGAGAAGCCCTGCCCCCTAATCAGGGCTCAGCTTCTCTCCCAGCACAAAGCCCCTACAAGCCTCTACACATACAAATACAAAACCAAACACAAATACCTTCTCCTCCAACAGAGCTCCCACTCAGACTCCCACTCAGACTCCGCGGTTTACAACTCTGTTTGCTGGTTCCTGTGCCGCTACAGCTGTCTTAGTGTAGTTTCTAGAAAGCATGTTACGATTTTATTTTATATGGAACCATTTGTTTCCAGTATTTTTACTCACTGCCACATGAATCTCTAATCTTCGATAATAAACTTATTCTTATTTTCACTATAAATAAATCTAAGTGCTGTGATGTTAAGCAAAGGGATGATCCTGAGTTGAAATTTACAAGCTGGTGTGTGTACTGTTCCTTTGGTAATAGGAGGTCTGGTAATTCTGTGAGTGTTCAGTGGATAAGGGGCTGGACACTGTAGGAACACTTGGAGGACTCAGGAGTTGATGTGTGCCTGTCACTGTCTGAACAGAGAAAATGAGGCCTGTTGGGACCTGAAAGGTAGAGAGTGCTTGTGCTGCCAGAGGCTGTTGGTTTCAGGGAGATGATTTACCACAGAGCAGGTTGTGGTAATGTGCTGTGTACCCCTGTGTACCCCAGGGAGCATCACACACAATATTCTAGTGTAGTGCAGCATACTACCACACATTCTGATTTCTTCTCAGTTTTTGCTTGGAAAGAAGAAGGGGGAGAGAACACTGAGCTTGTCAAGCTAAAAATCTAATTTCTTTAAAAAAGAGGAGCTTGAACTTCAGTAACCTTTGAAAGGCTCACCGAAGGTTTAACACACTTTTTCGATGGATCTCAGAGTGTTTTTCCAGGTTCCCGGTTTTATTTTAACCCATTACAAGCAGGATTCCTGCCCTATCTGCAAATCTTTCTCCCCACTATAGTTTCCTTCTTTACTTTTCGCCATCTTGTAGGAGACAGTACAATGATCTTCTAATCCCCTCACATCTCTAATCTTTAGGGAGCAGACAGTTAGTGCCATTTCCCAGATATTCAGGAAGGAATGACAGATAAAACTGAGAAATCAAGTGGCAGCTGTGAATTACAGAGGGACTACAGTGCTCTGGAAAAATGTTAGCGCAGGTGTTTTGCCACTTGAGCCATGTTTTTTGACCTGCATATGAGGGATCAAGTTCTTTGTTAGTGTAAATGGGCTTTCTTTCCTCCAGTTTAAAACATTGGTACTGTGCCCAATCAAATCAGCAGAGAATTTAGCTCATCATTTCTATTTCCTGAAAGCTATACATTTAGGAATGAAATAAAAGCAAAAACACTGATTGACTGTGACTTTCCAGAAGCTATCCTTGTCAAAGAACTATAGAATGTCACAGGCCATCAGTTTGCTAAGCCAGGGGGTACATGTGGTGTCCAACAATTAGCATAATTTCTATTAAAAATACAGCATATTGCTATAGTAGAAGCCAATACTTTAAGTTGCAAAATATATTTATTTTGATACTTTTAGATACAGCCCTAGTCTTCAGAGTTGGAAATATTATTCATATTGTGGTAGCTGTTCTTAACCAACTGCACTTATTTCTTCTTAAAATACTTAAAAATTCTTCTTAAAAATAATTTTATTGATAGATTTATTAATTTTCAGGGAAAGACAGGGGTGTCATTCTCTCCTCTGTGTTAAAAAGAGCATGGTTAGGTATGGAAGAATAGATTGAGTGCAGACTTTGCCATTTGTTTTTAATTGGTTTTTAAGTTAAATATTCATTGTGGCAGTCATAACTTTGGGGCAGATGCTGAACTGAAACCACGCTTTGGATCACAGATTGTATGTTTTGCGGGATTTGTCCACAAGTAATCCCATATTTCATTCCTAAATTAGAAATTATTCTGAACAACATCAAATGCTTTTTTACCCCGTGAGGAAATGTGTGGTTTTAAATTATTTAATACAGTGGACTAAGTGCTTTATTGATTCTAAAAAATTGAATAGGAAGCTCATTTAAAACAAAATTAACCTCATTAAAGTTTCTCTCATCTCAGAAAGGGTTTCCCTCTTTAAGGAATTTTTTTGTGGTTTTGGAAGTTCTTCTCTGATTCATCACTTGAGGAGGATGGAAAATTGGTCAAAATAAAATGAAAACTTGAAATATAATTTTACAGAACTGTCTTTTACAGATGATCATTTAATGAAGGAAAGTACAAAATGGGCTCCAGAAAGCAGGTGGAATTGAATAAAGGATAATGCAGGCAGAATATAAGGTCTATTAGACTGTGGAATACTCTTAGAAGGGAAATGGTGGAAGCTGCATTGCTGGAATCATTTATAGTCTGGCTGGATAAAGAAGGATAGATTAGATGATCTGGTTTGCTTCCATCTCCAATATTTATGATTCTGTGAAAATTCCAAGTAAGGGTGTTGCTGAGGAAGTGATTTGACAGATTCCTGGAAACAGTAGCACACATTTCAAAGTTTTAAACATGGTTTTCTCATTCTTCAATGATCCCATCTCACAGGACTAGCAAGAGTAAGAGGTGTACTCCCAAATCCACAGTTTTACAGGAAATTTTTCAAAAATACTCAGTGTGGGGCTACCTCTGCTCCCATTGCAGTCAATGGGACTTTTAGCATTAACTTCAATGAGAGCAGAGTTAGGCCATTCTAAATGCTTTTGAAAATCACATCCTTAATTTCCTGGGAAACAATGGCTTTGTTTGGTTGGTTTTTCTCATTGTTTTCCATCATGTTGTCTCTTTTTTTCATCACACTGCTGAATTTAGATCAGTGGTTCCCAAATTATAGGTTTTGTGGCACACAGAGAACTCACTAGTCCCCCTTGGTGCTGGTTTTCCTCACTCTCCAGCTGCTAAATCACACTAAAAGAGAATTTCCACATAAATTTGAACTGTGAATAGGAGGGGAAGTCCACACATGTGGGAAAGGAGTTCCACAAGACAATTTGCGTTAATATGTGATCCATGCTATGAAGTTATTGGAGAACCCCTGATCTGAATACGCTTTCTGCCATATTGTGTCTGATGATGGGTCTACTTCAGGTGCTTATGGTGTACTGCTGTGGGATTGTAGGGGTTACATTTATCAACATATTTTAGATGGTTTGGCATGGTGTTATAGCTGGGGATATCACTTTCCATGCACCCTAATGTAATGTAAGGATATGACCATTTACTTTCCTTGGGATTGCTCTTGTCTAAATCTATGTCTACACTACAGCCTATGTCAGCAAAATGTATGTCACTCGGGGTGTGAATATTCCACCCCCCGGAGTGACATAAGTTACACCGACATGAGTGTTTGTGAGCATGGCTTATGCTCCTTGCGGAGGTGGGGGGTTTCTATGCCGATGGGAGAGCTGCAGTGCTGTACATATAGACATCTCCTACGTAGATCATATAGTCTCTCTCTATGTGAAGAAGTAGAATCTTTCCAACATGCACTTTGAAGTGAAGGGATAACAAAGGTCTGAGTCCTGAATACTGCATGTATCCCTGTTACCACCAGCATTAGACCATCATGATGTGAGAAACCAGGTAAGATTCAGAGGCAGCACAGGGGCTTCTGAGGGAGCATGAATGGAAGACTAGATTAAAAAGAAGAGGCTGAGAACTCTCGGTCTTGTGCTAATATTGCACAGTCCAGATTCAAAGCTCAATGAGTCAAAGGAGGAGATAAGAGAGTCTCAGACTTAGGCCAGAGCCATTGCTCGGCATTCATCCCAGGTAAACAGTTGCATATAATTTCATTCCAGTCATTTTCCTTTACTGAGAATTTAGAGCTATAAAATAAATATTTTAGGCATTTTTAACCAATTAAAATGTTCTGTTTCCATCTCTCTTTGGGTGGAGCTGTTTGAGGGCTTGTGTACACCATGTTTTAACACGTTAACTAACATGATCAAAATTCTAGCATCGACATGGTCAACAGGTATTTCAATAATAAGAGCACTCCAGACACAGTTATTTGACTTCAGGCTTTGGGACACATTCCCCAAAGAAACACAAATACGAATCCTAGTGCTTTCAAGGCAACTTGGGTTTTTTTAGAATTTGAACAAAACAAGCCATCATTAACAATAAAGAAACCAGATAGCTTTCGGTGCTTTCCTTTAATATGTCATAGGTTCAGTCTTCTCCTGACTCATATATGGGCCTACCTTTTGTCTCCTTATTCTTTTCAACTTGCATGTGCATAAATGAATTATATATTCTTACAATTACACTGTAATGTCTTCCTGTTTTCTCCTTTTTTCCTGTCCCTTTATAGAGCTGTGGGGCAAAAGAAATCTTAACCATGATGCTTTCTAAGCAGTAAAGATGAAGCAAGAATAGCCTGATGCCAAGTTGTGAATGGCTATAGGTACTACATAAGACTCTTATCTTTCTGAAATATAAGCTATGGTTCAAACAACCATTACAAACATGATGCACAAACTACTGGGTTAGGTTTACTGGCATGTGTTATGTAGGATGACAAACTAGATGATCATATGTCCCTTCTGGCTTTAAATCTATGAATCTACATCATTTTCCAGTATTATTGTACACTTTATCTGTTCAGTTATATCCATGGTGAATAATGGTGCAAAGCTCAGATGCTCTTAATGTCTTCCCATATCTCACTGAACCCAATAGGCACTTTGGACAAAAATAACTTTTATATTATCAGGAGTTGAAAGTGTAACCTCAGCGTTGAACTGCAAGGCAGTTATTGGATGTTGGGTCATTGTAAATAGCTCTGAGACAGCCATGTGTATTGTAAAAATCAGAAGCACAATGTCATCCCCTCATGTATACATTAGTAGGCTGAACCATCAATCATGGCTTTATTTCCTCAGTCTTTTCAAAGAGAGACTCAAAAACTTTTTACCTGGCAAAACCTGAATTTCAGGTTCTGGGTTTTTGTCTGATGGAGCCAATTATATCACTGTCTCCTAGAAATGGACTGAGGGAATCCATAAGTCCATGCAGTTGGAATACAAACTGATCAAGATCTTGCTCATGACAGACGTTAAAGTCCCAAGAATAAGACTAGCTCTCAAAGACTCCAATTTCATAATAGATTTACTTAGCAAATTCCAGAGGAATTCCCCCAGTACGCCATGTAGTTGATGTACAAGGAATACAATTAATTTCAAATATCTGTATGTATAAGAGTGTCAACAGCCACAATAGTAAATAAAGAATTTTTATGCAAATTTTAAAGTGGTTACCATAAATTATTTGGACTATGTATGAGTGAAAAATTCAATTTCTAAGAAGAAACACATACTGGCCTCTATGAAGGAAAAGTGGAAAAACAATCAGTAATGAAATAGTCAGCTGACATTCTGTCTCACAAGGGAATCTGAGATATTGGGATCAAGGCCTAAAGCAATTTATGTGAAATGGATTAAGTAGAAGGGCGTGTCACACACTTGAATTGTGTTGCTTGGCTAGTAAAGTTTGAAGCTGAAAGATTGAGATGAATCCAGCAAGCAAAAGAAAAGAGCATTTGCAACATTAAAAGGCTTGTTTAAATTCAGATTGATACATTGTAGATTCTGTTAATAAATGCTGCAGAGTTTCATGGTACTTGTTGGGACTCCTGACAGGGATGGTAGGTAGGATGGTGTCTTATCCACTGAAAAGGCGTTAAAGAGCATTTGGAGCATGTATAGTAGCGGCTGGAAAAACTGAAGATGGATAATTTGATATTAAATCTGAACAATATGAATTTTTCTGGAAGCAATTAAGTTTTCTGGCAAGTTCACTCTCCGGAAAAAGATATCATTAGTGATCCTTATAAAATATAGGCCATCTATGTTTTTACAGTTCTGAACACTTCAACATATAGATTGAAAGTTTTCTTAAATTTGGAAGAATGGTAACATCCACTATACCAGTGATTCTGCAAGTTTTGCCAGATAGATAGTGCCGTAAAAGTAAAGGGACACAATGAATTATGTTACAAAAGCTATAATCAGGGAAAGCTCAGACAGATGATTTATCATAGTGATGGTGACCTGTGTTAGCTATTTACTGTGCAAGACAGTGATGGTCTGCTGAGGAAGATTTAGCATTTATTTGGGTTGTGAGAAAGAGCTGGTGTACTAGTTGGGTAGCCATTTTGTAATTACTGTTGACCATAATGTAATGTAAGTACCTCTTAGATCATCCAAACCTAGGCCAGTGAATACTATATCCTTCAGTACATTTTCTAGTGCTCCTGCAACTCCTTCTTTCTCCCCCGCCCCTCAAAACCAAAACTTTACATGACCCAAGCAGAAGTAGTGGGTATCTTAACAGATAGCTTAACAGATCATAGTTTTTTCTGCACCAAATCTTACTTTCAATTTCTTTTACAGAACCCATGTTAAAGTTAAACTGTAATTTTGTTTAAACATAAAAGAAAGAAAAGTTAAGCAATTCTAATTCATTAATATTACAGCATCTATACACAGATTTCAAAAATTACCTACAAGTACAGTTTAAAACAAAATAGTTTTAGTGATATCCTCTTTTACTTATCTTCCAAGATCTGAGCTCTGGTTCTCCTGCAGAAGTGAATAATGAAACCAACACAGAGCAAAGGGTTGAATTGCCTACCGAACTTTGTGTTAAAGTTTGTGTATCAATCAGGCCCCTGTGTCTATAATGGTCAAATGAAAATTCTAGTTCCAGACACACTTAATCTTTCAAAAAAGCTTGGATCTATGTCCAGATTTACAGCTCAATCCCATATCTAATAGATAGCGATGCCATGTCCTTGAGCTGGAAAAAACACAGAACCCTGATTTCAGATTTTGGCAGGTAATGAAGTTTTGAGTTTCCCTTTGAAAAGATTGAGAAACACTGAATGTTTATTTTTATTAGAAAGGCTAGTAAAGATAGCCTTGTTTGATTTAGTATGTCTTTAGAGGGGGGGAAATTGTGTTGCAGCAAGGACTGAATCTAGCTCATTTTCCCTTAAGCTTACACAATTTGTGGACTAAAATTCTGATCAGAGACTTCTCGGACACAGCTGGTACACGCTGTGATGCTATATACTGGGAAAGGTGGCCATCTACATTAATATGGTTGCCACTTGTACAAAAGTGTGATAAATCTTGTACAAAGTATGCCTTGTAAGATACCACGGGAAAAATTATAACCAGCTGTGCATTATTATCATCTTCTTATAATGCGTGTATCGACATTGTGTATGGAGATATGACATTTTGCTATGTGGTTGTAACTCAAACCTCTTGTGAGTCTGGGAAATGCCCAGGTTAGCAGAGGTTAGCTGTTCAGGAGTAACAAACTAGAAACACTCCTGCTTTTCAACCCCAGAGACACCTCGTACATCAGGTTCCACACAGAAGAGACAGGCAAAGATTTTCAATTCAGATGAAGGACTGGTGGAACAGCACATAGACTTTGGAGTGGTGTAATCCAGCACATAGGCAATGAAGGCCTGACTCCATGGCATAGCCAGGATTTTTCCAGAAAAGGAGTCAAGGTATGAAAGGCAAGAACAAAGGCCCCTGATTACCTCTGTCCTCTTTCCTATCTCATTTCTGGACTGATGAACTTTGACAAGGAAAATTTTGAAGCATGGACTGAAGTCCCCAATACTATTTAGGCAAATCATAGAATATTAGGGTTGGAAGAGAGCTCAGGAGGTCATCTAGTCCAATCCCCTGCTCAAAGCAGGACCAACCCCAACTAAATCATTTTTGTTGTCCTTCGCTGGACTCTCTCCAATTTGTCCACATCTCTTCTGTAGTGGGGGAAGGAGGGAGCAAAACTGGATGCAATACTCCAGGTTCGGCCTCACCAGTGCCGAATAGAGGGGAATAGTCACTTCCCTCGATCTGCTGGCAATGCTCCTACTAATACAGCCCAATATGCCATTGGTCTTCTTGGCAATGAGGGCACACTGCTGACTCATATCTAGCTTCTCGTCCACTGTAATTTCCAGGTCCTTTTCTGCAGAACTGCTGCTTAGGCAGTCGGTCCCCAGCCTGTAGCAGTGCCTGGGATTCTTCCTTTCTAAGTGCAGAATTCTGAACTTCTCCTTGTTGACCCTCATCAGATTTCTTTTGGCCCAATCCTCCAATTTGTCTAGGTCACTCTGGACCCTATCTCTACCCTCCAGCATATCTACCTTTCCCCCCAGCTTAGTGTCATCTGCGAACTTGCTGAGGGTGCAATTCATCCCATCATCCAGATAATTAATAAAGATGTTGAACAAAACCGGCCCCAGGACTGATCCCTGGGGCACTCCGCTTGATTCCGGCTGCCAACTAGACATCAACCGGTTGATCACTACCGTTGAGCCCAACAATCCAGCCAGTTTTCTATCCACTTTATAGTGGCAAGAATACTGTGGGAGACCATATCAACAGTTTTGCTAAAGTCAAGATATATCACATCCACTCCTTTCCCCATGTCCACAGAGCCAGTTATCTCATCATAGAAGTCAATCAGGTTGGTCAGGCATGACTTGCCCTTGGTGAATCCATGTTGACTGCTCCTGATCACCTTCCTCTCCTCCAAGTGCTTCAAAATGGATTCCTTGAGGACCTGCTACATAATTTTGCTGGGGACTGAAGTGAGGCTGACTGGTCTGTAGTTCCTCGGATTCTCTTTTTTCTCTTTTTAAAATATGGGCACTATATTTTCCTTTTTCCAATTGTTCAGGGCCTCCCCCAATCACCACGAATTTTCAAAGATAATGGCCAATGGCTCTGCAATCACATCAGCCAACTCCCCTTGGATGCATTAGATCTGGACCCATGGACTTGTGCATGTCAAGCTTTTCTAAATAGTCCTTAACCTGTTCTTTCACTACTGAGGGCTGCTTATCTACTCCCCATGCTGTGCTGCCCTGTGCAGCAGTCTGGGAGCTGCCCTTGTGTGTGAAGACCGAGGCAAAAAAAGCATTGAGTACTTCAGCTTTTTACACATCATCTGTCACTATGTTGCCTCCCCATTCAGCAAGGGTCCCACACTTTCCCTGACCTTCTTCTTGTTGCTAACATACCTGTAGAAACCTTTCTTGCTACCCTTCACATTCCTTGCTAGTTGCAACTCCAATTGTGCCTTCACCTTCCTGATTACACCCTTGCATGCTCTAGCAATATTTTTATACTCCTCCCTAGTCATCTGTCCAAATTTCTACTTCCTGTAAGCTTCCTTTTTGAGTTTAAGCTCACTGAAGATTTCACTGTTAAGCCAAGCTGGTCACCTGCCATATTTGCTATTCTTTCTGCACTTCGGGATGGTTTGTTCCTGTGTCCTCAATAAGGCTTCTTTAAAATATAGCCAGATCTTCTGGACTCCTTTCCCTCTCATGTTAGCCATATTGGTCTAGAGAGACCAATAAACTAGCAGATAAAGAATCCCTGTTAAAATTTTGGATTTACAAGCTTTAATTCACCTGTAATGTAACTTGCCTGCTTTAAACATCTGAATAACTCTCATTTCTTTCTTAGCTAATAAACACTAGTTAAAAGAAAAGGAGTACTTGTGGCACCTTAGAGACTAACCAATTTATTTGAGCATGAGCTTTCGTGAGCTACAGCTCACTTCATCGGATGCATGCCGTGGAAACTGCAGCAGACTTTATTTATACACAGAGAATATGAAAAAAATACCTCCTCCCACCCCACTGTCCTGTTGGTAATAGCTTATCTAAAGTGATCATCAGGTGGGCCATTTCCAGCACAAATCCAGGTTTTCTGACCCTCCACCCCCCCACACAAATTCACTCTCCTGCTGGTGATAGCCCATCCAAAGTGACAACTCTTTACACAATGTGCATGATAATAAAGTTGGGCCATTTCCTGCACAAATCCAGGTTCTCTCACCCCCTCACCCCCCCTCCCAAAAACCACACACACAAACTCACTATCCTGCTGGTAATAGCTCATCCAAAGTGACCATTCTCCCTACAATGTGCATAATTAAGGTGGGCCATTTCCAGCACAAATCCAGGTTTTCTCACATCCCCCCCACCCCCATACACACACAAACTCACTCTCCTGCTGGTAATAGCTCATCTAAACTGACCACTCTCCAAGTTTAAATCCAAGTTAAACCAGAACATCTGGGGTGGGGGGTAGGAAAAAACAAGAGGAAATAGGCTACCTTGCATAATGACTTAGCCACTCCCAGTCTCTATTTAAGCCTAAATTAATAGTATCCAATTTGCAAATGAATTCCAATTCAGCAGTTTCTCGCTGGAGTCTGGATTTGAAGTTTTTTTGTTTTAAGATAGCGACCTTCATGTCTGTGATTGCGTGACCAGAGAGATTGAAGTGTTCTCCGACTGGTTTATGAATGTTATAATTCTTGACATCTGATTTGTGTCCATTTATTCTTTTACGTAGAGACTGTCCAGTTTGACCAATGTACATGGCAGAGGGGCATTGCTGGCACATGATGGCATATATCACATTGGTGGATGTGCAGGTATACGAGCCTCTGATAGTGTGGCTGATGTTATTAGGCCCTGTGATGGTGTCCCCTGAATAGATATGTGGGCACAATTGGCAACGGGCTTTGTTGCAAGGATAAGTTCCTGGGTTAGTGGTTCTGTTGTGTGGTATGTGGTTGTTGGTGAGTATTTGCTTCAGGTTGCGGGGCTGTCTGTAGGCAAGGACTGGCCTGTCTCCCAAGATTTGTGAGAGTGTTGGGTCATCCTTTAGGATAGGTTGTAGATCCTTAATAATGCGTTGGAGGGGTTTTAGTTGGGGGCTGAAGGTGACGGCTAGTGGCGTTCTGTTATTTTCTTTGTTGGGCCTGTCCTGTAGTAGGTAACTTCTGGGAACTCTTCTGGCTCTATCAATCTGTTTCTTTACTTCAGCAGGTGGGTATTGTAGTTGTAAGAAAGCTTGACAGAGATCTTGTAGGTGTTTGTCTCTGTCTGAGGGGTTGGAGCAAATGCGGTTGTATCGCAGAGCTTGGCTGTAGACGATGGATCGTATGGTGTGGTCAGGGTGAAAGCTGGAGGCATGCAGGTAGGAATAGCGGTCAGTAGGTTTCCGGTATAGGGTGGTGTTTATGTGACCATTGTTTATTAGCACTGTAGTGTCCAGGAAGTGGATCTCTTGTGTGGACTGGACCAGGCTGAGGTTGGTGGTGGGATGGAAATTGTTGAAATCATGGTGGAATTCCTCAAGGGCTTCTTTTCCATGGGTCCAGATGATGAAGATGTCATCAATATAGCACAAGTAGAGTAGGGGCTTTAGGGGACGAGAGCTGAGGAAGCGTTGTTCTAAATCAGCCATAAAAATGTTGGCATACTGTGGGGCCATGCGGGTACCCATAGCAGTGCCGCTGATCTGAAGGTATACATTGTCCCCAAATGTGAAATAGTTATGGGTAAGCACAAAGTCACAAAGTTCAGCCACCAGGTTAGCCGTGACATTATCGGGGATAGTGTTCCTGACGGCTTGTAGTCCATCTTTGTGTGGAATGTTGGTGTAGAGGGCTTCTACATCCATAGTGGCCAGGATGGTGTTATCAGGAAGATCACCGATGGATTGAAGTTTCCTTAGGAAGTCAGTGGTGTCTCGAAGGTAGCTGGGAGTGCTGGTAGTGTAGGGCCTGAGGAGGGAGTCTACATAGCCAGACAATCCTGCTGTCAAGGTGCCAATGCCTGAGATGATGGGGCGCCCAGGATTTCCAGGTTTATGGATCTTGGGTAGTAGATAGAATATCCCAGGTCGGGGTTCCAGGGGTGTCTGTGCGGATTTGATCTTGTGCTTTTTCAGGAAGTTTCTTGAGCAAATACTGTAGTTGCTTTTGGTAACTCTCAGTGGGATCATAGGGTAATGGCTTGTAGAAACTCGTGTTGGAGAGCTGCCGAGCAGCCTCGGAGGTATTTTTTCATATTCTCTGTGTATAAATAAAGTCTGCTGCAGTTTCCACGGCATGCATCCGATGAAGTGAGCTGTAGCTCACGAAAGCTCATGCTCAAATAAATTGGTTAGTCTCTAAGGTGCCACAAGTACTCCTTTTCTTTTTGCGAATACAGACTAACACGGCTGTTACTCTGAAACACTAATTAGTTATTGAATTGGCTGACAGCATTGTCTTTGGTGAGATCCTGAGCATCTCGTGATCTGTGGTGAGTGATCGATTCTTTGGGTTTGGGTATAACCTAACGTGTGGTGATTTTTGGTTTTAATAGCTTTTCATCACAGAAGTCCAGTTGGTCTGGGTGGTAAATCAGATTGGAGTGCTAAAGGGACTGTCAGTGGCTTTATGGTGAGCTTATAAAAAGTGACCCAGGAGCACACATATATTGCTGATTTGGTTAAATCTAACTATTGAATATGCCACCAGCTTGGGAGTGTTTGCCCAGTTTGGACAGCCTGACCTAATATTGTCACTCACGGTTGTGACCCTGACTAGACCCCAGTGTCACAAACATAGCCATTTGGAAACACTGACATATCCAACAATAGCAGAAAAGAAAGCAAAAAGCAAACAGAGGCATATGATCATTGGAACACACTGTCTCTTTCTGTGCTTCACTACAGTTTGGGGACTGAATCCAAGCTTTCCTCTTTGGGAAAGAGTTGAGTAAACATACTTTTCAGGGAAGATTACCTGCACTGCTTCAGATTTCTGCCAGTAAACAGCAGGGGGAGGGGGTACTCTTGGAGTCTGGGCTATATCTAGTATGTTTTTGAGGCAGTTCACTAACCCTTCTAATAAGCAGTTTGAATATAGTGTTTCTTTTAATGACTTGTTGGCTTATTGATGTCTTTTTGAAATTGGTAAACTTGGATTAAATTTCTAGACTGAAGTAAATTATAAAAGCAGAAGTTATTCACACATGGATTTTATTTTGGTCTTTCTCCTCTTCATTTATAAACATATCAAAAGCCTTCCTTTCCCTACTGTAGCTGAAAATGAAGTGCTTCTGCGTACATTTAGTTGGTTCACAGGTATGTCTAGATTAATTGGGTTAGATAAAGTAAGTATTCACTCAAATCTCCACTCTAAAACTCTATTAAGTCTCTACATTTTTGTGGTTCAGAAAAGTTCCTTAATTTTGTTCTCTATTTCTACTGCCTCTGATCTTTGGAAGCCTGCAGCTATTCCACTTCAGCCTGTGATACAGATTTATAATTTCATTTTATACACTATGCTTATCAGCATCATTCTACAACAATCAAAAGGCATACCATTTTACAACATTAAAACTCTCCTGACAGGACCTCACACCTAACATACTCCACCTAAGGTAAATCCTCCCATTTTAAATTGCTCATTCAGAAACAGCCTGAGTAAATAGATATTGTCAAATCTTGTAAGGTATGCCTGATCGCTACTTGGATGAGAAACCTCCAAGGAAAACCAAGGTGCTACAGGAGATGCTGATCATTCTGAAAGTAACACTTCTGACTTATTCTGAATCAATATTCATCAGGTTGTTAAGGGGCCCTGCACTTCTGCAGGTGCTTGCCACCTTTCAAATGGACTACTTTATGGTAAAGTCCTACCAGAAAGCTCATTAATAAGCTGGAGCAATGGAGTTAACTAGAACCTGCGAAGAAAGTTGGCTGACATTTTTTCATGAAAATGTTTCATAAAATACTCTGACTAACTCTATTTGAGAGCTCTCCTACAGGACAGTGGTGGGAGCTGGTATAAAAACCTAGGGAGACAGACAGGTTTTTCGTTTACTTTCAGTTGCAGAAGGGATGCTAGTTGGTTCAAGAACCCAATGCTCCTGGGGTAGCAGAACACATTGACTCCCCAAGGGGCTGTATATCTATCACCAACAAGCCCTGGGCCGTGACCCGTGCTTTTACATCATGTGTATTCATTTTACACAGATGTCAATGATTATACAAGGTGCAAGGCAGTGGGGCATCAAGTCTGATGTGTGTAGCTATTCATAGCATGAATTAAGCCTTAAACTGAAACAGCATTTCTAGGAATAAATACTTGGGAAGATTAAAGGTCTTTGACTGGTCAACTAGCCATCAGTGCCCAGTTGGTCATGAATCCTCAAGAAATCACCTTCACTTAGGATATTACTTAAAGTACTGTTTAAATATAAAATTATTCTTTTGCTATGTATTTTAAAACATGACCGTCATATCTTTAGCAATAATGCTCGAGAATGTCATATGCAGAACACAGAACATGGTCCCACTCAGAATTTTGGAAACTGCATTTGGATGTGTTTATGAAAACAAGATCTATATACTGAAGGCTGCATTTTGAAGCACAGAGTGGACCATAAGCACCCTTCTTGGAACTCATCACTGTACTAAGATATATAGTTCTATATTCTTGGTAATAATGGATATATGTAGATAGGCAAATGCAAGTACCGCATTTATGCATGAACACCCATACCCGCTAACACATCTCAGCAAGCGATTCTGAGCAGGCTCACTTAACAAAATGATGGAATTTCTATTCAAGGATGCCAGAAAAACATTCATGTCTCCTAAAATACCATAGGAGAGCAATTTTCAATTATATGCTTCAGTTTGGAATAGAAATACCTTTTCCATTCACTTCTCTGGAAATGGAACTTTAACCACACTAACTTTCAAGCTTATATTTGGAAGGAATTAAGCATGTAGAATAAGGTGATATTAAACTGGAATAAATTTGAATTTACTATAAGCTCCTTGAAATGCAGACATCGTTATCTTGCTTATATATGCTTGGAGATTAACATGTCTCTGTAAAAATAATGACTAGTAGCAATAATGTGAAGACCTTGGTGAGACCACTACTTTCTTGAAGTGGTGACATATCAGTTATTGACTTCCCTCAATATGCAGTGAACATTATTATAGTGAATGCAGTGTTGGTCCCAGGATATAGAGAGACAAGGTGAGTGAGGTAATATCTTTTATTGGACCAACTTCTGTTGGTGAGAGAGACAAGCTTTCGAGTCACACAAAGCTCTTCTAGTAGCAGTAGCTTGGAATTACTGTTGGGAGATTATTCATGTGTGCTGATATGACTTTAAAATACATACTCAATGGAAGAGTCACCAACATTCAAAGCTAAGATGCCTGGAGGGTTCACCAGACATGTAGAACTCATCTCATTATATCTTTTCCCAGGCTTCTTATCTGCACATTGTGTGGGCCAAATGATCTTTGCTTGTGTTTTCTATCATGTTGGGCTAAGGATCTTCTCTAGTTATTGGTCTGTGTGGTTTCTCAAATCTGACAGCTCTTATGAAGAAAGGAGAAGGCAGTTCATCTTTTCAAGCCTGCATTTCCTGAGAGGGATATTCCGGTAAATATAGATGACAGACTTCTACATTTCCACCTGGGGGGTTTATTTTTTGAGGCTTTCCAAAGCACATTGATTGTACATGTAAAGCAAACCACAGAAACGTTTTAAGAATTTTAAAGGCAAGAACTTAAAGCAACCCCATGCAGGGAGTGAAGAAGTATAAGGCTATGGGTAGTAGCACAGAAGGGAGAACAGTGTCCCTGGGACCACTATGCCCTACCCCTGAACATGTGGGTGGGATAGTTGAGGAATAGGGGGTGGTCTGGCTCTGCACCCCGTGCACTTATCAGCACAGGTACACTAGGAAACTGAGGGACATAGGCTACTGTAGGCATAGGGCTGGTGCCTTTCACCCAGAGCCTGTGTAAGCTGGAAGGCAGATTGACTCTGGCCTAATTCTTTGGCTGGTGTAATTCAGCATAACTCCCAGGTTCCCTTTGCTCTGGGGTGGCAGCTGCAGGATACACTGTGTACCAGCCCCACTGTTATGGGAAAGCAGTGGGAAGATGTTGTCAAGGTTCCTCCCCCACTCTGAACTCTAGGGTACAGATGTGGGGACCTGCATGAAAACCTCCTAAGTTACTTTTACCAGCTTAAGTTAAAACTTCCCCAAGGTACAAATTAATTTTATCCTTTGTCCTTGGAATAACTACTGCCACCACCAAACTCTAACTGGGTTTACTGGGAAACATAGTTTGGAAACATCTTTCCCCCCAAAATCCTCCCAACCCTTGCACCCCCCTTCCTGGGAAAGGTTTGGTAAAAATCCTCACCAATTTGCATAGGTGACCACAGACCCAAACCCTTGGATCTGAGAACAATGAAAAAGCATTCAGTTTTCTTACAAGAAGACTTTTAATAGAAATAGAAGTAAATAGGAGTAAAGGAATCACCCCTGTAAAATCAGGATGGTAGGTACCTTACAGGGTAATTAGATTCAAAACATAGAGAATCCCTCTAGGCAAAACCTTAAGTTACAAAAAAGACACACAGACAGAAATAGTCATTCTATTCAGCACAATTCTTTTCTCAGCCATTTAAAGAAATCATAATCTAACACATACCTAGCTAGATTACTTACTAAAAGTTCTAAGACTCCATTTCTGTTCTATCCCCAGCAAAGCAGCATACCAACAGACACAGACCCTTTGTTTCTCTCCCTCCTCCCAGCTTTTGAAAGTATCTTGTCTCCTCATTGGTCATTTTGGTCAGGTGCCAGTGAGGTTACCTTTAGCTTCTTAACCCTTTACAGGTGAGAGGATTTTTCCTCTGGCCAGGAGGGATTTTAAAGGGGTTTACCCTTCCCTTTACATTTATGACAGATGTCACCTTGCCAAGCAGCTGAGCTCAATACTCTTCCCTACTGTGTTCCCACTTTGAACAGTTTAATAACAGCCTTTAGTGGTGCCTCCAGCAACAGCACTGCAGTAGAGAGGCAGTGAGTGAGTGGGATCTTCAACACCAGGCACCTCCAGAGCTAAAAACATGAGTCTCTATTGCTTGAGCTAAAGAGCCAGGCTCCACACTTGGGAGTTGCAACAGACCCATATTCTCTGAAGATCAGACACAGAAGGGGACACATAACTCCCAGTGACCATGAGGTTACACGCTTCCCCTGCACAGAGTCTGCTTCAGCTCCCAACTATAGAAAGGGGAAGGGGTCTGCTTTTGTTCAAGCTGCAGAGGTTCATGCCTTTAAACCTGGAGAGCCCCGGTTCAGTCCCTTCCTCTGGCTATTTATAGTTCAAACAAATCCATGTCTCCTTCCTACTGCTTCTCTCCTTTCCTTTGGGCTTAAAATAAATAAAATAAAAATGCTGCAGTGTGAATTGAGCTGCCCTATCCTCCTCTTATCAGCCTCTGAGGCTTGGAAGAGCTACCCTTGGTCACATCAGCCTGCCACTGGCCATCTCTTCACATTCCTCTCTGCCAGTTGATTTTAAGTAAAAATAAATCAGCTGGAGATGGCTTCTCCTAAGACCATCACTAGGCAATGAGGGCCAGGACCACAGTAAGTAGGGGATCTCAGTGAGGTGGGAGAGGGGGGTCCCTGGAGCTGGGTGGGGAACTGGCAGGTAGCAGAACTCTTGGCAGAGAGGAAAGCATGGGTGGGGAGTCAGGGCTTGAAGCCTGGGAGTCTTCAAGTAAGAAATGGGAATTCCTGTTGGAGATTCCATGACCAATAGCAGGTATAGGGTGGAGAGCTTTATCCTGAGTGGGAGCCTTGAGGATGGGAGGAAGAGGGTGCAATGAGCAGTGTGACTGAGCTGGGGAGGGTGGCAGCATGTAGGTGCTTATCTGTATGTGTATATATATATCTTCTTACTATATGTTCCATTCTATGCATCCGATGAAGCGGGCTGTAGCCCACGAAAGCTTATGCTCTAATCAATTTGTTAGTCTCTAAGGTGCCACAAGTACTCCTGCTCTTTTTACAAATTAAAAAGTCATTTCTTCAGTTCTTTGGGACCAGACTTGTATATGTTTGAATTTGCTGTTTTGAGGTATATAATTATGTGTAGGGGTAGAAGAGTCAGACATGAAAACAAGACTAGATAGCATGTGAAAGGATGTTGGATAGTAGACAGACCGGTTTCAGAGGAACAGCCGTGTTAGTCTGTATTCGCAAAAAGAAAAGGAGTACTTGTGGCACCTTAGAGACTAACCAATTTATTTGAGCATGAGCTTTCGTGAGCTACAGCTCACTTCATCAGATGTTTACCGTGGAAACTGCAGCAGACTTTATATACACACAGAAATCATGAAACAATACCTCCTCCCACCCCACTGTCCTGCTGGTAATAGCTTATCTAAAGTGATCAACAGGTGGGCCATTTCCAGCACAAATCCAGGTTTTCTCACCCTCCACCCCCCCACACAAATTCACTCTCCTGCTGGTGCTAGCCCATCCAAAGTGACAACTCTTAACATAATCAAGTCGGGCTATTTCCTGCATAGATCAAGGTTTTCTCACATCCCCCCCGCCCCCATACACACACAAACTCACTCTCCTGCTGGTAATAGCTCATCTAAACTGACCATTCTCCAGGTTTAAATCCAAGTTAAACCAGAGCATCGGGGGGGGGGGGGTAGGAAAAAACAAGAGTCGGGCTATTTCCTGCATAGATCAAGGTTTTCTCCTACCCCCCCCCCCCCGATGCTCTGGTTTAACTTGGATTTAAACCTGGAGAATGGTCAGTTTAGATGAGCTATTACCAGCAGGAGAGTGAGTTTGTGTGTGTATGGGGGCGGGGGGGATGTGAGAAAACCTTGATCTATGCAGGAAATAGCCCGACTTGATTATGTTAAGAGTTGTCACTTTGGATGGGCTAGCACCAGCAGGAGAGTGAATTTGTGTGGGGGGGTGGAGGGTGAGAAAACCTGGATTTGTGCTGGAAATGGCCCACCTGTTGATCACTTTAGATAAGCTATTACCAGCAGGACAGTGGGGTGGGAGGAGGTATTGTTTCATGATTTCTGTGTGTATATAAAGTCTGCTGCAGTTTCCACGGTAAACATCTGATGAAGTGAGCTGTAGCTCACGAAAGCTCATGCTCAAATAAATTGGTTAGTCTCTAAGGTGCCACAAGTACTCCTTTTCTTTTTAGTAGACAGACCAGAGAAGAAAAAAAGGTTGGTTTTTTTTCTTGAGGACAGTCTTGGAGGAGGTGGGAGAGGTTGCTTGGCACACTAGAAGGAAGAGGAAGCTGCAGGAATAGAGGGCAGCTTGATAAAAGATAGAGAGCAGTGAGAAGAAGAGGGAGACAAAGGTTTCATTGAGGCAGAAGGGATTGGCATGGTTTAGATGGGAACCAATACTGAGGTATAGGTGGAGTGGTGCTGTACTGAACCCAGAATGGGTGGGAAGAGAGTTTGGATCTGCAGTGTCTGGACATTTAAGGCTAGCCCTATTGACTAGACTTTATGCCCAACTGAAATCCATTGGTAATTGTCCCTTTACAACACACAGTCTTCAGAAAAAATGAAGGATTCACAGTTCCCAATAGAGCTCTGTAAAATACACATAAAGATTTACTGTTTAACTTAAGTGCTGAAAGGAGTATAACATTGCAAACGCCTGTATGAATGAGGCTTTCCCAGTGGACCCATCTAATTTCTGTTTGTTGTTTCACAATTATTTGGAATCTTTTAAATAACGTTAAAATCATTCTACCATATAATTCAATTTTCAGCCACTTCCATACCATTACTCTGAGTTGTATTCATATTCTCTGGGACTAGAGTGGTAATCGTAGATGTTTATGGATGATTTTTCCAGTTAAATATTCAATGAGAGAACCTTTCCTACATCACACTGAGAAAACAGTTACCTTTTAACTATTACCAATTACAGAGACGTAAATCTTTAGGAGAGTTCTATCGTCTGTGTACAACTATTGTATACACTGCATTAATGACCACTTGTAAAATATTTCTGATTGTATCCATGCAGGGCATGCCACTTTATCTTTTAGTAAGCAGAGGTGGTGCAAATTTTTCAAATTTTGATTTTTCAACAAACTTTTTCATCAAAATGTTGCCAACAACAACAAAGAATACATTAGAAAGAAAAGGAGTACTTATGGCACCTTAGAGACTAACAAATTTAGTAGAGCATAAGCTTTCATGAGCTACAGCTCACTTCATTGGATGCATTGTTCACAGAAAACTTCCCTATGTTTCAACCAGCTCTATTTGTAAGCTTTGGTCACCTGTTTACTTACAAGGATAGCGATCACACTATTCAGCTATTTCATTTGTCATCATCTTGGGAGTCTCTCAAGAATTAAAACAATTAATTAAATGAATTAACTAATTAAAACAGCTTCCAGTCATCCCCAAAAGAGATCTCATAAAGATATAGAGCCACTGTCACTGAACACCTCTGACTGGACAGCTTGGCATACCAGGGGACCAAAGTGGTTTTCTGAGACTCCCCACATCCCAATCTTGGGGGCAGTTAGGTGTAGGTCACAGCACAACTTGAACATTCTTAAGGCTTTTCTAAGTTTTGCCAGTTTTTAACAGCCCCTGATGAGTCTTTCACCAGGAATTGCCAGCCCTGGGCATGCTTATATATGGGACCAGGAAGGGGTGGCATATAACTGGCTCTTCAACAAGATGATCTGGGTCTTATCCACCCAATGGTTCCCTAAAACCAAGAGAATCCTCAGCTGCCCACTGAAGGCAGCTTTCAGTCCTCCTTGTGCTGACAGAGCTGGGTAAAGGAGACTTACTGTGGGCCAGGATCTTCAAGATTAGAAGAAATACAATCCATAGCCCAGGATGAGGGAACAAATTGTCTCACTTATTTGAGATGGTAGCATCTGTTTCTGATTAGTCCAGTTGTTAAGATTCTATTGTCAAGTGTTAATGAGGATGTAAAGAATTACTTTTCAAACTACCACAGTGTCACCTGCATGCAGTTAACACCTTTTCATTTATTAATGTTGTGTCTGCAGGACATAAATTAACTGTCTCCACAGTTCGCTGCTGTAACATTTCAGGAGTTCTCTAATCTTGTTTTCTTGTGAATTATGGAAACTGATGAAAAACAGCAAATGAATAAAACACTTGCACTAATGTAACATAATTAAGTGGCCATAAACACTATTAATTTAAGCATTTTTCCACTTCTTTGCCTTGGAATGGATAGCCACAAACTTTCAATAAGAAGCAGATTGATGTAATACACCTGGAATTTTGTTGTGAGTTGGTTCCTTTCCTAGGTTTTATAAACTGCCATAATTTCTCCAGTCAGTCCAGATTCCCTTGTCAACTTGCATGCTCATAAATAAAAATAAAATATTTCATGTTTTATAGCACTCTACCCCTTAAAACATTTACTAATGACTGTACTGAATAAGTCTCCATTTCTAGAAGGAAACAATTGAAAGACTTTCTAAACTACAAAGACAGGCATTTTGAGCCAGCATGGTGGTGACACGATTGTAAATGGGCACATTAGCTGAAACTATGAGGAATCTCAATCAATGATAAAAACTTTGAACAAAGCTGTACCCTTTGGTGGCCCATCTGTCCTAGCTGAAACTATTAATAGAAACAGCTGTGGTTATGGCATAGACAACACCTGATTGTACTGTATTCCATTTTTTTTGTTCCATGTTTACACATTGCTTTTCTACTGGTCTCTGTTTCTGTAACGATTCAGAATTATCTGCTGCTCATGATGTCCTCTTCAAATGTGTGGTATGTGGTGGCAGAACTCTTGAGAATTAAGTCTGCAGCACACTAATGGTTCATTAGTTTGGTGACTAATAAACTAATCATAGAATCATAGAATATCAGGGTTGGAAGGGACCTCAGGAGGTCATCTAGACCAACCCCCTGCTCAGAGCAGGACCAATCCCCAACTAAATGATCCCAGCCAGGGCTTTGTCAAGCCTGACCTTAAAAACCTCAAAGGAAGGAGATTCCACCACCTCCCTAGGTAATGCATTCCAGTGCTTCACCACCCTCCTAGTGAAATAGTTTTTCCTAATATCCAACCTAAACCTCTCCCACTGCAACTTGAGACCATTACTCCTTGTTCTGTCATCTGCTACCACTGAGAACAGTCTAGATCCATCCTCTTTGGAGCCCCCTTTCAGGTAGTTGAAAGCAGCTATCAAATCCCACCTCATTCTTCTCTTTTGCAGAATAAACAATCCCAGTTCCCTCAGCCTCTCCTCATAAGGCATGTGTTCCAGTGCCCTAATCATTTTTGTTGCCCTCCGCTTTCCAATTTTTCCACGTCCTTCTTATAGTGTGGGGCCCAAAACTGGACACAGTACTCCAGATGAGGCCTCACAAATGTTGAATAGAGGGGAACGATCACGTCCCTTGATCTGCTGGCAATGCTGCTACTTATACAGCTCAAAATACTGTTAGCCTTCTTGGCAACAAGGGCACACTTTTGACTCATATCCAGCTTCTCATCCACTGTAATCCCCAGGTCCTTTTCTGCAGAACTCCTGCCTAACCATTCGGTCTCTAGTCTGTAGTAGTGCATGGGATTTTTCAGTCCTAAGTGCAGAACCCTGCACTTGTCCTTGTTGAACCTCATCAGATTTCTTTTGGCCCAATCCTCCAATTTGTCTAGGTCTCTCTGTATCCTATCCCTACCCTCCAGCATATCTACCATTCCTCCCAGTTTAGTGTCATCTGCAAACTTGCTGAGGGTACAGTCCACGCCATCCTCCAGATCAATGAAGATACTGAATAAAACCAGCCCCAGGATCGACCCGTGGGGCACTCCGCTTGATACTGGCTGCCAACTAGACATGGAGCCATTGATCACTATCCATTGAGCCCGACGATCTTGCCAGCTTTCTGTCCAACATACCTGATTGTCTTTGAACATCTTTTTGCTGTGAGATGCTATAGTTGCAGTTGAGAAAGTGTCTGAACCCCTTCTAATTATAATAATAATAAAAAGATAAACATCGTAGACATGGACAGTCCAGGGTGTTAGCTCACTTACAGGGACACATTTAGGTCCTACCAGCACTGTAAATTCTAACCATAAGTGAGATGCCCAACTTAGTTTTAATGCAGATGCGGCCTTAGAAATAGCAAGATGTGTCTTCATCACTTAGGTCCAGAACCTCAGTGGTGGAATCCTCATCGGTGAGCTAGCACTTAGTCTGGTCATACATTGCATGGGGAGAGTTAGACACAGAAGAAAGGCATCCTCAGAAGCTGGCAAAGTGTGTGTGGATTCACCTAAGCTAAACAGGAATGACATACCACAGAGCGGGGTGGGAAGAAATGAGAGGTTTAGGTGCTTAAGCCTGGTGTGCTTGGCTTATGGGCCAGAGAAAGGCTCACCCTCAGATCATGATCCCCAGCCACGAACTCTCTCCTACAGTTAGATCAACCTGTTAGGTAGCTCAAGCCCTAGCAGCTGAATCTGTCTGTCTCTCTCTTTCTTCTCCTAACACTCAATATCTCCTTTATGCTCACCCTATGACTCCCTGTACCCACAGCTGTCTTTTGTGTGGCTGCCTCCTGGTCCCGCACCTATCTCTAGCCGGCTTCTGACCCTCCTGTTGTGGGATCTTACAGGTATCAGGTCTTAGGCATGCTCAGAGCACACTTACAGGATCAGGCCCCACTGGTGAGGTGGACATTACCTTGCCTAGTTTGAGAATCCCTCTGCAGGGCCTCTGGGGCTTCAGCTTGAATTAGGACCTCAAGCTGCTCATTAGCAGTGGGTAGTGGCAGGGCATAGGCAGCTTTAAAAATATCAGCTGGCAAGGATTTAGGTGCCTCTGGGATTAGGAGAAACAGTTATGGAAATGTCCATGTGCCTAAATAGGGCACTTAAGTTAACTGCCTCAAGAGGCAGATAGGCAGACCTTTGAGATTTGTGTCAGGCTTGTCGCAGTTTTCCCATTTAATTTCTGCTCTCCGTGTCACAGTAAGCTGAAGCGAAGGTTGGCCATAGAGATGTTTGCATGGCAGATGTGCTGGAGCCTCAAACTTTGGATCTGGCTCCAAACGTGGCCTATTTTTGAGGATGTTCAGGTCAAGAGTTTTAGTTCAGGCCATCCTTTAATTGATGTGTTTTATAGTAATAGTTTATAATTATAGTTAATTCTTACCAGAAGATTAAAAATATGCAGCATATTAAGTGCATCCATAAATCAATAAAGCTAACTGTCAATTAGCTTACTGTAGTATGACACGCTACATTTTAAATATACCAGGCCATGCGACAAGATATTTTTTAAAAATATGGCATTATGATCTTTTTCTCTGAATATGAACCACTAGAGGCCACCATACACCTCTTCAAAAAGGACTTCTTCCCGGGGGCAAACCTTAAAACATATTTCATTTACACATAAGCAAGTATCTTTCCTGAGTTTGCTTCTGCAAGCTTTCTAAAGAAAGGGTTTTCTTGCAATCCCTCTCTCTCTCCTGATTCCACAATGGTGCCATAATGGAGAATGTGTGACATGAAAATAATGTCCATAGCAACAGACTGTAGAGCTGGAAAACACAGGATTATGACTTCACTTCAGGAAAAGTACATTTCTGTGAGAAATACTCCTGCATAAAACAATTATCTACAAGCTCAGCTATAAAAAAATTAAAAAATGGCAAAATGATTTGTTTTGTGCATGTGTAGATTCATATATTGTCCTGGGTGAAATTACATTCTTTAAGAAAACAAGCCAGTTAATATCAGGAGACACCAATTGTGTGACTAGAAACCAGAGCTGAAAACTAGACAGCTTTTCCACTGAATTCAATGGGGTTACGATTTTACCCTAGATCTTTAGGTTTTCCAAGGCAAATGCTCTACCAGATATCCATGCAGTCACCCAAATATCGCTAATAAATCTAGTTTTCTTAACCAACATGGTAAACTGAAAATTTAGGAAATCATGTTGTTTCCCTGGTGAGGGAATACAAATACTTCGACAGTGCCAGATTGTTCACTTCTTATTAACATTGGCGAGGACCAACACAAGCAATTTGAATAAACCTAATGGAACTGCCTTCACAGAGTTCCATGAGCTAGTTTATAATATTTGAAATTTTCTGCATCATCATTTGCTTATGACCTTCAAGAAATTTACTTAGACAGAATTCTTGAATTTCTAACCAGTATCAGCAAAAAGAAAAGGAGTACTTGTGGCACCTTAGAGACTAACCAATTTATTTGAGCATAAGCTTTCGTGAGCTACAGCTCACTTCATCGTAGCTCACGAAAGCTTATGCTCAAATAAATTGGTTAGTCTCTAAGGTGCCACAAGTACTCCTTTTCTTTTTGCGAATACAGACTAACACGGCTGTTACTCTGTAACCAGTATCAAAATATCAGTGTTCAGTTTCCAGGTAAAGTTCTTCAGTCACCCCCCACACACACACACTTCAACTCCCCCCCCCACCCACACCACAATTGTATGCAAAATTTCTTTTCTTTTTTTTAATGTCTGCCTGATTTAAATGGCTAGATAAAAGAAATATTGTAATTACTATAAACATTCACAGAATGAGATCCTACTGAAAAATGAAGTTGAGTCTTGCACCATTACAGTTCTGGAGATTTGAATATCAACAAAAATAGTTTGTAGCTGAAATAAGCTTTTCCTTCTTTTGATTATCCCACCACTTGATCTCTGTGTTTATCCAGCTGTGCTGCCTTGCAAAATTGGGTAACCACCAAATGTCAGTTGCCATGGCTCTCTGAAGCAGCAGAGACAGGAGGAGGTCTAACATGATGATGTGACTAACACTCACTGCCATGGTATGATTAATACTTGTTGTATGAGTCAATTTTAACATGCCAGGTTGCTCTTTAGTGCAGACTGAAGCAGTCAAAGAAGGCGTCAACCTTTATTTTATTATTCATAGCTCATGTGCTCATAGGAGAATAATTCAAACCATACATTGATTGAGTTACTTACTGAATCTGAAAACCAAACATTTAGCACTGAAAATCTGTGAGAGGCCAATGAATTAAACAGTCTCCCAAATTCAAAATCAGTATTCTCGCTATTGAAATGATAATGGTCAAAGAGAGTAGTACTGATTCCTCTTGAGAGGAGCTTGCATACAGTGGTATGTCAGAGACAAGGGATGCCAGATCTTTGTCCTTGCCTGTCATTTGTCTTCAGAAAGGTCAGTACCCTGTTTCATGAAGATGCCATGCATCACAAAATATTACAACTTTTATCAAGTTTAATGGCCCCGGAGTGCTAAAGACTAGTGATTTGTGGTGTCAAATACTGAACAAGACCTATATCACCAAATGTGAGGCAGCAAAAGCTTTGGGTCTAGATGCACAGCTTTTTCCAGCACTGGCAGTGGAGACATATGATTTATTACAGAGAAAAGCTTGCTCCATTATTGGACAACACTACATCCATTGCAGATGCTGGCTGGAATTTTAAAGGAACCTAGGGGAGTTAGACACGCAACTGCCACTGACTTTCAAAAGAACTCTAGGGAATTCAGCATCTAAAGCTGGAATCCATGAAGGGACTTAGGTGTAGCAATGCTGAGCATCACAGTGACTAACATTTAGGCACCTAGAAAATCACCAGAACAGCATTGCAATCCACAAAGTCAAATGGCTGTCAGCCCAGAGAGGGAGAGAATGGGAATGGGAATGACCCTGTAGTCTGATGGCTGGGAGATGTGAGACCCTGGGTCCAGTCCCCCAGCTCCAATTGCTCCTTTATTATTTATCCACACCGTGTGACAGCTTCAACAGGAGAAATTGAGGGGGTCATCGGGAATAGCTCAGTGGTTAGAGCACTCTCCTGAGAAGTGGGAGACCCCTGTTCCAACCCTTCCCCCCCCCGGCAGACAGGGGGGACAGGTTGCCCACATCCCAGACAAGTGCCCTAACCATTGGTCTAAAAGTTATAAGGTAGGTGGCAACATTACCGCCTCTGTCAGGATTTTGAATGGAACCTGATATGGTAGGCCTCTGAGTACACCTACCAAATCAGGTCCCATAAATGACTTCGGCTGCTGAATGTCTGCCTTCCTGGCTTCATGAATTGCTGTGAGGCTTATGTGGAAGATAGGTGTCTGGGCCTCTAGTGGGAAGCAGGAACATACGTGGCTAGGGAACTTTTACTCTAAAAAACTTATGTGCCAAGCAACTTTAGTTGCCTACAGGGCTCAGCAGGAGTTTTGTAGATCACTGAGGAAACCAAAACTGGAACTTAGGTACCTAAAACTGAGATTTAGGCACCTAGGTGTGGGGTTTAGATATCTAAGTGTCTTCATGGATCTCACCAAAACTTTCACTGACTTTAATGGGAGTTGAAGACTTTCCCCCTGTAGAACCCTTTGAAAAATCCTATTATTTTATTGTTGGGAAATGAATAAGTTTAAGAGAAAAATATGCGAGAAATCAGCCCAATATATTATTTCATTCACATAATGGCAGATACATTTCTCTCATATTTTCCCTCTCCAATAAATTACACAGTAACGTTTTTCAACCTTACCTGACAGTTCTCTCCAGTTGCTAAGCCGTAAAAGATAATAAGCCAGCCACGATTTCCACATTACCGCCTAATGTCAGGGTTAGTATCTCACTGTTCTTTTGTGGATACTGCCTGAGGAAAATATTATTACTTTTGTTTCATACACAGCTTTTCTTGGAATAAAAACCTTGTTAGTTCAAAAGTCCATTGAGAATGATATGTCAATGGTGCCAAGACACAATGGTCATTTTTGAAACAAGTTTCATCTTTTTTACCATCATGCTATGAGCTCTAGTCATAAATCTATGTCCAATTTTAGAATTCTGTACTGATCTAAAGTCTGCCAGAGTTTGTCTTGTGCGATAGGGATGAAAGTCTCCTTAGATGTTGTATATTTTAATGGGTCAGAATTTTAAAAAAACACCACCACTTTAAAGGAAGGGGGGGGATTACTGTTTTTTCATGGGAAAGGATAACAAAGAAAGTAAAAATATATTTTTATCAAAATAGTTCAGATAATTTTGAAGGTGAAGTATGACCCTCAGGACTTATAACTTCAAGAGCTCTTCAGAAACCCTCATTAATTCTTCTTGATTTTGATGTTTTCTCTTTTCTTGCCTCTTCCCTTCTCATTCGACTCCCTGCAGTCCCCCTTTTCAATGCAGCTTTTTACTTCAGATATCTTCCCCTCTCTTCAAAAGCCTTTTTCTATTTACTCTCTATGGGCTTTATTCTCCCCCTCTCCACTCCTCACCCTGACTCCCTCCAGCTATGTGTAATTAATAGGGCTGAAGTTAATAGGGCTTTGGAAGTTCCAAGATTTCTTTTCCCAACTTAACTCCTGCTTGCAAAGTTTCTCATTCACCTCCACATATTTTTCTGTTTCTTCAAGCCTCCCCCAAACCCACTCCTGACCTTTCTGTCCACTTACCTTTCTGCTACCACTTCTTTTCAGTCTCTTGAGATGCCCAATGGATCCATTATTATCTAATATTTTATTTTTTTCTCTATTACTATTGCCTGCTTATATTTTGGTTCAGTGACAGGGGAAAAACAAGTGAATTATTCTATATCTCTGCTTCCAGTATCTCTTAAGGTACAGCATTAAAGTACACTGCTTGATCTCATTCCTTCCCTTTCCCATTCTCAGTTCTGGGCATTTTTCTGTGCTGTCTCCTATGTATGAAATGACTGTCCAGGCCTAGTTCACCCAAACCACAACTCTCTTCTTTCATAGTCCTGCAATAAGCCCCTCCTCTTCTTTGATACACAGACGAAGTGAGTCTGTTTTAATAAGAGGAGAGGGGGAAATGCACTATTTCCATCTCTGGATGAATATTTTAGGTGCATGTCTGTCACGAGGGGGAGGCTGCAGTGTTATTGCAATGTCATTTTTAAAGGATTCCATGCTATTTTGAAGTCTGAAACTACACTGCCCTACAGTTTAGATTACAGGGTATGAATAGCAATGCACACCAAAGTGCTGCACTGTAACTCCCCGTGTGGACGCTCTGGGTGCAAACTAAATGGTTCCTAATTCAGATGACTGAAATTCTATTTGTGAACCACCTTGAGACCTAGTAAAGAAAAGCACTAAGTAGGAGAAAGGTGTTACTATTCAGTGGGAAAAAGATTGGGCCCGTAGGCCACCTTTCTGCTGCGCCTGATGCTCTGGGACACAGGGTGCTTCCTGCGGGGAGCAGAACACTCTCCACTCAATTCAGTGTCAGGTAAGCATATTCTGCACTTCACAGCGCCAAGGGCAGCATGAACTAGTAGCTAGCATGGCTGTAACACAGTTTGGGTGTATGGGTATATCTACACAGCATTGTGGAGTGGGGGTTGTGCTAGCCCTCTAGAAAGAGCTGTATAGAGAGTGCTTTGAACCTGTGGCTTGGGCTAAGCTCAAGCTGTTGGAAGGGCATTGGCTCTCAAAGCCCGAGCTGCAGTGAGCTGGAACTGCAAAGTGCTGTCTATACTGTCATTTTTAGAGCAGCAGCATGAGCCCCCTAGTCCAAATCTGTTGACCCTGGATGGGAGGCTTGCTCCCACTGGCTCCAAAAATGCTGTGTAAACATACACATAGGCTCCTAACACTGTATTAAAATGATACTAGATAGTTCACATACAGACCTGCCTGAACACAGCTTTTTAGGACCATAATGGAAGGAACAATGCTAGATGATCACCACTAGCATGGTTTCTGAGTACAGTTTGCAGCTATGTTGGGTGTAGACACAAACTATGTTATAGCCATATTTGGTCATGAACATGTTTGAAAACCACTTCCCAGACCTAGAAGCTGTAGTGTGGACAGTACCTTAGGCAGCAGATGATTTGCTTTATATTTTGAGAATGAAATGAAACTATTCTTGTTTAGGCTAGATGCATTTTAAGTATATATGAGTTATTCCACTCTGCTTTGTAAGGTAAAAAGTTCAGCATTTTTGTCCCTTTTTTCTTTCTTCCCCTTCGTAGATCAAAATTTGATTTATCAGTTAAGTATTATTAATGATGGTCTTGAAACCAGACTTATTTAATTACAGTCTGCTAGGTATGTTATTACTTACCCTTACTGTACTGTCAAATGGAATACCCAATATGAAGAAATCTGCTGAAAAAAAGAAAGAACGAAACAACTAGCAGCTGGGAATAATCAGATAAAACTGTCATGCTTAAGCAGTAAGTAACACTACCTCTCCCAGGAGGAATAAATACTGCAGCATTATGTGATTCAGGAATCCTAAAGAGTTTTTGCTGTTTCTTTAAAATGAAAGAAATTTCAAAGGTCCACAAACCCTAGCCAGCCACTATAAGAAATATTTAGTAGACGAACAAAAGCAAAGTTAAAGAAAAAAAATTCTAATGGAAAAATTATGAAACTAACCATTTGTGTTAAACTCACAGTTCAGTTACAGCTTTCTGTTGTATTGTTACTCATCCTTTGTCTCTCTGTTCTCTTTTGATTGTCAGATCTTCAGTGCAGTGACCCCTCTTTTTGTCTGTAAAAGTATCTAGCAAACTTTCAAATGCAGTAGGGCTAGAATGAATAGAAATATGCATGTTGCGGGTACCTCTGAACACTAGGGATTGCCCTTGACAAGGCCAAGTAATGTGGCTATGTCACCTGTTTTTATTCTGATGTGCAATGCCATGATGAATAAGTTTGTGTCTGAAAGAAACACCTCCAAAAGTGACGATAGTGAGATACCACAGCTTAAGATAATGTTGAATAAATAATCATTTAAGGGGGCAAATGTTCTGGAGATATAAAATTTCTAACAAAGAAATGGGAAGCAGCCAGAAAAACAATAGATATAACTTTCCTATCTATCTCTAATGTCCGAATTCCTGGGGATACAAAATGAAAACGAATAATGTTTTCATATAAATGCTAGTCTGTCATGATGGAATTCCATTACTTTGGAACAAACCTTTATCACTCAAATGTACTGAGACTGCCATTGCTTTGAGACGAGAGACAGGTTTTTTACGAAATAACTGGCAAGAACAGAGTTTATGCCATGGTGGAATTATCTAAATTTGTGTATTCCAGAGCATAGTGCGGCTTTATACCAGCTTTTTAGAGGTTAAAACATGGACCCCGATTGCTGATATAGCAGTGTAACATGGTGCTGCCGTATAGATTAATGTTTAATTTGGTGTGAATGACTTGCTTTGAAATTAGACAAAGGGAATTTGCTCATACTTATTTATTAGTCTGCAGGTTGGCATATAATCCAATATTTAGAATTTTCAGGACATTTCTAGCTGTTATTTTCATGAGAGGTGCCAATATTTATATTCACTAGGTATGGACTATTTTTCCATATATGCGTTTAACACCACTTTTCCTTAATGTTAATAGGGAGGATATATTAAGTGGGAAATAGACCCAAGTGTATGTAAATTACTCAGTTGGGATCTGGTTCTGCCTTCAACCTTCTGGCAACAAATGTTATTAAATTTGGAAAAAATTGAGCCCGAAGGATCTACATTTGGTCACGGTAGTTACAAGATTTTGTGCATTCAGAAGTTGGCAGAAGGATTACATTAACTTCAAGATCATGGTCCTAGTCCTGATACCTTTATCCATATGGTCTTAAAATGTGCTATATGGTTCACAAAACAATTCCCCCCATCATTAAGTTATTTCCACAGAGTTAATTAATTTATTGGATTCTGCCACATTGTGGGTGAAGTCTGTGTTTGCTTTAACTTGAGCTATTTCCAGTACATCAGGGGACTTTCCACATTTGCAAAACATCAAACTCTATGGGTGTGTATAAACAGGGAGAAAAAGGAAACCTATAAATGTTAAAATTTCCATTGATTGAATTAAAAGCCTAGGCTGGTAAAGTACCTTTCATAGAGGATTTCACACCCAGGGTTAGGAAAGCAACCATAACAAATAACTGGTGTGCATAACACTATCCCTTTGTTTGCACAGCAGAGAGGAATCCCTGGAAATAGGAGGAGTACATTAATACCTTTCAAAAAACATTATTATTAAATAATACAGAATAACTTTTTGACTTGTAGTAGCTGATTTATCAGTCCCAAATATAGCAAGTAAGGTTTATTACTGATTATTTTATTAAAGGTTCTGGTGATATCATAAACCACTAGCAATGTGACTACTTAGCAAATAATATAATATAATACAGTACGAAGGAACAGTACTGTTTTCTATTTCTGTAGTGCGTATATAGAGGTAGATTCTGCCACTCTTACTTATGTAACAAAGAAACTTCTCTACAAGTAAACCCATTGAAATCAACAGGACTTCTCTCTTACTAAATACTATTCTTGAGTAAGAGGGGGGCAGAATCTGGCTCAGAATAATACTTAGCTCTTGTACCCAGATCTCAAAGCAATTTACAAATGTAGGTAAGTATTGTTATCCTAATTTTACAGATGTGGAAACAGGCAGTGAGAAGTGTAATGACTTGCCCAAGATCATACAGCAGGCCAGTGGTAGAATTTTACTCTCATCTAAACTGGTGCAACCCCCTTGCTGAACGGCAAGTGAGAGCAGAAACTGGCCCGTCAGTATTCAGCATTTTATATTTCTACCCAATGGGGTTTCGTTTGGCTTCATTAGAATTTGAGCAAACTTTACATGAGGGCATTTGACCCTTTGTGCTCACATGCTAAATTTTCTTACAGTTCCTCCAGTAAGAATATAATATATAAATAAATTGAATAAAGTAAATTTAACCTCCATTTTTCTTCAGATGCACATAGGGTAGCATCTTCTATTACTGCCCATAGGTTTTCTGATAATGTAATTAGACCCTGACCCAGCCTAAGCATTTAAGCACCAGCTTACAGTTAAGCACATAGTTGTTCTACCATGCATTCCAGCAGGCGTTTAAGTTTTTTGCTAGATCTGGGTCTGATTACATTTCACACAACATACAGGAAGTAATATGAAATGCTACTTAGGTGCATTTTAGCAAAAGCTAATGCTGCTTAAGTGCTTAAAGTTAAGCAGGCCTAAGTGCCTTGCTGTTTTGGGACCACAAAGACCATATAGTAATGGATATATACAATGGGACAGAGGTTAGAATGCTGTGAGAAATATAACTCTAAATTTTCCAGTTATTATGTGATTAAACCTCCACCTTAAAGCTACTTTAACTAATTTTCTATCATATACATGAGCTTTCTGTTGTGAAGCTACACTGTTTATTTTTAAAGAAGGAAACATTTATTCAGTACCAACATGCTATTCTGGTGATTCCTGTTCTAAAAGACCAAATAAAATCAGTGGGAGGTCCAACTAGGCAAATAGAAAACAGCTCATTCTGAAAGAGTTGGTACATTTTTACTTGTCACAGCTGTTTGAGGAGGTATCTGAAGCATAAATAAAATCCCTCATAGTTCTTTCAATTCTTTAAAGGGCTGAAGCCAGTGTAATTTACAGAACAGCTCAGAAGGTGAAGATAGTAGACATTTTTCAGTCATGGATGGAAAAATATATGTATTTGGATTTCAACCAAAACAGGCACCTAGTCCAGGATATTCTGGACTATTAGCAGGTTAAATATAATTGTGTTCATTTTGGAGTTTTATGCAGGTTTCAAGTGACATCTGAGGACTCCACTGGAAGGGGCTGGGGGAATGATATAAAGAGAGGTTAAATGTGTACAGCTTGGCTAACTAGCGACTAAAGGGTGTATGACAGCGTTTTGTAAATGACTAAGGGTGAAAAGACAAATAAGTGAATTATTTGGCCTACAGAATTGTCGGAGAAGGCCCTAGGCACGGTAAATCCTAGGTACAATGAAAGGGACAGACACAAAGGATTTGCACAGACAGAATGTGCACCATAGAGCACAGCTCTGTGATGGCAATCTCTTCAAAAGGAGACAGGGTGATTGGAGGCATATCAGTAGGTCTGCAGCTCCATGGATCCAACAGCCAAAATGTATTTAGTAGTTGCGTTTTGGACTACAGTTGCTTCAGCAAATATTTTTTTCCAAACATAGATGATAGGAAGCACTCTTGGCATCTGCGGTTATTTGGACACCCAGTAGCAGCTGGGCATCCAAGAAGACCACCTCCCCCCAAGTTGCAAAGCTTATACACAAATGGAGGACAAATTCCCACAGTCTGTCTCGCTGGTATGTTTATGCTGTGACTTCTGACTGTTTATATCGCTCTTGTCTGGATTCAAGCAGGAAGTGAGGGTCAGAGGGGGGTCAGGCCAGCCAGGAACTCCTTGATGTACTTTTAATTAGTGCCACTTATTCTCAAAGCCCTGTGGAGGGGCAGCAGTCATGACTCCAGTCTGTAAACTGGAATAGCAACGATTTAAGGGCTGTATTGCAGCTCCCTGGTGTGCCTACCTGTTAGTGATGAAATATCATTTTTCACAGTAATACTAATGAATAATACAGCCTGTAAGAAGTTCTTTGAAACTGTTTACTTGCAGGATTGCTCTCTTTGTTTACAGCATATGGTAAGGTGTTTTTATATGCCTCAGAGAGTAATTTTAAAAGATTTAGATCGCTAACCAGTGTATAACCTTGAGCTGGTTACAGCTTTAAAAAAACAATCTTAGAAAAACATTTTAGGAAATTGTTTTGTTTGGCTTGACTGACTTTTTTTTTTTTAGGATCACAAACCTGCAAGCTGAACATATGGATTCAAAATTTCCCACTTTCCCACTGCGCAGAAACCAGAGCTGCTTGGCCATCTTGATTAAAGTTACTCTCTTTCAAGTCCTATCAGAATGTCATTACAATGTTCCAGTTGTGACAGGGATGAGACTCTTACCACCTGTTGCTCTTCAGGTGGTGTTGTCACCCAAATTAATCCCAGCTGTAGCATGACAACAAATTTGGCAGATGTGAATTTAAAGCCTGTATTTTAGCATCTACTACCAGTAGATCAATATCAACATTAGATTACCACAGTGATTTCCTCCTTATGTCAAATAAATGCTTCAAGTAAAACTATGTGCTTAATGAACAGGATGTAATGTAGAACTGTACTTATTTTGTTATGATAACTGTTACATCCATCACTTAAAAGGGCACAAAATGCATCTTATACATTTTGGAAAGTGCAGTGTAGATTAATGCTACTATACAAGGGCCTGATCCTGAAAACATGCATTCACATGAGTAATTTTACTTAGCTGGATAGTCTTATTGGCTTGGCTTGGCTTTCTCATGTGTAAGTGGTTGCAGAATCCTGGCATGAATGCTTAATAATGAGAGAATTTGTGGCTGCAACCAAATCAGCCCATAGGAATTATGTTTCTCTTTCCAGAATAGTAACTAATATATTGCAAAAAGAGGGTAAAACAAGAACAAGAGTACAGACAAAAAAATTGAACCAAATAAACGATGTATACAAACTGTGCAAAATAGATGGATATTAGAAAGGTTTTGTTTTCACTCTTTTGAGAAGACATGAATAATTCACACATGGTTTGCCAGGTGAGTAATGCAGTCATCCATAAATCATGGAATGAAAATGTAATATTACCACATACCATTGTATATTGTATACAATTTTTATATATAAGGGAACACTGGTGGCTCCTGTAAAGTAAAGTGGTATTGTTACTCCTATTTTACAACTCTAGAACTAAGGCACAGAGAGATAAACATCAAAACTCTCACAAGTATCTACTAATTGGGGTGCCCAAGCTGAGATGCACAGGACCTGATTTTCCAGAGGATTTAATATATTTATAGCACTTTCTTTGTTCAGAGAAGACCTCTCATTGACTTCAGTTGCAGTTGTGAGTGCTCAGCGTTCTGCAGATCCAGCCACAAGAGGCACAAGTTGGGTATCCAGAAATGAGGAATACTTAGTGGCCATCTGTGAAAAGTTTGGTTGAAGTGACTTACCCAGCATCACACAGGAACTCTGTGGCAGAGGCAGTATAAAAGTCAATTTCTTGGGTAAGCCAATGTAGTTGTAGCTCTATCAGTCCCAGGATATTATAGAGACAAGCTGGGTGAGGGAATGTCTTTTATTGGGCCAACTCTGTCGCTAAAAGAGACAAGCTTTTGAGCCACACAGAGCTCTTCTTCAATTCTGGGAAAAGAACTCAAAGTCTCACAGCAGAATGCAAAGTCGAACAGATCATTTAGCATAAGTAGAGTGGTATTCAACTGCTTTTCCCATGAGACCATCCTTTATCTTCCTGCACTCCTTCACTCATTCATGATGGGGATTACAGTGGAGGAGAACCTCGATATGAGTCAGCAGTGTGCCCTCGTTGCCAAGAAGGCCAACGGTATATGGGGCTGTATTAGTAGGAGCATTGCCAGCAGATCGAGGGAAGTGACTATTCCCCTCTATTCGGCACTGGTGAGGCCACACCTGGAGTATTGCATCCAGTTTTGCTTCCCCCTCTCCCCCACTACAGAACAGATGTGGACAAATTGGAGAGAGTCCAGCGAAGGACAATGAAAATGATTAGGGGGCTGGGGCACATGACTTACGAGGAGCAGCTGAGGGAACTGGGGTTATTTAGTCTGCAGAAGAGAAGAATGAGGGGGGATTTAATAGCAGCCTTCAACTACCTGAAGGGGGGTTCCAAAGAGGATGGAGCTAGGCTGTTCTCAGTGGAACCAGATGACAGAACAAGGAGTAATGGTCTCAAGTTGCCGTGTGAGAGGTCTAGGTTGGATATTAGGAAACACTATTTCACTAAGAGGGTGGTGAAGCACTGGAATGGGTTACCTAGGGAGGTGGTGGAATCTCCATCCTTAGAGGTTTTGAAGGCCTAGCTTGACAAAGCCTTGGCTGGGATGATTTAGTTGGTGTTGGTCCTGCTTTGAGCAGGGGATTGGACTAGATGACCTCCTGAGGTCCCTTCCAACCCTAATCTTTTATGATTCTATGATGTAAGCAGGGTCTGAATGAGCTGTCCCCTGACATCTAGTGATGCACTGGGGGAAAAGACTTTGGGAGGAGACCATGTTTGCATAGACATGCCTACTCTGCCTAGGTATGCAGCATGATGGAGCTGCTTTGCCAAAATTATCAATTCTGGCTGGTTTTGAGTTACAAATCACTCTAGGATTTGAATGCAGGGGTAATGAAATGTTGTCTGTACTGTAAAGTAAATGGCAATAGAGCTGTGTTTAGTACACCCTGATTGAGTGGGTCACACTAAAATGAGTATCACTTGCTAATCAAGGGGTAGGGATGTGAAATCCCACTGAAGATAAGTGGGTGGGGATATATGTTCCTACCTGGTGGATTTGGATTCTGTCCAAAGAGTCCTAAACACCATTTGACCTGTCCCTCTTCAATGTTTAATGATGGAGCTGATCAGACTGGTTGAGTCCTTGTTTCTGGTTGGTGATTCCTTGAGGTGACATCACTGCTTAGCTGGTCTAACAGTTAAGCTTTAGACCTTGTATGGGGACAGTGGAAGACAACACAGAAATTGCACTGGCTTTGAAGTTCCTCACTGCCTGCTGAAATCACTGACAGCTGGATTCAGTGATGGCATCTCAGAATGTGACACTGAGGGAACAGAAAGCAGTGGTTGCCAGTGGCAGCAGAGAAGCAGCAGTGACCGTTGGTGGCTGAGAGACAGTGGTCAGTGGCAGTGGAGAACCTATGGCAGCTGTAAGCCAGTTGCAGTGGTTGCAGCAGAAGCATTGCTTGACTCTCCTTTCCCCCCGGAATGAAGCCTGTGAATGCACCTCTGAAATCAGTGTCTTCGCTAACCAAGGACAGCCAGCTGTGAGTGGGGTGCAGTGGAGGGAAAGGGAAGTGGTGTGTTAAAGGGACACAGACTTAGGAATTCTGGGTTTTATTCTAGGTTCTAGAGAGAGTGTGCTTTAGTAATTTGCAGACCCTTCTGCCCCATCTGCTCACACCTGCCTCTTCTGTTCTTGTCCCTTTGAGTTTATCTCCCCTTTGCTTGAATCCCAACCAAACCTGCTCATTCTCTTTCTGCTTCTGTCCCTGCATTGCCACTTGCCTCCTGTCCCCTTCTGCCCCTGCCCCCACTTCAACCCTCTGTATTCCTGCCTCTTTGTAGCAAACTGCATGGAACTTGGAGAGAGGAGAACAGGTTGCAAAAGGGAAGAGGTTTTTGCAGGCCTGGGCTCCCTGCTCCAGGTGTTGTGACCTGATGCATGGTGTTGCAGTGCTGTTTAGGTTCGGCCCAGCTGCTTCTGTCAAAGGAGGGGTAGCCAAGCCAAATCTGATTGAATGGCATTGTGACCTGGTGCACGGGGCTGGCACTCACTCAAATTTGGTCATGACAGAGGGGTGCCTGGGCCAAAACTGGGTGGTGCTGTGACCCCATGTGCCAGGTCACAATGTCATTCGTTCAGATACCATGGGTTTGGGGGGCCCAGGGCAAACTGCCCATATTATTTTCCCTCCTCTCCCCAGCAGCCATGTGCTCATGTCTAGAATGCTAGTTTCCTTAAGAAAGAGCCATTTAGTTTTGCAGGCATGATGTCCTGTCATGTTATTACCCAGAATGCAGTATATGAAACAAGCTTTTTCCTCCACACTGCCTGGTTCCAAGGGGGGGAGAAGGAGGCATTGAGAGCACAGAACAAAAAAATGTCTGTGCTTTTTCTTCCAGTGTCCAGCACCTCAATGGATCCCAGTAGCCAGGAGGAGCAACTACAGGAAAAGCAACTCAGCACCAAGCTGGAGCATGCTCAGTAAGTTCTGTAGGGGTGGAGTATGGTCAGTTCGGTCATCACGTGGAAGCTGTGTGAGACTGGTGCATGCTCAGTGAAGATGGAACACTTGGAGAATTCAAACCTCTACTGATCTTATGCAAACTGTGACACAAAGCAGACATCAGGAATGGTAACATACAAAAGCCAGTAGGAGAACACTTCAGTCTCCCTGGACATTCAGTAACAGATTTAAAAGTAGCCATCCTTCAACAAAAGAACTTCAAAAATGGACTTCAAAGAGAAACTGCAGAGCTACAATTCATTTGCAACCTTAACACCATTAATTTGGGCTTGAATAGGGACTGGGAGTGGCTGGCTCATGACAAAATAAATTTTCCCTCTCTTGGGATTGACACCTCCCCATCAATTATTGGGAGCAGACCACATCCACCATGATTGAATTGGCCTTGTCATCACTAGTTCTCAACTTGTAGGTAACTCCCTTCTCTTCAAGTGTCAGTATATTTATGCCTGCATCTGTAATGTTCACTCCATGCATCTGAAGAAGTGGGGTTTTTTACCCGCAAAAGCTTATGCCCAAATAAATCTGTTAGTCTTTAAAGTGCCCCTGGACTCCTTGTTGTTTTTGTGAATACAGACTGACACAGCTAGCTCTCTGATCTGTGACTTTCAGAGGCTCATAATTGGGCCAAATTTGAGTAGGTTTTCAGAGGATGTAAAGTGTGCCTCTCTGCCTAATTTCCAGGCCCTGATCCAAAGCATGCTGGCAAAAGAGCGTCTCAATGGAACATCTGTAGTAATTTGTTTTACTCAAGTTAACAAATGTGGTTTTTTCTGAACCTCAGTCTCTGAAATGACTGACTAGTTTTTGCTGTAACTTAAAAAATTAGCCTGAGGCAAACACTTGGCATGGAAAATTTCAGACTAAATGATTGAAGTTTTGCAATGTTATATGCAACTGAAAAAAGGGTCTTATGATGGAAAGTATTGGGTAGCCTTAACTATAGAGAAAACTTTAAGGAAGAGTGTACTGAACTGGAATTATTTCACCCATAGGAGTACAGGTATGAGTTACTATTACAGCCTTCATCAGTAAACTTATTTTTCAGTTATCCAAATCTCTGAGGTCTGACTGAAAGCATAATATCTTTACTGCTACTACTCATGTTATGCAAATCCCTGTGACTTGATTGGTTACTTTAATCTGCCAATGACAAACATGGTGTGACCCTGACCGACTAGGTCATTGTGACCCTGGCAGATCAGGTCATGCCAGAGTGTATTCAGGCCCAGTCACTTGTGTACTAGTATAGATCAAAGTGATTGTTGAAGTAGAAGAGTGTATTTGGTGTTTAGACTTCATAAAAGTAATGGGACGTTACTTGCACTGTTTTCTGTTTGCTGTATTCTGTTATGATGCAGCAGCAAACATTTACATTGTGTATACTAAAATGTAACTAAACAACCCACCAAAGAAGCCTTGTGGAATGCTAATGAAGGTCTTTATCAGAAAAAGTGCTAATTTCAAAGCAAATTACCATTGTGTGTGGTGACTGGAGGTCAATGATTCAAAGAGCATTCCTCACCCACTGTCATCAAAGGAAAAGCCCATGTGGGTAGAGACACTGTCAGCTTGCTTTCTGTCAGAAGTAGCTATAATATGGATTCAAGGAAAGATCCTTCATCTCTGGACTGTTTGGACTCTTGCAGGGAAGTGTACCAGATGCAGAGAGGAGATCCCTAGAGACAATCTGGGTACCCTGAAAAGACTTTTGGGAAACTGGCAGTTTATTACATCACTGCCACCATTTGGAGTTACAAACTGTGATTCACCCTGTACATATGCTTTACCTGCTTTAATCTCTCAATAACTGTCCTTTTTTTTCTTAGCTAAAATACCTTTAGTTAGTTTACTATAGAATTGGCTGCCAGCATTGTCTTTGGTGTAAGATCTGTAGTACCAATTGATCTGGGGTAAGTGACTGGTCTCCTGGGACTGGGAGCAACCTGATATGGTGGTTTTTTGTTTTTTTGGTTCAAATAACCTTTTATCACAAAGTCCAGCTTGTCTGGGTGGCGAGATAGGCTGGGGACTGTCTGTGACTCCATGGTAAGACTGGTACAGTGATCCAGGAGTTCACATTTGTTCCTGGCTTGGTGAAATCTAATTATAGAACAAACCACCAGCTTGGGGGATCTGCCCTGGTTTTATGACTGCCAGTACAGATAGCATGATACATGGCTGCCTCAGTTTCTCTTGCCTTTTTCATCCTTTTATTTCACATATCGCATGCTCCTCTGAAATCTACTACCACTGGCTCATACATATAACACACACCAAAATCAATAATTTATTTAATATTACATTATAGTAATTTTAAAAAGATTTTCTCTTTTACCTCAGTTTGTATATGTGGAACACTGATGTTTAGGAAAAAAGGCCAGTATCTCTCCCCATTTCTCCATTGCCACAAGTATTTAGTTTTTAAATAATTTTGAGTGGGAAAGTTCCTCAGAGGCCATTTCCATGCAGTGAGGAGAAGATCTGCACATCGAGGGTATGTCAACTCAGCATTTTGGAGCCCGTGGGGGGCTCACACTAGTACTATAAAAACAGCAGTGAAGACAGCACTTTGAAGTTGTGGCTTGGTCTGAAGCTCAGGCTTTGAAATCTAGGGAGATGGGTAGGCAAAACGGATCAGAGAAAAGATATAAAAAAAGCAGTCAAAAGGGAGTTTGTATCCCTGGAGTTTGTATCCCTGGAAACCAGACTGAAACAACTGCCGTATTATAAATGTGCATGGAAAAAGTTGCACAGTAAACAGAAATATGTTGGCAATAATTTATCTCTGGAAAAAAATAATCTTGTTATATCAGATCAATGCTGTTTGAAACTACACAACATATTTTCATCTATAGTTGTTGTTATTCCATATATTGGTGACGATGTCATGAATTATATTTGTGAACCAAGATTGATTTCCTTCAAACAGTATCTATTATTACTATTATTTGTACTACAGTAATGGCCAGAACTGAGGTCTCATAGGGTGACCAGATGTCCCAATTTTGTAGGGACAGTCCTGATATTTGGGGCTTTGTCTTATCTAGGCGCCTATTACCCCCACCCCCTGTCCCTATTTTTCACACTTGCTGTCTGGTCACCCTATCTCATTTTGCTATGTGATGTAATAACACCAAATAAGAAACTGTCCCTACCTTGAAGAACTTATAATTTTATTTGAGACAAAACACATGGGGATGTAAAAAAAAAAAATAGGGAACGTGTGAGGGAGAATAAGGATATCAGTGATAGGAATACATGGTTACATAGGCTTTTAGATAGACGAATAAAGAAGAAATATTAATATCAGTAACCAAAGTAATCTTTATACTGTTGTCAAAAGTCTTAACCTAGTATTTGTTTAGCAAAATTTACCAGGTGGTTGATAACGGCCATTCTGTTCTTCATTAAGTACTGCAGCTATTTTACATGTAGCCTATTTTCAGCACCTCACTGCCTAATAAATGGGCTTTTTCATCATGGAAAAGCTGATGAGCTAGACAGATGTTCTGATTTTAGCTGCAATAAGGGTACCACAGATTTCATGTCTACTTAAAAAGTGTTACTTAATTAGCCTGTCTTAAAAGCAACCAAAAGCCAGGGGACTAGGTGTTGTAACAGTTTTACCTATTACTCTCAGATTGCATTCCAGCTCAGGTAAACCACTTCCACTTCAGATAAACTGCTAAGAAGAAATCTCCTTCATTCCATGCAGGATCTTAGAATGTTTGATTTTAGGATAAAATATAGGCAATACTATATTTAGTTGTCTATAGTATTAAATATATGTAAATATACACACACACCAAATTCACTAACTGGAAAGATTTTAGAAACATGGAATATGGACATGTAGGTTATCACATCAAAATAAATGGATTTTATCTCTAATTGGGAATAGAAATTATTTAAATATACAGTATTAGATCATAGTGGAACTTCATCTGCAGTATTGTGATGGGTTTTATCCCTCACACCTTAATAAAGCTATAGCAGATATCAAAATGGTGTTGAGAAGGGTGATAAAAGCCTAATTCAATTCCCAGTGTCATTGGTTGTCTTTCCATAGACTTCAATAGATAATGGATCAGACCCAAAAGCAGGACTTTCATATTATCAAGTCTAATTGCATTCAGACTGTAAAGGAGGAAAAGCTAGTGGAAACTTTCATTGACTCATTGATTTTAAGGCCAAAAGGATCACCAATCTGACCACCTGCATTATGAGGGCTAAGATTTGTAAGCTCTTAAGATAACTTTGTTCAATATTGTAGGTGATGGTTTTGAACTGTTAAGGAGCATGTTGACTATTTCACAGTAAAACAGGAAAGCAATCTTTGTACTTCATTTTGATTATGCTGGTTCTCTCATGGTTTTAGCTAAAACGGTCAGAAAACAAATATTTTTTTTAAAACAAATGTCCTCACATTATGTCTTATTTTGTGCACTTAGGTACTAGTCCAAAGTCAGCTGAAGTCAATGGGAGTCGTCTTTCTATTGACTTATAGGGACTTTAGATCAGGCCCTTAGATAATGAAGGTACTCTATTACTCTCTTATTATAACCTATTAATTAAAGCTGTTCACCTAGAGATCTAGATGTCATGCTGGGTGATGGCCTGTTATGTTACACATGTCAAAACTCCAAAATTTGGTGAACTAACCACAATGCTTGGTGGTTTATAGACACTGCATTGCAATGTTGACTTGGTTACTGTCTGTTGACTCATTTCTTAGTTCATTGAAACCTTGTACGGTGTGTGAGTCATAAAAATAAACACAGCGCTGCCATGCTTTGCTTGAAGACATCGGGAATTGAAGAATTCATTCAGTTTATTTGTGTTTCCTGGGTAGCCAATTAATGTATCAGACTTCATTTTTGCCCCCTTTTAACCTTTCCCCGAGCCTCCCCTCTAGCATACACTTTATTTACGTGAAGTCAAAGTTACAAACAAAGCAAAGATACCCCGGGGTCTTATTTAAAGTGTGATTCTTTATCTCCAGTGCTCATATAATTTCTCAAAAGCAGTAGTTAAAGAATGACTGCCTTGAAATGCATGTGTCCAATGCCCATTGATGTTAATGTTCATGGCTGTCCAATATCTTGACAGATGAAAGAAAATGCGACAAGAGAGCCTCATATATACATAGATGAAGGCAGAATTTCACCAACTGCATTTTGGACATAACACCTAAAGCTAGTTTAAAATATGTGTCCTTTATGTACGGAACATTAACAACTGAAGATGTTACCCTTCACGTTTTATTCAATGGCATCCAACAGGAACAGGAGCCTGAGAAACAATTTATGATGCACAAGCAGTCACTTTGGGACCTGTGACAGGCAGAACCACAGCCCTAAATATGTAGTATCTGATATGAAGCTGGGAAGGAAACATTTTCCGGTCCCATGATTCCCCCCTCTCCCCCAAAATCAGAAAGATTTCCCATCTCAATCAGGACAAAAAGTCAAAATCTTGAAATATTTCACAAAATGAAAATCTGACAAAATTTTGGTTTGAATCAATTGAACCATCTTCTTTTTGATAATTTTGAAACATTTCATTTTGATTTTGTCCACTTTTATAATGAATTACTTAAATTTTGAAATGAGAACTCATTTTGAACTGGTAAGCCAGAATTTTTTGTTTTGAAACAGTTGATACAAAACATGCTGAGGAAACCATGTTTCTGAATTGTCAACAATTTTTTTGAGTCAAAAAATTTCATCAAAACCAATCCATTCCTGCTTAAAGTTTTCGGCCAAAAATATTTCTTTGAAAAATTCCTGACCAATTCTGATCTTATGCTTATTTACATTCCCATAAGAGACTCCAAGAAGTAGCCCATGTCCTTGTCACCTCCTTTATACATGTTCAGGATCATTCTATTCCCTGATCTTTTAGAGAATTAACATTTTGTCTTACGTTTTTTCTTTCAATAGTTGATCATCAGTGAATTAAGACACAGGATGTTCTCCCACTCACGTGATTCAAGGCAGCCTACTTACTCTAAAGGAGAGGCACTGTCACTTTACTGTTATCATGAAGAGCTGTATGCTGTACTACAGAGAGCCAAAGCTGAACACACCCAGTTGATGAGGGTGGGTTTTGGCAGGACTGTAAAAGTGAAGACTGGGGAATCTGGCCTGGGTGAGGAGTTTTTATAGGTGGATCATCTGGTAGCACTTCCTATAATTATGGTTGCCTGACCCTTCCCATTGTAATACACTGTTTTCAGTTGCTTATAACTTTACCATACTTTAACTGTATGGGCTGAAATTGTCCACGGTGGCTGTCTTGCCTCAGGGTGATTCTATTATTTTATTTTATTTTTCATTTCACTCAAAATAGTCCAGCTGTTTCTGAGAATGAGGCCAGGGGAAAGAAATTGTTATTTTGCCTGTGTAAAAATAATCTGGTGACCTGTTCTTTGAACAACTGTAGCACCCCCGTGCTTTGAAGCAGAGACTTGAAATTTGCCCTTTGTGTCAGGGATGTGCCTTTTCCCATCTCTATGAAAATCTGCCCAAATTTGACCAAATCACTATCTGTGTATGTTCAGTAGGGACATCTTTGATTTTAGTAGCAAAATTCCTGGAAGAATCTGTTTGCTCTGAGCATGGTCCAGTCTGGGGCTGAGCAGAGCTTCCCCTGCAATTACAGCTCCGGGCATCTGAACTGTGAACAGAAAAACTGTCTTTCCTGTGCTCTCAATGAGCCTCCTGATGAGCCCAAGCAGTGTGGAGGAGGAAGCTGCATAATTCGAATTCAGGGGAACAACAATCAGATCTGTGGAAGGGAGGAGAAGAAAAGGAGGAGTAGATTGGGACAAGGGGCCTGGGTCAGGTGACGGGGAGACTGAGACTGTAGGTGAGTGTGGCAGAAGGAGAGAAGGAAAACGGGACTGATGAAGGGGTGGAGGGACTGGGACCTGGGAGTGGAGACTGGGACTGGCTATGCGAGGAAGCTGGGTCTGGGAGCTCAGGGGGAGTCTGGGACTGACTGAGCAAGGAAACTGGGACTGGAAGCCAGTAGGGCAGTGGAAAGGATGTGAAGGTGGAAGGTAGACAGATCTGATAAGGAACTTGGGTGTGGGAAGAAAAGTAACAGTGGTTGGCAGTGGCTAGACAGAGGGTGTCGGTGACTGGAGGCAAGGGAGGAGAGAGAGGGAGACTGATCAGATGAAGAGCAGGGAGGTGGGGAACTGGTGAGGTGAGGCAAATAGGACTGGGACAAGACAGTTTGGAGGGAACAGGGCACACTCAAGATTCCTTACCATTTCTCTGCTATCAGCATATATCTGTCAAACCCACTGGAAAAGTGTTCTACTCCCCTCTAATGTTGATCCATGTGGGAGATGACAACCTACAACCAGGTATTCCATGAGCTCCAATGGCAGAGGTCTCTGAAGTGGATCTAAAGGTTCCAATCCTGCTTGTGACCCATATGGGTGTCAGTATGATGTTACATGAATTTCTTTCATTCTTTCTTTCTTTTAGCAAATTAAACACAAAAATTATAATAAAAGAACATTATTAAGGTTGCAAAGTTAAGAAATATCACAATTAAGATTGGTTTCAGAGTAGCAGCCGTGTTAGTCTGTATTCGCAAAAAGAAAAGGAGTACTTGTGGCACCTTAGAGACTAACAAATTTATCTGAGCATAAGCTTTCATGAGCTACAGCTCACTTTATCAGATGCATTCAGTGGAAAATACAGTGGGGAGATTTATATACATAGAGAACATGAAACAATGGATGTTACCATACACACTGTAACCAGAGTGATCACTTAAGGTGAGCTATTACCAGCAGGAGAGTGGGGGGGGGGGAACGTTTTGTAGTGATAATCAAGGTGGGCCATTTCCAGCAGTTGACAAGAATGTCTGAGGAACAGTGTGGGGGGGGGAGGGGATAAACATGGGGAAATAGTTTTACTTTGTGTAATGACCCATCCACTCCCAGTCTCTATTCAAGCCTAAGTTAATTGTATCCAGTTTGCAAATTAATTCCAATTCAGCAGTCTCTCCTTTGAGTCTGTTTTTGAAGTTTTTTTGTTGAAGTATTGCCACTTTTAGGTCTGTAATCGAGTGACCAAAGAGATTGAAGTGTTCTCCGACTGGTTTATGAATGTTATAATTCTTGACATCTGATTTGTGTCCATTTATTCTTTTACGTAGAGACTGTCCAGTTTGACCAATGTACATGGCAGAGGGGCATTGCTGGCACATGATGGCATATATCACATTGGTAGATGTGCAGGTGAACGAGCCTCTGATAGTGTGGCTGATGTGATTAGGCACTATGATGGTGTCCCCTGAATAGATATGTGGACACAGTTGGCAACGGGCTTTGTTGCAAGGATAGGTTCTTGGGTTAGTGGTTCTGTTGTGTTGTGTGTGGTTGCTGGTCAGTATTTGCTTCAGGTTGGGGGGCTGTCTGTAGGCAAGGACTGGCCTGTCTCCCAAGATCTGTGAGAGTGATGGGTTGTCCTTCAGGATAGGTTGTAGATCCTTGATGGTGCGTTGGAGAGGTTTTAGTTGGGGGCTGAAGGTGATGGCTAGTGGCATTCTGTTATTTTCTTTGTTAGGCCTGTCCTGTAGTAGGTGACTTCTGGGTACTCTTCTGGCTCTGTCAGTCTGTTTCTTCACTTCAGCAGGTGGGTATTGTAGTTGTAAGAATGCTTGATAGAGATCTTGTAGGTGTTTGCCTCTGTCTGAGGGGTTGGAGCAAATGAGGTTGTATCGCAGAGCTTGGCTGTAGACAAGGGATTGTGTGGTGTGGTCTGGATGAAAGCTGGAGGCATGTAGGTAGGAATAGCGGTCAGTAGGTTTCCGCTATAGGGTAGTGTTTATGTGACCATCACTTATTAGCACCGTAGTGTCCAGGAAGTGGATCTCTTGTGTGGACTGGTCCAGGCTGAGGTTGATGATGGGATGGAAATATATGCCAGTGAGTAAGTATGCAGAGTTATTTATTTGCCTTATTGCATGTAAATATTGTCTAATCTTGTACTCATTTGTTTGTTTTCCCCTAACAGGGACATATGAAGGAAATTCCAGTTGCCCCTTCCTGCTCTTCCCCAGGTTTACATTTTGGTATCTTCAGCATTTCTGATGCATACAGAGGTAATGTTGTAAAAACTCAGACAAACCTTTTTTCTCATCAATTTCATCAACTTGTATTTATATGAGTGGGGGGCAAGTAAGTGGGATGGGAGTAGAGAGAGGTGGGTAGAGACTTGGCTCTGTACCCTCCACAACACACCACATGCATGTATGAACTACTGGTATGTGGAATTCAGCTTCACATTATAAAGGGCTTCAGTAAGTTAATTCCCCATCCCCAGGAGCAAGGGAGGAGTCACAATTTGCTATTCTGGTGCTGTACAGCTACATGACACGCCTTACATTGGATTAAGAGGAAACTCTTCATCTAACTCTTTATAAACAAACAGTCAGTTTCCAAATTAGGTCTTTAGCGTGAGCTGGGAAGTTCAGAACTAGATTTTTCCCAAATCCGCAGAGGTTCAAATGTGATGCTCCAGTTCACAACAATCATTAACCCTTACATATACATTGCTGCATATTAGAATAATTTATCAGATCCTGTGGAGAAAGTCTGGTCTGCTTTTCCTCATTTGGCTTGTGAGTGCTGTTCATATGATGATCAAAACAAACCCTAGCCTCCCTGTGTGGAAAATACATTTATACTCAAGATATACAAAACAAGATATGACAAAATTCTGGAGAGAAAGCACAGCACTGCTGCCACATGAGGTTCTGGTATAAATCAATCTTCAGGTCTGGGATTCATGATGGAAACTGCTCAGACACAGGATTTGGGACTTCAAAGTCAAAGTGAATAAATCAGAAGGAGAACAACAAAGAACTGGTTTACAGCAAGGATGAGGAATTCTCATTAAGTGCTCAGTAGCCATGTTTTATCTATTTGGCTTCTGGCCAATGAGAAGAGGATTTGCGATGTCTTATTATATTCTTCCAATTCGGTCATATGCTAAGTCTTTGTTGCTAGTCAGTTACCACACTGCTCTTCTTATTTCTGCTGTTGTTCATTCATTTTCACCATTTCTTTGCTTTTAACTGGAGCTCATTCATCTCTGCTCTTTGGTTATAGAGTAGCCTTACAAGAATAGCATATCTCCCAATCCAAAGTTAAGTATATGAGGAAGGTGAAAAGAAAATGTGTAATGGGGAAAAATTAGGGCCATTAACTTCCTCTCTCACAACTTTGCCAGAGCTTGATGCATTGTTTTAATAAGTTGTACCCATAAGATTGGTCTCTTCTGTTAACTCTCTCAAAATTTGAGACACTTCAGAGAAAAAATTTCACAATTCCTGCATGGCTATTCTGTTATCTGGAGCTCACTGCTACTTTGTTTAAAAAGAGTATTGAAACCAGATTTTGCTCCTTTCTGAGATCCAGCATTTCACAGGGGGCAGAATGAGGAGGATAATATTTTGTGCTTCTACCTGAGGATCTCAGGGTGATCTCACAGGATACATTAAGTCTTATGATACCCCCATGCAATGTAGTATCATTTCTGGGTCACATATAGGTAAACTGAGGCACAGATGCTCCACGCTGGGAATAGAGTCCAGATTTCCTCACTGCTAAACCTGCATTTTCAACACAATGCCATCCTTCTAAAACATCATTGTAGCAAAAATCCTGATTATGAAAAATGTATCTTCTTACTCAAGATCTAACCAGGAGATTTGCTGGAAACCAAATTTGTTTCGTTATAGTAGAGCCTGGGATAATGGTTGACTGCAGTGAAACCGTATATTTAAACAGAGACAGAAAAGCCATAATAAATACATGGCATATCATCCATCAAATAAGTTATAAATGCCTGTCATGCCATATATTCCCAGGCTTTTTATTAAAATGTAAAATTAACCACATGTAATAGTTGTGAGTAATGCAAGGCAAGCAAGAGAATCTTAAGCACAGATTTAAGTGATGAAACTGTGTCAGCACCCAAAATTGCCAAAGACAGGCAGTCCCAGATGTCAGGGAAGCAACAACTAAAAGTTGTCAGGGCACAGTAGTCTCTTTTATAGATGCCTCAGTGTTTTGACTTGTGCCTTGGTAAGTATATGTGCTGGGATGGTACAGAAAAACTGTCTCAGAGCTTTCCATTTTCTTCTGTGATTGCAGACATTAGACACTTTTTCCTTCATGAACCTTGTAGGGATTTTCCCCCCATTGCTTTTACTGACACAAGCATTTTGGAGTGTGCTGGGAGAGCACCAAACAGCAGCAAAGTGTATTTCCCTATTGAAATGACTTCACTTATGACACAAACTCCTCCACAGTTCTTAAACATGCCAAAGACTATTCAAGCTTTCTTAGCACAGCCAGGGCAATGAGGTTACACTGTCATATGTTTTGGACAAGGGTGGAGGGAAATTACTGTATATTAAGGTGGAATTTCCAAACCCAACAAAGATTCAGCTCAGTGGGATGTATGGCTAAGTAACTTTATTCTATTTTGTTTCTAGCATCTAACAACAGTGGACCCTTCCTAGACCACCTTTCAATTAAGAATATCAAAGCACTTAATTAAGACTTTCAACATTCCAATGAGTCAGGTAAGAATTACAATTCCCATGTTACAGCTAGGAAAACTGATCTGTAGAGAAATTGTGACTCTTCCAGGTTGCTAGAAGCAGGAGGAGTTCCCACCCTGCTCCAAAGAAAGTATACCATCCAAATTTATCTACTTTCTTGAGGTTTGGTTTTATTGGTAACTCAAATGCTGATGAAACATAAACATCACCCTGTACTTTTCTTCCCTAGCTTGGCTGTTCTCAGAGTTCTCCCTAATGAGTCCTTCTGTCATGATCCCTAGTTCCCTTTGCCTCACTGAGGCTGAAAACCCTTTCATATAGGGTTCATATAGATGCATGGACTGGAAGGTCATAAAGGAACTCTGTGAACATCTAGTCTGACTTCTTGTATAACACAGGCCAGAGGACTTCCCTCCATGAATTCTTCTTTGAACTAGAGTATATCTTTTACACTCGTAGATTGGAGCTGATCTAACAAAATGTCTAGCAGTATTATGAAGGTGTTGTTCAGGTTTCCTTTGAGGATGAGGACTGAGAGGTCATATGTGGAGTGATCATTTTATGAAAAGTGTTTGCCTGAAGGTGATATGGTGTTTTTGTCTTTCTCATTTTTCTGTGATAGTTCATTTGAAAGCATAGTGATCGTCTGTTTTCACCCACATACTTGTTATTAGAGCATTCAATGCACTGGATGAAGTACACTGAATGTTGTGATAGGCTTGTGTCGGACCCATGAATTATGAAAAGTGTTGTAGGGGGTATGGGCATTGTAGCTATACAGCTACACAGTCCCTGAAGTCCGACCAACAGAAATTGATCAAACCAGAAGACAAAGGGGATGCTATGGTAGTCCTTAATTTTGATTATTATGTTAACAAGGCCATCAGACAACTGTCTGACACCACCTGGTATAAAGAATTAAAATTACCACAATTCCCACACCACAATTCACACAGGAATTTAAACATACCAACAAATCCTTCCCCAAACAACTCCAAGAAAATCTCTACAATTCATCCTCCACGAACCCACACCAAGAACCTTCTACATAGTTCCCCAGATACACAAACAAGAGAACTGGCAGACCTATCATATCTTACTGAAGAAATATCAAGACTCATAGAAACCATCCAAAAACCACTCCCCAAATAAAGGGCTCCCTACAATGTGTTACCCCTTATGCTTAACCATCTGTCCCAATTTATATTTAGCTAAGATACTCTGATTTCTTTCATCCAGACCTGAAGAACTCTTTGTAGTTTGAAAGCTTGTACCTTCCACCAACAGAAGTTGGTCTAATAAAGAGATTACCTTACCTACCTCGTGTCTCTGACATCCTGGGACCAACATGATTACAACAACACAGCAAACAGAATAAGACAAAGGCAGATAACATTGTGAACCTGATCCAAAACTAACTGATGTCAGTGAGAGCCTTTCCATTGATTTCAAGGGACTTTGGACCAGTCAGTGTAGCAGATTCCATTAGACTGCTGATTCTTCTGTCACTCATTAAAGATCCTGGAGATTGGGGATACTTTTCCCATTTGGAGGTCCCCTACAAGACACGTGATTCTTCAATCATTCATCTCTATAGTGGTGGAAGGATGGGGAAATCAGACTATTTTATGACCCCTCAGACAATGGCATGTTTGGAGGAGGGAAGCTGTGGCCCCATTTGGCCACCCCTTCTCACAAAAAAAAAAAAAAGTTGGGGGCAAATCACAGGACATCTCCTGAAATCCACAAGTAGAGACACCTGGTTCCAGGACAGCGGGAGGGGCCAGAACTCCAGCATCCTAGAAAAAACAATGAGAGATAAGGCTGGTGCCAAATACTGAGAGAGGGAGTTATTATGAAATAAGGGGGATGCAAAACCTAGGCATAATGGATCAACTGAGGGCTACCTAAAGGGCTTCTCAATTGTCTGTGGGTTCAGCTAACCTATCCTGATTTTAGGAGTGTCAAGAGTGCTTGGTGAATTTTTCACACAGACAAATTACTGACACTACATTTAAAGAAAAAAAAAATTTACATCATTAAAGGCAGAAGACAGTAATCCTAATGAAAATGGTTCCATGCCTTTAAACTAGAATGTTCAACGTTTTGTAATAACTTTAAATAAGGTGAAACTGTCTATAAGCTACACATAATGTGACATGTCTGACCAAGCTGTAGCATAGCGGGAAACTTTACTGGAAGATTACACTTTCCTTTGTCCTTCTAAACACAACCACAAAAATAGAGACAGTAGGATTAAGGTGAGAGGCTGCTGATGTATCAGGTTTGCTACAAACTCAGAACTCTGGCCAGGTTCTGGCAAACCTTTCAACAAAACCAAGCCAAGAAAATTGAGTAGATTCGTGGGGAACTATGAATTTTCCATTTAAACCAAGCAAAACTTATTGGTGTTGATTGAGTTACTCACTTATAAACCAAAATAATTAAAAATTTGACATTAACCCCCCAAAACTGAATGAGAATCTCAGGGTTCTAGTTTTGATTAATGGTAAATGAAACTCAACAGAGCAGAGTTTTATATTAATAAGAGTGATTTTGTTCCATTTTCAGCTCCTACACAGAAATTTTGATTTTAGGATTGATGACAGTTAAGAGTTTATACATTCTCATTTTCCCTACCATATGCAGATATCTCTAGTCTATTTGTCTCACATATCGGATGGTGACCAAAGCTGAGTAAATAATTCACAACACATAATTTGTTAGATAAATTTTGCCTCTTCCTGTTGGTGGTTTGTCTGCAAACAGATTTATATTCTCAGATTTGTTATTCATTATTTACTAAGTCACCAAATACTTATGCACATAATACTTTCTAACTTGTTTGAGAAATTTGTTGAAATAATTTATTATTCAAAATCCAGATTGATTTGATAGTATGCTTAAATCTGTTTTATTTCTGTTCTCAGATTGGAAATACTAAATCTTAGAATCTGTTTCCCTGTAGCAATCCTGGTCATTGCAAATTCAAAATTTACTTTTTTGTAACATTCTGTAACATTTGCTTAAAATTTATTGTTTAGGAGAACATTTCTGCCAGTTAATTCATTTTAATACAAATCCAAACGAGGCACAAACACAGTTGCAGTGAATTTGTCCTTTCCCGCAGTACTTGCTTAGTACCAATGATGATATCTACATCATAGATTGTACTTGCATTTTATGCCTGACCACTTTACACGCACTCTGCCTACTGACTAGTCTTCACCATGTTTACTTCTAATGTTCCAAACCTCTGAGTTATTTCAATGCATAGTACACTTCCAACAGAAGAGTGCCCTTTTCTAGCCCTAGTGCCTTTGACAGTGCCTTTAAAAATCAACAATCTCCATTACTCCTATGCAAAATATAACAAAAATAGAGCCTAGGTACTTATGATAGGAAACATCACTTAATAAGTAGGCCACTGAATTCTGCACTAGCTTCGTTGTCTGGATGGATTTTCGATGTAGCCACATGTAGACCGCATTACAATAGTGTAATTGAGGGACTAAAGACATGGATGCCAGTTGCAGGGTCTGCTTCATAAAGAATCACAATCACAAGCCCTTGGCTATCCACCCAGGCCAAAAAACTGACCTGGCTCTTGCTGCTGCTTGATTGTCTAGTTGCACCTTCAAAGCTAACTTTCATTTTTCTTAATATTCAATAATTATTTAAAAACCAAAACAAACTTGTTTAATAATAACAGTCTGTATATAAGACTAGGTTTATTTATATAAGGGGCTGGATTCTCTTCTTCACCCTGTTTATGACCGTTAGCTTTGATGACCCTTGCAGTCCCTTCTATGATGCTATGATGCAAAGGTGATGATCTCCATAGCTGAGGATTCCTGTGTGTAGGTGGGAGTTCCCAACTGGTCAAGAGATGGTGTTGCCTCTTCCCTGACCCTGTTTTTGTGGCAGCTTCAAACGTAAGGAGCATGTCCATGGTATGACTAGAGCACTGCTCACTCTGGATATTCTCAACTAGTGTAATGGCTCCTAGGGGACATACCCAGCGAATTTAGTTTAGGAGGGAGTCCTGAGGCTGCTCTAAACTATATCCTGCGACACAATGTCTTCTCTATATTTTGATCTCTTCAGATCAAGACTGTATGCCTTTCTTGAAGATATCCTTTAATTACTGTGCTCAACACAGGAGTCACTGAGTGAAATGTAATTGCCTATGATATGCAGGTCAGAGTAATGGTCTAATCATCTAATGGCCACTTCTGGTCTTAAACTCCATGAATCTATAAACCTTAGACTCTGTGAAAATGGTCCAAGAATCTGGTAACCACAGCTTGCTTGGTTGCACCCAGAGGACTAGGCAGGGATTAAAAACTGATCCAGTATTCTTCACTCACAGACCTCTTGTGTAAGATTATAGTTTGCTTAGCTAACTTATTAAATATGATATTCCTTTGAGTTCAGATCTACTGATTCTCCATTATCTTATGTCTTCCTTTAATAGAAAGCTACATGTCCCTTTTCTTTTTCCAAAAATATGTATAGTATATAAATATTTCAGTGTTAATCTATAATTACTCTAAATATAGCCACTGAATTAACACAGTTTTAAAATTAAAATAGCAAAGAAAATCTTAGCAAAGTACAATTTTGGAGTGTGCATAGACAGTTACTAGATGCAATAATTTTGCCAACAAACAATGGACTATTTTGTTTTGAACATAGCAGATATCAAGCCAGAGTTTTTACAAGGTTAACTGCATTTTTATGGCAACTAAATTCCAAAAAAATTAAAAAGAGCAGAATGAAAGTTCTCCAGAAATATAATCATAGAGAGAAGCAAAAAGCTTCAGGGCAAAAACATAAGCTCCATGATGGATCTCAGCTGCAATATTCTACTCCCTGTACATGCCCAGAAATACGAGACATGAAGGGAAAGCAGAATAATGTAGCTGAGATCCAGTGTACTAATCTGAAGGAAAATTTTGCCCTAAATTTTAGCAACTTTTCTATGTTAGCCTTTAAAATGCACAGTACGTTCAGAGCGTCTCGGTTTTTCATCTCTCTCCACTAAAACTAGATTTGTTGCATAGCATTAGTTAACTTGTCAGCAAGTATATATAGATCTTCTGTGAGCTATGTAAACAGTAGATTGAACTTTCTTTCAGCCTACAGTTAAATCATTATAGAAGAAGGATTTTTCCCCCCACTCAGGAATAAATAAGTAACTAAAGCATAAGGACCTTCGATATCTATCACAGGTTCAACTAATGTCCTTTTTGATTGAGGAAAAATCCTCAGTTTAAATGAAGAAGGTAAATAAAAAGGTTGGGGTAATCTTTATTAATTTCGTTTTGTGTAGCTGTTTCATTTTCATATCCCTGACAGAAGATTATAATCAACTGATCTTAATTTGAATTTATTTCTTTGATAAAAAGAGCTAGATTTTAGAAAAAAAAATAACAAAATTGTGAGCATATCCTTTTGGTTGGGCAGTACATGGATCAAAATCACAATTGGGCATTTCAGAGGAACATCATCCTGTTATCAGAAGCTGGAGAAATAGTTGTAAAATGAACCTTAATGCAGCTACTTTGATGCATTTATGAGCAGACTCATGCCAACAATCATCCATGTGTGCCATCCTCATGTTTTCTTTCTGATTTCCAGAGATGATTAGCACCTAGTTTTTATAATGTATATTTTGCTGGGCCTCACCCAGCCTCAGTAAAGGCCAAGATGAGCTAAAATGTTGGCTGTTTGTGCTTCCTGTTCAGGAAGAAAATAAGATTATTTGAACTTGCAAGTAGAGAGACGTTTGTCTCTGGAATGCAACACAGACATGTTTATTTAGGTCCAACTGTTTCCAACTCTGGTTGCAAGGAGTTCCCATAATTTTATAATTATCTGAAACCACAAAAAGAATGAATTGGATGGGTGAGTACAATAGACACAACTTTTGTCAGTTAAACCAGATATTTTTGTATTTGGTTCACTAATGAACATGAAGAATCATATAAAGATACAATGAAAAGGAAGATAGTCTTATACACTTCATGAAATTTGAGTTCTGTTTCTTTGCTTGGCCACAGATATCTTGGGTGATCTTAGGCAAGCTTCTTGTTGTCTCTTAGCATTTACCTCACCAGGGAATTGCAAGCTACTGGGCAAACGTTACAATTTGTGAAGTGGACCATTGGACTGCTGGTGATTCATGAAAGGATCACAGACATTCTGTACAGAGTCAGACTGGAACTCTATGTGTACAGGGGAAATGGGGAGCAAGGTAGCTCTGTAATATGATCCATATTTAGAATGGAACTCCGTAGAACAACTTCACAGCTCAGTGAAGCCACCCAGAATTCTTTGTGCTGAATAAATAATAATAATATTTAATAACAACAATAATAATTAATTAATTTAATAATCAACACCTTGCACTAGTTTTGCATCTTTCATCCAAGGTTCCCAAAGAACAAATATTGATTAATCTTGACAAGAACAATTGCTTTCCAATTTTGTTAATGGAAGCTTTTATGTTCTCAACAAGATTTCATAGCAAAGAATAGGGTGTCATGTGCTTTGTATTTAACCTCACATTTATTGATTCCTTTTCTCTGCTTGAGCAGCTACCTGAGAATGGATTTCCACTGTATGGCTACTTCTGAGATTAAGTTGATTCTGTGGCATGCAAAATATCATCACCTAGCCCACCTATCCAGCTTCTCAACAAATCAGAAAGGCCCCTTTGTGTACATTTAAAACCATATACATGTCCTCAATTGCATGCATGTCCTATCTCTCATTACTATTCACACTGTACTGAGATATGAATACTCTTTATAAGCAAGGCAATTACTGTAAGTTTGCAAATGCTGAAGAATGAAAAATCTTTTGTCACTAGTGACAGCATAAAAGTAGTCAGTAAGATGATCGTTGTAGCGGCTTAAGATATACCAGGCTCTCTCCTGCATGCCTCAGAGAGCATGTACAGACACCAACTAGGCAATTTATCTTTTTTTCTTTAATAAATTTAATTTGGATTCAGAAAGCATTTGGAACAATTTTTACTGTAGTGGTTTTAGGGCATTTACACGGGGATATAACAGTTAGTCCGATTTGCAACTTCTCAGTAAATGGGCTAGTTGCTCACTACAGTTTTTCGCAAAGTAATCAGACATATTGGTTTTCTGTGATAGCCTGGAAATTAACAGCATGTCATGCTTCATTTCTATAAAATTTGGGGATTTCCAGCTATTCTGAGAGTAAAGAGTGAGTGAGTGGTAAATAGCATACCTCTCATATCCATTCTGAAGCAAGCTTCAAGAGGTTGCAAGGTGTTTCACACCATCAAAATGCTATGGAATGCCAACTATTGAGTATCTTGTCAAAAGGCATTCATTGTCTACAACATGGGTGCAACCAATTATGTCTGGAACTGCAGTACGATCGTTGGAAGACTGAAGCATCCTTTTTTGATGCTTGCTTATTTTCCAGTTTTGAAAGTATGCATAAAATGTACACGGCACAGCGGGTATTATGACTGTGGACAGGTGACTATCATGCATGACACTTCCTTCAGAAGTCAGCATAAAACTCATAAATGGAGATTGGAAAGGATTTGGCACCCTTAGGTAATGTGATTTTGAGATCAAGCTAGGTCTCCTGGTATAGTATACAATAGCAGAGTGTTTCTAAAATTGGCAAGATATTTCTAGTAAGCTACATATTGTGTAACATTCCGTTTACTAGCTATTTCCCTGCTGAGCGTAGATGGTCAGATTATTTGTTGTAAACAATTTGTCAGTTTGGTCCTTTCTTCTGTTTGTAAGTGGTCAATGGAAGCAATCATAATTTTTATGAATGTGGTCATTAGATTAAAAAAAAAATAAGTTCCCAAATGAACAGGAGGCTAAATTTCATTGCAAATCAATGGAACTTAGGCTGTTATATTACTTGGACACTTTTTAAAAAAAGTTACCCGTTATTCATAATTGTTTGACAAATAGGCCAAAATATGCTGGTTAAAAATATGTGGTTTCACAACATATTCAGAATGAGATCACTTTTGAATATTCACTGTTCAGAATCAGATACAACAGAGATAGTCACACAGGAAGAAAGATAAACATGAATAAATGTATTCAGTGCGCGTGTGTTTGGTCACTCTAGTTATATGACAAAGCTTTTGTTTCCCGATTGCATGGCTAATAAAAGATGTTATTAGGACATTGAATATCTCAGAGTGGCTGTGGGGAGAACCTTAGAGAAAGACGCATGAGAAAGACACTTGTGAGTGCGTTACAGGTACCTGTCTAGGAGCGATCCATAGAGGATATGAGTCTGTTACAACCCCCACCTGGAGAGCCTTGGCTCTGTAGCTCACAGCCTTGCTAGAGAGCCTTGTTGATTTTAGCTCTGAGGTGCCCATTTCAATCCCCACTGCATCAACCAAGATGGCAGCTATCATACCTGCAGGTGTGTGTGTTTGCATGAATAAAAACTTCTCCCCAAACATTTATGGAAACATGGGCTGGTTGCAGAAATGTTCATGGACAGGTGAAAAATATGGTGGCACAGACATGGTTGAATGGAATCTCAATCAATTTTAGCTAATGTATTTGAAAATAAGTGTTTCCACTGTTCACCCAGCCCAAGTAGAGAGGGAGCCTGAGATAAATCAGTCTTATAAATATGAAAGTCTTATTGTCCTAGATGAAGAGAATTGGAAACTTGTTTTTCCTGCATAACTGCAGAAGCAAAGTATTAGATCTAGCATAATGAAGCAAAACATTTTAAGGGATTAAATCTTTAAACATATTATTGATATAAAGCAAAGACTGACAACTAAGTTCATAACTGTGTTCCCCCATATGATTTTGTTTAACAAATTTGAGGCCTGATCTTGCAGTGTGCTGAGTGAGCCCATCTCTCTTGCACTTCAGTGAGAACTCATGGTTTTCATCACTTTATGGGATTCAGCCTTCAATGTCAGAATGAGTCTGTGGGGCATATGGTATTCTGGACTTCAGCAAGGGAAGAGACATTTTTTGCCTCTCTACAGAGCTTGGGGATCCACTTTCTCTAAGAGAAACTCTTTGAGGAGTCGGTTAGCTGTCTGCACTTTTTGACAATATTGGATAGAGAATATTAACAGAGTGCTTGTCAGAGAGCTATCAAGCTGCTATCTTCTCTAGGTTACTGGTAGTCCACATTCTTCTGTGATGATGGGCTAATTTTTGTTCACATTGCTTTGAAATTTGGCAGTCTATCAACACACTTCACTCATTTGTCTTATTGATATGAATGCTCCATTCCTGATGGTTTTAATTTGTAAATTAAAGCAGTATGGGCGGACTGTAATTATTTTTCCTTCATATATTTTCCACCTTATTCCCTCTGTGCTTCATAAATTGTACTTTTTCTCCCTGTGTTACCATTTGCTGGTGAGACTTCTCCTCTTAAGATAGTATTCTATTCTGACCTGTAGTGTTACATTCAGCAAATGACTAGCCTAGATAGGCAGACTTTCATGCTGCTTTTAGACACTGCTGATGAACTGTGGTTGTCCTGCATCTATACAGTCCAGATTCTGATGGTTGCCAGTAACATTACGTTCTGTCCTGGCATGCATTATCTGGTGATCTCTCAGTGTCTGCTATTGCTGTGATGTTGTGCTGTGGTTTTCATGTGGACTTTCTTGAGCAATTATTGGAATTCTTTTGGGTGAAAGGCTCAGAAAGTCTACTCCTATTCGTAGATAACTTTCTTGGCTGTCTGCACATTTGGTAACTTTGATTATTAGATTATTATTATGCGCTTTTTGGAAAAAATAGCCTTTAGTTTGTACTAAATTTACTTATAATTTACTTTGCTTAAATTCCAGTTATTTTTAAGGCACTGAGCTTAACATATTGAAGTATGGAAACATATGATGCACTTACCTGTTTCCAGAGGCTAGGATTTACAAGGGTAAGGATATGGTCTGTTTGGGTGGTGGGAAAAGTGCTTTTTCATTGTTCTCAAGTATCCTCCTTTGGCTAATGCTATGGCAAGTTCCACTTGAAGCTACATTCACCACTTCTTGACAAGCTGGAAGGACTAATTGTGGCATAGAATCTATGGAAAGTAGCCCTATAGGGAGGAAAATGCGGGATTCTACAGGTCCCCCACATCCAAAGGTAATTGCCTTAGTTTTGTCTGGATTGAGAAGCAGGAGAGGATGATGACGCAACAGCCAACTTATAAATAAATCTGATTTATTTTTAAAGTAAAACCTCAATATAGTTACAAGTGTCACTCATAGAAATAGTTCAGAGTGGAAAGAGAAGGGAAAATAGGGAAAAGACAATATAGTCTCTCTCTCTTTTTCTTTGTAAATTGTATATTTAATATTGCCTTCTCCATGCCACACACATCTTGCTTTTCCTCCCCTGTTCAGCTGCTCCTCATGGATGGTTCTGGAGCTAACTTGACAGTTATCGTGCTCCTGATCTAGGATTAATAGAAGCAAATTTGGCAGCCGCCAAGCCACCTGTAAGAAGCTGTAGGAGCAGCAGCTGGGCTGTGGAGGGAGTGGGTGGTTGAAAGCACTTGCCTACTGTGTTGCTTCCAGAAACACTCCCTTGGTGCATTTTAACTTCAAAATTTAATGAGGCAAACTTAAGTTGGCTGTTTTATCCAGCCACAACAGAAACTCTGTCCTTAACTCAACCACTAGAGAAGTGCTATTCAGCTCAGGGGCAAAGAGTAGACTTCAAAGGCAAAGCCACCTCCTGCTCCTGGCAGAAAACATGTTCCCCCTTGCTTGTCTCCAACGGCAAAATCATGATGATGGTGATTGCCTGGTTTTACCCGATAATTTCTCTAAGAAAAACTCTGTCAGGAATTATTTAATTCTTCTAGTTCAACTTTGAAAAGTGTACATTTACAAATAAAAAAAAAATGTAAAGTCCACCAAATGCCCAGGAAAGTGCTGTTGGAGGCAGCTGAGGGAAGAGGATAGGAATCTACAGTTCTATGCCACTACTGGAAAATGTAGTTGTTAACGTTCCATGGCAATGTGGCTACCTATAGGCAGTTCATGCTGGAATGAGCAATAAATCCCATGATATGCATAATTCTCTCCATTTTTATTCTTTCCTCAGGGCACATATGCATTGTCCACAATAGTCTTCATGTATTATCTAGTCTACAAGACGTAAACCTAATACAGTTGCTTGTTGATTTTTCCACATTAAGTGGTCAGGACACAAACAACTGTCTGTTAGTTACTCAAACAGGAACTGGAAACAAGTCAGTAACCCTCAACCTTAATCAGTTTCCATGGTCCCCATTCAGAAATATTTTATTACCTTAAAAACCCCATTCCTGTTGCCAAAAATGGAAGTGATTTACTGAACAAACAATGTAGGATGAGCAAGATTGATGTTCCTTCTTTGGAAAGAATTCCTCAACTATCATACACAACATTTTTTTAAGTGAGCAGCCTCCGTTGAATATATAAGGATTACGTTGATCGAATATTATTGCAACATGCATTTGGAGTTTAGAAAAAGAAAGCTAAGTTAACATTCAATTTAAAGCATTATCTAAATTGCCTTATGCCCTGCTATAATATTAAAAACTACAATTTTGTTAGCATTTGTGTTAGAAACTAGCACCTTGGGGAACATTTATATTTTCTAGGAGGGTACATCAATAAAGTAGATCCTTAGGCCAGGTGGGAGGGGTGCATGTGAGGCTTGAATTGGTGAAGGTGACAGCAAGGGTCCATGACAAGGGTGTGTAATCTCCTGTATCACAGCCAAACACAAGTTCCTGATTATGGCCATCTATATTTGTTGATCTAGAAGCTAGCTGGAAAAAGTTCCAGAGTATTTATGGCCATGATGAGATCAAGAGCTGCTAAGCCATAAAAGTTGTCATTTTCACGGACATGAAAACAACACATTTCTGAGGTTCCAGTGCCACAAGGCAGAGAAACTCTAATAGCTCAGCCAGGGTCTATTTAGTGCTCCTGTGCAATCTACATCCTAACCCCTGTTTCATCTTAACTTAATCATGGTATTCACCAAGTAACTGGGTGCGTTCTATTAGGTCTAGTTTTGCAGTGGGAGACTTATATTTCAGGTTATATATAACTAACTTGATCGCACTGTCTTCCCAAGCCTCCCTTAATTTGTGCAAAGCAAGTATCTAGTGGTGGTGGACAACACCGCGGCCAACAAAAGCCAGGCAGCCTGAAGGACCTGAGGCCTGGTCTACGCTAAAAGTTAGGTCAACTTAACTACATTGCTCAGGGCTGTGAAAAATGTCACGCCCTGTGCAGTGTAATTAAGCTGACTAAACCCTGGTGTAGACACTATAAGGTAGAAGGAAGAACCCCTTCTGTCACTGTAGCATCTATACTATAGCTGGGCAATTGCAGAGCTTCTAGTGTAGATATACCCTCAGTTACAAATCAGGGGCCTTATCCATGAAGTAAAGGATAGTGTTAAAAGCTCTTTAGCCATTCATCTATCCTTTGATCAGATCTTCTTTTTAATTAGGACATCTAAACTTCTTGTACATTGTTGTTTTAAGACTATTGTTAAATTAAGGAATGATTATGTTGGTTTGAAAGGATGCAGAGACTATGATACATGCTTTAGTCATTTGCTCCCTCAACACTGCAGTTCTTTTTCTTCTCTAGTTTTGTCAATACCACATTATCACTTGCAACTCATGCAATATTTCACAACCCAGATCTTCCTCACTAGCACTGGTTCTTCTCTCATAATGTCTGCTTTGAGAGATTTCTGCTGCCTTCCTGTAAAAGCCGCAGAGAATTTCCCCCCTCCCCCCAAGATTCCTTTGGCTCAGCTACAAGGTCCTTAGTTGAGAAGAGATATGTATAAATTCTAACAGAAATAACATTGAAGAAGAATCTTGGCTTCACTTTTGCCACTTGTGCTGTCAAACAGTGACAAATCAGAATGGTAGAGTTTTGCACTCACAGTAAAGAGTCAGACTCTATGTGTCCATTTCAGGGACTCACTCCATATCTATGTACCAAACATTAATCACTGATACCTACTTCATTCTCCAGTGTTGTAAGTAAATCAATCAATAAATAATTAGTTTGTGATGGACAGACTGAGTAAAAACCACCTTTTGACATTTTGTGACATTTCCGCTACAAGAGAGTCATCTTTATAGTTTCATCAGCTAGCGCTTGCATGGTATTTTAATACCCCCTCTTTCCTCAATTAATTGGATAGGTTCATTTCATTAGGAAAAGTTTTTTTTTCCCTATTAGATGGTGGAGGTTTCAGAGAACAATATTTTTGTTCTAAATACGTCTGAAGAAAGACTGGATGGATCAGGATTGTTAATGAGCTACATAGATTTCCACCTCTGAGTCATTGTTTCTCCAATGATAGTGAGCAAAAGCTGTAACATGATCAGAGGAGTTATTTGGAGGTCTCTGTAAAATTAAGGATTGTTTCAGTGCAGTTTCTAGTGGTGAATTGTTATGGACAAGGTCTTACCTTATGTGTGTTGTATTTTCTACTAAACTTTAAACTAAGAATGATCCTCTCTGTTGCACAAATGAAGCAATCAATGTGTTGCACTTGAATGTTAATGAAACTGAGCCTAGAAGTTACTTAGGGCATATCTATATGAACACATACCAAGTGGCAAACTGGGGTGTAAATCTAGCACGCTGCACACTAAGGCTTGGTCTACATTACAAACTTAGGTCAGTCTAACTACGTCCATACCCCTGAACGATGTAGTTACACTGCCCTAGCTCCCTGGCATAGACAGCGCTATGTCGACAAAAGGGTTTCTCGCATCGACATAGCTAATGCATCTCAGAGAGGTGGAGTACCTATGTCCATGGGAGAAGCTCTCCTGTTGGCATAGGTAGCATCTTCACTGAGCACTACAGTGGTGCAGGGTGCAGCTGCGTTGCTGCAGCGCTGTAAGTGTAGACTAGCCCCAAGTGTCCATATGGACCCTGCTGATGTGCACTGAAGTTCTCTAGTGCACTTTGATGTACTGCTGTTTCAAACCACAATATCTCAATGTGCACTATGGAACTTTTGTGCACAGCAGTGGGGGCTTCATGGACAGTTAGGGCATGGCACACTGGAGCGCTGTAGATTTACACCCCAGCTGGCCACCCCGTAAGTGCTCATGCAGACATGCCCTCAGATTCAATTAGCCTTAACGAAGAGGATTACAAAGATACACTTTGAAGAAATATCTCCAGAGCAAAGATAATGTTTGAAATTGTTTAAAATAAAAAAATAATATGACCCCAATTCTGCTATCACTCAAATGGGTGCAACTCTAATGACTTGATTAGGAGTTCTACCCATTTGAGCAAGGGCAACATTGGGCTCTATATGTGTAATCTGAGATAACATTCTGTCTCAGGAAATCAACTTATACATAAAGAATTATATACCTTCTATAGAATTCCAGAAGTTGTCTTAACAATGCTATAGAAAAGAGTGTATTCTATTTTTTTCCCTTCAGGGCATGGCAGGAAGGCCTATCCAGTTCCACTAAAATCACTGGAACGACTCCTATTGCTGTTTCAGGTAGGCAAACTTCAACCATGAAATGGAATATGAAACATGAAACTAATTGGATAACCATCCAAACCCTAGTAATATTGAAGAAACAAACACTTGTCAAGGAAATATGTATACAAATTCAATTTACTACAGACTTGTTGTCTGCTATAAGAGATAAATCACCATCGTAACTGAGCCCACACACTGTCAGCAGTAGATTGTATTTCTTATGTAAAAGCTAGACACATGTATTGACACTGGTGACAGCTAAAGCCAAAATTGTTTGTCTAACAAAATGACTAAATAAAGTCTTGGGGTTGATATGTCCCTCCATTATCCTTTTATCAATTTTTAGACTAAAATTGACTTGAAAAGAAATACATTTTACAATGAGTGAGTCAGTAAAAAAAATGTATTTTGCACTGTGAGAGTGGCCATCTTCTAGCCTTGCCCTCTCCTGCTGTGGCTACTCTCCTACTCTTTCACTGTTAAGCTTGGCCTAACAGTGAAATCCTTGCTGATCTTAAATACAAAAAAGAAGCTTACAAGAAGTGGAAGATTGGACAAATGACCAGGGATGAGTATAAAAATATTGCTTGGGCATGCAGGAGTGAAATCAGGAAGGCCAAATCACACCTGGAGTTGCAGGTAGCAAGAGATGTTAAGAATAACAAGAAGGGTTTCTTCAGGTATGTTAGCATCAAGAAGAAAGTCAAGGAAAGTGTGGGCCCCTTACTGAATGAGGGAGACAACCTAGTGACAGAGGATGTGGAAAAAGCTAATGTACTCAATACTTTTTTTGCCTCTGTCTTCACAAACAAGGTCAGCTCCCAGACTGCTGCACTGGGCAGCACAGCATGGGGAGGAGGTGACCAGCTGTCTGTGGAGAAAGAAGTGGTTCGGGACTATTTAGGAAAGCTGGACGTGCACAAGTCCATGGGGCCGGATGCCCTGCATCCGAGAGTGCTAAAGGAGTTGGCGGATGTGATTGCAGAGCCATTGGCCATTATCTTTGAAAACTCATGGTGATCGGGGGAGGTCCCGGACGACTGGAAAAAGGCTAAAGTAGTGCCCATCTTTAAAAAAGGGAAGAAGGAGGATCCTGGGAACTACAGGCCAGTCAGCCTCACCTCAGTCCCTGGAAAAATCATGGAGCAAGTCCTCAAGGAATCAATTCTGAAGCACTTAGAGGAGAGGAAAGTGATCAGGAACAGTCAGCATGGATTCACCAAGGGCAAGTCATGCTTGACTAATCTAATTGCCTTCTATGATGAGATAACTGGCTCTGTGGATGAAGGGAAAGCAGTGACGTGTTGTTCCATGACTTTAGCAAAGCTTTTGACACGGTCTCCCACAGTATTCTTGCCAGCAAGTTAAAGAAGTATGGGCTGGATGAATGGACTATAAGGTGGATAGAAAGCTGGCTAGATTGTCGGGCTCAACGGGTAGTGATCAATAGCTCCATGTCTAGTTGGCAGCCGGTATCAAGTGGAGTGCCCCAAGGGTCGGTCTTGGGGCTGGTTTTGTTCAATATCTTCATAAATGATCTGGAGGATGGTGTGGATTGCACCCTCAGCAAGTTTGCAGATCACACTAAACTGGGAGGAGAGGTAGATACACTGTAGGGTAGGGATAGGATACAGAGGGACCTAGACAAATTGGAGGATTGGGCCAAAAGAAATCTGATGAGGTTCAACAAGGACAAGAGTCCTGCACTTGGGACAGAAGAATTCCATGCACTGCTACAGTTCAGGGACCGAATGGTTCGGCAGCAGTTCTGCAGAAAAGGACCCAGGGGTTACAGTGGACGAGAAGCTGGATATGAGTCAAGAGTGTGCCCTTGTTGCCAAGAAGGCCAATGGCATTTTGGGATGTATAAGTGGGAGCATTGCCAGCAGATCAAGGGAGGTGATCGTTCCCCTCTATTCGACACTGGTGAGGCCTCATCTGGAGTACTGTGTCCAGTTTTGGGCCCCACACTACAAGAAGGATGTGGAAAAATTGGAGAGAGTCCAGCGGAGGGCAACAAAAATTATTAGGGGACTGGAACACATGACTTATGAGGAGAGGCTGAGGGAACTGGGGATGTTTAGTCTGCAAAAGAGAAGAATGAGGGGGGATTTGATAGCTGCTTCCAACTACCTGAAAGGGGGTTCCAAAGAGGATGGCTCTAGACTGTTCTCAGTAGTAGCAGATGACAGAACAAGGAGTAATGGTCTCAAGTTGCAGTGGGGGAGATTTAGGTTGGATATTAGGAAAAACTTTTTCACTAGGAGGATGGTGAAACACTGGAATGCGTTACCTAGGGAGGTGGCGGAATCTCCTTCCTTAGAAGTTTTTAAGGTCAGGCTTGACAAAGCCCTGGCTGGGATGATTTAATTGGGGATCGGTCCTGCTTTGAGCAAGGCGTTGTACTAGGTGACCTCCTGAGGTCCCTTCCAATCCTGAAATTCTATGATTCTATTCTATGATACTATAGAGTCTCAACTTCTTGGAGTGTCGATAAAGGGACTTCCATAGGAAAAGTGGTTGCACACTCTGAAGATGCTATTCTGTGGCCAGTTTCCTTAATGTCTGTCCATGTTAATAGAGGGGGGCATATGCTTCATACAATTTTATTTGTGTGTGTGTCAGTGTGTGTGGAGTGATGTTGTGTTTAACCATAAAACGAGCCTGATTCAGTTACCTATAATCTTAATGGACTCCCACTCATCAGACCCTGGAAGATACCCTGGCAGTTCTGAAATAACTCCTATATAGGCTAAGATGAACTCCCTGGCATTATCTTCCGTAGGTTCCCTCTCTGCACTGTGAAATCCCTTGAGGAGGGAGTGGGGTAGCTACCAGCAAGGCGGCAATGGCCACACAGCTCTAAAGCAAACCGTGCCTCCATGGGAAGTGGAAGCCTTGAGCAGAAGTTTGGGATTACTGGGGTCCTTGGGTGCTATGAGTTTTCTCTGTGGAGCTCAGGATATGTATTGGTTTTGTAGATCCTGCCTCCTGCTTCTTCCATATACCAAAAGGTACAGGGGAGCCGAAAACCCCATGCCCCTAACAGAATGCTCAAGAGAAAACTGCAGGGTGAGGTTCAATTTCCTGGCATATGACTCTGTATAACTAATATTCAGCATATCACATTTATTTCCAGTGGTCATAGTTCACACAGTTTTCCAAACACTGTTGGGGTTTTTTTGTTTGCTGTTTTTTGTTGTTGTTTTTTATGTGTACCAGGTATTCTCTTGACCTACTTTTCTAGGCATACTTGTGAGACAAGTATAGACCCAGTCTTGCTACTTCTTTTAGGTCCCTTTGTACCTGTTCCGAAGGAGAATTGATAACATATGTTAAAATTATTGCTACGGGAACCAAAAAAAATAAACTGACAACAAAGTATGTTTCAAGACCTTACTGGTCTGATAGGTATTTACACTGCCTCAAAGGTAAAATGCTTCAACATGTTGCAGTGCTGGAAATTGTGTTATTTTACTAAGCTTTGCTTAGATAATAGTTTTGGTAAACACTAACAATGAGCTAAAAGTTCTGAGCATCAGACTGGTGTTTGGACACAAGACTGGCAATTACGTGTGGTCTGTTAAATACAGGTTTCCTAATTGGTGCTCTCTCTCTACAAAAAGCACGCTGCTAAATCTGAGAAGTGGGCCTTCAGGAGGCTTTTGTAGTCTGCAGCTCAAAGAGCTATAATTAGAGTGCTTTCTGGGCCTGAGCCTGTAAAGTGCTGAGTGCTGTCTACCTCTGTTGAGCAGAAGACACTCAGCACTTTGCAAGATCCCGACTTCTGTCTGGGAGGAGGAAAGAGAACTGAAGTAAAGAATACACAACAGCACACCTAATGCCAGAACAGAGCAAATCTTGCACGGAGGTTCCATTTTTCTTTAGTTGTTGTCATGCAGTTTTCTCCCATCCTTATGGCTCCACATCAAAGGGAAAGAGGAGCGTGTCCCTGTGGCTAGAATCACTGACCCACTGCTGGGAGATGATTAGAGGGTAACTTAAGCTGACTTTGAAAGTGGGCATGGGGAATGTGAAAAAATGGTAGCTGTATGTATTTGTCTCACCGGGGTAGTTTTTTTTTCTCACCTTTCCCTCAGCCTGTGTTTGTTCTGTAATCCCGTGCGTGGCTTGTGAATAGGTAACAACAGGGTTAGAGAATACTCAGAAGGGAATGAGAAAAGATTGCCAACGGAAATGCAATAGCGTGACCTCAGTAATGCTATTTATCTACCAAACTTTCTGTTCATACCTGATCAGACATAGGAGGGGGTTTGGTCTTTAAGGCTAAGACATCCTGCATTGAATGGGTGGGTGGACTGGATGATGTAATATGTCTTTACTCTTTCCCACCTCCAAATTCTATAAATCTTCAGGACCAAAATTGTCAGTCTTTGACCACAGTGTAAAATATCCCACATGGTTCATTTTGTAGGTCATTAGAATGTAACTTAACCCAGAAAGTTTGGTAAGAAATATTTATTTTCTTCAGTTTTGTTCTAATATAACTCTATGTATTACAAACACCCCTGAATGTAGCAATAAAATCTGAGCACCCACCAAGATCAGAGCCCATGGTGCTAAGCACACACATCATATGAGAGTCTGTACTCAGAAGAGCTTACAGTCTAAATACACCAAATAGACAAAGAGTGGTAGGGAAAGTAGAATTCCAATAGGTGCAAGTGACTTGCCTACGGTTAAACAGGAAGTCAGTGACATAGCTGAAAATAGAACCCAGGCCTTCTGACTCCTAATGCCCTATCCACTAGTCCAAGATGCCTGCTTGTAAAAATTTGTCACTTGTCAACTATCTTCCAATACACATTTTACTATTTAATTTACAGAATAATGTTTTATCCATGCAACAATTTTATTTTCACTTTAACTTCTTATAGCTGAACGCATCGCAGCCTTTCACGGCAGGATTTGCTTTTCAAACAAATTCCCTGCAGTAAGTCTGTGCCTAATATCTAGTGGCTAACAAATATCCATTTCTTTCAGCCAAAGAGTGGCTAGAATTGTGCAAACGTACAGTCTTGTGGTTAAGCCTCCGGACGGAAATCTGGGTTCCAGCCCCAGCTCTACCACAGACTTCCTGTGTAACTTTGTGCTTAGTCACTTAGTCTGCTGGGCCTTGTACCCAATCTGTAAGACAGTGATACTGATACTTTCTTTCTCCCTCCCTCTGTCTATTTTGTTCAGGGTGGAGAATGTGCCTTCATATGTGACTGTGCAATGCTTAGCCCACCGGAACCCTCCGAGGAGCACAATGGGATCTCCACTGGGGCTGCTAGGTGCTATTGAAACACTAATGTACAATAGACCATACCCCAACTTGAAAACCCAGGAAAATTTCACAGGTTCAAATGTCTGTCTGATATTCAACTAGCCTGATATTTCCATTTAAAAACAGAAGTTGCAGAGTTTTAATGCTAATTACTGAAAGCGGGCGCACGATAGCAGTAGTTAGATCCAGCCAAAGTGCAGGCAAAAGCACAGCAAGCTTCAATAACACTTCAATCCCTAGCAGAAATAATTGCCCTGTTATCCAGACCAGGACTTTTACTAAGAAGATTACATACTTACAATGCCAAATTGTGATTTTTCTGATGTACACAGAAGTTCACTTGCAAAAATCAGTGGAACTATCAAAACTTGTTTTGATTGTGGTCTAATAAGGATCTAAATTAAAGTCTCCAGTGATGACAAGCTAAACAATAGCTTCTTGTGTCTCCTGGTTCTTCAAAAGTTTCCTGCGTGTCTAGAAAAGTAACTTTCTCTGGTGCCTTCCTTCTTCTGTTGTTGGTCTTGTCTCTCCAATTTTACTCCCTGCATTATTGCCAACAACTCCTTTTGCCTCTGGCACTTTCTCCAGTTTTCTAGATTATGCTACTGTCTCCCACATTCTTAAAAAAACAAAACAAACAAAACCCCAGCAAAACAACAACTTTCCTCTCTTGATCCTCCACTTTCCATGCCAAGACCTTATAACTGTTCATGTTATAGTCAAGTGATTGAAAGAAATAGCATCTCTCACACAATCAAATTCTTCAGAGATTTCAGTTAGGCCTCTGATCTGGTCCTAGGACAAAAAAACATTTCCTCTGTAGTTGTGAAGGGCTGGTTTAAAATCTCCTACATACAAAGAAAATGATATAAAATTGTTTTTAGAAAAGATGAAAGAACTGTCTTGCCATATTCTAGCTTCCAGCCTTTTGCCTCATCACTGCTCAGCTTACTTATTACTGAAGTCAAAGGGGCTGCTGGTAGAAAAAGATATTTGTGTTGTTTATTTGTACTAGTTCTCAAAGGCTTTCAACTGAGATCACAGCCCCATTGTGCTCGGCACTGTGCAAACATGCAGTAAGAAACAGTGCCTGCCCCGAAGAGCTTACAAGCTAGATAGGCAAGAGAGACAAAGGGTGGGAGAAAGGAAACATTACTATCCACTTCTCACAGCTTTGTGGGTGCATTTCAATACTGTGTGTGAATTGTAGACTGTCACTTTAATTTGTAAAGTGTTTCCTGGTCCTGTTTGCAGGCTAGAGGGCCCTGTAGGGAATCATGTGATCAGAGTCAGTCTGTAAAGAGCCCAGCTAGAGCAAAGTGGGATGAGTTGTGCTTCTATGCCTTAGGGGGCAACCTGCTTTCTCTCTCTCTCTCTTTTTGGTTCTTTTGTGTTAAAGCTCTGGATTTTAAGAATTAAAGTCGTGTTATGTTGAAGCCTTCTTAAAAGAGGGTTTTATGTTTTTATTTAACTTCTCTGTTTGTCTGCCATGAGCATAACAAATTTCTCCTCCTGGACTTTCCCAAACTCTCCTTTCCAGGCTGCTTTCCTTAGTCTTTCCTCATATTTTTCTTCCACACTTTCTTGTTGATTGTATGTTTTTTAGTGGGAGGAACAGCCCATATATGCTGCAGTCACTGGGCAGCAGGGACAGGCTGTATTCACTACTCTATCAACAGCTGAGTAAAATTTAGGAACTTGAACAGGGTAGAGTGGGGGGGGGGGTGACTTTCATCCTCCTGCCCAAAGAAGGGGAAAGTAACATCACAGGAAGCAGTTGTGAAGCCTGCTGACTGCTTCTGGCTACTTCTAACTTAGGTTATATGAAGGATGGAAGCAACTTCCCTCTATTCGAAAACAGTGAGCTGTAGCTCACGAAAGCTCATGCTCAAATAAATTGGTTAGTCTCTAAGGTGCCACAAGTACTCCTTTTCTTTTTGCGAGTTCTCTTGTTAATATTCAGGAATTACCCAGAATCCTCCATTTTTAAAGGACCAGCTTTTTCCTTTTATTCCAAAGAAAATAAAATTCAAGCTCCATAAAGGCTTTTAAAAAGTCAAACAAGCAACCCTGGTACTCAACAACTGTCAGGAATGGCCTCAATAATACTTAGTCCTGCCATAAATGCAGGGGACTGGACTAGGTGACCTTTCAAGGTCTCTTCCAGTTCTATGGTTCAGTATTATCCTATTGCTACAACACCTCCTTCTTGAAAATTACATCTTTAGCTTTTTTTAAAAAAAAGCACCAAACCAGACAATATTTACATCAACAAGGATGTACTAGTCTTCAGCAAAGAGGGCTAATATGCCAAATTTCCTAGAATGCTAGAAGCTGAGGTCAAATGTCATAGGTCAAAGTGATGTTCTCAAGATATAAAAGGATCAGCTTCCTGCCATACCATCCCTCACATAGGGAAGTTCTAGTCCTGAGGAAGACACCCAGATAAGTAGCTAGAGGGTCCAAAGTCTCACAGAAGATAAGAACTTTCTATCTACTGCTTTTGACCCTTTGCCCTTCTCCTTGAAAATGAACAGAACATGCAGTGTATGGACCATGCTGCCCTCCTGGATGCCACCATCACTCTGGAAATATTTCTGGTCCACTGCCTATCAAACCACTGTGTTATGTGAGCCTTCTCTGGAGCTCCTAGCATCTGAAACAGCTTTGCTGTATCCCTCTGTGTTATCAAGTTATGCCTGAAAGCTTCTCTGAATCCACCTTACAAGTCTTTATACCACTGTTTTCTGTAGTCACACTACATATTCTCTTTATGTCTTGTACTCAATTTTAAGTTTCAATTTGTAAGAAAGGCACTATGTTAATTAGAGTTGCATTTTATTATTTCTCTCTAGAAATCCATCTGACCAGAGCTATATAAACAACAAATTTCTTGCGTCGTCGTTTCCTTCCTTTTTTGAACAAACTACAGAGAAAAGAACGTCAAGCTGAAAAATGCCTACATGAAAAATAAGAGAATTTCCATTTGAAATTTGTGCCATCCATCACTGAATGGTAAAGATCTAAATTTGATCAGAATAAACGGAACATTTGCGCATTTCCAAATTCACTCCCAGGCCCTTAAACTAATTAAATGAATGTGGTGACTTTAATTCAAGCCTTAGGAGAAATAACAGTATAAAAGAGTTAAAACTGAGGACCTCTATTGGGCAATGTCCAAACCACAAGCTTAGCCCACAGCACCTGCTTTCTACCCAGTCCTTTGTTATAATGTAAGATTTGTGCTATCAGTCCCCTTAACTTCTCGGTGCCACTAGGTCTGAGTTTACAATGCAAATAGATTATCTTCTATAAACACAAATATTCAATATTGTGGGAGGTCTGTGGGGAGTTAAATAGCAAAGTAGTGCTTCCAAGATGTTATGAGAAAATGCTGCATATAAGAAATCGGGCCTTCAGCAGGCTAAAGTCTAAGATATTTATCCTCGTCTTCTTATGCAAGTACATCCAAAGTTTACTTCTCCAAATTTATATTTCTCCTCTGTCTCATAATATTATACTCTACTCCCTACATTAATGCGAAGCAAAATCTGCAATAATAATGGAAAACTTGGCAAATAGTGTAGGGTGCTGCTGGCTGGTTTAGAAGTTCTTGGCTAATACTTTTCAGATATACAGGTTAGAAATGCGGTTGTACAAAATAGGCTTCGGGAAAAGGGTAATGAGATTTAAATTGAATTGTTTAATTTTCCTTTATTCTTTATTGCAAGAACAAGGTATAAAAGTAGCTCTTATTGTTCCAGCTCACATCTCTCCCTATCTTCCATGTCTCTTCTCTTCCTACGTGATATTACCTGTACCCATTCAGAGGAATACATGACCGTGAGAGCTAAAAAGCTTTCTGTTAAACACCAACCATGGGGGCTGCTCAGTGTCTAAGTTATTGTTTGATCTTCTAGAGATATTTTGGGAGGCAGTCATTGTTACAAGTGGGTCAGCATCTCTGAGCCAAACATGGGGGGAAGGCTTAGGAATCATGTTTTTCAGCCAGCATTATTTTACAAGGGACTGCATTTCTGTGTTCTCCACAGAGCATTTCTAAACAAGCCACACTCAACATAGGGCACAATCCTGGAAGGTGCTGAGCATCTGCAGCTCCCATTGGCTTCAAAGGGAATTTATAGATGCTCAACATTGCTCAGATTCAGAACATTAATCTTGTGTGGGCCATTAGGAATGAGAGAGAAAATGTACAATTAAATTGGGAGCATGCTTAATTTTCTGGCACCTTAGAGACTAACCAATTTATTTGAGCATGAGCTTTCATGAGCTACTGCTCACTTCATCGTTGCATCCAATGAAGTGAGCTGTAGCTCACGAAAGCTCATGCTCAAATAAATTGGTTAGTCTCTAAGGTGCCACAAGTACTCCTTTTCTTTTTGCGAATACAGACTAACATGGCTGTTACTCTGAAACCTTAATTTTCTGGACAGTCTGCTTGGTTTTTAACAATAATTTGCTTGATGGTTTTCAATGATGAGGTGAGTGTGAGAGGGAAGGAGAAAATTAATGCTAGTTTTTAAAGGACGTAATCACTAAAGAGGGAAAGGAAGGGATAAAATTTAGAGAGAGAAAATATTCCCTAGAAATAAGTTCTGTTAGTCTGTGTAATAGTTTCCCCAGTTGAGTGTTGGAAGCTTCTTCTCCTGAGTCATTTAAAACTTGGTTTCGAATAACTACTCAAAATATAATTTAGGAAACAATCAATACATGTGCTAATAGGTCTCTTCCAAATTAATTTTCTGAGATTCAGCTAAAAGTACAGTAAATATACTGACTGCAGATTTACATATAGGGTTGTTTTGTATAGTTCATTATTTGTACTACACTTGGGGTCATTACTAAAACTGGGGTCCCATTGTGTTGGAGTCTGCATGAACACATGGTAAGAGAAAGATTCTACTCCAAAAAGTTTATTATCTAAATAGACGGTGGGAGAGAAAATGAATCCATACCTATTTTACGGATGGGGAATAGAGGCACAAAGCCCAAACTTCCCAGGATAGCTACCTCACACTGCAAAGCACAAACTTCCCCAGGATACCTGCCTCACACTGCAAGTCTGTGGCAGAAACAGGAATTGAACCCAGATCTCTGAATCCCAGTCGGGGCCTTAATAACAAAAACGCCTCTCCTTTTTTCTTAGATCCTTTTATGCTATTTGTGTTGCATGGATGATCAGGAAGTTTACAGAACTTCTGTGGACTAATCTCTTCAAAAGTTCTCTAACTCCAGCATTTAAGATGTGCCAGAATGCCTTGGAACACTCTTCCAGCACTTTTCTGGGGAGCTAGAATGCCATCCCAAAACTCTTTTGGGGAGCTGGAATAGTGTGTTCCAGTACTTCTGGTACGATGCCATTCTGGGACTTTGAATTTTATTTTTTTTTTTAGAACCTAGGCACTGTTTAACTCTGAACAATATTTAATTTTAGTGCTCTGACAAGGAATTACGTGTTTCATAACCTGAAAAGTCATTTTTACTTCACTTTACTAGGTCCTATTTATAGAATCTTCCAAGGAAAGGGGGAAAGAGCACAATAAACACCATTATGAAGTTGAAGCTCACTGTGATGGGTTGGGTCACAGCGATCCTTTTGGGACTGCCTCCTGATGTGCTGAGACTATTTCTGAGCCTGTTTTCCCTGTCAGCTTGGGACTTCAGTACCCTGTCTTCTTGAGCCAGACATGCTAGCTTGCTGCAAACACAGACTCAGGTCTGAACCACATCCCCCAAAAGCTGCAGACTTCACTGAAAATGGCTTAGAAAGTGCTCCTGTGTCTAGCACCCAGATACCCAGTTCCCTATGGGATCCAAACCCCCAATAAATATGTTTTACTCTGTATAAAGCATATACAGGGTGAACTCATAAATTGTCCGCCCTCTATAACACTGATAGAGAGATATGCACAGCTTTTTGCTCCCCAGGAATTAATTACTTACTCTGGGTTATTGATAATCAAAAAGTGATTTTATTAAGTATAAAAAGTAGGATTTAAGTGGTTTCAAGTAATAACAGACAGAATAAAGTAAGTCACCAAGCAAAATAAAACAAAAACACTCAAGTCTAAGCCTAATACATTAAGAAACTGATTACAGATAAGATCTCACCCTCAGGGATGTTCCAATAAGCTTCTTTCACAGACTGTATTCCTTCCTAGTCTGGGCCTAATCCTTTCCCCTGGTACATCCTTGTTCCAGCTCAGGTGGTAGCTAGGGGATTTCTCATGACTGCAGCCCCCTTTATTCAGTTCCACCCCATTATATAGCTTTGGCACAAGGCGGGAATCTTTTGTATCTCTGTGTTCCCACCCCTCCTTCTAAATGGACAAGCCCCAGGTTTAAGGTGGATTCCAATACCAGGTGACATGGTCACATGTCTTGTGAGACCCCAAGCCTTCATTCTTCCTGGCCTGACTCACAGGAAGGCTTGCAAGTAAACAGAGCAATTTACAACCAATTTTAGTAGTTGATGGGAGCCATCAAGATTCCAAACCACCATTAATGGCCCACACTTTGCATAATTACAATAGGACCTCAAAGTTATATTTCAGATTTCTAGTTTCAGATACAAGAATGGTACATTTATACAAATAGGATGACCACACTCAGTAGATTATAAGCTTTGTAATGGTACCTTACAAGAAACCTTTTGCGTGAAGCATATTCCAGTTGCATTGTATTCACACTCATTAGCATATTTTCATAAAATCATATGGCGTGCAACATCACACTCATATTAGAAAGATCAGATAAAATGGGTAAAATAGTACACTTGCGTTTCATGGACTTCCAAAAAGCATTTGACAGAATCTACTGTTACAAATGGTTCAACATGTCTAGCTCTGTAGGGATTGATGAATCTGAACTCCATGTAATAAAACAATTATACTGGAATCAGAAACAATTATAATGGGAGATGAAAATGAAAATCTAACAGAGATCAAGAGAGGAGTGAGAAAAGGTTGTATAACGTCACTGACTTTATTCAACATTTACAGTGACCATTTGATTAAATTAATCAAGGGAAGTGAAGAAGGTATTAAGATGAATGGCAAATGGGTGAATAACATTCACTATGAAGATGACAGTGCTGTTGGCTGATTTAGAAGAAGGTCTGAAAAGTTAGTGGAGGTTATATATGAACATGGCAACAAATATTGGTCTAAGAGTTAAATGTGGACAAGACAAAAACTATGGTGATTGTCACACTGTCTGGACTGGCTCATGATGGTGAGTGCCAACCTCAAGGCATATTGTCAAAAGCAGGGCAGACACCCTAAACTCATGGTGTGTTCTATAATTAGATTTCACCAGTCCAGTAACAAATGTGAACTCCTGGATCACTATTTCAGTCTTACCAGTCACAGTTTCCTTGGGCTCTCCAGTCTATCTTCCTACACCAAAAATCACATCACATTCAGATTGCTTTCAGTCCCAAGAGATCAGTCACTTATCCCAGATCAGTTGGTACCCTAGATCTTACACCAAAAACAACGCGTGTAGCCAATTCCATAATACACTAACTAAAGGTTTATTAACTGGAAAAATAAATAAAGGAGTTATTCACTGGTTAAATCAAGCAAGCTTATAACACAAATGAGTTGCAGTCTGAATCCTAAGAGTGACAGAGTTAATAGTGATTTCTCAATTCAAAATGTCTTTTGTCAGGGCTAACCCATGCCGAGCAGCATTGGGATCTCTATGCTTATGTTTAGGAATCCTCACCCCCCAGAGGCCAGACAGCATCAAAGAGATCCAGTTTCTCCTTGTTAGGATTTTTTATCCCATCCTGTCCAGAGCCCAAAACTGATGGGATGAGTTCATGCATAGGTCTGCCCTTCTTGGAGGGAGTTAGGAATGCAAACTACAAAGTTTCTGTCTTTTGATGCTACACAATGCGTAAGTTGCTTTCAGCGGTCATTCTCGTATGCAGGGTGAGTGCTTAACCTTAATCAATGCTTCTTTTTCCGTTTGTTGAGTTATACAATTACAGAGGTTTACAATGCAAACACTCAATATAACTTTATATCATGGAGTATAGAAAGTATAAGTGAGATCAATATACGCAGTATCCCACAAGCATTTTATAAACACTAAACACATTTTTATCAGTTTAATGACCAACCCCTATTTTGCTAATGCTAACATACAGGTAAACAAAACTGGTTTCCAGCTATGCACTTGTAAGTGTTCAATAAGGCCTTGACCTGAGCTGGCACCGGGCTTCTAGCTTAAGAATAAATTCCAACTCTTCAAAACTTACATTTGGCCTGTGTTAAAGTTATGGCCATGAAACATAGATGTTCAAACAATCAATAATAAAGACATTACAATCCTTTGAATTATGGTGTGATAGAAGAATTCTGAAAATATCCTGGGTAGACCACATAACCAAAGAAAAAGTACTGGAGATTATTGAGACTCAGCAAACACTAGTCAGAGATCTTATGAAAAGAAAGATTTGATTTCGAGGGCATATTTTAAGCGGTTCAGCGGGTGAGGCACTGGACAGGAAAGTTAATAGAAACAGAACAAGAGGCAGAAAAAGAAGCTCTTGGATCCTGCATGGATCAAAAGAACTATTCATCCACAAAAAGATTAGCAGAGGATCATACTGAATGGGTTACCATGCAAACCTCCAGTAATGGAGATGCCACATAATCAGGAAAAGGGGCAGTACTACTTGGGGCTTGTCTACACTTACAGCGCTACAGTGACACCACTGCAGAGCTTAGTGAGGATGCAACCTCTCCCATTGGCAAAGGCACTCCACCTCCCGAGAAGGCCTCCCATCAACATGGCGCTATCTACAACACAGGTTAGGTAGGTATAATGTGTTGCTCACGATTGTGGATTTCCCATACCCCTGAGCAATGTGGTTATACTGACATAAGTTTGTTATATAGACCAAGCCTTTGTCTGTCATTACAGGCTTTTCTGAGACTTGGTTTTCAGCTAAAGTATATCTGCTTCCTAACCTTGAATTAAACTATGCTTGTTCACACAACCTATCTCTTTACCTGTTTATCTTCATTTCTTTAAGTTGCTTTCTATGTATCATGATCTACCTTAGCACTGCAAACAGTCAGACTCCTCAAAAACATTTATAGAAAACTAAGGAGTTCACATTTAAAAAAAAATAAGAAAGAACAAGAAATGATTGTTTAGATAGTAATCATTTAAAGAGCCTCCATTTTCATTTTGCTTTATAGCCAAATCAGTTACTGAAACCTTGATGAAAAAATTGTTTCCTTATAGCATGATAGGAGTTTATAATGATTATATATTTTAGGCACCTTATAGGATCACATTCTGTAGTGATTACTGACTGATATTTAAACATATTTTTCTTGCTCTTTGCACTTTTTATCAACTTGTATACAGGCTATGGCTTTTAGGGTTTGCAGATTTTGGCTACAGTAGAATGGTTTAATTAGGCACATATAATTTTCCCAAGAGTGCAATTAAAATAGAGACTAAATTGCTCAGGATAATACCTATTGACTTTGTTTAACAAACTCCTAATCAGAGCCTTGATCAGAGAAAAAAGTAGTCTTGAGGTGTTTGTATTCAGGAGTGAACAACTGACAATTACTGCATGGATCCTGTACATCTTCCTTTCCAACAGAAGGGATGGGCAAATTGGCCAGGCTCATTCTGTCTGTCTTCTGCATGAAACATTTGGAGCAAATTAAATCTTGCAGCTGTACGATGAAAAGTAAGACAAATGCTCAAAAACCTGCCAATGTTTTTGAAAAAGAGAGAAAATGGCATATGATTTGAAACCGAGCCAGTTTGTTCCAGCACATTTATTCATGTCTAGCAATGCAAGTCATGCAAGGAACCTATCTTCTTCCCTCCTCCCCTCACATGGATGTTTCTTACATTGTTTGAAATTAACAAAACTGACCACACCCTATTCTTTATATATTTAACTAGACAAATATTTGTACAATCTTGGGACCAATAAACCATAAGGTCAATGCAGCAATTAAATCAAGATGAGTGAAGTCATAAAAAACCCCTGTTTTCATGCAGTTCACAACAGTTTTCATTGTTGTCTGTTTCCCTATATCTTTTTATGTAAAACAAATATAAAATTTTAGCCAGCACAGTAGCTGTGTTTTAGTGAAGTGTCTTCAGACTGCACTTACAGATTTCTGGAATTCAATATACATACAGGATATTTTATTGTAAACCATAAATGATCAGTCTCAGCCAGCCTTGAGAACAACCATGGAGGATAGGTCCATCAATGGCTATTAGCCAGGATGGGCAGGAATGGTGTCCCTAGCCTCTGTTTGTCAGAAGCTGGGAATGGGCGACAGGGGATGGATCACTTGATGATAACCTGTTCTGTTCATTCCCTCTGGGGCACCTGGCATCGGCCACCGTTGGCAGACAGGATACTGGGCTAGATGGACCATTGGTCTGACCCAGTATGGCCGTTCTTATGTTCTTATGTAACCAGCAGATTAACATATTAGCTTTTTCTACCCTAGGAAAAGGAGCAAGTGCCAAAAATGGGTGTCAAGTGTGGGTGCAGGTGAACCAGTGGTAGGCATGACTTAACTGTAAAATTAACCAAGGACAAGCAGCGTTTGACACCATTTTAGAAATGATGTTTAAAACTGCCAGAGATTGTTTGTCCTAGGGGATATTGACAAAAAAAAATCCACTATTCCTCCCACATGAAGGGAGCGGGCCCTAAATTTAAATCTCTTTTTTTCTGAAATGGTGTTGAATCCATTTTGTCCTTGGCTAGACTTTCAGTTAAAGAGTGTTCAGCCACAAATTGCACCCCTGCCTGTCATCTGTCAGCAACAAACAAAATAAGTTTTCCTAGTGTAGACAAGTCTGTTTTGGATCCCTTCCAGTGAAGGGCTGAGTGACTCCTGAATTTAGTAGTTTTTTAAAAAAATCATGTTTTTGATAAAGCAGCCTTTGAGGCCCAATTGAGCCATTTGCACTTATATTTTATAGTATCTTATTCTGTACAATCAAGCTGATTTCAAAACCTTCCTCTACACTTTACTTTCACCAATTTCACACGTGTAGACAAGGCACACTGCCTTTAATAATTGACTTTTACAACATGTTAGCACATTAGTTTTCAACTCAGTCGTCATAAATGTCAAATGGTGTTACACAGAGGAGAGTGATCAGTTGTACTCCATGTCTATTGAGGGTAGGACAAAAATAATCAGTTTAATCTGCAGCAAGGGAGAGATTGATAAGATATTAGGAAAAACTTTCTAACTATCAGGGTAGTTAATTACTGGCACAGGTTACTTAGAGAAGTTGTGGAATCCACAGCCTTGGAAGTTCTTAAGAACTGGCTAGACAAACACCAGGCAGGGGTGGTCTAGATATACTTAGTCCTGCCTCAATGTAGGGGGCTGGACTAGATGATGTCTTGAAGTCCCTTCCAGCCCTATGTTGCTATGATTCTATGATTAGTGAACACATATTAACATCAGACTTTAAATCCTAGGGTAGATAAGGTCCACTAGTGCTTGGACAGGTCTCTTCCTGCTCCTTCTGTACCCAGTCCTGTGGTTCCCTTTTAGCAGCACTGTCCTGAGGCCCTCCAGCTTCTACACTATCCTTGGGATGTATGCAAGAGTTTCAGAAAATGAACAATATCCCTCCTATTACCCCTTCCACTCCCATTGTTCCCAAGCCTCGGGCAGGGGGTTTAAGGAGGGAAGATGGATGCTCCTCTATCCAGGCACCTATAGCTTCCTAGCCCTGTGATGAGATATGGAGAGACCATGTAAATGTCCAGGCAGAGAAAGGGGTCCCTCCCTCCACAAGTTCCTGATATTTCCAAACTCTGTGCAGCAGTCTGAGAGAGAAAAGAATAAAAGTTCTCTGGCACGCCCTTGGCTCCTGTTGCTGCCTGGCTCCAGGCAGGGAAAGCGGACACCCTTCTGGCCCCAGACTCAGCAGCAGCAGCAGCAGTTCTGCTGCTGTGATGCTGGTAAAAATCTATGTTTTTAATCCTATGTGTTACTTGTAACAATAGGAGGTAAAAGATTTTCAAATGTGATTTTTTTTCCTGGTAGACAATATCCCTTTAAATATTTCTAACTCCACAGAATACATGAATTTAATTTATTGTGCAAGAACAGTACTTTTTGTTCTCTGCCACCTGCTGTTTCATTATATGTCTGCTAGAAAGCTTTCAGAATTCATTTTCATTTCAGTATGTGGGTGTCATTTTTAGTTAAGTATGAAACAGGCTGTTCCAAGATTTTATCCTCTTCCTTGCAAGACGGTGTGGAAATACAGAGTCTGTGCACTTGGTTTCCTTTTCTTTGTGTGAGAGGGGCGGATAGTCTCATTTAGTTACTATTTACCTGCTTCTGTTTAAAAGTTAACTTGAACCAAGGAATCACTGAACTAGTTTTCTAGCTGCATATTTTGTGTTTGATACTCACTTTTCAAAACCTGCAGGGCTGATCCTGTTACCTGTACTGACAAATGTTGTTTTCACCTAGAGCAATATTGCTAGCATAGGGGCTGACTCTGTGATGAGTGTGGTCTAAGAACCTATGTAGAACAGAATAATTCTATTACACGGATATAATTTCAGACTGATAATGTAATTTAATTGTTTGTTTCATTAGCTTTGTGACCCCACCGATCAGCACCTCCCCCTTTCTCCCAGTGCCTCCCGCCTGCCGTGATCACCTGTTTTGCAGCATGCAGGAAGCACTGGAGGGGAGGGAGGAGCAAGGGTTGGGGTGGAATGGGGTGGAGGTGGAGTGGGGGCAGATGACGGGAGGGAAGAGGCTGGGCAGGGGTGAGACCTTGGGGGAAGTGGTGGAGTAGGGGCTGGGCCTGGGGCAGAGCGGGGATCGAGCACCCCCTGGCTCATTAGAAAGTCGCCACCTCTGATGCTAAGAAAATTAACCACTTAAAAACACTCACCTAGGGTGAAACTCATTCCACTCACCCAGTGCAGTGACTGCAGAAAGACTGCAGAAAAGTTGGATAGTTGGTATCTATACCTGTATGCAGGTGACTATGCAACACTGACTTTGCAGCTGCTATCCATTCTATGAGTTGGACAGAAGTTGCAGCCCCTTCATACCAGCTGTGTGAATCCTTGTGTCCACTGGATCTATTTAAATGCAGATCCTATGGCCTTAGGACATCCACATTCCAGCCTTCCCATGCCTACCTATCTGGAGCCCATGTAGTCACACTTTCCATAGTATGTAGCCCATATACAGACACCATGGCCTAGTTAGCTCTTCATCTGTAGTCCTCCCATACAGCCCCCATGTGGGGCTGAAGTAGTACAAAGGGGCATATACTGGGCCTTCGTGCCACAACTGAATTTCACGTCCAATCAGCTGTTCAACGTTAAGTTGCATCATAAGCATGAGAATCAGGAGTTAGCTCAGTGTTTACTTTTAGGTATCAGCTAAATTAATTGGAAAGGTTGTAGCTTATATCTGAAAATATTTAACCAGTTGAAAAAGACTAAATCAACCAAAAGTGACTGTTAGTTGCTTTGTTTGAAAAATAAGCCAAAAAATTAATCAGTTCTATTGAAATGCATTGATCAACTTGGGAGCATAGTAGTACGGTTTGACTAATTTTCTGAGGAACTATATCATAGTACTTCTCTTTTTAAATTACATTTAATAGCAGAGAGCAGACATGAATGAATTCAATATGTGGTGGCACTTTGAATGTAATGTTTTCAACTGTGAAACCTTTGTGGTTGAGTGTGTGTTGTTGTACAGAGGGCTACATAAGCAGCTACAGAAACATGGATTTGTCTGAAGATACACATATGTATTTGTAGCGTTATTATTCGTTATGGAGGTCACAGAATGTAATTTCTACTTGTTGAATCTGTGAAGCTCAAAATTTTCCTTGCCTTTCCCAAAAGTTTGGACAATTTTGGACAATTCTGGCAAAAGCAAATTTATGTTGACCAACTTTTCATCTTTAAAAACAGGGGACTTGTATCACTGAGCAAACTTATTATTATTCAGACAATTTTATTATTTTTCTCTTTTTATTATAAACCAATATTTGTACAGAGAACTAATGATGAAGGATGCCTCTCCTATAATCTCCTACTTTGGTTATATCTTGTTTATTATCTTCTTTTAGTTAATGCAGTACTGAATTGTTACCATTCACCTCTGGAAACAAATATCAAATCTTTTCCTAAATCACAAATGAAAATGAATGTGGAGATCTCATGTAAGTATGTTCACATCCCAACCCACTATGCAGTCTGGCATGATTGGCAGTTTCTGCTTATGAGAAACCCAGGACTGATGCAATAGAAGTTGTGCAGATCTGGATTAAGGTGCATAGGCAGAGATTTATGGGAAATTTTTACAGTGCCTGCCTGCATTATTCTGGAGTCAAGCCAATGCTCATAATCCTTCTTTCATAAACCTATATTCACTCACATTTTCAAACTAAATTTGTTCACCCCATAGAGAGCGTGGTTTGAATATGTTTTACCCAAGTTTGCCTCAGCAGGTTCAATATGATCAAATTTCTTTTATTATATTCCCCTTTTTAGTCATGAATTCATTTTTTAAAATTTGATTTATTTTCTTTGTCCAACTTCAGCTCAACTAAAATGTTCTTTCCTGTTTAGAATTGTATATCTGTGTAAACACATATATTCTTTTATTTATGCTTTTTCATTTTCAACTGCAATCCCAGATAATTCAGTAGCTCTAGTGCCATTAATATCATTTGAAACAACAATTGTATACTAAGTTTCATTATGCATGTTTCTAGTTGAATTGTGCTTTGGCATACCTCGTTCTGCTAGATCATAGGCTACAGCCTTCAATATTTTGTGTTGACCATTGCTTGATTTAATAAATAATTGTGACATCCCCTAGGGGATTGCACCTTTCTCTGCAACTAGTTCCATTGACTACAGTTGGGACTACTTGGGCCTCATGCATGACTGTGTTAGACTCTGTCCCCAAGTAACTTGCTTATTTCTTCAAACAGAGTTTCACAGTCTGTTTGCATAATGTATTACCAGAAGGCAATCACACTCACGGTGATGAGTGTGGTCTAAGAACCTATATAAAATAGAATAATTCTATTACACGGATATAATTTCAGACTGATAATGTAATTTCATTAGCTTTGTGTTTCACAACACATTCAGTGTTTTAATTGTCTTTGAAGCATTTAAACTCAAATAAAATTCTTATAGTTGCTACCATTATTATAACACCCTGTTTCCACTCAGAATTGTTTGAAATTTTACTATTTGGCCTGAAAATTTCAGTGCTTGCTCTGTTTCTTTTCTTTTCTTTTCTTTTCTTTTCTTTTCTTTTCTTTTCTTTTCTTTTCTTTGGCAGAGCGTATGGAACGAAACTGATGGGGGTAATATTAGGGCAATAGACATGATCCAAAAACTTGGATAAATAGCTGAAAGGATAGGTGATTGAGGAAATCCTTTGAATTATGAGAAAAAAATTATGAAATGGACTAATTGCTGAGTGAGATACTGCGAAGTGGGAGTAAGTGTAGCAGAATCTTTAAAGTAAGTATTTGTTGTAACCTGATTGGACTCAGTATTTCTGAAGAGTTGACATGAGATACCCGTGTGCACACACACATAGGGTGAGATTTCTAGCTGGAGGAGAAGCAACACAAACTCATAGAGAGGCCCACCTCATCCTAGGCTGATTCTGGGCTGCATAGGGGACTGAAGCAGCCTCCAGGGTAGCTACAACAGCTCTGGGAGGCTGTTTAAGTTATTGCAGCCTGTCCCCAGCTTACTAGGGGAGTTGGCACTGCCCAGCACCTCTGAAGCCCTATGTTCTGCAGCTTCTTTACATCACTCTGGCCTTTACCCAGCAATAAATGGGCCAGAATCGGGGTGAGACTCTCACTCCTATTCCTTCCACTTTTTGTTCAAACAGATCTGCTTTTGAAAAAAGGTTTCACAATTAAACTGTTATTTTTAGATTTAAAAAAAAAACATGAAGCTTTTTAAATAAAAAGCAATTGATAATAAAAATGAAACATTAAACAAGCAGCCAAACAGTTAGTAATGGTCCCCTCCAAAAAACAGCAAGGAAAGAGAAACAAACAAAATCTGATCCTGAAGTCCAGTTTAATTTGTGGTAACAGTATAGAGAGCTCTGCAAAAATCTGTGATTACGGGTTCATAAAACATCCATGGAAAAGTCTAATGTTCACAAAAGCTTTTATCTTGCAAATTTTAAAGCAATGTGAACCTTGGGCTTTGTTAATTCACCTTAACATGATAAAAGACCATTTAATAGCATAAACTTTGCTTAGTTTCTGTGAATTACACTTCAGGCTTACCAAGTGTGGGCCTGATTTTTAAAGGGCCTCAATTCCACCCCCAAATTAGCATGCACAAGCAACGTATATGCCAAAATATCAAGTAGCTAGATACTGAACTACTTAGTTTGTATGCTAGTGGGTGTTGGGAGAATTAATGATTTTGGATGGAAAATGACTGACTCAAATTTAAAGGCAGTTTTTGAAAAGTGGGCCAAATCTTGCCCCATGATCAGGCCACTGGTCCCCCAGAAGACATCTGATAGAAAGTGGGTAGATCCTTGAAGCCTAGAGGGAAGAGGGCAGCTTGGGGGTTCTGAGAAGATACTGGGAGTTGAAGCAAGTATAGATTTCCCTTTGGAGCTTTGGGTTCTGTAGAACATACCCTTCCAAGTGAACATGTTTTGTACAAGAACCAGTCTCTGCAAGGTTTGTAAATCCATAACAAAGGTGTGACATCTTGAGGCAAGATCAGAAATGAAGATATTTGTAGTTGGACCCAGCAGCTGCCTCCATCAGCACTGATTCAATTTAAGTTGCTTTTGTGGTATGGACATGTTGTTAGAATGGAAGACCAATGAATTATGAAGTGTGTTTACCAAGGAATGCCACTATTTGGCCAGAGATCACCTGGTCACCAAAACTTCAGTGGCATGATCACTTTGCCAATGATGGACATAAATTGAACATCCAGCCAGACCACCTTAAGTACTGTATCTAGCTAGAGATCGATCCAGATGGTGTTTGATCTTCCAGGAGGCTAGTTCACTTTAGGATTTGCCATGATGTTGATCCTTAGACAGTCAATTTAGAAAAGAGTTTTTTGAAAAGAAAGAGTAAAGCAGGACAACATGAAAATGTTTTTTCTAACTCAGAACTCCCATGATTCATGAACCTTAGCAGGTAGGGGAACAATTAGCACAAATTGTGCCTTTTTTAACTGGACCATTTCAGAGACTAACTCCTTTCAGAGATGCTGATTTTATAGAAGTCACCTTTTTATATAGCCAAACTTTTTTTTTTCTAATTTGGCCTTTTTTAACATATGAAAAGGTGTTGGATTGGATTGACAGTGTCACTCAAAAGAGACCAACAGTTGGTGAAAAGGGTAAAAAATTAAAACATGCCCTGTGGAGACAAAGGTAAGAAAGTAAGAGTATTATTAAGAATAAAAAGCAAGTTACCAAAGCATGGGCTGCTTTTGTTTACTTGATGAAGATTGTTAAAATCTAAGCCAAACAGGCACACTGCCTGCTTTGCATTTGATGTGATGTTTTTGGCATAAAAAAGATAATTTTAAAATATGATTTTTTGTTAATGGATTCCAGTGAAATACAACAACTGCTTTCATTTCCTCTGATTACTATTTATCTTACTGTCTGAATGCAACTGGCTTAACGTAATTTCAGGTTTATTTACAATTTGTGCCAAAAGCAGAAGAAAAGCTTTAACCATAACTACAATACCCAATTAAAATATACCCACAATGAGCCTGATTCTGAACCCAGACTGTACTTTAGACTGATGTAACTCCATGGCCTTTAGTGGAGTTACACCTGATTTACATTAATATGTCCATTGTCCTCCACTCCCCAACAGCTGGAGGCTTACTACACTATATGGTGAGATAGACTGAATTGGGGTCTAGGAATGATGTGGACTAGATTACTGAGAATCATTTTCAGAGAGCTTTTATTATGTAACTAAATCTACAATGTCAGCATCAGGATATCAAAATCAATACAAACCAAAGATAAGAATCTAGAAATTAATTTAATCAAGTAAAATATTAGTTTCTAGAATATAAACACTGACCAGAACGTTAATTACACTGTAACACAAGCTGTGTTATAATGTTCTGTATTGACCCACTGTTATATTCTCAACATGTGGCATTGTGTTGAACAAGGATTAGTTAGTAACTGAGCAAAGGTGAACAGGGTTCCTCATGAGCATAAAATAAAAACAAAAGAAATAAAAAATAATACATACAAAATCATGGCATTAACATGATGTTTTAAATCTCACCTTTATTTACACTACTTACTATTACGTTGTCCATTTAGGGCCTGATCCTACAATAAAATCTGCTACCAGGGATCAACACCTTAGGATCCCACAGGGATCAACACCTTAGGATCCCACAGGGATCAACACCTTAGGCTGTATGCCTTTTGGACATGGGACATTGGTTCCATAAAGGAGCTCAATTGATTTTTATACCTGTCCTGAAAGGCAGACCTACCAGCTTCAATGAGATTTAATCCAACCTGTGACATTAGTTTTCCAAGATATGAGGCTTTTGCATTTGGAAGACAAACAGCTGAAACAATATGTGCATCACTCAAAACACAGGCACCTAGCAAGGCTTAAATAGAAATGGAACCATGTGGCCCAAAGAGTTTCCTTGAGGATGGATATAACAAATACAGGGGCTAGCTCATTGATTGGTGGAGCTGGGTGTGTCTGGTGTGTTTTGAGAGAAGCAGTGAGAAACACCATGGAAACAGACACACAGAACAACCACAAAACCAAGACGACAGCTAGAAAAAGCACTGGGAGCGTGGCACTGAGAAAATGTCAAAAAAGTGGCTTTTTATGTATGGTGCTGGCTGAAAGGAGGGTTGGAGCTGTGAACAGAGAACAGTCTCCTTTGTTTGATTCCTACTGTGTTCAGAGAAAAAAGACTTTGTACGTTCTTTGTGTAAGCAGAGTCAGGATGAGCTCTACCCTGACATCTGGTGGCGAGTCATGGTGGGTTGTGGAAAAGAACTTCAGGGGCTGATCTCATTTGCATAGTCACACCCACCCTGCCTAGATGGTCACTTTGGCTGCTGTAGAAGCCCCAGTTTCTCTGTTATTGGGGCAGGAATAAACTGTTATTATCCTGATTATGTGAATCAAGGATGGTGGAACTGTACTTGGCCTTTTGTTATGATGGAGGGACTTACCATCAACTAAGCAGCACTCGCTAGGCAAGGGTCATAGGTTCCAAAACCCAGTGAAGGGAGAGAGGTTGGAGACAGGTATTAATACTTGGTGGTATGGGCCCCTACATGCTAATTGCACTTCCTCCTCTCTCCACTGTGGAATATCAGAGCTAATTTTGGTTCTATTAGAAGTCTAGTTACAGGCTGCTGAGCTGAATTCACTTTGGGCTAATGGTGTACCACCACTGAGGCTCCCCTACTACTGAAATAACAAAAGAGCTAAGCTTACTACAAGCTGAAATCACTGAGTGTTGTGTTAAGTAGTGGCGGAGCCTGAAGATATATTGTGAAGTAGTTTGCAGGATGGCTGGCAGAGCAGAGCAGCTCTTGGAGCAGAGCAGTTTGTTGGATGCCTGAAGCAGCTCATGGGGGCGGCTGGCAGAGCAGAGCCCCATGGAGATGTGGGGCAATCAGCTTTGGACCATGTAAGGTGCTCCTTAAACTCCCCCCCCATCTCCACCCAGGTTGGGAGGTAAAACTCTGCAGATAAACTTTCAAACTCTGGGGCTGCCCTGACCAGGGACAGAGACTTTTGGGTTGTTGGACTTTTGGGACTTTGGGTGATTTGGGGTTGCTGGACTCAAGAACCAAAGGGAAAGGACACACCCCAATTTGCTTGGGGTGGGTTTTTTGCTCATGAGTTGTGTTATGAATCCTGTTGGTGGTGTTTCCGCAGCATAATGACACATTGTTTCTCTCTGTTATTAAAAAGCTTTTTGCTACACTCAGACTCTGTGCTTGCGAGAGGGGAAGTATTGCCTCTTGGAGGTGCCCAGCAGGGGTGGTATATATTTCTCCCAGGTCACTGGGTGGGGGCTCGAGCCGGTTTTGCATTGTGTTATTGGAATGGAACCCCTACATACTGAACCTGGCAACTTGTTGCTGCCAACTCTGACGGGCAGAAGGGTTACATTTGTAAATAAGCAGCATTGCAACAAGGAAATCCCTGACTCCATCATCAATTTCTCCTCCTAATGGAAACATCCTACAGGGCCAGTGGTGAGCTGGAGTCGGTTCGCTCAAACCGGTTGTTAAATTTTGAAGCAGTTTTAGAACCAGTTGTTAACCCGCTTCCGTGCAGGGGGTGCTGAGGCTTTGATGGGCTCTGGCCGGGAAGTGATGTAATTCCTCCTCCGGCTGCCGGGGGCGCTGCGCTGCGGGAGACATGTGGGCTGCTGCCTGGCCCTGAGGACAAGCCCTGATGCTGCCGCTGTTCCCCTGACCCCTGGCCCTGGGGCTCCCGCTGCTGCCTGGTGGGTCCCCGGCTGCTCTGCTGGGCCTGAGCTGTGTCCTGCTGCTCTCCCCGTGAGTACCCACCACCCTGCACGCAGCCAGACCCTGCCTCCAGCCACCCCCTGCACCCCCCTTCCTGCAGCCAGCCCCTGCTGCACCCCCTTCCCTGCCCACACCAGCCCTTCTCCAGCCACCCCCTGCCTGCAGCCAGCCCCTGTGTCCAGCCACCCCCTCACCCCCTGCCCTGCCCGCAGCCAGCCCCTGCTGCACCCTCTGCCCTGCCCACAGCCAGCCCGTCTCCCCCCCGCCTGCAGCCAGTCCCTGTCTCCAGCCACCCCTGCACCCCCTGCCCTGCCTGCAGCCAGCCCCTGCCGCACGCACCCCCTGCCCTGTCTCCAGGCAGCCCTGCATCCCCTGCCTGCAGCCAGCACCTGCTGCACCCCCTGCCCTGTATCCAGCCAACCCCTGCCACATGCACCCCCTGCCCTGCCCGCAGCCAGCCCCTGTCCAGCCACCCCCTTGCCTCCAGCCAGCCCCGCACCCCTTGCCCTGCCTGCAGCCAGCCCCGCACCCCCTGCCTCCAGCTAGCCATGCCCACGTCCCTGTCTGCAGCTGGCCCCACGTCCACTGGTGCCCTGCAGTTCCCAGGGCAGTAACCCTGCACACCTGCTTCAATGAGGGGGGCAGGGAGCAGCTGGGACCCACACAGGTGCACACCCTAGGGTGACCGGACAGCAAGTGTGAAAAATCAGGACAGGGGGTGGGGGGGTAATAGGAGCCTATATAAGAAAAAGACCCCAAAATCAGGACTGTCCCTATAAAATCGGGACATCTGGTCACCCTAGCACACCCCCAGGGAGTGGTGGGGACCCACACATGTGAAACGGAGCTCATTTCTAGTTCAGGTCCATCTTTTTGAAAAAGAACTTTAGGCAGAGTTAACATACATCCGTATTTTCCCGGACAGGTCAGGCTTTTTGGTTCTTAAATCGCCGTCCGGGAGGCATTTTTAAATTTTAAAACTTCCTCCCAGGAAAATACGGACGTATGATAACCCTGTTGGTAGAAAAAATACATACTGGGGCACACCCCTTAAATCAGAACTTTTTATAGGGAACCGGTTGTTAAGATTTTGGCAGCTCATCACTGTAGAGGGCCATGAATTTTGGCTAACTGTTTAGGTCAAAAAGGAGTAACAATTGAAAAAAATCCTGATAATACCTTTCTTTACTCTTTTGCACAAAGATATTAAATTTTTTATGGATTTATTTCTAACAATGAAGCTATTACCATCTATTCAATCATCTCTGACAATATGGTAGAGATTTGTTGTTTCTTCCTTTGTAATATAACACAGAGACTGGCCCTGTGAAGTGGGAAGAAAGTTATTTTTAATAAACCCTAGTGTTATCATTAAATCAGGAGAAGTCTGATCCCTCAGGCTTAAGAGCCACTTCCCCTAGCTCACTAATCTGGGCTTGGTTATTTTAATGTTGCTAATCTCCCTCTTGCCCTACCAAATGAGAAGCAGGTACCTGGCATGTCTCTTCAGACACTCAGCTGGTTTTGTACCAGAGAAGTATTAACGCATCAGTCAGTCTCCCTCCAAAATCAGGAACATAAGAAACAAGCTGCAATCCAAAAAGAATTTCATCTTTGCCATGAAACAAATGTTAACTTTTATGTGTGTGTTGCCAAGAAGAAAGCAGATGTAAACAAATTATCTGAGTCCTTTGATGAAAACCACCTGTTTACTAGCACTTTCAAAACAGAACTCATTCAACTGAGCTCAATTTCATAATGCACTTACTGGCATATGATGTCCATAGTCCAGTACAATAGAAATTGGATTAATATCTATAGTGGTTCTATTCATATGAAATATCTAGTAGTTTACAATAAATCAAGAGCATTTGATCAATAGCAATATAGTGAATTTTATTTCGCACTAATTGAAAAGTTTTCAATTAGTGTAAAATAAAATGCATCAAATCTGATATTAAAAGATGAGGAAGCAAACACCAGAGCTTGGATATTATTAGAGGCAAAAGCCAAAAAGGCAAGGTAATTTAACCTACCCAAGAGGATGTTAATATTTGTGATGGGACAAAAATAACAATATTACAATAACATATACCCATGAATGGTATTAGTGCACACTATCCACAGTAAACTGCACGTAGAAAAACAAAAGTTATAACAACTGAAGGAATTATTACAGACATTGTGGCCTCTGCTGGTGGCCAGACATTGTGAGTAAATTTAGCTAATTAGAGGTGTGTACTATTACGCAGACATCACTCTGGGACTCAAATTGAAACCCATGTTCCACAGGCACGCATTTTATCAGGTAAGCTAAACGAAACATGACAGCTAGATAAACACAATTTGTTAGTGCACAGTCAATACAACTTTTATATAGGGAAGTCATGCCTCACCAATCTATTAGAATGTTTGACGGAGTCAACAAACAGGGATAAGGTTGATCCACTTGACATATGTACTTGGATTTTCAGAAAGCATTTGATAAGGTCCCTTACCAAAGGCTCTTAAGCAAACTAAGCAGTCATGGATTAACAGGGAAGATCCTCTCCTGGATTAGTAACTGGCAGTGGAGCTGAAACAATTTTTATAGTACGGGTGCTGAAGGCTGAAATAATCTATTTGGGTGGTTATTACTACTTCAAGCCAGACAGTGTCGCAGCACCCCTAGTTCCAGCATCTATGGTAACTGGTGAAAAGACAGGAAACAAAAAGTAGGAATAAATGGTCAATTTTCACAATGGAGAGAGAGGGGATCTCCAAGAATCTGTACCAGGACCAGTGCTGTTTGACATAGTTATTAATGAGCTAGAAAGGGGAGTGAATAGTGAGGTTGCAAAATCTGCAGATGATGCAAAATTATTCAAGACAGTTAAGGACAAAGCAGAGACCAAAAAGTTAGACCAACCTCACAAAACTTTGTGAGTGGGCAACAAAGTGGCAGATGAAGTTTAATGTTGATAAATGCAAAGTAATACACATTGGAAGAAGTTAATCCTAAATGCTCAAATAAATTGGTTAGTCTCTAAGGTGCCACAAGTACTCCTTTTCTATCTACAGTGAAGGGTTCTAAATTTGCTGTTACCACCAAAGAAAAAGATCATGGAGTCGGTTCTCTGAAAACTTTAGTTCAATGCGCAGCAGCAGCCAAAAAGGCTAACAGTATGTTAGGAACTATTAGAAAAGGGATAGAAAATATAAATCCAATATAAAACCTTGGATACTGTGTTCAGTTCTGGTCACCTTATCTTAAAAAGGATACGGTGGAACTGAAAACGGTTCAGATAAGGGCATCAAAGATCATCAAGGATATTGAATGGCTTCCGTATGATAGAAACTAAAAAAGATTAGGGCTATTCAGCTTAGACAAGAGATGACTAAGGAGGGATATAATAAAGGTCTATAAAATCATGAATGGTGCCAAAAAACGTGACTAGAGAAGTGTTATTTACCCTGTCACACAATACAAAAACCAAAGGGCACCCAATGAAATTAATAGGCAACCAGTTTAATAAAAACAAAAGGAAGTATTTTTCCCCACAATGCACAGCTAACCTGTGGAACTCAGCACAACTGAGTTCAAAAGAGAATTGGATATATCATGGATGGGAGGCCCATCAATGGCTGCTAGCCAAGATGTTCAGAGATGCAATCCCACGCTTGGGGCGACCCTAAACCTCTGACTGCCAGAAGCCAGGAGTGGAAGACAGATTGAGCACTCCATAATTGCATGTTCTGTACACACCTCCCCTGCTCTGGTATGGGCCCCTGTCAGAGACAGAATAGGAGCAATATGGACCATGGGCTGACCCACTATGGCAGCACTTATGAAAGCTTTCCACTGGCCTATGCTAGCAGGAGCTGTTCTAACCATTCATATCTGTAAGTTTCTCTTACAATGATGTGTCTGAGGAGAGCATTCTATATGATTTTAAGATTATAAATTGCATGTTTCGAGAAGCCACCACAGTATATATAAAAATCTCCTAGCCGCAGTGCTAACTGTGTGCCAACTGCATAGAAAAGAAGACACATTCTAATGAAATTCCTGTGATGGTCGTTTAGGCCCCAGTCTGGCAAGCACACATGCTTCATTTTCAACACATGAGTAGAGTCACTGAAGTTAACACATTAAAGTGAAGCATGCGCATAAGTGTTTTCAGGAGTGGGCCCTTAAGTGATTTATATAGGGTTTTTACCAAGCCTCAGCAGATCTTGTATACTTTTATATTGTTGCCTCATTATGTAAGTGCTGATAGCGTGCTTTGAACTCTTCAAGGTAGGAAGGAAGAAACAGTCCTTACTCTGATGAGTTTACAATGGAAAATGACAACTGTTCACAAAACTGCACTGGAAGTCCTAGAGGATTATGCTAGCTCAGTGTTGTTTTGTTTGACAATGACAACATTTTTTATTGTGCTTCCTTGGGAAATGTGGATCACATTGCTTAACTCACTAGTGAAACGCAGGTGACTCCACTGCAGGAGATGGAAGCCATTATTACTTGCAAGACCACAAAACAGTGCATAGCTAGGCCATATCTAATTAAAGTGACAGAGGAGTTATAGTACGCAGAATGTAATTAACTATTGGAATTTAGCCAGGATAACAGGCTAAATGCTCCTAGTTTCTGGAAACAGAGCCTTTGTGGGCAATATCATGTTCGTATGTCTCTTCCAAACAACAGAATAAAATGAAATACACAATTGTTATTTATTAAACACTGATATTTTGGTAGTGCCCAAAGGCTGTAATTAGAATCAGAATTCCATTTTGTTGTGTACTGTGACAGACAGAGATATCAGGACAGTCCCTACCCTGAAAACCTCTTCGTCAAAAAGGTGATGAAGAATAAGAAAGGACTTTGTTTGCTCTTCTAGGAGTCCAAACTGTTAACTATAGAAATGTAATTGACTGGAACCATTAAAGGAAATCATGAGAGAAAAGGCAGTGTTTAATTGTCTAGCGCCAAAAAAAGCATCACTTCGCTATTCTCTGAAGTTAGCTTTAGAAAGTGTTTTGCTTTCCGTTTCTCAGTTCATGTAAACATTGAGGGGGTTTCAAAAGTATAGCAGCTGGGTCAGTGGCAAGAGGGAAAAGGTCTGTACTTTGTCTGCACAAAAGTGGTATGATTTAATTAGAGCTGGCTCAGTACTAGTAGATGACTGTGCTATTTATCAACGTTCACTTTTTTGGTTTCTTTGTCCAATTTTTGTTCAATTGTTGAATACTAGTCATTGAATGAATTATTTGACACAGGAGGGCCTGAGTTCAAAAGGTGCTGAGGGCACCTACCATCTTACTGCAGGAAAAATAGTGGAGGTAGACAGCAAGCCACTTTCCTATTTTATACCTTTCCTAGTCCTAGAACCATGGCAAGAATTAAAGGGGAAAAGGAGATGATGGTTTTTTCTTGAAGATGTCAAAAGTAAGCTGGGGAAAACTGGAAAGCATGTGTATTAAAAAGATACAAAATTATAGATCTGTAAGTCATGAATATAAAAGCACCTAAAGCCAGGGTGGCTTTTCTTTTGTATTTAACAAGACAAAACACGATTCAGGTTTTTCTAAAATCAAAACATAGTCAAATCTATCTGTAGCCATTTACAGTGCCCAGCATTCTGTGAAACATAAGTGAGAATTGAGCGACAGTACCTATTGCTATAACCTTTGATTTGGAATACAAAATAAAGAAATTTGATATTTTTCCTAGAAGTTGTAGTTGGTAAAGTGTATTGTCCTGTGTCAAGATGAAATTATAAGGGCGAGAGATACAGGCAGTCCTGCATTATTTAGTAATACATTGCAGTTTTCATTCTGTTGGAGACTGATTGATTGTTTTCACTAAGGCCTTTAGTTTGAAAAGTTTCCTTCTCAAATATTTATGTCATATACCCTGAGATTTCCCTGTCGTTTTTGTTTATTTTGCTTCACTATGCTGTGGTTTTTCTGCAGGGCCAGTTGATCTAATTAAATGCTGCTTTCTCTCTCATAAATCACTACCTCTGTTGGCATCCTTTCATCTGCGAGAGATGGTGGGAACTGCACCCCAGGATGTAGATGGTTTGCAATGTCTCATAGTGACTGAATAGTCCAATCTGAGATTTGAATGATCTTTGGTAGTTATTACAAATATATGAATCTTGGTTGGGAGCTGCTTGCTTCTTACAGGCTCTTTTCTTCTTCGAGTGATTGCTCATGTGTATTCCACAAGAGGTGTGTGTACTTGCCACGTGCACCGGTGCTAGAAGTTTTTCCCCTAGCAGTACCCATAGGGGGGAGCGCCCCCCTACAACTCCTGGAGCGGCACCTGCCTGGCACGGAATAAGGGGGGTGGCTGCGCTTCCCCCACCCTCAGTTCCTTCTTGCCGCCAGTGAAGGTGCGTCGGAACTACTCGGCTCCAGCTTTGCTGCAGCTCGTCCCCAGAACTCTTCGTTCGTTCAGTAGTACCTGAAGTCAGTTAGCTAATTCGTCGCACCCCAAGCTTTAAGTCGCATGGCTCTTGTAGACGCTCTATGCCAAGGAGTGACCCACATGCGGATTGTCTGCGCTGCTTGGGAGAAACCCATATCAGCGAAAGGTGCAAGATCTGCAAGTCTTTCAAGCCCCGGACTAAAAAAGAAAGGGACATTAGGCTCCGGGACATCCTGATGGAGTCAGCGCTGGCCCCGACCCCAGTATGCCGCTCTGAACTGGTACCCGGCATCTTGGTGTCGGTACATGGAGACCCTCTGGTACCATCATCCAGTCGGCACCACTCTCCGTCCACGGGGCATGCCAAGAGGACTGGAAAGACTCCCTCTTTGCAACGGCACCGAGGGAAGTCTGGGACAGAGGCTAGGCCCATGTCAGGTAGTCCTCAATCCCCATCTGGCCCTAGGCCTCCGACTCACATTGAGCGGAGGAGCCCGGCCCCTTCAGAGCAGGCCTCTCCGGATGTCCGGATACCATCTACACCTGAAGCCCACCAGGCGGCCAGGGACAACATGTCCATGCTGGTGCCTGGAGCTCCACCAATGTTGGCCCCAAGCTCCAGAGGTAAGCCACCACTGGGATCACCGCAGTTGCCACCAGCCCGGTACCGGTCTCGGTCGAGGGACCGTTCCCAACACCGCTCGCCACCCAGCGACCGATGCAGATCTTGGCATCGACGATACTCCCGGTCCAGAGGCAGCAGCAGATCATACACCAGCCTGGCCTCCCTTCACAGCTGCCTGTCTACAGGCCAGGCTAGTCAGCCTGAACAGCCGGCCCCACTGGTGCCTAAGCAAGTGCAATGGCACCGAGTGTCATGGCCAGCCCAGTGGTACCAGTGGGCACCGTGGTCTCCAGCACAGCCCACAGTGGGGGCTTGCTCGGTGGGCGGGGCCTTGGAAGCACCATCAGCATCCATCTTTAGACCACCAGAAAGAAGGTCGGTGGGACCTGTGTCCTCGGTACCTATCATAAATATAAAGGGAAGGGTAAACCCCTTTGAAATCCCTCCTGGCCAGAGGAAAAACTCCTCTCACCTGTAAAGGGTTAAGAAGCTAAAGATAACCTCCCTGGCACCTGACCAAAATGACCAATGAGGAGACAAGATACTTTCAAAAGCTGGGAGGAGGGAGAGAAACAAAGGGTCTGTGGGTCTGTCTATATTCTGTCTTTGCCGGGGATAGACCAGGAATGGAGTCTTAGAACTTTTAGTAAGTAATCTAGCTAGGTATGTGTTAGATTATGATTTCTTTAAATGGCTGAGAAAAGAATTGTGCTGAATAGAATAACTATTTCTGTCTGTGTATCTTTTTTGTAACTTAAGGTTTGCCTAGAGGGGTTCTCTGTGTTTTGAATCTAATTACCCTGTAAGGTAACTACCATCCTGATTTTACAGGGGGGATTTCTTTATTTCTATTTACTTCTATTTCTATTAAAAGTCTTCTTGTAAGAAAACTGAATGCTTTTTCATTGTTCTCATATCCAAGGGTTTGGGTCTGTGGTCACCTATGCAAATTGGTGAGGCTTTTTATCCAACATTTCCCTGGAAAGGGGGGTTGTAAGTGTTGGGAGGATTGTTCATTGTTCTTAAGATCCAAGGGTCTGGGTCTGTAGTCACCTAGGCAAATTGGTGAGACTTTTTTTAACAAACCTTGTCCAGAAAGTGGGGTGCAAGGATTTGGGAAGTATTTTGGGGGGAAAGATGTTTCCAAACAGCTCTTCCCCAGTAACCAGTATTTGTTTGGTGGTGGCAGCGGCCAATCCAAGGACAAAGGGTGGAATATTTTGTACCTCGGGGAAGTTTTGACCTAAGCTGGTAAAGATAAGCTTAGGAGGTTTTTCATGCAGGTCCCCACATCTGTACCCTAGAGTTCAGAGTGGGGAAGGAACCTTGACTGTACTGTGCCTGGAGTCCGAACAGGTGGTGGATCCTCCGGTGCTGGCTGACACCCAAAGCACCACACTGGCCTCGCCCCATTCGGAGGAGCTGATTGCGGCCCCACCTCCCTCCCTCCCTCAGGAGGACTACCGGGCCCACCAAGAGCTCCTAAAAAGGGTGGCAGCGAGCCTCCACCTCCAGGCTGAGGAGATGGAAGAGCCCTCAGACTCCCTGTTCAATGTACTGTCCCCCTCAGCACTGGGCAGGGTGGTCTTGCCACTCCATCAAGGGGTGGCAAGAATTTCAAATGCCCTGTGGCAAACACCAGCCTTGTTGGCTCCCATCTCTAAAAAGGTGGAGCGCAAGTACTTTGTACCCACGAAGGGACATGAGTATTTGTATACCAACCCAGCACCCAACTCCTTGATGGTTGAATTGGTCAACCACAGGGAGCGGCAGCGGCAACCAGCCCCAACCCCTAAGAACAAAGACTGTCGGTGGATGGATTCTTTCGGGAGAAAAGTTTATTCATCTTCAAGCTTTCAGCTACGAGTAACAAACCATCAGGCTCTCGTGGGTCACTACGAGTTTAACCTCTGGGAATCCCTCCCCAAGTTTGAGGACTCCTTCCGGGAGCGCAATAAGAAGCAGTTTAAGGCGCTCATGGAGGAAGGGGTGGTGACCACAAGGGCATCCCTGCAGGCCACTTCTGATGCAGTGGACACAGCCGCATGGTCCATGGCCTCAGCAGTGTCCATCAGACGGGTGTCATGGCTTCTGCTCTCTGGGGTCTCCAGCGAAGAGCAGTCATCAATGCAGGATCTCCCTTTTGATGGGAAGGCTCTGTTTGCTGAGTAAACAGACACAAGGCTGCATGGCATGAAAGACTTCCGCACGACCCTCCAGACCTTGGGCCTCTATGTCCCTCCTCCGGCAAAACCCAAGTTCAAGACGCAGCAGGCTCCCACCCAGGCCGCCCTCCCAAAGTATGAGGCCACCCACAAAAAGCAGCAGGACTATATAACGCGCCCGCAGTAGCAATCTCAGTCTGCCCCTCAGCTTGGGTTTTCTAAGGACAAGCAGGCGGGCAAAACGTGTTTTTGACGGGACGCTCGGGGGTACCCTGCCAGTTCTCAGTAGGGACCTACCCCCAATAAAGCCTCCTTTCTCCAATCGGTTGTGTGCTTTCCTGCCGGAATGGTCGCAGCTCACCTTGGACCAATGGGTCCTCAATGTTTGCATCACACATCTCTTGTGGTTCTTCACCCTCTTTCCAGCATTTAACTCACAGCTTATGAAGATATGGTCATAGGTTGTCTTTCCAGCACTTGAGGATTTCCACTGAGATGCATTCTTTTCCAGGAGCCTTGTCACTTGATAGCGTATTAATGGCCTTGCTTCGCTCTTCTACAGTGAGTGCCACATCTAGCTCTGGCATGACATGTAGAGTTGGCATTTAGTCCAGTGATTCACTGGTGATGTTTCTTTCTTGTGCATATAGCTCTGAACAGTGTTCAACCCAACGAGACAACTGCTTGCTTTTATCAGTAATGATTTCACTGCTGTGTGATTTGAGAGGGGCAACCTTGTTGACAGTGAGGCCTAGAGCTTTCTTCAGGCCATCATACCTGACTTTGAGGTTTCCTGTGTCTGAAGCTGTCTGTATCTCTTCGCAGAGCTTGATCCAGTAGTGATTTGCACAGTGTCTGCTTGCTTGCTGTATCTCGTTTTTTGCTTGTCGAAGTCTCACTTTGGTGCTCTCTGTTGGCTTCTTGTTGTGTTCCAGATAGGCTACAAAATCACAATGAAAAAGATGGTAAATGTACTCTGATTTGGTTATTATTGGCCATTGTGCATAAAGCAAAAAGGTGTTATCTTTATTGATGAAAAACCAATGTGGAACTTAGAAAAGGAATTCTGGTAGGAAATGCAAAAGTATACTTTGACTAGTAGTCATTGGATATTAGAGGTATGGGATGCTTAATAAAAATATATATCTGCAAAAAAGAAGTGGGTTGCTCTTTACTCACAAATCTAAGATTATATAGGAAACACAGATGGTCTCAACGAACTTTATATTACCCCTGTTAATTTGTAATGCTCAGTCCTGACAAAACACAACACTTTGTTGTGCTAGCGGTTAAATGTATATGGTAATAAAAATATTATGGGGAGAAGTTTTCTTTTGCTGACATTATGGGAAATTATAGCCTACTTTACCCTAGTGGTAATAACAGCTGCTATCAAGGACATGAGGATTGCTTGGCTTAGACGCTCACCAGATGTAATGATGTTATGCAATCCAGAAAACACTCAGGGGTAATATCTGTTTGCCAAAACTCTAACAATGGGCTTTAGGTAACACAGTACCCCTATGCGTTGGAGTATCTGTGAATATGAACATGGGAATTGTCACTTTGCAGGAATGATAACTTCAGATCTAATTGCATCATATTATTCATGGGAAAAAAAGATAGGTGGCAAAACGGAGTTTAAGTTCAGAGAGATCAAGTTGTTGTATCATTCCTCTTTAATGTCACAGCAGAAAAACAAAAGCCAGAATATTCTGCTGTTCACCAGAAAGTCCTTCTTGTGTGCTCAGATGAAAAGTGTTAACTGCTTCTGTCTTGCAGTAAAGCAATTCCATGGATACCGTTGATTGTTTTCTCGGTATTGGAAAGAGAGCCATCATGCACAGATGACTCTTAAAGCAGGTGTGAGAATATGTGCTATAATTTGAAAGTGCAAGGTCAGACAAGGGTTTCTGAAAACTACAGTTGACTGATTGTCACCGCAGCACATAGGTCCCAGATGGCTTGGGGAGTGAAAGTAAAAAGTTTGTTGGTATAGCAATACTAGAAAACCCTCCTCATATATACACAGTTTATACTGGTAAAGTAATAGGCCCTTTGTGGACTGGGTGGCCTAGTGGTTAGTGCCAACCAGTCTTGGGGCAGTGGTAGGGGAGCGCAAGCCTGCCCATTTCATCAGGCTACAACCCAGGGCCGTAGGAGGGCCAGCACATTTGTCCTCCAGGGTCCCTCTGAGCTACCCACCATAGGTCACTTTCTACAGCTGCTTTGGTCCCTCAGCTTCTGGTCCCAGATAAGAAAAAAAAGGAAAATGAAAAAGAAACCAAACCATTAGCCCCAACTGGGCTCAGCATATAATCCTTGTCCCTCAGGGAGGCTTCTCCAGCCCTTTTTGACAGGAGCCTTCAGGGTAGGTCTGTACTCTTCCCCATTTTGAGTTGGGTTGCTCCCTTTTCAACCCCTTCTCAAGTTGGAGCATGCTTTGCAGGGTGGAGGGATGGGGCTACCTGGGCCAAGTACTGCCCTTTAACCCCTTCCAGCCTAGTGTGGGGTTTGTATATGCCAGGGATCGGCAACCTTTGTCATGCGGCCAGTCAGGCAAATCTGCTGGCGGGCCGAGACAGTTTGTTTACCTGCAGTGTCTGCAGGTTCAGCTGACCACAGCTCCCACTGGCCACGGTTCACCGTTCCAGGCCAATGGGGGCCGCAGGAAGCGGCGTGGGTCGAGGGATTTGCTGGCCACCACTTTCCACAGCCCCCATTGGCCTGGAACGGCAAACTGTGGCCAGTGGGACCTGCGATCGTCTGAACCTGCAGACGCTGCAGGTAAACAAACACTCCCAGCCTGCCAGCAGATTTCCATGATGGGCTGCATGCCAAAGGTTGTCGATCCCTGGTATATGCCATCACAGGGAAAAAAAACTCCTTTTGCCAGTATAGCTTATTTTGGGGAACTGGTATTTGTTAAACTGGCAAAAGGACTTTTTGGCTGGTATAAGTGTGTCCACACTAGTGCTTTTGCCTGCATATTAGGCCAGGCCTGAGCTTGGGACTGAAAATACAGTCCATGGAAGTGCAATGTGCTGATATTAGACCACTGAATCACTGTGAATTAGCAAAAACAATAATTAGCATAATGTACCTAGTGTCAATGAGAGCTATGCTTACTGTGTAGAACTGCATTCTTCTTTCATGTCATTGAGTATAAGGGTGAGCTTGGATGGCTAGAGAAATGCCCTATATATGAAAGGGTACTTTCAAATTATTTAAGATATTGAGACAGAGTGTGCGGGTTAGTGGAGTAGCCCAAGGTTCAAAGAGCAGAGCTGAGTCACTGTTTTTTAACCTGTCAATGCAGAAATCTACAATAGGATGATGAAATGTACTTATTTACCATGAGTGCAATGGAGATATTAAAATTAATGCAAAGAGATACAAAGAACATTAATACAAAGCCATACAAAGGCCCCTTGCTCCACTATCTATGTGTGTGCAGAAGGGACCCCAGGCAATAGATACAGGAGGCATTCTGCCACTGCAGTGTGTTGCCAATGATTCTATGAAAGCCCTTCCATGGCATTTGGGATCTATAGGTCTCATAGTATCTGATGGTGTAGTGAGGTGGAGTGGCATCCCTCTAAGCCGGAGTGGGAGGGACCACTCTCTGCACCCAGGTGGATGGACCCAGGCTGGGCCTGGCCCTCATGCCAGAATGCGGGAGCAAGGCAGGACAGGAAGTAAAAGAGGTGGGCCTCCGCTCAATTGAAGGGAAGCCAGGGAAGGAGGCAGACACCTCTTGACTGCAGCCCCCGGGCCTACAACTGAACCAGGTACATCCTGCCCCCAGAGGAGACTGAATCAGGAGAGGAGTCACTGAGCTTGCTGGTGGCCAAATACTCTGAGGAAATGGAGGATTCCTGGATACCAGAACCCCTCCCCAGATTGTGGCAGGAAGTAGCCCAGGGAATCCAGTCTTTAGTCTGGTTTTGCTATCAGTGTGTTTTGGTGGGATCCCCACTGATCCAGTGGCAGAGCCCTCCACCACTCTCAGGGCTCTGGGCTAGGACCTGGTGGAGTAGGGTGGGCCCAAGTCCCCCTACCCACTGTGGTCACCCCGCTTCCTGGGGTGGCCGCCTACTCACCTACCCACTGTGGTCACCCCGCTTCCTCAGGGTGGCCGCCTGAGTTTGTTTGCTGTCTGCTTGAGCCAGGAGGCCAGGTGAAAGACTGTTTGTTGCTCCACCCTGTCTGAGGGACTGAGCCCCAAGACTGTTTGCTACTCCACACAGCTTGAGGGCCAGGGCCTCCTAGACCTTGATTTGCTAACTCCCTCTGTAACTGGGTTGACCCCACAGTGACCCAGTGAGGTGGAGTGGCCTCTCTCTGAGCTGGAGTGGGAGGGGCAACCGCCAACCCATTACAGATGGAAACAAGTGTCAGTTGTGCTCCGTCTCTTCCAGACATCCCCCAACAAAGTAAGCTGATGGAAGAATGAGATCACCTCTCCCTATGGTAAATCCCATAGGAAGGGGTTAAGAGGAAGGGAGATTCCATGAGTTTCCCCTCACTGAACTTTCTACAAATTCTTCTTTTGAGGAAGGGAGAAGTGGACAGAAGTAAAAGAAGGATCAACCAGAGTGAGAGAGGGAATGAAGAATTTTCATTATTCCAAAATATTTAAGAAACTAGGTCAGTATTCTTTTGGAAAGAGAAAATTAAGATGCATCCCTTAAACTATGAGAAATTGTTAAGGGAATTAAAAAGATAAATGCAACAAGGCTATTTAAGCTTGTATCAGATAAATAGGGCAGACAATATAAACTATGGAAAGCCTATGCTCTAGAGGAAATTAGGTGGAATTTTGCATACAGAGAGAAGTTATTATATGAAATAAATTGCATAGGGAGAAACAGGGGCCAAGTACTCTAAATGATTTACAAAAGGATTTAGTAAAGTATTTTGAGGTAAAATAAACTATTCCAGAGCACTGACTGGAGAACTACTGCTAAGGCAACAGAGAGATGTTCCAAAGTATATAGGCCTTCTGGTCTTTTTTCTAAAATGTCTTACGTTCTTTACTAAGGGGAATAGTGTGTCTCCCTTCAATTCATTTAAAAATGCATATTTTGGCTCAAGACAATGGAATAAGTTATTTTGGGCTGTTGTGGTCTATCTACTATAGTATATATTTACAGGATTTCTAAACAGCAGATGGTTCAGTAAATAAATCTAGCTTCCTGGCCCAGAGAGGCAGGGGTAGTGAAACTGTCACGAAAAGGGTACACTTAAAATGGATGTAAAATACAGCCTGTCCGGTAACTGTGACAGATATCTGTCAATGAGGACCAATTACATTCTTTCTCCTTAATGTAACTGGCATACAGAGACAAGGTGGGTGAGATTATATTATATTTTATTGGATCAACTTCTCCAAGATTTTAAGCTCACCACAGCTCTTCTTCAGGTCTAAAACAACAATGCATATAATGGCAATATAGCCAGTCTGTTGTTTATAGATCTTTTATTGAGAAAATGAAGTTATTGCACATGCCAATTAGCCCCTTTTCTAAATGAAATAATGTCATTTCTGAACACAGTAATTTGTCTTTTAAAAATTTTTAATAGCCAGATTCTAAACCTTGCGTAGAAGAGTTTATGCTGGGAACACAAACTTAAGCTTAATAGAGCCAGTAGCAGTTAGTGTTACTAAAACAGTAACAACAATTAAAACAAAAGCTGATAGCTGAAGATAGTCTCTAAGGCACTTTTGACTAGACTTGATTTTGGTCTTTCATCTCCTTTCCCCCATTCTTTTACAGTTTTCCTGACCATTGTCCATTACAGGGATGTAACTGTTTTTCAAACTGAAACAGCTCTGGTTTGGATTTGACCACTAAGCCATTAACTGTACCCAGTCCGAGTTTGTTTGTGGGTGTATATACATAATATATGGAAAATATCATTTACAAAGGTCTGGATATTTTTAACAGGACACTAAGAATCCAGAGGTTTTTCCTCACCATATCATAAACAAGTTCATTGTAGGTAACATTTTGTATTGATACAGTTTCTTCCTGTACTTTTACCAAAATACAGCTCTTGATTATTTGAATAGGTTGACTGCTCACTCAAAACCTTGGATAGATAGTTCTGGTGACTGAAGCCATCTGTTTATCTGTAAAGCTGGAAGAACACAGGTATGGGCCTTCCTGCATGGCTCTAGCAAGGTGCTCCAGCAATGACTTGGAGGAAATACCTTTAGTTGTGAAAGGTAAGTTTAGTCTCCATGTCCCATTCAGTTCATATTTTTGACCAAGGGCTTGTCTACATGGTAAAAGGAACCAAAATAACTAATAACTTACTTTTATTTTCCATATTAAGTTATTTCAAAATAGGGCATTTATTTTGTAATTAGGGTGTCCATACACAGACGTGAACCAAATAACTAAAGGTGTTATTACCACCAAATGTAGTTATTTTGATTTGCTTTCCCATGTAGATGAGCACTGAGACTAATAGCAATAGGAGATGTGTGATGTTGATGCATGTCCAATAGGAACTGGATTGAGATCACAATGTAATTTTGTCAATAGACCACCAAAAAGACATCAGATGCTAACTTTCAATTCCTACTGACCTGGGCTAAATTTGAATAAATGAAATGTTGCATATCCCATTACCATTCCTCAGAGCAATCCAGTTCCCTCCAAAGCAGCTCTTCATTAAAATGAATCTTTCATCTTGAAGAAAGGCAGCAGCAGCATACACATGTAAACAATTTAAATTGCAAATGTTGACATTTTTCCATTCAGAGCTGATTTGTAAAAGGCGCTTTCCTTGCAAAAGCAAATGTAGATGCATTCAGATACGCACACTGAAAATAAACAGCCACGTGTACATGGACAGTGGGTATGAGCCCTCTCTTTAATGGCAGTGTCACTTCAAATTCATGTAAACTCCAAAGTGTTCAGCAATCTGCCTTGTATTAAACTCAGCCATTATGCTATCACTGTTGTAACAGTGCACACTCAGCGTATCATAACCCCTATTACTCTTCTGGCCAAATTGAACCACAAAATATAATGTTTTCAAATCATAAACCACTGCCATGGGTATGCCCCTCGACACACATAAAAGAAAACCATTAATCTCATCTCTAAAGCAAATATAGTAGAACCTCAGAGTTACGCATACCTCAGGAACAGAGGTTGTTTGTAACTCTGAAATGTTCGTAATGCTGAACAGAACATTACGGTTGTTCTTTCAAAGGTTTACAACTGAACATTGACTTAATTCAGCTTTGAAACTTTACTATGAAGAAGAAAAATGCTGCTTTTAACCATCTTAATTTAAATGAAATAAGCACAGAAACAGTTTCCTTACCTTGTCAAATCTTTTTTTTTAACTTTCCCTTTATTTTTTTAGTAGTTTATGTTTAACACAGAACTATATTGTACAAGATTTGCTATTTTTTTTTTTTGTCTCTGCTGCCTGGTTGCCTACTTCCAGTTCCAAATGAGGTGTGTGGTTGACCGGTCAGTTTGTAACTCTGGTGTTCATAATTCTGAGGTTCTACTGTAGTGGGTTTTAGAAAATCCCATCAGGTATGTTCAGTTATAAACAGGAAATCATTTTAAATTTTGTGCAGCAGAAATTGGTTTCAAACAAATACTTTCCAGTCCTGGTAAAAGCAGAGCCCCAAAATATAACCAATTACTAGCACATAACTTTTATCCCTATGTAGTGCTTTGGTTCATCTTCTTAGGCATTGCAGTCTGTTGTGGGTTTTGTGTTATGTAATGACACTGATTCTCTTCTCACTTACACTGGTATAAATCAGGAATAATTTCAATAAAGTCATTGGAGTTACACTAATGTAAATAAGGTTAGAATTGGGCTCAGAGGTATGAATCCTCCTACAACATCTCCAGTCCCAATGTATATTAGAACAACCTTTGGGTTGCTTTGATCTGCACCAGCTAGCTATGGTCCTGAAGAGGCTGTCCGCCAGGTGAGGGTAGCCTGGAGATGGCTTAGACCAGTGACTATGGGTTGTGAGGGTGGCATAGGTCACAGACATATCAGCCCTACACCAGTTGAAGACTCACCCTGAGTAGGGAATTCTACAGCTGGGTAGATATGGCTACATTCTGCTTTTTTCCTTTTCTTCCCAGAGGTGTGCCAAGAGAGCCAAAGAGAGCTCAAGCTTGAGTCCAAAAGATTAGATCCTGTACCGGCAGTGTCAACTGTGCCTTTGGAAGAGGAAATGTTGCTTCTCTTGAGAGTTCCATCCAGGAAGCACTAACTTTTAAGTTCTGGCTAGGACTTTGTAAAAGCCCATCAAGCAGAGACTATGTGGGAGAGTCTCTGATCCAGCTCATTTGATGGGAACTTTTGCCTTACACTCTACTTAGCCCTGCAGCGCCCCCACTCTCAGATCCAGATCCCGCTGCAGCACTTTCTGTCACCAGAAGCCTGAAATTGAGGTTTGGATGGCTTCCTTCCACAGAAACAAGCCCATTGAACTGCTTGCTTAGTTGTATATTACATTGCCATGCTTCAATGGTACCAGAGAAAGAGAGAAGTAATACAGCCGCTGTTGGAAAAATTGCATCCTGCATTCATTTCATTTTCCTAGTTACAAGTATTTGATTCAGTTTCATTTGGCATCAGTTCTTTGCTTTTTCCAATTTATATTTCATTTTCTAATCCCCTACACAGTGAGCTGAACAATAGGAACACACACATACAAAAGTATTTGCATACTGTAACATAACCATTTTACTGTACAGTTGTCAGTAGTAGAACATCTCCTTACAATAATGCTCTTGTTTAGCCCAAGTAAACAATATGTAGAGTTCAGCACTTGCCAATTCCTTCCCTTCGGCAGAGTAAAACAAAGTAACACAGTTCCTTGGTTTCTGGCCTGTATCCACAAACACAGATCTTCGAAACAGTGTGCTAGAAGCACAGTGCTACAGATATTTTGGTTTCTCCAAGAATCACTGTCTCCTCCACCTATTTAATTAGGAATAACTAGGGCTGTCAAATGATTTAAAAAATTAATCATGATTAATCACAAGATTTTTTTAAAAAATGCCATTAATCACAGTTTTAATTGCACTGTTAAACAATAATAGAATACCATTTATTTAAATATTTTGGATGTTTCCTACATTTTCAAATACATTGATTTCAGTTACAAGACAGAATACAAAGTGTAAAGTGCTCACTTTGTATTATTTTTATTACAAATATTTGCACTGTAAAAAAGATAAAAGAAATAGTATTTTTCAATTCACCTCATACAAGAACTGTAGTGCAAGCTGTTTATTGTGAAAATACAACTTACAAATGTAAAAATATTTGTTACATAAATGCACCCAAAAATAAAACAGTACAAAACTTTAGAGCCTCCAAGTCCTCTCAGTCCTACTTCTTGCTCAGCCAATTGCTGAGTCAAAAGTTTGTTTACATCTACAGGAAATAATGCTGCCAGCTTCTTATTTACAATGTCACCTGAAAGTGAGAACAGGTGTTCACATGGCACTGTTGTAGCTGGTATGCAAGGTATGCTAAACATTTGTATGCCCCTTCATGCTTTGACCACAATTGCACTTTCAGGATAAAGAGATTGCACTACAGTACTTGTATGAGGTGAATTGAAAAATGCTGTTTCTTTTGTTTATATTTTTTACAGTGCAAATATTTGTAATCAAAAATAATAATATAAAATGAGCACTGTACACTTTGTATTCTGTGTTGTACTTGAAATCAATATATTCGAAAATGTAAAAAAATCCAAAAATATTTATTATACATTTCAATTGGTATCTTTTATTGTTTAACAGAGCAATTAAAACTGCAATTAATTGTGATTAATTTTTTAATCAAGTTAATTTGTTTTTAGTTAATCGCTTGAGTTAACTGAGATTAATTGACAGCTCTAGCAATAACCTTGCCTGCATCTGTAATCGTCTGTAGTCCTCTCTCTTTACTTACTATATTATCTAGCCAAAAACAGTAACTTAAGGCTTGCAAATTCTTGCAACAGGGATGCTGGAATAATTTTCGTAGTGGGGGTGCTGAGAGCCATTGAACCAAACTGTAAACCATGAATCATAGAATCATAGAATATCAGGGTTGGAAGGGACCTCAGGAGGTCATCTAGTCCAACCCCCTGCTCAAAGCAAGACCAACCCCAACTAAATCATCCCAGTCAGGGCTTTGTGAAGCCTGATCTTAAAAAGTTCAAAGGAAGAAGATTCCACCACCTCCCTAGGTAATGCATTCCAGTGCTTCACCACCCTCTTAGTGAAATAGTGTTACCTAAGCCTTCCCCACTGCAACTTGAGACCATTACTCCTTGTCCTGTCCTCTTCTACCACTGAGAATAGTCTAGAACCATCCTCTTTGGAACCACCTCTCAGGTAGTTGAAAGCAGCTATCAAATCCCCCCTCATTCTTCTCTTCTGCAGACTAAACAATCCCAGTTCCCTCAGCCTCTCCTCATAAGTCATATGTTCCAGACCCCTAATCATTTTTGTTGCCCTCCGCTGGACTCTCTCCAATTTTTCCACATCCTTCTTGGCCCAAAACTGGACACAGTACTCCAGATGAGGCCTCACCAGTGTCGAATAGAGGGGAACGATCACGTCCCTCGATCTGCTGGCTATGCCCCTACTTATACATCCCAAAATGCCATTGGCCTTCTTGGCAACAAGGGCACACTGTTGACTCATATCCAGCTTCTCTTCCACTGTCACCCCTAGGTCCTTTTCTGCAGAACTGCTGCCTAGACATTCGGTCCCTAGTCTGTAGCGGTGCATTGGATTCTTCCGTCCTAAGTGCAGGACCCTGCACTTATCCTTGTTGAACCTCATCAGATTTCTTTTGGCCCAGTCCTCCAATTTGTCTAGGCCCCTCTGTATCCTATCCCTACCTGCCACCATATCTACCACTCCTCCTAGTTTACTATCATCCACAAATTTGCTGAGAGTGCAATCCACACCATCCTCCAGATCATTTATGAAGATATTGAACAAAACTGTCCCCAGGACCAACCCTTGGGGCATTCCACTTGATACCGGCTGCCATCTAGACATGGAGCCATTGATCACTACCCATTGAACCCGACAATCTAGCCAACTTTCTACCCACCTTATAGTGCATTCATCCAGCCCATACTTCTTTAACTTGCTGACAAGAATACTGTGGGAGACCGTGTCAAAAGCTTTGCTAAAGTCAAGAAACAATACATCCACTGCTTTTCCTTCATCCACAGAACCAGTAATCTCATCATAGAAGGTGATTAGATTAGTCAGGCATGACCTTCCCTTGGTGAATACATGCTGACTGTTCCTGATCACTTTCCTCTCCTCTGAGTGCTTCAGGATTGTTTCCTTGAGGACCAGCTCCATGATTTTTCCAGGGACTGAGGTGAGGCTGACTGGCCTGTAGTTCCCAGGATCCTCCTTCTTCCCTTTTTTAAAGATGGGCACTACTTTAGCCTTTTTCCAGTCCTCCGGGACTTCCCCCGATCGCCATGAGTTTTCAAATATAATGGCCAATGGCTCTGCAATCACAGCCGCCAACTCCTTTACCACTCTCGGATGCAACGCATCCGGCCCCATGGACTTGTGCACGTCCAGCTTTTCTAAATAGTCCCTAACCACTTCTTTCTCCACAGAGGGCTGGCCACCTACTCCCCATGCTGTGTTGCCCAGCACAGCAGTCTGGGAGCTGACCTTGTTCGTGAAGACAGAGGCAAAAAAAGCATTGAGTACATTAGCTTTTTCCACATCCTCTGTCACTAGGTTGCCTCCCTCATTCAGTAAGGGGCCCACACTTTCCTTGGCTTTCTTCTTGTTGCTAACATACCTGAAGAAACCCTTCTTGTTACTCTTAACATCTCTTGCTAGCTGCACCTACAGGTGTGATTTGGCCCTCCTGATTTCATTCCTAGATGCCCGAGCAATATTTTTATATGCTTCCCTGGTCATTTGACCAATCTTCCACTTCTTGTAAGCTTCTTTTTTATGTTTAAGATCCACAAGGATTTCACTGTTAAGCCAAGCTGGTCACCTGCCATATTTACTATTCTTTTGACACATCGGGATGGTTTGTCCCTGTAACCTCAACAGGGATTCCTTGAAATACAGCCAGCTCTCCTGGATTCCTTTCCCCTTCATGTTATTCCCCCAGGGGATCCTACCCATCAGTTCCCTGAGGGAGTCGAAGTCTGCTTTCCTGAAGTCCAGGGTCCATATTCTGCTGCTTACCTTTCTTCCCTGTGTCAGGATCCTGAACTCGACCAACTCATGGTCACTGCCTCCCAGATTCCCATCCACTCCTGCTTCCCCTACTAATTCTTCCCAGTTTGTGAGCAGCAGGTCAAGAAAAGCTCTCCCCCTAGTTGGCTCCTCCAGCACTTGCACCAGGAAATTGTTTCCTACATTTTCCAAAAACTTCCTGGATTGTCTGTGCACCGCTGTAGTGCTCTCCCAGCAGATATCAGGATGATTAAAGTTGCCCATGAGAACCAGGGCGTGCGATCTAGTAGCTTCTGCGAGTTGCCGGAAGAAAGCCTCATCCACCTCATCCCCCTGGTCCGGTGGTCTATAGCAGACTCCCACCACTACATCACTCTTGTTGCTCACACTTCTAAACTTAATCCAGAGACACTCAGGTTTTTCTGCAGTTTCATACCAGAGCTCTGAGCAGTCATACTGCTCCCTTACATACAGTGCTACTCCCCCACCTTTTCTGCCCTGCCTGTCCTTCCTGATCAGTTTATAACCATCCATGACAGTACTCCAGTCATGTGAGTTATCCCATCAAGTCTCTGTTATTCCAATCACGTCATAATTCCTTGCTTTCACCAGGACCTCCAGTTCTCCCTGCTTGTTTCCAAGGCTTTGTGCATTTGCATATAGGCACTTGAGATAACCTGCTGATCGCCCCTCATTCTCATTATGAGGTAGGAGTCCTCCCCTCACAGACATTCCTGCCTGTGCTTCCTCCCGGTATCCTTCTTACCCACTTACCTCAGGGCTTTGGTCTCCTTCCCCCAGTGAACCTAGTTTAAAGCCCTCCTCACTAGGTTAGCCAGCCTGCTCGCAAAGATGCTCTTCCCTCTCTTCGTTAGGTGGAGCCCATCTCTGCCCAGTACTCCTCCTTCATGGAACACCATCCCATGGTCAAAGAATCCAAAGCCTTCTCTCTGACACCACCTGAGTAGCCATTTGTTGACTTCCATGATTCGACAGTCCCTACCCCGGCCTTTTCCTTCCACGGGGAGGATGGACGAGAACACCACTTGCGCCTCAAACTCCTTTATCCTTCTTCCCAGAGCCACGTAGTCCGCAGTGATCCACTCAAGGTCATTCTTGGCAGTATCATTGGTGCCCACGTGGAGAAGCAGGAAGGGGTAGCGATCCGAGGGCTTGATGAGTCTCGGCAGTCTCTCCGTCACATCGCGAATCTTAGCCCCTGGCAAGCAGCAGACTTCTCTGTTTTCCTTGTCAGGGCAGCAGATAGATGACTCAGTCCCCCTGAGGAGAGAGTCCCTGACCACCACCACCCGCCTCCTTCTCTTGGGAGTGGTGGTCGTGGAACCCCCAATCTCAGGACATCGCATCTCATGCCTTCCAACCAGCGGAGTCTCCTCCTGCTTTCTCCCCCCAGACGTATCATCTGGTCCACTCTCTGCAATGGTGCCTGTGGAGAGAACATGAAAACGGTTACTTACCTGTGTCTGCGTTGCTGGTACCCAGACATTCCCCCTTCTTCTTCTGGAGGTCACATGTTGCCAAGCTTCTTCACTGGCCTCTTGGCTCCGCTGTATATAATGGAAAGCTCTTCAAGCCAGAAGGTGCGGCAGCACCCCCAGAACCCATAATTCCAGCACCTATGGGCTGTAAAGTACTACTTCTTTATTATTGCTGAGTGAAGAACAGAGGGTTTTTTTCCCATGGGGAAGGGGAAGGGAGTGTATTGGTAGAGGTGGCTGTCAACTGGCAGTTTTTATCACAAAACCCAGCTCTAGCGTCTCAACGAACACTCACAGGTTAAGGTCATCAGCTCAGAACACTCTTCCCCAGCTACTGAAAATTTCACCTTGAGCTTTCTCAGCTTCAGTAACTGATGAATATAACTGTCTTGACAGTTAAGTGATGAACAGGGCTCTCTAAACTAGGCAGATCCCGCACTCTTTGAGGTCTTAAATATACAGACCCAAGCAATGAGCACAATCCTGATGGGAAGCAGAGGCATTTTTCCCACCTAGCAGCACCAGCAGTGTTTGCCCTTAGAGGGCCCTGAGTAAGAGCATGAACATAGACATAGGCATGTGATTTGATGCTAGCCAGCAAAGCTGGCCTGGCATGGTGAGGGAAGTTCATGGTGTGACATTTCAAAAGAGGAAGCAAATGAGCCTCAGGAGGTATTTGAATCAATCAGAATTCCTCTTGGAATCCCAACTACAATGCTGCACCCTTAAAGACAAACTGTAGCAATCACTGTTCAGCAGCCGCTACTGTAAGTTGTGCACATTGAAAGTTAATCTAAAGAGAACACTGAGTAACATTTCCAATTTGATACAGAGCCAGTTGGCAAGGCAGCACTGAGACCTCACTCTGGGGGGCATTCCAGGCCATAGCTACTTGAGGCTGATGAAGAGAAGAAAACAACATTCCTTGTGCAGGTGTGTGATGAACAAGGAAATAACTGAATGATTTTTGTATGAAGGGCGCAAGCCTCTATGAACTTGTCTACGGTGCATCTGGGAGAAAGTATCCCAGCCCGGGTCCACAGACTTGTGCTCGTGGCCGGGGCTCATGCTAGTGCTCTAAAAATAGTTGTGAAGTATGGGGATGTGCAATGTCATAGCAATGTCTCCCCAGCTATTTTTAGAGCATTGGCCCAAGCCTCATGAACATGAGTCTGTGAACCTCAGCTGGGAGGCTCACTCCCTGATGCAGTGTAGGCATGCCCTGTGTGCTTATGATGGGTTGATGGGGCCAGAAGGGGTTAAAGGGCAATAGTGGGCCCAGGTGGCCGTGCCCCTCCTGCTCTGCATAGCATGCACCACCTGAAAACAGGATTGAAAAGGGAGCAACACAGTTCAGAATGGGAGAGGCAGGGGAGGAAGACAGACATCCATGGAAGGCTCCTGACAAAGACACCAGAGAAGTCTCCCTGAAGGAACAGGACTATATGCTGAGCCTGGCTGGGACTGATGGTTTGGTTTCTCTTTCTTTTTCTATTTACCTTATCTCAGACCAGAAGGGGGAAAGCTGCAGTATGAAGTGACCCAGGGAGGGTAGCTCCGAGGTCCCCCTCTGAAGCCAAGTGCTGTTGACCATCCTAGGGCCCTGGGTTGGAGCCCAGTGGAGTGAGTGGTCCTGGAGTCCTATACCACTGTCCCCATGACTGGGTGGATGCTCACCACTAGGTCATCCAGCCCACCAAGGACCCCATTACATGGGTTTCTTGCTGTGGAGTGAAATCAAAAGGGGTTGTTAAATCAAACAAGCAGGAAAGGTAAAACAGTCAAACAGAAAAGACACCTGAGGTAAACAGCTTCAGTAAGTTAAAACAGCAATGACTGGGCCATCAGTGGGGAATGAACTATCTGCCTGGTTCTAGCCAAGCTAGAATGGCTAACTCAGGCGAAGGCCTGAGATCAAAGGGAAACCTCAAAGACCCTAGAAAAGGGAAGAAATTTGGGTGAAAAAGGAGAGGTTGCCCAAAATGTGTCAGTAAAATGCTGGCAGGCTGATAACCGTAGAGAAGGAGACAGATAATGTGAGCGGAACAAGCTTTTCCCCCTGCCAGAGATAGAGGTAGCTGAGCTGAGGAGAACTTACAAAGGTGTGATACCCATGTGTGTAGTCCTTGTATTGTTTTAACTCTTTGCTCTATGTGCTTTGTACCTTTGAGGAATGAATGAATAAATAATGCTCTGTGTTGAAGACACTGTTTCATTGCAAATGTACATGATCACAGGTTCTCAAAGGGAAACCTTATACAGATGCCAAAGCAGATTGGACCTTTGTCATTAACACAAATGGGAACCAGGAGCCTGCAGCCCAGAGTTCCAGTTTAGGAGTTGTTGGACCACATGGTTATACCCAGAGTCTGACGCAGGAAGCCAGGTCTGTCACCAACGGGGTGCATTTGAGTGGGATGAAAACAGGTCTAAGGTGCAGTTTGCCCCACAGCCATGTCGGGAAGTATCAGAGAGGAAACACCTACCTCCTGTTAAATTCTGGCTTCTCTTCCAGTAAGATAAACTTCTCCATTGGGGACCACTAGTAAAAGAAAAAAAGTCATAAGCTAAAGTTTTATTAGGGGTGTATGTGTGTGGTGACAGTCAAGATACATAAAGAAATTAATGAAACACCTGGAAAGCAGGAAAGACAATAAAAAGATTTCAGTGAAACCAAGTGGATCCTGCCAAATGTTGAATTGCAAGAGAGTAGAGTTGGTTGGAATTTTTCACATGAAAAGTTTTTGAAAAATGTCTTTTTTAAAGGAATTTTTCATGAAAAATTGTCACCATATTTGAAATGTCCTGTTTTTCACAAAAGTTTCCATGGTGTTTTTATCAGTATTTAAATAAAAAATTGTATTAAAATTGTGTTTGAACTCCCTATCCTACATTTTAGTTTACTGAAAATCATTTTTGTTCAGTGAAAATTTAAATAATAATTTTCCTTAAAAGTTGATAAAAATGCCATGGAAACTTTCATGAAAGAAGGAAAGACTCCACAGTATCATCTCCCCACCACCACTTGCTTCAACTCCATGATATCTTAGCACAGCAGAATGTTGATCCTATCTACATTCTCTTTCAGATTGGTCCACCATGCAGAGATCCCTCTCCCCTCAGAAGGCAGTGTGAAGGCACAGGACGTTGGTGGGTTTCACAGCAACACAAACCCAGTTCTGAAGGTTAAATTCCACCCACAGAACTCCACATCTTGACAAGACAATTCTAGGGAAACACAGCAAGCTGAGGAAACTTGTTGAGTTTCCGGTCCTGCTGTTTTGCTCTTTCCTGCATAAAGCTTAATCTGACCCTATATCTATAAGTGCTGTAGATCTAAACGCTGTGCTGCTGCTGCTGTATATAGGTGTGGCTGTAATGTGAGCAATGTACCTTTTGGGCAACTTTCAAATGGTACACTTCGTTCTGTAGAAGGCTCTGTACATATACGACCGGCTACATGCTCCCTGAGAGGCTGCAGAGTAAATATTCTGTTCGACTAGAGTGTGACTATCACTCTATATCCTGTTGTGTCTGGGCAAGTGTGACCAGGCCAGGTAATTCCCAATAGAATGAATATTTTACTGCAGCAAATATTTTAAATAAACATTTGAAAGGTGTCATTACGGCTTGTCATAAATATAAAGGGAAGGGTAAACCCTTTTAAAATCCCTCCTGGCCAGAGGAAAAATCCTCTCACCTGTAAAGGGTTAAGAAGCTAAAGGTAACCTCGCTGGCACCTGACCAAAATGACCAATGAGGAAACAAGATACTTTCAAAAGCTGGGAGGAGGGAGAGAAACAAAGGGTCTGTGTCTGTCGGTATGCTGCTTTTGCCGGGGATAGACCAGGAATGGAGTCTTAGAACTTTTAGTAAGTAATCTAGCTAGGTATGTGTTAGATTATGATTTCTTTAAATGGCTGAGAAAGGAACTGTGCTGAATAGAATGACTATTCCTGTCTGTGTGTCTTTTTTGTAACTTCAGGTTTTGCCTAGAGGGATTCTCTATGTTTCGAATCTAATTACCCTGTAAGGTATCTACCATCCTGATTTTACAGAGGGGATTTCTTTACTTCTATTAAAAGTCTTCTTGTAAGAAAACTGAATGCTTTTTCATTGTTCTCAGATGCAAGGGTTTGGGTCTGTGGTCACCTATGCAAATTGGTGAGGATTTTTACCAAACCTTTCCCAGGAAGTGGGGTGCAAGGGTTGGGAGGATTTTGGGGGGAAAGACGTGTCCAAACTACGTTTCCCAGTAAACCCAGTTAAAGTTTGGTGGTGGCAGTGGAGATCCAGGGACAAAGGATAAAATTGATTTGTACCTTGGGGAAGTTTTAACCTAAACTGGTGAAAGTAAGCTTAGGAGGTTTTCATGCAGGTCCCCACATCTGTACCCTAGAGTTCAGAGTGGGGGAGGAACCTTGACACGGCTTCTAAAATACACACAATAACTTTTGGTTGCTGGCTGCAAAGGTCCCAGATGTGAAGTTCTTGTGAGTGTGGCTTGACTCTCCTTTCACACAGTTGTCATGTTATGATTTCTGAGATGGTGTAACTTTCTGTGATTCTCACATAGTTATCAAATGCAGAATGACATTTGGTTGCTTTCTGTAGAGGTCAAGGACACCTTATCTTCTGCTCTTTTGGATCTCTGATGAGAATGTATGGCCAAACTGCACTAGAACGGGCCTCAGTGTTGAATTTTTCCACCTTTCACCATGGTAATGGCAAATAGTTAAAAAACATATATTTATAGACAAAAGAAGCCAATAGGCTTGGAAAGGTAATGACATGGAGTCATCTGACACCATGCTGGTGACCCTATTTCTGCAGGCTGCTTTGGAGATGAAGTGACTCCCATGCAATCCAGTCCCAGGAACAATGCCATCCTAAAAAGCCCAGATAGGCCCACAATCTTCTTTCATGTACCCCTCTTTGACTTTAAATAAGTGCTTTTTTCCTTATTCTGAAGCTCTTGCACCTCTTGTGCTTTTTTTAAGGAGGAGGGAGAAGAGAGGGTACATGAAAGAAGAGTGTGGGCCTATCTGTGTTTGGGGGTGGAGAAGAGAATCCAGTAAATAATATTCAAGTTACTATGGTTACTGTCTGCCCAGATGAAAGCTCCAGCATATCATGAAGGTCAGTTTTTGAACGCCGATGTGCATATTTCCACGTAGCTCCTTGTTTAATACTCTTACCTCTAGGCCAGATTGAGACTATGTAGAATGCTTGGTGTTAATATGCTGAATTCTTGGAGAAGAAAATGGGTTACTTGGGTTCCCCATTGCTGGTGCACCTGGAAAGTAAAGAGGTGGTATTAATAGGACCTGCATGTAATCTCAACCTCTGGGGACGGGGGTGGAATTTGGAGCCTCTAGAGAGTTACTGTCCTCTCAGTTCTAATATTTTTTCTCTATATAGTAGATGGTCTGTTAAAATGTTACTTTTGGGTCAGTTCTCTAAAATATGTGATTTGCTACAAACACATCCATCTGTCTTGGTGAGAAGGATGGTTACTACAAATGTTGGGTAAAAGGAGGGAATAAAACAAGGCAATATTTAGGGTGTAAATTCCTCTCTTTGCTAACCCTGCTGAGCATCCACTAATCATAAGAAAATATAAAGAGCACTGTCAGGAATTTGTGTGTTTCATTGTTGACATTTGACAAGTCTATTATAACCTGCTCCTTTGCAGGAAATATGGGGCAATATAGCCTAAATGAACCTACTGTAAGGTGGATGCACATCTGGTGGAAAACCATGCACAGAGAGTAGTTATCAATGGTTCAAAGTCAAGCTGGAAGGTCATATCAACAGGGGTCCCACAGGGATCTGTCCTGGGTTCCGTTTGAGTCAAAATCTTCATAAATGATTCGGATAATGGCATAGTGAGTACACTTATGAAATATGAGGATAAGACCAAACTGGGAGGCATTGCAAGTGCTTGGGAGAACAGGATTAGAATTCAAAATAATCTTGACAAACTGGAAAAATGGTCTGAAATAGGATGAAATTCAATAAGGACAAATGCAAAGTACCTACACTTAGGAAGGAATAATCAATTGAACAAATACAAAATGGGAAATGACTGCCTAGGAAGGAGTATGGCAGAAAAGGAGGTTATAGTAGATCACAAACTAAATATGAGTCAACAATATAATATTGTTGCAAAAAAGGGAATGCCATTCTGGGATGTATTAGCAGAAGTGTTGTAAGCAAGTCATGACAAGTAATTCTTCCCCTCTACTCAGCACTAATAAGACTTCAACTGGAGTACTGTGTCCAGTTCTGGGCACCACACTTCAAGAAAGACATGGACAAATTGGGGAAAGTCCAGATGACAGCAATAAAAATGATTCAAGGTCTAGGCTCTAGACCACATGACATATGAGGAAAGATTGAAAAACTGGATTTGTTTAGTAAAATGGAAGAGTGAGGGGGAACACGATAACAGTCTTCAAGTACATAAAAGGCTGTTATAAAGAAGAGGGTGATAAATTGTTTTCCTTAACCACTGAGGATGTGACAAGAAGTGATGGGCTTAATTTGCAGCAAGGGAGATTTAGGTTGGACATTAGAAAAAACTTCCTAACTAAAAGGGTTGTTAAGCACTGGAACAAATTACCGAGGGAGGTTGTGGAATCTCTGTCATTGGAAGTTTTTGAGAACAGTTTAGACAAACATTTGTCAGGGATGGTCTAAATAATAGTACTGCCTCGGTGCAGGGGACTGAACTAGATGGCCTCTTGGGGTCCCTTACAGTTTTACATTTCTATGATTTTCTATGATTGTAGATCCTAAGCAAATGATTCCATTTAGCACGTGTTTCATGAAGACCTGAAAAAGATTTTGCATGAAGCATATATAATATCTTCTAGTCACATTTATCTCGTCATGTGGGTAGTTATATTACTTTCATCACCATAATATTTGTGTGCTTTATGAAATTACATAAATCCATGCTAGTGATCTACACAAAAAGCTGTGCTTGTTTCCTCTTTTATATGGCTCAAGGAAAGGAATCGTCTAGAACTTCACTTTTCTTCTAATACTCTGTTTTTATTCTTTTCATGCCTTCTCCAAGAACAGGGTCAGATGTGTGTGGCTTTGTCTTCATTACAAAAAAAGTGTGTTTTTTACAGCAAGATAGCTATTTCAAGGTAAAATCCTCGTAGAGACAAGGTACAGGTAGTTTTACCTTCAGGGAGCTAGCTGAGGTAGACCCTATACTCCACACATCTGTTTTGCCCTGACTAGCTACATTGAGGTAGAAGTTACAATACTTCATATCCACTAGCATCTTACATCCAGGTAGCTATCTTAATGTAAAAACACATACCTTTTGTGCAGTGAAGAATGCCTGTGTGTGTGTGTGTGCGCGTGTGCGTTTTGCCATGCAGGCGATCGAGTTGGGGTTATTCTTAACTCTTGTCTAGCAGAGCTCTGCAGCCAACGGGCAGCTACCAAAATGCATTGGTGGGGTGGGGAGATTCACCAGTATAGACACCAAAGGGAGGTAGCATGTACTTCCCTATTCAGGGCTGCTGGGCAGTGGCTTGGCCCTGGTTCAGCTTTGCGTCTTCTCAGATCTGCACCCCCTGTTGCCATAGCCATATGGGATTTGTGGCAGTGGGCAGTTGCGGGGGCCTTGGCTATTCCTCCTTCTCACCTTCAGAGTGCAAATGATCCACAGACCTAGACAGCTTCTGTTCAGATGTTTCTATAGTACAACAGTGGTTTTTTTCCCATTTCTTATTACAACATAATTTTGGTCAGATTCTGATTGTGAGGGAAGAACAGAAATGGTACTGCAATATAAGTAGCCTCTTAGTTATCTGCAGTGCACAATGTCTATATAGATGGAGCAATGTCAACAAGTTTACCAGCTCTATACAACCATCCATATGGAATGGGCTCATTCCTATAAGAGACAGAGACTGTTCTACTTAAATCATTTGCTTCCATCTGGATTTTACCTTTTCCCGGTTAAATAACACGGGCCTGATCCCAGTAAAATTAATGGCAAAACTCTCATTCACTTTAGTGAGAGTGACCGTGAGCCCTAATTTTGCAACAAGAGATGCACAGAACATTTGTACTCACTGCAAGTAACAACATGGAGGATGAAACAATCCCTTAAAAGGCTAATGTGCTCTGAGCCAAAGCAATTTTGTTTAAAAATCAGAAGCCAGAATAATGCTGGGATGAGATTTAAATTTAATAACTAAGTTTTGTGCTGACACTGAAATACACACATGCTTTTTCTTCTCCTAAATCAAAGAGGAAAACCCTTCCCACTCTTAAAACTACAAGGGTGTGTGCAAACATCATCGGAGCAGCTGCCAAATGAAACAATCAGCTCAGGTGCTCGTTACCTGCTTCTGTTTAGCTGATCCATCTGTAAGATAGGTTTCAGAGTAACAGTCGTGTTAGTCTGTATTCGCAAAAAGAAAAGGAGTACTTGTGGCACCTTAGAGACTAACCAATTTATCTGAGCATAAGCTTTCGTGAGCTACAGCTCACTGCATCCGATGAAGTGAGCTGTAGCTCATGAAAGCTTATGCTCAAATAAATCTGTAAGATAGGATTTTTATCATAACATCAAAAATTAAATTGGATTAGTATTAAGTTTTTATTTACTATTTGATACGCACTAACTAGGTGCATGGTGCTGTACAAGGGCCAAAAACAGACAATCCCTGACAAGAGGAGTTCACAGCACAGAAGACAGACACAGAAAAAGCAAGACAAACTGGGAGACCCAGAGTAGGAAGCTGCTTGTTTTTGTTTATTTTAAATGTGGAGTTTCATAGTCATTATTATTTCACTTCTTGTGTGGGCCCTGGGGAAGACGTAATTATTTAGGAGGGATCTGTGACGGGGTTCCTGGGGTATAATCTGGACTTTGGGACTGCTGAACCAAAACCCACCAGCTTGGGGTATCCCTCACATTGTGATGCTAATGTCATGCTACAAACATCTGGCAGGTACTGCACTTGCACAGACATCCATAGGCAGGGACACGCCCAGCTGTATTACATGAATGATTTCCCAGCCATTCATGAACCATCAATAGAGAGACTCCAGACAATTCCTCCAGCTCCCCGGTCTTGCATCCCAGAACTGTACCATTTTGTACTGGTCAGAAGCTGGACGAGTCTAAGTTAATTACTTGATTTGCCACTTGTTCATAGGAAACTGGACATGCACCAGTCTTTGTAACCTGAGCAGATTTCCCAAGCACTTTAAACAAACTCACTGGTAAGGATAAAACATTAAAATAAGTTTATTAACTACAGAAAGGTAGAGTTTAAGTGATTATAAGTGGTAGGCATAAAGGTCAGAGATAGTTACCTTAAGAAAATAAAAAGTAAACACCTATTCTAAATTCTAAACTTTTAGTCTAAGCAAGAGCTGAATCAAACAGCTTTTCTCACCCTGACAGATGGTACAAACAGGTTACAGTTCCTCGATACACAGGCTGGGACTCCCTTCCAGCCTGTGTCCAAATTTCCCCAGTTCTAAGTCTTTGTCCTCCAAACGTGCTTCTAGGTATTGAAATGGGGTGGAAGAGACAGGCCAAGTGATGATGTCACTGTCTCTCTTTTTACACTTTCTTTCAACTGCTAGAAAGGTCCTTGCTGTGAAGTGAGGGTCGGGCAGTTCCCATTGGTCAAGCAGACTCCATTGTGTATGTGCCTTCTCTTAAGGAGTTTCTGGGATAGTGGATTACGACTGACTTACGATGGCTGCTCCTTTGTTGTAACTGAAAGGCTGGTTGTGGGTGTTCCCAGCCTTAGAACATATTTCAGTAACACATATAGCAATACTTCATAACTTCCCATACAATGATAGCACATACAATCCAATAGGATATTAATATTCAACAGATTAAGACTTAAAATACCACCTCATGAGGCATACTTTGTAGAAAACATATCATAATTATAATTGACAGTGTGGGTTCCAGGTGTCTACTTTGAGTGCTCACAAGATGGATATGAATTAACTTTCTTCCTAGATTTCCTTTTTATAACCTCCCCATCCTTTTACTACCTGATTATTGCTTGAAAGAACACAATGGTTTTTGACTTGTTTGCTTGCATTCTTTACAAATGTTTCTTAAGATTTTGGGGGATAATACAGAATTTAAAGTTGCATTGGCAGCAAGTAATATTTTCGGTCAAAATCATCCAGGTGTAGTTCCATTGGCTAACAGTTACATCAAGAGAAGTTTGGTCCTGTGTTTTTGAATTATGGAAAATTACAAATATTACACAATCTAATAACTCCTTACTACCCAGAATATTAACTGTGTATACTTTTCAGTAAGACTCTTTTTATACCTACTGTTAGTGTATTCTGTAGACCAAAGATTCATTATTTGACTGAATAAAAGGATTCTGCCAGCTGCTTAATCAGATAGGGTATGGTATTAACCTCATGGTTTTGGATTATTTAAAATTAGACTGGAGAAAACTGGAACTTAAACTTGGCAAAATGCTCTTATTATTAAGCAAAAAGAAGCCAGATAAATAAGCCATTCTGCTGTGTTCCTTCCCCTCCACTCCAGAGAAGAACCCAGCAGCTCTCAGAGCCACTCAGCCCAGTTTTCTGAGCAAAATTTTTGATTTCTTTGGATTATCATGCAAATGAGTTTTCAAAACCCAGGTTATCTGCAGTGCTCTGTGACCATGTACAGCAGGGTCCAAACTGTTGTAACTTTTGCTCTCTTACAGCATCTGACAGACCCCATCCATTAGGAAGAGGTGATATCAGCTTGGACACTGAGTTAGCAAGAGAACTCCACTCACTGGCTACAGTTGGTATATTGACTGCAAGAACCAGAGACAGGCTGGCAATAATGACAGGACAATGGACCGCTTGGCAGCAGTATGCAGGTAGTTGGACAAAGGAAATAGCTCTACTGACTCTACTTCATGCTGATTAGGCCTCAACTGAAGTATTGTGTCCTGTTCTGGATCCCACATTTCAGGAAAAATGTGGCCAAATTAGAGAATGCCCAGAGAAGAGAAACAAAAATTATTAAAAGTCTAGAAAACACAACCTATGAGGAAAAATTGGGGAAAAATGGATTTGTTTAGTCTGGAAAAGAGAAAACTGAGGAGGCGGAGACATGACAGTTTTCAAGTACATAAAAGGTTGTTACAGGGAGGAGGGTGAAAAATTGTTCTCCTTAACCTCTGAGGATAGGAGAAGAAATTGCAGCAAGAGCAGTTTAGATTGGACATTAGGAAAAACTCCATAGCTGTCAGGGTAGTAAAGCACTGGAACAAATTGCCTAGGGATATTCTAGAATCTGCATCATTGGAGGTTTTTAAAAACAGGTTAGACAAACACCTGTCAGGAATGGTGTAGTTATTATGCAGTCCTACCTTGAGTGCAGGGGATTGGACTAGATGACTTACTGAAGTCCCTTCCAGTCCTACACTTCTATGACTCTACCTTGCCCATAGTAGTATATAGGGTTAATTTCCAGTGATATCCATTGTACATGGCATTAGTAAACAGGATGGTGCAGTGTTCAGCCAATGTAGAGGGTGCCTGCATCACTGAACAAATCTTGACATGTGTGCATAGCTGCATGTCTGGACAGTAAAAACATCTGATAAGTCAAATGTGCAATGAGCATCAGCGTGGAAGGGCCTTATTTTACAAACTAGATTACTTTTTGACAGAATTACAATATTGGGGAATGAGGAAAACACAGCAATTGTGCTATTGTTAGATTTTAATTAATATTTAATACTTTGTCTCTTGAAAACCTACTTGAAATATTAATTCAGTTCAGATTGGCTTGACACTGTAATGTGGTTTGAAAACTAGCTAGCTAATTGTAAACAGAGGGTAATGATAAACAGCAATATTGAGTTGGAGAGAGTGTCTACTGGGGGTATTCCAGGGTTTGTCAATACATCTGGTCTTATTTATCCTCTTCACAAGTGATCCAGAAGAGGAAGTAAACAGCACATTAATGAAATGTACAGATTATATTAAATTGGAAGGATTTGCTAGGACAGAGAAATAATACAATGCATCTAGAGAGACTGGAAACATAAGCAGAAAACAATAAATTGCAGGGCGGGGGACCTAAATTGCATATACTCAGTAGGAAGGAGAAACTTGAGAAAAAGTAATGCTCAAAAAAGATAAGGTAGACAGCAAACCAGACATGCATTTGCAATGGAATATAGCTGCTAAAAGATTCAGTGCAGTTTTGTGCTAAATGTACAAAGGGATCACATCGCAGAGCAGGGAGTTAATAGTTTCTCTACATAGACCACTGGTGCATGCACACCTGGAATGTTACATTCAATTTTGAGTAGCACATTCATAGAGAGACACTGAATTATTATTTGGCGTACGTAATCCGGTCAAGCCAAGCCACAGCGTTCTTATCTACAATATTCAAGGCATGAAGACCTCTAGGAAGTTGAGTCATTTTGCAGTCCTCAGCAATATGTGTCATGGTTTGTGGCTGCCCACATTGACATAGTGGACTGTCTCTAAAATGACACTGAAATTCCGCTGCAGCACAAATTTAATTAATTTAATAAATTCGGTTCAGAAAGCTCCATTGCCTTTGCAGTAAATCAAACTCAGGTTAGCATTGAGTGGGGTCCAAGACAAGGTAATTATTTGTCACTTTCCCTGTGGACCATGAAGCTCGCCATGCCTCTACCATAAATCACTCAGCTGGTAAACCTATTCACAACAGGCACCAGGAGGGCAGATGACTCTGTGGTGGATGAAACAAGTCTTTAATTAATGGTAGATGTGGCATATTGTGCAATTTTGTCACGAGCTTTGCTATGCTATTCTCTCTGTGAACACTGCGCAGAGCAATATTGCAGAGAACCAGGAATCATGATAGATGAGTAGATTTAAGTGTGCCTGAAATAATATACATGGTGGAATTAAGTTGTACCTCAATCATTGTGTAAGATGAGCGAGCCCATACTGGAGTGCAGTTCTTCACAGCTGAATACCAGAGTGACATGGCTGAAGTGCATAACATTTGGGCATTAGCACCCTATGTCATTCTGGCCGGTTTTTCAAGCAGGTTGTTGAGCATTTTGACCTTAATCGCTGTGTTTGTAGGAGGGTCATGACTCAGGCCACTAGGCCAACGTGATGCCTGGACATACCAGCTGTGAATCATGTTTTATTCACTGACCATTGAGAACTATCATTAGCTGTCTGCCCACTTGTGCATAATGTAAGTGGAAGACACTTGACACAGTCTCACTGCCACTTGGTATCATGCGCCACTGACAACAATAATCGACCATAGCCTCCATCTTCAGAACACACTCAAGTATGTCAAAGGAGTGTGACTCAGTTCTGAGGCATATATCATCTGCATGAACAAACTTGTGAGACCCAGTATATGGTAGGTCATTTGAATATAAGTTGGATAACTTGGAGATAATACCAATCCTTGCTGGAGGCCGTTCTTCTGGTGCCTCCAAGCTCTTATTCTATCACCAACATGCACATGGAAATGGCAATTTCTCAGAAACAGAGCCAGTGCACACACTAACCAACCTGGCACATTTCTAAACTATTTCACCAAAAGGCCTGTGTGCCAAACCAAATCATATGCCATGGTCAGGTCAAGGAAAATTGAACCAGTCTTCAGCTTATGTTGGAATCCATTTCCAAAGAAAACTGTAAGTGCCAGCACGTGATCACATGTACTACGACTGCGGCGAAAACCTGCCTGCTCTGGTGTGAGCATTCCTTCCGCAGATGGTGAAATTTTTTGTGAAATCAGATGCTATGACAGGGCACAAATGCCCTCCACTGGGACTGCAGAGGTTAACTCCTCTCTTTGAGCCAAGGAGACCATGCCCCCTTGGCCCTGCTGGGCTTTCTCTGGCTGGAGACCAGGTATAAAAGGGAACAGTCCAGCTCATTCAGGGCTGACCTCTGGAGAAGAAGGAGGTGTGCTGCAGGCTCCTATGGAAGGACCGCTGGCACTTCAGGATGTGGAGGCCAATCAGATGGTGATGAGCCACAAACCCCAGAGTCTGGGTGCCTCAGAAGAAGGAGTGACCATGGGAACCCCACGATGGCACACTGCAAAGAAATGGGTAGGAAGTGACGCAGGGAAACTTTGCAGGGAATTGGTTATAGAACTGGAGACTAACTTGGTGTGTTTTGGCAGGATCCCCACCAAGCCACCAGAAGGGCCCTGGGTTGGGACTCGGTGGAGAGGGAGGATGCAGGTCCCCCTACCCTGGCTGCCGCCGACCCTGGGACAGCGGCCCATCTCACCAATACTATTGACTCAGGCCACTAGGCCACTCAGAATGACAGAAAGGGCAATTCTATTGACTCTGACTGTTAGGCCACCCCAACCCGATGGGGGGGCAGCAGTATCGACTTTGGCAATAAGACCTCCCCACCCGGTAGAAGGGCAGCCATATTGACTTTGGCCCTTAGGCCACGCTACCCCAAGACTCAGAGTGGTCGCTCAGACTTTGCTGGGGGTTATAGCTACTCTTACCCCATCAGTTTGCATCTTCCACAGAGATGATGTTTAATGGGATGGTTATTACCCTGCATTCTAAATACTCTGTATTTAGAGCAGCCCCAATCCGCCTTCTGGAAGTTCCATCTAGGCTTCGATATGCTCCTTATAATAATAAGATGCATTCCTATCTGCATCAACAACGGATGATGTTGGCCCTGTGGAAAATCATTAGTACAATACATGCCGCTGGCTTCAGGCGATTGGCAAACAACATAACCAAGCACATGTTTAGGCAGTAGTCCCTATTCCAAAGTGCTGAATGGAAGGTACCACACTGCTTAGGGTCATGGACCAGTGCAAGATCATTCTTTGTTGCCCTCTCCAAGAGTTGGTCACCATTTGGGTCTGCTGTCGCTAACCCCACTTGCTATGATGACTATTAAAGTTGCCAACATACACTGCTGGCCGCTTAAGCCTTGGGAGAACTTGTGGACCCTATGTTTCACCAGGTGGCTTATATACAATTTGTGATTTGAAACCCACCAACTTCAATTGTGTCACAAAAGGGTGAAGATTCTACACGGAGAGCATCTAATATATCACTATGGATGTACGTGGCTTGACCACCTTTTGCATGAAGATCATGACTTAACAGATCAAACCCAATGATCGTAAACTGATATGCTTCATTCAGTGCAACATGAATCTCCTGTAGGCAAATGACATCAGTTAGAACTTCCTTTGCCAGAACACCAATAAATTCAGGCTTGGCATCAGACATCCCTTCAGCATTCAGCTGGAGGACCTTAAGTGCCAGACCTATGACTAGAAAACCTATGACTAGAAGATGCTGAATAAATATAAGAAATTCAGAGAGAAATGGGAAGAAGTTCAATGGAAGTTAGGCTCCTAGACACTTGAAAATCCCAGTAGAAACTAATCTGCCTCTATAGACACCTAAACACCTTTAAAAACCTGGCCCCTAGAAGTCCCTGCAGTCTAGGCTGCAATCAGACTTAGGATGTGCAGCTCGTGAAGGTGTACCCACACTTGTTTTAATCCAGCTAGCTTGCTAAAAATAGCACTGAAGACATGGCAGCTTGGGCTTCAGCATGGACTAGCAATACAATTATGAACCCAGGAGGACTGTGCAGGCTTGTACAGGCTGTGCTGAAATCTGTGCAACTGTGTCTTCACCGCTATTTTTAGCTGCATTACGTAGGGTACTGCTAGCATGGATATGTACAAACTACAAATCACCCCTCTGATTACAAGGTACACATATCCTAAGCTTCATTGAAAATGAATGGGATTTAGGGTCTTATGTCACAAAGACTTCTGAAAATTGATCCCCAAATCTCTATCTCAGGAATCGATCCTGCTCCCATTAAAATTAATGGCAAAGCTCCTATTGACTTTAATGAGCAGAATCAAGCCTCTAACATTAAATTTCCTCTTTTGAGTTCAAGTCTGGTCCCATAGGGCCAGATTTTTCCTTCAGTTACACTAGTGCAAATCCAGAGAAACTCCTTTAAAGTCAATTTTGCCCTTAATGTTACTTCTTTGTGGTATGAAGACCACAGTATAGAGTTTAAGTTGATAATAAAATATTTTGTAATACAACTTTTACTGATAAGCAGTAAAGTTCTGCTGGCAGTTTATCCTGTGTTACTAATGTATTACTGTTATCATTGGCTTGGTATATATTTTTTCACAAATTGTAACTGCATATAGTACAGGACTTTAATGCCAAGTCAAAATGACTGTAACACAATTTTATGTTCTTTGTAGCCTCTACAAAGTCGTATTTTATAAACCTGTATTTTGATTTCTATTCTTTCTACAGTAATATGTTTCCACATGTTGATATCCATAAGTGTCATTTTCCCATAGGTTCCTCTTTTTTTGATTTGGTCATGATGAAAAAAATTAAATGTGACAAACTAAAACATTTACCAACTTTGATTCTTTCTCTTTTAGAACACTTGCATTCGAAAACAAATTATATGTATTAGGACTAAATCAGAAATGACAAAAATGGTAGCATAAGATACACCTTGACATTGGCCATCTCATGTAGTTCACTCATTGTAGAAGTGTGTAGTGGGAAAAGAAACTTGCAGGAGAACTTGAGAAAGTATAAGAAAAAGCAGGGTAGCCTTCTTACATTGACTTACCAATGTGCAACATCACCATGTTTGTCATCTCTGAATTTAGCCCTTTGATTCTCAAATCAAATTCTTTGTTGGTATAAAGTAGCACAGATCCTTTGGACCATCAGTGTCTGAACCTGTAAACTCTTACTCGCACTGTAGTTCTTTATTCTTGTGAGTAGTTCCATTGAGTAAAGGAGGTTAGCAGAACCACTTGTGTGATTAGGTTTACAGGATCAGGCTATTATTTGGTAATAGTTGTAGGAATAATTGTTTTAGAATTAATTTTGTTTTCTGGTCCTACAGTAAATGCAATCTCTAATTTAAAGAATGTATTTCTTGTTTTGGAATTTTTTTACTGCACATTAAAACTAAAGCAAAACATACTTTTTTGTGCTCATAAACTGTTTTTAATCTTTCATAATTGATACCATATTCGACAAAATAATTCTACTCATGCAACACTTAGAAATGTCTGAAAAAATATTTCCCTCCTCTTCTCTTGTGTCAGTTTAGTACCTTCAGGCTTACAGAGTGCACAGTTATAAAGATATGCAAAATAAATGTTTTACTTAATCAATTGGTACTGCCAATTACTTGATACTGTCAGCTATTGATAAAATTGCTGTCTATATTTTAATGCACTGTGATGACTTAAGATCTTGATCCTGCTATGAGCTCCACGCAGACAGACCCCTTCTCCTACACTGACCCCCATCCAAGTCAGTGGGGCTCCATGCATGCACAGGGACCTGACTTTGCAGAACTAAGTGTAGGACTGGGGCCCCAATCCAACTCCCATTGAAGTCAGTGGAAAGATTCAAATTGATTGTAATGGGGAATAGGTCAGGTCCTAAATGAGACAATAAATTATTCAAATCCAGTGGCAAATTGTGTTTACAGCATTACTGAGAAGCTCACACATTGTCAATGACTCCTGTAACAGAAGGAGTACAGGGTCTATCTGATTTGCTTCATGCTTAGCTACATGCCATACATAGTCAACTTCTCTCGAGCAATAGATTCCATGTGGTACTCGGCTATTGTAATTTGATGTCCAACATTTACTCCATTAAAATTACCTTTTATTTTAACAACACTTTTTAAAATCATAACATCCTTAAGCAACTTGGCTTCTACAGGCAGAGTTATTGTTACAATCGTGGAATGTAGTTACCGGTGGAAAATGAGCCTGGGACCAAAAAAAAAAAAAAAGAAAGAAAGCAGCAGCTTTCACCCACCCACACACACATACATATCCTTAATACTCTGTTTTTCTTATTCCATACTAGAAGAAGCATAAAGCAAAAACCAATATTTTTAAAGCAAAATTTGGTTCATGTCATCAGGGGGGAAAAAATCAAATGACTCAAGGGACTTCAAATAGGTGTTTTGAACAGCTAAGCTTCTCCAGTACAATCTGTGTTTCCATATCTCGTTGCTAATAGTACTTTCGGTTGTTTTTTTCTGCCATTCCTGCTTCCAGATAGCATTTACTGAGAACTGAAACAGGAACTACCTAAATGGATTTTCATCTTTGAAACATTGTTGCCAATGCTAACTTAAATTTTCCCATGATTATTTTTAACGTAGGGAGTTTAACCAATTAAAAAGGATGCATTTAAGGCACCCTTTCAAATTATATTTAAATATAAGTAGCAAAGTATAATTGTGATGGTCAGTGTCAAAGGAATCTTTGAGGAAGTATCCCATTATATGAAAAGTGGCAGTTGTCCTTTCATAGCTTTTTAGGGCACTCAGTCCTAAAATGGCTCTTCCTAGTCAATGGAATATCTATGAAAATGGTATCATTTCAATGAAAAGCTTATTTTTCAGCTGTGGTAGTTATTTATAATTTACAGAGCACTAGGACTGTATATGGCACTTTACAAAACACTTGGACAAATCCCCTTTACAAAATTCTTACAGTCTCAGACAAAAATGATATATCAGACAAGAAAGAGTTCACATGCAGAAGGCCTGGACACTTCAATAGTGAGTAGTTCAATGTATGGAGGCTGTGTATACCACACTACAAATCACAAATAATAGTAATGGAGACAAGACTAAAGGAGGACAGGTTTAAGGGTGGGTTAAGGAGAGAGACAAACATTAGGCTGCCAAATTATCTTACTCCCTTATCCCCTCCAAACCTAATGAAGAAGTTGACACAAGTTACAGCATATAGTTGTTATACTGCTTCTCCCTGAAGTCTTAGACCACCCAAGGGCATTTGTAGCTAGAGGGGCCCTGTCAAGGTTCCTCCCCCACTCTGAACTCTAGGGTACAGATGTGGGGACCTGCATGAAAACCTCCTAAGCTTACTTTCACCAGCTTAGGTTAAAACTTCCCCAAGGTACAAATTAATTTTATCCTTTGTCCCTGGATCTCCACTGCCACCACCAAACTTTAACTGGGTTTACTGGGAAACGTAGTTTGGACACATCTTTCCCCCCAAAATCCTCCCAACCCTTGCACCCCACTTCCTGGGAAAGGTTTGGTAAAAATCCTCACCAATTTGCATAGGTGACCACAGACCCAAACCCTTGGATCTGAGAACAATGAAAAAGCATTCAGTTTTCTTACAAGAAGACTTTTAATAGAAGTAAAGAAATCCCCTCTGTAAAATCAGGATGGTAGATACCTTACAGGGTAATTAGATTCGAAACATAGAGAATCCCTCTAGGCAAAACCTGAAGTTACAAAAAAGACACACAGACAGGAATAGTCATTCTATTCAGCACAGTTCCTTTCTCAGCCATTTAAAGAAATCATAATCTAACACATACCTAGCTAGATTACTTACTAAAAGTTCTAAGACTCCATTCCTGTTCTATCCCCAGCAAAGCAGCATACCAACAGACACAGACCCTTTGTTTCTCTCCCTCCTCCCAGCTTTTGAAAGTATCTTGTCTCCTCATTGGTCATTTTGGTCAGGTGCCAGCGAGGTTACCTTTAGCTTCTTAACCCTTTACAGGTGAGAGGATTTTTCCTCTGGCCAGGAGGGATTTTAAAGGGGTTTACCCTTCCCTTTTTATTTATGACAGGCCCCTAGCAACATGGCGTCTCTTGGAACAATGGTGTCTAAGGCCTGAGGGACCCATATCAAGCAAATCCCCTTGATTATGTACTCAGAGTGGAACCCATCAGTGTGTTTCAGGGAGGGTGGAAGGACATGCATGTGTGAGTGAAGAAAACCTGATCCCTCAGAAATAATAATTACTACTATATTCTAGGAGTGAACCTCACAAAATTTCCACTCCCCTACTAGGAAATAACCTGCTTTTGTTGTAAAGTACTTTGAGGGCCCATTTGGATTAATGGAGTTATATAATTGAAAGATCATTATCACAGCTAAAGAAAATTTTCTTCCTTTTACTTGTGGTTTCTGTGGATATTGAATACTTCCTGGCTCAGGTCATATCCTGGTTCTGCATTCAAACCAGCCTTGGATACTCATTTTCTGAATCAGTGAAAAAGTATCAGACTGGAAAAATTTCATTTTCCATAACTGGCTAGCACTGACTTAATTCTTACTCAACAGGAGTCAGATTTGTCTTGATGCAATGTCTATTTCCATTAAGGAAACCATCAAAACTACTGCTTCCAAGGATTGAGAGATGAATCACATTGTATCACAATGAATCTTTCTTCATCTTATTTAGCACCACTTCACTTCATGATAGCCCAGGATTTATAGATAAACAAAATCATCCTTTCTCTATCAAATGATTAGTACACAATCCCAATATATGTTCTGAATATATTTAAAAAGTCAGGGGACCAGATTCTCCAGTTTGCTCCCATGATTTTGAGCTACTCCAGGGAAGCAAGGCAGTTATAAACCCTGTTTAGCTGGCTGGTTAAGCCATATCTGTGGGTATTCTGCATCACTGGAATGGCTCAAAACAGCTGGAATATACAGGTAAATCTGGCCCAGTACTTGCAGACAGTGCAGGCCAGGTGAAATAAATGGTGTCATAATGGATTCCTGGTCCATGAGTAGAACTCCTAGGTGCTGCTGTAATAAAAATAGATAAGTAAATAAATAAATAATAGAGTTGTTTCGTAGATTGTGAACTCTTCAGGTCCAGGACTATGGATGAACTCCTGGCCTCATTGAATTCAATGGCAAAACTCTCATTGACTTCAATGAGACCAGAATTGCACCTCATTTTGTGTGTGTGTGTTTTTTACAATGCTTAATAAAATGGAGTCCTGATCCTGATTGGAGCCTCTGGATGCAATGAAAATATAAATATTAAATAATAGGTTTTATCTGTAAAGGCAAGAAATAGAAGAGTGTGTAAGAACGTGAAAGATAAAAGGAGGGAGGACTTATCTGTCTGTTTCACCCAGAAGCAGGCTAAGGAGGCCAATTAAAAATAAAAACATAATTTTGAAATCTATTTCAAACTATATTTATGGTCAGAAGTGCTAATTATTTTATGATCTCTCAGCAAAATGAGAGTTTTCCCATATATATTTCTAAAGCTAATACAACAAAATACACCTTGAGGAAAAGTTTTATAGCAAGAAGTATTTACATGTCCCCCAATACCATATTTCTAACTGTTTTTGTGATGTTGGCCTATATATAATGACAAAGAACTTGCCTACAGTTAAAGTAGGAGAGTCTCAGGGTCAAAGCCAACACTATTTTTGTTCCTTTTTGTAAGGTTTTCCAAGTATCAAAACTGCGACCAGGTTCTAATGCGATGCAAAATATTACAGATAATAAGCAGCCATAACAAAACCTGAAATGTATTTTGTTGTTCCCATTGTGGCTCTGATTTCCATAGGTGCAGAACTGAGCTAGATAAAGCCTTAACACCAAACTCCTTTTGATAATGCTTACAGGACTCTCATTTATTTTAATGGAAGACAAAGGTAGGCATCTGTGTGCAACATTTTTATTTGTGTCACTTGGGGCAGGGAATCATTTGTCTTTCTTTCCTGGTTCACTAATTAAGATTCACAATGAAGAAGACAGCTCTCTTTCTGGGAAGTCATTTCTCACTAGAGAAGGGCTTGCTTTGAAGATTTCCAGTATCTGATGAAAGATACAGGGGAGATGCTAATTAATTATTCTTACTATCCATTATTTTTACTATCCAAATTTTCTCTGTAGGTTCACCCCTTTGTTAGCCTTTACTACTGTCTACAAACACTAGTGACAGGAGTTATTTCGGGAAGATATTTTTATTTTTTTACATATATTTTTGCATTTTAAGTCAGGCAATATTTGTAACGACATGGCATTACAAATGACAGTCTTGAATAATCTATTTGCAAGTCCACATATCCCAGCACACCACGCAATGTTCCTAAAGCATGAAATGACATATGCAGATGGGGCACCGACACTGGTGCTCTTTCTTACCCAACCCAAGTGTTTTTTTCATGCACAGGAAATACATTCTGCCCAATGAAGCAATGGGGAGTCAAAGATTGTTCCAAAGTTTGGTTTCTATGAAATAGGAGATGTACAGTAGTTGTTGTAGACAACCCAGTGTGAGAATGAAGGTGTTAGTTTAAAACAGAAGAAATTTCTCCACACTCCTGCTCCGCTTTCTGTCACAGAAAATATGAAACTTTGTTTCCTTGGCCTTGAATATATTATCTATGACTGTGTATGAAAGCTACAGACTTCTAGCTCGCTGTCTTTGGGGATTTTCTGACATGCTTTTACCAAATGAACATATGGCAATGGCATAAAAGAGAGAGTGTGAATTCTGGAGTGGCTGTAAAACCAATTGATGCACTTGGATAGTTTGGAAATGCACCAAACAGACAGATGGATTCCAAAACTACAACTACTAATTTCATGAATTAGATCCTATTTTTTCCTCACTATTCAAGTTAATTTCAGGATTTCCTAACCACAATCTGCTTTGACATTAATGAAGCAGATTCTGATCTTGGTTACACAAATGCAACTGATAGAAGAATCTGGGAAGCTAAATCTAAACCACAATGGCGTTGTTCTGATGGTAAAATATATTCATTGTGCATACACTGAAACATGAATTGTATTGGAAAACAGAGTTATTTTTTACAACTAAGCAAAACCCTATGTATAGAAATGTGTCATATAAGAGTTATTTTTAATTCCAAAGATTCTGGCAAATACTCTTTGGAATTTCTGGGCACATATGTAGAAAATTCTGCATAATTCAATTGGAGGCACCTGCCAATGTCACGCCTAGCCAGCCTGTTTCTCATATATTTTAAAATATATTGTTGTCAGTACTGTTGCTTTCAAACAGGAATGGATACAATAATCAACTATTATTTGGCAGATAAGAAGGGTGTGAAAGAGAGACATGATCATTAAGAGATAATGATGGATATGAAGCTCTTGAAGTGATCACTTCTATTTAATAATCTCCTTTAAGAACCGAATCTCTGTCTAGCTGAGATATGCTCTCAATAAAACTGTGCCCATAAAGTTACTTTAAATACTATTTTTCCTCTTTGCTTGTGTTCTTTTTATTCCAGTCTACCTGTGCCATTCCAGCTTCACTATAGCTAGAATGGTTAGATCTAAATGCCTGTTTCCCTGGTGATAAGGATACTATACCAAAGAAAACATTTGGCTTGCTGCCCATCCTACTCTCCACCACCAAGTGAACATAAACATCAGCAGTTAATCATAATAATTAAATACAAGCACCACAAACGTTAGCTGATCTCTTCCTTAAATTGAGGTGTGACTTCAATGAGGACATCTCACCATATATAAAGTGAAGCAAACTCTGTAAAATCTTTTCAGCATTTTTAGGGTCCAAACATGCAATTTTTTACTGACATGCAGGTCTGGAAATGAAACCCCTCAAGGCTTCACCAATCTCAGTGGTACTCCTGATCTGAATGTGGACTGCTCTCCTGAGTAAGCATGTGCAGGGTAGGCTAGACATAAAAGGCAACATGTAGTATAGTTGTTGTCTCTAATAAATTGAAATGTTTAGCATTTCTGTCTCCGGTTTATAATTAAGACCCTACAGACAATTTAGCTAATTGGAAGATAATTAACATTAACTGTTGTTGCTGCTATTCCCTACATGTCATCACAAGCCAAGAGTAAATTACTGTGAAAGAAGAAGGCTGTTATGGAAGAATATGGTTGATGTTTGAAAAAGTTTACTGTGGGATTTGACTGCCAGGATTCCTTAATTGTCTTCTTTAATAACATATCTAGTAGTCCTCATTTGGAAAATTGTGAAAAGCTACATACCATAGTAAATAGATAAAATAATTACAGCTATAGGGGCCTCAGCTGTCTTTTGCTTTATCTATATTTGCTTTAAAAGCTAGGGAAACTGTCTGCCAGCCCCCAAACTGCAGGGAACTAATTTTAATGTGATGTTTTTGCTTGCTATTGTAATGATGTACGAATAATGGAAGACTGCACAATAATATGAGTGGGTAAAATTTTGAAAAGTGCCTAAGTCACTTAGTTGCCTATGTCTCAATGGTGGGTAGACAGGTTTTGAAAATGGGAATTAGGTGCCTTACTGACTGAGGTGCTTTTGAAAATGTTATTCAGTATCTTTACCTACTTCCTTTCAAAACATGTTCCAGGCCATTGGGGGCTGCGGGAACCAGCATGGGCCAAGGGATGTGCTGGCCACTGCTTCCCGCAGCCCCCATTGGCCTGGAACAGCAAACCACGGCCCGTGAGAGCTGCGATTGGCCAAACCTGCGGACACTGCAGGTAAACAAACCGTCCTGGCCCACCAGCGGGTTTCCCCGACAGGCTACGTACCACAGGTTGCCAATCCCTGGTGTAAACTGTGATTTTTTTTTGAAAATGAGTAGAGATGGAATGAGCCAGGGATGATTGCTTTTGCAAACCCTCAGCCATTATGTTTTGATTTTGCAAGTGTAAAATGATCCTTTGTTTCAGTTTCAGTTTTGGATTAATGGTCTACAGTCAGAAAGTAGTGAAAGAGGAGAGTGGTAATTTTAGATCTTCAGCCAAATTCTGCTTTGGCTTAAACCCCATACCCTCAGTTGTGTAGGTCAGGAAAGGATTTGTGCTTATGTTAAAGGAACTCTCTTCTGGTAAAAAGCTATAGAGAAACTAAGGAAAAGCATACTTGAATTTTGTATTTGAAAAAAAGACCACATAAAAGCCTTAAAATGTAATTTAATAGTGAAATGAACTGGCAAAAGTGCTTCCATCTCCTGGACTGCAGAAGTGCTTGCTTGATGGATTGTTCACACAAAACATGGAGGTGATTGTGCCTAAAATATAACATGGACATTCTTTTGTGCTGGTATAGACACAGGGTACCTTGGAAAATTTTGCCTAAAATATTTGAGAAAGGAGTTTGAAAAAATTGTGGTGTGAAAGTCATTTTTCTGTTCAAATTGGATTGCTGAAAATAGTAAAAGAAAGAAGAGTTCATAGTTAATCAACTGCCTCCCTTCTGGGTATCATAAATGAAAGTGTTGCCTTCAGAAAAACCAGATCAAAACTTGTTTCACAGCTTCAGGTCATGAATATGAAGGAAAAGCCCTGGCTGGGATGATTTAACTGGGAATTGGTCCTGCTTCGAGCAGGGGGTTGGACTAGATGACCTTCTGGGGTCCCTTCCAACCCTGATATTCTATGATTCTATGAAAGAGTCATCACAGTTAATAATAATCTTGTGGATAAGAAATCTTTTGATGCAGGTCACTAAGTTTGTAAGTTCATTATTTCAGAACTGAAGTAGGTAAAAGAAGTGAGAAAAGTATGGAATACAATCGTGTTTTAGTATCCTCCTTTCTTTTAAAGTATCTGCACATACTTATGCTTGGCACAGGTGAAAAGGGTGAGAGGTTAAAGCCACTGTTTCATCTCCCCTAATCCTGGGGTGGCTAGAGGTCATAACAGCCCCCAACACAAGTTAGAGCAGAAATAATTCTCTGGGGAATGTTTTGCTGGCTGACTCAGGACTGCCAGAGCACATCCAACACACTCTAATTCCACCCCCTCTCTCCCTGACATGTCTTCTCAATGCCTTTTATTCTAGCTTTGATGTTCACTTTATGCTGGAGATGGGATAAATGGGTACCATAAAGCCATCTGAGGATTCCCTCATTCCACGGCAATCCTTTTAAGGCTGGTTTAAGGTCACTGCTCCAGTGACACACAGGAATTGGAGGCAGGCAAGGATCCAGGATAGATAAAAATCATTTAAAACAATTTTTAAAAAAATCAGATTTTTTATTTAAATCAGATTTTTTGATAAAATGCTTTTTGAGGAAAAACCTATCTAACGAGAGTTTTAATTAAGATACATTATAGCTCAAAGATATCTCATCATGGAATAGGGATTATAAATTCTACTTCTATAGTATGAGACAATATATTCATGTAATGTTTAAGAAAAGTTTTGTAAATGAGTTCCAATAGTTCATGGATTAGGGACCCAATTTTCTGGAATTCCAGGGGTTTCTGTATAGATTATTTAGGTTAATCTTTCTATCTACCCAATGGGACTCAATGCTCAGTCTAGAAGATACCATCAGAGATGCTCAGTTTTGCAGTTCTCAAACTGTGGATTTGTGTCTCCAGAGACAACATGCTTGTCAACAGCAAAAATGTTTTTAAATAAATAATATATAGAGGTAAGAAATAACAGACCTCAACCCTATTGTCCCTCTGCAAACCTGTGTACAGAGTCAATCCCTTACCTTTCTCTAAAAGTGCAAAGTTTCAAAAAGTTCAATGAATAGAAGATTGTTGCGGGCGCATTAGATCTGGACAAGGAGAAGAACTCTGGAGATAAATGTGAGAAGGGAGGGTCAGGCAGTAGAAACAAAAGTGAAACTGAGCAGCATATTCTAGAAGTCTTGATGGCTTTCTGAATGTGGTCTTCATTGATTTGAGATCTACCATACCTTTCTCTCACTAGAAGGGAAAACCTATAATGGCAGCAGGCAGTAAAAGAGACCCAGTTCGGAACTATTTTAATGAAGTTCCTCTACCTGTGGGTAAGAGAGGCATGTGTGCAAAATGCAAACAGTGCAACAAAGAAATACAAGCCCTGGTTGCCCGAATAAAACAACATCATGAGAAGTGTTCCTTCTCAGGAGGAAGCTGCATTGAAGATGATGAAAGGAACATATCTGAACATGCAGGATCTTCAGGTTGGTAACAACCAACAAGGATGTACTTTTATGTAGAAATCCATGATGAAATCAAGTCTTCCTGACTAGTGATTTAAATCAGATCCACCCTGCAAGGATCTGACCCATAATTTTTAAAGAACTTCTTCCACATTTATTTCAGTTTACTTACTGGTAAAGCTGTTAGTGACTCACCACTGTTCAGAATCCTCTCAAAAGCAAACAGATTAAATCATACTAGGTTTCTTCATTTCTCCCTCCTTCACTCAACTCATCTTTCTATAAGTAACCAGTTTAACTAACATCTACCTGCTAGGCTCAGCCTCGGGGCTGCTATCGTCTTTGAAGTGGGAGTAGATTAAAGCACACTAACTGTTAGTGCACATCAGCAGGGTCCACATGGACAATGAGTGCACTGTAGGCTAGCATGAGGTGGATACACTCCCCAGCTTGCCGCAAACTAAACATTCCTGCAGACAAGCTCTAAAATGATTTAGGAGTGACTTTGGCATTTAGGGGCTACATTTCCAAAGGTATTTAGGCACCTAAAGATGGAGGTAGACACTTAGCAGGATTTCAAAAGCAGCTAAATAGTGCTAGAACGAGTATATCTACTCATGCTGGAAATCACCCCCCCCCCAACTCCATGTGTAGAGGTACGCTATGAGACTTAGGCTTCTAAGTGCCTAAATCATTTTTGGGAAAATGCCATTTAGGATCTTAAATCACATAGGTGAGTTGGAGAATTTTTCCTTAAATTAAATCAAAATTAACTACATCACACTTTGCTTAAGGAATAATTAATTAATTCATGCTGGTCTCCCTTGAGTCACTGTAAAACATAGATTGAAAATTTGTCCCTGCCTTGAAGAGTTACAGGCTAGCTGAGAAGACGCAACAAAAGGTTGTGGCAAACTATTTGGAGGAGCAGGGAAGGAAGGGTGAGGGAAACACAGGCAAAATATGTACACAGCTAGATGGTTTGAAGTTGGGTAACTAAAAAAATGATATACATAAACAAAAAATAAAATATATATTAGATGTCTGTACAGGCCAATTACCTAGCTGTTACCAGATGGTAGTTTCCTGTATGTGTCACATTACAAGTTAATCTTGAAGAGGGATTTGGAGGGGGACAGAGTATAGTGGCTTTATGGACTAGTTCAGAGAAGGGATTCTATACATGTAGATGATTAAAAGGGCAAAGATGCTTGTGATAGTAGTGTGGATGAAGAGAAGAATGCATTTTAAAGATATTATTTAAGAAAAAGTGGCAAGATTCAGACAGTCTGGATGTGCAAGTCGAGAGATGGGCAGAATCAATGACGAAGTTAAGATTACAGGCCAGAGTGACTGAGAGTATGGTGTGTAATGAACAGTGACAGTGAAAGAGGGGAATATGGAAAACAATAACTCTGTTTTGGCCATATTAAGTTTAAATCAATTAAAAGAGATTCATGAAGAGATACTAAAGTGAAAGGTCAATATATAGGCTTGGATATAGGGAATCTACCCAAAAGTGGAAAAGAAGATTTGCGAGTGATAAGCTGAGAGATGTTATCTAAGGACACATCTCTGTGAGACACCTATGAAAAGTGAGGAAGAAGAAAAGCAGGAGTGACTAAAAAGAGATGCTGAGGGCTCAACCAGAGAGGCCGGAGGAGAGCTAGGAAAAGATGGAGTGATAAAAGTCAAGGAAGGACAAGATTTCAAGAGGGAGAATATGATCAACATTGCCCAAGGCAGCAGAGAGGTTAGGAAGGAGGAGGATGAAGAAAAGACCTTGAGCCCTGGTCTACACTAGGACTTTAGGTCGAATTTAGCAGCGTTAAATCGATGTAAACCTGCACCCATCCACATGATGAAGCCCTTTATTTCGACTTAAAGGGCTCTTAAAATCGATTTCCTTACTCCACCCCTGATAAGTGGATTAGCGCTTAAATCGGCCTTGCCGGGTCAAATTTGGGGTACTGTGGACACAATTCTACGGTATTGGCCTCCGGGAGCTATCCCAGAGTGCTCCATTCTGACCGCTCTGGACAGCACTCTCAACTCAGATGCACTGGCCAGGTAGACAGGAAAAGAACCGCGAACTTTTGAATCTCATTTCCTGTTTGGCCAGCGTGGCAAGCTGCAGGTGACTATGCAGAGCTCATCAGCAGAGGTGACCATGATGGAGTCCCAGAATCGCAAAAGAGCTCCAGCATGGACTGAACGGGAGGTACGGGATCTGATCGCTGTATGGGGAGAGGAATCCGTGCTATCAGAACTCCGTTCCAGTTTTCGAAATGCCAAAACCTTTGTCAAAATCTCCCAGGGCATGAAGGACAGAGGCCATAACAGGGACCCGAAGCAGTACCGCATGAAACTTAAGGAGCTGAGGCAAGCCTACCAGAAAACCAGAGAGGCGAATAGCCGCTCCGGGACAGAGCCCCAAATATGCTGCTTCTATGATGAGCTGCATGCCATTTTAGGGGGTTCAGCCACCACTACCCCAGCCGTGTTGTTTGACTCCCTCAATGGAGATGGAGGCAACACGGAAGCAGGTTTTGGGGACAAAGAAGATGATGATGAGGAGGAGGTTGTAGATAGCACAGCAAGCAAGCGGAGAAACCGGTTTTCCCGACAGCCAGGAACTTTTTCTCACCCTGGACCTGCAGCCAGTACCCCCCGAACCCACTCAAGGCTGCCTCCTTGACCCGGCAGGTGGAGAAAGGACCTCCGCTGAGTGTACCTTTTAAAATACTATACATGGTTTAAAAGCAAGCATGTGAAAGGATTACTTTGCCCTGGCATTCGCGGCTCTCCTGGATGTACTCCCAAAGCCTTTGCAAAAGGTTTCTGGGGAGGGCAGCCTTATTGCGTCCTTCATGGTAGGGCACTTTACCAGGCCAGTAACACGTACTCGGGAATCATTGTACAACAAAGCATTGCAGTGTATGTTTGCTGGCGTTCAAACAACATCCGTTCTTTATCTCTCTGTGTTACCCTCAGGAGAGTGAGATATCATTCATGGTCACCTGGTTGAAATAGGGTGCTTTTCTTCAGGGGACACTTAGAGGAGCCCGTTCCTGCTGGGCTGTTTGCCTGTGGCTAAACAGAAATGTTCCCCGCTGTTAGCCATGGGGAAGGGGGAGGATTGAGGGGGTAGCCACACAGTAGGGGGCAGCAAAATGCGACCTTGTAACGAAAGCACATGTGCTATGTATGTAATGTTAACAGCAAAGTTTACCCTGAAAGAGTGTAGCCACTGTTTTATAAAACGTGTCTTTTTAAATACCGCTGTCCCTTTTTTTTTTCTCCACCAGCTGCATGTGTTTCAATGATCACAGGATCATCTCCTTCCCAGAGGCTAGTGAAGATTAGAAAGAAAAAAAAAACCACACTCGTGATGAAATATTCTCTGAGCTCATGCTGTCCTCCCACACTGACAGAGCACAGACGAATGCGTGGAGGCAAATAACGTCAGAGTGCAGGAAAGCACAAAAAGCAGGAGGAGAGGTGGCAGGCTGAAGAGAGTAAGTGGTGGGCTGAAGCCAGGGCTGAAGCTCAAATGTGGTGGCAGCGTGATGAGAGGAGGCAGGATTCAATGCTGAGGCTGCTGGAGGACCAAACCAGTATGCTCCAGTGTATGGTTGAGCTGCAGCAAAGGCAGCTGGAGCACAGACTTCCACTACATCCCCTGTGTAACCAACCGCCATCCTCCCCAAGTTCCATAGCCTCCACACCCAGACGCCCAAGAACGCGGTGGGGGAGCCACCAGCCAACCAGCCACTCCACCACAGACGATTGCCCCCCCCAAAAAAGAAGGCTGGCATTCAATAAATTTTAAAGTTGTAAACTTTTAAAGTGCTGTGCTTAAAGTGCTGTGTGGCATTTTCCTTCTCTCCTCCACCACCCCTCCTGGGCTACCTGCGTAGTCATCCCCCTATTTGTGTGATGAATGAATAAAGAATGCATGAATGTGAAGCAACAATGACTTTATTGCCTCTGCAAGCAATGATTGAAGGGAGGAGGGGAGGGTGGTTAGCTTACATGGAACCAAGGGGTGGGGGGTTTCATCAAGGAGAAACAAACAGAACTTTCACACTGTAGCCTGGCCAGTCATGAAACTGGTTTTCAAAGCTTCTCTGATGCGTACTGTGCCCTCCTGTGCTCTTCTAACCGCCCTGGTGTCTGGCTGCACATAACCAGCAGCCAGGCAATTTGCCTCAACCTCCCACCCAGCCATAAACGTCTCCCCCTTACTCTCACAGATATTGTGGAGCGCACAGCAAGCAGTAATAACAGTGGGAATATTGGTTTCGCTGAGGTTTAAGCGAGTCAGTAAACTGCGCCAGCGCGCCTTTAAACGTCCAAATGCACATTCTACCACCATTCTGCACTTGCTCAACCTGTAGTTGAACAGCTCCTGACTACTGTCCAGGCTGCCTGTGTATGGCTTCATGAGCCATGGCATTAAGGGGTAGGCTTGGTCCCCAAGGATACATATAGGCATTTCAACATCCCCAACAGTTATTTTCTGGTCTGGAAATAAAGTCCTTTCCTGCAGCTTTTGAAATAGACCAGAGTTCCTGAAGATGCGAGCGTCATGTACCTTTTCCCAGCCATCCCACGTTGATGTTGGTGAAACATCCCTTGTGATCCACCAGAGCTTGTAGCACTATTGAAAAGTACCCCTTGCGGTTTATGTACTCGGCGGCTTGGTGCTCCAGTGCCAAGATAGGGATATGGGTTCCGTCTATGGCCCCACCACAGTTAGGGAATCCCATTGCAGTAAAGCCCTCCCCTATGACCTGCACATTTCCAAGGGTCACTACCCTTGATATCAGCAGATCTTTGATTGCGTGGGCTACTTGCATCACAGCAGCCCCCACAGTAGATTTGCCCACTCCAAATTGATTCCCAACTGACCGGTAGCTGTCTGGCGTTGCAAGCTTCCACAGGGCTGTCGCCACTCGCTTCTCAACTGTGAGGGCTGCTCTCATCTTGGTATACATGCGTTTCAGGGCAGGGGAAAGTTCCATGAAAGTGCCCTTACGCATGCGAAAGTTTCGCAGCCACTGGGAATCGTCCCAGACCTACAACGCTATGCAGTCCCACCCGTCTGTGCTTGTTTCCCAAGCCCAGAATCAGCGTTCCACAGCATGAACCTGCCCCATTAGCACCATGATGCATGCATTGGCAGGGCCCATGCTTTCAGAGAAATCTGTGTCCGTGTCTTGATCACTCACGTGACCGCGCTGACATCGCCTCCTAGCCCGGTATCACTCTGCCAGGTTCTGGTGCTGCATATACTGCTGGATAATGTGTGTGGTGTTTAATGGGCTCCTAATTGCCAAAGTGAGCTGAGTGGTCTCCATGCTTGCCTTGGTATGGCATCCGCACAGAAAAAAGGCATGGAACGATTGTCTGCCGACGTGGCCAGGAGCACCTCGGACATGACAATGACTGCTACCAGTCGTATTGCACCATCTGCTGCCACAAGGCAAGGGGTTGCTGCTACTGTGTAGCAATGCAGTACAGCGTCTGCCAGCACCCAGGAGACATAGGGTGATGGTTACCTGAGCGGGCTCCTTGCTTGCCGTGATATGGCGTCTGCACAGGTAACTCAGGAAAAAAGGCACAAAACGATTGTCTGCCCTTGCTTTCATGGAGGGAGGGAGGGAATGGGGGCCTGACGATATGTACCCAGAACCACCCGCGACAATGTTTTAGCCCCATCAGGCATTGGGATCTCAACCCAGAATTCCAATGGGCAGCAGAGACTGCGGGAACTGTGGGATAGCCACCCACAGTGCAATGCTCCGGAAGTCGACTCTAGCCTCAGTACTGTGGAAGCACTCCGCCGAGTTAATGCACTTAGAGCATTTTCTGTGGGGACACACACACTCGAATATATAAAACTGATTTCTAAAAAAAGACTTCTATAAATTCGACCTAATTCCGTAGTGTAGACATACCCTGAGAGTGAGTCACTAGATACTTCAATGAGAGCAGTTTCAGTAGAGTGGAGAGGGAAGAAACCAGATTGGAGGAGATCAAGGAAGGAGGTGGAGGAGAGGAACTTGAAGCAACCGTTTTAGATAGCAAGTTCAATGAGTTTAGCATTGAAGTAATGAAGGGCCATGGCATTAGATGAGAAAGAAGTGACCTTAGGACTTTTTTTAAAGGGTGGGAGGGATTAAATTGTGAGGGGAAGGAACCTGATGAGAATGAGAGATAAAGGGGAGAGAAGAAGGGAGGAAGCTTAAGGGCAAGAGAGGTCATGAGGCAAAAATGGATTGCTGCAGTAGATGGAAAAGTCAGATGAGGAAAGCAGGACAGAAACCTCAGCATCACTGACAAGGAAGTGTGGTAAACCCAGGACAAACAGCTACAAGAGGGGGGTAGTAATTAGTCCCAGGGGATTAAAAGGCCCCTCCCTATCCACTAAGGAGAGAGAACCAGGGGGCAATAAGGTTCAGCTGGAAAACGGGTTGCTAGGAAACCAATTAGGTTCAGCTGACTCCAACTACATGGGGCCTTTTTAAACCCTCCCCTGGGTGGTAGGAGGGGGAGAGTGAGGAAGTGAGAGGAGCAGGGAAGCTGCCAGTGGGCTGTTTGCAGCAAGACACTAGACCTTCCCAGTAGGGAGGCTGCACTCACTCCCCAGAAGGGAAGGAAAACAAGCACAAGGGACTGACTGACTGACTGACTGACTGACTGACTGAGGAGAGGAGTGCCACCTATAAGGATTCGCCTTGCCCCAAACCTGAGTCTCCAAGGCTAAAAAGGACTGAGCCTACTGAGGTGAACAAGGTATTTTTCCACAGAAGGTAGGAGAAAGAGATGATGGGGGGGAAAAAGGGGAGAGTGGAGAGGTGACATCAGATCTTATCACTTTTTCTGAAAGATTCAGAAATAACCTTTGCAGAGAAGGAACAGAAGATAGGTAGAGGTGGTTTTAGAAAGAAGTCAAAGGCAGTGAACAGTGCCTAGGACTGCAGGTGTGGGATGCAGTGGGGGGTGGGGCAGAGGCAGAGAAGAAGAACTGCTTGGAAGGTGGCAGAACTGAACAATGAAAGAATGAATCTGTAGCGTAGGAATTCCATGTGGTTATGAGCTTTTCTCTAGAGGTGATCGGCAGCCCAGGAACAGGACTAGAAGAAGCCAAGGTTGGGAGTTGGTGGACCATGCACGGCAGTGGAAAAGAGGGGCAAAGAAGCCCAAGGTGGTGGCAAAGTGGAGCAAACAGACAGAAGAGGAGGAGACAGAGTGTCATAGAAGTCCTGGACATTGTTCTACCACTTTACCTGAACACTCTTCCAGAGGAATGACCTCTAAGGCAAGTTCATTCTCCCTTCTCATTCAAACCTTGACCATTCTGCTAAATCTGGCAAGAAAGATATATGTTTAGTGCTGAGATTTGGGGGGGGGGGATTTACCCAGTCAGCAGACAGTGCACTGAAACTACCACCTCCTTTCACATAAGCCAATACAAAGTAATTTCCCTGGGCTGGCTATATACTGTTAATCTAGAGACACTCTGTAGCCTATTACCAATCTTTTGAAGCATACCATCCGTCAAAGCATTAATGTATAATAAATCTCAGAAAGTCCCAAGAACAGTTTAAAAGAAATCTTGATTTTCATTATAATGTCCGTATCTTAAATACCAGTCACAAAAGTAAACCACTTGAGCTCATCCACACTCTAATTTATCTAACATTTGGTTAGTGGAACAAGATTTTCTTCTCTTCATTTACAGGAAACCAAAAGTGGGATTCAAGCACTTTACAGAAAATGACAACTTTGACTGAAAAATTAACTTTTAACAGTTCACAACCACAAATTCCAAGATGGTAAGCAGTTGGAAATGGAGGGGGGAAAACTTGCAAGGCTTGGAAAAAATGCTTTTCCGGCTGACCTTAAAAAAAAAAAAAATTATAGGAATTGGCTTGCTGCTGTTATACTTATTCCAAGTTGTGAAAACTATCCAATGAATGGCTGCTTGCCATCTGTTATAATAAATTTCAAACATACCTCATAATTCCATTTCCTTTCACCCACCTTCTTTTTATTTTAACCTACCAACTTATTTAAACTAAGAATTTTGATTATTTCAAAATGACTGCTGTTGTCAAAGAATTTAAGGTTAAGGTTTCACTTGGGTGCTAAAAGCCTGAGTCCAATTGCACTCTTTTATAGGAGAGTGTAGCAGGGTCTTATTGGCAAATGTGGGAGATGAGCAGGCACAAGCCTGCCCACTTCAAAAGGCCCCTCCCCCAGCCTAGCGGGTGGGACCACTGCACCCAGGGACCAAGTAAATGCGGGGGACAACTAATGAAAAACAGGGGTCAGAGTGAAGGTCATAGGTTCAAAACAAGGATACCAGATAGGGACACCTAGCAGAGAACCCCAGACAGCGCCCACTGCTCCTCAAAGCTGTCAAGGGAGCCAGCGGATGCTGCCCAGTGGAACTCTGCCCGGATGCATGAAACTAGGGAGGAACGGAAATAGCCCCCACAGAGCACCCCCTCGTCCAACATCCTCCTCCTGGTATTATAGATGGAAACTTTGACCAGGGCCAGGAGGAGGTTGACGAGGAGGTCTCGCAACTTTGTGGGGCCACGGATAGGGTGTGCAAAGAGGAACAAGTGCAGCCAGAACCTCAACAAGAGGTTCTGGAGGAGCAGGAATAGGGGCTGCAACCTGGTGCATTCGAGATAGGCATGCACCAGGTTCTCCCTCACGTCGAAAAAAGGGGCAGGACTTGGGTAGTGGGGTGAACCACGCCAAGTGCATGCCCATGCTCGTGGCTCCAGGAAGGAGCCGCCATCCAGTGTCCCCGGTGGGCCGTGGGACCAAGGTGGAATAAAGGCTGGCCCACCGGGGCTCCTCACCCTCTTGGGTTGGAAGATAGTCCCACCATTTGGTGTCGGGGCGGGACGCGAGGGTGAGGAAGTGCAGTGTGTGGAGCACGAGCGTGTACAGATGGTTTCTGGGTGCGGTTTGAAATGGGACCAGCTGCAGGGTATGCAGCTGGCTTGGAGTGTGGGAGCAGGGAGGCCAGGGGGGGCTCATGGAACACGAGTCCAAGAAAAATTTCCAGAGGGCCAGGGGTGAGGAGTGGGCGGGGAGCACCCTCTCGCAGGGCTCACCACAGGAAAATGAGAGAATCGGGTGACAAGGCAGCCTTCACCTCCTGGAGTACACGCTTGGAGGTCAGAAAGGTGGAAAGCCCCATGCATCGTCCTAGCACGCAGGGCTCCACCCAGTCCCCCCTGTCATAGTCCAGGAGGTCTCCAACTCTGGTGGTTTCTGCCAGGACCAACCTCCGACACACCAAGGGAGGCTCCGCCACCTGCACATGGAGATAGAGGTTGTGTAGCAGGGGCCACAAAGGTGGCCACAAAGGACCTGGTCACCGAAAAAAAGCTTCCAGGTCCGGAGGAGGTCCTGGTAGAAGACCGGCAGTTCTGAGAGGTTTCACAGAAGACCTCTCGGATGGAGAAAAAAGAGCTGCCAGTCATATCTGAGCCCTCAGAGGTGGCGGAGGAAGGCGTGTGCCAATGTGCTCCATGCTGGACTACCTGCACCATAAAGGAGCCTCTGCAGGGCCTGGAGGTGGAAAACATGGACCTGGCTGCGCAAGCAAACCAGGCCCTGTCCTCCCTCCTCCAAAAGAAGACTCAGGACCCCTGCAGAAACCCAGTGCAGTCCCGGCCAGAAGAACTCCAGAGCCATCCTCTGGAGCCTGGCCAGGATCCTTGGGGCTGAGCTCAGGGTGTTGAGTCGGTGCCAGAGCATGGACAGGACCAGTTGGTTCAGCACCAGCACCCTCCCTCGCAGGGAGAGACACTGGAACAGTCCTGTCCATCTCCACAGCCGCTCACCCACCCTGGCCTCCAAATCCTGCCAGTTCTCCGGCGGAGAAGGATGTGTGGTGGATAGATAAATGCCAAGATAGAGCAGGGGACCCGTGCTCCACCAGATGGCTTGAAGCGTGGGTGGGAGGGTGCTCGCCTGCCACCCGTCCCAGACCACCAGGCCAGAGCTCTTGACCCAGTTGACCCGGGTGGAGGAGGCCACCAAGTAAACGGCCTGGCAGGTCTCCACCCACATCAGGTCGTCCGGGTTCTGGACCATGAGGAGCACGTCGTCAGCATACACCGACAGGACGAGCCGCAGCTCCGGCTCCCGAAGCGCCAACCCCATCAACCTCTGGCGAAGGAGACTGAGGAAGGGCTCGATCGCCAGAGCAACAGCTGGCCCAAGAGGGGGCACCCCTGCCATACTCCCCGCCCAAAGTTGACCGGTTTGGTCAGGGTACAGTTGAGCCTGACCAGACACTCCATCAGTGTACAGCACCTGGAGAGAGCCTACAAACTGGGGCCTGAAGCCAAACGCCCACGGGGTGCCCAGGAGATATCCTTGGTCCACCCTGTTGAACGCCAGGGATAGGAGGGCAAACAGACCATCCCTACGCCCCAGCTCCAAGAGGTCCCAGACCAAATACAAGTTGTCAAAGATGGTCCATCCCGGGACAGTGTAGGTCTGGTCGGGATGGACCACGTCCACCAGCACAGACCCCAGCCGCAGCGAGATGGCCTTCGCTACGACCTTATAGTCCGTGCTGAGGAGCAAGACGGGACGCCAATTCTGTAGATCATGGGGGTCCCCCTTCTTCAGAAATAAGGCAAGCACAGCTCACCTGCACGAGAGAGGGAGGACCCCGCTTTGCAAGGACTCGGCCCAGACGATGACAAGGTCCGGGCCAAGGACGTCCCAGAACACGCAGTAGAACTCCACGGTCAGCCCGTCCATGCTCGGAGATTTATTAGTGGGCATGCGACAGAGGGCTTCTGACAGCTCTGCCAGAGAGAGAGGCAGCTCCAGCCAGTCTCGGTCGCCCGCGCTGACCAGCGGGAGTTCGGTTCAGAGCACCCTGCGAGTATCGGTGTCTGTCAGATTCAGGGAGAAAAGGCTAGTGTAGAAGGCTCTGGCCCTTCCACACATCTCCTCCGGATCCGTGACGGGGGTCCCGTCCTCCACCAGGAGGCAGGTAACGTGCTTTTTGGCCCCCCTCCTTTTCTCCAGAGCCAAGAAGAAGCAGGAGCCACGATCCATCTCCCGAAGGAGGCGGATGCAGGATCGAACAAAAGTGCCCCAGGCTTGATGGTCCTCCAGGGCCCGGAGCTCCTCCCAGTACGCTGCACGGAGGGGTGGATCCTTGGGGCCGGAGGCCAGACACCACTCCAGCTCTAAGACCTCCCGCTCCAACTGCCCTATCACCGCATCCCTCCTCAGGGTGGCGCCCCAGCTGTAGTCTCAGCAGAAGAGCCCTGTGCACACCTTCCCCACATCCCACCACCGCCTCACCGAGGGAAAGGCATGCCGCTGCCCCCATCAGGCCAGCCAAAACTCCCGGAAGGACGCCACGAAGCCCACGTCCTCCAGCAAGCTGTTGTTAAAATGCCAATAGGCTGGCCCTGGCCTCTCCGAACTGAGAGAGGCTGTCACGGTCACCAAGTGGTGATCCAAGAATGGGGCCAGGTGGACACCGGAGGCGTGGGCTCGTGCCAGATGGAAGTGTGAGAAATAGATGCAATCCAACTGGGAGTGGTGTGACCAATCCTCCTCCACCCAGACATAGGTAAAGGTGACATCATCGTCCGGGGGGTGGTCGCACCAGACGTCTACCAGGGAGTGATGGTCTACAATCTCCCTGAGGATGCCCACGGCTGCCTGCGATGTCTCAACTCCTGAGCGGTCCCAGTCCTCGAGGGTGGTGTTGAAGTCCCTGCCCAGGATCAGGCACTTGTGAGGATCCAGGGTGCTGAGGAAGGCCGACATCTGCCGATAGAAATGCACTCATTCCGGGCCCGTGTTCAGGGCATAGACTTGACCAGGTTTAATACCAGCCACTGCATGCGGGCCCGGACGTGCAGTAGGCGACCTGGCACAACCTTTGCTACCCCTAGAACCTCGGGCCATAGCTCAGGGGAGAACAGAGAAGCCACCCCAGCCAAATGAGCACCAAGGTGGCCAAAGTAAACCTCATCCCCCACTCCAGCTGTCAGCTAGCCTTGATGGCTGAAGCCATGTGGGTCTCCTGGAGGAAGATCAGAGTACCCCACCTCCCAAAGGAAGGAGAGCACCTCGCTCCTGTGGAGACCCACGCTACAGCCCCTGATGTTCAATGTAGCAAAGATGGTGTCCTTCATAGGGAGGGCTGGGGCATATCCTCACGGGCAGGGTGATCGACAGCCTCCAGTGGGCCCCACAACAACCCATGTTCGACCACAAAGGTCATCAGGGAGTTGCAGAACTTGTGATCCCGCTGGTAGGCCGCGAGGCCCTGCCTCCCAGTCTCTCTCCTCTCCCCCAGGAGGGCCTTCACGGCCCGGAGGATGTGGTGGAAGTCCCCCCAGCGCTGGAGGGCGAGCTGCACCTTGACCTTTGAGCCATGGGTGTCCAGCAGGAAACAGCACAGCTCTTCCTTCAGCCCAGAGGGGGATGTGGCAACCAACCCGCTGCCGTCCTCCGGTGGGGCCCGCAAACAACCCTTGCGGCCTGCAGAGACGGACAAGCAAGGGGCGGAGCCCTAGCGTGGTTGTGCCTGGCAGCCCGTCCCCATCCCCGGCATGGGAGGGAGTGGCAGAGGGAATAGTGCAGCCCCCACGGTGTTGGAAAAAGGGGACACGAAAACCGCCCCCTGAGGGTTGTTCTCAAATACTGACGTAAATTCAGTCCCCACGGCCCCAGAGTCCTCCCTGCCAGCAACCGGGGCAGTAATAGCCTCAGTAAAAATGGCGGCAGGGGGGCACAGATGGAAAAGGGGCCAGGGGAACTCCTACAGAGGCCTCCTCAGGAGGGGACTCAACAAGGGGAGCGGTGGTGTCTCCGTCCGCTGCCATAGCTACCGTGGCCGGCGTCTCCTGCTGGGCTCCATCTGGGGGCGCGGTGGAAGTAGTAACAGCATCAGCCCCCCCACAGCATTTTTTGGGGGGCCTTCTCTCCCTCTTTGTCAGAGGGGAGGAATCGAGCCCGTGATTTACGGGCGCCGCGCTTCCCCCGGACGAGCACCCAACCCTCCGAAGTGGAGGTGGAGGGCTGGTCAGCAGGGGCAGGGCCAGCGGGCAAGGGCGATCATTCCAGGGTTTGGGGCAGCAAGGGCGGGACAACAGGGGGAAGGGAAACCTCCCCCAGGGGCGGGCCCTCAGCCGGCAAAGGTCTTGCCGCCCTCTCCTCCACAGGAGGAGGGGCAGTGGCAGCAGCAGCCGGGCTACCAGGGTCGCCGGCGGTGACAGGGCCGGTGCCCTCCTGGGTCCTGGAGGCTTCTCCGGGCCGGGCCAGAGGGAAGTCCTTCCGGACGTGCCCCATTGCCCAGCAGAGAAAGCACCAGGCCTCCCCCATCGAATAATGGGCCCAGTAATGGGCCCCCTGATAGGGCACCAAGAAGGACCCCTCGAGTGCCACCCCGCCATGCGTCACGGGCGGCACTTGGATCTGCACCTGCCGGCAGAAGGACAGAACGTGGCAGAGGGTGGGGTCCTTGCAGCCCAGCGGGAGAGGGCTGATGATGGAAATGGGCATCCCCAGGATAGAGAGGGCAGGCAACCGGGCAACGTTGGGCAGAAAAGGCAGGACGGATGTCAGTACCACCAAGTCCTCCAGGGGTTCTAGAGGGACGAGCACGCCCCCCTCCCACCGCCAAGCCCTTCTCTACCACCTCCTGAGCGGCAGCCTCTGACACTAGGAAGAACACAACTTTACCATACATCTTAGAGGCTGCCACGACGGCCGTGGGCCCTACCATCCTTGCCAGTGCCTGCATGTACGTTTCAATGTGGGGCGGGGCGGGCACCAGGAGGCAGCGGATGCTGTGCCTCCTGGTCAGCGAGGGGAAGGGGCCCTGGCCGCCAGGAATGGTACCGGAGGCTGCAGTCGGGGCAGATGGCGCGGCAGCCACCTGGGCGTACGCTCTAGGGGCTAGGGATGGAGCTCCCCTGGAGCTGGTGGAGGGAACGGCTGGGGAGGAAGGGGCCGCGGCAGGGAGGGGAGCCCCACCAATGGGAGGTTTTATTTTCCGAGTGGGGCCTTTGCCCTTTTTATTCCCCTGGCCCTTTTTGCCAGGGGAAGGGGCGGCCATGGCAGTGGCGGAGACTGGGCTAGTGGTGGCCGAGAGGGCATCCGCTGGGGTGAGCGGGGGCGGTGACAAGGGAGGAACCATGGGGTCAGCAGGGGCAGGAACAGGGTCCTCCTCCATGATAGTGAGAGGCAGGAGGAGGCCCTAATATGGGGCTGGGGGCACGATGGGCAGCCACTTCTCCCCAATAAGCAATGCGCAGGGGAGGAGGGTCCAGTAGGAAGGGCAGGGGAATGTGGGGGAAGGGGCTAACCACTCCACCCTGTTAAGCAGTAGGCAGGGAAGGAGGGCGCCCCTGGGGAGGGGGAAAAGCGAACACTCCTCCCCGCTAGGCTGCGGGCATGAGAGGAGGGTGTTAGCAGTGGGGATGGAGGGGTAAGAGGGGAGTCACAGGCTCTGGGTAGGGATACAACTCCTCCAGCTGCACTAGGAAGGGGAGGAGCTACAATATCATTGGGGAGTCTGAACAGTGATGGGGGGCAACTGAAAGGGGGGACACAAGTGCTTATGGAGGGGGCATGGGCACTTAGGTAAGAGGGACTGAGCTTGGGGTGGGCAAAAAAGGACAAGGGGGAAAAAAGGGAGCAGGCAAAGCACAGGAGGGAGCTTCAGGTCTAAGGGCGGGGCAGGCAACCAAACCAAATCTCAAAGTTTGGGGCAGGGCAGGTAGCAAACGCGCAAGGGCCGGGGCGGGAAAGGCAAAACTAACAAAAGGGAAACTCCCAGGGGAGCAAAGCAAGTAGCAGGAGGGACAGGCTGTGGGGGGGCAAACTAGCACAGGAGGGCTGGGGGGCACAGCAGGGAGGGGACCCCACCAGCCAAATGCAGCTGGGGGGAGGGAAAGTCCAAGGTAGGGAGACACGTGCGCCCACATGCACCTGTGTAGCTCGGTCCAGTGCCGCTCACTGCTGCAAATAGTCCCAGGTGGTGAATGGAGGGAAACAATCAGCCACATCGAGGAGCGAAGAGCAGGTCCAGTTGGAATGTGGGGCGGTGGAGTGGGCAACAATGATGGTGGTGGTGGTAGTGGGGGAGCAGATAAACAAGGGGGAGGGCTCCACACCTCTCCCCCGTGCTCCCCACAACAGCAATAAAGGTCACCACCACCCCAGGAGCAGAGATGTCAAAAGTTACTCAGTTTATAAATAAACCCCCTCCACAGGAGTCCTCCTCAGCAGCAGCAATCAGCCAGCCAGGCAGGAGGGCCCTATAGATGGTGGTGGGGTCCTGACTTCTCCCTCCAGAGGCTGGAGGGGCGGGGTCAGGCTGACAAGCCCTGCAACTCAGCAAGAGCAGCGGTCATCCAGGAAGGGAGACTCCAGCCAGCAGAAGTAGCAGCCCAGGAAAGGAGAAGGTTCCAGCCAGCAGCAGCCCAAGAAGGAAGAGAGCTCCAGCCAGCAGAGCAGTCTGAGCAGACTGACCCTCCCCCCTGGAGCAGGGTGGTTGCCCACTCCAGCCCTGTGTGGCTTAAAAGCCAGCCCTAGGAGAGAACCAGGGCTGAGGGCAAGAAAAGCTAGGTTGATTGGGGAAATGGCCGCAGCTGGGCCAAGCCCCAATCAGGCTGCAGCTGGGCCTATAAAGGGGCTGCTAGGCTGCGTTCAGAGAGAGAAGGGCCTGGCTGCAGAGACCTGAGGGAATATCTAAATTGGAGCAGAGCTAAGGGGAAAGGCCCAGGCTGTGAAGCCTAGGTTAGGGCCTATTAGGTACTGGAGTTGCAAGGGGGCAACCCATGGGTAGACAGAGGTAGCAGGTCCAAACCCTCTCACCTGTGATGAGTGGCTGATACACTGCAGTCTGCCCTGGGGAGCAGGACTAAGCGATGACTGGCAGTAGCCAAGACTGAGCCAAAATGGGGGTAGTGAGTGGGGTTTCCCCAGGGGGGGAAACCCTCAGGGATTGTTGGGGTTTACTGTCGGGGGCAGCACCCCAGTGGGGTTCTGGGAGGGACTGGGGCCGGCGGTAAGGCGGATCACCAGACGGCAGAGGGTTCTCCAGAGGCTGATGAGCTAATTCCCAAGGACAACCAGTAGGAGGTGCTGCCAGGTGAGTCTGGCTCCATTACAGAGAGTAACTCCCATTGACGTAAATAGGAGTTGTATCACACAACTGAAGGCTGAATTGGGCCCTTTGACTGTGATTTTCAGAAGTGCTGAGCACCTAGAACTTCAGCTAAAGTCAATGGAAGCTGTGGGTGCTGGGTGACTGACAATCAGACTCTCTGCCTTTAGCCACCTTCACTATATTCAATCCTATTATCCAAGGGTACTGATGCATAATATGGCAGAATGAGTATATTCTTGTTATGTTGCATTGTTTTTTTTTTAATTTATTTAATCACTACTTAATTTTTTAAAATACAATTCTAGGTATCCATTCAGTGCTCTGGGAGCCTATTGCATAATTAAAAATTACAGCACAAACAAAAGGATTGCCCTTAAAAATATCCATCTCAGCCCACACCTTTCTCCTTATTTTTTCTTAAAATATCAGTTTGCACACTTTACAATGTATATCATTGTAATGATGCACCAACATCCAGTAACGTGTCCAAAAATTAATTCTTGCTGTTCTGTTGGATCGATGAGGGCAGAGCATAGAGCGCTGGCTTTAGCAGCATAAGTGTGGAATGATCACCTCATGCTGCTTTTTTTCAGAATTGCCATTGAATTGAAAATCATCCAACTCTAAAGATCTCTCTCACAGATGGATTATTTGTTTTTTAAATAAATGTTTGAAAGAGCTTTGGGAGTTGGACTGTCGAATACATTCCCATGGATGGATTAGTGGCCAAATGTCAGGTGATGTGGCTGAAGGACAGTAAGAAATAAATGCACATTTAGGACCTAAATTTAAAATGGCCTGATTTTCAGAGGTACTGTGCATATGTGACTCCCTTTTTGATTTCAACAGGAATCATTAGACTCAAGGCTGGTCTACGCTGAACACTCATGTCAGCATAGTTACGTCCATCAAGCCCTTGGATAGCTACCCCTTCCTGCTTCTCCACGTGGGCACCAATGATACTGCCAAGAATGACCTTGAGCGGATCACTGCAGACTGTTTCTGTGGGAAGAAGGATAAAGGAGTTTGAGGCGCAAGTGGTCTTCTCGTCCATCCTCCCCGTGGAAGGAAAAGGCCCAGGTAGAGACCATTGAATTGTGGAAGTCAACGAATGGCTACGCAGGTGCTGTCGGAGAGAAGGCTTTGGATTCTTTGACCATGGGATGGTGCTCCAAGAAGGAGGAGTGCTAGGCAGAGACTGGCTCCACCTAACGAAGAGAGGGAAGAGCATCTTCACAAGCAGGCTGGCTAACCTAGTGAGGAGGGCTTTAAACTAGGTTTACCGGGGGAAGGAGTCCCAGAGCCCTGAGGTAAGTGGGATACTGGGAGGAATCATGAGCAGGAGAGCGCGAGAGGGGAGGGCTCCAGCCTCATACTGAGGAAGAGGGACTATCAGCGAGTTATCTCAAGTGCCTGTACACCAATGCAAGAAGCCTGGGAAACAAGCAGGGAGAACTGGAAGTCCTGGCACAGTCAAGGAATTATGATGTGATCGGAATAACAGAGACTTGGTGGGATAACTCACATGACTGAAGTACTGTCATGGATAGATATTAAACTGTTCAGGAAGGACAGGCAGGGCAGAAAAGGTGGGGGAGTTGTATGTAGGAGAGCAGTATGACTGCTCAGAGCACCAGTATGAAATTGTAGAAAAACCTGAGAGTCTCTGGATTAACTTTAGAAGTGTAAGCAACAAGGGTGATGTCGTGGTGGGAGTCTGCTATAGACCACCATGAGGTGGACGAGGCTTTCTTCCGGCAACTAACGGAAGTTACTAGATCACAGGCCCTGGTTCTTATGGGAGACTTCAATCACCCTGATATCTGCTGAAAGAGCAATACAATGGTGCACAGACAATCCAGGAAGTTTTTGGAAAATGTAGGGGACAATTTCCTGGTGCAAGTGCTGGAGGAACCAACTAGGGGCAGAGCTCTTCTTGACCTGCTGCTCACAAACTGGGAAGAATTAGTAGGGGAAGCAAAAGTGGATGGGAACCTGGGAGGCAGTGACCATGAGATGGTCAAGTTCAGGATCCTGACACAAGGAAGGAAGGAGAGCAGCAGAATAGGGACCCTGGACTTCAGAAAAGCAGACTTTGACTCCCTCAGGGAAATGATGGGCAGGATCCCCTGGAGAATAACATGAGGGGGAAAGGAGTCCAGGAGAGCTGGCTGTATTTTAAAGAATCCTTATTGAGGTTACAGGGACAAACCATCCCAATGTGTCAAAAGAATAGTAAATATGGCAGGCGACCAGCTTGGCTTAACAATGAAATCCTTGTGGATCTTAAACACAAAAAAGAAGCTTACAAGAAGTGGAAGATTGGACAAATGACCAGGGAGGAGTATAAAAAATATTGCTCAGGCATGGAGGAGTGAAATCAGGAAGGCCAAATCACACCTGTAGGTGCAGCTAGCAAGAGATGTTAAGAGTAACAAGAAGGGATTGTCCATCTTTATAAAAGGGAAGGAGAAGGATCTGGGGAACTACAGGCCAGTCAGCCTCACTTCAGTCCCTGAAAAAATCATGGAGCAGGTCCTCAAGGAATCAATTCTGAAGCACTTAAAGTAGAGGCAAGTGATCAGGAACAGTCAGCATGGATTCACCAAGGGCAAGTCATGCCTGACTAACCTAATTGCCTTCTATGATGAGATAACTGGCTCTGTGGATGAGGGGAAAGCAGTGGAGGTGTACCAATGGAGACATATCTGCAGGTTTTGTATGTATTGGTTCTGGCAGAGTCTGGTGCTGCTTTGAGTTGGTGCATCCTGGTCTGTGGGGAGCTTGTTTCTGATTAACTTGGTGAAGGGTGGGCAAAAATAAGGGACGGTACTTGGTCCTGCTGTGAAGGCAGGGGACTAGACTCAATGACCTTTTAAGGTCCCTTCCAGTTCTATGAGATAGGTAGATCTCCATATTAAAAATATGGATTTAAATTTCTAATTTTAGGCACTTAAATTTGAAAAACAAAATGGCTAGTGTATAGTTACATGTAATAGTGCAAATGTGTATCTCCTAACCATTCCTTTCTCTGAAAGTCAGTCTTGAAAATGCCATTGTTCCAAGGCAAAATCTTAGAAACTGGTATGTATATTGCTCATCAGAGGTTATATATTTGTCACAATCAATTGATTTTAAATTAGAAGTCATATGTGTTGTATCTACATTAACAAATACCACTTTAAGTTGATTTTTACGGTAACATCAGTCTATTCATATAGTTGCCAATAAACTTATCAAGAAGGACAACTCTTCCCCAGACCTCTTTTAATATTGCCCTTCTTGGTGGTGGTTTTCTTATTTTTCTGTGTGTGTGCTTGTGCCCTCTACTGAACAGATAGTTGCTGTAGTGTTCTCACAGCTTGTACTCCTTAGTTGATGAGCTGAAGAAAAGTGATCATTAGAAATGATTTATAGAGATTATTCTTTAATTCAAGTGCTGTAGACCTATATTTTTGGAGCAGGAAGTCATGATTGCTATTTCTGTTTCAATTATGCTATTAGCTGGTAATGTTAAATGGTATTTACTTGGCCTATGGATCATTAAATACAATGTGTTTAGCAAGAGCAGCAAAAATAATATTAACAAGAGAAGAAAAAATACTGAACTGATTGCTATAGAACAGATAATCTAAGCATATATAAAACCTTTCAACCACTTTTTTTGTTACTGTGCTGCAATTTGTCCTCAAGAATAACAGATGTGGATTATTTGCAACATCCTTTGCTAAAGAGGTAAACTAAGTTACAAATAGTTGTTTTCTTAAAATTTTGTGGCAATGCTAATGGTATCTTAATTATAACAAACATGAGACAAAGTGGGTGAGGTATCAAACAACTACAGCCCATATTTGATGGGGACCCTATCCTGAAATAAATCTTTCCTGACTCCCTCTTCTGGCCTTCAGACAACTTCCCCCCCCCCCCCCCCCCACACCCGACCCTTCACCAAGTTAATCAGAAGCAAGCTCCCCACATACCAGGATGCACCAACTCAAAGCAGCACCAAACTCTGCCAGAACCAATATATACAAAACCTGCAGATATCTCCATTGGTACAATGATCAACACACCCCACAACATACCTGTCAAGGTTCCTCCCCCACTCTGAACTCTAGGGTACAGATGTGGGGACCTGCATGAAAAACCTCCTAAGCTTATCTTTACCAGCTTAGGTCAAAACTTCCCCAAGGTACAAAATATTACACCCGTCATCCTTGGACTGGCCGCTACCACCACCAAACTAATACTGGTTACTGGGGAAGAGCTGTTTGGACGCGTCCTTCCCCCCAAAATACTTCCCAAAACCTTGCACCCCACTTCCTGGACAAGGTTTGGTAAAAAGCCTCACCAATTTGCCTAGGTGACTACAGACCCAGACCCTTGGATCTTAAGAACAATGAACAATCCTCCCAACACTTGCACCCCCCTTTCCTGGGAAGTGTTGGATAAAAAGCCTCACCAATTTGCATAGGTGACCACAGACCCAAACCCTTGGATCTGAGAACAATGAAAAAGCATTCAGTTTTTTACAAGAAGACTTTTAATAAAAAATAGAAGTAAATAGAAATAAAGAAATCCCCCCTGTAAAATCAGGATGGTAGATATCTTACAGGGTAATTAGATTCAAAAACATAGAGAACCCCTCTAGGCAAAACCTTAAGTTACAAAAAAGATATACAGACAGAAATAGTTATTCTATTCAGCACAATTCTTTTCTCAGCCATTTAAAGAAATCATAATCTAACACATACCTAGCTAGATTACTTACTAAAAGTTCTAAGACTCCATTCCTGTTCTGTCCCTGTCCAAGACGACTACAGACAGACACAGACCCTTTGTTTCTCTCTCCCTCCTCCCAGCTTTTGAAAGTATCTTGTCTCCTCATTGGTCATTTTGGTCAGGTGCCAGCGAGGTTACCTTTAGCTTCTTAACCCTTTACAGGTGAGAGGAGCTTTCCCCTGGCCAGGAGGGATTTCAAAGTGGTTTACCCTTCCCTTTATATTTATGACAATACCTTTCAAGACCCATAGATTCTACACATGCCTATCACAATATGTGGTGTGACTCATCCAGTGCACTAAATGCCCCAATAACTATGCAGGTGAAACAAGACAGCAATCACTACACTCTCAAATGAACTCACACAGGAAGATGATAAAAGACAAAAACACCCTATCAACTGTGGGTGAACACTTTTCACAGAGTGATCATTCAGTCCTCATCCTCAAAGGAAACCTGTACACCACTTTCAAAAAAGACGAGCCTGGAAGCTTACACCCATAACTTTGCTAGACCATGCTAAAAGCATGGTCTTAATAAAGACACTGGATTTATGGCTTATTACAACAATCTGCAACTCCCTTTTTGTCCTATGATTATAGGGGTGTTGATGGGCCACTTAACCTTGAATGGTCCCTTATAATATGTGCTAACTATTTATGCTAAACTACCTGTTCAACTTTGAATTTAACTTTGACACTCTGAGTAACTTCTCTAGACCTGAAGGAAAGCTCTATGTAAGCTTGAAAGTTTGTCTCACTCACCAACAGAAATTTGGTCCAATAAAAGATATTACCTCACCCATTTGGTCTTTCTAATATCCTTGACTGACATGACTACAACACTGCATACATCATAACAAAGGTGGCATTCTTCAATTGAAGAGGAAAAGTAATTGCAATAAACAAACACATGAAAGAAATCAAATGGATGAAGGGAGAGAGAAGGAGGATATGGATGCACTGTACTTCAGAACAAACAATACTGACACTTGGCATGTAAGGAGCCTTATTTGCTTTCTCTTGGAATTGATTTGCAATGTTGCACAAAGCCATCAAAAAATTGGATGCCACAAAGAATTTGTGCATTTCACAATACCTAGAACACTGATTTGATTTTAAGATACTTTTAGCAATATATTCCCAAATAGAAATATTAGCTAACAACAAAGCCTCCTCTAAGCTATCCACACTGGATTTTTCCAAAAGCAAATTCAGTGGATTCATTTTCATTTGATAGACTTTGGCTGTTAGGCACCAACACACTTTTCTTAGTAGAGAAACTGTTTGCTACCAACAATGGCCCATTAAGAGTCAATGTAAGGGATTCCTTTTTTTCCCCTCATCCAGCACAATTATTGACTTCTCACAGTCTTTAAAGACTTCACTAAAATTCCTTCCTTTCTGCAGTACCATGAACTGCAACAGATTCTTTTTGAGCTCTAGTGATGTTTAGAACCAACTTTGGTATAAAAGACAAATTAACAAACTCCTTCTGATTTTTCACTCAAATTCAGAACTACCTCCGGCCGATCAGGAAGAATTTCACACAACTTCCTTTTAGGCAAGCTTCTAGACTCCACAGTCAAAAGTTTAGAGGCATTCCCTTCCCCTTTGCAGCTCTTCTTGCAGACAACATGCAGGTTACCAGGCTCAACACACACAAGTTTCCATTCTTTCAGTGGGTAACACAGTCAAATCACCTTTATGCTTTCCTTGTGCCCTGGTCATGATATAAACCTAACCAGACACGGTTGTCATATCTTTATCCAGCAACACACTAGCAACAGGCAAAATAGAAGCACCAGAATCTCCTGGTCCCTGGGACCTACTTATGATATCACCTGGATGCAAGCTGGTTACAATGTCATTCTCCCTAGCCAATACAAACTTAGGGACACTTCCTTCCTGGGCTTCAGTTGTGTCCAAAATCAACTCTGAGACATCTGATAAATTTTTAATCATCATAGGTTGACAGGCTTCTTCTGTCTGCTCCACAAAGAACTAGAGAAACATTCTTCTTTAGCAAACACATTGCAATTCTCAACAGACAAACAATTTGAGAGATCCTTTCTTTTGTCCCAGTACCCATGGCTGTCTACAGACAAATACTTGGAAAGTGGGACAGCTTCCTTAACAGGCAAGTTGCCAGTGCCACTCCCAACAGACAAACTGTTGCTTTCCACAGGCAGTGGTGGCTCATACTGAACTACCTTAAGCAAATCTCTTTTATATTGTCTAGGCTCACTTTCATAAGCTTCGCTTGCCAACAATTCAGTATCTACACAAAATGTACCCTCTTTTTCCACAGTTAGGGTATTAACCTAACCATCAACTTTAATTTGCTCCAGAGAAACATTTTCCTGAGCAATGAGTTCTTTCTCTGCCTTATCTAATGCCAGATTCACTTCCGAGATATTAGACATTCAGAAATTTCTTTCACATATAAACTGCTTTTCTGGTCAGTCAAATACCTACTTTCCTCAGACAAACATTTGGAGAAACCCTCCATAGGCAAGTCATTGCCTGTAATAGACACAGGCTTAGGATCATTTCTTTCCTGTGACTGGTTCATGATATTAACTTGACTGCACAAAGCTTTAAGATAATTCCCTATAAAAAGATCTGAAAGAATTGTATTTTTTGCTCCCACAATCGTGGTGCCATCAAATCCCTTCCACTAAGGGGGATTTTAGCCAAAGGCATTCTTACAAAATATTCAGATAATGCTACAACAGTTACACTTTCACTGGCAAATAATCTTTCTCCCTGACAAGTCTTGCTTCAACCAAAGTAATATCTGCTGCAGTGTCCCTCCATGCCATACACCTTATTCCATTAACTTCTGCATTGCTAATAAACTCTGCATTATTGTTCCCATATTTATGATGTAGATAACCTTCTTAAAGAATGTGTAGTATATATGTGCACGTATTATATGTACAGTATATGTGTGTATATATAGAATGTATGCAGTATTAATAATCACTCAACTTCTACAATGTTTTCTGTTTGTGGGAAAATATTTTACAGTGAACTCTGAGTAGATATTGTCTCTGAGATGTTAATAAATGAGGCCCTGATCTAATTAGCTGTTCTGTATACCAAGACAGAGCCCTAATAACTTCAATAGGTCATCAAATATTAAAATATTTCATAAAAATAAGTGAGATAGAAGAACACATTGGATGGTTGTCTCCTGTGCCATTCTTTGGAAGTGTAAGTATTTTGCAAATATTCACACTACAGTCAAAGTTTCTTTTATATTCTGCATAATTTTTATCTACTGCTCATGCCTTAATTTTTTTTTTCTCTGAACAAGAGGTCACTTCTGGTTCAAATCTATACTAATGGGGGAGGGATAGCTCAGTGGTTTGAGCATTGGCCTGCTAAACCCAGGGTTGTGAGTTCAATCCTTGAGAGGGCCATTTAGGGATTTGTGGCATAAATTGGGGATTGGTCCTGCTTTGAGCAGGGGGTTGGACTAGATGACCTCTTGAGGTCCCTTCCAATCCTGATATTCTATGATTCCATTATTGGGGCTACACTTACAGTAATTGAGATTTGTATATATGTATTGTTCATAAACCATAAAATATGTAGTTAATTTCTTTCTTTTGAAGCATATTTGTATTTGAGTATCTTAGAAAAGTATTCAACTAAAAATATAATTGACTCTCCTTGTGGCCCTGAACCTGACCCTCCTAAAATAGGCATTTCAATAAGTACATGATCAGAACCATATTTAATTTACTTATGTTTTATCACACAGTCTATATGCTTAAAGTAGACTAGACTCTAGTTACTGTCCATAAATTTGTTTAAGGAAGCATTTTAGGATGATGTGTTGCTCTCTTTTTAAATTTGTGCTAAAAGTTCTGATGTAAAATTGATCTTAATCACTTAAATGTAATGGAATAATAGTAATTTATATCTAACAGAATCCAGATTGCATACTGCACTGCTTTTCTTAAGAGTAGTCTTTTCTCACTACCAACCGAAAAAACCAAAGTGACCTAAAAGCCACACAGAAGTGATAACATATGGGGTAAATATATCTTGGAAAAGCTGTATGTAATCTCACATTCCTCTGTATCCAGCTTAGATATTTTAACTCTCCAGCTAATGTTCAAAGAATGACTTCATAAACCTCTCAGATGATTCTTTTCTTTGAAAGTAATTGAGTTCTGTTCTCTTCCCACTTGACACTTCTGCAAAGAAATTCTCCTTCTGAAACAAGTATTCTTTCTCTTCTGTCAAATTTCCCTATTCCTCTCACTGATATTTAAATCTGCTACAGAAAGTTTTACTTAATTATCACCTAACACCAGGAAATGCAGAGTCAGCTTCTTTGCTTAAATGCTTCTGAAATGGAGCATTCTGTTTTGATATTATTACCTTTAGCTCTGATCTTGCATATAGATGCACCAGTGTGGACTCTTACAGCACGTGGTATCTCACTGCAGTCAGTAGTATTCCAAGTGGTGTAAAAGTCTGCTGGGTCACATTTTGTTTGTGGGACTGGGAGCTATGGGAGGAAAAATGCAAGATTTCAACTTCACATTGACTAAGGCAGGTGGAGGGCTCTTCATCAGCCACCTGAAAGCAGTCATGAAGCAGCTGGCTGGTATGTGTCAAAAACTGATTAAATCCCTTTACTGATCTGAACAAGAACAGGTTGGTAAATACTGACACTCTCAAATGCCACATGGATTCATGCTATGGTTTTCATAAAATTAATGGGAGTATGGATTATTTATCCCTTTTGAAATGTGACTGCTTTGACAAAAAGAACAAATTATTTATAACACAGCTCTACCATTAGTCATTTTTTTTCTTTTCAAATAAAATGTGCTATAAAGTAGTTTCTATGAAAAAAAAACACCCAGAAAGCTTTCCTCCTGCCCCCTCTTGAGATTTCATGTAATTTCTAGAGGCACTAATTCTGTCAAAGTACAAAAATTAGTTAAGGTGAAACTGGCTGGCTGGCCTGAATCCATCCAACCAAGACTATTAGAAGGCTATGTCATAAACTGCTGAGTTTAATTGGTTGAGTACATTACTCATATATGTAAGTACTGTAGTCTTAAATAACTGTAATCATAGTGGAATAAATCCACAGTTAGAGTGTCAGCAGACAGATACATCACAAAACATGGATCTGTTGATACACTAGAATTTATCTAGCATATCTGATCTGTGCTCCTTCTTGACAGAACTAGGTGACACAAAGCAGAATCCCAAAGCTATTTTGACTGCTAATCAAATTGTACTCGAAGTACAGAGACCATGGGTGAAATCATAGACTTACTGAAGTCTATGGCAAAACTCTTTGATTTCAGTGGGGCCCGGATTCTATCCCAAAAATATAGAGCTCTGAACATTTGCAACAAAATTGAAAACGCTCAAGCCCCATATCCTCTAAACAATAACAGCAAGCAGTGATACTGGGTATGTCTGTAGCTTTAAAATGTTGTGCTTCTAGGGATTATCTGGTAAAGATTGTTTGGCCTTCAGTAGCCATATGAAGCACAACATCACAATGAAATTTGGTGTTCCCCAGAAACATCTCTACCAGTGAGGCCTCAGATAGCAACAGCAGTGGGCCCAGGTGCCACTATTAAATGACGAAAGGTTGGAGGTGGGGAAAATTTCAGTGAACTTTTCCAAATCACAAAAGGGTTCTGGTTTCATAGGACAGAGGAAGGTTTAGGTTGTTTTATGGTTGAATTCACTTAACTTGGTTGAACCACATCCCATAAATAGGAAGTTTTAATCTTAAGTCGTAACTAAGGCCCAGTAGTAGGGGACACAACACTCTTAGCCAGTGAGTTAAAGAAATTCTACATAAAGTTACTAGCAGTTGCAAACAGCAGTTGAGAATGGTGGTGCCTGCCATCTGTGTAAAGTAAAACATTTCTATCCTAATGTTATGATACAAAGGCTACATTGGCATGCATACTACTGGGCTCTGTATATGCTTGTGCATGTACCCCAAACCCATGCCAAGTGTCAAAGTATGTTGTGCTGGACACAAATGTACCCAAGTATACCCATGTTCACACTGCCTTGTTCTTGTATGCAAGGTTAGCGCTAATATTTCAGGGGTGGTAACATGGGAGACACTCTAGGATCTGCCTTGCTGTGTGTTGATGGGACTGTAAACACTTCACACATCTGTCAGTGGTGGAAGACATGGAGCAAGTGACTGACAATGTGGTTCTGCTCTTGCTCGTTCATGGAGGACAAATATGTGTGTTGCAGTGCTCAGCTGGTGAGAATCTTAGGTGAATGGGCTCAGACCTTTCTGAGCCAAGGAAGGGTGACTGGGGTGGTGACTGATTCACTGTTGCCCATGACACAGACACGCAGGAGACTGCCAGTGTTGTGACTGTGTGTCCATGCGTGGACCACTGCTTCTGGGTCAGAAGAACCAGCACAGTGTGATGGGATCACAGCATCTTGGAAACCTGGAATGATGAAAAGTGCTTACCAAACTTCAGAATGAGGAAGCAGATGTTCCAGGAGCTCTAGAGGAGCTGGCCCCAACCCTGCAATGGAAAAATCCTCAATTCCAGACACTCCTACAGGTGCAGAGGTGGTGGCTATTGCCCTCTGGAAGCTGACAATGCCAGACTGCTACGGGTCAGGAGCAAATCACTTTGGGGTGGGGAAGCCCACTGTCGGGGTCATGATGGTGCAGGTTTGTGAAGCTATCAACACTCTTATCTACTCACAGGTGGTCGCCATTACAAAAATTCCAGAATTGATGGCTGGGTTCCAGAGAATGGGTTTTCTAAACTGTGCAGGGACCACTGCTGGCATACTCATTTCCATACTTTTCCCACAGAAAGAAGTGAGTGAGTACATTGAACAAAAAGCTTACTATTCACTCATCCTTCAATGCCTAGTGGACTACAAAGGCAGGTTCATGAACACTAACATTGGACACAGAGGAAGGGTTCATGTTGCCAGGGTGCTGAAGAGATTAGAACTGTACTTGAAGAGGGAGGAAGGGACATTATTCCCCAGAAATGACATCATTCTGTACAGTGTCTCCATGCCGACAGTTATTCTGGGGAACCCCACCTACCTGATGCTACCCTGACTAATGAAAACCTCCTCCAACCTCAATGACCCAGCAAAATGGGAATTTATCTTCAAACTAAGCAGCTGCAGGATGGATTTGAAAATTTTGGCCTAATTATTTAACTGAGTAGATATTTCACCATATATGATTTATCATATGTTTGATGAAATTGGCAATATTTGAGAAGAGTATGGTGTGTGTGAGAGAGAGAGCGAACCTTCACTGTATACCACCTGGATTTTGTGGAGTTAGATTATGTTATTTCAACATAGTTTGGAGGGGGGTGGGTGTGTTTCAATCTCTATTTTCCCCCCTATAAGAATGAAAAATCAGTGTGGGTATGTGATGGGGCAGATGGGGCCCACACTGACAATAAGAGGGTAATATGAGCCTCTGGACCCAACTGGCCTTGCCCCGCTACACCTGCTGCCAATCTCAGGCATAGAGAGGGGAGTTAAAAGGAAGAGACTGAGCTCAGTTCAGGGCTTCCCAGGGCTTCCTAGCTCTGCTGTTTCTTATGTGAGAGAAGCCTGGTTGTGGTCCAGAGATTGAGCTGGCTTACTGGCTGGACGAGCCTCGTGTTAGAAGGGATGACCAAATCCTGGGGGATCAACTGAAGTGTGGATTGTGTGAAGAAAAGCCCTGAATAGAAGGGTGAATCCCACTGAGGGTTCATCATATGACCCTGTTTTGAATTTTTTGGGGGGTGGAGGTTGCTCCTGATTTCTTTTGGATCATAGCACCCTGAAAAGGGTAGGATTGAAGATTCCGTCCAGGACACTGCTACCTTGGACCTCACAGAGACAATGACCTACCAGCTGGGTGAGTCGTGGCCTGATGGGCCAGAGGGGGGTGGCACTGAGACAATCCAGTCACAATGTGGGATAGAAGAACTAGTGCTCTAAAATATTTTTGAATCCTTAGAGGATAGTGATGGGAAATTGCAACTCTGCAACCAGACGACCCAACTGTGGAACACCACAAGTTTCTCATCTCTCCCTGGTCCTATTCAATATTCTTATGGAAGCATTAGAAAAAATGGTAAGAGTCAACAATATGCAAATGACACAGAACTTTATCATTCTTTCAATACTTCCTCTTATCCCAATGCCTGGCTGAGATCAGCACATGAGTGAGAAAAAGCTGGCTGAAGTTAAACCCTAACACATTGGGAAGCAGAAGGAAACATTTTGAAGAATTTACCACTACAGTGTTCACAAGTCATCAAAACTGGCAGCTGCTTAGGTGTTCTTCTGTACTCTTGGCTGCTGCTGCTGGGTTCTCACACACCACTTTTTACAAATGCCATATTACCATAGCTGCATGGCATGCTGCTGCTGACCTAGCTATAATATTCCTTTGTCACCTGCCATACAGATTATGGCCACTGGAGTTTTGCTGGCTTTGAAAACATCAGACCTTAGAAAATTGCAGCTGGTACAAAAGTGCAATGGCATGCCTCCTCAGCAAAATTACTGCAAGGAAGCACATCAGACCTGTCCTCCACTTGCTATACTGGTTTCCTATAGCTCTTCTCCATAAGGCTAGATCTTCACTGGAAATGGTTTGGTGGTAGAGCTAAATGGTATAGATATATAGTTTTGTCAATATACCTATCTACATTAGGGCTTTTGCTGATACAGAAATGTCACTCCCATGCTCAACACTGCTGTACAACGAAAAGTTTCTAGTGTAGACGTGGCCTGGGTTTAAGGTCACAATCCTTATTTTTAAGGTGCTGAAGGGTCTAGGCTCAGAATATATAAAAAATTGCCACAGGTTCCTTGAGCTCAATCGATTTCAACCGCTCCACTTCTCAGGAAGAATGTGAGTGTCTGTTGCAAGAGTGAAGCTCGTATGACAGAGCTTTCTTGAGGGCTGGCCTAAGACTCTAGAACTAATTCCTGCAAGAACTGAGAAGCAGGGATCCTAGAAATCCATTTGCCACAGAAAAATATAGAATTTGCATTTTTACAGAGAATCTTTAGTTTTAACATTTTGTGAAAATATAAAAACATACACTGTAGAACCCCATTTATCCAAGCCTCCACTATCCAGTTCTCCATATCAACTGAATTGGGGCTGTCAGCCTGAGCCCTACCGCCTGGGGCTGACACTCTCCAGATTATTCAAAGAGCCCTGGTCCCAATTAGATCAGATAAACAGGGTTCCACTGTACAGCAATAAAACATGGTATTCAACTGATCCCTGTATATATTGGGTCTAGGGAAACTAAGTTCAGCACTTCATTTTAATAGTGGAAAATTGTGGATTTTTATGTTTTTTTATCAGATAACTTTGTTTTTATTTTATCATGGAAAACTAGGATCCCTGCTGAGAAGTACTTCAAACCCGAACACTTTCCAATCCAAATGTGAAGTGTATTTCTTTGATTGAGCCTTCCCTAATGCCTACTTCCTAACACATTCGCTTACTCATACAAGAGAGACAAACATCTTCAAGTACAGTTTGTGTCATTACAGAAAGACACACAGAGTAAGCCACTCCTGAGAGACCCTGGTCGTCTTGGGTTTTATTTATTTATTGTAATTTTGAAAGATGTTCAGATACCATGATGAGGAGTGATTCACAAGAACCTAACTAGAACAGAGAGAAGAACTGGATCTCTTGTGGCCTTTGGTGGGTGTAGACAAAAGAGTTAATACCAGCACTTTTATTTGTCCCGTTTGAGCCCTGTGCAAATACCCCCAGTACTGTAAGGAATGCAGCTCTCTGCCATGCCTTTAGTGTTGGCATTACCTCTTGCCAGAGAGACATGAGCCAGAACTCAGGTACTGACAGGTAAAATACCTTTCAGATTACTTTAAAAATGCACAACTGGCTCTAATCAGGATTTATATAGGACTGTCTGCTATTTGGGAGACAGTAGCTCCTTCCTGCTGTGTCTCACAGCTATGAAGGTAGAACAATGTCACTAACGGTCATTGTCCAAGGCAAGAATCTAACCTTCAGTGGTTCCCTGTCGTGCCAAAAATCTTGCCCCTTCAGATGATGCTAGGTAAGGAGGAGCAGGCCTTCATAATCAACAGCTTGTATTAGAAGTCACTTTATAAACAGGTTCCTACCTTCCCTTTGTAATTGACTTTCTCACCAGAGAGCCATGACAAATGGAGGCAAGGTGGCAGCCTCATTTTGCAACACTCACCAGGCCCAGTCTTGACAAGTGATGAAATGTATTAATAATGTCAGAAAACACAATCTTTGCTCCATGTGCCACTTAACACATGCCGGGAAGAAGCAACTGACAAGCCAACTGACCCTCACCTTTCCACTGATCCACTCTTGCTTAACTCCATGAATAAAAAAGGCTGACTACAATTAAACACATGGAACTTCTCAGACACTTAGGGTTAATTTAAACCTACTGGCAGGAGGCCAATGCAAAGCCTTCTGTATTATGCAAGCTCCATACTACATGGAGGAGCATGGACAGAGAAGCTGTCCAGTGGAACTTCCACCCTTTCTGAATGCCAGGGAAGAGGTGATTCCATGCAGGCTTCAAACAAGCAGACATTGGAAGAGAATGTTGGGGCTGGGTCACTATACCTGCAATGAGCTCAAAAGGCAGAAACCAATATTCCACCCCATAGTTTGGAATCAGGAGCCATGGATGGGCTGCATCATAACCCTGTAGTTCGGTCACATGTTTAGGGTGGATTGTGTTACCCCTAAAATCCCTGTGTAGTTCTCTAAAGAAAACAAGTTTACTTTGTCTTCATGCACGGAAGGCTGGATTTCACCCTCAGAGCAAAGCAGATTTGGAGTAGCTATGCTCCTACTACTCAGAGAGGAGTGAAGCAATAGCTTAGATGTTTTAGGGCTTTTGGGTTCAACACTAAAGCTGTTAATCCACATTACATCTTATTTTCCCAAAAATTTTCCTTTGCTAGATGAAGACATTGTTAAGTTTTACATGCTAAAACCAGCAATAAAACTCTTTGGGTACATGTATAACTTACAAGAGAAAAAATTATTTTCACTGAAAATTCTAATGAAATAATAAAAAATATTCCTAGACCGTGACCTTATATGCCAAGTTATATCCTGTGAAGAAAGATCTCTTGTACCGCGTAATGCAAATGCAGGAGCAAGAGATACAACAACTTCTGGTGCCACGAAAACATCAAAAAGCCATATTGAGTCTCGCCCACAGTCACCTGTTTGGAGGACACCTAGGGGTAGAGAAAACCCAGGCACGGATCCTGCGGAGGTTCTTCTGGCCAGGAGTACATGAATATGTCCGGCGATATTGCACCTCTTGTCCGGAGTGTCAGTTACATAGCCCTCGCCCACACTTGTGGGCTCCTTTGATACCTCTTCCAATAATAGAGGTTCCTTTCAAATGGATAGCCATGGGTCTGGTAGGGCCACTAGAGAAGACAGCTCTGGGCCAACAACATGTGCTTGTTATATTGGACTATGCAACCCGGTACCCGGAAGCTGTTCCCCTGTGCAACACAGCTTCCCAGACAATAGCTAAGGAGCTAGTACAGATCTTTGCCTGGGCTGGGCTACCCAAGGAGATATTGACTGATCAAGGACACCTTTCGTGTCCAAGTTGATGAAAGATCTCTGTTCATTGCTCCATGTACAAGCCCTACAGACCTCTGTATACCACCCGCAAACAGATGGCCTTGTGGAAAGATTCAATAGGACCCTCAAGGCCATGATCAGGCAAGTGGTGAGCCGGGATGGGAAAGATTGGGATACCCTATTGCCTTACCTCATGTTTGCCATCCGGGAGGTTCCGCAAGCCTCCACGGGTTTCTCTCCATTCGAACTACTATATGGGCGCCACCCTCAGGGCATATTGGATATAGTCAGAGAAGTCTGGGAAGAGGAGCCAAAGCCCGGAAGGAACATAGTTGAGCATGTACTGCAGATGAGAGATTGGATAGCCCGAATTATGCCCATTGTACGGGAACACTTAGAGAGAGCACAGGATACCCAACGAACCCATTATAACCACCAAGCGAAGCTTCAACATTTCCAACCAGGGGATTGGGTGATGGTACTGGTGCCCACAGCAGAAAGTAAACTGTTGCCTGAGTGGCAGGGACCCTACGAAGTAATCGAAGCCATGGGAGAGGTGAACTATAAGGTGCGGCAGCCAGGCCGCCGGAAATCGGAGCAAATTTACCACATCTATCTTCTAAAACCTTGGCAGGAGACCCTTCCCCAGGAGGATAACTTACACAAGCAAGTGAGGATATCATCCGACTTGACACCGATCCAAAAGATTGAGGCAGCCGACATTATTAATCGCAACCGAGATGTGTTCTCTACAAAACCAGGGCAGACGACTGAGACCTATCACCATATCCGCACGATCCCCGGAGCCAACGTAACATTGAGACCCTACTGAATCCCAGCAGCCAAAAGAGAAGAAATCAAGGCTGAAGTAAAGAAAATGTTAGAATTAGGGGTTATTGAAGAATCTTACAGTCAGTGGTCCAGTCCAATTGTTCTAGTGCCTAAACCTGACGGTACCATGAGATTCTGTAATGACTTTCGCCGACTGAATGAAATATCCCAGTTTGATGCACACCCCACACCACGCATCGACGAACTGGTTGACCGACTGGGTAGTGCCCAATTCTTGACTACACTGGATCTGACAAAAGGGTACTGGCAGATTCCTCTGACCAAAGAAACTAAAGAAAAGACAGTATTCTCCACCCCAGATGGGCTATTCCACTACACCGTCCTCCCTTTTGGGCTACATGGGGCCCCAGCCACATTCCAGCACCTCATGGATAAGCTGCTGCACCCCCATACTAGTTATGCAGCTGCATACCTAGATGATGTTGTCATCATCCACACGCCAGACTGGGGAACCCACTTGGAGAAAGTTGAGGCAGTACTGCGCACCTTAAGGAGGGCTTGCCTCACTGCTAATCCTGCTAAATGCACCATAGGGCTAGCAGAGGCTAGGTACCTGGGATATATTGTGGGAAGGGGCATAGTGAAGCCCCAAATGAATAAGCTAGAGGCAATTCAAAACTGGCCCTGGCTGACCCGAAAGAAGCAGGTCTGTGCGTTCCTAGGTGTGGTAGGCTACTACCGATGTTTTATTTCCCACTTCGCCACTAGCGCAAGTCCCCTAACGGACCTGGTGAAGGCCCGAGGTCCAGACATGGTAAAGTGGACCGACGCAGCAGTGCGGGCGTTTACAGACCTTTGGACGGCCCTCTGTAATAACCCCGTACTCATAGCCCCGGACTTTAACAGGGAATTTATTTTACAAACAGACGCTTCCAAGGTGGTGGTGGGGACAGTTCTGTCGCAAATGGTGGGAGAAGAGGAACATCCGATCCTCTATCTAAGCAGAAAGCTTCTCCCAAGAGAACAGAAATACGCAGTAGTCAAGAGAGAATGCCTTGCTGTCAAATGGGCTATGGAGGCACTGCGTTATTACCTGTTAGGCTGGCGATTTACTCTTGTGATGGACCATGCACCCCTCCAGTGGATGCAGCGGAATAAGGAAAAGAATGGCAACATTGATGGTCTGTCACAAGCATACTGCCTGGCATCCCATGTTGCCCAACTCTATGGTTGGCTATAGAAAAGTAGTGGGAGATAGATATATTAGCTCCAGGCTAAACAAATCCCTGGTACCAGGATAAGTGAAATGGCAGCTGCTTCAAGTCAGTTAAGACACCTGGGGCCAATTAAGAACTTTCCAGAAGGCAGGGAGAACGCTAGGTTGATTGGGACACCTGAAGCCAATCAGGGGCTGGCTGAAACTAATTAAAAGCCTCCCAGTCAGTCAGGTGGGTGTGCATGTCGAGAGCTGTGGTAGGAAGCTGTGCTGTTGCAGAGACTGAGTAGCACACATCATATCAGGCACAAGGAAGGAGGCCCTGAGGTAAGGGTGAAGTGGAGCTTGAGGAAGTGAGGGCTGCTGTGGGGTGAAGTAGCCCAGGGAATTGTACATGTCATGTTTCTAAAAGGTCAGCTACCATAGCTGATACTAATAGGGTCCCTGGGCTGGAGCCCAGAGTAGAGGGTGGGCCCGGGCTCCCCCACCTTTGCCCCCTGATTAATCACCAAGACTTGGAGACAATAGAGACTGTGCAAGGAAGGATACCTTCTCCTTACCTCCCTGGTTGGCTTATGATGAAAATGGCTCAGTAGATTGTGACCCTTGTCTCTAGAGAGAGAAGGGTTACGTGGAGGGTCACAGTGAGCCTCTGAGGCTAGCGAAATGCGCCAGGAAACGCGGGACCCACTGAGGCAAGGACAGAGCTTTGTCACAGTAGATACATTATGTAAAAGGAAAATCTATTGCATTCTATTGTTTTGGGGGGGGGGGAATAGCTGGTAGGAAAAAACATTCTCCCAGAACTCAGAGTAACAGCCGTGTTAGTCTGTATTCGCAAAAAGAAAAGGAGTATTTGTGGCACCTTAGAGACTAACCAATTTATTAGAGCATAAGCTTTCGTGAGCTACAGCTCACTTCATCAGATGCATCTGATGACAGAGCTGAGTGGATTTTGAGGTTTTGAAAAATTTTAGCATCCCAAAGCAGGATGAAAGGTAAAAATCTCAGAAAATTTTGCAAACTAACAAACAGAAAAGAAATTCAGTTGAAGTCAATTGAAACATTTAGTTTTGATAATTTCAATCATAGATCCTCCAGCCTGGCCTCCAACACCACCCAGCATCCACACACTAAATCTAACAACCAAAATTAGACCAAAGTATTACAGCTCAAAGGAGACTAAACTATTATGCGCCATAGGGAGAGAACAGGAGAGACCAAGGTGCACCAGTGTCTGAGGCCCCTGCAGTGACAGGGAAATGTTTAAGTGAGATATAACCAGCTAATACTGGCAAGTGACCAACACGCACGTGCTGTCGAGGAAGGTGAAAATCCCCCAAGGTCACTGCCAATCTAACTTGGGGAAAGACTCCTTCCTGACCCCACATATTGTGATCAGTTAAACTGTGAGCATGTGAGTAAGAACCAGCCAGCCAAGCACCTGAGAAAAAGAGAGAGTGCTCTTCTCCTCTGTAGCTTCCAAATAACAAAACTTCAACTTTCAGCAGAAATTCTTATTATTAGACCCTAAGTCCATGATCTTGCACTTGGTACTATTCAAATTCATCCCATTTATATCACTCCAGTTTTCCAGGTCATTCAGATTTTCTTGTGTAATATTCCAATCCTCCTCCATATTGATGATGCCTCCCAATTTGTATGATCAACAAATGATCATCATTAGCATTCTCCTACTTTTTTGTGCCAAGGTCTCTAATAAAAATATTGAATAATATTTGTCCCAAGACTGATCCTGAAGGAACTCAACTCAACTACCTGAAAGGGGGTTCCAAAGAGGATGGATCTAGACTGGGGCGGGCAAACTTTTTGGCCTGAGGGCCACATCGGGTTTCTGAAATTGTATGGATGGCCGGTTAAGGGAGGCTGTGCCTCCCAAACAGCCAGGCTTGGCCTGGCCCCCACCCCCATCCAACCTTCCCCTGCTTTTCATAAGAACATAAGAATGGCCATGCTGGGTCAGACCAAAGGTTCATCCAGCCCAGTATCCTGTCTGCCAACAGTGGCCAATGCCAGGTGCCCCAGAGGGAGTGAACCTAACAGGTAATGATCAAGTGATCTCTCTCCTGCCATCCATCTCCACCCTCTGACAAACAGGCTAGGGACACCATTCCTTACCCATCCTGGCTAATAGCCATTAATTTACTTAGCCTCCATGAATTTATCCAGTTCTCTTTTAAACCCTGTTATAGTCCTAACCTTCACAACCTCCTCAGGCAAGGAGTTCCACAGGTTGACTGCTGAGTGAAGAACTTCCTTTTTTTTGTTTTAAACCTGCTGCCCATTAATTTCATTTGGTGGCCCCTAGTTCTTATCTTATGGGAACAAGTAAATACCTTTTCCTTATTCACTTTTTCCACACCACTCATGATTTTATATACCTCTATCATATCCCCCCTTAGTCTCCTCTTTTCCAAGCTGAAAAGTCCTAGCCTCTTTAATCTCTCCTCATATGGGACCCATTCCAAACCCCTAATCATTTTAATTGCCCTTTTCTGAACCTTTTCTAATGCCAGTATATCCTTTTTGAGATGAGGGGACCACATCTGTATGCGGTATTCAAGATGTGGGCGTACCATGGATTTATATAAGGGCAATAAGATATTCTCCATCTTATTCTCTATCCCTTTTTTAATGATTCCTAACATTCTGTTTGCTTTTTTGACTGCCGCTGTACACTGCATGGACATCTTTAGAGAACTACCCACGATGACTCCAAGATCTTTCTCCTGATTAGTTGTAGCTAAATTAGTCCCCATCATATTGTATGTATAGTTGGGGTTATTTTTTCCAATGTGCATTAGTTTACATTTATCCACATTAAATTTCATTTGCCATTTTGTTGCCCAATCACTTAGTTTTGTAACATCCACTTTCTGATTTTTTTTTTTAAAAAACAAGATTATTTTCCTTTAGGGTTTATTCTTTAGTTTTGCAACATAAAGAAGAAAAGATGGCACTGCTATAATTCAGTTTTTAGGTTAAGGGATAGCACATGAAATGCTAGCCTGTCATTTCCCTGTTACTGTCACAGGAGAACTAATGAATTATTCCCAGTGAATTGATAGACTGAGGGAGTCAGTGTTCATCTATTCAGGAGTAGGCTATTATTTTTTGTCAAGGTCCAAATTTCTTGATCAAGGTATAGGCAAGGTCCAGAATCCAGAGAAAATAATTAAAAAAAAAGATAGGTAAATAAAAAGATTTCAGGCTTGATTTAAAAGCGTCCAGATGGTGGTCCAGATTTGGCTCACGGTCTGCCTATTGGCTACCCCTCACATAGATGCACAATACCTCACTGGGAAAAGAAACAGTGTGAAAGGAGGGGGAATGGGGATTTGTGTATGAAATCTGAGGGATTAAGATATTTTGCTTTCTCAACCAGGCTTTCAATCAGACCTACCATTCCCCACTGATTCACTTCACACTGTGGTAGATCACTCACTCAGTCATTGTCCCCACAGCAAATCCCTTAGATTTGCTCATTCACATCCTCATCTTTCACATAATTTACTGACCTTCACTCAGTCTCTAACTTTCTTCCTTCCACTATCCACATTTTTCACATCCCCCTCAGTGAGCCCCAGTCTATCATTGTTTTCCTTACTACATCCTTTGCCTTCATTTTGCATTGCTCCCTATCAATGCATCACTTGCTTGCAATTTACCTGGTCAGAAACTACAATACAAACATGTGTAAAGTCAAAAGGAATTAAAGGAAACGCTACCAATGGCACCAGAGTCAGCATAACACCAATACACTGAGATGGAGGAGAATGGAGAACTGGTATGTGGGCATTATTTCAAGAGTATAACCTGTTTTTCTGCTACATATAGTCCACCATTATCTGTCACATTTTCTAAACTCCTGAATTCTTCTACTGGAAGCTAAGCTAGATTTGAGTCACGAGCAGAAATTTGCTTCTTAGATTCCACCAACTGGTCAAAGCAGGTGTTAGATGTCCAACTCCAGGAGAATACATTTTGGAACCAGGGTCCACTTAACAGCAGATGTTGGGTATCATCGGTGTTGTTCTATCACTGCTTCATGCATACATCACTCACTGGATTTCAATCTATCACTAATGATCCAAATTCAGCAATTGGTTTCTAGTGTTAACCTTAAGTATAATTTCTAGGGGCCTGAGGGGGGACATTTTCCAATAACCTACAAGCAGTGGAACAACAATAAACTTTCCTCTGAACTTTGAGCCTGTAGCAGAAAGGAAGGAAGAGGAGGCCAGTCCTGGCTTCATAAGCTCTGATGTTTGCAATGGGGCAGGGTCAACTCTCTCCCCTCTGCAGGGCTGCTTAACAGCTGATGAGAGGAGAGGAGAGCCCTGCATAGCAGCTGAAAAGCAGAGAGAAGCCACACTCAATCAGCATGGGGAGCCAGAGAGAACAGTCCAGTTTTTATGCTGCTGTCCTCACCTGCACTCTCCCTACAGGCCTGGAACAGGTGGGAGGAGACAGAGCAGTGCTTAATTTGTGCCAGAGCTTGCCAGAGCTGAGCCCCAGCACGTCTAGGCTTGGCAGTTCAGAGCCCCAGCACCTCTGGGCTTGCTGCATCAGTTATGAAAGGGGGAAAAAATTGCTTGAGCCCCCAGCACCTCTTTTATTACAAAGTAAACACTCAGGCAGAGGACACACACTAGCCACCCTTTGCATGTGCTGGAGGAAGGAACTGCTAGGAGAAGGACATACAAACCCAGCTGGGGAAGACTGGGCCCAAATTGAGAGGGGAGATTATTTAGAGAGGTATTATAGAAGAACAGAGTGCGCTGAAGGTAGGAGGCATACTAATGCTGGGGCAGCATGTAGGACACAGAGTGCTTGAGAAGGAACAGAGAACACTAGAGCAGGAACACCTGGATGTAGGAGACCCCTGGTTCAAATCCCCCCTCTCTCTGATGAGAAGGGATTGGCCACCTCTCAGGTGAGTGCTCTAACCACTGGATTATAGAATATTCTGATTCAGAGGTTCCCTCAATTGTTCCTACCGAAGTTATTCCACTTTAATTACATATTAATGGGGCCAGTGAAAGAGTTAGAACAACTCTGTAGCCCAGTGCTTAGAGTACTCACCTGAGAGGTGACAGATCCCTGTTTAAATTCCTCATCAGGCAGTGGGGAGACTTGGCCCAGGGATCTTCCACAGCCTGAATGCATACCCAAATTGAGTGTGGTTTAGCTCATGAATTGTTAATATATTTAATATGGATGTGCATGTTATTGGTGTAAGCAGTGTCAGGATGAGCTCCACCCTGACATCTGGTGGTGAGGTGTGGCAAGTTGTGGAAAAGAACTTCAGGGGCCGATCTCATTTGCATAGGCACACCCACCACGCCTAGAATGAGACCATAGCTGCCCAAATGGTCACTTTGGCTGCTGTGGGATCCCCAGTGTCTCTGTTATTGGGGCAGGAAGAATAAATTGTTATTACCCTGATTATGGGAACTGTGCTTGGAACTGTACGTGGCCTTTTGTTATGATGGAGGGATTCACCATCAACTAAGTAGCACTCGCTAGGCAAGGGTCATGGGTTCCAAAACTGTGTGAATGGAGAGAGGCTGGGGACAAGTACTAATACCTGGTGGCATGGGCCCCTTGGTGAGGGCCTTACATGCTAATTGCACTTCCTCCTCTCTCCACTGTGGAATATCAGAGCTAATTTTGATTTCATTAGAAGTCTAGTTATAGGCTGCTGAGCTCATTTTGGGCTGACAGTGCATCAGCACTGGGGCTCCCCTACTACAAACTGAATTCACCTAAGAGCTGAAATCACTGAGTGTTGTGTTAAGTAGTGGGGGAGCCTGAAGATATATTGTGGAGCAGTTGGCGGGCCGGCTGGAGTGCCTTGCGGACCGGCTGGTGGAGCAGTTTGTGGATGGCAGGAGCTGCTTGTGGGCCGTGGAGCTGAGCGAAGGAGTTCGTGGGGCGGCTGGCAGAGCGGAGCACAGCTGAGCGAAGGAGTTCGTGGGGCGGCTGGCAGAGCGGAGCACAGCTGAGCGAAGGAGTTCGTGGGGCGGCTGGCAGAGCGGAGCACAGCTGAGCGAAGGAGTTCGTGGGGCGGCTGGCAGAGCGGAGCACAGCTGAGCGAAGGAGTTCGTGGGGCGGCTGGCAGAGCGGAGCACAGCTGAGCGAAGGAGTTCGTGGGGCGGCTGGCAGAGCGGAGCACAGCTGAGCGAAGGAGTTCGTGGGGCGGCTGGCGGAGAGGAGCGCAGCTGAGCGAAGGAGTTCGTGGGGCGGCTGGCGGAGCGGAGCGCTGCTGTGGAGCTATGAGGCGGTCAGCTTCAGATCATGTAAGGTGCCTCTTACCCCCATCCCATTTCCACCCAGGTTGGGAGGTAAAGCTCCGCAGATAAACTTTCGAACTCTGGGGCTGCCCTGACCAGGGACAGAGACTTTTGGGGCATTGGACTTTTGGGACTTTGGGTGATTTGGGGTTGCTGGACTCAAGAACCAAAGGGAAAAGGGCATGCCCCAATTTGCTTGGGGTGGGTTTTTTGCTCATGGGTTTTGTTATGAATCCTGTTGGTGGTGTTTCCCAAACATAATGCCACATTGTTTCTCTCTGTTATTAAAAGGCTTTTGCTACACTCAGACTATGTGCTTGCGAGAGGGGAAGTATTGCCTCTTGGAGGCGCCCAGCGGGGGTGGTATATATTTGTCCCAGGTCACTGGGTGGGGGCTCGAGCCGGTTTGCATTGTGTTATTGGAATGGATCCCCTAGATATTGAACCCGGCCCTTGTTGCTGCCAACTCTGACGGGCAGAAGGGTTACATTGGTAGTGAAAATTATTCTACTGAAATGTTGTTTATGACATACAAGATAGCAATAGTTGTTTCAGGTGCTTAAATATGGTGGTTTTAAACTGTTTTTATTAATTGTATCCCCTTCTGCTTCTGACAATCTAGTCCAATGATTTGTGCCAGGACTACAGCATATCTTTGAGAGAAATCTAATCCCAGATTAGAAACCCCCAAGTGATGGAGGATTTACCACATCCCTTAGAGTATGTCTACACTACGGAATAAGGTCGAATTTATAGAAGTCGTTTTTTTAGAAATCGGTTTTATATATTCGAGTGTGTGTGTCCCCACAGAAAATGCTCTAAGTGAATTAAGTGCATTAACTCGGCGGAGTGCTTCCACAGTACTGAGGCTAGAGTCGACTTCTGGAGCATTGCACTGTGGATAGCTATCCCACAGTTCCCGCAGTCTCCGCTGCCCATTGGAATTCTGGGTTGAGATCCCAATGCCTGATGGGGCTAAAACATTGTCGCGGGTGGTTCTGGGTACATATCGTCAGGCCCCCCTTCCCTCCCTCCCTCCCTCCGTGAAAGCAAGGGCAGACAATCGTTTCGCGCCTTTTTTCCTGAGTTACCTGTGCAGACGCCATACCACGGCAAGCATGGAGCCCGCTCAGGTAACCATCACCCTATGTCTCCTGAGTGCTGGCAGACGCGGTACGGCATTGCTACACAGTAACAGCAACCCAGTGCCTTGTGGCAGCAGACTGTGCAGTACGACTGGTAGCCGTTCTCGTCGTGGCCGAGGTGCTCCTGGCCACGTCGGCTGGGAGCGCCTGGGCAGACATGGGCGCAGGGACTAAATTTGGAGTGACTTGACCAGGTCATTATCTTTAGTCGTGCAGTCAGTCCTATTGAACCATCTTATTGTGAGCAGGCAGGCAATACGGATTGCTAGCAGTCATACTGTACCATCTTCTGCCGGGCAGGCAAGAGATGAGGATGGCTAGCAGTCGTACTGTACCATCTTCTGCCGAGCAGCCATGAGATGTGGATGGCATGCAGTCCTTCTGCACCGTCTGCTGCCAGCCAAAGATGTAAAAGATAGATGGAGTGGATCAAAACAAGAAATAGATCAGTTTTGTTTTGTATTCATTTGCTTCCCCCCCTCCCCCGTCTAGGGGACTCATTCCTCTAGGTCACACTGCAGTCACTCACAGAGAAGGTGCAGCGAGGTAAATCTAGCCATGTATCAATCAGAGGCCAGGCTAACCTCTTTGTTCCAATAAGAACAATAACTTAGGTGCACCATTTCTTATTGGAACTCTCCGTGAAGTCCTGCCTGAAATACTCCTTGATGTAAAGCCACCTCCTTTGTTGATTTTAGCTGTCTGAAGCCAACCCTGTAAGCCATGTCCTCAGTCGCCCCTCCCTGCATCAGAGCAATGGCAAACAATTGTGCATCTGAGTTGAGAGTGCTGTCCAGAGCAGTCACAATGGAGCACTCTGATGGGGCTAAAACATTGTCGCGGGTGGTTCTGGGTACATATTGTCAGGCCCCCGTTCCCTCCCTCCCTCCGTGAAAGCAAGGGCAGACAATCGTTTCACGCCTTTTTTCCTGAGTTACCTGTGCAGACGCCATACCACGGCAAGCATGGAACCTGCTCAGGTAACCGTCACCCTATGTCTCCTGGGTGCTGACGCGGTATGGCATTGCTACACAGTAGCAGCAACCCATTGCCTTGTGGCAGCAGACGGTACAGTACGACTGGTAGCCGTCCTCGTCATGTCCGAGGTGCTCCTGGCCACGTCGGCTGGGAGCGCCTGGGCAGACATGGGCGCAGGGACTAAATTTGGAATGACTTGACCAGGTCATTCTCTTTAGTCCTGCAGTCAGTCCTATTGAACTGTCTTATGGTGAGCAGGCAGGCGATACGGATTGCTAGCAGTCCTATTGCATCATCTTCTGCTGAGCAGCCATGAAATGTGGATGGCATGCAGTCCTTCTGCACCGTCCGCTGCTAGCCAAAGATGTAAAAGATAGATGGAGTGGATCAAAACAAGAAATAGACCAGATTTGTTTTGTACTCATTTGCCTCCTTCCCTGTCTAGGGGACTCATTCCTCTAGGTCACACTGCAGTCATTCACAGAGAAGGTGCAGCGAGGTAAATCTAGCCATGTATCAATCAGAGGCCAGGCTAACCTCCTTGTTCCAATAAGAACAATAACTTAGGTGCACCATTTCTTATTGGAACCCTCCGTGAAGTCCTGCCTGAAATACTCCTTGATGTAAAGCCACCCCCTTTGTTGATTTTAGCTCCCTGAAGCCAACCCTGTAAGCCGTGTCATCAGTCGCCCCTCCCTCCATCAGAGCAACGGCAGACAATCGTTCCACGCCTTTTTTCTGTGTGGACGCCATACCAAGGCAAGCATGGAGGCCACTCAGCTCACTTTGGCAATTAGGAGCACATTAAACACCACACGCATTATCCAGCAGTATATGCAGCACCAGAACCTGGCAAAGCGATACCGGGCAAGGAGGCGATGTCAGTGCGGTCACGTGAGTGATCAGGACATGGACACAGATTTCTCTGAAAGCGTGGGCCCTGCCAATGCATGCATCATGGTGCTAATGGGGCAGGTTCATGCTGTGGAACGCCAATCCTGGGCTCGGGAAACAAGCACAGACTGGTGGGACCGCATAGTGTTGCAGGTCTGGGACGATTCCCAGTGGCTGCGAAACTTTCGCATGCGTAAGGGCACTTTCATGGAACTTTGTGACTTTCTTTCCCCTGCCCTGAGGCGCATGAATACCAAGATGAGAGCAGCCCTCACAGTTGAGAAGCGAGTGGCAATAGCCCTGTGGAAGCTTGCAATGCCAGACAGCTACCGGTCAGTTGGGAATCAATTTGGAGTGGGCAAATCTACTGTTGGTGCTGCTGTGATGCAAGTAGCCCACGCAATCAAAGATCTGCTGATATCAAGGGTAGTGACCCTGGGAAATGTGCAGGTCATAGTGGATGGCTTTGCTGCAATGAGATTCCCTAACTGTGGTGGGGCCATAGACGGAACCCATATCCCTATCTTGGCACTGGAGCACCAAGCCGCCGAGTACATAAACTGCAAGGGGTACTTTTCAATAGTGCTGCAAGCTCTGGTGGATCACAAGGGACGTTTCACCAACATCAACGTGGGATGGCTGGGAAAAGGTACATGACGCTCGCATCTTCAGGAACTCTGGTCTGTTTCAAAAGCTGCAGGAAGGGACTTTATTCCCAGACCAGAAAATAACTGTTGGGGGTGTTGAAATGCCTATATGTCTCCTTGGGGACCCAGCCTACCCCTTAATGCCATGGCTCATGAAGCCGTACACAGGCAGCCTGGACAGTAGTCAGGAGCTGTTCAACTACAGACTGAGCAAGTGCAGAATGGTGGTAGAATGTGCATTTGGACATTTAAAGGCGCGCTGGCGCAGTTTACTGACTCGCTTAGACCTCAGCAAAACCAATATTCCCACTGTTATTACTGCTTGCTGTGTGCTCCACAATATCTGTGAGAGTAAGGGGGAGACGTTTATGGCGGGGTGGGAGGTTGAGGCAAATCACCTGGCTGCTGGTTACGCGCAGCCAGACACCAGGGTGGTTAGAAGAGCACAGGAGGGTGTGGTACGCATCAGAGAAGCTTTGAAAACCAGTTTCATGACTGGCCAGGCTACTGTGTGAAAGTTCTGTTTGTTTCTCCTTGATGAAACCCCCGACCCCTTGGTTCACTCTACTTCCCTGTAAGCTAACCACCCTCCCCTCCTCCCTTTAATCACCGCTTGCAGAGGCAATAAAGTCATTGTTGCTTCACATTCATGCATTCTTTATTCATTCATCACACAAATAGGGGGATGACTACCAAGGTAGCCCAGGAGGGGTGGTGGAGGAGGGAAGGAAAATGCCACACAACACTTTAAAAGTTTACAACTTTAAAATTTATTGAATGCCAGCCTTCTTTTTTGGGGGCAATCCTCTGTGGTGGAGTGGCTGGTTGGCCGGTGGCCCCCCCACCGTGTTCTTGGGCGTCTGGGTGTGGAGGCTATGGAACTTGGGGAGGAGGGCGGTTGGTTACACAGGGGCTGTAGTGGCAGTCTGTGCTCCAGCTGCCTTTGCTGCAGCTCAACCATACACTGGAGCATACTGGTTTGGTCCTCCAGCAGCCTCAGCATTGAATCCTGCCTCCTCTCATCACACTGCCGCCATATTTGAGCTTCAGCCCTGTCTTCAGCTTGCCACTTACTCTCTTCAGCCCGCCACCTCTCCTCCCGGTCATTTTGTGCTTTCCTGCACTCTGACATTATTTGCCTCCACGCATTCATCTGTGCTCTGTCAGTGTGGGAGGACAGCATGAACTCGGAGAACATTTCATCGCGAGTGCGTTTTTTTTTCTTTCTAAGCTTCACTAGCCTCTGGGAAGGAGAAGAAGATCCTGTGATCATTGAAACACATGCAGCTGGTGGAGAAAAAAAAAGGGACAGCGGTATTTAAAAAGACACATTTTATAAAACAGTGGCTACACTCTTTCAGGGTAAACCTTGCTGTTAACATTACGTACATAGCACATGTGCTTTCGTTACAAGGTCGCATTTTGCCTCCCCCCACTAGGTGGCTACCCCCCCAACCTTCCCCCCTCCCTGTGGCTAACAGCGGGGAACATTTCTGTTTAGCCACAGGCAAACAGCCCAGCAGGAATGGGCTCCTCTGAGTGTCCCCTGAAGAAAAGCACTCTATTTCAACCAGGTGACCATGAATTATAACTCACTCTCCTGAGGATAACACAGAGAGATAAAGAATGGATGTTGTTTGAACGCCAGCAAACATACACTGCAATGCTTTGTTGTACAATGATTCCCGAGTACGTGTTACTGGCCTGGAGTGGTAAAGTGTCCTACCATGAAGGACGCAATAAGGCTGCCCTCCCCAGAAACCTTTTGCAAAGGCTTTGGGAGTACATCCAGGAGAGCCGCGAATGCCAGGGCAAAGTAATCCTTTCACATGCTTGCTTTTAAACCACGTATAGTATTTTAAAAGGTACACTCACCGGAGGTCCCTTCTCCACCTGCTGGGTCCAGGAGGCAGCCTTGGGTGGGTTTGGGGGGTACTGGCTCCAGGTCCAGGATGAGAAACAGTTCCTGGCTGTCGGGAAAACCGGTTTCTCCGCTTGCTTGCTGTGAGCTATCTACAACCTCATCATCACCATCATCTTCTTCGTCCCCAAAACCTGCTTCCGTGTTGCCTCCATCTCCATTGAAGGAGTCAAACAACACGGCTGGGATAGTGGTGGCTGAACCCCCTAAAATGGCATGCAGTTCATCATAGGAGCGGCATGTTTGGGGCTCTGACCTGGAGCGGCCATTCGCCTCAGCTCCTTCAGTTTCACGCGGCACTGCTTCGGGTCCCTGTTATGGCCTCTGTCCTTCATGCCCCGGGAGATTTTGACAAAGGTTTTGGCATTTCGAAAACTGGAACGGAGTTCTGATAGCACGGATTCCTCTCCCCATACAGCGATCAGATCCTGTACCTCCCGTTCAGTCCATGCTGGAGCTCTTTTGCGATTCTGGGACTCCATCATGGTCACCTGTGCTGATGAGCTCTGCATGGTCACCTGCAGCTTGCCACGCTGGTCAAACAGGAAATGAGATTCAAAAGTTCGCGGTTCTTTTCCTGTCTACCTGGCCAGTGCATCTGAGTTGAGAGTGCTGTCCAGAGCGGTCAGAATGGAGCACTCTGGGATAGCTCCCGGAGGCCAATACTTTCGAATTGTGTCCACAGTACCCCAAATTCGAGCCGGCAAGGCCGATTTAAGCGCTAATCCACTTGTCAGGGGTGGAGTAAGGAAATCGATTTTAAGAGCCCTTTAAGTCGAAATAAAGGGCTTCATCGTGTGGACAGGTGCAGGTTTACATCGATTTAATGCTGCTAAATTCGACCTAAAGTAATTTGTTCCAATGGCTAATTAACTTCTCTGTTGAAATTCTGCATCTTATTTCCAGTTTGAATTTTGCTGACATCAACTTCCAGCCACTGTATCTTGTTATGGAATGTATTTTGTATTTAATGGTTTCCAAAGTAAATGTGTCATTCTGCTTGCTTTAAGTGGGTATAAAAGGTGAAGTTAAACTTAACTTTTCTGCCTATCACTGGGATATTTAGACAGCTTCTTTCATTTGTAGGACAACTGTTGCAACGTGATGACAAAAAGAAAAGGAGTACTTGTGGCACCTTGGAGATTAACTAATTTATTTGAGCATAAGTTTTTGTGAGTTACAGCTCACTTCATCGGATGCATTCCAAGTATCTTAAAGCCTATGAGATATGGACAGGAGATGCTAATAGTGCAAATAGTGATTTTTGCACTTGCACTAGTGCCATCAAAAGCAGGGGAAAGTGTTAAGAGGATTGTTATTTGGGTACAAGCAACAGGAACTAAGATTTTAGATACCATTTCATTTTAAATGGATTCTTCTGATGAATAATAACACCATTCGCAGTGTTAGTTTAAGGATCAGTAGTATAACCACTTGTAGGATGGTGCAAGTAAATGTAAAATTAAATGGCTAGGCAATGTCACCTTTGAATGGACCAACATGTAACTTTCTTTTTCAAAAGCGTTCAGGTTCACAAAACCCTCAACAAATGATTACCCGCTCCCCAAAAAAGTCCTACATTCAAAGTAAAAGTCACTTTTTCAAAACATTAAATGCTGATCGGTCAAAATTGACTCACCTTATTTTCTTTGGGGACTGTAAAATAGCCAAAGTTTATCCCCAAATGTTGGTATCTTCTGTTTTCTGTGGCTTTATGGATTCACAGTTCTTTGGATTCAGATTTTTCTGACATATTGACATTAACTTCAAACAGTAAAATTACTGGGGAGAAGAGTCTAGTGATAACTTAGCAAGCTCCTGTGGGGATAAAATACTCTAAATACGTATTTCTAGTGCTTTTGGGAAAGGATGCTGGGGGACAACATTGTTTTCTGGTGTAGAAGCAGTGGCTATACTTTTTGAGCTAGATTTTCAATTTAGATAGGTGACTCATGGATGACCCCCATGTGACTCCTCCCTGCCCAGCCCGGGCCCACACACTCCGCCCGTCCCCACGTTACCTGGGGGCGGGGCTCTGTCCTCCCGCTGCGCCAGAAACCAATTTCAGGCGAAGTTAGGAAAACGTTGGGCTGCCGGGCGGCCCCAGGCCGGCAGCTCCTCCAGCACGGGTGTACAGACCCCAGCCAGCTGCATGGAAGGGCTGGGGGCAGGAAAGCACTGGCAGCCCCACGTTCTGCTCCTTCTCACCACTGCGGTTCCCTGCTGAATGTGCCCCTCCAGGTGTCTGGGGAGGGGCACGTGAACCTGCTTGCCCCTCCCAAGCGTCGCCTTTTGCTGCTTATTGACCATTTTAAAATGGGAGGGGATGACAGGATCCAAATGCCTGCAATGGGTTTCTGGGTGTTGTTCCCGCTGTAAGTCAGAGTCTGGATTTTTCTGGTGAAATAGCAGTGACCCCATTTTTCTATTTCTGTAGTAGAATTTAGGGCTACACGGCCAAACACTGGCTGGCTCTACCATAGATGGAGCGAAGTGCCAGATCCGATTTTTTTCTGAGCTCTTGCCCCAAAGGAGTAAGTTTCCAAAGTTTTCTAGCTATACTTGTGTATTTCTGTGGTTCTCCAGTAGAATTCAAGGGTTCAAATCCCTAGACTGGTAGCAGTAGACAGGTTCCTGCAGCAATCTCATGCCAGGTACTTAGCTGGGGTCTGTTGGGTTGGTTGTTTGTTTTTTCCTGGTATGGTGACAGGGGATCCACCTGTGTATATGGCAGAATTCAGGCCAAATATTGACTAGGTCCAGTAGGATCTACGTTTCAATGTACACCTTTGACAGTTTGCTTGTTTTAGGATGAATTAGTCACTGGATTTTAGTTTATATTTTAATGTGTGTGTCTGCGTGTGTAATGGCAGCAGCAACATTGTTCGCCTATTTTGAGGGTATGATTTGGTGTCCCCCAAAATTGGCTGGATCAAGCAATCCCCAAGTGCTAGATACAGAGTTTTGCATTATTATTGCATAGCGGTCAATTAGATTTTTTTTTTTTTTTATGCAATGGCCCAGGCTACTCTTGTTGAGTATAGACAGCATAATTCAAGGATTCAGAGGAAAAACCTGGCTGAAACCCAGGTGCCAGATACGTGGGGGGTGGCGGGGGGAGGAGGGGTCACAATGCTCTCCCTCCTCCAATGTGAGCTGTGGTCCTGGTTTTTCTGTCGGATTGCCAGTGGCTACCCAGCAAGAGTCAGCTTTCAATTTACGTAAAATCTACCTCAGTTAAGCTCTGTCTCCAGCACCTTCGCTTAGCTCCCTCCCCATCAGCTCCCCCGTAAAGAGCCGCCCACCACGAAGGAGCAGCGGAGCAGCTACTCCGTCCTAGCTCCAAACGCAGCGCCCGAGGAGCCAGGAGCAGGAGAAGCGCGTGCCGTGCCCCAAGTGCTGTGCGCGCCTCCTTCCCTGCTTGTCCCGGGGCTGGACCCGAGCCGGAGGCTGCGGCATTGGGGGCTGAGCCATCTGCTGCAGGAGACAAAAGCTGGCGAACTGCTTTGCGCTCTCCCCGAAGTGCCTGGAGGGAAAGAGCTGTGGTGCCGGGAAATGCTGCAAGCTGCCTGCATGGTCCGTTTGCTTTGAAAGCAGTGATCTCGGGATTTGTTGTCTTTAACAATAACAAAAGGTGGATGGATTTCGAGGGCTAATTCTTTTTTTTTTTTTTTTTTTTTTTGGAGCCATGACTCCCCAACCTGGATGGCGGGCAATGCGAAGGCATAAGGAATTATAGCCCGGGGCTGAGCCACGTTTGTTTGGGCTGGGATGAACTTTTGGAGCCCGGGGTGCCACTCAATGACAGACACACAGCCGGAGCACGCAGTGTCGGAAACAGCCACATTCCTGGGCATACCTTAGACGAGCTTCTGGCCCCTGGCAGCGATGGGCGCTGCGGCCGCCGGAGTTTTGTGATACCAAAGGGCAGTGCAGGTAATGGCTGTTGCAGCAAATGCCTTTTCGCTGTCTGGCCCTGGTCGCGTGGCTGCGTGCTGTTCGTTGCATTTTAAGGGCAATGTGTGCCCTTGCAGAGGAGCCCCTCGGGGTGTGGGGGGGGGAGGTAAGAGTTGGAAAAGTGTCTGATTAACTCAAACAAACTCACGCCACTTCAGCCACTTTGGATGTGGCGCTTTCCTTCCCTGGGCTGCTTGGAAGCCTCAGGCTGTAAAGGTGAAATGCTGCCTGAATGCAGCTGGGGTGGGTGGGTGTCACCTCCATGCAATAGGGCCTTGTTTTATTTCTCTCTGTTTGTTCGGTGCTCACTGCCTGGCTGTGTAGGGAATGGACTCCCTTCCAGTCGGCCTCGGTGAATTAGGGGAATTCTTCCCTAATGGGAAGCATCTGCCCTGAAATAGGCTAAGAAGGGAAGCCTCCCACCCCCAGGCTTTCTGAGATTCCTGGCGCAGCAGCTCCAGCAAATCGTGCTGCTGAAACAAGCCCTCGGTGACGGAAACCTGAGGCCACCGTGAGAGGCCAGATACTGGCTTCGGGCTTTTGCAGTCCTTGCCCCGGCGGAGCTCCCGGTGACGTCGCAGCGGTGTCGGCGGAGAGCCGCGCCAGGAGGCTGCGTCGCTCTCAGCTCACTTTGTTACAGGGGGGGGGTCCCCACTGCCCCTGCACCCAGCTGCGCCCCCCCCCCCCAGTCAGCCACTCAGCTCCCCAGTGATGCTGTCACTCATACCTGGGCATTGTCAGTGCCCCCCAGTGCAGTTTCGGGAGAGGGGCCACCTCGTGCCCCTGTTGGGGAGACTGAGGCCCGTTGGTTCTCACTCCGCTATGAACAGTTGAAAACGTCCCTCTGGTGTGTGCCATCAGAGGAGCGAGGGACCTGCTACCTCAGACCTGAGCCAAAGTACGCCTGCACGGAGCCATGCTTGTGGGGAGTAGAGCCAGCCCTGGCAGGAGGTGGGGCCTTAAACCCTGCGAGTGTGGGCCGTTCTGGAAAGAATTCCAAGTGGAGCTGGCCAGGGGCTTTCCGCATCTCTTCCCCCCGCATCCCAAACTGCACCCTTTGCTCTCCGAGCTGCTCTTACCTTGCTCTGCTGATTGTGTGTGCGCTCTGGGGGGCGGTGGTGTCTTAAATGCTTTGTACCATGGGCCCCTTCCCCTCACCGTGCCACTCATGATCGTGCAATGTTCCTGTGGCAACTGCATATTTAATTGTGTTGATTGTGACAATGTCTTGTCCTCTTTTTGGGGGTTGGAAATCACACTTTTTTGTTGTTGTTGTTGATTTCCACTCCCCTCCCACATGTTCTGTCTCTCTGTTTTCCTGGTATATGCTTCTCTATAGGTGAACTCTATAGGTGTTTGATTCTTCTCTCCCTCTGTATGTGCAGTCTCAATCCTTCTTCCATCTGCAACACACCCATGCAGCCCCCTCCTGTGAATATGTGTGTTGCCCCCTGATTCTCTTCTCCTGTGCCCATGCTGTCCAGTTCCCTTCTATCCTGCATACACTGCTCACTCAGCTGCCTGGTTCCCAGCTCCCCTAAATATACTGCTCAGTAGTCTGTTCCCCTGCACACAATTCCTAGCTATTTGATTGCCTCCTTCCCTACACATAATGGCCACCTGCCTCATTCCTTGGTCCACTTGACATGCTGGCAAACCTACCTGGTTCTATTCTCTCTGCTCCCATTCTCAGATTCCCATTTCAGGGAAATTCTCAATTTCCCTGAAAGGGGTTTCCAAAGAGGATGGATCTAGACTGTTCTCAGTGAAACCAGATGGCAGAACAAGAAGTAATGGTCTCAAGTTGCAGTGGGGGAGGTTTAGGTTGGATATTAGGAACAACTTTTTCACTAGGCGGGAGGTGAAGCACTGGTATGGGCTAGCTAGGGAGGTGGTAGAATCTCCTTCCTTAGATGTTTTTAAGGTCAGGCTTGACAAAGCCCTGGCTGGGATGATTTGTTGAGGATTGGTCCTGCTTTGAGGATGACCTCCTGAGATCCCTTCCAACCCTGATATTCTATGATTAATGACTCCTAGTGGTGGCTGGCAACACCACACGCACTTGTGTTTCCAGTCCTTCTGTTTTCTCTCATGGTATGTGGCAGCAGCTCCTTGTGGAGAGAAAAAGGTAATTGCTCCTTATTTACACCTGCCTCTACAGGGGTTTGGGCTCTTCCACAGTCTGAGAAACACTGGTCTAGTGATTACTGCTGGGGACTAGAAGTCAGAACTCCTCGGGTTCCATTATTTACTCTCCCACTGACTTATTCTGTGATGTTGGAGAAGTCAGCTAATCATCTGCAAAATGAGAAGAATGCTTCTCTAGTTAACAGGAGTGTTGTAAGATTCAATGAATGTTTGGGGAATAACTGAAAAGTTAAATATCATTATTAGTTACAGAAATTATGGTTAATGATGAAAACATCAGAAATGAATCATGAAACTGAGGTTACAGTAAATGTAACTCCTCTTAAAGAAATGAATCCTATATCAGTTTAAACTTTTTGCTTTTAGTAACTTAAAGTTATTTAGACTCTTAATGGGACTTAGGTGTTTAAATACCCCATGGAGATCTGGGCCTTAGGTTCTCCTTTTTGTTGGTGGTGGTGGTGGTTTTGTCCTTTCTGTCCCAAATCTACATCTTGACGTATCTATCAAGGCCTCCAAAGAGATCTTGCCAAACGAGCAGTGCCTCTTGTAGGACATTTCCTTGAGTTCCCTAAATTTAACAAACTGATCCCTTTCTATTGATAAAATATATTATGAAGACTCTGATTTATCTCTTTTCAAAAATTTCAAATGTTTTTGTGTTATTGGGCTAAATAATATTTAGAATGCTTAAAAAGAGAGGGATTTTTGTACTGCACTGAAAGGGGAATAAATTTTCTTGCAAGTTAGTAAATATTAGGTGAATATTTTTCCAAATTTAACAGTTTCAATTTGTGAGCATTTTGCATGATTGTTATTCATTTTATTTTCTTAAATGGAGAAAAAAATGCAATCTATAATTTCCCACTTAGAAGTTTAATTCTTGACCTTGCTTAGCAAGTCCTCCTGTTGTTGTAACTTCTGCTTGACTCCTGCAAGAATTATATGAAAGAAAATGGAGGTTTAGTACTCTTCAAAAGAAAATGAAATGTGTAAGGTATTTTAACATGACAACTTTCACTTAAGAGAATACCTGAATAAGTGCATAGTTCTTACACATGTTATGTAGTGTTTTTGTTGAGAATAATAACTGTCTTATTAACTTGACCACAGACATTTGAGAAACCTCTTCAGATTGATGGGTCTCTTCTTTGAATTATAATGGTTTGCATATGATGTTGGTAGGAAAATGGCAGTCGTATTGTTTGGAGATTTAAGAAATTTGACTTTTATACTAAGGGTAATATCTTGATGTAGGCAATACTGGATGAGTTTTTAATATAGCTGAAATCCACAAGCCACCATAGACTTGGATGAGTGTCCTTCATTGTTACACTGGGTTGTACAACAATAACAACAAAATTAATAATAAGTTGCCTTTATGTGGCACTTTTCATCTGAGGAACTCAAAGATCTTCATAAAGGTCTAACAATTAGAACTAAATTTTTCAACTTGTTTGCTTGAAGCTAGTCTCTTCAAGCCATAATTAGTCACCCAAGTAAATTATCTGGTTTTCTAAAGTGCTCAGTCCTCAAAGTCAATGACAGCTGCAGGTTCTGAGCAGCTTTGTAAAATGTGGATCGTTACTGAGGTGCCTTAATATGAATTTAACAGCTTAACTTCTGAAGTCCAAGTTTTAAAAATGTTGGCTTAAATTTTATAGATGTTAAGGCCAAACTTTTCACACTTGGGAGCTTAAGCTTCCTCCTTAAGCTTCCATGTTTAGGCCTCTAAATAAGTGGCTTGGTTTTAGAAGTCCTGATTATCCATAGCTCCCATTGAAAGTTTTGGCTTAAATGATGTTGCATACCAACATCAGACAACAAGTGAGAGGTAAAGTATGACAGTCCAGATATAATGACTCCTAGTTCTCTGCCCTAAGCTACTAGAGAATGCCTTCTCCCATAAAAGTTATATGTGTAAACCAAAAGTATACAATATTTTACCACAGAGAAACAGAAAATTAGTATAATTATGGTAAAATAGAAATGAGGGGAAAAGTTGATTTTGAAATAGCAAAGAATAGCTTGAAAGAAAAGCTCTTTTTGCACCATATTTCACAGACTTTTGCCTAAATTGCCTATCAGATTGCATAGAAATAGATTTGTACAAAGTTTTCTTTATTTACATTTTCTCTATTCTATAGCTTAGTCAGGAAGCCTAAAGAAAAGTAGCTCCTACAGAAGCCATCATTTAAGTGATCATGCTCTACAAGTGTGTTTACAAAGATAAAAACATTTTCTTTTACAAATAAAACAGATACAACGAAATGAAGACAACTGACAAGATGCGAAAGAGGGCAAATTTTGGGGCACTATCCGTGGTGCTGATTGTGTCTCTGGGGCTTCCACAAATCGCTTTTGCATGTCCACGCCCATGTGCCTGTTACGTTCCCACTGAAGTTCACTGCACATTTCGATCCTTGGCAGCAGTGCCAGCAAGAATCTCTAAACATGTGGAAAGAATCAATTTGGGGTTTGTATTGCAATTTTACTGAAGTGTTTTACATTTTCTGTGTATAATCCTATATAGCTCAGCACACATGCTGCAAGATGAAAGTGTTATGTATCCTTGCTGAGAAGAATTGCAATTGTGGATGATTATTGATAACTGCTTGAGTTCAAAATGACATCAGAGTCACTGGTAACAAGGAAGTTTTGGTCAAGCCTAATTTTCCAAGTTCGGTTCCCATTTTTTTCAAACAAAACTTATTGTGATGGGAATTATTATTAAATGCTATACACATATTTTAATAGCATTTTATGAACATTGGTAAGACAAATTCAATGTTTTAAAGTCTATACAAATGAGTATTTTACCTGAGATTATATTTTATTAGGAATGTCTGGAATAAGACGTATTTTAGAGAAATATTGCACCCAATAGGAAATTGATAACTGCACTGGTAGTAAACTGTTTTGCACAATAACTTTAGAACAATACTAGAAACCGGAAAAAGTCTATAATTTATGAGTGATAGTTTGGATGTTGATATAATTGCTCTACTGAAGTTGGAAAAAAAGGATCTCTTCCCATCTTAGACTAATTCTGTACATCAAATAATATTCATTTTAGAAGAGGACCTATTTTTATACTGCATCCTATTATAGTTTCGTAGCTTGTTTAGTCTTTCCACTGCCCATTCTGAAATCAATGGGACTGCTCACAGAATAATGTATAACTCCCACAGTACAGAGGGGATGCCTAGTTAGGACAGCATTATTACTCCTTTTCATTGCTCCAGTGGTGCAAAAGGCTATAGAGTTGGCCCAGATCGGGTCTGTGATTATGTCAGACCATCTGCTATTACTATAATTTTTAATGGGCCCCATTTAGAAAATAAATTTTATGCACAAATAAATGGGAAATAAATCTTAAATTACATTAAACAGATATGGTACCCCAGGGAGTCATTTGAGTTGTTGTCTCAAAGCTGTAGCCAAACAAGCTGAAATGAAGAGAGGTTGAATTCTGTCCTGCCATGTGTGCACTGCTCCAGTTGGCCCTAAAACTTTTGGTGAATCTTTGGTTGGAAAATGCAAAAATTATTGAACATTCACAGGAGTCATTATTAAATAAAATTATATCCAAAAATCTATGCTAAAAGAATAATATGGTTGCAAAGTCAAGCACTTAAAATTTAGGAAGTGCCAGACTTAAGGTTGCCTGTGAAAGGTTAATTTCCCCCCTTGTGCATATGCATTATTATACAATCTTTAATTACATGATTTCACTGATTATTTTTTCCACTGAAAATTTACAAAATAATTCAGTCTGAGGCAAACATCTGACATGGAAAATTTCAGCCCAAACAGTTAAAGTCTGGCAAGCATGTGAACAGCATTTTAGATGGAAATTTTTAAGCAACCTTACCTATAGACATCATTACTAGTTCTACCTATAACAACTGTGTGGAGGTCTTGCCCTAAAGATCTGCTCATGGAGGGCACCATCAATATGGGGGGTTCGCCTCCTAATATGGAAAAGGAATAGAGAATTGGACATCTCCATGGCAGCACTCCCAGCTTTCTTTCCCCAGACAAATGGCCCATTCTGCACTAGGTGGGGGGAAATCTTACCTCCCAGTCAGAATGGTTTAGTAGGAGTTCAGGTTTAGGCCCCTCTTTCAGGTTTTACCACAGGGAGGAGAGAGATTCTCTATTATTTGGTTGGTTTACCCTTTATTTTGTGAATGAACTTAGTTCTCATGAGCCAGACATAGTAAAGACAATCATTACTCAAGCTTTTATAAACAGTTCTGTCTTAGTCCTTATTTACAGTAATCTTGTTCTACTAATCTTTGGACTGTCTTAGTCACATATTTGAAATCATGATGCTAAGTGTATTGCTGTTGTTTTTAGAATTAGGTGAAAGTTTTTGGCTAAAACATTTTCAGCGAAAAATGAAAATTCAGCTACACCAATTCATTTTGTGAATTTCCGTCACTTTTGCCAATTTATTTCAGTCGGGAAAAAAACGGTAAAACAATCAAAACATTTAGTTTTGATATTTTCAGAACAAAATGGTTCGATTTTTTCAGCTTGAAATTACCGGTAATTTTCATTGAAAAAGTTCTTTAAGTTTATTTTTTAAAAATCCAATAAAAACATGTTAAAATGGTCAAAATTAAAATGACATGTTTTGATTTTGTTGAAACAAAACCTTAAATTAAACTTGAAACTATTTTTTTCAATAGTAAGAATTGCCAGTGAACTGCAAAATCTGTTATTAGCACAGCTCTAGTTATTAATTATGATTTTTGGGCCAAATCCTCAGCTGACCTTCAGAAATTAGCATAGCTGTGCTGATTTAGACCAGCTGATTATCTGGACTACTGTTTTTCAGTGACAATGGTGTGCAGGCTTTTTGTTGTGCATAGATGGGAACTAGGATGAAAACACTAATGTTGTGTCTACACAGGGGTTTAATCTGAAGCTTTTTGATACGGGTCAGGTAACTCACAGTACACAAGTTTCACCAATAGCATGCACACACAATGCCTGCTCCATTTTCATTTCACATCAGTGAACACACAGCTGCAGTTTGCTGCCAACTGAGGGTGTAGTGTTCTCCAAGGATATCCCATGGTCCTTTACTCCACTGCTGAGCAGCTTGCATTCTGGGATTATATTTGCTGTGAATTTGGAGATGTCAGATAGGTTCAGTTCTTTTTTTAAAAAAAAATCACGTTTCCAGTGTCTCTACCCTGTGCTTCCTTTCTGGGCTGATTTGTGCCATTTTCAAATTCCTGTTAGCCATATGGCCCCAACAATGCTCTGTGCTGCTATGGTGACATGTGAATATGCGCAGGCTGCTTGGGCTGTATTACAGCTCTCAGAGCTGGACAAATTCGGCATTAGACTTTGTCTGTCATATCAATGAGCTGCAGGACCAGGACAATATTTGATAGCAGTAGCAGCAGCTTCTCTGGCATCAGGAGGGAGGAGGAAGAACAGGAAGACGCCAAGCTGTTGGAACAAGAGGCCTGGTTCTGGATCACCTACACATCAATCAGTGCTGTCTCTGGGCTCGGGAAACCAGCATGGATTGGTGCAAGAGAATCGTTCTGCAGAGCCAGGATGACCAGCAATAGCTAGAGAACTTCAAAATGGGGAGAGCTACCTTTTTGGAGATCTGTAGAGACCTGACTCCAGAGATTCAGCAACAGTATATCAACAGTATATTCAGCAACATATATATAAAATGGGTCACTATTGCCATCTGGAAGCTGACCACCCCAGAAGGTTCTTGCTCTGTAGCCATCCAATTGGGCATAGGAAGATCAGCTGTTGGGGCCATTCTCCTAAAGGTCTCATATGGCTTTGATAAGGTACTGTCTAATTAGGTCATGAAACTGAGTAACACTCAGGAAATTATTGATGGCTTTGCATGCATGGGGTTCCCAAAGTGTATTGGGGCAATTGATGGAACTCATATGCCTATCATTCCCCACCCTCCAGAGCACAGAATGTACAAACAGAAAGGGGTATTTCTTCATAGTGCTCCAAGGACTGGTGGACCACTGCGGCAGGCTTCAGACAAAATTGCAGAGAGGGTCCATGATACTAAGGTCTTTCAGAACTCAGTACTGTTTAAACTATGGAGAAAGGACTGTTTGTCCCAGGAGCTTGGTGGCCATTAACGGTGTGGAGGTTTGTCGGGTTATTCACTGCAGAATGGTAGTTGAGTGTGCATCTGGCTGTTTGAAAGACGGATAGGACTGTTTATGGAATAGGTTGGAAACAGCAGAAAAAAACATTCTAACAGCATGTTGTGTTTTTCACAATATTTATGAGAGCAAGAGAGGAAGCTTTACTGATGGGTGGGAGGCTGAGGCGTGGAAACTTGCTTTGTGGTTTGAGCAGACCTCAGGGAGTTCCACAGAGTTCCACAAACGTGCTGGGGGCATGCTGTCAGGGATGCCTATTGTTCATATATTGAGCCTCCTGCCTGAACATGTTAGCCCATGGAGGGTGTGGGGATGCAGATTGTGGGTGGGTGGTTGAAGTGCTACATTCCTATGTGCTCTTGTAAAATCCTATGAATTATTTCAGCTTTATTTAAAGGATTTTTTGTGTTAAATGCAATCAAGAGTCTTGGATTTATTGTAAGCAGTTTTAGTATGAAATAACAATAAACAACAATAGTTAAGTTTTAATGAAAACAACGGAATAATAATATCTTTGTATCTGGAAAAACATTTAATTTCCCAAACTTCATAAATAACCAACTATATACAAACCTTTAATTACTGCAGCAGTATAAACAAAACTCAAAGTGCTACAGTTTTGTGAAGGGCATAAAGTTAGGCACATGTATACGCTTTGTTTCTGGCTCTTCTTGTCCTCATCAGTTGTGGGTTGAGTGCTCGAGGTTCAAAAGAGCCAGAGTTCAGGTGAAGTGGGTTTGGTGCCCAAAGGCTGAATCTAAGGTTTATGGGAGCCGCTTGGAGTACTGCTGATGGGATTCAGAGGTTAGGAGTTGCTGCTGGTCCCCATAGCCAGCATTGCCCAGGGGCAGAAGGACATGGCTGAGTCACAAATTATGGGACTGAGGCCTAGCATGACCATGTTTTGCAGGAGGGCATTCTGGCTCAGGACAGCGTCCATGAGTTGCCTCTGCACTTCTGTCTTTTTCCATGCTCTTCTTCGCCATAGTGATGCTGTTTTTGGCCACAGCCACTCTTTCCCTGGCAACTGTGACACTGTCCTTGGCTACTGCCAGGCTCTCCTAGGAAAGCTGCATGTATTTGTCCCATTGGGTCCTTGTGTACAGCCTCCACTTCTGAGCCAGCCTAATTTTCCTTTCACTCTGCCATGTGTTCTGCAAATGTCTCATTCAGAGTCTTCCTTCCCTCCCTTCTCCTCCCCCCAGGCTGGCCAGTCTGTCAGCAGTACAGACCCTGTCATTGGTGGTCTGGCTGTTGCAGGTGCAGTGGCTACGGGAGCAGGAAGGAAAAAAACAGTTGCTTGTATCCCAGGCAAGTTATGATCTTCTTCTTTTTTTAAAAAGTATGTACATGTGACTTTACCTCCACTCTTTGGGGAAGCTCAGAGAACATAGAGTGCATTTGGATTTCAGTCTACTGTAGCTGCATTCATCTGCTGGTAGGGGTCAGGCTGGGTGGTTTGAGCTATGTTACAGGTTTGTTTTTGCAGTTTTGTTGGTGCGCTGGAATGCTTCTGTGGCATCAGAGACAAAGTAAAAAGAGGCATGCAGGGGAGTGGTGCTGGATAGTAATCCCCTCTACATCCCCTTGAGGCTGTCCCTCCTGTCGCTGACTATGCTGAGGCAGGCGACTAGGCAGTTGAGAATGGTCTTACTCAGAAAAGCAGATGTTGCTGGTGTGTAATTTGCCGTGAAGTTATTCACCAGGATTGTTCCCCCAGAAGCTCTGCAGGAGTGGAAGGGGCTTGCAAGCTATACCCGGGGTCATGGGTGTTTGGCTATTTCTTATAATGTGCTAAACAAAATGGAGCGATTTCTCAGTCTTAAGTTCTGCTACATCTGCCCTGAAGACAAGGGGAAAGTGCAGAGAAAATTAAATAGGGTCCTGCAATGATTGCCAGCTAGACAGCAGGGTAAAAGACATTTGTACCTCATCAGGGATCAGTATTGTTTGTGCCTTGACTGGGTATGCAATCTGCCCTCATACCTCATGGAAACTATGAAAACTAACCACATTTCTTTTCCTGTAAACCCTGTCTCAATAAACAGTTGAATTTTTGCACAATGAATGCTTTTGGTAGTCAAATCTGCTGAGGGGTAGAGGCAGGTGGGGGATGGGGAACATTTTGTGACTGTGCCATGCTGACAGGCACCATTTTGAATCAGTAAAAGAAGGGGGTAGGAGGAAGGCGGGGGGCTCCTAGCTCACATTCACCACCAATAATCAATAATAAATTGTAAAGATAGGTACTTACATGCTGAAATTCCCTCTGGGGGATCTGACTCTTTGGTCCCAGCCTGGGTTTCTGGTGGGGACTCAGGATCAGTTGATACAGGGCAGGAATCAGGGTCCACTGTAGCAGGGCAGGACTTAGGCTAGCTTTCCATCTGACCATCCTCAGGTTCCTGAATCCCCCAAAGATCCTGCCACATAGAGGGCAGCTCCTCTCCTGCTCATCCCCTGATGGGCTGAGCCAGCCATCCTAGACTGAGAGGGTAGGGAGTGCAGGAAGCAAGCTCAAATAGTTCTGGGATGGGTTGTGCTGTCACTGTGTAGAATCCTCTCCAGTTCATCAAAAAAATGCACAGGTTACATGTCTCCTGCCAGATGTCTCTTTTTATCCCTCCTTTCAGTGTAGTTTCTCCTGAGCTGCTTGTTCTTTATCTGGCACTGGTCATGATCCCTCACAGAGATATGCTTTGCAATGTCCACAAAAAGGTCCTTATTCCTGTGGCCACAAGAGCTTCCCAAATTGATGCTTCTCCCCAGAAGGCGATGAGATCCAGGGGCTCAGCATGGCTCCAGGCAGCTGTGCAATGCATGTTGTGGGGCTTCTGACATGCTATTGTGATTGTATCACATAGGATCCACGAGCAAATGGGCAAAATCTGCCTCTGCACCACCTTTTAAAGGAGGGAAGGGAAGGGTCGTCCTGGAAACTTGACACCAAGGCTGGGAGAGCACACAAGTAAATGGAAAGAACAGTAACAGTGGACCTACAAAGCACTGTAGAATAGCTGTTGGCAATATGCAAAAAGTGGTGCACAGCAATTGTGTGAACACAAACAAAAGACAGAACTAATTACATTCAAAGTCAACCACTTTGTAGGAGGACTCCAGAGTTCCCGATAAACGCAGAGTTAGTGTGCACTGATGGGTTGCATCTTATGTAGGCAAATGCTTTCAAAACAGATTAATTTGATTAGATCTTGTTTAAAATGCCTATGTAGACAAGCCCTACATATGTGGTCTAATCCCAAAGCTCCAGGCCTATACCCTCACCTCATTTAAAACCTCTTCATTTTTAGATGAGAAGAGTGAGAGGCAGGATGCATGGGTAAAATCCTGGCCCTATTTAAATTAATGGCAAAACTCTCTTTGACTTCAGTGGGATCAGGATTTCACGCCATGTATTTTAAAGACATACAAGCCAGCACTATTTCTTGGTTTCCCAGTTTTTGTCTTATCTCTGTTTCTGTCTTTTAGATGTAATACATCTCTCCTCTCCCTCCCCTCCACCCACGCTTTTACTTGTATAGCCATGAGCACATCATTGGCCCTTAACAAATAGTAATTAAAATAAGACCCTATAGCCTGTTCTGTGATTTATAGCTGTGACTAAGGTGGGACTGAATGGAGTGTAAATCAGTTCTCCAGAACTGAGAACTGTGATTGGTGTACCTATTCTTTTTCTTTTAGAGCCCCATCCCCTTCTCTCAGTGAAGTTAGCAGGAGTAAGATCAGTTCCTTCATTTCTTGCATCCATATCCTGCAGCCTTTGTACAGGCACAATTCTCCTTTGTTTCATTAGAAGTTTTACCTATAGGATCAAGTATTTTGCTGCTACATTTCCTCCCCTCTCCCCTTCATTCCCTCAGACACCTAAAGTAACAAATAGAAATCACTGTAGTGCAATGAAGAATTTTATCTTAAAAATAGCTGATTACTTTAAGTCATGGTACAGACAGTATTTGAAACTACAGCTGTATTCTTTCAACTTGCATGCTTTTCTCTTGCATTGCTCTAATGCAGTAAAAATAGGAGGATTTCAGAATTTGTGTATATTTTATGACTCGTAGAATGAAACTGTCTCTGATATGTTTCTTCTGCAGCAAATATTTGTTGCTAAAGGTAAAGTAACTGTAAGGTTTAACATAACTGCAAATATACCTAGGGTTCCAAGCATCAGTGCTTGGCTGTCTTTTACTTCGCATTTCTATTAATCTGACCTGGAAGGAGGGCTAAACTATGAGTTAATTATATTTTCAGATACTATAAAATTGGGATTTGCTGCAAATGCTAGTGAGGACAGAAAATTGAGACAGAGGTCTTGAACTTGATCCAGATTAACTGAAGTCAGTGGAAAGATTTTTTCAGTCTCAGCTGAGCAGGTCAGAAAACAGAATTTCCATGCTGTCAGAAATTCTGACATTTCAAAATTTGTTTTCATCCTAAATTGGGATTAAAGGTCAAAATCTTGAAATATTTCAGGGAACAGAAATTCCAAAATATTTTGATTCAGAAACATGGCTTAGAAATTTTTCATTCAAAAATTTCATTGTGTTTCCACAAAACCTTTAGAGTTCGACAAAGTAGCATTTTCCAATAGAAAACTGTTCCATCAATTTTTTTTGACCAGTTATAGTCTTAATGGGAGTTGGATTTCCCCAATGTAGGTTAGAAACAGGGGAACAAATAGTCATAGGGAGGTTAATAACTGGAATACGGTAGTATAAATAAGACCTAAGAATCAAAGTGGGCAGCACATTGGATATGAAGATACTGTACAACATGATGGCAAAAAACAGCCAATGTGCTTTTTGGCTACATGCACAAAAGTGTCATAGCATGGATCAGTGAGGCCCTCACCTTTTTCTACATGGCACAGGTGAGACCATGCCTGAAGTACTGTGTACATTTCTGAGTACATCAGAAAACGAAAACTTATTCAGAGAAGAGCAACAAAAATGATTATGAGGCTAGAGAGACTGATTTAAATGAATGACGTAAAGTGCTAAACATTATAAACCAGATGCTCAGCTAATATAATTTTGTGTAACTCTATTGTAGATAACAGAGTTATACCAATATTCACCAGCATCTTGACCAAGTGACAATCAAGGGGGCAGATATTTGATAATGGTTGTAGATATACCAAAGCTCTGGTAGCCATATCCAGTCAGTGGATAATAACTTCTTATTTCCTACCGTTTGAGAGGAGTTGGTACAGCTGCCTTTTACCACCCGAGGGTTCCTATGCACAAAGACAATCCTCTGGGAGACATTTACAAAGACAATCCTCTGGGAGACATTTAAGTCAGAGTTATGACTGTTTGTGCTACTGAAGCAGCAGAAATTGATCAAAGAGTACTAGAGAATCATGTTCATTGTTTCCTAAACTGCTTACTGAATTGTGAAAGAGGTACATGAATCAGCTAAAGGGTTCTAATCTTTCTGATGGCTGAATTATTCCCTGCAAAGAGGATTCTTTAAGTATGTCTTTCCACCATGTATAGGAGCTCATAAAATGGGCCACATTGACCTACAGGGTTTGATTGTTTTGTGCTGCTCTGGTGAAGCAAAGTAGTCATAAACCCAACTGAACCTGATGATTTAGAGGGGTTTACTGTGGTTTGGCATTATAAGTTTGACACCAGTGAATCTGACTACATATTTTTTTTAAAAAATGAATTATGATCCTGATTCTGCACCTGTTATGTTGGGTTTATGACATTTAACTCTGAAATACAATGGTGTAAAAATTACATAAGGGATTGGAGAACGAGGCCCAGTAACTCCATTTATTCTGGTGTGCCTGTGTTGTACCATTAAAGTAAAAAACCAGCAGGATCTTATTAAAGGGAAAAAGGCAAAATACCACATTTATTGTGAATACAGAAAGAATCATAGTAAGCAGTTAGTTATAGCTATAACATTCCATTCAATCTCATATTTATTCTCACATTCATTCATACACACACATACCCACACACACAGGTTCTGCAAGGTTGTTATCATAGTTACCAGCCTTAGAGTTGCTCATGCCAAGTCACTGGCCAGGTGGCCTGGACATGAGGAGGGAGCAGGGCCTTGTCAGATGCTCATCTGATGCTCCTGGAAGTTGGTTTGCAGAATCAGACCCCAAAATTCTCACTTTTTAGAGTCTATTTTTATAGGAATTTCTTCCTATGCCAGTCTATGGGAATTGCTTCATCATGCTGTTGCTGAATCAATCAGCAGATAGCACATTCCTGACGGCTCCAAGATGTTATCTTGTTCTTTGGTTCTCCCATTCTTGAGGCTGTTGGGTGGATTCCAGTCTGCCCTCCGGGTGGGGTCCTCTGGTTATTTCCACTTGACACCTTCTTCAGCCGATGGACACTGGATTCTTAGGCTGGCACCTCCCTGATCATTCAGTTATTATCCACACCAAGCATCCATCCACATACATCCTCTATCTCTATTTTAATCACAATGGTTAATACAACAAAAGGGCGGGGAGTCTCTGGGTGCTGTTTCTGTTGTTAGAGTATTGCTTTGAGTCTCTCTCTCTCTGTGAATTGCTTTGAGAACAGACTCTGTCTTAGAATGTACTAACACAGTTAGCAGCTTGCAAGTTTCACACAGAGAGGGAGAGAAACAGTACCAAAAACCAAGAGACCTCTTAATTAGTAATACCCTGGAATTTAAACTCTGGGGAATCAAACCCATTTGTGATTTTAATACAGAACTTCTTTAATATGATCCAACACCTGTCTCCCTCCAAACAGAATATTTATTTTAGTTTCAGCTTGCTGTTCTTTCCATCTGATGGTATGTATTCATTTAGAATAGAAAAAGGTCAGCCACATATATGTCACCTCTCAATTACAGTATTTTCCACCTCCCTTTAATTTCTTTGATTTAGACTCCTAGATATTCATTCCAAGTTGAGAATGACTATGTGCATATTTAAGGTAAATATGAACTTCCCCTCTTTCCACGTCTGTCTTTCTCCTCTTCTGTCTGTGTCTAACCCTGCCATTCTCTCTGTCTCTCCTCTCCTTTTCCCATGTAATTTCACTCCTTTTTTGTTCTTTCTTGTCTGTCTTATTATTACTATTATTTTGTACTTTAGAAGCAGTGGAAATGTAGAGCCATATTCCTATGTAGATGTTCTTTACCTCTCACACTAGCTACAGAGAGAAAATTATCTCATAATCTTACTCAGTTTTACTGCACTCAACAAGAATAATATAAATCAAATCTAGTTGTGCAGACATAAAATATTTCTTTTCTTCTTTTCTCAGTGTCACTAATGGCAAGTTTCCTTGCTCCCAATAAAGGCAAGGAGGATTTGGCAGAATTTCTACAGTTACCGTCATAGTGACACTGAAGGTTGGACTGTTGCTGGGGACCTGTCAGGGTTCCCTCCCCACTCTGAACTCTAGGGTACAGATGTGGGGACCCGCATGAAAGACCCCCTAAGCTTATTTCTACTAGCTTAGGTTAAAAATTCCCCAAGGCACAAATCCTTCCTTGTCCTTGGATTGGTACTGCTGCCACCACCAAGTGAGTTAGGCAAAGATTCAGGAAAAGGACCACTTGGAGTTCCTGTTTCCCTCAAATATCCTCCCAAGCCCCTTCACCCCCTTTCCTGGGAAGGCTTGAGAATAATCTACCAACCAAATAGGTAAACCAGATGAAAACAGACCAGACTCTTGTGTTCTTAGGACACTTAAAACCCCAATCAGATTCTTAAAAACAGAACTTTATTATAAAGAAAAAAGTAAAAGAAGCACCTCTGTAAAATCAGGATGGAAGGTGACTTTACGGGGTAAACAGATTCAAAACACAGAGGATTCCCCTCTAGCCAAACTTTAAAGTTACAAAAACAGGGATAAACCTCCCTCTTAGCACAGGGAAAATTCACAAGCTAAAACAAAAGATAAACTAATGTGTTCTCTTGCTATACTTACAATTTTTGTAATCCTAGACCTTATTTCAGGCAGGGTTTTAAGAGATGGTTTTTCCTGCCCCGGTCCCTTTCTGGCTCCGTGAGAACACAAAGAAAAACCTCCCTCCCGTCCCCCACAGATTTGAAAGTATCTTCTCCCCTTATTGGTCCTTTTGGTCAGGTGCCAACCAGGTTATCTGAGCTTCTTAACCCTTTACAGGTAAAGGAGGGATTTTATGCTACCCTTAGCTGTATGTTTATGACAGAACTCCTTAATGAACTTCCTAAACCCCTTAGATCTTCCATAATCTGTAGTAACTTCCTTCTTTCCAGCCTTTCTGATTATTTCTCCCTCTTCAACCTGTCCAATATCCTGCAAATAAACATTTTTTCCACTACTCTGACTATATCGCTCCTGTTTCTACTGCTTCCCTCCATGGCCTCTCTCACTCACTCACACACTTTTGCATCAACTCTGAACACCTAATTCTTATTTTCAAGGTGCCACATGAGTCTGACTCAATCTATATCTCACCTTTGTCTCTACCTACTCCCCACAATGTGATCTGTGCTCTGTCAACTCTTCTCACCTTGATACTTTTCCTTTTTCTCTCATGACTTTCTACCTTTTTCTTATGCCCAGAATGACCTTCCAATTTAACTGTCAGTGTGGAGCATTGTGGGATGGCTTCTGAAAGGCAGCAGCAGTCAATGTAAGCAACACAGTGTCTACACTGACACTGTGTCAACCTAACTATATCAACCCAATTCAATTGGTATAGTAGGTGAGTTACATCAGTGGGAGGTACGTTTTGGTTTAGAATAATCTGTATTGTAGACCAGGCCTTATTCTCAAATGCAATTGTGTGGACTTTCAAGATGCATGCACAACATATAGTCCCAATCTCTGTATTTGTTCAATTCTCATCCCTTTCCTTCTCCTTCCTTCTCAGTATTTCCTGTGTTTGTCCAATTTAGATTTTAAGTTCTCCAGAGCAAGGATCATGTCTTTTTATTTCTATAAACTTCCATGTAAAACCCTGTTGCTAGATAAATGTTTATTAATCATCATCATCATCGTAATAATATAATATCTATCTGCTTATTGTAATGGCATTTTCTATTAAAAACTGTTAAAAGCACACTGAGCTAAATTTTTCACCATTGGCCATGAAATTGAGCTTGCAGACAGTGCACCCATTAAAACAGTGAATTGCACATGCAGAGTACATATGTACAAGCACAAAATAGTTAAGCAAAAGGGTACTTGGGTATACAAATATACATTTGTGTAAGCAGTTATTTGTTTTATGCTCACAGAATGTGTTTCTCTTGCATTATTAGCTATTTGTGAACACACTTTTTGTGAGCAACACTCAGGCACTCCTGGTTGAAAATTTGGCTCTGTAGATCAAGAATACATTTTTTCAAAACCACTTATGTGAGTTATGAGGCCAAAGATCCATTTTCAAAAGCATTTTAGGTACTTGAGTCATATTTTTAATCTGGACATTGATTTCAGTGGCAGTTAGGCACCTCAGTTTCTTTAGGTGCTTTTGAAAATCCCACATACGCACCTATCTGCATCTTTAGGCACCTAAACACCTTTAAAAGTCAAGCCCTAAATCACTGCTGAAAATGGGACGTAGGTTTATAATCCATTTAGTCGCTTTTGAAAACATTAACCCAGCAGATGAGTTTTTCATATAAAAGTGACTTATTTAATGATGGTAGCATTACAGTGGTCTTTGCTGTGCTTTAAAGTTAGCTTTTCATTAGTGCAAATAGTGTTTGTGCTCTGGAGTAAAGTATTATTATGCATGTTTGCTGTTGCATTTGTTTTCAGACTGGAAAGTTTTCTTGATAAGTATCATGAAAACAATAGATTTAGGAAGAAAACATTATTTTCCAAATGGAAATGGATGATTTTGAAATCAAGAAATAGAAGGTACAAAACAGATCTTTTGCCACCTATAAAAGGACTAAAAATGTCTTTTTAAAAAAGCCTGAAATCTTTAGAAAAAGAACGAGGAGTACTTGCGGACCTTAGAGACTAACAGATTTATTTGGGCAAATAAATGTGTTAGTCTCTAGGGTGCCACAAATACTCCTCGTTCTTTTTGTTGATACAAACTAAAATGGCTACCACTCTGAAACCTGAAATCTTTAGCAAATTTATCAAGACCATACAACTCAGTATCTAAATGTATCTCCTCCATGCTCCTGATATTCTGCTTTTCCTGAAAAATAATGCATTACAGCATTAGAAAGCATGAAAAATCCAATTTTAAAACTTGGGTGTCTAATTTAGAGTTCCCGGTGCTCAGGTCAGCACTGGATATTCCTGCCTTTTGGGTGCCCAAATGCAGAATTGGGCATCCTAATTTAAGGACCCAAGTTGGCAAATGGAACCTGACATGTCAGTTCAAAAAGCTGAAATGAGTTGTTTTCAAATAGCAAATTCTGTCTCCCTTACTCCTCAAAAGAAAGCTCAAATAATACTCATCTTCCAGTTGCAGAATCTGGATTTTATGTCAGTAGTAAAATATCCAGTAACACCTGGTAACAGCAGGGCAAGCAGCTGAGCTAGTAACTGTGGTTTTCCGATTCAGGAACTGCTTGGCAAATGTCTATTTTCAAATAGTCCTCTTCACAAAGCTTCATTCATTTATTGTTAGTTGCTTTGTTGGCAACCCTGCTATTGGCAACACTGCAGTAGTTTGCCAATCTCCATACTATCATAGATTGGCAACATGCCATTAACTAATACCATTCCCATAATGAGAACTCCATGGAAAAATATACTAACTGACATCTCTTAGAATTTAAACTCCCATTTCCTTTTACTTTAAATTATGGCTAAACTCGCACAAATTGAGTTAAAAAAACATAATGTAAATATGGGCTAAGTACACATGGCCTTATAAAAATGTTTACTGAAACATTTGGTCCTTTACCTGCACATTTTAGGATGCATCCAATGTTTCCTAGAAAGTCAAGTTCTATTAATTTAGCCTTAGCAATCCATGAGAGACTGTCATGCATGAAATATAATTGAATATGTTGTGTTTTTTCCCCCAGGTTTAATAGCATACAGTCCATATCTGAAAACTCATTTGCAGGACTTACAAAACTGGAATTGCTCATGATTCATGGAAATGACATCCAAACTATACCCAATGGGGCTTTAAAAGATCTCATGACTCTACAGGTAATACTAAGGTGTTTCTAAATATAATAAATTACAAATTACACAATGATAAAAGACTGAAATAAGTTGGTTTCTTTAATGCTTTGTTTATTGTCCAACAGGTTATCCATTTTTGTTCCAAATATATTGAAAGATTTTGAATTATAATAATATCATGAGTAATAATGTCCATTAATGGCTGATGTTATTCTGTTACTCTGCTCTCTGTTTCACTATTAGGTATTTCTTTTTTAGGTATTCAAAATTAGCTACAACAAGCTGAAAGTTCTAACAGGCCAAACTCTCCAAGGACTTTCAAGCTTAATGAGACTGCACATGGACCACAACAGAATTGAATTCATCCACCCGAATGCTTTTAATGGGTTAACTTCTCTGAGATTGCTCCATTTGGAAGGAAACTTACTCCAGCAGCTTCATCCCAACACATTTTCAACATTTTCATTCCTTGATTATTTCAGACTGTCAACAGTAAAACACCTCTATCTGTCTGAAAATATTATTAGGACACTGCCTGCAGGGATGTTTCAAGGAATGCCACTCCTGGAGAATCTTTACCTTCATGGGAATCCCTGGTCCTGTGACTGCAGCTTGAAATGGCTCCTGGAATGGGATAAGAAGTCTGGAGGTGAGAAAAGATAAATTATTATTCTATTCATTATAGTGACAACATTCCAGTAATATGCCCTTCTTCTGTTGGGTACATGAAACCATTGGTTTTGCTCTTGGCTGTTCCGCTTATATATTGTGACTTCCCTAAGGACTGCTCTATTTTTTCCACTATCTCACAAACAAGAAACATTTAAAAAAGTAACATGATGGAGAAGTAATTATAAATATCAGGCAAACATTCTGTATTTATACAGGAGGGAAACATGGTCACAACTGATTTAAAAAGCATGATTTCTAAAAATTGTAATTGGAATAAAAAGGTGGTAGAGCACACTATATTAATGGAGAAATAAGCAATAGCCATGGTGCAAGAGCCAAGAAGCTGGCTTTGTTGCAATGAATTCAGCTGCAGTTAACACAGAGAAAATTAAAGGCCATTTCCAAGAATGGATTGGGAGGACAGTCACACCCAGGCAAACCTCATCTCAGGGAAGAAGAAAAGAAGACCAGAAGTTGGAAGTCTTTTGAGGAAGATCAAGAAGGGTGCAGCACTGGGAAGGGTCAGCCAGGTCAGGGACTCTCATAAGTGTGGGACTGGAGTTATACCAGCCTGAAAAAGAACAGGTAGAGGACTCATAAGAGACTGCAAGAGTTGCTGTAGCTGATAGGGCATCAAGAAGGGACTGTTTTCCTCAGGAAGGTTGATGAAACTGAAGAGATTTGGGCAGGGTTAGTGACAAGGTATGAGGGCTGCTATCATGGAGCTGAATCAAAAGATTTATAGCACTTGGGAGCAGGTTGAGCAGATGTAATCAATCATAACAGATTCTGGTGGCGTAGATTTCCTCATACTGTGTGTGTAGCTTATAGCACTTTGTTGGGGGGTCACATTCTTACAGATCTTTGTGTTGTAGAACTTTATTTTCGACTTGCGAGGGAGGGATACCTAACAGGACTAAAATGATTTTAAGCATTTACCTTTAGCTTTGTATTTAGACAGTTTGCCTTCTAATAGTCTGATAAATTGTCCTTAACACACATCAGTAGATGTGTCAAATTATTTTAAATTGTCCCATTTCGCCTTATAGATATTAACTTTCCTCTACACATGCACTAATTTAGGCTCAACCACTGTGTTAAGCACTGTTTTCTTACACAGTAATAGGTTGCCACAGTTTTTATTGGATTAGTTTTGTTTTCTAAACCAGCATGCTAGTGCTGGGAATTACTTTTGGATGTAGTAAGAAAATCATTGTTGTGATTGTCAAATAGATGTACCTTTTATGTTCAGTTATTTTTATACAAATCCTTCACTGACTTCATTAGAAGTTGTGTACATGCCAGTGCATAAATATTGTTAAAGTGGTCATTTGAAATTTGAGGGTGCTTCCTTTTTGCTGAATAAACTCTGAGGCTGAAGGTGCTTTATTTGTTTTTAAAATATCACAATTAATAGTCTAGTTTAATTAAATACTCCACATTTGAATGGGGAGTGGGGGAGAGCCTTACATAAAAGGGCTGTCAAACTGACAAACAATCAATTGTTTAAATAAAAAAAGTTTTAAAACTCTTGCCCCTTCCCTCCCTAATCCTATTGTCATCCTTTCTTTTCCTTCCTCATTTCACCCCTGTTTCATTCACCCACCCCTGCTCCCTCACTGGAAGTCAGCATGACTCTTGTACCCAGAATAATTGCAATATATTTTGTTTACATTGAGTTTCCAAATGGAATTTGGAGGAGGCAGCTGGGATTCTACTAACCAAAATAATGTGAATACAAGTATATAGCAGAGGACAAGGGTCTTGCTAGCCTGTATGGAGGAAAGGATCCTGGCAGGCAATAGGATTTCCCTTTCATAACTTCAACAGCCCCATTTTCTTTTCTGTTTGGTATTTTTTTTCCTTTTTCTTCATGTAAATTGTGAAGATTGTTAGCTTCTGCTGAAGGAAGGGAAAAGCTGATAAAGCCATTTTTGCTGCTGGCAAATAGCTTGAATGTACATGAATCAGTCAGAGCAAAGGGATTATGGCAGACAGAGTAAAAAGGTTTGCATAAATCCAGTATTATTATTGAGGAATAAGCATAAAATGTTTATGTAGAACAAAAACCCCAAGCCCTCACAGTGTGGGGAAATGCATAAATTGAAAAAGTGTTGCTTCCCCTCAATAATTATGTATAGCATTTTACTCTGCATCCCTGACAATTCCATTTCAGCCTAATTATAAATAATCTGCTGGAACATTTGATGAATGAAGAATGTGTGCTACATTCCTCAAGTAAACTCTACAAATATATTTTTTTTAAAGTTTGTGACTGAAGACCTTTGCATGACTTGCAAAAAGCATTTTGAACTTGTTTTAAGTATGCCACTTGTAAACCTAATAAAGTTGCTGTAAACACGTAATAACCAAGTAACCATTCAACTATGTTGGATATTTTCCACAATTTGGCCTTGACTGTTTGTAACAGTCACATAAATCACAATGATAATGTTGAAAGCTTTGTGTAAGCTTGCTACAGATGTTCACCATATCCATTTGTATGCTCCCATTTTTGTCATCAAGTTACAAGATAAAAGAATCTAATTTCATAGTTACCATGCTGTAATGAATGTTTACATAATACTGGAGACATGAAACTCCAAACTTTACAAAATCTTCTTTTTCGAATTGTTGTTCCATAGACTTAAGTAAATAAGTACTTAGGCACAGCTTATCTGCACTGCTTAAGCAAATGTCCATTTGCTTGTGTGAAAAGGTCTGCATGCTCATGTTGTGGGCACAGCACAAACACAGACATGAAAAATTGACTTGTACTATATAGGTAACATTTAAAAAAGTGGCCTTAGATTCCTCAATAACTGGGTGCCCAACTTGAGAGAGAGGGGTCTGATTTTTCAGAGGCTTGGAGCATTCAAACTTCCCATTAAAGTCAATGAGAGCCATGGTTGCACAGCAACTTTGAAAATCAGGCCCTTTATTGCATCAAGTCAAAAATCTAGAAACTGAGGCACCCAAAATCAGTGGCCACTTTTGAAAATTTGGCTGAAGATATGTGTGTTCTTACAACATTCATTTAGCTCTCTAAAAATGCTAGAATTCTATGTCAGAATTCTGTGTTGGTCTCTAGAATGTATCTTTTTTTTTTTCCTTCCAGGTATATTAAAGTGCAAGAAGGATAAAGCTTATGAAGGAGGTCAGCTCTGCCCTAAGTGCACCAGCCCCAAACAACTGCAGAAACAAGATATTCAAAATTTGAAAGATCTTTCCTGTAAGAAACCTATTATACAATCCCAACTGAAACAGAACAGCAGCATTGATGAGGTGGAAGATAGAGCCAGTTATGAACTTCCTGAAGAGGCATTTCATCTATCTCCATGGAACATTACTCTCAATATGACAGATGAGCATGGGAACGTAGTGAACCTAAACTGTGAAATCAAGATGCCAACAGACTCTGCCAAAATTCAGTGGAACCAAATCGATCCTCAGGAAATTGATATCAATGCTACAGTTTCACTTGATTTTGAATGTCCAATGAAACGAGAAAACTATGAAAAATTATGGAAACTTATAGCTTATTACAGTGAAGTGCCTGTTAAATTACAAAGGGAACTCATGCTCAGCAAAGAGTCTAAAATAAGTTATGAGTACCGGCAAGATTCAGATGATGATGCCCTTTATTACACGGGTGTGAAAGCTCAAATAATTGCAGAACCTGCCTGGGTTATGCAACCGCTGATAAACATCCAATTAAACAGACACCAGAGCACAGGGAAAAAAGTGGTGCTGTCTTTTTTTACCAAGTTTTCTCAAACAATTCAGATGAAAGACATAAGGCAGCACAGACGAAGCTGGGTGATGATAGAGCAACCTCAGAATTCAAAGACAGCCCAGAGTGTTGTTGAAGGCTCAGACTGTCAGCTGAGATGCAATGTGAGAGCATCAGAGAGTCCTGTCATCCAGTGGGTGTTGCCAGATGGGAGTAAGTTGACAGCTCCATTTAATCAGAAAGACAGTAGGTTTTCCATCCTCAGCAGTGGCCAGCTAATGATAAAAAAAGTGGATTACACGGATTCTGGTTTGTACCACTGTGTTGCCCAGGTGAGAGATGATGCAGACAGAATGACCTACAGAGTTTTAGTGCAGCCTCCAGTCATTCAGCCCACTGACTCTGATGTAATGAGGGTTGAAAAAAATGTAGGGGACCCAATAGTTTTGCCCTGCAGTGCAATGGCCATACCAGATGCACAGCTGAGTTGGATCCTTCCAAGCAGCCATGTGCTTAATGATTTGTCAAACTCATCCAAAGGGTACGTGTCACACAATGGCACGTTGTTAATTCCAAAGAGTCGTGTCAGTGACAGCGGGTATTACAGGTGTGTGGCTGTCAATCAGCAGGGATCAGACCAGTTTGCTGTTAGGATATCAGTAAATAAGATGGTATCTGACAGATCATCTAAAAGGATAAAAACGAGGAAGCGTCCAGGTTTGAAAACCTCTGGAAAAAGAAGAGGGGGGGTGATAGAAGATGAAGGGGGATCAGGAGTGGAAGTCACAGCTGAGTCCCAGCACAAAAAGAACCATCTGAAGGACCGTGAAGCATCCATTAAACAAAAAAATGACCTCATGCCTGAGGTTCAGGTTAAAAAAAACAAGAAAGGCAGGAGAAAAATGAAGTTATGGAAAGGTACAGATAGAACCCAAGACAGCAATGTTGCAGAAGGCCGTAGGGTATTTGAATCTCGAAGAAGAATAAATATGTCAAACAAACAGATTAATCCACAACACTGGGCTGACATTTTGGCAAAGGTCCGTGGGAAAAATATTCTTAAAACGACCGCAGCAGCCGGCCCTTCTTTAATGACAACATTGCCGTCATTCGTTCAGAAAGCCAGTACAGCTCCTTCTCCTATGGCCAGTCCTCCGCAGAAGCCTTCTCTAGAGACTGCAGCCAATGGGGAAGAGTCTTCTTCAGATGTATCACACTTGGGTGAGGACAAGATCTTCTCAGTCACTATTTCCCCCACCATTCTAGCACAAGATTATAGCCCAGATCAAACAACTTCTGCTCAACCGACATTAATGAGCACAGAAACTAAGCCCTCCATAGAACTCCAGTCTTTAGGAACACCTGAAAGTATATACACTGTAGAACCATCTTTTGTGTGGTCTACATACTTTACTCCAATCTCTCCAACTATATACTCACATCACTCATATGATCAGCAGCATGTTGATGTAAAGACTGATTATTCACCAGTAGCAGAAGAAAGCATTAACGCTGTCACTGAAGAGCCTCTAGATGAACAAACAACTACCTTGCCCAATATTCAAAGTAGTTTGCACACAGTGGAAAATGCAGCTACAACAACGCTGTATATCACAGAGGAATCTTCCACTTCTGCTGAGCTACCAGTGGATGCCACTGTCCTTGCAGAACCTCAGACTGCTGTAAATCTCCCTACCACCTTGGAGACAGAGTCACAGCACAATGAAGTGGATGCAGGGTCCATAAATTCCACAGCTTCTCAGGGTGATAAGATCAGCTATTTAGATTTAATAGCCACTACTACTATTTCATCTTCTGCTTCTCCATTTAAGGAGTTTGTTACTAGAGAGAGTAATGTCATAAAGCATCAGCACAGGGAGGTACCTACAGATAAGACTAAAATTACAGACATTGACTTAAGCACAATTTTTCAAGTTTTCACATTAGTTAATGAGGAACCACAGACCAACAAGGATATAGAGACTCAGGTAAGAGTGTCTAGTAGCAGTTATGGGAGCTTTGAAGGAGCTGCACATGAAGACATGCCTGTTCCAAAATCAGACTCCACATTCACTCTGGCAAGTACCATTGCTCCTCTTAAAAAAACAGAGTCAGTAACAACTGCTGTTTTATTTGGCAACCTGACCACTATGGCCGAGATTACAACTCCCTCTAGAAAGACTACTATCTCTAACACACTGCTTACCCAGCATCCCAGAAGACGACCCTATGGGAGAAGGAGATTAAGACCAAACAGATTTCGACAAAGACCAAAACCTATTCCTCCTCCTGCTTTTACCACAGAGGAGATGCCTGTTACTCAAAAATCACCTAAAATAGAAGATGCTACTAGAAGTTCTCCTGGAACTGTTGTTAAGGGTGATCATAAAACTGATGCTAAAATACAAACTAAGAAACATAATAATTTAGAGATGATTGTTTCATTGATTACAGAGGCAAATGTGTTAGAGAGGTTGACCAAAGTCAGAGACACAGAGGGAGCTTTTTCACATGTGCCTACTGCTTCTCTACCTGAAACAAAACATTCAACACTTTCTAATGCTGGTGAAACCCAGGTACTTCCTGTGACTACAGCTATCACAACTGCATCGTCATATGGTGGACTTAACACAGCCTCTGTTACAGAGTTACATTTGTCCAAAGGACCAGATCAGAAGACAACCGCAACGTACCATACACTAGTTAATGTGTCTGAAGAAAATGTCATTAAAACAAGTTATGAAGTTACAGGTGGTAAGGCACAAAAAACAAGCGATTCAGTCTCCACTGAGTACATTAATAGCCTGCTTAGCCCTGGTTATTCAGTGACTCCGGAATTTCGAGAAGATTCCACTCCTCTTGGATCAAAAGTTGGAGAGAATGGAATCAGCCCAAGAGTATCTCAGCCAATACCTCCCACTGTGCTGCACTCGAGTGCTCCTGTTGGCACAGTGGAAAGTTTCAAGGACCTGTCAATTTCAGATGAACTTCAGAAGCCTTCAAAATCTTTAAAAACAACTACAGTAACCACACCACCTCAGCAAAGAGAAATTATGACTGTATCCTTTCCCTTCAGCACAACAAGATCTCAACCTTTCACACCTACAGAAAACAAGAAACCAATTATTGTTCCTGTACAAATTTGGACAAAAACAGTATCATCTTCCTGGGACAAGAAGGAAACCAAACCTCATGCATTTGATCATGATCAAATTGCTATATACACAACTGAAAACCCTGAATCTCCAGTTGCAACCGTTGACTTTGTTCCATTTACAAAACCTGGCACTCCTCCCCCATCAGTTTCAAGCACTTTACATTTGTCTATTCATTCTTCTAGCAAGCAAAATACCACATTCAATCAAGTAAGATTTTCAGAGACCAAAGGATTTGAAATTGATGCTACAACAATCACATACAGCACAAGACAAAACAAAGATGTATTTTCCACATCTCATTCAAACCAAAACAGGATTAAAGCACAACACAAACAAGAGCAATTTAAAGAGACAGTTGGTCTCATTAGGTCTAACAGTAGTTTATTGTTAAATCCAAACTTTCCCCATCAGTCAGCGGGAATGGTACCAATCTTTAACCAGCAACCGGCTGTAGCACCTCCAAAGCATATTCCAGTGAGGGGGACAAAGAGGCCACCATATCTCATGATACAAGGCTCATTTCATCATTTTATAACTCACCAGCCCCTCCATTATACCAACAAACCAGAGATAACAGCATATGCCGCACACACAACACAGGACAGAAAAACCTATGCTCCTCAAACAGAGCCAACCACTACGACGACAGCCACTCCATTATACAGACCTATCCCACTTGCTCCAGGTAGATTTGGCAATCAGGGACAAAACAGATACAATGTTCACTCAAGAGTTTTTGGCAATAACTATATTCCTGATAACAGAGGCACAGCTGGGAGACTACCGAGTCAAGGAATCCCATATTACCCCAACCCTGGAATCTCCTTTGTCTTTAATAGAACCAGAACATTTTCACACTTAGGAGTGAATCCTAAACCAGTGGTGCCTAGTCCACTTGCCCCAGTAAATACAAATGAGAAGAAAGCCATCCAAGTCTCATCTGCTGGGATTACAATACGAGGCACTGTTCGAAAGGCCACAGCTGTTCCCGTAGCTCCATTGTTCCACACCTCAAGTACCACACCACCAGCCACAACTGCTTTGAAGAGCACTCTTCCATCATTCACCTCTCAAAGCATTAGACCTCAAATATCCTCTGACATTCAGTCCTTCAGAAGTGTCCTTTATAATAATCAAAAAGTCCCATCTGTGCCTAAACTGGGAGGAATTATGCCAAATAATTCTAGTGTTATTCAACCTTCAACTAACTTCAGGGCACATGGTGAAAGACCTAAAATTACCACAAAAGGTCCTCAGAGCTTATCCATCCTTGCTGAAACAGATGTTGTTATCCCATGTGATGCAGGAGGAGAACCTAAGCCCTTTGTTACTTGGACAAAAGTCTCTACAGGTAAGTTAGTTAAACATTCGATCTCCCATATAGCTGTAAAAGGGGACACATACAGTAACTTCCATATTTAAAAAAATACAATAGTACTGTACAGTAATGATTCAAAACACAATATAACACTTTTATCCATGTTAATAGTTTGGACCCCTATAATATTTTAGTCTTTTTTAAGGCTACCCATTTCTGCATGTGGATATGAGAAAAACCTCCACTGTCTGCTACTCTCAAATAAAAATGACCTTTAGGTCTTTTGCTAAAAGGTACTCTAAGGACCTGATCCAAAATCAGTGCTTCATTGCCCTTTGGATCAGGCTATCAATGCACTATATTTTTTACCATCCAAAGTTACCCCCACTAAAAAATGTAAAATGCAGGGGGAGGAGGGAAATGTCTTTAAGAGATCCTGGCATCCAAGTGTGCATGTTCTCCTAGGCTGGAATTTATGCTAGAGGAGCCTAGGGGCACTGATTAGTTAGGAGAGTGTTTCAGAGTTCTTTGTTATATGTCTAGGTATATCAGTAAAATGTTCCTGGAAATCATGTGAGAGGTTAATTGACACCCCAAAGCATTAAGAGTGTATTGTACTCTGAGAACATTTTCCCACTGTTTTTAAGTCTTGAACTTTTTGGATGATTAGTTTTGACAACAAAAACTCCAGCCACAGGAGTATATCAGAAGGCATATATCAGATCTTGCCCATGTAGATCATTCTTAACTGAGGAGTCTGTTCTCCCCATTCATCTTCACTCCTAGATTCTACTTCATTATTGTTAATATGCAATAAGTAGAGAAGTTTCCATAAATGTCTTTCAGTGCAATGTTGTCTGTCTTAAGAACAAACTCTCCAATTTTCTTTCTTTTGTCTATCCTCCCAGGATCTCTGATGACAGCAAACACAAGGATACAACGGTTTGAAGTCTTGAAAAATGGCACATTCATTATCCGAAATGTTCAACTCCAGGATCGTGGGCAGTACTTGTGCACTGCTCAGAACCTGTATGGTGTCGATAAAATGATTGTCCTGTTGACAGTGACAGCCCAGCAGCCCAAAATGTTAGTTTCCCGCTACCGAGATGCCACTGTTTATTTTGGAGACACGGTGGCAATGGAATGCCAGGCCAAAGGGATCCCAAGCCCACATATTTCATGGATTTTACCTGACAGGAAGATACTGCAGACAGTAACCAGCTCTGAGAGCAGGATAATGTTCCATGAAAATAGAACTTTGTCTATCAAGGAGGTGACGTTTTCAGACCGAGGAGTGTACAAGTGCATAGCTAGCAACACTGCAGGAGCGGACAGCATAGCCGTGAGGCTTCACATTGCGGCATTACCCCCAATCATCCAGCAGGAAAAACAGGAGAATATTTCCTTGTCCTTTGGTCACAACATTCACATTCACTGCACTGCCAAAGCAGCACCCCTCCCTAGCATCCGCTGGGTGCTCTTTGATGGCACCCAGATCCGACCCTCCCAGTTTGTCAATGGGAATTTATTTGTCTTCCCCAATGGAACCCTTTACATACGCAATGTCTCCCCCAAGGACGGTGGGAGCTATGAGTGCATCGCTGCTAACATGGTGGGGGCAGCCAGGAGAACGGTTCAGCTGTATGTGAAGAAGCAGTCATCAAATGCCAAGATCACTTGGAGCTCTCCGCAGAGAACAGATGTAACCTACGGCAGCACCCTGCATCTGGACTGCACTGCTTCTGGGGATCCCTGGCCCTGGATATTATGGAGGCTGCCTTCTAAAAGGATGATTGATTCTCTGCACAGGTAGATTGCTATTTGTTGTGGCCTGCATACATTATTTTTCTAATGAGGCTGATGCAAAGCCCACTGAAATAAAGAGAAGTGTTGTTATTGACTTGATTTGATAGAAGAGTCTAAAGCAAAAGCTATTTTAAAATAATGACACTAATAAAATGGGAAAAAATCCAATTTAAATCTATTACAGTCACACTGCCAGGGTAGTAAAGAGCCAGGCAGTAAAAGATTTATGATTTTAGGGTCCTATCAAATTCGTGGCCATGCAAAACACATCATGGACCATGAAATCTGGTCTCCCAGCTGTGAAATTTGGTCTTTTGTGTGCTTTTACCTTATACTACACATATTTCACTGGGAAGACCAGCATTCCTCAAAGTGGGGGTCCTGACCCAAAAGGGAGTTGCAGGGGGTCGCAAGGTTATTTCAGGGGAGTTACAGTATTGCCACCCTTACTTATGTCTTCAGAGCTGGGTGGCCGGAGAGCGATGGCTGCTGGCCAGGTGCCCAGCTCTGAAGGCAGCGCCCTGCCAGCAGCAGGGCAGAAGTAAGAGTGGCCATACCACACCATGCCACCCTTACTTCTGCGCTGCTGCCTTCAGAGCTGGGCAGCTGGAGAATGGTGGCTGCTATCCAAGGGCCCAACTATGAAGGCAGCAGCACTGAGGTAAGGGTGGCAACTCCTGGCAACGGCTCTGCCTTCAGAGCTGGGCTCCTCGCTCTCCGGCTACCCAGCTCTGACGACAGCGCCACTGCCAGCAGCAGCGCAGAAGTAAGGGTCATAGTACTGCAACCCCCCTACAATAACCTTGCAACCCCCACACAACTCCCATTTGGGTCAGGACCCCTACAATTACAACACCATGAAATTTCAGATTTAAATAGCTCATATCATGAAATTTACGATTTTTAAAATCCTTTGACTGTGAAATTGAGCAAAATGGACTGTGAATTTGTGATATAGCTTTCTTTGGGGTCATACAGCATTTCAGTGCCGTCTAATTGCATACCTGGAATTTGCCTAGTACTGAATAGACACCTGTCTGTCAAAGAAAAGTCCTTCCTCTTGGGAAATGAGAGACTGATTGTTTCGGGGGGGGACTGTTATGAAATGGTTCTTTGTGGGGGGATCCATTGTGTCACGGTTGTACAAGATTACGACAGACTAAATGGAGCATTGTTAACTCCCTTATGAAAAATATAGATCTTTCCCAAATATTATAATGTAATATTATTTAAAATATATTCCAGGTTCAGGAAAAAATAAATCGGAGGTTAAAACTAGGTACATCTTTACAAAACTAGTAATTTTTCCTGGTGTTGAAAATATATGGTGTAATGATAGGGTTAAAAATCACTGAAAATGTCTAGTTTGGTACACATGAAAATGTATGGGCTAGCTGAGCACCCATAACTTCGGTCAAGCTCTAAAGGAGCCGTGGATGCTCAGAACTTCTGTAAATCAGTTCATATATATCCATTACACTAATTCTTATGCTTGCACAAATACCTAGGTCTAGCTGGAAAACAAGTATGTCATTTAAAATTTTGGAGTTTTGGAAGTTATTTTCATTTTGCTATGGAACAAAAATGCGACCTTTTGAATTTTTTTGCAAAAAAAATAGGAGAGAAACCCACCCCAGGTTAGCCAGTACCCAGTGTTTGGAGCACTCACTGGGAGGGGGGAAGATTCCAGTTTGAGTCCCTTCTCCAAATCATGCAGTGCAGGAACATCTCAGGCAAGTGTCCTAACCACCAGCCAGTAAAGTCAGTCTCTTACTCGCCTTTCCACTTTGTATGAATAAATAACTATTCATTGAACCAGAGAGAGAGAGAATGGTTCTATGCAGGACACTCACATGGCAGACCCATCTTCAAGCCCCTGATGTGAATCAGGGAGAACAGAGATTTCATCCTGGGTCCTTTACATCCAAAATGAGTATCCCAACCAATTGGCTACTCTGGATCTCTGAACATTACATGGTGGGAGGTGTATACGCTGACTTCATTTACTTCATTTTCTGTTCTGCTCTGCTCCTTCCCCCTCCCCACCCCCCAATCAGATGAGCCCCATTCTAGTGTGAGCCATTAAATTTTGTCTATTTGACCCATTGGCCAGAAATGACCTTAGCATAATTTCAGTGCTGAAGAAATGAGACCCCCTACAATTATTTATTTAAATAAGTACAGTCATTCCAGCATTAATAATGGCTTGTAAATAGATCTGTGCAAATACAACTCTACGTAGGTTCTTATGAGAGAAATGGATCTCTAATGCTCTTGAAATCAAATCACACTACCATTGTAATAATCAGTCTCACAATTTGCAATCAATACCACTGATATGTTTTCCCCAAAACATAAATTTTCCACACAGATATGTAAAATGCCACTCAATCATTCACTGAGGTCCATAGACAGAGTGACAAGAGATATTTTGCAATTAACAACATGCTTGCTGCCTGATAATGCCAGATTATTTGCCAACAGCATTCCTGATTAATGAACAAGTTCATCATGGTTTATTTCATGTTGACTTATTTAATATTTGGGCAGGCTGTGAGTATTATCCACAGTACATTTTTATACCTTTTAGCTATAGCAACAAAATGGCATTTTGTATAATTTGTGTAACAATAATTCCCTCCTCCCTTTAGCCATCATGAGATCCATTATAAGGTGATTTAATTTTGTGTACAAATATATAACTCTGTTAAAAATTTACTCAAAATTATTCTGAAAGTTTAAAAAGGTTGTATGGGAATCTGTAGGAAGTAACACATTTTGGTTCATAATTGACTTGAGTATAGCATTCCATTCTCCCCATAGTTATGGTATGTAGATGCATGTATATATAAATTAATGTTCAGTGTTACCATGTCTGAATATTACAGAGTATGGTAGATGCACTCCACATTAAAAGAGTAATAGAATGAATCAAAAATCCTTAACTCAGCAGATGGGTCAATTTAAGTTCAGAGAACAACTGTTTAGTTGCAACTGAACAGAATAATTTTTGTATTTTCTTTCTGGTGAAAAAAACTGTTAAAATTTCTAGTACATTCTAGTTACCTAGCTGTAGCAACACTGCTATTTTTAATGGGTTTTTCCATGAGTTACAGTAAATAATAAAATAATGAAAACTGATTTTGCAGCTCATATCGCATTCTCTTTTCTTTCCCCAAATTAGCTTGGAGACTAGAATCAAGGTGTTTGGCAACGGGACTTTGGTTGTCCATGCAGTCACAGATAAGGATGCAGGAGACTATCTGTGTATGGCCCGCAATAAGATCGGAGAGGACTATGTAGTTCTCAAAGTGAACGTGATGATGAGACCTGCCAAAATAGAACACAAGAATGAGAATAACCACAAGGTTATGTATGGCGGGGACTTGAAAGTTGACTGTGTAGCCACCGGTCTGCCAAACCCCGAGATCTCCTGGGGCCTCCCGGATGGCAGCATGATAAACACTTTCATGCAGTCAGACGACAGTGGAAACCGAGCAAAGAGATACGTGGTCTTTAACAATGGGACACTGTACTTCAATGATGTGGGGCTGAGAGAGGAAGGGGACTACACCTGTTATGCTGAGAACCAAATTGGGAAGGATGAGATGAGAATACGAGTCAAAGTGGTGGCTGAGCCTGCAACCATCAGAAACAAAACCTACTCTGTTATTAATGTACCCTATGGAGACGTGGTCACTGTGGCTTGCGAAGCCAAAGGCGAGCCCACCCCTAGGGTGATATGGCTCTCTCCAACCAACAGGCCCATTCCTCTCCTGTCTGACAAATATCAAGTGTATGGGGATGGCACCCTCCTCATCCAAAAGGCCCAGAGATCTGACAGCGGCAATTATACTTGTGTGGTGCGGAACAGTGCTGGGGAAGACAGGAAAATAGTCTGGATTCAAGTCAATGTTCAGTCTCCCAGAATCAATGGGCACCCCAACCCGATCACATCTGTGAGAGAAACAGCCATGAGGGAGAGCCGGAAACTTATTGACTGTAAAGCTGAAGGCATACCTACTCCGCGGATCCTATGGGCTTTCCCAGAAGGAGTGATCCTGCCTTCTCCCTACTATGGGAACAGAATTACTGTGCACCGCAATGGCACCCTGGACATCAGGGGGGTGAGGCAAACAGACTCAGTGCAGCTAGTGTGCATCGGGAGGAACGAAGGGGGAGAGGCTAGGCTGATTGTGCAGCTCCTGGTCACAGATCATTTGGAGAAACCCACCTTCAGGGACCCAGTCAGTGAAAGGATCACTGCCACAGCTGGTCACAGTATCAATCTGAACTGCTCAGTGCACGGGAACCCTGAACCCAGCACATCTTGGATCCTTCCCAATGGCACTGAGCTGCAGAGCGGCAGCCACTTGCAGAGATTCTACCACAAGAGGGATGGGAAATTGCACATCAGTGGCCTCTCCGCAGTGGATGCTGGGACTTATCGCTGCACGGCCAGGAACCCAGGTGGCTATGCAGAGAGGGTGATCTTCCTGAAGGTGGGTCTCAAGCCAGAAATCAGCAACCAGTACAAGAACTTGGTGAGCATTATCAATGGAGAGACTTTGCAGCTCCACTGCATCACCCAGCCGAACCCCCGGGCACACATTTCCTGGACACTGCCCAATGGGATGGTACTAGATGGCCCTCAAGCCATAGGTCGCTTCTCCCTCCTTGAGAACGGCTCGCTCACTGTGCGCGATGCCTCTGTATTTGACAGGGGCACCTACCTGTGCAAAGCAGTGACAGAGTATGGCACCTCTGTTATGAATGTCCCAGTCATAGTGATAGCCTATCCACCCCGGATCACCAGTGAGCCAGCACCAGTCATCTACACCAGGCCTGGCAATGCAGTTAAGCTGAACTGCATGGCCATTGGGATTCCTAAAGCAGAAATAACATGGGAGCTCCCAGACAAATCGCATCTGACAACAGGAGCCCAGTCCCGTCTGTATGGAAACAAATTCCTTCACCCTCAGGGGTCATTAATCATCCAGCAATCTACACAAAGGGATGCAGGCTTTTACAAATGCACTGCTAAAAATATACTGGGCAGTGATTCAAAAACAACTTATATTCACATATTCTAACATTCAAACAAACTCCTTTGACTAGACACAAATGCCCAGTCACTGCCAAGCAAGTGCAGAAGAAAAGTACTGTTTGTAAGCAAAGCCAGGGATACTGAGGGCACAAAAGTGGGATTTTAATTCTCGTTTTCATGAGCAGTACATCACTGCTTTCGTAATGACCATGATCCTGCAGCAGAAAGAGGCAACAAAAATACTTAAATGCGGGGGCTAACACAATTGTTTACATGATGTAACGTAATTTCTCATGGCATTCCACAGCACCTGAGACCTAATGTACTGTACACATACCTGTTGATATTCCAGAGCTATGCCTTGGCTTAACAAGCACTTTAAAAATACCAAAGAAGTATTAACTGTAATAAATGAGCTACAGTGAAAAAAGTGCTTTATTATTTTTTAAGACAGACATCCGTTTTTTTTATCCCCTGCAGTGCATTTCATAACCTAGCCTTATAGAATATGATTACTAACCTTTCTATTAATTCTTCTATTCGCTCTTCCAGATCAAAAATTAATTTAGCAAATAAGAGTGATCTATTTTTAATCAAGGACATTCAGACATTAGTTACTGTAATGAATGAACCTTTTCCAGCCAGTAAGGATGCTCCAGTTGAATTCAATCATTATATATTTTATATATATTTTTAAACCAGACTATGAGACTAGAAAGAACAACAGTGATTTGTCTCATTTTATAAATTATTGGTCTTTACAAGACTCTGATACGTTACTGTATTTTATAATGTTAAGGTCAGTATACTGTACATTTTATAATAAAAAATATTTTCCAACCAACTTTTTTCATGATTTTTCATGGTAATTCAGACAAATGCTAGCTGAAGACAACATAATTAAACTGAAGTAAAATGAGAAAATATAACAGATTGTTAGACATAATCTTCATCCTACTGAATATCATTTCTGAAACCTGCCGGCAGCCTCCCATACACACCATAAGCTATAGGCAGCCTGCCTCACTTTCCCTTCCTGGACTGTTCAAATAAAACTTCCCTTTAGGCTTTTTCTTGGTCAAAATTACCTCTTCCTGGGGACTAGGTTTATTAATGTAAAATAAAACTGCAGATAAAACTCAAAATATCTAAAGTCCATTTCTAAAACCACATAGCACAAGGTTTCTCTTCCTCCATCCAGGCCTTCCTGCCTGAGGCCTTTGCATTCTCTCCTCTGCTTGGACAGGATCTCTCTCAGGTCCCCCTGCCTTCGGCCACTCCCCTGGTCTTAGGGTCTTCCCTGCAGGAGCCTTTCATAGCTCTCTGCAGGCTCTGCCACAGCTTCCTGAGCCACCCCCTTCACTGCAGCCACCTGCTGCCCTTTATAGGGAATTAACTGATTTAACCCAGGTGTCCTTCATTCTGTAATCAGGACTGGGTAGCATCAGACCTACACCCATTAAGGAGCAAGCCGTCCTGCTACAGTTTCCTAACAGCTAACATGGAATCCGTGCTCCATATCTTTTAGATATGTTTTCATGTTCATAGTCTTTTGCTCAGAATCAAATATGGGATTATTTAATAGTGTGATGTCCCCATTTGATTTGCCCAGATTTTGAATACCACAACCACGATTAGAGCAGCAAGTAAAAAGTTGACTCTGAGTTAGGAATGGAAGGATAACCCATACCAGGTTATCAGCTACGATTTTTGATTTCCTAAGGGCAGATTTTGTGAAATTCAGTGAATTTAGTTACTGAAGTCAACTGAATTGAAGAGCTCAAGAGCTTAAATATGGAGGAGGCTTGGAATTTCTTCAAATCAACTATACAAAAACAATCTGAAATTTGCATCCCAAGCAAGGAAATAAAATAAATAAGGAAAGGTCCCAGACCCAACTGGATGAATAACTACCTCCAAAAGGTTATTAGGAGTTAACAGAGACCCTTTAGGGAATGGAAAAAGGGATTGATTAACAAAGAAAGTAACATCGTGGAAGTTAGACAACATAGGAATAAAGTGAGAATTGCTAAAAGTCAAGATGAATTAGATCTTGCCAAGCAAATTAAATAAATAGTGATGGGTTTTAGTTAAATAAATAAAAAAAGACACAGGGAGGATGAAGTTGGGTCGCTATGCAGTGAGGAGCAGAAGGAGATTAAAGATAAGATAGGTATGGACCAGAAACAGAATGAATCCTTTTAATCAGTTTTCAGTAAGGATGATAATATGGAATGCGGGCATGAAGGCAGTATGGTTGTTTGTTAGAAATGAGTATTGGATATGGACATTGCCACATTTGAGGTGGAAGACAAATGTAAAGAGCTAAATGTACCCAAATTGGGGAAGTGAAGGGAGATTTCCATCCCAGATTACTGAAAGAACTGGCAGATAAAATTGCTAGTCCAGTAGCAAGGAATTCTAATAACTCTGTCTGTTCAAGAGTAATTACATATGACTGGAGAATAGTTAACGTTGTACCTATCTTTAAGAAAGTGTGTGGGGTGGGAGGGAAGTGATCAGAGTAATTATAGACCTGTTAGTCTCACTTCAGTGGTATTAGAACAAATTGTGAAGAAAAGAATAATTAATTTCATGAGGTAACTGGTAAAGGGAGTGTAATGCAATAGGGTTTACCAAAGGTTAGACTGTGCCAAAGTAACCTGATTTTTTTTCTTTGAGAAAATAACTGATATTTTTAGATAAGGGAAGTGCAGTTATTTAATCTACTTGGACTTCAGCAAAGCATTTGACACAGTACTGCATGGAAACTTATTAGTTAAATTAGAATCATAGAATATCAGGGTTGGAAGGGACCTCAGGAAGTCATCTAGTCCAACCCCCTGCTCAAAGCAGGACAAGTCCCCAGCTAAATCATCCCAGCCAGGGCTTTGTCAAGCCTGACCTTAAAAACCTCAAAGGAAGGAGATTCCACCACCTCCCTAGGTAACCCATTCCAGTGCTTCACCACCCTCCTAGTGAAAAAGTTTTTCCTAATGTCCAACCTAAACCTCCCCCACTGCAACTTGAGACCATTACTCCTTGTTCTGTCATCTGCTACCACTGAGAACAGTCTAGATCCATCTTCTTTGGAACCCCCTTTCAGGCAGTTGAAAGCAGATATCAATCCCCCTCATTCTTCTCTTCTGCAGACTAAGTAATCCTAGTTTCCTCAGCCTTTCCTCATAAGTCATGTGCTCCAGCCCCCTAATCATTTTTGTTGTCCTCCGCTGGACTCTTTCCAGTTTTTCCACATCCTTCTTGTAGTGTGGGGCCCAAAACTGGACACAGTACTCCAGATGAGGCCTCACCATGTCAAATAGAGGTGAATGATCACGTCGCTCAATCTGCTGGCAATGCTCCTACTAATACAGCCCAAAATACCGTTAGCCTTCTTGGCAACAAGGGCACACTGTTGACTCATATGCAGCCTCTCGTCCCCTGTAAACCCTACATCCTTTTCTGCAGAACTTCTGCCTAGCCATTCGGTCCCTAGCCTGTAGCAGTGCATGGGATTCTTAGGGAAGATGGGGATCAGTACAAGAAATGTAAGGCCGATAAAGAACTGACTAAAAGGGAGAAGGCAACAGGTTCTGCTGAAAGATGAATTATTGGACTGGAGGAAGGTTATTAGTGGATCAGTCTTGAGAACAGTCTTAGTAATATTTTTATTAATGACCTTGGCACAAAAAGTAGGAGTGTGCCAATGACATTTGCTAATGATACAAAGTTGAAATGCATCATCCACATGGAAGGGGATTGGAATATTATGCAGGAAGATCTGGATGAACTTGAAGTCTGGAGGAATAGAAATGGGATGAAATTGAATAGTACAAAGTGCAAGGTCATGCATTTAGGGTCTAATAATAACAATTTCTCCAACAAGCTGGGAGCTTATCAGTTGGAAGCAACAGAAGAGAGGAGAGACCTGGGTGTGTGGACTGTTCACATGATGACTAGGAGCCACCAATATTATGCAGTTGTGAAAAAGACAAATATGATCCTAGAATGTATCAGGTAAGGCATTTCCAGTAGAGGTGGTGAAGTATGAATGCCATTGTACTAGGCATTGGTAAGATTCCATGTTGAAGAAAGATGAATTAAAACTGGAAAAGGTGCAGAGAAGCACTACTATGATGATCAGGGAATGGAGGTCCTATTTTATGAAAGGAGATTGGAAGAGATTGGCTTGTTTAATTTAGCAAAAAGATGGCTGAGAGGGGATATACATAAATACATTAGGGGGGTAAATACCAGGGATGGTGAAGAGCTATTTAAGCTAAAGGACAGAGTTCACACAAGAACAAATGGATAAAAACTGGCTCTGAACAAATTCAGTCTGGAAATTAGAAGGTTTCAAGCCATCAGAGGAGTGAGGTTCTGGCACAGCCTCCAAATAGTTGGTGTGGGAGAAAATAAATTAACTTTGAGAGAGATGGACATTTTTATGAGTGTGAATGTATGATGGGGGTGTTTGTGATGGTGGGGGGGCAAGGGTCAACAACCCTAGAGCTCACTTCCGATTTATGTCTTATGTTCTTAAAGGTCACAGTTTCAGCCGGCCATCAGGGATTTCCTTCCTCACAACCCAAATGAACTCTGGGTTTGGTTTGGTCTCTGTTATCTCCTTACACTGAATTATCAGGAATAGCCACAGCTGGAGATAGGACATTGGGTGGGATGGGCCAGAACTCTGATGTAGCACTAAGCATTCTCTCTCTTTTAGGTGCTTGGCTGGCAGGTTCTTGCTCACATGCTCAGGATCTAACTGATTGCCATATATGGGGTTGGGAAGGAATTTTTCCCCATGTCCAATTGACAGTGACCTTGGGGGTTGGGGTTCCTTCCTATGCAGCATGTGGGTGTAGGTCACTTTCCAGAATTAGCTGGGTTTATCTCACTTAATCATTTCCCTCTCATTGTGAGGGCCTCAGGGATTGCTGCACCTCAGTCCCTCCTATTCTCTTCCTGCGGCACATAATAGTCTAGTCTCTTGTAGGCTGTAATGCTTTGGTGTAATTTTGGTTGTTGGGTGCATTGTGTGGGTGCTGGATGGAGTTGGTGGCCAGTGATATATAGGAGTTTAGATTAGATGATCTGATGGTCCCTTCTGGCCTAAAACTCTCTGATTCTAATATATGTGATTATATTTCTAAATCAATACCATTTCATGAGTTGGTGAATGCTTCCAAATTTCACACACACAACCTGTGGCTCATGATTTAAATGTTTAGGAGAATTTTATAGTTTTGATCTTTTAAAGTTAATGGTCAAAACTTTGCAGGGGGGGATAATGCAAATATTTAAATATCCCTTTTTTGTCAAATTTTTAAATGTAGATTAAAAAAAGTAACAAAATAAAAATTTGGAAAATTTTGACCAGCTCCAATATATGCATGTGTCTTGGTAGTTTCAGCTGGTCTTATGTTATTTGGTGAATGAGATTTAAGGTTCTCAAATTAGTCAAACCTCTTGAGTTTTCTGAAGGAAATCCTTTGGGAATGAGCTTTCTGCTGAAATTGTTCATATGGCCTGCTGCTGTTTGACCCTGCATGACTGTAACAATACAATCATAGACTCATAGGCCTGGAAGGGACCTAGAGAAGTTATCTAGTCCAGTGCCCTGCATTCATGGCAGGACTGAGTATTATCTAGACCAGGGGTTGGCAACCTTCAGCTAGCGGCCCATCAGGGTAATCCACTGGCGGGCTGCAAGACATTTTGTTTACATTGACCATCTACAGGCATTTTCCGCGCCTCCCCTCTCCCCCCCCCCCCCGCCGCCTCCCCCCGCAGCTCCCAGTGGCCGCGGTTTACCGTTCCCGGCCAATGGGAGCTGCAGGAAGCAGGGATGTGCTGGCCGCCACTTCCTGTAGCTCACGTTGGCCGGGAACGGTGAACCATGGCCACGGGAAGCTGCGGGGGGGCCGTGCCTGTGGACAATCAATGTAAACAAAATGTCTCACAGCCTGCCAGCGGATTACCCTGGTGGGCCACATGCCAAAGGTTGCTGACCCCTGATCTAGACCATCCCTGACTGGTATTTGTCTAACATGCTCTTTAACATCTCCAATAATGGAGTTTCCACAGGCCTCCCTAGGCAATTTATTCCAGTGCTTAACTGCCATGACAGAAAGTTTTTCCCAATGTCCAACATAAACCACCCTTTCTGTAATTTAAGCCCCTTGCTCCTCGTCCTATCCACAGAGATTAAGGAGAACAATTTTTTTCCCTCCTCCTTGTAACGATCTTTTATGTACTTGAAAATTGTTACCATGTCCCCTCTCAGTCTTCTTTTCTCCAGACTAAACAAACCCAATGTTTTCAGTCTTCCCACATAGATCATGTTTTCTAGACCTTTAATCATTTTTGTTGCTCTTCTCTGGACTTTTTCCAATTTGTCCACATCTGAAATGTGGCACCCAGAAGTGGACACAATACTCTAGCTGAGGCCTAATCAGTGCAGAGTAGAGTGGAAGAATTACTCCTCATGTCTTGCTTATAGCACTCCTGCTAATACATCCCAGAATTATGTTTGCTTTTTTTGCAACAGTGTTACACTGTTGACTCATATTTAGCTGCGATCTGCTATGTCCCCCAGATCCCTTTCTGCAGTACTCCTTCGGAGGCAGTCATTTCCCATTGTGTATGTGTGCAACTTATGTTCCTTCTTAAGTGGAGTACTTTGCATTTGTCCTTAATGAATTTCATCCTATTTTTACTTCAGACCATTTCTCCAGTTTGTCCAGATCACTGAATTTTAATCCTATCCTCCAAAGCACTTGCAACCCCTTGCAGCTTGGTATCATCCACAGACTTTATTAGTGTACTCTCTGTGCCATTGTCTAAATCAGGGGTCTCAAACACGGGTTATTTCCTGCAGCCTGCCAAGCTCCCCTGCCCCCCTTTCCCTCCTGGAGTTATTTCCTGTGACTCCCTGCTGGGGAAATGGCCATATAAATTTTAATAAAAATACAACTTTAAAAAGGATTAGAAGTTAATATTCTAGCTTTGAAATATGAATTTGGCACTTTTATCCACTTGTCTGTCCAGTCTTCACTTACCATTTATAGAAATGTACAGATATTATTTCTGGACACTAAATAATTGCTGTATTTTTTCATTAGGCAGTAAAAATATATGTAGAATAAAGAAAAAATACACAATCAAATATGTAAGGTGTAAGGATCAAACCACTCATCTGATTATATATTACTTGCCCGCCCACCCAAAATTTCCAATGACACCAGTGGAAGTTTTGGTTGGATGAGGAATGGAAGATTGCACTTCAACCATTTTCATAGCTGATAGCAAGATCTGCATGCTTGCAGAATTCCCTGAAAAGCAAACTTAAGTGAATTTCTACTATGATTCCCCAATCCTCCTCCTTTACCTCGAAAGGTATAGAAAATATAGTTTTTTTCTGAAAGAAAAAATACAGATGAAAATAAACTCTGGATAAAATCACGTAATTAATAAGATGCATACTGATTTCTCTGTTCAACACTACTTGCTGTTGCATCTTATCCTTCCCTACCTTCATCTGTTTTCTGCTGAGGCCCCAAATAGTCAGTGGTATTCACTGCATCGCCCTTTTGTCCCTCTTGGAGTCCTACTAAGTTCAATGGAACCTTTTGCAAGTACCAGGAACCACGAGGGACACATGAACTGCCAGTTGGGAGAGGCTAGCCCCTGGCCCCACCCCTTGTGCCCAAGGCCCCTCCCTACCCCCCTGGAGCCCAGAGTACTCGCACCATGACTGCTGGCCCTCCAGCCCCAGGCTGCCCAAGTGCCCTCAGCCCCAGAATACCAGGCAGGTGGCATGGCCCCAATGCCTCTGGCCCCAGCACCCCCAGCCCCAGAGTGCTGGGCAGGTGGCATGGCCCCAGTGCCCCCAGCCCTGGAGCACCAGGCAGTATGAACACCAGCCCTGGACACCCCAAGTCCCAGCCGCAGGCCACCCTAGACCCAAGCATGGGAAAGAACATGAAGATGGAAGAGGTCTGGGGGTGGAGAGTGGGTGCGACCACACTGGGCTGTTTGGGTGGTCTTAGCCTCCCCCAGCCGGTGATATCTGCCACTCATGCCAGGGACCTGTGTCTTTTCCAGGGTTAAGGTCTTAGCCCCTAGTCCTACATGTGCTGAACCCCTCCACACCACTGGCAGTTACAGGACTGGGGCCTTAGATCTCTATTTATTTTCATAATTTTCTGCAGGTTGTCCAGTGAATTTTGGATACAGGATACACAATATATAATAATAATGTGTCTTCAAGAAAAATGTGTGATGAAAACAATGAAAAAGAACTCAATGACCCCCTACTTTTTGACTATTAACTTCTCCATGAATAAAACACCTTCTGAAGGTCCATATCTGCAGTCCTCGTTCAGTGCCAAATAGTGACTGACCCTTACACAGATATGTAATGGGGTGGAACAAAGACCCTACCCTCTGCAGGCTTGTCCCAAGGGCCTATCTTACCCTTTCCACACTGGCCTAAAGTGCAGTCTGAGCAGAGTATATTGCATCATCTTGTACAGTCACCCTTTTCATTGCAGTGCGCGTGGAGGGATTGTACCTCACTGAGGCAAAATTTATCCCCAAGTTTCCCATGTGATGGTGTAGCTCTGCGGTACCCCCTACTTGGAGCAGTGCCATAGGTTGTTTCTCACAGGCCTTTTGCTTCAGTACTGCAAAGCCGTGGGGGGGAGGGGTGTAGTACTATCATTAAACTGATTAGGTCTATGCAAAACAATAACAGTAGAGAAATATGACCTCTGAAACAGTGTGACAGATTCAGTGGTGATGCCTACTATAGAAATCCATATGTAATTTAAATAACTTAATTTAAATACCCCTTGGCTTCATCTGTTCATTTAAAGAAAATGGAGCAGTTTTTTTATTATTGTTCTTAATTTGGGATGTTTTTAAGATTTACAATTAAAGAATAAAATCAGGCCCTAAGTTGTTTCCAAAGAAGATATAACTTGTCATTACTATCTGACCTGAAAACAGAAAAACAGACTTGTCTGACATAGTTCATACAAAAAGAAAATCCCTCTCAGCTCAGCTGTACAGATCACAAGGTGCCAGGGTTTCACATTTCAATGTAAAATGTTACCTTGTCAAAAATGAGCGCCAGTATTTTCAGGAGACACTATTTCCTTACACTGGTAGAAGAAACACTAGCTTGCTAATTTTTTAACATATGCTATGTTTTGTGTCAATTATAGCAATGAAGGCTTTATGATGAGCTATGAGAACGATTCCTAGACGTTTATTGCATCATGGATATCAGTGCACAGAAGTCACAACTTTATAGAAGCAATACGGTTTAAAAAAAAAGTAAATGCAAATAGAGTGAGATTTTCAGAAGCACCTAAGTGGCTTTGAGACAGAAGAGCCATTGGTTTGCAAAGGTCCATGCTTGCCTGAGTGTCCTCAGCATTGATCAGGATTGTACAGAATGGAAATAAGAGGTTTGGGGTATATTTTACCTGCCCTTGTCTCTATCTCTGTACATGAATCACATTTTTAAATAGGCTTGCACAGAAGTGTGATTCACATTTGGGTGTAATGAGCTTATGTGTAGAAATCCCCTAATGTCCAGAGTTGTATGTGTGTGTTTATGAGCTGTGTGATCATGACCCCAATGTATTTGCAAACATGCACTAATGTGAAAAAGTGTTGAATAACCAAACCTGGTGTTAGTCTTCAGAGAATAATACAGACCCTTAAAAAAAAAAGTCAACACTCCCCAAACAGGATACACAATCAGCAACAAGGAAATCATCACACTGAAAGACAAATCACATAGAAATAGGCAATATAAGATTTAAAAGAAAGTACTAAATAGATGCTGTCATACTATCAAGCTCAAAGGAATTAGTGAGCAAACACAACACGAGGACATTATACAATTGATTGTATATGGCTCAAAAATCATATAAACTCTCTTGATGGTACAGGTAATCATCGGTTAGGATATTGACCATTTCTTAATCTTTTAACCATCAGCCAGTGTACATATTAGCAAAGGCTTCCAAATTAACTTCCCTAATCATTTAAGCCAGAACCTCAGCTGATGTAAATAGATATAATCAATATACCTATGCCAACCAACACTCGCTGAGGAGTTGGCCCAAGTGTTTAGTTATTGTGTAGTCATCACTATTTATTTCTTTGCATTTGTGAGCTTGAGTTTTCTAAATGATGTGATAGGTAAATACATTGTTACCACTTATCAATATTAGCTTTTTTTTAACAGAGTGTTTCGGTTTGGAAATTACCTCATATATATATTTTTTTCACTTTCTTTTTTGTGTAGGCAAATTTTAAATGGATGAGATGCTCTGGATAATCAGATCGATTAAGTGCAAATGGTGCTAGCAAAAGTAGTAAGCTCCTGTGGAGCTCTGCATCATTCAATGCACACTTGACATCATGTTCACATTCCATAGACAGTTAAATTTAGCCAGGCATGCATGGGCCTTACAGCCTGCTCTCACTCCAAAGGTTGGTCAAAGTGTACAAAAGTAGCAAACCCAAGGCTAGTATACATATTCTTGTTCTACAGTGCAAATAAGTATCAGACGCAAGACTCAAATACATCTTCTTGGTTCTGCAGTCCCTTCCTAATGCAGTAGGCCACTATGCTTTCCTGCCAAGTCATAGCACTTTGCTGTGCTTTGATTAGCCTATCTGAAAAAGAAATGATCAAAATTTTCAAGTATGGATGCCTAAAGTTAGACTCATAAATCCTTATTTAATCACCTTCATAACAGGGCCCTGATTTTTCAGCCATCATGAGCACACACAACAGCTACTGAAGTCAATGGCTAAAAAAGCTCCCACTGAAATCAATGGGAGACAGGTTGGACCCAAAACTATCTACAACAAAAAATTTAATAACTGCTTAATTGCAACATAATTTCTTCAAATATAGCTGACCCACACATTTTCAAGAAAATTTGACCCTATGAACATTTTGAATGCCTGGTAACAAGCTATTTATTACAAGTGGAACACATTTTAAGGTGTGTTATTTTTTTCAGATGGGGTAATTTTAAAATTTGTATAATTCAAGAACAGTTTGAATTTTCTTCACACTCTTCTTTAGACTGTACTAGTTATGTACTAAGAGACAGATCCTCAAAAGTAATGGGAGTTAGGTGCCTAATTACCTTTGAAGATCTGGGTCTAATCTGTTTAGGTACTTTTTAAAATCCCATTAAGCAGCTATTTGCATCTTTAGGCACTTAAGTACCTTTGAAAATTTGGTCCTGATTGACTTGCCCCAGGTCATACAGGAAGTTTGTAGTAATGCCAGTGTCATAAATATAAAGGGGAGGATAAACCCCTTTAAAATCCCTCCTGGCCAGAGGAAAAATCCTCTCACCTGTAAAGGGTGAAGAAGCTAAAGGTAACCTCGCTGGCACCTGACCAAAATGACCAATGAGGAGACAAGATACTTTCAAAAGCTGGGAGGAGGGAGAGAAATAAAGGGTCTGTGTCTGTCTATATGCTGCTTTTGCCGGGGATAGACCAGGAATGGAATCTTAGAACTTTTAGTAAGTAATCTAGCTAGGTATGTGTTAGATTATGATTTCTTTAAATGGCTGAGAAAAGAATTGTGCTGAATAAAATGACTATTTCTGTCTGTGTGTCTTTTCTGTAAATTCAGGTTTTGCCTAGAGGCATTCTCTATGTTTTGAATCTAATTACCCTGAAAGGTATCTACCATCCTGATTTTACAGAGGTGATTTCTTTACTTCTATTTACTTCTATTTCTATTAAAAGTCTTCTTGTAAGAAAACTGAATGCTTTTTCATTGTTCTCAGATCCAAGGGTTTGGGTCTGTGGTCACCTATGCAAATTGGTGAGGATTTTTACCAAACCTTTCCCAGGAAGTGGTGTGCAAGGGTTGGGAGGATTTTGGGGGGAAAGACGTGTCCAAACTACATTTCCCAGTAAACCCAGTTAGAGTTTGGTGGTGGCAGTGGATATTCCAAGGACAAAGTATAAAATTAATTTGTACCTTGGGGAAGTTTTAACCTAAGCTGGTAAAAGTAAGCTTAGGAGGTTTTCATGCAGGTCCCCACATCTGTACCCTAGAGTTCAGAGTGGGGGAGGAACCTTGACAGCCAGGAACTGTTCGTGAATGGGACTACAAGACCATCATCTTATCTCCATAGTAGAATTGTGGTGGCAACATTTATAAACATAATGGCATTTTGCCCCATCCTGCTTAACTTCAACAGGAATCTCATGTGCAGGATGAGGCCCTAGATACCTCCATGGAAATCAAAGTAAAAGTTCCTCGGGCCAGTCATAGTGAGAGAATTAAATAAGATTAACACACGTTATATATCCACCAGGCAGGGGACTGTATGTAATTATTAAAGTATGTCTGTAGTCTGTATGATTTGCTCATATAATTCTCATTAGTGTATAGTTGAGGAGTTATCCCCCATAACTGAGATATTTTGTGCTATTTAATTGATAGCTACAATTATGAAAAATTGGTATATATTTAGATCTCACTTCTGACATGAAATATTTTATTTGGGGATGCTATGTAAAGAAAAAATTGCCTTATGTCAAATGTATGTAATGTGTATGTTTTTGTGTGTACACTCACAGGACACTAAAAAGAATAAAAAAATACAAAATTTAAATGTAAAATAAGGGTATCTTGTAGCATACATGAATGATATTTATAACTGTACTGTTCTTCAGGATAAAGTGCAAGTTGTAGAATTTAATAAGAAATTTGGAAAGAAAGTTATTAAAGCCAAATATAAAAGAGATTCTTTAACACTTTAGTCTTCACATCTTTGGAGAAACAGAGGACTCAGGAAAATTACATTTATACAATAATTTTCATAATTTACACAAAATATAATTAACTATACATTCTACAGACTTTAATTAAGAAGTGCTTTGGAATTGAATTTGCAACAGGTTTGAAAGGAAGGAAGAAGTTATGCAGATTTTACCTCACATTCTGAAAGATTTGACCTCAAATAAACTGTATCCCAGACAATTCTCTTAAACTTCCAGGATAAAAGAAACATTAATCTACACCTCAGTCATCTCAATACACTGAACATGAAATTACATTAAATCATGTCCAAGGAGTAATGGGAAAAGCAAGTGTCTCAATAAAATCCCCCTTTCCCTCATTACTGAAGCTATTGAGTGTCCTTGGAAGCACTGTAAAGCGCACACACACAAAACAAAGGATCACCTGGCCCTGGGAACTTACACTGTATGTCATGCTGTTACCTTAATCTAGTTTTTTGCCTCATATGAAGTGACTCTTGCTGTGCCGATGTCATAGCCACAATAACAGGTTAAAAGGAGAGGTAGGGATGTGTACGTGTGCCTAGAAGCATCACCCATGGCATCGTAACAATGCACTGTAAAGACTTAGGGTTTTTTTTTAATGTCTTTCAGGGTTTCAGTACTCACGTGGTTTTCAAAGTGAGTCAGGCTGTAGTTTTAAAACAAAATCAAAGTTTAAGACAACTACACAGCATATCCAGCTAAACTTTTCTGAAGCAATTATTAGTAGAATGGAAATATCCATGGTGATTCATCCAGTATGTCAGTGAAGCTGAAGGAGATGCCCAGCCACTAATAAATAAGAAACAGACTTTATATAATCAGACCCAGCAAAGGGTGAAAAACAAGCATTTTGTTGGTTGGAGTGGAGCAGAAAATCTTTCCTCTTGTTTGTCTGTTATTGTCTGTCCCCTTTTTGATCACCTTAATTAAAATAATATAAAGCAACTTAATCAAGATTCATGTACACATCAGTAGGCAGCAGACCTGTTTGATTCACTCCAGTAAAACAATTTCTGCCTGTTGTCCAAAGTCTAGTCTCCGTTACAGCCACTGCAGAAGACTGAAGACAAATGTGTTTGAAGTTACATGGGTCTCAATGAATTGTGAAAGGCTGAAGTTGTATGAAATTGAGGGATGCAGGGATGAAATTGTGAACAGAATTTAATCCACAGTATTTCCTCAAAATGGATTAAATTCCAGGTTTTGCCACATTTACTCTCATTGAGTACTGTTACTTTGTAAATAATCCCAATAAATAATAAATAATAAGTCAAGTCAATGAGGCCACTCACAGAATAACTCAATATGAGTAAAAGTGGGAGAATCTGGTGCTTAGTAAGGTCTGTATGAATAAAGGGTGTCAAAATCTACCCCCTAATCAATGAGGGCCAGATTCCACTATCTTATCGCATACTATTACTCCGTGAAGTCATTGAACCTACTGAAATGGAGGATACCAGAATCTGATCCAGATGCAATCCTTCAGATTCTGATACCCTTACTCACATTGACTAGCAGTTTACTCCAAGAGTGACCCTACTTCCTGAGAAAGGTGCTATTCAGCATGACTAAGTGTCTCTGAATCTGCCTCTCAGTCTTTATGTAGGCCAAATTTCTACATAGAAGCTCCAGGATTTGGTCTATTGTATGGAGTTAATTAAAAATTAAGGGCAAAATTCTACTCTAATCCTCTGATATTCTGCTTTTGTGCATGTGCAGGACTACAGATCTCAAGATTACTCAATATAATATTCTGCATCTGGTTCTGTGTAGGTAGAGAGAGCTGGATATCAGAGCCAAGATATGGCATGTGGCCCTCAGAGCAGGCACTGCCCTAACTGACTTGACTTGATGAAGAGCAAAATCCAGGATCCATTTTCCTACATTACAAAATGCTAAACCTTGCAAAGGTCATTCAGAAGGAACTCTCAGGAGGAACAGCTAATGCCCCACCACTCCTTAACACCACGCTTTCTTCAAGCTAGTACCTGGGCCATCTTTGGTGGATTCTTCAGTATGTCTTGATTACAAGGTGCATTGATAATTCATATTCAGGGCTTGACCCCTAGCATTACTGATAAGGAGAGACCCCTCCCAGCACATATTGCTGCCCTGGCCCTGCTCCTTTAACTGTCCAGCATGCCTACTAATGGGGGTTCATTGGCCTGGTAGTTGGATCCGCCAGTGGAACAGAGAGTCTTCCATCACTCTGCTCTCCACCCCCCAGCACCCCCCCACACACACACACATTTCAGGCAGAGATCCCAATTCTGGAGCCCCTTTTCTGGGATTCTACCAGTTGAAGCCAGCAGAACCCAGAAAAGATGTTGATTATACAAATCTGCATCTGTAGAGTGAATAAGATTTCAGACTACTTAAAACTATTTTAAGACTACCTAAGGATGACTTGCAATATGGCAGGTGCTAAAATTGAGACATTAAAAAAATGGTGACCTTTGGTCCTTGACCTTGATAGCATGCTACCTTGACCTGTGAAGTCCAATGAAGGTGATTTCATCTAACAAAATTCAGCTTTAAAACCACACTGATAAAGCTTGGATTTGTATGTGTTCTGATAGCAAACAAACATCTCTGAAGAATACAAAGCTCTGCAGGAAGAGTTGACAGGGGTTTCCAAAAACTACATCTAACACAGTCAGGGTGAGACGCTGACTCTCAAGCTTATGCATGCTTGGCTGGTTTGTCATATTTATATTAGCATGTCCACTTTAACCTTTCCTTCTGCTTTTAATCTAATCTGTAAGATACACTGGGAAAGTTAACAGGAACGATGACATGAAGTAACATGAAAGACACTCAGGACAAATAAAAAGAATTATTCCTGTTATAATTAACGGAGAACACAGGCAAGTGACCAGTTTCATTGCTGACTAACACTCGTACAATCCTATTCACTTCAGTGGAAATAAATGGGTGCAACTAACACAGATCTTGGCCCAAGGGTATCAACTGAATTGCAGCTGACAAACTACCACACCTTGCCATGGAACAATTTCAAACAAAGACGGGGGTTGTACGGTGAAGACAAGAAGAGTCGACAGTCTAAGAGTCACAGCTTTGCAATATCTAGGTACCGATGATCCAGGGCTGTTATTTATTACAATTGTTTTGTTAGGGTGGCCCATTTTTAAAGGAACAGTCTTGTATTTAAGCTGGTGTCCTGACTTTTTCTTAAAAACAGGCAAATTGTCCTGAATTTTTGTCTCTCCCCCGTCCATCAGCACTGCCGGGTTCTGCTGCTCACTGGATCCCTGCTCGCCAGCCGCTCCCCACCAGTGGCGAGTGGGGGTCCAGTGGCTGACAATGGAGGTGGCTGTGCAAGGCTAGTGGCAGGGCGAAGATGCAGTGTGTGGCGCCGGCCACCACCCCTGCTGGTCTGTCAGCACAGCTCCCACTGCATGCCAGCTCTCGGCCAGCAGGACCCCACCTCCCATCCCGTTTCTGGCCAGCACTGGCTGCGAGCTCTTGTGGCTGGTGAGTGTGGGCAGGCGCCAGGTGGTAGCCAGTTACATGTCACCTCTGCTGCCCACCCATCAGCCCTTTCCATGCTCCCCCTCTCGCTGTCCTTTCCCTCTTTTCCCCTTTCCCCCCTCCCCGGCCCTGCTGCTCCTCCATATCCCCCATGGTGAGGTGAATCCTGCTCCCAAGTCTGTGTGGAGAACCAGCCCCTGGTCAGAGCATTCAATTCACCAACAGCCTGGCTGGCAGGCAGGCTCCTTCCTTCGCCCACTGACTCTGGCTGGGCTGGCACCCTGGGAAAGCCCAACGTCTTCTGGCCCGGGGCGCTGGCCAGGAGGAGCTGAGCCCGGCATGTGCCAAAGCCCTGCACGGTGCTGGCACAGGGAACCCTCTCCGCCCCTTAGCTAAGCTCTGGAGTGGTGCCGGGGGAGGGGAGGAGTGATTTCCTGTTCATGCCCTGAACCTGCAGACTCCACAGCAGCCCCCAGGGCAGGGGCTTAGCACCCTGTTCACTCACCCCACCCCCACCCTGGGTCCTGCACGGGGCTGCTCCATCCCCTAGAGACTCTCCTCTGCTGAGCCACCTCTCTGCTCGGGTTTGCTGAAACCCCTGCAGTCAGGTTCCCTGCGCCTTGGTGCACAATGCATCCTTTGGGTTTAACCCCTTCCTGCCCGCGCTTTAGCCAGGGATAGGAAGTGGCTGGGTTATGTGGATGGCCGGCCTGGAGGTGTTAGCTGCTTTTCAACACTGTGTGGGCAGGAAGGGACAAGCTGTGTCCAGCCACATGGGCAGGAGGGAGAGAGAAGAGTTCTGCAAAGGAACGGGACAGGTCATCCCTTCCCCAGCTCCTCCTCCCCTGCAGCTAGAAGCAGCTCCCTTCCCTTCCCTCCCACACAGTGCCAAAAGGCTGCTGCTGGCCACATTCTGGTGTGAACCCTGGCAGAAATCTGGGGGGGGAGGGACATGTGACTCTGCATGCCGCCGGTCAACATGTTGCCTTGGGAAGATGCAGTGCCAGGTACCAGGAGAGGCAGGTCCATCCCGGGGGCCCCACCAGGCATGGAAGATGGAGAGCGCAGGCAGGGAGAGTCGGGTCAGTCAGCCCCGCTTTGTGAAAGAGGTGTATGGGAGTGTGTGTGTCACTCCTTCCTGTGTGTGTGTGATGGGGAGAAAGGGGATCACCCCCTCTCCATGTGAACCCTAAAGCCTTAAAAATAAGAAGGTAAATAAGAAGAATCCAATGGCACAGTATTTCTTTTTAACGGGGGCTCGGTCAACTTGACGTTAATTTGAACATTTGTATGACTGATTGCCATTGAACTCACTTTAAGACAAATAATTTTACCAGGTGTCCCATATTCAGTATAGAGAAATATGGTCACCCTAGTTTTAGTGCTAGAGCTATGCTTCTAGTTTACAGTTAGAGCTACTAGGAAACACATATAGCATTCATTATGTTTGGCATCACTTTTCAAATCACAGTAAAGTAGTTGGCAGATCTTTTGCAAGACTAATAAAGGAAAATGAACACTGAAATTGTTGCAATGTTATTACAAGGAGAAGACAGTAGAAAATTATAGATGAACTGACAATACTGTCAGAGGGCAACTAAATTGAGTTGAAATTGTGACTCTACACTGCAAAATGCATTTACTTACTTATATGAAAAGGGAATGATTAAATTCTACCTAGCTAAAGTTTTTCATTTCGTTGGTACCTACCACGGTTTTATTTACACATGTCCCTTTTAATATTATTCTTACACAGAATCTTAATCTTAAATGAACATAACACTGAATTTGAAAGAATTTTAAACATGAATCCGCACAATGCCTATCCCAGCAACCACAGCCTTTATATCTTTTATTTTTATACAAATTACATTATAGGCAACGCTGGCAATGGTGCCTATAATTATGATTACCTAACACTTTCCATTATAAGCTTCTGTTTTCAGTTTACAGCTTTGCCAAGCTAACTACTTGGGCTGAAATTTTCCATGCTGGCTTTCTGCCTCCAGCTGATTTTTGTATATATTTTAAGTTTCACTGAAAATGGTTCAGATGCTTCCAAGGGTGCGGTTTGGGGGCGGGGGGGTTTGGGAATGGTAGTTTTACCAATGTTACACATTTTTCCCAACTATTTAATTGAAGAGCTCTAGCACCTCTATGCTTTGGAGCAGGCACTTGAAATTGTGTAAGGGTCCCAATCCTGGGATCAAAGAGGTACCTTCTGCTGTTCCTTTTGGCTGAGTTATAAGCCTAGGTTCTTGTTCAGTAGACCTACTTAGAGACTTGATGCTAACATTTCTGAATATTCTATCTGCACTGAGCATGCTCCAGTCTCATGGACCTCTTTACAGTCCAACTGCACTGAACATGCTCCCAGTCCCGACTGAACCACCTACATGGTATATACAAAGCTAGCATTCCCACTGAGCAATACAGCAGCAGCCGCCAACTCATGACTAGGGGAAGGTGCACTGGACGAGAGCCAGGAAGAGACCACAACCTCCTGCCACGGCTATTCCACTGAATGGGGTTAGTTCTGTACGCTTCACAGCAATTAGAGAAACACCTCACACCCCTACTTTGGAAGTCAGGCAGTTATTTTTCCCCCTATTTTAAAAATAAGGTAACTGAGAGGTTACACAAAGTAACTGGGAATAGAACCCTACTCTCTCATATGGCAAATCTCATCCATTTATCCACATTGCATTTCATACTAAAAGTGGCTAATGTATGTGCTTGGCTGTGCTGTCCGTAATCACAAGACCGCGCTCCCCTCCAGTGCTAAGGATCAACATTCCTCTGGTTTCTAGCAAATAGTTGTGTCAGTCGCTGGGAAAATGAGTGTTGTGTTCCCCCGTTAGTGGCTGGTTCACATAGAGAATATCAGCTGTTTCCTAGAAGACAAAACAAGACAAATACACACAAAAGGGGAAAGAAAAGAATAGCAAAGAAAGAAAACGCAGCTTCTGACTTTGATGTTGACTTTCACTTGCAGTCTGACTGCTGGAAAAACATAGCTATGGTACATGATCTTATCAGCCACTTTGAGATGTGGCAAACATGAACCAGTATTGAGATATTTAGGGCATTGCTTTGAGCTGCCTTTCTGGTCACAGTGTTGCAATATATACAGTCTTGGCCAGCTAAGCCAGACTTGTATTAGACAGAAGGAAAAAAGAGAGGAACAGGAAAAAGAAGAAATATGGTAGGGGAGAAAAAGGACAATTGAGTGGGGAACAACAAAGTCTCACATCCAGATGGTATTTGGGATTTAGCCAGAGCTGGCAGAGGTTATGATGTCATATGCATCCCACTCCTTGGCCCAGTCTGGTCAGGACATTTCTCAGGATCAGGACAACGAAGGCCTACTGGTGTTGTGGTGGGTCCCAGGTGTAGTTAGATGTTCGGCTGCACGTGTGTGTTCTCCCTGTGTGCTGCCCCAGCTCTGTGCAGACAGGTGGCACAGAAAACCTCAAGAGAACTGCCCAATGACCACAAGATCCATTAAGGTACAAAGGTGCCAGGGCAGGTTTATTGTTGACAAAGTATGATAATAGCACCTGGTAGATGCTATGAGAATACTAAGACATGTATGCCCTTGACAATGGATGCAGTTTAGTGAATGGCAGGACTTTCCATTCCCCCCTTGGTTGGACAAAGATACTCCCTCTGAGATACATCTTTATACCCTGATAGAAACAAGTTAGTACTGACCCTTTGACATAGTTAGTTACTGATTCCCAACATTGCTAGTTATCACCCATCATCTTGTACATGTTGGTTCAATCAAAATATCTCTATTACATACTTTCATCCTGTCCTTAATTTTTAGGTCAGTGTGTTCCTGTTATCCAGGGCAAATGTTTTTGTACTATCCTTGATATCCGGGTGTTCTGGTACCACTTGATATCGGGATGTGTTTGCATGAGTACTCTGTGCCTAGCACTTCTTAGAAATGTGTATTTCTGCAATATCAGCCCTGTTCTTGCCAAATTCTGTGAGCAGGTCCTGCCTCGTACCAGGCCTCTCATATGTCTCAGGTTCTCTTCCTACTCCACCAGGAGATGGCGAAGTGTTTTCCCCTTCTTTCAATCAGCAGTCATTGTCTTTACTTTCCGTTCTTATTTTTCCCCAAATGGTGGTGGTTGTTTTTATTAAAGATGCCAAAAATGAGTGATGGATGCAATAGTCCAGCCTGTTGTTATTTTGTCCACTAATTAGGCTGAACTTTCAACACACCAATTTTGATTTATTTATTTTCAGTTTCACACTTTTTTTTTGTTACCAGGCATGATTTTAACACAGGTCTTGAACTGTATCAGGAGGCTTTTTTGTTTAAACTAATTGAGTCTTTTTGTTTTCCTTGTGCACCTTTTCCCATTAACATTTATTATGACATGTGACTGAAATATTTTCTAAACTTTTCCCCACTTCTCCACAGTTGCACTATGTAGTGACCAGAAGGAAGATGCTAAAGGCAATGCCTCAAATAGTCTGACTGGTACAAGCGTGCCAGGTTTCAGATTGGCTGATAAGACTGCGCTGTGCCTGTGTTTTCCAGCAGTGAGATTGCAAGTAAGGCAACGTCTATGCTAGGAGATACGGGTGTGATTTCCAGCTTGCATAGACATACTCACATTAGCTCTCATCAAGCTAGCATGCTAAAAACAGCAGTAACATGGGCTGCAGCGAGTGGCAGCACAGCCTAGCTGCCTTAAGTACAAACCCAACCAGACTCCATGGGTGTTTACTTGGGCCGGCTAACTTGTGCTGCCATTCACTGCTCCCACGCTCCCAGAGCCACACTAATATTTTTAGTGTGCTACCTTGATGAGAACTAGTGCAAGATGCATTTCAGGAAACCTATTTAGGACAGAACTTAAGCATGTACATTGAAGTCATCAGGAACTGAGCACGTGCTTAAATGCTGTCCTGTATATAGATGGATTTGAGCATGTGCTTAATTGCTATCCTGAATTGTGATCCTTATTTTGTACGGATAGAATATCTGTAAAAAGAAACTATAAATTTCAAGACAAATCTATTGTTGTTTTGTCACCAGCCACTAACGGTTCATAAATTGATTCAATTTTATCTGTCTTCATTTAATTTGTTTCTTTTATGTATGCTAAACAGAACTGACCGGCAGATAACAAATTCCGCTTCACAGTAACTTTTGAGATTTTGAAATTTCTTTTCATTCCACACTGGATGAATGAAATCAAAGCCTTTCAAATGTTTTCCTGAAAAGAACTGAGCTGAAATATCCATTTTTAGATCAAAACCTGAGTTTTTCAATTTAGGAAGTGTACATGTCTTGACAGTTAGGATGCTGGTCTAGGTTGTGGAAAATCCAGATTCCAGGCCCTTCTCTACCAGATCATGCTAAATCGGGCAGAGAGGAGACTTGAACTTCCCACATCCTAATGCCATGGCCTAACCATCAGCTTACTGAGTGTGAGAACCTCTCTTCCCACCGCATCCCTCAAAAAAACTTTTCTGACAAGAACTCCATCAAAACTGATATGTTTCAGCTTTGACAAAACAGTGTATTTCAAGAAAATTTCTTTTCATCAAAAATGTCCCAACCAGTTCTAATATTAACCCTACATAAAGTGCTGTTATTTTCTTAGCCTAGTTATATTTCAAGCTCCAATTTCAAAGGGTTCAATATAACTGATTCTAGAGCTGATTGAAAATATTCCTGACCACTGGGCTAAAGGTTATAAAGGAACAGTTTCTTTTTTTTTTCTCCTCCCCCTCCTGTCTGCTGGAGCTCCCTCCTTTTGGGTGAAGAAAGGCATATTCTGAGCACAGCTACTAAATCCAGGCCCACTGGAAAGATAGGCAGGGCAAAGCCTAACTTCACCTAGTTTGAAGATCAAACTGAGGCTTAGGTGTGAGACAGCAGTGCACATGCCCTGAGGCATAAATTTATATACCTAGGGGACTTTTACAGCAAAACTTAAGCAGCAAGGGATTTTAGGCATCTATAGGGTCAGGCAGCAGCCAAACAGAGTTTTGAGGATCTCTATGATGTCTACATTTTGAACTTACTCACCTAAAATAGGAATTAGACACCTAAATCCTGTTGTGGCTCTATGCCTTAGTGTTTATTGAGTCCTTATTCAAGCAAAATTGCCATTTGGTTTGAAAGGTGCTGACCACCTGCACCTCCTGTTAACCTCACTGGGAGGTACAGGTGCTCAGAAGCTCTCAGGATTAATTAGGCCTATTAACTTCAATTAGCACTGCCTGGGTAAAGATCAAGCCAAGCTGAGTGGGAACTGCAGGATTTGATCTTTTTACTGAAAGTAGGCTTTAGACTGTTTGAGTCTCACAAATATTTAGTTAATTTCATATCATAATCTCTCTCTTTGATCATTAGAGCTGGCTGAAAAATATTTTTTTAAAAAGGGAAGAAAAGATATCACAAGGCCACAACCTATCTGCCCTGCCCTTCACAGCTGCATGGGGGGTGCAGATATGCAGCATTTTGGGAGCTTTATATGGCTACAATATGGGCCTGAAGCCTGACGCAGCTTTAGGGAGAGAACTGAAGACTTAAGCCACCCAAAAGGTAGCTTGATTGATTGCCTATTTGTACGTGAACAGACTTTTGCAAATCTGTCTAGAAATATGATCATGGGAACAAATAAGTTATTTTGACAGAATGGCTGTAACACACACAATTAGATGAAATAATTTCCCCCTTGCAGCAAAATGCAACTAACTATATAATTACATAGCTCTCTTTCCTCCCCAGTTAGATTCCTGCTGGAAATGAAGTCAAATCTTTTTAGTGGCCAAATTCCACCTACTTTGAGGTCCTGCTCCCTACTAGCATTTTCCATTGAGGAAAAGGAGAACACTGCTAGCTACATTCAGTGGAAGTAATGATGCTTTAAAAGTGAGCCTTCCTAAAATTTCCCCTTCTCTTTTGGTCTCAGATAAGGATTTATATCCACCAGCAGGGTAAGAAGGACACCTTTCTTTGCAAGGTAGGGTTTATTAGATAATGGATCATTTCAGGTTTCAGCACAATGATGATGATAACACCTAATCATTTGTTTCTCCTGGCTTCAACAATCGGAATAATGGCACCTGGCTGGAATGCTGACTGACATGTTAAGGCCAAGATTTTCAAAACCAGTTAAGCTCTGAAGTGCATACTTAGCTACCAACTAAGTAGAAGGAAAGATTAGGCAGACAGATCAGATAAAATGAATCATGTTTGATTACAACATCTCTATTCATCGGAGACATTATGGAGGTTTACGTAATGGCAGTTGATCACAGGGAAGCATGGTGTAAGTGCAGATGCTGCCTCCTGTCAAAATGGTAAGTGTGGTAAACAAACTGTTGTTTAACATTGTTTAAAGACTCATTACATATACTGTACATATTGCCAAAACACAAAGCCTTAACATTAAACTAGATGGTGTTTCCTGAGGTGAGCAATGTTTGGAAAAAGCTCCCAAATGCGTTAGTGGGTGTATATTAGTTATCACTGCTTTCTGATACACCTTTTCCTGAGGGGGGACTCTTTCTAATTTATTTTTCTAATAGCACTTATCTTTTCTCTCTGACTATAGTAGGGTGTTATCCGTGTCTCCTGTTCATTCTTTCTCACCTCCTCCCATAATGCAAAGCCTGTTTCTTCCAAGCTGATCTCTGTAGACAAATTGTTACCCTGATTTATATTGACATCACTGTTGCACAGGCTGTAAATCAGCACAGAGTCTAGTCCTATAATTCTACGTTAGGCTGTGGTAATAATGCAGCTGCCTACTGGAGAATATGGAGATCAACATTTGTGTTCCTTTCTTTAGTATTCTAAGGAAAGCAATGAAGGAAAATAACTATGACTGGGAACAGGCTATGTGCCACTCAAACTGACTGTCCATTTGTATTCTGGGAAAGTTGTGTTTATAGTTTTGGGGATCATATAAATAAGGGTAATATTATTAACTAGGACTAAACAGCATGTTGCCTTGTTCAGAACTATTGAGTACCTTTTTAAGATTTTCAACAGTGACTAATGACTTTGGATGCCTCCATTTTTCAGTGCCCAAACTTCAGACACCTTAAAGAGGCCTCAGTTTGAGAAAGCACCCATCCTCTGGAAATTAGGTCCTTTTAATGTGTTTCAAGTTTCAAATCTTGCTCTGAAAGATTAACTTGTTTTTCAAAGCAGAACCTCTGAATTCTATTTCTGCCAACTTCAAAAGATCTATGCTTAGCTGATCTACAGAGCTTCCCCTTGTTCTTCTTTTATAATGATCATAAAGATCTAAATATTTTTCTGTAGAAAGCATTGGGAATTGAAGTATTATGAAGAGGCTGTGTTCAAACATCCATTCACTGGACTTCTAGTTTAAAAAGGTTTTTCAAGACCTCTTGTAATATTTACTTACCAAAGTATTAATCTAATTCTTTCTCCTTAGGTCATGTATTAATATTCTGATTATAACAATTTAAAACATAATACCAAGACAAGCATTTCACCGCTTATCATCTAGCTTTCAGTAACTTCAAAGACTGTGGAGAAGATTGCTACAATACAATTGTAACACTACCTTCTTTGTAGAGACCCTATTTGAGGCTGTCTTCTAATTCACCTCTGTGAGTCAGATCCTTTGTAGACTTATGAGCTTGCATGTGTGTCATGATCATTATTTCATTTTTTTTACTTTGGGATATTTTTGTGATGCTTGATACTGTTAATATCAAGTTATTAAGTTACAGTGATTTAATAATATGTTGGTTTATCTGGTACAACACATGGCTCTTCCTAATCTTCTTTTCTTCAGTGATCACATTGCACTGATTTAGGGCTTCCTGTTTCCAGAGTTACACAGATGACTTTTGGTGTTTTCCAACTGGGGTCTACTTTATTGTGCAAGCTGTGATATCATGTGTTGACCCTCAGTTTGGTATCTTAGCCACTGCAGACACCATAATAGTTCTCTTTACAAAGGGACAGGTGCCTTTTTGACATTGGCTTAAATTCTTGCCAGTAAACCAAATGCTAATAAACGGTTAATACTGACCAAGGTCTCTTAGTACAGACCTTTTTTTGTGGTATCCTTTGCTGGTAAGAGCCTCCAGGGTGGTGTATGTAAATGACCAATGCACTTTCCATCATCCACCACTGAGATGCTCCTAATCACTGGCAGCTAGAGGTTGGAATGACAGGGGGTTTCTCTTAAATCGAGTCTCCCTGGGATACTTAAAACATGTTTTAGTTTATGTTGTATAGCTTCCTGAGTATTCACCATCTCATCAGTCCAGCCCTGCTGTCAGCAGTTTTGAAGTATTTGTTATTTTACACACTATGGATTCCTCGGTGCACACCAGCCATTTATTTTCAGTTAAAAGAATTCTTGGAGCTTTTCTTTTAAACTTGTTTTGATTTCTCCTACTATATCTGCTCAAACTGGCATCTCATTAGGGGCCAGAGGTTTCACTTACCGCTATGAAAGTGTCCCTGACATGCTATGTCAAGGGAATTTACATGCATCACTTTATTACCCTAACATAGTTTTTCATTCTTTCCTAGTAACTTGCAAGGTTTTTTAATGAGCGTATAGTTGCGCATATAGTCTTTTTCTCCATTATGAACTAGAATGTACTATAATATTTATTTTGGGGTTCAAATATGACCTCTGAATAAGGTCCCTACTTCTGGCCCTTACATGGTTCAGCAGCCATGGAACTTCTTTTCTTTTAAAGTTTCCATGCTTTTGTCTTCAGTCTACTTCTGAAAACTTCTGCCAGAATTTTTCAGATTATTATATTAGGCCCTGATCCAGCAAAGCACTTAAACACATGAATAGCCCCACTGAAGTCAACAGGACTAGTTACATGCTCAAATTTATGCACATGCTGGATTGGGGCCTTAATTTTTTGGTATCATCTGCCGTAGCCATGTTTAGCCCACTGTGATGTGATGGCCTCTCTAGCCTGAATCTATCCTTTCCTGACTTGGCAAAGCTGCCTTCCACTGATGCTTTTACTGGAAGAGAGTCAAACTTTTTTTCTTTGTTTTGTGAACCTTTCACAGAAAAACTGAAACTTTAAACAGAATTGACAAAACCATTTTGCATTGCAAACTTTTTGCTTGGCTTGTGTTAAATTTTACTATCACTTCATTAATGTTTTTTGAGTTTGTAGCATTTTCATTATCCCAAAATGAAAAGCTGCTTTTGTGAAGTAAACTGTCCTTTTTTTAAAATGTCAAAGCCTTGCACAAATAAGCACAGGCAAAATGAGGATCTGTTGTATCTATTTTTCCTAATTCTCTAATACTGCTTCATGTATAAAGGCAAAGATTTTCAGAAATGAGTACCCCAAATTAGTCTCCTTAAAAGTGTCACATTTTCTGAAAAGCTCTGCTTTCATTTAGGTGCCTAAATAGTGGCCAGACTCTCAAAAGCGCTCAGCAGCAATGTCTAAATGATGACAAACTAGGCTTATTTTGTCAGTGCTGCTTTACAAGTTTTTGCAATTAAACAAAGGATAGTTTGTCTCAAAAAGCTGCTTTTTGTTTTGGGATAATGGGAAAATCCTTTAAAAAAAAATCTTGGCCAAAATGTTTTACAGACCTCTATTTCTAGCATCTGTTGGATCATGTTTCTCTATAGTATGTGTGTCTGTTCTGCTGGGTGTGTTTAATTGGTGTCTCATGTCTTTGTTGATAAATTACTTTTAAAATAATTCAGTGATTAAACAACTTCAATTTTAGGCAACTCATAGGCTTGGTATGTACAATGCATCAAGCAATTTCCTGTTTCCTTCGCTAATGCAAGTAGTCCCAATGAAGTTAGTGCATACACTTTCCTGGGAAGTGTAGATTTCATCTAACAATCCACTCTGCACTCCACCCACATAGAGCTTAAATATTGGTGGAATGGATTTCACCCTGAAATGAGCTGTGGATAGATGAGCCACACAATCTGAGAGTTTGTGAACCTGTTGTGCTATTTCTTAGGTTTTAGAATTCCCCAAACCAATTTGTTTATGTACATATTTTCTGTTTCCTTTATTTATCCCGGGGGAAATTATTTAAAACCAAAACCTTGTTTCCAGCTGAATGGTGTAATATGGCGAATGACACTGGAGAAAGAAGGTCAGGTTTCAGGAGCAACCTAGGTCAGCCTGACACCAGAGATCTCAAACGAAACTGAATCCACGCTGTTGGCTGTAGAGTCTCAGTATGTAACACTGGCTGCTTAGCATGCTTAATAACTATCTCTTTTCTACAACACTTACAGCTGATGGGCCCAGGTTGGGTGGAAGAAGGAGACAGGAAGGGAGACATATTCTGTGTACTAAATTTGGAAGAACATCCCTTTCCCAAAAATTAGGCTGATACAAAAATGTTGTCTGTACATGATATATATGTACTGAACTAGATTCACCAGAATGCTTTGGTTGGTGTTCAGTAGAGCTGGGCAGGATTTCCCATTCTGTGAAAACTTTCACAATTACAAACATTTTTCTTGTTCCACATAAGGACAAAACTAAGATCTTTTGAAATTTTTCTAGAGAGGTAGCACTCCCCTCTTTTCAGAATAGCCTAGCAGCCAGGCCCTCCATGTGGGAAATAGAAGACCCAGGTTCAAGTCCTGGCTCTTCCCAATAACCACCAGACTATAAAGTATCTACCCCTCTGGCCCGGGGGCTATTTAAATATTTATACAAAGTGCAACAGCTCCAGCAGGGGAGACTGAGAGCACTCCACTCCAGAGTAGCTGATAGCCTGGCAATTAGGGCACTCACCTGGGCTGGGGTCAGGCTCTTGGGCCAATGAAGAGCCTCAGTGGTCTGCAGGTCCACTTGTCCAAAGCAGCTGGCAGGAATCTTAGACTGCAATTTTTTCATGTCATTTGTCGTACATAACCCTATTGTTTTCCATGTTCAGGTTCCGTTGATCTTAATTCAGTGTTGCAGGATTTTCCCTTTTCCTTCCTTTTTAAATCTAAATTTATGCCCAACTCTTAGAGCCTGTTCCAAAGCCTAGTGAGGTCAATGGAAGGATTCGCATTGATTTCAACAACTTTTGGATAAGCCCCTTTGTGCAGTGCAGCTGCATGTGAATAGAGCTATGCTAGTGATGGCCCACTGCTTTTAGCGATGTCACAGAATACGAACCACACCAAAGAGTCAAGCTAGCATCTGTATTAAAAATTGAACAATAATTTATATTTCATTTTGTAACATTGTCAATTTTGAACTCAAAATATTCACAGTAAAAAAAAAAATATTTCCACTTACTTATGCTCATTGCAGAGGTGCTGCTCTCTTCATGGTTAAGGCTGTGTCAATGTTTCCATCCCTGATCTTCAGGACTTTATAACTCAGCCATGAAATTTTTCCCTGAGCTAAATACTGGCAGGCAAAGTCTCAGTAAAGGTGCATATTTTTCATACAAACTTTCAATCCTTGCAGCTGTGTTTAATTTATATTAATGGAAATTTAAAATGCCTCTTACTTTTTTATTTCTAAAGAGTAACCTGACACAATAGATCAGATCTCTTTAATTTTCTCTTGACTTTTACAATTTGATTAATGGCAAAGAAATATGCACAATTCATTAAGAACAACATGAAGGGCTGTGCTAAATAATTGAGGCTGTAATAACATAGGGTTTAGAATAGATAGCTGTACCTCCTCATCCCCCATGCCTGAATGAGGAATAAAACTCTGCATGTGGATCTCACTTTCTCGTACTATATATCTTGTTGAATGGGAAAAAGCATTCCTAATATCAGAGAAATATTTACCATCTGAGCAGGGCTTAAATTCTCAAAGATTATTTCCCAGAGCACGCACCCCCAACCCCACCCCTGCAATTCGAGGCTCTGGGCTTTAGCCCTGCAGAGAACGAGGGGTAGGGTGACCAGATGACCCGATTTTATAGGGACAGTCCTGATATTTGGAGCTGTGTCTTATGTAGGCACCTATTACCCCCCCACCCCCTGTCCTGATTTTTCACACTTGTTGTCTGGTCACCCTAATGAGGGGTGGTGCCAGGGCTCAGGGCTTCAGTCTCGCAGTGCCCATCGCAGGGCTGAAGCCCTGAGCTTTGAGGGAGGTGCCAGGGCTCCAGCAGGTTTGAAAATATTTGCCAGAGCTCTGCTCTGGTGGGCTCCAGCTGAATTTAAGGCCTGTATCTGAGAGCTCATAATAAAGTAATGATTTGTTAATAGGATCAGCTTTAACAAGGATATTTGGAAGTAGAGGCCTATTGGAAATATATTGGAGTGTAGTCAGATTGAGAAGGGAAGTAATGGCTGTTCCACCTTCTTCCCCCTTTTCTCCTCATTTTCTTTGTTTTAATTCCTCAGCAAGTCAATAATATAGCATTACTACTTACAACCTACCCCTGTCAGAGCATTGATCTGAGAATCAGCTAAAGATGCTGGGAAATGCTTCATAAATTCCGGTTTCACTAATTATGGTGTTTTGGCTTTTTTAAAACCACCTCATTGGGCGCTTTAAACCTTTGATATATCTTCAAACACAGATGCGATCTCCCTATGTATCCCTGACTGCTGTAAAATAAAATGTTGCCAATATGAGAAAAAAGAAAAATAGTTATGATGCCCACACGTTTATGAAGAGTGAATACATGAGACGAAATGATGAACAGAGATCCAGTCCTTGCTGACACTGTTAAGATGGTGTTTTAATGTCCTTTGGCAGTGAATGACTATCTCTCTGTTGGCTTCCTTGATATTTCCTTTTATCTCTCCTTGAAGCTATTCAACTGCCATTTGACTGACTGCCTCAGAATACTGGAGAGTGTCAAATCACATTTAATGATGGTTCCTGTCTTCCCTGCTATTCGGATCTTGCTCTCCTATCGGACTCTAAGGAGGATGTGTTTTTTGTGAGAAGAGCATGTTTGCCAAAAGGAACACAGAAATGTTTTATATCACCAGACATCTAAGACATGTTTATGCTCCTTTTGGGTTTTCACATATTTTTGTAATGGATCCATTAACACTGTAGATTACATGAGATCCAATTTCATGCTAGTTTTTTTTTTAAGACTTTGATTTACATTATCAAGCATAAAAAGTCCGCTTGAATGCAGAACAGCTACAGAGCTGTTTCCCTTGCCAACCAGTTTAAGTTCCGCATTGGTGCATGGACCCCACCAGAATAATGAAAAGTCCACTCCTTTCAAGCAGAGGAGCCACTGAACCCAGCAGTCAACAGATTATGGGGGACAAAAAATAAACAAATAAGGACATTAGTGCAGGTCATGGGGCTAAAACAAAGGATCAAGAAGGGTCACTGAGCAAAAAAACCTCCTGCTTACCAGAGTGACAGCCTTGGAGACTGAAAGTCCTCTGTTGTTCAGGACAGTATCAGAACAAGGTGTATAAGTGCAAATTTCCTCAGACAATCCCACTGTCGTTCCTGAACCCAATCTGTTAGGAGCAAGGGTGAAATTCTGTCCCCACTAATTAAGAGAGCTTTGTTATTGACTTCTCTGGAGTCCGGCTTTCACCTCAATTCTGCAGGGGAAGAGAGCGAGGGAGAGAGTGTCCATGTTCATTAAGTTATTGAGCTCTCAATAGATGCCAATTAGTGCCAGTAGTGGTTATGCTATTCTGATGCAGACATCTCCCTACTAACATTCCAGTTGATCTCCAGGCAAGATCTCAGTTAGGGCTCTCAATAGATCTTCATTAGGGTTTGTAGATCAATGAGAGTTGTCTGGTGATCAGCACTTTTGAAAATTGAGACAAATATTTAGATGTCTAAATATAGATTTAAGACACTCGGATAATGATGTATGAGGTCTATGGGACAGCCATAAAGATGCACTTTTCCCAGTGGATGCTGTGGGCTACTCTGAACTGAAGATAACTGAGTATTACTACTACTTCAAGGATACTAAGACTAAAGCAGAACTGGTGAACTGTGAATACTTTATTTGGATGTGTTTAGCAATCTTCTTTGTTTGTGAATTGTCCACAAATGTTATAAGAGTTTCACAATTTAATCAAAATAGTTTTACAAATAGTCTTTGCCAACATATCTTTGCCAACATACAAACAGTCTTTGCCAGCAGTGGATTTTCATTAAACATCTATAGCAAATTATTGAGTCAACTAACCTGATAAGTGCCATTTGCTATTTAAGGTTTGTATCACAAGATATTGTTTCTGCTTCCTCATTGGATGACTTTTACAGCTGCTTTCGTCCACAATTAATTTTGTTTAATTGTTTATTGCAAAATGTCTTCATTAAAACAAAACCTAGGCTTATGAGTGTGGACTTTGGTGTTTGGGAACATTCACAGGAACAAAACTAACAGGCTGAATCAAAACCCAATTTCTAATTAGTGTAAAAACATATTTATGAACAACTTCATTTTTTTTCACCACTTTTAGCCCAATGTATTGTGAGTTTTGTTTCTATTAGCTGGTTTTTTTTCTTTCTTCCATATGCTCCATTAAAATGGCTCATCTCACACATTTTCTCCCTCTGAGGCTTTTTTAACTTTCTTTACTTCGCCAGACTGTATGTAAAAATAAAACTTTAAACTTGGCCAAAAGAAATAAAAAGGAGCAGAAAAGGCGTTCCTTAGTAGTGTGTCTGCCCAGGCTAGCCTCCAAGACCCATTCCACAATGAGCTTTAACTTATTTAGTTACCATTATGTTGGTTAATTTACGCTTTTGACGTCTCTGAATGGAAAAGTGAAAGCAATTTCATCACTGTATACTGATCCACAGCCCGTGGCTCTATTTTATACAGTATGCCTCTAATTTCATTGAGGATAGGTTCATAGGAGAAATCAAGTAATTGATTAATTGATAGGTTCATAGGAGAAATCAAGTAATTGAATAAGGCTTAAGAACTGATTTTATCCTACAGCTTGCCAATGGGTACTTTATCTGAATCTTTTTAACACTAATGTTATATGAAATAATTGCTTCAAGATTTTTTTGCATTGTATTTATACTATGAATTAAAAGGTGGTACTTGGGATACATCATCAGCATCATGGGCTATACAGAAACTTTCTCCACTGCCCAGTTTCCTGAAAAATGCAAAGAATACAGACAATACAAAAGACGGAAACATTTTCAGACCCTGACTGAATAAATAATATAAATACTAATAATAACAAATTATCCTTTAGCATGCAGATAGTACTTTACATCGCTAGAACACAGAAATTGCCATGGTGATCAGGGCAATGTCTTATATAGTCAGTCACAGAAAGAGAATACTTGACATTACTGAGGAACGTGTAAGAAATCTCTGAATGGACAATTAAGGAATAATCTTTCCATAGGGGACATTTCTGTATAATGCCAGGCTAGTAACGTTTGTCTAACGCCCCGAAGCCTGAGTGTTTTGTATCCCTTATATTTCTACTCCTGTCTAATGTAACCATAGATGTTCTAATCTTTCATATAGATCTCATTCTTTTTTGAATCCTGATAATCTTTTGGAATCTATGCTAGTTTATACCAGTGAGTTCCATCAGTGAATTCTGTTTGATGAAAAAGTCTTTCCTTTTATCAATTCCATATGTATTGGCTTTTATTTTCATTGGATACCCTCATGCTCTTGTATTATGAAAGAGGGTGAATAGAAGCACCTCTTTTACCTTCTCTATACCATTCACTATTGTATATACTCTGTATTCATCTCCTCTCTAAACTAAACAGTACTGATCTCTTCAGTCTCTTCTCATGCTCAAGAAGTCTTTCCATGTTTCAGTCATTTTCTGTGTCCATTTCTGCTACATCTTTCTTTCAGATGGGTTGACCACAATGGAACACCAGCTAGTGTCCAGTCCTTGGCATACAGAATTCACTTATTGGTGTAATGTCCAGTGCTCAGTTACAGGTACAGTGGCTTGCTCTGATTTTTAGTTCTCAGAACCCTGTTTGACAGTAATCTTTTAGAATTTGAATGACTTTTCCTTTAGAAATGTCTTGAAGTCATCTCTTCACGTTCAGCAGCACCCTTCTAGAAACCAACTACATCATTCTCCATCTTTCATATGTGTTTAACCTTTTCAGTGACTCTTAGTCTTACCAAGTATATCTCCAAATTCTATTAACTTAAGAGGAGATTCATAGAAGATTAGGGTTGGAAGAGACCTCAGGAGGTCATCTAGTCCAATCCCCTGCTGAAAGCAGGACCAACACCAATTAAATCATCCCAGCCAGGGCTTTAAAACCTCTAAGGATGGAGATTCCATCACATCCCTAGGTAATCCATTCCAGTGCTTCACTACACTCCTAGTGAAATAGTTTTTCTTAATATCTAACCTAGACCTCCCCCACTGCAACTTGAGACCATTGCTCCTTGTTCTGTCATCTACCACCACTGAGAACAGCCTAGCTCCATCCTCTTTGGAATCCCCCTTTAGGTAGTTGAAGGCTGCTATCAAATCCCCCCTCACTCTTCTCTTCTACAGACTAAATAAGCCCAGTTCCTTCAGCCTCTCCTTGTAAGACCTGTTCTCCAGCCCCCTAATCATTTTTGTTGCCCTCCACTGGACTCTCTCCAATTTGTCCACATCCTTTCTGTAGTGGGAGGCCCAAAACTGGATGCAAACTCCAGATGTTGCCTCACCAGTGCCGAATAGAGGGGAATAATCACTTCCCCCGATCTGCTGGCAATGCACCTCCTAATGCAGCCCAATAAGCCATTAGCCTTCTTGGTTTCTTTTGACAACTATTATCAGGAACCATAGACATTCTAGAATACGGACAAGACTTATTAGTGATAGTGTAAAAGGTTCAGATGTTCAGTTCCGGTTGGATAAACATCCAGATGTTTGGATGTTTATCTAGTGGTGGATAAGGACCAGATCCTCAGTGTATGACCACTTTGAATCTCCCTGTAATTAATCCCTCGTTTATCCTAAACAGCATGGCTGTATAGCTGAAGGACATGTATTACTCTGCCAAAAGGAAGTATTGGAGATTGACATCAATTAGCCCACCCGATGAGTGGCCAAGCTAGGAGTGGACGGCAAAGAGAATGTGGAAGAATGTAAAGGGAGAATTGAAGAGAAGTCCTTTCCTTGAAAGACAGCGAACTGGGATGGGAAAGTTAGGTGAATAGGAAAACAGAGGAGAGCTAAGGAAATAAGGCTGAGATGATGAGGTAGACTGAGATTTAAGAAATTCTTCTCTTTTAGTAGATCCATATCTCTCCATTTGCCAATGCCCAAATGTTGAACTCCATGTGTGACAAAGATCATAATTGGGATGCGCACATGCGTGCGCGCACACACACATCACACATGTAGGGTATCGAAAATATACTGGAATTCATTCCTTTAGTGTAGACAATTTTCTGTATCCTCAGCTTCAGGATTTATTTAAAATTTCTCGTGTAAATCATTTTCAATAATAAAAGTGAGGGAAGAGCAGATATGTGTGGAAGGTAGATGTCATTGAGACTAAAGTGGATAATGTCCCTCAAAATGAAGGACACTTTACAAATATGAGTGGGTGGGTCTGTCCTTACTTATTCAAGCCAAAGCTTTATGCCTCCAAAACTGGCCAGGAAATCTCACAAGCAAAGGGGTTTGAGGGGGATAATTTTCTGATAGGGCTGGAAATAGTGCCAGAAAATGTCATGGTATTTTTGTGTGTCTCTTTCTACATCCAACCTGATCCAGAAAGTGTAGCAGCAACATGTGAAAATGAAAAATAACTTGGTGTTGAGAGGAACTACATGGCGCACAAATAAATGTTTCATTATTTTATTTGGTATTTGCTTGAGTGTTTCCCCTAGGAGGGAAGAATTCTCTTTTAATTCTCTTCCTTTTCTTGGTCTAAACTGAACTTTTAAGTTTTTAGTGACTAATTTTTTTTAAATAAAAGGTAAACAATAAAGTTTCTTAAGTAGTGAGAGGGATCGGATAGACAAGATAAGAGAATACTTCACAGTTAAGAAAGTATAAATTCTGAGTGATACAGTAAATAAAGTATTATTATTAAATTATTTTTAAATCAGTTAATTTAATTTGATGAATTAAGATCATTCCTAGTGTAATTATGTTGCACTGGAATTATGGGCTTAATCCCTTTTAAAATCCTATAGTTGTCAATGGACTTTTGATCAGGACCTATGTTAGGGATGACTTTGACCCAATATGTTCGTGCATAGTGACAGGGATAGACTAATGACAAAGTCCTTACATAGTAAGGATTAATAATCATTTTTCTGAATAGTCATTAAAATAATGTCCTGTTATCAATTCACAAATCCTAACCAAATCACATTATATTTTCAGTGTGAGTTAGGAGGATTTTTTTTAAATGTGTAATGATAGACACATGTAATTGTATAGGACATGCTTTAAAATAATATGTGACATTGCATGCCAAAAATGTAATGCCATTTTTTCTCTTTCATTTTGGGGGAAATCAAACAAACAAACACATGCATGCTTTCTAGTATGGAGGCATAATTAGTCACGGCACATAAAAACCACATACATAAAAGAAAATGCACATATGGATTCCATTTACATGCCCAAATGTATATATTCTAGTTGGAGGGGGTGCAATGGTTATAGCATATTCACAAACATTTAGGGCCAGATCCTCAGCTGGTGTAAAACCTCTATAGACATAAATGGAGCGAGCTAGATTTGCACTAGGTAAGAATAACAGTGGTAAGGCCACCTACAAAATGAAGTAGATCATGTGCTTCTAAGCTAAGTATGTAAACAAAATAGGATGAGATTAATCTAGATCCTCTTCAGCTGGTCCCTATTGAAACAAAATGCTGGGAATTCTAGTTAAAGCTACCTCAATAGATGGTTACAAACGTTCCTTTTATTTTTGGCCAACATACCTAGAGCAAGTTTGTAATTACAAAAAGAGGATGGGAGAACTTAAACTGTAATTGAATTGCAACTCTATTAGAAACATATACATAGAAATCTTTTAAAGTATTTCATAGTAATGAGTGACATGTACTGTATAATATTATATATGCATGAAATAATGGGTGACAGATGTGAAGTATGTAAACAACTGGAACTTTTTCTTTGTTCCAAAATGATGAGTTGTCATTCAAGGGAAAGAGGAGCATAAGGATGACCAGAGGGCTGATGGGGAAACAGGACTGTTGCCTCACTAATAGCAAAACTTATCGGGCTTCCCATAAATCCCATTCGAGTCAATGGGAGGGCACTTTTTGACTTAAATAGGGGACTGACTGGGCCTCTAGTGAGATTCAGGTTAACAATAGTAACTGTTTTGAATTGAATTAGCCATATGAAATGATACCATATGCTTTTAAAAGATATTGGTGATAAGAGGAATAACACCACAGCACTCAAGGTGTTTAGGTACTATGCTAATGGGAGCCATATAGGTAGACAAGTAGGTAGCAATATCAGGCATAGAATACCATTTTCATGTGTAGTATTTCCGGGAATGAAATCCCCAAAAGCAATGTTGCGCTGCAGATCGCAGTGTAGATTGAGTGATTACAATGTACAGCTTACTATATTTTCTGATCTCCCTATCACCACCTCTCACATAGGCTACTGAAAGGCCAGCATAAAAACTCCAGATGTGAACATCCTTGATCTTCTCAGGGACCATGGCTCAAAATCCACTTTCAAATCTGGATTGCCATGTTTTTTTAGTAGACACTTTTATTCAGATGTGCCACCCATCTTTACAATCAAAACAACTCCCAAAACAAAGTTCCTACTAAAGTTTGTATCTTATGTGAAGAATAATAATATCAGTATATAGTTCAAATTATCAAATACGACAACCAAGATTTAGTTGTGTTGCTGATGATGGCTTTGGATTTGATAATGATTGAATTCTTTCAATGAAGGGAAAATTCTGTGCCCTTGGGGAAGCAAAACATCCGTGGATCTGCTGTGTGGAGGGAATAAAAGGAGTGGAGGGTGGGCAGATTGTCTATTGGGACAGTATATCCCCCCACACACCTTTTGGATCTTTCCCCTTAGGGAGCTCTCTTCACAGCACAATCCAAAGGCATTGACTGTAGATTGAAAAGGGTCAATTCATGGGTCATGTTCCTATGTGGATTTATTAGCTGTCCCAAAGGGTGCAGTAGCATCTTGAAATGTCTGTGTTACTCTCGAATAGTGAGGAGGATTACATCTCTTCATAACTTTGTCCCCCACACAAAGCCTGTGTACACGGGAAAGCTGTGGAGTTTGGTTGTTTGTGTTTTTTGGTGTTGGTTGGTTGGTTGGTTTTGGGGGAAATGCATTTTGAACAAAAATACTAAAGTTCTGAGTTGTTTCAATGAACAACGTTGAAAGCAAAATTACAATTCTATTTTTCGAAAATCTTCATTTTGGTGACAAATTCACTTTCTCTTACTCCTTCACTTGCGATTCACTGGAAATAGAGCGTTGGAGGAAAGTTAAAGTGAATAGTTTGGGGTTGAAGTTTGTTTGTTTTTTTGCACCAGAATGAAACTTCATGAACATTCTGAAACTTTTAAAATTAAATATAGTTTTAAATTAAACAATTTTTTCCCCTTGGAAACACTTGACTTCTTTTAAACAGATCTATGGCATGTGCTGGTCCTGGGGAGCACTTGGTCCTAGGTCTCGTAGTTCTGATTTCTTAAAGATCTAAACCCAGTCACCATTTTCCCTCAAGCACAGGTTTGAACCAATGAATAATTGCAAGTGCAAATTGTATCATTTAGCAGTTAAAGGGGCAGCTCCTCAGATGGCATAAATGGGCATAGCTCCACTGAATTCCTGATTTGCAAGAAGCCAAGGGCTTAGCTATCTAAAGCATAGCATTCTCACCTGTAATTGCAAAACTGGCTTCTTTTCAAGATGAGGCTCTTACTCTTTAGCCTATAGTATAAGTGTGTGTGCATTAATATAAAGAGAGGGGAATGCAATAGGCCCACATGTGCAACTGTAACCCACGCATCTCCTGTGTGTGGTGTTCTGTCCCATCTAGTGGCACCGAGTCCACTTAGTAAAGAGCAATTAATGAGTCTGTTCTACAGCCTTAGCTAACAGCCAGTTGGCTTTTAGCTTATGAGGTAGAGGCTCATGCTTTAAGGTCCAGAGAGGTCTCAGGTTCGATCCTGCCCGCCAATGGACCAGGCTCTCTGGGCGTTACACAAACAGAAGGAAAATTCAGAGTCAACAAATCTAGCAAATCTAAATTGAAAACTGTTCTGTACTATCTATATCTTGGACAACAAATATTGTTTTAAGAGTTGAGTAGTTTAGAAAGGCTTTAAGGGCTGGTAACTATAGAATGTTAATCAGTCACTTTGAGGGGAAATTTGCTATGATCTGAAATAATTTGTTGAGATTAAAACTCAAGCAGACAGACTCTCACTGACTTTAATGAGCTCTAGATCAGGCCCATATTTTGCAAGGTGAACTGTGCTTGGTAAAAAGTAGGGGAAATGCAATTGAATTAAGTCATTTATAGAAAAAAATAATACAAATAATGCCTGTGGTTTCTTTTCCCCCCATGTGAACTGGAAAAAAATTAACTTTTTTTTTCTGTATTATAGATGAAAGCAATGCTTCTATTTTTTAATCTGAGTTGTGTAATCTGGTGGGCAAAAAAAAAAGAGATGTGAATCCACTCAATGGGGCACCGTTTACAGGTTCTTAAAATGTGAATTGATTTGACTTTGTATGCAAACTTAGTTTTTTATCATTTTTCCTAATAAAAGTGTTACATTCATTCTCATTTATCCTGTATTTCATACTTAGCATCATCTTGACAACATATTTGATCAACTGGAAAATAACTATTGTTTAATTATCTGAATAATTCAAAGCATGACTACTAAATCTGATTTCAGGGTATTTATCAGTCAATTCTAATGGTCAGCTTTCTGAAGGTTATAAATAGGTACATTTTTCTTCTCTCTTCTGTTCTTTCTTTACATTTTTCTTAAAAAAATTGTTCCAAGACTACAAAAACAAACATGTTGACTGCTAAGTGCTTGTTGTTTATTATTAATATAGCACTATACATATACATGGTTCTTCATAACTACAAAAATATACACTTTAAAAAAACAGAAAATGATCTAAACAAGAAGAAATTAAGACAGTTAAGACCTGTGCTGAAGAAGATAGTATGACAACTTCCCATCTGCATTCCCATTTTCAATTGATTGAAGTGGAGATCTATAATAGAGGAAACATCTGGATTACAAAACATAATTCCCAAGTTAGATCACCACTGAATGCATCTGATGAAGTGAGCTGTAGCTCACAAAAGCTTATGCTCAAATAAATTTGTTAGTCTCTAAGGTGCCACAAGTACTCCTTTTCTTTTCACGAATCAGTAGTGGATGAAACACAAGGTTCTTCTCAGTAGTAGAATGACTTAATCCTTTCCAACTAATATTGTAAAGAAGTAATCTCATTTGTTCATTGTTTGCATTCATTACTTTTCCCTGTCTTTGATTTGATCAGGACCAAAGGTTAAGCAGCAAATAAAACCCACTGTACATTTAATGGGGAGCAGCCACCAATACTTACAGTTTCTGAGCTGAACTCTTTGGTTCCAGTTCACGGTGAAGGAGGAAGTAAGGCAAACCTGGCTGGCCTCAATTCTTTGATAAACATGATGGAAAGGAAATGAAGGACTTTATTATTCGATTCTGTTCTTGAACAACATCTCAGGTCACAAGAAAAGTATGCAAAGGGTATACAGGACTACATCTGGGAATAGGACGGCTCTCCTTTCTGCACATGAAAAGGTATTTTTGTATCAATTGCTATAGTATTCTGCTCCCAGTTGAGGAACTATCCAACTTCACATCTGCTAAAAAATAGACTAGGGACACTGACGTAAAGCCTCTTTTTTGCCAAAAGCTCTGCATCTTAGATACTACCATCTTTAAACTTTGCTGCTGCCAGGGTGAAACATCTGATAGCCTCTGCAGAGAGTTGCATATAAGTATTAACTAACAGCAAACTGTATGTTTGACACACAATTTCCACCACCACCACCACCCCACCCCCCGCAACTATTTATGTTGCAGAAGAACTGTCATGGATTCAATTGATGGTGGAAGCCTAGGAAGCCCTTGTGAAAGGGAAAAGGTCTGTTTGTGAGTGAACTAATCAAAGAAAATGTAAAAGACTGCTTCTTGTTTGAAAAGGACTCTGAAATATTATAATTATTAGATTGATGGGCTGACCAAAATCAACTGAGGCATATTTATTTTCCAAGTTTTAGCACAAAGAGATCTTAGAAAACTTTTAGGTCCCAGTATCTTCCAAAGCACCGCAACTTGATAACGTGAGTAAGTTGGTGATACAAATGACTTCCATATTAAGATTACATAACATTATTTTATAGACATAACCATATCCACAAATCTGCACCCCTCTACTTCAGGGTTTTCTAGGCACTTTGAATATGGGCGAAAAAGCTTACTTTTAGACTAAGTAATTAGAAAGGAAACTGGCTGAGTGATTATGCAAAATTAATTGTTATTCATTAGCCTACAATGTTTCTACTGTCTGATCAGTATGCTGAATTGCATGCATGTCTCTTTCATCGTCCTCATAATAGAATTTGATTTTTATAAGAGTTAATATTCTCCTGATATGTCCATCTTTGGTTCCATGTCCATCTTTTCATCTCCTGTCGTAAAAGATCAGCCAGATGATTAAGAGAATCATTTCCTCCTTCACTGCAGGAATGTTTTGCTCTTAGGCAAAAAAAGATGAGAGATAAGAAATGTAGGACTTCTGTGCAATGGAGAAGATCTGAAGGTCTGTTCAAAGGGAGAGGTTGGAAGTTTATTTCCTTATTGCTCCACAAACTAGTGCTTTATCTTCTCATAATGCAGAACTAAATCATTGAATGTTTCCACTCCATTCCATGGATGCAGGATACCTCATATTGATTTGTTCCTTTGTTTATCATTCTGGCATGTCTATTCCTCCCAAACAGGTGGGAAGTGTGTGAACACTTGTACAGAAGACAAAAATGTGGTGGTCTGCAAAGAATTCAGGTATTCACTAGCCCTCACCTCATGGAATAAATTAATTGCAGGGCTCTTCCATCCGATGAAGTGAGCTGTTGCTCACGAAAGCTTATGCCCTAATAAATTGGTTAGTCTCTAAAGTGCCACAAGTCCTCCTTTTCTTTTTGTGAATACAGACTAACATGGCTGCTACTCTGAAACTCTTCATAGATTGGAGACAAGTAGGATCCAACTAGACTATTTGTTCTCCACACTTCTGAACTCTAAACTCTGGACTTTACATTTTTCTTAAAATGACAGTATCTTCCAGTGAGCAATCTCAGGCTACCTGTACTGAACAGTTATAGGATCACATTCTAATCTCAGATCCACAGTGAGTATCACTGTGTATAATAAATGCCATCAAATAGGATTAACATCTGTTCCTAAACACCCAGTACACTAAAGAAAATGTGCATCAAGTAGAGCATTAATATATAATAATTTTAATATGCAATTTAATTTTTATGGCTTGTGATTCTACCGTCATTTTTCTCTTTTTCTTGCCTCTTTAATTCATGCTCATGTTTCAATAACCTTTCTTCCAGCATAGATGGACTGTATACTCACTCCCAGGTGAGTACCCTAACCACTATTTATAAGAGGGAGTTGCCTTCTCCTTTTTCCTTGTCCTTGTTGTTTGGTATGGGCTTAGGTATGCTCTGAGAATACCTTCTGGATCAGGCCTTGTAGGTGAAATAGGTAGGGGAATACTTAGTCTGAAGATCCTGCTGGGTATTTGACATGAGATAGATGCCTAGAGTGAGGCAGCTGTGCATATGCTCACTGGCAGAAACTTAAGCGTTCAGAGAATTTTAACTCAGGGATTTTAGGTGGCAGCTGAGCGGTGGTTTTGAGGATTTCAGTGACACCTGAAGCACCTAAGTCCTTTTTGAGATTGAGTTCTGAATCCCAAAAGTGATGAATACTTGCAGATCACTCACAATTATTAGACCGGGGTCAGCAAACTACGGCCCGTGGGCCACATCCAGCCCATCAGACCATTTAATCTGGCCCTCAGCTCCCGCAGGGGAGTGGGGTCGGGGGCTTTCCCTGCTCTACATGGCTCCCAGGAAGCAGCCAGCATGACCTGCCTTCCGGCTCGAGCCCGCGCTTTGGCTCCTATGTAGTATGCAGAGGTGTGGCCAGGCGGCTCTGTGTGTCACCCCATCCACAGGCGCCACCCCCACAGCTGCCATTGGCCATGGTTCCTGGCCAATGGGAGCTGCAGGGGTGATGCCTGCGGATGGGACAGCATGCAGAGCTGCCTGGCCATGCCTCGGAACTGGAGCAGGGACATGTTTCCGGGAGCTGCTTGCAGTAAGCACCTCCGAGAGCCTGCACCCCTGAGTCTCCCGCCCCCTGTGACCCAATCCCTGCCACAGCCCTGATCCCCCTCCCACCCTCCAAACCCCTTGATCCCAGCCCAGAGCCCACTCTTGTACCCCAAGCCCCTCATTCCCAGCCTCACCCCAGAGCCCTCACAACCCCAGCACCGCAACCCAGAGCCCCCTTTCGCACCCTGAACTCCTAATTTCTGGTCCCACCCTAGAGCCCACACCCCCAGCCAGAGCACTCACCCCCTCTCACGCCCCCCAATTTCGTGAGCATTTATGGCCCGCCATACAATTTCCATACCCTGATGTGGCCCTCAGGCCAAAAAGTTTGCCCACCCCTGTATAAGACTGACCATGTTTCTGTCTATTGGAAGAAGATGACTGTGTCATCTCTTAATTAATGCAATATTTCAAACAGCTCCAATCTTTAAATAAGTTTAATATTTATATTGAGTTTAAAAATTGTTTATCGCTTAATACTGGTTCATTTTAAGAAATCTATTTCATTTGAAATAGGATGAGCAACAACTATTGGAGTCAATAAAATAAACAAATCAATGTTGCTAAAGATGTTCACACTAAAGCTTGTTCAAGATTTTATCAACTTTCAACAGTAACAGAAGAAAGGGCCATAATATTACTTTCCATGTGGCATATCTGGAGGATCGCTACATTACAACTGTTAAATTGTACCAGGAATGCTGCCTGATGCAGAATAAAAACACTGAAGGTCCCCACTGAAATTTGGGAATTTAGGATCAATAACAATTCCAACAAGATCTCCAAATTTTACTAATTAGACAAAGGATTAGTGTAGTTGCTCCATAAAATGAACAGTCAGACCCCCCTCTAGTACTTCCAGATTCATTCCCTTTCCTACCAATGTTACTGTGGTCTATTTTGGATAGAGCAGAAACCATTTTAATCCTAGGATGATTCTCACTGCTACATACAATGGGAATAAGAAGAGAACGATCAGCATCCAGATGGTTTGTTCACCATTTCAGGGAGTTTCACTCTACTTTACTGTAGCTTCACCTTAGACAGAGTTCACTCTGTTTAGGTGTTTAGAAAATGAACACAGAACCAAATTATTTTACAGCATTTGAACATGTTCTCATATCAGCCTCCCTTCCAAAACAGACTTAAGGGATGATTTCTCTCTTTGCCTCGAGAAGAGTTGCACAGATATAGGATCTCCAGACTGATATACCGTTTCTTTGAGTTCTATGATACAATTATACTTATGCTGTTTCTACAGGTAAAGAACACCATTGTGGTTGTGTGCTTCAGAGCACTTTTTCATTTTCTTTCCGTTACATAAATAAATTTAAAACATACATTGCAAGGTCAGAGCACATATTCCTGAGACCACTTTATAGCTTTTTAACATGAGTGGTATTGATTGAAATATGTTTTTTTTAGGTAGCACTTGACCTGGAAATATTGACTGGTTTATGACCAATAAAACCATTCTAGTATTCCCTTACATATAACAAAAATCTATGCATTTTTATTTTTAATGATGATATGCCCTATCACTCTGTCAAAAAGATATAATAAACACACACAAAATAAATTTATGTCCCGAGGAGGAACTCTTGGTAAATAGATGTTTCTTCTTATATTTTCAAAGTGGTGCAAGTTTATTTAACCATTAGTATCCTGAGAATGAGTATCCTTCTCCTTGCCTTCAACATCCAGCTTTCTTCTCAGTCTTAATCCTTACCCTCTCCTTTCCCTTTAAGAAGACCACTCTAACTTCCTTCACCATTCCCTGGTGTCATGCTGTCTGGAGTGGCTCACAACTGTGAGTGCTTACCTCAGGGCAGACTGTCAGAAACAGGGCAGATATCCCAAGGTGGTGGTGTGTACTGTAATTAGATTTCTCCAAATGTGAACTCCTGGATTATTTATACCAGTTTTACCATAGAGTCACAGACAGTCCCCTTTGGCTGTAGAGTCTATCTTGCCACCCAGACAAACTGAACTTTGTGATAATGGTCACTTAAACCAAAAATCACACCACATTGGATTTCTCCTAGTTCCAAAAGACCAGTGACTTATCCCAGATCAATAGGTACTCTGGATCTTACACCAAAGACAACACTGACAACCAATTCTATAATAAATTAACCATTTATTAGCTAAGAAAAAAGAATGAGAGTTATTGAAAGGTTAAAGCAGGTAAAATATATTAACAGGTGAGTCAGAGTTTGTAATTCCAAATGGTAGCAGTGATGTAATAAACTGCCAGATTCCCAAAAGTCTTTTCAGGGTATCCAGTTTGTCTCTAAAGAGCTCCACTTTGCATCTGGGACACTTCCTTGTAACAGTCCAGAGATGAAGTATCTTTCCTTGAATTTATACTTACATCTTCTTCTGACAGAAAACCAGATGACCGTGTCACTGCCCACTTGACACTGATGACAGGACGTGAGGAATGCACTTTTGAGTCTCTGACATCTGGACATCGCACACAATGACCACTTGCTTTAGCACTTTTTCTTATAAAGTCCTTCATTAGCATTCCACAAAGCTTCTTTGATAGGTTATTTACTTACAGGGGTATACACAATGTAAATGTTTGCAGCTGCATCATAACAGGATACAGATAAGAGAAAACAATGTGAGTAATGTCCCATTAGTTTTATGAAGTCTAAACACCAAATGCACTCTCCTACCTTCAGCAATCACTTTGATATATACTAATACACAAGTGAATTGGCCTGAATACACTGTGTCATGATCTGGCCTGCCGGGGTCACACCTGGTCCATCTGTTGAGCAACAAATCAGCATCCACCAGCCTCATGCTTCCTGCCTTCTTTTCCTCATATGCTGCTTCCCTCTTTACTGCCTCTCTGCAAAGGTGAACACTTTCAGACCGGGGTGCCTAAAGTTAGGTTCCTAAAATCTGTAGGTACCTCAATACAAATAGCTTGGTTTTCAAAGCTGAGCACCTGAAGCAAGTTGCTGAGCTCCCGCTAGGAATTGAGCTGCTGATTGTACTAGGAACTTGCAAATGTCATCGCAGTTTTCCACTGGGTGGGAACTGAGGGGTCTCGACACTGCCATGATTGGGCTTATTCTCATTGGGCAAGAGGAGATTACAGAGAAGTTTCAAAATTATAAAAGTGATGAACAAAGTGTAGTGAGAGAAGTTTGTATTGTAATGTGAACAACTTGTACATTAGTGAAGAGAGTAGTAAGGGACTTAAAGTGATTAACAGAGAAAAAAAGGAAATTTGGGCAGAAATATTTAATGGAAAGGGAATAAATTGCTGGAGAAAGACTAACGCAGTCAATAAACAATGAGTGTAGGGGGAGAGAGTATATTTTAGATGAAGGAAACAATATGGTAAAACTTGAAATTTCCTGTTGGATACAATTTTCAAAAGCACCTAACTTCCATTTTCAAAAGTTATTTAGGCACATAGGTTGGGATACATAAAGTTACTTAGGCACCTAACTCCCATTGAAGTCAATGGAAGTTAGGCACCTAAATCACTTTGAATCCCACCCTTAGGGCTTAATCCTGGAATGTTCTGAGCCATCTGGCCCTGATCCAGCATGTAAGTACTTTAATTGACTTCAAGCTCCTAAGTCCCATTTGAAAATGGGACTTGAGTGCTTTTTGCAAATTTTACTCACAATATTTATTTCGATTTTCTCACTGTTCACTTAGTGCAACTTCCAGTGAGTCTAAAAGAATGATAAGATGTAGCTATGCTGTCTACAATGAACTATACTGACTCAGCTAAAAAGGAAATGCAGTAGAATATTACTAATTTGCAGTTCAGTAGTGCACACACTTTATGAACATCACTAGATGTAAACACGTTACATACAATATCCATCTCTAATTGACAGAAGCAATTTCTTTAAGATTCTAGCACAATTATGAATATTGAAAATAGGTGTGCGTTATAAGATTGCTTTCAATTATTTGAGTGTATTTACTATAAGAATGTTTATTTCACACCAGTGGCTTGGACCTGCACCCATTGAAGTCAATTGCAAATATTTTTACTTCTCTGGGTGCAGGATTGAACTCCCAGTAATAATATGTAGCACTTTTATAGTTCTCCTAATTTTCAAAATGCTCTTAACATTAATTGATCCTTAAATTGTGCCTGGTTTTTAAAAATTTCTAGCCGTGCTTTCTTGATGAGAAGAGATTAAGTCCAGATTTTGAAAACTACACGTGGAAAAAATATGTATTGCATGTCAATTTTGCAGCTACCCTAATGGCACATACTAATTAGGTATTTACTTGTGTAATCAGTCATTTTACATCTACCCAGCTGTCTGCAGGTGTAAACATTACATCTGTGAGAATACTGACTTCTCCAGTTTGCTGACAGTTCTGAAGATTTGAAAAGAATGTTCTGTTCAAGTCAAATTGACATGGGAATTTTTCAGAATTACCAGTGAGTTGGAAAAAGTAAAAACAAAAAACCCCACCTTTTATATCAGGTTGAACTAAACCTTTTTGTTTGACCCAAAACATTTCATTTGGGGCGTTTGTAACAGAAGCAAAGAAAATGAAGAGCTAGATTCACAAAATTGAGAAGGGAGTGGTGGTGGTGTTCTGCTCCCTTCCCTTATAGCCCGTAGCCCTGGAGTAAAGGCACTCACCCAGGATGTGAAAGACCCAGAGGAGAATCCCCACACTGGAACAGGGACTGGAACACAAGTCTCCCCCCTCCCAGGTGAGTGCCCTAACTACTAGACTCTAGGGTTTCTTTCTCTCACTCTGGCCCAATGAATATTTGGGTTAAGGGCTCCGCCTCCTTTTGGTTTTGTGAATGGCACCTGAATCGCTGTAGTGAATCTAGCCTGAGCTATCTAAATGTTCAGCTTGGGAAATGTAAAAAAACAAAATGTTGTTTTAAACAAAAACAATTTGCCAAAATCAACACAAATTCACCACATATTTTGGGAGACCCTTATCTGCATTTATTTTTAATTTTAAAAAATGCAGCTTATTTACACATCTTATTTATACTAACATGCTACTTAGTCACTGAAATTGCCAATTAAAACTAGGTGTATGGTGGCACATGAATATTTGCCAACAGCTCCTGGTGGAGTGAGCAGGAGAGATTAGAACATCAGAAGGAAGTGTCAACTCACCTCTTCAATTGAGCCTCCCAGAACTGTAACTCAAAACAGCAAAGATAGAAAGCAAAAGTAGAGGAGCAGGAAAAACAGAAGGGAAGGCCAGCAGGAAAAGAGGAGAAGGAGGAGGAGAGATAAGAGAAACTATTTATTTTGTTTTTTAAAAAAAAATAAAGATGACAGACAGCCTTGGGTGAAGTAGGGAGAAAAATTAGACCTCCATTGACCTGTTAAGATTTTGGTTATTATCTGTCTCTTGGGAGGCACTTAGATTCTACAATGATGACTGTGTCTGTCATTATCTCCAATTGTAAACACTCTTTAAGAAGATAGGAATAGACAGTTGAGCAGACAGACATTCTTGACACCAGTCTTGTGATTAAAAAAAAAAATACAGCTCGCCTCTCTTGCAGTTATCAATTATATTTAGTTGAAGGATTAATAAAAAAATCTATTATTGCCTTGCAGAAGTAAAGGCTAACTTGGTTATTAAAGTATTTTAGTATTTGTCAAATGACATCAAAGAAGAACTTAGGAAATACACCAACTTTTCGCCAACTATTCTGTGATTGGATCCTTTAAAGACATACATCACACTTTCAGAACCAATTTTATAACAAACAAACATCATAATTAAAATAGCTCTGATTTATGGAACAACAAAAAGTGTAAAAAGATGTAAGGCCACTCTTCAGTCTGTGACTGAAAAACGTGTGTTGCGTATCTAGAAGGTGATAAAATCAAAAGCACTGGCAAAAACTCTTTATTTAAAAAAAAAACTTTAAAATGTCAGGAAATTAAAGGTGAAATCTACATCCTGAGAGAATGTCCTTAGGAGAATTCAGACATACTGTGGCCCCAATCCTGGAAACACACTTGAGTTGACCCACTGGGTACTATGGGATTAATCATGTGCATAAGCCTTTGCAGGATCAGAGCCTATATTTTTGAAATCTAGCCCTCCAGGCAGTTTTTTAAATATAATTTACAAAGTATGCTTGTTAGATACATGGTAATAGTTTACAGTATCATGACCCAAATTTTGCTTTTATTTTCACTCATGTAAATCAGAACTCTGTCAACTTCATTTTTATTTGCAGCAGTGTAACCAAGATCAGAATATAGGCTACTATATTTTTCACATAGTACAATTATGTTTCCTTTAAGGAAAACCAGAAAGAGTGTGTGTTACCAAAGTACCACTTATCTCTTTAAAGATGTCTTTGAAACGTCATCCTCAGGGAGTTTAAAAATGTCTCCAAATGTCTTCCATCTTTTTTATGTCTCTGTGATTCTGAGAGAGAGTTTAACACCATTCTTCCACTTTCTCAGTCAAATGAAACCTTCCAATAGTTTTCAATACCTAATTCTGACAAAGTGGTGGTTGTTTGTTGTAACTGAATAGGCTTTTTTATGTGAACATTTATCTTAGCTTTCTACATGTAGGGAATTTACATGCACAACATTGGGTAGATTGGAAATAATGAAGAAAAGGTCTGTACTAGACATATATCAAGTACAGACCTCAAGTTGAACTCTTTGCCATGTTTCATTGATTTGAAACAAGAATCCTTTTAATGTAGAAATAAATGCCTGGAGACAATGGTGAATTTATTAATCTTTAGAAAATCATTTCCAAGGATATATAGAAACCTTAGTGTTTTGGTAAGATCAGAATCCTGAAAGAAAGGCTGGGAAGTACAACTTTGATTTCTTGCTCAAGCTGCCTCTTTTTGCCTATATATAAATTTAAAAAAACAGTTCGAGACCTCCAGATTGGGATTTGAGGATCATTTTCCCATATGGAATACCTAGAGAAATGTTTTCTGAGTTGTGAGTCTGCCTGTGTTTTAAAAGATTTCTAAATAGCTAACTCACCTATTAGAATACTGAGCTTTGTTAGCCATGTCTACAGAATGATACCCTTGCTCTCATTAGCCCTGATCTAACAAGATATTTAAGTATCTGCCTAATGTTAAGTATGTAGGTGCTTTGATTTGGAAGTACCTTGCTTGATTGGGTAATCCTGGGAAGCAACCAATTGGAATAGCAGCAGAAGAAAGTACCACATGGGATAGTGGATAATGGGACCAGGAGAATTTTAAGACATGCACCTCCTCCACCCCGGATGTGAACGTGACAGTCAAATTTCATCTTTGAGTTTAATCAAATTTTAATGAAGTACCTATTACGTTTGATTTAACCTTCCCATTCTTACCATCATGGGATATTAAACAAAATTATTTCTCTTCTCCTGATCTCCTTGTGCTAAAAACACAAATTAATACAAGTTATTTCCCTGATTGATTGATTTGATTGTTTGATTAAGGTATTTCACTTGATCTGATTCATTTCCCAGAATCACATTTCTCAGTTTATGCAGTGGTGTTGTAGCCATGTCAGTCCCAGAATGTTACAGAGACCAAGTGGGTGAGGAAACATCTTTTACTGGACCAACTTCTGTTTGTTTAGCTTGAAAGCTTGTCTCTCTTGCCAAGCCCTTCTCGGGTCCGGGAAAGGTACTATGAGTGTTACAGCTAAATACAAGGTAGAACAGATAGTTTAACATAAGTAGTTAGCACATATTTGGGCCATTTCACCTTGAATGGTTCCTTATTATATGTACTATCTGTTGGAACGTGCATTTAACTGTGACCCTCAACTTTTCAGAGGAAGACCTGAGAAAAAGCTCTGTGTAGCTTGAAAGCTTCGCTCTCTCACCAACAGAAAGTGGTCCAATAAAAGATATTACCACACCCACCTTGTCCTATAACTATTCTGTTTAGGCTGGATTTTGAAGTTACACTGATTCATACCCACTGAGACTCTGGCCTTTTGTGGCTACTTTTAACAAGCTCTGTATTGTACTGGTCCATTGTGTAAGCAGAACACAATGTACTTCAAATTTTGAAACACAATAAAACAATTCCTTTGCGTAATTCCAATTATCATCTCCCTCTGCTTTAAACAACCACAACAAAGAGAAGTTCATTAACTGGCAAAAAGGGGCCCATCATTCTTTCCTGAGAACTTAATTTCCATTTAAACATGATTTGCACACTTGATAAAGACATGATTTGCACATATTGTAGCTCAGTGGCATAATATAGATGTAAGGATTAGGGGAGACAGGCAACAGGAAGATCCAAATATGGAAATCAAAATGATTAAACTTTGAATAGGTGGGTTATAACTGTCACCCTGCATTTTTCACTAAACTTAAATTGTGGACCTAAACTGACCTGATAGTAACCCTCTAACCCTTACTTACATTCTATACAATAAATCAGTTTGAAGAAATGTCATATATATATATATATATATACAATATATTTTACATTTCCATCTTTAAGTTATAGTGCAACAATGAATGATTATGTTGAGGGAGGAAAAAGTTGTCCATGGGTCTTGTTTTCCTTCAAAGTAGTTTTGAAACTATATTCAACTAGATGGGGCACATTTAGAGAGAGGGTGTGTCAAGGTTCCTCCCCCGCTCTGAACTCTAGGGTACAGATGTGGGGACCTGCATGAAAAACCTCCTAAGCTTATCTTTACCAGCTTAGGTCAAAACTTCCCCAAGGTACAAAATATTCCACCCGTCGTCCTTGGATTGGCCGCTACCACCACCAAACTAATACTGGTTACTGGGGAAGAGCTGTTTGGACACGTCTTTCCCCAAAAAATACTTCCCAAAACCTTGCACCCCACTTCCTGGACAAGGTTTGGTAAAAAGCCTCACCAATTTGCCTAGGTGACTACAGACCCAGACCCTTGGATCTTAAGAACAATGAACAATCCTCCCAACACTTGCACCCCCCCCCTTTCCAGGGAAATGTTGGATAAAAAGCCTCACCAATTTGCATAGGTGACCACAGACCCAAACCCTTGGATCTGAGAACAATGAAAAAGCATTCCGTTTTCTTACAAGAAGACTTTTAATAAAAATAGAAGTAAATAGAAATAAAGAAATCCCCCCTGTAAAATCAGGATGGTGGATACCTTACAGGGTAATTAGATTCAAAAACATAGAGAACCCCTCTAGGCAAAACCTTAAGTTACAAAAAAGATACACAGACAGAAATAGTTATTCTATTCAGCACAGTTCTTTTCTCAGCCATTTAAAGAAATCATCATCTAACACATACCTAGCTAGATTACTTACTAAAAGTTCTAAGACTCCATTCCTGGTCTATCCCCGGCAAAGACAGCATATAGACAGACACACAGACCCTTTGTTTCTCTCCCTCCTCCCAGCTTTTGAAAGTATCTTGTCTCCTCATTGGTCATTTTGGTCAGGTGCCAGTGAGGTTACCTTTAGCTTCTTAACCCTTTACAGGTGAGAGGATTCTTTTTCCTCTGGCCAGGAGGGATTTTAAAGGGGTTTACCCTTCCCTTTATATTTATGACATGCCCCCCCAAATCTCAGCTAGGGTGAAACACTGGCTGGGATTTCTTCCTGGAGCTCTAGGAAAAACAGAGTTAATAAGACACATGCATCTCTAAATATACTACCAAGTACAGAAAGACTAACAATATTTTCTACATCTCAAGGACGATTTTAACCAGTTGATTCTGGGAAACTTTCACGGGAGAGTGCATCAGCCACTTTGTTAGAAGCTCCTGAGATGTGTTGGATGTCAAAATCAAAATCTTGGAGAGCTAAACTCCACCGAAGAAGTTTTTTGTTAGTTTCTTTGACGGTGTGAAGCCACTTCAGTGCAGCATGGTCAGTTTGCAGGTGGAAACGCCGTCCCCAAACATATGGGTGTAGCTTTTCCAGAGCGTAGACAATGGCGTAACATTCTTTTTCAGTGACTGACCAGTTGCTTTCCCTCTCAGACAGTTTTTTGCTGAGAAACACTACAGGGTGGAATTCTTGATCAGGTCCTTTCTGCATTAAAACTGCTCCCACACCACGCTCGGATGCATCTGTGGTTACTAGGAACGGTTTGTCAAAGTCTGGGGCCCTTAGTACAGGGTCAGACATGAGTGTCACTTTAAGCTTGTTAAAGGCCTTCTGACACTTTTCGGTCCACTGAACAGCATTTGGCTGTTTCTTTTTGGTTAGGTCTGTCAGTGGGGCGGCGATTTGGCTGTAGTGCAGTACAAATTGTCTGTAATAACCGGCCAAGCCTAAGAAGGATTGAACCTGTTTCTTTGACTTTGGGACAGGCCACTTTTGGATAGCATCCACTTTGGCCTGTAGAGGGCTGATAGTTCCTTGACCCACCTGGTGTCCAAGGTAAGTCACTCTGTTTAGGCCTATTTGACACTTCTTAGCCTTAACAGTTAGTCCTGCCTCCCTTATGCACTCAAGGACTTTTTGTAGATGTTCCAGGTGGTCTGCCCAGGAATCTGAAAATATGGCCACATCATCAAGGTAGGCGACTGCATATTCTCCTAATCCCGCTAGGAGACCATCTACAAGTCTTTGGAAAGTGGCGGGTGCATTTCACAGCCTGAAAGGGAGTACATTAAATTCATACAGCCCGAGATGTGTGGTGAAGGCTGACCTTTCCTTGGCAGATTCATCTAGCGGTACCTGCCAGTACCCCTTGGTTAAGTCCAAGGTAGAGATGAACTGGGCCCGTCCCAGTTTCTCTAATAGTTCATCTGTGCGTGGCATTGGATAGTTGTCTGGGAGAGTTACAGCATTTAGCTTACGGTAGTCCGCACAAAAACGTATTTCCCCATCTGGTTTGGGAACTAGAACCACTGGAGATGCCCATGCACTTTCAGAGGGGCGGATTACACCCATCTGTAACATATCCTGGATCTCACATTCTATAGCATTTTTAGCTTGAGGAGACACCTGGTAAGGTTGGACTCTCATTGGGTGAGCATTACCTGTGTCAATGAAGTGGTATGCCCATTCAGTCAGTCCTGGGGTGGCTGAGAATGTTGGCGCGTAGCTAGTGCACAGCTCCTGGATCTGCTGTCGCTGCATACGCCCAAGGGTCATGGAGAGGTTCACCTCTTCCACACCAACAGAACATTTCCCTTCGTAGTAGACACCTTCAGGCCACTCAGCATCGTCTCCTCCCTGGGCTGTAAACTGACAAACCTTTAATTCTCTGGAATAAAAGGGCTTTAGAGAATTAATATGGCACACCTTAGGCTTTCGGTTGGAGGTGGGGAATGCTATGAGATAATTAACAGCTCCCAGGCGCTCCTGGACCGTGAATGGCCCTTCCCACGATGCTTCCATTTTATGGGCCTGGAGCGCCTTTAAGACCATGACCTGGTCTCCTACTTTGAAGGAACGCTCTCTGGCATGTTTATCATACCAGGCTTTTTACTCTTTTTGAGCATCCTGTAAGTTTTCTCTAGCAAGGGCTAAAGAGGTTCGGAGGGTGTTTTGTAGGTTGGTTACAAAGTCCAGAATGTTAGTTCCTGGAGAAGGTGTAAATCCCTCCCATTGCTGCTTCACCAACTGCAGTGGCCCCTTAACCTCACGGCCATATACAAGTTCAAATGGGGAAAACCCTAAACTGGGTTGTGGTACAGCTCTGTAGGCAAAAAGCAACTGCTGCAACACTAGGTCCCAATCATTGGAGTGCTCATTTACAAATTTACGTATCATGGCCCCCAAAGTTCCATTAAACTTCTCCACCATGCCATTTGTTTGATGGTGGTAAGGAGTGGCAACCAAGTGATTTACCCCATGAGCTTCCCAAAGGTTTTTCATAGTTCCTACCAGGAAATTAGTCCCTGCATCTGTGAGGATGTTGGAGGGCCAACCTACCCTGGCAAAAATGTCTGCTAGTGCCTGGCACACACTTTTAGCCCTGGTGTTGCTTAGAGCTACTGCTTCCGGCCATCGGGTGGCAAAATCCATGAAAGTCAGTATGTACTGCTTTCCTCTGGCTGTCTTTTTCGGAGAAGGACCCAGAATATCCACAGCTACTCGCTGAAATGGAACTTCAATGATGGGGAGTGGCTGGAGAGGGGCTTTGACCTGGTCTTGGGGTTTTCCCACTCTTTGGCACACCTCACAAGACTGGACATAGGTAGAAACATCCTTGCCCATTCCCTCCCAGTGGAATGACCCCCCCAAACGGTCTTTGGTCCTGTTCACCCCAGCATGGCCACTAGGGTGATCATGGGCTAAGCTCAAGAGCTTGGCCCGATATTTAGTTGGAACTACCAACTGTCTCTGAGGATGCCATTCTTCCTGGTGTCCCCCAGAAAGAGTTTCCTTGTATAAAAGTCCTCTTTCTACAACAAACCTGGATCGATTAGAAGAGCTGAAAGGCGGTGGGTTGCTCCATGCCTCCGTCCAAGCTCTCTGGAGGCTTTCAACTGCTTCCTGTTCGGTCTGGAACTGTTCCCTTGATGTTGGAGACATCAGTTCCTCATGGGATTGTGGACCTAGGCTTGGTCCCTCTGGAAGCGATATAGGGGATGGAGCTGTTTCTGTTGACTGTGAACTGCTCTCCGCTGGTGCACTATGTTGGGATTCAGGCTCCGGCTGAGCCTCTTGTGTAGGGTTATCGGCTGCTACCAGTTCAGGTTTAGTGGGGCCCTCTGGTGTTGAGGTTGCAAGTACTGGATTCAGTGCTGACACTGGGTCTGGTGTTGGTTGTTTGGCTGGTTCCGTTTCTGGGACTGGTTCCATCTGGGTCTCTGGGACTGGATCCACTACTGCTGTTGCAGACATTGGCCTGGGGTCCGGGTCCATCACCTCTGACCGGGTCCTGATAGAAGTTTCCGGAACAGAGCTAGGCCTCACGGCTTGTTTAGCCTGGCTGCGGGTGACCGTTCCCACCCTCTTGGCCTGCTTCACATGATTGGCCAAGTCTTCCCCCAACAGCATGGGGATGGGATAATCATCATAGACTGCAAAAGTCCACATTCCTGACCAGCCCTTGTACTGGACAGGCAACTTGGCTGTAGGCAAATTGAAAGAGTTGGACTTGAAGGGTTGAATCGTCACTTGGATCTCTGGGTTGATTAAATTGGGGTCCACTAAGGAAGCATGGATAGCTGACACTTGTGCTCCGGTGTCCCTCCACGCAGTGACCTTCTTCCCGCCCACTCTCACAGTTTCCCTCCGCTCCAAGGGTATCTGGGAGGTATCTGGGCCTGCGGACCTCTGGTGCGATTCCGGTGCAATGAATTGTAATCTGTTGGGGTTCTTGGGGCAGTTGGCCTTTACATGCCCCAGCTCGTTACATTTAAAACATCGTCCAGCTGACAGGTCACTGGGGCGAGGTGGGCTGCTGGAGAACGGGGTGGTGGGACGATAAGGGGTCTGGAGGGTTCTTTGGGAGGTAGGTGGGGCTTTGGGCGGCCCCCGGTAATAGGGTGTGGTCTGGGGTTGTCCCTTCTGGTCTCCACTCCAACTGCGACCAGTTTTCTTCTTCTCTGCCACCTCCACCCATCTGGCTCCAATCTCTCCTACCTCGATTACAGTTTTGGGTTTCCCATCTAGGATTTATCTTTCTATTTCCTCAGGAACACCCTCTAAGAATTGTTCCATTTGCATTAGGAAGGGCAAATTTACTGGAGATTCAACACTTGCTCCTGATATCCAGGCATCCCAATGTTTCACAATGTGGTAGGCATGTTGGGTAAATGACATGTCTGGTTTCCACCTTAGGACTCTGAACCTCCGACGAGACTGCTCGGGTGTTATCCCCATTCTGACTCTCGCCTTGGATTTAAACAGTTCATACTTGTTCATGTGTTCTTTAGGCATTTCAGCTGCCACCTCAGCTAAGGGTCCACTGAGCTGCGGCCTCAGCTCTACCATGTATTGGTCAGTAAAGATGTTGTACCCAAGGCAGGCCCTTTCAAAGTTTTCTAGGAAGGCCTCAGTATCATCACCTGCCTTGTAGGTGGGGAACTTTCTGGGATGGGAAGTGGTACTTGGAGAAGGATTACTAGGGTTTGTTGGGATATTCTGCTGAGCCTTTATCTTCTCCATCTCCTCCACATACTTCCTCTCTTTTTCCTTCTCCTCCAGTTCTTTGTCCCTTGCTTCCATAGCTCTCCTGTGAGCAGCCGCTTGGTGTTGTTCTGCCTCTCTTGCTGCCTCCCTTTCTTGTTCCTTCTTCAGCCGCATGAATTCTATCTGTCTTTCATGTTCCCTTTGTCTTTCCACAGCCTGAAATCTGGCTAATTCCAGCTTGTGTCGAGCCGTGGATTTTGTCATTCTAACCTCTCTGTTTTAACTAACTTTACACCCAAGGTTTAGAAATAAATAAAACTTGGCTGTAAAATTTTGCTGTGCTGGAATAGAATACCTATTCTCTGATAGCGATTGCCAGCCTACAGAAAAAGACAATTCCCTTGTCTCTGCTCTGGGCCCAAATCAAAGCAAAAAACCTCCAACTACTTGGAAACCTGCTTACCAGCAGCCCAACGGAAAAAAAAAATTCCTTTTCAAACCTGTGCTCCTTGTAAAACAAAAAAATCAAAATCCTAAAAAAAAAACCCTGCCACTTTTGTCTCCAGGCAAATGGGTAGAACACCCCCCTCCCTATTTACTTTTAGGGAAAAAAAAAATCTCTGGGTTGGAAGACTGTGACTTTCCCTGCAGGAGTTAAGTACCCTGCCTCCAGGCAAAGAAAATCTGCAATTCACAAAGATATTCCCCTTTTGTCTCAGCTCTGGCTCCAAAGCAGAGAGAAAACAAGAGGCTTTTCCAGCAGCTCCAAAGGAAAAAAAATTTCCTTTTTAAAATCTGTATTTCTAGTTCAAAAAATCTCAACTGGATCTCAAAATGATTTCAGGTTAATCCCACCACTATGCCACCATGTCAAGGTTCCTCCCCCACTCTGAACTCTAGGGTACAGATGTGGGGACCTGCATGAAAAACCTCCTAAGCTTATCTTTACCCGCTTAAGTCAAAACTTCCCCAAGGTACAAAATATTCCACCCGTCGTCCTTGGATTGGCCGCTACCACCACCAAACTAATACTGGTTACTGGGGAAGAGCTATTTGGACACGTCTTTCCCCAAAAAATACTTCCCAAAACCTTGCACCCCATTTCCTGGACAAGGTTTGGTAAAAAGCCTCACCAATTTGCCTAGGTGACTACAGACCCAGACCCTTGGATCTTAAGAACAATGAACAATCCTCCCAACACTTGCACCCCCCCCTTTCCAGGGAAATGTTGGATAAAAAGCCTCACCAATTTGCATAGGTGACCACAGACCCAAACCCTTGGATCTGAGAACAATGAAAAAGCATTCCGTTTTCTTACAAGAAGACTTTTAATAAAAATAGAAGTAAATAGAAATAAAGAAATCCCCCCTGTAAAATCAGGATGGTGGATACCTTACAGGGTAATTAGATTCAAAACATAGAGAACCCCTCTAGGCAAAACCTTAAGTTACAAAAAAGATACACAGACAGAAATAGTTATTCTATTCAGCACAGTTCTTTTCTCAGCCATTTAAAGAAATCATCATCTAACACGTACCTAGCTAGATTACTTACTAAAAGTTCTAAGACTCCATTCCTGGTCTATCCCCGGCAAAGACAGCATATAGACAGACACACAGACCCTTTGTTTCTCTCCCTCCTCCCAGCTTTTGAAAGTATCTTGTCTCCTCATTGGTCATTTTGGTCAGGTGCCAGTGAGGTTACCTTTAGCTTCTTAACCCTTTACAGGTGAGAGGATTTTTTTTCTCTGGCCAGGAGGGATTTTAAAGGGGTTTACCCTTCCCTTTATATTTATGACAGGGTATGTGATAGAAGTTAAGCTGTCAGTCTGCAATTTCCTTCTCGTAAGATGCTGTGGGCTTGTGTACCTTCTTGATCAAAAATTTGTTGAAGAGATTTGTAATGGATATAGATCTGCTCTGTAATGTATGAATCCTGCATGGTGACCTGATTATTGGAATGTACACCTATGTGAGTATATGTAGTCCAGATGTACACCTGGATTAAACCAGGTTGTTGGGAAACAGGATGGCAAACCTATAATTCGAGATATGACACTCCTCAGACAGCCCTTGAGGGAGGTTACAGGACAATGGGAGAGCCATTGTCCCCATGGAGACTGGCTCGACCTTCACTAAACCAACCAAGCTAGTTTCAGACAGCAGGGCCCAAAAGCCTCTCAGGAACTGAGAGAACAAAGAACTAGATAAAAAATGACACTCTTTCCAGGGGAAGAGTGTTGTTGCTGAGAAGCTGAACAAACTGATACACATACACACCCTAGGGATGGCTGAAGAAATTAGGTCTGCCTGGCCCATCATCACAGGATGATAGGGTTATAGACATGCATATAGACTATCTTTGGCTTAAAATGCTTTCTCCCTTTTGTTGTGCTTTGTTCCTACTGTTAATATTAAACAATATTTTGATTTAAAAGGCTCTCTGATCACTCTATTCGCCACTGGTCGCAGGTCCTGAAAAGAAGAACCATAGATGCCTAACCCAGCTGGACCTGCTGGTTTAATCCACAAAGTACCCTGCATGAGGGCCAAGCCTAAGAATCACATGACTCCACCCCAGAAGCAATAAAGGCACAAGGCCTGACACCTGTGGGGATGCACTCAGCGAGACGTGAGAGGGGTAGAGGGGCAGCTAGCCCTCTAACTGTGACAGGAAAGAAAAACCATCATGGAATTCCCAAGGAAAGAAAATTGTTCCATACGTTGGATATTTAAAATAATCCAGTCAGACACAAAGCGGGAGTACATAGGGGGTAGCTGGATAAATCTCCCTTCCCCTAATCTAGCTGTTACTTGGCCAAAGAGTCCATTTCCTTTCCCCTCTCCCCTCATATATGTACATTTGGTTGGTTGGAGTTATCATTTGCTAAACAGAGCTAGACTGTAATCTTACACTCTTTCAATTTCCCCAAGAAATGATATTTTAGGAAATGATTCATAGATTCATAGATATTAAGGTCAGAAGGGACCATTATGATCATCTAGTCTCACCTCCTGCACAACGCAGGCCACAGAATTTCACCCACCCACTCCTGCGAAAAACCTCACACCTATATCTGTGCTATTGAAGTCCTCAAATCGTAGTTTAAAGACTTCAAGGAGCAGAGGAATATTGATATTCCCTGTGCTGCGTTGATGTATCTAATGATGGCTGTGTCGGAGATAGTATTGGAACAAGAGAAACATGTTGATTAATGACACCTTCACTTGTTTCCTTTCTGCTTCTTTTCTCCTGTTTCTTCTATATGCTTGTTTTTATAAGGCTCAATTGTACCAGCTCCCTGTTGGGGGGCAGTGTAGAGTCACATTGCTCTAAGAGATGCCCTGAGAGGAATTCTCCTCAGTCCCTCACCCTCCCCTCAGCATACTCAGGTCACTATACAGAGGTAGCAGAGCCATGGCTCCCTCTTCCCCTCCCTGCCCCCTTTAGTGTACTGAATCCCATGGAGCAAGCAGAGGGAGCCTATCTGTACAACAGCTGCCCTACAGGGGGAAGTCTTTGTTCCCTCTGGAGCAGCTGGGCACAGTCTAACCCTCAAAAGCTACATCTACAATACACACCACTGGCGGTGGCATGTAGTGTACATGTAGCTACATGCTGCAGAGAAAAGCACACCACATCCACACTGCAACATGTAGCTACATGTGTCAGTGAAAGACTCTGGCAAAGGGAAAAGGCTTGAGCAGCTCCCTGCTGCTGGAGCCTTTCACTGTGGCAAAGACAAGCTCTGGCAGTGGAGAGGCAGTCTTTCCCCACTGCTTCCCCCCTGCCAGAGTCTTTCCCTGTGGTGAGAAAAGGCTCCAACAGTGGGATGTCTGCAGTATACTGCGCAGCTAAAAATAGCAGTGTAGATTGGGAGGCACGGCTTAGGAGAGCAGCGAGCTGTCAGGTATGTATTCTGGTGCATACTCTCACTCTTCAGGCATGTCTTTGACTCTGAAGTTTACTTGCCTCACTGTCTGCAATGCAATTTTATCCATGCTCGGGGGCTGCAGAGGTACATACACCGTGCACCACTGAAAGAAGCACTCAGTGTAGATGCACACAGTGAAAACCTGAGTTAAATTTAGTGAGAGAGGGAGAAGGTTGAGAGAGAGAGAGAGAGAGAGAGAGAGAGAGAGTGCTTTTTAAATGTAAGGTTTTTATAAAATACCGGGACAAAAAGAATGAAAATCTGCCAAATGAGAAAGGCTGAAACTGATAATGGAAGAAATATTTTTGTGTATTTAAGAGGAAGTATGGCAAGCACTGAAGAGTTTTATAATTTGTTTTATAAAGTACTTGACAGCGTCCTTCTAATATGAATCTGGCCAGAGTAATTACTAGATTTCTTCAGCATTCACAGTAATATCAGTCCCTTTGCCTGGATGAGGAGAAGGAGCACTGTGCATTCCATCTCTCTAGAGGAATGAACTCATTCTGTTCATGCATATTTTTTTCATTTTGTCTCCTCTAAGCAGTTAAGGGTCAAATAAAAAACACAAATTTTCTTCCTGTGCTTTTTTCTCTCCTGCCTTTGAAACTGTTGGAACCTCTCTCTCTCCCTCCAGATTCAGTGTTGTAATGATCCTCTGCCACAGAACAGGCCAGTAATTTGCCCCTGCTCTTTTTATGTAACTGAACGCTGCTGACAGGCACAAATCCAGCACCTCATGAAGATCTGCATTAAATAAGTCTGCCCCGTTTTCAGTCAGGTGAACATCATCAGCTTGATGGAATAATGCAGGGTAATTGTTCAGGCATGACTTTACAGTGAAATACCATATCGAATAACCTTGGCAGCAAGGGGTGCTGCTTGTTGAATTCCATTCTCACCAGGTGGATTACAGCAGCTTTCTTAGGTTTCAGAGTAACAGCCGTGTTAGTCTGTATTCGCAAAAAGAAAAGGAGTACTTGTGGCACCTTAGAGACTAACCAATTTATTTGAGCATGAGCTTTCGTGAGCTACAGCTCACTTCATCGGATGCATGCCGTGGAAACTGCAGCAGACTTTATTTATACACAGAGAATATGAAAAAATACCTCCTCCCACCCCACTGTCCTGCTGGTAATAGCTTATCTAAAGTGATCATCAGGTGGGCCATTTCCAGCACAAATCCAGGTTTTCTCACCCTCCACCCCCCCACACAAATTCATTCTCCTGCTGGTGATAGCCCATCCAAAGTGACAACTCTTTACACAATGTGCATGATAATAAAGTTGGGCCATTTCCTGCACAAATCCAGGTTCTCTCACATCTCCCCACCCCCATACACACACAAACTCACTCTCCTGCTGGTAATAGCTCATCCAAACTGACCACTCTCCAAGTTTAAATCCAAGTTAAACCAGAACATCTGGGGGGGGGGGGGTAGGAAAAAACAAGAGGAAATAGGCTACCTTGCATAATGACTTAGCCACTCCCAGTCTCTATTTAAGCCGTGCTTCTCCATTTTCGCTCAAATAGCAAGGCTAATCATGATACCCTGAAGGACAGAGAGCTCTGTTGCAGTTCTGCAAAGAATTCCTTGTTAATCCATTGGTACCTGGCTTTGTGAAATGTACCTATTCTTTAACAAATGGCCCACGAGGCAGTAGGTCATCCTACTGTGCACCAAAAAAAAAAAAAAAAATTAAAGTATCCTCCAAGTACTTAATTAAGTAAATTCTGGTTCAAATGGTTGAGGACTCAGCTTTCTGCATAGAGAATAACCTGAACTCTCATCCTGCTAATTTCTGGAAAGTCCTGTGCAGCCACAGCATACAGTATAGTGACAATGTGAAGTCCTTGATGGCTGCAGAATTGTTAGACCAGCACAGTCGTGGCATGCAAGGAAAGTATGGCTGCTGATATACCATGTAAAGTGATACGGTGTGTGTGTTTTTCTGGGTCCATCCAGTTCTGTGAAAAATGTGAGACGGGGAGCAGAGTCATACTTCCACTGTCTCTCCATCCATTTTGGAATGGCCAGAGGTGCTAGCCCCATGCAGTCTTTATCCTTTGAGGAGTATAAGCACTGTGCATTCTGAAAACCAAGGGGCATTCAATGTTATCAAAGCTTCTTTCTCCAAGGGCGGTATTGTAGATGAATTTCTGGAACAGAAGCTGCAGAGCCTGGGGGACACTACACAGAGCAGCAATGTCAAACATGGGGCCCGTATAATTAAGCTCCCCACCCTTTACCATAATTTACTTATGGGCGGCCTATAACCTCCCATACTCAGACTAAAGACAAAGCAGCAGTGCCTGGGTGTGGAGAGAATGCTCACTGTGGGCACAGAGCCAGAAAGGGAAAGAAGGGAAGTAGTTTGTGTGCAGCAGGAGAAAGATTTATAACTTTTCAAAAAACAAAGCCTCTTCCAGCAAATGTGAGTGTATAATCCAAGAGGACCCATTTGTTTGCTCAATATATTTGGGTTCTCCTATCATTAGAGTCAGGCCATTAGGTCAACCCTCTTTCCCTGTCCCCACCAATCAGCTAATATCACTTGGACTCAATGTGCTTCTTGTAAACCCATAATTATACCCTGCTAGGTTGTTTTCATCTCAGTGTAATGAACATGCAGCAATAACTTATCAGGAGCTGGATTTTGTGAGCGTGCAGAGGAATTATTCCCCTTCCCTCCCAATAAAATCCCCTGGAAGTAACTGGAGTCCAGGATACAGCAAACAATGCCAGGTGAAGTCAGGACCTCCCTTTTATTGGAAAAGGTCCTCTCATCTTGTCTGAAAACCCATTCTGCTGGGAGCAACAGCTTCTTACTTTTCTAGGTTTCCTGCCTATTAAGACTCTCTCATTAGTAGGGAAAACCTACTGAGCAGTGAAACAACTCCAAAAACTAGCATGTTTACTAAGAAAACTAGCCAAGAAAGCCTGGGCAGGAACTGCAGGGTGGCCTGCTGCGCTAGCTTTGCCCTTTTCAGTGGGGGAGCTGAACAAGCTTCCTTTTCATTCTACTAATGAAACCCAGGTGAATGCATCATGTGGTCATGTAAAAGATACTAATTAGTTACTTCTGTTCAATACTGACCTGAGAATAAAGGAACCAAACCTCTGAGCTCTTTAACACAATGAAAAGAACACTACAGGTTTTAAGGTTTGGTAAAGATGTGCATTTTTTCACTAGAGGAATATAAGAGACCTCGTTAAATCCCCGTGACTCCTAAATAATACTGAGCTATTTCTAAAGTACATGTAGGCAGTGACTTTCAAATAGCTTCCTAGAGGGAGGAAATGAACAGGGTTGGTATCAAGAGTTGCTATAGAGTGTTAGCTGGCACTCCTTGGAAAATGATGGGTATATGCATCTTCCTTCTGCAGTAACTGCTGCTGTCTAGAGACCACTTGGGGTAAAAAAAATCCCACTCTTGGATTTAAAAATAAGACAATGACTGGATACCCAGTAAAAGTAAGAGAATGAATGATCCTGTGGCTAAAGCAATGCACTGGATGTCCAAAGAAGCTGAGAGTCAGGTCTACACTACAAACTTACATCAGTATAACTATACCATTCAGGGTGTGAAAAATCCACACCCTTGAGCAACGCAATTAGACTGACCTAAGTCCTGGTGTAGACAGCGCTATATCTACGGCAGGGCTTCTCCCATTGACCTAGCTACCGCCACTTGCACAGGTGAATTAATTATGCTGACAGGAGAAGCTCTCCCGTCAGCAGAGTAGCTGAAGCACTTTTTAAGCGTAGACCTGCCCTTTGTCTCTGCTACAAACTTCTTCTGTGACTACAAGCCCATTGTTTTAAGTCCTGCACAAACACTCAGCCCAAACATGGTCCCTGCCCTGAAGAACTTACAATCTAAATGACTACTTGACTTTGGTCATGGTATCTCACCTCTTTGTTCCTCAGTTTCATCATCTGAAAAAATGCAGACAGTAATACCTACCTCATGGACTGTGGTTTAGACTAGGAGGCTTAACTGATTAATGTTTGAAAAGTGTTTGAGATTTGAGATGGGGGCTACTATAGAAGTACAAAGTGATATACAGACTTTTCATGTAGAATTAATAATAATTGTAGAGAAATTGTGCATATGTGATGCAATTACTTCATAGAAAATAAACAAAAGTAACATCTCTTAAAAGGCACTTCATGAAGATATGTAGTTTACAATACTACGCTGTTTAACAGACACCAGGATATATTCATTTAGGGACTTATTCTTAACTGGCCATTGGGCCTTGTTTTGTTAATATGTATAGTATCTTTGTTCTTTTATTCTTTTTTTAAACAGCTACTCACACTGTGAGTAACTTCCAGTATTGCTGGATGGCTCTTTCACTTGTAGATCCTGTTGGTTAGGTAATCAATTTGACAGTAAAATCCCCCAAATCCCAAACCACGTCAGAAATGGTCTTTCAGCAGACATTAAAAATTACTTGGTCCTTAACCGTGTCTATTTTGCTTATCAACAGCCAAATATTCACAGCAGATGTGTCTGCTATTTAACTCTGTTCCTGTTTGCCAAAGTGTACTCTTGGCACAGATCTGTCCCTAGGGTTGGTGCACTAGAAAAAATGCCAGAAACGGAGTTTATTGTACTGCATTATTGACTCTTCTATTTTACTGTTTCTCAGAGTTCCCTTTTTGTTTTTAATACTTTTTCCTAATAAAGATTAAGAAAATGACAATCTAGTTAATTAATTGTAGCATGGGACATTTATGTAATCTACTTTATGTATGTAATTTATGTATCTTGTCAAAGCACAACATTTCCAGTACTGTAAATGAACTTAATTATGTACAAGAGAAATGTGAGTGCAAACAAACTTTATTGTCTAACTGGATTTTTGCATATTATTCGGTGTAGGATATATCTATTACCATACCAGCAAGGAGTCCTCTTAAAAAATGCTGCACTATTAATGGATCCAATGCTGCAAGCCCTCTGTGCACAGAACTCCCATTGCCTTCCATCTGAGACTCTCAGAAGCACTTTGCAAATGGTAATGAATTAATCCTGATGGCTTCAGTTAGGGGCCTGCATAAAGAAAACTTGAAGGATAGGGCCCTGGGGCTGATCCAAAGCCCATGGAAATCAACAGGAGTTTTTTTGCATTGGCTTCAATGGGTTTTGGAGCAGGGCCCATATCATTAACTACAAATGGACAAGTAAAATTGTGGATTATTTAGTTTAAACATTATTACAGCAAACATTGTTACTTGGATTATTTATTCAAATAACTTCCATCATGTTTAGAGGAGAGATGGTGAGACAAGCCTATTCATGTCTCTTAGGTTTGAATCAAACTTTTTCCTTTCTTAAAACTGGTTTATAAACAATCCCATTGTCATTTTGAAAACTCTGAAAAAGGTTTACAAGAAGCAATGCTGACAGAATAAAGAAATCACATACTTTCTAAACAGTGTGAAGTCTTTAAATGTGTGATAATGTGGTTTCAGAATTTCACTCCTACACACTCCCTTTTTAATAATTCCCATGAAATGAATAAGAAGTCTGGACACCTGAAAGTACTTTATATAGCGGAAATTAAGCCCTTTTAATGTCAGATTTACTTAGTCTTCTCCAACATTCTTTACTGGAAACAAGAAGACATCTAGGTTCCAGCATCTATTCAGTTTCTTCAATGGCTCTGTCCTTTCTTTGCTTTATCTGGCCCTATTTCCCAAGTCCTCTTTTATATTAACCAGAGAGCTTCTGCTCTGATAGCTACTATTGGCTGATTTAAGCAGTCATTCCAGCAAAGAGTGCTTCAAAAATGGATTCCTGTGTGACAACATACTCTGTCTGTCCCATAAGAAAACCTGGGAACATAAGATTTGTCAGTACAGAGAAGTCCAGTGATGTATCTGGTCCAGTATTTTGTCACAGACCATAGCCAGTTACACACACCTTAGGGGAAAGTACAGTGAACAATCGTGGATGAAACTGTCTATTGAGAATCATCTTCCTAATTCCTGTCACTTGATGGTTGACTTACGCACTGAAGAATGAGGGTTTTATCTCTTTGGCACAATCGTTCTTTTTTTTTTTTTTTTTTAATGTGCTACACAGGTTGGTTATATATTTTGTATTTCTTTGCATCAATTTTAAATTAGTTTGCTTTCAGTTTCATTGAATGCCATTGTTGTATTATAGGAGAGGGTAAATAAGTGTCAGATACATAATAAATGGTATAGAGAAGATATGTCTCTCTTATGTACCATTTATTTGTCTTGTCTATAAACTAAACAGTCCTATCTCTTCAATATTTCATCACACAGAAGCCATTCCCAACCTTTAAAAGATGGTCACATGCCTCTGGATCACTTTTACTTCTGATAGGTTTCAGAGGAACAGCCGTGTTAGTCTGTATTCGCAAAAAGAAAAGGAGTACTTGTGGCACCTTAGAGACTAACCAATTTATTTGAGCATGAGCTTTCGTGAGCTACAGCTCACTTCATCAGATGTTTACCGTGGAAACTGCAGCAGACTTTATATACACACAGAAATCATGAAACAATACCTCCTCCCACCCCACTGTCCTGCTGGTAATAGCTTATCTAAAGTGATCAACAGGTGGGCCATTTCCAGCACAAATCCAGGTTTTCTCACCCTCCACCCCCCCACACAAATTCACTCTCCTGCTGGTGCTAGCCCATCCAAAGTGACAACTCTTTACATAATCAAGTCGGGCTATTTCCTGCATAGATCAAGGTTTTCTCAGTTTGTGTGTGTATGGGGGTGGGGGGGATGTGAGAAAACCTTGATCTATGCAGGAAATAGCCCGACTTGATTATGTAAAGAGTTGTCACTTTGGATGGGCTAGCACCAGCAGGAGAGTGAATTTGTGTGGGGGGGGTGGAGGGTGAGAAAACCTGGATTTGTGCTGGAAATGGCCCACCTGTTGATCACTTTAGATAAGCTATTACCAGCAGGACAGTGGGGTGGGAGGAGGTATTGTTTCATGATTTCTGTGTGTATATAAAGTCTGCTGCAGTTTCCACGGTAAACATCTGATGAAGTGAGCTGTAGCTCACGAAAGCTCATGCTCAAATAAATTGGTTAGTCTCTAAGGTGCCACAAGTACTCCTTTTCTTTTTACTTCTGATATATCTCATACAAGATGTGATGACCAGACATGAGTCTAGTATTCCATGAGGCATACCGTTCATGTATATAGTGACATTGTAATATTTTCATTAGTATTTCCATCTCATTATTTTGTTTCCTACCATTTTGCTTTGTTGACTGATATTGGGTGTTAAGCAGTCAGTCAGTGGTCCACATTGATGCCCGTATCTTTCTCTTGAGTGAACCTTGATAATTCAGGTCCAAGCAATGTGTGTGAGTATTTCAGGTTATTAAATCTGATGTGTTACCTGGTATTTTAGACACAACTTTTCATCTGCCATCATGCTGCCCATTGCCCAACTTCTCTGAGATCTGTCTGAAGTGCCTCAGTCATCTTCAGTCTAAGAGAGATAATTTTGTCACACATTTTGCCACTTCTCTATTTGCCATCTTTGCCAGATCATAAAAATATACTAAATAAAACTGATTCTTGTATGGATCCTCGAGGTACCTTTCTGTTAATTAACCTTTAACCACATTGAAAGTTGGCCGCTTATTCTTAACCTGGTTTCTGTCTCTTCACCAGATCCTAATCCAATAGAGTACCTCTCATCCTGTGATTTCTCAGCTTCCTTAAATGCATGTTGTTGAGGGACTTTCTCAAAGGCTTTTTGAGACCCCATATAAAATTGTTCCTCTTTACTCTCTATTTTGTTAACTTGCTAGTAGATTAGACCCATTTTGCACATCATATTCATTTACTTGCTTTACGATATAATTTTATCTTGCCAACCAATTGACTTGGTACCAAAGTACAGCTTACTGGTCTGACTCTCACTCATAAGCAAGTAGTCATATATTTTGCAATTCTACCCTAATCCACTGCTGGACTTCTACCTTCAGGGTTATACCATTTTGTTTTGTTTTTTTATTCTGGGACTTGGTTAACCTATGTTTTGTTTTGGGGTTTGTTTGTTTTTTGGTGGGTGGGGGGAGATTTTTAGACATAAATATCAATTAGGTGTCTGATTCCCATTGATTTACAATGAGAGTTAGGAACCTAAATGGCCTCATGTGTCTTTAAGAATGTTCCCCTTTATATAAAAGTTAGAAGCTAAAGTTTTCTGTGAGGTTATCGTAGACAGAAACAATTTTACTTTACTCCACTAATCAATTGTTAAGCATCCTTTTCTTCTGCTCATTGCTGAATCTCCACAAAATCCAAAATCTCATGTGGTCTCTGTCTGTGCCTCACTTTGTTTGCAGTGCCATCCTACTCTCTCTCTCTCTCTCTCTCTCTCTCTCTCTCTCTCTCTCTCTCTCTCTCACTCAAAAGTACTCTTATGATTCTGGTTTTTATATTTACACACTTTTGTATGTATAATTTACTTCATCTAATCTAAAGAACAAACAGAAAAATCCATTAGTTCAAACTCAATAGAAAAACTCTGACTCACTTATGGTAGGGCTGCAGTAATTAGTTCTGAGGTCTCATACCATGGTCCTATTATGCCTTTTCCCTTTGCACCCCAGCCTGTCTCCCTTTTGTGGAATCTATCCTTCCTAACAGCTGCAGCCTGGCTGTCACGGTAATCTGTGTTAACAGCTCCCCCTCCTGCCAACATGAAACCACCGTGGATATAGTCATTTCCTAACAGATTGTGTGTTGAATACATTTTGTTGCCTAAATATTTATTGATGTTTAATAACTATAACACTTACCTCATTACATACAGTGGCTTCTCTATTACATCATTGTTTCCAAGTAATTGTTACAAATATATTTACTGAAGTATATTTATCCTTCAAAACCTGTTGTGACTATGTGTGTCTGGTTAGATTTAGTGAGATGCTTATTGTACAGTGAATGCCAACCGAATGGCAAATATATGTAGTGAGTGTAACAATATTCACCAGAGCCAGTGAATACTAATCCCTGCCATGTGATAGGACGTAACCTTCTCTCACTCTATCCCAGGCCAGGAAGTGAAGACCGATTTCTGAATGGCACTCTTGTTCTGTATGACACATCGTGTCACCATGGTGCTCTGCAGTCAACACCTATTACATAAATGAAATGTCAGTTGTCTATGAAGAACATATGCACTGCTCTTTAACATGCAGTGGATATACACTGATGTATCTAACTTGCATTCATATTTGAAGATACCATCTTTAAGACATTAAAGCCAAAATTTTCAAACTTTGACATCGAAAGACTGATACCTACATAAAATTGACTGGATCAATGAGTGTTTAGCAGATATGACAATTGAGTCAAACGTATTTAGATCTTATATATGAATTTAGGAGCCTAACTTTAAGCACCCAAGTTTGAAAATTGGCCTTCATGTCCTAAAGACTGCACCCTTAAATGTGAGTTTCAGTTAGGTGTATAAATACATACCATATTTTGAAGAGCAGTACAGAAAATGTAAAGCTTGAGGTGAGATGTGAATCAAAATATAAAACTTTTAATATGCTGAAGCCAAACACTATTGTGAAATCACCACGTGTGTTCTCTTCTCATGTTGACTTCCCGCTTTGCTGTTATACAATAGCGATTGGCTTGGTTTGAACTGCAAATGTTGCCACAACAGACTGGATTCATCCTAAATATTATCCAAATTATTTAGTGAGGTAATGAATCACATTGTAGAAAGCTTAATTTCTTTGCAAACTAGTTGCTTTCTTATAAACACTATAAGAATATGGAAATAATAGAGATGGGAAGACTATTCTGCAAATGTTGGTGCTGCAATAAAAGCATTAAGAGCTGTTTTATATTGGAAAGAAATGTATGAAATAAGACCAATTCTTGAAAAGTTGTAGAATGACCCCTTTTTAAAACTGTACCACTTCTTCAAAATCTAAATATATACAGGAAATGTAATGACTTTCTATCTGTCTGGCTTCTGTGGGTACATCTCCACTGAAATAAAAAACTCTCGACACTGAGTGTCAGAGCCCGGTTCAGCTAACTCAGGCTGACAGAGCTCAGGATGCCGAGCTATAAAATCGCAGTGGAGACAGTCGGATTTGGACTGGCATCTCAGAACCCAGGCTCCAGCCCAGGCCCAAATGTCTGCATGGCAATTCTATAGCCCCACAGACCAAGCCCCATGAGCCTGAGTGAGCTGTGATCATGCCAGGGGTCTTTTATTATTGTGTAGATGTACTCTTATTCTGGGCCCATCATCGTAAAGTGAACACAAGAGCCTTATATCTTTTCCTTCCCCCGTTCTGTAACGGGGGGGGTTGTTTGGTTGGTTTGTAATATGAATTTGGTGGCATTACTAAGCAAAGAGCAGATCAAAGAAGTTGGTTTTACATTTTGTTCTGAAGATGCTGAACCTGGGGATGGTGGAGGCATGGGGAGGCATGTTGGATGTGGTGGAATCTCCATCACTTGAACTCTTCAGATCGAAACTGGATAGCTTCCTAAAAGATAAGATGTAGCTCAAACAGAAATGATGGGCTTCATGCAGAGTTTACTGGATGAAGCTCCTTGGCCTGTGTAATGCAGGAGGTTGGATTAGAATTCAGGGGTGGGCAAACTTTTTGGCCTGAGGGCCACATGGGGGTTCTGAAACTGTATGGAGGGCAGTGTATTAAATTACTCTCCATAGGAATGTGCTACTTGCGGTGTACTACTTACTGCTGCCAGTCCTGATGCTCTGAGCGGCATGGTAAGGGGGCGGGGAGCGAGGGGGTTGTATAAGGGGCAAGGAGTCCCGGGGAGCAGTCAGGGAACAGGGCAGTTGGATAGGCATGAGAGTCCCAGGGGGTGGGGGGGTGGGGTCAGGGCAGTCAGGGGACCGGGAGCCGGGCGGTGGGGGGTTGGATGGGTCAGGGGTTCTAAGGAGGGCAGTCGGGGGCGGGCCTGGATAGCCTGGCCCCCACCCCCTATCTGCCCCCTCCTACTTCCCGCCCCCTGACTGCCCTCCTCAGAACCCCCGACCCATCCAACACCCCCCGCTCCTTGTCCCCTGACTGACCCCCTCCGGGCACCTCCTGCCCCTAACCGCCCCCTGGGACTCCACCTCCTATCCAGCCGCCCCTGTTCCCTGTCCCCTGACTGCCCCCAGGGACTCCCTGCCCTTTATCCAACCCCCCCGCTCCCCGTCCCCTTACCATGCCGCTCAGAGCACCAGGACTTGCAGCAGTAAGTAGTACACTGCAAGTAGCACATTCCTAAGGGAATTTAATTCACTACACCTGGTGGCTCTCGCAGCCATGCTGCCTGGCAGGAGCTCGCAGGCCTGCCGCCCAGAGCACTGGCAGCACGGTGAGCTGAGGCTGAAGGGGAGGAGGGACAGCAGGAGAGGGGCCAGGGGCTTGCCCCCCGGCCGGGAGCTCAAGGGCAGGGCAGGGCAGTCCCGCAGGCTGGATGTGGCCCACGGGCCGTAGTTTGCCCACCTCCAGATTAGATGGCTTTACAATCTATTAATCTATGGTTATTCCAGTCTCTCTTACGAGTGAGTTCCACAACTGTGGGCCAGTTATCAACTAAACTGTCTCCTAAGCAAAGGTCTCACTCTTGAGGTTAACAGTTCTATGGTTCCAGTGGGACTTGGCTTTTATCTCTACATTGTACCATATGTCCTTGGTTATATTTTTCACTAAAGAGAAACACTTTAAAACCAAATTCTATCAAATATTACTGTACTGGTGATGTATCTTTGATATTGATTTTCATGTAGGCTTAGAGAGTTATCTGTATATTTTCCAAGTTGAATGTCTCAGAAATTCAGATTTTAAACGGTGGATATAAGTGAGATTTAGTCTGCAATCTGGTTCTTTTCTAAAAAGATATTTCCACGTGATTCTCCCTGCAAGCCTCAGATCTTTTAAGTGCATGTACTGCACTTTCACTGGCAACAAAATATAAGCTATTCAAGTTAATAATAAATATTAACAATCTGGTGGAGGGAAGCAATGGAATATTGCTGTGGTTAGATCATTTTTCTGGCTGGCTCTCAGTTCTGTATCTGCTGGTGGAAAATCATCATAAGGACTCTGTAATAACTTCAATAGCAATGGGCTCTGACATTACTCAGTAGTTGGAAAGCCAGTGTCCCAGTTATATTTTGAGATCAAGCCCTGTAAAATATTTCTTGCAAAAGGCAAAACTAGCAAACTCTGGAGTCTGATGGTTTTGAAAATTGGGCTGCATCAGTGAAACAGATTAAAATTCCTTGGCAAAAGAAGGAAGGGGGCAGGGAGGGGATGGAGAAGGAGAAGGAGAAGCAGCTGATGAAGCTCCAGAAAGTATTCTACAAAGATATGACACTAATAAATGGCCAAAAAGATGGGCCTAGCCATGAAATTTGGATCTGCATCCAACACCCCTTCTCAGTTCAAAATACTGGCGGTTTTTGAGCTCTAATTTGGGCCTGTCTCTTTAAAAATATATATATATTCCCATAATGCGATTGAGAGAATACAACCTTGTAATTCTTTTTTTCCCCAGAACACTTTCTGATGTCTCTGTTACTAATATTTAGATTCAGATAATGAAAAGATGCTGGAGTGAAATGTAATGGTTGTGCTGCTTGTACAGAGAAATCATTGTGTTCAAAGACTAAGGCAAAACTTTATACTGGAAATGAAAAAGTGGGTAGCCAGGCCTCAAGCCAGGATTCGCACAATCACTTAAAACTTGCAGGGGAAATAGAAGGGGAGTAAAGGATCATAATTTTTAGTACTAGTAAACAGAACTCTAGGAAATGAGAAGGGTTTTAACAAATACAGTACATGGGAACAAAAGTACGAGTCAGAAAATCGCTCCATTTTAATGGTTGCCAGCTGTGAGCTGAAGCTAAAGCCACTACAGGTGTGCATCTCAGTTAGGAAGCAAGTGCATAAAAATAGAGTTTACCAGGTACTTGGACCTTACTTCCTGAAGCTAACAAAAACTCTTAATACACAATAATTTCTACCACTAAGATGCCCCAGTTTTTTATTTTAAAATTGTCACATTAATTGTGTTCCCTTCTCTGGCTCCAAATTCCTCTGGTTACATATTAGCATAAACTCTGATTAGGGGTGAATTGAAACCAGGCATTGCTTGGTAAAACATACCTTGTGCACAGAACAAGAGCCACTTTTTCTAAAAGTGAACTGCTGCATTTCCTATACGTGGAACAAGAGAATCAACGGCAAATAAAACATGTTCTAGAGCTTGAGATCCTTTACTTTTAAGGATTCAGAAACTTCAAGCCTACAGACGGCTGTACAATATACTCGGTATGTTAAGTCCAAAAACTAAGCATGTGCTCATTGACATACCACAGTGAGACACGGGATATCTGGGATATTGACTTAAACATTATAAGGCCAAGATTTCAGGGTCTACTTGATGAATGAGCTACAATCAACTGGTTTGAGGACACTTTGCAGCCTGTTCTGTGAGTTCCAGCTCTCTCACAGAAATGACTTCCTCTCTCCGGGGCTGTGAGCCATAAATGAGCTAATATACAAAGACATTTTCTGTCTTTTTGGGGGGTGGTAGCGGTGGAGTATTAGCTACTTACTAATGATTTCATCTAATTCAGTAATTCACAATGATTTTTTTTAAGAACTTGGCAGAACGATGAAATCAGAATTTGGTGCTCATATATATGTATGTGCCTACTATTGCATAAGCTACTACTTAAATAGATTACACTGCTGTTCCAGCTCCTGGATAGACTGCCTAGAGCCTACATTCTCTGGAAAATTCCTGACCAGTCTTGCTGCCTCCTCACTTTGACTTGGGCTTTTACTCCTCAATAAATTTCCAGGCTCCCATTGCACTCCTTCTGGTGTCACCTCAGCAAGTCTGGAAATGTGTGTTCTCAGCTTGCTAATTGTTTTAATTTTCCTTATAAAGGGGTAGGGTGACCAAGTATCGGGTTTTTGATCAGAACACCCAGTCGAAAAGGGACCCTGGCAGCTCCAGCTAGCTCTGCCAACTGGGCCGTTAAAAGTCCGGGCGCAGTGCTATGGTGCTTAAGCAGGCTAGTCCTACCTGTCCGGGATGGCACCGCGCTGTGCCCTAGAAGTGACCAGCAGGTCCGGCTCCTAGGTGGGGGGGGCCCCACAGGGCTCTGTGCACTGCCCCTGCCCTGAACACATGCCCAGCCAATGTGAGCTGGGGGTGGGGACGGTGACTGCGGGCTAGAGCAGCGCATGGAGCCTCCTGCACCCATCCACCCCACCTAGGACCCAGACCTGCTGGCTGCTTCCAGAGCGCATGCAGTGGGAGTCGCCCAAGGTAAGCCCATGCCCCAACCCTGAGCCCCAATCCCCTGCCCCAGCCCTGAGCCCCCCCAAACCCATAGCCCCTTCCTGCATCCCAAACCCCTCATCCCCAACCCAGATCCCTCACCCTCTCTGGACCCCAAACCCCTCCCACACGCTGAACTCCTCTTCCCCAGCCCCACCCCAGAGCCCTCTCCCCTGCACCCCAACCCCTGACCTAGCCCAGAGCCCACACACACACCCTGAACCCCTTATTCCCAGCCCCACCCTGGAACCCTCACACCCTCCCACACTCCAATTCCCTGCCTCATCCCGGAGCCCCCTCCCACACCCTGAACCCCTAATTTCTGGCCCCACCCTGGAGCCCACACCTGCAGTTAGACCCCTCACCCCCTCCTGCACCCCAACCCCCTGGCCCAGCCCTGTGAAAGTGGGGGTGGGGGAGAGCGAGCCACCAAGTGAGGGGGAATGTGGTGAGCGGGGGGCTGGGCCTTGGGGACAGGGCAGGGCTAGGGTGTTCAGTTTTGTGCAACTAGAAAGCAACCCGAATAAGGGGCAATAATAAGCAATAATAATAATAATAAAGGGCAATAATAATAATAAGCAATAATAATAATAAGGGGAAATAATAAGCAACCCTAATAAGGGGCCATTGGTCATTAGGGGCTAATGGGCCTAGGCCTCACCAAAAATGCCACAGGCATCAACTACACTGTAGAAACTGTGCAGTGTGGCTGATATCCTGCAGAACGGAGTATTGCTAGCGGGGCTGGAGCTACAATACATCTGGCCCTACATCGCTGCAGGCAGCAGAAGGAAGCGAGAAATATAGGTTTATGTGGGGCTGAGTATAGGGCTCCCTGCAGCTTCCAGCGCAGAATCCCTGAAGCACATGGCCTGTAAGCAGCTGTGGGAAATGGTGCAGAGCGAGGAATACAGGCTTCCATGGATCTACTTTAGATTAGCGCTACAGATCGGAACATAGGGCTTCCTGCTCCCATGATCCTTCCCTGCTGCCTGTGCTCCTGCTTCTGCAATCCAGCATCAGGAGGGAGTTTCTGGGCTAGGGAATAAGGAAGTTCTGAGCCCCGTGTGTGCGTGTGCAGGAGAAGTGTTCTAGGCCTGGCTTTGTCAGGTGAGAATGGTTCTGAACAGTGGAGAAGTTGGGTATAAAGAAGAGGAACTACTGAACCTGGGGAAATAGGGCTGTGTGTGTGTGTGTCTGACCAAGTGAGGTTGTGGTTGGAGGCAGCTGAGTTGGGATTGGGATAAAATGGGCTGGCATAGCTGTGTGCAGGGAAGGAATGAAATCCCTGAATAACATCACAGATGACTCTGTATGGTGGAATAAGAGTGAGACTGGAGGAGAAGAGGATGGGACTAGGAGAGAATACAAGGGGATAACTACTGTTATCTCTGACCCTGCCCTTTACTGCAAAATATTTGCATTTTTCCTTCTGAAAGGAGATAGTTGGGAGAAGGAAGAAGGCACCCCCTTTCTTCCCATTTTCCACTCAGCTTCCCTTATCCCCCAGCAAAATGTTTCCATTTAACAATTCTCAACCACAATATCCCAGTTTTTAACTGTGAGAGTATGACCCACTTTTAGGGGAAGGGGGAAAAGGCTGCTTGAATCTTGCAAACCCTACTACGTATTTTGGGCTTGTGCCCCTAGGGCTGGTCAAAAATCTACTGTAACAACTGTTTGTTGAAAGAAAATCGCTTTTTCATTAAACAGAATTTTTCATAAGTATCTGTGTTCTGTGGAAAAATTTGAGTTTTCACTAAAAAGCCAAACACCTGGAAACCAAAAGTTTTTCTGTTTCTATGTGAAAACTGAAACACATTTGGAAATGCTGTCCCTGTGCCTCAGTAAAGTTATCGTTCAGCTGCCCTTGTTAGTCTCTTTGGGCCAGATTCCTCAGTCAGACTATGTCCCCCAGGATGCATTGCAGCCAGGGACTCCCATGATGCACTGTGGTGGCTCATCAAGAGGGGAGACCATGGTGCATCATGGGAGAAGCAATCAGGAAGCCAGCTCATAGAGGAGACTGGGGGCATGAAACACTCTGAGTCACCACAGCAGCACTTCCAAATACAAATTTTTGGGTCTTCAGCTGAAAATTGTTTTCCCCCTGAAAATGAACAGAAAATATAATTGAAAACAAATGTATATCTGTCATAATTTTCCACAGGAAACAAAAACTTTTTTTTCCAACCAGCTCTACTCACCACCACTGTTTTCCTCTCATTTCAAAGAGAAATAATGTCCTTACTTGCAGTGGAAGGAAGCGAAAGCAGGAATGGGAATTTACCTTGGATAGAGCAGGAACCAAAGTCTAAGTATTATGTGGGTATGTGCCAGGGAGGATGTGCCTGATCAGTTAATTGATTCATCTGGCTTCTGTGGGGCTGAGTATTGTGAAGAAGCCTTAACAGCAGAGTGAACTGGTTTCATGGTGATGCTTTGAACGGAGCCAGTTAAAATTCCAAAGCATAGTTGTGAAGATCAGCACAAAATCTTAATAAATCCTGGTTTTAAATAGACCAATTTGAATATAGATTATTTTTAAGTAAAGTTACTGAAATACACCCTTGAAGGAAAGACAGTCACTAACTTCTTGCAAGGAACAATAAGGGAAACACCTGTCCTGGAGCAGTGACTTAAGGCAATCCCTCTAGGAAATGCCCCCCAGAGAAAGGCGCTGGCCAGTAGAGATTCAGACCGCAAAGAATAGCAAAAATAGGGGACTATATACTAAGGACTACCTTAAATTTTAAACACCTTTATGGGTATATTGGTTCATGCATCAGTATAAGAAAGCATACTTAGCCTGCAGTATTCATAGATGATAGTTGAATGCTAGCTTCCTGGTACTTAAAAATCTACAAGCACCTCTCAATGGGTGCTCATCACATGAGTGAGTGCATTATTTTTAGTGACGGACTTGATTCTCCAGTCTGGACTTTCCCAATGTGATTTCACCCAATTGCTAAATATGTGTCTGGGAAAAATCTGGTGGTAGCAGGCTGTAGCCAGTTAGTTCCTTTTATCATTAAAGTGTGTGATTGTCAAAAAGATAAAAGAAACGATCCAACAGCTCCTGTTTTCAAGTACGATGATGTGAACAAATCCACAATGCAGTTACAAGCAGCTATGACCTGGGTGGTGTATAGTTGCAACAAGAAGGCTCTGGGTAGAAGCCATTTCATTTTGTTCTCAGACCCTCACAGAAGTAAAAACAATGATATGCACAGACTGAAAAAAGAGTGCCTGGCAAGCAAATGGTGCATGAGAGAACTTTTACAGATTACTTTTACTGGATTCAGATTGGATTGGTAACAGACCATAAACCACTTGTAACAGTTATCTATGGAAAAGATATGGATCAAACTGAGATGCCAACCGTGTTTTTATCTGGACATTTTGTGTGCAGAAGAAAGATTCAGTAGTACTATTCCATAGCAGAACTGATAACAGAAAGATAGCTTTGAATTACACAACTATAATACTGCCAGAGAATTTCTAGAAACCTCAGAAGCCACAAAAAATGGAGTATACGAGACTAGAGATAGCACCACACGCCCACGATGACTTGAAACCCTTGTTTTGATTAAGGTGTCTTTTTTTTTTCCCCACATGAATCCGAGGTGTGTTTTTTTTAAAAAAACAAAATAAAAAAATCAACACCACTGTGTGATGTCACCTGCCATGCATTATGGAGGATGAACATCATCAGGTCTACTAAAACACAAGTCTCTCTTTTTTTTTTTTGGTAGCAGCATGCAGAAGAATATTTTCTGTATAAGGTAGGACTATGTTTTCTTTAAATCAACTGCATCCCAGCAACCGCAAACCACAATGTTAGCCAAGTAACTGCTGCAAGACTTTGGGATGCGTTTTGTAATGAACCCCAGTCACAGGGGGTTCTTGATCTTACAGTTCCTAGCAAAGTGCAGGCTTGGAAAGATGATATTTTTATCAATAAATGTCAATTTCAATGTACATACTCAAAAAATATTTGCATTCATGATGACAAAAATTTACAGATAGGCAAAGTAAGAAAAAAGCTATTTGAGAACTACAGTTTGTTTTAAGGATATTTACTTTGTATATTTTTGACACGTGATGTTGACAGTTTGTGTTTTAATGGTTATAAAGCTTTAACTTTTTGAATCTCAGTGTCTACTGTCATGAAATAATTGACTGGCTCCTGGCCATAATTTCCTGCAACTGTGAAAATTTAAATAGATAAAAATTAAAAAATCCTTAAAACCTGTTATTTTACACCACTGTGAATTTAAATTGATTAAAAATAAAAATGCTTAAAAATAAACATCTAAATTATCCATCAAAATTATACAAAAATGAATTTCTCCCAAGCCTAATTACAGGTAAACAGGGAATTCAGTATGAATCTCTAATGAAGTGCTTTGGATACTGGAGCTACGTGGTATTAGAACAGCCATCTAGGAAGGAAAAGATGTTGAAACATAAGCAGTGAAGAAAAGTGAGTGGAATACAGTCTACTCCTTTTCCATCTCTCCCATATTTGGGGGTCTTTTTGAAAATTTACACAAGCTTCGGTTTTTGGAACTATTCCCTACCACTATATTTTTATATTTTCTCCAGCTAAAACTTGTTAGTTTTGACTAGTGCTTCAACAGCATCTGAGCAGATGTTTCTGGTTTGACACTGAGCCTGTAGGCTCAAAGCTGATTCAATAAAATTTCTTTTGCCATAGGAGGGCAGCTAGTAAGTGTCTATTTAGAGCACTTATATTCATCCCCCTTGTAGCAGTAATTCCATATATTAAGTTTCAAAACTTAATAGCCATTCATTATGGAATGTGTTGTGCAAATTAGATTTTTTTTCTGGCCACCATGAACGTTTTATTGGTATCATTTGATCTGGCTGAGTGATCACAAAATTCTACACAAAATGTAAACAAACTGCTTTTTGTTGTAAATAAAATTTATGAAAGCTCTGCAACAATAACCTATCAAAAGTCCTATTGTTCTGTTTAACAGCAATGAAACCTAACAAATTGATTGAATTATCTAGAAACATCCTTTCCAAAAATGCCTGAAAGAGTCTTATTGCTCTTCATAATGTCATACCAGCAGTTCATTCATCAATTAACATATTCCTAGGTTTATAACAGAGCCATAAAATAAAATTACTGTGGGCCAATAGTGCTGAATGGCTCAGGGGATTTGCAATGAGATCTAGATCTCTTTTTACCTGTATTCACCACTCAAAATCCATCTAGGTTCAGAGTAAAGGCAAATGAACACCCCATTCCTGCAAATACTTATGCACATGCTTAATTTACACACGAGTGACACCTTTGTTAAAATGCTAGAATCTAACCCAGACAATCCCAGATTGAGGGAGTAATATGGGGCAAAATTCCACCCTGTGCTGTGCAGATATAGAGGGAATAGGTGTGTGATGAGACACAGACTAGGGTTTATATCCACATCAGACCTAGCATTATAAGGTGCCTAACAGCTATCACACCCACTGGCACATCAAATCCACTTGGGGAACTTGTACAGGCCTTTGGAAGGGTGGCACATATTCTGCAATGTGCCCTCATGCTTCTCTTCCTTTAAAGTCCTGTCATTCTTTGCCCTTTTACTCGCCTGGCCACTCTGAGCCATTCTTTCCTGAACTAGCAGGACGGCTCTTGGAACCAGCACACAACTGGCTCAGGTTTGTTTCTCCTCCTTTGGGGCTTCATGCAATTTTGCTAAGGACTAAGGGCTAGATTTTTAAAGGCATATAGATGTCTAATGATGCAGATAGGCTCCTAAAGGGATTTTCGTAAAGCACCAAAGCAGGTTTAAAATCCCATTAGATGCCTATCTGCATATCTAGATGCAAAAATACCTTTAAAAATCTGGCCCTGTGTGTCTGCATCGGTGTGCTTGCCCATCCTTGTAATAGTATATTCTGCTGCTTTAAAAAACAAATGCAAAACTTCAAAACAATCTAAGTGATGAAAATGGTACAACTCAATTCCATGTTGAATGCCACTCAGGGAAGTACCTGCGTGACCTAATCCATGCTGAATTGCAATCGAGATGGCCCATTTTGTAATCCATTCATTGTACACCCAATTGAGCCTGAGCTTTTTGGTTTCCCTTTGCTTTATCATTCCTGTACCTATGAACTTTACATTCTTCTTTATCCTACCATATTTAAAGATTGATGGCCTGGTTTGTAGAGATACTAAGTGTGACAGATGTGAGACCTGGGAAGTGTGCAGAATTCAAATACTATTGGATTAAAATGAGCCAGACAGACCTGGTCTTTGTGATAATAAGTGTTAGATGTGTTTTCAGGCCTTTGGCATATTGAGGTGGTTTCTTGGGGAATCCCAGGTAGGAGGGTAATGTAAATTTCCCAGCACTGGTTATGCAAAAACCCAGGCTCTGAAGCAAGTGCTCTGAAAAGAGGGCTATTGATTGATCTCTGGCCTCCTGTAATAGATAAAGGCCCAAACTGTATAAAGAAATAGGTGAACTATCCCAAGGTTGTTCTTGATCTGAATCCTGTTATGAACTTGTAACCAAGAGAGAGAAGCCCATTGAAGTGTTTGAAAGATAGACACACACCCAAGCCCTTTATTGGAATGGGAGTGAACTCAAGTAAGCTTTTAGCATGCATGTAGGTGCATTTATTGTTTTTATATGTTTTCCTCTGTAATGCTTTTGCCCTAAGAATAAATTTATTTTCTTCATGAAGGCTAGTTGGTAATTGGTATACACTGGGGTAGCCCCTGGAGAAAGAGAAAACCACAGTTGCTGGACCCTGGTCACAGTGGAGGAAATCACAGTGAAGTGCGAGGAACGCTGCAAGCCTAAGCTCCTGGTCTGGAGAGAGAGAGAGAAAGAGAAGTGACCGTTAGGAAACCTGAAATAGTGAGAGGGTGCCCACCAGAGGGCCGAGGGGCATGTGTGTCAAGTGAGACGTTAACATTTAACTTGGAACCGTGACACTAAGCACCTGTAGCTCCCATAGACTTCAGTCTTCAAATGCTGAAGTGGGTAGCAGTAAAGAAGCAGAGGCGCAGATTAGGTTTGATTCCTAATCCAATATCAACACACAGTCAGATCAAGGATTTATGTGAATTACATGTGCCTATCCCTTATCTCTAGATATATCAATAATAACAATGTTAACAACACATAACATTCCTGACCTTCAGAATTACATGCCTATAAAGGCCAGTGCTTTATTTGTATCTCTTCGTTTAATTGCTCTTACAATGTGCTTTATATGTATATTTGTATTTAAAGCCCCCCAGAGGGCCACTACAACTTTTTATAAGGACGTTAGGGTTGTGTCTTCAGGCAAATCTGTTTTGAATTTGTAGTTTTTCCTCATTTATTACATTATCACTTATAGGGTGAAAAACAACATATAAATAAGTCATCTATTAAATTCCATATGTTGGTGTCATAACTCTGAGGCCTTCCCAGTAATTGCATCTGAGGAGTTCACAGCTGAGACTTTGGATTCTATTCAGCACAGATGTCTATGACATCACTGTTCTTTGGGAAATACAAACTAACTATATTATTGCAGGATTAACCTGGTATATGATTATGTTTAACATGTATCCTGAGAGCAAATTAATAATTGCTCATGTGTTTTGAAAAAAGAACAAGTTGGTAGAGTAGAGTTCAACTAACATAACTTTGATTGTCAGATGTAATCCTGGAACCACCAAATAAAATGAATACAGTTACACTAATTTGACCCTTTTGTGCAAAAAGCCGTATCAGCTTGATTTCAGTCTCCAAGAAAAATGTTTTGGTTATGTAAGTAAGAGTCCTCTATGCTTACTGTATCCTGTAATGTTATTCTGTAATGAAAATCCAAAATAAGCATTAGCACAGAGTGGGATTTGTATTGTTGACCTAAATGCTGCTCCCATTGAGGTCAATGGTAAAACTCCTGTTGACTTCAATGGGAAACAGACAGAGGCCAACGCTGAGTGTTTTTGAAAATCCCACCTACAATGTTGAAAATAAAAATCTGACCATTAGACAGGCAATGTCAATAAGAATAAGAAGTCCATATCAATACAAGCAAATATGAGCATCTGATTTACAACTTCAGGAGTAGCAATTTTATTTTATTTTTTATTTATTTTGCAAAAGTTAAGTCTTTTTCCTTTATCATTGCATTTATGTTATATGAATATGATAAATGATTAATGTAAAACATTCATAGTTGTCATCTATAATGCTCCATGAGCTCAGATCTTCCCACTGTATGTATTCTGTGTACAGAGCTGTTCCTCCCAAATTGTCTGAAAAATTGTTATTCTTTTCAGTGAAAATTCAAATGTCATTACAAAAATCAAAACTCTTGTTTAAAGTATCTTGTGTTAACTTTGCATGATGCAGTCACAGCTGCTTATATGTCATCATTTCCTGATTTAACAACAAAAACAGATCCGTTTCCGGTTATAAAATAACTGAGGAAGCATTCTTGAGTTCTTCTCTCCCACATACCCCTCCATTATTACCTGAACAAATGTTCCTTTTAATTTGGGACCAGCCATGTTTCTTACCATGTCCTGTGATCACATTTATACTGAATACCTTCTTAACTCTGCAATGTGTGTTCTACCTTAAGTGTGGCAGTCTTCTTACCCACAAACTGTCAGTGCTGATAAAGAAGTAATTCATTCATATGGCTTTCATATTATCCAATAAATGTTAATATGGTCACTTACGCCCTATTTTTTTAAAAACACTTAAGCATGTATTTAAGTCTTATCAAAGTCAGGGCTTATTTGAATGGCAATAGAGTAGGAGTTATTTGTAAGTTCATCAAGCTTAAATTTACTTTTATTTATATGAAAACCTTCAAAATTAAATTGCTGATAGTGAAGAATCAAATGTCTTCAGAGTCTTCAGGCTCTTCAGAGTTTGTGTTTTGAAGCTTAACTCGCAGAAGTTTGGATGTTTGGTTAGAACTTATCTATGTTAAGCAATTACTTGGGTCTTTAAAATTAGGCTTGAAATCAGGCTCTTATAATATTTCTGATACAGCACTGCCAACTTTTGAAATTTTATTACGATTCTTCTGTCATTTGATGTCTTTTCTTAAAGCCCAAGCTCCTGGAGTCATGTGATTACATGAGAACCTCAGCTTTCATTTAAAATAATAGGACTTGTCTAAGTCTCTTGGTTGTGGAGAGCAGCTTAAATCTGAACATAAAGCTGATCCAGAGAACAGAAGGATCTGTGCTGTCTGCCGGGTGGTACGCGATGTGGACCTGAGGCTGAAGAGGATCCTAATGCGAGTGGGACAATCACTGATTGTCCTTCATGTGGGAACAAAAGATACGGCTAGAGTCTCACTAGAACGTATCAAGGGAGACTATGCCAGACTGGGGAAGACACTTAAGGAAATCGAGGCTCAGGTGATCTTCAGTGGGATTCTGCCTGTTCCTAGAGAAGGGCATCAAAGGTGTGACAAGATTATGATGATCAACAGATGGCTCAGGCAGTGGTGCTATAAGGAGGGCTTTGGGATGTATGGCCACTGGGAGGCATTCATGGACAGAGGACAGTTCTCTCGGGATGGACTTCACCTGAGTAGGGTGGGAAATAGACTTCTTGGATGGAGGTTGGCACAACTGATTAAGAGAGCTTTAAACTAGGAATTTGGGGGTGATGGTTGGGAGATGTTCAGATAATCTCCACACTGGATTTTAACATTGAGAGGGAAGAAAATGAAGTAAGAAAGGATACAGCCGTGGGTAGGAGAATGGACATAAAGAGGAAGGGTAGTGTAGATACCAGTATAATAGGTTATACTGGCTGTAGAATGACCGTGCCTAATCGGGTAAAGAATGTGAGAGAAGCCAAACAGCAAAAATTAAGATGTTTGTACGTCAATGGGAGGAGCCAAGGTAACAAAATGGAGGAACTAGAGCTATTGGTGCAGGAAGGGAAACCAGATAATATAGGAATAACAGAAACTTGGTGGAATAGTCATCACGACTGGACTACAGGCATTGAAGGGTCTGTGCTGTTTAGGAAAGACAGAAATAAAGGTAAAGGTGGTGGAGTAGCACTGTATATCAATGATGAGGTAGACTGTAAAGAAATAAGAAGCGATGGAATGGATAAGACAGAGTCTGTCTAGGCTAAAATCACATTGGGGAAGAATGCTACTGGAGCCTCCCCTGAGATAGTGCTTGGGGTGTGCTATAGACTGCTGGGATCTAATTTGGATATGGATAGAGCCCTCTTTAATGTGTTTAATGAAGTAAATACTAATGGGAATTGTGTGATCATGGGAGACTTTAACTTCCCAGCTATAGACTGGAGGACAAGTGCTAGTAATAATAATAGGGCTCAGATTTTCCTGGATGCGATAGCTGATGGATTCCTTCACCAAGTAGTTGCTGAACTGACAAGAGGGGATGCCATTTTAGATTTGGTTTTAGTGAGTAGTGAGGACCTCATAGAAGAAGTGGTTGTTGGGGACAACCTTGGTTCAAGCGATCATGAGCTAATTCAATTCAAACTAAATGGAAGGATAAACAAAAATAGATCTGTGACTAGGGTTTTTGATTTCAAAAGGGCTGACTTTAAAAAATTAAGGAAATTAGTTAGGGAAGTGGATTGGACTGAAGAACTTGTGAATCTGAAGGCAGAGGAGGCCTGGAATTACTTCAAGTCAAGGTTGCAGAAACTATCAGAAGCCTGCATCCCAAGAAAGGGGGAAAAACTTATAGGCAGGAGTTGTAGACCAAGCTGGATGAGCAAGCATCTCAGAGAGGTGATTAAAAAAAAGCAGAAAGCCTACAAGGAGAGGAAGATGGGAGGGATCAGCAAGGAAAGCTACCTTATTGAGGTCAGAACATATAGGGATAAAGTGAGACAGGCTAAAAGTTAAGTTGAGTTGGACCTTGCAAAGGGAATTAAACCAATAGTAAAAGGTTCTATAGCCATATAAATAAGAAGAAAACAAAGAAAGAAGAAGTGGGACTGCTAAACACTGAGGATGGAGTAGAGATTAAGGATAATTTAGGCATGGCCCAATATCTAAACAAATACTTTGCCTCAGTCTTTAATGAGGCTAATGAGGAGCTTAGGGATAATGGTAGGATGACAAATGGGAATGAGGATATGAAGGTAAATATTACCACATCCGAGTAAGAAGCCAAACTCGAGCTTAATGGAACTAAATCAGGGGGCCAACATAATCTTCTTCCAAGAATATTAAAGGAACAGGCACATGAAATTGCAAGCCTATTAGCAAGAATTTTTAATGTATCTGTAAACGCAGGTTTGTACCATATAACTGGAGAATTGCTAACATAGTTCCTATTTTTAAGAAAGGAAAAAAATGTGATGTGGGTAACTACAGGCTTGTTAGTTTGACATCTGTAGTATGCAAGGTCTTGGAAAAAAATTTGAAGGAGAAAGTAGGTAAGCACATTTAGGTCAATGGTAAATGGGACAAAATACAACACGGTTTTACAAAAGGCAGATCGTGCCAAACCAATCTGATCTCCTTCTTTGAGAAGGTAACAGATTTTTTAGACAAAGGAACTGCAGTGGATCTAATTTACCTCGATTTTAGTAAGGCATTTGATACGGTTCCACATGGGGAATTATTAGCTAAATTGGAAAAGATGGGGATCAATATGAAAATCAAAAGATGGATAAGGAACTGCTTAAAGGGGAGACTACAACGGGTCATACTGAAAGGTGAACTGTCAGGCTGGAGGGATGTTACTAGTGGAGTTCCCCAGGGATCAGTTTTTGGGACCAATATTATGTAATCTTTTTATTACTGACCTTGGCACAAAAAGTGGGTGTGTGCTAATAAAGCTGGGAGGTATTGCCAATTCAGAGAAGGACCGGGATATCATACAGGAAGATCTGGATGATCTTGTAAACTGGAGTAATAGTAATAGGATGGAATTTAATAGTGAAAAGTGCAAGGTCATACATTTAGGGATTAATAACAAGAATTTTTGTTATAAGCTGGGGACACATTACTTGGAAGTAGCCCAGGAGGAGAAGGACCTCGGAGTATTGATTGATCACGGGACAACTATGAGCCGGCAATGTGATATGGCTGTGAAAAAAGCTAATGCGGTCTTGGGATGCATCAGGCGAGGTACTTCCAGTTGAGATAAGAAGGTGTTAGTACCATTAAACAAGGCACTGGTGAGACCTCATCTGGAATATTGTGTGCAGTTCCGGTCTCCCATGTTTAAGAAGGATGAATTCAAACTGGAACAGGTACAGAGAAGGGCTACGAGGATGATCCGAGGAATGGAAACCCTGTCTTATGAAAGGAGACTCAAAGAGCTTGGCTTGTTTAGCCTAACCAAAAGAAGGCTGAGGGGAGATATGATTGCTCTCTGTAAATGTATCAGAGGGATAAATACCAGGGAGGGAGAGGAATTATTTAAGATCAGTACCATTGTGGACACAAGAACAAATGGATATAAACTGGCCATCAGGAAGTTTAGACTTGAAATTAGATGAAGGTTTCTAACCATCCGAGGAGTGAAGTTCTGGAATAGCCTTCCAAGGGGAGCAGTGGAGGCAAAAGACATATCTGGCTTCAAGACTAAGCTTGATAAGTTTATGGAGAGGATGGTAGGATGGGATAGCCTAATTTTGGCAATTAATTGAACTTTGACTATTAGTGGTAAATATGCCCAATGGCCTGTGATGGGGCACTAGATGGGGTGGGATCTGAGTTACTACAGAGAATTCTTTCCTGGGTGTCTGGCTGGTCAGTATTGCCCACATGCTCAGGGTTTAGCTGATTGCCACATTTGGGGTCAGGAAGGAATTTCCTCCAGAGTAGATTGGCAGAGGCCCTGGGGATTTTTCACCTTCCTCTGCAGCGTGGGGCACAGGTCACTTGCTGGAGGATTCTCTGCACCTTCAAGTCTTTAAACCACGATTTGAGGACTTCAATAGCTGAGACATAGGTCAGGGGTTTTTTACAGGAGTGGGTGGGTGAGATTCTGTGGCCTGCGTTGTGCAGGAGGTCAGACTAGATGATCATAATGGTCCCTTCTGACCTTAAAGTCTCTGAACCCTAAAGGATTGAATACCAGAAGGTGGGGGGAGGGGGGAATCCAGAATTATTTTTAGAATTTTGTGGGTTTTTTTAAGACATTCTCATGATTTTGGGGGCACCTTCCTCATGAAATTTTTGAATGCTTGGGATTGGCAATAATGTGGTACTTCCTGTTTCTTTTCAGACTGGGACTGCCACAAGATCAGCCTCTCCTGTGCATTAATTTCATACTTCTTTCTAGTGCCAGCCTAGACCAGTACAGGAGCATACATATGTGCTCACACAAAAGTGTAGGGAGAAAAACTCAAATGTCAAACTTCTGTTCTAGGAGGGAGCGAAGTTCCAGTGTGAGTTCTGTTTGATCCAGCTAAGAATGTTCCTCTCTAATCTACATGCAGATGACTTCAAAAATCATTTACACAGCTAAGCAGAATACAAAAAGCAAACTAGCTTTGCTTTACGTCTGACAATTGCAACTCCTAAATTAAAACTGGAGCAAACAATTTCCTTGAATTAAATAACATTACAGAGATTAGCTATAGCTATATATTGTAACACTCTCAATGAAGTAAAGCAACTATCTTTGTTGCTGCTACTTTTGTTTCCTTAAATAAAAATGTCTTGGCATCAGCACATTCATAAATCCTCAATGTGAAATAAATTACATTCTTCAATGTTCTTCTTTCCTCAGCTAAACACAAACATATGTGAAGATACAAGGAAGGAAAACAGATTTAGTCCTAAAAAGGATGTATTAACCAGCAACAAGTTATGTTGTGTAGCTAATGTCTAGTTCAGGCTAATAGAATATTTTCTAACTAGAGCATGGAATGCTTATTAGGTAAAGGAAAGATAATATTTTCACAGTTGCATCTCCCTTAAATAACAATCAAATAACAATTTAATCAACTATACAGATCCATCCAGGGTTAATGAACTATCAAACCTTTCCCATGCATGTTAGTACTTTAGAGGCATTATTAACATTATTAGCAAAGGTTCTGTTGAGATTTTGTGTCTCAGTGATGAGTACAGATGTTTGTCAAACAAAATTACTACAATTAAAATTGAAGTACAGGTTTAAAATTTTCTATAAAGTTAGAGGTAAATGCATTCCATAGGACAGGGGACTGAAAAATAGAGCTCATCAGAAAACGTTCATCAAAACAGTTTTCTTTCAAAAAATGCTGTGTCAACAAAACCAATTTTTTTTTTCACAAAATCCGTATCTTTTGATAAAATGTCAATGTCAACACTGGGAAAGTGGGACGTTTCAACATTTTTGGAACAAAGTTTTGATTTTCATTTTGAAATGACTTTTTGTTTAGAAATTTATTTAATTTTCTATTGAATTAATATTGAATTTACTTGATTCCTATTTAAAAAAACAAAGGGTCAAAATCAACAGTTCACTGGACCTGAAACATTTTAGTTTTCAGAATTTAATTTAAAATATATAAATAAACATTGGCTTTGTTTCACAGTTTAAGATTTTTTATTTCAGGATGGAAAATCTGTGTTACAACCAGCTCTACTGAAGAAGTAAAAAAGCATTCCTGGTTGAAATTTTAGGATGGGTGTGCAAAGTGTGTGTTTGTTTTTTAATTTATTTGTTGTCATTGACATTTACAAACAACTTTGTTGCACTGGACACTGTGGGTAGGATTTTTCAAAACTGCTTTGTATTGGCTTAGCTCTGCCCCCCCCCCCCCCCCCCACCGTAGTCAGAGGTAAAACTCCTATAGACTTCAGGGGGTGCAGAAGTAGGCCAAGCATTTTTGAAAATCCTATTCTTTAAAATCTCGTGCACATTGTCGTTTTGATTTTTACATTAAAAATAAACTTAAGTATAATTTATCAGCTCTGTTTATTTATGACACAGAAATAAATGGACAAATTATTTATCAAATGCCTACAGCTACAATTTTGCATGTCAGAACTCTAGGTTTAATAATTTTAGACATGGGTGCTTTTGCAAGACAAAAGAAAATGCCTGCTCAGTGGCATTCAAATCTTTTCAGGAGTAGGGTCTCTGCTTCCATGAAATTTAGGATACCCACAGGGCAGGAACTTTCACAAATGGAGCATGTTCTAAAATGTGCAAAAGCATAAAGATTGTACATTATCTACCTCAGTCTTCTAGGAGTTTAAGTTTTATGCTCCTGGGGGAAAATTTTCAAAAGCACCTAAGTGAGTTAGGCACTTCAGAGCCCAAGGATCACTGAAATCAATGGGGCTTAGGAGCATAAGTGCCTCAGTCAACTTTGAAAACAGGACTTAGGCTCCTAGGTCACTTGGGTACTTTAAAAAATTATATCCCAATTGCATAGTTTTCTACACAAACTCCTTCCAATTCATGAAGGCCTATCACAAAAACACTTTTACGCAGTGCCTTGCACTTTGAGGGCACTGCAGAAAGCCAATACTAATAAAAGAATGTGTTCGCTAAAGTTTATGCACTATGAACATATGAAATAGTGTGAAAATAAATACTTATTGATAAACATATTTTCATACTATGTTGTATGATCTCCCTCATAAAATAAAATTAGGAAATTTCCACAGTAAAGCTTAGTTGGCTGAAAATTAATGATGATATGGTAACATTACCGTTACAAAAGATTATTGCAAAACTGTGTTTAAAAGTATGAAAACATTCAGTTAAGAAATCATAAAGATTAAAATTGTAACATACCAACAGTTCTCAATCTACATTTGATTAAATGTTGTCTCTCTGTTTTCCAAAGCTATATCCTAAATTAAACAACACTTCACATACAGTATTATAGATGTACTGGTGACACAATAGGGCTGCTCCACTTGCCTCAGCTGAGGAAATGGGGGGAGAAAAGTGGCTATTGTCACTTCTCTGCTGGCCTGGGGCTGGCTGAAATATGTTTCAGTCCCGTGTATAGGCTGCTAAATGGCTGCTCTAATTTACACTGGTTGAAACCTTTCCCAGACCTGAAGAAGAGCTCTGCATAGCTTGAAAGCTTCTCTCTCTCACCAGCAGAAGTTGGTCCAATAAAAGATATTACCTCACCCCTCCTGTCTCTCTAACTGACTGAAACAGTCCACTAGGGGCTGCTCTGCTAGTTGAGGATTAGTGGAGTATAAAGTTCCTTAGAATCTCTTTGCTTTTGAACATACATACGTTCAAGTACTGTCCACCAGCTGAGCATAGCCAGACTGCAATGTGAACAGACGGCTCCTCCTACCTGCTCACAACATTCCTTCCCCCTGCCACTTCCCACTCCTGTGCTGGGGCTGTGGTGCAAGTGATGTAGCTATGTTGACTCCAGACCTACTGTGGACTCCTCCGTACCAGGGCTGTGCCTAGTGGAGGTAGAGGGGTGATTAGAATCAGATTCTGTCCCATTTTCACTGCAGGAGTGGCACAAGGGGATGCAGTACACCCACAAACCTGGACCTGTGAGGAGAATAGAAAGGACTGTAATGTACTGTAAAAGTTCTGATTTCAAGGAAAGTTTAGAAAAATTAGACTGCTAGTCACCGGGAATAGAGGACACAAAGGCTCATTTGGCTGAGGTGAATAATTCTGAGGTACATCTTAGATGGAGCCTGCTAAACTATTTAGGACAGTAAAAGACTCAAAAGCAAGAGGGTCATATTAATCCTGCAGTAAATAAGGCTGTACTTATGTCCATGCCATAAAGAATAACCTTCTTGGGTGGGATCCTCAGGTCCATTGCAGTGGAAAAGTCACTTAAATGGACGTCAGCGGTAGCTGGAGGTGGCATAGAATAAATCTAACCCATTCTATTCTACCCTATCTTTCCTGGCCCCTGGCACAGAGGGGTTAGCTGAAATAAAGGAGTGTGTCCTTACACCTTGGCAATCCCCAGCTGCTAAGCTCTTCCCTGCAAGCTCCAGAATCACAGGAGAATAAAGGTGGTTTAAGGCCATCAAGTCCTGCATTAAACACAGCTCAGCTAACGAGGGGATCTGGGTCCTTAATACAGCATGTATGGAACAGATGCCCAAAGGCAGCAAGGGGTTCCAGCCATGAACCTATTTCAAAAAGTGGAAAAACAAAATGCAGGTTACAAACATTAAATAGATAAGTGCTTAGAAAGTAATATTTTTGGGACAGAGCAGGCTGCGTCATTGTGACCAGACAATGGAGAACTAGGAGAACAGGACAGATGGAATGAAAATGACCTTTTAGGTTTGAATCCCATAGGTTCATTTTACATGTAACTTGAAAGTCAAACTAAGGAGATTTTCCATTCTCCTTGGCTTAAGCTCTGGAAAGCAAAGAGAAATTTGACTCTCTTGTGTCTATTGTATGCCCAGCTGGGTTTGATTAGACTGAAATGCTATACATTTCAGTTTTGACTAACCCCATTCAGTGTAAGGCTTCCAGTCTCACCTAACTACAGTCAACATCCCACTGATTCTTTCTTTCCATAGTGCAGGCTCGCTCATACTTGGTGTTAAGTCTATTGATGTCAATGGAGTTACACTGCAATGAATTTGGCCCCCTGAGCAATGGTGACATCATTAGAAAGAGGGCATGGGCAACCAATATGTCATTATCACTATTCTTATTATTCTTTGATTTTGCTTCCCATGCCATTGAGCTTTACTACTGTACCATTGATGAGGCACGGTTAAGAAATGAAGGTGGGTGTCTTTAGTTTTATTTTGAAATGAGAGCCAGCTAGGTGTATATCTCTTGGAAGAACACTGGTTCCCCCAATTCTCTCCAAAAAGGGGGAGGATTTAAACTGGATACAGATATTACATTAAGAAAATGAGAAATAGAGAAACAAATCATGAATGAAATATAAAGGCATAAATGAAATATGAAACTGAAAATTATCTTTTTTCATCATGATTCAATCCATGTTTATATCTTGACTCTCCATTGGTATTACCAGATATCACTGCCCCTGTCTCCCACTTTCTGACCCTATATTTAGGATGATCTTTGGTCACCTATAAGCATGATATTCTATGCAGCAGAAGTTCTAAATCTAGACAAAGACTTAAAGTATGCAGCCTGGGTATTAATACATTGATTTTTTTCAGCCAGCATTATGGAAAGCTTTTCATAATTTTTACCTACATATCTTTTGAAATTGTATTGTACATCCAGTTTCAACACTATCCGATCAGATGCTATGCTCTGCTCTTAGGCCTCAAAAGTGTTTAACATACTCATGGTTATTTCATTGACCTTAATAACTGGTTCTTATTAATTTGCCTGATCCGGGTAAAGTTTAATTCAGTTTAAGTTGAGCATCCCACTTGCATGGCATTATTGGATATAGGAATACTAGGAGTAATGTGAGGTCCTTGATTTGTGTGTGTGCATGTTATTACACAGAATGCTCTTTCAGTTCCTAACTATTTTATTTGTGGCACCTTAGAGACTAACACATTTATCTGAGCATAAGCTTTTGTGGGCTACAGCCCACTTCATCAGATGCATAGAATGGAACATATAGTAAGAAGATATATATATACATACAGAGAACATGAAAAGGTGGAAGTTGCCATACCAACTCTAGGAGGCTAATTAATTAAGATGAGCTATTATCAGCAGGAGAAAAAAAACGTTTGTAGTGATAATCAAGATGGCCCATTTAGACAGTTGACAAGGTGTGAGGATACTTAACATGGGGAAATAGATTCAATTTGTGTAATGACCCAGCCACTCCCAGTCTCTATTCAAGCCCAAGTTAATGGTATCTAGTTTGCATATTAATTCAAGTTCAGCAGTTTCTCATTGGAGTCTGTTTTTGAAGCTTTTCTGTTGCAAAATTGCCACCTTTAAGTCTGCTACTGAGTGACCAGAGAGGTTGAAGTGTTCTCCTACTGGTTTTTGAATGTTATGATTCCTGATGTTAGATTTGTGTCCATTTATTCTTTTATGTAGAGACTGTCCAGTTTGGCCAATGTACATGGCAGAGGGGCATTGCTGGCACATGATGGCATATATCACATTGGTAGATGTGCAGGTGAACGAGCCCCTGATGGCATGGTTGATTTGATTAGGTCCTATGATGATGTCACTTGAATAGATATGTGGACACAGTTGGCCTCGGGCTTTGTTGCAAGGATAGATTCCTGGGTTACTGTTTTTGTTGTGTGGTGTGTGGTTGCTGGAGAGTATTTGCTTCAGGTTGGGGGGCTGTCTGTGAGCGAGGACTGGCCTATCTCCCAAGGTCTGTGGGAGTGAAGGATCTTTTTTCAGGATAGGTTGTAGATCTTTGATGATGCACTGGAGACATTTTAGTTGGGAGCTAAAGGTGAAGGCTAGTGGCGTTCTGTTATTTTCTTTGTTGAGCCTGTCCTGTAGCAGGTGATTTCTGGGTACTCTTCTGGCTCTGTCAATCTGTTTTTTCACTTCAGCACGTGGGTATTGTAGTTTTAAGAATGCTTGATAGAGATCTTGTGGGTGTTTGTCTCTGTCTGAGGGATTAGAGCAAATGTGGTTGTATTGTAGAGCTTGGCTGTAGACAAGGGATCATGTGATGTGTCCTGGATGGAAGCTGGAGGCATGTAGGTAAGCATAGCAGTCAGTAGGTTTCCGGTATAGGGTGGTGTTTATGTGACCATTGCTTTTTAGCACAGTAGTGTCCAGGAAATGGACTGCTTGCATGGATTGGTCCAGGCTGAGGTTGATGGTGGGATGGAAATTGTTGAAATCATGGTGAAATTCCTCAAGGGCTTCTTTTCCATGGGTCCAGATGATGAAGATGTCATCAATGTAGCACAAGTAGAATAGGGGCTTTAGGGGACGAGAGCTAAGGAAGCGTTGTTGTAAGTCAGCCATGAAAATGTTGGCATACTGTGGGGCCATGCGGGTACCCATAGCAGTGCCGCTGACTTGAAGGTATACATTGTCCCCAAATGTGAAATAGTTGTGGGTGAGGACAAAGGCACAAAGTTCAGCCACCAGGTTTGCCGTGACATTATTGGGGATACTGTTCCTGATAGCTTGTAGTCCATCTTTGTGTGGAATGTTGGTTTAAAGGGCTCCTACATCTATAGTGGCCAGGATGGTGTTTTCTGGAAGATCACCAATGGATTGTAGTTTCCTCAGGAAGTCAGTGGTGTCTCGAAGATAGCTGGGAGTGCTGGTACCGTAGGGCCTGAGGAGAGAGTCCACATAGCCGGACAATCCTGCTGTTAGGGTGCCAATGCCTGAGATGATGGGGTGTCCAGGATTTCCAGGTTTATGGATCTTGGGTAGCAAATAGAATACCCCTGGTCGGGGTTCTAGGCATGTGTCTGTACAGATCTGTTCCTGTGCTTTTTCAGGGAGTTTCTTGAGCAGATGGTGTAGTTTCTTCTGGTAATCCTGAGTGGTATCAAAGGATAATGGCCTGTAGAATGTGGACATCTTCTCAAGAAACTCCCTGAAAAAGCAAAGAAACAGATCTGTACAGACACTGCTGAACTGGAATTAATTTGCAAACTAGATACCATTAACTTGGGCTTGAATAGAGACTGGGAGTGGCTGGGTCATTACACAAATTGAATCTATTTCCCCATGTTAAGTATCCTCACACCTTCTTGTCAACTGTCTAAATGGGCCATCTTGATTATCACTACAAACGTTTTTTTTCTCCTGCTGATAATAGCTCATCTTAATTAATTAGCCTCTTAGAGTTGGTATGGCAACTTCCACCTTTTCATGTTCTCTGTATGTATATATATCTTCTTACTATATGTTCCATTCTATGCATCTGATGAAGTGGGCTGTAGCCCATGAAAGCTTATGCTGAAATAAATTTGTTAATCTCTAAAGTGCCACAAGCACTCCTGTTCTTTTGGCGGATACAGACTAACATTGCTGCTACTCTGAAACCTGTAACTATTTTACAGCAGCACTGGTATCTCATCTTTGAGAGCAAATGGAAAAGTTTGGATGATCATTTTTTCCCCTGTATTTCTCAATGTAGACAGTTTATTTTGACAAGAATCTGACAAAACTCCAGTTAATTCAATCCTCATGATTAATAACTTAATTTTAGTTTCTATTTGAGACAGTTAATTTGCTATCATCATCCAGCTTTCTCAGAGATACGTAGATAATGTATCTAAGAAAACAAAAAATCCCCTTAGTGTGACAGTCACGTGTGGAATACGAAAGAAACTAGACAGGAAGAGCCAGTTCTAAACAGATAAAATATTAACACATTCCAATTCCATACTAAATACACACCAATTTTATAGACAGTTCAAATTCTTCAGTGTCCAGCAATTCAAATATTTCCTTTTGTTCATCGTTTTCTTTGACAAAAATCAAGATATTGTTTCAATGAAATCTTCCCGTTTCTCTCGTGTGTGTATATGTATTTAAAATTGATATACTACCGATAACATAATATTACAGTCTAGATATATTTGGTAGCTATTCTACACATTTAAAAAATAATTTTTTAATTGTCAAGTGTGGTGGTGGAGACTTTTACAGGTCTTCTGTAATTGAAATGGCCTCTAACCACTTCTTCTTAAATTCTGAAAAATACAGGCTATCTATAATGAAAAGGTAATTACAGTTGGATTAAGTATTTTGATATTTAGAGGTAATGTTCCTGAAAGTATTACGGACAGATGATAGTCTGCCACATAGTTTAAAGTGGCAACCAGATTGCTTTTTAAGTCATATTTTTATTCCCCCACAGCTTTAGCTGGCAAAATTGGTTTGGCTTGAAAATTGCCCGATGTGAGGCAAGCCTGCTGCTGGACCCCTGCAACAACTCAGCTCCACCAACTCCTCCCTCAAGCAGAGCCTGCAGTGACTCATCCCTCAGGCATGTTGCAGCAGCCAATTCCTGGGTGGAGCCCAGGCCCCCTGTGCTAGAAACTGTACAAACACAGACCAAAAAGTGGGTTCCTATCCCAAACATCTTACAGGAGACTTACAGCTTAGTCAGACCGGAAACAATGGCTGCATACAACAAAGCGCTAGGGGGAACACAAGGTAATCATGAACGAATACTGGTCAGGGCCACCAAATACCAGCTGCCTTATTGGTATTCTTAGTTATTTAAGGTTGAATTGTGAGCTTACTTCTCAAAGTATACCATTGATTTCCATAGGGCCATATGAGTATAAAGGTACTATGCAAGGTAAGGATTTCACAGTGTAATGCTTTAGTGGGTACTGAGAATGCTTTTGGCATTTTGAATTATTTTTTCTTCATTTCTACTCGACTTAAGCTTACTGGAGGAAGGGACCATGTCTCCTTTATTGTTTACAGACGCTTTTAGTGCATCAGAGACAATTTCTAGTGTTTTAACCATAAGAAAGGGAGTCAAAACATGTGGGTTCTGCTCCATGTTCTCCCACAGTCATCCTACATGTAGGCCAACTCATTTTAGGGCCTTATGCTTTAGTTTCTCTATCTGTAAAATGGGGGTACTTACCATGTGCAGACAGCTCTCTGAGCACCAGGAACTTGCAGCTTTTAAAAAAAAATTATTTTTTGTTGGGACTAAAATGAATTGATGAATTTATCTGTAAAATACAGTGTTGTATTTAACCATGCTCTCAGTCAGATCCTGTAGCAGAGGAATCTAGTGTAAGAAGGTTAAATTCATTCAATATAGTGTGACAGGGTCGGGCCAGATGGCTATAGGAAAGTAATAGAAGACAGATATATTAGCCCCAGGCTAAGTAGGTCCCTTTTCCCTAAGTAAGGTAACAGGGAAGGTTCCAGAACAATCAGGAACCTTCTGGAGACAATTAAGACAGGCTGATTAGAACACCTGCAGCCAATCAAGAAGCTGCTAGAATCAATTAAGGCAGACTAATCAGGGCACCTGGGTTTTAAAAAGGAGCTCACTTCAGTTTGTGGTGTGCATGTGAGGAGCTGGGAGTAAGAGGCATTAGGAGCTGAGAGTGAGAACGGGGACGGTTGGAGGACTGAGGTGTACAAGCATTATCAGACACCAGGAGGAAGGTCCTATGGTGAGGATAAAGAAGGTGTTAGGAGGAGGCCATGGGGAAATTGCCCAGGGAGTTGTAGCTGTCGCACAGCTGTTCCAGGAGGCACGCTAGACAGCTGCATTCCACAGGGCCCTGGGCTGGAACCGGGAGTAGAGGGCAGGCCCGGGTTCCCCCCAAACCTCTCAACTCCTGGTCAGACACAGGAGTCATCGACTTGGACTGTGGGTTCAGAAAAACAGCCAAGCTGAGGGCTGCTGTGAAGCTCCAAGGCGAGCAAATCCTCCAATAAGCACAAGACCCACTAAGGTAGAGCAGAAACTTTGTCACTATCGTGATGTGGCATAGGCTAAGGCAAATGATATAGTAAGAATTAGTAGTTAGTCTCAAGAAATAGAGACTTTCTTATTAGCAAAAAGAAGCATCGACTTTCCTTTGGTACCTTGGTGATTATTCTACGATACCCCTTCAGTTGTTGACATGTTTCCTCTGTATAGCATTACTTCATCATATAGGACTCATTTGTATTCCTTGCGTACCCTAAACTCTTATGGAGTTTTGCCAGTGACTTCAGTGCGGGAGGGAGTTTAAGTGTTTAGTGTTGGGCCAAATGTTTGTGTGAGTGCTGAATTACATGCCAGTTACAAGTGTCTGATGTTTGCTCAGATTCTGACTTGTGCATGTGTGAATAGCTACACCAATATGCACATTAGAATGAGTGCATGCATGTGTGTACAAGTCACGGAAGCACAAAGTGCACATGCAGAGGCCATCCTTATGGGTGGGTGACATGGGTGACCACCCAGGGTGCCGTGGTCAAGGGGGTGCTGTGGTCAGCCTCCTTCCCACACACAAAGCCAGCCTATGGTCCCTTTAACCTTCAAGCGTTGGGCCCGGAGCCAGGGAGGGGCTGGGTTTGGGGCGTCCTAGCCAGTGCTCCTACCATGCACTGGGCTCCAGATGCTAGTTCCGGTTGGGCTGGAAAGGGACCTGACTTCATCTACCCACCCATGGTTCACTCCTGGGGCCAGGACAGAGCTACCTTTGGGAACCTCCCCTGGCTGCAAGAAGCTCCTCACCCCCGACATCTTGCCCCCATCACTCCCCAGCTGTAGGGGGAGGGGTCACTGTACAGGGAGCTCCTCCCTCCCCATTCACCTGGGGCACGATTTTCCCTGAGGCTGGCTCTAGCACATGCAGAATAGACTTTTGCAAAGTTCAGTTCAGTAGACTGCACTAAAGGAAATAAATATTGTGACAAGGCTGCTTTTAAATCCAGTTGAAACTCTGTCAATGAATATTAACTTTCCTTTCCCAAGTTTACTCAAGTATACCATGTGAATGATATATTTTCATGTTACATGGTTGTACTATTGGCTGTCCGCTAGTGAATTTGATTACAAAGCCAAGTATATGATACTTATAACAAATGCTGGCTGGATCACTCAGATGACATTGATTATTGAGCTTAATAATAGGCCATTTAAAACCAAATCATAAACCTCTGTTTCAGAGTGCTCCTGATATCAGTTACAGGTTTTAACATATAATGAATTCAACTCGATTGTTGAGCCATCAAAAATTGTGAACTGCATTGTAACAGAATGATTCTACTTTGAAATATGGGCAACAATGACAGCTTGCTTCCTGTTTTTCACATAATACAACTTGAGGAAATTATTTTATGACATCATTGCCCACTATAATGTTTTTTCTGAGAATCCTGAAGTATGCTGGGCTCAGCTGATTACACTAATTGTGCATTGGAGCTAACAAAGCCCAGATGGAGCAGAGGGCACATAGAACTTGGGACTTGGATAGGTAGATTTCTATTTTGATTTCCATTTCCCTCCTCAAAAAATAAAACAATAAAGCAATGAAAGGTTCTGAAGAAAACAGCTTCAAATGCGTCTCAGGTAACTCTCTCCATCCCATCTGGTGGAAATTAATAAATTAATTCCCCTCACAAACCCAGTGGTTTGAAAACAGAGCAAGAAGATCAGAGTCTTGGGTGCATTCTTCACAACACAACAGGCCACAACACAACAGGCCAGAATGACATCAGTTCTTTGGAGTCAGTAGAATTACACTAATTTACATGGAGTAAGCATCTGGCCTCATAAGAATAGTAAAGAGTCAAGTAAGCCACATATATTAATACCCAGCAAAGTGCCTTCACTCTTTGCAGATTTTGGAAATACTTGTATTGTGGTCCTATTGCTACTTGAGCTTGGAGATTCCTAGACCTATTATGTGAGAAGAATCTCAACTAGCCAGGAAGACAGCATATTAAGGAGGATATATAAGGCCCTTTTCTCTTTTTTCCACGTTGTAATAAAGGACTATTTCCAGACAAATCATAATTGACCAGATAAAGCATAAAATGAAGTGTGTGTCATTTAAAATAAACCTACCCTGGAGATTGAAATAAATCTTTCTTTTGTGCTCCAAACTCTTTGCAATCCCTTTCCCACCACCACCACTTTTTTTTTAATATACAAAAAGGAATAGCAACACAGGGTAGTTGTTTTTTTTGTTTGTTTGTTTGTTTGTTTGTTTGTTTTAAAAAGCCCCAAAGTGATTAATATAAATTATTTTCTCTGTCACATCACATGGATTCTCAGAACACAAGAAGTAGTTGTTAAAGGGATGATAACAAGCTGGGCTGTTTCTAGCAGGATCCCTCAGGGATTGGGTCTTGGTCCAATGTGATATAAAATTTCAACAATCTGGATAATGATATAGAATCTTTAGTAATGAAGTTTGAAGATGATTACAAAGATTGGTGGGGTAGTAAATAATGAGGAGGGACAGGTGATCTGTGTCACCTGCACAGGTCAGGAAGGATTTTTATCTCTGATGAACAATTGGCCTGAAGTAACAAAGATAGGCCACAGCTGGAGATGGGACACCAGACAGGGTGGACCAATGCTCTGAGGTGGTACAGAGAATCCTCTTTCTTAGATACCTGGCTGGCAGGTCTTGCTCACATGCTCAGGGCCAAACTGATCTACAGATCTGGGGTCAGGAAGAAATTTTCCCCCAGGTCAGACTGGTATGGATGCTGGAGGTGGGATGGGCATTGCCTTCTTTTGCAGCATGAGGCACGTAACACCTCCTAGGATCATCTGGGCATCTCTGACCGAAGCAATCTGGGCATCTCTCGTCTAATCAATCTATCACCCAATCTGTAACTATTGCTGAAGCATCAGGTACTGGTATTTCCTGATCTCTGCCTGTGGAACACAACAATTCAGTTGTCTGAGACTGAAATGCCTTATTCTAACTAAAACTCATTGGGTTCAATATAGGGTATCTGGGAGAAATTTAATACCTTGTGATATACAGAAGGTCAGACTTGATGATCTAATCATTCCTTCTGGCCTTAAACTCGTAAAATCTATGAAAATACATGTCCCAGTCTGTAGTGATCTTTAATCCAAACTGACAACTCATGCAAACTCAAGCCATAAACAAGCCTTGTTGGTTTCTCTTTGCATTTCTAGGTGGAAGGCTTTTAAGACCTAGTGTAACCTTTAATTTTGCCAGGAGCCAGTTTTGTTTGCAGCAGAAAATTAACATGTTCTTATTAAGGATAAGACATCTAACAGGGCACTGGTCATCAAACAATTTTCCTCCTCTTCTGGCTATAAATCTGCTGATGTTTTTAGATTCTGTGAATTGCCACTGTGAAAGGGAAGGATGTTCACTTAGTTTTATTTGGCATGCAAACTGCACTGTGTGTTCCAGATCTGTCATCATAAAGTTGAAATCCATCTTTGACATTAATTTGTATAAACAGTAGGTCACCCAGGGTGCAAAATATTTCTCCCTGAAAAGTGGGACAGTTTGGTTTTATAGTCTCAAGACTTTTAGGGCTCTTTGTCAGTCCTTAAGGCCGTGGCTGTCAGCTGGATTTGTTTTCTATATAGACAAAACTCCACATCTAATGCAGTTCTTCTAGAATGTGTTTTGTTTAAATGTAAATGAATGCAACCAAGGATTATTTTTATTTAAACAAGGGATGGTCAAGCCAGTAGAAGATCAATATTTTTTGCCTTTATGACCTTTTAAAACTTCAGGCAACCTTGTGGCAATTCATAGAATCTAAGAACATCAGTAGATATATAGCCAGGAGAGGAACGTTTTAATGACCAGTGTCTTGTTAGGTGACTCATCTTTAATAAGAACATATTACATTTCTGCAGCAAACAAAGCATACAAATTTATGAAACATCCCCCTTTTTATCTCCACCACCATGAATGAAAATAGTCTTTTCTGAGAGTGAGAGTCAGGTAAAAACATATTGTTCTATCCATGGAAGCCTGAGTTAAATCATTTAAAACAAAATGAGAGAGAAGTTTGTGGTGTTGTTCTATCTAGGCATATATATAACTCAGACCAGTGATCGTTTTCCTTAGAGATTAATCTGCTGCAGGACTGCAGTGAAAAGTAATGCATTACAGTGGAGAATGAGGGGCTAAGCTATAACACTTTTATGAATATTATGTGGGCCTCAGTTTACCTGTTTGATATTATTTTGTCTCGCTATGTGGAGTTGAATCAAAAGCCTGTAAGGAAGAACAAGCAGGAAATGAAACAATGGCCAAAGATAAGACACCTCTGACTAAATAACTTCAGGGAGGTTAAGTGGGTGGGCCATTAATTGTGAAGATGCTATTTTCAGGTCCCCACCAAAGTTACACAGCTGAGAACCAAAGATCAAAAGGACACTCAACAGTTAAAGAGAGCTAGCAGTGTTAGTCTGCATCAGCAAATACAACAAGGAGTCCTTGTGGCACCTTAGAGACTAAAAAATTTATTTGGGCATAAGCTTTTGTGGACTAAAACAAACTTCATTAGATGCATGGAGTGGAAAATACAGAGGCAGGTATAAATACACAGCACATGAAAAGATGGGAGTTGCCTTGCAAAGTGGAGGGTCAGTGCTAATGAGCCAATTCAATTAAGGTGGAAATGGGCTATTCTCATCAGTTGACAAGAAGGGGTGAATACCAAGGGAGGGGAAAAAATCACGTTTGTAGTGCTAATGAGGCTAATGTAATCAAGGTGGCCCATGCAAACAGTTGACAAGAAGGTGTGAGTATCAACAGGGGGGAATTAGTTTTTGTAGTGACCCATCCACTCCCAGTCTTTATTCAGGCCTAATTTGATTGTCTCCAGTTTGCAAATTAATTCCAGTTCTGCAGTTTCTCGTTGGAGTCTGTTTTTGAAGCTTTTCTGTTACAAAATTGCCACCTTTAAGTCTATTTTTGAGTGTCCAGGGAGACTGAAGTGTTCTCCTACTGGTTTTTGAATGTTATAATTCTTGATGTCTGATCTGTATTCATTTATTCTTTTGCATAGAGACTGTCCGGTTTGGACAATGTACATGGCAGAGGAGCATTGCTGGCACATGATGGCATATATCACATTGGTAGATGTGCAGGTGAACGAGCCCAATGGTGTGGCTGTTGTGGTTAGGTCTTATGATGGCCACTAGCTGTCACCTACAGCCCCCAACTAAAACCTTTTCAGCGCATCAACAAGGATCTACAACATATCCTGAAGGACAATCCCTCACTCTCACAGACCTTGGGAGACTGGCCAGTCCTCGCTTACAGACAGCCCCCCAACCTGAAGGAAATACTCACCAGCAACTACACATCACACAACAAAAACAGGAACCAATCCCTGCAACAGACCCCGTTGCCAACTCTGTCCACATATCTATTCAAGAGACACCATCATAGGACCTAACCAATCTATTCAAGAGACACCATCATAGGACCTAACCACACCAGCCACACCATCAGGGGCTCATTGTTTAAACAGTTAAAAACTCTCTCTAGAGAGGGAGGGACTTTGTCCTTTGGGGCTGTTCCCAGAGAGCAGACTAGCTCAGACACAGGCCCTGTGGGATGGATCTGAGGCAGCTGGGCTTCCCTAAGCTTTGAGAGAAATAATAACCTTTGGTTGAGAACAGGCATGTAGGCCTTTATGTAGTTTTAAACCTTTTCTCTGATTGCCGTGTACTTTTGGGTAAATAAACAGTACCATTACTGTTGAAGAAGCTGTTCTGAGTCATTTTAATCAACCACTAGTCACACACTCCCAGAGAGAAGTTTCTTGCCAAATTCAGTGGGGCCTGTTGGGTAAACACATTTAAGAAACAGGGAGGTTGCAACCCAGAGCTGTAGCCTAAGACTCATGGGACAATGGAGTTCCACCACTGAGAAAGAAGAATACATGAAGCAATGCCTGGCACCCGAGACAGGAACTGAGAAGGAATCTAAGGCAAAGCTTGATCTGTGACAGTTATACATAGAATGTATTGAAAAAATGCACTATAGATGTGATCCTTTGGGAAGCTGAGCAACTCCTGAGATGTACAGTATCCTGCACTCTCATTGACTTCAGCACCCTGCAACACTGTCCAAGTACTCCTGGGCAGATCCTCAGCAAGTGTAAATTATCACAGCTCCATTGAAACCAATTGAGCTATGAGAATCTGCCCATCAGTGCCATGATATAAGCTTAACTACACACCAAATAATATTAGCACCAACAGTAGGGGATCTTAATACTACAGAGCAAATGTACAGTGTATGTTAACTTGGCAGCAACTGTACGTTTGCAGAAAATGATATTTCCCCTTCTCCTTAAAGTTTTTATAGTCATCTAAATATATTTAATTTACTTTCTCTTCTTTTGCAAACAGATATAACCTCCTCTCCCCACCCCCCTATCCCTTTAGTTCTGTAGATTCAAAATCACAAACTGCTCTTCTAAAATTTTGGCCCATAATGGAAGAAATTTCATTATTTCCACCATCCTAGACCAAAATCTTGTGAAAGTGGCTATTCTCACAAGATTTGGGCCATGTCCGAATTTGAATTGAAAAATAGCTTAAGTTTTAACTGAGAACCAAAAGGAATTTCAATTCTGAGGATTTCAATCAAATTCCTCTCAGAAAGCAAAGACGGGGAGTCAGAAAGGACATTTCAGTTTTGGCTAAGCTCCAAGAACTATGACAATGCAATTCTCTACTTCAGAGCTGGGCTGGGAAGCAATCCACCTGATAAGAAAAACTTAGGGTTTCCACTCTCCCCATCCCCAAACTCCTGAACATCACCCCCCTTACCTCTAACATAGATTAATAAAGAGACTTGTCCCACCAGGTGCTCTTCCTTTCAAGCTTTGTAGTAACTAGAAGAATTTCGTAGCTGGATCTTTCACTGAACTCTTTTATTGTTAATTCTTTATTTTTAAAATCAACTTTCATCTGAATAAAAAAAGGAGGACTTGTGGCACCTTAGAGACTAACACATTTATTTGAGCATAAGCTTTCATGAGCTACAGCTCACTTCATCAGAGTTCATCACTCCTTTTCTTTTTGCAGATACAGACTAACATGGCTGCTACTCTGAAACCTTTCACCTGTACCAGTTGTTACTGAGGCAGTCATAAATGTGCAGTAGCTTATTTCTGTAAGAGCTCTGTTGGAAATGGTCTTCTTGTTTCAAAAAGGCACAACTAGGATAACAGTGAACACAGGCACCAGGGATACTCTGTATAAGCTGAGTGCTTCCTTGTTCTGTCACAAAGGATGCTATTTTTCATTGTATTCGTACAGTACAAAGTCAATAGTAAAAATCATTGAAAACCAAATAGCTTTGGTTTATCTTCAGAGATGTACCATGCTGTTTTTTTCTATAATTCTAAGCTACCTGCCATAAGACAATAGATTCTGGCTGAAGTGGCTTGCCGTTTGCTTCAAAATGAAGGAAAAGCACTTGGCTTATGTCAGCGCTGGAAGTGATAAAGTTGGCTTCTTGATTTTTTTGATTTTTTTTTTTTACTATATCAGGTGGCAGGACTGCCGCTGAAGTAGCTAAGGCCAAGTTTCAACATCTATTCTAATGCTCCTTGTTCAATTGCTTGTAATTTTCTGAAACAAATTCCTTTGGGGCTAAAATTTGTGGTGGTTGCCCTCACCCCAAGGAGATTATATATTTTAGAGAACATGTGCAAAGTCATTTGTGCTGGTTTTGAATTATGCACATATTAAATAACTACATCCTTTTCCATTTGTAATTACTGGCAACCATGGCAGGAATAACTCAATAGTGGGTGAAGGCATAAAATAAACAACTGGATTGTTTTATAGATCTCTGTGAGATCTAAGGAATGAGGTAAGTTTGAAGAAAAGTAGTTGAAATGTTTTAAAGTAGAGTGTTTAAATCTGGGGTTTTTTTTCATGTATACACACTAGAAATTAGAATCTGTTGGGTGGATGATACTTCTGAGTAAGGATGACCATGTTCCACTTCTACTTATCAACATGTTTTCAGCTGCTAATCACTATTTCAAACAAATTCCTTTGGGTTGAACATCTTCATTCTACTGAATTTCAATCTCTGCAGTATCAAAGCAGAACATTTGATGGATCTGCTGCTGTTTTATTTTGCCCTATGTATAATATCTAGGTAGCCATAAAAGAGAACATTCAGGTAATCATCTAGTGTACTACTTTTAACATATTGGGGGAAGGGAAGAAGAACATTTGCTGAATCCCACTGCAGGTTAAAATGGGTGACCATAAAAAAGTAGTTTGCTGCAAAAGCAATGCAACAAAATAAGTAGTAGCATTTTTGATCAGCTAGAAAAACTTGCATACACTATGTGCAACTCAATGCACTGCTGGGCAATCCAACTCTGCATTCCCATCTAGAAGTGTTGTGCCATCCATTGCGGTAGGTCATTGGCAGTAAGGATTGAAACTGGGGCCTCTAGATCTTATATCTCAACCACCTGAATTAAAGGACCCAGATTTATTAGGCAAGGTGCTAAGAAGCTCATCAACCTCTACATGGTGACAGAGTGACACATTGACTGTGGGTTACGGAAGCAAAACCTAAATTCTACTTTCCTACAACCAAAGTTCTAGAATGTTCTAGCACCAGTAGCAACAAGATAGTGTGAGATCAGGCTCACCAACCACTGCTCCCAACTCCCCACCTGACACTGCCAAATTGCCCCGAGCATTCAAAAATCATGAGACCATGGAATCACAGAAAGGTAGGGCTTGAGAAGTCCTGAAGTCCAGCCCCCTGCACTGTGGCAGGACCAAGTAAACCTAGACCATTCCTGACAGATGTTTGTCCCAGTTGTTTTTTAAAGCTTCCAATGATGGGGACTCCATGACCTCCTGTGAAAGCGTATTCCAGAGCTTAACTACTCTTATAGTTAGAAAGTTTTTCCAAATATCTAATCTAAATCTCCCTTTGCTGCAGATTAAGCCCATACTTCTTGTCCTATCTTCAGTGGACAGGGAGAATAATTGATCACTATCCTCTTTATAACAGCCCTTAACATATTGAAAGACTGTTATCAGGTTCCCCCCTCAGTCTTTTTTACTCAAGACTAAACATGCCCAGTTTTTCCAACCTTTCTTCATAGATCAGGTTTTCTAAACCTTTTATCCTTTTTATTGCTCTCCTCTAGACTCTTGTTTGTCCATATCCTTCCTAAATTGTGGTGTCCAGAACTAGTCACAATACTACAGCTAGGGCCTTACCAGTGCTGCGTAGAACAAGACAATTACCTCCTGTGTCTTACATACAACACTTCTATTAATACACTCCAGAATCCTATTATTCTTTTTTGCAGCTGCATCACATTGATGATTCATATTCAGACTTTGGTCCACTATAACCCCCAAATCCTTTTCAGCAGTACTATCATCTAGACATTTATTCTCCATTTTGTAGTTGTGCATTTGATTTTTCTTTCCTAAGAGAAGTACTTTGCACTTGTCTTTATTGAATTTTATCTTGTTGAATTCAGAACAATTTTCCAATTTGTCAAGATCCCTTTGAATGTTCATCCTGTCCTCCAGAGTGCTTTCAACCCATCCCATCCTGGTGTCACCTGCAAATTTCATACGCATACTCTCTGCTCCATTATCCAAATCATTAATTAAAATATTGAATAGTACTGGATCCAGGATTGACCCTGCAGGACCCCAGTAGATATGCTGTCTCAATTTGTCAGAAAACTATTGATAACTACTCTTTGAGCACAGTCTTTCAACCAGCTGTGCATCCACCTTATAGTAAATTCATCTAAACCACATTTCTCTAGCACACACTATGGAAAAAAAATATGTGACAGGAAGTGCAAATATCTTTTTAAATATTTTTTAAAATATGATGATTATTAAGTGGCTATGACACAGTTCAAGCATGCATACAAGCCACAATGTAAATTTTACCTTGCTAATACAGCAACATGGCTACAATAACCTCAAATTGCAGTATCTCCCAGCATTATTTGTATTTGCAGAAGAAGCAAAATAAGGTTGAGGAGCATACTTAAGGAACATTCTGTTTCACTTGAAAATGTTCTAAATGACTAGTTTGGTCCAAAAGTAAAGACATTAATTTATCACAAAGATGAAAATACTACTATATATATGGAGTTTCTTCACTAGGAAAAAATCCAGCATCTTAACAAGTACATTAAATTAATTTGTTAGGGGGGGGAAAAAAGGCAAAAGTCAATTGTCTTCTACATTATCACATAATAATCTCAACCCATTTGTGGAAGAGTCCATTATGGAAAATGGAAGCTTCTGTGTAATTTAAATTAAGTTACTGAATTCAAATAAGGCCTGATCAAAGTCTTTTGAAGTCAGTTGCGGTCTTTCTATTAATTTCAGCAGGCATCAGATCAGGCTTCCCAAGCCAGTGGAATGAACAAAACAAAGGAGTTCAAAGATCTTCTACATTTTTAAACGATCAGTAACAAAGTGCTATAAATATTAATAAACTCATTACATGAATGTTAGAGACTTGTGCTGCTTAGAGTAACTTATGATACCAGGACACCATTTATACCCAGATTTTGTTGAAAACCTGACCTTTTAAATTATTCAATTCATTCAGATTCTACTCAGATAGTGGAAAGTAGGGTGTCTATAACATCATGTATTTAGAGGTAGGCCTTAAACTACAGAGGAAGTTTGGAACTAGGATTTTGCTTCAGAGCCATTCTTGGTTTTATTCAGAAAAAGCCAGTAACTTTGACCAAGTTTTTATAAGGAGTCAGGTACCCAACACCCACTGAATCTCAGCCTTTGTCTTTTTAGAGCTTGTAGCTATATCACCTCAAGCTGTGTGCTTATTAGCTCAGGACATGGCATGGCATGTTGGGACCTGTCAGTACTGTGGTTAGAAACCTCCAATGAAAACCCAGGGTTTTTCAGGAAGGAAGTGGTATTGATGATTTATTCAGTAGGTGGCATTCTTCTGAATCCAAGTATCTAACAAAGGGATTAATTCTCTCCTTGCAATATGTATAGGAGAGGTCTGGGGAAGAAAAAATTGCAAAGATCTCTTCATGGAGTTCCTCATTGATCATTCAGAGAAGGTGGCAGAAAAGCTTGCAGGACCCACTGCCAAACTCAGCAGATCCCCGGAGATCAGCAAGAGACCAAGGCAAACCATGTACATTGAAATGCAGCTTTCCTTAATAAAAGGTTCTTTATATGATAGTCAATCCTCAAAAGATTAGGTGTTTGGATGCTCATCTGAATCTTTTGTCTGTGAAATCAGTGTTGAATCTTGTAAGAACAGGCCTTCTGTTCAGATTTTTGGCCCTTTTATTTCCAGCCCTAGCTGAAAAAACTTCTGAGAACATCTTTTTGTGTGGAATTTCAGCACTTCCACTTTAATTCCCAGAAAACCAGAAGTGGAAAAAATACTTATCCAAACACTACAGAATCTCATGAAACGTTTGATTAAGTATGACTCTAAAAAATAGAAAAAGATTAAAAGAAGAAAGTTTCTTGATTTACATGAACCAGTTTTCCCATTTCTAGACATTGAGCCAAATCCAGTAGGTATAAGTTGTTACAGATCTGTTCACTGCAATGGAATGATGATCATTTACACCCCTGAGGATATGACTTTTGGCTTTATATTTCCTTAGGATTCATCAGAGGATAAGTAATGTAAGTTGTAATAATAATATGGTAATGATTTAAGACTTTTCTGGTAAGATGATAATGTCCTATTTTCCCTACAGGAATGCAGAAACCTGATCAACGTTACGTGCAACGGTACTAAAACAAATTTGTGCAGGGTGCCTGTTTCTGCACCTGTGATTCTTGATGAATTAAAGTCTTCATTTGTAAGGGTCTGAGCACACACAACCCTAATTTGAGATAACCATAGCTGCATGTCCTCTGCACCACCAAAAACAGGCCTTACATATATTAGCCTTGCTCATCTAAGACCCCTGATGCTGGTGTGCTATTACTGCTCCAACAATTAGCACACAAAGTATGTGACCTCTAGACTGGTTAAGAGAAAACTTCAATTGCCAACTTTTTCAGATGTTTCTGTTTCCATTCCAAAAGTGTCTTAATTTTTTTGACTGGAAACTTTTTGTAGCTTTTGTACTTTTTCCCATTGTGAAGCTGTTATTAATGGAAGAGTCTGCTTCTATGCCGACAAACTTACCAATTAACAAAGCTGTGAAATGCAATAATATCAGAAGGGAAAGGGAGCAAGTAAGCATTGTGTGGTGAGCACATGCTGATACTTAATACTGCTCCACAGTTTTGTCTCTACTAACTAGAAGCAGCTGATACTTTAGCAATTCTACTTTTGTGTCAGGAACTCAGCTGCCTTTTGGCTCGGTTACCTAGCAACCCAATGAGCTCCTCTGGGCCCAATAAGCCCTCACTAAGTGACTGGGCTCCCTGATTGGTCAGAAGAGCCAACAGATTGCCATTTAAGCAACAGCATCACAGTGATTGCTCAATGAATTCTACATATGCAGCCCCACCGGACCTTCTGACCAGTGGCTTTTTTCGTGACCACGCCTCTGATTCTCCTCCAATCACTAGGCCAGACTCTTGTTCTGACCATGAAGTTGAATTGCCTACACCTCAGGGTGTGATGCTTTGAAAGGAAAATTTGGTATAAAGCACTAGTAGCAGAGCTTTCAAAATAGTGACAAAAAGATCTAACACATGGATAGCCTTGAAAGAGATTATTGCAGATGATCTGTACTGGAGGAAAAACAAAGAAGGGAAATAAGTTTACTGTCATCTCTGGATAATTCAGTCATAAAGCATTGAGTGACTTAACAGCTAAGCTCTTAGCTTTGCTTCCTCCACCTCTGTTTTAAATTATTAAGGTTCTTAATAATAATAGCAATATAACTCTGTATTGGCAGTGCTTCAGTACAGCTAGGATTTTATCAGGTTTCTCATTATAAAGTTGTAATTTCAGATGTCTAAGCTGTAACTTAGTGGAAAAATAAATGCTTTGGGGGGATGAAATTTGGACTATGTGTTCTTTAGTCTAGGAGAGAATGGTTATCCCTCCACATTTGTTTAAAATAGGTAGAGATTTGGAATAGGGTGACCAGACATCCTGATGTTAATGGGATTGTCCCAGTATTAGGGGCTTTATCTCGTATAGACAATTATACCCCCCACACACACACACACACTCACCCAAAAAAAGCATCCTGACTTTTCACACTCGTCACCCTAATTTGGGGGTAGAACAAAGGAAGACAGGCTGAGTTTAAAAATAAAACAAAATCAGCCACTTTATTAATCCATTACCCAGACTATGCTACCTTTGCTGTTAAACAAAAGAAACAGATTTTGGTATGATCAATGGTTATTTGGCATGTGCACTAACCCTACTTTTTCAAAGCCTATAACGAATTAAGGCTCGGCTCATCTGAGGTAATAGTATTTGGATTTTCCAGAGAATTGCACTGGGATCTGAGCCAGTATATTCAGATTCATAAGCAGTGACTTTGTATCCCAAGATAACTCTTTGGGCAAAAAACAAATACATCTGGATATCACATAGGTTGTAACACAAAGCAAAAACAAGGAAATGCAGCATTAACAGTTTCAATACCAACTCATTCCTGTCAGCTAAGGCCCTACAGAGTCAAAGTGACTGAGAATTTAAAGTGGCAGCTACACTTTCCACAGTACAAACAAAGAATAGTTTAATATTATTCTTGATAAATTCCAGCTGATGATGAGCTAGTGAGAACCATATTTAAATTTTTCATGCACAAAATTTGTCCTGTTTAGTTTTGTTTTTTTTTTAAAGAATTAGCCTGGTCACCCTTTTTCCTCTCTCCTGAAATTCAGGCAGTCAGAATCAAACAAATACAAAATAAATTTTATTCATGCTGCTCTGTCATAGTCTGCAACCAGCCAACTGGTGCATGAAATGTTTTTGTATCATGGAGCCTGTATACTCTGTATTTGTAAGTCATTCAAGATAAAATAGTAATACAAAACTACAGAACTTCCAGGGCAGAACGCCAAAGAAAAATAAATATGACTGCTTTTCATTTGACATTATTTAATAACATACTATTCTGGCAGTTGGAGACTTCAACTGCCATCTAACAGGAATATAATATCTGTATTTTTAAGTTGGTGAGTTTATACCTAAACTAAAGTTTAACAGGAGCAGTTGTATGCAGAACTATCTCAATATAAGTTAAGTGAGTAAATCTATATATCAGGTAAATTAAGAGATCCTTGGATTAGAAAACAAGAGTTTGAGCCGCAGAATCAGCAGCACCTTCGCCCAAATCCAGCAAAACAGTTAGAAACATGTTTAATTTTAAGCACAGGTGTAATTTAATAAGTGCTTTGTAGGGCTTAGGTAAACTGATAAAGAGAAGGAAAAATGACCTATAAATCAATAGTAGTTAAATGCCTAGATGATTTTGAAAATCCTCCTAGGTGCATCTATAGGCACCAAAATACCTTTAAAATTTAGGTTTTTCAGTGAAGCTTAGGCTTTTAAGTGCCTAAATCACTGTGAAAGTTGGACTTAGTCATCTTCTTAGGCCTTTCAATGCTGAATGGAGTAATGTCTAAATACATTGAAAAATCTGGGTCTTAGCATCTCTGTTTCTCAGTAAACTGGGGATAATATCACTTCCTTACCACTCAGGTGTGTTGTAAGGATAAATACATTAAATATTGTAAAGTGCTGAGATACTATGGTAATGGGAACCATATAAGTACCTTCAATATAGAGATAAATGGGCAATTGTTACATTTATTTAGATTTTGGTAACTGGTGAAAGCCATTGAGTATGTGCCACACTTCCATTAAGTGACATAAGGGTGTAGGGCCTTTTGCAAAGCCTGCTGAACCCAATGCCAGGTGCCCCAGAGGGAATGAACAGAACAGGTAATCATCAAGTGATTCATCCCCTGTCACCCATTCCCAGCCTCTGGTAAAATAGCCATTGATGGACCTATCCTCCATGAATATGTATTATGCAATGTAATTAGGTTTGGAAGGATTAAATTTTTATCGATAAAAGTCATAGAATCATAGAATCATAGAATATCAGGGTTGGAAGGGACCCCAGAAGGTCATCTAGTCCAACCCCCTGCTCAAAGCAGGACCAATTCCCAGTTAAATCATCCCAGCCAGGGCTTTGTCAAGCCTGACCTTAAAAACCTCTAAGGAAGGAGATTCTACCACCTCCCTAGGTAACGCATTCCAGTGTTTCACCACCCTCTTAGTGAAAAAGTTTTTCCTAATATCCAATCTAAACCTCCCCCACTGCAACTTGAGACCATTACTCCTCGTTCTGTCATCTGCTACCATTGAGAACAGTCTAGAGCCATCCTCTTTGGAACCCCCTTTCAGGTAGTTGAAAGCAGCTATCAAATCCCCCCTCATTCTTCTCTTCTGCAGGCTAAACAATCCCAGCTCCCTCAGCCTCTCCTCATAACTCATGTGTTCCAGTCCCCTAATCATTTTTGTTGCCCTTCGCTGGACTCTCTCCAATTTATCCACATCCTTCTTGAAGTGTGGGGCCCAAAACTGGACACAGTACTCCAGATGAGGCCTCACCAATGTCGAATAGAGGGGAACGATCACGTCCCTCGATCTGCTCGCTATGCCCCTACTTATACATCCCAAAATGCCATTGGCCTTCTTGGCAACAAGGGCACACTGCTGACTCATATCCAGCTTCTCGTCCACTGTCACCCCTAGGTCCTTTTCTGCAGAACTGCTGCCTAGCCATTCGGTCCCTAGTCTGTAGCTGTGCATTGGGTTCTTCTGTCCTAAGTGCAGGACCCTGCACTTATCCTTATTGAACCTCATCAGATTCCTTTTGGCCCAATCTTCCAATTGGTCTAGGTCCTTCTGTATCCTATCCCTCCCCTCCAGCGTATCTACCACTCCTCCCAGTTTAGTATCATCCGCAAATTTGCTGAGAGTGCAATCCACACCATCCTCCAGATCATTTATGAAGATATTGAATAAAACCGGCCCCAGGACCGACCCCTGGGGCACTCCACTTGATACCGGCTGCCAACTAGACATGGAGCCATTGATCACTACCCGTTGAGCCCGACAATTTAGCCAGCTTTCTACCCACCTTATGGTGCATTCATCCAGCCCATACTTCCTTAACTTGCTGACAAGAATACTATGGGAGACCGTGTCAAAAGCTTTGCTAAAGTCAAGAAACAATACATCCACTGCTTTCCCTTCATCCACAGAACCAGTAATCTCATCATAAAAGGCGATTAGATTAGTCAGGCATGACCTTCCCTTGGTGAATCCATGCTGGCTGTTCCTGATCACTTTCCTCTCATGCAAGTGCTTCAGGATTGATTCTTTGAGGACCTGCTCCATGATTTTTCCAGGGACTGAGGTGAGGCTGACTGGCCTGTAGTTCCCAGGATCTTCCTTCTTCCCGTCAGTCACCATCAATTTCACCATACACACACAGACTGACCAAAAATATGTCCATTGATGATCATTGAAATTTACAGATAGCCGAAGTAAGAAAAATGCTATTTGAAAACTTAGAATTTAAGGACATTTACTTTTTATATGTTGACATGTGATATTGACAGTTTGTATTTTAATGGTTATACATTTAACTTTTTTAATCTCAATATCTGTTATTAAATCATTATTGTCTTACCCTTCCATCATTTCCCACAACTGTAAAAATTTAAATAAAAAAAATTAAAAATGCTTAAAACTCATGATTTTGTGAAATTGTGAGAAAGTGCTTAAAAATTGATATTATTCATTGAAATTATAAAAAAATAAAATCTGAATTCTGCCACGCCTAAATACAGTGTCCTACACTGCTGAGATTTACAGCAAATGCAGTTAACCACATTGTACCTGTGGACATTTTGTGAATTTCAATACTGATGTATATTCATAGACAGATTTACAGATCCCAAGGCCAGAAGGGACCATTGTGATAATCTAGTCTGACCTCCCGTATAACACAGGCCATCGAACTTCCCCAAAATAATTCCTGGAGAATCTTTTTTAGAAAAACATCCAACCTCATTTTAAAATTGCCACTAATGGTAAATTGTTCTAATGGCTGGTTACTGTCACAGTTTACAAAAAAAATTACACCTTATTTCCAGTCTGAATTTGTCTAGCCTCAACTTCCTGCCATTGGATCGTGTTATACCTTTCTTTGATATTGAAATAATCTTTCCCTAACTTTCTTTGTGTTTTTAATCTTTTACAGAGAACCAGTTGGAAAAATATTGTTTCAAGGTCTGCTGCAATTTGTTTTGTGATTCTGCATAATCTTAAAATAATACTGCATGTCAATAGCTGCAAAGTATATCTTTTGAAACACTTGGACTGTCCGACACCTTGATCCCAGAGCTAATCATCATTTGATGTAAAAAGACATATATATATATATATATTTAAAGTGCTCATGGCAAAAATGAAATATTCTTAAAGAATAGTGAATCCCACTAAAATAAATAGATGAAAACCATAGATCCACATATGGCAGATGGTCTCCAATTTGAAACAATGAATGTAAATGGTTTATCCATTTATTTATCAATGTAAGCTTTTTTTGCTGGCAATCAATCTTTTATCTGAAAGTGCTCAATTTTGGGATTATGATTTACAATGGGCTCTCTATAAAGAAGCAAATTACAGCTGAGTATAATATTTTAGTCAGGTATCATTTCTCACCCCCAGAAGATCCCAAAACTACTTATATACGCAGGAAGCACTTCATCACTGATGTGTATATTCTTTTTGAGGGAAACAGGAACACTACAGAACAGTGTAAGTCTTGGAGTGAAAAAGAATACTGAGTCCAGTTGAAATTCCAGGGAGAATTCAGGGAGAAGGTAATTAGCCTGTTAGAAATTTGGCTAGATTAACAGATCTAACACCCATCTTCTGGAAAACATGCCCTAATATCGAGAAAGTATTCCAGAAGCACAGTAAGGGCACCCTATTACCATGCCCAAGCCTTGATTCAGAGGGGAGTGTGCCACCTACTGGTTAACCAACATTACTTCCTGCAGGGTTTTCCTTCAATGTCTCACGCAAACTGACCTGCCTAATTTATGAAATCTGGCTAAATCACAGTCTTAAATTGTATAGCTGCAGGTCTGGATAATCTTTGAAATATCTAAGGACCACGACTGACTTAAGAGATACTCTAAAGCTAAGAGGTGATGTGAATTAAAAGGAAATTATGGCTCATATTTAGTGTTAATTGTATTGCAGAAAACTTCACCATATAACTGTCAAATTGGCAGCCCAAGACTTTTTAATTTATAACACAGCTTTTTTTCCAGATTATCTCAGTCTCTAAATAATTAACGTATAATATATTTACAAACCTCAGTAAATGTGATATCACAATGTTTGGCATTGTTACAAATTCCTGCCTGCTTTTTTAATGAACTGCTAAAGGAATTCAGTCGGGCTGACTTGCGAGCACGTTGCCCTGAATTACAGTTATAAATGGATCAAATTGTGCTTTCAATTAAATTAATGTAAATCCAGTGGAGTTATCCCAGATTTACCACCAGGTTTAGGCGAGTATTTGGTCTATTATCTTTACATTAGTAATATCTAAGATATCTTGCATAAAACAACATGTCTACGCTGCTCACACAGTGCTACATGGTATATTTAGAATGTTTTGTCCTAAAAGTATAGTTGAGAAGTATTTATATTATACGCCATTTTTCCTATAACAAATTTTTTCTGTACCATTTCCTTTTCGTTCATTTTTTGCTTGTAGTTTTAAAGAACATTATTGAAGTTCCTTTTTGACATTTCTGATATGCTTTATCTGTTTCAATGATTTTTATATTCCTTCCAGTATTACCACTGAATGAATTATCTAGGGACTAGGATATTTTGATCAGTAATGTAGTGTATGGAGTGACTTAGTGAATAGTTTTCATCCCACCTTCTGCAGGAAGTGATCTGAGCCATTTGGCTTCTAAATGAGCTGAGCTGGGAATTTAGTTTGATTTAATGATCTTTTCCATGTAACTCTGAAAATACTCACAAAGGAATCTAGGTTTCATCCATGGTGTTGCAAAGTCTGGTAAATGCATTAGCTAAGGGCAGAGATTAATTCAACATCCGTCTAAACGAAACGTCAGAGTGTCATGGGGTGTATAGACCCCTGTGCTGGCCTGGTGACCAGGAAATGAATGGTGCAACCACCAGCCAGTGCTGATTGGCAGCCTCACAGCAGCTGGGAAAATTTTTAAAAGAGCTGAAAAGCAGAGGGGTGGGGCAGCTGCCAGAGGAGCAAGCAGGCTGGAGAAGGAAAGTCCTGCCAACAAGCTGGTGAGAAGCTGCCCAGAGATGACACTGCTGAGAAGGGATGAGGGATCTATAAACTGGAGAAGCCTACAGAACCTAGGGAGGTAGGAAGGAACTCAGGGCTCAGCAGGAGGAGTTGTTGAGGCTTGATTCTGCCTGCATGGTTTAAGGGCACTGAGCTGGAACCCATGGGAGTGGGTAGGCCTGAGTTCCAGGACCAGATTAACCTTTTATAGGCCTTGCGCCAAACATATTTGTGGGCCCCCATGGAGGCAATGGAGCATGGCATGGGGAGGTCAGTCCCCAGAGCGAGGGACCAGCCAGAGGCAATGGGGCATGGCATGGCATGGCAGGGGCAGCTCCGTTCCGCCTAGCGCAGTGCAAGGGCACTATTTACAAACCAGCAGTTGCCAGACGCACGGTGGCCTGTCTGGCCCTGTGCTGCCAGCATGCCCCTTCCCCTTGGGGGCGGGCCAGAGGCGCCAACTTCTGCTCCCACCGGTGGGTGCTCGACTGGGCAGAAGTGCTGGGAGGGAGCGGGAGGAGCAGCAATGCGGCACGCTCAAGGGAGGTGGTGGGGGGAGTTTGGCCGGTGGGTACAGAGCACCTGCTAATTTTTCCCTTTGGGTGCTCCAGCCCTGGAGCACCCACACAGTTGGCACCTATGTGGCAGGCCCACGCAATGCCGCCCAACCCCCCCACCCCGACTCCCTATGGCCAGAGTCCCTCTGGACCCCCTATGCCCAGTGCCCCCCAACCATACCTCCCACAAATGCTGGCGGGCAGGCCAAGAGAAGCAAGTGGTGGGCTGGGGGTGCAATGCAAGGGGAGCAGCCCGGGGCCCCTTCTGAGCATGGGCCTGGCTCCATGGAGCCACCGGCACCATTGTAAACCCAGGACTGCTGGGTTCCCCTACCAATCCCTCAGAGTCTTAAGAACTGAGCTGACCTCACAAAGTACAAGGGGGAAAAACTGCACAGCCCAGTGAGACTGATACTGAAACCCTTTATAGCCTAGAATGAGACTACCACCGGGACTCAGGCAACAGGAGCTGACTAATCACCCTGCCTGACCAATCAAACTCTGTGCAACACGCCATCTGACCAACAGATTGCTGGCACACCAGCTCACACAGAGTCATTTTTAGTCTAGTTTCATCAGACAGTTGCTAACATCTCACTTCCTAATCTTGATAATTTTCTCACTCATGTTAACCGCTCTGCTCCTTCTTGATCCTTATTTTTATACAAAGCGCATCAGCATTTTTGTAGCAGCACCACAGCATTAGTCTGTGAGAATAGCCTAGATTCACAAAAGTACTTAGGCACCTTTAAATCGGGAGTTTAAGCACCTAAGCCCCAGTTTTAGGCTCCACTGCAATTCAGAAAACTCCCGCTGAGCCATGTAGGCCCCTAAACTCATTCAGTGCCTAAATTTTTACAGTAAAAACTTCCTAGGTATCTCTGTTTTTTCCTGTGGGCATTGCCCTGCTGCCTCACCGTAGGCATCAGGACACGGAAGCCCCAGAGCAATTCACATCCCGGGGAAGATAGGCGTTCAGCCACCTAACTCATATGTGAGGCCTGACCTCGTAGGTGACCTCTGAACATGCCTACCATATCAGGCCCCTCAGGTGAGTTCACAGAGCATGTCCGGGGAGAGGGAGGAGGGCTTCACTCATAACTTTTATTCAAGTTGCTAGGGTACTCACTTGGGATGTAGGAGACCCCCAGTTTAAGCCACTCTCTGCCTGAGGTGGGAGAAGAAACTTGAACTGGGATCTGTCACCTCGCAGGTGAGTGCTCTCACCACTAAGCTTTATTCATTTTGTTTCATGTAATTACATGTGATAGACAACCAAAGCAATACATTTCTAAGGTGGGCATACAACACTAGAGTGTATAAGAGGAAACAGACACAGTGTTGCGTGACACTCAAAAGACAAAAATGCACTAAGAGAAGTACTAAGAGGATTTGGAGTGGCAGCCATTGTGGAATTTAACTACAGAAAATAGGGAAGTTGGGGAAGAAAGAGCATTTATAAGTAATTAATATTGATACACTATGGCATGAAGTCACATGATACTAATTATTTCTCCTAGATAGTTGCCTACCCCCATGAGCCTGTCTGCATAAATAGGGGACTGACCTCCATCTTCTACATATGACACAATGTGCTACAATCATTGTAGCACAAATCCACTTTGTTGTTGTTAATCATGCCAATTAGAAGTGCTGAAATAATCAAACTCAGTTTTAGCGAGTAGAGTATAGCTCTTTCCAAATCTTACGATAGACGCTAGCATACTTTACTCCAGTAAGAATGTAGTTAATGGAATGCATGCATTATAAGTTCTAAACTTGTCTTTAACATTTACTAAGTTTTCCTAACTTTTCTATTAAGAATTACTCTGGGGACCAAATATATTGATTTAGAATTTTTCTTTTGAAAAATCTTAAAAGCCTAGGAGCTCAATTTAAATACTGTTCATGTTTTGCCAAATGTTTTCCTGTTTATTATTTGGAATCAAGCTGAGTTCTTTTTTTCTTTTCTCCTTCAGTCTTAATTCAAGAGGGTATTGAAATGAACTGAGCCACCTATGTGTTTTCCCACCTAAATGACTAATGTTGCCAAGCTTTTTGTTCTGATCTGCTATCTGATAATGTTGCTTTGAGCCACCACTTTCCTAACTCTGTAGGAATGAGTGTACACAACTGTTGATAAAATGAACAATGTGGCAATGGAATTTTATATTTGTTCTGCGTATAGGGGAAGGCTGCAATTTTGTCCCATTATAGTCCATTGGAATGCTAGGATCTCAGAACCTCTGATAATTTTTTTCATTCATTTTCTCTGATGCAATGATCATGTCTTGTGGGATTGCGTCAAAAGCCTTGCTAAAGTCCACGTGTATTATGTCCACTGCATAGTCCCCCATCCACCAAAACCTTGTCAAAGAAGGAAATCAAGCTGGTTTGGCGAGATTTGTTCTTAGTAAATCCATGCTAGCTGCTAGCAATCACCCCTTCATCTTACACATATTCGCAAATGGAATGTTTTATACATTGCTCTAGTACCTTCCCATTTATGGGGGTCAGGCTGACTGATTTATGGTTCCCCAGCTTTTCCTTTTCCCCCATGTTTAAAGATGGGCACTACATTAGCCCATCTCCAGTCTTCTGGGACCTCTTCTGTCATCAATGAGTTTGCAAATATTCTTGCCAATGGGGCTGCAATTTCTTCAGCTAATTCCTTCAGCACCCTGAGGTGAATAGCATCAGGCCCCACTGACTTGAACTCATTCAAATTAGTCAGAAGATCTCTGACATGTTCTTTACTTATCCTGATCTGCATCCATTCCCCTTTCTTGTCTATGATAACTTTGCTAGTCATCTGGTCACATGTTTATTTTTTGTGTGAAGACTGAAATAAAGTAAGCATTGAGCCGCTCTGCCTTCTTATCTTCATTACCAGCTCACCTTCTCCATTGACCTGTGGACCCACACCATCCCTGATCTTTCTTTTTTTGTCTGAAATATTTGTAGAATCCCTTCTTGTTGTCATTTCTGGCCAGTTGTAACTCCTTCCTTGCCTTGGTTTTCCTGATTTTTGTCCCTACACACTCCTGCTCTTCCCACACATACATCCTTAGTGACATGGTCCTCCTTCCATTTCCTATATGTATCCATTTGGGGTTTTAGATAGCTAAAAAGCTCCTTGTGCAACCACATTGCTCTCCTGTGGCTCTTCTTATTTTTCCTCTGCATCGGAATAGCTTGATGTTGAGCCTCTAGTATTACATCTTTTAGAAACTGCCAATGCCCTTCAACTCCTTTTCTTTCTAATTGTTCTTTCCAGGAGATCTTGACTACTATTTCTCTCAGTTGGTTGAAGTCTGCTTTTTTGAAGTGTCCTTGTTTTATTGCTCTCATATCCTCCTTTCCTTTGCATCTTGGACTGAGGATCATATACGTAGGCTTGGCAGAATTTGATGTTTACTTTTAAGCGCTTTTTTTTCAGTTTTTATCAATTTTAAATTTTCACAGTTGCAGGAAATTGTGGGTGGGGCAAGCAATTACTTAATGACAATGGACATTGAGATCCAACAAGTTAAAGCTCTATACTATCAAAACACACATTGTCAATATCATGTTTCAAAATATACAAAGTAAATATCTTTAGTTTGATTTAAGTTCTCAAGCAGCATTTTTCTTACTCTATCTGTAAATTTCAATTATTATTGAAGAAATAATTTTTCAACAGTTTTGGGGTGTGCCTGGTGAAATTGACATTTACCAATAAAATTCTAATCTTCCCAAGCCTACTTATATGCTACGAAAAATTGGGCTTCTGTGTAAAGGTGGTAACTGAGGTAACAGGGAAAAGGACACAGATACAATGATGTTGGGTGTTGAATGGTTTAATACTAATTTTTAATATTAGTCATACTTTGAATTCTTTGAATTGTTCTATTGTCTGGCTATAACGAAAGAAGGACAGGAGACACTTGATATGGATTTAATCAGGCTGCAGCTGGGACTACCCGGCAGATAAAAGTGTACAGTGCAGGTAAGCCCCTGTTTATTCTGTCATTACCTGGGGGGCTTCCACCAGCTTCCCCTCTTTTTTCCATCCTGGTCCCTCCAGCACATCCATTGCTGGAACCTACCATCCACCCCCCCCTCATAGGAGGGGTAAGATGGGCTATAAGAAAGGGGGTTGGCTCCCTGTTCTTCCAACCATAGGAGCCCCAAACCCCACACCATTCTACGCCTTTAATTAGCACCTCCTCTTTAAGTCCTTTACCAGGCCATTTGCCTGGTCACTGGATGCCTTCCCTGTGGAGTACCTGCACTGGACATCCATCCCACACTTGCCAAATAAGTTGCAACATACGGCCTAACACAGTTTTTGTGCTCACCCTAATAGGTCTTCCCTGACACCCACTGTGGGGAAGGCAAAAAAACACCACTCCACCAAAGCCAGTATGGTGGTGAGGGAAAAATTTTCTTCCCAGCCCCCCTGAAAAGGAGCGACTAGCGCAATGCCCACAGCAGGTTCAATCCCCTCCTGATAATCACACCTCAAAGGGAGAGAGGGTGGGTGCTGCCTTTCATGCTGCACAGAGAAAGGTGTTTCCAATGCCAGGGCTTGCACCTTTAAAGCCTTCTGCCCTTACATTCTCAGGGGTTGAGTCAGTGCTGCAAAGCTGACCAACACCCACCTGTTTGCAGCAGTTTCTGGCCTTGTTTCCCTCCTTTCCTCTGGAAAGCCTGGACAGTGTCTGTCCTGCTTTAAGTGAGGTGTGGTCATTCATCAGTTTTAACAAAATCAAACTACGTTGAGAGCCCACATGGAAAGTTAAATGGTGCAGGTAGAGCATATACAAGTCTTTTATTCCAGACAAGCACGCCGTTTCCCCCCCACAAAATTATTTAATTTGTTCCAAGCTCCACCCTCCTCCTAAAACATCACTTAATTAAACCAGGTCACAAAATACACAAGCAGTGTGGGGTCAAATTAGCTGCTGTTTTTATATAACTAATTAAACCAAATCCAATACACAAAAGCCATATAGGAAGTCCTGACCCAGAGCAATAGATGAATGTTTCTTGGTTACCTGAACAGATGGTAATCAACATTGTGGTCCCACTCTGGCACTGGCCTCCTACTCTGGAGGGAGCTTGTCTTTCTTTCCTTTCAGCTAACCTCACTTCTTAATTTGGCACTCAGCCCTGCAGCTGACTTTGCATGAGTGGGCGTTGTGTTTGTGCAGACTCCTATTGACTTCAAAGGAAACTGCAATGCTATGGGAATAGGAAAACACTGGGTTATAGTAAAGAAGCCCCAGATCCACAAAGAGAGTTTCATGTTGCAACACCTAACTTTTAGGCATCTAGAATATCAACTGGAACAACAATGGGAGCCACAAAGCGGTAGGTGCCTAAGCTCCCTGTGCAACGGAAGGGGAAAGATAGGTTTCTGAGAATGGGATCCACAAAAGCCAATAAATTAGGCAGGGAGCTGTCTACGCTAGCTAATGGGACATGCTGAGGAGAAGACTGTGTCCTAACCACTGCCCCCTGTGTGTTAGGCACTGAACTGGACTTAAGCACTGATCTCTGCTTGTGGTCCACAATCTGGAACTCCTCTCTTGGACTTGGGCAGCTTAGGTGCCAAAATCATTTCTTCTAAGAATGAGTTAGACTGGCTCCACACAAAATGGCTGGGGGTGGAGGGTAGAGGGACAGAAGTGGGATGAGATGGGAAGAGGACTACCTCCCTTATAAACGTTAGCCCAGTGTTGAGGATACTCATCTGGGATGTGGGAGACCCCAATTCAAGTTCCCCTTCTGCCTGGTGATGAACAGAAGTTCCCCACCTCTCGCGTGAGTGCCCTAACCTCTGGGTTATGGGATATTCTGTTGCAGGTCTCCCTCTCTCAACCTCTCTTGTTGAAGCTCTTCCACTTGGATTAAATAATTAAATATTAATTGGGCCAAAGAAAGTAAGAATCACTTTGTAGCCCTGTGGCGAGGGCACTCATCTGGGAGGTGGGAGATCCCTGTTCAACATCAGGCAGTGGCAGAACTTGAACCAAGCTCTCCCGCACTATATCCGAAGTGAGTCTCCTAATCACTGGGATAAAGGTTTTAAGGGAGGTCCTTCACCCTACCATGTTGTGTGGAAAGCCAAGAGCACATGTATGTGGTTGGGCCCTGCAGGTGAGTTAAGTAGTGGAATGCCTGTCTTCTCCCAGTTTGTCAATCATGCTGGGACTTAGGCAGCAGAGAACACCCAGACTCTTAGAGTGAGGTAGCAGGGTGCATGCCCACAGGCAGAAATGTAGATGTTGAGGGAACGTTTACAGTGAAAATATAGGTACTGAATGAGTTTAGATACCTACAATGTTAGGTTGCAGCAGAATGGGGGGGTTTGTAAATCACAATAGTGCCTAAGTCCCTTTGTGGATCTGGTCCTATTGAAGTCAAGAGACATGGGTTCTAATTCTGGCTATGTCACTGACCTGCTGTGTGACCCTGAACAAGTTGCTTCACTTCTTTGTGCCTCTGTTTTTTACTTTGTCTCTATTTAGATTGTAAATTCTTTGTGGCCTGGACTGCCTTTCACTATGTGTTTGCACAATAGGTCCTTTATCTTACACAGGGCCTATAGACTCTACCATAATAATAATAATTACCATCAAATGCAAGATTGGGGCCTTAAAAGGTACACTGCATGATTGTATTTACTTCAGCTTCATATACTTGAGATGAGGGCTTACAATGTCTTATACTCATGTGGTCATACTTTTAGCACCAGCTCGCTGCTTTAGGGGTTCAGTTTTGCACCTGCAGTAAACTGTGCTTGCATTTTAAACTCCTAGTTGATTGCAGGTATGAAAGTTATGTCTCTAATTATGCCCACCACTTTTGTGCTTGCAGTATAAATGGTAGGATTTGGGCCTGTAATGACAGTGGAAAATTGCATCCACAAAAAAAAAAAAGATGTGGCGGAGAAATCACTGTCCCATAGAATCTGTATGCTCAGCTATTATGCTGATAGGAATCATATAAGAACCTAGGAAGAGAGCTACTTTGAGCCCAGTTATGTTCTCATTGAAGTAAATGAGAGAGCTGTGATTCATGAATTCAATGGTGCAGGACTGGGTTCTCTTTATAACATAGTTTTTTGGCCCCATGAGGTCCAGAGTGACTAAAGCTTGTTATATGATACCATATTAAATATCAAATCCCTAAATTGCTGCTTAGGATTATTGCCAAAAACATTAAAAGGATGATGATATAACTTCTCTCTCACTCACATACACCCTCCAAGCCATTATGAGGGGAGGTCTTATCTTGGCTTTTTGTATTATAGACTGCCAAAATTTATACATAAGAGGATAAACAGAGAAAGAGAGGAAAACTCAGAAATTATATCATCTATATTTGAAACCAAAGGACGCTACACTAAAATATTTGATGTTGCATATTGCTACAAACTGAGTGTTTAATTTTATGAACAGAGAACTGGAAACACTACTAGATACACATACAGAGTTTTAGTAGTGACTTTCTGTACCAGCATGAAAAATAATTGATTTTTCATATGTTCAGCAACAAAGCACATATGTTTGACTTCATTGAAAACAGCACAGTATGCAGGAATAGTATGAAAAATGAGACTTCAGAAAAACAATAGCTTTCAGTTGCTTTCTGACCAGACAATACCTTACCCGTTAGCAGGCTGCCAAGGACAAAGACTCCACATATTTCAATCCTATCAGGCCAGTCTGGCTCTTCTCCCTCCCTCCCCCCCCCACCCAGTCTTGAACCAATGACTTTTATTTTATAATGAAAGGGAACTCTGCAAACTTGCTTACCTGCACTGGTTGCTTGTATGTGTCTGCCTTGTCTTACTAGACTACTAGAACACATTAGTTAACACATTTTAGCAGCATAGTGCACAGTTAACTCAGCCGCTTCCTTTGGTTTTTCCCCTGACCCCCCCTCTCATCCACACACAAACCCCTCTCGCCTGAATGTAGTGGTGATTTCACTCCAGGCTAGCTGGCCAAGCTGGGACCATAGACTAAAGCCTGGGCTCCACTTTCACTTGGGATGGAAACCCACACACTTTGCAGTTTGGATCTAGGTTAAACCACTCAAGTGCTGAGTGATAGCCCTGCAGTGCCTTCCCACAGACCCCAGCATGTACCTAGAAGGAAAGACAAGTTACCCCACAATTCACTGAGAAAGAATCACAGAGCAGCTCAGCTTTGTGCAGTACAAAAAATCATGATGGTCTAGATAATACTTAGTCCTGACATGAGTGCAGGGGATTGGACTAGATGACCTCTCAAGGTCCCTTCCAGTCCTATGATTCTATGATATGCTTCCTGAAGTCCTAGCAACACCTTCAGGTGAGTGCAGCACCAGTGAGGACACAGTAACTCAGGTAGGGCTTTGCCGTGTGGCTGCTCTCTTCTGGGTTATGCTAACCCAGATGCCAATCATCTGATTTAACCCTGCAGTGAAGACATACTCTGAGGAACTACACCAGAGTGAAGGTCCACAACTTGGTTCTGTTCCACCTCCTTCTCAGTTATCCTCAGCTGTTGCTGACTCTCAAAGCAGAGTTGTTGACATTAAACACCAAGTTACTTCTGGCCAGGAGGTTATGAAAGGAGAATGTTTTCAAAGAGGAATTCTCTATAGCAGCTGTTTTTTAAATAAAGTTGCTTTTTCTCCGAATGGATTTATAAGAAACTCTACAGAACTGAAAGTATGCTTTGAAAAATACAAAAATTCTGCTCTGTAAAAAGATGCATTTATCTGCCTTCTCTGTCATCCTCCTTTTACTTCTTGGAATTTGTTGTCCACATGGACACTTGACAGATAATGGCTCATTGGGCCTTAATGGTGTGTGGCTATTAGTAATTCAAATAAGAATGAAAAAACCCATAAATGTTCGTAGGGCTTCTCTGCATGACCTTCCATGTACTATCCCAGCTGCTGTTATATCCTACTTGGAACTAACAAGATCCTCTTGACAGCATAAATCAGCAGTAATTATTCTGCATCTTTACACCAGGTTCTAGCATCTGAGATCTGCTTAGCTCAACTATGCAGAGCAGGGCCCTAGAAACTGTCATTCTGATACAGAGGCTTTTAAGGAAAACCATGGTGCTGAAAAACTGGTGATGATACAGTAACCTGCGTGCGTCTTCTTGGGTACTGAACCTATGTTCCAGCACTGTGTTACTGCTGGTGTTATTAATAAGAGACGTAAAACAGATCCTCCAGTTCATTTTTGGAGGATATTTTTAAGTGGAATGTGACTGTTAAGTGTGCACTGCATTACAAACCATTTTAAGGTAGGAAGAAGAATATTGTATCCACTGAAAATGGTATGGGGAATGTAAATAGGCAGAATGTACAATAATTCAAACTGGAATATGGCCAGGCCATAAGAGCTAAAACCTAGAGATTGATGAATTTTGGAAAATTCATCAGGGTGAAATTAAAAGAGATTAACATAGGTTGAAGTTCACCCTGATGCAGGGGGCCCACATAAAACCCTATGGAGGATGTGCAATTTAAGTGCTGCATCAGGCCTTGTCTGAGGTGCCTACACCAAAGTTCACCCATTGAGGTAGAGTGCTTGTCTATTTGTGGTAGCAGACAGGTTTTACTAACAAGAGTTAGGACCGACGCACTGAACAGCAAAGACTGTATATAGCCACATACCACTGTGTGATGCATTTCTGCAACATATGTTGGAAAGAAGTTGTTTTTGAACATTTAGACTTTTAAAGGGTTTGTTTTACCAGTACTGTTTTGTGTAACCTTTAGCCTGTAACTTCAGGTTGCCTTCATTAAACCTCAGAATTATAGGAAAATTAACAACTTTTCAAGGTTGAACTAAAAGGTATTAATCCATGTATAAAATCTGCTCACTTATTTGTAACCATGTCAATTGATGATAATGAACAAACTAATTATCTATTTCTTTCCATCTATCCATCTTTGCCCTGTGCTGCATACTTTGCATATGAATGAGAGATGTTATTTAAGGATCTCAGATCACTTTACTAAGGTAGATATCATCATCATCATCATCATCATCATCATCATCATCATCAAACACCATGGCAACATGGCTGAAGAGCATGCAATGATACTTTTGAATATAATGGGCAATTTAAGAAAGGCCAGATCTCTGTGAAATTGTGACATTTTGCACAAAGTCAAACTACTTTATGGCCAGGATTTGGCACTGACATTACATTTGGAATGCCTCTAGGAACTAGAAGTCTGCCTGTCAGAGTGTCCAGGTTTCTGATCCATATAGCAATACAGATAGTACACAGATCCACAGTGCAAGATGTTCTTACATCCATAAGTGAGACATGGACTTCATACAGGAGGTGGTGAGTCCTATTTATCAAAGCTTATCTGGTTTGCTGTGACTGTTTTGAATGCTGCTTGCAGCCTAGGTAGATGAACTCATCAACGATCTCCAGGATACTTGACCCCACCTGCACTGGGGCTTCCAGTGACCCAGCATTCAGATTCTGGACCTTGGTCATCTGCCATGAAATGCCCAACCACATAGGATGGGCAATTTCTTGGAGACTGTGGAGAGTGAAGCTGAAATTCTCTGATTTCTCCACAAGCAAGGCAGTGACATTGGCCTTGTTTAGTAAACACTTCTTGACCACCCTTGTCTTCTTCTGACATGTGGAGAAGCAAGTTCTAATATCCAATTGATAGCTTGACAGAATAGTGCCAGGGTGAGAATGAACACCTGCAGTTGTATAGAAATGCTGTGAAAGCCATGAACCAATGTGCACCCTCGCATCAGTACCAGTGTGCACACCAGATTCAACAGAACATCTGGAATGCCAACTCCTTTCACTGTGAGTCAAAGCACTGACCTGTCAACCAAATCAGAAGTCACTTTGATGTTGACATAGCCACATGAAGTAGGCATTTAAATTCTCTGTGCAGCCTGCCAGAAACTGAAGGGTAAGAACAGCGTTCATGTTGACCACCCAACAGTGAAACCTCATTGCTGTGAAGGACAATGTCTGTTAAGAGGGGCAGCTACATCCTACCAAGTAGAATGTGAGCAAAGACTTTCCAGGGACTTATAACAATGAGACTGGAGTCTAGTTGCTACAATCTGTCTGGGATCTTTTGCCCTTGTACAGGGACATATGATGCTGTCTTTCTGTTCTGCTTTTCCTAATGCCCACACTTTTAGAAACAGTTGACGTAGGCCAATGCTCATTGATTCCAAAGCACCTTAGAGCAGCTGGGGTGGAATACCATAAGGTCCAGCAGCACATCTATTCCATAACTTTTGGATGGCCTTTCATACTTCCTCAAGTGATGGAAGATCAGTGTTCATCCCTGGGTCTGCAGCCACGTGGTTTGCTGGGTCACGCAGCTCTAGACGGCCATCAGCAGATTCAGCATGCTTTCATAATGTGTTTTCCATCTGTCCAGGAACTCATGTGCTTATGAGCAGGGAGAGCCATCTGATTTCTTGATGAGTATGTTAGGAGGCTGTTTATAGCTGCCAAACATAGATATTATCCCCAAGTTATTGATAGGGAAACTGAGGTGCATAAAGACAAGTGAATCATGCAAGATCTCATATCAGTTTTCTGACTGAGCTGTGATGGGTTCAAGATGCATAATTCAGATCCAGATCCAGATTTCAGACATATCAAATTTTGATCCAATGTTTTGGTTCAACTCACTATATAGATGTTGGCATTTGCAACATTCATATTCAGGCTTGGGTTTGAATCCTGAAGTTCAGATTTGTTGATATCTGGGTGGGGGAGGTTGTTTGAGGTGAATTTGCAATTATTTTATTGTTTTTATTCCTCTACTGCCTATTATCCCTATTCTGCCACCTTTACACCCATTGAGCAGTACCTTACTCCCTAATAGTCATGATGGGGAGAGTAGAGTAAAGAGGCCTATGTATGAAAAGCAATAACTGAAGTTTATTGTAGATCAGCACACTGCTACCTAGTGTGAAATACTGTGTCTTTACACCCTCTTGTGGTCAAAACACCCTAACAGAAACAAGTTAAAATAATCCATTCAGTAACAGTTCTAAAAGCAAAAAGAAAAGCAGTACTTGTGGCGCCTTAAAGACTAACAAATTTATTTGAGCGTAAGCTTTCGTGAGCTACAGCTCACTTCATCGGATGCATGCAGTGGTTTCCATACTCCTTTTCTTTTTGTGGATACAGACTAACATGGCTGCTACTCTGAAACCAGTTTTAAAAGCATCATTCCGTTTTTAGCCATAGAATACATGAAAGATTGGAGGCAGTTGCTGAAAAAAGAGTCTTAATAAAAAGCAAAGATGAGGCCATATTTTTTATTTAAAGAGGGTGATGAGATACAAAAGAACTTAAAGACCCAGCCTTTAATGGCACTCCACACAAGCAGAGGTGTCCATGCCAACCAATCCCAATCTCGTAGTGGGCTTTACCACATAAAATTCAATTTATTACTGCATTAAAACATTTACTGTTGATTCTTATCCATATACTGTAGTATGCATACAAAAAACACAGTATACCTCAGATAATTGAGAATTGCTTATTTCATTCTTACAGTGTCCTCATTGAAATCCTCTGTTATAAATACATAACCTATTACTGTCCATTATAAGGAAACGGAGAAAGTAGGTTTCAACCACAACAAGGCTTTTTCGAGGCACATTGCTTCTAACCAGAACAATGACTTTTCTTGTGGTTCAACAAGTATTCCACACATTATGCCTCAGTCCTACAAGCCATTGAAGTCAGTTGTCTCTACAGAGGGGTAAGGATCTGCCCATGCTGAACAGCTTGCAGAAAGGAGACCTTCATGTTTGCATTAAAAAGCTTAATTTCATTTGGAGATTGGACACAGTTCCATAATTTATCACACTGATACGACCATTACACGTGCTGTGTGCATGATGTACAATATATATGAATTAAAACAGATCATTTTATACATAGAATAGGATTTCACCCACCTTTTGTCTGTTTTTTCTTAGTTTTTCATGCAGGGATTAGGTGTAGCAGCTGCCATCCTGGTTGGGGCCTATGGGCATTACCACCGCATATATAGTTAATAATAATACTTCCTTCTAAGCAGTCAGGAGGTTTGGCAGTCTGGAACAATTCCAGTAATCTAAGGGTTAAAAGAAGTTACTGTTGTGACTTAAAGCAACAAATGGATAGAAATTCACACACAAATGTAATCCCAGATACTGTTCATTTTGTTATCCACACTCCAGTACACCAAACTGTTTGGATAACATGGGCTTGGGTAATATTAAATATTTATTCAAACACACTCTACATTTTAAACAAATTATCTAAACACTTCGTATCTATTGGCACAATTAATATTTGCCTACTTGCGGCTTCTAACACTGTTTCCACTACGACAGCCTGTTTTTAATTGTCATTTTTTATAATAATAAATGTAAAGGAACTCTCCCAAATGCTTTATAACTCCCCCACAAGAAACTTCATTTAGGTTTGGGGTTGCTAGGTGCAAAGCTCGCTGGTGCATACGCTCAAAAGCCAGGAGATCAGTAGGAAAGTCATTCAACATCCCATCTACACTCCGCTCATCTATGCCCTAAGACCAGGGCTGCCCTCTGTTGAATGCTGGTGGCTTGTCAGAGGAAGCAGTTGCCTCTGTAGCACAGCTGCAAACTCCAGTGGTGAAATTCTGACCTCAGTAAAGTCAATGGCAAAACTTCCATTTACTTCAATGGGGGGTGGGGGGAAGATTTCATCCCAGGTCTCTGAGAATTTGGGCTTCAACTCCCGTCTTCCTCCACTGTCCTTATTATCCAGGACTAGAACAGGATAGGAGTGGGCACTGAAAGGGGGAGAGTTGTAGCCCATGTTGCTAGAGATTAAGAGTTTGTAGCTCCAGTACAGAGACAAGCTGTCCTCTTAACATTGGGAAAGGGAAGGAATTGATGGTTCTGAGCAGTTCCATCCGCTTTTCTTCCTAGTGATCAGTTAGGTTATGAAGGGCAAGAGGGAAACTCTTGCTTTATGTGGTTAACTGTAACGTTCCAAAAATGTCTGGGTTGTGGTGTGTGGATGTGTGAAGTTTGGAATGTGTAGGGATCTCTGGTTCTTTCCCCAGTTAGACTAAAATAACTGGCCATCAGAGCAAAATTTCAAATGTATTTTCTCTGCTAAAGTCAGTACATATTTTTCTTTAAAACTTACGAGGAAAATTCAGTTACTATGCCAAGTTTCGAGACTACATTCAATAATTAAAGTGTGAAACAAAACATTTTTAGTTCTGTTTCAGGTTCAAATCTCAACACAACCATAACTATGAAGTCACTACTTAGGCTCTCATAATAAGTGAAAGCTGAAAGAGACAATGTGTGAATTTTTGAGATATTTTCTTGTGCCTTAGTATGTATATATTTTGAGGGGGTAGAAGATGTGAATCTTCATATTACATGTTGGGTCTTATCCTAAAGCAGTGATTATTTCCCACAGTGGAGATAGCAACAAAGTTCAATTCAATTTACATTTAAGAAAACTGATCTACTTTATTGAATAAAAACCTCACAAAGGGGGGAAATCAGACATTAAAATCTGATGTCCTCACTGTGGGGGAAAGAATTAAATCTGAAATTTCATGAACTGACGGGTCATTAACCTTGAGAGAGAGCCCAGAGAGCTCTTTGAACATAGTGAAATGAGAGACACAAGAACTACAGTACTTAACAATTTTTATAAAGCTACAGATTCCATAGTGTATTCCCCAGCCCACAGCATGATGTACAAGCAAGTGAGAATTCCAAAAGAATTTCAATATGGTATTCTACTTTAAAAATTCTGGCTACATATCTCACCAAAAGCAGCAGATGTTTTTTCCCTCTGGGGTCAGAAAAGGTACAGTATGTACATGAACAGAGAGACTGAGAATGAGATTGACAGAGCAATACTTAGACTTCCTAATAAGTTCTGTGTAGACTGTTAAAATTGTGCTTGTTTTGTCTGTGTCTATATGGAAAATTTTCAACACTTTTCCCACCATTGGCCTTGGAGTGGGGTTACGGGGATGGAAACACAGGCACTCAATCTACACTAGCACTTCTACCATTGCTATTGCCCGCGGAGCTGCACTGATGCTTGACAAATTGTGAAAAAGTACTATAGACAAAGGGGCAAGATTGGCATATCACCAGTGATTTGGCGTACCTAAGGAGCCCTATTTTTAAAATTTGGGTGCTCAACAATTTTTGAAAATCAGACACCCTTAAACCATCAAGATGGGAACTCAATCAGTAATTACTTGTGGGAAAAGAATAGATCAAGGCCTTTAATCTGGCTAGAATGAGTTTTTAGGTTTTATAGTTTGCAGGTCCATGTTGCCCTTTCTGCCTATCCATTTCTTTGAGTGACAAGAATTAAACTGCATCCCAGGGCTCTGAATTCTGAACTCATGAAGTGTAGCTTGTTGTCATCACTGAGTATTTCCACTGAAATATTGAACATAGCTTTTAGGCTACTGTTTTCCAAGGATTTTAATGTAAATGTTTGAGTGTGGTACGTAGTTCTTTTAATTGTGTCCTCTGAGTTCTGCCTGTCTTATACATTTCTATCTTGTGTTTTTTGTCCTGCACTATGACTGGCCACCACAACATTGTTTAGGATCTCTCCCAACATTTTGTGGGGCCCAGATGACAGCATGCCTCAGTGGCCGTGGGGCTATGGTACATTTGTTTATAGGTGAAAACAAGTCCTCCTTCAGTGGATAGTATTAATGACTTGGGTACGGGATGTCAAAGTCTTTAGGCCACCCATTTCAAATAACTTTTGACATAGCTTTCAGCTGTATATCAACACTGATGACCATTTTAATCAGTTCTAGCTTCTGTGGTGAGACTGGCAGGCAACCCCAAACCAAGCCCATATCGGCTCTTATATTGCCCTAGGGATCAGGGTAGTCTCTAGGCCCCTTAATAAGGTATATGTTTATCACTAAGAACATATTTAAATCTTAGACATATGAATAGTCTTTGGCATCTGAGTCTCTTATCTAGCTCTTTTCCATTGTTTAGTGGTACCAGTGGCTTGTGGACTGTCACACCGTATAATTATCAAGAGGATGCAAATATTTTGTGAAATTCTTGTATACTCATATGCTTACCAGATAGTCTCTTCCTTGCTCTATATGAACATATTTGGTCCCAGAATCTGTAAGCTGTCTAAAGCAATATGCTGTGGGCTTTCAATCACCCCCATGTAGCTGGAGTTGCACCCCACTGAGACCATAGCTACTGGTATCTGCAGAAACAGCTGTAGTCTTGGAAACACATACTGGGGATAAGGTCAATAAGTGCTTTAGCACTTCAAACACATGCTAATGTACTTTATCCCAGACCCACAAAGAGGCTGATTTAAGTAGTTTTAAAGAATCTGCATTCTGAGTACAGATTTTGCCTCCAGAAATGGTCACACCAAGAATCTGCTTTGATTCTGATATATTTTTAAGAAGGGAGAATCCTGCTGTTGCTTTGAATTCTTCTGGATCTGTCTTCACTCCTTCTTTATTGATTATATGCCCTACAAAAACTAGTTGGGTTTGGCAGTTTGAATTTGTCTGTGTAATTTTAGCTTCAACTGCCTGCAGAACTCCCACTTCTTTTTTCTTTCTTTTTTATTTTCCATACATGAAATAGGATAGACATTTTAAAGGGGTGTGTGTGTGTGTGTGTGTGTGTGTGTCCGAGCATGCATGTGTTTTTGTATATATATGCCATAAACTTCCACTCACTCCACTGTAAAAGACGGAGAGTGAGATGGGCTCTGTTCTCAGCTATGTTGGTTCTGCAGTGCAAATAGGATTAAAAATACAGCTACTAAAGGCAGCAGATTAAATAGAATAGCATGAAACCTCCAAGAGGTGAAGTAATTAACGTTTATGTTAAACAGGAATTGTACTGCGCACAAAGTGTTCAGGAACACTTAGGACGGAAGAATCCAGTGCACCGCTACAGACTAGGGGCCGAATGGCTCGGCAGCAGTTCTGCGGAAAAGGACCTAGGGGTGACAGTGGATGAGAAGCTGGATATGAGTCAGCAGTGTGCCCTTGTTGCCAAGAAGGCCAATGGCATTTTGTGATGTATAAGTAGGGGCATAGCGAGCAGATCGAGGGACGTGATCGTTCCCCTCTATTCGACATTGGTGAGGCCTCATCTGGAGTACTGTGTCCAGTTTTGGGCCCCACACTACAAGAAGGATGTGGATAAATTGGAGAGAGTCCAGTGAAGGGCAACAAAAATGATTAGGGGTCTAGAACACATGACTTATGAGGAGAGGCTGAGGGAGCTGGGATTGTTTAGCCTGCAGAAGAGAAGAATGAGGGGGGATTTGATAGCTGCTTTCAACTACCTGAAAGGGGGTTCCAAAGAGGATGGCTCTAGATTGTTCTCAATGGTAGCAGATGACAGAACGAGGAGTAATGGTCTCAAGTTGCAGTGGGGGAGGTTTAGATTGGATATTAGGAAAAACTTTTTCACTAGGAGGGTGGTGACACACTGGAATGCGTTACCTAGGGAGGTGGTAGAATCTCCTTCCTTAGAGGTTTTTAAGGTCAGGCTTGACAAAGCCCTGGCTGGGATGATTTAACTGGGAATTGGTCCTGCTTCGAGCAGGGGGTTGGACTAGATGACCTTCTGGGGTCCCTTCCAACCCTGATATTCTATGATTCTAACTGGCTGAGTCACCACATGATCACATTTATGTAACGCTGTCCCTACCTCTTTCATTCTCGTGTTTTCTCCCTTACTTTCTGTGTTATATCCAAATCCTCAATTCTAAACTCTTTGGGCCAGAATCATGTTAAGCTATATGCAATGGGTCTAGCACAACTTTGGATGGACTGCAAATAATAATACTGCGATAAACTAGCTAAGCAGCAACCCACCAGTCCCATCCCCTCCCCGCTAACCTATGATGACCCTCCAAGGTGGACATGTAGAGATCCCCCTGTCCTGCCTAATAAGGGGCAGGGGTAGAAACTGAATGAAAGATTCTGACGCAGGAAGTAACCTTTCTCTGCGAGGAAGAAATACAGCCAGCTTCCCTGCGGTGCTCCAGGCTTGGCATGTGGCTGCTGCAAGGGAAAGTGCTGAGAAGGCCAGAGAGCCACATGTAAAGCAGGCTGTGATGGGCAGACACTGTAACTGGGTTTACATCTGTGCAGAACTTGTGGGGAAGCAGTAGAGAATGGGGAGGCAGGGGTCTGCAGTCAGAAGGCTGAGCAGAGAGGAGTCTGAAAAGAACTCGAGGTGGGGGGGGTAGCTCAGGCTCTTAGCGGGATAAGGAAGGCTGTTGCAGATAAAATGCACTAGATACGGTGGACAGACATGGTAGACTAGTCTGAGAAATATTTGATGTGCTCTTGTAACCTGTGCTTCTGTTTAGATTTATGAGAAGTCTTAGTTAATCCTCAAATTGTCTTCTTATAAATGTAAAGGTTTTTTGTTTTGTTTTTTTTTTAGTCCAGGTAGCTTTACTACATTGTGATATCTTTATTTCAAACCAGAATAACTTAGAATACAGGCATCCACATCTGCATATTTTTCTTGTGTTATTATCCACAGGTGGGAGTTCCACTGTCAAAACAGACTGAGCCTGCTCATTGTTCCTGCAGTAGAATGGAATTCTAGCAGATACCTGTGTAACCAAAGCTTAGTGGTTACACTCTGACTGGGTATTGGACCCACAAGAAGGGGCTAGTGTCCATGTAAAGGACTATTACCTGCAGCCAGGGAGTGTGGGAGGCACTGGAGCCTAGCTACTGGTGCAATTGAAGCAGCCGACTGTCAGAAGCTATTCAGGAACTCAACTCAGGTACTGCCAACCTCAAAAGTTCAAAACCCACGAGTCAGATTACCAAAATTTATGACTTTTTTTAAAAACAAAACTATATTATATTATGTTTTTGGTCAGCCTTTGGATTTTTGAACCAACCCCCTCCCCCACTCCCGCTCTCTTCCCTCTGCCCCCTCCCCCCGGTGTGTGTGACGATTAGTGTCACCAACGCTCCCAAATGCCATAGACTAAGGTGACTTTGAACTTGGCTGCGGGAGCTCTTGCTGTCTGCCTGATGGTGTGGAGCTTCCAGCTTCTCCCTCAACCCCAAAATTATAATTAAATCTCTGCTCCACCCTGACACACATCTGCCCCTCAGCACACCTCTGCCTCTCCTGGGGTTCTTTACCCTCCTCTCAAACCTAGGAGGCAGTTGCAGCAGGTCCTTTTCTCCTCTTTCCCAGGCTGGGAGGAAGATTATAGAACATGTTTACAGAAATCTCTGCTCATCACGGCATGCATCCGATGAAGTGAGCTGTAGCTCACAAAAGCTCATGCTCAAATAAATTGGTTAGTCTCTAAGGTGCCACAAGTACTCCTTTTCTTTTTGCTCATTTAGGTGGATTTTACTGAACACATCCACTCTCACATTACGCTCCTAGCTAGTTTTTCCAAGAATGTTATCCTTAGCATCTATGTAAGCCCCTTCTGTTTTCTCCGTGGCTGAAACATTCCCTCATAAATTTTTCTGAATGTCCTATGCCATCAACTACAGGTCCCCCCCTCTGCCCCATTTGGATTTGTAAGGAAGTTCTGACTAACTTTAAAACAAAAGAGAAATAAGATTGCCAATGCAAGTGAAATAATTAGTGCTACATTATCAAGATAGGAAAGTTCTTGCAATTATCAGGTAGGAGCAGTTAGGTTTTTATGCCTTGACATGAACGGCATATATCATAAGAATGAACACAAGTGTACATAAATGAAATCCTGAGTAAAGGTCACTTAGGACTGAAACTTATTTCCTTTTCACTGTTAGGATTACAAAGCTTTTAATGTGATTAAGCATAGTATTTTTAAATGATGTGAAATATCCCCACAACTGACTCTTCTAACTTGGCTCTTTGTATATGTTATATATTTTAAATGGTTCCCGAAAACTCCATTGTGCAGCACTGGTATGGGCCCTGATGACTCTGATTCTAAAGTGGAGAGGTGCCTAAATCAATAAGGGAAGATTACATGAATGATGAAAAGAAAAGGGGAAGTCTTAGGAGTCACTATGAGAGTTAGACTGAAGGTGAGAAGCAGGAGACTCTCTGCTATTAAGAGTTGGAATAAACCAGTTTTACTCAGTGTAACTTCAGTGATTATTATTGCAGTATCAATACTTTCATGATTTTCACTGGTGTTAAGATAAATTAGCTGCCTAACTCCTCCTACCACTGATAATTCCATAGTAAATGCTTTACTGTCAGATTTTTCCCCTTTGTTACTTGCCTAGGAAAATAATTATTATAGAACCATCTGATTAGAAGGGACCACAAGGGTCATGTAGTCTAACCCCTGCCAGGATGCAGAATTTGTTGTGTCTAAACCATCCAAGACAGATGGCTACCCAGCCGCCTTTTGAAAACCCCCAGTGAAGGAGCTTCCACAACTTCCCAAGGCAGTGTGTCCCATTGTCCTACTGTTTTTACAGTTAGGAAGTTTTTTCCTGAGATTAAATCTAAATGTGCTATGCTGTAGTTTGAACCCCTTGCCTCTTATCCTGCCCTCTGTGGCAAGAGAGAACAATTTTCTCCATCTTTGATGGAAACCTTTCAAGTATTTGAAGACTGCCATCATGTCCCCCTCTATTGCCTCTTTTCCAAACTAAACATACCCCTTTCCTTCAGCCTTTCTTCATATGGTTTGTACATTCCTTTGATCATCTTTGTCGCTCACCTCTGGATCCTTTCCAGTTTCTCTACATCCTTTCTATACAGTGGTGACCAAAATTGGACAGTACTCCAGCTGAGGCCTAACGAGCACCAAGCAGAGTGGTACTATCACCTCCCATAACTTTCATGTTAGGCCTCTGTTAATGCAACCCAAAATTGCATTTGTGATTGTTGGTTTTTTGTTTTGTTTGCAACAGCATTGCATTGTTGACTCAGCATAGCACGGTCTGGGGTCGGGGCTGCTGCCCAGCCTCACACAGTGGGGGTTGGGGTCGGGGTCAGGGTCAGAGCTACCGCCCAGCCCCGCACAACAGGGTCCAGGGTCTGGCTGTGTCTGGGGTCCGGTCTGCCACACAGCCCCGCATGGTAGTGTCCAGGGTCAGGGCTGCTGTGCAGCCTTGCACAGTGGGGGTCGGGGTCAGGGTCAGGGCTGCCACCCAGTCCTGCACAGCAGGGATCAGGGTCGAGGCTGCTGCCTGGCCCCCACAGCAGGGATCGGGGTCGGGCCTGCCACATGGTTCCGTACAGCAGGGATCAGGGTCAGGGGTGCCACACAGCCCTGCATGGCAGGATCCAGGGTCAGGGCTCCTGCCCCCAGCAGTAGGGTCCGGGATCAGGGCTGCCTCACGACCCCACGCAGCAGGGGTCGAGGTCAGCGTTGGTGGCAGGGTCGGGTTGGGGCTACTGCCTGGCCCCGCACACTGGAGTCCAGGGTCCCTGCCACCCGGCCCCGCCACCAGGGTTCTGTTCCTTGCCCCACTCTGTGGAGAGGTCTCTTGGCTGGAAAGCTGGGCATAGCAGTGTGTGTGGGGAGAGTTGCGGGGTGTGCTGTGGTTCTCAACCTATGGCCCAGGTATGCAGCCCACAATGGTTAATAGGTTGAAAACTACTGCACTAGACTATGGAGAGATGTTTGGCTTCATTGTGTGCTGTCCTGTATCTTGTGTAATCATTATTCCTCTTGAAATGTTAGTGAAATCAAGATGGTTAGTATTTTAGACCCACTTCCCTCTCTTTGCACAAGAGTAAACAACTAAACAAGATTCGAGGCAGGATGGATGACTCTAACTTTTATTCTGACATATAAGCTTTCAGATATTAAATTGGCCACTAGAGGGACCCTGGTCTTCACCATATTAGAATCACCAGTTAAAATATGCAGTGTACTTGATGCTTAAAACATTTTTTTCCAGTACCTTACAAAGGTGGGTTTATATCGCTTCCCCCATTTTACTGATGGAAAAACTGAGGCTAAGCAAAATGCCTGTGTTTTTGGAGATATATATTTTGAGAGATTCAGAACTAAGTGTTCTGATTCATCCTGAGCTGGATTCTGGATGGGATTTTCTGAAACATTCAGTGTTGCCCTAGTTCTGCTCCCATTGAAGTTACTGTGAGTTTTATCTTTGACTTGCGTGGGAGCAGAATTAAGCCAATGCTGAGAACTTTTGAAAATCCCATCCTTGAGAAAAACAGATGTACTCTTAAATTTAAGTTTTGCTCTACAGAGCAAAGGCCAAATTGAAAGTAACTTTCTCATTGTTTGGTTGTATACCTTTAAAGCTGACCCACCCATTAATGATCTTTTTTTGCATATGATTTTTAAATGAGGGGGTGTGTATAAGAACAGAATTTGTTCTAAAGGCTCACTGATCATTAGAATTTATTCATGTTCCAGAAGAATTTTATGGTAGCCAGCATTTCACAGTGTAATAGCTGCTTGGAGTATTATCAGAGTTCATTTGAGAAGATTTTACTACTTTTCCACTGATCGGTGTTTCATGAGGTTAGCACTGGCTGAATTGCATTAGTTGACTTTGGAGTGAATAAATGAATGTCTTTTGCCAGTGGAAGTTTTATTGTTCTGTACTACAAATGTTCATGTCCCTTAAAAGCAGGAGGTTTTTTAACAATTTGACTACGCATGTGTACAAATTACCGCTTAGTAAACTGTATATATAAATCTGGTTGTTCGCTTATGCTGTGGAAGTTTTTAACTTGTGGGGTTTATTGTCCATTCAGGGATCATTGATAAACCTTTCAAGGTCTCCCTCTCTGTGCCAGTGGAGAGTATGTGTTTTTAAAAGCTGAGGAAATTCTATGCTAAAATTATAGACATGCACTAGGTTTTTCACTAGACTCTAAATTTAGTAAAACATTTAGGAAATAAGATGGTAGTCATATCCTGTGGTTCTACATAGCCAACACCACTAGCTTAAAACAAGCTGTGGAAGAGCATATGAAAAGGGAATGAGTGGGAATGGGAGAGCCAGTAGAAGAGAATAACAAGAAAAGGGGTGTATTTTAACGGATTTTCTATCTTCTCATCCTTTTCTCAGGTTCAGGTCTAGATCATCAATTCAGAAAGAAACAGGAGTGTTTGTTTTTTTAATAAATAAAAATCCAAATACAAGACTGAGAACGTGGCACATGTAGGTATAATTGGATGAGTGTAACAAAATGAGTGATTGCAGTGGCTATCAAACTGTAAAACGCTGGCTGGTGGTGCCCAGAATTAAATATTGTGAGAACCCAACTGTAACAAGCCTGACCCTGGGGGTATGGAGACAGAGTCTGCAGGAAGTTTTCCAAATTGTACGAAGAAAGGCCCAGAGCGGACACAGGGCATGGCTGACCCTATGGCAGTCAGAGTAGAAGCAGTTTCCCCCTTCAGAGGCCTTGGCCCTCATTGGCTGAATTGAAGGGTTTTTTGAACTGCGGTTTCCAAGGGGCTATGGGGGGTGGATAGGGAGGGGGAAAGGTGGTTGTGGTGTTTTCCCAAACTAATGCTGGGTTTCTTTTCCCTTTTAATACAAGGGGTGTGTTGTTGTTTTTTTGTTTTTGTTATTCAGACTCCGTGCTTGCAAGTATTGCTTCACAGTGGCGCCCGGGGGTGGTGGTAAATTTTCCCAGATTACTGGATGAGGTCTTGAGCCAGCCTTGTGTTGGAGTGATAAAAGGAATCCTTAGATTTAATAATTTCATTAAGATGATGTTGAAGTAAAAAGAAAACGATACAGAGTTTAAGCATAGAAGTTCCTGGTTATCAGGGAATAAGGTACAGATTATCAAGGGGTGCGAAATTCGGTTTCGGAATGAGTGGCGTAAGGAATACATAATCTGCAATCTCCCTGATTGGGGGTGGTTAATGGGACAAAGGTTAATGGGACAAAGTACAGACATTGAGATATGGGGGTATGTTCATATAATGGCTATGTTCAGGTGTGGAGTATAATGAATGGATACGATGATGAGGATGGATTTACCCTCATTTGGTGGGATTTAATGTTCAGTGAGTTTATTGTTCCAGTTCATATTGTCCAATGGAAAAAGTCTCTCAGTCCCTTTCCCATAGTTGATGCACGATGTCGTACTGGCTCACACCTCCTGGTACTGTCGGTGGCCGGTGATGTGTTTGATGTAGATGTCCCTGGACCATCGGATGGTGTCCAAGACCATGAGGTGCTGCATGAGCCATGCGTAGCATCGACTGAACCCACAGGTCGCGCCCGTCCCATCCAAATTCGCCATCCAGGGAACCGCTCAGGAAGGTGGTGATGTCTTGGCTGGAGGGGGCTCTGTCAATCCGCCTCTTTGTTGCATCATGGAGGGCGTTTGCCGCGATGTTCCTTACCATGGAGTTGGGACACGTCAGGAGGCAGAAGGTGTGGGTGATCACCGCGATGTCACACAGGTCACCCATGCGGGGGACGTTGGCACCACCATGCCTGTGGGCGATGTAGACCAGCTCGTTGCTGGCTCTCTGGGGAAGGAACAGCCACTTCTTCACCAGCTGCCGGACGATCTTTTCTGCCTTGTTGAGGGGTACCTTCGCCACGGTGGATCCCCTTAGGACGAATGAGATGCGGGGGATCAGGAAGGTGTTCAGGGCGTTTATCTTCTGCCACTGTGCTAGCAGTGAGGCGTCGATCTTGGCGACGTCCTGCAAGATCTCCTGGATGGTGTCCTCGGGTGTCTGCCGGACACGGAAACCCATCAGCATGCCGAGGTGCTGGTACACCTGCCCCTCTGCCAGGGGGATGATGGGATCGCCCTGGATCTGGAACGCTGTCATGTGCACCAAGTCCCTTTTGCTGCCATCGATGTGGACAGTTGCGCACTTCTTTGCATTGAAGCGGAGCCCCATCCAATCGGCAACTCGACTGGTGGCATCTAGCATACGTTGGAGGTTCTCTGGGTTGTCCGCAGTCAGGACCAGGTCATCCGTGTAAGCCAGGATGCTCATCCTCTCACCATGGAGGTTGAAGCCATCTGTGCCATTGGAGATCGCTTGCAACAATGGCTCTATGGCAAGGTTAAAGATGATGGGGCTGAGGGGACAGCCCTGCTTAACTCCGCTCCGGATCGGGATCTCGGCGGTCTCCCCTTCGACCGAGCAAATGGTGGTGCTGCATCCCTCGTATACCTCTCAGATCACACGAAGGAAATTCTCTGGCATCCCAAACTCCTGGAGCGTGGTAAAGATGTGGTGGTGGGGCATGGACCCAAAGGCATTAGCCAGGTCGAGCCACGCTACTGTGCACTGCCTCCACGCCCTTCTGGCCATTTCAATCGTGGTTTGGAGGACAAAGTTGTGTTCATAGCAGCCCTCGCAGGACATGAAGCCTTTCTGGATGGAGCTGATGGCTCCCCTACTCACCGACCACTCCATGATCCTCGACGCCAGGCGGCTGGCACAGAGCTTGTACATCGTGGAGCAGAGGGAGATGGGCCTCCAGTTTCTGAGGTCATCCCGCTGGCCCCTCTTGTACACGAGTACCATCATGGCCTTCTTCCAGAAGCTGGGAGTCCGGCGGAATCGCTTGCACTGGTTGAAGAGCGTGGCGAGGACCAGGCAGCCGGGATCTCACTTTTTCAGGAGGCTGTAGGGAATGCCGTCTTTCCCAGGAGCTGTGTTTTTTGTTTTTGAGAGTCTGGCCATCACTTCCTTGGGCGTATAGTCAGTTTCCAGTATACCTGCTTCGTCGACATGGGGCAGGGGGCGGAGGCGCTCTGGGTGCTGCACGTCATTCTGGGCTACGCAGTCTAATATATCCTTGAAGTAGCTGTAGAGATGCTCCAATGGGATCATGCAGTAGGGCAAGAGCCCATCTAGGATCTTCCTCATGGCCTTGGAGCAGTTTGCCCAGTACAGCTTTTGGATCCTTGAAGCCACTGCTGGATCGTAGCGGTGGCTGGCATCTCTATTTCTGGCTCCCCAGTGATGGTGTTGTGGTTTAGAGCAGGCTTTCTGTGGGCAGGCGGGGCGTTCTCCTGGTTCGAACTTCTCCTGGGAGCAATTTCCGCAGACAGTTCTTGGGTGAGCCTGTCTACGAGGGCGTCGAAGTCATCAAAGGAAGCTGCTGCTTGTAGCTTCTCGGTCCAGGCAGTCTGCCACGGAGTGGCAGCCCTCACCATCGGCTGCTGGCCCTCATGGTCTTTGACCTCGTCTGGTGCAGACTCAAAGTCTGCGTGGTCAGCCTGCTGTCTATCTTGTGGGTCAGGATTCTCTGTGGTTGGGTCCTGGGGCGGGATCTCTGGCAGGATGCTGGCCCTTGTTGCTGCTAACTTCCCCTTGCAGAAGGGTTACATAAACAAATGGCTAAATTGTGTCATTTATGCACGGCCCTGCATCGGTGGTGGCATGGGCCACCCTTCCTCAGGGGAACACAGAATGGATTGTGCATTTGTTATACCAATAAAATAAAAACCAGCAGGATCTTATTAAAGGGGAAAAGGTAAAATGCCACATTTATTGTCAATACAGAAAGAATCATAGTAAGCGATTAGTTATAGCTATAACATTCCATTCAATTTCATATTTATTCACATTCATTTATACACACACACGCACAGGTTCTGCAAGGTTGTTATCATATCATATCACACCAGCCTTAGAGTTGCTTAAGCCAGGCCACTGGCCAGGTGGCCTGGACATGAGGAGGGAGCAGGGCCTTGTCAGATGCTCATCTGATGCTCCTGGAAGTTGGTTTGCAGAATCAGACCCCAAAGTTCTCACTTTCTAGAGTCCATTTTTTATAGGAATTTCTTCCTATGCCAGTCTATGGGAATTGCTTCATCATGCTGTTGCTGACTCAATCAGCAGATGGCACATTCCTGATGGCTCCGTGCTGCCAGATGTTATCTTGTTCTTCGGTTCTCCCATCCTTGAGGCTGTTGGGCGGATTCCAGTCTGCCCTCCAGGGGTCCTCTGGTTGTTTCCACTTGACGCCTTCTTCCGCTGATCGACACTGGATTTTTAGGCTGGCACCTCCCTGATCATTCATTTATTATCCACACCAAGCATCCATCACATACATCCTCTATCTCTATTTTAATCACAATTGTTGACAAAGCGAGATAAATACAACAAAAGGGCGGGGAGTCTCTGGGTGCTGTTTCTGTTGTTACAGAGTATTGCTTTGAGTCTCTCTCTGTGTGAGTAGTTGTTGTTACAAAGTATTGCTTTGAGAACAGACTCTGCCTTAGGATGTACTAACACAATTAGCAGCTTGCAAGTTTCACACAGAGTGGCACAGAAACAGTACCAAAAAACAAGAGACCTCTTAATTAGTAATACCCTGGAATTTAAACTATGGGGAATCAAACTCATTTGTGATTTTAATACAGAACTTCTTTAATATGATCCAACACATTGGGGCTTGTCTTCACTGCTAAGTTAATTCAAATGTTGCCTGTACCTTGAGTTCTGTCCACACACTAAAGCCCTTAACTCAGGTGTGGTGGTGCTTTTTACTTGAGTTGGCCGGCTTGTCAGTTTGCTAACACCACCACTCCGCACTCTGGGATGCAGGCAAGCTCCACTTGAGCGTTGATAGTCTTCCATTGCTTTCCCATAATTCCCCCAGTGTGCCCAGAAAGGACAGACAGGCTCGCCCACAGTACAGTGAGATAGAATTCATAGTGTGCCTCAGCATACTGCAGTACAAAGAACCACAAGACCCAGAAGGTTTAGGGTGTGTCTTCACAGCACAGTTAGCTAGAATGATCACTGAAGTGTTACCCCAATTCGACTTCCGTCCACATACAAAAATCTCCATCTTGAGTTAAGTGGTGCTTTAAGCTCAAATGAGTTGGCCCATCAGGGTACATCTATAATACGGCCCAGATCAACAGGCTCTCAGGGCTCATGCTACTGCGCTAAAAATACCTATGTGGACATTGTGGCTTGGGCTCTGAAGCCTAGAGAGGGATGTGGGCTCCAGGGCCTGAGTTCCAGCCTAAGCACTGTCTGCACAGCTATTTTCAGTGTGGTAGCATGAGCCCAAGAGTGTTGACCCAGGCTTTGATGCTTGCTGCCGAGGGCTGCCACTGGCTGCAAGACATACTCTCAGAGGGAGGGGTGCAGTAACTCGAGTGATGCTGGAGCTAGGAATGCAGTGGGGATTGCTTGAGTTACAGCAACTCATCAGAAGCTAATCCAATCACTCTGTGTAACTCTGTGTAACAACTCTGTTATTCTGAAGTGCAGCGGCTCTTAGTGAAGCTAGACTAGCTTGAGCGCAATAACTCAAGTGTACTAACTTGAGCTAACTGGGGCAGCAAAGACAAGCCCTTAATGCCACACACAAGTGAGGGCTTGTCTAGGTGAACGGGGATATGAATCTGTCCTGCGCTAGCCTGCCACACACTGTCCATGTGGAGCCTGATGATACACCCTAATAGTTTGTTAGTGCATGTTAATCCACTCCCATTCCAAAGCAGGGCAGATCAAAGTGCACTAACAAACTGTTTGTGTGCATCAGCTGGGTCCACATGGACAGGTAGGGTATGTCTACACTGGAATTAAAAACCCATGACTGGCCCATGCTCGCTGGCTCAGTTTGTGGGGCTGGGGCTGTGTAACTGCAGTGTAGACATTTGGGTTTGGGCTGGCGCCCGGGATCTAGGACCCTGCAAGGTGGGAGGATCCCAGAGCTCAGGCTGCAGCCCAAGCCAGAACACCTACACCACAATTAAACAGACCTGCAGCCTGAGCCCCACAAGCCCAAGACAGCTGGCATGGGCCACCCCTGGGTGTCTAGTAGTGCATCGCAGGCTAGATTCACACCCCCGCTTGTAACAAACTACAGGTTTATATAGACAAGCCCTGAAAACAGCAACATTATGGACAGCAGCTCAAGTGTTATTTTGCGGTATGGCTGCGTTCACTCAAGCTATGCTAACTCAAGAGAAGTAACGCAAGTGTAGTTAACTCTGCAGTGAAGACAGACCCTTTGTATGTATTCCTCAGGCCAATACAGAGTCAGAACTGCCTTTAAAAATAACATGATTAAAAAATGTAATGCCCATTGTGCCTTTAGATACCCAGTAACCAGAATAAAGAATGGTCAGTATATTATCCCTTCTTTTCTAAAGGCAAAAGTGGGACATTATAGAGAAATATTGTAAATTCTGTCTGCTATTAGAAGCTTATTTTCTTTTTAAAATATCTATTGCAATTCCTGCTCATTGTTGCAGTCACTCAAAGCTGTTTAAAAAAGATTCGTTTCCCTCACTTCGTGTAAACTTTACGGAATTGCTGCTTTACTAAAAGTGTAAAAGAAAGTGTTACATTTGTTCTTTTTCCCAGGCCCGAGTTGCAGTGATGAATGATTTAATGGAAATTGTTTGTTAATGGATGATTAGAGTTTCAGTGGAACGCTGTTGAGCTGGAAGGGGGACCCCTTAATCTTCTTCTGGAATCCAGTGAACAGCAGAAATCATTTTCGCTAGGTCTCTAATGAAAGGCCTACTGTTCACTGATCAGGCCCACATGTGTTTATGAATGTTACCACTGTGCAAACATCAGCAGGAGGTACACTTTAGGGAAGTTTAGCATATTGAGCCTTGTTGTCAGCAGCAGAGATACGTAATAAGGTTTTTCTGGCTTGGCTTCTCTAGTGCTGTACTGGTTAGGCTAAGCTTTCCTTCACTGGGGAAGTGCCCTGCCTTCCGTGCTGCAGAGCTGTGTGCATGAGCAGATATGAAGACTGCCCTCCAGGCAACAGCTAAAACTGATGGTAAATGCTGTGCTGTGACAGAGGTGGTTTCACTGACGAATATGAAATGACTTAAAATCAACTCTGAAACTGAGCTCACAGACAAATGCATCGACTGCCTTCTATTCTAAACTACCGGAGTGCAGCGTGACAGCACCAGGTACTGTATTGGTCACTTTCTACTGTAGCAACATTTGTTTGAAAATGTACAGGAAAATATTAACAGTCATTCCAAAAAGTTTGTTGTTTCCCTCAGAATAAAATAATTTGATTAAAGCTTTTGAAAAACGTTTCTTTTTACAGAGATGACTACCATACACAAATCTGTCTTGCCCATGCTAGTGCTGCATAAAGTGGGAGCAATCCGTTGAATTTTGCATACGGTACATTTTGCATACCAGTTGATCTGGAATTATGAGATGGTTTACTGTGTATGCACTCAGTCTACAGTTAGGAGCGTTTTAACCAATTCAGTGGCACAAAATCAAATAAAAAAAGAGAATTCCATGAGTAATGTTGAACTGTGTGCTACAGACTGGGGTCCTCCTTAAGAAAAGGATTCATGTGTTTAAAAATACCTATAGGTTTTGCCTAGGGTTGTGCTATTTCACTTGAAGCTAGATGCTTCTGAATACTTTGATAGCAAAATAGGGAGAAGTTTTAGAGGCACTGTCAGTATAAGTCTTGTGTAGTTAATAAAATATAAAAGGCCTCTTATGTATAACACCTGAAATTGTTAAAATTGGGGTGGGATCAATGTTCCCTCTAATTCTTGACAGGCCGCGTGAGCAAAAAATTTCTTCTGTGCAAATTGTTGTGCGTGCGGTGTTTCACCGTGTGTACGGAGTTTAGGATCTGTGTGTGCGCGTGCAGACGCGCACAGCTTAGAGGGAACAGTGGGTGAGATCCAATTTTGTTTTCATCGGCTTTACTATTTTTTTCTATTTGAATTTAATACAATTTGGATAATAAAAAGTGACTAGTCTGTTTAAGAGCAGTTGGGGGATAGTAATATGAGCTCATGGGAGTTAGAGGTTAGAGTAGCCCTGAGGTCTCCATACTTGCAGGTGGATGCAACAGCCCCAGAGCAGCTGTTTGGATAGCCAGGAATTGCCAGAGCACAAAGGCACTCTGACCATACTCTATTTCCCCTTAATCTGGGAGGGGGGAAGACTTGGAGAGGGTGAAGATAAATTAATTTAGTTCCCTGTTATCACAATGTTGTCTTTTATTTCATAGGCACCTCCACAGAAAAGTCCACCAATTTCTCAGTCCCATATTCTGAGTAAATGTGAGGAGGGTAAATACAAAGGTCTGACTTCACAGGCCAGTCCAGACCTGAATAGCAGCTAAATGCACAATAACTGCACCTAACTTTCAAAGCTGCTGAGTACCTGCAACTTCCTTCTACTTTAGTAGGTATTAAAGATGCTTAGTACAGTGATACTCGGACTAAGGCTCAGGAAGCCACAAGTGGCTCATTAATGTGTCTCCTGCAGCTCCTTGCAGCACATGATATTAAAACACTGTGTGATTTAATTATTAATCAATCAGGATGCTTTTACTATGTTATTAACCAATTGTACTGAGGTCTGCGTATCATTGACTTAGCACCTCTGCCACTAAGGTCATAAAATTGTGACTAGAGGAGGGATCTGAAGGCAGCAAGAAATTTTCACTCATCTTCATATGGTTCATTATATACTAATGCCCAGACCTAAATCTGGGTCTGCCCCAGACTAACTGCAGGCAGTACATGCAGTTAGGTACTTGTTAACAAAATAATTGTTTTCAGTATTTTTAGTCAACTTTTGGGAAGTTATTGTGAGGTCTGTGTGTGCGTAGGCCATGTATTGGTACCACGTCCATTCTAAACCCTGATTGTAAAAACTGCAATTCTTGTTCTAAGGCAGTGGTGGGCAACCTGCTGCCCGTCAGGGTAATCCACTGGTGGGCCACCTGCAGCACTCAGTGGCCATGGTTCACCATTCCCGACCAATGGGAGCTGCAGGAAGCAGCGGCGGGACGTGCTGGCCACCGCTTCCTGCAGCTCCCATTAGCCGGGAACGGTGAACCGCGGCCGCTGGGAGCTGCGGGCAGCCGTGCAAATGTAAACAAACTGTATGGTAGCCCACCAGCGGATTACCCTGATGGGCCGCAGGTTGCCCACCACTGTTCTATGGTATGTGGTATTGATGGTTTTAAATGTAATTTGCGATTGCAAGAGTTAGAAACAGGATCTAAGAAATGGAATCAAGTATTATAGGCATTGTATTTGTTTTTCATGTATACATTAACTAAGCTGTTGAATGCTACAATTTATGGAAAAGGTTAAACAAACAAAGTAAACAATACCGGGATGTTTGAGATGCATTTAAGGTTGAATTGGCAATCACTGAGTAAGCTCTAAGAAACCTATTCAGATGCCTGTGAATCAAGATCATTAGACTGCTATTTTAATTCTTTGTAACAATAGTATCTTGTTCTCAATGTGTATAAACCATGCCAACGGTACAGGAGAGCTTAGAGGAAATGTGTGAAAGTAAAATACCCAGATCAGAGCTATGGAGACACAACCTCCAGAGAATGTACACAGAGGGAAAAGGTGTAACCAACTGAAATGATGCAAAAAGAAGTACCAATCAGGAAAATGTACATCTCAAAACTTAAGGTAAAGAGTGGGAGAGAACCAAATTGTCAGCATCATTGTGACGATGACATCAGCTGGTAATCTGTAATAGTGGATGACTAGAAATTCTAACAATTAAGCATATCTTTAGGAAGACTAAAAGAAAATATATTGTAAAACGAGCTAGCAGACTATTATTGTGCTTAAGAAGATTTCTTACAGTTCCTTAACTTAGAAAGGGTGGACATTGACTGGGTAATATAATCTTGTAGTACAGTGAAAGAGAATTATTACCCAGTCAATGGGGAAACTGTCCTAAACTAAAGAGAATAAATACATCAAGAGAGGGAGATAATGGGATTCTGTCTGAAAATTGCAGGGGAGACAGAGAAACCAACTGTCATTTTAATCTCCATCACAAGTTAATATGATGGTGTTGGTGCAATGCTATGGGAGTTAATGATTCCAGTTGCCATTCTTGTGGCATCTGGTTACTTCTGTGGACTTGCATGACTCAGTGAAATGTGTATTGCATCCGATGAAGTGAGCTGTAGCTCATGAAAGCTTATGCTCAAATAAATTGGTTAGTCTCTAAGGTGCCACAAGTACTCCTTTTCTTTTTGCGAATACAGACTAACACGGCTGTTACTCTGAAACCTGAAATGTGTATGTTACATAAGGCCTGGTTCAAATGGAACTCTTTCCATTGGCTTCAAAAGGCCCTGGATAAGGCCCATATACCAGGATAATATAATTTGTTTCTCCCTTCACTTTCCTCTTGGTCTATTTGTCTTTTCTTAGGGTACCAGCTTCTCAGAGCATGGATCATGCCATCTTCTCTGTTTAGATGGCAACTAGAACACTGTGGGCATTACTGGAAGTAACTATTTATAATATCGGTGTGTCATGACCTGTTCTTAAATGTCTATTCTTATTGTTGTCACTGCTTTTTTTCATTTTGGGCCTGATCCAAAGCTTATTGAAGTGAATGAGCACTCCCATTGATTTCAGTGGGGCTTGGATCAGGCTCTTTAATCATTTACATGATTACATTTTTTATTTTAATGTGATGGGGTTTTTGTTTGTTCGTTTGTTTTTTTACAGAATCCTGAAATACCAACCGTTGTGTCGTGGTAGAAATCATGTGGCACCTGACAGGCTACTGGTAAGAAAAAAAAATCACTAGAACAAATGACTGTTTTCTTCCTATTTATGAGTAAAAGCTCATTAGAGTTGAATGACATCATAAAGTCTACATCAGCATCATAAATATAACAGTAGTGTGTATATAAAAATAAATAATAAAATATAATCATGTGATTTATTGGTGTGGTGGTATTTTTATCCTGTTTCTTCTTAATCTTTTCAAATTACCAATGGCAGAAGCTGCTGTACTGTGAAGGTTGATACCACATTCACATTATAAGCCTGAATTTTAACCCCTTTCCCCAACTTCTCCCCAAAAAGAAACCGATTCCATTTAAATGTACATGTCATGTGTAAATGTCTCAAGTTCAATTTTTCTGGGAAGTTTAGAAAGAATCAGAAAAGCAGTTTAAAATTATGGGACTGGATTTCCCTCTGTTACACCTATTTAAGGTCAATATATTGGTTGCACGTGTTTTCTGGATGATTTTGAGAATTCTAGGAAAAACCATTTGTTTATTGTAAAGACACTCCAGACCCCCTATGGTGGGTAAAAGGCTACATTGGCGTAAAGGGGCCCAAATAATGATACCTAGCTCTTACATAGGGCTTTTTATCAGTGGCTCTCAAAGCACTTTACAAAGGACATAAGTATCATTATTCCCATTTTATAGTTGGGGAAACTGATGCCTAGATACTGCCTGTTGGAGCTTGCTCCCACAGAAGTACTGTGAAGTACAGCTGTGAGTCTGCCCTTTGAGGATCCCCGTGCATAATGGAAGGAGTGGAGCCACAGTGCACAATACTGTGGACATTCTGGACAACGTAGTTGTCCAGTGGGCAGCCCTGTGAGGCTGCTGTAACTTAGAGAGGCCTACAGGGCCCCCTACCTCTCCCTGGGCTGTGAGTTTTGCGCTGTGGCTCTAAAGGTATGTCTACACTTTGAGCTGGGGTTGAGATTCCCAACTCGAGGAGACATACCATGCTAGCTCTGATGTAGCTGGTGCATTAAAATAGAATGTAGCCATGGCAGTGCGAGTAGTGAGAGGGTCCAGGTGCCCCGAGTACCTACCTAGGTCTCTGATGGGCACAAACTTTGGGCAGCTGGCCACTCTCACCACCACAGCTACTTTCTAATTTTTAGCGTGCGGTCTCCATCAGAGCTAGCACAGGTTTGTCTCCTTGAGCTGGGAATCTCAACCCCAGCTCGAACTGTAGACATACCTTTAGAGGCTTAGCACAGAATTTTATCCACTAGATATATTGTTGTCTCACTGACCTTCTCCAGGGTAAAAGTATTACCCTAGCAGAAGCCTCTTCATTGGTACTGTTAAAGAGGATTTGATTGACTGGGATTCATCTGCCAAATTAGATGGGTAAAATGACTTGTAGTATAATACTGCACAAAACATTTTGGAGTTATGTGACAAGCAGAGCTATGGGTTTCACTATGCCAAGGTAAAATAGTTTTCCTCTCTTTGTCACTTCTTAATTACCAAGTGGAGGCCTATAATTTATCCATGTGTTAAGTTATGGCCAAGTAGTTGATGCAGAAAGTAGTAGCTGGCTAATCTTTTAACGTTTCTTCCTTATTTAGATCTTTGTCATTTGGAGAGTTACATGTGTTTCTTGAATTAAAACCCTTTCATATTCTGTGACATATCTTTCCAAATCTCGGTCATCCAGTACACACAAGTTATTTCATCATTCCATAAGTATTTTTGACTTTTTGCATAATCTGTAGGAGGTTTGAACTTCAGTCTGTATGTGTAATGAAGGCAGACAGTCTTCAGACTCCAGCATTGCTTCAGGGATTGATGCAATACTTTTCAGTACATTTCAGATAAACAGAAGATGAGAGTTAAGTATGTAGGAGGAATAGCCTGTTCTTTCATGATAAAGTTAAGTGGCAGTAGACATCCTGATGCTTTCTAACCTATTTAATTGATGTGTGTCTTCAGTGTGTAATATCTGATTGTGTGTAAGACAGACATTGGATTGTAATGAAATGCCATATCCAAATCCTTATTCTGAAATATCTGAATTTTATGCCTTGACTTTTGGGACTCTAATGAAACTCCAAATTCAAACACTCCAAACTAGAAGAATATTCACACTCGTATATATATATATGGATATAAGCTCTAAAGTAGACCTTGTAATTTCTGTGCTAAGGCGGGCTTTCCTGGAGTTTTGAATTGATCTAGCATGGATCCTTACAAGCAGGTAATCTGGAAAATCTATATAATTTAGTCAAGTCATTTATCATGGTATGTACAAGAAGGATACTGTCATCTTGCAATACATTTTTGTTACGTGCATATTGGGGGTGTAGGTATTACTGTCCCGTCATTCTTTTCAATGCAGCATTTATTATCATTCAGTAATATTAGACATATTGTTAACTCTGGAATACAAAGGAGTGAGGCAAAATTTCATGGTTATTGTGCAAAGTAAAATCAGACAAATTATTATAGTACTTCAGTAATTTAAATAATCATGAGGAAAAGATGGGTAAACGTTGCAGGAAAAAATTATTAAATAGAAAAATAATCATCATAATTGGAGAAATTTTGGTTAGTTAGCTCTTGAATTGGCTTGACGATATGAGGGTGATAATTGAAAATTTGTCCCATGTATTTTAGGCTAGTCCATTAAAAATGTATCATCCACAACTTTAATTCTTTGGAGTACGGAATGTTGGATCAACACTTAACAATTCTTTTTCTTGGCCAAATGTTAAGAACTTTAAACTTGTAAACTGTAGCAGGTTCAGGAACCCATAGAAACTCTGTGTTTGAGATGCATAAAGCTGATTGAAATACAAAATGCTTTAATTTGTTCAGTGTAGTGGCACATTATATATTCAAATAGATAATGGAGGGACAAATTTATACTTGATCAGATCTGTATTCTTCCCCTCACTTATTTACTTCTAGCTAAAGATTTATAGACCTGTTTGTATGCCCAAAATGCAAAACTTGCATGATGATGCCATAACACCAATTGGGAAACAAAGGGGCATATTGGTTTTGTTAATATTTGTGCTGATTTCTCTCAGAAATCCCCAACTAATAATAGATATGTGGTTTGCTCACAGACTAGCCCTGTTCAACTTTTATTTCTTCCTATAGTATGATCCTGCTATCTTCTTCCTTGGAGTTCATTACATGGCTATGAAAGAAATGAAGGGATAAAATTATTGCTCTCTTGCTGACACACGGAACCAGATTGGCTGTCTTTATCTAGGTGTTGAACACAGTGGAAATCTCTGTTGGTTCTATTCAAGCAGTAAATAGAAAGTGTTGGGAATAAGTGAGTTGCTTTGTAGTGGAATAGGTAACCCGGGGTCATTTTTTAGTTTGAATTTCACTGAAAGCTCATGTATAATAATATAAATACAGTAACTCCTCACTTAATGTTGTAGTTATGTTCCTGAAAAATGCGACTTTAAGCAAAATGATGTTAAGCGAATCCAATTTCCCCATAAGAATTCATATAAATAAGGGGGGGGGGGGTTAAGTTCCAGGGAAATTTTTTTCACAGGACAAAAAACTATATTTTATATACACACAGTATAAGTTTTAAATAAACAATTTAATACTGTACACAGCAATGATGATTGTGAAGCTTGGGTGAGGTGGTGAAGTCAGAGGGTGGAAGAGGATGGGATATTTGCCAGGCAATGCCTTACTGCTAAAAGATGAACTGGCATTCGGCTGAGCCCCCAAGGGTTAACACATTGTTGTTAATGTAGCCTCACACTCTACAAGGCAGCATGAATGGAGGGAGGGGAGACAGCATGGCAAACAGAGACGGAGACACACACGATGTGTTTGTGAGAGAGAGATGTGCATTGCCCCTTTAAGTACGCTGACCCCACTCTAAGTACACTGCCTTTTTAAGTGTATCTGCAAGTTGAGACAGCAGCTCTGGCCAGCAAGCTCCCTCCCTCCTGAGCCCTGTTGTGAACCAACCCTGCTCTATATGGAGAAGGGGTAAGTGTGGGGCAGGAGCAAGGGGGATGGAGACACCGTGACATTAGCCCCCCTCTTTTCCTGCCCCCACAGCAAGCAGGAGGCTCCCGGGAGCAGCTCCAAGGCAGAAGGCAGGAGCAGCACATGGCAGTGGGGGAGGGACAGCTGAACTGCCCGAATTGATAGCCTGCTGGGCAGCTGCTGCACAGGGAACTTAGGGGAGCAGGGAGCTGAAAGCGGGCTGCCGGTCCACCCTGTTTCCAGGCCCCCACCAGCTAGCTGCAACGGGCTGCTCTTCCTGCAAGCAGTGGACAAAGCAGGCAGCTGCCAAACGGAGGGACCGTTATAAAGGAGCATTGCGCAACTTTAAACGAGCATGTTCCCTAATTGAATCATAGAATATCAGGGTTGGAAGGGACCTCAGGAGATCATCTTGTCCAACCCCCTGGTCAAAGCAGGACCAATCCTCAATTTTTGCCCCAGATCGCTAAATGGCCCCCTCAAGGATTGAACTCACAACCCTGATCAGCAACGTAACAAGTTAACTGGGATGATTTTAAGTGAGGAGTTACTGTAATACAATGTATTTTTTAAAATATTTCTGTTGTCAGTTCTTCATAAAACTTTTCACACTTTGTTCCGTCCGGAGTTAGAATTATCTGATTTCACCTGCAATTTCCTTCTGGGTGTATTTAAAAAATAAGAATAGCCAAATTATATTGATTTTTTTTTAACCTTTTCAGGACCTCTCTGACCATCCTCCTAGTTTTATGTCTGTTCATAAAGCCACCTGGGTCACATGCTTCAGTCAGTTACAAGCCCAACATTGTACTGATACTGGCTGATGATCTTGGTATTGGAGATGTAGGCTGCTATGGAAATGATACTATAAGGTAAAGGATTTAAGCATAGTAATCAAAGATGTTTAATTTACTTTTTTATTGTAAGAATGTCATATTCTGTCCAGTTCCTCCTCTGTTGAGCCACTGGCTGGCGGAAGGACGGGGTTCCCTGCCGGTGTCACCAGCAGTAGGTTAAAGGTGCTAACTGGACCATCTCTCTCGCAACACTGTAAAAGCCGCACAATGACATACTCTGTTGGCAATGGCTATGTTTATTGTAAGTTATTTATCATTAAGAATTATTTTGTGTTATTTTGGGTCTGATTTTTAGAAATGCTAAGCACCTGCACCGCCAGCAGAAGTCACTGGGGGTGATTGGTGAGCAGCCTCTCTAAAAAAAAAAAAATAGTCCTGATTTCATTTGTATAAGTTTAGGCGATTTTTTTTCTGACTCTCAGATAAAAAAATAGTTAAACATGAAAATGAAATAAAGAAAAGGAGAAATAAATGTTCCTTATGCTCCTAAGGGCAGCCTACTTCATCAGCTGAGAATATTTAAGGAGTTAATTAATGTTAACAAAATGGAAGGTAATTCTGACATACAGTGATATGCTGATTTTTTTCCATCCCATTTCTACAGACTTTATATGTGGTTGTTTAAGTAGAGAACCAATCCTGAAGTCCTCACTTGGGCAAAACTCGCATTGACTTCAAAGAGAATTTTGCACAAGGGAGGACAATCTGCCTTTTGTGATGAGTTCTGCATAAAGAGTGCTGGTGTGACAGTGTCAGGTGTCTTTCTACCATAATAGTGGGACAACATAATTATTTTCTGAAAAAGATCCACATAACCTTCAGCCTCCCACCAAGTCCCAGGTGACATCTCATTGTCACCTGCTATTTCCATTAATCAGCAGGTTTCTGTCAATTCCTCAGTAAGGCTGTGTTCCTGCGAGCAGCCACCCGGGGATGGGCCTCTGCAGCCACAAAGCCCCAGTGGCCTCCATATGGCTGTGCACCAGCGTTAGGATACACCTGCGTGGCGCTGCTTGTAGCGATGGGGTCTAAGCTTAGGAATTATTCACTTTAAAAATGTCCAAACAATTGTAATGACCAGACTAAGAGAGAGAAAAATAAAAAAATCCATTATCCTAATTATGGCAGAGGAAACAGCCAACGGCTAACTTTATTAGAGAGCTCAGGAAATGTTTATTAGGTCTATTTAAAAAAAAAAAAAGAAAGAAAAAATACAGTACACAACATTGCTAATCACTATTAGCTGGCAGACCACTGTAATGAAATTTGGTTGTGTTGATTTTGTTTTTAGGACCCCTAACATTGACCGGCTGGCAAAGGAAGGAGTGAAACTTACTCAGCACATTGCTGCGGCTCCGCTTTGCACACCAAGCAGAGCAGCTTTCCTGACTGGCAGATACCCAATCAGATCAGGTGTGGACCTGTTTCATGGTACAGTGCTGTCTTAGCAAGAGATCTTAGCTTTTAAACATTTAGAGTCATTGACTTTACGGCCAAAGGGATCATCAGGGTCATCTAGTCTGACCTCCTGCGCATTGCAGGCCACAGAACCTTGCCTACCCACTCCTGTAATAGACCCATAACCTCTGGCTGAGTTACTGAAGTCCTCAAAACATGATTTAAAGACTTCAAGTTACGAGAATCCACCATTTACTCCAGTTTAAACCTGCAAGTGACCCATGCCCCCATGCTGCAGAGGAAGGCAAAAAAACTCCAGGGTTTTTCTCTGCCAATCTGACCCAAGGGAAAATTCCTTCCCAACCCCAAATATCAGTTGGACCCTGAGCATTTTGGCAAGACCCAGCAGCCAGACACCTGAGAGATAATTTTCTATAGTAACTCAGAGCCCTCCCCATCTAGTGTCCCATCACCAGCTGCTGGGGATATTTGTTTATTTTATGTTATAATTATTGCAACATGGATCCATTCATCCCTGCCTCTGCACAGGACAGAAAGGAGCACTCATGTAGCTAACATGAAAGGAGGCTAGGAGGTGCAAACAGATGGGAGCAGGAGCCATGATGTCTCCCACTGAATTGCCACCAGAAGCCTCTCCACATGGGTAATTCAATTTTGAAGGTCCACAGATATTAAGCAGATGTGGCTGGCCCACATTAAATGCAGTGGGGTAGAAAATAAACAGCCATTCCTGGGAGCAGCTTCTGCTGAAACTAGTATATTTTGTGGCACGAAAGATCATGGAATAATGCTGCTCTGTAATAGTGATGCCAATAGTAATGTTTTCGTATAAAGTTGCTAAATCTCAACAATTTATAGCACAGTGCTCAAACGGCAAAAGGTTTCGTAAACACAGTTTACCTTAGCCTTAAATCCTAAACAGAAATACCTGCAATAGTAATGTAATAGCAAGTGCATGTAGGCAATATACTCAGACTAGTTTCATTCCCTCCGGTCAACAAGCAGGAATGACAGACGTGCAAGACAAATGTCAATAACTTATAATTCTGTAACTGTCAGCCAAACACAATAATAATCAGGTTGACAGAAGCATTCTTTTCTCTCCTGATGATACAAGTTCCAGGGATGGAAAAAAAAAATAGTTATGCAAGCTTCTAGACTGCAATTCCCTAGTCATTGCATTATAGCAAATTATTTCAGTGTGTATCCCAGGAAGTTTGAAGTTAATATGCTGCCCCACTTCCACCCTTAACCTCCCATTGAGCTCAGTGGGAATTGTGCACAGATACCTACAGTCTAGTCTGTGTTCCTATATCTCAGTGCAGAACCCGTAAAGTCTGGATGATACTGTAATATATAATAGCCCTTATATTAGTGTCCCACTTCAGTCTTCCAGAAAACTTGACATTTGACTTATGTTTGACCGTCTCCATTCCCTGTTGTGTTTACAGCTTTCCTCTTTTTCACACCATCAAACAGATCCACATCATCACTCAGATCCACAACTTTGGTTTCTAAAAATCTGTAAAAAGATTTTTTTTCTATGTTTTCCAAGTCCTGCTGCAAATAATGATTAAAAGATAGAAGGAAAACGTCACACACATCTGTGTGAGGTGCAAATGAGAAATTGGTAATATAAAGCAAGAGATTTACATCTCCCCATTCTCACCCAGATTCTAATTTATTTTCACCAGGGCTTAACCAGACAACATAGGGTAGATTCTTAGCTGGTGTAAATCAGTACCAGACTATTAAAGTCAGGGAAGCTATGCTAATTTAGATGAGCTGAGTATCTGGCCCCAAGAATGTAAGACTGTTTTCTAGTGGCCTGCTAATTATTCAGTTATTAGCGGCAGGAGGGAGAGAGACAATGTAAAGATACAAAAGGTTGATTTTTAAGTCTAGCAAGTTTTGACTGTGCAGACAAGAGAGCTTTAGTGAGCTATTATAAAAACAAAGGTTTCAGAGTAACAGCCGTGTCAGTCTGTATTTGCAAAAAGAAAAGGAGTACTTGTGGCACCTTAGAGACTAACCAATTTATTTGAGCATGAGCTTTCGTGAGCTACAGCTCACTTCATCGGATGCAAACAAAATTTGCTTTTGACTAAAGCACCCACATTGCTGTGTTTAGTACTTTTAAAAATTGTGTATTATAGGTATGGATGCCACTAATGACTATCGTGTTATTCAGTGGGCTGGGGCCTCAGGAGGGCTCCCTCCAAATGAAACCACTTTTGCCAAGATACTACAGCAGCAAGGCTACATCACAGGACTAATAGGTATGTAGACTCAATATTGTTTGGGTAAAAGGTGTTATCTAAACATTTAGCCCTGAAATATGTCATTGTGAGGGGATTGATCAATTCTTAGTTTTATTGTTTATGACATCATATCATATAACATGTCTTTGTTCCCTTGTGTCAGTGTCAAACTGTCTGGAGTGGCTCACAAACATGAGTGCCAACCTCAGGGCAGACTGATCGGGAACAGGGCACAAAACCCAAACTGACTGTATGTTCTATAATTAGATTTCACCAACCAAGTATCAAATGTGACCTCCTAAAGCATTATAACAGCCTTAATACGGAGTCACAGACAGTCCCCCTTTGGGCACTCCAATCTATCTTGCCACCCAAGCAAGCCTGCCTTTGTAATAGATGTCCCTTTACACCAAAAACCACATCAGTATTCAGGTTATTCCCAGTCCCAAAGAACCAGTCAACTGTACCTCCGATCTCAAATCAAAGATAACACGTGTAGCCAATCCTGTAATAAACTAACTAAAGGTTTATTAACTAAGAAAAAGAAATATGAGAGTTATTTATGCGGTTAAAGCAGGTAAACATACACCCACAAGTGAATTAGTCAAGTTTCAAAAGATAATAGAAGCTTCTATAATAAGCGAGGTTTTATGTCCTTTAGGGTGAACCCAAGCCAAGCACCTTGGGGATCTCTTGCTTATGTTTAGGAATCTTTGCCCCTCAGAGTCCAGGCAGCATAAAGATAACAGTTTCTCCTTAACAGGCATTTTTATTCCCTTCCCCCAGGGTTCAAGCTGTGATGGGAGGAGGGCTTGTGTACATACCCTCTTCAGGGGTGACAGGAAAGCAATCAACAAAGTCTTTTGTCCACAGTGGCATGTCTGATGACAGTAGACCACCTTTTGCTGGGGAGGAGATAACACCTTTTGTGGTAAACTGACATTTCACACTTGGTAATGCTTCTTTGCTGACTGCGGAGGGATTTACAGTCTTAGCAAACATTTAAACATTACCTTAGAACAGGGGATACAGAGACTATGGGTAGAATTAATGCATGCAGCATCCTACAAGCATTCCATAAAGTCTAAACACATTCTTGTAACTCTAGTGGTATTTAGCAACACTAACACACAGGTGAGTGAGACTGGTTTCCAGCTGTGCATTTGTCAGTGTTCAATGAGGCCTGGGTCCGTGGCGTGATCTGGTACCAGGACTGTTATACACAGTCGGCATATCCTGTAGGCACTAATTCTGCACCAGAGAAACTATTCCACTCAGAAAGACATTCAGCTGGAAAGAATAAATTATACTGATGATACACTCACCTTTAAAATAGAACCGTATCATACCCAACCACAACCACTTGTCCAAGATCTAACTGCTTATGCATTCAGTTAAATAGACCTTGCAAGATTACCGTACCAGTAATAGTGCTATCTAGTGATTGTCAATAATATTACATTAACATGTACAAATGAGTTACATTTTGAGCCTGTATCTTTAGGTTTTAGTAGAGTGACCAGATGTCCCAATTTTATAGGGACAGTCCTGATATTTGGGACTTTTTCTTATATAGTCACCTATTACCCCCACCCCCGTCCCGATTTTTCACATTTGCTATCTGGTCACCCTAGGTTTTAGACACTTTGGGCCAGAAGCACATAAATTGATATAAGTTGACACAGCTCCAATTGAAATCAATGAAACGAAGCTAATTTACACCATCTGAGGATTTGGCCCTTCACATATAGCAATACCGTCAGTTAAGGTTATTCAAAAGTTACAGTATACTACATTGTACTTGAACAAGATTTCAGTACAGCCCAGATAAAAACATCCTTTTACAAAATGAATAAAGATGTCAGTTTCATTTGTACATGTCTAATTGTGCCACTCAGTTTTCATAAGGCCACTTGCTAAAACAACTATTCACTTTTTAGTCATGACCTGAAATGGAATTCCCTCAAATGATTCATCTAACCCAGGGGCGGGCAAACTTTTTTTGGCCTGAGGGCCACATTGAGTTTCTGAAATTGTATGGAGGGCCGGTTAGGGGAGGCTGTGCCTCCACACACAGCCAGGCATGGCCTGGTCCCCACCCCCATCCGACCCCCCCCCGCACCCCGCTTCTTGCCCCCTAACGCCCCCCCCCCGGGACTCCTGCCACATCCACCACCACCCGCTGCTCTTAGTCCCCTGACCGCCCCTGGACCTCCTGCCCCTAACTGCTCCCTGCCGCCCCATCCGACCCCCCCTCCTTCCTGACTGCTCCCCCCCCAGCCCCATCCAACCACCCCTTCTCCCTGACCGCCCCCGGACCCCTCTCCCCTAACTGCCCCCCACCACCCTATTCAACCCCCCCTTCCTGACTGCCTCCCCGGGACCCCTGCCCCATCCACCCACCCTGTCCCCTGACCACCCCCCGCCGCCCCATCCAACCCCTCCTCGTCTTCTTGACTGCCTCCCCGGAACCCCTGCCCCCATTCAACCCCCAGTCCCCACCCTCTGATTGCCCCGCCCCGTATCCACACCCTTGATCATCCCCTGAACTCCTCTGCCCTCTATCCAAACTCCCCCCCCCCCCCCGCTCCCTGCCCCCTTACCACGCTGCCTGGAGCACCGGTGGCTGGCGGCGCGGCTGCACCAGGATAGGCAGCCGCGCCGCACAGCACAGAGCACCAGGTCAGACCAGGCTCTGCAGTCCTGCCGCCCAGAGCATTGCTCCATGTGGCTGTGGGGGAGAGGAGACAGCCTCCTGGGCCAGGAGCTCAGGGGTCGGGCAGGACGGTCCTGCGGGCCAGATGTGGTCTGTGGGCCGTAGTTTGCCCACCTCTGATCTAACCTCCCCCACCATAAGGGTATGCTGAAAAAGCATAAACAGAAATGATAAAGAAAAGAACCAGAAAACAACCCTATAATCATGTAAAGCTAGGCCTCTGTCTTTTTTCTATGCTTATCTGTCTTCTCTCTAAGGTTATAGGTAGAAGGAATGTGAACTGTGTGTAACCTGTACTCCCCGTTTTGGGGAAAGAATTCCTTATACAGATAAGCCTCCATGTTCATACCTACCCCAGAACTTCAAACAGACTGGGCTAACCGGCTTGAACTGGAAGAGATATCACACTGTATGTTGAACCAGGCTATAAAAGCCCATCTCTGTTCTTTGTTCGGGGCTTCACCATTTTCCTCTGTAAAGGAATTGGTGAGCCCTTCAGCTGTCGTACTTGCTAGCATTAAAGTGCCTCACTTTATCAAAGAGCCAAGACTCTGTGTTTTGTTTGGCTAATACAGAAGTCCAGGGAAGGCTACCCTCCTAACCCTAGACAGGAGGGGAAACCTTTTTCCCTAACAGAGAATTTTCAAGACTCAATTTCCAGAGGACTCAACCCAACCTAATATGGATGCCTAAGTCTGGGCAGCCAAAAACTCTGGCCTACATGTACAAAACAGCATTTACACACATAAATTACACATCTGCTATCTAATGTGCATGCACACGTTGATTTGTGTAAATTCAAAATCAGACACCAAAATTAGCAGAAGATATTGAAAATGTAGCCCTTAAGGCATTAGAAAACAGGATTTTTATTATTTTTATTTAAGTTGTGTTGTGTTCAATCTTCATTTTCCTTGTGATATAAGAGGAATAATGCTGTAGTTGTTTCAGAATTTTGATAAACATCATATCCGATACTGCCAAGTGCTTCCGCTTGGCTTCAGTACTGAATCACTGACATAAACCGTGTTCAGTTTCCTGTACTTCACCATAGACATTATCCCTTAGGGAGCCCATGGCATTTCATTCTGAGGATTTAGATGGCAGAGTACATTCACTTTTTCCCCAGGGGTGCCTAAGTTTGAGTCCCAACATAGGCATCAAAAGCATCACATAATTGAGCGAGACTGCTAGTCTTTGTTGAACAGAGTCTGGTGATCATAAGCAGTATTGGCAATAAATAGCAGGATTGAAGTGCACAACCATTAAGTAAGGCATCTTGCACAGTTCCTGCCCACATTGCATTTAGCTGGGCACTAAATTAACTCACAATTTCTTTTAAGATGTGTATCACAACTTTGGATTTTCTAAGTGTCTAAGGGCTGCACTTTTTGTGTCTCTTTAAAATTGAAATGGGTTTAACTGCAGAACAAGAGCACCCATTAAACAATCAGCAATGTGATTTGAGAAAAATATTTTTGTTAAAAACTTTTGATGAGTTGTCTTTCACAATGTGGCTTACTGCATGTCTGCCAAAAACTTATTTCTCTTATTTATATGTTTATTCCCTGTGGACCTGGGTTTTTTTAAAGAGAATCTGTGAATCCGCAGCTACCATTACCTTCAGCTAAAGATTTGAGCGTTCAGCACTTCTGAAATTCAATCTCATTATATCTATTTACAAACAGTATGCCTATATTTTCATCACAAAGTGGAATTGATCATGGTGGATTGGGAAATACCTTGAGTATTTAGCTGAGGGCAATCCAGACTTCCTGATTAGAATGTTCACCCACCTATTGATCATTTCATATCTGCATCTGGCAAGGAGGTTGCATCCTTTTTTCTCAGATATAGACCTTTTGGTTGTGATCCATGCTCGTGTCAGATCAGGATTAGAATACTACAGTGCTCTCTATCTGCGGCTAAACTTTTAAATCCAATTGCAGTCTGAAGTTAGTATGACACTAGTAATACAGTGGGCCACTTGTTTAGCAAAATTCTTGCTCTAAGCGCATGACCCTTCTGCTCCATAGCTGGGGCTGGTTGTGCGTTGATTCCAAAGCGGAATTCAAGGTATTATTTTTGATCCATGACATTGAAATGGCCTATCTGATGGACTAGAACTTCCCCCGTATCACCCTGGCAATCAGCAGTGGCACTTGAGGAGCTCCCTTACTATAGATGAAAGGGAACAGCTGGCCCCTGGGTTTTCGGAATTCACAGCCCCCATGCTTTGGTTCAAACCATCTTGAATTTAGAGATCTTCTGAGTATGCTTCAAAGCCCATCTGTTTGAGTGGGCCCTTGCAGGAGGTCTAAGCTGGATTTTGATGTGGTCTTTTTCTCTGAGTAATGAGTATATATTACAGGGGAGGAGCGGCTGTTCTTTTGTTTCATGATGACTTTATTATTTGAGTTGGAAAGGGTATCTAGAGCTTGGATAGGTACTTTTTTTTTTTAACTTTAAGTCAAAATAACTAAAAATAATGCCTGTAATTTATCATAAACTAGTATTTCTTTATGCCCATTCACTGTATATATTCTCATCACTAAAGCTATTTACATCCAGTATAGGGTTTGCACTGACATCTCCCAGCATCTCATGGCTTATTTGGCAGATAGCCAGAAAAGATGTCACTTTCACTGGTATAAGGGGTCTTGAGCCTATTTCACTTTATAATTGGCTCCATCTTTATATCCAAATCACACCTTATCGCTTTGTAACCCACACATCATCTGACTTTCTACATAGATCTACTGCTACACTATTCTAAGCTTTCCAGAGCAATATCCTACTTACTTCCCTCATTCATTATATTGGCTTTCTGGAGGGTACAGAGGCAAGAGAACAATGTTGTTTCAGCCTGTGTTACAAAAGGACTTCTTTCCCCTTTTTCATAGCTGGCAGAAGTCAAAGAATGCCAGATATTTTCTGCCTTGCCCTTTAAATCCTGGCTGTTCTCAATTACTGGCTCCTATTTTAGGGCCTATGATTAGGGCCTAAACTGACCCAGGCAAGAGAGACTGTGTACCCAAGCAGAGCCCCAATGATTTCAGAGGGACTTGTGAGGATGTAAAGACTCAGCCTCTTGGAACAGATTACATAATTAGGGTCTTATTATAAGAGGAAAAAGTAATTTTATTAGCGAGGTGTTTTTTGCTTTTTGTTCTCACAAGACCAGAATATTTTAAATGATTGTATTGTATTGTAACTTTACATTTAAAAATATATATATTTTCAGGGAAGTGGCATCAAGGTGTGAACTGTGAATCCCGCAACGACTACTGTCATCACCCTTTAAACCATGGGTTTGATTATTTTTATGGCATGCCATTTAGTCTAATGAATGACTGTCAAATAACAAAACTTGCAGAGAAGGACAGAGTCTTGAGAACCAAATTCTGGCTTTACACTCAGACAATTGTCCTTGCTGTACTCACCCTTTCAATAGCAAGACTTATTGGCTTGGCCTCAGTCACCTGGAAAATAATCACCTGTTTTGCTTGGTTTGGTTTTTTGTTCTTTGCATCCTGGTTCTCGAGTTATGGATTCATAAGATATTGGGACTGCATTATGATGAGAAACCATGAAATTACTGAGCAGCCAATGGTGGTAGAAAGAACTACATCCCTTATACTGAGGGAGGCCATTTCTTTTATTGAAAGGTAAAGTACATTTCATTTTGAACATATTTGTTTTAGTTCTTGAATATCTCACTACATTGTTTACTTATCTAATTGATTGATTGATTAGTTAATTTTTAAATAATGCTTTCAAATGTAAAGCCCTCTATATGTAATTATTATCTTGACTCCAAAGGACATAGAGCTTAAGGCCAGAGAGGACCACCAAATCACCTTGTCTGACCTCCTGAATATCATAGGCCACTAACCACCACCCCCACACCAAACTAACAACCAGTGCTAGATTAAAATATTACAGTCCTTAGACGACTAAACGTGTGTGTGGCACAGGCACAGAACAGAAGGGAGTGAGGTGCACCAATTCCTGAGGTTCCTGCAATGGCAGGGAATTGATTTAATGAGGTATACCAAGATTATTCTAGCAAGTGACCTGTGCCCCTTGCTTCAGTGGAAGGTGAAAACTGCCAAGGTTTGCCAGTCTGACCTGAGGGAAAAATCCTTCCTTACCCAACATATGGCGATCAGTGAGATACTGAGCATATGAGCAAGCACCTGAAATAAAAATATTCTCAGTACCATCTCAAAGCACTTGCCCATCCTGTTCAGTGTCCCATCTCTAGTCAGGGCTATCTCTGAGGTTTCAGAGGAAGGAGACAAAATATACAAATACACTGGGGGAGCCGGGGGGGGAATTCCCTTCCTGACTGTTACTGGTAAGCAGTTGAAGCCCTGAGGCATGAGATTTTAGGAACATAAGACGCAGATCAGAAGGGACCTCCAGGCTGTCAAGGCCAGTCCACCACCACCACAGGCTACCCAGTCATGCAATTCTATTCATAAATGTGTCCATCTCTTTCTTAAAACTCATTATTTGCTTCTTCAACTCCAATTGGGAGGCTGGCTCAAAACCTTACTCTTCTAATAGTTAGAAACCTTCTTCTAATTTCCAGTCTGAATGTATTCATAGCCAGTTTGTATCCATTTGTTCTTGTGCCAACATTTTCCTCTTAAGTTAAGGCTGCCTGAAGGTTTTCCTTCTAATTTAATGTTTTCAGGAACTCTTAACTTTTCAAAATTTTCAACTTTTGGACAGAAAACTTCCAGGCTCTATTTATAGAATTGCTTTTTGTCCTGATGAGACCAGAGTATTTTAAATGATTGCAGCTCAACTCAGCTACTGATCTATATTGGTGCTTCATTATGTTCCTCCTTTTCTCTCTGTCGCAGCAATGAACTGGGGTCCTAAAATAGTCAGGCACCAAATTAGGGCCAGTTTCTCACCTGGTATAAATTTTCATAACTCTCTTGACTTCAGCTGATTTAAATCAGCAAAGAATCTGGCCTCCAGAATGGAACCTCTCTACTTGTGAATAGAAGACAAAGGGGAATATTTTAAATATTCAAAAATTAATGAAATTTTGTAATCACTGGGTTTAACTTCTGTACCCAGAAAGATAATGGAGCAAATAATAAAGCAAAACATCTAGAAGATAATAAGGTGATAAGTAACAGTCAGCATGGATTTGTCAAGAACAAATCCATGTCAAACCAACTTGTTAGCTTTCTTAGACAGGGTAAAAAGCCTTGAGGATGGGGGGAGTGGTAGACGTGGTATATCTTGACTTTAGTAAAGCTTTTAATACTATCTCGCATGACCTCCTCATAAACAAACTAGGGAAATGCAACCTAGATGGAGCTACCATAAGGTGGGTGCATAACTGGTTGGAAGACCATTCCCAGAGAGTAGTTATCAGTGGTTCACAGTCATGCTGGAAGGGCATAATTAGTGGGGTCTCACAGGGATCAGTTCTGGGTCTGGTTCTATTCAATATCTTCATCAATGATTTAGATAATGGCATAGAGAGTACGCTTATAAAGTTTGTGGATGATACCAAGCTGGGAGAGGTTGCAAGTGCTTTGGAGGATAGGATTAAAATTAAAAATGATCTGGACATGGTCTGAAATAAATAGGATGAAATTCAATAAGGATAAATGCAAAGTACTCCATTTAGAAAGGGACAATCAGTTGCACGCATACAAAATGGGAAATGACTGCCTAGGAAGGAGTACTGCGGAAAGGGATCTGGGGGTCATAGTGGACCACAAGCTAAATATGTGTCAACAGTGTAACACTGTTGCAAAAAAAAAAGTGAACACATTCTGGGATGTATTAGCAGGAGTGTTGTAAGCAAAACATGAGAAGTAATTCTTCCGCTCTACTCTGCACTGATTAGGCCTCAGCTGGAGTATTGTGTCCAGTTCTGGGTGACACATTTCAGGAAAAATGTGGACAAACTGGAGAAAGTCCAGAGAAGAGCAACAAAAATGATTAAAGGTCTAGAAAACACGACCTATGAGGGAAGATTGAAAAAAATGGGTTGTCTAGTCTGGAAAAGAGAAGACTGAGAGGGGACATGATAACAGTTTTCAAGTATATAAAAGGTTATTACAAGGAGAGGGGAGAAAAGTTGTTTTTCTTAACCTCTGAGGATAGGACAAGAAGCAATGGGCTTAAACTGCAGTAAGGGAGGTATAGGTTGGACATTAGGAAAAACTTCCTAAGTGTCATGGTGGTTAAGCACTGGAATAAATTTCCTAGCGATGTTATGGAATCTCCATCATTGGAGATTTTTAACAGCAAGTTAGACAAACACCTGTCAGGGATGGTTTAGATAATACTTAGTCCTGCCATGAGTGCAGGAGACTGGACTAGATGACCTCTCAAGGTCCTTTCCAGTCCTATGAGTCTATGATTTCACAGAAACTAACCCCGTAAGCATCTAGTTACTGGAACATTAGCACAAATTAATATCACAGATTACCTTCACAAAAGAGTTGTGACTTCAATTTTAAAAAAAGCAAAGTATGTGTATAAGGTAAGGTACTTCTTTGCAAGGAAATAACAGATTAATTCTTTTAAAGAAACAAGCATGGGCCGTTCCTCCTCTTTGTTTCCTTTCTACATGTCCACACACCCCTCATCACCACGGAGTTGTTTCTTGGGAAGAGCAGATATGGTTTATATGGAGATAATGTAGAGGAGATGGACTGGATGGTGGGTAAGTCAATTTAACAAATGATACTTGCTCTAACAACCTAACACACAATTAAAATGCTCACAACATTCATAAAAGGAGAGTCATGGTTTCTGTTTACTCACTGTGGTAGTCTGCTGCTGAGGGCTCATCTACACAAACCATTACTGTGCGGTAAGCTGGGGTGTGTAAAGGTACAGCTCTCCACCGGGCAGTTGTCTGCACTGACCATTCCCTAGTGCATCTGGCAATCTGACCCAGGCTGTCTGTGGACTGTCTATGGACATATTCTTGATTCAAACTGCAATACGTCAGTGCAGACTAGGAAATGTTCAGTGCATAGCAGCAGGGTCCACACAGACAGCTAATGCCTGGCATACTGGAGAACTGCAGATTTACACCTCTGCTAGCCACACAGTCAGCATTTGTGTAGATGGCCCTCAAATTGTAAGGTCTCCAAGACAAGGACCAACTTTTTGCTCTGTGTTTGTCCTGCACCTACCACAACAGAGTCCTGGTCCAAGCCTAGGGATCATAGGCACTACCACAATACTTCTACTCCTACTGATAATAATAGTACATCATACCTTTCCTTTGCATTTATAAATTGCCAATGAAATCACAAGCAAAGGTTCAGATCTCACAAACACTTCGGTACACGCTTATCTTTATCTTTGCAAGTAGTCCACTTGACCTCAGTGGGTCTACTCACATGCGTAGTGTTAAGTGTGTGCATATTTGTAGGACTGGAGTCAATATTTGTTTTGCTAGTTCTAGCTCTGCTTTTGTTTCTTGGTACGTACTTATCACTATTTTTATTTACAGGCAGGGTCCTGGATGCTATTGATAAGAAAGGTTTGAAAAATACCACACTCACATACTTTGCCTCTGACCATGGTGGGTTCTTGGAAGCTCAAGAAGGAAAAGCCCAATTAGGTGGTTGGAATGGAATATACAAAGGTGAGGATTGTTATCCAGAGTGAATTCCTTAAAAATGCAAATTGTCTTCCTGATATAATCAACAGAGTATTTAATGGTACCATCGGCAGCAAGTAAGTAATCAAATCAGATTTATTAAAATAGCATCTTAGCATTAGGCCATAATGCAGCTCAAATTAAGGCATATTGTAAAAATCAACTGCACTCAGTAAAATAGATATAAATTTTAAAAATTGAAAAATTGAAAACACAAGATTAACCCTTCTCACAAAATCAGTTACATCTTTAAAATTATATAGATACCCCTGAAACAATATACAGAAATAACATAACAAGGATTAAAGTTCTAAGTGCTAAAGATTAAAGATCTAGGTCTTATCTACTTTCTTTTTCCTCTGACCAGGCAAATATGGCAACAGCCCATATAATCTGGACATTTTCTCCCCATAAAAAGTAATCCAGTATCTGATGTGGTGTGGTAAAAAGCATCTGAGCAAGGAATGGGGCTAACCATTCATTTCCAGGTGACAAGAAAGTAGACAGCATAGTAAATCTTTGACCTGGCCACACCTGCTTGGCAAAGACAACTATGTCTCTCAATATCAGTGTATCTCCCTTCCAAATAGACTGCTTGCATGGTTTGAGAACAGAGAGCTGTAAAGGCTCTCCTTAATTTATTATTCAAAATATCTAAATATTTCTTGTAACTATGAATATTTTTAAATGAGAAAGCCAATGGGACATATCTGTTGGGTGGACAACTGACATCCTGTTGTCTGCAAATATTTCCTGCTCTAAACTTGAGTAAAGATTTCACATCCCTGCCAGGTCAAGTTGTGAGACGCCCAAGGAATGGAGAGAACAATGGACTTGCGAAAGCCAGGGGAATTTTAGGGTATGTGTCCTGTTAAGCTGTTCCTCCAGACATAGCCTTCCAAGACTCTGTAGATCCATATGCTGAACACATAGCCAATATTAATGCAAAAGCACTGAGCCTTAGTTGAAATTGTACAATCTCCTACATCTGCCCTATGTAAAGCAGATGGTGGGTAATTTGGGAAGCGGGGCACTCTCCTTAAAACTTTTTTTGCACCACCTCTAACACATTAAGCGTTTTCCAGCTCCAAATGTCCACACCATATAATATTTGGACATGGACTTTATCCCTGAAAACTCTAAAAGCCAGAATGATTAAATTACCCCCGTGCACCCATGTAAAATAAAGCACCAGTGGCATAGAACTTAAGGCTTTCTTCTTTACCTCTTCTGTAGATTTATCCCATTAGCCATTATAGGTGAAACAAATACCCAAAAGGGTTTCAATGTTCCTGTTCAATATAATAGCCCTCAATCATCCATTTAAGAAGCTTTGGTCTGTGGCCAAAGGAAATTACTTTAATTTTCTGGTAGTTTATGGTCAGGTACTCCTGCTGGCAAAAAGAGCTAAAATCCTTTAACATACACATTAAGCCCAGAAGTATTTGAGGCAGCAAAACCATGCCATCTGCATAAAGAAAGGCCAATGTAAATTGGTGAAAACTTCAGGAAGGGAAACACTACACCCCTTCTAAAGTCACCAGAACTTCATTAGTGTAAATAGGAAAGGGGCCAATAAACAACATGAAATAGGAAAGGGGCCAATAAACAACTCTGATGGACTCCCTTTATGAGGGAGATAGGGTCAGTTAACTAACCTCATTGCCCTATCCTACCTTTGGCCACCATTTGGCTAGTAAGGGCTCTCAGAAGAGAGAGTAGCCTAAGAGCTATGACAGCCCTCACAAGTTTCTCCCAGAGATGACTTCTATCAGTGGAATCAAAAGCCAATTTCAGGTCAATAAGGACCACAAAAAATTCCCCCCTTCGGGGGGAGCAATATTTATTAATTAAATGAATAGGGGTATATGATGGGGTGTTCACCCCACACCAGGCCTGAAGGGATTAAGATGGATAAATTGGCCTATTAACTGCCCAGGCTTCACCTGGAAGAGGAAACAGGGAACAGAGATTTAATTAGAAGAGGCTAAACTGGGCAGAAAGAGCCAGGAACTATATAAGCCAGGAAGATAGCAACAGAAGGGGCTGGAAGGAAGGAGTCTCCAGTCACTCCCTGGGAGAAGGGAAGTGTGTCTGAGGCTGGAGGCAAGAAGCCTACAGTTACTCCTCAGGAGGAGAGAGTGGAGCTTGGTAAACCCAGAAAAGGGAGAGAGCCAAAAGAGGTAAGCAAAGTTCAGGGGAAAAGCAGCAAGGAATGGGGTAGTGAGAGTGAGAGGGCCCCTGAGCAGGGACTTGGAATAGAGGGAAGGTCCAGGTCCCCCTACCAGCTGCTGATGAAGTGGCACCAGTGGGGCACTGCCTGAGTCTGTTTGTGAAGAGAGACTTTCCAGCCCTGGAAGGGGGGAACACATATGGTGTCTTGGCTGGAGGGTTGAGTCATGAAAAAGAAACTGCGGTTCCTGGAATAAGAGGGGTCTACACACTGAGAGGACCATGGGAGAGACACTGCCGAGGAGGGCACAATGTCTGGTCAAAGCTAATCCCCAGGATGGCCATCAGGAGACGCCACTAGCAGTGGCAGGGTAAAATAGTTTTCAATGATAGAGCAGCCATTCCTGAAACCAGCTTGTTTCTCAGCAAATAAATTACAACTTTCTACCTAAACCTTTAATATCCACAGGAGAGCTCTAGTGTAGTTTAAAAATAACATATAAAAGGCAAGTTGGTTGGTAATTCACAGACTCATTGATGTCACCTTTTTTGTAAAGAAGAACAATATAACTGGTGGACCAACATGGAGGGGAGAAATTCCTGTATTATTTATATTAGTAAATAATTTAGTAACACCGGGGTCAAGGGCCCACAAATTTATACTGTCCTTATAAAATTCTGTTGCAATAACATCCTCTCTAGGAGCTTTGTTAGGACATTGTTGGTTTATCAAAATTGTAACTTATCTGGAGACTGGAAGCCATTCTGGAAAGGAACAAAGGTTTGGGGATAAAGGCTTCAATATTAACTTTAATCTTGTCATAGCCCATTGCGACCAGCTTCCAAAATAAAGATGATTTTTTTTCTCTGTGGCATCAAGTTCAAATTGCTTCCAAAGGGCCTTTTGATGCTCCAACTTTTATTCAGCTATTTGCTATATTTCCTTCTGAGGATAACTAATTTCTCAATAGAATCTGGAGAACCATGATTTCTGACACACATTATCTGAAGCTGTTTCTTATGACCAAAGTAAGCTGACTCATACTAGATTCTTATATGAAAATAATCTTTTTAGGAGTCAGGTAACCTGTATTTTTTAACAATAAATATTATATGTATTTCTCAATAAGTACTATGATCCTGTGCTGGATCATTAATATTCAAAAGGTGTTTTTTCAAAACTAACAACTCACTGCATTCAAGTTTCTCTCCGATTTTATTCTTAACTATGGATGCAACTTAATTCACAACAAATTTACAGCTTCAGAATCAGAAGTGAGACACAATCTGTCTAAATCCATCTGGGGGAAAGTGGTCAGAGAGCAGAAATTCATCTACAAGGGTTGATGATTGCTGTCACTAAAAGATCTGAGAAACAAAACCTACTTCTAATTGGAACTGTGATATAATCAATCACACTTCCCCTTTTAGCAAATATGAATGTAAAATGACCCTCAAATCATTGTCCCATCTGTCATTCAGAACCTCCAGTCAAAATCTATTTTAAGCCTACTTCTCCCAAGATTTTGATCTTCAACCTTCTGAATGGTTTGTAGGTCTTAAGCAATAGGGTTTAAGGCCTGGCTGTTTGGTTTCACCTAAATAACAGAATATAGTCCAACAGGTTTTTCTTCTATGACCTGGTCACTTATTTTGTTAAAAGGAACAGAAATTCTTTCTGGTTGTACATTCATAGACTGTTTCCCTTTGACTTTTTCTATTGAATGGTGTCTGTCTAGGAAGAGCTCTCATACTCCAGACTTTCTTAGCCATGCACTAGTCTTTAAACTCCACCTTCACTCTCTCTTGCGAACCCCAGTTGGAGAGCCTTTTTACCTTTTAAAATATGTCTTCTGGGTATAAAATAAAACACTGATCGTTTCAGTAATACGCATATATGGTACTGCAAATTGGCTTGTGACTATCTTTTCCCAATTTTTTTTATAAACAGGACCACTGACCAATAATACTTAGAATTTCTACCCCCTTAAATCAGGGGTACTTTCATTTACACTGGGTTGAAAAGATGAAGCAACTCAAAAGACTGCTTTCTAACCTAAGAGGTACAGGAGGGATAGCAGGAATAATTTGGAAGTTGTCACCTCGAGCCTTGTTGTGATGGTCACAGGTCTCACACCAGGGTCATCAAGCTGGTCTAGAACAGAGTTGCTGCTAAACACTCTACTCCAGTGGTTCCCAAACTTGTTCTGCCGCTTGTGCAGGGAAAGCCCCTGGCGGGCCGGGCCAGTTTGTTTACCTGCCGCGTGCTCAGGTTCGGCCGATCGCGGCTCCCAGTGGCCATGGTTCGCTGCTCCAGGCCAATGGGAGCTGCTGGAAGTGGCGGCCAATACGTCCCTTGGCCCGTGCCGCTTCCAGCAGCTCCCATTGGCCTGGAGCAGCAAACCGTGGCCACTGGGAGCCGCGATCGGCCGAACCTGAGGACGCAGCAGGTAAACAAACCGGCCCGGCCCGCCAGGGGCTTTCCCTGCACAAGCGGCAGAACAAGTTTGGGAACCACTGCTCTACTCAAATTGACAGCTAATAATGAGGGACCCTCAGGGAAAATGCTTCCTTTAGAATTTCTGGACTTATGCCAAACCTGCCATAAATCCCCTGCATAACCTTGAGATCCAAGAAAGATTCTTTGATTTCTGAAATATCTTTAAATATTAAAAGGGGAACAAAGAGAGCCCAGGGAATTATAGACCGGTCAGCGTAACTCAATAGCTGGAAAGATACTGGAACAAATTATTAAACAGTCAGTTTGTAAGCACCCACAGGATAAGAGGGTGCTTACAAAGAACAAATCATGGCAAACCAAACAAATTTCTTCTTTGACAGGGTTATGGCTTAGTGGATAGGGGAAAGCTATAGATATATGTCTTGATTTTAATAAGGCTTTTGATAGTCCCACATGACATTTTCATAAGCAAATTAGGGAAATGTGGTCTAAATTGAATTACTACAAGGTGCGTGCAAAACTGGTTGAAAGACGATACTCAAAGAGTAGTTATCAATGGTTCACTATCAAACAGGGGGGATGTATCTAGTGGGGTCCCGCAAGGGTCTGTCCTGGGTCCAGTACTAGTCAGTATTTTCATTAGTGATTTGGATAATGAAGTGGAGAGTATGCTTATAAAATCTGGGGATGACACCTGTCTGGGAGGGGTCACAAGCACTTTGGAGGAAAGGATTAGAATTCAAAACAACCTTGACAAATTGGAGAACTGGTCTGAAATCAACAAGATGAAAATCAGTAAAGACAAATACAAAGTACGTCACTTAATAAGGAAAAATCACATGTACAACTACAAAATGGGGGATAACTGGCTAGTTGTTAGTACTGCTGAAGAGGATCGGGGGATTATAGTGGATCACCAATTGAATGTCAGTCAACACTGTGATGTAGTTCAGAAAAGACTAAAATTGTTCTACTCATTAACAAAAGTATCATATGGATAAGTAAGACACAGGAATTAATTGTCCCACTACTCAAACCTTGTGAGGCCGCAGCTGGAGTACTGTTTCCAATTCTGGGGGCCACAGGAAAGATGTAGACAAACTGGAGAGAGTCTAGAGGAGAGAAACAAAAACAATAGGCTGGGTTTTCTAAACTTTTTATCAGGAAAGGTTAAAAAACCTGGGCATGGTTAGTCCTTGGAAAAGAAGACTGAGGTGGGGATCTGATAACCGTGTTAAAATACGTTAAGGGCTATTACAGAGAGCACAGTGATCGATTGTTCTTCATGTCCACTAAAGGTGGGACAAGAAGTATGGGCAGAATCTGCAGCATGAGCGATTGAGGTTAGATATTAGGAAAAATGTTCTAACTATAAGGGTAGGGAAGCTCTGAAATAGGCTTCCAAGGGAAGTTGTGGAATTCCCACTGGGGGGTTTTAAGAACAGGCTGGATAAACACCTGCCAGGCATGGTCTAGGTATACTTCTTCAGCACAGGGAGATGGAATAGATGATCTCTCGAGGCCTCATCCAGCCCTATACTTCTACGATTCTATTATGGTATCTACTAACTTCCCAATGAACAGACAACTCTCACAGCAGAAAGCAGGCTTTGCTAATCATCCAGGAGAAGAATCAGGATTATCTCCCAGCATAGGATCAGAGAGAGCAAGTGTTCTTGTAGATATAAAAAGGAAATCTGTGTGTCTATGAGACACATTATCATGGGGAGACTGTCTAATCGTTGACTGGGGACATTACCTAGTCCTTGATTAAAGTTAGGAAATTAGATTCAACCCTCAGGATGAGTACCTGATGATAAAACTAGTGAGTTAAAGGGTCTATCAGGTAAAGTGACCTCTATCTTCCCTAATCCCCTCTCCAAAAAATAGAAGGGTGGGAGCTGGCATACAAGGTTCTGTGGAGATTTCAAGGTTCTGTGGCAATATCTGGGCCTCTGCAGGCTTTCCCTTGCCATGGGTATGAGGGTTATAAAATCTGTAAAATTGCTTCCCATATGACTCCTCCTTCTGGGACTGTGTGGCTCTTTCCATGCTCCCTATGTTAAGCTGGCAGCTCCCTCCCTGGGAAGGACAGCAGAGCTCCCCTCACCAGAATCCCAGAAACCAAAAGGGATGGATGGGGAAGAGATCACCCAAACCTTCACAATAGGTTATCAATAGCAGTAGGGAATCTCTCCAGTACCTGGAAGCAGTGGTGGGCTGGAGCCGGTTGTTAAATTTAGAAGCCCTTTTAGAACCGGTTTAGAGTCCTGGCTTCTAAATTTAACAACTGGCCAAAAGTGGCGCCTTAGGTACCGACTCTCTGGGTGCTTCGGGGCTGGAGCACCCACAGGGAAAATTTGGTGGGTGCAGAGCACCCACTGGCAGTTCCCCACCCGGCCCCAGCTCACCTCACCTCCGCTCCACACCACTCTGCTTCTCCACTCCTCCCACCCCCCCTTTCCCACAAATCAGCTGTTCACGCAGGAAGCCTGGGAGGGCTGAGAAGCAGGTGGCGGCTTCGCGCTCAGGCCCAGGGAGGCAGAGCGGAGGCGAACTAGGGCGGGGGGGGGCGTGAGGAGGGCCGCCCGCGCCGCAGCAGGTAGCCCGGGGGGCACGCAGGGGAACCGCTCCCCGCCCCAGTTCGCCTCCGCTCCGCCTCCCTGGGTCTGAGCGCGAAGCCACTGCTTGCTTCTCAGCCCTCCCAGGCTTCCCGTGCAAACAGCTGATTCGCAGGAAACCGGGGGCATGGAGAAGCAGAGCGGGGCGGCGGGTTCAGGGGAGGAGGTGGAGCAGGGCGGAGCTGGGGACGGGTGTGGGGCGGGGAGCTGCTGGTGGGGGCTCTGCCCCCACCAAATTTTCCCCATGGGTGCTCCAGCCCCAGAGCACCCACGGAGTCGGTGCCTAAGGCGCCACTTTTGATGTGATAAGTGGGGGGAGTGGCCGCTCCTCCTACTCCCCCCCTAGCTATGCTCTCCCACCCCTAGGAGCCAGAGGGACCTGCTGGATGCTTCCTGGGAGCCGCCCCAGGTAAGCACCGCCAGGACTCCCCACCTCGCCCCCCGGCAGGTCCCTCTGGCTCTTAGGGGTGGGGTGGGCATCCACTACGGTGGCCCACAAGACTCCTGCCCACTTCTGGGGGCAGTGAGGGGACAGGGGAGGGGGCTGAATGGGGCAGGGGTCCGGGACGGGGTGGGGCAGGCCACAACCCCCTCATGGGGTGAGGAGGGAATCGGTTGTTAAGATTTTGGCAGCTCACCACTGCCTGGAGGCAGGGGCCTCCCACATACAAAGGTCAGTTGCAGCTGATGTTTGGACCACCTCTGCCTTCGGGACCATAGCAATGGAGTTCCAAGCCCCTGCGTGTCCTTTTACTGGCTTCACTTTGTTGGCTCTTGAGGGGGCCTATGTGCACTGACCGGCTAGTCAGTTCTCCGTTAACAGCTTATTCAGTTGGTTCTTCACCTTTAGTTATTGACCAAAAGGTGTATCTGACTTTCCTGTCTAAAGACAAAGCAGTACAATACCAAACAAAGACATATATACCATCCATCCAGGAAGCAATTCTTACCTCACAGTATGTTCACCTGACACAGAAGGGGTGCTTCAAGGTACGCATTTCGGCTAGTACTATTTATAGTATGACTTTACAAGTTGCAAAACTCTTTATACATCACTTAAAGTTTAAGTTTAACCCATCAGTTTGTGCCAGCTTTGTCTTTGGTACCTCCCTATACTTTCCCATATCTCATTTTAAATACTACATTCCAAGTGCTGATGGGACTCTCTAACTGTACTTGGTAGAAAGTATTCATGCATCTTTGCTTTGGCAAGTTTCTATTTTCTAATGCCAAAGCTGACTTCAGGTTTGCAAAGTGCTGTGGGGTGTGTGGCGTGTGTGGACAGAATTGTGAGAAGAGCATAATACAGTCAGGAAACATAACTTTCGGGGCCGGTGCAACCACTAGGTGAACTAGGCGGTCGCCTAGGGCGCCAAGTGGTTGGGGGGGCGGTGGAGTGGAGGTGAGCTGGGGCAGGGGGGCGCGGGGAGGGCCACCTGCAGCAAGTAATGGGGGGAAGGGGGGGCGCACAGGGGAACCGCTCCCCGCCCCAGCTCACCTCTGCTCCGCCTCTTCCCCTGAGCACTGCCCCGCTCTGCTTCTCTCCCTCCCAGGCTTGCGCACCAAACAACTGATTGGCACCGCAAGCCTGGGAGGCAGGAGAAGCAGTGGCATGCTCGGGGAGGAGGCGGAGCAGAGGTGAGCTGGGGCGGGAAGCTGCCACAGGGGGGGACTCCCCGGGCTGAGGGGGAGGGGGGGCGGCAGAGAGCTGCCGCGGGGGGGCTGCCCGGGCCAAGGAGGAAGAGGGAGGGGGTGGCAGGGAGCTGCCGTGGGGGGGCTGCCCAGGCCGAGGGGAAGGAGGGAGGGGCGGCAGGGAGCTGCCGCCAGGGGGGGCACCTCAGGGTGGAGGGGGTGGCGGGGAGCTACCATAGGGCGGGGGGGTGGCACAAGGTGGAAGTTTCGCCTAGAGCATGAAACCTCCTTGCACCGGCCCTGGCCCTGATAACTTCCCAACACCCCTGTGAGTTACATTAATACCATGCACATAATATCTATTAATGTGGTGTATACTATGCCTAGCATATATGTATTGGCTAACGCAGTTGAATCACCCAGCACAAAGGGACGGGGGGACTTCTCCTCCAGCAGCACCTCTTAGGCTTCTCCACTCACTTTCTGCTGCTGGGTCCTCAGTTTCACTTGCTGCTGCTGGAACCGCGGCTCCCACCTCTCCACTGCCCTCTGCACCAGCCTGGTCTTGGTACCTCACTGGCTGATCACTCCACTGTTCAAGTAATTAATTGAAGCTAGACTGCTCAAAATGTAGGGGTATAAGAGGATTTCAATATTTTGTGAAAGGAATTGATAAAGCTGCATCTATTTTCTTATGTTATTAAAATGTTAAAAAAAAAATTCCTGGAGATACACTCGTACATACGTAACTAGGTGACGGGATGGAACACTTTAATTCAGAGGTCCTCAAACTGGTGCTCCATGGAGAACTGGCTGGTCACATGCTAAATTGCATTAAAAACCTCTAAGACACATTAAATACTCTTACAATATTAAACAGTTGCTATAGTTCTCACAGGATATTACATGATTGTGAATGGAAGGCAATCCATTGAATTGTGAATGGGGACGGAGGCATCAATGTGACTATCTACGTAGTAAAATGTGATCCATGCTATGGTCCAGTATGGCAACAAAGGGGAATCAATAGATAGGTAAGCTACTGAGGGGGCAGCTGAAGAAAATCCATTTTAATGGATTGAAACAACTAAATGTGTTCCTGAGGAGAATGGGCTTATGTTAAAACTGAAAAAAGTTTGAGGGGCTTAATTAAGGACAAACCTGTAACGTTAGGCAGGTTAAGTAAGCAATACTTCATGTTTCTAAAATATCTTCTATTGCCTTGTTGTTTAACAATAGGTGGAAAAGGCATGGGAGGCTGGGAAGGAGGGATCCGTGTGCCAGGGATATTTAGATGGCCGGGAGTGTTACCTGCAGACACAGTTATCGATGAACCTACAAGTCTCATGGACATTTACCCTACGGTGATTTATCTGGCAGGAGGGATAGTGCCCCAGGACAGGTACAGAAATTGTAAAACATATTCATTACTTTAAATTCCCAATATGGAATCTTATTTGAAAATGATCCTAACATTAGAGCTCAATATTGGATGTTTATCATGCCATTTTTAGCCTACTTTTTCAGATCCCTGAGCTCAGGGGTGAAAGTAAAATACAGCTCTTACCGGTACGGGTCCCACTCTCTCTCTCTCTCTCTCTCTCTCTCCCCCAACCCCCGGAAGGGGCGGGGCCTCAGGCAGAAGGGGGCGTGGCCAGGGGTGGAAGTAAGTTACATTTCTTACCCTTACAGTCCAAACACAAGCAACCCACCTCTCCTACATACTTCATGGATCCCTCCCATTGCGTGACTTAGCTATAGAAAATAAAGCTACTATTACTACTACCAGTACTGTCTGGAATAAAACTTTACTATTGGAATAAGCCTGAAAACTCACTATCACATTTTTCTCCTTGTCCTCCCTCCTCCTCCTCCTCCAGCCAGGCTGCCCACGCGGCTTGGCTCTGCATTCCCCTGACCCCCGCCCTCAGCAGGGGCTGCAGCGGCTCCCCTCTAGCTTGGAGCAGGGAGACTGGCTGAGGGAGAAGACTCCCCAGGATGCCTGCTGCCTGCGTAGAAACAGTTTAAACTTGCTGCTCCCTCCCTGGTTCAGACTGGGATTCTGGGCTCTTTCTGGCATCCTTGTTAATTTCATTCACAGTTGGGGCGGGGGGGTGGAAGGTGAGACCAAGGCAGGGGCAGAATACAATAGCCATTTGGCTGCACAGCTTAAATCCAGAGCTAATAAAACCCAGTGGAAGGGGGAAACTCACTATCACATTGGTTTCTCTCCTGTCTCGTCCTCTGGCTAGGCTGCCCGTTCCGCTGTTCACTCCTGGTCTGAACTGCGGAATTAGGATGTTGTACCAATAAAATAAAAACCAGCAGGATCTTATTAAAGGGAAAAAGGCAAAATACCACATTTATTGTGAATACAGAAAGAATCATAGTAAGCAGTTAGTTATAGCTATAACATTCCATTCAATCTCATATTTATTCACACATTCATTCATACAAACACACACACATACATACACACCCACTCACACAGGTTCTGCAAGGTTGTTATCATAGTTACCAGCCTTAGAGTTGCTCATGCCAAGCCACTGGCCAGGTGGCCTGGACATGAGGAGGGAGCAGGGCCTTGTCAGATGCTCATCTGATGCTCCTGGAAGTTGGTTTGCAGAATCAGACCCCAAAGTTCTCACTTTTTAGAGTCTATTTTTATAGGAATTTCTTCCTATGCCAGTCTATGGGAATTGCTTCATCATGCTGATGCTGAATCAATCAGCAGATAGCACATTCCTGACGGCTCCAAGATGTTATCTTGTTCTTTGGTTCTCCCATTCTTGAGGCTGTTGGGTGGATTCCAGTCTGCCCTCCAGGGGGTCCTCTGGTTATTTCCACTTGACGCCTTCTTCAGCCGATGGACACTGGATTCTTAGGCTGGCACCTCCCTGATCATTCAGTTATTATCCACACCAAGCATCCATTCACATACATCCTCTATCTCTATTTTAATCACAATGGTTAATACAACAAAAGGGTGGGGAGTCTCTGGGTGCTGTTTCTGTTGTTAGAGAGGGAGAGAAACAGTACCAAAAACCAAGAGACCTCTTAATTAGTAATTTAAACTCTGGGGAATCAAACTCATTTGTGATTTTAATACAGAACTTCTTTAATATGATCCAACAAGGATTTGTGCTGGAAATGGCCCACCTTGATTATCATACACATTGTAAGGAGAGTGATCACTTTAGATAAGCTATTACCAGCAGGAGAGAGGGGTGGGGGGAGAGAAAACCTTTTGTAGTGGTAAACACCCATTTTTTCATGGTTTGTATGTATAAGAACATCTTCTGTATTTTCCACAGTATGCATCCAATGAAGTGAGCTGTAGCTCACAAAAGCTTATGCTCAAATAAATTGGTTAGTCGCTAAGGTGCCACAAGTCCTCCTTTTCTTTTTGCGAATACAGACTAACACGGCTGTTACTCTGAAACCTGCAAAATTAGGGGCTATTTCTGGCTTCCTTGTTAATTTCACTCACGGTTCTTGAGGAAGAGGGATACCAAAGCCTGGGCAATTCTTTTCTGCCCCCTGGATGAGGCGATCTTCAATAATATAATACACAAAAAATACAATCAAAATCAGAAACCATTTCCAAGTTCAAATCTATCCCATTCCCTCCGCAGCAGAGGATCATGGTTGTGATGTCCAAACTGCTTGCAGATCCTCTTTGAAATGTTACTGTTTAAAAAAAAAACATGGAGAACATGGTGGGAAGATGTGTTCTGATGATCGGGGTTTATTTTAGGCAAAGCAATTTTGGTAAAACAACTAAAGATTCACAGGGAAAGCAAATAGCCCCATAGACAAAACCACAAAGGGTCTGGAGGGGAAAACTGGATATTCAGGGAAATTATTGCAATGATACTGTTATTAAGGTGCCTTATACCAGTATCACTTATTCCCCTTCCCCTTCCTGTACAAAAATAACTATAACAGCAGAAGCACATTTAGATACTTAGAGAAAGTTTTGTCAATTTCAGCCTCCGCACTCTGCAGGACACCGACACCCACAAAACAAAAGAGATCTGAGCCTTATGTCCTAAGGACATTCCAGGTGTTTAATTCATTATATAAAGAGGGTGGAATGAAAACTACTGTTTCTTTCAAAGGAGGCACAATAATTTCCCTGAATATCCAGTTTTCAGACCGCGGAGTGAACAGCTAAATTTAAACTGTTCTTATGCAGACAGCAGGCATCCTGGGGAGGCTTCTCCCTCAGCCAGTCCCCCTGCTCCCTGCTCCAAGCTAGAGGGGAGCCGCTGCAGCCCCTGCTGAGGTGGGGGGGAGGTCGGGGGAACGGGGAGGCTAGCCACATCGGGCAGCCTGGCTGGAGGAGGAGAGAAACGAATGTGATAGTGAGTTTCCCCCTTCCACTGGGTTTTATTAGCTCTGGATTTAAGCTGTGCAGCCAAATGGCTATTGTATTCTGCCCCTGCCTTGGTCTCACCTTCCACCCTCCCCCCCCCCCCGCCACCCCCCCCCAACAACTGTGAATGAAATTAAAAAGGATGCCAGAAAGAGCCCAGAATCCCAGTCTGAACCAGGGAGGGAGCAGCAAGTTTAAGCTGTTCCTATGCAGACAGCAGGCATCCTGGGGAGGCGTCTCCCTCAGCCAGTCCCCCTGCTCCCTGCTACAAGCTAGAGGGGAGCCCCTGCTGAGTGTGGGGTTCGGTGAAGCACTGAGCCTAGCCCTGTCAGCAGCCTGGCTGGAGGAGGAGGGAGGAGAGAAACGAATGTGACAGTGAGTTTTCCCCTTCCACTGGCTTTTATTAGCTCTGGATTTAAGCTGTGCAGCCAAATGGCTATTGTATTCTGCCCCTGCCTTGGTCTCACCTTCCACCCCACCCCCCCCCGCCCCCCCAACAACTGTGAATGAAATTAAAAAGGATGCCAGAAAGAGCCCAGAATCCCAGTCTGAACCAGGGAGGGAGCAGCAAGTTTAAGCTGTTCCTATGCAGACAGCAGGCATCCTGGGGAGGCTTCTCCCTCAGCCAGTCCCCTTGCTCCCTGCTACAAGCTAGAGGGGAGCCCCTGCTGAGTGTGGGGTTCGGTGAAGCACTGAGCCTAGCCCTGTCAGCAGCCTGGCTGGAGGAGGAGGGAGGAGAGAAACGAATGTGACAGTGAGTTTTCCCCTTCCACTGGCTTTTATTAGCTCTGGATTTAAGCTGTGCGGCCAGATGGCTATTGTATTCTGCCCCTGCCTTGGTCTCACACAACCCCCCCTCCCCTGCTCCCAGCAACAACCCTGAGTGAAATTAACAAGAAAACCAGAAATAGCCCCGAATGCCGCGGTTCAGACCGCGGAGTGAACAGCTAAGTTTAAACTGTTCCTATGCAGACAGCAGGCATCCTGGGGAGGCTTCTCCCTCAGCCAGTCCCTCTGCTACCTGCTATTAGCTAGAGGGGAGCCCCTGCAGCCCCTGCTGAGTGGGAGGGCTGGGGGAATGGGGAGCCTAGCCGCGTATGCATCCTGGCTGGAGGAGGAGAGGGGGAGAAACAACAAACAAATGTGACAAAGACTTTTCCCTTTCCAAGCTTTTATTAGCTTTGAGTTTGAACTTTTTGCTCTGCAGACAAAAGAGGTGAAAGTAAGCCAGTACTGAATACTCCACTTATTTGCCAGTACACTACTGCATCTTTTTTTACCGGTACTCCGTACCAGACCGGACCAGCTTACTTTCACCTCTGCCTAAGCTGCATATAGTTCATATAAATCTTTTACATGTTTGAGATTCACCCCTTACTCATAAATGTTTCTTGTTCCAAATGTAATTTTTCAATCGTGCTTTCAATTGCAAGTGTTTTCATATGCAATGACAGTTGAGTACAGAACTTGTTATCCTGCAACTCACTGCAGTTTGGTGACTACCATTCTCTCCATCAACATTAGGGTGATCGATGGCCAAAACCTGATGCCTTTACTGCAGGGGTCCATTCAGCACTCAGCGCACGAGTTCCTGTTTCACTACTGTGGCATGTATTTACATGCAGTACGGTGGCATCAAAAGGACAGTGAGTATAAAGATTCTTCCAAAAACAATGATGGCTTCAATCTCTAGGAAAGCATATGTATTGTATAATGCAATTTTAATATAGGCTAGATCGTAGCTTTGCAACAAGCCTGGGATGGGAAACAGTGTGTAGCTGTGCCACCTAGGAACAATGCGGGTACCCACAGAGCAGCAATAATTTGCTGTTGTCCTGCATGTATATTTTGATATACACACTATGGGCACAAGTATGCTGACCAGAATATTGGGTACAGAACTAAGGTTGTCCCTGCTCCATTGCTCTGGGACGGGTAGTATTGACTTAATCCTGTTTGGATGGACCCAAAATCTGAATACCGCATTAAGCAGTATGAAGGCAAAGCTTGGCACTTTGTGTTACAAATTAAAAATTTTACTTGTTAAGTGATAAAAATATGTTCAGTGCTGAAAGACTTTTCACTCTTCTAATGCCATTTTATGTCTATATGCATCATCTTACATCTGGTTTCTCTCCTACCAGGTGGGGCACTGTGGAAGGCTCATTATGTGACTCCAATATTCCAGCCAGAGGGTGCTGGAGCGTGTTACAGAAGAGGAATTTGCCCATGTTTTGGGGAAGGTGTAACCCATCATGACCCTCCTTTACTCTTTGATCTCTCCAGAGACCCTTCCGAGGCCAAAACTCTGTCTCCTGCCACTGAGCCCCTGTTTGACACAATAATAAGCATAATAGAAAGAGCTGTTCAGGAGCATCGCCAGACACTGACTCCAGTCCCACAACAGCTCTCTTTGTACAACATTATGTGGAAGCCCTGGCTGCAGCCGTGCTGTGGGACATTCCCGTTTTGCTGGTGTGATAAAGAAGGTGACAGTGCACACCCTGCTCTGTAAAGAAAATATATTGAAGGTTAACTGTATGAAAAGCTTTAAAATCAAGTGCTTTTTTTTGAGCAAATGGACTCTCTTTTTGTTGATTTAGGATTACACAGTTGGCTAGCTATATGAAATAGGGCTTAATGAAGGCCATTTTGTGAAACAAGATACCAGTCTAGATGGACAAAATTAATATGTTCCAGTATGGCAAGTCTTAGGAGTATCTATCCACTGCTGAAGATATAGCTCAGATACATTGCAGTGTGCCAAAATTAAAAATGCTGCAGTAACCATAACTTTGAATCTCTTGACATCTGTGGATATAGGTTCACTAGCTCAGCATCATTTTTATACTGAATTTCTATGCAAGGATGTACTACCAACATTCTAGCAAAGGGCTGCCTGCAATGTTTCAGCCCAGTTGGTCATATATAAGACACGTCCTGTGTAAAATACTTCCCCACCCCCAAAATAATTTCCCTTGATACCCCATGGAAGAAGAATCGCTTAGTCCACCACTAGATCCCCATAGAGGCTCCTCTAGGTGATCCTTCTATCTTGCAGCTAGCTCTTCTAGCAGCAGCGGTGGTGGCTGATATATCCTCTGGCTGTCCAGAAGCTGGTTGGTTGAGGGATTAGCTCTCCCATGGAGACCATTTGGGAAATGGTTCGCCTTTGGTTCTTAAAGAGGACAGGCCTCTCCTGGCTGATGGCAATCTCCTCTAACTGGTATGGGGCTGTCAGTCCAGTCCCTAATGCATTCCTTAGAGCATGGTGGAGGACGCAAGAGGGAAGGAAGCTCGCTTTTCAGCAGCTGTCAGAGCAATGGGGTGGCATACCTGGCACTGCCAGAGTGAGGAACAGTCAGCACCAAACCCAACCCTAGTGGAGGCTGAAAATTGTAATATGCATAGCCAGTCTTAGTACTGTGGTAGAGGGCTGTGAAAGTTATTCTTGCCGCCACACCCCAGTGATAACCAATTCCTGCTGTCAAGTAACAATAAAAATAATGACAGGTTTCAGAGTAACAGCCGTGTTAGTCTGTATTCGCAAAAAGAAAAGGAGTACTTGTGGCACCTTAGAGACTAACCAATTTATTTGAGCATGAGCTTTCGTGAGCTACAGCTCACTTCATCGGATGCATACCGTGGAAACTGCAGCAGACTTTATATATACACAGAGAATATGAAACAATACCTCCTCCCACCCCACTGTCCTGCTGGTAATAGCTTATCTAAAGCGATCATCACGTTGGGCCATTTCCAGCACAAATCCAGGTTTTCTCACCCTCCACCCCCCCACACAAATTCACTCTCCTGCTGGTGATAGCCCATCCAAAGTGACAACTCTTTAAACAGTGTGCATGATAATCAAGTTGGGCTATTTCCTGCACAAATCCAGGTTTTTCTCACATCCCTCCCACCCCCATACACACACAAACTCACTCTCCTGCTGGTAACCCAAGCTCTGCGATACAACCGCATTTGCTCCAACCCCTCAGACAGAGACAAACACCTACAAGATCTCTGTCAAGCTTTCTTACAACTACACTACCCACCTGCAGAAGTAAAGAAACAGATTGATAGAGCCAGAAGAGTTCCCAGAAGTTAACTACTACAGGACAGGCCTAACAAAGAAAATAACAGAACGCCACTAGCCGTCACCTTCAGCCCCCAACTAAAACCCCTCCAACGCATTATTAAGGATCTACAACCTATCCTAAAGGATGACCCAACACTCTCACAAATCTTGGGAGACAGGCCAGTCCTTGCCTACAGACAGCCCCGCAACCTGAAGCAAATACTCACCAACAACCACATACCACACAACAGAACCACTAACCCAGGAACTTATCCTTGCAACAAAGCCCGTTGCCAATTGTGCCCACATATCTATTCAGGGGACACCATCACAGGGCCTAATAACATCAGCCACACTATCAGAGGCTCGTTCACCTGCACATCCACCAATGTGATATATGCCATCATGTGCCAGCAATGCCCCTCTGCCATGTACATTGGTCAAACTGGACAGTCTCTACGTAAAAGAATAAATGGACACAAATCAGATGTCAAGAATTATAACATTCATAAACCAGTTGGAGAACACTTCAATCTCTCTGGTCACGCAATCACAGACATGAAGGTCGCTATCTTAAAACAAAAAAACTTCAAATCCAGACTCCAGCGAGAAACTGCTGAATTGGAATTCATTTGCAAATTTGGATACTATTAATTTAGGCTTAAATAGAGACTGGGAGTGGCTAAGTCATTATGCAAGGTAGCCTATTTCCTCTTGTTTTTTTCCTATCCCCCCCCCCCCCCAGATGTTCTGGTTTAACTTAGATTTAAACTTGGAGAGTGGTCAGTTTGGATGAGCTATTACCAGCAGGAGAGTGAGTTTGTGTGTGTATGGGGGTGGGGGGGATGTGAGAAAACCTGGATTTGTGCAGGAAATAGCCCAACTTGATTATCATGCACATTGTGTAAAGAGTTGTCACTTTGGATGGGCTATCACCAGCAGGAGAGTGAATTTGTGTGGGGGGGTGGAGGGTGAGAAAACCTGGATTTGTGCTGGAAATGGCCCAACGTGATGATCGCTTTAGATAAGCTATTACCAGCAGGACAGTGGGGTGGGAGGAGGTATTGTTTCATATTCTCTGTGTATATATAAAGTCTGCTGCAGTTTCCACGGTATGCATCCGATGAAGTGAGCTGTAGCTCACGAAAGCTCATGCTCAAATAAATTGGTTAGTCTCTAAGGTGCCACAAGTACTCCTTTTCTTTTTAATAAAAATAATGACTCAGCTCCTCCCCCCCCCCCCCTTACTGAAAAGCCCATGGGAGGGCTCAGAGGGAGAGAATCCCTTTGAGGATCCCCTAACGTGAATCGCCCCACATCATTTAGACCAGCTCTGACCCCCATACCTTTCCCCACTCCCATCCCTGGCAGCACATCTCCATTGAAGCCATACTAACAAAGCTATCTCCTGGACATGACAGGGGCTGTGCAGAAAAAATAATATCTTAAGGCTGCATTATTTTGCTGATTAATTTATATGGGGCCAAAGGGAGTGACTATGTGGATCCTACGCACTTCTCCTCATAGACCACCCAGACACCTCTACCTTCCCTTGGATATGTTTGATTTGGCTATATTTAAAATATGTATATAAAATATTAACAACTCTAAGACTCCGCTAACCTATAAATTACTAGATGGAAACTTTCTCTTGCCTGCTTGGAACCTGTCTGAGCTGCTTTCTCAGCTTTTTCCTGGCTTCTTTTTTGATTGGCTTCTACTTATTAGGGCCAAGATTTTTGATAGTATTTAGCCATTGCTGCCTTCAGCATTGTAACATCTAACTGATTTAGGAGCCTAACTCTTATTTTTGAAAGGATTTAGGCACTTATGAGTCAATATTCCATTCATGCCTAAATTCCTTTTAAAATTCTAAAACCTTAGCTCTTCATTTGACCCTTCCCACATTGCCTGATTTCTGCACCTTGCTAAGATATCTTGTATTAATATCTACTTTGGCCCTCTAAACCTATTAGGGATTCCCAAAAATATATCTAAGCTGAGAATGTGTCCCCATACCCAAACTTTGAGTAGAAGCAGAGGTACAATCTCACCATTCCTGAATTCTGATCTTCACCCCACCTCATTATCAGTGGTCATGCCAAGTCTGACTCGTCACCTGGGCTGTGTCAGATCCTACTTTGCCCATATTTCCTTTAAACAGTTCTTATTTAGGGTGCATTGCAGTAATGTTCTGTGCAGCCATTCCTGGTGTCAGAGAGGATGAAACACTTTTGGCCAGATTTTCCAAAGGGCTTAGCACCCAACTGGTCTTTGAGAACAATAGGAGCTGTGCTTTTGAAAATCTGTCCCTTTTAAGAACAAACCACCCCAGGGTTGGAACTTGAGTGGCAGTTGTGGGAGAGAGCAGAGAAAGGATCTGTCTCTCTCACTATGGCTTGCAAAATGAAAAAGCTAAACAACCTCTGCTTTTAAAAACCTGCTCCATGCTTTTTCTCCAGAGAGGAATTTTCCCTCAATCCCTTAGAGAAGTTTACGCTTTTTAAGGAAGACTCTAATTTGCCTTTATTCCCTCTCTGGCCTTCATAACATTAGCTTTGCCAGGGCTCTCTTTCTCAGAGTTCCTGCTTCCGGATTTGCAGTGCAGGAATCTGGCTTTCAGATGGGAGTCGACCAGCAGTGTTCTGCCACTTGTACCAAGGGGTCGCACTCGAAGACCTTTCCTTTGTCCAGAAGGTGTGTAGGTCCAGATCCTCTGGAACATGGTCAGAGCTTTGTATTCTTTGTGCCCTCTGCACAGGCTCCCAGGTGTTTTTGAGCCATACTCTGTTTTGATGCAGAATTTTATTTACAGGATGTTTCAAAATAGTAAACCCTAGGCAGTAAAAGTCTGTTTTTCTTGACTTCTGTCTGGCTTTCAAGTCAAATTGCATCTCTTCTCTGCTAGCTCCTATCTGCCCTTGTCTCCAATTGTCTGCTTAATCAGAACTGCTGCCTTCAGACGGGGTGGCTCATTGTGTCATAAACAGTGGAAAACAACATGGGCAGTGTTAAGAAAGGAAAATAGCAATTCATCCCTATTTCCTCTCCTCTTTCCTTCTTTGATCCCTACAAACTCAGCTCTATCCAGTTTGGGATTTGCTGGATTGTGACAAGCACAGATACACTGGGGAAAAGTTTGCTTTCAATTTCACCATCAGTGGAGTTACTGTGCATTTATAAAAAGAAAAGGAGGACTTGTGGCACCTTAGAGACTAACAAATTTATTTGAGCATGAGCTTTCGGCTGTAGCTCACGAAAGCTTATGCTCAGATAAATTTGTTAGTCTCTAAGGTGCCACAAGTCCTCCTTTTCTTTTTGCGAATACAGACTAACACGGCTGCTACTCTGAAACCTGTGCATTTATACTAGAGTATCTGAGAGTTTTGCACTCTAGTTATATTTCATGTGACCTGTAGTAATTCTCTGGTTAATTTACTCTTACATGCCCTATTTTCCTCATACATCTCCTTTGTTACATTTGTTTCTATCACTGATTTTCTTCCCTTCTCTTTTCCTGCTGTCCCATCTGAAGGAAAATCTGCAGGTTTATAGATTGATAAGGTTTAGGGCCAGCGGGCACTATTCACTCATGTAGTTGGACCTCCTGTGTATCACAGGCTGTTATATTTCACCCAGTTATCCCTGTATTGAGGCCAATTACTTGTGATTATGTAAAGTATAATTTATGTAAAGCCAAAGCATATCTGCCAGAAAGACATCATCATCATTTGATGACCTCTTCCCTTGGTAGTTTGTTCCTATGATTAATCAGCCTCACTGTTAAAAATATGCTCCTTATTTCTTTGAATTTGTCAGGCTTCTGCATCCAGCCATTGGTTCTTGTTGTTCTGTTCTCTACTAGATTAAAGAGCCATGTAGTACCGAGTATTTTCTCCATGAAGGTACATATGCACTGTAATCAAATCACCTCTTGATCTTGTTTTTGATAAACTAAACAGATTGAGCTCTTTTTAAGGCTCTCACTGTGATATTTTCTCCAGCCCTTGAATCATTGTAGCCTTTTCTGCACCCTCTCTGCTTTTTCAACATCCTTTTTACAATGTGGACACCAGAACTACGTGGAGTATTCTAGTATTGGTCTCACTAATGATGTATGCAGAAGTAAAATCACCTCTGTACTCCTACTAACTACTCCCCTTTTTGTATATCCAAGGGTAGCATTAGCCCTTTTTGCCACAGTATCGCACTAGAGCTCATGTTAGGTTGCTTGTCCACTATGATCCCTAAATCTTTTTCACAGTCACTGCCTTCCAAGACACAATCACCTGGCCGGCATTCCTTGTTCCCAAATAGATAACTTTGGTATGTATTTGGCAGTATTAAAATGCTTTTGCTTTAAAATGGGCCCAGCTCACCAAGCGATGCAGATCCAGATGAATCTTGCAGCAATGCGTGCCCTGAAATTCTGCATGTGTTGTAATTTTCCCTGTAAAATTCCATTACGTTAAAATATATATTTTTTTCTCTCCTGGTCTGTTCCTTTTGCTTGTGGAGCCTATTCCTTCAGCCTTTTGTACACATTCCTAGGTTGATCAGTTCCTCACTTGTGATTAGACAAGCAGTGCAGGATGCCAATTTCTCATGTAGGCTTCATTCCACTTAGAATTAACTTAGGGTGACCAGATAGCACGTGTGAAAAATCAGTCCGCCGTTGTGGGTAATAGGAGCCTATACAAGAAAAAGCCCCAAATATTGGGACTGTCCATGTAAAATCAGGACATCTGCTCACCCTAAATTAACTAGAAAGGACAGTTAGGGGGTCTTTTTAAAGGAGGATATGATAATGTTTTGACACCACATATGTTCTTTAAGAAACATGAGTGGTTATGCATGCTGTGGGTGAATGAACAATAAAAATATTGTTGCACATGGTACATTCCAATTCCACATTTCCTTTTTACCCTAGCCTACTCCAACAATACATAATTAGATCTCACAATGCCCTTGTTCCATACTTGGGGAAATACTACTGAAAGGCCATCATCTCTAGGTATGAGCACAGCAGCTTAGGGCATCCATTTGAAACTGTAGCTGGAATGTACATTAGGCAGCAAAATTCTATTACCCTGAGCAGGAATTTATTTTGGGTTGATAACTCCAGTGTCATCGACAAATATTTAGAGCCTCACGCTGTGCAAAAATTAAGGGCTAAGACATTTGTAGATACTAATAAAAGCAGCTTTCATAAAGTCAAACTGCCTTGATTTTAGTAGTAGGAGAGAAGAGAGAGTTATTCCTGTCAGTCCATTTCAGACAAAAAAATGCCTGCATGAATTAATCTGCCCTCCTAGGGGCTGTTGTTTTTCCTCCGGTGTAATGTATTACGCTCCAATATCTTGCATGGCTATTACTGTATCACCCTTTGTGCTCTTTGCGGGAGTTCATAATACCAGTACAACATGGTGTAACTTTTAAGAGCTATCTTCAACTGTACTGTGATCAGCAGCCTCCCTTCCAGAGGACAAGTAGTATGAGTAAGTGGAATTCTCAAAGTTGCGTCCAGACCCAAGTTTCTCACATGACAATACATAGCCATGCCAAAAATTATTAATAGACGATTGCATAAGGACAAGAACTTTGCTCTTAAGCAATTCATTGGCTGCAGCTGCATATTCCTTATTTACAGTATGAAGCAGATTTATCTTTTATACCATTGAATTGTTTCTAAATATGCTTTTGTTTCCAGCTTGTTTGTGGGGTGACAGCTATTCTTTCCATACATCACATTTTTGGAGTAAACAACTTGACAGCAATTCTTTAAAAGCTAAAGGCTTAGGAGTGGATTGATATTGGGAGACTCTTTTCTCATGCAGTACTATAGAACTGCTACTGTTCTTACTCCAGCAAAATTACTGATTCCCTCACCAAGGACTTTGCAAGAGAGAGAAATGTGGAGTCAGGCTCAAGGAATGTAATCTTTAACTGACATTTGGAGCAGCTGAGAACTCTTCAAAAGCTGACCCTGTTCGAGACAGACATACTTAGTATATTAGAAAGTGTGAAAAAAATGGGATTTAGGAGCTTAAGTCAATTTTGAACATAAGAACAGCCATACAGGGTCAGACCAAAGGTCCGTCAAGCCCAGTATCTTGTCTTCTGACAGTGGCCAATGTCAGGTGCCCCAGAGGGAATGAACAGAACAGGTAATCATCAGGTGATCCATCCCCTGTCCCAGATTCTGGCAAACAAAGGCTAGGGACACCATCCCTGCCCATCCTGCCTAATAGCCATTGATGGAAACGTATCTAGTTCTTTTTTGAACCCTGTTATGGTGTTGGCAACAACATCCTCTGTCAAGGCATTCCGCAGGTTGACTGTGCGTTGTGTGAAAAAATACTTTCTTTTGTTTGTTTTAAACCTGCTGCCTATTAATTTCATTTGGTGACCCCTAATTCTTGTGTTTTGAAAATTTTACCTTCAGACTATAATCCTGGGGCCAGCATGAAAGCCAGGTAAATGGGAAAAGGAATCCTCTCTCCCATGCAGGCCTGTAGTGGGAGACCTTTGCAGAGCTCCTCCACAGAGGCAGCCCAATGACTAGAGTAACCTACTTGGGAGCAGGGAGACCAGTACGTGGAAGGAAGGAACAGATGGGGGGGTACACACAACAATGGAGCCTTTGCCCTTCTGTCTCCTGTTCACAGCAGGCCCTGTGGAGTTTAGCTGTACACCAGAGGTGAAAGTAAGCCAGTATGGCCCGGTACAGCATACTGGTAAGAAAGTGCTGATCGTACCAGCAGGGCAGCTGATGGGGAGGGGGGCAAAAGAGGCAGCTGCCCTGGGGCCCAGCATTTTAAAGGGCCTGGGGCTCCAGCTGCCACTGCTGCCACTGCACCTGTGGATGGAGCCCCAGCCCCTTTAAATCGGCACAGGCCAGGCAGCGCTGAAGGGCTGGCTGGGGGATTTTGCCAGAGGCCACGCCCCTTCTGGGGGCCCAGAGTCGCTCCCTCCCCCCACACCTTGCCCTGGACCCCGGCTGCCCTGCATACTGGTAAGTCATTTAAGCTACTTTCACCCCTGCTCTACACCCACCCCTGTATCTAGTTCCCACTTCCTCATGCAGCAGACCCGCTGCCAGCAGCGCTCTCCTCGGCCGTGGAGGCAGGGGCTACATTTTGTCCTAAGTTAATTCAAACCTTGGCTCATATTAGCATTTCCATTGGGAACAGTACAGTGGTTCATACGGGTAACGACTTAAGTTGTTTTACTATATTTCAGGAGCTACCTAACTGCTCTGCTGGCATTATGCATATTTCCAAAGACATGTGGAATGAGTGTCGCTGTGGATTCTAAACCCAATATTTTACTGATAATGGCAGATGATCTTGGCATTGGAGACATAGGTTGCTATGGTAACAATACCATAAGGTAAAGGCTCTCTCATAATATATGTATGTGTTTAATTTTTTCAAGTAGGCTACATGTTTTACAGGCATAAAATAAGAGAAGCTCCAGCCCCAATGACTTTACAGTCCAAGGCCCCAGTCTTTCAAACACTCATGCATGCACTTAACTTAATGCATATGAGTAGTCTTCTTGTAGTCAATGGGGCCAGCTCACATACAGTTAAGTCCATGTGTATATACTTGTAGGATTAGGGCCTACATATACAATAAAAAAAGAAATGGGGGAAGGAAGCAACATTATTATTTCCACTCGATCTGAATTTCCTTTTATTTTCTGTCCATTAACCTCTGACTACATGTTGTATCATTATTATTTACCCTTTGTCTATCTCTACATATATCTTACACTTTACCCATTTCTACTTTTTTTATCTATAAACCTGGCTCTTTCTGTGCTATGCTTTTCCTCCAATCTTCATCCATTTTCTCACTCCTTTCTTCCGAGTACATGAGGCCTCTGCCCACTGGATCCTGTGGGCTGGCACTCACTAATTTACTCATGAGGGATGGCCCACAAGGCCTGTACTCTCCCAGTTAGCCTGGGTCTGTAGCAGGAGCAGAAGGGCTTGTTCCACCTGAAGAAGCTCCGCCTTTTTTATAGGCAATCCCAAAGAGGTGGTAGGGGGTCTCCTCCTGCCTCACATGGCGGTGCTGGGGTTCCAGAAAGGAGCACTGTAGACTTCCTGCCCCCATTGTCCAGATCTGCCATTCGTGGAGGTAGGAAGGTCTGTAAGGCCTGTTTCCCTCCTCCTACTGCTGCAGTCCTACCCCCTGGGAGAGTTAGAACCTTATAAAAATATCATTGTGTAACTATATTATTATTTGCTGCCATATATAATCTGTAGTGTCAACACTGAACAGTAACTGCTTGGCTCACAAAAGCTCCAGATACCTGATTGGAGGTTTTGGTTCAGTGAACTCCAAAATATAGGGTTATAAAAGTGACATACAGTAGAACCTTAAAGATACAAACACCAGAGTTATGGACTGACTGGTGAACCGGATACCGTGTGAAACCAGAAGAATCAGGCAGCAGCGGAGACAAAAGAAAAAGAAAGAAAGCAAATACTGTACTGTGCCTGTATTACATCTTAAAGGTAGGCACATCTGGGCTGCCTGTCCTCCCCTCACCCCACTCCCATCCGCGGGGTAGCCACTTACATCTAGGAGTGAAGACGCTGCGTCTGCCAGCCCAAGGCAGCTGGCAGAGCAGGAGCAGCACTGGGGTCTGCGTTGTTTTCACACCTTCCCCCGTCCCCCCCGGCCAGGAGTTTGTGGGGGGGGTGCTGTTTTCACACACCCCTCCCCAGGCCAGGATGGGGACGCTGTTTTCACACCCCTCCCCCGGATGGGAGGGGGACAAGCTGTTTTCACACCTCCCTCCTCTGGCCAGAAGGGGACAAGGTTGCAGTCCGATGCAGGGAAAGAAGCTCCCTGCAAGAAAGATGCCAGCACTGAGGAGGGGATTCAGCAGCTGCTGGAACCTGGCTTGGAGTGTCAGCTGCTGAAACTGGAGCCCGAACTGCACTTTGTTCAGAATTACAAACATTTCAGAGTTACAGACAACCTCCATTCCCGGGGTGTCCTTAACTCTGAGGTTCTACTGTAGTCAAAGCATTTGAATGGGAAATCATTCCTTCTATGTTCAGCATCCCACTTACATGTTTCAGAGTAGCAGCCATGTTAGTCTGTATTCGCAAAAAGAAAAGGAGTACTTGTGGCACCTTAGAGACTAACAAATTTAGGTGGGCCATTTCCAGCAGTTAACAGGAACGTCTGAGGAGCAGTGGAGGGAGGGTGTGGGGGGGGAATAAACATGGGGAAATAGTTTTACTTTGCTCATCTTAAGTGATCACTCTCCTTACAGTGTGTATGATAACACCCATTTTTTCATTTTCTGTGTGTATATAAATCTCCTCACTGTATTTTCCACTGAACGCATCTGATGAAGTGAGCTGTAGCTCACGAAAGCTTATGCTCAAATAAATTGGTTAGTCTCTAAGGTACCACTAGTACTCCTTTCCACTTACATGTGTAATTGCAGCAGTTTCATTTTTGCAGACTAAGCTATATTTGAAACCATTGGCCACATTTATTCCTGTGTTAACTCATTCAAATCAGTGGAGTTACTTCAGGGATTAATTTGGTCCTAGTTCTCTAGTGGTGAAAGGCTACTCAGCACTGTACCAAACATTCTTAAAGTATACATATAGCATAAAAGAGCAATGCTTCCAGGGAAACCATGTAAAAGCTGAGTTAGTTTCGATTTCTCTTGTAATAAGTTTCATGTATGTATCCTTCAACTTGCTACCTACTTGTGTTAACATATGCCTCTTTTGTTTGTTCTTTGTAGGACCCCTAATATTGACCAGCTGGCCAAGGAAGGGGTGAAACTTACTCAGCACATTGCTGCAGCTCCACTTTGTACTCCAAGCAGAGCAGCTTTCCTGACTGGCAGATACGCCATCAGATCAGGTTGGGCACGTTTTTAGTGATACAATGCTGTCTATTTAATCAGCTGAGCTCTGGTGATCATCAGTAACAAGTCAACATCTACCAACAGTCCCCAAATAGTGAAATATAAGATAATGCAGTAATTTTCTATCCTAAGTAGAAGAAAATACTCTATTGCTGGTATCTCAGATTTGGATGGTAACACTTGGTAAACAATGAACTTTTGGGGCTGGGAGGGGTTAACATCATTTTACAAACCTTCAGCATAACCGTATGAAAAAAGTCAGAGTCACATTTAAGTGTCTTAGTGTAGGAGTGAAAGGATGCCAATGTAAAATGAGATTCTTCACATCTTTAGCTTTTACAGAGAATGCTGTGTCCACTTCCTTGTGTTCTGCTGAGCTTGAAAGCTATGGACGAAGGGAATACAGTGGGTTCTAACAAGCAATGGTCAAGCTGTGACAGTTTAGAAAACCCTTCCCATTTATTTAAAATCTTTTGCAGCGGGTGATTGACATACCACAATAATTTCTGTATAGAGTGGAAGATCACAAAATTATACAAAAAGAGAGAAATTATTGTATTTTAGGTCAACATTGCAAGGGAGCAAAGGGCTGTTATCAGATGAGAATATCAGCTATTTTATAGACTCTAATTGTGTTTTGACACTATAAAGAGACCAAATATGTAAACTTTTAGCTTTTCAAGATATTGTTGACAGCTAATTATTCTTTGTAGTCCTAGCAGTCTCTTGAGGAAGAACTTGACTTCCCTGTGCTGTTTTGAGTGGTTATGTCTTTATCATATACTCATATCATTTGCAGGCCTTCTAACTACAGAACTATAGAAAAAAGAAAAGGAGTACTTGTGACACCTTAGAGACTAACCAATTTATTTGAGCATAAGCTTTCGTGAGCTACAGCTCACTTCATTGGATGCATACTGTGGAAAATACAGAAGATGTTCTTATACATACAAACCATGAAAAAATGGGTGTTTACCACTACAAAAGGTTTTCTCTCCCCCCACCCTACTCTCCTGCTGGTTTACCTTTTGTAGTGGTAAACACCCATTTTTTCATGGTTTGTATGTATAAGAACATCTTCTGTATTTTCCACAGTATGCATCCGATGAAGTGAGCTGTAGCTCACGAAAGCTTATGCTCAAATAAATTGGTTAGTCTCTAAGGTGCCACAAGTACTCCTTTTCTTTTTGCGAATACAGACTAACACGGCTGTTACTCTGAAACAGAACTATAGAAGTGACTTTTAAGCTGATATAAATGTGAACGCTAGCACAAAATATTTGAGAGTTATAAACTGTGTGGTATGCAGATTTGACATTGGTCTTAGCTTGCCTAAACTTGTGTAAACCAAAGACATGGAGGAGATAAATATACTTTTGTGTTTAAAGCCTAGGGACTGGGTTTCATTCCTTCCTGCAGAATGAGGATAATATTTATCTGCCTGATGCTGGTGTCATGAGACTTAATTGACGTTTGTGATGAATTTTGAGACTCTTGGGTGGAGATCTATCTGGCCCCATTACCACAAGGCATTACTGAGTGTCTTGCAACCTTCAATGTAGGGAAATATTATCTGCATTTTTCAAAAGGGGAATGGAGGCAAATCAAGACTAAGGCCAGACGGGACGACTTAGTCTGAGCTCCTCTGTATCACAGGCCACCACCACCACCCAGGACCCACACACTAAACCCAACAACTGAAATTAGACCAAATCCCACAGGAGACTATTATGTATCATAGGCAGAGAATAAAAGGGACAAACTGCCCAGTGCCTGCGGCCCCTGCAGCAGTATGAAAAAGATTGAGTGAGATATAGCCAGAAAATTATGGCAGATGACCCACACGCTGCAGAAGAAGGTGAAAACCTCCAAAGGTCACTGCCAATCTGACTGGAAGAAACTTCCTTCCCGATTGCTCATATAGTATCATTTTGACCCTTAGCATGCGAGCAAGAACCAGCCAGCCACATACCTGAGAGAGATTATGCTTGGTGCCACCTCAATGGTTTGCCAAAGATAAGTCCAGTGTCCCATCTCCAGCTTGGCCATTCCTGATGCTTCAGAGGAAGAAGATTAAAAAACAAACAAAAAAACCTCCCAACAAAATACATTGGAGTGCGGGTATCCCTTCCTGACCCTGGCAGGTAGCCAGCTGAAAGCCTGAAGCATGAGCTTTAGGAAAAGAAGACCTAAACCAGATGTCAGTCCCAGGGTTGCTGAGATTCTCCTACCAGCACAAGTAATTCTGTCAGACAACTGCACTCATAAATCTGTCCAGCTCTCTCTTGAAAATAGTTAAGATTAACTGCAACTCCTATTGGAAGGCTGTTCCAGAACCTCACCCCTCTGATGGTTAGAAAGATTCTTCTAATTTCCAGACTGAATTGTTCATGGTGAGTTTATATCTAACTGTTCTTGGGCTGACATTGTCCTTTAGCTTAAATAGTTCTTCACCTTCACTAGTATTTACCCCCTTATGTATTGAGAGCAATTATATTCCCTCTTGGCCTTCTTTTTGCTAGACTAAACAAGCCAAGTTTTTCCAGTCTCCTCTCATGAGATAGGCTCTCCGTTCCCCAGACCATTCAATTAGCTCTTCTCTGCACCTGTTCCAGTTTAAATTAATCTTTCATGAACATGGGTGACCAGAATTGCACACAGTATTCCAAATGAGGTCTTGTCCAATGGCGTTAATACTTCTCAATTTCTACTGGAAATGCGTCACCTGTTACGTCCTAGGATTGCATTTGCCTTTTTCACAGCTACATCACATTGGTGACTCACAGTCATCTTGTGATCAACCCCACACCCAGGTCTCTCTCCTCCTCTGTCGCTTCCAACTGATGAGACCTCAGCTTGTAGCAGAAATTCTTATTATTAGATCCGAAGTGTGTGATGTTGAATTTAATCCCATTTGTATCACTCCAGTCTTCCAGGTCATCCAGATCTTCCTGTGTAACCTTTCCAATCCTCCTCCGAATTGATGATGCCTCCCTACTATGTATCTTCAGCAAATGATCATCATTAGCACACTTCTATTTTTTTGTACCAAGGTCATTAATAAAAATATTGAATAAGATTGGTCCCAAGACTGATCCTTGAGGAATTCCACTAGTAACCTCCCTCTGGTCCAATAATTCACCTTTCAGCCTGATGCCTTCTCCCCTTTTAGACAATTTCTCATCCACCTTACGATGCTTGTACTGATCCCCACCTTCCCTAATTTAACTAAACATTTCCAATGTGGTACCATGTCAAATGGTTTGCTGAAGTCCAAGTATATTATATCTACTGCACTTCCTTTATCTAAAAATCAGTTATTTTCTCAAAGAACAAAATCAGGTTAGACTTGCATGATTTATCTTTGGCAAACCCTTGTTGTGTTACATCCCCTTTACCATTTACCTCCATTAATTTAATTATTCTGTCCTTCACAATTTGTTATAAAGCCTTGTATACTACTGAGGGCAGACTAACTGGTCTGTAATTGCCCAGATCATGTATTTTTCCCCTTTTCTTAGCTATAAGTATGATGTTAGCAATTCTGCAAGTCACATGGTACTACCCTTGGCTAGATAGAGCTGTCTGTGACAGAGCAGTGAATGGAACCCAGGCTTCCCAATTCCCAGGCTAATGCCCTAAAGCATGGGCCATCCCTCCTCTCTGATACAAAAAACAGTGCCAAATATTATTTGTTTATTGTCTTGCTCTGTCCTTGACCCATTAAAGCACTTTGATACCGCAATAATGCATGTGGTGCAAATACATACATTAGTATATAAACAATCTGGGACTGCTACATTTTATTCTTATGGCCTTGATCCTGCAAGACTTATGTGGGTGTGCTTTATGCTCCATGAATAGTTCCACAGGTTCAAAGTTAAGTGCATGCATAAATCTTCTATGCAGTAAAAAAGAAAAGGAGTACTTGTGGCACCTTAGAGACTAACCAATTTATTTGAGCATAAGCTTTCGTGAGCTACAGCTCACTGCATCCGATGAAGTGAGCTGTAGCTCATGAAAGCTTATGCTCAAATAAATTGGTTAGTCTCTAAGGTGCCACAAGTACTCCTTTTCTTTTTTGCAAATACAGACTAACACGGCTGTTACTCTGAAACCTGTCATTATGCAAGGCACTTCTATGCAGTGTCGTTATAGCTGTGTTGGTCCCAGTACATTGGAGAGACAAGATGGGTGAGGTAATATCTTTCATTGGACCAACTTACACTGGTGAGAAAAACAAGCTTTTGAGCTCTTCTGTCTCACTCACCAACAGAAGTTGGTCCAATAAAAGATATTACCTAACCCTGCTTAAATCTTGGCAGGAGTGTGGCTTAAGCAATGAAAACAATGAAAAATCAAGCAGAAAATACTCGGTGTATTTTGTTATGTACTGCAGGCATGGCTTCCAGTAATGGGTATCGTGCCCTGCAGTGGAATGCTGGGTCAGGAGGACTCCCTGTAAATGAAACCACTTTTGCCAAGGTGCTGCGTCAGCAGGGTTACACCACGGGACTTATAGGTATGTAGGAATATGTTTTATCGTGAGTTGGCACAGGAATGATTACCCGGATGTTTGGGAGACTGTTTGGGTTTTTATTTTCTCTTAACTGTCTGTCAGTCACAGATGGGTAGCCCCTGAGCAGGTGAAAAAAATACCTAATAGATGCAGGTGTCTATATTAATAATAGTGGTAATAATACCTTATAGACTTTGAGGCCAGAAGGGACCATCGTGATCATCTAGCTCTTATATAGTGCTTTTCATCAGTAGATCTCAAAGTGCTTTACAAAGGAGGTCAGTATTATTATCTCCATTTGACAAATGGAGAAACTGAGACACAGGACTTGCCCAAGGTCACCCAGCAGGCCAGCAGCAGAGCCAGGAATAGAACCCAGATTTCCTAAGTCACCATCCAGTGCTCTATCCATTAGGAAACACTGCCTCTCTGATATTTATGATAACTGTACACTCATCCTATATTGTAGCAAACTAGCACTGTTTAATATTTGTAGTGTGGAAAGACCTAGAGACTCCCAATTGGGGCTTGTTGCCCTAATGTGGTAGGTGCTTTACCCATGCATAATGCAAAGACAGCCCCTACCCCAAAGATCTAACATTCCCATTGAACATTTAATCATCTGAACCCAAGGGAGCATAAAATAGGAGAAGTAAAATATGTCACAAGAAGTGGCATGGTTACAATGGTTAGAACAACTGAGCTTTGTACTAGGTCCAGGAGCCTTTCCAAAGCTTAACAAAACTCTCTCAGTGCTTCCTTTGAGATATAGATATACACACAGAGACAGAGACAGAAATCCAACAAAGGAAGGACTTTAATCATTTCTTTTGGCTATAGAGGGGGAAAGGGATATAGAAATTAACAGCAGGTAGGTAGTACACAACTGGCTAATATAATATGTTCCCCACTCATAGGTAGGTAAGTCCAGCCGTGTTCAGAAATAGCATGTTCTGCCTCTGGATTATTAAGTAGCATTTGAAAATGTGAAGTACTATCCAAATGTGTGATGGTATAGCATAGAAGTCAAGTCATTGGTACTGTTTGCCTTTGTAACCCCTAATGGTAGGTGAGAAGAGCAGGTGCTTTTTTCTGAGGAGGAGGTCTGAAGACTAATCCAGGAATTTATTTATTTATTTGTTTATTTACCGATCACAGAATAAAAGCAAACAATAAAAGATGAGTATGTAAACACACAAGCAGAGATGCCAAAAAATCCGAGGACATGAAATCACTTGAATTTGCTTATTTACGAATCATCACGAAAAAGAGAATGTTTTGATTTTTCATCAGAATATTTTTGTGCTGATTTGTTTAGGTGAATTTCACCCTTTCCCTGGACTGTTCCATACTTGCTAACCATTACCATCAAACTTTTTCCTCAGCAAAGGTTATTTTTAACTCAGTCTTACCAGCTCCCGATACAAACTCAGTGACCACTTTCATTTTGGCTGTTGGCTCTTCCAGTGAATCAAAATGATCCTTCTTCAGGTAGCAGTCTGCTTTTTGACACCAGTGGAAGATTCCTCGCATCTTGTTTTACTTGCTCGCAAGATGGATTTTGATGTGATCTAGTGTGCTATTCCACCTTTGCCATCTTGGATCTAAAGTTTTTGAGACTCGTGAACCTTTAATACATACCCAAGTATGTGATAAACCCACATTTTTTAAAAAATTAAAAAGTCAGGTAATGGAGGAACCAAACTTAGTATTAACATAGTTGCAAACCTCATTTGCTGCCTTCAATGCCCGGGGTCCTCTCACCCCCATTAGTGAAATTTTTCTGGCGAACCCCCAGTGACGTTCTGCAAACCCCCAGTAACGTTCTGCGAACCCCAGTTTGGGAACCACTGGTCTAAGGGTAATCCCAGTGTTAGTGGAACTCAAGTCAGCTGAAAACCTGGGGCTTGAGTATTTACATTAACTCTTAATCCTATGTTGACAATTTTCTAATCTGGGCTTGAAACTGGGGCTCTGGCATCTACACCGCAGCACACAGCCCCGAGTCAAACCAGCCATATCCCAAATTCCCTAGCGCCCTCCCCAAATGTGGTTGCTCCACTCCTTTGACTGTGATGCACTGTGGGAAAACTTGACTGTCCACCTTGCATGTTAGAGGAAGTTTGAACAGCCCGCCAACACAGCCTGCCGAGGACTCAATGTGGCCTGTGCGCTCTGAGCTACTGGAGCCAGCCACGTGAAGGAGGTGCCTTTTGAAGAAACTTCTCTTGCTTGTGCTTTCACGCTTGTGTCAGGAAATGGGCAGAGCTTCTATGAGACACTGGTGGACCTTTTGGTGGCATTTTCTGACCCACCAAATGCACCTGACTGATTTTATGATAGAGCAGGAGGAGGCAGAGTACCCAGGCATGGCAGACTCTCACTGGCTGATGCTGCTCACTACACTCAGTTTAGCCTCTGATTGCCCCCACGTACACCGGCACTTCTGACACAGGGTCACACGCACAGACCGGTGGGATCACATCTGCATGCAGAACTGGGATGACCAGCCGTGGATCCAGAACTTTCGCATAAAGAATTTCACATGATGAATTCAGGGGCCAACATGACTTCTACACGGCACTATCCCAGCTGACTAGGTCATCGTGCACAGTGCTCAGCACTTGATCAAACCCCTCATAAAATGGGCATTTGGCTGGCGAGTTACTTGAGGTGCAGTTCTGGTCCCTGGTCTTCCGGCACTTGCTCTTCAGCCTCTTAATCCGCTCCCTGCCTTGCTCACCAGTCCAGAAGATTTGCAGCGCTGTCAGCTTTTTAGCTATCTGCTGATATGTGGGATAATTCCAGGTAGTCTTACTAAAGTCTACGATTTTACTGGCCTCGCACCAGAGATTCACCAAAATCTGGCTGTGCTCCCATGATCATTAGGCAGCGTGCTTTGCAAAAGGCCTGTTCTGTTCAGTTTCTGTTGTAAACACAGAAGGTTCTTTGATGGTATTTGCAGCTTGGTGGTCAGGAGACAATGGAAGGTTTAATGCTGACTTGCTGAGCTGCTGCTGCTGCTGCTCACCAAAAGGGGTGGCTTCCATTTTCACTGCAGGTGATTGGAGATTGTTGGGATAGAGAGGACAAAGGAAGCTGGCCCATGGAATTGTAGGATACTTTTGGCAGACTTACAGGATGTGAGTTAACCAGGACTGTGTCTACACTGCAAAGCAATAGGGCTCTAACTCTGGATCCTGGCTTGACAAAGGCTCGGACCTTCTAGCTCCAGATGGTGCTAGGATCCTAGGTCTGAGCACGAGTCTGAGAGATTTGTATGTAGATGGAAGGAGGATTTGGACTCAAGCCAGAGTCTGAGCCCAGGCTTACGTTGCGGCGTACACATCCCCTTACTGGAAGCTGTGTTCATTTTATATAAGCTGGAAGCAATTCTTTGTGCATATCAAGTCAACAAGAAAACAGTTTGCAGTGCTTGCAAATTCATCTTTCATATTTTTTCTGGATTCGTAATAAGAGGAAAATCAGGCATTTTCTGTTGGAATTTGGGATTACTGGTTTATACAGAAGAAAGAATAGAGGATTAGATACTGGTATGGGTCTGACAACCTGAGAAGACTTATTTGGGGAGGAGGCTTATAATGCACAGAGATTTTGGAATTAAGTTTAGGTAGACCATTGCATGTGGATTTATAAATCTCCTTAAATACACTTGGACATAGGAAATGTTTCTTTGTTTAGGATTAAGTTCTGAGTGCTTGCCTTTGCAATCTTAAAAATGTTTTAACGTCGTTTTTTGTGGGTTATATATAAAATATATATAAACTGAATCGTACATTGCCATATGCCAAAATTGAAAGAATAACTGGTATTCATTTTGGGGGAAGAGTTACATCTACAGCAAACTAGTGGCATTGCTTTCACTTCACATTTATTATAGCTACAATTGCCTACATTTGTAGAAAACTATTATTTCATAAATGTTGGTACATGTGTTTCCTGTAGTATGTTTCAGTATTCATTTCTTATATGGCTGCATAGATGCAGACTAATGTTTTTTACAAAACAAATCCCTTCCCTGGGTAGGTTAATCTATGGCCCCAGAAACCCTGACAGAGTCCACAGAAACTTTTATGCCAGTATGGAGTTCTACTGGCTTCAGTGGAATTCCACATAGGTGCAAGGATCCACCTATGAAGATCTCTTTTTAGATTCAGGGCCTGCGTTAAGACAAGCACCGTAAAAGACTGCAGACACAGGGAGGGACTGAAATCCATGGTTCTTCTTCCGAGTCTTGCACAGCAGGCACCTGCATTGCAGTGCTAACTCCATCTTTTACAAGTGCTTTTTAATGTTCTAGGCTGGAAGTTTCAAAGGAACCTAGGGGGTTTATGTGCCCAACTGCCATTTAAATGGGCACTTAGCTCTCGTAAGGCTTCTGTGAAAATCCCAACCCTAACAATTGCCTTTCTTTGTTTATTTAACTTTCAGGGAAGTGGCATCAGGGTATGAACTGTGAAGCCCTCAATGATCACTGCCACCACCCTTCAAACCATGGTTTTGATTATTTTTACGGCATGCCTTTTACTCTCCTAAACAACTGTCAGAAAAACAAACCTCCCGAGTTGGATGCAGTCCTTCAAGCCAAACTCTGGCTTTACACTCAAATAATTGCCCTTGCTGTGCTCACAGTTATCATTGGAAAGCTTACTGACTTGATTTCCGCCAGCTGGAAAATAGTCGCCTTCTTTGCCTTAGCTGGCTCTCTTTTTTTCACTTCCTGGTACTCCAGTTATGGATTTGTGCAATATTGGAACTGTATCCTGATGAGGAACTATGATATTACTGAACAACCTATGAAGTTGGAAAGGACGTCTGCCCTCATGCTTAAGGAAGCAGTTTCATTTATTGAAAGGTAACTAAAGGCCTTCCTTTTTTCTTAAAGGAGACAAGATCCCAGGAGTTTTTTAAGATCCTTGGTGCAAGTGGAGTTTTTTGCATAAGCTGTTAATGTCTCTGGATAATTCTTTTTCAGATATTTTTGAAACACATAAGAAATTTCTGCCTACAAACACATTGCTCACTGACTTGGTTTCTGGAGCCAAGAAAACATGTATGAATGACGTGTTAATGGGGAGAGCATTTTGAGTATTGACAACAAATGAGTACACCACGGATTCGACTTTATTTCAGCAATCCTGGATCTGGAACTACCTGGAGCTTTTCAGATAGGGTAGAGTTTAACCAGGTGACATATGTCACCAAGGACTTGTTTTTCAATTTTTTTATTATTTGCAAAACAACACTGTGTAGCTTCTCCAGCTATCAACCAAACGCTAAAAGATTTTTTCTAACTAAATCTATCTCTTCATATTTATCATGAAAGAATGCTGGGCCAAAGTCCATGGTATCATCTGAGGTGTAAGTCTTCGCAGAATTGGGACCACCTTGTTAACCCACATGGGTGGGATTTTCAAAAGTGCCAGATGATTTAGGCTCATAAGTCCCAGTGAAAATCAGTGGGGTGCATGCTCCAAAATCACTTAAATGCTTTTGAAAAGCTGTAGTGAGAGAATAAGTAATTTGTATGGAGATCTTGTGATGGGCTGCAACCTGATGGCCCATACTCTCCATTGTGCCAGTGAAGAGTGGCACCATTACAGCACAAGACTGCTGCAAATAAAACATGCTTTTTGGCAATCGCTTATTTTTTAGGTTTCCATTATTGTCCCCCCCACACACACACACACTACTATCCTGTCATCCCCTCTTTTAGCTTTCAGGCTGCTCTTTCTCTCTTGCCAGCCCCCCATCTCTGTTAATGGAGGGCTGTTTCTGGTCCAGCGCTACATAATCCAGCAATTCTCCTACAGTGGTTGCCAGGCTATTCTCTCTGTGGCTTATTCTCTTACTCCCTTTCAGACATCTTTTTTTTTTTTAACATAAGAATATAGACTAATTAACCATAGTAAATCTGACTGTTTGATCTATTTGGTCAGGTATCCTGCCTCCTGCAGTGGCTCATCCCCTTTGGTGCTCATCTGGAAGGGAACAAACTACAAAAAGCCCCATGAGACATCCAGATAACTGTACTGTGCTATACATAGCAAATAAAACTTCAGGTAAAAAATTCAGAAGTGCTTAAGTCCCATTTTCAAAAGTGGCATAGACACTTAGGAGCCTGTGTCCTACTGACTTTCAGTGACTTTTAGTCAGTGGTTGGCAACCTGCAGGCCGCATGCGGCCCATCAGGGTAATGTGATTGCGGACCGCGAGACATTTTGCTGACATTGACCATCCTCAGGCCTGGCCCCCTGCAGCTCCCAGTGGCCGCGGTTTGCCGTTCCCAGCCAATGGGAGCTGCGGGAAGTGGTGGGTCGCAGGAACATGCTTGCTCCCACTTCCCACAGCTTCCATTGGCTGGGAATGGTGAACTGCAGCCACTGGGAGCTGTGGGGGGCTGGGCCTGCAGACCGTCAGCATCAGCAAAATGTCTCACGGCCCGCAATCAGATTACCCTGATGGGCTGCATGCAGCCCGCGGGCCGCAGGTTGCCCACCACTGAGTTAGATGCTTAACTTACTTAGGCACTTTTGAAAATTCCTCTAGGCATCTATTTGCATCTTTAGGCATCTAAATACTTTTGTAAGTAAAGGTGCATAAATTGCTTTGAAAATTGGACTTAGAAGCCTCAGTCATAGAGGTGTTTTTTAAAAATTTACCCTTCCTGACTACATGTGATACCTTGAAGTCTGACATTTATTTCTGCCTAACTGTTCTATTATCATGTGTCCCTCTTTTTTCTTTCACCCAGTTTACAGCCTTCCATGGTGCCACGCTCTCTCTTTCTCTTTATTACGGAGTGGAAAATAGCTAAATTTTGTGTTGAGGTAAAGCCCTCTTGTGAGGAGCTTCTGAGATCATTCTCACTAGGGAAATTGTTTTGAAAATATATACTGTTTGGTGCATTGTAATGCAAACCCTTCTGAGGAGAGACATTACCCCCCAAAATAGCTAGTGTCATCCATTGTGCACATTACGAGACAGAATGCTCTGGACGGGCCAAATTAAGGTCAGTGGCATTATGTCAGGATGAATACGGTGCTAGTTATAATGTATGTGTGTACATGTGTGAATGTGAAAGCTTCTAGAATTTTCCAAATGCACAACAAAAATATTCATTTAATTCTTTAAGAAACAAGCATGGACCATTCCTCCTCTTCGTTTCCTTTTTACATGTTCACACACCCCTTTTCACCACGGAGAAATTTCTTGGGAAGAGCAGACACGGCTTATATGGAGACAATGTAGAAGAAATGGATTGGTTGGTGGGTAAGTGTCCTTTATGAAAGAGACTTTCTTTAAATGTATCAGTGTAAAAGTGAAATACTGATATCGACCAAGTTTTTAGAGTCTTAAAAGCTATTAAAGGTTTCTGCAAGGGCTCTGCAAAGCTTTAGTGTTCTGATCATTTTAATTAGATCTTGATCTTTTTGTTTGATTCATAGCAAAGTTTTGACTGTTTTTCTGTCTTTCTTTAATTTACAGGCAAAATTCTTGATGCTATTGACAAGGAAGATTTGAAAAACAACACATTCACGTATTTTGCCTCTGACCATGGAGGACAATTGGAGGCTCAAGAGGGAAAAACTCAGCTAGGTGGCTGGAATGGCATATATAAAGGTAAGAAATATGTTACGATTTCTTTTAAGGTTAGAAATGCAATAGAAAATTAATGTGCTTGACTAACACTGATGGGCTCAATGTGAGTTGGGTCCCATCTGGGGTGAAAAGCTGCTTTCTTCTTCTGAGTCAACAGTGTGCCCTTGTTGCCAAGAAGGCCAATGGCATTTTGGGATGTATAAGTAGGGGCATAGCCAGCAGATCGAGGGACATGATCGTTCCCCTCTATTCGACATTGGTGAGGCCTCATCTGGAGTACTGTGTCCAGTTTTGGGCCCCACACTACAAGAAGAATGTGGAAAAATTGGAGAGAGTCCAGCGAAGGCAACAAAAATGATTAGGGGTCTGGAACACATGAGTTTTATGAGGAGAGGCTGAGGGAACTGGGATTGTTTAGTCTGCAGAAGAGAAGAATGAGGGGGGATTTGATAGCTGCTTTCAACTACCTGAGAGGTGGTTCCAAAGAGGATGGTTCTAGACTATTCTTAGTGGTAGAAGAGGACAGGACAAGGAGTAATGGTCTCAAGTTGCAGTGGGGGAGGTTTAGGTTGGATATTAGGAAAAACTTTTTCACTAGGAGGGTGGTGAAACACTGGAATGCGTTACCTAGGGAGATGGTAGAATCTCCTTCCTTAGAAGTTTTTAACGTCAGGCTTGACAAAGCCCTGGCTGGGATGATTTAATTGGGCATTGGTCCTGCTTTGAGCAGGGGATTGGACTAGATGACTCCTGAGGTCCCTCCCAACCGTGATATTCTATTATTCTATTCCTGGTTCTAGCATAGATGTCATGTGTAACCATGGACAGCAAACTTAATCTCTCTGTGCTCCATCTTGTTTCTCTGAAATGAAGGTATTAACCTTGCCTGTCTCACAATGGTATTGTGAAGCTTGCATAACACCTGTAAATCATTGTGAGTTCCTTGGATGGAAGGCTTCAGAGAAGGGAAAAATATTTGTATTAAAATAGTTATTAACTGATCTTTTGTAGAGAGCGAGGGAAAATCGTAAGGAGAAGTGGTACCAAAAAAAGCTTTCTTCTTTGTGTATACAAACTCTTGACATTCACAAGCTTCAATGGCATTTTATGGAATCATTCCTACTAGATAGTAAATGTGAATGATTTCCATGCAGTCAGACAAATTCAATTATGGTTACTTATTGTACCCCAGAAATCATAGATACATGGGTAATCAGAACAGAAAAGGAAAGGAGGAGTGTGCTGTCCCTCACAGTGACAAGGCAATCACTGCACAGTTTTGTTGCTTTCAGTATACTCTACACAAGACAAATGCTGATCAGAAAGCATGTAAATGTTTTCATTTTTCAAACTGCAGCTTGTATTAATTTTGCAACCTGGCCTGACTTCTAGTGCAGCACTGGCCAAGTACAGAGCCAGGGGCAAAGACTTGAAACTGTGACTCCCTGAGCTGTGGAAATTGTGTTCTACTGAAAGGGAGAGTTTGCCTGCTTTTAGAGAGGGGAAGGAGGAACTTTTCCTAGCTCCTGGCTCTTCCTTATGCAGTTGGACTGTTAAGTGGCTCTGATTGCTGCCATTGAATGGAAGCAGTACTTATAGATTTGGTGAATGAGTCTGATGGGATTTGGAGGGCGAGCAGCGAAAAGACATGGAAACCTGATGGCTATATTGGGTGTACCCAACTGTACCACAGTACACATCTTTTCTTCAGCACATAAGCAATCTGAGCATTCTGATGCTTGATCTGTGTAAAAATCTTATTCTATCTATATCTGTCTTATTCCTGTGTACAATGTGGTTAGGGAAAAACATTTGACTGAAAGTTCAAATAAGGATATATGATAGCTTTTGTATTATTGAGATTCATGTTTCTGGTCTTGAAGTTCTTGGGTAACTTTTTCAAAACCACCTAAGTGACTTTGGAGCCTAAATCTCATTTTCAAAAGTGAAATAGGCACTTAGGTTTTAGACTCCTAAGTGACTAAATCCTACATGCTGAGTCACTTTTGAAAATGTTAGCCCATGTCTAAACAGAACCAATCTGTACTGAAACTCTGAATTAAAATGGGGGATGAGGCTCTTTATATGCTTTTTTAAGACGTATTTCATACCCTTCAGTCTTGTGTTTTCTCAGAGCGTTTCCAGTCTCTCCCTTTTTGCTAGGCCATGGGGCTATTTGGTGTAGGCTCTCAAAAGTTTCATGTCGCCCCATTCTGACCCTACATAAGGATGTAGACTAACAGCTGAGTGCAGGAAGAGCTGTGTGAGGGGAAGAGAGAGAAAATTATTGCCGAAGAACATATATTTGAAAGCTTGCTTGCCCATTTTCCCATCTGTCCCAAGCTGCAAGTCATTGCAACAGACATTAATTACACACACCCTCCCAGTTTGAGGGCGTGTTTGATTTTTACTTTTTGAGTGATTCTGTGCATCCCTCTCGAAGTTTATGAAATCAGAACTTAACCACTGAATTAAACCTTTGCAATGTGCTGCTGCCATCTGTCTCTAATTTCATGCACAAGTCTAATGTCTGTTAATGAGTCATAACTGTTATATGTCACTTTGCTGTAGGTGGAAAAGGCATGGGAGGCTGGGAAGGAGGCATCCGTGTGCCAGGGATACTTAGATGGCCAGGAGTCTTTCCTGCTGACACAGTTATTGATGAACCTACAAGCCTTATGGACATTTATCCCACAGTGGCTCATCTGGGTGGAGGGATAGTGCCCCAGGACAGGTATGGAGACAACAAAGTATATTCACTCCCTATATCTGTAACAACAATATTGCTGCTTATGCTCTTGCTAAACTTTACATTCATTGTGTGGTATGCACACTATGGGTTAGAGCATGTAGTGCATGGGGGTAGGATAGTTGTCAGAACAAGGAAACCGCAGAGAGTATGAAATGAACTATTTAAGGGTATGTCTACAACTGCAATAAAAACCCTGCAGCTGGCCCATGTCAGTTGACTCGAGCTCGCAGGGCTCAGGCTCTGGGGCTATAACATTGCTGTGTAAATGTCTGAGCTTGGAATGGACCCCAGCCTCTGAAACCCTCCCCGCATGATTCTCAGGTCCCAGGTTCTAGCCCAAGCCCAAAAGCCTACAGTGCATGTCACCATGCCTCAGTGAGTCACATCTGAGAACACCAGATTCAGGATAAACTGCTGAGAAATAGGCTGGACTCACCTCCAGCTGCTGGTTATTCAATCATTAGATATTCCAAACCAGTATCAAAAGTAAACTTCTGTCTCACCACACTGGTTAAAAAGAAGTCAAAAATGCAGTCTCCGCAGGCATTTCAGCCCTTATTTCACCACCCAGACACTAGACTTTATGATGAGTGGTTATTGAAAACCAATTTCATTAAACAAAGGGTTCTTCTGATCGCAAGAGATCAGCCACATACCCAGATCAATATATAACTCAGATCCTACCCAAGAATCATACTGTTGCCAATCCTTTAGTATCTAATATCTAAATGTTTATTTATAAGAGAAAAGAAGGAGAGTTAAAGTAGTCAAATAAATTATATACATACATTGAAAAGTTCTTGGATCAGCTTTTGTTCTTGGATCAGACAGCTGGCTTGTAAAGTCTCTGGTAACTTCCAAACGACTGGAAGGTCCTCAGTCCCCTGGTTGGAATGCTCCTTTTAGTGTAAGTCCATAGCCCAGAGATCAGAGCAGGAAAGAGGCAAAATGGAGATGCTTCCAGGGTCCTTTATACCTTCTCCCATGTGGAGGGACTGTTCTCAGTCTTAGTTTGTGGAAAATTAGGGGCACAAGGTGGAGTCCAGGGTCACATGAGCTTGTCACATGCCCTTGCATGCCTTGATGACTCATAGGAGCCATTACCCATATTCTGGCTCAAGCATCCACAGGAAGGCTTACCGGGTGGGAACAAGCTTCTTCTGTGGCCCATTGTGATATTTAAGTGTTCTTTAATGGGCCATCACCTTGAATAGCTCATTCACAATGTGCTGGCCAGACTGGACGTAAATTACCTTGTGGGTGTTATCCCAGGAGCAAACACATTTGAAATCTAGATCTATGTAGCCAGTATTCATAACTTCAGGTACAAAATGATACATGCGCATAAACAGGATAATCCTACTCATCAAATCATAACTTTTCCATTTACACCTTACATGATATACTTTGTATAAGATTTGTTGCAACTGTCCAACGAGTGGCAATATTAATTATATAAACAGTCATGCTCTAGTCATACAGCACCACAGTGCAATTTTACAGCCCCGCAGCCCGAGTTCCGCTTGCCCAAGTCAACTGATAGGGGCCAGCCCTGGGTGTTTTATTGCAGTGTAGAACTCTGAATGGGGAGGCCATCCCCCGAATGCCACACTGCTCTTAATTGCAGAAGTGTCAGAAATATACACGCCGGGGTAATATTTTCAAAAGCACCTAAGTGCCTTAAAAATGGGACTCTTAAGTTACATAGGAAAGAAAAAATTATTCATCAGTGTTATTACAAGAAAACTATTAAATACTAATTTAGGCCCCAAATCAGGGATGCACTTATGTGCTTAAATCCACCCCTATTCAGGAAAGCGTGCTTAAGTGCTGTTCTCTTTAGGGATGCTTTCCTGAATAGGGGTCTTAGTTTTCCATAAGAACTAATTCTTTGTAAAAACTGTTTGTGTACTATTCAATAGGATAAGTCTGAATTTTTGTTTTAGAAAGCATTTTATTTAGGGATTTACAGTATTTGCTTAACTTTTCTCTAATAGCTGTTCTAAACGTAGGCCACATGCAGCAGGGAAATTATAAACATATAAACATGTAAACCATCTGTAGACGTAGTGCCAGTGGCACTAAGAATTTTTTACTGCAGAGTGAGTAATAAATACAATATTTATTGTCCCAGTTTGGTGACTTCTCTTATCTCCATCACATTAGGGTAGTTGATGGCCGGAACCTGATGCCTTTACTACAAGGAAAAGTTCAACAGTCAGAGCATGAGTTCATGTTTCACTACTGTGGGTCATACTTACACGCGGTGCGATGGCACCAAAAGGACAGTGAGTATAGACATTCTCCCCATGATGGATACAAACTCTAGCAAATATTTTCTCCTCATAGAAGCAGTCATCATAGCAACCACTAACTGATTTTTTTTTTTTTTTTTTGCAATAATACTTAGGCCAGGTCTACACTGGCAACTGAATAACAAAACTTTTGTCTTTCAGAGGTGTTAAAAAAAACACACACACCCCAAAAGACAAAAGTTTTGCCAACAACAAGCGCTGGTGTGAACAGTGCTTTGTTGGCAGGAGCACTCTCCTGCCGACAATGCTAATGCCGCTTTTTTTGTTGGCAGGAGAGTCGACAAACAGCAGCTACACTGCTCGACTTTTAGCGGCACAGCTGTAGCGACATAGCTGTGTCACTAAAAGTTGCATAGTGTAGACATAGCCTCAGTGAAGTTCTCTGTGCTTGGCCCAAGTTCTGTGGAACCTATGGATTGACTCCTGAGGTTCTTGGTAAGTCAGAACTGTCATGGAAGTTGTAGTGATGTCTAATGCCAGCAGAAGGTGCACCACAACAAAGGACTCTTTGCAATCAACATAGAGAAAAGATGTAAGTGGAAGTTTAATGAAAACACCTACTGTACCATCCTACAGACGTTTTCATCTCCACAACATCTAGTGCTTTCAAAATCAGTATCTGTTCTGAAGGACTTTAAGAAGCCTTGTAACCTTGTGTGTTTTCGTTGGTAAATGTCTTTGTATTCCTTCAAGGAGCACTCTCAAATACCAGAGTGCTATGTTGTACTCATCATTTAGTCCCTATATCTGATTTCTCTCCTGGCAGGTGGGGCACTGTGGAAGGCTCATTATGTGACCCCAATATTCCATCCAGAGGGTGCTGGAGCGTGTTACGGAAGAGGAATTTGCCCTTGTTTTGGGGAAGGTGTAACCCATCATGACCCTCCTTTACTCTTTGATCTCTCCAGAGACCCTTCCGAGGCCAAACCTCTATCACCTGGCACTGAGCCCCTGTTTGACACAGTAATAAGCAGAATAGAAAGAGCTGTTCAGGAGCATCGCCAGACACTGACTCCAGTCCCACAACAGCTCTCTTTGTACAACGTTATGTGGAAGCCCTGGCTGCAGCCGTGCTGTGGGACATTCCCGTTTTGCTGGTGTGATAAAGAAGGTGACAGTGCACACCCTGCTCTGTAAAATAGGTGGTTGTTCATAAAACCCTGCAACTGTGAATGCTCTGGTGCAGTCAACTTGTAATAACATCATTTCTGAAAAATCATGTTTCTTTTGGGCCAAATTATACCTAAAATATGCCTCTCTGGGGAGCAAAGAGGCCTTAAGTGAGGACGAGGGGGTTATGGTAGCGCTTTCTCCCATTTACTCTCCACTACTGGCTAGGTGCATAAAGCGCACTCCATGTACACATGGAATAGTACCTGGAGAGACTTGTGCCTTCCAATATGTATTTAGGAGCCTCACTTTAGGCACCCAGGTCTGAATATTTTGGCCATAAGGCATCCAGGCACAGTGGATTCTGTGTTACAATTACTTCCGTTTCCCAGCACATCACTGCCTCGCAGAGGTATAACTCCATTCTCTGTTGGGCGTTTAGCTATAGATAAATATTTGAAACCGTCAGAGAGATATACACAAGAAAAAGTAAAATTGGCTTAGGAAAGAACCGACTGCAATTTTTCAACAGCTTTTGAACAAACTACGGCTTTAACTGGATAACAGTAAAGTTAAATAATCATGCACGCCAGAAAGCAGAATGTTGCTCTTTAAGATTTTTTTTTTTATTGTCATTTGCACAATCATTACTAAAAGTAGCTTTTGGTTGGTGAGCAAAGGGTCCTGTTCTAGATTGTAACTGGCAGTTTTACTGATAAATGACACTAATAAAAATGTATAAAATAAATAAACTTACTTTATATGTTTACGGTCATCTTGGGTAAAGAAGTATGGTGATCGTTGGTGGGATTTACCACTTCAGTTAGTGAACAAGAAAAAAAATCATAGTTTGGAGAAATCTACGTAATGTAATATAATAAGCAAATATCTAAGTGAATGAGGTGCTGTTCCGTAAAGGATTCAGCAATACTTGGTCAGTTTCATCCTTGGTGTAACTCCATTCAGATTCACCGCGACAAATTTGACCCATGGCTCCTGCTGAAGTAGAAGCCTGTCATTTTAGTGCCTAGTTTTGTTGGATCATATTAAAGAAGTTCTGTATTAAAATCACAAATGAGTTTGATTCCCCAGAGTTTAAATTCCAGGGTATTACTAATTAAGAGGTCTCTTGGTTTTTGGTACTGTTTCTCTCCCTCTATGTGTGAAACTTGCAAGCTGCTAACTGTGTTCATAGAATCATAGAATATCAGGGTTGGAAGGGACCCCAGAAGGTCATCTAGTCCAACCCCCTGCTCAAAGCAGGACCAATTCCCAGTTAAATCATCCCAGCCAGGGCTTTGTCAAGCCTGACCTTAAAAACCTCTAAGGAAGGAGATTCTACCACCTCCCTAGGTAACGCATTCCAGTGTTTCACCACCCTCTTAGTGAAAAAGTTTTTCCTAATATCCAATCTAAACCTCCCCCACTGCAACTTGAGACCATTACTCCTCGTTCTGTCATCTGCTACCATTGAGAACAGTCTAGAGCCATCCTCTTTGGAACCCCCTTTCAGGTAGTTGAAAGCAGCTATAAAATCCCCCCTCATTCTTCTCTTCTGCAGGCTAAACAATCCCAGCTCCCTCAGCCTCTCCTCATAACTCATGTGTTCCAGTCCCCTAATCATTTTTGTTGCCCTTCGCTGGACTCTCTCCAATTTATCCACATCCTTCTTGAAGTGTGGGGCCCAAAACTGGACACAGTACTCCAGATGAGGCCTCACCAATGTCGAATAGAGGGGAACGATCACGTCCCTCGATCTGCTCGCTATGCCCCTACTTATACATCCCAAAATGCCATTGGCCTTCTTGGCAACAAGGGCACACTGCTGACTCATATCCAGCTTCTCGTCCACTGTCACCCCTAGGTCCTTTTCCGCAGAACTGCTGCCTAGCCATTCGGTCCCTAGTCTGTAGCTGTGCATTGGGTTCTTCCGTCCTAAGTGCAGGACCCTGCACTTATCCTTATTGAACCTCATCAGATTCCTTTTGGCCCAATCTTCCAATTGGTCTAGGTCCTTCTGTATCCTATCCCTCCCCTCCAGCGTATCTACCACTCCTCCCAGTTTAGTATCATCCGCAAATTTGCTGAGAGTGCAATCCACACCATCCTCCAGATCATTTATGAAGATATTGAATAAAACCGGCCCCAGGACCGACCCCTGGGGCACTCCACTTGATACCGGCTGCCAACTAGACATGGAGCCATTGATCACTACCCGTTGAGCCCGACAATTTAGCCAGCTTTCTACCCACCTTATGGTGCATTCATCCAGCCCATACTTCCTTAACTTGCTGACAAGAATACTATGGGAGACCGTGTCAAAAGCTTTGCTAAAGTCAAGAAACAATACATCCACTGCTTTCCCTTCATCCACAGAACCAGTAATCATAAAAGGCGATTAGATTAGTCAGGCATGACCTTCCCTTGGTGAATCCATGCTGGCTGTTCCTGATCACTTTCCTCTCATGCAAGTGCTTCAGGATTGATTCTTTGAGGACCTGCTCCATGATTTTTCCAGGGACTGAGGTGAGGCTGACTGGCCTGTAGTTCCCAGGATCTTCCTTCTTCCCTTTTTTAAAGATTGGCACTACATTAGCCTTTTTCCAGTCATCCGGGACTTCCCCGGTTCGCCACGAGTTTTCAAAGATAATGGCCAGTGGCTCTGCAATCACAGCCGCCAATTCCTTCAGCACTCTCGGATGCAACTCGTCCGGCCCCATGGACTTGTGCACGTCCAGCTTTTCTAAATAGTCCCTAACCGCCTCTATCTCCACAGAGGGCTGGCCATCTCTTCCGCATTTTGTGATGCCCAGCGCAGCAGTCTGGGAGCTGACCTTGTTAGTGAAAACAGAGGCAAAAAAAGCATTGAGTACATTAGCTTTTTCCACATCCTCTGTCACTAGGTTGCCTCCCTCATTCAGTAAGGGGCCCACACATTCCTTGGCTTTCTTCTTGTTGCCAACATACCTGAAGAAACCCTTCTTGTTACTCTTGACATCTCTGGCTAGCTGCAGCTCCAGGTGCGATTTGGCCCTCCTGATAACATTCCTACATGCCCGAGCAATATTTTTATACTCTTCCCTGGTCATATGTCCAACCTTCCACTTCTTGTAAGCTTCTTTTTTATGTTTAAGATCCGCTAGGATTTCACCATTAAGCCAAGTTGGTCGCCTGCCATATTTACTATTCTTTCGACTCATCGGGATGGTTTGTCCCTGTAACCTCAACAGGGATTCCTTGAAATACAGCCAGCTCTCCTGGACTCCTTTCCCCTTCAAGTTAGTCCCCCAGGGGATCCTGGCCATCCGTTCCCTGAGGGAGTCGAAGTCTGCTTTCCTGAAGTCCAGGGTCCGTATCCTGCTGCTTACCTTTGTTCCCTGCGTCAGGATCCTGAACTCAACCAACTCATGGTCACTGCCTCCCAGATTCCCATCCACTTTTGCTTCCCCCACTAATTCTACCCGGTTTGTGAGCAGCAGGTCAAGAAAAGCACCCCCCCTAGTTGGCTCCTCTAGCACTTGCGCCAGGAAATTGTCCCCTACGCTTTCCAAAAACTTCCTGGATTGTCTATGCACCGCTGTATTGCTCTCCCAGCAGATATCAGGAAAATTAAAGTCACCCATGAGAATCAGGGCATGCGATCTAGTAGCTTCCGTGAGCTGCCGGAAGAAAGCCTCATCCACCTCATCCCCCTGGTCCGGTGGTCTATAGCAGACTCCCACCACTACATCACTCTTGTTGCACACACTTCTAAACTTAATCCAGAGACACTCAGGTTTTTCTGCAGTTTCGTACCGGAGCTCTGAGCAGTCATACTGCTCCCTTACATACAGTGCTACTCCCCCACCTTTTCTGCCCTGCCTGGCCTTCCTGAACAGTTTATAACCATCCATGACAGTACTCCAGTCATATGAGTTATCCCACCAAGTCTCTGTTATTCCGATCACGTCATAGTTCCTTGACATCACCAGGACCTCCAGTTCTCCCTGCTTGTTTCCAAGGCTTTGTGCATTTGTATATAAGCACTTGAGATAACCTGTTGATCGCCCCTCATTGCCAGTATGAGGCAGGAGCCCTCCCCTCACAGACATTCCTGCCTGTGCTTCCTCCCGGTATCCCGCTTTCCCACTTACCTCAGGGCTTTGGTCTCCTTCCCCCGGTGAACCTAGTTTAAAGCCCTCCTCACTAGGTTAGCCAGCCTGCTGGCAAAGATGCTCTTCCCTCTCTTCGTAAGATGGAGCCCGTCTCTACCCAGCACTCCTCCTTCATGGAACACCATCCCATGGTCAAAGAAACCAAAGCCTTCTCTCCGACACCATCTGCGTAGCCATTCGTTGACTTCCACGATTCGACGCTCCCTACCTAGGCCTTTTCCTTCCACGGGGAGGATGGACGAGAACACCACTTGCACCTCCAACTCCTTTATTCTTCTTCCTAGAGCCACATAGTCCGCAGTGATCCGCTCAAGGTCATTCTTGGCAGTATCATTGGTGCCCACGTGGAGAAGCAGGAAGGGGTAGCGATCCGAGGGCTTGATGAGTCTCGGCAGTCTCTCCGTCACATCACGAATCTTAGCCCCTGGCAAGCAGCAGACTTCTCGGTTTTCCCGGTCAGGGCGGCAGATAGATGACTCAGTCCCCCGGAGGAGAGAGTCCCCGACCACCACCACCCGCCTTCTCCTCTTGGGGGTGGTGGTCGTGGAACCCCCAACCTCAGGACAGCGCATCTCATGCCTTCCAACCAGCGGAGTCTCCTTCTGCTTTCTCGCCCCAGACATATCTGGTCCACTCTCCGCAACGATACCTGTGGAGAGAACATGAAAGCGGTTAGTTACCTGTGTCTGTGTTACTGGAACCCGGACATTCCGCTTACCTCTTCTGGAGGTCACATGTTGCCAAGCTTCTTCACTGGTCTCTTGGCTCCTCTGTGCAACCTGCTCTATATCTGTAGAGCTTTGTGCCCCTAGAAGCCTATCCTGAGTTTCGTCCAGGAAATCCTCAGTTTCCCGTATGCAACGCAGGGTTGTTATCTGTTGCTCCAGACCTTCAATCTTCTCTTCCAATATGGAGACCAGCTTGCACTTTGTACAGACAAAGTCGCTTCTGTCCTGTGGAAGAAAGACAAACATGGCACATCCAGTGCAGGTCACAACAGCTGAACCCCCCCCTTCCATATCACCTTCCTACTATGAGCTTCCTCAGAGCAGTTTGCAAGACGTAAGCCTCACTGGGCTCCCTCCAGGCGAACTCCCAGGCAAACTCCTGCTGTGTGCTGCTCTGCTGTCCCCGCTGCTCAGCTGGTTCGCGAAGCTCTGGCTATTTTTAAACAGCCAGGCTTCCCTGTCGCAAACAAACAGACACCCTACTGCCCGCCCCCTGCAGGCTAGCAGCCAATCAGACACTCACTCAGGCTCTCACACTGCCCCCCCAGCAAACACACGCTCGGATACTTCCTCAGCAAGCAAACAAACACAGACTCGGATACTTACCAGTCCCAGGCAAACTCCTGCTGTGTGCTGCTCTGCTGTCCCCGCTGCTCAGCTGGTTCTCCGCCACTCAGCTGGTTCGCGAAGCTCTGGCTATTTTTAAACAGCCAGGCTTCCCTGTCGCAAACAAACAGACACCCTACTGCCCGCCCCCTGCAGGCTAGCAGCCAATCAGACACTCACTCAGGCTCTCACACTGCCCCCCCAGCAAACACACGCTCGGATACTTCCTCAGCAAGCAAACAAACACAGACTCGGATACTTACCAGTCCCAGGCAAACTCCTGGGAGTTACATTCTAGTACATTGTTAGTACATTCTAAGACAGAGTCTGTTCTCAAAGCAGTTCACAGAGAGAGAGACTCAAAGCAATACTCTAACAACAGAAACAGCACCCAGAGACTCCCCGCCCTTTTGTTGTATTAACAATTGTCATTAAAATAGAGATAGAGGATGTATGTGGATGGATGCTTGGTGTGGATAATAACTGAATGATCAGGGAGGTGCCAGCCTAAGAATCCAGTGTCCATCGGCTGAAGAAGGTGTCAAGTGGAAATAACCAGAGGACCCCACCCGGAGGGCAGACTGGAATCCACCCAACAGCCTCAAGAATGGGAGAACCAAAGAACAAGATAACATCTTGGAGCCGTCAGGAATGTGCTATCTGCTGATTGATTCAGCAACAGCATGATGAAGCAATTCCCATAGACTGGCATAGGAAGAAATTCCTATAAAAATAGACTCTAAAAAGTGAGAACTTTGGGGGGTCTGATTCTGCAAACCAACTTCCAGGAGCATCAGATGAGCATCTGACAAGGCCCTGCTCCCTCCTCATGTCCAGGCCACCTGGCCAGTGGCTTGGCATGAGCAACTCTAAGGCTGGTAACTATGATAACAACCTTGCAGAACCTGTGTGTGTGTGTGTGTGTGTTTGTATGAATGAATGTGAGAATAAATTTGAGATTGAATGGAATGTTATAACTATAACTAACTGCTTACTATGATTCTTTCTGTATTCACAATAAATGTGGTATTTTGCCTTTTTCCCTTTAATAAGATCCTGCTGGTTTTTATTTTATTGGTACAACATTTTGGTGGAGAATTGCGAAAGGGGGAATATTGGTAAAAAACCTCAGTTATTGTAAATATTGGTGTGCACACCGCCAGCTCTAGTGAGCTAGGCATTTCTATTAGGTTAACCAGACCTGCTGGCCTCCGAGAAGGTAGCAGGGGACCTGCTGGCCTCCGAGAAGGTAGCAGGAAAAACAGATTAAACCAGACCTGCTGGCCTCCGAGAAGGTAGCAGGAGACCTGCTGGCCTCCGAGAAGGTAGTAGGGAAAACAGATTAAACCAGACCTGCTGGCCTCCGAGAAGGTAGCAGGGGACCTGCTGGCCTCCGAGAAGGTAGCAGGGGACCTGCTGGCCTCCGAGAAGGTAGCAGGGAAGAACAGGTTAACCGGACCTGCTGGCCTCCGAGAAGGTAGCAGGGAGAAACAGGTTAACCGGACCTGCTGGCCTCCGAGAAGGTAGCAGGGAGAAACAGGTTAACCAGACCTGCTGGCCTCCGAGAAGGTAGCAGGGGACCTGCTGGCCTCCGGGAAGGTAGCAGGGGAAAAACGCATAGATTAAGCTATGATTTCAGAATCTAGGCTGTGTCACTTGCTAAGTAATACCAGCAGTGACAAAGAGATTGAAATATCCATGTTAAGATGTTTAAAAGAAAACAGGGTAAGCCAGTACTAGAGGGAGGAATGGAGTCAGAAGGAACTCCAACCTCACCTTTTGTTAAAGAAATTACACCTTTTAAACAAATCCTTCAAAAATTTGGGCACAGTCCTTGGACTAAACAAGCCCTAGCTGATGTCTGCACTATTTCGGACCTAGAGGATAGATTGGCTCAGTATATCCTCATATACAAACCTTCTAGTGCTGCCAAAAGAGATGCAGCAGCAATTTGGTTGTTGTGGGAGGCATGTAAGGATTCTTCCCTCCGCTTGTCTTCATGTAAAGAGGAAAAGGCACAAATGGAAAAGGGAGCAGATAATTGGAAGGTGCTGGCTACAAATATCCAAAGCCAGCTGAAAATAGTGAAAGAGGCACTCCAGGAATACAAAAAGAGTGAAAAAGTTAACTCTGCAGAGGCTGGAGGGAGGCAGGTAAAGGGGGAGAAGGTCCTATGTACGGCACCCCCAGGCATAATTACAAAGAGAAAAGAGAGTAAAAAAAAAAAAAGTTAACTCTGCAGAGGCTGGAGGGAATTAAGCAGTTAAACTTTGTATTTCACCCAAACAACTTTTAACCCAAAAATGTTAAAAAGGAAAAGTGTTAGAGCATTCTTGGTTTCTTTGCAGCCATTCTGAAAGAAAAATGGGCCCTTTTCCAAAGGAATGTCTGTAAATTAGCCAGGCAAAAATAAACTATCTGATTAAAATCATTTGACTGGACAATTTAGTCAAATTTGCTAAAAGAACATAAGAGGGTTCTATTGGAACTTAACTGCCTCAAATGTATAAAGGGAATGTAAGATGTAAAAAACAGAGCAGTGTGGAAGGGATGTTAAGGAAAAGAAAATGTGTATGTATCTGTCTGTGTGTGTGTAAATATGTAAAGTTCTAAGGACCAGTTAGTTTTGTTTTTGTTTTAAATAATGCCACTAAAAATCTATTTGACTCTTTAATTCAAAGTTGCAAAACTGACACACCTTTTTGCTAGACACAGGTAATTAGTGTTGTTTGGCTTTGGGATTTGGCATTTAACCCTTAAAAGGTAACTCAATGCTTTACAAAATTTAAAATGTTTTTAAGTTGTGGCTGCAGCAGGGCAGTCAAAATCAGGAGAATATAAAAAAAAAAATTTTGGATTCTTTTTGTTTGTTTTTTGTTTGTTTGTTTTTGTAACAAAATAGCAGATGAGAGTTGTAGTAAAAAAAAAATTAAAAAAAGACAGTGCCTCTCTGAAGCAACAGCAGGGGTGAGGTGCACAAAACAAAAAGAAGCAATGTTAGAAACACTGAGTCTTAAAATGGCTCTGAGTAATCAGACTGTCACTTTGATAAAGGTACATGAAAACTCTGTAAGCAAAAAAAAAGAAATAGTGACACCTTATGTAAAAATGGATCTGGATAATGTTATAGAAGTTAAACTATGGAAGAAATGTGCATTTGCCCCAGAACATGTGCAGGGTATATTGTAGAAGGGTCAAAAGAAATGCAAACATACCATGCTACTTAATTAAAATGCTATTAGGGCTCCAAAGGGAGCCACAATAGGTTGGGTTTTCTTTTTCAGATTGCTGTGTGTTTTGGAAGCAGAAGTTAAAAGTAATCAAAACTCTGGTGAAAGTTGATTGTGTCCCTAAGACAGAGTCTCTGAGCTGCTGATGGCTTTAAATCCAAAAGCAGGAAGTTTCTGTGAAAATGCAAATTACCTAAATGATAAAGGAAGGAAAGAACTAGCAGCACAAAGGAGCTGCAGATAAAGGACATACCTGGTCAGCAAACAAATTGTCTAAATAAAAGGCATGGGATAACAAGATAATTTTAATAAATGTAATGATAATAAGTATCCCTGTAACAACGTATAGTGTGTATGATTTTTGGAAAAATCCTTTAAGGTCGTGTGGTAATGATGCTTCTCAGTTATTACCTGTAAATAAAACTTAAAGCTTAACACAGCAGGAAAAACATTATAAACTTGGTCTGCTGTATAAGAAGGAAAACTCAGGGATTTAATGACTAAACAGTGGGATAATTTCCCCATAACCCTTAAAAGATAAAAGCCTTTGAAACCTGGCCTGCCTATAGAACAAAAACAGGAAAATATGGGGGCAATTTCTCTGTTTTGCCTGCAATCAGCAAGGGTATTTGTAAAAGAAATATTTTAAGCAATAATCTGCCACCCCAAAAGGGGTAGAAACATGTTCTTTTTGTCTTTCAGAAAATCAGGAAAAGCTGCCAGCTGAAAAGCAACCCAATACCATGAATCTACTGTCACAATAGAAATTGTGTTCTGTGTTCTATGTTTTGTCTTGTGTTTTGTGTTGTTGCTAGCACTGTTGTGTGTTTAAAAAAAAAATACTGAAGACCTGCAGGAACTTAAAAATAAATTAAGCTTTCTGTCCCAGCTACAGGACAGCCTGATACAAAAACAAGTACATGCCAATGTAGACTTGGTCCAAATTGGTCTGGGTAACCTAAAAGGCCAATGGAATCTTTAGTAATGGCTTAATACTACCACATGGCTTATCCATAAGAAAAAAATATATATATTAGAAATAGGAAACTACACAGCCATAGCTATGGGATGCACTGAAATGCAGATACTTGCACTAGCTACTTTGGAACACAAAATGTTCTGGGTCATATTGGGAAATATTAAGGGTTTGATGCATTTGTTAAAAAAGAAAGAGATCATTGTTTGACACCTATCAATATGAATGGATGCAATATGTTTCCACTATTGTAAACCAGACTTGTTAATCGGAGAAATTGTTGTCAAAATTGCACACCAACAGTCCCTGGAGGCAAAGGTATTGAAGGTTAACCCACTCCCCATATTACACATGGGATCCTTTTGGCTACCCTGGACCTTGAGCCAGTGGGCTGGGGAGGGAGGGAAGCTATTGGACACTAGAGGTTGTACCGAATGGACTCCTCAAAAGTGGGTGTGCCTCACCTTGCCTGTTTCCCCAGAACCTTGTAGTAAAGATACATCACTAGGATCATGTATGTGGCATGAATTGGAATCACAAACTCAAATTGCCTCACAGTACTTTCTCTTGAATAGGCTACATAGAAAGTGACACTGACGATTATAAATCTTAGTGTCAAAAGGGGGATTATGTTGGATCATATTAAAGAAGTTCTGTATTAAAATCACAAATGAGTTTGATTCCCCAGAGTTTAAATTCCAGGGTATTACTAATTAAGAGGTCTCTTGGTTTTTGGTACTGTTTCTCTCCCTCTATGTGTGAAACTTGCAAGCTGCTAACTGTGTTAGTACATTCTAAGACAGAGTCTGTTCTCAAAGCAGTTCACAGAGAGAGAGACTCAAAGCAATACTCTAACAACAGAAACAGCACCCAGAGACTCCCCGCCCTTTTGTTGTATTAACAATTGTCATTAAAATAGAGATAGAGGATGTATGTGGATGGATGCTTGGTGTGGATAATAACTGAATGATCAGGGAGGTGCCAGCCTAAGAATCCAGTGTCCATCGGCTGAAGAAAGTGTCAAGTGGAAATAACCAGAGGACCCCACCCGGAGGGCAGACTGGAATCCACCCAACAGCCTCAAGAATGGGAGAACCAAAGAACAAGATAACATCTTGGAGCCGTCAGGAATGTGCTATCTGCTGATTGATTCAGCAACAGCATGATGAAGCAATTCCCATAGACTGGCATAGGAAGAAATTCCTATAAAAATAGACTCTAAAAAGTGAGAACTTTGGGGGGTCTGATTCTGCAAACCAACTTCCAGGAGCATCAGATGAGCATCTGACAAGGCCCTGCTCCCTCCTCATGTCCAGGCCACCTGGCCAGTGGCTTGGCATGAGCAACTCTAAGGCTGGTAACTATGATAACAACCTTGCAGAACCTGTGTGTGTGTGTGTGTGTGTTTGTATGAATGAATGTGAGAATAAATTTGAGATTGAATGGAATGTTATAACTATAACTAACTGCTTACTATGATTCTTTCTGTATTCACAATAAATGTGGTATTTTGCCTTTTTCCCTTTAATAAGATCCTGCTGGTTTTTATTTTATTGGTACAACAGTTTGATCCCCATGGAGGACTATGGTGTCTGCATGGTGTATATATGTGCAGCCACAGTTTATTGTAACTACAGTACCTAAACCATACAGGGAGCTTATTGTTTCGCCTGCTTGTAGGCATTAATTCTGTTACCAATTGCTGTAGGAAGAACTTGGGACTTGGAAAGTGATTTTTACATATGGTTTTTAAGATTTAGGACTGATCCTGCAGACATGTGACTCACACATTTCAATTGATTGGCAGAAAAGGAACAGAATAGAATGTTGTCATGCTACAAAGCGAGGAAGGAAACTGTCTTATTCATCTCAAAAAGGTATTAAATGAGAAACAATTTCTATATATTCTTTCCCATTCCTGTAGCATTCCAATATTGAGTTTTATTATTGACTGTTGTGATCAATATATGTTCCCCAGTAAATAACTTGTCAGATGAAAAACTAAAGTTTTGAATATCAGAATATACTTCCGGAAGTTAGATGTGTGAGGGGAGAGGAGGAGGGAAAGATGACATAAAGCACACAATGACCCAAAATTCAACCATACCTGCTGACTGTCTAAATTTAATAGCAGATGGACAGCAGCAGCTGCCTTAACTAGTGGAGCCACCATCACAAACTTTGCTTTAATAGAGCTTTTGTAGATCAGGTTCTGAAAAAAACACGGCAGGCTCAAAAGGTATAAAAAGAGTAATTGAAAGTGGAGGTTAGGTCAGTGTAATAGAGAGAGACATGAGGCCCGGTAGAAAAGTCCTAGTGTAAGGTCTCTGGCCTAAACAGAGACAAGCCCTGCTCATATAAAGCAGAATTAGCAAGAGTCAGGCCAAGTCAGGCCCTGCCCTGTTACAAAACATGCCTACTTGCAAAAATACAAACCTTCCTTAGAAGTGCTAGGCACAGGACACTCACGTAAACACATTCCAGAAAGGTAATACCAGAACACCCCAATATAAGGTTATGGTATAAACACACTCCCTGAAGATGACACAAGGACACACTGACCCCTTTTAAAGAATAGGCCAAGATGACTGGGTGATGGATAGAGATGTTTTGATCAAACCAACAGGTACAAGGTAAAGGGTGGTAACAAACCACGTCATTTGTTTGTGTCAGTGTGTAAAAGAGGGATTACAGGGGGTATGTCTTTGTCCAGCTGAGGGGGGAACAGAAAGTCTTGCCATCCACTGAGCTGAGTCCACTGCAACGCGCATACATGTGCTAGTGTAACAGTAGACATTGATTTATTGACAATAAACCTGATCGAATACCTCCGCCACTGAATCAAGTGTGTGGTCTCTTTGGGGCATTCAAACAAGGTCTGCTGGGCCAGCTATCTGTGCAGAGCCGGCACAGCACACAGAGAGAACAGACACACACAGCCAACAACTGACAACAGCCAGTATACCATTACAATATTGCACTTGCTGATAAAATATCTTGGGTGAAATCCTGGCTCCTCTGAAGTCAATGCCAATTCAGAATCTTTGTCTTAGCATACGTTCAGTAACTAATTGGTGAGTAATGAGAGACAGTCTGATGCAAGTTGTATATTTTAGAAAAATGCACCCTCTCCTACAAATTAAATATTCAGTGTTGTTGTAAGGTTCCTTATCTTAATCAGTGATTTTTATGCCAGGATTGAGGGACTCATACTAGAAATGTGGAGAGAAATCTGAGCCACCACATGTGATGGGGACTCATGGCCACTGTGATTATTGAAAGATGCACAGTAGCACCTAGGACCCATGCTGCCGGAGACTGCATCAACATCATCTTTGAAGCAGTGTAACATTTCCTTTGAAGCAGAGAACATACCATCCTCCCACAAACAAGAAATAATTATCCAGAAACCATTCTCTGGACCCAGAGACCTATTACACGATCCCTAATGTTCCATTTTTTAGCAAGATAATCTACAGGCAAAGAACTGCTACAAAATATAAACTTATCCCTGCCAATATTCTGTATCTTGTGCTTTGGGCTCAAGCTGCTTCATCTTTAAACCTACTGAGGATACCAAGAGCTGTAAGCCACTGTGTTACATCTCTGCCTCAGCAAGAATGAGTTTTGCTGGTGATTAGATTGTGCGTCAGTTCTCTGTCACACCAGTCTGTCTTCTTCACCAGCAAACTCCTCAAGGCTCTCCTGACCCAAACCTCACCTTGCAGGTAACGGTCAATGAACTCCAGCCATCAAGCTCCTCATAGATGTTTCTCTGCAATGCACAGCCTCTACCATTGTGTGTTCAAGTTTGTGTGTTTAAATTTGCTGCTCTGTTAAAGAGTCAGTACATCATAGCTTATGAATTTAACTGGATAAATACACCCTTCTCTTCAAACACAGCTCTGAATTGGTTTACAATAAAAGGAAAACAAATTTATTAACAACAGAATATGGATTAAGTAATATCAACTAAAAGGGATAAAGGTAGAGATGGTTAAAAGCAAATAAGTGAAAATGCATCTAAAAGTCTAAAATCTAGCAACATACAGACTTTGTTCAAGATGATTTCTTCTTCGAGCAGTACCCTGTAGCTGTCTCTGTACTTCAGTAGCAGTTTCTGTTAGGGGGCTTATTCCTTCACCCACTTACTTCCCTGGTCCTTCTCGCATGAACAGAGAGCAACAATACCCGAAGTCCAAAGGTGCAAACAATTCGATGTTTATTGGGGTGAACTTCCAGCAAGCATGATTCCAGTTTCCTTCCTTAGTGTCCTCCTTCCCAGCTCTGACACCACAGAGCCTTACACCTGTGTCCCTGTTCCCATTCCTGCCCTTAGCAAAACATTATTCCAATTTCCTTACCCCCATTCCCTGTTCCCATTTCCCCCTTTAGCAAAATATGATTGCAATTTCCTTACCCCCATTCCCTATTCCCATCTCCCATACCAACCCCCACTCCCCCCCACACCCACTCACTTCCTCATTGACTACAGATTATATAGTAAAACTTAAGTTCTGCTTAGCTATACCTTAACCAATCATTTTCCTGAAATTTAACTAACCAATCCTAACATATTGTAACATGATTATGTAACCAATTATATCCCACCACCTTAATTAGTTTACATCCAGCAAAATTAATTATACAGCAGACAGGAACAATCACAGAACCAGACAGATATTATACAGACAAACAATAGCAAAGTGGGAACTATAATGACAAAACAATACAGAAGTGAGGATTTCACATCCCAGCTATTGATAAGTGAGTTCTTGCCAGACAGGATGCTATCAAACTAAGTTTTCTTTTACATTTTCTAGGCACTTCCCTTTCTCTGGAAGTTATAGGAATACAATCCTGTCCTGATAGTGCCTGACAGCCCAATAGCACCTTATTTCAATGTGACTAGTTTGGAATGTGAGGATGTGACCGGTCGCTTCCTAGCTTATGGCTGCCTCTGCTGCTTAGCCAAAGGCCTTAGCCTAAGAACAGGGCCTCAGACTGTCACAGTAAGAGAAGGCCCTTACACCAGCAGACAGTGATTTTGATTCTTCTTTTATACCTCTAGAACTAGCCAAGTGATAAGAATACCCCTAAATTCTTAAAGTACAGGCCTTTGCAGACAGGCCTGAATATCTATATCCTAACAGTTTCCATTAAGCCAGCACATGCGCTGTCTCTCCTCATGCTCCTTTGTTCCTTCTCAGCCACCCCTGGGTACAGATGGAGCCATTAACTGTCCATTAGCAGATTGTTAACTCTCCTTTTCATTTGTTAATCTTTAGCTTTTAGGAACCTTTTAGCTTTCTTTTGAGTCTTTATTTGGCCATGCCATAAAAAAAGAAGAAGAAGAAGGAGAAGAAAGAAAAGACTTTATTCCTGTGTCGACCTCCAGTGTGGGGGGAGGAGGGGAGTCTCCCCTGGACAAGGGTATACCCGGCTTTCTGGGCTTCAAGAAGTGTCTTGCACTTGCAGCAAGGTGATCCCAGTCACAGACAAGCACTCCCAATGCATTCGCTGCCTAGGTGAGGGCCATATCCAACAAAAGAGTTCCCTTTGCCAGCAGCTCTGACCAAGATCCCGCAAGGACAGAGAGCTCCGCCAGAAAATAATCTTTATGTAGGCAGCTCTCTGAACGCAACCCTCCAGTAGGCATGAGTCTTCCCCTTAACCTTGACTTTGAAGGACAGTGAGTAGAAGAAATGGTCCTGGGACTCCTTTCATAAGTCGAAAAAGAGAGCGGGAAGTCTCCTCAGTGAGCCTAAGGATAGCTGAAAGCGATCACCATTTCGCTCGGTATCCTCGGCACCAAGATCATCTGGCACCTACGTCTCATGGCAACCATCGGTGTCCTGTACCATTGATAGGCCCATGGACACTTTGGGCACAGGCACCGAATCTTCAGTGCAGGGAGATAAAGGCAAATGGCCTAAGATGCTTCTGGTATGCAAGCTGACACCAGTACCTCCAGCAGCATTGGCCCATCCATCACTGGAGAGATCAATATGGGCAAGGTCCCCATCCTCACCGACACTGGGATGCTTGATACTGGCAGAATTCCATCAGGCCGGTGACGTGGCTGTGTTGGAAGCACCTGTCAAAGTCAGATTCAGGACTCACATAATTTGTCAGACAACTCTGTTTATTAGCAAAGCGCCTTGCTAATGCACCCAGATGTAAGCCCCTCTCTGAGGCCCAAGATAACCTATTTATACAGCTAAGCCAAAGCCAATTTAACATAAGAGACAAAAGAAAGCAGAAACTGACAAATAAACATACATATCTTATTTGCATACTAACGTTTACCAATCTCCTAGCTCAGTAGGCGCTCTAAGTTAATTAGTTTGAGGACCCATTGTCTCACACTCCTTAATGTTTCTCTTCCTGACAACTATATTTCAGCAAACCCTTCAAGTAGCATTTCTTTAATGAATTATAATTTCAATATAATTCATTCTACTTTCACAATCCCTCCTTTTGGTCAAGCTATGCAATGACCAACAATTACTGGGTTCCACATATCAAGCGTTCTTTATCTCTTTGTTCATCAGTGATATTTAAAATCATCAAATTAGCACTCTGGTTTGGGGCAGCTATCTGTGTAGCATGCCTGACACAATTTTGGATACAACAGGAAAGTAACTGAAAACATACAAAAATTATTAGGATTCCAAACAGGAGAGTTAGGGCTCCCTGAAACAACCAGTTTCCTATGCCAGAGAAATTGAAAAGGTTACTTAGCCACTTCCATAAAGAACTTGGCTCTTTGTGGGGAAGATATGCGATTTGTTCTAAGTGGCTAGCACGATCTATTACCTCATTGGTGTTGTCTGGTATATACACACAGCAGTCTTTTCCAATGAGAGCACAAGTCCCTCTTTTTGCCATCAGCACTATGTCCAATGCCTGACGGTTTTGGAGGGCCATCTGTCGGATTGCCCGTTTCTTTGGACAGGGCTCTTAAACTTTCTCCGGTTTCATTTGCCATTATTTCAACCACTGCTTGTAACCTTAAGAGCCTTTTTTGTATGGTGTATTACTCCCCCTAATGGTATTAAGGAACTGCCAATGGCCTCTTCCCAGGTTAAGGGGCTTATGTTATTTACGTGCCATTGGACATCTGTTAAGTCCCTTCTTTTTCGCCTGAAATTGCGGAGGCGTTCTCGAGGGAAGGTTCCTAGCACTCGGAATTGTGGGAAGAGTCGGGCAGGATAACGGGTTCCTGACCAATTAGCTGTTAGTTCGGTATAAGCTCTGGTCCCACACACCCAGTGATGGCCTATTAAGGCCAGGAAGGATCGGTTGCACCCATTTGTCGTATAGGTGTTTGCAAAGGAGGAGGAGTATCCCCCAAAGGGTACAGGGTAATTCTCCTTATGAGGAGTGGTGTTATTTGCATGACATTGAAAGATTGTATTGTTTTCACTAAGGTTACTGTAGGGGGAACCTGAGATTGATTTCTCTGTTTGATCCCAGGTTGAGAAAAAAATCCATATCTCCATACCCAGCGCGCCACTTTTTAGTTTTGTTTGAATAATCCCATACACCATTGGCCACAATATCCTGAAGACAACGGCTTTTCCCCAGATCCAGCCCTGTCCCATTACACACCCAACACCAATGACCTTTTCCCTCCACCACACTTATCCATTTAGTTGCATTTATTCCCACCGCTTCCCAAGTGTCATTGCTGTTCCATATTTTGTTAAACGGACAAGGCCCTCCAGTGAGGTCTGGGGACTTGAGTGGGATAGCCAGGACAGGAACACCAGTTTGAGAGTGGGCTGGGATGTGGCTGCAGACCCAGCAATTAGAAATATTAAGGGTCTGAGCTATCCACACCTGCTGCTGGATAAAAGAATTGTCATCATGGTCTCCCCAGACCGTAAGATACCAGCAGCCGAGGAACAGGCAGAGGCGCATGTTGGAGGCAAGGCTCTTCTGGTTCTGACAACCTCAACTGAGGAAACCGCAGTCACAGTTTTACGTCCACCAGGCAGTAGGCGCTAGGCTTGCTACTGCTTTTTTTTTTGTTCGTCATCTGCTTTTGGCAACCCTTACGAGAGCGTAGATTGTAAGGTATTGCAGACTGTTCCTCTACGTCTTCTTCTGAAGTCAAAATTGACTCTGTGTTGTCCTGACGTGACGATTGGTTCTCTGGGGATGGTGCCTTCTTACACTGTGAAGCATGTATCCACGCTGCGATGCCAGATAGTTTAACAGCCGTCTGTGTAGTAAGCAGTACGTGATGAGGACCTTTCCACCGGGGCTCCAAGGTGTGCTTTCGATGATGGCGCCGTACGTAGACCCTATCACCTGGCTCGAGGTTGTGGCAAGCGTCGGAGGTGGGTCCTGTGGGCCAGGCGACTCGAACCTGTGAATTGAAGTGACTTACAGCTTGCATTAGTCCCTTGCAATACTGAAGGAGCGCACTGTGAGTCAAGTTCAAATCTGGAACGGGAGTAATGGCAGTCAGAGCTCGCATAGGGCGTCCCATAACAATTTCAAAGGGACTTAATTTATGCCTTTGGGATGGAGTGGATCTCATGTCCATAAGGGCTAATGGTAAGGCTACTGGCCAGCTTAATCCTGTAGAGTCACAAATTTTAGCAAGCTTATTCTTAAGTACACCATTTCGTCTTTCAACTGCACCTGCACTCTGTGGGTGGTAGGGACAGTGCAACAGGTGTTTGATATGCAATATACGGTCCAGATGTTGAACAAGTTGTCCAGTAAAATGTGTACCCTGATCACTGGACAGAGTAGCAGGAATTCCCTTGGCAGGCATAATATGATTTAACAAACATTTGACAACAGACAGTGAGTCAGCTTTGCGACAAGGAAAGGCTTCAATCCAACCGGAGAATAAACATACCATAACCAATATAAATTCATATTGTTGACACTTAGGCATTTGTGCAAGAACGGTGCTTGAGGCAGGCCCCGGAACCCCTGGGCCACTTTTACAGGTTTACTAATATTATGGCTTTGGCAAATGGTACAGGCTGCACAGTGGCGGGCTGCAAAAGAGCTAAAATGGGGGGCCCACCATCCTATCTTAGTTACAGCAGAGACCATCCCCTCCTTTCCGACATGCGAAACACCGTGTAGCAGGGTAGCCAGAGACGGGTAGAGTGAAAAGGGGGCTACAAAGGCGCCAGTAGGCGAGCGCCAAAGAGAATCAGGATGTAGAGAGCAACCTTGGGCAACCCAGGATTCTTTCTCGGTTTCTGGGGCAGAGTCTTGGAGCAGGGCGAGGTCAGTGAGGGACCAGGAGGGTAAGAGGAGAGCAGAGAACAAGGGAATCAGACATTTTGACTAGGCGTGCTGCAGCAGCCACAGCATGTAGGCAGGGGGGTAAGCCTTGGGCAACAGGGTCTAAAGTGGCAGAGAAATAAGCCACTGGGCGGTTCTTTTCTCCGTGCATCTGAGTGAGAACTCCAAGTGCACATCCAGATTGTTCGTGGCAGAAAAGGGTAAAAGGCTTAGAATAGTCAGGCAGCCCTAAGGCAGGGGCAGAAGCCAAACCCTGTTTGAGGGAAACAAAGGCAGAATTGGCCTCAGGGGCTCACGGCATGCGGTCAGGCACAGAGAATCGAGTGAGTTCCTGGAGAGGTTTCGCAAGGGAGGCATATTAGGAAATCCATTGTCTGCAAAATCCAGCCATGCCTAAAAACTTCCGGACCTGGCGTGGGGCGCGGGGTCGGGGAAAGCTAAGGATAGCTTGGACGCGGGTGAGAGAAAGTGCATGGGAACCCTGAGAGAGGAGAAAGCCAAGGTATGTGACAGAGTTGTAGTTTAGAGTGAGAAGCTTTGTGACCCTTATTTGCTAGGGCAGTAAGGAGCACGAAAGAGTCAGTTTCAGAGGCAGACCATGAAGGGGAATAGAGGAGTAGATCATCTACATATTGGACTAGTGTGGACCTGGACAGGAAAACAAGGTCAGCAAGGTCTCAGGCTAATGCCTGGGGAAAATATGACGGGCTTTCAGTATACCCCTGGGGCAGTGTGGTCCATGTGTACTGTTGACCCTTGTAAGAAAAGGCAAACAGGAACTAGGAGTCAGGGTGAACCGGGACAGAAAAGAAAGCAAAGCACAAATCAACAACAGTAAAATGAGTTGCATCTGGTGAGATAGAAGCCAGAATCTTTGAGAGAGGCAAGTTTTGATTCTGTCCACCTATGATTTGCCTCTTCCCACCACTGCATGAAACAATCAACCTCTCCTTTTGCCAATTTAGTTTTAAGTTGGCTGAGTTTGTCTTTTAAGACGTCTACTCGGTCTTTGTCCCAAGATCCTAACAGTGGCCACTGAATTTTGGGATTCTCCTGAGTTAGCCTTTTGCATTCCCATACACATCTTCCCCCTCTCCCCCCAAGGTCAGCCTTTTGAAGCCATCCCACACCCATGTCATGAGGTTTTCTGTTCATTAAAACACAACAATGCTAGCAACAAGACAAACACCATAGACAAACAACACAAAACATAGATCCATGGTATTCTGAGTTTTTCTTCCTCTGGCGCCAGCTTGCTTGTAGAGTCTAAAAACAAAAGAAACAATTTCCACCCCCCCACCCCCCGGTGGGGACAGATTATTGCTTAATAATAATACCACTTTCTTTTACAAATTTCCTTGCTAATTGCAGGAAAAACAGAGGAATTGCCCCCACATTTTCCTGTTTTTGTTCTATAGGCAGGCCAGGTTTCAATGGCTTTTATCTTTTAAGGGTTATGGGGAAATTATCCCACTGTTTAGTCATTAAATCCCTGAGTTTTCCTTCTTATACAGCAGACCAAGTTTATAATGTTTTTCCTGCTGTGTTAAGCTTTAAGTTTTATTTACAGGTAATAGCTGAGAAGCATCATTACCATACGACCTTAAAGGGTTTTTCCAAAAATCATACACACTATACGTTGTTACAGGGATACTTATTATCATTAAATTTATTAAAATTATCTTGTTATCCCATGCCTTTTATTTAGACAATTTGTTTGCTGACCAGGTGTGTCCTTTATCTGCAGCTCCTTTGTGCTGCTAGTTCTTTCCTTCCTTTATCATTTACGTCATTTGCATTTTCACAGACGCTTCCTGCTTTTGGATTTAAAGCCATCAGCAGCTCAGAGACTCTATCTTAAAAGGGACACAATCAACTTTCACCAGAGTTTTGATTACTTTTAACTTCTGCTTCCAAAACACACAGCAATCTGAAAAAGAAATCCCAACCTATTGTGGCTCCCTTTGGAGCCCTAATAGCATTTTAATTAAGTAGCATGGTATGTTTGCATTTCTTTTGCCCCTTCTACAATATACCCTGCACATGTTCTGGGGCAAATGCACATTCCTTCCATAAAAAGAAAAGGAGGACTTGTGGCACCTTAGAGACTAACCAATTTATTTGAGCATGAGCTTTCGTGAGCTACAAATAAATTGGTTAGTCTCTAAGGTGCCACAAGTACTCCTTTTCTTTTTGCGAATACAGACTAACACGGCTGTTACTCTGAAACCATTCCTTCCATAGTTTAACTTCTACAACATTATCCATATCCATTTTTACATAAGGTGTAACAATTTCTTTTTTTTTTTTTTTTTGCTTACAGAGTTTTCATGTACCTTTCTCAAAGTGACAGTCTGATTACTCAGAGCCATTTTAAGACTCAGTGTTTCTAAGCCCTGGTCTACACTAGGACTTTAGGTCAAATTTAGCAGCGTTAAATCGATTTAAACCTGCACCCGTCCACACAATGAAGCCCTTTATTTCGACTTAAAGGGCTCTTAAAATCGATTTCCTTACTCCACCCCTGACAAGTGGATTAGCGCTTAAATCAACGTTGCCGGCTCGAATTTGGGGTACTGTGGACACAATTCGATGGTATTGGCCTCCGGGAGCTATCCCAGAGTGCTCCATTGTGACCGCTCTGGACAGCACTCTCAACTCAGATGCACTGGCCAGGTAGACAGGAAAAGATCACGAACTTTTGAATCTCATTTCCTGTTTGGCCAGCATGGCAAGCTGCAGGTGACCATGCAGAGCTCATCAGCACAGGTGACCATGATGGAGTCCCAGAATCGCAAAAGAGCTCCAGCATGGACCGAACGGGAGGTACGGGATCTGATCGCTGTTTGGGGAGAGGAATCCGTGCTATCAGAACTCCGTTCCAGTTTTCGAAATGCCAAAACCTTTGTCAAAATCTCCCAGGGCATGAAGGACAGAGGCCACAACAGGGACCCGAAGCAGTGCCGCGTGAAACTGAAGGAGCTGAGGCAAGCCTACCAGAAAACCAGAGAGGCGAACAGCCGCTCTGGGTCAGAGCCCCAAACATGCCGCTTCTATGATGAGCTGCATGCCATTTTAGGGGGTTCAGCCACCACTACCCCAGCCGTGTTGTTTGACTCCTTCAATGGAGATGGAGGCAATACAGAAGTAGGTTTTGGGGACGAAGAAGATGATGATGAGGAGGAGGTTGTAGATAGCTCACAGCAAGCAAGCGGAGAAACCGGTTTTCCCGACAGCCAGGAACTGTTTCTCACCCTAGACCTGGAGCCAGTACCCCCCGAACCCACCCAAGGCTGCCTCCTGGACCCAGCAGGCGGAGAAGGGACCTCTGGTGAGTGTACCTTTTAAAATGCTATACATGGTTTAAAAGCAAGCATGTGAAAGGATTACTTTGCCCTGGCATTTGCGGTTCTCCTAGATGTAGTCCTAAAGCCTTTGCAAAAGGTTTCTGGGGAGGGCAGCCTTATTGCGTCCTTCATGGTAGGACACTTTACCACTCCAGGCCAGTAACACGTACTCAGGAATCACTGTAAAACAAAGCATTGCAGTGTATGTTTTGCTGGCATTCAACCAAAATCCGTTCTTTATCTCTCTGTGTTATCCTCAGGAGAGTGAGATATAATTCATGGTCACCTGGTTGAAATAGAGTGCTTTTCTTCAGGGGACACTCAGAGGAGCCCATTCCTGCTGGGCTGTTTGCCTGTAGCTAAACAGAAATGTTCCCCGCTGTTAGCCACAGGGAGGGGGGAAGGTTGAGGGGGTAGTCACGCGGTGGGAGGAGGCAAAATGCGACCTTGTAACGAAAGCACATGTGCTATGTATGTAATGTTAACAGCAAGGTTTACCCTGAAAGAGTGTAGCGACTGTTTTATAAAATGTGTCTTTTTAAATACCGCTGTCCCTTTTTTTTTCTCCACCAGCTGCATGTGTTTCAATGATCACAGGATCTTCTCCTTCCCAGAGGCTAGTGAAGCTTAGAAAGAAAAAAAAACGCACTCGCGATGAAATGTTCTCCGAGCTCATGCTGTCCTCCCACACTGACAGAGCACAGACGAATGCATGGAGGCAAATAATGTCAAAGTGCAGGAAAGCACAAAATGACCGGGAGGAGAGGTGGAGGGCTGAAGAGAGTAAGTGGCGGGCTGAAGAGAGTAAGTGGCGGGCTGAAGAGAGTAAGTGGCGGGCTGAAGACAGGGCTGAAGCTCAAATGTGGCGGCAGCGTGATGAGAGGAGGCAGGATTCAATGCTGAGGCTGCTGCAGGACCAAACCAGTATGCTCCAGTGTATGGTTGAGCTGCAGCAAAGGCAGCTGGAGCACAGACTGCCACTGCTGCCCCTCTGTAACCAACCGCCCTCCTCCCCAAGTTCCATAGCCTCCACACCCAGACGCCCAAGAATGCGGTGGGGGGGCCTCCGGCCAACCAGCCACTCCACCACAGAGGATTGCCCAAAAAAAAGAAGGCTGTCATTCAATAAATTTTAAAGTTGTAAACTTTTAAAGTGCTGTGCTTAAAGTGCTGTGTGGCATTTTCCTTCCCTCCTCCACCACTCCTCCTGGGATACCTTGGTAGTCATCTCTCTATTTGTGTGATGAATGAATAACGAATGCATGACTGTGAAGCAGCAATGACTTTATTGCCTCTGCAAGCAATGATTAAAGGGAGGAGGGGAGGGTGGTTAGCTTACAGGGAAGTAGAGTGAACCAAGGGGCGGGGGGTTTCATGAAGGAGAAACAAACAGAACTTTCACACCGTAGCCTGGCCAGTCATGAAACTGGTTTTCAAAGCTTCTCTGATGCGTACCGCGCCCTCCTGTGCTCTTCTGACCGCCCTGGTGTCTGGCTGCGCGTAACCAGCAGCTAGGCGATTTGCCTCAACCTCCCACCCTGCCATAAACGTCTCCCCCTTACTCTCACAGATATTGTGGAGCACACAGCAAGCAGTAATAACAGTGGGAATATTGGTTTCGCTGAGGTCTAAGCGAGTCAGTAAACTGCGCCAGCGCGCCTTTAAACGTCCAAATGCACATTCTACCACCATTCTGCACTTGCTCAGCCTGTAGTTGAACAGCTCCTGACTACTGTCCAGGCTGCCTGTGTACAGCTTCATGAGCCATGGCATTAAGGGGTAGGCTGGGTCCCCAAGGATACATATAGGCATTTCAACATCCCCAACAGTTATTTTCTGGTCTGGGAATAAAGTCCCTTCCTGCAGCTTTTGAAACAGACCAGAGTTCCTGAAGATGCGAGCATCATGCACCTTTCCCGGCCATCCCACGTTGATGTTGGTGAAACGTCCCTTGTGATCCACCAGAGCTTGCAGCACTATTGAAAAGTACCCCTTGCGGTTTATGTACTTGGCGGCTTGGTGCTCCGGTGCCAAGATAGGGATATGGGTTCCGTCTATAGCCCCACCACAGTTAGGGAATCCCATTGCAGCAAAGCCATCCACTATGACCTGCACATTTCCCAGGGTCACTACCCTTGATATCAGCAGATCTTTGATTGCGTGAGCTACTTGCATCACAGCAGCCCCCACAGTAGATTTGCCCACTCCAAATTGATTCCCAACTGACCGGTAGCTGTCTGGCATTGCAAGCTTCCACAGAGCTATCGCCACTCGCTTCTCAACTGTGAGGGCTGCTCTCATCTTGGTATTCATGCGCTTCAGGGCAGGGGAAAGCAAGTCACAAAGTTCCATGAAAGTGCCCCTATGCATGTGAAAGTTTCGCAGCCACTGGGAATCGTCCCAGACCTGCAACACTATGCGGTCCCACCAGTCTGTGCTTGTTTCCCGAGCCCAGAATCGGCGTTCCACAGCATGAACCTGCCCCATTAGCACCATGATGCATGCATTGTCAGGGCCCATGCTTTCAGAGAAATCTGTGTCCATGTCCTGATCACTCACGGGACCGCGCTGACGTCGCCTCCTCGCCCGGTATCGCGTTGCCATGTTCTGGTGCTGCATATACTGCTGGATAATGCGTGTGGCGATTAATGTGCTCCTAATTGCCAAAGTGAGCTGAGCGGCCTCCATGCTTGCCTTGGTATGGCGTCTGCACAGAAAAAAGGTGCGGAACGATTGTCTGCTGTTGCTCTGACAGAGGGAGGGGCGACTGATGACACGGCTTACAGGGTTGGCTTCAGGGAGCTAAAATCAACAAAGGGTGTGCCTGTACATCAAGGAGTATTTCAGGCAGGACTGCACGGAGGGTTCCAATAAGAAATGGTGCACCTAAGTTATCGTTGTTATTGGAACAAGGAGGTTAGCCTGGCCTCTGATTGATACATGGCTAGATTTACCTCTCTGCACCTTCTCTGTGAGTGACTGCAGTGTGATCTAGACAGGGGAGGAGGCAAATGAGTACAAAACAAATCTGGTCTATTTCTTGTTCTGACCCACTCCATCAATTTTTACATCTTTGGCTGGCAGCAGACGGTGCAGAAGGACTGCATGCCATCCACATCTCATGGCTGCTCGGCAGAAGATGGTACAGTACGACTGCTAGCCATCTTCATCTCTTGCCTGCCTGGCATAAGATGGTACAATACGACTGCTAGCAATCCTCATCTCTTGCCTGCCTGGCAGAAGATGGTACAGTACGACTGCTAGCAGTCCGTATCGCCTGCCCGCTCACCATAAGACGGTTCAATAGGACTGCAGGACTAAAGAGAATGACCTGGTCAAGTCACTCCAAATTTAGTCCCTGCGCCCATGTCTGCCCAGGCCCTCCCAGCCGACGTGGCCAGGAGCACCTCGGACACGACGAGGACGACTACCAATCGTATTGCACCGTCTGCTGCCAGAAGGCAATGGGTTGCTGCTACTGTGCAGCAAAGCCGTACCGCGTCTGCCAGCACCCAGGAGACATAGGGTGACGGTTACCTGAGCTGGCTCCATGCTTGCCGTGGTATGGCGTCTGCACAAGTAACTCATGAAAAAAGGCGCGAAATGATTGTCTGCCCTTGCTTTCACGGAGGGAGGGAGGGAACGGGGGCCTGACGACACGTACCCAGAACCACCCGCGACAATGTTTTAGCCCCATCAGGCATTGGGATCTCAACCCAGAATTCCAATGGGCAGCGGAGACTGCGGGAACTGTGGGATAGCTACCCACAGTGCAACGCTCCGGAAGTCGATGCTTGCCTCGGTACTGTGGAAGCGCTCCGCCGAGTTAATGCACTTAATGCACTTAGAGCATTTTCTGTGGGGACACACACACTCGAATATATAAAACCGATTTCTAAAAAACCGACTTCTATAAATTCGACCTAATTTCGTAGTGTAGACATACCCTAACATTGCTTCTTTTTGTTTTGTGCACTTCACCCCTGCTGTTGCTTCAGAAGGGCACTGTCTTTTTTTAATTATTTTTTTTTACTACAACTCTCATCTGCTATTTTGTTACAAAAACAAATAAACAAAAAACAAACAAACAAACAAAAAGAATCCACAATTTTTTTTCTATTCTCCTGATTTTGACTGCCCTGCTGCAGCCACAACTTAAAAACATTTTAAATTTTGTAAAGCATTGAGTTACCTTTTAATGGTTAAATGCCAAATTCCAAAGCCAAACAACACTAATTACCTGTGTCTAGCAAAAAGGTCTGTCAGTTTTGCAACTTTGAATTAAAGAGTCAAATGGATTTTTAGTGGCATTATTTAAAACAAAAACAAAACCAACTGGTCCTTAGAACTTTACATATTCACACACACACAGACAGATACATACACATTTTCTTTCCCTTAACATCCCTTCCACACTGCTCTGTTTTTTTTTTGTTGTTTTTTTTTACATCTTACATTCCCTTTATATATTTGAGGCAGTTAAGTTCCAATAGAACACCCTTACATCCTTTAGTGATTTTGATTACATTACCCAATAGTCAAACAATTTTGATCAGATTCTCTCTCTGCCAGCTGCCTGCAGCAGTCCCTTATAGACAATTTCTGTGGGAAAAGGGCCCATTTTCCCTCAGAATAGCTGTAAAGGCTTCTGGGGACAGAAGCGTAGTGCTGGTAGTAGTCACTCTACCTGATCCCCTTAGCCTAGACCATTTTTCCAGAAATTTACAGGAGTCCGGACTCTTCCTAAAATACATAAACTGAGCCGGCATTCCTTTAGGGAACTGTCCCGACTTAGACGTCTGGTTACCCATACAGGAGGACTTTAAACACCAATCACACAAGAAGGAAAGTCAGGTTCATCAGAGCGATGCCCGGTGCAACACACAAAAGGAGCCCACAGGCTACTGCGTCAATTGCCCTTGCTTTCACACTAAGGGTTTTACCCAAGGCGCAGTGCGGCTGCAATTGTGCAGCTTTCACTCACTCAGACTGTGGGGAGAGTGATCAGTGGTCAGTGGTCAGCTGATCCCCGGACGGAGACGGCGCCAGACTCAAACACACCACAGGGAGGACGGATAGACACAGAGACAAGACAGTCCTCAGTCCGGACAAAACACAGAAATAATTACCTGATCAGATTCCTGATGTCAGACCCCGGGATCCCTACCAGAACAGAGTGGGAACCAACAGGTTTGATGGCGTAGACTTCACTGTGGTCATGCACCCTTCCATTCTGGTGGAGGACCACTCGAGCCAAATGCCCAGGTGCTGGCTTGCCACGGCCGTCCTAAGAACAGTCAGGAGTCACACAGCCCCAGAAGAGATGGTTGCCATCTCGGTGGACCCTCCAAATTGTCAAAGTCAGATTCAGGACTCACATAATTTGTCAGACCACTCTGTTTATTAGCAAAGTGCCTTGCTAATGCACCCAGATGTGAGCCCCTCTCTGAGGCCCAAGATAACCTATTTATACAGCTAAGCCAAAGCCAATTTAACATAAGAGACAAAAGAAAGCAGAAACTGACAAATAAACATATATATCTTATTTGCATACTAACGTTTACCAATCTCCTAGCTCAATAGGAGCTCTAAGTTAATTAGTTTGAGGACCCATTGTCTCACACTCCTTAACGTTTCTCTTCCTGACAACTATATTTCAACAAACCCTTCAAGTCGCATTTCTTTAATGAATTATAATTTCAATATAATTCATTCTACTTTCACACACCTGACTCTCTGCCCATTGATACTGAGATCACGGCAAAGGTGTATCATATGTCCCAACTTGGGGATCTTCTGCCTCAAAGCATGGCTCCTGTGTGGTTCCAGCACATAGAAAGCTTATGCTCAAAGGAAGTGCAAGAGGTTCTACCATACAGTAGAAAATCCTCCACACAACACACTTACCTGCAGGAATTGTCCAGGTTCCAGATTTGGTGCACATCCCAACAAATCTCTCCAGTGTCAGCAACTCTTCCACATATTCTGGAATATGCCCTGACACTTAAAAAATTGGGGTTACCTCTGAGCTCTCTTGGGATCCACCTAGCAGCTATTACACATTTCACTAACCCATAGAGGGATACTCCGTACAATCGCACCCAGCCACTCAATGGTTCCTTAAGGGAATAACAAACCTCTTTCCTCAACCTTGACTTCCTACCCCCTTGTGGAACCTAAAATCTAGTGATGAAAGGGCTGACCAGGTCCCCCTTCGAACCTATGGCTACCTGTTTGCTAGCATACATATTGATTAAAACAGGGGTTTTTTATTGCAGTTACCTCAACTAGAAGAATAGGGGAAATAGCAGCTCTGATGGTGCATCCCCCATACACAGTGTTCTTCCCAGATAAGGTTACACTCAGGCCACATCCAAGGTTCATCTCTAAAGTGACCTCCTCATTTCACATGAATCCATCTATTTACCTTCCTGCCTTATACCCTAAGCCTCACCGAGACAATAGGGCGGCCATACTGCACACCCTAGACATCAGGAGAGTCCTTACATTCCACCTCGCTAGGACAAAGGCCTCAGGAAGTCCCCATGACTATTCCTCTCTATGGCGGAAAGGTCTAAGGGCTCAGCGATATCAGCCCAAAGATTCTCCAAGTGAGTCTCAAATTGCATCAGACAGTGCTCCCAAATTCATAACATGACCCCTCTGGACTTGATCTGTACACTTTCCTTGAGATTGATCTCATCTGTCGCCTTCTTTAAGAATGTCCCCATCTTAGAGATCTGCAGAGTAGTGATGTGGGCATCAGTCTACACCTTCACAGAACATTATGCGATCTGGGAATGCTGCCTCTGATGCCATCTTTGGCTCCACCGTACTGTCATATATGACTAACCCCACTCCAAAGTCCCAGCCCTCCAAGGAGGGTACTGCCCGGGAGTCGGCCTCAGTGGAGTACCCACAGGGACCCTACTCAAAAAAGAAGTTGCTCACCTTGTGACGATGGTTCTTTGAGATGTGTGTCCCGATGGGTGCTCCACAACCTGCCCTCCTCCCCTCTACTTCGGAGTTCCCACTATGACTCTGCAGTAGAGAAGGAACAGAGGACGGTTAGACTGCATGCACTGGCTAGCTTCATGGTGCAGCACAACGAGAGACGGCGCATGTGCGGGCTCAATGGACACTGCTACTGAAGTTCTGCAATCAGCAGCGCAGGGACGCAGACACACCTACAGTGGAGGACCCAGGAACACACAATCTCAAAGAACTATCGTTACTGCACAGGTTGAGTAATTTCTTCTTTTTTATGCACAGTCTCCTTTCCTGCTTTTTACTGGTCAGCCTGGCCAGGACCCATCACAGAGATCAAATTGCTTGGTTCCTTTTTCTCCTAAGATGAAGCATAAAGATGGAGCCCCTCTCTGTTCCTTATATCCCCAAAGGGATGTCTTTGTCTTACAAATCAGGAAGGCCTCCTGGGCATTCAGTCTCCTGTGTCTTTCTGGGATGCAGAAGGCATGTTAATTCTCTGAGTGCAAGACCAGAATTACCCCTGCTGGTTTAACTCAGTGGCTTTGTTTACTGCTAATATGTAAATTGTGGTTAAACCCACAACTACTTTGTCTACAACAGACTGTTTATCTCCTTTACCTAAGCCAGGCCGTCTGGTCTAAAACGTGTTCTAGATGCATCATACAGAGGGAATTCATAACTTCCCATCATTGTAAAATTATGTATTATATATTAATAATCAGCATGTTATTAGCTTTGATATGATCCCTCACAAGGCATATTTTATACAGATATTATTGCAGTAGCGTGAAGGCTGTGAATATAAGAGTGCCTAGGGTCATGTCTGGAGTACACTTAAAATTTATATGAGCACAGCTAGCTTGGTGAGTGATGTGAAAACAGCACACACCCTAGCGACATACTTATGCCAGCAAAGCCCCCATTCTAGATGCAGTTATGGCGATTGCATATTTAATGCCATTTGGGGAGGTGGGGTTCCTATGTCAGCAGAAAATTCCTTCTGTGGGTGTATCCTGCATCTACACTGGAGGCTAAGTCAGAATAGGCTATGCACTTCAGACATAGCCTTGGTGTCCTGTTCACTACATTGGCTTCCATTAGAATATAGGGTTAAAGTCAAGGTCTCGATGATAATATTCAAGGTTTTCCATGGAAGAAAATTTGGACAATGCTTGTTTCTTCAGGACAACAACCTCCCTTGTCAGCCAAATTCCTCTGGAGCTATGAGCTATGTGCGTTGTAAGGATGAAGCATGTGAGAGCAGGAGATGGGGCATTGTTTCTGAAATAGGTCCAAGACTTTGGAACTCCATTACAGGAAGTAAGAAGGGGGAATGACTGCAACGCTCACTATCTTCAGAATGAAGGGTAAGAATCATTTCTTCAACATTGTGAGGTTTAGTTAGTTGCAGCTCTGGAAAGGCTAAGAAAGGGAGGAGGAAAAAGAGAGAGGGAGAGGAGAAAAGAGAGAAAAAAGAAATAAAAGCAGACACCAGGCCCTTCACCTCCTGAAAGCCCTTCCTCTCACTCCAGAGCTCTGATTCAAGAGAAGTAGAAGGAAGATTGAGACCATGACTGTCCTGTTGTGATCTGTATTTTTACAAAGGCTGTTTTTAGTTACTCAGACAAACAGTGATGAGTGGTGTTAAATGAATTTCATCAGAATAGCCTAGATAGGATGTCCAGTAAAATATCTCTCCAGCATTTTAAGAAAATAGTCATAATACTCAGCTAACCAGGAATTTGTGTAAAACTTTAACAGCAGTTATGTTTGCTAATCCTGGCAATGTTACCCTTGACCCACTGTGCAAAGACCTAGGTAAGGGGGAGGAGAGATGGCCTGGGGAAAAGCAGCAAGACTGGTCTAGCTGTGCAACTTTCTGATAGACACATCCTAATGGATCAGGGCTACTTAACAAATCAAGGAGTGAGAAGAATCTCAGGGGAATAATAATTTATATATTAATAATAATATAATATAATATTATATAATATAATAATATAAAATAATAATAATTTTCATATTATTAAAAAGGGATTGGGATTTTTTAATTTGATGCTGAGTCTTGCTGATTGTTTTCTGTGTCTTGTTGGCTGTTGGGGGAATGAGCCTCTGGTTTGTGTTAAATTTATGTAAGTAAACGTGGTGATTTTATTGAATGGAATTAGTTTTTCCTGATGATGCCTGAAGACATTAAACAAGCCTTAGGGCCCAATTCTATATTCTTCATGCACAGGAAAAGTTCCCATTGATTTCAGTGAGAGTCCAGCCTTCAGAAGGAGCTGGGGATTCAGCGTGTAAAAGAAAAAAGTATTGTGTTTGTATAAGCAGTTGGCGTGCAAATTCTGCATTTGGTAACTTAAGCCTAGCTCCTCAAAGGGTTTGGGCATTGCAGTGCCTAACTATTAGGTGCCTTGCTGCCCAGTGGAATTCACAACCACAAGTTAGGTGCCCAGGCTCCCTCTACAGTGTATGGGGAGAATTAGACACCTAAGAATTGGATTCTCAGAAGCCAGCAACATGAGTAGGGAGCTGCTTAAGGTATTCAATAGCAAATGCTGAGGAGAAGGATGGAGTCTAAGCCCTGTCCCACAGATACAGTTAGGGCCCTAAATCTAGGCAGGAGGGAGGTGCCTCTTCAGTTGGGATTCACGGTATAAACCCTCTGTTGAAGTTAGCTGTCTAGTCCCTTTCTGACAAAAAAAAAAAAAAAAAAAAACGGTGGAGATGCCAGTGCTGTTGATATCCTTTAAGTCAGTGGTTAGGGCACTCGCCCAGGATGTAGGAGCCTCGGGTTCAAGTCCCTGCTCTGAATCAGGCAGCGCAGGGGATTGAAAGCAGGTCTTCTCCATCCCAGGTAAGTGCCCTAACCTCTAGGCTATTGGCTATAACAGGGTGAGCTTGTTACCCCAAGCATTTTCTCTGTGCTAGAGTTGTCTCAGGAATACCTAGAGGACACAGCACATCTGTCCAATATGTTATTGACACAAGTAGTATTTCTAAAACAACGCTTTAGTAACACAACAATCCCTCTAATACACCAATCCCTGTCAGTAGGCTAATAGCGTCCCAAACCACAACAACATACAGGTGGAAGTGATGTTGAAGTGGAGGCACCCTGCTTCTCATGGCAGGTCTTCCACAGGTCATTGACAGCAGCCTTCTTGCAGTACTTAAGCACCTCTCAGTTCAAGTTCCTCAGGTTTCTCTTCATTCTTCTTTTCTCAGGTTCCTCTCAGGTCTCCTTCAAGTTTCTTATTGTCACTTTTATCTCTTTTTCTTGCCTTCCCTCACCTTCTCTATCCCTCTCTCCTTCCTACACACACAGGCTCTTTTCCCTTTTGCTCACACAGCTCCCCTCTCATGTCTTACACTGCTCTCTGCTCTCCTCACATACACTGACCCTCACTCTCTGACACTCTCTCACTGGCTTACTCACAAACTCCTTGACAGATTGACAGCTCTGGCTCCTCTCCGACTCTCTCACTAAAACACTCTGACTCTTATACCACACCTTTTTTATCTCACTTTTGCTTAGTATCATCTCAGAGCCCTTGGTGCATGTGCCAATATTGCAACATAGTATCTAAATGCACCCAACCTTCTCATTAACTGCCTTACCATTGCTTGTTATTTTCCCCACCAATTCTTGGTGCTACATGCTAAAGATGGACTGGTACCTCAGTGCTTGCCTAACACAAAATGGCAGCAAAGTAACAAAATGGAGTAACTTTGGTTCTCTGGCATCGGGCTCTCTCTCTTTCCCAACATGGGATAGGTGCTTAACTCCAGGAGAGGACTCACAGCTGAGAAGCTGAGGTAAATGGAGACTCCTTCCTCTGACTCAGACTTTGGTGCTTAGCTATTTTTGAGGGGAAGGGCATTGACTCCCCACCTCGTCCTCAACATTTCCTATTGGCTAGCTTAGGTGATTCCCTACCTAGTGTGCGGGCTTTTGTGGATCCTATTCTTAGGCACTTACCTCTATATGCGTTGTACAGAGAGCTTGGGATCCTAACTCAGGGCTGTGGACTCTACTAGGGGGCGGGCTCCAAGTTAAGCACTGGAACACTGAGTCTAAGTCCCTTTTGTGGATGTAGCTCTTAGGCCAGTGGCTCCCAAACTTTTGTACTGGTGACCCCTTTCACATAGCAAGCCTCTGAGTGCCACCCCCCCCCTTATAAATTAAGAACACTTTTTAGTATATTTAACACCATTATAAATGCTGGAGGCAAGGCGGGGTTTGGGGTGGAGGCTGACAGCTTGCGACCCTCCATGTACTAATCTCGTGATCCCCTGAAGGGTCCCGACCCCCAGTTTGAGAACCCCTGCCTTAGGCTTTATTTGAAGATGTGCATACCATGCTTAGCAGTTTGTAATCAAACAGTAAGGCTCAAATTCTGCACCTGAAAGATGAATGTTATTCGCTCCCTCCCAAACAAAATAAAATTTAGCGTTACTTATAGTGATGTATTGTTTATCATTTAACTCAAAAAACCCATTCAGTGAAATCCAACAAGTAACATTTCCTTGTATAAATTCTGCATTCGACATTTTTTATTCTTTTTGTTGTTGTTGTTCATTAGGGTGCTTGTGGGCTCATTGTTGCAAAGTCATGAGCACCTACAACTCCCATGGAAGTCAGTAAGAGTTGCGAACAGTCAACAGCTTGCAGGATTGAGCCCTGTACTGCATAATCTTTAATTGTAATTATGAGCGTTCCTTCACACAAGTAGTGTCTTAGTTTAATGGGACTATGTCTATAAGTGCTCATGAATTTAGGGGTTGCAAAGCCTGGCCCTAACTGTTCAGCACATCTACATTTTAGCTGAGAACAGTGGTTGTGTGACTGCTGTGATGTATCATGGTTAATAAGCAGGCATAAAAGCATTATATATATAATATTTTTTAAATTTATTTTTACAGAATTTTGATGTAGTCAGCTGGTGTGTATCAAAAGAAGCCATGAGACACCTGCAACTGCAATGGTAAGAGAGGAAATTAATTAATGGCCCTTTTTGGCTTTTGAAATTTTGTCTATAAGAAAATATAACATCATCTTTTTTTAATCTTTTGAAGTTTTAAAAATATTTAACGTGGGCTCAAAATTGATGCCCATTTAAAACTACTGTCTTGGCCTGGTAAGACCTGGAGGGGAAGAACCATCCTCCCTCAGGTCAAGGAACAAAAGTGGAGCCACTGAACAGTAACTGCAACCTTAATTTTACAGATTTCAGAGTAGCAGCCGTGTTAGTCGTATTCGCAAAAAGAAAAGGAGTACTTGTGGCACCTTAGCGACTAACCAATTTATCCAATAAAGTGAGCTGTAGCTCACAAAAGCTTATGCTCAAATAAATTGGTTAGTCTCTAAGGTGCCACAAGTACTCCTTTTCTTTTTGCTTAATTTTACAGTTGCCCCTGGAGCTGGTGTACTGTTTCTTTGCAGAAGGAGGGGCCAGTGGATTTGTGTAGTAATGGATCCAGCAGAAAAGTCCTTCTCTCCCACCCCAGGCCCAACTTGCCTCCATACCACCTCCAAATCCTAGTGTTGTGGCTCAAGGGAACCCTACCAGAAACATGTTCAGGACATGCTGGGGTCCACACCCCTGACAGCATTCTTTGTATTTTCCCACCCTAATATAGTGAATGAAACTGCAGTGGTTCTACTGTGTGAAGATCTCTGTGTGAAGAACTGCACACAAGAAGCTATTAGCAACGCGCAACAAGAAGTTGTATTAATCCTACAAAACCCACAGAATAGTCTATATATTCATGAGCATCACCTTCTGGCACCTTAGATAACTATTTACATATATACACACACAGATATCGCATAACGTTGCGCTTACGAGGTGTGGGAAGCGTTTACAATTAATTGGAACCGTTGAAGAACCACCTCAGTCTGCACTTACTTTAAAATGAGTCGGAAAGTTACAAATGTCTCCATTCAATAAATCTTTTCTTTTAATTCTTGAATTTCAGGAGCTGGCTAGTCATTTTGCTAGTTTCATGCTTAAGGACATATGCATCAAGGGCCTCTAAACCCAATATTTTACTGATGATGGCTGATGATCTTGGTTTGGGGGATGTAGGCTGCTATGGCAATGATAAGGTAAGGTCATAGACTACATGGTCACGGTGGCATGGATCGAGGAGCAGAAATCCATCAAAATGGCCCCAGAATTTTCATCTTGCTGTGTAGTGTTGTCCTCTGGCCTGGTGGAAATACAGAGTCAAGAAAAAGGATAGGCATACTTGAGTCAACCAGTATCCCACCAGCTCACTGTATATGAAAAGTGCTCTTCATTTTCCTTTGGAGTGTCCTAATGATAGCACAGTAGTCTGTGGCTTACAATAGATATGAGATCAGGTTCAAAACTACTTAACATTAGAAAAACAACATATTAATTAAAGTAATCCTGGGCTTACTTATTTCGGTAGCTGCCTGTCATCTTAGATGATCAGTTTAAATATGTTCTTTTCAGTGTGCAGTATATATAAAATAAATGGGCAACAGTAAGTGTACATTGCGAGGGACTTTCTTGGGATAGTTGTCGATTCATTTGCCCAGACAGACACGCATGCGCGTGTGTGGGTGCTTACACACAGACTCATGCATGTACTCCAAGGTTACATTTGAAATTGGGGTTTGACACCATATGCCAGCTCCAACCAGCACAGGTTTAAATGTAATATGTGCATTGAATGATGTTTCCATGTTCATGATATAGTTATCCCAAGATGGACTTATCCATCTTTATTTAGACATATTAATACTGCGTGTGTGTGTGTGAGAGAGAGAAAGCATAAAGAAAGTTCTTGGATGAGCGAGAAATTTCTTGTTATTATAGTCACTATTATGTGTATTCTGGGTATTTCATATCTTCCTCTGTCCAGCTTTAGCAGCTGCCAAAGAATTGATGCTGGACCTGATGTGGCATTTGTCTGTTTCAGTATGTCAAATCTTATGTTTCTCTTTCTTGAATGGGGTCTCACGGCTGGTAACAACGTGTGTTCACTTTAATAAGACAGGCTAGCTTTCGACCAGGCACAGTCCATGCAGCTATTGTTCTCCTTCCCTTTGAGGAGTTTTCCAATAGATGGTAATCATTTTAATTGCAAAATTGAGATGTCTGTTAAAAGGAAAATATAATTTAAAAGTGTAAGAATTGTTTCTGAAGAACTGAGTGGCAGGCACAAGAGACAATTGGATTGGTTTGTTTTTTTAAAAAAGATTTAACTGTACTATGTGTTTGCAACCTCAGTCATATACAATATATAAAAACAGCTTTAAATCAACAAAATGTTACTCAAGTCACATACTAAAAAGTGATAAAACAGAAAAGGGCCATTCTCTTATCTTCACTTTTATTTCTGCAGTGAACATAGTTGGTCCCTTTCTGGGGGCAGGGAAAATAAATCCCTGTATTGTCATATATCCATATCTGGTTCCATATGCCAATACAGTATATGCTTTCTTCATCTGGGATGTACTCTTTGGTTCTTGTTTTTCTTTATTACACATTATTTATCCAGTGTAACTGATTTCTTATTTGAATCAATACCTCTCCCAAATAGACAGTGGTTATAGGTAATAGTAATAGGACTAATATAAACATTTTCTCATTATTTAGTTGTATATAAGGCAGACAATTGTAGATTCATCCATGATGATCTTGAACATGCTGCTTTATTTTGTGCGTGTGTCAAATTTGATCAAGGTTTGTTTTTCTTTTTAGGACCCCTAATATTGACCGTCTGGCAAAGGAAGGAGTGAAACTTACTCAGCACATCGCTGCGGCTCCACTTTGCACGCCAAGCAGAGCAGCTTTCCTGACTGGCAGGTACCCCATCAGATCAGGTTGGACCTCTCTTTAATGGTTTACTGCTGCCTAAACAGTACAATTTTCTATTGCAATTCCTTTAAATAGATCTTGATTAATAGACCTTGTATCGAGTTCTATAGTTTTTGACAGTGTATCATTGCATTTTGGTTTTAAATAAAACATGACCTTCCATTCATTGGAGAGAACAATAGGAAAAGAAATAAGTAATTTATTATTTTGTACTATGCTTTAGGAATGGCATCCAGCACTAAACAGTGTATTCTTTATTGGATTGGTGGCTCAGGAGGGCTCCCTCCAAATGAAACAACTTTTTCCAGAATACTGCAGCAGCAAGGTCATACCACAGCACTTATAGGTACAGTATGTAGAAATTAGCTAGACTGCAGTTTCCAGTCTGCATAACTTCTTAAGCATTGTAACATTTTGAACTATAGTCCATTTGGTTACAAAAAAACATAATTTACATATCTGATCAGCCCAAAATGAGTAAATATGGATGTACACAGTAAACTGAAAGCAGTTCAGAAAAAAGGATCTGGTGAATTCAGTACATAATGTTTTAGGAAACACCCACAGAAATATGCATTGACTTATGAGAGCAGATGCTTGCCAGACACTACAGTGGTCTTAAACAATTACAGCTCAGTTACTCACCTGCTGGGTGAACTTGCTATGTTTGTGCATCCTGTATATTACCAGAGCCAAGCCACTTACCTTCATGAGCTGTACCTATATTAGTTGAGGCACAAAGTGGAAAGACACTCATTGACTTTAGTGATGGATCAGGCCCCACACAGTGGGAAAAAATCCCACTGAAGTCGCTAGGAATTGTGCCTGAGTAAGGATAGCAGGATTTGTCCTTTAAACCACACTTTTTTTTTTCAGAAAAATATTGTTCTAAAAAGTGAAAGACACTTGTTGCGTACTTATTGTGGTTAAGTATACCGAGGGTGAAAATTAATCTTTTGTTGGATGACCAGCAAAACCATTTCCGTTTTGCTTAGCTCTTAGTTTGTGGTTTAAGAGGGACTTAGTAATATATAACTCTTGTGCTAGCCCTCTGCAAAGGGATGGACTTGACTTGGGACAGTGCAGACTGGTTCTCATGTTATGCTGTAAAACACGGCCAACAGCTAGTAGTCCTCAGAGGGTCCTTTGCCATTCTTGTAGCCCCTGAGACCCTAGTCGTAGGCGCTTCTGTAACCATGCACTTTTCTGTGTTACAATATATTCCTATTGTGCTATAATACAACCTAATTATGGTCTACGTAAATAACAATTATTAGTGTGCTCTACGTTCTGTAGAATTAGAACACCATTTATTGGGGATAATTTTAAAATAAATTTAGCCAAATAAAATTGAAGTGCGGGGGCTGAGCGCGTGTAGATCCTGTTACAGAGGAATTCCCTCCCAGGAGTGGATGTCACACTAAACTTATGGGCTATCTGATGTACTTGGATCCCAAAGGATCCTCCTTTAGAGTAAAGGGCTATCTTATAATTTAAGATAGCCATCATAAAAAAAAAATCCCATTCTTGATCTCATTCAGTATGTCTCTCCCCTCATCGGGGCTTTCATCCTAACTGGAATTCTGTTAAATGAGTTAGATGAGGGTAAATTGGGTTTTCTATTTATTATAGATCATAACAGGGTTCAAAACAGAACTAGATAAATTCATGGAGGGTAGGTCCATCAATGGCTATTAGCCAGGATGGGCAGGGATGGTGACCCTAGCCTCTGTTTGCCAAAGCTGGGAATGAGCAACAAGGGATGGATCACTTGATGATTACCTGTTCTATTCATTCCCTCTGGGGCACCTGGCACTGGCCACTGTCGGAAGACAGGATACTGGGCTAGATGGACCTTTGGTCTGACCCAATAGGACCATTCTTATGTTCTTATGCTTCCACATATAAATTTAACCTCTTCCATCCCTGACCTAGACTTGGCTGGTCTGTTTTATATTTTCATTTAGGAGGAGAGCCAAACTTTTGGGAATGTAGGCAGGGGCACCCGGTGTCAATGGTATATGATTTTAAATCTTTCATTTATATTTTCAGGAAAGTGGCATCAGGGTATGAACTGTGAATCCCACAGTGATCACTGCCACCACCCTTTAAACCACGGTTTTGACTATTTTTATGGGATGCCTTTTACCCTTGTGAATGAGTGTCAAGGTACAGAAAATCATTGCCTTAACACATTGGTGCAAGCTAAATATTGGCTTTACAGTCAGATAATTGCCCTTACAGTGCTCACACTATTGATTGGAAAACTGACCAGCTTATTCTTGGTAAAATGGAAAGCAATCATCTGCTTTGCCCTGTGTGGTTTCCTGTTTTTCATCTCCTGGTTCTTCAGTTATGGATTTGTAAAGTATTGGAACTGTATCCTCATGAGAAACCATGACATTACTGAAATACCAGTGAAGCTAGAGAAAGCCACTTCCAACGTACTTAAGGAGGCTGTTTCATTTATTGAACGGTAACCAATAAATATCATATTATCCTTTAAAGTTTCTTAACTAAATTGTTACTGTAAATGTCTCTAATAATACAGGTCACCATTGGGTTAGGCAGCTAATGTGCTAAGACAACTGCCTATCATGCTGACCAGTATTGTTTCATTGTTTCCTTGTGTTCCCCTGGCTGACTGGCTCCACTTCTTGCCTCTAATACTTAGACTGTGAACTCCTTGGGGCAGGGACCAACTCTTTGTTCTGTTTTTACACCACCCTGTGTTGTACCAATAAAATAAAAACCAGCAGGATCTTATTAAAGGGAAAAAGGCAAAATACCACATTTACTGTGAATACAGAAAGAATCATAGTAAGCAGTTAGTTATAGTTATAACATTCCATTCAATCTCAAATTTATTCTCACATTCATTCATACAAACACACACACAGGTTCTGCAAGGTTGTTATCATAGTTACCAGCCTTAGAGTTGCTCATGCCAAGCCACTGGCCAGGTGGCCTGGACATGAGGAGGGAGCAGGGCCTTGTCAGATGCTCATCTGATGCTCCTGGAAGTTGGTTTGCAGAATCAGACCCCAAAGTTCTCACTTTTTAGAGTCTATTTTTATAGGAATTTCTTCCTATGCCAGTCTATGGGAATTGCTTCATCATGCTGTTGCTGAATCAATCAGCAGATAGCACATTCCTGACGGCTCCAAGATGTTATCTTGTTCTTTGGTTCTCCCATTCTTGAGGCTGTTGGGTGGATTCCAGTCTGCCCTCCGGGGGGGGGGGAAGGGGGGTCCTCTGGTTATTTCCACTTGACGCCTTCTTCAGCCGATGGACACTGGATTCTTAGGCTGGCACCTCCCTGATCATTCAGTTATTATCCACACCAAGCATCCATTCACATACATCCTCTATCTCTATTTTAATCACAATGGTTAATACAACAAAAGGGCGGGGAGTCTCTGGGTGCTGTTTCTGTTGTTAGAGTATTGCTTTGAGTCTCTCTCTTGTGAATTGCTTTGAGAACAGACTCTGTCTTAGAATGTACTAACACAATTAGCAGCTTGCAAGTTTCACACAGAGAGGAAGAGAAACAGTCCCAAAAACCAAGAGACCTCTTAATTAGTAATACCCTGGAATTTAAACTCTGGGGAATCAAACTCATTTGTGATTTTTAATACAGAATTTCTTTAATATGATCCAACACCTGCACAATAGGGTCTTGGTCCATGACTGGGGCTCTTACACAGACAGTACCACATTACAAATAATAACAACAATTTTAGCTTGATGCCTGTAGATTAACATCTCTCAAGAAAATAGTCCATAGGCTGAACAGTTTATCAAAAGCAATAACTGGATTTTCCAACTGTATTAGTTCTTTGTAATAGAGAGAGCCTTAATTTTCACCTTACAAGTATTCATGTATGAAATCTGAGCTAATGAATGAGTATCCACAATGAATGAGTATCCCTTCCACTAGTGCACTGGGCTTTTGCAGTAAAAATGGCAAAATTCTCCCCTGTGTGCAACATCTTGACTGTGCTCAACCCCCCAAACAGAAATCCCTTTCTCTTTGGCAGAGAAAACATCAGCCTTTTGGCTGTGTTTACACATTCCTGCTAACACAAATATTTGTTTATAAATTAACTATTTCGTATGAAAAATGTTCCATTCTTCCATGCACCTGGAATTTGTTTTTCTTCAACTTTGCTTGGCTGACACCTCACAAGCAAAGTTGTGTAAGATTCCACCTGCATCTAACCTAGAGCCAGAAAAAAAGCTCCATTCCTGCTTCGAATCCAACTCAGGATCTGAGCCATTAAAGTAGATCTTTCCCCACAAGAAGCCCAAACCTCAAAGAAGATTGAATCTAAAATTCTTATTGTAGCCCCTCCCTAACAAGACCGGTTAACTGGAGCTGACCACAAAGACTATGTCTACACTCCGAGCTAGAGGCATGATTCTTCTGCTCATATGCACATAGTCACACGAGTTCTCATAGAGCGAGCGCACATATCAATACAGTGTAGCCCCGGTAGCATGGGGAGCGGCAACAGAGGCAGTTTCAAGTGGATTTGTACTTGGCACGGCTCAGCTGTGCTTCTACTGCTGCTGCCTGTGCAACCGTGTCTACACTTCTATTTATACTCACACTAGCTTGATGAGAGTTAGTACGTGTACAAAACCAGGGAAATCACACCCCAGCTCATAGTGCAGATGTAGCCTAAAATGTGACATTGAATAAACACCGAGCAATATATTTCAAGGCCATTTGGGTTTTTTTTTTTTGTTTTTTTTTTTGGGGGGTGGGGGAGTTGTTTTTCAACTAAAACTCTCTTTTTCTGAGAAGGTGACAATTTATTTTTTGTTTTGTTTTTAGAAACAAGCACGGTCCATTCCTCCTCTTTGTTTCCTTTTTACATGTCCACGCACCCCTCGTCACCACAGAGAAGTTTCGTGGGAAGAGTAGACATGGTTTATATGGAGATAACGTAGAGGAGCTGGACCGGATGGTGGGTAAGTGGTCTTTTTGAATGAGATTGGCTTTATTTATTTAAATTTGTCTAAAAAAATTTAAAAGGCATGGTAGATCCCCATTATAATTTATAATAACAAATAGATTTAAACTGCCTGAAACAGGTCTCTACAATATACATACGTGCCCAAGGACCAGCACTCTGTTACACTGCCCCTTGCTTTAAATATGTACATGTCATTCTTAGGATGCAAATACAAGCAGTTGTTTTGGAGTATCTCTTTCTTTTAATTAAAACGTCTTTTAATTAAAACTGTGCAGTGCTGTGATAGTTACAGAGAAGTATAATGTAATCAAATTGTAAAATACACTTTACTACATCTGGCCTCAAAGAATGCCTTTAACATACATTTAATTCAGCATGGTTCAAACATGACAGTTGTCAGTGTAAAGTTGAACTTGCACAGTGTACTCACTTTCCTGTAGTTTATTTCTTGTTGTGCCTATCTGTCTTAGGTACCTATATGGCTGTCGTCACTAAGTATTTGAGCACCTCTCTTAGTCTTTAATGTATTTATCCCCACAATACCCCTGTGAGGTAGGGAATTTTGATCTAGTGGCTAAGGCACTGGATTGGGACTCAGTGACTTGGGTACAGTTCCCGTCTCTGCCACTAGCCGACTGGGTACCCTTCAGCAAATCACTTCCCCTCCCTGTGCCTCAGTTTACCCATCTGTAAAATTAATTACACTTACTGCAAGAAGCCTTGATATCTACAGATGAAAAGTGCTATATTCGACCTACATATTAATAATAATCATTATTATAATTATTATCACAATTTTACAGCTGGGGAACTAAGATGCCGAAAGGCTAAATAATCAAGGTCACACTGGAAGTTTGTGGAGGAGCATAGACTAGGTTAGTAGCCTAACCACTAGACCATCCTTCCTTTTGATACCCTTCAGCTGTTGCTCCTTCGTCTGTAGCCACAGGAGGCACCTACTGCCAGTGATGAAGCTATTTTGACGCAGTATATGCTGAGGTCAGGAAAATCACAGATAAATCTTGATCTGCATAGCCTACTGCTGTCAGTAGTATCAAAAAAGTTCATTAGGAAATAGGATTTGAATCTGCACCATTGAAGGTAATGGGATTTTTATCATTAACTTCAGCATTGTGAACAGGTTCTGACCACTAGTGCACAGCTGGATCTCAATTTGTCTTTGCTCATGAAGAGGCAGAGCACTTTAATATGGATGAGAAAGTCTGCAGCATTATTATTAATTATTATTATTATTATTTAAGCACCAGCAGGTTGCACAAGCTAGAGAATGAAGACAATCCTGGCCCCAGAGTTCACAGTTTAAAAGAACAAATGACAGTGACAAAGTACACTGAGAGGCCTGGATGAAGGATTACACATTGAATTATTCAGTGACTGATTTTTATTTGTAATTATAATATTTTGTTGGCATCATTGCAGAGCATTGAAAACTCTATAATAACTTTCCTTTGGATCCTTGTTTTCCCTAAAATGTGTGAACTTTCCTTTTATGATAGAGGGGCAATAACAAAGATGTGATGATAGTAGAAAGCTGATTCTTGGCAAGAATTTGGCCCAGAATTCTTCATATAGTGCCTGATTGAAAGATTGAAATAATTAGGCTTGTTTAGTCTGGAAAAAAGAAGACTAAGGGGAGGGGGACATGATAACACTTTATTGTACATAAAAGGTTGTTACAAGGAGGGGGGCAAAAAATGTCAGTGTCCATTGAAGGAATTGAAAGATTCCAGGGCTGGAATCATGAAAGGATGTAGGCACCTAACTGCCACCTAAATCCCAGAATCAGGCCCCAGAGGGATTCACAAAACCCCCACTCAGCTGCCCCCTAACCCTGTAGGTGTCTAAAGTCACTTGATGCCTAAATGTTTGCAGTTAAAGTTCCCTAGGAGCCAAAATTTCTGCCTGTGCACATGAACACTGCAGCCCCATGCCAGACATCCAGATATGACTCAGCCCAAGTGCGATGTACAAACTGGGGAAAGATAAGCAGGCTTCTCTCTGCCCAATTTGCCTGTGGGGCCTGATCAGATAAGATGGCTTAGAGCTCACTTACTGGATCGGGCTCCTACAGGTGAACCTACACAAAACATGGGGTGGAGGGAGGAGGACCATCCTCATAACTTTTAGCTTAGTGGTTATGATACTCACCTGAGATGTAGGAGACACACACACACCCATGTTCACGTCCCTGCTCTGCATGAGTGGGGAGAAGAGCTCTGAACAGGGATCTACCATCTCTCAGGTGAGTGCTCTAACTGCTGGACTAGAGGAGACTGTGCTGTGAGGCTCCCTCCATCTTTGCTGTTGAAGCTGTTCCACTCTTAATAAATAATGAAAGAATCACTGGGTGAGAGAGAAAGACAGCACGCCAGCCTGAGAATGTCTGGTGGTTCGAGCACCTCACCTGACAGGTAATAAATGGCAGAGTCCTGTTCAAATCCCTTCTCCCTCTCAGGTTGAGGGGGAACTTGATGAGTTTCTTAAATACTAGGCTAAAAGTTATGAGGTCAGACCTGCTCCCCAGCTTTTTGCAAAAACAGCATAGGTTTCTGTCTCAGATCCTAGCAAGTGGTCCCCGCTGGGCATCCACTAGGACTGCTGTGAGGAGAGTCCAAGCCTCTGTGCTCTGGATCCACAGGGTGTTAAGCTTCTGGAGCCTCAGCAAGCTGCTGCACTGTTCCTCCCTTGGTCAGGGTACTGACTCCCAGTCTGCTACCCCTTCTTGGAAATGGGCCCTAGGACAGGTGGGCTGAAGAGCTCCCTCAGAACCAGCACTTCCCCCCAAGATACCCCCTTACTTAAACACACCTCTCCTAAAACTCCACCCGAAAGGTGTGAAGCTTCTGAAACTCTCTCAGGGGCAGGCAGTTGTGGTGAAGCATTCAACATACACACACATGCTATGTACAGTCTAAAACCTTTATGTTCTTCTATACTTAATTGTGCAAAGCACAGGAGAGCACAGAGCATTTAAAACAATAAACACTAAACCCATATTTAATTCCCTTACCAAGCCAGGGCGTGCTTTGAGCTGGTATCTGAGTCTCTGCAATGGTCCAGAGCTCTTGGGGCTACCTGGGTTCAGGAAAGTGGGCAGTGCTTGCCCTCCCCATGGGGCTGCTACTTGCTATGTGACCTCGCTTTCCTGGCCAGGAGAAAATGGACTGCTGCCCTGAGCAGACCAACTTCAGCCCTTTTTAAAAACCAGTCTTTTGTCCAAAGGGAATACATTTCCAGCAATTGGATACTTATGAGTCAATTGCCCTCTACTGTTAGTCTTATGCCACCAGTTTTTGGAATTTTCAACCCAACATGGAGACAAACAGACCATAGAAAAGGCAAACATTTGAACACTGAAAGTGGAGTTTGCAGCCTGACACAGATACTAGGGTTCATAATCTCACACAGAATTCATAAATTGTACAGACATATTCCCAAATCATCACAGTGCCTAATCGCATGAGAGGGTTTGCAGCTTCCAAGCAGAGGGAGAAGCCCCCCTGCAGCCCAGACTTAGGTGCCCCACTCGCTGAGAGGGGCAGGGTTTAGAACACCCCTCTCACCTTAGTATCTCCCATTGACTAGTTTAGGCGGAGAACCACTAGCATATTGGCTTTTGTAGTTCCCATTCTGAGGTGCTCTCTCTCCCTGTTCATTGTATATGGAGCCTCAGTGCCCAACTCAGACATGATGAATCCCAGTGATTTTCTACATGCCTAAAAGGTGTGGGGACCCTCAGCATCACCACACCTAAGTTCCTTTGTGGATCTAACCCCCACTGACTTCACTGGTCTTTGGATCAGGTCCTTAATGACATATTTGTAACCCTGTTTCTCAATACTGAATAGCACTATTTTTCTTCATTTACAGGCAGAATTCTGGATGCTATTGACAAAGAAGGCTTGAAGAATAACACATTCACTTATTTCACATCTGACCATGGAGGATCCTTGGAGGCTCAAAGACAAAATGCCCAGTTGGGTGGTTGGAATGGAATATACAAAGGTGAGAACTCTGTAGACTATCTGTCTGTGGGACCTTATTTAAGAAAGAAGATGCTATAAATAGGTCCAGGTTGAATATATTTATAAAAAGTTATATTCTGCTTTCTCTTGGAGCTCAGAAAGGCAACTAAAACCCAATCTCCAGATTTACCAGCATCTATACTTATATAACAATACTGTGGTATCTGAGCACCAGTCTTTAATGTATTTATCTGCAATACCCCTATGAGTTAAGGAAGTACTATCATCCCCACATATGGATGGGGAACTAAGGCACAGAGAGGCTGGTGTGCCTACTGACATAGGAAGTCTTGGCAGAGTAGGGACTTGAACCCCGATCTCCAAGGCCCTGGGGCAGTGCCCTAACTACTAGACAATCCTGCCTCTCTTCCATACCAATGATTCTATACCAATAAATGCAGCTGGATAATGGTATGGAGCGTATGTTTATAAAATTTGCAGATGACATCAAGCTGGGAGGGGTTGCAAGTGCTTTGGAGGACAGAATTAGAATTCACGGTAATCTTGACAAATTAGAGAATTGGTCTGAAATCAACAAGATGAAATTCAATAAAGAGATGTGAAAAGTACTTCACTTAGGAAGGAAAAATTAAATTCACAAATACAAAATGGGCAGTAATTGGTTAGTACTACTGAGGAGGATCTGGGGGTTAAAGAGCAGTGCTTCTCAAGCAGGGGTATGTATACCCCTGGGGGTACTCAGAGGTCTTCCGGGGGGGATCAACTTATCTAGATCAGTGTTTCTCAACCTGGGGGTTGCAGCCACCAGGGAGGGGTCATGGGATGGCCCCCCCAGGATAGTAAAAATCTGGGGGCAAATTTGTCTCTTTCATCCCACCCTTGCACCCATGCATCCTTTATCCAAAATACTCATTTGGCACTGAAGTTAAATAGGTGTTAACAAAATCAGAAAAAAACAGTGTTTTTCAAAGTGTGATTTAAAATCCCTTTCTCTCTCCATTGCTCAGTTTTAACGAGGAGTCCGGTAGCACCTTAAAGACTAACAAATTTATTTGGGCATAAGCTTTCTTGGGTAAAAAACCCACTTCTTCAGACACATGGAGTGAAAAATACAGATGCAGGCATAAATATACTGACACATGAAGAGAAGGGAGTTACCTCACAAGTGGAGAACCAGTGTTGACAAGGCCAATTCAATCAGGGTGGATGTGGCCCACTCCCAATGATTGATGAGGAGATGTCAATCCCAAGAGAGGGAAAATTGCTTTTGTAGTGAGCCAGCCACTCCCAGTCCCTATTCAAGGCCAAATTAATGGTGTTAAATTTGCAAATGAATTGTAGCTCTGCAGTTTCTCTTTGAAGTCTGTTTTTGAAGTTTTTTGTTGAAGGATGGCTACTTTTAAATCTGTTATAGAATGTCCAGGGAGACTGAAGTGTTCTCCTACTGGCTTTTGTATGTTACCATTCCTGATGTCTAATTTGTGTCCATTTATTCTTTTACATAGAGACTGTCCAGTTTGGCCAATGTACATGGCAGAGGGGCATTGCTGGCACATGATGGCATATATCACATTAGTAGATGTGCAGGTGAATGAGCCCCTGATGGTGTGGCTCTTGCGGTCAGGTCCTCTGCTGGTGTCGCTAGAGTAGATATGGGGACAGAGTAGGCAACAGGGTTTGTTACAGGAGTTGGTTCCTGGGTTAGTGTTTCTGTGGTGTGGTGTGTAGTTGCTGGTGAGTATTTGCTTCAGGTTGGGGGGGCTGTCTGTAAGTGAGAACTGGCCTGTCTCCCAAGGTCTGTGAGACTGAGGGATTGTTTTCCAGGATAGGTTGTAGATTATTGATGATGTGCTGGAGAGGTTTTAGCTGGGGGCTGAACCTGATGGCCAGTGGTGTTCCGTTCTCAATTTTCTGTCTCTTGACTCTTGTCTTGTGATGTTATCATTTCACTAGTTCTCCTGATATCCTAGGCTTTGTCTGTACTAGCATTTGTCCTGCTGTTGTAATTGATTGCCAATTGCTTGTTAAGTGACTAAATGCTAATCTAGACACAAACATTTGCAAAGTATCAGGACATGGTGGCTCAGCCTCAGGCAAACCACAAAACTTTGTGCCTGAGAACAAACATCTGTGGAGAGCCTTATCAACACAATTAGCATTTACGATCAATTAGCTCAAATTATAACAGGACCACCAACTCTAGTCTAGACAAAGACAAAGCATGAGTCCCCCAGGCTAGACAGGACCTGGATTTTTAATATAAAAAGAGGAAACATAAATATGTCTTCCCTCCCAAAAACAAACATACAAATAAAAAAATGCATAGGCCCCCAAACCTTCATGCCACCTTTACACATCAGAAGAAAATCAAACAAAGGCACGGTCTCAGTTATTGCCCCTTTAAAAAATGAAATTATCTGTTACCCTGATTTTAGGGAATTAGGAATGTAACTGCTGACTCTGGGGCTGAAAGATTGGATCTGGATGTAAAAATTTTGTTCCTTTCCACCATTGCAAGTACATATAGAACAGAATGCTGGGAGCACAACAGAATAGGTTAGGGTAAGAGAAAACTGATAGGGGAAAGAGACCCTCAAAAAAATCTTGCCTTGAAAATAGCTACAGGGTTAGGTTAGTAGTCAAGATTTTTGAGGTTGTTTAAGTGAGATACAGTCCCACTAAAATAATCATGTAACATCCAAATTTTACACTTCTTATAACTTTTTTTTTACACATACTTGGGGCTCAAACTATGGCTCTGATCCTGATATTGCTCTCTCGGGATCAATCATGGATAATTTCCATCACCCACTTCCCTTTTGGGGAAGCAATAATTAAAAAGCTATTCAGGGGCTGGGGTCGAATTTATGATGCAAATTTAGGTCATTTGATCAAGAGGTTCCCAATATATGTTCTCCCCCTGCATTATGAGCTTTTTTTAATTTTCAGGTTTCAGAGTAGCAGCCATGTTAGTCTATATTCGCAAAAAGAAAAGGAGTACTAGTGGCACCTTAGAGACTAACCAATTTATTTGAGCATAAGCTTTCGTGAGCTACAGTGAAGTGATGAAGTGAGCTGTAGCTCACGAAAGCTTATGTTCAAATAAATTGGTTAGTCTCTAAGGTGCCACTAGTACTCCTTTTCTTTTTTTAATTTTCAAAGTACTGTAAAATCCACATGCATAATGAGATTGTCTGTGATATTGGTATGCCACAACAGGGGCAATAGCGCACGTTTGGAATAATTTGGTTCAGGCATTCCTCAGATACTGCCCCCCCTCCCCAAAAGAATATTTTAATATTGTAGTTGCTCTAAAACTGACATGCCTTGTGAGATTACCTTGAACAATGGTATTCCACAACTGAAACTGAGGTGGAAGGGAACTCCCATTGAGATGAATGGATCATTTCACACCACCCAGAGCTATTGTGTTAGATTATTCATCTCTTTAGAGCATCCTAATTCATCTCATCATACCCTACTGAGGTGAATGGGCCACTCCTTTGTACTGCAGAGGGCTGTGCAGAGCCCCTTCCTTTGTATATACTTCAGGGAGCTAGTGCAGCGGTTCTCAAACTTTTGTATTGGTGACCCCTTTCACAGAGCAAGCCTCTGAGTGTGACCCCCCCCCAATAAATTAAAAACACACACACATATATAGGTTTCAGAGTAACAGCCGTGTTAGTCTGTATTCGCAAAAAGAAAAGGAGGACTTGTGGCACCTTAGAGACTAACCAATTTATTTGAGCATGAGCTTTCGTGAGCTACAGCTCACTTCATCGGTTGCTCCAGGGCTCAAGCACCCATGGAAAAATATAGTGGGGGTGGTCATCACCCACTAGCCACAGCTGTTCAGCTGGGCCACCATTCAGCTGTTTGGCAGCTGGCATGGGGCCTCGGGGGAGAGGGCAGAGCATGAACAGGAAGAGGTGGAGCAAGGGCGGGGCCTCAAGGGAGGGGGTGGGGTGGGGCGCAGCCTTGGGGCGGAGTTGGGCTAGAGCACCCACTGGAAAAAAATAAAAGTCAGTGCCTATGCGAAGACTTGTCCCTGCTCCTAGATCTTTACCTAGCAGATCTCATTTTTCCTTTTTAGTGAGAGGTTTTGACAGCAGCTGTATTGCCACATACCTTTGCCATTCTTTAAGCAAAGGCTCCACATACTTAATACATTGTGGCTGTATGTTTGACATGTTCATGAGGGTTAAGTCTCAAGTATTACCTTCTTCAGAGAATAACTGAGGTCCAGCACTAAATGTCTTTTAATGTCTGCTTTTATTACGTAAGGGCCGACCTTAATTTGATCAGCTTTGGACACCCACAATACAGTAAAGGTTCCATGCATGCTATTAGAACCAACAATTTTCCATAATCCATGTCCCCCTTTGTTTCATCTTATTATTAGGGTACATTTACAGCAGTGCTGGAATGTGGTCCAATTTTTGTTATTTTTCCCGGATTCCCCCATCTTGTTCCAACAACTGACTATACCAAGGCACTTGCAGTCTTGATTAGTCCTTAGCTATAGATTTTTGCTGGGCAGCACAATAAATCACTACACTATTTATTCCACCCAGTGAGTCAGTAATGTTTAGCATAACAGAACTCTGATTAACATTGTGGGCCCATTCCAATAATATCATTTCATTTTCTTCTTTTACCCACTTAGAAGCATGCCATGCTACAAATACACATGAAGGATTCTTCCTCAGAACCTGTATGCAATTACTTATTGCTCTATACCTCCAGGCACAAGTTTCTCTCCCTTGAAACCATAATATAGATTTATTTTTTCCTGGGTCTCTATTTATAATCTTCTGCCCCATTGACATTATATTAGCTATGTATGCCCACATTTGTCCTTCTTTTATCCAAACCCACTCACATAGATGCCCACTTAAAATCACAGACACATTAACACTCTCTTCTTCATCCCAAGGATTGGTTGGCATTATCCATTGGATATTTAGTGTTTGATTTCCCATTACATTTAATACTTCAGACTGTTTGGTTATTTCCCACCCTTTCCTGTCTAACCCCACAGACCATTAGCACGACATTGTGATGTTGTTCTTTCCTTCTGCTGCTTGAGCATTCCTCGCTGGTACCACAGCTTCCAAACTCACACCACCACACAGGATCCAGCAAGCACCAATGCCCAAAAGAGCCAGAACAAACGGAGCTTCATCTCGTATCATCTAAGTCACGTCTTCCTTATTATCTTTAAAAAAATGACAGAAAAACCTTTTCTCCCTTAATAGCGGGAGTGTAAACGCTAGATCAACAATTATATACATGAAAAGAAAAGGAGGACTTGTGGCACCTTAGAGACTAATAAATTTATTTGAGCATAAGCTTTTGTGAGCTCAGCTCACTTCATCGGAAGCATCCTTTTTAGCGTGTGCAATAGGCTTATAATATGCGGACCTCATTCCCCTTTTCTTCCATTGGGTCCACCACAGCTCTCATTACCCGCTCAGAGTCTGTGCAAATAGCTACTGCTATTGCCACAATTTCATCTGCTTGCACTCAGTGGGGCACACGCTGTCCCCTAAAAACAATTCCATCAGATACCCTTACCGTAGCAGCTCCAGTGTTTGGTTTACCTTCTTCATAATAACTGGACCATCCACACACCGGATTATATCTACTTTTTCTACTATGTCCCCTAACATTGCTCCAATAAGGCTCCTTCTGGAGGGACTTCAGGCAGGAGGTACTCATGCTGTTCCACTTAAATTATAAAGTCAATATGGGACTGGGGACAAGAGTTGTAATTTTTCCATATTTACATTTTTATTCAATAATGTCAGTGTTAATTTGGCTAACCGGGGACTAGATACATGACCATCATTAATTTTTCCTATCAGCGCATATTTTACCAGGGAGTGAAATGTGTTAAGGAGCATCGGGGACAGTCTTACCAGATAGTCCCAATGTTGTAGAGCCCAGATCAGTGCTAACACTTCTTTTTCAAATGGGATATAGAATCATAGAATCATAGAATATCAGGGTTGGAAGGGACCTCAGGAGGTCATCTAGTCCAACCCCCTGCTCAAAGCAGGACCAATCCCCAATTAAATCATCCCAGCCAGGGCTTTGTCAAGCCTGACCTTAAAAACTTCTAAGGAAGGAGATTCTACCACCTCCCTAGGTAACGCATTCCAGTGTTTCACCACCCTCCTAGTGAAAAAGTTTTTCCTAATATCCAACCTAAACCTCCCCCACTGCAACTTGAGACCATTACTCCTTGTCCTGTCCTCTTCTACCACTGAGAATAGTCTAGAACCATCCTCTCTGGAACCACCTCTCAGGTAGTTGAAAGCAGCTATCAAATCCCCCCCCCCCCCATTCTTCTCTTCTGCAGACTAAACAAGCCCAGTTCCCTCAGCCTCTCCTCATAAGTCATGTGTTCCAGACCCCTAATCATTTTTGTTGCCCTTCCCTGGACTCTCTCCAATTTCTCCACATCCTTCTTGTAGTGTGGGGCCCAAAACTAGACACAGTACTCCAGATGAGGCCTCACCAATGTCGAATAGAGGGGGACAATCACATCCCTCACTATGGCCCTACTTATACATCCCAAAATGCCATTGGCCTTCTTGGCAACAAGGGCACACTGCTGACTCATATGCAGCTTCTCATCCACTGTCACCCCTAGGTCCTTTTCCACAGAACTGCTGCCAAGCCATTCAGTCCCTAGTCTGTAGCTGTGCATTGGGTTCTTCCATCCTAAGTGCAGGACTCTGCACTTATCCTTATTGAACCTCATCAGATTTCTTTTGGCCCAATCCTCCAATTTGTCTAGGTCCCTCTGTATCCTATCCCTGCCCTCCAGCATATCTACCACTCCTCCCAGTTTAGTATCATCCGCAAATTTGCTGAGAGTGCAATCCACACCATCCTCCAGATCATTTATGAAGATATTGAACAAAACCGGCCCCAGGACCGACCCCTGGGGCACTCCACTTGACACCGGCTGCCAACTAGACATGGAGCCATTGATCACTACCCGTTGAGCCTGACAATCTAGCCAACTTTCTACCCACCTTATAGTGCATTCATCCAGCCCATACTTCTTTAACTTGCTGACAAGAATACTGTGGGAGACCGTGTCAAAAGCTTTGCTAAAGTCAAGAAACAATACATCCACTGCTTTCCCTTCATCCACAGAACCAGTAATCTCATCATAGAAGGCGATTAGATTAGTCAGGCATGACCTTCCCTTGGGGAATCCATGCTGACTGTTCCTGATCACTTTCCTCTCATGTAAGTGCTTCAGGATTGATTCTTTGAGGACCTGCTCCATGATTTTTCCAGGGACTGAGGTGAGGCTGACTGGCCTGTAGTTTCCAGGATCCTTCTTCTTCCCTTTTTTAAAGATTGGCACTACATTAGCCTTTTTCCAGTCATCCGGGACTTCCCCCTTTCGCCACGAGTTTTCAAAGATAATGGCCAATGGCTCTGCAATCACAGCCGCCAATTCCTTTAGCACTCTCGGATGCAACTCGTCCGGCCCCATGGACTTGTGCACGTCCAGCTTTTCTAAATAGTCCCTAACCACCTCTTTCTCCACAGAGGGCTGGCCATCTCTTCCCCATGTTGTGATGCCCAGCACAGCAGTCTGGGAGCTGACCTTGTTCGTGAAGACAGAGGCAAAAAAATATATCCCTGTTCTCCCCTATTCAGAATCTTAGAGGCATATGCCACTGGTTGGAGCCCTGTTCCCTGATCCTGACTGAGCCCCACACATATACATGTATCAGTAGTAGCCAACTGGAGAACAAAGGGCTGTCCCACTTTTGGATAGGCTAATGCTGGGACCTGTGCTAGGGCTTGTTCTAATTATGTAAATGCTTCCCACTGCTCTAATCCCCATTCCCATTCACTATCCTTAAGCAACTTATACAACAGAGCAGCCTTTTCTTCATTCTCTCAATAAAGTCCTGAGAGAAGTTAGCCATACCCAAAAAGGACCCTAGGGTAGATATATCTGTGGGAACTGGTAATACTTGTGATAATTCTACCCTTTGTTTATCTGGTGACCTCCCTTCCTGCCCTAATGTAACTCCCAGGTAATTTACCTGTTGCTGACACATTTGAGCCTTCCAGGGGCTAACCTTAAACCCAGTCTCTTATATTTTGCAGAACCTGATTTAATATTTCCATGTTTTTCTCCTTAGTTTTAATACTGATAAGGATATCAGCCATATAGGAGATAATGCTATCCTTATTGGACATTCCATGCCACATCTTCACCATATGTGTATGGCAAATAGTTAGGGTGCTATGAAAACCTTGCAGGACTCCGGTAAACCCAAATTGTTGTCCCTAGAACATACATGCTAATTTATACCAGTAATCACTATGTAAGTGAATGACAAAGAAAGCGTTTGACAAGTCCAGGACTGTAAACCATTGAGCTCTTCCTGCTAGGGATGCCATTACCTCTGGTTACATTGCCTCTACTGGGGCAGTCATGGGTGTCACTTTATTGAGTGGCTGAAAATCAATTGTCAATCTCCAAGTTTCCCATTTGCTTTTAAAACAGGCCAAATAGCCCAATTGTTCGTACTTTGCTGTTCTACTATGACTCACTGGTCTAAGAGTCTCTGTATTGTTACAAGTAGACTACTTTTTGCTTCTCTAGGGTATTTGTACTCTTTTTGAGGTGGGGCTATCAGGTCTGGTAATAAGGATCTCCTCTCCAATTTTTCCACACTCAATTTTGCTAGTAGCCCAAACTTCCTTATGTTCCTGGGCTGTTTCTCATATCTCTGAAGGCCATTTGGTCCATTTTATCCTTTCAGCAACTTGAAGCAGGATACTGGCTAGCTGCCCTTAAATAATAACTGGTTGCCATATAAGGTATTTGGTTGGTCCGGGGGAATTTGCCACAATGCTTTATTTACTAGATCAACTACTAATTGGAAATCTTTCAATATATCCATTCCTACAATACCATTACCATCTAAATTTATTAAACCAAATTGCCCCATTCCCTGTTTCACTCCCACCCAAAATTGAATTAAAGGGCTGATTATCTCTCCCAATTATCACTTGACTCTTCCTTCTTTGCTATCATTTCTGATGTTATGCTTATATTGCACACTCAGCCAGGTAATATGCCTGAGTCCTAAATTCCCTTAAGTAATTCACAGACTGCTGCTACCCTAGTTCCTACCCTCCTGTCTACTACTGTATTCCTGGTTGTGTCAATCATACCACTCGACTACTCTTGCTTGTGTCAATTGTCCTCTTTCTCTCAACCACTTCTGGCTAGCTCATGGATTTATTACCCCAAGGGTTTTCTATCTGCTAGGGTGGTCTCAGGAATACCTAGAGGAAACAGCACATCTGTCTGATAAATGACTGACACAAGCAGTATATCTCTAAAACAAGTAACCCTTCATTAACACAACAATCCCTGTCAATAGGCTAGGACGGGGTAGTCAATAGGCAAAACACAGTCCAAATCCGGACTGCCAGAGGCTTTTGACCCATAGGCGCTGACTCCGTGAGTGCTCCGGGGCTGGAGCACCCACAGGGAAAAATTAGCAGGTGCTCCACAGCCACTGACAGCCAAGCTCCCCCCTCCTCCTCACCCCATCGAGCATGCTGCGTCTCCACTCTCTCCCAGCACTTTCCACCCCCGTACCCCCACCGCCATCTAACAGCTGTTTGGCAGCACTTAGGACTTTCTGCGAGGGAAGGGGAGGAGCAGGGACATGACACACTCAGGGGAAGAGGTGGGGCAGGGGCGGGGACGTGTGGGAAGGGGGTGGAATGGGGGCGAGACGAGGGCGGTGCAGGGGTGGGAAGAGGCGGGGACAGAGACAGGAGGCGGGGGGGTCGAGCACCCACCAGGCAAAGGGGAAGTCAGCGCCTATGTTTTGACCGGTCTGGGGGGCACACTGGGATTCGGGGCTTCAGCCCCTGTGAGAGGTGTCGGGGCTCAGGGCTTCTCCCCTGCGAGGCACTCGTGGCTTCTGCAAGTTGGAGTTGGAGGCCCTGCGATTCCTGTAGGTTTAAAAATATTTACCAGAGCTCTTCTCCAGTGCGCTCTGATTGAGTTTAAGCCCTGTGTGGGACTGTCAGCAGGAGCCCTGCTGCCTTGGCCTGACAGCCAAGTAGCCCCTGGAACCACAATTAAAGTCGCCACCCCTCACCCCAATCAAAATCTGAAATTGTGCCCCTGAGTCACAGACCTTGCAATTAAAATGTTCACAATTCCACCTAAGCTGATGAGGGGTGCACATTTCTTTTCTTATCCTGGAGAAACCTCCTCTGATTGGCAGCAAGGGAAAAAGTAGCTAATCAGGGTTGCTGCAGGAAGCAGGTGATGCTCTCTGCCCCTGCCCCTCAGCAGGCGCCATTCTTATAGGAGACAGGAAGGAGAAGAGTTCAGTGGCTGGTAGCAGCTCTGCTCTTCCCTTCCTTCCCTCTACTCCTGTGACAAGGGGAGGGCTCTTGTGCCGCTCCCTCTCCTCTCCCTTGCCTCTGTATGGGGGCGTGAAGAGTCACAGGAACTGAAGGTTTAGCAAAGGTAGTCCTACCTATGGCATTTTTGACGTTTAATGGCACCGTGTTTAAACATGGCAGCAAAAAAAAGGAAAGTTGACACCGAAAACCATTAATTTAAAGAAGAGTGGACTGACGCTTACTGATTTATTTTGCCACAACATCCAAAGGATGGCTCAGTATGTTTAATTTTTACAGGGATTGTGGCTATTGTTAAAAGTGGGAACATCAAATGGCACTACCAAAGGAAGCATGTGGATTTTGACCACAAATATCCACTAGGCTCCCATTTAAGATCAGGCAAGATCACTTCGTTAAAGGATGCAAATTTTCAGAGCACCAATATTATATCAAAGGCTACTTGTGCTCAGGAAAAGGCAGCTGAAGCTTCACTGAGGTGCAGATGGGTAATAGGAAGACTCAGGAAAGCTTTTACAAATGAGGACATTATTAAGCAATGTATGGTTACTACAGCTGAAACCCTTTTTGTGGAGGAGAATCACACTGGCACCTTCAGACAACTGCCATTGTCAGACAGAACAGCTCTTAGACACAATGAGATGATGGCACAAGACATTTTCAAGCAGTTGTGTGAGAAACTGAAAATTGGAAAATTTTCCATGGCAGTGGACGAATCCTGTGATATCAGGTACACAGCACAGGTAGCACTGTATGTCTGATTTTTTGATGGAGAGAAATTTATGGAGGATTTGCTGTCCTTTATATACCACATAACAATCGCACAAGTGGTGAGGATTTGTTTAATTCTGTTCAGATTATTTTGTCTAATGAAGGTTTTCACATGACTTGGATTGTCAATTACAACAGATGGCTCTCCTGCCGTGATCCGTACTCACTGAATGCTTGTGAAACATCTGCAAGATCTGAACCCCAATTTGATTTCCTATCACTGTGTATTCACCTAACCACACTTTGTGCAAAGCTTAGCAATAAGTATGCTAGTGTCAATGGTGATTAAACTTTTCAACTTCCTTTGGTCCAAGTCATCACTGGCACACATACTGTTCAAAAGCTTTCTTTCAGAAGTATCTGCCAATGACCTGTTAGTTCATAATGGCATCCTCTGGCTGAACAGAAGGCTGTGGGAAATTTGAGTTCATATGGAAGAATGTCTACATAACATTCCAGGGAAAGAGGCAGAAGAGCGACATGCATTTTTGAGGGATGGCACAAGCATGAGCATCCTGTCCTTCCTTGTTGATTTGACAGGACACTTAGATGAGTTCAACTTAAAGCTACAGGGGCAAAATTTCAATGTAATGGATCTCCACAGCTGTGTCACTTCATTTCAAAACAAACTGAGTCTCTTCAAAAGAGATTTGGAAACTGGGGAATTGCGGCATTTCCTGATGCTGCTAAACTGCCGGAACACTGCAGATGTGAATCAGACGGCATGATCTCTAGACAGGCTTCTTCAAACCACCCAGAAGAGGTTCCAAGAATTATGAAAATGTTAAAGGTATCTTCCTGTTTGTAAGGAACCCATTTGTGGTACAAGGAAATGGCACTTGGTTTGATCAAGCAAAAACATCCTTTCCAGATGTGGAAAAAGCAGAATTACAACTGGAGCTTGCTGATTTACAAGCACATGGGAGTGCTTAAGGTGCAGCACACCCTATATCTGAAACTTTCTGAAAGATCCTTGTGCTGCACTCTATGTATCCACACTTGAGGAAGGTGGCATTTAACATTGACTATATTTGGCTCAACATACATGTGTGAGTCAGCATTCTCAACAGTGAACAACTTTAAAACTTGTCATCGCTCCTTTCTGACTAATAATCATCTGTGCAATTGCTTCCATCTGGCCTTGACTGAACTCACTCCAAACTTCAAGGCCCTTGTCCATCAGAGGACCTGTCACTTTTCCCACTGGTGGTGAGTAGTAAAACTAACTATACATTATTCACGCATAGTTTAATTTAAATTTGTAGTGCTGTAGAAAATTACATTTTCAGTAGTGATTCTACAGTTTTAACAGGTACTTCACAGTAATTATTCATGATTCTTTTTCTTAATACTGGTATAGGTGGGTGTGTATTTCTTACTGGAAAGACTCGAATCATAAAAGATAAAGAATTCATATGTACTAAGTTATTTTCTTTCAAACTTTGATACTTAGAATAAATGAACCACGAAAGGCTTGAAAGTTTCAAATATGTTTATCTATCTATAAACATATATACCTACAATAATTTGATTGACAAAACACATTCAAAACTTAAGCAGTTGTCTAAAAGTGTTTTAATGCTAATATTTGCATCTATTTGATATTTTATCAATGTACTTTCTCAAAGTCTCAGGTGTAATGTATTGCATCTTTCTTGGAGGTTATTTTTAGGTTATACAGTGGTTTGACTTTATTTTTCATTTAATGCACTACAAATATAAGCAATAGGCCCTGGATACATTACACAGCATTGTATGTGTTTGTTGAACAGGGGCACTTGTGGTGTGAAAAATGTTTCTCTGGAGTCCGACCTTGACTATACCTTGATCAAGAAATGTGGATCTTGACAAAAAATAATTGACTACTCCTGGGCTAAGAGCATCCCAAACTGCAATAACATACAGTTAGAAGTGATGCTGAAGTGGCATCGCCCCGCTTCTGATGGACTGTCTTCACTGGGTCGTCAACAGCAGACTTTCTAACAGTCTTTACGGATCTCTTGAATAAAGTTTCATCTCCCTCTCAGGTCCTTCTCTCTGGTCTCTGTCTCTCTCTCTCCCTCTGCTTTCTGCTCTCATCCGCTCTCTGTTCTCTTTCTTCTCGATCTGCCACACATACATTTACACTGCTCCATTCTGCTTCTTTCCTGCACCTTCTCCTCACATACACTGTCTGACACTTACTTTCTCTCTGACACTCACTGACTGCTCGCTCACCCACACACACTCTCCTCTTACTCTTCAACACTGACTGCCTGACTGACTTTCTCAGATTTTTATATCATGCTTGTTTTTCTCACTTTTGCTTATGTTTTTTTCTGTCAGAACTCTTGGTGCATATGCCAGCATTGCAACATAGGATCTAATGCACCCAACCTTCTGACCAACTGTCTCACCAGTGTTTGTTATTTTTCCTGCCAGTTCTTGTTTCTCTACCTTCAGCTAATGGTGGGATGATACCTTAGTGATGTGCTTGCCTATCACAAAATGGCAGCAAGTTTTCAAAATGGAGTAACTCTAGTTCTCTGCCATCAGAATGGTCTAAGTATACTTGGTCCTGCCTCAGTGCAGGAGGCTGGACTTGATGACCGCTCAAGGACCTTTCTAGCCCTACATTTCTATGATTCTGTGTACATAGAGATACCATTTGGCGAGCTTTCACAACTAACATCTGGTCCATAGTGTTGTTTTTGTACCATGTTATTACAAGAAAGATACAGCAGAAACAGAAGGGGTTCAGAGAGAGGCAATGACAATGACTAGAAGAATGAAGAGATTTTTGTATAAGAAAAAAAAAAGAAAAAAATTAGGGCCATTAAGTTTAAAAAATAATGAGTCAGGGGGACCATGATATAGATATAAAAATAATAAATGGTTGGGAGAATATACATTGGGTGTTCCTATTTATCCTCTCTCATAACAGAACAACAATGGAACTTCCAGTGAAACTGAAAGACAACAAATTGACAGCAGATTCAAAGACAAAGTTTTTAGCCCAATGCATAAACAAGCTGTGGAACTCATTGTCATCATTACAAGTCATCATTATGGCTAAGAGCTTTGTATAGTTTTAAAAAAAAAAGTATAAAACACTTTTATGGACAAGGAAAACATCTACTATTACATTATGTGACAAAGCTCTGTTCTTGTCTCTGTGGGTTCCACGTTTCCTGGCGGATTTTGCTAGCCTCAAAGGCTCACTGTGACCCTCCACATAACCCTTCTCTCTCTGGAGACAAGGGTCACAGTCTACTGAGCCATTTTCATCATAAACCAGCAAGGGAGGTGAGGAGAAGCTATCCTCCCTTGCACAGTCTTTGTTGTCTCCCAGTCTCAGTGATTAATCGGGGGAAGCCAAGGCCCACCCCCTCCTCCAGGCTCCAGCCCAGGGACCCTAATAGTATCAGCTATGGTAGCTGACCTTTTAGAAACATGACATGTACAATTCCCTGGGCTACTTCCCCAATGCAGCTCCCACTTCCTCAGGCTCCACTTCATCCTTACCTCAGGGCCTCCTTCCTTGTGCCTGATATGGTGTGTACTGCTCAGTCTCTCCAACGGCACAGCTTCCTCCCACAGCTCCTGACATCCATCCTGACCTGACTAACTGGGAGGCTTTTAACTAGTTTCAGCTGGCTTCAGGTGTCCCAATCAACCTAGCGTTCTCCCTGTCTTCCGGAAAGTTCTTAATTGACCTGGAGCAGCTGCCATTTCACTTATCCTGGTACCAGGGATTTGTTTAGCCTGGAGCTAATATATCTATCTCCCACTACTTTTCTATAGCCATCTGGCCTTGCCCCGTCACAATTAGATGAGATTTTTAAAAATTAGAACAGATATGAACCTTAATGCTTCAAAGCACAGTCAAAGATACTTCTGCTATGGACCGGTTATTCTATCATTGTCCACTAAAAGGTTCTTCTACCTTCCTGTCAATTTGCCAAGCATAAAATTCTGGCCACTATCCTCAGCCCACTGGTTTACTGGCCAAACTAGCATGTTAACTTTGGTTCCACATGTCAGTTTCCTGTGATACTTTTCATAAGTGCCTGTCTGACTCGCCACAGGGTGGCAAACATAAAAGAGCAGAACTAAGGTTATTTGGGTACCTGAACTCCATATTTTCATACTTTATAATGTTTGTTTTTTAACTTAACTTAGAATTTCCTGAGTACCAGGGTTTTGGTATTAAATTACATTGTTTATTAAGGTCCTCCGCTGCAGTTATTTAATACATATTTATAATCTTATGTGTAGCTCAACAATGTTTTTTTCCTCTCTGGGAATTATTTAGCATTCTCTTTGGTTTTCACTTTGAAATGCCATTCAAAGTAGTGAATATTTTGGGTTAAAAGAGAGCCAGTTCATTATGATGCCTAGGGATTGGGATGGAATTGAGAGATAATTAGAAGAATAGAGAGAGAGCTCAAAGAGATGCCGTACAGACTATATTCAAGGGCTATAGATAGCCTCAGAGTCTCCTTTGTTGTAGAGTATTTATAGGGTCCTCTTTGGAGCTCTGCAATACTTCATATTCCTACATAGCATACTTCCTTCTAGAATTGTCTCAGAGCATCCCTGCAGTTGTAGATTATTTCGTGGAGTCCTTGAAGACTGTCAGCCATCTCCCAGAGTCTTCTTCTGCGTCTATGAACTACTTTGCTATGCTCCGTCTACTTCTGGTTGGAACTGCCTGATGAGCCCTTTGTATCCCAAGGTTGCTTTCCTGAGAGTCATACAGGATTTCAATCTCTCTTCCATTGACTTTGTGTTTGTTCTGTCAGATCTTGACAATCAAGGAGCCCCCTAATTAATTTATATTTAAATCACAAAATTCCACATTAATGTTACAGATCTGAATTTTGTTTATTTTGGAGGTTTTAAGAATAGAACTGCTCCCCTCTGTCCAAAGTACCTCACAATCATGAATTGCCTTAGATGCCATAGGAGAAAATGGTCTAATTTAAAGATGGTAGTAATAAGCAGCTGGGAAGAGCAAAGTCAGCACTGTCTTTAACCCTGGCTTTCCTTGCTCTCCTAGATTTAGTGAGATTTATTTTCATTTAAAGAGTATTTGAATATTGTATTCTAATCTGTAAATTCACAATAACTTGAGTCCCTGTCCTAATGACTCATCACTTCTGGTGCCATTTCTCTTACAACAGGTGGAAAAGGCATGGGAGGCTGGGAAGGAGGGATCCGTGTGCCAGGGATATTTAGATGGCCAGGAGTATTGCCTGCGGATACAGTTATTGATGAACCTACAAGTCATATGGACATTTACCCCACAGTGGCTCACCTGGCTGCAGGGATAATGCCTCAGGACAGGTATTGAGACTGTTTCATAAACCATATTTGCTGTATTTCAGTTGTAATGAAAAGATTGATATTGCGCAACCTAATATACAGTTGCTTGTTTTAAAGGGACATTGTCAGGTTAGAAGTCATACAGTTTTTAAAAACAAATGTCTTTGTCTTTCCTCCTGCTTAGTTCTACCCATTCTGTATGATTTTAAGGAAAATACAAATATTTTTTATCTATTATAAGTTTACTTCTTAATATAAAAATAGGATTAATTATAGTTAAATTCCATTTTCTTTCATAAACAAACGATGGAAACAAATGTATATGTGTGATTCCCTGGGATGATTCTGGTTTTCTTTAAAGAAAAAAGCCCTCTTGTATTAGAAGGGTGCATAGGAATTTGGGAGGCAGAAATGTTTTGTTAGAGCATAAACCAAAGGACTGGGAGACTGGACACCTGGGTCCTATTTCTGGCTTTGTCACTAATTCAGTGTGTAACCAAACGGCTCACCACTTAGACCAAAATTATAAAGCTTTGGTACTTAAAGTTAGGCTCCTAAATCCATATTTAATCATCAACATGTGACCTGATGTTTCAGGAGTTCTGAGCGCCGGCAGCTCCCATCGACTTCAGCCTTAGTCACCAAAGTTAGAAAGAATGGATTTCCCTGTGGCTACAGTTTACGCTTCTGTAAAATGATCGTGCTAACATACATCACCATGGTGATGTTTTTGTAATGTACTTGTGTTTTGAGACCCTTGGAGCAAAGGCGCTAAGGAGGTGTGAGATATTAAGTGTTCCACTGACCCAATTAGAGCTGGCTGACATTTTTCAGACAAATAGTGTATTTGACGGAAAATGCACTTTTGAGTGACTTGAAATGATTTGTTAACCTGACATGAATAGTTTCAGCCATTAATAAAATAGCTGGAGGAGGTGATGCTGCCCTTTGGTCACCATCTTGTCACTTTTAGCCCCAGTGGTTGGGTATTCACCCAAAAGGTGGGAGACCCAGGTTCAAATCCTTGGTCTGGAACAGACCAAAAATAGCATTTTTCAATTCCCTGAAAAGTCCAATATTTTTTTTCAGAACTACCACTGAACTGAAAAATCAGTTGCTCAAGTCTCTATAGCTGTGGAATAATATGTAATTTTAAATGTTCGTATTTCCTGATTCAAATGGTAGCTTGTTTAAGAATTGCCATTTGCAATGAGAGTGCTGACTACAGAATGTACTCACCCTAGTTTGGTGACTTCCATTCTCTCCCTCACATTAGGGTGATCGATGGCGAAACCTGATGCCTTTACTGCAGGGAAAAGTTCACCTTTCGGAGCACGAGTTCCTGTTTCACTACTGTGGGCTATATTTACATGCAGTACGGTGGCACCAAAAGGACAGTGAGTATAAATATTTTCCCCACAACAGGTCAGATTAGATGATTAATTGTTCTTCTTGGCCTTCAGATCTATGAAACTATGAAACAACGGGTAAGTAAACATATAGCAGTGTGTGTATACATTATAAAAAAAAAATATCCAAAACAATATGCCCTACTGCACATGCTTGAGTCCCTGGGGAGAGGACAAGAGGACAAACACATGACAGATATTGGCAGCAGGTACCATAGGCTGGGGGAAGCTGTGCCTCCCCAAAAAACCAGCCGTGGCCCCACCCACACTCTGTCCCCAGGCACCCTTCCTGCTTCCCGCCCGCTTGGCATGCAGCAGTGAGGCTCCTCCAGCCCCCTGTGTGGTGGCCCTGGTTTGGGCTGGGATTGCGCCACTCGCCCTCCTGGAACCAACTAGGGGCAGAGCTCTTCTTGACCTGCTCCTCGCAAACCGGGAAGAATTAGTAGGGGAAGCAAAACTGGATGGGAACCTGGGAGGCAGTGACCATGAGATGGTCGAGTTCAGGATCCTGACACAGGGAAGAAAGGAGAGCAGCAGAATATGGACCCTGGACTTCAGAAAAGCAGACTTTGACTCCCTCAGGGAACTGATCGGCAGGATCCCCTGGGAGAATAACATGAGGAGGAAAGGAGTCCAGGAGAGCTGGCTGTATTTTAAAGAATCCTTATTGAAGTTACAGGGACAAACTATCCCTATGTGTAGAAAGAATAGTCAATATGGCAGGCGACCAGCTTGACTTAACAGTGAAATCCTTGCTGATCTTAAACTCAAAAAAGAAGCTTACAAGAAGTGGAAGATTGGATAAATGACCAGGGAAGAGTATAAATATATTGCTCGGGCATGCAGGAGTGAAATCAGGAAGTCCAAATCACACCTGCAGGTGCAGCAAGCAAGAGATGTTAAGAGTAACAAGAAGGGTTTCTTCAGGTATGTTAGCAACAAGAAGAAAGTCAAGGAAAGTGAAAGAGGGAAGCAACCTAGTGACAGGATGTGGAAAAAGCTAATGTACTCAATGCTTTTTTTGCTTCTGTCTTCACAAACAAGGTCAGCTCCCAGACTGCTGCACTGGGCAGCACAGCATGGGGAGGAGGTGACCGGCCCTCTGTGAAGAAAAAAGTGGTTCGAGACTATTTAAAAAATCTGGATGAGCACAAGTCCAGGGAGCTGGATGCGCTGCATCTGAGAGTGCTAAAGGAGTTGGCGGATGTGATTGCAGAGCCATTGGCCATTATCTTTGAAAACTCATGGCGATCGGATGACTGGAAAAAGGCTGATGTAGTGCCCATCTTTAAAAAAGGGAAGAAGGAGAGTCCTGGAAACTACAGGCCAGTGAGCCTCATCTCAGTCCCTGGAAAAACCATGGAGCAGGTCCTCAAGAAATCAATTCTGAAGCACTTAGAGGAGAGGAAAGTGATCAGGAACAGTCAGCATGGATTCACCAAGTGCAAGTCATGCCTGATTAATCTAATTGCCTTCTATGACAAGATAACTGGCTCTGTGGATGAGGGGAAAGCAATGAATGTGTTGTTCCTTGACTTTAGCAAAGCTTTTGACACTGTCTCCCACAGTATTCTTGCCAGTAAATTAAAGAAGTATGGGCTGGATGAATGGACTATAAGGTGGATAGAAAGCTGGCTAGATTTTTGGGCTCAACGGGTAGTGATCAATGGCTCCATGTCTAGTTGGCAGCCGGTATCAAGTGGAGTGCCCCAAGGGTTGGTCCTGGGGCCGGTTTTGTTCAATATCTTCATTAATGATCTGGAGGATGGTGTGGATTGCACCCTCAGCAAGATTGCAGATGATGCTAAACTGGGAGGAGAGGTAGATATGCTGGAGAGTAGGGATAGGATACAGGGGGCCCTAGACAAATTGGAGGATTGGGCCAAAAGAAATCTGATGAGGTTCAACAAGGACAAGTGCAGAGTCCTGCACTTAGGACGGAAGAATCCCATGCACCGCTACAGACTAGGGACCGAATGGCTCAGCAGCAGTTCTGCAGAAAAGGACCTAGGGGTTACAGTGGACGAGAAGCTGGATATGAGTCAACAGTGTGCCCTTGTTGCCAAGAAGGCCAATGACATTTTGGGCTTCAGAAGTAGGGGCATTGCCAGCAGATCAAGGGACGTGTTTGTTCCCCTCTATTCGACATTGGTGAGGCCTCATCTGGAGTACTGTGTCCAGTTTTGGGCCCCACACTACAAGAAGGATGTGGAAAAATTGGAAAGGGTCCAGCAGAGGGCAACAAAAATGATTAGGGGACTGGAACACATGAGTTATGAGGAGAGGCTGAGGGAACTGGGATTGTTTAGTCTGCGAAAGAGAAGACTGAGGGGGGATTTGATAGCTGCTTTCAACTACCTGAAAGGGGGTTCCAAAGAGGATGGATGTAGACTGTTCTCAGTGGTAGCAGATGTCAGAACAAGAAGCAGTGGTCTCAAGTTGCAGTGGAGGAGGTTTAGGTTGGATATTAGGAAAATCTTTTTCACTAGGAGGATGGTGAAACACTGGAATGCGTTACCTAGGGAGGTGGTGGAATCTCCTTCCTTAGATATTTTTAAGGTCAGGCTTGACAAAGCCCTGGCCTGGATGATTTAGTTGGGGGTTGGTCCTGCTTTGAGCAGGGGGTTGGACGAGATGACCTCCTGAGGTCCCTTCCAACCCTGATATTCTATGATTACTAAGGGTTGGATTTTTAAAGGTAAATTTAGGCACCTAAAGGCTCAACTAGGACCTTACGTGAGATTTTGAAAATCCCACTAGGTATCTATCTGCATCTTTAGATGCCTAAATACCTTTAAAAATCTGGCGCTCAGCCTACAATAATAGAAGGTGCTGCTGCCTCATGATAGCCAGTGCTTTCATTGCTCCAGCTGCAAAAGCATCAGGAGAGCTACCAACAGAGTGATCATGGATACAGCCTATTTTTTTAAGCTTAAGAATTTGTTTGCTTATTTTCAAGAGTTCCATTTTCTCTGTTAAACTGGGTTTTCCCTTTATAAAGCTCAGCTGTGAAACATCTTTCTTCAATTAGGCTAATTGACAGCAGCTGTAATGCATTTCTTAATTATGACTTAACTCCAAAACCTTCAAACAAACAAACAAACTTCCTTGCTGATATATTCTTAAAGATGTCAAGTTCCCCTAAGAAAAGGAGAGCTGGGAGCTAGGAATTCCAGAGTTCTAAGTCCTGTGCTGACACAGATTCCCCTACCTGCATATGGTGTAGTGTCAGGAACCATGAATGCGTGGTTATAAGAAATCCATGTTTCTCACTCCTGAAGGCTGAGGTAAGGCGGAAGGTGATGGAGGAGACTATCCCTTTCTCCTCATTTAAGCACTGTCTCTAAGACCTTGAGCAAGTCACTTAACATTTCTGCCTTGGTTTCCCTGTCTCTGAAATGGCGGTAATAATTTTTAAGTTCTTCACTGCATCTCGTTGTGTTGTGTTGTGAGGCTTAATTAGTTACTGCTGGTAAAGCCAAAAAGTTGATTTATGCCTCTAAACATTTCTCATAAATCCTTAATACATTTTGAGTGGAATATATCAGCTATTGTATCTATCATATTCTGTACATGTATAGCCACATCACTGTAGTATCTGAGCACCTTACGGTCTTTAAGGTATTTATCCTCACTACACCTTTGTGAGGTAGGGAAGTGCTATTATTCCCATTGCACAGATGGAAAACTGAGTCACAGAGGGTGACTAGGGACAAATTTTTTTAAAGATATTAAGATGTTGTTTGTTCATTGTTGCGAAGCCTATGGGCCAGATCCTGAAAGGTATTTAGGTGCCTATCTGCCTCTTTAGGTGCCCAAGCCCACGACTTGGATGCCACTGACATTTTCAAAGCTGCTCCTTAGCTGCTACCTACCCCCAGAGGTGTCTAAATCCCCCAAGCACCTAAAATTTCCACCAGTCAGCATTTGCAAAAGCCGCCTAAGGCCTGACACCATGTTACAGCTAGTAAGCTGCTCAGATCCCTCACTCAAGCCAAAGCCCTGAAGGTCACGAAGGTAGGGAGAATTGTCTATATCGTCAGTGAGGTCCAATCCTTGTAGTTGTGCTCTGAGCACACTGAAATCTTGATACCTGTCAGGTCCTGCTGCAGGAGGGCGAGATGCAGGTCACTGATGGAGTGGGGCAGCGCAGCACCCACACAGCAGACAGCCAGGGACAAAGAGAAAATAGGACAAAGCATGAGAGAGGTATTGAGTGTGCAAGAAAGAGCGACAGTTTGGTTGCTAGGGTGTGGGCTCGCTACAGGGGCTATCCTGGCTTTGGTACCTAACTGCATGAGAGGGTTCATGCCAACACATCCTGAGTGTAGGGAGGCGCCTGTCAGCCTGGTGCACTAGGTCAGCTGCTTAGGCGTCTATGCCCTTCTCCTCTGCATTTTGATCCTGTCTAGCTTAGACAAGCTCCCTGCTGAGCTTGCCAGCTTCTGAGGCTCCTTTTCATAAGAATTTAGGGCCAGATCCACAAAGGTTCTTAGGCACCTAAATCCCACATTAAGGTATCGCTGATGTTCTCAAAACCACTGCTCAGCAGCCGCCTAATTGTGTAGGCACTTGAAGTCCCCCTAGGTGCCTCTGTTTCCACCAGTTGTTGTGAGCAAAGCTGCCTAAATCCTGATGTTACCCCACAGATAACAAGCTGTTCTGAACCCTTGCTCACTCCGTAGCCCAAAGGGATTCTCAGACTAGGAGTTTTCCTGCCTCTCTCTGCAGTGAGGCTGGATGTGGGAGGCTTTCTCAGAGCACACTTACCAGAGTGGGTTTCACACAAATGACAGTCGTGGACGAACAGGTCAGCAATTTTTGGTGCTCGGGTGGGTGTGCATAGCTATTACTAAGGGTTGGATTTTTAAAGATAAAATTAGGCACCTAAAGGCTCAAATAGGACCTTACGTGAGATTTTGATCCCCTCAAATACTCCACAGCCCAGAGGCTAGAATATTCATTTGAGAGGTGGGAGACCTGGCTTTAAGTCCCTGCTCTGAACCAGACAGAGAAGGGATTTGAATGTAGGTGTCCCACATCGCAGGTGAGTGCCCTAACCACTGGGCTATTGGCTATGATCAGATAGGTTCACTTCTCTGTCTCTCTTTTCTCATGAGAAAGGGCTGACCTGGCCTAGACACAGAACTGCAGGAGAGGAGTCACAGCTGAGAGTCTCAAGCAGAGATGGGTGTCTCCCTCCAGCCCATCAGTCAGGTGCCTATAGGCTCAGATCAACAGAGTTCGGCGCCTAAGGACCTTTGTGAATCTAGGCCCTAAACCCGGAGTTATGTTCACAGGCTTCCTGTACAATGCATGGGGGAGAGTTAGGTGCTTAAAAAAGATTCGTAGAACCATCAATTGAGAGGGGAGCCACCTAAGCTATCCAGGAATGAAATTGGGCAGAATTTAAGGCCTAGGTTAACAAAGGGACTTAGGCACAAATCTCTCATTAATCTGGGCCTCTAGGTGCCTAATTGGTGGGCGGAAGGGAGGCTCTTATCTCTGCCTGGCAGTAAGAGCACTCCCTCAAACTATAGGAGAACCAGGTTCAAATCCCCACTCTGCCTGATTTAGAACAGGGCCTTGAACCCAGGTCTCCCATCTCTCAGATGAACGCACATTGCTAAAGAAAATGACCGATTAATGAATCATTGTAGGATTAAATGGGGTTGAGGGAAGAGAAAGATGGTCTGGAATGTAGTAGCCCCAAGTTTAAAGAATCAGATATCTTCTATTATTAGCAAATGTGGCAAGGAAGCTTATTGGCTTAAGTTTGAAAGTTTCTCTGAATATGAAAGTGTGTTTTCAAGAGAGGGAGGCTGGATTGGTTTAGATTTCAGAATGAATCATTCTCCAAACATACACCATCAGCTGGAGTTAAAGTCTGGCTCTGTATCTTATCTGCCTGGTGACTTAAATGAGCAACTTCCAAGAAAACTGATAATCAAGCAGGTATATTATGAAACATTCCATTAGAGGGCAGTGGTACACTGATAAATTCTACAAAAAGAAAAGGCGTGCTTGTGGCACCTTAGAGACTGACAAATTTATTTGACAGGTTTCAGCGTAGCAGCCGTGTTAGTCTGTATCCGTAAAAAGAAAAGGAGGACTTGTTAGTCTCTAAGGTGCCACAAGTACTCCTTTAAATTTATTTGAGCATAAGCTTTTGTGAGCTACAGCTCAATTCTGCATGCATCCGATGAAGTGAGCTGTAGCTCACGAAAGCTCATGCTCAAATAAATTGGTTAGTCTCTAAGGTGCCACAAGTCCTCCTGTTCTTTTTGCGAATACAGACTGACACGGCTGCTACTCTGAAACCTGATAAATTCTAATGCACCCAAGGAGGCCGGGGGTCCATCAATATTGCTTTGCTTTGAATTTGAATCCATAGAGATGTGCCTAGCCTCAAAGTGCTTCAAACAAAGAGATTTCCCCCTCCCTCGGACCCCCTCCCAATGAGTGTTTCATCAATCTCCAACTTGTACGCCATTTAAATCCCTGTTTCCTTTTCAGACAAGTTCTGACTGGCCATGCTTTAACTGTCTTCCAAATTTGAAATTTAACTAATGGAGCTTTTAACAATAAGTACTAAAGGACTAGTGAGCCAACCCACCACAGCCCTGCACGAGATACAGAAACAGACTACAAGTGACTACATATAAAAAGAAAATAGGTATGTCCCTTAGATGAGGACACTTGGGCAGATATCCTGACAACTGGGGGCCCCACCTCTTCATCTTCTGGGAGAGAAATTCAATGGAATAAAAGCAACGGACATTTCTTCTACACACCAGTTTTTCTAACAACATGAATCCAACACTCTTCCCAACCCCTCAATCTCTCAGAGAGATGTTGTAGTCAAATAGGTCCCTGCACACACATTTTCTGGGACTCCCCACAGATTAGAAATTTCTGATCTTGCACACACAATGGCCTGAAACTGTTTCCAAGACCCAGACAGATAAAAATGCAACTAACTATATTCTGGCTAATATCCCCATGCAGCACCTGTGAAACAATACAAAATGTCACTTAGCCACAAGTTTGAGAGTAGTGTTTAGGAAATGGGTCAGTGTAGTGTGGCTCACAAAAGAGAATCCTACATTTAAGATGGGGCAATACAAAGTATAAGAAATAGGAGAAATCACAGCCCAAATCTGACCATTCTGGGCCAGGTTCAAGAAAGGATGGGCCTTAGGGGAGAACTTAGTATAGAAACCAATGGGGCCTTTGGCCCAAACCAAAATGTGGACGTGAGATCATAAAATTAATCTGCCTGTGTAGGAAAATATGTGAACACACCAAGCTTTTAATCATCTAACCCTATTGAGAGGCAGAGTGGTCTAGCAATGGATAGGGCACTAAACTGGAAGTCAGGAGACCTGTGTTTTTATTCCTAGCTCTGCCACTAAACTTCTGTGACCCTGAGCAAGTCACTTCCCTTAGTTCACTTACCTCAGTTTCCCCCTCTCATCCAGTGTATTGGAGGAGCAACAGCAGGAGAGTGAGTTTATGTGGGGGGGGGGGGGGCCTGGAGGGTGAGAAAACCTGGATTTGTGCTGGAAATGGCCCAACTTGATTATCATACACATTGTAAGGAGAATGATCACTTTAGATAAGTTTCAGAGGAACAGCCGTGTTAGTCTGTATTCGCAAAAAGAAAAGGAGGACTAGTGGCACCTTAGAGACTAACCAATTTATTTGAGCATGAGCTTTCGTGAGCTACAGCTCACTTCATCAGATGTTTACCGTGGAAACTGCAGCAGACTTTATATACACACAGAAATCATGAAACAATACCTCCTCCCACCCCACTGTCCTGCTGGTAATAGCTTATCTAAAGTGATCAACAGGTGGGCCATTTCCAGCACAAATCCAGGTTTTCTCACCCTCCACCCCCCCACACAAATTCACTCTCCTGCTGGTGCTAGCCCATCCAAAGTGACAACTCTAAAGTTGTCACTTTGGATGGGCTAGCACCAGCAGGAGAGTGAATTTGTGTGGGGGGGTGGAGGGTGAGAAAACCTGGATTTGTGCTGGAAATGGCCCACCTGTTGATCACTTTAGATAAGCTATTACCAGCAGGACAGTGGGGTGGGAGGAGGTATTGTTTCATGATTTCTGTGTGTATATAAAGTCTGCTGCAGTTTCCACGGTAAACATCTGATGAAGTGAGCTGTAGCTCACGAAAGCTCATGCTCAAATAAATTGGTTAGTCTCTAAGGTGCCACTAGTCCTCCTTTTCTTTTCACTTTAGATAAGCTATTACCAGCAGGAGAGTGGGGTGGGAGGAGGTATTGTTTCATGGTCTCTGTGTATATAATGTCTTCTGCAGTTTCCATCCGATGAAGTGAGCTGTAGCTCACGAAAGCTTATGCTCAAATAAATTGGTTAGTCTCTAAGGTGCCACAAGTACTCCTTTTCTTTTTGAGAATACAGACTAACACGGCTGTTACTCTGAAACCTGTGTATTGTCTATCTCTAGACTAAAAGCTCTCCAGGATAGGAGTTGTCTGTTACTATGTTTTTTTACGATGGATCTCTGAGCTTGACTTGGGCCTCTAGCTGCTATAGTAATATAAAAATAATGATGGTCGTGTATATTGATGCCCTACTAAGCTTTGTGTTTAGACTGGTTTATGTGTGTTGTTGTCTGCTACTTGGTTTCAAATTGATCTAATGCACCACATATCTTTGCTCCCCACTACCAATAATGTAACAATGGATTGTTAATATCTCTCTCTCTCTTGCTCTTATCTTTTACCTGTCTAACCTTATGTATATTTGATTTACTTAACTGCATAGAGTTGTGTACCTTCCTAGTTATCCCATTGAAACACAAGGAGATGGTTCTATAAAAAATGAACCATTCTGCACATGTATATCCGCTCCCACTTTAGTCACATAAGAGAGAATGCAAGATATCATTTTTGGGAGGAATCTCATAGCTACTCAAGCAATCTTTTCCCCCACAAATTTAGAGAGCAAAAATAATTTGCTCATCTGGCTGCATAACTTATACGTGTATGTCCATTACAGACATGCAGATCAGATATATTCAAAATGTGGGTAGGTCTGAAATTCAGGCAGGTGAAACTTGGTTAAATGAACCATAGTTAAACCAAAAATTGTAATATTCCATGTAATTTAATCTGAAACAAAAATCTGTTCCTTGCTCAGATCCATTCCTTTCTTACAAGGCAGGAGAAATCTTTGGAGTCCAATTGATTTCTCCTTATTGTTCTGCTCATTTTAAAATACATCACGTTCCTGTTCTACTTATTGTCCTTTCATGTATGTATATTGGGCTGTCTGGATGTGAAGCCATTGTATCTTTCTGTCTTCTAGTGAGGACTCATCAATTAGGCCCTTCATCTAGGCTGGGAGAGTCTTTTGTCTATATGTTAAAGAGTCCTTTCATCTATCCTGACACAATAGGGCTTATTAGTGACACTTTCTGCTTGTTAAATTGATTATTACCAGATGGAATTGAGAGTTATTTAGATTCAAGAAACAGTTTTTCCTTGCACATATTACATTAACATGGTACCCCAAAATTAACACACTTCCCTCAAGTTCAGTCAGGGTTGCTTTAACTCCGATTATGTGTTCCTCTTTGTCTGTCTGTGCTGGCTGGAACCCCTGCTGGCTTCTCCAATGCCGAGTTCTACTCAGCTTTCAATGTTGTTTTTCTCCATTGTTTTCTGGGTTTTTTTTTTCTTTTCTGGACACTCCAGTTGTTGTTGTGGCCACATTCTCAGCGCACCCTTCAACACTAACTAACAGGGAGACAGATTCTTCATTGCCCTGCACCTTGTGTAGTTATTTAATATTTTATACCCATTTTGCACAGATGTAAATAACTACACAAGGTGCAGGGTAGTGGAGAATCAGTCATAACTAGCCAGTATAAGTGAGCTAAATAGACAGCCAGGTAACTGGGCTAATATGGCCTAAAATATTTAATGAAATGCATAGACAAATTAATTTTTCTGAACACATATCAATGACATAATCGGTATATAGATTATATATAAAATAGATTATGAGATACATATCTATATATTGAAAATGTATCTAGATATACCACAGTATATGTAAGTATGTAAGTATGAGTTCACATACTTACATACAGCCAAGAAAAAACACATACTGAGAAATTGTTAATCTTAAACTTCAGCTACAATTAATGGCTGTGACCTTTATTTATCAATCCATCATTTTTTTTTTAATAATTTCTGCTAATGTCTGAGGGGGGAAACATCTGTGTCTACCATATTTCCAAATACATTATTTTAATCCAAAACAACCGAGGAATTCAGCCAGAAGTGATCACACCAAAGAAGTTCTGAGATTCAGCCTGAAAAGTATAGTTGTAATTTACAACTAAATTAAGAAATATACCCATGGAAGGTGTTCAAACTGGAGTATTTGCTAGAGTTTGAGATGCATTATTGTTTCCACCACCTTTCTCATAATAGTTTTTGATTAGCAAAAGACATCCTGGCTGCAGCAACACTCAGACCACGGGGTAAAGCTGCAGCCTCCCAGTCATGGAGAACAGCTCAGGGCAAAACAGAAGGCGGGAGAGTTCAGCAGATTCCACTGAACCAAAAAGAAAACGTCATATATACAAAATGCAAATGTTGGCTTTTGTGCTGCATGCATTACAGAAATGGCTCAGAGTGTTGAACCTACCCTTCCGTCAGTTAGGCATCATGTCTAATCTCTCTCTTGTGCTGGACACGACCACCTCCTCCTCCTGGAATGGGATTTCAGTTACAGGGGATCAGGGCCTAAATGTGTCACCATCAGATGGCTGCTAACAACTGGGAGCATGAACATTTTTTATGTGGACCTTGGGCTTCCATGGCCCTGATTGTTTATAGAAAATAAAAATAATACTAATGATAAGATAATAATGTGTGCAGTGTAGCTGTAGCCACGTCGTTGCCAGGATATAAGAGAAAGACAAGGTGGGTGAGGTAATCTTGGAGTACGTTTCCCAGACCTATGGAAGAGCTCTGTGTAGTTTGAAAGCTTGTCTGTCTCTCCAACAGAAGTTGGTCTAATAAATGATATTACCCCACCCACCTTGTCTCAGTTAATAATGTCACTCACAAAGCTTTGCTCACATCAATGGTATCATCTCCTATCAGACCGTGGGATACAGGGGGGAGGCAAATCTCCCATCAAACTGCATTCAGTTGCACTCTTAGTGTCTTGTCATTTTTCATGATTAGCCAACCTCCTACCGTGATGCTGCTACTTTTGTTTATATAGTTCTGTTCCGACTGTCGCTCAGAGGCTGGGGAGCCACGGGTCTGCGCAACTGCCCGATGCCACGGGCTGCTGTGGCGCTGCGATCTAGTGTTCCTCACACTGTGCTGAAAACGAGTTTCTGTTTCTATTGTATTATTTGCTTACAGTTGATATCCAGTAAGCTGCCCTGCTTTCACGACTAAGCTACATTCTGAGACTGGAAATAAGCTGGGGCCAGATTCTGTCTAGTCCTTCCATGAGTGCAAAGTGCAGAGAGAGACCATGAAGAATTTTCCCTTAGGCAGACCACGTAAGGGCCAGGTACAATTCCAGTCCCTGCACTAAGACTGCAAGGACTGCACCCTTGAGGGCACACACAGCTCCACCGGGGCAGGGGGAAGAGATGGGGACCTCCCCCCACATAAGGCACCAACCACCAGAGCTAGCTATCACTACATTATTATGTACACCCATAGGTGCTGCAGTTCCAGCACCTACTGGCTTCAAGTGGTTTCCATTATCTACAGGGTTACAGTTTGGTTCAATGGCTCTCAGCTCTCCCACTATGAAAATTGTTCCAGCATCCCTTGCTACACCCTACAAAGGGGAATAGCAGAAAGTGTGCAGTACATGTGGGCCTGCAAACTCTAGAAGCATTTGAGTCCCTGAGGGAACACATCACAGTCTTGTCCTGGAGCAGCTTCATCTCCCTCCTTACCGTGAGCTGGGAGCCCCCATGCTGATGAGAATGTTCTTTGAAAGCTATACCCAAGTAGTCATTTTAAATAGGTGGTCCATCCACACACGACTCTCTCACTGACTCCCAACACCCTTGTGACTATATTGGGAATAAGACTTGCCCCCTAGCTATCTGAGGCCCACTGGACAATTCTTAGGGACAGTCTTTTGAGCTGATAGACTTCTGCAAAGCAGAGAGAGGAAATGCAGTCCAGCTTGTAGAGGACCATTGGTCTTGCACAGCAATTTATAGAGCAGTAGTTGGCACTTACAATGCACTAGGTACAGTCCACACACATAGGAAGATCTGGCCCTTGTCTTGTAGAACTAAGTTAGTCATCTCTAGCAGGGATAAATGAGGGCACCAGTTGCTGTAAAAAGAAATGCTTTTAAGAATGGTTCTATAGATCACCACCTTAGAAGAACAAAAAGAACCGGTTCAGCAGCTTTTGGAAAGGACTATTTTGGAATTCAGTTAGTTCCCAGTAGATAAATAGTTGCATGGTCATCTTGGCTTGCCGCTTATTTCCTATGACAGGGACGGAATAAAAGCCTTTGCAGGGAAAATACTGCACTTAGGAGAGCTCGGTCTAGTTCATGTCCATCTTTGTTACTTAAAGTGGTTTCTCTCCTGGCAGGTGGGGCACTGTGGACGGCTCATTATGTGACTCCAATATTCCATCCAGACGGTGCTGGAGCCTGTTATAGATGTGGAATGTGCCATTGCTTTGGGGAAGACGTAACCCATCATGACCCTCCTTTGCTCTTTGATCTCTCCAGTGACCCAGCTGAGACCAAACCTCTGTCTCCTGCCACTGAGCTCCTGTTTGACACAGTAATAAGCAGACTAGAAAGAGCTGTTCAGGAGCATCGCCAGACACTGACTCTGGTCCCTCAGCAGCTCTCTGGGTACAACAACATATGGAAGCCTTGGCTGCAGCTGTGCTGTGGGACATTCCCATTTTGCTGGTGTGACAAAGAAGGTGACAGTGAGCAGGAAATTCTTTAACCAAAGAAAGAACAGGGAGGCAGTCAAACAGCTAGTAACCTGAAAAAAAAGAGAATAGAACTTAAATGACTTTGAGCTAAATACTGACATCCATAGGCAGGGCAAAATTACACTGGACTATTTGAATCAGACATTCCTTTCACTTCTGACCCACCTACACTCACCCACCCCTATCACTGAGCTCTGTTCAGTAGACCTGGAGTCTGCCTGATTAAGTCCTGAACATAATCTCTGGACCAAATTCTGTCTCAGTTGCAATTTGGCCCTAAACAGTGAGCTCAGGCTTTTGTCCCAGATAAATGAGCTGGGATTTCTTTTTCTACCTGTGTTCAGTATCCTTGGGCTTGAGCATCTATATGGTCTCTCGCAGACCCGCGTCCAGGGGGGCACTAGTGCCTCTGGGATCTGGTTAGTTTGACTCGGCTCTGTGCGCTGCCGTAGGGCTGCCAGAGCCCCAGGTTCAAGCGGAGGTTAGAAAAGTCTTAATGGAGGGGTATAATCACTGAGGTGAACATGTTACCAAACTGAATGCACATTTGTTTTTAAATACAGGTCCGTTGCCAACCAGTTTGGGGTAAACTACATGCCTGATTGCCTTAGATACCTCTGCCGTCACTTCAGTCAACTTTCCAACCTCAAAGTAGTGGGCATTAAAGATATTCTAGCAGTAACTGCTGGCTTTAAGAGAGTGGGGTTGCCTAACTGTGCCGGGGCCATTATTGGGCCTCATTTGCCCTCCTGGAGGAGCACCTGAGTACATACACTGCAAAGGGTACTACTCCATTGCTCTGCAGGTGCCAGTGGACCACAGAGCCAGATTTAGAAATGTCAGTGTGGGCTGCACAGGAAAAATTCACAAGCTAGTTTTTTGCCAATCAGGACTCTACATTCATGGACAAGGTGGGACACTAGTCCCACCAAATGACATTGACATAAATGGTATTACTGTCTGCACTGTCATCCTGGGGAAGCCTGCATACCCCTTTTGCTTTGGCTTATAAAACTGTATCCTGATTTCAGAGGCCTTGACAACAGATGGTTTAATCACACCCTGCGCAGGTGTAGAATGGTTGTTGAGTGTGCTTTAGGCAGATTGAAGGCCCATTAGAAATTGTTTGGATGCCATTGTCATCAATGTTGTCCACCTTGCTTGGCTTGCTGTGCCCTTCACAACCTTTGTGAAGCCAGAGATGAGCCATTTCCCCCTGACTGGATTGGTACCCTCAGCCAGAAAGTACAGCTACCACTGAGAGAGCTGGTTGTGCCCGGGCAGCAGAAGTCAGAGATGTTTTGTGGTCTCACACAGCCCAATGGATGAGGGGGAATAGTACTGCTATTAATGGCCTTGGGGAGCCGGAAATTGGCTCATGTTAGGCTCAGGAACAGTGCTTGAGAGGGGCATGGGCTTGATTGCCATGCAGTGTGTAAGTCTGAATGACATGATGAATAATGAATGTAGGGTGGGGTGAGGGGTTTTACAGATGGAATTTATTGATGTGAATTTCTGTACCTCACCAAATCCAGGAGTACTGTTTGCTTACGAACACTTAGTTGCTCCTGAACAGGTTTTTAAGCTTTATTGTCTCAAATCATAATTGTTTGATATGATGCAATAACAAACATTCTTGAAAACTGAACATGCTTTATTTGTAAACATGTCTTAAAATAGTGCAACACTCAAATTACAAAACCACCCACACAAAAATGTTCAATACCCAACATAATACTCCTTTCCATGTTTTCCTCTCACTTGGTGGTGGGGAATGGGAGAAGAAGTTTCCACCCAAGAGAGGTTGAAGAAGGAAGGCATCCTGGGGTTTATTTGCCCTGCCCAACTGCTCATGAGTCCTGAATGCATGGGCTGCCCAAGCTACTGCTGGACTAAGGGTACAGAGCAGGGTGCTCATGCCCCAGTGTAGGAGAGGCTGTAGGAGATGGTATACTTGCAGCCATGATGGAGAAGAGTAGCTGAAAGAGTTTTCTGTTCGCCCCGTTCCTGCCCAGAGCTCCTAGCACAGGTTTGGGGGGGTGGGAATGACAAAGTTGGAGGGTAGGTTAGGAGGATCCTCCAAAAGGCCAGGCTGAAAGAGCGATCAGAGAATCAGGAGAGGACAAAGTCACAGAAACCAAGAAAGGACAGCATTACAAGAAAAGCCAGCCACTGTGTTAAAGGCAGCTGACAGGTCAAGGCAATATGCCCCCAAAACTAGCTTTATAGATACTATATTTATAGCATACTTGTTTACAAGTTAAAAAGCACTTTATACATCACCAAAGACTGAAATTCACCAATTTGCTTTTTAGCTTGTTTTTCTCTGCCTCCCCCCCCCAACTTCTCTTGTTTTTGAACACCGCATTACAAATTAGTTGGGCTTGTACCAGGGTAAAACATTTCTGTGTCTTGATTTTGACAGGGTTTATATTTGCGAATGCCAGCTGTTCTGTTGAGCCTGCAGGGGATTGGGGGATATATATTTCTTGACATAAGTAAGAGTGAAACATACAAATTAGCATAATTGAACGCAATATTCATATGTATATAATGTTAATGTGATGGGTCATGCATATTAATATGGTGTGCAATATGCGTTAACAGTTCCCCCACTTGTTGCTTTGATAAATAGATCAGGATGACACCTTTGCTAAGTTGATATATGAAGCAGAAGTGAGAGCATTTAATGTGAAATCTATACTATTTTAGCAAACTGTCTAAGCAGCAGTACGTGATTGATACAATTAAAACGAACACTCCTTGTAATGCAAGCAAAGCTTTAAAAGCAACTTCTATCCAAATGTGGAAAACCATTAGTTCAAGGTCACCATTATGGATAAAGGTCATTCAGGGCTTGTTCTGTTTTGTGCATATCTGACTGACACGTCTTTTCTAGTTTGTAATGTTTATACGTTTAAGATTAGTGGATCGATATGTACGTTCAAAACTAGGAGGTTTTTTTTTTTTTTTTTTTAATCTTATCTTGGTACTGCAGCTTTTGAAAAACTGGAATAGACATTACTATAGTGCATACACAAGGCGCAAAACTGAAATTTGGAGTAGTGGCAGTACAAACAAGGCCTCCATACATGATTATTTACTATACCGTATTGCCCATCCATATTATCAGGTTATCCTTGCCGCTTTCTCATTGTACTGATCCTGGCTGTTTTGGCCACAAACTGGAGTCACAATGTCAAAAAACATCCTATTTACACACACATTGATCTCCTTTAACAGAACAAGCCATTTGAGGTGCTCTCCAGGTTTGCGTTGCTGAATGTACCAGTAGCTGAGGTAGATCCATGCATTCCTTGTGGATGCTGTCTTCCAGGTAACCTTCTGAGCAGGCAGTAGCCAACGTATCAAATATTGCAGTGTCAGGAGCCAAAATCAGTAGAGATAGATACTGTAACTGAAATACACGTGGAACCTAACACGGAGCATAAGTGTTCTGAAGAGCAAGTACCGCGATTACAATCACAGACCCCAAATTATGAATTGGGCTAAATGAAATTTGTTTACATGGATTTAATACATTGCTAATTTATAACAACCTTCGTTGTATACTGAGGTTTAATAGTATTTAGCTAATTGCTCATCACTGATAAGGTCAGGCAATTTTTCAATATCCCCTAATGAGCTGGTTAGCACATAACTCCCATAAGCAGTGCAAAGAATATGTTAATGTGTAATACTTACAAATATGGTGTGCACTACATGTTACATATGTTGGCTAACAGCAGGACACAGTCAAGTGCTAAGGACTTACCTTAGGGAGGCGCTGAGCATATACAGAATCTTCCTGATGACATCCTAGGAAGGATGATTTCTCCAGGGCTGACATCTGTTTCGAGAAAGAAAGAGTGCGCGCACACGAACAGGCCAGAGAGGCTACAGTGATTGCTCCATGGCTGACAACTCTGAAACTGCTCAGCCAGGCAGAGAAAACAGGGTCTGCCCACATACAGAGAGAGCAAATTCCACCCACTGATTCCTGTGAGTGCAAAGTAGAATTTAACCTGGTGACCAAAGACAGACCCACAATTTAAATTTCAAAGAGGGGAAACAAAAAACAAGCAACCTATTTTCAGTCAATTCTCCCTCCCTCCCTGGAGCTCATAAACCCTACTCTACTCCAGTGGTAAGACGACAGGGGTTGGAGGAGAGTAAGGGTCAAAGGTAGTATGTAGGGCCAACTTGAGGTAGGCTAGCTTGTTTACATGGAGTTCCCTGCAGGTCTCATCCCCCTTATTTATGCATTCAAGCCAAGATAGTTGGCTCATTGCACAGCCAGTTTACATGGTTTTCCGGGGATTATATACTACATAGCGCTACATAAACTGGTTCCAGTAAGATCTCAATCCCCATCTTACCCTGGGTTGCACTTACAGTTATTATGAAGAGTGGGCATGCTCTTTGCTTCACAAATAAAATGGTTACACTGCGTACCTTTGCACTACAGCAATTAAAAGGCTATTGCAAAAGCCTTCGGTGTGTGTTTGATTTTAAGTATTGTATACCACAGGAGAACTCCCAGGGCAGTTATTCACTGGTAGAGTTGTTTGAAAAAGCTGAATATTTTTTCCAAAAAAGTATTCACTATTTCAAACTTTTTACCAGCTCCATCCATTGGTCTTTTTTATGCATTCTCTCTCTCTGAAAGGGGTGTGATGGGGGCATACCCCATATAGAATGACAAATGATGACAAAAGTCCAACATGGGTGTTGGAATTAGCCAACTTTCTGACCACAGGAGAATGTGCCTATGTATGGTTAAAAATAGATACCTTACAGATGGAATGGATGCATTGTAACAACTAGAGTTTGTTTTTATTGGATAAAGCGGTGGGTGAATTGTGGAAATATTTGACATTCAGGTTTTTTGACGCGGGTTTCCAGCTGAATGCTTGAATCATTATTCCATGACATTTAGAATCGCTGCATTTGGACTGACTCAAAGTTCCCATCTATGGTGAGACAATAAGCTTCTACCACAATATTTCAACATGTTCAAATATTATTGAAATGTTGTTTGCTCCTTTTAGATCCAATGGAAAGTCGGGGCGCTGAACACAAGGCCACATCTAATCAGTAAAGCAATACATATATAATGGACAAAGTGAGAGATATAGTTTGAGCCATTTTAGAGTTATCCAGCCTGCATTTCCCTTGAATTCCCCTCACATTTGAGAACCATTCACCTAGGTTACCAAAACAAGGCGCTTTTCTGCCAGTGTGTGTTCTAAGGGATTAAGAATGAAACCATTTGCTGAAAGCCACATTTTAAAGACTTCTTTTTAATGTCCATTCTTAAAATTAACATTTGTCTAATGTGTTAAAGAACTGAAGAAAATGTCTGTGCTGCAGCCATGGATAGTAATTTTACATCTAAACAATTTTGTAGAAGCCAAGTACCATAGAAAACTAGGTTCCAGCACAGAAAACGTAACCCTGTCGCTCAGCAGTATGGGGGGGGAAAGCTGTGTTTTTACATTTCTGATCTGTGGGTACTGAAGTTTCTGCATTGCTGAGGCTTAAATATTACCTTTTGTATAAAAATGGGAAGTGTAAGACTTTGAAACAAAAGGAAGGTTGGCACATGAAATTGCCAGCCTATTGGCAAGAATTTTTAATGAATCTGTAAACTCAGGGGTTGTACTATATGACTGGAGAATTTCTTAAAAATAGGAACTATGTTAGAAAGGAAAAAATTGATCCGGGTAAATACAGGCCTGTTAGTTTGACATCTGTAGTATGCAAGGTCTTGGAAAAATTTTTGAAGGAGAAAGTAGTTAAGGACATTGAGGTCAATGGTAAATGGGACAAAATACAACATGGTTTTACAAAAGGTAAATCATGCCAAACCAACCTGATCTCCTTCTTTGAGAAAGTAACATTTTTTAGACCAAGGAAACACAGTGGATCCAATTTACCTCGATTTCAGTAAGGCGTTTGATACGGTGCCCCATGGGGAATTATTAGTTAAATTGGAAAAGATGGGGATCAATATGAAAATTGAAAGGTGGATAAGGAATTGGTTAACAGGGAGACTACAGTGGGTTACACTGAAAGGTGAACTGTCAGGCTGGAGGGAGGTTACCAGTGGAGTTCTTCAGGGATCGGTTTTGGGACCAATCTTTTTATTACTGACCTCGGCACAAAAAGTGGGTGTGTGCTAATAAAGTTTGCGGATGACACAAAGCTGGGATGTATTGCCAATTTAGAGAAGGACCAGGATATCATACATGAGGATCTGGATGACCTTGTAAACTGGAGTAATAGTAGTAGGATGAAATTTAATAGTGAAAAGTGCAAGGTCATGCATTTAGGAATTAATAATAAGAATTTTAGTTATAAGCTGGGGACATATCAATTAGAAGTAACGGAGGAGGAGAAGGACCTTGGAGTATTGGTTGACCACAGGATGACTATGAGCCACCAATGTGATATGGCCTTGAAAAAAGCTAATGCGGTCTTGGGATGCATCAGGCAAGGTATTTCCAGTAGAGATCAGGAGGTGTTAGTTCCGTTATACAAGGCACTGGTAAGACCTCACTTGGAATACTGTGTGCAGTTCTGGTCTCCCATGTTTAAGAAGGATGAATTCAAACTGGAACAGGTACAGAGAAGGGCTACTAGGATGATCCGAGGAATGGAAAACCTGTCTTATGAAGAGAGACTCAAGGAGCTTGGCTCCTTTAGCCTAACCAAAAAAAAGGTTGAGGGGAGATATGATTGCTCTCTATAAATATATCAGAGGGATAAATACCGGAGAGGGAGAGGAATTATTTAAGCTCAGTACCAATGTGGACACAAGAATAAATGGATATAAACTGGCCATCGGGAAGTTTAGACTTGAAGGTTTCTAACCATCAAAGGAGCGAAGTTCTGGAATAGCCTTCCAAGGGAAGCAGTGGGGGCAAAAGACCTATCTGGCTTCAAGATTAAACTCGATACGTTTATGGAGGAGACGGTATGATGGGATAACATGATTTTGGCAATTAATTGATCTTTAAATATTCATGGTAAATAGGCCCAATGGCCTGTGATGGGATGTTAGATGGGGTGGGATCTGAGTTACTACAGAGAATTCTTTCCTGGGTATCTGGCTGGTGAATCTTACCCACAGGCTCAGGGTTCAGCTGATTGCCATATTTGGGGTTGGGAAGGAATTTCCCCCCAAGGCAGACTGGAAGAGGCCTGGGGGTTTTTCATTTTCTTCTGTGGCATGGATACTTGCTGGAGGATTCTCTGCACCTTGAAGTCTTTAAACCATGATTTGAGGACTTCAGTAGCTCAGACATAAGTGAGAGGTTTATTGCAGGAGTGGGTGGGTGAGATACTGTGGCCTGCATTGTGCAGGTCAGATTAGATGATCATAATGGTCCCTTCTGACCTTAATATCTATGAAAAATATCAGTCAACTATAAACAAAATACAAAAAAACCCCAAAACCTCTCTTCTAATGCAGCGTTAAGTTTGCAAGAACGCTAACATCAAAGTTGCTCCTGGGTAACAATCATTCTATGTACATATTTGGGGGTGAGAGGAGGGATAGCTCAGTGGTTTGAGCATTGGCCTGCTAAACCCAGCGTTTTGAGTTCAATCCTTGAGGGGGCCATTTAGGGATCTGGGCCAAAAATTGGATTGGTCCTGCTTGGAGGTTGGACTAGATGATCTCCTGAGGTCCCATCCAGCCCTAATATTCTATGATTTTCTAGGGCACATTAGTAATGAGTACCCAGTTAATATTTACATTTAATAAGGCAAGTGGATTAGAAAGCGCTACACAGTTGCAATGTTGGTAAACTGCCAGAGCATTTTAATTTTGGGAATTTCCTAACAATGGAGTATGTGGTTGGTTTATGGGAGGGTTTTTTCCTTTATTTTTAAAAAAGACCAAATTGCAAAGTCTTTGCCAAATTGCAAAGACCAAACTGCATATGTCTTAGATTTTAAGAAAAAACATTTTAAAAGGAAAAGCAGCAAAGGCTTGGAACTGATGAACACATAACTTCCTTGAAACAACTGACTAGGTGGCACAGTGGATCTAGGTTAGCTGTAGTCTTAAGGAAAGTTAGTACTGTTTCTCTGTATACAATATGATTTCTTTTTTCCAAACCAACCAAGAGCATTTATCCTCATTGAGGCTTGCATTTATGCCCAATTTCAAAATGTGCAAAAAACTGCTTCCCCCCCCCCCCCCCCCCAAAGGAGTATTAGAATTTTTGTTAGCGAAGCAAGTATATCTTTAACATTTATTGAACTTCGTAACAACTGAAAGGATTTTGCTCACCCAAAAAAAGAGTCACTTTCAGGAAGAGACAAAGCATGGAAATTTTAGTCTAATTTTAACTGATTTTTTTAGACAAAGGATCTAATCTACCTGGATTTCACTAAGACATTTGATACACTTCCACATGGGAAATTATTAAACTGGAGAAGATGGGAATTAATATGAGAATTGAAAGGTGGATAAGGAACTGGTTAAAGGGGCATTACAACAGGTCATACTGAAAGGTGAACTGTAAAGCTAGAGGGAAGTGACCAGTGGAGTTCCTCAGGGATCAGTCTTGGGACCGGTCTTATTCAACATTTTTATTAATGACCTTGGCACAAAGTGGCTAAATTTATGGCCATGTTATACAACCCAATTAAAAGTTGATGTTGGAGTGGATCAGAGATGATGTGATGAAATGCTTGTGTCACCATTTTCAATTAAAACCTTTAAGAAAGTTACCCATTTATTGGTCAGCAAAGACAGGTGGGGAAAAAAAGTTCACATGAAGCAGTCTGAATTTCTAATGCACTGAAAATTCAGAAGACATAAGAAAATGACTAGTTTTGGAGGGATATTTTAAAAATGACTGCCATTTATAATACCCCAGATACACCACAGAAGAAAAAAAAAAACAGACCCAAGCAAAATGTTTTATGTATTTATTTGATAAAACTGAGGTAAAATACTTTCACACAAATGCAAAACAAAAAAGTTAAAAATCAATGAGAAGATTTTTCTATTTGCTGACCATCTTCTCATTGATGTTATTGGCCAAAAAAAAATATCACAAGAATTCGAGATAGCTGAAGTTATAATTTATCCCCAGTAGAGGAATTGACCAGATAATCAGATCTGTTAAAAAAAACACAGGCACATTGCAGACATTTTTCTACTGAACCAATACCATCCCTGGCCTCAGGAAAGATGTTAGACTCACTGGGGCCCTGGGAGAAACTAAGGAGTGGGCCCCTACCCCACCTCCCTTATCTGCTCACACATTGGATTTCTGCAACATTTCTGAAGCCAAAGCCTGAGCCCTGCCGCACAGGGCTGAAGCTGAAGCCCAAGCCCCAGAGGGTTGAAGCCCAAGCCCTGCCACACAGGGTCCCCGGTGGAGTGGGGCCCCAGAGCAATTGCCTTGCTTGCTACACCCTAACAGCAGCCCTGCCTGAGGCTTGCAAATAATACCAACCACTGTTAACAATACAAGTTCCTATTACTTAACAGAATACAGTGGAAATAAGAATTAGGTATTTTTATGTTCCAGCTTTGCAAAACAAAAATAGATGTAAAATTCACAGCAAAATACAGGACGGACTGCCCTGGCATGAAGTTAAACAGTCTTGCTACTTTCCAAGAATATCCAAATTGAAAGGCCTCAAGCATGATGTTAGGAAATGGATGCAAGAGATATTTCAGGGATAGATCTACACACTCCTATTACTATGGTACTGGGGAAATGACCTGAAGTGTTCTCCGCTTGCGGCCCACCCACACCAGATCCAAATTATTAAGCCACACAATTGATGGTTACACTGCAAGTGAGAATTACTCTGATTCTAGCTGGGATTAATTCTTTTTGATCATAAACATGTGAGGGGAGAGACCGATGAGCAGGTTTTAATTAAATAAAGATGTCCCCTTTAAGTGAAAGAGGGACTCTCTCACATCAATAGCTCCTTGAGAGCTTTATTTTAATATAGCCTTTCAAAACCCCATAAATTGCTCATCCATTCTTGACACAGATTGGACAGCAGGAGCTCTTTATGCCAGTCATTTACCTCTATATCCTTATCATTATTACAGTGTGTCCAGTAGAGACAAGAGGTAGGTCTCTACCTACCAGCCCTTCCTAATTGACACTGAGAAAAGATGTGTTGTTCAGGGGAAAATCCACCCCCAAAGCTTACTCTGTGACTACACCAATGCTTCTTACAGAAAAACCCTACTTGAATTTCCCACATCAAAGTGCACACTCTACCACTTTATTGATTCACCTCAGTAGATTCCCACTGGACACTGGCAACTATATTTCAACACACTTTTTGAAAATTCATTGTCTACACATTTAGTAAATATGTACTCAGCTCTCTAACAAATAACCACTCTCTTGAGTTTTTCTTGAAACAAAATGAGATGAAAACTTGCAACTAAACAACAGTCTCATGTGAAAAGAATATATTCAGTCACCGTGGGGAAAAAAATACAAACAAAAAGGGAAACAAGTCGCAATTTCATTTTATAGAAAAAAATGAAGTCAAAACAATGAGTGGAAACTCAATCAGTCCACGAACAGTGATTGAAAAACTTTACGCCTACTAGCTATCACTAAGCAGACAAGCATAGCTTATGTTTGCAAATACTGTTCACCATACTACTGACACCAGAATACCAATTTAATAACAAACATATTTAAAAGTAACCAATCACTCAAGAAGGATACTCCCCAGCCACAATGGAAATTTGAACTGTAATCCTGCACCAGCCCTATAATGGACATGATTACTTCAAGCCTTTTCCCTTTCTGATTTCTCTGTGCGACATTCACTTTAGTACAAAGACTATTCATCACTTAAACACATTAGGAACTTAAGTGGTGTTTACAGACTTGGCTGAGCCTTCTGCTCTGCAGGAAGTTTCACTGTTTGATTCTGTACTTACGGGTAGGAGTCCTGATCCTTATTTAGATGGCAGTGTAGAACTTCAGCAACATTGGTAACAAGTGACCATACAAAATATCATGAAGTTGTTAATATAATAAGCAGAGCCTAACAAACGTCACTTCCATAGATCAGTTCAAATTCACAAGACTTGGTGGAGATTCAGACCACAGCTACAAAACAAATTCACACTACATTCCTACAGTCAAACTTGCTCTAAAAAGGTATTGTTCAACTCTTGCCCCATGATGTGCGTCCAGCATCTTTCAAATTCACAATAGTTGCAGTCTGCCATTGAATATTTGGTTCCCAGATCAACATCACTTCATTCTTCCTCTGTAGTTGGTATGTAACCACAGAAATTACCTTGAACCATTAAGCTAACATGAGCAGAATTTGCCACTGCCAGGTGCATTAGTACAATATGGGTGTGATTTTCAAAAGCAACTATTAAGCTATTCCTGTCCTATATAAGGATGTAGGAGCACTTTTGAAAATCATATTGTACATGTTTCAAAAGAACACAACTAGTCTAAGGAGGCCAAGCACAAGTGACTCAAATTTCTTCCCTGTGCACTATTCTTCCTGAGCTCATCCTCCTCAGTATTCCAATACTTTGGGGGGGGGAAAAGCATCAACAACTGGACCAAATCCTTTCTAAACACCAGCCGAAAAAGATGTCAAAGATTTCTTTCTAAATATTAAAGATGAATTTCTCATTAAGTACATGTTATTGTGGTACATCAGACATTCCTTAAATCTAGTTTTCTTGGAAAAATACTGTATAACCACCACAGGGTGCAAATTCACATCCTAGCTCCCTTCAGATATGCTCCCTGATCCCTCCTTTCACTTTAATACTTTACGGTAATAAACCTACTCTGAAAATCTTTTAGAATTACTGATTTTCCCTTTAAGTCAGTAATTTCCCCCATAATCTAATTAACATGCCCAGTAAGATGCAGTAGTAACTGCACAAAATGTAGCTGCACAAAACATGAGTTCACTTTTTTTTTTAAAAAAAAAAAAGTCTTTCCATTTAAACAATCTTCAAACTGTTTAGGTCGCATTGGCAATATTCCTCATAAAACTGAGAATTCTCTTAAACACCCAAATCACTTCCCTAAAAGTAAATAAGAGACAAGATGGGTAAAAGTGGAGGTAGTTAGACTCATGAAAGTGACAATAATTCCTTACAGACACATTCAAAAAAAAAAAAAAAAAAAAAAAAAAAGGTTTCAAATGTTTTCTTTCTTCCACTCCTTTGGATTCTCTTGCTGCTTTCCTAGTGGATTAATTTGTGCAGGATTCTGGGGGGGAAGAAGCTATCTTTTCTTTTCCTCAGTAGAATTCTGTGTACATTCCTCTTACCAAGAAGCGATAAATTATGCCATTGATTTTTTTTTAAGCAGAGTTCCCAAATGATTTTATTAGGTAGTTCTGCAACTTAAAAACTAGTGACAATATGACCCAAAATGTTTAAAGAAGTCCTGCATCAAGTGTTGTATAACTCTAATTTCCAGCTCTGGTAATACCAGAGCTGAAGTTTCAAGATGCAATGCAAGAGTTACCAAATTAGAAAAATCTGTCAAGTTTCTCGGTCTTCTGAAATGTATTTATTTTTATTCAACAACGTGATTAAAGTTAAATCTGAAGGCCCAAATCTGCAAAGCAGTACCCTCACAAGTATAGTTAATACAGCAGAGTCCCACTGACAATAACTATACACACAGTTGTATCGGTTTCTGGAAATAGGTCCTTAGTTTGTAGCTAATAAATAGCTGTTTTATTAAATAGGTGTCAGTTATCTGTCTCAGATGCACACAAACTGCCTTCAATATAGAAAAGTACCATCTAATGGATTTAGTGCCTTTGTGAAATGCAGTCTGGAGCACTGGTAAACAAATTCATTTAAAGCACCAGAATGAGGCAGAACAGCTGTTCGTTATGAAGGCCTATAGGCCTATATAGTGGTTTTTTTTTCTCTCTCAACCATTTAGCTAATAAAATACATAATAAAACATGAGAAACCCTGAATATACAGATTAAGGTAACATATAAAAATCCTGTAGCAGTTTATCGCAATGATCCAAAAGAAACTAGTAACACCATTACCATCTATTTTAGAGTTGTACTGTTGCCCATTAGCTTTGAACCTGGGCACCTTCCACCTAAAGTAGAATAGCAAGAACAGAGCCCCCAGTGGACTTCTTGGAGTATCCAGGTGAAAGCCTAGCACCACTGAAGTCAACGGGAGTTTTGGCATTGATTTCAGTGGAGCCACAGTTTTCTCCTTTGGATTTTCTCTTTGTCAGCTTATGTATAATCGTTGATGGTGTGAAAGTCACTTTGGTTCCGGTGGAAAAGCTTTCATAAAAAAGGATTTGCAGCATTTTCTAAAGGTGGAAATCCTCTAGATTAATCTAATCTCCTCTGGAAGTTTAATGTTACCAGTTCTAATATTTTGGATATTACTGCAGAATACTATAGGACTTTTTCCTTAATGCAGGGATGTCAAGTGGAGATGTCACAATTTCTGCACTACTACTTCATGAGGCACTATTGGTCAACAATCAATATGAGGCACACACCAGAGTTAAAAAGTTAGTGGTGCTATGTTTGCAATTTTTTTCTTAAAATAGAGGAGGTCCATTTTAACTTCAGTATCAAAGGAAGATAACAAAACATCCCGGGGTTGCATGTACACCATAAACGCAAACAGTGGCTGGTCAATATATTGCATTACAATTAAGTCTACTTTAAAAATGTATCCAATTTCTTTTTAATATGTTCAAAAGCATCCTTCCCCATGTAGTCCATGCGGCCTTCCTCCCACTTCTTCCGTTCATCTTCTGCATTTGGCTCTCCTGGTTTGAGCGGAGTGGATAGCTCAGAAATATGATGGGTAGGCTCATCCTAGGAAAGGAGGCAGGACAGAGCAAAGCAGTCACTTCATTAGCCTTAAAAATCAGTTTCTAAATTGTAATTATCCAAACCAAAATTATCTTGAAGACATTGTTCATTATGATTTCCATGATGTGGTCACATTTTCGCAGCTGTATCACTTGGCAAAGTATCTTTGAAAGAGTCAAACAGATTTCCTCGTCTTAACTCACAATCTGGCAAATTCAGAAATGCGAACAAAAAAAGGAGGTTTTTAATGAAGATACATATGAATAACGCTCTATACCTGTGCAGAGTCTGAATAACTTTAGCAGGACTCCACATGGACAGAGGTATCTACATTAGCAGATCCCAGTGCCAGGCTGGGATCATAGTTTTGTCTGGTCTCCAAAGAGTTAATGGACAAGGCAGTAAGAACTCAGGCTAGAAACAGCATTTGTCAGACACCAGTCTCACTAACCATCCTGAAGCTCTTGTAAATTTTAATTAAAACAACGACCATTCAATGCACAGATAGTTTGCTCCTCTGAGGGATATTTCAAATTTGCTAATTTTGGTTTGGAGACTCTATTAGCAAAGGTTATTATGTGAATAAAAGATAATGAACAAGTACTGATAATTTAATCAATTAGAGGGAAATTAATATACTGTGAAAGGAATTTCATTTCTGTAATACCTATGATATACCCACCCTGTTTCACATGCATGACTTAAACAAAATCAATATTCCAGACTGACCTAGGACCTCACCCTGTATTCCACTACTCATACAAATAGCCCTTACTCAGGCAAGTATGACGATCCAGAATGCAACCACCAATTTTCATACATTTTATCTTTGATATATGCTATCTGTAACAAACTGTTCTGTTTGACTCCAGATGAAGATCTAAGAGATCTTCCTTTCTGGACATGTCAATTAAGGATCATTTCTGTAAAATCAAGTATAATGTAGGGAAGAAAAATTATTAATTGACCTGACAAAGTAGTCCATAACAAAAACCAAGGATCAGATGAATATATAGCGAAGGGCAGAATGTAAAAATTCCTAACATCTGCTTAAATAAAATCTATACGTAGATATGACGCCCAATGCGCACGCAGGTTAACAGAGAGAGATTTTACTTTACAGTATATCATCTATCAAGTCATTCAAAGGATAAAGTGAGAATTCAAGTAAAAGAATAGACCATCTGACAAGCAGAAAAGGATGGAACAGTTCGTTCAGTTTGAGAGTGCTGCCTGCTAAATGACTTCAATCTTAATTTTCCTTATAGCATGACAAAACTCTTAAGTAATAATTAGAAGAAAAAGCGTGAAGCTATTTACTGTAGTGCCTCTCCAAACCATGAGGGGCAGACAGCAATATTACTGTAGTATTAATGGCATATGCCCGACATGTGACTACTGATGGAAACTGAAGAACCATAGGAAGATTTCAGTAGAAATCCTTGTGTTAATGAGTTCCTAAATCAGATTTATATTTAAAAAAAAAATCCACAGGACACTTATCTGGCATTTATTTTGTCTGACTTGTTTGACTGTTAGACTATTGGTCATGTTTGTAAAGTACATTACAGATAATGTTTCATCAGAAATTTTGCACTCCTAAAACTGTCTAATATTTCAAGCCTTTTCATATAGTACCTACCAAATTTAAAATATTGTGGATTTAATACCAACTATCTAAATACTATGGCAGCTGATAAAGTAGTAGTTGAAAGTTTGCTCCATCCGAATACTCTGCTCAGAAAGGCACGCCGAGAAGCAGCTCCTCTGATGTTATGAGCAAAGAAGAACTGACTTATCTCATTCAGAAGGGTCCACATAATCCTTTGAACACTTGTAAGAAATTCATAATAAGGCAGTTTCAAAATAAAACTCAGCAGATCTTTCTGCTCAGCTCCCAGTACGTTTACTTGAGGCCCAACAACCAAGGAACAAAACATTTTACAGAGTATACTTACTCCCTGGAGATATGCACATGTGACAAAATCTGGCACGGATTTCTTAAGTAAATATATAATCCCTACTAATACATGCTAACCCATGTACTTACCTTTATTACATGGATTAAAGCTAACCTTTGGATATTATTATTGACAGAAGATTAAATATTATGGGTGAAATCCTGACTCTGTCCAAGTCAGTAGCAAAACTCCCATTGACTTCCATGGAACCAAGATTTAACCTATTATATTTATCTTAAATTATTTCAGCAGATAGTACATTTGAGCTTTGAACACCAATTATAATTGAAACAACTATTTATTACAAGATAACCAAGACTAATTTCACAAATTTACCACTTTTTTCTTTTTTGGAGGGGGGTGTACATTCAGATAGAAAATTCACAAATATTAAAGAGAGCTTCATAAAAAAGGACTGGAAATGGCTAAGAAATTATACAGAGAAATCATTTCTATATCTGCCTGATTAGCTAAGACATACTTATGTTAAATTAAATCATAATTAGCTGATCTCTCCCAAAATTGTGCTGGCAAAGAATGAAGTAAATGCACAAAGACTTGCAACAAGGATGGAACACAAAGTTGTATGTACCAGTTCCAAGATTTGCTGAGGGGCAGGATGAAAGGCAAGCTGTTCTAATGGCTGGTCTGGCTCAGGGAGACTGATTTCAGAACTGGGTTGTTCAACTTGAGGTACAGGTGGCTGAAATGTAAAGTTTTTATTAATTCTTGCTTTTTCCTCACAGTTTTTACACCAACAGAATTTGTACAGTAGAAAATAATTTCAGCTGGAGGAATGAAGGATGGAAAAGAGATGCTAGAAGTTCAGTTTGCTCTATGGCTAGGCAAGCAATTTCTATCTACAGAATGAGAGCAGATCAAGGTGATCCATAATAGAGATGAAGTAGAGAAACTGTATTCAGGTCTACATAGGTTAACAGAAATACACATTCACTTCTTCTGGCAATCAGAACATAGAGCCCTTAAGCGTGAGTGTCTTTTCACTTACACCAAAGTAAAACAGAAACAACTCCATGAGGTCAATGGAGTTAGGCCATTTTAAGTGGGAGGCCCTTAATCCTAGTTTACATAATCTCTTGATGAAGCATTCATATTTTATTTTAATGAAAAATTAAATGAGTAGCTTGTATAAAACTAGCAATTTAAAGATATTTTTAAAAACCCAAAGAACTACATTGTTAAGCAACGTGTTTTAGAATTACCACGCAGTAGTGTATATGGTATATGGTAATAGTCTGGGTCTAACAACATTCCAACACCATCAGAAAGGTTCAACAAAAATTAAAATCCTTTAAATAAATTCAGTTTTTAAAAAAGGGATTCTTGCAAATAGTTCATTTGCAGTTTCCCTCTAAAAACTCTAACCACTACACTTCTCTACAATAATGGTCAAGAAACACTAAAATAGTGATATATTTACAACACACGAACACAGTACCGTTATGAAGCCTTGACACAGATTTTGCCATTAAAAATGAGGAAAATTATATTTCATTTGGCCACTGTATTGGGAGTAAAAAGAAAAGGAGTACTTGTGGCACCTTTGAGGCTAAACAATTTATTTGAGCATAAGCTTTCGTGAGCTACAGCTCACTTCATCGGATGCATTGGGAGTGTAATCAGTAAAAACAAACAGCAGGTGACACTGAAGCTACAATTTGATTTACTTTCTCCCAATCTACCATAATATAGCAAGTATTACAAAACAAAAACTTTTATGGTTAGTAGCCCTGCATGGTATGAAAGTGCTATTATGGACAAGGCTCTAAGGAGCCAGGATGAACAGAATAATGTGCATCCAAGTGACCTCACTCCAGTAAGCATATAAGCTATTCCAATTAAGTAAATTGACATACACAAGTGTAAAACAAGTACTCAAAGGGGAACTTAAACTGCCTTGCAGAAGTGAACGGTACATCTATATCAGAGGAATGCAGACTAGGAAACAGTCTTTGAGGAATACACTTAAGTTTTAAACAGAAATCTCTGTAGATATTATGGATAAAAGAAGATTCCAGCTTTAAATTTATACAATGATCAGAATACTGTAATTCAATGAGGTTACTTTGGCAGTAGAATTTCCCTAGGATTTATTTAGCACCCACTAACTTGTCAAATATTCTCTTGGCAATGTTCAATACAAATTTTTTTAACCTCCAGATACATCAGAGCCATTCTTGACTGAAGACCATAAATTTTCATGATGAGACTTGAATTTACTTCTGAATCCAGTGAGAGAATTAAAACACTAGAACTAAATTGAGGAGGATGTTATCATCAAGATCAAATGCTTAAATTAAATTTTGTTTAGAGGCTTACATGTGTCATCATAAAAATGTCCATCACTGGTAGTGCCCAATATGTAAAAATATACATAGATATTCACAAGAAATATACAGTTTGTACTTACTGTTTTAGTATCAAACTCTTCCAGTGGACAAGTAGTGATGTCCATTTCAGATGTCTGTTCTGGAAACACAGGGATTTGCAGAGAATTGATCAGAGGATTCTCATTTTTTGGTCTAATTTCATCTCCACTGAAAATGTGCTAGAAAAAACAAATTACATCACATCACTAAAAGAAGAATTTTGCAAAAAATTGTTTTATGATGTGTGATTTAACAAATTATAAAAAATATTTACACTTTCTTCATGACACAAGGTTCTACTGTGGTATTTTCTTGTTGATTGCCACAGGCCCTATAGAAGTTAAGGAATAAAGAGCTACAGAATCTGAAGGGGTTTCTTTTATCCCCAGACTGGGGCACAGGTTTCAGTGAGAGTCTCCTACCTAAACTTCGTAGCCAATCCAACACCCATTAAAGTCAATGGAAAGACTCCCATAGACTTCAGTAGGAGATGGATCAAGCCCTTAATACAAACCTTAAAGCCACCCCCGTCCACTGAGAAGAAATTATTCAATTTCCATGCTAGCTTACCTCTATTGTTTCTTTATTCTACCAAGTATAGGAGGGACAAAAGTTAGGCAAACAAAAATTGCAAATATCTATAACCTGCAGTTCCCCTTCCTCTCTCCTCCTTCCCAGTTTGCTAGGCATAAGAAAGGTTTTACAAACCGATTCTCTTCACATCAGTGGCAATACTCCAACTGATTTTATGGGCCTGTTGAAGTTTTTATGATTATCATCATCCAATTCTAAACACAGTTGTGAAAATTCATTTGCATGTATCAAGGAGATGAAATTTATAATGCGTATCAATCAAAATCAAAGTATTCTCTGTCCCCACTACTTCTAGTTGCTGCTTTCTCTCTTTTGAAACCACAATCTAATCTATTTATCAGCAACTAGTCTACTCTAGCCACTTTAAATATGCAAATTAAGAGTATATTTCTTAATGAGAGAACTAATTTTTAAGTTTTACCTTTAAATTAAAATTGAAGTGCCAAACTGCATGCTTTACAGCAGCATGCTTTCAGCTGTAAAGCTATAGCAAACTATTTCCTCAGCATAAATATTCAGACCTTTTTCAGGGCAACTTTATTCAATAAGCTGAGAAGCTATGACCCTCATACGAACAGTTACAATGCAGTTCTGAAAAAAGGTAAAGTGACTGCATTCCCACACCAGGTCTTCAGCTGACGGTAATCATCTTAGCTCTATCAAAGACAGTGTAGCAATGCTGATTTACACCAGCCGAAAATCTGGCTGCCACGCTTTTGGAGAGAGGTTTTGGGAGGTTTAAGTGTCAGTTTACAAACATTATTCATCAATTATGTTTACTTTTGATACAAAGGAAAAATCTTTGGAGCACTAATAATAAGCAGCTAATACTTTACACAGAGGTTCAGTTATCACATCCATCTCTAGACAACATCTGCACTAAAAAGTCACTGCAGGTTTATTGCCGTTCAAAAGCCATCATGCCTTCCCATCTCACTCAACTCCCCAGGCCAAAAAGAAGTCAAGATAGTAATTTATTTTTATTTATGGAATTTTTGTTGGTGTTTTGATTTTGGCATATTCCCGCTAGTCTCTTTTCCAAGATAGCACTTTACCTTTTGTCCCTGGGATTCTGTGTCTTCCACCTCTGGAAGTTTTTCTAACAAAGGCAATATGTTAGCATAGTATATCTTCCACCAGAGTACAAGAAATGAGAACTGGTGCTGAGATCCTGAGGTGGAGTCATCCTGCATAACTGTTCTTGTTTGAGAGTTGTACTTGTAGTGCCAGGGCTTTGCTGGCCCCAAAAAATGAACTACCTTTGCATCTCTGCCAAAACTGTAGAGGAGAGAAATACAAGGTTGCGGGATAGGAATGAATACATCCTGACTGGCATTTCATAAGTGGCAGGCATGACATCTTGCAACAGCTACTCGTGACAATACATTAATAAGAGGTCAATGAAATATCACCAGATGTGATCTCAGTTATGCAGAATAATTGAAAGCTATTGAATTAAATTATTTTATTAATCTGAATTGCTTTGCTTGAAAGAAAGAAAATAAAAGACTGCATTGTCACTTGTTTCCTACTGCTGATTCCAATGGAAATAGTTCATCTCTTCTTGCATGTTCCCCTCCAAACTAATAAAAATCACTTTACTGAATATCAAAGCAGTAAAAATTATTGATTATTGTGGTTCCAGTATTTAAATTATCCAGTGAAAGCTTCAAAAGAAGTTCATCGTAATTCACACTAATGGATCATCGAATTCATGACCCATTTTTGAAAGAATTTCATATAGCCATACCTATAACAGTGTACCATAAAAGTTTATTAAAAGAGAAAAAAAGAAGAGCATTTGAAATCATATAATAATTGCTAGACCGATTTTGCTTCAAGGAAGAATCTTATGGACAGATTTCAATACCCTTACACTGTGAGAAACTAATGAAAATCAATGGGGCTACTTTTGCAGTAAGAATATCGGAACTGTGCCATTAGGTAATCTGTGGTCTGCAAAATATAAGGAAAGTGTCTACTATCTAATAGTGTACTATTCCAACTTTTACTTTTGTTCTCTATTGTAAGAGCTATTTAACAATACTAAGCGTTGAGAAATCTTGGTATTCTGTATCAGAGCAGATAATAAAGGCTCTGCATTACTGTATTCCAATTTCTTGTCACACGACTTCACATTGTGGACTATTGTGTTAGACTAACTCCTACTCAACAAGTTTCAGAATGGGTCACTAGCCTTTTCTCTTATAAATGGGCAAAATATATTAAAGGGTTGTATAGAATTGCAATCATCCACCAGTAATACTACTTACTGTTTGAAAGCAGGAACATATGTGTAGATAACACTACTGCTTAAATTGTAGATAAACGGTAAATGTTTGCCAATATCTGTTGTTGCCCAGTTACTGAAGAAACTATTTAATAAGCCTTGATCACCACCTAGAGAATAAATAAAATTACAAACAGCATCAACAAAATGTTCATGTAAGCTACAATTTGTTTGAAGATTTAATAGCGAAGAGAAAATTCAGTGCTGAAAAAAGAAAAAATGAGTGCAAGTGAGACTTTGGTCTAAAACTTGAGTGATTTGGGCTACATACCCACACGGCTTTATAATCCTGTGCAGTCTCCCTGGACCTTGAGCCTGGGCATGCAGGATAAGTGGGTGCTGTGCACCCATTTCCTGCTCCCCCCGAACACATGGTTGGAGCCTGGGCTCCACCTCCTTCACAAGCCAGCCAGTGGAGCACGAGCCAATGCTCCTTCCCTGTTCTGTTCCTGCAGCTGCACAACGAAAGCACAATCTAGCCCAGAGTCATGAGGTAAATCTGTGTCCCCCACTGTATTTTAGCTTAATCCTTTAGGCTCCAAAGAGGAAGTTATATGACTATTCAGTGCTGTCTTGCTTTCAAAAGCCAGTATGTGTATGAGAAGAAACTGCAAAAAATCTTCAAATTGGGTAAAAATTGCCCGTAAGCAGCAGCAAGTAGACAAAAGAGACAACCGAGGTGATGGTGGGTGGGAAGATGAGGTAACAAAAGCAACAGCTTGATGCCAGTGTGTAACTGTTTGCAGAATTAGCCTACTGGCTAATATACTGAAAGTTAATATAAATACAAAATATAATTATACAGCATGAATTTCATAGGATGAGAAATACATACACTTACTAAATCATCAAATAATAAAGAATGGAAGGAAACAGAAATTAAAAGTTCATAGAATCACAGAATCCTAGCAATGCTGGACTGGAAGGGACCTTGAGAGGTTACCTAGTCCACCCCTGAGCATGCAGGCAAGACAAAGTAAACCTAGCCCATCCCTGACAGGTGTTTGTCAAGCCTATTCTTAAAAACTGCCAGTGATGGGGATTCCACAACCTCCTCTGGAAGTCTATTCCAGAGTTTACCTATCCTTGAAAATTTTCCTTAATATCCAACATAAATCTCCCCTTCTGCAGATTAAGTCAATTGGTGCTTCTTCTACCTTCAGCATTTGCTCACCATAGTCTTTGTAACAACCCTTCACATATTTGAAGACTTATCAGATCCACCCTCAGTCTTTTTCTCTCAAGACTAAAGTATGTCCAGGGTTTTTTTTTTTTTTGGTTAAAAAAAAAATCTCTTCCTCATTGCCCAGGTTTTCTGAACATTTTATCATTTGTTTCCTTCTCCTCTGGACTCTCTCCAAATTGTTCACATCTTTCTTAAAGTGTAGTCACCCAAACTGGACAGAGTACTTCAGCTGAGACCTCACCAGTGCAGAATTGGACAATTACCTCCCATGTTTTATATAGGACACTCCTGTTAATACATCCCATAAAGATATTAGTCTTTTTCACTATTGCATGACACTGCTGATTCATAATCAATGTGCATTTGATCATGCCTCTCCAAGCATAGCACTTTGCACTGGTCTTCATTGAAATTCATCTTGTTGACTTCAGACCTGTTCTCCAGTTTGTCAAGGTCAAGTTGAATTCTAATCCTGACCTCCAGGTTTGCAATCCTTCCCAGTTTGGGGTCATCTGCAAATTTTTTAAGTACGCTCTCCATTCCATAATCCAAGTCATTACTGAAAATATTGACTAGTACCCCTGTGGGACCCTACTAGATACCTACTCCCAGTTTAACAGCAAACCATTGATAATTACTCCAAGTACAGTCTTTAACCAGTTTTCCACTCTTCTTATAGGCCATATCAGAGACTACATTTTCCTAGTTTGCTTTTGTGAACAACATGTGGAACAGCCTCAAAAGCCTAACAAAAAAATCAAGCTATATCATGTCTACAGCTTTCCCCTTACCCACGATGCCAGTAACAATGTCAGAAAAGGAAATTACGTTGATTTGGCATAATCCATGCTGACAAATCCATGCCTGCTATTCCTATGAACCCTATTAGCCCGATGAATCTTTAGGTGCTTACAAATTGGTTGTGGAATAGTCTGTTCCAGTATCTTTTCAGGTACCCAAGTTAGGATGACTGATCTATAATTCCTGGATTCTCTTTGTTCCCCTTTTTAAAGATAGGTACTATATTTGCCCTTCTCCAGTCCACGGGTGCTTAAACCATCCTCTAGGAGTTCTCAAAGATAATCATCAATGGTTCCAAAATTGCTTCAATCACATCCTTACGTACTCTAGGGTGAATTTCATCAGGCCCTGCTGACTTGAATACATCTAACCTATCTAAATATTCTTCAGCTTGTTCCCCCCAGCCCAATTTTGGCTTGTGTTCCTTCCCCATTCTTGTTAATATTAACTGTGTTAAGTATCTAGTAACAACTTACCTTTTTAGAGAAGACTGAAGTAAAATAGACAAACACCTCAGTCATCTTGATGTCATCTGTTATTAGATCTCCTTCCCCAATAAGCAGAGAGCCTACACTTTCCTTCATCTTTCTCTTGCTCCTGATGTATTTATAGACCCTCTTCTTATTGCCTTTAATGTCCCTTGCTAGGTGCAACTCATTGTGTCCCTTAGCCTTTCTGATTTTGTCCCTGTTAGCAATTTGTCTGTTTCTATTTATAGGATATAGACAAAGGAAAGAATTTTTTTTTTTTTAATGTAAGTTTTAAATGAAATAATGAGTAGTGAGGCAGAAATATTCAGGTAACCCCTGTCCAGCTTATCTGATCAATAGTTCTAGGGTTAGATCCTCAACTAGTGTAAACTGGAGCTATGACAATTTACGTCAGCTGAGGTTTTTTGAGAGATTAAACCTTGAGTATTGTCATTTCCTCCCTCTGCTCTGCTAAGTAGTACGCTCGGCCCTTTACAGTTGTGGAGAATTGTCTTGTTGAGGGTAAGGGTAATTTCTTGCTCTATGTTCTCTCAAAGACTTACCATCAAAGCTGCCATGTTCAGTAGCAAATTGCAGCAGATGGTTATAAGTTTCTACAGAAGGTCGAAAGACAAATACACCACTATTAAAGCAATCTGGCCATCCAGAATCAGGAGCTGCTGAAAGCTCTTCCCGATCAAACAGTTCATCAACATTACATAACACCTTGGGGGGAAAAAAAAAAACAACTCAAATTTACAATTTTAAAGTAACAGTTTACGAACATTGTGTTGCCTTTAACATCTGGACAGCTAAATCAAAACTGATGGATTAAATTACTATCCTTGTCAGGGAAGTTCTAAGTATTTAGAGCACTTTAAACAGGGATAGTACAAAGGAGGCTGGAGATCAGAACTTTCATTTGTTAGTTGATAAGATAATATTTCTTGCTTTCCTTAAGTTCTAAGGTAAAACAGTGACCCTAATAACATTACAACACGATCACCAGGTTTAAACGGCAAGTCCCTCAAAATATTCTAGTGCAACAAGGAGAACAACACTTTTACACCCCAGCATATAACCAGGCCTTGCTGGTACATTTTTATAGATATAGATATCTAGAGACAGAGACAGAACGGGTCCTTCTGGGCATGCTGCAGAGCCCATCTGTTTGAACAAGTGTAATAAGGGCTGGTGAAAGCTGTGTGTCTGAAAGAACTGGGTTGGCACCGACTCTGGAGACGGCTGAGTGGAGCACTAGTTTGTTTTTATAAAATTGTTTGGCTTTATTTTTGGAATTGTTTGCCTGGTATGTTTGTTTGCAGGTTTCCTTCTTTTAAGCTTTGAAGGGAGCAGGAAAGATTGCTCAGTTTATACTATAACATTGAGGACCAGAGCCTCTGCTGATGAAATTCTGTATTGCTCCTTCAATGGAGAGATGCTATATTACGTTAACTGAGGATCTGGCCTGAAATTTGAATGGTTAAGAGAAGCCTATTGCATGGGATAGGTGCTCTTTTATATAAAATTATAAATTAGATATATAAAATAGTGAATAAATACATTTCTTTACCCCAAAAAGGAAAGATTTAATAAAAAACATTTCCCCTGAATCTCTCTCTTTTTTGGTAAATACAACACACAGTACAGGATCACAGCTCATAGAAATGTTTTTCAGACCCAGAGACAAATGTTCAACTATTTAACTTTATTTCTATTATAAACAATAAAATGGCCCAACTAATCCTGAAAAATGAACGGTTTATGTGTAGAGGATGGCCCATGGGATCATGGCCATAATTTGTACTGGACAGCTTTATTTCAGCACAAACTCTTTTGATCTTTGGGCCACCTTACTCTGATGGGTACCAGTCTGGATTTGTCTAGCACAGGGATCGGCAACCTTTGGCATGCGGCCTGCCAGGGTAAGCCCCCCGGCAGGCCGGGCCAGTTTGTTTACTTGCCACATCCGCAGGTTCAGCCAATCACAGCTCCCACTGGCCACAGTTGGCCGCTCCGGGAAGCGGCAGCCAGCACATCCCTTGGCCCACGCCGCTTCCCGCAGCGCCCATTGGCCCAGAGCGGCAAACCATGGCCAGTGGGAGCTGCAATCAGCCAAACCTGTGGACGCGGCTAGCCTGGTCTAGCAGAACCTACCCAGCTATCTTTAACATCTCTCAGAATCCTAGCAACATGATTACCACTCTACTCACCAAAGTGTCTGCATCCATAAAGACACATTTGCTATATTGAGTGAGAGTCCAACAGTGAAGTTTGGTGAAGGTTACACCCAGCTCTGGCCTCTCCAGCAGAGCCAAGTGCATTGAGTCAGCACTGTCAATTGCATCCACTTCAATCACTTTATCAAACACACTGCAGAGGGCAGTCCTGATAAAGCAAGCAACATACAGGAACAACAGAATTTAGAAACATTTCTTCAGTTAAAACATAGTGCAAAAATTCTGGCATGCAGATATCAGAACTGACTGTCATTCTGGGTCCAGTTTTAAAAAAAAACAAAACCCACGAACACACACAAACTAGAGTGTAAACCAAGATGCACGGTCTCTGTAAACAAGAAATCTGCCCTACAGGTAACTATAGAGGGACAAATTACAACCTCCATTCTTCTAAGGGCCAGTGCATTTCAAGAAGCGATTGGCTCTGGCTGGGGAGATCGTGTAACTAGGACTCTCACATTTTCAGTGCATCCCTATTATAGCATTTGCCAAGTGGACAGTAAAGCTGTCCTCTCATTGCGTAGCCATGCAGAACCACCACCACAGGCCACTTCTGCAGTGCATGGTCCCTCCCCATGGTGTAGAAGGCCTTGCTGGTACAGCTATTTGCACCTCCCTGTGCCACTCAGAGTAAATTTATCCTCACAGTTATACATGTTTAAAATTTGTGAGATATAGATATATAACTATTGCTTCAAACCCTCTCAAAAGAATTTCAGTAAGGTGTGTCTTCATAATCACTCACAGAACGTTCCTAGACAATACTGAAATTGATGATCATCAACATTTACAAGCCTAGAACAGGAAAAAAATCTTTTTAAGGTAATTTATTTGTGTTATGGTATCACCTACAATATCCTAGGTTTTGTCCAAAGCCCTGCACTCTGAAGCTTATATAATAAGGACTAACTGGCTCTCAGAATCAGTCATTAGTCACAAAAATATGATGGCGGGGGAAAGGGGTTAAGATTTGGTTTGCTTGGGGTTTTTTTATGTGGGGTAAAGTTTTCAAAAAGTCCTATAACTTTCACTGAGATTTAGGCTCCCAAGTCATTTTAGGTGCTTTTGAAAATATTATTCTCAATTGGGAAAAAATGGACATTTTTTGAAAACGGTCATCAAAAAACCTTCATTAGATAAAATAATTCCATCCAGCTCTAAAATTCATACTATCAAGATCTTAGAGCCTTATTCAGGGATAGTATACTATTCAGATTTGACCTGCGCTTAAAATCCAGGAAGCATGGATTTACCAGTACATCTAACCTGGGGGGCGGGGGAGGAAGGGGGGGAGGAGGAAGGAAAAATTGCCCCCGGCTTTATGATCACCACCACACAGCATCCAGAATCAGCAACGTACACAGTTCCCACACTGCACACAAAGCCAAACTCAGACCCAGTATAAGTAGATGTAACAATTGAAGTCTGTGGTGTTCTGTTTTACATCCCGTTCAAAAGATAGCACCTTCAGCAGTATATTGCAGCACTGGTTCAGTGGTAAGAGGGAAGATTACCATCTACTGATTTACATGCATCATGTCCTGCAGTAACTGAGTCTCCCAGCATATTGTTGTCCAGGCCTGATACAACTAATTTATTAGATGTGAAGCGATCGAATGAGAGTTCTGCACATGGGATGGCTGTGGAATCAGACTGTAAGCGGTAATGTGTTTTTGTTTTTAAACAAAACAAAAAAAAATATTTACATGTTCCACCACCAGAGACTTAGGGCAATATTTTCAAGTGATTAGTAATTTTAGGTGCCGAACCTGGGACATCTTAAAGAAGCCTAATTTTTAGGAGGGTATGCTGCCCTTTTTTGGTGGAAATACAAAATTGAGAAACCCAAAAATCACTAGTCACTGTTGAAAACCTTGGGTTTAGTCCTGTTTGCAACTGATTATTTTTCACATTAACTACAAATGAGAATTTGTGAATTCTTACCTCATCGCACTGGAGACCTGTGGTGTAATTAGTACAGCCAGCTTTCTAGAGGTCATGTGATTCCTCAAGGACTGCCCAAGAACCAGAGCTCCTCGGCAATAATCATCATCAGTTCCAAGGGTCACAAATGCCTGATCCGCTACCGTGAACAAATATTTAGAATGGTTATTTTATTTATGTAAAATAAACGTTCTTGGCAGCATCGCACCATCCATCTTCTCCTCCAGCTAACAAACAGGCTATAGCTTATAAGAGCCTGCTCTCTCTACGATAAGCACAGGCTCCTTCCCTTCCCAAACCCTGCCAAAAGACAGAAAACTGAACACAGAATTCCAGGGACACACTTGCAGAACGTGTCCTGTTATGTTTGGAGTATCTGCTACGAGTTTGTGGGCTAACCTTAAATTGATTTATAAAAAAAATCATTTCCCACAGGGTGTTGCATAATCCAACTGCCAATGCATGACAGCTTACCTGTAATAAACTTTAGATTTTTTCATTCAAATAATATTGTATACAATATAATCCAACTGATTAGGTAAATTCACTCACATGTCACTATCACAGAAAAAACACATTGCTGCATATTGTTAAGGCAGGAGGACAAGAAATTGCTAAATCCATCCATCCATCTTTTTGTGACCTCCCTGAATCAAACCAATATTCAAAAAGGATACAGAGAAGAATAATGTAAGAGTTACTAAGCAGGCTGGGTAGGTAGGTGTACCCTGGCATACCTGCATATAGTCCCTAGCAGGAGTAGCTCTTCTCAGATGACAAGGACCCCAAATCACGAAGTAACTCTCAGAAGATGTTCAGGGGCATGCCTGTGCTTCTTGCCTCTGAGGAAAATGAAACTGTCACAGCACCAATAGGAGGAGGCGACGGCAAGCAGTCTCTACACATTCTTGCAGGAACAGCTGGTTATTTTATTTACTGGGCTCACATCTGCATCATTATTCCAGAGTCTCTGCCTGCTGGTGTAAACCTATTACTAAACTTGGTTGCGTAACAATATATTTTTACTTTCTAACAGGAATGCCATTACCGGGTTGTCCAGGGGAAAAGCTAGAATAGCACAGCCAACAGGTGAACAGCATCTCTCAGAGTGAGCCCACCCACCACATCTGGGCTCATTAGGCCACACAATTGACCAGGAGATGATGTTGGGTGGATGCCACCGACTCCTCCAAATTGTTGGATATCTTCAGTCAGTATTTGTTTTGGAAGCATTATTAAATCAACCCCACTACTTAAAAGTGCTGGAAATTATGCAGAAGCAAATTATACCGGCAATAGCATAAGATTTTATCAAGGAGATTGTCTCAAGGGGAATTTCTCTGAAGCATGGTACTATTATCAACAGTTCTGGGCAAAACCAGCATCACTGGGTGAAGCAAACTGTTCCAGAGGAACATAGTACATACATACTAATTAAATGGTAAAAAAGGTTTTGATATCAAAGTGTGTTTATTTTTTAATTAAATGAATGTATTATTTCTGTCCAATTTCAGCAAGATAATCTAAAGATGTAACACTTTAAAACTAAAACTGATAGGTGTACTGAAAATTGCTAAACAAACAGAAGTTGGCAGAGGACTATTTTCTCCGTATAGGGCTATTTCTACACTAGCACATTTGTCGGTATAACTTATGTCACTCAGGGGTGTGATTAAAAAAACACCCCTCTGGAGAGATGTAAGTTACACCAACAGAAGCACCAGTGTGGCCAGTGCTGTTGGCAAGAGACACTCTCCCACCGGACATAGCTACCGCCACTTGTAGTCCCTGCTACAGGCTGGGGACCGACTAGACATGAGTTTAGTCGAAACCTAAACTAAACTGGCTAAGCAGCAGCTCTGTCGAAAAGGACCTGTGGATTATAGTGGATGAGAAACTGGATATGAGTCAATAGTGTGTCCTTGTTGCCAAGAAGGACAACGGCATATTGGGCTGTATTAGTAGGATCATTGTCAGCAGATTGAGGGACGAGATTATTTCCCTCTATTCAGCACTGGTGAGGCCACATCTGTAGTAGTGTGTCCAGTTTTGGTCCCCCCACTACAGAAAGGATGTGGACAAATTGGAGAGAGTCCAGTGGAGGGCAACAAAAACGATTAGGGGGCTGGAGAACAGGTCTTACGAGGAGAAGCTGAAAGAACTGGGCTTATTTAGTCTGTAGAAGAGAAGAGTGAGGGGGGATTTGATAGCAGCCTTCAACTACCTAAAGGGGGATTCCAAAGAGGATGGAGCTAGGCTGTTCCCAGTGGTGGCAGATGACAGAACAGGGAACAATGGTCTCAAGTTGCAGTGGGGGAGGTCTAGGTTGGATATTAGGAAAAACTATTTCACTAGGAGGGTGGAGAAGCACTGGAATGGGTTACCTAAGGAGGTGGTGGAATCTCCATCCTTAGAGGTTTTTAAGGCCCGGCTTGAGAAAGCCCTGGCTGGGATGATTTAGTTGGGGTTGGTCCTGATTTGAGCAGGGAGTTGGACTACATGACCTCCTGAGGTCTCTTCCAACCCTAATCTTCTCTGATTTTACTCTTGTAAAGATTTTTTGGAAAAATCACTAAGTAAAGATGACTCTCAAATAGGTCGGGCATTTATAAAAAAAACAAAAGCAGTAATGGCTGAGAAGGCTGCTTTAGCAATGAGTAACAAGTGAAGCTTTCAAAAGGAAAAAAGATGGAGACATTTCTTATATTATAGTAAATATATGCCAAGAGCACTGTTGACCAAAAATATATACATCAAAACAAATACTGGGAGGAACTAAAACCAAACTGAAATGTACTTATATTAACATAGAAACTAACCCTGAAACGAGTGGGAGTTTAAATATTAAAATACTATTTAAAATAAGAAACAAAGCTAAAATATATAATTTTCTTATGGCTTTTTAAAATGCTACTAGTTACCAGACCTAAATATTTACACAATGCATCTAAAAACAGATGAGTTACTCATCAAATAACTCAGCAAGTTGGGATGGCAAGTTATTATACTCCAGACATTTTCATGCTCTGTATATTCCAAACCAGAATTGTAATAAGAGCTACAATGGAATCAGCTACATCAGCGGTTCTCAAAAACTGTGGATCAGGATCCCAAAGTAAGTCACGACCCACTTTCAATGGGATCACCAGGGCTGGCTTAGACTTGCTGGGACCCAGGGCTAAAGCCCAAGCCCCACTGCTCAAGGCCGAAGTCAAAGCCTGAGGGCTTCAGCCCTGGGCAGCAGGGCTCAGGTTGCAGACCCCCTACCTGGGGCTGAAGCCCTTGGACTTCAGCTTTGCCCCCTTCCCCTACCTGGGGCAGTGGGGCTTGGGAGGACTCAGGCTTCGGTTCCCCCTCCTGGGATCAAGTAGTAATTTTTGTTGTCAAAAAGGGGTCGCGGTGCAATGAAGTTGGAGAACCCCCGAACTACATTATAAACGGTAACATCTCTAACATTGACACTTCTCAAATAAGAGGCCTATTTTTTTTTTGGATAATTTATTATAGAGCACATCTGTTATGACTATTTAAATATAGTATATAGCTACAGAAGCAATTAAATTACCAATTAAAATCGTACCACTTTAGAATATTGTTGATGCAAACAAGAAACAGTTTCTACTATAAAAGTCACATTTGAGCATCACTAATCTATGAATGGTCCATATGGGGTAACAGGTTTAAAAATAAAAGAAACAAGAAATTCTTCAACGTAGCAAGATGCTTTTCATACAGGAAACACAGCTTGATAGTCTTCTAATTTAGAAATTTGTATTCACTTATAATTAACATGACTTTTTTTATAACATAAGGCCTTTCAAACTGTATTCAATTATCTTTAAAATTAAGAGCCAGTTTCTGCATATTTACCCATGCACGTAGTCTTATTGAGTAAAATCCTCCTGGTCCAAATGAAGTCAGTTTTGCCGTTACATTCAATGGAACCATGTTTCACTCATTGACTCCTATGGACTTGTCAGGATAGCAAAGCAAGCAGAGTTTGGCCTTCAGTTTTGGAATCCAGGGCTGATGGCATGTATGATTCACTTTAATTGGGTATTTTGAAGTGTTCTACCATTATACATAGTAATGATAATGAAATATTTTTAAAGAACTGTGCATTCAACTAAACATAGGCTTTTCTATAAAGTAAAGCACAAACAAAGCATGTTCACACTAAATAATGGTTTTCAAGCTGTGGAATCCTAAAAGATAATATACTTGGAGTTAGGTCAAATGAGATAGAGACAAGATTTACAGTCAGCTTCAGTTTTAATGTAACTCCATGTCATCAGATAAATATACAGATGTACATATTGTAAGAAACTTTATCTGGAAAAGCAAAAGAAAACTAACTGTATGTACAAGGTCAAAGTGAGGAGATGCAAAAAAAAGTGTTCTATGGATACGAAATAAACAAACAATGGCCAACATTTGTTCATTGGTTTTAATCAAAATTTACCACATTACCTGAAGAAAAGCATGCTGAAACAAACCAAAGAATGTTTCCTGTCCATTTAGACAACTTCAGAGAATGACTTATAAATTCTGTACCAGGATAGATGATCATTTTAAATACAGTTAAAATGAACTGAAGTATTGGAGAGGTCATGGTAATACTGTGTGGGACCTGGTAACAATATAGTTCTGCAAGATCACCAAGTTCTTGTGCTACTTACCCAAGGCTTTTGCTTCCCACAAAACCAACTCAAGAAAAAAAAAATCTTTCATAGACCTGTAAGCCCATGCAGGGCCCTGTTCAGAATCTGGAGCAACAGGGCAATCAAGATGGTGCTCTTTTCTGTGGTCAAAAATTAGCAGGCATGAACTTGAGAGTGGCATGGTGGGAATGAATTGCCAGATTGTGCTTAGAATTTCATGAATCATGCACTTTGTTCAGCCAGCCAAGGTACATGTCTAAGTGCTGGCTTCTAGAGTAGCTGCATTTTTGGCTAACATATTTCTGTGCTGGCTGTGGTGGGCAGAGAAAGGACTAGGGCATTCCATCAACAGCACCACAAAGTTGGGAGAAGGCCTAGTTGCATTCAAACTCACCTGTTGCTTCTTGGATATTTTAATGGCAAACACACTCCTCTGCCAGTCTTCATTTATTGCTGTACAGATACTTCTAGAACAACAGGTCAAATTGTCAACTAGCCTACTCCAAATATGTGCTAGTAAATTGTACCTGTACACTACAGCTCGCATCCAAGCGTACTTCCACAGTATCACAGGGTCAAGCTCTGCTATTATCTCTCTGCAGGTGTCCTGACCCATTCAGAAGTTCTCCAGCTCCTCATGGGTCTTCCTAGGCTGGTGCTCCTCTTGCACCAGCTCATAACCAGAGAGCAAGTAAGGAAGGTACTCATATCAAACTACTCATCCTGAATTTCCCTAGATCAATGTTCTTACTTGTGTTCTATCCATTTTGCCCATTCATTGCAATCTAGAGATATTTTGTTTCCTTGTAACTTCTGCTACAGCCTCTTCTGAGGATCAGCAACCACTCAGCCTCCTACATCATCCCTTCTCAGATAAAGCCAACATAAAGAGGTGGCACTGTTTCCTCAGAGGTGTAGACCATGTTGAGCTTCACAATGGAAGCAATAATTAATAGGCCTGGGAAACTCTGCTGTGATGCTTACAAAAACTGGACCACATTTAAACACTTGGTGCACTGTACTACTGCTTTTCATTTTGACCAGTATTGTCTTCTTGTTACTTTGTGCTTCATCACTGGTTTGCTGCACCTACCCGTTGTCTCTTGTCTCATACATAGGCAGTAGAGCAGGAACCACTTCTTTCCTTTATGCTTGCACAGTGCCTAGTACAGTCAGGCCAAGAAGTCATGACTGGGGTTCCTAAACACTACTTCAATACAAATAATAATGATATCATCCTGGGATACTCATGTAGAGCTGATCAATGAAATTGTTTTTAATGGTTCGCTTTATTAATATAACTTCATAAGCAAAGTTTTATGAATGAAACAACATTCATTCATAAAACCAGTTACCCCAATAACTGGCTAATTGAGTTTCACTTTCAATCCAATTGCTGCTTAAATCGCAGAAACTTACACTGTTTGTATTCGCAAAAAGAAAAGGAGTACTTGTGGCACCTTAGAGACTAACCAATTTATTTGAGCATAAGCTTTCGTGAGCTTATACTCAAATAAAAACAGCTGTAGCTCACGAAAGCTTATGCTCAAATAAATTGGTTAGTCTCTAAGGTGCCACAAGTACTCCTTTTCTTTTTGCGCACAGCTGCTACTCTGAAACCTGTTTCAACATTGTAACTTCTGCTCACTGTTTGTCATTCATTATACTTGTCTATATTGTAACAAACTCCATTTTAACTTGACCCAAAGTCCATTTTAAAATGCTCACTTCATTTTGTAAAAGCTTGCTGCAACCTTCATTTTTGCAAAACCCTGCTGTAATCATATTACTACAGGCCAGTGAGCCTCACCTCAGTCCCTGGGAAAATCATGGAGCAGGTCCTCAAGGAATCAATTCTGAAGCACTCAGAGGAGAGGAAAGTGATCAGGAACAGTCAGCATGGATTCACCAAGGGCAAGTCATGCCTCACTAATCTAATTGCCTTCTATGATGAGATAACTGGCTCTGTGGATGAGGGGAAAGCGGTGGACGTGTTGTTCCTTGACTTTAGCAAAGCTTTAGACACGGTCTCCCACAGTATTCTTGCAGCAAGTTAAAGAAGTATGGGCTGGATGAATGGACTATAAAGGTGGATAGAAAGTTAGCTAGATTGTCGGGCTCAACGGGTAGTGATCAATAGCTCCATGTCTAGTTGGCAGCTGGTATCAAGTGGAGTGCCCCAAGGGTCGGTCTTGGGGCCGGTTTTGTTCAATATCTTCATTAATGATCTGGAGGGTGGTGTGGATTGCACCCTCAGCAAGTTTGCAGATGACACTAAACTGGGAGGAGAGGTAGATGTGCTGGAGGGTAGGGATAGGATACAGAGGGCCCTAGGCAAATTAGAGGATTGGGCCAAAAGAAATCTGATGAGGTTCAACAAGGACAAGTGCAGAGTCCTGCACTTAGGACAGAAGAATCCCATGCACCGCTACAGACTAGGGACCGAATGGCTCAGTAGTAGTCCCTTCCAACTCTGATATTCTATGATTCCCTAAACCTAGGCCAATACTCCAAAACTCACAAAACTCCCCCCTCCTCAAAAAAAAAAAAAACCACAAACAAACAAAAAAACCACCAGCACCACAACACAACAACCAAAAACAAAACACACCCAACCAAAATCCCTACAAGAGTAAAAATAATGCAGGCAGAAGTCCAGTAGCAGAGTGGGTACTATCCTATGTATTGCACTGAATGCAGCATGTATGGTTACCTTCCTTGTGGGCAGGTGGTATAAGTATGCATATGGCGCAAGCAGTTCATGGCCTTCAGGAAAATATTACAGGCTCTTGAGGCCACAGTGTTTGAACTGGAGGAGCTAAGGGAAACAGATGTACATAGTGGAGACTTTCAGGGATACAATAAAGATGGATGAAAGTCTCAGGGAAAAAGAACATCAAGTTGGACTGTAGAGACACAATCCCATAGTTGGGACCCTGCTTCCAGATGATGTCCGGATATTCGCTCACACTGAGGTTACTCCTCCTGGGGAGGCAACTCCAGTTTCTAGGAAGAGCCAGGTAATAGTAATGGGGGATTTGGTTATTAGAAACCTATAGCTGGGTCTGTGATGATCAGGAGAACTTGTAAATTGCCTGCTGGGTGCAAAGCTTGCAGATCTCATGAGTCATCTAAGACAGATTTATGTGCAGTGCTGGGACGGAACTGGTGGTACATGAAGGTACTAGTAACAGAGAAAGGTAGGAGAGATCCTGGAGCCCAAATTTAGGCTGCTACAGAAGAGATTAAAGTCCAGGACCTACATGATAGCATTCTCTGAACTGCTTCCAGTTCTACATGCAGGGCCAGGAAGACAAACAGAACTGCAGGGTCTCAATGGGTGGCTGAAACAATGCTGTAAGTAGGAGGGTTTTAGGTTTATTAGGAACGGAAGAACCTTTTTGGAATGGAGGAGCTGATACAGAAAAGATGGGATCCACTTAAACCAAAATGGAATCTCACTGCAGAGAACTTTTTAAACTAAGGGCTGAGGGAAAATGAACAGGTGTGGAAGAGCACATGGTTCAGGTGGATACATCCATTAGGGATGAACTTATTAAAGGAGGAAATCTATATCCTAATAAAGGGATAGGAACGTAGTTGATAAAGTACAGGTAGGAGCTAGCGAGAAATAGTCAAACATAAAAGAATCACATTTAAATAGAACACATGAAGGCAAGCAACTAAATATTGACAAATGTACAAGTGCTTATTATACACAGGCTAGAAGTCTAAATACTAACATGGGTGAACTAGCATTAAGTGAGGATATTGCTATAATAGGCATCATGGAAATGAGGATAATCAATGGGACATGGTAATAACAGGGTACAAAATATATAGGAATGATAGATAGGTTGCACTGGTGCGGGAATGGCACTACATGTGAAAGAAAGCCTAGAGTCAAAGAAGGTAAACATTTTAAATAAAGCAAACTGTACTATGGAATCTCTATATGGATAGAAATTCCATGCTTCAACAGTAAGAGTCTAGCAGTAGGAATATATTACCAACCAACTGACCAGGATAGCAATGGTGACTGTGAAATGCTCAGGGAGATTAGAAGGGCTACAAAGGCAGAAAACACAACAGTAATGGGGGATTTCAACTATCCTAATATTTACTGGGTATGTCACCTCAGGAAGGGTGCAGAGATAACATTTTTGAACACATTAAATGACTGCTTCAGGGAGCAACTTGTCCTGGAACTCATAAGTAGAGAAGACTAAATCAAGAATTAACTAAGTGGAATACAGGATCTAGGCAAAGAGATGAACATAGTTGAAACGCTCAGTTATACCAACCATAATTAAATTTACAAAAAAAAAAGGAGTACTTGTGGCACCTTAGAGACTAACCAATTTATTTGAGCATTGGTTAGTCTCTAAGGTGCCACAAGTACTCCTTTTTTTTTTTGCGAATACAGACTAACACGGCTGTTACTCTGAAACCTATAATTAAATTTAACACCCATAGGGGGAAAAATACCAAAGAAGCCCACCACATTAATAAGTGCAAAGTGATCTGGAAAAAATAATCCTAACCATACATACAAAAAGATGGGGTCTAAATTAGCTGTTACCACTCAAGAAAGATCTTAGAGTCATTGTGGGTAGTTCTCTGGAAACATCCACTCGACATGCAGCAGCAGTCAAAAAAAGCTAACAATGTTAAGAACCATAAGGAGAGGGACCAATAAGACAGTAAACATCATAATTCTACTATATAAATCCATGGTGTGCACACACCTTGAATACTGTGTGCAGTTTTGGATGTGTCATCTCAGGAAAGATATATTAGAATTGGAAAAGGAGCAGAGACAGGCAAACAACAATTATTAGGGATATGGAACAGCTCCCCTATAATGCAAGATTAAAAAGAGGAACTGTTCAGTTTTGAAAAGGAAACAGCTAAGACGGATATTACAGAGGTCTATAAAATCATGAACAGTATGGAGAAAGTGAATAGGGAAGTGTTATTTACCCTTCACACAACACAAGAACTAGGGTTTACTGATGAAATTGATAGGCAGGAGGTTTAAAACAAACATAAGGAAGTACTTCTTCACACAACACACAGGAAACCTGTGGAACTTGCTGCCAGGGGATGTTGTGAAGGCCAAACACATAACCGGGTTCAAAAAGAATTAGGTAAGTTCATGGAGGATAGCTCAATCAATGGCTATTAACCAAGATGGTCAGGGGTGCAACCCCATGCTCTGGACATCCCCAGAAGCTGAGACTGGACAACAGGGGATGGAGCACTCAATAATTGCCCCGTTCTGTTCATTCCTTCTAAAGCACCTGGCATTGGCCACTGTTGGAAGACAGGATACTGGGCTAGATAGATAATTGGTCTGATTCAGTATGGCCATTCTCAGATTATGTTCTTAAGAATAACCACTAAGGTTTGACACCTGCAAACACTTATTTAACTGCTTAACTTTAAGCAGGTGATTCATCCCTTTTTACTGGACCAACTTCCATTGGCGAAACAGACAAGCTTTTGAGCTTAGACAGAACTCTTCTTCAGCTACAACACTGCAAACAATCACCTGCTTAATGTTACACAGTTAGGCAAGTGTTGGCAGGATCAGGACCTAACATTGTCCAATGACTGAACAGACTCTCTCCTGAACTCTAACTTGGACACGCTGGTCAGTCTGATCAGAGAAGGATCAAATTTTACCATGAGGGAAATCCATATAGTTATTCGGGGTTTTTTTTAAATTATTCAACATTGTTATGCTTTGCATAGTTCCTTCAAGGGAACAGTAGTAATTGCATCTCAAACCATGTAACTTCTATTGAATTGTATTTATTTTCAACTGAGAAGCGAGGTATGGTCTAATCACATATCAGCTTAGAATTCATGATTTTTAATATAATCAATAATCATGGTGAAAGCCAAATAAATAACATGAGAAAATGGTTTTGACACTCTGTTAACCATAATTTCACTGCAATCCATATTAGTCCCAGGATTTTAACATATCAGTTAAAAAAAATCAGTTATTAAATTTGGCCCTGGAGCTGCTGGAAATTCTGACTTTGGAGGGATAGGTAAGAAGAGCCCATGCAATGCATCATTAGATTTCCACAAATCACAGTTCAGCATGCTACCAAAATCAACTCAATAAGACATCTGCATAACTTTTAATCTTGACAAATAAGGATGCCTAAAATGGTTTCTTTTCTAATTTATGGATTCCTTCCATGTATCATTCCCAACACTCAAAATTCCAAACCACGGCCACTATCTTTGTGGTCCAGAACCAAGTGGAATTTTCTTCAAGCCCTCAGTGATACTCCTTAATTGGTCAGAGGAGTCAGTTTTAAGCAATGTGAGGAACCTTTTCCCCCACAACTTCTATACCACAGTAATCCTGGGCAATGCTTAAATTTGTAATGAAAAAGGGGATGGCTCTCAAGCAATCTTTTCACATTCATAACTGATGCAGCAAGCCCAGAGGTGGCGGGGTGGGGGGAAGGGGCAGGGAAGAAGATGAACTGCCAAGCCTAGAGGTGCCAGGGCTCAGCTTTGGCAAAGTCCTGGTACAAATTAGGAAATGATCCTGGGCAATAAGCAGGCAGGAAAATCAAACCCAACCAAATGTCCTGTATTACAACAAACTACCACTAGGCTTTTCTTAAACTGAGGGTTATTCATAAACAATACCTGGGTCACTATTAGCAGCATAAAACAGAGAGCTTTTCTTCACCCACATCAAGAAAGTCCATAAGTATACTTTTAAACCAAACGTAACCTTGCGAACATCTGAAATCTCCAATGATAAGCCAGGTCAAGGGCTTTATATTTGCATATGTAATAGATAAATGAGCTTAGCTCCTACCAGCCAGATGGTTCAAATCCTAATCCAGGCCTACTAATTACAGCACAGTATTATTCCATTGTGAACAAACACTACATACACTAAATGACATTGTCTTTATCAAGAAAAACACTGGGAAATCCGTATGCACCCTAAACCCAAAGGGGGGCGGAGGGGGAACCCTATCGTACTCCTACACAGCTCTACCACACCTGGTGTACTCTATTCAAGACAAGGGGCTTAAAAATCAAATAAAGCCTACTTAATTAACATGATCTCCAGTAAGAGAGAAAGAAAACCTACTCACCAGCCATCCTTTCAAGCCAGAAGGCTGGGCTATTATTGCTGGTGTGTGGGATAAGGGCAGTGGCAGCAACAACCCCAGCCCGTCTCCCGGGCGCCCAGCAGGCCTGGGCTGAGCTGACAAATCCCCGGCTGGTAATTAGCCTCTTCCCCGCGGCTGGAGACCCAGGAAGGGAATTACAAAGTCACGCTCCCTTCAGCCCCCCGCAGCAGCGCGGTCATTAGCAGGGAACAAAGCCTGACCCTCCGGAGGCTCTAGCGTGCCTGCGAGACACGCGCCCGGACCGACTGCATTGGCCGGGGGTCGCGTCTGCCGCCGCCGCCGCCGCCTCCCAACCCAGTGCACGGACAAAGCCTCGGGTGCAGCCCGCGCCCGGCCCGGCCCAGATGCCTTTATGAGGGGCGGGGGCCCGCGCGAGTCCTCCCGCTTTGCCCTCGCGCAGCCATTTGCTGGGCAGCGGGGCTGCCTCCGCCCCCCCAGCGCCGTCCGCCTGCACTCAGGTAACCTCTGGGGCGCCAGCGGGACTGTGCCCGCTCCAGGGGAGCTCCCGCCTCCTGCTCCGGCGTGCTCCAGGGACACCCCCCCCTCCACACACACACTCTGCTGGTGCGGGGGGGGACCCAGTCTGTGGCCATTTAACCTGGCTCCAAAGCATTTGGCTTGTGTGTTTCCCGGAGACCTTTACAGTCTCAGCCCCACTCTGTCTCCCACTGCCTGGGGCAGAAGGGTTCTGGGGAGGAAAAGCCATGAAATCCCCTCCCCCATCTCGACATTGTTGGGTGGAGGTGGAGGAGGAGAGGGGTGTTATTGTTTGTGGAGACAAAGCAGGCAAGAAAGAAGACACACACACGTTTCCAGGCCCGGGTGCCTTAAATTAGGTTCCTGAAGCCATGTTCAGGGACTTAAATGAAAGCGCTTTGGGGCAGGGACCATCTCTCTGTTCTGTGTTGGTACAGTACCTAGCACAATAGGTCTTGGTCCACGCTACTCGGTGCTGCCGCAATACAAATAATAATTTCCAGACTTGTCAAGCTCACATAACCTCTCTTTGATGGGTGATGCCCTTGCTCAGCATCTTATCAGGGCAAAACTGGTGGTGAGTGATCTGGAGCAAGTATAGCCAGAGAGCTTTGTTGGGGCTATTCTGGACTGTAGGATGACTTGGGAAGGATTGTAGGCAGCATAGTCATCATCCCCGAGGCTGCTATTGCTTATTTGGGACCACACTGGCTGAGAATTCAGGTGGTACAAAAATTGAACAAAAGCTACCTTTGCTACTACGTTCCTCGGCTTGCTCTTCAGGGGAGGTACTTCATATCATCAGCCCATGAGTCCGCACATATAGGTTGACACATGCACATGCATGCTCAAAAAAAAGCCAGGAAAGGGTTCACAACATGCACCCCTTAGAAGAGTCTTTTTTTTTCTTTCATCTTAGGATAAGTTTTAGATAGAGTTTTGATTTAAAGAAAAAACACCATTAAAGAGCCTGGTGGCTCACATAGAATCTAATCCAACTTGTAGTAACCAAGAAGACAGAGATTCACTACTGCATTACTCCTGTTTTACTCCTGTGTAATTCTGTTTTGGGGGTTCTCTGAATCTATTAAGAAAAGGAGTGCTTGTGGCACCTTAGAGACTAACAAATTTATCTGAGCATAAGCTTTCGTGTAACTCACGAAAGCTTATGCTCAAATAAATTTGTTAGTCTCTAAGGTGCCACAAGCATTCCTCTTCTTTTTGCGAATACAGACTAAGACGTCTGCTACTCTGAAATCTGAATTTATTATATCCCTTACAGCCAAATGCAAGTTAATATTTGGCCACAGTAACATTTTGAATGTACATAGCATGTTTTATCCAAGGATCGCAAAGTGCTTAACAAACATTCAATTATGCCTCACAATACCTCTGCAAGGTAGTTTTGATCATCCCCATTGCACACGTAGGAAAAGTGAAGTAAAGAAGCTTACCCAAGATCACACAGTAAGTCAGTAGCAGAGCCAAGAATACAGTCTAGCAGTCCTGCCTCTGAGTCCTGTGATCAGATCAAGTGACTGTCTTCTTTTCCTACTCTCATAAATTAAAAGCTGCCCAAACCCAAAAACAAAACAAAACATCACCAGGCAATAGCAAACTATAGCAATAGCAGCCAAAAAAAAAAAAAAAAAGACCACCATCCACTATGTGTATGCAATTAGACTACTGAGAATTTTTTTAAAACATTGTTTTTCTTGCTTAGCCAAATCAAGTGGCTGAGTCAATTTTGCATAAACTTGCAAAAATAAAATCCACCTTTTGGTTGAGAAAATAAACATGGGAAGTTTCCACTCCATAGGAATGTGTTTATCTTGTTGTTTTTTTAAACTGTAAACAAATGAAAAGTAGGGTGTAACAGTGGTTCACCCCTGTCAGGGTTCCTTCCCCACTCTGAACTCTAGGGTACAGATGTGGGGACCTGCATGAAAGACCCCCTAAGCTTATTCTTACCAGCTTTGGTTAAAAACTTCCCCAAGGTACAAACTTTGCCTTGACGTTGAACAGTATGCTGCCACCACCAAGCGTTTTAAACAAAGAACAGGGAAAGAGACCACTTGGAGACATCTTTCCCCAAAATATCCCCCCAAGCAAAATATCCCCCCCTACACCCCCTTTCCTGGGGAAGGCTTGATAATAATCCTCACCAATTTGTACAGGTGAACACAGACCCAAACCCTTGGATCTTAAGAACAATGAAAAATCAATCAGGTTCTTAAAAGAAGAATTTTAATTAAAGAAAAGGTAAAAGAATCACCTCTGTAAAATCAGGATGGAAAATACTTTACAGGGTATTCAGATTCAAAACACAGAGGATCCCCCTCTGGGCAAAACCTTAAAGTTACAGAAAACAGGAATAAACTTCCCTCTTAACACAGGGAAAATTCACATAAAACAAAAGATAAACTAATCCGCCTTGCCTGGCTTACCTATAGTGGTTCCAATTTTGGAGACTTGGATTAGGATGGGTTGGAGAAGATGGGTTTCTGTCTGGCCTCTCTCAGTCCCAAGAGAGAACAAAACGTAAACAAAGAGCACAAACAAAAGACTCCCCTCCCCCCCCCAAGATTTGAAAGTATCGTGTTCCCTTATTGGTTCTTTGGGTCAGGTGCCAGCCAGGTGAGCTGAGCTTCTTAACCCTTTACAGGTAATAGGCTGTTGCCTCTGGCCAGGAGGGATTTTATAGCACTGTATACAGAAAGGTGGTTACCCTTCCCTTTATATTTATGACAACACCATAACACCGTTTAGTCCTTGTGTGCCCTTAAGGATATACAGAGGCCCTTCTCTGGCACTACTCCTGACCATAGGGGCCAACATAGGCTGGAGCACCCAGGGGGAAAAATTGGTGGGTTCTCTGCACCCACAGACAGCCAAGACCCCCGCTCCAACTCACCTCCGCCTCCGCTCTGCCTCCTCCCCCGAGCACATTGCATTCCTGCTTCTCCCCCTAGCAACCAGCACTTGCCGCCGCGAAACAGCTGTTTCACGGCCGCAAGTGCTGGGAAGGAGGGGGAGGAGTGGGAACGCGGTGCGCTCGGGGAAGAGGCGGTGCCGGGATTTGGGGAAGGAGTCCAATAGGGGCAGGGAGGGGGTGGAGTTGGGATGGGGCAGGGGCAGGAGGGGGCTGGGCAGGGGTAGAGTCGGGTCCAGGCCGGGGGCGGGGTGGTGGTTGAGCACCCACCGGCCCTGGGAAATGTTGGCACGTATGCTCCTGAAGAAAGACTGCAGCCCTCTCTTTCTCCCCAATACCCTTAAAGATGAAGTATCATGAATAGTTCCCTGCCTCCTTTAACATGACAGATCTATTTTGTTCAGAAGCATCAGCCATCGTTGTCTCCTAGAAAGTAACAACCAACACCAATTCATCCTAGATAAAACAAAGGAAGTATTTATTGAAAGTTTACACTGGACAGAACAGAAATAAACATCTTTTAATATTAAACAACTGAAAAAGATACAACAATTTTCTTCTAGATGTGCTGAGTTATATATTATTTGGATGCTCACCTGTTGCACCACCTGTTTCAGAAATCTCTTAATACTTCAACAGGTCAAATCTGTCTGTGCTCTAATGCAGCATGTGTCGAGCAGCTTCAACCATCAACGTGGTAGTCTGACACCTTTCAAGGAATATCTTGTCTCCTTAAAATCAAGTTAAAGAGAATTTACCTCACCTGCGATGTAAAGGTGAAAGAGTTGTAAAGAGGTTATTTGCTTTGTGTGTTGTCAAAACATCTTCATATTTGAAGTGAATTAAGAGAATACACAAAATTACAGGCTCAAAACACCTGACATGAGTAAAATGTCCTTCCCTTAATAATTCCTTTCCTCACTTACTGAGAGGATTGCAGTGGATATAAACTATCTTTCAGGGGGGTTGTGGAGAGGGGTGGGGGAGAGAGAGAGAGAGAGTGACCAGATAGCAAGTGTAAAGAATCAGGACACTTTGGGGGGATAGGGGAGAAGAGGGGTATAGTTGTATATATAAGACAGCCCCTAATATCGGGACATCTGGTCACCCGTGTGTGTGTGTTTTTGTGGAAAGAGCTCTCTCTTTTCAGATGACCTCTTCTTTTCATCACCTTTATAAACAAAATTTCATGCTCATTTCTTCATTAAATTATTCCTTTCCTCTTACTAAACAAGCACAGATTGCACTTCTTCAGGCTTACCCCCATTAATGTGTAATTGAAAGCACAACATAGTTCATTTGTAAAATAAAGGTCAAAACACTCAGTTTAGAGATGAATAGAGACTACATGATTAAAATCATAAGTACAACATACATCAAAAAGATCAAATTTGACAGATTGGTTATATGTGACTCAAGATGGGGCTTAGAATTCAAAGCATCATGTTTCCTACCCACAAGCACTCTCCTTAAATTCTCCTTGCATTCTACAGCTGTAATCTGCATCATAGAATCATCGAATATCAGGGTTGGGAGGGACCTCAGGAGGTCTTCTAGTCCAACCCCCTGCTCAAAGCAGGACCAATCCCCAAATGGTCCCCTCAAGGATTGAACTCATACGCCTGGGTTTAGCAGACCAATGCTCAAACCACTGAGCTATCCTTCCCCGAATCAAATTGATTCCTTCCTCCACAAGAAAATTCTGACTGTTTTTGTAAAAAGGCCAGTAATGTAGTGATTATGATGACTGATTTAAAGAACTACTGCAATTTAGTTTCTATTACAGGGTCTTCAAATTACCTGAAAACCAGTACCTATGGGGCTGATTCAGCCCATTAAAGACAATGCGAGGGCACCCACTGACTCTAATGGATTCTGGAACTGGCCCTTTCTATATTAAGAAATTTCATAGAAAAGAAGCAGAGTTCAAGCAAGATTTGCAGAACTTAAGTAGAGCTAAACACATTTTCTTAAAAATCAATGTGTGCCCCTCACATATGGTTTGGGGCTTCCTTTCTGTCGGTGGTTTTGCAGTGCACCGTACATCTCCCTTGTCATTTTTTGAAAAATGAAGGATGAAAATGCTTTTCCAACTATAGATTTTTCTATTCAGCAGAATTCAGATATCAAGTATAAAATAAAGTAAAATCTTTACAAACTTTTTTCCAAACTTCAAGTATTTGCCTCAAACTTTACAAAAAATACAAATGTACAAGAGAACACCAATATAATACAGAAGTTCCTTTTTTCTCATCACCTAATATATTAACCTATTTATAAAAAAAAAAAAAATAGGCCTAGAAAAAACACTGAATATTCTGTGATCCCAATGCTCAGACACAAACCTTTAACCTTAGCAAAATATTATAGCACATAACTGAGGAATTATCACGGAGTTATCATTTGAACCAAAATATACATTCACATGTATAATATGCATCAGATTGTACTATATTATCCATTCATATATTACTTAAGTACATCTTAACAATAAGCAGTCCAGTGTTGTGCAGAAAATATTCATAATCACTGGGCAGTTCCTCTTTTGCCAGCTTACACAGTTGTCCCACCTAAAATGGAAGATTGTAAAGAAAATTTAAAAATTTTGATATGGGTGCTTATTCAGATCAATGCATCTCTATCCTTTACTATAGCTCCTCCCTGCCCCTATGGAAGGACAGATAACCCTTGTCCTCTCTAACTGCTCCTGCTGTGGGTTCTATCGGATCTTTGATGGCAGAGACTGTTCAGGGGATGCATTGATGCTATAATCATGCCCCTCTTTGGGGTCGGCCATGCCCTCCTATATAGCCCCACCCCCCGCCTTGCTGCAGGAAAAGTTGCAGCTGCCTTGTACCAGTGCAACTTCCACTCCCACCCACCATCACACTATCTGACACCGGGGACCTAGGAATTTGATCATTTCAATGGTTTACTTCAAATATCTGAAAAGAGTATGCATGCTAACTGTTAACAACGCTAAGATTGGGATTTTTTCAAAAGCAAAATCTGCCCTCACGGAAGTCAGTAGTAAAACTCCCATTGACTTCAATGGAAGCCAAGTTAGGACAGCTGTGAGCACTTTTGAATATCCCGCCTAAATATTTAATTCATTATTATATTCGCAGTTCTTATCAGGCAGCATCTGACTGACTGACCATCACATGCATGAATTTTCAACCTTAGTTTCAATTTCATTAAGTTTGTGTCTGGGAATAAAAATATTTTAAATATAAGTTCATATTCAAGACCCTACACTCTTCAGGGCAGAGACAGTGTCTTCCACTCTGGGAAGCACATAGCATATTGATTGCGCAACTGCAATACAAAAAATAAAGATGAACAATGAAGTTGCAATTACTACTTGAAACATTATAGGTATTGCAAACTCAAAGACTGATATATATCTGTTTCAGTCTTTGAGTTTGGATAATAAAATATAGTGCACCTGGTTTAAAGAATTCATTTTACTCCACTTAAATATTTGCAAGACCTATAAGAATGTACAAGATGGTTTTAATTTATATTACAAGAAATAAGAAAGTGCTGTTTCAATCAAGATCTGCCACTGTTCCAAAAAGAGAACAAAAAAGCTAGTGTAAATCGTACCATTAGCTTTAAAACAGAGTTGCTTCTTCTTGTAAGCTGTGTAACCAGCAACTGTTCCAACAACTAACAGCACAAGCACAGAAATCACAGGTGACGTAACTCCAGCAACTACTCCAGAATCTATTGACAGAAAAAATATATTTTCTTCAGAAGCAACAAAAGAGCATCCTTATTTTACAGTACATAAAGTAAATCGTTGCAAACACAGTTTGACATGAGAAAGGGTTCATACAACTTTTGAATTTCATTTGCAGCATGAAATAAAACATTTTTTAAAAAAAATATAAGGAGCAGAAACCATATTATTACTACAGACAAGAAAATAGTGACTTATCTACACATATGTTTTATATATGTTTTAAAACTCTTTTGGTTCAGCTAAGACTGTTGTGAGGTTATTGACATGAACTGGGAACATATAGATCATTGTTGCAACCAAGGTCCTGTAGCAGCACCAAATCTTGTATAAAGGGCGTCAAATGACATGTCTAAGACAAGGTTGTGGTTTGCTGGTTATGATTATGCTATCTGTATATGTGTATCATTTTTGTAGTTGAAGTTATGAATATTGGCTCTATACTGTCTGTATTTCAAACTTATGCTATGCTTCTGGGTGACACCCCAGACAAGTTGGTGTCAGCTCTGCCTAGCCTGCTTGATGGCCCATTAAGGACCATCAGCTATACAGTTGACCCATTGAGAGAAGGCAGATACACCTTGTGACTCAGCAAAGTATGCAGGAACTTGCCCATGTGACTCTAAACTCCATTTCGCTGTATTGTAATTTTCCACAGTAAGAACAAAGAGGTGTTCTTACACCTGGAAAAGACTACAAAAGGCTGATGACTCATCTCCATCTTGTCTTCAATCCTGCTTCGTATCTCTGGAGCAGTGATTCCCAAACTGGGGTTTGCGAAACCCTGGGGGTTCGTAGAACATTACAGGGGGTTCGCCAGAAAAATTTCACTAATGGCGGTCAGAGGACCCTGGGCATTGGAGATAGCAGGTGGGACCCAGTTGCAGGACAGACAGCCCGAGCCCCACGGAGAGCAGGGCAGGGCAGTTGGGGCTGGCAGCCCGAGCCCTGCCCCTGTGAGCAGAGGAGCTGGCAGCCCGAACCCCAGCGCTCTACGCGGGGCTGGCAGCCTGAGCCCTAGGGAGAGCAGGGCTGGGCAGTTTGGGCTGGCAGCCCAAGCCCCGGCGATCAGCGGGACCTGCATCCCAAGCTCAGTGGAGCTCAGCTGACTGGGGCGGTCAACGGGGTCCAGCAGCAGGAGCCCCATGGAGTGTGGAGTGTGGAGTGTGGAGGAAATTTAAACTTAAATCCCTGGAAATATTCATTTTTAGGAGGGGGTTCACAAGATTTCACAATTTAGTGAAAGGGGTTTGCAGCCTGTTAAAGTTTGGGAACCACTGCTCTGAAGGGACTTTGCTACAAACTGAAGCTTTGAACAAAGGACTGAATGACCCATCCCAGCTGTGGATGTACTCCAGAGACTTGATTTGAACCTGCAGTTTATTCCATCACTGCTACAAGCCTGAACCAAGAACTTTACCATTACTGTATGTAATTGATTCCATTTAATCAATTCTAGCTCTCATCTATATCTTTTTCCTTTTATGAATAAACCTTTAGATTTTAGATTCTAACAGATTGGCAACAGCGTGATTTTTGGGTAAGATCTGATTTGTATATTGGCCTGGTTCTGGGGCTTGGTCCTTTGGGATCGGGAGAAGCTTTCTTCTTTTACTGGGGTATTGGTTTTCATAACCATTTGTCCCCATAACGAGTGGCACTGGTGGTGATACTGGGAAACTGGAGTGTCTAAGGGAATTGCTTGTGTGACTTATGGTTAGCCAGTGGGGTAAAACTGAAGTTTTCACTGTTTGGCTGGTTTGGTTTGCCTTGGTGTGCACAGAAACCCCAGCCTTGGGCTGTAACTGCCCTGCTTTAAGCACTGAATTTGGACTCTCAGTTGGGTCCCACCAGAACCAGCATTGTTACAACTGTCCTAAATATACCATAAGGTAATATGTATATATGTATTTACTGACCAGTGTTTCCACCATGATTGACATTACTCTCCTTTTCTCCTGGAAAAGAGGAAATAACTTCATTGTTGGAAGAAACCTTTTGGAGAAAACTCACAGCTAACACAGAGCGAAACAACAACAAATTCCATGCAGAGGCAGCCTGCAAAATGGTATTTGGTTAGAACTGGGGAGTGGGAATAAGGAAATGGGGGTTCTAATCCTGATTTGGACCTTAACTTTTTGGAGGCACATCGTGTCACTGTCTTAATTTCCTCAGAATGATAATACTAATCACCCCCCACCCAATAAAATGGGGCTGAAACTGCTTACCCAACTTCATAAAAAATGTTGTAAATTTCAAATAAAAGACAGCTGCCAGCGTGGGGTGTGAGACAGGGGAGTAGCCAGAGCACTGCAACACTCTGGCTATTCTCCACTGGCAGACAACCACCCGGGGAGCCATTCACTAACTCACTATAGGCCCAATGCTTCCACCTTTACACTCTCTGAATAGCCCCTTAATCTGTAAATAGTCCCACTGAATTCAACCAGACTATGTGCCCAATCCTGCAAGGTGCAGAAGACCTTGTCTAACCCAGCAAAGCACTTAAGCGCAGGGTGGATACAAATCAATGTGTTTTTTTTAAATAAAAAAAATCGATTTTTTTTTATTTAAATCAGATTTTTTATAAAATGTTTTTTAAGAAAAAGATAGTTTTAATTAAGATACATTATAGCTCAAAGGTATCTCATTATGGAATAGGGATTATAAATTCTAATTCTATAGTATGAGACAATATATTCATGTAATGTTTAAGAAAAGTTTTGTAAATGAGTTCCAATAGTTCATGGATTAAGGACCCAGTCTTCTGGGGTTACACAGGCTTCTGTATAGATTATTTAGGTTAATCTTTCTATCTACCCAATGGGACTCAGTGCTCAGTCAAGAAGATACCATCAGAGATGCTTAGTTTTGCAGTTCTCAAACTGTGGATTTGTGTCTCCAGAGGTAACATACTTGTCAACAGCAAAAATGTTTTTAAATAAATAAATAATATAGAGAGGTGAAAAATAACAGACCTCAATTCTATTGTCCCTCTGCAAATTTGTGTACACAGAGTCAATCCCTTACCTCTCTCTAAAAGTGCAAAGTTTCAAAAAGTTCAATGAATAGAAGATTGTTGGGGGTGGAATAGATCTGGACAAGGAGAATAAGTCTGGAGATAAATGTGAGATGCGAGGGACATATGCTTGTTTTGTTAAAATATTATATGTTTGCTGTTGAAGAAAAAAATCCAGAATACTTAACATTGTTGTTTTAGTTAAATAAAACAATTTAAATGTCTGTCTGGTGATGTTTTCCTCTTAATACAGCATGGCAGGAATATTCTCCAAATATTAATGATTAACCTGTTGAATTGGAGATAGTTCACCTCCCAATGACTTCATAAATATTTGCTTCAATTGCCTTTGGTAAATTAAATAACCAATCATTCATTTTCTGATATAGCTGTAAAACTAACCTGAAAAGCTTTCAAAATAAATCACTGTTTAAAAATGTATAGTGTGTACCTTCTAAAAATGAAACCTACATCTATCTCTGAGTTGTGAAGAATATGTATTGTTAAAACAACCAACAAGAATGCACTTTTATGTAGAAAACAATGATTAAATTGAGTCTTCCTGACTAGTGATTTAAATAAAATCCACCCTGCTTAAGTGGATTAAAGTGATTTCTCTCTTGAGGACTGACCACTCGACATCTTTTAGCACTGTTTGTGGAGCAAGAGATTGCTCAATATGTGTAAGAGGAGAAGAATCTGGCCCTATACCAGCTAGATGCAAGTCTAAAGCAAAAACAGGCAGCTGTGTGACTATATGTCCAAGGTTGTGAAATATTCAACAGAACTGGCATACAGTACCTGCAGGCCTTGGGGGTAGAGGTTTCCCATCATTGAGATCTAAGTCACTGAAGCGGTCTGTAAGATAAAAGTGTTATTCATTATTCAAATTTATCTGGAATTTCATCTTTTCCCCCTCCCTTACACTACCATGACCTGTTTATTCTTGGTGTCCTAGGAGAGGATTATTCCCCCAGGAGCCTTAAGTGGAGACAGACCTTTTGGGCATAGAGCCCACTTTCTGTCTTTCACCTCAAGGTCAACCATTAGAATCTATTTGAAGGCTAGAATTCCAGTCATGTCAATAGAAAATTTTTGGTTCCTATCCATTCCCAGGATAGGTGCAGCTAAATTTGTCAACAGGAGTTGAAGGGAAAACAAGATGATTATCAACATGATTTTAGGATCCAATATCTTGTAAATTTTTCAGGCTAGATATACTTTGTTGAATAGACACAAAGACCCAGTAACCTTTTTCAAAAAGTAGACCTGGAAGGTTGATCAAAAAGGAACAAACAAGCACGTAGCAAACCAAAAGTTCCCTACAGTGGTTAATAAATAAGTGCACCATCAGAGTGCATCCAGCAAACAAAATAAAAATCTGACCGAAATAATTTTTGGATCTAACATTCTTAGGAGAAAATATTCTTAACAGAATTGCTATACCTTCCTGGTTGCAGGTGAGCAGGTGGATATGGCTGAGGTTTTGGGTAGTCCTCTATTGATCATAAATTTGTTAGAAGGAAGAGTGAAAGTAGAATGAATTATATCGATATTATAAAAAGAAAAGGAGTACTTGTGGCACCTTAGAGAATAACCAATTTATTTGAGCATGAGCTTTCGTGAGCTACAGCTCACTTCATCGTATGCATCGGATGCATGAAATTATAATTCATTAAAGAAATGCTACTTGAAGGGTTTGTTGAAATATAGTTGTCAGGAAGAGAAACATTAAGGATTGTGAGACAATGGGTCCTCAAACTAATTAACTTAGGGCTCCTACTGAGCTAGGAGATTGGTAAACGTTAGTATGCAAATAAGATATGTATGTATATTTGTCAGTTTCTGCTTCCTTTTGTCTCCTATGTTAAATTGGCTTTGGCTTATCTGTATAAATAAGTTAGCTTGAGCATCTGCAGGAGGCTCACAATCACATGGGTGCATTGGCAAAGCGCTTTGCTAATAAACAGAGTGGTCTGACAAATTATGTGAGTCCTGAATCTGACTTTGGCAGAATGAAGGCCAAAGTTTCAAAAGTGCATAAAAAAGTAAACAAGAAGTGTAAAACTTTGGGATTTTTTTATAGTCCATTGTTGATTTTTCTTCCAATAGATTCAGAAAATGTCCTCCTCGGTAGGTAAAACCATTGCAAGCAGGGCCAAACATCCTGACCCTGATTTTCTTGGCACCAGAGAATTTCTACTGACTACAAAATGTTCGTCAAAAAATTTCCATCTTCAGTGAAAATAAGAAGAAAAAAAAGAACCCACGACAATTTTTGAGAAAAATATTTTGTGTTTCTTAAGCCAGCTCCACCATTATGAACACATCAGATACTGACATCAGGGAAGGATTGTGGGATATTATGGGTATCATGCAGGAACCAGAGACCAAAATGTGGATGGAAAATTGGCTGAAGGAACCAAAAGTAAAGAAAAATAATAAACTGTAGTGAATTGAATTAGGTATCTTATTTATCTAAAAGAGATATTAAGGCAACACATTAATAAAATTAACCAATAATAATAATAATTTGAAGGAGCTGCAAACACCACTATGAGCAAAAAATAATAATAAAAAATGGCCTAAAAAGATTAAATAAAGTAAATATGTGGAGGACGGGACAAAATAAGTTTCAATTTTGAAAAATATAGACTAACATCTGAGGAAACAGGTATCAAATGGAAGTGAGAAACCTGGAAATGCTGAAAGATGTAGGGATGAGAGAGGATAGTATATTATGCCTGATTTTGAAATGTGTGTGATATGATAGTCAAACAAGCCATTGCAATTTTGGCCTGCAAATGCAAAGGCATAGTATAACACAAGGATCGTCAACCTTTGGCACGTGGCCTGTCAGGGAAATCCACTGGCAGGCTGGGACAGTTTGTTTACCTGCAGCGTCCACAGGTTCGGCCAATCACAGCTCCCACTGGCCGCAGTTCGCTGTTCCAGGCCAATGGGGGCTGCGGGAAGCGGCGGCCAGCACATCCCTCGGCCCACACTACTTCCCGCAGCCCCCATTGGCTTGGAACAGCGAACCATGGCCAGTGGGAGCTGCGATCGGCCGAACCTGCGGACGCGGCAGGTAAACAAACCATCCCGACCCGCCAGCGGATTTCACTGACGGGCCACGTTCCAAAGGTTGCTGATCCCTGGTATAACAGAACTGGGAAGTAATAATCTCTCCGTATAGCCCCGATTCAACAAGGTGTGTAAGCACGTGTGTAATTAGAAGTATGTGACTAGTCCCCATGCATTTGGGACTACTCTTATGCTTGAAGTTACAAATATCCTTAAGTACCTTACTGAACTGAGACTCATGAGACCACAGCTGGATTAACTGCACACAGCTCCAGGCTCCTAACTTCTAGGAAGATGTAAACAAACTGAATACAGTTACAGATGTAATAGGAGGAATGAAGGGATTGATTTATGAGAAAAGAATAAGAGTTTGGCTAAGAGATGACTAAATGGGCACATATTTATAAACATGTAAAGATAAGGGCTGATATTTTAAAATGTGCCTGTGATTTACAATCCTAAATCCTGTTTTCAAAAGCAATTAGGTGCTTAGGAGTCCAAACACCTGTATCACTCTAGAAAATGGGACTTCAGGTACTTCTGATCATTTCACCCAGGGTTTAATAGTGTTTTCAGTCTCCAATTTCTAGTAGTCTAACCATCTGAAATATGATGCTGGGGGAATTATTTTCTGAAATGTGAAAGCCTAATAAAAAGTAGTCTAACATACTACAAAACTTTTAGAGAGTACCACCACCAGGGGCATCTCTTAAATAAAGGTCTTTATCTAAAAGAAGACAAAGAAGAGAGTAAACAGAAGGCACTTTGGGGAAGGAGTGAAATGTTACTTTTAAATAGGAAATGTAAAGCGATTGTTTCAGACAAGTGGAAATACGTTGGCCCAGGTCATCTGCAAGTGCTTTAGCATCTCACAGAAGGTGACTCAGTATTTTTAGACATTTAGCTCCACCACATTACATGGAAAGAAGGATTATTGCCCGCATCATTCTCCAATGCCTTGCTAGCAAAATTTCAAGGCAGCTGGGATATAGGGGTGAGCTGCATTTCAGTTTACAGTTCCAAATTTTTCTTCACAGCCACAAAGGCGCAAAGCATTTATCTTTTAAAATAAAAGTTTAGATTCCAGACTAGCCATTCAATCTTCAAAATATTGCTCATCAAGCAGGACGACGGAGAAAGTAACAGTGACGATGAATAAGGGGAAAGCTCATTTTTTTAAAGCTGTGGTGTTTTAATTAGGAACAAAAAGGTGAGACATCCTGGGACACGTTTTAAATAGTTCATTTTAAATTGATTTTCACTCAAAGTAATTCACAAATTTACGTGAAGATACTTATAAAATTTTGTCTTTATCCAGAATTTATGAGCTGTAAATTCAGGACCCTGCACCAAATTCTTTATAAAACAACAAAGAGGTTGAATCCGTGCTGTAAATAAAAAACTCAGTGCAATGTGGTGTCCAGACCAGCATATCTATAATAGATACACAAGCTACATTTTATATGTTGAAAAATAAATTTAAAAAATCAGAAATAAACATACTGATCCCATAAGCATCTAATAAAAATAAATATGTTCATTATCATAGCACAATGTACAACAAAAAATGCAAACCAAAATTAACCAGTTGCAGCCTCAATTATTTTTAATGCACAAAAATATTCTTACCACCATCACGTCCATAGCTTCCCGGCTGCGGCTCGTGAGGAGGACGTGGGTGAGGTTTTAGATGATCATCTATTAGCAATAAAGATGTCGATATTTTAATAACCTTTACCTTTTGGGCAAACACTAGACACATTTGTTCTCAGCCCAGAAGCACGTTTTTGGAATGTTTGAGCAAAAACTGTCCAGTTACTTTGAGTAGGAATATAGTGCGGGAGTGGGGGAACCTTTAATCAGAGGACAGAGTCCCCAAGTAGCTCATATGCCTTTCTGGGATCTGGTGAAAATCACTTTTGCTTTGGACAAGTTATAAAGATTTTAAAACATGCTGCATGCATGTGCATTGTTTTTTGTTATACAATAGACTAATGATCTGGCAACATTCCATTGGTACTGCACATGTGTGCATGCGAGTTGAGTGGAATTTTCCATTCAGTAGACAATCTCTCAACTTCTATTGCAGTTACACATGGACAAAAAGGTTGAGTGGAATTTTATTTAGAGTCTGCAGGTCTGCGTGAAATATGGTCTTTGAGGGGGAGTATGCAATGAGGCGGAGCTCTAAAAGGACAGTGACTCCTTCTGAATAATACGTAGAGGTACATAAGGAAGGGGCTCCTTAATCTTGAAGAATCCCACCCGATTCACTATAGACATAGTGTAATGAAGCAGGGAAAGTGGGAGAATAGATCTATTTAGATTTTTATGAGGGGTCCTGCTCCATGTGCTATATTACGTGTTCCGTGTATGGTGTAAGAGACAGAGGTAAGAAAGGACTTTTGGCCTCATGCAATGTGGGGGCTGGGACACTGTGCAATGTATAAAACATGAAGCCATTCACTGGATTGTGATGATACAAATATTTAACAGCTGCCATATACATAGAACAATGTCCAACTTATGCACTGAATGAGATAGGATTCCTGTGGGGGGGAAACTGATTGTGTAGTGAAAGACTCTACCATAATGCATGGTCAGAAGGGAGCTAAATTAAGATTGCATGGCAATCTTATCCATTTCCTGATTCCTGAATGCTTCATTTTAGAACTTAAATTTTCTTTCAGTGTATCATAATCAAATAAAAAGTATTTTTAAACGGAGAGAATGAGAAAATTGGTTTGCCCTTTTAAAATTAGTTTGTCACATCCAATCTCCTCCAGGGTTTATGGCTTTAAACCTTTCTAGTCCTCCTTTACCATTGACAGCTCATTTCTCTTCATTGGCATAGCCTGTTGTAGCACTATTAAAAGTCACGCTAACAAGTGAATGCCAGAAGAGGGGGTCCATCAAATTTTAAAAAGTCCCATGCATATGAGACTTTAGTCTTCAATACTAATAATATTTTTCAAAAGTCATTTGTTGTGGACTTGCCTTTTCCCCTGCACAAATGTTTTGTAAGGCAAACAAAAGCTACAGTTGTCTATTTGTATGTTCCTTGGGGATTCCAGGGCAGGTAAGAGATTACCAATTATAAGGCAATACAACTTCAGTGTTGTCCAGTCACTGTCTTGAGCTATATTATACCCATTAAGGAACTCTTATTATGTGGTAAATGTCCAAGAGATTTCCTTTAATACTTATTTTTAACCTATACTTGATACTTAGTTATCGCACAACCTTGATCTCAGATCCTGCACTTGGCACACATCACAATGAATCTTGTAGAAACTACAAATCTGAGATCATTGTCATGAACCATTTCCCAATTTAAATTTATTACTCACCAAACACTGGCCTTTTAGTAGCCGGTGGAGGCTTCTTAGTAATTGTTTCCCCTATGAGACACAGTGAGACCATAAAATCAATACAAACTGAAACACTTTTCAATACATCAAAGGGAGGCATCTGTAAATCTTGATAAATATTCTAGATAAAGAAAACTTAAGCATCCCTTAGACCACAAATTAAGTGCCAAGGTCTTATGGCCAAAATTCTTTTAAAATAGAACCTGAACTTAAGCAAGTTTTTCTAAAAAGCCTGATCATCAAAAGTGCTAAATCCGGCATTTCCATTGACTTTTATGCATGTCCTTTAAATTGAACTAATTTATGTTGTGGTCCAGTTCCCATAAAATGGAAAATGTATTAAAGATGTAGCAATAATATTAAACACAATAGGGCAACCCAACCCCTCCCCCCCCCTTTTTTGGGGCAATTTTACTTACCTGGATGATCAAGAGCATCAGATAAATCAAAATCACCTTGACCTACCAAAAGAAACGACACATTAATGTGTGTGTGTAGGAACATTTTATACCTATTTCGGTTAGTGTTGTGTTAACTATTATGTGTGTGATTCACCACCAGAGCTCTGCTGGCAGGGCATAGGATGCAGGCACCTGGTGGTGGAAAGTCCAGTAAAGGGGTACATGCCAGAGGAAGCTATTCATGAGCTCCACTCTGTCAGGGGGGCCTTTGTGTGATCACACAAATTAGCCCATTGAATTCAAAGGGGATACTCATTCCAATAGAACTGGAAGGATTTGGCCCATAATACCACCCCAGATTCAATCAATATGTCAAATCCCTTTGAAGAGCCTGCTTTGCTCGTTATGGAAGGCAAGTACAGCAGCCAGAAGTCCACAGTGTGTCCAAAGAAACAGAAACAAGATTTTGCACAGTACTGTTCTTTCAAACTGTTTTCTCAGAGTGGCACTCTGTCTCCCCCGAGTGGTGGCTAGGCCAGCTAATGATTGAGAAGTCTGCTACAAGCTTGGTTAAATGAGATGTGTCTTTTTGCTCCTGGAGTAGAGGATCAGAGGTCCCAGGTTTGATAGCCCCTGCCAACAACTCTGGGTGAATCAGTGTCACCAGTGGCATGTTATACCACAATCAGAAAAAGTGGTTTTAATAAATTCATTAGTGTTTTAACAGCTTAACTTTACAGATCTGGTTAAAAGTTTTACTGACACACCTGCCTTGAAATCACTTGTAAATTAAATCTGCACAGTTTAACTTCTTCCTCTGACATATGGCAGCATTTACAACTGTCAAAGTGTGTTTGTTATCTACACCCATTTGCTCTCCACTGCACCCTGAAATATCTGAAAGAAAAACAACATCTTCCTGCTCTGTTTTAGGTCTTAGTGATGTCATTAATTGTTACAAGAGAAAAAACACCATCCTGACATGAGGACTTGGCAGGAAAATAAAGCTGGGAAAGATTTAAAATATTGTATCCTAACAGCTTGTAACTGAGTCTACTGATCTGTTAGTGATTTGGGATTTCCTTTGTGTTGTTGTGGTTGGCGTTTTTTGTTTTAACTGAAAAGCTTTTGTAAATCACCTCTTTATGAAATAAGCAGCCATTGACTTTCGTGCAGAATGTAGCACTGTTTGTCTTCATTCACTCCTTAATATCTGTGTAGACTGAACACAAGAACAGCTGGCACAAAGTGAAAAAAAAAAGTTTCTGGGAGTCAAAATTATGGTTTTTATTCTCAGCTCTGCCACTGACTTTGTGAGTGTGACCTTGGGCAAGTCACTTGATTTTTGTCTGTTTATCAGTCTGTATAAAGGGGATAATAATGCCTAGATCTTATATAGCACTTTTCATCAGTAGGTGCCCAAATGCTTTACTAAGGGAGTATCATTATCCCCATTTTACAGATGGAGAAATTGAGACACAGGGAGGGAAATAATTTGCCCAAGGTCACCCCACAAACCAATGGCAGAGCCAGGAATAGGCAACACTGCCTCCTATAATAGGAGAGTGACACTTCTGTAACTCACAAAGCTGTTAGAAGACTTAATAAATATTGGTAAAATACTGAGATCCTCAAATGAGAGGGATCACGCATACAAGTTTAAAACATTTTTATTCTTATATTATACTTTAATTGAAGTGCATGTTTCAAGGACTTAATTACATAGCTACACACTCTGACAGGAATGATAATATATGGTTGGAATTCCAAAGAATGAGCTATAAAACACGACTACCCTTGTCCAACAGTGTGTTGTTTCTGAAAACCTATACTACGAAGGGGAAAGTAGGTCACAAAACCAGACCATCCAGTTAACATAACTTGAGTAATATTTTCACTTATTTAATTGGCTGGATATTTTAGAACATTACACACCATCCAACTATTACCTCCCCTGCCTTAGGGACTGATCTAACCCCGACTGAAATCAATGGGTTCTTAGGTTTCTCGTCCTAAGCAATAAGACCTAAGGTTTTTCAGTCATGGGCTGCCAATATTTTAACAAAGGTCTCACACAAAAATATTCCCCTTAGTCTGCAATTACCATGAAAGTTTATGATGGCAAGGAGTAGGTGTGAGAGTATGGGGAATCTGTTTGTTTTACTATCCATAATAAAAGCAGGGGTTACCCCATACATACACACACACACAAACCACACACACACACACACACACACACTTAAGCATAGTGTAAACTGGTAGCATTTTCCTCCTCTTGCTCCTCACACACGATATAGAAACTGGATCTGGTCCAAACATGCCCTTCCTGGAGTTTTTCTTTATTATAAACTTTAACAGCAGTAGCAGCAAAACATAAACCTAAGATGGATTGTCCGTAGTGTTTTGCCTGTATAAACCTTCTGTTTTGACCCCTAGTTTTTATGGTCTCTGAGAGATGCTCAAAAACCTCAACCCACAAAGGTATTTAGGTGCCTAAATCCCAATTTTAGGCTCTACTGCAGTCCACGCAACTCCTGCCAAATGCTTTACTAAGGGAGTATCGTTATCCCCATTTTACAGATGGAGAAATTGAGGCACAGGGAGAGAAATAATTTGCCCTAGGTCACCTCACAAACTCACTCAGTGCCTAAGTTTTCAGGGTAAAAGTTCCTTAGGTGCCTATGTTTCTGCCTCCAAGCATTTGCTCTGAAACCACAATCTAGGCATCCGGATGCCTATCTCCTGCCTAAGTCCCATGACTGACCCATGGACGGGGGAAGACAGGTGGATGAACACCTAACTTGTGTGCAAAACCCAGTCTGGTAGGTGTGTTCAGAGGGCACCTACTGGATAGGGCACCATTCAAAACCTGGCCGGAGGAGGTGGTCCATACCTTATAAACTTTTATCCTAGTGATTAGAGCACGTACATGGAACGTGGGAGACCCTGGCTCAGTTCCCCTTTCTGCCAGAGTTCTTTTGCTGGTATGGTTATTACCAGTTTCCTGAACAAAATAAACTATTCAACGAAAGGCCTTTTTCCTAGTATAGCTGCATCTATTCTAAGACTTTTGCCAGCACAGATATGTTGGTCAGGCATACAATTTTTTCACGTTCCTAACTGATACAGCTTTGCTGGCAAAACTCGAAAATGTACATTGGGCCTAAATCACTAGCTTTAGTCTGCCCCTGTAGCCTTAGCAAATAAAACACATCCTTTCAGGTCAGATTGCTAGGCATGCACTCAAAATTAAAATAGGATTTACTTTTATAAAGCAAATTGACAATATACTAGTAGTTTTAAGTTCAAGTTTAATAAAAATTACATTTTATACTTGCAGATATTAATCTTCTAGGTAGACAATTGGGAAATTAGGGCCAAATTCTACCTTCAGTAATATCCAGACAGCTCCACTCACCCCACTTGCTTCAGTTATGGAAGCCTAATGCTATAGATTTGTGCTTAGTATGGTTGCTCTGTCCTAGAAATTGCTGTGATTTTTCTTACAAGCTTCCATACATATTTTTGTTGTGAAAGTCTCTACTGACCGTTTCCCCTGGCTTTGACATTGCACCTATTTAACTACATTCTCACAGTGATCCTTGTTCAGACTTGCAGATAGAACTGTTCCAAAGACTCAGACTGACTTAAACAAACTCAACCACTGACTAAGAGTCATATAATGAAAATAAATTAGACCAAAATATTCAGATGGCATCCACTTTAGATATGCAAATCCACCAATGTATATGCACTAGTTATGGTTGTTCACGCACCAAGAACTTGAAGTTCAAGCACAGTAGGGATTTGTGTACCTAAGTCAGGTGACCACAAAATGATTTGCTCATATCCATTATTTGCAAATCTAGCCTTGTGTAGAGAACAATATTTTTACCAATTGTTTAATTTAGTTGCCCAATTTGATTTACCTTGTGTCCAAAAGATCCACCAACTTTAACGGGACAGTTGGCTGCTTGGATAAAGATCAGAGTCATCATAATTTCATAGAACTGTGGGGCTGTCAGGAACCTTGACAAGTCATCAAGTTGAGCCCCCTGTACTCAGGCAGGACCAAGTAAACCTAGACCATCCCTGACAGGTGTTTGTGAAACCTGTTCTTAAAAACTTCCAATGATGGGGATTTCACAATATCCCTTGCAAGCCTATTCCAGAGCTATAGTTAGAAAGTTTTTCCTAATATTGAACCTAAATCTCCCTTGCTGAAGATTGAGCCCATTACTTCTTGTCCTACCTCCAGTAGACCTGCAGAACAACTGATCACTGTCCTCTTTAAAACAGCCCTTAACAGATTTTGAAGACTGTTATCAGGTTATTCTCTCCCCTCCCCACATCTTCTTTTCTGAAGACTAAACATAGCCAGTTTTTTTAACCTTTCTAAACCTTTTATCGTTTGTAATGCTCTTCTCTGGATACTCTCCAATTTGTCCACATCTTTCCTAAAGAGAGACAGTACTCTTGAAAAGAAAAGGAGTACTAGTGGAACCTTAGAGACTAACCAATTTATTTGAGCATAAGCTTTCATGAGCTACAGCTCACTTCATTGGATGCATAAAGTAGAAAGCTTATACTCAAATAAATTGGTTAGTCTCTAAGGTGCCACAAGTCCTCCTTTTCTTTTTTTGCGAATACAGACTAACACAGCTGCTACTCTGAAAGAGTACTCTTGGTGAGGCCGCACCAGTGCCAAGTAGAGCAGGACAATTACCTCCCATGTCTTGCATATAACACTCCTTTTAATATACCCCATCATGATATTAGCCTTTTTTCACAACTGCATTACATTATTGACTCATGTTCAATTTGTGATCCACTAGAATCCCTAGATTCTTTTCAGCAGTACTAACAACTAGTCAATTATTCTGCATTTTGCAGTTGTGCATTTGATTTTTCCTTCCTAAGGGAAATATTTGACATGTGTCTTTATTTCATTTTATCCTGTTGAATTGAGACCAATTCTCTAATTTGTCAAGGTCATTTTGAATTCTAATCCAGTCCTCCAAAGTACTTCAACCCTTCCCAGCCTGGTTCCATCTGCAAGTTTTAGAAGCATACTCCCTATTCCATTATCTGCATCATTAATGAAAATACTGAATAGTACCAAACCCAGAACTAACCCTTGTGGGAAGCCACAGGATACCCCCGTCCTCAGTTTGGCAACAAACTATTGATTACTACTGAGCATGGTCTGTTTACCAGTTTTGCAATCACCTTGTAGTAATTTCATCTAGACCACATTTCCCTAGTTTGTTTATGAGAAAGTCATGTGGGACTATGTCAAAAGCCATATAAAAATCAAGATATATCATGTCTACTTCTTCTCCCCTATTCTCTAGGCTAGTAACCCTGTCAAAGAAGGAAATTAGGTTGGCTTGGCATGATTTGTTCTTGACAAATCCATGTAGGCTATTACTTATAATTCTGTGATCCTCTAGGTCAGGGATCAGCAACCTTTGGCACGCAGCCCACTAGGGTAAGCCCCCTGGCGCGCCAGGCCGGTTTGTTTACCTGCTGTGTCCACAGATTCAGCTGATCCCAGCTCCCAAGCTGACCTAAAAGTGGCAATTCTTCAACAAAAAAACTTCAAAAACAGACTCCAACAAGAGACTGCTGAATTGGAATTAATTTGTAAACTGGATACAATTAATTTACGCTTGAATAAAGGCTGGGAGTGGATGTGTCATTACACAAAGTAAAACTATTTCCCCACGTTTATTCCCCACCCCCACCATTCCTCACACGTTCTTGTCAACTGCTGGAAATGGCCCACCTTGATTATCACTTCAAAAGGTCTCTCCCCCTCTTCCCCCCCGCTCTCCTTCTGGTAATAGCTCACCTTACCTGATCACTCTTGTTAAAGTGTGTATGGTAACACCCATTGTTTCATGTTCTCTGTGTATATAAAATCTCCCCACTGTTTTTTCCATGGCATGCATCCAATGAAGTGAGCTGTAGCTCACGAAAGCTTATGCTCAAATAAATTTGCTAGTCTCTAACATGCCACAAGTACTTCTGTTCTTTTTGCAGATACAGCCTAACATGGCTGCTACTCTGAAACTTGAGACCACTTACTCATGCCCAGACTGGGTTAAGATTTTACAGATAAGCAGAAAAAGGCAACTGATAGTCTGTATGAGGGAGATAAAATCTTATTATTCCTCCCAAGGGAAAAGCAGCAGAACTAGCAAATATTTAAAAAAGGATTTCCTGAGCATATCATGTGGATGGACTCTTTTGTTCCTGCCTGTGAAGCTGTTAGTTACACAAACATAAAATGCTATGAAACTGGCAAAGATCCAGGAAGAAAGAGTACTGAGTGACTTGTGATGAGGATGGAGACAGACTAAAATATGAAGGAAAATACTGGTTAAGCTGCTTCTTTCAAAAGACAGATAAGGACTTTTTAAAAATGCTTTACCTCTGAAACCAACTTCTAGAAATAGTTATACCTTGAGGAAAATAGGTCTTGATCAAGCAAAAACTTATATACCGCATAATTTTATTCAAGTGAGTTATTCTATTCACTTAAATAACACTACTCATATAAAGAAAAGGAGTACTTGTGGCACCTTAGAGACTAACCAATTTATTTGAGCATAAGCTTTCGTGAGCTACAGCTCACTTCATCGGATGCATACCGTGGAAACTGCAGCAGACTTTATATATACACAGAGAATATGAAACAATACCTCCTCCCACCCCACTGTCCTGCTGGTAATAGCTTATCTAAAGTGATCATCAGGTGGGCCATTTCCAGCACAAATCCAGGTTTTCTCACCCTCCACCCCCCCACACAAATTCACTCTCCTGCTGGTGATAGCCCATCCAAAGTGGATTTAAACTTGGAGAGTGGTCAGTTTGGATGAGCTATTACCAGCAGGAGAGTGAGTTTGTGTGCGTATGGGGGTGGGGGGGATGTGAGAAAACCTGGATTTGTGCAGGAAATAGCCCAACTTGATTGTCATGCACATTGTGTAAAGAGTTGTCACTTTGGATGGGCTATCACCAGCAGGAGAGTGAATTTGTGTGGGGGGGTGGAGGGTGAGAAAACTTGGATTTGTGCTGGAAATGACCCACCTGATGATCACTTTAGATAAGCTATTACCAGCAGGACAGTGGGGTGGGAGGAGGTATTGTTTCATATTCTCTGTGTATATATAAAGTCTGCTGCAGTTTCCACGGTATGCATCCGATGAAGTGAGCTGTAGCTCACGAAAGCTTATGCTCAAATAAATTGGTTAGTCTCTAAGGTGCCACAAGTCCTCCTTTTCTTTTTGCGAATACAGACTAACACGGCTGTTACTCTGAAACTACTCATATAAGTGAAGTTATGCATGTACATAAGTGATTGCTGGATTGGAGGCCTAGAGTGGACAGTTTGAGAAGAATGTCAATGCGATTTTTTTGTTGTAAAGCTACTATGGTTTATATTTCCTGGTAAGGCTATTCTAACTAAATTGTGTTGTGCTTCCCCCCAATAAGGCGAATTATCAAAATTAATTCACGTAGCACTTAAAATTCGCGTGCCTTGGAAACATCAATTAAGATCAGTTCTTTGCCGTCAAGAGCAGAGCACCGATACACCAATTAAAATGCATCAGTTTGAACTACTGTACTTTTGCTAGTGTTTTGGATGGAAAAAATTACTTACAATAAAAAAATAACTGAAAACTACCAAGTAAGGGAGCCTAATAGGACAGGCGAGATAACAGCCATCTCCTGTGTCTGTGTGGTATGCTTTGGATCAAGCCTTAAGATGAGAAACTACCATCAACAAGTATTTTTATGGCATCTGCTTTTAAGGAGGGTGTGAAGAAATAGTAATTGCTAGTAGGGATTGCTACCACAGTTTGCCTTGAAAGAATCACTAAACAACTGGATATGCCAGATAATCATATTGGTATATTACTACTGAAGCAGCTCTGGTCTTTGAGCAAATATGACCTTATCCTATCTGTGTCTGAAGAAAACAGAAGAGTGAGACAAGAACTAACATGTTTTAAATATAGCCTATGCATCAAAGAAATCTATAGAAAAATATATACATTATTTTTGGCTGTGGGATAGGTAGGATGGTTGAGTAATATACCTCTTCAGCTAATGCCAAGCCAGACTTATACCACAACTTCAAGTAAGCTCAGCACTGTTGCAAAAGAGATCATTTTGATCCAGCAGGAAGTAAGTACAATTTCAGCAACAGCTTTTTTAAATAGTGTACAAAACGAGAGCTTTTCTTTATATTCTCTGGATAAAGTTCTATGGTGCAACTTCAGTTCTGGCCTTTTGATGTCATACAGGTAAGGAATAGCCTATCTGGGTGTAGTCATTTATATCTGTCCAAAGTAGGCATATAACGCTACCAAATCAGAATGCACCATGGTGGCATTTTACCCTCAGGCTATGTCTACATTTAAAATGCTACAGCAGCACAGATGGCTAGGGAGGGGTTCTCTCATCACTGTAGGTAATCTACCTTCCTGTCAGGTTGTAGCTAGGTCAATAAAAGAATTCTTCCATCAACCTAGCACTGTCTACACTGGTGGTTAGATCAGCCTAGCTATGTTGCTCAGGTGCATGGATTTTTCATACCCCAGAGAGATGGAGCTATGCTGATGTAAATTTTCAGTGTAGACTAGTCCTCACTCTCTGCTGGAGTAAATTACTACAGAAGGAGCAGAACAGCAGAGGATCAAGGCTTATGTCTTCTCTATTTCATGCTACTGAAGCTACATCTACACTACCAACACGACAGCTGCAGCCGCACTGCTGTAGTGTAGACACTTACTATAGCAATGAAGGATTTTTTTCCCCATTGTAGTAGTAATGTAAAGCCACCCCCTCGAGAGGCAGTAGTTAAGTTGATGGAAGCATTCTTCAGTCAACCTAGCAGCATCTATACTAGGCTTTAGGCTGGCTTAACTAGGTCTCGCAGGGGTGTGAATATTTCATATCCCTGACCAGTATAGCTAGGTCAACATAAGGTGTAGACCAGGCCTGAGAAAATGGGCTGTATAAAACAATGCTACTGTTGTGCTGGAGGGTACTAGTGGCCGCCAGCAAGTGTGTCTTTGATCAATGGGCAGTTACACACCTGGCTGAATCTCACGGGTGTGCTAGCCATCTTTCATTCGTGCTAAATGGATGAAGCAATTAAAACACTTTTATAGAGTAAGACAGCTGAAACAATTCAAGCCATCAGTCCAGCACCGCATGGGATGACATGAACAAGAACTAACTCAGGGAAAATAAGAGGGGTTTCCCTGGGACTGACTGCAAATACACAGGCTAAGGCACTGATTGGTGGAACTGTGTGTGCGCGTCCAATGTGGACAGGACCAGAAATCCAGCAGAAAGCCTGAGAAGCACTATAGCATGGCCTGGAGAAGACACAGAGACAGAGCTCCTTGAAGCACAGGACTGGCTGGGAAGCAGGCTTGGATTTCTGAACAAGGAAACTGCCTCCTGTTTGTTCCTATTGTGTTCAGAGAAAGAGGACTTTGTGTACATTTTTTGTAAATAAACAAGATTATTTACCAATGAAATACTTGACTCTATCATCCATTTCTCCTCCTAACAGAAACAGTCTGGCAAGACCTTGAATACTAGCTAACTGTTTGGGCCTGGGGCAACACCCACCAACCAAAAAGGAAGTGGAGGTAGCAAAAATACTGAAAGAAATTCAACCACAAACTCTTCACTTACCCTGGATGTATGCTTTCAGCATGATGCATTGAGTCCCGATTAACGTTAAAACAAATTGTGCACATCTTTCTCTACATTTTACCTAGCATGGCACAAATGGGACAGAGACCTGATTCTAAACTTCTTTCTTCCCAACCCAGACATAAGGGCACCCTGAGAAGGTTTAGAATCGGCTTTGCCAGCTTCACACACCTTGGGGTTTCCCCTCCGGGGGGAATCCCTGGCTGTCTAGGTAGGGCAGCTCTCTGAGGTGGTGGAGCTGGAGTACACTGGGCTCTGACGATGTTAAGTTCAACAACAATGGTAACAGTCATTAACTCAGGCCCTGCCTCACCCCTTCCTGCTGTCATGAGGGTGACGCATAAAGAAATACTGCCCTTAGAGTGCACATAGTCACTAGTGCCTACCCCCTAGCCTTCACTTTGACTATTTTATTGTTTGCAAGCATTTTACTGTTTTCCTTCTTTGGCATTATACCTCCACTGACACATACATGGTTTGAGAAGTCAAGACAGCAGAGACTGCATAAATTGACTCAGCTGTCAAACATCAGAGGAGCTGGTGGCAATGTGTTACTCTGAGGATATTTTTCTCTCTGGAGTTTCATAGCTCCGAACCCAGGCAGGTGTTATTATACCAGAGGATTTCTGTATGATTTTTAATTTTATATAGTTTAAAGATTCCAAAGTAATGTTAATTAGAAGGCCTTTCCTTTTTCCTTTCTCTGTGAGCGGTTTGCAAGGCCAAACTGCTCAGCACATCCTGGGACAGAAAGTCTGTTCTCAGAAGAGATAAGACTTTGCAAAAACAACTGTTCCTCGGAAGAGCACACAGAGACTCCCACCCTTCTGGCGTTCCTTATCTTGCTTGTTATGTATGTTATATGGTAAGGGGGTTAACCAGTTTCATTACACCCTAAAAGTTGTTAAAGTCAGAAGAGATATATGTTGAAATAAAGCTAGAGAATGCATGTGAATGGATGTTGTGTGTAAATAGAAGATGAATGGTTAGGACTGCTAGCCTAAGAGTTACCACTTCAGTATCAAAAAGAAAACGAGTACTTGTGGCACCTTAGAGACTAACCAATTTATTTGAGCATAAGCTTCAGTATCAGTTGGCCGAAGAAAGCGCTAAGTGGAGATAACTGGATGACCCCCGGAGGGCAGAGTGGAATCCACCCAACAGCCTCAAGGATGGGAGAACCAAAGAACAAGATAACATCTGGCAGCACGGAGCCATCAGGGATGTGCCATCTGCTGATGGCTTCATCATGCTGTTGCTGAATCAATCTCCGTAGACTAGCATAGGAATAAACTCCTATAAAAACAGACCCTAAAGACTAAGGACTTTGAGCCTGGTTCTGCAACCAGGAGCATCGGATGCGCATCTGACAAAGACTCGGCTCCACCCTCATGTCTGGCCAGTAACTTAGCATGAGCAACCTCTAGGCTGGTAACTATAACTACTTTGCAGAACTGGTATGTGTATGTGTGTGGGAGTGAATGGGATGTAGTAAATATGACTGTTTACTTGCTTTGCCTCTTTTGGTATTTTGTGTGAGTACATGGGATAGAATGTTTATGATTACTTATTTACTGTGCCTCTTTTTGTATTCACAATAAACATGGCATTTTACCTCATCCCCTTTTAAAAGATCCTGTTGGGTTTTATTTTATTGGTATAACACAGGTTCATTGGTATGTTTTGTTTTGTTTTTTTGCCCCTGGAGAGAAAGATATCACATATGGATCAGAAGTTAGTGTGTCCCCCACCCTGCCCCGCCCAAGATTCAGTCAACTTGAGACTTCCCAAGAAAAGATATTAGGAATTAATATGTCATTGTTAACAAAGATGATCAAATTAACCTGGAATTAAATAATAGCAAAGTATTACCTATTACAGAACCTGATCCAAACCTGAATGATGTCAATAGAAAGGCTTCTACTGACCGCATTCAGCTTTGGATCAGATGTCATAAACTAGTGCGGAATCATGTCACAGGCTGGAGCCCCTGAAAAATAAGTCTTGGTCTGCCAGTTTCCAAGTAATAGACTTAAGCGAGAGAGCAGAGAGAGGCAATCCTCTTCTCACTTTACCAAAACTGTTAGAAGAATTGTTGGACAAGGAATTCAGTCCAATATTGTGCATACAAAAGGTATCTCAATTATCTCCTGCTCTGACCATCTTGAGACAAGATGGCATGGAGAGGCAAGAGTTGTCTGTTAACTGCTTTTAATTTTTATTATTTTCTTGAAAATAGTTATAGTTTTGTTTCCATCAGGATGGATGGGTATTAGCTTTTCCTGGTGCGGCTCAGTAGACAATCCTGTAGACTGAAATTTAGATAGTACACAAGGGCCCTTCATACCTACGTAGATCCCCACTGATGACTACTTGTTTTCTGCATAGCACAGAGGACCTCCCATCCCAGAATTGGAGCCTCAGCGATGGGTTTGATAAAACACAAGTGTAATTTGCTTTTTGTTATTGTTATTTTACTCCAGTGAAACTACTTATTTGTGGAACCATGTAACATTTTCTCAGATTACAAAGCGGTCTGTCATATTGTACTATCAACTTGCTCATGCAATTACCATCGGATGCCTGAAGATCCTGTTGACTTTGAGACTACAAAACTTTCCTGACCTTGAAATTAGCCAAGATGGAGAAACAAACAATAAATGCTCCCCAACCCCGAATAGCATATTCATGCCGTGGAATGAATTTAATGTTTTCTTAATGTAATGAGGTTTTATGGGTCATCCCTGCAGGCAGTTAATCATTAACAGGAGCCCTCACCCAGTGTCCTTCTGCTCTGGCCGCAGTGGGTTTCAACCATAGGTGCTGACTTTCTAATGTGCCTGGGGGTGCTCTTGCACCCACCGGCCTCACACCTACTCCACCCATTCCCCCAAGGCTCCACACTGCCTCTTCATGCCCCCGCCTCTTCCTGCCCTGTTCCACCCCCTCCCCCCAGCTGGAACAGCTGATCCATGGTGGGTGGGAGGGACTGGAATGGAGGGGGGAGGCACTGATCGAAGGGGCCGCAGGTGAGCAGGAGTTGCTGGGGGAGGCACTGATGGGGGACTGCCAGTGGGTGCTCAGCACCCACGTTTGTTTTTTTCTGTGGGTGCTCCAGCCCTGGAGCACACAAGGAGTCAGTGCCTATGGTTTCAACCATCTAGGTTCCTAGCTGCTAACTGGTGGTGTCTCCACCTGACTGCTTACCATAGCCAGGAACCCTACCCTACCTCCATATGTGGTTTTTACAGTCACTGACCCAGTACTTATCCCTATAACTAGCCTGATAGCTCACATGTATACTCCTCCATAATGGATGAAGGTACACTTTATTTAAAAGTGGAAATATAGAGGAAGCATATAAAAGGAAGGGGAAGATGGATTTGGACTAGGTACATCAGTAACACCATAGAATCTGCAAGTAACACTACTCCCAGGGTGGATTTCCCTGGATTCCTAAATTCAGTTTATTCCAGATAAGTGGGCTCTGTAATGTGGAGGAACCAACTACCTTGCTGAGGTGTTGCATGCCTGAAGCTGCTTGAGTGTGGTAAGGTGGTGAGGGCACCATTTGCCCAGGCTGCTAACCTTGCTGAGGTAGCAGTAGGCATTACTCACACTGGAAAAAGTCCCCACCATGTAGGGGACCTCCTTCAGAACATAAGAATGGCCCTACTGGGTCAGACCAAGTGTCCATCTAGCCCAGTATCCTGTCTTCCAACTAAAGGTTTCAGAGTAACAGCCGTGTTAGTCTGTATTCGCAAAAAGAAAAGGAGGACTTGTGGTACCTTAGAGACTAACCAATTTATTTGAGCATAAGCTTTCGTGAGCTACAGCTCACTTCATCGGAGTGAGCTGTAGCTCACGAAAGCTTATGCTCAAATAAATTGGTTAGTCTCTAAGGTGCCACAAGTACTCCTTTTCTTTTTGTCTTCCAACTGTGGCCAGTGCCAGGTGCCCCAGAGGGAATGAACAGAACAGGTAATCATCAAGTGATCCATCCCCTGTCGCTCCTTCCCAGCTTCTGGCAAACAGAGGCTAGGGACACCATGCCTGCCCATCCTGGCTAACAGACATTGATGGACCGATCCTCCATGAATTTATCTAGTTCTTTTTTGAACCCTATTATGGTCTTGGCCTTGGAAGAGGGGCAGGGATTTGGGGAAGGAGTCCAAGAGGGGCAGGGGTGGAGCAAGGTTGAAGTCGTGGCTGGGCCGGGGGCAGAGGCAGGTCAAGCACCCACCGGTGCCAGCAGAAGTTGGCACCTATGCCTTTCAAGGCAAAATAGACAACTCCCCCAGGCAGGGAGACAGTCAGGAGATCCTCCCCATTCCCTGAGGCAAAGCTGTCCTCCTCTCAGCCCCCCTCCAATTGGTTTAGTCAGCCTTCCATCCCCTTGGGTTCACCCAATCACAAGGCTCAACGTGCTCCCCCTCCTTTACTGGAGGGGTGAGCACACTTTAGTCTTCCAAATCTCTCATTTACCAGGTAACAAGCTTGGCTCACTTTTAGATCAGGCTCATTTACCCAGGTTTCAGTTCTGCTGTTCCCTTAATGTATGTTTCATTGACCATCTATTGTCTTTGCATGATGTTTCTTTCTATGTGATTTCTTAGAACGGCATTAATGTTGGCTGTGGAGAGTAAAGCACTCTTAAAAATCAACTGTGTCTTTTAAAAATTATAAAGAAAACCAACCAAACAACAAAAATCAGTAAATTGTCAGCCAGTGTGTTGGGTTCTTAACCATATTGGGTCCTGATCCTCAGGTCTGATCGGGCTGCCTTGTGCCTCACTGCGGGTGGTGGAAAAGGCCCATGAAGCTGGGCTAACCAGCCAAAGAGGGATTCCCACGACACATGGGAATCCCCATATGACATACTGTACAGCAGGCCTGCACAACTCGTAAAGCAGCGAGGGCCATATTACTGCAAAGAAAACAGCTGAGGGCCGAAACAACCGCACGCACCCCCGCACCCCTCCCCAGCGCTGACCGTCCCGCAGAAACAAACCCTCCTTCCCCAGGGCCACCCCGCTCGGTGTGAGGGGGTGCAGGAGTCAGGGCACGGGGGGGTGTGAGGGGAGATGCGGGGGGCTGGGGAGGTGTAAGGGGGTGCAGGGGTCGGTGCAGGGGTCAGGTAGGCAGAGGGCTGGGGTCGTGGGGGCACTTACAGCGGGGGCTGGAGGAGATATGCCCTGATTCCAGCCCCTTCCCCAAGGCCATGCTCCCTCCTCTTCTCTTCCTCCTCCCCGGAGCAGCAAGTGTACTGAGGCTCCGCTCTTCCCCCTCCCTCCTGCTGCTACTACCCACTCGGCTCGTCATCCCTCCATCCCCCCCAGGCTCCCTTCCTCACCCCCCGCTGCCTGCTCGCCTCCTCAGCCTCCCTCCCCTGCCACCAGCTCACCTGCCCCCAGCCACTAGCCTCTTCACCACCCCGCCTGCCCGCCGGCCAGCCAGCCAGCCAGCCGTTGGCTTGCTCCACCCTGCCACTTGCCTACTCACCCTCCACGGGCCACACAGTGAGACCACGGAGGTCGCATGTTGTTCGGGCCTGCTGTACAGCTTGTGTGGGAATGCGGCAGGGAGCATGGCCATCAGGCAGCTGTGCTCCAGCAATCTTTGGGAGTCCAAGCAGCCAGGTGCAATTCAGACCAGCCCTGAGGCTGTACCAAGGGTGAGCTGTCCTGCAGCCACCCACAGGTTCAGGGTTAAGGGCATAAAAGCACATTGGCCATCCTTTGCAGGTCCTTCACCAAACACAGCTTGGCAGGATCTGAGGAGTGGCCCCTTGGAACTTTCACCACAGCAAGATAAATATGCTGATAATAAAATTCAGTGGATGCTGCCCTAGACTTAAAATAGCCAGCCTTAGTTTTCTAAGGTGCCCTTTAAAGGAAAGCACCCTGACCATTAGGTACAAGCTACCAAAAGCACAGCAAAGTACAGCTACTAATTTGGTGCACAGGTGAAGCAAGTTGGTGTTTCTATACTGTGCAAATGAGACTAAGGTTAGATCTCGAGCTCCTAAATTGTATGTCTAGTGGAAGTGTGGTGTTTCTCTCCAGACTCTTTCTCTTCCTCAGAAACAGATCTGCTAAGTAGAATGGGATAGTTGGGCCTAGAGCAGGGAGCCAGCCACAGAACTTCATGCCTTCCAGTTTTTATTTATAAAACACTCTATACACACCAGTTCAATGCTCTGTGTGCCTGCCCCATAAGTGAAAATACACCATGCAATACAGAGGGCGTTCATGCATGTGGAAATTAGCTTGCACATGCCCGTATTACATAAACGGCCGACTCCCAGCATAAGATAATACTTGAGAACAAGAAAGTCTGCATGCCAATCTTAGAGAGACTGTGGCTCATCGCTGTTCATATTCCTAGCTTTGTAATACTACTCCCTGATATTTCCTCTTCCCCAGCTGTGATAAGTTCTCCCCCCGATACATCCCTTCACTTTAATAGAGTATCATTCCAGTCACTAAAGATAAGGCTGTGTCACCATCTATCATTGCAAAGTTTTCTAGGGATTAGAACTAGGCTTGGAAAGATTTGCTATTTTTTTCGTAACTGCTGGTTAACCAGTGATTTCTCCCTTCAAACACACCTATTAACACTTATTGTTAATCAAAACATAACAAGAATCAAAGTTTGCAAAGGTGCTGCACACTGGCAGATGCGGGTTGCTTTATATTGCTGTTAGCTCTGTTATAACTTATTTCTGAATGTAGCAAATATTGAAGAAATAACCATCGGACTCCTCCTCCCCATGATGGGCAAAACGTTTTCAGTTGTGTATTAATGTTAGGAATGAATATGTAATGTGAATCCTACACATTTAGGAATAGAGAGCTCGAGGTCAATAAAGCAGCAACATTAAAGCGCAGCCATCTTGCAAACACAGCATCTGCTTTTACAATATAAAAATAAGCCTCAAAATATCAATGAGCAAATATGCTATTAAAAATGTCCATGTGTCCAAATGTATTTATCTGGCAAATGTTCTCTTTATAAATTACACATTTCCCTGTAAGTTTTCATCTTAAACCTACTGTTTAAAAACATTCTAATTCAAAGCCCCAAGTTTTAAATAATTTGAGGGAAGAAAAGAAAGATCTCCAGTTTAGGTTGTCAACTGTAACTTTAACTCATGCATCCTTCTCTCTCAGCTCCTCCTTTTTTTCCCCTTCTGGCAATTGTAAGTGTGTGTCCAAAAAGTTATATATAAAAACTACAAGAGGTGCCTATCTGAACACTCTGGGTCCATCTGTCAAATACTTTGAACAAGTACAATAAAAGAGAAACAGCAACGCTTTGTATTGTTACTAAATAACCAAGCAGTGCTAACATTACACAAGTTTTATTGCTTTTCTAACACTGTCTCAAACTAAGTCCCAGGTATAAAATAACTTACCTCTAACATGGACCAGAAGAAAACCCAGGCCCAAAAAAAGGGTCGTTCTCAGCCTCATCATGGTCTTATTTACAGTTCACCTGCTGCTTCTCCAAACACTAACAGCTTTTTCCTCTGGAGATTTTTTAAATTGGCCAGATCAGACAAGTCTTTTTGCACTATTACACTCAAAAATGGATGGCTCAGTGGAGAGAGAAGTCATTAACAACTCACCCACTTCCAAAGCCTCCAATCCCAAATAGCAGAGCTGATGAATAATATTATTCATTATACATATAGGTCATATACCTACATGATACATCCTCCCCGCCAAGAAACTTCAGGCCCGCAGCTAATGAGAAGGGAAGGCAACCGACCAATGAGGAGATAGGAACATAAGAAACCAACATTCTCCCAACCCACCTCCTTCCCCAGAGCCAAGACACCGTTTTTAAACCTTCCCTTCATGAGACACCTGCAGAGTCGGGTGGGGTGCTGCTGCAGCTGGACTAACTCGCCGCAGAAGAGAAACTTCCCATACAGCATACCCAGCAAACGATACCATTCTGTTCATAGGCATAATTGCGATTTCCATGTTCACTTTTTGGATGCTAAGCAGTAACGAGTGACATCTTGTCAGATTTCTAACCCGTCACTCAATAGAGGAGAAAAAAATGCAAAACAAAGCACCCAAATTGCACAAACTAAATGTAATAGCTGTCACAACTTGCCTTTGAGTCATCTGCTGGGAGCTTGAGCAGTTGCAAGATAAGCAACCCTCTCTGGTTCAGAGGTTTTAATTCACTTCAAAAGAGCGGTGGAACCTTGTTCATTCACGCTGCTGCCTGGCAGAGCCATTGCAAATGAATGAATTTTGTGAATTACTGAGTGCAGCTAGTCAAAAAAAGGACAAACATTTATTCTGAAAAAAATCTGATTCACTCTGCTGGTGAGTAAGCAAACAAAAGTAACAGGAAAGCAAGAGCACAGAGACCAGTTTGGAGCTTGACATAAGAGGACTGCCTGAGGCCTGAATGGGATAACAGGAGGGTGTCTCTATCAACCCCTGAACTTGCTTCACTCCCCCCATTTTCCATCCCTAGACTAGGCAGAGTGCAAGGTGCAAGTAGTGGAGTCTTGCAAGTAAATCCCAACATTTAAAGAGCTATTTTTGTGCAGAGGATGGGAGGTTGCAGCATGAGAAGATGTCTGCTAGTGAAGGAATGGCTCCCATAAATAACTGCAAATTAAGTCAGAATTAAAAACCAAAACCAAAAACAGTCTCGAGGCTGGGAATGACTGGAATCTAGGCATTAAGGACTGATCTATATATCAAAGCTCTGGCTGAGGAGAAATAAGTTGCCGATTTGGAGGACAGAGTCACTGTGCTGGAAACCTCAGTTGGAGGAACCAGAGGCAGAGGGGACTGTGGCAATGCTGCAGGAGACTGCTGGAGGAGAAAGAGAAAAATGGAAAATGAGAGAAAAGAAGCAACATCATAACCCAGAGGCTTCTGGAAATACTGAAAGAGGAGGCAGTTTGGTGCACGCAAACCTTGCTTAACGATTTGTTAAGATTGAGGTCTGTGGAAGAGGGGAAAACAGGTAGGACCACAGGGATTACTAACAAGTTCACAGGTGAAATCCTGACCCCTTTGAAGTCAACAGTATTTTTGCCATTGACTCCAATAGGGCCAGGTTTTCACTCCAAAGATTTAATCCTGAATCTTCACAACTGTCACCAAAAATGTATGATCATGGAAAGGGCTACAGATCAGTCAGAACTTGCACTCCAATACCACAAATTTCTATTATTTTAGACCTCTCTGCTCTAACTTTAAAAAAAAAAAGAGGGAAAGAGAGGGATGAGATTACATTTAGAAGAGCAGAAATTCACTGGACAGGGATTTCCATTCAATTCACATTCAACTTTCAGATTCATGGAGACACATGATCCATTTAGCCTTTGTTCTTGTTCAAACACCTTTCCAATATTATTGTATATTTGTTCTATTAATATTTGCAGCCAAGTTTGGTGATTTTAATAGTTAATATACTCAAAGGGACACCCAGAATTGCAGCTATGTCTGGAAGGACCCTAGAGTGAGTTTCAATGAGTCTGTCAAAGTCTTTTTTATTATTATGCCACTTCAGTTACTCACAGGAGCATAGGGGTCTTAAAAAAAATGAGCGGCAGGACAGCATTAGCAGTCATCAAAAATCCCCTGGAATGATTTGCAAAAGTAGAGAGCATTAATGCTTCCTGCTCCAGTTTCAATTCGATCTTTACTTCCTGTCCTCATGTGTCCTGTGGTGTTATTGTGGGGGCACAAATGGCTCAATTTCAGAACTGCTTGAGCACTCAACAACCCACTGAAATCAAGGGGGCCAGGGGTGGCTCGGGTACATGCACGGAGGAAGCCTGCATCTTTGAAAAATTAGGCTACAACAGCATAGGCACCAACTTTTCCCAGCGCCAGTGGGTGCTCGACCCCCTCCTCCCGGTGCCCCCAGCCACGCCCCGACTCCACCCCTTCCCCAAAGTCCCCGCCCCAACTCCATCACCTCCCTGCCCCTATTGGACTTCCCCAAATCCCCGCCCCGGTCCCGCCTCTTCCCTGAGCACACCACGTTCCCACTCCTCCCCCTCACTCCCAGCGCTTGCTGCTGTGAAACAGCCGTTTTGCGGCAGCAAGCCCTGGGAGCTAGAGGGAGAAGCGGGGATGCTGCGCTCAGGGGAGGAGGCGGAGCAGATGTGGGGCGGGGAGCTTGGCTGCTGGTGGGTGCAGAGCACCCACCAATTTTTTCCTGTGGGTGCTCCAGCCCCAGAGCATCCAGAAAGTTGGCGCCTATGTACAACAGTTCCTGTGATCACGTTCTACTCAGGAGAGGGTTAAACTGAAATAGTAAATGAAGATCCCATTATAATGAAAAGAGGAATCTGTAAATAGTAAGACATTTAGTACATTGCTGTGATCTGAGAATGGGAAGAAGAATGAAAGCTTTGGAAACTGAACAAGTAACAAATAGTAAGTAGCAAGTTGAGTTTAAATAATGTAAATTGATATTGAAACTGTTTTTGCTATGATGGAAGACATGAAAATTGTTGTCATCACTGTTTTGGCTAAGACAGCTAAATATATTCATTCTTGTCAGTCCCAAACATTGAAGCTGAGAAAGTTATTGGCATTTAAGTTTAAGTGGCTGAGGAAATCATTTCTAATTTCAACAAAAGGAGTAGGCTATATGACTCAATAGGGAGTCATCATAAGACCTTTGAAGGCCTCTCTTCAAACTAACATATGCATGTGTGCGCTAAGCCTGATTTCAATGATGAAACTGTTGATATCCTGAAGGTAACAGAGAATCTAGTGCAGTTGAATAATAGGGAATCTTAGGCACGCTCATTGAGGTTTAATGGCTTTACTTTACAATAGCTATTTTCTTGGTGGGTGGCTTTTCTGTATGTACCATATCTTCTCTCTCTTCATGTTGGGGCAAGATTTCTTATGTGAGAAAACTATTTTAGATCCACATCTCTGCTGAACACAAATCACTAACAAATGCGTCATTTGGTATGGCAAAGCATTTTACAAAATGTAGGCTGAAGCAATGAGCGGTGTTGGGAGTCAGGATGTCCCAAGTACTAATTCCACTTCTGCTACTAATGCAGTGGGCACCCGTGGGTAAATCCCCAAGATCCTCACAAGTTTTTAGGCACCTGAGTCCCATTGAAATCAATAGGAGTTAGGCACCTAAATTACTTTGAGGATCTGGGCCTGTGTCTTTTTGGCTTCAGTTACTCCTCTGTAAATAGGTGATAAAAGTGTGTGCCTACCCACCAGGGGGAGTAACAGCTGTACAGTGCTTTGAACATATAAAGCACCACAAAAATCTAAGCATTTTCTTTTAAAAAAATTAAATAAAAAGATTTAACCATTTTTCTTTTTCAAACCTTAGCCCAAGAGTAGACGATGAATAAATGCAAGAATAAAAGTAGATTCCCTGTAAACCTTATTTTCTAACTCATTAAGATGTGAACAGATTGGAAAAAGTCCAGAGGAGAGCAACAATAAATTATTAAAGGTATAGAAAACATGGCCTCTGAGAGAAGATTGAAAAAATTGGGTTTGTTTAGTCTGGAGAAGAAGAGACTGCAAGGAGACATGATAACAGTTTTCAAGTACATAAAAAGTTGTTACAAGAAAGCAGGAGAAAATTTGTTTTCTTTAACCTCTGAGGATAGGACGGACAAGAAGCAATGGGCTTAAATTGCACCAAGGCAGGTTTAGGTTGGACATTAGAAAAAATTTCCTGTCACGGTAGTTAAACACTAGAATAAAATTACTTGGGAGGTAGTGGAATCTCCATCATTGGAGATTTTTAAGAGCAAGTTAGACAAACACCTGTCAGGGATGGTCTAAAGATAATACTCAGTCTTGCCATGAGTACAGGGGACTGGACTAGATGACCTATCAGGGTCCCTTCCAGTCCTTCGATTCTATGAATAACTGATGTGCATGTACGTTTGGTATACACGGTGGCCCACCACACTTTTTGTATGTACACTCTTTTCTTGATATAATTTAAAAATGGTTCCCACATTTCATTTAAATCTCTTTGTGTTCTCCATATCATATCAGGTATTTTGTAAATAAGCATGTTAGATCTGAGAAGCTTGAAGTGGGGAGAGTAGTGGCAGTTACACCCTTGTCACAGTCATATCTTCACCTCCTGAGGACAAGTTAGGCCTTACCCCACTAGAGCCAGATACCTGTTTTATTGCTCTATCTGCATTGCTCAATGGACCCCTATCAGAATTCTGGGGAGAGCAAAAACTGAAGTATTTTCACTAATACCTTGATACATCCTCCTGTTTTTCTTGCTCTCTCTCATGTGGCCACTTGGTTGGTTGATTAATCCTCTTCAGAGATGATTCAGTGGTATACGTTGGATCTGTTAACCTGCCTTTGTACTAATTTACAAGTTGAAGGGATTGGAAGGCGTGAGAGCATTTTGCAATGATCTCTGAATTTGGCCCCCTGGTGTATGCATGTATGTACACACACACACAGACTATAATAGGAGCTATCATACCTGGACTGTATATAGTTTCAGAGAGTTTAAGGCCAAAAGAGGGCATTAGATCATCTAATCTGATCTTCTGTATATTGCAGGCCATTAACTCTCACCCAGTTACCCTGAGGCTGAGCCTGTCTTTGGGTAAAGCATCCAGTCTTGATTTGAAGACAATAAATGGAATATCCATTACTTACTTTGGTAGTTTGTTCCACCTTCCCCATTAAAAACTTGTGCCTTACTTCTGCTTTGAGGTTTGTTTGGCTTCAACTTCCAGCCACTGGTTCTTGTTAGGGACTTTCTCCACTAGGTTCTTTCCCCATGAAGATACTTATACACCTTAATCATATCACCTCTCAATATTCTTCTTGGCAAACAGATTGAGCTATTTAAATCTCACTGTAAACCATTTTCTGCAGCCCTCGAGTCATTTTTGTTGCTCTTTTCTGCATCCTCTCCAGTTTTTCCAACATCCTGCTTTCTGGTATACAGTGCCCCCATTCTGTAAGCCTGGCCTGCCTTGCTTGTTTCTAGATGTATAAGTATTTGGCTGTATTAAAAACACAATTTGTTTGAATGGGCCCAATTTATGGTTCAGTATGACTGCCCTCTCATCATTATTTACCACTCTGCCAGTCTTTGTGTCCTCCACAAATTTTATATTTACTTCCAGTTCATTGATAAAAATTTTTATTAGCATCAGGCCTAGTACCACCCCTGGTGGAATCCCCCTATAAATATCCTCATTCGGTGTTGTTTCCCCATTAACTAATCTAAAAAATTAGTCAAACAGTTCTTAATCCATTTAAGATGTGCTCTATTGATATGTATAATTTCTTATTTTTTAAAAATCAGAATGTCTTTGTGTACAAAGGTTGAAGTATATTACATCTACACAATTACCTTTATCAACCAAACTTGTAGTCTTGAAGAATGAAGTCAAGTTTGCATGACAAGACCTATGTTCCATAAAACTGTGTGCACTGGCATTAATTATATTCCTATTCTTTAAATCAACTGAATCCCTCAGCTTTGGGAAGTTAGCTCTTTTGAAGCACCAAGTATATAAATTACTGGTTGGACTGTGCTCTATTTGCCCTTATTGAATGTAATCAGGTCACGATAATTGGTCCCCATGCAACCTACCAATTTCCATTTCTGCCACTAATCTTCCTCCATCATAAAGATGTGTAACAGAGCTACATCATCGTGGTGCAATACCTTTTGTGTTAAAAAAAAAAATAATTGTCTAAGAAAACAAACAAACAAGAAACAAAGTATAATGATATTTCACTATGGGCTACATGAGTCCTCCAGCATGTCTCCCAAACTGAAGTTTTTCTTTCTACATTGCCTGCAATGCATAAAAGAAATAAGTACAACTCCTTAAAGAAGGAAAAGTTAATAAGTAACGTTGCTTGGCCCTATTAGCCTTTTTTACAATAGTGCAACAATACACAGCTCTTATAAGCATTTTCCATCAGTAGATCTTAAAGTATTTTTTCAAATGCTAAAGGTTGAACTGGACATGCATTTTCAAACTCAAATTCTCTTTTCCTCCTATTCCCATTTGTCCTTTCATCAACTTTCTTCTGTAATATTGTCACCAGCATTATTTTTTCCTTCCTCCACAGCTGTTTTTCCTTCCCTCTAAATTTTATACACTGTTACTTATGTAAGCAGTATCAGGATGAGCTCCACCCTGACATCTGGTGGTGAGGTGTGGCAAGTTGTGGAAAAGAACTTAAGGGGCCGATCTCATTTGCATAGGCACACCCTCCCCGCCTTGAATGAGGCCATAGCTGCCCAAATGGTCACTTTGACTGCTGTGGGATTCCCAGTGTCTCTGTTATTGGGGCAGGAAGAATAAATTATTACCCTGATTATGGGAACTATGCTTGGAACTGTACGTGGCCTTTTGTTATGATGGAGGGACTCACCATCAACTAAGTAGCACTCGCTAGGCAAGGGTCATGGGTTCCAAAACTCTGAATTGAGAGAGGTTGGGGACAAGTATTAATACTTGGTGGCATGGGCCCCTTGGTGAGGGCCTTACATGCTAATTGCACTTCCTCCTCTCTCCACTGTGGAATATCAGAGGTAATTTTGATTTCATTAGAAGTCTAGTTACAGGCTGCTGAGCTCACTTTGGGCTAACGGTGCACCAGCACTGAGGCTCCCCTACTACAAGCTGAATTCACCAAAGAGCTGAAATCACTGAGTGTTGTGTTAAGTAGTGGGGGAGCCTGAAGATATATTGTGGAGCAGTTTGTGGGATGGCTGGAGTGCCTTGTGGACAGGCTGGTGGAGCAGTTCGTGGGACGGCGGGATCTGCTGGTGGGATATGATGTGGAGTGGAGCAGTTCATGGGATGGTGGGAGCTGCTGGTGGGCCGCGGAGCGAAGCAATTTGTGGGGCGGCTGGTGGAGCGGAGCGGAGCGAAGGCCTATGGAGCGGTCAGCTTCAGATCATGTAAGGTGCCTTTTACCCCTGCCCCCATCTCCACCCAGGTTGGGAGGTAAAGCGCTGCAGATAAACTTTTGAACTCTGGGGCTGCCCTGACCAGGGACAGACACTTTTGGGTCATTGGACTTTTGGGACTTTGGGTGATTTGGGGTTGCTGGACTCAAGAACCAAAGGGAAAGGGGCATGCCCCAATTTGCTTGGGGTGGGGTTTTTGCTCATGGGTTGTGTTATGAATCCTGTTGGTGGTGTTTCCCCAACATAATGCCACATTGTTTCTCTCTGTTATTAAAAGGCTTTTTGCTACACGCAGACTAGGTGCTTGCGAGAGGAGAAGTATTGCCTCTTGGAGGCGCCCAGTGGGGGTGGTATATATTTGTCCCAGGTCACTGGGTGGGGGCTCGAGCCGGTTTGCATTGTGTGATTGGAATGGATCCCCTAGATATTGAACCCGGCCCCTGTTGCTGCCAACTCTGATGGGCAGAAGGGTTACACTTACCTCCTTCCTATTGTTGTTCTCCTTTTTTTCCATCTTGATGTCTTTCCCATGGCATACAGAGTTCAGTTAGCACCCAGGCAGTTGCCTAAGGGATTTGACAGCAGGGTTGAAAACGGACTTTAAAAAATAAAATGTAATTCATAGATAATTCAGTTCAAAGTGGTTGTACTGACCCATGTTATATCAAAGTTTTACATTAAAAGTTAATGTTCAGAAACATTTAAACTAGGCATGTTTTTAAAATAGCCAATAGTGGGAGTTATGGGGTAAAAAAAAAAGTTACGGGTCAAAGATACAGTTTTCCAAAAGTTTCTGTGCCCTTCAAATTGTCATGCTGTTCAGCTCTCATGGATGCTAATGGGATAAAATAATCAATGCCAGAGTGTGAAAACCTTGTCAAATTATTATCCTGAAGTGTTTCTTTGACTAGATGGGCCAACTGGACTTTCCTGTTTGATATTACAATAGGTTGGTGATAACTGATCACAAACTCATGCTAGTAAAGCAAGAGGGATTTAGGGATAATATCTTCATGTAAGAGAAGGATTGGGCATATTAACATAACATAGAATGTTGCACCCAGAAGGTAAGCCCGAGTGAAACAGTAAGAGGGTGAAGACTTGGGGGAGAGAGAGAGAGCTAGATCATATAGTTTCTTGTATCCCAAAATGTTTTTCATCTCTGGATAGTTTAATGATAATTAAACTTCTTTCGTTGCTGTACTGAAGATCTCTTGCAAGGTTGAACTGGCAATTGCTTTGGCTAGGAGAGGAGACGCTTGAGGGAGCTGAAGACTGGTACTCCATCCTCAGGTACCAGACTGATTAAAACCCAATACAGAAATTAGGTAGGGATTTAAGTAGGGAATGAGACAAGCCATTATGCAGGGAAGCAAATGGTCAAGTGCAAAACATTCTGAAGGACAGGCAAGTGGTGTTTAATGCTAATGTTAAAAGCTTTGCCTGCAGAATTAGTTTGATAGTGGGAAACTTAAGCACTATGGCTAAAATTTGCAAAACCAGGTGACTATATTTAGGTGCCTTCCTTCAGCCCCTCAAGTTTGAAAATTTTGGCCTAACAGCTTTATGGGGGGCTGTGATAAATGTAAAGGGAAGGGTAAACCCCTTTAAAATCCCTCCTGACTAGAGGAAAAATCCTCTCACCTGTAAAGGGTTAAGAAGCTAAAGGTAACCTCGCTGGCACCTGACCAAAATGACCAATGAGGAGACAAAATACTTTCAAAAGCTGGGAGGAGGGAGAGAAACAAAGGGTCTGGGTCTGTCTATATGCTGCTTTTGCTGGGGATAGACCAGGAATGGAGTCTTAGAACTTTTAGTAAGTAATCTAGCTAGGTATGCATTAGATTATGATTTCTTTAAATGGCTGAGAAAAGAAGTGTGCTGAATAGAATGACTATTTCTGTCTATGTGTCTTTTTTGTAACTTCAGGTTTTGCCTAGAGGGATTCTCTATGTTTTGAATCTAATTACCCTGTAAGGTATCTACCATCCTGATTTTACAGGGGTGATTCCTTTACTTCTATTTCTATTAAAAGTCTTCTTGTAAGAAAACTGAATGCTTTTTCATTTCTCTCAGATCCAAGGGTTTGGGTCTGTGGTCACCTATGCAAATTGGTGAGAATTTTTACCAAACCTTTCCTAGGAAGTGGGGTGCAAGGGTTGGGAGGATTTTGGGGGGAAAGATGTGTCCAAACTGCGTTTCCCAGTAAACGCAGTTAGAGTTTGGTGGTGGCAGTGGTTATTCCAAGGACAAAGGATAAAATTAATTTGTACCTTGGGAAGTTTTAACCTAAGCTGGTAAAAGTAAGCTTAGGAGGTTTTCATGCAGGTCCCCACATCTGTACCCTAGAGTTCAGAGTGGGGGAGGAACCTTGACAGGGGCCATGTAGGAAAATTTGTTCCCACAGTCACCCTTGTGGCTGACAGGGACCTCTATCATGAAATCAGCTCCTTGCTCACACATTATAGAATGGCATCAGGGAGTTTTCAAGCTTTCAAGGATTTATTTTTTTGCCTTTCCTCTCTGGCTGTCAATAGTGACACTGCATATTTGTGATACTACGGGAATGTCTCAATGTGCCACATTTCTTCCCTGTCCCATACTTCCAGTCTGTAAAGCCACAAACCGAACAAGCACAGAGCAGTGTGAGGGATGGAGCACAGTGCAAAATTTAAAATCTGCTTTAAGACAGTCGCATCATATAGCACTATTTGAACGGAAAGTCTGTAACTGAAATTGTGGTGGAATTAGTCTCCTCTGTGCTCAAATTTCACATATCAGTTTGCATCCTCCAAAGCTGAGGTACTCAGTAAGTTTACTACTGTTATAACACTATTACTTGGAACCCCTCCCATGTTGTTATCACTCATGTGTTTCAATGAGCTCCTCACTCAGAGGCTGGGATGAAAAGCGGTAGAGGTATCATTGCAGTAATTACTGCTAGGAGGAGCTGCAATGGCATTAAGTTGGAGAATGTCTTCAACCTGGCAAGACGGATATAGTCCACTTGTCTTTGTTTGCCTAACTGGAAGCACAGAAACAATGTCATTCCATGGTGGATGTTTTAATAATTGCTCTGTAATATAAACAAACCTACAGAAATTTGAGTGCATATGAATCTGCCACAATCAAATCCTGCAGTCTGTTCTCCAATCTATTGCACAATAGACAATAAAACAGGCAAGTACTTTTCCCCACGGTTTACTTACAACAATACATGTGTGTAATTTTATGTTTAGATGTTTTCAAAATAAATCTAAACTCTTTAGGAGAAAAGGTAAAACTAACAAGTTTGTAGACTACTCCCCTCTTGCCTCCAACTTTTTTTTCTAGACCATCCAAACACAGAAGTAGAGTTAACATTGTTTTCTGCTCAAAGAAATAAACTGGAGTACATTTTAAGATACTTAACCAAAGTAACTTTACAAATGTTTATTAAAAAAAGGCACAATGTTAATAGTCTGAGGTTTTAATGACTAATTCTTAAGAGGTTTGAGAAATTGAAAGAAGGATCCACAATCTTAATTGAAAGCTTGTTTAAAGAACCCCAAAACAGCTATTGGCATCTTTCAATGTACTTGACAATGATACATATGAAATACATTTGTTGGTGAAGGTAAGTAAGGCATTTTATTAGTTTAACGATTTACAGTCAAAGAATCTCACCTACAATATAGTAACTTTTCCATCAATAACACACTTGCATGTTTTAACATTTTCATCCAGGAAAAAATAGAGTAATGGGGAAAACTGGTTTACCAATGAGTTTCATAATTTAAAAAACAAACAAAAAAAACCCAAACATTTAAAGCTCTGTCATCAACTTCCTAAAATAACATGTACATGTTCTTTAAAATGAGTTCTCATTAGATGCATTAATATTTGCATGCACAGAGATTTGCAGGTTTTGGCAGGAAAAAAAGTCTGTGCTAGTCCAAATTATAACCTTCTGTAAAAAGGCTAATTTGTTTACTGTATGAATTACTGTAATTCTCCAGATTCTCACCTATGCACTTACCAGATGCACTTCTAAGTAAAATTGTCTCACAGTGTTTTGTAAAATTGCACAAAAACTGAACTTCTATTACAAACAAAATCTCCTCGGTACAGCTGGTCAAACTATTCATTGTAACCAATACTAGTTACAAATCTAAGCCCCAGTCCTTCAATGACAGCATGTAAGCAGACTGCTGTGCTTGTATGGAGCACCACTGACTTTACTGGGGCTCCATACAAGTCCAGCAGCCCCTGTGTGCTATCAGCTGCAGGACTGAGGCTGTTTTCTGCTGAATCGCATGGAGAGTAATTTTTAGGAACTCAGTTTAGAGTAGGGTGACCAGATGTCCCGCTTTTAAAGGGACAGTCCCATTTTTGGGGACTTTTTCTTATATAGGCGCCTATTACCCCCCATCCCCGTCCCGTTTTTTCCACAGTTGCTATCTGGTCACCCTGTGTAGAGTGCTCTTGATTATCCACATTGCAGAGTTACCACATAAGTTAGTTGTGTTGTTTCTACTTTCCGACTGGATGACAAACCTTTCAAAAGCAAAACTGTAAATAATGACCTGTTCAAGCTTTCAGGTGAGCAGTTATGGAAATGTCTGTCAGTCCCAACTTGCATACAAATTAATTCCTGGCAGCTGTTTGAATACTCACAAATACCAGAAAAACACTCCCAGCCAAATGAAGAGTAGCCAATGTAGGGTTCTGATTTGTAAGTCAGGCCTTTCCTTTTTTGATCAATTCAATTTTAGTTAATCGGTATGAAAAGCAACTTTGAGACTCTGAGGGATGCACTAAAGCACATTGGGGCTTTCTGGATCTGTACCAGACAGACATAATGAAGAAAAATGAAACAAAAAAAAAATTTTTTTTTTTTCCTTAGAGGACAGATACAAGTACCTCCTTCCTGCTAGTTGATCCAGGCAGCTGCACAGAAAACACCATTGTCAAATACACACACACACACACACTCATTTGGTCAAATATTTCAGATGACATGGCTACTTTTTTAACCTATGTAAATTTGCGTTCAGGTGCCCACAAAATGTAAAATTTACTAGAATTTTTTTTTTTTAAACTTCACTTTCAAGTGAACTGTAAGGGTGTCTTCACTGGCACAATTACCCAATTTAGGGTAAGGATACGCAGCACACGGTAGCGAGCCTCCCAATCCTGGTCAACAGAGTTGGGCTCCTGGGACTTGGCGCTGCCTGCACTAAAAATAGCTGTGTGGGCGTCACAGCTTTGGTGGGAGCTCCAGCTTTGGAGCCCACCCACCTCTCTAAGCTCCAGAGCCAGAGCACTAGCCCGAGCTGCAACTTCAGAGCTCTGCCTCCACTGCTATTTTTAAGAGCACTAGCGTGAGTCTCGCTAGCCCAAGTCTGTCAAGCCAGGGTGGGAGGCTCCCTGAGGTGGGTGGTGTAGCCGTTCCCATACGACGCTACAATGTTAGAGCTGTTTCAGAGTCATGGTACCTTAACAGATCAACAGATTTTTTTTGAAGGGGTAAGAAAAGGGGGCTAGCCATAATAGTAGTCAGTTCAGATACACACCAGCGATGGTTCTTGCCACAAGAGCAGAGTTGAGAATTAAAAGGCACAAGTTGTTTCAGAACGTCACTATTTTAAGGCCAACTGTCAGTGGGCAACACTGTGCTGCACAGGGCTAACCACAGAAAAACGCTCAGCTATTTGAAAACATCCCTCCCATCCTTTCTGAGGATATTTTTTTTTCCATGCAATTTTGAAACTCAAGCCCCTGCTGTTTACATTGTGTTTTTTCAGGCAGATATGCAGGTTTTCTATCCAGTTTTGCTGTTCTTTTCTTCAGCTTGAGTTTCCCTGGATTATTTCTGCAGAAGAGTTTGCTGAACTGGGGGAAAAAAAAGAAAGAAACAAACAAATATAAAAACAAAATAACCAAATCAAGCTTAGTACAATTCTCTATCAATATATGAGAATCCAACTTGTAGAACAGCGATTCTTTTAAAAGTGTGAACACTCTAATCTTAGTAAATAAATGGGCATTTGATATAGTGGGGTGGGCTGAGGCCTGATCTCTCTGTAAGCAGAATTCTGCTTGCAAAAAAAGTGGTGGTTGCATGTTTTTGCACCCAGGAGTAACTTGAAGACATAAATTTTAGTGACGTACATGGCTACCTAATTTACATCTGCAGTCAAGTATTCAGAAATACAACTTCTACGAACTTTCCCTGCAATTCACTGTGGATGCAAAACAAAAGGGGTACTTTTGCAGGCACAAATTGTGTCTACAAGGGTGATTTTGGGTCATGGGAAGTTTAGCTTTATTTATGCAATATGCAGTTATAGTAAACTCAGACTGGAATGTAATATGCTTGCACAAGCATCTAGGAGAAAATGGTCAGATATCAATGTATACAAAGATTTTGGTTTTGTGCGGTTTTATTAAACCTCTAAAAAAAAATCACTAATTTTATAACAATTGTGGCATATCATAACCAAGTCCAGGAATCCTGAACAAAGTTTAAACTTTTAACCTACTCTGTTTAACTTCATACATGAACCTGAATTTTGCAGGGGTCTTACAGTATTATATTTATCTAGATTACAATGGTAACCTAATCCAGGATCTTATAAAGGTATATTTCACTACGGCCAAAGGGATAGGATACAGTGTTAAACTAAAATCTAATGAATATCTAGATATTTTAAATCTGCTTCTCTTTTGAGCTAATATAACCAGATTAATTTTAAAAGGACTAGAATTAATATCTGTATTTAAACTATTTGTCAGAATAACTCTAGTTTGAGGTGGATATCCAGAACTAGCTGCACTCTCACCTTCAGAAAACAGTTGGAGAGAAAGGTACCCGTTTTATAAAAGAATTGATAAGGTATTACAGAAAAGTTTATGCAAGACATCTTGAACCAGCTAACAAGTCTGTGGGGACAAACTGACTGTATTGGAGTAATAAGGCAGGTAACTTTGCCCAGTTTTAAAAAGCAGAAAAGGCCTAGTTCTGGTTTTAAACTAAGCACATAGGAGGACATGTATAGTTACTCATAACCTACACTCTTGTGAGAGGCTCAACTTCATTTTCTTTTTAAATATATGGTACATGCAGAATCCTCCCCAAAACTTCAATGCCTTGCTGAGTACTCCCGCTCATCCCTTCATTAGCCAGTCAGAAGGGGTGAAACTGACAGAAGCCAAGTTTGTTTTCTGGCTATACCACTTCAACAATTCCCTAATCCAAATTTATCTAGGGCTTCCTGGAGCCAGGTTTCCTACTCTGGCAATACCTCATCAATTTCCCTAGCCAATCATTTTAAACAGCCATGTCTGCATTGCACTACAGAGTTGGAGCTCGCTGAAAAAACTCTTAGCAGACATGATCAGACAAAAAAAAAAAACCAAAAAACTAAGTTTGCTGTTTTATGCTTCTCTTTTATAAAAGATTCTTTGTGGTGCACAACAGTATGCTAGTCAGTTTAACTTTCCCTGCCTCCAGCTTGCTTTTATGTAATTGCATCTTTGTTCAAATACCGTTACCCTTTTATTAATGCCAACTCCGGCACAGCTTTATTGGTCTCGTGTCAGACAGCACAGCTACGGCTACAGTCAGACTCCCAACACATTCCACTAAAAAACATGCCAGCCACCCACCATTCCATATCATTTTTCAAATAATTGATTTAAAGTAGCAGCTTTGTGTTCTTTCAGTTCACAATTCTGATTACAATACCCATTTACATTCCCACTACTTCCTTACACATTTTAATATTTCAGGTATTTCATCCAACCACCATAAAGAAAAAATGCAAAGGGTTATTAATTTGCTTTAGTTATGTTTTTACCATCTAATATAAATGAAACTCAATTTGAAACTTGTTTCAGTCCAGAATTCATTTCTCTTGCAGTTATAAACACTTGACTACAAGAATGTATAGTGCAAGTGATAAGTCTCTTTATGAGATTAATTTCTGTGACTCAAGTCCACACAGATTCCTGCCAAAAATTCTGTTCCCCCTCCAGATCCTTTTCTTACCAGGTGGCTCTGCATGTGCTCCTTGCTGATTTTCCATATTAACATTCTCTTGATCTCCTGAGATACAAACACAAACAAACATTGTAAGATATCAGGCATTTGTGTTACCTGCATTTCCCTAAGACCGGAAATGGCAGAGACAAAAGCAAATGTGAGAGAGGCTGGAGATGCTCTGTAGCAAAGCAACTTAAAAAGGTAAGGCCTGCGAAACCACTGATGGATGGGTATAGCCTCCTTACACTGACTAGGTGGCCAAGTGATCATCCTCCGGAGAGGCTTCTCCAGAGGGTGGCCACTGAAAGCTTAGGGTGCATAATTCAGAGCTCCTACAAGAGCCTAGACAACTAAAAGAAAGAAGAGTGCCACCAAGACCAAATGAAGCATTAAGTTGCACCCAGTAACCATGTTATTGCCCTTGCAAGATATTTGGGGGAAGTTTTGTGTTGTGTGACTTTTCATGTCATATCCTGGCCTTCATATCCTTGGTTTAGGAAGACAGTGGGGGAGGAGAGAGGGATAGAAACCAATGGTGGGAAGATGAACATCTCAAAAAGGAATAAACTCTCCTGTGCTGTTATTAGAAGCCTAGTGTGTGGGAAACAGCTGTGTACTTAGTCTTCATAATTCCCAAAGTGTGGGTTACTAGTGACATTACAGAGCCAAGATAATGACTCTTTTGTTAAAGTTGAAAGGCAGTTTCCACTGTAAACATTCTGCTCCCCATTTCCTCTAATTTTCTATTTTTCCTCTCAAAAGTGTTGCTTAAACTCTCTCATGCTCACTCTGGCGAGTAGAGAATTTTTGGAAACATTTTGAGATTCCTCAGTCCAGCTTTTTCTGAGCTATGGGATCTTGGGGGGCCGGGGGGAGGGGGAGAAAGACGGACACCTCCTACTTTAAAAAAAAAAAATCTTTTTTTTTTGGCCAAAACATTTCAAACTTCTTAGTTTTAAGACTCACTTAAAATATATTATTCCTTCATGATGACTGCTAATGCATTGGGCCATTAAGATTGGCTGATATGTTTTATATTGATTACTAAATTCCCTATCTTTCTAGATAAGAGCTACAACAGATCACAAAGGAGAAAAACTAGTTAAAATCTTACCGCTTGCTTTGAAACAGAGTTTCTTCTTCTGGTAAGCAATGAAGCTAGATACTGCTCCAACAACGGCTACAACCACAGCACTTATAATTCCAGGTATCACTCCTTGAGAAGCTATAAACAAGACGTTTTTTTTCTAGATATAAATGAGGACAGACTTGGCTTCTTTCTCAAAAGATATACAAACTCTGAATGTTTCCAAAACAGCACTAACATTTGAAGTAATCTTAGACATTGATTCTGCCTTCTTTTCACGGATTTTGAAGAGTCAAGCATAGATTTAGAAGAGTTAATTTTTCAGTAGTTCATGTTAAGCAGCATGAGTGCATTCCATTATGGCGCTAGACATGGTATGAAGTACACTCATGCAAAAACGAGCGACCACTCTGAAGTCTGGATCTAAACCTTGTGAAATGCTGTGTGCAAGGTTCACATTTTCTACTCTAACGGTATGTCTACACTACGAAATTAGGTCGAATTTATAGAAGTCAGTTTTTTAGAAATCGGTTTTATATATTCGAGTGTGTGTCCCCCCCCAGAAAATGCTCTAAGTGCATTAACTCGGCGGAGTGCTTCCACAGTACCGAGGCAAGCGTCGACTTCCGGAGTGTTGCACTGTGGGTAGCTATCCCACAGTCTCTGCTGCCCATTGGAATTCTGGGTTGAGATCCCAATGCCTGATAGGGCTAAAACATTGTCGCGGGTGGTTCTAGGTACATGTCGTCAGCCCCCCCTTCCCTCCCTCCCTCCGTGAAAGAAAGGGCAGACAATCATTTTGCGCCTTTTTTCCTGGGTTACCCGTGCAGACGCCATACCATGACAAGGATGGAGCCCGCTCAGCTCACCATCACCGTATGTCTCCTGGGTGCTGGCAGACGTGGTACTGCATTGCTACACAGCAACAGCAACCCATTGCCTTATGGCAGCAGACAGTACAGTAGGACTGGTAGCCGTCATAGTCATGTCTGAGGTGCTCCTGGTTGCCTCTGTGAGGTCGATCAGGAGCGCCTGGGCAGACATGGGCGCAGGGACCAAATTTGGAGTGACTTGACCACATCATTCTCTTTAGTCCTGCAGTCAGTCCTATAGAACCACCTTATCGTGAGCAGGCAGGCGATACGGATTGCTAGCAGTCCTCTTGTACCATCTTCTGCCAAGCAGCCATGAGATGTGGATAGCACGCAGTCCTTCTGCACCGTCTGCTACCAGCCAAAGATGTAAAAGATAGATGGAATGTACCAAAACAAGAAGTAGACCAGATTTGTTTTGTACTCATTTGCAACCCACCTCCCCCACATCTAGGGGGCTCATTCCTTTAGGTCACACTGCAGTCACTCACAGAGAAGGTGCAGCGAGGTAAATCTAGCCATGTATCAATCAGAGGCCAGACCAACCTGCTTGTTCCAATAAGAACAATTACTTAGGTGCACCATTTCTTATTGGAACCCTCCGTGAAATCCTGCCTGAAAATACTCCTTGATGTAAAGCCACCCCCTTTGTTGATTTTAACTCCCTGTAACCCAACCCTGTAAGCCATGTCATCAGTCGTCCCTCCCTGTGTCAGGGCAATGGCAGACAATCGTGCATCTGAGTTGAGAGTGCTGTCCAGAGCAGTCACAATGGAGCACTCTGGGATAGCTTCCGGAGGCCAATACCGTCAAATTGTGTCCAAAGTACCCCAAATTCGACCCGGCAAGGCCGATTTAAGCGCTAATCCACTTGTCAGGGGTGGAGTAAGGAAATCGATTTTAAGAGCCCTTTAAGTCGAAATAAAGGGCTTCATCGTGTGGATGGGTGCAGGTTTACATCGATTTAACGCTGCTAAATTCGACCTAAAGTCCTAGTGTAGACCAGGGCTAAGAACTCAGTATTTGACCCATCAGAAGTGAAGTATTTAAAAAAAAAAAAAAGTGGTAGGAACAAAGCTGTTGGAAGTAAAAATACTAGAGATTTTGTATAATATTTTGAAGCTGAAAAGCACCGCCAGTGCTTATTCAGCACTATTAAAATTCTAAACCTGCAGGCAATAAAAGGAATGCTTAATGTTAGATGTTTAACTTTTTAAAGATGATGTACAGATACAACAGATATACGAAAATCCATGCACTTACCCTCCGCCTCTCCTCCACTCTTGGGATTGGTATCACCTTCACCTGTAAGATAACAAATAATTTCATTGCTAGAAGAATCTTTTTAGAGAACAGCCTTATCACAATGAGAATCCGCGCTCTATGTCAATGCATCATGCAAAATGACCCACTATCTCCGGATGCTACATTAACAAAGTCAATACAATAGAAACAGACTTCAACTAATAAAGAAATTACACAAGATATGTTAAAAGACTATTCAGGTTGCAAAGTCAAGCACTCAAAAGTAGGAAATGCCAGACCTAGGGTTGCCTGTGCAAACTTAATTCAACCTCCTTGGGTGTATGTATTGTGATACTCTCGTTAATTGCGTAATCACAGACCATTTTATTCTACAGGACCCTGCATCAAATGCATAGGATGAATGGTTCCCAGGGAATGAGTAGCTAATTCAATATTTTAATATTATTCTCATGGTTCAATGTAGAGCCCCCAGGACTAATTTACTGCACACCATTCAAACTCTTCTTTAAACACAAAGTTATTAGATTTCCTCATGGGGTTTTCTGTGGTGCTTATCACCAAATTATTTAAGTGTTTCACAAACATTAACTTAATTTCACAACAGCTCTGTGTGGTAAGGCAGCATTAGCATCTCTCCTGTACTGATGGGAAACTGAGGCTCAGAGATTAAAACTAATTTTGAGTGCCAGAGTATTTAGCATTATATAGCACTTTCTGTGCTCAAAGCTCCACAGCTCCCACTGACTTCAGTTGCAGCGGTAAGTGCTCAGCACCTCTTCAAATCAGGCCCCAGGGTCTCAAGCTGGGAACCTAGAAAATGAATACAATTAGCGGCCACTTGTGAAAAGTTTGGTTTAACTCTGTGGCAGAGGCAGCAAGAGAATCCAGTTCTCCTTTGCAGCATTCAACTGCCTTAACCATCGGAGATGAGACTTTCCTTTCCATTCTTGCAGTCCCCTGCCTCATTCACTACACCCCTTCCAACTTCTGTAACAAGTGAGGCAGGGGTGCGACAAGTAACAGCCCTATTCATTAGGAACTCTGATTCATTCCCAGAGCGCCACCCGTCCTCTGCACTGAATGATGCAGATATCCTATGTGACCGTGCAATTGAAGTCTACCACAGTGCACAGGCAACCTTAGTTCTGGTATTTCTGAACTTCTGAATGGTTGACTTTGCAACCTTAATATTCTTTTAACATGGTTGTGTGTATAATTTCCAAAGCATTTGAAAAGCAAGCTGACATGTGAATTCCATCAGGTGACACCACAGAGGCTGGAACCTTTAAATCCACCACACAGACCTCTACCATTTGAGCTAATGGAGTAACTGGTAGCAGTAGTAAGTTGTCATCCTCTCTCTGGACAAATCACCAGATGGTGAGGAGACACTCTTTGCCAGTGCGTTTCACAGATATCTTCTGTAAGCAGAGAATACTGACACTGAGGAATCTCAGGTGCTGCAGGTGCGTGCTCTAGTGGGCACAGACCCTTCTGCCCCACCCTCTCTAACCTGTCCCTTCTCCACACCTGACTTCTCCTCCTACCCTTAAGTTCCTAGTCTCCATAGCTTGTTGTCCCAACCTATTTTTCCCCCACCCCGACTCCAGCTCTTGTCCCCTCTATTCAAGTCAGGTGGCTTCCTCATCCTTGCTGCTTGGTGCCAGCACAGAGAGGATAGGAGAGAGTCTCCATGTGCCAGGTATCAGAACTGAGAACCACAGCAGCATGCAGCAGTTGGGAGCAGTAATCACAGGGAAAGTCCTGCTCACCCACTGAAGACCTTGGCTGCTGCATGTTCTCTGCAGATGAGATTCTCAAGAAAATTTAACTGCAAACTAAAGTCTCTACTGAGCGTGTGCAAACAGATTTTTCAAAGGCTAATATCTTGGCCAAATACCAGTGGGTTTTTCCCCCATGGGAAAAGCAAGATGCACATTCCTGGCACCAGTGCTATACCTATGCCAAATTTCAAGTCTGTCCCAAAGCAAGGCACTAGAGCTTCTCAACAATGGCTGGGGAATTTTTTTCCAAAAGCACTTAAGTCTATTTTCAGAAGGGACTTAGGTTTTTAGTAACCTAAATCTCATTGAAAGTCAATAGGACATAAGCTCCTAAGTCACTAGACATGGTGCTGAGGTACATTTGGAAATTTTCCCCACTGTGAATGCTGAAACAAGTACCACTTTCACATCATTGTAGTTTTAAACCTATTGTTTAGAGTTCCTGAATCAATTCCACCTCCTTGGATCATCAATTTTTCTGAATGAACAAAGTACATAATGGTTAAATTGGAAGATAACAATTTCCATGCCTCAAACAGACCAGGACAAAAATCTAGCATTCCTAACTCATTTTAACCCGTTTGTGACACACAAGTCTAAGGCAAAAACTAGATAGCAGTGGGTTTCACTGTGAAGTGTTGGACATTATCTTACCCCTTTTTTCTGGTGGAAGTTTACCATCAAGTAAGTCCTCATCCTTAAAGTTCCCTGTAAGAGTAAATAAAATGGTTATCCTTCCTTTCTAAAGGTGTTTATACCTGATCTTGACTCTTCCTTTAAACTACTAGGACATGTTCATCCTTGATCTCTTAACCCCTTTTTAGCTTCTATAAGCTGATAGGAAACTTGAGCCAACTATTGGGAACACGTGTGTCATACATTTATCCGTGACGTGCTGAAAACTATGTTTTACTTCATATATGAGAAAGTCCAAGGTTTAAGGTAGACTTTCAAGAACAAATTTAGTGCAATGCCCCAACTACTCTCCTCCACTAGTGTCTCTCTCACTCACAAAAGGTATGTTAAAAATTCAGCTAGATTGGAAATCACAAAAAAACATTAGGAGTTTATTTATGATTTTGAAATTCTGACATAGAGCATATTCTATATGCTACAGGTTAACACAAAATAGTTTCAAAATGTGCATGTGAGATACTAAAAACAACCTTTTAACCAGTTAGCAAGTTTGGTCAGAATAGCACTGGAACATTGCAGTTCCCATTGACTTGAATGAGATCTGTAGGAACGCAGCTTGTCAAGGTGGGGAGACGATAAATCAGCACTTATTTAGGTGCCTTGCTCTAGGCACTCAAATGCAAATATTGACCCATGCTCACCTTTTCTCTTTTTTAAAAATGAGAGCAAAGGAAACTGACTCTCCTGTTCTATTACTGTCACTTTAAGGCTGTTGCATGATTTGTTTGCAAAATCAAGCATTTTCTCTTCGTTCTCAACTGCTCTTTCATCGTGTCTAAGTTCATCGAGTTCATTATTTGCATAGTCAGAAGTAAATGCCTTGATGTACCAAATCATTTAAATATGAATGGTTCATTTAAAAAGAAAAGTCAATAGAATGGTCCGAGTATGATGGCTGACAAATGCTATTTAAAACATTTACAAAATCCTTACCACCAGTATTGTCCTTGCTTCCGGGCTGAGCGTTTGGGTGGCCATCTGTTGACAAATATTGTTGGGGGGGGGGGGAGAGTTAAAATTGCAGATGAGTAAAAGTGAAGAAACAAGCTGAATAACCTACCTAATCTTATAAAATTATCCCTACCTTTCCCATGTTTCTCTATCTTCCTCCCCTCTCCCCCACAAAAAAACCCTCCATGACTTATGCTTACTAATATTATGGCAGCTGATTTCATCCACTGTGTTCAAGATCGTAAATAAGAAATCCCTTGAGAACCCTTACATTCCCAACTATCATACCTCATTTCGATTTTTGTGTCTGCAGTTTTGTGTCTGCTCCTGCTCCCACTGAAGGCAAGAGGAAAACTCCCATTGAATAGAATGGGGAACAGGCCTGAGCACTAACATGGCATTTTTAAAACTAAGTAGCTAGCATCAAGTATGCATCAACTTTAAGACTATGGAACTGAATTTATTTCAGACTGGCAGCTTTGTAGATCTCAAAGTCTCAAAAAAAAAATATATCAATCCATGTGAAGAAGAAAATCAGTTCATTTTGAGTTCATTCTAGTTATGAACATTTAAAATTAGCAAGACCAAGACAGCCTCATCTCCTCATTTTAATTTATATATACATACATACACACACACACAGAGCTATAAATGCATATGGAAGCATGTACTTTGCATACAACATATACACACAGTTGATTCTACAAACATGAGTTAACTAATAAAGGCCACTAGTTCATCTGTTCTGACTGGCAATTCTATAAAAATGAAGACACTTTTCCCCCCCATTTACAAAGAAACAGTAAAAGAAAAAAGGAAATAAATATGGAGATTTACTTTGCCACTCCAATGCACTAAAAGTCATGAAATTTGAACAGTAAGGTTGAGCATTTTGATGTAGTCATAATTAAAGATTTAACTTCACAAGTGTATCCATGACGTATAACCTGAGAAACTTTTCACATAAAGAGCCTGAATCCTAACCAGCCAATAACTTTACAGATTGCAAAATTTGCATTTAATTGACCAACATCCTTCTAACAGAGGCATTAATGGCCTCCTATAACACCATGGCACTTCTATGACTAAATAAACTGAAGGAACAAACATTGTTATAGTTCTGGAATTGTGCCCATTGTTAGTTCCCACAGACTAGCTTCCCCCTTCCAAACAGTTGCCAGTAATGCTGAAGCACAGCAATGCTAGTGGGATACTGGCTTTTTCAGGTGTTGTTCAGCAATTTAAAGAGTTAACAGCCACTACCTGCCAAACTATGTTCCACTTCACTAGTGAGAGCATGGCAAAGATACTGCAGTTTGCTAAAGTGACTTAGCTGAAAATACATTAAAGGCTTTGCAAAGAGATTATCCCAGAGGAAAGGGAAAGCCTTCCTTTCTGACAACAGACTCCCACTTCCTGGCATAAAGAGCACCTCTCCCCCACCCTTCTAGGGAGTGATTAGAAAGGTAATATATTCAAATTACAACCACTTCTAGGAATGGTATATTAGTCAATTAGTGCTATCTACTGAAAATAAGGTGATGACACATCCCTAAAGCCAACTAATCAAAAGCCATTTGGAAAAAAACAAAAAACCCAAAGCCATTAATGCACTCAAACGAGGCCTCTAACTCAACAGCAGAAACTCATGGATCATCAATACCAAATTCTACGATATCAATTTCTGTGCATGGCACTGACCTCCCTTTAATCGAATCCCTCTTGCTATTCACTTCTTCCAGCAGTCCTACAAGCTCTAACTCACCTCAATATAATGCCATCACCACTCCTATATTAAAAAGCCATTATGTTGTTCCTTGGATATCTTTTAGACCTGATCTTGCAATGAGCTCTGCCCAGGCAGCCCCCAGAGCCCACTGCAGCACACTCTAATTATGAAGGCTTTAGTATACAAAGGTTAATATTCCATGGTTCTACTTACTAAGATTCCCTACTTACCTCTGAGGATCCCCCTTCCATTTAGCAAAATGGGATGAGCAGTGTGGTCACAGCCACAAGGTTTGCCTGCAACGCATGTACTAGGCTTTAACAACTCAATAATAAGTATTATTATTCTATTATATAGCATTTTTCATGAGTAGACCTCAAAGTGCTTTACAAAGGAGCAAGCTCTCACCTTCCATCTGTAGAATGGGGATAATGACACGGCTGTCCTTTGCAAGGCACTTTTGAGGTCTACTGACGACAAGTGATATAAAGGGCTAGGTATTTATTATGCGTTGTTATAGTTCAGGGATCAGCAACCTTTGGCACGCAGCCCGCCAGGGTAAGCCCCCTAGTGAGCCGGACCGATTTGTTTACCTGCCGCATCCGCAGGTTCGGCCGATCGTGACTCCCACTGGCCGTGGTTCACCGTTCCAGGCCAATGGGGGCTGTGGGAAGCAGCAGCCAGCACACCCCTCAGCCTGTGCCGCTTCCCGCAGCTCCCATTGGCGTGGAGCAGCGAACTGTGGCCACTGGGAGCTGCGATCGGCCAAACCTGTGGACGTAGCAGGTAAACAAACCAGCCTGGCCTGCCACAGGGCTTACCCTGATGGGCTGCGTGCCGAAGGTTGTCAATCCCTGTTATAGTCTAATTCATGGGTTGTGAGCAAGTCTTAGGGCTGTGATCATCCTGCTCGTCCCATTTTGCTAGCTAGTACAAAACCCCAATGAGGCTGCATGTGCATTTGTTTTTAAGCAACTGCTTTTAATGGAGTTTTTTTTAAATTCACTGACAAATCTAAATTCTAAATGCATATTCTGAAGACTAATTATTATTTTCCTAATTATGGACTAGATCATGACTAACATCTGAGCAAGAGACAACAATATGTCATTGCACTGCCCCCAAAGAAGCAAAAGAGGGAGATTGTGACTCAGTCTCAGTGTCCCTCCTGGTTTCTCCCTCGACTCCAGGGAGGCAGTAACTGCACTGTATTTGTTGCAGCATATATCCCCTGCACAGCTATGCCAACAAGCACGTTGAGAGGGGGAAGCCTATATTCTGCCCCTCTCACTCACCTGCATGAGGGAGAGAAGTAGCAGCTCTATGTAGCCTGCTTTCCCTACTATCTGTAATGCATGTAGCCAGCAGAAGGGTGTTAGGGTGTCCTTATGCTCTTATTCCACCATGCTAGTTAAGCCACTATTTAACCCTTAGATATAGTAAAATACAATTTCAATGTGGTGGTTCAGCAGATGTCAGAGAAAAATGTGTTTCCTGGAGACTGAGGTAGATATGACATCACCAAAAGATTTGCCAGCCAATCTCTCAGTTTTGCCATGACACTGACTAAAGCCTAAAAGAGTCATTATTACAGTAACTCCTTGCTTAATGTGTAGTTATGTTCCTGAAAACTGCTACTTTAAGCAGAACGATGTTAAGCAAATCCAATTTCCCCATAAGAATTAATGTAAAAATGGGGGGTTGGGTTCCAGGGAAATTCCCCCCCCCATATTTTTTTAATATTATATATATATATACACATACACACATATATATATATATACATACACACACATACACACATTTTAAACAAACATTTTAATATTGTCCAGAGCAATGATGATTGTGAAGCTTGGTTGAGGCGGTGAAGTCAGAGGGTGGGATATTTCCCAGGGAATGCCTTACTGCTAAATGATGAACTAGCATTCAGCTGAGCCTCAAGGGTTAACACGTTGTTAATGTAGCCTCACACTCTACAAGGCAGCACGAATAGAGGGAGGAGACACAACAGACGCACGGCAGTGGCTGCAAACATTGCCTGTGGAAACTGAACGTGATAATGAACCCATGCTATCCCACTGGAGCGCATCACTCCCTCCACTTTCCAAAGTGCTGGGGGGTGCATGTGAGTGTGAGAGAGAGAGAGAGACAGACATATACACACACACACACGTACGTGAGATGTGCATTGCCCCTTTAAGTATGCTGACCCCACTCTAAGAGCACTGCATTTTAAAGTAGATCAGCAAGTCGAGACAGCAGCTGCTGCCAGCAAGCTCCCTCTGTCCTGAGCCCTGTGGTGGGTCGTTGTCCCCGCTCTGTGGAGATGAGGTACAGGAGCAGTAGGATGGGTACACCCTGACATCAACACCCCTCTTCCCCTGCACGGCAAGCAGGAGGCTCCAGGAAGCAGTTCCAAGACAGAGGGCAGGAGCAGCACATGGCAGTGGGAGGGAGGGACAGCTGAACTGCCCGGCAATCGATAGCCTGTGAAGTGGCTGCTGCACAGGGAACTTAGGGGAGTGGGGAACTGATTGGGGGGCTGCCGGTCCACCCTGGTTCCAAGCCCCCACCAGCTAGCTCCAACGGGCTGCTCTTCGTGCAAGCAGTGGACAAAGCAGGCAGCTGCCAAACAACATTATGAGGGAGCACTATGCAACTTTAAACGAGCATGTTTTCTAATAGATCAGCGACATAACAAAACAACGTTAACCGGGACGATGTTAAGTGAGGAGTTACTGTATTATTAAAGACAGCTTGGTTCTATTATTTGATCCTCCACTTGTCCCCAAAGAGGCCTGAGATGTGTACTTTAAAAAAAAAAATATATATATATAGACACATTGGGATAATTTATCCCAGATATACAGCAATGTGTAACCATGACTCTTTGTCAGTAACTACACATCTAAAATCATAATAAAGCATTTACCGTAAGGTGCTTTATGTGCCAATCACTACTCACCCAACTCCGGCTTTTTGGTAGCTGAATCAGGCTTCTTTGTAGGTCCTGTTATGTCAAGGACATAGAAGTTAATACAAATTGAAATGTTTGTGATGATACTTAGAGAACAAGTTTAAATAGACTTCCTTTTAAAATAAGTGAAAGTATTAGACTAATAATTTTTCAAGTCTTCTACAGTTGTATGACTTTCCCCTAAACAGGTTGCTCCACTTCTATGTGGTCCAGGTTTTGGTACACTCTTAGACTAACTAGCACCTTATACCTTAAATTGTGCCAAAGAAGTTAATACAACTACTCATGGAGAAAGGTGTTACACACATTCTCTATGGATGTCAGAATATGGCCCTAAGTGTTTGTTATGTTTTAACATTAATGCTAAACACTATATGAAGAAAAATCTCACAAGAAGGGATTTTTGCAAGAACATATTACTTACCAATGTCCAATGCATCTTCTAAGTTAAAGTCGTCTTCACCTAGCAACACAAAAAAAAAAAAAAAAGCCAGAAATTAGCAGCAGAATGAGGAGACACCTTTCTCACTCTGAAATATGCCATTCAGATCCTGGTCAATGTTGTCCCACACGCAGCTAGAATAGAGGGACTTTCTCAGTATCGTGGGCAGGAAGCAAAAGCAGCTTCCCCGCAAAACACTCCTTTAGAAGAGAAGGGATATGGATTATAAGGGTCGTATCTGCAGACAGTCTTCCATGGAGTAAATGCATTCTTCCTTGTGAGGGGCAGACACCCCATCACTGGCAGAAAAAGGTTTAAAGGCAGCCTACAGAAGCTGTGCCGGAGGCAGCCAGAGAAGAGCTGAAGGGAGCAGCCCACCAGGGCCAAGCAGGCCCATTTAAAAAGGGAGCTACAGAGCAGAGGAGGGCAGTTCTCTGCTGGGAGCCCAGGGAGGAAGGACTGTGTCTCTGGAGGGCTGAGAGAACTGCCCACAGCCTGGACAGAGCAGTGCTGCAGACAGACACTGGGGGAGTGGGAGACAGCTCTTGGCTGGCTACTGGGGTTTGAAGGCTGAGGCCCTGAGGCAAGGCAAAGAGGATGCTGGGGCCATGAGGAAGTGGCCAGAAAACTCGCTGCAGTAGCCACTAAGGGAAGTGGCTGAACAGTGAACTGCAGATCCCTTGGAAGGGGAAGCACAGTGTGTGGCAGGGCTGGAGGGCAGTATTGCTGAAGAGAACGCCGTGGTCCTTGGAGAGATGTGGGTCCTAGAGCAGGAGTGATGGTGGCAAGGCACCACCCAAAGAGGATACACTACCGTACAGAGCTAAATTCCTAAGACAACCAGCAGGAGGTGCCAGAATGGTGAGTGAACCCTGTTTCATTCCCAAAGGATTCACTGATGTTGAACCGGGATCTTCAGCGCTTTTTCAGCGGACCTCCAGAAAGCCACAAGCTTAGCAGGAGCATTGCTCTGCTCAATAGGAATGAACACAACTGGTCCAGCTGTGCAGAGAAAGATTCTCTACCTAGGGGTTTTAGGGCATGAAGGGGGGCTGAAACATGCATGATCATGTAAAGAATTTACAATATAAATTTCTTCATAATCTGAAATAATTATCTTTTGGTTCAGTTCCACTGTAATCTGCTATCTTTCTTCCTCCCATACACAAGATATCCAGTCCAAAGGTGGTAAGTTTTCAATGCATGGTCTCTCTTTAAAAATTGTATTTAAACTCCTGATTGGCACTTTAATTCAAGTATTAATACCACGGACACCTCCTCCTGCTGGAATAAATATCATTTTGAGGGAGACGGAACAGAACATTTCTACATCACATCATGATAAACACTATATCTACTACTGCTGTTCAACAGCTTCCGGCCACTTGCTTCACGTTGATTCACATTTTTGTGATACAAACTGATTTCACATCATGAATGCTGTGGTGGCAAATTTCAGTGGTTAGTGAAACTGATCAGACAGACTGAATGCTGACAGAAATCTTCCCCAAGTACAACACAAGAGCTGTGGGAAGCACCCAGAGCTCTCTAAGCCCAGATATCAGTTATCTATACCTTCACTGCACCAAGCAAAAGGTAGAGGAAAAAGAAGAAGAGCAACCAAAACCCACTGCAGCAACTCAAGAAGTTGAACTGCAAAAGGAATACTTCTCATGACCCTAGGAGTCCACTGGGCTTTTACACTGACTAATTATCAGGCCGCCAGAACCAGACAGCTAGCTTGGTTCAGCAAAGTGTTTAATACTCTTAATGTAGATGCACACAAAACATTTCTTTCTGACCTGAGTCTTCTCAGGTTTAACCATCCAAGGGGTCCTTAAAGGAAAGCTCTGCACTTTACTCACTACATACTTCCTTTAAACAAGGCCAGGAAAGGAGACTGAATTTGTGCTATTTCTGTATCAAAACTGAATAAAAAAATTTAACTAAGAAAACAGGGGTTTTAATAAACCTTAGTATTTGATACCAGTGCTGTGGTTTATGCAACTTAGAAAATGCCAGTCTGAGATACAGAAGAATGGAAATTCACTGGTCCTCAATGACCATTGTGCTACTCCAGCACAACCAAATAGAGGAATCATTAATTCTTGAGGTCATTCTGAAAATAGAACTGGTTTTATGTTTGGCTCATCTTTCACAATATATTAGGTTTTTTCCTGGGAAGGGGTAAGGACTGAAAGGAAAGAGCCTGATTTCCCTTCATAGTGATTCTCAGCTGAATTGTCCTCAACATAAAACACAAATATGGGAAAACCCAATAGCAAGATGCAGGGAGCCAAGTTATCTGAAAGCAACCAAGACAACAAACAAGTTCTGCCATCCAGAGGGGAGAAGTTGAGATAGTTCTTTGCTTCCGAAGAAATTCACATTCTGCGGCCAAAATTTCACTCAAACTTGCTTCATGGATGCAGGACAGTCTTAGCTGAAACTAACCAATCATGCAGGTTGGCCTCACTGATTCCTCCCCATCATTCTGGGCCTCAGATTACTGAAATGGGATGGGCATTGGGAATAGTGGTTGTTTGTAACTCTGAAATGCTCATAACTCAACAAAATGTGATGGTGGTTCTTTCAAAAGTTTACAACTGAACATTGACTTAATACAGCTTTGCAGAAGAAAAATGCATCTCCCCCCCCCCCCCCCCGCCTTTTTAGTAGTTTATGTTTAACACAGTATGGTACAGTATTTGCATTTTTTTTTTTGGGTCTTCACTGCTGCCTAATTGCATACTTCCAGTTCCAAATGACATGTGTGGTTGACTGGTAAATTTGTAACTCTGGCGTTTGTAACTCTGGGGTTCTACTGTGGTAATGTAGCCATGGTACCACAGATAGCAGCAAGGAGCGGCATAGGCTAGCTGCCCTAGACCCTGGGAGTACGTACTTGGCACAGGCTAGCCTGTGCCACTACTCCCTGCTGCCTGTGCTATCGCAGCTATGCTATTATTTTTAGCATGCTAGCTTGATGAGAGCTGGCACGAGCATGTCTATGCAAGCTGGAAATCACACCCCTAGCTCCTAGTGCAGACGTAGCCTTAGAACAGAAGGCATCTGAAAAAGACAAAAGTAGGCAATCTGAAGGGATGCAAGAAAAAAAAGCTCTTAATTGTAGTTGCTCTCTGAAGAGAGCCATCGCACAGCCAAGGCAGGTACTCCAAGTCTCCACAGGGGTGAAGGGCAGAAAGAGGAGAGAATCTTCCCACAAGCCACCTTTCTTTACTCCACTCCTGAAAAATGCTGTGGGATCTTTTAAACACCCAGCTCATGGAAAAACTACTTCATAGGAGTGGGCATGCACATGAGACATATTGCCAGAATGATTCAGCTGGAACTGACACCACCTTTGAAAGGAATGCAAGATGCATCCATACCATCTTAGGAATTCAGCATAAAAGTGGATCACAAAGGCCTGAAGCTTATCCATCTTGCAAAGAGAATCTCTTCTGTATAAGATCTGCAGATAAACTGGCCTGTTTCCAATGGGCATGCAGAAAGTCAAAATAGCCAGAAAATGGGACCTAACCCAGACAAGCAAAAACTTGAAACACTTGATGTGAGGCATTAAAAGCATCACAGGGGGAACAGTTGCATTAGATCTAGGCTTTGGTGGAGTAAAGGGTGTATTTGGAGGGGAGATACCAATTGCAGAGAAAAGGACTATTCACTGATAGCACTCTGCCTCCACGATCAACTGACATTTAGCACAAGGGTGAGTATCTCAGCTGATTGCCTCTGCGGTGGTTTGCCCAAGAAGGGGGAGAAGCAGTCTAAGACAGCCAAGATCCAAAAAAGTACTGTAGTTCTAAGGTTTTATTGTTGTAACTTGTAAACATCACCCACAAATAAGACTGAAGCTTCTTTTTGACTGCTGGGCATGTATGGTATGCTCTGGGTAACCACTTAAAGCAGGAAGCCTTGTCTTGTACTGACTGAAGTTACTGAGAGGCCTTCTGGTACAGTCCTGTTTAAGGCCAGATTTTCAAGAGTTCAGCATCCCCAGATGTCAAACTTCTTTCAAAATGAAAATCCGGCCCCAGTGGTGAATGCAGAACTCTTTTGAAGTTCTGGCCCATGGAATGCACTGCAATAATCCAGTTCTGAGCTGAGAGGTATGAATGACTGGGATGAGGTCCAGATACTAAGGAGAAGATGGCAAACTTCTTTCCCAGGACAAATGGAGGAATAAAGGGTTATTTTATAATTGTCCATGGATAGCATTTCATGCAATTTCCTCTGAAGCAACTAGTATTGGAAACTGCAAGGGATCAAGGCAGCATCAGTCATGCCTGTCTAGGAGAGAGGCATAGTGCAGCATTAGAGCAGTTTTTGAAACTGCTGCGCTGCCTCCTCTCCATACCCACAATATACAAATCCATGAGTTGCAAGTGTTCTCAAAAACAAAACAAAAAAAACAAACAAGACCCTAGCCTCTCTAACAGAGCAGAAGCTGCCACCCTTGACGCCCTGGCTGACATAGGCTATGTCAATTGCTGGCGGTAGCTGGGAAAATGAACATAAAAATATGACACCTGAAGCACTAGGCAAAAGCTATTTCTGAGCAAACAAAGCTTTGAAGGGCTGATTAATTGAAGCCACTGAAGAGGACCAAACAGACATTCAAATGGAACTCTGTTGCTGTGACTCATGGAAGCTCCTTCACTGAACAGGGTGGGAAAGAAATGGCAGCTAGAGCCAGTAGTGGTAACTACATTCCACTGCAGAAGCTGGCATGAGGCAACAGTTTTAGAGGAGCTCCGGCCTTGGTCATGAGCAAGAGTACAGGCTGAGACTGAGGATTTATTATCATGCATCTCCACAGGGGGTAAAACAGCTTGTCCCAAGCAGGTTGCACAATTCCCTATAGTCATATTTAATACCACTCCTATTCTCCTGTAGCCTTTTTTTAATTTAAGTTGAATTTAGTAGAATCATAGAATATCAGGGTTGGAAGGGACCCCAGAAGGTCATCTAGTCCAACGCCCTGCTCAAAGCAGGACCAATTCCCAGTTAAATCATCCCAGCCAGGGCTTTGTCAAGCCTGACCTTAAAAACCTCTAAGGAAGGAGATTCTACCACCTCCCTAGGTAACGCATTCCAGTGTTTCACCACCCTCTTAGTGAAAAAGTTTTTCCTAATATCCAATTTTGTATTAATTGGATATTTTTGTAATTTTGTATTAAGCTACCATGGGTTCTGCTGCTGTTGCTACAGTTTCAAGCTCAACTGCGTGAAAATCACCGCTGGTGTTTTTCTCAAATTTGGAGACTCCAGGACCACACAAAGTCCAAGGATAGTGACCACAAACACAATCACAAGTACAAAGTCTTATCTGTATAAAGTTACAATTACCCATACATATATAAATCCTACAAAAACCCATGCAATGACTAAGGCTGCAGTCATACACACATCCTCAAAGATATCCTAGGGTCTTGATGGACCTCTCAGCAGATGATTATTGATGGAGGGATGGTTCCTGCTGGGGTTTCCTGGGGGGACGGTCTTCCCACTTTTACATAACCAGGGACCTCTTTTATATTGTTGTTCTGATCACACCTAATGCAGATATAGGAGGGTTTCCCTTATCTGTACTTCCACACCCCATGAATATTGGAGTGCCCCATTTTTCATAGGCTGTTTCTTACTTTCAGTTATTAGCAGCATCTATGCACAACATGTATGCTGCAGTCACGACAGGACATTCCATGATCTTACAACCAGGTGTCCCATGATCTCGAACAATACCCTGCAGTTTATTGCAATCTAGTTTTCTGTAACATCGGGCACATCTTTTATAGTGATCCTGTGACCTTTCTGGCATAAGGTTATTCCTAGATCACCTATTCATGCCAAGCATTCTTAAGCCTGGCCGACTATTACTAAGCTAAAATTTTACAGGTCTCAGCCTATATGACAGGGGTGGCCAACTTCTAGCTCCAGAGCCACATTTGGCTCTTCAGGGGTTAATGTGCGGCTCCTTGCATATGTGCCGACTGTGAAGCTGGAGCTACAGACACCAACTTTCCAGTGTGCCAGGGAGTACTCACTGCTCAACCCGCTGCTCTGCCCCCGCCCCTTCCCCCAAACGTGCTGTACCCTCCTTCCTCCCCCCTACTCCTCAGAGCCTCCTGCACATGCAAAACAGCTGATCAGCCAGGCAGGAGGCATGGGAGGGAGGAGGAGGTGCTGCTGACATATTACTGTGGCTCTTCGGCATTGTACATTGGTAAATTCTGGCTCCTTCTGAGGCTCAGGTTGGCCACCCCACTATAGGCCTTGTATTCCAGCCATGCTTTACTTATATACCTAACACACACTCATCACTCCTAAATAATTGTCAGTCTTACACTTCTATTATCCTACAATTTAAATCTATGAAATAGCATATGAATTGACCATAATGCCAAACACCACAATGATAAAATGAACTAACTAGCTAAGTGCTATACCCCACCAATAATTCCATTTTTCCCCCCTCCTTCAGTGGACCTATAAGAAGGATGCAAAAAGAAAAGGAGTACTTGTGGCACCTTAGAGACTAATCAATTTATTTGAGCATGAGCTTTTGTGAGCTACAGCTCACTTCATCGGATGCATACCGTGGAAACTGCAGCAGACTTTATATACACACAGAGAATATGAAACAATACCTCCTCCCACCCCACTGTCCTGCTGGTAATAGCTTATCTAAAGTGATCATCAGGTTGGGCCATTTCCAGCACAAATCCAGGTTTTCTCACCCTCCACCCCCCTACACACAAATTCACTCTCCTGCTGGTGATAGCCCATCCAAAGTGGGAACTCTTTACACAATGTGCATGATCATCAAGTTGGGCCATTTCCTGCACAAATCCAGGTTCTCTCACCCCCCTCCCAAAACCACACACACAAACTCACTATCCTGCTGGTAATAGCTCATCCAAAGTGACCACTCTCCCTACAGTGTGCATGATAATCAAGGTGGGCCATTTCCAGCACAAATCCAGGTTCTCTCACCCCCCTCCCAAAACCACACACACAAACTCACTCTCCTGCTGGTAATAGCTCATCCAAACTGACCACTCTCCAAGTTTAAATCCAAGTTAAACCAGAACATCTGGAGGGGGGGGGTAGGAAAAAACAAGGGGAAATAGCCACTCCCAGTCTCTATTTAAGCCTAAATTGATAGTATCCAATTTGCAAATGAATTCCAATTCAGCAGTTTCTCGCTGGAGTCTGGATTTGAAGTTTTTTTGTTTTAAGATAGCGACCTTCATGTCTGTGATTGCGTGACCAGAGAGATTGAAGAGTTCTCCGACTAGTTTATGAATGTTATAATTCTTGACATCTGATTTGTGTCCATTTATTCTTTTACGTAGAGACTGTCCAGTTTGACCAATGTAAATGGCAGAGGGGCATTGCTGGCACAATGAAGGATGGGAATATCTGCTACCCAGCCATGAGGGACTATGGTAGATAGGTCTGCACATAAGCAATTAGTAAAAGTAACACTTTAACGTATTTTGCACAATTTTATTTTTTTGAAGTTTAAACCTTCAAAAAAGGAACTGCTGTTTTGAGCTCACTGGCATTTGTTTCCAATTCCGTTATTTGCCTCCTGTCAACGTACAGTGATCCAAGACTAAAAACATCTACTGCATAGCCCACATTCTGACAGTCTTTTTTTCCCCAAAAAATAGTTAATGTCACAAACAGCTAGAACCAAAAAAGAAAAACCAATTTACTAACAAGCAGTGCAGGAGAAAGTGAAAACTTTTCTATTTCTCTTAATCTATGTTCCCCTTATAACTCTGCAAAAACTGCTTTTTTTAAAGTTTTAAGCAGAGAAACTTGAATGTGATGATGACTCACTGCGGGAGAAATAGAACTTGCAGCTGCATTAGTCATCTCATTCTAGGTAGAGTTGTGGGCACCAGTCCTGATCAGGCAAAAACTGTGACAAGATGTTTACAGACATTGCCAAGCAGCAGCTTATAATTAGCTCTGCAGCAGCATACCATGAAATCTTCAGAATTGAAATCCTGTACCGTAGTTTTCAGTCTGCAACCCTCTTACAAGACTTCACCTATCAAAGCTTTGCTCATATATGAAAATCTTTAAGTTTATTTTCTATTAATTATTTGCACTGTGGTAGTAGCTAGGAGCTCCAGTCATGGACCAGGAACCTACTGTGCTAGGTAATATACAAAAAGAAGACTGACCCTACTTCAAAGAGCTTAAATTCTAAGTAGGAGACAAGGATACAGATAGACTATGAAGTGAAGATTTTCTAAATACAAAAAAAGCACCTATTTGCTGCATATTCAGTCCTGCTGGATTTAGCATGTTCACAGTCAGAAAACATTGGTAACCATGACAGTTAAGCTTCCTCTAGGACCAATAAAAAGAGAAACCTACATTTCTTTCCTATTGCTCAAGATGTATTTGACTTACCAAGGTTATTTGTTCACATACAAAAGTCTCCCAACAGGCCTTTATGCAAAAAGAATGGTTTCTAGACACCCCTTCCAAGGTAGCAATGACATTTTTAAAGTGATGGGGTACCTAAACAAGGAGCAAATAAGCAGTTGTCCATTATCACTTTTCAGTTCCTGAAGCTGAAGTTCAGAACAGACCATTCCTTCCACTGAACAGAAGTGAAAATGTACACAGGATCCTTTGACAGAAGTGAACATCCATTCAAGAGGCCACCTTTCTCCCACACATACCTTAGTTTGAATTTTATGTTTCCACATGTGTCTGTGGAGCATGCTGGAACTCAGGGGATGTAGCACAAATTATGTTGATCTGCGTTAATATCCATTCAAGACTGGATAGAGAAATTAGGAATTGTGGCACATTTTGTAACAAGAGAAACCTATTCACTGAGAGCTTGCATCACAAACAAAACAAACTCTGGTGCTGATAATGTGGATGGCTTGACAGGATCATTTAGTTTAGGAAGAAAGAGTTAGGGGTAGCGTACTTTGAATCACCAGATGAACATCTGACTAGAGTACACAAGAGTAGGGTAAACAGGAGGTTACAGAATCTGGCACAAGGAGCTCAGCGTTTAGTAAGGCTAATGACAGCTGTTATCCAGAAACCAAAACCAGTCCAGCTGCATAGCAACAACAAATCTGAAGCCATTCAGTTGGGTTGGGTAGATTAAGGCCCAAGATCCAGTGTCCAACCTTCAAATCACTATCCACATGCCAGAACTAATTCTATACCAGAATTTAGTTCCACAGGTTAGGGTCAGTAAGGACATAGGTTCAGAAATGAGGTGACTATTTTCCCCTAGGAGCCTCAGTATGGTCTCGGAGCACACAGTCAGATAGCATAGGGCTAAATGTTTGCCATGTTTGTTTCTGGGAAAGTTATTCCCCCCAGAGGTGAGCTTACCACACTTGAGAGTTCTCTCTCCCCCCCCCACCCCATCCCCTGCTTGCCCCCCCTTGCTGGGAGCCGACCAAAAAAAAAAAAAAAAAAAATAGAAGCAGCAACAAGCTACAAGCCAAAAACTAACCAAAAAGCAACTCACAAGCCAATAACAAGTACAATTTCTGTTTTTTTTTTCATGGGTTTGGCATGTCTGGTGTGTATGGGGGTGGGGTGAGGGAGGAGAGACGGTATGTATTGGGGAGTGAGTGTGTCAGCATGCTGTCTCCTAAATTCAGACAGCAGCGGAAGCAGTCAGTCCTGAGGCAGTGGGAGGGAGACACCCCTGGCATCAGCCCCCACCTCCCGCCATGGCTCTTCACAGCAGTCAGTCTCTCACTCACACCTCCCTTCCCCTCCCCCCCGCCTGCCTGCCTGCGTTCCGAGTGTGGGACAGAGCAGCATTACACGTTCGTGATTTGCTGTTTGCTCTGACAGCTGAGTGTGCAACTCTGCCCTGGACAACAAAGCTTTGAAAGGGGAGGGGCACATGCCCGCAGAGTTGAAAACAGTGATATAGCGAACAGATATAACAAACAGCAGTATCTACACTGAGACTGTCACTTTAATTTTGCCGCAGAAAGCTTTAGGACTCTTGTCGAGGTGGTTTTATTGTGTTGTTGAAACTGAAGAGTTTGGTCGCCAAAAGCGTTATTGCAGTGTGTACACCTCCACATTTTGTCCCCAAAAGCTGCCTTTTAGCGACAAAACTCTGCAGTGTAGAAAAGGCCTAAATTTAATCGAAGGTTAAGTCATCTTACTATTATAGAACAAAAACAAATACTTTCACCTCCACAACAAATGTAACATTCAGCTTTCCTTTAAAAAGCTGAATGTTGTCATTCACCTCTCCTCCCCCAAGAAAAAGTTAGCTTTACATTTGGAAAGTGGTTCACATTCAGGTACTGGCTACAGCTGATGTACAGGGAATGATCCCCAATTTATGCAGGGAAGAGTTAAATATCGTGGAAAGATTTTTTTCGGTAAACATTTTCTCAGTGAAAAAATTGTAAGACTTACTTTGTGCTAATACAATTTAGGACATCCAAGAAGTTACCACATGTTACCAATAAGAAGGAAAATACTAGCAACAATGATAAGTCCTCAAAACCAAGTAATTTTATAATGCATCCAAGTCACAGAATTTGGAAGTCTTTTCCTCAAAGCAACAGACTTTCAAATCTAGAGCTCTTTGGAAATCCTTTTATATTGGTTTTGTATCATTTATAAACACATTCAAAAACCTCAGGGTATTCAGCACCCAAATTCCAATGAAATTAAATGGGAATTGGGCATCTAATTCCCTTAGTATCCTTTGAAAATTCCACCCCTGGCATTTGAAAATCCAGCTATTGAAAGTTTATAAAAAGAAAAGGAGTACTTGTGGCACCTTAGAGACTAACCAATTTATTAGAGCATAAGCTTATGCTCTAATAAATTGGTTAGTCTCTAAGGTGCCACAAGTACTCCTTTTCTTTTTGCGAATACAGACTAACACGGCTGTTACTCTGAAACCTGAAAGTTTATAATAAGCCTCGTTCATTTTCCATGACCAAAAGACATACAAACAAACCTTCATAGTATTTATATCATCTACAGCACACAGCTTCCAAGTTTAACTTGTCCAAGGGCTGGTATTTTAAACTTTCACAAACCTAACAAAGACTTGTGATCAACAGTGAACAGGACTTGCTACAATCAGCTTTCCTTAACCGGTGAAACACTTACCTGAAAGTTCTCATTCCTCCACACATTCCACCACCAAAGAAGAAACTGTCAATGTCAATTCATTGTTCATTCTGCTTTCCAAAGCTAAATTATCCGTAGCCTCCTTTATTATGCTACTCATTGACGATTTCCAGGTTTAAAGGCAACAAGAACGTTGTCAGTTATAGCAATACTCTTTTCCATTTCTGTTTAGGAAAATTACACAAATATCTGGAACTACAGAGCTTCCAGGACCATTGCACATTCCTCAAGGAATGTTAATGTACTGTATTCCTCATGTGGGGATCACAAGCAGACAACATTATTCCCATGAGATTTTCATGGAAACAGAGCATGTGTCTCAAACCAGGTCAGAGAAGTTTAGTGGCAAGTTTCAGTGTTCTCACAAGTACTTCATGCATACCTGGCCCTATGCATATCAGGCCTCAGCAGTTCTCACATAACTGTGGTAAAAGACTAAAATGTTAAAGCTACTCGTAAGAATTCTACAGCTTGGCAAATTGTGACAATTAAAGGAAATTAACAGATAAACAGTTTCAAAATCAACTAGAAATTCAGGTTCATTAAAAGAAGGTTTGGCCCAAGCAGGCAGTTAACAGAATGAGACTATCAAAACCTGTTTCAGATAGGAAAATAAAACTCACACTGAGTGGTTTATGACAGTTTTTCTTCACTAGAGAGCTAACTACTGGCATGGTCTATCATTCCACTAAAGAATATTTTATACTCCTGTACGCTTCAGTGTCTTTCCCATGTTTGCTAGAGAGAGGGAACAGAATATCATATGTTTTAAAGACCAGGTGGTAAAAAGTCATAAGTCATGACTTAATGTAAATCATGGTTTATGACAAAGGACAGCTCTCAGATCCTGATAGTTTAATTTCAATATTCATAAAGGTTTTATCTGTGTAGCTATGAAGGTGAAGGTCTTAGGTGGCAGGTTAGTGGATTAGTAAACACACATCCCACCCCAAATAAAGTGACTGCAGCATTTTAACAGTTACTAGGGAACTGCACCTTGAGTGCTGGCTCTTGCCCAGAAATTATAGCAATTATGTGTTTAAATCTTCCATCCTTATCGCTGAAAGCCACTTCTGATTTCTCCAGGAGCACCCATCCCACACTCTGAATACTATTCCACTAAAACAATCAAAAGTTACAATGAACTACTAAAATATACAGCATGTCACTAATACAATCCTAACTCATTCCCACTCCATTATACCACAATTAATAAGTTGACAATCTGATGTTGCACTCCATATGTTTTATGGAAATATGCTTAGGAGTGTAAATATGATGTAACTGGAATATGGTTTATGCAAAAGGTCTCTTGTAAGGTATCGTAACAAAGGTTATAAACCTACTGAATATATTCCTCCTATCTGAATGTATGTATCATTCTTGTATGTGAAGCTAGAAATATAGACAGGGTTTCAGAGTAGCAGCCGTGTTAGTCTGTATCTGCAAAAGAAAAGGAGGACTTGTGGCACCTTAGAGACTAACAAATGAAGTGAGCTGTAGCTCACGAAAGCTTATGCTCAAATAAATTTGTTAGTCTAAGGTGCCACAAGTCCTCCTTTTTTTAGAAATATAAAGTATAACTCTGGGGTCCTATTGTAATTATGTGAAGTGTGGGCAGCTGATGGTGGTTTAGAATCTTGATGGCTCCCATTTACTAGCACAATTGGTTGTAAATGGCTGTTTACATGCAAGCCTTCCCATGTTCCTGTAAGCCAGCCCAGGAAGAATGGAGGCTGGGGATCTCACAGGACATGTGACCATGTCACATTATGCTGAAATCCATCTTAAATCTGGTACTTTTCCATTCTGAAGGAGGGGTGGGGACCCAGAGAGACAAAAGATTCCCGCCTTGGGCCAAACCTATAAAAGGGGGCTGCCAGTCATGAGAAATCCCCTAGTTACCACCTGAGCTGGAACCAGCAAGGACTGTACCGGGGAAAGGATTGGGCCCACACTAGGAAGGAGTCTAGTCTGTGGAAGAGGCTTATTGAAACATCTGAGGGTGAGATTTTACTTGTAAACATTTTCTTAACTTATTAGGCTTAGACTTGCATGTTTTTTGCTTTATTTTGCTTGGTGACTTACTTTGTTCTGTCTGTCTATTACTTGAAACCACTTAAATCTTTCCTTTTATACTAATAGAATCACTTTTGTTAATTAGTAAACCCAGAATAAGTGATTAATACCTGGGGGAGGAAACAGCTGTGCATCTCTCTCTACAAGTGTTATAGAGGGTGGACAATTTACGAGTTTACCCTGTATAAGCTTTAAACAGAGTAAAACAGATTTAAGGGTTTGGATCCCATTGGGAACTGGGTGTCTGGCTGCTGGAGATAGGTGACCTGGTGAGCAGTTTTTGGTTAAAGTCTGCAGCTTTAGGGGCGTGGACCAGACACGCGTTTGTGTTGCAGCATGCTAGCGTGTCTGGTTCAACAAGGCAGGGTTCTGGAGTCCCAAGCTGGCAGGACAAACGGGCTCAGAGGTAATTCCAGCACATCAGGTAACAATCCCAAGGGGATCTCTGTGACCAAACCCGTCACATAATCCATCCCACAGTCTCTTCCTCTGACTCCAATAGGTTCAGTGTGGACAGATGCTTACATGTACCCAGAAACCCAATGATGCTTACACCTGTATGGAGTCACTCAACTTCTACGTTCAAAGATCAATTTGCATGATTTGGTTGCAAGTGTAGCAGTTACACTATACAGTGCAAAACAGCCTGCGGCCACCGGGGGATTCATTGTGGCCCTGAAAATGCCCTAGCCCCCCTGTAAAATATGGAATACATGTTGATCAAGGCAACATGATGAGATTTCAAGCCTCAACTCCCACCACAAATTTCACCACTGTTGGCTGCAGACATGGGACATTCAAAAGGGCTTGGTGCAGTCCCTTACGTGCCTGGTCACAGCCACATGAGTGGAAGGGAAGTGGAAGACGGAGATGGTAGCAAGAGGAAGCCAGGGATTTGCTGCAGAAAGTGGTTGTAGGATGCAGTGGGGATTCCCAGGTGCCTTGTGGGAAAGGCAGGGAGATAGATGGAATGAAGGATGGTTGCAGTGGGGAGAAGGCTGCTGCAGGGGAGAGGGATAGTGGGCTGCTGTATATGTGGGAAGGGAAACCATGGTGCAGAATTGCTGTGGGGAGGGAATCATGGAGTGGTTTGCTTCAACCGGTGATTGCTATGTATGTGAGGGAGTTACCAGAGAGGATGCTGGAAGAGTGACTGGGATGCAGGATTGTTGCACAGGATTTGGAGATGTGGGTGACAGTGTTGAGTTGGGCAGTGAGAGTGCATAGCTGTGGGGGTTGGTGAAAGAGGGAGAATGCAGATGAGTGGTGTTAGGAGGAAAGGATATATAATACTGAAGGAGTGTAATGGAAAAGAGGAATGAACAAAAGAAAAACAAGTATCTGATAAAGGAAAAAACGAAACCAAGAAAACTGAGAAGGGGGATCTGAAGAAAGACTCTGCTCCACCAGCTTCCAAGAGCCTTTTGCACAAGATTCCCAGAACCCTTTACCAAAGCCCTACTCTGCTACTCACCTCTTAAGCATGCTATCCCTCCTGCCCCCAAATGTAGGTTGCCCCAAATGTGGGGCAGGGATTAGGAAGACAAAATAAGGGTTATCTGGCACTTCCATTCCTTCTACTTGTTTTATGCACGAGGCACCACAGATTGAAAGAAGAAAAGGAGTACTAGTGGCACCTTAGAGACTAACCAATTTATTTGAGCATAAGCTTTCGTGAGCTACAGCTCACTTCATCGGATGCATACCGTGGAAAATTTGAGGAGATTTATATACACACACAACATGAAAAACTGGGTGTTATCAAACACACAGTAAGGAGAGTGATCACTCAAGATGAGCTATTACCAGCAAAGGGGGGGGGGGGGAGAAGAGAGAGAACCTTTTGTAGCGATAATCAAGGTGGGCCATTTCCAGCAGTTAACAGTGAGGAGCAGTTGGGGCGCGGGGGGAGGGGGGGGAAATAGTTTTACTTTGTGTAAGGACACATCCACTCCCAGTCTCTATTCAAGAGAAAGTTAATTGTATCCAGTTTGCAAATTAATTCCCATTCAGCAGTCTCTCCTTGGAATCTGTTTTTGAAGTCTTTTTGTTCTAATATTGTGACCTTTAGGTCTGAAATCGAGTGACCAGAGAGATTGAAGTGTTCTCCGACTGGTTTATGAATGTTATAATTCTTGACATTGAGATTGAAAGAGTAATTCTTTGGAGTGAGCATCTTTAAGATTAAACTCTACTGACAACTGTATCATTAACACCAAGCCTATTAGATATACTCTGTTTTAAAACTGCAGACCCAGCATTAGGTAGAGAATTTTGTATTTAATAACTTTTGTATCCCCACAGTTTAATTTCTATTTGTGAAACAATTCACTAGTTTTGAGCAAAAATTAAATAAAGAAAAATGTGAAATGAATGTCTGTGGTCTAGTTTAAAATTAAAATAAAAAAGGACCAGTGTGAGTGAGAAGAGAACATAACTAAAATGTCAACAGATCAGATCCAGACAACATAAGCTCCGGAGTTTACAAACTGCTTTTGTTTAATAAAAATACCAACTTGGAACCTTTTATTCAGACTCAAACAACTAAGATTTGGCAGACAACAAAAAAGGCAATGGATATCATGTGTGAAGGGACAAAAGCAAAAAAAACAACCACCCCCCCAAACTTATTTTTACCTAGACCAAAATTCTGTTACTCAAAAGAAAAGACCTGGGATTAAAAGATTTCTTGTGAACAGATCTTGCGGATGAAGTATTCTCACCCTCCATCCTGCACAAAGCTGAAAGTTATACAGTAGAACCTCAGGGTTACCAACAACCTCCATTCCCGAGATGTTTGTAACTCTGAAATGTTTGTAGCTCTGAACAAAATGTTATAGTGATTCTTTCAAAAGTTTACAACTGAACATTGACTTAATTCAGCTTTGAAACTTTACTATGCAGAAGAAAAATGCTGGTTTCCCTTTATTTTTTTTTTTTAGTAGTTTACATTTAACAGTACTGTATTGAATTTGCCTTTTTCTTTTTTTTAAATTTAGTCTCTGCTGCTGCCTGATTGCGTACTTCCAGTTCAAAATGAGGTATGTAGTTGACTGATCAGTTCATAACTCTGGTGTTCGTAACTGAGGTTCTACTGTACACAATAAGTATACATTTGAGGTCGGGTGGGGAATATCTATAAAACTGCTGGCAGAGATCCAAGAAGACAGACTATTAAGTCACTCAAAATGTGAGAAGAATAGAGACCAGTAACATGTAGAGTGAATTACCAGTTTAGTTACTAATGACTTGCCTTTTAATAAGTACAGTTAAAGACGTTTCTTTATAAAAAGTGTCCATTTGACATTTTGTACATTGATGATAGAAACCTACTTGGGGAAGGGAATTAAGACTGGATATTTGAGGAGTGCTAATGTACATATGATTTGTCACACTTCTAAATCCTTCATGTTTTCTGTTGAGACTGTGGCTTAAAGTTGCATTTGTGTTTCCTTTCTCTCATAATAAAAAGTTGGATTTTTATTTCATTTGATGCACTTTAAGCTGTCTTGTCCCAAAATATTTGGTGGAGTTCTTTATTTAGCTCACATCTCAAATGCAAACAAATTTTATTGGCATGACATACTGTTCATTTGTCAAACTACTGAATAAACTACTTAAGCCAGAAGCAATTAAACTACCAAGTAAGAGACTATTACAGGGAATCTGCTTCATGACTTGGTGACAAGCTTTGTATGAAACCTTAGAAATCCTTTTTTATGGGCTGTGTTTTCAGTGTTGTGTGTAGAGAAATAGCAACTTGTTTAATAGAAGCTGTTTAACTCGTTCCCGTACACTGCACTAATGCAATACCCAACCTTGAAAAATGTATTTCCATGGCAAGTAAGAAACTCTAGCAAACGTGTGCGTATAGGTATCACACACACAGTCACCAGCTTCTACATAATTTCTGCTTTCATTAGCAGTCTCCTTACGATTGCAAAGAACCTTCCAAATGTTAACTGTTGTGGTGCTGTCTGAGTCTGCAGACAGAAGACTTCAATGCTGCTGCTACTACTTACTCCTTTCCCAACAAGTAGCCCTGGGATTTCAAATTTATCAAACACTAGTCAAAGATTCATATGGAGGATGAAGTGTTGTTCCCCCCTCCCACATTCTAAGGAAAAAGGAAATGCAACCAGGTACAAACCCATGTACCCTCCCCTTTTCTACCAGCTGAAGATGAACCCTGACCCCTGGAACTCCCTGGTGACTTGCCTTCCTCCTCCCTCCCCTCATACCCTTTACACACTCTTGTCCTATTGGTCTCTGGCTAGTAGATTTCTGGGTGCTCTTTCATCTTCTTGCAATACTAAAGGAATAAAGGACATGTCAATTACAGTAGCTTCTTACTAAACTGTATCCTCCACTCAAATAGGGCCTTCCCCAGTATGTGGATCACACTAACCAGTGTCAGACAAGGACAAACATTTTAAGTATAGCTGCCACCCCACGTGACATGCCAAAGTAGTAACAGCAAACATTAATATATAGAAATTGTTTCTGGCTGTGCAGTGTAAAGCTGAGGAGTGTTCAATAGTTGCTAAGCTACACTGTCATGACTTCAAAGAACTGCTGCAATGAAGTCATTTTGATTTAGCATGCACAGTTGTCCTTTTATATAAGTTATCAGTGTAAAAAGTAAAAGTCTTCAGAGTCTGAGTCACAGATCTGAACTCTTTTCAGTGACAGAGGTAAAGAATAGTCTGCTGCACATTTTCAGCTTCATAGTAGAGTATGTGTGGCTCAATAAAATGATACCCCCACCAGAAATTGGGGAATAGCAATAGGATACAATGGAATTTACATTTTTAGAATGATGCCTGGGGGAATTTGATCCACCTGTTATCAACATTAAAATGCATAATTTAACTGTATTTTGACCTTTTTTTTCAAAGTCTGAATTTAAACCAACTAAAGAAGTGTAGAAATGAGGCCAGGGCGGTTAAAAATCACAATTTTTATTTATAAATTTCTAGTTCTTCACATTCTTTCTATTCTATAGTCTTAACATGATAAGGTGGTTGTTTTGTATTTATTTTTTAAATTTTCTAATTGTTAGTAAAATTTCAGCAGCTACATAGAGATTTTTCTCTGCTATGAAGTTCCACACCATGAAAATCTCACCTGCATGTGTCTAAATGCAAACTTAACTTTAGGCTCTTATTTTAAAAGAAATTTAGCTTGTGTTTATAACATCGTTAGTTAACACTGAAGCAATTTTGTTTTGGAATGAGAAAGATTATGCCATTTAGAGAGACGTTTAATTAAAAAAATACAGTGCTAGCCCCTGATGCTGCAAACCCTCATGCTTAACTTTAGCAACAGGAGTAGTCCCCACTGAAGTTAATAGGACTATTCATGTGAGTATAGTTACGCAACTGCTTAAGTGTTTGCAGGATCAGAGTCTGACATTTACAGAACTGCTACTGCAAAGTAGTGAAAATTCAAATAAGATACCCTACAGACATTGGGATTTTGAAGACCCATTTAAAAATTTAGGATATATTTTTAGCTTAATGTTGTAAGAGCACAAGTTTTCAAATTAGTTTTGCAAAGCCTCCACCTGATTTAGACTGATATTTTAAAATCAAGTGATTTAGATAATTGATGTAAATTGCTTTATTTAAAGTAGCTTCATGCTGGTTAAAACTGAAGCTTTCTTCATACCATGCATGAATGCATCAAGTATTGTTTAAAAAAAAAAAAAGATCCTATTTGTCTTTTACGCATTTGGTTGGGATAATGCATTCACATTATGAACTGTAACCCCAGGCACAACAAGCTAAGTTAAGGTTACTGATCGTGTCAGAACAATTTACCTTCTTGCAAAGATTTGTCAAACACTTAACATCCTCCTTTCCTTATGGCATGTCCTCTGGAGCTCTGCAGCAACAAGTGATTTTACACTAACAGTTTTGCTAAATATTTGACACAAAAAATATGACTACATAGCATCAACTAGCCTAAAAGTGGCAATTCTTCAACAAAAGAACTTCAAAAACAGACTCCAAGGAGAGACTGCTGAATTGGAATTAATTTGCAAACTGGATACAATTAACTTAGGCTTGAATAAAGACTGGAGTGGATGTGTCATTACACAAAGTAAAACTATTTCTCCTTGTTTATTTCCCCTCCTACTGTTCTTGTAAAGTGCTGGAAATGGCCCACCTTGATTATCACTACAAAAAGGTCCCCCACCTGCTGGTAATAGCTCACCTTTCCTGGTCACTCTTGTTACAGTCTGTATGGTAACACAGATTTTATATACACAGAGAACATGAAACAATCTCCCCACTGTATTTTCCACTGTATGCATCCGATGAAGTGAGCTGTAGCTCACGAAAGCTTATGCTCTAATAAATTTGTTAGTCTAAGGTGCCACAAGTACTCCTTTTCTTTTTGCGAATACAGGCTAACACAGCTGCTACTCTGAAACCTAGCCTTCTTTGGAGTGTGGCAAAAATACCATCCTTGCAAGAAGTAATTAAATAACAAATTGTGCAAAGTAAGTTACTATTTGTATCATATATCCTTATATCACATTAGATCTTAGCCAATAGAGTTTACATAACTTCTTATTGGATAAAGTAGTTTTAGCCTGTCGCTGCATTTCTCCAAATAATGCATCAGAATCCTAGCATTCAACCTATTGTTTTTAAATATTCTGTGCAAAAAATTGGGCAAAAGTTTCAAGGCTTAAAGTCTGCTAATAAGAATACTAAAACCAAAGGGAAATTGTCAGCAAAGTTTGTTTGTTTACCTTGGCATTTCCCATAGCATAGTAATTGTGCTGATACCCACTAGAAAGTTAGCATTGACTTAACTGTTGCTCTGACTTAAAGTACCTCCTCTTTCTTTCCTAAAATGGAAGCTGTTTTAGAACTCTGACAGTGCCAAAACTCTCAGTTTTCAGAGTAACAGCCATGTTAGTCTGTATTCGCAAAAAGAAAAGGAGTACTTGTGGCACCTTAGAGACTAACCAATTTATTTGAGCATAAGCTTTCGTGAGCTACAGCTCACTTCATCGGATGCATAAAAGTGGAAAATGCAGTGAGGATATTTTTTATCCACACAGACCATGAAAAAATGGGTGTTTTTCTCTCCCCCCACCCCACTCTCCTACTGGTAATAGCTTATCTAAAGTGATTACTCTCCTTACAATGTGTATGATAATCAAGGTGGGCCATTTCCATCATACACATTGTAAGGAGAGTAATCACTTTAGATAAGCTATTACCAGTAGGAGAGTGGGGTGGGGGGAGAGAAAAACACCCATTTTTTCATGGTCTGTGTGGATAAAAAATATCCTCACTGCATTTTCCACTTTTATGCATCCGATGAAGTGAGCTGTAGCTCACGAAAGCTTATGCTCAAATAAATTGGTTAGTCTCTAAGGTGCCACAAGTACTCCTTTTCTTTTTGTGAAAACTCTCAGTGGCATTCAAGAAAATCCCCCTCCTCCTACAAACAAACTAATAAAAACACAGCAAAATAGAGCAACTGATTTGGTACATACAATATATAAAGTGAGAGGTGAAAAAAGTAAACAATTTCATACGGTACAAGTAAGATCATGAAGCTTAGCAATTGTGGTGTTTATTTTAAAGGATATCATCACCTCCTCTGTAAGTGACCACATTACCCCTTATGTATCTATGGCTCAACTGGCAAATGTGGGGAGGACCACTCTGTGCAGATCTAGTGGAGGAATGATGTGCACTTCAGGCATCCCACCTCCTCTGAAAGATAGCAGCTGGACACACCAGCTGTTAGGGTGGGGCAGGAAGGCAGCTAAGAATTCCCAGCATGTATGTAACATTTCTCCTCCCCAGGCTAGCAATACATAAAGAGACAACTCCCAGATCCTTTCAGCTCTCCCAAACCAGACAGTAAGCAGGACAACCGGTCCCACATAATATACCTGGTTTATTTCCCTGTCTCAGCCCTGTGGTAAACCCCACCGCCCTCTGCCTCATTTCCAATAGCGCCATGTTCAGTGTCCACAGTTAAGGCGATTTCCTCACAATCACTGCAGATCAGTTTCCCCAGGGATTAAATTCAACCGCAAAAAGAGTCGCCGCCAACTAAAACGTGGCACGCCCCTCCTGCTCGCAAAAAAGGAAGGCTTTCCCCCCCCCCCCCCCATCCGGCTGCCTCTATCCGAGGACTTCTCGGTGGCTGTCGCTGGGGGAGCCGAGGCAGACCACCAGGCCCACCCCACCTAGGGAGGCAGCGCTGCGGTGGGGGACCAGCCATTTGTGGACCCAGGGCGCGCCCCCGTGCCCGGAGCTCCCGACCCCAGCGACACCTCCCGCCGCTTGGCGCGCCCGCCTCCCGCTCTTCGCCCGCTCTCGCCCAGCCGGGGCCAGCGCGAGGGGTCCCGGGGCGCGCCCCGCTGTATGGCCTCAGGGGAGCCCCGGGCACTGCCCCGCCCTCAGAGCCACGCAGATCTCCCGCCTGGGCGCCCCACCAGCCTCCTGCCCGCTCCCAATACAGCCCCTCCTTTCTTCCGCCTATGCTGGCGGCGTAACAAAAGGGAGCGCTGGGTGGGGGAACAGAGCCCCACAGGAAAACCCCCCCGCCACGGATCCCCGGCGGGGCAAAGGGAAAGAAGGGCCAGTTGCACGGCAGGCAGCCACCCACCCTCTCGCCCCAGCGTCTGCTCCACCTTCTTACCTCTCACGTGGAGCAGGAGAAAAGCCAGAGACACTAGGAGGGTGAGTCTCCCCCGCTGCATGATCCGCTGCTGCCGCTCCGGGGACTAAGGTGCAAACTTTCCCCGCAGGTTTCCCTCCCACGCACCCACCTTCTCTCTCTCTCAAAACTTTCTTTCCAAGAAGGCAGGAGCGGGTCACGGGTGCGCCGCAGGCAGCCGCCGCCCTCCCCGCGCACAGGAGCCTGCTGCGCAAACAGCAATTCCAGCGCGAGCCCCGCAGCCAAAAAAGGCATGGGGTTGCCCGCTCTCTCCAAGACTCCTACCTCCCAGGGGCAGGCAGCCAATCCGAAGGGAGAGCTGGCCCCAGACAGCCAATGAGACGAAGGGGCAGCCAACCCGCTTCCCCCCCCCCCCCCCCCACAGCTGGCAGGGAGAAGAGACAGTGCGAGCCTGCTAGGGCATGCCACGCCCTAGGTCACGGGAGGCGAGCGGGTGCGGTGCGGTGCAGCAGGGCTCGCCCTGCAGATGGGGAGAGGCTGTCCCCGAGCTGCGGAAAATAGCTTGGGAGTGCAGCCGGCACGTTAGGCTGCTAACGGGCACGGGGAGGGTTTGCAGTGGAAGGGCAGGAAGGTTGTCAGAGTGCAGATCTGTGCCAGAAACTGGTGCAGAGAGAGAGAGAGAGAGAGAGCGAGCGAGCGAGCAATGACTCAACGCAATAGGAGCCAAAAGCTGTTTTTCCCCTTGCTGTCTAGCAAAAGCGGCAGCAGGGAGCTCTTTTCTGGACCTGCAAAGAAACTGACTTCCTCCTTGGATTGTATGCAGTGTAGTTGTAGCCAGGTAGGTCCCAGGATACTAAAAGACAACATGGGTGAGGCAATATCTTTTATTCGTCCAATAAAATATATTATCTCTCTAATCTTTCCCAGTTTCAGATGACTCTGCTAGGTATAAGTTTCTTGCCTCCAGAAAGTGAATTGGCAGGGATTGGCCTCTTTCAGGGTTAGCATCTTATGGAAAACTCCTTTCCTTTTGTCTCCATACCTGTTGAAAAGAGAGAGGATCTCTTGAATCCCAGGTGTTGTAGGAAGTGGAAGGGGAGAGGGGTCAAAAGCCAGATTCAGATTTCATGCTTGGGGCCTGTCCCTGGGGATGGGTGGAATCCAACTATGAAAAGCACTCAGACTTTTATGAGGGAGGATGTTGGACATCTGGACATGTGTTTTGCAGCTCTAAAACCTCTCACTAGCATCTAACTCTCACAGGCCTAACTGCAAACATGGGAGATATTTAAAATAAGTCCCAAAAGGAGCTGAACTAGATGAATTAAATCCTCTCTCAGGCTTTGATAGTTGAAATGCAGGGTCTGCTAGGCTAGATCGCACCTTCATCCAGCCACATTTTCTTTCTGCACTTACTGAAAAAGGTTATCTAAAATTAAACATATGTTAAGAAGCCTGCCAATCTTGCCTGCAGAGGGCTAGCTGCTCCTTTGCTTGGACATCAGAAACTCTCCTGGATGTTGCAGAGAATTTGGGATGCACAAGCAATGCAAGATTGGACTTCTTCTGACTAAATTAAAATTCTCTTGTGCAACATGTCACAGTATTTAAGTGCCGTATTTAGTTTTTATGTTAATTATTCAGATATGGGAGGACTGTTTACAAATATAAGACCTTTTTATTTAAACACAGCTAAATAACCCATATTTCTTCGTGAAAGTTACAATTTAGAGGTATTACATCTTTGCCACAAAGGATATCGTCCTTTATCTCTGCCTGCTTCCCCAGATATTATACAATATTAAAAGCCTGTCCTGTAATCTGCACTGCCATACACCAGTAATCCCACTCATCACTTGCAGGACTGAACCCTTGTACTGTACTGAACCATACCTCTCTCCCTGGGGACTAGGTAGAGCTAAAGAACAATATGAAGGTCTTTTTGCCAAAATACATACAAAAATAATTATATCAAGATAAATAAATATGATACATATCAATATATAAAGATTACATTCAAATAAGAACAGCCATACTGGGTCAGACCAAAGGTCCATCTAGCTCAGTATCCTGTTTTCTGACAGTGGTCAATGCCAGGTGCCCCAGAAGGAATGAACAGAACAGGTAATCATCAAGTGCTCCATCCCCTGTCACCCAGGCCCAGCTTCTGGCAAACAGCAGCTAGGGACACCATCCCTGCCCATCCTGGCTAATTGTCATTGATGGACCTAACCTCCATGAACTTATTTAGTTCTTTTTTGAACCCTGTTACAGTCTTGGCCTTCACAACATCCTCTGGCAAAGAGTTCCACAGGTTGACTGTGCGTTGTGTGGAAAAAATACTTCCTTTTGTTTGTTTTAAACCTGCTGCTTATTAATTTCATTTGGTACCTTCTAGTTCTTGTGTTATGACAAATAGTAAATAACACTTCCTTATTTACTTTCTTCACACCAGTCATGATTTTATAGACCTCTATCATGTCCCCCTTAGTCGTCTTTTTTCCAAGCTGAAAAGTCCCAGTCTCATTAATCTCTCCTCATATGGCAGCTGTTCCATACTCCTAATAATTTTTGTTGCCCTTTTCTGAACCTTTTCCAATTCCAATATATCTTTTTTGAGATGAGGCAACCACATCTACCTGCAGTATTCAAGATGTGGGCATACCATGGCTTTATATAGAGGCAATAAGATATTTTCAGTCTTCTTATCTATCCCTTTCTTAATGATTCCCAACATTCTGCTTGCTTTGTTGACTGTTGCTGCACGTTGAGTGGATGTTTTCAGAGAACTATTCACAATGGCTCCAAGAGCTCTTTCTTGAGTGGTAACAGCTAATTTAGACCCCCATCATTTCATATGTATAGTCGGGATTATGTTTTCCAATGTGCGTTATTTTGCATTTATCAACATTAAATTTCTTCTGCCATTTTGTTGCCCAGTCACTCAGTGTTGTGCGATCATTTTGTAGCTCTTTGCAGTCTGCTTGGGACTTAACTATTTTGAGTAGTTTTGTATCATCTGCAAATTTTGTCACCGCACTGTTTAACCCTTTTTTCCGGATTATTTATTAATATGTTGAATAGGACGGGTCCCAGTACAGACCTCTGGGGAACACCACAATTTACCTCTCTCCATTCTGAAAACTGACCATTTATTTCTACCCTTTTTTCCCTATCTTTTAACCAGTTACCAATCCATGAGAGAACCTTCTCTCTTATCCCATGATAACTTACTTTGCTTAAGAGCCTTTGGTGAGGGACCTTGTCAAAGGCTTTCTGAAAATCTAAGTACATAATATATCCACTGAATCCCTCTTGTCCACATGCTTATTGACCACCTCAAAGAATTCCAGTTAATTGGTGAGGCATGATTTTCCTTTACAAAAAACATGTTGACTCTTCCCCAACAAATTATGTTCATCTATGTGTCTTTACTATAGTTTCAACCAGTTTGCCTGGTACTGAAGTCAGGCTTTCTGGACTGTAATTGCCGGGATCCCCTCTGGAGCCCTTTTTAAAAAATGGTGTCAGCTATCTTCCAGTCGTTTGGTACAGAAGCTGATTTAAATGATAGGTTACAGACTACAGTTAGTAGTTCTGCATTTTTACATATGAGTTCCTTCAGAACTCTTGGGTGAATACCATCTGGTCCTGGTGACTTGCTACCATTTAGTTTATCAATATGTTCCAAAACCTCCTCTAATGACACTTCAATCTGAGACAGTTCCTCAGATTTGTCTCCGAAAAAGAATGGCTCAGGTTTGGGAATCTCCCTCACATCCTCAACCCTGAAGAGCAATGCAAAGAATTTGTTTACTTTCTCCACAATGGCTTTATCGTCCTTGAGTGCTCCTCAGTCTGGGACAGTTCCTCAGATTTGTCACCTAAATAGTACCTTGAATTGGGAAGTATCTTCACCATCACTAAAATGATGCCACTTTTGGGGTGGAACTTGCACCAGCTTAATGATACACAGCAACATTATACAATAGTTTGAGAGAGGGAGTGAATACTTTCTCCAAATGAAATTATATTCTGCCCCTTATATTTTCCTTGTAGTTTATCAAATTAGAATTTGGCCAGGCAACAGACTCTTATAATATTAATTCAAGTACTCAGGAGCTTAGTTTTAAGTCTCAGCAGAATAATGCATCTCCCGCAGCACAGTGCCCATCACCAATATGCTAGTACATAACTTAATACTGATTCAGTGGGAAGAGTACCTTCTAAGGAATCAAAATCATCACCCACTCCATAAGCTGTCCGATTCCCCATCCGTAACCCCGTTTCGTGTCCATTAGCCAAATACTTATCAGACCCACCTTGTTTAACTGATGAAAGCAGAGAGAGGAGCTTATCTGCTAACAGAGTTTGGCTACAGTCTATTAAATGGCTCTTGAAGTACATCAAATACACATAATACATGAAAATAATGCCCATATATGGTTTTACATCAAATGATCAAAAGGATTAATCCTTCCTTAACAACAACAACAAAAAGCCCAGAAAGCTGAATTTTGAAGAAGAAATATTGTAAATTACCTGTTTTCATCAAGGGAAAGATGCCTAAACAGCAGAAGATGTCTCTTTCAACTATTAACAGTCTTATCAAGTTAATTTAAAGAATGTTTAAAAGCTTTCTTTGCTCTAGACACCAAGGCCTAGAAGATGAGATGAATCAATTACAAATAAGCACTATGATCCAAAACAGAGCTACGGAGTGCTTAGCAAAAATACTTACAGCGCATACATACCAAATTATTCATGTTGCATATCAAAGCAAATATTTTGCTTAATGGGATGTTTTTTCATAGCCATTATTAACCACTGGTCATTCAAAGAAACTTCTCAACTGACAAAATAATTGTTTAACAGCAATTTCAGTGCACTACACCGTAAAAAAGTATTTATGATATCCCCAATGAATGATGTTTTATGGTAAGATAGCATTTTAAGCATTTGATTATTTGATTTAGGACTGATTTCTTGGTTGTCTAATTGATAGGAGAAAATGAATCTAGTTTACTACTGGAAAAATGTAGGAGTTGCCATACTACATCAGATCGAGTATTCTAATTCTAAGAGAGGACAGTATCAGAGGAAGTGCAATCTTCAGAGAAGGTGAAAGTAACCTCGCGTTAGGCAGATGTGGAATAACCAGCCTTCACACTAGGTCTTCTCATAATCCTGGATAGCGATGAGTTTAAATTTTGAAGCATGAGGTTTAATATCTGTTACAGAATTTATGTTAGCATTAATTATAACTGGATATTCTTGTTATGCATATAAATGTCCAATCCCTTTCTGAATCTTACTAAATTGGCCTCAATGACATCCAGTGCCAATGTGTTCCACTGTCTAATTATGCATTGTGTGAAAATGTATTTTAAATTTTCCACTTTTTAGTTTCACTTAATGTCCCATTGTTCTTGTCTTAAAACAGGTAGAATAGACATGCCTGATCTACCTTCTCTAGACCATTCATTATTTTATATACTTTCATCACATTCTCTTATTTGTCTCCTTTCTAAAGATAAACAACCCCAATTTTTTCAATCTTTTTTCATATGTAAGTTTTTCATTGTTGTCACCCATCTCTGAACCCTTCTGCAATATCCTTTTTGACATAGGGTGACTCGGTAATCAATACTGCACATGCTATTCTAGATGAGGCCACATGATTTAGAATTACCAGGTGTACCATATCTGGAATCTTCTGAATGGAAAGAATACAGGTGAAACATTGACTTTCCATGTAATTCAAACAGGCTTAGAAGGAACGGTTAATACTTTAACTTGTGTGTTGTTCCCATGGAACAAGATGGAAGGTGAGCAGGGCTTGAAGAGACCTATTCCAGAGAGGGAAGAAGGCAACTTTTACAGGTAGCCATGAGCTGCTGAGATGAAGGCTCATTCTCCCCAGTTTCCTCCTATTATAGCTCTTCTGAAGTACATGTGATCAGCTACACTCGTTTCCTGTCTCCACTCAGCTTAACCTTATGCCCTCTCATTTCCACATACCTTGTGTATTTAAGTCTTCCCAGAAGCAGTAAGGCTCTATCGATGCTCCTCAAAGCTGGCTCCTTACACAGACAGTGGAAAGACAAATATTTATTTTTTTCTCTGCAAGCAACATCTTAGTAGAGCAGTTGGGACTTTACCTGTCTGTTCCCTTATGCTGTCCCTAGGGAATCAGGGGAGCGCCAGCAGCCCCTGCCTCCAGCAAATGATATAGGAGCTAGAGCCAGACATTGAAAAAAAATTGTTATTCAACTCAGTGAAAAGGATAGACCATAAAAATTATTCTTCCTTCAGTCTATGCACTCAGTTCCTGTGAATGTTAATGGGAGCTGCATACTTATATAGAGAGGAGATCAGAGCCCTTTGATTAATTCAAAATGGAGATAATTTCCTAGACCTTGACATAATGAGGTCTGGAAAATATGATCCAGAAACTGTTGTTCCTTAAGTTATTTGAATGTGCCATTAATGGCACATTTCCTCCAGCAGAGTCTGGTGATATGCATCTCTTGATGAATATTACTTGAAGGCACAAACTTTTGTTTATGCCAACCCCACCCATATCTAAGGAATACAACAATGTGTAGATATTATGAAATAGAGGCACCACCTCAAGGTGCATACTGAAAAAAATAGGTTGGAGGCAAAGTACCTCTCACATCTGCCCAATATCCGCATCACTTTTGTAGGTTTCAGAGTAGCTTTTGTACTTTATTCAACTACTAAAATGCATTTGAAAATGAAACAAAGTACTGGAGACACTAGTAGACCTACCACTATGAAAACATGAATGTCAGATGAAACTGGAACTCTGTGTTTCTGCTCAGTCCCTGGCCTCTGTTGAAACTACTTCTGGCACAGATTCAGGCCTCTAATGATATTTATTCCTCTGTGCAACCAGGCTGTAGGGACTCCCATGTTTGTAGGTTACTGCAAGTAAATATTAAAATAAAGACAAAGTTGGACCACACTAATTTTCTCTTTATTTTTTAAATTTATTTATTTAGGAGTGGAGAGAAAGGGGATAGACCCAGATTCTGTATTTAGATCTGCTAGCAGAGACCCCTGTGCATGTGCAGAATCCTGTTGACTTCAGCAGGACTCTCCAGCAGTGGATCCAAATATTAGAGCCATGGAGTAGCTGCGACACTTCAATCAGTATATACACCCAGGATTTTTAAGGTCAGATCAGTAGCCTCTCCTTGAGGGCAGAACATAAAACATACATTGCAACATAACTTAATTGTAAACAATCCCCCTGCCTCGTTTTGGCGACAGAAAGATTGTGACAATTGTATTATCTTGTCAGACAAGTGTACTGTGGAAAAACCATTGTCAGTTCTAGGGGTGCATACAGAATGGATCCCGAGGCCAAATTTTGGACCGATTGTTCCACCTTTGCTAATGTCTTCTGTTGTGTGATTTCTCCTAGTGGTCTCTGCCTCATGACCTCAGACATATTAAGACACTACAGCTTAAGTGTAGTTTGCAAAGTAAGCAGATCTGATCTCTCTACAAAAGCCAAGTCTTTGTAACTACATAGTCAAAGTTCTATTAGGAAGAATGTATGCACAAGAGTTATAGAAAAAGAGTAACCTACCTATGTGAATGCAGAATATCAAGCCTACAGAAAGTTTCCCACTGTTTCTCCCAATTGTTCCACTCCCCCAGGGGTAACAACAGCAGGAACACTATTGTACAGAAGGCATCAGTGTAGATAATACAATAGAAAAAACATCTGTGGCCACAGAAACCTTGTTTTCATTAGTTTTCCTACTGTTGCAGTATCTGTTCCTAATGCTATGTCTATGCTAGGGAAAAAAGGTATATTTTAAACTGCTGTTAGTTAATATGTTTTCTCCACTAGGATTTTAACACGTAAGCTAAGATGTCTTTATAATACATCTTTCATCCTACTGTAGACATAACCTTAATGTTTGTCTCCTTTGTTATCTTCTTCACCTAAAGCTTTTTTTCCATGTTGTCCCTTGCACCAGGAATGTACTCTGATTCTGAACACCACAAAAATGTCTTCAAATTCCTTCTTGAGACCAAGTTTTTTACACAGCTTCATAAATGATCCCTGAGTTCCCTTTAAAAAAAGTGTAATCTTTTCTTCTGTATGTTGTCCTTTTATGATCCCATTGTATTGAGGTAAGTGACCTATCATTTAAAAACACCTAGAACACATCTAGGTGCACTATATACAATAGGAATTTTATTAAGTGCTTAGTTCGATACTGCACTATGAATTACAGTGTTAATTACATGAAATAGGTTGCCAACACTTTTTTTTTTACAAGAAATATATCTCCATACCACAATGTCACTTTATCGGAAGGAAGAAGGCATTGTTCTTATATAAACTGCTATATAGTTGGCTTCCTATTTTATTGAACTGTAGTTTCCATGCTGTAAGTAATTTAAGCTGCTCTGAGCTATGTCTCTCTGAAAACAAAATACACTGGGCTAGATCCTCAGTGGATGCAAATTGCTGTAGCTCCATTGACAGCAAAGGGGCTATGGCGCTTTACACCAGTTTAAAATCGGTCCCTCTTTGGCTAAGATAAGAACGCCATGATGGCATGATAATACGCTGCTCTCTTTTGCCCGCTGTTTTAGTACGTAACATGACCTCAAGAATTGTTTGTCAAAACACAGTACATATTTAAATAGTGATTCACTTGCTATTCCTACTTTCAGGGTATGATAAACTTCTGGGGATTACTAAAGTCAGGCGCTCAATTAAATTATTTCTTTACCATTCCAATTAAACTGCCAGTTGCTGTTGGCTCCTTTAATACCGAAGACAAGTAAATAAATAACAGAGGCAGAAAGATCTAGCATACCTCTATAAGGTGCGTCACCAGTCTTATTTTAGCATTCTCTGTTTTTGTGAGTTACTGTAATTCAGTTTCCATTAATTCACTATAGGGATTTTGAAAGCTGCAGCCCATACATCCTACTCTGCTACAAAGTATTATTTTTAATATAATAAATCATTTCTATTTGAATGTAATTAAATATCTGAGAGTGACTAATATAAGACCAAGAAAGAATTTGGAGTTGCTTTTGTCTCTGGCAGGGTGCTCTTTCTTCAGTAACAAGGTATGTTCCCCCTTTTGCAAATCTGTAATGAGCACCAGAATTAGAAATATATAGTATAGCTATATAATAGAATTTTAACATACAACAAGTTGCTAATTTAACTTACTGTGCACGTGTCTCTTCTCTCCAACTCTGCTGTTAAATTTTATTTTTCTTCTTCTTTCCTTCCTACTTAAACACTAACGTGTTGCTTTACACAGAATTTGAGTGTTGGCACCTGTCTGTGGTAAGGTGCCAAGACTCAAAGTCTATGTGAAAGTTGCAAGTGTTTAAGTAGAAAGGAAGGAAGAAGAAAAATAACCATCACCAGAGAGAGAAGCAGAGAATGCATTCTGTGAAAGAGAACCATCTAATTACATATTCTATCTGTTTAGGTACTTATTTGGCTCTCATCACCATAATATCAGAGCCACTCCTGACTGCTTAAAAATACGAGCAAGAATAACAATCTCTAACTTCTGTGCCAGCCTCTAAGAGAAATAACTTGATTTTTATAATTTCTGTGTGTGGAGAACTTACTGAGGGAAAACTGAGTCAGAGAGAAGAGTTCTGCATGTATTTCTGAGAATGGTGAAGCCCTTGCTCATTCTTAACTTTTCAGGGAGTGAGTTAGTCTGTCACTCTCTCTCTCTCTCTCTGCACCTCTCTTTACTGGTTGACATTGATTGATTTTGTGATTCACCTGACACACATGCTGCTTATGGGGTAAGTTTTTTCAGAAGTGCCGAAGGCCCTTGACTTTCACTGGCACTTAGGTGTTATTGAAAATTTTCCTCGTCAGTTGTTTCTTTGTGGAGTTTTCGATTGATTGCTTGTTTTTTGTTTTTTAATCTTAATGTCCTAGGGTAAAGTTATCTGGAAATTCCTCATCTGTAAAAATTGGGCTACAGAAGTCTTAAATCTCCCACTGGTATCCACTCTTCCTGTGCAATCTCTGCATTTCATTACTAGCTTCCAAAGTCTCTTTTGAATCACACCACAGAGGAACTCTCCAGTAGATCATGCAATAAGCTAGCCTGAGGCCCACTTCAGCATGCTTCTCCAGATGTGTGGTGACAAGGAGATACAATATAATTTGAACTGCATGCAGAACATCTTGGTTTATGACCAGGGGTCTGAACGGTTGACCCAGTTAGGCATCCTAATTACCAGAAAGTGGTGCTGAGAGAAGATACGAGGTGTCAAGGTGCTGTACCTAAGGCCTAGGCCACTTCAGTGCAGGGAGGAAGGCCTGATCTTTTTATAATGTCTAATGAGAGCCAGTTTTCAGTTCACGGGCATCCGGTCTTGATGGTGGCAATCTGTACCATATAGCAGAGAGAGCAGGAGGCAGAGGGCATTACCACTGAGTGCCTGATACAGAACTAGGATGCATCTGAGATAATGACAAATGTCCCCAGATCTCTTCTCACAGATATGGTGAGGAATGAGTTGAGGAGGAGAAGAATTGGGGAGATATGGAGCTTTTTACTTAGGTCATGTTACTATTATTTTTACTGATTTTCTCTGTGTACTTAGAGGTGGGGGAACAAAGTGCCAGGTTTCCATGAATGGCACTGTTATTGTTAGATGGGCATTTGCAGCATCACATGAGGGCAAAATCCCCTGCTCCTCCTTGTCTGCACTGCTATAACAAAAAACAGTGGCCCCTTTCCCCTCAAATCCCCCACATAGCAACTCCTCCCTATGGTGCTCTGGCACAGGATACTAACAATATGTACTGGACTGCTGCACTATTGCCTCTTCTTTCCTGGTCAAGCCCACTGCATTCCCCCCATGCCCTAACGAGGAAGAGAACAGTAACCCAATCACAGTTCACTGCATAGCCTGGTAATGAGCCATGTTTTGGTCTCTGTGTGATTTTTTTTGTAGTGCCTTGCTTCAGTCACTCCAGAGATGATTATATATTGCAGCTGGCCTGCACATTGTGTATTAAATAAAGTTGGTGTGCACCATTCATCTCTGTCAAGATGTCATTAGGCAAAATACTATTAACCTTCCAAACTCTGTCATATTTAATTCTTCTGTGTCATTGACTACTTCACTATCTCATAAACTTTCTCCCCAAATAATCAGATTATTACTTCATATGAGACATACATAGATTCTACTTAATATCAAACCTGTCATCTGCAAGTAATGTAAATCATAAGCATCAACAACCAATGGAAAAAAATTACAGTCTTCTGCATTCAGGGATCTCCCACATTGACACTCCCCCGCTTTTGCAAAATAACTGTAAATAGGTGAGCACTACTGGTGCTGGCAGCATTTGGCCACTTGCAGCATCCTTACTCTGTATTCTATACTCTGTTAAATATTCCACCTTTGCTTCCACTAGTGTTCTGCAGAATACAACAAGCAGCTGTTGTGATACCGGCATTGAGAAGTGCACTGTCATTGCACATCAGATGGCATCTCTGTGACATTCTGTTCAGGACTCCCAGAATTGTAAACCACTGTGTTACCCCACTGCCTCAGCAAGAGTGAGCTTTGCTGGAGATTAGATTGTGTGTCAGCTCCCTGCCACCTCAGTCTGTCTGCTTCACCAGCAAACTCCTCGAGACTCTGCCAGTCTTGCCTTGCTGGTAACACTCAATGAACCTGAATTCTGCAAACACATGTCTCTGCAGTGTCCAGTTCCCCTTCACAGGACACTCACAGAAATTAAGTTTGCTGCCTCCAAAGAGACAGAGCACACCCCAGCCTGTATTTTAGCTGAGGATTCACATTTTAATTCAACATAAAAGCACAGATGGTTCACAGTAAAGCTAAAAATAAGTTTATTAACAAAGTGACCATGAGATGGTCAAGTTCAGGATCCTGACAAAAGGAAGAAAGATAAGCAGCAGAATACAGACCCTGGACTTCAGAAAAGTAGACTGTGACTCCTTCAGGGAACTGATTGGCAGGATCCCCTAGAAAGCTAATATGGGGGGGAAAGGAGTCCAGGAGAGCTGGCTGTATTTTAAAGAAGCCTTATTGCGGACACAGAAACAAACCATCCTGATGTGCAGAAAGAATAGCAAATATGGCAGGCGACCAGCTTGGCTTAACAGAGAAATCTTTGGTGAGCTTAAACATAAAAAGGAAGCTGACAAGAAGTGGAAACTTGGACAGATGGCTAGGGAGGAGTATACAAATATTGCTCATGCATGCAGGGATATAATCAGGAAGGACAAAGCACAATTAGAGTTGCAGCTAGCAAGGCAAGTGCAGGGTAACAAGAAGGGTTTCTACAGGTATGTTAGCAACAAGAAGGTCAGGGAAAGTGTGGGACCCTTACTGAACAGGGGAGGCAACCTAGTGACAGTATTCTTGCCTCCCACCGTATTCTTGCCAGCAAGTTAAAGAAGTATTGGCTGGATAAATGGACTATAAGGTGGATAGAAAGTTGGCTAGATTGTCGGGCTCAACGGGTAGTGATCAATGGCTCCATGTCTAGTTGGCAGCCGGTATCAAGCGGAGTGCCCCAGGGGTCAGTCCTGGGGCTGATTTTGTTCAACATCTTCATTAATAATCTGGAGGATGGTGTGGATTGCACCCTCAGCAAGTTTGCAGATGACACTAAACTGGGAGGAGAGGTAGATATGCTGGAGGGTAGGGATACGATACAGAAGGACCTAGACAAATTAGAGGATTGGGCCAAAAGAAATCTGATGAGGTTCAACAAGGACAAGTGCAGAGTGCTGCACTTAGGACGGAAGAATCCCATGCACCGCTACAGACTAGGGGCCGAATGGCTTGGCAGCAGTTCTGCAGAAAAGGACCTAGGGGTTACAGTGGACGAGAAGCTGGATATGAGTCAACAGAAGGCCAATGGCATTTTGGGCTGTGTAAGTAGGGGCATTGCCAGCAGATTGAGGGACATGATCATTCCTCTCTATTCGACATTGGTGAGGCCTCATCTGGAGTACTGTGTCCAGTTTTGGGCCCCACACTACAAGAAGGATGTGGAAAAATTGGAAAGAGTCCAGCGGAGGGCAACAAAAATGATTAGGGGACTGGAACACTTGACGTATGAGGAGAGGCTGAGGGAACTGGGATTGTTTAGTCTGCGGAAGAGAAGAATGGGGGGGATCTGATAGCTGCTTTCAACTACCTGAAAGGGGGTTCCAAAGAGGATGGATCTAGACTGTTCTCAGTGGTATCTGATGACAGAAGAAGGAGTGATGGTCTCAAGTTGCAGTGGGGGAGGTTTAGGTTGGATATTAGGAAAAACTTTTTCATTAGGAAGGTGGTGAAACACTGGAATGCGTTACCTAGGGAGGTGGTGGAATCTCCTTCCTTAGCTATTTTTAAGGTCAGGCTTGACAAAGCCCTGGCTGGGATGATTTAGTTGGGGATTGGTCCCGCTTTGAGCAGGGGGTTGGACGAGATGACCTCCTGAGGTCCCTTCCAACCCTGATATTCTATGATTCTATGGTGTGGAGAAAGCTGAAGTACTCAATGTTTTTTTTTGCCTCGGTCTTCACAGACAAGGTCAACTCCCAGACTGCTGCACTGGCTAGCACGGTACAGGGAGCAGGTGAGCAGCCCTCAGTGGTGAAAGAACAGGTTAAGGACTATTTAGAAAAGCTGGACATGGACAAGTCCATGGAGCCAGAAGTAATGCATCCAAGGGGTCCAAGGGAGTTGGCTGATGTGATTGCAGAGCCATTATATTTGAAAATTTGTGACGATCGAGGGAGGTCCCGGACGATTGGTAAAAGGCAAATATAGTGCCCATCTTTTAAAAAAGGAAGAACGAGAATCCAGGGAATTCCAGACCAGCTCAGCTAGCCTCACTGGAAAAATCATGGAGCAGATCCTCAAGGAGTCCATTTTGAAGCACTTGGAGGAAAGGAAGGTGATCAGGAACAGTCAACATGGGTTCACCAAGGGCAAGTCAAGGGCAATCAACCTGATTGCCTTCTATGATGAGATAACTGGCTCTGTGGATATGGGCAAAGCGGTGGACATGATATATCTTGACTTTAGCGAAGCTTTTGAAACAGTCTCCCACAGTATTCTTGCCAGCAAGTTAAAAAAGTATGGATGAGATGAATGACTATAAGGTGGATAGAAAACTGACTAGATCGTCAGGCTCAATGAGTAGTGATCAATGGCTCGATATCTAGTTGGCAGCCAGTATCAAGCACAGTGCCCCAGGGGTCAGTCCTGGTGCCAGTTTTGTTCAACATCTTCATTAATGATCTGGATGATGGGATGGATTGCACCCTCAGCATGTTCGCGGATGACACTAAGCTCTGGGGAGAGGTAGATATGCTGGAGGGTAGGGATAAGGTCCAGCGTGACCTAGACAAATTGGAGGATTGGTCCAAAAGAAATCTGATGAGGTTCAACAAGAACAAGTGTAGAGTCCTACACTTAGGACGGAAGAATCCCATGCACTGCTACTGGTTGGGGACCGATTGGCTATGCGGCAGTTCTTCAGAAAAGGATCTGGGGATTACAGTGGACAAGAAGCTGGATATGAGTCAACAGTGTGCCCTTTTTGCCAAGAAGGCTAACAGCATATTGGGCTGCATTAGTAGGAGCATTGCCAGCAGATCAAGGGAAGTGATTATTCCCCTCTATTCAGCACTGGTGAGGCCACATCTGGAGTGTTGCGTCCAGTTTTGTTCCCCCCCCACTACAGAAGGGATGTGGACAAATTGGAGAGAGTCCAGCGGAGCGCAACGAAAATGATTAAGGGGCTGGGGCACATGACTTATGGGGAGAGGCTAAGGGAACTGGGCTTATTTAGTCTGCAGAAGAGAAGAATGAGGGGGGATTTGATAGCAGCCTTCAATTAACTGAAGGGGGATTCCAAAGAGGATGGAGCTAGGCTGTTCTCAGTGGTAGCAGATGAGAGAACAAGAAGCAATGGTCTCAAGTTGCAGTGGGGGAGGTCTAGATTGGATTTTAGGAAACACTATTTCACTAGGAGGGTAGTGAAGCACTGGCATGGGTTACTTAGGGAGGTGGTGGAATCTCCATCCTTAGAGGTTTTTAAGGCCTGGTTTGACAAAGCCCTGGCTGGGATGATTTAGTTGGGGGTTGGTCCTGCTTTGAGCAGGGGGTTGGACTAGATGACCTCCGGAAGTCTCTTCCAACCCTAATCTTCTATGATTCTATGAAAGAACAGAAATTTAAGTGATACTATGGAAGAGGGAAAAAAAAGACAGGTACAAGCAAAATAAAACAAAACATGGTTTCTAGTGTCTAAATTTTAAGAGATTACAATATTCGTCCCATGCAATTTCTCAGCTATAGTTAGTTTCCAGAAATTTCCATCCATAAGGTTGAAGGATCTATCTTTCACAGATTCCTAGGGATCTGGCCTCTTCTGTCCCTTAAGTGATAGATAACTAAAATGTCTTTTTGTTCCCTGTATATTTCCCAAATTCTATTGTCTCTGCCCCAAGAGCCAGGAAGGCTTCATGGGGTGCGGACTGTGTTCCCTGATGTGCTTGTCTCCTCCACCACTCGCTAGCTTGATGACTGTTTACCTTATGTGTAAGTATACTTTCATTGTCCTCTGCCTGTAATCAAGCCAGGCAGACAGGTAAATCTACATTCCTGTGTCTAGGTTTTGTCAGGATGGTGAACGCGTTGCCTCCCAAACACATTTTAGGAACATATTTTCAGTACACATATAAAACTTTGTACACAACATATATGTACATCACACAATGATTTTTGGGACCAGCATGTCACCAGTTTACATATGATACCTTACATGATGCTCTTTACATACATATTGTGACAACAGTGTGTTGGGCAGTGAGTGTGTCAGGCCTGATATAAGTTACAATATAGTAGGCCCTCTGCCAGTTGTTATTGAGGGGCTCTTAGGGTTACAATCTCCACCTCACTTTAAGTCCACCAAATGAACACTTCAGTCCCAGCAGGTAGAAGATGGTGGCATCAAGGTTTGTATAGTTTGGGTACAGGCTTTGTAACCAAGAAGAGCAGTGCATATGCAGGGTCTCCAATTATCACAGTAGGTGATGGAGACCCCATTCTGTGTCTATGTTGTGAGGTACAAAGATTGTGTCCCTCTGTTCACTCCTGAATATTTCAGAGTTGGTTAAAAAGCAAATCGGGCATCAGGCACTTCACAATTCTATAGTATGTAAATACCTAGACATTGGCCTCAGTGATTCACCACTGCTTACATGGAGTGATAGTATTTGCTGTTAAAATATTCCTTGGCTTGATTGCAGGTACTATCTATAGGCTCAGTAGCGTTCAGGAAGCTCAGCTGCCCAAATCCCTCGATTTGCCACTGAACAAATGCCACTGCAGCAGTGGATATATTGTCATCTACACCTCCAGCAGAATAGAACCCATGTGGACTTCCAAGACCCTCCAGCCTGGTACTTATGTGAGGAAGCCAGATTCGCCCGGCATTCACCTCTCTCTTTTTCACAGGGAGTGCAACTCTCACCCTTGGAGGTGTGGCGCTGCACTGTTGGGATCAAGTCACCACAGAGAGAGATAAAGATCTCCATCCACATTGAGAAGTTCTGCACGCTGCTGCTCATCCCAGGTCTCAGGAACCACTCTCTCCCACTACTCTGTGATAGTGGTTCAGACCCCAAAGCAGCATTTCCCCTGGTATAGTTTGCCATCAGGTATTTCAAAGAGCCCAGGCTGCATAGGTGTGTTTGTGTGGATACGGAGGCAATAGAGCCCCATCTCTGAGCTGCTGCATGAATGCCATTAACTGTCGGTCTCCAGCTGCTAGTCCTGGAGCGGCTGGGGGGGGACAGGACTTCCTTTTCCTCTGCACGGGCTGCTCCTGAGGCTGGGTCAGACCCACCTCCAGGAACCTCCCCCAGCTGCAGGAAGCTTTGCGGCTGCTAGCCGGGAGCCCAGCTCTGAAGGCAGTGCTGCTTCCAGAAGCAGCGCAGAAGTGAGGGGGGCGTGGTGTGGTGTGGCCACTCTTACTTCTGCCCTGCTGCTGGCAGTGGCACTGCCTTCAGAGCTGGGCACCTGGCCAGCAGCTGCCCTCTGGATGCCCAGCTCTGAAGTCAGAAGCACAGAAGTAAAGGTGGAAATACCGTGATCCTCCTACAAGACCCTTGCGACACCCCTCACCCCCAACCCTATTTTGGGTCAGGTCCCCCACAGTTACAATATGTGAAATTTCAGATTGAAATATCTAAAACGGTGAAATTTATGATTTTTTAAATCCTATAACCATGAAATTGACCAAAATGGACTGTGAATTTGGTAGGGCCCTACACATAAGAGACTCTCCTAACTGGCAAAAAGAACAGGAGGACTTGTGGCACCGTAGAGACGAACCCATTTATTTGAGCGTGAGCTTTCGTGAGCTTCAGCTCACTTCAGCTCACTTCAGCTCACGAAAGCTCATGCTCAAATAAATGGGTTCGTCTCCAAGGTGCCACAAGTCCTCCTGTTCTTTTTGCGGATACAGACTGACGCGGCTGCTCCTCTGGAACCTCTCCTAACTGGCTATGTCTGCTCTAATGTTGGTAAACACAAGAAGAAGCTAGCAGGCGAGGTAGTGTAATTTTTAATCTAGAATCGTTGAGATATATTTGAGAGAATGGATTAACAGTAGGAGTTGAGTGGCTGTTGATCTTGATAACATAATTCAGTGTAGAAGAAGTCAACCGAATACAATTTTTAGATTACCCCATAATAAATTTATACTGAGCAATGACATCCATGAACATAGACTAATGGGAAACTTTGTGCCCTAGTTTTATTTTGCAAGAAGGATGCTGCCTACAGATGAAAAGTCAACTAAAGAAAGGAAGGGGAACTAAGCATCCTGTCACATTTTTCAACCTATTAATACCAGGAAAGGAAAATAGTTTTCCTCCAATTCACAGCTAATGATGGCTTCTTTGTGTTACAGCCTGTGCCCTCCCAGTTTGATTTGGAAAATGCATTCATTTGTAATAATCGCAGCTAGAGCTGTAATTTTTTCCTTGTGTACATTTTACCTGTTATGTGTGTGGACTTGCTGCTAATACTGGGGTTGAATGAGACAAACCTGCAGCATAATGCTCAGCAAAAGAGTCACAATGCTGTATTCTTTTAATGTTGTATTTTTCTGGTGTTTTCATTCTTCTCTCTTCCTCCACGCAAAAAAACAACACAAAAAAGCAAAAACAAAAAACCAGAAACTTAGTTCCAATTTATTAAGAAGTTACTATCCATACTAGACCACCCCTAGATTCTGGTAGACAGAAAAGTAACTGCTATGATAAGACAGAAAGCTATGTATGTGAAACATAAGTTATATATCAGAAGCAGAAGCACATACATTTCCTGTTTTCAAGTTCATAAGAGTGGGGTGGAAAAGGTGACTAAGGCAAACAATACCATTAAAGTTCTCACCGAATTTGTGCAATGAAACACCGACTATCATTATTTAGGCTCTGTTTCTAGCTGCCTGGGGACAACAATTTGAACAATTTCCCCTAGGAATAAAAAGCAAGTGTCATCCAAGAAGCAATGATACAAGGGAAAATCTAGCAGAGTTGAAGGGCTTGCCTCATCCCCACACCCATTTTCCTGCCCTTTTTTATATGTTGTTGTTGTGTATCCCACAGTACTGTTAAAATTAGTTAACAAGGGTGTGGGGGGATGATTTATTGTTTTGAAATTACATCAGCTACAAGATATTTTGATAACAATGGGGCCAGATTTTCACCCATAATTCTTAGTACTGCCTTGTCTTATTGTTTCTTTCTCTCTACTACTCTCTGTCCCTTTCCTTTCCCTTATCAGTTGTCTGTCCTCTTCTTCCTTTCCTTTCTCCCCACTCCTTTTTTTTTTCTTCCTTCTTCCTCTCTTCTTTTTTCCACTGTGTTGGTCTGGCTCAGTAGCAACATTAGCATTCAGGTTAGGGTTAGGAAGTATCCCAGCGAAGAGGGTCTTGACTCCCTGCCAGGAGGGAGACCCCCTCTCCCCTGTTGAGGGAGTTGATCTACATAGGACCCTGGGCTGGGACTCGGTAGAGAGGGAGGGTCCAGGTCCCCTACCTCTCCCTTACAGACTGATAGAACAGCAATCTAGCCACTAGGCTGCCTAGCCACAGAAGACCCTATTACACTTGATGAATTTGCACTAATTTGCTTGTGTATCTGCTTTTTATTTTTACACTCTTAAAAACCACTATTGATCTTTTGGACTAAGGTGTGATTTTTGTGCATTGCACTAAGGCAGGAGCAGGCAAATTTTTTGGCCTGAGGGCCATATCAGGTTTCCAAAATTGTATGGAGGGCCGGTTAGGGGAGGCTGTGCCTCCACAAACAGCCAGCCGTGGCCCGGCCCCCGACCCCTATCCGACCCCCCCGCTTCTCGCCCCCTGATGGCCCCCCCAGGACTCCTACCCCATCTAGCCCCCCTGATCCCTGTCCGCTGACTACCCCCCAGGGACTCCTGCCCCATCCCTGTCCCCTGACCACCCCCAGACCCCTGCCCCTCACTGCCCTCCACCACCCCATCCAACCCCTCCTTTCATTCCTGACGCGCCCCCCCCGGGACACCTGCCCCATCCAACCACCCCTTCTCCCTGTCCCCTGACTATCCCTGGAACCCCTGCCCCCGACTGTCCCCCGCTACCCCATCCAACCCCTACTCTCCTTCCTGACTGCCCCCCACAAGACCCCTGCCCCTATTCAACCCCCCAGTTCCCCGCCTTCTGACTGCCCCAACCCCTATCCACACACCCGGCCCCTGACCACCCCCTCAAGCTCACCTGCCCTCTAGCCAACACTCCCCCCCTCGTTCCCTGCCCCCTTACTGCGCTGCCTGGAGCACCGACTTGTTTATACACGTAAGTAGTCCAAAAAGATTAAGCATGTACTTAGGCCTCTGCAAGATCAGAGACTAAAACTGACTGTCTACAGGATGTAAAAATGTGATTCAGTGAATTAGAAAAAAAATTGTAAAAGGGTCAGAAGTCTGTTTATAAAAAGAATTACAGAAAACTGGATCTGAAATCAACTCTTTGGTAACCTTTAAAATGGTGTATTAAAGTTTTCCTTTGCCAAAATTAATAAAGCAGAAAAAGATTCAGTACTGGAGAAATGTAGATAATTTACAAAATTTAAGAGAGACAGAATTATGACAAATAGCAAGGCATTAATATGAATAAAAACTATATTAGAGTTATTTAGGGCTTGATCCAAAGCCTGCTGAAGTCAGTAAGGCCCAGATCCTCAAAGGTATTTAGGCACCTAACTCTCATGGAAATCAATGGGCATTGGACACCTAAATACCTTTTAGCGTCTGGGCCTGAGAGTCTTTCAGATGACTTCAAGGGGCTTTGGATCAGGCTCATGGATCTTTATATTAATCTAGGGTGTTCTAATCTTTGGACCCTTTGTTCATATAATTTGTTCATATAATTTTTCCAATGTGACCTACTGAATGGAAATAACTGAAGAAAAAATTAGACTGGTAGTCAATGCCATGTGTTTGGAAAAGAAGTAGGACCCAAGTGCTATCCCACAGAATTTTATAAACCATTGGCAGGGACGTTAAATTCTGTTTTGAAAAGACTGTTCAGTTCAACAATCTTTCAGAATCATAGAATCATAGAATATCAGGGTTGGAAGGGACCCCAGAAGGTCATCTAGTCCAACCCCCTGCTCGAAGCAGGACCAATTCCCAGTTAAATCATCCCAGCCAGGGCTTTGTCAAGCCTGACCTTAAAAACCTCTAAGGAAGGAGATTCTACCACCTCCCTAGGTAACGCATTCCAGTGTTTCACCACCCTCATAGTGAAAAAGTTTTTCCTAATATCCAACCTAAACCTCCCACACTGCAACTTGAGACCATTACTCCTCGTTCTGCCATCTGCTACCATTGAGAACAGTCTAGAGCCATCCTCTTTGGAACCCCCTTTCAGGTAGTTGAAAGCAGCTATGAAATCCCCCCTCATTCTTCTCTTCTGCAGACTAAACAGTCCCAGCTCCCTCAGCCTCTCCTCATAACTCATGTGTTCCAGACCCCTAATTATTTTTGTTGCGCTTCGCTGGACTCTCTCCAATTTATCCACATCCTTCTTGTAGTGTGGGGCCCAAAACTGGACACAGTACTCTAGATGAGGCCTCACAAATGTCGAATAGAGGGGAACGATCACGTCCCTCGATCTGCTCGCTCTGCCCCTACTTATACATCCCAAAATGCCATTGGCCTTCTTGGCAACAAGGGCACACTGCTGACTCATATCGAGCTTCTCGTCCACTGTCACCCCTACGTCCTTTTCCGCGGAACTGCTGCCTAGCCATTCGGCCCCTAGTCTGTAGCGGTGCATTGGATTCTTCTGTCCTAAGTGCAGGACCCTGCACTTATCCTTATTGAACCTCATCAGATTTCTTTTGGCCCAATCCTCCAATTTGTCTAGGTCCTTCTGTATCCTATCCCTCCCCTCCAGCGTATCTACCACTCCTCCCAGTTTAGTATCATCCGCAAATTTGCTGAGAGTGCAATCTACACCATCCTCCAGATCATTTATGAAGATATTGAACAAAACCGGCCCCAGGACCGACCCCTGGGGCACTCCACTTGACACCGGCTGCCAACTAGACATGGAGCCATTGATCACTACCCGTTGAGCCCGACAATCTAGCCAGCTTTCTACCCACCTTATAGTGCATTCATCCAGCCCATACTTCCTTAACTTGCTGACAAGAATACTGTGGGAGACCGTGTCAAAAGCTTTGCTAAAGTCAAGAAACAATATATCCACTGCTTTCCCTTTTATGAAGGGAAAGCAGTGGATGTATTTTATCATTTTATGAAGTGAAACATGCAACACTCTTTTAAGGTCATTTGATGAAACTGATGTAGTTTTAACTTCTACAGAAGGTTGACCTAATGACTAATGTGCTAGTTACTGGCCAAATTCACTATAAAATAGTTTAAATTGGCCAACAGATTTAAAAATAATCTCAGTGATCTATATAGGTCAACTTGGATTTAAGGGGCATAGTTCTGTGTTTGCCAAGAGTCAAAAGAAGCTAAAATTATGTACTGTCATTAAAGGCTTTAAAAAGTTTGAATTAAATTGGGATTATTTATGTTGAAGCACTGGATTTTAAAGGTAATTTTTGTAATAAATTCATACTCTACACAGATATCCTAAAGCTTCACTCAGAATAAATGAAATTTAAAAAAAACTCACCTTATTTTGACCTTCAGTTAGGTACTAGCCAGGACTGCTCTCCTACCATCCTGACTATTCCTTGAGGTTTTAGGAATTTAGTGCATATATTGAGACTACATATTCTTAGAAAAGGAGTGTAAGTAAGAGATTTGACCCACTTAATTTTGGTTCATGAAGTGTCACATATTTTTGTCTGATTCAAAGTACTCTCTTCCTTCAATGCTTAAAGTCTCGGGCCCTGAATTTAAGGTCAACATAGGAAACCAACTATTATAACTGAGAGAAGGAAATTAATTATTGTAATTGAGGGAAGTTAACAGAAACAAATATTTCAGAGAGACACTACCCTTTTTAGACTGTTGGTAAGAGTTTCAAATGTTTAGGTGTTATATTATAACCTCAAAAGTTAAGAACTTATACATAGATAATTATATTCCGCCTGTGGAAAGGACATCTAATGAGCTTCACAAATGGTCTAAACGTCTAAAGATAGCTGATTGGGAAAGATCAGTTCAGTAAAAATTATCATTTTAATCCACGTTATCTTTTTTTCCTTTTTACATATTCAGTTACTTAATTAAAAAGAGAAACAATGTGAATAAAATCATTTAAAACTGGCAGGACAAGCACCCTCCTATCAAGTATGGAACCGTGCTAAATTTTGAAGATCAAGATGGGCTATCTTGCCTCAATTTCAAGCTTTTATTCTGGGCAACAGCAGAATCAGATATCTTTGAACTATGTATTTAAACTTTACAAAAAATGGAACACACTCTGTTGAATACTTTTGTCAACCTGTCAGAGCTAAGGTTGGTTGTGAGTAGCCTATTCATAGAGTTTTTCCCTCTATTTGTGTATATTCTGCCCACAATTCTATTTCATACTCCTATAGATTTATAAATCATAAGGCAATCTTTTTGAAAGTACCAAGTTTTGGTTTTGGTTTTTTTTGGTTCAATTTCCACTCTCCTTTTGTTCATTACGAAGAATTATGACAATTTCTGCTATTTGAGACATAAATGTGCATTTGTCATCTCCCCTTGTTCCCTTCAGACGCATCCTATTACTATAAGTTCAGATGAGAGAACATTATAGAAACAGACAATGGGAATGACTGTGGCCAATGGGTTAGATGGGCTTTAGCAGAAGCATTGGGAAGGCTGTATTTAGCCAATGTGACATGCTTTGAGTCTAGGCAGTATTCTAAATAAGGTTAAACAAGTGACACAAAGAGACATTGATTTCATTAAAATAATTAATTAATTCTATAGTGGATGGTAAATAGAGTACACAGTATGCAAAATATTTTTTCTGTTTTGGTTAAATATTCAAAAAGGTGTTCCCACAGTATTGATGAAGTAGTGACAGTTAGTGATTAGAGCAGGGGACTTCAGAATCAGGACTCCATGGTTATATTCCTGGCTCTGACAACGACATGTGGCATTCTCTTGGGCATGTCACTGACTCTCTTCCTTCTATCCCTGTTTCACTAATTGTAAAAAGGGTTTAATAGGGGCCTACCCCCATGACTCCACAATGGGAGAACTTTCTGCAATGCTACTGTGTTTTAATTTACTAAAATACTTAGATATACTTAAAAGATATGCTCTAGGAATTATTTTGGGGAAGTTCTATGGCCCGTGTTATACAGGAGGTCAGACTAGATGATCACAATGGTCCCTTGGAATCTATTAGGGCCAGATCCTTGAGGCCAGTCATGTTGTACCCCAGTGCAGGACCTGGAGAGGGAACACATGTTCTGTAAAGGTAGGTGCCCCCTGATCCTGGGGGAAGCCAGATGCTGGTTCAGACCTTGACATAAGTTAGAACAGCCTTCAGGTTGGTCTGCTACAATGGCCTTCCTAGGGACTGTTCTGTTAGCTGAGGATCACTGGAGTACCACAAATTTCTGCCATGCTCCATCACATTCCTGTGCTGTGGGGCACTATATTCACTAACTGACAATTCTGTCATCTGTAGGCTGCTGGCCTGTAGCCTCTTGAGAGTGAGTGGCACAGAGCCAGCTCCACCAGGTTTACATCACTTGAGCATTTCCGTACACTATAGAAATCAAAACATTTTCATTAAATTTTATTTTGTTGAAATTTTACAAAGTGTCAATTTAAAAACTCTTCAGCTAGCCCTACCTTCCAAAAGCTCCCAACTGGCTTTTTAAGTAAGTTTTTCTGCTCCTTTTATGTTTACAGAGAGGCAGCAATGGGATGGAGTAGGGGTGAGAATATCTCCCTTAATGTCTACGGTTTGGTTAAAAAACATCTGAAGACTGATCCTAGTTCTTTTCTCTGCTTTATACATCTTTATAACTTAACATTAATGTTAACAACTTACACCTGCCTGAGGAGGAGAATAACCCCTTAGGATTTTGTTTGCCTCTTTGTTTTGCAGTAATGAATCTTAAGTTTCTGTATATCATAATTTTTTTCCTCTTTTCAGGAGTGACGGAGGGCAGGGCATTAGGAGTAAAATAACAAATAAACATGCATCAGAATTGGCAAGCTCTGTTTCAGCAAAATGTTTAAAAGTTCACTGTATAAACTCTACACAATGGGATTAAAAGGAAGCATTGACTCAGCATACAAGAACTATTGTCATATTGTCAGGCTATAATGAATCACTCAGTGATGGATAGATTCAATCTCACTATACTCTGATCTTGCCATATATTTGTCACTCTTCAATTACATTTTTAATTTATATTTTATGTAAGAATTAATCAAGCTGTTGAGAGACACTCACACTGTGTTTTGGTATAGAAAATAAATGGTTTTAATGAATCATTTAATGCTTTTAATCCATTGCCTCCTTATCCATCATCTTCCCTGTTCCTATTAGATCAAGGACAAGCTTTATTACTTTAGTTTACAGTATAATTAGCACATTATCTTCTCTCCAGTTCCTAACATTCCCCCATTGAGTCATCATATAATTATGTAATAATATCTGCAAGGTGTTGTGATATTTGTTTGGAATGTTACATGTGAATAAAAGTAATTTGTATTTATATCTGTATAAATAGATAGATATAGATATAGTTAGTAACACAAGATTGAATGCAACTCCACTTGCTAGAATTTTAAAATTATGTAATGGTTTAAAACAAACAAAATGCGATCAAGAGTTCTAGCAGTTGAGCCACACTGGAAATTAAAGTGAATTCACATTCACTTCCTGCCAAACCTGTCATCTGTTGGCTGCTGGCCCATAGCCCCTTGAGAGATTGTTATTCTGCTTTCACTTGGCAATGTTTCTTTATGGTGGAGTTATGTTCAGTCCTAAAAAACTCTGCCTTTCTGGAGAATGAAGAGGAGGAGGAAATGATTAACCACAAAAACCAAGGAACCTTAAAGTTACCATACATTCCTTCATAAACCCCAGTGGGCTCCTCCCCCTCCCCCCCAAGAGACTTAATATCTGTATATATTAAAAGCTTTTGAGCTGCATAATGAAAACTGCTATTTAAAGCAACACTGATATTATTGTAGATACACTGTATCTTGAAGCAAAATTAGTTGGTATTGCCTGTTCATTGTACAGTTTGATGAATGTCTCAAGTTTTAAAAATTTGCTTGTACTTCTACACCAGAAATATCAGATCTTGATTTCTCAGTGCTTATCTACATGGGAAGTTAAGCCAAATTAACTAAGGGCTTGTCTATGTGGGGAAATTCAGGCTATGCCTACACTACAAAGTCTATGCCAGCATAGCTATGCTGGCAGAGCACCCTAGTGTAAATGCAGTGTACACTGACAGAAGCAGTTCTGCCATTATAGACACACCAACTCCCCAACTGATGTTAGCTTTATCAGCAGAAGCCCTCTGTTGTTGGCACAGCTGAGTCTAAACTGGGGCTTTTGTCAGCATAGCTATGGAACTCGGGGATCTGGTTTAATCACACCCCTGACTGGTGTAACGATGTAGACATAAATGAAGAACAGGCCTCAGGAATGCTAACCCTAATTAATTACAGGTGTTAAGTCAATGTGGCTAAATCAAAGCATGTTAAACCCCTGCATGGATGCTCTCATTCAAAAGTAAAGTGACCGCAGGTCTGACCTATATCAGTATAACTCCACTGCTCAGGGGTGTGAAAAATCCACACCCTGAGTGACATAGTTATACAGACCTACCGCCTTGTGTGTCTACTGCCGACATAGCTACTGCCTCTCAGGGTATGTCTACACTACGAAATTAGGTCGAATTTATAGAAGTCGTTTTTTTAGAAATCGGTTTTATATATTCGAGTGTGTGTGTCCCCACAGAAAATGCTCTAAGTGCATTAAGTGCATTAACTCAGCGGAGTGCTTCCACAGTACCGAGGCAAGCATCGACTTCTGGAGTGTTGCACTGTGGGTGGCTATCCCACAGTTCCCGCAGTCTCCGCTGCCCATTGGAATTCTGGGTTCAGATCCCAATGCCTAATGGGCCTAAAACATTGTCGCGGGTGGTTCTGGGTACATATCGTCAGGCCCCCATTCCCTCCCTCCCTCCATGAAAGCAAGGGCAGACAATCGTTTTGCGCCTTTTTTCCTGAGTTACCTGTGCAGACGCCATACCACGGCAAGCATGGAGCCCGCTCAGCTAACCGTCACCCTATGTCTCCTGGGTGCTGGCAGACGCGGTACTGCATTGCTACACAGCAGCAGCAATCCATTGCCTTGTGGCAGCAGACGGTACACTAGGACTGGTAGCCGTCATCGTCATGTCAAAGGTGCTCCTGGCCATTCTCTTTAGTCCTGCAGTCAGTCCTATTGAACCATCTTATGGTGAGCAGGCAGGCGATACGGATTGCTAGCAGTCCTACCGTACCATCTTCTGCCAGGCAGGCAAGAGATGAGGATGGCTAGCAGTCCTACTGCACCATCTTCTGCCGAGCAGCCATGAGATGTGGATGGCTTGCAGTCCTTCTGCACCGTCTGATGCCAGCCAAAGATGTAAAAGATAGATGGAGTGGATCAAAACAAGAAATAGACCAGATTTGTTTTGTACTCATTTGCTCCCCCCCACAACCCGTCTAGGAGACTCATTCCTTTAGGTCACACTGCAGTCACTCACAGAGAAGGTGCAGCGAGGTAAATCGAGCCATGTATCAATCAGAGGCCAGACCAACCTGCTTGTTCCAATAAGAACAATTACTTAGGTGCACCATTTCTTATTGGAACCCTCCGTGAAGTCCTGCCTGAAATACTCCTTGATGTAAAGCCACCCCCTTTGTTGATTTTAATTCCCTGTAAGCCATGTCGTCAGTCACCCCTCCCTCCGTCAGAGCAATGGCAGACAATCGTTCCGCGCCTTTTTTCTGTGCGGACGCCATACCAAGGCAAGCATGGAGGCCGCTCAGCTCACTTTGGCAAATAGGAGCACATTAAACACCACACGCATTATCCAGCAGTATATGCAGCACCAGAACCTGGCAGAGCAATACCGGACGAGGAGGCAACGTCACTGCGGTCACATGAGTGATCAGGACATGGACACAGATTTCTCTGAAAGCATGGGCCCTGCCAATGCATGCATCATGGTGCTAATGGGGCAGGTTCATGCTGTGGAACGCTGATTCTGGGCTCGGGAAACAAGCACAGACTGGTGGGACCGCATAGTGTTGCAGGTCTGGGACAATTCCCAGTGGCTGCGAAACTTTTGCATGCGTAAGGGCACTTTCATGGAACTTTGTGACTCGCTTTCCCTTGCCCTGAAGCGCATGAATACCAAGATGAGAGCAGCCCTCACAGTTGAGAAGCAAGTGACAATAGCCCTGTGGAAGCTTGCAACGCCAGACAGCTACCGGTCAGTTGGGAATCAATTTGGAGTGGGCAAATCTACTGTGGGGGCTGCTGTGATGCAAGTAGCCCACACAATCAAAGATCTGCTGATATCAAGGGTAGTGACCCTGGGAAATGTGCAGGTCATAGTGGATGGTTTTGCTGCAATGGGATTCCCTAACTGTGGTGGGGCCATAGACGGAACCCATATCCCTATCTTGGCACCGGAGCACCAAGCCAGCGAGTACATAAACCGCAAGGGGTACTTTTCAATAGTGCTGCAAGCTCTGGTGGATCACAAGGGACGTTTCACCAACATCAACGTGGGATGGTCGGGAAAGGTACATGATGCTCGCATCTTCAGGAACTCTGGTCTGTTTCAAAAGCTGCAGGAAGGGACTTTATTCCCAGACCAGAAAATAACAGTTGGGGATGTTGAAATGCCTATAGTTATCCTTGGGGACCTAGCCTACCCCTTAATGCCATGGCTCATGAAGCCGTACACAGGCAGCCTGGACAGTAGTCAGTAGCTGTTCAACTACAGGCTGAGCAAGTGCAGAATGGTGGTAGAATGTGCATTTGGACGTTTAAAGGTGCGCTGGCGCAGTTTACTGACTCGCTTAGACCTCAGCGAAACCAATATTCCCACTGTTATTACTGCTTGCTGTGCGCTCCACAATATCTGTGAGAGTAACGGGAAGATGTTTATGGCGGGGTGGGAGGTTGAGGCAAATCGCCTGGCTGCTGGTTATGCGCAGCCAGACACCAGGGCAGTTAGAAGAGCACAGGAGGGCGCGGTACGCATCAGAGAAGCTTTGAAAACCAGTTTCATGACTGGCCAGGCTACGGTATGAAAGTTCTGTTTGTTTCTCCTTGATGAAACCCCCCGCCCCTTGGTTCGCTCTACTTCCCTGTAAGCTAACCACCCTCCCCTCCTCCCTTCGATCATTGCTTGCAGAGGCAATAAAGTCATTGTTGCTTCACATTCATGCATTCTTTATTCATTCATCACACAAATAGGGGGATGACTACCAAGGTAGCCCAGGAGGAGTGGTGGAGGAGGGAAGGAAAATGCCACACAGCACTTTAAAAGTTTACAACTTGAAAATTTATTGAATGCCAGCCTTCTTTTTTTTTTGGGCAATCCTCTGTGGTGGAGTGGCTGGTTGGCCGGAGGCCCCCCTACCGCATCCTTGGGCGTCTGGGTGTGGAGGCTATGGAACTTGGGGAGGAGGGCGGTTGGTTACACAGGGGCTGTAGTGGCAGTCTGTGCTCCAGCTGCCTTTGCTGCAGCTCAACCATACACTGGAGCATACTGGTTTGGTCCTCCAGCAGCCTCAGCATTGAATCCTGCCTCCTCTCATCATACTGCCGCCACATTTGAGCTTCAGCCCTGTCTTCAGCCCGCCACTTACTCTCTCCAGCCCGCCACTTATTCTCTTCAGCCTGCCACCTCTCCTCCCGGTCATTTTGTGCTTTCCTGCACTCTGACATTATTTGCCTCCATGCATTCGTCTGTGCTCTGTCAGTGTGGGAGGACAGCATGAGCTCAGAGAACATTTCATCACAAGTGCGTTTTTTTTTCTTTCTAATCTTCACTAGCCTCTGGGAAGGAGAAGATCCTGTGATCATTGAAACACATGCAGCTGGTGTAGAAAAAAAAAGGGACAGTGGTATTTAAAAAGACACATTTTATAAAACAGTGGCTACACTCTTTCAGGGTAAACCTTGCTGTTAACATTACATACATAGCGCATGTGCTTTCGTTACAAGGTCGCATTTTGCCTCCCCCCACCGCGTGGCTACCCCCTCAACCCTCCCCCCTCCCCCTGGCTAACAGCGGGGAACATTTCTGTTCAGCCACAGGCAAACAGCCGAGCAGGAACGGGCACCTCTGAGTGTCCCCTGAAGAAACGCACTCTATTTCAACCAGGTGACCATGAATGATATCTCACTCTCCTGAGGATAACACAGAGAGATAAAGAACGGATTTTGGTTGAATGCCAGCAAACATACACTGCAATGCTTTGTTCTACAGTGATTCCCGAGTACGTGTTACTGGCCTGGAGTGGTAAAGTGTCCTACCATGGAGGACGCAATAAGGCTGCCCTCCCCAGAAACCTTTTGCAAAGGCTTTGGGAGTACATTCAGGAGAGCCTCGAATGCCAGGGCAAATTAATCCTTTCACATGCTTGCTTTTAAACCATGTATAGTATTTTAAAAGGTACACTCACCGGAGGTCCCTTCTCTGCCTGCCGGGTCCAGGAGGCAGCCTTGGGTGGGATCGGGGGGTACTGGGTCCAGGTCCAGGGTGAGAAACAGTTCCTGGCTGTCGGGAAAACCGGTTTCTCCGCTTGCTTGCTGTGAGCTATCTACAACCTCATCATCATCATCTTCTTCATCCCCAAAACCTGCTTCCGTGTTGCCTCCATCTCCATTGAGGGAGTCAAACAACACGGCTGGGGTAGTGGTGGCTGAACCCCCTAAAATGGCATGCAGCTCATCATAGAAGTGGCATGTTTGGGGCTCTGACCCGGAATGGCCGTTCGCCTCTCTGGTTTTCTGGTAGGCTTGCCTCAGCTCCTTAAGTTTCACGCTGCACTGCTTCGGGTCCCTGTTATGGCCTCTGTCCTTCATGCCCCGGGAGATTTTGACAAAGGTTTTAGCATTTCGAAAACTGGAACGGAGTTCTGATAGCACGGATTCCTCTCCCCATACAGCGATCAGATCCCGTACCTCCCGTTCAGTCCATGCTGGAGCTCTTTTGGGATTCTGGGACTACATCAAGGTCACCTCTGCTGATGAGCTCTGCATGGTCACCTGCAGCTTGCCACGCTGGCCAAACAGGAAATGAGGTTCAAAAGTTCGCGGTTCTTTTCCTGTCTACCTGGCCAGTGCATCTGAGTTGAGAGTGCTGTCCAGAGCGGTCACAATGGAGCACTCTGGTATAGCTCCCGGAGGCCAATACCGTCGAATTGTGTCCAGAGTACCCCAAATTCGAGCCGGCAAGGCCAATTTAAGCGCTAATCCACTTGTCAGGGGTGGAGTAAGGAAATCGATTTTAAGAGCCCTTTAAGTCGAAATGAAGGGCTTCATCGTGTGGACAGGTGCAGGTTTACATCGATTTAACGCTGCTAAATTCGACCTGAAGTCCTAGTGTAGACCAGGGCTCAGGAAGGTGGCTTAACTACGCCGATAGGAGAGCTCTCTCCTGTCTGCATAGAGCATCTTCGTTAAAGTGTTACAGTGGTGCAGTTGCATTGGTGCAGCTGTGCCAGTGCAGTGTTTCATGTAGAGACCCTGCCCTTACGCTCCACAAAGAGCTGAGAGAACTGCAGCCCAGGTTTGAATTGAAGATGCATGATACCACGCAAGCCAAACATAACACATATTGTATGCATTCGTTTTAGTTCTTATTTTTCCCTTTCAATGTCTAAAATAAAACTGTATGTGCCCAATCCAGGGCACTCAGCACCTATTCCATAGATTTAAAAATCACAAAAGCAGGCCAACGTCTGCCCATAAATATATCCACCACAGGTTACACGCTCCTTAGAGAAGAGAGGAAAAAATGGGATTTGAATCATGTGCAGAAGGCTAACAGATCCGGGTTCTGGTGGGCCAAGGTAAGGACTGAGTTGCAAAGCAGAGGACTCCTTGCAGAGAACAATCTTCCAGTGACTCTGTCTCACTTATACTGAGGGAATTCCAGCTTGAGTCCCTCAGCTGATCTCAACTGTGGCAGTGTGTCACAGGGTGGGAGAGAGTCTCTCAGGTAAAGGATACTTGCATCTGTGCACCTGAACCTTTGTAGACTGGCGACTTCTCTATGCAAAGGATATTTTATACTGCTAGGTAAAAGAGGCTATCATAAAAACATACCGAACAAAAATATCTATGATTCATGAGTTTATGAAACTGATCAATAGGGCTTTAACTGGGGTGGCTAGTTTTAGCAAGCAACAATGCACGAACGAGGTCTCAGATAACCCCTTGCACATTGAGCAAATGCTGTGTTCAATTATGGTTATACTTGACCTGCTTCAAACTTTGAAGCATGATGTTCTGGGAATTTACAAGTATCTGTGTATTTTTTTTAAATGCTTTTCCAGCTTTAGCCAGTGGCTATGGACAAAACAACAGAAAGCTGTGGGCTTTTTAATAATGATATCTACTGCTTATCACATCTGCCTTGTATAATTGTGTGGAAAAGGTCACACACACTGTGCTGAATTTCTCTTCAAAGCTGAACTTGACAATCTCCCCCCCTCCCCCCCAATCAGTTTGTAATCCTTTGCTACAGCTGCAGGATGACAAAAGAAGCTTAAAATGAAGGACCTCCAGCCTCATGAACACTCTGCATCTTTCTTTGATTAACAAAATCCAGACGTGAAATTGGTGCCAAGATGACTGTGTTGGTTGCAAAATGGATAGTCCATAGACAAAAAGGTGATTGGAAATGGCAGTTTTAGATTTGGGGCCAGAGCCATGTGTTATTTTACTGTAGTCTTAGAAAAAATTCAGGGTTATAACATCTTCTCTAATTAGCAAAAAGAAAAGGAGTACTTGTGGCACCTTAGAGACTAACCAATTTATTTGAGCATGAGCTTTCGTGAGCTACAGCTCACTTCATCGGATGCATACCGTGGAAACTGCAGAAGACATTATATACGAGAACCTGGATTTGTGCAGGAAATGGCCCACCTTGATTATCATACACATTATGAAGAGAGTGGTAACTTTGGATGGGCTATTACCAGCAGGAGAGTGAGTCTGTGTGTGGGAGGGCGGAGGGTGAGAAAACCTGGATTTGTGCTGGAAATGGCCCAACTTGATGATCACTTTAGATAAGCTATTACCAGCAGGACAGTGGGGTGGGAGGAGGTATTGTTTCATGGTCTCTGTGTGTATATAATGTCTTCTGCAGTTTCCACGGTATGCATCCGATGAAGTGAGCTGTAGCTCACGAAAGCTCATGCTCAAATAAATTTCTCTAAGGTGCCACAAGTACTCCTTTTCTTTTTGCGAATACAGACTAACATGGCTGTTACTCTGAAATCTTCTCTAATTGTTTTCTGTTTTGAAGGTGTATTTTACAAAACAGACATCTTAGACAGCAATTTTGATGGTGATTGCTCCTCTCTAACTACTTTTGTAAGTTCCAACCATATTCCAAATACTGAGTTAATTCAAACCAGCTGTTTAGTTATTTAAGTAGACAGCCACATCAAGACAACTGTTTTGAATTTTGGCTCTTTGCTCCAAATCTTACAAGCCTTAGTTACACATGTAGGCCCAACATTTAGAAGTCCACTTGCAATGGACCTTATTTGTATGCATTACAATAGATAGATAGATGAGATACACACAAACTGAAATAAAGAGTGGAATTTGGCAGACTCTCTCTGCCCATTTTGGAACAGAAAAGAATCCTGACTGGTCTCCACTCTTCAGCCCCTGACTAAGCTATAGAGCATTTTCACTGCAATGTGGCATGATGTGCACAAACAGAGCATTGGCATGAGTATGTCTTACTACCTGAGGCGTTAATGTCATTGAATCCTGACTAAGAGTCTGGTACTGTATAATACTGAGGAAGTCATGATGGACCATATAGACACTGAGAAGGAACTGTGGACACACACCATAACGTGGGGAGCTAAATTATGAAGCAAGAAAAAGAATAATGCACAGTGGCATTCAACAGTACCAGCAAGTAGCAAGATGGGTTTTAGGAGTCCATCCTGATAACTAAGTTTAAGTTTATGGAGGAGATGGTATGATGGGATAACATGATTTTGGCAATTAATTGATCTTTAAATATTCATAATGGCCTGTGATGGGATGTTAGATGGGGTGGGATCTGAGTTACTACAGAGAATTCTTACCTGGGTATCTGGCTGGTGAATCTTGCCCACGTGCTCAGGGTTCAGCTGATCGCCATATTTGGGGTCGGGAAGGAATTTTCCTCCAGGGCAGATTGGAAGAGGCCCTGGAGGTTTTTCACCTTCCTCTGTAGCATGGGGCACAGATCACTTGCTGGAGGATTCTCTGCTCCTTGAAGTCTTTAAACCACAATTTGAGGACTTCAATAGCTCAGACATAGGTGAGGATTTTTCGCAGGAGTGGGTGGGTGAGATTCTGTGGCCCGCGTTGTGCAGGGGGTCAGACTGGATGGTCATAATAGTCCTTTCTGACCTTAATATCTATATGGAAGGGTATTTAATTGTAGGAACAGAAAATACATTCATTGCAATTAAGTAGTTAAGCACACAATTATGATGCCTTGACAATACCTGGCTTTTCTGTGAGGACACCCCTTATCTGCATATATTTTGTATGTATTGGGCCAACCAACTTCAACGGTATTATGCCAGGGCTAACTTTGCTCCACTAAAAGTGTAGGTGTCCATCTACCATCTACCATCAATTTTTGGGAGGGAAGATCTGAAATTCAATCTGACATGCAAAAAAAGTGGTGCTAGTGTGATATAACCAATTCCTCCGTGGGCTCAGAGAAACCAGTTGCAGTTGTTTTACCACTTGCAGAAGCAAGAACACTAATTTTCTCAAAGGAGAGTCATCTTGAAATGCTCAAATACAAAGTCATCATCTTGGAAAAATATTTACAGGCCTATGAACTTGAATTAGAGTGTGTAATGTTGTAAGCCAGTACACATTTACAGTGTCACTTCCTGACTAAGCCCAATTTAATAAGAAGTGCAGAAGATTTGTTGTCATTAGTATTCATGGGTGTTTATTTTCTAGTGTTTTGTAGACAGTAAGGGCCTGATTAGCATAGAAGTGGAGCAATCCAGTTGCATATGTAACTCCACATATACCTTTCAGTGGAGTTTGACTAGCATAAAAAAGGAGTAACACAGTGGTGAATCAGGCGCTAATCTTGCATCTTTAAGAGCAATTATTAATCTTCCCAGGCTTTGATTTTTAATGAAAGACTCAAAAGTGATCCAGAATCCATCTAATCTAATCGCCTTTTATGATGAGATTACTGGTTCTGTGGATGAAGGGAAAGCAGTGGATGTATTGTTTCTTGACTTTAGCAAAGCTTTTGACACGGTCTCCCACAGTATTCTTGTCAGCAAGTTAAGGAAGTATGGGCTGGGTGAATGCACTATAAGGTGGGTAGAAAGCTGGCTAGATTGTCGGGCTCAACGGGTAGTGATCAATGGCTCCATGTCTAGTTGGCAGCCGGTGTCAAGTGGAGTGCCCCAGGGGTCGGTCCTGGGGCCGGTTTTGTTCAATATCTTCATAAATGATCTGGAGGATGGTGTGGATTGCACTCTCAGCAAATTTGCGGATGATACTAAACTGGGAGGAGTGGTAGATACGCTGGAGGGCAGGGATAGGATACAGAGGGACCTAGACAAATTGGAGGATTGGGCCAAAAGAAATCTGATGAGGTTCAACAAGGACAAGTGCAGAGTCCTGCACTTAGGACGGAAGAATCCCATGCACTGCTACAGACTAGGGACTGAATGGCTCGGCAGCAGTTCTGCGGAAAAGGACCTAGGGGTGACAGTGGACGAAAAGCTGGATATGAGTCAGCAGTGTGCCCTTGTTGCCAAGAAGGCCAATGGCATTTTGGGATGTATAAGTAGGGGCATAGCGAGCAGATCAAGGGACGTGATCGTTCCCCTCTGTTCGACATTGGTGAGGCCTCATCTGGAGTACTCTGTCCAGTTTTGGGCCCCACACTTCAAGAAGGCTGTGGATAAATTGGAGAGAGTCCAGCGAAGGGCAACAAAAATGATTAGGGGACTGGAACACATGAGTTATGAGGAGAGGCTGAGGGAGCTGGGATTGTTTAGCCTGCAGAAGAGAAGAATGAGGGGGGATTTGATAGCTGCTTTCAACTACCTGAAAGGGGGTTCCAAAGAGGATGGCTCTAGACTGTTCTCAATGGTAGCAGATGACAGAACGAGGAGTAATGGTAGAATCCTAGGGAGGTGGTAGAATCTCCTTCCTTAGAGGTTTTTAAGGTCAGGCTTGACAAAGCCCTGGCTGGGATGATTTAACTGGGAATTGGTCCTGCTTCGAGCAGGGGGTTGGACTAGATGACCTTCTGGGGTCCCTTCCAACCCTGATATTCTATGATTCTATGATTCTATGAATCCACACATTATAACCTCTGGCACCTGGGAGAGGGATACTCAAGTAAATGGGCATAGCCCAGGGAGTCCCAGTGTGGTGAGCTAAATATCTTTTCTCTCTGCAGAGCTTCCAGGAAGCAAGGCCAGAGACTCTTGCATACGCACTTGGTAGGGTAGATTTATGTAACTGTAGATCTCCCAGCCCTAGCACCCTGTCTGTGATGGCGTGTAGAGAACTGTCATATACAGCAGCTTAGTGGTGCGCGCGTTCACACACACACACACGACTGCCCAGACTTCCCACATCTTGTTTTCTCCAGCAACCACCCTGGTTTTGCTGCCTATCAGGCCATAGCTGATAGCACAAGGAAGGAACAGAATTATTTTATTTACGGGAAAATTTTTGCTTTTCCTGAGAAAGCAAGAGTGTAGTACAATATCTGTGTTATTTGCATGTGTGCAGTCCTATGAATTTATCACCAGTTGTAAGAACAGAGATTTGCTTTCCCCTCCCAATCCAGCTACGTATATCATGGTGCCATCACCACAGTATCTGAGTGTCTAAAGCAGTGCCAGATTAATGCAGTGACCCTGCCCCCGCAGTGGCCCACTTCCTCTTGCATGACATTGGGGGTTGCTTTTCCCCCTCTGAGAGCAAACACCCCCATTCCTAGGCTTCAGAGCCTGAGCAGCAACTTCTCCTGGCACCGGTGGGTGCTCGTGCTCCCCCACCCTGGCCCTGCCCCCATTTCAACCCCTTCCCCAAAGTCCCCACCGCAACTGTGCCCCCTCCCTGCCCCTATTGGAACCTTTCCCCAAATCCCCACCCCAACCCCACCTCTTCCCTGCCTCCTCCCCTGAGCGTGCCATTTTTCCGCTCCCCCTCCCCCAGCTTGTTATGCCATGAAACAGCTGTTTCGTGGTGGCAAGCACTGGGAGGAGAAGTGGGGAAGGCAAGCTCCGGGGAGGAGGTGGAGGTGAGCTGGGGCGGAGCAAGGAGATGCCGGGGGGTGCAAAGCACCCACCAATTTTTCCCCATGGGTGCTCTGGGGCTGAAGCACCCATGGAGTTGGCGCTTATGAGCCCCACTACCCTGAGCTAGGAGACTCAGTACCGAAGGCTATATAGACCACACCCTAAATTCCTGTGCCTTAATCTGGCATTGGCCTAAGGACTTTAACAGCCTGGCTCTCCTCTTAGTTACACCAGTGTAAATCAGGAAAAACTCCACTGAAGTCAACGATTGTGAAAAGAGAAACAGGCCCTAACTCTTGTGTGCACACACGCACACACAAATTATACCCGTTTGGCTTTAATTAGCATGAAATGACTCAGACACGATCACTCATGTTTCCTGCTTGCACAGAGATGGAAATCTTAAAGGTGCAGCTTGCTTTTTCCAGTTACAATGCAGACTGCTCTGGATTTCATTTCAGCATCTCCTTATTGGGATCCAGGAAGTGGGCGGGCAACACATTCTGAAGAAAGCAACATAGATGTCTGCTCAAGAAAAAATAAAAAAGGCAGGGTAATAGAAGTTTAATTGAACTACTCTTTTATGTTGGGCATTTGTTATTGTGCATCAGTAAGCCTATTACCAAAGCCATTTCAGAAGTGGTTAAGAAAATGTAAGATGTTTAATTGTCTCTGATATTGCCCAAGTTTTGGGGTGAGGAGGAAAGTGAAGGTACTTCCAATGAGCTAAAGCAAACTGGTGAAAACTCATTTTTCATTAACATCTTGGTGATAAATCCACTCCTTCTACCAGCTAAACCAGCATTTCTCAAATGCAGCCACCGAGCCAAAGTAGTGGCCCCTCCCCAGTGCTTCTGGATGCACCACCTTGGTGTTGGTTGCTGCGGCTGCCAGCATGGATTGGGCCCTGCCCCCCTCTGGAGACACCTGGGGGCACAATGCTGGAGGAGCAAAGAGCTGGTAAGTTCCTTACCTTCCCGGGGCAGTGGGGCTCAGGCTTTGGGCTTCTGTGCCCACATGGCTTCAGGTTCCGTCCCTAGGCCCCATCCTCTGACTGCAGGGCTCTGCCCATGGGGCTGCAGGGCTCTAGTCCCACACTGCCTCCTCCTCTCCCCCCTCCACACACACCTCACCCCTGCCCACTCCTCCGGATCCTCCATCCAGGAGCTTAATTTGTCCACAGACTTGCCAGGGCTGAATAAGTCTGATATGAAAAGTGATACTTGTATGTTTGTTAATATTACTTTTCACAATAGACTTGCTAGCTAGCAATAAATAAATTACAATGTTTTGGACATGTATATGTGCATATTTATTTGGTTTGCCTAAAGTTAATTAAGTATTTTAGGAAAAAGTATGAGAGCAGCCATCAGCCAGAGTCGGTGGCTGCACTCTGAGGACACCAAAAAATTTGTCCTGAGAACCCCTGAGCTAAACCCACAGAAGGGGAGACTTGTTCAAAAGAGCAGGTTATCTTATTCATGAGGAATTAGTATAGCATTCTCTATAGGGGAAGAGTGGTGGAATCTGTAGATCCAGGGAAGGAGTTATTGCCATGGAACCATAAGAAGCCTTAGGCTCTGTCATAAATATAAAGGGAAGGGTAAACCCCTTTGAAATCCCTCCTGGCCAGGGGAAAGCTCCTCTCACCTGTAAAGGGTTAAGAAGCTAAAGGTAACCTCGCTGGCACCTGACCAAAATGACCAATGAGGAGACAAGATACTTTCAAAAGCTGGGAGGAGGGAGAGAAACAAAGGGTCTGTGTGTCTGTCTATATGCTGTTTTCTGCCAGGGATAGACCAGGAATGGAGTCTTAGAACTTTTAATAAGTAATCTAGCTAGGTATGTGTTAGATTATGATTTCTTTAAATGGCTGAGAAAAGAATTGTGCTGAATAGAATAACTATTTCTGTCTGTGTATCTTTTTTGTAACTTAAGGTTTTGCCTAGAGGGGTTCTCTATGTTTTTGAATCTAATTACCCTGTAAGGTATCTACCATCCTGATTTTACAGGGGGATTTCTTTATTTCTATTTACTTCTATTTTTATTAAAAGTCTTCTTGTAAGAAACTGAATGCTTTTTCATTGTTCTCAGATCCAAGGGTTTGGGTCTGTGGTCACCTATGCAAATTGGTGAGGCTTTTTATCCAACATTTCCCAGGAAAGGGGGGGTGCAAGTGTTGGGAGGATTGTTCATTGTTCTTAAGATCCAAGGGTCTGGGTCTGTAGTCACCTAGGCAAATTGGTGAGGCTTTTTACCAAACCTTGTCCAGGAAGTGGGGTGCAAGGTTTTGGGAAGTATTTTGGGGGGGAAAGACGCGTCCAAACAGCTCTTCCCCAGTAACCAGTATTAGTTTGGTGGTGGTAGCGGCCAATCCAAGGACAAAGGGTGGAATATTTTGTACCTTGGGGAAGTTTTGACCTAAGCTGGTAAAGATAAGCTTAGGAGGTTTTTCATGCAGGTCCCCACATTTGTACCCTAGAGTTCCGAGTGGGGGAGGAACCTTGACAGGCTCCATGGAGAATGCTGGGTCTCACCTATGGAACCTGGGAGGAATGGGGGAGAGGGGAGAATCTGCAGCAATTAAGGCCAGTGAACAAGCAAACTGTTGCTTGTTAGAAGAGCATGAGAATGCCTTGATGCTACGCATGTGCTACAGGCTTTTTGAGTGAGCAGCCCTCCCTTCCTAACCTTGTTAGTTCTGTTCACTCTTGGTACTGGGGCTCTACCAGAGCAATCTTTAACTGACATGTCCTTGACACCAAGCCTTTTTGGCCAGGGAAACACCTGCTTAGTTTGAATTGTCAAACCAACTTGACTGGTTATGTTTTTATAAGGAATAGGGAAGACTCTTGCCTCATACTATATAGGTTATCAATAGGCCAGCTGCCACCTGAGCACACCCTCAGGGTGGCCCTGCTAGTGCTCCCTGCCTTGCTTACTCTTTTCTTGTGTCCCCAGGAACTTCACACAAGCTTTCAAAATATAAATATGCTTTTGCACTGTTCATTTATTACAGAAGTCCCACCCCCATAATCCAGAATGCCCCAGCATAGTCCAAACAGTACATTCAAACTTTCAGTTCTCAACAGCCTATCAACACACCAAGTACAGCACCAGCATCTAGCACCACACCTCATCCCAGCCCTTTTAGGGTTGCCTGTTTCCTTCCAGGCATAGTTCTAGCTCTCACACAGAGAGCACAGGCTTACCCCTCCATCATCAGAGGGGCAGAAGGCCACTCCCCCATCTACTCTCAGCCTTCAGCTGTCTCTGGCTTGCAGAGATTTGTGGGTGACCCTCCTGACTGCCTTCACCAGCCTGATCTGGCTCCTCTCCTCAACTAGGCACTACTCCTTCCTTGTGAGGTATCCTCTCCCTCAAGTTCTCAACCCAGCTTTGTTCTTTCAAAGGTGCTCTCTTGCTCATATGCTACAGATACCTTCGCTCATAATCTTTCCCCAATTCTGGGCTCTTTCTTGCTACTGGGCCATCTCTCATTTATAAGTCCCAAGGGTTGTCCCACCCTCCTCATTACACCAAAACTAGGGCACACCTGAAATGGAACAGGAGCACTGGGCCCAACTGCATTTAAGGGGCCAGCTCTCCTGTTACATAAGTGGTTTGCCTCATCAACATTTTCTTTATCATTTTAGCATGAGCCCATTAGATTTAAACATTAATTTTGTTGAATAGGAGTTGTTTTCTTTTTTCTGCAGGCTTTCTGACATCAGGTAATTATACAGAGTAGACTGCAGTGCCTTTTTCATGAAAGAGAGGGTATCACACATGTTTATTGTATTTGAATGAGATTTCCTGTTTTCTGCTACCCTGCATCAAGTACTCTGCATTCTCAGGTATGTTCCATAAAAGCTATTTAACATCTAAAGGCTTCTCACGGTTAAGTATAGTATTGTTAAAAATAAATAAATAAAAATCATCTGAATTGGTGTCAGTATAATTTATTCAATCACAACTGTTGAATGCTGCTAGGTTCCTTTTTTGGTTCCATCACAATCTGCACAGGAAGGAAATACTGTGGAGAGCTGTTTTAAAGCGGATGTGGGCTGCAGAGTCATTTACATTTACAGAAAATTGCCATGGTAAGTGACATCCAGAACACAATAGCAACTGTGAAGATAAATTTAAAAATACACCTAGCCTTTTGTCAATATCTAGCAGTCTAGCTACTAAAGAGCTGTAATGGCTATTATACAAGAAAGGTGGCTGATGGTATTTAGACAATGAAAAAAAAATGTTTTGGTAACTTATTGATTTTTATCCCATAGAACATGCAGTGAAATGATCACCAGTGCTTTAGTGTAGTCATGCTCTCTCAAGTTGAATTTCTATAGCTGACCAACTAAGAGCATGTGAATTTAAAGTGCATTAAGCCACTGTGTGGATATCTCATTCAGAAGTAAAATGGACTTAGATTAGTTTTAGTTAGTTTAGTTTGCTTTAGTTTAAATCACCCATGGCTTGTCTAAACTTACAGTGCTGCAGTTCACATCGGTATAAGTTACGTTGCTCAGGAGTGTGACGTATGTTACACTCACCTAAGCACCATTGTGGACAGCGCTACGCTGGAGAGAGAGCTTCTCCTGCCGACATAGCTACCGCTGCTTGTGGGAGCTAGAGTAATTAAGTCGAGAGGAGAGCTCTCTCCCATTGGCTTAGAGCAGCTTTCCCCAAACTGTGAGGTGTCCCCCCAAGGGGGCACAGAAGAACATTGGGAGGGTGGTGGAGCCCAGACCAGCCCCCGGGGGGGCAGGGAGGGAGCGCCACTCAGACACGCTCTGCCCTGAGCTCTGCTCCAGTCCAGCTCCTGCCCTAGCCTACAGCTCAGCTCCCAGCCGTGGCTCCTGGTCCTGGTTCTGCTCCCACTCCTGGCCCTGGCCGCAGCTCCACTCCCCACCCCAGCTGTGGCTCCCTGGCCACAGCCTCCAGCCCCTGCTCAAGGCCCAGCCCAGCCACAGCTCCACTCTTCCCCCTGCTCTGCCCTCATTCCCGCTCTGCCCCTCCCCAGTTCTGCCCCAGCTCCACCTTTAGCCCAAGCTCCTCTGCTAAGCCAACTGTGCAGTAATGCTGGGGCGGCGGGCATAGACAGATTCCATTACTGGTAACAGGGGAGGTGTAACAGGAAAAGTTTGGGCACCATGGGCTTAAAGTGTATGCACTAGCATCGCTACCGTGGTGCAGCTGCAACACTGTAAGCTCTGTAAGCCATAGCCTTAGTGAAGGCATAGGTACTCCGCCTTTCCGAGAGGTGGTAGCTATGTTAACAGGAGAAGTCCTCCCATTTACGTAGCTCCGTCTACACCAGGAGTTAGGTCAGTATTATGGCACTGGATTTTCCACACCCGAGCGACGCAGTTATACTGATGTAAGTTGGTAGTGTAAACCAGGGCCTAGTGACCTCAGCTAAAGCTAAGGCCAGTCTAAACCTCTGTGTGGATGCTCTCATTCAGAAGTAATGTCCTTTAAATTCACCCCTTCAGTTAACTTTCCTAAGTGCCTTGTACACATATGCCCTCAGATTCCTTTTTAATACAGTCAATTAGTGTCAGGGAATGCATCCCACAAGTTACCTGGAGAAAACATCTCCCTTCATTTTCACACCTAGATCACATATTTTAAGTTCTCAGAATGATGCCTTAGGAATGTGCCCCTTTGTCATTGACTTGGCAAGATTAATGAAATGTCATGTATTTACTGACTCACATTATCTTTCTAAAGCAGGTACTTAACTTTAACATACCTAAGCCATTATTCACATAGACTAGATTGGAGAAAGGACCAGCTTCCTTTCGTGTTCGGAAAGTGCCTAGCATGTAGTGGGTACTACCAAAAATGTACAGGATAAATATTTTTTCTGTATTAGATCTTTATTTTACTGTTTAATTCAACATATTGTTATATTTCTGATAGGCACATCTTATAATGTCAACTAAACTCAACTCCATCAAAACCATCTTAATACGTCTGCGTGGATATGTACATCTGTATTGCAGCACCCATGCTCAGCTTCTCTCCTCCCCAAAACTCTTCAACACACAGCCAAGGCCTGAGTCATAACAACACCCTTTCTCAGGGACTGGTTTATTAATATACAGTGACTTTAAAAAGTCTCTCTCTTTCTCCCCAGCCTTTCAGTTGGGGCACAGATCTTCTTCTGAGGTCCGGCTGCTTTACAGTTTCAAAACTGTCTCTCTCTTTCCAGTCTCCCACCAGACAGTTCCTTTTTTCTGAGGTCTATCTTCAACTGTCCCCAGCCAAACACAGAATCTTCTCCTCTCTAGTGGTTTCCCCCACTCTCTCCCCTTTAGAGTCCTGGGTTATCCATCCCGCCTAGTCTGGGACTATGGTCTCACTAAACTTTCACACTGCTCCTTGAAGGCATACCAAGCTCTTTCAGGAGTTCTATTCCAGTTCATCCTGGTTGCCTCTAGCAACACCACTCCTAACTGTCTTTCTGAATGCTCAACTCTGTTTATATAGCCCTTCCAAATTCCCTCCACGCAACTGGAGTAAGTTATTATAATTAAATTTCCCTAACACCTTCAGCTGAGGTCATTAACTATCATTGGTTTGACAGATCACCTACAAGGCTGAGCCCAGCTTGTCTTAAAGGGCTAGCCAGCCTGTGGCAATCTGACTGCCAACACAAGACAGAGCCCCCAAAAGCATGAAACTAGTTTAGAATCATGACACTTATAACAGCAAGAGAGTTGGGTTTTGTTTTATTTGCTTTCTAGTTTTTGAGCCTGCAAGGGTTCGTGTTTTCAAAATTTCTCTGCAAATAGGAGGGCTGGAAAAGTTCATTTAAGAAAAGTAAACTGAGGTTCTCCCATAATCAGGAGCTAGGGTTTTAAGAAGAACAATAGCTCAAAATTCAAAATAAAATAGTGAGGGCTGGGAACACTGAATACTCCACAGTCAGATACTTGAATATATAAATGAGTTGTATACTTTTTCCCCGAAGATCAACAAACTATTTGGACTGGAAGAGGGAGTGAATTTCATAATTAAGGACTGCCCCTGCAATCTCTGTAGTACACATCAGTCGCAACCCACCACGCGTTGCTCCCAGAGTTCAAATCTAGAGACTGATAGCAGATGTTGTTGGATCATATTAAAGAAGTTCTATATTAAAATCACAAATGAGTTTGATTCCCCATAATTTAAATTCCAGGGTATTACTAATTAAGAGGTCTCTTGGTTTTTGGTACTGTTTCTCTCCCTCTCTGTGTGAAACTTGCAAGCTGCTAATTGTGTTAGTACATTCTAAGACAGAGTCTGTTCTCAAAGCAATTCACAGAGAGAGAGAGAGACTCAAAGCAATACTCTAACAACAGAAACAGCACCCAGAGACTCCCTGCCCTTTTGTTATATTAACAATTGTGATTAAAATAGAGGATGTATGTGGATGGATGCTTGATGTGGATAATAACTGAATGATCAGGGAGGTGCCAGCCTAAGAATCCAGTGTCCATCGGCTGAAGAGGGCATCAAGTGGAAATAACCAGAGGACCCCCGGAGGGCAGACTGGAATCCACCCAACAGCCTCAAGAATGGGAGAACCAAAGAACAAGATAACATCTGGCAGCACGGAGCCGTCAGGAATGTGCTATCTGCTGATTGATTCAGCAACAGCATGATGAAGCAATTCCCATAGACTGGCATAGGAAGAAATTCCTATAAAAATGGACTCTAGAAAGTGAGAACTTTGGGGTCTGATTCTGCAGACCAACTTCCAGAAGCATCAGATGAGCATCTGACAAGGCCCTGCTCCCTCCTCATGTCCAGGCCACCTGGCCAGTGGCTTGGCATGAGCAACTCTAAGGTTGGTAACTATGATAACAACCTTGCAGAACCTCTGCGTGTGTGTGTGTGTGTATGAATGAATGTATGAATAAATATAAGATTGAATGGAATGTTATAGCTATAACTAACTGCTTACTATGATTCTTTCTGTATTCACAATAAATGTGGTATTTTGCCTTTTCCCCTTTAATAAGATCCTGCTGGTTTTTATTTTATTGGTATAACAACGTGCCTCCAGATGCTCTCATCTGCCACAATGGCATTTAGGGAGAGGGTCACATAAAGAGCTGAGGATAATTTAGGGAGTTAAATTAATAGCTTTGAAATCCTCAGTGGAAGAAGATATAAGTACAGATTACTACAGATTGTTAATTACTCTTTGCTTCCCCCTTCTAAAAGGGGGGAATCCTTACGTCAGTCATCTTCATTTCCTTCCATTTTTGCATGATCTGCACTCTTCATGATTCAGATCCACCACCTGTTTATGTATCATCGTTAGCAGCTGTTTTCTTCCCCTGACCCTCAAAGACTACTGTTCATCATAAGAGGACATCTACACTCACCACTTGATTCCCCAATCCAGATCCTCCATGAGGGATTCTGACTCCTCCTCCCATGATCAGGATGCTGTAGATGACATATGAGGCAAAAGATCTTGAACAGGATAGAGTCTCCTATAAGTCTCCCTTGTCTCCATCAGCGCCACACTAGAGGTAAAACCAGAGGTTGATTTCTTTTGGAAGAGCTCGTGATAAATCCAAAATGGTCTGCGAGGTACCAATCCTTTCTGCAGAGGCCACTGAGGCCAATTGTCCTTCGAGCTATTCTGCAGACATACCTTGGCCCTTCTGAGGAGGCTGACAACATTTTGAAGTTCCTAGGGCCATCATGAATGACCTCTAGCTCACCTCTAGAATGACCTTTCCCATGTACTATTGCAGTCATCAGTAGGCTTTAACTTTAGGCTTTAAGACTCCTCATAGGTCTATACAGGGTCCTATTCCCTTTCAAAACCCCTTTTTTCTGTACCTTTCTATTTTCCTCAGCAGGATTTGACATCCAGTTTTTAAAAGATGTCTTTTTGTCTCTAGCCATCTCTTTTACCCTGTTGTTTAGCCATGGTGACATTTTTTTGGTCCTCTTATTTTTTTTTAATTTGGGGTATTGTCACAGGGTATACAAACCCCACACTACAGAACAAGAGCACGTGTCACAGACTAGGATTCTGAGCAAAAGTAACCTAGTGCTGACCCATTTCCTATCACTAATGGTACTAAGCAGGGCTGCATAAATGGTCCAGTCCTATTCAGTCTCTTCTATGCAGCAATGCTCGATGACTCTACAAGAGTCCTGAATGCCAATATCCAATCCTCTGGAAAATTATTCAACCCGAACAGGCTGTGATCTTCCACGTCTTTGAGGCAATTGTTCATGAGCTGCTGTTTGCTGATGACTGTGCTCTAGAGACACGTACTCAAGAAGAGATACAACTGATTATGGACAGATCCGCAGAGTCTGCAAAAAGGTACAGGCTAACAATCAATCTAAAAAAGACAAATGTCATGTATCAGTCTGCACCAAGGAAACCCTACCTGAAACCAAAAGTCACTGTCGGCAACACGCAGCTGAATGCTGGTACCGATTTCTGCTATATTGGCAGCACATTGTGGAATGTTGCTACTACAGACAACGAGCTGACAGGTCGCATCAACAAAGCCAGTTCATCATTTGGCAGACTATCTGGCAGAGTGTGCCAGCCATATAGTATATTAAGCTTCAAACAAAGCTAAACGTCTATAAAGGGGTTGTGTTGTCCAATTTATTGTATGAATGTGAGACCTGGCATTGCATCAAGCTTCTAGATAAGTTCCATTTATGACATCTGCATGCCATAGTCCACATTAGGTGGAACACAGCCACTCCCCAGGGTTTGAAGCCATGCTCATCCCATCACAGTTATGCTGGGCTGGCCATGTACTGAACATGAATGATGTCATCAGATGCTGGCTGCATGTGTGTATTCTCTCTGAGTGCTGTCTCAGCTCTGCGCAGATATTTGGCACAGCAGACCTCCATCGAACTGCCCAATGAGACCACAAGACCTGTTTCAGTAGCAAAGGAACTCAGTCAGGTTTACTGTCGGCAAAGCATGGTATTGGTGCCCTATACTTGCTACAAGTACACTCGATACATGTATGCCCATGACAATGGATGCGGCTCAGTGAATGGAGGAACTTTCCATTCCCCCCGAGGATAGTCAAAGACACTCCCCCAGAGACTCCATTTTATACACCAATACAAACAAGTTACGTATTGCCCCTCTGATGTAGTTAGTGCACCCTCTGACATGGTTTGTTACCACCCATTATCTTGTACTCGTTGGTTTGATCAAAACATCTCTATCCATCACACTGTCATTCAGACCTTATCTTTAAGAGGGGTCAGTGTGTTCTTGTTATCTTTGGGGAATGTGTTTGTACCATACTTGCTCTGGTACCACCCTTTTGGAATGTGTTTGCATGAGTGTCCTGTGCCGAATACTTCCTAGGAATGTGTGTGTTTTTGCAATACCTGCCCTGTTCTTGCCAGGTTCTGTTAGCTTGCAAGCAGGCATCTTTTATATCACGACCTGTCTTCTGCTCACTGCCTGACTTTTGCTAACTTTGCTTTATATGAGCAAAGCTTGCCCACTACTTTAGTTCAGGCCTTAGGCCTCACACCTCGAGACAGGGCCTTATGTCTCAGGCTCTCTTTCTACTACAGATGATACCAGAATGCCAAAGCATTTGCCGTATGGCAAACGGAAAGTGGGTAACCACACATGAGGAGGCCAGAAGAAATGTTTCAAGGACACACTGAAGCATAACAGTGCAACACTGACGTTGACAGCTGGGAGTCATCAGTAACAGACACATCATGCTGGTAAGCAGCAATCAACATTGGGGTTACTCAGTTCGAGATTAATCACCGTATGGATTTTGAGGCACAGAGGCTGAGTCGGAAACAGCAGAAGATTTAGTGGGTACAGACTGTAAGTTCTTCCTCACTATTGAGTTACATATGCATTCCATCAGGCCTGCCGACAGCAATTCCGGGTGCCAGGGCCATCCCTGGAGGGGGGGCAGGGCCCAGGGCGGAAGTGACGAATCTGTCACTTCTGGGACTGACCACGCTGGCCAATCACGCCGGCCCACGGGGCCCCGTAAAGCGCGGGGCCTAGAGCCGTCATGTGAGCCTAGGAGCCCTGCGGCCCGCCCGGGTGATTTAAAAGGGCCCAGGGCTCCTGGCCACTGCCACTGCTACTGCAGCAGCGGTTGAAGCCCGGGGACTCCCGGGCTTTTTTAAATCGCCGGGCTCCTAGGCAATTGTCCCTTTTGCCCCACCCCGCAACCCCGTCAGCAGGCCTGCATTCAATGCAGAAAGGCTAGCCAGCACATTGGTCTTTTTAGCCATAATTGTACTCAAAAGACATACCATCATCAGCATCATCTTCGGTCACATAGGACAACAACACACTCCCACACACATTTAGCAACTACAGAAAATGACACTGTAGAGCTAAATAACCTTTAACTGGCCTCCCAGCCTGTCTGTAAATGTCAGGGAGGAGATGCATCATACAGAGGGGTTTACTCCAAAGATAGAAGTCACATGGTACCATCAGTACCCGATAATTGACATTTCTTGTAAACAGTATGGCTGAGGTATCAGATTTTCTGTCAGTGATATTTAATCTTTTTGGCTCTTTATCCTGTGAAGCGTGTATTAAAAGTTCATCCTTAGGCGTTTCTGAGGCTGCCAAGACACTAAGCGACGCAAGGGTAGGATGGTGGAAGAAAATAATTGTACTGCTGTTGTGGGGATTAAGAAAAGTGATCAGGCGTCCAACAAAATCTGGGTGTTACCAGCTCTCCTCAGTTGGATATAGGATTAGGCATCCTACATTTATTTCATTTATTCTTCATCTCCAGGACATCAGAGTTTGCAAACTATACTCTGGACTACACCCCTCATCCTCCCACTTGGGAAGGAGTAATTTCAAGAAGGAGAAGCCAGGACATTGGCTCACAGAAGCTGGAGACAGCTGCTTCTCCACTCCCTCTCAAGTGGGCAATGTGCCTTCCTAGAGGCCACATCTCGTCTTTTTTAGCCCACCAGCTACATGTCTTTCATCATGACAACCACTGTGATCGAGGTTACCATACCAGGACATGAGTGGATTCCCTGTGATGGGGAAACTGGTGCATAACACCAACCACCAATCAGCTCCTCGTCACCCTACTGCTTGCCTGCCCAGCTTCGACCTGCCACATCATCAATGGGTCCTTCTTAAGCAATTCCAGACTGGGTAACGCCTCTATGCAGCAATCAGCACTGCTGGGGTCTTCAAGACAATCCAAGATGCAGCTGCAGCACATATCAAACAATGATACACATTGTCGAGGAGTGCCCGCTAACTAAATTCATTGGTGGGCTCTGAGAGCTCCACTTGGCCACTGAGAATGCTATTGCTTGGCTTGGCAAATAAGCAAACACTGAATAAATAAACCTCTTCAGCGGATGAGCACAAGTCCATGGGGCTGGATGCACTGCATCCGAGAGTGCTAAAGGAGTTGGCAGATGTGATTGCAGAGCCATTGGCCATTAACTTTGAAAACTCATGGCGATCGGCGGAAGTCCTGGATGACTGGAAAAAGGCTAATGTAGTGCCCATCTTTAAAAAAGGGAAGAAGGAGGATCCTGGGAACTACAGGCCAGTCAGCCTCACCTCAGTCCCTGGAAAAATCATGGAGCAGATCCTCAAGGAATCAATTCTGAAGCACTTAGAGGAGACGAAAGTGATCAGGAGCAGTCAGCGTGGATTCACAAAGGGCAAGTCATGCCTGATTAATCTAATTGCCTTCTATGATGAGATAACTGGCTCTGTGGATGAGGGGAAAGCAGTGGACGTGTTGTTCCTTGACTTTAGCAAAGCTTTTGACATGGTCTCCCACAGTATTCTTGCCAGCAAGTTAAAGAAGTATGGGCTGGAGGAATGGACTATAAGGTGGATAGAAAGTTGGCTAGATTGTCAGGCTCAATGGGTAGTGATCAATGGCTCCATATCTAGTTAACAGCCGGCATCAAGTGGAGTGCCCCAAGGGTCAGTCCTCGGGCCGGTTTTGTTCAATATCTTCATAAATGATCTGGAGGATGGTGTGGATTGCACCCTCAGCAAGATTGCAGGTAACACTAAACTGGGAGGAGAGGTAAATACGCTGGAGGGTAGGGATAGGATACAGAGGGCCCTAGACAAATTAGATGATTGGGCCAAAAGAAATCTGATGAGGTTCAACAAGGACAAATGCAGAGTCCTGTGCTTAGGACGGAAGAATCCCATGCACCGCTACTGACTAGGGACCGAATGGCTCGGCAGCCGTTCTGCAGAAAAGGACCTAGGGGTTACAGTGGATGAGATGCTGGATATGAGTCAACAGTGTGCCCTTGTTGCCAAGAAGGCCAATGGCATTTTGGGATGTACATGTAGGGGCATTGCCAGCAGATCGAGGGACATTGTTACAAATTACACCTGATAAGACACGCACACAACTGCTGCGAATTACACCTGATAGGACACGCACACAAATGCTGCGAATTATACCTGATAGGTCACGCACAGTTCGAATCTAGGCTGACGCACATAAACAAAGTCCACAACTGCAGAGTTCCCAAAAAACACTAAGTTTATTACGCTTGAGCGTGGTGCCCCCCTGCTAGCCAGGAGGGGACCCTGAATAGAGATTATACAAAGGTTATATACTTTTTAGCAAAGCATGTTGCCCTCGTGCATCAGAAACCTTAGCCAATAAACAAACCCTTTTCTTATCTACCACCTATCCCTGCTTGGTGCATTTCTCATGCTAAACTAGTATGTTAATTACACAGCATGATCCTAAAGCCATGCATCAGTAACTTTTATTATCAGGATGGGAGGCCTCACATCAAAGGCCAGGAGATAGGGAGTTTAGGGACTGACAAAGAACAGATACTTGGAGTCAAGGCAGGCTGGAGACAAGGAGGAGGATTTTCACAGGAATGCAGTATCTAAGGAACACTCCTCCTGGTGCCTGAAGTGCTTGCTTTTAGACAATGGTGGGCCCCAAACCAAAATGGAGTCACATGTGCTAACTTTTCCTTAACAGTCCTCCCTTTTTTTTTTTTGTACGTCAGTAAGCTATATCAGGGCTGAGTAACCGCGCTGCAGGGTTAGCAACTGCCGACAGCACATACTGCAGCATTGTAGGCATACAAAAAATAACGCAAAAACAATAACAGTCAAAAAAAGTAAATACAAAATACGCCGTCCCCAAGTCCCCACATCCGGTAGTCATGAGGTGAGCCAGTCCCAGACCTCCTGGAATCCAGCTTTGGTAGTGTCGAGGCTGAGGTGGTGGAATAGGGCTGCCTGTTGCTTGAGGATGTGGATGTCAGTTTCCATTCTATGGTGCTGATTTACAAATACACAACAGCTTGAGTTGACCAGAGCACAAACCCCGCCCTGATTTGCAAGGAGATAATCCAGGGCTAGGCGGTTTTGCAATGTAGTTTGGGATAGCTGAGTGACTTCAATTTGAAGGGCAGAGAGAGCATCTGCAGTAGCATTTGCCATTAGTTCCAAAGCAGCTGAAATGTTAACTATAGCTTTTTCCAGCTCGCTTACTCCCAACCATGGCAGAAACCAACGCACAAAGGAGTGAAAGCCTTTGGGCCGTTGAGAAAGGGGGTTTAAAGGAATACTTCGTCGGTCCCTCCATACTAGATTGCGGATCTCTCCCCGGGTCAGGTTCTGGTGTACTGTCACGGCGGGTACTATAGCCCCTAAGGTACATGTACCACACCATCCTGCTGGGAGAACCTTATAGGCTGTGTGATTGCATAACCAATACCAGCCAGACTCCTCGGGGACTGGCCACGGGGTCCTGGAGTAGGTGGAGGGCCTCCCGCACCAGAGCTGATTTGGGTGGTGTCCTTGCACCCCACAAAATTCCCTACAAAAACTGTATTTTCTATGCCCTTACGTCGTGACACACATAAAGCATAATTACCCTTGGCCACCACATTAATAGACCACATTTGGATTGTAACATTCCAGTTAAATGTAGTGTTTGCCCATAGCTTAGTTTGGAATGTTCGATTAAGGGGGATAGGTACCCCTACCAACTGGCCCCCCTGACCCAAATATGTGGGGGTATGAATACAAATCCAACACTGTGTTCGATTTACACCCTGTTTGATAGCACGGGTTAAATTCAAGAAGCTATTGCCCTCCCATCCTTGTACTGGACTTGGGAATAGGGAGAGGACCCCCCAGGCAAACCATACCAATGTCGACATCCTCCCCTGTACCATACAAAAAACACTACCCCCAATGTAAGTCCAATAAACAGGAACACAAAAAGTCCTGGTGGGCTGTGAAGGTCCTAGTAGCTGGAAAGCTCAGTCCATGGGTTGGTTGTAGTATTCATTCGTGAAGTGGCTCGTCTGCTGGCTCGCCAGGGTCAGGTGGGGGTCCCGTCGCCAACTTGATGTAGCTATGTGAATCCAGGAACCTTTACCTGCAACTTTTAAAGCAGAATAAGTACATAACAGAACCTGGTACGGCCCCTCCCACCGGGGTTCCAGGGGGTTGGTGCGGGGGATCTTTTTTACCATTACCCAATCCCCTGGTTTAAAGGAATGAACCTGTAACCCTAAGGGTGCGGTTTGAAACAACTGAGCTTCAGACTGGTTGTCAGTCAGCTCCTTCTGCAGTCTAGCAACATATCTGGCCAAAGTTTCATCTCCATCCAAGAGGCTAGCATGTACAGGAACATAAGTTCCCGGGACTAAAGCTGGACTCCCAAACAGCACCTCAAATGGGAACAGGCCTAGGGGCATGCGTGGCGTTCGTCTTATATGCCATAAAACTAATAGGCAAGGCCTCTGGCCACTTAAGTCCAGTCTCCTTACAAAACTTTGCTACCATTGTCTTTATTGTTCAGTTCATGCGTTCCACTTGACCTGCAGACTGGGGGTGATACGGGGTGTGTAATTGTCAGATAATCCCCAAATTGTTGGATAATCACCGGTACAGTTCCTCCAAAATCTTTGCGGTAAAGTGTGAATCCATGACTTCAGGGACACCAAACCTGGGTACAATGTCTTTCATTAAGAACTTGACCACAGATCTTGCATCTGCCTTTCTGGTTGGTATTGCTTCAGGCCATCCGGAAAGTTGGTCCACTATAACAAGGAGGTGGTGAAACCCTGAGCATTTAGGCATTTCTGCGTAGTCCATCTGCAAGCACTGAAACGGGAAGTTTGCCCAGGGTCTCCCCCCTTTTGAGTTGGCATCGAGCCAAGTCTTAGCAGAGAAGGCCAGGCAAGTAGGGCAGGAGCCAAGAACTCGCTTTACCACGGGATAAACATGAGGTGCTGCCCAAAACTTTAGTATGGCAGCCACCGTGCCCTGAATACCAGCGTGACCCAGGGAATGAAAATAATGAGCAGCTGGGAGTAGATAACGGCGGGGGAGAATAGGTTTGTTCCCGACTCGCCAGAACTTATCGGGGCCCTCAGATCCCTCCCAGCGTTTCCAGTCGTGCAGCTCGTCCAAGGATACTTCAGCATACAGCAGTATCCAGTCAGCAGGTGGGAAGGACACATCCAGGGGGAGGGAAGCCAGAAGGGGCTGTAGACTGCAGCCTTTGCAGCTGAATCAGCTAATGCATTGCCCTGAGATACAAAACTGTTAGATTGTCTGTGCGCATAACAATGAACCACCGCCACCTGACGAGGGGCCTGAATAGCTTCCAAAAGGGCAGAGATTAGAGGGCCATTAGCGATTTTTGTGCCTGAGGAGGTTAAAAATCCTCGTTGCTTCCAGAGCTGGCCTGTAGCATGGCAAACACCAAAAGCATATTTAGAGTCTGTATAGATGGTAACACTTCTTCCTGAAGACAATAAACAAGCCCTGCTAAGCGCGTATAACTCTGCACCCTGGGCACTGAAGGAAGGTGGTAGGGGGGCAGCCTCGATAACATCTGCCTGAGAGGTAACTGAATAGCCCGAGACCCGGTGACCATCTAAATAGTACGAGGACCCATCTGTGAAAAGAAGTAAATTGGGCTTAACTAAAGGGGAGTCAGCTAAATCCGGGCGGGGCTTACCATCCTGCGCGACGGCATCCATGCATACATGGTGAGGGGTACCGTCCTCCAGGAGGGGTAGCATTATGGCTGGATTGAGGACGTTACAGCGGCATAAAGTAACATTGTCAGCGGCTAACAGGATTAGTTCATATTTGTGAGCCCACTGTGGAGACAATGCCTGTGTAGAATGCTGTTTTAAGAGAATTTCAACCTCATGAGGGACCCAGGCAGTCAGAGGGTGCCCCAAAACAATAGGTTGTGACCGTTCAACCATGACAGCAGCAGCAGCAACAGACTGTACACAGGAGACAGAGCCCTGAATAACAGGGTCCAGTTGTACTGAGTAATAGGCTACAGGGCGTGGGCGACCCCCCAGGTATTGCAAAAGGACGCCGCTAGCCACCCCCTGCTGTTCGTGAGTGAAAAGAGAAAATGGTTTACCATAATCCGGGAATCCCACGGCGGGCGCAGAGATCAGAGCCTTTTTGATGGAGTTAAAAGCGTCTTCCATTTCCGGGGTCCAGGAGACAGGATCGAGGGTCAGTTTTGTAGTAGCTCGAACTAACGGTTTCACCAATTCCCCGAAAGCCACGACCCAGGGTCGACAGAACCCCGCAGCCCCCAGGAAAGCCCGTAACTGCTTTTTGGTAGTCAGACGCGGGTAATCCTGGATTGCCCGCACCCTATCTGGGGAGAATAGGCGCTCCCCAGGCCTAATTACAAAGCCCAAATAAATTACCTGATCTAGACACAGCTGCAACTTGGATGGAGATGCACGATGACCCTTATTAGCTAATGCAGTAAGCAAAACAACAGAGTCAATTAAACATGCGTTATGATCTGAGGCGGCAATTAACAAATCATCCACATACTGAACTAGGACAGACGAACTAGACAAGACAATGTCTTTTAAATCCTTGGTGAGAATCCGGGAAAAAATAGTGGGGGATCCTGAGAACCCCTGGGGAAGACGCGTCCATGTTAGCTGCTGACCCTTCCAGGTAAATGCAAATAAATATTGAGAATCAGGGTGCAAAGAGATACTGAAAAATGCTGCACACAAATCTATGACAGTAAAGCAAGTAGCTGACTGAGGAATCAGTGTTAGAATGGTGCTTGGATCAGGGACAACTGGATGGGGGGCTATAACATACCCATTTATAGCCCGTAGATCCTGAACAAATCGATAGACTGGACGCCTGTCTGGTCCTGGGCTGGGCTTCCTTACTGGAAGAATGGGAGTATTACAGGGCAAACTGCAGGGGACTAAAACCCCCTGAGTCAAATAGCTATCAATAAGAAGTGAGATGCCTTCTTCCGCCTCCCTCGGCAAGGGGTATTGTTTTAGGGACGGAGGCGGTCCGCCCCCTGTTTCCAGACTCACTGGAATGGCTGATTTAAGAAGACCCACATCAGTAGGATTTGTGCTCCACAAAGTGTGGGGAACACTGGACAATTCAGAGGGCACACCAGGAATAGGGGTAACCGATGCCATAAGAGAAGCAACCGCCGAGTCCAGAACGGACATGCGGAGCCCCTCAGTGGCGCAATATACGTGTGCCCCCAGTTTGCCCAGCACATCCTGCCCGAGGAGGTTCGCGGGGCCCTCCGGCATTACAACAAACCTATGTGATAGCTTTAAAGAACCAAGCTCGATAGGGACAGGGTAGGATAAAGGAGCCGGGCAGGGATTGCCTTCTATACCCTGCACCCAAACCTTGGTATCGGACAGAGAGCCCAGAACAAAAGTTAAAGTGGAGAGGGTGGCCCCAGTATCTACTAGAAAAGGCACAAGCTGTTCCCCAACTTCCAAATAAATTTGCGACTGTAACCCCAAATCCCATTCCAACTCTCCCAAAATCTCCCTCTCTAGTCACTGGGGGTCAACAAGGTTCTGGGAGGCGTTAGGGGGAAAAGAAGGATTAGCCTCTACCTGGCTCTTCCAAGGAGCCCCTCGGGGAAGCGGGGGACACTCCCTCCTCCAGTGCCCTGGTTGCTTACAATAATTACAATTTCCGTCCCTCATTTTACCCCAACCTCCCCCTCCTCCTGTCCCCCGTCCATGCCCCCTTCCTCTCATCTCTCCACGCCCTTGCCAATCCTGGTTTCACGAAGGAACCTGCAAGGCAGCAGCTAACATATTTACCTCCTCCTTCTTCTGTTTACGTTTTTCCCGTGCTTTCTCCTCGTCCCTGCCGTTAAACACAAAGGTGGCCAGGCGGACTACCTCCTGGAGGGGTTTTCCTGGCCAATCGGGCACATGCTTAGAAAAATATTTTTTTATATCTGATGCTGCCTGATCGACATAAAAGGAGACCATCATAGGACGGTTTTCCTCTGCCTCAGGGTTTATACCGCCCCCATATACACAAACTTGTTTGGACACCGGGCCAAAAAGGCGGAGGTGTGCTCAGTAAGCTCTTGCTGACATTTGCGGATTTTAGACCAGTTAGCCGTTTTACTACCAGTTTTGCGTATAGCTTCAAAAAGGCCGCTTCTACCTGCCTTTAAAAGGCCCATTTGAGTAGGCACATTAGGATTCCAACTGGGATCAGTCAGGGGCCAAGAAGCCCGGGTACTATCCTCCCCTGCCCCGTGTCTATTAGCATCCAGAATGGAATATTTCTCGTCAGGGGTAAAAAGTGTGTCCAGGATTACCTGGACATCTCCCCATGTAGGATTAAATGCGGTAAATACAGACCGAATGGTTTGCAGAACCTTCTCTGGATCGTCACGCAGGCGAGGCATCTGCTGTTGCCATGTTACTAAATCGCCTGGGCCAAAGGGGCGATGAACATAGGGGAAGGCTAGCTGTTCACTGCCGTCCATACCATGAGTAACAAGGGGTTGCTGAATGAGGGGAGCTTGCAGAGTAACCGGCGGGTCAATGGTGGGCCCGTACGGGTTGGGAGATGGCGAGCAAGGAGATGATAGGCATAAATCAGAAAGCCAAGGGTAAGCCGGGGGAGGGGCAGAAGCAGGCCGGGGAGGAGAAGAAACAGGCATAGCACAGAGCGAGGCTGAAGACCCCTGAGACCGATAGGAAAAGGAGGAGGAAAGAGGACATCCTTTTGCACATGCATAAGCCCAGTTGTCCCATACATACCAATAATCCATCTGGGCTGGAGCTTTGTCCTCCAGACTCCTCCTAAGCGCTGTTAATTTATCCCCAGCAAAGGACCCATCCGGTGGCCATTCAATAGATGTTTGAGTTGTCAGTGCTGGCCACTCAACCTTACATAAAATAACAGCTTTCTTCCTACCTAACCCATAAGTACCAGAAATATTCCTCCAATTCTTGAGAATTTCAGCCAAAGGGGTCCCCTTACTTACACTCTGCCCAGAACCCATAATGGGCTACCAAAAGGACACCAAATGTGCCACCTTATCACCTAAGCGATGGCTCAATTACCCCCCACCCCCTCCTCGGAGTTCTCAAAGGTGAACTCACCCTGTGCCGGCTGGAGCTGTCCGAGAGGAGGAGTGTAGTCTCGCTTGTTGGGGCGAGCCTAGAGTCCCTTCGTGGTCGCCAAAACTGTTACAAATTACACCTGAGAGGACACACACGCAAATGCTACGAATTACACCTGGTAGGACACGCATACAAATGCTGCGAATTATACCTGATACCTGATAGGTCACGCACAGTTCGAATCTAGGCTGAGGCACATAAACAAAGTCCACAACTGCAGAGTTCCCAAAAAGCACTAAGTTTATTACGCTTGAGCGTGGTGCCCCCCTGCTAGCCAGGAGGGGACCCCGAATAGAGATTATACAAAGGTTATATACTTTTTAGCAAAGCATGTTGCCCTCGTGCATCAGAAACCTTAGCCAATAAACAAACCCTTTTCTTATCTACCACCTATCCCTGCTTGGTGCATTCCTCGTGCTAAACTAGTATGTTAATTACACAGCATGGTCCTAAAGCCATGCATCAGTAACTTTTATTATCAGGATGGTAGGCCTCACATCAAAGGCCAAGAGATAGGGAGTTTAGGGACTGACAAAGAACAGATACTGGGAGTCAAGGCAGGCTGGAGACAAGGAGGAGGATTTTCACAGGAATACAGTATCTAAGTAACACTCCTCCTGGTGCATGATGTGCTTGCTTTTAGACAATGGTGGGCCCCAAACCAAAATGGAGTCACATGTGCTAACTTTTCCTTAACAACTTGATCGTTCCCCTCTATTCGACATTGGTGAGGCCTCATCTGGAGTACTGTGTCCAGTTTTGGGCCCCACACTACAAGAAGGATGTGGAAAAATTGGAAAGAGTCCAGCAGAGGGCAACAAAAATGATTAGGGGACTGGAACACATGACTTATGAGGAGAGGCTGAGGGAATTGGGATTGTTTAGTCTGCGGAAGAGAAGAATGAGGGGGGATTTGATAGCTGCTTTCAACTACCTGAAAGGGGGTTCCAAAGAGGATGGATCTAGACTGTTCTCAGTGGTAGCAGATGACAGAACAAGGAGTAATGGTCTCAAGTTGCAGTGGGGGAGGTTTAGGTTGGATATTAGGAAAATCTTTTTCACTAGGAGGGTGGTGAAACACTGGAATGCATTACCTAAGGAGGTGGTGGAATCTCCTTCCTTAGAAGTTTTTAAGGTCAGGCTTGACAAAGCCCTGGCTGGGATGATTTAGTTGGGGATTGGTCCTGCTTTGAGCAGGGGGGTTGGACTAGATAACCTCCTGAGGTCCCTTCCAACCCTGAGATTCTATGATTCTATGAGTGCCCTTGTGTTTCTGCAGGAGAAATCTCCCCTTATATCCCCTTCTCAGTAACTCCATCACACTAGGGCATGACACTGGCTCAGGACACTGATAGTGTATCCTATGGTGCTGCTGTGAGAGCTGCTGAAGCTGACAGCAGAGATCTGAATGAAGGACAACACAGCTAATGAGTCTACACCTGTCCCCTTCCTCCACCCAAATTCTTCTGTGATGTTGCTGATTGCTGGCAAGAGCATGGCTGAGAAGGGTAGGGTGAATCTGTTGTTCTGAGTTTTTTTAAAAGGAGAACAACCAGCATCAAGAACTGCTTTATGTTTTCATTGAAGGTCATCATTACATTAAAAAGGGCTGTGTGCCTCTTCAGCAGCTGTTGTGGGAGTGGCGAGATGGATAGGAGGTCAGCTTGGAAAACTTAATCTTTCCAACTCCTGGGCTGAAGCAGCTTTCTGCAGGAAGGACAGTGATTAGGCAACTCTCTCAGCCCCCGCTGGACCTTTGTGGCCTGATTCACCACTGCCCTGCACCTGGTGTTGTCATGTACACCAATGCAAAGTACTGGTAAAATACTGACAGGTTTCAGAGTAGCAGCCGTGTTAGTCTGTATCCGCAAAAAGAACAGGAGTACCTGTGGCACCTGAGACACAAACAAATGTATTAGAGCATAAGCTTTTGTGGGCTACAGCCCACTTCATCGGATGCATAGAATGGAACATATAGTAAGAAGATATATATATACATACAGGGAAGGTGGAAGTTGCCATACAAACTGTAAGAGGCTAATTAGTTAAGATGAGCTATTATCAGCAGGAGAAAAAAACTTTTGTTGTGATAATCAAGATGGCCCATGTAGACAGTTGACAAGAAGGTGTGAGGCTACTTAACTTAAGGAAATAGATTCAATATGTGTAATGACCCAGCCACTCCCAGTCTCTGTTCAAACCCAAGTTAATGGTATCTAGTTTGCATATTAATTCAAGCTCAGCAGTTTCTCGCTGCAGTCTGTTTTTGAAGCTTTTCTGTTGCAAAATTACCACCCTTAAGTCTTTTACTGAGTGGCCAGAGAGGTTGAAGTGTTCTCCTACCAGTTTTTGAATGTTATGATTCCTGATGTCAGATTTGTGTCCATTTATTCTTTTATGTAGAGACTGTCCAGTTTGGCCAATGTACATGGCAAAGTGGCATTGCTGTTACATGATGGCATATATCACACTGGTAGATGTGCAGGTGAATGAGCCCCTGATGGCGTGGCTAATGTGATAAGGTCCTATGATGGTGTCACTTGAATAAATATGTGGACAGCGTTGGCATTGGGCTTTGTTGCAAGGATAGGTTCCTAGGTTAGTGTTTTTGTTCTGTGTTGTATGGTAGCTGGTGAGTATTTGCTTCAGGTTCGGGGGGCTGTCTGTAAGCAAGGACTGGCCTGTCTCCCAAGATCTGTGAGAGTGAGGGATCGTCCTTCAGGATAGGTTGTAGATCCTTGATGATGCGTTGGAGAGGTTTTAGTTGGGGGCTGAAGGTGACAGCTAGTGGCGTTCTGTTATTTTCATTGTTGGGCCTGTCCTGTAGTACGTGACTTCTGGGTACTCTTCTGGCTCTGTCAATCTGTTTTTTCACTTCAGCAGGTGGGTATTGTAATTGTAAGAATGCTTGATAGAGATCTTGTATGTGTTGTCTCTGTCTGAGGGATTGGAGCAAATGCGGTTGTATCTTAGAGCTTGGCTGTAGACAATCATAGAATCATAGAATATCAGGGTTGGAAGGGACCTCAGGAGATCAAATAGTCCAACCCCCTGCTCAAAGCAGGACCAATCCCCAATTTTTGCCCCAGATCCCTAAATGGCCCCCTCAAGGATTGAACACTCACAATCCTGGGTTTAGCAGGCCAATGCTCAAACCACTGAGCTATCCCAGATCATGTTGTGTGTCCTGGGTGGAAGCTAAAGGCATGTAGGTAAGCATAGCAGTCAGTAGGTTTCTGGTATAGAGTGGTGTTTATGTGACCATCGCTTATTAGCACAGTAGTGTCCAGGAAATGGACTGCTTGTGTGGATTGGTCTAGGCTGAGGTTGATGGTGGGATGGAAATGGTTGAAATCATGGTGGAATTCCTCAAGGGCTTTTTTTCCATGGGTCCACGTGATGAGGATGCCATCAATGTAGCGCAAGTAGAGTAGGGGCGTTAGGGGACAAGAGCTAAGGAAGCATTGTTCTAAGTCAGCCATAAAAATGTTGGCATAATGTCAGCCATGTGGGTCTTCATAGCAGTGCCGCTGACTTGAAGGTATATATTGTCCCCAAATATGAAATACTTGTGGGTGAGGACAAAGTCACAAAGTTCAGCCACCAGGTTTGCCATGACATTATCGGGGATACTGTTCCTGATAGCTTGTAGTCCCTCTTTGTGTGGAATGTTGGTGTAGAGGGCTTCTACATCCATAGTGGCCAGGATGGTGTTTTCTGGAAGATCACCAATGGATTGTAGTTTCCTCAGGAAGTCAGTGGTGTCTCGAAGATAGCTGGGAGTGCTGGTAGCATAGGACCTGAGGAAAGAGTCCACATAGCCAGACAAACACCACCTAATCACATTAACCACGCCATCAGGGGCTCGTTCACCTGCACATCTACCAATGTGATACATGCTATCATATAAGAGCAATGCGCCTCTGCCATGTACATTGGCCAAACTGGACAGTCTCTATGGAAAAGAATAAATGGACACAGATCTGACATCAGGAATCATAATATTCAAAAACTGGTAGGAGAACACCTCAACCTCTCTGGTCACTCAGTAAAAGATTTAAGGGTGGTAATTTTGCAACAGAAAAGCTTCAAAAACAGGCTCCAATGAGAAACTGCTGAGCTTGAATTAATATGCAAACTAGATACCATTAACTTGGGTTTGAATAGAGACTGGGAGTGGCTGGGTCATTACACATATTGAATCTATTTCCCCATGTTAACTATCCTCACACCTTCTTGTCAACTGTCTAAATGGGCCATCTTGATTATCGCAACAAAAGTTTTTTTCTCCCGCTGATAATAGTGCATCTTAACTAATTAGCCTCTTACAGTTTGTATGGCAACTTCCACCTTCCCTGTATGTATATATATATCTTCTTACTACATGTTCCATTCTATGCATCTGATGAAGTGGGCTGTAGCCCACGAAAGCTTATGCTCTAATAAATTTGTTAGTCTCTCAGGTGCCACAAGTACTCCTGTTCTTTTTTTGGTAAAATACTGCTATCCTGATCTAGTAGCACTTTACACCAGTGCAAAGTGAGCTTAAACAACTACACCAGGTACAGGTTAATGGTGAATTAGGCCTTCACTCTCCCCTTGCCAACCAAGGAAGCAGTGGAGCAAGCCTAGTAGTGTGATTCTCCTCTTTCCTCCTGGATTGGTGAAGCCCTAAGCAGCACTCCTAAAATTTATGCCCTTGTTTTAAGTGCCTTAATGTATGTGATCCTTTCTCCCTCTAGTGGTTGACCCTGTGATTAACAGCCTGCTACTTATATTTCTCCCGCTAGTAGTGGCTGGCCCGTGTTTTCGGTGATGAGGGTTCTGAGTCACCAATAATGACTGTAGTGGACGTGGCTGTTTTTCATACCCTGGTTGGAGAATACACTAAAGAATAATTATAAATAATCTTGGGTTTTTTTTATTTTACACTATGAGTCATCCCAGCTCCACTGGCTGAAGGGGAAAACTATATCAAGGATCAGCTATATAAGGATCTGTAACAAATATTTTTAGTGATGTTAGTCAAAATGCCATGCTGAAAGATTTAAACCACAAGCAAATTGAGAGAAAGAGGAAATAACTGTTAGAGCTCATACAGCAAAATCTTATTATGAGGCAAATCCTTCCAAATCAGAGAACATGACAACACTATAATCATTTTATATTGAACAGAATCATTGTGAATCCGATAGATGACATACAGTCTTTCCCAGAAAGTATTGGAGAACCAGCCCTTAATAACAGAATTCCTCCTATGTGTCCTCCTCTGTAGTGGAACCCTCAAAAAGCCACTGTGGAGAGATCTGCCAAAATGAGAGATCATATTAACACTAATCCCAACTCCTGGGAGAGTACAGAAAGAGCAGGAGTGCTCGCATTCGGAATTTGTACACTTGCTGAAAGGCAGTGATGAATGTATATTGCCAAGAGAAGCATTTAACAGTCCATTTTTTTGCTGTTCCACAGTACAGAACTATGGATAGACCACATACCACAGTAGTACAGCTGGAAACCAGCTGTTCTCAATGTACAGAACATACATCTTTGGGTCTGTAGATCCATATAGGACAAAGATTTGCGTCCATGGTTATCTGAATGGGATAGATGCTCCAGTAGAACTGTCTGTGTTTATAGGGAAATTGTATCAGGCTCTTACAAGATCTTCTAGTCCTTGTCTTCAGTACAAAATAAGGTGTGCTCTTAATGCAAGTTAACTAATTCAAGGAAAAATCCTAATGAAGACAAAGCAGTTTCTCCCTCCCAGATAGGTTTTAACTCAACCTCTGAACTCAAAGGAAAACTACAGATTGGCTTGTCTTCACTAGGATTTTGAGTTAGCGAATTTGAGCTAAGAACACCTTTTTTCCAGTGAAGACAAGGCCCTAGACAGCATCAGTAGCAATATACTCTAAGCCTTCTTGAGCAGCAACAGCAGCATGATTCAAATTACAGACTGGTAATTTATACCCATGTCTTTTCCTTACAGCTTTAGCAACAGCTTTTTTAACTCAGGAGATGGCTCCTGGGTGACAATTTCTCACTTACTGCTTCCAAATAAATAAATCCCCCTTTTTTTAACTGCAGTATCATAACTGCCAGATTACCTCCTATGCTCTCATCTGTAACATTAATCAAGATACATATGCTGAGAGAGAAGTTCCTTGTATATATGCAACATTAACTAATTCCCCCCCAAACCCCCGCCAAAAAACCCACATTGATATAGGCTCTGTAGCACAGACAGAGCCATGCCAGCGTAGCCCCCTGTAGACATAGTGTATACGAACAGGAGGAGTTTTTCCACTAGCTCAGGAAAGAACGACATTAATTAAACTGATAGACGCACCCATCTGTCAGCATAGCTGCAACTACACTTAGGGGGTTTGTCTGCATAGCTAAAGGGTTAGGTTTTTTCACACCCCATAGACAGCACTGTGCTAGTATAAGTTTTAAGTGTAGACCAGACATTAGAGTTAAAGTTGCTCAAATAAATTTCCTGTCAAGGCAACCACTTAAACATATCCAGGAAATCACCAATTAAGCCAACGTTAGCATAAACACCAGCTGAGTTTGTGTCACTTTATTCCACGGGGCCAGAAAGGAGAAGATGTGCGGCTGACAAAAACAGAAGTGGAGCATTTGCAGAGGGTACCTTTTCCAGCAGAAACATGTTTACCACAGTGGAAAACTGCAGAGAAAAAGAACAAAGGAAATATGCCATATGTGTTGCTTCTTGCCCTAGTTTTACCGATAGTGTACTTGTGTGACTGGCTTTGAAAACTGAACTACAAACTCACATTAAAATCAATGGGGTATATGTAGCTCAATCCATCAATTGGCTTTAGAGTAGCAGCCGTGTTAGTCTGTATTCGCAAAAAGAAAAGGAGGACTTGTGGCACCTCAGAGACTAACCAATTTATTTGAGCATAAGCTTTCATGAGCTACAGCTCACTTCATCGGATGCAGTCAGTGGAAAATACAGTGAAGAGATTTATATACACACAGAACATGAAAAATGGATCGTGTGGTGTGGTCTGGGTGAAAGCTGGAGGCATATAGGTAGGAATAGCGGTCAGTAGGTTTCCGATATAGGGTGGTGTTTATGTGACCATCGTTTATTAGCACCGTAGTGTCCAGGAAGTGGATCTCTTGTGTGGACTGGTCCAGGCTGAGGTTGATGGTGAGATGGAAATTGTTGAAATCATGGTGGAATTCCTCAAGGGCTTCTTTTCCATGAGTCCAGATGATGAAGATGTCCTCAATGTAGCGCAAGTAGAGTAGGGGCTTTAGGGGATGAGAGCTGAGGAAGCGTTGTTTTAAGTCAGCCATAAAAATGTTGGCATATTGTGGGGCCATGCGGGTACCCCATAGCAGTGCCGCTGATTTGAAGGTATACATTGTCCCCAAATGTGAAATAGCTTTCATGTTCTGTGTGTATATAAATCTCCTCACTGTATTTTCCACTGCATGCATCTGATGAAGTGAGCTGTAGCTCACGAAAGCTTATGCTCAAATAAATTGGTTAGTCTCTGAGGTGCCACAAGTCCTCCTTTTCAATTGGTTTTAAAATCTCAACCTTTTTTTACTGATATACTCATGTGAACAGCCAATAGATGCCACAGTATGAATCAAGGATGTTCCTTAGTGAACTACTGTGTCTGGAGGTTGATACTTTGGAACTGCTTCTATTCTTAACTGTTACCTCCTTATGTGCTGATCCTACAAACCCCACTTTCACACTGAAAAAGAGTATATGAACGATTAAGGGTAAGTCATCCAGAGGTAGTCAATGTCTATCTAAAAAAGATTACTTTTGAGGCCAAGAGTTGTTTCAAGAATAAAAAACAACTGATTCTCACTTTTCACTGGTAGTTGGTAATTGCTGCCTACCTGGCAGGGCGAGGTAAACATTACAGGCCTCTCAAAATCCCAGCTGTTCCATTGGTAATTTCCCTCTGACAACTGGACATTTAGAAAAAAAGTTTTATGCTTGGCTAAATTTTTGTCTATAGAAACATATCTGATATTAACAGAGAACTGAATTTAGAACCTGACTTAAATTCCCTTAATAAGTGAGGCCCTACTTGAATTGCAGGATGATAGTCAAATAATTGTGACTGAGTTGCAGACAAGACATGCAAAATCGCAAAAAAGTAATAATGGGCCTTTATTATTTGCAGTAATTTGGAAAATTCAGAGAAGACCTATTTGTTTAAGAAAAAGTGGCTAGAACAATATAAACACTCAAGTATTATGTTATGCCTGCTAATTTTTTTAATAACCAGACATTTTGCTGCAACTATATTACAGTTATTAATGCATGGGGCTGACAGCGGGAGCCCAAGCCGCCAAGGGCTGACAGCTGGTAGCCGGGGATCCTGCTGCCAGCTGCCTGGCTGACAAAATTGCAGCGGAAGCCTAATATTACGGGATCCACAATTTCTGCAATATCACGAATTAAGTAGGGCCTTATTTGTAAGTGAAATGGCATAATAACGCTATCTAGGTGGCATCAAAATCTGTTGCATTCAGATAGCTCAGGTATGAACTCAAGGTAAGATGGTACTCAGCACAATGTCAAAGTTCTGAAAGACTTTCCAATAACTACACCATTAACAGGTTACAAATTGCAAGATGCCCTGCAGTATAATAAAATGGGATGATAAAATGACTGTAATTGCATTGAAGTATAATTTCATTAGTAATCAAAATATTTGGACGAAAGAGGTATTTTTATTTTATTCTTCCTGACAGGTGGTACTTTTCTCCAAATGCTGTAAATAATTGTTTATAAGCAAATATCTTCTAATGGTCCTATATGTAGGACAGAAAAGGACATTCTGTCATTGATGATGGGAATGCTCACAGATAGGGGCCGGGAGCCAGTTAATCAGTGTGCATCTGATCTTAATTTCCTTTTGGAAATGACCCAAAAGTGCAATTGTGACTATTGACAGAACATAAAAAGCCTTGAATAGCGCTGTGCTGACTATAACTGGAAGCATAGCCCTGATAGGGAAAATATTATTTTTTAGATCAGTGGACAGTCTTCCAAAAGGAGCAGTCGGGGCAAAAAACCTAACTGGCTTCAAGACTGAGCTTGATAAGGTTATGGAGGGGATGGTATGGTGAGACTGCTTACAATGGCATGTGTCTGATTTATGACTGCTAGCAGCAAATGTTTCCAATGGCACGTGATGGGACACTATATGAGGAGGGTTCTGAGTTACTACAGAGAATTCTTTCCCAGGTGTCTGGATGGTGGGTTTTGCCCATATGCTCAGGTTCTAACTGATCATCATATTTGAGGTTGGGAAGGAATTTTCCCCTGGGTCAGATTGGCAGAGAACCTGGCGGGTTTTCTCCTTCCTTTGCAGGATGGGGCACACTTGCAGGCATAGGTGCCAACTCCGTGGGTGCTCTAGGGCTGGAGCACCCACAGGAAAAAAATAGTGGGTGCTCAGCACCCACCGGCAGTCCCGCGGATCAGCTCCTCCTGTTCAGTGGCATGCAAGATGTCCTGGGGGGCAAGGTGGAGGAGTGGGGGCAGGAAGAGGTGGGGGGAGGAGTGGAACAGGGGCAGGAAGAGGTGAGACAGGGTGGGAAGAGGAGGGGCAGGGGTATGGACAGGGGTGGGGTGGGAGCTTGGGGGAAGGGTTCAAGTGGGGGCGGGAGGCAGAGTGGGGTGTGATGCTACTCCCCATATTCTTCTTAGAAATATTGTTATGGTGTGAATATGGCATATCTAAGATGTATTTTATGCAAGATGGGTCATATCAGGTATCATTGGAAAGGTTATGATTTACAGAATATGATTATCCTATTTGTATGCATGTATCATTTCTGTATCTGAAGTTAAGAATATGGAATATGTATCAATTACAAAAGTGTTTGCACCTGGGGAATGCCCACCAGACAAAATGTAATCAATCTGGCTGGTTAATCAATGGGCCATTAGAGAGAACAATAGGACTTTGAAGATGCTAATCTTCCACCTTCCTGAGAAGCTTCCTGGGATGCTGCTTTGACACTGCAGGGTCATGTGATCATGTCACCTGGTACTGGACCCCATCTTGGCCTACTAGTATTTTTTCACTAATAGGGGGTGGGGAACAATCTGGGAAACAAAGGATTCCTGCCATATGTAAATCCTATTTAAGGCAGGGAAGTGAGTTAATGTTGGTCGGTTCTTCACTGAATCCCTGCCCAAGAAGACTGCTGAAAACACCTAAAACTGATCTGGGGAAGAAAGGACTGGACCCAGGCTAGAAGGTGTCTGGCCTGTGGCAGGAATATCTGGAGTTCTAAGCTACAAGCAAGAGCAGTTTGTCTTCAAGAAAATCTGCAACCGGCTTAAAACGACATTTAGGGTGAGAAATTATTACTTGTAGCCAGTTTCTTTAGCGTATTAAGTTTAGTTTGCATGTTTGCTTTATTTGCTTAGTAATCTGCTTTCAGCTATTCGCTATCCTTTATAATCATTTAAAATCTGTACCATATCTCAAAGGCAAGCACAAGTACTTCAGTGGCTAGGCGTTGTAGACGCTAGCCCTGGTGGCTCCCAATAACCACTCAGGTACATGGCTAAAGGAAAGGTTTTTACTAGGGCTGGCAGGAAATGGGAAAGATTGCAAATACCCTGTGTACAGAGGTTTAAACAGTTATTGTTCAAACTGAGCGATAGCAGCTCTTGTTCGGGTTCGGGCAGTCCAATCGAGAGTCAGGGCTCTGCAGGCCTAGTGCTTGGGGTGCCCGCTCCTGTCCAGTCTCTGTTCAAGCAAATTAAGCATTTGCTGGTTTCCAAGCTAGGCTCAGTCAGTGTTTCTCACTGGGATCCTTTGCACTGGTTTCCTGCCCAGCCGCTGCTGCTCCCCCATAAGTCCCACACAGCCCTGCAACCAGCTCTGATCTCCGGCAGTCACAGTCTGTTTCACATGTGACTCTGTACAGTTCCAATTCCCTGTTGCCATGCTGCTCCCACTCCTGGACAGACCCCGGCCACTTCCTGGTTCAAGACCTTTCCCCTGACCTTGTCAGGGGAAGGTGATGTACAGTGGGGAGGGGACTGATGGAAGTTGTAGTCCCCTGCTTTGCAGATCCATCACACTGCCCTCCACTCTGAAAAAGGATGTATCCTCACATCCGGCACTAGTTCATATGAAAGTCTTTGTGCCGAGCGGGCTCTGGGCTCTCTCTGTGGCTTCGGGTTCCTCTTTAACTCTGGGTCTCTGATAGATTCACCTCCAATCTGTGGGGTAGGCTCTGTTGCTGGGGTTGACCCCCGGTTGTTCTTTCTCATCACCCGACTCAGTTCTCTCTTGTAAAGGCACACCTGGATATGCTGTACCAAGGAGTGGCCCTGCTCAATGGGACACAAACCAGCGCTCACCCTGGTCTGGTCCTCTTCACTGCCCTGGGACTTGACCTCTTAGCCAACTAGGGTTTTCTCAATCATTGTCCAGATCTTGCTGTGGCAAGTTGGACATACCTTCAGTTGGGTCAGGACCCAGGTAGGGTTTGAGCCTGTTGAAGTGTAGGACATAACTGGTCCCACCCAGGACAGGGGATAGTTCAGAAAGCATCTTTAACACCCAGCTGACCACCCTGTACAGCCCCTGGTACTTCTGTTGTAACACAACACTCAAACAAACCCCTCTTCCTTCTGTGATCCTTGACCCAAACCACCTCACCCACGCTGCATATCTGAGCAGACACTCTTACATCATAGTGTTCCTTCTGTCTCTGGGTTGCCCTGCTCTGGTGTCTGCTTTACTGCTTGGCTCACAGTGCTGAGAATGCCTGCCAACTGTGTTAGTTACACTGTGGGATTAGCATACCCTTGTATCACATCTGCCACATCCAGCAGTTCTATCAGGAGGGTAATCTTAGGCCCAAACATCACCGTATGTGGTGTGTACCCATGGTGCTGCAGGCCATCATGACATAGGGAAGCAATCTGTCCCAGTTCTGTTGATTTGCACCTATGATGATAACATAGCTATCGGCATATGGTTTAGACATTCCACCAGCCCATATTATTGTATGTGGTAAGGTGTAGTGTGGAACTTATTTGTCTCAAGCAGGTCACACACCTCTTCAAACAACTGTGCCATTGGTCAGTGTGCAAGGAGCGAGGTGTGCCATACTCGCAGATATACTGCTCAACAAATCTTAGTAACCATCTGATCCTCTCTGTCAGGCAGTGGATGAGCCTCTGCCCAATTAGAGAAGTTGTCTGCTGTCATGAGGATGTACTGAGTGCCTTTCTCAGTGCCAGGTAGGAGTCCTAAAATATCCATAGCTACCCTCTCTAGAGGGCGGCTCATCTGCATGGTAACCATAGGTACTCTGGGTGTAATATGAGCTGTCTAATGCACCCCACAGGTATAGCAAGACTTTACCCACTCCTTAACAGACTTTAGCCATCCAGGCCAGCAATACCAACTTTGAACACTTTGGGTAAGCTTCTCTACCCCCAATGTCTCCTAGTTTTGCTTCTATATAACACCTTCAGAATCTCAGAGACCTGTCCCTTTGGGATGACTAGTGTAATGTAATGGTAGTGTAATGGCCCACGTACTCCACTGCCTTTGAGTGCTTAACCAATAGCCTTTGCTCTATGTATGAGTCAGGCAAGGCTTCTCTATATGGGTGTATACCTGTCTCTTCTGGCAGATCTAACAGCCTTTCTTCCTTCCAGCACCGCTACTGGAAAACTATTGGGTCTGTGGCTTGTAGCTCCTTCAAAGGTGTGACTCCTTCATCTTGCATCACAGCCTCTGCCCTATTGTCATAGATCCTTTCTTCTGGAATCAATTGTCCTTGGGGCTCACTGAAATTATGAAGCTGCTATGAGTGAATGGTGATCTATCTTTAACAGGAATTCTTTCCCCAGGAGGAAGTGCTGGAAATGTTCAGCGAAGGTCACCATTGCCTGCAGCTCTTTCTTAGTTGTGTAGTACTTCTGCTCTGCTTTTTTCAGTCTGTCTCAGTGACTCCCTCTTTTCCCAACCCACTGCTGTACTGCTAGTGCTTTGGGCAACATTTTTAATACACAGTCACCTCTGGATGGATGGTACCAACTTCCATACCCTGGTATGTAACTTGGGGTTCCTCTGTCACATTGGCAGCTCTCACAGGGACACAGCTTCTCATATTTTGCCCAGTGTATCACATCTTGGAGGCAAGAATTGAAAGTGGTTCAGCAGCTAGGCCTTGTGGGCACTAGCTCTGGTGGCTCCCAATAACCACTCAGACACATGGCTAAGGGAAAAGATTTTTACTAGGGCTGGGAGCAAAGTGGGAAGACTGCAAATACCTTGGATACAGAAGTTTAAATTGTTCAAACTGAGCAATGGTGGTCCTGTTTGGGCCCCTGGGGAAGTCCAATCAAGAGCCAGGGCTCTTCAGGCCTAGTGCTTGGGGTGCCCTCTCCAGTCCATTGACTATTCAAGCAAATAAGCATTTGTGGGTTACCAAGGCAGTCTCAGTTGGTATCTCTCACTGGGACTCCTTTACTCTGGTTTTCTGCCCAGCCGCTGCTGCTCCCCCATAAGTCCCACACATACATGTACCAGCAGTGATGTCCAGCAGTCACAGCCTGTTCCACACACATTCTTGGAGATTCTCTCCAACTCCCTGCTGCCATGCTCCCAAACATGGCTACTTTCTGGTTCAGGATCTTTCTCCTTACCTTCCAACGGGAATGGAAGTGCAGTGGAGAGGGCACTGGTGGGAAATGTAGTCCCTGGTTAGCCAAGAGGAAGGGGATGTACATTGGAGAGTGAGCTGATGGGAGTTGTAGTCCCCTGCTTTGCAGATATATCACACTATCATATGTAGGAGGTTAGATTTGGGACACTGTATTAAATGAGACAGCATTCAGACAGAGTGTCTTGTAAAGAGAAAATTAAATTGCTTATTGAGTATAATAGACAAAATAGGACATCAATAATTTAAGCATATTTAAGATCTATATAGAACATGTCACTAAATTATTCTTAGCTTTCAATGGCTACACTTTAAAAGGCCATTAATTGACTTAAATGAGCTAGGGTCAGTCTTTTACTTGATTAACACTTGGTAGATGTATAGCATTATTGTATAATGTTCAAGTTCTCATCTCCACTTGTATTATTTCATTGGATCTGGATGTATAATTGTGCAAACCTTTTGAATCAACCATCTTCTCATACACATTTTCTAATCTGGTCCCCTGCTGACCCTCACCCACAATTAATCCATTTTAATAAAACAATCTTTTGCTCTTTTATAATTTGAGTGGTACAATGAATTACTAATGGGGAATTGCATGAGATGCTTCTATATTCTGAGAATGCTGCAAGGGCCAATTGTGTTTAACAGAAGCTTGGCAATTACTTGCTAAATTGAAAAGTCTTGTCATTGCTAAATAAGGAGAAGGCTTGATAATGAAAAATCAGGACCAGTAGAGTCTGCCAGAGCAGGGCGTGAAAGACATACCTGACACTTACTAGCCCCAGGACTAAGCCTACCAGTTAAGAAGAGACTTACCCCATGACACACCGTTTAGGCCATGACCTGTCACTTAAAATAATAAAGAGCTGAGTACTACTTATTGTGTAATATTATATTGTCACTTTGTCAGCTTTCTATTGAATGCATGTTTAAAATGTAATTTATTATATCTTGCTTTTGTTTTATTTTCTTTCCTTTTCTGACTTCACTCCACTCTTTCAGTCCTTTCTTTCTTTTCATAGGTCATTGTATACCTTTCCCTGCCTTATTTTCTGTCTGTTCTTCCTTCTTTCCCTTCTCTCTCCCTCTGCCCATTATATTTCTCCAATTGTACTTACATTCTCTACCTCCTCTCTTATATTTTGTCTGTTCCATGATTTCCCTGCTTCCCCTGTGGTGACATCCTGGCCCCTATTAAAGTCAATGGCAGAACTTCCCTTGACTTCAGTGATGCTGGGATTTCACCTTCTTGTCAATAAACTTACTCACTTGTGCCCCTTCCCTCCCACAACAGGACTTGAAAAATGTACCTGATATCCCAAGGACTAAATTAAAATGAGGGCCCTTGCAGTTCAGGGGCAATACATATGTCTATCTTAGGTACTTATATAGAAGCTGGTTCTTTCAAATCCCCAAAATGGTGTTCTTGGGATTTGTAGGAAAGAGTCTGGGCAGATGCTCCCTGGAAACTATGATTTTTTCTTATTGCATATTGGTGTTAAGTAGTATACAGATGGAATAGGAAATTGCTGGGAGGGAACAGTTCAGTCTCTTACTCATCGCACCAGATTCTAAAAATAAGGCTTAGTGAGTCTAGCACCTGCTTAGCTTTCACATTTTGCATATCTATGCATACATACACAGAAACATTCTTTTGTTCAGCTCTGCATCTACAGCTATATTAAGACTGATATTAATGAGCTGTGAGGAGAATCTCATTCTGTCCTCTTCGGCTGGAAGGATGTTGACCATGATGACACTTTGAGGCTGGATATTTAAGGTAAAGAAAAATGAGGGAGGGGATTCTCAGAAATCTGACAGCAACTTCCCAGGGGAGGAACCTTTCAGGGTTGGCTAAAGTACCAGAAATACAAGACTGGACACATGGGTTTTGATTACTATTACTTTGTGGGAGGCATAAAAATATTGAAAGGAAAGGAAATAGGATTAAGTATTAGTAGGTTGCTTTCCTTTACCATGCTAGAGAGATTGCAGCAGCAGCAGTGCAGGTCAACTCAGCAATAAATATTGCATATTTATGCTGGTGGCAAGATGTTACTCAGAAGGCATCAGCTGTAAATAAATGATGACAACAAAAGGGATATAAACCGTGATCCTCTGCAGATTAACTACATCATTTGCTGAATTTATGCCCTGATTCTGGAAATCAAACCTTAAACTTCTCAGTATAGAGATTAGAACAGGGCTCTCAGATTCGTTCTTTGGAGAACGTCAAATTACTTTATGCCAGATTGCCCCCTTCCATGGAAAAACCCTTGAAGTGAATAAGGGCAAAATGAAGGCATCATGAAGTTCACCTCAGAGTTTTCTGCATAGCATCCCCTCAAGAGGAAGGATTTAGTGCTGATGAAGCCTCTGAACTCCTGCAGGAACAGGACCCCTCTAGAATCTTCGAGGTAGGAGCCAACCCGCATGTCTGCGTAGGTACTGATATGGGTCACAGCACTGTAGTATTTAAGCAGCACACACATTTATGGATTTATCCTCCCAACAAGCCTATAAAAACATCACAATAATTTTATAGATGGGAACTAAAGCACACAGAGATTAAGTGATTTGTACAAGGTCATGCAGAGACTCTCCAGGAGAGCTGGGAACTGAACCCAGATCTCTTGAGTCCCACTCTAGCGCATTGACGACAAGAACATAATTTCACAATATCTTTTCTGGGCAGTTCTGCTGATAACCCTTTCTTATTGGCAACAAAGTTCCAGCTTGCCTCATGCTGCCATTGGCTGGGCCCCCCTCTGCATGAAAGAGCCCAGAAGGCATTAATATAGCTCTGGGTTCTACATGTTCTCATCTGCATTTCTTCATGGAAGGCTGCTATAACTTATAACCCATGGCCACAAGATTCCATTCTGTCAGCCAGAAATAGCCAGAACACAGAAGTTGTTTTCCCAGCAACATCCCCTATATTTGGGGCTAACCTAGAACTGCTACATGGTGCCTACACCACCTAAGAATTATGCAAAGGGAATTTTCCAGATTAATGGTTACTTTATGTTGGTGTCAGAATAACAGCCGTGTTAGTCTGTATTCTCAAAAAGAAAAGGAGTACTTGTGGCACGTTAGAGACTAACCAATTTATTTGAGCATAAGCTTTCGTGAGCTACAGCTCACTTCATCGGATGCATACTGTGGAAAATACAGAAGATGTTTTTATACACACAGACCATGAAAAAATGGGTGTTTATCACTACAAAAGGTTTTTTCTCCCCCCACCCCACTCTCCTGCTGGTAATAGCTTATCTAAAGTGATCACTCTCCTTACAATGCATATGATAATCAAGGTGGGCCATTTCCAGCAAACGTCTGAGGAACAGTGGTGGGGGTGGGAAAGGAATAAACAAGGGGAAATAGGTTACTTTTTTATAATGTATCAGCCATTCCCAGTCTCTATTCAAGCCTAAGTTAATTGTATCCAATTTGCAAATTAATTCCAATTCAGCAGTCTCTCGTTGGAGTCTGTTTTCAAAGTTTTTTTGTTGAAGGATAGTCAGTTTGAGATCAGAAATCGAGTGACCAGAGAGATTGAAGTGTTCTCTGACTGGTTTATGAATGTTATAATTCTTGACATCTGATTTGTGTCCATTTATTCTTTTACGTAGAGACTGTCCAGTTTGCCCAATGTACATGGCAGAAGGGCATTGCTGGCACATGATGGCATATATCACATTGGTAGATGTGCAAGTGAACGAGCCTCTGATAGTGTGGCTGATGTTATTAGGCCCTGTGATGGTGTCCCCTGAATAGATATGTGGGCACAGTTGGCAACGGGCTTTGTTGCAAGGATAGGTTCCTGGGTTAGTGGTTCTGTTGTGTGGTATGTGGTTGCTGGTGAGTATTCACTTCAGGTTGGGGGGCTGTCTGTAGGCAAGGACTGGCCTGTCTCCCAAGCTTTGTGAGAGTGTTGGGTCGTCCTTCAGGATAGGTTGTAGATCCTTGATAATGCATTGGAGGGGTTTTAGTTGGGGGCTGAAGGTGACGGCTAGTGGCGTTCTGTTATTTTCTTTGTTTGGCCTGTCCTGTAGTAGGTGACTTCTGGGAACTCTTCTGGCTCTATCAATCTGTTTCTTCACTTCCGCAGGTGGGTATTGTAGTTGTAAGAATGCTTGATAGAGATCTTGTAGGTGTTTGTCTCAGTCTGAGGGGTTGGAGCAAATGCAGTTGTATCGCAGAGCTTGGCTGTAGACAATGGATCGTGTGGTATGGTCAGGGTGAAAGCTGGAGGCATGTAGGTAGGAATAGCGGTCAGTAGGTTTCCGGTATAGGGCGGTGTTTATGTGACCATCGTTTATTAGCACTGTAGTGTCCAGGAAGTGGATCTCTTGTGTGGACTGGACCAGGCTGAGGTTGATGGTGGGATGGAAATTGTTGAAATCATGGTGGAATTGCTCAAGGGCTTCTTTTCCTTGGATCCAGATGATGAAGATGTCATCAATATAGTGCAAGTAGAGTAGGGGCGTTAGGGGACGAGAGCTGAGGAAGCGTTGTTCTAAGTCAGCCATAAAAATGTTGGCATACTGCGGGGCCATGCGGGTACCCATAGCAGTGCCGCTGATTTGAAGGTATACATTGTCCCCAAATGTAAAATAGTTATGGGTAAGGACAAAGTCACAAAGTTCAGCCACCAGGTTAGCCGTGACATTATCGGGGATAGTGTTCTTGACGGCTTGTAGTCCCTCTTTGTGTGGAATGTTGGTGTAGAGGGCTTCTACATCCATTGTGGCCAGGATGGTGTTATCAGGAAGATCACCGATGGACTGTAGTTTTCTCACGAAGTCAGTGGTGTCTCAAAGGTAGCTGGGATCCTTCAACAAAAAAACTTCGAAAACAGACTCCAACGAGAGACTGCTGAATTGGAATTAATTTGCAAATTGGATACAATTAACTTAGGCTTGAATAGAGACTGGGAATGGTTGATTCATTATAAAAAGTAACCTATTTCCCCTTGTTTATTCCTTTTCCCTCCTCACTGTTCCTCAGACGTTCTTATTAAACCCTGGATTTGTGCTGGAAATGGCCCACCTTGATTATCATACACATTGTAAGGAGAAAGAAAAGGAGTACTTGTGGCACCTTAGAGACTAACCGATTTTTTTGAGCATAAGCTTTCGTGAGCTACAGCTCACTTCATTGGATGCATACTGTGGAAAATACAGAAGATGTTTGTTTTTATACACACAAATCATGAAAAAATGGGTGTTTATCACTACAAAAGGTTTTCTCTCCCCTCACCCCTTTTGTAGTGATAAACACCCATTTTTTCATGATTTGTGTGTATAAAAACAAACATCTTCTATATTTTCCACAGTATGCATCCGATGAAGTGAGCTGTAGCTCACGAAAGCTTATGCTCAAATAAATCGGTTAGTCTCTAAGGTGCCACAAGTACTCCTTTTCTTTTTGCTAATACAGACTAACATGGCTGTTACTCTGAAACCTGTCATTGTAAGGAGAGTGATCACTTTAGATAAGCTATTACCAACAGGAGAGTGGGAGGGGGGAACCTGGATTTGTGCTGGAAATGGCCCACCTTGATTATCATACACATTGTAAGGAGAGTGATTACTTTAGATAAGCTATTACCAGCAGGAGAGTGGGGTGGGGGGAGAGAAAACCTTTTGTAGTGATAAACACCCATTTTTTCATGGTTTGTGTGTATAAAAACAAACATCTTCTGTATTTTCCACAGTATACATCCGATGAAGTGAGCTGTAGCTCACGAAAGCTTATGCTCAAATAAATTGGTTAGTCTCTAAGGTGCCACAAGTACTCCTTTTCTTTTTATGTTGGTAGAGCACCATGAACAGCCTGAGCAGGGGCCAAAATCTTGGTGTTCCGTTACGTTTTCCTTTCCAGCCAACTTGGTATGCAAAGGACTAGAGTATTGCTTCTGCTGTCAATAGTGAAACAACCTGTAGTTCAGTCTTACATGCGGTCTGGAGGAATTAAACAAGTGGGTTGCATACAACCTGTGGGCAGAGGGATTTGTTAACACCTCATTTTGTTTTAGTTCCATCCTGGTATAGTGCCATCTAGTGGTTATTGGGGAAATGCTTAGAATGCTGGATACTGCTGTAGTTATTTTTAAAACATTAGAAACCCAAGATAAGTCACAGTAAGATGCTGGTTTCAGAGTAACAGCCGTGTTAGTCTGTATTCGCAAAAAGAAAAGGAGGACTTGTGGCACCTTAGAGACTAACCAATTTATTAGAGCATAAGCTTTCGTGAGCTACAGCTCACTTCCTCAGATGCATATCGTGGAAACTGCAGCAGGCTTTATATATACACAGAGAATATGAAACAATACCTATTCCCACCCCACTGTCCTGCTGGTAATAGCTTATCTAAAGTGATTTCCAGCACAAATCCAGGTTTTCTCACCCTCCACCCCCCCACACAAATTCACTCTCCTGCTGGTGATAGCCCATCCAAAGTGACAACTCTTTACACAATGTGCATGACAATCAAGCTGGGCTATTTCCTGCATAAATCCAGGTTCTCACATCTCACATCTCACATCCAGCATCTCACAGATGCTGCTGATCTTAGAAGAGATACTGAATAAGCTACATATTTCAGTGAATAGTTCATCTAAGCTACTAAATACTAGAATAACTATGATAAAGTAAATCTAAGAACTAAATACTAGAATAACTATGATAAGAGTCTATGCTGTGTTGTAATAGCTGTGTTACTCAGGATATTAGAGAGACCAGGTGGGTGAGGTGATATCTTTTATTGGACCAACTTCTGTTGTTGAGAGAGACAAGCTTCTGAGTCCACACAGAGCTCTACTGGAGGATTCATTTCAAGAACTTTCAAGATGCTTAGCTATATAAAGAAGGGTATCATTCAAATTTAAAGTATAGGAGTGTCATGTAAAACTGTGGGAATAGGAAACATTTCTGAGTTCTTGGTATTACCATCAATAAAAGATCACTACAATGTAGTCGTCACCTAGTTTCGGAAGACTCTTAGAAACAGTGGTCATTTACTTCAGATAAACATCTTTATTTGCAGCCAAACTCAATCTTGCCATGGTATTAATTTGACTGGAATCAAGGGTGCTGGAACAGGGACAGGGGGTGTCAGGGGGCCATGGACCCATCATTTTTAAAATTGAGAGGGCATAGCCATAAGGGCGAGTGAAGGGAAGAGGGGGGCAGGGTCTTGGGGGGAAAGAGACTGCACGGGAGGGCCTCGAGGGAAGGGGAGGTGTGAGGGAGGAGCCTCAGGGAAATGGGAAGTGCGAGGGTAAGGCCTTGGTGGTAAAGGGCGACACAGGGATGGGGCCACAGTTCGGGCACTGGTGGCACCCTCACTTTTAGGGAGCTTCCACCGCTCCTCACCAGAATCCATAATAAAACGTAATAATCTCTAACCACAATCCTCTAATGTTTACTTTTGAATTTTAAAAGAGACAAGGTGGGTGAAGTGATATCTTTTATTGGACCAACTTCAGTTGGTAAAAGAGACAAGCTTTTGAACTACAAGAGCTCTTCATCAGGTCTCGGAAAGGTAATCAGAGTGCCACAGCTAAATACAAGGCGGAACATATTGTTAAGCATCATGAGTTAACACATGCTGCAAGGGACACAGTGGGCAATTAATATCTCTGCAGTCATAAGACAAAGGAGTGTTAGTGGATTACAGAATGTTGTAATAAGACATAAAGCCAGTGTCTCTGAGTCCATGATTTTTAGTGTCTAGCAATTTTATGAATTTAAGCTTCCCTGCTTGTCTTCTGAAGGTGTTGTGCAGGTCTCCTTTGAGGATGAGGAGTAAGAGGTCAGATATGTAGTGATCATTCTGTGAAAAGTATTCACCCACAGGAAATAGGGTGTTTTTGTCTTTTATCATTTTCCTGTATGAGTTCATGCTAGAGTGTAGTGATTGTCTGACTTTGCCCACATAGTTGTTGTTGGGGCATTTGATGCACTGGATGAGGTACTCCATATGTCGCGATAGGCACAGGTAGGCCATGGATCTTGAAAGGTGTGTTGTTTGGGATATTGATCATTGTAGCAGTGGGGATATGTCTAAAGGTTTTGCAACTGTTTTTATAGAAGGGTCTGGTGCTGCTTGAAGTTAATGTGTCGTGGTCTGTGGTGAGTTGGCTTTTGATAATGAGCTTGGCAAGGGTGGGGGTCAGAAGAGGGGCTTCAGGAAAGATTTATTATAAAGTAATAAATTATTTGTTATAAGTTATAAGGGTTATAAGTATTTGATGATCCTCTATATGGGTTCCTGTACGGGGTGGTAGGTGACAACTAGGGTCATGAATTTGTGTGTGTGGGGGATTTCCTCGTATTGAAGTAGATTCTCCTGGGGTATTTGGGTGGCCGATTCTATGAGGAGATCTACTTCTCTGGTGGAGTAACCTTGTTTGGTGAAGGTGGTTTTAAATGTGTTAAGGTGTATATCCAGGACTTTCTCCTTGGAGCATATTCTGTGGTATCTGAGTGCCTGGCTGTAGAGAACAGAATTCTTGGTGTGTCTGGAGTGGTTACTGAACCTGTGAAGGTAGGTGTGATGATCCAGGGCTTTACTGTATATAGGGATGTGTGGGGTTCTTTTGCTGAAGCTGATCATGGTGTCCAGGAAGTTGATGCTAGTGGGAGTGTCCCAGAGAGAGTCTGATGGATGGGTTGTTGAAATTGTGGTGGAAATCTAAGAGGCAGTTTAGTCATCTGTCCAGAGTATGAAACTATCATGGATGTATCTCAGATGTAATCATTGGTTCCATGGTGCATTTTTCCAGAATTCTTTCTTGAGGTGGCCCATGAAGAGAGAGGCATATTGGGGAGCCATCCTAGTACCTGTAGCTGTTCCCATAGTTTGGAAAAAGTGTTTGTTGTTGAATGTAAATCTGTTATTGGTGAGGATGAAACTGATACATTTGGCGATGTGTTGGTGGTAGATATCTGAGCATTGTCCACTGATGATAGTCGAGGCAGGCAGTGATGCTGTCATGGTGAGGGATGTTGGTGTGTAGGGAAGTAACATCCATGGTGACCATGCAAACAAAACCCATACACTTTTTAAAGATTGATTTTCCTAAACTTGATCCATGTTTGTAGAATCCTAACTCATAAATGTGATGACTAAATCCATAAAACAATTTTCTTCATTTAACCCTCTGATCGGTCAAAGAATAGATGTAATATTCTTGGGAAAAATATCTGAGGCCTTAGGAGTATAAGTCTGGTTGACACCATTCCAGTTTTTATCCTGGTGGTCTGTTCCCCGGGTCTCCACTTCTGCCTGAATTTTTTTTTTTCACTTATTACTTGAGACACCTTGAAGAGGCTTGATTTTCAGAGGCCAGGTACTGAAGTGGGCTACCCAAAACTTGAGTCACCCAAAATCTCTAGTCACTCAAAGACCCCTGAAAAGTTTGGATTTTCAGCCACTTATCGAACTTGCTGATGATCCAAATCATTCTGTTATAGGTCTCATGGGTTATGTCACAGAGGGGATACTGGAGCTGTCAAGGTTCCTTCCCCACTCTGAACTCTAGGGTACAGATGTGGGGACCTGCATGAAAAACCTCCTAAGCTTATCTTTACCAGCTTAGGTCAAAACTTCCCCAAGGTACAAAATATTCCACCCTTTGTCCTTGGATTGGCTGCTACCACCACCAAACAAATACTGGTTACTGGGGAAGAGCTGTTTGGACACGTCTTTCCCCCCAAAATACTTCCCAAAACCTTGCACCCCACTTCCTGGACAAGGTTTGGTAAAAAGCCTCACCAATTTGCCTAGGTGACTACAGACCCAGACCCTTGGATCTTAAGAACACTGAACAATCCTCCCAACACTTGCACCCCCCGCTTTCCAGGGAAATGTTGGATAAAAAGCCTCACCAATTTGCATAGGTGACCACAGACCCAAACCCTTGGATCTGAGAACAATGAAAAAGCATTCAGTTTTCTTACAAGAAGACTTTTAATAGAGATAGAAGTAAATAGAAGTAAAGAAATCCCCCCTGTAACATCAGGATGGTAGATACCTTACAGGGTAATTAGATTCAAAACATAGAGAACCTCTCTAGGCAAAACCTTAAGTTACAAAAAAGATACACAGACAGAAATAGTTATTCTATTCAGCACAATTCTTTTCTCAGCCATTTAAAGAAATCATAATCTAACACATACCTAGCTAGATTACTTACTAAAAGTTCTAAGACTCCATTCCTGGTCTATCCCCGGCAGAAACAGCATATAGACAGACACACAGACCCTTTGTTTCTTTCCCTCCTCCCTGCTTTTGAAAGTATCTTGTCTCCTCATTGGTCATTTTGGTCAGGTGCCAGTGAGGTTACCTTTAGCTTCTTAACCCTTTACAGGTGAGAGGATTTTTTTCTCTGGCCAGGAGGAATTTTAAAGGGGTTTACCCTTCCCTTTATATTTATGACAGGAGCTCCAGCCTGCAGAGTTCCTCTTTAATCTTCCATTGCTGGAAGTGTGTGTGGATGTGCAGGGTGGGAGAGTGGAGGTGTGAGATCAAGGGTTGGTCTCCATGGAAGATTCTGGGAGACCAACCCACTGATCCACCTGGAGCCACACAAATCTTGAGAGATCATCTCAAGATAAGGGGCTTCCATTTGAAGGCTGCATGCTTCTGCATGGTCACATATAACCCCACATCTCACACCACCCGATAGCATAAATCCACCAACAGCTGCTGCCTCTGGACCCAATGGAACTAAGAATGTGTTTAAAGGTAAGAACATGTGCGCGCAAGTGTTTGTAAGATTGTTTCAGACTGGTGATCCTTCTACCATCTTTAAGAATGAATAATGTTTTCCGTCGTAATTATATAGTCACATATATATCATATACACATTTTATTAAGGTGATTTAAAAATAGAATTGTTCCACTATTCCCAGAATCAACACAATTGCCACATACAAAAACGAATAGTTATTTTATTAGTTTTTAAGTGCCTTATTATCCTTATTTCACTTTTTACTAGTTCCTGGACTTGCAGACATCTATGTTCCCTGACCTTGTGGTGAACAATATGTGCCACTGAGTGATGTTCTGTGACAACACAATTAATACAGACCAGTGCTGTGTTATGCTGCCCCATAGATGGAGTAAAATAAGCCCTTTTTCCTGTACTACGTAGTTGCTTTAGGTTTCAATACACTTAATATTTTATAAACATTTTATATGGCAAGTACTGGTGGAACACATTTCAGAAATCAAAATTGTGCTGGCAGATGTATCGAAGTGTCTTGGAAATTTAAATGAGTACCTCAATCATCCAGTTACTTGTATGTATTCCCAGCACGGCCTTTACAAGTCACTTTCTACTCTTTAAAAAACACTAACATCAACAGAGAGGATAACAGTCAGTTCCCTATTTTTGTAAAAATGAATCCTAAAAGGAGTGCTGGGAATAGATTATGATGCATAACATGTTAAAAAGAAAACATTGGATAGGCGTGCAGTAGTGAAAAAAACAATGGACAGGTGAAATTAAGAGTCAGTTTCTAAACAGCAATACATTTTGTCATCAGTGGATATTTAGTACATTCACATACATTCCATTCAACCTTTTCATGGTCTTCCAATTCAGTAGCATGAAAAACTGATAATATCCCTTCTAAGAACCTGATCCGGTAAGCACTTGCTCAGAGTGGAAATCCTGACCTGATTGAAGTCAATGGGAAAATGCCCATTAACTTCAGTGGAGCCAGTAGCACTAATTCATATATGGGTTTTTCCTAATTTCCTGCTTCTCTAAACAGATTCACTTCAAAGGGATATGATTGCCATCCAGCATACTACACTGATCACTGCAACTTCTATTAAAACTAGTAATCTAAGTGATCAAAAATGGTAGTAATAATGATACTCAACATTTTCCATTTTCTTAAAGAACATCACAAACATGAACAAATAATCTATAATCCTAATTATTATCCTTTGCATAGTATCTAAATTATAAGAAAATTAACGGCATAAAGAATAGTTTTTTATACAGGGATACACAATTATTTTGTAGATCTTTATTTTTGTTCTAAGTTTAAATGTAGCAGAGAAAACTTATTTACAGAAAACCGATCTAACAACAGCTAAAAGATCAATATAGAAAACAATGCCTTTCAGTGCTGACAAGCATACATATGTTTGGAGAGAACCATAAGGAGGGTTATCATGGACTCTTTGGATACAGACATAGGTGAGATCAGGGGCACTGGAACTTGGGATGGGGAGAGAATCAGGGGACCATGACCCCATCACTTTCTACTGGCCATAAGGGTAAGCAATGGGGGAAGGAGAGGGCAGAGAGGAGCGAGCAGGGGGCGGGGTGTGGGGGGGAAGAGGCGGAACAAAGGCAGAGCCTCAGGGGGAAGGGGCCTTGGGGATAAGGGGCGGTGCGAGGGCAGGAGTTTGGGGGGAAGGGCTGGCATGGGGGCAGGGCCACAGTTCAAGCACTGGTGGCCTCACCACTTTTAGGAAGCTTCCGTTGCTCCTGGCTGAGATCAATAGTAAACACTAGTTACAGGATGAACAACATATGTTTTGCCTCATGTCTATCTTGGAAGAATTCAAATTTCAGTATAAATCATAGTATCTGCACATATGCAGCTCTAGATCATCATATCACCTTATCAGCTCACACTGAGTTGCTACAAAACCATGGTTTTTACTTGTGATAATCTAAGATCAACATGGAAGAACTTCATATCTATCCCTAACATTTGCTATCCCTGAAAAATAGCTGGCTGGCTGCACTCTGAGAATGTGAATTTGTCCCTGTGCTGAGCGCGAGCGCAAAGCCTCTGTACCTCTTAATACCTGATCTGAGTGGGTCTCAAGTGGTGGTTAGGCCTCACACTTGGCGTCTGTACAAGGGTGAATTTCATCCTGTGTGTAAAACGGATATGCGGTCATTGTGTCCTTTGCTAATTAACTTTAGCAATCACTGCTATCTTTGCTTTAATTATCACTTTGTAACCATAATTGCCATTCTAACCCCATTTATGGTCTTATATAATCACTCAAATTTGTTAATTTTTTTTCTTGTCAAAGGAAATTACTATTAGTAACTTAGCAAGCACACATCATGGCAACTAGTATTCCTGCTTTGTGAAAATGTAAGTTTCACCCTTAGGCTAGATATAATTTAGAGATCTTAAAGTTGCTAATGATTTTCAATATTTTAGTCTAATTGAATGCACAGTGCTTTTATATTCAAATTGGAATGCCCAGCCTGTTGGTAGCTGAACAGTTGCGAGAGTGGAATGCAGCTCTAGAAATACTAACATTTCTGTGTGTTCACAGACATCACATGATGCATCAATAATATCCTGGCTTTATTCCACATGGGATTTAATAGCACAATTCATAGTCAAGATATTCTGGAGTAATGAGTGGCATACCAGTATGGGTGTGATTGCAGATAAACAAATGCAGCAGCCACTCTACACTGCAGAACAGTTCACTGATGGCTGCTTTGGTCAGAGGGTGGGTTTTAAAACATACTCAGCATTGGCCGAATTCTGCTTCTGTTGAATTCAGTGATAAAACTCCCACTGGCTCCATACAAGCAGAGTTGGGCCGATGCTGAGCGCTTGTAAGAATCTCACCCTCAGAGCTTTTTTAGCTGGAAGAGTAAATATCAGCCAGGATCCTGCCACTATCAGAAACTGCCGGTCACGGTCAGATTGTGGGTAGCCAGACCTAGTAGTTAGAGGCAGAGTCCACAGTCACGAGATAGGAGTCAACTGGGGTAGGATACCATGGGGTGAGAGGCAGGAGACAAACTGAAGATCAGAACCACAAGTCAGATGCCAGGAGTCATGCCAGGTCAGAATGTCGGGAAATCCAGCAGGAGCAGGAAGCACAAGGCACACAGTCAAAAGCAGGGTGGAACCCAGTTGTTCAGATAATTTCCTGTTCCTGCTGTTGGCTAAAGGTACTCTGCCAGTCAGACCTCAGGAATGGACTCTCACAGTGGGGCTGGGCTTTGTGGGTCCCAGGTAAGCCATTGGTGTATAGCTGCTCCTGTGGGCCCAGGTTCAAGACCTATGGGTCATGACCTTGTGCTGGACTATTTAACTTTGATCAGAGATGGGTACATGGGAACTCCACCTAGCGTCTTCTTCAGAAATACTCTAATAATTCAGCACCACCTTAGTGCTACACGGCAGCATCATTATTAGGTAAAAACATATGCTCTGGTCTGGAATATGAACCCACGATCTTCTATCCCAGAGCCAAGAGTGGGACAAATGGCCATATGAAGGTTCTATTAGAATTATCCAGAAACTGGTATTTAATCACTAGCACAGTAGATAGGACTTGTTTCTGTTACTCTAAAGAATAAACATCTACATCAAAAAGAAAAGAAGTACTTGTGGCACCTTAGAGACTAACCAATTTATTTGAGCATGAGCTTTCGTGAGCTACAGCTCACTTCATCGGATGCATACCGTGGAAACTGCAGCAGATATTATATACACACAGAGATCATGAAACAATACCTCCTCCCACCCCACTGTCCTGCTGGTAATAGCTTATCTAAAGTGATCATCAAGTTGGGCCATTTCCAGCACAAATCCAGGTTTTCTCACCCTCCACCCCACTACACACAAACTCACTCTCCTGCTGGTAATAGCCCATCCAAAGTGACAACTCTCTTCACAATGTGCATGGTAATCAAGGTGGGCCATGTCCAGCACAAATCCAGGCTCTCTCACCCCCCCTTCCCCCTCCCCCCGGGGGACACACACACACACACAAACTCACTCTCCTGCTGGCAATAGCTCATCCAAACTGACCACTCTCCAAGTTTAAATCCAAGATTAACCAGAACATCTGGGGGGGAGGGGTAGGAAAAAACAAGGGGAAATAGACTACCTTGCATAATGACTTAGCCACTCCCAGTCTCTATTTAAGCCTAAATTAATAGTGTCCAATTTGCAAATGAATTCCAATTCAGCAGTTTCTCGCTGGAGTCTGGATTTGAAGTTTTTTTGTTTTAAGATAGCGACCTTCATGTCTGTGATTGCGTGACCAGAGAGATTGAAGAGTTCTCCGACTGGTTTATGAATGTTATAATTCTTGACATCTGATTTGTGTCCATTTATTCTTTTACGTAGAGACTGTCCAGTTTGACCAATGTAAACAGCAGAGGGGCATTGCTGGCACATGATGGCATATATCACATTGGTGGATATGCAGGTGAACAAGCCTCTGATAGTGTGGCTGATGTTATTAGGCCCTGTGATGGTGTCCCCTGAATAGATATGTGGGCACAGTTGGCAACGGGCTTTGTTGCAAGGATAAGTTCCTGGGTTAGTGGTTCTGTTGTGTGGTATGTGGTTGTTGGTGAGTATTTGCTTCAGGTTGCGGGGCTGTCTGTAGGCAAGGACTGGCCTGTCTCCCAAGATTTGTGAGAGTGTTGGGTCATCCTTCAGGATAGGTTGTAGATCCTTAATAATGCGTTGGAGGGGTTTTAGTTGGGGGCTGAAGGTGACGGCTAGTGGCGTTCTGTTATTTTCTTTGTTAGGCCTGTCCTGTAGTAGGTAACTTCTCGGAACTCTTCTGGCTCTATCAATCTGTTTCTTCACTTCCGCAGGTGGGTATTTTAGTTGTAAGAAAGCTTGACAGAGATCTTGTAGGTGTTTGTCTCTGTCTGAGGGGTTGGAGCAAATGCGGTTGTATCGCAGAGCTTGGCTGTAGACGATGGATCGTGTGGTGCGGTCAGGGTGAAAGCTGGAGGCATGTAGGTAGGAATAGTGGTCAGTAGGTTTCCGGTATAGGGTGGTGTTTATGTGACCATTGTTTATTAGCACTGTAGTGTCCAGGAAGTGGATCTCTTGTGTGGACTGGACCAGGCTGAGGTTGATGGTGGGATGGAAGTTGTTGAAATCATGGTGGAATTCCTCAAGGGCTTCTTTTCCATGGGTCTAGATGATGAAGATGTCATCAATATAGCGCAAGTAGAGTAGGGGCTTTAGGGGACGAGAGCTGAGGAAGCGTTGTTCTAAATCAGCCATAAAAATGTTGGCATACTGTTCTGTGGGGCCATGCGGGTACCCATAGCAGTGCCGCTGATCTGAAGGTATACATTGTCCCCAAATGTAAAATAGTTATGGGTAAGGACAAAGTCACAAAGTTCAGCCACCAGGTTAGCCGTGACATTATCGGGGATAGTGTTCTTGACGGCTTGTAGTCCACCTTTGTGTGGAATGTTGGTGTAGAGGGCTTCTACATCCATAGTGGCCAGGATGGTGTTATCAGGAAGATCACCGATGGATTGAAGTTTCCTCAGGAAATCAGTGGTGTCTCGAAGGTAGCTGGGAGTGCTGGTAGCATAGGGCCTGAGGAGGGAGTCTACATAGCCAGACAATCCTGATGTCAGGGTGCCAATGCCTGAGATGATGGGGCGCCCAGGATTTCCAGGTTTATGGATCTTGGCTAGTAGATAGAATCTCCCAGGTCAGAGTTCCAGGGGTGTGTCTGTGTGGATTTGATCTTGTGCTTTTTCAGGAAGTTTCTTGAGCAAATGCTGTAGTTGCTTTTGGTAACTCTCAGTGGGATCATAGGGTAATGGCTTGTAGAAAGTGGTGTTGGAGAGCTGCCGAGCAGCCTCTTGTTCATATTCTGACCTATTCATGATGACAACAGCACCTCCTTTGTCAGCCTTTTTGATTATGATGTCAGAGTTGTTTCTGAGGCTGTGGATGGCATTGCGTTCTGCATGGCTGAGGTTATGGGGCAAGTGATGCTGCTTTTCCACAATTTCAGCCCGTGCACGTCGGCGGAAGCACTCTATGTAGAAGTCCAGTCTGCTGTTTTGACCTTCAGGAGGAGTCCACCTAGAATCCTTCTTTTTCTAGCGTTGGTAGGGAGGCCTCTGTGGATTAGTATGTTGTTCAGAGGTATTTTGGAAATATTCCTTGAGTCGGAGACATCGAAAATAGGATTCTAGGTCACCACAGAACTGTATCGTGTTCGTGGGGGTGGAGGGGCAGAAGGAGAGGCCCCGAGATAGGACAGCTGCTTCTGCTGGGCTGAGAGTATAGTTGGATAGGTTAACAATATTGCTAGGTGGGTTGAGGGAACCATTGCTGTGGCCCCTTGTAGCATGTAGTAGTTTAGAAAGTTTAGTGTCCTTTTTCTTTTGTAGAGAAGCAAAGTGTGCGTTGTAAATGGCTTGTCTAGTTTTAGTAAAATCCAGCCACGAGGAAGTTTGTGTGGAAGGTTGGTTTTTTATGAGAGTATCCATTTTTGAGAGCGCATTCTTAATCTTTCCCTGTTTGCTGTAGAGGATGTTGATCAGGTGACTCCGCAGTTTCTTTGAGAGCGTGTGGCACAAGCTGTCAGCATAGTCTGTGTGGTATGTAGATTTCAATGGATTTTTTACCTTCAGTCCTTTTGGTACGATGTCCATCTGTTTGCATTTGGAAAGGAAGATGATGTCTGTCTGTATCTGTACAAGTTTTTTCATGCAGTTGATAGATTTCCACTCCATACGGCTAAATGCAGTGCCTTGCATAATGACAGGTTTCAGGGTAACAGCCGTGTTAGTCTGTATTCGCAAAAAGAAAAGGAGTACTTGTGGCACCTTAGAGACTAACCAATTTATTTGAGCATGAGCTTTCGTGAGCTACAGCTCACTTCATCGGATGCATACCGTGGAAACTGCAGCAGATATTATATACACACAGAGATCATGAAACAATACCTCCTCCCACCCCACTGTCCTGCTGGTAATAGCTTATCTAAAGTGATCATCAAGTTGGGCCATTTCCAGCACAAATCCAGGTTTTCTCACCCTCCACCCCCCTACACACAAACTCACTCTCCTGCTGGTAATAGCCCATCCAAAGTGACAACTCTCTTCACAATGTGCATGATAATCAAGGTGGGCCATTTCCAGCACAAATCCAGGTTTTCTCACCCCCTCACCCCCCTCCAAAAACCACACACACAAACTCACTCTCCTGCTGGTAATAGCTCATCCAAAGTGACCACTCTCCCTACAATGTGCATGGTAATCAAGGTGGGCCATGTCCAGCACAAATCCAGGCTCTCTCACCCCCCCTTTCCCCCCCCCCCCGGGGGGACACACACACACACACAAACTCACTCTCCTGCTGGCAATAGCTCATCCAAACTGACCACTCTCCAAGTTTAAATCCAAGTTTAACCAGAACGTCTGGGGGGGGGGGGGTAGGAAAAAACAAGGGGAAATAGGCTACCTTGCATAATGACTTAGCCACAGACATGAAGGTCGCTATCTTAAAACAAAAAAACTTCAAATCCAGACTCCAGCGAGAAACTGCTGAATTGGAATTCATTTGCAAATTGGACACTATTAATTTAGGCTTAAATAGAGACTGGGAGTGGCTAAGTCATTATGCAAGGTAGCCTATTTCCCCTTGTTTTTTCCTACCCTCCCCCCCAGACGTTCTGGTTAAACTTGGATTTAAACTTGGAGAGTGGTCAGTTTGGATGAGCTATTGCCAGCAGGAGAGTGAGTTTGTGTGTGTGTGTGTGTGTGTGTGTGTGTCCCCAGGGGGGTGGGAAGGGGGGGGTGAGAGAGCCTGGATTTGTGCTGGACATGGCCCACCTTGATTACCATGCACATTGTAGGGAGAGTGGTCACTTTGGATGAGCTTTTACCAGCAGGAGAGTGAGTTTGTGTGTGTATGGGGGTGGGGGGGGTTAGAAAACCTGGATTTGTGCTGGAAATGGCCCACCTTGATTATCATGCACATTGTGAAGAGAGTTGTCACTTTGGATGGGCTATTACCAGCAGGAGAGTGAGTTGTGTGTAGGGGGGTGGAGGGTGAGAAAACCTGGATTTGTGCTGGAAATGGCCCAACTTGATGATCACTTTAGATAAGCTATCACCAGCAGGACAGTGGGGTGGGAGGAGGTATTGTTTAATGATCTCTGTGTGTATATAATATCTGCTGCAGTTTCCACGGTATGCATCCGATGAAGTGAGCTGTAGCTCACGAAAGCTCATGCTCAAATAAATTGGTTAGTCTCTAAGGTGCCACAAGTACTCCTTTTCTTTTTGCGAATACAGACTAACACGGCTGTTACTCTGAAACCATCTACATCAAAACTGTTGATGTATTTACGACATTGTAACATCTTAATCTTAGGCAATTATTGTCTTTAATTTAGAGTAAATAATCTAATCTGATTTGAATGCTTACATTTCATGTTTTCTGAGTTACTAAAGCTAAACTGCACTTCCAAAAGTAATTTATAATCATTACAACATTGTAGTGTAGGAAATATATTCACAATTGACAACCGAGGAAAACCATTCCATCATTTCTGCAAGGCGGCTTTCATCAGGGTGATACAATACACTCTTGCATCTTCTTAATTGGTTCAATCCCATGAGCCATTAGCAGGAACATTTTCCTTTGATATCGATGTGAGTCTTGCCTGGGCAAGAAAATATGGGATTGAGAAGCAATGTCTGATCAGACTCTCACTGAAGTCAATTAGAGTTTTAGCATCGAGTTTACTGGTCGCAAAATCAGACCCCTGCATGGTATTTCAGAATATGTTGCAGCTGCTGGAGAAGGGACACCAATTTCAGGAATCACTCAGGTCCATGTCAAGGGATAGATCATGCCTCTGGCAGAGAAATCCATGGGAGTGGTCATGAGAATTAGGGAAAACTCCCCTTGTACAAAGAAAAGAAGTACTTGTGGAACCTTAGAGACTAACAAATTTATTTGAGCATAAGCTTTCGTGAGCTGCAGCTCACTTCATCAGATGCATTCAGTGGAAAATACAGTGGGGAGATTTTATATACAAAGAGAACATGAAACAATGGGTGTTACCATACACACTGTAACGAGAGTGATCAGGTAAAGTGAGCTATTATCAGCAGGAGAGCGGGGGGGAAAAAACCTTTTGTAGTGTTAATCAAGGTGGGCCATTTCCAGGAGTTGACAAGAACGTCTGAGGAACAGTGTGTGTGTGTGTGGGGGGGGGAATAAACATGGGGAAATAGTTTTACTTTGTGTAATGACCCATCCACTCCCAATCTTTATTCAAGCCTAAGTTAACTGTGTCCAGTTTGCAAATTAATTCCAATTCAGCAGTCTCTCACTGGAGTCTGCTTTTGAAGTTTTTTTGTTGAAGAATTGCCACTTTTAGGTCTGTAATCAAGTGACCAAAGAGACTGAAGTGTTCGCCGACTGGTTTTTGAATGTTCTAATTCTTGACGTCTGATTTGTGTCTATTTATTCTTTTACCTAGAGACCGTCCAGTTTGGCCAATGTACATGGCAGAGGCGCATTGCTGGCACATGATGGCATATATCACATTGGTAGATGTGCAGGTGAACGAGCCTCTGATAGTGTGACTGATGCACAGCACTGGAGGGGCTTTAGGGCCCCTGGAATTTGCAAAGGGTCTCCCAATCCTCGGGGTCTTAATGATCCACAGTGAGAAGCACCACCTGATCCATGAAGTAAGGAGACACACATGTAGATGGCTGTCCCTGTGTAGAGCTCCACTTCTTCTGTTCCTTAGCAGCATAGCTTCTGCTGAGTCACCTTACAGCTGCATAGTGGCTTTTGGATAGGAGATCCAGACTAAATTAATACAGCTCCATAGAAATCATAGAATATCAAGGTTGGAAGGGACCTCAGGAGGTCATCTAGTCCAACCCCCTGCTCAAAGCAGGACCAATCCCCAACTAAATCATCCCAGCCAGGGTTTTGTCAAGCCTGATTTTAAAAACTTCTAAGGAAGGAGATTCCACCTCCTCCCTAGGTAACACATTCCAGTGTTTCACCACCCTCCTAGTGAAAAAGTTTTTCCTAATATCCAACCTAAACCTCCCCCACTGCAACTTGAGACCGTTACTCCTCGTTCTGTCATCTGCTACCACTGAGAACGGTCTAGATCCATCCTTTTTGAAACCCCCTTTCAGGTAGCTGAAAGCAGCTATCAAATCCCCCCTCATTCTTCTCTTCCGCAGACTAAACAATCCCAGTTCCCTCAGCCTCTCCTCATAAGTCATGTGTTCCAGTCCCCTAATCATTTTTGTTGCCCTCCGCTGGACTCTTTCCAATTTTTCCACATCCTTCTTGTAGTGTGGGGCCCAAAACTGGACACAGTACTCCAGATGAGGCCTCACCAATGTCGAATAGAGGGCAACGATCACGTCCCTCGATCTACTGGCAATGCCCCTACTTATACATTCCAAAATGCCATTGGCCTTCTTGGCAAAAGGGCACACTGTTGACTCATATCCAGCTTCTCGTCCACTGTAACTCCTAGGTCCTTTTCTACAGAACTACTGCCGAGCCATTCGGTCCCTAGTCTGTAGCGGTGCATGGGATTCTTCCGTCCTAAATGCAGGTCTCTGCACTTGTCCTTGTTGAACCTCATCAGATTTCTTTTGGCCCAATCTTCTAATTTGTCTAGGGCCCTCTGTATCCAATCCCTACCCTCCAGTGTATCTACCTCTCCTCCCAGTTTAGTGTCACCTGCAAACTTGCTGAGGGTGCAATCCACACCATCCTCCAGATCATTTATGAAGATATTGAACAAAACTGGCCCCAGGACTGACCCTTGGGGCACTCCGCTTGATACCAGCTGCCAACTAGACATGGAGCCATTGATCACTATCCGTTGAGCCCGACAATCTAGCCAGCTTTCTATCCACCTTATAGTCCATTCATCCAGCCCATACTTCTTTAACTTGCAGGAAAGAATACTGTGAGAGACCGTCTCAAAAACTTTGCTGAAGTCAAGGAACAACACGTCCACTGCTTTTCCCTCATCCACAGAGCCAGTTATCTTGTCATAGAAGGCAATTAGATTAGTCAGGCATGACTTGCCCTTGGTGAATCCACGCTGACTGCTCCTGATCACTTTCGTCTCCTCTAAGTGCTTCAGAATTGATTCCTTGAGGACCTGCTCCATGATTTTTCCAGGGACTGAGGTGAGGCTGACTGGCCTGTAGTTCCCAGGATCCTCCTTCTTCCCTTTTTTAAAGATGGGCACTACATTAGCCTTTTTCCAGTCATCCGGGACCTCCCCCAATCACCATGAGTTTTCAAAGATAACGGCCAATGGCTCTGCAGTCACATCCGCCAACTCCTTTAGCATTCTGAGATGCAGCGCATCCGGCCCCATGGACTTGTGCTCATCCAGCTTTTCTAAATAGTCCTGAACCACTTCTTTCTTCACAGAGGGCTGGTCACCTTCTCCCCATGCTGGGCTGCCCAGTCCAGCAGTATGGGAGCTGACCTTGTTCGTGAAGACAGAGGCAAAAAAAGCATTGAGTACATTAGCTTTTTCCACATCCTCTCTCACGAGGTTGCCTCCCTCCTTCAGTAAGAGGCCCACACTTCTCTTGACCTTCTTGTTGTTGCTAACATACCTGAAGAAACCCTTCTTGTTACTCTTAACATCTCTTGCTAGCTGCAACTCCAGGTGTGATTTGGCCTTCCTGATTTCACTCCTGCATGCCCGAGAAATATTTTTATACTCTTCCCTGGTCATTTGTGCAATCTTCCACTTCTTGTAAGCTTCTTTTTTGTGTTTAAGATCAGCAAGGATTTCACTGTTATGCCAGACTGGTCGCCTGCCATATTTACTATTCTTTCTACACATCGGGATGGTTTGTCCCTGTAACTTCAATAAGGATTCTTTAAAATACAGCCAGCTCTCCTGGACTCCTTTCCCCCTCATGTTATTCTCCCAGGGGATCCTGCCCATCAGTTCCCTGAGGTTGTCAAAGTCTGCTTTTCTGAAGTCCAGGGTCCATATTCTGCTGCTTTCCTTTCTTCCTTGTGTCAGGATCCTGAACTTGACCATCTCATGGTCACTGCCTCCCAGGTTCCCATCCACTTTAGCTTCCCCTACTAATTCTTCCCGGTTAGTGAGCAGCAGGTCAAGAAGAGCTCTGCCCCTAGTTGGTTCCTCCAGCACTTGCACCAGGAAATTGTCCCCTACCCTTTCCAAAAGCTTCCTGGATTGTCTGTGCACCGCTGTATTGCTCTCCCAGCAGATATCAGGGTGACTGAAGTCTCCCATAAGAACCAGGGCCTGCGGACTTGTAACTTCCATTAGTTTCCGGAAGAAAGCCTCGTCCACCTCATCCTTCTGGTCTGGTAGTCTATAGCAGACTCCCACCACAACTTCACCCTTGTTGCTCACACTTCTAAACTTAATCCAGAGACACTCAGATTTTTCTGCAGTTTCATACCGGAGCTCTGAGCAGTCATACTGCTCTCTTGCATACAATGCAACTCCCCCACCTTTTCTGCCCTGCCTGTCCTTCCTGAACAGTTTATATCCATCCATGACAGTACTCCAGTCATGTGAGTCATCCCACCAAGTCTCTGTTATTCCAATCACATCATAATTCCTTGACTGTGCCAGGACTTCCAGTTCTCCCTGCTTGTTTCCCAGGCTTCTTGCATTTGTGTATAGGCACTTGAGATAACTTGCTGTTTGTCCTGCTTTCTCAGTATGAGGCAGGAGCCCTCCCCTCTCGCGCTCTCCTGCTTGTGCTTCCTCCCAGTACCTCATTGGAGGGAACTGTCAGCTGGAGGTCTATGGGTTGTTGTGTGAGAGAACAGACCTTCTGGAGCCACCGCTGGTGCTGATGACCAAAGGCGGTAATGTACATGGAGGTTGCCATGTGGCTCAAAAGGAAAAGGCAAATCCTGACTGGGACAGGAGGACTAGTGACCACTGTGGCAGTCAGTCCCTATCTGGTCTGCAGGAGATGGTGCCATGGAGACCAGCTAGCCATCTGCTCCATCCCTTCTGACCCTGGTACTAACAACCAAAACCCGATGGAGCCCAACCAGTGACTTCACAGGGAGCAAGGAAGAGGGATGGTGCACACCACTCATCAACCCATTTGTTCATCTGCCAGATTAGAGGATCCTCCATGGAAAAAACCACAGGAGATGATCTGGTTCCATGTCATTAAAAGTTTTTGTCTTCAATTCAACAAAGTAGATGTCACATCAAATAAAGAGATGATCTAGTACAATATTAATCGACAATGAACAAACATAAAAATGTCTACTTACAAGAGAGGAGCAAATAATACACAACAAATAACCTATGCAATGAATTCTGCTTTTTTTATAGTGTTAAAAAATTCTAAAATTTCTAATTATTCAAAATTCACCACCGACTTCCATTAATAATTCTGTGAACAATCTGCAAATGAAAATAGATCATTGTAAATATTCATAATTCATGTAGACCATGTGGCATTGTTTCTGTTCTATAACTGGATGAGTTATGTATCTAACCAACACAGCATGAACTGTGAATTTTACAGTTGAAGCTACAGTTCAAAATTTGCATTTGATGATTCAAGTTAAAATGTGCTTAGTGTGAGTACGTGGCTGGTAGAGCTTGAGCCCTCCGAAATTTGCAGAACATGATCTCAAGGATTAAGAATTCAGCTGAATCAAAACTTCTTTCAAATTTCAACAAATATTTGCAGACCCCCCCCCATTCCCTCCCCAGTGCTTGCTCAGCACTAATGGTTACTGTTTTAGCACTTAATCCTGCAGTCAGTTACTCAGGCAAAACTGCCACTGGACCAGGCACTCAATGGCAAAAGTGCAGTTACAAAAGACATCATGCAAGAAGCTGATGAATAGCTTGTGTGAAGATGAAGGAACAAGACTACTCTGCAATTTATTTGGTCTTATCTATTTCACTCTTGAATTAATTTGATCTTCATTAAGTCAGTATTACAACCCAAATGGTTTTTAGAACCTTAAAAGTAAACAAACACACACAAAGATCAGTACACCACAAGACTCCTGTTCTTTGTTCAAAGATGTACAAGAGACTGAATCTTACAATTACATATTTATGATTTAATAGCCCCCACTTCTCGTTTGACCTGAATTCAAAAGTTGCATGCCTCTGCTTTAATACTACCCCAAAGGATATCACATAAACTGCATGCAGACCAACCAGGTGCTGCAACACACCTAAACTAAACAAAGCATAAGGAGAAAAAAGGCCAGCAGGGAAAATGGATGAAAAGCAAGGCATAATACATGGTAAAATTCAGAAAAGCTGGAAAAGGGGCTGCTAGGCACCACAGCAGACAAAGCAGGTAGAATTAGAAGACAGTAGCAGCACACACAAAAACATTCTAAAATTACTGCTTTTATTTCTTTTTTGGTAATGGTACTGAACTTCCACTGGAGTAGCTCTCTGAGGCTAATTGGTTCTTTCCAGGAAACAAAATATGTCAATTCCTAGGGAATTTAGTAGACAGTATCAGAATAAACATTATTCTCCTTCTTTTCAAATGTATCCTTTTGTGGCTGCCTGGCTTCAAAGCAGCAGACACAGCCTAGCGCCAGATTGTGCTCTCTAGATTAGTGCACAAATCTAATCCTATTTTAGTGCATCAAGAAGGTGCTGTCTCTATGGAGAGGGAGTATGGTATATCGGGGTGAAACCACTGAGGAGGAAGGTGCAAGATTTGGTTGGGGGAGGGAAGGATGGAGGTAGGGCAGAGCAAAGGGTAAATGCATTTCCACTGACAGTAAATACGTTAAAAACTGAGGCACAGGTTCAGTGCCCAGTGACGTGGATGGAAAGATTCCCACTGCCTTCAAATGAGAATCAAATCAGACCCTTAATGCAGCCTCAGCTTTCCACAGACCTCCTCTGCTTAAAAGCCCCCATTTACTGGAAGTTCCAGGGGCAGAAATCCCCCAGCACAGAAACATGAAATCTATGCAGACAAACTTAGTGTAAGGGGACTGTTGCCCTGTTACTCACATTCCGTGGGGGTGTTTCCGTTGCTAGCGCCCAGTACTAAAAAGGGGGAAGGGTCAAAGGGGAATCAGGGCCCTGAGACTGACAGCCCCCAGGAACAATGGGGAGAAGCCAATGCTCCAGATCAACCTGAATGACAGGGCAGGCAGGCTAATCAGGGAGTCAGGAGGCCAGGGAGGTCCCGTCCTCCGTGTGAGCTGGATTTGTCTGGGTCAGACAGAGTGGAGCCGAGCCATGAAGAAAGCAGGGGCCCGAGCTGAGCTGGGGAGCAGAGCTGTGCCAGATCCAGAGAGAGCAGATCCTGTCCTGGGAGCAGAGCTGCAGCCCCAAAGCCAGAGGCACAGCCCAGAGAGAGCACACTTGCCCTGGGAGCAGAGCTGCAGCAACCAGAGCGGCCAGAAAAGCAGCCCAGGAAGTAGGTCAGTGCTGGGAGCAGAGCTGTAGCAACTAGAGGCAGAGGGGCCAGAGAAGCAGCCCAGGGAGCTGGAGGCAGAGCAGCAGCAGTGCAGAGACAGAGTGGTGGGGCTGGAGCAGTCCGGAGCTGGGTGCGGTGAGCAGCTGGGAAGAGCGAGGGGGACCCTGGGCAGCGGGCCCAGCACAGGGAGACGCCTCAGCCAAGAGGCTCTGTAGGCCAAGCTTGGATCGTAACCCCGACAGGGCAGGGGCGACACTGGGCAGAAGGGTCCTACCACTTAGAGCCTGAGAGCGTGTGGCCACCACCAGAGCAAGTGCCCAACCCACAGCATCCCTGTAGCACAGCCAGGGCCTGAGAAGGAGGCCTGAGACTTACAAGGAACAGACTGTGAACTGCCCTGACGTTCCAGAGACACTGTTTGTGATGTTCCCTGCCACAGAGCGGGGTGATGTGTTTCCTTTAACCTTTCCCATTTTTCCTTATTCTTATTATAATTAATTGTTGATTAAATAACTTGCATTTGCTTTAACTTGTATGTAATGGTCAGCGGGTCAGAGAAGTGCCCAGTGCAGAGAGAGTACCCCGGAGTGGGGACACCCTAGCCCCTGTCCTTGGTGACCACAGCAGGGTTGGGGGTCGAGCCCACCCAGGAATCCTGGGCCCAGCCTTGTTGGGGTTACGAGGACTCTGGCAGACAGGAGAGTGGAAGGGGAGTCCTCAAGGGCAGGGAGGCCACTGGGTAAAGGAAGTGGGAGCGACGCCTCAGATCCTTTCGCTAGCCCACTTCACTGGGGTAGTGCAGAAGCCAGGAAAGTTCCCCACAATAGCGGGACTATTCTCCCGCTTACATTAGGACTGCAGAGGGTCTTGGAGAATCTGTGGGCTTTGGAAGCAGAATCCTCTCTTTATTCCATGAGGGTCAAAACCTGCCCTCAATAGAATGATTTGGGGAAAACTCTGGTGAGCCTCACGGAATCTTACCCCCTTTCCTTTCACCAGGGTCCCTTTCATTTGTTTTCCCTAAGAGAGAGAATGATCTAGCCCTTACAATGCAGAATAAAAAAGAAATACAGAGTAAGGAGGGCAGCTGTAGTCATCATGTTGAATAATATTAATCCTCTAAATGCATATGCCAGTCTAAATTTAGACTCCTTGTTCTTCAAAGAGAATGATTAATCCAGAAATTAGTATTTTTTTGTCCAAAAAGATGTGGGTGTAGCTGAATTAGTCCTCAGTCTATATTAAACTGAAGTTTTAGAAGGCGGGAGGGAACAAGAGCCAATTGGAAAAATAAACATAGAATATTATTACTGAAGAGTGTTTTAGAGTGGATTAAATAGTATTGGATTAAATACTAGCATTTATTAAATTTATTTATAGACATTTTTTTTTGTTTGACAGACCAGAGTATACTATATTCTATAAGATCATGGGATAGATAATATAGATTGCACTTCATCTACATTTTACCATCAACTATTTAAAGGGACAATGGCAATCTGTTTAGGCCTGTAAGCATCACTTATGGATGCTAAATGTTATACTTCAGCTACTAAAGAGTCAAACAATACACAAAATATATACACTATATATAATATAGGTTTTGTCTTTAGCATGGTTATTTTTCTGACAGTTCCCATTGTTTAAGACTATGGAGCAAATTTTTAAATATTGACCTTATTTTACACCTGCAATATATGTCACTTAGATATCTAAGTACTTGATTTGTGGGGACAATTACGTACTTAGATATTAGCATAAATTCTGCACACAAATCATTGCAGATGAAACCAGAGGTGTATGACTATTCAGGAAATAGTCCATATTGTTGAGAATAGCTGATGTCTGTCTTCATTACTACTGTCCATGGCTGGTGTGTTTGTGCATGTGTGGATGAGAGAGACAGACAGACAGAAACTGGAGCTGACTATGGAAGCTGGAGGGTGACTGTGATAAGTGACATCAGCTGCAGTTCCTTCTTTCTCTTGTTTCAAAATGAGAGGTAGTGGGGGGACACACTAGTGACTGGGGATGTCTCCATACCAGGCAGTGTCCCTAACCCATCTCTTCCTCTCACCTGATTCTGATCCTACTTTAGAGGTGGTGGTGGCAGAAAAGGACTCAAAGTTTGCATAGTCCCTTGAAGTTTTTCACTTCCCAAAGACTTCCCCTCCTGAAGGGGCCCAGAGGCACACACACTCACCCCAAGTACAAAAAAAAAAAAAGAAATTCCTTTCACAAAGGCTGCGACTACATGTGGGACTTAAAACTACCCCCACTATGAAAAGCTGTTCCCATCAATGGAAGAAGTTCCAGAGACTACCAGGTCTCTCTTAATGATGGCTCCTGACAAGGGGAGAGACAGCTTTCCCTACTAGGTAGAGGTGGGGGAGGAGAGGAGAGAAAAATGCTGTTCAGTTTGGAGCACTATAGCTGTTTAAAAAATTTCTCTTAGATTTAAAAAAGAAAATCCATAGAGCAGTTTTGCCAACTATTGCCATTTTATTTCAAGTCTTACGTTTGATGTTTTTTCCTTAAAACCCCATCTGATGGAGGTCTGGGATTAGGGAAGAATCTCAGCTTTCATTAGAAAAATAAGTACATTTCTAGCCTTCATGGTTGAATAGCAGAGCTTGAAAACATGATCTGAGTGCACCCTAACAACTCAAATACCAGATGGCAATTAAAAAGAACCCCAAATCTATTAATTTAAATCCAGTCTCATGCTTGTGGTTGGCAATATGGTAGTGCATAATTTCAGGAGCTATTTGCTCCTTTGGGAGTGTTTTGCTTCCATTGCCCTCAGAGCCTAGAGCATTAAGCAAGTTGACCCGACTACAGTCACATTGCTTATATGAATAAGTTGCATGTCCAGGGATGCTGCATGCGATTGGACTTCCTTTAAGAACAGCCTATGCAAAATGTGGTCCCTGATCCTATGAACTAATCTGTATGGGCAAACTCCTGTTCCTGTTCAGAGCCCTATAGTCAGCCCATGCAAGATGACTAGGGACTTGAAGTTCAAACAAACTGCATGTGAGTAGAAGGGTGCAAATGTAAAATTGGGTAAAATATCTCACATATAGTTCACTTCAACGTTCATGGAGCAGCTAACATGAGTAGCCCGTAGTGAAATAACATTACACTCACGTTCTTCAGGGCTGTAGTAAAATAAGAGGAAGCTGAGTCATAATACAGAAAACCTCTGTAGTGGCTGCTCTGTATTCAAAAAGCCTAGGGATTCACTTCTGCCACACCATCCGCATGAGACACATCATCCAAAATAAAAAGAAATACCTAAAACAGGTACATACTGGCTGATGGTGAAAAGCCTTAAGGGCAGATGTATTCCTTTTAATCCCATTAGGTGGAGCCATCAGACAAGAGGAAATGGAGTAAAAGTCAGCACAGCGGGCATTGTTCGGAAATATTAGTCCTGTGGTATTCACATATTTTTCTCTGTCAGGAATTTTCTCCTTATGATATGGTCCATTCTTATCCAACTAAAAGCTTATCACATACAACTGCAATTAAAATAATAGGTTCTTTAACCTACCCATACAGTTAAGTTTTCATTAGCTTAACACACTATTGAGTCTGAGGTATTTAGATACTCCAGCAAGAGAGGGTGATATAAGTACCTAGAAAGACAGAGAACTAGACATAGAAACAGAAAACCAGTGCACACAAAGAATTAAAGAGCAGCAAAAAACAGAGAGAAGGGAATCTCGGTAAGGGCATGATCTTGCTCCTATTGAAGTTAATGGCCAAAGTCCCACGGACATTAACAGTGAAGGATCAGGCTGAAAAGGGGTAATGCCAATATAGTCATAAACAAGTTATCCATAAAAGCAATTTTAAATAAGATGTTTAAAAAATGAAAATGAGAAAATACTTTGAACATTTCCTGCTTTTTAAATTCTAGCTTCTTACAAGACTGAACATGAAAACCCACTGAGTCAGAGTATTATTTGATTTATTATTTGTATTGCAAATACAAATGTGAGCTCTAGACATGGATCAGGGTCCATTGGACTAGCGCTGTACTAACACAGAACAAAAACCCTGACCCAAAGAGCTTACAATCGAAGTACTGTTTTATATCTGTGTATGTTTTGTATCTTGATGCTTATTGGTGATTAAACTGATTGCTCAGTTTTGTACAGTAAATAGGTAGTTTTCAGTATTTTTGTCACCTAAATAGCTGTAGTCTCCTAAGGGGGTAAATATATATATTTGACTAGGGAGCCAACGAGTGCTTTGCAAATTGTACAGACATGTGGAAGAAATAAATCTGCATTGGTTCCTAGAAGACTCTATACCTTATATCTAACTTAATTTAATCACTTCAAGTGTGAGGAAAGCCTATTAGTTTTATCTTTGCCTTATGCAAATGTAACACTTTCATGATAGACCATTTTGAGTGGAGTTTAGCCACTCGTCAGGATTTAATTTCTCCCGGGGAAGAAAATCTCATCATTTCATGACCATCGGTCTATGATGTTTGGAATTCTTGACATTTATATGAATAGAATCTGGCTTGTTCTAGTTTTTGCAACAACACATTTTGTAGATACTTAGTCAAAATTCCTATTCCATTTTTACCCTTGTTTTTAGTTTGCATTGCTTTTCACCCAAAGTAAACACTATTTAAGCTTTGTGTTAAGAGAAGAATTATGCAGCAGTTGTGAGACATGAGAACTGGCAATTTTGGTTGTGTGGTGAAATCAGCTGCCCTTATTACCAGGGGGACTTTGATATACACACAGGGTTAGATTTGTCCTCATTAACATGAGGAGATGACAATTTCTTCCAACAGTGGGGGCTGGGACACTGCAAGAGGAATTGCCTTCCCCCACCTTAGGAACAAGCAATCTGTTTTACTAATCTCCTTCAGAGTTCTTGTGGTCAAGAGCAGCTTTCAATTTCCCCAAAGGCTCATCCCTAGCAGTGCCTCTTCCTTACCTGTTGTTCTAATAAGGGTGTGATAGGCAAGAGTGTAAAGGCTGAGCTCTATTTCCTGGCTCATATGAGCATGAGACAGGTTTACTCTTGTCACATGGCAGACTGCTACTGCATCTTCCACCCACTGTTTAGACTACTGAGGCCAATGGGAGCTAGAGTTGTTTTCAAATTAAATCTGACCTGTAGTGTTCACCTGAGTTATTCCCAGGATGATATGAGTGACTATGCTGTGTACTCAGTTTTCCTTTCAAATTTTCTTCTCCAGACTGATTTCTCTTTCCCAGTTATAATATCAACTCAAGGTACTTACATGGCCCCTGTTACTAATCTTTGATGTATGTATCCTCACAACACCCCAGTGAGGTAGGAAAATGTGATTATCTCCATTTTACAGATGGGGAGCTGAGGCACTGAGAGGCTAAATGCATTGCCCAAGGTCACACAGGAAATCTGTGACAGAGCACAGAACTAAACGTGGGTTTTGTTAATCTCAAGTTAGCACCTTAATTATTGTATCAGCCTTCCTTTCTAATGCATGTTAACATCACAGAAATAATACAGGTCCATTGAAAGCCTCAAAAAATTAATTGAAGGTTATGTCTCAGTGTTAATCCATCCTCCTTTATATACTGCAGCTGATATAACCCTCTTATAGGGAATTCACTTTGTATTACATACTATCTTATGTGTGAAATTCACCCCTGAGCAGAGTAATAGCACAGGGCCCATACCCCTTGAAGTCCTACATAAGTCTTATTTTGTGACTTTTGTGGTGTGTACATCTTGTGTTGGCCTTCTGAATGGGATGGATTTCATTTTCACATGAGCTGCAATATTAGGTAAAATACAGAGTGGTTTAAAGACAGAAAACCAGCCTTTACCTCAATTTCCACGATTTTCAATAAAACTCATCAAGTTATCATGACTAGGCTTATAAGAAGTGGATGAAAAGCTTTGATGTGAAGAAAAACAGGTGAAACTTGACATGTTTTGCTTATTTCACAATGCAGTGGAAAGGAATAGTAAAGTTTTGGAAGCCTAACTGCTGTATGTACACTAACTTTTTAGCCATATTTTTCTAGTTTGCATCAAACCAGGACTGAGCAGACTCCTGACAGGAAGAGCTTGGAAAGGTGAACACAAGGTTTTATGACCCACAAGAAAAACACAACATGAAATGGAGAAAATAAGTAAATAAAAATATTTGCATAGCATAACTCGAGATCTATTGTTTATAGTGCTGTATTGCTCTTTACCCCCCCTCCCCCGCCCCAAGTTTTTGGACTGATGTGCTGGAAAGAGAATAAAATATTTGCTCCAACTTCTTTTTCGGTCCCTTTTGAGAGAGTTTTAAGTAACTGTCTCTGTATCCAACTATTGTGTCTTTTTGAAGGTGCATTGCTACTGCTACTGCAGCCCCTTGCAAGGAAGAGAAATAATAACTAAATCCTTACAGACAGTTTGAACATTTTAAATACTGTGTATATGGAGGTCAAACTTGGGACTCATGGTTTTGCCTTATGTCATAAAAAATATATTTTTTTCCCAGTTTTGCAGTAACGTCTTGGATTTGACCTATGTCACTGATGTCACTTTTTTTTTTAATAATTGTATGAGCATAAACTCAGTTAGCAGAACTCATTTTTATTTCCAAAATCTCAAGGAGAAGGGAATAAAAATCCCTGACAAGAAGGAACTGGATCTCTCTATGCTGCTTGAACTCTGAGGGGTGAAGATGTCTAAGTGAAAGCAAGGGATCCCCAACTGTTTGGCCTGGGTTAGCCCTAAAGGACAGTAGAGCTTGCATATTATAGAAGCTTCTATTACCTTTTGGAACCTAACACTGTAACTCATTTGTGTGTGTGTTTACCTTCTTTATCCTTGTAAATAACTCTCATTTCTTTTCTTAATTAATAAATCCTTAGATAGTTTATTATAGGATTGGCTAAAAGTGTTGTCTTTGGTAAGCTATCTAGGATGTCAACAGTGTGCTCTTGTTGCCAAGAAGGCTAACGGCATTTTGGGCTGTGTAAGTAGGGGCATTGCCAGCAGACAGATCATTCCCCTCTATTCGACATTGGTGAGGCCTCATCTGGAGTACTGTGTCCAGTTTTGGGACCCACACTACAAGAAGGATATGGAAAAATTGGAAAGGGTCCAGCAGAGGGCAACAAAAATTATTAGGGGACTGGAACACATGAGTTATGAGGAGAGGCTGAGGGAACTGGGGATTGTTTAGTCTGCGGAAGAGAAGAATGAGGGGGGATTTGATGGCTGCTTTCAACTACCTTAAAGGGGGTTCCAAAGAGGATGGATTTAGACTGTTCTCAGTGGTAGCAGATGACAGAACAAGGAGTAATGGTCTCAAGTTGCAGTGGGGGAGGTTTAGGTTGGATATTAGGAAAAACTTTTTCACTAAGAGGGTGGTGAAGCACTGGAATGTGTTACCTAGGGAGGTGGTAGAATCTTCTTCCTTTGAGGTTTTTAAGGTCAGGCAAAGCCCTGGCTGGGATAATTTAGTTGGGAGATTGGTCCTGCTTTGAGCAGGGGGGTTGGACTGGATGACCTCCTGAGGTCCCTTCCAACCCTGATATTCTATGATGCAGTTGACCTGGGGTAAGTAACTATTCCTTTGGGACTGAGAGTAACCTTTATGACTATATTACAGCATTAAAAAGTCTGTCAGAGAAAGATGAATGCTCGTACAATTAAAGAGCAACAGCCTCTAAATCACCAGGTATGCTCTCTCTTTACTGTGTTAGCAAGAGGTGAATGGTAGATAAGTCAAGAGCTCACTTGCTAGAGAACACATCTCTCTTTGTCATTTTAAATAGACGCATAATAGAGCCTGTTCTCTCTAATCCAGTGATTCCCAAACTTGTTCCGCTGTTTGTGCAGGGAAAGCCCCTGGTGGGCCGGGCTGGTCTGTTTACCTGCTGTGTCTGCAGGTTCGGCTGATCGCGGCTTCTAGTGGCCATGGTTTGCTGCTCCAGGCCAATGGGAGCTGCTGGAAGCGGTGGCCAGTACGTCCCTCGGCCCGTGCCGCTTCCAGCAGCTCCCAATGGCCTGGAGCAAAGAACCGTGGCCACTGGGAGCCACGATAGGCTGAACCTGTGGACGCAGTAGGTAAACAAACTGGCCCGGCCCACCAGGGGCTTTCCCTGCACAACCAGTGGAACAAGTTTGGGAACCACTGCTCTAATCTTACTCTCTAATGTCCTGGGACCAACACTGCTACAACAACACTGCTTATAACCATGGAAGATATAGAATTTTGCTGTCTGAAACGGAAACTCCACAACATGAAGAAAAAGGAAGCGAAACTTAACAGCAACATCTACTTCCTGAGCAAATGCAAGAAATAAAACATCATCCCCAGAGGTCTCACCATCTCAACCCTCTGACCACTACATATGCTGAATGGATCTGCAGAAGGACTTCAAAAATCTGAGGAACCACTCACTGCACCTCACATGCTCCAGTGGGACCACCTCAGACAAGAAATGCTGCCACACACTTGAAGAAAAATAACAGGAAATTTACTTAGAAATCATGCAAGAAACCCAAAACTACTATCAAAAAAACCTGATGAGAGCCATCCAACACAAAACAAAGTGGAACCAACTACAGCAATTCTACAACCCACAGAACACCACTTCTAGGAGAAACCATGGAACTGGGATCCACCAAATGGATACTACATGACATCCCAACGTCATCAATTTATCAGGACTACTCCTAACCAGAGCTGAATAATCTATTCTTTTTCCAAGGGACTGAACTTCCGACCCACCACAGAACATGATACCATACTAACATGTGGAGAACAGGAAAAATTCTTCTGCCAACTCCACCTCAAGAAATTCTTTCACAACAATGGCGACACCACCAACAATTACCACATCCCCAACAACAGTCATAAGAAAAAAGAGCCATCTGACTGGATAATCCCACAGTGGACAAAACCACACTTTTGATCGTTAAATTGATTGGTTCAGGGAAAAAATTGACTGTGAAACCTTTAACAAACATCACATCCATCACAATCTCTCCATCACCAAGAGGACAGCTAAATAGTCCCTGAAATCCAACCATCAGATAGTTCTCAATTGTAATGATTAAGTTAATGAGGCCAGCTCAACACTCTCCAACACCACCAACTATAAAGAACACAAAGAAGATTCCAAACCACAATTTACCCAGGAATTTAAGGATATAATCAAATCCTTTCCTCAAACAACTCCAAGAGAAACTTTACAACTTCATCCCACATGAACCCACCCCAGGAACTTTCTACATGCTTCCCAAAATATACAAACAAGGGAACCCAGGCAGACCATCATATCTGGCCATGGCACTGTTACTGAAGGAATATCAGGATTCATAGACACCATTCTCAAACCACTCACCACACACAGAGCCAACTTCCTTCGGGACACAACTGACTTCCTCCAGAAACTCTGCCAAATTAACAACCTCCCTCAGAACACTATCCTTGCCACCATAGATATCACCTCCCTATATTCCAACATCCCTCACAATGACAGCATCACTGTCTGCCTCAAATATTTACAAGACAATGGACAACACTCAGATATCCACCCGCCCCCATCCCCAAACACATCCACTTCATCCTTACCCATAACAATTTTACATTCAACAACACACGCTTTGTCCAAACCATGGGAACAGCTATGGGTACTCAGATGCCTCCCAATACGCCATCATCTTCATGGGCCACCCCGAAGAAGAATTTCTAGACAAAGGCACCTCAAAATCAATGTATACCTGAGATACATTTATGATATTTTAATCCTCTGGACAGATGACTTAAACTCCCTCATAGATTTCCACCAGAACTTCAACAACCACCACCAAACCATTAAAATTTCTCTAGAACACTACCCTACTAGCATCTTCCTGGACACCAGAATCAGCTTCAGCAAGGGAACCTTACAAACAACTACATACAAAAAATCCATGGATCGCCACACCTACCTTCACAGATCCAGTAACCACCACAGACGCACAAAGAAATCTTTTATCTACAGCCAAGCATGCAGATACAACAGAATATGCTCCGAGGATAAAGTCCTGGATATACATCTTAACACACTTAAAACTGCCTTCACTAAACAAAGACATTCCACTGGAGAAGTAGAACACATCAGGTAACAGGCCAGCCACATACACCGAGATAACCTGCTTCAATACAGAAATAAAACCCCCTCCAATCACACACTCCTAGTAGACAGCTACCACCTCACACTGTAACCCATATGGGGTATCATCAAACAATTACAACCCAAAGTTGATGGGGACCACATTCTGAAATAAATCTTTCCTGAACCCCCTCTTCTGGTCTTCCAACAACTCACCAAGCTCATCATCAGAAACAACCTCCCCGCAGACCAGGACACACCAACACAAAGCAGCACAACAGCTGCAAAACCTGTAGACATATCACCATTGCTATGATGATCAACACCCCATTCCTCCAAAACACATCTTTCAGGATCCAAACATGCCTATCACAACATATGGTGTGCTGTACCTCATCAAATGCCCCAATAGCAATAGTGTTTCTCCCCTCCTCACTACACAACTGGGGAGGTATTAATGGACCATTTCACCTTGAATGTTCCCTTGTACATTAGCAGTAATTTTTTTCAAATATTTAAATGACAGCTTGATTGTAGATTCCAGTTTTCATCAGAGCACAGTTGTTTATCTAGATATGTGTGTGAGTCGAGCTGTTAGCCCTAAAGATCTATTACTTGATTGGTGTCTGAAGGGAAAAAATATACCTTCAGTTGAATTGGGCTTACGTTGGTGTCCACAATATCCAAAATCTGATCTCAAATGCTGTGCTGGGGACATTCCCAACACATAAAAAAGAAAACCCTTCTCACTCACATCCCTTCCAGCATTGGATTGGAAAACCCAGATTATACTTCCTGTAGAAAAGAAGGAACTGAACTGTGCTATGCAGGATCCTAACCAGTAATGTACAATTTTGTAAGAATCTGCCTTCCTTTGAGGATTATCTTCTGCATTCAGGTCCATGACCATTTTTTCCTTCCACTCCTTTCTTGTATTTATCACCTGTGTACTCCACCAGGCTCCAAAAAGTTTAGAAACCAACTCAGCCCTGATGTTTACTTCCAACAGAGATTTTTCTGTCCAAAAGAGTAGTCTAGGCAACTAATCTCTAGTGCTCAGTGTAGATCAAAAATTCATAAACATAAGTACCAACAGCAGGAAGTACTGATACTCAGGAGTCTGTATCTAGGGTGTATTTATAATTTGGTTCCTTCCATGTGAGAAGCTCTTTGTCTTAAAACAAATAAACAAACAATCCCCCATGTCACTGAAAAATGAATAATGGACCCTTATTAGCTAATGATTTGATTTCCTTTCCCTACACTAAAGGAGGAAAATCTGATTAGCATATTAAAAGTCAAGAGAATTTTTTCCTCTTATTTAGAGTTGTCACATTCTGAAAATTGTGCCAAATAGGAGATAGAAGAGATTAACAATAATTCCTTTTTGAAATCTAATGGTGATGAAGAGTTGGATGTGTAAAGAGCCTGTCAGATGGACTTCTATCTCCATCCTAACTCAAGCAGTTTTGCTCTCTCCTCTGATTCATTGTGCCAAAAAGTATGAAGTCCAAAGCATTTAAATAAACTTGGAACATCACTCCTCCTCTTTTCTTAGCCAAACTTTGCTAAATTTAATTCATGTTTTCCAGGCCCTGTGGATAAATCTTTCCTAATTGTATTATCTTACACTTCTTTAAACTTCACCCCTCAAGTAACCTCTATAATTAAGAGCTGTGCTATCTTTTTGTTTGCCATACCTCCTTGTTTTGTGTCATCCATACATTTTTGCAATTTCAAGTTTACCTTCTCCTTTAGTTCATTAATAAATAACATATTGGTCCATTATGGAGCTCCACTTTTATTTTGACAACATCATTGATAACTTTCTTTCCCATATCCCTCTTAAAAAGACAGATATAGGGGAAGGTATGAGGTTTTTTGAAGGGTGGTTTTGTTTAATGAACTGATGCTCATGAAAGGTGCCAGATTTTTGTAATGTTTTTCCAGGTTTTTATATCCATTATTATAGTATCTGAGAAGATTAATTGTTCTTTTAATTCACAGAATAGATAAGGCATAGACAGCAACACAGTGCTTTGCCAATATTTCTCAGTCCCTCTAAAATCTACCAACTCATCCAATCTTTGACCTTTTTATGTAAACTGTCAGTAAGGTTGTTTGTTATTGCCACTAGTGTTTTAGTGTGTTTATGATGTGGACGCATGTCCATTGGGAAAATGCCCAAAACTGCTAACTCAGACACCTGGCAGTAACACTAGCATCTTTTGGTCACTATGGGTTTGGGATGGGTTTTACCCAATGGGGTGGTGGTCAAAGGTTCCAGATCCCATTACCAATGCTTTAAGCTATCTTCTTTCCCATTGTTTCCTTTTCATATTCAGTTATTTATACCTTTTATTGGATTATCTTCAAGACAATATTTCACTTTTTCCTGAGTTTACTGTGCATTACCGCATTATAGGGTAAAATCCTGGGTCTGCTGAAGTCAATGGTAAAATTCCCACTGACTTCAACAAGGCCAGGATTTTACTCTTAGTCTTATTGTTGTTATGAAAAGAAATATAGGAACATCTGACATGTACACTGAGCACCTTAGAAATGATTATAATACACAAGTGATAACACCCTATGTGGAGTTCTGTTAGTCTCAAAACCATTTTAATAGAACATATCTATTATATTTCTTCTCCACACAATGCCATAGAAACCAATGAAAACAGAAAATAACTGTGGTGGATACTAGATATGTGGGGAGCCTGTAAACAAAGCAAATTGGACTTGATCAGTTATTGTTTGATTCCCTGGACCTGATCTTCCTCTCATTTACACTCAGGGGTAATTTCACTGATGTCACTGGCGTTATGCAGGTGCAGAAGCTGTAAGCAACAGAGGAATCAGGCTTTGAATGTTATTTTAAAACAATGACTGCAGACATTGGCCACACCTTTCATCACACAGCACAGCCCAATTCTGAGGGTGTGCTGACTTCAGGCCGCCCAGCAGAGAGGGGGTTGTGTGTGCTTTGGAGGTACTTTCCACCTGAATATATCCTTTATTGTGATGACATAGACCAGCAAAACCTGGGATTGTATAAGATCCACTGGCTTTATCACGCACTCAAGAAATTTTTTTTTTTTGTAACTGATGCCATTTACATCTTAGGACATTGGATAAGAAGCGTAGTAGAGATAGAGCATGGCAGGAACAGAGTTTGGATTGTTTTGTTTTGGCTAAGACTCACTGTGACATCAAGAGATATTTGAAGGAGCCTATGTCAAATGGTTGTCTTGTGTAAGCACATTGGGTTTGGATTTAATTTCAGCACATCTAATGCTATCCACACTACCGCATCATTTGTGATTTATGCACAAATTTTTGTATGTATCAGTTCATGATAAACTTGTATTTGCTGTAGCTCAGTCTCATTCTCAAAGATAACAAAAGAGAAAATTAAAAGGAGAATGATCAGTTTACATCACTACTCTCCTTTATCATCATCTTACAAGATGAAAATTAAAATGTCTTTTCCTATCAATGTTGACTTTTTCTAATTAGCAAATATTTATTTCCCTTTCCACTCTCTTTTACTTATAAGGGATCTTAAAACTGAGATGACTTTTCTGTTTACTTCCTTATTTGTAAGCCAGCTTTGTTAACATAAATCAGGATAGTTTGGGTAACAGGTTTGTTAGTCAACTTGTGCTTTCTCTGTTTGCTCACTCTCCACCAATGACATCACATAAAACACAGACAAGCTATATATTTAATTTCTCAGTCATGCTCTAATATATGTGTAAATGTGAATTATATGTGTAGAATTCAAAAGCTATTCCTTCCCAGACTGTTCAAGTTACATTTGGAGGATAAACAGAGTGAGGGTGTCCCTTTTAAAACTACATGCACTACTCTGGTTCTCCCTCTGACAAGTTCTGTAGTATTAAACAAACTTTCTTGTTACTACTATGTCTAATGCTGCTAAGTTTGGTATTACTTGCTGGAGTGCTGTCAAGTTAAAAAAGGCTTCTCTAAGGACAACATAGAATAAGTGCTAAATGCCAGACTGTGAAAAGCAGCCATTCTGTGGAACAACTACTTTTCTTCTTATAGTTACATCTTCCACTAAACAAACTATTACAAGGCCAAGATGAGTTTTAAAGATGCTTTGTTGGTATTAATAGCAATATGTCCTAAATCTCTAGAATATACCTGCTTTTGAAATAGCATCTACTACCAGACTTATCTGTGATAAAGTAATGAGTCATGGTGAGCATGGACTCTATGCTGGATTTCATGAACACATTTATTATTTGTAACACAATCGCACCTGGAGGTGCCAAGAAGTTCATTTTGCAAAGAACTCTATGAACCTACAATCTCTACCCTGAAAAGTTTACACTCTGAAGAGACAAGACTGAGAATGGGAGAAAGGAAGTATTGTCATCCACATGTTGCAGATGGGGAACTGAGGCACAGACAAATTAAGTGACTTTCCCCAGGTGACAGAGGAACTATATGGCAGAGGCAGGAATTGTGGGTATTCCCAGATGGCCTGAGTCTCCATCAGATTCCTCACTCACAAAACCATCCTTCCTAGATAAAAACAGAAAAGTTTAAAAAATTCCAAGCAATGGGAGTATCCAGCACTTCCCTGGGGAGATTATTCCACAGCCATTAGACATTTCACTATCAGGGTGGTTTTCCTTCATACAGTCTAAAACTCCCCTTTGTTATGTCCCATTGCTCTTCTGTGTCCCCCCAGGCATCACATTAGGTAACGCCTCCAGCACCTTGATGTTTGCACCCATCAAATATTTGTAGAGTATTCTGAGGTCTCCCCAGTTTTTCCTTTATCCAAATTACACACATTTGGCTTTTAAGCTTTCCTTCTCCCCCTTCATAACTTGGGTTGCTCTTCTGTGACTGCCCCCCACCCCCCTTCGGCAGGATTTTTCTAATACCTGTGGTGGACAGAACTGGACAACTGCTCACCCCTTCCGGGGAGGATCTCTCGGGTTCTGACCTCGCTGGCTGGCCACAGAGGGCAATCGCCTTCCTGCATGGCCGCTGAATCCGAAACCAGTGCGCGCGGGTAGCGTGCCTCACCCTTCGCTGGTCAGCGGGCTGGCTGAGGCAGGGCATGGCTGGCTGAGGCAGGGCATGCCTGTCCGCTCCCCGTTTTGGTGGAGGCTTTTTCTGGAGGGCCCCTAGTAAATCACCCAAGAGACCCAGTCCCGCCGCATCGCCACAGGGAACCACATGGACCCCTTGTCTCAGTTCAGCCGGTGAGCAGCACCTGCCTCTGAGGGATGCCCCTCGCCTCACACCCCAATTCCATCCCTCCCCTCAAAGCCGGGGTCATTGTATGCGGGCTCAGAACAGTGCGGCGAAGAGGGTCCGCCTCACCTGATGTTCCCGCCCAACCGCGGCTGCGGCTGCCGCGCGGGGTCTTCGTCACGACCCCTCCCGGCCACAGCGGCACCCTCGGGCGGGGTGCGAGCCCTGGGGGTGGGGTGCGGTGGGACACCCAGCTCTCCTTCCCTTCTTTGCCCTGTTCGGTGGCAAGCGGCGGGGGCAACCCTCCGCCAGCCTCTCCGCTCCCAGTCACAGCAGCGGGTCGCCCAGGAAGCATAAAGGCGGCGGGGACGTCAATTAAAGGTGGTGGTGGTGGTGGTGGTGGTGGAGGGGGGGGGGGATCCCATTGCACGCCCCCCGCTCACTATAGTCACGGCAGCGGCCGAGGTTTCCCCGCTGCGCGGGGGCTGGGGGAGAAGGGGCGCCGCCGAGGCGAGGGGAGGACGGGGCGTGAAGGAGAGCAGGGGGAGGGAGCGAGGGGAGATGCAGCGAGGGGCGGGAAGGCTCTGCTGGGCGGAATACTAATCAGCCGGCTTCCCAGTCTGCAGCAGCCCCGCGGCCGGCGCTGCAGACACACCCCCCCCCCCCCCCCCGCGAGCTCCGGCTCTCACACGCACAGCACCAGGGGACAGCACCGTGCTCCCGCCAGGCAAGCAGGCAGGCAGGGCTCCCGCCACTTGCACCCCCACCCCCCTCTCTCCCCACACTGCCCTTTGATGGCTTTCATCGGAGACCTTCCCGGGAGCCGGCTTTTTCACCCCCGCCCCCTCCGGGCTGTCTCCGCGCCGAAGTTTGAACGCCCCGGGGCTGCCGCTCCCGCCTCCCCCACGGCGCGGGCTTGAAGAAAGAGGCGAGTGCCGCTGGAGCCCCGGCGGCGCCCATGGCCGGATTATCAGCTTCGCTCCACTCGCCCGCTCTGGCCCCTCTTCTTCCCAGCGGAGCGCTGATCTTCCCTGCCGGAGAGCCGCAGCGGGGGCATGTGAGCGCCGCACCGTGCCCCGTGGAGTGAGCGTCTCCCTTGCCACACTCGCACACACTCGAAGAAGAAGAAGAAGAAGAAGCCCGTTGCTAAAGCGCTGTCGACTGGGCACGAACCAATGCAGAGGCACCACCGGTTTTAGTGGGGGCTACTGCTTGCCTGGCAGGGTGGGAGGGAAGGTGGGTGGGGGGCTTCTGCCGGAGACCATCAGGATCGTTGCAATTACTAACCCCGCTCCTCTCCTCCGGCTGCGGCTCCTGCTGGGTGACATGCAGTCCCTCATTTCTCCTGTGACCAAGGCTATTCTGGTAGCTTTGTTCATCTTTGCCATCCTCCTGATCCTCTATGTGATTCTCTGGTATATCTGCCGAGATGTGGATTGCGACCACGGAATCTGAGCTGGGATGCTGGGCAACGGCTTAACATAACAAGTGACAGACACACACAAGCCAAACCAAAATCGAAGCCAGCCAAAAGAGCCCAGGGGAGAGAACCACAGTCGAGGCACAACCTGAGATTGACCTTCAGAGATCAGGGTGACCCGGTGAGTCTCCACAGATCTTGTGTACAAATGCGTGCCGGGGAGGGGGGAGGTAAGGAGAGAAGAAAGAACTTCTTGTGCTTAATTAAGCAATGATTGTACAACAAAACCTTCCCGCTGCACTTCTGATCTCAGAAAGTACTGCAATGTCAGATTGCCGGGACTGCCTTCCACAGCTTTTTCATGGGTGAATACAGTCACCAAAAATAAATGGTCCCTTTGGTTTTTCCCAAACTTGTGCGGACAATGTTTTCTGTCATTTTTATTCCGAGAACATTTTTATTTCACGGGGTCTTTCCGCTTAGCCTGGTTTTGCTAGGTCCATCGTTTCTGTCTGATCGTGGGGCACTGTAGATATATACAATAGTACCGAACTATAATAGGATCCATGTCTTTATCTTTGCTGCGAGAACTCCTTTTAAAAAATGCGTCTGGTTGATGGTAGTAGGGAAAAGGCTGGAAGGAAAGTAAGACGGATGTGGAGGTGCCTTTTGCAGCCCCACATTGGTATGCAGAAGGTAGCTGCAGCGCTAAACAGACCATAAAGGTGAGCCCATGCGATAGAAAAGCAAACGCTTCGTCAATTTGAAAGAGAAAATCAAGGAAGTAATTGAAAATTAGGGAGAACATATGTATTATTAAAAGGGCAAAAGTACACACGTTTCATGGCGAAAACACAAGGTTTTTTCCTCTTTATTTCTTTATTTTTTTCATTCTCCCCTCCCTCCCCCCCTTAATAGATTTACCAAAAGAAAAAAAATTTGCACTGTAAATTCTGAATGGCAAAAGCACGTTACCCTGCGCAAGAGGATCAATGGCTAAGGGTTAAACACCGAGCAAACCCAGCAGTCTCCGAATCTGTTGATAAAGTGTGTAATTGAAGACTCGGTGAGTGTATATTTGAGGGGCACAGAGAACACTACAGGAAACACATCCTGCGCTGTTATTTTCCACACCTGCATGATTTTCATCCCTTGATTGCTATTGCTATTATTGTTGTATTTTGTTTTGCTACAGGGTGCTATAATACTGGGGCAGCAGCATATTTAAAGGCCTAGATACATTATTATTAAAAATGAGAAGAAGCCCTTTAGAAATGAAAAGGTACTAAACCTTCAGACTGATGTTTCTGTCCTTGACCGAACAGCGTTGAGGAATGCGAGTACACTGCTAACTAGAGTATGTATTCCCTCTGACTGGTTTCAGAGTAACAGCCCTGTTAGTCTGTATTCACAAAAAGAAAAGGAGTACTTGTGGCACCTTAGAGACTAACCAATTTATTTGAGCATAAGCTTTCCTGAGCTACAGCTCACAGCTTATGCTCAAATAAATTGGTTAGTCTCTAAGGTGCCACAAGTACTCCTTTTCTTTTTGCCCTCTGACTGGGATATAGTGTGACTCTCTGTGTGTGTCTATGTCTGTGTATGCTGGGGAGTAAGAGAAAATTGAATTTGTTCTTAAAGAAAAGATACACAAGTGTAGTTAAATGCAACTGCAATTCAAGGTGATTTGATGCTGTATGTTGGTGATAGAAAGATTACTCTTAAGAACATAAGAATGGTCCCACTGGGTCAGACCAAAGGTCCATCTAGCCCAGTGCCCTGTCTTCTGACAGTGGCCAGTGCCAGGTGCCCCAGAGGGGATGAACAGAACAGGTAATCAAGTGATCCATCCCCTGTCGCTCATTCCCAGCTTCTGGCAAACACAGGCTAGGGACACCATACTCTTACAACAGAATTCTTATTTGAAAAGCAATCTGTTGCAAAGATCCTGTTTTAAAGTAGACTCCTTTCTCATTTTCAGTTGTACTCATATTCAAATTGCATCTCAAAGATCTCCTGATCTGGGTAGTGAATCCGTCTGGACATTACCATTAACGGATCCTACTAATGTGATTATAGCAACAGTGACATCAGTGTTTACTTGCCCTGCAACTACAGTAGCAATGCATTTGTTTACATCTATCACACACACAGTGAAATGTCTGTTGCACAACAATTCTGAACAGCAAAAAGATCATAAATGCATTTTAAATGGTGATGGGTATGTTTTTCACATGCATCTAATTATTTAGAAATAAAACAATCCCCCACCACCTCCCCCCAAAACCCTCCTCATTTAAATATTGCAGTTTCACTACTAAATAAACTAATTCCTACCTAAGTAGCAAAGAGCTCTTCATACTTTAACATGCCAAGCCACGTTACATGTCCCCTCCAAATGACAACAGTGCACACATTCTGCCTAAACCACAAATGGAGAAAAAAAATTCAATCAAATTATAATAACTCTGTGATTTAATGTTAATTATTTTACAGCAAATCAATGTCTAAATCAGTCACATGCAGGGTAGGACAGAGTGAAGCAGATTAAAAAGTTTAGTGGCATCTGTGTTAAATATGAATATATGTGTGAACAGAAAATAAATATTGAGTTCAGATACCATTAATTATTAATTTGCAGTGTTTTATAACATATATATATGTTTTATAACATAGCCAGTGTTAATCAGCCTCATATTTGTAGAGGCTCTGAAAAAGCATTGTTGTCTTAGATTTATTGTTGCACTATTCAAAATCACTAGCTACATTTAGGAGCTATGCTTGTTGTCTATTATAATGTATTAACTGATGATAAATTATAAGCAACATCCTAAGAAAATGAAAGTCACCCTTGCTATTTCTACAGTCTGACAGAGGGTGAAATCCTGGCCTTGTTGAAGTCATTGGGAGTTTTACCATTGACTTCAATGGAACCAGAAGTTCACCCCAAATATGTTTGTAATAGGAAGGAATAATTGCAACTGAGAGAACTGTCAAAAGGTTACAGTGAAAGTACAAATGTTACTGAATTTTACAGTTTAACTATTACAACAGGGTAGCATGAGTGGCATGGTCCCAGGAACGCCAGAGTTCTAATCTCAGTTCTCACTCAGGCTTGCTGTATATCTTTGGACAAATGGCTTAAGACCCTGCACAACATTCTTTACTTACTCCTTATCCAAGAAAAAAACCAATTCAAGTCTGTGGGAATTTTGCTTGAAAATGGAAGCGCCTGAGTAAGCACTTAACCTTTCGGTTTTGCCAGCTTTTGGTTTCCTTTTCTGTAAAATGGGATTAATGTAGGCCAGATTCTCTGTGGTGTGCCCATTTAGCATTGCCTGCATAATCTGGTTCTATAGCTGTTTTAACAAACCCATTAAGGTTCATCCAAGTGTAAAGTGATCAGGATGGAAGCACTGAGTTAGCTTAGGGGCTTTAATGCCATTCCCCTCCCTTATCTGGCAGAGCAGGGAAAAGGGGCCAGGACCAGAAGAAACCAGAAGAAACAGTGTATGGCCAGGGTGCCTCTATATCAGTGGTTCTCAAACTGCAGGTCGTGACACCTCAGGAGGTCACAAGGTTATTATGTGGGGGGTCGTGAGCTGTCAGCCTCCACCCCAAGCCCCGCTTTGCCTCCAGCATTTATAATCTGAAATATAAAAAAAGTGTTCTTAATTTATAAGGTGGGGTCACACACATAGGCTTGCTGTGTGAAAGGGGTCACAAGTACAAAAGTTTGAGAATCACTGCTCTATATCATACCAATCCTCAGCTGTGTTTTTGGGCCCCTGTGGCCATTGCAGTCTTGTGCAAATTGGAACAGCAGGACTGGAAGACAGCAAAGTGAATTTAAAGCCACCTTTGCACAGTTCCAGCCCCCAATTTACTTATGGGTTTGACACAGGAACCATTTAGTGAAATTCTATGGTCTGTGTTATGCAGGTCAGACAATATGACCATAAGGGCCCCTTGTGGCTTTAAAATCTACAAACACATGCATTCTGACAAGCATTTAGTTTTATTTGAGGATTGGCTCTATATATTTATAACCTGGCTCATAGGGGATTATAAATATTAATTAGGTAATGCTTGCAGAGCAATTTGAAAATGCAGAAGGGCCATCTAAATGCCAAATATTCTTATTCTTATTCATGGGAGTAGAATGCCACATGCTCAGATATATCTATGGCACATTACATCTGCATCCTATTCTCCTTCTTCAACACTAATAATGATGCTGCCCTAATAATGTTAGTAAAAATCCCACATGGCTACATAGTATTCTAAAATGCATCTATAAGTTAGATCACCTCTTACTGAAGTCCCACATCAGTTATATAGCACTGCTTACTTTTCTGGTATGTTCTCTACACACCAAATAGTTCAATACTGCTCCACAGAGGGAACATTTGATAAAAAGTATGTTGAAAAGTTGTACTGCCATTTCTCAGCAGGTAAAGAATAGCTAACATTTTCAGGTTTTTTTGATAACTTTTTGTTTGTTTGTTTGTTTGTTCTCTGCTTTTTCTCCTAAGGTATAATATTTTGAGCTTTGACTGCTTAGGACATACTTGGAAGACAAACTGCACAAATTGATTTTCCTAAAGTGTGCTGGTAAATTGATAAGAAATATTGGAGAGCTTTCCATACAAATCTTCACTACAATATTTGTAGTAGATAACTTTATATTTTTATTTGTAGTAAACTGTTTTTCCTTGTTCAAGTAGAGATCCTTTAAAGTAAAATAGCTTCCTTGGTGTAGCATTCTGTTTTTTGTGTATGTTCTAATGAGCAGCATATAGCTACAGAGTGGTACCTTATAGACACTAGGGCCCAGATTTTTAAAGATATTTATATGCCTAGTAGGATTATCAAAAGTATCCAGGTGTATAAAACTCATTTAATTCAATGTGTGTTAGGCACTAAGGTGCTTTTGAAAATTCCAGTAGCCACCTAAAAACATTTAAAAATCTGGTCCTAAATGAAAAGATTTGGGTTTAGTCCTGCATGCACTGTCTGCGGTTGAGAATTATGTCTCTAATTCGGATACTTTGTTATGGTATTGTGGAATCCTGGGTATACTCTTTGGTGTTACAACATGTTATTGTTAACAAGCTTAGATACAAAGGGGGCATATACTAATAGAGTGATTTTTTAAAAATATAAAAATTTAATGAATTTGAATCATAGTTGGGGTTTGGATTAGTGAGACACAGGGGTGGAAAAGATTGCCTGATTTTGTGTTTGTACAAGAGAGAAATAAATGGAAAGAGAGAGCAGAAAATAATATAGCATCAAGAGGAAAGCAGAGAGACTACAGGGAATTCAAATTCTGAAAAGCGCAGCTAATGTAGAGCAGAGTGCTGGTCTCAAAGGACATGAATTGTCACTTCTGTTTAAAAAAGTATTTTTTAGATAACTATGGGATTGAGATAGAAACCCATATCTCTACAGCTACCTGAGATTCTTTATATGAATGCCTTTGTTCATTTAGGCTTGAAATTCATGTCTGTTTTAGCTCACATATACATACATGCACTTAACACTGGTAGTGTTGCAGCTACTTCACAGAGAATAAAAGAAAGATGATATTATACAATGGCACTTTAAATGAAATACACTCATGAAGGGAATACATACATACTAAACATACTATCCTCTTTCTTTAAAAAATGAGTATAGATTCCATTTGGTACACAAAAACGTTGGTTGGTAGTCCATCGCTGACGATGATGATGATATTGTCACAATTCTCATCTATAACTATGCATATGACTCTGATGTCCGAACCCTGATGCAGAGCTGGCCTCACTGAGGACATGGGAAGTCCATATCTATGATGTTTGATGATGCAGCTTTGTGGCACCTTTCACATGCAGCCTGGAAACGATTTCATTGATTCCGCTCAAACTTGTTACATGCTGATCTTGTCAGAGAGCGCCAGTGATTCCTGTTCTGAGCCATTTGCTTGAGTTCCTTAAGATTGACACCAGCTCACTGGAGACTGTTCTTCTGATGATCTTTTAAGTGCGTATATGGATGACCCATTTTTCTTTTGCCCTGCCTCAGCTCCCCATACAAGATCTGTTTTGGGAGACGGCAGTCTTCCAATATGATGACATGTCTGGTCCACCTCAGTTATGCTCTCAATAGCACTTTCTCAATTCTGATTGTGTTTACTCTCTCTAGGACCTTAATATTGTTCACTCTGTCCTGCCAGCGAATGCTCATTATTGAGAAGAGTAGGCGCTTGTGAAATTGCTTAAGCTATTTAATGTACCGTCTATAAAAAGTCCATGTCTTAGATCCATACAGGAGAGTTGTTAGAACCACTGCACTGAAGATCTTCAATTTGATGGAGAGATAAATGTTGGGTTGGTTAAGGACTTTTGTTTGGAGTCACCTGGCTGGCCTTACTGACTCTGGAGGCAATTTCCTTATCAAGGGAACTTTCACTCAAGATGGTGCTGTCCAAATACTTGAACTGATCCACATTTTTCAGCTGTTTGCCTTAGGTGAAAATGGCTGGAACTGGGACATTGGAATGAGGTGCTGGTTGGATCAAGAACTCTTTTTTACTGAGACTGATGGTGAGGCCAAAGAGCTGGGATGCTTCAGAAAACCTGTCAACAATGACCTGAAGGTCATCATGTCTATGAGCCACCAAGGCGCAGTCATCTGCAAAAAGTGCCTCAATGAGAAGTCTCTCCTGTGTCTTGGTCTTAGCATGGAGTCTTTGAAGATCAAAGAGGGTGCCATTGAGTTGGTAGCAGATGTATATCTCTTGATCCAAGTCCCTTGTGGCATAGCTGAGGACATAGGCAAAGAACAAATTGAACAGCACTGAAGCAAGTACACAACCCTGCTTCACTCAATTTGAGATTTTGAATGCATCAGAAGAGTCACCATTTGAGAGCACTTGCACTGTTATGTGGTCATGGAACAGACGTATGAACCTTCCTTGCAGCCCAGTTTATGTAGAATAGCCCATAGACCCTCTCTGTTGACCGTATCAAAAGCTTTGGTCAAGTTGATGAAGACTGCAAACAAGTCCATGGTCTGCTCCAAACATTTTTCTGGACCTGCTTTATGACAAAAATCATGTCTGTAGTATTATGACCTGGTCTGAAACCACACTGCGCTTCTGGCAGATTCTCCTCAAGTATGTTTTCAATGAGTCTGTTCAGTAGAATGCTGTACAGAGGAGCGAAATACCTCTGTAATTTCTGTAGTCAGCTTTGCTGTCTTTGTTTTTGAACAGTGATACAATAATAGCATTTCTTCTTCCTCCCAAATGCTATTCAAGATGTTGTGGAACACTTCAATAGCCTTTGGGCCTGCTACTTTGTACAGTTCTGCTGGAACACCATCCTTTCTGGACACTTTGCCAGAGTTCAATTGTTTAATGGCTTTCATGACCTCTTCAACTGATGGAGGGAGATCAAGATCCTCTTTGATGGGTTTCTCAAGTAATTGATCAAAGACATGTCGATTGACTGTGGATAGTCTTTACTGAGTAGACTATTGAAGTGTTCAGCCCAGCTCTGTATGATTCCCTCCTTGTCTTTGATGAGGGTTATGCCATCTGCCAGAGTTAGATGGTCCGTAGACTGCTTTGAGAGAGTCAAAGAACATCATTGTGTTGTTCGTATCTGTGTAATGCTGAACTTCTGCAGCCTTCCTCTCCCACCATTCATCCTGCATTCTTCTCAGTTCAAACTGGGCCTTGCTCTGTAGGTACTTAAACCTATATTTCTTTGAGATGGAAGTGAGAGTCTGCCATTCAACAAATGCTTTCTGATTGTCACTTAGGAGTTTGGAAATGTCCTCACTGTTCTCATCGAACCAGTCCTGGTGTACACTTTTCTTTGGCCCCAGTACTGATTTAGCTGTGTCAATAATCACATCTTTGAACTAGTTCCATATTTCTGTTGGGTTGCCAGTGATTGGTGGCATGAAAAAAGCTTGTAATCAAGTGACTGGTGAAACTGCTCCTGATAGTCAATGTGCTTTTGCTTTGCTGTGTTGAAGGCTGTTCTGTTGAGCTTGGGGTGCCAGCGCTGTGAGGGGATAATATGCAGGTTGAGCACCACTCTTACCAATCTGTGGTCTGTCCAGCATTCTGCACCACACATGGCTCTGGTAATTCTGACATCGCGGATATCTCATTGGTGGGTGATACCAGAGTCTATCAGCTGCCATTGTATGGTCCGTGGGAGCATCCATGGAAAAATATATCAATATCAAATAGATTTTTGTGCCTGATCTTGTTCCCACTAAATTTAATGGGAGCTTTGCCACTGACTTCAGTGAGAGAAAGGGTGGACCCTAGCATGCTAGGGGAAAAGGTTTTAGATAGTTAACTTGTTATGACCACGAAATATACATATGCACAGAAAGTAGGAAGAAGGAAGTAGCTGAATTTTAATATTTATCCTAAAAAAATAAAGTCTGTGCACAAAAGAACATACTTTTCACATTTTCTACATCGTATGTGTATGTGAAAAAGAAGGAAATCTCCTAGAAGACATGAGAGATTAAGGTTATACATAATGAAGCCTGTTGTACAATTATTGTACTTGGTGTATGGTTAGATCTTTAAAAAGAACAAACTTTTTGGATATGATTCCTATAAAATCTGTATAACAAAAGGGTTTGATGTGACTGGAATAAGAGAACATATATGCTAAGTGCAGAAAAATGCATTATCTTTTGTTTAGTAGCATCTTTCAGATTGATTGTATTTTAGGATAATAATCGAATAGATGATAATAAACTTTATCTGCCAATTCAGTATCCATTTCTACTGTACGTTGTATGTACTGTGAACTCTGTTAAATGAGGACTTGACAAACCATTTGGAAAATAGATTTATAATGCCTACAGTAATAATTAAGTAAGGTCTTCAGGGAAAATATATTGACACAGCTGACTGTACCTAACATTTCTTAAAAACATTACCTCTTTAGGTTAATGCATTTCTGAAGATTATCATCATCCCCCTTGTGAGATATGTATATCTAGCAGGGATTAAGACTAACTAAATTGATAATCAATCTCTGTTCTAATTACTTGTTTTTATTTCATATTGTAATTCCATTCTGGCAAGCCTACTAGGGATTACAATTAAATGGGAGATTAATGGAATGTTGGTATCCGTGAAGACAAAATAAAGACACTGTGAGCATACAGAAAGACACACATTGGTATAAGTTTGCAGTGACTGAAAAAGTGTAAATGAGCTGGAATAAGAATTAGGAACTGAGGAATGTACATTTACCCATTGAAAATGGAGATGCAGAAGGATGAGGTATTGCTAGACCAAATCTAACTCCCCCCTTCGGGAAATCACTCTGAGGAAGTAGTACAAAGGTTATGCTGGAGAGAGAGACAAGACTGTTGTTGGAATTCAAGGACTTGGCATGTCATGATGTGTGATAAAGGGGAGGTTTATATGGCCAAATCTTACAAGTACTAGATTACTCCCTGTGAATTCCTAGGGGCACACATGAGCTGCTTCCAGTGAGGAATCAGTTGTATTCAGTGAGGAAAATAATACTGCCTTGCTTTTATATGGCATTTTTAGTCCACAGATCTCAAAACACTTTACAAAGGAGGTCAGTATCATTTTACAGATGGGGAAACTGAGGCACAAGGTGGTTAAGTGACTTGCCCCAAGTTCACACAGCAAACAAGAGAGCCTGGGAACAGAACTAAAGTTCATCTAACTCATAGTCAAGTGTACTTTCCACTGGGACACACTGGCTTTAGATTCTCCTACTAGACTATATAGTGGCTAGCTGGCCTTAATGTCCCTCTGTTGGCTCTCAACCTGTTCCAGGCCAAATAGCCCAAACAGGAAAGATGTCAGCTTTCAAAAGAGTGTGTATCTGGACTCATTGACAGGACTTCCTGACCCATACCTGATCAAACAGCTATGCAGCAGCCTAAATCATTCTGAGAGCTTACTCTGGTCAGCAATTCACACATGCCTACCACTTACATAACTCCTCACTTCTGCCATGCCTGACTCTAGAGATGAAGTGATCTAGATACATAGACGTGCATCACTGGAAAACCTGGACCACTATAATGAGATATGGAGGGAGAATGCTGCCTCCAAATACAATACTAGTTCTGGAATACAGGGTCTAGAATCACAGGCCTGTATATTTTGTATATCTCTTATGCAGCACCTAACACACTTTTGGCACTACAGAACAATAAATCATAATAACTCAGATCATTATATTTTGTGTTGGGCATACCCCTGTGTATTACTGTGGGTTTTTTTTAGTGTACATAGCGTTCTTGCATCATTACTGCATTCTATTAAAGGTGCCCATTACTTCTCAAAATACATTACACATACTATAGTTCCCAGGTCAACTGGGCAGTATAGTATGTGTAACCATTTGTACTGTAGGGTTTGCAAGCAGTTAGCACTCAAATCTGACCTGCTTTGAGAAAAGGAGCAATTACATGGGTGTTATCATGAGAAACCTGTGCAAACGACTGCTGTGTTTTACTCCCTTATGTAGATGGAATACTGCGAATGGTGTAACTTTGTCTGTTGTGCTGCTCCCTTACTGCACTGAGCCAAGAGTGGACTTCAATGAAGATGGGAGTCAGAATAGTTTTTAGTGGGGGAACCTGATACTTCTCTGCCTACATTACTATTTACTCAGAAATTGCAATATCAAGCTAAAAATGGTAATAATTTTCAATACAACACCAAAATACTGTAAATTAGAGCTCCAGTGAACTAATCATCAGAGATTCAAACTCTGATTCTCTCAGAATAGTTCACAGACTCACTGTCATTCACCTATTAGACTCAAGAAAAGCAAGACAGAGATGCCTTTCTTATGTAATTTATTTTATCTGCAATGATGTCATATCACAATGAACGATGTTTTGAGCCTGGAACAAAATGACTTTTGCATATTTGAATGCTTAAATTGTTTTCTTGGAGGTTGACTCTAATTTATCCCCATACAGGCTTGCAAACCTGGAGAGCTTTTAAATAAAAAGAGTTAGAAAAGAGAACGTGAGGCTGTTAGGTGTATTTGTATCAACTTTCCCAGGTCTAAAAACAAATCATACATCAGCTAGCAAGAACATATATTGCACTATAGAACTATATAAAGTATATAAAGGTCTCTTTTTACATTTTACAGTTTGATAAAATAAGTGGATCGGCTATGAATAATACAGATTTGTAAGCTGTGTTCAAGAACTTGTGTGAATTTACCAGACTGTGAGGAATCAAGTTTCTGTCTCCTTGGACTATCCTGTTCCAGATACCAAGTTGAGACCAAATTCATTTAACTTGATTCTGCCAGTGGGACTGGATATGGGATCCAGAGATCAAAGGTTAGTGTATATAAATTACAAACTAACGGTTGCCATTTTGCTTCAGAAAGCATTCCTCCCAGTGTTACCAATTAGGTCAGATGCAGAGTAGGCGCATTTTTGGCAATACAGCCATTGCAAGCAGGAAGCAGGTAACAAATTCTGAAAAGATTACTTCAAATACCTAAAGTTACATGTGTCTTTCATGACAAATTCTGTTCCCAGTCACACTGGTAAATAGCCCATTGAATTAAATGAGCTTGCATTGGTATAGCTGAGACTAGAATTTTGCCCACTTTTGGATAGATCTTTAGCTGATGTAAGTCAGAATAGCTCCACTGAAGTCAATGGAGCTATGCAAAGTTACACCAGGTGAAGATCTTGTCCTATGTATAGGAGTATGCATACATGTGTACATATTGCATGTTTAATTCAAATAACATCTTTAGCTTACTAATAGAGAGACGTGCTTCTTACTACTCGGTATTAACTTTTAGAATGGTTTGCTGTACAACACTGTTAGTCAGATTTAAGGCAGATGTTGGGTGACTCAAGCTTGTGCATACACTGTAACTACTGTTTCTGTGATATACTAGTATAGTAACATGTCAGGGGGCTTATTCCTTCGCCCACTTCCCTGGTCCTTCTCGCATGAACAGAGAGCAACAATACCTGAAGTCCAAAGGTGCAAACAATTTGATATTTATTGGGGTGAACTTCCAGCAAGCATAATTCCAGTTTCCTTTCTTAGTGCCCCCCTTCCTAGCTCTGACACCACAGAGCCTTACACCCGTGTCCCTGTTCCCATTCCTGCCCTTAGCCAAACATGATTCCAATTTCCCCATCTCCATTCGCTGTTCCCATTTCCCCCACCCACCCACTCACTCACTCCCTGACTGACTGCAGACTATATAGTAAAACTTGAGTTCAGCTTAGCTATACCTTACCCAATCATTTTCCTGAAATTTAACTAACCAATCCTAACATATTGTAACATGATTATTTAACCAATTGTATCCCACCACCTTAATTAGTTTACACCCAGCAAAATTAATTATACAGCAGACAGAAACAATCACAGAACCAGACAGAGATTATACAGACAAATAATAGCAAAGTGGGAACTATAATGACAAAACAGTACAGAAGTAAGGATTTCACATCCCAGCTATTGATAAGTGAGTTCTTGCCAGACAGGATGCTATCAAACTAAGTTTTCTTTTACATTTTCTAGACACTTCCCTTTCTCTGAAGGTGATAGGCACTATCAGGACAGGATTGTATTCCTAACAGCCCAATAGCACCTTATTTCAATGTGACTAGTTTGGAATGTGAGGAGGTGACCGGTCGCTTCTCAGCTTATGGCTGCCTCTGTTGCTTAGCCAAAGACCTTAGCCTAAGAACAGGGCCTCAGACAGTCACAGTAAGAGAAGGACCTTACACTGGCAGACAGTGATTTTGATTCTTTCTTTTATACCTCTAACTAGCCAAGTGATAAGAATACACCTAAATTCTTAGAGTACAGGCCTTTACAGACAGGCCTGAATATCTATATCCTAACAGTAACATTAAAGTTGCCTTAGATACAGTTCCGAAGAAATATAGAGTTCCTTAGAAATACAGTTCTGGAACAGGTGTTTGAATCACACAATCCTTTATTTTATCCATTGCTTGAATTTTATATTCATGTAAGAAGAAAACCCTGTTCACTTGCCTCACACAAGTCAGTGGGACTACTTGTGTGAGGAAGACAAGCAGAATTTGCCCTGAAATGTCAGGACAATTGTGCTAGTTAGGGCTGGACATGTAGCTGGGCCTAATCCTATAAACTCTTTATGCACCAAATTCTCATTTGAGTCAATGGGAGTTCCATGAATGGAATGTATGTGGGATGGAGCCCACAGTTTAGACAGGATTTTGGCAAATCTTACTTGTACAACTTAATTCTAATATGCAGCTGAACCCCCGCCACCCCAGCTATCTAACAGCCTACTCCTGCTCCCTTTGAAACTGTTCCAGTGGAAATATATCAGGCCTGAAGCCCGGACTGACATTTGTAGAGAATTGTAAAGTGGTTTTGTGCTGTGGAGTAGACAGATCTCTGCTATGGGATAGGTTAAACTTTCCAAAATTATTTTAATTCACAATCTAATCTGGATTTGAAAATGAGTCTTTAGATTTAAAAGGTAAATGCATTAACCCAATGTACCAATAGTTCCCATTCTCTTGCTGTCACTAGTCAGTGTAGTTTGCAGACATGAATGTCTTCCTTTGCTTGATGGAGAACAGTAATAGAGGAATGCTGACCCTTGCTGTTCCAGCTGTAAAAAGTTAGAGAATTTATGCAATAGGAGCAGCAAATCTTAAAATAAACGACCCTCCCAGACATTTCTATGGTTGTTTATTTCCTTTTTTGTTTGTTTGTTTTTTAAAAGGTTTATGTGATACATTTTAAAGGTTTATCACCCAATGTACTCACCAAAAAGAAATTTTAAAAGTCAAAAGGAGATATTGTCAATTGTCTATTGTTGGTAAACATCTTATAAATTTCTCTCCTCATTTTTCTATCTCCATTAAATAAGCCTAGATTTTCCCCTGTTATATGATCTGTTTTTCTGCCTTTCATTGTAGTGTTTCTAAAAGGGAATATAGATTGACTGTGCTGAAAAAGGAAAGCTTAGATTCCCCAGCTGTTTCAAAACAGTGTTAGTGCACCTGGTGATATGAGGCATAGGTGGCTTTACACCACCTATTCATGCTTCCTTCTTTCTCCTCCAGGGACACTGCTAGAAGCTGAAACAATCTCTGGCACGAATTAGAGCAGCCTCAGAGTTGCTCTAACTTCTGCTGGTGAATAACATCCTGGAGAGGTTGTTCCATTGGCCAAAATCACTAGAACACATCATGCAATTCGTATTACCTCTCATATCTGACTAAGCCCCACCCCAACCCAATCCCATGCTAAAACACCCCCTACACTGGCAAAGGGGGGAGGAGCAATGCAGGAATAACTGGCATAAGATTTCCCTATACCAGGGGAATCCTCAGCTGCTGCCTTAAGGCAGTTTTAAGTCCCTTTAGCGCTGCTGAAGCACAATGATGACTAAAACTGCTTTAAGATGGCAGTAGCTGAGGATAGTCCTAATGCTGGGGAACCCTCAGATGGGACAGACATTTCAGTGAAGTGTCCTAATTTTAGACATGCCGAACCCTTTCATTTTGATACCAATATATGGTTTTAGATGACTAAGAATTGTGACTAAATCTTTCTAAAATCATCACTTAAAACCTTGTCAAATAAATGGAGAAAATATTTAAAGAAAAGGGAAAATTATTTCATTTATTGTAGCTTGTTTTCCAGACGTTTCCCTGAAATATCCCTCTGTTTTATTGTTTAGCTGTGCTAAAGGGACATTATATCACAGAAACATGGAAGGCCAAGGAAATCTATGGATAAAAAATGCACTTCAGAGTAAGAAAGGTAAAGAACAAGCAAAGGTGAAAATTATTAAGAGTTTCTATGTCTTGTTCATACCACAACTTGTGAAAGCACAAGATTCTTCCTAACAAGCATCTCACTGGCACAGACAATTGGATCCTTCGAGTTAACAGTCTTGTAGGATTTGCCTGTTCTCAGCTTTTTGTTTACAATGTTAGGGCCAATTAAATGAGGCCCTACTCAGTGCTCAGAACAAACTACTAATACTTTCAATAGGAATTTTGCCTGAGTCAGGATTGTAGAATAGCTTGGAATAAGTAATGCAGGCATGGAAATTTTGAAACGGTATTTGTGATACATTTTATGGTGTAAGCTGTACTGGGCAGCTTACATTGTGTTTGTACAGCACCTAGCACATTGTGGGTGGTACCAGAAACAAATAGTAAAATAAGGATGATGGTGATGATTACGTCTATAACTGAGAATGTAGTAGTAACAGGTGTACATACTGCTAAACCATGGTGCCTGTCCATTTGATGTCATTTTCTAAACACCTATAAATAATTCTGTCTTTCAGGTTGGATGTGGCACCTCAAAGTTATCATGTCACATCTCCTTCTCTCTCCACATGCAAAGAGGCAATAACGACAATGCTGAGATAATATAGTAATTCAAGAAAATAAAATATTTTTGAAAGTGAATGACATTTGAGTACCATTCTTTGCCTCGTAATGTCAAAGTAAAAGCACAGCTAATAAAACTACTTATAGCACTTAGAGGAGTTTACTGACACTGAAAACCTTGTCTTTTTTAAAGAAGAATAAAGGCAATTGCTAACAGGAGGAAAGTATGTTGTTGGGCAGCGAGGTTAGTCTCCTTGCTGTGACCAATGCAAGTGGCATGCCTCTTAAATAATATCTCATTCTTTTTTTTAATGCAAAAGTGAGAAGCAATCCTTTCAATGAAAGAAGGCAGTGTCTTTCGACTCAGTTTAAAAAAACCCAAAACAAAAGCCAAACTGCAGATTATATTTTATTAAAATGTGAAAGCCAGAAATGTTTGAAGATATCCTTGACCTTCAAGCTCTTTTCTTAAATATGGGAACAACAGATGAGGACTGTGAATGTTTAAAATTGCATGACTTTAGAAATGGATGGAGTGCTAATGAAGTCTAGAAACATTCTTGTTGGGTTCAGAAGGCAGAGCTGCCTAATAAATTAAGGAACTGCCCAAGAAAGGCAATGATCAGCCATGGCATGTTGGCAAAGACAAACACACAGGTCCTTATTAGTGACACAATATAAAAAGCAACAACAATTTAAACCCCCTCCCTTGTCAGGATTTCTAAGCTAATGATTTGCCCTTTTACACGTGGAGCGCTGTGTTACATAAAGGATCTCCAATCACCGTAGAATGGATGTGAAAAACATGACCTAAATGGAATGATGTGGCTACTGTACACTAAACTCTTTTTGTTAAGAAATTTGGAAGATAACATATGTGATATGAGAAGGGCTATAATCAATTTAAATGGTCTATTAGGAAAAAAAAAGACTTATTTCAATGAAAGCTCTAGAAATCCTGTGTTTCATCCATCCAGATATTAATAGTCCATCATCACGTAATCAGGATGGTTTTATAGTCTATTTTATTTATTGGGACAGAAGAATGTAAATAAAAGGTTTAGCAGGGGTCAGAAGTTACTAAAATTAAAAAAAAAATCTACCTACATTTAGAAATGGTCTATTTGCTGTAGAAATCTAAAGTACTGAAAATAGTGCCTTGTCTTTTAAATAATGAAAGGCCCTGAATTGATAAGAACAATCCTTCTTGCCCTACTCATGCAAAAGTTCCATTGAATTTTGCAAGAATAATATAATCAGGATTTGGCCCCCCAAATGCATTGATTCAGAAACTATTGCTAAAAGAACTATAGCTGGAATCCTTAAGCGATAAAAATTAAAATTACATCCAGGCCTGCCGCCAGCATGCACTCTATTACAAAGGAGCGCAAAACTAGCCTTGTCAGTACTGTATATGTAAATTATTTTCTAAATGGGAAAAATACCTTTAAGTGTTTTCATTTCATTCCATCTTGCCTACCCAACAAAATCATATTTGGAAACTTTTTTGATAGGTCTTCAAAATTCCTTGTTTGTTAAAAGGACACAATTAAGTGATTATTTTTATAGCTTTTTGTAGAAGCTCCATTTTCTGTTATAACTCTAGGAAACTTGAAAATGATTGTTTTCCCTACCAATTTTGCCACTGAAATTTACATCAACATTTACAACTTTAGCTTATGATTGTGCCTTATCACCTAGCCAGAACATCTTTGTTTATGCACGAGTATCACTGGTGATGAAAACATAGATCTCAGAATAGTATGCATTAGTGAAGGGTTCCTGCAAAGTTGGCAGAGTGAATACAAAATAAGGGTACAAATGCATCCCTTGCCTAATTCAATTGGAGAGACCCCATGTATGAATTTGGCCCACTGTGTTTTTATAGGCATGACATCTCTTGCTTTTTATTGTTATTTTTTTGGGTGGGGAGGGGAAAGGCATATGTATTTTTCTATAAAAAAAATATACATAGAGCCCCTAATGTAACAGGGTCCTGGTCCATGACAAGGACTCCGAAGCACTCTGATAATACAAATAATAATAATAATAATAAATGTAGACAATATAATCAAGTCTAGATGGTACACATTTTATCATGTCTGTGTATCACTGCTATTTTACTGAATGGAATTGAAACCACTAGACTGTGTGCCATAAGGCCTGTACGTCTGACAGCTGATGGAGATTCTCTTTCAGCTCATGTTGTAGAGATCCAATCTTTTGGAGCAAATGGATCACCGGTCTATTTCTGCTGTTGTAGGTAGCCACCAATTTGTTTACAATATTGAAGTAACCAAAGCCAGACAATTTCATCTGATGCAAATCACAAAATAGAGAATAATAATAATTAAAAGGTCCAAGCAGTACTATATCATTTTCCATTCAACTGAGGATCACAGGCTCAGTGGGTAAAATCCTGATGCCATTGAAGTTAATGGCAAAACTTCAATAGGGCCAGGAGTTCACCCAATGTATTTATTTATTTTGATTTTCAACATACAAACATTACCAAGAATGCCTACTTCAGGCACTAACATACCAGCAAAAATACAAAACTAAAACTGTCAGCGGGCAGTTGCAACCATCTCTCTCCATGCAAAAAACAAACAAACAAACAACAGTCTATACAGAAAATTGAAACTTTCCTTCTTCTTAGCTCTTGCAGAACACAGAACCCTACAATTAAATAATCCACACTCCAAGATAGATTCCTAAATGCCAGCCCAAATAGATGGACTTTGCAGTGTGCCATAGAACAGTGGTTCTCAACCAGGGGTACATGTACCCGTGGGGGTACCAAGAGGTCTTCCAGGGGGTACATTAACTCATCTAGATATTTGCCTAGTTTTACAACAGGCTACAAAAAAAGCACTAGCAAAGTGAGTACAAACTAAAATTTCATACAGACAATGACTTGTTTATACTGCTCTATATACTATATACTAAAATGTAAGTACAATATTTATAATCCAAATGATTTATTTCATAATTATATGGTAAAAATGAGAAAGTAAGCAATTTTTCAGTAATAGTGTGCTGTGACACTTCTGTATTTTTATGTCTGATTTTGTAAGCAAGTAGTTTTTAAGTGAGGTGAAATTTCAGTGTACGCAAGACAAATCAGACACCTGAAAGGGGTACAGTAGCCTGGAAAGGTTGAGGGCCACTGCCCTAAAGGTTAATAAAGTTGGATTATTTCAGCTGGCGTGAAAGAGTTAATTCCAAAGTGGAGGGGCCCTCGTTGAGAGCAGCTCCTCATAAGCTTCCTCTCTTTGCCCCAGACACTACAATTCAAGCACCTCTGCTGATCTCAACAATATTACGTAGTCAGAGATTGGATACAAGTACAATAAAAATAGAATGCACCTATTATTAAAAGAGATTTTATAATGAACAAGTTGTAGTCTGAGAAAGTACTATACCAAAGCTAACCCAAGAACTCAGTGTTCATCTTATAGAACATGAAGGCATGTTGCCTGGAAGCGTAGATGACATTTTTAAGTTTCAAGTCATTCAATTATGTTGTTGTTATTGTACTGCAGATCTTCACAATATGGAACAATGTTCACCCCTGGCATCTGTTAGCAGTCTCCCTTCCAACCTGCTGATCTATCTAGATTTTTCTGTCCACCATATAGTGTGAATCACCAGATCCATATTTGTGAGGGTGGAATTCCAAAAGGGGGCAGTTTAACCAAATATAGCTAAATGCATAAAGTTGTGTGGTGCTGTACTCATCTGAAAGTGTTAGATAAGGAGCAAATACATTGAGCCTAAGATGCTCCTAACATCAATCTTACCTTAAGTGTATGAGCCTGCATAAGTGTGCAAACAATAGGGAGCCATCCGGATACAAACATGTGACATCTTTATCCTATCCTTCTCCAAAATAATATATGCAAACATGTGCTTTGAAATTGATGACCAGTGTTTCACGCCTCTGTGACATAGCTGAAAAAGAGTGCAGCCCACTGTACATTTTCTGTTATAGAACTCTTATGATTACAATCAGTTGTTCAAACCTTCCTTTATGCCATCAGTATCTCCTGTACGCTCGCATGTTCGCATCCGAAGGGTGTTGGTTTATTCAAGTGTAGAGAGCAAGAGTCCATATTGCATGACATAGCAGACTTGTACAGATGGCCTTCCCTAGATGATAAAAGCATCAAAACAAACTGTGGCTTAATGCAAATCCCTTTATGTACTCCCAGTGGAAAAATGTCTTGAGTGAAAAAAGAAAAGGAGGACTTGTGGCACCTTAGAGACTAACCAATTTATTTGAGCATAAGCTTTCGTGAGCTACAGCTCACTTCATCAGATGCATGCCGTGGATGCATCCGATGAAGTGAGCTGTAGCTCACGAAAGCTCATGCTCAAATAAATTGGTTAGTCTCTAAGGTGCCACAAGTCCTCCTTTTCTTTTTGCAAAGACAGACTAACACGGCTGTTACTCTGAAACCTGTCTTGAGTGAGTAAGGGAAAGCAGGTGGAGCAGGATGTGGGGAGAGAAGCCATGTAGAAGCAAGAGGACTTGAGGAGAACCAGGGTCAGCTGGAGGGGGTGGAGAATAGCTAGAGGAGCAAGGAGGAACTCGAGTAGTCAGCAACATCTGGGAATTCAGGGGATAACTAAAGGGGTGAAGAGTCTGGGAGAGGAATAGTTAGATGGAGGAAGTCTAGAAGATTGCTGGGTGGCAAAAGAGCGAGACACAGCCTGGGTGAGTTGTTGTGGGAGGGAAGCAGAGCGAGAGGAGGTGAGTTGTTGGGGGTAGTGGGAGCCTGCAAGGCTTTTGGGGATGTGAGTAGTCTGGGGTGGGGGGGGTCACCTTTTTCATTCTGTCCCCTTCCAGCCTCTGCACTCTGATCCCCCTCTGCCGAGCCTCTCGCTTCCCTATCAGCAATGCACGGGGCAGGAGTTACCACCTCCTAATCGCTGAAGCTCCAATACTGACCTAGGGACAATGGAGAGGAGACCAGCGGGGCAGAGGGAGGTGGCAGAGAGGAGAGGCCAGAGAATCCAGGACCACAGCAGAGCCATGGTCGCTGGGGAGGAGGAACTGCAGTTGCAGTCCAGTTGACAGCGCAGTATCGTACATGGCCAGCAAGCAGGTGTGACAGAGCTGGCTGCCAAATGTCAGCATGTCCCATGAGAGACAGATGATACTTGTGTCCCTAGCAAAATCAAAATATGGTGAGGAAACCAAAAGCATAGAATTCATAGCAAATAATTTACTAATTTAATTTAGCCCCTTGTCCTGATCACACAATATCTATGGACAAATCGTTATGCTCTTGAATCTACTAGTTATCCAATTAATGTCATTTTCAGTGTTTTACTTTATGGGTTGATCACAAATATCCATTCCAGATGTGTTGCTTAGGTTTGTTTGGTCATGTTGGTCATGTGACAGGGAAAATATTGGTGCACTCAGATTCAAAATTTGGTTCCTTCAAATTTGCAGGTCTCTTTGAAATTCACTTTCTGTGAATCTTTGTGCCGGTAAAACTTTTCTCCAATGTTCGTGGGAACAAAATGTATTTGAAGTAAAATCACTCATTAACTGTGCCAGTCATACAAACCTTCCAGAGTACTATCATATGCTCCTGCTCCCAAAGTCTCTTACTTAGTGGCTCAAATTTTAATATTTTTTGAAACTACCCCTGCATGTTCTTTAGGAGACAAAAGTCTCCTCCTCTGCATGCTGCAGAACAGGCTGTTCCAAGAAGCAATTACTTAAGGTGCCGAGAAATTGCTTGTCTAAACCCTATCCCATTGGAACATTTGGCCAGTTTATATGAGGGTAGTTGATGTCCCCCATTGTTACTATTTTATTATCTCTTGTTACCTATTTGATTTCTCTCAGCAGTCTACACTTAATATCATTTTATTGATCTGGAATCTAATAGTACAAGCCTATTGGTATATTTGTATTCTTACGATATGGCACTTGTGTCCATAAACATTTGACTGTGTGATCTTCTCCACTCAGAGGGTAAAATCCTGACCCCATTCAAATTATTTAGAGTTCTGCCATTGACTTGAATGGGCCCAAGATTTCTCTTTCAATTTTTATTTCACTAGATGCAACGGAATCTTGTATGCACATAGTATCATCCCTCCACCTCTCCAATCTAACTAATCTTTTCTGTATAATTTATAGTCCGCTATTACAGTATCCCATTGGTTTTTTTTGTTCCATCATGTGGACTTATTATACTCCTACAAATGTACAGTTTATGCTTGGGACTATCAAAGGGCCAGAAGAGAATTAGGCACTCAAATCCCATTGAATGTCAATGGGAGTTGCACACCTAACAACCTTAGGCTCCTTTGAAAATCCCAGCCTACAGTGCAAAATTCTTAAACAATGATGAGGGAGAATAAATTAATGATGACTTTAACAAGACTATAACACTGATCTGCTTTTTTTTTAAACCGTGAAGGATAAGGAAATAAGATAGAGATACTGAAGATATAACAAAGATCTTATAAATAGAGTTTTTTAGAAAAAGCAAGTAACAGAAAAAAGGGAATCAAATTTTCAGGACCAAATGATATACATTCCAGAGTGTTCAAAGAATCAGTTAATAAACTTTGAAAAGTTAGGACAAGTTGGGATGTACCCAAAGAGAAAGATATGAGCTATCTATTTATATATGAATAATTTATCATCATATATTTATGGATACATGATAAAAACAAGATTTTATAAAGACAAATTCAAGTCAGATAAACTTGATCACTTTATTGGGATAAAATTACAAAATGACGGATTGCTGTAGATGTAACATACCTGGACATTATAGTAAAGCATTCGATATCATCTCCTAAAACCTTAACGTGAAAACATAATGATTGGAACTGAGATTGCCACATGGACTAACGACTTGTGGAAGGACTGTAAACAAAGGATAGCGAGTAATAAAAACCCCTAAAGTACTAGGCTGAGGGAGGTTGCCAGCGGTGTCCCACAGAGATCAGTATTAGGCCCTGCTTTAATATCTTAGTTAAGAATCTAGAAACGCAGTAAACAACACTGAGTAAATTGAAATATGAATGTCTATATTTTGACTAACTGACATCAAAGGGAAAATCTGCTTCCCAAACCACCTACCCTGAGGAGTATAAACAGCACGGAGGGAAAGGAATTATTCAGGGTGCTTTTAGGACGGAGGATCAAATTTATAAACTGAAAAACCAGGACACCTGTCCCTAGAGGGGAATTGAACAGGTGAGCGGTTAGGTTAGGGGTAGTCACAGAAGTGTGCACTGCAGGCTGTTGGGAGCTGGATTGTATGATATATTGCTCCCTCTCCCTCTCTATTTTCAGAATAAAAACGCAAGCATTGTACAGTAAAAGGTGAGGTGGGAGAAAATTGTTTGTCCTTTTAATGGTCCTTTTTGGTCCCAACCTCTAATGGTACAGGAAAGCTTTAGCTGAATATCAGGCAGGATTTCCTAATGATATGGGTCTCCAAAACCCCCCTCGAGTAAAGCTTGCAGGATCAGGTCCTGTGAGATCCATTAAACTGTGAAATCATCTTGTAGAAAAGTGCTGAAAATCTCATCTGAACCTGAGATATTTAAAACCGGACTGATCAAATAATTAAGAATGTAGTTTAGGGAATTATCCTGAATTCTAAATACTAAATGAGCCAATAGCTTTTTAGTAGTCTCCACTACCCCAATCTTTCATTTCTATGATTATATAACTTTAACATACTATGTAGCACTAATTGGGCTAATTTAATAAAAAAAACCTAAACATTTAAAAAAGGCAACCACATTTTATAATTACCTACTTCTTGTCCCTTTGTCTTTAATTTCTTCCATAGCTAAAATATCCACTTATCTTTGATATTCATTAAAATATAATGTGAGTCTCTTCCAATAAAGGCCAAATTCTGTTCTCAGATGCACACAGGTCCCATTGACTTTAGTGAGAATTGCACGTCCACCATCTGATGATAGATTTTGACCCTAAGAAATGGTTGATTAAAGCTCCTTCCTTAACTTGAGACATCCACATAGTGGCGCTCTCAATAGTATGACTGATGGGCTGTAGTGCCTTTTTTTCTCCAGTTAGCTACCTGAGTCAGTGGTTTTTAGGTGATTTCCTTAGAATGTCTAAAGATTCATTAAATGGCAATATGCCAGTCAGAGAATTCTTGTTTTACATAGTGTTTTGCTTCTCTGTTACATTGGTACTTGGCATTTTAGCTGCCATTTCAAAACAGCTTAGAGATCCTTTACCCTGAGCCTGTTGTCACTGTAAATGCTTACCAATGTTCTGTGATTTTCCATTAAAAAGTTAATAACGATAGCCCTGATCTTGTGACGAGAATTGTGCTGGGGGAACCCTGTGCCTTTGTGGAGATCCACTGAAGTGAGCAGGGTTCTGTGCAGACAGAGGAGTCTTCCTCTGCAGTTCTCTTTAAATATTTCTCTTCTGTATTTGGGGAAAAAAACAGATTATATAGTCTCATCATAGGGTGATAACACTGTTTCCATTCCACTGTTAGCTCTAGAGGATGTTAAAAAGAAGCTACTAAAGTGAGACATTTTAAAATTATCAAATCCAAATAACATGGGCCCATATAATCTTCATCCAAGAATATTAAAGGAATTGGCACATATAATTGCATGCCCATTAGCAAGAATTTTTAATGAATCTGTAAACTCAGGGGTTGTACCCTATGACTGGAGAATTGCTAACATAGTTCCTATTTTTAAGAAAGGAAAAAAAAAGTGATCCGGGTAACTGCAGGCCTGTTAGTTTGACATCTGTAGTATGCAAGGTCTTGGAAAAAATTTTGAAGGAGAAAGTAGTTAAGGACATTTAGGTCAATGGTAAATGGGACAAAATACAATATGGTTTTACGAAAGGTAGATCGTGCCAAACGAACCTGATCTCCTTCTTTGAGAAAGTAGCAGATTTTTTAGACAAAGGAAACGCAGTGGATCTAATTTACCTCGATTTCAGTAGGCGTTTGATACCGTGCCACATGGGGAATTATTAGTTAAATTGGAAAAGATGGGGATCAATATGAAAATTGAAAGGTGGATAAGGAATTGGTTAAAAGGGAGACTAGAGCGGGTTATACTGAAAGGTGAACTGTCACGCTGGAGGAAGGTTACCAGTAGAGTTCCTCAGGGATCAGTTTGTGGATGATACAAAGCTGGGAGGTATTGCCAATTTAGAGAAGGACTGGGGTATCATACAGGAGGAGCTGGATGACCTTGTAAACTGGAGTGATAGTAATAGGATGAAATTTAATAGTGAGAAGTGTAAGGTCATGCGTTCAGGGATTAATAACAAGAATTTTAGTTATAAGCTGGGGACGCATCAATTAGAAGTAAAGGAGGAGGAGAAGGACCTTGGAGTATTGGTTGACCCAGGATGACTATGAGCCGCCAATGTGATATGGCTGTGAAAAAAGCTAATGCGGTCTTGGGATGCATCAGGCGAGGTATTTGCAGTAGAGATCAGGAGGTGTTAGTACCGTTATACAAGGCACTGGTGAGACCTCATCTGGAATACTGTGTGCAGTTCTGGTCTCCCATGTTTAAGAAGGATGAATTCAAACTGGAACAGGTACAGAAAAGGGCTACCAGGATGATCTGAGGAATGGAAAACCTGTCGTATGAAAGGAGACTCAAGGACCTTGGCTTGTTTAGCCTAACCAAAAGAAGGCTGAGGAGAGATATGATTGCTCTCTATAAATATATCAGAGGGATAAATACCAGGGAGCGAGAGGAATTATTTAAGCTCAGTACCAGTGTGGACACAAGAACAAATGGATATAAATTGGCCATTGGGAAGTTTAGACTTGAAATTAGATGAAGGTTTCTAACCATCAGAGGAGTGAAGTTCTGGAATAGCCTTCCAAGGGAAGCAGTGGGGGCAAAAGACCTATCTGGCTTCAAGATTAAACTCGATAAGTTTATGGAGAAGATGGTATGATGGAATAACATGATTCTGGCAATTAATTATCTTTAAATATTCATAATGGCCTGTGATGGAATGTTAGATGGGGTGGGATCTGAGTTACTACAGAGAATTCTTTCCTGGGTATCTGGCTGGTGAATCTTGCCCACACGCTCAGGGTTCAGCTGATTGCCATATTTGGGGTCGGGAAGGAATTTTCCTCCAGGGCAGATTGGCAGAGGCCCTGGGGGGTTTTCATGTTCCTCTGTAGCATGGGGCACGGGTCACTTGCTGGAGAATTCTCTGCACCTTGAAGTCTTTAAACCGTGATTTGAGGACTTCAGTAGCTCAGACATAGGTGAGAGGTTTATTGCAGGAGTGGGTGGGTGAGATTCTGTGGCCTGCATTGTTCAGGAGGTCAGACGAGATGATCATAATGGTCCCTTCTGACCTTAATATCTATGAATCTATAAGAGTTTAAAAAGAGCTGCTGGGGAAGTTTCAGAAGACTGGAAGAAAGCTAATGTAGTGCCAAATTTTTTTAAAAAAGGAATGACCTGGGTAATTATAGGCCTATCAGCCTGACATCGATGCTGGGCAAGGTAATGGAGCCACCGATATAGGACACAATTAATAAAGAACTAAATGAGAGCAGTGTAATTAATGCAACTCAACATGGGTTTATGGAAAATAGATCCTGTCAAAGTAACTTTGATATCTTATTTTCATGAGATTACAAGGTTGGCTGATAAAGGTAATAATGTTGATGTAACATACTTGGACTTCTTTAAGGTATTTGATTTGGTACCACACAACATTTTCATTAAAAAAATTAAAAAACAGAATGATATAAAATTAACCTGGCACACATTAAATGGATTAAAAACTGGCTAACTGATAGGTCTCAAAATGTAACTGTAAACAAGAAATAGATTGAGAGGGTCTGTTTCAGGTAGGATCCCACAGGGATCAGGTTTTGGCTCTATGCTGTTTAAAATCTTTATCAATGACCTGGAAGAAAACATAAAAATATCACTGATAAAGTTTGCAAATAACTCAAAAATTGAGGAAGTGGTAAATAATGAAGAGGACAGCTCATACATTCAGGGTGATCTGGATTGCTTAGTAAACTGGGCACAAGCAAACAATATACATTTTAAGATGGGTAAAGGTAAATGTATACATCTAGGAACAAAGAATGTAGGCTGCACTTACAGAATGGGGGACTCTATCCTGAGAAACAGTCACTCTGAAAAAGATTTAGGGGTTGTGGTGGATAATCAGCTGAACATGAGCTCCTAGTGTGATTCCAAAGCCAAAAGAGCTAAAGTGATTCGGAGATGCATAAACAGGGGAATCTCAAGTAGGAGTAGAGAGATTATTTTACCACTGTATTTGGCACTGGTGCAATTACTGCTGGAATATCATATCCAGTTCTGGTGCCCACAATTGAAGAAGGATATTGAAAAACGGGAGCGGGTTCAGAGAAGAGCCACGAAAATGATTAAGAGATTAGAAAACATGCTTTCTAGTGATAGACTCAAGGAGTTCAATCTATGTAGATTAACAAAGAGAAAATTAGAGGGTGAGACTTAAATATTTGCTCCCTATGTAGATTCTTACAATGGGCTCTTCAAAATAGCAGAGGAAGGTGTAAATCAATCCAATGGCAGGAAGTTGAAGCTAGACAAATTCAGACTGGAAATAAGGCATACATTTTTAACGGTGAGAGTAATTAACCACGGGAACAATTTACGCTGGGTTGTGGTGGATTCTCCATCACTGACAAATTTGAAATCAAGATTGAATGCTTTTCTAAAAGACGTGCTCTAGGAATTATTTTGGGGATGCTCTATAGCCTGCGTTGTACAGGAGATAGATGATCATAATGGTCCTTTCTGGCTTTAGAATCTATGAATCTTGGGAGGATCCAATGTTAAGGCCTAGATTCTGCAGTCAGAACTTCAAAGAGGCTCTGTATAGGCACAAGGGTCTGCAGACATGGATCAAATTACAGGTCAGGGCCTAAAAATTTGACTTCACCAAAAGTACACTTTGATATCCAAAGAGATTAAACAGGACGCACGAGTCAGTGAAAATTTAAGTGAGATGACAGTGAAAGAGAAAATGTTAGTGAACACCACTGCAAACTCTTATGATTTTATCTTACAATATTTGGTGGTTTTCTTAGAGCCTCAGCTTCTGGACTCATGATAGCACCAGACACCCAGCTTTCACTTTAAGGAAAGTAAGATTCTAGCCTTCATGACTGCAGAAAAAAGCATGAAAACATGAACCAATTCCACCTAAAGGGATCAAAACCCTGAAGACAAATACAAAGGACCTAAAACTTACATTTTTTAAACAATCTCATGATATTTTGGGACCCGACTCATGATTTTTGAATGTTTGGGGTTGGCACTACTGATGTATTTACATACATTTTAGGTTACCTTTTTCACATTTGTGTGTTTGCCACTTCAGGTGCTGTTTACATAGATTTCTTGACATTTTAATGGCTTCCATTGAATCAGAAAGGTTTCTTCCATGCACCCAAGAGTTTAAATTTAAAAAAAATCTGGTTTTAATTTGTATTTGTTTGTGGTAAAATTGATTCAGGTACTGCAGGCCTGGGCAAGACCTTCTGAGACCCTTAAAATAGGGTAGTTCGTGGAATGCCTCTATTGAGAGGAATTTGCATTAACTGAGTGCCACAGAATGGGCTTCTGTCTGGCTTATTGGCCAGGGTTGGGCTGTTTATGAGCCCATGGATTTTTGCAAGTGTTGCACATAAGCAAAGGGGTTATAGAAGGGTTACAGCTGCTGCTGCTGTGCAGTAGCTTCCCCACAGGCAGTCCATTTACTTAGGCTCTCTAGAGAGATGTGAATGTCACTTGATATTTGGCTGATCAGTAAAACAGAAAATTCCACCACGAGCAATCAACTTCTTTGTGTGAACATGTCTCAGCTAACTATGCTCTCTCAGATAAGCTCATTAAGCTATGGAGACTGACATTCGCTCCTTTAGAAAGTTATCAGGTATTAGAGAGATTCATCTGCTAGTTCAGGACAGCAGTTCAGTTTTATTTCAAATCAAAACCAAACAGAGTTGCATTTGGCATGGAGAAAAGGGAAGGCAGGCAGACTGAGAGAAAGGACACCATGATAACGTAAATCAAACTAGATCTGAGACCATGTTTCTTTGCAGTTGTGAAAGAAATAGCATTCATTACCTCCTGATGCTTAAGCACAGTCAGCAATGCTCAGCAGTGACAAAACTGATTTGGACTAAGTAACAGCTTGCATTGCAGCAGGAGGCTTAACTATGTAAATATTTGAAACTGTAACCATACATGTTTTTAAACTTAACTGGCAAAATAATCTTCAAACGGCCAAAAGTTCAGTGTGTGTCTCAAAGAACTGACATTGGCATAGTCACGAAGTGGCAGCTGACCCGGATGTGTGGTGTTGCCTAGCAATCCCGCACTATCACATACAACCCAAATGTGGGTTAGAATGATTTACACAAGGAGAAAACAAAATGCTAATTTGCACCAGAAGGTTCTAGTTTTCTGTTGTGATTAGGAATTATATTAATTTATAACACCTCTTTTCTTCCTAACACTTTCTAACACATGAAACTGGAATCATCTGTCCAAAGTCTGTAAACAGGTGAGTTCTTTCGTCTTCAATGCATTCAACTAATTTGTTTCCCTGAGGACAGTGGTTCTCAACTGTGGTCCACCGTTTGTTCAGGGAAAGCCCCTGGCATGCCGGGCCAGTTTGTTTACCTGCTGCGTCCACAGGTTCAGCCGATCGCGGCTCCCACTGGATGCGGTTCGCCGCTCCAGGCCAATGGGAGCTGCGGGAAGCGGCGCAGGCCGAGGGATGTGCTGGCCACCCTTCCCGCAGCCCCCATTGGCCTGGACCGGCGAACTGCGGCCAATGGGAGCCACAATCGGCCGAACCTGTGGACGCGGCAGGTAAACAAACCGACCCGGCATGCCAGGGGCTTTCCCTGAACAAGCAGTGGACCACAGTTGAGAACCACTGCCCTAGGAGATAACCTTTTTTGAAAAAGGTAAATGCAAAGGAAGGGTTCTTCTAATACCATCTGAAAGGCATTCTAGATGCTCAGAATTATGGATGTATCACCCAGACAGTGATCGTGCAGTGAGCTCTGCACATTGACCCCACATGGAGCCCAGTTGACTTCCAGTGTAGAGGTTTGTCCACATGGAACTCATTGCATGATCAAACAAACATTTTGGGCAAAATCTCACTCCACAGGGAAAGCCCACATTCCAAGAGAAGTGTGGAGCTCATGTGTCATCCTATCATTGCTAAAGTGGAGATATACAGATTTTGGACCTTTGGTGGAAGGTGTTTAGAGCAGGTTTCTCAACCCATGGGTTGGGACCCAAAATTGGGTCACCAGAATATTTCAAAGGATCATGTGGCAGCTCCTGTGGCTCCTGTCCCCAAGGGGTAGCTGGGCTCACCTCTCTGCTCCAGGCACTGTGACCTCTGAGGTCCCAGTGGCACGCAGGTTTGGCCCAGGCCAGAGGCGCTGACTCCGTGAGTGCTCCGGGGCTGGTGCCAGCGGTGAAAGTAATAATACATTGTTACTGGTACAGGAGCTGGCTCCGTCCCCTGGAAGGGGCAGGGCCTTGGGTGGAAGGGGCGGGGCTGGGGGGAAAGCCTCCCCCCAGACAGCCCATCTGCGCTGCCTGGCTCCCACCACCCGTGGCTCCGGCAGCGATTTAAAAGGGCCTGGGGCTCCGGCTGCTGCTGTCGGAGGCCCGGGGTGGGCCAAAGGGGGAAGGACGTTTGCTTTAACGGCCTTGCACCTTTTGCCTCCCCTGTTGGCGCCCTTGCCAGTAGGGTCTATATCGGCAGGGCTGCCACCGGCGGGGTTGGGGAGAAGGGGCAGCAATGTTAAGGCGCTGCCATGGCAGCGCTTTAACGTGGGCTGCGTATGGGCTGGTATCAGCTTCTTACCAGTATGCCATACCGCCCCATACCGGCTCACTTCCACCCCTGGCTGGTGCACCCACGGGGGAAAACATGGTGGGTGCTGAGCACCCACCAGCAGCAGCCCTATCAGCTCCCTTCTTCCCCCCAAGTGCATCCCACCCGCCGGTGGGCCCCACCAATCAACACTTCCCCCATCTCCCTGCACCTCCCACCCACCGTGATCACCTGTTTCACGGCAAGCGGGAGGCTCTTGGGGGAAGGAGAGAGGAGCGAGGGCCCAGCACGCTCGGCGGAGGTGGTGGAACAGGGCAGGAAGGGGTGGAGGTGAAGCGGGGGTGAGAAAAGGAGGGGTGGGGCAGGGGCTTGGAAAACGGGTTGGGGGGAAGGGGTGGAGTAGGAGTAGGGCCTGGGGCAGAGCTGTGGGTCAAGCACCCACCAGCACATTGGAAAGTCGGTGCTTGTGGCCCAGTCATCATGATGATAAGAGTCCAGGTAGGCCAAATTTGAGTGAGTAGCACTGCAACCCCATGAGCCAGGTCACAACCCCACTCACACAAATTTGTCATGGGCTCCACTCACACAAATTTGTCATATCAGTCATGGGGGGCAAACCTGAGCGGACTGTAACCCCAGAGGTTGCAACGCTCGGAGCGGAGAGCCAAGCCAAGCCAGCCCCACAGCACAGGAACTGCAGGAACCGCCACTGTGGGGTGAATGCCAGGCAGGACCCAAGCTCCCCGGGGGGAGGATCTGCTCGAAACCATCCCAGGGCCTCTACCCTTGGACTATTTACTGGGTCGCGACAGGCCATAAACATTTATAATTGGGTTCTGAGCCCAAAAAGGTCCTCAGAACCACTAATTTACACACACTGGTATATGGTCCATGTCTCATCAGTGAATAGTACCTGTTTCAATCCTCGGTGTGTTGGTCAAGATGGCAGCCACCACACAAGATCACACAAGATCATTAGAAACTTGTTTCCCCCCACCCTCAAAGGGAGAGGAGCCATACTTGCAGTAGAACTTTACCTGCAAACAGGTAGTAGAATGTGGAGTACTTTTTGCCTAAACCATCCTTTTGTCCTACCAAACTGCACAACCTTTTAATTCTCAATGAGCACTAACACGGAGGAACTGTGGAGCAGGAAATGTTCATTGTGTCAGACTGTGGTCAAAACTACCATACTCTACTAACATGTGAAAAGTTACCTGACATTGCCAGCTGTCACAGAGCCATATCTCAAGATTGGAATAGGCCCAATGTCTTCTTTTTTTTTTTAGTTTTGGTTACAGTAGCTGAACTCTATCTCATTACTGTAATAATAGTCCATCATCGTGCTATCAGACTTGTCCCCCAGATGGTTCTGGCCTCCCTCACGTGGTGGACCAACCCTTCCAAAGTCCTGGTTGGAACCCCCTTTACCCTCTCCCACCCCACAGGCCACCAATGGATGCCTCCCTTGCAAGTTGGGGAATCTATTTGGACCATCACAGCCCAGGGAGTCTGGATGCCATGAGAAGCCAGGATGCTGGCACTACCTGTAACAAGTGCCTACTCTTCCCCGTACCTTGTATAAGGATGTGTGACTGCACTCTGTTGCCAGCTCCTTGGCTTCATAGAAACCCTATGTGTTTCTGCCCAGGTGAGCTTCATCCCCAATTAAGCCTCCCTGAATCCTAGCTCCCCCCCAGGAGCAGCCTCTGGCTAATTGGCTTCTCTTGCCTATATTAACTCCTCCAGGGCTAGTGTGGGGTGAATGCCCCATCATAAGGAGACAGACATGACATCTGACAAAATTGCTCAGTTTATCGATAAAAAGATACTTTGATCTATTTGCCAGCCCAGCAACTCAATCTAGCCTCTGAAGATCAACTGGATTTTTTCCCCTAGCTCCTATATCATCACCAATATTTAAGATTCTGCATGCCAAATCATTCCCTCAGTTACTCCTGTGCATCCCCACTGATACCTAATGGGTTGTACAAGTGTAATTGAGAATATAATGTGGCCTGCGGTAGTAGGGAACCATATGATGCCAATTTTTCCAAAGTCGCTTTTCAGAATAGAACCAAAGTTTAACTATAGAGAAACAATTAAAAAGATACATTTTGAAATGGATTTGGGACATACGTTAATGCTGCTGCAATTTACTGACATAGTCAAAACAACCCCAGTTCAGGGAGAAGAGACCCCTAAAGCATTCCCACATGAATACCTTTTTCAGTTTTGTTCTTTCCATTGTTAGAATTATAACACCTACCTGGAGAGGGACTGAGCTAGTCAGAAGTGGGGACAAAGGGAAAAAACCTCAGAATTTTAGAGAAAGGAGACCCAACTCCGAATCCTACCAAAAAACAAAACAAAACAAAAAAACAGCATAGAGAAACAGCACTAGCCCTTCTCCTCTGAAAATCATATTGTTTCCTCAGTAGAATATGATCTTATTTCTCCTGTTATCTTTCTCCATCACTGTTGAGCCCACCAGGAGTTCAATTAGCTCCAGCTAAACCCCATCTGCATTCTCAGAACTACCTCGGCAGGATCATTACTCAATCACATCTCTGCATATGTGCAAGAAAGATCTGATCCAAAGCTTACTGAAGTCAGTGGGAATCTTTTCATGGTATTAATAGGATTTGGTTCAGACCCTAAGTGAGTAGCCAGTGGAAAGGCTCAGTTTCACCTTATTCATGTAGTTGTTACAAATGGCACTGCTATACTGAGGGACAGCATGGTGGGTAAGGTTAAAGCTTCATCTTAAACGCTTTATTTCCTGTGTCAGTCCAACATACCATAATGAGCATGGTCATTGTCTTGGTCTTTCACTGTGCTGGGAGAGAGAGAGAGAAGAGTATCTCACATGGGTGTCTAACTGCATTGTTATTATTCAGATTGGTAAGGATGGGTTCCACAGTGACCTATGTCCAGCCCTCTTTGATCAGAGGGAAGAGGACAGTAACACAGCCAGTTTGCAGTCAGGACCTGAAGAGATCCATGTAGGTTCAAGAGAAGGTGGAAAAAGGGAGGATCTCAAAGAAAAGTCTTTCTCACAGAACCAAGATTGGTTTGCACTTGTCATTATTATTTAGAGCTTTTCAAAGCAGTGCATGAGAATTTTGTCACGTGATTCCCACTGATATTGGTGGATATTTGTTGGTGCTCTTTTGTTGCTTACCCTTTAATAGGTGGGTACTTGGAACTCTTTAGTGAATTGCCACAATAACTAAATGAAAATAAAGGAATATTGCCAGTTCATTACAGCTCATAATTTTACTACGCCTAAAAATACCACAAAATAACAATGTGAGGACTCCCTCTGCTGTCTTGACTAACAAATACTATTGCCAGAGCAGTGCTGGTAATTCAAACTGTTATTTATTCTGACAGTTATGTTTCTATAGAGTCTGTTTCTCTGAAGAAAAAGCAGACTCCTTATGTGAAAAACCAGTGGCTAGAATTCAGATCTTCCTACAGTATGTGTTACAGATAGGAGTCTCATGTCTGAGGAAGAAGTAGAAGACTAGCGAAAGGATAAACACATGCTTTGAGGATCAAAATAAGGAGACATTATATAAAATGACTAAGTGAACTTTAAAACGCTCACGTTTTACTGGTGATTTTCAAAATCTGAACCACAGCAAAGGGAATTTTATTAAACAAAACTAGTCAATCTCTTGAGTGACTCTCCACAGAGAAGATATTTGGCAGGCTAGTATGAAAGTCTTGTAGGGGTTTAATGTATGCATAAGGAAAGATAGCAAATTTTATTGAGGGAGGCTGTGTATATTGTATGCAATGTATGTGATATTTCATGCAATCCTTATGCTATTTGCTGTCTCTTTTTCCAAACAAAATTAATATTTGTGAAAAATGCAAAGTGCATGACAGGGGAAAGTATTTTCTACTGCTAGTTAGAGAATAGTTACAATCTGGGAAGCAGATGTGCAAGCCTCTCTGCTAATATACCTCAGACTTGACTGGAAGATCATCTTAAATGAGAGGATAGTGCTGTCTCCATGCAGATCCAGTCCTTGGCCTTTCGGATGAGGCTGCTGACAAAGGTGTCAGTTGTGAGGACAGTTTATGTAACATGGACGTGTGCTTTAGTCACAGGACTCACATGCCTAACTCACTTCACATAAACCTCTTAACAAATAGCTATAGCTAGCAATGATTTTTGGGTCACTAATAATTTTGACAGGGTTTTGGTTGATGGCTTTTATACAGACTTAGTTGAGAACATTGAAAATAACGAGGAGGATGCTCTCCTCATTTGTAAATCAGGAACACAACTCCATTGAAATCAATAGTGTTCCATTGATGCATAACCAGCTTAAATAAAGGGGAAATAATTTATATTTATATACAATGATAATACTGAAAGGACAACATATAGTGTAATATTCACCCCTGTGCAAAAGGCCTGTATATACCACAAAAATCCCACTTAGATCCTCAATATTGATGCTCTGTTTAGGAGTGAATTTCATTCACAATAAGGAACAAAGGAACAAAATATAAAAAGATTAGGATAGATTGGAGCTGCTATGGCAGATGCACATCAGTGTGTATACAAATGGCAAATAGTCTGGGAGCACCAAACTAAGCAAGGGAATATGTACTAAGTGGTACCATCATACTGTGCACTGATCAGGAAAAGGAGCTGAAGGCTATTAAGGGAAAATCATTGAAACCATCAGCTGAGTGCATAGCAGCAATAAAAAGGCAAACAAGATAACAGGTTGCAATAGCAGAGGGATAGAATACAAAATAAAGAGGTGATACTTTGTGATCAAGAACACAAGACTGTGCATTTACCTCTTAATACACAGAGGTAGGCACACTTTCGGTGTGCTGCTGCAAACGCTCAAATGATTGAACACTGTGCATTTTCACTGATTGTGCAGTTCCTGGAGTGAGTTACTTATCCAATGTTTTCTTTTTAAAAAATTGTTTTTCTAAAGAAAAATGGATTGAGATGCATATTATCTGCTGGTGGAGTGACTTGGCAGAAATAAGACAGAAGTAATCAGCAAGTTTCCTTCCTCCAGCAGGAATAAATCTTTATAACCATAAATCAAAACAAGTTATTACAGAGCTCATAGTGCTCTGAAAATTCCAAGTAGCAGTAGAAGATAATTAAAGGGGAAAGGTCTGGGCTGAGAACAAGCCTTACATTTAAAATGTTTCAGGAATTAATTGTAAAGCCTCTCTCTCCCTCAAGGGGCAAAATAAATAAATCTGAAACTCAAAAGCGTGAAGAAAAATTACTCGAAAAATATGTTTAGTGATACAGTGATTTAACAGGTGAAGAGACTATGTAGTCCCAAGGTGTGGATAGAAAATAACATGGGTTCGGAACCCTTTCCCACTCATCAGGTGGCAGATGTTATCCAAGCCATTCTGCAAAATTAAATAAAGCACTTGTTAGACTCCATCTGGAATACTGTTCATGTTGTTATCAGTCACCACATGGACTGGTCTCACCCTCTAGTATCATTAGCTGGATGGCTGGAAAGAGTATACACATGCTATCAAGTGAGAGCTAACGGATTTTTTCAAGGAAAAATAATATTAGGATACAATACTTATTGTATTGTATCTCTCTCTTAAGGTGATTTAGTAAATGGAAACAAGGAGGTGGGCCAGCACTATGTAACTAGTGAGCTCTCTGCAGGGACTAAGAAGGACACCAGTAGCCCATAAATCACAGCTTAAGAATGTCTGATTTACTTATTACTAAACATTTTAACTTAGTCCCAGCCTGTACATAGAATCAAGGCAGAGTTTGGTACTAAAAATATGCAAAACACTATTTATGCCAGCCACTATCTATCTATACCTATCCCAACTTTATTTTCTGGGGTAATAAACATTATACAGTAGGCTTAAATATAAGATGTCTAATTAAGACTAGGTAGTATGGAGATCCTTGTGTCAGATATACAATGCAAGCATATCTACCTGTAACACTTTAATATGGTCTTAACATGCGCAACGCGCCTCAGGTGGCACGTGATCAGAATACATCAACGAATTTGATCCACTGGTTGGATCATTAACTTCCCCACCCCAGGTCAGGCACTGACGGGGAGTATGACGTGAATGCTGATAACCATGGCTTTTACCAGAGACTTGATTAGCACCCTCCAGAATATATTAACCAACCTAAACTGGAATGAAGGAAATGAAGAGCAGAACAAAAAGCCATGTATTGGGCAGCACAAGCTGATCTGCCCTTATACCTTATAAGAATACTGTAGCACAATATGTATTGGGATTATAGATTTAGTAACAGATTTCAAAGGATTCTGCCACATCTATATTTTTGAGATCTAAACATTTTTGCTGGTGGATGCTGGCGCTTCAGAACAGTCAGTATCTAGGATCACAGCTGCTTCCGAAACGAACCAGCTGCTTCTTCTGGCTCATAATACATGGACTCATTGTACAATTTGAAGGAGACAAAGGAGCAGAGTACAGTGCTTGAAATGACCAGCAGGCCTCCTAAACTGAATAGAACCTATACAATACTTTTAGTCAACAGTGTAGTGAAACCGCAGTGGTTAGGACTGGTGCCCGGGCAGTTTTGTATGTGTCTAAGATGAAGGAAACCTTTCCCCACGCATCCTTGTTTTGTACAGTGGTGAGCTGGAGCCGCTTCGCACCGGTTCGCTAGAACCGGCTGTTAAATTTAGAAGCCCTTTTAGAACGGGTTGTTCCGCGAGGGACCACCAGTTCTAAAAGGGCTTCTAAATTTAACCTGCCAAAAGTGGAGCCTTAGGCGCCGACTCCACGGGTGTCCAGCCCTGGAGCACCCAAGGGGAAAATTTGGTGGGTGCAGAGCACCCACTGGCAGCTCCTCTCCCTGCCCCACCCCCGGCACAGCCCCGGCTCCAGCCCCAGCTCACCTCCGCTCCACCTCCGCCATCTCCCCTGAATGCGCCGCCCCACCCTGCTTCTCCACCCCCCCCACCCCAGGCTTCCCGCGAATCAGCTGTTCGCGCGGGAAGCCGGGGCGGGCTGTGAAGCAGGCCGCGGCTTCCTGCTCAGGCCCAGGGAAACGCAGGTGAGCTGGGGGAGGGGCTGCAAGGAGGGCTGCCCACGTCGCAGCAGGTAACCCGGGGGAGGGCGTGCAGGGGAACCACTCCCCGCCCCAGCTCACCTCTGCCACCCTGGGCCTGCGCAGGAAGCTGCCTCCTGCTTCTCAGCCCTCCCCAGCTTCCCGCTGAACAGCTGATTCGCGGGAAGCCGGGGGGCAGAGAAGCAGAACGGGGTGGTGCATTCAGAGGAGGAGGCGGAGCGGAGGTGAGGTGAGCTGGGGCCAGGCACGGGGTGGGGAACTGCTGGTGGGTGCTCTGCACCCACCAAATTCTCCCCGTGGGTGCTCCAGGTCTGGAGCACCCAGGGATTCGGCTCCTAATGCACCACTTTTGATGTAATCAGTGGGGGAGTAGCCACTCCGTCTGCTCCCCCCAAGCTCCCCCACCCCTAGGAGCCAGAGGGACCTGCCGGATGCTTCCTGGGAGCTGCCCCAGGTAAGCACCTACAGGACTCCCCACTTTGGCCCCCCGGCAGGTGCCTCTGGCTCTTAGGGGTGGGGTGGGCACCGACTATGGTGGCCCATGAGACCCTCCTGCCCGGTTCTGGGGGCAGTCAGGGGACAGGGGAGGGGGGTGGATGGGGCCGGGGGCGGGTGTCAAGGAACGCGGGAGGGGTTGGGTGGGGCAGGAGTCCCGGGGGGTGGGGGTGGGCAATGACCCCCTCGTGGGGTGAGGAAGGAACCCATTGTTAAGATTTTGGCAGCTCATCACTGGTTTTGTACCTTACTTATTCTTCACCTGCAGATTGGAGTTAGTATTAGTATGGAACTTATGGCCCAGGTTTCCATCAGACCAGTGCCCAAACTGCCCTGGCTACTTGGAATGCTGTCAAATTGTTCCAAAGCTTGAGCACTGTAGCAGCATTCCTCTTGTGAAAGGCATTCTGGGGTGCTTCAGACTGAAGGCAGAGCAAATCACGGAAGGATACAAACACTGGCTCCAGGCTGCTGCTTATGAAAGATGAACCATAGTGATGGGTAAAGAGATATGTTGAACAAGCACAAGGAAACAAGATCAGACCAAAGCACAGTGTAAATACTGAGAGGCAAGGAAGAGGTGCAGGTGGAAGAAAACGGGGTTGTGACAAATGCTGGAGATAGAGTGGCTTGGGTAGGAGGAGATTGCTGAATGGGTGACTGGGATATTGTTAATTCAGATCAGTACCTTGGAGGAACTGATTTTCCATTACATTAAGCCCCCTTTAAGCTGTTCAGCTCTGTTAGTGCAAAGAGGCTTAAAGGGGGCTGAATTGGCCCCTTCAGAATACACCTTGTGCAGGGGACCTCCCTAGCCACTGACAAGCCAGTGTAAGGGCACTACATCTGTGTTGCTTCCATCGCCTGCATAGGATGTGTTGGGACAAAGGCCAGAGCACACAACGATGGCTACTCTCTGCCTTTTGGAAGCCTTGGGTGGACTATAAGTCAAAAAAAAAAAAAAAAAAAGAGAAATAAAAGAAAAAGAAAAAGAAAAGAAAAAGGGTTGCATATGTCCTCGGCTTCAAAAGATATCTTAAACCCACCTTTGGTCTCTTCTCCATTCCTGCACTAAATACAAGGATGGAGGAAGTAAGCATCTGGACCAGGTAATTTTTCAGTGGTGCTTCACTCTGTCTCTTCATAAGAACATAAGAGCGGCCATACTGGGTCAGACCAAAGGTCCATCTAGCCCAGTATCCTTTCTTCTGACAGTGGCCAGTGCCAGGTGCCCCAGAGGGAATGAACAGAACAGGTAATCATCAAGAGATCCATGCCCTGTTGCTCATTCCCAGCTTCTGGCAAACAGAGGCTAGGGACACCATACCTGCCCATTCTGGCTAATACCCATTGATGGACTATCCTCAATGAATTTATCTAGTTCTGTTTTGAACCTGTTATAGTCTTGGCCTTCACAACATCCTCTGGCAAAGAGTTCCACAGGTTGACTGTGCATTGTATGAAGAAATACTTCCTTTTGTTTCTTTTAAACATGTTGTCTATTAATTTCATTTGGTGACCCCTAGTTCTTGTGTTAGGAGGAGTAAATAACACTTCCTTATTTACTTTCTACACACCAGTTATGATTTTATAGACCTCTATCATATCCCCCCTTTGTCGTCTCTTTTCCAAGCTGAAAAGTCCCAATCTTATTAATCTCTCCTCATACAGAAGCTGTTCCATACCCCTAATCATTTTTGTTGCCCTTTTCTGAACCTTTTCCAATTCCAATATATCTTTTTTGAGATGGGGCAACTACTTCTGCACACAGTATTCAAGATATGGGCATACCATGGATTTATAGAGTGGCAATATAATATTTTATGTCTTATTATCTATACCTTTCTGAATGATTTCCAACATTCTGTTTTCTTTTTTGACTGCCGCTGCACATCGAGTGGATGCTTTAGAAAACTATCCACAATAACTCCAAGATCTCTTACTTGAGTGGTAACAGCTAATTTAGACCTCATCATTTTATATGTTTAGTTGGGATGAGAACTTTCAAGTAATTAAAAAAATTAATTGTGATTAATCGCATGATTGAGTGTGCTGTTAAACAATAATAGAATACCATTTATTTAAATATTTTTCGATGTGTTCTACATTTTCAAATACAGTATATTGATTTATATTACAACACAGAAAACAATGTGTACAGTGCTCACTTTATATTTATTTTTATTACAAATATTTGCACTGTAAAAAAACCAAAAGAAATAGTATTTTTCAGTTCACCTAATACAAGTACTATAGTTCAATCTCTTTATCATGAAAGTTGAACTTACAGATGTAGAATTATATACAAAAAAACCTGCATTCAAAAATAAAACATTGTAAAACTTTAGAGCCTACGAGTCCACCCAATCCTACTTCTTTTTCAGCCAATCACTCAGACAAACAAGTTTGGTAACAATTTGCTGGAGATAATGCTGTCCACTTCTTGTTTAGAATCTCACTTGAAACTGAGAACAGGCATTTGCATGGCGCTATTATAGCTGGTGTCGCAAGATATTTATGTGCCAGATGCGCTAAAGATTCATATGTCCCTTCATGCTCCAACCACCATTCCAGAGGACATGTGTCCATGCTAATGATGGGATCTGCTCAATAACAATCCAAAGCAGTGCAGACCGATGCCTGTTCATTTTCATCATCTGAGTCAGATTCCACCATCAGAATATTGATTTTCTTTTTTGCTGTGAAAGTGTTCTTAAAACGAACGTGTGCTGGGTCATCATCCGAGACTGCAATAACATGAAATATGTGGCAGAATGTGGGTAAAACACAGCCAGAGACATACAGAAGTTCAGTAACAAATTTAATTAATGCATTATTTTTTTAATGACCATCATCATCATGGAAGCATGTCCTCTGGAATGGTGGCCAAAGAATGAAGGGGCATACGAATGTTTAGCAATCTGGTATGTAAATACCTTGCAACGCCAGCTACAAAAGTGCCATGCGAATGCCTGTTCTCACTTTCATGTGAGATTGTAAATAAGAAGCAGGGAGCAGTATCTCCCATAAATGTAAACAAACTTGTTTGTCTTAGTGATTGGTTGAACAAGAAGTAGGATTGAGTGGACATGTAGGCTCTAAAGTTTTACGTTGTTTTGTTTTTGAGTGAAGTGATCTAAGAAAAAAAATCTACATTTGTAAGTTGCACTTTCAGGATAAAGAGATTGCACTAAAGTACTCATATGAGGTGAACTGAAAAATACTATTGCTTTTGTTTATAATTTTTACAGTGCAAATATTTGTAATAAAAATAATAATATAAAGTGAGCACTGTACACTTTGTATTCTGTGTTGTAATATAAGTCAGTATATTTGAAAATGTAGGAAAACATCTAAAATATTTAATCAATTTCAATTGGTATTCTATTGTTTAACAGTGTGATTAATTGTGATTAGTTTTTTTAATCGTGATTAATTTTTTTGAGTTAATCGCGTGAGTTAACTGTGGTTAATCAACAGCCCTTTTTGGGATTATGTTTTCCAATGTGCATCACTTTGCATTTATCAACATTGAATTTCATCTGCCATTTTGTTGCCCAGTCACTCAGTTTTGAGATCCTTTTGTAGGTCTTCACAGTCTTCCTGGGACTTAACTATCTTAAGAAGTTTTGTACCATGGGCAAATTTTGCCACCTCACTGTTTACCCCTTTTTCCTGATAATTTATGACTATATTGAATAGGACTGGTCCCAGTACAAACCCCTGAGGGACACCACTATTTACTCTCTCCATTCTGAAAACTGACCATTTATTCCTACCCTTTGTTTCCTATCTTTTAACCAGTTACCAATCCATGAGAGGACCTTCCCTTTTATCCCAGGGTAGTTTACTTTGCTTAAGAGCCTTTGGTGAGGGACCTTGTCAAAGGCTTTCTGAAAATTTCAGCACACTATTATCCACTGGATCCCACTTGTCCACATGCTTGTTGACCCCCTCAAAGAATTCTAGTAGATTGGTGAGGCATGATTTCCCTTTACGAAAAAAAACATGTCGACTATTCCCCAACAAATTATGTTCATCTATGTGTCTGACAATTTTGTTCTTTACTATAGTTTCAACCAGTTTGCCTGGTATTGAAGTCAGGCTTACTAGTCTGTAATTGCTGGGATCACCTCTGGAGCCCTTTTTAAAAATTGGTGTCACATTAGCTATCCTCCAGTCATCTGGTACAGAAGGTGATTTAAATGATAGGTTACAGACTACAGTTAGTAGTCCTGCAATTTCACATTTGAGTTCCTTCAGAACTCTTGGGTGAATACCATCTGGTCCTGGTGACTTGTTACTGTTTAGTTTATCAATTTGTTCCAAAACCTCCTCTAATGGCACCTCAGTTTGGGACAGTTCCTCAGATTTGTCACCTAAAAAGAATAGCTCAGATTTGGAAATCTCCCTCACATCCTCAGCCGTGAAGACCGATGTTAGCCCTTCTCCTCTGAAAATCATATTGTTTCCTCAGTGCGGGTGGGGGTTCTTGCGGGCGAGAGCTGCGCAGAGCTGTTTGCGTGCCTCCACCTAGGAGCCAGACCTGCTGCTGGTCACTTCCAGGGCGCAGCGTGGTCTGCGGTGTCAGGACACCCCCCCAAACCTGGAACCCCTTTCTGTACCCCAAAGCCCTCATCCCTGGCTCCACTCCAGAGCTTGCATCCCCAGTCCAGAGCCCTGACTCCTTCCTGCACCCAACCCCCTGCCCCAGCCCAGAGCCCACATCCTGACCCCCTCATTCCCGGTCCCACCCCACAGCCCTCACCGCTGCACCGAAACCCTCTGCCCCAGCCCTGAGCCCCTCCCGCACCCCAAACCCCTCATCCCCAGCTCTATTGGGTCACGGGCATCAACAATTTTCTTCAACTGGATCACCAGAAAAAAAGTTTGAAAACCACTGACCTAGTTCACCCGTCTTATTATTTAGACTTCTAGCATTTGTATATAAGCACTTCAAAAAGTTGTCACTTTTTAGTTGTCTGCCATTATGATGCAATTGAATGGGACTTTTTTTTCATTCGACTCTTTCTCATCATATCCTACCTGTATTTTATCATCTTCCATCCTCTCCTCCTTATTAGGACATATGGAATCTCCATTAATAGATCCTCCCCTAAGGGAAGCCTCTGTCTGAACTACATGCTCCTCTACACCTGTCGGCTTTCCCTTAGTTTTAAACCTGCTCTACGATCTTTTTAATTTTAAGTGCCAGCAATCTGGTTCCATTTTGGTTTAGGTGGAGCCCATCCTTCCTGTATAGGTTCCCCCTTTCCAAAAAGTTTCCGCAGTTCCTAATAAATCTAAACCCCTCCTCCATACATCATTATCTCATCCACGCATTGAGACTCTGCAGTTCTGCCTGTCTAACTGGCCCTGTGCATGGAACGGGAAACATTTCAGAGAATGCTGCCATGGAGGTCCTGGACTTCAATCTCTTACGTAGCAGCTTAAATTTTGCCTCCCAGACCTCTCTCCTATCCTTCTCTGTCATTGGTACCTACATGTACCACAACCACCGGCTCCTCCCCAGCACTACACATAAGTCTATCTAGATGTCTCGAGAGATCTGCAACCTTCACACCAAGCAGGCAAGTCACCATGTGGTTCTCCCAATCATCGCAAACCCAGCTATCTATGTTTTTAATGCTCAAATAGTCCATTACTAATACCTATCTTTTCCTAATAACTGAAGTTCCTTCCCCTGGAGAGGTATCCTCAGTGCGAGAGGATACCACAACATCATCTGGAAGGAGGGTCCCAACAATGGGATCATTTCCTTCTGCTCCAGTTGGATGTTCTCCTTCCCTGGGACTTTCATCCTCCTCAACAGCACAGAGGCTGTCAGATGCGGGGTGGGACCGTTCTACTGTGTTCCAGAAAGTCTCATCTATGTACCTCTCTGTCTTACTTACCTCCTCCAGGGCAGTCACTCTGGCCTCCAAAGCCCATACACAGTCTCTGAGGGCCAGGAGCTCCTTGCACTGAATGCACACATATGCTACCTGCCCATAGGGCAGGTAATCATACATGCTGCATTTGATACAATAAACTGGATAACCCCCATTCTGTTGCTGGACTTCTGCCTGCATTCTCTTTTTACTCCTGAAGCTGGTTCCTTTGTTGTTGTTGTTTTTATCAGGGGGTGTTTTTGGCTTTACGTTTAAAGAATGTTAAGTGTATCTTGTCCCCTCTTATACTTCCCCTCACAACTCCTTCACAAAACTCCGACTAGCTGCTCCTGTTCACTAGTTGCTCTGGTCGCTTAGGAGCCGGCTTTTTAAAACCCTGGTCTTCCTGAGTAGCCCCACCCCCTGGTTAAGGGTTGATGGCTTGTAAAGGGCTTAGGGATTACAGCCTTGTGAAGAAGCTCTCAGCCTTGCCTAGCAGGCCGCTAGCCTCAGCACACGGTCTCCCAAACAAACAGACCACATGGTATATTTCAGTCAAGCAACAAGCACAGCACAAACACAAACACACACACTACAGACAACAAACTGACTCCAAGGGTCTTTGCACCATCTTTCCAGTACAATCACTGTGTATTTTAGTGCCTCCAGGCTTGGTTCCAGATTTATCCCAGACACCAGTTCATTGTTTACTGTCGTATCTCATAGTAGCTGGTGCAAAGTATGTGGATGCAGAGATGGACAGGCCTTCTAAAATTTGGTGGCTCATTTCAAACAAGTTCCAAAATATTTAGAAGCCTTTTTAAAGTTTGTGATTGTCTCTTCATTGTCACTTCTCTTCTCCCCAGGAAAGTCAGCTTTTTCTCCATTCCTGCCAATTTCATCTTCCTTTCCTTCAGACTCCCCTAATCCCTGTTTCTCTCCATCTGAATACAATCAGTTGATTCCCCATTCTCCTGATCGTATCTGACTACCAGTTCTCTAAGAAGATTATCTATACATTGAATTTTGAGTTAAGTCTTAACTTCAGGTCCCATTACTTTAATAAATGAATTATTGCCCTGTTATATAACTTGGTTGTGTTCTGGATTACATAGCTAGTGATTTGGAATTGGGGCCTTCTATATTTTTCCATCAATAAACTAAATGTAAAACAACTGTGCAAAAACATAAGACTGAGGGATGAATGAATAGAATAAGAATGCCTGGATTAAAAAATTTAACTGTAAAACCCCATGGGCAACCAAGAGGAGAGAGGATGAGCATGTCAGCCAAAAATCACATGGCATGATAGTGGTAAGGAAGGAAATCTGAGAATCTGTAGCTTGTTTCCTGGCCTCAGGGAGAAGTAGGTCTCTCTGAACACTGGTCTTTTCATTTGTCATGCTACTTCTGTCAGTATAAAGAGAAATCATAATGTGATCACAGTGCCAAAGAGTCTTAAAATCAACAGCAAAGAAGCTTCAGCAAGACTCAGACCTTGAATGTCTTCCCTCTGACACTTGACTGTGAGGAACCAAGAAGTGTTCAGAGAATATAATTTGACCTTTCAAATATCTGCAGTGCAAATAATTGAAGAATATTCAGTTTACTGGATAGACTCAAAGAGAATGGCTGCAAACACTGGAGAAAAGTGGTAGTAAACCAGGACTATTGCTAGAACATGATTCTCTAAGATCCTTAAAGTCTTCTGAGTGGTTTGAGCATTGGCCTGCTAAACTCAGGATTGTGAGTTCAATCCTTGAGGGGGCCATTTAGGGATCTGGGGCAAAAGTTGGGGATTGGTTCTGCTTTGAGCAGGGGGTTGGACTAGATGACCTCCTGAGGTCCCTTCCATCCCTGATATTCTATGATTCTATGAATCGAAGTTAAAGTATGTGATATTTGTCTTTATTTTTTTCAAAGGTGCAGTGATGAAATTGGCAATTAAGTATTACACCTGTATTACTGCTTATGTTTATTTAATTACAAAAGCAATTAAAAGACAAAAGTTTAATTCTGATCCAATGTCATTATCGTACCCCACTATGTTTAGATATTGTAGAATGAAAGATCATTGTTTGTTTTAAATCTCAAGCTACAAGCCCATATAATATATAATAGGGCGGTGAACCTGGTCTGTTCTTAATACCTTCAGTTCCCACGGGCTGCACTGGGAATGGAGGGCCCTCAGCACCTAAAAGGCAGCGTATAGCAACTGACAGGCCCAGGCCCAGGCCCAGTTGGTCTAGGCAGAAAACGGCAAGTAAAAGATACTCTACCATTTCCTTGGTTTCAGAGGGGTATACATCAATATCAAGCAGTTAAATTTAGTGACTTTTAATTTGATGATGCTAACCCTCAAGCAGCTGAATAGCAGATAGCAAAGTTAATTACACTACTCTGAAACCTGTGATAGTTTTTAGTGTTGCTGTGTATTTTTTTAAGCATTGTCCTGTCATATTAAAAATATTATACAAACTAAGCACAGGCAGCGCATGTGACTAAAAAGCTTTCAATATTAAAAGTCCAGTCTGTTTTATAACAAGTATTTTTCATATTGAAAAAGGCCTTAGTCCACATTAATCAATAACTCTAAGTAAAGTTCCATTTTTTTAAAAGTAGGCCATTTTGTCTAGAGATTTGCAAATGAGCAATCCTACAATGATTCACTGTTTGCTATTTTGGAAAAAGGGTTTTTTTTACTAGATAAGCTTCTTTACCACTGCAGAGCACTTTATCCCACAAACCCGAACCAGAAGATGCTTTCTCCATCCCCTGAGTACACTTCAAAGCAGATTTATCTAGAACCTAAATGGTAAGTGACTATAGCACAACCTAACTCATTTTAATGAAAAAAGAACAGGGTCAAAACAAATGTACACATTGACAGCATAGTGCTGTCCAGATTAGTTAAAATTTTGAAACTCTACAGTATATGGAAATTAGGGTGGGAATAACTGTTAAAATCCTTTTATGCTGCTCATTCATTCTCTATTTTTGAGGCTCATTATGGAAGAGTTTAATAGGGTTTGTGTCATACTCTCACTGCTCCTCTAAAAATGCTGATCTCCTGTTTTTCTTGTATGCTCGATTACTGTATTTTGCAGTATTTGCTGTGTTGGTCCCAGGATATTAGAAAGACAGGGTAGGAGAGGTAATATCTTTTATTGGACCAACTTCTGTTGGTGAAAGAGACAAGCTTTCGAGTTGTCACCTACAATCCCACACTGGAACCCATATGGGGTATCATTAAACAATTACAACCCATCCTTAATGGGGACCCCCTCCTGAAATAAATCTTTCCTGAATCGCTTCTTCTGGCCTTCAAATAACCTCCAGTCTCACCAAGCTCATTATTAGAAGCAAGCTCCCCACAGACCAGGACACACCAGATCAAAGCAGCACCAGACCCTGCGAAACCGACAGATGCAAAACACAAAGACATATTGCCACTGCTACAGTGATCAACACGGCCTGCCCAACTCACCTGTCAAGGTTCCTTCCCCACTCTGAACTCTAGGGTACAGATGTGGGGACCTGCATGAAAAACCCCCTAAGCTTATTTTTACCAGCTTAGGTTAAAACTTCCCCAAAGTACAAACTATTTTACCTTTTGTTCCTGGACCTTATTGCTGCCACCACCAAGCGTCTAACAAAAATAACAGGGAAAGAGCCCACTTGGAAACGTCTTTCCTCTCAAAATCCTCCCAAGCCCTACACCCCCTTTCCTGGGGAAGTCTTGATAAAAATCCTCACCAATTTGCATAGGTGAACACCAACCCAAACCCTTGGATCTTAAGAACAATGAAAAAGCAATCAGGTTCTTAAAAGAAGAAAATTAAAGAAAAAGTAGAAGAATCACCTCTGTAAAATCAGGATGGTCAATACCTTACAGGGTAATCAGATTCAAAGCATAGAGAATCCCTCTAGGCAAAACCTTAAGTTACAAAAGACACAAAAACAGGAATCTACATTCCTTTCAGCACAACTTATTTTATCAGCCATTTAAACAAAACAGAATCTAATGCATCTCTAACTAGATTGCTTATAAGCCCTTTACAGGAGTTCTGACCTGCATTCCTGCTCTGGTCCCAGCAAAAGACAACACAGACACAGAGACCCCTTGTTTCCCCCCCTCCAGCTTTGAAAGTATCTTGTCTTCTCATTGGTCATTTTGGTCAGGTGCCAGCGAGGTTGTCTTAGCTTCTTAACCCTTTACAGGCTAAAGGGTTTTTCCTCTGGCCAGGAGGGATTTAAAGGTGTTTACCCTTCCCTTTATATTTATGACACCCAACACACCTTTCAAGATTCAGGGGTTGTATCCATGTCTATCACGACAGGTGGTGTACTTCATCCAGTGCATTGAATGCTCCAATAACAACTATGGGGTGAAACTAAATGATCACTATGCTCTCAAATGAACTGTCACAGGAAAATGATAAAAGACAAAAACACCATATTACCTGCAGGTGAACACTTTCCACAAAACAATCACTCCCTATTTGAGCTCTCAGTCCTCATCCTCAAAGGAAACCTGTACAACACTTTCAAAAGATGAGTCTGGAAGCTTAAATTCATAACTTTGCTAGACACTAAAAATCATGGCCTTAATAAAAACACTGGATTTATGTTTTATTACAACAATCTGTAACCCACTAATCCCCCTTTTTTGTTTTATTGCTGCAGCGGTGTTAATGGCCTACTTCCCCTGGGAGGGTCCCTTAGACTATGTGTTAACTACTTATGCTAAACAATCCATTCCACCTTTTATTTAGCTGTGACACTCTTGAGTACCTTTCCCAGACCAAGAAGAGCTCTGTGTAAGTCAAAAGCTTGTCTCTTTCATCAACAGAAGTTGGCAAAGATACTGCTTCACCCACTTCGTCTCTCTATTACTGTATTGTTACTTCCACGAGTGGAAAAAAAAAGTTTAACTAGGCTCTAAAGTGTACAGATTTCACTTCCCCTGACCTCCTTAAATTTAACATCCAAGTGGACATGACTTTTCTCTGTAACATCCTACTGTGGTGTGAAAAATACCAAAATACCCACATGAAATATACTTGACTTGGAAATACTTGAGTATGACTCTCTGATTACAAGTACAAGTCATACCAAGGTGCTGACCCACAAAACAGGCTAAGAATTGGTCAAGCTCATTTATTGTTTCAGTTTTAACTAAGTTAAGTAGTGAGGGCAAACTCTGATGAATTTTAAAAATTTATTTAAATATGTGTGTGCTGCTGTAGATCAGAGCATGGAACATAGGAATTGCTAGTCTGGATCAGACCCAAGATCTATCTTGTCTAGTATCCTGTCTCTCAAGTGACCAGTACCATGTGCTTCAGAGGAAGGTGTAAGAACCCTCCAGTAGGGAGTTGGGGGATAATCTGCCATTCTGTTATCCTCAAAAATAGGCTCTTGGGGGCCCCCTAAAATAACATGCCTATTGCCCCCTTAATCTGTCTTTCCTGAAGCATGGGTCTCCAGGGTAGTTAAGGAAACACTTGAAGGACACAGATATAACCTTCCGATAAAATGATTGACACAGGCAGTATTTTTCCCAAAAACAAAGTATCTTTTTATTAATGTAACTAATAATTCCTAATACAACATCATCTAAAACCATGAATCAGGCACAAATCCCTTATTGTAAGTTAAAGAGCATTCAAACCGCACTAGTATACAGTTTAAATGATTTTAAGAGTGAGCACTCTGTCACAGATGGCCAGTCTGTAACAGATGGCTGACAGGAGTTCTTAAATTGTACTTTAAGTTTCACATAAGTAAATTACAATTAACATTAACACACTTACACATCACACAGATACACATACAAATGCTCTACTGCACTATCCTATATTAATATTATAATTAAATAATAACTAGCAGGCTTGCTTACTCTGGCCGTTGACTTTGCCTCAGTGAGAGGACTCCCCCTGTTGCTGCCACTTAGTCACTGCCACTGCCGTTGCTGCTTCTTCAGGTCTGCCGCTGCTGTTACCATTGCTTCTTCAGCTATCAGCTTGGTCAGATCTCTTCAGCAGCTATACGCTTCTTCTGTCCTCTTGGAACTCCCTCTATCTCATGCAGTTCTTGCTGGCTCCTAACTGAAAACTATATGCTGACTGTCTGCCTTTTATACTATCAGTGTGTCCTGGTCTGTGGGGAGCTCTCCAGCATGCTCAGCATACCTCCTTCCAGTTTACCACACAGGATCATTACTACCAGAAAAAACAGCCTCAAACCAGTCCAGCGTGGAGCTGTTCGATCTCTCTCTACCTTTGTATCGCGCATGCTCATTTGAAGCATTACCTCATTCTCCACATGCTCACTGCCATTGTTTTTACCTCAGAGCCATGATTTCCTCATCCGACTTTACTGCCTATTCTCCAGATCTAATCTGCTTCTTAGCCATACCTCATTTAGTAACCTACATTCTACTGGGCATGCTCAGCCCAGGAATGCTCATGGCCATACCTCATTTTACTCTCAGCTCTAGTTATGTGATCTACAACATCCAATGGTAAGTTTTCAATTGGTGAAGTGACTCCTGCTTATATGGAATGGAAGCTAGGAACACAAATTGGAGTCTGAAGGAGTCTGGGGAATTTTTCCCATATCAACCTACATTAGATCTCATTCTGATCTCTAATAGTTATTGGTTAGCTTAAACTCTGAAGCATGAGATTTAATATCTCTTACAAATATTTTTGCTATTGTTAATATTGATAAAACTGGATATTCTTGATATTAAAAAAAAATCCAACCCTTCCTTTTAAATCTTGTTATATTCTTGGCCTCATCAACTTCCATTGGCAGTGAGTTCCACATCTAATTACACATTGTGTGAAAAAGTATTTCCTTGTATTGGTTTAGAACTTCCTAACTTTTAAATGTCTGCTTGTTCTTATATTATTATGAGAGAGGAAATCTACCTTCCCTTGATCAGTCATTACATTTACATATTTTTATTTGGTACCCTCAGTCTTATTGGTCTCTTCTTTTCAATTTCTCTTAATATGAGAGTTCTTCCAAGCCCTTGATAATCCTCTTGGCTTTTCTCTGAACCTGTTCTAATCCCGCAGTATCCTTTGGCATAAGGGGTGAATGTATTACTGATGAGGGTACCTCACTGATTTATATAAAGGCATTGTAATATTCTTTGTATTATTCACCATCACATTCCATATGTTAGCTTTTATGACCACAGCTGCACATAATTGGCAGAAATCTTCACTGTGCTGTCTACAGTGTCACTGAGTTTATATAGTTAATATAGAACTCTGTAAGATATATGAATAGTTTAAATTTTTCCCTCCAAAGTGCATGACTTTGAGTTAATCAACATGGAATTTCATTTGCCATCATGTTTCCTATTCACCTAGCTTGTTTAGGTCTCTCTGAAGTTCCTCTGTCTTCCACTGTACATGGCATACATTACTTATATTAATCTAGATAACTTTGTCATATGCAAATTTTGCTATCTCACTAGTCACCTGGCTTTTCAGGCATTAATATATTAACAATATAGCACAAAACCTAGAAGTATCCATCCCACTGTTAACTTTTAGCCATGATGAAAATTGACCATTTAACCCCGTCTCCTAGCCAGTTTTTGATCCATGAGAATATTTTGCCTGTCATGCATGACTACTTAACTTCTTCAGTAGTGCCTTGTGCGGGACCTCATCAAAGGCCTCAGAGAAGTATAAATAAATTATTTTGACTGGTTCTCCTTTATCCACTGCTTTTCTGACACATTCAAAGAATTTTAAGAGATTAATGAGCCATGATTTTCCTTTGCTGAAATGGTGCTGGTTAGTACAGCTGTTCAAAAATTTTTGGACAAATAGTTTACTCACTGAAAAATGTGGTTTCCAGTCAACCAAAACTATATGTGAATTCTGCAAATAGGTTTGAATGGAAAAAATGATTTTTTTTCCAAAAAAGCCCTGTGTGTTTTGTTTGAACATTTTCAAAACAAAATATTTTGACCTTTCATTCAAAATGACATTTCATTTAGAAGTTTAGTTAGATTTATTTAAAGAAAGAAACAAACAAAAAGGATAAAAGATACCTGAAAACAAAATGAAACAAAATGAAAAATAAATAAATACATTTAATAAATAAAAAAAATATTTTTTCCACTTTTTCATATTGGCAGAAAAAACATTAAAAAATCTGTTTTGGATCAACTTGAAATAAAATTTTTTGTGGATTTTTTTGTTCACCCAAGAACCAAAAAATCTATTATTTGCTCAGTTCAAGTTGTTAATCCCTTTCATATTTCATTATTCTGTTTTAAATTATCATTTCAGACAATTTTCAGGTGAAAAGCATACCGATCTATAATCCCCAACATTTTGAGTGGTCCAATCCCAGTTTCTGGCAGTCAGATGGACCTAACCTCTATGAACTTATCTAATTCTTTTTTGAACCCAGTTAAACTTTTGGCCTTTACAACATCCTGTGGCAAAGAGTTCCACAGGTTAACTGTGTGTTGTGTGAAGAAGTATTTTCTTATGTTTGTTTTAATTCCATTGCTGCCTATTAATTCCATTGGGTAACCCTTGTTTCTTGTGTTATGTGAAAGGGTACATAATATTTCCTTATTCACTTTCTCCATATGATTCATGATTTTATAGACCTCTATTATACCCCTCCTTACCCCTGGTCCACACTACAAACTTATGTTGGTATAACTACGTCACCCCTGAGTGATGCAGTGATATTGACCTAACTCTCGATGTAGACAATGCTATGTTGACATGAGGGCTTATCCTGTTGTCATAGTTACCACATCTTTGGGAGATAGAGTACCTACACAAAGGGAGTAAGCAGCATCTTCATTAAGTACTGCAGCTGCTCCGCTGCAGCCCTATAAGTGTACACAAGCCCTTAGTTGTCTCTTTTCTAAACTGAACAATCTCAGTCTTCTTAATCTCCTCTCATATGGAAGCTGTTCCATATCCCTAACCATTTTTGTTGCCCTTCTCTGTACTTTTTTCTGATTTCAAGATATCTTTTTTTGAGATGGGAAGACCAGAACTGAATGCAGTATTTAAGGTGTTGGTGTAACATGGATTTATATAATGGCATTATGATATTTTGTCTTATTATCTATCCCTTTCCTAATGGTTCCTAACATTTTGATAGTTTTTTTGACTGCCACTGCATATTAAGCAGATGTTTTCAGAGAGCTATCCATGATGACTCCAAGAGCTCTTTCTTAGAAGAAAAAACAAGAAAGAAAAAAATATTAAAAGACTTCTTAGTTAAATATACTGTTAAAGTCTACCTCTATTGAAATTATTGCCATCTTAATTCCTCATGTCATAATTACGTGTTATGTAAACTGGGAATGAATGACACCTATATTTCTAAAGCAATTTGAGATCTGTGGATAAAAATGCTAATGATTATTATTAGGGCTGTTGATTAATCACACGAATTAACTGTGATTAAAAAAATAATCGTGATTAAATGCAGTTTTAATTGCACTATTAAACAATAGAATACCAATTGAAATTTGTAAAATATTTTTGGATGTTTTTCTACATTTTCAAATATATTGATTTCTATTACAACACAGAATACAAAGTGTACACTGCTCACTTTATATAATTATTTTTTATTACAAATATTTGCACTGTAAAAATGATAAACAAAAGAAATAGTATTTTTCAATTCACCTAATACAAGTACTGTAGTGCAATCTCTTTATCCTGAAAGTGCAACTTACAAATGTCAATTTTTTTTGTTACATAACTACACACAAAAACAAAACAATGCAAAACTTTAGAGCCTACAAATCCACTCAGTCCTACTTCTTGTTCAGCCAATCACTAAGATAAACAAGTTTGTTTACATTTATGGGAGATACTGCTGCCCACTTCTTATTTACGTCACCAGAAAGTGAGAACAGGTGTTCACATGAGACTTTTGTAGCTGGCATTTCAAGGTATTTACATGCCAGATATGCTAAACATTCGTATGCCCCTTCATGCTTCGCCCACCATTCCAGAGGACATGCTTCCATGCTGATGACGCTCGTTAAAAAAATAATGCGTTAAATAAATTTGTGACTGAACTCGGGGGAGAACTGTATGTCTCCGGCTGTGTTTTACCTGCATTCTGCCACATATTTCATATAGTAGTCTTGGATGATGACTCAGTGTTCGTTTTAAGAACACTTTTGCTGCAGATCTGACAAAACACAAAGAAGGTACCAATGTGAGATTTCTAAAGATAGCTACAGCACTTGACCCAAGGTTTAAGAATCTGAAGTGCCTTTAAAATTTGAGAGGGACGAGTTGTGGAGCATGCTTTCTGAAGTCTGAAAAGAGCAACCCTCCAATATGGAAACTACAGAACTCGAACCATGAAGAAAGAAAATGAATCTTCTGCTGGTGGCATCTGACTCACAGGATGAAAATGAACAGGCATCGGTCTGCACTGCTTTGGATTGTTATTGAGCAGAAACTGTCATCAGCATGGACGCATGGCCTCTGGAATGATGGTTGAAGCATGAAGAGACATATGAATCTTTAGTGCATCTGACACATAAATATCTTGTGATGCCGGCTACAAAAGTGCCATGCGAATGCCTGTTCTCACTTTCAGGTGACATTGTGAACAAGAAGCGGGCAGCATTATCTCCTGCAAATGTAAACAAACTTGTTTGATCAATTGGCTGAACAAGAAATAGGACTAAGTGGACTTGTATACTCTAAAGTTTTACATTGTTTACTTTTGAATAGTTATTTGTTGTACATAATTCTACATTTGTAAATTCAACTTTCAGGATAAAAAGCTTGCACTACAGTACTTGTATTAGGTACACTGAAAAATACTGTTTCTTTTGTTTTTTACAGTGCAAATATTTGTAATCATAAATAAATACAAAGTGAGAACTGTACATTTTGTATTCTGTGTTGTAATTGAAATCAATATATCTGAAAATGTAGAAAACATCCAAAACTATTTAAATAAATGGTATTCTATAATCAGTGCGAATAATCACGATTAATCTTTTTATTGCATGATTAATTGCAATTAATTTTTTAATTGCTTGACAGCCCTAATTATTATGTATGATTAATTTAAGACTTCTGATTAGCTGCTTTTTGGAACTTAGAAGCATAGGAACATAGGCCTTGTCATTCTGTCTCAAGTGATGATCATATAAAAAAAATTAATTGGAGATTTAAAATTGAAAACTGAGGACAACTTGTAGCTTGCTTCTACGAAATGTCATCATATTGAGAATTCTGGGCACATGGCTGCAATGAAATTTAGTCATCTGTTGTGGCAGAAACTTATGGATAGTGATTCAAAGCTATATGGTACTCAAATTAGAAGGCAAACTAAATTAACGTATTTATGTGACTACTTGGGCTTCCCGGTAAGAAAGATAATTCAAGGGTGTCTGGTGTCCAAGGTGACACAAATTTTGCCTGAAATGACCAATGCTTGTTTTATTGGGCCAAAGCCACTGACTTGTGTCTCAAAGTTGGAAACTAGTGAGATAACTTGGTAAACCCTTAATGCGCGGCAGATTTGTCATGAAGATGTTGGTTTATCTTAGCATAGGCTATGGACATTCATTCTACCAGGTAGATATTTACAGTAGATTCCACAGTGATGGACACTGTATAAAAAGAAACAGATGGCATCACTGGATTGACTCAAAAAAAGCTCCTATTTCAGATACAGAGAACTCTTGTTGCTGATTTCAGAGTAGCAGCCGTGTTAGTCTGTATCCGCAAAAAGAAAAGGAGTACTTGTGGCACCTTAGAGACTAACAAATTTATTTGAGCATAAGCTTTCGTGGGCTACAGCTCACTTCATCAGATGCATGCAGTGGAAAATACAGTGGAGAGATTTATATACACAGAGAACATGAAACAATGGGTGTTACCATACACTTTGTAACAAGAGTGATCAGGTAAGATGAGCTATTACCAGCAGGAGAGCAGGGGTGGGGAGAACCTTTTGTAGTGATAATCAAGGTGGGCCATTTCTAGCACTTTACAAGAACAATAGGAGGAGGAATAAACACGGGGAAATAGTTTTACTTTGTGTAATGACCCGTCCACTCCCAGTCTTTATTCAAGCTAAGTTAATTGTATCCAGTTTGCAAATTAATTCCAATTTAGCAGTCTCTTGTTGGAGTCTGTTTTTGAAGTTTTTTTGTTGAAGAATTGCCACTTTTAGGTCTGTAGTCGAGTGACCAAAGAGATTGAAGTGTTCTCTGACTGGTTTTTGAATGTTATAATTCTTGACCTCTGATTTGTGTCCATTTATTCTTTTACGTAGAGACAGTCTCTCTACAAAATGGCAAAAACTTAACTCCTGTTCTTTCCTCCCAAATATTCTCTACTTTCTTTACTCTGTCACTGCTGACAACACTGCTATGCTCTCTGTAATTGAGACCTGTAATGCAAAAATCATGTTTGACACCTCCCTGTACCTTCCTTCGAAGCACTTCTACAATGGGCCTCTTATCCTACAAAGCCAGACTACGTTCAGTTCTTGCCACTTCTTCCTCCAAAGCACTTCTACAATGGGCCTCTTATTTCTGTCCACACAGCAGGACCTCTTGTCCAGACACTTTTCATTTTCTGTCTTGATTATTGTAACCTCCCCATCTCTGGACTCCCTGACTCTGGTCCCCTGAGCTCTCTAATCCCTTCAAAGAGCAGCTGCTAAAATCGTTTTAGATGGACTAGGTCAGTGTTTCTCAAATGCCAGTCACTGTGGCCGCATGTGACCACCTGGGGCTTTTCTTGCGCCCACAGCCTCCTGGGCTGGGGTGGGTAGTTAAATAGTGGCTCCTCCCCCTGCCTGTTGTTCCTGGATGCACTGCCTTGGTGTTGATGGCTGGGACCCCCAGCAGGAGTTGGGCTCTGTCCCACTCTGGAGACACTTGGGGCACAACACTGGAGGAGCAGGCAGCCAGTGAGTTCCCCATTTTCGCAGGGGGCTCAGGCTTTGGGTCTCATCTCTGGGGTGGTGGAGCGGCAGGCTCTGGCTGAGGGGCTTTGGGCTCCAGCTCTGGCTGTGTGGCGGTAGGCCCCAGGCTCTGGCCGCAGGGCTTCAGGCTTCAGCACCCCGCTCCCCACCCACCAACTGCCATTGCCCCTGCTGCCTCCCCCCGCCCCCCCATCCAGGGCTTAATTTGTCCCCAGGCTTGGCAGGGCTGAGTAAGTCTGCTGTGAAAAGCGATACTTTCATGTTTGTTAATATCATTTTTCACAACAGACTTACTAGCTAACAATAAATAGATTACAATGATTTGGACATGTATTGCTAAATATTTATTTGTTTTTCCTAAAGCTAATTATTTAGGGAAAAGTGTGAGAACAGCCACCAGCAACACATAAACACCACCCTATACCGGAAACCTACTGGCCGCTATTCCTACCTACATGCCTCCAGCTTTCACCCTGACCACACCACACGATCCATTGTCTACAGCCAAGCTCTGCGATACAACTGCATTTGCTCCAACCCCTCAGACAGAGACAAACACCTACAAGATCTCTATCAAGCATTCTTACAACTACAATACCCACCTGCTGAAGTGAAAAAACAAATTGACAGAGCCAGAAGAGTACCCAGAAGTCACCTACTACAGGACAGGCCCAACAAAGAAAATAACAGAACACCATTAGCCATCACCTTCAGCCCCCAACTAAAACCTCTCCAGTGCATCATCAAGGATCTACAACCTATCCTGAAGGACGACCCATCACTCTCACAAATCTTGGGAGACAGGCCAGTCCTTGCCTACAGACAGCCCCCCAACCTGAAGCAAATACTCACCAGCAACCACACACCACACAACAGAACCACTAACCCAGGAACCTATCCTTGCAACAAAGCCCGTTGCCAACTGTGTCCACATATCTATTCAGGGGACACCATCACAGGGCCTAATCACATCAGCCACACTATCAGAGGCTCGTTCACCTGCACATCTACCAGTGTGATATATGCCATCATGTGCCAGCAATGCCCCTCTGCCATGTACATTGGTCAAACTGGACAGTCTCTACGTAAAAGAATAAATGGACACAAATCAGATGTCAAGAATTATAACATTCATAAACCAGTCGGAGAACACTTCAGTCTCTCTGCGTCATTACACAAAGTAAAACTATTTCCCCATGTTTATTTCTCCACCCCCACCCCCACCCCCTACTGCTCCTGGGATGTTCCTGTTAACTGCTGGAAATGGCCCACCTTGATTATCACTACAAAAGTTTCCCCCCCCCCCCCTGCTGGTAATAGCTCATCTTAAGTGATCACTCTCCTTACAGTATTCAGAGGAACAGCCGTGTTAGTCTGTATTCGCAAAAAGAAAAGGAGTACTTGTGGCACCTTAGAGACTAACCAATTTATTTGAGCATGAGCTTTCGTGAGCTACAGCTCACTTCATCAGATGTTTACCGTGGAAACTGCAGCAGACTTTATATACACACAGAAATCATGAAACAATACCTCCTCCCACCCCACTGTCCTGCTGGTAATAGCTTATCTAAAGTGATCAACAGGTGGGCCATTTCCAGCACAAATCCAGGTTGTCTCACCCTCCACCCCCCCACACAAATTTACTCTCCTGCTGGTGAAAAGAAAAGGAGGACTTGTGGCACCTTAGAGACTAACCAATTTATTAGAGCATAAGCTTTCGTGAGCTACAGCTCACTTCTTCAGATGCATATCGTGGAAACTGCAGCAGGCTTTATATATACACAGAGAATATGAAACAATACGCTAGCCCATCCAAAGTGACAACTCTTTACATAATCAAGTCGGGCTATTTCCTGCATAGATCAAGGTTTTCTCACATCCTCCCCACCCCCATACACACACAAACTCACTCTCCTGCTGGTAATAGCTCATCTAAACTGACCATTCTCCAGGTTTAAATCCAAGTTAAACCAGAACATCTGGGGGGGGGGGGGGGGTAGGAAAAAACAAGAGGAAACAGGCTACCTTGCATAATGACTTAGCCACTCCCAGTCTCTATTTAAGCCTAAATTAATAGTATCCAATTTGCAAATGAATTCCAATTCAGCAGTTTCTCGCTGGAGTCTGGATTTGAAGTTTTTTTGTTTTAAGATAGCGACCTTCATGTCTGTGATTGCGTGACCAGAGAGATTGAAGTGTTCTCCGACTGGTTTATGAATGTTATAATTCTTGACATCTGATTTGTGTCCATTTATTCTTTTACGTAGAGACTGTCCAGTTTGACCAATGTACATGGCAGAGGGGCATTGCTGGCACATGATGGCATAGATCACATTGGTGGATGTGCAGGTGAACGAGCCTCTGATAGTGTGGCTGATGTTATTAGGCCCTGTGATGGTGTCCCCTGAATAGATATGTGGGCACAATTGGCAACGGGCTTTGTTGCAAGGATAAGTTCCTGGGTTAGTGGTTCTGTTGTGTGGTATGTGGTTGTTGGTGAGTATTTGCTTCAGGTTGCGGGGCTGTCTGTAGGCAAGGACTGGCCTGTCTCCCAAGACTTGTGAGAGTGTTGGGTCATCCTTTAGGATAGGTTGTAGATCCTTAATAATGCGTTGGAGGGGTTTTAGTTGGGGGCTGAAGGTGACGGCTAGTGGCGTTCTGTTATTTTCTTTGTTGTATGATAACACCCATTTTTTCATGTTCTGTGTGTATATAAATCTCCTCACTGGTTTTTTCCATTGAATACATCCGATGAAATGAGCTGTAGCTCACGAAAGCTTATACTCAAATAAATTGGGTAGTCTCTAAGGTTCCACTAGTACTCCTTTTCTTTCAGCAAGAGTTGGTGGCCACACTCTGAGCCATCAAAAAATTTGTCCTGAGAGCCCTTGGACTAGAGGATCCTGGAAGTCCTTGACAATCTTGTTTTCATGACTATGATGTATAAGATCATAAACTCCAACATTATGTCATGATGGAACACAAGGTTACAAATAGAGGCAGAAAGGAAGGGGCAAAAGGGGGAGGTGCGGATAAGGTAAGGGGGCAGCATTGTTCAGTTTCACTGGGTCACATAACACCTAAATTCTGTATTATGGTACATCCAAGGGCAGAAGGCACCACTGTGATCACCTGGTCTGACACCCTGTGTACCACAGCCCTTGGAACTTTCCCAAAATAATTCCTAGAGCATGTTGGGTTTTTTTAATCCAATCTCGGTTTAAAAATTGCCTGTGATGGAGACTCCACCACAACCCTTCTTAATTTTGATCCCAGGGTTTATTACCCTTGCTGTTAAAAATGTATGTCCGCTTTCCAGTCTGCGCACACTTTACAATGTAAGGGCAGCCGGCTCTGGCCTCATTTTCATGGCTGGGGGCCCAGGCTCAGAGCTCCCTTTCAAGAGGCACCCACAGGGCCCCATTACTTTCCGGCTGCTCAGTTCTCCAGCCTGACTCCTCGGCAAATCCAAAAACAACCGGGCCCCGGCCAGCTGGCCCCTGCACCTCCCGCCTCCCTGGCAGCTAGCGCAGCCCTGGCTGCATCTCTCCCCAACTCGGGTGGCATCGTCTCCCCGACACAACCCCGCCCCGCCACCCGCCCGCTCGGCGCCTAGGGCGCCACTGGAGGCACGGGGCTCAGGGGCCGCTCTCCCCTTCCCCCGCCCTGACGCGGGGTGGCCGCGCACATGCCCAGAAGCGAGCGGCAGAGCGTCCGGGCCGTGCAGCCTGTGACAGCGGCGGCGCTTTCCCTTCCGCTGGGTGTGGGCTCTGCAGCAGCGCCGCGTCCGCCCAGCCCCGGAGCAGACACACACACACACACACACACACAGAGGCGCGCCGGGGCCTCGTCCCCGCGCCGAGGGGCGGGAGGCAGCCATGTCGCTATTGTCTCGGGCGCTGCCCGCGCTGCGGCTCTATTGCATCGGCCTCGCCGTCGCCCTGCACCAGCTGCTGCGCCGCCTCCGCCCCGGCGGGGCCCCCGCGCCAGGTGAGAGCATCGCGCCCCGCGCCCGCTGCTGCCCCGTGCGGCGCCGTGCAGCGGCACCGGGCGCAGCCCGACTGGGGTCCGCCGAGGCCACGGGCACCGCGCCCGCTCTCCTAACGGGGCCGGGGGAGAGCAGGAGGCCGGCGGCCGCTCTCCCTTTGCAGCCTTCCCTTCCTCCCCCGCCCGGGCCCCACTGTCCCCGCGGCGGCTGGGGCGTGTGCCGTGACCTTGGCCCCTGCGCACAGCGAGGGGCCGCAGCGCCCCCGGGCTTCGGCTGCTGCGTGGGCGCAGAGGCTGGGCGCAGCCTGCCCTCGGCCGCACGGGGGGCTCCCCTTCCTGCCAGGGCTGCGGTACCACAGGGCCTGGCCCTGGCGCGCCTCCCCCGTGCGCTGCACACGCCGCTGCTGCGCCGGGCCACGGAGCTGCGCGCTCCAGCCTCCCCTCGGCCCGCCGCGCTGGCGCCCTCCGCACGCCCCTGCCTGCTGGGCCGGGTCCGCGCCTGGCCGCTGGGCCGGGCCCTTTCCCGTGCTGGCCTTGCAGGCGGCTCGTGGGCTTGAGCCGGCCCGTTCCCCTTCCCTAGGCGGCTGCTGCCATACCCAGTTACTGGGGAGGCACCTGCACACGCCCCCTTGCTGCTTTAACTGCACCCGTTCCCGTGCTAGACCAGGGGCGGGCAAACTTTTTGGCCTGAGGGTCGCATCGGGTTTCCAATATTGTATGGAGGGCCGGTCCCCCAAACAGCCAGGCGTTATCCCGCCCCCTATCCAACGCCCCTCACCCCCGCTTCTCCTCTCCTGACCGCTCCCCTGGGACTTCTGCCCCATCCAACCCCCCCGTTCCCTGACGGCCCCCCGGGACTCCTGCCCCATCCACCACCCCTTGCTCCCTGTCCCCTGACCACCCCCGGACCTCCCCCCCGACTGCCCCCCACTGCCCCATCCAACCCCCCCTTATTCCTGACTGCCCCCCGGGACCCTGCCGCATCCAACCCCCTGTCCCCTGATGGCCCCCCTGAGATTCCTTTTTGGTCTGAGGACCACACTGGGTTTCCAAAATTGTATGGAGGACCAGTAAAGGGAGGTTGTGTCTCCTCAAACAGCCAGGCGTGGCCCAGCCCTCGCCTCCTATCCAAACCCCCTGTCCTCTGCTTCTTGCCCCCTGACCACTGCCCCGGGACTCCCGCCCCATCCACCCCTCTCCCCCCCCCGTTCCCTGACAGCCCCACGGGACTCCTGCCCCATCCACCACCCCTTGCTCCCTGTCCCCTGACCACCACTGGACCTCCCACCCCTGACTGCCCCCTGCTGCCCCATCCAAGCCCCCCTCTCATTCCTGACTGCTCCCCCGGGATCCCTGCCCTATTCAACCCCCCTGTTTGCCGCACTCTGACCCCTGTCCACACCCCCCGAACTCCCCTGCCCTTTATCTAATCCCCCCTTATTGTGCTGCCCGGAGCACTGGTGGCTGGCGACAGTACAGTTGCACCGCCCAGAGCACCGTCAGGCTGCAGCTCTGCAACTGTGCTGCCTGGCCTCCCAGAGCGGCGCACTGAGGCTGGAGGGGAGGGGGAACAGCAGGGAGGGGCTGGGGACTAGCGCCCCGGGCCAGGAGCTCAGGGGTTGGGCAGGAGGGTCCCGCTGGCCATAGTTTGCCCAGCTCTGTGCTAGACCCATAGTCTCCCCCTCCCCGTTACTGCACTTGCCCCAGGCCCCTGCGTTATGCCCCTGCACACACCCTTGCATATACCTCTCTGCTGCTGGACCCGAGTGGCATTTTGGTTAAGTTGCTGGACAGACTCAGGAGATCTGAGTTCAGTTCCCCGCATTGTCCCAGTTTCAGGCGTGGTTTTTGATCTGTTTGTGCCTCAGGTCCCTGCCTCACATGGGTTTTGAGGATTGATCAGTGTTTGTGATGTGCTCAGATACTGTGGTGATAAACCTATAGAAAATCGCCAATCTCCCTAGCTTGTTCTGCTGTACCTACCTACTGAGGAAGAACTTGCTTCTTTGCCTGGCTACCTTCCTCTGTCCTGGTCCTTCACCTAGATACTAGGCTAGAACCCTCCCTGTTCTCTTTGCCTGCTTTTGAATTCTACCACGCAAAAGTAAATTCCTCCATCTCTGCTAAAGTTGGACACTGAGCTTTATTCCTCCACACTCCTGGCCACTTGATTACATCCTCTCTAAAATCACTCCTCCAGTACTTGACGGTGGTGAACTTCTTCACTGAATTCGACTCTCACAGACTGCTAGTCTTCTCTTCTCCCCCAGTCATTGGTGGGAGTGTTGGTGTACACATTCTGTATGCTGAATATATATTGTCATTAATTGCCAGTATTTAAGGAGACAATTCAATGGCATTCAGTTTGCTCTATGGAGCTTTTAGTTTAGTTCCTTTTCTGATAGTTGTGTGTTACGTTTTTAAATTATTTTTATGATTAACAGAAAACTTAATGATGTTCTGTTTCCCCACATTAGGTATCTGTGAAGGAAGCTTGAGGTTTCCAGAACTGATTGATCTGGGAATCTCTTCAGGCCAGACATCAGCACAATAGGAATCTTAAATTTAAAAGGAAACTGATTTTTAAAAACCCTTTTTAATTTGTTGGTGCTTCTAACAACTCCCTGCAACTTGGAAAGGCCTGAAAACCATGTAATGAGTGACAGCATCACTGCAGCTCATTAGTTTGGTTCTGTTTATTTTTTCTGACTAGCTTCAAATGTGGCTCTTACGGAGGTAATGGTGGTTTCAACAAGAATAACAAAAATGCAGGTGTATGTATGCAGTTCAGTGAGATTATCTAAAATATGAGGCCCAAATCAATTTATTGTATAGTTGAGGTACTAGAGAGGAGAGAAAATAAATTAATTGTAAAATTAATGCAAAGACTGGATAGTACAGATTTCCACACATGGGTTCATTGGGTAATGTTACTTCCATACTAATAATTCTAATGCAGATTTGAGTTTTGCTTTCTCATTCTCAAAAACATATAACATGCCAAAAAGAAAAGAAAAAAAAAAAAGGAGATGTGTGCCTACAGTTTTATGTCAGCTGAGCATTCTTCTAGCATTAGTTTTTCTTGGCAGGGTAAATTTGTGTAGTATGCCTAGGGTGTGTAACGCTTTCAAAATTTAGAACTGAACAGAAATATTATGACAAAGTTTGACCCAAACATTTTATTTTATTGTAATCTTAAATATAATTAACAAATCAAAAAATATCAAGAACCTATTTGAAACAGTGTGATTAAAAAACAAACCAACTTGTCAACAGTGGTATTTTGATATGGACATTAGACTAGTTTAGGTAAGATTTCAAAGAATGGACATAGTTAATCTTGGATCAGTAATCTGCTACTTTTATTGGAATAAAGAAGCAACAGTTGTGTCAAGAAGTTAGTGGACTAAAAATATTTTAAAATACAGAAGTTGAAAGCTTTTTCTAACCCTTGTAATCCTCAATTCTCAAAAAGCTATGATTACTGGAATAAAAGGTACATAAATCAAGTATCAGTTGTCTCATCATGAGAGACATTTAAAAAAACATTGGGGGGGAATAGGGGAGAGCCAAAGAGTTGTAGTTTAGCTCCTCAAGTCTCCATGTTCTGGAATTTGGACCTCAGACCTGCTTGACCTCATCTACACTGGCAAGCCACATAGCCATAATTCAGCATAGGTGCAGCTCCATGGTGGAAGCTATATTATAGAAAGCCATCTGGCATCCAGTGATAGATCTGCCCTGTGTTGAATTAAGGGTCTGAAGTGTACTAGTATAGCTGCAGCCCTTATATCTTCAGAAGCTGCATTCTTTTAAAAAAAGTTTGTTATACTATATTACAGAAATATTCGGGAGCTGCAGTCTAAACTAAACTAAATTAAATTAGTTTTCGTTTCCTGAATTAATCAAGGTTGTATGCTGTTTTCAGTTCACAACTTGTCTTTCTAAATACTGACTCCTACTACATCCTGCTAATAAATGTCTAATTTTAAAGGTTTTGTTTAGGATGGTGTGTATGAAAAGGACAGTTTGAACTGTACAAATGAGGCAGCTCTGGGAGCAAAATATATTGTAGTAATTGTCTTGATTTGTGAACTGAAAACACGAAAGTGTAAATATATAACATGAAAGTGCAAATTTCACAGCATTCCAGGTAGGAATATCAGGAAGTTTGCTTCAGACTTGGAACCTGAAACACAGAAGGAGGAATTTGAATGCAGAATTTAATAAAAAGAACAGGAGTACTTGTGGCACCTTAGAGACTAACAAATTTATTAGAGCATAAGCTTTCGTGGGCCCACTTCATCGGATGCATAGAATGGAACATATAGTAACATATAGAACATATAGACACAGACATACACAGAGGGTGGCTACTATATGTTCCATTCTATGCATCCAGTGAAGTGGGCTGTAGCCGACGAAAGCTTATGCTCTAATAAATTTGTTAGTCTCTAAGGTGCCACAAGTACTCCTGTTCTTTTTGCGGATACAGAGTAACATGGCTGCTACTCTGAAACCTGTGAATTTAATGTAGACTTCACAATTAAGTGCAGTGCTGTAAAATAAAGGAGGAAGAGGAATTATATAAATTATTATTTAAACATTTTTCAATACTAATTGTGTAAAATAGTATAATTAAAGATCAGTATGGTAATATATAATCTGCTAGTGCTGTGTGTACAAAGATAACTAATAATTCAAATAGATACTACTGTATGCTTAATGCTCGAACTGATATCTTAATCTAAGGTGTGACCTTGCCTCAAAAGCAAGTTTTAAAAACAAAAATCTAATCAGTGAATTTACAAAAGATGAGCTAGCTAATTGTGACACCAGGAAGTTAATACCGGAAATGTGGTTTCAGCCCATTGAAAGTCATTTCATTGTTTTTTTTTTAATCTTTTTAAAATCATGCTATCTCTGACATTAATTGTTTCACAGAGTAGGAATTTCTATGATCATGTTGAAGGATTGTCAAGAATTTTTTGTTTTTTCCTCATGCTGCATTTGCTCTTCTATTGCATAAATCATTTAATTTCATTTGGCTTCAGACATACTCAATGCTGCATGTTTTGTACTTTTGGAAAAGACTTCTTAATGTTTATATTTGGTACTTGAGAGATGCAGAAAGTGACTTAGAACTGAGTACTAATATTAGTCATTCATGTTTTTAAAAACACCTTTTAACCTCAGATAGACTTTAAATTTCCTCTCGCTAATTAATCTAAATGAAATTATTTTCTTCTGGCTTTCATGATAATTTTCAAAATTGTTAATAATAGAGATCTTGGGTCCCCTCAGTTATGATTCAAGTATTAATATCTTTTATTTCATATGGAGAAAGTATTATAATAGATTAAGGATGCTTTACTTCCGGTCTTAAAAAATTACGTTTCCAAGTTGTTAGAATTGTTTCACTCCATAGACAGTTTGTGAGCCATTTCTGGTGAAGCGATTCATATATATGAGAGGAATAATATCTGGAATCCATCAAGATGAAAGGAACTATATATATTGTGCATGTAAGATATTAAATTATATCCTGAAAAAGACTACCTTTAAAAGAGAGCAATTTAGATTGCAAAGTTATGCACTGAAAAGTTAGGAAATGCCAAATGTATTGTTGCCTATGCACTGAATAAGGCAGAAGTCTGTGGGGTGGAGGCGGGGGAAAAGGGTGGGCTGTATTTGAGACTGTTTTACATTGTACATGGACAACAAGGTAGAATTCTGGTAATATGGTTGATACTAAATCTGGTATTTCATATCTTTCAGGTGCTTCTCTTTGCAACCTAATTAACTTTTTAATGTAGATTTTGTATAAAATTTCTTAGTTTTTTTTTTTTAAAAGAGAAAAGGTAAAACAAATTATTTTATATACAGTTGTAGCAACCCTTCCTATCTTGTATGATCACCAAGGTTTAAACCCTTAACTTCCAGCCACTGGAGCAATAGGACTATCTATGTGTTTAGCTTGCAGCAGGAGACTACAGTAGAACCTCAGAGTTATGAACATCTCTGGAATGGAGGTTGTTCCTAACTTTGCACAAAATGTTGTTGTTGTTCTTTCAAAAGTTTACAAGTGAACATTGGTTTAATAGAAATTTGAAACTTTACTATGCAGAAGAAAAATGCTGCTTTTAACTATCTGAATTTAAATGAAACAAGCACAGAAACAGTTTCCTTACCTTCTCAAATCTTTTTTTAAACGTCCCCTTATTTTTTTAGTAGTTTACATTTAATCCAGTACTGTACTGTATTTTTTGTTTTGTTTTTGTATTTTTTTTGTCTCTGCTGCTGCCTGATTGTGTACTTCTGGTTCCAAATGACATGTGTGGTTGTCTGGTCAGTTTGTAACTCTGGTGTTCGTAACTCTGAGGTTCTACTGTACTGAAGGGTGGGTCTCACAGGCTAGGTCCAGGCGGTGGTTGGAAGGAATCCAGCCTGGTTCTCTTCCTTCTTCCCCAAGAATTGGGAGAGCTCCAGCCCTGCTGGTACGCTTTGCAGTGGGGATGAGAAGCTGAGGCCATGTGCTGTGTAAGGGAGCTCAGTGAGTCCTAACTCTCTTCTCCTCCTCCTTTCCATTGCTACAGCTACTCTCAGCTTTCAGGCCAATGTAGAGTGCTTCTCTAGTAGTGGTGTAAGCCCAGCTCTTTAGAATGTTGATGTTCAGTTATTGTTTTGGCATGCTGTCAAAATTTTCTTGAGCTACACAAACAAGAGAAGGGAAGTGGCAGTTTTTAACAGTTTACAGCTCATTTAAATACGAATGAAATTTCTTGAGCAAAAGAAAAAGTCATCTTGTAGCCTGGGTGCTTTCTCCTTGTGGAATTTCAAAGATTTGCAGCAAATAATGGATGTATTAGAGCTTCAGTTTTTTTTTAAAGTCACAAAAATATTTTTATAAGGAATATTAGGTAACTTAAATACAGGGGTTGCTGTCACCTCTCCCTATAATACAGTACTATCATATATCAGATAAGACCCCAAAGTGCTTTACAAACCACACAGGTGCTGAGTGCCATCAACTCCCGTTGAAATCAAATAGAATTAAAGGTGCTCAGACTCTCACCAGGAGTCCCATTCTTGGAGTAATATATAGGAGCCTTTTCAGTAGCACCAGCCGTGCTGCACAACAGTTTAGGAAAGGCAGTGAAGAGCTGCACTCTATATTAGGGTTACTGTGACAGTGTGTGGTTCAGTGTTGTAATTAAGGTGGTGGTATGCTGATGTATCCTTAACTGTGGCGATGCGACAGTGTACCACTCTAGTTAAATGTCAAATCTGTATAAAAATGGTAGAAAAGATCTTACAGTCATAAAATCGGGTGGAGGGAGTCTGAGACATTCATTCACTGTGAATTAACTTGCGTTTTGTTGTTATATGACAGAATCTGTATGTTGTAGAATTTCCCTCCTTAATTTTAAATATTAAAGGCACACCACCTGTTTTATTACTCTACTGTCCTCTTTGCTTCCAGGAACCTCTGTGTTACAGTAAGGGATACTCTGGTTTAAAATGAAATTCGTTGAGTCTGTATGTGTCCCAGAAACACTGTGACATGGCTTGAAATAGAGGCATCTGAAAGCAATAATAATAGCAAATTCTGATATGGTACATCATGCAGGTGCATAATATGAAGCTATTAAAACCATCATCTGTAACATTATACTGTATATACCTCTCCTTCTAAGTTATATTGTGATACGATGAGAATGCATAACATGGCGTTGTTATTCATAGAATATAAGGGTTGGAAGGGACCTCAGGAGGTCATCTAGTCCAACCCCATGCTCAAAGCAGGACCAATCCCCAATTTTTGCCCCAGATCCCTAAATGGCCCCCTCAAGGATTGAACTCTCAATCCTGGGTTTAGCAGGCCAATGCTCAAACCACTGAGCTATCCCATATCTCTCTTAATATTGATCTTTGGAATGAAACAGCATAACCATGTTGGGTCAGTAATTCATACTGATGACTCAAGCACTGAAATTAGTCATAGCAAAGGACATACCAGGATTCAGAGCACCTTTTTAAAAACAGAATAGTTTTACTTCCTGATGCAGAATCTTCAGATGTGAATATTTAAAGAAATCAGCCAAACCAAAAAATCTGCAACCCCCCCTCATCTTTAACCTTCAATAACCTTATCTTAATATTTTATTAAAAAAACCCAAAATATTAAAAAAATAACTAAATGGTTAAAAGGAACAAAAGTCCCTTATTCCATAGAGTAAGACCACAGGAGCAACTTCACTGAAAAGATACACACACACACAAACATTTCCGCAGGTCTGCAACAATGTCACGAAAAGCCTACTAGCTTGTCTTATTCACCCAGGGCTTTCCTTTTCTGTTTCCTGGCCTGGTGCTGCCACTGACAGGAAATGATGTGGACATGTCTTCTTCCCCAACTTATTGATTTGTTGATATCCCATTCTCAATAGAATGCATCATGAACGTATTCTCAACTCTGGTCCTCTCCAATTTTTGTATGTGCCTGCACTACTGTTCCCTGGTGGCTCCTTTCCTCTCTCCTTACTGATCCTTGTTACCCGCTTACTGAGCATTTCAAGAATGGGGCTGTTTGAGGGTCTGTTGGCAATCATCTGGCTAGGTTGCAGCCATGGTAGAGGTAGACAAAGCAACATCTACACATGCAGCAGTCTCAGCCATGTGTCATGGTGCACAGGTGCAGAGAAATGAGCTCTGGCAGGTGGTTTCTTGCAGGGAGACTGGTGGCTTTATTATACTTTTCTGGCAAAAATATTTTGCCCCATGCAAATCTGTAGGTATAATTTTCCAGAGCGCACAGAAAACTCTTATGTTTATTCTTCTGAACAGCTAAAAAGAATGTTCAAACTGACATATTTTAATGCTTATTATGTTGATAAAAGTTCCCCTGCCTGCCTCTCTTCCTGCAATTATAAGGTGCTGATATTCCAGGAGCCAAGAGCTCTGAACATTAATTCCACAAAGAGGCAGGCAGGAAAGTCCTCAAATGTATATTGTTGCTCTGCGTGAGGGCTCTGATCCTACTTTATGAATCCAGCTGGAAAATGTCCTTTGATTTCAGCAGAGCAGGATCAGTTCCAGAGTTGTAATGTACAACTTAAAAAATTAATCTCTAACAAAGTCTAACCAACTTAACAAAATTTGTTTCAGAACAAACAAACATTTGTTCCTTGTGCATCAAATTTCTGCTGAAATAAATGTTAACAGCAGAGTTCAATAATTCTTGTGCAAAGGGATGTTGACTCAACCTTAAGTATAATTTTAGGATAGGGAGCTACTATAAACAAATGTCTAATGTATGTGGCAATAACGTACTAAAACTCTACAGTGACCATTACACTTTCTCTACCAAGAATTTTCATGTTTCTCAAGAAACTCAGTTTTTCTTGATTCTACTAGCTCAGTCACGGCATCGCTTCACATATTAAAACACTTTTATTTTTGGCATTCTAATGGGTCTTCCTATAGGTCACACTTCCTGTAAACCTCCTCTTCAAATTTGCAAATGTAATTAGGAAGGTAGGTTTCATGGTGTATTCGCAGAAGCACTGATTTCACATAGTTGAGTGTGCTTCACGTGTGCTTTCTCATTGTATCTTTATCTTACTGCCTTTATCAGGTACTCATTAATGAGTGAAGGATCAAAAGGTGGGACGGTGGCCAAGAAGCAATGGAGAATAAAAGCTTAGAAGGCTCGCCATCAGATCTAAAGTTAGTGGCTCATCCAAGAGCAAAGAGTAAAGTATGGAAGTACTTTGGGTTTGATACTAATGCAGAAGGATGCATATTACAGTGGAAGAAAATCTATTGCCGCATCTGCATGGCCCAAATTGCCTATTCAGGAAACACGTCCAACCTTTCATACCACCTTGAGAAAAATCATCCTGATGAGTTCTGCGAATTTGTGAAAAGTAACACTGAACAAATGAGGGAAGCGTTTGCTACTGCATTTTCAAAACTGAAGCCAGAATCGTCACAGCAGGTTGTTCAAGACACTTTAATTATGAAAACCAGCCACAATTATGAAAACAAAAAGCATCAAGAACTGACTTCTGCTGTGATTAGCCTAATTTGTGAGGGCATGTATCCTTCCTCTATTGTTGATGAACCCACATTCAAGGCACTTTTGAGAACAGCTGATCCTAGATATGAACTTCCTAGCAGGAAATATTTCTGCACAAAAGCAATTCCTGAAAAATACAATGCTATTAGAGAAATTGTGTTAAAAGAACTTACTGAAATTCTATGGTGTGGCATATCCACTGACATGTGGAGAAGTGAAAACCAGAATAGATCATATGTAACACTTGCAGTTCATTTTCTCAACAGTAACCCTTCTAACTGTCTGGCTGTTAACTCCCGGTGTTTAAAAACGTTTGAAGTGCCAGAGGAAAATACTGCAGAAACTATTACACGAGTCCTTTATGAAATCTTTATTGAATGGGGGGTCAATACAAAAGTCTTTGGTGCTACAACAGATTATGGTAAAGACATTGTGAAAGCTTGCTCTCTCCTAGATATTCCAGTACAAATGCCTTGTTTGGGGCAGACTTTTAATGCAGGAATACAACAAGCTTTTCAGCTTCCAAAACTGTGCAGCCTTCTTGCCAGGTGCCGAAAACTGGTGGAATATTTTCAGCAGTCCACGGTAGCAATGTACATGTTAAGTGAGAAGCAGAAGCAACAAAATATTCTGCACTGTATGCTTGTAAGTGATCGTGTTTCCTGGTGGGGAAGCACACTTGCCATGTTGCAACGTCTTAAAGAACAGCAGTTTGTAATTGCAGCAGTTCTTGTGGAGGACAGCAATAACCACCATCTGATGTTGGAAGCCAGCGAATGGAATACAGTTGAAGGCCTGGTGGACCTACTGCAGCCCTTTAAACAGGTTGCTGAGATGATGTCTGCTTCAAAATATCCAACAATAAGTATGGTGAAACCCCTCCTCCACATGCTTCTAAATACCACGTTGAACATCAAAGAGAATGATTTGAAAGAAATTAGCATGGCCAAGGAAGTGATAGCCAAAGAGTTATCAACAACATACCAGCATACACCTGAGATAGACATGTTTCTCAATGTTGCAACTTTTTTGGACCCTAGGTACAAAAAACTGCCTTTCCTTTCAGCATTTGAACGGCAACAGGTAGAAAACAGAGTGGTGGAGGAAGCAAAAAGCCTTTTGGAAAAAGTAAAAGAAAACACTTTCAGGCCCGAAGAAAAGTTCTTTACAGTGTCAGAAGAGCCACCTGTGAAAAAAATAATCATCTCGTCTACCCCTCCCCCTACCAGTGCAATCAATAACATGCTTGCGGAAATCTTTTGCCAGACAGGAGGGGTGGAAGACCAAGAGGAATGGCATGCTCAGATTGTTGAGGAATTGAGCAACTTTAAGTCACAAAAGGTTCTTGGTCTAAATGAAGACCCCCTTAAGTGGTGGTCTGACAGACTAGCATTATTTCCTGTTTTACCAAAGGTTCTTCAGAAATATTGGTGTATTCTCGCTACAAGAGTCTTCCCTGAACGCCTTTTTGGTTCTTCTGCTAATGTTGTAAGTGCTAAGAGAAATCGGTTAGCCCCAGCTCATGTGGATGAGCAGATCTTTTTGTATGAAAACACTCGCAATGTGTCTGAAGCAGAACCTGAAGATGAAGATGAAGGCGAGTGGGGCTTGGAACAGGAACAGATTTTTAATTTAAATGACACAGTAAATGTAAGCAGCAATTTCTTTAATATCCGAGACAGTGGGTTCATTTAACAGGAATACTATGGTACATTAAATAACAAAGAAAAGGTATTTGTCTTAAGTTACCAAAATTATTCTGTTTGATGCTATGAATACTGTAAATATTGAACAAGCGTAACAGACTTGGTTTAAGCTTCCATTGTATGTCTTGCCTACTATCTTAAAACATGAATGACTTGTGATTATACAGCACTGAAATGAAAAAGGAAGTAATTCTGCAAAGTCCATGACTCCTGACTCTGGCCCCAATTTCAGGAAAGCACTTACGCATGTGTTTAATTTCCATGTACTTCAATGGGACTTGAATGCGCTTATGTGCTTTCTGTAATAGGGATGTTGTTTCTGAATTTGGACCCTAAACAGAGAAGTTTTAAAAATGTACAAATCCACTTCTGAAGCCAACATGGATTAGGATTTTGAAGTTTAAATTCCTAAATTTAAAGCTGATTTTAAAACCCATAAGTCAGATCTTCAGAGACTCTTACAAAAATATTAGGAAGAAACTAGACAATAAATAACTTTAAGCCTGATTTTTTCACTACCTCATACTTTTGGCCTCGTCTACACTACAAGTTCTGCCGGTATAACTACATCAATTAGGGGTGTATTCTCACCACAATTGACATACAGGTATAGGCCCTAGTGTGGATTCAATGATACTGATAATAGCTTTTTTTTGCTTCCCAAACCAGAATAAGCTATATTGGTATAAGCGCTTTTATGCCATTATAACTGCACCCACACTGGAGGACGTTTTGTTACTTAGTCATACTAGTATAGTTAAAGTGGTAAAACTTTCAAGTGTAGACGAGCCCTTATGTCACCCCTTACATTTATACTAAGTAGGTGGAAATCACAACCACATCAGAATTGTGGCATTTTACATTCACTTTGTGTGAGTCTAAGACAGTGGTTCTCAAACTTTTGTACTGAGGACCCCTTTTACACAGCAAGCCTCTGAGTGTGACCCCTCCCCCCCCTTATAAATTAAAAACACTTTTAAATATATTTAACACCATTATAAATGCTGAAGGTAAAGCGGGGTTTGGGGTGGAGACTGACAGCTTGCAACCCCCCAGGTAATAATCTTGTGACCGCTGAGGGGTCACGACCCCCAGTTTGAGAACCCCTGGTCTAAGTGGTGGCTACACAAGGTGCAAAGCAGCAAAGAATCAGGCCCCTGAAGGATGGGGGAAGTAGGGAGATTGGAAAACGGCAAGGACCATGTGTGTTTTTATTTGTTTTTATACAAATTGTTTTAATTTAAATTGGGACTTTGTCCAGGGAGTTAGAAAGATCTTTGGTAGAAAGAGCCTTTCAAAAAATTAAGCTTTAATTTTGTGTAAATGTATTTAAGCAGGAAAAAAAACCCTCACACAAGTTGTTAGACCTTGATAATGATTCCTGTCATGTCAGCACTTACAAACTTCCTTTTCCCCTGCTTCCCTTTAGAGTCAGTCTGTAGAGGGCTTTGGTCTGTCCCATCTCAATACTAGTTCTGATTAATCGTTATGTGTACTGGAGTAGCTCCCCCTGTGTCTCTATGCCTAAATATTTTAAGTCTTTCTGAGTATTTAGCAAAATAAAATAATAAAACATAATGTATCTCTTAGGAAGAGCTACATGTCTAAAACAAGTGTATAGTCCACTTTTTGGGTGAGAGTGGGGAGGCAGCCAGCATATTTTGCTTATGCATAGGGGGACTTTTGGAACTACCATATTATAAGCAAAGTTTTTTTCTTTTTTTCCCTTTTTTCATTTCCCAATTGGAAACGTTCTGGGAATATCACTCTTACTGAATAGAATACAAATTCTCATTAGTCTACAATGTAGCATGAAGGTAGAAGTGGGATGCCCCCTGAAAGTCTTCAGAGTAGCAGCCATGTTAGTCGGTATTCGCAAAAAGAAAAGGAGTACTTGTGGCACCTTAGAGACTAACCAATTTATTTGAGTATAAGCTTTCGTGAGCTACAGCTCACTTCATCGGATGCATTCCCTGAAAGTCTGTGTATCATGTGATGCTGGAAATCATTCAGCTGTTGCAGAGATCAGAGACATTCACTCTGTTGTACTAGTCTCACTGACTATGCTATAAAATAGATGTGTACATATAGCACCCAGATACTGTGATGATGGACAGCAGTATAAAATGCTAACACAGAACATGTACGTGTGTGTGTGTCTGTGATTGTCTTATGCAACACTGATTTGAAGAGATGTCCACCAGAGACTGTTCAGTGTATTATTATGGGATGGCTATTTGGAATTCATAATCATAGATGCATGGTTTTATAAAGGGGCTGGTCAAAAGTAACACAAAAGTGAGATTTACAGTGATATTTAATATGCTGTTTCACTTGTACTATCAAGCTGTATATGTTTACATTTTGTTTTTACAGTTCTCACCAACCGATGCACAGTATGATCATTTGGCAGTAGGTGGGAAGGGGGATTAGAATCATGAAACAAATCAAATGGTGTAAATTATCCCACAGGTTTTAGTTAATGAAAAATGACTGTAAATGGTGGTCTAACTTGTACAGACCTAGCATTTAGGTGGCCCAATTCTTCACTGCCCTGTCTCTTGTGTAATTATTTGTACTTCTGAAAAGTGTGTGTAAAATACACCATTCTGATATGGTATCACCATACATCCACTTTGCCAGATGTACATGACTACAGAAGGTGCAAGGCTGTAGGAGATTGGGTCCAGAGAATGTGCAAAACAAGTGTACTTACATGTGAAGGAAGCGTAGCAGAATAATTGATTAACTGGAGGGAGGAAGTTAAAGCAAACCTCTTAGCTGATTTTCCTTTTACACCTGTTCAGTGAATAAGTTACAAAGTTTTTCACATTGAATGCCAAGCTGATGTAACTTACACTATCACATCAATTTTAAGAGTAACTTTTACTGCGATTTGTCACCTACTGAATTTGTCCCTAAAGGAGCTGAAGCTGTTAAATTGTGCTTAATTTGTGCCTGGGCTGATCCCCGGCACCTTTGGGCTTGCCACATCAGGTATGAAAGTAAAAAAATTGCTTGAGACCCGACCCTCTTTCATTAAAAATTAAGCACTGTATTAACACCAGAGGTTTGAATCTGCTCTTACGCTACTGTAATTAGGAGTAGCTTCACTGAAATCAGTGGAGTTACACCAATGGAAAAGAAAAGAAAATCAGCCTCCCCAGGTCTGAATTCAGCTAATGTGTTTTGGTACTCTCTAGCCCTCATTTCCACGTGGAGTGTCTGAAGGCTAAAATTATCATGCAGTGCAGCCTGTTTTCTCCCCAAATCAGTTTCAGCAATACCAGTGCAATGCACTGTTCTGCTTCTTCTGGCCTTTTAATTTTTGGTATCCAAAATAAAATTGTAATTGGTTCAGTTGATATGTCTCGTTGTTCTAAGACAAAGCCATTGTTAGTCCTACCCATTGTCTGTGAGTTTTTATTTAATGTGCTAAGCTTGGAATATTGTTAAATAAACCAGAGAAATAAATTAGCTACTAATTTATTTGTCTGATGTGTGTTCATATTTTCAGTACCTTGACATTGAACTCTCTAGCAACAAGGTGAGGTTATATTTCAAGTTTTTCAAACTATGCATACCCCCTCTGTAACTTACTGCAGTATACTGTACAAATCTTTCTGGATAATAATAATATGTTGAGATCAATAATGCCTCTCTTACTGAGAAGCTTAGACAGTTTCTCTTGATAGAATTACATGCCGTTTCCAGGCAACAGTACAGTACAGAAATTGCCATGTGGGTGAGCTAAGTTGCAACACTACTGCATGCTGCCACAACATGAGTAAACATGGTTCATTATTGCTATGGTGGGACTAGAGTCTACTGAATTGTGCTATAGCTCTAGACTTTGAACTTATGTCTCTTAAATTCTATATGAATATACAGTCTGGAATTGTTTACAATTTGTGAGACATGAAGAAATGGTGATGGGGTGAGGGTGACGAGCAGGGATGCACCTTTGGATTTTGCTTCTTGTCTGGAAAATATGATTTTATTTTTAACTTCCTTAAAAATGATATTTATGATAAAAGAAGACAAATTACCTTGATATTACACATCTAAATATCCTAAAGTCATTATTAAGACTTTATGGTAGGAATCAGGATTAAGAAGGCATCTGATAATTTAAGTGCTTTTGGGATAACCCATATTAAACACGTGTTATGACCTAGAAGGGTAAAGGGAACTATGAAGAACCCACAAGTTGAAAAGGTTTACATTTTTAGCAGAATATATTTATTTCCTAGTTTTAAAAGTCCCACTTACAGATTAGAAAAAAAATGTATATAAGATATAATAGAATTCCCCATTTTGAAAGTATGGAACACCTCTGGAACTGGCATTATTATTTTATTTTGTATTACTCTAGGGCCTAAAGGGCTCATCTAAAATTAGGGCCCCTCCAAAAACAAAGTAAGAGACATTCCCTGTCCTGGAGAGCTTAGAATTTAAATACTCTTTCAAGTATCTTTGTAAGGGCATCCACTGTAGTTTTTCTATTTAGCTTTTACATGTTTTACATTTAAAATAAAGTTTCACATCAGTAAAAGGAGTGTTGATTTAGTGTTTAGGTTGCGCAATGTCTAACTTGTCTTTAGGATACAAAACATAATTAGAGAAAGGATGGTCTAGTGGTTAGGGAGTTGACTGTGGAGCCCAAAGTTATGGATTCAGTTTTTTGCACCGCGACAGACTTCCTGTGTGACTTCAGGCAAGTCACTTGAGGCCTGTATCCACAAAGATATTTAGGCTCCTAACTTCCACTGATTTCAGTGGAAGTTAGCAGCCTAAATACCTTTAAGGATCTGGGTCTTAATGACTCTGTGCCTCAGTTTTGATCTATAACATGAGGTTAATAGTTTTTTCCTACTGCTCAGAGGTGTTGTGAGGCTAAATACTTTAAAAATTGTGAGCTGCTCAGATACTACAGTAATGCGGCCCATAAAAGTACCATAGAACAAAGTACTCTATACAGAGATCACATGATACCATATCACTTCCACTGGTAATTCCATTGGACCCGAGTCTGTACTGCCTTGTGTCTTGGTGTACCCAAAGGTAAACTTAAAAAAATATTTCCCATAAGTTCAGATGATGAGAGCCTTAGTATAGACAAGGCTGCTGTGACACACCCTGTTTTTACCACTGTATTAGTTAAATCTGCTAAAAGTAAGTCTAATTTCTGCAGTGATAAAAATTTTGGTTCTGCTGTGGGACCTCGTTTTACATTATGGCTTTCACTGATTCAGCTGAAGAGGTGATAGCACAAGTGGGAATTTTTTTTTTTTCTGTTTCTCCATTGTAGACAAGCTGGAAGTAGTCAGTTGTACCTGGGAAAAGTGGTTGTAAAATGCTACTAAATCTGAATAATTCATTCAGACACATAGTACCTTATTAATACTAAAGTGCAAAGCAATGGAGAATCAGATCTATTGAGTTCAACTGAGTTACTTCTAACTTACAGTGATGTAACTGAAGTCAGAATGAGACCCTGTATATTAACACCTCCCCCAAATGAAAAAAAAATCATTACCTGTGTGTTTAATATCTTAGGTTATTAAAAAAGAATAGTATTCTGGTTTACTTTTACTTTGTGCTCTCAGTTTACTCATCTTGGGGCAGTGGTTCCCAAACTTGTTCCGCTGCTTGTGCAGGGAAAACCCCTGGCGGGCTGGGGTGGTTTGTTTACCTGCCGCGTCCGTAGGTGCGGCTGATCGTGGCTCCCAGTGGCCGCGGTTTGGTGCTCCAGGCCAATGGGGGCTACTGGAAGCAGCGCGAGCCGAGGGACGTACTGGCTGCCGCTTCCAGCAGCTCCCATTGGCCTGGAGCAGCAAACCGCGGCCACAGGGAGCCGCAATCTGCCGAACCTGCGGATGCAGCAGGTAAACAAACCGGCCCGGCCCACCAGGGGCTTTCCCTGCACAAGCGGCGGAACAAGTCTGGGAACCACTGCCTTAGATCATGTCTACATGCTCAGCGGTGCAGCTGTATCAGTGTAGCTGTCCTGCTGCAGCGTGTCTGGTGAAGATGCTCTATGCCAACAGGTGAGAGCTCTCCTATTGGCATAATAAAATCACCTTGGCAAACTGCAGAACCTACGTCGGTGGGAGAAGCTCTCCTGCTAACATAGTGCTGTGCACACAAGCGCTTATGTTGCTGTAACTTACATTGCTCGGGGGATGGTTTATTTACACCCCTGAGTGACATATGTTATACTGACATAGGCTGTAGTGCAGACATAACCTTTGACTTGTTAGTGTCTCCTTCAACCATCTTGTGTTCATTAATACAATGACTGGAGCTATGAGTTTTGCAGAGGAAAATTTACATTGTCTGGCATCATATTATTATTGATGTGTATTCCCGTAGCATCTAGGAAACCTCAGTCATGGGCCTGGACCCTATTTTGCGAGATGCTGTACAAACGGAATGAAGGTGGAAAAACTTTTATTGATATTTGTAAAATACTTCTTTTGCAGACCTAAATTTTATATCTAGTTTTACTTAACTTATTATGCTAGGAGCATAATGTTAACAGCGTGTCTGAATAATTTTAATGACTGAATCATATTGATTTAGAAGACTTTAGTTCTAGATAAGAGTTCGTAAGTTTTCTCATCTCTTTAGAGAATGATTTAAAGTACTGTGCATTGTGACACCTTTTTAAATAGGTATAACACTTGTTAAGTTACACCTGTACATGTTAAGTTATAGGTGTACTGGAAAGAGAATAATATCCTTACGCAAGCTCCACATATTTCACTCCCTCTCTGCTGTTATTTCCATTTTAATATTTTCTTTTCAGAGGATCATTCCTTTCTGAAGATCTTGTGATCTGGCTTTTCAAGTAACTACAAGGCTATATATATATATAAACCAAGCATAGTTTTTTTTTTTTTTTGTTACATTGAGAAGGCACAGTTCATCTGGCTCTCTTTTCTGGGGTGTTTTTTTTTGTGGTCAACTAAGATACAGTTTGGTGTCTCGTCATACTTCCTCTGGACAACTGCTTTTCTACTAAGATTAAAATGTACTTTATGGGATGGAAATGGGGGAAATTATAAAATAGTTCCTCCTTTAATGTAAATAATATTACTAGTGCACATTTTAAAGGTACAATGTCATCTTAAATTTTTTATATTGAAAACACAGTTCTTTACCTGGAATACTAATAGCTACTTAAATTGTTTAAACTGGATTTTTAAAATTCTTTCAGTATTTAGACATTCACTATGTTGTGGTTATTTGATGTAAGTAAGCATTTGCTTCAGTTTGGACAATAAAAATCAACTAAATCAACTTTGCTTTTGATTTAGGTCTTGTCATTTTCAGGCTCTCAGTGCTGATGTGATTGGATTATTAACACAACAGGGAATTTAAAACAAAATTTCCACTGTAATTACAAAAATATTAAAATATTTTCATTGATCTTGGAGGTTTAAATACATGTTTTAAAAATCACTATGGGTGAAATATGAGTTGTCAAAAATAGAAAGGAAACTAAAGAGATTTTTTTCAAGCCAGGTTCATTCAGAGTCTGAAATGTCAGTGACAATCTTGAGCACAGTATTCCTGCTTCTCATTCCTGTGTTCCCATTTAGGATTTAATATCTTATCTCCCTGTTGTATGTAAAGGTCAGCGTTCAGAAATGAGCACACTGCTTTCTGTAGCATTTCAATGTGATAATCAGGCCTATTTTCTGTGTCTCTTTCAGAGGGCTAGCAAAGATCCTGGGGTATGTTATTTCCCATTGCTCTTCCAATCCTTTTTTATTTCCATTGAGGTTAATAGTCCAAATCTGCACTGCTTTGCACCTTGTGTAGTTATTTACACCTATGCAAAGTAGATGCAAAACAGCACTGTTCTGATTAGGTAACAATTTTACAACCACTTTTATCAAGTGCAAGTGAGGAATTAAATCAAAACTTCTGTTTAAACAGTGATTGTTTTTAAGGTTGTCTTGGGATGGGAATCCCATCAGCTCTTTTCCTGAATTCTGTAAATTTTTTTATAAAAATAATTTCGATCAACATGTAAGTACCATGCTATATGCTGACAGGGCATTAATATGTGCTTTTTATATTTGCACGCTTGAATAGATTGGGCTTGCAGGAAGTGGTTAGTACTTCTAAAACACACTTTCATTCAGTTGTTACCACAATATGTTGTCTGCTTCATCCCTTTTTTTGCCATGTTCTTGTTGCAAAATGCAAACTGGATTCTCTCATTTTTTTTTTTTCCCCTCTGCAAATACACTGATTGTCACCTTAAAGTAGGAATGTTGCTGTCCAGAATACATTTATGTTTCTGTTGGAAGACCACAATGTCAGTGCCTGATAGTGAAGGCTTTAATGTTACACACACTGTGCCCATAAAACAGTCTGATATAATGTTTTTATTATTGGATAACTGGGATGTTTCTAAATACTGTAATTATGACTTAGCAATACAATATGTGTACTTGACACTTTATAGATCAAAACATTATTTATGAGGTACACTATTTTTCAGCATCTGTCACGTGTCAGGGCAGTGAGATTTATTTTATACAGTTGCTGATTGGTTGTGGTATGGTACCAAAGCTGTGTAATGATACTGGAAGCTTGTGCGGTAGAAAAATGTGTGAGCTGTGAATATTTTCACTGACTTTCATGTCAGTCATATGCTGCATCAGATGATTTTAAATGAATTTGCCTACATCTAAAGTCTTGCTGCTCTTTTTCTTGGGACTGGCACGATATGTAAATATTAAATTATCTGTTTTCCTCAGTCTCTGATGGTCTGGAATTTCAAATGGTAGCAAACAAATGGTTATATATATTCCTCATTTTATTCATGCTGATGGTTATGGGTTGTATTTTAGCTTCTGTGGAAGAGAAGTATAGTTTATTTTTAAATAACAAAATACCATTGGTAAAAAATGTAACAGATGAGTATAGTACATTTGTAATCTGTTCTTTGGTTTATGAAAATGAACCTTCCAGGGAGCTTTTGAAGGAAAAACATATGTTTCTGAATGATGGATTCTTACACTGGTTCTCTGGTCTAGCAAACATTGAAAATCATAAAAAGAAAAGGAGTACTTGTGGCACCTTAGAGACTAACCAATTTATTAGAGCATAAGCTTTCGTGAGCTACAGCTCACTTCCTCACAAGTACTCCTTTTCTTTTTGCGAATACAGACTAACACGGCTGTTACATTGAAAATCATATATAGCCAGCTAACTCCTCACTATTGATAGCAAACCTGGGGAGTCTTAAAAGCCCAAGTCACTGTATGTGAAACGCCCAATCTAAAGGATATGTGCATAACTCCTACTAAAATAAACAAGCGTTTTGGGCATAAGGGCTGTAGGATTGTGAGGTTGTCATTAACTTGAAATCACAGTTTCCTTCCAGATCTGCTTGTTTCAGGTAGTATCTAAGTTGGTGTTTCCTAATTAAACCAATTTTGCCTATCAGAAGAGAAACAGGTTAATTACAAATCAAAACAATGATAGTATCTGCATACTTTTAGTGCTTGTTAAATATTCTTCTCTACCTGGCACCTTGGGTAAATGGTTACATTTGTGCCAGGTGTTAATCAAATACTGCCAAATCAGAGCGCTAGCTTTTATACAGGCATTTTGCACAAGTGTAAATGACTACCAGGGGTATCGCCTGATTAGTGGTGAATCAGTCCCTGTGTTTAAAAGCTTGTGTACTTTTCACCTCAGAAACTGTGAGAGAACCATTTTCTTCATGACAATTTATTAATAGGGAAGATGGCTGTGTCACTGAAGTAAGATTAAAACCAGCCACTGCCAAAATTTTTTTTGAAACTAATTCATTTGATATCCAGATTTGTTTGCATATTCTTATTTACAAAAAATGTTTCTATACAACATTGCATAAGCACTAATATTCCTGCTTTAAGAAAACTGACCTGAATGAGTCTGTTAATCGGTATTATTTGCTAAGTGAAAATGGATTTACAATTTAAAAAAAAAAAAAACCCTCCACCAAACAACGGGATTCAATTATTATTGTAGTGATAATAGCACTGATAGGCCCCAGGTCAGATCAGAGCCCCACTGCAATAGGCACTGTACAGCCACACAGTAAGAGAGCATCCCTGCCAAGGAGAGCTTGCACTCTAAATAGACAAGACAGACAAAGGGGAAAGAGATGCAGAGAAGTGAGGGAAAACAGAGGCACCGAGAGGTGAAGTGATGTATCCAAGGTGACATAGTAGGTCCATGGCAGAGCCAGAAATAGAGCTGCCACAAAGACAAAATGTCACGGGACAACAACTGCCTCTCATGACCAACTAATAGTGATAGCCTCTCAGTTTCTCTCCAGGTGGTGTCATGAATAAATCAGTGGAAACGTACCACTTCTGTCTGATAAATGATTGATACAAGCAAGCATGCTCTTATCTAAAACTACTATTTATTAAATGGTAAGCATGTGCACACGCATGCATGTGCAAGGACACATGCAGTAGGTTTAGGACATCCCGGATATAAGTACCCACAGTCTGAGATGGTTTTGAGTGATCATGAGCTGGGCTTCCAGGGGCCTTCTTTCTGTCCAGCTGATGGGGCATTTTGATGTCAGTTCCTTGCCGAAGAAAAGCTCCCTCTGACTGCTCTGAGGCATTTACTTTTACCTAATCTTTTATAGCTAACTAACAGTCATATAGCTGTATTTATTAAATTAGCAAACTGTGAATTCAATGTTAAAATTAATAGGGAAAAGGTCAATAGAGGCAAAAGGTAAGTTTTCTACAGATGCATTGGCTCAGTCACATTGGACAAATTGTTGATTTTGATGTTTAAAGGGAAATCAACTTAAATTTGCAGAGAGAAGTGTAATTTTGTACCTACTACAACATGGAAAGTCATCTGAAAAGTTCTCTCTGCAGTTATATGTGTATTGGACAGCACTTTATCTCTAGTCTGGTTCTCTGGTACATTTGCAAAGTCATTTTCCTGTGTGTGTGTGTAAGAAAGAATTTTATTTTAAAACACAGGAAAATATTGTAAAACTGAAAAAATAGATGAGGAGTGTCTGGCAGATGTTACACCTAAAATTACTTAACTTTTTTAACAGACTACATTTGAAGTTGGCGGTGGCTCTTAAACAACGTAATGAGTTATGATGACCCAATCACATAAATCCTTCATGCCAGTAGTTTGATAACTTTCATGGGATGACTCCAGGTCAGACAAGAATGAGAAATTATTTTTGTAGAGTAGTGTGGTTTTCCCACCTCCCCTCCTCCATCCTTAACCAAAAAAAAAAAAAAAATCTGAAGGGATTTTCCTTGAATGTGTTATTTATTTATTTATTTTTAAAAATTACCAATTAGGGCCAAACATGAAACATTTTGACAGAGTATAAATGAAACTCTGTCTATTTATAATGTAAATCTATACAGTTTGTCAGAAAAAGGTTTCCAAACGTTGAATGAGTTCTTTGGAGGAAGTTTCCATTCTGGTTTACTCAGTCTAAATTCTTCCAATTTGTTGTACTTCGGGGGCGGGGGGCAGTCACTGTAAATGACAATTTTTTTGCTTTTTTGCATTGACTCTATTGGCTCTGACCCTTAATTAGGCAAATCTGCTGACATTGTCCATTATATTAGTTTAAATTCATTGAGTCCACTGGCATTAACTCCTGTTTTCTCACAAGTGTGAGATTTGACTCTGGCCACGAGTTTTTAAGGTCAGATGGCAACAAGAGTGAGGGGGAGAGGTGTTTCCAACCCTGCTCTCACCGGCCTCATGCTTGCAGTTGACCATTTTATTCTTCTTGTGGAGTATACTTGCTATGCAGTGGAACAATCAATTTGACCTTGTAGTTGCTGAGGAGATTGTGTTGGCTGGAGTGCTGAGCTGCTCTGCACAGTCAAGTTGATGCATTTTGAACCAGCTGGAGCTTTTTGGGGGCAGGTATAGTCATTCCAATTGCAATGTATTGCCATCATAATCTGAAAGGCACAAAAGCATGAGTGTCAGTGTCATAATCTGCATACACTTAGAGAAAAAGTATTCCTCTGGCCAGGCGGAATATGGAAGAAGGGACACTGGGAGCTAATCATCCATTTCATAGCAGCAAAAAGTTCAGGAGGAACCTGAGGCTGTGAACTGTCTTGACAACCTGAAGACAGACTTCCCTTCCTCAAATGATAGTGATTGCATGGGTTTGGCTAGTTCTTCAGTTTCTCTCATAGATACTAAGGTCAGAAGAGACCATTATGATCATCTAGTCCGACCTCCAGCACAATGCAGGCCACAGAATCTCACCCACCCACTCCTGCGAAAAACCTCACGTATGTCTGAGCTATTGAAGTCCTCAAATTGTGGTTTAAAGACTTCAAGGAGCAGAGAATCCTCCAGCAAGTGACCTGTGCCCCATGCTACAGAGGAAGGCGAAAAACCTCCAGGGCCTCTTCCAATCTGCCCTGGAGGAAAATTCCTTCCCGACCCCAAATATGGCGATCAGCTAAACCCTGAGCCAAAATTCACCAGCCAGATACCCAGGAAAGAATTCTCTGTAGTAACTCAGATCCCACCCCATCTAATATCCCATCACAGGCCATTGGGCCTATTTACCATGAATATTTAAAGATCAATTAATTACCAAAATCATGTTATCCCATCAGACTATCTTCTCCATAAACTTATCTAATTTAATCTTGAAGTCTGATAGGTCTTTTGCCCCCACTGCTTCCCTTGGAAGGCTATTCCAAAACTTCACTCCTCTGATGGTTAGAAACCTTCATCTAATATCAAGTCTAAACTTCCCAATGGCCAATTTATATCCATTTGTTCTTGTGTCCACATTGGTACTGATCTTAAATAATTCCTCTCCCTCTCTGGTATATATCCCTGTGATATATTTATAGAGAGCAATCATATCTCCCCTCAACCTTCTTTTAGTTAGGCTAAACAAGCCAAGCTCCTTGAATCTCCTTTCATAAGACAGGTTTTTCCATTCCTCAGATCATCCTGGTAGCCCTTTTCTGTACCTGTTCCAGTTTGAATTCATCCTTCTTAAACATGGGAGACCAGAACTGCACACAGTATTCCAGATGAGGTCTCACCAGTGCCTTGTATAACGGTACTAACACCTCCTTATCTCTACTGCAAATACCTCGCCTGATGCATCCCAAGACCGCATTAGCTTTTTTCATGGCCATATCACATTGGCGGCTCATAGTCATCCTATGATCAACCAATACTCCAAGGTCCTTCTCCTCCTCCTTTACTTCTAATTGATGCGTCCCCAGTTTATAACTAAAATTCTTGTTATTAATCCCTAAATGCATAACCTTACACTTCTCACTATTAAATTTCATCCTATTACTATTACTCCAGTTTACAAGGTCATCCAAATCTTCCTGTATGATTTCCTGGTCCTTCTCTAAATTGGCAATACCTCCCAGCTTTGTATCATCCGCAAACTTTATTAGCACACTTCCACTCTTTGGGCTGAGGTCAGTAATAAAAAGATTAAATAAGATTGGTCCCAAAACTGATCCCTGAGGAACTCCACTAGTAACCTCCCTCCAGCCTGACAGTCCACCTTTGAGTAGGACCCGCTGTAGTCTCCCTGTTTAACCAATTTCTTATCCACCTTTGAATTTTCATATTGATCCTCATCTTTTCCAATTTAACTAATAATTGCTTATGTGGCACGGTAGCAAACGCCTTACTGAAATCGAGGTAAATCAGATCCACTGCGTTTCCTTTGTCTAAAAAGTCTGTTATTTTCTCAAAGAAGGAGATCAGGTTGGTTTGGCCCAATCTACCTTTTGTAAAACCATGTTGTATTTTGTCCCATTTACCACTGACCTCAATGTCCTTAACTACTTTCTTCTTCAAAATTTTTTCCAAGACCTTGCATACTACAGATGTCAAACTAACAGGCCTGTAGTTACCCGGATCACTTTTTTTTCCTTTCTTAAAAATAGGAACTATGTTAGCAATTCTCCAATCATACGGTACAACCCCTGAGTTTACAGATTCATTAAAAATTCTTGTTAATGGGCTTGCAATATCATGGGCCAATTCCTTTAATATTCTTGGATGAATGTTATCTGGGCCCCCCGATTTAGTCCCATTAAGCTGTTCGAGTTTCTCTTCTATCTCAGATATGGTATTCTACCTTCATATCCTCATTCCCATTTGTCATGCAACCGTTATCCCTGAGATTCTCTTTAGCCTTATTAAAGACTGAGGCAAAGTATTTGTGTAGGTATTGGGCCATGTCTAAATTATCCTTAACCTCCACTCCATCCTCAGTGTTTAGCGGTCCCACTTCTTTCTTTGTTTTCTTCTTATTTATATGGCTATAGAACCTTTGACTGTTGGTTTTAATTCCCTTTGCAAGGTCCAACTCTACTTGACTTTTAGCCTGTCTCACTTTATCCCTACATGTTCTGACCTCAATAAGGTAGTTTCCTTGCTGATCCCTCCCATCTTCCACTCCCTGTATGCTTTCTGCTTTTTCTTAATCACCTCTCTGAGATGCTTGCTCATCCAGCTTGGTCTACAACTCCTGCCTATGATTTTTTTTCCCCCTTTCTTGGGATGCAGGCTTCCGATAGCTTCTGCAGCTTTGATTTAAAGTAATCCCAGGCCTCCTCTGCCTCTAGATCCATAAGTTCTTCAGTCCAATCCACTTCCCTAACTAACTTCCTTAATTTTTGAAAGTCAGCCCTTTTGAAATAAAAATCCCTAGTTGCAGATTTATTTTTGTTTATCCTTCCATTCAGTTTGAACTGAATTAGCTCATGATCACTTGAACCAAGATTGTCCCCTACAACCATTTCTTCTATGAGGTCCTCACTACTCACCAAAACCAAATCTAAAATGGCATCCCCTCTAGTCGGTTCAGCAACTACTTGATGAAGGAATCCATCAGCTCTCACATCTAGGAAAATCTGAGCCCTATTATTATTACTAGCACTCGTCCTCCAGTCTATATCTAGGAAGTTAAAGTCTCCCATGATCACACAGTTTCCATTAGTATTTACTTCATTAAAAACATTAAAGCGGGCTCTATCCATATCCAAATTAGATCCTGGCAGTCTATAGCACACCCCAAGCACTATCCCAGGGGAGGGTCTAGTAGTTTTCTTCCCCAATGTAATTTTTACACAGACGGACTCTGTCTTATTCATTCCATCGGTTCTGATTTCTTTACATGCTACTTCATCCTTGATATACAATGCTACTCCACCACCTTTACCTTTATTTCTGTCTTTCCTAGACAGCACATACCCCTCAATACCTGTAGTCCAGTCATGACGACTATTCCACCATGTTTCTGTTATCCCTGTAATATCTGGTTTCACTTCCTGCACCAGTAGCTCTAGTTCCTCCATTTTGTTACCTAGGCTCCTCGCATTGGTGTACAAACATCTTAATTTTTGCTGTTTGGCCTCGCTCACATTCTGTACCCGATTAGGCACGGTCATTCTACAGCCAGTATAACCTATTAGACTGGTATCCACACTGCCCTTCCTCTTTATGTCCATTCTCCTACCCACGGCTCTATCCTTTCTTACTTCGTTTTCTTCCCTCACAGTGCTAAAATCCAGCGTGGAGATTACCTGGACATCTCCCAACCATCTCCCCCAAATTCCTAGTTTAAAGCTCTCTTAATCAGTTGTACCAGTCTTCATCCTAGAAGTCTATTTCCTTCCCTACTCAGATGAAGTCCATTCCGAGAGAACTGTCCTCTGCCCATGAATACCTCCCAGTGGCCATACATCCCAAAGCCCTCCTTATAGCACCACTGCCTAAGCCATCTGTTGATAGTCATAATCTTGTCACACCTTTGTTGCCATTCTCTAGGAACAGGCAGAATCCCACTAAAGATCACCTGAGCCTTGATTTCCTTAAGCGTCTTCCCCAGCCTAGCATAGTCTCCTTTAATACTTTCCAGCGAGAATCTAGCCGTATCATTTGTTCCCACATGAAGGATAATTAGGGGATTCTTTCCTGCTCCCTTTAGGATCCTTTTCAACCTCAGGTCTACATTCCTTATCTTAGCACCTGGAAGACAGCACACCCTTCTATTTTCTGGATCAGCTCTGGTTACAGGCCTGTCTATTCTTCTCAATAAGAAGATTCTATTCTATTCTATTCTTTCCTGGTAACGGTGCTATTCTCTAGTCTGTCCCCTGTTCCCTCTGGCTGCAAGTTCTTTCCATTCCTATTCTCCCTTGTAATCCTGTATCAACCCATCCTGTATCCTCCTGGGGCTCATATTTGGTGTAGTCTCCATTGACTCGTCCCCTTTTCCTGTAGGACTAGCCGCTCTTCTCTTCTTCCTTGCATTTCCGCCTTCAGTGACTACCTGCTGAGTCCCTTCTTCATTTTCCAACTCCGCAAACCTGTTCTTGAGGTCTATTTCTCCTTCACTAGCCCGACTTTTCCTCTGCCTGGTTCTCTTCATCACATGCTTCCACTGACCACTTTCTTCACCCAGTCTCCCCTCAGAATTCCTCAGTCCTGCTTCCATCTGCAAGTCTGAGCTTTTCCCTTCAGATACCTCATGTCTTTGCTCCATAATCTGCTCAAACCCCTTTCTAAACTCAACCAGACTTTACACCTGCATCTCCAAACCTCGGATCTTTTCCTCCATCAGCTCTATCAGACGGCATTTCATGCAGACAAAACTCTTACTGGGTACCCCCTCCAGAATCATGTACGTACCGCAGCTTCCACATCCCGTCATCTTCATTGTGTCTTCCACGACATGGGTCACTCCCACTGCTGCCTCTGTAGCTGTCATAGCCTTCCCACCTAAACCCTGTTAATCTGGGAAACACAAACCACACCAAAACACCACCACCCACAGCAAAAACAAACCCCAAACAAGCACCACAAGACAAACTCCCCTGTTTACAGCTCTGTTTGCTGGCTCCTGTGCCGCTGCCTGACTGGCTGGCTACCTTTATAGGACCCCTAGTCAGAGAAGCCCCGCCCCCTAATCAGGGCTCAGCTTCTTTCCCAGCACAAAGCCCCTACAAGCCTCTCCACATACAAATACAAAACCAAACACAAATACCTTCTCCTCCAACAGAGCTCCCACTCAGACTCCCCGGTTTACAGCTCTGTTTGCTGGCTCCTGTGCCGCTACAGCTGTCTCCTCGTAATAGCATCACTTCCATCTTGCCTGGGTTTGGCTTTAGCCAGCTACTTTTCACCTAAACGCTGATCTGACTTAGGCACTGGGACAGCTGTGAAGTGGTGCTGTGACATTTGATCCCTCCCTGCCTGCTCCTCTTTCATGATCCCAAAGATGCCTCTTCATTCCTCCCAGGTCTTCTTGCTACTTTCCTTCTCCATTGCTCACACCACATCTTCCAGACCCAGACCCTTTCCTTATTCTCTTTTGCACACCTTCCTTCCACTCCCTCCCCAATATTTGATTTTTTTTTCACTATTTATTTAAAATTTGAGTCAAACTAACTGGCAGAACTCGAGATTCTTCAAAACTCTAAGCACTGTATAAGTTTCAAAACTTGTCCCTGATCGGGGACAGGGGGAGGGGAAAGTACAAAAATGTACTTGTTTATAGATTCTAATAACTACTTCGGTAGGTTGGGGGTGCTCAAAGTTCGCACCCAAAGTGGAAAATACATGTCTTGTGCCACTATACTAGTGCTCTAAAAATGCCTGTCTTCTTGTTGAGAGGTAATATGTTGAAGGGTGATAAAACAATGTTCAAGCTTCCCTACTGGATATCAAATAAAGTATAATTGAATTAAATATTCATTGCACATCACTTTGCAAATGATTAAAGTAGAGTTTGAATTGTAAGTGAATCTAAAAGTCTGGATTCTAAGGCACTACATCTTTGGGTGACATCTTTCAAATTATCAGGGAAAACTCACTGTGTGATACAAGGCATACATTTGAAATGCAGCCACATGACATTCATGGAAAAAGCAGAAGTTGTGTGTATTTTAATATAAATATTGTAGGCAAGAATGCAGTGCATCAGGTTTGCACGTGCTCTCCTCTGAGAGGTGTTCTTGGATATCTAGACTGCATGGGAACTTGGTCATGAGTTCGATGTATTTTAAAAATTGGTCTTCAAGGACTGATTCTGATCAAATAAAGATCACGCTACAAAAAAGGCTCAAAAGAAATCATTCCTTGAATGGAGAAGGGTATTGTAAAGATTGTGTTGCAGGAAGGATAGTTTCAAATTCAATTACCTACAACAGTGTCATTTGTTATGGGTTTGATCAAAAACATCTGGGCTGAAATCATTGCCTCTGGCTAGACAAAACTCCAGTAGATTTTTGAGGCCAGGAGTTCACCCCTTACATTTGTGTTCAGAAGTATGGAAGGGGTATTAGATTCCATTTGTCAAGAAAATGATGTATTATTTAGAAAATTAATCAGGTCTTCAAACTTCGGAAAGATGTTCATTGGAGAGAGTTAGAATGAGGAATAAAGACAGGAATGGAGATTATGTCATATCCCTTGAGAACATTGCTCTTAGTGCATTCTTTGGGTTTCATTTAGTAAACAGTTCAATTTCTTCAGATAAGAATGACACATTCTAATTTAAGTATTAATAGGAGACAAATGTTATAATAGACTGATAGCCTCTCATGTCAAGACACATCTGAGGAGCTTTTAATCTGCATAGTAATTCTACATATTAAAAATCTTTTACAATTTTGATGAAAAATAATTACAGGGAATGCACAATAGTTGTTTTTGTAAGCTAAACAATTCACGAAACCTAATGAATCCACATTAGACTAATGGCCTATAGAATTTCATCATAAAAATAAATGTTCATTTTATTAAAGTAATAAAAATGTCTAATTTTTAAAGCCTCCAAAAAACACTTGCACCACAACCTTGTGCGGGAAGAACATACTTCATTGAAAACGAAATGCATACCCACAAATGGTCAAGGAAGGTAGAAGAAAAATGGAAGGGGTATTGGATTCCAGGATAGCTTCAAGAAGTCCTAAAAGAAATGTTCTAAGAGACCAAGACTTCTCATATTAGAGGACTATCAACACCACCTCAAGTGAAGGAAACAGAAGAAGAAATTGATATCTATTTTTAGAAAATATTTTTTGTAGTCATCTTATAACTTAGACGAATATTTTGTTTTGGTGAGCTACAAGAAACTTAAAATCACTTCTACTCATCAGAGCTTTTGTGCCACGTTCCAGCTTGGTGAAATTTTACAGGAGAATTTCAACTAGTAGTTAAAGCACTGACAGCCATGAGAGAATAGCAAGTGCAAATTCCATGACTAATTCTAATTCTTAATTTTCCTTGTTTTGCATTTTCACTAGTCAGAGTTTGAGCACATTTTACATGAATCCACTTAAATGCCCCCAAAATACACTAAAATATGAAATATCCAGTTTTTCTATCATTATGTCAAAAGGTACGACGGCAAATAATCACTGCATAAAGTTAGCAAGATGCAAGTTGGTCCTTCAGTAATTCTCTCCACCAGTCACATACAGACACAAAAAAGTACTTAGGCAAAGCAGAGGTGTTCAGTTTTGAACAGAAACTGTTATAGGAACTAGCACATGTTCTATTCATTTTATTGATATTTTTCCAAATGCAAAAGAAAAAGGAAGCTTTCCAAAGCTAAATCTCAAATTAGCCTGCTGAAACTTTCTTCTTGCTGAAGGATGAAAGATGTAGTGACTGTGATATGGGTGGGTTTAAACTTGGAGAAACGGTATGTAATTGGAAATGAACAAATATATTTTATTTTCTAAAATGTATTGACTGTGAGAGGGATTCTTAAACTTTTTTTTGTGCAGTTATGAATGACTAAGCATTATTATGATTATTCTGTTCTTTTTCTTTCATCTCACATTGTCTGCTTATCTGGGGTTCATTTTGGTATCTGAGCACCTCACAAATGTTAATGAATTTATCCTCACAACACCCCTGTAAGGTATCAGAGTATTATTATTTCTGTTTTAAAGATGGGGATATAGGGCGCACACATTCAATAACTTCTGAAGGTCCCATAAGAATTCTGTATTGAATTCTTGGCTCTGCTACAGATCTCATCATCCCAGTCCAATGTCTAACTCACATGACCGTCCCTTCCTTTCTTGCACACTGCTTGCTTGCACCTGAATCAAGGGTTTGGGTAGCCCATGTAGAGAGAGAAGGGAGAGGCTTACACTCCCTCACCCCACTATGGAGGTGGGTAGGCTAAGAGACACTTGAGCTCTAAATGAGATGAGCTGTTAAATAGAAGAGAATGTTATAAAGCACCATTTGAACATTTTACCAGACACCTTGCCGGAGAGCTAAATTTACTAGCAAGAGACAAATTTGAGGGATAGGGCAGTAAGGCTCAGGAGCAACACAGTTGAAAAGACTGCAGGGAAAGGGAACAAGGGGAAGTGAGGGAGGAGGTAATGGGATTCCAGTTTCATCTCTCTTCTGACCATCTGGTATCTAACTTATACCAGTGTTTTATATTGTGGCAAGTTTGGACTATTAGTTTTTTGATGCTTTTAATAACATAAAAAGCCTTTCTGGTGTTTAAAGATGTATTTGATGTCAAAATATCTCCCCCTCACTTTTGAATACTGATTGTTTCCTATGTTAAATTTCCAGTTATCTAGCTCTTCCCAAGAATATTGAATCATTTTGCACCATTTATACTGATCCTAATTATTGGAGCTTTGTATATTTCAACATGCACTTCAGTTCAGAAGTGATTGCCCCAATCTTGTAAAGTGAAGTACTCCAGCAATTTTCAATCACTTAAGGTTGGCTTCCTAATTTGTAACTTCGTAAAAATGAAAATAGTTTCACTCTTAACCTGCCTAAAGCAAACCTGGTTGTTTGAGTGATAACAGAATATTCTGCTTTTTGGAAGAAGCAGGGTTGAGGAGTATGCTCTGGAGTATGCTCTTGGGTCTGACTGGAGTATGAAAGTGCAATTTCCCTGTCTCTGGAAAGAGAGAGGATGCAATTTACACTGATCGAAAACAATCTCCCACCTTTCGGATCAGAATGGGATTTTAACCACAGCTTCCTAAATGAAAGGGGCTTTGCCAGGCTATTGCTTCCTCTGAATGGTTATAACACTACTAGGCATATTTTGTGCAGGCACTCTTTGCACAAATAATAGAATAATAACCACAAATACAGAGAGATATCAATGAAATTCTGGGGAGACTACTGATCTGTGAAAACAAAGGAGGGTAAAAAACAGGGGTGTGTTTTGTTTTTTTGTTTTTTTAGGCTACAGGTATCCTGAGTTGGAGACAACTGATAAGCATAATTCCTTATATTAAGGAACTCAGTCTGTGGCATATTGCAAGTATTCAGATAAATCTATTACAGTAAATGGTGTTCTGAACTGAAGAAGTTGCAGCAAACACTAGTTTTTACTTGTCTTTGTGTCCAGACTGGTTCTCAGTTGAATTAAATGGCAAAACTCACACTGAATTCAGGGGGAGTAGGAAGAATGTGGTTGTGCACGTAATTCATAGAAATACTGTAAGTAAAGGAGGGAAGCTCAACGTTCAAAGGCCCTGGTACAGTTGAAATCTATGAGAGTCTTTCAATTTACTTTATTGGGAGCTAGATTCAGCTTGAATAAAATGTTATCTGTCACACGCATTTCTGGAACTGAAATTAGTAGGCTTGAATGGGAATGTTTGGTGTTTCTTTACATCATCCCACTTACCTCTTGTCATATCTGCACACCTTGATTTACGGATGAACTTTGTGAGATCAGTATTTTAACTGACTGTAATTTCAAGTGAGAGTATCAACTACAGCTGGACACAGTTTTTAAAAAAACCTGATCCATCATATATACATTCTTCAAATTACTCTCTCCCTCTGAGCCTCATTGAAACACTTTTACCCAGAACTTTAAAGGTACACATCCACTAACATTACACATCCTCCACTAATACTCTGCTGTTTATGTATGCATTTTGCTTGATGCTTACTTCTCATATGGATTGGTTGGTAATCTGTATCCCTCCATCCACGCTCATAGTGAAAAACGATTGACTCATCATTGGAACCTTTTAAATTTTAATAGCAAATGAGCCAAAAAAGGAAAGGTGTCAAAACTTACAGGCAGTAAAACAGCTGAAAAGAGGATATTTTGTGGAATATCTAGAGTTTGTAATATGATATTTTACACTGTCTACAAATGTGGTAATAGAGCCATGGAAATTAGAGAAAATCTGTTAGCTTCTGATAGATCTTTAGTGCAGGATTATTTCCTAAAATATAATTTATAGTGTTCTGTCCAGTTCAGTTTTGAATCACTGTAGTAATAACGCTAAAGTATAGGTTTCAGAGTAGCAGCCATGTTAGTCTGTATCCGCAAAAAGAAAAGGAGGACTTGCGGCACCTTAGAGACTAACCAATTTATTTGAGCAAGTGAGCTGTAGCTCATGAAAGCTTATGTTCAAATAAATTTGTTAGTCTCTAAGGTGCCACAAGTACTCCTTTTCTTTTTGCTAAATTATAGATAGCCGGCCGGCTGTATTCCTGGTTCTGTCATGGATTTCTACTGTGCAGCATTAGGCATGTCATTTAATCATGCTGTGCCTCAATTTCTACATCTGAAAAATGGCAATGATAGCATTTACCTCAGAAGTATTATGAGTCTTAACATTTGTAAAGTGCTATGAGATTTCTGAGAAAAAGAGCTAGGAAAGTGTTGTATTTTAGCTTAGTGCAGCTTACTGTGTGATCCCGGTATGTCTGCACTACATCTGGGAGCATGCTTCCTAGCTCAGGTAGACAGAGGCGTTAGCGCTGCTTGAGCTAGTGTTCTAAAAATAGTAATACGGAAAATGCAGCACTGGCGGCAGCTCAAGCCTGTCTGACCTCCTGGGTCTGTATAATGACAGCTCGCCTGCCCCACCGCTCACATTGCTATTTGCAGTGTGTTAGCTCAAGCAGAGCTTGTGTGTGTTTGTCCGTCCAGGCTGGGAGGCACTTTCCCAGCTGCAGTGTAGACATACCCTTAGTCTTAATGGACCTCAGAGCAAGACAGCATTTCCTGATATTGATGATACATTTTATTTTATTTGTTGTTTGATTTGTAAAATGTGGCAATTGCTGGGTTTCTGGGCACGTCATTATGCAGAGATGATCCCATTACCCCATGTTATATCACCTGGGACCAAGCCTGCTCTTCAACTCCTGTTTTTACAATGGGAAAAATATAATTACATGAGGACATGACTTGCAGAGCAAAGAGAAGTGTTACATAAAATAATTTCACTTAATGTGTACAATATATACGTGGTTACACTTTATCAAAAGGGCCTGGTTGGGGGAGACAGCATCAGTATGGTATGTTCAAGAGAAAACTAGATGATATTTCTGCTTGAAAGATACACCTGTATAACATCACTAACCTCAGAGTTACTCCTGATTTACATCAGGGTAAGGTGGAAAAGAACCAGGCCCACAGAGTGCCGATATCATAGGTAAATAAAAGGAGGAATGCAAAGTAAGCAGGGCAATGAATAAAAGGCAAATAGAGCCTGTATCTCTTTCTGTGTACTTGGGATTGTAGTTCCTCACGTAAGAAAAGAAATGACTGTTAAATGGACTGTTTTGATAAATGCTTATGAAGGGAGCGGTTACTTCTTGGTGTTAGTATCAAATTTTCTTTCTTCACCTTTTCAGCAAATTTCTGAAAACCTTTAGCATATAAGGTGTTGATTTGCAATGTACGGTAGGTAGTTACCAGGCTTTCTTCACACTTTTAGCAACCCCTCCTACTCCTTGTCCTTATTTCACTAGGCTGAGTGTTAGTTTTTTGTCAAGTGCTTTTCCTGTGGCAAGCTATGGCTGCAGATACCTCCAGGAATCCCTTTAGTACAGTGGTCTTCAGTTACTTTTCAGGAGCAAGATGGTGCAGTGGTGTTTGTGCTCTGCAAGCCTGTCACATCTGGAGGCATGGCTACAAATTCCTTCATTCTCTTACAGCTGTAAAGGAGTTAGCTGGCATTTGTCCACGTGACAGAAACATTACTGTTCAGCAAAATTTGCCACCTCTGGCATAACGTGGGAATAGTGCATAGTGATGTGTAAGCCTCCCTTCAACCTCCGTCCTTAACCGAGACACATCTCCACCAGCTTCTGCCACAGCCTCTTGGTAGCTACAAGGGAGAGGAAGAAAGAAGTTTCTGCTAGTCTCCCTAGCCCTCAGCCTACACTTCTTTGCCTCTTCTGCCATAAAAATCTCCAGTGCCAACCTCTGCTGCTCACCATTCTGCCCATGATTCACAACTTGCCCACAGGTTTCTAAATAGTGGGACCAAAGCCACCTCAAATCTTATGGACTATACTTTGTTGCTGCTTGGCAAAATGATGACAGGCAGAAGAGGCATAGGAACTGTCTGCAGACTCAGGCTGGAAGATTACATTTGGCATGTCCTCACAACCATGGGCTAGGAACTTTTCTTTCTTTTAATGAAAGTTTAAATTGTGTACAGGCTGAAGGCTTAAGCCCCCACACTTCCCCACAAAGGGTGATTTGCACTTGCACTTTTTCTAAGCATTGGAATAATTATTTTTTCCCTTGGTTCTATTTACTAGCTTTCTACAAGGGATAAAAAACTATTGGGACCTTGTTATCACACAACCTAAATAGATGCCTGCCTTAGCTTCCTTTCTAAGAACTGTCATTTGGACAGAATTATCCAGTAGCCAGATGATTACAATCAGGAATAGCAGTGCAGATGAATTCTTTTTTGTAATATAGCATTTTAAAGTTGGTGAAGATGCTTTTAAGCTCTGCACTGTTAACTTACCCACGTAAATAAAAATGTAGGAAAAGTATCTGAGTGTTTAGGATGAGAAAAACTAGAGAATAATATTGTAGTTGGCTGAGCTCACTATACTGTTTCCTTTACCCAACTTGAAAAACTTGATTGTGCTGTGCTGTGTCACATTGAATTATATTGTGTCTGGCAACAACACCCATCTATTCACCTTCCTTTCAACATGAGCGTTGCTATATGAAAGCAACTCTGAACTTGATACCTGATGTCATCAGACTAAATATTCACCTTTCTTTTCTGTCTCTAGCAGTTACCTGCAGGCCCATTATTTGCATGTACATTATTCACTTAGCCAAATAAATAAATAAATAAAACCCCCACTGTTAGGGTCGATTATTTAAAGTATTAATCTTTAATGGTGTTAACATGATTTAATGGAACAGTGAACAATAAAGGAATTATACTTTAGTGTCTGTGGGTTTTTAATAGTCCAATATATACCAGTCCAGAAAGAACTTGGATTAGGGGAAAAAAGCTTAATAAAGTGTTGTATTAGATACAGTTTGTGCTCCATGATAAACTTGTACGATTTTGCCTCAAAAAGTTGTAGTCTAAAGACAATGCAACTGCTGTGACCTTGCATCTTGAGTGTGACTGGCATTTTAAGGGTTATTTCCTTAAATTTAAACAATACATTTTGGCAGTTCAAATAGTTAATTTAATGCCATTATTTTATTTTGATTAATTTTATTTTTACACAGAAAAGTTAAAAATTTGCCAATGATTAGTTATAAAGCTGCTACTGTCTGGTTTACTTCTATAGGTTTATAGTGATTGCACACATATTTTTTAGCAGGACATCTGAAGGGACTCTAGAAAAATAACTTATGTTGCAAGAATATGGATCTCACTTTACATATTTCATAGCAAAAATTATGAGCCCGAGTGAGTTCTTCCAGAGAAAGAGATTAAAACCATTAGACAGTTCCAAACTGGTGTGATTGGCTTAAAGACTATGTGGAATAATGAATGTTTCTGAACCTGAAGGGGAATTAACAACAAGATATTTGGTCAGATTTTGATCTCATTGCCACCAGTGTAAATCATTAGTGACTTAATTGAAGTTAATGGAGTTACTCAGGAGTTACATCTCTGCAAATGAGAGCAGAATCTGGCTCATCTCTTCAGGATCTGAGAGAGATTTGAAATGCTTAAAGTAAGATACAAACACTGTCGAGGAGGATTTCTCCTGTGTAGCAAAACAAACTGAGAAAGAGCAACACCTTCCCACAAGGGGTCTTCTCCAGCTTTGAGCAATACCTAGATCATGGTGTCACACACAATAAAAGAGTCTTCATGTGTTGGGAGATTAGGTTAAGCCGAGATCTATTCTGGAAACTAAGACCAGGTCGTCACTGAAAAAATAGGTGTGCTTTTAATACTGAGATTGCTTTCTCATTGTAAATCATAGTGGAGTCAAGGCACTGTATTTTTTACCTAGATGTAGTTAGTCAAGGCCTATGCTCTTCCATCTAAGGTTTGTGACACAAGCGGAGCAATTAGGTAATAATGCAATCCACAAAAGCCAGAACATTAGGCAGGCAGCTGCTAAGCTAGCTAATGGGGGATACCAATGAGAGGAGCATGTGCTATGCCCCTCCTCTCTCTGAGATAAGCACCTAAGTCCAGACTACAGGAAGGTACCCATCTCTGCTAGCCATCCATGAAAGGGAACCCATCTGTATGTCTACACTGCAATTAAAAACCCATGGGTGGACTGTGCCAGCTGACTCAGGCTCTCAGTCTCAGACTAAGGGGCTGTTTAATTGCAGTGTAGATGTTTTGGTCTCAGGTCTGCAGCCAAGCCTGAATGTCTACACCACAATTAAACAGTCCCTTAGTCTGAGCCCTGTGGGTTCAAGTCAGCTGGCAAGGGCCAGCCCCAGGTGCGTAACTGCAGTGTAGACTTATCCTCAGGCACCTATGGCCTTTCTTGCGGGAATGCCTTAGGTGCCTGCTGCACTCTACACAAAACAGCTGGAGGAGGAGATGATGGTGCCCGCCTCATAATGTTTAGATCAGTAGTTAGAGTACTCTCCTGGGATGTGGAAGAGGTTCAGTTCCCCCCCGCGAGGGAGAAAGGATTTGAACAGGGGTCTCCCACCACTCAGGAGAGTTCTCTAACAACTGAGCTATGTGATGTTCTGAAGTAGGGCTTCCTCCTTCTATTTTGTTCTAGGTGTTCCACTGTGGATAAATAATGAAAGAGTAATTGGAGCAGGGGGACAGTACCCACTATACCCTAACCATTAGGCTAGAGAATCACCCCCTGCCTCCTCAGGCTCAATGACTTTTTAAGACAGGACAGATAAGAGACATCATGGATTGCTTTGGGGCCTAGGTGGGAGACAGGTGTCCAGACACCTAGAGGGAGGCAGCAGTGAAGGTGCACATGCAGAAACATAGGTGTTGAGGGAACTTTTACCCTGAAAACTTAGGCACTGAGTGAGTTGAGGCACCTACAGGGTTCAGCAGGAGTTTTGTGGATAGCAGTGGAGCCTAAAACTGTGCCTTAAGTGCCTAAACCTGAGATTTAGGCACCTAAGTCTGGGGTTTAAGTATCTAAGTACCTTTGTGGATTGAGTGATGACTGGCCTGTCAACTTTATAAACCCAGTTCTGTGAGAGGGTTGGGTTTTTCCTTTCCCATTCCTCCAGCATTAAACACCACTCCATCAGCTTCTCTTCCTCATCATGCATCCAGCATCTATCACTTTTCTGACTTTGCTCCTCCATTTTACTCTCTTCACAACCACCTCATTCTTAGTGACTTCCACTTCTACTAAAATGTAGCAAAGTCAGTGCAGTGAACAAAACTAATGATGTAGGTCATTGAAATAAGTGATGGGGATATGTATCTGAGATATACAAAAAAGTGGTAGGTTGAAAGGGGGGACATGGGGAGAAGGGGAAGGAAGCAGGAGGCATATTTAGAGTGAGAGGAGGTGGAAGATAATATACTTGGAGCTGATGGAAAGCAGTCCTATTTAAGGATTTTTTTTTTTTTGAGAATCACTACAGTTGAAACTGCAAATATCAGTACAGAGAATGAATGAAAATGGAATAAGCCTGAATATACTGAACAGACAGTTGTGGAATAAAAAGGAAATGAGAGAAAAAAAAACAGTCTGCATTTGTGTAGGCTTCCCTCATCACTCTTCATAGAAGTTGTCTTGGATTGCGATGTATTTACCTCTACTGTGGGCTATTTTCAATGTACATTCCTATTTAATGAATTCTTATTTATCTAACTTTGTTAAATGTGCCCATTAAGTAGGCACATACACATGTTTGTGCCCTGTAAGTGCATTTCTCTTTACACATGCATATAATTGTAGCACTGTCTACAAATGGATCATCTTGCCCCCATCATCAATAAAATCCTAATGCTTCTTATCCCAACGCATACCCAACCCCTGGGGAAAATCCTAAGAAATAGAGCTTATTTGGGCTAAGGAATATTAGCTTAGAAAGAGTTAGTTATTGTTTCTTTGTGAAAGTTTTGAAACGTTGGAACTAAAAGATTTCCAAAATTCTTCAACTGAAATTAATTTTAAGGAACTTAGGCCCTGATCCAGCAAAGTGCTTAAACACATGCTTAACTTTAGGTATGTGAATGGCCGCACTAAAGTCACTGGTGTGAAATTGGAACAATACACTGGAGAATCAGGCCTCTTGATTCTGTGCTGAAAACTGCTTTGTGGCAGGATCTTTTTGTTGTTTGTGCATTTGCTGTATTCTTCCTGCTTGTCAAAGTCCCATAAGCACTGGGCTCCTTCTTGTTCCCTTGATCCATTATGTTGTAGTCCACCTCCAAATTGTTGTCCTCAGCCATTTCATCTTTTGTTTCAGAGTGGCACTTGTCAATGCTGTGTCATGTTACAAAGAAATCATTCATCTTTGGCTTTGGCCACCTTCCTCCTTCCATTTGCACCTTCAGTGATCATACTGCCTTCTACTATATGCACCTGTACATTGAATGAGACAGAGTTTACCATAGCATTTTGATAGAGTCCAAAATGCCACACAAGTTACAAGCCCACATAGTGTGATAAGGCTGATATTTAATACACCGTTATTGTTATTCCTTTTTAGCAACTCTAACGATTCTGCTAAGTCAAACTGTATTTTCACTGGATGGCTGAAAGGAACACATCTGGCCAAGAGATTATTTCTTTGCCAAATTACAAATTTCTGCCTTGTCTTGTTTAGGCACAAGAGCTGTTGATAGAAAAGTTGCAATTTCTTATTTCATTCTAGAAAAATATCTTTTTTTTTAATTCACTCTCTTATTTTCAAAAACTGCAGAGGCATTTTTGCTCAACATTTATTTTCAAGTGTCCTCATGGAGAGAGCAGATCTGGAAAATATCAGCCAAAAAGGTAAAAGCTTAGCAAAGTAATAAACACCTGAAAAAGGCTTTTGGAATAGAAAATTTAGTAGACTACTCAGTGCTCACTCCAGCTGTAATTTCAACCTTAACTCTTAGACCTGATTGTGTGCCCCTTATTTACATGAGTGGACAGTTACTCAGATAGAGCCAAATTGATGTGTCAATAGAAGAGGCTTTAGAGCAAACTGGTAAACTAAACAGAAATAAGTCACCAGGCCTAGATGGTATTTGCCCAAGAATTCCAAAGGAACTCAAATATAAAATAGCAGAACTATCAACTGTACTGCATAACCTGTCGCTAAAATCAGCCTTTGTAGCAGATGACTGGAAGATAGCTAAAGGGGATCCTGGCAATTACAGGGCAGTGAGTCTACTACTCAGTACCAGGTAAATTGGTAGAAACGATAGTAAAGAACAGAATTATCAGACACACAGATAAACACGGTGTGTTGAGGAAGAGTCAACCTGGCTTATGTAAAGGGAAATCATGCCTCACAGTCTGTTAGAATTCTTTGAGAGAGTTAAGAAGCATGTGGATAAGGGGGATCCAGTCAATAAAGTCTACTTGGATTTTCAGAAAGACTTTGACAAGGTCTCTCACCAAAGGCTATTAAGGAAACTAAGTAACCCTGAGATAAGAGGGAAGGTCCTCTTATGGATCAGTAATTGGTTGAAAGATAGGAAACAAGGGTAAGAATGAATGGTCAGTTTTCACAATGGAGAGGTGAACAATGGGGTCCCCCAAGGTTCTGTACTGGGACCTCTGCTGTTCGACATATTCATTAATGATCTGGAAACAGTGAAAAGTGAGGTGGCAAAGTTTGCAGACAATAAAAATTATTGAAGATATGTAAGTCCAAAGCAGCCTGTGAAAAGTTACAGAGGGATATCACAAAATTGGCTGACTGGGCAACAATGTGACAGATGAAATACAGCATTGAGAGGTGCAAATGAATGCACATTGGAAAAAATAATCCCAGCTATAGATGTACAATGATGGGTTCTAAATGAGCTTTAAACACCGAAGAAAGAGATCTTGGCATTACCATGGATAGTTCTCTGAAAAATTCTGCTGAATGCGCAGCAGTGATCAAAAATGCTAACAGTATATTGGGATCTATTAGGAAAATGATAGAAAATAAGACAGAAAACATGACGACACTATATAAATCCATGGTGCGCCCACACCTTGAATATTGTGTCCGCTTCTGGTTGCCCCATCTCAAAAAGGATATAATGGAAGTGGAAAAGGTTCAGAGAAGGGTAACAAAGACAATTACGGATGGATTATGGAACAGTTTCCATATAAGGAGAGACTAAAAAGATTAGTGCTGTTCATCTTAGAAAATAGATGACTAAGGGGGTGGATGACATTATAGAGATCTATAAAATCATTAATGGTGTAGAAAAAATTACTAGAGAAGCATTATTTACCCTTTCAAACAACACAAAAACCAGAGGTCACCTGATGAAATGAATAAGCAGCAGGTTTAATACGAACAGCAGGAATTACTTTTGTCACACAACTAACCTGGGGAACTCATTGTTATGGGATGCTGTGATGGTCAGAAGTATAACTGGGTTTATGAAATAACTGGATACATTAATGGAGGATAGGTCCATCAATGGGTATTAGCCAAGATGGTCAGGGACACAACCCCATGCTTGGAGTGACCCTAACCCTCTGACTGTCAGAAGCCAAGAGTAGAAGACAGCAGTGGATCACTCCATAATTGTCTTGTTGTGTACACTCCCCCTGAAGCTCTAGTATGGGCCACTGTTGGGAGACAGGATGGTGGGCAAGATGGACCAAGGTCTGACCAAGTATAGCTGTTCTTATGTATTTACATGAGTAAGAGTTGCACAGTTCTGCTCATAATGAACAAAATATTGACTAAAACTGATAAACCCTCACATTTTCTCAGGGGCATATGTTTTTATATGTTTTTAATATTTTTATATTCTATAGACAGGGCTGCAAAAATTTTGGGAAGTGGACATCAGGAATTTTGTTTTGACATTTTTTCTTGTTCAGCTTATTTGTGATTTTGCTCCATATTATTGGGGAAGCAAATGCAGAGCCCCTTCCCAAAGGGTCTGAAGGATATCATGCTGCTTACTGAAAAATTCTTATATTATCCCTGTATGCATGTTTGACCAATAAACAGCCTGTAAATTGACTTGTAACAGCTGTCATGCTGTCTTTAGACAATAGAAATAGTTAAGCCGAAATTCTTAAAGGACAGATTGTTGCAGGACAATAACAATAACAACAGAAGGCATGCAAATAGAAATTACTACATTTTTCTAATTGGACATCTATAATTTGTGTGTCATCAACCACAGTCTTTTGTGAACTATTAATACTAGAAAATTATACTGTGGATGATAAAGGTAAGTGTTACGTTCCGTTTATTGCCCACCAGATTTGTTGTCGCATTTTTTATTGGCCAAAGTTGAGTGATCCATTAAATGTATGTATATATTTATAATATGTACCTTATAGCCTTATCTGTATTGCTATCGTGAATTAATGATTTTTTTTTCTCTTCATGTAGTTTTCCCTACACAAAATGGAAATGTTGCCATAGTGACTGGAGGTGCTAAAGGAATTGGTTATCATACTGTGAAGCATTTGGCAAGACTTGGCATGCACGTTATAATAGGTACTGTCATTATTTTGTCAATACAAATGTATATTGTGCCTGAGGGACCAAAATCTTAAAGAAATATCGCTCCATCAGTATAACTAAACATATGCCTGGTTGTTATGGAGCCAAATCCTGCCAAGCCTTATGTTATTTAAAATGTTTATTACGGCAGTGCCTTGGGCCAACCAAGAGTGGGGCCCCATGGTGGTAGATCCTGTACAAACACAGAGTGGTAGATGGTCCCTGTTCCAAAGAGCTTACACAGATCTCTTTTGTAGGAGTTCTAATGCTTAGCCCCTCTGGATATTTCATGCAAAAAGCAGTCAGTATGAACACATATATATAAACACACACTTGAGCACGGTAATTTGAAATGCACTGTACAGTGGGCATGCTTTAAAATGTCCTTTTTACTGATTTTTAGGCAAAGTACTACTGTTATGAGCAGGTATTCCCTCTGCTTAGGATGTGGGAGACTGTAAAATTTTTTTAAGGTGTCCATTCTACATTAAGAGGAAATATTATAAAAAATGTAAAGGTATTTTTTGGTGTACGGTGGTTCATGTTTTGTCCCATATAGTGTAACTCAAAAGAAGTTAGGCAATGCAAACATTGACTTATCCAATACAAACATTGACTTATCCACACATAAAAATATTAGTGAAGATTTTGAGTCATCTTTCACTCCAGTTCTGGGGTTTTCTTGGATTTTTTTTTAAAATTATATAATGTTTAAAACACTACAGTATATGACCTAATCTTTTCCTGTTGCTAAGCCACAAGCTTTTAATTTAAAATAATGTAATTTAGAACTATACAAGATTATTCTATTTCTATTTAATAATACTTCAGCAATCCAGAAATTTAACTTTATTCAAATGGAAAATATGACTTTATTAAGAGTGAAAAGCTACTAGCAGTGGTGGATCAGTCTGTTCTCAGTCATGCTGGTGGGAATGCAGAGTAACTCCTTTAACATTAAGGGAGTTACTCTGGCTTAGCACAGGCTAATGCAGAGAAGAACCTAGTCAGACACGTTTTAAAAGTCAAAATCAAGTATCTGAAAACACAACCTGGTGCTACTGTATTCTATCTAATGCTGTCACTGTTTCTGTTGCACTCAAAGTATCTTTATGTATTTTTAAGGTGAACTGCAAAAACTTTACTCAAAAAAACGCAGTTCCTGTGTCATTTTTTCTCCCCTTTATTTAGGAAATTTAAAAACACACTTTTGTTTTTGTTTTCAAAATAATTTTACATCATTTAAGGTAGAACTGATGAGAATTATTTCAATCAAGTGCAATATCTGAGCCAAATCCTGACCCAAGCATGGAGCCCAATCGGAGCTTCACAGCCTGGATGGGTTCTGCATCCAGGGAGCCCTCCAGAAGGGAGAGGCCCCCTCAGCAGACTCAGCAGTCACTCTGACAGGTGAGCTTTGCCCTATTTGGCAGTGCAGTGACATTTCTGCCCAGAGGAAGGAGGAGAGGGGGCAGTGCATCTACCCCGGGTGCATGGCCAGAGAGAGTGTTAGAGGACCAATTGGCCCCCTCACAGAAATGTGTGTGACAGCTGCAAAGGAAGCTATTGACTGGTAACAAGTGGAGTCCATCATGTGCTGACATACCATGGTGATGGGGGCAATATAAGAACCTCAACAGAATCCTAGGAGTCGGTGCTGGAACTACGGGTGCTGGAGGTGCTGTTGCTCCACCTGGCTTGAAGTGGTTTCTGTTATAGATAGGGTTTGGTTCAATGGCTCTCAGAACCCCACTATATAAATTGTTCCGGCATCCCTACCCCCCCACCCCATTCTGATTTCCTGTCTTTATTCCCCAATTTTGATCTATAATGGCTACTCCACCTTCTGCAGCGAACTGGAGTTCTGCATAATTTTTTAATATCTTTTGCAGCGAACTGGAGTTCTGCATAATTTTTTAATATCTTTTGGGGCTAGAGAAATCTGTAGGGGTTAAAAAAGAGACATGAACACTAGATAGTGTGGGGAAAAACTTGACCCCTGGGTAGTCTATGAGCGTTTTGCCATTGGCTTCAATGGCTCCAGGATTTCACCCCAGACCTTGATACTAAAATGCTTAATTATTAGACCTTATTCTCAATATATCTGTGACCCCAGAGAAGCTTTTCCACATACTTCCACTGTTTTTTTCTGTAGTTCCTGTTGTCTGGAACAGCTGTCCTGTATGCCATGGCCTTATTACGGGCTCCCATCTGCTCCCATTAAAGTAAATAGCAAAAGTCCTAATGTCTTCAGTGGGAGCAGACTCTGGGCATATCTGTATTATCAGCATTACTATACTGGTACAATTATACTAGTATAACTCCAAATTTGGAGTTATTTGGAATAACGGCAAAGATTCCTGTGGCACCTTATAGACTAACAGACGTATGGAATAACACTGTTAATGTACAAATTCAGCTACACTGAATAAAAGGTTGCTGTAATTCTGAATAAGAGTGTCTACACAGTGAGTTTTACTGGTATAACTATAGCGGTGTAGTTCATCTCCTGTGAAATCTCAATATAATGTAATAGGACACCCTTGGGAGGGTTATCTGCAGCAGGAATTATATCTCTGGATCTAAAAGCATGAGCCTCTGATTCCTGAGCTAAAAGACTCAATTTTGTCAGCTCAAAGGTCTGGGTTCATAAACTTCTATGTGGTCCAGCCACGAGGAGACAGAATCACTTTGGGTATGTCTACTCTGCAATCGAGAGGTGTGATTGAAGCAGGGGTTGACATACCTGAACTTGCTTTCATCACATGGCAGCTATTGGACCATGTACCCAGGGTTCCACAAGGAGCAGCCACCTATGCTGTTATGGCTTCCCTACTATTGTTAGAAATTAGGTCACCTCAAATTGTGAGCCAGAGTTTAGACTGATTCAAAGTTTATGTGCTTTAACACCTGCCATGCCCCCTGGGTGTTTCAGCTTTAGAATGAATAAAGAAATATTTTGCTGTGCATGTGTTAAAAATTCTGACTTTAAACACTTAGAAATTTAAGTTGGCCTCTTCCTTAAATCTCAGTGAGTTAATAAAACAAGCTTAGCATAGTGATTCTATTTTGAGCTGTTACCTATGTGAAAAAAAATTCCATTTAGCATATATGGGAACAGTTGAGTGTTCTTCCCCACCACTGTCCTTCCATCCAACTCATATACACTTTCACACCCATAATTCAAAACAAAACTGAACCAGCTTTGTTCAAACCAGAGCATAAGTAGCGGTAACTCTAAAACACCACCCTTTGTAGCACTTAAATGAGACATCACACGCAGTAAATCGTGTAGCTCTGTGATTCCTCCTTTCTTACATGAGGAACGAACAGTTACCAGTTCTGACCCTTTAAATTATCCCTAGCCTCTGAGTTAGCTTCTTACTGACAGGAATTGGGCAGTTCACATTACTCAGAGTTATTGTTCCAGATTCTCTGTAAGCATCTCTTCATCAGTTACATGAGTCACATTTTTTAAGTTTTCTTCTTAACAGTTCAGTTTACAGATGTAATGGTTTAATGGAAGCTGAGATTCTGGATCATGAAACCAGCTTCAGAGAAGCCCCAGGATGCTGCAGATCAGCTCAATCTTAGCCCGGGTTCAAACTTTCAGAACATTCCATTCACTGAGTCCAAGCATGGACAACTTTAGATCAAAAAGAATTTGTATCCAAAAATGATGAGCACCTGAAAAAAGGGGTTTTAGAATGGAAGTTAGAACTCGCCTTACCTGTGGCAGGCACTAGTTACTGAATAACTGGACTTGCTGTTCTAGTTTGGAATTACAAATATCTATTTTTGAATTTCTCCCTTTGTAAAGGCTGGTGGTACTAAAGGAAGTGGCAACTTTTGATTTGTGTGGCAATATCTAATATAAAATATAACATCTAATATAAAATCTATAATATCTTTAACATCTAATATAAAAGCTTTCATTCTCCACAGCTTTGCACCATCAGTGAAAAGTTCTGATTTGGTAGCATTTTGTGCCCGTTGGGCACAGCTGAAAACACAAGGTAGTGGAAAATCAGGCCCATACTATACACTGTACAAAAGAAGCAGTCACTCTATAAATACACTTAACCTGTTGGAGCCTCAAATTTTGTTACAGATTAATAAAATTCTACCGAGAAACCCAGCACTTATTTGAGACCCTTTCAAGTCCAGCTGCAACCGAGAAAACAAATACCTTTGTCATCTCTTTCTGTTTTGTCTGGTTTCCAATTTTTAAGTTAGACTCCTTATGCTCTAAATCAGTCAATTCGAATACAGTATGTTAAAACTACAAAGGTGACTTTAAGAGGATAATTAAATCCTATCTCGGGGGTGCAGTTTTTCATTTTCAAAGATAGTTTGCTTTAATTTCAATTACAAAAATTTATATACGACACTGTGTCTCCTCTCACTCTAGATTGTTGCTGAGAGATATTTGAGTTCTAATATGTGCAGGAAAGCATTTCTCTTCCTAAGTGAGGCATATTTTGTTTGGATGGTTTGCACAGTAGAGTTAGAGTTGAGCAGTATTTCATATTTGAGAGCTTGTTTTCTAATTCTCTTATGAGCGCTGAAAAACAATTGCCTAGTAATGATCTCACTTCAATATTTTACTGTAATAGTTGCGCTACAGTGAAGGCTACAAGAGATCCAGCTATCACTCTCTATTTTTACACACACACAACCTTCCAAATCATTCATGTTTGCTGAAATTTGCCCAGCTTACTTTGTTTAAAGACAATTAAAAAGTAAAACCCGAGCAAAGCCCCTCTATGCCTTTGTTTGGGATAGCTCTATTGTTTTGTCCCTAGTCAAACAAAGCAAAATGTATACTAAGTCTAAAACTATCAGTTATGTGTAGTACAAGTCAAGAGGTGGAATATCTTCTCTGCACTGCCCTCTTCTAGTCATTTTAAGTGTACTTGGTATACTTTTTTTGGAACTTCCTGGTTCCATTTCATTTCTGCATTTTTTTTTTAAGTCAGTAGTCAGGAAATTCTCCATCTTGCTAACTTTGGTAACAACATTTCTTTTTTATTCGAGGCAATTTTAAGCTTTGCAGGTTGTGACATCATTTTTGAAATATTTTAAGTTTCTTTTTTTCACCCTGAAATAGTTTCTTCCATTGTGAGAGCTGTTCAAAAAAGAAAACATTTTTATAGGGATGTTGATTATTCACAGTTAACTCATGTGATTAAAAAAATTAATCACGATTAATCGCAGCTTTAATTGCACTGTTAAACAATAGAATACCAATTGAAATGCATTAAATATTTTGATGTTTTTCTACATTTTCATATATATATTGTATTCTGTGTTGCAATTGAAATCAAAGTATATTATTTTTTATTATACATATTTGCACTGTAAAAATGATAAACAAAATAAATAGTATTTTTCAGTTCACCTCATACAAGTACCGTAGTGCAATCTCTTGTTGTGAAAATGCAACTTACAAATGTAGATTTTTTTTGGTTACATAATTGGACTCAAAAATAAAACAATGTAAAATGTTAGCGCCTGCAAGTCCACTCAGTCCTACTTCTTGTTCAGCCAGTTGTGAAGACAAATAAGTTTGTTTACACTTACAGGAGATAATGCTGCCCTCTTCTTATTTACGTCACCAGGAAGTGAGAACAGGCATTTGCATGGCACTTTTGTAACCAGCATTGCAAAGTATTTACATGCCAGATATGTTAAACATTCGTATGCCGAACCCAAGGTTTAAGAATCTGAAGTGGCTTCCAAAATCTGAGAAGGACGAGGTGTGACACATGCTTTTAGAAGTCTTAAAAGAACAAAATTCCGATGTGGAAACTACAGAACCCAAACCACCAAAAAAGAAAACCAACCTTCTGCTGGTTGCATCTGACTCAAATAATGAAAATGAACATGCATCGGTGCACACTGCTTTGGATAGTTATTGAGCAGAACTCATTATCAACATGGACACATGTCCCCGGGAATGGTGGCTGAAGCATGGAGGGACATATGAATCTGTAGCACATCGGGTACGTAAATATCTTGTGATGCCTGCTACAACAGTGCCATGAGAACACCTGTTGTCACCTGCAGGTGACATTGTAAACAAGAAGCAGGCAGCCTTATCTCCTGTAAATGGAAACAAACTTGTTTGTCTGAGTGATTGGCTGAACAAGAAATAGGACTGAGTGGACTTGCAGGCTCTAAAATTTTACTTTGTTTTATTTTTGAATGCAGGTTTTTTTGGTACATGATTCTACATTTGTAAGTTCAACTTTCATGATAAAGAGATTGCACTATAGTACTTGTATTAGGTGAACTGAAAAATACAATTTCTTTTGTTTTTTTACAGTGCAAATACTTGTAATTAAAAATAAATATTAAGTGAGCACTTTACACTTTGTATTCCATGTTGTAATTGAAATCAATAGATTTGAAAATATAGAAAAATCCAAAAATATTTTAATAAATGGTATTCTATTATTGTGTAACAGTGCAATTAATCGCAATGAATTTTTTTAATCACTTGACAGCCCTAATTTTTTATTTTGGTTACTTTTTTCTACAGCCAGGTGAATAATTAATTCCCTATGTTTACAAAGTACAAATCCAGCTAGAAAATATCTCGCTCTTTCATTTGGATCAGTCAATCCAAGTGAACATGGTTGAAAATTATCCTTTTTGAGAGATTCCAAATAAATTTAAAAAAATTATAAAAAGCATACATTCATACATGAGATTCTAGCCAGTAGGGGCTGTTTCATTTGCAAAGAGTGATGCTGAATGCAGATTAAGTTGAACAAGTGGAACTTTATTAAACCCTGTGCACTGCTCTCTCTGTGTGGCTGAGTTGCTTGCAGCCTAACTTCATGGCATTCCCTGTGTCCACTGGTGTGCCGTCACTAACAGTCCCTCCAGGGAACATGGGACCTCTGACTTCAGTTCCACTGATCATGATACATCTTTCCTATTTCACAAACATTTTAATATAAATGTTTAAAACAAATTATTGATGCCCTGCCCCCAATCTGTTTCCCTTCGGCCAGAAATTGCTAACATATAGCCAAATTGGAGTCTCATCTTTACCACAAACTTAGGTGGTTACATTTTCTTGGAGATAGTTTGGTCTCCTCAACAGGTGACCACCCTGGGAATGAGCTGTGAACCTCCCTCCTTGTGGGGCTTGTCTCTGAATAGTTCTCTGTTCTGTGATCTCTCTATCTCAGTAGGCTCTCTGGCTGTTGTGTCTACTGGTTTGTAACAGCCTCCTGTTTCTTTGGATCACTTATCCCTCTTACTTATCTTATATGATCTGATGCCACTGCACCCCTACAGGATCTTTTAGCTGACTCTTTCTGGTGTCTCCCTTAATGGCTGGATCTACAGGGGGATGCCCGTCTCTAGGGCCAGTAGGTCCTAAGCTGATCTGCCGTACTCTAGTGCCTGCATTCTCTGATTGTTTGACATCTCTTCTCAGCGGTGTTTCCATCCTTCTGACTGTAACAGACCTCCTCTCATTGATAGCAGGGTTTTGGTTCTTCATCCCATCAATGCCTGTGCCAGACTGTTTTGGCACCCTTCTGATTGGGTATTCTTCTGTCCCAAAAATGTTAACAAGGGTCTGAACCAGAAGAAACAGCCTTGTGTAACAGTCTTTTAGCTGTTTTCACAATTGAGTCAACTGCTGGGGAGGAGGTAGGGTGGTCAAATTCCCATTTGCATGTGAATTGCTTTGAATTTTTCTGGGGCAAACTGGGGGCTATGGTTGGTGAATACAATGTTCAGAATGCCATATCTTGCAAAGGGGGCCCTCAGTTTGACTTGCTTCTTGTGTCAGGCAAGGCACTGACATGCCTAAAATTTGAATAGCAGTTCACTGTAATCAAGTACTGGTTTTCATTGAAGGTAAATAAGTCTGCTCCCACCTTTTTCCATGGTTAGGTGGGCCACTTATGTGGTAAGAGTCTCTTTCTGCTGGCATTTATCACATGACCGTCAGGCATCACTCATCTATCAAGGAGCGGAGTTGTGTATTTGTTCCCACCCAGTAAACACATTCTAGGGCACATTTAAGTCAGCTGTCAATACCCAGGTGCGAAGCATGTATTTTTCGCATGAAGTCCTTATGTAATGAGGCAGAGACAACAGCAGTTTGTCCACAAAATATGATTGCATCCTGCACTCTCAGCTAATCTTCAATGCGAAAATATAGTTCTGCTCCTACTAGTACTTGGCTTTGGTAGAATGGCTGTCTTTACTGCCTGTAGTTGGGTGTCCTTTTCCATAGATAGACTGTTTGATTTTCATCAGTTTCACTGTTAAAACTGGGAGACAGTACAGCATGTTAAAGGAGTCAGTGTCCTGATCTTCTGCTTCCAACCTGCTGATGCTGGGTATATATGCCCTGCTCAGGGTGTTAGCTAACACCACTACCCATCTAGGAACAATGCTGGGTGAGTCTTCTCTGGGACGTCTCTCGTGCTGGCCTTATGCATATTGACATGGGCAGCCATCTATAGCAACCAAATGGTGTTGCGAGTGTTGTCGGCATGCTGAACTCTGTCCCGGTTTCTGTGTCCAAACCAATTCCTCATATCACAGACTGTCAAGATTCTGGCTTTGGAAAGTTCTGACAAGATGTCATCATGTATAGTGGCATCTTTCCAATGTCTGGTTCAGTGGCATTGGGTCTATGCAGATGCACAGTTTGACTGATGGCTTCTTTGCCACCACCATGGTACTATGATACCCTTGCTCTGCAGACTTTCAAACTCCTTGTGAACTCCCTAGTGCCACTGGAATTTTCCTTCACGGTAAGCACAGAGGTTCTACTTTGGGGTCTGTTTCCAGGGGCTTTTCTTCAAGGCACCCGTCGCATTTGAAAACATCCCTCCTATACTTCTAAAATGATCTACACTGTCTTGTTGCACTGCCACTATAAAACTCTGAATCTGTAGCCTGATCAGATTCATGCCTTGTATGGGTGTATTCTCCAAGAAGGGTCTGTGGAGCTTACCATCCATCACCACAAACTTCTGTAGGTACCATCTGTTATTGTTTGACTTATTTATTATTGGATCACATTTTCCTATGGGTTGCATTATGCACTCATTGTACATTATTAGATTGTGCCTGCTCTTTGTAATGAATGTGTTCGAGTCCAGTTAATTCTGGGGAATCCCACTGCAGGAGGATCCGTGATCCTGGAGTTGTGCAGGCCGTTTCCCTCGTAACATTGTGTTGGTCTTGTTCCTTGTTGCCTCTCTGTCAGGACTTGATATGCTCCTTAGAGTCAAGGAGAGAGACATGATGTCATCACTGCTGTCTGATGTGCAATCCACCTCTTGTGCAAACCTGACTGAATCTTTCTGAGACCTTCCTCTGCTCTTGCACGCACTGCTAAAATGGTTCAACTGGTCACTTTCCTAGCACTGCTTTCCTAGTGCGGGGCACTTCTCCTTCACCCACTCATGTTGTCTACCACAGTAAATGCATCTCACTGGAACCCTGGCCACCTGCGCTCCCTTGCTGTTGTCTCTCTGCACATACTACTGGGGGTGTTGTGCCTCCTAGGGCTTCCATCCTTTCTCTTGAAGCTTCTGCTGCATGCCCCATGTCTAAGCATCTGTCTGATGTGAGATTGCCTTCCTGGAGCAGCTGCTCCTGCAGGTGATGATCCTAAGTGCTGGAACTATCCTGTCCTACATTAGGGAATCTATCAAGTCCCCCAAACTGCATGTAGCAGCCACTGTGCATAAGGCTGTGTATAGGGTGTTTTTAAAATTCTGTTGAAAGGATATTATACTCCATTATATTCTGTGGTTGCTTATCTTGATTTCTCTGGAACCCTTTACAAATTTAGAAAACCTTTTTCGTTTCATCCTTATTACATTTTATAGGACATTTCAATCAGGATATTTCAAATGGTGCTTAAGAGTGTTATGACCTTTCCTTTCTTTGAGTATCAACATTCCTGGTGACTTCTGCACAGCTTTGAGAGTGTAACCTGTTTGAAGAGTCTGCAGTGAGAGGATGCAAAGTATTTTGTATTTTTGTCTAGGTCCTACATAAAACAGACGATAGACTTTGTGTGTATGATTTTTAAATATTGATTGGTGACTTTTAAAAATAAAATCTGAATTTACTACCACATTGGAACATTTTAAATTCACTCTCAGTAGTAGCTGTTCTCCTTTGGGTGCACTGTCCACTTTACTAGTGGGTTACAGAACTACTTGCTAGACAGCAGTACAATATAAGAACTAGGTTGTGTTCCTGGCTCTTGAAGGGAACTATAGCCCAGTGCTTAAAGCGGGAGACTGAAAGTTAGGACTCTTAGCTACTAATTATTTGATGATGATGCTTTGCATTTACATATAGGACTCATTCAATTGTGGATTTTAATGAGCTTTCTAAAGGTGAGCATGCAGGAGTAGATCTGTTTTGCAAACACAATAGCCAAGCACATAGATTTGGCATGTTCATTCTAGGAGGCAGCATGTTTAAGTAGACGAGATTTAGGTACACATGAAATCTACTCCCCGATCTGCCCAAAGTGATCATGGAATATCAGGGTTGGAAGGGATCTCAGGAGATCATCTAGTCCAACCCCCTGCTTAAAGCAGGACCAATCCCCAATTTTTGCTCCAGATTTCTAAACGGCCCCCTCAAGGATTGAACTCACAACCCTGGGTTTAGCAGGCCAATGCTCAAACCACTGAGCTATCCCTCCCCCTTTCAAAATCTTAGTTAACATTTTTTAAATAAGGGAGCATTTTATCTACTTGTTTATTAAGGTAGAAGTATGAGGCCTTGCTCAATAATAAGGGTTATAAGTGAGCAGAATATTGAAACTAGTCCATGGAAAAAGTGAGACAAGAATTCATTGTCTGGTTCCCGCCCCAATGGATCTTCCAAACAGTATTTCAGTGGAGCTGTTGCTTCCTGTCTTTAACACTTTGTAGTTGTTTGGTGACAATGAAAGAGTATCACTGTGGGCTGGGAATGTGTCACATGTAGCTTGGATATTCAGAAAATGAAAAAAATATCTGCTGAGCATGTGGAAGTGACTATTTTTTCCATTGCTTATAACCTAGCCAAAACTGAACAGATTTTCCTGGGGTGAACAAAATGCAAAGGCTCAGGACTAATCCCCCAGACAAATTAAAAGAAACTAAATTGTGTGGTTTTAGTAGTGGCAGAATTTCCCATTTTTCACTCGTCTCAGTCCATGTTGAGTTGTGTTTGCTCAGATTTTCAAAACAAAATTAATCCTAAGGCAGAGATCAAGCGTGGAAAATTTCAGACCAAATGGTTAGTTTGTCACAGTAAAAGCAACTGAAACCGGGGATTAAAATGGAATGTGTTTATCAACTTTGACTATAAATGTTGCTATTGCTTTGCCCCTAATAAGTAAGGAATCACTCATCTCTTTAAATAAAACCAGAGGTATAGATTACTCTTACAACATTACTGTATCTTTTTGCAATACATTACTTTGAACTTTTTATAAGGATTTGGTCACTTATCCAGTCGTTCTATTCATCCCTAAAGCATTTGCTTTGCAAAATCATTTCAAAAGCCTCCAGCACACAAACGGCTTTGGTCAAGGCAATTTTCAATTTTATGATGCTCCCAGCTCCTAGACTCATCTTTTCAATCTCCCTCTTAAGCTAATATGGAAACAGATTTGAAGCAGCTATTTAGTAAAATGATTCTTTTGTCCCAATGGTCTTGAATTAAAATATGCAAATAAGAATAAACTGAGTTCGTTTGGGGGGTCCTGAGCTTTAATGAGGAACCATTAATATAACAGTGAAAATAATGTGAATTACAATTTGTTGTGCAACGCAAGTTCTTTGAAAAATAAATGAACATACTGAGAATTAAATCAAGTCACTGGAGGTTTTAATATGCATGTTCATTGTGTGATAAATGCTGAATGAAAGGAGGATCAGATGGGACCCTCACAGGGCTTGCCACAGAAGTCAGTTTTTAACATAACTGTATCTAGCACTTTGACAGACTGATTTTTGAAACCCCACTGTAGGAAATCACTTAAGCTGAAAGAGTGAGGAGAGTTGATTCCTTGCCCATAGCTGCTTTGTGCAGAGTTACACAGACATGGCAGTTTCACTGTAGGGTTTGTTCTTTGACACTGCATCTATTTCCAGAAATTAGGATCAAGCTGAATGTTTGTGTGTCATAAAACCCCAGATGGATTTTGCAGAAAAAACAAATACTACAAATGAGTGTTTCTTTGCTTTGTTTCAAAATGGTTAGTATGAGGAGGTCAAAAAGGAATTGAATCTAATCTGTACATACCATTATAGACCAGTATGCTTGTAGGTGTTTACAGGCAAGCTGTCTTCCCATTAACAGTTTTAAATGGCAAAATTGCCTGTTTCAACTGCTTTCAGATAAATAATGAGTCTTCTCTTTCCATTTCATGAACCCTCCATTTGTCACCTCCAGATAGAATACAGTAACTCCCCATACCTGGGGCTAAATGTGCAAGCAACACTGAGGCTCCAGCTTCTGCGGAATGCATTAGCCTATCCCCTCAGTGGCCTGGGCGACATCACCCCTGTGCTGGTCTGATCTCTCCACTCGCTCTTGGACAATGCAGTTTATACAAGCCAGAATGAAGTGTAATGAGGTCCCAGAGATAAAATGTTCTCTCTCAAGGGCATACAGGGAGTTCCCAGAGGAAGTCAGACTAATCCAGAGTCTGACTGAACTGTTCGGCATGCCACAATAAACTCTTCTGTGCAAGATCTCTCCCTCCATAACCAGAAAGAGAAAGGAACAAATAAATGGAAGATAAATAAACAAAATAAATACATACATAACCTAATAAACAATAACAAATCAAAATAGGGGGAAGAAAAATAAAGCCTTCCTTATCACCCAGGTTTATAAAAACCCAGGCAGTCTTTCTATAACTAGAGGCAGCAGAAGACTTGTTAGCATTCATTAGGGGGCTTACTATGTGCATCTAATTTATCTAGGAAGGACTTAGATGCTGTGATGATGGGGCTATAGAAAATCTCTATCTCTGTTGATGGACAGACAGAATGGTAAATTCCACTTTCAAAATTAAAACTCTGTTACCAAGCACAGTGTTTTTTTTTGCTGTTCCAAAGACAACATTGTCACAAAGCAACTGCCAAACAGTGACTACTATCCAATTGTTAACTGTGATTGTCTACTGTAGTTCAATGACAGGAGGGCAGAGTCTCTTCTCGCTCTTTGATGTCTACACTTATTTTCTATTAATGCTAGTAAGAACTGTGCCTATGCATGGAGTCAGATGGACTGGACATTTTAGTGAGTATCCACCAAAATACTCAGTGAAATCCCATCAGTTCTTTTTCATTTTGGAAAATGCAGTCCAAGCTTACTGCTTTATTGCTGTTTCAGACTCTGTTTCTGAAACGTGTTTCACTTGAATCACCAGATTTGGTTTTAACTGCAGCTGCTCCAGCACGTGGCTGTCCAGGCCTCATGCAATAACTAGAAGAGACAAAACAGTCCAGTCATGTGTGAATAGCAATGTGTTTGTATGGTGCCTTCTGAAACCTCTGTTAGTGTGATTGCAGTAAATAATTCTCTTTCACTTCAAGCTTGTTGTTTGCTTTCTGATTGTGGCATTTTACATTGTGGTTAACCTAGACTTGTGGGATGACTGGGTACTCAACAGTCTTTAAGCTGATTGCATTATTAATTTTGCATTTTCTTGATGATGACAGCTGGAAACGATGAAAGTGAAGGCCAAGAAGCAGTGAGGAAAATAAAAGAAGAAACTGTGAATGAAAAAGGTATGATATTTTATGCATTTGTAAAACAGCTGCTGTTGATACCTCATGGCAATTTTCTTCCTGAGGTACAGAGTAATCCTTTTCCATGGTATTTATGTGCAAACAAATGAGTATGTGTGATCGTGTGCTCTTGAAGTGTTGCATTTTGGGAAATGAGTTCCTGAATCATCCCGTCTGATTTTATGTAAAGATACATTTAGAAAATTGCTTGACTATGTAATCCTTGGATGTTCCAACAGAACTGGCTGTAGGTTCTGCAGGGCGCTGTGTGAACTGCAATAATTCACTGTGTGTGTGTGTATGTGAGAGAGAGAGTTTGATGACTGGGCAGAAGATCATGACACTAGTAATTTTGGTTTAAAGAAAGGATGACAAGGAGTTTATAGTGAGTGTGCTCTTGTCTTTCTCACAGATGGGCTTTAAATCTCTTCTTTTGTGGTGTGGGAAATCCCAGCAAAATAGTCTTTTTGGGAAGAGAGTGCTAACAGTGCAGGGATATAAGATATGTGGGTACCTATCCAGCCCTGCTCACTTGGCACATGACTAGAGTTTACAAACATTAGTAACAAAATTCTGTTTCAAAAACAAACTTTCAAGGTAAGCAAAAAAAAAAAAAAAAACTGCCAGGAGATACAGTGAAAAGTAGCAGCTAGCACTTGAGGAGAATTTAAGCTTAGATTTCTAGCCTGAGAGAATGTTGATTCTCTGATCTCAACAACTGTGTGCCTTTAAAATGACTAGATATGTCAAAGAAAAGAGAGTTTGTCAGTTTTGTCCTGGTTGTTTTAATACTGCAGTTTGAACCATAATAAATCCATTTTATGCAAAGTATTTGATCTGTATGAGTCAGAATCCTTGAAACCTCACGAGTAGAAACAATTTTTCTACATTCCAACACACAATCTAATTGATTCGCTGGCAGAACTTGATAGTGTTGATTCATTATAATTTTTTTAACCTCTTAAAAAAGACCAGATAAACAGTTTCAAACCTTCATCAACTGGTTGAATTAAGCTCTACTGTACATAAAGGAGACCCTGATATAGTCTGAGGGCTAGTCTGTTTAAGAAAGAGAAGACTGGATTTGTGTGGACACAGTTTTATCACATCTGAAAGCAAAATCGAACTGCTTCACCATGGAGCTCTTAGGATTACTTTAGCCATGCGCTTTTGAATCTGTTGAATGATCAAGTAGGGCCATAAGAAAAGGAAAGTGGCTTTATTTCCGAGAAAAGTCATATAGCAAACTTTGTTCCCTGGCAATTCTAATTTGCAATTTATTCTCTAGGCCATTGCCTCTGTTAGTTTTATGTTCTGAAACCACTGTGTATAGTTCTTCCAAAGTAACTTGTGGTGACTCACTGTTACTACTTCGATGTATAATTTCTTGGCCAGAAATGCTGCACTGATACTGGAGTGCTGAACTCCACCCTATTGAGGACCTTCATGGCTTCTGCTAAAAGCTGATTCTGCCTTTGATGCCTCTTTAATATTCACTGTTGTGATAATTGAAAGAACCAAAAACTTTCATTAAGATTTATCTTTTGATTTAAAAAAAAGGGCACCCATCATAGCCTCAGGATGCACCATAAATTAACAGTCAGAACCATAAAAGGAATAGGGTAATTGCTATCTTTTCTAAACATTTTCCTGGAAGTTTCATTTCTGAGAAAGACCAAATCATTTTGACTAAGTTATATTGGTAAATTTACACCCCATTTGAATAATCCAGATCTCTTCTAATCTTATCCCATTTATGTAACCATAGAAATTCCTAGGATCTTGGACTCATCTAATCTTCTGAACTAAGGAAGCTCTGATTTTGGGTGATAAACTGTTTCAATCTACAATTTATAGAATCAATAGTTTCAGTAAGCTGAGGCTGTACCTAAACATGATATAGAGCTCTCTGGCCTACATTACAGTTCTAATGACTAAGAGGGATCAGTAAATTTAGATACTGATTGGTCAGTATCTGAAAAAACTATAGAAAATTATTAATTTAATTTTGAAAATACGACCTAGTTTGGAGAGGATTTTTATGTATATCTACTCTATGTTGTACAAGTAGAAGGAACAAAAGGTAGAACCCTGTTCCTGGTGAAGGGGAAGGGGAACACCATTAGGGTTGAAGATGAATGGAAAGAGAGAAATCCTGGCCCAACTGAAATCAGTGGTAAAACTCCCATCGACTTCAATTGGGTCAGGATTTCACTTGAAATATATATTGAAAATGTTTTCTTGGGCTTGTGCTTTTCCCCCCCTTCTCTTCATGATGAAGGATGATATTTTTTAAAGTTAGAAATATCAAAAATGTCAAGTCCAATCTCTTTTGGTTTTGCTGGAGGACTTCTAGGAACGCTCAAGGATGTTTATTGTAGAAGCCAGAATTATGTCAAAGTTGTAGTAGGGGGGAAGTATTATTATTATTTATTCTTTGTATTATCGTACAGCCTAGGAGCTCCTGTGATGGACCAGCTCCTGTGATGGACCATTGTGCTAGGCACTGTACAAACACAGCATAGCTGGTGATCTCTGCTCCAAAGCGCTTACAATCTAAATAGACTAGACAGATCCAGGGTAGGGGACCGTGTCTAATAAACAAGCAGAGTGAACAATGTGACGGTAGCAAACAGCATGTTATTCCATGTATTTTTTTTAACTTTTTTTCCTCTTTAGGTAGGTATATATAGGAGGGGTAAGCTAACAGGAAAGAAAAGGGAAGGGATGGCAGACATTGATGGGAAGGGTGGGGGGACAGGGCAGGGGAGAAGAGGGTAAGAGGGGCAGCTGTGGAGTGACACTGAGGTGAAGAGATTGTGAGGTAGGGCCAAGGGTTGAAGCAAACTGCCAATCAACATAGGGCAGAGAAAGTCGAGTCTGAAGGGTAGAACATTCTCCCAAGGCCAAAGTCCCTGCTTTGGCTGTTCATGCCCCGACCAGCTGGAGTCTCTGGTTGGCTCCTCATTGTGGCTTTCTCCTAACACCACACATTGGCGGGGCGGGGAGGGGAGAGGAGGGGAGGCAGCGTGTGGATCCTAGTGCCCCCAGAATGTGTGTGGAGGGGTGTCTCCCAGGCCCAGTTCTGGGCTGGATTTATCAATTTGCTCCACCTGGTTTGTACCACATCAACAGTATACTCAGCACCTGAGTCACTGGAGCGGCCTGCCTGCTGCCTCAGGAAGACCACGCTTTTTTGGTTTACGTTCAGTTCATAGTGGGAAGTTTATCTTACCAACCATAAGGCTGGAATTTTTAAAAAATTGATTTTGTATGATTATTTTAAAAAATATTTATATTGCAGTAGCATCCAGAGCTCACACCCAGTACTTGTGTTATAGAAACACATACAAAGATATGGTCCTTGCTCCAACAAGCTAAGATCAGGAACTAAGGAAAGCTTACAGTCTTCAGACACTGATGTCTTAGGCCACCCTATCAGGGAAAAGTTCCCATATGAGCTGATGTGATAGCATCATCTTGGCCAGCACACCAGAAACTGAGCTGGGGACCTCCAGAGCTAAAAACACAGCTTGCGCTCACGAGCTAAGGCTCTCTAGATAGGACTGTAAAAGTACTATATTCTCTGCAGATTAGGCACAGAGGCATCTGTAACACAGAACACACACTCAAGAGTGGGTTACACGGGCAATTAGATTTTAAAGATCTGGTGTAAATCCAGAGTAATTCACTTGATGTCAGTGAAGTTACCTCCGATTTACCTGAGTGCAAGTGAGAGCAGAATTTGACCCAATCACTTTGCTATTTATGCCATCTGTGAATTTGGCCATTTGACTTCAACTGAAGTATTCTGTGAGTAGGATTCGATCCTATTAGTATGCCAGCTTTTCAAAAGATGAAATTGGAGACCTATTTATCCACTCCATAATCTCCATAATGATAATTATTACTGTTCTGATAATCTTCTGCATAATTAACTTTCAAGCACTTTTAGTGGCATATATGCACTAAGCAGATAAAGTCTAATGAATATATTGCTTAGAAAAAAGTTTCATTGGAAGGGAGCTGTTCCCATTTAGGATAATTTATAATGACTTTTAAAGAAGAACATTTCAAGATTTATTGCTAAACAGACAAAGAGGATGTTTGAATGAAAGCCACATTGTAGCAACATGACCGTGAATTAGGACTGGTAGGTTGGGAACATCTTAATTTCAGCCAATAAATGCATGAATGCCATCTATTTGCTTTCCTAGATGTCTAATTCGAATGACTTGGAAATATTTCTCTCTCATTAGCTGGTGATCTTAAGGAATTTCTTTCTGAAATAGTGGAAGAGGTTGGGGTGGTAAGAGATGTGACTGGAATTTATCAAGAAATTCTCAGTTGTGGAAATTCCCTTCCTAAATAGAATTTTATCATGAACCTCATCTGTTAATACAGGGAAAAATTTGCCTCTGGCAACTGCATGGTGTAAGGAAGGAGCCAGGAGCCTTCTCCTGTCCCTTCTACCCACTGTGTACAGCCACAGAGACTGCTTTCTCCTATCATTTTAGGAGTGCATGTCATACCAAAGAGGAGGAGAGACTGGTCAGATGCATGGAGATGCATGCACAACTTCTTAAGGAGAGATGGAGAAAGGATCGTGCCTCTGAAGATACAGAGCTCCCCCTGGTGTGGTGCATGTTCACCCAGCCCCAATTCTGGCTCAGATTGTGAATGATGCAATCTGGTGCATGGCTATTACTTAGCAGTCTACTGCATCTTTTGACAGTGATAGAGAGCACCTCTTCTCTCTCTCTGCTACGGTTTTCTTGCTACTCATCAATTCTGTTTATAATCTGTGTTTCAAATAGAAGTCCACTTAATTCTGTGGATTTAGAGTGCCATGTGTAATGATCATGTTTTAATTTGAATTAGGTGTCACAGTAAATGTTGGGAAAGATTAATCACAAAGCTCCCCTTTTCAAGCTGTTTGTGATTAATGTGGTTTTACACCTAATTTCCCCCCTAACTTTTACATTTTTCCCCTTGAGCTCAGTTGTTGTAACTCCAGGTTCCACAGGGTGTTTGTGAAGGCCTTCCCTTGGTACTAAGCTAAGTAAAAGAATTCATGTTTATGCATAAGCGTTTGATAATTTTCAATTCCATCTCCATTCATGAATACAAATGGAGCATGAAAAGAGCTTTTGTTTATAGTTATATGTTAGTTTAATTCTTAGGTATCTTTGTACTCAACAGGTCAAAGTCCATTTGATTTACACAGATATAAACCCAGAGTGACTGGGTTAGTAGAGTTGCTCTATATTTTTGCTGGCATCACCAAGGCCAGAATTTGTGCCAAAGACTTCTAAATTCCCACAGATCACTAGAGTATGTGCATTTAGGCTATGTCTACACTAGGAACGATTCCCTCGTGCTAGATCTCATTGAGCTACTGCACTCTTGTAGCACGGGCAATGACACAGGCTAGCCGTGCCGAGTACACACACCCTTGAACCCCATGGGCATGTAGTTGGGGTGGATAGCCTGTGCCACCACTCTCTCCTGCCATGCTACACAACTATTTTTAGCATGCTACCTCAATGAGAGCTAGTGAGAGAATGTCTGTACAAACCAGGGAATCCAATCCCTAGCTCCAAGTGTAGACATAGCTTTACATATCATTCAGTGCTAGTAATTGCATGTAAATATGAAAAAATATATTTGCATTCTCACACAATTAGAACATCAGTGTGGTGATTTCTAGCCTAGTGTTGGATTTTTTCAAGCATATAACTACTAATATTAACAATACAAGTAAACATTTTAGTAAACATGTCCAGTTAGCTACCATGAAATATTCTGATCCAGCAAAACCTCTAACAGGTTAAGCTTATATGTAGGTCTTTGTAGAATCTGGGCCTAAAAGTGTATGATGGTTAGGACCCCTGTAAAGTTGAAAGAACCATGGATGGGGCTCTGTACTTGACCCCTGATGCCATTGACCCTACAGTTGAAGACCCCCTGATCTGTCAGGAAGGGAATATTTTGAGCAAATAAAAATAACTCCTGATAATAGCATCATTGGATGGGCTGAATGACAAACAAATACATTTTTCCTGCCTTTCTTCCATTTTACATAATACTGTAACATGAAAATAAGTTCACAGTCAACAAGTATGTCTGTTTGTATGCGTTTGTTGATTGCCTTTTAATTTTAAATACATCAATTTTTAGGGCGTGTTTGAAGCCATTTAAAATAACTGAGAATTTTCTGTTTTTTTCCACAAGACTTTTAACTTCTTCGAAATTAAGATGTGATGTTAATAGGATGGCAGTTCAAACACTAATAGAATTACACATATGGTTCACAGAGAGAAAAATGAGCTATAGATCTGGAGAAAGAGATAAAGGCAACATCTTTCAAATATAAAATATATTCATAATGTAGACACCAGCTATAGCCATCAATTTATATAATTTCCATTTCCATTGGAAATGTGAAATGGAATTCATTAGCAAGCTATGCTGTAAAGAAACCTGATTTTCTTTTATGTATTTTTTCCTAACTGATACATGAAAACAACAAAACAAACCCAGATAAATAAACACAGTTATATCTTTAGGCAGAGAAACAAAGTCCTTTCAGATATTTAGAAATGATTTTTTTATCCTAAATCACTGTGATGGGGTGGAGTAGGTCCGGATGCCTCCTGCTGGAGGCCTAATGGCCCTGCCTCACCCTGCCCCAGAAAAGAGCAGAGGCATTAGTCCTCCAGATGGCCTAGAGTGGCTGCAGAGAAGCAACCAATCAGAGGGGCTGCTGGAGTGACCAATCAAGGGCCAGAAGGGCCATATAAAAAGAAGCAGCAGAGGCAGAGCAATCAGTTGCTGCCTGGAGCTTGCAGAGGGAAAACGGGGTGCCTGGCTTGCTGGAAGAGCAGCAGAACTATGGACAGCTCACTGCAGGCTGTACTGAGCCCAGGAAAGGCTGCTGAAGATCGGGTGCCTGGCTGGCTGGAACAGCAGCAGGACCATGGACAGGTCAGTGCAGGCAGACTAAACCCAGAACCTAGCCTGACCAGACTGATGGGCCCTGCTGGTCTGGTTGAAGACTGAGCCCAGGAAAGGCTGCCGAAAGGACACCAACTGAGGGTACCAAGATGGGCCCTTGTTGCACTGTTAAAGAAGGCAGTGCCTCCAGGGGGAAGCCTTGGTGCTATGACCCCATAGCAGGGCTGTGAGGAAGAACTAGAGACTGTATACCCCGGAAGGGGGGACAGTGTTTGTGACTCAGCCAGAGGACTGAGTTACTGAAGACCTGCCAAAAGAATCATTGGCCGGGGTGTGGGTGGAGGGGCACTCGCAGGAGGTGGGTGCCAATGCTGTTACAATCACATAAAGCTTTGTGTGGATATTAGAGGCGGCTAATGTCCTAATGGAACCAGACCTTGGTGTTTAGAATTTCATTGATCACACTGTTCTATTAGAGATGGATTTGGGGGGGAAAGGAATTTAAAAATCACCTCTGCAAAACTTGAGAATTCTTCTGTTTCACTCTTCACACATTTTGGTCCTCTTTTCAATTTCCAGAGGCCTGGTGTCATGCAGGTGACCTTCCCACTGATGGAAATGGGGCTGGATTTCACACCCTCCAAAGTTTGTCACTCTTTTTGGAGGCACTGGAAGCTCTCACAAGAGAACAGTGTGAGATACTTCAGACCCTGCCAGTTCAGAAGGAGATCTTTGCAGGGTCCTGAAAGACAGAGAAATTAAAAAGGCAATTTAAAGGCCATCTAGCTCTCTTCCTAGGGCTGTTTTATTTAGTCTTGTCTTCCATGGGTTATACACAGGCTTGAAAAGTTCACTTGTCCATAGCAAGTAGGAAGCTTTCCTGAGCAAATACCTTCAACTTCTGGAGGATCCAAGCTTTCATATTTTTTAAACATTAGGAACCTGAATTTCAGAAGTGCTGAGCATTCACAACTCTAAGTGAAGTCAGTGGAAGCCACTGGTACTCAGACCTCTGAAAATCAGATCCTTTTACACTAGCACTAGTGGTTGTGAAGATAATCCTCCAAATGTGAGCTAAAGGTTAGGTTTGCATAGAGATTTAGGTGTCTGCCTCTTTAGGCACCTAATTTCCACTGGTGAGCATGTGCCAAGGCACCTAAGTCCTGATGCCACGCCACAGCTAATGAGCTGCTTGCTCACACCTAAACCACAGCAGGTTTTTCAAATTAAGCTTTCTCCCACTTATCTTGCCTGCGGGGACTGATCTGGTAGGTGTGATCAGAGCATATCTAACCCATACAGAATATAGATGTAAGGGTAAGCAGGCTGGGGATTTTTGAGGTGAGCTACCTGGCTGCTATGTATATATTCCAGAACACCCAATAGCACAGAGATTAGGGTACTCCCCTGGGATATGGGAAACCCAGGCTTGAATCACCACTCTGCCTGATTTGGAGCAGGGAGTTGAACCTAGGCCTCCCCAGGAGAATGCCCTAACCACAAGGCTATTGGTATTTTGTGGGGTTGCTCTCAATTTCTCTTGTTGAAACTGTACCACACTGCATAAATAATTAGTCATTGGAGCAGGGACTTGAACCTAACTCTCCCACATACCATATGAGTGCCCTAACTATTGGGCTATAGCATCTTTCTCTCTCAATCTCAATGAATATTGAGTTTTTGAAGCCCTGGCCATATATACAAGTTCTTAGATTTGAAGGTGGTTGGGGCAGGGACCCTCTTTTAGTCCTGTGTTTGTACAGTACTTAGCACAATGGGGTCTGGTCCGTGACTGGGGCTCTTAGGCACCACCATAATACAAATAGTACATTCTGACTATAATACAGCCCTTGAAAGCAGACTTTGGAGAAGGCGAAAGGACTTTGGAGAAGAAGATTAGGGTTACATGAAGCATAGAACCTTCGCTGTAGTTCTACATTCCTAATGGCAACTGGGGTATTTATTTGCACTTCTAAATCCTCTCAGACTATCTAAATGTTTCAGGAAATCCATAATAACTAAGCCTCCATTTTTGCAGTGTTTTGTGAGCCCCTTGACTATAAAACTGAGTTGGAAGAGAAAAGCCTGCTAATGAGATTTCCTTTAATGAAACAGAAGAAATCTTGAGAGGTAACATGAATTGCATTGGATTCCTAATTCTAATGTCTGGATTTGCATTTTTGCTGTTTCATTGTGTGACGTTTATGGTGGTCCGGGGTTGATGTCAATAGTCACCAGTGCCTGATTTATTTTGATAGCCTTCATCCATATCTTAGTGGCAGACAGAATGTTAAATAAAGGACTATGTACTCTAACCAAGATTACTATTGATGTCATGCTGCTTGACAAGAGTAGCTCCTCAGAACTGATCTGACTCAAGGTGACAAAATGAATCAAATCATTTTTCAAACATTTAGTTTGACCAAGTTGAAAAATAATTCTTGTCAGTGTTTTAGCTCCCCAATACAAAAATCTATAGGCTTGGTATCCAGATATAGTGCAAATCTCATGTATACAGGGGGCTGTTTGTCTACACCCCGGTGGGGCAGGAGGTAATCCTCCAAGAGGAGGATATAAAAATTAAAGGACAGTGACCTCCATAGGACCCCGTCTCCTCCTTCCATCTTTCCGCTTATGAGAGCGACTTCCAAAGAACTGAACAAAGGAGGGAGTGGTCCCAGACTGGAAAAGGACCCAGCCTGTGAAATGTATTGCAGCTCTTGCTGAGACAAACCTTTTGCTTTTAAGCCTATTTAGCCAGATGAAGTTTAGCTTGCATGTGTTTATCCCTTTATTTCTTTTATAACCAATTCTGACTTTTATGCCTGACCACTTTTAATCACTTAAAATCTATCTTTTAACTTGTTTTATTATTTTTTTGTTTTATTTAAACCAGTGTGTTTGGGAAATTTCTACTCTGGCCAACAGGGCTGGTGCATATTTATTACCCATTGTTGGAATGATGGACTATTTATGAGCTTGGACAGTTCAGTGGGCTACTGAATGATACAAGACACACATTTTCTGGGGGGAGAAGTCTGGGACTGAGAGATATGTGGGTGTTGCCCTATATGTAATTCATGGATGGCTGGGCATAGCATTCATGCTGTCAGCTGGGAGTGACTTCGCATGCTGCTGACTGAGAGTGAGCAGAGCCTGGAGGGGTTTGCTGTTCACTAGCAAAGCAGTGTAAAAAGCATCCCAGGTTGGAGAGCTAAGGGGACACAGCAGTTCAGGTTGCACCCAGGGGAATGTCACAGTAGCTATAGAGTGTGTCGTGTCTGTGTGTGTGTCTCTCTCTCCCGCACCAGAGAGGCCTGGACCCCCCCAAAAACTCCCCAAATTGAAAAGATCATGTTTAGATCCAGAAATAGACATATCAATACACTTCCATTTTTCCAAACATGTTTGAAAGCTTTTTTTCAAAAGTTATTGAGAAACGGAAGTGTTATCCTCTGGCCAGCTCTACTTTTAAGTGAGTCTGAGCCCAGCTTCAGTCAAATCTGGTCATATTTTATGGCTCTTACATTGAAATCATGGAAAATTCATGGTTTTGCATAGTTTCAAAGGAAAACTAGGTAAAACCCTGTGCTTTCACAGAGTTTCCCTTTGAGATTTTGTCTGAACCCAAAGTTCAAAGCAATTCTCGGGTGCTGTGAACTCATGTATATTGAAACCAAAGAAAATGGGCAGATGGAAGGTGAGAGATGGCAGACATCCTCTTGTATCGTTAGTGTTGAGCATCTTTTCCTCTGTGTACCCTATCTGTTGGCTGTAATGCCCCCATCAGACTTTCTTTATCAAAGAGAACAATTTAAGCGAACAGCCAGAGACCTACACTAGCTAATTATCTCGCAGGCAGTGCTGTTATATAAAATGATGAAAGCTCAGTTTCAAATGGGATGCTTTCATACTACCAAGTTTGAGAATGTGAGTGTTTTGATTAAATCTGTAGGCCTCATGTTTTGGAGTGTTGAAAATGTCATTTACCCACTTAAAGGTAAATCCCTTTCTGCTCCTTAGGTGTCTGATAGCCCACATTGGAGAGGAACAGGTATGGGATTTAGGACATCTATTCATGGCAGGCTGCATCTTCTGTGTGTTGCACAGCTGCACAGGGGGTTTTCTCCCCCCCCCACCCTAGAATTCCCCACTGCCTTGGGGAACATGACTTTCTAGCCATTCTCCCTGCACAAGTATATTGGGGATTTGATGTAAGTGGGTTGGAGATCGTTGTAGCCTGGAGAAGAGAACTGGATCAGTGGTCTGTGTAAGGGAGTTTCCTCTCCCCAAACCCAGCTCTGCAGTGGGATGAATCCATTGGGAGAGCTAACACTCTTAATCATCTTATCTATTTGTATTCCCAACTGAATGCCAAAGAGCCACATCCTTCACAGCTCCATTGAATTTGAGGATCTGGTCCATTTTTGTGAATTCTGCATGAATACAGTTGTGTGACAATCTAGCCCGTAAAGCCTACATTCAAAGTATAATCTCTTCAATTTTATTTCCCCCCATTTATGGGGATAATATTTTGAAACAAAACACCACTTTTGAATTTCCCACCTTCAAATTATAATGTTATGTATAGACCATGTCCTGAAGCTGGCAGGGAATGAGTTAACCCCTTTCCTTCAGCTAGAACTGCTGCCTGCCCTGAGCCCAGTGATTTGCAAGGTAGTAGGGCTGGGCCAGCTATGGGGAGTTAATTTCCTTCAGCACTCAATAAAAGGCACATGCTGTGGAGAGTTCGGGCTCAGTCTGGTGTGATGAGTCTGAGAGGAAGATAACGTAGGAAGTGGCCAGGAACCTGAACCAGAATTTGTGCATTTAGCTTTATTTATAGCCAGCTTCACCATATCCCCATCTAGCTAGTCAGTGAAGATGCAGGTGGTTTTGATTCTGTAGATTAACTTCACTGTTTTAATGCCTCTCCAGGCAACTTCAGAAGCTCTTTAGGCATTATTGGCACAGCAGTCCAGCACACAGCCAGTGAAAACCTATACATTGGCTTATTTGAACACTTTATGGGGAGGAACTCAAATGTAGGGGACAGTTGTTCTCTGAAAATGTTGACCTTGCTGGGTTATAGACAAATGACCACCCTTTCCAGAGCTCCAAATTGATCTAAACATGCTTGGCCAGATTCTCTCCTGGTGTAACTCAATTGACTTCATTGCAGGGGCTGGCATCCAGCCACACTGAACAACTTATAGAATTATATCAATTCTACTTCTGTTTATGTCAGTCTTTCACAAAGGAGCAATAGAGGGGGTAAAAACATGTTTAAAATATGGAAAAGCCATAAAAACTGGCAGGGGGGATCAGAGGCAGGTGTAGTGCCTGAAAGATCTTCTAACTCATTTTTTTTTAGGTTTCAGAGTAACAGCCATGTTAGTCTGTATTCGCAAAATGAAAAGGAGTACTTGTGGCACCTTAGAGACTAACCAATTTATTTGAGCATAAGCTTTCGTGAGCTACAGCTCACTTCATCAGATGCATACTGTGGAAAGAGTAGAAGATATATACATTATATATTTATACATTATATATATATGTATATATACATTGTGTGTATTAAAAAGATCTTCTGTTCTTTCCACAGTATGCATCTGATGAAGTGAGCTGTAGCTCACGAAAGCTTATGCTCAAATAAATTGGTTAGTCTCTAAGGTGCCACAAGTACTCCTTTTCATTTTTTTTAGATTAGCTTGATTTCAGGTTGACCACGTTCCTCGTCATTACCTAAAGACATTAGGCCTTTTAATAGTTAACCACAGTGATCATTGCCGAGCACACCAAGAAAAGGCAGCTTCTAACTGTTAATGTTATTTCTTTCTGTTTGAGCACATGTACATACTCTGCTTTTATTTAGTGCCAACATACAGCGAATATCGCTGGGAACAGCCTGTACTTTATTTCACTCATTCATTTCCAATGCAAAATTAATCACAATTTCATGGTCAGAAAATTATACATTCTTTTGATATGAGAACCATGTGGTTTGCCATTCTGCATGTCGCTTCCAATTCCTTAGTTTTTATTTATCTGTTGTTCAGCTGGATTCTCAAATGGAGGCATAAATATGTAAGCCAGCCAGTAGACAGAGACTGCTTGATCATTTACACAGGATTTTTATGGTTACACACTGAAGAGACAGGCCCCATGATAGTCTTTGCTTTGGCATCTATTCTATCAGTTAATTTTATAGCTGTCACATTTCAAAAAAGAAAATAAGGGAGACACATCATGTCCAAAGGATATGTTTGTCCTGGCAGGGAGTGTCATGACTTTGTTGGCCAAGAGGCAGAAATAACTTCAACTAGGTTTTAATTGGAAACCACCAACCCCCAATTAAATCTCTGCTTCAAAATGCTGAAAGAAATAAACTTTCCCTGAAATAGAAGGAAATAATTTACTATGTTGCTGTGTAGGGTTTTTTGTTTTTTCCTTTCCCTTTCCTATCCTCCACTCTTTCTTTCCTTTCCTGTTTGTAACTTCAGTCATCTTAGATCTCTGCATATTCATGGATTTTCCTCAGCCTCACTTCAGATACAACACCCTTTAAAGTGTATTGGGGTTCATCCTCTGAAATTCTCTCTGGCATGTTTTCCTTTATTTGGCCTGTCTTTTTGCCTTCTTCGGTTCTGATCTCATGCCTATTGAAGTGAACGGAAACTTCAATGGGCTTAGGATCATTTCCATTGTTCAGATCCCATTCCCACCTAACATCTTTCCATTCCACAGTCCCTACTTGTCTTCTCATGCCAGTCATCTGCTGCTGCTCCTTCCTAGTGCTCACCTCTCCCCTTCCTCTTATCCCTATTTATGTTTCTAGATTGTTCCAGATGATGCCATCTTCTTATTTACAGCTCAAAATACTGAGTGACAATGCCAAAAATAAGGTAGAAATGTATCAAGAGAGAATCTCATTCATTACAAAAGGTTTTTAAAATGGTGTATACTAGAGGCAACCTCTAAAGTGGAAAGTGAACCATGAGGCCAATATCAGGCAGAAATAATAAGCCAGCACTTGAACTCAGAAACCTGTCCTTCCAGATACAGTTACTCATCCTTATCTTTTCAGCACTGCCCTTCCCCAGTTCCCTGCAAATCAGGATCCTCCCATCTTTTGTCCTCAGAGCTCTTGTACTCATTTGCTGCTGCAGTGGTACTGATACGCACCAGAAAGTTTTGAGTGCTGCTCTTACTGTAGCTTATTGCCTCCTCAGGTGATTTCAGACACTCTGGAGGTATTATTGGTGCTGCAGACCAGCATGCCGCAAGTGAAAAAGCTTAATGGTATGAAAAACCATATGTACACTTGCTTACTCAAGCACTGCATGGGGACCCCCAATGTGGGGGGGACAGTTCTACGCTGAAAATAGTGACCTTGTTATCTTGTAGACAGATAACCATCCTTTCCAAAGCTTCAACCTGACCTCTTCACCATGGGGCACTTTTTTGGTTGGTGTAATTCAGTTGATTTAATTGAACGTATACCAGCAGGGAATATGGCCTGCTGAGTTTCTGCAGTAGCCAGCAAACTGCAGGCTTGTACTTGAGACTGGCAAATTCCTCTTCTGGCTCCATCGGTGAACTCCTCATATTGTATTTTATTCATTTTTATTTTCTTGTATTGTGGCCACCTTTACAAATCATTAGGATGGTGCGGGGAGGAACACATTAGTGAAAGGGCAAATACAGACAGGTAAGGGTCCAAGCCACCTGGTCCGAGCATGTGGTGTGGACCTACAGGGTGTCCGTAGAAATTCAAAACACAGAGGATATGGGCTGGTTGCAGGGAGTGTGGGTTCGAGCAATTAAGCCAGGAGAAGCAGTTGTGTGACCCTGAAAGGAAGAAGAGTCAGAGAGGCAACCTTTCCTTGTGCACAGTAGAAGCTGGAAGGACTCACTTGGAGTTTCTGAGAAAAGAAGCTGTCTGTACATTGCTGTAGTTGCTTGGGAAAACAGGACTTTGCGTCTGTATCTGTAAAGAATCAGATTAGTGTCACCAATCTCTCATCCAGCCAGAACCACCTCACAATGCCTTGAATTTCAGCTTTGCATTCAGCCTAAAGAGGCAACAATATTAAAACTACAATTTCTAACAATAACATAAGCTGTAACAAAGACCTCAGAAAACCAGCAGCTGAGCTTACAAAACCCAAACCTTACTCAGAAAACATAACTTAATATCTCCATCCCTCAGTTTCCCCAAGAATCCCCTGTGCCCTAAACACTTTAGCCCTCCCCAGATACTCATCAAAAGAGCTCTGTGGAGTCTCATCAGCATACTGAAAACACTTCAATCTGTGTCTCCTTACGACCCCTTGTAATTACCTCATTTCTACATTGAACAGGAATGGTGATGGAGTGGAAACCTGTGAAGCCATCTTGGAACTTCTGGAAGGCAGAGGTTGTCCAGAAGTACCTTCAAGTTTCTTTCTTGAGAGAAAATAGAGTGTAGCTCTATTCCTCTCTGGCAGGGCTCAGGCAAGTCAAAAGCACCTCCTTCATAATCAGTGGCCTCAGGCAGCTGATAGACTGAATAACGTGACCAGGGCACCTGATCTTCATCCGTTGCCAGGAGGAAATCTTTTTATGGATTCTGCATCCAGAAAACTATATGATTACAGTCGATGATTAAAAAACTATTAGATTATTACATCTAAATAGTTACTAACCTTTTGGAAGAGGAGTGTCTGCATTTTACTTTCTTAAATTACAGCTTTCCAGGTGCAATCCCAGCTTCACTCAAGCCTGTGGCAAAACTCCCATTGACTTCAATGGAGCCAGGATTTCACTACCATAATTTAGAAAGGTACAGTGCATCTCCATGTCATCCAGGATTCTGTCATTATCAGGCAGCTATGCCAGGTTTATTAGAGAAAAATTAAACTTTAATAATTTACCTGGACAATTTATTAAATCCTATACCAGAAATGATAGAATTTCTGATCCCAGCTGGCTATCCATTTATGCTGTGAAGCATGAAATCTGATGGCCTTTATAGTTTGAATCATAGTATGAGTACATGCAGATGTTATCCTTATTAATTTACATGCTTATCACTTAGACATTTAGGGTTTGTAATTTTTTTATTTCCTGGGACAGTGAGATTTCCATTTCAACTGTACATTATATAACATTATATGTCCTTTTTTTGTTTTCAATTTAAAAACAATTTACAGTTAATTGGCAAGATTTTCGAAAATAGAAACTAGGGCTGTCAATTAATTGCAGTTAACTCATCCAGTTAACTCAAAAAATTAATTGTGATTTTTAAAAAAAACACAGTTTTAATCGCACCATTAAATAGAATACCAATTGAAATTAAATATTTTGGATGTTTTTCTACATTTTCATAGAAATCAAAGTGTATATTTTTATTACAAATATTTGCACTGTAAAAATAAGAGTATTTTTCAATTCACCTTATACAAGTACTGTAGTGCAATCTTTGTCATGAAAGTGCAATTTACAATTTTAGATTTTTTTTTGTTACATAGCTGCAATCCAAAACAATGTAAAACTTCAGAGCCTACAAGTCCACTCAGTCCTACTACTTCTTCAGCTAATCGCTAAGACAAACAAGTTTGTTTACATATAAAGGAGGTACTGCTGCCCTCTTCTTATTTACAATGTCACTAGAAAGTGAGAACAGGCATTTGTGTGGCACTTTTGTAACTGGCACTGCAAGGTATTTATAAGCCAGATATGCTAAACATTCGTGTGCCCCTTCATGCTTCGGCCACCATTCCAGAGGACCTGCTTCCATGCTGATGATGCGCTTTTTTTTTTTTTTTTTTTTTAAAAGCATTAATTAAATTTGACCTCCTGGGGGGAGAATTGTATGTCCCCTACTCTGTTTTACCTGCATTCTGCAGTATATTTCATGTTATAGCAGTCTCGGATGATGACCCAGCACATGTTTATTTTAAGAACACTTTCCCTGCAGAGTTTACAAAACATAAAGAATGAAATTTCTAAAGACAGTTACAGCACTCAACCCGAGGTTTAAGAATCTGAAGTGCCTTCCTAAATCTGAGAGGGACGAGATGTGGAGCATGCTTTCAGAAGACTTAAAAGAGCAACACTCCGATGTGAAAATGACAGAACCCGAACCACCAAAAAAAAGAAAATCAACCTTCTGCTGGTGGCATCTGACGCAGATAATGAAAATGAACATGCATTGGTCCACACTGCTTTGGATTGTTATCGAGCAGAACCTGTTATCAGCATGAACGCATGCCCTCTGGAGCGGTGATTGAAGCATGAAGGGACATATGAATCTTTAGCGCATCTGGCATGTAAATATCTTGTGACGCCAGCTACAACAGTGCATTGTGAATGCCTGTACTCACTTTCAGGTGACATTGTGAACAAAAAGCAGGCAGCATTATCTCCTTCGAATGTAAACAAACTTGTTTGAGCAATTGGCTGAACAAGAAGTAGGACTGAGTGGACTTGCAGGCACTAAAATTTTTACCTTGTTTTGTTTTTGAATGCAGTTTTTTTTGTACGTAATTCTACATTTGTAAGTTCAACTTTCATGATAAAGAGATTGCACTACAGTACTTGTGTCATAAATATAAAGGGAAGGGTAAACACCTTTAAAATCCCTCCTGGCCAGAGGAAAAACCCTTTCACCTGTAAAGGGTTAAGAAGCTAGGATAACCTCACTGGCACCTGACCAAAATGACCAATGAGGAGAGAAGATACTTTCAAAACTGGAGGGGGGAGAAACAAAGGCTCTCTCTGTCTGTGTGAGGCTTTTGCTGGGAACAGAACAGGAATGGAGTCTCAGAACTTAGTAAGTCATCTAGCTAGGTATGCATTAGATTCTGTTTAGTTTAAATGGCTGATAAAATAAGCTGTGCTGAATGGAATGTATATTCCTGTGTTTGTGCCTTTTTGTAACTTAAGGCTTTGCCTTCTCTGTTTTGAATCTGATTACCCCGTAACGTATTTACCATCCTGATTTTTACAGAGGTGATTCTTTCTTTTATTTTTTCTTCAGTTAAAATTCTTCTTTTAAGAACCTGATTGCTTTTTCATTGTTCTTAAGATCCAAGGGTTTGGGTCTGTGTTCACCTATGCAAATTGGTGAGGATTTTTATCAAGCTTTCCCCAGGAAAGGGGGTGTAGGGTTTGGGGAGGATTTTGGGGGGAAAAGATGTTTCCAAGCGGGCTCTTTCCCGATTATATATTTGTTAGACGCTTGGTGGTGGCAGCAATAAAGTCCAAGGGCAAAATGTAAAATAGTTTGTACCTTGAAGTTTTAATCTACACTGGTAAAAATAAGCTTAGGGGGTTTTTCATGCAGGTCCCCACATCTGTACCCTAGAGTTCAGAGTGGGAAGGAACCCTGACAACTTGTATTAGGTGAATTGAAAAATACTATTTTGTTTTTACAGTGCAAATATTTATAATAAAAAATAAAGTGGGCACTGTGCACTTTGTCAAATAGATTTCAATTACAACACAGAATACAGTGTAGAAAATCCAAAAATATTTTAATAAATGGTATTCTATTATTGTTAAACAAAGTGCAATTAATCGCAATTTTTTAAATCACTTGGCAGCCCTAATAGAAACCTGAAGTTTGGCTCCTAAATCCTTTTTTAGGCTCCAAAATAAGTGGTGTGATTTTTCAAATGTGCTAAACACCCAGTAAATCTAATCAGATTCAATTAGATTTGCTTTCTCAGCACTGTTGAAAATCAGGCCACTTGTAGGTGTCTAAATAAAGAATTAAGAGCTTAATTATGAGTTTTTATTTTACCTTTTAATTTATTTGAATGACCTCTTGTTCTTGTAATATTGGACTGAGTGCTTGACCTTCAGCTATGCTAGTGTCTTATCCTCTTCAGCACTGGCATGAGCAGACACTCCCACTGGAGTCAAATCTGAGTTGTGCTTTCTTATGTTCTGTGGCTAAATTGAGCCTCAGATCTTTTAAAATAACTCCTGTGCTTATTATTAGTTGCATTGCCCTAATACCTTGGGACCATGGTGCTAGGCACTGTCCTCCCCAGTCACTCCCAAGGGCTCTTGTGGAAGTCTCCCTTCCCTTTATGCCAGAAATGATTTTTGTGACCTTCTCTTGCTTGGTATTTATACTTCTGCCCTGTCATTTCTGAGCACAGTTTCACATTTTTAAATATTTTTTTTACAGTACTTTTATTCCCCCCCTTCTCTCCCCAAGCCTTACGCATTTGGCAACCAACATCTTTAGATGAGCTGTCTAGATCTCTTTCCTATAAGTTACACTAATCCAGAACTTTGGTGGTTTAAGTTGTTCCTTCAATTGTGAAATACTTTGCACTTGTCTGAATTGAATTTTATCTGCCATGTATTGCCCACTTACCTGTTTTTTGAGTCCTTCCGGAGTTCCTGACAATCCTCCCCTGTATTGACTAAGCTGAACATTTTGTAAGTGGTCATCAACTTTCACTACTTGTCTATTTAGCCCACTTTACAAATTAATATTTTTTGGTAGAGATCCACTTGCTTAGGTACAAAGCAACTAAACCAAAGCATTTCCCTAGAGAGCATCAAGCTATTCAGGAGCAGCAGCAGACAGAGGAAATTGGTCTGTTCCTGATAAACATCATCATTAGTCTCTTGAGACTCAGGTGCAGACTGAAAGGCAGCTGCGGCTCCCACAGGGCCCAAATGAACATTCAGTGAAACTTTCAAAACCTGGGCTGACTTTTTAGTTATGTGCATACAGAATATTCAAATAAACAAACCAATGCAACCCCACATGACCAGTGTGTCTGGCTCAGATCAACTTTTGCTTTTAATCGCAGGCTCTTCCTTGTGAAAATCTTGGCCTTGGCCCTTCATCTTGAGCTTGCTGCGCAAAATTCTAATAGAGTTCAATGGTGCCCAATCAGGCCTTTAGAATCAGACAAACATTTTCAGCCCTAGGTGTACAGACAGATAGGTTCCTAAACAGAGGACTGACTTTCAGAAATGCAGACCACCCACAAATTCACTGAAGTCAGCTTTGCAACTCTTACATTTAGGAACCAACCTGTACATGTAGCAATCTAACTTTAGGCACCCAGGATTGAAAATGTTGGCTATGCATGTTAGGGATAGAACAAAATTTGATCATGTAGGTCAGGGATCAGCAACTTTTGGCATGCAGCCTACCAGACTAAGCCCCCGGCAGGCCAGACTGGTTTGTTTACCTACCACATCCGCAGGTTCAGCCAATCGCAGCTCCCACTGTCCGTAGTTTGCCGCTCCAGGCCAATGCGGGCTGCAGGAAGCAGCGCGGGCTGAGAGATATGCTGGCCACTGCTTCCTTCAGCCCCCATTGGCCTGGAGCGGCAAACTGCAGCTAGTGGGAGCTGCGATTGGCTGAACCTATGGACGTGGCAGGTAAACAAACCAGTCCGGCCCGCCAGAGGCTTACTCTGGTGGGCCGCGTGCCAAAAGTTGCCAATCCCTGGTGTAGGTTATTCCACTGAAATTCAGGATTGTGGCCCACAGTACGTTTTCTCAAGATTTGTCCAGACTAATCTTAAAAGTCACAAACAATAGAGCTTTACCACTTGTCTTTTGTCTTGTACAACTTAAGATCAGTTTTCAGGTAACTTCTGCAAATTTAGCCTAAAATTTCCCTTCTTTAATTTCATCCTATTACTCCTAGTCCTAACACCATGGATTCTAATATAAAAAGATGACCTCTCTAAGGTAGAGTCTACCCAGCCATCATCTTTTAGAGGAGCAGACAACTGATTGAAATTGCTGATTCAAAAGGACACTTTCATGTCCAATGAATTTGGCTGGACGCATCAGGAGAGGGATCGGACTGCAGAAATGAAACACTGGGGACACCTTGTAGGGTTGAGAGAGGATGGCCTATCTAAATCAGTGGTTTTCAACCTTGTTTCATTAGCAGACCCCTAAAACATTTCAAATGGAAATGCCAGATCCCTTTGGAAATCTTAAACATAGTCTCCCAAGGGTCTGTGGGCCGCAGGTTGAAAACCACTGATCTGAACGATAAAAATAAAAGGAATGAGTGTCCCTTTCTTATGCTCATTCTATGTTAGACATTTTTCTTTTTTGTAATGTTTACCTTTGACAGTGTCTGAAAGCTACATTTCATTAAATGAGCTAGACAGAAACATAAATTAAGATTAATTATGGCTGTGGAATTTTCCTCCATTTAACTAAAAAGATATGTTCACTAAATGAATAAGAATTGTTTTATTTCTTCATCAACATGTCAATAAAAACTTACCTTTGGGAATCTTGACCTTTCCAAATCCAGTTTCCACTGCCTTATTTATTTTTGATTAAGAGTTGGCAGGAGAAAAAAGAATATTGACTCACTTCTGAGTTGATACAATCTTAATGGAGAGTGCCTGGTTCTCATGCTGACATTGATGACCTTGTTTTCACAATATTAATGCAAGTTTAAAAGCCATCCCATACCCTCCCACGGCAGAACACATAGGTAAGGGCTCGGAAGTGTTCACAAGGTTCGCTTTATGGTGTTTACACAAACACTCTGCAGTAGGCTGTGGTTCAGGAACCTATGGAGAAGGCAGGTGGTGTAGCTTCCAATTCCTGGATCCATCTGTAAAGGAAGAGCTTCCATGGTTCTCACTGAACTCTTCCTCCTAAGAAACTATGCTACATAAATTGTCCCTGCCACACTTGCATAATACCCACTTATGAATGCAGCTACACAGCAAAAGGTAATGATGCTTCCATACAGCTTTCATCTGGGTCCTCCCAGACAAAGTAGAAAGTGGTTGCTGCATGGCCGCACCACCTTCCAATCCCAACATTGCCCTCCAAATGCTTATGGGGGCCTGTAAAGTTCAGAGTTCTGTAGGATGGCAGGAGCACAACCCTGTGTTAGAGATTTTCTATCTGTTTCCTTATCTCATCAGAGGGGAATGTAGGGGCAAAAATAGCTGGATAATATTTTGTTTAAAAAACCTTGGGTTTTTTTGAGTGCTGGTCCCTATTTGTAATCCATTGTGGGTTATGGATGCACTCCATGTGCCTGAGACTGGAAGATTCTTGCTAATAGGGTCCGTTGGTCTGAGCATGTGCTCTGTCTCCGGGTGGTCTGAACTGAGGGTATGAGGGGTGATGCAGAGCAACCACCTCTCCCGTTCTTTTTTTTTTTTTTTACTCCTGCATGGTGTGAGATGGAACACTCCCAGTGTCCTCGCTCGATTCTTTTCCTTTGGGCTTATCTGTAAATAGTGTGATTTTTGTTTTGTTTTTTTCTTATTAGATAATTTTAGTATGGTCAGTTAGGAACTGGGGAGTCAATTTCCCCTTTGGGAGGTCATCCTGATTTCTTTCTAGTGAGGAAATGAAGTATGCCTGGAATGCTGGGACTCAAACGCTCTCTCCTTCCCACAAGCCTTCCTGATCAGTGATGACTATCCTCATACTGCCAGGGAAAAGCACACATCTCTGCCAAGTGCAGTATCTGCTGCTCCTTTCCTAGACAGAGTCACCAGCCATGGGAGTTGAGGCTCAGAAAACAACTTATGGAACAGGTGATGGAAACCCAGGCCAAGCAGGCCCCCTCAGCAGGTTAGAGGCATTGAGAAGCACACCTCCTAGTAACATGACTTCTGACAAAAGCGTGACTAGAGATAGAGTTAAGGACTCCTCTACTCAGAGAAAGCACATTCTAAAGTCTAGAGATAAGTCTCCCTCTAAGTCCTACTCTACAATGAACATTTTGTCCCCAAGCCCTTCTGAGTTGGCTGAATTGTTACACTCTGGTCACAGATCCCCAAAGACCCACAATACAGGTGTTCAGACATGGAAGGCTAAGACTACTTTGATTTCAATACTGGCTGCTACTACTGGTACTGAGACAGGAGAAATACTAGGAGTCTAGACCTCAACCACTGATGATGCCAGCAAAGCAGAGACACAGCCATGTGCAGGAATGGTACCATCATGCTTGTATACAGAAGCTATGACTTAAAATCATAGAATATCAGGGTTGGAAGGGACCTCAGGAGGTCATTTAGTCAAACCCCCTGCTCAAAGCAGGACCAATCCCCAATTTTTGGCCCAGATCCCTAAATGGCCCCCTCAGGGATTGAACTCACATCCCTGGGTTTAGCAGGCCAATGCTCAAACCACTGAGCTATCCCTCCTCCCCATTGCTTCTTACACCAGCTCCATTAGTATGGGGAGAACAGAACTTTCATCCTTCATCAAGGGAGAGGTATACTACCCCAGAGAATATCACTATCCTCTCCAATACACACACTCGCTGCATGTTGGAACTGGCTCTCACTAGAGAGATTATAACACCATTGACGTGGGATTACTATGAGGAGAGAGAGAGAGCCACAGTACTGAGGTCACCATCTTTAGAAATGGCCCCTATGTTTTCATCAAAAGCATCCAATATTGAGGATTGACCTCACACCCACTGAGGGAAGTTCATCCAGATGTGAGATCCAGAATTTCCTTGCTTTGGGCGGCATACCCCCAATCTCTAGGACCATTGGTACCCCATGCCTTGGGGACCACTGCACAAATTCGGCTCCCTTCGCTCTGGCCATATTGGGTACCATGGGCCCTGTATACGTATTACCAAGAGGCAGTATGGTCCCACAGAGAATTACATATTCACTGTTGTCCAAGAGATCTGTCTGAGCATCTACTGGAGCCCATGGAAGAAAAGGAAGAATAGGTGGATCCAGTGGTACCACCGTCCCATCAGGCATAGCATCTTCCTCCCTGGATGATCACAAATAGTTGCTGAAGCTATTAAAAATGGTGGTTGAGGTGCTCTAGATCCTTGTGGAGGAAGTCCAGGAGCCACCCCACAAAATCCTGTTTGGCATATTCCAGCTATATGGACAACTACACCTAAGAGGGCAGAGAAGAGCTATTGTGTCTCAGCTCAGGGTGCAGAGTTTTTGTTTATTCATCCTGCCCCGAACTCCTTGGTGGTGCAAGTGACCATGGAAAGGAGAAGACAACAGTAAAGCAGATCTACCCCTTCAGTTAAGGAAGCATAACACCTGGACCTTCTGTGGAGGAAGGTATTTTCATCCATCAACTTGCACTTCCGAACAGCTAATTATCAAGCTTTACTGCTAAAATAGGTAACTATTCCAAGTTTTTGGAATTTATAGGCAAGCTCCCACAGGAAGACAGCATAATTCCAGGCTCTCATTGAGGAAAGTAGGCTGGTGGTCAGATCATCTTTCCAGGCAGCAGGAGATGCAGCTGACACAATATCAAAAAAATGGCAATTGCCATTGTGATGTGACAGGAGTCCTGACTTCATTCCTCAGTGTGTGGAGGACTTACCCTTTGAAGGGGACAATTTTTTGAATCCTTTGACTCATTAAAAAACTTAAGGGTGATCCTCTTTACCCTGGGTAAATACAATTGAGCTCCCAAGAGGAAATAACAGGCCTAGACTGCCAATCCAGCCTTTCTACCATCAGAAGGGTACAAACGCCAGAAAAAAAAAAAGTTCTTCCTCTTTTCATCCTCAATCACCAGGGAAGAAATACTTTTGATGGGATTTCTGAGAACTGTGAATCAAGCCAAATGCCATGCTCTTCCAACCTAAAAATTCGAATTCATGGCCAGATGGCCCAGTTTCTCCACATATGGCGAAAAATAACAATGGACAAATGGGTTCCCTTTGGTTACATGGTAGAATTTCTCTCCCAAATCCTCTTCCATTCAGGGACCACTCTCAGGAGGCATACTCTCACAGCAAGCACACTTTAATGAGGGACCACACAACAGATACCACCCCAGTACCAGAGAAATGGATTTTATTCCAAATACTTCCTGATCCCTAAGAAGAGAGACCCATCTTAAACCTCTGTCACCTCAATATCTTTATGCAAAAGTGAAGATTCAAAATGGTTACTCTGGCATTGAGAATCCTGCCTCTAAACAGAAAGGAATGATTCACAGCTCTCTACATGAAGGATGCCTATTTCTGCATAGACACCCTTTTCTCTCACAGGAGGTTCCTGAAGCTTGTGATCGGTACAAATCATAATCAGTAGAGGTTGCTTCCCTTTGGACTGGTAACACTTCCCAGAGCATTCACAAAGGTGCTCTCAGTAGTGGCAGCTCACTTCCGTCGCCATGGCTCAATAGTCTTTCCATATCTAAATGCTTGGCTTCTCATGGGGAGGTGGTCTTGAGAAATAATTACATCAACCTCACCCTTATTTACTCTCCTAATGTCATGAGGAATCTGTATAAATTTAAGTAAGTCCACTTTAGTTCCAACACAGGCCATAGTTTTCATTGGAGCAATTCTAGATTTGCTCTGAGTCTGCCTCCCCATGTACAGATTTCAATCAATGAACCATCTGATCAATCAGCTCAGAAAGAGTCCCCAAACATTGGTTCAGACACACCTCATCCTCCTGGATCACATGGTGTCTTGCACCTATGTGACCCCATTTGCAAGACTTGACTCTGATGCATACAAGCTGACTTCGGATGGTTTACATGCCAAGCAAGCACAGTATTAACAAGTTGAGTTCTGATCTCTGCCCAGGTACAAGACACTCTAGCTTGGTGGCAGGACAAATAACAGATGTGCCTGGGAGTTGCCTTCCCTTCACCCCACCACCTCTACTTTCATGCATCTAGTGACTATGCAGTGTCTGAAGGGTTTACATAGAATCTTTCCTCCAGTAGCTAAACGTACTCTAGCTTGGGATCTTAACCTGGTCCTTTCGGCACTACCTGAGCCACCAGTTGAATGAGTAGAGATATGCTCACTGTCTCATTTATCTGTGAAGGTCTGTGACCCTAAGAAACCCCCAGTGCCTACTGGTAAAGGGCTTACTGTCATATAACAAAAAGAAAGGGAGTACTTGTGGCACCTTAGAGACTAACCAATTTATTGGAGCATAAGCTTTCGTGAGCTACAGCTCACTTCATTGGATGCATACTGTGGAAAATACAGAAGATGTTTTTATACATACAAACCATGAAAAAATGGGTGTTTACCACTACAAAAGGTTTTCTCTCCCTCCACCCTACTCTCCTGCTGGTTTACCTTTTGTAGTGGTAAACACCCATTTTTTCATGGTTTGTATGTATAAGAACATCTTCTGTATTTTCCACAGTATGCATCCAATGAAGTGAGCTGTAGCTCACGAAAGCTTATGCTCCAATAAATTGGTTAGTCTCTAAGGTGCCACAAGTACTCCCTTTCTTTTTGCGAATACAGACTAACATGGCTGTTACTCTGAAACCTGTCATATAACAGCAACTCCTATCAGACCTGAAAAACTCACTAGATATAACACACTGTTGTCATGGTAGTTATCTATAAAGAATGTCATGTCAGGTATCAAGTGAAAACTGATAACATACCAATCATTAATGTCATTGTGAAATGTGTGTATTGACACTGAGGAATTATGAACACTTACTAATATTCTTAAAAATCTGTAACCAAACAAAGGGAGAAACAAGGTATTTTTTACCAGACAGGAGGCAAAGGTAGTTATCTCCTTATCTCTAATGGAAATTAAGCAGGGATAGCCAAAGACAATGGTAATTATATTTGCATATTGAGTCAACAGGAAAAGTAAATGAACAGAGTTGCAAAAACACTGGAGTCTGAACCCCAGGGATTCATCCTGACTCTAGAAACAGACAATAGATTTTAGGAAATACAAGGAGAAGAAAAAAACATTTTTGTTTTCCATTTCACTGAGGAACATTCCTGGCAGAGAGGAATGATTCGCTAAAAAGCTGTATCTTGATTTAACTGAAAATCAACAATTTCTGCAGAAAAGAACTTTGAAGGTGAGAGAACTGCTTTGGCCAAAGAATTGTAGCTTGTTAAGTTTAGTTACTAGGAAGCGAGTTATCCTTTGTTTTTATTTTTGTAACCATTTTCTGTTTCTGTTATCTTGGCTTAGTATCTCTTAAATCTCTGTTCTTTATTAATAAACAAATTCTGGGTTTTACTATAAATTCATCTCAGTGCAATATGTAAAAGTATGCACCCTCAGCTGAGTTAATACTGATGAGTATTTGGTCTCTTTCGAGGCAGTGGACTTGGTAATTTCTGAGAGTGTTCAGTGACATGGGCTGGATAGGGCAGGGCAGGGCAATACTCTTCTAGGGAGTTCAGGAGCTGAAGTGCACCACTGGTAACCTGCAAGGTGAAATAGGGCTGGCAGGGTCCTGAGGAGTTTGTTGGGCTGGCTAAACAGACTGGAGTTTCGGCGCTGACACAGTTTGCATCAGCAAATCTCTCACATAGAGGCAGAGGGGTAACAAGGTGACTTACATTCCTGGATGCCTAGAGAAAGTGTCACAAGGTTGCCTTCCTAGTGGCTATCACTTTGGCTAGAAGTGGAGGCAAATTGGAGGTCCTGATGGCTGACCTACCTTATACTGTATTCCACAAAGATAAGGTTTCCTTAAAAGTTCACCCTGAATTTGTCTCCACAGTAGTCTTTGTTTTCCATGTGAATCACTCCATACACTTACTTGTGTTTTTTCCTAAACCACATCCCATGAATGAGTAACAGAATCCATTCCTTGGATGGATGTCAAGCATGGGTATTCTATCTTCAGAACAAAACCCTTTCAGAGGCTGCCTAGTGTGACCCTAAGAGAAATCCTGTTTGACTATGCCAGTGTAACACCCAGGCTCTTTGTTGCCCTCGTGCAATGCATGAAAGGGCAAGCAGCCTCATTGCATAGACTAAGTTGATCTCGGGTAGTATCTTGCTCTGTCTCCAGTTGTCAGAGACTCCCCTGCCACAGAGAGTGAGGGTATACTCCACCAGAGCAAAGGAGGCCTTGATACCTTCACTTTGGGGAGTACCTCTCATTGACACATGTAAAGCAGCCACATGGGGTTCTGTTCGTACCTTCACAAGACATTATGCCATGGGGCAGTCCTCCTCAACTGATGTATCCTCTTGCTTTATGGCCCTTCAATCCTCAATACTGCAGGGATCCTTGCACCCCTCTTTCATGAGTCACCCACAGTGGAATACACATAGTCACTAGCACTCAAAGAAGAGAGGTTACCTACCTTTTGTAACCAGAGCTCGAGATGTGTGATCCTTATGTGTATTCTACTGCCCACCTGCCTTCCCCTCTACCGTGAATCATATTTATGATCCAAAGCAGAGAAGGAACTGGAGAGGTGGTCGGTCCATAGAACCTCTCCTACCTTTGGTCCTCAGCACATGGTGGGAAGAGAGAGAGTCCAGGCATGGACCAGCGGACACTATTAGAAAGAACTTTGCAGTCTTAGGTTCCTGGCACATACCCCACAGTAGAATACACAAAGGGACGACACATCTTGAGGTCTGGTTATAAAAGGTAGGTAACCTCTCTTTCTAGCTAGGTCTCTTCTTTTCCAGCTACAGAGTAGTAATAGTTACAAGACACTAAACATTAAAATAAAGCAAGTGATGATTTAGCTCCATTGCTGCTGCCACATCAGCGTCTAAGGGCTGATCCAGTGAGTGGAGATGCATCAGGGCAGGAATATCAGATAACATATGGGGGATTGGGCTCCTAGATAGCCACATAATGAGGAGGAGAAATGGAAACCAGCAAAGAATGATAGAAAAATACCAATTCAAATAGAAAGAAACAAATTGTTTCATTTTGAAATTATGCTTTAAGTGCTTTTTGAGCCCAGACTTTGTTTAGGAACACATTGCTACCGTGTTTAGGACAGAATTCATGTATTTTTAAGGGCAGAGGGGCCCGTTACCATTATCTAGTCTGGCCTAATGCTTAATGCAGACCATGGAATTTCATCAAGAGATTCCTGCATTGTGAGCCTAGCAACCTGTAGTTGAACTACAACAAATCTTCTCGAAAAATTTCTAGTTCTGACTCATGTGACTGGAGAATCCATTTCATCCTGAGGTAAATTGTTTCAACGGTTACTTACCCTCACTGTTGAAACATTTGCACACTATTTCCAGTTTGAATTTATCTAGCTTTATCCTTCTGCCATTGTATCTTGTTATGCCTGTGTCTTAAAGAGCCCTCTGTTAACAGAAATCTCTTTATCATGTAGGTGCTTGTAGGCAGAAGTCACGTTACCTTTTTACTTCTTTTTGAGATTTGTTTAAACAGCAATGCAAGGGTTCCTAAACAGATATAAAAGTTGTAGTGTTTCATTATGCTTTGCAACTGTTTTGTGTCTATGTGCAATGAAAGGAGTATTTTAATAAAGACCACTATGAATGTGTGTTCATTTTTATACAGGTTAAGGAAGCAAGCAATTTTACAAGTATATAATGGAGACAAATATGTGTGTATTGGAGACAAATACGGAGCTACAACTAGGTAGCCCCAGTTTAGCAAAGCACTTAAACATATGCCTAACTCTAAAGAAAAACCATACAATGTTTGGCATAGTCCTTTTCTAATCCTTTTTCTTAAGGCCCCAAACCTGCATTGTGATCCATGTAGTCTGCCTTTCATTCTATGGGGTTCCACGTGGGCAGATCACAATGCGGGATCAGGGTCTTATGTACAAAAAATAGTAAGACATTTTCTTTCCCCATCTGCCTGTTCTTTATATGTAGATGATCCAATCCTTGCTTGCCTCTTTACTGGAGGACCATGGTGAAATCTCTGAGGGATCTGAATAGGGATGTTACACAAGACTATAACCTGAATGGCAACAAACTTCACAGTTTTAACTGAGAAATGAGAGGATATTGGCTCTCTCAGTTTGTAGACTTGTGTGGCATCATTATTGTTAAGACCCTTCAACGTGCTAAGATTATCCACTGAAGGTAAAAAATGGCAGCCTTAATACATTAAATAGAAATTTAAAAAATCTTTAGGAAAAAAACCAAAATTGTGTTCATATATTAAACTACTTTAATGGGTATGACATCAACAGTGCTACTTGGATTAAAGTACTACACAGTGTAAGGATGTCGGAAATGGAATCTATACAATGGTTTAGATGAGGATGTAGCAAAATCTGTAATTTTTAAGTACTTCTGTAACAAAATTATGTTCACTTGTTCAATGTATCTATCCCTCCCACACCCCACAAAAACAAAACCCAACATTTCAGTGAGTTTCTTTGTATTTACCTGTACTGAAGGTTGAACAGCTTTTGGAACAATAACAAATATTTCACCATGTAGAATATTACCTGCTGGAATTCTGACAACATATCTAGGGCATAAAAGATTGCTTCTCTGAATTCCAGTGTACAGTGTAATTTGTGCGTTAAATGTATTTCATTTTTCTAGTACTGCATGCTTCCTATTGAAATCCATTAGTGTGTCCTCCATGTGAACCTTTTCAAAATGTCAGTAAGAGTGCCTTTTCTTTGCTGTTTTTAAGAGTAGTAAGTTTGCAGAGGGGGTGGAAAAAGAGGGGAAAGTGCGATAAGGATCGTGGTCTCGTGGTTAATGGGTTGGATTAGGACTAAAGACATATGGGTTTGATTCCTGCTTCTACCACAAACTTGTCCAGGCATCACTTACTCTGTGTGCTACAGTTTCCCATCAGTAAAATGAAGATAATGATCCTTTCATGTATATTTAGATTGTAAATTCTTTGGGGTGGGGCAAGGACTGTCCTTCACTGTGTGTTTGTACAGCACCAAAGACCGTAGAGCTCTGATCTTGGGGGGGCTTCTAGGTGCTACTGTAATAACATAATATTATTAAGTTGTTGTTCAAGGTTTTGGAGGAGTACAAGGAAATGCAGCCCTCTTTACTTATTTTTCCTCAGACTCCCTAAAAGAATTAGTAATCTTGGTGATTTATTTAAAACACTTCTACCCATAGCTTTTCAAGCAATTTGCTATCTACAATGGGATTTTCAAAACTGTGTGAGTGGTTGTCTACACAGCACTTTAGTCGAGACCAGAGGGTGTAAATTTTAGTCCACACTAGCAAGTCACACACTAACTGGCCCATGTGGATCCTGCTGGCATGCATTAAAAGTTCCCTAGTGTGCATTAATGTAATAATTTTTAGAAATGTCTGGTGTGCCAGCAGGATCCACGTGGTCCAGTTATTACACAATATGCTAGTGTAGACAAAAATTTGAAACCCCTCTGGTGTGGACTGAAGTGCTGTGTGGACAAGTTAAGCATCCAACTCCCATTGAAAATCATTGGGAGTTGGTGCCTAACTTTGTTGGGTGCTTTTGAAAATCCCACCCATAATCTCTGTTGTTGAGATGTTGGTCATGGCTCCATGGCCAAGGCTGAATTTTGAAACAGATATATGAGAGGCTCAGTATCTATCTTTCTAAGTATTTAGACACAGCTATCAGTTCTGAAACTGCCAAACTTGTCATTTCTAGGGTTGCATATGACAAAGTGTACTTGAGCTTGGGAGCAGAAAGTGGGGCTTAGCTCATATGGCAGAATTTACAACCCCCATCACAGAACCTTAGGCTCTGTCTATATTGGGGATATTTGTACGGGTGTAAACACACCAGTGCAAACCTCATTGTAGCTGTGCTGGACCAATTCCAGTTTGAAACCAGGGCTAGCTGTACTGGTGCAAGGCCCTGTTTTAAATGGGTGTATCATATCTACACCAGAGGTTTGCAGAGATACAGCTACGTCCTCCTTCAATCTAAGGGCCAGATTCTGCCAACCTTACTCATCATGAATAGCACTGTTGAGCAGCTCAAATTGTTGGGCCAGACAAAAGTCTGTGTGACCACTCAGATGAGTAAGAACTCACCAACATAGAACTGTAGGGTTAGAAAGGACCGCAAGGGTCATCTAGTCTAACCCCCTGCCAAGATGCGGGATTTGTTGTGGCTAAACCATCCAAGACAGATGGCTATCCAGCCGCCTTTTGAAAACCCCCAGTGAAGGAGCTTCCACAGCCTCCCTAGACAGTTTGTTCCATTGTCCTACTGTTCTTACAGTTAGGAAGTTTTTTTTTTTTTTCCCCTGAGATTTAATCTAAATGTGCTATGCTGTCATTTGATCCCCTTGCCTCTTGTCCTGCCCTCTGTGGCAAGAGAGAACAACTTTTCTCCACCTTTTTTTATGGCAGCGTTTCAAGTATTTGAAGATTGCTATCATGTTCCTCCTTAATCTCCTCTTTTCCAGACTAAACATACCCAGTTCCTTCAGCCTTTGCTTATACGGCTTGCAGTCCATCCCTTTGATCATCTTTGCTGGTTGCCTTTGGAAACTTTCCAGTATGTCTACATCCTTTCTATGCAGTGGTGACCAAAATTGGACACAGTAGTTGAGCTGAGGCCTAACCAGTGCCGAGTAGAGTGGTATTATCACCTCCCATGACTTGCATGCTGTGCCTCTGTTAATGCAACCTAAAATTGCAATTTTATTTATTTATTTATTTGGCAACAGCACTGCATTGCTGACATGTTGAGATTGTGATCCACCACAACTCCTAGAACCTTGTCAGTAGTGCTGCTGCCAAGCCAGTTATTTCCCCATTCTGTATTTGTGCGTTTGGTTTTTCTTCCCTAAGTGTAGCACCTTACATTTGTCTTTATTGAATTTTTTTTGTCCAGTTCTCCAATTTATCAAGATCCCTCTCAATTTTAGTTCATTCCTCTGAAGTGCTGGCAAACCCCACCCCCCAGCCTTGTGTCATCTGCAGATTTGATCAGTATGCTCTGTATTCCTACATCCAGGTCATTAATAAAGATATTAAACAACACTGGACCCAGAACAGATTCCTATGGAACCCCACTTGAGACCTCCCTCCAGAGTCTAGCCCACTGGGACTATTCACACTGCGAATAAGGAGGGCAAAAATCTGGCCCCAATTAGCTTCCACTAAAATAAATATAGAAACTGGTATAAGCAACATGTGCACAGGAACAATGTACTGTTTTCCATCACATTCGCTCCTAGCAATGTCTGTTGGGATGAGTGCTTTCAACAGTTCTAATCTTCTCTAGCATTCTTGAGTGACTAAGGGTGGAAAAAATAGAATGTAGCCAAGGGAAGCAGACCATTTGCTTCTGTAAAATTATGGTTAGTAAACCTTTTGGGAGTTTGTATCACTCATATCTGAAATGCTCTTAGTCATGAAAAAGAGAGGCATGTCATGTGGAGATGAAGGAGCATTCTGGGTGTATGGAGGAGCTGTTAAAGCATCTTAGCCAAAGAAAGGGAACTAGTCACCAGCTCTTGGTGGAAACCTAGTAGTATTCACAACCTATTCCAGTGTATATTAAGATTTGAAAAGCATCCAAATTAGAAGCTACAAATCTAAATTGCTAAATAAGAAACACATGGTACCCCTGACTGTCACGGGGCAGCATGGTCTAGCAGAACACCTGAGTTCTGTCTAGAGCTGGATGAAATTTTTCAGCTGACAATTTTTTTTTTGCCAAAAAATGCAATTTCAGGTCAATTGAAGCATTTCACTATTTCATATCAATTGCAGTGAATTGTTTCAATCAAAATTTTTTTTCTTTTCAATCTGGAAATACTGTAGTGGCTCATTTTGACATTTCCAAAAAGAAACCTCTAGATTTTTCTGGCTAGCTTCACAAGTAGGCCCTGCGGCAGGACTTGGTGTAGGGTGCGTATTTCACACATTTGTTTACATATGACTCCTGGCTCAGCAATTTAAATTATGCCACCCCTTGCCCTTCTGCACAAATTACTGCTGTCTTTAGCAGGGATAATCTTTGGAGGCAGAATGGAGATTAGGGAAACTATAGTTCAGAATGTGGGCATATAGCACTGCTTTTATGATTCTAATGTGTGCCTCTTTCATCTCCTTATTGATATACATTATTTCTTCCCCTTATCCCATCAGCTGGGGTTTGGTCCTGCAAGCATCGAGCGTCTTCATCTGTCCAAGGAGGCACTAATGTCTACCTGCTTACTGTCATCTTTGATGCAATCCATCTATTGCTTCTTTGGCTTTCCTTGGGGTCTCTTTTCTACCTCCCTTTCCTGCCATACTATCTTCACCAGATCCCCTTCATTCATCCTCTGCATGTGTCCAAATTAGCAAAGTTTGTGCTTCATGGATTTTGTCATCCATATCATGGACTTTTGACTTCCATCTGAATATGTTTGCTTTGAAATCTGTGTAACTCCAGTGGCGCGAAGACATCTCCTCTCAAACACCTGTAGGCACTGATCCTGCCATCTCTTTACTTCCCATGCTTCTGCAACACATCATTGCGGGGTGCACCATTGTTCTGTGAAGTTTGGCTCTTAGTCTCAGTGGCATATGCTTGTCATATGCTACTTCTGGGAGGTCATTCCACACTGTTCCAGCACTCCCCAATCTAGACTGTATCTCATGTTCAAGTTCGACATCTTCTGTGACCCGGCTGCCAAGGTACTACAACTGGTCAGTCTGGTTTTAATCTCACTCCATTACTCTCTCTCTGTCCAGTTTCTCTGTGGCACCTCTACTGACCCCGTTTCAGTCATTCTGATTTTCATCCGGTGCCATCCTATCTGTTCATATATCAGTGGTTTAGTATTTCCTCTAGGACTCCTTTTGGGAATGCCTTTATTGCTATTGGTGTACAATATTTCACCAGCCCATATTTCACACACATTGCTGATTAATGGTTTTAGCCAACTGTCTGGCAGTGGAAACATTTTATATACAGTAAGACACAACAAGTGTTTAACATATATTTGCGTTCAGTGTCTGTGCTCTATTTTTTGCTCTGCAACAATTTGTTTTAAATAAAAATGATGGGTTGCTGAGATTTTATTCAGATCACATTGCACCAGTCTTCCTTTTTTGTTGCTGTTAGAAATGCCAGTCACAGGACCCAGATGACAAGTAGCAGTGGCAGCTGGCTGTATGGCAGATGTATAAGTAGTAGTTGGGATGTATAAGTAGGGGCATAGCGAGCAGATCGAGGGACGTGATCGTTCCCCTCTATTCGACATTGGTGAGGCCTCATCTGCAGTACTGTGTCCAGTTTTGGGCCCCACACTACAAGAAGGATGTGGATAAATTGGAGAGAGTCCAGCGAAGGGCAACAAAAATGATTAGGGGTCTAGAACACATGACTTATGAGGAGAGGCTGAGGGAGCTGGGATTGTTTAGCCTGCAGAAGAGAACAATGAGGGGGGATTTGATAGCTGCTTTCAACTACCTGAAAGGGGGTTCCAAAGAGGATGGCTCTAGACTGTTCTCAATGGTAGCAGATGACAGAACGAGGAGTAATGGTCTCAAGTTGCAGTGGGGGAGGTTTAGATTAGATATTAGGAAAAACTTTTTCACTAAGAGGGTGGTGAAACACTGGAATGCGTTACCTAGGGAGGTGGTAGAATCTCCTTCCTTAGAGGTTTTTAAGGTCAGGCTTGACAAAGCCCTGGCTGGGATGATTTAACTGGGAATTGGTCCTGCTTTGAGCAGGGGGTTGGACTAGATGACCTTCTGGGGTCCCTTCCAACCCTGATATTCTATGATTCTATGATCCCTAAGGCTGTAGCTGTGTGAATGCTTCTGGACTTACTTGGGCTGTATCACATAAATGGGTTGCAGATTATTTGTCTGAGCTGTCTTACATTCCAAAAGCCTCCAGCTCCTTTCTTTCCTTCTCCTGATCAAAAAATATGCAGTTTTATGATGTTGAAACTGCAACCCTGGGTAAATCTCTCTTGAAATGTGTGAGCACTGTAGACCAAAAGAGTTGTTTAATTTTAACTGTATCATTCCACATGCATAAATTCAGTTAATTCATTCAATTAATAAATAACATTAAATATTCTCAGTAAGGTACTAGATTAAGGATGCATCCTTTCCTTCAATACCCCCAATCTATTCTCTCCTTGTTCTATCTATATAGAAACTTGGTGACGATAGGGGTCCTGTGTGAAGATCAAAGCAGAAATATTAATTCAGACAGGATTCAGTTCTGTTTCTTAAAATAAAGGTCTCAATGTTTTTAGACTAAATTGATTGACTTTAAGTGCTACTTTGCTCCACATAATGGTGGTAGAATATGGCTCTAGGTTTCTAAAAGAGAACAAAGGTTGCTATTCTGAGGCTATGTCTACACTACTGATGTAAGTTGACCTATGCTACGCAACTCCAGCTATGTGAATAATGTAGCTGGAGTCGATGTACCTTAGGTCGAGTTACTGCGGGGGGTCGACGGGAGAAAATCTCCTGTCGACTTACCTTTCTCTTTTCATCAGGGATAGAGGACAGGGGTTGACCGGAGAGCGATCTGCAGTTGATTTTGGCGGGTCTTTAGTAGACCCACTAAATCGACTGCCGGTGGATCGATCTCAGAGTGTTGATCCCTGCCATAGTGTAGACCTGCCCTGAGAAACAGCTTTTCACCCACACGAAGGAACTGTAGCTAGCACTTCCAAGGCCTGGAGCTGTCCAACATCTTGTATAATCGGACGTAGAATATGTAATGATGTTGTGGCTGTGTCAGTCCCAGGATATCAGTAGGTTTCCGGTATAGGGCGGTGTTTATGTGACCATCACTTATTAGCACTGTAGTGTCCAGGATCTCTTGTGTGGACTGGTCCAGGCTGAGGTTGATGGTGGGATGGAAATTGTTGAAATCATGGTGGAATTCCTCAAGGGCTTCTTTTCCACCACCCTATACTGGAAACCTACGGACCACTATACTTACCTACATGCCTCCAGCTTTCACCCTGACCACACCACACGATCCATTGTCTACAGCCAAGCTCTGCAATACAACCGCATTTGCTCCAACCCCTCAGACAGAGACAAACACCTACAAGATCTCTATCAAGCATTCTTACAACTACAATACCCACCTGCTGAAGTGAAGAAACAGACTGACAGAGCCAGAAGAGTACCCTGAAGTCACCTACTACAGGACAGGCCCAACAAAGAAAGTAACAGAATGCCACTAGCCATCACCATCAGCCCCCAACTAAAACCTTTCCAGCACATCATCAAGGATCTACACCCTATCCTGAAGGACGATCCCTCACTCTCACAGATCTTGGGAGACAGGCCAGTCCTTGCTTACAGACAGCCCCCCCAACCTGAAACAAATACTCACCAGCAACCATACACCACACAACAAAACACTACAAAAACACTAAGCCAGGAACCTATCCTTGCAACAAAGTCTGTTGCCAACTCTGTCCACATATCTATTCAGGAGACACCATCATAGGGCCTAATCACATCAGCCACACTATCAGAGGCTTGTTCACCTGCGCATCTACCAATGGGATATATGCCATCATGTGCCAGCAATGCCCCTCTGCCATGTACATTGGCCAAACTGGACAGTCTCTATGCAAAAGAATAAATGGACACAAATCAGACGTCAAGAATTAGAACATCCAGAAACCAGTCGGAGAACACTTCAACCTCCCTGGACACTCAATTACAGACCTAAAAGTTGCAAATATTCAACAAAAAAACCTTCAAAAACAGACTCCAATGAGAAACTGCAGAACTGGAATTAATTTGCAAACTGGACACCATTAAATTAGGCTTAAATAAAGACTGGGAGTGGATCAGTCATTACACAAACTAAAAACTATTTCCCCATGCTAATTTTCCCCCTACTGTTACTCACACCTTCTTGTCAACTGTTTGAAATGGAACATTCTGATTATCGCTACAAAAGTTTTTTTTTTTCTTTCTCCTGCTGATAATAGCCCACCTTAATCGATTAGTCTAGTTAGAATTGGTATGGCAACACCCATTTTTTCAAGTCCTCTGTGTGTGTGTGTGTGTGTGTATCTTCCTTCTGTATTTTCCACTGCATGCATCTGATGAAGTGGGCTTTAGCCCATGAAAGCTTATGCTCAAATTTGTTTGTCTCTAAGGTGCCACAAGTACGCCTCGTTCTTTTTGCTGATACAGACTAACACGGCTACCACTCTGAAGACAAAAATTGGGGTTAGCGGGCTGCAGATTTTTGTAATAAAGCATAACTCCAGTGTCTTTATTAAGACCATGATTTTTAGTGTCTAGCAAAGTTAAGAATTTAAGCTCCCAGCCTCATCTTTTGAAAGTGTTGTGATGATGACTGAATGATCGCCTTGTGAAAAGTTTCAGAGTGATAGTCGTGTTAGTCTGTATCAGCAAAAAGAATGAGGCGTACTTGTGGCACCTTAGAGACTAAATAAATAATTTTTTTTTTGTTAGCCTCCAAGGTGCCACAAGTATTCCTCGTTCTTTTTGTGAAAAATGTTCACCCACAGGTGATAGGGTGTCTTTGTCTTTTTATAATTTTTCCTGCATGTGTTCATTTGAGCATGTAGTGATTGTCTGGATGTAGTCCACACATTTGTTTACATATGACTCCTGGCGCAGCAATTTAAATTATGCCCCCTAATCCCTCTGCACAAATTACTTTTCTTAGGACCCTGCGAGGGAGGAGGATTCCAGAGCTCAGACTTCAGCCCAAGCCCAAACATCTACACTGCAATTAAACAGCCCCTTAGCCTGAACCCTGCCTGCACCAGTCAGCTGGCACAGGCCAGACATGGGTTTTTAATTGCAGTGAAGACATACCCCGTGTAGCTTGAAAGCTTGTCTCTCTCACCAACAGAACTTGGTCCAATAAACAATATTACCTCACCCACATTGTGTCTCTCTCTGATGTAGAAGAGTCAGCACCAGGTAGATCACAGTGACAAAAGATACTGGAGCCAGGGATGAAATTAGCCCTTTATCATAAACAAACTTCCCTCCTTTGACAGCATCAGGAAAAGGGGATTGCTCCAAATTTGACAAAGGGGCTTTCCAAATGACCTAACCATGCCCAGGCTCTGCTTAACTCACTGCTTATTTTCCTAAGGCTTTGGAGAACAGCTGCTAAAGTGGAGCTAAGTGCTATAAAGTTTTCATCCCTTTCCCATCACATCTTCCCGGAAACACTGCTTATGCTGTGCAGAGCTACTGGTGAATATTACTGTTACGCAGAAATGACTTAGTGATTCCAAATGCACAATATGCAACCAAAGGCAACTCCACAGTCCTTTGTTTTAAAGCTACTGCATTATCCTTGTCTTTTTTTACAGTGACTGTGCTATATCTGTTTAAAGCTCCTTTGTTTAATTGAGTGGCACAGTCAAATAACATTTCACGTGTGCGACTTTCTCCAGCTGCTTTTGCATGACCATCAGTTCATGTTGTCACTTCCTATTCTGACGAAGGCTATGGCTATGCTGGCACTCTACAGCCCTGCAACTTTCTCGCTCAGGGGTGTTGGAAAAAACACACCCCTGAGCACAGCAAGTTACAGTGCTGTAAAGCGCCCGTGTAAACAGTGCCCCAGCCTCCCAGCCCTCTGTGCTAATCCCCTCGTGGAGGTGGAGTACCAGGAGCGCTGGGAGAGAGCTCTCTCTCCCAGCGCTGGTGCGTGACCACACTCGCACTTCAAAGCGCTGTGTGGGAGCGCTCCCGCAGCAGCGCCTTGAAGTTTTGAGTGTAGCCATGCCTTCGAGCTGTGCAAATAACCAATATTTCAGTAGGTGAACCAAAGAAGAAAAATGTTTCAGGTTGACATGAAATGAACATTTTTTCAAATTCTTCAGTAAACCCAAAATGTTGGATTTAATTAGAGGTCTTTTCCTTTTTAAAAAATTGAAGTTACATTCAAATTAAAGTCACAATATTTCATCTTGAAAATGTTAAAATGAAACATTTTGTCTTTTGAGGAATTTTGGGGTTTTTTCTTGACAGCTTGGCCACTTCAGCATGAATTCACTAATTGTTTCAATCTACACAAATCTGCATTTTCTTCCCACATAAAAAAAAAAAAGTTTCTTTTGACAATTTGCCAGCTGTAATTCTGAACTTTCAGCTTCTAAAAGCATTTGGTACTCCAAATGATCTTCAAAAAGGCATCACTGATGGTATGTCGCTGCACTTTAAGCCACAAGAGCGTCTCTGTCTAGCTCAAATGTATGTTTGCTCTGTCCTGCTAAAGGAATTGCAATCTCGTTATCAATGTTGACTTTCTTTTTGATGAAACCACGAACTGCAGACTGATTGCTCACTTGTTGCTGTGTCCCTTTCTGATAGGAAACAAGTTTGTTTGACAGCATCCTGTATTTTCCTCCGATTGTTAGTTCTTAATAGAACCCCTCTTTTGCTCTTGTCCGCATAGTAGCTATTCACCCACTGTTACAATTCTGACCTAGGGAAGTACTTTGTGGGGTTGTTCAACTTCTTTGACTTCAATTTTTTGTTGTCCGTGAAGCTCCTGTTAGTTCTCTATCATGCTTCCAATTGATAGGATTAGGCTCATGCTATTGTTTGACAAGATGTGCTGGCAAAATGTCTTGTCTGCTCCCTGACAGTCTATTGCAAACTTGGCTGCTGAAAATTAGCTGTTGCTGGCAACAAATCAGCATCAGAGAGCAAATATCAATTTTTGGCTAAATAATGTTTCTTCATGCTCTGTCCCATTTCATTCAGTGGATGCTTCTTCATTCCTGAGGCTTCTGTGTTTCTGTTCTGGTATTTTATTCTTGTTTCTGTTTGTATCTGGGGTTTTTTTTCTGCTCTATTTCTGCTTGATCCAAACATTGTATTACATAACATCTGTGATACAGCATGGCCAGAGGGCAGCAGGAGAGTGTTAGAAAGGAGTCTTCTTTCCTGTAGAGGGAAGAAAGTTTGCTATAGATTAATTACAGCACCTGAAGCCAGTCACCTGATAAACACCTGCTTCAATCAGACAAGAGGAGGAGTTGAAGCAGAGTGGATTGGTGTTGGAGCAGAGAGCAGTTTGGAGGGAAGCAGAGGAGAGTTTGGAGAAGTGCTGCAGTGGGCTAAGAAGACCAAGACCCTAGGTAAAGGGACACCTGGTTTGTGCAGAGGGAGGGTAGGAAGCCCCACAAGCTGAAGGGCAAGAGAGGGAAGTAGCCCAGGGGAAGGAACCGCTAGTTCAAGTGGTTTACTGCTATCTCTAGGGCCCCTGGGCTGGGATCCAGAATAGAGGGTGGGCCCGGGTCCCTCCCTCTCCACTAGGACACTTAGTTAATACCCCAGTTCAGGGGCAAGAAACGCTGCTCTGCCCTCCCAACCCCCAAGAAGAGAGTGCAAGACCCATCATAGTAGTGCTGGCAATTTGCCACACATCCCAGGGGGCCTGAACCAACAAGCATTGATGTCAATAGAAGGAATGTGCAAAGTGTTTGATTTTGGGAACCCGTGCTGACCTCCTTGGGTTAAATATGCAGGTTGTGCTGAGTAATTTTATTGCTAAGCCTTTCCATCATATACAGATATCTCAGTCTCTTTAATCTGTTCCTTAAGTCTGGTATTTTTTGTCTTAATTACAGTCAGTCCAAATCACAGCTGCCAAGCATACATTCTCTCAGTTTTCCAATCACATCTCCCTATACTTAAAGCTGAGTCTGCACTGGCCCCTTCTTTTACATGTTCTGTTCAGTCTTCTCTGCCTGTAACCTATCCTGTGCTGTATGTTCGACACAAGTCTTTTGGCTGCTTCTTGTCATTTTGTCTACATCTAAGACTATGCCTTCCTCCACATCATCCCCAGTGCTTGCAACAGTCTCACCATTAATATTTGCTCAAGCTCCTTATATTTTCTCCTTCAGATCATTTCTAAAGACTATGGACTTGTTTTTCTTGCTCCCATTGAAGTCAGTAGAGATGGCATGCGTCCGATGAAGTGAGCTGTAGCTCACAAAAGCTTATGCTCTAATAACTTCGTTAGTCTCTAAGGTGCCACAAGTCCTCCTTTTCTTTTTAGTAAAAAATTTGTTATTGACTTCAGTGGAAACAAGCTCAAGCCCTATATACATAACCCCATTGGCTATAGCTAATGTTCACAATACTGTGCCTGTTTGTGCTTTTCAGATTGTTAGCACTTTGGGGTAGGAACTCTTTCTCATGTGAGCTACTTCATGAACTTCAGTGTGACAATGCCAATGAGTCAGGACCACTTGCATGAGTAAACGTTTGTCGGAGCAGACTCCTTGTTTTGGTTTTCTTTAGTATTGTTAAGAGCCATCCACAGTGCTGCAGAAATGCTAATTATCACCTAAGCAGCCTAGGTGGGGTCAGTCAAGGTTTGGGCTTCAACTTTCCTTTTCCTTGGTACCAACAAGCCTTCTTTCTCTCCTCTTGTATCAGGGCTGATCACAGGGCCCATGTTCTCCATCATGTGTCACAAGGCAAGGCTTTTCCCCAGCTTGTTAAGGACTCGCTGCCAAACCCACAGCCTCTTTTAAACAGCTTTATTTTTCAAACACAACCAAACAGATCCTTGGCTCCCCTTTTACGTCTCAGGCTCTCACCGCCTCCCCTGACAGTGGCAACCACTGCTATCTCAGCCAGTTCTAACTCACTGGGTCTCTCTCAAATCTGTATAACCTCAGGTGCAGCCCCACCCCCCTTAACTGGCCCAGCTAGGAGCACCTGCTCTGGCACAGGGCATAGGGGAGCTGGACCTGTGTCAGTTACAAAGGCCAGCCACCTGTGATGCTCTTGAAGGGTGAAGTAATTTTTGTCAGGAACAGAGAGCTCAGGGACATTCTGTTGGTGATCAAAAGGTTTGGTTTTCTTTGCTCTTCTAGAGGAAGATGAAGTAACAGTAAAATGCATGCATGCGTACACATAGTATTAACAAAATTCTGTATAATCAGTGTAAATTACATAGCAATTTATATAGTTTTACATTTCTTCCCCGAAGAATTTATAATCTAAATTAAAGGAGAGAAAAACAAGTCAATGGGCAACACTTTACCAAGGGAGGGTACAGAGATAATTGCTGATGTGAAGAAGGCAAGAAGGGTTGTTTGAAGACGTAGGGCTTAAGGAAGGATCTGAGAAGTGGAGAGAGATGTTCTATATAGATATACATAGGGTTTCTACAGGGCTGCAGTATCATACATGTCTGTAGAATAATTAAATTATATGACCGTGACGGAAGCAGTAATTCATAGCTACTTTCAGCTGTAACACTAGCAGAGCTCATTGTTATCTGCAAAGCTCCAAAAGTGCCATGTGTATAGTTTGTTACTCTGTTCATGAATTTGTGGCCCTGGAATTCGTCATGGAATTCAGCATGTTTTTGAAAAGTTCACTTTCATGGCCTATGGACATACTATCTGTTGTAGAGCATGATGATATGCTGCCAAAACTACTCCTGGGGGAATTCTGCATCACTGCGAGTGCACAGAATTCATAGCCCCAGCAGATTTCTTTGCTTCCCTGCAGAAAAATGACTTCTGACAGGGAAGCAAAGGGAAGCTGCAAGAGTGGTCACGCACCCCTTCCCGGCAGTGCAGACAGGTCAGTTTGGGCACCCGGAACAGCCGGTAGAGATACAAATCACCATTGGGACAGGAGGGCTGGGTAGGCATACGTGTGAAAGAGAGACACTCTGTCCCTCTTGCTTGCTACTGCGGCATGCTCAACGTGGAGGGGCAGGACTTTAGGGTGTTTCTGGGGAGGTAGGTGTGAGGCAGGCTCTCTCCCTTCAGGCAGAGCTGAATGTAGCAGCCTGCCTGCTTAGTGAATTGTTCCCATTGTTCTTAGTGAATTCTCCTAGGAGTATAAAACAGGTGTAAAAATTTTAAGGTTCCTTTACATTATCATAGTGTAAAGGAGCCTTAGAGTAAAGGACAGTGTGGTCTTATAAATGCTTATGGTGCTTTAGTGATTAGAACTGGTCTACATTTTTGGACTGAAAAAATTTCCTATCAAAATGTGCTCTATGAACTGTTTGCTACTGACCTTTCTGGAGATGGTCAGTAGCCAATATAAATTGTGAGTTTGAGTCCCCTCGCTTGCTTTTCAGTTGCCTATGATGTAACACTGAGCATATGGCTGAATATATTTGTTGACTAATAACTGGAAGTAAAGGGTCAATACTAGCTACATTAGTATTAGACAGAGGGGGTTTGGGGATTTCCTCCAGTGCTCCCCACTTCCATTCTTCATCCATTGTAATATATTTTAAACAGATTACTAAAATAATTGAAAGCAGCATGATTATATTGTGTTTTAACAAAATTTGCAGAATATTAAAATATTGTACACAGAATTTTTTAAATTTTTTGGTGCAGAATTCCCCCAGGAGTACAAAACCAAAAAGCCACAGGAGTCTGCAGCTCGAGACTGCATGTTGTCGGACAGGGAAAAGAGAAAAATAACTGAATTAAATAAGTAAAATAACAGTCTCCCCATGCAGCATGGAGCCAGACAATTCACATGGCAGAAGTCAGATTATTTATTAAATGCCCATTTTGATTGCCTGCTGGAGTTCAGCACTCTTGTGCATGATATTACCTGGACAATTACAGGCTACTATGTCATCATTCTCCATTAGAGTAAAGCAACAAAGCAAGGAAAAGCCCTGAGCTAATTTGAATAAAATATAACAGAATTGCTTGTATTATGAGCAGTATTCTGTGACAGAGTCCTAGTGCTGTGGAAAAATGCTAATTTAATCTCTTCAGTAATGTTGGTAAGCTTTCTAATGTCATTCAGAACCATTTGCTATTTGCATTTTCTCCCATTTGAATACACTTTGCACATGATTTCTCCCCACCCGCCCCATTAATCAGAGTGGTGTTGTAACCATTGAAAGAATATTGATGACTGCTGGTGGCATTGTGGCAACCAAGTGAGGATGTCAGATTAGATTTTCCATTTGAAATGCTGGCATGATTCTGCATGGAGCCACAATGGCATACAACTTCCCCCACCCTACTCCCCTCACCACCCTCTTATTCCCCCCTAATTTTGCACTAGACAGGATTTATTTATGAGCCCCATTTAGCCACTTAGACACAGAGAAAGAGGGGCCATTGGACTATCTAGCAATGTTTACCACTTATTTTACAGATAGCTATAAAAAGCATGCAACGAATGAAGGTGTATGTAGAACCATGGACCAATCCTCTCTACTGGATGGGAACAGAACTACTCAATTAACCAACTGCAACCCCAGGGTCTCCTCCCACAACTGTTAACCACATGTAAGCGGGGGAATAGTCCTGCTTTTGTGGGGAACTTTCCTGGCTTCTTCACTACCCTAGTGAAGTGGGCTAGTGAAAGGATCTGAGGCCTTGCTCCCACTTCCTTTACCCAGTGGCCTCCCTGCCCTTGAGGACTCCCCTTCCACTCTCCTGTCTGCCAGAGTCCTCGTAACCCCAACAAGGCTGGGCCCAGGATTCCTGGGTGGGCTCGACCCCCAACCCTGCTGTGGTCACCTAGGACAGGGGCTAGGGTGTCTGGAGTACTCTCTCTGCACTGGGCACTTCTCTGACCCGCTGACCATTACATACAAGTTAAAGCAAATGAAAGTTATTTAATCAACAATTAATTTTAAAAAGAATGAGGAAAAAATGGGAAAGTTTAAAGGAAACACATCACCCCGCTCTGTGGCAGGGAACATCAGTGTCTCTGGAACGTCAGGGCAGTTCAGTCTGCTCCTTGTAAGGCCCAGGCCTCCTTCTCCAGCCCTGGTTGTGCTGCAGGGATGCTGTGGCTTGGACACTCGGTCTGGTGGTGGCCTCACGCTCTCAGGCTCTAAGTGGTAGGACCCTTCTCCCCAGTGTCGCCCCCGCCCTGTCGGGGTTACGATCCAAGCTTGGCCTACAGAGCCTCTTGGCTGAGGTGTCTCTCTGTGCTGGGCCTGCTGCCCAGGGTCCCCCTTTCGCTCTTCCCAGCTGCTCACCACACCCAGCTCCGGAGACTGCTCCAGCCCCAGCTCTACCACTCGATCTCTGCACAAGTGCTGCTGCTCTGCCTCCAGCTCCCTGGGCTGCTTCTCTGCTCCCTCTACCTCTGGTTGCTGCAGCTCTACTCCCAGGACAGGTCTGCTCTGCAGGCTGCTTCTGTGACTCAGCTCCCAGCACTGACCTGCTTCCTGGGCTGCTTTTCTGGCCTCTCTGGTTCTGGTTGCTGCAGCTCTGCTCCCAGGGCAAGTCTGCTCTCTCTGGGCTGTGCCTCTGGCTTTGGGGCTGCAGCTCTGCTCCCAGGACAGGGTCTGTTCTCTCTGGATCTGGCACAGCTCTGCTCCCCAGCTCAGCTTGGGCCCCTGCTTTCTCCTTAGCTCGACCCCACTCTGTCTGACCCAGGCAATTCCAACTCACACAGAGGACGGGACCTCCCTGGCCTCCTGACTCCCTGATTAGCCTGCTCACCCTGTCATTCAGGCTGACCTGGAGCATTGGCCTCTCCCCATTGTTCCTGGGGACTGTCAGTCTCAGGGCCCTGATTCCCCATCGACCCTTCCCTTTTTTTAGTACTGGGAGCTAGCAACTGAAACACCCCCACTGAATGTTATAAGGGGGCAACAGTCTTCTTACACACAGGATATGATCTGGGCCTTGGATTTTACACCATTCCAAAGAAGGTATAAAATGATAGATGATCAAAATGGTAGTATTTTTACATTCACATTGCAGTTGCTTTGCATGAGTATAAATCACTGCAGAAGTTGAAAGGCAATAGAGATTCAGACCCATTACATTATGGCAAGGGTATAATACAGAAAAATAATACCACTTTCTAGTTCTGTCCCATTACCTCATTCATACCTGAATGTGGAATAATCTAAAAATGGGGGGGGGGGGGGTTTCTCTACTGGGAAGTGATTGCCTCCATTTCTATATATCTAAAAGTATACTCTCATCTCAATGTAGGTGCAATTAAAAGTTACCACTGTGTATCAAAATCATTATAGCTGAAAGAATGAAAGTGCAGAGAGGTCACCATTAAAAAGTCATCATTGGACAACACTGACCACAAACTAGTATCAGAGCTACTGCAGTTATTTCCTGTTCTAAGGGCTTGTCTTCACTACTGGGGTAAGTTGACCTAAGTTATGCTGCTCCAGCCACGTGAATAATGTAGCTGGAGTCGACAAAGCCAGCTATGTTGTACTGGTTCCTCATATTGTTACACACAAGATCTTATGAACCCACGTAAGATAGATATTATATATATAAAATGCACAGTTATGTAAGGCCTAGCTATATGTATACACAGTTGCTCTATTAGGATCTGGTGGCTTCTACAATCGAAGACAGGGAGGCTTATTAGAGGACTCTCATGCTATTTAAAGGGATACTGCCCAATTCCTATACTCTGCAATGGGGAAGGTGAAAGGTGTCACCTTCTCACTTGAATAACCAGCATAAGGGTCAGGCACTATTGTTGTCCAATTTTCCCCAGGGTTTGCAGTGCCCAAAAGGGGATGATCAGGTAACTGGATCAGTTCTCTCCTGTAGCAGATAGCGGAGTAGGACTGCCCCAATAGGGAGGGGACGATACGTTATACACCATGGAGGGATGTTGTAGCTGGTGTGCTCCCTCATGAACACGGACAGAATTCTTCCCCAAATTCCCCCAGGGGCGTTGAGGCGCCACGCTATTTCTGAATGTGGGGCTCTGCCTAAATGGCACACATGAGTCCTAATTTTCCATATTTATATATTAAAATATATGTATTAATCTAATGAACTATACAAGTCTATTAAGTAAAGAGAATTGAATAGACTAGAATAGAATTGCTTTGTTTAAATATGTGGTAGCTTTTGTTCACATATATGGCTCACCTTTTGCAAACACTTAATATCCTCTAGTTATTGCTCAAATGTGCTGTCGTAGCCTAGAGCCTAGAAACTTGATGATGCCATTGCAGCTTTTCTAGTTAGTACCATATGGGAAACTGAACTATACATTATTGTGCTTCAAACCCAAAAGGACTGTTGCAACTCCAGCAATTCAAAGGTGGGAGAGTCACTGTCATTTGATTTATGTAGGTGTAATTCACTGTCCTTTTTAATACGTATATTTAGCAAAAGTGGATCAATCTATTTCAGAACAATGAACTTCCAAACATGCAGGTAGGTTGATTATTTTGGCCCATTATTGAATCAACTGCTTATATTTAAGCTAGCCCTGTAGGAGTTTTATCTTAATTAACTTAGATTAGTTAATATTTGTAAAGGGCTTTGAAGATTAACTGCTAGATCTTCTTACTGCAGGTTAAGCAAAGGCATCCTTTTTGTCTCATGAGTAGCTTTTATTGTGAAAGTTCCAATGACTTTCTGGCATTGTCAGCAATATTTTTTTTTCTGACTAGGTAATGGCACATCTGTGGCTGGGATTTTCAAAGGAGCCTAAGGGAGTTGGGCACCAGATTCCATTGACTTCTGTGTCTCTCATAAAAACTGATGCCCCAAATTATGTCTAATTTGTTTGAATCTGAATGCTGTCACACAGAATGAAAACTGACTGAAAGGCCACAAATATAACTATTAAGTTGGGGGAATTTGTGTAGTGGGGTGCATTACGGGTTAGTGATATGGTTCATCTGATTTAACATCTTAATGATGTGGCATGAGCGCATGGTGACTAAGACTGAGAGCCTATAACTGGCTCCATGTGGGTCCAAGGGTCCATGACAGAACCTTGGATCCCCACTGAGCCCCCTTAACTTCAACTGGGTAAATCTGTGTGGGCCAGTCTGCAGAACTGTGGCCTAATATCTCTCTCTAGGAAAGTATCCCTATTCAGAAAAAGAAAAGGATCCGATGAAGTGAGCTGTAGCTCACGACAGCTTATGCTCAAATTAAGTGGCTAGTCTCTAAGGTGCCACAAGTACTCCTTTTCTTTTTGCGAATACAGACTAACATGGCTGCTACTCTGAAACCTATTCAGAAAAGCACTTACGCATATGCTTAAAGATAAGTACATAATGAAGTATCTTCCTGAAGCAGGGCCTCAATTAGGAAATGTTATGAACAGCAGTGAGAGCAGACAAAAAATAAAGAGACCTAGAAAAATTATAAATAAGGGTGGAAAATAGCAAAATGTTATACCAAATGGGCAAATGCAGGCTAATACATCTGGGGAAAAACAATCCAAAATGCTTGATCTTCAGTGGGCAGGAAAAACCTAGAAAGGAGTAATGCGAGACAAGATTTTAGTGCAATATAAGACCACAAATAAGAGATGAGTTTGTAATGTGATATTGTAGTTAAAAACAACCCAAATGTTACTTTGGGCTGCCCACAGTGTTGCATCAAGTCAAGGATCAAGAAGGAGACTCCTGCCCTGGCATAGTTCTGGCAAGATCACACTGGAATATTATTCTCTGTGCCTTTTCAAACTCCTATAGAAGTTTTCTTCAGCTCTCGCAGTAATGGTTTCTCTCAGTGAAAGAGTAGCTCATTTTTTCAATTAAAATATTTTCTTTTTCAAGGCTTTCTTTTCACAAACACACAGACAATCTTGTTAAATTATGCTGCTTGTTCCGTCAGTTATCCATTTAAAATATGAAAATACTGAGTGTTCAGTGTAAAGTTTATCCATAAATGTACCAAACTGATTATATTTTTACACACAGGATCTTTTTAATTTTGATAAACAAATATTCATAACATACAATGTAACTAACTCTGAAGTATATACAGAATAATTGTAATGCATGGGAAATGCAAATAATTTAGCACCACAAATACATAACTAGATTTTAATCTGTCTACAAAAAAACAACACCTGTGGTTCTGAACTAATGTGTAATCAGAGAGCAGGAACAATAACAAACAATAGCGTGGTAAAATGAAATCTGAGAGTCTAAGGATGCATTTTTTTCAGAAAATAAAACCAGCTATATAATATACTTTCCTTCGCAAAAGTCTATGTATCTGATGCAATCTAAGAATAAAGGGAAGATGTTGCTTAATAATTTCTGTTAATTAACTTAAACAACTGACAAATTTATGGATGTGTATGCTGATTTGAGCAAGCCACTGATTGTACTAGCTACACTTAACAGACAGGATTTAAATCTGTTTAACAGCACGTTCTCCATCCAGTCTAACCAGGTTCTTTGGTAACCTTGAAGAGACATTTTTTTCTTTTGATAAAATGTTTGAAAGCTGTGGGTATGATTTATATGTACTTTGGCAATCAGTCAGTTTTATTGCTTGGCTGTCTTCCCAGTTGCTGGTTGCTTGTACAACTTAATTTTGTATGGAACAAGCAAATAAATGTTCTAGTTATATATAAGGAAGCCGCTGTTTTGATTGCCATGTTTTCAATTCTTAACAACAGCTTAAAGTATTACAGTTATCAACATATTGTAGCAAGTCTTATGAATTAATTTTAATAATGAATGCCAGGAATATGCTACTAAAACCCTACAATACAGCTGACATATTTTCATAGCTGTGGTTGATTTAACAATATTTCTTGTAGCTTCCATGTAATGATGATTACTGTTTGAGAAACTAGGGAATATAGTACACAATTTAGTTCCTGTTTAATTTTATAATCTTTCAGAATTCCTTTTAAAGAGAGACAAAATCTTACCATATTTGGAATCCTACAGTAGTCCTTATAGCACTTCCTCTAGTTTTAGACGTTCAGAAATAAATACTTGCTTCTGCCACCTCTGTAGAAGCAAAAGGATCCTGTTGCAGCAGAATCAGTATATGCTGCTGTGCAAAAAGTGGGACAGTATTTAGAAAGCCCTTGCACAGTCTGTGCATTCCCTGTGCACCACAGAGCCCAGCATTGATTGCAGGGGCTACTTGAGTGTAGCTCAGCAAAGGGAATTTGGATGCATGCTTTGGATGCATGCAAACACATGCACCTACACCAATGGGGAGAAAAAACATCAATAAATGATGTCTACTGCTGTACCGTTAACAAGAGCAGATCCAGGTATATTATACCAATTTTATATCTAGGTTGCTACATCCAGTCTTTCCAGTAATGGAAATATATTGCAGCTTTCCCATGCTGCTCCTACTGCGGCTAAGGCAGATTTCTGTTTTTGCATTTTAACCCCCCATCCTCCACCTCCCCTTTTCAGTTGCTTATATCTTTCTCAAACAACTTGCTTGAGCTTTGCGGCTGAAATTTGCATGTTTGATCTCATCCCAAGGTAAATTATTCAGAAAAGTTCAAGCAAATGGCTATGCAGCCATTTATGATTTACACAACTGGGAGGAAGGGGGGAATTTACTCTCCCAAGTTGTCTAAATTGAAATGCTTGGGTTCACAGGGCTCAGAATGACTCTAGGCGGCAACTTCACGTTTGGCCATTTTAATAGTGGCCAGCCCTCTGTGGAGATAGAGATGGTTAGGGACTATTTAGAAAAGCTGGACGTGCACAAGTCCATGGGGCCGGACGAGTTGCATCCGAGAGTGCTGAAGGAATTGGCGGCTGTGATTGCAGAGCCATTGGCCATTATCTTTGAAAACTCGTGGCGAACCGGGGAAGTCCCGGATGACTGGAAAAAGGCTAATGTAGTGCCAATCTTTAAAAAAGGGAAGAAGGAGGATCCTGGGAACTACAGGCCAGTCAGCCTCACCTCAGTCCCTGGAAAAATCATGGAGCAGGTCCTCAAAGAATCAATCCTGAAGCACTTGCATGAGAGGAAAGTGATCAGGAACAGCCAGCATGGATTCACCAAGGGAAGGTCATGCCTGACTAATCTAATCGCCTTTTATGATGAGATTACTGGTTCTGTGGATGAAGGGAAAGCAGTGGATGTATTGTTTCTTGACTTTAGCAAAGCTTTTGACACGGTCTCCCACAGTATTCTTGTCAGCAAGTTAAGGAAGTATGGGCTGGATGAATGCACTACAAGGTGGGTAGAAAGCTGGCTAGATTGTCGGGCTCAACGGGTAGTGATCAATGGCTCCATATCTAGTTGGCAGCCGGTATCAAGTGGAGTACCCCAAGGGTCGGTCCTGGGGCCGGTTTTGTTCAATATCTTCATAAATGATCTGGAGGATGGTGTGGATTGCACTCTCAGCAAATTTGCGGATGATACTAAACTGGGAGGAGTGGTAGATACGCTGGAGGGGAGGGATAGGATACAGAAAGACCTAGACAAATTGGAGGATTGGGCCAAAAGAAATCTGATGAGGTTCAATAAGGATAAGTGCAGGGTCCTGCACTTAGGACGGAAGAACCCAATGCACAGCTACAGACTAGGGACCGAATGGCTAGGCAGCAGTTCTGCGGAAAAGGACCTAGGGGTGACAGTGGACGAGAAGCTGGATATGAGTCAGCAGTGTGCCCTTGTTGCCAAGAAGGCCAATGGCATTTTGGGATGTATAAGTAGGGGCATAGCGAGCAGATCGAGGGACGTGATCGTTCCCCTCTATTTGACATTGGTGAGGCCTCATCTAGAGTACTGTGTCCAGTTTTGGGCCCCACACTTCAAGAAGGATGTGGATAAATTGGAGAGAGTCCAGCGAAGGGCAACAAAAATGATTAGGGGACTGGAACACATGAGTTATGAGGAGAGGCTGAGGGAGCTGGGATTGTTTAGCCTGCAGAAGAGAAGAATGAGGGGGGATTTGATAGCTGCTTTCAACTACCTGAAGGGGGGTTCCAAAGAGGATGGCTCTAGACTGTTCTCAATGGTAGCAGATGACAGAACGAGGAGTAATGGTCTCAAGTTGCAGTGGGGGAGGTTTAGATTGGATATTAGGAAAAACTTTTTCACTAAGAGGGTGGTGAAACACTGGAATGCGTTACCTAGGGAGGTGGTAAAATCTCCTTCCTTAGAGGTTTTTAAGGTCAGGCTTGACAAAGCCCTGGCTGGGATGATTTAACTGGGAATTGGTCCTGCTTTGAGCAGGGGGTTGGACTAGATGACCTTCTGGGGTCCCTTCCAACCCTGATATTCTATGATTCTATGATTAAGGAAGCAAAAAAAAAGATTAATGTTACTTGATTACAGTGTACAAGTAATTTCAGAGGAGAAAATATTAGGTACCAAAGGGCCCTTTAATCCAGTGGAGAACAGCATAGCAAGAGCAATGGCTAGAAATTAAAGACAGACTCAAATTAGAAATAAGGTACATATTTTTACCAGTGCGGGGATTAACTATTCACCAAACTGCCAAGGGAAATGGCACTAATGGAGACTGAGATGAAATCAAGACTGGATCCCTTTCTGAACTGTTTTGTCAAACACCAGTTATTGGGCTCAACACAGGAGTTATATTCTGTGGCTAGTTTTTATACTGGAGGTCAGACTAGACGATCTAGTCGTAAGGCTTTGAAATGTCTGATTGTGAAGGGGAGACTAACAAACTCTTCTGGGCCTGTTCAGCACTAACAAGGCGCACCCAGAAGGCATGCCTGAAGGCAAGGGAGCTTAAAAAGGGAACCTATCACAGGAAGGGGTGGTGAACAGGAGAAAGACCGCTCCACCTCAGAGACTGCTGACAGAGACAGGTCAGCCAGAGGGAGACAGTTGTGGACCTTGCTGACCCTGAAGCTGCACAGACCAGCTGCAAACTGCATGCCCCAAAAGAAAGATCTGGAGATAGGCCAAGCCCAAAGAGCTGAATCCAGAAAGATTGCCGAAGGGCTGGGTCATCTTTGTCTTTCTTTGCTTTCACTTGGGTTCCCCTGTCTCTTAAGGGAAAGAGAGAGGAAAGGACCTTCTTTTGTGTGTTTGATTTGCTCAGAGAACCCCCTCGTCTGATAGAAGCTGGGGAGGAAGGACATTATAAATTACTTGAAGGGGTGGTATAGAGGGGACTGGGGGAAGCCCTCCCCACCCACAAGGATTATGATTGCTGGCCATTTGATATGATGAGGGCCATAGCCATACCTGGAGAACTAGATGGATAGGCACTGTGATGCTGGAAGACCAGGTACAGCTCATGCCAAGGCCTGTAGGCCTCACTGAACCCTGACAAATGCATAGCTGGAAACCAGTCTGGCTCACCTGTGTACTATTATTGTTAAAATAAGTATTAAATTTATAGAGATGTGTTTTAGCCTTTGGACTTTATGAAATGGTTGAGAGTTGCTGCATGCATTAATCTCACTTATAATATCTGTATCCGGTGTTATAAGGTAATATTTAACTCTGTAACTATAGAAGTGTTTGATGTGAATCTAAAAACCCCCATGACCAAGAGAAATATTGCCCTCTCCAAATTCCAAGCAGCATAGTGATCACAATTCCTTCTTGACAGGAGTTTTTACTCCCTTCTCCTCCCCCCGCCCCAAGACTTCAAGTGTGATGGGATGAGCATTTGTGCACATCCCCTCCTCGTAGGTGTGGGGAAAACGATTAACGAAGTCTTTCGTCCACTGATGTTCCACAGTGGTTTGTCTGGTTCCTATAGGCTTTCTTTTGTTGGGCAGGTGATGACACCTCTTGTGGTAAACTAGTATTTCACTCTCGATAATGCTTCGCCTGTTTACTTGAATAGGATCAGTTATGCCAAGGTAGAGCATTTTTGAAAATTTCACCAATGTGCTTAAGTGATTAGGGGAATAGGGAAGGAATAATCCAACACTAAACAGTTACGTGTTAGCCAAAGAAAGGTCAATGCATATGTCTTGTGATAAACCCAGGCCAATTGGGTACAGCAGAGTAGCAGAAGGCAGATATACTGGCCACTGGATTAACAGTTTTCTGTTCCCTGACTGACCAGATCAGAAGCTGCTCCAGGCTAACAAGAACACCTGACTCCAATTAACCTGCAAAGAGTCAGGTGGGGCCATTAAGCTAATGTGACCACCTGACTCTAAGGCCCTCTGATAATATAAAAGGGCTCACTCTAGTCTGGCAGAGAGGAGCCAGAGGAGAGGAAGTGCGGCTGAAGGGCTGGTTAATGAAGACATCCTCAAGTCATTGGTAAGAGAGCCCTAAGGTAAGGGTGAAGAAGAGAGAAGCGGGAGAGCTGTGGGGAAGTGGCCCAGGGAAATGTAGCAACTCTGGCAGTGAAAGGTTGGCTGCCAACAGCTGCTACCATTAGGATCCCTGGGCTGGAACCCGGAGTAGAGGCCGGGCCCGGGTTCCCCCCAACCCACCACTACAAAAACACCTCCTGGGAAGGGAAAACTAGCCTCCTGTCCTGACAGGGGCCTAACTGTTTTGGCATGAGGCCACAGGAGCAACAGAGACTTGGGAATTCTCTCACCAACCTCCATTGCTGTCTTATGCTCAGTAGACTGTATCCCGGGCCCTAGAGAGAGAAGGGCTACATGGAGGATTGCAGTGAGCCTCTGAAGCTACCATAAACCGCCTGGAAGTGTGGGACCCATGGGGACAAGGTCGGAGCTCTGCCACAGTCTACATGGACAATTGAATGACACAATTTTTGTCTTTCAGAGGTGTTAACCATCCCCTCCTCCCCTGAAAGACAACGCAAACACCGCTCATTGGGGTTGGATGTTTTTTGTCGGCAGGAGAGCCGAGGAACAGCAGCTACACTGCACGACTTTTAGCGGCACGGCTGTAGCGACACAGCATGTCGCTAGAAGCTGTGTAGTGTAGACACACTACAGCCTAACTAATGATGTAATTAATCCAGTTTTTCAGTAGGCCATAAGGATAAGGACTTTTGGTGATAAACTTCTAGTGTAATGCACTCAGCACTTACAGCTAATGTATAATTATCTCTCATTTTCAAATAATTCATGCTTCTTTCCTCTATGCATTTCATTAAAGTGCTTTCAAACATAATGGAATTTCATTAAGGAAAAAACAAATGTACAGCATCCTATTTATGAGTTTAAACATGTCACATATTTTTCATTAAAGTCAATGAGACTTTTTTTATCAGAGTAAAGACACCCCCAGGAGATTCACATTCCAATATCCTATCCTGGAAAAAAATTTAAAATTGGGCCCATTAGCTGTAAGAAAATGTTGCTTCGATAAAAAACAGCCCAGATAACCAGCAGAATATGGTGCAGGTTCATGTGGCTACTCCTTTTCATGCTGTATCTGAAAGACCCAGTGGAAAGAACATGCAGCAAGATGTGCAGATTTATAGATGACATGAAACTACAGGGCAGACCGTTGCCGAACATGAGGTAATCTGAATGTAAAGGTAACTGGTAAAAATGAGGGTATGGGCTGGCGAATAGCTTGTGCAAATTTAGGCTCCAATCATGTAAAGACTAGTCAGAACTATATGTGGTGCATAAAGTAAAACGTGTAAGTCTCTGCAGGATGCTCAGTGTGGAAAAGTCTGTTATAGATACAGGGTTCAAAAATGGGCAAGAGGATTTTGCCTTTAATCAGACACTGCAACCTGACATGATAGTGGAGAGAAACTTACAATCACCAGCTTGCTCTCTGACTATCGCAGAGAGCCAATAGAATGGTGGGATGTGGAAATGAGAAGAATGAAACACAAATCAGAAGAGATCATAATGGATCAGTGTAGAGTTTGGTTGCGTTTGTCGCATCACTGAGGACAGTGTGCAATTGTGGCAAGGCAGGAAATACAGGGAAGATTATTCAAAGTATAGGATATGTCTGTAGAGGGCTGAGAACACTGTCTGCACTCGACTAATAATAGGTAATAAAGATAATTACACATTTAATATTAAGACACCAAGGATAATAGTAAATCTCTGTGTTTATAGCTGAAGATAGCTTTGGAAAACTAGGCTTACGTTCAATTTGAAGAGAAGCTTTTTCCTGGCCACTGTACAATTCCAGGATATTGTCTAGGAGTTGCCTTCTGTTGTCCCAGCCAAACCAGGACAGTTATATGAATGCAGTGGGCCATGTAAACCTAGCGTATTCTCTGGTACACTTGGGTTTCGTTGGTTAGAATACAGGTGACAAAGGATTGTAGCTTTTTATAGACTAGGTGGTGTGAGTTTTTAAGTATGTAAATATTAAACCCTATCTTCACAAACATTTACAGAGATTGGCTTGGTGCTGCAAGGTAGCCCAAAGTCAGAGGAGTAGTAGTAGTTCATCTGTATTGCAGTAGCGCCTAGCAGCCTCAGTCAAGGACCAGCACCCCACTCTGCTGAGCAGGTACAAACAGAACAAAAAGACCATCCATCCTGAGTTCTAATGGTGTTTCATGCCATCGGAGGCATTCTTCAGAAAATTTGTTTGGAACTTTGCTGTGTATTTTAGCTGCCCTCTACTCATCCTGCTGCTTAGTTTCTGTTACCTGTGCTGCTGGTGTGTTTTTTCTCTGACTATATTACTTGTTTCATTCTTGTCATGTTTCAGTCATTCTTCTCTGTTTGAGATGTTTAGTGACATCTGTCTGCAGATTTTCTCCTCTTCCAGCAAATACCCAGGAAGAGTCAGGGGGCAATGTACTAGAATGTCTTCATGATTTATAGTGGTGACTCCCCTCTATGCCTCATGCGTGAGGAAAAGGGCAGCTTTGACCATGAACTTTTTCAAGGCTATCATAGTTGATTTTTCTGTTCCCCATGTTGATATGATGAGACTTTAAAGAATTGTAATGGTAGATTTTTCCAGTTTGGTTCAGACGGAGCTTTGGTATTAACTTTTTTTTATCACATAGACTCCAGTCCCATCTAGTGCAATCAATTCAGCAGAGGTATGGTTTGCTAATAAGAAACTGCAGAATGTTAGTCCTGGAGAGGTTTCAGAGTAACAGCCATGTTAGTCTGTATTTGCAAAAAGAAAAAAAGTATTTGTGGCACCTTAGAGACTAACCAATTTATTTCAGCATAAGCTTTCGTGAGTTACAGCTCACTTCATCGGATGCATAAGTGAGGATGCATCCTTTTCTTAGTCCTGGAGATGATTTTTCCCCTCTTGGCTGACATGAGATCCACAAAAAGTCATCTTAGGAACTTTAATTTGAAATAAATAATTGCATAGGTAGTGTTTGTGCATAGTCCTGTACACTAAATTATATATGCTAGAATTTCCAGTTTCTTTGCACTGCTTTCCATGCACACGGGGCACACACAAACTTTGAGTAACATTTTATTATTATTGTTTAGTACAATACTGTCTAGAGACCAACCAAGACTGGGGACCCATTGTGCTAGGCATTGTACAGAGTAGTAGATGGTGCCTGCCTCCAACAAATTTTAAATAGAAAAGAAGCAATCTGTCACTACTTCAAAGTATATCATCCATTAAATATATTCTAATACTGACACAGTAGTATGATTGACTCCTATAAGAGCACTTTAGTCATTTGTTGCAGATTGTTTCTAGTACAATTTTTATTATAGGTGTAGCATATAGCTACAGCTATATCTACAGTTGCACAACCTACTTCCATTCTAAGGGGCTATTTTTATTTGTTTATAATTTTACATTCTTTAATCTTTCTGGCAGAAATTTGGCAAGTTGGTTTTCAGTTTGGAAGTCGGCAGAGCTCAGAAAGCTTCAATTCATAGGATAAGTGAGATTATGTATGTAAGGAAGTAAAGTTGTAAGGAGACCTGCCTTTTTCCATAGAACATAGAAATGTGTTCCTGGAATAAGGCTAGAGCACTTCTGCCTTTGATTCTGTATTACTCCTGCACCAAAAAATAAAATATGCAGAATCTTAAAATATTGTGCACAAAATTTTTAATTTGTCAAAATAACACAATATAATCATGCCAGTTTCAATTATGTTGGTAATTTTATTTCCAAATACCTGTCAGCAGGTATGTCTGTAACAGTATAAACAACAAAAAAGACTCAGGAAATATTTTTTTGACAAATAGCTTTCCTACTAGGTAAATCAATACACAACTTGGAGTAATAATTCATTTAAACTACAATACAGAAACGTATTTCCCACACCTCTCAGAAGTGCAAAGGCTTGGGGGAGTCAGGAGTAAGGGAGGAGCTGAGGGAGAAGGAAATAATTGCTGGGAAGAAGCCTGGGAGGGAACCTGGAGGATTGTTGGGTGTCGGTGGGAGAAATATGGAACAGGTTTTTTGGCAGGGGGGAGGGATTGTTAGGTAGTTAGGAGCCTCCCACATGCAGACCCTGGCTGACCCTTAGTCTCTCTCAGGCACATCTGCCCCATCCCAATGTGTCTTGGCACCCACACTCAGCCACCACTACCCCTTCCCCATGTGTCCCTGCACCCTTTTCCCTTGTGTATATACATTATGGCTCAATATTTTATTACATAATATGTACTGTTTTTTTCTGTAGACTTCCAGCTTCATTCAGGTCACACACTGGAGGAAAAATAAGGCAGGTTTTGTGGGATACAGAGGTTCTCAAACTGACGTCTATGGATAACTCAGTCCTGGTCCATGAGGGGCTGGCTGATTCATAGATTCCAAGGCCAGATGGGATCATCTAGTATGACCTCCTGACTAACACAGGCCATAGAACTTCCTTCAAATAATTCCAGAAGCGCATATTTTAGCAAAACATCCAGTCTTGATTTAAAATAGTCAGTGATAGAGAATCCCTCATGAACCATGGTAAATTATTCCAATGGTTACTTACTCTCACCATTAAAAATCTATGCCTTATTTCCAGTCTGAATTTGTCTAGCTTCAACTTCTAGCTATTGGATCATCTTGTACCTTTCTTTTTTTTTGCAACACTGAAGAGAAAATTATTAAATATTTGTGTCCCATATAGGCAATTATAGGCAGTAATCAAGTCACCCCTTAATCTTCTCTTTGTTAGGCTAAATAGACTGAGCTATTTGAGTTTATCACTAAAGCATGTTTTCTAATCTGTTAATCATTCTTGTGGCTTTTTTCTGAACTCTCTCCAATATATCAATGTCCTTCTTGAACTGTGGGCACTAGAACTAGACATAGTATTCAAGCAGTGGTTACACTGGTGCCAAATACAGAGGTAAAATAACCTCTCTACTCCTATTCAAGTGTCTCCTGTTTATGAATCCCAGAATCACATTAGCTCTTTTGGCCACAGTATCACATTGGGAGCTCATGTTCCTTCTGGCCTTAAAATCTTAAGACTCTCTGAAGGCAGCATGGGCAATATTAACCTAATTATTTTGTGACTTCTGAGTACAGTATTTTACTTTGCCGTCTTCCATGTTTTTTTCATGTAGTATTTTTTGTATGGAATTATAACTGTTATTTGAACAGGTCTACTGTACTTAGCACAGTGATCCAGGAACGACTTTTACACTGCTTTTAACCTATTTGTTTTGTTAGGTACCAGCCTGTTTAACTTACTATTTGGTAGTCTTCAGCCACTTTAAAAATGCATTTTGTCAGAATTTAAAACTGTATTGTCTGGCTGCTCAAAACACTTAACATTCTTCTCAACAAAGCTAGTGCATCATCATATAATTTTGTGCTCTATTTTGAATCTGATATTCCTACCGTTTTTTATTTTTATAAGCTATTTGTCTTTGTCAGCTCATCTCTTCTTGTGCATGTTCGTATACTATATTGACGCTGAGAAATGCAGAGTTATGTACAGATAACTCAAAGATGAAACATTTGTTGTCCTTTAGCCACTTCACTTATCTTTCAAATAACAGTTCAACCTCTTGCTTGATAGAAGTTCCATTAAACGATTAACCTCACAGTAAGAGTCTAAGGGATCTGTATATTTAGAAAAGCACTTTTCTTCTTCTCCTTTTCTAATCATCTCATATTTTTTACTATATGAGAAATGTTGCAAGATAGTCTCTTCTGACTTACCTGGATACTGAAGTGAGGGTGGTTAATGATATCACGACTTTGCTAATCTGATCTGTTGCAGTGCTTTATAATACATGCTTTCCTTCCCAATAGGTGACAGTGGTTTAGAACAGAGGCGTTCAACCTTTCCAGACTACTGTACCCCTTTCAGGAGTCTACTTGTCTTGCACACCCCAAGTTTCACCTCACTTAAAAACTAGTTGCCTGCAAAATTGGACATAAAAATACAGAAGCGTCACAGCACACTGTTACTGAAAAATTGCTTGCTTTCTCATTTTTACCATATAATTATAAAATAAATAAATTAGAATATAAATATTGTACTTTTCAGTGTATAATATATAGAACAGTATAAACAAGTCATTGTCTATATGGTCTAGAGCAGTGGTTCCCAAACTTGTGCTTTCCTTGCACAAGCGGCGGAACAAGTTTGGGAACCACTGGTCTAGACTGGATCCACTGAATGGATCCAATGAAGTGAGCTGTAGCTCATGAAAGCTTATGCTCAAATAAATTTGTTAGTCTCTAAGGTGCCACAAGTACTCCTTTTCTTTTTGCAAATTGATGATATTCATCATTTATTGGTGGTAAAGTTATTTCTAAAAATCTTTAGAGTCTGAACCTGTCATTTGATAAAAATAAGTTTCTTCATCTAAAATTGCTACAATATGCAGAACATTCAAATGATTCTTGGGAGAAACAGAAGATATGCTTAACCATGTGTAACTGGAGACTTTCATAAGTCTTTCTTTATTTCAGTGGGAAGTTTTGTGTTATCCTCCATGATAACATCATAGTTTCCCTTTTCTTTTAGCAATTGAAATTGGAGTATTGTGCATGCAGTGGCATTGTCCCTAATTCCATGTATTAGCTTATTCCAGAAATTCAGAAGTGAGCAGTGTTTTCCTTGCAGTTTGCACATCCTGCCAGTATGAGGAAGTATTCTGAATTGTTGCCATGCATTGTACTTTCCTTTTGATAAGCTTCAGTTTTTTTCAGATATAACTTAGTTCTCTTGAAAACTCACAAACCACTTACTGGCTGACGTGGGCAATTGTTACTTCTAAAAGGGTAATCAAATTGTCAGCCAAGTCTAATCTGTAGTTTTCAAAGTTTGGTAACTGTGATTAGGGTGACCACATTTCTCGATTTTTATAGGGACAGTCCTGATATTCAGAGCTTTTTCTGATATGGGCACCTATTACTCCCCACGCTCTGTCCTGATTTTTCATACATACTGTCCACCCTAACTGTGGTTGGCTTCTTACTGTTACATACACAGTGTCATATTAGGTGGGAAGTAGGGAGCACATTTTGTATTTAACCTCTTACATCCCTAGATGCTCTTCTAAGGAACCTAGAATTGCAAATAGGGAACAAGTTATGAGCATTTGTTCTCTCAAAGGTCGATAATTCTGCTAACAAGAGTATAAGAAGGATCCACTCATCCATCCAAAAGCAAAATCTGGCCCACAGTGATTCAATTTATAATGAAAGGGCATGACAAAAGATTATTTTTTATTAAACCCAGGGATATCATCACTGCAGAGTTACCTCAGGCTCTTACTTGGATGTTACTCCTAACCTGCCTACCCATCCACACACACAATCCTGTGTCCTGAGTTTGATGATGCTTTAAACCTGGCACAGTGGAGCTGTTGGTGAAAGCTGGTAACCCACCCACTTTGTAATGACAATGCACGCTAACTCACTCGAATGTTGATAGTCCTCCAATTCATTCCCACAAATCCACTCAGGTGCCCAGAAAGAGACAAGTCCTTCCATAATTCACTGGGAAAGAATCATAGAGCAATTGATCGTGAGCATGAAGGATCATGAAATATGTCCCCAGAAATCCTAGCAACACACCTAGGGGAGGACAGCAGTAGTAAAGACACAATAACTCAAGTATGGCTTTTCAGTGTGTCTGCTCGCTCTGAGGTTAGGCTAATTCGGGTGCTCAGACCCAGGAGCCAGCCAGTGTAGATATACCCCCCCCCCAAAGAGACTATACTGTAACCTGCAATATGTTTAACATACAGCTTCAAGCTGCCCCATGAAGAATGTTGGTTTGCGCTTTCCTCATTTTCCTTTTTCTTTATTCAAGGGCATTGGTTTGCTCTTCCTTTATTCAAGGGCTCACTTTCATTTTTGAAGCAAGTCTCTTTTCCTTCTCTGCTGACATTCTTATTTGAATGCTCACTTTTTCAGAAGCCCTCTGCAGTCATGCTTACATTTGAATAACATAAAAATATAGAAAAGGAGGACTTGTGGCACCTTAGAGACTAACAAATTGATTTGAGCGTAAGCTTTCGTGAGCTACAGCTCACCTTCATCGGATGCATTCAGTGGAAAAAATGAATGCATCCGATGAAGTGAGCTGTAGCTCACGAAAGCTTATGCTCAAATCAATTTGTTAGTCTCTAAGGTGCCACAAGTCCTCCTTTTCTTTTTGCAGATACAGACTAACATGGCTGCTACTCTGAAACCTATAAAAATATAGGAGTGTGACAGAGTAAGCTGCATTTTCCAAAGGGAAGTGATCCTAGTAGGAAAAGGGCCAGTGCGGGGGAGGAGGTTAAAGAACAACAGTCAGAAAAAGTTAATTCAGAGCTGCAGTGTACACTCATTTGGACTGAACAAGCCAAATATTTTAAAGTTTGTTTTCTGATGAGAGATGTACAGTTCCTGAAAAGCATTGCCAAACTCTAATGAGTTTTTTACAACCAGTAAAATGAAATGGTGCAGAAAACTGATGTGGCACACAAACAAAATAATATTCCACATTGACCAAATGTCTAAAACCTTCCTCCATAGTTTGGGCTTCACATTTTTGTTAGTTTGCCAGAAGCGAGGGCTGGGAACAAGGAGGTTTGCTGTGAGGGGTAAGGAATGCAGTTGTTTCCAAAATGGGGAAACAAAGTATCTGTGAAAACAATGAGGAGTCCTTGTGGCACCTTAGAGACTAAAAAATTTATTTGGGAATAAGCTTTTGTGCATCTGATGAAGTGGGTTTTATCCCATGAAAGCTTATGCCCAAATAAATTTGTTAGTCTCTAAGCTTTCGTGGGCTAAAACCCACTTCATCAGATGCACAAAAGCCTTTTCCCAAATAAATTTATTAGTCTCTAAGCTGCCAGAAGCATTCCTTGTTGTTTTTGCTGATACAGACTAACACGGCTACCACTCTGAAAAGTATCTGTGATCATTTACCATCTCCTTCATTACAGCTTAACAGGAAATGGCTATTACTAAGCTTGCAGTCATTCCAGTTCACCTTTCTCAGGGTATGTCTACACTACAAAATTAGGTCGAATTTATAGAAGTCGTTTTTTTAGAAATCGTTTTTCTATATTCGAGTATGTGTGTCCCCACAGAAAATGCTCTAAGTGCATTAACTCGGCGGAGTGCTTCCACAGTACCGAGGCAAGCGTCGACTTCCGGAGTGTTGCACTGTGGGTAGCTATCCCACAGTTCCCGCAGTCTCCGCTGCCCATTGGAATTCTGGTTGAGATCCCAGTGCCTGATGGGGCTAAAACATTGTCGTGGGTGGTTCTGGGTACATATTGTCAGGCCTCGGTTCCCTCCCTCCCTCCGTGAAAGCAGCAACAGACAATCGTTTCATGCCTTTTTTCTTGAGTTACCTGAGCAGATGCCATACCATGGCAAGCATGGAACCTACTCAGGTAACAGTCACCATATGTCTCCTGGGTGCTGGCAGACGTGGTACTGCATTGCTACACAATAGCAGCAACCCATTGCCTTGTGGCAGCAGACGGTGCAATAGGACTGGTAGATGTCGTTGTCATGTCTGAGGTGCTCCTGGCCGCGTCGGCCGGGAGTGCCTGGACAGACATGGGAGCAGGGCCTAAATTTGAAGTGACTTGATCAAGTCATTCTCTTTAGTCCTGCAGTCAGTCCTGTTGAACCATCTTATGGTGAGCAGGCAGGTGATACGGATGGCTAGCAGTCCTGTTGTACCATCTTCTGCTGAGCAGCCGTGAGATGTGGATGGCTTGCAGTCCTTCTGCACCATCTGCTGTCAGCCAAAGATGTAAAAGATAGATGGAGTAGACCAAACCAAGAAATAGACCAGATTTGTTTTGTACTCATTTGCTTCCCCTCCTCCACACCCCCATCCCCCCGTCTAGGGGACTCATTCCTCTAGGTCACACTGCAGTCACTCACAGAGAAGGTGCAGCGAGGTAAATCGAGCCATGTATCAATCAGAGGCCAGACCAACCTGCTTGTTCCAATAAGAACAATTGCTTAGGTGCACCATTTCTTATTGGAACCCTCCATGAAGTCCTGCCTGAAATACTCCTTGATGTAAAGCCATCCCCTTTGTTGATTTTAACTCCCTGTAAGCCAACCCTGTAAGCCATGTCATCAGTCGCCCCTCCCTCCGTCAGAGCAACGGCAGACAATCATTCCATGCCTTTTTTCTGTGTGGACGCCATACCAAGGCAAGCATGGAGGCCGCTCAGCTCACTTTGGCAATTAGGAGCACATTAAACACCACACGCATTATCCGGCAGCATATGCAGCACCGAACCTGGCAGAGCGATACCGGGCGAGGAGGTGACGTCCGCGCGGTCACGTGAGTGATCAGGACATGGACACAGACTTCTCTGAAAGCATGGGCCCTGCCAATGCATGCATCATGGTGCTAATGGGGCAGGTTCATGCTGTGGAATGCCGATTCTGGGCTCGGGAAACAAGCACAGACTGGTGGGACTGCATAGTGTTGCAGGTCTGGGACGATTCCCAGGGGTTGCGAAACTTTCGCATGCGTAAGGGCACTTTCATGGAACTTTGTAACTTGCTTCCCCTGAAGGCCATGAATACCAAGATGAGAGCAGCCCTCATAGTTGAGAAGCGAGTGGTGATAGCCCTGTGGAATCTTGCAACGCCAGACAGCTACCGATCAGTTGGGAATCAATTTGGAGTGGGCAAATCTACTGTTGGGGCTGCTGTGATGCACGTAGCCCACGCAATCAAAGATCTGCTGATATCAAGGGTAGTGACCCTGGGAAATGTGCAGGTCATAGTGGATGGCTTTGCTGCAATGGGATTCCCTAACTGTGGTGGGGCCATAGACGGAACCCATATCCCTATCTTGGCACCGGAGCACCAAGCCAGCGAGTACATAAACCGCAAGGGGTACTTTTCAATAGTGCTGCAAGCTCTGGTGGATCACAAGGGACGTTTCACCAACATCAACGTGGGATGGCCGGGAAAGGTACTTGACGCTCGCATCTTCAGGAACTCTGGTCTGTTTCAAAAGCTGCAGGAAGGGACTTTATTCCCAGATCAGAAAATAACTGTTGGGGATGTTGAAATGCCATAGTTATCCTTGGGGACCCAGTCTACCCCTTAATGCCATGGCTCATGAAGCCATACACAGGCAGCCTGGACAGTAGTCAGGAGCTGTTCAACTACAGGCTGAGCAAGTGCAGAATGGTGGTAGAATGTGCATTTGAACGTTTAAAGGCGCGCTGGCGCAGTCTACTGACTCGTTTAGACCTCAGTGAAACCAATGTTCCCACTGTTATTACTGCTTGCTGTGCGCTCCACAATATCTGTGAGAGTAAGGGGGAGACGATTATGGCGGGGTGGGAGGTTGAGGCAAGTCGCCTGGCTGCTGGTTATGCGCAGCCAGACACCGGGGCGGTTAGAAGAGCACAGGAGGGCACGGTACGCATCAGAGAAGCTTTGAAAACCAGTTTCATGACTGGCCAGGCTACGGTATGAAAGTTCTGTTTGTTTCTCCTTGATGAAACCCCCCGCCCCTTGGTTCGCTCTACTTCCCTGTAAGCTAACCACCCTTCCCTCCTCCCTTGGATCACCACTTGCAGAGGCAATAAAGTCATTGTTGCTTCACAGTCATGCATTCTTTATTCATTCATCACACAAATAGGGGGATGACTACCAAGGTAGCCCAGGAGGGGTGGTGGAGGAGGGAAGGAAAATGCCACACAGCACTTTAAAAGTTTACAACTTTAAAATTTATTGAATGCCAGCCTTTTGTTTTTTTGGGCAATCCTCTGTGGTGAGTGGCTGGTTGGCCAGAGGCCCCCCCACCGCATTCTTGGGCGTCTGGGTGAGGAGGCTATGGAACTTGGGGAGGAGGGTGGTTGGTTACACAGGGACTGTAGTGGCAGTCTGTGCTCCAGCTGCCTTTGCTGCAGCTCAACCATACACTGGAGCATACTGGTTTGATCCTTCAGCAGCCTCAGCATTGAATCCTGCCTCCTCTCATCACGCTCCTGCCACATATGAGCTTCAGCCCTGTCTTTAGCCCGCCACTTACTCTCTTCAGCCCGCCACCTCTCCTCCCGGTCATTTTGTGCTTTCCTGCACTCTGACATTAATTGCCTCTATGCATTCGTCTGTGTTCTGTTAGTGTGGGAGGACAGAATGAGCTCAGAGAACATTTCATCAGGAGTGGTTTTTTTTGCCTTCTAATCTTCACTAGCCTCTGGAAAGGAGAAGATCCTGTGATCATTGAAACACATGCAGCTGGTGGAGAAAAAAAAAGGGACAGCGGTATTTAAAAAGGCACATTTTATAAAACAGTGGCTACACTCTTTCAGGTTAAACCTTGCTGTTAACATTACATACATAGCACATGTGCTTTCGTTACAAGGTCGCATTTTGCCTCCCCCCACCGCGTGGCTACCCCCTCAACCCTCCACGCTTCCCGTGGCTAACAGCGGGGAACATTTCTGTTCAGCCACAGGCAAACAGCCCAGCAGGAACGGGCACCTCTGAGTGTCCTCTGAAGAAAAGCACCCTATTTCAACCAGGTGACCATGAATGATATCTCACTCTCCTGAGGATAACACAGAGAGATAAAGAACGGATGTTGTTTGAACGCCAGCAAACATACACTGCAATGCTTTGTTGTACAATGATTCCCGAGTACTTGTTACTGGCCTGGAGTGGTAAAATGTCCTACCATGGAGGACGCAATAAGGCTGCGCTCCCCAGAAACCTTTTGCAAAGGCTTTGGGAGTACATCCAGGAGAGCCGTGAATGCCAGGGCAAATTAATCCTTTCACATGCTTGCTTTTAAACCATGTATAGTATTTTAAAAGGTACACTCACCAAAGGTCCCTTCTCTGCCTGCCGGGTCCAGGAGGCAGCCTTGGGTGGGTTCAGGGGTACTGGCTCCAGGTCCAGGGTGAGAAACAGTTCCTGGCTGTCGGGAAAACCGGTTTCTCCGCTTGCTTGCTGTGAGCTATCTACGTCCTCCTCCTCCTCCTCATCTTCTTCTTCTTATCATAGAAGCGGCATGTTTGGGGCTCTGACCCGGAGCGCCTCTCTGGTTTTCTGGTAGGCTTGCCTCAGCTCCTTAAGTTTCACACGGCACTGCTTTGGGTCCCTGTTATGGCCTCTGGCCTTCATGCCCTGGGAGATTTTGACAAAGGTTTTGGCATTTCGAAAACTGGAACAGAGTTCTGATAGCACGGATTCCTCTCCCCATACAGCGATCAGATCCCGTACCTCCCATTCGATCCATGCTGGAGCTCTTTTGCGATTCTGGGGCTCCATCATGGTCACCTCTGCTGATGAGCTCTGCATGGTCACCTGCAGCTTGCTACTCTGGCCAAACAGGAAATGAGATTCAAAAGTTCTCGGTTCTTTTCCTGTCCACCTGGCCATGCATCTGAGTTAAGAGTGCTGTCCAGAGCGGTCACAATAGAGCACTCTAGGATAGCTCCTGGAGGCCAGTACTGTTGAATTGTGTCCACAGTACCCGAAATTTGACCCGGGAAGGCCGATTTAAGTGCTAATCCACTTGTCAGGGGTGGAGTAAGGAAATCGATTTTAAGAGCCCTTTAAGTAAAAAAAAAAATAAGGGCTTCATCGTGTGGACGGGTGCAGGTTTACATAGATTTAATGCTGCTAAATTAAACCTAAAGTCCTAGTGTAGAGCAGGGCTCACGGGGAAGGTTACTTTGAAATGGATGTAAAGTCTGGGTACTGTTGAAAGTCAATCTTAAAATATACAGGATGAAGGTATTTTATGAAGCACAATACTGTGTCTGTTCCGTTACAATTACAATTTGCTCACTGTAAAGTGCTGAAACTGTTGGGATATATGTTTCACCAGTTGTTTAGAGATCAGTACCTCCGACTCATAGCTGTAAGCTAGTCATATTAAAGACAACATATCAAAACCACTGAAATCGAAGGACTTGTCCTCTTACATATTTAAACCTTAAGGTTAAAAGCCTGGCCATTTACTGCAGTCAATGGCAAAACTCCCATTGACTTAAAGCCAGAATTTCACCCTCCGTCTGCAGTTAATGGACTAAAATACAGTATATTACAAGGTGAAGGATTAATTGGGCTAGGCCCCTGTTTACTCTAGAGGCTTGATTCAAAGGTGAGAGACAGTAGGTCCACCAAAGGGATGGCTAAGTCAAATAGCACCATCATCAATATTACACATTTTACTATCTGGCAATCTGAATATCACCTGAATAAAATCAGTATGTTCATTCTCAGGGGGCAAGAGTAGACCCTAGACTAGGGGTGGGCAAACTTTTTGGCCCAAGGGCCTCAAGCAGCTCTCAGAAGCAGCGGAATGTCCCCCCTCCAGATCCTATGTGGAGGCACAACCATGCAGCTCTGTGCGCTGCCCTGTCCACAGGCGCTGCTCCTGCAGCTCCCATTGGCCATGGTTCCCGACCAATGGGAACTGCGGGGGCAGTTCTGGGGGCAGTTCTAGGGGCGGGGGCAGCGTGCTGAACCCCTTGGCTGCCACTACAGGTAGGAGCTGGAGGAGGGATATGCGCTGCTTCTGGGAGCCATGCAGAGCAACAGTACATGCGGAGCGGGGCAAGCTCCGGACCCTGCTCCCTGGCGGAAGCTTAAGTGCCACGTTAAAATATCTGAAGGGCCAGATGCGGCCCCCGGGCCAGAGTTTGCCCACCCCTGTTCTAGACTAATTGTTGATCCAGTAGTGCTATCTCATTGGTCAAGAAGAGCGAGAGGAATGCAGACCAGTTTCTCCACTGATGTCATGAACTACTGTGCACCCTCTCTGTTGCCGCACAAGTTACTCACTGGCAAAGGGGAATGCAACCCTCACCAGTTACTCCCCACCCCAAGAGAGTGAGAAGGAGAGTAGCCCAATTTCCCTGCCATCCTGCCTCAATCCCTGTACATTAGGAAGGATAAAAACCTCCCAAAGAGTGGATGTCTCTCTAAAGGATGTGATGGAGCTGAACCAGAAGTCATAGGTTCAATATGGGAATTACTGGTTAAAGTTCTGTGCTGTGTTTTGCAGCAGGTCAGACTAGATGATTGTAATGGTCTCTTAATACATTAAAATCTATACATTTATGAAGCACCCACCCAGCACAAGACATTTCCCTTACTAGGAGCCATGTTCTAGAAATAGTGTGGTCCAGAGGCATCTATTCCTTCTCTCAGCTTCAGGGTCCGTAACTTGGTCCTCCCTTTCCTGGATTTTTAGAACTTTTTTTTTATGATGTCTGGTAGGCAGACAACTATCCCCCTCAGTCTAGTTGAAGATCTTTGAGAGGAGTGTAGCCTGCACTCTGCGGGGTGGGACCAAGAAACACTGCCTACCAGTCCTGCAGATAATGGCCCTTTAATTCTGGCAGTGGAATGTGGAATAGTACCACTGTCTCCAGAGTATTGAAGGGATTCTTTCAGTAGGTACTGGAGGAATATTTTTTGGTCTTGTGGTAGAAAACTAGAGTGAGGAAGTGGGTCAAGCCATGCTTCCCCCCACTTAAGAAGACTTCTTTTCTGTTCTTTTTTTCTTTCTTTCTGCATGGGAGGTGTAGGGTGTGTGTGTGTGTGTGTGTGTGTATAAAATGATTAGCTGAGACTTAGCTTCCCACCTTGAAGACTTTGGAGGTTGAAAGTAGAACAACAACTGGTCATCTCCTTCCACTCAGAACGCAACCCTAGGTATGCGGGGTGTATGAACTAGGTGTATGATGGAGGAGGGAATCTAGTGGGAGAGGTTTGTTGCTGAGAGGCTGATACTTGGATTCAGTGGCTACTTGGGTCCAGATATCACTCATATATCAGGAACCCCCCAAAAATTCCATTAGAATATTCACTCTTTTGCATACTATTACCCAGAAGTGTGTAAGAGCAATCAAAGAAGATTATGAAATTATAGAGAAAATAAATAATTATTTGTATTAGTCGTCCCCACCGAAGATTATGGTGAAATGCCTACCTCAGGCTTCACTACTTACAATAAGGTAGGTCTGCTGTTGTTGGAGATTGAATTGTCAACAAATGGGGGTTTGGAATAAGTAGAGAAATTAGTTTGCAATAAATCACAAAGAGTAGATGGCAGGCATCCAAGCATTTTGGAAGATCCAAGCGATGGAGCTGCTAACAAAAATATATAATTCATCATTAAACTAGAAGCTTTCCAGTGTCTTCTACCTGTCTTTTAAAAATGTGCTAATGTTGATCCTGGGAAGTATTATAATCCAGTGAGATTTACTGTAATACCAGAAATAGTAGCTGAGAAAATCATAAAGGGATGGATTATCACTTTACAGTCCAGTGCAAGGAAGGAGCAGCATGCAAATGCATTGCACATATGCAAAGCAGGGATTGAATTGTCACGGAGCCACAGTTCAGTCACTGCTGCTCCATGGGACAGCGAGCTGCACATGCCCTTTCTGGGCACAGTTTACTTTCCTCTCCACATCAGGTAAACTGTACTTCCTTGCTCAGCTGTGTGAGAGGGGAAGTAATAGCCCATCAGCAGCTGTTCTCCCCACCACATCCCACACAAGGTCTGGTGATGCTGTAGACCCCACAGGGAAGGAGCTATTTTAGGCCCTCTCAGTCAACGCCATGGGTACACAGCAGGGCTCACTATAGAGTTCTAAACATAGTGATGAAGCATCTACAGTAGGTAAGAACAAATAGCATGGTTCTGTAACTTATTAACAGAGCCCTGTACGTTCTGCAGCACACTGAACCCAAGTTCTGCAGGAGAGCCTTGATCCTGCAGTTCTGTTGGTACAGAGCTCTGCAGGAACTGAAATGCCCCAAAAAATTCACATAAAAGAGTTTTCTTGAATGAAGTGAATAACACTATAGATTGTGTAAACTATACTATCTGAATGTTTTCCAATGCATTTTAAGATGCTATGGAATTCTCACCTTATCAAAGAATGCAAGTCTGACCCAGAAGAAATCAGAGGACCTTGATGAAGCATATTGTGCCACCATTTATACATGTTTGCACCCACTTTTCGTGGTTACTGGGAGACAATGATGTGCTCCAGCTCCTTCCAAGTCTTTGGGCTAGTCTACGCTGGCAATGTTAAAGCACTGCGGCAGCAGTGCTTTAACATGGCTTATGTCATCATGGCAGAGCGCTGGGAGAGAGCTCTCCCAGCACTGTAAAAAACCCACCTCCTTTTTCACACCCCTGAGCGAGACAGTTGCGGCGCTGTAAAGTGACAGTATAGACAAGCCCTTAGTAACTTCTCTCTAGTCGGCGGTGGTACAACATAAATCATCTGAGGCCCTATCATTAGTGATTAGGGGAATGCATAGATCCTTTCTTTTCCCCTATTGAGACCTGGCACCTACTAATCTATTTCTCTTTCATGCCACACCAGATGGAGGACTGATGGTGGGCAATGTATTTGTGAGTGAAGGCAGAGGGGCAAAATAGTGAGTTAGGAATGTTTGCAAGTGACCAGCATAACTGAGGGTAGGAAAGAGAGATATTTGGGATGCAGAAGAAAACTTCAGGTAATTGAGCAACAGAAGAAAAGCATAGAAAAGTGCAAAGCACTTTGGAGGGAGAATTTAATTTACTGTCATATTATCATGGTTTCTGAATTAGTTGTGACTTCTCAGGATAAAGTTTTAGGCATCCTCCTGCAACATGAGATCATCTGCTTAATGTGTCCTGGCAGACAGAAAAGGTAAAGATGATGTTTTTGGTATTGGGCTTTTTTCATATATGTGTGTGTGTGTGTGTGTGACTGAGCTGTAGGAAATTTTGCAATAGATACACTTTGATTATCATTATTATGGTAGCACCTATAGACCCTGAGTGAGACTTGGGTTCTATTGTGTTGGCACTGTACAAACACATTGAGCAGGCCACATGGGGTAGACAGGTGAAGTGACTTGCACAAGCCCATATGACTCAGTGTCAGAACCAGGAATGCAACCCAGGTCTGCTGACTCCTAATTCAGTGCCCTTCCCACTGGACTATGCTGCCTCTCAGCTTATACTTCAGTACAAATAAATAGTTATCATTACAGTATATTAATTTTATATTCTTTTCCATTTTTTCTTAGTAATATTACATCTAAAGTTTTGGAAGAACAAAGCTTTAAGAGAACTTTTTTATTGCCTCTTTCCTCTATGGTTACTTTACTTGTTCCCCTTTTCTTGTTCTCTTCCCATCCGTGGCTCTGTTTTTCTGTTACTTTTCACCAGATCATTTTACTGCAGTGCCCATTTGTAGTGAGGGGCTTCAAAGGAATTCTCTCTCATAACAGTACCCTGCTAATGTCAGCCATGAATTCAAGCAGTGTAAGTCAGGTCAGTGGAGCAGGAATTCATATGCTGTTCTCTTCTGCTTCTAGTTATTTAATTTTGAGGTTATTTTGTTTCTGCTTAGAGGCAAGTGTTCTACTGAGCATCATGGAGTTTCTGAGTAATTCTTGCTTTCAGGGCTGTGCGTTGTCTGTATTGTCTAGTATCAACTCATGCTGACAGCTTTCATTAGAAGTTTTACAAACACTCTCCCTTTGTCCAGACTTCAGCTGATCTCATGATTACAAAAATAGCTGTAGTCAAGTTTAAAGGTATAATTTAATCTGGGGAAGATTTAGGCAAGAATGGGCATTTCGCACTTACTAAAATCTATATCTCTATATCCATAGACTGTATTGTTTGTGAAAGGTGCCAGATCAACACTACTGGAAGCTAAAGTCCTTCATTCATTCAAGCAAACAGGTTAATTAATGACAGGAGCCATTCAGGCTCCCACGCACTGTCTTGCCACTTTACTTTCAGCTAGCTCTGGAGGAAGGCACACCTATATAGATGACAGAGCAGGTTTTTTTTCCATGTCTATTTAGTTCTTGACTTCTTTGCTGAGGCTGCTGCCAATCAAGCATGTCAGTGAGTTCTGTGATATAGGTTCTGAAAAGCTTCTGAAAAGTTTACACCATCTCACAGAAGCCCTTAAGAAGCAGGTTCACCACCAACACATGTCCCGTACAGCTAACAGTCATCAGATAATACACTTTTTGGGTTACTTCTGTGTTGGGAAAAATTCAAACCTATGACCTAGAAATTTCAAAATCTTTTTATCTTTCCTGTGAGCCAGCCAACCCTCACAAAGTGTTTTGAAGCAAAGACTAAACTGAATAGTTTCTGAAATAGATTACCCTTCTGCATATTTTCCCTTTCTTTTTGACAACTACTTAGCAGCTTTCTAAGCGCCATGTTCTGCCATCAGTGAGGCTACTGAATATTTCACAGTTGATCTTGTACTTGTTGTTGGGTGATAGAAGTCTGGCAAGCCACATGTGTTGTAATGCCCTGCAGGTCTAGAACCCAGACTTGCACAGCTGCCAAGCAGCTGGTATCTCTGTCACCTAGCAGCAGCTGTAATCCGCTTGCGCTCCACTGCCCATGACCTACTATTGACACAGACTATGGGAAGTCCCACCTCAAGGGGTCTACAGGCAGAAGTCCTATGACTCCTGATTGGCTCCCCACTCTATGTAAACTTAAGGGGTGTTCCAGGAAGCGTCCAGGCAGTAGTGTGGATTTCCAATAGCTGCGACAGCCATTCCTTGCTCAAATCCTGAACTCTTGGCTTTGACCTTGGCTTGATTTGGACTTCACCTTCTGATTCGGACTCTCACCCTTGGTGTTGACCCTGGCCTGGAACCTAACTACGAACTCCTCTGCTACTCCCCATCTCACATTTGCCCCTACTCTGACCCTTGGTCCTGACTGTATGTTTGGGATTCTGACACATGCGCACATTCAGAACAAAGAAAATGGTCTCCCTGGGATTACTGCTTCAATATCAACAAAGTGGAACTCGGGGATAGAGCAGGTCAAAAATTTTCCCTCAGTGTTTTTTTTTAAATTGTTTTTGATGGAAAATGCACTTTCCAATGAAATGGAAATCTTCCGACAAAATGCAGTTTTTGTTGAAAACTTTTGAAATTTTATTAAAAAAAGCTGGATTTTTACAGTTTTTTTTTTCAGTGAAAACCTGGAAAAAATGGTGAAAATTAAAGTCATTTTCAGTGATTTTTTTTTTTCAGGAAAAAAATAGTTTTCATACCAGTGCTACTCAGGGCAATGGTCTTTACCATCAGGGCAAACGTTCACCAGACTCACATGTACATCTCAGTGGGAGATGTAGATACTGTCAGAATAGCCATATTGGGTATGACCAATGGTCCGGGTAGCCCAGTATCCTGTCTTCTAATGGTGGCCAGTGCGAGATGCTTCAGAGGGAATCGACAGAACAGGGCAATTATTGAATGATCCATCCCGTCGTCTAGTCCCAGCTTCTGGCAGTCAGAGGTTTAGGGACACCCAGAGCATGGGGTTTGTCCCTGACCATCTTGTCTAATCTCCATTGGTGGACCTATCCTCCATGAATTAATCTAATTTGATGAATCAGCAGAGTACCAATAAGTCCAGTTCAAACATCAACGCTAGAGTGGGTTGAAATTTTTGAAACAAAACATTTTTTTTGTCAAAACATTTTAAAATGATATTTTTGGTGAAAGACTGATATAGTTTTAACTTTTGTGAAAAATGTCATGTATTTTAAGAAAAAAATTAAAGTATTTGTTGTTTTAATTCCTAAGCAATCATCATTTAAAGTAGGCTACGTCTTACACTTCTTATAGAATGTGGAGCTTGCCAAGCCAACTTGCAGAAGCCTCATCAGCGAAATACAGAGCCCTCAGACCACCATGAAATCTGGTCAGTGGGCTGTCACCACCCCAGTGTAAGCGGCATGTAGTATACATGTGGATACATGGTGCAGTACAAAGCAGGCCACGTCCACACTGCAGTATGTAGTTACACGTCAAACACTCTGGCAGCTGGGAGGCAGTGGGGAAAGATTTCAGCAGCTCCCTGCTGCGTGAGCCTTTCACCATGGTGAAGAAAGGCTCTGGCAGGGAAGAGGCAGCGGGGAATCCTTTCCCTGCTGCCAGAGTCTTTCCCTGATGCGGGGAAAGACTCCAGCAGTGGGGAACTGACAGTCTTTCCCCATTGCGTCCCTGCTGCTAGAGTCTTTTCCTGTGGTGGGGAAGGCTCTGGCATCAGAGAGCTGCCAAAGCCTTTTGCTACTGGCCCCCCATCCCTTCCCTCCACTCCCCCCCCCCCGCGCCGGAGCCTTTCCCCACTGTTGGAGTCTCTTCCTGAGGCAGGGTGAGACTCCAGGAGCACAACACTACATTGATAAAAATAGCATGTAGACAGGGAGGCATAGCTTAGGAGAGTATAGTGCCATCTAGGGTAGGTGCTTGTGTCTTTACTTATTTTACCCGTGCTAGGGGTGCTAGGTACATATGTACTCTACATGCCATTGAAAGACATGCAGTGTAGATGTACCTTTAGTGGTGTCATAACTGGGCCTACAAATTTACCTTAATTGTAAAAAGGTATATGAACGTTCATAAGATGTTACAACAACCTATAATAACAGATGTTGATGAAAAGTGGGTCAAGTTGCTTTCAGTAATGAATGTTATAAATGGGTGCAAGAGAACCAGAGAGACTAAATTAGTCTTGGGGAAAAAAAGGCCACATTGCTATAATTCAAGGGCTATGTTGAAATCATGCTTGGTAAAAATAGAAGATGTGGAATCAGAAACCAATGAACCAAAATTGATGTGCTGGATATTAGGCCAAATTGGTGGACAAAATAATGAGGGGATGGACTATTCTATGCATCACTTCCTTTGTGGGTTCTTAAAGAAGAGACTTTGGGAGGACAAGAAAGGAAGAACAGCAGAAGCTACTGGATCAAGCTTCACCATCATGATTTGCACCCCCACTGTTTCTTTATAATCCAGATCCTGAGATGTCTTGACTAAACTGGGTCAGAGAGAGGGAGTCAGATGATATTGCCATCTCTATCAGCTCCAGATCAATCCAAAACACCACCTGAGATGAAATGGGATTGGAGTTGAACAACAGCTCCAGCCATGTAAACTCATAATCGTCCTTTTGGATAAAAGAGAAGTAATTACCATCTAAGACACTGTCAAACAAAGGGATTTTTGCTCCTAGAACTCTCGCCAGCTAAATGGAAAGGAAACAAGGGATGCTGTTAAAATGAAAGCTGTACTTAATACTTTACATTTCAAATGTTTTACCTGTGTTTTTTCTTTTTTTCTGTATCTTGAATAAAGGGTTTAAAGGATTTTTAGAATGTTTGCACCGTGGTACCAAAGAGGCTGAGATCTCTGTTTACCAAACCTTGGTTACCACTGTTTAATGTTGCACAGTGACTGGGTTATGCTAAAACCTTTTGCCCATTTATTCTGTCTAAATCAGTGGCTCTCAACCTTTCCAGACTACTGTGCCCCTTTCAAGAGCCTCATTTGTCTTGTGTACCCCCAAGTTTCCTCACTTAAAAACTTACAAAATCAGACATAAAAACACAAAAATGTGACCGCACACTATCACTGAAAAATTGCTTACTTTCTCATTTTTACCATATGATTATAAAATAAATCAATTGGAATATAAATATTGTACTTACATTTCAGTGTATATTTTTATGCAGCCTGTTGTAAAACTAGGCAAATATCTAGATGAGTTGACGTACCCCCCAGGAAGGCCTCTGAGTACCCCTGGTTGAGAACCACTGATCCAAATTAATGCAACAGTATTTCCAAAGAAAAAATAATAATATTCTTTGCTGACCTCATGGGGCAGTGGCTCATCAAATTGGCCTGTACTTGGAAGGGATCACATTCTTCCCACTGCTCCAGATGGCAAATTCTGTCACTGTGTTTATTCCAACATAAGAACAAAGAAGGCAAGAGGGATGATTAGTTTAGTTTAAACATTTTTGTCCACCCACTGGTTGCTGTCTTAGGCTCTCCATTCCCTCCTCTGCTGGACAAAGATACTCCCTCTGAGATACATCTTTATATCCTGATACAAACAAGTTAGTATTGCCTTTGACATAGTTACTGCCCCCTGACATGGCTACTTATTACTTTGTACATGTTCGTTTGATTAAAACATTTTTATTGTGTACTGTTATTCTGACCTTATCTTTTAGGTGGGGTCAGTGTGTTTCTCTTTTCCTTGGGGAATGTTCTGGTACCACTTGATATCGGGATGTGTTTGCGTAAGTACTTTGTGCTTAGCACTTTTTAGGAATGTCTATTTCTGCAATATCAGCCCTGTTCTTGCCAGATTGTGTGAACAGGTTCTGGCTTATACCAGACTTCTGATACAAGGGCTTATGTCTTAGGCTCTCTTCCTACTTCATTTGCTAGCTGCGGTAGCTTCATAAATAAGGAGCTGTCTTTCCCAGTACTGACTAACTGTGATGTTCATGCACAGAAATGTGGAATGGCCACATGTATATGCCATATATGCAGTAAACATGGCATAACCTAATGAAAGAGAGAGGAAGGATGGTCCCATGATTAGGGCCCTAGCCTGGGGCTTGGGAGACTGTGGTGCAATTCTCTGTGCTCCAGCACAGGCTTCCCATGTAATGTTGGGCAAGTTGCATACACTCTGTGTTTTAGTTCCCCATTTGTAAAACAGGGAAGATACTACTGCCCTACCTTCTAGGGGTGTGTTGTGAGGTTAAGTACATAAAGATGCAGTAATGGGGGCCAAGATAGATAGTCTTTCTCTTACTTGAACTGGCTAAGAAAATTCTTTTGTCATTGTCTCAGAGAAAGAAATGCTCCCTTAGCCAGGGAGAAGGGGGAAGGAAATTGAAGACCCTCCTTCCTCCCTCACCCCAAAAAGTTAGATTCCAGATCTTCTAGGTAACAGTAATTAGGTTGGATGTTTGCATATTAGTTCCACAGTACTTCTGCTTACTGGACCGGAATGAAGGGCATTCTGAGTATAGCCAACATCTATGTATATGTGTGGCTTAGTTAATGGGAAGGAAGAAGCTAGAACTAGGTTAAAATGTTTCATGGTTGCAACACTGATCTGTCTTTTTATGTATAATAACCTCTTAAGGAAGAGGGAGAGAGAGTAGATAGCTCTCGTCTGATTTAAACTAAGGTACAAATGAGTGGAGAAGCTTGATTTTTTTCCTCCCATGTAATTCAGTTCTATAAGTAACATAACACATATCCAGAAAGACCAGACCTCTTTCTGGTTTTACACCCTCTGTATGGAATTACTCTTTTTTAACTTTGTGAACTTTTTAATGCATTATCCAAAATCTGTAGTTAAACAATCTAGAGGTCCCCCCCACACATTCTTACCCTAAATGATATATTCTTGTTTTTAATGTGTCATAGTTGTGAGGCTATTCCCAATATTTCCAGCCAGGAAAAATATATATTGTTGATGAAGTAATCACCTAGCATATTTTTTCTTGAATAGGAAACACTTTCCTAAGCCACATTTGTTCAGGTATGGCAGTGTTTTGCACTGACATGTCTTTCTACTCTCAAAAGGTAATTGAAGGGGAAAATAGTCTCTTTGTGTGTCTTGTCAATGTCAAATGGGGCACAGAAATATTGAACATACTGTATATCCCTTAAGATATCCTTGCCTAGAGTGAAAAAATATTGACTTTTAATTGTTTGTTTAAAATGATTTGACCTCCACAAGAGAATTTTTGATCTTTAAAGTATTATGTATAACCATAACCAACCTACTTCTATTAGCTCAGAGATCACAGAACTCCGAGGTGTTTTGCTGGTGATACAGAGCTGTATTACAATAATATCTATACACACAGAAGATTATTCTTATCCTGTGGTGTTGAAAGGTTAAACAGCTGCACCTTTCTGTATTTCTCCAGTACTGTAACCAATGAGAAAACTATCTTGCCATCTTACAATGGTTTTCTTATCTTAAAACTGAACACCATCTTGAAGGCGTGTGAGATTTAGACACAGTGTTGACGACAGGTCTTATTAAGAGTGAATTATTGTAGCTCTCCAACCTTATTTGCTGTATTTGTCTCTGTAGAGAACCTCTGTTCAACATACTAGAAAAGATTTGTTTGAGTGCTCCTTTGAAAAGAATATATTAATGTTTTCTGTTCCATTACCAGCCAATTTGGCTTAATTTATATTAGTGTAAACAAGCAGACCTGCTGGATTTAAGAATATCATTTTGTGTGGATTTTAAAAAAAATCAAGAACGTGGGGCAATGAATTACACCTACAAGAGGATCTATCTAATTCACACTTCAGTAAAGCCTCCTTCTTTGTAGTAACATCCAGGACAAGATAATAGAAGCATCATCAGTGTCAACAATGGAACTTATGTAGCCAAGTCTTGAGAAATGTGTGAGCACTGTGACGTCACTGGCATTGACCCCATTCCTGCATCTGGCAATCCATAAACCTCACTAATCTGCATGGGAGCTCCCTTATCTAAAGGAAGTTCTGATGTGCTAATATAGTGCATACTACAGCTATGCTTGTAATTAGGATGTCCATTGTAAACTCCTGTTTGCACATCCATAATTTTCTGAAAAATTCACCTTTTCAGCTAACTTCCCCTCTTCAGTCTCTGTCCAAAAGTGAATGCTTCTGGAAAGTTTGGGCCCTTTCTTTTTGAGTTAAGTGGGGTGTCCCTTCTCAAAAAAGGTATATTGGAATTGGAAAAGGTTCAGAAAAGGGAAACAAAAATTATCAGGAGTATGGAACAGGTTCCATATGAGGAGAGATTAATAAGACTGGGACTTTTCAGCTTGGACTGACCAAGCATGGCCATTCTTATGTTTTTTATGAAAGAAATCACTTTATTTTTTTAAAAAAAACCCTAATGCTTTTTGGGGAGGAAGGGGCTATGGAGCAGGGATATGAAAAAGATGGCTGAAGTTGAAACCTGGCATGTAAATTGCTTTAATTGGGGACTAGAAGCTTTGCAGAAAAAGTGGTTTTGATTTAGTAAGTGCATGCAAACTGAACATTGTGCATACAGAAAACACAAATTCTGTAAGTCTTAGAGGTGAACGCTTTGTGAGAAGAGCTGGGTGCATAATTTGGAGTATGTGCACTTTTCATGAAAAGTTCTGAAGTCCTGATTGTTGCCTTTTAAACTGAGCCCACTTGTTCTCTGCCCAGCTCTCTTGTTCCTGCATATATCTCTGTTTTTTAGAAATCTTGATCAATAGAATATATATATGATTCAAAGGGTAAGTCTATACTTGAGCTGTATGTGTAATTTCCAGCATATGTAGACATACCTGCACTAGCTCTGATTGAGGTAGCATGCTAAAAATAGAAGTGCTAGTGGCAAGACTGGCTAGCCGCCCTGAGTACATGCCTGTGATTTCAGATGGGATCATGCTAGGGCAGATAGCCTACCTGTTTCTTGTGACACTGCAGCTAAACTATTTGTAGCATGCTAGCTCCAATCAGAGCTAGTGCAGTATGTCTACCCATGCTGCAAATTACACCTACAGGGACAGTGTCGACATATCTAAAATGTCTTAGCTTTTGGGCTTTGCACCCAGAATGCACTGCAAATTTGCAGCTATAGAGTTGGGAAATTTGAAAGAGATGATAGAGGTTGTAGTTTCCCAAGTTTGAGTTAAAACCTCACCTGATGTCATTGAGCTGAGCTCCATTGACTCACTGAACTTCAGCAATTTACACTATTTTAGAATTTGGCCCTGTGTCTGGGTATGCTTGACTGTTTGGTCAATCTGGCTTTGTGTCAGTCCTAGCTAACTGTGAAGTACATTTTCATTTTGTCATGCTTCTGCCCTGCTGATATTTACCATCTTTAATAATATATATCTGAGCTGGATGCTTATTTTCCATTCAACCTCTCAGGGGTAAAGATAAGCTTTAGTTTTCCCACAATTTTTAAAACTTTTAGCACATTGTTGGAGAAACCTATAATCACTTTAAATGTTTGATGGGAAGGAACAAAAGAGAATTTCTCATACCTTATTTATCTTCCATTTACAATAACCTGTTCTTCTTTTAAGTTATTTTACTTAGTTTGTTCTCATGGCTGCATAAAATTCAAACTAACAAGAATCAGCAGGAATCATTATTTCTTTTCTTTTGTATTGTATCTGATGGACAAATACCTATGCATTGCTTGGACAAAGTTTTTTGCATGTAAGTGAAATTCACTCCTCTATTGGGGGGAAGAGGCACTGCAAGGACAATGCACCACTTATGCCCCACATTGAGCCCTATTTTGTAGGCATAAGTGGAATGTAAGTGATGCACAGAGTAGGTCTTGTGCTGGCCTCTGCACCAGTGGGGAATGTCACCTGTGTAGGGGGGAAAAGCAATTTGCAGCTTGCTAATTATAGGAGTGAAAAGTGTCCATATTCACTGTTTCAAAAACCCATTCACCTGTGTCAAGTAGGAAAACTTCCTCAGCTAATAGGGGCAAGGAGATGCCAAGCAATCCATTTTTGCAGTTTCTTTCTTTCAACAAGAGATTCCCTTTGGGCAGAGGAATCCTCAGCTACTTCTTTAGATCACCTATAAATTCCTTTTGTACCATCCCAGTGATGCAAATGGGACTTAACCTGGACCAAGGATCTGGCATGCAGTTTCTAACCCTTATGGTTGTGAAGAAAATATTCCAAATGTGAACTGATGCATAGCTACCTTCCAGAGTCTTCTAACAGACAACTCTAGTGCCCCTGCTCCTGCACCTACTTTTGCCAAACCAGATCTGCAAAGTGAAACTGCTAAGTCTCTGGTCATTTTCACTCTGGTGCCATTCAGAACCCTGTGGACAGGGACAAAATTGACAAAGCTTTGTCAATTTCACCCTAAAGCTACAGGAAGGTCAGCAGCAGATCCTAAAGACATCCAGGAGAGAGAGGGACCCCCCCCCCCCAAAAAAAAAAACCAGTCAGGGGAAGGGGCAGAGCTACAGAAAAACTCCTCCTAAGAAGCAAGTGTCTGGCAGGAGAGCAGAGACCTCCCCCACCTTTCACTGCAGCCAGGGACCTGAGTATAAGGAAAGCAGTGGACATACCCATCAACCAGGAGGCTCTGGAATGCGGGGACGGGGGTCAGAGAGCTCCGGCTTTCCAGCAGCCATAAGAGTGAGCTTCAGATGTAACAGATATCTAATACCCATAGGCTGTTATGACTAATCAGGGAAAAACTCCTGCCCTAGAGGAACCCAACTCCATTGTAGGCAGCTGAGGCAAGGCTTCTTACCCAGCTTTCTCACCATGGGACTGCCCCTTGACCTTGCAGGTGTTATCCCTTCCTCTCATCTTTTGTATCTGCCTTTGGCTAGATAGGTTTAGGTCTCTAGTTAGATGGTGGCTGCTCAGTTTTTCAAGCCTGGTCCATATTGAGCTGCAAGCATATACAAATATAGAATCATAGAATATCAGGGTTGGAAGGGACCTCAGGAGGTCATCTCGTCCAATCCCCTGCTCAAAGCAGGACCAATCCCCAACTAAATCATACAGCAAGGCAGTGTATTTACGTGAGTTTATGAAACACATGCATACTGTACCTGTAATGTATAGAAAAGAAAGCTTGTTTCAAATAATACACTATTTGTGGTATAAATAGATTGAGGCAATCACGCTTGAGTAGTTCTCAACCTTTATCTGAACTACTTTTTGCACCACGGTTCAGTGATGTGTGCTCTGGAAAGGTGACTGAACTGCGAATCAGCCTGGAGATTCTGTTATAATGTACTATTTTGGCAGTAAGTGGAGCAGTTGCTAGTGATGGAACATGAAAGCAGAGCTGTTGTTCTAAATTTTGCTTATTTGAGGACTAAGTGTTGCAGTAGAACTGGCTGAATTTGACACACAAGAGGGTCAGTGGACTATGCCATTTAATTCTGCTACACTCATATATACACTCACCAAGAAGATTAAGTTGTATAGGAGGTGAAAATGGGTAAGTCAAGCTGCACTGTGTAAAAAAAAAATATATATATATATATATATATATATATAATAAAAAAAATTCCTTTCAGTTTTAGACTTTTTACTTTTTTTAAAGTAACTCCTGAAACGTAACTCTTGAAAGTTTTTTTTCCCCCCTGCCCTCTTAGTACAATAAGTCAAAGCGACATAGTTAAGAAGTGGCACTATAAACTGCTTTTTCAGTTGTTTCTTTTGAGCAGACAATGTTCAAATAGTTCTGGAAAAAAGCATGTGCAAATAATTATCCACCAAGAATTTCTAAACACAGTATTCCTTAAACACCCCAGACAAAAGTCATATTGCAATGAATAGGCTGGAGAACGCCACTAGTACTGATCTTAACCAAGGACTTACAGTATACTGTCTTGGAAGTTCACAATTTCACTCATGCACTTTGGTACCCGTGTTATGACACCTCAGGGGTGCACTTTGACATTTAGTGAGTTTGGATTTTATTCTTTTTTTTTGCACATTACAGAAACCTGTTTAAACAGAGAGTTAATCTGTACAAAGATCAGCTTTGGTTAGCTGGTTAGATCTGTAAAAGCGGGGAGAGCAAAGAGTTTCCTTAGGACCATTTAGCTTGAGGTGGGGGAAGTTCAAAGCTATTTACCTCCCATCCAGGTATACTGGATAGATGTTTGAAGGTGGGCGTGCCAAGGATACAGGTGAGATTATGCTTGCCAGGTTTGTGATGACCATTCTGTCTCCAGTTTGTTGTTAGTCATTTTGTTTGATTTTTATGTACAAAAGCTTTAAAGCAGACATTGTTAGGATGTTGAAGTACAGCCAGTACCTGCTTAAGCAAAATGCTACAATAGAATAAATGCATGTTAAAAAAACTTGTCACATTGGGCAAAGCAGAAATATCGATAATATCAAACATGCATGTTTGGATGTGAATAAGCACAGAATGAATTCTGGTCATCTTTTTGCTTCGTTACACTCCATTTGTATGTAATTAGCTAATAACTTTCTGAGTATTGAATTAGGTGTCCCCAGATTACAGCAAAGTAATAGTCAAATCTTGGTTTGTTTGTTTTTTCATTCTGTGTGAATGTTTTAGCTAGCATCTGACAAAGATATAATTGCTTTGCTTTTAGTGAAGGTATTACCTAGATCAGTGTGTCAGACACACCCACACAGAGGAAAGAAATACAGGCACGCATTCTAGAAGTGAATGTCTGTGTGTGAAAGAATAGTAGAAGAAACAGCTGAATGGAATAGTGTTTGAAATGATTATGATGATTCAGCAACATTAGTTGCTAATGTTCCTCTTCCTAGATTCCAAATCCTACGTTCTTGCTCTGTTTTTGTTTGAGAATTTGAAAGCCACGTGCAAAGTCAAGGACTGATTAGTTTTAAAGACCTATTATGCTACTAAACTTAGAACGTAAACAGAATTACATTTCAGAGTAACAGCCGTGTTAGTCTGTATTCGCAAAAAGAAAAGGAGTACTTGTGGCACCTTAGAGACTAACCAAATTACATTTGTTAACAATTCTGGGGACATGAATGATTTGAGGTCTAATGGACTGATAAACTGAAAATGTTAAAAATAATTTTTGTCTAATATTTATGCCTAATATTGGCATCAGCTTTAATTTGGAAAAGTATTGACTTTGTTTGTATTCCATCAAAGCTAATGTTTGCTTTCTTTGCCCAGACCTACTATACATGAAAAAACTTCATGAGCTGTTGTTTCTCATTATATTGGTCAAGTAACAATGCTATTGCAAAGTTAAGGCTTTACTACCCAGTGGGGTGAGCACACTGACATGCACAAGACTAATGACTGCAAGTTAAGGGCTTCTCTATATGGACAAATAAATGTGCATCACATTAATGCACTTTAGAAAATTCAATTCCTTTAGAGCCCATTACCCCCACTGTGCATAGAAGGCCTTAATCTGCAGTCATTTGTCTCATCTCTATTGCTGAATGTTGGGTTTGGTTAAAGGGTAGTTTAAAAAATTGGACTATACTTAAAACTGTTATAATCTGGCAGTATCATTTAGATTCTTAATATGCAGTTCTTTAATCTACTACTCAGGCTAAAAGAACAAACCATAGGAGAAAGGAGATCTGGTTTCTATTCTCTGCTCTGCTACTGATGCACTGCAAGACCCTGGGCAAGTCACTTAGGGCCATATTCGGACATTCTCATGTGGAGTAGCGCCTTAATCTCCAAAAAGTTCTGTTTATTTCAGTAGAACTACTTGCAGAGTAAGGTACTGCTACATGTGAGTAAGAGTGTCTGCTTCTGGCCCTTAATCTCTCTGCCTTCTGAGCAAACTAAGATTAATATTCCCTACTTTGTGAGGATTAGTTTATTCATTTTTGTGAACTGTGTTGAGATCTTTTGGTGGAAGGAATTTTAAAATTACAAAGTTACAAAATATCATTATACATTTGCCCAGAAATGAGCCTGAAGCAAGAAAACAATATTAGTAGTACTTGTAGTAATGCCCAGAGGCCCCATTCATGGATACGAGCCCCATTGTATTAAATACTTTGTTGTTGTCATTATGAATGACTATGAAGTGCTGCTATGAATGGCCGTGAGTAGTCATTGGGCCAGAGAAAAAGAATGAGAATGGCTCTATAGCTTGATGGTTAGCGCGCTCACCGAGGATGTGTAAGACCCAAATTCAAGTTCCTGCTCCAATGACTAATTATTTATAAAAAGTGAAACAGCTTCAATAGGAGAGACTGAGAGAAACCTATGCCAGAATACTCCAAAACCCAGTGGTTAGCACATTCACCCGAGAGGTGGGAGACCTGGGTTCCAGATCTTTCTCCTCATTTGTGAAGAGGGGGAAACAGAAGACCCATATCCCAGGTGGGTACCCTACCCATTGGGCTAAAGGCTACAAGAATGATGTTGTTCGTTCTTCCCCATGCCCTCAAGCCATTTTGTGAATCTAGTTCCCCTTTGCTTTTGTTAAAATTTGAATTGGGTCAAAATGAAATCATAGAATCATAGAATATCAGGGTTGGAAGGACCCCAGAAGGTCATCTAGTCCAACCCCCTGCTCAAAGCAGGACCAATTCCCAGTTAAATCATCCCAGCCAGGGCTTTGTCAAGCCTGACCTTAAAAACCTCTAAGGAAGGAGATTCTACCACCTCCCTAGGTAACGCATTCCAGTGTTTCACCACCCTCTTAGTGAAAAAGTTTTTCCTAATATCCAATCTAAACCTCCCCCACTGCAACTTGAGACCATTACTCCTCGTTCTGTCATCTGCTACCATTGAGAACAGTCTAGAGCCATCCTCTTTGGAACCCCCTTTCAGGTAGTTGAAAGCAGCTATCAAATCCCCCCTCATTCTTCTCTTCTGCAGGCTAAACAATCCCAGCTCCCTCAGCCTCTCCTCATAACTCATGTGTTCCAGTCCCCTAATCATTTTTGTTGCCCTTCGCTGGACTCTCTCCAATTTATCCACATCCTTCTTGAAGTGTGGGGCCCAAAACTGGACACAGTACTCCAGATGAGGCCTCACCTATGTCGAATAGAGGGGAACGATCACGTCCCTCGATCTGCTCGCTATGCCCCTACTTATACATCCCAAAATGCCATTGGCCTTCTTGGCAACAAGGGCACACTGCTGACTCATATCCAGCTTCTCGTCCACTGTCACCCCTAGGTCCTTTTCCGCAGAACTGCTGCCTAGCCATTCGGTCCCTAGTCTGTAGCTGTGCATTGGGTTCTTCCGTCCTAAGTGCAGGACCCTGCACTTATCCTTATTGAACCTCATCAGATTTCTTTTGGCCCAATCCTCCAATTTGTCTAGGTCCTTCTGTATCCTATCCCTCCCCTCCAGCGTATCTACCACTCCTCCCAGTTTAGTATCATCCGCAAATTTGCTGAGAGTGCAATCCACACCATCCTCCAGATCATTTATGAAGATATTGAACAAAACCGGCCCCAGGACCGACCCTTGGGGCACTCCACTTGATACCGGCTGCCAACTAGACATGGAGCCATTGATCACTACCCGTTGAGCCCGACAATCTAGCCAGCTTTCTACCCACCTTATAGTGCATTCATCCAGCCCATACTTCCTTAAAATGTTTTGTTTCAACATTTCAGAAACATTGCGATTTCTCAGTCTGGTCGAAACGTTCAATGAACTTAGTGGTTTTCTGGTGTATAGTTTATTCACTGAAAAAATGTTGATCAGCTCTAGTCACAAGTGCTTTGTGTCTATTGTTATACTGCATTAAAAGGAACTCCTCCTTTCATGGTGCATGCATCTCTCCTGTGGAGGAGGCGACCATTCTTTTACTAATTCTCTTCTATTGGGGGGCTAGAGCCGATTGGAGAAATAAAAAGCTACAGTAGATTCAGAGTATTTTTTGATATTTCTATTTGCACACATAAAGTAAAGATCTAGATGGTAGTCAATACTGTTCAGAGCTATAACCATGCATTATTAGTTACTAAGCAACAAGACACAACAGGTAGTAACTACCTGGGAGATTACGGCATTGCTCATGTGGCCTTATACAGCAAGAAGGCCAAAGAAGGAATGGCTGTATCCACTTTCAGTGTGCAGTAATCCCCTAGAAATATGCTCTCTGTTGTGTCTCATTGCCACTTGCAAATGCAATACACAAATAAAATCAAGGAAAGCAGCCAGATCTAACCATATATAGAATAAAAAGAATGAGGAGTACTTGTGGCACCTTAGAGACTAACAAATTTATTTGGACATAAGCTTTCGTGGGCTAAAACCCACTTCATCAGATGCATGGAGCAGAAAATACAGTAGGAAGTTGTGTGTGTATACACATAAGGTGGGGGTTGCCATACCAACTCTAACAAGACAAATCAATTAAGATGGACTATTATCAGCAGGAGAAAAAAAACTTTTGTAGTGATAATCAGGATGGCCCATTTCAAACAGTTGACAAGAAGGTGTGAGTAACAGTAGGGGGGAAATAGTCTGACATAATTGACAACCAACTGGAAGCTTCATTTGTGTCTGAAGTTCTAAAGCAGTTTCAAACTGGAAAAGTATTTTGCTGTAATGAATTTGAATAAGTGTTATCATTACTGTTTGTTATGTGGATTGCTGGAGTGCCTAGAGGCCCCGCTTTAGTGGATCCCACTTTAGCAGATCTTGTGGCTTAGCTGTAATGCACTCTTTACACACAATCATACCTCAAATAACTCACAATCTATTTTATGACCATATAAAACATGTGGATTAGATGAATAAGTGGGGAAGGGAACCATGAGATAACAGTTGTAGTAGGAAGAGAGCCTGAAACATAAGCCTTTGTATCAGAGGCCTGGTATGAGGCAGGACCTGCTCACAGAATCTGGCAAGAACAGGGCTGATATTGCAGAAATACACATTCCTAAGAAGTGCTAGGCACAGAGTACTCACGCAAACACATCCCAATAGCAAGTGATACCAGAACATCCTGATATCAAGGATGGTACAAAAACGTTCCCCATGGATAACAGAAATGTACTGACCCCTCCTAAAAGATAAGATCAGGATAACAGTAAGTAATAAAAATGTTTTAATTAAACCAACATGTACTGGGTAATAGCTAGCCACGTCAAGGGGCAGCAACTAATTATGTCAAAGGGGCAGTACGCAACTTGTTTGTATCAGGGTATAAAATGGAGTCTCAGGTAGAGTGTCTTTTGTCCTGCCAAGCGGGGAATGGAAAGTCCCGCCATTCACTGAGCTGTGTTCATTGTCATGGGCATACATGTCTTAGTATCCTCAGAGCATCTACCAGGTGCTATTACTGTGATTTGTCAACAATAAACCTGGCCTGGTGCCTTCGCACTTTAGTGCATCTTGTGGTCATTGGACAGTTTGCTCGAGGTCTGCTGTGCTGTCTGTCTGCGCAGACACACAGGGAGAACACACGCACACAACCGAACATCTAACTGCACTGGTGACCCACATGTACACGGTAATAACTAAACACATGCATGCAGCTGAACATCTAACCACAGCAGTAAAGCTGAATATGTTACAGTACAATAAATAGTAATCTCAAATCACCACATGGCTAGCCTAATACTCCTGTGTCATTGGCACAAATTGTTGTTTTATGGGTAACAAACCAAGAGAGAGAAGAAAGAGCATATACTTTAGAGAGTATAGTTGAACCCCCCTCTCCATGTTTGTCAGTCTACATTTTTTAAAATAGCATGCAGTTTGAATAGCTCTTCTAAAGTCAGCCTGCAAAAAAGGGAGGTTGCGTTTTTTTCTCTTGTCTTCTTTTGATGTATAAAAAACATCTGAAAGTTTTGCTTTAAAAATGAAATGAATAAATAAATTAAAGTTTGATAGGGTGAGTGGGAAGGGGGGAGCAGAGTTATTAATTTTTCACATAAGACATCCAGGCCTCGTCTGCCCTGTTATATTCTAGACAAGAGAACTAATGAAGTGGTGACATCAAAAAAGTCAAGAGAGCAAGAGTTGAACAACTGAAAGGGGAAGCAATTTTTAATCGGACTGTCTAAAACACATGGGAGGATTTTGGCTCTTTTGTGTTTGAATGTTTATTAATTTTGTTGACACCTATTTAATTACTGATTAACATTGGCTAAAAGATATTTTTGTTAAAGATTCAACACCTTCAATTAAGGTGTGATATTTCACAATAAATGTGCTCTGAAACATTCAACAGATACCCCAGCAAAACAAGGGAAGACCATACTTGACATTCTTGATATTTGGAAGGTGAAAAACCAAGAACTTGAAAAAAATAAGCTGAAAGAAAAGAAAGAAGGGGAAAAACCTAAACAAATACTTTGCCTCAGTTTTGAATGAGTCTAATGAAGAACTTTGAGGTAGTGGTAGTGTGACTAGGGTAACAAGGATATTGAGGTAGAAATTACCACAGGCGAGGTAGAAGTTAAGCTCAAGCAGCTGAAAGGGACTAAATCAGGGGGCCCGGATAATCTCATGCAATAATATTAGAGGAACTAGCACACGAAATTGCAAGTCCAGTAGCAAGGAATCTGTAAACTCACGGGTCATATCTTATGACAAGAGAATTGCTAATCTAGTTCCTAATTTTAAGAAAAGGAAAAAAAGTGATCCAGGAAACTACAGGCCTGTTAGTTTGATCTCAATTGTGTGCGAAGTCTTGGAACAAATTTTGAAAGAGAAAGTAGTTCAGGACATAAAGGTGAATAGTGAGTGGGATAAAATACAACATTGTTTTACAAAAGGTGGATCTTGCCAGACCCAACCTGATCTCCTTCTTTGAGAAGATAACTGATCCTTTTTAGACAAAGGATAAACAGATCTAATCTACCTAGATTTCAGTAAGGCATTTGATACAGTTTCACATGGGAAATTATTAGTTATATTGGAGAAGATGGGGATTAATATGGGAACTGAAAGGTGGATAAGGAACTGGTTAAAGGGGAGACCACAATGGGTCACACTGAAAAGTGACCTGTGAGGCTGGAGGGAGGTTACTAGTGGAGTTCCTCAGGCACTGGTCTTGGGACCAATCTTATTTAACATTTTTATTACTGACCTTGGCACAAAAAGTGGGAGTGTGCTTAAAAAATAATTGCAGAATGACACAAAGTTGAGAGGTATTGCCAATACGGAGTAGGATTGGAATATTATAACAAGAAGATCTGGATGACCTTGTAAACTGGAGTAATAGAAATGGGAGGAAATTCAATAGTGTAAAGTGCAAGGTCATGCATTTGGGGACTAACAACAAGATTTTTTGCTTTAAGCGGGGGATTTATCAGTTGGAAGCTACAGAAGAGGAGAAAGACCTGGGTATATTTGGTTGATCATAGTATGACTATGAGCAGGCAATATAATGTGGCTGAGAAAAAGGCTAATGCAGTCCTAGGATGCATCAGGTGAGGTATTTCCACTAAAGACAGGGAAGTATTATACAAGGCACTGGTGAGACCTCATCTGGAATAGTGTGTGCATTGCTGGTCTCCCATGTGTAAGAGAGAGGAATTCAAACTGGAACAGGTGCAGAGAAGGGCTACTAGGATGACCGAGGAATGGAAAACCTACCTTATGAGAGGAGACTCAAAGAGCTTGGCTTGTTTAGCCTAACCAATAAAGGCTGAGGGGAGGTATGATTGCTCTCTATAAATACATCAGAGGGATAAATATCAGGGAGGGAGAGGAGTTATTTAAGTTAAGTGCGTATGTTAACACAAAAACAAATGGATATAAACTGGCCATCAACAAGTTTAGGTTTGAAATTAGGTGAAGGTTTCTCACTATCAGAGCAGAGGAGTGAAGTTCTGGAACAGCCTTCCAAGGGGAGCAGGGGGGGCAAAAAACCTAACTGACTTCAAGACTAAGCTTGATAAGTTTATGGAGGGGATGGTATGAGGGGACTTCCTACAATGGCATGTGGCCCATCGGTGACTGCCAGTAGCAAAAATCACCAATGATGGGTGATGGGACACGAGATGGGGAGGGCTCTGAGTTACTACAGAGAATTCGTTTCCAGGTATCTGCCTGGTGGGTCTTGCCCACATGCTCAGGGCCTAACTGATTGCCATATTTGGGGTTGGGAAGGAATTTCCCCCCAGCTCAGATTGGCAGAGATCCTGGGATTTTGGGTTTTTTTGCCTTCCTCTGCAGCCTCTGGCACGGGTCACTTGCAGGTTTAAACTAGGGTAAATGATGGATTCTCTGTAACTTGAAGTCTTTAAACCATGATTTGGGGACTTCAGTAACTCAGCCAAAGGTCATGAGTCTATTATAGGAGTGGGTGGGTGAGGTTCTGTGTGCTGCAATGTGCAGGAAGTCAGACTAGATGATCATGATCAGGGCCGTCCTTACCCATATGCAAAGTACGCAGCTGCATAGGGCACCAGGAAGTTTGGGGTACCAAATTTCCTGGTCCTCTGTGCAGCTGCGTGCTGCTCCAGCCCCTGCCTCTCCCCACCCCTACTTTGCCCCTTCCCGCCCCTGAGGAATGCAGGAGGGCTGGGCCTGCACTCATGGATGGCAGAAAGTGCAGCAGCCCGGCCCCAGCCATGCTGCCAGTGAGTGCTGGGGAGTGGTTCCCCCTGTCCCCCAAGCCACTGTAAACTGACTTCACGGGGTGTTTTTTTCTCTGTTTCTTTCCAGTGGAGTTTTTACACTGTGATTTGGCTTCAATGAAGTCCATACGGCAATTTGTGCAACAGTTTAGAGCAAAGAATTGTCCACTCCACGTCCTGGTGAATAATGGTGAGTTTTCTTTCACCTTCTCACATGCTTACTGTAAGATTTGGACACATTGGGTTCTTTACAATGCTTCACGTTTCAGATGCTTTATTTGAACCAAACAACAAGATAGCAATATGACTGAATTACTGCTTACGGCCTTGTCAGCACTTCAGTACATTTTAAGAGGCATCCTCAGTTTGCCAGCCTCTTTGATTGTATTGCAAGTGTCATGATACTCGTGTTTTTTTTTAATTAAAGCCCCAGCTCCTGGAGTCACGGAATTACAAGAGAATTCCAGCATTCATTTTTTAAAAGTTTCTAGCCCTCATGGTTGTTGAGGAAAAACTGGAAAATGTGACCCTAAACTTTCAAAAATCCAAAGGCAGATAAAAAACCCAACTTTTTTTTTACCTTTTTTCTTTTTTAAATCTCAAGATTTTGGGGTACTGACTCTTGATGTTTTTGAACATTAGGATTGGCAGTTCTAGCTATCTAATTTTTTTTTTATAACCATGGTATCTTCAGGATCCAGCCCAGAGAGATATTTTTTTTCTCCTGGCATTTTTGTTTTAAAAGCCTCCTCTGTACTAAACACTCTACTATGAGGGAAACTTTTTGTATATTCATTTAACAGGAAGCAAATCATCAACAAACCCATGCCCCACCCCACTCACTTGGGGCTGTTGTCTAAGCCCTTCAGCGCTCACACGCTGTTTTTTTCTTTCCCTCCAATTCTGTGCATGAACCGTCTCTCAATGAAGACACAAGGGAGAAATCCAAAAGGACTGATACTGTTTTCTCCACTCATGTAACTGTCCTGCCCTGCTGAGGGCAAAACAAACTAATAATTTCACTTGCATTACATTAGATGATTTGCTACATGCACTTATGTACTATAGGAGCTCTTGATAGTAGCTCAAACTGTAGCTCATGCACTATTAAATGAAAATATAGAGTTTTATTCTATGGAGTTAATGGAAATGTCTGCCAAATCTTAACTCCTCTTTTCTGCAAGTGTCCATAGAGACAACCCTCTCCCCCTGCTGGGCATCTACACAAACAAAATTTTGACTGCAATGGATGGGATTCTTAAGATGGAATGGATCTTGGTGTCCTTTTAAGAGAAAAAAAAAACTTCTGGATTTCATAGATTCATAGAGTTGTAGGCCAGAAGGGGCCATTAGATCATCTATTCAGACCTCTTGACTAAAAGGCTAGCTTCCACTGCAGCTGCAGCCTGTACAGTAAAAATGAACACCCATACTGTAACTGTACATTCTTGCTCATACGAGCAGATAAAAAGCATTATAGGCCCAATTTTTCAAATGTAGATACCTAAAGTTAAGCATCTAAGTAATTATTTAGGCATCAGAATAAAAATGGCGTGCTTTTCAGGGTGTCCAGCTCCCCTTGACTTCAGTGGGATTTGTGGATGCTCAGAAATTCTGAATATCATGCCACTTTTACTCAGATGCTTAAATAATACACCTAAATTTGAACATTTGGGCCATAAACTATGTAATTATTCAACTGATCTGTGGCATATTAATATCTAGCTCTTCAATAGTGTTTTTCATCGGTAGATTTCAAAGCTCTTTACCAAGGAGGTCAGGATTATTATCTCCTTTTTGTAGGTGGGGAAACTGGGTCACAAGGAAGAGAAATGACTTGCCCCATGTTACCCAAATAACTGCAGTGACGCTGGGACTAGAACCCAGATTGCCACAGTCATAGTCCAAAGCACAACCACTAGGCCACATTGATATCTGAGACAAGGTTGACAAAGGAACAATGATGGTAGGGAGAGAAGTAAGAAATAAGTGCTTGATCTTGCAAATACTACTGAGCATATTGCTCATAACTTTATGTAGTTCCATTAATGCCTTGATTTGTCCCATTGAGTTATGGGTCAACCGAAGTACTAAACACTACACTTGGTAATATAATTGTGTTTGAAGGATCAGACCCTAAAAGAGTGGCTTTGGGAAGATGATAGCAAGCATCTGATTTTCAATGCTACATTTTTGCTGTTTTTCATGTTACATTTTTAAGAACATAAGAACGGCCATACTGGGTCAGACCAAAGGTCCATCAAGCCCAGTATCCTGTCCTCTGACAGTGGTCAATGGCAGGTGCCCCAAAGGGAATGAATAGACAGGTTATCATCAAGTGATCCATGCCCTATCACCCAATCCAACTTCTGGCAAACAGAGGCTAGGGACACCATTCCTGCCCATCCTGGCTAATAGCCACTAATGGACCTATCTTCTGCGAATCTTTCTAGCTCCCTTTTGAACCCCAAAAGGGGTTTTTTGCTGTATCACTACACGGGAAACAAGGAGCCTGACTATTACAGCAAAATTCATCATCTTAAAAATGTTATTTTTTGATGGACTTAATAAAAAACGGGATACGACACCAAAGCCTCTAAGTCCAAAATATAAATTTTAAAGAGGCTTGACGTACAGTGCCCTGAACTAGTTTACATTTTCATGACCCCCAAGAAAGGCATTTTATTTAATTCATGCTCAGTTACTGTTGCCCAGATAAATTAGCTCTTTAAGAAAATCCTTTCAGAAGCTGTAATGAAATGAATGGCTTAACTTTGCCTTTTACTAAGGCCATAACAGAATCACAGGAATAATCATCTCCAGAGCCCCTGTAAAGGCTCCCTTCTAATAATTAGGTTAGCCTCTGACAATCACATGGTGAATCACCAGGCTTTCCGCTTCTGAGGGCTTGTTTCCTATTCTGTTCAACATCTGTTTTAGCTCCTGTAAATAATCTGGCATTTGGCTGGCATTAAAAGGGAAAGTCAGTAGGTTCCAACACAGTGAGCATCTGATCCTTTGACAGCAAGAGAGAGGCTCCCAGTGACCTTGGATTAGTGCGGAGTGCATAATTATGCCCATAGAGCCATTGATGTTAATTGATATTTATTTTCCTTTTTAATTTTGCATTCCAGTGTCTTCACTGAAAATCCATTCAGTGTGATTTATACTGTATTTAGGGAACATGATTCATTCACAGATTTTAAGGCAACAAGGGACCAATATGTTCCTAGTCTCTGACCTCCCTCCACGCTCGGACGTTATTGTTCTTCTGCCTCCCATGTTCAGTCACAAAAATACCAGTCACTAGAAAAAAGGCAATGCCTGCTGTAATTCTGCTTTGGACTGGTTCTGACTGGATTACAAAGATGTGTGTTTGCATGTTTTTTGTTAAAATATTTGATTGTCAAAACACAAACATTTTACAGTTTTAGGCAGTTTGGGGGGAATTAATTTTCTCCAGGGAAACTTTGTTAATGTGCAGATCTAAAATAACCCATTGTGAATCATAGTTGGGGATTGGTCCTGCTTTGAGCTGGACTTTGCTTTAGACTAGATGACCTCCTGAGGTCCCTTCCAACCTTGATATTCTATGATTCTATGAAAATGGGAAATGAGCTCAAAAATATTTTTATATTTAATGCAAAATAAGTTACTTCAGAGTATTACTTAGTTTATTTATTTCCATTCTCACAAGGTCTTAAAGTTATTTTAGTTGCTTGAAATGAAATATTTAACATTTAAAATATAGATATAGTTTCATTTATTATATATTATTCATATTTACATGATGTAAATGTATGATTATGCAATACGTTTATGCTGGGTTTGTGTGTATATCTATCTATACACACACACACTTTAACTTTTATTTAAAGTAAATAATTTATTGGGCCAGAGAGACAGTGAAAATGACTCTATAGCTGAGTGGTAAAGGCACTCCCCTGAGAGATGGGAGAGTTGTATTCAAGTCCCTGAATATTTACATATTTTATACAAAATGTAACAGCTTCAGAGTGACCCACCACAGAAGTCACTGGTTAGGGGATTCATCTGGAAGGGAGAAGACTTTGGTTCAAGTCTCAGCTTTGCATCATGCAGGGGGGGGAATTGAACCTGGATCTCTCACTTCCTGGGTGAGTCCTTTAACTACTGAGCTTTGGGGTATGGGGCGGGAAGGAAAGCAGCTCTTTCTTTTCTTTTCTTTTCTTTTCTTTTCTTTTTAAACAAGAAAGGGCTGACCTGGCTTGGCTGTCTAACTCCAGGAGAGCAGAGGGAGGTACCTCCTTATGGCCTTTGAGAGGGTGGGGCTTAGACTATACCTCTTTCCTTGGCATTTCCTCTTGGCTAGTTTAGGCGGATCTTTGTTCAACATGCTGGCTTCTGTGAACCAAGGACAGAGCCACCGGTGGGCCCTGGCCCACCCAATTAGCACCCAAGCAGCCCACACAAATCTGAAAAAAAATGTCAAAGTTGAGCCAGGCCACTGAGCAGTCTTTTAATGCAGCTGCCTCAAACTGCTCCACTTAGCTCCACTTCCCCATCAACATAGGCTCCGACTCTGCACCCCTCCACCCCTGCTCCAGTTACTGCCTTCCTGTTGGCTGATTGTTTCTTAGTTCCCAAACAACCAGGTTTTGGCCAACCCCTCCCCCAGCAGTGGGCAGGAGCGGGGCACACCCTTCACTATGGGGAGAAAGCAACTGTGTGGCATGGGATGGAGTTGGCGTCTTTGTCAATGGAGAACGAAGTGGAGCTGGGGTCTGGGAGCATGCACTGGGTCACAACGCTGCTCATTGGCCCAACCACCTCTCCATCACTCACACGGGGTGGGGCTCCACTGTATGCCACCTGGCTCTGGTTATTGTCTTCCCATTGGCTCACACAGCCAATTTGATTATAGCCAATCACCCTTCCCCCTCCCCCCCCAACACACACCCTGTTCATGGGCAGGCTGGGATGTATCACTTCCAATCAGGAGGCAGTAACTAGAGCTGGGTGGTGTACTGGTGGAGCTCCTTCCAGGCAGATGGGCCAAATTTAAATGGCAATGAGATGTGGTACATGGGGTCCTGCTGCTCCCCCATGGACGTAGGATCTGCCATGTCAGTTGGAGCCTGGGATTGGGAGAAGGAGCCCATTCCCCATGTCACAATACTACCCAGATTTGGCTTGGCCACCCCCATCATGTCAGTAGGGAAGGGGCTTTGCTGTTATGCCACCCAGCCCTGGTTGTTGCCTCCCCATTGGCAGCGGTCTGCCCCGACATGGTCTCAGCCGGGTGGGTGGGGCTGACCACAGCCAGATATGCAACAATATATAATATAATAATATACAATATCAATGGTTTGCTGTGATGTTAGACCGTCGGTCATTGCAAGTCCACCAGAAGTTGAGGCCACCTATGTTTCCACTCCTAACTATGTCACTGCTGTGAATCCCATTCTTAGGCACCTGACTCTCCCCATGCATTGTGCGCGTGTAACCTGGGCTATGGATTCCATTGGCTTCAGAGCACCTACAGTTGTGTTGCAACGTTGAGCCTACATCTCTTTTCTGGATCTAGCCAAGTCACTTAGGTACTTTAGAAATGTTATCTGCCATTTAGAACTCATCCCATTGCATGGATCTTATCCAAATTTGATTTATTATTCCAAATCTGGGAGTTTCAAATGAGCCTAAGGGAATTAGGTACCCAAATCCCATTGAAATTCAGTAGGATTTGACCAATTAACTCCCTTAGGCTCTTTTGGAAATCTCATGCCAAAAGTATAACGATTCCAAAGCAAAAGGGGATGAGGTAAGGGCAGTGAGACAATCTCATCTATCTCCTTGCTATAGTTGATTTAAATGAGAACCTGAATGCTATCATAACATAATTTGGGGGTTTAATTTAAGGGGGAAAGAGTCGGTTGAAAACACGTGTGAGTTCATTTGGCAAACAAAGGTCAGCCCTTTCATTGCTAGGCTTTTTACTCTGCTTCCCAGGCCCCTCTTTGCTAATCCATGCCGCTCATGCTCAGCCCGTTGCTTTTCAAAGTGAATCAAAAGGAAAGCATTTTTTTTTTAAAACGCAAATGGCGCATTGCTTAAACAATTTCAGTTTCTAAAAATTATTTGGGTTGGCATATGACACATGAGCTAATGTGGTTTTTTCCCCCTACACTTCCTTTAACATAGAAAAACATCATGTAGCTCAAATAGCCTGTCTACAAAGTCATTAAAAGGAGGATTTCAGATTTTTTTAAAACTCTAATAAAATATTAACTAACTAACGGTGCATAATAAGTGCAATTGATCAGCTAGTCTTACAATTCAGTCTTGGGTATCAACACCACATTCTTGTCAGGCTGTATGCTCTTCTTGGGCCTGGGACTGTGTCTTTGTATGTTTGAAAACCATGCAGCATGTTATAGGCACTACCACAATATAAATGTTAAATTAATAGTAATTGCATGTAGAAGAGGCATGTATTAAAAAACCTTAGGAGCTGGCAGTGACATGGTGTGTAAATCTCTAGAGCTGTAAGTTGATGGTATTATTTCCCACTTACGAGATTTTTTTTTCCATACCAAATTGACAGTTGTTTTCCTTGTATGCTGAAAATGCTTTTCAATATATTTTAAATACACTTGTTTGTTTATTTTATTCTTTTGCTATGGTGAATGATTCCACTCATCAGTAAACTGAACAAAGCCATTACAACATCCTTAGGGAAAACAGAGCATCCACACATACCACCAAAGGTGATTAGAATACAAATTGCCAGACTTGAGGACAATGAAATACCGTTTGAGAGTACCTGAGTGTCTTTTTGGCACTGGGTTGGGGAGGGAGGGAAATCTATAAGACCTTGAATACATTTCTTTGTAGCACTGAAGTTGAGAGATTTTAATATATTAGCCCATTTTAGGCAGATCACAAAGCTAATGAATTTCAGGCTGAACCCTGTCTAAGCCACTTTAAAATCAGACAATAATTCTGAACTATTGACTGGTTCAGAAATTCATGATTGCACATTTTGTAGGTGAGTGCAGAAATTTATTCTTATTATAGTATGCAACCCTCTCTAAACATGCTGGTTTGTGGGGTATGGCTGTATGGTACAATCAAAATTATAGAGACAGATATGTGTATGAGTTATGTATGTGTGCTTGTGTGTAATATACCACATATATATGCATACACACTTAGACCCTGATCCTGCAAACACGTATGCATATGAGTAACTTTACATATGTGAGTAGTCCCATGGAAGTCAAAGGGACTAATCACTTATGTAACGTATCAGAGGGGTAGCCGTGTTAGTCTGGATCTGTAAAAGTGGCAAAGAGTCCTGTGGCACCTTATAGACTAACAGACGTATTGGAGCATAAGCTTTCGTGGGTGAATGCCCACTTCGTCAGATGCATCCGACGAAGTGGGCATTCACTCACGAAAGCTTATGCTACAATACATCTGTAAGTCTATAAGGTGCCACAGGACTCTTTGCCGCTTATGTAACATTACTCATATGCTTAAATGGTTCACAGGATCGAACCTTAAGAAGAAAACTGATATTTGATGGGTAGGGTACAAATATATATATAATTTGTATACACCTAAAATTTATTATTAATAGCTAAAGTAAGTTGTAATTTATTATTTATATTATGGTGGCACCAAGCAGCCCAAGTCAAGATCCTGGCCCCATGGTGCGAGGTGCTATACAAATACACAGAGACAGTTTACAGTCTAAATAAACAAGATAGACAGGGTGGGAGAAAGGAAGTATTGTTATCCCCATTTTACAAATGAGAACAAAAACAAAGAAATTGAAGGTGAAATCCTGACCCCATTAAAGTCAGTGAGGAGTTTTACCTTTGACTTCAATGGAACACAGATTTTGCCTACACGACTTGCCCCAGATTATACAAGAAGTCTATGGTTGAACCAGGAATTGAAGCCAGATCTTCTGAATCTTAGTCTAATGCCTTAATCACAAGACCATGCTTCATCTCCTGTGCCCTATATTACCACCTACATTTCCTAAGAGCCAACCATCCCTATTTGCCCTTCATACTGTGATTAATTAGCTGATTTTTTACAGGCATCATGGCAGAGCTGCGTCTAGGGGAGAACTTTGAAGGAGGAGAAGATAGTGGCTTTATGGATTAGCTCAAAGAGGGTCTTCCTGCATTATTGGTAGCACTGAAGGAGGCATAAGGATATTTGTGTGTAACACTAATTTGTTGTATAAATGTGAGATATTCACAGAGAGCCAGATTTTCAGACAAACTCAGCATCTAACAGCTACCATTTAGTCTCCCACATAAGTGGTTGGATTTTCAGACAAACTCAGCTCCTAATGTAGTTATCTAAATTAAGTTGCCAGATTTTCAATAGTGATCAGCATCCAGCAGCTGCATTGTTCAGTGGTTTACTGAGCAGTATTGTTGTCAGCTGAAATAATATCTACATACTTCACCTGATAAACATATCAGAACTCTTCTAAAAGGTCTATATGTTTATTGTAATAACAAGTCAGTTACAGCAGCAACTTGCTCATTCAGGATAGTTCTGGCAGTCAGAGAATCCACATCGCATACACTGAAATTCTGACTTTTGTTTAGCATAGTCTTGTTTTTTCCTAACTAGTTTAAAAGATTTTTCTCATTCCATAATGTCAAACACTCTATGAAACTGTAAATATCTCAGTCTCCACAGGTGGCGAGTTCGCCACCTTTGGTTTCATGTCTTAGCTGCAAATTAATGATGCCAGCTTTATCAATAGAACAATATACAAAGATACAAAACTCAGCAGCAGATGTGCTGTATTGCTCAATCTTAAACGATTGAAGTCTATGGGACTTTGCAATACGCTTCAGTGGGAGCAGGATTGGGTCCATAATTTATTTTTTACCAAACCCTTTCATTTTGTTCCACGTTAAATTATTTTTAGTACAAATCACAAAATAAGAAATTTCACCATCAAGCAGCATTTCTTATTGAAGTAGGATGGTGTGGCTGCCTTATCTGTTTTATGATTGAGGTTGTGAATGCTTATCTTGAATAATAATGCACTGGAGGGAATGTATTTTCAGGAATAAAATGTTTTTCTGCATCCAGACCCAACTAAGAATGCTCTATTTTGTTTTAATGAGAAAAAAAATCCATTATAAAACAATGAATTAAAATTAAATATGAATTTGTAACTTGTTTTTTGTGTTTTCTAGAAAGCCAGGTTGGGTTTTATGTATTTTCACTATACACATAATACATAAATCAACACTCTATTGTGCCCCATGGCAGAATGCAGGTGTGTCAAAAATCTAATCAGCCCTTAAGGAGCTTACTATGTTTATAGGCTTTTCATTTTTGTCAAAAACCTGATGAGTTTCACTTATTGTTTGTTGCATTTGGGCTCTGTCTTTTTTTTTTCCCCCCTGCCTGATAAACCTAAGCCTTGTCTACACTAGAAAGTTGTACCACTTTAAGTATACAGGTACAGTTAATCTTTCTAGTGTGGATGCAGTTATTGTAGGCAGGACTTCTAGCACCGCCTGTTAAGGTTGTCTGACACTTCTCATTTTAAGACCCTGCTTTCAGTTGCTTATAATATTGCCAAACTTCAACTGTTTGGGCTGAAATTTTCCACGTTGTGTGTTTGCCTCAGGGTGGATCTTTTGGAAAATGTGAGCCAAAATTGTTCAGCTGGTTCTGACAATGAGGTGAGGGGAAAATAGTTATTTTGCCCAGGATAAAAAGGTCTAGCAACCTTTAGAAAAAAAACCTCCAGCATCCCCAAGCTTTGGAGCAGGGACTTGAAACTTGGCAGGGGATGTCCTTTGTGTCAGGGATGTGCCTTTTGCCATCTCTATGGAAATCCACCCCAGATTGGCTAAATTATAAGCCTTTGAAAAATGGCAATTCACATATGCTCAGTAGAGACATCTTAAATTTTAGCAGCTAAACTTCCTGAAGATTCAGTTTGCACTGTGCTTGCTCCATCTCCGGGCTAAGCAGGACTTTCCTGCAGTTGAAGCTCTGGTCTGCTGTGGGCTGTGCCAGGTCCAGGTCTGGACACTTGAACTGAGAGCAGAGAGCCTGTCTCTCCTGTGCTTTCAGTGACCCCCATGCAGGCAAAGCAGGGTGGAAGAGAAAGCTGCCTCATTCAAATACAGAGGGAACAAGAGCTAGACCCCTTGAGGGAAGAGAGAGGGAGGAAAGAGATTGGGACAAGGAGTCTGGGTGGGCAGAAACTGGAGTGGGAGTGAGAGAAACTGGGAGTTGAGATGGGAGGAGTCTAGGACTGGCTGGGCAAAGGAGACTGGGACTGAATCAGTGCAGCGGGGGAGGAGAGACAGCCCTGAGGAGCTGGAGTATTGGGGTGGGAGGCTGAGCAAAGAAACAGGGACAAGGAGCTGTAGGAACAATGAGATTGGATGAGGAGCCCAGGAACAGAGATTGGGACTGAAATCCAGTGGGGATGGGGAACATGAGCAGGGGAAGGGAGGGTGACTGGAGGTTAGAGTGGGGGAAATGATACAGATTAGATCAGGAAGGGGAAGGGTTCGAGCTTGAGGTAAAAGGGCAGAAGAGGCTGTGCCCACTAGACAACACTCCTGCTCCAGGCATTGGAATGGAATCAGAGATCCCTAAGACTCATCATTCCTCTGCTGTGAGCAAATATCTCTGAAACCCCATGGCAAAGTGGCCCACCACTCTCTAATACTGGCCCATCTAGAGGATAACAGCCTACTTCTGTTTTCAGTTACACTGTTAGCTCAAGTGACAGAGTTCTATATGGTGGATCTAAATGTTCCAACCTTGCTGATGACCCATGTGGGTGTCAATATGATGCCACACAATGGAATTTTGGTATTTTTAGTTTGCTTTTTTAAAACCTAGGAAATAACACCCAAAAAATTGTTAGGAAATGACAGAATTAAGGTTGCCTGTGCAACACCCTGTAGAAAAAATATGTTTGTGATCATTTAATTAAAGACTGTATCATAATGTATAGGCACAAGTGGGCCAAATTATGATTCCACAGATAACTTTCATTCTGGCTTTTCCCAACTATGGAGTGACTTGACTTTGTAACCTTAATGTTCTTTTAACATAGATTTTGAGTGTAGGATATCAGTATAAAGATGCTTTAGACCAGTATAACTATTCCTGTGCCAGTATAATTAAAGCAGTACAACCCCATAGTGTGGATGCCATTATCCTGGCATAAAGGTGCTTATGCTGGTATTCCTGCACAGAAGGGGGAACAAGCTATACCAGTATAAGATACCTGTTTACCTATAATTGTATCCACAATAGGAATTGTACTGGTATAACTATATTGGAACTATGTAAATTGTAGCAGTGTAGTGAGCATGACCTTGTTGGTAAAAAAAAAAAAAAAAAATCACACCCCTAACAGAAATAGTTACACTGGTATAAAAACTGAGTGTAGATAATGCCTTGTGGAACAGCCTTCTATTCATTGTTCCCCCTGGAATTTCTTTTTTAGAACACACTCTTTCTTTGTAAACCAGAGGAACGCACATCTGGGAATAATATAAAGCCTGTGAAAAATACTTTGAGAGAGAGATTCAGCTCCTCCGCAAAATGAATTGCATGCAAATATGTATAACTGAGCCTTTTCAATGCTTAGCATTTCCTTGTGCTGCCACGGCTGGAGACTTAGGTGCAGGAGCAATGCCCTCTGAGTTGGGTGACATTTTTCTGTCAGAAATTTTTTGATGACAAATGCAAACTGAGCAACACTGAAACAGTTCATGAATTCGTGTCAGTTTTGTTTTAGTCAGGGAGAAAAAAATCTGAAAAAATCAAAATGTTTCATTTTGACATTTTCTAAATTTAAACATTTAAATTTTTCAGTTTGAAACAACTTTTTGTTTCAGAATTTCCTTTTTATTTTTATAACCAAAACAATCAAATGTTTTAAAAGGTTGAGATCAAAATCCAGCATTTAAACTTTGTTCAGTCCTAAATTAAATATTTTACTTTTCAATTTTCAAATAAAAATAATTGTTTTGACTTCAACCAGAAATTATCCCCCCACCCCATCCTTCAGCAAACTGAAACACCTGTTATTTGCACAGCTGTCCTTGGGACTGCTGTTCCCTGAGCCTGTTGAAAACAGGCAGGCAAGGAGGACATGTTGATTACTCCATGGCAGAGATACTTTAAATCTTTTGTGCCATGCTTGATTTATTTAAAGTAAAATTTGAGAAATATACATATCTTTAAAACAAAACAAATTGAAGTAACTTTTTGTAAATAACAGTCTTTCTTTAATAAATCCTTTGTTTTAAAGCTTTTAAAATACATTTACATACAATATTTAATTTCTCATGAAAGCAAAGTAGCAATGTTTGTAATCAACTCTAGTACTGTCCAAGTTCCTACATACAGTTCTGTGAAGGTTCCTTGGTCCTGACCTGCGACATTTATTACGCCAGTCCAGAACTTCTTGCTATGCCATGTGCACTATGGACTAGATGAGATAAAACCAGCCGTTTAATATAAGGCTTTTTTCATTGGCTTGCTCTCCCCTGACCAAGAGAGAGGTTTCTTTAGAAAAAATACAAGGCAATTCACAATGCCATTTCTCATTGGGCAACTGTATATCTCAAAACTTAGCAAAAACTCTCCATTATTCACCATTCATAGAAGATAATCATTATAAATGCCTTCTTATTAAGTGTAGCTAATTAAAACATTTATGTATACAACAATACAACTAAATGCAGTTCAGTAGAATATAACTATCTTTACAAGAAATGGTCTTTCAGAGCAGTTAATGAAGTACAATATGCTTGCTTGTGCTAATTTATTTGTATTTTGCAGAATCTCATGGCAGCATGGCATTTTATGCAGTTCTCAGTATGCATACTGTCAGTCCTCTGCTTGGATACTTCAGTAATAATGGTTAACCAATCGCAAAGCAAAAGCCCTATTAGCAGCTTACTTATTAATTTATTTTCTGTCATGTTTCTACTGGTGATGTCTGTTTAAACAAAGATTTCTGGAGTCAATCCAGCTGAATCAGACAAAATAACATATAAAATAGTTGAATCAAAACAGATTGTGACTGCTAATGGTCTGTATGTTGCCATTTCTTCTTTAAATCCACTTTCAAAGCCACTCTAAAAACACTGGGGAGAATTACTAATCCCAAGGCAATTTGTAATGAAACAAGTCTGAAAGATATTGTTATATGGCTTCCCTATCAGAAGAATACTAATATCCCTCTCAGCTGCAGGTAGTTTGCAGTGAGGATATAAGATGGAAATGCTGCATGTTCTTGGCATCAAATAGTCTTTGAGTTATTGGAAAAATAGAAATAGTTTTTGTTCTTTTATTTCACCCCTTCAGGGCCCATGAGTAAAGCTGATGATGTGTCTGGACAAAAGCAAATCAATAGTGTACCATTTTTAGTACCTGCTGAACGTTAGGTAATTAATAATTTAAAAAAAGAGAGCTTGTTACACTGGTGAGGTTTACCCTGTTGTCAGAAAACCGACCTGGTTCAGTTGTTTGCTGTATTTATATGCTCTGTCTTCCTGTAGATATGGACATTAAAACTGCTCTTCCTCAAACTGCAGGAAAGGTTTTTCACTAACCTTGATGTGAATCTTTTCAAAGCCTTTAGGAGAATGGGGAAAAATATTTGTTGAATACTGAAAAATCTCAGTTTGCCAAATTTGTTCTTGGATTAATATTAGTTAGCAAATTCTTAAAAAAGAGGAGGAGGAGGAAGACGTTCTAGCAGAAATGACTGTGCCTGCTCAAGGACTGAACAAGAATTTCTGCAAAGAGGAAGCTCTTAAGCAGTGACCAAAATAGTTTGATGGAATTTATACTTTAGAAATTACACCCTTGAGTGGGTGTGAGCTCTCTCCCTCCTCACCTGGATCACAGGAATAGGCTCAGATTTGGTGCTCTGCTTCCTGGAGGTGCAGCCCAAACGGTGGAACGCAAAGGCATCTCTGAGTCCCCTTTGCACTCACCAAATTCAGTGCATCTCCAAAGGTCAAAAGTCTCTTTGGGCAGCCCTGGAGCTGCTCTAATAGAGCTGGTTGAAATTTTTCATCCTAAACGTTTTTCAGCAAAAAATGCAAATTCAGCAACGCTGAAATATTTTGTGAACTCCTTTTGGTTTCGCTGAATTGTTTGTGTGGAAAAAAGAAAACCTCTGACAAAGTCGAAATGTTTCATTTTGACATTTTCTAATGAAAGCATTTCCAGTTTTCAGTTCCAACCAGTTTTCATTTAGAAATTTCCTCCAGTTTATTTTAAAAAATTAAAAAATGTTAAATGCTCGGAAGCTAAATGAAAAGTTTCATTTTGCATCAAATATTTTTGACCTTTTGATTTTGCTGAAAATTTCACAAAATGTAGTGTTTTGGGTTGACACAAAACACATTTTTTTTCCCTGAGTTTTCAGAATTGCTGGTGAACTGAAAAATCCATTATTTGCACAGCTCTAGCTCTAAATTATGACAGCCTCCCCGGGCCTGCCTATGGCTTGTGACAGAAGCCAGAATGTCTATAGAAGCAAGCATTATAGCTCTGTCCTCTTCTACCTTAACACCCCCTATGTCTGGGCTGGCAGGGGAGAGCATACAGCTGCCTAGAGCAGCCCACTGTTTAGGGTAGCCAACTTTCTATGTGCACAAAACTGAACACCCTGGTCCCACTCTCTGTCCTGCCCCTCCTCTGTGGCCCCACCCCTGCCATGCCCCTTCTCTGAGGCCCCGCTTCCCACTCACTCCATCCCCCCTCCCTCTGTAGCTCGCTCTCCCCACCCTCACTCACTTGCTCTTTTTTACCAGACTGGTTCAGGGGGTTGGGGTGCGGGAGAGGGTGAGGGCTCCAGCTGAGGGTGTGGGCTTTGGGGTGGGCCAGAAATGAGGAGTTCAGGGTGCAGGAGGGGGCTCTGGGCTGAGGCAGGGGGTTGGGGTGTGTGTGGGGGGGTACGGACTCTGGGCTGGGGGTGTGGGGCTGGGGCTCAGGGATTTCGGGTGCAGGAGAGGGCTCCGGGTTGGGGCTGAGAGGTTCAGGGGGCGGGAAGGGGATCAGGGCTGGGGCCGAGGTCTGGGGGCGCAAGGGGTGTATGAATGCACCGGCTGGGTGTGCAGTCTCTAGGGTGGGGTTGGAGATGAGGGGTTTGGTGTGTAGGAGGGGGTCCGGGCTGGGATTGAGGGGTTCAGAGAGCTGGAGTGGGATCAGAACTAGGGCAGGTGGTTGCGGTGCGGGAGTGGGTGTGGGGTACAGGGGAGTTTGGGTGTAGAAGGGGGTTCCAAGCTAGGGCAGGGAGTTGGGGCATGGGAGGGGGTTAGGAGTGCAGGCTCTGGCTGGCACTTATCTCAAGCAGCATGTCCCCCCTCTGACTCCTACGCAGAGGCACAGCCAGACCAATGGGAGCTGCAGAGCTGGCACTTGGGGTGGGGGCAGTGTAGGAGCCGGAGCGGGGACATGCCACTGCTTCTGGGAGCCGCGCAGAGCCATGGCAGGCAGGGAGCCTGCCTTAGCCCCGCTGCTCTGCTGACCAGACTTTTAATGGCCCTGTCAGTCGTGCTGACCAGAGCTGCCAGGGTCCCTTTTCCACTGGGCGTTCCGGTCAAAAACAGGACCCCTGGCAAACCTACTTATGTCTGTGTCATGAGAATTTTCCCTGGCCCTGTGTATGATTCCTACATGCTGAATGGGGGACAGAATAATCCAGTTCAGTTCAGAAGGAGAGCTTGAGTTTCACATTTACTTTATTTTCGGATGTGCAAGGCCCTCTGTGATCAACCTCATGCCTTCTGATACACTTAAACTGTTGTCAACATTGCTGGAAACAAAAGTTAGCAGGACTGCCACTTCTCTCTCTCTCCTCCAACCCAAGCATGTGTCTGAGCTCCACTGCTCCCATGTGATGGGACTTGCCATTCCTGACACTTTACTGCAGCTGAGACTCAGACTGGGACCCCAGCGTTACCAGGTTGGCCCAAAACTAAGCCTTCCCCAGCTGAGCCAATGGATTCTGCAGGAAGCTTGTCTCAGCTTGAAGTTGCTCTGTAACCTTCCTGCCAGTGCCCAGCCCAAGCGGCTGGACTGGTTTGTGGGGTAGGGAAGGGGGAATCCTCCTTCCTTCTCCAGCTTCAGGGTGACTCCACAGCTGCTCCATGGAGGACACCAGCCCTGAATAACAGTGCTTCAGTGGAGCTGAGGAAATGGTAGAGTACAACAGAAGCCTCGCGGTCTGGATGCCGCAATTATAAAAAATATGAACTGACATGCAGATGAACTGGCCATGGAGTGCTCCTCCCATTTCAGGGGATCTCAGAGACTCATAAAAATATCAGAATGACCTGCCGAACAGGGTCTTCATGGAGCCCAAAGAGATCACTTCTATAGGGTTTCCTTATGCCACCAGCCTGCAAAGTGGGAGGGACTTTGCTGAGGTTCAGCCTACGTCTTCCATATAGTAGCATGTTACATTGCTTCTGAGATACTCACTCCTTCCACTTTTTTCTTCCCCCCTACCCATGCTCTGTCTTCTTTGATTCCTTCCCTCTACTCCCCTTTCCACCTTTCTCTTGCTTCCTCACCTCTGCTTTCCTCTCCCCTACATTTTCCCTTTCTTTCTTTTTTCTTCCACCATCGTTCTACTCCCCTTCCTCCTCCTCTCTCTCTTCCTAACTGTATAAAAGAGCTGTACATAGAAATGGTACAGTTATTTATCTCTGCTCTTACTGAATGCACATGCCCTATTCCAGACCATCACACACCGCCATCTATTTTTCAGTGTATATGCCCATTAAGGAGTAGGAATTACATATGTATTAGAAAAAATTGCTACAGGAGCTTGCCATACAAACAAAAAAAGTACTCCATTCTTTCCAAGCACTCTGTAGCATGACATTGTTTGGCAAGTGGACCCCAAAAAGGAAGCAGTGATATTAAAGCACAGTAGGAGCAAGTCAAATTGGGATGTTCGTATGCCATCATCCGTCTGACTTTTGGTGAAAGGCTTTATAATGGAAATGTGAAGCATCACTGGGAGGAAGCTTATATTCTTCCATGTCAGAGAGCACAGTTAAACTTCCCATCATATGGTACTTAGTGTTTCAGAGAAAAAGCAGAAAACCTTCAAAATTATTAACCACATGAACAATATGCATCTCTGATTCTCTCAATCCAGTTGTGCAGCAATTTTAAAAAAATGAAATGTATTTCATAACTTTTTAATTCATTTTTTTTCTTGTTTTTATACATACCCCTTCCATATCATCCTGATACATGTAGCATTTTCGAAGTTGGGTGCTTCAAGTTATGCTCCTAAATCCATAATTAGACACTTAAATGGAAGCTTTGGCTGATTTTCCAAGGTATTGAACAACCTGTTTCCAGAGAAGTTAATAAGAGCTGCAGCTGCTTGAAAATTAGACCACTGTTATATAGGGGCCTAACTACGGATTTAGGGGCCTAACTACAGATTTAATAGCCTAACTTTAGGCACCCAAGTTTGAAAATTGTATATAGAGATATACACAGTATGTATTTCCCTAATGAGTCCTAATAAAACTGTGTGTGTGTATACACTGTTTTGTTAATACTTATCAGGGTAGATTTATTTCTGCTCCAGTTCCCCCTCCCCGCACATGGAGACAGCTGTGGGGATGGGGGTTTGCCCCTGGGGGAGGGTAGCTTTTTAAACTCCAGCCAGAATTCAATAGAAAAGTTGCCTGGAAGAGCACATCTGCTGATTAGCCTGGCCCTGCTCACTGGTAGGGTGGCAGGGAGCTTTTTGCATTTCTGCATTCCCACTCCAGATGAACTTACCACTGCCAGGGGCCCACAGTGTTGAGAGCTGGTGCAAACCCAAAGGTTAAATTGAACCCATCATTTTCAAAACACCTTACAAAAATTAACTAATTAATCCTTACAGTGCCAGAGGAAGGGAGGGATGATTCTATCCATTTTCTAGATCGGTAAACTGAGGCCTGGAGTTTGTCATTTTTCTCCAGGGGAGTCCATCATTGTCAGTTTTACAGTTCACATGCAATCACCAATCATCCATCATGCTGAAAGTTGTGTTTAAGATGTGTAGCAGGAATCTTGTGTTGCTTTTGTGTCAGGAATCCTCATTCAGTCTCTGAAGTCATCACACTTTTTCTGCACTTTCTTCCTTAGCAGGGGTGATGCTGGTCCCTGAAAGGAAAACAGAGGATGGATTTGAGGAGCACTTTGGGTTGAACTACTTGGGACATTTCCTGTTGACTAACCTTCTCTTGGAAACACTGAAGCAATCAGGAACTTGCACTCACAATGCTAGAGTCATCACCGTCTCATCAGCCACCCATTATGTAGGGAGATTGCATCTTAATGATTTACAAAGCAGGTACAAATATATTTTTTTTCTGTTTGCACTGGACTGCCACAAACTGCATAGATTAAAGTCAGTATAAATTGTCATTCAATGTCAGCTGTGATTTTCGTTAACCAGAGGCTCAAATAATTGCTGATACCATTAACTTTCATAACGCTGTGATAGCTTTTGGCTTGAGCAACCCTTCCAGTCATGGGTAGGAAAGAAAAATAGCATATAAACACATTTATAAATTGAGTCTGTTTTACACTGGGCCTTGAAAATCTTTGGGCGCATTTTGGTTCTTATATAATTGTGATGAATGTGATATAAAAAACATTAGACTGACTCCATAACCAGGACATTCAGGATTCTATGTAACTGGGGCTTTGTAAAATGGCGTATGGATATGTAAAATGGATTCTGGACTCAGGTAATTATCCTACAATCAGATCCACAGGCAGATGCCAGCACAGAGCCCCATTGTAATTCCCCTCCAGTGTAACGCACCACTGTTGTGGTATGCCAGAGCCGTTCTTAGCTTAAAGGGTTTCAGTGCTTCTGGACTACTGAAACTTTGTGATCTGCCAAAGACAGCCACTCCTGCCTGGCTGGCTGGCTTTTAGCTTCTCCCGCACCCACACATTGTCAGCTTCTTCTTCCTTGGCAGCTCCACCAGCTGGCACACAGGTCTTCTCTAATTAGCCAGAAGCACGCTGTATAAGCTTCTCCTCAGAAACCCTGCCAGCTGGCTGCCACTGCACTATGTTGCAGATGGCATTCCTCCTGCTCAAGTACCATAACCTAACCCTCTCCCTGCTTCTCCTGCTTCCCTCCACAGCTAGCATGCTATATCCCTACTATGCCTTTTGTCCACCCTGCCTATTTGCCTTTTCCCTAAGTGTACGCCTACAGCTGCTGCCCAGCTGCTCCGGCTCTGCTCTCTCTCCACTGTCCTCCAGCTACACAGTACTCTCACTCCACACACTGTGCCAGCTTTCCCTGTTCGGCTCTCAGCCTTACTGATCAGCCCCTCTGACTGACTGCAACCATGTTCCCACACCCCAACATACCTGCCATGCCCCTTTGCCCGCCTCCTAGCTTTGTCACCCCCATGTCTTCTGAACTTTCCAAAAATGTTGACTGATTAAGGGGTTAACAGAATCCAAAAGTATATTAATGCCTTTTTTTAAGCTGGGCAAAGGTGCTACATAGCAGCATTTTTCCAAATAACAGACCATGTGACTCTGTTTTTTCTTTTGTGCAAGAAAATACAAACCTTTATGCTAAGTGAAACAGGGCTGCTTGTTTAATTAATTTGAGAGTGAGAGAATTGTGTTTACAAGCTCGATTTACTAACTAGTTCAAATGGCTTTATTCTTGCAGTCAAAGTCAAAGAGTTTCAGCTGGTTTCATACTGAAACTAAGCATTTCACATAATTTCCATACCCAGTCATATCTCAGTCCCTGTGACCCTCAACAAGGACCTTAGCAAACATTTTGAGGCACCTGGTCTGACTTTTCACTTTGGAATGAAACCTAAAGGCAGAAGGCTTGTGTCTTTTATTGCAAATATTTCACATGTGAACACCACATTAAACATGTCAAGACTTTCTATCTGATTTCTGATTTTATTCTAGGCTATCCATTCCATCACAAGTATATTGCATAATCTCCACAGAGCAGTTGTAATTTCATCTCTCACATGTAAAACAAGCAAGGAAATTATCCTTACACTTCACATAAAGTACATATGCATTATCTATGATCTGTATGCACTGGATCAGTGGTTCTCAAAGCTGATCCACCGTTTGTTCAGGGAAAGCCCCTGGCGCGCCGGACCGGTTTGTTTACCTGCCATGTCCTCAGGCCATTGGCCTGGTTTGCCGCTCCAGGCCAATGGGGGCTGCGGGAAGGGAGGCCAGCACATCCCTCGGCCTGCGCCGCTTCCCTGCAGTGCCCATTGGCCTGAAGCAGCAAACCACAGCCAGTGGGAGCCGCGATCGGCTGAACCTGCGGACTCAGCAGATAAACAACCCAGTCCGGCGCCCCAGGGGCTTTCCCTGAACAAGCGGCAGACCGGCTTTGAGAACTACTGGACTGGATGATGCCATTTAATGCAGCTCTGCTATGTCTGTAGATAACAACAGCTTCCTTTATTACAGAGAAACCTTGTACAGTGCCTCTTTAGTTTAGGATGTATTTTACCAGTAGCTCACTGTTATTAACTCTTTTTTCAGGGAGATATACACATAAATGTTTTAATTTAGAAAAGCTGTGGCTTAATATGTATAGGAAAAATCTTGCAGCAAAAGTGCCAGTGAGTTTACTATGCAGTCTTTGTGTTGCACAGGTGTAAATTAGGACAGAATCTGGCTAGTTGTGTGCATTTCTAACCAGTGGGAGTTCTGCCTGAATAGAGAGTTCTGACCTACCATATATACACACCCACCAAAGATTTCAAGAAGTGAATTGCAATTTGAACTCCAGACCTATATCTGTGAAAAGACAGCCCTCTTCCCAGACAGGAGAGGCTCTCCACTTATTTTCTCAGTGCCAGATGAATTGTTTCTCAACCAATGACCCCACTCAAATCAGTGAACCTAGTTGTGTGTGTGTATGTGAGAGAGAGAGAGAGAGAGAGAGAGAGAGAGACTGACTGCTCACCAATGTAAGGGAGTTCAATAACCTGGCCTATGCCAGCATGGAGAACTATTACGGTATCATAAATACACAGAAATTGACTATACCACACAACTTGAGATGCGTTGATTCAAAGTAGGATATAACAACTTCACAGCTATAATAAGTAAATCCCAGAATAACCATTACAGTATTGTTCATTGTGCTAACCTCTAATGATTTCCCCCTATTTCTTTCTTTTAAAAGTGTTTTTAAAATACTAATGTAACAGATTATTGCTACTTTTCTAATGTAATATAACGACCTAAATCCACATAAGCAACAGAATCAAAGTTAAAGGTCATACCACCCTTACCTCACCCTTTCCTGCCTACATGTTGCAGTAACATTCATGGCTCTTGGGAGATTTCACATCACAGGACTCTTAAAGCTCCACAGCACACTACTTTGGACCACTGTCTTGGACTTAACCTGGTGAGGAGTGAGACCCCATAGTGCTTTTAAAGATGCAAATACTTTGTGTTTTTTTTTAAAGTCTGTGTGTGTGTGTGTGTGTGTGTGTGTGTGTATATAAAATATGCCCCAGGGTGGGCAACATCGTTAGTTTTATGATACTGTGTATCTCTCTCCATTTGTTCTGCTGAACTGCCACATTTTCTAAGAGACAATGCCAAAGTCACCCCTTGTTTTTTCAGTTAAGATGACTGCAAAATCTGTGTGACCATTTTTCACATATCTTTTTTGTAATTTTGAGCTGCCTTTGGTTGGTTCTGATTGGTCACGTGGTATTGGTTCCGGTTTTCTGATTGGCTGAACATACCCCATATTATCAGGAGAGTTAGTAGATCACCTCCCTTTGAGTAAATTGCTATGTGTGCTGACTGGTAGAAATATCGATAAAAGCAGGGATAACTGCTTATCATGCACTCATCCATCCAAAGATACTTCCGGGATTTTAAATTGGTGGTGCCCAAACTGATGACCCATTAGTAACACCAGAGGGGAGACCCATCCCTCCATCTGAGACCCCAGAGGGAGAAAGGTAGAAGGCCATCACTACTTCGGTGCACAAACCCCAGGTAGGGAGCTGGCCAAGGAGCTGCCCTGTATTAAATTCTCTGCTCCACCAGACTTCCTCTGTCACCTTTTCCATACTCTGTGGACTCCTTGTTGGATTTTTCTTCTGTTTCTTTCTTTTTTTTAAATGGAACGCTTCACGAATATGAATGTAATTCTGGTGCAGGGGCCATGCTAGTTGGATATAATCTGTTTTATCTACACCTCTGTTCTCTTGCTCCAACGGCCCAAAATTCTGGTTTGAAGTCACAAACCACATCGAATACATTGGCCACAAAACACCAGAAGGAGAAATGATTTTAAAATGGTCTCTTTCCTGTGAATAAAGTTACATAAAATATATACAGTGACCTTTGTTATGTTTCTCTTTCTCGTGTTTGTGCTTCTAGTGCTCTGACTTCTACATGTCTTTCTCCTGTACCTTTCCCCCTCTTATATATCTATTAATTTGCATCTTTTTTCTTTTGATTTCTTTGTTGTATCAATTCCTTTTTCCTCTTTTTTCTCTCTTTTTAATCTGTTTACTTGATTTCTAATTTTACATTTTCATCTTCTTTTCTCTTTTTCTTTTGTATATTTATTTCTGTATCTTGGTCTTTTAGCTTTTGCCTCTCTATTTCCATCCTTGCCTTTGTTTTCCTTCTCTGCTTGTTCTGTTTCTCCTTTCCACTTTCTTCTCCATTTTCACCTCCTCTTTCTCTGTTTGCTTCTCATCCGCTTGCCCTTCCACCCCTCCAACCCCATTCCTCTCTTCTGGATGTTTATTTCCCACTAATAGGGCTTGCTGTCTGGATACACTGTGACAAGACACAGCTTGTTCCACATGGACAAAGCATAGCTTGTTTCATGTGGTCTGTTGGAAAGGAAAACTCACAAGAGCAATGACTGTTCTCACAATGCTTTTGCTGAAGAACATGCTAAAGAACATCAAACATCTTTGTGGTCTTTCAGATCCAGTCCATTTTCAACAGATCTCACATGAGCTCAGGCGAAACCTACTCCATCATCCACATTTTGAAAAATAGCTCTTTAAAGACTAGTGTATTCCATGAATGTATTCTCTGCATGTCAGAAAACAAAGTTGTGCCTGGAGGTGGGTGAGAAACAATTTTCTTGCCCTATGAGAATTTTTGAGATTTTGAATTTTTGCCCATCCCAAATGGGATGAAAAATTGAAATCTAAAAAATAAATAAATAAATAAATAAAATAAATCACAGGCCCATAATATGAAAAAAAAGAAAACACATTAGATTGGGTCAGTCAAAATGTTTCAATGTACATCTACACTTGGAGCTGGAGATGTAATTCCCAGCTTGAGGAGGTATACGCACACTAGCTCTGATCAAGTTAGCACACTAAAAATAGTGTAGCTGTGATGATGTGAGTGGTGAAATGGGCCAGCTGCTCAAGTATGTGCCTCAGATGGGGTTATACTTGGGATGTCTAGCCCCTGACACCACTCTCACTGTGCCAATTTATTCATATCTTAAAATAGTTTGGTTTTAGTTCAGTTAAAATACTGGTGAAGATTTGGTGAAGGTATAGGGGGAGGATAGGACTAACTTCTTATTTTATCCAAACCATCTGCCTCTCAAGTTTTAAATTAAAGTGAGGAATAGCCCCTCATCCCCACAGAAATGGAACCTAAGGTTATATATCTCTGAATAACTGGGACTATTATGTATTTTTAATTGCTCATATAAGACTGGTAGAAAATTTTCTCTGCCAAGCTTGTTGTGTTTTTGACTAAATAAATATTTTTTGTAAAAGGGGTCTGTTTGCAACAACAAAAAATTCAAATTTTCATTGAAAACGCAGATGCCCGAAAAATGAGCTATTTTATCTGAAAATTGTAATATTTTGATTTGGAAATGCTGCCACAATGCCTCATGTGAATTGAAGTTCAGTTCCTTCATGTCGCTATTCTCCTTCATGGGATGGGCTCCCTGGCCACACTGCGTCTCCCATACTGCACCACCACAACTCTTTAAGGGGGTTGACTTTTGTGCAGCATGGGAGACATAATCCAACGTGGGAGCCCAGCCTACAGAAGAGAATGGGAGCTTGAGGCACTGGAACTAAAGTTCCCATGAGGCACTACAGCAGCATTTCCAACTCAAAATATTTTGATGTTCGGATGATCTGTTTTGGTTTTCAGCTGAAATTTTTCAGTTTTCAAATTACCACTGAAAATCAAAATTTTCCACAGATAAAAGCCCCATTTTTGACCAGCTGTATTACATAAGAGCGGCCATACTAAGTCAGACCAAAGGTCCATCTAGCCCAGTATCCTGTCTTCCGACAGCAGCCAATGCCGGGTGCCCCAGAGGGAATGAACAGAACAGGTAATCATCAAGTGATCCATCCCCTGTTGTCCATTCCCAGCTTCTGACAAACAGAGGCTAGGGACACCATTTCTTACCCATCCTGGCTAATAGCCATTGATGGACCTATCCTCCATTAATTTATCTACTTTCTTTTTGAACCCTGTTATAGTCTTGGCCTTCACAACATTCTGTGGCAAGGAGTTCCACAGGTTGACTATGCATTGTGTACTCAAAGATTTTTCCCCATAAAGGAACAAATAATCCTGCCCACCCACCCTGCCTCCAGATAGTGAGATCCCCAAGCACAACAGAATAGGTGCATTTGTACACTGAGGGTGAAGGGGGTTGGATTTGGGGACACCATGTTGGAAGTAGGACACAGAGATTCCAAGTGGTTTCCTTGAGTGCTCTAATATGGAGAGGTTTGGTAACAAGGGAGGGAGGAGTAAGGCCCAGACCAGTGGATCCATCTCTAAGTTGCCTGATCAGCCATTGTCTTCCATGAACATGAGCGTACGAGCAATGGGAGCTACTGAAGCTGCGAAAATTTGCAGCAGTGGCGGCGGCGGTGGCGGCGGCCATGGAGTGGCTACATGGCCTGAGAGAAGGGTCTTTTCTCCCCAGCACTTGTACAGCATCGTGCTTCACAGCCCAGGTACTTGTGCTATATGTTGATTTTCAAGATTTGGCCAAGAAACTTTTAAAATATTGTTTGGAAGCATTTTTAGGCTTTGATGAGTTACTCTGCCTACTTCATACATACCTTGTTGGTCCTGGCTTTGACTGAAATGTTCATGTGTAATTTCCACATTCTGTCTCTACTTTCCACCTTGCTGCCGCTTTTGGAAATAATTGGTTTTTCATCACAAATCATGCAGGGATCAGCTTACTGTGATTCAGTGTGACAAAGTATTTGGGAAATTTAAAACCTACTGAATAGGAGGAAGGTGACAATAATACTTCTTTCCCCCTGTTTCCTTGACCACTTGAGCTGCACTGCATGGCCTGGGTTCTCAAGACACACACATGAATCATAAATGACATTTTAAAGATTTTGGTGAGGTTGGATTATTGGCTTCATACAGTTTGAAGAGAATTTTAGTGTGCCATAAATAGTTTAAAGGCAAACCAAAATTATAGGATAGAAAAGACTGCACCAAACAAGCCTCAAATCAAATATAATTCTGAGTAAGAAGGAAAGGGAAACATTTTATTTTTTCCTTTTACTGTCTGCTGAACTTTGCCATTTTAGACTTGCTAAATAAAAATCCCCTCTGCACAAGCTATTTTTCATTTTCCATACTTTTATTAATCCCACATCTTTTCTGACAGCTGGATGTGGGCCTCTGGTGACATGCAGTTTTATATAACTAAGGCCTTCATAAAGGCATTGAATCTGGGAAGTGGATCATCCTTGAGGTCCAAAAATCTCAGGCGTTTGAGTTGTGTTTGTACCTGTTTCAACCATATTCCCTCCTTCAGCCATCTGTGTCCTAAGGGGAAGTGGGGTTTTCATGAGATGTCTTGAGTGTTTTTAGTAAATCATTTTCTTCTCTGGCCATTATCTTCTTCATTCTGTTACTAAATTAACTTAATGGTTTTGATGACTGTGTACCTCTGTGAGTCCTCAGCTGTATTCTTACCCAGGGTATGTACAAACAAACTTTGACAAAGCAGAGAAAATTAAAAAGAAAATAGCAGATTTTTTTTGGTACTGCTAGCCTTAGAGACTGAAGTTTTTTATCACTCTATATAATAGATAGAGATAGTGCAAGTGTTTCCTCTCGGTCCTGCTAATGGTCCTCAGTGTTTTTTTGGAAATAGCTCTGTAGGTTGGGGGTCATTCAGTCTTAATGCCATTCAAGCCTTGACCTCTCTGCTCAGACAGCATGATTAAGTCGATGGGCGCTGAGGATGCTGAGCAGCTCCCAGGATGAAAACATGGTATATAGATACCTCAGCTAAAGGCACTGGACTGAGCCCAACTTATTTCACATGGGCCATCCAAGGGTAATAACTCTTGTTCATTTTTAAGCAGGCTAGAAGTGGTGCGAGCTGCAGGGACATGTTGTCCGCTGCTTCCTGCAACTCCCATTGGCTGAGAATGGCGAATTGCGGCCACTGGGAGCTGCTGGCGGCCATGCCTGTGAACGGTCAATGTAAACACTGTCTCGTGGCCCTCTAGTGGATTACTCTGAAGGGCTGTGTGCGGCCCGCGAGCCACATGTTGCCCACCACTGATCTAGAAAGAGAACACATAGAGGTAAGACTGATACCATCATTGTCTCACCTTTGTCCTTTTTCCCCAAGCTGCTTTGTTTGTGTCCATCTTCATTGAGATTATTTTTTCCTAAACTGCCTTGATTCTATATTTTAAATATATACTTGAATGTGAATGTTTTGGAACTTTATACATAAAGAAAATCCATTGAGTCTATTTCTTGTATTTGCCATTTGATTTTGCCTTTTCCAGCAATTTCTTATTTTTAACGGCAACATCATAGAATTCTAAACAGGAATAGCTGAGGTTGCATATAATGCAAAGCACACTTTTGATCACTTCAACACCTGGGCGATTCGTCTCGTCCGTCCAAAGGTTTGGTGGTGGGTGGGCAGACTGCTGTATTTTCAACAGTTTTGATCTGTTATCGCTTAAACTACGGAATTAGGAACACTGCAGCATCTTTAGCTTGACACATTTTTAACATTAGATTCCCAGTGTATTCTGATAATAATGCAAATCTTTAGACCCACATAAAAAGAAACTGGCCGATTTAAATTATTTTTCTGGCAACTGGCAAATCCATAAAATATCCGACCAGGCTGGTCAAATTCCGGCCAGGTGGTAACCCTACATCCCGGCTATGATGAAGCGGCTTTAAGGAACTCCCTTGCTCCCTGGTGCACAACCAGCACTACAGGAGTGTGGAAGAACTTCCACAGAGGCCTTGTTCTCCCTTCCACGTATATGGGCGGGGAGTGGTCAGACCTTGGCAGTATACCAGGGGAAGTAGTCTGTACAAGCATAGGGCTGATGCAGATTACTTCCCCTGAGGCGAAGGGGAAACCAGGAACTAGATTGTGACCTTCAGAGTCCTGGTCCGCTCCTGGGACAGTGCGGCTATGTGCTGCTCCTTACAAAGGGCTTGTGGCAAAGCCATGACTGAGCATACTATTGATTGTGGGGATTTTGAATTAAACAAATGAGTACTGTTCATGTTTCTTATTTAGCTACTTCAAGTGGTAACAAATAGTTCAAGTAATTACTTCTAAGCTTCTGTATTTGTAGAAAATGGGTATTTTGTCAATACTGACTTGTGCCAATATCTATATGTGGGTTTGTTTTCTGTGAATATGGACATCCTGTAGTTGCTCCTAGAACGAATCATTACTGTTCAAAAGTAGATAAGGAAAGGGTATACCGGTCATTCATAACTGCCTTTTTAAAAGTGAGGATTCTGCTGTTCCTTTGAGGGATCTGGCCTTTGTTGTCACATTGCATAGATTTCAGACTTCAGCCCATGACTGTGGAAGTGGGAGAGTGGAAGGAAGCCTTTCAGCGGTACTTTAGAAGGGGGACCCAGGCCGTATTACAATGATGTGTCCTTTCCTGCGTGGAAAGTGGTGCCCATGCTGGCAAGGCCCATTCTGATTTATTTTGTTATTAATATTTTGTAATATGGTGCCTTAACATTTATTTCCAGGCTGCAGGTTTACAAAAAGAGAGAGAGGAATTCACTCTTCCTTTCCCACATATTATAAATGAATCTGTGTATGATCACACAAGGCATGGAGTGACTGATTTCAGAGAGTGGGAAAAGCTCTGAGACTCGATCAATCAATTCCTTTCTTTCTTTCGACTGCAGATCAGAACAAGGGCTCTGGCTAGACTGGTTTAGGAAATATACTCTGCCTCTGGCAGTTCAAGAAATCTGGCAACACAGGGCTAGGTTCTCAGCTGGTATAAATGGATGTTGCTCCATTAACTTCTCTAACCAAACTAACATCAATATTTTAAAATTCTGGTATCTGAACTTAGGCACCTATGACCACATTTTCAAAAAATAATATATCCAGTGTGTATATAACATTTGCACAAGAAAGTGCAGGCTGAGCACTCATTATGCTCTTGTCTGCAAAATGGATAACTGTGCAATTGCATGTGTGTGGTAGATGTAATTGGTAGCAGGACAGGTACAGTACACATCTCTGTGATGAAATATAGGTAATTTGGTGTATTAGTTCCTTTGAATTTAGTTCTATTTCACTATTGTATATCATGGAATCGTAGAAATGTAGGGCTGGAAGGGGGCCTCAAGAGGTCATCAATCCTACCCCCGTGCCCTGAGGCAGGACCATGTAAAAGTAGACCACCTCTGACAGGTGTTTGTCCAACCTGTTTTTAAAAACCTCCAATGACAGAGATTCCAGAACCTCTCTTAGAAGTCTAGTCCAGAGCTTAACTACCGCTATAGTAGAAAGCTTTTCCTACTATCTAACCTAAATCTTCCTTGCTGGAGATTAAGTCCATTACTTCTTATCCTACCTCCAGTGGACATGGAGAACAATTGATCACCGTTGTCTAGTCTATATAATAACCCTTGACATATCAGAAGACTGTCATTAGGTTTCCCCCATAAGTCTCCTTTTCTCAAAACTAAACGTGCAAATTTCTTTTAACCCTTTCCTCAGAGGTCAGGTTTTCAGAATCTTTTAACATTTTTATTCTCTCCTGGACTGTCTCCAGTTTGTTCACATCTTTCCTATATGTATGTTTGTTTTTCAATTAATAAGACTTTTTTCAGCAGGAATATACATATTTTCTCAGATCCTCCCATTCTGCCCTTTCTTGGTTTGTGGTTTCCTTTACTTACATCAATGGAAAATGACTCTTCAGTCTCTGAGAAGTGATTGTACATGATAAAGAGATGTAGCACAGACAAGTAACCTTCATAAATATAATGAGTAATATTTTGGACTCTGAGTCTGGTTTATCATAAAAAGGGAAATGAACTATGTTATAACAAATAGCCAGAAAAGATGCACCTAGGTTCTGCAAAGCTTTGTTAAAAAATAAACAAACTGTAAAATCTTTTAAAAGTCTTAGGGCTTGTCTACACTGTTGCTTAAGTCGATGTAATTTACGTTGCTCAGGGGTGCGAAAGACCCACCCTCTGAACAACGTAAGTTACATTGACTTAAAGGAGTGTCCACACTTCACTGAGGTGGAGTAATTACATCAATGGGCAAGAGCTCTCCCGTCTTCACCAGATGTGCTACATTGGCATAGCTGCATCAATGCAGTAGGTCAGCCGTGAACACAAGCCCTTCGAGAATACTTTAAACTCCTGCATGCCATTCTTTGGGGGGACAAAATCTAGAAATCTGATAGCACTGTCAGTGTTTAATAATGGTCTTTTAGATTCTTGACTAAGCAACAATGGTGTTAAAATATAAATCATTTAAGAAGTTCAGTCATTTTAATAGATCGTGCCAGCTTTTGCTGTATAAACTGATTCTACCCTAGGCATGCATTGCAGTTGTGCCTGTGGTCTTTCATTAAAAACCCCAGCATGTTACCCACATTGTGCAGCAGTCCCCAAGTTTTGATGGAAGATACTGCTATTTGGCTGTACTGCAGTTTGATCTTAGGGCTCTGTGCCCTGTAGCTAATTAAACACACTGGGAATTGAAGGGGCATGATGGGAGAAGGCATCAGGGTTTTGACCTGTAAAACAATACAGTGGTTAGGGTCAGAAAATCTGAACTTGCAGCACCAATGAGATTAAATATAGCTATTTATTGTGATCTCAGCGCACTCAGGGTGGCTCTCTGAGGCTTTTGCTTAAGCAAGAGGGGGTGGGGAAGAAAGCCTTCAGGATTTTAGAAATGACATTGAGAGGACATTTAATGTGTTGTTCTAACTAGAACTGGGCAAAATGCTGATTTTTCGGTTCCCTGGTAGTTAAAAAAAAATTGGTTTGAGTTGAACAAAACATTTTATTAAACCTGAAATTAAACATTTTGCTTTGGGTACTTTTAATAAAACCAAAGTAAATTAAGGGCTAGATTCACAAAACATAGCGGAGGAGGAGGTGATGGTAGTGGTGGGTCTTTCTTAACATCTCCTGTTTAAGTTGTTCCACTTTGTATGAAATAATTAAGTATTCATTGAACCAGACAGAGAGAGTGACTATGACTCTATAGCCTGGTGATTAGGACATTCACCTGGAGAGGTGTGTGGAGGGAAACCTGGGTTTGTAGAGAAACAATGCCTTAACATGATGCTAGGGAGACAGCTGTTGGAGATAGCCCCTTATGGGTGATATGTAAAACCAACTTCCTGATTATAATTGATTGGAATTTTTTTTATTTCTCTGCAAATTTAGACCAAACCAAACAAACAAATCTTTAATTAATAACCCCAAACCTTGTGGCAAAAAAATGGGGGGGGGGAGGAATTGGGTTTCCATCTAAAAAACAAAACAAAATAGTTTTTCAATGAAAAGTTAAAAATTTCCATGGAAAACAGATTTTTTTGTGACAAAATTGTTTAGTCAAAAACCATATTTTCTTGTGAAAAACAGTTTAAACAGAAAATTTTCACCCAGATCTAATCCTGATCAGCTGTGGTCACCGGAGATTCCAAAGCATTTTCGTAAGAGTAACAGTGTTGTTCATTCTGTTGTCTTTGACTAATTTGATTCTGTCTACTTACTTTCCCTTGTAGTTTCAATAGAGTAAATTATTCTTTCTTTCCACTGCTATGTAGTATAGCTGATGCAGAATTCCCTCTAGAGAGGATTTCTTTTCATTGGTGGGAGAAATAACCCACACACTTCCCGAGACCACTTAGAAATTAATGAGTCTGCTCTATAGCCTTACCTAAGAGGCCTCTGGCTTTTAGCTCATGCAGTAGAGGTTCCTGCACTAGGCTCCAGAGGTCTCAGGTTCAGTCCTGCCCATCAACGAGCAGGGTCTGTCAGCGTTGCAGATGATCTGTAAAGTATTTTGAGATCCTTCTGGTTGAAGGATCTTAAAATTTGGTCAGTTTTCTTGCACAGTTTTATAAAAGATGCTGCAGAGAGAACATAGAGAAAGTGGAGAGTACACAGAAGAGCAACTAGGATGGTGAGAGATTTGCATTGAAATTGATAGGCTCTGAGGCTAAATTCAGGGAGTTAAATATATATTGTACTATCTGGATTATAGGGGATACGATTATGATATGTGATTCTATATGAGGAGGGAGAGGAATTTCATTAGTTAGCAAAGCCTTGGCTGGGATGATTTAGTTGGTGTTGGTCCTGCTTTGAGCAGGGGATTGGACTAGATGACGACCTGAGGTCTCTTCCAACCCTAATATACTATGATTCTATGAAAAGTAAGACAAGAAATAATGGAATTAATAGTAGTAACTGGGTTTTCAGGACCTGTGTCAATGTTTTATTAATGTTTAATTCAAGTCCCTTTTAATGAAGGTTATTTTTACCTCATTATCATTTGATCAGAGAAAACCAATTCAATGTGTTTTCATTACTTTTATTCAAGACCATAAACAACTACGAGGTAACGAACTTATTATATTTCTCTAAAGTTCTAAACAATATGAAAATTAGATTGAGGTTACAATGTAAATCAAGTTAGTCAAATCAAGGAGTTAACAATAATACAAATTAAAATTGTTAACTAAAAAGAAAACAATTTGAGACCAATAATTGCTCAGACAAATTGCATGAGCACATTCAGCAATCAAATTATAAAGTTAACATAATGACTGAATGGTGTACTTAGTCTTTCTGCCTCTGTGGAGTTGATTTAGCAGCTTATACTTTCCTTTGTGGAAATAATGTGTTAAGGTTAGATTCCTTTTCATACCCAGGGTGACATCGAGTGATCTGCTTGGAACCTAGGTTAATTGATGCCCAGTGGTAACTTGTACTATGGACTTATATGCATCCGCTATAACTGGTCTCTCTCTTTCTCTCTCTCTCTCACAGACACAGACAGACACACACACCCTAAACTATAACTGCACTACTTTGACTAACTCCGTCATTTTTATTCCAATGCAATAACACTAAAAGTGGTTTTTATTCATTATTAAAAGACCTAGTCCACTCCTAGACCCAGCTGATACCTTTATAATGGTTGAGCTACTTTATCTATTATGTTACAGCTCAGACAATTGACTGATGTTATGATACTTTATATGATCTTCTTTATTACTATCTCACAGCTAAATACATGGTGGAACAGCTTGTTTAGCATAAATAGTGAACACATATTTCAAGGGACCATTTCAAGTGGCCACTTTACCTTGAATGGTCCCTTGAAATATGTGTTAACTGCTTATGCTAAACAATCTGTTCCATCTTGTATTTAGCTGTAACCCTTTCAGTACATTTCCTAGACCTGAAGAAGAGCTCTGTGTACCTCAAAAGCTTGTCTCTCTCTCTCACCAACAGAAGTTGGTCCAATAAAAGATATTACCTCACTCACCTCATCTCTCAAAGTTGTACTGTCATTTTGTTTTTATTGCTACTTGACTTTTTCTTTTGGACAAATATAGAAACAATTAAAGAGAATGAACTGGCAAGTTAATATTATACTTCTTTACTTCCTGCAGCTGGGATGCAAATACAGCCCTTTGCTTTCCGTTTTTATTTCTTTTCTTAAATTTCTCTGGAATTTATTGGTGTTTGTTTAATTTTTCTTTAAGGGTGAAAAATCAATAAAAAACAAAAATGAAGGGCAGCTGGCATGGGGGCAGAGGTGTCTGGAATTCCCGGTGGCTGGGGCATGGCGGAAAGGACAGGGAGGGTTACTCACAATGTGACAGTCAAGGAAGCCTTCTGCTTCCTGCAGCAGTCAGGTGGTCTTGGCTGCTGGGGCCTGGCTTCCTGCCCTTTTCGCTCCTCCACTGTGCAGAGGAAGCAGACAGGAACCATGCTGAAGGGCCAGCATCAGGAAGGGAGAATCATAGAATCATAGAATATCAGGGTTGGAAGGGACCTCAGGAGGTCATCTAGTCCAACCCCCTGCTCAAATCAGGACCGATCCCCAATTAAATCATCCCAGCCAGGGCTTTGTCAAGCCTGACCTTAAAAACTTCTAAGGAAGGAGATTCCACCACCTCCCTAGGTAACGCATTCCAGTATTTCACCACCATCCTAGTGAAAAAGTTTTTCCTAATATCCAACCTAAATCTCCCCCACTGCAACTTGAGACCATTACTCCTTGTTCTGTCATCTGCTACCACTGAGAACAGTCTAGATCCATCCTCTTTGGAACCCCCTTTCAGGTAGTTGAAAGCAGCTATCAAATCCCCCCTCATTCTTCTCTTCCGTAGACTAAACATCCCCAGTTCCCTCAGCCTCTCCTCATAAGTCATGTGTTCCAGTCCCCTAATCATTTTTGTTGCCCTCCGCTGGACTCTTTCCAATTTTTCCACATCCTTCTTGTAGTGTGGGGCCCAAAACTGGACACAGTACTCCAGATGAGGCCTCACCAGTGTTGAATAGAGGGGAACGATCACTGGCAATGCCCCTCGATCTACTGGCAATGCCCCTAGTATACATCCCAAAATGCCACTGGCCTTCTTGGCAACAAGGGCACACTGCTGACTCATATCCAGCTTCTCGTCCACTGTAACCCCTAGGTCCTTTTCTGCAGAACTGCTGCTGACCCATTCAGTCCCTAGTCTGTAGCGGTGCATTGGATTCTTCCGTCCTAAGTGCAGGACTCTTGTTGAACCTCATCAGATTTCTTTTGGCCCAATCCTCCAATTTGTCTAGGTCCCTCTGTATCCTATCCCTACCCTCCAGTGTATCTACCTCTCCTCCCAGTTTAGTGTCACCTGCAAATTTGCTGAGGGTGCAATCCATGCCATCCTCCAGATCATTTATGAAGATATTGAACAAAACCAGCCCCAGGACCGACCCTTGGGGCACTCCACTTGGTACCGGCTGCCAACTAGACATGGAGCCATTGATCACTACCCGTTGAGCCCAAAAATCTAGCCAGCTTTCTATCCACCTTATAGTCCATTCATCCAGCCCATACTTCTTTAACTTGCTGGCAAGAATACTGTGGGAGACCGTATCAAAAGCTTTGCTAAAGTCAAGGAATGGTCTAGGCTGGGACTTCCAGCAAGGGGGGAAGGAAATTCCCCTTCTTTGACCCCTGTACCAATATGCCAATAGATTGTTCAGCCCAGGAGGGGTAAGAAGAGGAATTATGGACCAGCAAGAATGAAAATATTGTGTGTCCCTGAAAGTGAACACTCTGCTCAAACAGGGGAAGACATAGTATGAGGCTGCTGGATATCTGGTTTGTTTTGTTAGACTTTTTATCTACACCCCTGAAAGGGCTGAAAGGCTAAATTGTTTAAAAACACAAGAGTCAACCAGCTTGGGGAAATTGAGGAGGCAGTGAAGTCTGATGCCAGATCAGACAAAACCTTGTTAAAGAGCCACTGAATAAAAAAATAATTTTAAATGTGGTCTAAATTTGACCTCTCTCTTTGTTTTTATCAGATTTCAACCACTAAAGTGCCTTGGTAATGCATTGTCTGACAATCTAGCCAACTTTCTATCCACCTTATAGTACATTCATCCAGCCCATACTTCTTTAACTTGCTGACTGTTCCTGATCACTTTCCTCTCCTCTAAGTGCTTCAGAATTGATTCCTTGAGGACCTGCTCCATGATTTTTCCAGGGACTGAGGTGAGGCTGACCGGCCTGTAGTTCCCAGGATCCTCTTTCTTCCCTTTTTTAAAGATGGGCACTACATTAGCCTTTTTCCAGTCGTCCAGGACTTCCCCCGATTGCCATGAGTTTTCAAAGATAATGGCTAATGGCTCTGCAATCACATGTGCCAACTCCTTTAGCACTCTCGGATGCAACACATCTGGCCGCATGGACTTGTGCACGTCCAGCTTTTCTAAATAGAAGAAGTGAAGAAGGCTGCACCCTGTGAGTCTGATATCCCTGTCAGAGAGAACCCCCTTTTCCCCCCGGCCCTGGGATCAGGAGAACATTCTGTCTGGCAAGGGGACTCAATACTCATGGGATGCAGCATTTAGGGTTACCATACGTCTGTATTTTCCCGGACACGTCCAGGGGAAGGGGTGGATTTGGGGCAGGGCTGGGGGCAGGGGGCGCGAGCAAGTACCTCCCCAACCCCTCCCCTCCCCCCCCCCGTGGAGTGTCCTCTTTTTTGAATGTTCAAATATGGTCACCCTAGTAGCGTTCCACTCTGAGGGCCCGTTGCTGCAGTGGTCAGGTGGTCTCAGGTCCCAGGACCTGGTTCCCTTCCTGTCTCTCTCCAAGAAATTCCCAGGTCCTGCAAAAGCCAAAATTCAGATGAAAACTGTAAAATCCAAATACTAGCTTTTTCAATAGCCGGGGATTTTTCCGAGAAACATCGGTAAATACTGAAAACAAAGGGACTTGGCTATTAAAGTCACTGTTGCTTCTGAAAGTTCCTGATTATTCACATTGTTGGCATCCAGCACTGCTAACTGTTAGATAGCTTCACTGGACTTATAAATCCACATGAAATGAGAGTGCTTGCTAGAGGCCTATTCTTCCACCTCAAGGCTGACTAGTCAAGTGTACAGAACATTAAAAGCCAGGTATGATATGGGAAATAAAGAGTAAACAGAATTCTGAGAAACAGTTACCATTCAGTCAGCACATACTCTTCTGTGCATAACAAAACACAGAAAATCTTCCTAGGCATTACCCTTGTCTCTGTGAAGCGCTGAGAGATTAAATGAAAGGTCTGCAGTAATTACAGAAGCAGAGTTGTCATGGAAGTGGAATTCATGGAAGTGATGTTGAAACCCCAATCTGGGGGAGTATTTTCAGTGACATACCTACTAATTTGCTTGACAGTAGCATTCTTTATTCAGACAGAATTTTAAAAAATGAAGTGAAACATGATTAATCAGCAACTACTAACTAAGAAGGTTGACTTTGAGGAATTTGAATTTGAGAACTTCCAACATCTGAATCACAGAAGGGGCACATGGGTTCTGAACATAAATGTTTTGACATAGAGTCTATCAGTTTTATGTTTACATTACATATGCCGTTTGTCATGGGCTCCATTTAAACCGTTGTTCTAACTAGTTATCTTCCAATGTTAAAGGTTTTATGACTTCTGTAGTACAACTTTTAATTAGCTTGTCACCATACTAACCATCACACACTTTTGCCTGCCTATCCACCTGTTGTATCTTGTCATAATCCTAGACTGTGATCTGGGGCAACATAATGCATCCGTGATCAGGGCCCAATAGGTGCTGCAGTTGTATAAAGAATAAATAAGTAATAGGAGGAATGAGACTGGGGCATTCTGTGGCTTGATATTTCAGCATTTCCAGGAAAAACGATACCTTTTAAATTGTTTGCAGCACGGATTCTGATCACATGTATGTTTATCTAAGATACTTTCCATAAAGCAGTCATTGAATCTAGTGAAATAGTCACCAGAACTATAACAAGCAATCTGCTTTCAAGTGATAAGGCTTTCCTGTGCCTACTTACTTGTGTTGCTGTCTACCGCATAATTTAGCAAACTGGCAATGCATGTGATATCTGTGCTATAACATTTTTCTTCTGATTATTTTCCTCTCTCCCTCTTTTCTATACAGATGTTCTTATTCACCCCATGGAGCCTATGCCCAAAGCAAACTTGCCCTTGTATTGTTTACCTATCGACTACAGCATCTCATAACTTCAGATGGGAACCATGTGACAGCTAATGTAGTAGACCCTGGAGTAGTGAACACTGAGCTCTACAAAAATGTCTGTTGGGCTACAAAAGTGGTCAAGTGGATGACAGCATGGCTATTTTTCAAGGTACATGATTATTTTAATGATTTCGGTGTCATGTTTTTGCATTGCTAGAGCTGCAGTCTGTGCAGGACTACAGAGACTTTCAGGCTTATCATTTATGTGTTTTATTTATTATGATAGTTTCAGTCCTGATAAAGTGCACAGAACAAATAAAGTCAGTCTCTGCCTCAGAGAACTTATTTAGACGATGGAGAAAGGACAAGACACAGCGTGAGATCAAGAGGAAGGCATTACTGTCTCTTTGTTTGTAGTTACACATATGAATACTCCTGGGGGAATTCTGCACCAAAAAATTAAAAATTCTGCACACAATATTTTAAAATTCTGCATATTTTATTTGTCAAAATAACACAATATAATCACTCCAGTTTCAACTATTCTTATAATTTATCAGGTATGTCAACAATACACACAACAACAAAAAAGATTCCCCCAGGAGCAGAGTGTTAAATAAACCCCTAAGACAACCCAGTTCCAGGCGGCGTTTGCTGGAGGGAGCTGCATGGGGCACCCAAAGCACAGACATCTGCACCTCTCTCCCCCCTCAGAACCCAGCCATGGGGCACCCCCAGATCCCAGACACCCACACCTCCTTCTCTTTCCCCCAGAGCCCAGCCTTAGGGAACCCCTCACCCCCCGGCCCAGACACTTACACCTCCAGAGCCTTTACGTCCCACCCTCACAGCTTCTTTACTATCCCACCATGGGACGTTGTGTGGTACGACCCTGCCCATCCCTCACCCTTTGCCCTCTCCAGTCCCCAGGAGAATGAGGATCAAGCCAGGCAGCCAGAGCTTGCAGCCTCTATCCCCCCAGTCTGTTTACTTCACTCACTGCAAGCTGGGCTCTGAAGAGTCCAGCAGCCCCAAGTGGAAGCCAGCAGCTCTGCAGCCCTAGTTATGCAGGGAAAACATGGAATTCTGTGCAAATTCTGCATTGCGCAATGGTACAGAATTCCCCCAGGAGTAATATGAATTATTTGTACACGCAAATTATCATTACACCCAAAGAAAAAAATTAGTTTAGTGTAAGCTTATGGAATGACTTGCTAACATGGAGGCCCAAATATGCAAAATGCTCTCATAAAGCACCTTCCACATCCGATCACATTCTGAGAACCAGAGGCAAGCTCTAATGGCAGTGTGTGTTCTACTTGCTTATGTGATGGTGTCCATCACACTGGACGGCACTATGCAAGCACTATGTTATGTACAGGAGAGTGGAAGGAAGAGAGAGGCAGGACAAATGCAAAACGATGTGGCTCTCTTTTGAATGCATGCTTCCAGTTGCATGTTGTCTTCTAGGCCTGATCTATGCTGGAAAAGTTGCAGCTGTGTGACTAAGTTGATTTAAAATCGATCTTGTTACACTGGTGCAAACCCCTAATGAAGATGCACTTAAACCAGTTCAAATGTCACTGAAATCCATCTTTGTTAGGGGTTTGCACTGGTGTAACTACATCAATTTTAAATTGGTTTAATTACACTGGTACAAATTTTCTAATATAAACAAAAGAGCTGTGAAGAGAGAATTTTCTGCTTGTGACTCATCCCACGGCTTTGCAGGTAGGATTGGGTTAAGTGAACTAAGCCTGATTCCAATGGAAAAGTTTGTTTTCCAAATTAAAATGAACCACTTTAGATGATCTAGGAACAGATCCTCAGTCCCACAAAATAAAATAATTTAAAACTTTGATATGGAAATAGTGTTAGTTTTAATGTTTTATAAAGGGCCTGGAGTCTGAAGGAACTGCTGTAGAAACAAAATATAAACAAATAAAACCATGTTTTAGAAACACTTTATAGTGTTTTTTAAGTATAGTGTTTATTTTTTCACTTGCATACTGCTAGCAAAAATTGTAAGGGGAACACTTGTATGAAATGCAACACAACATTCTAAAAGAATTTCATTTTGCTACATTTCATGTCTTGTCTGCCATTTCTTTTCAAAGTGCCAGACTCCAGTTTTGTTGTTTGTTTCCTTCCTACCTCACTTGCTAACATTAATTTTCTTTAAGGTGTTTAAGTACAGCTCAGCGTTCCGTGCAGAGTCACAGCAAAAATTCTCTTTCTCAGAAAGGAAATAAGATATCTTATTGTTTGCAGCACTCAGTGCCACTCAGCTTTATTGTTGTGTCAAGGGACTCATTTTGGTACTATATTGACGATATTTAGAAACTAAATAGGATGTCACTAAACACATAAAGTGAGTTTGGATTTATCACAAAAGGGAATTGAGTACTTACAGCTGTAATAGTAATGCTTCCTGCAGTCCCTCATTCCCTCTTATTCCTTATAGGAAATGCCAGTCTAAAAAAAATCTGCTCCTTCTTGTATTTAGCAGTGCATTCTGAGTTACAGAGTAACAGCCGTGTCAGTCTGTATTGGCAAAAGGAAAAGGAGGACTTGTGGCACCTTAGAGACTAACCAATTTATTTGAGCATAAGCTTTTGTGAGCTACAGCTCACTTCATCGGATGCATACTGTGGAAAGTGTATCCGATGAAGTGAGCTGTAGCTCACGAAAGCTTATGCTCAAATAAATTGGTTAGTCTCTAAGGTGCCACAAGTCCTCCTTTTCATTCTGAGTTAGTTTCCCAGACCTGAAGAAGAGTTCTGTGTAAGATCAAAAGCTTCTCTCTTTCACCTACAGAAGTTGGTCCAATAAAAAATATTACCTCACTCACCTTGTTCCTCTAATATCCTGAGACCAACACGGATACAACTACACTATGTAAATTTGAAAAAAAAAAAAAAAAGCAAAGCTGTCTTGTATCAATAGATGAAGGAGAGATAGTGAGTTGCTTTGAAGTGCCATACTCACAGAGTCTGAAATGAGAATCCAGCAATTGAGGGGTTGCTTTTTGAGTCAGAATGTACTTTCTTTGTTTGTAGCAATGCTGCACTTTTCCTGTAAAGCAGTGGGGGCAGAGGGAGGACAGAATAATAAAAGTTGTCTCTATGAATTTTGTCTCTCCCCCTTCATTAGCTGTCTGTACTGTACCTTACTTTACCTTCTCCTTTTTATTGCTTAATTTTTGACAACATGCTTACTTATTTGGGGCCAAATTCTGCCACTCCTTCCCACATTGAGTTGCTGCTTATTCCACATATGGTCCAATTCACTGCAGTGGGACTGTATGTACCTCCATGCAGAGAGCCAAGACAAGGGCAACATATCACTTAAGCCTTCAAAATAAATGATACGTGATAGTCTTCTGATTAGGGGTGAATTTCTCCCAGAACAGTACATGAGTAATGATGGCAGAACTGGGTCCCTTAGTTACACGCAACAAGAGTGGATATTGTTTATTTCTTTGTGGGTTTTTTCTTCCCTCCCCCAGAATTTCATTTCTGAGTTGGTAAGCGTGAGTCTGGTTTTTAGGGTTATGTGGCAACAACACATTGAACATGGGGAGGTTGTTATTAATATTAATATCGGGGTGAGCCTTTCATCCTAAAGGCTCTCAAAGCACTTTGTAAACATATACAGGAATTCCGTCATCCACTGTAACCTGACACTGATGGATGTACACCCGGCCCAAATAGCTCCCAGACAGGAATTACGGAATGGTTTTGTCCCCTCTTACATTCTCTCCTTTTGTTTGTCGCCATTTTGTTTTATTCCATTTAAGGGCCCAGAAGGTCAAATAGAAAACATCCAGCTTACTGTATTACTATCTTCACTAGCATTAAATCCACTTCTTTTACATCTATGAGCCCAAACTTCTGAAGAGACAAATATCTCCTGTGAGGTGCCAGCCACACTCAGCTCATCACCTCCCAGGAGACCCTCAGCACTTTGCAGCTACAGACCCTGACCTGCCTAAAACAGGTATTTATGTGCCTGATTTTAACTCTTAAGCAGCCAAGTTTAAAAATATGCCACTGCACATTCATTTACTTTTCTTTAAGTATTGACAACTCAAGCTGCTTACAGCATATGAAATGTTTTCTTCTGATTACTGAATAAAGCTCAGAAAAAATCTCCCTAACATTATTAAAAATTGCTCTCCAACATACTGCAGTGATGTGCACCACTGTAAAAGCATGGATCAGTGAGTATTACCAGCTCCTTTAATCTTATAAAAAATGCTAGATTAATGTCCACTCTCAGGTAGTGACTGAGGGACTGATCCTGAGAAGTGCTGATCATCTGCCGCTCTTATATTTTCTGTCAAGGTTGCCAGTCCCCACTGTAAAATTTCTTCTTTAAGTATCCTATTTCCAATACAGTTTATAGATTTTTTTCTTTTCCCCCTGCAGGAGGTTTCAATACATGGCCATTACCCATGTCACTGTGTGAGAGAAACCAAGTATTCCTTCTTTAAAATGTAAATTGATGTTCAGCCTTATGACTTGCTAGTAGACAAAGCCTGATAGAACTCTCTCTAGAGTTCAATCAGATGTTATCCCTTAAGAATCCGTAATGGATAATGGACTTCAGTTTAAAGGAACACAGCCCCAAACTGTAAAAGATAACAAATTAACAGGACAATAATTGACTAGTTAACAGGACTCTCATCAAACCCACAACTAAAATATAATCAATTCTGTGGTCAAACACAACCACTTCAGTGAAGGATACTAGCTGAAACTCAAGCAGAGAGGGTGATGCATTTTGTCCTCTCCAGAACTGCCTCTTCCCCTTTAGAATTTGAAAGTTGTTTCTAAATCCAAATTACCTAGTCTAATATAATAACTCCTTACAGAAGGAAATATTTGATTCTACCACTGTATGGAATCACTGAGGAGTCTCCATGATATCCACTTTCGAAAACAGTTCCACTGCATGGGATTTCATTGTGCTATGGTGGAAGAAAGGAACTAATTTCATTGCTTTCTGCACAGCTGTAAGATTCCCAAAACTCCGTATGGTGCATTTGGTTGGACTCAAATTCTTTGCCACTGGAGCTCTAGCTGCCTTCTCTCATGGTTCATCTGTCTCAGACCACCTGTATATTCCAAGGTATCCTGTAAGGATTAAACTGAGGAAGAGGTTGCCCCTCAGTTGATTGTCCGTCATAGATTTTTGTCCCATATAAATAAGAATTTCTGACTATTAAATCCAAAGCAAAGAAGAGGCTGAACATAAGCTTTCATGACCTGTATCGATTTGGGTTATTGAGAAAAGTGTAGTCAGGCATAGGGACTATAGCAGTCAGTCAGAGTGAGCTACCCCATTTCTTCCAAAACTTGAAATAAACTTAATTTTAGGGGTTTGTTTGTTTTCTTTGTTTTCTTCACTTGTTTCTAAATTATCGTTAAGAAATCTTACAAATGCTCAAGTGATGCTGGAAAACAAAATCCAAAAAAATTGGATTTATCTTTCATGCCATCAGAATTTTTGCACAAGACTTAGAATCACATTTGCTATTCAGAATGAGGCACTTTTTCCTTTTGGCACTCTGAATGTAGCAAATGCATTTCAGCTTCCTGCTTGAGGTGTTAGAAGACAAGCAAATCACCACATATTAATAGCAGCTGTACAGAATTAGAATAATTAAATTCTACAGCTGAAAGTAACAATATATCAGCATCAAAACCCACTCTCTAGGAGTGTCTGTCCCTACAATATCATGACTCTTTTTACCCTGAAATATGGCCTAAGGAAATCCAAGATAAATCTACATTTTTTTTGTACAATGTAAAATGGCTTCTGGTTAAAAGTTTGCAAGGATAAATGGATGAAAGTTATAAACAACTGAGGAGTGTATTGACAAAGCTTTAGTTTTTTATAAAAGAAGATTTTTATTGTTAACTTTTGTGTGGTAAAGGATAAACTCTCAAATTCATTTGATTTTTACCAATGCAAGTTTTTCAACATACCTGAAAAGATACAATTCCCATAGAAATCAATGAAGAAATGCTCTTTGTAGTGCCTTAATGGATGGGCAATAGTTGACAGGATATGGCATAGAGAACATTTAAAACATTACAGCAGGTGCCAAAGATTATTATCTCTTTGAAGAGAAGACACAACAAGTTCTTCTGATGGTGAAAACATTTTCATATTCAGAATTATAGAAGTTGGAGATGGGGAAGACTTACTTGATCATTTAGTCCACCCTCCTGCCAATGTGGGATTGTTTTCAATCACACATTTTCTAGTGAGTGTTCAGTCTAGTTCCAATCAGTGGGGCTTCTGCCAGAGTTGATGATGAAAGTGGATCTACAGCTAATGGAACAAGATCATTTGGAATGGATCAAATAGAGTTTCAACTTAGCATCTGAACTCAAAACGATCATTTAATGAAACTTACAGGCGGTAAGCATTTAGAAGAGACTACTCTAAACATTCCTTTGTTTCTCTGAAGAAGGATTGTGTAGAAATGCTGTATTGGAAATGCCAATTCAAATACAGCATTTTAGGAACATGGATAAAAGAACAGGGTTTGGGGTAAATCTGGATAAAATCTAGCCACAAACAAGACTCTATGGAACAGAGTTTTAAAAACAAATAAGGAATATCCATGGCTATTAGTAAATCTAAATGAGTGTCTATACAGCAAGTTAATTATTTTTTCCCTGAGGAATGCATCTCCTCATGCTTTCCCTTTCTGGTAGCAAGTGGCTCAAAAAACTAAGTTTTAGTTTCTTACTGCCTCTTTGTGCGCGTCTGTACACAGAGTGCCCTTCTCTGGGTCACTTTGTGAAACAGAGGATTTCCAGTTGCTGTTGTGTTACTTCCTCTCTCCATTCTCCAGATAGAAAGTGTTATCTTTTCTGTAGTATGTCTGGTCTCTGCTAGGTAGCCCCCAAAACAAAATGCAAGGCTATCCCTGACTTCAAGCCTCCTCCAGGATCATGCTTCTGCTCCACCACCAGGAGGACAGCTTAGTTTTTAGAGATCTGTGACATTATTCATTCAAACGACATTAACAATGCAATAGGTGTTGTGGCAACAATACTATAATTATATGTTCTCATAGTTGTGTGTGTCTAACGCCTTGCAATGCAGTGTGCTCTGGTAGAGAGCTACCATCTTTTTCAGGCAAGTTTCATTTCATTAAGACTTTATTAGAATGCTGTCCCAGTGGCCTAGTGGCAGTATTCATATTTTAATTTTTATTTAAAATGTTAGAAAAAGACACCTAGGACCTTGCAACGTGCCCTAACATCTTCAGTTAATTATACAATCCAATAAAATCCCAGCAACTTTAAAATAACCATTCCAACAGGAACTCAACATCATAGTACATATTCCAAAGCAGGAGTTTCCTAGCCTAACTCAGGCAGGGAAGCTGTAGATAGTGCTGGCCTCCAGCTCCAGAGGTAATAGAAGGTGTTTTACATTTTAATCCATTGGCCAAAGGGCAGAGAGTGGTTGCTACTAGGCTCTCCCATTAGGACAGCTGCCAGGACACCACCTGTGGAGAAGGAGAGCGAGCCACCCAGTATTCCTCTAATTGAAACATCCAGCCACAGAGAAGAGGGAGAGTATCAGCGAGTCTTCACTGCACCCCATCAGGAGGCACAACTGTGAGGCAGGGGAAAAAGCCATTGGCCTCTCACTAAAAAATCCTGTCATGCTACCCTGAGTGGAGGAGCAGTTCTGGGACAACATCATCAAAAGTAGGGAAGATGCAGAGGAATAGTTTGGATGGGGTGTGTGCAGATAGAAACTACATGAAGGTGTGGTGTGATCTACAGGTTTGCTGAGACAAGTAGGTGAGGTAATATCTTTCATTGGGCCAACTTCTGTTGGTGAGAGAGATAAGCCTGCCAGCTTACACAGAGCTACAGGTTTGCTAGCATTCGTTTGGGCACGACTTGCATAACTCACCTACTATGTTGCCACTTACACATAGTGGCAGCCAGGCCAAATTGATGCTGATAAAACTTATTCCATCTGCGTGTGCCACTTATTTGACAGAAAAAATATTTTTGGAATGTTTTGGAGAGTTACTGGCACCATTTCTCACCTCCCGCCCCGAGTCTCTGTGCCTGTAAAGCCTGGTGCCTTAGTTACCATGAATCCAAGTGTACAGGGCTCAAAGCATGACAGAAAAAAAACTCTATATGTAATCTAAAATAGCGTTTCTATAGATAAACAGACAAAACTCTGAATCTTTATCTCAGGCCTTCAAGGAGAAGCAGCAATTGCTGGGTTCCACTGGAAAGTAGAGAAATTCCCTTTTCCGGTGGTTCCAAGTTTCCATGTCTGGTCCTACAGCGCTAGCCATTAACCCTATCACTTTTGTTTAAATAGAAATATTGGTACAGGACTGAATCTAGTCCATTCTGGGCACGAGGCAGGTATAATTCAGGGTGGGGTGGGGGTAACTTCCACACTTGCAGAGGAAGGAGTAAACATTTAAATCTAGATAATACTTAATCCTGCCATGAGTGCAGAGGACTGGACTAGATGACCTCTCAAGGTCCCTTTCAGTTCTATGATTCTATGATTTTCAGGCCAAGTTGTTGTTTGTTTTTTTAAATAGTGGCTTTTTGAAGCTCTGTTGGGGCTTGGAATGCCAGATTCAGCTATCCTTGGACTTAATTTGTAGGTTGCTGCCGGTGAGGCAATCAAAGGTGAATATAAATAAATTGATCACAAGGAGATATTACACTGGTCATCCTTGAAAACTTATGCATAAACTATTCAGTGAATTCTTATGTATAACAAATAAATTTGTAAAAATTAGGCTCAGTTTGCACATGATTTGTGAACAGGAAAAAAGCTAAATTCACAAGAGGTGCTTTGACCAGCTTTCCCTGGAGTAAAGATAATATAAATTACTTGCACAGAAGATTTATTGCAAGCCCCAAACAAAAGCATTTACATTGTGACTATGTGAAAACAAAAAAGGCTACTAAAGTATTAAAAGATCAGATAGGTGGCTGAGTTAAATATATTGTAAGAAATGGCAAATAATAAGCCAAATTCTGTTCTCAGGTAAACTCACTGAAGCTCATGAAGTTTCACGGGTGTAATTAAGTACAAAATTTGGCCCAATATCTCTAGCTGTGTGTTCCAAGAGTACCATAATCCTGGGCATCCCATAGTTACAAGTAGTCAATACACATATTGGCAGGTGAGTGTTAGCTTGTCAGTTTATATGCATTATTACACTGTTCAAATATTTCCTTCAAAATATATCAGTGTCTGTAAGTCTTCACAGGGCACATAGTTACATTTGGCAGTCCCAGTTTTAGTGTTGGAAAGCGTAAGCTCACAAATGAGCTCCATTAACATGTTCCAGCTGTGTGGGAGGAAATGCAGGTCACGAATGACAGAGGATTTGCATGAGTCCTAAACAACATACAATAAAACCACAATGTGCTTGCACAGCTTCCCAGGGATGGAATTTACAATTGTGCTGGTTGTGGCTCTTTCAGACTGAGCTAGTTCTCTGTCACTGAATGAGATGGAGATGTCTCTCCCAGTCCAGTGTCCAGACATGCTTTTAAAAATTAAGAGTTGCCCAAAATGTTTGGGGTATTTTTGGTTTGCTGTCTTGAGCTATGGAGCTTGTAACCTTTGACCTAAAATCCTTTCTTCATTTTACTAATGGTTTAGCCAGGGGTGGTGCATATGTTTTGATACATGATATTATTCTGATTCTAATGTAACCTTATTCAATATCTTTGTCTGCTGAGCTTTTAGGAAGCATTGCTTTCCAAAACAACTCTGTGATATTACTTGCAGCATATTGTGTTCAGATGATTAAAGGCAGAAAGAGAGAGACTCTCAGTTTTGGAATTTAATCTGTTGAAAATAAGATGAGCCATTCAAAGTAAGTTTTAAAGAGTAGCTTTGCTCTGAAGAGTGGCTGTAAAGATGGCATTGTGGAATGCCATGTTTATTGTCCATATCCAGTGTATTCACTTTACAAACATGCCAGACCTGTAAACTTAGCCTGCAGTTAACTTCCCCATGTAGACAAGTCCATAGTAAAGTAAACAGTCAGGCTGATGATGCACAAAACAGAATAGAATTCAGCTCACAATCATCTTTCTTTTGACTCTTGTAGAAGCAGTGTTTACCCAGTCTGGCTCTTGGGCTTGCCACTGCCTTGGTTTCTCTAATTAAGAAAACTTTGCACTGTGGGTGTTTTCTCAGTAACTCTTCACTTTTGGGAGTCTGGTTTATTAGCGTAAAATTCAAAATAACACAAAAGTTTCACCAAACCTTCCTAGCCGGCTCCTCTCTCTACAGACTTGCACTTCCCAGGCTGTCCCCCTGGGAACTAACGTGTATGTCTCTATGCAATGCATCATGTGACCCTTTTATATATCTGTTCTACCCTGGCACCAGTGCAGCTGAGCCCCAACCCCCTTAAAGGGCCACCTCTCCCTTTGACAGCTCTACAGAGTAACAGAAGTTAAAAAGGGGAAAAATGTATTTTTGCCACTGTTGATGCTGAAAGTAAATCTGGTAAGTCAGAAGGTGGCAGTTTTATCTAATCACTTTTCTGAATAATTTTCACTGTAAATGCAGTTGCAACCATACGTTCAGTCCTCAGTCAGTTTTCATTCAGGCCGAGCCTCTTTTTCAGCTATTGTTAACGGCCTACATACTGTAAATGTGTCCTTCTCCCAGTGCTTTGGCTGTGTAACCTTTCTGAAAGGTCTGCACTGCATTAGGTCAAACATGAACTGCTGAATGGGTCATAGATTTCCAGCTTTTTAAAAAGTAATAGACTATGAAATGTGTTTATGGCAAGATGTTTAGATTTGTCATCTCTGGGTCACTCAATATACTTCCAGAAGAGGATCTAAAGGAGATGCGGGACCGTCAGTGCTCCCACACCGTACTAGCACGTGTGATGATGTAGCTGTGGTGTTCTGCTTATACTCATGCTCTCGACACTAAAATGACAAGGCATCTGAAGCATCAGAATTTAGAGGCTGGGATATAGCAGGACTGTGGCAGTCCTACAGTGGTTGCCATAAAAAGCCAGCATTTACCAGTGGAATCCTGTGCAAGTCACTTCCTATTCTAAGAACCATTCTTTGATCGTTGTCGGCAAAGGCTGACATTTTAACAGTACTTACTGCCAGCATATGTCATAAATGGGGGAATTGACAAGCACAGAGGTGTTTATTGACTTGTCATAAACCAAAATAAATAGGGGTAAGTTTTGTTTTCTTCTCTCATGCTGGAAATCCTTCTCTTTATGATCACATTGTTTTCTCTGCCATTCTTTCATTGCCTTTTTGACCAAAAAGGGGGGGAGGATGCTTATAGTAAGGCCCCAAGTAAATATTTAGGCACCTAAATAAGTACCCTGATTTTCAAACCAATCAGCTCCTCCTTTTGAAAACCTCAGCCAGATGTCCTGCTTATTGACCTATCTCTCTCTGTTGTGCTTTTCGGAATAATAGTTCTTCCTGTTGGCAATTGACAAGAAGAGCTGGTTCCCACAGTACTGATATAGAACCATAGTGGAAAGTACTGGACTATGTGAATAGAGATCTGAGTTGAGCAGCTTTCAACCAAAGTAGGAACTTTTATTGTTCATTTTCAGGTTAAAGAAAGCTGTGGACATTACATAGAACAAATTTGTATCAGTAAACTGGGATGCGTGGCAGCAATAGGTACTTTTGCCTTTTTCACTTCCTATTTGGATTACCATAATGTGCTCCTGGAGATTGGGCAGTCCTTGGAGGTTCCTTAGAAACTTCAGCTAGCGCATAATTCAGAGGCCAAGCTGTGTGGAGGGGTTGATTGCAGGTTGATTGAAATACATTAGTGCTCCCATAAGCTTCCCTGGTTTGCTGTTCGTTACCAGGTGTAGGTCAAGTGCTGATCTTGATCTTCCAAGACGTATGTAGTTTGATTTGTGGCTCCCTGAAAGATTGTAGCTCTTCTAGTACCCTGCTGTGACACTTGAGGTCAGCTCATGAACTCTGGCTAACCGTTGCTAGAGTGGACTGCCTGAGGGTTAAAGGGAGGTGTTTGTCCAGTATCCTTAACTCTAGAATCATGTCTCTCGGTGGGCTGAATAAGCCTGCATTTGTTAACCTCCAGAGCACCGAGAAAACACCATCATTATGTTCAGGCTTTTGTATGAGAGGCTGGGAGAGGTATTTTTATGTTCTTGTTTTAGTACGGTGAGTCTGCTTCATTTGAACTGATGCTTGTAACACTAAATCTTGAGTCGTTTTTATATACACACAGAGAATTGGTGATGGACACGTTTAAAAAACTGAAAAATAAATGTGCTGCTTCAGTGGTTTTTAGGGTGGTTTTTAAAAACATGATACTGTAATTTAAACAGGGCAGGGTGAGTTTATAGCCTCTCGTGGGCCCTTGGACTCCAAGTTATAGGCCTGTGGTAAACCCCTGGCTACTGATCCCTTGTGACAGGTAAGATGTATTAACAGTCCACAGAATTGCTGAGCTATATGTTTGTCCTCCGATGTAAATCCATGTCTAGATTTAAAAATGATAAATCCTTTGGATTATATTGAAAATTTGAACAGTCAAGAAATAAATGGTACACTAGACTGAGGCATAGGTCTCTTAAACGGCCCTAAATTTAGATGCAATTCACTAATCCCTCATGCACTTTTCATTGCTCTTGGCAGCATGTAGGGTTTCTCTTATATTTGTGATGGAAACATCTGTTTACGAATCATGTCACTGAGATATGCATCTTCCTTATTGGTTCTCCAAGGTATGAGATAAATAGGCACAGTTCCTCTGGCAAACATCACTGCATTGCAGACTCATTTGCACCAGGAAATTTTTGTTCATGTACATTTCTCTGCTGCGTAAAAAAAATCACTTATTTTCACATAGGGTAGCCATGAAATATCACAGTGGAATACATGTAGCTCTAGTTCTCTATTTGCCTAACTCCTGGTATCAGCTTGTATCTCTGGTTGATGGTGAATATGTATTAACAGAGCTTTGCAGGCATTTTATTACAACCATTACACAATGCCATTATCATGGAATAAGATATGAATCTAAAACTCAGCAGGCTAAGGCATTCTGCATGTTCTGGTGGTCCCTCTCAATTATCAATAGAATCATAGAATCATAGAATATCAGGGTTGGAAGGGACCCCAGAAGGTCATCTAGTCCAACCCCCTGCTCGAAGCAGGACCAATTCCCAGTTAAACCATCCCAGCCAGGGCTTTGTCAAGCCTGACCTTAAAAACCTCTAAGGAAGGAGATTCTACCACCTCCCTAGGTAACGCATTCCAGTGTTTCACCACCCTCTTAGTGAAAAAGTTTTTCCTAATATCCAATCTAAACCTCCCCCACTGCAACTTGAGACCATTACTCCTCGTTCTGTCTTCTGCTACCATTGAGAACAGTCTAGAGCCATCCTCTTTGGAACCCCCTTTCAGGTAGTTGAAAGCAGCTATCAAATCCCCCCTCATTCTTCTCTTCTGCAGGCTAAACAATCCCAGCTCCCTCAGCCTCTCCTCATAACTCATGTGTTCCAGACCCCTAATCATTTTTGTTGCCCTTCGCTGGACTCTCTCCAATTTATCCACATCCTTCTTGAAGTGTGGGGCCCAAAACTGGACACAGTACTCCAGATGAGGCCTCACCAATGTCGAATAGAGGGGAACGATCACGTCCCTCGATCTGCTCGCTATGCCCCTACTTATACATCCCAAAATGCCATTGGCCTTCTTGGCAACAAGGGCACACTGCTGACTCATATCCAGCTTCTCGTCCACTGTCATCCCTAGGTCCTTTTCCGCAGAACTGCTGCCTAGCCATTCGGTCCCTAGTCTGTAGCTGTGCATTGGGTTCTTCCGTCCTAAGTGCAGGACCCTGCACTTATCCTTATTGAACCTCATCAGATTTCTTTTGGCCCAATCCTCCAATTTGTCTAGGTCCTTCTGTATCCTATCCCTCCCCTCCAGCGTATCTACCACTCCTCCCAGTTTAGTATCATCGCAAATTTGCTGAGAGTGCAATCCACACCATCCTCCAGATCATTTATGAAGATATTGAACAAAACCGGCCCCAGGACCGACCCTTGGGGCACTCCACTTGATACCGGCTGCCAACTAGACATGGAGCCATTGATTACTACCCGTTGAGCCCGACAATCTAGCCAGCTTTCTACCCACCTTATAGTGCATTCATTCAGCCCATACTTCCATAACTTGCTGACAAGAATACTGTGGGAGACCGTGTCAAAAGCTTTGCTAAAGTCAAGAAACAATACATCCACTGCTTTCCCTTCATCCACAGAACCAGTAATCTCATCATAAAAGGCGATTAGATTAGTCAGGCATGACCTTCCCTTGGTGAATCCATGCTGGCTGTTCCTGATCACTTTCCTCTCATGCAAGTGCTTCAGGTTTGATTCTTTGAGGACCTGCTCCATGATTTTTCCGGTGACTGAGGTGAGGCTGACTGGCCTGTAGTTCCCAGGATCCTCCTTCTTCCCTTTTTTAAAGATTGGCACTACATTAGCCTTTTTCCAGTCATCCGGGACTTCCCCGGTTCGCCACGAGTTTTCAAAGATAATGGCTAATGGCTCTGCAATCACAGCCGCCAATTCCTTCAGCACTCTCGGATGCAACTCGTCCGGCCCCATGGACTTGTGCACGTCCAGCTTTTCTAAATAGTCCCTAACCACCTCTATCTCCACAGAGGGCTGGCCATCTCTTCCCCATTTTGTGATGCCCAGCGCAGCAGTCTGGGAGCTGACCTTGTTAGTGAAAACAGAGGCAAAAAAAGCATTGAGTACATTAGCTTTTTCCACATCCTCTGTCACTAGGTTGCCTCCCTCATTCAGTAAGGGGCCCACACTTTCCTTGGCTTTCTTCTTGTTGCCAACATACCTGAAGAAACCCTTCTTGTTACTCTTGACATCTCTGGCTAGCTGCAGCTCCAGGTGCAATTTGGCCCTCCTGATATCATTCCTACATGCCCAAGCAATATTTTTATACTCTTCCCTGGTCATATGTCCAACCTTCCACTTCTTGTAAGCTTCTTTTTTATGTTTAAGATCCGCTAGGATTTCACCATTAAACCAAGCTGGTCGCCTGCCATATTTACTATTCTTTCGACTCATCGGGATGGTTTGTCCCTGTAACCTGTAACCTCAACAGGGATTCCTTGAAATACAGCCAGCTCTCCTGGACTCCTTTCCCCTTCAAGTTAGTCCCCCAGGGGATCCTGGCCATCCGTTCCCTGAGGGAGTCGAAGTCTGCTTTCCTGAAGTCTAGGGTCCGTATCCTGCTGCTTACCTTTCTTCCCTGCGTCAGGATCCTGAACTCAACCAACTCATGGTCACTGCCTCCCAGATTCCCATCCACTTTTGCTTCCCCCACTAATTCTACCCGGTTTGTGAGCAGCAGGTCAAGAAAAGCGCCCCCCCTAGTTGGCTCCTCTAGCACTTGCGCCAGAAAATTGTCCCCTACGCTTTCCAAAAACTTCCTGGATTGTCTATGCACCGCTGTATTGCTCTCCCAGCAGATATCAGGAAAATTAAAGTCACCCATGAGAATCAGGGCATGCGATCTAGTAGCTTCCGTGAGCTGCCGGAAGAAAGCCTCATCTACCTCATCCCCCTGGTCCGGTGGTCTATAGCAGACTCCCACCACTACATCACTCTTGTTGCACACACTTCTAAACTTAATCCAGAGACACTCAGGTTTTTCTGCAGTTTCGTACCGGAGCTCTGAGCAGTCATACTGCTCCCTTACATACAGTGCTACTCCCCCACCTTTTCTGCCCTGCCTGGCCTTCCTGAACAGTTTATAACCATCCATGACAGTACTCCAGTCATGCGAGTTATCCCACCAAGTCTCTGTTATTCCGATCATGTCATAGTTCCTTGACATCACCAGGACCTCCAGTTCTCCCTGCTTGTTTCCAAGGCTTTGTGCATTTGTATATAAGCACTTGAGATAACCTGTTGATCGCCCCTCATTCCCAGTATGAGGCCGGAGCCCTCCCCTCACAGACATTCCTGCCTGTGCTTCCTCCCGCTTTCCCACTTACCTCAGGGCTTTGGTTCTCCTTCCCCCGGTGAACCTAGTTTAAAGCCCTCCTCACTAGGTTAGCCAGCCTGCTGGCAAAGATGCTCTTCCCTCTCTTCGTAAGATGGAGCCTGTCTCTGCCCAGCACTCCTCCTTCATGGAACACCATCCCATGGTCAAAGAATCCAAAGCCTTCTCTCCGACACCACCTGCGTAGCCATTCGTTGACTTCCACGATTCTAGGTAGTTTTCATGTTAAAGTATTACTCTTATATTCAGTTGTTTTCCATATACTGCATTTTCTCCATGAACCGAGTCATTTATATTTTTTTACCATATGCTAAACAGGAATGTGACCTGTCATTCTAATGTGGCAAATATATATATATATTAAATTTAAGTCACCTACAAAACTAAAGAATATTCCAGTATAAACGTAGTTATTGCACTGAAGACAAAGCCTTGAGAATGCTGGCAGCTTACACAATCCTTTAACTTCCACATACTATTTGTCATTGTCAGTGCAAATTATGGAGCAGAAACCTTGCAATTATCCTCCAGTTAATGTACTTTCAAATCAAAAGAAAGGGCAGATCTGTGGTACATCTGACAAGCAATCAGCTCACCTTCATTCCAAGCAACCAAAAAAAGCTCTTCAGTGGGGCTTTTTAATTATGAAACACGTCGTGCCAGGTCTGCTAACAACACTTAGAACAAGAAAGATGACTGTAACTTTTTCTTTAAGTTAAGCCAGAAGCTTGGGAGCAGACAGTGCAAGGTGCCCAGATATGTGCTTTGTGGTAGCATAGTAGCTTCCTGCCGTGCCCTTCACATTATGAATGAATTAACAAAGAACCAAAAACAAGGCATTGCAGTATTATTGATATTCTTCTCTCAGGTTTAATACCCACTAGCCTGCTACATTTGATACCATTCGGAAATAGTGAAGAAGTACAGCTTTTCTGTGTAGACAAGACCTGTGTTTGAAATGAACGTTATTGACAAACCCATGGGTATCATTTTTCATTTGATATATTTGCCTAATTATTAAAACTCAAACTCAAATTTGATTATATTGACAGAGAAGATCATAACAGTTACACCCAATTCCTGTGATTCTTTACTCATTAAAGACACATTTAATACAAACATTTGTACTTAAACATTATATTTTAAAATTTCTGAGCAGTGTTTCTGCATTGTGCTAGATCATTTATGGATTTTTACAGAGTATTCCCTGCATTTCTTTAAACTAGAAGAGCAGTCATTTTTTTAAAAGACCAAACAGGTTTTTCCCTCTATTATCTTACAGTTATATTTTTTCTTGTCAACGTTGTGACTATCAGGAAAGTATCCAGGGGAAGATTTTCAAGGGCACATGTAAAATTAAGTATCCAACTCCTGTTGCCCTCCAGTGGGAATTGGGCACCTAACTGACCTTTGTACCTTTGAAAATCTCCCACTAAGACCAGATGTTGATACCATATTATAGTTCAGTGCAGATGTTAACAAAGAAGTTGCCTGTGCACGAGCAGATATTAACGTTCTAAATAATATAGATAAAGGCCTGATTGGCATGGTGAGTACTTGAATGGCAGACCTATAAGAAAATACCTGAAAGGCCTGATTCTCATGTTGCCTTGAACCTGGAGTCAGTTATAACTGGGAACTATGTGTGAAAAATTCTACTAATGTTGTAAGTGAACAGAGAATTCTAATTTGGAAGCTTTTTTAGTTTTATGACCGCTTTGCACTGGATTCACATAGGTGTAAATGACCACCCAAGATGGAAGGCCGTATTAGAGAATTAGGCCTGTTATACTTTAAGAAGTGTTAGTGATGATTCAGAAAGTAACAGAGCACCTACTAAGTCAGTGATAAACCTCTCTTCCAGGATACTCTTAGGGCATGGCTACACTTGCAGATGTAGAGCACTTTGAGTTAAACCCGCCTTCGGAGAGCGCAGTAGGGAAAGCGCTGCAGTCTGTCCACCTGACAGCTGCAAGCGCACTGGCATGGCCACATTTGCGGCACTTGCAGCGGCATTGGGAGCGGTGCATTATGGGCAGCTATCCCACAGAGCACCTCCTCCCATTCTGACGCTGTGGCTTGTGGGAAGGGGGCGGGGCATTCTGGGTCCTGTCCCAACACCCCATGATGCATCGATTTGCATCCCAGCAATCCCTGTGCTTCCATCCACTTTTGGTGCCATCTTTCAACATTTTTTGTACTGCATGCTCTGTCTTCCCTTTTGGTTTGCGGGAATGGAGCCCGAACTGCTGAGGAGTATCCTGACAAGTCTCGCCAGCACGTCACATTTGGCAGTCGAGTTATTCCTTATGATCCAAAGTGACAGTGAGGGCTCCGACAAAGATATCGACTCGAGTAACACATATGACATGAGATTGCTTGTGGCATTCACGGTCATGCTCACCTCAGTGGAATGCCGCTTTTGGGCTAAGGAAACCAGCAATGAGTGGTGGGATCACATCGTCATGCAAGTCTGGGATGACGAGCAGTGGCTGCAGAACTTTCAGATGAGAAAAGCCACTTTCATGGGACGTGTGAGGAGCTCGCCCCCACCCTGCGGCGCAAGGACACGAGATTGAGAGCTGCCCTGACGGTGGAGAAGCGGGTGGCGTCGCAATCTGGAATTTGGCAACTCCAGACAGCTACCGATTTGTTGCTAACCAGTTTGGAGTGGGGAAGTCGACCGTTGGAATAGTGTTAATACAAGTTTGCAGGGCCATTAATCGCATCCTGCTCAGAAGAACCTGACTCTGGGTAACATGCATGACATTGTGGCTAGCTTTGCACAAATGGGTTTCCCTAACTTCAGAGGGGCGATAGATGGAACACATATTCCAATTCTGGCACCAGCCCACCTAGCCTCAGAGTACATTAATCAGAAGGGGTATTTCTCTATGGTTCTCCAGGCGCTTGTGGATTACCGTGGGCATTTCATTGACATTAATGCAGGCTGAACTGGAAAGGTGCATGACTCAGTTATATCTGTATGCTGTACCCTCCGTAACATTTGTGAAGGGAAGGATGAACGATTCACTCAGGCATGGAACTCAGAGAGTCAGCAGGGCTATTAGAGGGGCCCAGCGCAGGGCTGCAAGGATCAGGGATGCCTTAGGGGAGCAATTTAAGGCTGAAAGCCACCAGTAATGTCTGGTGCCCTGCACGGGAGTGAAGTGCAGTGGTTCCAATATTAGTAGGAATCTGTGTTTGCAAAGCTGAATTGCAGTGCCTGTTTCTTTCCTGGGCTAAGGTATCTTTTACTTTATGCAATAATAAAGAATATTTTCAAAGCCAAAAAATCCATTTATTGAAAAGAAAATTCATTTATTGAAAAGAAATGTTGGAGATTGGTCCTGCTTTGAGCAGGGGGTTGGACTAGATGACCTCCTGAGGTCCCTTCCAACCCTGATATTCTATGATTCTATGAAACACAACTGCTTGGGAAACAGAAAGGGGAAGGGGGTGGGGTGGGGCACGGTACAATCACAGATTTGTGCATGTCCTGTTGTCATACTCAGCCTTCCTGTCTGGAGTGCTGTGCAGTGAATGCTGCACTTTGGGATGGCTATACTGCATGGTGATGGGGGTCGAGTGCAGTGGGTAAGGGTCGTAGTTTTCAGGGCTGGGTGGTGACGCTACAGGTGTTGGAGGCAGCTGGTGGTGGTAAGAACCCGGATGTGGGGGAAAGTGGGTTGGAGGTGAAATGGGGGCACAAGGGAAAGCGTTTTGGGACAAGGGCTGCAGTGGGGGGGAGGAGGGGAGCAGGCACGGTAATGCTCCGCCTGCATGGCTATGAGCGCCTGGATAGAGTCCGCTTGGCATTCCATTGTGCTTATCAGCCGATCCGTGCTTTGCTGCTGGAGCACCATACTTTTGTGCCGTTGCTCCTCATTCTGCTGGCGGATCCTCCTTTCACTGTCCCGCCACTCCTGCTCTTTTTGATTTTCATTACTTGCATGCTGCATTATTTCATGCAACATGTCTTCCTTGCTTCTACGTAGCCTCTTTCTGATTCTTTGGAGTCTTTCGGCCAGTGATAACACGGATGGCTGAGATCTCAAGGTTGCATCTGTAAAGGCAAAAATGCAACACTAAACAGAGACAGCATTGGTCACACCAGACAGAGCAATGATTCCCCCATACTTAAGGGCAAGCACAGTCTACACAAAAGCATAATTTGCCCATCCCAAAGTGAGCGCACATAACCCACAGGAGCCCCAAAATGATCAGTGAGCACAGGGTCAAGCATGACTGATTTTCACAGCTCTACTGTCCTCTGGGTTTCTGTGCCTTGGGGAGAGCCAACAGCTGCAGGGGGCCCCTATACTGAACACTGTCCCCACATTTTCCACAGGAGTTCGTCCTGGAAGATATCTTGCTGCTGAGGGTGACCTGGGAAGCAAGGAGGGTCTTCTACTGCAATGCGGCTTCCGCCCTGACACACATGCAGCTTGCCTGTGTGCAGCAATGGTCTCCCTGCCCCTCATGGCACAGTGGCGCAGACAAGTTAGCCTTGCTGGGACAAGGACCACAGTGGCTCTCCCGAGAAACCTGCACAAGCGCATTGCCCAAGTTCTGGATGAGACCTTTGAAGAGATCACTGAGGCCGATTACCCCGATGTGAGAGAGCACATCAACACTCTATTCCGCATCTAGGCATGCATGCAGCCCTAACCCTCCTCGCCCCAAGAGCCCGGGCCGAATAACTTCCTTCCCAAAATAAAAGCCGCTTACTGGGAACCTCTTTTGGTGTTTCCCCAAGCACCGGCCGCCGCGACTGGCTACCTTCCTCCTGGCTTGAGAACAGCTCCTGACTGTATGCATCTAGGGATTCCGGGGCGTCTTCCCCTGCCTCAGCACCCTCACTCCCACTTTGCTCCTCCTCCTCCTTCTGCCTTGTTGAACTGGGCTCTGAAGTGTCCACGGTGGTACTTGGAGTGGAGGTGGGGTTGCTCCAAAGTATTGCGTCCAGCTCTTTGTAGAAACGGCAGGTTGCAGGGGCAGCACTGGAGTGGCTGTTTGCCTTGCTGGCTTTACAGTAGGCATTCTGCAGCTCCTTCCCTTTAACCCTGCACTGCAGAGCGTCCTGGTCATGGCCCCTTTCCATAATGTCCCTTGATATCTGCCCAAAGGTATCGTAATTCCTACAGCGGGAGTGCAGCTGGGACTGGACAGCTTCCTCCCCGCAAACACTGATGAAGTCCAGCACCTCGCCATTGCTCCTACTGGGGATCGCCTGGCGCGTGGAGGCATGGTCACCTGGAAAAATTAGCTGAGAGCACTCCACACCTGGCTGAGCAAACAGGAAGGGGATTTTCAAAATTCCCAGAGAATTTAAAGAGTGGGTCTGACAGTTGGTTACCTGAGGGCAGGGCAGTAGAGTTCAAGTGATGACCAGAGTGGCTAGAACAGGCATTGTGGGACTCTTCTGGAGGCTGATCAGAGTGCACTAACAGACTAGGGTGTCCAGACTGGCGCTGGGGCACTCCAGCGAGGGCGCACTAAACGTTATTCCACTCGCTGAGGTGGGGTACCAGGAGTGCTCTAGCCACGGAGTCAGAGCGCTCGACATGCCTTGCCAGTGTGGACAGGTAGTGAGCTAGTGTGCCCAGGGCTCCTTTAATGCGTTCTAACTCGCAAGTGTAGCAAAGTCCTTAGGAGCCATTAGGCCAGATTCACTGACACGCCAGTGGTTTTGTGTCATTCAAGCTATTCCAAGCAGTGGCCCAGTGCATCTGGGACATTGCTTTGCTGGAGAGGCCTGTCTTTTGGAAAAGACATAGGACCGGATTCATAAAGTCATAGATTCCGAAGTCAGAAGTGTCCACTGTGATCACCAAATCTGACTTCCTATATAACCCAGGCCATAGAAATTCCTCCACACTGTGTTATTCCAGGTTCATGCTGAAATAACTCCATTGGCTTCAGAGGAGGAACACCAACATAAAACTCGAGTAATGCAGTGATGAGCCAGGCCTATAAAAATTGAAGTCTATTTCGTGGTCATTAAACATCCCTCGGAATAAACAGTGCAACACAGAGTGCCAAATCCACAGTATCCCAGTGACACTTCTAAGCACTCCTGCCACTGAGATTGATCAACTGCAAACCACATAGGTTCATTTATGTTTCAAACTAATGTCGAGTTGTTATATATTCGCAGTATCACAGCAAAGAAAAAAATGCACCTCAATCTAAGAAGGAAAGCAAATATTACTGTAGAACTCTTAAATAGCGTGCATATTGCTTGTGGGTGTAGCTTCATATGCTTCATGGCTTCAGGAATTATTTATGAATTAGAGCCATTTTTTTCCTCAGAATGGAGCTCCTACTCGTTAAGCACAGTCATTATCAATGATTAGCTTTAAAGTTATTTTCATGCACCAGTGGTTCAGATTAAGAAAAATAAGTAACTTATTTTACAGCAACATGTAACAGCTGTATAGTATTTATTAATAGCTGACGGGTTCTTTGGATTTCTTTTTCATTACTATTGAAAAGAAATCCTCAACCTTTTAAATTGCCACAAATCCCAGAATGACTAGAACAGTCTTTGTTTTTTAAATGTCATGTTATCTCAGGACAGAGCTGCAAAAAGATGAATTTGTCAGTTTGATGATGATCTAATTTGCAGGTACTCAGGGTACATGGCTCTCCTTTTAATCCCAGTTGTGCTGATTTCTGTGTAGTAGACAATACATTACTTTTTCTGATGAAATTATGAGAATAGTGATTTAGCAAGGAGGAATAATTAAAACTGTTTGTCTTGCAGACTGTCAGAGGCTCTTAGGGATTACACAAATAAAAATTAACTTTTTTTTTCCTGTCTGTGTTACAGTCTCTGCAAAGTTCACAAACAATTGTAATCCTATTTTACTGAGTACAGACTTAAAAGTAAAAGGTTGGTTATCTTTCATTCATTAAGGATAGTCTTAGATTAGTGAAAAGCGAATATTTTATTATGAAAATGTGCTGATCACAAAACTGCCTGACTCTTGATTCTGAGCTGTATTTTGGCCCCTTTATGCCACTTGGGGACTGAAAACCAGCCAGATTGCCTCACCAGCAATCCCCAGAGCTGTGTAGGCCAACAGAACGACCCTCTGCTGCCTCTCAATGTAGCCCCCACACAGGAGCAGGCCTGAGGAAAGAACGGGGTGTCCTAGAGTGTTTGTGGCTCATGCACTTTGCCATCCGGCTATGCTCGGACACCAGACAGTAATTTGGGGTTGTTGCTGCCAGGCCGGAAGTTAGAGCAGCCCTTGGGGCTGAGCCAAGGTAGCTCCCAGCCATCCAAGAATACAAAAAGCACAACATGTTAGAGTCACTTTCACCTCCACTCTTGCTGGCTTGTGCTTTTCACAGGATGACCTGCACTTTCTGCCCCAGCCTGTATGCATGACAGCTAGTGCACTCTCGCCACCTTCCCGTCCATCTGTGAACACCTTTCCCTGCACTTTGCAGGGCTGGCTGGGTCAAGGTGCTGACATGCATTCACTTGATGTAGGTCTGTTCCTCCTTCCGTTGAACTTATTCCTTCCCACCAAAATGCTGCTATCGCACCCCACCACCACGCATGTTGGCTACCACTCGTGTCTGCTCCAGCAAGTGGGAGAAGGGAGTCTGCCAGAATAGCTGACCCACTGCAGACTTCCACATATCCTACGCAAGCTGATGGAGGGGTTGCAGTAGTGAGAGTGGTGTTCTGAGGAAGGGGGTTGCTAGGATGGCATTGAAGCCGCCTGGCTCCTCAAGCACTGAAAAGACCTCAAGTTCCATCCCACTGCACCATCGGGGTGAATTAAGCGTATTTATCAAATGAGAATGTCCTGGGAGACCCAGAGGAGAGTGATAACTTTAAATGTGTTGTTTGTTTTACAATCAGGGTGGTGATGGAGCTATATGGCAGTGAGTTAACATTTGTGGGCCTTGTGGAAAGACTGGGCTTTCCAGAGGGGTATGAGGGAAGGGAGGGTGGGTGCTTGGCACACTGGGGTAGGAACATTATTCCAGGCATGGGTGAGGGTCAGGTGGCAGCATGGAAGGAGGCATGAAAAGAAAATGAAGGGAGGGGTGAGGGTGGCATCTCTGGTGAAACAAAAGAGTGATGGGGGGTTATAAAAAAGAGTGAGCTGAGAAAGAGATGAAAGTTTAGTGTGTGAACTTGTTTGCATGGTATTACAGTAGAGCCCTGATTGAAGCCCCTGGGTTCTGCTGTACAGTACATACTAAATAATAAATGGATGCAGAATTGTGCAGAGACTTGAAGGTGAGGACCAGAATTTTAAGCATGATTCAGTAAGTGCAGGGGAGACAGTGGAGGGATTTGAAGCACAGTGCCAGCTGATTCAGAATCAGAGTTCAAGTCCCTGCATTTATTTTTATGTGTTAAAAACATTTACTGCATCACAACACACAACGATTTTCCTTCATGAATTCAGTTGGAAACTTCCCCAGCAAACAAAGGCTTAATCCAGGACTATCTCTGTTTATACAACGTTAAAATGAGGAAACAGGCTCACTCTTTAACGTCAGTCACAATAAAAAGTACGCATGGCATAAGAGAGCCAAAGTGAATTATTAAAGGGCAAAGTTCAATATATCCCCCCAATGAAGCACATTATCTCATCACCTGATGAGCTCACAATGTGTGTTTATTGCCCCACATAAACCTCACGGTATCGTTTCCCATTCTAAACAAGCACTCTAACCTTTTCGTTAAAGACCCCTACAAATAAAAGCACAACAAAATACTTCCTGGAGCACTTAATACAATGAAAAGGTTAATTCTTACAGCTGTTATTGTGGCCAGTGATAATTCTGGAAACTCGGAAGCGCCTGTTTATTCTGAATGGCATCCTGCAGGATGAGGGCAGAAGCTGCTTATGCCCTGAAGGGGTGGAGCAGCAAGGCCTAGGTAAGATAGGTAGGGGAGCTGAGTGAGAACAAAATGAGGAGGAGCTGGTGAGGTACTGAGGAAGCTGGTTGGATTTATGAGAAGATTTTCATCTCAGAAATATTTCTGAAAAATTGTTGCACTCTTGAAGGATTTTGGTGCCAAATGAAATAGGAGGTATTTCTCCCCTTCTTCTCCTTCTATTTTCAGTTTCTTTTCATTTTCCTACCTTGGGGTTTGGCCCTTTGCCATTGCTCTTGTTCTTCTCAATGCCTGAATTAGCTCTGAGCCATTATTGTATATCCTGGGCCTGATAACCCACTCTTTCCCACAGGTTTTCCACAGGACGTGCACATACTGTACCAGCCTCCACATCAGTATACCACTTCAGCTATGACTCCTGTCACTATTCAAAAACAGGACTTCTGAAAAACAACTCTGTGCAGACCACATTTTGTGGAGCACTCTGCGTTTGGGCAGGAAAATTGAAATTGTTCCTCTCCCATGTTCTTGCTCTGCATTTGCTGCTCCCCCATCTGCCTACTAGTCAGTCCTGTGGAGAAGACTGCAGCCTGCCCCAACATGGCAGTACCATTTTTCTCATCCTTAGCACACAGAAGTAGCAAGGAGTGTGTGTGCGGGTGGGCGGAGGGGAGAGAAGGGAGGAAGTACCGCAGAAGAGACTGAGGAAAGCAGCCAAGTAGTGGGAAGAAAAAGTCCTGGGGTAAATGTTTCATTATTCCGGCTTTTAGCTAGTTGATGATTTGGCTGATAATGATTTTGAAATTAATGAACAGTCAGTATTCTATTTTATTTTAATTGATAAGAAAACAAAAACAACTACAATGGCTGCCCTTAAAATGTTACTACCAGTTAGAAACATGCTTCCTATGTTATACACATAAAAGGGAATAAATTGGAGGTTCCGAAAAGAGCTACACAAATGATTGGAAGGCTTGAAAACCTGCTTGTTGTCTGAAGCGTAAGAAGCCCAATCTACTTAGCTTACCAAAAAGAAGGCTAAGACATGACTTGATCACAGTCTGCGAGTACCTAGCTGTGCAGAAGATCTCTGATGGTAATGAACTCTTTAATCAAGCAGAAGAAAGGCAGAAAAAGCTCAATTCAGACAAAAAAATAAGGCACAGATTTTTAATAGTGATCGCAATTAACCATTGGAACAACTTACCAAAGGATGTGTTGGGTTCTCTATTACTTAAAGCATTTTTGGATGTCTTTCTAAAAGATGCACTGTAGCCCAACCAGTTATGGGATTAATGCAGGAATTGTTGGGTGAAATTCTATAGCTTGCGTTGTACAGAAGATCAGACTAGATCGATGGATCCTTTAGGCCTTAAAATGTATGAATGTATAAATCTATCAATAATGACAGAAATCAGGGGGAAATGAATCAGGTAGAAGAAACTTGCAAAATGTACATCCTTTTCAGTGGCCCAGTGTCACGTAGCAAGTTATGCAGCAAGGTCCCCCAATTTGCTAAAATTATTCTAAAAATGCGCTACAGGGAGAAAATATACAAACACAAATGTGTTTTATTTATTAGCACTGAAACAAAGCACTACCATTCCTCCAGGCTTTAGGAGCTACACAGGAGAGGAGACCTTTCAGATTGTGTGGCTAGTTGGAAGAATGAATTTTTTAATAGATTTTATAGAGCAAAGATAACTATTTATGTGGTATCTTTGCAAAACGTATACATTATAGTGCCATTAATGTCGCCACAAAATTTCATTACGCATGGGAAGTAGGCTGGCTGAAAAATGTAAAATGAAACATTTTCCCATAATAAAATGTTTTCACTGGAAAAGCTTGATTGTTGGTTGACTTTGCCTTCAAGAAAATCAAAACAAAATGTTTCTGAATTGAAAATTTTCAGAACTTTTCATTCCATGAAAATGTTGATATTTTGACCCTCTGTTCTAATTCAGGATAAAAATGTCAAAATACCAGAATTTCCCATGAGATGGAAATTCTGCTTTTCAGTTGGCTCTACATGGGACCTTTGGGATAACCATGCATTTTTTGCTATGTATAGCATAATGTCACCACTATGTATTTTGGATCTGAGTTAAACATTTTTGAGGTCTCTGCTATAGACTTATATACTCTAATGTGGAATCCTGGCCCCATGTAAGTCCATGGCAAAACTCTCATTGACTTCAGTGGAGCCAGGGACTTCACCCTGGGAGTGACTGAGAAGCATGGCACAATGTAATAAATCTTCTCCCGTGGAAACTCCTTTCTGGAGTGGCACCATATGAATGGAATTAACCAGAGCTGTGATGTATGTGATCAAAAATTCAGACTTTTCTTAAATGTGAGAGCACAGGTAGAGGGAAGACTTCCCAGGGTATGCCTATGAAAGAGATGCTCATGTGCCATAGCAACAAGGGGCTTATGACTATCTAGAGAGATTTTTTTAGTTGACTGACAAGCTGTGCCCTAATTAGCTCCTGTTGCCCCAGACTTGGTAAAGTTCTTGAGCATGTACATAATTTTAAGTACATGAATAGTACCACTGAAGTCAGTGGAACTCCCCATGTGCTTACAGTTATTCATGTACTTTAGTGCTTTGCTGGATTGGGGCCATATAGTGCTTTTCATTCATAGGTCTATTACAATATAATAATATGCCCAAAGACCAGTTAGAGAAGTCCTCACCATGATTCTGAAGTTGAATCTCAAGCTCAGAAATCAAGCAATATAATCCTTCTTCTTCCTTACCCTTCTCCTTCGTCAAAAGACTCAAGGTTAGTCTACACTACAAACTAAAAATCTGCAGCCCTGAGTCTCAGAGCCCAGGTCAATTGACTTGGGCTCACGGGGCTCAGGCTGCAGGGCTAAAAATAGCTATGTAGTTTGCTTATCTTACTGAACACTATCCACACACACACTTTGGGCCTAATTCTTTCTTATCCAAGTGAGATGAATGACTAACTTCAGTGGGACTGGGGTGCCAAGATCAGGTCCTTTACCAGGTACCTCAGAGGATAGTTTATCTGTTTACTCTCTGGGTAGTTAGGACTGAAGGCTTACTCAGTTCCAGTACTGACACCACTAGGTGTTTACTTGGAAATGGTAGTGCTCTTGAAATACCTGGTGCTCTATATCTTTGGAGTATTTAATAAATTACTCTGAATGTTTTTTGTGTTATGCTTTATCAACCTGTGACGGTTGACAAATAGGTTTCCTACACTAATACTATCAAAACATTAGAGTGCTTTGTATGTTCGGAGCATCCTATAGATAATTCATCCTCAAACTACCCTGTAAAGTAAGTGAGAAAGTATCATTATCCAATTTTATAGATGGGGAAACTGAGACAGAAAGGTAAACTGACTTGCCTAAGGCCAGGTCTACGCTACAGATCTATATTGGTATAACTATGTCACTCAGGGGTGTGAAAAATCCACACTCCTGAGCGATGTAGTTATACAAACCTAACCCCTTTATGTAGACAGTGCTCTGTCAACAGGCGAACTTCTCTCATCAACATATCTACTGCCTCTCAGGGCGGTGGATTAACTACATCTATGGGTGAAGCTCTCCCATTGGTATAGTGGTGTCTTCACTACAGATAGGTCAGTTATAGAGTGATTGCTTTGTGAAAAGTATTTTACATCATTGCGTGTGATGTGAAAAGTCGTTGTACATTACACAGGTGTGCATTTAATTAAGAAGAAAATAAATTCCAAATCCACTGGAAAACATTTTTATTAGTTGGGACATTGCTTGTTCTCATAACATCTTGGCTTGGTAATATAGCAATCTGTGTAAGTTAAACACTACTGATTTGCTGTGGTGTATCATTGTGGTTACCCAGAATGCTGGCATTCTTTGAAAGAATTCACTGAAGTGGGGATGAACTATAAATTGGCATGAGACTATGCATGGCAGAATTATTAATTAAAAGCTGTCAGGAGGGGTTTGTTGTTTTGATTCCTCTTTTAATTTTGATCCATTCACTCTTTGCTTCATATTTAAATTGGTTTCTCAACAAAGGGAAGGGAATGTAAGTCATTAGATGGAGCAGATGTTCTAGCATTAGAAATCAAAGAGGATCTCTCTCCAAGTAGCTTTGTTGTGTTTACTGAAGGAGGAGCTGTCTTATGTTGTCAGTTATATGACTCAGATAATAACAATGATAGCTGAAAACTCTCGGTAGAATTAAGGCATAGCATGATTAACAGGAATAACAGTATTGCTCTTTAACATAACAAGTCTCTAGTGTGAATACTAAACTATGGTTAAGTATTCTTAGTTAATGATAGATCAGTCTACATTTAGGATTGAGGAGAGGGTTAAAAAAGATCTGTACTTTTTCTCTTATAATTAGGTGCTTGCATGCTATGGTAATGAAAGCCATAGAAATGACTATAAATAAATGAATGACATATTATATTACAAACTCAGAGAAGAAAGACAAGCATGGACTTGATGGCTAAGTTACTGGACTGGGACTCCGGAGAACTGGGTTCTACTCCTATCTTTGATCTGTGACCTAAGCAAATCACTGACTGGCTGTGCCTCTGTTTCCCCTCCCACCTTTGTATGCTTAGATTGTAATCTCTTCTGGGAAAGGACTGGCTCTAACTATACCTTTGTCCAGTACTTAGGACAATGCAGTTCTTGTGGCTGGGGCCTCTAGGCACTATTATAATATGGAGGAATTTGTGTTACCTTTACATATATATTGATTACATTTTCATTGTTAGTGATTCGGTCTGAGATGGTAACAATGAAATAGGGAGACAGGAGTAGTCAGGCTTGATTGTCTTTATTAATAAAGTTGCCTTTATTATTTAAGAGTAGCACATAATAAGAATAGATATACAATACCCAATCCAAAGTTTGCAGCCAATGCCAGTCTGATCCCAGTCCTGTCTGATCCGATCAATAACTCAAACTTGCAATCTTTTATAGATAGGTTGTTGACAAGCCATAACTTCCTTTTTTTACGCATGACAGTTACAGACATCCCCTTTTGTCTGGAACATGTTTGTAAATTTCTAAGCACATATTGCAATATCCAGACTTGACATCCTCATGTGGTTAGTATGTTTTGTGGTTAAAAAAGGAATATTATATTAAACATTAAGCAAATAAACTTTCCGTTCTTATTAAACTAAATTTCCCTCTTCATCAAAGTTACACTACTTAATATTATTATTGAAAATTATTCTTAAAACTTCATGGGGGTTTGGTTCACTTACCAGTAGGCCTTTTCTTAGCAATAGGCCCTTTGACTTTATGGTTAACATTGTTATGTTCAGGGCCGGCTCCAGGCACCAGCTTTCCAAGCAGGTGCTTGGGGCGGCATTCAGAATGGGGCAGCAGTCCGTGTCCCGCGGCAGCAATTCGGCGGCAAAATTGGTAGAGCCGCCCCCGGTTATGTTGAAAGTCATCTGCATCAGGACTTCTCATTGGATGGCCTTGTGTCCCTATGAGAAAAATTGCTAATGAACAGATGTATAATTTTAACCATATTGGCTGCTGTCCAATAAGTTCTATATAGGCTGGGATGCTGCCAAACAGGCCCATGGAGTTGGGAAGATACAGTTTGCCATAGCGAGCAGTTTAAGCTCCTGTTTGACTAGCGCCTAGAACAGATATGGTTGCAAAACATCAACCATGATGGTTCAGTCTATATAGTGTTGTGGAAGGAGCAAACTAATAGAAACGGGCCATGATGAAACAATTCATATACCTTCTAATGGTATCACTATGAAGGGAGACTCATAGTCCAAATAGACACATTCACCATGAGACTATTAGTATTATTTATTATTTGTGTTTCTCTAACACCCTAAAACTCCAATTAGGGTTGAGGCCCCATTGCGCGAGATGCTGTATTAATACATAAGAATATACTTTTCCTTCCCTGAAAAATTTATAATCTAATTTAAATCAAAACATGATAAACAATAAGAGGGAAGAGGGATGGGAGAGGATAAGGTTAATAGTAATAAATTTATACTTCACATAGGCCTGCTATCCTGGGGGCAGTTGGGGAACCATGTTAGCTCCCAGTGTAACTTAGAATAGCCTCAGGGCTGCCCTACCTTATCCCAGTTTATAACACTCTAGAGGCTGTTATTTTGACAGGAATCTCTAGAGTGCAGTATTCTCCAGTCTTCCTCCCTCCAGTCTTCCTCCCTACACTGGGAGGTTAGAAGGATGTGGAGCAGAACTGGCTATGCTGGCTTGATGCCATTCATAGATTCCAAGACCAGAAGGGACCACTGTGATCATTCAGGGCCCAACTACATGATTAGGACATCTTTAAGTCCCCTTTGCACTGCATGCAACCATATGAAATACACGCATTGGTAGTACAAATTGTTGGCTTTGACAGGCTTCCACTCAGTACGTGACTGATCAAATGAGTGCTCATACCTCAGCAAGTTGTAATGCTGTGGTTGCTGAATTTGCTAAATTTGTTGTTCAGAAGACTAGATCCAGCATCAGATCATATGTGTGAGACACAAAACATGTTACTATTCCTGGCCTCAGATAAAAGTTCTATATATTCTAATAAATTCCTGGCCTCAGATAAAAGTTCTATATATTCTAATAAATATACATAGCTCTTTGGTGTCACAGCCAGCATTGCACTATGTTGAAAACATATTTGCCACCATTGCATCATACATCCTTTTAATAGTTTATTTAAATCAATGGGAGTTAGGCACCTTGGCACTTTCAAAACTCCCACTACCTACCTTTTGACATTTTTTGGTCCCTAAATACTTCTGAAAACCTGTCTCTAAGGCCAGAATTTTCAAACATGACCGTTTAAGGTTAGCCTCCTCAATGCATATTTAGGCTCTTAAATGAAAATGTCTTGATTTTTCAGAGGCTCTGAGCACCTATAGATCTCCTACTGATTTCAGTAGGGTTCAGAACAGTGGCCATACTCCTCCTAAGTCAATGTCTGCTCATTTAATAGTTCAGCTTTGTTTCTGTTTTAAGTGACACACCTAGAGTCTGACAGAAGGCTTCAGAAGCTTTCTCAATTTTCTTGTACTAGAATTTCCATGAAAAAGCTGGCAGTAGGTATCAATTATCCAAGTTAAAACATGTGTCTTTCTTGCTGAGCCTTCCATACTTCAATTTTTTTCTTTGAAACTGGATTCACAATTTGTTCAACCCAGTACTGCATCTTTTACTATATATTAATATTAATATCTCTGATTCCAGAATAAATTGTCCTCCGCCACAGCATTGTCCTGGAAAGAGCAGCACTTTTCAGCTCTGTCTCCTCTGTTTCTAATTTTCTTTCTTTTTAAAAAGTGAAATGTAAACCATTTTAATATTGCATGAACCTATTAAAGTCCTCACTTTGCTCAGGGTTAGCAGTTCAAGTAGTCTGAAATCAATTTGGTGGTGCTGGCTAAGTCTTTATGGAGAACACTATAGTATAGTTGATGAAACATCTCCAGATCTTTCTTGGCCCCTAATTGAGGCAGAGCAAAGAGAAGGGTAGAAATAGAGGAATAGTGGATTAGAGGAGAGAAAATGGGAGGAGGGAGAGAGGGATGCATGGAAGAGAAGGGTAGAATAAGGCTTTTTAAGTCAAGGATGAAGTCTCTGGTCTTGAAAGCTGTATCACAGATTCTTGTCCTGTCTATTTGTGGTATCTGACATTTTGTACTGACCATAGATGTTGTCATTGTTATGAGCCCAGCTATTTACTCAGTGACCACTGTACATGTAATTATGGCTACATAATAGTGTCCATTCAAATTTTCAAATGAGTGTTTTCAATCACTCATAAAACATACTTGCTTTTAAACCATGCATAGTATTTTAAAAGGTACACTCACTGGAGGTCCCTTCTCCGCCTGCTGGGTCCAGGAGGCAGCCTTGAGTGGGTTCGGGGGGTACTGGCTCCAGGTCCATGGTGAGAAACTGTTCCTGGCTGTCGGGAAAACCGGTTTCTCCGCTTGCTTGCTGTGAGCTATCTACAACTTCATCATCATCATCTTCCTCGTCCCCAAAACCTGCTTCTGTGTTGCCTGCATCTCCATTGAAGGAGTCAAACAACACGGCTGGGGTAGTGGTGGCTGAACCGCCTAAAATGGCATGCAGCTCATCCCAGAAGCGGCATGTTTGGGGCTCTGACCCGGAGCGGCCGTTCACCTCTCTGGTTTTCTGGTAGGCATGCCTCAGCTCCTTAAGTTTCACGCGGCAATGCTTCGGGTCCCTGTTATGGCCTCTGTGCTTCATGCCCTGGGAGATTTTGACAAATGTTTTGGCATTTCAAAAACTGGAACGGAGTTCTGATAGCACGGATTCCTCTCTCCATATAGCGATCAGATCCCGTACCTCCCGTTCGATCCATGCTGGAGCTCTTTTGCGATTCTGGGACTCCATCATGGTCACCTCTGCTGATGAGCTCTGCATGGTCACCTTTGCTGATGAGCTCTGGCCAGCGTGGCAAGCTGCAGGTGACCATGCAAACAGGAAATTGAAATTCAAAAGCTTGCAGGCCTTTTCCTGTCTACCTGGCCAGTGCATCTGAGTTGAGAGTGCTGTCCAGAGCGGTCACAATAGAGCACTCTGGGATAGGTCCCAGAGGCCAATACCGTCTAATTGCGTCCATAGTACCCCAAATTCGACCTGGCAAGGCCGATTTAAGTGCTAATCCACTTGTCAGGGGTGGAGTAAGGAAATCGATTTTAAGAGCCCTTTAAACCGAAAAAAGGGCTTCATCATGTGGACGGGTGCAGGTTTACATCAATTTAACGCTGCTAAATTTGACCTAAACTCCTAGTGTAGACCAGGGCTGAGACTTGTGTGTCCCAAAGAGCTGTTGAATTCAGTAACACAGTGTCCAATGAACCACCACATGAGTAATAGGCTTACTGTATCACTAGATTTATAATTAAAATACAGACAATACCTTAAGACTCAATGCTTTCCTTCTGCTATTAAGAAATTTAAATCATTAAAATATTAATGATTACTACTAATTGCTATCCTTCTGCTATTAAGAAATTTAATATGTTGCTGTTAGTGATGATGATTTATTATTTATCCAAGGTTCAAAAATTTAATTGAGATACAAGCCTCCTTTACAAGGCAGTCCTGGTTAAGAATTAAGCCCTTATTTGGCAAAGAATTATGTACATGCTTAACTTAAAGCAGTGTAAATAGTATCTTTGAAGCCAGTGGAACTACACCCAGTATGTAAAGTTCAGCATGCACATTAATCTTTGCAATATCAGGGCCATATTTGGTTTTACTGTTCCCAATGTCTTCCCAGTGTAGAGTGGTTTTTATTGAAAAATCAACATTTACCATTACTGTACTTGCCTGGGCCAGATTTTTTTACTCATGTTGAGTAATATCTTACCCTGTGAATAGTCTCTTTGTTATATGATTACCATAATATTTCACTATGCTATCTTTGGATTAGAAAATCATAGAATCATAGCATATCAGGGTTGGAAGGGACCTCAGGAGGTCATCTAGTCCAACCCCCTGCTCAAAGCAGGACCAATCCCCAATTAAATCATCCCAGCCAGGGTTTTGTCAATCCTGACCTTAAAAACTTCTAAGGAAGGAGATTCCACCACCTCCCTAGGTAACGCATTCCAGTGTTTCACCACCCTCCTAGTGAAAAAGTTTTTCCTAATATCCAACCTAAACCTCCCCCACTGCAACTTGAGACCATTACTCCTTGTCCTGTCCTCTTCTACCACTGAGAATAGTCTAGAACCATCCTCTCTGGAACCACCTCTCAGGTAGTTGAAAGCAGCTATCAAATCCTCCCTCATTCTTCTCTTCCGCAGACTAAACAATCCCAGTTCCCTCAGCCTCTCCTCATAAATCACGTGTTCCAGACCCCTAATCATTTTTGTTGCCCTTCGCTGGACTCTCTCCAATTTATCCACATCCTTCTTGTAGTGTGGGGCCCAAAACTGGACACAGTACTCCAGATGAGGCCTCACCAATGTCGAATAGAGGGGGACGATCATGTCCCTCGATCTGCTCGCTATGCCCCTACTTACACATCCCAAAATGCCATTGGCCTTCTTGGCAACAAGGGCACACTGCTGACTCATATCCAGCTTCTCGTCCACTGTCACCCCTAGGTCCTTTTCCGCAGAACTGCTGCCTAGCCATTCGGTCCTTAGTCTGTAGCTGTGCATTGGGTTCTTCTGTCCTAAGTGCAGGACCCTGCACTTATCCTTATTGAACCTCATCAGATTTCTTTTGGCCCAATCCTCCAATTTGTCTAGGTCCCTCTGTATTCTATCCCTGCCCTCCAGCGTATTTACCACTCCTCCCAGTTTAGTATCATCCGCAAATTTGCTGAGAGTGCAATCCACACCATCCTCCAGATCATTTATGAAGATATTGAACAAAACCGGCCCCAGGACCAACCCCTGGGGCACTCCACTTGACACCGGCTGCCAACTAGACATGGAGCCATTGATCACTACCCGTTGAGCCTGACAATCTAGCCAACTTTCTACCCACCTTACAGTGCATTCATCCAGCCCATACTTCTTTAACTTGCTGACAAGAATACTGTGGGAGACCGTGTCAAAAGCTTTGCTAAAGTCAAGAAACAATACATGCACTGCTTTCCCTTCATCCACAGAACCAGTAATCTCATCATAGAAGACAATTAGATTAGTCAGGCATGACCTTCCCTTGGTGAATCCATGCTGACTGTTCCTGATCACTTTCCTCTCATGTAAGTGCTTCAGGATTGATTCTTTGAGGACCTGCTCCATGATTTTTCCGGTGACTGAGGTGAGGCTGACTGGCCTGTAGTTCCCAGGATCCTCCTTCTTCCCTTTTTTAAAGATTGGCACCACATTAGCCTTTTTCCAGTCATCCGGGACTTCCCCCTTTCCTCAAGATGAAAGGTGTTTCATGAAATAAGGTATTAATTTGATTTAAACATTTGTTTCATGCCAAATGTTACAAAGCTTCTTCCATTTTATTTTTTGACAGCAGCGAACTCTGATAATTATGTTCTATGCAAAATATAGTATTCTGGTTGGATTAAACAGCAGAATTTTCATTTGCTGTCATAGTTGTCATGGTCTTTTGCTCATGCCACATTATTAAAAAGTGTGCTTTATACACACAGACTACACCTTCATCTGCTTAGAGCAGATTAATAAACATTATCCTTATAAAATGAATAATTACACTAGCGATTTTAATATTTTTGTTTGCTTTTAGAAATGAATTATCTACCTCCCTAAGAAACAAACTTCTTATTGGATTATTGCTGGAAAGGATGGGCCTGGACTAAAATCCTGTCTCTGAATATCTCAAAGTTTTCCATGTGCATGTGAGAGTTTTGTGGCTTGAAGCTGTCTCTAAATAGAATGTTAATAAAATGCTATACTGGGCTGTCTGGATATGTGGCCTTTTTCCTCCCCTTCCTCATCAGAGTGTGAATAAAACCACAAAGCTGGGTACAGGACAAAGGAAGCTCTTTGATATTGGTAGTGTATAGTGATGAACCAATGTCTTTATGTATATGCACCTGTCTCATTTAGCTTTGTTTTCTACTGTCTGCAGACTCCAGAGGAAGGAGCCTCCACATCCATCTATGCAGCTGTCTCACCAGAGCTGGAAGGAGTTGGTGGCATCTATCTTTACAATGAGCAAAGGACAAAATCTACTGATGTATCATATGATGAGGAGCTGCAGCGAAGGCTCTGGACTGAAAGCTGCAAGATGACTAGGATTTCTGATGTAGGTAGCAGAGATCTCTAAAAGTAGCCACTTCCAACGGGGTGAATGAAATGTGTCCAACAAGCATCCTTACCTGACTTCTTGCAGCATGAACCAGCATCCTGGAATTCACAGTTCAATCCCAAAGGCAAATGTGAACAGTGCTGCTTTTCACTTGAACCCATAGTCTGCTAGGGAGTCAAGGGGAAATATTCCCACAGAAATGTGTATAGGGTGGTTTTAAATCTAACCATCAGTTTTGTAATCATGATGTTTCGGTCTGTGATTAAAAAAGTCTTTAACCTTGTGCAGAATTGTGTTTTTCCCTTTTTATGTAACAAGAGGAGACTGTCCCTTGTGGGACTGTTATGTCTTAAAACCAGCTCTGCAAATCTTGCAAATATAACTTAATCCACTTTTTATCAGTTCTGGAAATTTAGGGTTTCTTTCCTTAAACTTCTTAAATCCTGCCTACACTTTATAATAAGTAACAGATTATTATAATTCATTCTTTTGTCCTTCATGATAATCACACTGTATCCATCACAGGAACTACAGTATAGTACAACACCCTTTACCCAGATGTTTCAGCAGAAACCAGATGCATTTAAAGAAAAGGACTTTAAGATAGGAGGGTAGGTTGGAAGGCTTAGAAAAATTGTTGAAAAACTGGAGAGGGTTCAGAGAAGAGCCACAAGAATACTTAAAGGATTAGACAATATGCCTTACAGTGATAGACTCAAGAGACACAAAGGAAATTAGGCACCTAAGCCCCAGACTGAGGAACCGAAGTCCCAGTTTTAGGCTCCACTGCAATCCACAAAACTTCTCCTGAACGCTGTAGGCGCCTAAACTCACTCAGTGCCTAAGTAAAAGTCCCCCACACCTATGTTTCTGCATCTAAGCATGTGCCCTGCTGCCTCACCCTAGGTATCTGGGGGACTATTGCCCACCCAAGCCCCAGAGTAATCCACAAACCCAGGGAAGATAGGTGCTCTGATGGGTGTTGGTGCCACCAGTGGTGCCCATCTTCTACCTGTTAGCCCTGTGGTTAGAACACTTGCCTGGGATGTGGGAGGCCCTGGTTCAATTCTCCCCTGCTCTGCCTGAAGGGGAGAAAGAGGTGGAAGACCTCAGTTCAAATTCTCAGTGGTGCTCTAAACATGGGGCTATGGGATATTCTGATGTGGGATGCCTTCAACCTCCCCTGTTGAAGCTGCTCCACTGTGGATAAATAATGATAGATGACTGATTAAAGCAGAGGGACTGGACCCAGGGTTTCCTACCTCCCAAGTGGGTGGACTAACCACTGAACTATAGAGTCATTCTCTCTGTCTCTCACCCAGTGATTGAGTATTTAGTGGAATAGTCAACCTCAAGATACGTGATTTTTGGTTAACAAGAGGTTGGTAAATGCCTGGTGTATTTATGTTGCCTGTCTGATACATCCACTGAGCAGAATCTCAAAGGGATGGGGTTTTTTGTTTGTTTTGTTTTAAGAAAGTTTTATCCCTTATGGTTACAAAGAAAACCTTTCCAATGTGAACTGAGTGTTGTCTCCAGACAGCCTGAACCCTGACTCTTTTAGTGGTGTGTACTCCACCCTACTCCCACCTCATGAATCATATCTCAAAAGCAAAATTATGACACTTCAAATATCAGCAATATTTCATTACTCATTTTTTAGTGGCTGGGATGAGAAGGGGGTGGGCGTGAAGGTCACACTGGGGGATTGGGAGTTGCTGAAGGAAATGAACTACAGAAAAAAAAAAGGGAGTCACAAGAACAAGTAAGAGAGAGAAAGGAGAATGGGAAAAGAAAACTGTCAGAGGGCAGAAATGTCTGGTCCCAAAGAGGATCATATTTTCCCTCTGGGCTGTGAGAGGTGTGATTTAGCCCTGTGTGTTTTCATTTATTATTTGCAATGGTTAGCAGCAGGCAATTTATCATCCAGTCACTGTAGCACTTTCCCTATGTCACTGGCTGATTTTTTTTGGAAGGGAATGTAGTGCTTGTGAAATGTCACAGACTGACACGTTGGGAACTAAATTCCTCTCTTTATTCACAGATCAGGCACAGGATGCAGTGGAGGGTGTTAGCTAGCCAGCATTTTATATTGCAATATTGTTCCCACAATTGTTCTCATTGTTGGCAGAAGTACTTGCTGAATTTACATATAACAGAAGGGACCATATGAATCCCCATTGTAACTCCACTGAAGCCTGATGAGTTTTCCGCATGGTGACCAGGAGACTGCAAAATATTTATCTTCAAGGGAAATTCTTTCCCCATATCAAATTTTAAAAGTTATTTTAAGATGCTTTAAAATAATAGAACTTCAGTTGGGATTGTTGTTCTCAAATAATTTCAAAGTTTGGTTTATATTGTACTTGGAATCTCTAGCTCGTGCTTCCACTTGCTCTTTCAGATGGGAGAAGGCTTCTTCAATTAGAGGAGCTCCTAGAGGGCTATGATGGGCAGAGTCCTTGCTGATTGGCAGGTACTTTGCCTGTAGTATAGGACTGTTTCTTTGTGCTTCTCTTTCTATGGCCTGCTGTAGAGGATTCCCAAATTTCATAGGCTGATGGACCTGGCAGACTTCCAGCTGCAAACAGGAAAGGTGGGGGCACGGACACAAGCTGATCTGACAATTGCCTGAATAAAGACAGGTTTCAGAGTAACAGCCGTGTTAGTCTGTATTGGCAAAAAGAAAAGGAGGACTTGTGGCACCTTAGAGACTAACCAATTTATTTGAGCATGAGCTTTCGTGAGCTACAGCATCCGATGAAGTGAGCTGTAGCTCACGAAAGCTCATGCTCAAATAAATTGGTTAGTCTCTAAGGTGCCACAAGTCCTCCTTTTCTTTTTGCCTGAATAAGGTCATTCTCTTTGTCTCTCACCCAGTGACTAAGTATTTGGGACTTGTCTACACTGGCAAGTTTCTGCACAGTAAAGCAGCTTTTTGCGCTCCGACTGCAGACGCACTGCCAAGCCACTTTGTGTGCAGAAACTCTTCAGTTGCAGCGCTGCAGAAAACCCGCCTCGCTGAGAGTCGTAAGGCTCTTTGCGCAGAGGCTCCAGCGCTCTATTGCCAGTGTAGACACTTGATTGCTTTCTGCCCTGTAATTGGCCTTTGGAGCTGTCCCATAATGCCTCAAGGGACCGCTCTGTTCATTGTTTTGAACTCGGCTGCTGCGGAGACATGCACCCCTCCCCTTTCAAAGCACCGTTTCTGACAGCCCTTGCGTGCTGTGCTGATCTGCTCCGCGACACAAAACAAACCATGAATGTGGAATGCTCGCGCTGTTGAACCCAGAGGGAGGGGTGTGTGTGTGAGAGAGAGAGAAAGAAAGAGAGAGAGATTGCTGTGCAGAGAGCCCAGAGAGGGAGGCGGGGGCTGGTAGGGTTTCCCCCTGCCCCTGCCTCAGGACAGGTTGCTTCATGCCACTGTCTGAACTTACAAGACAGCATGCTGACACACTCTCTGTCCCCCAAAACACACGGTCTCTCTCCATACACACACACACTCTCTGTCACACACTCTGCCCCCCCCCCACACACACACACTTCAGTTGAAAAGCAGCTGGCAATGTAGTAGGATGCCCATGGAACAATGGGTTTGGGAAACCTGCATCATGTGACGCTGTACCTGCCCCATGAGGCACTGCAAACCCTTCCCAAAGCATCCTGCAGCCAGTTGCACAGTGGGATAGCTACCCACAGTGCACTGCTCTCTTTGCTGTTGCAAGAACTGCTAATGTGGATGCACTCTAGCGTCCCAATGCAGTTTAATTCCAGCATTTTAATAAAAGTGGTATAACTTGTGGCGCAGAAACTTGCCAGTGTAGACATACCCGTAGTGGAACAGTCAATCTCAAGATAAGTGATTTTTGGGGAGGTGGAGCAGGAGGATTTCAGCTCTTCAGTAGCCCAGCCCCTTCCCCAGTCCAGATTTTTGCGCTTTCTCTTCCTCATGGTACTGGCAGCTTCATATTTCCCCAAACACTCCTTGCCACTTTAGGCAAGAGAATAGCTGAGGACTTTGGGAGGTGCTCTGATGCTACTTCCCCATCTTCATCAGGTGATGGCATCATTAGAGATGGGATTGCTTTCACTTGACTGGTAGCAGCAGATCTGAACATTACACTGATGCTATTTTAGACACAGGATGCAATGACTGTTTCCCCAAAAATAAAGAGCTTGGCAGCTTTTGCTATTGGCAGTAAAACCTTTCACATTTACAACATTGCCTTTGATAAAACAGTCTTCTGATTGTGTAAACCCGTAAGCTTTCAATTGAAGAGTTCAATGGTTTTCTTTCATAAAGATGGATGGTTAGTTTCCAAATAGAGCTGTGATCCCTCCTTTTATACATGCCTCAGAATCCTTTTCCAGCTCCTGTGACAACGCCTTGGAAGTATCATGGTAGCTGACACTCTGGGGTATATTTTGGTCCGGGATGATGGAGCCATTTTTACTGTGAGGGTGCTGAGAGCCATTGAACTAAACTGTAAACCCTGGATATGATGGAAATCATTTCAAGCCAGGGGTGCTGCAGCACCCCTAGTTTCCAGCACCTATATTTTGGTCTGAGTCTCCCAGAGAGAAAAGTCAGGGTATAAGTGATGGACCCACAAGAGAGGAGAAAGGGAGGTGTCCTGCTGCCTGATTCTGGAGAGCAATGCACTATATCTCGATTTTAAGGCCAGAAGGGACCGTGATCATCTACTCTGACCTCCTGCACATTCCAGGCCACAGAACCTCACCCACCCACTCCTGTAATGGACCCCTGACCTCTGGCTGAGTTACTGAAGTCCTCCAATCATGATTTTAAACCTTCCAGTTACAAAGAATCTACCATTTACTCTAATTCAAACCAGCAAGTCGCATGTACCCCATGCTGCAGAGGAAGCCAAAAACAAACCAACCAACCAACCCTAGGACCACTGTCAATCTGGCCTGACGGGAAATTTTGTTTCTTCCTGACCCCAAATATGGTGATCAGTTAGATCCTGATGGTCCCATAAGCCAGACACCTGGGAAAGAATTCTCTGTAGTAACTCCGAGGACTCCCCACCTAGTGTCCCAGCTCCAGCCATTGGAGGTATTTGCTAATAGCAGTCATGGATGGGCCATATGCCATTCTAGACAACCTCATCATACCATCCACTCCATAAACTTACTAAGCTCAGTCTTGAAGCCAGTTAGGTTTTTTGCCCCCATTGCTCCTCTTGGAAGGCTGTTCTAGAACTTCACTTCTCTGATGGTTACAAACCTTTGTCTGATTTCACCCAAAAACTTGATGATGGGCCAGTTTATATCCATTTGCTCTTCTGCCAACATTGGCCCTTAACACTAGTCATCTCCCTCCTTGGTGTTTATTGTTCTGATATATATATGGGGGGGGGCATTCATATCTCCCCTCTGCCTTCATTTTGTTCGGCTAAACAATCCAAACTCCTACAGTTTCCTCTCATAAGGTAGGTTCTCCATTCCTCTGATCATCCTAGTGGCCCTTCTCTTGAAGAGAAAGCTGGGGAACAAGAAACCACCGCAGGCAAGTCCCAGCCGGGCAAGGAGACAGAAAAATTATGTTGAATCTCTGGCTGCAGCAAAATGGTAAATCCCTTGGCAAAATTCTCCATTTCATGGTATCATGAAAAAACTCAGATTCCATGGGCACAGAATTGCAAAATCCACAGGGCATTGATTTAGATGAATAGTTCAGTTCACACCTCTTAGAGCTATTGTTTCTGCTTGTCTGCAGGTTCAGGCATGTATCACTACATCAGTTTATATTTGGTCCATTTCTACCAGTGCCTAATTGAAAAAGGCAGCGACTTTACCTTGACATGTCTAAATAAGGCACCCAAATACCACAATGATGGGCACCAATAAAGAAACTAGATCAAAAGAAATTGAGGATGGACTAGAAAAAAGTGGATCTGATACAACACTTGTATTACTTCCGTTTTATGTGACTGTGACTCCATTTAGCGTAATACAGTATTGCATCAGCCTCAGTAGCTGTAATATACATCCTCCAAAACTGTAACTTTGCTCAGAGGTGTCGTGTCTGGGGCATAGGTGGTCACAGATAATGGCTGGAGCAGAAGTCAGGCCTAGTGGTTGAAGGAGGAGTTGGGAGCCAGGAACCAGAGCCAGCGGTCAGAGGAAGAGTTGGGAACTAGCAGTCAAGCCAAGGGTCATGCTTAACTTAAAGCCGGAGACAGGAGCAGACAGCAAACCAGGGCTGAAGCAGAACAGGGATGAGACTGGGATCAAGGCAGGCACAGAAGTGATCACAACTATGGGCATACACACTGAGCAGTCAGCAATCTGCTGATGTTGAGTTTAAAAGCATGCCTGCTTGACTTCTGTCAGCCAGTCAGGTGGGCTAGCCAATCAGTCGGCCCTACCACAACTCAGCAGAGCCCTTTAATCTGCTTGGAGGCTGGGCTCGCTAGTCCTCAGGCTCAACTGAAGGAGCTCACTCCTGTCAAGAGGTTTGACTGAGCAGTACTTTAAGCTGTTTTTACAAATAACATTTTGTTAAACTGAAGTTAAGGTTGCGATCACAGATAAGTAATTGAAGGGTAAAAACATAGCACTGATGTAATCTCCAGAACCATCTATCGTTATTAGAAGTAGTAGTATTGTAGAACCTGGGAGTCCCAGCCATGGACCAGGACCCCATTGTGCCACGAACTGTACAAATATAGGACAAAAAGACAGTCCATACCCCAAAGTGCTTACAATCCAGAAAGACAGTTGGGGGAGTACAAGTCAAAAATGAGCCAGTACTGGCCAACATGATAGGCAGTGGTCTCAGCACACCAGGGGCAAATGGTCATTACAAACCTAAGCACACATTTAAAAAAAAAAATTAAACATATTAAGGAACAGAAATGCACAGCTAAGGTACTCAAATAACCTTAACTGTGCCCTGTAATGACATCATGCCATAAATATACAATTATAATTAGTTTATAGTAGTGTTTATAGTTCTAGATTAATTAAACTGATTTTTAAAGTCACATTAGGTTATTTTCTTTTCTTTTTCTTCCTCATGGTGTCATATTCTCTATGCTGTTAGGGGCACCTATATTAACTGAGGGCAATTTGGCTTCATGCCTATTAAGGATAATGGGAGGCAGATGCCATTTGGAAGAGGGCAACTGTGTCTTCAGTCCCTTTGAAAACAATAGGAGATGGCAGCCCTTTTTAAAGTAAACAATTTCTTCATGGAATTCTCTATAAAAGATTGTTATTTGTCAGCTCCCATTGAATAAGCAACTTTCAGTTATAAAGAATAACAGCAAAAAATGATTTTTTATAAGGAATTTTTATAAGGAAAAAAATTGCCATCCGCACAAGCTTTCAGTGAATTTTAACTAGGTTTAAATTTGAAGCGTCGGAATTATTATTTAATTACTGAGATTATTCAGGTCAAAAGAAAACGGGTCTGACACAGGGTGCTAAATTTCTTAACAGACCTCTTTATAAACATTTTAACTCTGAAACTAACTAATTCTTTTGTAAATTCTCAGAAAAATAATTGTATACTCAAAGAATTAGTGCTGTCATTTCAGAGGCTACACTGTGTTCTTCATGCATAATAAAGTGGTTCATATATAACAAAATGTTTTAATCCCTGCTTAATTGCAAAACTCATGTCAGCAGTAGCTATATAAACTCAAGCAGCATTTCCATAATGTAATTTTATACATAACTGACCTTTTTGCTGTTCATTAATGAAGAGAGAGTGTGTAAGTACTGAACTAACTTTATATATATAACTAATGAATGTACTTTATACTTCAATTATTTTGCACATCTATCAAATTGCTTTCATAGATGACCAGAACTATGTATGCTACAGTGACAAAAGAGTCTTTAGGACTGAGCATCAGGTTTATAGAGGTCTGGTACTAATGTACGGCACAGCTAGCCGTAAACACACTAACACTTCACAAATCCCCATACTGAAAAGGCAGTCATCTTCAAGCAAGGAATGACTCTTGTACCCTTCTGGCCTTAGATTATTCCTGCTCATTACATGACATTACTTATGCTCCAGCAGCTACATGGGAGACACAGAAAAGTTAACATTTCTTTGCTGCATGAGCTTTTCAACTCACGTGGGATAGAAAAGTCTGAGATTTCCGATAAATAATTTTAAAAAGGACAAAGGTGGATGAAATAAGAGCATCAGCACATTGACATTTCTGAGGCTACCCACATGGTCATGGAGGAACTGAAGCATATTGCATGGTACCATCTCACAGAGGCAGGTAAGTCACTTTTTAAAAAAATCAGTATTATTTGATTTTCCAACTATAATTTATTTACACTTTTTTAAAAAAAAAACCCCAAAGTAGCTCCATGCTGCAGTAGGACTCTCTGGTGAATGAACACATAGCCTGGTGCCTGGTGGACACCACATAAGACCACTTGTAATGTGCTGACCACCATAGACCCTATCAGAAAAAAAATGAAGTCCCAGGTTTGTGCTGAATGGCTTTCTCAGCCTGCCATATTGAGGGCTCTAGCGCATACTTTTCCATGTCACCTGTTAAGTCTTTTTAAGAATTGTTCACAGAAGAATACTCAGCAGATTTCTTCTAGGCAAAGGAGATAGATTAATTTTAAGGTGATGAGTGAAAGGAGCAGAATGGGTGCTGTACATTTTTAATATTTTTAGGTGAATGTAGTGCTCCCGAAAGGTCTCAGAATAATATCCTTGAAGACTAATGTCTCCCATGTATCCACAAAGCAGATAGCACAAATTCTGAACTAGAATAGTGAGTCCCTTACTGGAATAGCATAAAAAGCCATGAAAATATGTCTGATTCATAGTTTAGTAATACCTAGACACCTCCGTGATATAAGGCTCCATGGTATTTGGCAATATACATGCATATATTAGATGATTGCCTTTGCCCCAAAGATATTATAATCTGAAAGATCTACAATCAAAGGGTGTGTCTATGTGAACATTTACATCCTGGCAAGCTGGAATGTAAATCTACCCAACTCTAGCATGCCACAGGCTAGCTGTTCATGTGGACCCTGCTGATGCACATTAACAGTTTGTGAATGCGTTTTGATCGAGTCCCATTTCAAAGAGGACTAGATCAAAGCACATTAACAAATGGTTACGTGCATCAGCAGGGTCTACATGGAGAATTAGTGACTTGGGAAAACAAATACATTAAAAATTCCCTGGAGTCTAATACTTCAGCCACAATTGCTTTGTTTATAACTTTTCTTGTTTCTCTCCTTCTTCCCCACCCTTTGCAGCTTGTCTGGGCTGGTATGCAGGTAAATGATTTCTTCCAAAGGTGACTGTCAAGGCCCATAAGGGGGCAGTCTTATCTAGTGGTCAGGGGTGGAGTTAGGGTTGTGTTCGGGAGTCACACCAAAAGTGAAAGCCAGAGTCAGAGTCGGAAACCATGCCAAGAGTTGGACTCTGAGCCACGCCAAGGATTAAGCTGGAGTCAGAAGTCATGCTAACAGTCAAAGATAGAGTCAGCAGGGGATCAAGATGAGGAACAAGGAGCAGGGTGTGGTAGCAGCAGTGGGGATGAGGCATGGTAACAGGAACAAGGCGAGTCAGCAGGAGCCAGGAACATGGATTTGGTATCGGGAGTCTAGACAGCAGTAGGCCTAGCAAATAATTGTTCAGATGGGGGTGAAACAGGAAGCTTTATACCCTGTGGTGTTAGGGTTGCCACCTTTCTAATTGCTAGTAACTGAACCCCGAGGCCCTAGCCCTGCCCCACCTATTCCCCCCAAGACTCTCCCCCTGCTCTGCCTCTTCCCCGAGGCTCCGCCCCCTGTTCTGTCTCTCCTCCAAGGCCCCGCCCCCATTGCTCGCTTCTCTGCCCCGCTCCCCACTGTCGCTCGCTGGATCATCTCAAGGAACCTGCCTATAGCCTGCTGAGCAGGGGCTGGCCTGGACTAATGATCTGGTGCCTCTCTCTCCTCATAGTAACTGGGCTTTTGGTTCAGTTGCCTTTAGGGTTGCCAGGCCCCTGAAAACCGGGCACTTGGCAACCCTAAATGGCACCCGGACATAGAAGCCGAAAACCAGATTGTCCGTGTAAAATCGAGACAGGTGGGAACCCTAGGTAGGTTCCAATCAGCAGTCTGCTTCTAGCCACCTGACTTTTCTGAGTCAGCAGGTGTGGCCTCTGGTGGTGGGGCATTAGCTGCGGTTTCTTCATCTGACCTTGCAGTGTGGTGATGCAGAAGGCAAGGGTCTTGCTTTGCAATCTTTCAGGGCTGCGTTTGAGACCTGTGGCACCTGACATTGACAGAAACAAGGTTTTATACTGTACATCAGCCTGGCATGACAACACTCAGCATGACCCTCAGAATTCCCTCTTTGCTGTGTTGAGTCCTCTTCCTCAGAGACTAAATTATGGCTGAAAGGGTACCACCTTTCCTTTCTGGAAGAGAATTATTTTTTACACAATTCTGTACCGTATTTCCCACAGTATCTAGGTAATACAGAACTCCTTAATTCTAGCCTTGCCATATTATGGTAACACAGCAGAAAGTTGCACTGCTGATATTTCAGCTCCTCCTTATTCTCTAGAGAGCACTGAAAGTAGAGCGGCCATCCTGAGGGAAATTCCAACATTCTGAAACTTCCTTTCATCTGAAAGCAGGATGACAAGTTGAAAATTTGAAAGTTACCATGGAACAGAAGTTCTGAAATATCTTGATTTGGTTTGATAATGTTTCATTTTGATAATGTCAAAAATTAGACATTATAATGTTATACATTTAATATTTTACATTATAATAGTTGTATAATATTAACATTGATTACAAGCTTTAAAAAAGGTTTTGAAAATTAAACATAAAAACAAATTGTGAAAGTCAAAACAACATTCCACTTCAATTCAAATTGTTCAGAGTTGATGCAGTCCCATAAAACACTGAGATCTAGATGAAACAGCATGGAAAACGGTTGTATTGAAACAAAATGTACCAGCTCTAACTTGAAGCCTTTAAGGAAAGGCAATGCTATGTCCTTCATACCTGTTCTGAAAATAAAAATCTTCACCTTTAATTCTTGGTTGGAGGAGATTTTTCCATCAACAGAGGGAAGGATTAATTACACAGAAGGCCTTCTACAATACAGTTGATTCCATGGCCTCATCTCTTCTGCTGCTGTTGCTGAAACCTATCCGAGACATGGTAAGGATAAGGATGAGGTAAATGTTTTTCTCGTAACCACATATATATTTTTCTCTTGTTCCTGCTATAAAGTCTACATCCAAAACATAGAAAGAAAACAAGATGGGGGACTCCAGAGGCTACTGTGAGGGGAAATGGTGCATACAATGTATAGAGAAAAACCAAAGCAGCGATCCAAATCTTAACCAGACCAAGCATGTCTCATCCCTGCTGTGTTCAGTCTTCAGAGTTCTGTGAAACTCTGTCTAATGCCCTCCTTTGGTAACTCCAAAGGTCACAAAGCCTGCTGTCTGCAACGTGAGAGATAATTTAAGTTCCAGCTATTAGGGGATGTGCCTTAAATGACTCTTTCTTTTATATTTTTTTTTTCATTTTCTACACTCTTCTACCCATAATTTCCCAATAGATGGTAACACAAAGTGATTGCAATCTTCATCTTAGCTGAAAAGGTCAGATTCTTAGTGATGGCACTTTTGAAACTTTATCAGCTTAATTCATTTGCAAATACAGGGAACATCGTTTAGGTTTTATTTCAAAAACTCTCCAGCTGGATAATGTAGTCTGTGGCTTTATGCACATTGCAAGGCTGCAAAACTGTGCAGATATTGTGTTCTCACAAATCAAAAAGCAGATTTGGTTCATTTGTCAAACTAAATTAACTCGACTTCTGTAATTTTGCATTTCCTGAAAATTCTTTAAAATGACATGACTTAATTCTAGTGACTGTATTAGATGTGTTAGGGAAAATTCATTCAGACACAGATTCTTCCTAAAGGCCCCAGTTCAGCAAAGTACTGAACCATGTGCGTATCTTTAAGGATACAAATTTAATGAGCCCATTCCTATTCAGCAAAACACTTTTAAGCACATTCGTAAAGTTAAGTGCATTCTTAAGTTCTTTGCTGAATCAGGACCTTAGTGCATATCACTGGAGTCAGGGAAAGGTTGACAGAGGATTGAATCACATTCAAGAAGGCAGGACATGCAGCAGAGATAGGAATTGATGAATCCAATATCCATATACAATTGGGAGGGACACACATCCACATGCTTGAAAGAGGCTGCTACAAATGCCAAAAGATGTTTTTCTTAACATTATCCCTCAGCCATTTACTTCACTACTGCAGTGTACTCAGTAAACCTTGCTGTCTGTATAACATTTGCAGATGAAAACACCAGGGACACTTACATATTTTTAAAAAATCACACTGATCCACTAGTAAACGTGTTACCACCACAAAAGCTTACTAGGGATAGAGATCACAGAGTGTGGTGAGAAGGCCTTCTGTTGGCAAAGTATTATAAATTGATTATTGTTATTTGCATGTACTTGATTATATACAGTATTACAAGAAAACTGAAAGATCTACTGCACAAGAATGAAGATTAGAGAGTAATTACTGTATGTCAATAGAAAATTGTTTATTTTCATGAATGGAAAATAAATTCAGGGCTGTTTGGACTTCAGATGTTAGAAATGGAGCTCATTTTCTGAATGCAGATGAATGAATAGATTTTCTTCCAATTTTTTCTTATTTTTTCTTCCATTTTTAATAAGATTTTTGTTAACTAGATATGATATATTTCACTGAATGCTCAGCACTGAAGTGACCAAAGCTTTAGAATACACCTCTTGAGGTAAAATCCTAATTTGTTATTATTATTTCTTTAAAGGGATTTGTTTTCCTTCTAAAAACATAACTGTTTTGCCAAAAATCCCCAGCTGGCAGAATAGAAACATTTTTCTCTCCTGATTGCAAATTGCCACTATTAAAATGCCATAGCAGTGGTGTTCAATACTAATTGCTTACAGCTGGCCTGGCTTTTAACTTTCACTTTTTATTAAAATAACACTACATTCATACTGTTATATTTCCAATATAGCTTTTCCAATACTGAATGCAAATTATTAGACATATATGTCAGTTGCGTGTGTATTTTAGGGAGAATTGAGACGTCTTGCTATTTGTTGAGGCCAAGCAAAATTCAAAAAGCCCCTTTTATGTTGGCCCAAATGCACCATGGACTTGATGCTGCAATATACTAAGCAATGTAGCCTGATCCAGAAAAAACACTTAAGCATATATGCATAAATGCATAAAATTAAACATGTGAGTAGTCCCACTAACAATGGAATGAGTAGTCCCACTGACAATGGATTATGTGTATTATTGGACTGGGCTAAAGTGCACAGCATCCTGCGTGATAGAGTCCTACGGCTGTTTTTTAACTCTACCCTATCATTTGGGGCCCTACCAAATTCATGCCCATTAAAACGCATCATGGACCGTGAAATCTGGTCTCCCCCCCCGTGAAATCTGGTATTTTGTGTGCTTTTACCCTATACTATACAGATTTCACGGGGGGAGACCAGCATTTCTCAAATTGGGGGTCCTGACCCAAAAGGGAATTGAAAGGGGGGGTCACAAGTTTATTTTAGGGTGGTGTTACAGTATTGCCACCCTTATTTCACCAGGGAGGAGTATAAAAATATTGCTCAGGGATGCAGGAGTGAAATCAGGAAGGCCAAATCACACCTGGAGTTGCAGCTAGCAAGAGATGTTAAGAGTAACAAGAAGGGTTTCTTCAGGTATGTTAGCAACAAGAAGAAAGTCAAGGAAAATGTGGGCTCCTTACTGAATGAGGGAGGCAACCTAGTGACAGAGGATGTGGAAAAAGATAATGTACTCAATGCTTTTTTTTGCCTCTGTCTTCACGAACAAGGTCAGCTCCCAGACTGCTGCACTGGGCTGCACAGCATGGGGAGGAGGTGACCAGCCCTCTGTGGAGAAAGAAGTGGTTCAGGACTATTTAGAAAAGCTGGACGAGCACAAGTCCATGGGGCCGGATGCGCTGCATCCGAGAGTGCTAAAGGAGTTGGCGGATGTGATTGCAGAGCCATTGACCGTTATCTTTGAAAACTCATGGCGATCCGGGGAAGTCCCGGACAACTGGAAAAAGGCTAATGTAGTGCCCATCTTTAAAAAAGGGAAGAAGGAGGATCCTGAGAAGTACAGGCCAGTCAGCCTCACCTCAGTCCCTGGAAAAATCATGGAACAGGTCCTCAAGGAATCAATTCTGAAGCACTTAGAGGAGAGGAAAGTGATCAGGAACAGTCAGCATGGATTCACCAAGGGCAAGTCATGCCTGACTAATCTAATTGCCTTCTACAATGAGATAACTGGCTCTGTGGATGAGGGGAAAGCGGTGGACGTGTTGTTCCTTGACTTTAGCAAAGCTTTTGACACGGTCTCCCACAGTATTCTTGCCAGCAAGTTAAAGAAGTATGGGCTGGATGAATGGACTATAAGGTGGATAGAAAGCTGGCTAGATTTTTGGGCTCAATGGGTAGTGATCAATGGCTCCATGTCTAGTTGGCAGCCGGTATCAAGTGGAGTGCCCCAAGGGTCGGTCCTGGGGCCGGTTTTGTTCAATATCTTCATAAATGATCTGGAGGATGGTGTGGATCGCACCCTCAGCAAGTTTGCAGATGACACTAACCTGGGAGGAGAGGTAGATACACTGGAAGGTAGGGATAAGATACAGAGGGACCTAGACAAATTGGAGGATTGGGCCAAAAGAAATCTGATGAGGTTCAACAAGGACAAGTGCAGAGTCCTGCACTTAGGAGGGAAGAATCCCGTGCACAGCTACAGACTAGGGACCGAATGGCTCGGCAGCAGTTCTGCAGAAAAGGACCTAGGGGCATTGATCCTGCAAACACTGTGCTTAGTAATCTGCTGGTGGTCCGCAAGACATTTTGTTTACGTTGACTGTCTGCAGGCGCAGCTCCCCACAGCTCCCAGTGGCCGCAGTTCGCCATTCCCGGCCAATGGGAGCTGCGGGGGGCTGTGCCTGCTGAGGGTCAACATAAACAAAATGTCTCGCGGCCCACAGGCGGATTACCCTGATGGGCCGTGTGCTGAAGTTTGCCGACCCCTGGCCTAGCACAAAGAGGTCCTGCAGTTACTTGAGACCTAAAGGCATTCCTGTCACACAGCTGATAAGTAATAATTAATAACAAGTTTCTCTGCTCCCCCTGGAAGGTACTGTCCTTAATGTAAGCTGTTCAGAGATTCTTCCTTAGTGGATGCTCTCCAGAGGTTATGCTCCCAACAGAAGTTAATAGTAGATTCAGTTTGCAGATACAGATTGCTTCCACCTTTTGTTTGGACTGGGCAGGAACACAGGTCTTCATTCTCTGGGTATAGCTCCATGCACACACTGTCACAGTTTGTACCAGTCCATTTAAGAATGTGAAGGAAGCCTCTGGGGCTCCATTATCCTGTTTTGGAAGACAATGAAGGAAGTGGTGTCAGAAAGGCAAGGAGTAGAGGATTTAGAAAGTCAGACTCAAATTGTTGTCTTTCTTTAGGGCCCCAGCACTAGTTCACCTAAGAGTAGAGTGAACTGGGGCTCCCCTCCCTGCCAGTAAATGGGAAACTCCTGGAAGTCAGTCCCACTGCCGCTGGGATTTGTACGCTACTCTGACAAGACATACTGGCATGGAGGCAGGGTATAAAAGAAGCTTCCTTCCTTTCAGGAAAGAGACGATAGGAGGAATTGTAGCTGCTGAAAGTCTTTCCTAGAGACAGGGAAATATGTCTGGTTTGGGCCCTGGCTTTTGCTGGGGAAAAGAACAGCCTGGAAGGTTTATTTCATTCATTCAGAAAAAGTTCATCAACTTTTGAAAGGACTCTACAGACATGGCTTTTTTGTAGTTGTTGGTTGTTTGACCTTCTACACCCACTTAAGGCACTAATAATGCAGAAGACAACTCCACGCTTAAGACAACTTGGACAGAAAAAAGGATTAACAAACATTAAAGATATAATACAAGATGATAGACTAGCCTCCTTCAATTACATGTGTAACAAATATCAGCTACTACTGTCTCATAGTTCCTTCTTTCAATGGTTGTGCTCAAGGATTCATGCAAGGATAGGGGACAACTGGTCTGTTTCAACTCTCACGCTCTAGAAAAACATGTTAAGAAATATATGGAAACAAAAGTCACTTTGTAGGAATTACTAATAAGTGGCTTAATACTTTGCATTACCCTCTCAATCTCAGCCTCAAAGAAAAATAGTAAGGCTAAGATATTTTTCCTATCACAACAGAAACCTGGGAGGATATCTGGCTTAATGGGAAAGATATTTCTAGTTCTTCATCCTTATGATTCTTCCAGAGCAAGATATTAAACAGGTATTCTTGGACTTCAGAACATTTGTTTAAGGCTAGATTGTCAAGACACAGTGAATGTTAGAGATGCACATAGCCCCATGCCATCCTTTCACACAACCTCTCTATACCTGTCAAAAATACATGTATAAATCTGGATCACCATATTCAGTGCTCTCTCAAAACCTTTGTTTTGCTTTTTTTGCTTCTCCAAGCTTGTGTATTTTAGGGGTGAGGATCAGTTGGTATTACCAGTTAACATTGAGAAATGGATTGCAGTAAGCGTTTTAGTGGCCAAAAAAGTTATTGTGAGAAAATGGATATCTGCAATTCCTTCCTCATACACAGACTGGCTTAGTGAACTGTCTACTACTGCATAAATGGGAAAAAAATGACACTGTCTAATAGAAACATTTGGAAAAAATATGAGGATGGCTGGTCACATATGAAACTATTTCATACTTTTGCAGTTTAGTATCTATTAGGCTCTGATGTTCAGAGGTTATGGTCTCACTTACTTATCTATTTAGTCACTTTAACAGTTGGTGCCTTGCATGACTGCTACGAGTACAGGGCTTTTTTTGTTTGTTGGTTGGTTTGTTTCCAGCCTTTACAAATACTGAACTCTGAATTTTATTTCCATCTTGTGCAAGTATTTATGCATGTTTTGTTTCATTATGTAATTATATTTTATATAAAAACAATAAAAATATAGTTTAAAACCCCCCATAAGCTCCGAGTATTCTTTATTGCTTGTGGTGAGCACGATGAGCCAGTAAGGTAGTCACAAGCCGTTCAGTGCACATGCCAGCACCGTGGTTTTGCCTGTCCCTGCTGCGCACATCCCTGTGTAGGGGAAGCCAGAATTTGGACCTTAGTCAGTTTTGCCATACACTATAGAAAATCAAGGTGGCACTGCTCAATTTGTAGTTGAAGGGTCTGATTGAGAAATGTCTTCATTACAATCCCAGTACATCAAAAATACTCCCTAAATACACAGACAGCACAGGAGAGGGTGCTGAACGCACACCGAACACTGCAAATATTATCATCAAGCAAAGAGCCACAGGGGAGTAATATGAAAGACTGACTAGGCATTAGTGTCTCCTGCTGTTGCTGACAATGTTAATCTAGCTCTTTTTTTGGGAGCCTTTGCTCCTCCTCTTCCTCCAAAGGCATACTAGACAACTGTAATTACAGATGGCACCTGTTGGATGGAACTGCTGCAATACCCAGATGTTAAATGCTTGAATGTTTCCTGCAAGCATGGTACAGTGGTTGCCCTTAAAAACATTCAGTTTTTTCTTTGCAACTAGATAATGTTACCACAGTCTTTGCAGACTGTGAGGAGCATAGACCCTATGCTTTCTGTGAGGGTGCTTAGATAATATTGTATGTATTCATGCATGTAAGGATATGTAGTTACAAGGACAATGGAAAAAAGTTTTGTTTGACTGCTCTATACAGGCCTTATGTGCTGGCTATTCCACTGGCAACAGTGTTGGCTCTGCCAAAATCTTGTCATGAAGAAAATACAACGGAACTGCCATCCTTTTTGCCACAGTAAGCATGTTAGTGGAAAAAAATCTTTCATGAATACTCATGAGATCCAGGTCAAGATCATATTACTGTGATAAGGAGTCATTTCAAATCATATAAGCTTTTAATGTGAACATTTCCAATCTTATCTCTTATTATTTTCCAAAAGTGTATGAGAGACCGTTAATAAGATTCTCTGGTGCTTCCAACCCACTCCCCATTCTCTGCACTGAGCAAAGGGAGAATCTAGCCCAGTGTGTAAATTGTAATGGAAAAGAGCCACAGTATAATCCTAGCATGGTATCCTTAAATTACAGCGCTATGTTTGTCTTGGAGCTTTGCATCCAGACATGATAAAAGCAACTGGAACTTGTAGGGAGGAGCACAGGTTGCAGGAAGGAAGAGTTTGGAGGAGTCACCAAGAAGTCAATCTGTGTGCACATGGCTAGAATGCTAGCTGTAGTTGCATTATCTCTGTAAACAGTTATCTTAATAAACTGCCAGTTTAGTTTTACAAGCATGGAATCCACCCATTTTAACCTAGCACTCGACATATGAAACAGTGATGATAATCTGTTGTGATTATAAGCACGGTAGGATATCACTCTGTAACTTTGTGTATATCTTACTCTATTCCCTGGTGAATCCGTTCTCTGGCGTCTTAAAGACTTATTCTCAAATCTAATTCTTTCCATTACATTGTGGTAGTATTGATTTAGCTTATCCCTACACAATCCTTAAGTGATGGGGTTTGGATCTAGCTTTGAGTGTATTTAGTGACAGCAATTCCACTATCCTTGACAGCTGTTTCCATAGCGGGAGATAAATGAAATGGAGGCTGATTACAATAGGAGGAAGAGAAGATAAAAATAAAGAGATGGGGGTCTGGAAAGAAAAAAATGGGAGAGGGTTGGAATGGAGGAAAATGGTTTAAAAATAAGGAAGAGAAGAAATAAAAGAAAATAGAGGAGGATGGGAAACAGAGGGAGAACACAACAGGAAGACGGAGAAATACAGCCCAGAAAATAAGTATGAATGACACTAACAAACTAAGGAATACAACAGGGGATAGCTGCAGAAAGGATACACCAGTGCCAAACAGAGAATGTAAGAGAGTGAAAAATATATGAAACAAGGCTCATGGAAGATGGGAGAAAGGAAACCTGCAGTGAGTTAGGATAGAAAAGACAGCTGAAGAAACAAACAAAGATTAAACAAAAAACAAACTGGAAGAAGGTGGTGTAAATAAAAAGCACAAACCAAATTTAAAAAGCTCAGCAAACTGATATCTATCACTAGCTGGAGAGAGATGTATTTTGCCTATTATAATTTTCAAGAAGCAGAAGCAAAAGGTTCTGATTGTTCCTTCCTTTATTCTTTGTCTTGGAAATATAACTCCTAAGCTTTTTGGGTTCATTCTGTTTAAATGTGTTAAGTAAAGATGACCACCATGAGGATGTCTAGGCATCAGCTTGAAAGCAGAGATATGAAGTGAGTTTTACTCCCCAGAACAATATCTCAGAGGTTTTGGGACCACACGGGTTTTACTGAAGAAACAACATTGTTTTACTTTGCATAAACAGCAAACCAAACTACACCCCGACACTGTAGCAACTACTAGGGCCACATTTTTGAACTTTGGAACTAAAGTGAGGTACCGACATAGATATTTAGGGATTTAAATCAGCTGTAAGGTGTTCAGTGTGGATATTTAGGTGCCTAATTTTAGGTGCTCCATTTGAGAATGTGGCCCTAGCATGTGTGAGGCTCACCCTACTCTGAGGGTCCTTTCTTTTCTGTCCCTAAAGAAGCTGCTTATTCAATGCTAGCTAGCTTTCATCTGAGTGCATACTAAGTTCTGATTCACTACTTCATCCTGTACACCTGTGGGAGATCTCAGCAGGAATCTAACTGCCCACCTGCTGTTATTCCTATGGGATGTCTCCACCCTTTGCCAATACAGCACATACTCTGTGTTTAAATACAGTGATAAAGCAAACAAGGTCACATATTGAATCTTTTGCTCCTGCAATCTGAAGATCTTAAAAGAAGGGAAAATAAATTAATCACACACAGAATAATGACAGGTTTCAGAGTAACAGCCGTGTTAGTCTGTATTCGCAAAAAGAAAAGGAGGACTTGTGGCACCTTAGAGACTAACCAATTTATTAGAGCATGAGCTTTCGTGAGAAGTGAGCTGTAGCTCACGAAAGCTTATGCTCTAATAAATTGGTTAGTCTCTAAGATGCCACAAGTACTCCTTTTCTCTTTACACAGAATAATGAATCTCCTGAGCAACAGCAGACCTTTCCCTGCGTGTACCCCAGGGCACAATCCAAATTTCTTCAGAGAGATTCTTTGATGACTAAAGGGATAATCATAAGAAAACCTGGTAAGTCATGGAAGCTGATTTTGAATTCTATATGTTGCATTTCTCACTGTTCTCTTTGAAATTTAGCTAGCAGGGATCAGAGAAAGTTTGTCCCATCCTAGTCCAGGAGATAAAGAAGGTTTTTCACCTCAGAGGAAAGAGATCTAAGGCTTGATTCTGAACTTGCTTACACCTGTGTAAACGAAGAGCTGCTCCACTGAAATATATGGAGCTACATTGGTGTAAAACCAGTGTTACTGAAATCCTATTTTTTTTCACTCTGTGCTTAATATACACAAACGATGTGGGATGCTAAGCAGTATGTGACACAACAGCCTCAATACCCCATAAATAATAAAATGTTGGAGGCTTTTCCATATGTCTGTCAGCCCAGCTTTTTCTTCCCCTTCACAGCTGTGGGAAAAAAATGTTTGTATACGTGCATGACATGAAAGCCGCATCGTTATTCTTACCTATGGACATAATGATTTTGGATGAAGATATCTACAGAATATCTGTGGTTTGTCAGCATCTGAGCCATCCTTTATCCCATGGGTGCTTGAACAAGAGCAGCCTCTGGCTCAGCTGTCAGATAGTCACTTGGTGTTATTCTGTGGGAGCTGTGTGACACTAGGTCCTGCTATTTTAAAGTTCTTTATAAAGGTACATTTCTATATTCTGTCACTCTGTTATGAATTCATAGCACAGGTGTAAGAGCTGCTACTGGATAAAATACTTCCGACAATGGGGGCATTTTCACTTAGCAACAATAGCCTTGTGAAAGAGTTGAGCTGCCTTAAAGCTCAGAAGAATAGCAAGTGTAGCCCTTGAGATATAGTGGGGTATTCAGAGTTTCTTTTGTAAACCTGTTTCCCCTTTTATGTGGGCGTTCTCAAGCCTACTGTTTTTGCCTCGAAAATAGAGTGTACTGGGAGTTCATGGACCACATTATGCTCTTTCATTGTTGAGAATGCTGAATACCTATCTCTGTACTGTTGTCAGACAAGTACAGCTGTGTCTGTATTCCAGTCATGTCCCTTTATCATCTATGCTGTTCTGCCCATCATCAGCGCACAGGAAACTAGGGGGATTTAATTCTGTTTAAAAGTCTGTCACTGTGAATCACCGAGGGAAAAGGCAAATCGCTGGTCTCATTGCAGTATTCTGGTGCCAAAAAACCCCAGACTCTTGTAGTGGCAGAAAATCATTTGTGAGGATTATTGAGGTGCCACCTGTATCGCTTCCTTGAGGCTCGAGGCAGGCATGCTAATGACTTATATATATAGAAACGCACACTCACACGTAAAGAGCATATTCAGAAAGGGAAGCTGGCACATCTCTTTCTGACCCTGCCAGATTTTATTCATCAGAACTTCTGCATAACCAGTGCCTGCCGTCCGTGTCTATCAGATCTGTATATTTTCTTTAGGGTTTCTCTGTGATACAGTAGCTATTACGTGCAGTTTATTTGCCTGAACACTTCTTTCTTGTGGTTCAAAAAATGCATAATTTTGTACGGTCTTAAAGAAGCAAAGTATTCATAACATCGACATATATGATACAGGCGTGTTTTGTAAAGTTGTGACTTGTGTGTGAGGCTCTTCATCAAGTAATCATTGCTTGGATCTTCAGTATAGTTATGCAGCATATCCGGATTTACAGTAGCTGTACGATTTAGAATTGTCTAAGATCTCTGAGACTAAGATCAGTGATTTTAAAAGCCATACTCAGTGTAAAATTGAGCCTTGTGCCGAGGGCCAGCACAAGGCCCATGCACCATTTAAATTGCATGTGAATCCTCAAAATAAGGTTTAAGTGGGACTAAAGTAGTATATAGATGTACTGGCTTTCTGCATACAAGTGAATTTCACCCTCAGAGAAGGCATAGAGAAAATCTCCTTTTAATTAGGCCTGGTCTACAGTACGCGGTTATTTTGGAATTAGCCGAGCTACCTCAAAATAAAACTGGTTCCGTCCACATGACCAAACCAGTTTTTTTTTTTATTTAAAGGGCTCTTTACTCCGATTTCTGTACTCCACCTCAGCAAGTGGAGTAGCGCTAAAATCGAGATCGCAGTTCCGGGTTACAAGTACTGTGGATGCAATTTTAAAAGATACATTTTAGAGAACAAAGGGGACACTCTTTCTCAGTGAAACAGGCAATTCGTAGTACACAGCACATATTCTTTCTGTACAAGGTCTCATTTTGCCTCCTATACTGAAGTGCCTGCAACTTTGGTGTGAGTAAGCCATCACATGCGGCCAGGCAACAGAATTCAGCTTGCAGGCAGCCTGTGGGCTCCCTGGGATGATCGCTGCACACAACACCCTCCCCCCCGCCGCACACACACACCCCGCGGGGCTCCGATGAGGCTCTGAGAAGGGATGAGCCCTTTAAACTAAACGTGAACAGCCCAGGGTGGCTGGGTTTCCCCCCACTCCCCACCACGTGGCTCCGATCAAGCTCTCCCTTTTTCTCCTCCTGCAGCAGGCGCAAATGTTTCAATGCGGCCCCTATCTACTCCGTCCCAGAGGCTGGTCCAGATTAGCAGGCAGAAAAAACGAACTTGGGACGACATGTTCACTGACCTCATGCATTCCTCCCGCGTTGATAGGGCCCAGTTGAATGTGTGGAGGCAAACAATTGCGGAGTCCCGTAAAGCGTTACATGAATATGAAGAGAGGAGGGACGTGCGTGATGAGAGCAGGCAGGATGCTATGATCAAGCTCATGGGGGAGCAAACTGACATGCTCTGCTGTATGGTGGATCTAATGCGGGAAAGGCAGCAAGACCACACCACTGCTGCTGCAGCCCCTGAATAACCCCCTCCCTCCTCCCCAAGTTCCAGACCCTCCTCACCCAGATGCCCAAGAACAGGGGGTGGGGGGAGGGGAGAGGCTACAGGGACCCACACAGTCAACCCCAGAGGATTGCACAAGCAGCAGAAATCTGGCATATCCTAAATTTTGATTTGGTTTCTGGACTTGTCCTTCCCTCCTCCTCCACCCCCCTAACCCAATACCCCCTCTCCCCCATCTAGCTTCTGATTTCTCTCAATGTTTTGTGCAAAAAATAATAAAGAATGTTTTTTAAACAATTGTGACTTTATTTCCTTTAATATATATATATAGGGGGCGGGTAACTTTAAGAGAAACAAACACAACTTTCACACTGTACCCTGGCCAGTCATGAAACTGGCTTTCAAAGCTTCTCTGATGTGCAGAATGCCCTGCTGCGCTCTTCTAATTGCCCTGTTGTCTGGCTGTGCGAAACTGGCCCCCAAGCTAGTTGCCTCAACCTCCCACCCCACCATAAACGTCTCACCCTTACTCTCACAGATATTGTGGAGCACACAACAAGCAGCAATTACAATTGGAATATTGATTGTGCTGAGATCTAACCGAGTCAGTAAACTGTGCCAGCGTGCTTTCAAACGTCCAAACACACATTCTAACACCATTCTGCACTTGCTCAGCCTATAGTTGAACTGCTCCTGACTACTGTCCAGAGTGCCTGTGTATGGCTTCATGAGCCATGGCATTAAGGGGTAGGCTGGGTCCCCGAGGATAACTATAGGCATTTCAACATCCCCAACAGTAATTTTCTGGTCTGGGAAGTAAGTTCCTTCCTGCAGCTGTTCAAACAGACCAGAGTTCCTAAAGATGCGAGCGTCATGCACCTTTCCCAGCCATCCCACGCTCATGTTGGTGAAACGTCCCTTGTGATCCACCAGTACTTGCTGCACCATGGAAAAGTACCCCTTGCGGTTTATGTACTGGCCACCTCGGTGTTCCGGGGCCAAGATAGGGATATGCGTTCCGTCTATCGCCCCACAGCAGTTAGGGAACCCCAGCACATTAAAGCCATCCACAATGGTCTGCACATTTCCCAAAGTCACTACCCTTGATAGCAGCTGGTCAATGATTGTGTTCGCTACTTGCAGCACAGCAGCCCCCACATTAGATTTCCCCACTCCAAACTGATTCCCGACTGACCAGTAGCTGTCGGGCATTGCAAGCTTCCACAGGGCTATTGCCACTCGCTTGTGAACTGTGAGGGCTGCTCTCGTTTTGGTGTCTTTGCGCTTCAAGGCAGGGGAAAGCAAGTCACAAAGTTCCATGAAAGTGACCCTACGCATACAAAAGTTTCTCAGCCACTGGGAATCATCCCATACCCGCAACACTATGCGGTCCCACCGGTCTGTGCTTGTTTCCTGGGCCCAGAATTGGCGTTCCACAGCATGAATCTGGCCCAACAGCACTATGATCTCCCAATCGCCACATGCTGTGCTTCTAGGAACGTCTGTGTCCATGTCCTCATCAGTATAGTAATCACGCTGTCGTTGCTTCCTCGCCCAGTTTTGCAGGTACTGCACATACTGCTGGATAATGCACGAGGTATTTACAATGGTCAAAACTGCAGCGGAGATCTGATCAGGCTCCATGGCTGTGGCGCCTGCATGGGTGATCCTGGAAAAAGGGCACGAAATGTAGGAGAGCAGAGTGGCAGTGGAAGCTGTGCTGTTCGGTTCACAGTAGCCGAACAACAGCTGAAAATGGTTTTCTTCTGTGACTTTCACAGAGGTTGAGAGCCCAGGACAGACAACATGGAGAAGTTCGGAAGCGTGGCAATAGCAGGAGAGCGGAGTTGGCGGTGGAAGCTGTGCTGCTCGGTTCACGATGGCTGAGCACAGTTGAGTTGGAGAGGTGGATTCACAGTAGCAGGAGAGCAGCGGTGCACCGTCTGCTGAAAGCAGTATGGCATCTGCATGCCAAAAAGGCATGAAACGATTGTCTGCCATAGCTTTCTGACGATACACACCCAGAAACATGCACATGAATGTTTTTGTCCCATCATGCACTGGGAGCTTAACCCAGAATTCCAATGGGTGGCAGGGACTGTGGGAACTGTGGGATAGCTACCCACAGTGCAATGCTCCAACATTCGATGCTAGCCTTGGTACTGTGGACGCAATCTGCCGAATTCATGAGCTTTAGGGGGGGGGACAGAAGACCGAATGTATAAAATAGCTCCCGAAAATTCAAATATAATAATTTCAAAATAATTTCGTACTGTAGACGTACCCTTACTGTTTTATTCAACTCTTAGTCATAAAGTTAGTACACATGAAAAGAGAACACCCGAGAATGCCAGCAACAAAAAAACAACCCAATTGCAGATAGGTGGACATTGTATGATATTCAATTAATTCATATCAGTTCTTTATGTTAATGAATACTTCCTGCACAAGAACACAACAAGTAGATACCATAAAACTGTGTAAGGTAGGCTATAGGCTTAATGCAAGTAAATGGAAAGAGAAAATAAATGAAATCTCTTTTCGAAGACTGCTACACTTAACCGTTTGCAATAGGTGCAAGATTAGAACAAATAACCTGTTGCCAGGATCTCTTAGTTCAATGAGTTGTTGCTGCATGATAGGATCTTTTAGAAAATGACATCTCATAAGATTATCCCTCTTGTTTTAAAATGTTGATATTGACTTTGTTGGAAGTCTTCTGTCTCAATGTACTACAAATGACTGCTGCTCCCTAATACTCAACAGAGTTTAAATTGGATTGATGTTAAATGATTAGATTAGCCTGTGAACAAGTTGTCCTTGAATTATTTTCCAAGGTTCTCTGTCTTCAGACTTCTGCTTTGCCCTTATGTCCTTTCTCTCTAGTCTAGAATGAACTTTTTGTTTTACTGTTCGATTTTGCAAATTAAACAACTTTATAATTGTATGTACAGCGCCTAGCCCAATAGGGCCTTGATCTCTGATTGGGGACTCTAGGCAAAACTGCAATGCAAATACCAACAGAAAGTGCTTCACACCCCAGATGAGCGTCTTCACTGAAAAAACATCCATCTAGAGTTGGTCTCCCCCACAGTAAAGTATATTTGGTCGGGAAAAACCACAAAAAATGAACATTTTTCTTTTCATTCAAAATTTTTGAGACATTTTAAATTTTGGATTAAAAAATGTTGGAAACAGACATTTTGATTTTAGATGTTTTGGGGGGGACTTTTTTTCTAAAAAACATATTTTTTGTTTTTGGGGTTGTTTCCTGCCCACACACTTGTACTCCTTTTTTTCCCCCTCCCTGGAACTGGAAAAGGAGAATAAAAATGTGAAAGCGTAAGTGGGGGAGGGAGGACGCAAAAAGACAATCCTGAAGAAATGTTGTTTTTTTCCCTAAACAAAATGATAATCCAGCTATTTTCTGTCACATAAACAAAAGTTCTGATGGAAATATTTTGACCATCTGTAGTTCCACCATTCATGGATCCCAGCCTTACACCTTATGCCTTATGTGGCAGTGTTCACCTCCCCCCCTTTTTTTTTTCATGGTAGACCCTTTGTAGAAAAGTTGCCACTAAAATTAATCTCAGTCCCCCTCTCCCTCTTTTAAAAAGCACCTATAAAATTGCTACTGTTGGGCCCCAAATTTCTGTCCTTTCCCTCCCATTTCAGGTTTTCACTTTTATTGTTCTAAACCGCTGGGGGCCACACACTCAGCTGGTGTAAATTGCCAAAGCTCAATTGATTTCAATGGAACTGCACAGCTTTACAGCAGCTATATCGTCCATTTCTTCGAGTTTGCCCAGGTTGGCTTGCAATTGTGGTTTTATATGCCTATTTTGTTTTGCACAGCCCCCCAGAATTCGTTAGCAGGGTTTAGTAGTATGGCAGGAGCGTCATAAATAAAATTATATTAATATTGCATGGAAGCATAAAACATATTATGCCCAAGAAAGAAGGAGAGAGAAAATTATTTTGATTTGTGTCTCACAAAATAATTTTAGGCCTTTCAGAAGCACAAATGACTCTGCATCCTAGGAACAGTCTACAGCACTCAGGGAAAAACACAAGATTACAGTCTACTTTTATTGGATTGTATTCATATCATTTTCTACCTTTGTTATAATCAGAACCATCAAACTGAATTAGTTCAGTATTGCGAGGTACCTGGGGGCTGCTCAGTGGTTTGAGCATTGGCCTGCTAAACCCAGGGTTGTGAGTTCAATCCCTGAGGGGGCCATTTAGGGATCTGGGACAAAAATTGGGTATTGGCCCTACTTGGAGCAGGGGGTTGGACTAGATGACCTCCTGAGGTCACTTCCAACCCTGATATTCTATGATTCTATTCTATGTCAAGAGACTAAACAAGAAGGAGATGAATTAATTTGATGCCATATGTTATACAAAGGTTGGTAGTACTTTATGGAGTGGTTTGAAAAACTATAGCTTACAGTAGTGAGACTGCAGTGTGTTGGGCTAGGGTACGTTACAGTGTTTTCCATAAGGAATCATCAACATTTGGGTTCTGTTATCTTAGCCATAGATGTGTGTAGCTCCTATTGACCCCTTGATGGTTATGTCATTGGGACAAATTAAATTAGAGAACCTGCATGGGTGTGCAAGGTGTGGCTCTCTACAGCCACTGTTTAAATAGGCAACTACCTATTCATTTTCCACCTGGCTTTGTGACTCTGTGTATTCAACACAAAACAAACCCTTCATAATTGATGTGGTGTTTCTTTGCTCGGGAACATAGCTCCAAGCACCCTCTGGGCACCGTGGAAGTAACTTTTGTAACATGGGGAGGATGGGAGCAAGGAAGTGAGTAATGAACACACATGGGAGTATGAGTAACCTTCCTGCTCTTTTCGGGGCATCTTACTAATGGCAATAAGGCTGTAATTTACCTTTTGGTTTGGATTGGATTTTGGATACACTTTTAGTTGGAAATCAGACATGTACATTTATTTTATTTTTGAAATTGTAGGCTGTGTAATCCTGGAACTTGCTAGTCAAGGAACTGGCACACTTCTGGGTTGATGGAGCGTGGCAAACTAGGTCCATTTCACCTCTACTGCCTACAATTAACAAACACTTTTCCATACCGAAAGGAATCACCTTCTGTGTCTAAATATGCCATGTCAGCCTTAACATTTTGTTACAAGATACAACCTTAGCATTTCTTTGAGCTCACTTTAGGATCTGTATCAAAAAGAACCACCCAGTGGAGTTTCAATAACCAGTGTAGCCTATGAAACACTATACACATTTATTAAATTAAAAACCTAGATCTCCATCCTACAAAAACTTACTGCTGGGCTTAACATTAACCACCCAGTCTCATTAGTCTGCAGGAACAAATACAGAGTTAATCGGTTGTAAACCACAAAGGAGAGTGTCAGCACTCAGGAATTCGTAATGGGCTAAATATGCCCAGGGGGATACGGTCTTAAACCACAGCGATTACCTTTCATTATCAATGGGAGTTCCTGAGGAGTGAGATACTAAATACTTAGGGCATGTCGACACTACAGCTGGTACAGTAGCTGTGCTATTCTAGTGCCATAGCGTAGCCATTTGACTCATTTCCTACACTGACGGAAGGGTTTTTTTCATTCACTGTAGTTAATCCATCCCGCCAAAATTCTGTCAACCTAGCTGTGTCGACACCGGAGGTTAGGCTGACCAGCTACTGTGCTCAGGGTGAAAAATTTTTCACAGCCCTGTGAGACGTAGCTTTGTCAATCTAATTTTTAAGCGTAGGCCAGGCTTTGGAGTGAGTCAAGGTAGCAGAACAGAGCCTACGATTTCTATTTACTTCTGGTTCTTATAGGAAAACCTGTTACAAACATCTACTATAACAGGGGTTCTCAACCTTTTTCTTTCTGAGGCCCCCAGCAACCGTGCTGTAAAAACTCCACGGCTCAGCTGTGGAGTTAATAATTGGTTTTCTGCATATAAAAGCCAGGGATGGCATTAAGGGGTCGCAAGCTGGGCTATTGCCCAGGGTCCCATGCCACAGGGGGCACCGTGAAGCTAAGTTGCTCAGGCTTCTGCTTCAGACTCAAGTGGTGGGGCTCAGGGCCCCAAGCTTCAGCCCCACGCAGTGGGACTCTGGCTTTCTGCCCTGAACCCCAGCAAGTCTAACACTGGTCCTGCTTGGTGGACCCTCTGAAACCTGCTTGTGGCCCCGCGGGGGAACCCGGACCCCTGCTTGAGAACCACTGTACTGCAAGATATTTCTGTAGCATTTTAGTGTCTCACACTTAGTTAAGGAATAAAATGTGCAGAACAAAAACACACCCGTATACTGGGGTTCAAAACCACCAGGCAAAATTCACTACTGTGTAGAGAAGCCAGTTTGAGGCCTGTGTAGAACTTAAGTCCCACGTAAGCCCCTTCTTGGGAAATTTCACCCACTGTGCTTTTGCAGATAATCATTTTGGTTTTTTTAACAGTCTACTTTTATATAGGAGTATGACACTTTATACTCTGAAGAATCCTTTGGTTCCTATGCTTATTACAGTTGTCGCTAAGAGAATTAAAATGACAGTTTCATTGACTTTTATAGTCTGTGAAGGTTAGTTGTAAATGGAATTACTTTGACATTCAAGCTGGTCTGTGAAATGAACTGATCCCTGTTCTCCCATTTCTTCAGAAGCCTGAAAAGAAGAACATAAAAGGAGCCAATAAACTGAAGCCAAAATATTGAGGTTATAATCTATAGTCCTAATCCTGCAAACGCTTACTGCCCTGTATAGAGACTAACTTCATGAGCAGTCCCATTCCGGCCAAAGTAGATTATTACAAATACAAGTGAATGGCAAAGCCATTAAGTGAGCATGGTCTTATTATCCCCAAGTAAGATATGAAATAATACATGGTTTTCAGCTGTCTTCATACAACCTGTTTGCACATATCTTCATTAAATATTCAATTTACTAACTGCCAGAGTTTGACGCAGTGCCGTGGGGCATATTTTGCCCATTACAAATTCCCAACCTGGGACTCTACAGTGGTTTTCAAATGGGAAAGGAAATGTCTGATCCTGTATGCAACATTGCCATGAATTTTGAGTAGATTTTTTTTGTAGCTAAGGAAATGTTTCGATTAGTTTAAGGGGTTTTGCCTTCTTTGATATCATGAGAGACTAAGGCAATTTCTAATGAAAGACCCCAAAACTGTGGCAGCCGTGGAAGAGATTTTCTTGTATTTTCATTTGCTTTTTTCCATCTGTATACGTATTTTCATAACTTCTCCTGTCATGAGGGTAACTTCTCATGACAGAAGAAGTTTCTGTCTGAGAACACTGCTGAGGAACACTACATCTCTGTGACAAAGTACCTACACGTCTCTGTGACTTGACTGGTATTGTCTTGTTTAACTGATAGTCAATTAATATTAATAACAATTATTCCTCCTTTTCTAGAGTTTGTCTCAGTTTTCTCAGTTTTTCTCAGATTCTGTACTCCCATTTAAGACCTCACTGCGCACTTCAGTGTCAGTGGTTCTGTTTCCTTCAGCCTTGGTCACTTTGATTACTTCAGACTACCATACACCACTTGGAAGCATGATAATAGTAAGCACATCCTCCACAGCGGTAGGAACTGGAGACATCTGTAAAGCACATAGGCCATCCTTACCCACATCACCATAAAGGTCCTCCTAGAGACTCTGACTACAACCCAGCAGCTGAAAGCAGAGGGGGATAGAAGGGGCTGCCTGTCCACCTACTACTCCCGTCACCAAATTAGGCAGCAACTGCTTTGGGGCAGTGGCTCTCCATAGGGAGTAAAGCAGAATGCACTGGTATTCCAGCAAAAACTTAATGTCACCATTCGTACCTCACCCAGAGACCAACCCAGTTCCAGCCACCACCAAGAAGCAGAGAGGGAGAGAGCCTCCAAGTTCAAAGCAAGCCTCACCACTTTTTCTCCTTTAGGGCTCATTGCGTCTGCCTGTAACACAATGCATCTGCTGCCCTTTCTCACTCTCACCTGTTCACAGGCCTTGGTACTTTTATTATCCCCTTTCTGCTCTCCTTGCACCTCTGCCTCCTTTTGTTCTTTGCTGCCCCCTACTTTGGTCAACTGAGTGCTCAACCCACCATTTCACTGCTCCACCCCTAGCCCCTTCTGTCTAACACTGTCTTCCATGCATTAAACCCATCCCACCCCATGCAGCATCCATTCACATTACTTTAGTTCTTTAACACCATAACTACAGTTTTTAACAATCACTGTCCTGTCACCTTGATGCACGCACAACAACACTAAGGGTGATTATTTCACTTGGTTTTATTATTTTTTTTCCTTTGTTCATTTTATGATGCCGCTGCAAGCCTTTTGCACAGAAACTAATTTTAATTGGGAGAAGCTATCTAATGAGAAAGTGGCTTTGCTTGCCATCCCAGCAAAACAAAACAAAAGCCCATTAACATGAAAGGATAGCACATCTCCCTCCTTTCATTAGAAAAGCATAGTTTAAAATGTGCACACGGGGGAGAAGAAAGAGGCCTGAGTGGAATGGAAAGCAAGTCAATCATCTTGCATTTTCTTTGTCGTTTCTACCTTGCTCCTAGAGGAAAATGTTGTTTTCAAGTTAATAACAAGACAAGACCTATACAGGTGATAATTTACTGATCATTTACTTATAAATTTTAATGGGGGTTGTGAAGAAAATGTAGAAGTAGAGCAGATTTATAATCACTTGAGCTGGTAATGTGTATAGGTTCCAGGAACAGCTTTGTCAGTCCCACTATTGTAATTTAAAATTGAAATCACTCAGCTAACAAGTCATATTCTGTTTTCTCACCATTGCAGACTTGCACTGCAAGAATCTTAGAGGGCACAACGGAGGGTCTCTGAAAAAGCAGTACTAACAGATCATAGCTGAAGTGTGATACCCAGCAGTAGACTTATGTAACCCTGTTGTTGCACTGTAATTACTTTTGCAACAATTTTAATCTTCCTTGATGAAGATTTCAGCTTTCCTTATTTTGTATTTAACATTAATATCCTGGGCCACATCCTTATCCATGTAAACTGTCGTACCTCCTCCAAAACCACCAAATAATTTAGCTGATTGCTCCTTTGACCTCCATGGGGCTGCATGGGTGTAATTGAGATCAGAATTTGACCCAGAACTGCTTTGGTGGTGATTGGTAGAAGTCAACTTCCCTGCCAAGATGATTTGCTTCAGGGGAAGGAATTTGCTTTGCAGACTTCTTGAGGTAGAATCAAATGTGATGAAAGATGTAACAGCCAGACACCAAAGGCAAAAACAGACTGCAAGGCTCAGATTCACAAAGGTACTTAGCTGCCTAAAACACTGAATTTAGGCACCTAAACTCACTCAGCCCCTACGTTTTCAGGGTAAAAGTTCCCTAGGCACCTATTTTTCTACCTCTGACATGCACACTGCTATTCCACTCTAGGCATCTGAGCACCTATCTCACACCTAAGCCCCAGCATGATCCACAAACCAGGGTAGCATAGGTGGAGGATGTCTATCTTATCTGCAGGAGCTGATCTGGGAGGGGATTTAATGGTGCCTACTTTATAACTTTTAATCCAGTGGCAATAGAGCACTCACCGCGGATGTGGGAGATCCAGGTTCAGTTCCCCCCTCAAGGAGAGGGCAGGAGGGGATTTGAACAGAAGTCTTCTACTTTTCAGGAGAGTGCTCTAATCACTGATTTATGGGATAGTCCAGGAAGGGGGGCCTCAATCAGTCTCTCCTGTTGAAGCTATTCCACTTTGCATAAATATTTAGTGAGAGAGAGAGAGAGAGAGAGAATGGAAGAAATGACTCTATAGCCTGGTGGTACGGGCATCCCCCTGGGAGGTGGGAGACCCTGGTGTGTCACTCGGTACCCCAGAGCAACACCTTGGTACCCCCATATTCACCACTGTCATATAATTATGACATGCTTTGTACGAAGTATGCCTTGTGAGGTATCATTTTAAAAGTCTTGATCTGTTGAATATTAGTATCCTGCTGGAGTGTATGTGCTATCATTGTATGTGGAGTTATGGAGTTTTGCTATGTGTGTGTTACTGAATCATGTTGTGAAGTTGGAAACGCCCACAACCAGCCTTTCAGGTACAACAATGACAGCCAGACACTGATGGTGGCCCATTAAGGGGAATACACACTCACAAGGACTATACCAGGAATTGTATACAATGATGACATCTCAGAGAGAGCACATAAACAATGGAGACTGTTTGACTCATGTCATAGCAAAAGATCTTTCCAGCAAGCTGGAGGAACCTATAAAGGAGGGGAAGTGACATCATCATTTGGTCCTACTGCCCCCATAACTCAACCTGGAAACATGTCTGGAAGACAAAGACTGAAGTGGGGAGGTGGTCCAAGGCTGGGAAGGAAAATCCCAGCCTGTATTACAAGGAATGATACCATCAGGGTGAAACACTGTTTTCTTAAAATCCTGTCTAGTTTATAGAACTCAGATTGGAATTTTACTTTTATTTCTTAGGTAATCAATGTTAATCTCTACACTTACTGCTTATAATCACTTTAAATCTCTCTTTCTGTAGTTAATAAAACTGTTTTATATTTTAGCTAAAACAGTGTGTTTTGTTTGAAATGCTTGGGGAATCTGCTCAGTGTACAAAAGCTAGTGCATGTCCACTTTCCTTTGTAGAAGTGGTGGACTGGGTAATAAACTTACACTAGCGGCTGAATGAACTTCACCTTTATTACCATACTGCGTGAACAGCTAAAAAAAGAAATGGCCACATAATAAGCCACAAATTCAAAGCAAAGCTTTTTGAGAACCAGAAAAATCTCAGCTTTGTGGCAAGAGTGAAACACTGGTGCAAACACAAGAGAGTTACCGACAGCTGAACCCTGCCATGGCAGAAACATCTCAGGGTCAGAGCTGCTAGATGCAAGTTCTAATTGCCTCCTGTATGCCAGTCAGAGAGAGGAACAAGAGAGCAAAGCATTAATGAATAAACACGGAGACAATGGAACTTGACAGTTCTCTTGCTGCCATCTGCTACCTCAAGTTTATTTTTAAATTCACTCACTCAATATAATTTGGATATTAAATCTTAACAGTCAGTAGAGCTGGCTGAAATTTTTCCAACTGAACAGGTTTATGTTGGAAAATGCTGATTTGACAACATTAATCTGTTTTGTGGGAACTTATCAATTTCATTGCAATTTTCAATGGGAGATCATTGAAAATGTTTTATTTGGACGTCACCATTTCACCCAGGCATTTTGACCTTATTCAGCTATTCTGTTTTGAGTGTTTCCAAAATGAAATACATATATGATTATAACAATTTGACATTTATATTGCAGTAGTGCTTAGAAGCCTGAGCTGAGATTGGGACCCCATTGTGCTAGGTCAGGGTTTCGCAACCTTTGGCACGCAGCCCATCAGGGAAATCCCCTGGTGGGCCAGGCCGGCTTGTTTACCTTCAGCGTCCACAAGTTCTGCCAATAGCAGCTCCCACTGGCTGCGGTTTGCCGTCCCAGGCAAATGGGGGCTGTGGGAAGCAGCAGCCAGCACGTCCCTCGGCCCGCGCCGCTTCCCACATATACATGGGGAGTGAAAAATAATTACCATTAATGGTCAGAATTCATAGGCGTAGTTTGATTTCTATATTTTTGTTGGGGGGGAGGAAGGGAAGCAGCTCCAGTCAGACCAATGGGGCCATGGGAAGTGGGGGTGGGGAATTCTGCACCTGTCCAAGGCTTGCAGTTTGGGGGAGCAGGAGAAGTCTTTTCTTAATGTGTTGTAGGTACAGCATCTAGTACAATGGGGCCTTCATGTCTGCTTGGGGCCTCCCGGTATTACCATAACCCAAATAAGTCATAATAGCTACACGGGGAGGTGGTCTGGGGAATAGTATTTCATCCCATTCCAGCGGTAGCCTCTGGCCTGCACTCTCCCGTCCAGTGCTGCAGCCACTACTCGCGTAGCAGGTGTGAATAGAGTTTTACAGGAAAAGGTCTTTGGGAGCGTGAGCTAGTTCTGCAAAATACTTGGAGAGTTTTGCAAAACCAGTAACTCTGTGGGGGTTCACCAGCCTTCACTTGCATACTAGAGCTGGGGGAAATGTTTTTGACAAAACTTGTAGAAAATGCCATTCTGTGAAAACAGAAATGTTTCATGGAAACATGCTGATTTCAACAAAATTTCTGTCGGGAAGATTTCTTGGGTCTAGGATACAGTTGTGCATATGAGAGAGAGAGAACAGCCAAGGACACTGACTAAGGAGACCCAAATTCAAGTCACTGCTCCAGATCAGGGACTTGGCTCTCCCATTTTTCAACTCTATGCCCCAACCACTGGGCTATACAGTCCGTCTCTCCTATGGGAGCTGAATTTGTATTAAATATTCATTGGACCATGAAGTGAGAGAGTGATTCCATAGCCTGGTGGTTAGGGGCACGTTCTTGAGACACGGGAAACCCAGGTTTCCCCATCAGAACAAAAACAGATTCCAAAACCGAAATATTTTTCATGAAATAGAATTGTTGTTGTTGTTGTTTTTCTTTACATACATCGCTCTGTTTCACACTTCTTTTAATCCTGACTTGAACAGGGAACTTCAGGGACATTTGGGGGTCAGTCTGAAGTATAGTGCTACTTTATAACTGTGCTTTTACTGCACCCGCTGGTATTATTTTTGTAGCACTGAGCTATCATTGCTTTTCGAAGTGCCGTGCAGTGTTGATGAACACCGTTCTAGTGCTACGCCCTGAGCTGTTGTGCCTCCTGGGCTATCGGGAAGCTTTTGAAAACCTTCAGTAGCTGTGAAATGTAAGAAGATTTAACAGGAGGAAAAGTCAGTCTGGGCCGCCACCCCTGGCTCCTGCAAGAGTCTTGGAGACCCCTCCAAACACACCATTCAAAAGCGCTCAACGGAGCATTTGCTTGAAAACAAACTTCTGCTCCACGGGCTTCCCTAGTCCTTATAAGTAGCTGCCTTTCTAGTGAAGAGCAGACAGAGGTCAAAATTAGCTCAACTGCACCAAAACACAGCTTCTCGAGCATTCATCCTGACTGTGGAGAATATAGTTTCCCTTGTGACAAGCAGCTGTGAAAAAAACAAACAGTAATTACACATTGAAATAAAACAGGAAGTTTTAGGAAGTTTTCAACAATCACCCATTCTCTACTCTACAGTACCACAAACAAGCAGAGACGGACACATTGTTTTTAGAAAACTAAATCCAGTGGTCACGTGAATTTACAATTAAAAAGGTAATAGCTTATCTAAAGTGATCACTCTCCTTACAATCAAGGTGGGCCATTTCCAGCACAAATCCAGGGTTTAACAAGAACATCTGAGGAACGGGCTTTGTTGCAAGGATAGGTTCCTGGGTTAGTGGTTCTGTTGTGTGGTATGTGGTTGCTGGTGAGTATTTGCTTCAGGTTGGGGGGCTGTCTGTAGGCAAGGACTGGCCTGTCTCCTAAGATTTGTGAGAGTGTTGGGTCATCCTTCAGGATAGGTTGTAGATCCTTAATAATGCGTTGGAGGGGTTTTAGTTGGGGGCTGAAGGTGACGGTTAGTGGCGTTCTGTTGTTTTCTTTGTTAGGCCTGTCCTGTAGTAGGTGACTTCTGGGAACTCTTCTGGCTCTATCAATCTGTTTCTTCACTTCCGCAGGTGGGTATTGTAGTTGTAAGAATGCTTGATAGAGATCTTGTAGGTATACATTTGGGGACAATGTATACCTTCAAATCAGCGGCACTGCTATGGGTACCCGCATGGCCCCACAGTATGCCAACATTTTTATGGCTGACTTAGAACAACGCTTCCTCAGCTCTCGTCCCCTAACGCCCCTACTCTACTTGCGCTATATTGATGACATCTTCATCATCTGGACCCAACCCAGTCCATCAGCTGGACTGAATGGAAAAGAAGCCCTTGAGGAATTCCACCATGATTTCAACAATTTCCATCCCACCATCAACCTCAGCCTGGTCCAGTCCACACAAGAGATCCACTTCCTGGACACTACAGTGCTAATAAACGATGGTCACATAAACACCACCCTATACCGGAAACCTACTGACTGCTATTCCTACCTACATGCCTCCAGCTTTCACCCTGACCACACCACACGATCCATTGTCTATAGCCAAGCTCTGCGATACAACCGCATTTGCTCCAAGCCCTCAGACAGAGACAAACACCTACAAGATCTCTATCAAGCATTTATTACAACTATAATACCCACCTGCGGAAGTGAAGAAACAGATTGACAGAGCCAGAAGAGTTCCCAGAAGTCACCTACTACAGGACAGGCCTAACAAAGAAAATAACAGAACGCCTCTAGCCATCACCTTCAGCCCCCAACTAAAACCCCTCCAACGCATTATTAAGGATCTACAACCTATCCTGAAGGATGACCCAACACTCTCACAAATCTTAGGAGACAGGCCAGTCCTTGCCTACAGACAGCCCCCCAACCTGAAGCAAATACTCACCAGCAACCACATACCACACAACAGAACCACTAAACCAGGAACTTATCTTTGCAACAAAGCCCGTTGCCAACTGTGCCCACATATCTATCCAGGGGACACCATCACAGGGCCTAATCACATTGGCCACACTATCAGAGGCTCGTTCACCTGCACAGCTACCAATGTGATATGTGCCAGCAATGCCCCTCTGCCATGTGCATTGGTCAAACTGGACAGTCTCTATGTAAAAGAATAAATGGACACAAATCAGATGTCAAGAATTATAACATTCATAAACCAGTCGGAGAACACTTCAATCTCTCTGGTCACGCGATTACAGACATGAAAGTTGCGATATTACAACAGAAAAACTTCAAAACCAGACTCCAGCGAGAGACTGTTGAATTGGAATTCATTTGCAAATTGGATACAATTAACTTAGGTTACCTTGCATAATGACTTAGCCACTCCCAGTCTCTATTCAAGCCTATTTCCCCTTGTTTTTTCCTACCCTCTTCACCTCCCCCCCCCCCCCGTTCCTCAGATGTTCTTGTTAAACCCTGGATTTGAGCTGGAAATGGCCCACCTTGATTATTATACACATTGAAGGAGAGTGATCACTTTGGATAAGCTATTACCAGCAGGAGAGTGGGGTGGTGGGAGAGAAAACCTTTTGTAGTGGTAAACACCCATTTTTTCATGGTTTGTATGTATAAAAGCATCTTCTGTATTTTCCACAGTATGCATCCGATGAAGTGAGCTGTAGCTCATGAAAGCTTATGCTCAAATAAATTGGTTAGTCTCTAAGGTGCCACAAGGACTCCTTTTCTTTTCACTAATTAAAATATTTCTAAAGCCATGTAACAGAGAGGACAGAAAACTGTGTAATACATATTTAGAGTTTGGCCGCAGAGAGGGCAAAGAATCCACGTGAAATTCTTTCTCTCATTCTGATACCCATTGATGGCACCGTTGAGAGATTCTCCCACAACTCTTTCTCGCTCTCTCTCTCTCTCTCTCTCTCTCTCTCTCTCTCTCTCTCTCTCCTCTCCCCTCTGGGCAGAACTCTAGAGCAAAGTGCTCTCAGCTAGTAAAAATAAAAGCTGCCCACAAAAACAACCAAGCGTCAGATTCACTCAGCATCATCCGATAACCCGTTGGAACATGTGATCAATATTCATCAGCTTCACAATTCCACTGCTAGTGATGGTTAATGGGCCATCTTCCTTGTAGCCAAATCCCATCAGGGACCAGACAGCTGGAGCTAAAGGAGAAAACTTATCAGAACTGGCAGTAGACAGTTTAGGCGGCTAAAATTAACCTTGGACCATTCACAGAAGGAACTAATTGTTTGTGACTGCTAGATTCCTGCCAGTGGCAAAGGTTTATTGCTGCACAGATCTTATCCTGATACAAGTTTCTGCACTGCAAGAAAAAAGAAAAATCCAAGGATATTTTCAAAAGCACGTGAAGAACTCTTAATTATATAGAATCATAGAATCTCAGGGTTGGAAGGGACCTTAGGAGGTCATCTAGTCCAACCCCCTGCTCAAAGCAGGACTAATCCCCAATTTTTGCCTCAGATCCCAAATGGCCCCCTCAAGGATTGAACTCACAACCCTGGGCCAATGCTCAAACCACTGAACTATACCTCCCCCCCAGTACTTGGTAATGTTAAAGATAACTACAAGTTTAATTTATGAATGATAGAATGATTCAGATTGCTCTGAGACTTCAAAATGTATTGTGAATTCAATGCCAGATATGGGCTATGATTCAAAATCATGACCAGCCAAACTGTTCTTGGTTATTCCCACAATATCGGTCTTACCTTACTCTAAAAGCTCTAGTGACACCATTTTCCTCCTGCCACTTCATAAAGGAACTGCCATTCTTTGTGAAAAGCCATCAAGTTCCACCAAGTGGTGTCACATCAGAACAATGTAAAAACATCGCTTCCAGGTGATTTTCATTAATAATAATTATTTTTATTATAGATTGCATTACCTTCAAGTCTTAGTCATGGGCCAGGACACTAACAGGCTAGGTGCTGTACAAAGACAGAACAAAGAGACAGCCTCTGTCTCAGAGAGTTTACAGTCAAAGGATACGACAGGAGGCAACAGATGGAAATGAAAGACAGATGGAGGAATACAAGGAAACAATGAGCCATTATTGGCTAGCATGAGAGGCAGTACACCAGCGGCCTAATTGTTGTCAAGCTTTTTGTAGCCCTCCCAGCAAAGGAGAGTTTTATGGGGGATTTGAAGGATGTTAATGAGGTAGGTTTGTGGACAGTTACAGGCAGCTCCTCCCAAATGTGGCAGGAAGCATGAGAGAAAGCACAAAGTGATTTTTGGAAACATTTAACAAGTGGGTGATGGAGGCTGGTGTCATGAGCCAGTTGAATGTGGGAGTCAACCTCTTAATAGTGAATATGAGATGATCAGCTGTGAAATGCCTTGAAAGTGAAACAAAGAAACTCATGTTTAATACTATAGAGAAGGGGGGAGTCGGGAGGGATTCAAAGAGTGGGCTGGCATGGTCAAAGTGACAGGCTAGGAAAGTTATCTTTGCAGCAGCATTCCAAATAGACATGAGAGGGGCATGACTGCACTGGTCAAAGCTAGAGAAAAGGGTGTTACGGTAGTTGAGACGGCAAGATGATGAGACTCTGGATGAGTTTTAGCTGTGTGGATGGATAGGAAAGGCTGTATCTGAGAGAGATTGAGGAAAGAATTGGCAAAATTAGACAGTCTGAATGTGGGGAGCCTAGACATATGGCTGGGTCAAAGATGATGCCTAGGTTATGGACCTGAAAGGCAGGATGGTGGTGCTATTAGCTGTGATCAAGACAGGAACTAGCGGGTAGGTCTTGGTGGCGGAATATTAAGAGCTCTGTTTTAGTCATGTTGAGCTTGAGCTGATCACTAGACATCCACAAGGAGATGTCACTGGGACAGGCTGAGATTTTAGTTTGAACAGAAGGAGACAGGCCTGGAGTACAGAGGTAGATCTGTGAGTAATCAGTACAATGATGGTAGTTGCATTTGTGTTTATGGCTGAGATTACCGAGAGAGAAGATGTAGAGGTAGAAGAGAAGAACAGAGTCCTGTGGAGCCCCCACAGAAAATTGGAGGATGGGTGTGGAGGATCTTCTGAAGGACGCACTTGAGAGATTAAAGAGGTAAAAGGAAAATCAAGAGGGGACAGAATCACAGAAGCCAAGGGAGAACATGGCTACAAGAAGAGGAGTATGGTCAACGGTGCCAAAGGTGGCTGACAGGTCAAGGAAGATAAAGATTGAGTAGCGGCTCTGAGATTTGGCAAAGTAGCCCACGTTCACCCTGAAGATTTGTGAATCTTAATTAATCATTAAACAGACATGGTTGAGTTTAAAGTTTATAATGAAAAATCAAGAATCAAAACCAGGAGTGTCTCTTACTTTATTGTGCTTCTCCATAGTTTACACATAGTGAATATTTTCACTTGTTCAGGTCAGCATGGAAAAGTTCTGAAACTTATCCAAGCCCATTGGAGTTTTTTAAGGACCCCCCCAGCAGCTCTATAGAATAGGGTAAAGTAGCCAATTAGGAATGGGGTCACTGTCTTTAGAGAGAGGTTAAAGAGAGCAGGCAAGAGTCTCTTCTCCACTCCTAGCAGGAGCAAAAGTTTGTGCTCTCCTCTTCCATTTCCTTAGGAGATGGTCATTTGAGTTGCTGGGATGTTTTCTGACTTAGTGGGATCAGGACATGGGGACCTTCTTTTCCCCTCCCTACAGATGGGGAGTCGATCAACTGGAAAAAGGAGGCTGCACTAGCTGTGGGATGAAGCTGAAGGGTAGTGGAAGACAGGGAATTTGACCTTACTTTACCTATCCATGCCTTTGTCACCACTAGGTCCAAAATAACTGCAATGTGTAGTTCCCTGTTATGCACTGGATAATTTCTGGATCTGGGCTTTTGTCATTTGGATATTATGTGTCTTAGATCTTATTTTTAATCATTGGTGTAGTTACACCGATGTAGCAGCAGTAAACTGCACTGGCTCAAGAGATTACACCAGTGACCAACCCCCTTCGCCCCCCACAGAAAATCCAAACAACAACCTCCCACTATAGGTGAGATCTTAGACAGCTGGTCTCTCCTATATTACCCCAGCTGTTGAGATGAGCAGTATGGATGAGCTGACAGCTCTCAGTTGCATTCAGCTGGGAAGTGGCAGCAGGACATTGTCAGTAGAAGGGCATTGACACTGGCATTTGTTACCCCCATTGATATGATAGAGCCTGACTGGCTAAGCCCATCTATTTGTTGATACTTTGCTGAGTGATTTTGGCAAATGGGTGGAGTGGGTGGTGTTGGTTTTGAAGGCTGGGTTCAGTTTACATGTTGGCCTTCAGTCATCCTGCACCCTCAGAAAGGCGTTTTGTATTGCCATTCCCTTTGCATCCCTGAAATAGAGAAGTCACAGCCCAGTTAAAAAAAGAGAGGTGGAAAAGCAGAATTTCAGAGCAGTAGGGATAACGATTCCTGTGCAGACAGAATGCACACAGTACCACTTCCTTGCCGGCAAAAAAGAGAATCTGAGTTGAAAGGAATTTGAACAGACTCATATACTTATACCTTTTTTTCTACACCCCAGTAATCGGCAGCAAAATGAACTCAGTCAGCCCCAACCTCTGCTGGAGAGGTCACCATGCATATATTTTCCTGGGCCAACCCACAGACCCAAACATACATGGCCACACATCCATATTATTCCTCTTATTTATATTGTGATATTGCCTGGGAGCCCCAATCATGAGCCAGGATATCATTGTGCTAGGTGCTGTACCAACACAGAACGAAAAGACTGCCCAGGATCCAAACAGCCTGCAGAAAAGCTTTCATATGCATGTTGATGGTACTAAATGAATAATGTGATAACACTACTGTAATAAAAGAACCCAAGCCGTTATAGTCTGGGAGATGCTTCCAACCCCCTTCATGTCCCAGATCTGAAAAGCAACAAAGATATTTATGAACAGCAATGGTAAGGAACAGAATGCTAGGCTAATGCTAGAGTACTAATAAGTAGGATGCTATGAATCAAATAAATAATAAGCAGTCCCCCCTCCCGCCCATGGCTTGCAAGTGGAAAAATTAAAATTACAATGTTGCTAACATGTTAGGGGGCTTATTCCTTCACCCACTTACTTCCCTGGTCCTTCGCACATGAACAGAGAGCAACAATACCCGAAGTCCAAAGGTGCAAACAATTTGATGTTTATTGGGTTGAACTTCCAGCAAGCATGATTCTAGTTTCCTTCCTTAGTGTCCCCCTTCCCAGCTCTGACACCACAGATCCTTACACCTGTGTCCCTGTTCCCTTTCCCCACCTTAGCAAAACATGATTCCAATTTCCCCACCCCCATTCCCTGTTCCCATTTCCCCCACCCACCCACTCACTCCCTCCCTCCCTCCCTGATTGACTGCAGACTATATAGTAAAACTTGAGTTCTGCTTAACTATACCTTAACCAATCATTTTCCTGAAACTAACCAATCCCAATATATTGTAACATGATTATTTAACCAATTAATCCCACCACCTTAATTAGTTTACACCAGCAAAATTAATTATACAGCAGACAGAAACAATCACAGAACCAGACAAAGATTATACAGACAAACAATGGGGAAATGACAGGTTTCAGAGTAACAACCATGTTAGTCTGTATTCGCAAAATTTGGCTAGTCTCTAAGGTGCCACAAGTACTCCTTTTCTTTTTAATGGGGAAATGGGGACTACAGTGATATATTAAACACAGGAATGAGGATTTCACATCCCAGCTATTGAGAAGTGAGTTCTTGCCAGACAGGATGCTAGCAAACTAAGTTTCCTTTTACATCTTCTAGGCACTTCCCTTTCTCTGGAAGCGATAGGCATTATCAGGACAGGATTGTATTCCTAACAGCCCAATAGCAACTTATTTCAATGTGACTAGGTTGGAATGTGAGGAGATGACTGGTCGCTTCTCAGCTTAGCCAAAGATCTCAGCCTAAGCACAGGGTCTCAGAATGTCACAGTAAGAGAAGGACCTTACACCAGCAGACAGTGATTTTGATTCTTTCTTTTATACCTCTATAACTAGCTAAGTGATAGGAATACACCTAAATTCTTAGAGTATAAGCCTTTACTGACAGGCCTGAATATCTATATTCTAACAAGAATCTTTTCTGCTAATTGTCTGCACATATTTGGCTAGCTCAAAACTGCTGATATTCATGTTATGGGGAACATTTTTTATTCAATTTGGCCATCCCTTGATTTTGGCCTTTTATTTATTATTATGCTCCTCCAAATGTGCAAGATGCTTCACAAACACACAAAGATGGACGGACCATGTCCCCAAAGAGCTTCCAGGCTTAGGCCCTTATCTTTTAAACACTTATGCACATTCTTAACTTTAGGCCTATACATTGTGTCAATGGAATGACTCAAAGGTGTAAAGTTAAACATGTGTGTGCATTTTTAGAACCAGAGCCTACATACAGATGTACCAAAACAGGGTAATCAATAAAGTAAGAGAGAAGTAGACAAAGTTCACAATAATAAAATCATGCAGTTCCTCATTTAAGGCATGTACACTTCTTGATTGTTCATTTACATTAATGTGTATTGGCATTTGCTTGGCTTTGTAGGGTTTGGACTGACATACATGGCTATGACTTTTATCAACCAAGGTGATTGTACACAAGGAGTCACATGATATTGGACCAAGTATACATACTTTTGAAATCAATATTTATACCCAACTACAGTTCATCAGAGTATTTTGAGCTCTTTTGAATCCCATCAAAAGACAAGCCCTTCAGAATTAGGAATAACTATTTAGTATTAATATTGCAATAGCACCCAAAGGCTTCAGTTACAAGCAGGAACCTACTGTGCTCGGCACTGTACTAACACATTGGAAGATTTGGTTCATGTCACAAAGAGGGTGATCTTGCACATTTAATGCTATTCTGGTGCTTTGATCGTACTCCAATTAAAAGTACTCTTGGGTGGAAGCTCCCTGCCAATTCTGAAAAGTACAGTACAATTCAATAAAAAACCAAAAGCCTAAAGTTTCATCATGAGTTCACATGGCAAAAATGATTTTTAAATTGTTTAATTAAAAAAAGAAAAATAAAAACCTCTAGGCTAAGGGATTTTTCCCAGCACACAAATCTTTAGAACAATGCAGGGATGGATGTAACTAACTGCTTATGGTGGCTGAGATTAAAGAAGGGTTTTGAAATTGCTCTTATTAAACTGATCTAACATAAAAGAAGTAAACAGTGGATTTTAATGACAAATTAAACAAATGGTTTAGCTCTGAGACAGCTGCTTTATACCAACCCTTTGATAATATGTCTTCATTTTGTCTGTCCTATATTAGGGGCAAGACGGCTTTTGTGCTGCATAGCTAATGAATGCAGGGAAAACGTTTTTGCACTGCAGAACTCAGATTAGATTTTAATATTTCATTTCAGAACTAATCTCACCTCTTCAAATTGATTTTATTGAAATGACACTACAAAAATACTAAAAAAAAAGTGTATGTAGAGTTTCTTTTGAACATCGAGTTTGCAGATGGGAAACTGCATTCTCCGCTCACAGACAGATAAAGAAGAAATCTGTTCTGAATAAAAAGCCATGGAAGCTATAGAGCTGAGGTCTTCCCATATGTCTGCACAGCTTTTTGTGTTCTCTAAATTTGCAAAGTAAAGTGTTTAGCCCTTCCATATTCAAAGGTCACCTTGACAATGCAAACTGTAAGCATTTCTGTTGAGTCTGCATCCTGCCAGAATTAACCAAGAATACTAAAAAAAAGAGATAATTTCCCCAACTCACCTTGAAGGAATGTTAACTAGGAAACTAATGATCAAGGGCCTGCTGCTGGTCCCCTAAAAGCCAATAGGAGTTTTGCAGTTTACAGGAATGGGAGTCTAACAGTTTAAGCTTTTCAGATTTTATCCCTGTTAACCACTTCATCGTGGAATGAGAAACTAGATCCATCAAACAAATGCCCTTGCCCAGTACAGGGGCACATAACTTCCATTTCCTGATAAAAAAACTGACAGAGGAATGCTTGCATCTTCAATCAGCTCTCAGGGGAAAACCAGCTAAACAGTTAGCTGTGTCAGTTGGAGTCATTGTTTTTACCGAGATCATTGAAAATAGCATAGAAGAGACAAGAATGACAATTCAATAGAGTGAATTAAAACAAATTCTAAACTATCTCTAACCTTTAGTCTAGATAGAGTTCACAATTTCAGTAAATCCTCTTACAGTTTTTGGCTGAATTATGCCAGGCAAAACTGCAAAATTCCCTTTTTTTAAAACAACCCTTTGTTGTCCTTGTAAACCACTTAGTCCAAAACTGAAACATAGAGCTGCCCAGAAAATGGAAATCCCTTTGCACAGAAATGTTGGTTTTGCAACTAGAGTATTTTTTTCATTGGAAAATCATTCAGATGAAAAATTTTCAACCAGTTCTACTTACAGCAAACAGTGAGGACTATTTACATGTTCAAATTGCCTGGTGTGTATCTAATAACATAATATTAGGGCAAGCAGGTGATTTTTCAGATTCTTACAGTTCGATTACGCATGAAGTAACCACATATCAACCACCAGGTAAATCCTTTTGCACACATGGTAGTGCTGGAATCCTTATGCCACTCAATGAAGTGGAATAATGACAGACCTTTTTTGGCCACTTTCAAGCCAATACAGCTTGTTGAGGGGGGAAAATAAGGGGGAGGGGAGAGAATTGTGATGTTTTCTGAAAATCAAATTTCCATTTTTTTTTTCAAATTTGGAAGTGTGAAATTTCAAAATTAGAAACATTTCACCAGTTCTAGACTTGGTTGAAAAATAGCAAGAATGGAAAAAATTATGAAAATACCATTGAAGTAGTTTTCTTTTCACCAAATGTTGAAATGTCAATTTTTTTAAAAAAAAATGACCAATTCTAGTTGAAAAATTAGAAAGCTGGAGGAATCTAACTTTGTGACATCTAGTGCACAGGATCAATATTTTCTCTCACTCTTGTCCAGCAATCTGGTCTCCCTCAGATTCAGCTGGGATCCAAGTTCTAAACCTGTAGGAGCCAGGACTCAGAACAATAAATCAGTGGGATGTATGTTTACTCTGTCACTGCTTGGATTGATCTTGGATAATGAGGGTCTCCAACTCCTAAGGTCTCCAGCCTCATAGACTTTAAGGCCAGAAGGGACCATCATGATCATTTAGTCCGACCTCCTGCACCTTGCAGGCCACAGAACCTTGCCCACTCACTTCTGTAATAGAGTTGCAGTGGGGGAGGTTCAGGTTGGATATTAGGAAAAACTTTTTCACTAGGAGGGTGGTGAAACACTGGAATGCGTTGCCTAGGGAGGTGGTGGAATCTCCTTCCTTAGACGTTTTTAAGGTCAGGCTTGACAAAGCCCTGGCTGGGATGATTTAATTGGGTATGGGTCCTGCTTTTGAGCAGGGGGTTGGACTAGATGACCTCCTGAGGTCCCTTCCAACCCTGATATTCTATGATTCTATGACCCCTAAACTCTGGCTGAGTTACTGAAGTCCTCAAATCATGATTTAAAGACTTCACATTATAGAGAATCCACCATTTACACTAGTTTAAACCTACGAGTGACCCAGGCCCCATGCTGCAATGGCATGCAGTACAAGAATAAAACTCAGCGTGGTCCAACCCCCCGCACCAAACCCCAACAGTCATAGGTCCATGTTCTCCTTGGTCTTTCCGGCACCTTTTGAACCTGCAGGATGCACCTGGATTGGAATGAATCACTGCGCAGGGTTCATTTATCCATTCCAGGTGTCAGTGTTTGCCTGTGACGTAGTCCAGCCACTCCCTGAATTGTCCAAAGGATGGATGTTCTGCAGTACTTGATAGCAGTCAGGGGAGCAAGAGCTGAAGGTTGCATTGGGAGCCTGCATTCTGGTAGCCAGTTCCAGTCAGTGTTCCAACAGCTCCTTCCTCTGCACTCTATCTTTCTCCTTTAACCACCAGTTCTGCTCCATAAATCTGTCTGCCTAATCTCTCTTCATGTTGCGCAGCCTCTGTCTCTCTTTCCACCCTGCAAGCATCCTTATTGAGTTGAGCCTGTTGGACCTGGATCTGCTGATGCATTTGATCAAACAGAGTTCCCATCAGTTCATTTCAGATGCTCTTTCTCTTCCCCTGCAGTAGGAACATGCAGGCTCCAGTTGCCGTGTTCCTCCTGGTGCCTTGTGTTGCTCTGATGGAGGTGAAAGGGCCTTGAACGGAGAGAAAGACAGAGACCATTATTGTCTGAGCCTCGTTAAAAAAATACATTTCACAGTTTATGAAAGGGGCTGCTTTAATTCAAGGACATATCTTCTGCTGGCAGGCTCTCTTCCAGGGGTGCTTGTGACAGGGGGTTATACTGTTGCCATCCTCACTCAGCCGAGGATCATGCACCAGGCACAGTGTTTAGTGCAGTTCCCATTATCCGACTGACTTTCTCCTATAAGAGGGAGGACTACAGGGAGTTCCCAGAGATTAGAATCTTTGATTTTTTGGTAGTTTGTCTTCAGTCACTTGATCTGCTCTTTGCATTGATCTGCTGTCCTGTCAATCCTCAATGCTGCCAGCTGCTCGGATATCATTTTATACACCTGCTCATTTCTTGTGCTCTTGAGTCAATGCCTCGTCAGAGGTTAACCAGAATGTGGCTGTTTTTCTCTGGCCCGCTAGCAGTGCGCTTGATGCAGGACTTCATCTTATTACTTGCTGGCCATACCTAATCCATATTAGCACTGAATATACTTGTGTTTGTTGTTTCCAGTTGAGCAGTCCATATGGAAATGAAGGGTTAAACGTTGAGCAGCTGTGTTCAAACTAGGAGGTTGCTTCTGGTTCCTGGGAAGTGAGTGGCAAACTTTGGAATTGAAGGGCTGGGAAGCATAGCCGCAGGGGATTGTGGATCCACACTGCAAAATGCCTGGGCTCTGACCCATGTCATAGTGGGACTTGGGCTCCAACCCACCCCGCTTGGAGGGTCCGGGGGGCCAAACTCAAGAAGAGTTATTAGCTCGTCGGACTAATTTCTGTGTGGACAGTAGGAGGCTTTGGCTCAAATCTGAGTCTCAGTCTGGGATTAGTGTGCTGTCTGGTAATACACAAAGGGTACATCTACACTGGGCTAAAAGACCCGCATCATGGCCGTGGCCTAGAGCTCTACCCTAAGGGCCTAGAGAGTGAGCATGAGCATGACAGGAAAGAAGCTGACATATTATTATTGTATTCTCTGTACTCAGGTGCAGGCCAACTATGGGCAGTAAAACAGTTACTCCTGTTTACCTCACTCACTTGAGGAGAAGGAACAGCACTACCATCATTTCAGGTGAGTGACTCTCCTTCCCCAAACCACACAAAAAAGGAAGGATAAAGCCATAACTCACTTAAGGCCTACAGGATCCTCAAAGGTATTTCGAGTGCCTAACTTCCACTGGTCCCAATGGGAGTGGACTGAACTATACCATGTGGTCTGTTTCTTTGTGGGACCGTGTGCTGACCGTGTGAGTGCTGAGCCTACCGGCCTGATAGCCAAGGCTGAGTGCTGAGAGCTTCTTAATGAGGCTTTGATCCCTAAGTCCTTTAGCACCCATCAACCCTTAACCAGGGGCCAGGCTACTCAGGAAGACCAGTGCTTTAAAAAGCCTGTTCCTAAGCGACCAGAGGAGCTAGTGAACAGGAGCAGCTAACAGGGGAGTTTTGCTAGGGAGTTTACAAGGGTAGTGTGAGGGGAACGGGGGGTGCTACATACACTTACCATTCCTTAAACTTAAAGCCAAAACCACCTCCTGATAAAAACAAAAAAATCAATAAAGGAACGAGCTTCAGGGGTAAAAAGAGAATGCAGGCAGAAGTCCAGCAACAGAGCGGGGGGCTACCCAGTTTGTTGCACTCAGTGCTGCATGTGTGATTACCTGTCCTATGGGCGGGTAGTGTATATGTGCATTCAGTGCAAGGAGTTCCTGGCCCTCAGAGATCGTGTATGGGCTTTGGAGACCAGAGTGGCTGAACTGGAGGAGCTGAGGGAGACAGAGAGATACATAGATGAGACTTTCCGAGACACAGTAGAATGGTCCCACCCCTGGTCTGACAGCCTCTGTGCTGTTGAGGAGGATGAAAGCCTCAGGGAAGAACATCCAACTGGAGCAGAGGGAAAAAAATCCCATAGTTGGGACCCTCCTTCCAGATGATGATGTGGTATCCTGTCACACTGATGATTTAGTTGGGGATTGGTCCTGCTTTGAGCAGGGGGTTGGACTAGATGACCTCCTGAGGTCCCTTCCAACCCTGATATTCTATGATTCTACCGCTCCGGGGAGGGAACTTCAGTTATTAGGAAGATATAGGTATTACTAATGGGTGATTCGATTATTAGAAACATAGATAGCTGGGTTTGCGATGACGGGGAGAACCACATGGTGACTTGCCTGCCTGGTGCGAAGGTTGTGAATCTCTTGAGACAGCTATATAGACTTATGTGTAGTGCGCGGGAGGAGCCAGTGGTCATGGTGCATGTTGGTACCAGTGACATAGGGAAGGATAGAAGAGAGGTCCCAGAGGCCAAATTTAGGCTGCTAGGTAAGAGATTGAAGTCCAGGACCTCCATGGTAGCATTCTCTGAAATGCTTCCAGTTTCACGCGCAGGGCCAGTTAGACAGACAGAAAGGCAGAGTCTCAGTGCGTGGATGAGACGATGGTGTAGGGAGGAGGGGTTTCGATTTATTAGGAACTGGGGAAAATTCTGGGAAAGGGGGAGCTTATACAGGAAGGATGGGTCCACCTAAACCAAAATGGAACCAGATTGCTGCACTTAACTTTAAAAAGGTCATAGAGCAGTTTTTAAACTAAGGGCTGGGGGAAAGCCGATAGGTGCGGAGGAGCACGTGCTTCGGAGAGACACATCCCTTAGGGTAGGATCTATAAATGGAGATTCCCTATGTCCTAATAAGGAGGACAGGATGGAAGATGATAAATACAGGTAGGATCTGATGAGAAACAGTCAAATGAAAAAATGACCCATTCAATTACATCATGTAATGGCAGGCAGCTAAAAAGTGACAAGTTTTTTAAGAGCTTATATACCAATGCTAGAAGTCTAAATAATAAGATGGGTGAACTAGAGTGCCTCACAGAAACTTGGTGGAATGAGGATAATCAATGGGTCATAGAAATATCAGGGTACAAAATATATCGGAAGGACAGAACAGGATGTGTTGGTGGGGGAGTGGCACTATATGTAAAAGAAAGCATAGAATCAAATGAAGTAAAAATCTTAAATGAACCAAACTGTACCATGGAATCTCTATGGATAGTAATTCCATGCTTGAATAATAAGAATATAGCAGTAGGAATATATTACCGACCACCTGACTAGGATGGTAAAAGAGACTGTGAAATGATCAGGGATATTAGGGAGGCTATAAAAATAAAACACACAATAATAATGGGGGATTTCAATTATCCCCATATTGACTGGGTACATATCACCTCAGGAAGGGATGCAGAGATAAAATTTCTTGACACCTAAAATGACTGCTTCTTTGAGCAGCGAGTCCTGGAACCCACAAGAGGAGAGGCAATACCTGATTTAGTCCTAAGTGGAACACAGGATCAGGTCCAAGAGGTGAATAGAGCTGGAGCACTTGGTAATAGTGACCATAATATAATTAAATTTAACATCCCTGTGGTGGGGAAAACACCACAGCGGCCCAAACACAGTAGCATTTAATTTCAGAAAGAGGTATTACTCAAAAATGAGGAGGTTAGTTAAACAGACATTAAAAAGTACAGCACCAAAAGTAAAATCCCTGCAAGCTGTGTGGAAACTTTTTAAAGACACCACAATAGAGGCTCAACTTAAATGTATACGCCAAATTAAAAGAAATTATTAAGAGAACCTAAAAGGAGCCACTGTGGCTAAACAACAAAATAAGAGAAGCAGTGAGAGGCAAAAAGGCATCCTTTAAAAAGTGGAAGTTAAGTCCTAATGAGGAAAATAGAAAGGAGCATAAACTCTGGCAAATAAAGTGTAAAAACATAATGAGGAAGACCAAAAAGGAATTTGAAGAATAGCTAGCTAAAGACTCAAAAAGTAATAGCAAATTTTTTTTTAAGTACATCAGAAGCAGGAAGCCTGCTAAATATCCAGTGGGGCCACTGGACGATGGAGATGATAAAGGAGCACTCAAGGACGATAAGGTCATTCTGGAGAAACTAAATGAATTCTTTGCATCAGTCTTCATGGTTGAAGATGTGAGGGAGATTCCCAAACCTGAGCCATTCTTTTAAGGTGACAAACCTGAGGAACTGTCCCAGATTGAGGTGTCATTAGAGGAGGTTTTGGAACATATTGATAAACTAAACAATAACAAGTCACCAGGACCAGATGGTATTCACCCAAGAGTTCTGAAGGAACTCAAACGTGAAATTGCAGGACTACTAATTGTCATCTGTAACCTATCATTTAAATCAGTTTCTGTACCAAATGACTGAGAGGATAGCTAATGTGACACCAATTTTTAAAAAGGGCTCCAGAGGAGACCCCGGCAGTAAGGCAGTAAGCTTGACTTCAATACCAGACAAACTGGTTGAGACTGTAGTACAGAACGAAATAGTCAGACACATAGATGAACATAATTTGTTGGGGAATAGTCAACATGTTTTTTGTAAAGGGAAATCATGTCTCACCAATCTACTAGAATTCTTTGAGGGGGTCAACAAGCATGTGGACAAGGGGGATCCAGTGGATGCAGTGTATTTAGATTTTCAGAAAGCCTTTGACAAGGCTCTTAAGCAAAGTAAGCAGACATGGGATAAGAGGGAAGGTTCTCTCATGGATTGGTAACTGGTTAAAAGATAGAAAACAAAGGGTAGGAATAAATGGCCAGTTTTCAGAGTGGAGACAGGTAAATAGTGGTGTCTCCCAGGGGTCTGTACTGGGACCAGTCCTATTCAACATATTCATCAATGATCTGGAAAAATGGGTAAACAGTGAGGTGGCAATATTTGCAGATGATACCAAACTACTCAAGATAGTTAAGTCTCAGGCAGACTGCGAAGAGCTACAAAAGGATCTCTCAAAACTGGGTGACTGGGCAACAAAATGGCAGATGAAATTCAATGTTGATAAATGTAAAGTAATGCACGTTGGAAAAATAATCCCAACTATACATTTAAAATGATGGGGTCTAAATTAGCTGTTACCACTCAAGAAAGAGATCTTGGAATCATTGTGGATAGTTCTCTGAAAACATCCGCTCAATGTGTAGTGGCAATCAAAAAAGTGAACAGAATGTTTGGGAATCATTAAGAAAGGGATAGATAATAAGACAGAAGATACCATATCGCCTCTATATAAATCCATGGTACGCCCACATCTTGAATACTGTGTGCAGATGTGGTCGCCCTATCTAAAAAAAGATATATTGGATTTGAAAAAGGTTCAGGAAAGGGCAACAAAAAAGATTAGGGGTATGGAATGGCTGCCATATGAGGAGAGATTAATAAGACTGGGACTGTTCAGCTTGGAAAAGAGACGACTAAGGGGGGATATGATAGAGGTCTATAAAATCATGACTGGTGGGAAGAAAGTAAATAAGGAAGTGTTATTTACTCCTCATAACACAAGAACTAGGTCACAAATGAAATTAAAAGGTAGCAGGTTTAAAACAAACAGAAGGAAGTATTTTTTCACACAATGCACAGTCAACTTGTGGGACTCCTTGCCAGAGGATGTTGTGAAGGGCAAGACTATAACAGGGTTAAAAAAAGAGCTAGATAAATTCATGGAAGATAGGTCCATCAATGGCTATTAGCCAGGATGGACAGGGATGATGTCCCTAGCCTCTGTTTGCCAGAAGCTGGGAATGGGTGACAGGGAATGGATCACATTACCTGTTCTGTTCATTCCCTCTGGGGCACCTGGCATTGGCCACTGTCTGAAAAGAGGCTACTGGGCTAGATGGACCTTTGGTCTGACCCAGTATGGCCTTTCTTATATTCTATGAGTTGGGCACATAAATACCTTTGAGGATCTGCACACTAGACCCTCCCACCATCACTGCAATATCATTCACTTTTCTACATGTATGTTGGAATTTACTGATTAAATTTAGACCTGAAAGGAGATGACTTAAAGGAGATTTAACTGAGATATTCAGAATCATAAAGAATTTAAATGGTATATTTTTCACACTGTCCCAAAATGAGAAGAAAGGGGACATTCACATTAAATTACTGGCCATTAAATTTAGAACTAAACTGAAATATATCTTCACATAGTAAATAGTCTTTGATTCAAATACATCTGGTGGATAATTTATTACAAATAATAACATTAATAGTTATGTATCAAGGCCCAAACCTGCAGCTAGTGTACATCTCCATAACTCCATTTAAGTCAGTGCTTCAGGGGGCAAGTTCATCATCACAGAGGTTAGGCAGGAATACTTGCTCCCATATTTTTCCCCAATCTACAATAATAGCTGAGATCATTGTTTTTCTTCCCTGCCTCTGAAGCTTCAAGTATTAGCTGCAGGATATCACATTTAATGGTACAGGGGCCTGACAAATCCAACCTTCCTATGGGAACTAGCAGTTCCAGACTTTGGATCCTGTAGTTTCAATAGTTGCTAGTCTCTTTAGTTCAGATCCTCAAAGGTATTTGGTGCCTAACTCCCACTGAAACCACCTCTTCTTTTGGCTACAGCCAACCAAAGAGTAGGAACAACAGGCCTAGATCCTCCAAGGTCTTTAGGTACCTAACTCCCATTGATTTCAGCAGGAGATTTTTGAATGTCTGTAGCCTAGAGAAGATGATCCACTGTTTCATGCAGAACCAATGCCAGTTCTTATATTTTGCCTCTCCCACTCCCCTCATCATAGGTAAGCAGAGTCAATATGAGTCAAGACCAGTTGGGGCTCCTCACCTTTTGTTGTTTGTCCACTTCTCAGGGCTGGTGCAGCATCTGCACCTTGACTCCTTTCAGAATGAGCTGGTCCCCTGCTGTTGTGATCACCCTGGGCTTGCCTGCACAATGCCTCCAGGCAGTATTTCTATGTCAGATACAATATGTTTCAACATTCAATGCAGTCTGAACAAATTTCCTAGGCACCCACTGCAATACAACCTGACATTCTGGCGATCACAAATGCTGCGTCATCCTTTCCTCCAACATTCAGCAGTTCTGATATGGCAGAGGTATAATCAAGTGTGAGGAGGCATATGTGTCACTAATAAAGCATCACTATCTCTGAGGAAGGACGGTTTTTGCAGAAGAGTTGACCTTAGTACTCAAACTTTGATTAGTACCAAGGCTTTGGTGAGAAACATGCACTTCCATATATGTATCTGTGGAATAATTGTGCTAAGGGAAGATGGGTTTCCAATGATTACTCTTATAATATATTGCTGTTCTAGCTCATGTGAACAGCATTAAAGATCCCGGTAGAAAGAAAATGTTATCAAGGGCAGAAGGTGAAGTCTACTGGATGTCAATGAATCAGGATGTAACAAGATAATATAATGAAGTAATTATGCTTTCTGTGGTAATATCTCAAGAAGAGCTTAATGATTAGCTAGGAGGGAAGTTAATGTGGACCTAGAGACCTAATTATCAGACCTCAGCCTCCATTAGTGAGCAGGCTGCTTTGTGGGTGTAAACAACTGCGGGTGTATTTTTATTAAGCTAACGCCTGCAGATATTTATCACATGGAGGTGCAGGCTCTGTCACAGGTCCAGTCAGGTGCTCCCACTTAACCACTGAGACTGCCGTGAGATGACCCAGCCACTAGATCCTGCATGTTTTTTAAGCCTCCAGCCAGCCCAATTCCTCTGTGAGGTGATTCCCAGCCTCTTCAGGTGATCCCAGACTCCTACCAGGTGACTTTGTTGGCAGGTGACCACTCCCCTGCCAAACCATTTCTTCTGGATGGGAGCCTCTCTATTGTCTAGGATGTTTGCATTTGAATAGAGGACCTTCCCAAGTTAACGACCCTCTATTGTCAGCCCACATCTTGGAATTTGAGTCCAACATGGAAGCAAAGAAACCACAGGAAAGGTTACCAGCCACCACATTCAAAATGGAGTTTTCAGTCTGGTAGAGTACCAAGGAGATGCATGGGGGTGGGGAGGCAGGGTTGTCCTCCCCCCCCGGCCCTCACTCCACCCCCATCCCACTATCGGCAGGCATGGGTTGCCTCTGGTAGTGTGAGTTCATAATCTGCCACAAAAACAACAAATTGTACAAATTCTCAAATCATCACAGGTTCTAAGGCTATGTGTGGAGACTTCTCCAAGCCACTGCACTGGAGTAAACTCTGAAGAGTGTCTCCTCTGACATTACATGGGGCCTCCAGGAGAAAATTCATTTCTCCTTTTCGTCTCCCTTGTTTTCCCCAGTTTTCATCTGAGATACATGCAGTGCATGCTGTGCAGTGTATCTGTCCCAGAGGAAAATTTCATTTTTTAAATAACCCTGTTTTGCAGGAAGTAGCAGTGAAAGTCAAAATGATCAGGAACTGCCTTCAGCCAATGTGTGAAGGCATGCGACAGTACTAACAAATGGTAGCACTAACATCACGTACCTACTGCATCAGTGTGGGTGGGGATATGCGTGTGTACACAGTCCCATATCCATGTCTACCACAGCGTATGTGGACTCTTAGGCATGGGTATGGGAAACACGTGAGAGCATTACACAAACCACTACTCGGGTACACACGCAGGTGTAGTCATAGGCTAAGGGTGAGAGACTAGTTAGTCTCAATGCCTATTCAGTTCAATCTTTAGTGTCCCTGCTGAGGCTGTCAAAATTGCTACCCGTTGTAGTGGTTATTTTTATGATGTGGACCTCTGTCAATTAGGAATGGAGCTAAGTTCATGGGATATACGTTTTCCTTGTAAAAGGAATCAGTACAGCACTACAACAATTTTGGTATGGACAAGTCAGTCAGATTTCAGCACATAACCGAAGCAGGAGAGCTTAACAAATCCATATATGACTGGAGCTGATCAAACAGCTGAAGATTATTTTTGCTCTACATACCTGTAGTCTGACCTTATATGAATATTTGTGTGCACCAATTGTTTTACACAAAGACAACTCTAGAGATGTAAACCTGAAGAAGCTGAGATTAGAGGTTGAGCCTGTTCATCTAACAAAAGGTTAGTATTGAAACAGACATAATTCAGAAGGTAGATATGGGATTACTCATGTGTTTAAGGTTAAGTAGCTGTGAAAGCATTTGCAGAACTGAGGCCTTATATGTGCTATAATCCACATAAAGTTTACATAATCCCATATATGATATGCAAACGTCATCATTTTGGTATTAGTTCATTTAACTTTGTATATAAAGTATTTCCCTTGTAGACAGAGACTTTAGTTTGTAGTGCTCATTTAATAAAAATTCCTATAGAAAAATAAAACATCAATTTACAATAGAATGATATACAAAAAATCAAAAATCAAAAATCTTATCCTAAGTGACAGCAGCCCAAACCCCACACTTTCTTCTGAAAGGGTAGTTAATTATTACATGTAACGTAACAGATTTAATTTATACAAGTCTGTTCCCTTGTTTTAGAGGAGTAAAAATAAGAAACAATGGCTTAGTTATAAATCTAGTAATTTTATCTTTCGACGTTTGTTTTCTTGCTGTGAAACTCTTTTACAAGCTTAATTTCAATTGAAATGAGAAATACGCAAATGTAAAACAAAAGTGCTATGTTTTCAGTTTGTTTTCTAATAAAAGGATGACAGAAGTATAATAGTATAAAATAGAAGCTAATGTTTGGTTATTATTAGTTATTCCTTTATATATTATAAGGACAACCTATGTTGCTTTATACTGGAGATGAATCAGTGGAATATATGAAAATCCAGTATATATATTAATCCATGGGTTAATCAATCACATGGGCAGGACTGACACCAGAGTTTTTTCCCATAGAGGCTCAGTTTAATATCATCCTCCTCCTTTAATCTATTTTCTAACTTCCAAGCCTGGAACATCTCATCATATGAGCCTGCTCCGTGAAGAAAATGGAGTTGAAAAGACAGGACTAAAATAGCACTGCTGATACTGACACCACAAGAAGAAAGTCCAGCCAGTGGTAGACAGCAGGAGCAGCAACTAAGCCATTTCTGAATGGTATGATGCTTCTGATTTCTTCAGTGGGTGGCAAGACTATCTAGGAAAAATCTCTCCCTTTTTAAAATGATGTAGCTAGATATGTTTTTTCAGGTTTAAACATCTGTCCCTCCAATTTTCACAAGAGATGGCTAAACCTAGACTCTTCAGTGGTTCAGATCAGCATCCAAATGTTAGTCATCTCTTGTGAAAATCCAAATGTTTGAATGCTGATCTGTCACTGATTGGGCCAGAAAACAAAAAAATTTCAATATGTAAACAATTAAGCTTAAGTCCTCCTAAAATCATGCAAAATGCAGGTGTGAGAAAATTAACACAACAAAAATATTATACAGCTTTTTTTAAAACCCCTAATTTTTTTTTGTTGCTGTGAATCATATGCAAAGGGTTGGATCCATTCATTCTTATTTTATCCAAACCACTCACACATCCCTAATTTACATCTCAGAGGATGAAGCTGATGAGATGGGGGCAGGGGCAGTTGAGTTGATGACACTCATTCATTGGTTATGAAGTTCTTTCTCCCTCCCTTCCTGTGAAACATCGGAGCTCTTTCCCCAAGATCCCAATGAAAATATCTTTGTGCTGGCTTAGTAGTTAACTAATTTTTAATAGAACAGTTGTATGCCAGATATGAATAGCTATGCAGCATGTCTGTCACCCTCAGTGATCCATGTGCATAGCAAGAAATCTTACTTGGTTGACCTGGGGCAGGGTCTTTGATCTCTAAGTCATTAGTTCAAATCTAGCCCTGGTTGGTAGCAATTGAAAGGTTGCTACTATCTAATGGATACTCAGTGATCAATTTAAAACAAGCCTGAAAGTTTCATCCAAGTTTCTAGCATACAAACGTCAACACACCCCAATGCAAACTAATTAGGACCCTTGTTGGAAGTCTCAGCAGAGAGCTGGAGGTTGAGTGGAATGGAGAATGAATCTCCCTCCACCCTTAGATGTTGTTCTTCCAACATGCAGCTCGGGAAGAAACCTGGTGGTGTGAGGAATTTTGCACTAAGGCTGCTTTCTTCTGCGAATAAATGTCTCCAATGTTGGGCACCTTCCCTAAGTAGCAAATGCACAGAAAAGTTAAAAGAAAGAAAATTAAAAATATACTTAGTAAGGCAGTCTGGAAAGGAGATCAAGGAGAGAGTCCATAACACTGTGATCAAGAAATATATTCTTCTTATTGGTGCCATTTCATCTCTTCTGCCTCTCAACCCGCTTGTTCCATCTCTGCTCACACCACAGTGAACATTTACTCAAGTAAGCATTCTCCCTTGAGGTACAATTAGTGCCTTCATGTGTCTGTGGTATTTTTTGTGTGTGTGTGTTCTTTGTGGGAGAAGTAGGGTACTGATAAGTTATATCAAAATGGCATTTTCTTAAGGAACTCATTTTCATGTAAGGTAGGTATTAATTATTAAACATCCACCGTTCACTTTTCCAAGTACCAGGCAAAGCAGGTCACCTGCTACTTATGGGTATTTTTGACTGTATGCTCAGGTAACGAGGCAGGCCATTTATGTAGTCTGTCTTTCCTCACATCAGGTACAGCTAAGTCTACCTTTCATTTTCCTGTGGGTATCATAGAGCAATTTCACAGCGACGGCACTAACCAGTATATAACCCAGCCAAATATGGGTTATATATCTTTTTTTGAGATGGGGCAACCACATCTGCACATAGTATTCAAGATGTGGGAGTACCATGGATTTCGATAGAGGCAATATATTTGCTGTATTATTATCGATCCCTTTCTTAATGATTCCCAACGTTCTGTTTGCTTTTTTCACTGTTGCTGCACATTGAGTGGATGTTTACAGAGACCTATTCACAATGACTGCAAATCTCAAGAACAGTGAATCATCATTTACATAACCCACAAACTTTAGCATTGTGCTAAGAATTAGTCAATCTGCCTATATAAAGTGGTGTCCACAAATAGATTCTGCCCTCTAAATATTTTCTACTTGGCTGGAGTTCTCCAAGGACTGACTCTCTATTTTATTCTCTTGAAAGTTCAATGATGAGAGAAAGGTCAGAAGTACTAGCAACAGTTTAAACTATGAAAAAAGAGTTTTTGTTATCATTTCTTTAAATTCTCCTGTTCATGGAATTCTCCTAAACCTCACCTCCTTGGAATCAATTTTAAGAATAGGCATTAGGTACTCTTTGACCTCATTTCTAGTTCTTCAAAGTGAGAGTATGTTCTTTAAGAGGCCCACAATTGAGCAGTAAAAATTAATTTCAGTTTGAAAGTAGGTACACAAGATCTCACCTCAGGAGTGAATTTTAGATAGTCCCAAGCAGGCTGCAAAGAGCTACAAAAGGATCTCTCAAAACTGGGTGACTGAGCAACAAAATGGCAGATGAAATTCAGTGTTGATAAATGCAAAGTAATGCACATTAGAAAACATAATCCCAACTATACATATAAAATGATGGGGGTCTAATTTAGCTGTTACCACTCAAGAAAGAGATCTTGGAGTCACTGTGAATAGGTCTCTGTAAACATCCACTCAATGTGCAGCAGCAGTGAAAAAAGCAAACAGAATGTTGGGAATCATTAAGAAAGGGATAGAAAATAAGACAGAAAATATATTGCCTCTATATAAATCCATGGTATGCCCACATCTTGACCTTTGTGTGCAGATGTGGTTACCCCATCTCAAAAAAAGATATAGTGGACTTGGAAAAGGTTCAGAAAAGGGCAACAAAATGATTAGGGTATAGGGAGAGATTAATAAGACTGGGACTTTTCGGCTTAGAAAAGAGACGACTAAGGGGGATATGATAGAGGTCTATGAAATCATGAGTGGTGTGGAGAAAGTAAATAAGAAAGTGTTTTTTACTCCTTCTCATAAAACTAGGGGTTACCATTTGAACTAGGGATCACCAAATGAAATTAATAGGCAGCAGGTTTAAAACAAACAGAAGGAAGTATTTTTTCACACAATGCACAGTCAACCTGTAGAACTCCTTGCCAGAGGATGTTGTGAAGGCCAAGACTATATCAGGATTAAAAAAAGAACTAGATAAGCTCAAGGAGGATAGGTCCATCAATGGCCAGGATGGGCAGGGATGGGGTCCCTAAAAGAAGCTGGGAATGGGCGACAGGATGGATCACTTGAAGATTACCTGTTCTGTTCATTCCCTCTTGGGCGCTTGGCATTGGCCACTTTCAGAAGACAGGATACTGGACTAGATGGACCTTTGGTCTGACCCAGTGTGGCCGTTCTTATGTTCTTATGTATGTTCTTATTTTAATTAATTTCAAGGAGTCAGCCAGTGATATCTGTGGAAGAAGATAGTATGAACCTGACCTTTGTGTGCAAACCTGGACTTTTCATTTATTGTAGAATCGAATTTACCCACGAACTAGAAAAATAAAAAAGTCCTTAAAACACCCAAAGTTGTTTGGGAGATTCTTGAAGCCATTGGCAAAATCTGAATACCCCAAACCAGGTCTCAGTACCTGGTAAATACAGAAATACTATATTTTCCTGATTATAAGGAATTGTTATTTTCTTTTTTCTTTCTTTGCACAACTAGATATAGGCCCAAGTCCACCCCCTAATTCCTTGAATTTAGTAGATGTTCATATTTGGATTTGTACATTGTAACTGGCTCTTAGCTCCACAAAGAGCTAAGCTCATAAATCCCAGAACTGAATATCTCCTCCCCATTTGGAGAAGGTTGGATACTGATCTAAACTTTGCTTCTCCGGCTCTTTTCATACATAATACAATAAATTCATACATTAAAAGGACAGGAGGGACCACCACTGTGATCATCTAGTCTGACCCCCCGTATAGGAGCCCTTAGAACTTTTCCAAATTAATTCCTGTTTGAATTGTTGTATACATTTTAGGAAAACATCCAAATTTGATTTAAAAGTTTCCAGTGAACAATCCACCAGAAGTCTTGTTAAGTTGTTCCAATGCTTAATTACCCTCACTGTTAAAAATATGAACCTTACTTCTAGTATAAAATATCTAGCTTCAACGTCTAATCATTGGAACTTGTTACTCCTTTGTCAGTAAAAAGGAGAGTTGCCCTGAACTGGCACACTTCAGGGCAACTGCACTTGTGTTTCCCCTCAGTGGTTCAGACAGGCCACCCACTGTCAGGTTTCCAGATCTCCAGCTATTACCTTTCTTGGGGGGAGACCTACATCTCTCTCCTTTGTGACCAGGGTATTTCCAGGCTGACCAGTTACCTGCCTTCATTATGTTATTCCCAGCAAAAGACAGACTGCCTAAGCAGGCCTGCTTGCTTTCTCTTCAGAAACGGATAACACAGTAATTACCAAAAATTATAAATGATTATAAGGCACTTGCTATGCAAGCATATTTTTTCTCATGGTAAACTCATTGCAGAAAAAAACATATTAAAACAATAAAAGAACCTACACGCACAGTAATAAGCTTACCAGGAATCACACCCAACTGTCTCCAACATGCGCTCTGGCAAATGAGTACTTCACACCCCCCCCCCAAGGAATCACTTTTGCATCTTCATGAGAAGTTTAGTCCATCCTTTATACAGTTTGGAGGTCTTTGATCTAGAGTTTCCAGGGTTACATAATCAGCTAGTCAATGGGTCTCTGCTCAAAGTGCAGATTCAAAAGGATGGATTCAAGTTGGGTGATTTGCATATCCCTCTCCCCCTCCCCCCAAGTATTTCCTAGGAAATCCCCTTCACACATATTGTCCAAAAAGTCCTTTGCAGTATCTAATATTTTCCAGACATTGCATTAGTCATGTTCTTCCACTTAAAGAAGTTCCATACAGTTCCACAATAGTACATAAACATTTGTATTTTCAATACAATGGACTCCCAAAATATTTAGCCTTAATCCAATAAAGTCTAACTTAATTCCATCATGTTTGTCCAGATATTGTCATATATGTCACAAATATCTGTTCCCAGTATAGGTACTTATAGACTATGATCAAATCACTCTTTATCCACCTCTTTGGTAAACTAAATGGCTCCTTGAGTCTTTCACTATCAGGCATTTTTTCTAACCCTTTAATCATTCTTGTGGTTTTTCTCTCAACCTTCTCTAAGGCGTTATATATCCTACACAGTTTTGGCGACAAAACTTTGTAGTGTATACAATAATATACACTTATATTATTAAATATATTTTGATGACCAAATAGTGGCGGTGTACACAGTGCAGTGCTCCCCCGACCAATTTAACTCTCCTGCTACCTCAACATAATAAAACCACCTTGACGAGTGGCATAGAGCTTTTTGTGACGAAGTTAGAGTGCAGAAGTGTCAGTGTAGACACTGCATTTGCTAATGTTGCTCTCCCTGTCTGTGCCAGAGCACCAGCTGTGGACATGCTCTGTTGACACAAGGTGCATTGTGTGAACATGCACAAGCAATGTACCGGTAATTACAGCGGGTTATGATCATTGACATATCTTAAGTAGTCTTAACTCTGTAGTGTAGCCATGGCTTAATTTTTCAACGTCCTTCTTGAATTGTGGACACCAGAGCTGGACACACTATTCTAATATGGTCATATTAGTGCCAAATACAGAAGTAATATAATTCCCACTTGATATTCTGCTGTTTATACAGCCAAGTATTTGCCCTTTTGGCCACAGCATTGCACTGGGAGCTCATGTTAAGCTAATTATCCATCATGACCCCCCATGTCTTTTTCAGAGTTATTGGTTCCCAGGCTAGAGTGTCCCCCCATCCTGTAATGATGGCCTGTATTCTTTCTTCCTAGGGTTTGTCTACACAGCACCAAAATAAAGCACTAAAGGGTTGTTATTTGTAAAGTGCTGTAAGGTTGCACTGTTACTGTCCCTCGGAGAACTGTCCTAAAAGGTACCTACTTTGCATGGACTATATTAATGCAAAGCCCAGCATGGTCCACCAGGAGCATAACAAGTTGGAGTGCTTTACAAATCACATCTCTCTAGAGTGCTTGGTCATGCCGTGTGGACAAGCTACTAGTTGTATGACCAAAAAGTATATCGTTTGTGCTCAGCTTAACAAGCAATCCAGGTAGCTCTTTATCAGTGATCAGTCTCCTTTGTTATTTACAAGTATTCCTGATCTTTTCCAGCCTCCAAAGGTTATCCATAATGATTTTGTTTTCTTCCCGATCATTGATAAAAATGTGAAATAGTATAGGGCCAAGAACCAGTCATTGTGAGACTCCATTAGAAACACACCCCCTCAATCATTACTCCCGATTTACAATTACATTTTGGGACCTAACAGTTAGACAAGTATTAATCCATTTAATGTGTGCTGTGGTTATTTTGTATCGTTCTAATTTCTAAATCAAATGTTGTATAGTACCAACTGACATGCCTTACAAAAGTCTCAGTATATTATATCAACTATTACTTTTATCAACTAAACTTCTGATTTGGAATTTCAAACTTGGAATCTCAAGTGGACTCAGATGATTATTATTAGTTATTATTATTTTGCTAGTCTGTAATCAGGGGAATTATAGAGTTCCCTATTTATACTGTACATTTTGTCCTTGTGAATATTCCTTGGCCTTGGTATTGCATGTACTTAGGTAAAGTACATCCACATTAAGGTTGTCAGACTGATGCAGTCATACAGATATGAGAGATTTATTTAAATTAAAGAAAAGTGGATTTTCTCCTCACTGATGTTAATGGGCCAGTACATCTTCATGAATCATAAAAGAACAAAGTGCTCTAATCTATGCAAAAGTCTAGCTGTGTAGCACCCTGAGGATAGCTTGAGGACAAGGAGGAAATGGTGGCAGAGTGAGAGTAAGTGACCAAAAGAAGCTCTGGGTGAACAGTGCAATTGTTTATTATCAAAAAGTTGGAATTTTTAGAAGATTATTCTAAGTTTATTGGAGGCTCCAGACCAGAGATTCCGGTTTGAGATCAGCCTTGAGATTCATGCCCCTGTACCAGTGGTGTTCAGGCTGGGAGGATCTGCTTAACCTCTGTGAGGCTGGACAGGAATGATCTTTGAATTCCCTGCTGGTAGATAGAGTACAAATTGGCCACTATCAAATGAACTGTTGTTTGTCATTAATATTACTACAGATCCCAATGGCTACATTATTTTCAAATTGTTTTCAAAATCTCTTACTGAGCCAAGCAGGTGTACAGGGGGACTAAGAAAAACAATCAGTCTGCCTGAGTAACTGTCTAAGAATGTTTAAAGAACATTTAATCAGCAGGAGACACTTACATTTACAAGGTAATCGAAAATTTCCCGTGGCTTTGAAAGTAATTTGGCCATCATTAAGGCTTTATATATTTAGTGCTGCAGCTGAGGACTATGGCTGTCAAATGAGTCTTAGTTAAAAACAAAAGAAGAAAAAAGGAAAAAAAGAAAGTTGCAGCACTTCATTTGCTTTATGGGAAATTCACCCACTCTTTTTTTTCCCTCCCCATGACATTTTTCAACAAAAATGAAATAAAAATGTATCAGTATTTGTTCTTTTGGGTTTGTTTTTTTTGAGATGGGGGAGAGGAAATAACTTTTATTGGACCAGCTTCTGTTGGTGGAAGATACAAGCTTCACAGAGCTTTGCAGAGCTTTTAATTAGGTCTGGCTTAAGGGGTTATTTTGAGGATTTTTTTGGCAAAAACCCCAAACCTCCAAAATCAAAAATATGTTTCAGTTTTATGATTTTCAAGGACTGCAAAATCATGGGTTTTGTGTTTCCATTGTTTTGAAAAAAAATGGATATTTTTGACAAAAAAAACAGATATTTTTCCAAAATAATTTTCCAACAAAAATTTCTGTTCATCCTCTCTTCCCCCTGCTCCCTCCAAAAAAACTCCCACAGATTTTTTTGGACCAAATCTACAAATTGGACCCTTAAAGTAACTTCAGCCTGAAGGTGGGATGTGTGTGGTGGGCTGCATGCAGAGAATTCCATGTATCCCTCATGTACCATAAAGAGGTGTCTGCACTGGCCCTGGGAAGCTGATGCAGTGCGATACAGTGAAGACTCTGAACCATATTGTATCTGACATTGAAACAAACACATTTTTTGCTATGTTTTACTGTTATTTCAATTATTCCACTTGAGGGTCCAGATGCAAAATCCCCTAGATCATCTCGAGCTATTCAAGTAGCTTTCTCATTACTATTTTGGCTTGCAGGAAAAGTCCATCTCTTGTGTTATACCATATTTTGTTTGTCAGAATGACGCAAAGACCAGATTTCTTGGGCAAACTAAAAAACTGAGAAAACAGGTTTTGTGACCCCCTCTTCCAAAAGCAGCAATTCACTTGAGTGCATCCTTAACTTTAAGCATGTGAGAAGTCCCACTAAAGTCCTACTGAAGTCAACAGCACTTCTCACGCTTAACATTAAGGTTGTACTTAAGTGCTTTGGTGGATTAGGGCCACAGTTACCAGAAAGTTACCACTGACAATGAATATAGGCAGAAACCACAAACAAACCACACAGCAGAACTAGGCTTAGTTATTCACACCCAAAGCATAACTGGCAAATTGAGTGTAAAATGTTTGGCCCTTTGCCCAAATTGTTTCAATGATTAAAGTCAATTTTGGGATTGAAAACTGCTTTCTCCATACAGTCCTGCCTGAATTGGGGATCACTGGAGCACATTACATTTTGGCTTCATTCCCCATGCCCCCAACAAGCCCTTTCCCATGCCCACCAAATTTCCTATGGCATCGGTGACATGAGATGAGTGGCCAATCAGAGACTCCCCTCATATCAACAGAATTCCCCATTGTCCCATTGGCTCAGCTCTCTAACCCTTTTTGACTGCTAGAGTGGCACAAATAGGACAGAGCCAGTGGTTGGGATCTGGCCCAGAGCACTCACAATGTGCCATCATACAATATTCTCTACATAAATCATGCACGGTGTCCTGGTTTTTATAATGCATGTTAAAAAAGAGAATAAGAACTTTGGAATCAGAGAACAGATAGGGTGCCAGGCCCTTGCAGTCATCTTTTGGTTAGGCAACTTTTGCTGTAAGAATGACTGAGCAGTGAGTCATGCTAGAAATAAAACTCCAGGAGGTTCTTCTGCAGTTTAGTTTCTCAGCACATCTCTCAGTATTTCTCTTCCTTCCAACATTAATTGCTTAATCAGTATATTACTAGATTGCATCACAGTAGCTGAAAACAAGGCCATAAAAGCAGGGGAGTTGTAATTACATGTTGACTTGTTAATTAATTGCTATACTGTACACTGGCTTGGTTGTAGGTTTTCCACCACAAGATTTTAGTGCAGAGTTGATAGATACATTACAAAACATACAAGCTAAATTTTCAAAAGTGACTTGTGGTTTGGGGTGCCTCAATTTTTGGGTGTCATCTGCGGGCCAGCTTTTCAGAAAATAATGGAGATTATACTCTGAAAAATATCTTTAATGTCTCCAGTTATCATCCAAAAATAAAGGCACCCACGTTGGAAAATTTTGGCCATAACATTTTACACATTTTAAACAAAGTGCAGTTGAATTCAGCTATTTTGGTTCAATTTTGGGTACTATTTGGACACTGTGATATTAACTGGGTATTTTTCCTACTTGACTGAACCACTGTTCAGCACCATCTCCAAGTTACCAGCCAGATTGTGGAACATTTTTCCATCAGAAAATGCTGATGCGTCAATAGTGAAATATTTTGTGGAAACACGTCATCCTCAGCGAAAATTTTATTAGAAAGAAAAATTTTAAAAAGCATTCTGATAAGGTCAAAATCTTCTGTTTGAATTTTTGGAATGGAATGTTTTGATTATCTAGTTCAAAACATTTATAATTTCAGTGTTTTAGATGTTGTTATCTAATATTATATAATATAAAATAAAAATGTCAAAATCTGAATGAAACATTGAAACTTTGTCAAAATGAAACATTTCAATCAAACTAAAATTTGTTTGGAATTTTTTTTTTTACTGGAAATTTCATTTTTGGTTCCATTTCGGAGAGGAAGAAATGTTGAAATCCTGAAATTTCCCTAAAGCAAAAATTCCAGTTCCTGTGAAGCTCCAATGAGAGGGCATAATGTGCCCTGATTAAACCAATTCGATAGCTACCCTTATGAGCATGGAGGGCAGAACCTCCAGTGGGTCCACTATGTCCTCTCCCTCACATGTGGATAGGGAGGATGTGGGGAATGGGTGGCTCCTGGGAACTGCCCCCAGTTGCTGGCCAATGCAGCTGCATTGCCCAGGATGTATGCAGCATGAGGCATAGAGCTGGCAAAGGGTAATCCCTTCCTCCCTCAAAACAGGAGGAATTGAAAGGCAGGTAATGACTTTGAGTAACAGTATGCTTCCCTGTATGCTCCTGGGGAACCACAAAACTACATGCTGCCCCGTACATGGGACAAGAGTGCATGATATTGCTACCAGATGTAGCACTTAATTTTGTTAGGAGTGACCAAAAAACATGGGTGGTTGTTGAAAGATTACCTTATACATAGGAAGAGAATGCTTTTGGGCATTCTTGGGAAGCCAAACATATCCTGGCTAAGCTTTTTAAAAGTGACTAGCTATCACTTAGTTGCTTCAATTTCTGGACACCAAAAAGGTACCTGATTTTCAGAAAATTCTGAGGAGGTATATTCTTAAAATCAGGCCCCTTTATGGTGCCTCAATTTGAGCCCCCCAAAACTAAGGCACCTAAAATCACTAGTCATTTTTGAAAGACTTGTTCATGGCACATAAATCCTGGCCAGTCCGCATCAAAAAGAATCAGATGACATTATTTGTGAGTTCTGCATTGGTTGTGCAGATGGTAATTAAAAGGAGTGGATGTGGAAAATTAAAGGCTGACAGAAGGACTTCATTCAGAAAAAGACGGAGTGGCTTGATGGACTAAAGACACATTTTGTCTGTCCATAATGATTCCCCATTACTCCTCTGGAGCTAACCAGGCAGAAGACTAGAGTGAGTTCCCTGATGGGTAGCAATCAATTTTAAGCAATGAACACATCAGACTGTGTAGTCCTGTAAATTAGAGTAATGCTGATTAATGCCTTTTGCGGGTGGAGAGTGAAGAGGTAGGCAAATCAGAATTCTTCCAGTTTATCTGTGTGCATTTTAATCTGCACTGCTGCAAGATTAACATCTGTTACTGCAAACATCAAATCATTTAAAAGTACTTTTAAGCCAGAAATATTTTTAAATAAAAATTGCTCATTCAAAATACATGATAAAATCACTTACAGATGTTATGTAATATATATTAGTTTTTCTGGATTTTTCATTGGTGGGGGTTTGTAGTGGGTTGGTTTTTGTTTTTTGGCCAAGATTTATTTTTCTCACTGATTAAGACTCCTCAACCAACACCAACCTCAAACCTTTCAATGGGCCTCCAACTGCTGTTAATTTTCTTTTTTCCTGTAAGAAAACTATTCTAACTGACAGGTTTCAGTGTGGTAGCCATGTTAATCTGTATCAGCAAAAACAATGAGGAGTACCTGTGGCAGCTTAGAAACTAACACATTTATTTGGGCATAAGCTTTCGTGCCTCTGATGAAGTGGGTTTTAGCCCACAAAAGCTTGTGCCCAAATAAAATTGTTAGTCTCTAAGGTGCCACAAGTACTCCTTGTTTATTCTAACTGAGTAGTTTGCAGTGGATCTTATTTTCCAGTGGCAAACTGGCTGGAGTATCTGTTCTGACGATGCAAGAGCACTAAAGAAACACAAGAATATATCTAGTTTGGGGAAGGAACTGAAGCAAGAAGAGAAGAGGACAAATATGATAGGTAGGGACATAACTTTCTTTGGCAGTTGAAACTCAGTCCTGATCTGAGATACACAGGCACGGATCACTATTTGCCTTGTGAAATCTGGGACACATACAGTACATAGGCTGGCCTGAATCTTCTTTTTGACAAACATATAGATAAATTAAGAAAAACTGTTGGATTTCTAATATATAGGTGTTTGAATAGTGAAGTCAGTGCCTTGTGTATTACAGCACAAAGGCACTATAGTGCTTCTGTTAGGGCAAAAGGACCTGAGGAATAGTATTATCCTTGCTTATTGCCTTGAGCTCCATTAAGGGCATGAAAGGACACAACTGATGCATATTTATGCTTTGGCATCATTTCCAAACTAAGCAGAAGACTCCGTTTCTTGACATTTTGAAGAAAATTATCACATTAGTTCCTGCATTATATGTTGCCAACGTAAATCTTTTACTGAAGCTGAATTTTCTCTCTTGAGGATACTTTGGGTGGTTGCCAAAACACAGCTCTTTTTACTATTTGTACTTTAATAGATAGCTGATGGGTCAGTAAATTATATCCTTTCCCTTTTGTAAAACTTGCCTTCTTCTTCCAGATCCTCAGGTGGTGTAAATTTTCATTAGACAATTTACACCAGCTGAGGATCTGCTCCAAGAGTATTATCTTCTCTGGTCTACTCAGAATTGCTATCATGTAAAGAATGTATCAGTTCTCCATGACCTTTATTCCTCAGTGTCCTCAGCCAGGTTAGTAAGATATAGGTTATTAGACCATGTCTATATTTTTAAATAGGACATAAGTTGAAACCAACATTAGGTATTACTCAGGAGTATGGTGTAGAAGAAGCTCTTCGGGGAGAACGGAGTCTGATTTTCGTACAATAGACAAGAACAAATTGTTCCAGTGGACAAATATAAAAGATGAACATTAGTATACCCTTTGTGACAATGTTGCTTTGTGAAGATAAGTGGGAACAAAAATAGAGGGTCAGACAAAAAGCCAACGAAATATATTTTTTTATGTCAAAACATGAAGATTTGATTGTCCCTAGGTGATTAAAATTAATCTGGACATTGTGCTAACCTACACTTACAATCAACAACAAAAATTAAAAGTTTGGCTTTTGCCCCTTAAAATGCATCCTGCTGAAGTCAGAATGTGAACAGCTGCCAGGAGCTGCTGAAGCAGCACTAACTGCTCTTCACTCCAGGCTCTATGCTCGACAGAATTTGCAGCAGACATTGATGAGCAGTAGCCTGGAACTGACACAACTGATGCTTACATAAAATCCAGGTTAAAGTTTTGCCTAAAAAGCCCATATCTTCTATGTAAACTCCTGGGGTTTTTTGTGTTAGTTTTTTTTTCTTCAAATCTTTGTAACCCTCCCATGGTTTACTCCTGATAATTTACAGAAGACTTTTGGCTCTTTTCTAGAGTCTTCTCTTCTTAGACTTACACATTAAGCAGACAAAAAAGAAAATTAATAAGCACTCCAGCAACAGAGCCTCATTTTTGCAAAGTGCACCGACTAATGCTCCATTGCATTGTCTTATCAGAGCCAGTGTCTTTTAATTAGAAATGTCATGCTCCAGCGGCATTAGAACACATGCCGGTTCAAGCCACTCTGTGTTGTCCCATAATCTTGTCCTTAAATTAAATGAGCAATAAAGGCCTTTTCATTACCAGGTTGGAAGCGTGACACATTCCTCTACTCTCCCTTTTAAAAAAAGATTTTTCTTAACGTTGTGAGCACTAAATCACAATCGCTTTATCCTTGGTGCCAAATCTTCTCACAGAGCAAAATCAGGAGCTACTCCTGCTTTGAGAACACAGGACTTTTTCAAAAAGTTCCCAGGATTGTAAAATACCTAAGAAAGAAACCGCTGCCTCTTCTTTAATTGCAGGTTTTAGTTGTGGAGAACAGAGAAATGTCAAGATAGTAATCTCTTGAAATATGGAGGAAAGTCAAAAATAGAGACAGAAGGTTGCTTATAATCTATCATATAAACTAGGAGCTAATATTATGGAGAATAATTTAAGGATTGATATGAAATAGTTATTTAAAATACATGGCACTCTGCTTGGTATTCATGCCATTAAAAACCAGAGGGAGGTGGTAAATTACTGTACAAAAGCCAGGGACTGTCTGGAAATATGAAACCTAGTATGAGCTTTTCAAGCTAATATGTGAAATAGACAATCATTTGTATTTTCTCGGAGTCCTAATCCCATTGCTAACTGATGCTGTCCCACCAGACCACTTAACCTGCCAAGCCCCAAATTTGAGATATAAGGAGTGACAAAGATCTAAACTTTCTGGACGATTTTCAGCTTCTGTGTCTTATACACAAACTGTTCATTTTGGCTACTTGCTATATGCAGTGTGTGACTGGTCACCTAAGTCACATTCCAGCCTCTCTAGCTGACTTCGGGTCAGCTGCTTGGGTACATATATGGACAAGCACAGCCACCTTTGTGTGGTTGTAGCTCACGCAGTGCATCATGGATCAGTGTTGTGCTTCTTTATGTACAGCACTGTAGTTATATTTTATTTTTAGGTGTGATTTATGACTGCCATCATTCCTGAGCTGAAATGTAAATCTCCATCTCAAAAGCCTAATCTTGCCTTTCTGGATGCAGCTTTCCTCTGGCTCTCACAGTTAGCCCTTCAATAACAAGCACCTAGAAAAGAAAACTCTGATGAAGGCCATTCAAAAATAGCTCTTCTCTGACTTAAATATCATTCTTCCCATGAGGCTAGAGGCAGTGGTGAGCTGGAGCCGGTTCGCACTGGTTCGCTAGAACCGGTTGTTAAATTTAGAAGCCCTGTTAGAACGGGTTGTTCCGCGAGGGACGACTGGTTCTAAAAGGGCTTCTAAATTTAACCGGCCAAAAGTGGAGCCTTAGGCGCCGACTCCAAGGGTGTCCAGCCCTGGAGCAGCCAAGGAGAAAATCTGGTGTGTGCAGAGCACCCACCGGCAGCTCCCCGCCCCACCCCCGAACCCAGCTCACCTCACCTCCACTCTGCCTCCACCTCCTCCCCTGAACGCGCCCCCCTTGCTTCTCCCTGCCCCACCCCCGGCCCCAGCTCACCTCCGCTCTGCCTCCACCTCCTCCCCTGAACGCGCCACCCCGCTCTGCTTCTCCGCCCCCCCAGGCTTCCCGCGAATCAGCTGTTTGCACGGGAAGCTGGGGCGGGCTGAGAAGCAAGCGGCAACTTCCCGCTCAGGCCCAGGGAGGCGGAGGTGAGCTCGGGCGGGGGGGGGGCACAAGAAGGGCCGCCTGCGCCACAGCAGGTAACCCAGCGGGAGGGGGACGCAGGGGAACCGCTCCCCACCCCAGCTCACCTCCGCCACCCTCGGCCTGAGCGGGAAGCCACGGCCTGCTTCTCCGCCATCCCTGGCTTCCCACCGAACAGCTGATTCGCGGGAAGCCGGCGGGGGGAAGGGGCGCAGAGAAGCAGAGCGGGGTGGTGCATTCAGGGGAGGAGGCAGAGCGGAGGTGAGCTGGGGCCGGGCGCGGGGTGGGGCGAGGAGCTGCCGGTGGGGACTCTGCACCCACCAATTTTCCCCACAGGGGCTCCACTTTTGATGTGATCTGTGGGGGAGCAGCCGCTCCCCCTGCTCCCCCCCTAACTATGCTCCTCTGCCCCAAGGAGCGAGAGGGACCTGCCGGATGCTTCCTGGGAGCTGCCCCAGGTAAGCACCGCCAGGACTCCCCACCTCGACCCCCCCGGCAGGTCCCTCTGGCTCTTTGGGGTGGGGTGGGCACCCACTACGATGGCCCATGAGACCCTTCTGCCCGGTTCTGGGGGCAGTCAGGAGACAGGGGAGGGGTGTGGATGGGGCAGGAGTCCCGGGGGCGGGGGGGGTAATGACCCCCTCATGGGGTGAGGAGGGAACCCGTTGTTAAGATTTTGGCAGCTCATCACTGGCTAGAGGTATAGTTCAGCTTGACCAAAGGTAGACCAAACTTTCTTATCACTGCCAGACTCAAGAAATCCACCCAATCAGGATTAACAAAATCACCTGTACCAAGGAACCTGTTCTCTAAAGTCTCTTAACCTAGAAGTTTCTGTTTTGCCACAAGTGCCTAAGTTACCATGGGCATGATGCCCTACTGGACATATGCTGACATAAACATCTGATCTATGTGTATGCTTTCAGATATTTGCATGCTTATATTACACAAATAGAAATGTGTGTGCCTCACTTTGAAAATCTGACCCAGAGAAGCTAGAATTTGCTGAATTATCAATGCCTGTGATAATCTTAATATGCATTGTATTTAAGATTGCCTGTTTGCCTTTTCACATTGATTTATTTGACAAAAGTCTTGGGAAAGGTGGCTAAGCATCTTAGTTTTTAATGAGTGTCCTGGTTTCCTAATGACAGCCATTAAGAGACCAAAGTACCCTAGCTTTTAAAGCTACTGGGGATCCTCATTCTGCTGTTTCGAATGCAATGTTTTAAAATCCCTATTTGGGAGAGCCATGGCAGGTTGTGACCAATTTTGTTATTAATATCATCTTAAAAACGTAGCAAAGGGGTGTGGATATCATAACAACAGCAAACAACAGCAACAGCAAAATAAAATAATAAATAGTCAAATATTAAATATTTGTTATTGAACATTTGCCAAAACCACCTTGAATCTTACAATTAGCTAGTCTCTTGCTTTATTGTTTTGCATTAGATATCTTTGCCATGCAAGTTTGCTATATTTATAAATATTTCCATTAAAATTCTGGCTTAAATACATTCTATATCCTGCCACTCAAATGATCTAATCTTGTGACTGTCAGGCCATTGTTCTACCTAATTTTACTACTACTGTCACCTTAGAAACTTAAAACTGAAATCTCACAAATCGAGTTCATCTTTCTTTAGTTTTTTAATTAGTTGCTTAAGGTAATATTTATTCAGATTAGGAGTAAATTTATATCATGCTCAGACACTGATGTCAAAGACTGTGTGTTCACTTTCCTATTTGTCATCTAACAGAATGGTGGAAAACATAGTTAAAGAGCTCTAGTTATTTAGGCATGTGAATGATGCGTTATTATTTGTATCTTGGGAGCACAGTAGAAGTCCCAGTCATGGATCAGGGGCCCACTGTGATAGGCACTGTAAAGAAGCATAACAAAGAGACAGTCCCTGAACCAAAGAGTTTATAGTCTAATTATTTTACAGTCTAATCTAATTATAAGAGACCCCAATGGATGCAATAAACAGATTGGAGGGGGACCACAAGAGGAGATACTGGTCAGCATGATAAACAGTAATTATATGTTGTTTAAAGTGCATTTCTGAAAAAAGTTACCCTAAAATGGCAATGTGGGATTTCATGAATATTTTCTAAATCTGATTTTCAAATCAAGATTTTATTTTGCTAACTACCACCCCTGTAACCTCAGCCTGGGGTCTGAAAGTCTAACTAGGTTCTTGCTTTAGTGCAGAATTTAAAACCACACAACATATAAACTGCCTTCTCATTGACATGCACATATACTAGCCAGAAATTCCGTTTGAGTAATCTGTGATCCTGTGACTTACGTTTTGGTAGTGCGGTAAAATCCGAATTGCACATTTGAACCTCTTCATTTTTCAGGTGAGGTATGATTCAGTTCTGGGACCAGCCATGAGGAGGCACTGCCACGCATTCGTTCATGCCCAAAGCCAGTGCCTTACGGTCTGAACTTTCTCTCTCTAATTGTTTATTTTATAATACCCTTAAGTACCTTCATGGGAAATATGTTAGACTGCCCCTAAGAGCTCACACCTTAACTTTGGGACATGACAAAGAAAGAGAGGATATAAAATATACCAGGAAGGGGAGATGGAGGAGCAGAAGGACATTATGGAGGTTATGGAGTCGTTAAGCAGTAAAAGGACATAGTTAGGACAGGGTGGGTGAGGTAATATCTTTTATTGGACCAACTTCTGTTAACAAAAATTCACAGCCTGTGACCTGTCTATGACTTTTACTAAAAATACCAGTGAATAAAACTTGGCGGTGCTGGGGAAGGGTGGCCTGGCTGCTTGGGGAGGGGGCAGGTGGCGGTGCGTGGGCCAGGACCCCCACTGGTCCTGTTGCGGGGGGTTGGTGGGGCTGGCAGGCTCCCTACCTGGCTCTGCACCTCCCCCCAACAGCAGCAGCAGAGTTTGGGTGTGGGAGGGGGCAGGGGGTTCAGGCACGGAATGGGGTGAGGCGGGCTCTGGCGTGTGGGTGGGGGGCGGGGTTCCTCGGAAGCAGCAACATCTCCCGCACTCAGCTGCTAGGCAGAGGTGTGGCCAGGCAGCTCTGCCTACAGGCACCACCCCCACAGCTTCCATTGGCTGTGGTTCCCGGCCAATGGGACCCCAAGAGGGATGTCGCGCTTCCGGGGAGCCCCTAGACAAGTGCTGCCCAGAGCCCGTCTCACCCCATCCCATGACCCAACCCCTTGCCCCCTCCCACACCCAAACTCTGTGGGGTGGGGTGGCCTGAGACTGCCCCAGCAGCGGCCAGTGTGCTTGGCACAGGGGCTGCCTGAGCTGCCCCTGAGCCAGGCACAGTGGCCGCAACAGAAGTAACGGAGGTCATGGAAATCACGGAATCCATGACTTCCATGACCTCTGTGACAAACCTGCAGCCTTATATGTAAATGCTTCCTACTCAATAGAATCTCTCTCTCACCCCGCCTTTAACATTTTATTGGTTTGCCACTTGATGGAGAATATGTATTAGTTGTTTGGACTTCTGTATCCTTCTCCTCTAGTACAGTCCTTAGGGTAAGTTGCATCAGTATAAGTTAGGAGCAACTTTGCTGTCTTTATTGATACTGGAACAAGAGTATAGTGTAGCCCTCTTCTGCAAAGACTCATGCTCAGTTCCAAGCACAATGGGGAAAATCTCAATGGGCTATACTGTGCCAGTGATTTTAAAGAAGAGTTCACTGTGGGGCCTTCTTTTTAAAATTTTATAGTATGATATGGTCCAATAGTTTGGTGAAAATAAATGGCTCTAATCTATTTCATTTTTGTTTGTTATTTCTTAATCCCAATGGACTGCTCCATATATGCCCTGCACATCACAACTAGAGCTGCCAGAAAACAAGAATTTTGTTTCATGAAAAATTTTGAAGTTGTGCTGTTTGTTTTCATGCCCCAATGGAACAAAAACTAGACCTTTAAAGATGTTTTATGGAGAAACATGAGCAGGACACCCATCCTAGAATAGCCGAGTGGATAAGGTACAGACTGTATGTCTACACTACGAAATTAGGTCGAATTTATAGAAGTCGGTTTTTTAGAAATCGGTTTTATATATTCGAGTGTGTGTGTCCCCACAGAAAATGCTCTAAGTGCATTAAGTGCATTGACTCGGCGGAGTGCTTCCACAGTACCGAGGCAAGCGTCGACTTCCGGAGCGTTGCACTGTGGGTAGCTATCCCACAGTTCCCGCAGTCTCCGCTGCCCATTGGAATTCTGGGTTGAGATCCCAATGCCTGATGGGGCTAAAACATTGTCGCGGGTGGTTCTGGGTACATATTGTCAGGCCCCCGTTCCCCCCTCCCTCCGTGAAAGCAAGGGCAGACAATCGTTTCGTGCCTTTTTTCCTGAGTTACCTGTGCAAACGCCATACCACAGCAAGCATGGAGCCCGCTCAGCTAACCGTCACCGTATGTCTCCTGGGTGCTGGCAGACGTGGTACTGCATTGCTACACAGTAGCAGCAACCCATTGCCTTGTGGCAGCAGACGGTGCAATAGGACTGGTAGCTGTCATCGTCATGTCCGAAGTGCTCCTGGCCGCGTCAGCCGGAAGTGCCTGGACAGACATGGGCGCAGGGACTAAATTTGGAGTGACTTGATCAAGTCATTCTCTTTAGTCCTGCAGTCAGTCCTATTGAACCATCTTATCATGAGCAGGCAGGCGATACGGATTGCTAAAAGTCCTATTGCATCATCTTCTGCTTGGCAGCCATGAGATGTGGATGGCATGCAGTCCTTCCGCACTGTCTGCTGCCAGCCAAAGATGTAAAAGATAGATGGAGTGGATCAAAACAAGAAATAGACCAGATTTGTTTTGTACTCATTTGCTTCCCTCCCTCCCCCATCTAGGGGACTCATTCCTCTAGGTCACACTGCAGTCACTCACAGGGAAGGTGCAGCGAGGTAAATCTAGCCACGTATCAATCAGAGGCCAGACTAACCTCCTTGTTCCAATAAGAACAATAACTTAGGTGCACCATTTCTTATTGGAACCCTCCGTGAAGTCCTGCCTGAAATACTCCTTGATGTAAAGACACCCACTTTGTTGATTTTAATTCCCTGTAAACCAACCCTGTAAGCCATGTCATCAGTCGCCCCTCCCTCTGTCAGAGCAATGGCAGACAATCGTTCCGTACCTTTTTTCTGTGCGGACACCATACCAAGGCAAGCATGGAGGCCGCTCAGCTCACTTTGGCAATTAGGAGCACATTAAACACCACACGCATTATCCAGCAGTATATGCAGCACCAGAACCTGGCAGAGCAATACCAGGCGAGTAGGCGACGTCAGCGCGGTCACGTGAGTGATCAGGACATGGACACAGATTTCTCTGAAAGCATGGGCGCTGCCAATGCATGCATCATGGTGCTAATGGGGCAGGTTCATTCTGTGGAATGCCGATTCTGGGCTCGGGAAACAAGCACAGACTGGTGGGACCGCATAGTGTTGCAGGTCTGGGACGATTCCCAGTGGCTGCGAAACTTTCGCATGAGTAAGGGCACTTTCATGGAACTTTGTGACTTGCTTTCCCCTGCCCTGAAGCGCATGAATACCAAGATGAGAGCAGCCCTCACAGTTGAGAAGCGAGTGGCGTTAGCCCAGTGGAAGCTTGCAACGCCAGACAGCTACCGATCAGTTGGGAATCAATTTGGAGTGGGCAAATCTACTGTGGGGACTGTTGTGATGCAAGTAGCTCACGCAATCAAAGATCTGCTGATATCAAGGGTAGTGACCCTGGGAAATGTGCAGGTCATAATGGATGGCTTTGCTGCAATGGGATTCCCTAACTGTGGTGGGACCATAGACGGAACCCATATCCCTATCTTGGCACCGGAGCACCAAGCCGGCGAGTACATAAACCGCAAGGGGTACTTTTCAATAGTGCTGCAAGCTCTGGTGGATCACAAGGGACGTTTCACCAACATCAACGTGGGATGGCCGGGAAAGGTACATGACGCTCACATTTTCAGGAACTCTGGTCTGTTTCAAAAGCTGCAGGAAGAGACTTTATTCCCAGACCAGAAAATAACTGTTGGGGATGTTGAAATGCCATAGTTATCCTTGGGGACCCAGTCTACCCCTTAATGCCATGGCTCATGAAGCCGTGTACAGGCAGCCTGGACAGTAGTCAGGAGCTGTTCAGCTACAAGCTGAGCAAGTGCAGAGTGGTGGTAGAATGTGCATTTGGACGTTTAAAGGCGCGCTGGCGCAGTTTACTGACTCACTTAGACCTCAGCGAAACCAATATTCCCACTGTTATTACTGCTTGCTGTGTGCTCCACAATATCTGTGAGAGTAAGGGGGAGACGTTTATGGCTGGGTAGGAGGTTGAGGCAAATCGCCTGGCTGCTGGTTACGCGCAGCCAGACACCAGGGCGGTTAAAAGAGCACAGGAGGGCGCAGTACACATCAGAGAAGCTTTGAAAACCAGTTTCATGACTGGCCAGGCTACGGTGTGAAAGTTCTGTTTGTTTCTCCTTGATGAAACCCCCCGCCCCTTGGTTCACTCTACTTCTCTGTAAGCTAACCACCCTCCCCTCCTCCTTTTGATCACCACTTGCAGAGGCAATAAAGTCATTGTTGCTTCACATTCATACATTCTTTATTCATTCATCACACAAATAGGGGGATGACTACCAAGGTAGCCCAGGAGGGGTGGTGGAGGAGGGAAGGAAAATGCCACACAGCACTTTAAAAGTTTACAACTTTAAAATTTATTGAATGCCAGCCTTCTTTTTTTGGGGCAATCCTCTGTGGTGGAGTGGCTGTTTGGCCGGTGGCCCCCCCACCGCTTTCTTGGGCATCTGGGTGTGGAGGCTACGGAACTTGGGGAGGAGGGTGGCTGGTTACACAGGGGCTGTAGTGGCAGTCTGTGCTCCAGCTGCCTTTGCTGCAGCTCAACCATACACTGGAGCATACTGGTTTGATCCTTCAGCAGCCTCAGCATTGAATCCTGCCTCCTCTCATCACGCTGCCGCCACATTTGAGCTTCAGCCCTGTCTTCAGCCCACCACTTACTCTCTTCAGCCCGCCACCTCTCCTCCCGGTCATTTTGTGCTTTCCTGCACTCTGACATTATTTGCCTCCACGCATTCGTCTGTGCTCTGTCAGTGTGGGAGGACAGCATGAGCTCAGAGAATATTTCATCATGAGTGCGTTTTTTTTCTTTCTAGTCTTCACTAGCCTCTGGGAAGGAGAAGATCCTGTGATCATTGAAACACATGCAGCTGGTGGAGAGAAAAAAAGGGACAGCGGTATTTAAAAAGATACATTTAATAAAACAGTGGCTACAGTCTTTCAGGGTAAACCTTGCTGTTAACATTATATGCATAGCACATGTGCTTTCATTACAAGGTCGCATTTTGGCCCCCCCCCACCGCGTGGCTACCCCCTCAACCCTCCCCCATCCCCGTGGCTAACAGCGGGGAACATTTCTGTTCAGCCGCAGGCAAACAGTCCAGCAGGAATGGGCTCCTCTGAGTGTCCCCTGAAGAAAAGCACCCTATTTCAACCAGGGGACCATGAATAATATCTCACTCTCCTGAGGATAACACAGAGAGATAAAGAACGGATGTTGTTTGAACGCCAGCAAACATACACTGCAATGCTTTGTTGTACAATGATTCCCGAGTACGTGTTACTGGCCTGGAGCAGTAAAGTGTCCTACCATGAAGGACGCAATAAGGCTGCCCTCCCCAGAAACCTTTTGCAAAGGCTTTTGGAGTACATCCAGGAGAGCCGCGAATGCCAGGGCAAATTAATCCTTTCACATACTTGCTTTTAAACCATGTATATTATTTTAAAAGGTACACTCACCGGAGGTCCCTTCTCCGCCTGCCGGGTCCAGGAAGCAGCCTTGAGTGGGTTCGGGGGGTACTGGCTCCAGGTCCAGAGTGAGAAACAGTTCCTGGCTGTTGGGAAAACCGGTTTCTCCACTTGCTTGCTGTGAGCTATCTACAACCTCATCACCATCGTCATCATCTTCTTCATCCCGAAAACCTGCTTCCGTGTTGCCTCCATCTCCATTGAAGGAGTCAAACAACACGGCTGGGGTAGTGGTGGCTGAACCCCCTAAAATGGCATGCAGCTCATCATAGAAGCGGCATGTTTGGGACTCTGACCCGGAGCGGCCGTTCGCCTCTCTGGTTTTCTGGTAGGCTTGCCTCAGCTCCTTAAGTTTCACGCGGCACTGCTTCGGGTCCCTGTTATGGCCTCTGTCCTTCATGCCCCGGGAGATTTTGACAAAGGTTTTGGCATTTCGAAAACTGGAATGGAGTTCTGATAGCACGGATTCCTCTCCCCGTACAGCGATCAGATCCCGTACCTCCCGTTCAGTCCATGCTGGAGCTCTTTTTGGATTCTGGGACTACATCAAGGTCACCTCTGCTGATGAGCTCTGCATGGTCACCTGCAGCTTGCCACGCTGGCCAAACAGGAAATGAGGTTCAAAAGTTCGCAGTTGTTTTCCTGTCTACCTGGCCAGTGCATCTGAGTTGAGAGTGCTGTCCAGAGCGGTCACAATGGAGCACTCTGGGATAGCTCCCGGAGGCCAATACCGCCGAATTGTGTCCACAGTACCCCAAATTCGAGCCGGCAAGGCCGATTTAAGCGCTAATCCACTTGTCAGGGGTGGGGTACGGAAATCGATTTTAAGAGCCTTTTAAGTCGAAATAAAGGGCTTCATCGTGTGGACGGGTGCAGGTTTACATCGATTTAATGCTGCTAAATTTGACCTAAAGTCCTAGTGTAGACCAGGGCTTAGGATGTAGGAGACACGAGCTCAAGTCCCTCCTTTGTTTGATTTGGTATAAGAACTTGAACCTGAGTCTCCCACACCTTAGGTTAGTGCCTCAACCAGCAGGCTGTGTGCTGGGTCTTGTTCCCTGGTTTTGGCCAGAAACCATCTGGGAATTGAGAAACTTTTTTGTCAAAACCAATGGGGTTTTGACAAAATCGTCATTTTCTAATGAAAAACGTTTTTCTGAAAATTTTCCCAACCAGCCCTCATCACTATACCATTCTGGAACACAAGCATTTTGAATGCTGTCTAAAGGTGATTTGATTAGACCTCATATTTCAAATTAGATGGTTGCATGTGTCCAAAAGTCCTATAAATCAGGTCCATAATTGTGCTTCTTGAGAAGAAAATCAGATTATTACCTGGCCTTTACAATAAAAGGAAACGATTACATTCAGCTAGTTCCCATTGCAGCATACGCCTCACAGTCTGTTCCATTAAAACTTTTCATCGTCCTATAGGGTGGGGGAATTGAATCTCAGAGATAAATAGCCCAGGATATCTGTGCACAATTTAGCTTCTGAATGGAGCCTAACATGGTTAAAATAATAAGCCTCATACTGTGCTCAACAAATTTTCAACTAGAGTAACTAGGGTATACAACATTAAACATGTCTCTAATGCAAAACAATTTAAATGAAAACAGTAATAGCCAGTTTGAGAGAACATCACACTGTGGGCCAGATTGCTGTCAGTTTCTGATTAAGGGCTGGCCAAAAATGCAGCCTTTGTCTTCCGAGGACAAAGAGCCTGATCCAAAGCCCATTCAGGTCAATGGAAAGACTAACAGTATCAAATGATGTGGCAAATTGAAAATGTGTGGTATTCATGACAGATACGTCAATTTCCTGCAATATCCTAGATGAACCTTATTGAATTAAGTTAACATTTATGTATCACTATGGGCCAGGGATTTTATGTAATTCTATGGGGAAAGGGGAACCACAGCCCTCCAGGAACTAGGATCAGTGCGGGCTGGTTAGCAAATTCATTCACCAATAGACAAGGAAAGGACTTTAAGTTGAAACTGACTTAGGGCCTTCTTCCTGATCCAAAAACCAGATGGGATGTCTGGGAAGGGTTGGAAAGATGTGACACAGTCTGCTTGCTGGTGCTGAGCCAAAGCAGTTATGAGCTCTTCCTCTACCTGAGGAAGAGCTCTGTGTGGCTTAAAAGCTTGTCTCTCTCTCCAACTGAAGCTGGTCCAATGAAAGATATCACCTCACCCACCCTGTGTCTCTTGCATACGGTGGCATTTGGCAAATGTAGTAATTTCTTTGGCATGTACTTTCCTGCCTGTTTTGTTTGTCTCGTTCTAGATGTTGTCTACTCTGTGTCTAGTTCATAATAAATATGATTATCAGTCATATTTTTGATTATTTCTACACCATATCATTAATATAACCTTTCTGTCAGGTGGAGTCATCAGCAACGAGGGCCAGATTCATTATTTAGGGGATTCTTTTGACAATACAACCCAAAATTGGCTTGAGCCCACACCCAGTAATCTGGAAAAACTACACACCACCACTGGACACCTCCGAGAGGTAACACTTCCCCACCCACAAGCACAGAGTCTATGTATGGAAAAGAAAAATTTTAATAAAAGGGGAAAGAAACCCAGCATTAGCTTGTGAAAACACCACAATCATGATTCAACAGCTTATGACCATGAGCAAAACACCCACCCCAGAGTACATTGAGCAGTGTCCTTTTCCTCGGGCTCTCACCTTGTGGTACGAAAGTCTGATAAACAAATGTCCCTTTAACACACCATTGCCCTCTCCCTCCACTGCACCCCACTCACCGTTGTTGCCCAGTTGTTGTCCCAGAGTTCAGAGGTGTTTTTGCATGAGTTCACCTCCCATCTAGTGGGGCGGGGGGGAGAGGGGAAGAAAGGCCTCAGCTACTGCACCATTCTCTCAGCATCACTCACTCCACTTGCCTCTGCTACAGCCTCTCGGACGTCTTGAGACCCCCCACACTTTACACAGCCCCCCATTGATTTCAGCTGTTAGTGAGGAAGCCTCACTACTCGCGCAGACTGGGCAGTGTCTTTCACTGGAGACACTGTTACATAAGGAGCTCTAACTCTTAGCACTTAGACTTGGTTATCAGTAATTTCAGCTCCATTGCTCTACAAAAAAAGACTCTTAATTGAGTCTTAAAAGTGGAGAGGGAAGGGTCAAATGGTCTTTAGGGTCCTTAAGCAGAGCCCCTGCCGCTAAACAAACACTATATCGATATCGCCATCCCCATCTCCAGTAGGCTTTGACACCCCTAGCCCCTGCTTAGCGAGTGCACTTCAGTTGAGGGTGACTGTCCTCAATCAGGGCATGCCAGGCACAGTTCTGTTGCCCTCTGTTCACACAAGGATGGCACTTTATTATCCTTGCACCCAATAACAAAGTGACTTGCAATTCAATACCAGCCAAAAGTGCTCATATGGGCAAAGCAGCTCCATCATGCTGCGCACCTAGGCAGAGTGGGTGTGTGTATGCAAACAAGGTCAGTTTCTGAAGCCTTCTCCCCCGGCTCATCACTAAATGTCAGAACAGAGCTCATTCAGACCCTGCTTACTTCAGTAACAAACATTTTTATATTTTGATAAAGTACAGTGCATATTGTTCATGAACCAAAGACCAATGAAATAAACTTTGGTTTTTTTTTTTTTTTATATATATTTTATAAGATGTTACAGATTTGGCAGTGTTTGCTTGGAACAAACCAGTCTGGTAAAGATAAACTTAGGAGGTTTTTCATGCAGGTCCCCACATCTGTACCCTAGAGTTCAGAGTGGGGGAGGAACCTTGACATGGTGGCATAGTGGTGGGATTAACCTGAAATCATTTTGAGATCCAGTTGAGATTTTTTGAACTAGAAATACAGATTTTAAAAAGGAAATTTTTTTTTCCTTTGGAAAGGAAGTCCAGAAAGCAGCTGAAACTGAAAGCAGCTTGGTTTTTCTCTGCTTTGTGGCCAAGCAGAGACAAAAGGGGATTATCTTTGTGAATTGCAGGTTTTCTTTGCCTGGAGGCAGGGTACTTAACTCCTGCAGGGAAATTCACAGTCTTCCAAACCAGAGTTTTTTTTTTTTCTTTTCTTCCTAAAAGTAAATAGGGGGTGTGTGTTCTACCCATTTGCCTGGAGACAAAAGTGGTAGGGTTTTTTTTTTTTAGGATTTTGATTTTTTTGTTTTACAAGGAGCACAGGTTTGAAAAGGAATTTTTTTTCCTTTGGGCTGCTGGTAAGCAGGTTTCCAAGTAGTTGGAGGTTTTTTGCTTTGATTTGGGCCCAGAGCAGAGACAAGGGAATTGTCTTTTTCTGTAGGCTGACAATCACTATCAGAGAATAGGTATTCTATTCCAGCACAGCAAAATTTTACAGCCAAGTTTTGTTTGTTTATTTCTAAACCTCGGGTGTAAAGTTAGTTAAAAACAGAGAGGTTAGAATGACCAAATCCTCAGCTCGACTAAAGCTGGAATTAGCCAGATTTCAGGCTGCGGAAAAACAAAGGGAACATGAAAGACAGATAGAACTCATGCGGCTGAAAATGGAAGCAAGGGACAAAGAACTGGAGGAGAAGGAAAAAGAGAGGAAGCATGTGGAGGAGGTGGAGAAGATAAAGGCTCAGCGGAATGTCCCAACAAACCCTAGCAATCCTTCTCCAAGTACCACTTCCCATCCCAGAAAGTTCCCCACCTACAAGGCAGGTGATGATATTGAGGCCTTCTTAGAAAACTTCGAAAGGGCCTGCCTTGGGTACAACATCTCTACTGACCAATACATGGTAGAGCTGAGGCCGCAGCTCAGTGGACTCTCAGCTGAGGTGGCAGCTGAAATGCCTAAAGAACACATGAACAAGTATGAACTGTTTAAATCCAAGGCGAGAGTCAGAATGGGGATAACACCCGAGCAGTCTCGTCGGAGGTTCAGAGCCCTAAGGTGGAAACCAGACATGTCATTTACCCGACATGCCTACCACATTGTGAAACATTGGGATGCCTGGATATCAGGAGCAAGTGTTGACTCTCCAGTAAATTTGCCCTTCCTAATGCAAATGGAACAATTCTTAGAGGGTGTTCCTGAGGAAATAGAAAGATACATCCTAGATGGGAAACCCAAAACTGTAATCGAGGCAGGAGAGATTGGAGCCAGATGGGTGGAGGTGGCAGAGAAGAAGAAAACTGGTCGCAGTTGGAGCGGAGACCAGAAGGGACCACCCCAGACCACACCCTATTACCAGGGGCCGCCCAAAGCCCCACCTACCTCCCAAAGAACCCTCCAGACCCCTTATCGTCCCACCACCCCGTTCTCCAGCAACCCTCCTCGCCCCAGTGACCCGTCAGCTGGACGATGTTTTAAATGTAACGAGCTGGGGCATGTAAAGGCCAACTGCCCCAAGAACCCCAACAGATTACAGTTCATTGCACCGGAATCACACCAGAGGTCCACAGGCCCAGATACCTTCCAGATACCCTTGGAGTGGAGGGAAACTGTGAGTGTGGGCGGGAAGAAGGTCACCGCGTGGAGGGACACCGGAGCACAAGTGTCAGCTATCCATGCTTCCTTAGTGGACCCCAATTTAATCAACCTAGAGATCCAAGTGACGATTCAACCCTTCAAGACCAACTCTTTCAATTTGCCTACAGCCAAGTTGCCTGTCCAGTACAAGGGCTGGTCAGGAATGTGGACTTTTGCAGTCTATGATGATTATCCCATCCCCATGCTGTTGGGGGAAGACTTGGCCAAGCATGTGAAGCAGGCCAAGAGGGTGGGAACGGTCACCCGCAGCCAGGCTAAACAAGCCGTGAGGCCTAGCTCTGTTCTGGAAACTTCTATCAGGACCCGGTCAGAGGTGATGGACCTGGACCCCAGGCCAATGTCTGCAACAGCAGTAGTGGATCCAGTCCCAGAGACCCAGACGGAACCAGTCCCAGAACCGGAACCAGCCGAACAACCAACACCAGACCCCGTGTCAGCACTGAATCCAGTACTTGAAACCTCAACACCAGAGGGCCCCACCGAACCTGAACTGGCAGCAGCCGATAACCCTACACAAGAGGCTCAGCCGGAGCCTGAATCCCAACATAGTGCACCAGCGGAGAGCGGTTCACAGTCAACAGAAACAGCTCCATCCCCTATATCGCTTCCAGAGGGACCAAGCCTAGGTCCACAATCCCATGAGGAACTGATGTCCCCAGCATCAAGGGAACAGTTCCAGACCGAACAGGAAGCAGATGAAAGCCTCCAGAGAGCTTGGACGGCGGCACGGAGCAACCCACCGCCTCTCAGCTCTTCTAATCGATCCAGGTTTGTTGTAGAAAGAGGACTTTTATACAAGGAAACTCTTTCTGGGGGACACCAGGAAGACTGGCATCCTCAGAGACAGTTGGTAGTTCCAACTAAATATCGGGCCAAGCTCTTGAGCTTAGCCCACGATCACCCTAGTGGCCATGCTGGGGTGAACAGGACCAAAGACCGTTTGGGGGGGTCATTCCACTGGGAGGGAATGGGCAAGGATGTTTCTACCTATGTCCAGTCTTGTGAGGTGTGCCAAAGAGTGGGAAAACCCCAAGACCAGGTCAAAGCCCCTCTCCAGCCACTCCCCATCATTGAAGTTCCATTTCAGCGAGTAGCTGTGGATATTCTGGGTCCTTTTCCAAAAAAGACACCCAGAGGAAAGCAGTACATGCTGACTTTCATGGATTTTGCCACCCGATGGCTGGAAGCAGTAGCTCTAAGCAACACCAGGGCTAAAAGTGTGTGCCAGGCACTAGCAGACATTTTTGCCAGGGTAGGTTGGCCCTCCGACATCCTCACAGATGCAGGGACTAATTTCCTGGCAGGAACTATGAAAAACCTTTGGGAAGCTCATGGGGTAAATCACTTGGTTGCCACTCCTTACCATCATCAAACAAATGGCATGGTGGAGAAGTTTAATGGAACTTTGGGGGCCACGATACGTAAATTCATAAATGAGCACTCCAATGATTGGGACCTAGTATTGCAGCAGTTGCTCTTTGCCTACAGAGCTGTACCACATCCCAGTTTAGGGTTTTCCCCATTTGAACTTGTATATGGCCGTGAGGTTAAGGGGCCATTGCAGTTGGTGAAGCAGCAATGGGAGGGATTTACACCTTCTCCAGGAACTAACATTCTGGACTTTGTAACCAACCTACAAACCACCCTCCGAACCTCTTTAGCCCTTGCTAGAGAAAACTTACAGGATGCTCAAAAAGAGCAAAAAGCCTGGTATGATAAACATGCCAGAGAGCGTTCCTTCAAAGTAGGAGACCAGGTCATGGTCTTAAAGGCGCTCCAGGCCCATAAAATGGAAGCATCGTGGGAAGGGCCATTCATGGTCCAGGAGCGCCTGGGAGCTGTTAATTATCTCATAGCATTCCCCACCTCCAACCGAAAGCCTAAGGTGTACCATATTAATTCTCTAAAGCCCTTTTATTCCAGAGAATTAAAGGTTTGTCAGTTTACAGCCCAGAGAGGAGATGACGCTGAGTGGCCTGAAGGTGTCTACTACGAAGGGAAATGTGCTGGTGGTGTGGAAGAGGTGAACCTCTCCATGACCCTTGGGCGTATGCAGTGACAGCAGATCCAGGAGCTGTGCACTAGCTACGCGCCAACGTTCTCAGCCACCCCAGGACTGACTGAACGGGCATACCACTCCATTGACACAGGTAATGCTCACCCAATTAGGGTCCAACCTTACCGGGTGTCTCCTCAAGCTAAAACTGCTATAGAACGGGAGATCCAGGATATGTTACAGATGGGTGTAATCCGCCCCTCTGAAAGTGCATGGGCATCTCCAGTGGTTCTAGTTCCCAAACCAGATGGGGAAATACGTTTTTGCGTGGACTACCGTAAGCTAAATGCTGTAACTCGCCCAGACAACTATCCAATGCCACGCACAGATGAACTATTAGAGAAACTGGGACGGGCCCAGTTCATCTCTACCTTGGACTTAACCAAGGGGTACTGGCAGGTACCGCTAGATGAATCTGCCAAGGAAAGGTCAGCCTTCATCACACATCTCGGGCTGTATGAATTTAATGTACTCCCTTTCGGGCTGCGAAATGCACCCGCCACTTTCCAAAGACTTGTAGATGGTCTCCTAGCGGGATTAGGAGAATATGCAGTCGCCTACCTTGACGACGTGGCCATATTTTCGGATTCCTGGGCAGAACACCTGGAACATCTACAAAAAGTCCTTGAGCACATAAGGGAGGCAGGACTAACTGTTAAGGCTAAGAAGTGTCAAATAGGCCTAAACAGAGTGACTTACCTTGGACACCAGGTGGGTCAAGGAACTATCAGCCCCCTACAGGCCAAAGTGGATGCTATCCAAAAGTGGCCTGTCCCAAAGTCAAAGAAACAGGTTCAATCCTTCTTAGGCTTGGCCAGTTATTACAGACCATTTGTACCGCACTACAGCCAAATCGCTGCCCCACTGACAGACCTAACCAAAAAGAAACAGCCAAATGCTGTTCAGTGGATCGAAAAGTGTCAGAAGGCCTTTAACAAGCTTAAAGCGACACTCATGTCTGACCCTGTACTAAGGGCCCCAGACTTTGACAAACCGTTCCTAGTAACCACAGATGCATCCGAGCGTGGTGTGGGAGCAGTTTTAATGCAGAAAGGACCTGATCAAGAATTCCACCCTGTAGTGTTTCTCAGCAAAAAACTGTCTGAGAGGGAAAGCAACTGGTCAGTCACTGAAAAAGAATGTTACGCCATTGTCTATGCTCTGGAAAAGCTACGCCCATATGTTTGGGGACGGCGTTTCCACCTGCAAACCGACCATGCTGCACTGAAGTGGCTTCACACCGTCAAGGAAACTAACAAAAAACTTCTTCGGTGGAGTTTAGCTCTCCAAGATTTTGATTTCGACATCCAACACATCTCAGGAGCTTCTAACAAAGTGGCTGATGCACTCTCCCGTGAAAGTTTCCCAGGATCAACTGGTTAAAATCGTCCTTGAGATGCGGAAAATATTGTTAGTCTTTATGTACTTGGCAGTATATTTAGAGATGCATGTGTCTCATTAACTCTGTTTTTCCTAGAGCTCCAGGAAGAAATCCCAGCCAGTGTTTCACCCTAGCTGAGATTTGGGGGGCGTGTCATAAATATAAAGGGAAGGGTAAACCCCTTTGAAATCCCTCCTGGCCAGGGGAAAGCTCCTCTCACCTGTAAAGGGTTAAGAAGCTAAAGGTAACCTCGCTGGCACCTGACCAAAATGACCAATGAGGAGACAAGATACTTTCAAAAGCTGGGAGAAGGGAGAGAAACAAAGGGTCTGTGTGTCTGTCTATATTCTGTCTTGGCTGGGGATAGACCAGGAATGGAGTCTTAGAACTTTTAGTAAGTAATCTAGCTAGGTATGTGTTAGATTATGATTTCTTTAAATGGCTGAGAAAAGAATTGTGCTGAATAGAATAACTATTCCTGTCTGTGTATCTTTTTTGTAACTTAAGGTTTTGCCTAGAGGGGTTCTCTATGTTTTTGAATCTAATTACCCTGTAAGATATCTACCATCCTGATTTTACAGGGGGGATTTCTTTATTTCTATTTACTTCTATTTTTTATTAAAAGTCTTCTTGTAAAAAACTGAATGCTTTTTCATTGTTCTCAGATCCAAGGGTTTGGGTCTGTGGTCACCTATGCAAATTGGTGAGGCTTTTTATCCAACATTTCCCAGGAAAAGGGGGGTGCAAGTGTTGGGAGGATTGTTCATTGTTCTTAAGATCCAAGGGTCTGGGTCTGTAGTCACCTAGGCAAATTGGTGAGGCTTTTTACCAAACCTTGTCCAGGAAGTGGGGTGCAAGGTTTTGGGAAGTATTTTGGGGGGAAGGACGCGTCCAAACAGCTCTTCCCCAGTAACCAGTATTAGTTTGGTGGTGGTAGTGGCCAGTCCAAGGACAACGGGTGGAATATTTTGTACCTTGGGGAAGTTTTGACCTAAGCTGGTAAAGATAAGCTTAGGAGGTTTTTCATGCAGGTCCCCACATCTGTACCCTAGAGTTCAGAGTGGGGGAGGAACCTTGACACTAGCCAAGTGATAAAAATACACCTAAATTCTTAGAATATAGGCCTTTACAGACAGGCCTGAAATCTATATCCTAACAGTCACAACCCCCTGAGAAGGTCATGACGTTATTACATGGTGGGTCACTAGCTGTCAGTCCTGGGCATGGCGGGGCTGTTAGCTTGAGCCTCCAGCTCCATCCCTGATCCTGCTTTGCCTCCAGAATTAAAGTAGAATTAAATATTTTTAAAAATGTTTTTAATTTACAAGGGGGGGGTTGCACACAGGGGCTTGCTGTGCGAAAGGGGTCGCCAATACAAAATGTTTGAGAACCACTGTTTTAGAGAGAGAAAGGCTCTAGGGTGTGGGCTGAGCAATCCTGCAGCAGGAACTCTATGAGAAGCCAAGTATGTGGAGAAGGCTAGACCTGAATTTTAGTGTTAATTTCTTACTTCACAAAGCTAAACCCTAGAGATGAGATTCGTTTTTGACTAGACACAGTATGCGCATGGACTTTATTTTAAGGGCAGGCTCAGAACAGTATCACCTCAATATTTTAAAGAGATATTTAATCCAAGGAATAAACTGAAATAAAAATAAATATGTATATATAAAAAAGATCTGTCTGCTCACCCTTTAACGAATCTGGCCAATGTAGTCTGACTATCAAGAAGTGCATTTAGAACCTTCACCAGCCTATGGTGGCGCAAGACTTTAGCAACATTCTCTCTTGATCTTTGCTGCCAACTTTCCTCTATCCAGTAACAATGCTATTGGAGCTGATGGAGTAGCTGAGTAGTAGCTATGACAGGAATGTAGCGAAGGATTCATTAGTTATATCTACACTGTGCTTTGAAGAGGTAGGACTAAATTTCCCTCTAGCAAAAAATGGGCACAACTCCATTATTTGGCCAGTGAAGTGAAAAGCATATATTATTATTACTATTACGTTTATTTATTATTATCTGAACAGCTGGTTCAGTGAGAAATACTATACATGTGCAGCATTTGTTGTTTCACCACTACACATTGTGTGGTGCCTGTTCTGAGTCAAAACCAATTCTCTGAGACCTGCCAAATCTGTTATTGTTCTAAAGTTTGTACAGCAAGTGAACATCTGGTTACATTTGAGCGAAGCGGAATGTTTTATGATTTCAACATCCCTGCTTTGACCAGTGTAACTAGTAAGCTAGATGGCATAACATCTGTTTGCTTGCCCAGGGGCTTCTGCATAGTGCACTCTGAACACTTGCTCTTACTCTTTGCTCTTATCTACGTATTCAGCGGTATGAGGGCTTGCCTATTTACACGGAAAATGGCTTTCCATGTCAGAATCCAAACGCAAGAGAGTTACAAATAAATATCCTATTTGTTGTGGTGGTCATTTGGTACCGCTCCAGGAGGAGCAAGACTACAACAGCTTGTGGATGGTGTCATTAGGGTGCTATGGGCAGTAAAGCTTTTGCATGCCCCTGGTCAACAGCCATATGATTTGAATTTTTCCTAGTCTTCAGTGCCATCTTGTTCTTCATCCTAGGCCTTGCTAATTGTTGCTTCAAGCCACAAAGTGCCAGACGTTGCAACATTGCGTGTGGAAGACAGGCATATGTACCCTGCAATTTGCTTATGGAGTTCTTTGTGACCATATACTATGTGTCACTGGGAACAAACAAAACTAGTTGCCAGGAGGGTTTGTTTATTGTTTGGTTTTGCTGTTGTCCCTAGAGTACTGACAGCTGAACCAAATATGCTACATTTTTAATAACATAGTACACTAATAAAGCCAAAATGATTAAAGTAGTTTGTAAACAAGACCTGTTCAATCTGGAAATTCCTGACTGAATTGTATTTCATATCTTCCACTCTTCAACCATTTCAAATATGAATTGGATGATGGGAGCAAATGGTGAACTCTAAACTACTGTGCACACAAAACAATTCAGTAAAATTCAAAGCCAAGGATTCAAGTGGACACAAAGCATTGTCATTTATAGACCTGGATGTTTTAGTCGTCAAAATGATTCCTCAGCAAGAAGATGTAAAAATCTGGAGAGCGAGAGAAAGTTGAGAAAAATATATGGGCCAGAAGCTGCTTCTTGGTGCTGGTGCCGTGGTGTAAATGGACCATAAACTTGCCCTTAAAGGGACAGCTGGGGATTCCCCTTCCTTAGGAGAAATATCCCCCTTAAGACACTTCCCTTGGAATAAGGAACAGGTTGGAGGAAGGAGAAATTGTGGCAGGGCATGTCATAACTCTGGTGATCCTGCCAGTCTAAGTTATCTTCACAAGCCAGTAAAAGTTAGACTGACCCTGAGGCTGCTCTAATTCATGCTAGGGATTCTACCAGGCCCTAGAATCACATGATGGCAAAAAGTGTCTTTAAAGCCACGTCTGAGCCCTTCTCCCTTCCCAGTGTTCTGAGCGTAGCTTTGACAGGACTGAAGATGGGGCCTTTATGTAAAGTTCTTTGCAACTCAAATTTTGTTTCTTTCTGTGCCAGCATTAATAACGGGTTTTCCAAAGTGGTGTATTTATCTGGCACACTCTAGAGGTGCCTTTTACCTGAACTCCTAGGCAAACAATCAGCAGGAACAAAGTAATTAATCTAAGCTAGTGAAAAAAGCAATAGTGCTTCTACACCCATCATGCTTTTTTGAGTGGATAGATATTTCAAAGTCTTGTATTTGTGGTATGGGTCAAACTCATTGTACTGTGCATGGGTACCTGGGGGAAAAAAAGAAAAATTATAGAACTAACAGGCATTCATGAGGCTTTTAGCATGAAAATATGTGACTTGATGAATACCTCTAACTGCATTTATCTATGGCCACACACTATTCTTTCCAATGGAAGTCATGGTTTTCAGTAACATGCCCAAATAAATGCTGAGATCGTAAGAGGTATATGGTCTAGAATTTATCCTGCAAATGCTATGAATTAATTAAAAAACTATGGTTTCCATATATTGCCTCCTTTGGGGTTTTCTGTGCTGGATATGTTGTCACTTTTTTTTTTGTGTGTTTTTCAGCATTCAGGATTTTAAACATACTACCCAACTGACGTTTCATCTAATCTATAAGAATCTGTACAGCTACAGAGTCTGAAGAAGCTCTGAGATGCAACACACCCTATCACATATTCTCTATGCCAAAAAAGGATGGCCCATGAGGTCATGGAACAGTTTACTGTTGGAACATCTCAACAAGGGTCGGGATAGGTTCTCCATCTCTGACCGTTTTAAATCAAGATTGGATGTTTTTCTGGAGGATCTGCTCTAGGAATTATTTTGGGGAAGTTCTCTGTGGACTTTGTTTTACAGGGCGTTCAAACCAGATGAGCACCGTAGCCTTGGAATCTGTGAAGTCTTTCCTCTCAGAACTGGCCACCTAAGCACAACCCTTTCCCAAGAGGAGAGTCTAAGATTTCACCTCCTCACGGTAAGTGGCAGGAAATTTTGTTAGGGAAGGCACTCAGAACTACTACAGGGCAGTCATACCTCACTGTGAGAGGAAACTCAGTGGCAGAGTGTGAACTGGGAAAGAAAAAAGGGTTCCTAATTGAAGTAACTTTCTTCTTCATAAGATTCACATCCAAACCATCCACAGATCAAAACTGAGAGATCACATGTCCTGCAACAAGCTGACAAAACACATTTCAAAACTACTGGGGGAAAGTATGCATGTCCTTCTGTTCCAGGATTCTAGACCCAAAACTTTACAAGCCCCACTGTCCCTCAGTTCTGCTCTAATTCCAGGCACATTCTTTAAATCTTTGGGGTAAAATCCTTGCCCTGTAGAAGTCAGTGGAAACACTCCCACTGATTTCTATAAGGTCAGGGTTTTATCGCTGAAGTTTGCAGCTCGGAATGGGTAAGCAGGAAGAAATCATAAGCTATGCTTACAGCTCAGCTCACAAAGTATTTGATAGATTAGATCAGCATTCCCAGCTTTCCCACGGGAATCAGAACTCATACTAAGGGCAAAGTAGAAAACTTGTAGGTGACAGTATGGTTTATATGTGTCTAATATTTCTGTACTAGGTCTGTAATTTCAGGTCATAATATGCTTGTTTAAAATTACCCTATGCAATCACGGTAGAGGAAGTGGCACTGATGACACTAAAATTGTTCACTAACTTCATAGTTGTATAAATGAAATACAGAATGCAATAAGGCCTGAAAAAAAGAGTCCTGCAATTGGTTTCTATAAATGCAGGACACTGGGGAGGAATAAAGGTTGCTCTGTTATGTCTTTTAGAACCAGAACTCTATTTATCCACTTATTTTTCCACTTGGTAATTAGCAGGGTATTATTCTGGGAATGCTTTGCTTCTTTCTGACTTCTAATCAATCTAATTACACCCAATAACTAATTTAACAACATTTGGTGAAAAAGATGCTCCAGACCTGATCAAACAATTATTTTTTAAAAGGCTGATCCTCTTATTACTGTTCAAGGTATTTTTTGGTTGATTGGAGAAGTGGCAATGGTGTAGCATATTAATGAAGTAATGGAGATGAATGGCTTGGTGAAGTTTATAATGATGTTTCTGCTCTGTTTCTTGAATGAAAACTAAGCAGAAACCTGACTTACAGTGGTGACAAAGTATTTGTCAAGTTACCATGAATTAGCATGAAGATATCATTGCTTCCAATAAAACTGCCAAGTAGTTAATGAAAAAAGCTGTGTGACAGTTCACAGTACTTCAATGAATACTGCAACTCATATTATCTCTATGCACATTGTATCATTTGGGATTACTCAAATGCTGCTTTTGCTCCTCTGTTGCTAATTGTCATGAAGGGACTAAAGCTAAATTATCAACCTGTTTTCTGGATACATTTATGATAAACCCCAAATCCTGACTGTGATTGATTTAACCAGGTTGTTCATAGACTCAATATCAATATGCTTGCAATGTATTATGGACATGCAAAGGGACTACTTGCAGAGTGAGGTGCTACTCAAGGTGAGTAATAGAATCAGCCCCATATGATTGCTGTTATAGGACAAGAGAGACTAGATGTTAACGGTGCTTTGGTCCTGTGGGTGCAGGAGCTGAACTTGTGTGTGTTCAGGGGTGGATGCCCAGCATTAAGAAGGGAATCTATTCATCCTTAAGTGAACTAGATGAAAATATTACTGCTACAGCAATGTCCAGATTGGTCCTAGCCCTTATGTAGGGAAGGTGGGGAGAAGGGAATGTCACTCTCTTCATGCAGCCAGCCCAAGGGCCAAGGACAATCACAATCCTTACCCTCAGTGGAGCACAGGGACTTCTCCTCCAAGCACCAACCAGAGCACTCATTCCCCAAAGGGAATATAAGTGGATAGGGAGGAGGCAGAACCATGATGCCCTACAGTGGTCTGTGGAGTGAACTATGCACACCAGAAACAGCATTTGGTAGCATCCTTTAGGTACAATCCCCACCTTAAATCCCCTTTCATGTGGTGTGACTGCACTACCCTCAGTTCAGGGCTCTGAATTAGTCCTAAGGATTATCTAGCCCTAAGTGCTTATATTGTAATTGTCAATAATGGGAGGAGGGGCACAATTTAAAGGTTGGGGGTCATGTGACATGGCGCCTCTGCTGCCTACCTATCAGACCTATACATGCTCCCCTCCTCACTGTCCTCTCCTCACTTTACCCCTTCACCCAGCACTAGCCCTGCTGCTCCTCCATAACCCTCCCGCAGGGCATGTCCCCGGGAAAGCCCAAGACTCTCCTGCACAGGGCGCTGCCCAAAAGATGCCAAGTCCTGTATGTGCCAAAGCCGCCCGTAACCCTGTGCAGCGCCAGGTGGATACTACACCGGCACCGGGGAGGCTCTCCTTCCCTCAGATAAGCACTGGAGTATGGCGGGGAAGTGATTTCCAGCCCAACCTGCAGGCTCCTCAGCAGTCCGCCCGGGTTGACAGCCCCACTGTCAGAGACATGATACTGGATTAGGTGGAGCACTGGTCTGAACCTGTAAGGCAATTCCTATTTTTATACTTCCTTATTTTGGTAAAATGTTACATTTGACAAATACATTGCATGAAGTACTACAAGAAAAATGTTACTTCATCATACTTTGTTTTTTGTCCTCTTCACACCTCCTCCTCCGGCCATTCTGGGTCCTGTTGGCTCCAGGGAGTACAGGGCTGCTCAGTCCCCTAGGAAACCTTCCCTGTTGAGCCACCTCTGGCAAGGCTTCCCGGCCCTCGAGCCCCTGCAGTCAGGTTTCCTAGGGCTCCAGTGCACAATGACTCCTTAGGGCTTAACCCTTTCCTGCCTGCTCTGCAGCTGGGGGACAAGAGAAGACTGGGTTATGTCGGTGGCCAGCAGCAGCCTTTTGGTGCTATGCGGGCAGAAAGGGACAGGAGCTGCTTCCAACCGCAGGAGGGAGGAGGGGATTCCCTCTGTGGCTGGAAGTAGCTCCCATTCCTGCCTGCCCGCACAGTGCCAAAAGGCTGCTGCTGGCCACGTTCTGATATGAACCCTCCCTGGCAGAAATCTGGGGTGGGGGGTTTGCATTCATCATCTCTGCTTTTTGCCTAATTCCCACTGAAGTCACTAGGAAAGCTAACATGAGAGGGATTTGGCTTTATGAATTTGTGCAGTACTGTGAAGGTGTAAACAGCTACATGTCATACATGCTAAGTATTTAACCAAAACTTTCAAATCATATAAATTCTCATGCTTCAGAGCAAAAGCGAAACACTAACTGATGGGTGTTAAGAAGAAACTTCCCCTCTGGGTAAGATATTCCCTAAATGTCCACCGTCGGGTTGTTGCACCTTTCTGTGAAGCATCTATTACTGGCCACTGTCAGAGACATCATACTGGATTAGGTGGATCACTGTCTATATGGCAATTCCTATTGTTAATACTTCCTTATTTTGGTAAAATGATACATTTGATAAATACATTGCATACAAGAAAAATATTACTTCATCATGCTTTGATTTTGTAACTGAGAGCAACTTGCATTCAGTAATGACAGTGATTATCAAGTATGGGGATTTTTCTATGTTCATTGACTGATTGATCCCAGCTTTCCTGCTTAAATACAAGCAGCTTCTTGACTGCCAGTTTGCCTTCAACCATGTATATACTTTATTTTGGGGTTGTGATTCCAGTCCAAAATAATCCTTTGCAGTGCTAGGAAGGATCAGTGTTCATATTGCTTATAGAGGGCAAATGAAATATTCAGCAGCTGAGCGCTTACAATAATTAAGGATGACAAATCTTTGGGCTGTTTGAAGCAACTTTGTTGCTTGCTTGGAAGAGAATGTCAGAATAGGGTGAATTTGGAAAGATCTGAGGGAGCAAGTGGTAATCTACTGAACATTCCTGAAAGAACACAGAGTAAAATCTGCTTTTAAAAGTACAAAGCAACACAAATGCCTTTGACATTTTGTATGTTATAATACAAATAATTGGTGCTAATGAGAATGTAGAACAGGTCAAAGGCAATTGGAGGGATAAAGGACATCTTTTTGAAATCATCGCTAATAAACATTTCAAAAGTACAAAGAACCATTGCAAACACTGAGGGGGGTTCAGGACTGAGAGGGAAAATGGAGCAGCTGGGGAAATAATCTCTTGAGGATTCATGATGAATCAATGAATTAAGTCCTGGAAAATTAGCACTGTTCTTTTACATAACCTTTCCAGAAATGTATATTGCAATAAAGCATTTAGGGCCTGATCCTGAAACCACTAAAGTCAATGGTAAAAGCTCCCATTGACTTCAATGATGAAGGGTCCTTAAGAAGCACCTCAAGGAACACTTCTTTGCCTGCAAGCCTTTCAGACTCCATATAGTTGCCATCTTATTTCCTTGTGAGATGCTGTAATGTTTTTGGGTTCAGCCCAGATCAGTAAGGGGTTGTGTTACTGCCTGCCCTGCAATTCTGTGCCTTAAATGCTATGCAGCTCTGGTTCACATCCCTGACACCACCAGCCAGCATACAAGCATTCAACTCACACCATGGCTTCCACTTTGTTGCTTCCTGCACAGTGATTCCAACACCCTCCCAGTCCTGAATCTCCCCCCAAATCACCTGTCTTTGTCACAATTTGCTGAGGTTTTCAGAAGTGCTAGTTCCTGTGTAACCCCTCTCAGCTTCAGCAACTGAGAGTTTTGCTGCTGCTCAACTCCCTGACACACCAGCTTGTTTGCCTTGCTTCAGGATTCTGCCAGTCCAAACCTTCGCACCTTACCGGGAACAAAAAGTGAACCCCCAACTCCCAAGTTCCCCAGAGATGTCTCCCTGCAGTGTCCAGCCCTCTCCTGGAACACGCACAGAAGATATTAAGGTCATCACTCCTTTAGAGAGACAATACTCTGCAGCTCATTAATTTGACAAACACTCATTTCAATCACAGCACTGAATTGGTTTACAGTAAAAGTAAAACAAGTGTATTAAACAAAAAGTCATAGGTCTAAGTGACACCAACTATAAGGCGTAATGATAGAAATGGTAGCAAACAAGCAAAAGTAAAATTACATGTCTAAGGCTAAATCTTGACTTCAGCAAGTTACAATCTTTGCCTAAGCAGGGTTTTCACTTATATTCAGTTCCCTGAGGCATCTACCCCCTTGGTTGAAGGATCCAATGTTGTGTGATTTCAAAAGCTGTGTGCTCTGGAACTCCCCAAGTGATAGACAACTCAAATGCTTTATTGCCCACTTATATCACCCCAAAATCCATTGTCTCTTTTTCAAGAGCCAGGAAGGCTTCCTACTTTTCTTCTCTTCTTTGGAGTTCCCATCCCCCTGCTGGTTCGTATGTAAATGGGGTTTCCATTGTTTTGATTCCATAATTGTCCATTTACATTGTAGACAGGTAGCTAGAACTACCTTCCCTCCTGACTGGGAGAAAACCTGTTTCCTCCCTGTGTTTGGTAACAGATTTTAAAGCGCAAAATCAGTGAGTATCCATAGTTCCTTATACAGAGTTAATACATACATTTCATAATGCTGTTAATCACCAGTGTGTCATGGGCTTTCATAAAAGACCTTACTCGATGTACTTTTATAATATGGTAATATTGTATAAAACCAGTTGATTCAATTACTTATCATTTGAAGTTCAGACCCCTCCACACCGATCTTTATAACTCAGTAAACATTCAAAATGTATTCTTTGAAAGGTACGCCCAGACCAAGCTTCTTTCTCCTGCTAAGTTGTGGATGCCATGCTGTCTTCCCAAAGTTCATTGACCTTGCTTCAAGAGGCTGGAAGGCTCCCTGGGGGTGCAGTCTCCGTTCCTTGTCAAGATTGTTAAGTGTTCATTTTTTCCCACTTGCTCTCCTGGTGGCTTTGTTTAGCTTTGTTTGGTCACATCTTGTCTAATTTACGTTGGAGACACACTGAAGCACGTGCAACCATGTTCCTTTAACTGGAACAGGCATGGCTTAGGCACTGCTTGCAAAGTACATTTTAAGGGCCCAACACATGTCTTTTGTCTGTTTACCATACATACTTCATGCAAAAGTATTAATGATTGGTGAATTATTAATTTTCCACCTTTTGGGTATATATCATGACAACAATGTTGGGGTACACTGAGTACGCCAGGCCTGACAAGAGTTGCTGATACATGGTAGTGAACCACCAATGAGTCTCTATGTCACAGACTTCCCACTACCACCACTGCATCCTCCCAGATGGGGGCAACAGAAGCCATGTCTAAACAGTGAAAGAATATGCAGGTTCCCAAAGCCTTAATTTTGTAGACTTATCCCCATGGCAGAACATATTGATCCCATCATTTCTGGTTTTCTACAGCTGAAGAAATGGGCTCCCTCCAGAAGTCAGATCCATGTGAAGGAATGGTGGGTTTATTCACCTGGGTGCCGAAATCAGCAATCTTCTGTAGTGCTATTCCCATCTATTTCAGCTTCCAGAAGTGTCTTACTCCCTTCCATATCTCCCCTGCAATGTCCTGTACTTCCTATTGCCCGGGGAGTGGACCAGTGTCTCAATTCGGGTCTCCTTGGTTCTACCATTGAAGCACCTGCATGGTGAACAAGTACAGAATAAAAAAGCAATTGTCAGATCTGGAAAAATAATTCATATCAAGCCGCTTATTTAACTTGTCTTTCTTTCATGAATTCTCCATTAAGTGATCACAATTTTACCAAATATATTTGCTATTTGAAGTTTTTCATGGATTAATTTCTGGGAATGATTCTTGGTCTATAGCTCAATACTAGTATTCACTATTCAAAATTTGGGCTGTTTTGTTTGGCTCTGTTGGTCACAGACTATGTTTCTGATCCATAACTGGATGAGTATAACTCATAGAATCAGGTTTCCAGTGTGAATTCCCTTGATTAAAATGTGTATTCATTTTCTGTCCCTATTTTGTAAAATTTGTTTCCACTTCGCTCTTTTGGCCAAGATTCCCACCCCTAACCTCATACAAAAGAGGTGAGAACACAGCCAAAGTGAATTCATTTAAAAATTAAAACAAATATTTCTGGAAACTCTTTCAGTATTATTTTCTCCATGCATAAGTAATAATAGTACTTAGATATACAGTATAACTAGATACAATATAAAATTAAACTGCACATAGACAGTGTCAACTTTAACACTTGCATTGTGGATACTATAGGAAGCCAAACATTTTAATTATAATTTAGTTTTAGGAATCAAGACTATATCCCAAAAGATCTTCTTAGCAAAATCATGTCAGAGAAAGATAAGTGAAAAGTGAGCCTACTTATGTAGCTGAATAGGCACCACCCAATATTATTTCTTTACTCTTTCTTTATGGGGTTATCTTCTTGATTATGAGTGCAATTCACTCAAAATCTAATGTCCAGTAAGAAGACCACATGAAAACATCATCTGCACTAAAGCACATATTTATCCGAGGCCTGATACTCAAAGTGTATATGGGTTGCAGTAATACTTACTCGTGTAAATGTGGAGTGCTCACATGAGTAAGTATGACTCAAGGTGAGTAAGAGTTTTAGAATTATGACTTAAGTGATCACATGTATGATCATCCCAAGCACTTATAATGTTAAATTATATATATATTAAGAAACAACCTTTCCAACATGAGAAAAGATTGTTCAAAGTTAGTCCCAAATACAGTACACATATACATAGAAACCCTGTACTTTCTGCATAGTTCTGTGTTTTAAATTTATATACTGAAACACAAGCCAGCAATGACAGATAATAAATGTTGCACCTTTATTTCACCTATGTCTAATGTAAGACAAATGTTTCATCTACAAGTAATTCTTAAGAATACAATAAAATCTATTAAGTATTTAAGTGTTTATGCAAGAATTAAAATAAAAACATTCTGTATTAAACAACAACAATTTTTTGGTATCAGACAATTATGACAATCTTTAGTTTTCAAGTAAAACACTGAGCAATCTATATTGAAAGAGCAGCTTCCTTAAGAGACCACTTTTCCATAGGCGCCAACTTTCACTGTTCCTGGTAGGTGCTTGACCCCATCCCCGCTCCTGGCCCCGCCCCATCCCTGCCCTCAGCCCACCCCCATTCCACCCCTTCCCCCGAGTTCCCGCCCCACCTCTTCTCCGTCTCTTCCCCTGAGCACGCCGCATCCCTGCTTCTCCCCCCTCCCTCCTGGAAAGTCCTAAGCACTGCCAAACACCTGTTTGATGGCAGAAAGCGCTGCGAGGTAGGTGGAGTAGCGGGGACGCGGTGCACTTGGGGGGGGAGGAGGTGGGGCAGGGCATGAGGGGAGCTTGGCTGCTGGTGGGTGCAGAGCACCCAATAATTTTTCCCCGTGGATGCTCCAAGCCTGGAGCATCCATGGAGTCGGCACCTAAGCACTTTTCCCAAGATGTGGAATGATTGCTGGATACCATTTTTGCTATATAGAGATTAAGATACAGTTCGGCAATTTATGCTGAGTAAAATGGACCCTAGTGCATTTTAGTATTTGCATGCCTGACTGAATAGCCCAAATCCTGATTCTTCTATTAGTCAGGATCTGAAAATGTGGGGTGTGGGCTCAGACCAAGCATGAAAGTGATTTGGGGATTGTTTCAATAATTCAATCCCTCTTAAAGTGGCTGCATCTATGTGGTCTGTAGAGAGGGCAGGAAAGCTTTATTGTGAATTCAAATGGTGCTAATAGAGTTTGATTGCACAGCCAAGTTGTGTTCCGGATAAATTCTTCGATTTTGGAGCAAGGGAGTCATTTTATTGCCAATTTTAAAATAAATTATCATGTACTATAATCTGAAGGTGTAAATAACCATGTAATAACAGCAATTGCTCAGCACTCTCAAATCAATTTCTGGTCAATATTGTACAACGACAGAATGAAAGAAGCCAATACTTTAACAGCAAGTGCATTGTTATTGAGTTGTACATTGGGATTTGAATATCAAAAATATGATAGCTTTATGGTAAGTACTTTGCACAGGTAATTTACATCAGATGAGGCATGTAATTCACAGACCTTCCTTGGTGCATATCTTAGAGTCTTGAACTCAGCTATACATAATGCAGTTGAAAAATGTGATAAATAATACATTGGGAAAAACTAAGTGTGTGCACACAGGTTAAAATCCAACATTATTATGATTTTATTTCTATACAATCATAGGTGTTTATGCTGCTTTACAGACAAATACAGGAAGATAAGTCCCTGCCACAAGGAACTCACAGAGAGCTTTACAGTCGTGATTCTGCAATTGATACCACACAGGTGGACTGATATGTGTGAGTGGAGAGCCCTTGAAGCTAGTGAAGTATTCCATAGGTACAAAGCCAGCTCACATGTTGTCAGTTGTAGTACTGGGGCCTTAGACCTTGATCTTGCTCCCACGGAAGTTAACAGGCATTTCACTGTTGACTTTGGTGGATGCAGGATCAGGTTCAAATTCAGACAATGTACAGCTAAAGGAATGAGGGATGGATACCACACAATGGGACAGATTGTAATATACTTTGGATCTGAAAACACTTTACAAAGATATAAAAATTCTGTTATCCACATTTCACAGGTAGGAAAACTTATTAATGGATTGTTATAACTTATGAACTTATTTATAGCATACACCTGTTCAGAAAATCTAATCTCTGGCCAGTGGAAAAATTCCGACATATTGAAATGTCATACTCAATCAGAATGAAAACTCCAAATTTCAAATTTTTTAATAGAACATAAATTAATAAAAACATCAACAACATTTGGAAACATTGACCTTTTTAATTTCCCTGAGTAAATTTTTTTGTTTTGATAATATCCAAACATTATAATATTAAATATATATTAAACAGCACATATAAATTTAATATATTAACATTTATATTGTAATATAAAAGTAAATAGAATTAATTGAAATGACAAGTCAAAAGAAAATGTTTGATATTTTTCAACCAAAAATATTGAAATTGACATGTTCTGTCAAAGAGTTTTGTTTTTGACAAAACAGCATTTTCTGATAGAAAACAATTCTGTCTAAAAAAATTGTTTAACCAGGTTTAGTACAGATTGTGACTGGTCCTCCTTGCCTGAATGCACAGCAAGTATGATAGTGCATAAGAAACCTTTAACTCTTTTGCAAGGGCCAGTCACAAAACAACCACTACATAAACAGCGGCACAGGGACTGCTCAATACTTTTGCATTTCTGCGGGGCACACAGTGCGTTAAAAAGGGTTTGGGGGTTAAGAGTAGGGAAAAGGTGAGCATGGCCCATATTGTATCAGGCCACAGACCAGGCCAAAGGGAATTAGATGGTGCGGACTACAGTCTCTATGCACTGCAAGTTTAAGGAAGGATTGAGCCTTCCTGAGCTCCTTCTGGAGTTGTGTGGGTTTTCACAGTCCTGTCTTAAGGACTGTGCCTTAAATTTACTAATCTAATACTTAATAATTTGCCCAAGGTCACACAGACGCCTACCGAGAACAGCACTTAAGCACATGCTTATCTTTAAGTACACAAGTAGTTTCCCTGACATCAATGGGCCAATTTACATGTGTAAAGTTCACTACATGCTTAAGTGTTTTTTTGGATTGGAGTGGCAAAATCAGGAATAAATCCCAAGTCTTCTGCCTCCCTATTGTAACTACACTATGTTTTAGCATTTCCCTCCCAGTCATTGAGGAGAATTGCCCTGGTGTCATTGATTCTACGTTCAACTCTTTCCCGCTTTAATGCCTCTTCTCTTTCCTCTCTCTCTGTTGCCTTCTTTCTGCTTTTTACATTATTTTCCATTTCATTTTGTTCTTTCCTGCCCTGACTACCTCGCCACCTCCCTGCAATACCCAGCCTTTCTTAATTGGTAACACGAAGCAGAGTTTTCATACAGCTTGGCAATGGTAGGTCCATCCTCACAGAAACATATTTTGCTTGAACTATTAAATGACCTGCTCTGCTATTATTTCTGCCAAAACCCAAAGTGTAATGTTACACTGAATCTACTATATCTACAATCACAAGGGGTAAAAAACCATTTTCCATTCTACAGCTGCTACTACAGCCATCACCAATTCAGAATAAACATTGGTTCCAATAGGATTTAAACATACTTCCTCATGTGCAATTGCAAATGTGGGTTAAATACACATTTTTACTTAGAAATAGTTGAAGTATTAGTTGCATGCAATTTATCCATCAACTTTTACCGTTTTTCCTGTTCTCAAATTGTCTGCAAACAGATTGCAGTTTATAAACTAGTCTGTTATTAAAAAAAATATATGGATACTTTGTTCATGTTATTTATTTATTAGTCTATTTGGAATTTATATACTGACTTTATGAATAGTCACCTATGTCACATGGTATTGTTTCTGTTCTCTGATTAGATTTTCTAACTTTTATAAACAGGAGGCTCCCAAAGAAATCATTGGAGTTTTGATTCTGATTTGGGAGAATTGGGTCGTATTTTAGACAAAGCTGGAGTAAAGCTGGCTTAGGAAATTTTGGACACTTCAAGTACTTTCCTTTCCTCCCTTCCACAAGGAAGAACATATCTTACTACATACTTCTTCTTAGCAGATGTGTAACGTGCCTCAAGGGGCATATGACCAGGATTCATCACTGAATTCGGTCAGCTGGTTGGATCATTAGTTTTCCTGGCATGGGCTGGGTACTGATGGGCAGCGTGATATGAAAGCTGATCCATGCCCCCCACTACATACTTGAAACCCAGATTGAAAGCTATCTTTTCTCGGTCAGGAAGGCACCCAGGCACCAGCTTACTGCGGGAGTGGACAGGGCTTTGGACACCTCCTCCCATTTGAGATCCGTTGTAGGGATTTGGATGGAAATGTGTATCAAGTAATCTGCCATTTGGAAATCAGTATGCCAGCCTTCAAGCAAATTGTTTTTTCTCAGCAGACATTCCTACTAAAACCAACGGGAGGCATGACACAGATGGCAGCCTCTATGATGAGAATGTGGCTCATTGGCATGACAATTACTAATTAACTGTTAATTTGTGCAAGTATTAAAATTGTTTGTTTGTTCTCATTGTTTGACTTGCTTTTGTCTAGGGAATAAAGTTTGATTTATGGTGTTTTTGCTAAGAGTCAATGTTACAGTTAACTGTTTCGCTGCTGACCCTCTACTCTAACCATTGCTGCCTTCCGTTGATATCTAAGAAACATCAAGATGCCTAGTACAATCAGCAGTAGTCAAGTGTTTGCTGAAATATTACGCTAACATTTGCTTAGTACTCAGGTAGCAAACTGATTTCAATCTCCCTGTTTGTAATCACTCCTAATTTTCCAAACAATTTTAAGTTTGAGGAAAATTTTGTGTAGTCATTTATTGTTTTAATTGTGGAAAGAAATACATTTTTTGTTCAGCCTCGATAACTCAACAACAGTTGAACCTCAGAATTAGACAAAATGATATTTCTCAATGAGGGGAATGTCTACAGGCAAGTTAGGGAAATGTGATTGAAAATTAACAATATTATGAATGTTTGAAAATGGGGTACTGAGCGTATCCAGTGGAAAATTTCCATAACACAGACTTCACCTTTGTGTGTCTCACTGAGTTCCCTACCCAGCTTGCTCAGTTTGGGGGTAAAAAGATGCTTTTTTCTACCTCACAGCTCCACAGCCTCATCCTGGGCTCTGATAGTCGAGCTGGTTTCTTTCCATCTCATGCATCATCTGTAGGTCAAATTCTGTCTTATTACACATATGCAAACATTGTCTTCCCATTATAACGCCGGTGATCCCTGTGTAGACCTCCCCTCCTCCTGCTAGCTGTGTGAGGATTTTCACAGGAGTTATGACACAATCTACAGGCAATGGGTGGTTGTCAGGGATGGTGGAGGGTGAAATTTGGTCTCTCCCAAAATTTGACCTCAACAGATGTGTGAACTGGAAAGAACCTAGCATAACTGTTGGAGGCCAAGGTGAGTTTATGGGGCCGGGAGTTAGAGCGCATCTTTTTACTTGCAAAAAAGACCAAATGCAATATGGAAAAATCAATGACACATTGATTATGGAAAACCACAACACCACTTAACAGAGTTAATTTTTAGGGCACAACTGCACTTCAGTTTTTGCAGTTCTTGGTCCAAATTCATCCATGTTGATGATTTCAGTGAAATTACACCAGGAAAATATTTACTCCCTCACCCCACTATGTGGCTAAAATTGTGCAACTTTAAGGTTTCAGTAATGCAGATTTTAAGGATGTCGGTCCAGAGCTTCATAGGAATTTAGGTGCTTAATTCCCAGTGAAATCAATGGGACCTTTGGAATCTGGGTCTTAGTTCTGTGACCTTAACCCTCACAAACAGCACTCTTCACATGAGTTGTCATTAAGGGATGCACAACTGAATCCTTAATTTCTTAATAAAACAATTTGCTTTTATAAAGCAACAGTAGATAAAATAAAAAATGAGAAAAAGGAAGGGAACGATTATACACCAGGAAAGGGTGCAACTCACCTCAGAACATAAGTCCTGCTTGAGGCCCTATGCACCACTTGCCTTCCACATGAGAGATAACAAACCAATACTGACAGATATTCGTTACAGCTAGAGCCAGTTGGGAATTTTTGATTAATTGTTTCTTCATTGAAAAATGCCAATTTGTCAAAACCAAAACTGTTCGCCAAACAGGGTGGGGTTCAACATATTTCCCAACTCAAAAAAATATTGAGAAATTTTTTTTGAAATTTTCAAAATGTTTTGTTTTAATATGTTCAAAATGGAAAATTCTGGCTTGCCAGTTCAAAATGACTTTTCATTTAGCAATTTAAGCCAATTAGACCAACAAAAGAAAAAGGTTACAGGAAAAAGGCTGAAATTGACCTGAAATGTTTTTAAATGATTAAATATGTTTTGTTTGACCCAAACTATTTTTTATCCAGTTTTTCTGTTTGCAAATATTTTCAAGATTTTGATTTTTCATCCTGATTGTGAATGGAAAAAATGTCAAACTCTCAAAAATATTCGTGAGATGAGAAACCTGTTTCCCACCCAGCTCCAGTCAGATCAGTTAATGCACTATTGGAAGATGTTAATACTTCCCTCCTTACGGTGTTATCTGAAGACCTATATGGTGTGGACTAGAAAAGAACTGAAGTGTATAGGACCTTGTGAGGACTCAATTTAACCCTCAGTACAGAGAGGACTGCACAAGACCATAATACATACCAGTTAAGCCCCATGTAATAATGAAATTCATTCTAAAGTAAAGAATATGTGCAAGGCCCAATGCACCACTTGAAGCTCCCTAAAACCCTTTACTCAGGCTTTAGACTTGCTCAAGTGGCACACACGGCCTTATGTGGACCTTCTATACTAGGCTGACCTTTACTTAAAGTGAGTGAGCCTGGTTGCTGAATGTACTGTAGATAGGGCAGAATTATTGTAACCCCTGCATTGCTGTAACAGACACAGAAACCTCCCCCCCAGCCTTCCATTTTAGACAGTAAAATTCACAGTAAACAATGACCAGAATAAAAGCAGTAAACAAAACATAACCACCTGTCCTCTTCCAAACCTCCCCCTTCCCTCCCCCAGCTAAGTGTTATCTTAGACATGTCTGCAGCATTAATTAGCACTGTATTATTCACAGGACCGTTCTATTTCTTTCCAGGATCAATATCTATCACATTGTGCCTGGCAAGGCAAGGCATTTATTAATTAAAGCAGCACTGCAGTCAACCACTCCAGTTCCTCCACAGTTTGTCTATGCCATTTTCTATTTTATTTTCTCTGATGGAGAGAGAAGTGTTACTGGTCTATCTGTGATGTCATTTATTTTTAAATTTGACTGAAATGATCGTTTCGAAGTGTATTAGGTGGAGAAGAAGAAAGAGAAATTAAAAGCAATTCCACTACCACAGCAGTTGAGTTATGGGGGGTTTTAGGGAATGGCAGGTGGTTGGTTATTGGATGCCAATTATAATTTTTACAGTCATGTATTGCGCCACACCATTGCAAGCACAGGCCAACACTAGCTCTGTCACTTGTGAATTTTTCCTTTTCTCAACCATTCCAAAGCTACAGCACCATTAATTTGTCAAATACTGTCATGTTTCCCATTTCCATTTTGATTATACCTCTTTTTCGTAAAATGGGTCAGTTATTTGGGAGCCTGAGATCAGACAGCAGATGTAGCTGTGGCAGATAATCCGCCTCAGTCTTCCCTCTTTCCCCTCTGCCCCCTTCTTCATTCAGCATGGGAACCTGCCCAATGCCTACAGCACATAACATAGCCCTGTCGGCATTTGCTGGTATACAAATCTGATGTGTGAGGTCGTTTTGCGGTGCTAACAGCTCTAAGCAGAACTGCTCTTTGAACTGTTTTCTGCACAGATTTTATTTGACTCTTTCCCAAGTTATCAATACTGTCTTGTCACTGCAGTTTGTCATCCTTTTTATATGGCTGCTATCTCAGTGAAGTCTTATCTTCCCAGCCCACTGACATAGCCGACTAATACATATGGGAAAAGGAGCGATCACAAAGGACAAAGTTAATGAGCATTGACATGGATCCTGTTCCTTCAGGCTGTGTAACTTCACCCAGCGCTGAGTTAAAGGGGCATGCTTTTGCCCCTACTCACTGTCTGCTGTTACTGTTAACTACTGGTACTCTCCGGCAAAAGAGCACCCTATCGCATGAAGATATAGAATAGCACAAAGGGCCCTTTCTTCATTCTTCTCAACTTCCACTAAACCTGACTGTCATTAGACTTGATGTAGATAGAATGAAGAACCAAGTCTCTTATAATATGTAGAAGTCACTCAGCATTATGCCATCTGATTTTCCAATCAAATTCCAAGCTAAACATCTTTAGCCTTCCTTCTTTTCCTTCTTTTCTTTCTATGTGTCGGTACCATTGTAAATAACACAGAGTAGGGGATAAGGCTAAATACCTCAGCTGGTCCAAAGCCTATTGAAGGCATTGGGAATATTTTCAATTACTTGAACTGGGTTTGCATTAGGCCTGTGGTCACTCAGTGTTTGGTAGAAGGGAGACTATAAGTAATTTTAGCGAGAAGGGTGCGTTGCTCTTTCTGTGTCTGTTGATGCAGCATCTGGGAGGAATCCTCCCAGTATCCAATTGCTGATGGTCAGCTGACAGATGTAAAAACTGGGCAAGAAGAGCTCAGGTTCAATTACAGGCCTGGTCCAAAGCTCATTGAAGTCAATAGAAAGACTCAGAGCCCAGGTCAACTGACTCAGGCTTGCGGGGCTTGTGCTATCGGGGTGAAAAATAGCAGTGTAGATGTCCCTGCTGGGGCTGCAGCCAAGTCTCTGAGGCCAGGCACCAGCCTGAGTGGGAATAGACATATATTTTTGCCCCCCAGCGTGAGCCCAAGTCCATTGACCGAGGCTCAGACTCACTGCCACAGGTTTTTTTTCCCCATTGTAGATGTACCCTTAGTTACTTGAAAGAAGCAGCCAGATTTTCACAAGTGCTCAGCACCCGAAAGTGCCTATTGTTCTCTGTGGGGGATGCTGAGCACTAAACACTTGTTAAAATCTGCTCATTTCATTTAAGTACCGAAATGGCAGAGGAGCTCTTTCGAAAATCTGGCCAGTCAGAGCTGTACAACGGTATCTGTTCTGAACTTTTATTTGTTCCCCACAGAAAAACAGGGCTTTCCCTTACAGTTTAGATTATGGCAAAACTAATGAAGAAGAACAAATATTAATCTGTCTGCACAAGAGAGAGAATACAGAATGACTCTCAAATTGTAATATCCTCCAGCTTGAATTGCCTTACAGCTTTGTTCCTCAGAAGACCGAGCATCTTTACTTATCTCTCTGTTTACACTTTGCAAGTTGTTTCATTTAGGCCAGTTTGGGGATTTGAGGAAAGGATTCAGTCTTCAAAGAAGTCTCAGACGTACATTTTTGAAAATGCAAAAAAGAACTCTTGTTAAGAAAACAGCACATACAAAAATAACGTGACGTTGGTGAGTTTACGGCTGTGGATCATGTGAACCACCTTGAAACTGATAACTGAAAAACGTATAGCTAGAAATTCAACATGGCCAATCTAACATTGCCACAGCTAGGGCACAGCTGCAAACAGTCCCAGCTTTTCACAAATGGACCTGACATCCAAGGGCATGAGAAAGAGAGAGACCAACTGATTCTCTGTCCCTAGGGGCACTGTGCAGTCAGCAGTGGCTGTGGCAGGGTCCTAAGAAGTTGGTGGGAATTACAGTGGAGGGGAGCAGCTTTATTAATACTCAGAATTCCTGCCTGTAGCAGGGCAGTTATTGTACTAAATAAATGGGGACTCTGGGGAGAAGGGAGGACAGGGAAAGAATTAATTTTGGGGAAGTGATTTCTCATTAATAGGGAACACAAAAGGAGAAAATGAGGGGAAATGAAGGAACAAAGGATAATAGGCCCGCTGCTTCTCCCCAAATGTGTGTGCATATGTGTGGGAACTGCCGGCATCAGGGTCTCCCAAAAGAAGGCAACTGCAGGTAAGCGGGATTCATTATTTGGGGGTGAGGCTATTCGGAAAGGAATGGTTGTCCCCTTTCAATTAGTTCAAATTTTTAGCTGAGCCATCAACATTTTGTAACCCTGAGAATGGAGATAGCTTTTTATAATCCTCTAAAATTCCCTACGCAAACACCTCCCTCTTCCTGGGCAGCCCTCAGAACCCCAGCTTCTGGGATAATTCTGTAAATTTTTTTGTAAAATTTTAGCACTTATGCTCAAACAAAGGATGTATGAGCAGTGCTAGATGCAAATATTGTCTAGATGGAAAGAACAGAACCTAAGATCAGGAAACATTGTATTGAATAGCACTTGGAAAAATGAAGAAGTGCTATCTTGTTAAGTTTTACTTAGCAATTGCAGAGAGTTTCTGAGCTGACCCCGTAATTGTAACAATTATGTGTAAATTCAGATGTGAGAGGTCATTGTATGGCACTAACACTGTACTATGAACCTTGTTTTCCTTCTGGGAAAATTAATTATGTGATTGTCTCTGCTTGAAATTAACACAGTCCTAACCTTTTTGCATGAAGCGATGAAACACTCCCATATGACTTGCAAATTACTCCTCTAAATGAGGGTCTTCCCCTTTCCCCATAGAAATCATTAGTTCACTTTGGTATGATATATTACTACAGCCATTATTCAATTCAAACATCATGGAAGATTTTCTTTTGTTCTTTATTTTGTATTAAAGTTTTTACTAAGTTTAATTAGAAAGTGTACAAAGTACCTAGGATAAAAAAGATTTCTCAATACAGATCCCAATCCAATTGACCATGCTTATTTTGTATGTAAATAATAAAGCATAAAAATTATAGCAAGGTTGTCATAACTTTAATCTTTGTATTTTATATATGTAGTTTACATATACATGCACAAGAATACACTCACTTGGGTGGGTGAATAAGTGTGTGTGTAGATAGCCAGTCTATATTATAGAGTTTCTTTCCACTTTTCAATGACTGGCAACTGATTTCTATGTTCCTTCTGAGTTAGAATTAGGGCTGGTTGAACATTTACCATTAAAACTGTTTTTCAAAGGAAAATTGGGTTTGCAACTAAACATCTGCTCTCTGTGGAAATTTTAAATTTTTTATCAATAAACCGATTGAAGTCAATGGAATTATGACAATGTACATCAGCTGAGGAAAGGGGTGCTGGAACTAAGGGTGCTGACTTGAAGTAGTTTCCATCATATACAGAATTTATAGTTTTGTTCAATGGCTTTCAGCAACCCCAATATACAAATTGTTTCAATGCCACTGGCTGAGGATCTGCTTTTGAACTTAGGTTAGAAACCATTCCTTTATACCAGCTTGAAATTCAGCATGTTTCTATCACTTGCATTTCCTTCTCTCAAGAAAAGGAACAAGTTTAACTTGGGGAAAACTCACAGTACCTCCTTTTCCAGTATCATCTTTGTTACAGGTAGGATCATCCATTGGGAGTGGTAAGCAGAAAGGTCCAGTGAACCATAACCCCCAGAAACTCCATGGTGTAAACCCAAAATGGGCTCAACACACACACACACACACACGTAAGCTAAAGTGTGAAGAAAATTAATACATACAAATATTTTGGTTTAAACATTGGTTTACAGAGAATCATGCCATTTTGTTTGTCCTAACCTCAACTTACTTTCTAATTTTGCCTTTCAAATACTTAAAGCACTAAGCCAGTGTTTAGCTATATGATTTCCTTTAACTGTAAGGGAATAGCATGCTAAAACCTCACACATGATTTTGAAGATATAAAGGGGAAAATTTGAGTTTGTTTCACAGAACAAATTAGAGATAGCATTAGACATATCAGGAACACAGATGTTTGCCAGTGGCAATGATACAATTTTCTCCTAATTGGAAAAATGTGAATGCCCTATTAAAAACAAATGGGAGTGGAGTAACATTTCAGTATTTCTGGATGGTGCCAGTCCTTGCACCTGTTAGACAACGTCAAAACAACATAAGGATTCTGTATCATACAACAAATAAGGGGTTACAAATATGTACACAGAGATTGGGGATGGATGTGTTGTCTTATTTATATGTTAAAAACATATTTATCAAACACAGTACAATATGTACAATATAACAAAGTGTAGATAGAGGGACTGAGCCCCATTTTCTTCCTTTAAAAATCCTTCATGCACATATCAGAGTGGAAAGTTACAAAAACATTTTTTCCTCCAGCAGATAATTTTGCACAAACTCCTGAAGATCAAAGTAAAGTCAAGAGATAAATGACATCTGAGATGACAAGGCGTCTTAGCCACTTGAGAGTCTCAGAGGCAGCCCTAGAGCCAACAACATGATTGCCTGTGGAACTGCTAAAGGATCCAGATGGCAGCACTGAAAGAAAAACTGCGTGATGACAAACATTCAGACAAAGAGTCACCTGTGGCCTATGTTTTTGTCTGAGTGCTCCTGACATCAGTGCCAGAGGAAGAAAGATGAGAATTAAAAGGAAGGTATATTTTTCCATTATTGTTCCAAGGTCCAAACCTGAAATCATTATACGTGCAAGAACCCCACTGAAGTCATTGAGTTTCATCTGCATCTTCATGGCAGAATATGGTGCCAGTATTGTACTGTACTCTTTTAGTTGTCTTTAGTTGATCAACATGTACAACTTAACAAAACCAGTGAAAGACCCTGAAATGTCTAATGAGCACTCAGGAGTCAGGTATGTCAGAAGGCACTTCATTGGCCTAAACACCTGGCTCAGTCTGAATCAGCCCGGGCTCCTGGACACTTCTAGGTCACACCAAGCATACCCAGGGCTTAAGACAGGTATTAGTTAATCGTTATATTACAGTAGTTCCTGGAGGCCCTGGTCAGGATTGGAATGTTTTTGTGCTAAATGCAATACAAAACCAAAGGAAGAGATGATCCCTGCCCCACAGTTACTTCTGTAGTCTAGCTAGCATAGTTGTTCCCTCCTCCTTTACATAATCACTTGATTCAATGCTCCATTTTGAACCCAATGCTAGTTAAATGTACATCTTGTAAACACAATGTAAATGAAATACAAGGGAAACGCACTTGTATTTAAAGTGATGGATCTGGCAGAATACTAAGAATGGTTATTGAAATGCCCTCAGGCATGCTCTTTTTCCTCTGACTGGGACAAGGCACAATCAGGCCTATTGCACAACTGAGATAGTTCTATAAATATTATGCAACATTCAGTTGAAAAAAGACAATTACATTGACCTCAAAGAGTGAGCAATGCATGAATCAGAGACTATTAGGGATCCAAGCAATAACCTAAAGGAAAGGGCAGGAATGTCCTCTGGAAGACTGGGGGATGTCTTAATATTGATTTATGTTTCTATTTTTGTTATAGAACATTTTGGAGCTGAGTCCCTCAATCCCACTCAGAAGAGGACAAGACTGAAGGGACAATTAGCTGGTGGGCCACAGCATGCCTCAGTGGACACTGGAGATAGAGACTCTTACCCTCCCCATGACACTACAAACTCTGGGGTGAAAAGCAATAACTGTTATACAACCGTGTAGGATTCAGAGATTTCAAGTCAGAAGGGAGCACCATGATCACCAAGTCTGGCCTCCTGTATAACCCAGACCATAGAACTTCTCGAAAATAATTCCTAGGGGATGTCTTTTTTTAACAAATCCAGTCTTGATTTAAAAATTGTCAGTGATGGAGAATTCGCCATAACTCTTGGTAAATTGTGCCAATGGTTACTTACTCTTATTGTTTAAAAAATGCACACCTTATTTCCAGTCTGAACTTGTCTAGCTTCAGCTTCCATTGCATCATCTTATACCTTTCTCTGCTAAATTAAAGAGCCCTTTGTTAAATATTTGTTCCTCATGTAGACACTTATGGACTGTAATCAAGTAACCCCTTAACCTTCTCTTTGTTAAGATACATAGACTGGGCTCCTGGAATCTATCACTATAAAGCCTGTTTTCTAATCCTTTAATCATTCTCACAGCTCTTCTCTGAAGCCTCTCCAATTTCTCAACATACTTCTTGAATTGTGGGCACCAGAACTAGGCATAGTATTCCAATATATCCACAGGTGTCAAATACAGAGGTAAAATAACCTTTCTATGTCTTTGTGAGATTCCCCTGTTTGTGCATCCAGGATTACATTAGCTGTTTTGGCCACAGTGTCATAGTGGGAGCTCATGCTCAGCTGATTATCTACCATGACTCCCAACTTTTTTCAGTCACTGCTGCCCAGGATAGAGTCCCCCATTGTGTAAGTGTAACCTACATTCTTTTTTCTTATTTGTATACATTTGTATTTAGCCATATTAAAATGCATATTGTTTGCGTGCACCCAGTTTACCAAAGGATGCAAATTGCTCTGAATCCGTGAGCTGTCCTCTTCATTATTTATACTTCCCCAATTTTTGTGTCATTTGAAAACTTCATCAGTGATATTTTATGGTTTCTTCCAGGTCATTGATATAAATGTTAAATAGCATAGGCCCAAGAACTGATCCCTGTGGGACCCGACTGGAAAAAGACCCACTCAATGATGATTTCCCCCTTTGCAGTTACATTTTGAGACCTATCAGTTAGTAAGCTTTGAATCCATTTAATGTGTGCCAGTTTAATTTTCTATTATTCTAGCTTTGTAATCAAAATGTCATGTGACCAGGTCAAATGCCTTGCAGAAATCTAAGTATTTATGTCAATACTATTAATTTTATCAACCAACCAGGATCTGAAGTTAGCTTTCCAAAATCAGTAGAAACTGCAGTGGGCAGGTAGAATTTAATTACCCAGGTTGATAAGGTAATCCACTTCTAAGAGCTGCAAAGAGGAAGCCATTTCAGCAAGTTGTACTGATTCCATATTATCAACATCTGATCTATAAACTAATTATAATGGTGCAGGTAGCAACACCTATAGTTAAGGTTGCCTGACATTTTCCATTATAAAAACCCGGCTTTCAGTTGTTTATAACTTTGCAAAACTTTAAGCATTTCATCTGAAATTTCCCATGCTGGTGTCTGACTCAGGTTTTTAGAAATTTTTAACAAAAATGACAGGTTTCAGAGTAACAGACGTGTTAGTCTGTATTCGCAAAAAGAAAAGGAGTACTTATGGCACCATAGAGACTAACCAAAAATGGTTCACATTCCTCAGAATGAGGCTGGGAAAATGCATTAGTTTGTCCTTAAAACTGTATGGTTGAAAAGTTCTTGTGCCTGTGTGATTGGAGCAGGGACTTGAAATTTGGCTTCGGGAGAGAGGGCCTCTATGCCATCAGGGATGTGTCTTTTGCTATTTTTGTGAGGGTAAAAAACCACACCCTAATTTGATTAAGTTATAAACCTATGAAAAAAACCAGTTTGTGAATGCTCAACAGAGACTTACTCACAGACTCACAGATATTAAGGTCAGAAGGGACCATAATGATCATCTAGTCTGACCTCCTGCACAATGCAGGCCACAGAATCTCACCCACCCACTCCTGCAATAAACCTCTCACCTATATCTGAGCTATTGAAATCCTCAAATCATGGTTTAAAGACTTCAAGGTGCAGAGAATCCTCCAGCAAGTGACCCATGCCCCATGCTACAGAGGAAGGCAAAAACCCCCCGGGGCCTCTTCCAATCTGCCCTGGAGGAAAATTCCTTCCCAACCCTAATATGGCGATCAGCTGAACCCTGAGCACGTGGGCAAGATTCACCAGCCAGATACCCAGGAAAGAATTCTCTGTAGTAACTCAGATCCCACCCCATCTAACATCCCATCACAGGCCTTTGGGCCTATTTTCCATGAGTAGTTAAAGATAAATTAATTGCCAAAATCATGTTATCCCATCATACCGTCTCCTCCATAAACTTATCGAGTTTAATCTTGAAGCCAGATAGGTCTTTTGCCCCCACTGCTTCCCTTGAAAGGCTATTCCAGAACTTCACTCCTCTGATGGTTAGAAAGCTTCCTCTAATTTCAAGTCTAAACTTCCCAATGGCCAGTTTATATCCATTTGTTCTTGTGTCCACACTGGTACTGAGCTTAAATAATTCCTCTCCCTCTCCGGAATTTATCCCTCTGATATATTTATAGAGAGCAATCATATCTCCCCTCAACTTTCTTTTGGTTAGGCTAAACAAGCCAAGCTCCTTGAGTGTCCTTTCATAAGACAGGTTTTCCATTCCTCGGATCATCCTAGTAGACCTTCTCTCTACCTGTTCAAGTTTGAATTCATCCTTCCTAAACATGGCAGACCAGAACTGCACATACTATTCCAGATGAGGTCTCACCAGTGCCTTGTATAACGGTACTAACACCTCCTTATCTCTACTGCAAATACCTCGCCTGATGCATCCTAAGACCGCATTAGCTTTTTCCATGGCCATATCAAATTGGCGGCTCATAGTCATCCTGTGGTCAACCAATACTCCAAGGTCCTTCTCCTCCTCCATTACTTCTAATTGATGCGTCCCCAGCTTATAACTAAAATTCTTGTTATTAATCCCTAAATGCATGACCTTACACTTCTCACTATTAAATTTCATCCTATTACTCAAGTTTACAAGGTCATCCAGATCCTCCTGTATGATATCCCGGTCATTCTCTAAATTGGCAATGCCTCCCAGCTTTGTATCATCCGCAAACTTTATTAGCACACTCCCACTTTTTGTGCCGAGGTCAGTAATAAAAAGATTAAATAAGATAGGGATCAGTTTTGGGACCAGAGGAACTCCACTGGTAACCTCCCTCCAGTCTGACAGTTCACCTTTCAGTATGACCTGCTGTATTCTCCCTTTTAATCAATTCCTTATCCCAATCTTTTCCAATTTAACTAATAATTCCCCATGTGGCACTGTATCAAATGCCTTACTGAAATCTAGGTAAATTAGATGCACTGCGTTTCCTTTGTCTAAAAAATCTGTTATTTTCTCAAAGAAGGAGATCAGATTGGTTTGGCATGATCTACCTTTTGTAAAATCATATTGTATTTTTTCCCATTTACCATTGACCTCAATGTCCTTAACTACTTTCTCCTTCAAAATTTTTTCAAAGACCTTGCATACTGCAGATGTCAAACTAACAGGCCTGTAGTTACCCGGATCACTTTTTTTCCCTTTCTTAAAAATAGGAACTATGTTAGCAATTCTCCAGTCATATGGTACAACCCCTGAGTTTACAGATTCATTAAAAATTCTTGCTAATGGGTTTGCAATTTCATGTGCCAATTCCCTTAATATTCTTGGATGAAGATTATCTGGGCCCCCCGATTTAGTCCCATTAAGCTGTACGAGTTTTGCTTCTACCTTAGATATGGTAATATCTACCTCCATATCCTCATTCCCATTTGTCATGCTACCATTATCCCTAAGATCCTCATTAGCCTTATTAAAGACTGAGGCAAAGTATTTGTTTAGATATTGGGCCATGCCTAGATTATCCTTAACCTCCACTCCATCCTCAGTGTTTAGCGGTCCCACTTCTTCTTTCTTTGTTTTCTTCTTATTTATATGGCTATAGAACCTTTTACTATTGGTTTTCATTCCCTTTGCAAGGTCAAACTGTACTTGACTTTTAGCCTGTCTCACTTTATCCCTACATGTTCTGGCCTCAATAAGGTAGCTTTCCTTGCTGATCCCTCCCATCTTCCACTCCCTGTACGCTTTCTGCTTTTCTTAATCACCTCTCTGAGATGCTTGCTCATCCAGGTTGGTCTACAACTCCTGCCTATGAATTTTTCCCCCTTTCTTGGGATGCAGGCTTCCGGTAGCTTCTTCAGCTTTGATTTAAAGTAATCCCAGGCCTCCTCTGCCTTTAGATCCATAAATTCTTCAGTCCAATCCACTTCCCTAACTAATTTCCTTAATTTTTGAAAGTCAGTCCTTTTGAAATCAAAAACCCTCGTCGTAGATTTATTTTTGTTTATCCTTCCATTCAGTTTGAACTGAATTAGCTTATGATCACTTGAACCAAGGTTGTCCCCTACAACCATTTCTTCTATGAGGTCCTCACTACTCACCAAAACCAAATCTAAAATGGCATCCCCTCTAGTTGGTTCAGCAACTAGTTGATGAAGGAATCCATCAGCTATCGCATCTAGGAAAATCTGAGCCCTATTATTACTACTAGCACTTGTCCTCCAGTCTATATCTGGGAAGTTAAAATCTCCCATGATCATTCAATTTCCATTAGTATTTACTTCATTAAAAACATTAAAGAGGGCTCTATCCATATCCAAATTAGATCCCGGCAGTCTATCCCCAAGCACTATCCCAGGGGAGGGTCTAGTAGTTTTCTTCCCCAATGTGATTTTTGCCCAGACAGACTCTGTCTTATCCATTCCATCGCTTCTTATTTCTTTACATGCTACTTCATCCTTGATATACAATGCTACTCCACCACCTTTACCTTTATTTCTGTCTTTCCTAAACAGCACATACCCTTCCATAGCTGTAGTCCAGTCGTGATGACTATTCCACCATGTTTCTGTTATCCCTATAATATCTGGTTTCACTTCCTGCACCAGTAGCTTTAGTTCCTCCATTTTGTTACCTTGGCTCCTCGCATTGGTGTACAAACATCTTCATTTTTGCTGTTTGGCCTCGCTCACATTCTTTACCCAATTATGCATGGACATTCTACAGCCAGTATGACCTATTAGACTGGTATCCACACTGCCCTTTCTCCTTATGTCCATTCTCCTACCCATGGCTGTATCCTTTCTTACTTTGTTTTCTTCCCTCTCAATGCTAAAATCTGACGTGGAGATTACCTCGATATCTCCCAACCATTTTCCCCAAATTCCTAGTTTAAATCTCTCTTAATCAGTTGTGCCAGCCTCCATCCTAGAAGTCTATTTCCTTCCCTACTCAGATGAAGTCCATCCCGAGAGAACTGTCCTCTGTCCATGAATGCCTTCCAGTGGCCATACATCCCAAAGCCCTCCTTATAGCACCACTGCCTGAGCCATCTGTTGATAGTCATAATCTTGTCTCACCTTTGTCGCCCATCTCTAGGAAAGGGAAGAATCCCACTGAAGATCACCTGAGCCTCGATTTCCTTAAGCATCTTCCCCAGCCTGGCATAGTCTCCCTTGATACGTTCCAGTGAGAATCTACCAGTATCATTTGTTCCCACATGAAGGATAATCAGTGGATTCTTTCCCACTTCCTTTAGGATCCTTTTCAACCTCAGGACCACATCCCATATCTTAGCACCTGGAAGACAGCACACCCTTCCATTCTCTGGATCAGCTCTGGTTACAGGCCTGTCTATTCTTCTCAGTAAGGAGTCCCTGATCATGTAGAAACTGGTGACAGTGCGATTCTCCAGTCTATCCCCTGTTCCCTCTGGCTGCAAGTTCTTTCCATTTCTATTCTCCCTTGTAATCCTCTTCAACCCATCCTGTATCCTCCTGGGGCTCATATTTGGTATAGTCTCCATTGACTCTTCCCTTTTTCCTATAGGACTAGCTGCTCTTCTCTTGTTAGAGTTTAGAAGCTAAATTTTCTGAAGATTCCATCTATACTGAGCATGCTCCAGCTTGGCTCTGCAGGGGATGTGAGCAGGATTTTCTCTGGAATTGCTGCTCTCAGCAGCAAGAGGTGGCTGTGGTGCCACCCACAGGAACTGTGCACAGGGAGACTGAATCTCCTGTACTCTCAATGATCTGGTGCCTAGGTAGGGTGCAGGAGGAGATGGCTTGAAGGGAGACTGGTGAGAAGCTGGGCTTGGAGGGGGTGAGTGGAAGACTGGGACAAAGAAACAAGGAGGCTGAGCACTGGGAAAACTGGAACTGAGACATGGAGCCAAGGGTAGAGGACTAGGACTGAGATGAGGACAGTCTAGAAAGTCTGGGGCAGAATGGCTCAGGGACGCTGGTGGAGGTGGAGACTAGGTCCATACCACTAAGGTGAACTCCCGCCTCGGAGACTGTAGTAGAACTCAGGATGCCTGAATTTCAGCATGCTTCTGCCATCTACAAATAGCAGTGAAACTAACTGACAAAATGTGTGCTGTGTCTCCCTCTAGTGGTTGGTCTACACAGCCAAAGTAGGTTGTCATCCTTTATCAGTTACTGTTACCTCAAATCGCAGAGGTCTGTGCTATCGTTCTACACCTGCCACTGAACCATTGTGGGAACCCATCTGGTCCCACGTGCTGAAATTAACTTTTTTTTTTCTTCAGTTTTGTTTGAAAACCTAGAAAATTGCAACCTGAACGTTCTTTTTATGACATTTTTGTTTGTAAATTCAAGTGCTCAAAAGTTAGGAAACGCCAAATTTAAAGTTGCTCGTGCAATCTCACTTTAGCCTCCTTGTGTATATACATAATGATACAGCAGGGATCGGCAACCTTTGGCACACGGCCAGTCAGAGAAATCCACTGGCGGGCTGTGCTGGTTTGTTTACCTGCAGTGTCCGCAGATTCGGCCTATCGCAGCTCCCACCAGCTGCAGTTCGCTGTTCCAGGCCAATGGGGGCTGTGGGAAGTGGTGGCCAGCACATCTCTCAGCCCGCGCCAATTCCCGCGGCTCCCAGTGGCCTAGAGTGGCAAACCGCGGCCCATGGGAGCTGTGATTGGCTGAACCTGCAGACGCTGCAGGTAAACAAACCATCCGGGCCTGACAGTGGATTTCCTTGACGGGTCGTGTGCCAAAGGTTGCCGATCCCTGTAATACAGTCTGATGCACTGAATGAAACAGGGCCTAGAAAAAATTGAATGTCATCATGTAATTGAAGACTGTATTATAATGCATATCCACAACTGGGCTGAATTAAGGTTGTACAGCATTTATTCTGAGCTTTCCTAACTTCTGAGTGCTTGACTTTGCAGTCTTAACATTCACTGAATGCAGCTTTTTGTATAGAAGAGAAATATAGAGCGCTCTCATCACATATTCTAGTACTCTGAGGCCAACACTGACACTTCCGCAAAAAATTAAGTGCATAGAATTGTTCATGATCACAAGCTGTCAACCTTTTGTTTTATGTTGCTAGATCACAGCTGGTGTACATCTGTGTAGCTCCATTGAGAGAAGAGGATATGGAATCAACTCTCAGTACAATAAAGAAAAGCTACTGGGGAATTTCACAGATATTGTTTAATTAGGTTAGAGAAATTGTTTTTAAAAAGTTGTAAGTGTGCAAACAATTGCCAGTCATGCAGTATGGTAGTTGTTAGGAACAGGGGTGGTGGAACAGTTTGTGTAGTGGAGGTGTTGAGAGCCATTGAACCAAACTGTAAATCCTGTATATAATGGAAACCAGTTCAAGCCAGGGAGTGCTGCAGCCCCCCCGCACCACTAGTTCCAGCACTTATGGTTAGGGAGACCTCCTCAGGAGTACTAATAAGCTTTCACCATTGAACTGCCAAGCCTGAGACAGCATCTTTTCTGAATCCTGTTCGCTAGTGGAACTCTTTGGGTTTGATTGTGACAGTAAGCTACAGACTGAGGTAAGAAACAGTAGGGAGATAGGCTGAGGGAGCAGGCAATTGCACCAACTTTGAAGAGAAGCGACACGTACTCTAACACCCTGCCCTATCCTGCTGATGAATGGGGGAGGAGGCAGAGCAATAGTTTGTTCTGAAAGTTCATTGACACTAAATTACTATTGACATTGTGCTCAAGAGTCAAGGTAGCACCAGAATCATGATCACGCAGGGGAATGGAGAGATAAGTAGCAGAGCAGAAGGCTCCTTGCATCATCCCTTTCTTCTCCCCTCCCCCTCACTGACAAACAGTGGGATCTTGCACATCTGAACAATTTTAGTATCACACTAAGACTATAAACATATCTGTTGTCTTAGGCCTCAGGCAGATGATAAAATAGATCGGACACAAAAGGCCCTTTACTCCACTCTGTCAGCATAGAGGGTTTTAAAGTGTGCATTACTGTAATTAACAAGGTCAGAGTGGTGTAAAGGGATCTTAGTGGAAATTACAATTGGGTGCAAATGCTTTGCAGAAGTGATATGATTTCAGAAGGAAGGAAAGTTATGTATGGTGTCCTGTTTTTCACACACCAGAACATTCTGAAACTTCCAAGGTAATTTATGCTACAAGGTGTCAGTCAGAACAACTTTTGGTGACGAAGTTTGTCAGCCATACTCCTAGGCACAATAAAGGTGCTGCATCTGCAATCACAGCAAAACCTGTTAGTGGAACAATGTGTAGCCCATATAATCCTTACACCCCAGATGTGAGGCTTTATTGGATGTGAACATCTTATCACAGCCCTGGCAGACATCGTGTTAACACCTTGAGACTACTGAAGAGTAACTACCACTTCCTATTATGGTGACAAGTTTTATCAAGATAGTATAATGCAACATGATTTTCCATTCCAAGCCACACTGGCCTACAATGAACTAAATCCAATATTTAAACAATGGCAAATGTAAGCATTAACTCTAGTGTCACCATAAAAATAGGGCAATATTTTCCGGTACTACCCAGGAAAATAAAATTCACATGGCATGTGGAAAACTTCTGTTCTGTTCTGTGGCATATGAAATTAATGTAGCTAACGTTCTTGATTTATGCTTTATAAATAGTTTGTTTTATACTGAAACAAATTCACATTCTGAGTATTGAAACTGCAGTTTAGCATTTTATAAAATCCAGGTAATCTATAGCATAAACCTCCCCTGTAATTTAAAAAAAATTACTCTTCTCCATCAAGGTGTACTTGAACTATAAAAAGGAACACATACATTGAGCCTTTGACACAATGGGGCAGGGACATCACAAGACAGTAAGGTTAAGTTGGGATGCAGACTGTCAGTTCCCATGGCATAATCTTGACACAAATGGGATGCACTCGTCACTTGTTACCAGAGATTGAAAATGATCTTGTTCTTTTCCAACAGATGAGAACAAAACAGCCCTATGAAAGACACGGAATCTTTCAATTTCTAATCTGAGCCTTGAAAATACTTCTCTATCATATAACAACTGTGTATCAGACTCTGCAAGCATAACTACATCATAAAGTGTATGTGAAAAAATAAAATAAATTCTACATAGAAAGTTATCTTTATAAACTCAGTAATATCAAAAATAGAAACATTTCCAAACTTGAAAAGCTGCAGCTTTATTAAATAATGCTGTATAATCTCTTATATAAAAGATTACCTGCAAAAACCCCTATGATAAAAGAACATTAAGGTTGCAAAGTCAAGCATACAAGGGGGAGGGATAGCTCAGTGGTTTGAGCATTGGCCTGCTAAACCCAGGATTGTGAGTTCAATCCTTGAGGGGGCCGTTTAGGGATCTGGGGCAAAAATTGGGGATTGGTCCTGCTTTGAGCAGGGGGTTGGACTAGATGATCTCCTGGGGTCCCTTCCAACCCTGATATTCTATGATTCTAAAAGTTAGGAAATTCCAGAATTAAGGTTGCCCTTGTAGTGCTAATTTGGCCCACTTTTGTGTATGCATTATGAAATCTTGCTCAACATCAAATAGAAAGTTTATGGCAGAGACAGAGACAGAATACATTTCAGGGCCATAAACACAACATCCTCTCTCTTCTTGCAAGTCTCAGCCCCATTTTCAGCTGACTGGGAGGAGGGTGGTCTAGCTCAATGGTTGGAGTGGGCAGCAGAGCAGGCATCAGGAACCAAGGACTGGGGTCAAAACCAGTGTTAGTAGTTAGAAACTGGATCCCAGGGTAAAACCAGAGAGTAGGACTGGACACTTGAGCTGAGGATGAAGCCGGAGCCAAAAGCCACGGACCAAGCCAGAGGTCAGGAACGAGAGCAAGCAGGATAGCAGGCAAGGAGGGATTCAAAGCATGAGGAGCGCAGAGATAAGGCTGGGTGCAAAGCAAAAGCACAGGCACAGAGTAACACAGGAGCAAGCACACTGATGGGCATGAGCATGGAGCAACCATGGAACTGCTGCTGGCTTGAGAGCTGGCCTGCTGGCCCCTGCAGCCAATCAGGTTGTGTGGCTAATCAGGCAGCCTGCTGCAGGCCTGCTGTACTGATGAGTCTACTTGGAGACTAGCTCTGCTGCTAGTCCTGATTCATGATATCCATTCATTGTCCATATTTTGCACTGAATAAATAGCATGTGCTCATGTAATTAAAAAAAACTTTATTAGAATAAAAAAATCAAAACTGGGTTTAATTAAGGCTGGAAAGGCTACCTTAATACTGGAGTTCCTTAACTTTTGAATTTTTGACTTTGCAAACTAATTTCCCAGGTGTTTTGTAAAGCAAACAAACAAAAATAATCAAAATCCCACTGTGTGGACTCATATATCCCCCACATGGATGATCAGCAGGTGTGAAATCCCAGACTTTTAAACCCATAGGACCTCTGCCACTTGAGATAAAGGAGTAACTGGTATCAGAATTATGCTGGCTTCCTCCATGGACCAGCCACTAGAAGGAGATGCTACACTTTTTGTCAACGTCTTACACAACTGTTTGTTAGACAGGAGAAGACTAATGACAACCATGAATCTCTAAAAGGGAATGTAGCCTGGTAGTTACATACAGCACAGCCAAGCCTGTAGCCCTGACACACTCATCCCCAAAGCCAGAATGGCCAAGAAGATGAGACCTTCCCTGTGACAGACCTGGGTTCTATTCTCAACTCTATCAAAAGTGCCCTTGTGCAGGCTATCACTTCCACTGACTGGTGACTATAACTCAGTCTCCACCTAGATTCCAACACTATGGATCTAATCTTAGACTAGTGGTTTGGTTCTCAACCTTACTGTATTGGTACCCTCTTTTCCACACTAAGATCTTCCTCCAGAACCTGTTCCATATATCTGAGACCACCTGCCAGTTAGCAATATGGGAAGGGTAGAATGGTCATGATGTCCCCCTGCTATCTGTTTGCACTGCTTAGGGTGAAACCTTAGGCCATGGTTTCCCAAACATTTGAAAGTGACCCCTCCATCAAGAAAAAAAGAAACTAATCATATCACCCCAACAGCCCAGTCATGTGTTATTAAAAAGCCCAGCCATGTTAATTTACACATCTTCTTTGCCCTTTCTTGCTTACTGTGATGAGCAATGTCATACAATCTCTTGATTCCAGGAGCTGAGGCTATAAGAAGAACACCAAATATTATGAAAGTTGGCAACACTCATGTTAAAATTTAAAATGTGATCACTGGCACCTGAGTTAGTACCCAATGAAATGGAAATGAATAGGGCAATTCACAACTTACTAGGACTCTGGAGACCTGGGTCGGTGACCTTGGGCAAGTCACTTCCCTTTTCTATCCCTCATTTTCCATATCTGTAAATAGAGATAATGATAGCAACCTCCTTTGTAAAGCGCTTTGAAATTTACTGGTTAAAAGTGCTATATGAGAGTTAGATATTATTATTTCAAACTCTGCGAACTCAGGCAGGTGTTCTGCACTGGTTAAACTCAACATTTGGAAAGGTTTTTTCACAACCATAAGCTAGGGACTTCCTTAAAAAAATGAAATCTGAGACTCTGGAGAACAATTCAAAGGTCTGACCATGCCTCCTCTGTCTGGTTCTTCATATCCAGGCACTGGAAATCAATACTACAGGCCAAAGGGGGAGAGAAATGGAGGTGGCAGCAGCTGTTGCTACATGCCTGGTGTCCTGAGGCCTAGCTTATAGGAAGCTCGGCAGGGGCTGGGCACATGCTCAGTGGGGTTGCCTGTAGGAAGATTTGTAGGTCTTGAACATGTTCAGTTAGCTCAGCAGTACTCTGACAAGTACTACTGAGCACGTTCAAATGGCAATTTTCAGAGGTTTATAACTCAGTCAGATCTCAGTGTACTTTCATGGGGACAGCAACAGACACCTATCTGACTCCAGGAGCACTCCACCTTCCACATTTCAAGTTCTTACGTCAAAGCATGAAGATACCAGAGTTCTTGAAGAAACAGTTGGAGGAAATTAACATTTGAAAACCACCTAGTTTTCATTAGGCTCATTCTTGGAAATGGCTAAACCATTTGCACAGAAACATTCTAAATTTTCCAGTCTAAGGCTTAGACTAAATTTGGAAATTTTCTGCTCGATCAATTAAAATTTAGCAAAATTATTATTCCCTTTGCCACTCTGCAACTTTTTCAATGTTGGATAAGTGTTTGAAAGTAGCAGAGTAGCCAAAGGAAAAGTCGGGAGGGGAAAGCCTAGGCATCATTCATTTTATTGCACTCAGAGGCTAAAAAGGGGGGGGGGGGGAGGAATAAAAAATGTCAAGATGGGGGTGGAGAAAATTCAAAAATTTTCAAAACACTATTTAATCAAAAGCAAGGAAAATTGTTATATTTTGAAGCCAGGAGAAATGGGGAATATTTTTTATAAAATTGTTTTTTCCAATTTTTGAACATCTCTAGTGGTCATAAAAACCCATCCTTGAACAGCTCAAATGATTAAACTAACTTGAGATACCCTGTCCAGTCACTAACTGGACTTTCTCAATTCCATCCTTTCATTAATATTAAACATTGGGACTCTTCTCTGTCAACTTCCAGCAATAATGTCTTATTGCTCCTCCACTTCATAGTCCTGTTATTGTGTGTTCTGAGCAACTCTTGCAGCACCAGGCCTTTATGTTTATTACCTCATTTTAATTTTTAAGGGCCCACAAAGGTGTCAATCTGACAGCACTAAAAATGAGGTGCTCTTTTGATTCACATAACAAGTACTATGCAAGCTTCCCCACCAACCTGCCTCTGTTCTAAACTGAAAGAACCACCTTTTGGGAGAGAGGACATATGCAGTCTCCAGATACATTCAGTGCTTCACTTCTTTGCAAAGACTGCTGGCAAAGGTGCCACCAATTGGTGCTAACTGTAGCAATGATGATTTTTGTGATGTGGGCACATTAAGTACTGTACTCACTGGCTCATTTCACACAAATCATGAACACCTGTCAGATGGTAACAACTTTCTGTCACTAGCACTGATTAGGGTCAAATTTGAACTAGTACCATAGAAATGAAGTGGTTTGTATCTCAGTCCCTAGAGCCATCTAGTCCTCCGCCAAGCCGCTTTAAGTTGAAGTATTCCTCTCTCTTCACAGCAGCAGCATCTTTTCTCCTCAAACCTCTTTCTCAATGTTTCAGTTATCTTTCTCACTTCCTTATAAGACCATTTCTCAACTCCAGAACTCATTTCACCTCACTAATCATTACCACTCAATGGTGTTCAACATCACTGTTCAAAAAAGCCACTCAAAAGATCTCCCAACATGACCAGAGCTCGAACACACACTCACAGGAGGTCCTGACATATCACGGCATTGATGCTTGGTCACCATTTTCTCTCCCACTCCTTCTCATGCTACTAAACTTCCTACAGTACTTGTTTCCATTTGATTACTGACTAACTCATGTTGTTTTCTAGAACCTCAGATTTTCATATTTGTCAGACAATCTTCCTAACCCATGATTTTAAAAAAAGTTCAAAATCTACCCCAAGCTTGCATTCTGACTTGTCTAATTGCAGTATATTACTCTATATGATGAAGAGAATGGAATATGTCCAATACTTGGCAACTATAAGGCACCCATATTCCAATTTATAATTAATTAGAGCTGAATTTAAGGATTCTTGAAAGTATATCTTACAGCTTAAAAAATTAATCATGAAATATTAATCATATGCTTCTGTCAGTTACTTACAAGATAATTTTATGCATTGCACCAGGTTTTCTCAGTGATTTGGGGACAGCTGTGAAGCAGTTTAAATGATCATTATACTGCTGGAGCAATTAAAAATGTGTTAGGGTCTTACATGCAGTATTGCTGTAGCCATGTTGGTCCCAGGATATTAGCAAGATAAGGTGAGTGAGGTAATATCTTTTATTGGACCAGCTTCTGTTGGTGAAAGAGACAAGCTTTCGAGCTACATAGAGCTCTTCTGCAGCTCAGACAAGAAGCGCTTGTCTTTCTCACCACCAGTATTTAGAGTCTTACAGACAGACAAAGGCCTTGTCTACTCATACAGATTTTACTGCTTTAACTATACTGGTATGGTCAAAGCACTACCCCACCCCCCAGTAAGCATGTTGTTATATCTGTATAACTATGCTTATATCGGTAAAACTTATTCCCATATGGGTTTAAGACAGACCAGTATACGAACACTTTTATATATCTTTTATAACTGCATCCATACTAGCACTTGTACTAGTATTATTATATTGGTTAAACAACCCCCCAAAAATCACACCCCTAACCTGTAAAAACACTGTGTGCAGACCAACCCTTAATATACGGGGTGCCCATTGATCTGTAAGTTGGGGGGAAATGTTTCTGTTTACCTTACTGAAGAAGCAACAGCATGCATCTCACTACTCTGACTGCCATTTTTGGAACTGTAGCACCATATGCATACGTAACCCACATACCTTCTGGGTATGGTGCTCTGACCCATCTAGTGGCACCGAGACCACTTAGAGATAGTTAAATGAGTCTCCGCTACAGCCTTAGCTACGAGCCCATTGGCTTTTAACTCATGCAGTAGAGACTCACACACTAAGCTCCAGAGGTCGCAGGTTCGATCCTGCCTGCCAACAACATACATAGTTGCTATGTTCCTTGTAGAAATAATACAGCAATACAAATTATGACTCACTGCCTGTGCAAAGTGATTTTTAAAAGTATCTCTTTATATGGTCCTTTTCCAGGCAGAAAGTCATAAGAATGAGAGGTCAGAAGAGTGGAAACAAAGGGCTTTGCTGTCTGTGTGTGTGTGTGCTAGATGCAAGTTGCAGATACTGAATACGCTATGCTGCACATCTCTGAAACAAATGGACTTTTTATTGTGTGCCAGCATAAGGAATGTATGGCTGTAATTAGATAGCATGATGCAAAGAGTGCATTATAGCTTTTAGTAGTATGAAGTAAAATTTTTCCAGTAAACTGTCTTATGTGAACTCCTGGTTTATCTGTAAGTATTGATATCCCTTGTGTATACGGCCCACTTAAGTTTTTCAAGTGACCTAGATAGCCATTTCCCTCTGGTTTCACATCAAAAGATCAATCATGTCTGCTTCTGGAAAGTGAGAGATGAAGCTGAAGCACTCTGGCTAGGCCGTAGGGCCTAGGAACATGCCATATTTCAAAATTCAGCGTAATGAACCCAATCATTAAAATTTTATTGCTTGAAAATAATCCATTATAAATCTGAAGCCTCATTAAACTGAACTACCAAAGTTGTCTGCAAATAGAACTAGTTACAAGTCATTTGAATTGCAAAGTTGTAAAAGGATATTTAGGGAAATTAATGGTCACAACAATAGACAAACAAATAAAACAAGTCTTAGGTTTCAAGGACTGATAATCATGCAACAGAGTTCAATTTAAAACAAAACAAAAACAAAAAAACAAACAAATAAACAGAAGCTTGTTTTCTCTCCAGGAGGAGAAATTCACATTTAGTTTGAAATATTAGAAAATAATGAAAAACTACTGGGTCTGGTGTACTTGTTTCATGACTTATTGATCTTACATACACATATATATTATGAAGGCACCACTCTTGGTCTCATAATTAAGGCAGAGTTCTGTTTTGCATTTAAAGCATGGATTCAGTCCCTTAATTATGTATGAAAAATACCACATATCTCCCCAAATTAGAGAACTTATTCTCTGTGTATGAAATAAATTTTCTGGTACTTTAAAGCCAGTTTATGAATTAAAATTTAAAAATTGGTCCTTTCAGAAATGTCATGTTTGTGTCAAGTCTTTTCTTTGCCCTGAATGATCTTAACAATGGAATAACACAGACTCTAACTTTCCCTATAATTAAAGTTAATTGACATTTTGTGCATATGCTATATTTGACAACAATAGGTTGTAATTAAGGAAGTTATTAACAATTGTTGCATCCAATTATATTGATAATGTAGGCAACAGGAAAGATCATGTGAACAGGTCAGGTAAGTCTGAAGTTGGACCAATGTGATTTCAGAGGTAACTCAAACAATCACCAGCCACCTGCAGCTAATTTGCATGTAACACTTCTGTTGATTGTTATGAGTCAGTGGACTGGACACAAAGATTCCTTGGCTCAGTTGTCAGTCCTCTTTAAAGGCTCCAAGGCTGCATGCTGCCTTGCGTATCAGTGCTTGAGACGCTCCCCATAGCACTGCTACCATATCACTTCTGCTTCATTGAACAGCATTGCCAGGTTAACTGAAGCAGAAGCATGCGGGAGCCCATAAACAACAGAGACATTGGACTAATGGAGTAGCCTCCTCCACCAGCCCTTCACATGGTGCTGATTCCCATAACACAGCCCTCTAATCCAACAAGTCAATAAGAATAGGTGAGCTCAGACAACTTTTATTTCCCTGTATTCAAGGCCTCATACCCAACAAGACCACTGCATACCAAAAAAAAAAGTATGTAACTCATAAACCCTTATTATACCTATAAGGGTACTTCAAGTATCTGATAAAAACCAAGAAAAGTCAAGTTTCCCAAATGGCACTTTAATAAAAACCTCAATGGTGAATGATAATTCCAAATTTCAAGATGCTAGCTCCATAGAAACATGGAAATTAATTGCAATAGGTCACTCACAGACTGGCTAATACAAATATTTATATGTATTATAGAATATTATGTACTAATGTGTTTTGAGTATGAAAAGTACGGATAGGAAATGTAATTAAAAATAGGTAACTAGGCATTAACATATAACAAAACATAATTAATAAAGAAGAAGCAATCAAAATCATGTAATTCAATATGCACCAATGTACAGTCTAAAACTAATTTAACTTTTCTGCATGCACTTTAATTGTATTGAGCTCAGGATTCTGTCAGATGTTCTGAAAGACAGATATGCAAAGTTCCTAATACTCAGTAATGGGAATCTGAGCTAAGAAACTGATGAGAAATTTCCTTCTAAGCACCAAGAAAATGGGTGTAAATGAAAAGCTAAGTAAAATCTTGTATGTATTGAGTCCCAGTAAATTTGACTTTGGAATGATTAAATCTTCCTTTCAATCAACATGCTGAAAAAAGTCTCAGGCTTTTTTGATCCAGCATTCTACCCTCTGCATATTTCATGTTACGCTAGACACCAAGGACCACAGAGTGCCACTGGTGTTACATTAACTTCTGACATTAATTAACTTAGGCAGAAGGAGCTACCTGGGCACTCTCTGGTCTTGATTAAAAACTGATTTTCTAGATCAGTAGGTAGAAGAGAAATCACATGAAGCTCTTTTGTGACTATTAGGTCTATAAAAACACACACGAGGGAGGGATTTGTCCTTAGAAATTCAAATATGGAACTTGCTAAAAATTCGAAACTCATAAGGACTGAACAAGAAGAATAAATTTGAAAACCCAGGATTGGAATAGCCAAACTGGTGATGTTGGCAGCTCTACCTTCCTAATCATTATGTTAGTGCAAAGTATATATGGGAGTCCCTCCAATGGTGAGCAGTTTGCTTTAAAAATATCTTTGGGGACAGATTGCAGACTAAATTTTGGAAGGTGGATTTGCTTTGCACTTTGCTACTGTCATCATCAGTTATTTCCGAAATCAAATACTGCTCCAAGTATTTTAAAGGTTTTGGAATATAGCTGTTTGTTTCTAAAATTAGCCTCTGCAAGAATCACTTTTATGGAATCAAAACTTTTTACTCCAGCCATAAAAAACTCTAACCCTTGTACTCCTACCCTTGCTGTTGTTTGGAAGACTGTGCTGAATTCATTTGCACAATGTATATCTGAGGACATGCAAGTTACAATGAAATTGTCTATTCTATTTTATGCTCTCCATCAGAGGTTCTCACACTGAGATCTACAGACCACTGGTAGTCTGTGGAGCACTTCTGAATGGTTGACAGAGAGTGGGCTGGTCACATGTGGTCAGGTTTTCAGCTGGGTTTACCAACCACTTTGGTTCTTGAGGGCTTCAATGAATGCCAAGGACTGCCTGATCAAAAGGAGCACAGGGAGGCCGCAGTGCACATGCTCAGTGTCAGAGACATAGGCACAGAGGGAACTTTAACTGCATAAACTTAGGTGCTGAGTGAGTATAGGAACCTAGAGGATTCCAGCATCAGTTCTGTGCATCACAGTCAGGCACATTGACAGAAATTCCAGGCTTCAGGGCCAGGGACTGCCCACGCCGGCCCCCACAAAGCATGGGGCCTGCAGTGCTCTTGCATAGCTAGGTGCCCTGCGGCCCGCCGCGTGATTTAAAAGGGCCTGGAGCTCCTGGCTGCTGCTACTACTGTGGCAGCAGCAGCGGCTGGGGGCCCCTGGACCCTTTTAAATTGCCCGAGCCCCTGGGCAACTGCTCCCTTTGCCCCCTCTTGTCAGCAGGCCTGATCACAGAGGCTCCAAAAATGAGACTTAGGAGCCTAAAACAGGAATTTAGGCAGCTAACTCCTTTTGTGCATCCAGGCTCAAGTGCGTGATTTTACAACAATGGAAGAGTAGGCTTATGCCCAGAATGGAGCAATGGTATTCAGACCAGTCTGAGTTAGAAGCGAAAGAGCTGAGGAGAGCAATTGTGTGGATTTGGAGATTTGAACCCCATTTCTAGAAACATTTGAATAAAAAATGTTGAGATGTCTGAAAGAATGCCAGACCTTCCTTCCACCTAACCCCACATCTTTTCCCATCCTCTCCCCAACTCCTCCCCTCCTTTTACTATTAATGTATGCCTTCTCCTACCATTACCCTTACCCTAAGACTTTATGTCTATGTAGTTCTGACATTAATGACATGAACTGGGACCGTATAGATTATTGTTGCAACCCAGGTCCTGTAGCAGCACCAAATCTTGTATAAAGGGGGTCAAATAAGGTGTCTAAGACAAGGTTATGGTTTGCTGGTTATGATTATGCTATCTGTGTGCATGTATAATTTTTGTATTTAAAGTTACAAGTATTGGCTCTGTACTGTCTGTATTTCAAACTTGTGGTATGTTTCTGGGTGACACCCTAGACAATTTGGCGTCAGAACTGCCTAGCCTGCTTGATGGCCCATTAAGGACCATCAGCTGTACAACTGACCCATTGAGAGAAGGCAGATACACCTTGTGACTCAGCAAGGCATGCAGGGACATGTCTATGGACAGAATTCTAAGATTTTTCCATGCCATGTGATGGACAGTTTGTCTTTGGAACAAAGAAAGCAGAGGCCACATGGCAAGAGACTATAAAAGGCAGCTGCATCTCCTCCATCTTATCTTCAGTCCTGCTTCTTACTTCTGGAGGAATCTTGCTATAAACTGAAGCTCTGAACACAGGACTGAATGACCCATCCGAGCTGTGGATGTACTCCAGAGACTGGATTTGAACCTGCAGTTTATTCCATAACTGCTACAATCCTGAACCAAGAACTTTGCCATTACTGTATGTAATTGATTCCATTTAACCAATTTTAGCTCTCATCTATATTTCTTTCTTTTTCTAAATACACCTTTAGATTTTAGATTCTAAAGGATTGGCAACAGTGTGATTTGTGAGTAAGATCTGATTTGTATACTGACCTGGGTTTGGGGCTTGGTCCTTTGGGATCGGGAGAACCTTTTTTCTTTTACTGGGGTATTGGTTTCCAGAACCATTCATCCCCATAACGAGTGGCACTGGTGGTGATACCGGGAAACTGGAGTGTCTAAGGGAATTGCTTGTATGACTTATGGTTAGCCGGTGGGGTGAGACCAAAGTCCTCTCTGTTTGGATGGTTTGGTGTGGCTTAGAAGTGGAGAAACCCCAGCCTTGGGCTGTCACTGCCCTGCTCTAAGCAATTTGTCCTGAATTGATACTCTCAGTTGTGTCCTGCCAGAGGCAGCATCATTACAGTAGTATTGTCTGCTTTTGTTCCGTCTGGTCTTGCAGCTTTGACAAGTTGTAAAATTGCGCAATTCCATAATCCTTTTGGAGATCCTGTGAAGCATGGGGTACTTGGAAACAGATACAAATTGTAAGTCATTTACTTTATTGTACCTTTTTTGTCTGTTTTTGAAAATCAGTAACAAACTAATCTAAAAACAAAAGTGCTCATTCTCCATATAGACAGGTTTCAGAGTAGCAAAGATGGACTACAAGCTGTCAGGAACAGTATCCCCGATAATGTCACGGCAAACCTGGTGGCTGAACTTTGTGACTTTGTCCTCACCCATATCTATTTCACATTTGGGGACAATGTATACCTTCAAATTAGCGGCACTGCTATGGGTACCCGCATGGCCCCATAGTATGCCAACATTTTTATGGCTGACTTAGAACAATGCTTCCTCAGCTCTCGTCCCCTAACGCCCCTACTCTACTTGCGCTACATTGAGGACATCTTCATCATCTGGACCCATGGAAAAGAAGCCCTTGAGGAATTCCACCATGATTTCAACAATTTCCATCCCATCATCAACCTCAGCCTGGACCAGTCCACACAAGAGATCCACTTCCTGGACACTACGATGCTAATAAGCGATGGCACCTAATGACTTAAGTGTTCACAATCTGTATGTAAACAAACTGATAACAGCTACTCTAAAGGCTAAGGGACTGCTCTTCTAGAGAGAGAGAGAGGTTGTTCCAACGCCGCCACGGATGGCAAGAAGGAACCGGAGGGGGTCGGGCCGGCGGGGGTATATATGCACGGCGCAGTGGCGCCACTCAGGGGCCCCAACAGGAGCCGCTAAGGGAAAAAGTTTCTGACGCTCATGCACGCAGCGCGTGCACACCTAATGTGGAATGGACGTGAACAAGCACTCGAAGAAGAATTTTTATTTCAGCTCCCAGCTCCTGTGAGGCTGCAGTTTTAGGTGTGGCAGGTAAAGCACTTCTGTGAGGGTCTCCCAGGCACAGTGAGTGTCTGGCCATTCCAGGAACTGACTCCTGGCAGGAGAGGCACCGCTTGGAGCAGAGAGAGCCAGGCAAGCCCCTGGGCAGGGGGTTGTCATCCTCGAGCAGGGAGGAATATGCAGAAGAATATCCTCTTTACCTTTTTTTATTTTTTTTTAAGCTGAAAAAGAAAATAATTATGAGTCTACTAGGTGCTTGGGGAGGGGGGGCAATGCCCCCAGACAGGGGAGGAAAGTGAAGTTCTTTTCCTTTTTCTCTTTTCTTTTTAAACCAAAGGAATAAAATAAAATAAAATAAAATAAAATAAAACACTAGCCTGAGTACTTTTCGGGAGAACAAAGGTAACAAAACAAACACTATTTATGCTAATGACACAGATAAGGAAGGGACAACTGCTCGTTTAGTCAGAGGCCAAAGGTGGTAGAGAAGGAAGTGGGGGGGGGGTTCCCCTGTGCAGTGCTAAATAGCCTCAAGGAAGACCACGAGGGAGGGAGAGCAGATGCATGGGCTCAACGGGACACTGCTACCAAAAATCTCCGATTAGAGGTGCAGGGGCACACAGACACCTAAAGTGGAGCACTCATAGGGACACACATCTCGAAGAAGAACAGTGATATATTTATTTTATCTATTCATTTAGGTGTTTTATTTATAAAAGATGTCTAGCCATGGATGCCTTTAGAAATAGTTTTAAATTACAAAATGCAAACAGAAATAAAAATATCAAAATACAAATAACAGACACGAACTCCCCAGTTAAGATCATTCAAACTGAAAACCTTCCCCTCCCATTTATGATCAGGCCTATGTAAAATGAACTGAAGACAGCTAGCCAGCTTCAGTCCCATTCAGACTCCGGGTCACTTGTTCCACTGTACCAAATGGTATGATTAGTGTACTGAAGACACTGAAGCCAACGACTCTTTACTGACCTTTATAATAGCCTTTTGTCTACATTGAACACGAGGTTTGACAACTTAGAATGTTATAGAAGCAGTTACCCAGAACTACTCTCAGGGTTCCTCACAAAGAAAGGAAAGGAGCCACTCAACAGTGACTTCTTCCACCTTTTCGGGGCCATGGATTATGTCAACACCACCTCATACACAATGGTAAGGCAACATACAGGTCTAAAAGAGTTAGCTTATAGACTTTATTCTGAGCTGTCATGACGAGGTAATTGATCAATATTAGTGCAATTTGTGTCCCATACTCAGGACTAAAACTTGAGTGGGCTCAAGGAAATCTTTGTACTCCAACTATCTCTTCCTCCTTTCCACAAAAAACAACAACAACAGGAGTTTGAATACAGCTCCGTCATTAACAAGACTGCCCACATCAAGAGATGATTTCTTGAACAGAAGTTTTCCAATAGTTTAGTTTCCTTAGTTATAGCTAGCAAACTGCTTCCCCACCCCCAAATTTAAAAAAAGAGAGATGGATTTAATAGACATTGTAGGCCCAAAGTAAAAGTTGTTGCTATCTGATATTTGGTAGTTAATGTGAAATTTGGTTGGTGGTCTCAGATCAATTAAAAATGAATAGGCAGGCAGGCATCAGCATCACAAAAACAGTACGATTGGCATCCCAAGACTTTAAGCACAGAAACCAAGGCCTAACAATGGACATCATACTATGCTGTCATTCCTAGTTGTTGTCACTCAGCTGAAGGGACAGGGCTGAGCAGAATAGAATAGTTTGCACTGCCCCAGTCCATGTTTTGCCTATGTGGTGATTATACGAAGCTCTTTATTCTCCAGAGTTGTCAATTCAGGATATTTCACAAGTGCTAAAGTTACTTTTTCTTCTCCAAAACATAAAATCATCCCTGTTTTATAACAAATGCTTATTTTTGCTACTTTGGAAAAGTCACTTGTGAGCTCTGAGTTATTTCCTAGTTTACTTTTGCTTAAATTTACTTAATTTACTGAGCAAGGATGAAATAGTCTGAAGCAATTGTTTGATCCCTCAGGAACTGTTAGTGAATCATCTTTGTACATATTTCCTCTTCTTTTGGAAATAGAATGTTCTCAGTTTTGGTGGGGACATTTTAGTGAGTCATACTTCAGGTGCCAGCAGTATTTACGAAGAAGAGTACATTGATTTTCTCCTCAGCATTTGATTTGACAGCAAGAATTTTAAAGTGACTATGAAATGGTAATACTGCAAAAAAACTGCCCTGCTTCTTAAGAGAAATCATCTCGATTCTCAACAGACGCTGCAGTGGCTCATTGACATGCAGATTTTAATCACGAGTATGGGCAAAAAAATTATATTGTGTTATTTAAGAATGCTCTTTCCTGAGTGTGGGGAATAGGTTTACAAATTATAAATTGAAAATGTTTTAGTTCTATTTATTAACTAACCCTGAATAATTTTTTGGATATTTGCTGCATATCAGGGTTTACAGACATATAATGTTTCCATTTGTTAGCATTATGTTTGATTTGGCTAGAACTGCTCCACTGAAAAAAATCTTTAGGCAAAAGGGTGATGAAAGGATAGTGTGAAACACAGCTTTATACTTTAAAAGGATTATGACAGGATTGGCTGTGTGAGCTGTGGTGGCTCAGTGGAGCCGTCCTGTGGAAGCACATCTGAATCATAAATAAGGATAGGATACATAGTTTAGTCTGAATTTCTTGACTATTTTTGAGATAGTTTATTTGTAGAATAAATCTATCAATAGGCCATGGGATCTTTTTCTTAAGCCTAGTTTAGGAAAACAATTTTGGGAAATTTTGGGAAACAGCTCTGTCAAGGTTCCTCCCCCATTCTGAACTCTAGGGTACAGATGTGGGGATCTGCATGAAAACCTCCTAAGCTTACTTTTACCAGCTTAGGTTAAAACTTTCCTAAGGTACAAACTATTTTACCCTTTGCCCTTGGACTTCCACTGCCACCACCAAACGTTTATCTGGGTTTATTTTTATTAGGAAAGCATTGTTTGGAAATGTCTTTCCCCCCAAAATCCTCCCAACCTTTGCACCCCACTTCCTGGGGAAGGTTTGGTAAAAATCTTCATCAATTTGCATAAGTGACCACAGACCCAAACCCTTGGATCTTAAGAACAATGAAAAAACATTCAGTTTCTGAAAAGAAGGATTTTAATAGAAGTAAAAAGAATCACCTCTGTAAAATCAGGATGGTAAATACCTTACAGGGTAATTAGACTTTGTGGTTTCACTGAATTAGAAAAACCATATGCTAAAATCATGTCTGGTGCAGCTCCAGAAAATTCATCTCTCGCCCCCCCCCCACACACAATATTTTGGAATGTCTGGAAGCACTGAAACATGAAAATTGAATGATAAAAAGGTAAAATCACACTTCTTCAAAACTTAAAGGCTCAGGTTTCAGATACAGACAAAGTTCCTATTTTATCTAAACTGCTTTATCTATCCTTAAAGGGAACATATCATTCTAACATTAAGATTCCTACTGCTAAACAAGCAGCTTGCAAAAATAATAGATACATGTATTTAAAAAAACATACCAGAATGGAAGGAATGAAAATGAGCAGCTGTCAGAACTAGGACATATCTTCCTGGGAAAACAGAACATTCACAATGAAATCAAGAGGACTGAAACTTTGGTCTAAGGGAGTTTTCATTATAAAACAAGAAAGCTATTACTTTAGTGTTAAAAAGCAAACACATTTGCTTGTTATTAGACACATTGTGACAGATTTTCACTCTGGCTCACAGAAGTTAGGCCCAAAAAGCAGGTGCACAAAAAGCAATGGAAATGAATGATGAAGTCCATCATTGTTTGAAATTCAGATGCGGGTCAATTAGTAGCTCTCCCTTTTCAGCTCACTCAATTTTTGTTGAATCTTTTGGCTTGAGTTTTCCATTGTATGTTTGTTCATCTTTTCTAAAGTCATTATGTACTACATGTTTCCACTACAGTAGGACTGTACACATCACTGTACATGAGAAAAAACTTGAGTTTTAAGTATCAGAGGTTTACATACAACTAAGATTTTCATTTAACCAATTGAATTGACTTAAGAGCCCTATTAATGACAAGAAACTATTTTTCTGATTAGTTATTTTCTTTAAGTCATCTCAGATAATCGAACAACATCTGTTGTATATAAACCCATTTGTCTTTGCAATGTGTGTTTTGGTAAGAGGCTGTTGGTGTGCAGAGACCACTGCCCATGTTGCTGACTTATCTGGTCTTCTTGTTTACTTGGTGCTCGTTGGTCTGTCTGTATCCAGTTGTTGTCTCTTGTCTTATACTTAGATTGAAAGATTCTTGGGGCAGAGACCATCTTTTTGTTCTGTGTTTGTAATATGCCTGTAATAATGGAATGCTAGTCCAGAACAGGTGATCCTATATGCTGTGGTAATATAAGTAAGTAAGTAAGTAAATAAAATAAATAAATAAATAAATAAATGATAAGGGCAAGAGGTTGCTCTGCGTACTCAGTTAAAACTCCCAGTGATGGTTGTGTTTTGCTTGAATAAGAAGTCCTATATCTTTTTAAATAATCATATTTCTGTTCCTACTGCATAATATTGTTATGGCAGATGTAGATAGATATGTAAAACAATTTTTAGTGTGTGAGCAAATGTTCAGTACTGGGAAGACATGCTGTTTTATTGTTACCTTTTGGTGTACAAGGTTCTGTGTAGAAGCAGCTTCTGGACATGTAGCTCTGCGAGCAGCAGGAGAGTTTTCTTTCTGCCTTGGTCTCTGATTACATTAATTTTTCAAGGCAGAGTTGCTCTGTGGGAATCCGGTACTGGTGCTGGGCTGAGATTCCTGACACAAGGGATTGCCTGCATGCTATATGACCATCTCTGTTTCCAGAACTGGTGTTTATGTGTAAATAAAACAGGCTGCACTCCGTACATACAGAACATGAAATCACTGACTTCTTCTCTCCTAGAAAGCCAATGTGCAAGGCCCTGAACATCTACCACCTTTCAGCAAAGGTAAAACAATGGTGTCAGAACAGGGCAAAAATATTTATAGGAACAAATAAAAATAGCAAAGATGCCCACTGGAGTCAGTGGATACTAATAGGGGAATTGGCTTATTATAACCATGACCCATGTCATGAGCCATGAAACAGCGACCAGCCTCTTATCATAAGAACAGACATAGTGGGTCAGACTAATGGTCCATCTAGCCTAGTATCCAGTCTTCCAACAGTGGCCAGTGCCAGGTGCTTCAGAGGGAATGAACAAAACAAGTAATCATCAAGTGATCCATCCTCTGCCATCTACTCCCAGCTTCTGGCAGTGAGAGGTTTAGGGCACCCAGAGCACAGGATTGCATCCCTGATCATCTTGGCTAATAGCCATTGATGGACCTATCCTCCATGAACTAATCTAATTCTTTTTTTAACTCATTTATAGTTTTGGTCTTCACAATATCCCCTAGCAATGAGTTCCACTGGTTGACTATGCGTTATGTGAAGAAGTACTTCCTTTTGTTTCTTTTAAACCTGCTGCCTACTAATTTCAAGAACCCCTGGTTCTTGTGTTGTGTGATGGGGAAGTGCCACTTCCTTATTCACTTTCTCTACACCATTCATGATTTTATAGTTCTCTATCATATTCCCCCTTAGTTGTTTCTTTTCCAAGATGAAAAGTCCCAGTCTTTTTAATCTCTTCTCAAATGGAAACTGTTCCTACCATTAATCATTTTTGTTGCCCTTCTCTGTACCTTTTCCAAGTCTAATATATCTTTTTTGAGATGGGGCAACCAGAACTGTATGTGGTATTCACAGTATGGGTGTACCATGGATTGATATAATGGTATTATGATATTTTTTGTCTTATTATCTATCCCTTCCTAATATTTGGGTAGCTTTTTTGACTGCCACTGCACACTGAGTGGATGTTTTCAGAGAACTAGCCACAATGACTCCAGGATCTCTTTCTTACACACTAACACTGAGTTAGGCAGAATCTTAAAATGATATAGAAAAAGCAGCAAGATTCACATTTGAAGTTGGCTAAAAGACATATCCTGAGAGGGTCTCAGCACTCAGCAGCACTCAGGATTTGATTCTAACTTTATTACTGTCCTATTGCATAGTCTTTGCCATTTATGGGGGTCTTAAAACTACACATGCCACATTTACTGCTATGCCAGTGCCCCATGGGAAAATTTGGAATACATTTTATTTTGAAAAAAATCTGCTGCTGTATTATATCCTGATCATCTATCTTCATTTTTTTTTTATTAAAAAGAAAATTTACATGAAATAGCAACTTTGTTGCTTAGGCACTAATAAGCCTCTGTTTGAGATCACAGTTAGTTGCTATGATTGCAATGTCAGAAACAAAGGAGAACAACTTTGAACAAGGGATAAACAGCAGAAAGAGATGAAGCCATAAACCTTAATTAATGACATCATACCATCTCAGTTGCAATTAATTGGGATTTCAGACAAAGGATCATGAATGAACTCCTAAGCATCAAAGATACTTTTCATGTAAGTGTCCTTAGGAAAAAGTAAAATAGGGTGAGAAATACAGAAAGTAAGTGAAGCAAGCAGAATCTTCTTTGGTCAGAATATCCTGCCTGGGATAGCAGGTCTCTCAGGTTAAAGCATTATCTATTGAAATGGAAGAGTCTCAAGTTAAATATGCTGAAGCCACTAAATAAATAAATAAAAGAACTGACTCAGAGTGATTGAATACAGAAAATAGATATAGACAAGCAAACTGTGTTTACAGGGTTCTTAAGGACAAAACACCCTAAATTTCCCACCATTCCTAGCACAGGAGTTACAGCTACCTCTAAAGATGGAGAAAGCTTGAACATTAATGGATTATGAAGTCAGTTACCTATGAAGCAATCTGTGGTCTTTTTAATGACTTCCAATGCATCCCACTTCGGCTCAAAATACCAAAGGGGAGATTCTCACCCCATACTACTGCCCATTATGGCAGGTAAAAGGGCTGAAGCAGCATAAAGGGGCCTTAAAAGCATTGTATCTGGGAGTGCAGGTACTCTGGAACAAAGCCTTCAGGCTGTCTTCCAAAGACCGCTTGCAAGCCCTGGTGTAGGGAGTTGGCGGGGGGCAGGCTGGGGCTTGGAGGTGTGCGTCAGAAGCAGGTCACAGCACACAGAGGTAGGCTGATTCTGGGCAGCACTGCAGGCCATAGGGCAGCCCCAGGCAGGGCTGGATTGAGGAGCAGGTGGCCCAGGCAACTGCCGGAGGTGCCAGGTTTGGGGGGCCCCAGGCTCTGGGTGCTGTTTTTGTTGTTAGCAACAAAAGGGTAAATAGAATATTTGAAGTAAAATGTTTCAGGTATTCCATATGTGGATTCATTTTTCACTAACCTCCAAGAATGTTCTGGACCTTTGTCGAATGTTGTGGAATCATCCAGACTTTCTGAGAACTACATTTTCCTTGAACCTCCTAGAATGTTGTAAGCCATGTCCTCACACGAGAGGAGGGCTATCGCCAGTCAGTGAGATATAAGAACGAAGTGAAGTGTATTGTGAACCTTGTTTCATTGTGTAATGGTGAAAGTGTACTCGTGCTTTAAGACTTGAAGAGTGTAAGCAGCGACTAATAAAGGACATATTTAATGAAACACCAGAGACGCCTATTGAACCCCTATCTATGCAACAATATAAAAAAATACTGTTACTTCTCTTGCCATGCTTAACACGTAATGTTCGATGACTTTCTAAGACTGCAGAACACACACTTTTGCTCTCCCAGTATTGTCTGTTTTCCCCCATAGAAAAGAGAAGATACCCCCAAAGAAGCCTTCAGGAGCTCAGTATAGGAAATGAAAAGCCCAATTGCAATCTAGTTTGCAGCCAGGGGAAAATTTGATGGGAAAATATCTGAAACAGAACAACATACCCTGGGCTTTAGGCAGTAGCAATCTTCCCAGTGCAGAAGAAATTGAGGAGTGAAGCGTAAATGATGGAAGTCCTATTACTAAGGAATTAACAGATTTACCTGAAGATAAGGGATGGAAATGTGAGGAAAGCGGTGGAGAATCGTCCAGTTTTTCTGGTGGCATAAAGGAGAGTGATGATAAAGAATGTGGCTCACATGAAAAGGGGAGTAGTGACAAAATAAAATCTGGTTTACATGAAAAGGAGAGAAATGATAAAGAAGAATCAGCCTCGCATGATGACAGAAACAGCAGTGAGGAAAAATTGCACACCACACATGGATACATCAGATCCTGCTTTATGGCCAGCAATCCTAAACTCGGACGGTATTGATCGTACAATTTTGAACAGTCCAGGCAAAATCAAGGATATGACATTTCCAGTAAATGAGCAGAAACGACACTTCTCAAAGTCATACTGCAAAAGGGGTTCAAGAATGGTGAGAAATTGAATCAACATTGGCTTGTTATTTGAAATCAACTGACAAAGTGCTCTGTTTTTGTTTCAAAATATTTGACAAGAATGCCAAACCATTGCTTGTAATTTCCAGGTACAATTACTGGCATAACTGAGCTGATGCTCTAAAGCAACATGAAAAGTCACCTGGCCATTTTACGGCCTACTCCCGCCAAATGGATAGAAGTCAAGTCCAGGCTCAAGCTGAATATATGCTTAGATGCAGAAAAACTGTGCATTATTAATGTAGAAACCCAGCATTGAAGGAATGTGCTTAAGTGTCTGATCTCAATTATCCTCTTCCTCGCAAAGAATAATTTGGCTTTTATTGGATAAGTTGTTCACTGAACATAATGGTAATTTCCTCAGTTTGGTAGAGCTCCTTGGGAAATACGATGATGTCATGTCGAGTAGTTCGTAAAGAAGCTATGGACCATTACTGCAGCAAAACAATTCAAAATGAATTGATTGACCTCATGGCAAGGAAGGTGCTTGATAACATATTGATGCATCTTGGCAAAGCGAAGTACTACGCCATAATAATGGACTGAACTCCCACATTAGTCACAGTGAAAAGATGTTATTTACAGTAAGATTTGTTGATGACGAGGATGGCTGTATCCAAGTAAAGGAACGTTTTGTTTGTTTCCGGTCTGTGGACGACTCTACTGGAAAAGACGTAACAGAAGTGTTTATGAATGTTTTGAATGAGAATAAAACAAAGTTGCAGGACTGCTGCGGCCAAGGCTATGACAATGGCATGAACATGAAGGGAAGAAATAGTGGTGTCCAGGCAAGGATCCTTGTGCTGAATCCAAGAGTTTTCTTCATGCCTTGTGGCTGCCATTCCTTCAACCTGGTTGTGTCAGATGCAGTGTCATCTTCCTAGATTCAGTATCTCTCTTCAGAATATTGCAAAGGAAATACATCCTGTTTTCCACATCAACTATCAGCTGGAAGATCCTCACGGTCAATGTTACAAATCTGACCACGAAGCCGCTAAGTGACACTTGCTGGGAGAGCCGCATTGACAGGGTTAGACCAGTGAGATACTAAGTGACTGGGGTTTATGACACTGTGATGGAACTGGTGCAGTTGAGTAAAGCAGAGGCCGGAATCCTACATAAAGCGCAAACTTGGCAAACCAGATCACTGACTGCAAATTTCTGGTCTTACTTGTGGTTTGGCAATCAATATCCTGTTCCAAGTAAACATTGTAAGCCAGGCATTACAAACTCAGTTGATGGACATCGCGACAACTAGTACTCTGATGAGAAGCTGCCTTGATTTCATTGTGGCCTACAGAGACAATGCATTTGAAGCTGCCATCGCTGCTGCCAAAGAAAAGGCAGAAAACTCAGGAATTGAGCTTGCCTTCAAGGAAACTTGTATTCCTTGGAAGAAGAGACAGTTGGGTTACAAGGGCAGAGATGAGGTGATGGGACGCTCAGAATTAAAATTCAAGAGGGATTTGTTTTGCTCGCTCATTGACACTGCTCAAGTTTCAATCAAATAAAGGTTCAGACAAATGAAGCACCATGAAAAAACCTGGAGTTTTTTGTATGACCTTAGTAAGTAGCTGGCGGGCAGGAAAACACGCTTGAACAATTGTATGGATCTGCACCAGATGCTCACACATGGGGAATGTTCAGACGTCAATGATAAAGACCTCTATGTCAAACTGCACAACATAAATCACACTTTGCAACATTGGAAACACTCTCCACTCTAAGTTCTCCAATTCATTCATGCTGAAGAGCTGAAGGACACTTTTCCTAATGTGTGGTTAGCTTTGAGGATTCTGCTTATGCTGCCGGTCATAGTCGTGAGCGGTTTTCAAAGCTCGAGCTTATTAAAACATAACTTTGATTGATGATGGCCTATGAGAGACTGACATTGCTTGCTATTTTACTGCTTGAAAATGCCATTGGCTAGTCTTTGGATCTTTCTGAAGCTGTGCTTCAGTTTACGAGGACAAAGGCGAGAAAAGCGACCTTTTGAACTAAAGGACTAAGGTTAACATTCTAAGGCTGTCACCTATTGTATCATTATTTAATACTAGTCCACCCAATGTTGGTGCACAGTTCAATTTCTTGATTTTAGTACATTTCAGTTATTCCTAAAATTAAAACATTTGCTTATATATGGCATGAATAAAGATTTACAGATCCCAGCATGCAAATTTATCATTTTATATGACAGAGATAAATCATGCATGCAAATTATGTATCAAAGTCATAAAATGGGGTACAAATGCAATAAAAATAAGGTATTAAAAAGTTTAACAAATGGAGGCGAGGGCACCATTTGGTCTAGGGCTGGCCCTGGCCCCAGGAGGCTGCTGTAGCTTAGATAGGACCCTGGCCCAGAGTTGTCTAAAATTAAATTATGCTAGGGGCCTCTCGAGCCCCTGAAGCAGCCCAGGATTGGAAGAGCACAAAGGTGTCTTAAATCACTCCCCTAGAGTGCAGGTTCCATGCTGCATCTCTTGAAGGCCCAGCAAGTCCAAAAGAGTCAAAGTGAAAGTTAACAGATAACAGAAAACTGCAAAACCTACAAAAATTCATCTCTTTTCTGGATGAGAACTCATGTTACACTGCCATATTTACCTCAGATTAGATTTACTAAACCTCACCTTATTCCTTGGAAAGATCATCCTATAATGTACAGGATTTAACGGTAACATTCTACAGTTACATCCTAAATATACATGATCTAAGCAGAGATCAGCACCTACAGAGGAGAGTTTCCGTTCCCTATTCTTTAGGCAAAATCTGCTTGGCAGCCTCAATGTAGACTAAATTTATGTTCCAGACAATATCACTTATTGGCCATTAGCAAAGTTTTGTATCATAGTGAAGATTTCCTTTTGGAAATATAGCAAAATAATGAGGAAACAAATGAGTTTCTTGGAACAGATTAAACCATTTACAACTGCAGTGATGAATTACTCAGACTCAGGGAAAGGAATGATGAACAGCTCGTATTGGATGATCAGAAAACTGAAGCTGTTCTATTCACTTACTCACGCAACAATGACACTGTTGTTACTCTCAGTTGCAAGCTAGTTTCAGTTCTGTTGTAATGGCTTAAAATACAGAAGACATTGGATGAACGCTCCCATTCACTTTCAAATAGGTTTCACAACAGAAATCACACAAGCCAGGGAGGATAACCTCATCTCAGGTTGTTGGAATTTATGCGTGCAGCTCTCCTCAATATTAGTGGGAGTTGCACATGGAAATACTTGTGATAAAGTACTGCTGCCTCTTCTTATGACACCATTGTCCTATTCTGAAACCTGCATCTCCCCTCTGTTGAGCAATTGTCCAGGGGACTTTTATGTTGACTTCCCAGAGGAAGAGAAATCATGAAGCAGAGTCTCATATATTCTAACTTTTTGTTTACACATATATACCATTGGAACAGAGATGGTTAACAACATGCAGAGCAATCCCTTCTTTCAGGAATCTCAGCACTACCCCAATGCTTGGTTCCTAGAGAGAAACTCTTCCTCAAGAATTGACTCTAATTGGAGAGCAAACTCCCCTGCTGCTTACACAGCTGCCTGTCCAAGGACCATTGCCTTTATACAGATTTTTGCAGAGTAAAATCTACCACCACCACCCAGCAGGTATTTCTAAGACTCAACATTTGCTCATGCACTAAGAAAAAAAACAAAACAAAACTTGGACCACCATGTGTAATAGTGCCACCTGATGATACTTGCTTTAATAATACCCGATTGCTGTTTAACTTCTAATGCTTTTCCTCAGCAGCTGAAGTACTACACACCATTATGTTCCAAAAGTGCTGCTGCAGGGCTCTGAGTTGTTAAATGTTCCCATGTTCAAACTGCCACTGTAATCCATCTGCAAAAATAATTCACTTGGCAAGAAGTCCACAGCACTTCCTGATGTTTGCCTTTTTAAAGCCATTATTTTAACATTACTTAGTAGCTTATTTCCCCTTTCCTTAAAACATGGTCACATAAATAATACAATATTAACACATGACTTTCTATTTTAACTTACAGCAGCAACATTAAGAGGGGATCTTAGGATGCTAATTAACATTCGTTTATGGGAAATAGATCCTGTCAAACAAGCTTGGAATTTTTTTGATGAGATTGCAAGTTTAGTTGATGAAAAATCAGGGGGAGAGAGAATGTGTGTGTGTGTGTGTGTGAGTGAGAATATATATATATATATATATATATATATATATATATATAGGCTGTCAATTTATCACAGTTAACTCACTGGATTAACAAAAAATAATCATTGCAATTAAAAAAATTAATCACTATTAATCACACTGTTAAACAACAGAATACCAATTGAAATTTATTAAATATTTTTGGATGTTTTTCTACATTGTCAAATATATTGATTTCTATTACAACACAGAATACAAGATGTATAGTGCTCACTTTATTATTTTTGATTACAAATATTTGCACTGTATAAATGATAAAAGAAATAGTATTTTTCAATTCACCTCATACAAGTAATGTAGTGCAATCTCTTTATCATGAAAGTTGAATTTACAAATGTAGATTTTTTTTGTTACATAACTGCACTCAGAAACAAAATAATGTAAAACATTAGAGCCTACAAGTCCACTCAGTACTACTTCTTGTTCAGCCAATTGCTAAGACAAACAAGTTTGTTTACATTTACAGGAGATACTACTGTCTGCTTCTTATTTACAATGTCACCTGAAATTGACAACAGACATTCACATGGCACTTTTGTAGCCAGCATTGCAAGGTATTTACGTGCCAGATATACTAACATTCGTATGCCCCTTCAAGCTTCGGCTACCATTCCAGAGGACATGCTTCCATGCTGATGATGCTCATTAAAAAAAATAACACATTAATTAAATTTATGACTGAACTCCTTGGGGGAGAATTGTATGTCTCTTGTTCTGTTTTACCCACATTCTGCCATATATTTCATGTTACAGCACTCTCGGATAATGACCCAGAACATTTTCGTTTTAAGAACACTTTCACAGCAGATTTGGCAAAACACAAAGAAGGTACCAATGTGAGATTTCTAAAAATAGCTACAGCACTTGACCCAACGTTTAAGACTCTGAAGTGTCGTCCACAATCTGAGAGGGATGAGGTGTGGAGCATGTTTTCAGAAGTCTTAAAAGAGCAACACTCAGATGCAGAAACTACAGAACCTGAACCACCAAAAAAGAAAATCAACCTTCTTCTGTTGGCATCTGACTCAGATGATGAAAATGAACATGCGTTGGTTCACTCTGGTTTGGACTGTTGTCGAGCAGAACCCGTCATCAGCATGGACACATGTCCCCTGGAATGGTGGTTGAAGCATGAAGAGACATATGAATCTTAAGCACATCTGGCACATAAATGTCTTGTGACGTAGCTACAACAGTGCCACGTGAATGCCCGTTCTCACTTTCAAGTGACATTGTAAACAAGAAGTGGGCCACATTATCTCCTGCAAACTGTAACCAAACTTGTTTGTCTGAGCGATTGGCTGAAGTAGGACTGAGTGGACGTGTAGACTCTAAAGTTTTACATTGTTTTATTTTTGAATGCAGGTTTTTTTGTACATAATTCTACATTTGTAAGTTCAGCTTTCATGATAAAGAGATTGCACTACAGCACTTGTATTAGGTGAATTGAAAAATAGTATTTCTTTTGTTTTTTACAATGCAAATATTTGTGATAAAAATAAATATAAAGTGATCATTGTACATGTCAAGGTTCCCTCCCCACTCGGAACTCTAGGGTACAGGTGTGGGGACCCACATGAAAGACCTCCTAAGCTTATTTTTAAACTTTCCCAAGGCACGAACTTTGCCTTGTTCTTGAACAGTATGCTGCCACCACCACGCGCTTTAACAAAGAACCAGGGAAAAGGACCACTTGGAGTTCTTCTTCCCTCAGCAATCTCCCCAAGCCCTTACACCCCCTTTTCTGGGGAGGCTTGAGAATACACAAGTTGAGCACAGACCAGTTTGGGTTTCTTAGGACCCTAGAAACCCAATCAGATTCTTAAAAAACAGAACTTTATTAGAAGAACAAAACAAAGATAAAAGAAACACTCTGTAAGATTAGAATAGAAGATAATCTCACAGGCAGTCAGATTCCAAACATAGAGAATCCCTCTAGGCAAAACCTTAAGTTACAAAAAGACACAAACAGGAATACACTTTCCCTCCAGCACAGCAAATTTACAAGTCAAAACAAAGAAAACCTAATGCATTTTCTAGCTAGATTACTAACTAACTTTAGAGGAGTTGGAGGGCTTGCATCCTTGATCTGTTCCCGGCAAAGGTATCACACACCAGACAAAAGCCTTTCCCCCCCCCCCAGATTTGAAAGTATCTTGTCCCCTCATTGGTCATTTTGGGTCAGGTGCCAACAAGGTTACCTTAGCTTCTTAACCCTTTATAGGTGAAAGGATTTTGCCTCTGGCCAGGAGGGATTTTATAGCACTGTATACAGAAAGGTGGTTACCCTTCCCTTTATATTTATGACAGTACACTTTGTATTCTGTGTTGTAACTGAAATCAACATATTTTAAAATAGAGAAAACATCCAAAATATTTAAATAAATGGTATTCTATTATTGTTTAACATCGCAATTAATAGCAATGAATTTTTTTAATCGCGCAATTAATTGTGATTAATGTTTTAATCGCTTGACAGCCCTAATATATGTGTGTGTGGGTGTATATTTATATATATATATATATTAAGGCTGTCAAGCAATTAAAAATTAATATATTAATTATATTATAATTAATATATAAAATGAATAACAAAGTATCATGCATGGTTCCTCTGGACATTTGCAAAACAGCATTGAAAATATTACTTCTACTGAAGTGTGCAAGCAAGAATGATGTCAATCACTGGAAAATGTTTGTTTTTGGTATTTCAAGCAAAGAACTCAAAAAGTTGTTATCTTGTGTGTTGCACCTGCGAAAACATAATTTAAGTTATTTTAATGAGATTGTCTTCTGTGCATCTGTCCTGTAGAAATCAGTTCAAACATAGATACAAAGAAATAGAAGTACTGAAGAAGCCAAAGAAGATGGAGACCTTTCCCCCTAAAAAGTAAGATTGTTAATGAGAAATGTATAATGGGGCTAAGCTTGTCTCAAAGCATAACACCTTAAGCTGTGATCCTGTTAGCTAGGACAAGCTAAGCACTCTTAGGTTAAATCAGAATTTGGATGGGAAACCTCCAAGGTTAAAACAGCATATAGAGGTTTTGATTGATTCAGTGGATTGCCCTCTTTCCTCTGCCTCAATACTGAATCAGCAACTACAACTCTGTGACTGCTGTCAGAATCAAGATGGCAGGAGTAACGGTTGTGTCCCAGGCAGATCAGGAGGTTGGACAGTGGCAACTCTAGTAAGAGCCCAGCCCCACAGAGTAGGCCACGGCATCAGACCCCCACCAGTAGTAAACAAGATCAAGAGCCTGCACGAGATCCACTGTAAGAAGAGCTACAACTAATTATTTCCATCTGAGAGCACCTTCCTGGACTAATATGAACCTTGCTAGGGAACTGATCACCCCAAACTTCAGGCTCCTCTCTGGCTCAGTGGTGCCTCCTACTTGAAGGATCGCTGGGGAAAAGCATGTTCTGGCACTGGAGTAGCGGTATATTAACGCCTAGGCTGACAAGGCCTAGGCCTAAGGCGGCAAATTTGCAGGGGCAGCAAATTTATAATAGCAGCCAGAGGCTGCTTCCCCCGGTGCCGGTTCGTGCCCTCTGCCCCCAGCCCCGCCCCAACTCCACCCCTTCTCCGCCCCCATTCCTTGCCCCTCCCTGCCCCTATTGGTCCCCTTCCCCAAATCCCCACCCCAGCCCCTCCTCCTTTTCTGAGCGCACCACGTTTTCCTCCTTCCCCCCCCCCCATGAATCTATTTTGCACACAAGCACTGGCAGGGAGCAGGGAGAAGCAGGACCCAGCGGCACGCTCAGGGGAGGAGGCGGAGTCAGAGCGGAGGTGAGCTGGTGGGGGGCGGCAATTATTTCTGGGCCTAGGGGTTGCAAAATCATTAATCTGCCACTGACTGGAGTCCCAAAATACAGTACTGATCTGTACATCCCATCACAGCCCCCAGCTAATAAGGATTGGGTCTGGTAAAAGCTATGTTCTCCTGAAATCTAATGGAGCCCTATGCAATGCATCCTTGCCTCCACTTCATTTCCCTATCAGCATGGCTTGCTGCCAAACCCACCTTGCTTTCCAGTGCTCCCACATTTCTCTTTGCGGAAGCTTGCCTTTGCAGGTGGGAGACTGGCACAAATTAGTGCTGACCCCAACAGAGTAAACTTGTGCTAGGATCCCTTAAAGACAGGTTGAAGGGAAAACGAAAACATTTTGTAGACCTGGTCCATCCATCTGGATCCACAAAATCAGAAGGGAGCAATTTAAGTTAACACCCATTTTCTGATAAAGAGCTCTTGATAATGTATAAAAAACTGGAGCAGTTTAATAGGTAATCTGATCTGTGTTCTGAATCTCTGCAATGGAAAGCTTAATCTAACAAAAGGTACAGATGGAATCGTCACTATCGACCTAAGGAATCTATGTTATTTCCTCCTGTTCCTTGATGAGTTCATGTAGCTGACTGAATCAATAATGAGATTGCCAAGTGTAATAGTTATTCTCAGCTACACTCATAATACCAATTGAGCACTAATATCTGGAGTAATTTCAGAAAGGGAAACAGTGTAGGTCAATATTTATGGGGTCACTTTTACTATATTAATTGTCCTATGTCCAAAACAATTAATATATCTTTCTGTTGTAGACTGAAAAAATTCCAACAGAACCACAGAGTATTCCACAAAATCAATATTAATCATTTTCAAACTGTTTGCTTGTTGACTTTCCAAGGACTGCAAGATATCCTTAGGCAACTTCTGTGCAACACAAACAAATGCTCAATAGCTAATATGTGAATATGTTTGGGGTATTTTTGCCTCTTAAGTTTTGCACTTGACCTTTAGAAGTACGTTATGGTTTATTCAGATAAGGGGCTCTATTTTCAGATATTGTGGGGCTGTGAGATATCTACTCTACAGTCACACTTGTGTGTGTCTGGGATTTGTAAATTGTATTCAAATTGCATTAACTGTCTAATATTTTAATTACAATATTTTGTTATTGTCACTTCTGATTTCTTGAGTGCTGTCAGTGAGCTCTGTATCATACAAACACAGTCACTATCCCCAGGAGCAAATCAAACATGGAAGATAACAACCAGAGACATAATTCATAGGCTGAATTATTGCCTTCTTTCCAACTGATAAGCTGCTCTTATTTTATTGAGACTCCCCCAAGATTTCTTATTTGAACATAACCCATCTCCTGCTGCTTTCAGAATGGTAGGATATTCATAGCAATGATTGGCTCATAGGAAGAAAATTCTTTTGCTCCTGTTCTAGGAAGATACTTTGCCAGATGAGTATTTTAATATAAATGCACTACTGTGATATTTAAAGAAACTAAAATGTATCTGAGATTTATGTGAATTAATTTATCAGTAAGGTTTTTAAAACTTGTTGCTTGACCCGCACGTCTAACTCTTGTCTCCTCCTTGTTCCTGCAGGCATTTGCCTGAGTGTTTGCCCACCACAGTCTTTTGCAACACGTCTGATGGGGAGGTGTGTCCTTTAGCCATGTCTTATTGACTGAGATGAGAATGAGGGCTGGGTTCCAGAACCACCTTTGCCTCCTGTTCCTCTCTTTCGATGTTGCAGGATGCTTTTCCTCCTTGGGCACAGATTGGTTGTTTGTTTTGTTTCACACAAACACACACTTTTCTTAATAAGAAAAAGGTTAATGAAAGGAGCATATGAAGTGTAAAAATACAATTAGGAAGGCCAAAAAAGACTTGGAGGAACAGTTAGCCAAAGACTCAAAAAGTAATAGCAAATTTTTTTTTTAAGTACATCAGAAGCAGGAAGCCTGCTAAACAACCAGTGAGGCCACTGGATGATTGAGGTGCTAAAGGAGCACTCAAGGACAATAAGGCCATTGCAGAGAAACTAAATTAATTCTTTGCATCAGTCTTCACAGCTGAGGATGTGAGGGAGAATCTCAAACCTGAGCCATTCTTTTTAGGTGACAGATATAAGGAACTGTCCCAGACTGAGGTATCATTAGAGAAGGTTTTTGGAACAAATTGGTAAATTAAACAGCAATAACTCAACAGGACCAGATGGTATTCACCCAAGAGTTCTGAAGGAACTCAAATGTGAACTTGCAGAACTACCAACTGCAGTCTGTAACCTACCATTTAAAGCAGTTTGTGTACCAGATGACTGGAGGATACCTAAAGTGATACCAATTTTTAAAAAGGGCTCCAGAGGTGATCCCGGCAATTACAGGCCTGTAAGCCTGACTTCAGTACCAGGCAAACTGGTTGAAACTATAATAAATAACAATATTGTCAGACATAAAGATGAACATAATTTGTTGAGGAAGAGTCAAAATAGTTTTAGTACAGGGAAATCATGCTTCACCAATCTACTAGAATTCTTTGAGGGGGTCCACAAGCATGTGGACTAAGGAGATACAGTGGATGTAGTGTACTTAGATTTTCAGAAAGCCTTTGACAAGGTCCCTCACCAAGGGCTCTTATGCAAAGTAAGCTGCCACAGGATAAGAGGGAAGGTGCTCTCATGGATTGGTAACTGGTTAAAAGATAGGAAAAAAAGGGTAGATATAAATGGTCAGTTTTCAGAAAGGAGAGAGGTGAATAGAGCTGTCCCCCAAAGGGTCTGTTCTGGGACCAGTCCTATTTACCATATTCATAAACGATCTGGAAAAATGGGTAAACAGTGAAGTGGCAAAACTTACAGATGATACAAAATTACTAAAGATAGTTAAGACGCAGGCAGACTGCGAAGAGCTACAAAAGAATCTCTCAAAACTGGGTGACTGGGCAACAAAATGGCAGATGAAATTTAATGTTGATAAGTGCAAAGTAATGCACATTGAAAAGCATAATACTAACTATATATATATAAAATGATGGGGTCTAAATTAGCTGTTACCACTCAAGAAAGAGATCTTGGAGTCATTGCGGATAGTTCTCTGAAAAATTTTCAGAAAGGAGAGAGGTGAATAGAGCTGTCCCCCAAAGGGTCTGTTCTGGGACCAGTCCTATTTACCATATTCATAAACGATCTGGAAAAATGGGTAAACAGTGAAGTGGCAAAACTTACAGATGATACAAAATTACTAAAGATAGTTAAGACGCAGGCAGACTGCGAAGAGCTACAAAAGAATCTCTCAAAACTGGGTGACTGGGCAACAAAATGGCAGATGAAATTTAATGTTGATAAGTGCAAAGTAATGCACATTGAAAAGCATAATACTAACTATATATATATAAAATGATGGGGTCTAAATTAGCTGTTACCACTCAAGAAAGAGATCTTGGAGTCATTGCGGATAGTTCTCTGAAAAATTTTCAGAAAGGAGAGAGGTGAATAGAGCTGTCCCCCAAAGGGTCTGTTCTGGGACCAGTCCTATTTACCATATTCATAAACGATCTGGAAAAATGGGTAAACAGTGAAGTGGCAAAACTTACAGATGATACAAAATTACTAAAGATAGTTAAGACGCAGGCAGACTGCGAAGAGCTACAAAAGAATCTCTCAAAACTGGGTGACTGGGCAACAAAATGGCAGATGAAATTTAATGTTGATAAATGCAAAGTAATGCACATTGAAAAGCATAATACTAACTATATATATATAAAATGATGGGGTCTAAATTAGCTGTTACCACTCAAGAAAGAGATCTTGGAGTCATTGCGGATAGTTCTCTGAAAACATCCACTCAATGTACAGCAGCAGTCAAAAGAGCAAACAGAATGCCAGGAATAATTAAGAAAGGGATAGATAATAGGACAGGAAATATCATGTTGCCTCTATATAAATCCATGATACACCCACATCTTGAATACTGTGTGCAGATGTGGTCACTCCATCTCAAAAAAGATATATTAGAATTGGAAAAGGTTCAGAAAAGGGCAACAAAAATGACTAGAAGTATGGAATGGCTTCCGTATGAGGAGAGATTAATAAGACTGGGACTTTTCAGCTTGGAAAAGAGATGGCTAAGGGGAGATATGATTGAGGTCTATAAATCATGACTGGTACAGAGAAAGTAGATTAGGAAGTACTGATTACTACTTCTCATAACACAAGAATTAGGAGTCACCAAATGAAATTAATAGGCAGCAGGTTTAAAACAAATAAGAGGAAGTATTTCTTCACACAACGCACAGTCAACCTGTGGAACTCCTTGTCAGAGGATGTTGTGAAGGCCAACACCATAACAGGGTTCAAAAAAGAACTCGATAAATTAATGGAGGATAGGTCCATCAATGGCTATTAGCCAGGATGGACAGGAATGGTGTCCCTCGCCTCTGTTTGCCAGAAGCTGGGAATGAGCAACAGGGTACGGATCACTTGATTACCTGTTCTGTTCATTCCCTCTGGGGCACCTGGCACTGGCCACCACTGAAAGACAGGATCCTGGGCTAGATGGCCCTTTGGTCTGACCCAGTAGGGCCATTCTTATGTTATGTTCTTATATTTATGAGGAAAGGAGAAAACTGAATAAAATCAAAAAGAAAGTTTGCTAAAGATACCTACATTTACACTTTGCATAAGACAAGGCAGTCTCTGCTACAGAAAAGAAATGCAAATGCTTACATGTTCCTGTCATAAATATAAAGGGAAGGGTAAACCCCTTTGAAATCCCTCCTGGCCAGGGGAAAGCTCCTCTCACCTGTAAAGGGTTAAGAAGCTAAAGGTAACCTCGCTGGCACCTGACCAAAATGACCAATGAGGAGACAAGATACTTTCAAAAGCTGGGAGGAGGGAGAGAAACAAAGGGTCTGGGTCTGTCTGTTGGTCGTCTTGGCCAGGGACAGAACAGGAATGGAGTCTTAGAACTTTTAGTAAGTAATCTAGCTAGGTATGTGTTAGATTATGATTTCTTTAAATGGCTGAGAAAAGAATTGTGCTGAATAGAATAACTATTCCTGTCTGTGTATCTTTTTTGTAACTTAAGGTTTTGCCTAGAGGGGTTCTCTATGTTTTTGAATCTAATTACCCTGTAAGATATCTACCATCCTGATTTTACAGGGGGGATTTCTTTATTTCTATTTACTTCTATTTTTTATTAAAAGTCTTCTTGTAAAACACTGAATGCTTTTTCATTGTTCTCAGATCCAAGGGTTTGGGTCTGTGGTCACCTATGCAAATTGGTGAGGCTTTTTATCCAACATTTCCCAGGAAAGGGGGGGTGCAAGTGTTGGGAGGATTGTTCAGTGTTCTTAAGATCCAAGGGTCTGGGTCTGTAGTCACCTAGGCAAATTGGTGAGGCTTTTTTACCAAACCTTGTCCAGGAAGTGGGGTGCAAGGTTTTGGGAAGTATTTTGGGGGGAAAGACGCGTCCAAACAGCTCTTCCCCAGTAACCAGTATTAGTTTGGTGGTGGTAGCGGCCAGTCCAAGGATAACGGGGGTAATATTTTGTACCTTGGGGAAGTTTTGACCTAAGCTGGTAAAGATAAGCTTAGGAGGTTTTTCATGAAGGTCCCCACATCTGTACCCTAGAGTTCAGAGTGGGGGAGGAACCGTGACAGTTCCATAACAAAATCTGTAGCCCTGACCCCAGCGTTAGAGTCACTCTACTCTATTCCCAGAGACAGGGAGCCTCCCTCCACAGACCTCAGAGCTCTCACTCCCCACCCCAGCCATCACTTTAGGTCCATTTGCCAGTCCAGACATCATCATTTAATGCATCCTCCCCTGTTTTCATAAAAAGGTTTCCCCAGATATATACACACACAAAATATATTTCGGATTTTATTGCTTTCTCTAAAGAAATGTCTATACTAGGAGGGCTTTGTGGGGTAGGAATACCATATACAATAACTGCACAGACCTCCTAGTGTGGACACAGCTATACTGCTAACGCTGGGCTTTGCACTGGTAAGTAAAAACACCCCACACCAGCAAAACAAGCTATATAAGCAAAAGCATAGCTTTGTCAGTATAACTGCATCTAGACTAGGAGCTTCTGCCAGCACAGCTGAGTTGGTCAGGGAATCACACCTCTTCACATATCTAATGACACAGTTGTGCTTGCAGAAGTCTGTAGTAAAGATCTGGCCTATGGCTTTGTCCAGTCCAGGTCTTCAAGTTGATCCACTGAACACATAACTTTTAAATGATGCCTTTCAAAGATTTATTGGCTTCATTTCAGAGACCCTTGGGCCATGTATTCTGCAGGCATAACTATGTCTGTTGGGAAGTGACAAAGCATGATCCCTCACCAACAGCACTGTGCCAGCAGAAGTCCCTACTGTAGATGCAGCTATACAGCCAAAGCTGAGCTTTTACAAGTACAGTTTGTTTTGTTCATAGGGGATGTATTATACAGGTACAAAGTGCAACTTTACCAGTAGCACTGCATCCACACTCATAGAACTTTGGCAGCATATATCAGGATTCCTACACTGGTAAAGTGCATCTGGAATAGACATGGCCTCAAACATTACATATACATCAGGCAAAGTGGTTTCTGAGGGCCATACCCACTTCAGGAAGGTAGTTTTCCTGACTGGGAGGGGTATTTCCATAGCTGACTCTCACCAGCTCACTTCTCTTGGTTGGTAAATATTACTTTATTGACAGATATATTCAGTCTGTCACATTTGTACGTGCTGTTATTATGCCTAGAGAAGTGAAGGCTTCAGCAGTGTAATCCAAGAATTGACCTAGAGAGTGGATATTGATATTCATTTTCAACTCAATTTTTAACTACATCTTGACTCTTCATTATTAAAAAATGCCCTCAAAATAAATGGAGGGAGAGAGAGATTATTCCTTCCAAGAGCTGGTGTTATTGTCGCCAATCTCTTAGCTCACGGCAAGCAAATTGGAGGTCTCATTCATACTTGATGAATCCCCCTCAACATCCCAGCACTGACAAGTATTTTCCTGAATGAGTGATGCAGAGTCAACCAAGGCAGAACTTTAAATTCTATTCAGGAAAAAAAAAAGCTGTCAGAATGACATTATGGGGTTCCCATTCTTATTGTCTTTTAGGAATCAATCCTGCAAGGTTCTAAGCACTCCCGCCCTGATCCACCAAAGGATCTTGAATTCAGTTAGACTTTGTGTTTTAATTTACATGAACTTTCTTTCCCCAAGCTTTGTGTTACTGGGTTAAAGGATCTTTGATCTTTCCTGGTAGCCTGCCTTTCCTCATATTAGGGCACCCGATGCACAACCAGTATACCCAGAGTTCACAAAGCCATGGTTTTTGGCTATTTTCTCCTGGATTGGCTAAGTCCCATTAGCGTTAATGAGAGTGGAAGTTACATGAATGGATGGAAGGTGGAAAAGACTGCTAAGAGAGTCTTCCCTTTGTGCATTTAGGTGCCAAAAATCACAAATCTTCATTTCATAGTTCTTATGTCAAAACTATCCCAAAGAGAACACTAACACCACAGGATGTAACCCTATGGTATTTATTCATTTATAAAATAACCCTCTGAACTGAGATGGGACTCTTTAGCTGCATGTCTGAGCCCTTGTCTGTGTCAGCACAACACAATTTAATTGAAATTAACATGATTGTGTCCATACATTTGCTTCTTTGCTTGCTGCATCCTTTCTGGATAATCAGACATGCTAGCATTAAAGGAAAGCAAAATTCATACCAAGAGGTAATAAATTATTGATTAAGGCATCTTGCTCAATATGAGCCCTTACAGAAAGCTAACAGTAACTCAGACCATTAAAAAAGTGGTTCTGGCAAATGCTGAAATGAAATCAGAACAGAAATATATACTAGTGCACTAAAAGATTATACAGAAAATACTATGGTATTTGAAAGGAATTACATTATGTTTTTGAATGAAATTTTCCAATAAAGAAGATAAGATCAAAACTGTTAACTTAAGAAAGCCAGAATTGCTTTTTATCTACCCTTTGTAATTTTAATTGAATATTAATGCAATATAAGAAATGTGATTAATATTATAACAGATGTATTCTACAATATTATAATAAATCCGTTTCTTATTTCTTCTGTTTCATATTTCATGTGCTTCACCTGCATAAGATCAGGGCTCAGGGTCCCCTCGTGTTAGGTCAATCCCTAAGACCTAAATGACCTAAAAGAATTTGCAATCTTTTGTTTGGACAAGGCGGACAAAACAAACACAGACTGCGGGAGGTGTCTGGTAGAAGGGGAGGATGAGGTAGTTGTGCAAAGAGCAAGTTTTACACAATCCAAGCAAATAATTTGCAAATAATCTATATACTGAAAAATGTTTGCCCAGAAATTATAAATAGTGAATAAATTAATAAAAATCAAAGTCTGTGCATGGATAATTAGCAACTAGAAAAAAAATGTCTAATTCACTGGATGAATAGTTCATCACAAATAGTCTGCTGAGTTCCAGCTGAAAAGTGAAATAATAGAATGAAGTAAATCATTCTGTAATTTTAATCCTGGCCTCTGTATTGCAGTCATTGGACCAAATTCAACCCTGGTCTAAGTAGTTGGTATCTCTTACTGAAGAGAAAGGTGCTGTGCCTTCTTACAAAACAGCTGAATTAGGCCCCTCGTTTAAAAAAACAGCATCTGCAGAAAAAAATAAGAAAGGACAGTTTATTATAGCAAGTGTTGTTGTATTAATTTAGATGAAATAAAAGGGCCAAAGGTATTAACATAACCCAGTCATTGTCCAACATTAAACAGTGTTAAACAAGATTAGAGGTTTAATATACAGCCTGCTTAGTACCATGGCAAACACACCATTAAAAGCCTTTTAGCCTTCTATTAAAGAAAAGAAGGAAAAACAGTTAAAGCATTTGAAAGGTAAAGTATTAAATAAGGCTTTCATTTTAACAACGTCCCTTGTTCCACCTTTCCTTGTCGCTGGAGATAGATTTTAGAAGGAAAAACCCCTTGTCTGACAGTATCTAAGATGGTAATAACTGTCCTTTTTGGGGAAAAGAGAAGAAGTTAGTTGATATGGGATGGAGCTGTTGTCGCTTTTAGAGTCCAATCCTGTTCAACGCAGGTGGAGCCAGTGGAAGTGTCAGTGTCATCTGGGCCCCTCTCTCTGGCCTGGTCTGGTGAGGACATCTCTCACTATTAGGATAACACAGGCCTCGGGTCCCAGGAGATGGTGAGATGAAAACCATGATAGTGAAGTTTGCTCCAGTAGTCAATTTTTCTCCCCAAAGTCTCTTCCTTTAAGGACCCCAAAAGGGAATATTGATTGGAATAGCCCATCCCCTCAAAATTTTGTCCCCCGTTTAGGCCTAGTTTCCAACGTGCCAATTTTGGTTCACTGATTTCTAGTTCCACTCTTTTCTTGTTTATCAAGCATGATCTTAACACAGTCCTTGAGTTATATCAGTAGGCCTTTTTATTTGGACTAATTCAGTCTGTCTCCCTTTTGTATCTTTCCCCATCAACACTTGTTATTATAGGTTATTATGACATGTTATGAACTTTCATGTACTTTTTAAAGTTGAACTTAAAATTGGGGTAAATTTGTAGGCCAAATTATCACAACAGGGCCTAAGTGACAGCTGTAGTTAAGGTTCTCTAAATGTTTCAATTTTAATCCCACTTTTTCTAATGCAAGATTTTCTAGGCTGGGTCTCTGCATATTTTTTTCCTTCTAGTTTAAGGAAAAAGCATTGTAGACATTTGGGAGAATGAGGAGTATGGAAAAAAATGCACTGCTTCAAATATAAAAAGTTTTCTGTAACAGTTTTTGGAAGAGGTATCGCACCAAGTATGTGGAGTCAGAAAGTTCAAATCTGGCTGGGAACTAACCCTATGAAAAATGTGCCTTTCAGTGTAACAATCAAAACTGGTTTTGATTTTTCTAGTTTATGAAAGTCTGAAATTAGTAGTTCAGAAACATGCAGTAATAGTTTAAGAATGATGACACTTTAAGCTCTCAGTGTTGTAAATAAAGTAATAATAAAACCTAGCTCTTATATGGTGATTTTTATCAGTAGATCTCAAAGCAATTTACAGATGAGGTAAGTACCAGCACCCCATTTTACAGATGGGAAAACTGAGGCACACAGGAGTCTCCCAGCAGGCCAGTGGTTGAGCGAGGCCCAGAACCCAAGTCGTGTCAGTCCCAGTCCAGTTCTTTATCCACTAGACAGTACTGCTACTAGGCTACTCAATCCCCTATGCCACATGAAAATGGCATGCCCTGTACATACAGCTAATTCAGAACAGGAGAAAAATATAGAGAACTACCTCCAGTTTTACTGCTGATGAAAGTCTTAGAACTTGCCTGTGTTTTTCAGAACTCCCAGGTTTATTTAACTTTGTGTCTAAAAGTAATTACATCATCATCCTATATATTTAGTTATAATTAATTTCATAACTGAAACCTATCAAAGCACTTAGAGGCTGCCATTTTGGCAGAAAGACACAGTGGAACAAAGGAAAATTCACTCAACACTTCAATGAATGGGAACTGCAGGAGCCTTTAAAGGCTATTTTCAGATATTTCAATGTGGAAAATTGGGTCTTAATTATTCCAGTGAAGCCCGACTAAAAACACAACAGGGAAGCTCGTGTGAGATATTTCTAATGGGGGGTAGGTGGAAAGAAGCTTTTAAAAACTCTGAGGCTACCTTTATATATCAAATAGAATCAGTGAAGGTTGGGTTTTTGTGTGTGTGGCTTTTCAGCCTTTAAAGGTTCAATTCATATGCAGTGTATTCTGTATGTATTATTCATAGCATTACTCATTGATGAAATTGTCTGTCAGTCACAATATTGTTAATAGGTTGTCACATCCATATGAATTATAATGAAAACTGAATGCATCTGTGAGGATTTAAGTGGAAATTAATAAGACTCATAGGTCCAAAATTTCATTAAACCATAAATGTTGCTGTGGTCTCCTCTGAAAAGTGATTCAGAAAAAATGGTAACACGGGATTACATGCTTATTGCATCTCAATGATTTCCAGATCAAATGTGATCAGTTTACAAGTAAAACGATATTTTTTTTCTAACTGCAAATCCTAAAAGGGATATGAAAGTCAAGCTGATTGCTTTCATTCTTGAGCAGTCGCACAGAATGCCCTCTGTAGGCTGCAGAGGAGACTGGCATAGGGAGAATAATAGGGGCCATAGTTATAAAAGTGGGATGATCTGAAATGCAGAACAAAAAAGAAAATCACTTTTGTGGCAGTATTTTCAAAGTGAACAGATGGAGAACTTCCACAACAGAATGTTGTACTGTGAAGATGGACCAGATTGACAAATTACCCAGTTTGGAGGATTCTGGATCTGAATCCAGGTCCAAAATTTAAATAGCCTCAACCTATAAAGTTGACAACCCAAAACCCTGAACCCCAATACCTAAGAAGTTGGGGGAAATCCATACCCAGATATTAACTGTGCATCTTGGGTCAATCTTTAAATGAGCTCACAAAATTCATACAGTGCAGCCATTTAAAATCCAGCATGCAGATTCCTTTTCTGAGCACAGAGCTTTTTGAGCAACACATTTTGCTGGCAATGAAAAAGACATTTAGAGTTTCCAACTTTCAGTTTTATCTTCTAAGTTTTAACTAAATTATTATGAATTTGAGGAATGTTTATAATTCACTTTGCACAGATGAGGATGACGCAAGTATCTCTAGGGGTCATGAACCAAGTAATGCAAGCAAAACAACAAACAAGCAGTTCGGTGCTGCAATGAAGTAAAATTTTTCAGTCAGAGCAGAGCAATGAGCAGAATGACAATGAGAGTAAAGGAACTCATCTTCACGTGAAGAATGATACAAGTAAGGATACAAATAAAGAACAAATTCCTCACAAGTTCAAGCAAACTTCTGCCTTACACCAATAATTACCAACGTTCTGTTAATAATGGGCATTACAGTGAATCCATTACTAATGGTGATGGCTAAGATAATGTGCATGTAGGAGAATCACATTATAAATCTTCTACTGTTAATTAAATTGCAAGAATTAAATCAATAGCAACTAAGAGGAAATCAACATGTCAGCTACATGCTAACTTAAAAGAGAAAACTGTTCACTCTACAAATAAGAGTAATAAAACAAGGAGCTTCCCAGATAACCTGTGTCATGGAGAACCAAGAATGTGAGACCCAGAGGTTTACCCATACTCATTTTATGAGGGCTTCCAAAAGCATCTATCCAGAGGTTTTTTTCCCCGTTGGAGCATTGTTTATTGAAAGATATATTTAATTAGACTCTAATTTCCACCCTTTTTCCCTCTCACAGCTTCTTTCCTCTCTCACAGTAGCCCCTTGCTTTGTGACTGGGATATTAATCTTTGTTATCCTGTCACGTGACTGAGGCCTGGAAATAAACATCAGTCTGTTACTAGCACTCCCATTTGTCAAACCTTTCTTACTTACTTACTTTCATTTTTCACACGGACAGGATAGGAATCCTTTTAGCACATTATTTACCCCTCTTCCCCTCACTATCCTCTTCATTCTCTGTCAGCTCTCCATGGCTGCCTCTTTCGATTCCACACCTCAACCATAGCTGGTTGAGGTTCCCCTCTCCTTCCACAAGGCCTAAGAACTGTTGGTTTTTCTCCCTGATTTCATGAAGTGATGATGTATGTGCATGAGTGACACAGACAAAAAAAGAGGGGGTGAGGACCTATAAAGGGGAATATCACCACCTCACAATTGCTTGCTTTGGTTGCATCCCACCCCTCATCTGCTGAGGGCCGGATTCTTTTTTATTACTAAGATGAGTACCTGACTCTGCAAGCAGTCTCCCTGAACTGTTTGTGGAGATAGACAACATTACAATCCAGGGCAACTGCACCTGTATTTCCCCTCTGTGGTCCAGCCAGGCACTCACTCCCAGGCTTCCAGCTCCCTTGGCTATCACCTCTCTTATAAGGGTATGTCTACACTACGAAATTAGGTCGAATTTATAGAAGTCGGTTTTTTAGAAATCGTTTTTATATATTCAAGTGTGTGTGTCTCCACAGAAAATGCTCTAAGTGCATTAAGTGCATTGACTCGGCGGAGTGCTTCCACAGTACCGAGGCAAGCGTCGACTTCCGGAGTGTTGCACTGCGGGTAGCTATCCCACAGTTCCCGCAGTCTCCGCTGCCCATTGGAATTCTGGGTTGAGATCCCAATGCCTGATGGGACTAAAACATTGTCGCGGGTGGTTCTGGGTACATATCGTCAGGCCCCCGTTCCCTCCCTCCCTCCGTGAAAGCAGCAGCAGACAATTGTTTCGCGCCTTTTTTCTTGAGTGCAGACGCCATACCACGGCAAGGATGGAGCCCGCTCAGGTAACCGTCACCGTATGTCTCCTAGGTGCTGGCAGACGTGGTACTGCATTGCTACACAGTAGCAGCAACCCATTGCCTTGTGGCAGCAGACGGTGCAGTAGGACTGGTAGCCATCATCGTCATGTCCGAGGTGCTCCTGTTCGCCTCTGTGAGGTCGATCAGGAGCGCCTGGGCAGACATGGGCACAGGGACTAAATTTGGAGTGATTTGACCAGGTCATTCTCTTTGGTTCAATAGGTCTGACTGCAGGACTATCTTATGGTGAGCAGGCAGGCGATACGGATTGCTAGCAATCCTACTGCACCATCTTCTGCCGAGCAGCCATGAGATGTGCATGGCTTGCAGTCCTTCTGCACCGTCTGCTGCCAGCCAAAGATGTAAAAGATAGATGGAGTGGATCAAAACAAGAAATAGACCAGATTTGTTTTGTACTCATTTGCTTCCCCCCATCCCCCATCTAGGGGACTCATTCCTCTAGGTCACACTGCAGTCACTCACAGAGAAGGTGCAGAGAGGTAAATCTAGCCATGTATCAATCAACGGCCAGACCAACCTGCTTGTTGCAATAAGAACAATAACTTAGGTGCACCATTTCTTATTGGAACCCTCCGTGAAGTCCTGCCTGAAATACTCCTTGATGTAAAGCCACCCCCTTTGTTGATTTTAATTCCCTGTAAGCCAACCCTGTAAGCCATGTCATCAGTCGCCCCTCCCTCTGTCAGAGCAATGGCAGACAATCGTTCCGCACCTTTTTTCTGTGCGGACGCCATACCAAGGCAAGCATGGAGGCCACTCAGCTCACTTTGGCAATTAGGAGCACATTAAACACCACATGCATTATCCAGCAGTATATGCAGCACCAGAAACTGGCAGAGCGATACCGGGTGAGGAGGCAACGTCAGCACGGTCACGTGAGTGATCAGGACATGGACACAGATTTCTCTGAAAGCATGTGCCCTGCCATTGCATGCATCATGGTGCTAATGGGGCAGGTTCATGCTGTGGAATGCCGATTCTGGGCTCGGGAAACAAGCACAGACTGGTGGGACCGCATAGTGTTGCAGGTCTGGGACGATTCCCAGTGGCTGTGAAACTTTCACATGCGTAAGGGCACTTTCATGGAACTTTGTGACTTGCTTTCTCCTGCCCTGAAGCACATGAATACCAAGATGAGAGCAGCCCTCACAGTTGAGAAGCGAGTGGCAATAGCCCTGTGGAAGCTTGCAACGCCAGACAGCTACCAGTCAGTTGGGAATCAATTTGGAGTGGGCAAATCTACTGTGGGTGCTGTGATGCAAGTAGCCAATGCAATCAAAGATCTGCTGATATCAAGGGTAGTGACCCTGGGAAATGTGCAGGTCATAGTGGATGGCTTTGCTGCAATGGGATTCCCTAACTGTGGTGGGGCCATAGACGGAACCCATATCCCTATCTTGGCACCGGAGCACCAAGCCGGCGAGTACATAAACCGCAAGGGGTACTTTTCAATAGTGCTGCAAGCTCTGGTGGATCACAAGGGACGTTTCACCAACATCAAGGTGGGATGGCCGGGAAAGGTACATGATGCTCTCATCTTCAGGAACTCTGGTCTGTTTCAAAAGCTGCAGGAAGGGACTTTATTCCCAGACCAGAAAATAACTGTTGGGGATGTTGAAATGCCTATCCTTGGGGACCCAGCCTACCGCAGCCTGGACAGTAGTCAGGAGCTGATCAACTACAGGCTGAGCAAGTGCAGAATGGTAGTAGAATGTGCATTTGGATGTTTAAACTGCTAGCGCAGTTTACTGACTCGCTTAGACCTCAGCGAAACCAATATTCCCACTGTTATTACTGCTGGCTGTGCGCTCCACGATATCAGTGAGAGTAAGGGGGAGACATTTATGGCGGGGTGGGAGGTTGAGGCAAATCGCCCGGCTGCTGGATACGCGCAGCCAGACACAAGGGCGGTTAGAAGAGCACAGGAGGGCGCAGTACGCATCAGAGAAGCTTCGAAAACCAGTTTCATGACTGGCCTGTTCCCATTCCTACCCTTAGCCAAACATGATTCCAACTTCCTTACTCCCATTCCCTGTTCCCATTTCCCCCTTTAGCAAAACATGATTCCAATTTTCTTATCCCCATTCCCTGTTCCCATCTCCCCCTTTAGCAAAACATGATTCCAATTTTCTTACCCCCATTCCCTGTTCCCATCTCACACACCCACATGCCCATGCCCACCCACACCCACACCCCAGTCACTTCCTCATTGACTACAGATTATATAGTAAAACTTGAGTTCTGCTTAGCTATACCTTAACCAATCATTTTCCTGAAATTTAACTAACCAATCCTAACATATTGTAACATGATTATGTAACCAATTATATCCCACCACCTCAATTAGTTTACACCCAGCAAAATTAATTATACAGCAGACAGGAACAATCACAGAACCAGACAGAGATTATACAGACAAACAACAGCAAAGTGGGAACTATAATGACAAAACAATACAGAAGTGAGGATTTCACATCCCAGCTATTGATAAGTGGGTTCTTGCCAGACAGGATGCTATCAAACTAAGTTTCCTTTTACATTTTCTAGGCACTTCCCTTTCTCTGGAGGTGATAGGAATACAATCCTGTCCTGATAGTGCCTAACAGCCCAATAGCACCTTATTTCAATGTGACTAGTTTGGAATGTGAGGATGTGACCGTTCGCTTCCCAGCTTATGGCTGCCTCTACTGCTTAGCCAAAGGCCTGAGCCTAAGCACAGGGCCACAAACTGTCACAGTAAGAGAAGGCCCTTATACCAGCAGACAGTGATTTTGATTCTTTCTTTTATACCTCTATCACTAGCCAAGTGATAAGAATACACCTAAATTCTTAGAGTACAGGCCTTTGCAGACAGGCCTGAATATCTATATCCTAACACTCCCCATTGCTCCACTCCCGGTTTGAGGCTCGTGGGGGGCTCAGGGCTTCAGCCCCATGGCTCAATTCCTGGCGTCAGCCCCACAGAGGGTGCCAGGGCTCCCCACTGCTCTGCTCCCGGTTTCAGCCAGTGTGTGTGTGCTGGAGCTCAGGGCTTTAGCTCCGAGGGGAGCGTCAGGGTTGAAACCAGGAGCAGAACCACATGGACCCCCAGGACAACCCCCATAGCTAAAGCCCCGAGCTCCAGCACTGTCCCCAGTCTAAAGCCCTAAGCCCCAGCGCTCCTGTGGGGCAGAAACCCTGAAAAATCCCCACACCCCAGAGCCCCGGCATCCTGAGAGTCAGAAGCCCCTTGCCATCACCCCCGTCCAGAGCCATGACCCCTGGATGCCCTGCGGCTGCAACCCCAACTGTCCATGGCTGGAAAAAGGTGAGAACCCCTGCAGTATATTACTGTATTGTATCTGCTGTTTGTTTGTTTTGTCTCCACTGCTGCCTGATTACTTGTGGTTTCCCATGGTGTCCAGCTGATCAGTCAGTCTGTAACTCTGGAGTTTGTATCTTTGAGGTTCTACTGTACTAGAGACAGGGCACAGGGCCGGCTCCAGGTTTTTCACCGCCCCAGCACACACACCAAAAAAAAGCCGGAGTGCTGCCGAAGCAAAAAAAAAAAAAAAAGGGCCAGGGTGCCGCTCCTTGACAAGTGCCGCCCCACGCATGTGCTTGGTTTGCTGGTGCCTAGAGCCAGCCCTGATGAGAGAATACTTAGTCCTGCCTTGAGTGCAGGGGACTGGACTAGATTACCTCTTGAGGTCCCTTCCACTCTAACAATTCTATGATAATTGCATTTTTAATACAATGGACCCCACAGGTATGAAACTTAATTCAATAAGGTTTAACTTAATCCAGTTTGTCTTAATGCCATAAGGTGTGTCCATGATATGGCAGGATATTTTCAGTCTCTCATAGGTTCTGCTCAGCATGAGTAAGTGCTGTAGAATCTGGGTTTTAGATTTTGGGACTATGTTTTGCTTTCTAAAGGGCCTAGCTTTCTTTGGATACATAATTCATAATTGTGAATTATTTCACCTTGCACTTTTCTTCTAGCAGGAAGGGAAGCTTGCAAACCTGCCTTCCAGGTTTCAAGATGTTGCTACTATTTTGAAGTTAAATCCTGTTATCTTTATTCATTCAACTAGTTCCTGATGTCTGTGGAACTACTTGTCTGGGGAAAAGCTTTATAATTCCTGGGGTTTTTAAGTGATTTGCTCCTTACTTATGTTTTAATTGGCTTGGTTTTCCCTTTAGCTTCAGGCAGTAACAATGTGTGTTAGTTCTCCTGAGACAATTCGCTGTTATTGAAGTCCTTCTGTCACACTGGAAATAAAACATAACCTGTATAACATCATAAAAAGAAAAGGAGTACTTGTGGCACCTTAGAGACTAACAAATTTATTAGAGCATAAGCTTTCGTAAGTTACAGCTCACTTCATCGGATGCACTATTTCACAGTTGGGACAATGTATACCTTCAAATCAGCGGCACTGCTACGGGTACCTGCATGGCCCCACAGTATGCCAACATTTTTATGGTTGACTTAGAACAACGCTTCCTCAGCTCTCGTCCCCTAATGCCCCTACTCTACTTGTGGTACATTGAGGGCATCTTCATAATTTGTACCCATGAAAAAGAAACCCTTGAGGAATTCCACCATGATTTCAACAATTTCCATCCCACCATCAACCTCAGCCTGGACCAGTCCACACAAGAGATCCACTTCCTGGACACTACGGTGCTAATAAGCGATGGTCACATAAACACCACCCTATACCGGAAACCTACTGACCGCTATACTTACCTACATGCCTCCAGCTTTCATCCAGACCACACCACATGATCCATTATCTACAGCCAAGCTCTATGATACAACCGCATTTGCTCCAACCCCTCAGACAGAGACAAACACCTACAAGATCTCTATCAAGCATTCTTACAACTACAATACCCACCTGCTGAAGTGAAGAAACAGATTGACAGAGCCAGAAGAGTACCCAGAAGTCACCTACTACAGGACAGGCCCAACAAAGAAAATAACAGAACGCCACTAGCCATCACCTTCAGCCCCCAACTAAAACTTCTCCAATGCATCATCAAGGATCTACAACCTATCCTGAAGGATGGCCCATCGCTCTCACAGATCTTGGGAGACAGGCCAGTCCTTGCTTACAGACAGCCCCCCAACCTGAAGCAAATACTCACCAGCAACCACACACCACACAACAAAAACACTAACCCAGGAACCTATCCTTGCAACAAAGCCCGTTGCCAACTGTGCCCACATATCTATTCAGGGGACACCATCACAGGGCCTAATCACATCAGCCACATTATCAGATGCTCGTTCACCTGGACAGTCTCTACGTAAAAGAATAAATGGACACAAATCAGACGTCAAGAATTATAACATTCAAAAACCAGTTGGAGAACACTTCAATCTCTTTGGTCACTTGATTACAGACCGAAAAGTTGCAACTCTTCAACAAAAAAACTTCAAAAACAGACTCCAACGAGAGACTGCTGAACTGGAATTAATTTGCCAACTGGATACAATTAACTTAGGCTTGAATAAAGACTGGGAGTGGATGGGTCATTACACAAAGTAAAACTATTTCCCCTTGTTTATTTCCCCTCCTTCTGTTCTTGTCAACTGCTGGAAATGGCCCACCTTGATAATCACTACAAAAGGTCCCCCCCAGCCCCGCTCTCCTGCTGGTGATAGCTCACCTTTCCTGATCACTCTTGTTACAGTCTGTATGGGAACACCCATTGTTTCATGTTCTCTATGTATATAAATCTCCCCACTGTATTTTCCACTGAATGCATCCGATGAAGTGAGCTGTAGCTCACGAAACCTTAGCTCTAATAAATTTGTTAGTCTCTAAGGTGCCACAAGTCCTCCTTTTCTTTTTACGGATATAGACTAATACGGCTGCTACTCTGAAACCTGTATAACATCATGTAACAGATTGCATGTATGTCAGGGGGAGGGGGTGCCCGGGAGACCCCAGGAGCAATGCTGACTGAAAATTCCTTCTGGGGTTCCAGGGGAACACATGCTGTATCAGCAGCTCCTTCACTCCTTCAAAGTGAGGTATGTGCCGCCTTCTGTATCAGCCCAGCTGTGCCAAATGGTGCACACAGTGGCCAGATTCTACTTCCATCAGCTGTTCTTGCTGGGAGCATTTTCTCTGCTTCCCAGTAGCATCATGCCCAGCAACTATGCTGGGGCCCGGGAGGAAGAAAGAGCTTTCCTTGTGCCTTCTAGTTCTATCCCACCTTCCCATTTGCACAGGACCAAGTAGCCCCTCTGATTAACCACCCCCCACTTGTTTAGTGTTATGTTCACAGCACACACAGAGAAAAGTTAGATACAAACATTCATACTCTGGCTGGAAAGTTGCAGTGTAACACTACTTTATTTCTTAGCATTCAGAATGGCAATGCCACAAGAACCCAAAAAATAGACACGCACAAAGTGGGCTGCTCCCTCAAACAGAGAGACACAACCCACCCACTTTTACTGAGGCTGTCTGTCGGCAGACGTCTGCTGCTAGACCCAGATCCCACGCTTCCTACAGAACCCCACAACCTGCAAGCAGCGCCAGGAAAACCCCTGATATTTAAAGTGACTGTTTACAATTTTAACACAGTTTTCAGTACACCTCATTTAGATACATACAACCAAAAAAACTAAAAGTATTTGTAATCACCACTGCCCATTCTAGTCAGGCTGTTTGTTTGGCTCAAAGTCAATTAGCAACAATTCTTTAAACCTTTCCTCAGCAATTCATTTCAGCAGATGACACATAAGTGCCTACTCCTTTGCAGGTCTGAGTCACTGTTACACTAGTTAACAGAAACAGGTACCTGATCACAGATTCACAGGAAATCTTTCTATTCTATACAGTGGTTATTGCTCATGTTCATGTTTAAAGAAGACATTTATACCACAAAAAGAAAAGGAGTACTTGTGGCACCTTAGAGACTAACCAATTTATTTGAGCATGAGCTTTTGTGAGTTACAGAAAGCTCATGCTCAAATAAATTGGTTAGTCTCTAACGTGCCACAAGTACTCCTTTTCTTTTTGCGAATACAGACTAACACGGCTGTTACTCTGAAACCTGTCATTTATACCACAGACATTGTCAAAATGAAGAAACCATAATACATTTCTAGGACTAGAAGGCGTAACTCCTTTGTCATAAGAGAAAAAACTAGATCCAGTTTTCTGACTACCAGTGCCTTCAGTAATAAATGTCTCTCACTCAGCTGTGACTAATTACTGCCAGCTAGATGGGAAAGAATAGAGAGCAATGCTTTCCTCTTGTCAAAAAATCTCCCAACCACAAACCATAAATATGAACATCTTAAGCAGCATTGAACATACTGATATCATATTTCCTGGGGGGAGAAAACCCAGGGCTAATCTACACAATTTTTTGTCCAAGTAGCAGCATATATCTAAACTTGCAATTGATGCTGCCTTGAGTGTTGTGCTCTGACACTGCACATCTCTTTTCATGATCCTTCATTCTTCCCGGTATCCACACTCTACTTTAGTCTTGGGTTTCTCACTGGTAATTAGCCATTGTTCAAGTACTGACATCTGTCAGTGCAAGTGGAGGATACCTGATCTGTCAGTGTGTCTGCGGATGCACCATAGTGATGTTTTTGATACCATATGCATGTCACATAAAGCCTGGACAGGTTTTTTCACTGATAGGGACTAAGAAGCTAAATAAGAATTGAAAGAACCAGACAGGATTAAATGTTCAAACAATCAATTTTTTACTTTCAAAAATGTTTGTAGAAATTGAATTTAATGTCACATTTGCAAGTATCCACTGAAATCAAATTTTACATGCACACATTCAAGTTTGTGCTGCAGAAGTTTTTGCGTGCTCATCCAATCAAGGAATAAATACCAGATGACTTCTCTGATCCACCATAATTAAGCACCATAACTCAAATTTTGTGGTTAACCCCAGAGTAAACAAATTCAAATGTATTAATTGAATAATGGATTAATCTGAGGAAATCACAATTTGCTCATGGACAGTCCAAAAAGAGGTTTAATTTGATCATTTAAATAATGATTTAGTCAAATTAATTGCTCAGTTCTAACAACCAATATCATAGAATCATAGAATATCAGGGTTGGAAGGGACCTCAGGAGGTCATCTAGTCCAACCCCCTGCTCAAAAGCAGGACCCATCCCCAGTTAAATCATCCCAGCCAGGGCTTTGTCAAGCCTGACCTTAAAAACTTCTAAGGAAGGAGATTCGACCACCTCCCTAGGCAACGCATTCCAGTGTTTCACCACCCTCCTAGTGAAAAAGTTTTTCCTAATATCCAACCTAAACCTCCCCCACTGCAACTTGAGACCATTACTCCTTGTCCTGTCCTCTTCCACCACCGAGAATAGTCTAGAACCATCCTCTCTGGAATCACCTCTCAGGTAGTTGAAAGCAGCTATCAAATCCCCCCTCATTCTTCTCTTCCGCAGACTAAACAATCCCAGTTCCCTCAGCCTCTCCTCATAAGTCATGTGTTCCAGACCCCTAATCATTTTTGTTGCCCTTCGCTGGACTTTTTCCAATTTATCCACATCCTTCTTGTAGTGTGGGGCCCAAAACTGGACACAGTACTCCAGATGAGGCCTCACCAATGTCGAAGAGAGGGGAACAATCACGTCCCTCGATCTGCTCGCTATGCCCCTACTTATACATCCCAAAATGCCATTGGCCTTCTTGGCAAGAAGGGCACACTGTTGACTCATATCCAGCTTCTCGTCTACTGTCACCCCTACGTCCTTTTCCCCAGAACTGCTGCCTAGCCATTCAGTCCCTAGTCTGTAGCTGTGCATTGGGTTCTTCCGTCCTAAGTGCAGGACCCTGCACTTGTTCTTGTTGAACCCCATCAGATTTCTTTTGGCCCAATCCTCCAATTTGTCTAGGTTAATCAATATAATCAAACATTTTTCTTTTTTTTCTTAAAGTGGAGAGACAGCAGATATCACTTATACCGGTTCACTTACACACACACATATTTTTTCTACTTTTGTATAACAGTTCTCAAATGTGGTTCATGTTTCTTTTCTCTTCTTGTACACAATATTCTACAGCTTTGTACTGATTCCACAAAAATTGACAAAGATGTAATTCTGTTGATGTCAATTGATTTACACTGGGGTAAGCTCATCAGGCATTGTCATAAGTTGTAATTCTAGCATCTGCATTTTAGGCAGCAAATCCTATCATTTAAGAGAGATCTCACTGTGATAGAATGTACCCATGTCCACACCCTACACACTATTGTAATAATATTTGTACAAGGTATGTCTCATTTGAAGACTCACAATTTGCTGGTCAGTATTGTCCTGATAAAATATGTGTGGCAACATTGTATGTGACGTTATAAGAGTTTCCTGTAGGATGTTATTAACACGTGTTCCAAACAGAGGTTGGCAAACAGCTCTGTCTCAAACAAAGGAATGAGTGCTCTGCTTAATTTGCATTTAAGTAGTAAACAGTCATCAAGCAGGACAGGTAGACAAAGAAATCTCAAACAGGTGAGGAAAACCCGCAGGGAATATCCTTACATACAGAGACTCTGTCTTCTGAATCTCAAGCTGCAAATCAATATCTCCCTCTCCTTCATGAGAATGGACAAAGAAAGCAGCCACTAAACAGAAGAAGAGGTCCTGGCCTAAGAAGTTTGGCCAGTAAGACTGTTGAGAGCATGTGCTGTGCTGAGAAAAACTTTGCTTTGAATTTAATATAGTTTGTTAAGTTGGGCTTTATCTTTATTTTTCTTATAACCATTTCTGACTTTTATGCCCTATTACTTGTATTCATTTCAAATCTCTCTGTTTGTAGTTCATAAACTTGTTTAACTGTTTTATGTAATCCAGTGTTTTTAAATTGAAGAGTCTGAAGAACTATTTGAAATAATAAGCTGGCATATTATTATCATAAAGTAATAACAGACTTAACATACATGTATTGTTCAGGAGAGGGCTGGACAGTACTGGACATATATTTCTGGTGGGAAAATCTAAGACTGGGAGTGAGTTGGAGTCACCCTGTAATACACCCAGACTTGAATATACTTTGCTATTCAGGGAAGCTAGTATCCCTTTCCTTTTCTCCCCCCATCTTACTCCTTTGGCCCTTTGCTGTCTGCAATAGAGGGTCAATGATGAGGACTAGTTTACAGATTACAATCAACACTTTAGAATTTACTTTAAATTGTACTAAAATTGTGAAAATCTTGCTGAACAGTGTAAAAGTCAGAAGAACAACAAAGAAAAGAGACAGTTTGTTACAAGTTCCATTTTATATGAATTAATCTTTACTTAATAAAGTATATATTTTGTTCCGGTTGTGCTGACAAAGGCCTCATTCTGTTGTATTCGGCAGTCTTTATCTAGGCATGCTTTAAGTGACTGACCATTATGAGTTAATTTCATATTTGGCATAATAGCAGTGATCATAAACTCACCTGGTATCCATGTGGAATTCACATCCATTCCCATAGGTGTTCTGTCATTCAGCAAGCTGCTTGATATACTCTTAAAGTAAGATGGTTCCATGCAATCTATAATGAATCTTAAACTAACATCTGATAATGTTACAATTGAGTTTTGATTGAATTTCAAGGAAGTGCGGAATAGTCTACCTTTATTTTTCCCCATTCGCAGGTCTTTAGAGGGAGATTTCAAATTGTGCAATGCTGATATATTCATCTTAAAAGATAATATACAGGTTATTTTAGTTTTCCAGTCTGATAAGGCTGAGATCTTGATGAAAACAACTAGCTGTGACACAACTCAAAACAAAAACAAAAAAAACCCAACCAGAAATACAGTTTTTTAGTAGAAAGGAAGTATTTAGGGGTGGATAGAAGCTATGCCTGTACCATATATGCACATCCTACATTTGCCAAAATGGTTTGCAGCCTTGAGAGTCCTACTGGATACAATGCAGTTCCTGGATTCACAGATAGGGTATTTTCAGCATTTACATCTGGCCAGGAGACTGTGGCCATGTCTTTGAAATGCAGACTATGTAACATGCATCCATTCCCATGGCACTCGCAGACTAAGCTCTAAATAGATCATATTCCAGCAGCCATCATTGCAGTCATTCAGGAAACTCTAGATAATGTAAAAAAATAGATGCCCACACGACTTAGGAGATGATCCTAAATCATCTGAATGAAAGTCATGCACCATCTTCCTGTTCACTTCTGAGTTCAATTCAAGGTGTTGGTGATGATCCAAGAAAGCCCTGAATCATCTGGTGTTTTGTTCTGAAAGACATCTAACCCCCTACCCCGTCAACCTCTTTTTGCACCAGTTAAAAGTTAGCCTACAAGTGCTTGCTTTCAGAACTTTAAAATGTAAACACTCCATGGATTGCAGTTTGGCTTTTTAAATTGAGGACACCTTCCTTTGGTTTGGCTGCCACAGCGTCAAGTGCTATAGAAATTAATAAAATAATTTTTCCTGTCCCTCCAATTTCCTCCACAACTGAGGTGCTGTAGTTCTTCCATGCAATGAGACAACCATTGTTTGCTTTGAAATGGTTTGTTTTGTTATGTTGTTAATCCTTCAGGTACTATGTAAACATGCTATCAGGAAATGTACTCCACAGCCTGTGTAGATTCCCTCTGGATTAGTATTATGCCTTCCTTTGAATTACAAGAACAATAAAGATGAATTTTCTTTTCTTTTCTTTTCTTTTCTTTTCTTTTCTTTTCTGAGAGTTGTGCTTGACTGTGATCTCTTTATGCAGGTAAGTAAAACTCACCTTCATTTCAACAGGAGTTTTGCCTGAATAGGGAGTTCAAGATTTGGCCTTTTGTGGGGGGCACCTCCTCATATATATGTCCCACTGAGATATTTTCCTCTATCTTCTATCTGTCCAGTAATGTAGTTTAGCATGACAAGATTGAGTTCTGTTTACATAATAATCTCCAAGTATTTGTAAAATGCTTGTCAGCATGAGATCTGCATACTCAGATATTTCAGAGAAGGGTTTGGTATAAAATCTAGATAAGCAGGTCAGCTGCTAACATTTCTTATTCTGCTTTCACTTATTAGCCTAAGAATGGATTATTATGCAGTTCCCTTTTCTATTCTCATTACAGTCATTTCAAGAAAGAGGTTTTTAATCCCTTTTACATTTTGTGAAAATCATCAGTTTGATATTTTCACTGCTCCTACAATCTAATTTGATTGAGTGGACATTCATATTCTCCATTGTAAAGCCATGGCAACCAGTGAGAAAAATGAAATGACTAGGACTAGCTAATCCACACATATAATACTGAGAATGTTAAAAGTAGCACTTCAGACTCTGATTTACATACTGTGTACAGGCTAATCAAATTCTAATAATCCATCCTCAGGACAAAGATTACAAATCCTTCTCATTACAGTCTTATGGGCCTTACTCATCAATTACTCCTTTCTCATGTAAGCCCTGGATCAGCCATTACAGTACTGCTTTCTCTTGTAACTTAAAACAAACTGATATCACTAATACAGGCTATTTAAATGTGCAATAAGGGAAGCTAGTAAGTACATCAGCAGAGAATGCTGACTGAAAATGGGGTGGGGGCTGTGCAAAAATAAAAGACAACTGACATGAAAGTGTCAAGACAGCCAGTTTGTGAAGGAAAAATTCCCATGAGCATGAATTTGAGTATCATTTACCTATGTGCCCTTCATATAAACTTACACGTACAGTACAGATTCTGCGTCTTAAGGGAAGAAGTCTTGTGCTCAAACACCAGCCTGGGACTCAGGAGACCCAAGTTGAGTTCTCAGGTACACCACAGACTCCCTTAGCAAGTCACATAGATACACACAAGGACTTAGCCACCTAAAATGGGAGTTAGGTGCCTAACTCTAAAATTTAGGCACCACTGAGATCCTTAAAATCCTGGCTATGCTGCTGCCTAACTCTGGAGGCACTTACGTTTCTGCTGTCAAAGTCCCCTAGGTTTCTACCTAAGGGCATGTGTTCTACTACCTCAGTTTGGGCACCTGGGCATCTATCCCACACTCAAACCCAGCAGGATCCTCAAACTGGTGGGCCAAATCTGGTAGGTGTTCTCAGAGCAAGCAGCAGCAACTATCACCCCTTATAACCTTTAGTCTAGTAGTTAGTTAAGGAACTCAGCTGAGATGTGAGAGACCTCCATTCTGCCTGACGAGAAGGAATTCTAACTGGGGTCTCCCACCTTTCAGGTGAGTGCCCTAACCACTGGTCTAATAGATATTCTGATGTGGGGCTCTCTCAATACCTCCTGTTGAAGCTGTTCCACTTTGGGTACATAACTAAATATGCATGATGCCAAAGAGTGAGTAAGGATGATTCTATAATCCAGTAGTTAAGGGAACTCACCTCGGAGGTGGAAAAACCCCTGTTCAAATTCCTTCTCGTCAACTAGAGGGGGAAACTGAACTGGGGTGTCCCGCCTGCCAGCTGCTGGGCTGTAGGTGATAAGAGAGGCTCCCTGTCCCTCCCTCTGTAGCCATTTTGTGTGGAGTTAGGCAGGCACTGCCACCATGCTTGCAAAAAACACTTTAGGTGCCTAACTCCAGGAGAGGGCGCATGGCAGGAGATCCTAAGCAAACATAAAATGCCAGCCTCCAGCCTGAATAAAATGCCAGTCTCCGCAGCAGCTGGGAGGCGTAATTCCCAGCTCAGTAGATGTGCATGCATGTTAGCGGTATGGCCGCTGTGGCTCTGGCTAGCTACCGGAGTACAATCCCACCCAACCCCGGGGTATGTAGTCAGGCGGAGAGCCACCTGAGCTGCTGCAGCCACACTGCTATTTTTAGGCACTAGCTCAAGCAGACCTAGGACACGTGTCTACTCGAGCTGGGAATTACACCTCCCAGCTGTTGTCTAGATGTACCCTTAGGCACCTAACTCCCTGAGAGGGGCCAGACTTAGGACAAACCCGTCCCTTCATCATCTGCTATGGGCTATCTTAGTTGGCTCCCTGCCTAGTATGCTGGCTTGTGTGGATCCCATTCTTAGATGCCTATTTTTCCCCATGCATTGCATAGGCTAACTCACGCTATGTGGATTCCACTTGGTGGCTAGGCCCCTAAAAGTGAAGCACTGCAATGCTTTGTGGATTTGGGTCTGTCTCTCTCTGCAGATCAGTTCTCCATCTGCAAAACGGAGATAATAATCCTTCTTTTTCCTATCGGTTGCCAACTCTTTGGGTCAGAGACTTTTTCTTACTCTGTGTTTGCATATCACCCAGTACAACAGGGCACTATAAATGGTGAACAAAATAGGCCTACTTATCCATTGTCTTGCATCTTGTTTAGTCACTGGCATGAGTGCAGAGTGCCTACAAGCACTGCCAAATCACAGTGGTAACGTTTTACACCCGCTTTGCACAGGTGATGCAAAGTGGGTGTAAAACTGGATTTAAAATCAGTAGGAATTGGATTGGACCTTTAAGTAGGTTTTGAAGAGAAGGGTCCAAAGATGAAAGGCTAATGCTTTAATTCACTGTTTCACCTATCCCCCCCTTCCTAGTTATTCTGATTATTATTTATAAATGTGTTTCATAGATTCCAAGGCCAGAAGGAACCATTGTGATCATCTAATCTGACCTCCTGTATAACACAGGCCATAGAACGTCCCCAAAATAAAATGTGATTTGCATTCATTTTAATTAAATAAATTCTATTAAAATATTCCAGCATCCAATTTGTCTTAAAAATGTGTGTAGCAAACTCTAACCTGCGTGGAATATTTTATACACTGTATACCCAAAGCACCTCAACCATAGCCTTGTTATAACAACAGACTTTCTCCAAATTTCTCTTGTGACCATGACATTATCATAACCCACAATTCCCCACTCATATATAGCATAGTACATAAAAAAGAAGCTAGCAGTGATGAAGCTTTGTTGGCTTCCAAAACAAAACCTCAGATGTAATTTTATATAAACCTACGACTGAAGAACAAACATCAAAATCTAAATCTCCATTCAATGTTTTGCTCATGTTTAAAGTGATGTGTTTACATTACCTAGGCACTGTTCGATAATTCAAATTTTGCATGAAAGTAGTTTAGTGTTTGATGTAGAAATACTGTTTGCTGCATTAAAACCCAGCATGTTTATGAGCACACAGTATATACAAGTGGCAAGCCATGTTTTCCTAAAACTCAAAAGGTACATTAATAGTATAGTTTATGTTAATATTATGATTTCCCATCAGCTTTTAGCACGAGTGTGTGAGCTCTGCTAATAATTCAAGTTCCTTTGGGTTATTGCATAATTGAAAAAATGCAGATGAGCCTAGCAGCAAATAGCAAGGGCAGGTACCATCATTTTCATATTTCTTTAGGATACAGACTGTCACATTAAGTACCGAACAAGGGCTCAAGTTATATCTGAATGGCTAATCTCAGTATTCAGCTCCTCCACCTCCTTATAAATGCAAACAGTCCACAAAGCATTTGAGCACCAGAATGAAGAATATCAAATTTATCAACACAGAAGGATCTTATTCACAAATCTTTTTAGATTAAGTTCATGATTCGGAGTGAAATGACTGCTGATGGGAACTCCATAGATTTGACAGCAGAAAGTATGTATAGAGGAGAAAAGTCTGTTCCTTCAATTACTGAGTGCCGCTATCAGGGGAGGAGCACTCTCTCCTCACTGCTGGGCGTCCCCCACAGAGGCATCCTGAGAAATCTCTGAAGGGTGTTAACTGTTTTAGGATGGCCGGAGACCAATCAAGAGATTTGTCTCCCTACCCAAATCTATCATTGGGGTTAAAGATCACCCAGAATAAAAACCAATAAGGGAGTGTAGGTGCAAAACACAGCTATGTTTATTAGACCAACAACAGTTAAACAAGGCAAGTAAACAGGGTATTGTGATGGGTTCGTTTACAGAGACCCCCTTGGGACTGTCACCTGATGTGCTGAGACTACCTCTGAGCCTGTTTTCTCTGCCAGTTTGGGCCTCCAAAACCCTGCCTTGTTGAGCCAGACATGCCAGTCTGCTCCAACACGGACCCAGTGTCTGAACCACATGCCCCAACACTGAAGACTTAATTGAAAACCACTTAGCAGATTACCTTAAGTCCAGCACCCAGACACGCAGCTCCCAGTGGGCTCCAAACCCCAAATAAATCCATTTAACTCTGTATAAAGTCCATTGGGAGCTGGGCGTCTGGGTGCTAGAGACAGGAGCACTTGCTAAGCCATTTTCAGTTAAGTCTGCAGCGTTGGGGCGCGTGGTTCAGACCCTGGGTCTGTGCTGGAGCAGACTGGCGTGTCTGGCTCAACAAGGCAGGGTTCTGGAGGCCCAAACTGGCAGAGAAAACAGGCTCAGAGGTAGTCTCTGCACATCAGGTGAGAGTCCCAAGGGGGTCTCTGTGACCCAATCTGTCACAAACAGGGTATGCTATAAAGGACTCCCAACACAAATAAACAAGGTAAACAGGGCACTATAACTATACTGACTGTGACCAAAAGAGTTTATTCTCTCCCCAAGACGGATCCCAGGTAAAGGGGTTTGGAGGACTTAAAAGGTCTCTACCATTTCTTGCAGCTTGTGTGTGGAGCCTCCTGACTGCACGGTGCAGATCGGGTCCGGAACTAACCAGGTGACTCAGCAGGGTGAAGAGTGGACCTCAGGAGACAGGAAAGCTGGCAAACTCTACGTGATGCTGGTGATTCTTCTTTCTCCTCCCCTGCGTCATCATGGGTGCAAGTAAGATCCAGATGAGAGGGTGGCACTAGCAACTCACTCTTGCGTGCAAGTGTGTTAAACCCTCCCACAAGCCTAAGGTGCGGTGCTCAGGCTGACACACCCGAGTAGAACACACTGCTGTGGTAACAGCATCTACAGCACTCTACCACTCAGATGGGCAGCCCTGTCCTCCTGACATGCTAGCCCTTATATGCCCTGCACTTCCTGGGCAAATTACATGTCACATGGTTACTTGGTTTCCCACCTTTTGGTAGAAAGGGCAGGAAACTGTACCTGAGGAGGGGGAAGGAGGACAGCCAAGATAGACTCCCAGTTGTTGTTGCCAGAAATTCAAGATGGGTATTAATGACAAACAGAAATTTTCCCCCTACAGGGGCATGTGACCCTGCATGTTCCCCCACGTCACCTCTGGTTGTACATGTAAAGATCCTGGCAGGGAGCTTCCCAATTGTATTGTTGCTCCGCCTGAAATATTTGAAATTTTGGTCTGCCATATGTAAGATTTGGAACAACACAGATTTCATTGTGTATCAGTCAAAGTGCACAGCTTTCCAAGTAAGAGGCTCCTCTTGGAGACTCAGAATAAATAAGTGGTCTCAAATCTAGCTTTCAGACAGGGAGGAGGGCTCAAAGGATTTTAGAAAGATACAAGATGTAACAGCTGCCAGGACTGAAGAGATGGGTGGCTGAAGGCAGGGGAGATGGCAGGTAGAGGGATGACTAGAATGCTGAAAAGAGGAGGTTCAATGAAGGTGTCTTCTCAGCATGCTCTTTGGTGAAGAATGACTCAAAGAAATTATCTGTTTTCTCTGCAAGCTTTTTGCCTCCTCAATTTCCATTTCTACTCCCCATTGGCCCAGCAAGCCCACCATTTATCTCACACACAAAGAGCTCCAGCTATACTTAAATAATTTCTTATTTGTATTAATGATTCTGGCTGTATGCACTTCAGATTCCCTCTGAGCCGTTACTAATGTCTACCTGACATATATCCGCTATAATGTAAGCTCCTCTCTATTGACCTGTGTAGGACAGGAGTACTCCAGGCAGGTCCCTCTAACTTTCTTTTTAGTAATACTACAAAAAATATTTTCCTTGTAGTGATCAGTGCTGGTTATCCTTGTGTTGCGGTAATAGAAGGGGAGAGCAATTGTCTGGATCGTGATGAGCAATTGTCTGGATCGTGATGAGCAAAAATAGACAATCTTCAGTTCTTTTCCAGTGTATCAAATAAGTATTGTATTGTGAACAATATTTAAACCCAAGCTGGGTAATAGGAAGGATTGTACCACCTGAGTAGTTTCTCAGTCATTCCAGTTATTTTTAAAGGAGTGTGAAAGTACACATTTTGGTCTTCTTTCCTCGGAAGTTCATAGCAGAAAATAACGAGCTTAGCAGGGAGAGTGGTAAATTCATCATCACTTTGAGTCTTTACCTTGAGACTGGATGCCTTTCTGTGAAATATATGCTTTAGCTGAACCTCAGTTTACTGAGTTCAGTGTTTAATCACACAGAAGGGAAGAATAGTGCTCTTCACTGCAGGAATTATGGGATGAAATCTATGGTTTGGGTAATGCAAGGGGTTTGATAAGATAATAGTGTTCCTAGTTCCACTGAAGCTGATGGCAAACTTCCCATTGGCGTCAATGAGGGGGCTAGGATTTCACGCCATATTCATAGCAAAATACATTACAAATCTACTGAGCCACAAAAGCCAAGTTTTCGATTTTAAATATCAGTCCCACCATGCAACAAAATGCAAAAAAGAAATAATGAATGAAACGACAACATACTGATCAACAATGAAAATATGGCAGTGCTTCTCAAATGCTGACCCCAGCTTTTTATGAAGATTATTAAATGCATCTAAGTGTAAATTGGATGATTTCCCAATTTGCACGAAACCAAAATGGTAATATGATTTAAAGTCATTCCATAATTTCAAGATGTTTATAGAAAAAAAACCATACCTTTTCAGAAGAGGAGCTCTACTTTATTGAGGTCATGCCCCAACTCTGCCATTTCTTACTGTGGATAAGAGTGGCAGAACTGGGCCCATAAAGAAAGAAGAATCTAACCCATCTAAAATATTTAGATTTTCCAGGGAAGAGATGTTTCAAGGAGCAAATCAAGTCAATTTTTATTGTCATGAACTAGGAAGAGACAGGCATACTGAAACAGGTGCAATAGAATCATTAACATCACAATTCTGCCAATGCACCTTATTTCTTATCTGCAACAAAGATTTGCAGAGAATGAAAATTATGCCAAGTTATGTACCAATTTTATGTTGTAGAATGACATCTCCAAACCCATTTCATTTGTATTCTAAACCAAATTTACATCCAGGTCTCCAGACATAAAACTCTTGTGCATTAACATATTTCACCCAGCAATCAGAGCTTTAAAACTCAAGCAGTGGTACTTTTAACTTGAGTTGGCTGTGTGTGAGTTGAAGACATGGGCAAGGGGTAGCACAACTTACAAGCTGCTAACACAAGCATTCTAATGTAGATGCAGACTAATCCCACTGAAATGCTGTTATTCCTCCAATGCTACCCCACAATTCTTACTGTGGGCCCAGAAAGGACAGACTGACTCTTCCACAATTAATTGAGAAAGAATTCCTAGAACAGCTCAGTTTAGTGAAGAGCAAAAAACCCTGGGACGTGCTCCCAAAAGTCCCAGCACCACCCATGAGTGAGTGCAGTGCCAGGACAGATAGAGCAGCTCAGACGTCAGTGTGGCTGACCTCATTTGAGCTAGGCTAACTCAAGAAAATATCTTGAGTTAGCTATGTAGTGAATACATACTCTAAAAGAACATGAGGTTTGATCTATTTATTCCAGAAGCCATACACTTTAGTGATTTCAAATGTCTTGTAGCTTTTTGGTTCTCAGTTTCCTTCTTTCACCTTCAACAATCACTGTTTAATTTCTTTAGAGTTCAGTGTCACATCCTAAATCAGACACCTTGTGAGGATTCTTGGAGCATTTGAGTACTCCTACTGATTTCATAAAGTTAACACTTGCCATTTGCTTTGCTGAATCGTAGCCAGAATGCTCCTTGCAGGAGCAAGCCCATCGTTACTGGAGTTGTGGTGTTCGGTTATGTTTGCTTCTTGGATTCGAGCTGAAGTAAATATTAAATAGAGGCACAGAAGTTATTAATTATTATTACTACAGATCTTTTGGTAGTTTTTTATGAAGTGAAATAAATACATATTTTATTCTTTAGTTGACCTCTGTAGATTTCACACCTATCTGTGATGTGGCCCTTTTTCCCATGGATCTATTGTTTTGTCCTCCATTAAAGTTCCTGGTCTCTCCATAAGTGCTAAGAAGCCAAAGGAATGTTAAATGGATGCCTAAAGCAATACGCAGTTAAGATTGCAGAACCTTAACACAACCATATAGGAAAAAAACATGAAAGTTTGGTGTTGGGATTGAGGAATCAGGGCCTGAGAATGATGTTTGGATAAAGTGTTTGTGGTGAGATAAGGAACTAGTCAAGGCACTACTGGTAAATGTCAGATCCACTATTAGACACACATTTACCAAGTGCGTGAAGAAAGGAAGAACCTGAACATTGATTTCTGTGTTTGCCCTAGTACCTGTTTTTGCCATAAGTTGATGTCCTACCATACAAGTTTTTCTTGCATTATATTCATTTTGTATATTGACCTGGTCTCACTGTCCCCTTTGCCTCCAAATAAGCTTCACTTTTCACAATGACTGGAAATAACATTATATAAGGACAATTATGCTTCTGCAAAAAAGACCTGATTGGATGATGAATCATATTTATCAAAATGTTACTGTCAAGGTTCCTCCCCCACTCTGAACTCTAGGGTACAGATGTGGGGACCTGCATGAAAAACCTCCTAAGCTTATCTTTACCAGCTTAGGTCAAAACTTCCCCAAGGTACAAAATATTCCACCTGTCGTCCTTGGACTGGCCGCTACCACCACCAAACTAATACTGGTTACTGGGGAAGAGCTGTTTGGACGCGTCCTTCCCCCCAAAATACTTCCCAAAACCTTGCACCCCACTTCCTGGACAAGGTTTGGTAAAAAGCCTCACCAATTTGCCTAGGTGACTACAGACCCAGACCCTTGGATCTTAAGAACAATGAACAATCCTCCCAACACTTGCACCCCCCCTTTCCTGGGAAATGTTGGATAAAAAGTCTCACCAATTTGCATAGGTGACCACAGACCCAAACCCTTGGATCTGAGAACAATGAAAAAGCATTCAGTTTCTTACAAGAAGACTTTTAATAAAAATAGAAGTAAATAGAAATAAAGAAATCCCCCCTGTAAAATCAGGATGGTAGATGTCTTACAGGGTAATTAGATTCAAAAACATAGAGAACCCCTCTAGGCAAAACCTTAAGTTACAAAAAAGATACACAGACAGAAATAGTTATTCTATTCAGCACAATTCTTTTCTCAGCCATTTAAAGAAATCATAATCTAACACATACCTAGCTAGATTACTTACTAAAAGTTCTAAGACTCCATTCCTGGTCTATCCCCGGTAAAGACCAGCATACAGACAGACACAGACCCTTTGTTTCTCTCCCTCCTCCCAGCTTTTGAAAGTATCTTGTCTCCTCATTGGTCATTTTGGTCAGGTGCCAGCGAGGTTACCTTTAGCTTCTTAACCCTTTACAGGTGAGAGGAGCTTTCCCCTGGCCAGGAGGGATTTCAAAGGGGTTTACCCTTCCCTTTATATTTATGACAGTTACATATCATAACTCTTGTGCTGCACCCTTTGCCATGTTATGCTTACTGTCATGAAGAGGTGAAGTTCCCCCCAACCCCAAACAAAACAAAAAACCCACCAAAACCAGGGTTTGTAGAACTTTATGGATGTAATGAGATCCCAGCACTGACATTACACAACTGAGACAGTGCCATAAATTTCACTGGCATATGTCCAATATACCCCAGCATGCTGCATGACCTACTCTTGTTCTGTATGAGAAGTGTCCATTCTGTTGTGCTCTCTTGCATGTGGTTGTGACTCTGCAGACACGCAATGTGACAGTGATGTTCTATAATTCGAACAAGTAAATAAAAACCAAAAATCCTTATATTAACTTGTTTCTAATGTATTTATATTATGTTGCAAAATAGCAAAGATCTAAAGTAGTATAAGAAAATTCATACATTTTAAACACAGAAAGACTATTAGAAGATCTAGTATATATGAAATAACATAGCATATATAATACTATAGTTAGTAGATGTTTATGTGTATACACACCAACACACACTAATCACAACATATACTGACCACAAGTGGATTATTTTATCACACACACACACACCCTACTTGTGATTATTAAAAGTTCCATGTTATTTTTAGTAAGAGGCGGGGCATGAACCAAATTCCAACTTGCCTAATTAATTAACTTTCCATCTCCCACCCATCCAATTAGAGATGCTAATTTTCATTTCTTCCTTTGAAACGTTGTGGTATAAAATGACTGGTATAGAATGACAGCTGTATTCCACAATGCTGCACAGATTTCACCAGTGCATGATGGAAGACAACCCAGGTGCTATGCCTAGTGAAACATATCACTAAGATTTCCTCAGCATTTCCAGTGCAAAGGGTCACTTTCAGTGCTTAGAAGTTTCTCTAAACACTACATTTTCAGATGGGATTAGATATACTTGCTTTCAGTCAAGGGGTGATTTTTTTCAAATGATAGTGTAAGCAAAACACAGTGACATTGTTAACATGCAAGGAATCAGTGAAGAAAATGCAGTTTTTATACTTGGAAAAAAAATTGGCACTTTTTTCCCTTCAGTAGCTCTGGCATTTCAGTGAAAGTGTTGGAAATTTGAAATTTCACAGGGACTTTTTCTTTAGGTTGTAGATGTGCCTTTCATTGGTTCAGTGCAAGTCAAATCTGTCTGGAAAAGTTATAATGGCATTTAAAATGTATTATAAATATGAACACTAGGGTTTATGTTAATAGTTTTATTAAGATTGCCTATACAACCTTAATGCTGCTCCCTTTTGCATAACCCACATGTCCAGTTAAAAATTCCAAATATCAAATACACATAACAAGCTGCAGTTTCCTTTTGGGTTTTGACTAGAGAAGAGCTACAGGCTCAGACAGTACCTGGAAAATTTTGGACAAAGAAGTTTATGAAAATTATTATTATTTGTGTTGCAGTTGCAGCAACAGGCCAGGGTTCCACTGTGCTAGGCACTGTACAAACAAATAAAGAAACAATCTCAGTCCCAAAAAGCTTACAGTCTAAAGATATGCCCTCACTGCATAGTTAACCCAGGTTCTTACCCAGGTTTTAGCCCAATCCCCCTCTACCCCACCATCCATATTAAAAAAATCTTCTGGACTAGATTTGGAGGTACCCTAAACCCAGACTAGCTGTCCTAGCTGGGGAGAGGGGGCTAGGTTAAAGCCCAGACTAGAACCCATCCACTTGCAGATGGATTCAGGCAAAAGTCATTCAAGTTCCGATAGTCTTCCAATCTCTTCCCACAGTTTCCTCTGAAGGACAGACAAGTTTTCCCACAATTGACCCAACTGACCCATGGGACGCACGTGGGTGAATGCAGAAACAATGAGGACACAGTAACATGTGTAAGGTTTGTTGTTGTAGCCTAGGTTGCTCACATCCAACCTAGGCTAACCCGGCTGCAAATTAACCAGGTTAACCATACAGCAAAGACATTCCAAAAGATAGAGACTATAGGCAACAGGTAAATACAACAAGCTGACAAAGGGGTACAAAGAAACAATGAGCTGATACTGGTCAGCTAGGGTTGCCAATTTTGGTTGGATGTATTCCTGGAGGTTTCATCACATGACATAATCTTTAATTAAAGATTAATCATAGAATCATAGAATAACAGAGTTGGAAGGGATCTCTGGAGGCCATCTAGTCCAACCCCCTGCCCAGAGCAGGACCAAACCCAACTAAATCATCCCAGCCAGGGCTTTATCAAGCCTGACCTTAAAAACTTCTAAGGAAGGGGATTCCACCACCTCCCTAGGTAACGCATTCCAGTGTTTCACCACCCTCCTAGTGAAAAAGCTTTTCCTAATATCCAACCTAAACCTCCCCCACTGCAACTTGAGACCATTACTCCTTGTCCTCTCATCTGCTATCACTGAGAATAGTCTAGATCCATCCTCTTTGGATCCACCTTTCAGGTAGTTAAAAGCAGCTATCAAATCACCCCTCATTCTTCTCTTCTGTAGACTAAACAATCCCAGTTCCCTCAGCCTCTCCTCATAACTCATGTGTTCCAGTCCCCTAATCATTTTTGTTGCCCTTCGCTGGACTCTCTCCAATTTCTCCACATCCTTCTTGTAGTGTGGGGCCCAAAACTGGACACAGTACTCCAGATGAGGCCTCATCAATGTCGAATAGAGGGAAACGATCACGTCCCTCGATCTGGTGGCAATGCCCCTACTTATACACCCCAAAATGCCATTGGCCTTCTTGGCAACAAGGGCACACTGTTGACTCATATCCAGCTTCTCGTCCACTGTAACCCCTAAGTCCTTCTCTGCAGAACTGCTGCCTAGCCATTCAGTCGCTAGTCTGTAGCGGTGCATTGGATTCTTCCGTCCTAAGTGCAGGACTCTGCACTTGTTCTTGTTGAACCCCATCAGATTTCTTTTGGCCCAATCCTCCAATTTGTCTAGGGCCCTCTGTATCCTATCCCTATTCTCCAGCGTATCTACCACTCCTCCCAGTTTAGTATCATCCGCAAACTTGCTGAGGGTGCAATCCACACCATCCTCTAGATCATTAATGAAGATATTGAACAAAACCGGCCCCAGGACCGACCCTTGGGGCACTCCGCTAGATACCGGCTGCCAACTAGACATGGAGCCATTGATCACTACCCGTTGAGCCCGACAATCTAGCCAACTTTCTACCCATCTCGTAGTGCATCCATGCAGCCCATACTTCTTTAACTTGCTGACAAGAATACTGTGGGAGACCGTATCAAAAGCTTTGCTGACGTCAAGAAATAACACGTCCACTGCTTTCCCTTCATCCACAGAACCAGTTATCTCATCATAGAAGGCAATTAGATTAGTCAGGCATGACTTTCCCTTGGTGAATCCATGCTGACTGTTCCTGATCACTTTCCTCTCGTCTAAGTGCTTCAGAATTGATTCCTTGAGGACATGCTCCATGATTTTTCCGGGGACTGAGGTGAGGCTGACCGGCCTGTAGTTCCCAGGATCATCCTTCTTCCCTTTTTTAAAGATGGGCACTACATTATCCTTTTTCCAGTCTTCCGGGACTTCCCCCGATCACCATGAGTTTTCAAAGATAATGGCCAATAGCTCTGCAATCACATCCACCAATTCCTTTAGCACTCTCGGATGCAATGCATCCGGCACCATGGACTTGTGCACGTCCAGTTTTTCTAAATAGTCCCGAACCACTTATTCCTTCACAGAGGGCTGGCCACCTCCTCCCCATGCTGTGCTGCCCAGTGCAGTAGTCTGGGAGCTGACCTTGTTCGTGAAGACAGAGGCAAAAAAAGCATTGAGTACATTAGCTTTTTCCACATCCTCTGTCACTAGGTTGCCTCTCTCATTTAGTAAGGGGCCCACACTTTCCTTGGCTTTCTTCTTATTCTTCTTTAATTCCTGGAGACTCCAGGACAATCCTGGAGTGTTGGCAACCCCGTGGTCAGCATGGAAATCAGTGGTCACAGCACACCAGCTACCTAATCATACAACAGAAATGAAATTGTTCCTTGTGAATTGATCGCCATATTTAATTTTAGGAAACATCACTAACCCCAAACTAAAGCAGGAGTTGTTTAGTATAAGGTGTGCTTTGTCATTTAAATAACAGTTATACACATTATACATAACAACATGCTGCAAGATAGATCAAAATCTATACCAAAGTTCCCCACTAAGTTTACTATAGCAAGACAATTTTGCTCTTGTGGTGACTTTATATAAAGTTTTTCCGGGCAGCTCCTGCTGCTCTTCTCTTTTCTGTTTAGCCAGCTGGGTCCTGCAATGGCATACACACACTGTGCCATAAAAGACCAAAGCACAGAAGACATGCTGATTGTATGGGCAGAGACCTGCAGTGATGAGAAAGCAATGGGGGGAGGTGGGGGTTCTGCTAGGAGGGCTTGCAGCACCGCTCTGCAGCAGAGCATTGTGCTGTGAAGAAAATTATGCAAATTGCTAAATGGATCTGCTACAGATGCAGTAAAGAAATTGCTTCCTTTATCAGTGGGGAAAAGGGAGATGAAGTAGCTGTGGCAAGATACAGCTGTTATTTCCACTATCCATTCAGACATTGGATAATTTCATGCTGAAGCTTTTCTGTTGCATCAAAATAATATTCCAAAACACAAATAGCGCACACACTTTCAAACACACTGGCTGGAGGCACGCCAAGAACCTTGCTCCTCATATCCCAGGCACAAAGACTGCTCCCTCCTAGTGACCCTGAGAAGGTCTCCATTGTATATTGGCTAAAAACCCAAGGGTACTGTTGAGCACTAAGTGATGCAGGCCAGGAGGGTCACACAGGGAACAGTAGAAGACTACACAATAAGACCAGACTTCTGAATGCCCCAGAGACCTCCAAGGAGTATATGAGCAGCATGTGTGATGAATCCCTAGCCAAAGCTCCACTGAAAGACGTGATGCCTGATAACAAAGCCACTGCTTTATCAGAAGCAGGAGGTGGAGGATTCTAACTGTAGGCAACTTTGCCTTCTAGTTAATGACCAAGTTCACCCATGTCACCAAAATAGACGGAGGAAAGATAAGAGGATCAGCCAGTGTCTCAGGCAGTGAACTGTTACTGTGCTGTGCCTACCTTGCTACCTGGACTCCTCTTCATAAGGCACGCTGGAACAACAGAGATTCTGAATGCAGATAGTAGCTTCAGGCTTGATCCACTGACATAGAAAATGAATAGTTTCACTTGCTTTGTCTTCTTGGCAAAGCACTTCCCTGCCTCTGGCATAATGAGAAAAGTAAGATAGGAAAACAATTGTACCTTTATAAACATTATTAGTGGGTTGGGGGAATACATGACTGCTGCTGGGCATACTGAGTGGGTGCCATGCTCTCTCATAGTGATGCTGGTCTCCTACACCCAAACATGCTGGTCTCCTACACCCAAAGGCTTCTCGGGAAGTCAGGAGTTAAAAGGGATGATTTAATGCTGCTGGTCAAGGCATCCATCTGAGCTCATTTGTGAAGGCCCAGTTTTGGACCCAGGCCATGAATAAAGTGTTCTCTTGCCATGTAGCCACCCACAGCATTCAGAGCACCTACAGAAAAGGTGGAGGGATCTCTGCCAGAAACTGAAGATGCCAAAGGGTATGTCTACACAGAAGCTGGGATATGCCCACCGCAGGTATATGTACACACACAAGTTCTTTTTGAACTAATGGCAAAAATTACCAGAGTGGCTGCAGTAGCACCCACGTATGTACCCCAGAGGTCAGGCAGGATCGTATTCAGGCAGGTAGCCTGAGCCGTCCCTGTGCTGCTGTGGCCACACTACTACTGTTAGGCACTAGCTTAAGCAGAGCTAGCCCATGTACCTTGACCCATGTAACATGCAACCACAGTAGGGGACAGCAGAGCATCCCCAGAGCTGATTCCATAGGTGGAGGCTATTCCCATCACCAGCCCCACAAACCCATCCCCTTGAACACTAATCTGAGCAAAAGAAAGCAAAAACTATTACAGATACCCATCAAGAAGAGCTGTGAGTGGAGACAAAGAATAGACAGAGCACTTTGCACCTTGCTGAGGTTGCTTCCACAGTAAGGTGCATCAACATAAGTGACCCTCACAAGACAGGAAAAGAATACTCTCTTCTTTTGAGTGAGTAAGCAGATAGAGTAGGGATTAGTTATAAAAATTATGTTGTCTTTTAGGTCCTGTAAAATACTGGCCAGGCATGACAGGGATTTTGACAGCTCATTAAATGTACTGATGCAAAATGAAGGTTCCCTACAATATAAATGAAATGCTCCATCTCCATTGAGTGTTTGCCTTATTTTTTTTTAATAATTGGCATTTGCTTACTTTCCACTCCAACACTTGTGTGTATAAAGGACCTTGAGAAGTCATCAAATCCAGCCCTCTGCACTGTGACAGGATTAAGTAAACCTAGACCATTCCTGATAGGTGTTTATCCACCCTGTTTGTAAAAAAACTCCAGTGAGGGGGATTCCAAACCTCCCTTGGAAGCCTGTTCCAGAGCTTAACTACACTTATAGTTAAAGAGGTTTTTCCCCCTTTAATATCTAACCTAAAATTTCCTTGCAACAGATAAGGTCATTACTTCTTGTCCTATCTAGAGTGGGCATGGAGAACAATTGATCACCATCCTCTTTGTAACAGCCTGTAGCACATTTGGAGACTTATCAGGTCCCCTGTCAATCTTCTTTTCTCAAGACTAAACAGGCCCACCTTTTATATTTGTTGCTCTCCTCTGGACCTGTCCAACTTGTCCACATCTTTCCTAAAGTATGGCACACAGAATTGGACACAGTACTCCTGCAGAGGCCTCACCAGTGCCAAGAAGAGCAGGACAATTACCTCCTGTGTCTTACATAGGATACTTCTATTAATATACCCCAGAATACTACTAGCCTTTTTCATAACATCATCAAATTGCTAATGCATGTTCAATTTGTTATTCACTATCAGTGCTATCATCTAGACAGTTATTCTCCATTTTGTAGTTGTGCATTTGATTTTTCCTCCCGAAGTGAAGTACTTTGCACTTGTCTTCATTAAATTCCATTTTGTTGAATTCAGACCAATTCTCCAATTTGTCAACGCTATTTTGAATTCTAATCCTGTCTTCCAAAGAGTTTGCAACCCCTCCTAGCTTGGTGTCTGTCACAGCTCACGACCAAGAATGCCAACCTCAGGGCAGACTGGCAAAAGCAGGGCAGATACCCCAAACCGTTGGTATGTTCTATCATTAGATTTCACCAACCCAGTAACCAATGTGAACTCCTGGCTCACTGTAACAGCCATGAAGTCACAGACAGTCACAGACTGTCATTGGTTCAGTGCAAGCCAAATCTGTCCAGAAAAGTTATAATGGCAATTAAAATGTATTATATACATGAACATAAGGGTTTATGTTAATATCTTGGTTAAGTCTGCCTTGGTTAAAAGTGCCATCTTGGGCATTCCACTCTATCTTGTCATCCAGACAAGCTGGACTTAGTGATAAATGGTTACTCACATCAAAAATCACAAAATATTCAGGTTGCTCCCAGTCCCAAAGAACCAGTCCCTTATCCCAAATCAATTTTGTACCTTAGATCTCACACCAAAGACAACACTTGCAGCCAATCCTATAATAAACTAATTAGGCATTTATTAACTAGGAAAAAGAAATGAGAGTTATTTACAGGTTAAAGGAGGAAATATATATTCACAAATGAGGTCAGTCTGTGGTTCCAAAAAGTGACAGAGATGTAGTAATCTGTCAGCATTGAATGTCTTTTTAGGGCTAACCCACTAAAGTTGATTCTGGGGATCCCTGCTTTAGTTTCTTAACTCTAGCCCTTGTAAGAGTCAAAACAGCAAAGAGATGAAAAATGTTCATGTCAGCTATCTGTATTTCCTTCTTCCATAATTCAAGCTGATGGAATGTGCTGTCTCTCATGTAGCACCTTCATGGGTGTAAGAGGGCCATCAAACTAGCCTTTGTGTTGTGATGTTCCACAATGGCTCACTTACTCAAAATGGTTCTTCTGGATGGGTGGAAGAACCACATTTCCTGTCTAGGTTCACAAGTTCAGAACAGGCATTTTTACAGTTATAAAGCAAAACTTACTTGTAATGTCTGTATCCCACACTATAAGGTAATAAGTGAGATTAATGCATGCAGCAACTCACAAGTATTTCAGAGATTCTAAACACTAAACACATTCTTACAAGTTCAAACACATATCTTGAACAATATTAACATATAAGTGAACTGGTCAGGTTTCCAGCTATGAATTTGTCAGTGCTCAACTAGATGCCTAGAGACTTGTCAAGAACTGGTGTTTGGTTTACCAGTGTCACAATGTCATCTACAAATTTTATAAGCATACTATCTACTCTATTATCCAAGTCATTAATGAAAATTTTGACTAGTACCAAACCCAAGATTGACCCCTATGAGACCCCACTAGAAATGCCCTCGCAGTTTGACAGCAAACAACTGATTACTGCTCTAAGGTCTTTCAACCAGTTGTGTTTATAGTAACTTCATGTAGACCATATTTTCCTAGTTTGCTTATGAGAAAGTCATGTGAGACTGTCAAAAGCCTTAAAAAATAATCAAGGTATATCACATTTACGGATTCCCTCCTCCTCATCCACTAGGCCAGTAACCTGGTCAAAAAAGGAAAATAAATTAGTTTAGCATGATGTGTTCTTGACAAAATCCATGCTGGCTATTCCTTATCACCCCATTATTTGCTTACAAATTGATTGTTTCATAATCTGTTTCAGTACCTTTTCACACATTGAAGTTAGGGTAGCTGGTCTATATTTCCCCAGGTCCTCTTATGTATATGTGTTTTCACACACATTCACACAATATGTATGTGTATATACACACAAGCCTACTGTTGACAGACAAGTTCATGTGTTATTTACTTTTTAAAAGTTAGTAAAAATTACAGTTCTCAGTATATCATAGTAGGAGCTAGCTTCTGTTCAGTGTGTGTTTCACATCCCTTTGTGAACCCAATTCACCAAAGATATGAATTACGCTCATTAAATTCAGACTGTAAAAAGTCATGTCTTGAGATGTCCCTTGTTTGACCTCCAGTCATGACCAAGATAGCAGTCTTCACATCACATTCATTCTGCTTACTGCCCAACACCATCATTTTTCTTCTTAATCCATATGATAAATTGAACTACTAGTAAGAAATATGGACTAATAACCTTCCATGTATCTTATTTGAAGTCAATATTATTTTCCAGGGATAGGTTGACTCAATTGCACAATGGCATATTTCCAGAAGTAGATATGATCTTCTGAACTTCCGGATGTGTGGTCAAAACAAGGCTCTGAACATTGGGAACAGTTACAGGAGGAGTGATGGAATTTGTGGTGGTGTTTGGTAAACATACAGGAGTCAGGCTAATTGGAGAGAAGGCACAGCACATTATCTGCATCAGCACTCTGATCAATCTGAGCCTCTTTCAGCCTCTAAGAAACATCTATACACACTGAGTTTTAACATAGTCAGCCCCATACTTGTGACTTGATACCTATCCTGCATTTATGAGGATATTAGAGAACAGATATATTCTCTAGTTATTTTTAAGACGTGGTAGAAAGACTGTAGTTATGTATTACACCAATAGCACCTACACACTTAAAAAAAACCTGTCGTAAGTCTCTTTCTCTCACACACACAGTCTTAGGACCCCCACTTTAATAAGTTATATTATTATACTTTTAAATAACAGTATTTTATACTTTCCCAGGTGCCTATATGACAAAGGACAGTGCTATAATGAGAAAGGTGTATACTAGACTGATAGCTGCTTTAATGCTTTAGGAGTGGGTGACCTGGTTCTGGTAAAATAAAGGTTACTTGCTTTTTGTTCACCTGTCAAATGTAATTTGAATCTTTTAAAAAGCTAGAAAAGTATGGTAAAAGACAGCCGCTGTCCTCCCCCATGTTCTCTTCTCCTCCTCCTGACTCTTTTGGGAATGTGCTTATAACTTCTGCTCCTTCCCATGATCCACCCCTTCACTCAGCCAGTACAGGGTACTGTTGCATACCCAGGGCTAGGTATGTGTACCGCTGTACTGGATGAAATGGCAGAGGTTGCTCCACCCTCTAAATCCACAGAAGGCAAACGCCCCACTAATATGATTTATTTGCATAGCACTTCACATTTCCAAAATAATTAATCCTCACAACAGGCCTGTACAGTAGGTTGATAAGTGTTAATTATTATTCCTATTTTATAGATGGAGAAAGCCAGAAGGTTGATTTCAGAAGTGACACACAAGGCGGTTTAAGTCCCCCTGTCCCGCCCCAGGCTTTCTTGCTTGCACTCTGATTCCCTTACAACTACTTATACTCACTATCAGTGGAAAAAGGTCTTAATTTATGCAACTAACATGCCAATGGACTGCAAATTAAAGTGCGGGTGGGGGGGTACTTTAGCTTACAACCTCTTTTATTGTCCAGCTCCTCAGCAGGTAAATTACACCAACTAACAGACTCTCTTAAATCCCCAACATATTTGTATACAGTAAATAGGTCAAATGGAATTAGTGTTAAATTTAGACCACTTTATATCACATCTGCATTCAGCCCAGACAAAAATTAACATGCCTAAAGCCACTAGGCAAGTCAATGGCAGAGCTACTGCTGACAGTCAGTGGTGATTGTCCATTAGTTCAAGTGACAGAGATTTGTGTTTTTTGTGTACAGAACCCCCAAAGTCTATCCTAGTTGAGCATCATGAAGTCTGTGGGCCAGATCCCCAGCAAGGGCACATGAAGTCTATAGAGCTATGACCATTTACACCGAGGGATGTGCTGGCCGCCCTTCCTGCAGCCCCCATTGGCCTGGAGCAGTGAACTGCGGCCAGTGGGAGCCGCGATCGGCTGAACCTGCGGTCAAGGCAGGTAAACAAACTGGCCCGGCCCACCAGGGGCTTTCCCTAAACAAGCGGTGGCCCTAGTTTGAGAACCACTGATCAAAATGAAATGTTTTGACAATTTGGAAACTCCCCCAAACATACACACATTTTTTCAATTTGGAAAATTCTTTGAACTTGCCCCTTTTTCACAAACAGTTTTGACAAATTGGCATTCTTTGACAAAAAATGATTTATTAAAAAAACCTCCTGACCAGCTGTACCCTGCAGGTCATCAGAGTGGGGACTGGGGAGCAACACCACAGTCAATCAGATTAAAGGAGGGGACCAGGGAAGAGGTAGGGTCAATTGTTTAGAAGAGGAGAGAGCTGGAGCTGGGTTGGGGAGCAGCAGTATCACTGGAGATAGAAAGAGGGAACTGAGGGACACAGAGGCAGGGAGAAAGGGAGGCTGTTGCTGAGATTGCAGAAGGGACCTCCAAAAGTGAAAAGAGCTTAGTGAAGGAGTCTCCTGATCTGAACTGAACCTTTCATAGATTTATCTGTTTATGACTTAGCTCACAGCTGCTTGCTGCATCTGATTTTACATTCAATTCCTATTTTTTAATTAGTATTCCAGGCAGGATTTTTTTGTCCTCGTGATATCCTTTCACTTAAAGAAAAAAAAAAAAGCGTAAGCTGCTTCTGGCAGTTAGTCTGGCTTCACACGTGTTTACGCTGTGACCTTAAAAACTCTGATATTTCATTTCAAGCTGGCCCAGAAGAGGTAGCATTTTGTTTTGATTCTCTATAAATTCTGCATGAATGTCACAACATAGTCTGTCCTGATATGCCGTCCTTCGTTGTTCCTTTTTTATATTTGGTGACTCTTAGAAGCCCTACAACTATGAAGGAAGAACTAGATCAAGTATTGTACTTCCTTGCTACCAGCTACAATTCGCAAGGGCAAGAAATACACTCATACTAGAAAAACTATGTATATGTTCACAGGTGTTGAGTTATGTCTCTTCATTGCAATGATATTGTTAATTAGGAATTCACAGTTGTCTCTAGCCCAGATATTTGGAAATGTATGGCTATAAAGGGGAAACATTTTGGATCATCCTGCTCCAGAAGTACAATACCACTCAAGGGACATCCAAAATTACATTAGCTGTTAACTGTTCTGGTTACATCCAGTAGGGCGCAGTGGCAGACATACACACTAAATAGTTTATCACGCTATTTGGATGCTTTATAAGCTTAATGAAAAAAACCACAATTTAAGGTCCTGAACAGATAGCATACCAGATGCCTCCTTGTTAAGCTACATTAATTTAATGTATTCTTTTATTACACCTATCTCAGACTCTTACTAAGTAAATTACTCATTTTTCTTAGTAAATTACTCAAATTTTAACTCTCATGGGTATGCATGGGAGTTGCAAAAGTGTATCACGAGGAGATTATGTCCATACATAAGGATAATCACATTAAATTATAAATTATGATGCTCTTTGGATAACATGCATTTCAAATACATTTTATATAATTTAGTTTATTTCCAAAAGGTAATATTATGATGTACCATTTCTTCAAAGGAATTGCTATATATTATAATATCTGCATTATAATCATTAAGGCTAAAAAACACCCTCCCATTTAGGAGATAAAAATAGTTTGGAAAATGTGTCTGTTAATTTATTCTGGTAATAGATTCAGTCTAGCTTCCACTGCCGGCAGCTCACCAGACTGCTTCAAGGAGATCCAGACACTTAAACCCCTGTGTGTTTTAAGGCTCCAGAGTATGAACAGAGTTCGGGCACTGTCCTGGTCTTAGGGACCCTAGGCACATCTTCTTTCTGGCACACTGTCCCAAGAGTTAGGACACACGGTGTACTTGCCCAGTCATCAGTGCTCATCTCTCATTCCCCCATAAAACTCCCACAACTCCACCCAAAGGAGAGAGCTTTCCGATTTACCTCTTCAAGGGGCCATGTGGTAGGTGTAGCACAAAACATTGACACTTTGCACAGGATTCTAACACATTATTGCTCTTTACTTAACCACACATGAAATACACAGATATATTTAAGACTAACAACCCTATATTCACTTTCCTGTTTCAATTTCCTCACCACTCCAAAGTGTTCTTTGGGCTAGGGTCAGGGTCCTCTATGGAATACAAGGATCTTTCTACTGCAGCTGTATGACTTCTCTTATGAAACATGGGCAGCTTGCTTCTTCCTCTGACCTTGGCCAGTTCCTCCTGCCTCTTTGGGTCTTCCCCCCATGAGTCCTTCCATAATCTTTTGCTATGGTCACCTCTCTCGTTGTCCTGCTTTGGTAACTTTCCACTGCTCTCCACTTCCCTCTAACTTCCTCCTCCTATCTGTATCTTCTCCTAGCTCAAAGTACCGTCGCACAATGGGCTTGCTTTCCTTGATTAGTCTGTCATTCTAATTACACACTATTGTCCCTAATCTGGGAGAGATGTTACAACCTTGCCAGCTCATGATGTATGATCGTATGCAGGGGCATTCATGGTAACAGCTTCATAATAACTTCATAATATCAGCCAGGATACATAAATTGTACAGACAGATGCCTCAGACCGCCACAGTGCTTATTAAAGATTCTTTTAATAAAAAAAAGACTACCCTTAATTGATACCACATTCTTTTGGAGACATGCACATAAGCCAATGTTTCTCCATCAGAGCAGTAGATCACATCCTGGAACAGGCCACCCAAATACCCAGAGAAAACACTTCAATACAAGAGAAAAATCACTGACCACAAACTGAACATGAGTCAATGTTATGCAGCTGCAAAGAAGGCTAGTATGATTCTGCACTGTATTACCCGGATGGTTGTATGTAAAACAAGGGAGGTAATTGTCCTGCTCTGCTCGGCACTAGTGAGGACCCAGCTGAAGTGGTGTGTCCAATTCTGGGCACCACAGTTTAGGAAAGATGTGAACAAATTGAAAAGAGTCCAAAGGAGAGCAATAAAACCGAAAAAAGGTTTAGACAGCCTGACCTCTGAGGAAAGGTTAAAAAAATGGGCATGTTTAATCTTGAGAAAAAAGTCAACGTGGGGGGGAAGGGGGGCTAATAACAGCCCTTCACATGTTGGAAGACTGTTATAAAGAGGATGGTGATCAACTGTTCTCCATGTCCACTGAAGGTAGAACTAGAAGTAATGGACTTAATCTGCAGCAAGGGAGATTTAGGTTAGCTATTAGGAAAAACTTCCTAATTATAAGGGTATTTAAGCTCTGGCATATGCTTCAAAGGGAGATCATGGAGTCCCCATCACTTTTAAAAACAAGCTGGACAAACACCCATCAGGAATGGTCTAGGTTTACTTGATCCTGCCACAGTGCAGGGGGCTGGACTTGATGACTTCTCAAGGTCCCTTCCAGCCCTACATTTCTGAGTCTACAATTTTATGACTGCACACCCCAAGTTGTCACCTACCACTCCACACTGGAATGGGGTATGATTAAATAATTACAACCTGTGCTTAATGGAAACCACATCCTGAAAAAAGAAAAGAAGGACTTGTGGCACCTTAGAGACTAAAATTTATTTGAGCATAAGCTTTCATGAGCTACAGCTCACTTCACTGGAAATGCATCCGATGAAATGAGTTGTAGCTCATGAAAGCTTATGCTCAAATAAATTTGTTACTCTTTCAGGTGCCACAAGTCCTCCTTTTCTTTTTGCAGATACAGACTAACACGGCTGCTACTCTGAAACCTGTCACATCCTGAAAGAAATCTTTCCCAAATTCCCTCTTCTGGTCTTCAGACAACCTCCCATTCTCCTCATCAGAAGCAAACTGCCAACAGATCAGGAGACACCAACTGAAAATGGCAACAAACCCTACCATAACAGATGCAAAATCTGAAGACACACTCCACTGATACACTTAATACCCCCTCCCCACACACACACACACACAGCTTTCAAGATCCATGCATCCTACACATGCATATCACTAAATGCCCCAACATCTATGTGGGTGAAATGAGAATCACTATGCTCCCAAATAAACTCTCATGGAAAAGCAAAACAAAAAACAAAAATGCCATATCACCCATGGGCAAACAGTTTTCACAAGATGATCATTCCGTATCTGACCTCAGTTCTCATCCTCAGAGGAAACCTGCACAAACACCTTCACAAGATGAACCTGGGAGCTTAAATTCATAACTTTGCTAGATACTAAAAATCATGGACTCACTAAAGATATTGCTGTAATGAGCAATAAATCCAATCTATAACCCACTACCCCTCCTTTGTCCTATGACTGCAGTGGTGTTAACTGCCCACTTCATCTTGAATGGTCTCTTGCAACATGTGTTAACTTCTTATGTTAAACAATCTGTTCCACCCTGAATTTAGCTGTGACACTCAGAGTACCCTTCCCAGACAGGCAGAGGACCTCTGTGTAAGCTTGAAAGCTTGTCTCTTTCACCAACAGAATCTGATACAATAAAAGATATTAGCTTACAACCCTGTCTTTCTAATAATCTGGGATCAACATGACTACAACTAGGATGTTAGAAAACATATTTATATATTTTCATTTAAAGTGTGTGTTCTCAAAGTGCTGTTATACTCTGACAAATAGCTCAAAATGGCATAGGTTTCTGGGTTAGTGTTTTTGTTGTGTGGTGTGTGGTTGCTGGTGAGTATTTGCTTCAGGTTGCGGGGGGCTGTCTGTCTACAAATGCTGGTGAATATTTGCTTCAGAATATTTGTAGAACGACAGCCCCCCAACCTGAAGCAAATACTCACCAGCAACCATACACCACACAACAAAAACACTAACCCAGAAACCTATCCTTGCAACAAAGCCTGTTGCCAGCTCTGTCCACATATCTATTCAGGGGACACTATCATAGGACCTAATCATATCGGCCACACTATCAGAGGCTCGTTCACCTGCACATCTACCAATGTGATATATGCCATCATGTGCTAGCAATGCCCATCTGCCATGTACGTTGGCCAAACTGGACAGTCTCTACATAAAAGAATAAATGGACACAAATCAGACGTCAAGAATTATAACATTCATAAACCAGTCGGAGAACACTTCAATCTCCCTGGTCACTCGATTACAGACCTAAAAGTCACAATACTACAACAAAAAAAACTTCAAAAACAGACTCCAATGAGAGACTGCTGAATTGGAATTAATTTGCCAACTGGATACAATTAACTTAGGCTTGAATAGAGACTGGGAGTGTATGGGTCATTACACAAAGTAAAACTATTTCCCCATGCTTATTTTCCCCCCTACTGTTACTCACACCTTCTTATCAACTGTTGGAAATGGGCCATCCTGATCATCACTACAAAAGTTTTTTTTCTCCTGCTGATAATAGCTCACCTTAACTGATTACTCTCGTTATAGTTGGTATAGCAACACCCATTTTTTCCATGTTCTCTCTGTGTGTATATATATATCTTCCTACTGTATTTTCCACTGCATGCATCTGATGAAGTGGGTTTTAGCCCATGAAATCTTATGTTCAGATACATTTGTTAGTCTCTAAGGTGCCACAAATACTTCTCATTCTTTTTGCTGATACAGACTAACACTGCTACCACTCTGAACTCTACATACAATGATCACAAAGTCCAGAGGCTAGCTAACAGCCATTCTCTGAGAGGAAGGATGATCTTGTGTTTAAGGCACTAGATTGGGACTCACTAGCTCTTGGTTTTATTCCCAGCTCTGCCATGGATTTCCTGTTCGATCTTGGGCAAGTCACTTATGTCTCAATCCTGCAAATGCTTATGCACATGCTTAATTTTAAGCATATGAACAATCCCAGTGACTTCAATAGCAGTGCTCACACACCTAAAATTAAGCACATGTGCAAATGCTTGCAGGATCAAGGTTCTAATCTGTGCATGCCACAATTCCCCATTTTAAAAGTAAAGAAAATAATCCTTCCTTTCTCCCAATTTTGGTCTATTTTTTCTATTTACATTATGAATTCTTTGGTGCAGAGACTGCCTCCTACTATGTGTTTGTAGAGTCCTTAACATTATTGCACTCAGATCCTGATTGGCTAATGTAATACATCATTAATAACAACACAGCATTGCCTTTGTCAAATGTTCCTAAATTTCATAAAGTTTCAATGAACCTCCCATTGTTACATTAGTTAGTAGAAAAGGTGTTCCAAGTTCAGATTAATTTTGAATTTCAAGAGTGATGGGCCAGATGACTTTTTTGTATGATTTTACATAAATCGTATCTATCTAAAATACTAAACAAGCATATAATGGCCAGCTGAATTTGAGATGGAAATGAAGCAGGAATGGTTTCCGTTAGAATCTTTCTGTAGACTTTCCTTATATGAAAAAGGATAAAAACCATAAGTGGTATGTGAATCCTTTGTCCATGTAAAAGCAGCTTGATTCCTGGGGTTACCAAGGGGTGTGTTGTGCAATACAAGGTTTCATTTATATTATGATGAAGTTGAAAGGTTTGGGTAAACACAAAGCTGAACCCTTCAGGGTAAAATTGCAATTCATGTGCTTCAGAATTTCTTCATTCTAGCACAGAACATTTTCTACATCATTAAGCAGAAGAGAAGGCTTCATAGATCTTCTCTGAAATACTTGAAGGCTAGTCAAAATCTTTAGTTACATTGCAAATAAGAATACAGTATGCTTCACTACTCTTCTAGTGCCTTCACTACTCTTCCCGACTGTCCTGTTTTAACATGTTTAACATGTTGAAGAAACTGATTGAAATAGCTACACAGATGCTAACCTGTATCAAAAATTATTATGATTCTATGAAGCTATGAGGCAAGAAGTAGAAGAATTAACAACATTGAAGAAGTAAAATCCATTTGGCACCTGCTTTCATAGGCAACCCATATTTAAAATCAATAGATAAGAGCAGAACACAGCAGTTCAGATCATAGAAGAATAAATGAAGACGGTCATTTGAAGTTACCTGGGTAAGTGTTTATGAAAGTTGTAAAGAGCTGGTTATAGTCTCTTTATCTCATGATCATGTTCAGGCTTCATCTGGGACCAGTAGAGAAAGGTCTGAAATAAACGAGAAAAACGACTCAAGTTGAGATTGTTTAATTCAGTGGATTTAGGATCAGGCCCGTAGGACCACATTCTGTGACTCTTGATTACATTGAGCAGTAACTTACTCTGCAAATAGTCCTAGTGGAGTCAGTCAAGCAACAGGACTACTAGTTGGAGTCAGGTACTTATCATGAGAAAGTGTGGTAGAGAATCAGGCATTGGTATTTCTGATCTGTCTGGAAACAGATCATGCATCATGAACAAGCCGGCTCTTGTGAGATTTCCTGAGGAGATTTTTCAACCAGAGAGACTGGTTTAAACCTTTGAAAAGTTTTTGATCAGCAAATTAACTTCTGGAGTGGTTTTGAGAATTGAGAGAGATGAGGAGAATCCTAGTAAGAAATAATGTTATAGGCAAGAGGGTCAGAGGGAATAACCAGTATGATTACTAGAGTTTCAAGTGACGATGACACCAGAAAACTAAAAGATTTAGCAAGGCCAGACTGAAGTAAATGAGACTATTTATGTAGTAAGGCACTGCTAGGGTTGCCAACTTTCTATTGGCACAAAACCAAACACCCTAGTCCCACCCCTTCCCCAAGGCGCAGTATCAGCCAGGACAGGTCGGGACTAGCCTGCCTTAGCCCTGCAGCATCACCAACCAGACTTTTAAAAGCCCAGTTGGCGATGCCGACGAGCTGGTAGGGTCCCTTTTCAACACTGAATAAAAGATCAGCATTAGACCGAGTAGTGATTACATCCAAGAAAGCCTGAAAGTCAGAGTATACAGGTTGAAAGGGCCTATGGAGTACAGAAAGTGTTAGGTTGGCTGGTGATGAAAGAAACAGTTTGACAATTTCCAAGGAGTGGGCTGAATGTGGGAGAATTTAGATTCAGGTTTGGTAGGGATGGCTAAGCCTCATCTACATGCTTGAGGGGCAGGATTTATTTTTTTAGTCTATAAAAGGTAAGAAAGGAAAGGGGGCACCGCTGGAGTGCCTGGTCTCAGTCTGGAAAACAATCAACATTTCCTATCAAAGAAAGAGGTGTGGAGAGTAGGGCTTTCTTGCTAATGGCTCAGATATGAGAGTGAACAAGTCTACAGTAGATCAGTTAAGGAGCGTTATGGAGAAGCCCCTCTTAGGTGGTTGCACATTTTATATCATATTACATATGTTTAAGCCAACACACCAGAGAAAAGTTTTCTCCTCCTCCTATATACAGACTGTCTCCCACATCCTCAAAATGGAAACTGCCTGATCCCCAGGCAAGGCAAAATTCAGTTCCGAGCAAGTGGAAGATTTCTACAAATCAAAAGATCACAGCTTTATAGACTAGTATCCTGCACACCTGCACAACCAGGAAAAAGAAGCTTCCCGACTATAAGAGGTTTCCAGTATAGAGCACTCACTGCTAGCACTGGCAGATCCTGAGATACTGGGCTTTAAACTTACAACATTGCATATTCAGATAATTACTGGAGAAGTTTTACATGTATTCATTTTAATTTCTCTCTTCCTCAGAACCTGCATAACTGGATTCATAGTAATTAAGATACATGGTTTCCCATGCCGGAGGATACAAAAAAAGTCCCTTAAAAAAACCAAAAACCTCCTCTAAAACATTCATTAAACAGTTGTTCTGTAACACATATGTCACCTACATAGTCAATGACAACTGAATGTGATGGTATAAAAGGTTTTACTAATATGAGTTGGCTTACTGACATGGGATGGCCATACTTATTCAAGTGACAAAGACAAGAGTAAGTCATGTAAATCAGTGGCTCTCAACCTTTCCAGACTACTGTACCCTTTTCAGGAGTCTGATTTGTCTTGTTTACCCCCAAGTTTCACCTTACTTAAAAACTATTTGCTTACAAAATCAGACATAAAAATACAAAAGTGTCACAGCACACTATTACTGAAAAATTGCTTACTTTCTCATTTTTACCATATGATTATAAAATAAATCAATCTGAATATAAATAGTGTACTTATGTTTCAGTGTATAGTATGTAGAGCAGTATAAACAAGTCATTGTCTGTATGACATTTTAGTTTGTACTCACTTCACTAATGCTTTTTATGTAGCCTGTTGTAAAACTAGGCAAATATCTAAATGAATTGATGTATCTCTGCGTACCCCCAGGGATATATGTACTCCTGGTTGAGAACCACTGATGTAAATCAACCCAAAGACCTTCAGAAATGCCATATAATTTCAAAACTTTGAAGGCCTGTATCTCAGAAGTTCCCAGGACTCGAAGCAAGAATTTGTAGCCCATGCCCAGTGGACCAAAACTACTTTTTCTAGCCCTGTGAAGATGTGAGATACCAGATTTTAAATCTGGGGCATTTCTATGTACAGGGATCTTTTACTGACCCAGTACTAAATCCTACCTGGGCTAGGCCTCGGACAGATTATTTTGGGTTGAGAGAGAGGGAATTCCACATTAGATGGGGAGAAGTAGGACATATTTACAGGCATGTTGATTTATATGTGAATGACAGCCATTTGAAGCTGCTGAGGGATCTGAAGTGTTAAAACAAGCCCCGGGATGATGGGTTAGAGGGTATGATTCAGGTGAAGCAGACAACGGTGAGTGAAATAAATTTTTCACGTGTCTGTGCAATTTATGATATGTATACCATTTCCACAGAGATAGGTATAACTAGTCTTGGAAGGATCAGATTTTTATTAGTAAATGTTGATGTCACTGTACACACACACAAACCAATGAAAAATATTGCCCATGATAATTGAAATTTACAGATATGCAAAATAAGAAAAACACTGCTTGAGAACTTAGAGCCCCACCTTAATGTGTATAAAACATGTTGCAATGTGTGAGCAGAGCTGGAGCAAGGATGCCATTTAGGCAGCTTTAACTTTTTGAATCTCAACAGCTACTGTCATTAAATCATTATTGTCCAACACGCTCCCCCATTAATTGCATACAACTTTGAAAACTGAAATCAAATTTGGACAAAATGTTTAGATAGAATCAATATTAAATGTCAAGATTATAAAATAAAAATCAAATTCTGCCAAGCCTGGGTATAACACACACTCACAGTAATGTCCTTTTCATCTTTATGCCTGAAATATTACAATAAGGCATACATGTCTCTTTTACAAAGATTTCCTTTAAAAATCCTTGTACATTTTTCCGATAAGATGTTCAAAACTGTCACCACTGCTTTAATTTTGATTTTCAGCAAAACTAATCCTTTATTTTAAACATTTACAAGAAATCAACACATCTGGGTAATGTTTTCCATAGTCTATAAACCACAGTTAAGATGCAGAAAATTTTTACTTATTTTATAGTTTTGCAAATGTGGACTTTACCAATCGCTTGAGACATTTGTTCTAAGACGTGTCCAATTAGCATCAAATATCAGAGAGTCATTTTTAGTTTCTTGAATATTCTTAGCTAATTAGGATCAGCCATGAATTGAATTAATTAATTCTCTGCCAACCAGGAAAGAGCATTCATATGATCCTCATCTTTGAAGTGCTGCTTAATAATGCTGACATGCTCAGAAAGAGGCATTAGTTCTGTTCAGATGATACTGCCACTCACTTGTAAAAAGGGAATGCTTGGTTCCCCTGAGCTGGGGATAAGGTTGTATTAAGAAAATCCTTCAAAATTGAATATCACTTCCTTTCTGCAGAGATAACTTTCTGTAGCTCAAAAACAAATGCTGATCCTTCACTAAGGAAACGAACAAGCTTGACCCATGTAGCATGCACTTTAAGATAAGGAAAAGATTTTCATAATGCCCTTCTCTAGCATGAACTGTCTTTTATACATTTACAATCCTTGCAAGTTTCGCATTGACTTGGACACATGAAGCATATGGTAACCAGGAGAAGATAAAATGATCTAAAATTTACCTATGATCACCATTGGCCTAATGATCTCAATATAATACCAAGACAGTTTTGTCAGTTGCACCTCCATAAAGTTCAGCAAGTTCCTTCTAGAACAGTATCTACCAGAACATAGTGGTATGACAAGTTAGAGTGTTCAATATTGCAATACTATGCAATTACAAGAGAAGCTGTCTGAGATGACAAATAGGGTGGCCCAAATCCTGAAGGGCAGAGGGCTTCCATCTGCCCATGTAGGGGATCACCACGCTGGTCTAAAAAGCCTTCAGAAATTCGGAGGCCAGTGTGATAGCAGATTATAGGAAAAAGTTCTCATCTACTCTGCATGGTCAAGGGCTTCTCAGGCCAAAGAAGGAAATTTTACCATCTCCACTGATGCCCTTCCACAATTCCTGATCCCTCGTGTGTGTGAGTGTGTGAGAGAGAGAAGTTGCAGTATTCTTCACAAAGCAGACTTCATGGCGAAGACAGAAGAATCCATGGAAGTGGGAACACTCAGAGCCTACAGAAAAGTTAGCTGCTGGTGTATTGCCTAGTTAGCAGCTGTGAACCCCGACCCTGATGGTTTGGAGACGAGGGGAGAAAAAAATCTCCTTGTCCACTGAATGTCCAGTCCTGGCTTACAACACTGTTTCTGCAGGAGATTTAGTTTTTCACACTGGGACGTGGAAGGGGTCACCACTTCCCCTGAATAACCTCTGCTACTTATGGCACTGTGGAAGTGGAGTCAGCAGGGCAGGGTCTAGTGAGTGGCTGAACTGGGCAGGTCTGAGGGGGCTTTCTACTCAGGATAAGAATACAACCTCATGGGCATGGGGTCCAAGTGGGCTGCAGATCTCTGCCTGGTACACACACCTAGTGGCCAGTATGTGGCTCTGCATGTTTTATGCCCTGTGTTCTTGTAATGTGAACACCTTTTTAAACCAAGTATAACATTTTCAACACAAAATTTCAATCTAGACTTTCCTAGACTTACAGCAGCAGGACAATAACAAATGTACCATATGTCCAGGCTCAAATGAAATCTAACAGAACATATATCTCTTGCCAACAAAGGCAATGAACTTTCAAATCTGACGTTTCCAGGGGGCAAATCAAAATCAGCAGATCATTAGATTGCTTATGCCTAGTACTCCTCCAGAGCACCTCTGGAGGGCTTTACTTGTTTGGCTGTGCTGCATGAGTCAGTGAATTACACTAAGGGCCATCTATTCAAATACACCAAAGACTTTTTTTACCATGTTGACAATAACAAGTGGAAGCAGGCATATAGCTGATGAAAACAAGTAAGAATCCTGGCATGCTACTCTGTCTTAATTTCTTTTAAACATATTTTGACTAGAAAAATCAAAGTTAACAAATAAAGAAATCCATTTACTAGAGGTTGTTTCTTCCAGTTTTATGGAAAACAATGACTTATGGCTACATAGAAAAAGTGAGGCCTTTAACTTGTGCTTTGTGCGCTCTGTGTAGGATCACTTAACTTACAATCCCAGGAGCAGGATCAAACCCTACACACATAAACAAACCACAAGAGTTTCAGTTTTTCTATGACCAGGGAAGTTTCTAACCGTCAAGGTTATGAAGGCTATTAATACATACCCAGTGTATATCAGCAGTGAATAGGAGCATGAACAATATTGGCAGACATATGATTAGGGAAGATCAGATAGTGCGGGTAGCCTGGTAGATATATATAAAATCATGTTATATTTGTGTAGTTCACACTGTTCTTAGAATAAATAAGACAGACTTACAAATGAAAATACAAAAATATATTATTAGGTTTTCAGACTAATACAGGTTAGAAACCTCTAAAATATGTGAAATACATTTTCTATATGAAATCATGTCAGAGTTCTAAGGTAGAATATATTTGGACTTTCTATTGTTAGGGGCAAGTGATGTGTATCTCCAAAGAAAAGATTAAAAAATTCCATTTCTACTATTATGAAGATTCAAATTTTATCCCTGAATGTTTTAAGATATCAGACTTTAAACCTGCTGTTACAAGACAGAATTTTGCCTGTCTGGGGCTCTGACCAATATAATTCTGGAAGTTTGGAAAATACGTATATATATATATAGAGAGAGAGAGAGAGAGAGAGAGAGAGCTTCTTGGAATTCTTGACAAAAGGTGAGATATATATATAAATGAATGAGACAAAGATAACTCACTACTGAACTACAACTATTAGTCTGCATTAGTAACAATACAAGAGTTTTCTAGTTCTCATGGGGGTTGGGGAGATGAGGGATTTAGAAGAGGAAATGAAGAACAGTTTCTCTAGTTGAAACTATCGAGGAAATCTGGTGTATGAAAATGCAATTACTGAGGCTGGAATATGACCAGACAACATAAGCAAACTAAAAACGTTCTTCTGTCTTCACAAAGTATGATTCCCCCCCCCCCTTAAGTGTTCCAAGAACTTGGGTTTGAAAAAGTTATAGTTACAAATGAGTCTCAGTTAGCAACGACTAACTGCTCAAGCTTCATGTTACAGTTCATGATATTAGCTAAACCCCTGACTTGATTTATAACCTGATTATCTATTCACACCCATTCACTAAACCAACATGCAGTGTCATTACAATCACAAACCATTTTCATACATTTTTAGTGCACCATCTAGCATAGTAATGAGTGAATAAAGGTAAACTAAAATAAATCTGAGTAGTTCTTGACAGCACCACCCTAGTGAATTCCAGAAGATAGAATTGCAAATATCCCAGGGCAGATCCTCAGCTGATTTATGGAGCTATGCAAACCTACACCAGCTGAAAATCTGCCCTTTGGAATTTTAAAATGCAAGAAAAATCAAAGCCGGGGGGGGGGGGCACAAGGTAAAGTATTATTTACTATTCTACAGCATCCAATAGCATGCAACACAGTATAGATAAGAGGACGTAGTCCCTGCTACCCCAAAGATTTCCAGTCTCAGACCCTGATCATGCCATCAGATCAATATAGGCAAACTTACACCTGTGCAAATTCTGATTGAAATCAGTAAGGTTCCATATGGGTGCAGGTGTCCAACCACGACCATTAGATTGCAGGATCAGGATCTAATTTTGGACAATGGCAGAACAAAGGGAGAGAGAAAACAACATGGTGTGCCAGGGAAGGAAGGGCAGGTGTTAACAATAAGGCCACATGGTGACTCAGTGAAGTCAGGTACACAAAGTGTGGTCTCCCCACCCCTTTTGCCTGATTATAGAGAAAAACTAAATCTTTGTTGACTCACTTCTTGCAGTAGTAGCAGAAGAAGTGGTCTTCAGAAGATATCTGAATGTATAGGGGGCACTGGCCTTGCAGAAAAGCTCAGCAAGGTCATTTTATAAGGGATGGCATGGGAAAAGACACAGGGATGATACCCTGGGTTCCTGATATTACTGACAGCGAAGGGAGTTCTTGCAGTTGTTTTAGGTTCATAAGGAGAAAGGCAAATCCTCTTCCACTGCAATGAGCAACCAAACCTAGTGTTTTCAGTTCAGAACAAAGATTTCAAGCAGTAGAGGCTTCAGAGGTACTGAAGAGATACCAAAGAGAGATACTGCGGGGATATTAGACTCTCATGTCAGTTACACATTCATTGTAGCTCACCCTTTGCGGTCAGCATCAGCCAGAATACATGACAAGCAAGCAACTGTCACCCACTACTGACGAGATGTGTTGCTGGTGAGGACTGAAAGGAAAGTGGCAAAGTCCTTCTCGAGGCAAAACTTGGAACTACAATGAGTGAATTATGAGGACAGGGATGGTTGTGTCAAAGGACAGCAGGATAATGTGTTAAATATACTGTGTGCTTTAAGAGATTAACAGATTCATAGATTTTTAAGGCCAGAATGGGCCATTACCTCATCTAGCTTTGCAACCTCCTTTTTCAAAAGTGGACACCAGTCCTCCCATATCAGTCTCACCAATGCTGTACACAGAGATAAAGTCATCTCTCTACTCCTACTCACCACTCCTAGGTTCATACTGTATTGTATGAGACCCAAAACAGATTAGAACTGAAAAAGATCTTTTATTTGAATACAGGTTCACACAGAAAACTAATCAGCCTCCATCTTCCAAAAACATCCCCACACACAATCTCAAGCCTCCTTCCCTACCCACCCCCGTCATGTTCGGTACAGCCTTGGGGCTTCTAACAGTAAATAGCTATTCTAGCACTGGCCACCAGGAAGCAATAAGCATAACAAAATGCCTACAATATTACACTTTAAGTTAGTAATAAATGTAAAACATTAACCTTATAACAAAACAGAACATCCTAACCCAGAGATTGGGTAGAGCAGTGGTTCTTAACCTTTCCAGACTACTGTACCCCTTTCAGGAATATGATTTGTCTTGTGTACCCCAAGTTTCACTTCACTTAAAAACTACTTGCTTAGAAAATCTGACACAAAAATACAAAAGTGTCACAGCACACTATTACTGAAAATGTGGAATGTAAATATTGTACTTACATTTCAGTATATAGAGCAATATAAACAAGTCATGGTCTGTCTGAAATTTTAGTTGGACTGGCAAACAGCCCAGCAGGAACGGGCACCTCTGAATATCCCCTTAAGAAAAGCACCCTATTTCAACCAGGTGACCATGAATGATATCACTCTCCTGAGGATAACACAGAGAGATAAAGAACGGATATTGTTCGAATGCCAGCAAACATATATTGCAATGCTTTGTTCTACAGTGACTCCCGAGTACGTGCTACTGGCCTGGTGTGGTAAAGTGTCCTACCATGGTGGACGGAATAAGGCTGCCCTCCCCAGGAACCTTTTGCAAAGGCTTTGGGAGTACATCCAGGAGAGCCGCAAATGCCAGGGCAAATTAATCATTAAACATGCTTGCTTTTAAACCATGTATAGTATTTTAAAAGGTACACTCACCAGAGGTCCCTTCTCTGCCTGGCGGGTCCAGGAGACAGCCTTGGGTGGGTTCGCGGGGTACTGGCTCCAGGTCCAGGGAGAAAAACTGTTCCTGGCTGTCGGGAAAACCGGTTTCTCCACTTGCTTGCTGTGAGCTATCTACAACTTCATCATCATCATCTTCCTCATCCCCAAAACCTGCTTCTGTACTGCCTCCATTTCCATTGAAGGATGGAAACAACACGGCTGGGGTAGTGGTGGCTGAACCCCCTAAAATGGCATGCAGCTCATCATAGAAGTGGCATGTTTGGGGCTCTGACCTGGAGCGGCCGTTCGCCTCTCTGGTTTTCTGGTAGGCTTGCCTCAGCTCCTTAAGTTTCATGCGGCATTGCTTCGGGTCCCTGTTATGGCCTCTGTGCTTCATGCCCTGGGAGATTTTGACAAAGGTTTTGGCATTTTGAAAACCGGAACGGAGTTCTGATAGCATGGATTCCTCTCCCCATACAGCGATCAGATCCCGTAGCTCCCGTTCGGTCCATGCTGGAGCTCTTTTGCGATTCTGGGACTCCATCATGGTCACCTCTGCTGATGAGCTCTGCATGGTCACCTCTGCTGATGAGTTCTGGCCAGCGTGGCAAGCTGAAGGTGACCATGCAAACAGGCAATTGAAATTCAAAAGTTTGCAGGCCTTTTCCTGTCTACCTGACCAGTGCATCTGAGTTGAGAGTGCTGTCCAGAGCGGTCACAATAGAGCACTCTGGGATAGGTCCCGGAGGCCAATATTGTCTAATTGCGTCCACAGTACCCCAAATTCGACCCGGCAAGGCCGATTTAAGTGCTAATCCCCTTGTCAGGGGTGGAGTACGGAAATCTATTTTAAGAGCCCTTTAAGTAAAAAAAAAGGGCTTCATCGTGTGGACAGGTGCAGGGTTAAATCGATTTAACGCTGCTAAATTCGACCTCAACTCCTAGTGTAGACCAGGGCTTAGACCTTTTAGCCACAGCATCTGACTGGGAGATCATATTTAGTTGCTTGCCCACTAAATCTAGTTTTCCTAAATCCTTTTCTAGGCTACAGTAGGTTTGGTCTATATTCTGTGTACTTAGATGGTAACCTGGGCCCATTCAAACATAATTCATTTTAATATAGACAAGTGCAAGGTTATACAAGTGATCAAATCGCTCTGTAGGTCTGCCATCCTCATTTTCTACCGCGCTGCCAATTTGTGTTACGCAAATTTTTATCAGCAATGGTTTTATATTTACTTCTAGATTCTTGATAAAATATTGAATAGTGAATGTTGGGTCACAATACACAGAACTTTAGAGCACCTTAATTTGTACCCATTGCTTCCAAACAGTGGGATTTGAACTTCTGTGGACTTTTCCTAAAACTAGCTGATGAGAGGATGGGCACATGAGACATTCTGAACAGCACCCCAGAAAACAAATCATAGTTACTGGTGCTACAGGAAGGAGAGAAGCTGTTGTCTTTTGGAGGGCTGACAGGAAAGAAAGCATCAGGCATTGATGACTGGTCCAGGCAGACAGCATCTACCCACTTTCTTCTCCCTGAGGGGAGCAGCTATTAAATTCCTGGGAGAGAGAAAAATGAAAGCAAAAGAACAAGGCAGAGGACCTCAGTGTTACATTTTTGGAATTAACTTCCTCCTTGGTCCAAGGGACTGACCCCACTGAGCTTCATTTCTGGTGCAAGAAATCAACCCACCTCTTTAGAGGTCATATACAGGAAGTGCACAGATTGTTTTGGGGTGGATTTATTTTCTCACTGATAATTGTATTTAATGTGACTATCCTAGACACTGATCCTGCAGCTGTTACTTGCTTGATTTGTCTTTTCATATACGTTTTTTTGTGTGTGGGTGGATGAAGAAATGGTACCCGTTTTTGTAAGTTCTTTTTCTTTTATATCCCTCCCCTCTCCTGTCCCATGGCTCAGTTCTTCTGTTCTGCCCTTGAGGTTGCAGAAATGCACTATGCTTCACCCCTTCCATGACACAGAACTTTTGTTAAATAAACTGCTGGTACCTCATTTGATTAAGAGTTCAGGGCACCTGTTGGAGTCTGATCCAACAGCCACTGAAGTCAGTGGGAAGACTCCCAAGTCCCCTATACTCAAATGGGCTTTGGAGTAGGCTCCTAAAGAGAGTGAAGTTGAGCCTTCCTAGTGAAACCAACCTTCAGTGAAAGTTATTATGCTCCATTTTACAACTCTCAAACTTCAGTTGAGACTGAAGACTGGCCACTTCAGATTTGTGAAAGGTAGACTTCTAAAGTGTGATTTGTATGGTCATTTCAGCTTAATAAATGCGCAAATGAGAAACAAACAAGCCCCAAATCTGACAACACGGAAAGAAACTACTTAGAGGATCCTTGTTAAATGTTTCTTTTCCATCTGCTTAAATTTGTGTGTCAGCAGCACACCATACAGCAGATAAAAATAAATCTGCAAACGAAAGGAGGCTATATTTTGGTATTTGTCAAAACCACCAGTAAATTACTTCCAAAAGGTTAGAACAAGTTGACAAAAACGTATGTTGTTTGCAGATGCCTTTTTTACGTTAGGCTGAAATTCTTTAATTGTAAATATTGTAAGTCCTTTGTTGGTTCCTTCAGAGCTGATGACATGAACACAGAACAGTCAAGGCATTTTGGGATGTGAAAGCAGGTGCTAAAGCTGGACTAAAAGAAAATCCACACACTATTTAGACTTATACAAAAAAACGCCCTGCTTCCTGGGGTATCACATTTATTAACAAAGAAATTAAGAAGAGGATAATGGTTCTGGTCAAGTCTTGTCTCCAGACTTAGGTGCTCCTAGGATCCTTCCTCAGGACTACTTCGCCCACCCACACTCAAGGTCCTCTCTTCTCCTTAAAGAGTCAGTCCCACCTCACCTTAAATATGGCCTCTTCATTCAGTGGGTAGTCAGAATTACCCTTTTTTTCAGGGGCGGGGTAGGGTGTTTCATGCAAACTCTGCCAGGCTGTTACAGGCTATTTTCTAAATGCCCGCCAAAACAGTAGGGCAAAGGGGAATGTTGCTGCCAAAATGGTTTCTGACAGACAGCTATTAAAGCTATGTAAGTGTTTTTCATTGTTGCCATGTTAAAAGGAGTCCCACTGAGTAATCATCTGTTTTTTGTTGATTCTCTTTCAATAGGAAGTACCTCTCCCTCCCCCATCACCTGTTCAAACTTGCCTTTTTTAGTATAACTGTAAATTTAAAGTGTTCCAAGATTGTAATATAAAATAGATTTGGTATTAACATTAAAATTGATGTGCAAATATGTCTAGTAATTATCTTCTCTTTGAATAATAAGCTGCATGCCACACTAAGTCTTGATTACTTGATTCCACATCCTAAGGCTATTTGGAAGATGGCTTCTCCATTGGAAATGAATTGAGATATAAAATTTCTTTCCCCCCCTTAATTGCTTACAATTCAAAGAGGCTATTAAACTGCACTGCGTATTTATTCCCCTTAAATATTGAGCTCTTTAATGAATGTTGCCCTCTGCATTTTAACAGCAGTGACAGGTAGTTTAAAATGTGCTTGACACATATTTTACTGCAAGTTACAAGATGTTTTTTTCTGTAGAGGGAGGGGAAAGAATTTAATCAGCATGTGCCTTCAAAATGCTTTCCAGTTCCGACCAAGTAACTTGTTTTGTGTAAAATGAAAAGATTGACAGAACACATTACTTTTTCTCTGCTGCTGCTTTCCTTTTATTACTAGGATTTGAATCAGTGTCTGGTGACATACATTTATTTCAGAGTAGCAGCCTTATGCTCAAATAAATTTGTTAGTCTCTAAGGTGCCACAAGTACTCCTGTTCTATTTATTTTGAGAGTTACCAGCAATTAAAAAAACCCACCTGGTGTTCTCACGTGTTCCGTGAGACAGAATTTAACCTTCCCCCCGCATTGTTTTTGAACTCATTTGGTTAGCTAACTTATTTCCCCACCTCTCCTTCCCCACCCTAGCCATTTCTCCACTCTCCATTCCCTGTATAGACTGGTGACATTGTGGCATGCTACTGAAAGCATTCATGGGAAGAGATCCTGTCTGAGCTGAAAGCATGTCTTCTCCTTAATCAAGCTGTTGTACATGCAACTTCAACAAAGTGTTCAGTAGCATATGGTCTTGTTAGACCTCTGCCATGTTATTATTGGTTGCCATTAGCTCCTAGAGCACCTGTACAATGTATTGCTAAAGCCTGGAGCGCCTATCTGGCGGTGCTCTGTATAGACCTGAATCAGCACTGCACTAGTGAGCTGCACCTGAAAACTGCACATCTGTTGGGCGCTCTGTGTGTGTGTAAAGAACTGCTGACAGGGTGTGTGCTCATCACATTATTTACCCAATCAAAATGAAAGTGGCACTGATAGATATAGATATAAAAATAGTGCTTTAGGCACATAATCTACCAAAGACTTTCAATGCTGGCCTGAAGGAGTCCTCTGGGTTATTCCCAGATTCCAGTTTGTCCCTTTGTTTGCAAAAATGAAAGAAAAAGAACTTGAGGAGGTATTGTGTCAATGCATTCAGCCAGGTACAGAGGGGGGAAATGTACGGAGAGTCTTGCATTACTTTATAACCATTTTACTGGAATTGTTGGCTTACGCTTTTAACTGGATCCCAACCAGACCCGATCAAATAATGCTAAGTGTGATTCACTAATATTTTCACATGTCATGACGAGTTAGTTCTGCTGTTTTGCAGGGGATCATACTGTTTACTGTCCTTAAATATTTGAACTTAGTTTATTCACAAGTGTTGTGGAGGCTAAACATTTTATTCATAGTAGGATGAATGAATATTTATTAAAACATTTGCACCAGAATTGCATTATTTGCTGTACATTATTGTGGTTTTAAGAGGGTTCTATTCCCTGACTTGCAGGATATTGTTTGTTATCCACTTAGGTTGACCAATCACAAACCAAAAATAATGAATTATTAAAGTTAACATTTTACTATCACCTGAAATTGGTTCACACACACACACTGTCAAATGCTTCTGAAGCACGTATATATTTGTTGAAGTGGGGATTGGTTACCAAATGACTTGCAAACAGCAGAGAGGGCTAAATGTCAATAACTTGAGCAGCTTTACTCCAAACTGAATATTTTCTACTCGTGATAGAAATGGAAGTTTTTTTCTTCAGTGCAATGAGCATCTTCCATTTAGGAGCATTAAAGAGAGAAAACATTAGAATTCTCACCAGCTAGAGTTTGGGAGCACCCTTTTGAGGATAGATAGTCACACCCTATATGATCGCTCTGATTCTAACATGTTACCAGTCCTTTGCTCACTCCACTGGCTTCCTATAGCAGTAATTCTCAAACTTTTTTTTTCGCAGACGACTAGAAAATTGCTGCAGGTCTCAGCAAACCACTTAATGATCTTTCCAAATGTTGTTTGTACCGTTAGCTACCTATTGTAAAGTGCTTTGGATAAAAGCACTATATAAAAAAACCTTAATAAAGTTTTTTGTTCTCGAAATAAAAGCACACAACTCATATTTTAACATCAGTAGTCTTACCTTTCTAATGCGATGGATGTGCCCTCTCTCCCCCGCTGCGGCAGCCTTCGAACTGGGGCTGGGAAGGAGTGGGGGTTGCTCCCCCGCCACAGCAGCCACAGAGCTGAGGCTGGGAAGGAGGGCCATCTCTCCCTAGCGTGGCAGCCCTGGAGCTGGGGAAAGTCACCTCTTTCTCTGGCCGCTGCAGCCCTGCATGTCCCAAATTCCCCCCACCCCCTCTTCTCACCCCACTACCCCCTCCCACCTACCTCCTATTCCCCCCAAGGCCCCACCTCACCTTACATGTGCATCTTCTCCAGGGTACAGGCACCTAATTTGTGGAGCCACGCCTGCACACACCTTAGAGGGAACTATCTGCGGACCACCTGAATGGAGCTCATAGACCACTGGTGGTCTATGGAATACAGTTTGAGAAGCTCTGTCCTATAGAATACCAATCAGATTCAAGACCCTGGTCTTGATATTTAAAACTTTGGCAAAGGCCCAGATTTTCTCAGGAACCAATCACCTATAATTACGACTGCACACAGATGCACTGGAACTGTCCACAACAAGGCTAAGACAACTAGCAATAGTCTCGTTGTTCTTGTGAAATGAATGCAAAGGACCATCACAGTCTGATCACCTGCATCCAAAATGTAAATCTCACCTCTTTATCACGGATTTTCAATGACAGCATTAAAAAAACCCAACTAACTACATACCCATTGTAATAGAGAGATGATGGAAACCAAGACTATTTTGTGTTAATTAAGTAGGACCATTTGATACCACTCTAAATATGTCAAATGCCTAAATATACAGAGAAAAATTCTCTGCCAGTATAAATCCACTGCTATGTATGAAATTACACCATCAGAGAATTTGGCCCATAAAACAATAGGTAATTTCTTATAAGCTTGTGCGTCTAGTGCCAGAAATGAAGAATTATTTTATTAAAGCAGAGCTGAGGTTCATAGAGAAGTTATTCCAAGATTCCAGGCAGCAAAAATGATTCTTCTTCTCAAACAGAGAAAGTGTTATGGCGGCAGAATGGAGAAAAATAAGCCAGAAAAAGAAAAAAAGGGTACTTTCTCCTCTAGATTATGTTTAATGATGTGTTACAAATAAAATAAGCTCACATACAGCAAAGGAGATGATGCTAAATACACAAAGAATGGGAAAGGGAAAAATAAGTTGCTCCCTATAATAGGTTCTGTAATATTATGCCTGTATTGCATCTCTCAGTCTGTATCTTTATAAATTATACACAGTTATTAGGCCCCAAATTATTTGCCATGTAAATTGTATTCTGATTTAGAAGACAGAAAGAATGTATTTACTTGTAGATATTTATTAGGGTATGAGGAAATGTGCTAAAACAAGTCTGGGGAAAGTTCTTCACAGCATGCACTTTGAAATCTCCATTAAGCAACCTGTCAGAATGAGCACGAGGCATTGTTTCATAAAGCTAGGCTGGGAGTCATGACATGGCATGCCCCATATTTGCGTAGGTACTTATATGGCCCTTATTGCCATACAAGCTGAATGTATTTTATTCATTAATGGATTTTATGCTCCCGACAAAGTATTATCCCCATTTTACAGCACAGGATAAATTGACTTGCTCAACATCAGCTGAGAAGACCTGCTGAGTCAGGAACTAAATCCCAGTTTTCTGTGTCCTTGTCCAGTTATGTACTAAGTCAGCCTTTCTGCCTTAACACACTAGTTTATACCACATGCAGATCTCCTAGGATCAAGCATACTATTGCACCACTGTCAGTCACATGGATAGAATATTACCACTGTCAATCTGCACACCCTTAAATTCACCATTTCCTACCATTTTTAAAAGGGCTTTTTCGTTTTATTTACATAGGTAGTATATTAGATTTTTATATGTTACATACAGTTTTAGGGAAAGAGAGAGAGAGAGAGAGATTTTCAAAATCACAAAAGGGAATTAGCCACCTAACTCCTGTTTGTTCCTTTGGAAAATAAATCTCACCTGTAGAATGCACTTCCATGTATGATACAATATATTCTGTATAAGTGCAACATATGTTACATCTATTTTGTTCTATGTATTTTATGCAGCCTCTAAATGGCTCTCCTGTGTTACGGTCCCCACACATCACACCTTATTGACACATGAAGCAGCGTTAACTTTCTGTACATTATATGCACACTTACAGGAAGAGCTTTCCAAAACATAAGGGTTGCATCTTTTCTTCACCCCTGTGTAAAAGGTCATCATATGGGCCCATGTAAAAAAAAAAAAAAAAGTTCCACTTGGTTCCATTTATCTACAAGTAAATACATTATTTCTGTCTTCTAAATCAGAATACAATTTACATGGAAAATAGTTTGGGACCTATTACGATCACTGCAGCAATGACAAGCATTTTGTAACTCAGGGCCTGATCCAAAGACGATTCACGCTAAAAGAAAGGCTTTGGATCAGGCGCTTACAGCCCCATGTAATGATGTACATAGATATAAAATAAGATGGTGTTAACGAATGATCATGGTCTGCTAGGTGCTATAGGTGGTTTTCCTTTCTCCTTACTTAAGCCAAGCAGCGGATTCTGTCTTTCCAAGCTGTGGGGTGGACAACGAGGCAGAGATCAAAAACAGAGGACACTCTCCTAAAACAGGAGAGAGAAAATATACAAATTTGCCTCATCTCAGTTTATTCAGAAGCATTTTAATAATGTAGATCCTGCTTAGGAATTTTTTTTCATAATTAAATATTAACCCCATCAAGCAGCCCAGTGGATGATTGATGCACGGTTAGTAAAATGAAACTATGGAACTAGATTTTATGTTCTTGCATTCCACTTCAGATTTATGATGGCCCAGTCAGATTAATAGATTCCAAGGCCAGAAAGGACAACTATGATCATCTAGTCTGACCTTCTATATAACACAGGCCATAGAATTTCCCGCAAAATAATTTCTAGAGCATGTCTTTTTATAAAAACAGATAGTCTTGATTTAAAAATTGCTAGAGATGGAAAATCCACCATATCCTTTGGTCAATTGTTGCTATGGTTAGTTACCCTTACTGTTAAGAATTTACACCTATAAGTCAAAGGTTTTTAATTTAAGTCAAGGGTCTAAGGCTATTGCAGTAAAAACAAAAATAGAGAAGGAGACGATTTATATAGATAAGAAAGTCCTAAATACAGTGGTGGTAGAAACAATTCAAAGGATAGGACAGATCATACTTATAACTGTATGTTTAATTATTGGTAGGGAAATCAGATTTTTGTATGGGGGTTTTTATTAATGGTTACATTTAAATAAATAAAAATGAATACTAATGACAATCACTGCAGCAATAACAAGCTTTAAAGATCACCACAAGTGACAGTACAATAAGTGAAATAAAAACATTAGATTTGGCAAATTGATTGAATGATTTAAAAAGTCAGAGAGAACAAGCCACAGCTGCAGGTGTAATTCTGAGTCATATAATGGTTTATTAAGCAAATTGCTAGGGCATAGCAAAATGGAACAGATGTACCACTAACCCTTGATGTGGAAGTCAAGAAGGCTGGAAGAAAATACTGGTATGGAACTGAGGACAAGCATCCTCACATCTATGGAAGAGATTTAGCGTGCACAGGAGAAGAGAGAAAAATAATTTAGTACTCAGAGCTGCTCTCTGTAGAACCAGAATTTATCATCCTTACTCATGCTGAGTAAAACACTGCCACCCAGGGCAAGTACCTCCTTCCCCATATAGTGACTGACACATGAATCCAATAGTTATTGCTGAAAAAGCAGTGACACAAACATGTCTGAGCTAAAGAACAGCTTGCACTCACCAGCAAAAGGATAAACTTGGCCCACCTTAATGCAAAGCACCTTATCTACCACCTACAGAGACGCCAGGACCTGAATGTGCATAGGCTACCTAGCACGGCACCCATTCATGCAGATTCTGCCTCATGCTCTGGTAATGACAATACAAACCCTCAGTTTTCCACTCCTAGCTGTAGCCTTCCCATACCCACCACCTCCACAAAATACAGGCCCTGCTACCAAAAATGGGAGAGTAACTGTCTAATCTTGCCTCCAAGAGGTATTTGCTGACAAGATGAGGAGTCACTCACAGTGGAGTCTCAGGGAATCACAGAATTACAGAGCTGGCAGGGAACTCAAGAAGTCATGAAGTACAGCTCCCTGCACTGTGGCAGGACCAAGTAAACCAAGACCATCCCTGATGAGTGTTTGTCACAAAATCCAAAAAGACAAAAAGGGTGCCAAAACTTGTGACGTTGACAAGAGAAACTTCCTGCTTAGGCACAGTCTTTTGCTGGATACACCTGGTGCAGGTGTGAACATGGTGGGTTCTCACCCCCCCTCATGTAGAATAGAATCTTGCCTTAACCAGGACCTCTAGCCAGTCTACTCGCATGTGCCCCAGTTGATCACGGCAGACCTGCAAACACCCCCAATGGGACTTTTGTGGTAGCACCAACTGCTTTGGGTGAGGCCACTGGGGATTCTTCTGTCCTTGGTAAAGTCACCCATCCCAAACCAATAGATGGTCTCATTCCTTTAGCAAAAAGGCCTCTTCCAGGTAACTTGGCTGGATAGCCTTGGGTCCCTTTCTCCTTTCCAATGCGTAAAGGACATCCTTCTTTTGTGGAATGGCTCACTGAGCATGCTCCACCTCTTAGTCCTTCAGTCTGGGAAGCTGAGGCTCCTGTACTGCAGTAAAACTTGAGCAGACAGTGGGTATGGCTTCCGGTGGTGTCCCCAGACAGTTGCTTTTTCTCCATTGGCTGTGGATTTAGCTTCCACAAAGGATACCTGCTTGTAAAGCTCTCAATTCAGGGGTCCCCACATCCATCCGAGCACATCGTCAGTGTGAAGTTGACAAGACAAGGCATCGTCATTCATATTTATTCCTCCAGGCCAGTACTGCAGGGTACAATCATAGGCAGAAAGTGCTGCTAACCAGTGCCCCACTATGGATAATTTCACTGTTGTCTTGATGTACGTCAAAGGGCTGTCAGTCTTTGTGATGAACTTGGCCCTATAGAAGTAGTCATGGAACTTCACGGTCATGGCCCACTTTAACACCAGGGTCTCCACTTAATGACCAGGGTAGTTTCTGTTAGAGGGCATGAGGCCTCAACTTGCAAAAGCTACTGGTCAGAGTTCACCCTCATGCTGTCAGTAAAGGACAGTTTCTAACCCGCAGTAGCTTGCACCAACCTGGAGCTCATATGGCTGGGTGGGATCGGTGTACAGCAAGACAGACACTTGAGTGAGCTGTCAAATTATTTTCTGGAAAGCTTCTTCACATCGGGCAGTCCACCGCTTGCGGAAAGTTGTGTTCATATTAAAACATTGGGAGCGGAGGTATCCTTTGGTGAACTCTGTGAGCATATGCACAATGTGAGAAGCATTCTTTATGAACCTGAGATAATAACTGCAGAATTCCGTCAGGGTCATGGGCTTCAGCCAGGTAGTTAATGCACCTTCTCTGGGTCCATAGATATTCACAGATCGTTCTTAAAGAAAGATGCCCAGAACTGGACACAGTACTTCAGCTGAGGCCTCAGTACTGCCAAGTAGAGCAGAACAATTACTTCCCATGTCTTAATTATGCAACTCCTATTAATACTCTCCAAAATGATATTAGCCTTTTTAAAACAAACAAAACAACAACAAAAATGAGGAGTCTGGAAGCACCTTAAAGATTAACAGATTTATTTGGGCATAAACTTTCGTGGGTAAAATACCCACTTCTTCAGATACATGGCAATTTTACCCACGAAAGCTTATGCTCAAATAAATCTGTTAGTCTTTAAGGTGCCACCAGACTCCTCTGTTTTCGTGGATACAGACTAACACTGCTACCCTTCTGATATTAGCCTTTTTTGCAACTGCATTATATTGTTAATTCGTTCAATTTGTGATCCACTATAACTCTTGGGTGTTTTCCATAGATACTGCCACTTAGCCAGTTATTTCCAAATTTGTAGTTGGGGATTTGATTTTTCTTTCCTTGGTGTAGTACTTTGCATTTGTCTTTATTGACTTTCATCTTGCTGATTTCAAACCGGTTCTCCAATTTGCCAGGCTGCTTTTAATTATAGTCCTGTTCTCTAAAGTGCTTGCAACCCCTCCCAGCTTGGTGTCGTCTGCAAATTATGTAAGCATATTTTATACTGTTATCCAAGTCATTAATGAAAATATTAAATAGTACAGAACCCAGGACTGACACCTGTGGGACTAAACTTGAGAAACCCTTCCAGTTTGACAGCAAATCTTTGATAACTACTCTGAATGTGGTTTTTCAACCAGTTATGCACCCACGTTATGAGTAATTTCATCTAGACCACATTTCCCTATTAGGCTTATGAGTATGTCATGTGGGATCATGCCTTACTAAAAAACAAAACAAAAAACCCCACCAAGATGTCATGTCTAGCCTCACTCCTCTCTTTCCAAGGGGCACAGACATCTCACTCTAAGATCATGCAATCTCATAAATTCCCTATACACACTGGTTTATGTACATATCTCAATGATTAGACTCTGAAAATCCCAACCATAATATCATCACACGCCTATTCCTTGAGGGATCTTTCACATTAAGGCCTATATAATTAAACGCCTATAAAATTTAGTTAACGCTGTTATATTAATATTATCTAATCATCTTACAGAGCCATAAGAAAAAATTATCATTCTGACCATGCTAAATCGCTTGATTATGCCGAAAGAAATTGTATTCAAAGAAAAAGTGAACAATGTTTTATTTTTTCCAGCACCTCTTCTTACACTGTAGTAGCAAAAAAAATAAACCCAGTTCTCCCAGTACCACCTTTTCCTAGCTGCAAGTCCCTCTCTCCAGCTGATGAAAAATGATGCAAGGCTCTGTCAGCCATGTCTTAGGTAGACACTCAAAGAATCAATATTTTAATGATACACCTCTCTAGGAAGCCTCATTCTGGTTCTATCACGTCTATTTTATAGATGTGATATTCTGTGTGCTCCCTCCTGCAACTGGCGTGTTTGCAATTCAATTCTAAAAAAAGCACTAAACTAAAATATGGCCGTTTTATAGGCAAATTATTCCACTAATACAGTAATATTGCCTTTTAAATCAACATTTATAGGATAATACATGCAAAAAAATCAGTTAAAAGAATAAGGTTACAGCGTCAAGCACTGAGACGCTCTCTTTGTGCAGTGCCAATCACATTTATTGGGTTAGGCTGACTGTTTGATTTATATCTGACAAAATCTGGATACCAATATAATTTTGACAACCACCATTAAAGGAAGTCACCTGTTACACAGATTGTTCCTCAGTGGGAGCTGAATGCTCTGAGATACTAATATGGCCCCCATTAATATAGTATTTGAGCACCCCAATCTTTAATGTATTAATCCTCAAGGTGCCCCTCTTAAGGGGGGGGGAGGAAGAGTATTATGCCCATTTTACCCTGGAGAACTGAGGTACAGAGAGACGTAGGCCCAGATCCTCAGGCATCTAACTCCTATTACAATTATTGTGAGTTACATGCCTAGCTACATTTGAGGAACTAGAGCCAAGTGACTTACCCAAGATCACACAGGAAGTCGGTGACAGAGCATAGAATTAAAGCCAGGTCTCCTAAGTCCCACCCTAGCACCTTAACCACTGCATCATCCTTCCTGTCCCAAAATGTTGGGACACAGACTCAATAATCCTACTTTAGAATCTCAAGTTTTTAACCAATAAGGATCGTGTGTATATATATATATATATATACACACATACATACATGCACACACATATATAAAAAATATTTATTTATTTATTTTATATATAGTAGGGGTGGTATTTTTTCAAGAATGAATCAGTCTCTAACTTTCCACATTATTTTTGTGCTATAATGCTAGTTGCATGATAACTGTATTCACTATTACCGTCTTAAATCTGAAATGTGCCTAAGAACAGTCACTGTTATAGTAGAGTCTCTATAAAAAGTTACTCGCTGTCCTAACTTTAAGCCAGACTTCTTTGATTCTCTCATCGATTTTACTCCAATGAGATGTCTTTAACCTCCCAACTGGCAAGTATTTGCTTCTCTTTAAAATGTTACAACAATGACCACCCTGCACCTTTAAGCAGGGGGGTGTTTGGCTGGATGACCGAAAAAAGGGTACAGCGTGTTATGGCTGGGGAGTGGGGAGGGGGAAAAAGATTAAAAGTGCTGCAAAAGGGTCAGCGTGTTCACTGACTTATCCCATAGGAATGCAGGGTTTAAAAGGTGCAACCCTGGGCCTGGAGCCTCCCTTTTACAGAGAGCAGTCTGAAGCAGAAGGCAACACAGCACTGCATTAGTTCTCCACCACACGGCTCCACATGGAAGCAAAATGCCCTGTCTACACTGGCAAGTTTCTGCGCAGTAAAGCAGCTTTCTGCGCTGTAACTCCCGAGGTGTACACACTGCCAAGCCACTTAGTGCGCAGAAACTGCACAGTTGCAGCACTGTAAAAAAACCACCTCAACGAAAGGCGTAGAGCTTTCTGCGCCGGGGGTACAGTGCAGCGGTGCCAGGATAGACACCGTGGTCGATTACAGCTCTGTGACTGGCCTCCGGGAGGTGTCCCACAATGCCCATTCTCGCCCCTCTGGTTACCGTTTTAAACTCTACTGCCCTGCCCTCAGGTGACCAACCGTCATCCCCACCCTGTACATTCCTTTGGAATTTTGAAAGTCCCCTTCCTGTTTGCTCGGTGATGCATGCAGTGGTCTCAGCGCATCTTTCCAGGCTTGGAACAATGCCGAGCTGCTGAACCTCATCAGAATTTGGGGAGAGGAGACTGTCCGGTCCCAGCTGCGGTCCAGCTGTAGGAACTATGATGCATCTAGAAATATGTCCATAGGTATGATAGAAAAGGAGCCATGACCAGGACACGTTGCAGTGCAGGGTCAAAATGAAGGAGCTGCAGAATGCCTACCACAAGGCCCGGGAGGCAAACCACCCCTCCGGTGCTGCGCCCGCGAGCTGCGGGTTCTACAAAGAGTTGGACATGATACTCGGCAGTGACCCCACCACCACTGCAAAAGCCCCTGTGGATATTTCATTGGCTCATGTGCCAGTCGAGAGTGGACCGAGCCAGGAGGAGGAAATCTTGAATGAGGATGTGGAGGGGGAGGGGGACCCAGAGGCAGAGGATGACTTGGAGGTCAGAGATGCATGCAGTCAGGAGCTCTTTTCTACCCTGGAGGAGGCTAACCAGTCACAGTTGTTGGATCTTGGCGAAGCGGAAACAGGAGTGGAGGCCCCTGGTAAGTGTATTTGATTCTGGGAATCGCTGAGGTGAGTTGTTGGGGACAGGAGGGTTGCAGAAAGCCGGCATGTCTCTGTATGTTGCATGTACCACCTCATGCCTACTCTGAGCGGCGGAACAGGCTGTTGATTGACCCCCCCTCACTTCATGGGAATCTGCCTCAGAGATCTCCAGGAAACTGTCGTGGAGATACCGGACAATCCGCTGCCACAGTTTCTTTGGCAGAGCTGCTTTGTTTCTTGCCCCATTAATGGGAACTTTCCCACACCACTGTGCCGTCACTGGGTGGGCAGGGAGAGACCATTGCTGCACACAGGAGAGCCGCATAAGGGCCAGGGCAGAAGCCGCAGGCTTGGAGAAGAACCTCCCTTGATTCCCTGCTCACCCTCAGCAGCGAGATATTTTCCATAATGATCACATCCTGTGGAAAATGTGGGGATAGGAATGATTATCAGTCCCCCCCTCCCACCCACCCTCCCCACAGTGCTGGCTCTCCCCAAGAGCCACATGCCCAGTAGGGTCTGGGAACACTGATTTACCCTGCCCCCGTGGCTACTCACCATTTTTGGGGTCTTGTGGCTCATGTGTGCTTGCCTGGGGTCAGCCAGTTAATGACAGGTGTGTGAGTACTGGATGTGTTTTAAATCACTGAATCGGTGTTCTGTGTGTTGCAAACAATACTGCTTCTGTAAAATGTTGCATTTAAACTTCACAGAGATGACCTTGGGAACCCAGCCTCCCTCTTTGTTATCGCTGTCTGAATGGCTGCACAGAATTAGAAAGCAGCCACGAAGAACTAAGGAGGACTTTCTGCGTGACGTTATGATGCACTCCGTGGACAAAAAACAGAAACTGAAGAAGTGGCGGGACAGTGAGAAGAGGGACTGAAAGGAGAATGTGGCGTGTCAGAATGAAGCCACGGAGCGGCTCTTAAACATTATGGAGAACCAAGCGGACATGCTCCAGGTGAGACTAGCACTGCAAAACGAGCAGCTCCATGCGTACCTGCAGCCGCTGTCACAAAACCCTTTCCCATGACATCTCCCCAGACACCGCCAACACACTCTTATCAACTTCCTGGCTCCAGTCTTGGCGTTCCACTCCTCCCGCCCCCACCCCCCACAGTCCAGCACTGTGGACTCCCAGTACCCACTGCACTCAACACCCATCCCTCTGCAGTTTGGCCCTACTGAAGTACAGTACCCGCTGCACTGTACTCCAAAGAAGAAGGTTGGGTATGGAGGGCCGGGTAGGGAAGGCTGTGCCTCCGCAAACAGCCTGGCCCCTGCCCCCTCCCACTTTCCACCCTCTGACTGCCCCCTTCAGAACCCCCAACCCATCCAACACCCCCTGCTCCTTGTCCCCTGACCACACCCTCCCCCCCCCAACTGTCCCCTAGAACCTCTCCATCCAACCCCCATGCTCCCTGTCCCCCCCTTCAGGACCCCCCAACCCCTTGGGACCCCACCCTCTATCCAACCCCCCTGCTTTCTGTCTCCTGACCACCCTCCCCCCGAACTTCTGCCCCATCCAACTGCCCCCTGACTACCCCCAGGACCTCCTGCCTCTTATCCAACCCCCCCCTCCCCTCGCCCCCTTCAAAGCGACAGGACAGGCTATTGGAAAGCCTGGGAGGTGTGTGGGTGCAAGCCATGCTGCGGCATAGCTATGGGGGAGGGGGAACAGCGGGGGAGGGGCCGGGAGCTAGCCTTCCCGGCCGGGAGCTCAGGGGCCAGGCAGGATGGTCCTGCGGGCCGGATGTGGCCCGTGGGCTGTAGTTTGCCCACCTCTGGCCTAGGCGGACCTTAAGGGTCGGTAACCAGGGTTCCAGGATGGGGCAAGGCTGTGCTGGCATGGAAGGAGAAGCATGTTATTGGACCAGCTCATACCACTGCTGTGCGCTGAGGGGACAGTCAGCAGTCACTGACCTGATGTGGCACACATTAGAGAAACTATTTGGGAATGTGTAAAGGAGTTCAATTACTGCCCAGAACAAGAAGGGACTTGGCTGTTGCAGATCTGTGTTGCCAGATATGCATTCACGCATGGTCTGGCTGGGAGCCATGGAGTGCCACCTGGGTGGACAAGGCTTGACAGATTCTAGCAGGGCTGGCCAAATCCCTTGGGGTCTTAAGAGGCTCAGCAATTTGGTGTCACTGGGGCACCAAATTATTCAAGGAGTATGGGGGTCCCTTGTAAAGCCTGGGAGTCCATTTGTTTTGGCCAATTTAGAAGGGGGAGGGCAGTAAAAGATGTCTGGGAACCCATGTGGGGGTTTTTTTGGTGGGGGGGGAGAAGAAGGCAGCCAAGCTAATCACTTGCGCCTCCTTATAGAGGATGTCCAGTGCAGGTACTCTATAGGGAAGGTACAGTCACCAGATAAATGGCTTAGAAAAGGACTTAAAAAGAGGTGTTCATTAAAGGAACAAACGGGGGGTGGTTGGGGACTCCTATGATTGGTACGGCAGGAAGCCAACCTCCCATTCTTATAGCCCACCTTAGCCCTCCTACCAGGGGGGTGGATAGTAAGGTCCTAGCCATGGATTTGTTGGAGGGACCTGGATGGAAAAGAGGTGGGACTGGTGGAAGTCCCCGAGGTATGGTAAGGTCTCGGCCATAAGTTTGCTGGAGAGACCTGGCCCCCAGGTAATTACGTAAAACATGGGGTTACTTGCACTGTACACTATCTGCCGGGTAGGCCCAAACATCTAATAATAAAGTTGCAGCTTGATTAAAGCCATGTCAAATGTCTCCTGTCCTTTGGTATAGCCAGACAATCACAGCTGAGGAAGCTAACAGGCACCTGGAGACAGATCTGTGCTAGGGACTTAACAACTTGGCACTGCAATTGTTCACACTTGAACAAGCTTGAGTGAACCAGGTGAAAACCCGTCAACCCTAGAGCCTGGACCTTGTCCATCAGAGATGCACTATTTACAGGCAGGACAAATTGTCTGATTTGCACTGTGTCAGCAAAACCTTAACATCTTGTTTAAATGATGATCAAGTCAGACACTTGAAAATGCATCATTGTAGATAGTGTAGTCAAAGAGCTCTTCCACAGACAAGGTGCTTTGTTAGATGTTTGAAACCTTTCATTTTGAAAGGTTTTGTCTCAAGAGAATGATTTGAAATGTATCACTTATCAATAGCCAGTGGAATATTCTTGGACAAAGAATACAAGAGGAATGAATGGGGTTTTAACTTTTGTATGTCCAAGGTATCAAGAGAAGTTTATGATGTTTTTAAGTGTTAAATACTGGCATAGAAGTTTATTGCTGGTATAACTACTTACTTCAATGGAGTTATTCCAAGGGAGAATTCAGCCCATTGCGTAGACAAAAAAGAAGCCATTAGCTGCTCTTGTATATTCTTGGACACAAACTAGAACAGTGTAAAATGCAGAATCCAAACCTCTGACTTAAAAACTCAGAGTGTATTTGTTGAAAGAATTAAATAAAGTTCACAAGCCTTTAAAATAAATGCCTACTTGATTAAGCAAATTTGGCCGAATGAAGATCAGTTTTTCATACTATTGGCACAAAATGAGGTAAAATTTGGTGGGCTTGGACTCCATTTCACTTGGAGTTTTGGGGAATCACACAAACAGTAACACTCAGCAAACCCATATAGCGTAAAAACAGTTCTGCTTAGAGTCCATTTTTGAATTATGTTTCCTAGAGTTATCCTCTATCACAGGATCATTGATTTCTTCAAAGACAGTCACAAAGCAGAAGGAACAATTCTTTTGTTTCATAAGAATAAAGGGACTAAACTCATTTCCCCAACAGTGTTTCTAAGTGGTTTGACTATTTTAGGATATATTTTAAGTATAGGGATTTATGTGAGAAATTGACTAATTATAATAGGAGTTGGACATACACAGTGTAAAGATAGATTAAGACATAGGATGCCTGCTTCTACAGGCAAACTGCAGCATATTATGTCAAAAAACAAACAAACCCCACAACAAATTGTCAGGAATGTATATATTTTATACACACAACCTCCCCACGTCACCCCTCCCACCACACACACACACACACACACACACACACACACACACACACACACACACACACACATGTTTAAAGAACTTTAAGGTTGCACAGTCAAGCACTCAAAAGTTAAGAAATACCAGAATTAAGGTTGCCAAAAGATATAAGCAATTGAAAACAGGTTCTTTTAACAGGAAATGTCAAGTTATTAACAGGCATCTGCCTATAATCTACCCTTAAACTATTGTATTTCTATGTCCTTATCCTGCCTTGTTTGCACACAAATATTCACTAACTGTAGGCACAGGTCTCTGGCGGAAGGGTTCCATTTCCTGACAACTGATCAAAACAGGGTCATAGAAACTTTACTCCTGGCCCAACTAAGACTGCACTGCAAGTGAGGGGGCAACACCCTAAGAAGAGCCAACTCCTAATAATATGAGCAGAGTTGTGTGTATTAACATAAGTCTTTTATAGAGACAGGTGTATTGACTCTTGCATGTTAGTTCTATACCGTGCAGCATTACAACTAAGATTTCTACTCAGTTATCTAAAACTGCAGGGTCAAATATGGAATTAAGATCCAATCCAAAGTGTATGCAAAAGAATAAAGTACAGAACTAAAAATGAGGATGAATCCCTGTAGCTTTACCCTTCCTCAGTGTTATGATGTAACTCACTTTTTAAGTGATACATAGATAAAACAGATTTAAAAGTGAGGTACAGCATATAAGTAAGCTTCCACTTACCAGCATAATGTAGGAATTTCTTGATGATAATGTTCATGCAAAGGGTATTCTGAAAAGTAGTCTATATATGTTATTTCCCTCACTGCCTATCAGTGTGCCCCATCTTGTGAAGTCCAAATTATCTTTTCAGAGCCATTCCATTCCAAAACTGAAAATGAGACAGCTATGCAGTGGGTTATTTTGCCTTTGTGTAACAAGCAATACAAAAAGGAACCCTTTGATGCTTAGATTGATTCTATTTTAAAGGGAAAAATCATTCATGTGGAGTGCCTGGAATAAAGAGGAGATCAAAAGGATTTACTGTAGAAGGTACTATTTACTGGAAGGTCTTGCAACTGAGACTATTATGATTCTAACTCAGAATGTTAAATAACTATTAAAATTCTTTCCAACCAAATCCAATATTTCCACTGTAAAACTGCCAACTTCTAACATACTAGTCATTTATTAATGTCATTCATCCATGCACATTTTAGGTTAGCCTTGGTTTTGCCTGTTAAAATGCAAATACATTTTGTGGCTTATGTATTATAGTCATTTCTTTCATTTTTGATGTTGTTAGGAGAGATCATTCATAGTCTACAAAGAAATGCACATTAGAGCATAAGATCATGCTGGAAAGCATTACTCACAATTCAGCCATCAGCAAGGTCACCTCAATGCCATACTATAAATGATAAAAACTATTCAGTTTCAGGAGGAATTATATGAAAATAATGACAGAATAAGAAACTTGCCACTGCCTCCACACAATATGTATCACCTCTTCAAAAGATGTGAGCATACATCATCATATTTATTCTGAAGATACTGTTGCACAACATGAGTTTCCAGATTTTCATTCCCTTTTTAGAGATAAACAGAATGTTAAGGCCCTTGAAGCATGACTGAAATTAATATTTATTAATAATTTGCATTACAGTAGTGCCTAGAAGCTTCAGTTGAGACCAGGTCTCCATTGTCTTAGGTACTGGACATACCCATAGTAAGAGATTGACCATGTCCCAAAGAGCACACAGTGTAAAGCTGTGATTTTCAAAGGGGCCTATCTCCTCCTGAAAGTCAATGGGAGCTGGGTGCCTAACTCCCAAAAATCCCAGCCTAAATAGCCAAGAGACAAAAGGTGAGAGACAGCAAAAATTATTAGTCTATCATCAGAGAAGGAATTGAGGCAATGAGCCACTAAGTGCCTGAATGATTTAGGAGCCTTCTTATTGACTTTCTGTAGACTTAGGGTTTTAAGTCCCATTTTCAAAACAAGTGACATGGGAGCCTAAGTCACTGAGGTGACTGAAAATTTTATCCCTGTTGACTTTCTTACTGCAGAGATGGGAATTGAAATCAGATCAGTCCAGGGATTAACCATCAGATCATCCTTTTTCTTGTTTATAAGTGGAATGATTGGATCCTCCCAACCAGACAGAACTGTTAAGAGTAGTTGATCTTTTAAAGACATCATTAGAGTATTAGTCAAAGAGTGAGTTTCAGGAGAATTTTACATCTCAAATCACCATAATCTTGAAATATAGAGCCATAGAAAAACAGTCTAATTTCTCTCTATCAAAAGTATCTTTACTGCCTGGGTTCTGCCAGAAAGCGAGCAAGGTTCCTGGTCAATATAAAATTCATAGACCAAATTCTGCTCTCAGCCAGTGGAAAGTATCACGCAGCCAAGGACAGATTTTGGCCTATATATTATAAAACCCAAACAGAGCACATTTCCTCAACGGTTTTACTAAAAATGTATTATTGAAACTAAAAAGCACTTTACTTTTCAGCATTTATTTATTCCCCTGTAAAAGGGCCAGGTCGGGGCTCGACCCTCTCCGGGGCAGCGGGAAGCCACACCAGCTCACTACACACAGTAGACCTTGGGGAATTTGTCCAGCCACTGGAGTCTCCCTCAGCAGCCCTTGTGGTAACTGGAACAAGCACCGTAGGCCCAGACCCTGAGTCAGGGTGGGGCACCAAATAGTCAGTAGCTCAGGCCCTCAGGGAGGGTCTGAGCAACACAGCATGTGTGAATTAGCCCAGGCCTCCAAGGACCTGGCAGAGGGGGAGACTGCCACCCACGAGTTGGGTGGCAGGGGGGACGCAGGCCCTCCCCCTCCACTGCATCCCAGCCCGGGGCCCTAGCAGCAGTAGAAGACCCGCTGCTGGGTCAGTGGGGATCCTGACCACAACACACTGACATGGGCTCTGGCAGAGTTACAGCCAGACTAGGGTCAGCTGTCCCCGGGCTACTTCCTAACTCCTCTCCTTCTGGTACCTGGGTCACGGTGGTGTTCTCCGGGTAGGGAGGGGGGGGGTCCAGCACCATGGGGTCCTCAGGGTAGTGGACAAGCGGCAGGTCTGGTAACTCCTCTGGATCGCTGGCGCAGGGCAGGTCCGGCAACTCCCCTGGACAGCTGGTGCAGGGGAGGTCAGGCCAGTCCTGGCATATATGTTTTCCTAGGTACTATATTTACTACAGGTTACTGTCCGCACCCTGTTGCTACCAGCTACTCTGAAATTAAACATTTATACAGCTACCTAGTTGAAAACTACAATGGGATTGGCTGGAATGTCCCATCCCATGTAATTATCTCCAGGCAAAATCTTTCATATTAAACATTACCCTGAAACATGCTACAGTCTGTCGTGATTTAAAAAATGAAAGTCAGTGTCCATTGTCAGTAACCTCAAACACTAATTCCCAGGCATGTAACTCATTTCTGGCCAGGACTGAGAAAGTGGCAGCAAACTGGTTCCAGCATCATTATCTGGTAGTAGCCTCTCATATCCTCCCAATTTGGCTTCAAAGCAGGGTAGGGCACAGATTTTGTGTTAGTGGCCAGTCTCCTTCTGGTGATGGACAAAGGAAAAACATTGATGCTTACACTCTAGTCTCTCAGCTGCTTTGAATACTAATCAAGATGGACTGTGATCATCCTACTGTGTATTGTCAGGAATTGAAAAGGCACACACTACATTACTGTGCTTATTCCTTTCTAACAGATCCCACAAGTCATGACAAGCAGCTTTTCCTCCTGCCCACAAGCTCCAAAACATAGAGTCCTGCAGGGCTGATTTTTATAATCTCTCTTATTTGACTTATGTCTACCATTAGTGGCAATCAATATAGCAATAAAACATAGTTCTGAGAGCGAGTCCTTTTCATCCATCTCATGCAGCATGTTCGATTAACCATTGCAGTGCATGAAAGAAATACAAGATAGCTGGCTGAAGCTGAACCCCAGAAGGGCTGAAGTGATGCTAGCTGAAAGAGGGTAAAGATATAAAATTTCTGGAAATTTTGAAAGCATAAAAAAAAAAAAATCCTTGTTTGTGTGTTTCTTCCTCCTCCCCCAGCCCACCAGAAAAACAGACATTTGTGGGGAAATTGTGACAGACCTCCAGTAGTTAATTGCTTATTGCTTATTAAAACTAAAATTTATTTACTTCTTTAAGAATGAGAAATTTATTATGCATGATTTAGTTAGCACATAGAAAGTACCACTAGGTAAAATTATGAAATAAATAAATAAATATACATTCTTTACTTTTGAATAAAGAAAAATGCGACAAATATTGGAGATGGAGTTGCACAATAATTAAATATTTTCCTGTTGACATCTGTAAAATAGGAAAACAAATATGTTGAAAATAGAAAGCATCAATATTGTTGACCTGTAAACAAAAAGGAAGATTATATCCATAGGGATCAGAAATAGTATGAAAATAGAGACCTGATGTTCTAATACAGATGCAGAAGAAACTCATATTTATAGAGAGAAAGCTTAGAAAATAAACCCCAGACATATTTTATAATGTTGTTAACAGCACGATATTAAGGACCAACAGGAAATTTGGATATTGTGACAGACCCAGACCAGTGGAGAACAGGAATCTGGTCCTATTGGGATACAGGAAGTGGGCGGACGGGCGGAGCTCGTCCACTACGAAAGGATCCCCCCCCCAGCCTAAGGGGGGGGGGGATCCACAGAACCTGGGAAGCCAACTACTTACGGGGGGCAACTAATGAAAAACAGGGACGGGAGTGCGGTCAAAGGGTCAAACAAAGGGAACCGGACGGGGACACCGAGCAGAGAACCCCGGACAGCGCCCACCACTCCTCAAAGGCGTCAAGGGAGTCGGTGGACGCCGCCCAGAGGAACTCCGCTCGGAGGCGTGAACGGACAGAGGATCGGAAATAGGCCCCACAGTCGCAGGAGACTCCATCGGCCAACCTCCTCACCCTGGTTTTATAGATGGCTGCTTTAGCCAGGGCCAGGAGGAGGTTGACCAGGAGGTCCCGCGACTTAGTGGGGCCACGGACAGGGAGTGCGTAGATGAGAAGGTGAGGAGAAAAGTGCAACCAAAACCGTAACAAAAGATTGGTGAGGAGCCGGAATAGGGGCTGCAACCTGGCGCACTCCAGATAGACGTGTGCCAGGGTTTCCCTCACGCCGCAAAAGGGGCAGGTGTCTGGAATCGGGGTGAACCGCGCCAAATACACGCCCGTGCTCACGGCCCCGTGAAGGAGCCGCCAACTGATATCCCCGGCGGGCCTCGGCACTAAGGTGGAATAGAGGCTGGCCCACCGGGGCTCCTCACCCTCTAGAGGTGGCAGGAGGTCCCGCCACTTTGTGTCAGGGCGGGACGCGAGGGTGAGGACATGAAGGGTGTGGAGCACGAGCGTGTAGAGATGTCGTTTTGGCGCGGTCTGGAACCGGACCGGCTGTAGCTCACGCAGCCGGCTCACGGTGAAGGGGCGGGGGGGGTCGGTCGGGTCCCGGGGCAGGGGCCCGATGAAAAGGTCCGGAGGGCCTGGGGTGGAGGGTGGGCGGGGCGCGCCCTCTCGCAGGACCCGGTCGAGGTAAACCCGAGCAGCGGGCGGCAAAGCGGCCCTCACCTCCTGAAGTACGCGCAGGGCAGTACGAGGTCTGGAGAGCCCCATGCGCTGAGCGAGCACCAGGGGATCCAGTCAGTCTCCCCGGTCGTAGTCCAGGAGGTCTCCGACTCTGGTGACTTCCACCAGGACCAACCTCTGGCGCACCGAGGGGGACTCCGCTGCCTGCACACGGAGCTGGGGGTTGTGTAGCAGGGGCTCCGCGAGGAGGTCTTCCCCCAGGGAGGCCGCCACGGACCTGGTCGCTGCGAACAGTTTCCAGGTCCGGAGGAGGTCCTGGTAGAAGACCGGCAGCCCGGAGAGGTCTCGCGGAAGACCCCTCGGGTGGAGATAAAGGAGCTGCCGGTCATATCGGAGCCCTCGGAGGCGGCGCAGGAAGGCGTGCGCCAATGCGCTCCACGCCGGACTACCTGCACCATAAAGGAGCCTCTGCAGGGCCTGGAGGCGGAAGACGTGGACCTGAGTGCGGAGACACTTCAGGCCCTGCCCTCCCTCCTCCAGGGGCAGATGGAGAACCCCTGCAGAGACCCAGTGCAGTCCTGACCAGAAGAACTCCAGAACCAATTTCTGGAGGTTGGCCAGGAAATCCGGGGCCGGAACCAGGGTGTTGAGCCGGTACCAGAGCATGGACAGGACTAGGAATCTGGTAGAAGGCAAATATACTGGCCACTGGATAAATAGTTTTCTGTTCCCTGAGTGATCAGAGCAGGGGCTGCACTAGAGCAATCAGGAACTTGCTAGAACCAATTAAGACAAGCAAGCTAATTAAGACACCTGGAGTCAATTAATAACATACTAGAATCAATTATGGCAGGCAGACTAATCAGGACACCTGGTTTAAAAAGGACATCCCATCAGTTCGTGAGGGGCATGCAAGGAGCAGTGAGTGAGAAGGTAGATATCTTATATCTATCTGGAACTAGCTATCTGATGGTAGCTGCAGGGAGTGAGAAGATATAAAAACCCTGTAATGCAGCACTGTGAAATAATTTATACATGGGGAGATAGTTGGTCGCTAGTTTATGCCATGAAACATGAGGATTTATATCCTTTTAAGTGTCTCATGTAAAATAGCATCCAGTTACATTAGATAAATCTAATTTGAGTGCTAAACCAAAAGGAAGGCCCATAAATCGTTCTTCTAGGAAAATCTTGATGTTTTTCTGTAATCGTTGTTCAGTGCCCACATACTGCAGTGATAGGGGCTATTAATCTAATCTATTGTAATTTTAAAAGGACAGACTGGGTCGCATCCTAGGGACCTGCTGAGGGGCTTTCATTGCAAATCAGGGAGATGCAAAGGTGGCTTTAAGACATCCATGCAAACTCAGTTCAAGGGACAACTTGCACTGGGTTATTCCCCTGGCACAAGGTAGAGTGGCTTTTACAGTGCTTTAATTTATGCTGCCTTGCTGTAGCCCCCGTGGGGCTGTAACAGCATCAGGGAATGCCAGAACACAGGGGCACCACCTACTGTATTCCCTACATTGCCAGGTAAGAGTTTTGCACTGATGAATCAGAACAAAACTGTCGTAATGCACTGGAGGACCTGGACCAAAATGTTTAGGACTTTCTTCAGTTTTGTGTTTGGTTTCGGAAAGACTGACAACTGGATGCACTTTATGCAGCAGGCTGTTTTAGCTGGATTATCTAGTGATCTGACTTGGTGAAATTTTAAGCAGTTCTCTAAAGATAGTGTCAGCCTCTGCTCACACTTATTTCTTTCATCTGTAAGAACTCATTGTGTGACATTTAGGACTGTAGTCATAACGGAGCACCCCGTTCTTCCCCCACAGAAGTGTATATCATCCCAGAAATGAGACAAATGGGATAATTTTAGAAAAAAACAAATCTTTATACTCTGGAGCCCAATCCTCCATCCACTGAAATCAGTGCAAGATTTGCCATTGCCGTCAAAGGCAGCAGGATTGGACCCTCTGCTTGAAGTTTCAGTTTAAAACTTCAGAAGTGATCTACAGTGGCTGAAACACAATATGAAAAATAGAGGGATTGAAGCCTTTAATTAAAAAAGGAATAGCTGTAAAGCTATTAGGATAGATGTGGTACTGAGGAATGCAACCTGAAAACTCCTTCAGGAATAAGTTATGAAATTTTTTCCAGGTTTTTTTTTAATTGTATCATCAACCTCATACCAATAAGCAGTAAAATGCACTGGTAGCAGGAGAGAAAAACAAAGTGTCTTCAATTTGATAGTGTTGGTTCGTCATGACCCAAGAAAGAGAAATGGACTGAACGCAGTTCCTCTGCCCCATTTTGTGCCTTTCATGTTACAATCAGTGCAAAGGATGTAGAGTTACTCTTTGTACCTGCTGGGGATTTCCTCAGCACAGGAGGGAGTCCCTGCCAGTGTATAGCCAGCAGGACTGACTCTTATTTGTCTTACCCACAGCTCCTAGCACAAGCACTGGAAAGGAACAGAGGAGTGGCCAGGTTACAATGAGCTCCAGCAATCCTCAACTAGCAGATGGCCCATTAGAGACCATTGCCAGCTTATGCATGTTAATCTACTCTATATTTGTGCTTGTGGCCAGAACTAGACAGCAAATCGGGAGCTGCAGTTAACTCCCTGAAAGCCTCCCCTCTTTAGTATACCCAGTGGAGGATGAAAGCAGCAGAGAATCTGTCCCTGTGCTTTTAGTAAAAGATATGATGGATTTCAAGTGTCTGAAAGTTTTTAATACGCACACACTGCCATTGTCCTCAAAATAGGTTGTTGTACACATTATACATGTGGCATGGGATGGCAGAAACTTTAGCTGAGGATAATGGGCTGATTTTCACTGATATGTTTCAGGAATAAACAGTTTTACATATCTTGGAGAAGGTGACTTGTGTTATGGGAAGAGCAGAACCGGAAATTTGGACTCCAGCACTGTTCCCAACTTTGCCAGCAATCAGTGAATGACTTTGGGGAAATAATTTAACTGAGATGTGCATCACTATATCAAATTCTAAAACAGAGCTCATAAGAGCACAGAGGTGTACTAATGAACTCAAGACTTCGTTTGTGTTCATGAAGTGCTTAAGATCCTTCGATGAATAGCATCAGAAATTGATCAGAGAATGGGATATTGACCCCTCTATCTCCATTATGTTGTAACAGTAAGCCAGAAAGGGATAAGCAATTAGTAGGCTAAATGACTCAAATTCAACCTTTAGAGACATGTTAGAAAAATATGTAAATTCAAATTAGGATCATTTCATGTTAAATAGACTAGAGCTTTGAAATGCAAACCTGTATTGTTAGAGAATTAGAGGTAATACTAATTGTATATGTTTACTTATATCTTGTTAGATGCTAGCTATGTAAGCAGATGGTTCCTGTCTGTTACTATATCTGTTGATTCAGAGATCAAAAGAATATTTAGATGAAACCTGAATGTAGTAATTTCATTATCTATATTTCTCTTTGAATTTTGTAGTAAACTGTCTATAAACTGTTTAAAGGATAATATTATGCTAATGAATACAACAATGTTACCTGTGTGTACAAAGGAAAGAGGTGATTCTACTTAAGCCACAATGCTTCACCCAAGGAACACCGGCTGTCAACAGGCTGTCAATAGCCTGTAAGGGCTCTATAAAAAACTCTTGGGCCCTGACCCTTTAATCTCAGATCTGCTTAAGCTTCATCAGGGGAAGCGTGGGTCACAAGACTGAGGTCTCCAGTTCCATTCTGGATCACCCTGATATTGGATATTGGACTGTAACCTATGGACTAATTCTGAAAGGTCTTATTGCAAATGTAAAGCTCACCATATCTACTATGAAACTGACCTAAGAACTCTATTCATATCAGCATGTATAATCTTTTAACCAATACTCCCCTTTTTAAATAAATTTTTAGTTTAGTTAATGACTGTAAGCATGTATTTGGGTAAGATCTTAAATATTCATTAACCTGGTGGGTAATGTGTTCAATCCTTTGGAAGTGGCAGAACTTTTTATATGATCAGGATTTTCAGTAATCCTCATATCTGACTTGGCTGTCTGGGTGAGAGCTCAAGGCTGAGTTGCTTTAACGGAACTGTATTTTTGGCTTCTAGGTAACAGTAAGGTATTGTAGAAGCTGTTTTGTTGCTCGCTTGGTGAATCTGAGGACAACCAGTTTGGGGGATTGTCTTTCTTATTCTTTGCAGTTTGCTGTAGTTGAGCAATCTCAGTGTGGTCCCCCTGGAATGTCGGTCACAAGTATTAAATTACATAGTCTGAACGTCACAGTTTCCAGTATAGAGGTACCATTGAAAATACTCAAATTTCACTGTTTCTCTTAGGTCATCAATGTCTTCCAATGATTCGAACTTGCGCAGTAAGTCAGCATGCAACTGATTTGATAAAGCAAATAATTTTAAGAATCACTTTTATATTCCTTGTTATCTTTAAAGGCAATATTTAGTGATTTTATAACAAGTTATTACATGTAGACAAATTCATCATACATACTATATGGCAATCACTGAATATGATACTCAGTTAAAACACTTATGACAGTGTGTGTTCTTAAGTAATTTTTCCCCAAACAACTAGAGAAATGTGCTATTCCCCAAATGAGAGGGACTTGTATTTAGTTGTGATGCTCTCATTTAATACAAGTTGGGACAGATTGTTCAACGGAGTGTTATGGTTAACAGTCTGTCCCAACTTGTATTTAGCTGTGACACCCTGGTTACCTTCTCCAGACCTAAAGAGGAACTCTGCAGCTCAAAAACTTGTGCTTTCCACCAACAGAAGTTGATCCAATAAAAGATATTCCCTCACCCCATCTTCTCTCTGTAATATCATGGGACCAACAGGGTTACCACAACACTGCAAACAATATTCACCAAAGGTCAACGTTTCTACAAATTCTAAACTTATATTAAGCAATAGCCATGAAAACAACACGCGAAGCACTACTGGGCTATTATAAGTATGTACAGGCAAATGGAGGAGTGAAAATAAGAAAACAAGCCTAAATTTTTTCCTGTCTCTCAAACCAGCTGTCTGCCTGACTTTGTTTCATTTTAGGAAATGAACCTAATCTTTCCCCACTTCATGATCCTCTAATAGACCTTACCACTTTTCTAAGTCATATCCTTTAGCCTGATGAGTCTTTAGAAGCCTCTCTACTGAGTATTAAGACTTTGCACACTCTGGGTTGCATGCACAATATTCTCATAAAACCCCAGAAACACCTTAAATAAGGAACCCCAGGATAGGGTGACCAGATGCTAAATACAAAATATCAGGACCGCCACAGGGGGAGCGCCTTTTCAGTTGTTGCACTCACCTGGTACGTTCAGTGGCAGGAAATAAATCATGCCGGTGAAGAAAGAAGTACATGCCGCTGAAATGCAGCCAAAGACGAGTGAGTGTAACAATTGAAAAAGCGCTCCCCCTGCCTGTCACTGCCTCCTAAGAAGAAAAAAAAAACGCACCCAAAACTGTACTTCAGTCGGGAAGCGGGACAAACTGCTCAATATCGGGACATCTGGTCATCCTACTCCAGGAGAGCGGCTTCCACTGATGCTAGGCTCAATGTTGTTGACATTCTCTTGAAGGAATGGGAAGAAAAGTAACTGATTTGCTTTAGAAGATGAACTAATAGAAGAAGCATTCACCAACTGCCTGGCCTCCCACCACAGAGGAGATCCTGGGTGGATGCGGGACAAAGAGATTTGAGTCAACTTCTAAGTCATCATAATGAAAGGATAGTGAGATAGTGGCATCTCCATTTGCTTCAGGAGGAGGCATTTATTTTAACCAATATGATTTATACTCTGCAGTGACCACAGGCCAATTGGTGTTGCCCTTATGGCCATTAAATACTCTTATTTATAAAAATCTAAAGATCTGTTATGCTATTTTTATTTTCTCCTGTCTGAATAGTGTCTTCCTCTCACCTTCATGTCATTAAGAAAAGAAAATCAGGATTATGAAGACTTCTTAGAGTCATTTTTTAAATGAGTGCTCTATTTCTCTTTCAAAATCTTACAAGTGGCTAAGAAAATCTTAGCCCTAACTTAAGGGATCTGCATGCCAAGTCCCCTAGGAGAACTTTGAAAATCTCAGAGTAGAGGAGCAGTGGAAGATCTGATCAGTCCTAAAGAGGGAAGGAGTTGATCAGGAAAAGGTTATTAAGTAATGGGGTTTGAAGTGGAAAAGGTGGGGCAGGAGCAAAGGTGGTTCACTTTGGCCACCAGTATGGGATGTTTATTTGGCCTATGATCCAATACCCCTACTCACATGGAGTAGTACCTTATCCCATGAGCAGTCGAATTAATTTTACATGGGACCACTCGGTGAGAAAGATACTCTTAATTGTGTTGTAGTATCAATCTGGCCATAGGTAATTAAATAAAATAATAGGACTAGATGTTAAATGATAGCTTCATTAATAATACTAGCACTTGAAGCTATGCAAGCATTCAAATCTCACTACTTTGGGAGCGTGCTTAGTCACTGAAAAGCTTGGGAAAGCATTTTCTACCTTCAGTGATTTTTTTTTTTAAACTGGTAATTTTATGCTTCTGCTTCAGTTTTTGGTCGGTAAATCTAATCCTGCCTATTTCTAGAACTCTCTTCTTCCCTTGGCCAGAATAATGAATTTATGACTACTTCCCTCCCTGCACCCAGATTAATGCATTAATCTGCTCATATGGTATTTTACACCACCTGGGTAATTCCTGGGAATTCTGTTACTTACACTGCCTTCCTGAGGTGTGGGTTGTTTTTTTTGTTTTGTTTGTTGGTACTTTAAAGTTTATAACATTGGATCTTCTGAAAATTCATTATTAGTTTTCCATTTTCTAAATACGCTGACCACTGTATTATCTGGCCATATTAATTTTTGTGGTATATAGTAGAACCTTGCTATAATTCTTAAATGGTTCTCAAACAATGGTGAATTGATGGGGCTAAAATCCAGTGATTTCATCTATTTTTGCTTATCATTTGTGAATAAAAGCAAAAGAACAAAACAATCTGACAGAAGGATTTAGTACTTTCTAGGCATCTAGACACCTATTCTGAAAAATATTTAAGTATATATTTAATTTGAAACAGCCTTATGTTTAATAACATTAATCACAAGCATACTGGCTTTACTGAACTGGGGTCCAAGTGAAGAGATTTCTGGGAGTGTTTTGCCTGAATTAAGATCACTGCCCAGTTTACTATTGGATGTAGGGTGTGGGGTTTTTTTTAAATGGTTTGATATACAGCTGGAATCCCATCCCAAGAACACTACCAGAATAACTTTTTTTTCCTTTCCTCGCTCCACATGGATGAAACCTTTTGTAAGTTTCTGCCAATGCAGATACACATAGGTCTCATCCACCTCTAGTCTGACAAATTTCTTCCACTGTACGAGAGAGATTTCCCAAACAGAAGGGCCATCACCATCTTTCTTTGACCCTGAAGATATCTGAAATACCAATTGATACAAACAGTTAGTTTATTTTCCTGGTCTTTTAATACCAAGTTTCTTGCCTCAACACAATGGGCCTGATTATCCCCTCCACCTCCCTGTGCAAAGATAAGGAGCACTTGGTTGATCCAGATCAGGAGAGCACGGAAGGATGTATGCTGCCTCCTAGACTTGTTCCCCTTCCCCATTCCGCTGACCCCAGGTAGCCCTTTGCAAGGACTGTTTTGTCATCCCCAAAGATCTACTGAACTGTTTTAAGCAATTCAGTGCTGAGGCTCATAGCATTAATGGAATCATTATCCTCCTTTGCACTGTGGAATGCCACCTGAGACATTTGGGAGCAGCAGCCATGTTGCCAATAGGCTGGAGGGAGCCAAATGGGAACTGGAAGCCAGAACAAAGGCAGATCCTGGGAATATCTGGGTATTCCTTTGCTGATTCTAAGGCTAATAGAGCATGATCCTCTTGCAGAATCTCCTTATCTTCTCTGCAGGAGTAGCTCCGTCTCTGCCCTAGTGAAGCTTCCTGTGCTAGACACTCACCAGATTACTGCGTTTGGGTCCCACCATGCTGGGCCTGTGTGCTCTTAAGTTTCTTGAGTCTTAATAGGGTCCAGGACTTCCCTGGCTGGGGTCTCCAGGCACATTATCAAGGTACAGATCCTCTGTCTAGCACCCCCTTTGAGCACTGAGACCCTGCAGTCCAACTGCCTATGTCCAGCAACTAGTGTCATCATCTCTCCCAGCCTCCCTACTAGGTTAGCACACCCTCTCCTAGACCTCCAACTGTGCGGGCATGCTGGTTTACAGTTTACTTCTTTAGGGACAAATGATAGTTTGAAGCCAACAGACACATGGGTGTTGCACAGTTTCTAATAGAGCTGGATGACATTTTTCACGCAAAATCATTTTTTCCAGGCAAAAAAATGCAGCTTTGGGTTGACTGAAACAATCTGAAAATAGTCAATTTTGGTAAATTGTTTCAGTCAAAAGGAAATGGTTGACATTTCATTTCAGAAAAAGAGTTTGTTGTGGAATTTCCCTCAATTTATGTTGAAGCCATCTTAAAACAAAAAAACACCTCAGTCAAAATAGTTAATTTGGATTGACCAAAACCTTTCAGTCAACACAAAATGAAAACTTCGACTTTTTTTTTTTTTTTGGTGGAAAAAAAGGTGAAATTGTTTCTTTTAGGGTCAACCTGGAACAAAAAAGAAAAAAAAAAAGCTTTCAATTGTTTTGGACCTGAACAGAATATTTAGTTATTCTCACAGGCCTCATTTCTCACAGTTACTCTTTATTTCAGAAAGCACAAGAGATAGACAGAGCTAGGTGAAACCCATAAAAAACCCTGCCTAAGTTTCTCACTTGTTAGACATACCATAGGACTGGTGTCCAGGATGACCCTACTATAACTCATAGCTTTTCTTCTGAATCAGGATGTTTACTCTCTCCCTCCTCCAGACAGCGTCCTTTGTCTTTGGCTGGTGTCCTGTCAAAATAGTCCTCTCCCCCTCCCCAACTACCCCCCCCCCGCCAATAAAAGTCTGAGTCTCTCTTTTGAAGTTCCTGCTCTGACACCTGTCCCCCTTTGTTCTCCTATATGGGGATTTCCCACTTTCTGCAGATAAACTGATAGAAATGGCTATCTTCCAAATCAAGCATCATCTGTGACATATCCTTTGTCCTGCCAGAGCACTATCATTAAGGGTAACAGCTTTTTTTTGTTTGTTCAGTAGCTTTTTCTAGACAAGGAGGGTGATATGCGACAGGGACCTTGTCAGCTCATAACGGACTCACTACACACTGAAGCATTCAATGCTACAGCCACTCTGGTTAATTTTATGAATTCGTAGGTTGTAGAGTCATTCATAGAAGGCAATGGGGATCAGTGTTTGGGTGCTCTTTTTAAACTAACCATAGCAATGCCTTTTTCACTTCAATGGGTGATTTAGGTCTTAATAATAATGGATATACATTACATATACAGCCACATGGCAAAAAGCAATCTTGTTTCTATTCCCATTTATCGATTCTAAATTTTTCTTGTCTCTGAGTGCTTGCAGGAGGTTGTGGGGGTGTAGGAGGAGGGCACTCCTAACTCTGTGTGGGGGAAAAAGAAAATATATATATATGACTGTGACAAACATTTTGTTCATTCCCTTCCCCATCAATAAGACATACATTTGATTTTATATTCCCTACAAATAAAATTAATATATGTATTGTGTTCTGCCCTTTCTAGGTGTAATTTAATAAAAACAAGTACACAACACCCCAGTTCCTCTGTGTCCCTTTCTTTCCTCTGTGTCCCTTTCCATTTTGCCTTTTCTTGGTTGAAGTTAATGTACGTCATATTCTATTCTGCCTCTCCGTGACTCAAGTTATGAAACACTTTATTCCCATTTCTTTTAAAAAACCAACCAACCACACAAACTTCATTCTCCACAGTTTCCCTTCCTGGGATTCAAGATTATAAACTTGGGATCTCTTCTGCCTTTCCTGGACTTAACATAAGATTCAGATGACATCATATATTTTTTAAAAAAAATAATGGCACAGGAAAAAATTACATTCAGCCTTGGTTTTTTCCCCTCATAAGTCCACAGGCCTAAACAAATGTAGACTACAATCTTCAAAAAAAGTTTTTCTGGGTCTTAAGCCAAAGTTAGACTCGATAGGATCCTGGGTATTTTAAGTAGCTAAATCTTTGTTTCCAAAGCCAGTTAATGTTTTTTTTTCAATTGTCATTTGAAAAACAAGGCTTTTCAAATAAGTCTTTTCCCAAAAGTTTTCAAATGTTTTCAATTATAAATAAATAAATGGTTTTCTGTCCCCCACCACCCTTTCCAGTGACAAAATAGAAAAAGGGGGGAAAAGTGGGAAAGGGAATAAAGTTGGGGGAAAACTTCCCTACACCTTTTCACATGAAGATTTGAATTAATGAAAAATTATTTTCAAAATGGACTACATTTTTCAAATATTTCCCATTTTTGGCCTGCTCTAAATAACTTCTATTAAAAAGACGTGGTGAGTTACAAAGCATTAGTTAATTCTTGTGTGCCTAAAATTAGTTCACTAACTACATGCATATCCTTGAGCTTTTCTAAGCTCAAAGATCTCAATCTTAATTTAGCTGCTCACTCAAAACTCTTATTGAAGTCAGAACCACCCTGGAGATAGGCCTGGTCTTATTAAAAAGTTGCTCCATTTTGACTGGAAAAGGAGTCCCGGTTAGGCTTGCAAAATAGACAGCAAAATTTCTCAAGAAAACTGGCCCATTTAAGTTTGCAACAACTTTTATTATTACTTTTTGGTGGGGGCAAGGGATGAATAGTGTGCACACACCCCAACCCCAAACATCATGCTCAGGGAAGAAAGCCCAGAAGAAAAAATATATCAATCTGAAAATGAAACAGTTGAAAGTCACTGAGTTTCACATCTAAGGATTGTGGCAAATTGCCGGCACTACTTTGATGGGTCTCGCACTCTCTTTTCTTGGGGAGGGTTCAGGGCACCATTTCTTGTCCCTGAACTGGAGTATTAACTGCCCCACTAGTGTCCTAGAGGAGAGGTGTGGAGAGGGAGGGACCTGGGCCCGCCCTCTACTCCAGATCCTTGCAACAAAGCCCGTTGCCAACTCTGTCCACATATCTATTCAGGGGACACCATCATATGACCTAATCACATCAGCCACACTATCGGTGGCTCGTTCACGTGCACATCTACCAATGTGATATATGCCAGCAATGCCCCTCTGCCATGTACATTGGTCAAACTGGACAGTCTCTACGTAAAAGAATAAATGGACACAAATCAGACATCAGAATTATAACATTCAAAAACCAGTCGGCGAACACTTCAATCTCTCTGGTCACGCGATTACAGACCTAAAAGTGGCAATACTACAAACAAAAAAAACTTCAGAAACAGACTCCAAGGAGAGACTGCTGAATTGGAATTAATTTGCAAACTGGACACCATCAAATTAGGCTTGAATAAAGACTGGGAGTGGATGGGTCACTACACTAAGTAAAACTATTTCCCCATGCTTATTTTCCCCCCTGCTGTTACTCATACTTTCTTGTCTATTGTTGGAAATGGGCCATCCTGATTAACACTACAAAAGGTCCCCCACCTCCTTTCTTTCTTCTTCCTCTTCTGCTAGTAATAGCTCACCTTAACTGATCACTCTCATTACAGTGGGTATGGAAACACCCATTTTTTCATGTTCTCTGTATGTGTGTGTGTGTGTATATATATATATATATATCTTCCTTCTGTATTTTCCACTGCATGCATCTGATGAAGTGGGTTTTAGCCCACGAAAGCTTATGCTCAAATAAATTTGTTAGTCTGTAAGGTGCCACAAGGATTCCTCATTGTTTTTGAAATACCAATGTAATATATACTGTATACAGTTCTTCCACTTCAACTATAGTATTTTAGTGAAGTGCTACAGTATCCAGAAAAGCCTTTGAACAGGCAAAAATGGAGATGTAGACACTGAAGAGGTTTGTGTTTGTTTTTGCTAAAGATGAAGTAACTTAATAGGAAGTAAAAAGAAAAGGAGTACTTGTGGCACCTTAGAGACTAACAAATTTATTTGAGCATAAGCTTTCGTGAGCTACAGCTAAGGTGCCACAAGTACTCCTTTTCTTTTTGCGAATACAGACTAACACAGCTGCTACTCTGAAATCTGTCATTAATTGGAAGTGGAAGGAAGGACAGAAAAACTGCAGTCATGGTTAAACTATCTAAAAACCTCAGTTGATAGTCACCCATTTACTCGAGATTCCCTTAAATATCTACTTTTATTTGGCCCCAGAGAAACTGTCAAAGATGAATTAGAGGCTCAAAAGATATTCCTGTTAATTAACTCTTCATCAATATACACACCACAGATAAATCGTGGAAGGAAATAACTTGTGTGTTCCATTAGATGTTGAAATATTTCTATGGGAATTGGCAAGAAAACCCATGAGTAAATAAACTCAAACTGATGTAAACTGTGCCTCATTGTAAAAGTGATTTACTTGTGGTTTTTCTCTGCTGATTCCTCCTGCCAAGAGCCAGTAGAAAACCTCAGAGCTGTTCACACTGACATTGCTTCAAGTATACACCGTGCTTATGGAACTCAGTGAGAATCCTGGAGGTTAAGAGAATTCAGTATGTGATCTTCCATACTAATTACCCTATAGCCATTTTTAACAACTGCAGAAATACCCATCAGGGATTAGTTTTCTTTAGCTGTATTTCCAGCCCTACAGCTACCAGCAGATTTCCAGTACAGCATGACAGAGCTTCTTCTGAGATTTTCAGATCAAAGAGGTTCAAGATAAATTTTACATAAGAACCCAAACTTTGAGGCTAAGTGGCAATTATACCTAAACTGAACTGAATCCAGGTGGAGAACACCTAAAGAAAGAATGGCTTCCATATTTTTATGAAGGCAATGGGACTTAAACTTGTGCTTAAGTGCTTTGCTGAATAGCAATGAATTTAAGCATGGACTGATCTGCTTTGCTGAATTTGGGACCATAGTGATTGGGGGAAGGGAGAACATAAGGCTCCATTCTATATAGTATTCATTCTTTCTAAATGCCAAGTATATAAAATATGTTATATTTGTTCATTTCCTTAACGGGAAATTTTAAGGATGTATTTGTCAGTATTGGCCTATGTTATTTTTATACAAATAAGGTCACAGAAAAACAGTACTCTTAATGCCTGTGTATTTACTAATTCAAATAAATACCAACTGATTCAAATCCACATTGAAACAGTTTCAAATACATACACATCATAAAACCAACCCATCCAAGAATGCCATTAATGATGCCAATAATGGCACTGCTATCATATGAGAAGGGAGGAAAAGAGAACTTTAAGAGCTGCCAAAGGCAGCTCAAGTTATTATATAAACAAGCTCCTGGATGGGGATCAAAATGGTGCAAAGGAAAAGAGACAATTGTGAGGAAAATTTCAGTAAAGATCATGAAAGGTTGCATGGAGACCAGAAAGTGGGTCCATTTCAAATCCTACAAATCAGAAACAACTTCAAATATTTTCAAAGTAATTTTCCCAATTTCTGATCAGCTCTAATATCATATTCTGCACTTAGATGGAACAAGGTTGCTAACACTGTCTTTATGAAAACAAAGATTTCTCATTAACTTTGTGCCAAAGCAACATTTGCTTTGTAAGTGTTCATAAAACATTAGATAAAAGCAACCTGGGAGAGACAGTCTGCTTGAATTTCCAAACGGTTTTTGATGTGGTCCCCCATAAGACTACTATAGGATATAACTAAGCGATAAAGGGTTAAAGTGCCAGTACAGATTAAAAATTGACTAAACAGAAGGCAAAAAGGTATAACGAATATCTGTTCCTCAGAATGTAGTTGGAAGTACCCGGTGGTCCATTATTCGGACCAATGTTACTTAATATCTCTTTATTTTGAGGAGAAAGTGAACAATAAAGTGACGACGTTTGCTATTGACGACATTAATGGGGGCAATACAACTGATTTGTGAGAATCTCTAGATAGATTTACACACATTAGCAGTGTGCTGGGTCTCCTGCCCCACACTGGGATTTAAGGGGTTAATAGAGCCCTTGGGAGCCTGCGAGGAGGCAGCCAATCAGAGCCGGGCTGGCCCATATAAGAAGGGCTGCAGAACACAGCAGCTTCAGTCACCCCCTGGAGCTTGAGAGGGAGGTGGACTGGCTGCCTTGCAAGCTGAAGGCAGCAAGTACCCTGGACAGAACAATGCTGCTGGCAGAGACTTGGGGAGCTAAAGGCAGCTCCTGATGGACTGCAACAATCTACAGGCTGAGGCCCTGAAGCAAGGGCAAAGAGGTTGCTGGAGCCATGGGGAAGTGGCCCAGGGAAATCTACTGAGGAGTCAGAGGGGGTGTCACAAGCAGCGGCCACATCCAGGGTCCTTGGGCTAGGACCCAGAGTAGGGGGTGGCCCTGGGTGCCTACCCCCACTTACCACTGAGGAAGTGACTGGACTAAGGGACTGCGATATTCCCCCAGAATGGGGGAGCACAAAGTATGGCACAGCTGGTGGGCTGTGCCACTGAAGAGGATGCTGTGGTCCTGGGAGTGACGTGGGTTCCAGAGCAGAAGTGACGGCGATGAGGCACCACCAGAAGAGGGTGCACTGGCGAGAAGAGCTAATTTACATAACAGCTGGCAGGAGGCACCAGAGTGGCGAGTTCCACCTTGTCACAAGCAGACTGGAAATCATAACAGATGAAATTTAATTCTGATATATGCAGCATCAAAAGTGAACAAAACTCACATGCATTGATGGGCTTTGAGCTTGAGGGACCGGCCAAAGAAAAGATCTGGAGCTTTATCCTGCTCAGAAATGGGAATTTTGCCACAGACTTCAATGGGAGCCAGAGCATTCTGACTCATCTCAGTGACAGTCAGTCTGGCACACCCCTGTGAGTTTAAAGAAAAACCAAGAGAAGCTGCATACACAGAACAAGATGCTTGAATGAAATAAAGAAAGGCACATTTTATCACATCAACCTGTTGGCATCAACCTTGCAGATGTAGCTTGTTAGTTAGGGATGTATTACATAATATATTTGAAGCTAAGAGCACCTAAAACACTTTAAAAAAAAGGTACAAGGAATTTCATTACATGCATATTTATACTAAGGGGTCTCAGCCACAGGAAGCCGACTATACACTCTACTAATACAGCTATTGGTATTAGATTACAGTAATTCTCAAAGGCAATAATTTTGCTCTGATGGCAAAAAATTCTGGACATTTTTCAGTGTCTTCAAATTTACATAATTATATAATTGTTACATCTATGGTGAGTCAGCTATTTAAATCTTGGATGTTAATTTTTCTCCCTTATGGCTCAATCCTGCATTCAGTGAAATTTTTGCCTGAATAAGGACAGGGCATTTAATAGTCAGGATGCAGACTACAAACACTGGTTACAGAGCAGCAGATCTCACTCTGCGGCAAAACAGAGGCAAAGCCTGCAGTCCTATTTTATGTCTAGAAATGTAGTTGTAATATAAACAGAAGCTTATGAAGAGAAAGTAGCTAAAGATTTAAGCCATAGTGGCATAAAGCATGACATTGGTTAAGCTGGAGAAGAGTATTAGAATACAAAGAGGTGACAGGGAGAGGCCATCACTGACAACGTCTGAGATCACATTGTCTCGTTGGTCTTAATGGGAGACATCTGAATTTATTGTACCTTGCAAGTTCTTGCTTTTTCTTTATACTCTCTCCCCTTTCAAGTCCCTTAGATTATGGATTACATTGGGAAGAAATCCTCAGGATGATTTTATTTGTACTTTCTTCAGTTGCACAATTAGGGCAGAGACTGCACTTCGAGATCCCACTGCCCCAGTGATCTCTCAACCTGGCCCTAGCAGTATTTAATCTTTTCCTTCCTCTTTGTCTCATATTACCTCATGCTCCTGAGGCTACCTACATGATCTGGTTGCTTAGAAACCATTTTGTAGCGGATATCTAGGAATTAGGAAAACTTGTCTTCATAACCACCACATTTTTATTCTCTCACCCCTTTTCTCACATCATGCAACTGTTTTGTGAATGACAGGTCATTTATTTTCCTCTCCCTTAATTTTCTTTAACATCGTATTTAATGCGTTAGTTTTCCTCTACTGTTAGATGCACTCTGTAGCTGTTTTTTCCTCTTCCAGCTCATAAGGTCAATGGATCTTTAATCATATCCTGTAATAGTGTTTCCAATGAGCTAGACTGCCTCACAGCTGTGGCTTTACAGCACCCAGTGTATGCACTACCCCAACATGAAGCCACAAAGGCATCGTACATGATCCAGGCAAAATGCCTCTGGTAATGCTGGGCTAGAACCAAGCTGAATATATCCTTCTGAAGGCTTGTCTTCACTGCAGAGTTCACTTGGGCTCTTACTCTGATGTTTCTCCCAACTCAGCTCCTGTCCGTACATCAAACCTCTCGTCAGCGTGTAGTGGTGCTTTACATCCAAGCTAGCTAGCAAGTTTGGAGCTATAGGCTAACACCCGAAAGAGCCTCAGAGGTCAGATTCAGTGTATTTGAGGCCTTGTCTACACTCGCAGGAGAGTGCAGGGTATGTGTAGCTCCATGCAGCAGTGAAAGATTCTGACATGGAGGAAGAGGAAGCAGCAGGGATGCACCACTACTAAAACTAGCAGTGTCAGGGGCAGGTAGAGAGCCATGTAGGGTATACACCTTAGGGTTCTGGAGTGTCTGTACTCTACTTAAAAAGAACAGGAGGACTTGTGGCACCTTAGAGACTAACCAATTTATTTGAGCATGAGCTTTCGTGAGCTACAGCTCACTTCGTCGGATCCAATGAAGTGAGCTGTAGCTCACGAAAGCTTATGCTCAGATAAATTGGTTAGTCTCTAAGGTGCCATAAGTCCTCCTGTTCTTTTTGCGAATACAGACTAACACGGCTGTTACCCTGAAACCTGTACTCTACTTGTGTAAGAAGTGTCTCATTATCGACACTGCTGTTTGTACCTGTACTAGCTGGGTGTGCAGCGTCTGTACCAGTGGGCTGCAGGTTGCCCACCACTGGTCTGTACTCTACATGCCACCCTAAGCGTAGACTTACTCTAAGAATCCAAGTTTGGAAGCTGTTATTATAGCATCCAAAATTGTGCGTCTTGTTTCACAGTGCAACTAGAGAGAGACAGTCTCTTCCCTGAAGAGCTTATAGCCTAGAGTTTAGACAAGGAACAATGAACAAGAGTGATGAATGGTGGAAGTAAATTTTTTTTTTAAACATTTGTCCTCATCTGGTAATTTAGGTTTGTGTCTTGAAGGCCTTAGTGGATGGGCAAGAACACGTGCACAAACATTTGCCAATTTTGACCATAAAAAGTATGCAATCTTGGGTGTCTAAGTTAGGCTTTTAAATCTGTAAATTTAGGCACTTGAATAGAAATGGCCTGATTATCAAAGGTGCTGAATGGTTTCAACTGCCACTGACTTCATTTGGGAACTGGGATTGCCCCTTGAATCAGAAACATAGGGCTGATAGGGACCTTGAGAGGTCACCTAGTCCATCTCCCCACACTGAGGCAGGACCAAGTATACATAGACCCGGGGCACGGGAACTAAGCAGCAGCACTCCCCTAGCTTGAAGTAATAAAATTCATGGCTTCCCTCATATGCAGGATTTACAGTTTTGTTGAATTGTTCCAGATCCCCTACCTAGACCATCCCTGAGAGACATTTGTCTAACCTGTTCTTAAAAACCTCCAGTGATGGAGATTCTACAACCTCTCTTGGAAGCCTATTCTAGAGCTTAACTACCCTTTTAGGCAGTTAATTTTTCCTAATATCTAACCTACATCTCCCTTGCCGCAGATTAAGCCCATTCCTACTTGTCCTACCTTCACTGGATATGGAGAACAATTGATCACTATCCTCTTTATCAGAGCCCTTCACATATTTGAAGACTCATCAGATCCACCATCCCTCAATCTTCTTTTCCTCAAGACTAAACACACACTTTCTTAACTTTCCCCATATGACAGGTTTTCTAAACCACTTATTTTTGTTTCTCTTCACTGGATCTTCTCCACTTTGTCTACAGCTTTCTTAAGTGTGGCATCCAGAACTGGATACAGCACTCCTGCTGAGACATCACCAGTGAGGAGTAGAGTGGGACAATTTCCTTACATATGACATTCCTGTTAGTAAGTCCCAGATTGATATTAGCCTTTCTATTACATTACATTGACTCATATTTAGTTTGAGATCCATTGTAGCCTCAGATCCTTCTCAGCCATACTATTGCCTAGCTAGTTACGCCCCATTTTGTAGTTGTGCATCTGATTTTCCCCCCTTCCTATGCGTAGTGCTTTGCACTTTATTGAATTTCATCTTCATTTCAGACCACTTCTCCAATTTTTCAAGGTAATTTTGAATTCTAATCCTGTCCTCCAAAGTGTCTTCTCTTCATTCCATTTCTTTTTATCTATCATGTTTAAAAAGCATCCTAAAGCTTAGGCTCCAGAGTGTCCCATCCATCTATTGATAGATATATCTCGTGTGAGATTCCTACCTTCCTGTATTCCTGTAATGGGGCACACTCACTTCTCGGGAATACCCACTTGGCCAAGTGCGTGTGCCTGCACCCTCTCAGATTGTCCCTGCTCTGGGATAGAGCAGTGCCTCAGGGCTCCCTCCCTGGAGACAATACCTTCACCTTCTTGGGCTTCCTGGCTACAGCCCTCCAGCTGGGCCACTATAGTTCAGTTCCCCCTCTGGGGTGCCTCAGTGTCTAGGACACTTTCCCCCACAGTGGCCAACAGGGAGTGGGAGAGACCTGGGCCCACCCACTACTCTGGGTCCCAGACTAGGGACCCTGTAGATAGCAGCCGTCCACTATGTCCCTTTAGCTATGTTGCACAGCTTTCCTAATTCCCTGGGCCACTTCCCCGTGACCCTGCACCATCTTCACCCTTACTTCAGGGCCTTGTCCTAATGGAGTCCCAGCAACCAGCTCAGGTCTCCTTCTTGCTCTCCCCAGCTTCTGGCAGTGCTGTCCTGTCCAGGGTTCTGTAGCTCCATTAGCCAGCCACACCTCATCCACACTCCTAAATCTCCAACAAGGAACTTGACTCCGTCTGGCCCTGCAGCTCTTCTTATACTAGGCTGCTGGACCCTGATTAGACCGGCTGTGCGGGACACAGCCACTGTCTAGGCAGCTTGGAGGACCTTCTCCATTGCCCTTTTTTGGGGTGGGGTATGGCAGGGCTACGAGGCCTCCAGCAGGGGGCCCCAGAGGGTCTGGTATACCCCAACACAATTTCCCATGTAAAGTTACTGATCATGAAGGAATGGAGGGGCAAATTTTGCTAGGCATGTACAGTACATATATGATCTGCATACTCTAGGTTTCATCAGACTTGAGTATGGTATTTCCAGGTCTCCATAATATTATTTCAAAACAAGGAAAAAGGCATCATTCCTCACACATGCCAACTTACAAGTTTAAACATATATTTCAGTCTTTTTTAAAAATAACCCAGTGACAAAAAGCTTCTCTTTGAGCCATATTAGCTGATAAACTAATATTTTTGCTAAGTACAAATAGCATGATTTCTGGCATCCTGTGAAAATACTATGGAACTGCAAGTTGTTACTGAAAGAGTTTCCTCTGCATTGGCCTTAGTACAAAAATAAACAGTTTCACAGCAGTTTTGTGATCAGCTCTAAAGAGAGCACCACAATAGCTACACCCAATGGCAACTAGGTTAACTGCTCCTTTCCAAAAGAAAGCTGCCAATATTTTCTGAACCATACTAGAACAATCAAGGTCAAACGCAAGTACTCAATGACTGAAGAGGCATTTATTTTTAAAGATCCCGTTGTGTGTTATCTTTCTTTTCCAACTCAACTTTTCATTGCAATTAATCTTTTAATACACAGGAATGTTATTCTTTTGACTGATTTATTATCCATTCCCAATGGTGGCATTGGACCAGCACAAAGCATCTGGTCAAGCCAGAAGTTTTTCCTGGTGACTGCCATTTTGTGCTCTAGGCTTTTATTAAATTATGGTTGCATACAGTTCCTTGTCTGAAGGTTACTTTTGCAACTAGATGTAGTGACACATACCTGCATCTGCAGAGACACTGAAACAGAAGCTCAGATAAAGATCCAAGCTGCTCCTGTTTGTATAAATGTAGCATTAACTCTGAAGACTGTGGCCTGGTCTACACTACGAGTTTATGTCGGATTTAGCAGCGTTAAATCCAAATTAACCCTGCACCCATCCTCACAACTAAGCCATTTTTTCGACATAAAGGGCTCTTAAAACTAATTTCTGTACTCCTTCCCAACGAGGGGATTAGCGCTGAAATCAACATCGCCATTTCAAATTAGGGTTAGTGTGGATGCAATTCAAAGGTATTGCCTCCTGGAGCTATCCCACAGTGCACCATTGTGACCGCTCTGGACAGCACTCTGAACTCGGATGCACTGGCCAGGTGTACAGGAAAAGCCCCGGGAACTTTTGAATCTCACTTCCTGTTTGGCCAGGCGAGCTCATCAGCACAGGTGACCATGCAGTCCCAGAATCGAAAAAGAGCCCCAACATGGACCGAACGGGAGGTACTGGATCTGATTGCTGTATGGGGAGAGGAATCCGTGCTATCAGAGCTACGTTCCAAAAGACAAAATGCCAAAACATTTCAAAAAATCTCAGAGGCCATGAGGGACAGAGGCTACATCAGGGACACAACACAGTGCCGCGTGAAACTTAAGAAGCTCAGACAAGCATACCACAAAACCAAAGAATCAAACGGATACTCCGAGGCAGAGCCCCAGACATGCTTCTTCAACGCTGAGCTACATGCAATTCGGGGGGGGGCCGCCACCACTACCCCACCCCTGTCTATGGACTCCGATGATGGGGTACTCTCCGCCATGGCTGAGGATTTTGCAGATCGGAAAGATGAGGAGGAGGAGGACAAGCTTGCGGAGAGCACACCCTTCTCCCCGACAGCCAGGATCTTTTTCTCACCCTGACTGAAATACCCTCCCAACCCAACAAAGCAGCAGAAGGGACCTCTGGTGAGTTTACCTTTTAAAATATAATACATGTTATAAAAGCAAGCGTTTTTTAATGATTAAGTAGCCCTGAGGACTTGGGATGCATTTGTGGCCACTACTGCTACTGGAAAAGTCTGTTAATGTGTCTGGGGATGGAGCAGAAATCTTCCAGGGACATCTCCATGAAGCTCTCCTGGAGCTACTCTAAAAGCCTTTGCAGAAGGTTTCTGGGGAGAGCAGCCTTATTCCGTCCTCCATGATAGGACACTTTACCACACCATGCTGAGATAGGCTGGGGGGGTAGGTATTAATACCTGGTGGAATGGGGTCCCTGGTGAGGGTCCTAAATGACAATTGCACCTTCTCCTTTTCTCTACTGTGGAATATCAGAGCTAGTTTTGATTCCATTAGGAGTCTAGTTACAGGTTGCTGAGCTGAATTCACTTTCGGCCAATAGTGCACCAGCACTGAGGCTCCCCTACTACAAGCTGAAATCACTAAAGAGCTAAAATTACTAAAAGCTGACATCACTTTTCTTTTAGGGGACGAGATGACCTCCTGAGGTCCCTTCCAACCCTGATATTCTATGATTCTATGCTAGTAGCAAGTAATCTGGAGAGTGATATCGTTCATAGTAACCTGGTTGAAATAGGGGGAATTTAATTAAGGGGACGTTCAGAGGTGCCCATTCCTACTGGGCTGTTTGCCTGTGGCTGAAAAGAAATCCTCCCCGCAGTTAGCCACGAGGGGTGAGGGGGGGCATTGGCGCTGAGCTGTTCGCGTTTGGCTAGCAGGGATCTTCCCTGATACCAGCCACGAGGTGGGGTGAGGGGTAAAGCAATCATCCCAGAGAATTGGATCGGGGAAGGGGGGTTAGTTTGGTTTCTGCTGCTGCACATTAACAGGAAAACTGCAGCACTAAATGGCCAACTCAACGGGCTTTGCTTGGTATGGAAAAGGAGGGGGCTGCTGTTATGAAGGTTGCAGAAGCCGAAAGACTATGGCTTACCAGGGCTGCCTGCAAGCCGAATTCTGTTGCCCGGCCCTGCGTGTGTGATCTCTAACACCAAAGCCACAGGCACTCAATATGAGATGCAAAATGCGACCATTTACCAAAATCACATGTGCTATGTAATGTGAATAGTGTTGTTCACCGTGAAAGAGTATAGCCACTGTTCTGTAAAATGTATCTTTTTAAATACTTCACTCCCTTTTTTTCCTCCAGCAGCTGCAAATGTTTCAAGTCTCCCTCCTCCGTTCCAAAGGCTATCTCAGATAAGGCGGCGAAAAAAACACACGCATGATGACACATTCTCTGAGCTCATGCAGTCGTCCAGCACTGACAGAGTTGTATGGGGGGACACAATAGCAGAGTACAGGACAGTGGCCGATGAACGTGCGGAGAGGTGGCAGCAGGAAGATCAGAGGAGGCATGAGGCAACGCTGGGGGTACTGCCGGGTCAAACGGACATGCTCCGACGTCTGGTGGAGGTTCATGAATGGCAGCAGGATCACAGACTGCCGCTGCAGCCCCTGTTTAACCGCCCTCCCTCCTCCCCAAGTTCCATAGCCTCCTCACCTAGACACCGAAGAATGCGGGGGCGGAGGGGGAGAGGGGCTCAGGGCACCCAACCACTCCACCCCAGTGGACAGCCCAAGCATCAGAAGGCTGGCTTTCAACAAGTTTTAAAGTGGCCTTTTTCTTCCCTCCTACCTCCTCCCACACCCCACCCGGGCTACCTTGTAAGTTATCTCCCTATTTTTAAAAAGAAAAGGAGTACTTGTGGCACCTTAGAGACTAACCAATTTATTTGAGCATGAGCTTTTGTGAGCTACAGCTCACTTCATCGGATGCATACCATGGAAACTGCAGAAGACATTATATACACACAGAGACCATGAAACAATACCTCCTCCCACCCCACTGTCCTGCTGGTAATAGCTTATCTAAAGTGATCATCAAGTTGGGCCGTTTCCAGCACAATCCAGGTTTTCTCACCCTCCGCCCCCCCCCACACAAACTCACTCTCCTGCTGGTAATAGCCCATCCAAAGTGACCACTCTCTTCACAATGTGTATGATAATCGAGGTGGGCCATTTCCTGCATAAATCCAGGTTCTCTCACCCCCCTCCAAAAACCAAGTTTAACCAGAACATCTGGGGGGGGGGGGGTAGGAAAAAATAAGGGGAAATAGGTTACCTTGCATAATGACTTAGCCACTCCCAGTCTCTATTTAAGCCTAAATTAATAGTATCCAATTTGCAGACTGGGAGTGGCTAAGTCATTATGCAAGATAGCCTATTTCCCCTTGTTTTTTCCTACCTCCCCCCCCCCCCCCAGACGTTCTGATTAAACTTGGATTTAAACTTGGAGAGTGGTCAGTTTGGATGAGCTATTGCCAGCAGGAGAGTGAGTTTGTGTGTGTGTGTGTGTGTGTTCCCGCCGGGGGGGGGGGGGGGAAGAGCCTGGATTTGTGCTGGAAATGGCCCACCTTGATTACCATGCACACTGTAGGGAGAGTGGTCACTTTGGATAAGCTATTACCAGCAGGAGAGTGAGTTTGTGTGTGCATGGGGGTGGGAGGGTGAGAAAACCTGTGCTGGAAATGGCCCACCTTGATTATCATGCACATTGTAAGGAGAGTGGTCACTTTGGATAAGCTATTACCAGCAGAAGAGTGAGTTTGTGTGTGTGGTTTTTGGAGGGGGGTGAGGGAGAGAAAGAACCTGGATTTATGCAGGAAATGGCCCACCTTGATTATCACACACATTGTGAAGAGAGTGGTCACTTTGGATGGGCTATTACCAGCAGGAGAGTGAGTTTGTGTGTGGGGCGGCGGAGGGTGAGAAAACCTGGATTTGTGCTGGAAACGGCCCAACTTGATGATCACTTTAGATAAGCTATTACCAGCAGGACAGTGGGGTGGGAGGAGGTATTGTTTCATGGTCTCTGTGTGTATATAATGTCTTCTGCAGTTTCCATGGTATGCATCCGATGAAGTGAGCTGTAGCTCACGAAAGCTCATGCTCAAATAAATTGGTTAGTCTCTAAGGTGCCACAAGTACTCCTTTTCTTTTTGCGAATACAGACTAACACGGCTGTTACTCTGAAAGCTCCGTATTTTTATAATCAATTAATAAAATTGATTATAAACACAAAGAATACATGTTTTTTAAATGATTGTGACTTTATTTCCTTTGCAAGCAAGCTATGATCGAAGGGGGGAGGGTGGGTGGCATACAGGGAATTTAGAGGCAACCAAGGGGGCGGGTTTTCATCAAGGAGAAACAAACAGAAGTGTCACACAGTACTCTGGCCAGTCATTAAACTAGTTTTCAAAGCTTCTCTGATGCGCAGTGCTTCCTGCTCTGCTCTTCTAACCGCGCTGGTCTCTGGCTGCGCGTATTCAGAGGCCATGCGATTTGCATCAACCTTCGACCCTGCCATAAAAGTCTCCCCCTTACTCTCACAGAGATTGTGGAGCACACAGCAAGCAGCAATAACAATGGGAATATTGGTTTCACTGAGGTCTGAGCAAGTCAGTAAACTGCATCAGCGACCCTTTAAACGTCCAAATGCACACTCTACCACCATTCTGCACTTGCTATAGGCATTTCAACATCACCAACAGTTATCTTCTGGTCTGGGAAGTAAATCCCTCCTGCAGCCATTTAAACAGACCAGAGTTCCTGAAGACGCAAGCGTCATGCACCTTTCCCGGCCGTCCCACATTGATGTTGGTGAAACGTCCCTTGTGATCCACCAGTGCTTGCAGCACTATTGAAAAGTACCCCTTGCGGTTTATGTACTCGCCGGCTTGGTGCTCCGGTGCCAAGATAGGGATATGGGTTCCGTCTATATCCCCACCACAGTTAGGGAATCCCATTGCAGCAAAGCCATCCACTATGACCTGTACATTTCCCAGAGTCACTACCTTTGATAGCAGCAGCTCAATGATTGCGTTGGCTACTTGCATCACAGCAACCCCCATGGTAGATTTGCCCACTCCAAATTGATTTCCGACTGACCGGTAGCTGTCTGGCGCTGCAAGCTTCCACAGGGCTATTGCCACTCGCTTGTGAACTGTGAAGGCTGCTCTCATCTTGGTATTCTTGCGCTTCAGGGCAGGGGAAAGCAAGTCACAAAGTTCAATGAAAGTATCCTTACGCATGCGAAAGTTTCGGAGCCACTGGGAATCATCCCAGACCTGCAACACTATGCGGTCCCAACACTCTGTGCTTGTTTTCCAGGCCCAGAATTGGCGTTCCACGGCATGAGTCTGCCCCATTAACACCATGATCTCCAAATTGCGGGGGAACGTGGTTTTAGAGAAAAGTGTGTTCATATCCTCATCACCGCGCTGCCGTCGCCTCCTCGCCTGGTTTTTCAGGTGCTGGTTCTGCATACACTGCATGATAATGCGCAAGGTGTTTACAATGGTCATAACTGCTGCGGTGAGCTGAACGGGCTCCATGCTTGCTGTGCTATGGTGTCTGCTCCTGCTCGGGCAATCCAGGGAAAAGGGCGCAAAACAATTGTTTGCCATTGCTCTGACAGAGGGAGGGGCAACCAACAACATGGCTTACAGGGTTGGCTTACAGGGAATTAAAATCAACAAAGGGGGTTGCTTTGTGAGAAACAGAATGGCCCCCTCAAGGATAAAACTCAAAACTGGGTTTAGCAGGCCATTGATTTCACAGAGGGAGGGAGGAGAAAATGAATTCAAAACAAATCTGGTCTATTTCTTGTTTTGATCCACTTCATCTATCTTTATACATCTTGCTGGCAGCAGACTGTGCAGTATGACAGCTAGCCATCGTCATTTCCTGGGTGCTCGGCAGCAGATGGTGCAGTATGACTGCTGGCCATTGTCTTCTCCTGGCTGCTGATTAAAAGACAGTGCACCAGGACTATCGGTAGGACTGAATCACCATGAGACGAAACTTAAAAGGGAAGTGACCTGGTTGAGTCGCTCCCATGTTTATCCAGGCGCCCCTGACCTCATTAAGGTCGGTTAAAAGAGCACCCTGGACTACGTCGATGACAGCTACCAGTCATACTGCACTGTCTGCTGCCAAAAGGCAATAAGCTGCTGCTGTGTAGCAATGCAGAACCGCGTCTGCCAGCACCCCCGGTGACATACGGTGACGGTTAGCTGAGCGGGCTCCATGCTTGCAGTGGTATGGCGTCTGCATGGGTAACCCAGGAAAAAAGGCGCAAAACGATTGTCTGCAGTTGCTTTCATGGAGGGAGGGAGGGAAGGGGGGCCTGACAATATGTACCCAGAACCACCCGCGACAATGTTTTAGCCCCATCAGGCATTGGGATTTCTACCCAGAATTCAAATGGGCGGTGGAGACTGCGGGAACTGTGGGATAGCTACCCACAGTGCAATGCCCTGGAAGTCGATGGTTGTCTCGGTACTGTGGACACACTCTGCCGACTACATGCACTTCGAGCATTTGTGTGGGGACACACACAATCGACTGTATAAAAACGCTTTCTACAAAATCAACTTCTATAAAGTCGACCTAATTTCGTAGTGTAGACATGGCCTTAATATAGAGAGCTCTGAACAATGGTCATTGTTTTTCCACAGGATAATTTAATATATATATCTGAAATTTTCCTCATTTGATTTTCTTGCAACAAAAATAGTCAGATTTCATTTGTTTCAAAAAAACAACCTGAATTACTCTTGATTAAAAAATATTAAGACCTAAAAAAACACACTGGTAAAAACTTTGAAGGAAACCTTTATTTGCAGAAAAATGTCATTTTGATCAAAAAGCCATTTTTTCTCTGGAAAGAGGTTGTCATGAAAATACCTTCAGCTCCACCTATATGATTAGAATTTAAGTGTCAACATTGATGAGTGTTTCATGATCAAACCAGGCCAGGAGGCAGGGAAGGACAATCATGTTATGAAGGTCTGCAGATTCAACTGATTTTGACATTACAAGTTGGTGGAGCCTGGGAGAACAATAATCTCTTACACAATGTTTTTCATCCATAGATCTCAAAGCATTTTACAAGAGAGATCAGTGCCATCTCCATTTTACAGCGGGGGAGTGACTTGTCCAAGGTTACCTAACAAGCCAGCAGTAGCATCAAGAAATGAATCCTAGTCTCCCAAGTCCCAGTCCAATCCCCTATTCACTAGGTCACACTGGCTCCACTTACCACTGCCACTTATATTTCCATTTTTCCTCTCCATTCTTAAAAAAAATAGTTCTTTCCAAGGGACTTGACAATATTTTGTCAGCCCTGGAAGTACTTCTATTTAAGAATCTGAACACATTACCCATAATAGGCCTGAAGTCTCATATCTTTATAAATGCTTACCCTAGAACAGTAGCTATTTTCCAAGATACACTAATGCATGCTGCACATCTGAGGGCAGAACGGGCCCTTTCCCACAGGGAACAGAGGTCTGGCTCTCAAAGCAAAGGTAGCAACGCAAAGAAAGACAGAACAAATAGACCTGCCACAGGTACACTGAGGGAAATTGAAGGTCTTTGCTACAGTTTTTGATGTCTGACATATCAGATGTAGGATTGAAGGATTGACCTCAGGTAATGTAGCAGAATTTCAATTCCCAGTTAACTATACTTATTGGGAAATTGGGATATATGCCTTAGACAAAAAAAATTGAAAAAAAAAGAATGTACAGCTCTTTCTATTCTTTCATGGTACCTCCAACTAGGATTTTACTTTCTTGGTATGAATTGATTGTATAGCTTTTCAAACATCATATATTTATGTTATGCAGTGTTGTTGTAGCCATGTCAGTCCCAGGATATTAGAGAGAAGGTGGGTGCGGCAGTACCTCTTATTGGACCAACTTCCATTGGTGAGAGAAACAGGTTCTTGAAGAAGAGCTCTGTGTAGCTCAAAAGCTTGTCTCACTCACCAAAAGAATCATAGAATATCAGGGTTGGAAGGGACCTCAGGAGGTCATCTAGTCCAACACCCTGCTCAAAGCAGAACCAATCCCCAACTAAATCATCCCAGCCAGGGCTTTGTCAAGCCTGACCTTAAAAATATCTAAGGAAGGAGATTCCACCACCTCCCTAGGTATCGCATTCCAGTGCTTCACCACCCTCCTAGTGAAAAAGTTTTTCCTAATATCCAACCTAAACCTCCCCCACTGCAACTTGAGACCATTACTCCTTGTTCTGTTATCTGCTACCACTGAGAACAGTCTAGAGCCATCCTCTTTGGAACCCCCTTTCAAGTAGTTGAAAGCAGCTATCAAAACCCCTCTCATTCTTCTCTTCTGCAGACTAAACAATCCCAATTCCCTCAGCCTCTCCTCATAAGTCATGTGTTCCAGTCCCCAAATCATTGTTGTTGCCCTCTGCTGGACATTTTCCAATTTTTCCACATCCTTCTTGTAGTGTGGGGCCCAAAACTGGACACAGTACTCCAGATGAGGCCTCACCAATGTCGAATAGAGGGAAACGATCACGTCCCTCGATCTGCTGGCAATGCCCCTACTTATACATCCCAAAATGCCATTGGCCTTCTTGGCAACAAGGACACACTGTTGACTCATATCCAGCTTCTCGTCCACTGTAACTACTAGGTCCTTTTCTGCAGAACTGCTGCCTAGCCATTCAGTCCCTAGTATGTAGCGATGCATGGGATTCTTCCATCCTAAGTGCAGGACTCTGCACTTGTCCTTGTTGAACCTCATCAGATTTCTTTTGGCCGATCCTCTAATTTGTTTAGGGCCCTCTGTATCCTATCCCTACCCTCCAGCGTATCTACCTCTCCTCCCAGTTTCGTGTCATCTGCAAACTTGCTGAGGGTGCAATCTACACCATCCTCCAGATATTAATGAAGATATTGAACACCGACCCTTGGGGCACTCCACTTGATACCGGCTGCCAACTAGACATGGAGCCATTGATCACCTTGAAGTTGGTCCAATAAGAGGTATTACCTCATCCACCTTGTCTCTCAAATAGTTATATTTTTAGTAGTGGCAGATAGTAATGATACAGTAGGTCTGCAGATTATTAATTACACCAGCAGAGTGCCAAAATAACTTGCGATGTACTTGCTTGGTTTAAAAGGCAGAACTAACTACGCATATGAGACGTTACAATGGCGGTTCCACAGCTAGTTCTTAAGGTGACAGAAAAGAGCAAAGCTTCCAAAGGGAAATCCTTGGCATGCTAGTGCCCTACATGCCAAGTGGCATTGCTGCCTGCCTAGCTACTTCTTGGTGGGGACAGGAAATTAGAACGCACGCAAGAAATAATATAATCCATTCATCTATGAGGAATTACAAAAAAAATCACGTGTTGATGAGATTCATAGTGAAGGGGATTAAAAACAAACGCTTAAAAGCATGTGAAGATAAGAGGGATTCCTCTTGGACTAGACTGGAAACATCATGAATCCCTGCCCTAGGCAAGTGAGAACGTCTCTGGCATATGGGTCAGTTTAGGTCTAGGGAGCAAGGGAGATCCAGTGCTGGATTGCTCTGGGGTGAGGGGAGGAGGACTTTAATTGAGAACAAAGGGAAACAAATCCTTAGTCTAAAAGCAGATCCTGAAAGAATGCACCCAGAGACGAGATAGGGACACTAGCATAGATGCACTGTGTCATTATCACACCTCAACAAGACGTCTACACTGCAGCCTATATCAGCATACCTTGTTACTCAGGCGTCTGAATAAACCACCTTCCTGAGCGACATCAGTTACGCAGACATAAGTGCTCATGTGCCCAGCGCTATGTCGGTGGGAGAGTTTCACAGAGGTGGGTTTATTATGCTGACAGGAGAGCGCTCTCCCGTGGGCATAGAGCGTCTTCACCAGACACACTGAATCAGTACAGCTGCAGCACTGTGCGTGTAGACATGCCCTAAGGCTGTTGGAAACCTAACTTTGAAAGATACCAGCAGTTGTATTTTTATTTGTTTCATATGTTTGTAACCCTTCTGCCCGTCAGAGTTGGCAGCAACAAGGGCCGGGTTCAATATCTAGGGCTTCCATTCCAATAACACAATGCAAACCGGCTCGAGCCCCCACCCAGTGACCTGGGACAAATATATACCACCCCCACTGGGCGCCTCCAAGAGGCAATACTTCCCCTCTCGCAAGCACATAGTCTGAGTGTAGCAAAAGCCTTTTAATAACAGAGAGAAACAATGTGGCATTATGTTGGGGAAACACCACCAACAGGATTCATAACACAACCCATGAGCAAAAAAAACCCACCCCAGGCAAATTGGGGCATGCCCTTTTCCCTTTGGTTCTTGAGTCCAGCAACCCCAAATCACCCAAAGTCCCAAAAGTCCAATGTCCCAAAAGTCTCTGTCCCTGGTCAGGGCAGCCCCAGAGTTCGAAAGTTTATCTGCGGAGCTTTACCTCCCAACCTGGGTGGAAATGGGACGGGGGTAAGAGGCACCTTACGTGATCTGAAGCTGACTGCCCCATAGCTCCATAGCGGCGCTCCGCTCCGCCAGCCGCCCCACAAACTCCTTCGCTCAGCTGCGCTCCGCTCCGCCAGCCGCCCCACAAACTCCTTCGCTCAGCTGCGCTCCGCTCCGCCAGCCGCCCCACAAACTCCTTCGCTCAGCTGCGCTCCGCTCCGCCAGCCGCCCCACAAACTCCTTCGCTCAGCTCCACGGCCCACAAGCAGCTCCTGCCATCCACACACTGCGCTGCGTCGAACTGCTTCACCAGTCGTCCTGCAAACTGCTCCACAATATATCTTCAGGCTCCCCCACTACTTAACACAACACTCAGTGATTTCAGCTCTTAGGTGAATTCAGCTTATAATAGGGGAGCCCCCAGTGCTGGTGCACTGTCAGCCCAAAGTGAGCTCAGCAGCCTATAACTAGACTTCTAATGAAATCAAAATTAGCTCTGATATTCCACAGTGGAGAGAGGAGGAAGTGCAATTAGCATGTAAGGCCCTCACCAAGGGGCCCATGCCACCAAGTATTAATACTTGTCCCCAGCCTCTCTCCATTCACACAGTTTTGGAACCCATGACCCTTGCCTAGCGAGTGCTACTTAGTTGATGGTGAATCCCTCCATCATAACAAAAGGCCATGTACAGTTCCAAGCACAGTTCCCATAATCAGGGTAATAACAATTTATTCTTCCTGCCCCAATAACAGAGACACTGGGGATCCCACAGCAGCCAAAGTGACCATTTGGGCAGCTATGGTCTCATTCTAGGCGTGGTGGGTGTGCCTATGCAAATGAGATCGGCCCCTGAAGTTCTTTTCCACAACTTGCCACACCTCACCACCAGATGTCAGGGTGGAGCTCATCCTGACACTGCTTAAATGTTTAAATGCATGCCATGACCCAGTGAGAAAGCTGAAGATGAATATCACTAGCCTCTAGGTTTGATGTGGACAGGAAGATGAAACACCCATCTGCAGCTCCTCAGCCCGCTGTGCGTTTTTTCCTCCACTCCCTAAACAAGCACACTTTCCTAGCCAACACTTGCCTTCCTGTTGCAGCCCTCCCCACCTGCACCGAACAATGGGACCCTCCTTTACACCACGTACTACCTAACCAGCGCTCAAGTCAGGAACCAGCACCAGAAAGCAGAGCTGCATGGGGACGAGCATATCTACTGGATCAGGAAGGTCTCCTAGCAGTAGGGGAATGACAGATTCCCTCCAGGAAAGAGTGATCTGCATCAGCCATAATTAAGGTCACTGTCACACTACAAAAAGGGTCAGGAAACAAGGGTCAGAGTTTGAGAATCGCTACATCAATAACTTGAAGGAAGAGGAAAGGAGTTAACTCAAATCCTGATCCTATGCCAGCCAGGTTTTACATAATGTTCTAAAACTTTTGTAAAAAGGGTGCTATTCCTTACCAGCATGAGGCATTCCCTGACAAAGCAAGCCTGTCTGTGCCAGCACTAGACTTGAGTGCCTTTGTGCACCGTACCTCTCATTCTTCTTGAATGCCTGTCACTGCTTTGTTGTTTTTCATAGCACTATGAGTAAAGACAGCTCAAAACCCACTAGGTGGAAAACAAAAATCCCCCTCCGATTGCCTGTTAGCAAAGATCCTCACTGTCTGGAGGCCCTGAATGTTGGTTTACACATAGGTTATGCTTGTGACTCTTTTCCAAGTCAAGGTTTTGCTATAACTAGTCACACTGGTGGTTAGCTGCTTAAAGAAGATCATAGATGCCTTCCTGGATATTGCTGAATCAGATTTAAAGACCCATCATAAAATGGAATAAAGCAGCTAGAAAGATCCCATCACAAAAGGTATTCAAACCCAAACGGGTCACTAAACTCCCAAAGCAGCATACAAAGTTTGTATAGAGCAGCGTTTACATCTCCATTCCCACATAGAAAGGCAGGCTGATCCCAGAAAACACAGATTTTCCATAAGAGCTCACAGATTTCTGTGCCAGGACAAGTGGGAATCTTGGTGAGGGGGACTGTTCTTTACAAAGTGATAGTCCCACAAGCAGCAAAGGAAAGATCAGAAGCAGCTGCGTTTGGATGAAAGTTTATTCTTCTTCATCTGCAGAATAGATCTTTTTCATGGTGTTTGTAATTTAGTTATAAAAACCTATATCAACATAGTGGCCAAATACTGCTCTTTTACATCAGTGTAAATCCAAAGTAGCATAAAATTTCTCTGAATTCATGGCAGGGAAATGGAGAGCAGAATTTAGCCCAGTGATCTATTCTTTTTTATATCCCTAGAACCAGGTTCATGGAAAGGACTAGAACCGTGATTCTCAAACTAGGGCCGCTGCTTGTTCAGGGAAAGCCCCTGGAGGGCCTGGCCGGTTTGTTTACCTACCGCGTCCACAAGTTCGGCTGATCGCAGCTCCCACTGGCCACAGTTCGCCGCTCCAGGCCAATGGGAGCTGTAGGAAGGGTGGCCGGCACATCCCTTGGCCCGAGCCACTTCCCGTAGCCCCCATTGGCCTGGAGCAGCGAACTGCAGCCAGTGGGAGACGCGATCGGCCGAAACTGAAGACGCGGCAGGTAAACAAACCAGCCTGGTGCGCCAGGGGCTTTCCCTGAACAAGCAGTGGACCAGAGTTGAAAACCACTGCCATAAACCATTCTACATTATTTCCTTTGTCATTTAGCTAAACAAAGTGTCAAGGAATATTTTGTTATACTCTGCAGTATTGGTTGTCCAGACACAAGTCAAGTGCATAAGGAAAGACAGACTTCCAAGCAATAGTAGTATAGATAACTGGAGGCTCTTTTAATCTTCTAGAAATATATGTAGTATGACAGTGTTGTGCGTGACTATCCTGACATCACCACCATTTAACTTAACAAATATCATTTCATCTTTAATATGCCAAAATATATGAATAGTTATTCTGCACTCATTTCATTTTAAAGGTGTATTCTGGTTAATGAGCGGTTGAGACAGTTCTCTATACTCCCAGCATCTTGGAACCTTGTCATGTCAAATGGGCATGTCAACAAGTCAGTTGTACATCTTGCTTATCCAAATTATCCCTGAGCCACTAAGTGATGAATCTGACGGATACAGCAGGGCATTTTTGCAACTTCATGAATTAATTTACAGAATTAGGGAGTTATTTTATATACAACAAAAAGGCCCAATACTGGGCTCCTTGCAGTCAAGGTCAAAAACCACCATTGACATCAACACTGGTAGGATCTGCCCCTTAGAAACCATGTTCTCAACCAGAGGTATGTGTATCTCTGGGGGTACGCAGAGGTCTTCCAGGGGTACATCAATTAATCTTTATTTGCCTAGTTTTACAACAGGCTACATAAAAAGCACTAGCAAAGTCATTACAAACTAAAATTTCATACCGACAATGACTTGCTTCTACAGCTCTATATACTATATACTGAAAAGTAAGTACAATATTTATATTCCAAATCAATTTATTTTGTAATGATATGGTAAACATGAGAAAGTAAGCAATTTTTCAGTAATAGTGTGCTGTGACACTTTTGTACATTTATGTGCTTTTGTAAGCAAGTAGCTTTTAAGTGGGGTATAACTTGGGGTATGCAAGACAAATCAGACTCCTGAAAAGGGGTACAGTAGTCTGGAAAAGTTGAGAGCCACTGTGTTAGGTCATATAAGGATTGTATGGCATATATTTCTTTAATATACCAGTATTTAAGTAATCCTATTATTATAGTATCTTTACTTTTTAAGTGCATGTATCCTATGATGTAAGGAAGTGCTATTTTACAGGCAGGGTTTTGAGGCACAGACATATTATGATTTTCCAAAGGCATTTAGGCATCTCATGTCCATTGATTTCAGTATCAGAGCAGAAAACTGAAGCTGGGTCTTCTCAATGCTAGGCTAGCACCCTAACCCCTTGGTCATCCTTACTTTTTAGGATGGAAGCATCACAACTAGCATACCTGATAGGGGTGCACTGCTTCCTGGCCTACGTGTGAATTGCATTTGGGAGCTAGTCCCCTGGGCATGGGATCTTTTGTTAGCTATTTAAGTACCTCCTAGTCGCTCATTTATATACACCAGACCATTTTGTTCATATGTTGCTTCAACTTTCCACACTCTTTCTTTTAAGATTGGAAGATCTTCAGGACAGGGCTTGTGCCTCTATGTCTGCATGCATTGGAAGCTATTTGATAATAGGTCGGCCTAGGCAAGCACATGATTTTCTAAACACTATTCCAGGGGTGCTGGAACAATTTGTATAGTGGGCGTGCTGAGAGCCACTGAACCAAACTATAAACCCCGTATGTAAGGGAAACCACTTCAATCCAGGGGGTGCTGCAGCACCCCCCGCAATCGTAATTCCAGCACCTATGCACTGTTATCAGATAGTCAGCCCATCAGCGCTAGTTAGTGAAACCATATAGGACTTCTTTGGTTATGAATGAGTGCTTTCTCTTTATTCGTTGAGCTCTGTGGATACACATGGTTCTTTACAAACACATCAAATGACAACTCCACACCCTGGAGGCCTGACAATTAAGTTAGGATTTATATAGCAAGAATGACAGACACTTGCAGGAGTAGGGAGAGCATGAGAGGACCAGGGTTACAACAGTGAAAGATAATCAGATGGGCCTGGTGTTGTGTGCAACTTTAGTTCAGGGAGAGAACACACCGAAACTCACATAGGTGGCATAGAGTAATTCTTTCAGACACAGACTACATTTGCACTGCTAATCCTTCAAGGGTGCAGCTAATATTTCCTCAGTTAAAAATGCAAAGGGTTAACATGATAGCTACTTAATTCAGTCACTGGAAAGGGTAATTAATTCACCATTTGCCCCAGGCTATTCTTTAGCATGCAAATAAGATGTTTAGTGTAGTTGAATAAGCAAGATATTTTCTCTGAACTGTATTTAAAGAGAAAAAAACCCCTCTGAGTCAGCCACACATCTCACTGCCAGCTTCATTGGATTATTCTGTTTTTTGTGCATGTTTGCTGTGGGAAGTAACACCCTCCTTTGTTTAAAAAGCATTCAGAACAGATTACTCAAAAGCAGGAGCTCCTGGCAAAGTCACCTTCATGGCTTGTAACCCACACTGCACAATCACTGCAATTCAAGAGGGGGGAAAATCTTCTAGACTGGAGCTTGATATTGCATCATAGCATAGGTTCATAGAGCCAGATCCTCAGCTGGTGTAAATCGGCCAGCTCATTGGGGAACTAGTGGATTGTGGTTCAGATTTTAAAGTCAAGAGAGACGATTATGACCATCGAATCTGACCTCATACATATCACAGGTCACAGAACTTTGACAACAATATCTATATCAAGCCCAATAAACTTGTGATTCAATGAAATCTCTTTTAGAAAAATGTCAAGTCTTGATTTGAAGACTCCACGTGATGGAAATGTATCACCACCCCAAAAACAACAGGAAGTTTGCTTTCAGTGCAGCATCAGTCCTGCCTTCAGTTTCTACCTGAAGGCTTCTGAACAAAACAGTTTAGATGAACTGCATTTTTGCTTACCTCACATTAGTTCCATATTTTTTGGTGAAGGCTGTGGCGTGGCTGAAGTCCAACCTGCCTGCATGTGAGCCGGCAGCACATCGCAGAACAAAATGAAAGCTGAGATTTTTCAGATCCCTATGATTCCCAGAACAAGGGATATCAGAAAGAAAAAAAAATGTGGAAATGCTTGGCTACATGTTTGCACATGTTTGTTTTTTCTGGCCCCAGTTCTGGGAATCATATGAATTTGAAAGTCTCTGCTTTCATTTTAAAAAAGCTTTTATCCCTCCTGGTTGTGGAGAAAAGCTTGGAACCATGAACAGAGGAGCAACCCTGAAGCTTCAGAAACCTGAAAGAAAAGAAAATGAACTCCAAATTTAATATTTGTAAACAATCTCATGATTTTGGGGGCCTAACTCATCTTTGAATACTTGGAGTCAACAATCATGAAAATTGACATTTCTGAGCCAAAGTCGTGGGCATTTGTTGTTGCTGAAGTCCAAGAAATACAGCACATATCTAAGGAGGATTCTAGAACCCTTGTTAAGAAAGTTCAAAAACAAAATGAGTCGTTTAAGAGAGATGTCAAATTTGAAATGTGTTGGTATGTCCTACTAAAACTTTGCATCTTTTATCCCAGGTCTGAAAGCATGTTACAGTGGCATTATCCATCGCAATTTTACAGCTGGGGAAATCAAGGAACACAGTAGTTAGTGTCAAGATACTCAGAAGTGGCCTTTAATATGGGGTCCCTGTGGAAGAATGGACTGGAGCTCCCTTTTCTGGATAAGCTTGGCATAGCAGGCTCTCATCTCAAACCCCCTACTGATAGCAACTACAGTCCTGGAGTGGGCCCCTCTTCTTCTGACGCAGCCTTCTGGCCAGATCACTTTAACATCTCTCCCCTGCCAACTTAGCAGTATCCCAAACAGTGTCCCACCACTGATCATCAATATCACATCCTCTGCCCCTTCAGACCTCCTCTTCCATTCCATTCTTCGCCAGAATAGTGGGCCCGCAGCCTTCCCTTGGTGGCTGAACCACATTGAAAAGTGACACACAAACCACAATGAAAGCAGTTTCTGGCCTCTCCCTCAGGCTTAAACTTGTAAACCATCCTGGATCTTTCCTGGATCTCCATTCTTCTGCAGGACACTGAGTCTCAAGAGTTACCTCCCAGGAGTCTTGCCCCTACTCTGGCTCTTCCACTTCCACCTGTAGTTGGCCTTCTTTCATGTCCATTCCCCGAGGTCTTCTCCTAGGCTGCCTTCTCCCATCAGGGCTGATCCCAGAGTGGGAATTCCCTCCTGGTGCTCCTCTTCAGCTGAATGCCTCCCTGGGCAGTCCAGGTCCTGCCCTTTGTCAGGTGGTTTCTCTATATATCTCTGGGATCCCCTCTCTACTGCACACACAGGTACTGCACTGTTCTTTCCCTCTTCCCTTGTAGCTCCCTTCCCCAGCTAGCACCTTTCCCATCTGGGCTTCATCTTTAATCAGGCCTGGCCCATGCTCCAGGTGGGTTAGCTGGCCTCAAGCCCACATTAACCCTTTCAGGACCAGTAATGAACCAGGACCACACCACAATTCCCCCCATAAGACACTTTAGGACTTTTTTGCTCCCAGTTATGCATGGAATGGCCTCCCTAAGCTTGTCCCCCTCTTCACTCACTTCTTCTCTGTCACCTATGAGAAGAGAGATGGTGTACAGCCTGCCCCTCTCTCCTCTTCCACACTCTTACTGGAAAAGGACCAGACTATGTACATGCCTGTGACCAATTACATGATCTTTCCCAGCTCTCCCGCTTCGCCACAAAAATCTGACGTTCATCTGTCATGTGCAAATTACATTGCATAGATACAGCCATGCACTGCCTCACTGAAGTCAGTGGCGTTCCCTGTCGTCTCAGGGGGTCTTCCTACATAGAGTAACCTGCAGGATGGAGGCATTCACATGTAAGCTCTTTGGGGGAAAAGGACTTTGTTTCTAGGATGCACCTACCACAATTTTGAGTGTTCAACTATTTATATCATCATAAAAGTCACTTATTCTGTAAAGAAAACTCGACCAAGCTTCAAAGTGTATTGAAATATATCTCAGCTTGAAGTGTAATGAGAGAAAGTACAGACAACCCCAAGCACTTAAACTATCACGAGTCAGCCCCCACCCTCACACCCAAAAACAAGCCATGAGGTTTACAAAGAAACAACAGTTGGGGCTGTTTGTATTTGGCACCTACTTTTTTAGCTTTGAGGTTGCACTTAGGTCACATTTCAAACTCTACTCCACAAACATGAGCATTAGAAACCCTTTTCTTTCAGTAAAAGCTGAGATTCTCGTGTAATCGTCTCCTTCCAGAAGCTGGGGCTTAAGACAGATACTAAAGACCATGAGCCTCACCAATACACTCATGGGAGTTGGTAAGGTTGAGTTCACCTATCCAATCACGGGCTTCAGCAGTAAGTCACGCTGAGAAGGTATTTCCAGTGTGAACACCCAATTTCAGTTCTGTCAAAAGTGTTCCTTTTGGCCTGGAACATCACATCCATGGCCTCAACCCAAATATGAGTTAGATTCTACATGTGAGAATCTTTTCAAGTCAAGAAGTTATGAAAAAAATCCTGTAGTTGAAGAGTGACTTTTTTGCCCTCAAATAACACGTGACAAACATTAAAGAGTTTTGTATTGTGCATATGCATAGTTCTCCTGAGTGATGAGCATAATCACGACTCACTGGGAGGGTAGAGGAGGAGATCAGAAATCATGGATTTGTGCATGCATAGTATGTTGTTTACTCTCAACCCACTACAGTAGAACCCCAGAGTTACGAACACCAGAATTATGAACTGACCCGTCCACCACACACCTCATTTGGAATCAGAAGTACGCAATCAGGCAGCAGAAGAGGGGAAAAAAGCAAATACGGTACAGTACTGTGTTAAATATAAACTACTAAAAAAAATTATGGAAAAGCAGCATTTTTCTTCTGCATAGTTAAGTTTCAAAGCTGTATTAAGTCACTGTTCAGTTGTAAACTTTTGAAAGAACCATAATGTTTTGTTCAGAGTCATGAACTTTCAGAGTTACGAACAATGTCCACTGCCACAGTGTTTGTAACTCTGAGGTTCTACTGTACCTTAAGTGGCATTGTAAGGTACCAACTGCATATGTCCAAGTGCTGGCATAGAAAGTTGGAGGGATGCAGCATCAAGCTTCCAGTTATTGTGCAAGTGCCATTATCTACACTATAGACTTATACTGACATACTATTGCTATAGTAAGTTACAAAGCAAAATCCTATCCTACTCCCACTTCAATTAACATGACCGTATGCTACCAGTGACACAGGGCTAGAAGTGAAGTGACGATTACAAATGCAAATATCCACTTATGAACTTTTTAAAAAGCTTTTTTAAATTAATCAAGATAAATGCGTAGTTATGACCATTATATGGTGGGCTCTTGTTGTAGTCAGAGCAGCAAATCAGTTCAATTTATAATATTCTGTAGCTTTAAGGCAGCATGGTGTAATAAATAAAGCACTGCATGGGAAGTCCAGATACTTGAGTTCTGTTCCTGATTCTGCCCAGGCCAACTTGGTGACCTTAAGCAAGTCAGCATCACTGCGCTGTCTCAGTTTCCCCATCCGTAAACGGGGGATAATGATACTGATATCCCACTTTAATATCTATGGAAAAAGAGAGCAAGGATATAACTACAGAAAAGTATGTCAATCACTAAAGCAGTCATTTCTATAAGTATAAGCAAGTAACAGTTTTATCTGAGCTTCCAATACTTCCTTGCAAGACATTGCATACCAATACCTATCTTGTAAAAACCAAAGCAGACTACTATCAAGAGCCACATATGATCAATACCTAGATCAGGGATTGGCAATGTTTGGCACGCAGCCCGCCAGGGTAAGCTCCCTGGTGGGCCGGGCTAGTTTGTTTACCTGTCATGTCTGCAGGTTTGGCCGATCACAGCTCCCACTGGCCACAGTTTGCAGCTGCAGGCCAATGGGAGCTGTGTGAAGCCACGGCCAGCACATCCCTCATCCCACACCGCTTCCTGCGGTCCCCATTGGCCTGCAGCAGTGAACCGCAGCCAGTGGGAGCTGCGAACAGCCAAACCTGTGGACACGGCAGATAAACAAACCAGCCCGGCCCACCAGGGGGCTTATCCTGGCGAGTTGCGTGACAAACATTGCCGATCCCTGTCCTAGATAATCCCTTCTTTCGCACTACCAAAAATTTCCTACTAACCAAAGACATATCAAGGTCAAGGGCTGGATACTGGAATGTCAGTAGCAAGATAATCATCACAAATCCAGTCAACTACAGCAAAAGGAAAAGCCTATCTGATCCCATGAAGTAAAGAGTCTTCTTCTCCCCCATGTTCGGATCAGTCAAGTCCTGCGCAGTGGACATGCCTTCTGTAGTGGGCAGCAGAAGACCTGCAATGATCAACCCAGAAGACCTCCTACAATGATCCACATAACTGCCTGACACAAAGAAATTTTATTCTGCAAATATTATTGTATCTGCTGAAACGATGGGTTGGTGAGCTAGGTGGGGGGTGGGGGGGCTGAGGTGGGAATTTCATGCAGCAAATTAGTTAATATATTAGAATGCTTGTATTTATTATTATATTAAATTTTGTGAAGTGCCAAGAGACAGATTGCTGCTATAAAAATCCAAACAAATAAGTAATAGATCAAACCCAACAGTCACTTCAATGCTGACAAAGCAACATCCGATGGAAGAGAAACAGCCAGGCCGTCCTACTGAGGGAACATGACCCCAGCACACCAGGCACTTCTGCGGCAGCCGCTAGTGATTTGCTACAAACCGTTCACTCAGCTAGCCTATGCTAAGCGACGCTTGTACTTTAACTGCCCCATCCCTGCCCCCACTTGCATCACCCATCTCTTAGGGCTTGTCTGTAGGTCTCAAGCCTTCAGGCACTTAAGCAAGCGTTTAACTTTATGCACTGCAAACAGCCCTATGGAATGGCTTGTGGCCTGTAAAGTTAAACAGGGGCATAAACCTAGCCAAGGTCAGGGTCTCTGATTGTAACAAACTCTTTGGAGCAGAGATTCTTTGTTTGTACATCACCTAGCAAGATAGGGTCTAGGGTTGCCTACCCTCCAGGATTGTCCTGGAGTCTCCAGGAATTAAAAGATTGATCTTTAATTAAAGATCATGTCACGTGACGGAACCTCCAGGAACCTAAATTGGCAACCTGGCTGCTGCTAAATAATAATGAAAGCTCCAGAGATGGTGATTCTTACAAGGGGAGGCACGCACTCAAAACAAGAGGATTGTGGGATGTAAGTCTGCTACTTTCTATGCAAACATCCTGGCCAAAGTTTGCATAATACATGCACGTTTACTCTTATAGTGGTTTTATCTTGATTCTCATTAATATTTGAAAGAATGCCGTATAATATTTTTAGCTGTCATCACAGGACATTATTATGTAGTTCTCACCAGCCTTTATATACATAAATAAAAGTGACCAGTTCAACTGTATAACAAGAATACAACAATAGTGACACCTATTGGCAAACGAGATAATTACTCCTACCCACAGAAACAATTCATAGGTTTAATAGGTAAGTAAATCCAAACACATGCACAAAAAAAATTGGAAAGGAACAGCAAAAATTGACTAAGATAAATTCATTATAAAAAGAGTCACCTAATATTTTGCATATTTTGAAATATTAGCTGGTCTTTGCTTTTACGTGTTTTTTATTACAGTTTTCCTGGGTGGCATGTGCACTCCCTGTTCAGGGTGTCCAGCCCTCAGCCCCACCCCTTCCGCCAAAGGCCTCACCCCGCTCCTCCCCTTCTGACCCCCCCAAGCTCCGGCCTGCTCACCAGCACCCAGAACAGCCCCAAGCCCCAGCTGAAGTACTGCAGCACCTGAAGTAGTGCAGAGGAGCCCAAGCCCTGGCCCCACGCTACCCAGAGGAGCTCTGAGCCCTGCCACAGTCCAGCCCAGCCCCAGGGCTGTAGTGGGGAGCATTAGGAGAGGTTTGGGGAGGCTGAGTCTCCACCAGCCTCCTTTACTCGCTGCCCAAGACACATTTTTCTTTTTGTTCACAGCACTTTGATTCTTTTTTACTGGTTCATCATTTTAATACTCGCTCATTCAATAGCGCTAGCTGGTGTTCCACCGTGTTGTACTAGCCTCAGTAACACCTCTGTCCTTTAACACTTGCCTGCACGTCGAGTGATAATTCCCAATATGCAGGGTTGTAGATGTGCAAGAGAACTGTACGTGGCTTTCCAACATAAGTTGTGTACTTAACAAAAATATAACTAGGTGCCAAGAGACAGATAGCATGATGCCCTCTAAATGAAAAAGAGAGAGAGCTATTAAATACATTCCCCGGGCACTACATACCGAATGGTCATGGATCTTTACGCAGGGTGAGTCTGGCTGAGTAGTAGGGATAGTGTGAACTAAAAGGAGAATGGACTCGTCACAATTTTGTTTTTTTAATATCTCTGAACAGAGGATGATTATGAGCACCAAAGTGTGGCCCCAAATCAAACTTTCCAAAGGAAATTCAGTGCAGTCCATAGGTCTAAATAAGCTGATCAGTATAAGTAACCACAGCTAGGAGGCCAGCTGAGAATACTGCTACTGTTTGGCTTATTCCACCTTTGAGTTGCATACCCAGCTAGTCTATGGCATAGCCAGGAACTGTGCCCCACTCTCCTGAGTCTCAGTACAATCCCTTAGCCATAGGAACTTCCTCTTCCTGCTTTATTTCTCTCTTTTCCACTTATCCTTCCCTCTTTGTTATTACAAAGAAAAGGAAGCAGGAGAGGTAGAAGGGAAAAAACCAGGGGGTTGGAAGAGGCATGAAATACAAAAAGAAAAGGAGTACTTGTTTCACCTTAGAGACTAACCAATTTATTTGAGCATAAGCTTTCGTGAGCTACAGCTCACTTCATCGGATGCATACTGTGGAAAGTGTAGAAAATCTTTTTATATACACACAAAGCATGAAAAAATACCTCCTCCCACCCCACTCTCCTGCTGTAACAATAATCACTTTAGATAAGCTATTACCAGCAGGAGAGTGGGGTGGGAGGAGGTATTTTTTCATGCTTTGTGTGTATATAAAAAGATCTTCTACACTTTCCACAGTATGCATCCGATGAAGTGAGCTGTAGCTCACAAAAGCTTATGCTCAAATAAATTGGTTAGTCTCTAAGGTGCCACAAGTACTCCTTTTCTTTTTGCGAATACAGACTAACACAGCTGTTACTCTGAAGCATGAAATACACACTCCCAGGGAGTAGAAGAGAAAATTTATGGGTTGAGCTCAGTGCTTAATTTGTAATAAAAGAGGTCCCGGGGCTCAAGCAATTTTTCTACTTTCATAATTGACATAGCAAGCCCAGAAACGCCAGAGCTATGAACTGCCAAGCCTGGAGGTGCTGGAGTTCAGCCCTGGCAAGCCCTGGCACAAATTAAGCACTGGTTGAGCTACATATAGCAGCTGGACGCAGTGCAAAGAAAGCAGAGACGTATTTGTCTATGAAGGATGAAGACAGAGAGGAAAAACAAAAACTCTGAATCAGCTCATCATGTCACCTCTGCCAGTCTTCAACTTCCCTTTCTTCGCATGGCTGTGTTCATGTTTACTGAAGAAGACAACATCTTTAGTTGTTTATGAAGATGCAAACGAGAGCAAAGCACATTACTCACAACACAACAGCAACTAGCAAGGCCATTGCCAAGCCTCATAACATAGTAGTGCAGAATGTTGCATCTCATGGGTAAGGAAGGGGGAGGAATCAATGCAAGTGGGAAATGGTCTTGCTTTGCCACCATTTAAAAGCACACTGCAAACGGAAGCACAAACCTACCATTACTTTAGTCTGCATGATCACTTCTGACTAAATATTTACTGTCACAAAACCAAAAGGACCGTCCCAGCTGGGGTGGAGCTTGTAATTCGTACACTGATAAGTTCAGAAAGCCATTGATTCACAAGAGAAGTATTTCTAGCAAACCATGCAATTAATATACGACACCATAATGTTTTACAATGTATTTTCCATCCTTATTCTTTTGTGTATGTAAGAGAGGGGACATAGTTACCTCTGTGTTTGTAAAGTGCCTAGCAGACAAAAAACTTGACTTGGGGCTCTGAGCACTATAAAATATCTAATTTTATTATTTAAAAGGTGTAATCAGGAAAGTCCATCGAACGTTTATGATTCAAACACACACAGCCCATAGTTGTATAGAGATAACTATACTGACGTTCTCTATCCCAGCATACAACATGCTGTCCTCATAGCAGCAGGTGGAATCTTATGAGGACTCTTCCCAGCAACACCTAGATATCTTACTGAGGACCCTACTCTATTGCAAAGTCTCCCAAAGTATGGTCCATGGAAAGTTTGCTGGTAGAATAGTCAGTGCTATTTAACTTTATTTCCAGCTGCTTAATCACCTTAATACATTTCAGAATAAATTACATGCTTTTCCATTGTAAGCAAAGTAGCCATAGGAGTGTTACATGATCACAAATGCAACAGAGAATGGGGCATGTGATTCTGAATGAGAGGGGGTCACAAAACAACCTGTGTGCTAAAAAAGTGACCTACACTGTGAAAGAGTTTAGGAACGCCTGGTCTGTGCTTTTTGCAAATGTCATTGAAATGTGTTTTTATAGTGTTGTATGTCAGCTGCTTTTGTAGTATTCGTATTTCAATCTAATAGGGACCTGAGATAAGGTACTTAAATAAGCCCAAGTCCTTCCAGGAGCTCTGTACAGGCATTGTCAGAGCTTTAATTATAATCCTGATGTAGTGATACGTAGTATAATACCCTGCTTTCAAGAAAACGCCACTTTATACTGAAATGACATACAAAAAACTACAATATAAAAAAATGGCAGGATTGCAAATCAAATACTCAAAAAGCTAGGAAATGCCAGAATTAAGGTTTTTTGTACTTCAGGGGAAGATCTAAGAAAACCTGCAGTAAGTGTATAGCAGAGACTTACCTAGGCTGGTACCACTCTACTGCCTCAGTTTCCTCTCTTTGCTATCATTTACAAGCTTGTAGGCTGATATGGGGTTCTTAGGCACAATCAACACTGTGTGACTTAGCCCTCCAGCTAAGACATAGAGCTTACACCACTTCTGGAGTTAAATTAAATTCCAAAGAAAACAAAACCATTTTCCTACCACAGACTCATTCTGGACATGGCCCTTCTTCTCAAGACCTGTCATTTTTGTCCTTCAGCCCTTTCATTAACTCAGCTTTCCCACTTGGGCTCTTAACAATCCCTTCTTCCTTTTATTAATAAGGAGGATTACACCATCTCAACAGGTAGCGAGAAGGGAGGGACAATTTGTACCCACCTTCTACTATCAGTCCAGCCAATGGACCCTACACAATTGGATTGATTGCCTCATAACCCAAACTACTCTGACTTTTCTTCTTGGGGCCCCTTTATGTGCAACCAACCTAGACCTTCTCCTTATTAGCCCTTTCCTGGCTCGGTCTTACTCTTTAATGAAGTACTTAGGCCCACAGCTACTTTGTCTGAAGTCCTTCTCTTGACAAAACCCAGGCTGCCCTTATATCTCCTAGCAGGACTGGTTCTTAGTCACATGATCCCCAACGCATCACTTCTGTACTCATTGCCTTCATCTGGGGAGGCAGACTAAAGTGCCACAGACGAGGCTGAGTCCCAACTCCACCCCACCCCCAAAAGGCTCAGTTCAGCCCAGGCCAAGGTGTGTAAGGGGTGACTTCCTTCCAGAAAAATTATCCTCCTAACTCCCAATACTCAGAGATCAGTTGATACTCAGCTGGAATAAGAGTTTGTATTCCTTCTAAAACTCCTTTTTTTCCCCCTTGTTAATGCTTACTACAGCAACTTTGGATAGTGTAATCAGTGCTCACAGCACCTCCACCAACATACAGTGCTGTATCTCTATCATAGTGTGAAGCTGTTGTCTTATGTGTTGTTTCTGATCTGGGGGGTTTAACAGGTAGTCAAGTCCTGCCTGTGTGTGCTAGAGTTGTTACTTTCAGTGTTCCAGAAATTCCTTTCTTTGTATAAGTGAGTATTACAATACTCTTATCTATATAAAAGTTGACTCCTTTTCTGGATCCTGCTAAGCTCCTGGCCTCAGTGGTATCCTGTAGCAATGAGTCCCACAGGCACTGTGGGGAAAATTACCTCATGTGATTAGTTTTGAATTTGGTACCTTTCATTATACTGATTGTCTTCTTGTTGCTGTGATTTGAGAGTGAATTAAGAAACATTCAATGCAACTGAAAGATGGCAAATCCTGACATGAGAGTTCACTTCCTTTGCACTGCAGAAACTTTCATAGAATCACAGTGCATCCAACAGTGATGTACAGTTTATATTTTCAGGAAGAAAGCTGAGTACAAACCAGGCCGGTCAGACATTATGTTAAACATGCAAAGAATGGAAAAGTACAAAGTCTGACAGCATAGAAACAATGTACAATGCAAGGAGTATAAGATTTCCACAGTTGCTTTCACATGCTATTTCTTGTTAAACATGTGTTAATTACGTTAGTCCCCCATTTAGAGTCAAGAGCCAAACAAGAGTCGCATTCAGATTAGCAGACTGTCAATCCCTGTAGCAGTCGTGGCCAAATTTACTGACCCTCTGAGCCACATAACACAATCTTCAGAAGTTCGAGAGCCGGGGTTCACCAGCTAGGCCTTGGAGCTTCAGCCCTGTGGGATGCGAGGTCTCAGGGCTTCTGCCCCACTGGAGGTATTTGCCAAGGGTCAGGGCTTCAGGTGTGCTCCCGTTGAAGTGCTGAGCCCCAGCAAGCACACCCCCAAGGGGCTGCAGCCCCGAGACCTCCCTCCCTGCTGGGCAGAAGTCAGAGGCAATGCGTGGGAGGGACACCGTGGGAGGGACACCGTGGGGTCATGTGCTCACCCAGATTTTTGCCAGGGTTTGCTGGCCCCACTCAGTCACATGGTGTCGCCAGGGCTCCTCTCTGCATGACAGCTGCTGGAGCCAGCATGCTGGTAGCTGCAGCCATGGGAGAGGGAGCAGCGAAGAAGGGAGAGCCACTGCTTTTGCTGCTGTCTCTCCCCACAGAGCTAAAGCAGGGCCCCTCCCTGCTAACACCTGGGAGTTGCAGGTGGGTCTGGTAGGTGGGACGGGGGGGGGGGAGGTAACATGAGCTGCACTTTACTGTAAAAGAGCTGCATGTAGGCTCAACATACATAAGGAGTGAGTGTTCTAACAGTGTATTGTTGTAAAAAAAGAAGTGACAAGGTTAACTATGAGCGGGTCCAGTGAAAGCTGATCACTTCCCTGCATTCATACATCTAACAATAGACAAGAAAGAGGAGACAGAGTTATTTTCTTCCTAAAATGGCATCATAGAGCTTTCCTGTTTTCTTGACTTGAATCTCTCTGAAACCAGCTGCAGTGAGGAGCTTGCTGTACTCGGATGGCGTTCGTTCTTTTCCTTCAGTCTGAACCAACATCACCAGAGAGAAGAGCTGGGCTTCTGAAGGCCCAGTTTTGTCTTCATTCAGAAGTGTTTCAACCAGCAGCACTCCACCCCCTAGTGGGATAAAGAGATTTAAAACATGTTGATTTGTCAGAGAGGGACCCTAAAGCTTATTTTCCAACTGCATTTTTAGGTATTTCCGTAACCTTAGAGATCCCCTTTATATTAAAAGAAAAATCATGTTATATTGCTACAGTAGTTCATGAAATAGCTAGAGGGATTCTATGCATCAATTAGCTATTATTTCCTGCACTTCAAAGTAGACAGTGAAGGGGAACCTATTAGCCGTGATTGAAACATTTATTGACTCCAGCAGAAATGAACCAGAGGTGTGGTTGCTTGGCATCTCTGAAAGTCAAGCCCCATGGGCCAGAGTTTTAAAATAAAATAATTTAGGCACCTAAAAATGCACATTGGCAATTTTCAAAATTTGAATAGGTGCCTATCAACATCATGAGGCACCTAAATAACTTTTAAAATTTGGCTTTGCTTGTCTAAAGTGTATGCCCAAACCTAGAGGCTAGGGTTGCCAATTTTGCATGGATGTATTCATGGAGGTTTTGTCAGATGTCAGTCTTTAATTAAAGATTAATCTTTAATTCCTGGAGACTCCAGGACAATCCAGGAGACTCGACAACATTACTAGAAGCAAATTTTCAAGTTGGCCATTCTTATTCATGTGTCCTGGATGCAAATCACTCATGTAAAAGGAGAAAGTCTTTCATTAAAATGGCCCTTTAAAAAAAGCCTGTCCCAAATAAATGATGCATATAAGTCTCTTTTTTGCAAAGAGGAAAACATACCAGGCTTGCAAGCCTTGTGGATTTTTGCTAGTAGCTGCATACACTTGTCTTCTGCCCAGTCATGCAGGGTCCTAGCCAAAATGTACAGGTCAGCTTCTGGAATTGGATCTTTAAAAAAATCTCCTGTAACAAAAAGAAAACAATGCAAAAACAGGCCTGAATAAGCAAACATTTTTAATCTGGTGTTGCAAGAAGTATAAGTTTGCTCCAAAACTGTTTGTGAGACTTGCTGGGAAGCTACACTCTTCTGCCTTGTCATGCTGAGGATTCACAGCCCACTTAAGGGGTAAATCTCCCAGTATTGGATAATTGGTGATGTGCTCTTTATCCAGCCACTTGTATGCCAATTTCATTTCTCTCTCTCTCCCTCTTTCTCTCCGTTTCCTGTCTGCTTCATCCATATAAGCCATCTGTCACACTTCTCTGTCTTTGCTTTTAAGTCATCCCCTCTCCCCTCCACTTTTTCCCCTTCTTCACTGCTGGGTCCCCTTTCTCTTTCTCTCCCCTCCTCTCCTGACCTCCACCCTCCAAAATTAACAATTTATTTCTATTTAAATAGTAAAACTAGACACATAAAACCAACATACCCCCACACTGCTGTGATGGATGATGCTATATAATTGAGGATAACTATATTTATTATAGCTGGTATCACTATTATACAATTGCAACAAACTTTGTACAAAGTATGTCATGTAAGATAACAATGGAAAAGATACATGCTAACAAATCCTGTTTAAATCCATGTATCATCACTGTACGTGAAGTTATGATATTGGCTATCTATTTGTATCTCAAATGCATTTGTTCTTGGAGTGAAGCCCATAAGGTTGTTTACATCCAGTCTTGACAGCCCATTCTGGATGGACTATCCAAGTGTGGAAGGGCTATTGGAAAGAATCAGCTTTCCAGATAGCCTCTTCCTGAGGATGACTCAGACAGCAAGTAGCCAATGGCGTCTACTGTGATTCAGCAAAACATGTCTGGCCATGTGATGGGGACATGTGACCTAAGAATGCATGTTGGCCAGTAACTCTCCATGTAGAGGTACAGTGGGCTTGGTTTGGTACAGTAAATTTCCAGGCACATGGCACAAGGTATAAATTACAGCTGAGAGAACTCCATCTTGCCTTATTCCTGCTCCAAATTTCTCTGCACTGTGGATTTATAACAAAAGTAGTATTTTAAACTAGGGACTGAGGCCCTTCCAAGCTTTTAGAAGTTTGCCAGAGAGACTTCTGCAAATCTATGGACTCTTACATCAAAGCTGCAGACCTGATCTCAGGAGTTAGCAACTGTTTGTAATGTGTACATCTTTTACCTATTTTAGAACTCTCTTCTTTATTTTTAATATATTCTTAGTTAGTGTGCTAAACATTGACTGGCAGCTTGATTTTGGTAAGATCTGAAATATTTAGTGACCTGGGATCTGTGGCTCATCCTTTGAGATTGAGGAACCTTAAAGTATGGGGAATTGGGTCACACTCAGTAACCTCTTACTGTACAAGACCTATTTGTCTGGATTGGGAACTAGGGGCTGGAATGCTTATGGGGACTGCATGTTTCGGCTTCTTGTTAACCAGTGTGGTATGACAGGAGCTCTTTTGTTACTGGGTTGGTGAATCTAATTAAAGAGGAAACCACCCGGCAGTGGGTCACATGTATATTGTAACATGACCCAACAGCATTTATCCCTTCAAATGTTACATGGATGTCTTTATGGGCCTTTGTGCCCAGTCACATTGCACTAATCTACACAACCTACTATTTTCAACTATTTAGCATGCTTTGAACTGCCCACAATTATTCAGTGAAGCCACATCCCTCCTCCCCCCAGGGTGACACCAGGAAGGGCTAGGAAGGCCACTGCATGGAGTTTGTTTCTTTTCTTTTACATTGCTATTTAATAGGGATAATGTTCAAGGACTTGGAATATATTTGCATCCTTGGCAACTAATAGCTCAGCTTCTTCAAGTCCACAGGGTGTACGTTGCTCATTACACTCTGTTATCATCAAACATGGTCCCTTCAGCACATTTTTCTTTGCAGATGAGCACACACAAAATGAATCCAGTTTACCTTCATGGAAAGTGATCCGACGTTCTTCCGGGGGTACAAAACGCTCCTTTGCCACTTGCACTACTTTAGGTAGGTCATAAATTGTGACTGTAGAATTTGGGTACAAAGAAATACATTCCTGGGCCAAACCACCTGCACATCCTTATAGTGAAAGTGAAATACAGGGTAAATGCTCAAATATAACAATACTGGTCATTTTTATAATAGCTTCCATCTCAGAAACTTAAGACTGCAATGAACTCAGACTCATGCTGCCTTGTGAGATAGGTTAACGTTAGTATCCATTTTTACAGAAGGAGACACTGAAGTACAAACAAGGTAAGTGATTTGTTCATGGTCTCCCAGCCTCTCTCTGGAATAAGACCCAATTCTTCTGCTTCCCATTACTGTGATCTAACCACTGGACCATAAAGGGTATTGCTTTAAAACAACATAGTATGATGCAACTACAGCTGGCTGGAAATTTTCAAAGGAAGAGTGTTTTCTTTCAAAGAAATGGCCATTCTGAATATGAAATTTTTGTGCAATATTGACTTTTCCTAAGTTTTAGTTTTCATGAAATTTTTATGACTTTTTTAAATAAAAAAAATAATGAAGTATTTTTCACTGAAAACCTGTATTTTGATAAATAGGAAATGGAGATAACCATTTCAGTGTTTTCCATCAAACATGAGAATTTAAACAAATAAAATTGAGTCTGTTTTGAACACTGGAAAACAGAAACTTCAATTTTTTAGTGAAAATGTTCTGAAAAATTTTCCACCAGCATTAAATGAAACTAAAACAGATAGTCCATTCTTCTGTTTTAAAGTTCCCATCTTCAGTCATTAGGAAGTCATGTAGCATAATAATAATACTTAGCCTCTTATATAGTACTATTAAACTAGATGATCACGATGGTCCCCGCTGGCCTTAAAGTCTATGAGTCTATAGTGCTATTAATCTATAAATATCAAAGCACTTTACAAAGGAGGCACATATTGTTATCTCCAGTGCACAGAGGCCCAGAGAGGGAAAATGACTTGCCTAAGGTCATGCAGCAGGCCGGGGCAAAACTGGGATAGGATCCAGGTCTCCTGAGTCCCAACAAAGTCACAATCAGCAGCGTCGCTGCTGCAATGCATTAGAACCCTTCCCTACAAGCTGGCTTTGCAAAGCCCTTGCCTCCTCTCATTAGGGTTACACCAAAGCCAGGTCTTGGTATATAGGAAATGCCTCACTAAGCCATGAGCAAAATAACTGAATTGTAAAAAATGGAAAAGATTCACATCTAGTATTCACTATTCAAAAAGTTACCATACCGACCTTGTTCAGGATTAGATTTTGTTTGAAACAAACCCCAGAGGGGAAAGAAACAGGTGAGGAGCTTAAGTTGAGTTAGTTTACATTAAAAGGACAGCATATGTCAAGGTTATTTTTCCCCCATGATATTTAAATTCATTTTTTCTCACTGTTTACAACAATGAACTGAAAACTGACCTGGTTTCTCTGCTTCCGCTGCTTTTGCTCCATCCCACAAGCACATGGGTTTGTTCCTGCAGAGCTAGTCATTTGCATAAGACTGCAGGCAGTGAGCATTCAACAGCGGCCTGCTCCAAAGATCAGTGGAGTCAATGGGACAATTCCCATCAACTATTTTAGGGTTTGGATTCAGACCGAAAAAGGGCACAGAAAGATTTTCTGTATAAGGACTTTGCAAACAGAAAGAAGGGTGGGAGGGAAGCAAGTTGTCCACATTTTGAGCCTACCAAATTTTATGGTGGCTCTTCAATGTTAATTCTATAAAAACAGCCACCAAGAACACTTTTAAATCCCTTGTAATAAAAACACTGATTCCAGTCTAGGAAGCAGAGGACTGAAATCTCAAGGCAACCAGTACATTTGTCTTGGGGAGAAGGCAGAAGGGGGGAAAGGGACTTTAAGTTGAGTTCAAGTGATGGGTGGGGTGTGGGACAATTTGGAAAGATTCCATGGCTATGAATACGTTAAGCTTCAGGATAACTAACTTACTTCCAGCTTGCCTGCCCTACCTTGCCAGCAACCCATCTGGCGAGCAGTTTTCCAGGATCCCCCAGCTCCCTGGCTCTTCAACTGCTCCTGTGGTGGGGTTGCCCCAGAGCAGAGCTCCCAAGAAGCATCTTTCATTTGAGAAACTTTGAAATATTCCCCCTCCAGGAACACTTTGGTGTTTCCAAAATGAAGTATTGCAGAATTTCTCTTCTGCAAAAATGTTTGAGATTTTGGCTTTTCATCCCAATTTGGGATACAGTTTATTTCTAAAACCTTGAAACTTTTGCAGTGTGAGATTCATTTTCCCAGCCAGATCTACTTAAAATGAAATAGTCGGAGGGCAGACCAGATCATGCTTATGGACCTTGATTCACCCAGGTGCTTAAGCATAGGCCTATCCCTAAATACATGATAATTCCCATTGAGGCTGAATCAGAGCCATGGGCATGGAAGTAACCCAACAAATGTAGTCAAGAAAACTTTAAAATAATAATACATGATAGTGAAAACACCACCACCACCACCATCATGTAGCAGATTTTAATACATCACTTGGCTCACGAAAAACACAGAAGTGATTGTGGTGTGACTGCAGAATTTTGACATCCAAACTGTAAGGCTATATTTGGTGCCATAAAGGAAATACATTGGCAGAGGCTGTTCTAATGCTATGAATGGCTCCTGCAGAAAATTGTCATCAATATTAGTCAGAAAACCATAGGTAAGGCCATTGCTAGGAAAAATAATGCACAGTTGAGGCGAGCTCCAGCGTTTTTGCTACCCAAGCGGCGAAAAAAAACAACACTTGCCATTGAACGGGGAGGCGGAATCCTGCCCGCCAAACACGGAGGCGGAGTGATGGTGCGGCCGCTGAATTGCCGCCGCCACCGAGGGTGGATTGACGCCCCAGAGCCCGATATCCTGCCGCCCCTTTACATTGGCTGCCCCAGGCACCTGCTTGGTTCACTGGTGCCTGGAGCCGGCCCTGGTTGAGGCTTTCTGAAAGTCTTTAGAGCAGTGGTTCTTAACCTGGGGTGCACACATCCCCTGGGGGTGCGAGATGCCCTTTCTGGGGGTGCAAGACATGCTTTAGCAGTTGAGAAGTGAACGTGGTCAGAACAGATTAGCCAGACTTCATTTCTGCTTTCTGTGTTTTAGAAACTTGAGAGAGCAAAACAGCAGGGGAGAAGTAGAAATGGAGATTGCGTGGTACTATAAATCCTGACAGGATTGAAATACAGAGACAATGTTAAAGCTGTTTGGGGTAAGACGTATGTAGGCAATTCATCAACCTGAAGGCACTGAATGTAGTGAAGAATAGCCTGGAAGCTGTTCTGGTAGAATTTCTTAAGCAATGGCAAAAGAAAAACCTACCAAACCAGTGAGAAGTAAAATAAGCTGCTGCTTAGATCTATGGGATTCTTTAGACTGAGGGAAACATTCCGCTTTCTAATGCTTTTATCATTTTCATATTTTTATACAACTTTGGCTCAAAATGTAAAATGCTTCCCTTGTGATTGATCCTGGCCATGAAGTCTGTTCTGTTTTTCTATTGCTCACACAGGTCGTAGAACAAGTGCAGTACTTATCCATAGCTTACAAAAGAAGACAGTTCAAAGTTCTGATGACACTTACCTCCCAGATCATAAATGACCGTGAAAGCTGAAAGGTCAAATGCAGCAATCACATCTCTGCCACAAATACTCCAAATTGCATTTAAACCATACATGAATTTGATCATCTCTTCTTCTGATCTAGTCATTTAAAAGAACATTATTTGTAGCACAAGTAAATTATGACACATTCATTGATGGCGAGCATCATATAACTTGTGCTTTTAGCTGAAATACTGTATTAAACCCTGTTTCTCGGCCAGCATGCACAATCGTCTATTTGGACCACTATTAAAATGAACTTACATTGACAGATATTCAAAATATTAAGAATAAATCCACCCTGTTTCATATTCCTACATTTTAATAAGACTTACTGAAAGTTACACTTATCTAGCAGTGTGTTATGATGCTAAGCCTAAGGGTCTCCAGCTGTTTTTCATTTAACAGAATTTTCCATTATACCAAACATTGTACATAGCACATTGTTCATGACAGGTTGCCAGTAAGAACGTGATGTTTAGATACCAAGGTGATGAGCACCTTAGACATACCAGAGAGTCTCAACACTGGATACCATTGAAATGACGGGGTTTTCATGTGAATAGGACTAATCATCATATTTCACAGTCAAAGTGGTAATACAAAATAGAAAAGATATCCACATAAAAGAAAAGCATAAAACTCCCAACACTAAATTGATTATTACCTGTAGAGAGCCCCAAAGATGTCTTCTGATGAAATACCAAATGCTCGCTCATACTGGTTTTTTCCATCTCTTAAAGAAAAATAAATACGTGGTATTTGTATTTTAATACCTTACTGCATTGGTGACAATTTTGGTTTATTAAGGTACCTATTTTATTCAACTTATTAAGGTACAAGTGTTACCCTTTGTGTTATTGATTTGATCAGCGATTCTGAAATGCGGCCACCAACCACTTTTTGTGCAGCCACAGGGCTGCCAGCAGTAGGTACTTCCAGCCCCGGGATGGCAGGGCTTCAGGGGCCCCAGCACTTCAGGAGGCAGGGCACAGGGCCACCTGGGGCAGCCAAGCTCCCAACCCACATCCATGGGGAAGCAAGGCCCCCAGGGCAGCAGCTGCAGCCAGACTCCCATCCCCCATCTGGGGGCAGTGGGGTCCCCTGGGCTCCAGGCCCCTGCCCCTCAGGCTATCTGACTTCAGCCCCCATTCCTGGGACAGCGGGGCTCTCAGGGCAATGCTTCAGCAGGTGAGGCAGTAGGACCCCCTTTGGGGCAGCCTAGGTCCTGGCCCCCATCCTTGGGGGAAGTGGAGCCCACAAGGGTAACGAGGGCAGCTGGGCTCCCCAGCCCCTGGTGGCTATGGAGCTCCTGGCCCACAGGGCAGCATGGCCACCATCATGAGTTGGCTGCATCCTGAGGCCACCAAAAAAAAATTGGGGCGGGGGAGGGGGAACCCTTGGCTTGATCATTCTGAAAGCGGTCTGTGCCACAACCAAAAGATTCAGAAAGGAAATCAATCTCTACTTTGTTATTATTTTATGTTCATTATTGGACACCACTAAGAGGAAGGAAACACAACTGCTATTTGATGTACCAGAGACAGGGCTCAGATCCTCAGCTGGTGTAAATTGACATAGCTCCATAAAGAGTTGTGCTGACTTGTACTGGCTGAGATTCTGGCCCAATATACACTGACTTCCTTCCTCACTTTCTTCTGCCTTTGGCAACAAAACCAATTAGGATCCCTGCAAGCATCCCTCAGTCACTATTCATCATCATTTGCCTGGCCAAGGGCTTCCCTCCACAGAAACTGTTGTCATGATTAAATGTTCCCCTTGGGACACACCAAAGAAGCATTGTATAGAAGTGTGTTTCCTGAATCTACAGTGAATTCATCCACTGAAGCACTAGTAAACATAAGCTCATGTAGTAATAGTTCAACATGCTTCCCAAACAATTACCTGTCAATATCTTCATTTTTTCTTGTTTCCCCAGAGACACGCCTCTGCCTTAGAAGGTTCACAAATGTAGCAAAATGCTTTACTGCACTGGGTGTTGGCACATGAATTTTGTGCAAACGACAAAAGATTTCGTCTCCTTACCTCACAGCATCTGTCAGGTAGTGCCAGCACAAATAGATGGTTTTGGAGTAGTACATCAAATTATGATACTGAGACTTGGGACTTGATTTTGTAAGATAGAGGTTGGAAAGCTCTGTGTTCCTGTAAAAGGCTAAAAGGAAAAAGAAGGTAAGTTAACATTTACAAACTTGTCATTGTGCAACGCCTGTTTTACAGCATAATCTTTATAACAAGAACAAGCTGTAGGAATGTAACCAAAGCAACAAAGAAACTAGATAGGCCAGAGATGGGGAAGGGCCCAGGTGCACGCATGCATAGCATACCATATCTACCCATCAGATTCTGCAAGAACTGGAGTGAAGAATTGCAGGATGGAAAAGGCAACCCCATTACCACCACCATTTCTCTGTGAAAGTAGATAAATCATACGGCTGTGGTGGCGTCTCTTTCCACTATGCTTTTTAGTGTTTGTGCTCAAACACACTTTATTTAAATAGTAACACCTAACATACTAGTCTTTTTTGGCCTGGTGAGGAAACCAACGGGAGAATTAAGTCCCCAGGACATAATTCCACCCACTTCTGAGGCCATCTACCGCTACTGAATTTCAGTATTCTCATTGGCTGATTATGGGAGTCATCTCAAAGATGCAAAGTTTTGGGTTCTAACTATGCTTACTATATGTCTTTAATGGACAGACATATAGGCTGCTATATGTGTTCTCTCTTACAACAGAGGCAAACTCCCACTGAATTCAATGAGAGCCAGATTAGGCTTTAAATCTATTCCTCCACTGTGTGTGATGGCAAGACTGAGGGTCTGGGCAGCTCCAGGAGAATCTCTGTGTGTGCTCTACACCCAGGCAGCTGCCACAAAGGAGAAAAGTTCCTCTGAAGCATCCAGCTGAACTTCTATTAGCAGGGTGGATGCTGCCTCATTTGTGTTCCTGCAGCTGGCCTGGTTGCCCTGGAAAGGGTGTAGGTGGCTTCAGAAGTGGCCACAGATTTCTAAGGGCTTGTCTACATGGTGAAATGGACTGGAATAGCTGTTTGGAAAAAGCTCCCCATGTTGACAGCTTAGTTTAATCCATTTTAGAAGTGGATAAAGCTAAATGGAACAAGCCAAATCTTATTCTACTGTGGAAAAGCTACAGCAAATTCCCCCATCCTTATTCCAGAATAACTTCCCCATATAGATGTTGCCTAAGAGAAGAGAAAGTATTTGTAAAAAGGCCACTCTTCATGGATGTGTGTCACAGCAGTCCCCCTGCTATGCAAACAAACACAGTAAGAATAAAGTTTAGGACCCAGTGTACCAATGGGTTTATATTAACCCTTAGAACTTTATTCCTTGATTGCTTGATTCCCCTGGAAAGACTGGAGAGAGGGTCTTGATAGCTGGGAGGGTGTGTGTATGTGTGTGATCTATGAGGAGCAATCTGAGAGGTTGCAAGTAAGTACAACAAACGTGAAGAGGTTTGTGTCACGGGGCCTGGCACGAACGCTGAATACATTTGTCATTCACTAATTTAAATTGATCATTTGGAACTGCAGATTTTTGGAATTATCCAAAGGCAATGTTACAAGTTATTTATTGTTCAAAAACCCCGCTCATAACAACATTTGTATGCTTCCTGTGTTTAATACAAATAATTTTTTTAAAAATGTTCTTGTTTGTTTAAAGCATGCTACTGCTGCTTCTGTAGGTAGATAGATATTGTATCTAGTGTGAAAGTAGAATGAATTATATTGAAATTATAATTCATTAAAGAAATGCTACTTGAAGAGTTTGTTGAAATATAGTTGTCAGGAAGAGAAACATTAAGCAGTGTGAGACAATGGGTCCTCAAGCTAATTAACTTAGAGCTCCTACTGAGCTAGGAGATTGGTAAATGTTAGTATGCAAGTAAGATATGTATGTATATTTGTCAGTTTCTGCTTTCTTTTGTCTCTTACGTTAAATTGGCTTTGGCTTAGCTGTATAAATAAGTTATCTTGAGCCTCAGAGAGGGGCTCACATCTGGGTGCATTAGCAAAGCGCTTTGCTAATAAACAGAGTGGTCTGACAAATTATGTGAGTCCTGAATCTGACTTTGACACTAGGGTGACCAGATGTCCCGATTTCATAGGGACAGTCCCGATTTTTGGGTCTTTTTCTTATATAGGCTCCTATTACCTCCCACCCCCGTCCCGATTTTTCACACTTGTTGTCTGGTCACCCTAATTGTATCTGGTACAGTCTTTTCCTGCTCTCTGTGGGCTTTTCTCCTCATTTCTCCCTACTAAATAGTGTACTGTGGGCATAATTCAGGCTGAAAGCGGAGAACGCACAGCAAAGAAGTTTCTTTGTATACATAGGATTTTCATTCAGGGTTACTTTGTCTGAACACATCTTTTTCTAAGCTATCTGTAAATATTTCTAAAGTACACTTCACATTGCAGAGTTCCAGACCTTCAGCCAGTGTAAACAGGCATAGCTCTGTCAAGTACAATGGAGTTCCACCAGTTTATACCAGCTGAGGATCTGACCTCTTGTCTTTAGCTCAGGAAGTCTGAAACTGCACTTTATGAAATAAAGATAATTAATAAGAAGATATAAAGACAATTGGCCAAGTCAGCAGGAGAGCTTAAAGAAGTCTAAATTAGTGCAACTAATATCTTCTTCTAGCCTTCACGCTATATATATATACATTTACACATCTTACAACACTCTCTTAGATTCCCTTACAGCTGCTTAGTCTCAAATTCCCTTCCCTTATGGGTAATTACTATTGCTTGTGAATTTGGTCCAGTGAGTTAAAGAGGTTCTTAGGAGAGGTAGAAAAGTGACTATGCATCTGTTTTACTCTCTTACTTCTACCAAGTTCAGTTTTTGTAAATCTGCTGCATTGAGATTTTTCAGATCACACTTTACCTCTTCCCTCATTCTGGCATTTTGGCGTTCAATATTATAACTCAGTCTCGCACATGCTATTTAATGAGGCCTTAAAACCAACAGTGATTGAATTGTTAGCCTTCTCCCTTCCCGACAACATTACCTCCTTCACTTTTCATTTCGACTCCCAGGAGCTTTAATCCCACACAGGCATCAAGTAACCGTTCCATTCCGCTGGCGCTGGTGCCCAAACGTTCAGCAATGGCATCTGAAGACAGGGGCCCTTCTGACTCCAGCAATAGATCAAACACTCCCAACTCACAGGCGGTAAACATAATCTGAAAGCAAACGGGGGTGGGACAGGGGAGTAAGAGAAAGTGCAGATGCCCCCCAATGATGAGTTCTAATGTAATTTCCAAGCATTATTTGTATGCTTACCTTTGAGACTAAAAACCCATTGTTGTATTGAAATAAGATCTGAGGATAGTCAAGATCTTGTGTGGAGCTCATTTTCCTTCAGCACTCTGTGAGAGATCCTCTTGCCTTTGTTGTTTAAATAAGCTAATTTTGCACTAGATACAGATCACACTGGGTAGTTCACTTAATCTGATTGGTCAGGGGCTTCCCTAGCCTCTTCCCCAAGGGGGTTGGGGCTGAGGTGTGTTGTTCTGTCCCATCTAGTGGCACGGAGACCATGTAGAGAGAGAGAGATAAAATTAGTCTGCTTTACAGCCTTAGCTAACAGCCAGTTGGCTTTTAGCTCATGCAGTAGAGGCTCGTGCACTAAGCTCTAGAGGTCCCACTTTCGATCCCACCCCCCCAAGACTGGGTTCTGTTGGCATTATGTTGTGACAGTGCCAAATTATTATTATGAATTACTGTGATTGATATGAATGACTGTAGTGAGCATGAGTTTGGTATGGCTTGGTACATCTGAATTTGCGAGAGGATTCTGGGAGCAGGGTTCTCTTGGCATCAGACAGTTGGTACTGAAATTTACTGAGAGTGTTGAAATTGGTTAATCAGAGACTCTATCTGTGTGTGTGTGTTTCAACTTGAAACTTTGGTCATATCAGCTGTTGGGCAGCTCGCAAAACTAAAGACAACACAAAAGACGTGATCAATGAGCTTGGAATATAATGAGCTGGATCAAAATGACCCTTTTGGATGGCAACACATTAAGAGCTCAAATGAGTGATTGATGAGAGGGCAACCGTCAACTGATCTTTGGTCTCTATCTGTTTTGCAGTCCCTTCTAAAATATAATTCGAAATACCAGTAATGAAACACCCACAGGCATATTTCTGGGACATGTGACTCCTTTGAGAGCAAGGGGTATAAGTACTAAGAATATCATATGTGCGGTGTTAATTGGTTAGTTAGTTCCACAATTAACATCTGAAGAGGTCTGTGATGCTGTAAGAGAGAGAGCCTTGGGGTAGCCAAAACCCTGCTTCAGGGGACATTTGACAAGACCAAGTACTTGAGAAGGAAAGAGAAGAGAAGAAAAGAAATCCCCAGCTAGGACTTGTAGCTATACCTGCTTTGTTTGCCAATCAGGATACTGTGCAAGGCCAACATAGTTACTGAGGGTTTACGCTTGGGAAATTGAGGCTTATTAGGACGAGCTATTGTTAGGGCCCTACCAAATTCACGGCCACGAAAAATGTATCACGGAGCATGAAAACTGGTCTCCCTCCATTAAATCTGATCTTTTGTGTGCTTTTACCCTATGGGCGTTGCTGCCTTCAGAGCTGTGTGGCTGGAGAGTGGCAGCTGCTGACTGAAGGCCCAGCTCTGCAGGCAGCGGCACAGAAGTAAGGGTGGCAATACCATATCATGCTGCAACACCCCCTACAATAACCTTGCGGCCGCCCCCCCCACACACACACACAAGCAGTGTTCCCTCTAATTTTTGACATCCACGTGCAGAATGAATTTTGTTATGTGCACCAATATGGAGGTGATGTGTGACACACCACTTTCATACTGGTGCACATAACAAAATTTATGTGGTGGGGGTGGGGCTGAGGCTTTCGGAGTGGGAGAGTGGGCTCAGAGCTGGGGCAGAGGGTTGGGGTATGTGCGAGGAGTGAGGGCTCTGGCTGGGGGTCAGAGCTTTGCGGTGGGGCTGGGGATGAGGGGTTAGGGTGTGGGAGGGGGCTCAAGGCTAGAGCAGAGGGTTAGGGTGCAGGGAGGGTGCAGGCTCTGGGTTGGGGCCTGGAATGAGGGGTTTGGGGTGCAGGCTGCCCTGGGGCTGCAGTGGGGAGAGAGGACTCCTCCAGCCCTCTCTTGCCACAGCAACTCAGAGCTGAGGGAGGGGCTCCTCTCCCAGACCACAGCAAGTCCGGGCAGGTCTGTGTTGGGGGTAGGGGTGGGGCTCCTCTCACTACCGCAGCAGATCCGTGCTGGGGCTGGCAGGGAGAGGCATCTCTCCCCGCACCATCCTGAACCCCTGTGTGGGCTTAATAGGCCGATATGTGGCCGCGCAGCTTAGAGGGAACTTAGCCCACAACTACTTTTTGGGTCAGGACCCCTACAATTAGAAATGTCTTGAAATTTCTGATTTAAATAGCTGAAATCATGAAATGTATGATTTTTAAAATCCTATGACCGTGAAATTGGCTAGACTGGACCATGAATTTGGGAGGGCCCTATGTATTGTATAACCTCTTACGGCTTGTGTGATTCTTTCTCAAATAAACTGCAGAGCATTGAGCAAATTGAATCCAAATTTTCACTGGTATCGGTTACAATCTGCCCAGCTGTGGGCCACTAAAGATCTGTTTCAATAAGGTGGACCTTAGCCCCCCTCTCCATGAGACCCTGACCCTCTCTGTGGCACCACCATTGTCCCGCCCCCACCCGCGCTGCCTGGACTTACCTCTGAGCTGCTGCTGGAGGTGGGCACCTGGACAGTAGCTGCCGCTTTGTCTGCTCTGCTTTCAGAGCCTGGTGGCCACAGAGCAGGAACTGCTCTGTGGGGTGGGCTACAGGGGGCCAAGGCAAATTTTAGAGTGGGTATAATCCCCTGCAAGCCCCTCTCTTCCCTTATCACTACCCCTATTATTAGTTGTGAGAAAGCTATGTTATAAAAAACACACTAGGAAGGCAATGTAAGTGTATGTAACATGTTGGACAGAAGAAATCTGATGAGGTTCAACAAGGATAAGTGCAGGGTCCTGCACTTAGGATGGAAGAACGCAATGCACCGTTACAGACTAGGGACCGAATGGCTCGGCAGCAGTTCTGCGGAAAAGGACCTAGGGGTGACAGTGGATGAGAAGCTGGATATGAGTCAGCAGTGTACCCTTGTTGCCAAGAAGGCCAATGGCATTTTGGGTTGTATAAGTAGAGGCATAGCCAGCAGATCGAGGGATGTGATCGTTCCCCTCTATTCGACATTGGTGAGGCCTCATCTGGAGTACTGTGTTCAGTTTTGGGCCCCACGCTACAAGAAGGATGTGGAGAAATTGGAGAGAGTCCAGCAAAGGGCAACAAAAATGGTTAGGGGACTGGAACACATGAGTTATGAGGAGAGGCTGAGGGAACTGGGATTGTTTAGTCTGCAGAAGAGAAGAATGAGGGGGGATTTGATAGCTGCTTTCAACTACCTGAGAGGTGGTTCCAAAGAGGATGGTTCTAGACTATTCTCAGTGGTAGAAGAGGACAGGACAAGGAGTAATGGTCTCAAGTTGCAGTGGGGGAGGTTTAGGTTGGATATTAGGAAAAACTTTTTCACTAGGAGGGTGGTGAAACACTGGAATGCGTTACCTAGGGAGGTGGTAGAATCTCCTCTCTTAGAAGTTTTTAACGTCAGGCTTGACAAAGCCCTGGCTGGGATGATTTAATTGGGGATTGGTCCTGCTTTGAGCAGGGGGTTGGACTAGATGACCTCCTGAGGTCCCTTCCAACCCTGATATTCTATGATAAGACACAGAAAATATTAATTTAATTAATAACAGTATTCTGTACATTTATACATAGCCCAGAATCCTTGTAATAACTTAGGCCTAAACTTAGGTTGAGTGTCATGAGCAACAGTAGAAGTAAGCCAGGGCAGAAGGCAAAAGTGCCTGAGAGCAGCCTCTGGCCTGAGTGTCCACTCATCACGGCGCACCAGCCAGCGCAGGTGGAGGGACCGGGGTGCCCCACAGTGGCACGGACTGACTGGTTGAAGAATTTAAATCAGCCAGTTACTTCTGTTAGGTTTCTCGCTGTTCTTTGGCTCTCTGTCTATAAAGTACAGACCGGAGAATCACTATGTATTTTATCAGCCAAAATAGCATTTTAAAAGCTAATGAGAAGTTACAGAAAGCAAAATAAAGATGTTTAGATGATAGCGTTTACAAAATGTCAAAAACCTGAACAGGGGATGTTACAGTCTATCAAGACATAATAAATCAGTTACATTAATTCAGGGTCTAATCATAACCATGGTACAACGGCAAACTTCTGTCCTAGTTCTATGCTGTTCTGAGTGGGTGATTTTAGCACCAGTGTGGAACTAACGCTCATTAAATATAGATCCATATTTATCTCCAGTCAAGTTTATCTGCCTGTGGATTTATGGAGTTGCTCATGTCAGTTCAACCACACAAGTCTAAAGCAGAATTTAGAAATTCAGACCAATAATCCCAGATCAGTTCAAAATTACCTTTTCCAGGTATATTTCACCAAGCATTGCCACCTATACGGCACAAAACTATCACTTGTTATACCCAAAATGTAATATGCAGGTATCATTCTGAAGCTATTTTAATTTTTCTGGAATTTCACCGGTATTGTAAACTTTAAACAGAGATTTAAATAAATGGGGAAATCTTTGGTTTATGAACCAGTTCACATATGCTGCTTTTTTTTTTTCTGTCTGCCTATGAAACTGTGGATTCTCTTGACCATAAAAAGCTTTATGTGATTTCTAAGCTGAACTCTTTGAAACACTCAGGGTTTCTCATAGTTCGTTTTTGTTGTAGGCAAGCACAGTTTCCTGTAACAAATAGCAGTAGTAGGCTTATTTAGTGTAATTAGTTTCTCCAGCCTCAGTACTCTCAACTACTTACAAATTTAATGTAATTTCCAGACGAGGCTAAACTTGTAAGTGAAATACAGCTAACAAAACATCATGCGTTTTAGTCACTTGGGCCTTGTCTACACATTAACCAGCATAGCTATTGCAGAATAAGCTATTCCACAATAGTGCCTCATGAACACTCTGTTTCAGAATAAAAGTATACCCCAATTATCCAAAGGTTGCTGGAGACACACAGCCTAAATTTAGACCTAAATTATTACAAGGATTCTGGCCTATGTGTGGATGTGTAGAATGTTATTATTTAGTAAAGCCATATTTTCTCTGTCTTCACTACATAGTGCAACTACACACAGGTTACATGCACATACAATTACCCTTCTATTGTATTCTCTGAGCATGTCTGTCTTTAGAAGCTTGTGCCACCTCTTTGGCTGAAGTTTAAGGAGAGTAGATGAACCTCCTGAAGAGGTCAAAAGCAGAAGTCAGCACTGAGAGAGAGGGGTTTACATTGCACTGTCCTACTTTAAAAGAATGCTATGCTTGAACATTCAGAAGTCATGGCGTGACTATTGCGGATGAACTCACAACCTTAACTCTGTTCATTGTGTGTTTGCACAACACAAACTGTAATGGCATATTGAGCTGCTATTTCTCCAGTAGCACAATATGTCATATAGTGTTTTCTACAGTGTTAGATACACATATCATCTTCTGCACAGTGTACCACTCTGTGTATACCAGAGTCCATTCGAGTTAGTTACATCCAAGATACTGTAGAATCTTTCTCTTAGTCATAAAAAGTTCCTTTCATTAGCTCAGCTTCCCCTGCTGGGATCTTATCAATCCCTTCTTCCTTTTATTAATAAGGGGGATTATACCACCTCACATGGTAGCAACATGGAAGGAAGGAGATAGAGGGACAACTTGCACCCACCTTCTACTATGGGTCCAGCTAGGGGATACGAAACAATAGGGCTGATTGCCCCATAACTCAAACTACCCTGAATTTTCTTCTTGGGGCCTCTTCATATGCAACCAACCTACACCTCCTCCTTATTAGCCCTTTCCTGGCTAGGTGTTACTCGTTAGTGAAGCAGTTGGACCCACATCTGCTTTCCCTGAAGTCTCTCTCTTGATTAATCCCAGGCTGCCCTTATATCTCCCAGAAGGCCTGGTTCTTAGTCACATGGTCTCCAACACATGACTTCTGTACTCATCCCCTTCATCTGGGGAGGCAAGCTAAAGTGTCACACATGAGACTGAATCCCAACCATTGTTCCCTCTAAGCTGTGCGCGTGTGTGCGGGCGCCCACAGATCCTAAACCCCACACACACGGCGAAACACCGCACGCACAACAATTTAAACAGAAGAAATTTTTTGCTCACACGGCCTGTCCAAAATTAGAGGGAACATTGATCCCAACCCCACTCTGCTTACCTCACCTCAAAAGGTGAATTCAGCCCAGGTCAAGGTGTCTGAGGGGTGACTTGCTTCCAGAAAAATTATCCTCCTAACTCCCAATACTCAGTGATCAGTGTTAGTATATAGGTCTGTTTGTTAGCCTGGGATAGAATTTGGGGTTTGACTTTTTGATACCCTTATACTAATATGTGTAAACAAAGGACAAAGACACTGTGATGTTGCTTCTGCCTAGTCAGCTGGATTTGTTAGTACAATGGGAACAGATAAGAGCAGTTAAAGTGTTACTCAGAGCATACTTTAAGATTGCCTCGACCCCTATCTCAAGGCAAAATCAAGCAACCAGGTGGGAGGGGCAAAGGGGCTTGGGGGGGGGGGAGCGATATAAAACACTAAAAGCCCAAAGAACTGCCAACCCAAGCACAACCTCATTCCTTACCCCTCCCATGGTGTACAAAAGGTGTGGGATGAAGACCCCCAGACTCAAAATGGAACATGACCAAAAATTGTAAGGGGTGGTACTGTGGGCGTGCATTGCAGGTATATTTGGGCCTGCTAAGAAGGAGGAGATGGGAATGGGGACACAGGCAACGGTCAGAGCTGGGAAGGGGAATGTGGGGTAAATGCTCTGCGGCGTCAGGGCTGGGAACAGAACACTGGAAAACAGACTCTGCCGGCGTGTAGAGCTATGGACATGCTTGCTTGGAACTAACCCCAATAAACATCACTTTGCCTACACTTCAGATTTGCTGTCTGCGCAACAAGAACCAGGGAAGTGGGAGGTTGAAGGGAAAGTCCTCTAACAATCAGTTGATACTCAGCTGGAATAAGAGTTTTTATTCCTTCCAAAACTCCCGTTTTTTAAATTATGCTTACCACAGCAACTTTGGTTAGCGTAATGATCGGTGCAGACAGCACCTCCACTAACATACAGTGCTGCATTTCTGTTTTAGTGTGAAGCTGTAGTCTTGTATATTGTTATGTGTTGTGTCTGGTCTGGGGAGATTAGTGGGCAGTCAAGTCCTGCCTGTATGTGCTAGAGTCCAGTGGTGAGCTGGAGCTGGTTTGCACTGGTTCGCGCGAACCGGTTGTTAAATTTTGAACCAGTTTTAGAACCGGTTGTTAAAAATTGTTACGGCTCCCTGAGCTCCCGGCCGGGGAGGCTCCCCCGGCCCCTCCCCCGTCTTCCCCCCTCTCCCAGAGCCTCAGCGTGCCACGCCCCTGGCACCAGTGCTCTGGACCGCTCCCCTGCAGCGCCTGCCGCTTTGAGCAGCATGGTCAGGGGGTGGGGCTGCGAGCTCCAGTGGGCCGCGTGGCATCCATACACGCTGCCCTGAGCAGCATGGTAAGGGGGCTGGGCCGGGGCTGGGAGGAGGGGTTGGATAAGGGGCAGGGAGCAGTTGGAGGGGTCGGAGGTTCTGGGGGGGCGGGCAGGGGACGGGGAACGGGTTGGGTAGGCGTGGGAGTTCCGGGGGTTCTGTCAAGCAGGGCCGGTGCAACCACTAGGTGGACTAGGCGGCTACCTAGGGCACCAAGTGGTGGGGGGTCGCCAAAAAGCGGTGCCCGCCCCCATATTTTTAAAACAGTGGAGCACAAGGCTGCCTGGCTCCAGAGGGGACGCCTGCGGCGTGGCCAGTCCCTCCCCCCGGGGGAGCAGCTGGCGGTGGAGCAGGGAAGAGGAGGGTCTAGCAGTAGCAGCTGTGCCTTCTTCCCCATGCCATGGGCCGAGCCAGGCTCCCCGCCGCCCCTGGGAATCTCGGTGGCAGCCCGCCGCCGAGAGCCCCAGGGGTGGCAGGGAGCCTGGCTTGGGCGCAGGGGGGGCTGTCTGCCTGCACCGCCGCTGAGAGCCCCGGGGGCAGCAGGGAGCCCAGCTTGGCCCGCGGCGCAGGGAAGAAGGCGCAGCTGCGCTCTGCTCTTTGGGCGGAGAAGCTGGGTGTCTACTCTGCCTGCAAGGTACCTAGCCAGGCTGCGGGGAGCCGCACGGATCTGCTGAGCACCAGGGGGTGGGCAGGTCCAGTCCCTGGCCTGGGGAATGGTGTATGTGGGAGCAACCCGGGCACCCCTCCCCCAGCCAGTGCTACCCCCTCCAACACCCACCAACCAGCTCCTTCAATCCTGTGCAATCCCTGCACCAACAACCCACCCTGTCCCACCACTTTTGCCTCTGGGCAGCCTCCACCCAGCCACCCAGCCCCCACCCCCAGCAGCCAGCCATGGTCACCTTCACCCCGCATCAACCTCGGGACCCCCCAGCTCACCCCTCCCTGCCACCTTCACCCCCCCTGCAACAACCCCAGGCACATACACACCCCTGTCTGCCAGCCCCTTGCAACAACCCCCTGCTGACCACTTCTCCCTTGTGCCACTCCCTCCCTGCCACTGCATCCCCTGCAACAAGCCCCTTTTGCCTCTGTGCAATCTCTTCCCTGCCACTACACCCCCGCCTCCTCCACCTCTTGGCACATCGCTTAAATCAGAGCTTTTTATAGGGAACCGGTTGTTAAGATTTTGGCAGCTCATCACTGTGCTAGAGTAGCTACTTTAAGTGTTCTAGAAATTGCTTTGTATAAATGAGTATTACAATACTCTTATCTATATAAAAGTTTACTCCTTTTCTGGATCCAGCTAAGCTCCTGGACTCAGTGGTATCCTGTAGCATGAGTGCCACAGACAGTGTGGGGGGAAACACTTCATTTGATTAGTTTTGAATGTGATACTTTTCATTTTTTTTTTTTTGCCTCTGTTTTCACTAACAAGGTCAGCTCTCAGACTGCTGCGCTGGGCATCACAAAATGCGGAAGAGATGGCCAGCCCTCTGTGGAGATAGAGGCGGTTAGGGACTATTTAGAAAAGCTGGACATGCACAAGTCCATGGGGCCGGACGAGTTGCATCCGAGAGTGCTGAAGAAATTGGCGGCTGTGATTGCAGAGCCACTGGCCATTATCTTTGAAAACTCGTGGCGAACCGGGGAAGTCCCGGATGACTGGAAAAAGGCTAATGTAGTGCCAATCTTTAAAAAAGGGAAGAAGGAAGATCCTGGGAACTACAGGCCAGTCAGCCTCACCTCAGTTCCTGGAAAAATCATGGAGCAGGTCCTCAAAGAATCAATCCTGAAGCACTTGCATGAGAGGAAAGTGATCAGGAACAGCCAGCATGGATTCACCAAGGGAAGGTCATGCCTGACTAATCTAATCACCTTTTATGATGAGATTACTGGTTCTGTGGATGAAGGGAAAGCAGTGGATGTATTGTTTCTTGACTTTAGCAAAGCTTTTGACACGGTCTCCCATAGTATTCTTGTCACCAAGTTAAGGAAGTATGGGCTGGATGAATGCACTATAAGGTGGGTAGAAAGCTGGCTAGATTGTCGGGCTCAACGGGTAGTGATCAATGGCTCCATGTCTAGTTGGCAGCCGGTATCAAGTGGAGTGCCCCAAGGGTCGGTCCTGGGGCCGGTTTTATTCAATATCTTCATAAATGATCTGGAGGATGGTGTGGATTGCACTCTCAGCAAATTTGCAGATGATACTAAACTGGGAGGAGTGGTAGATACGCTGGAGGGGAGGGATAGGATACAGAAGGACCTAGACCAATTGGAAGATTGGGCCAAAAGGAATCTGATGAGGTTCAATAAGGATAAGTGCAGGGTCCTGCACTTAGGACGGAAGAACCCAATGCACAGCTACAGACTAGGGACCGAATGGCTAGGCAGCAGTTCTGCGGAAAAGGACCTAGGGGTGACAGTGGACGAGAAGCTGGATATGAGTCAGCAGTGTGCCCTTGTTGCCAAGAAGGCCAATGGCATTTTGGGATGTATAAGTAGGGGCATAGCGAGCAGATCGAGGGACGTGATCGTTCCCCTCTATTCGACATTGGTGAGGCCTCATCTGGAGTACTGTGTCCAGTTATGGGCCCCACACTTCAAGAAGGATGTGGATAAATTGGAGAGAGTCCAGCGAAGGGCAACAAAAATGATTAGGGGACTGGAACACATGAGTTATGAGGAGAGGCTGAGGGAGCTGGGATTGTTTAGCCTGCAGAAGAGAAGAATGAGGGGGGATTTGATAGCTGCTTTCAACTACCTGAAAGGGGGTTCCAAAGAGGATGGCTCTAGACTGTTCTCAGTGGTAGCAGATGACAGAACGAGGAGTAATGGTCTCAAGTTGCAGTGGGGGAGGTTTAGATTGGATATTAGGAAAAACTTTTTCACTAAGAGGGTGGTGAAACACTGGAATGCGTTACCTAGGGAGGTGGTAGAATCTCCTTCCTTAGAGGTTTTTAAGGTCAGGCTTGACAAAGCCCTGGCTGGGATGATTTAACTGGGAATTGGTCCTGCTTTGAGCAGGGGGTTGGACTAGATGACCTTCTGGGGTCCCTTCCAACCCTGATATTCTATGATTCTATGATTCTATGATTATACTGAGGTCCTCTTGTTGTTGTAATGTGAGACTGAATTAAACATCTGAAGAAACTGAAAGATGGCAAATCCTGACAAGAAAAAGTTCACTCCCTTTACACTGTATACATTTTCATAGAATCTCAGTGCATCCCACAGTATTCAGTACAGTGATGTACAGTTTATATTTGCAGAAAGAAAGCTGAGTACAAACCCAGATGGGTCAGACATTATGTTAAATATGCAAAAAATGGGGAAAGTACAAAGTCTGACAGAATTGAAAAATGTATAATGCAAGTAGTATAAGCTTTCCATATTGTTGCTTTCAGATGCTATTTCTTGTTAAATGTGTGTTAATTACTTTATTCCCACAGTTAGAGAGTCCAGAGCCAAACAGGAGTCACATTCAAGCTGGCAGACCGTCAATCCCTGTAGGCTCAACATACATAATGAATGAAAGTTCTAACAGTGTATTGTTGTACAGAGAAAGTGACAAGGTTAACTATGAGCTGGGTTCATTGCTGCAGTCTAGTAAAAGCTGATCACTCCACTGCATTCATACATCTAACAATAGACAAGAAAGAAGAGACAGAATTATTTTCTTCCTAAAATGGCATCATAGAGCTTTCCTGTTTTCTTGACTTGAATCTCTCTGAAACCAGCTGCAGTGAGGAGCTTGCTGTACTGGGATGGCGTTCGTTCTTTTCCTTCAGCCTGAACCAACATGTTCATAGAGTAAAGCTGGGTTTCTATAGGCCCAGTTTTGTCTTCATTCAAAAGTGTTTCAACCAGCAGCACTCCGCCCCCTGGTGGGATGAAGAGATTTAAAAACAAACACATTGATTTGTCAGAGGAGGATACTAAAGCTTATTTTCCAACTGCATTTTTAGGTATTTCCATAACCTTAGTAATCCCCCTTATACAAAAAGAAAAATCACGTTATATTGCTACAGTATTTAATGAAAGAGGGATGCGAGAGGGATTCTATGCATCAATTAACTTATTTCCTGTACTTCAAAGTAGAGAATGAAGGGGAACCTATTAGTTGGGATTGAAACGTTTATTTACTCTGGCAGAAATGAACCCCAGAGGTGTGGTTGCCAAGCCTCTCTGAAAATTAAGCCCTATGGCACCTAAAAATGCAGACTGGAAATTTTCAAAAATTGAAGAGGTGCCTGTCAACATCATTAGGCACCTAAATAACTTTAACTATCTGGCCTTCCATGTCTAAAGTGAAGTGCCCAAACCTAGAAACCAATTGTGAAAATGTTCACATTGGCCATTATTACTCACATGGCCTGGATACAAATCTCTGATTTAAAATGAGAAAAGTTTTCAATGTATGTTTCTTTACTTAGTCTTTCATTTAAATGGCCCTTCAAAAAAAAAAAGTCTAAAACAAATGATGCATATAAATCTCTATTTTGCAAAGAGGAGAACATACCAGGCTTGGAAGCCTTGTGAATTTTTGCTAGTAGCTGCATACACTTGTCATCTGCCCAGTCATGCAGGATTCTAGCCAAAATGTACAGGTCAGCTTCTGGAATTGGATCTTTAAAAAAATCTCCTGAAAAAAAAGAAAAACAATGCAAAAAAACAGGCCTGAATAGGCAAACATTTTAAATTTGGTATTGCAAAAAGTACAAGCTAGCTCTAAAACTACTCAAAAGACTTGCTGGGAAACTACATTCTTCTGGCTTGTCATGCTCACGACCAATGCAAAGCAGTGACTAACAGTGTAGGGCAAAAATTCTCAATGCTGTGTGGCAGTGTGAAGGGGGTATGCTTGTGTTAAGTGTGGAAGAAGCCTGAAAAAATGTAAGCAACCAAACATTTAAGAGACATATCTGATTCTTTGGAAACATTTTAGTGCTTCACAATTTCTCCGAAGAGACGGAAATGAACGTACATACAATGCAATAAAAAGAAAGTATGGTGAGAGTTCCCTAAACAAACCAGAAAAAGTTAATTTTCACCTCCTTCTACATCAATTTAATTTAAAAAACCTCCTCCAATCTAGGTAGTACCACAGTACAAATAAAGAAGATTCACAGCCCACTTAGGGGGCAAATCTCCCAGTATTGGATAATTGCTGATGTGCTCTTTATCCATCCACTTGAATACCAATTTAATTTCTCTCTCTCTCTCTTTCCTGTCTGCTTCACCCATATGAACCGTCTGTCACACTTCTCTGTCTTTGCTTTTAGGTCATTTCTCCCCCACCCCCTCCACTTTTTCCCCTTCTTCACTGCCAGGTCCCCTTTCTCTATCTCTCCCCTCCTCCTCCAATCCCCACCCCCCCAAAACTGACCATTTATTTTGATTTAAATAATAAAAATAGACATCTAAAAGCAAGATGCCTCAACACTCAATTTATATCGCAACAGGACCCCAACAGCATTTATCCCTTCAAACGTAGCATGGACGTCCTTATGGGCCTTTGTGGCCAGTCACATTGCACTAATCTAAACGACCTACTGTTTTCAACAATTTTGCACGCTTTGGACCTGCCCACAATTGTTCAGTGAAGCCGCATCCCCACCGCATGACACTGAAGGGCTAGGATGGACACAGCATGGAGTTTGTTTTTTAATTTTTACTTTGCTGTTTAATAGGGATGATGTTCAAGGCCTTGGTATAGACTTGCATCCTTGGCAACTAATAGCTTCTCCCAGGTGAGTAACCCAATCCACAGGGTGAACGTTGCTCAGTACACTCTGTTATCATCAAACATGGTCCCTTCAGCACATTTTTCTTTGCAGATGAGCACACACAAAATGAACCCAGTTTACCTTCATGGAAAGTGATCCGACGTTCTTCCGGGGGTACAAAACGCTCCTTTGCCACTTGCACTACTTTAGGTAGGTCATAAATTGTGACTGTAGAATTTGGGTACAAAGAAATACATTCCTGGGCCAAACCACCTGCACATCCTTATAGTGAAAGTGAAATACAGGGTAAATGCTCAAATATAACAATACTGGTCATTTTTATAATAGCTTCCATCTCAGAAACTTAAGACTGCAATGAACTCAGACTCATGCTGCCTTGTGAGATAGGTTAACGTTAGTATCCATTTTTACAGAAGGAGACACTGAAGTACAAACAAGGTAAGTGATTTGTTCATGGTCTCCCAGCCTCTCTTTGTCTTCTCTGAAATAGGACCCAGTTTTCCCTGCTCCCAGTCCTGTGATCTAACCACCAGCCTGTAAAGGGTATTGTTTTAATGGTGTGATGCAGCTATAGCTGGCTGGAAACTTTCAAAGGAAGAGTTTTTTCTTTCAAAAAATGAACATTTTGAATATGAAAATATTCTGAAATATTGACTTTTTCTAAGTTTTAGTTGTCATGGAATTTTTTAGGACTTTTTTTTTAAATGAATGCAGTTACTGGGCGTTTATTTCACTGAAAACCTGCATTTTGTTAAACAGGAAATGGAGATAACCATTTCAGTGTTTTCTATCAAACATGAGAAGTTAAACACATGAGATTGGGTCTCTTTTGAATACTACAAAACAGAAACCTCATTTTTTAATGAAAATATTCTGAAAAAATTTCAACCAGCATTACATGAAACTAAAAGCTAAAATACCAGTGACCTACCACAATAGATATTCCCCTTATCTAAAATCAACGAACCATGCTTCTGTTTTAAAGCTTCCATCTTCAATCATTAGGACGGCATATAGTAAATAATAAAGTCTATGAGTCTATAGTGCTATTAACCTATGAATATCAAAGCACTTCACAAAGGAGGCACAATCTCCATTGTAAGGCTGGAAAAATAAAGGCCCAGAGATGGGAAATGACTTGCTTCAGGTCATCCAGCCAACCAAGGGCAGAGCTGGGATAGAACCCAGGTCTCCTAAGTCCCAGGATGGTCACAATCAGTACAGTCCCTGCAGGAATGCATGAAAGTCTGCTGCAGTTTCCATGGTATGCAACCGATGAAGTGAGCTGTAGCTCACGAGAGCTCATGCTCAAATAAATTGGTTAGTCGCTAAGGTGCCACAAGTACTCCTTTTCTTTTTATGAAAAACTCTAGGCACACTTCGCTACAAGCTGGATTTCAAAAGCCCTTACCTCCTCCCATTAGGTTTACACCAAAAGCCAGGTCTTGGTATATAGAAAATGCCACAATGAGAAAAATAACTGAATTGTTAAAAATGGGAAAAATTCACATCCAATATTCACCATTCAAAACATTACCATATAGTTAAAGTTCAGGATGGGTTTTGTCTGTATTGTAAAACAAACCCCAGAGGGGAAAGAAACAGGTGAGGAGCATGAGTTGAGTTAGTTTACCTTAAAAGGACCGCATACGTCAAGGTTATTTCCCCCATGATATTTAAATTCATGTTTTTCTCACTGTTTACAACAATGAACTGAAAACTGACCTGGTTTCTCTGCTTTCGCTGCTTTTGCTCCATCCCACAAGCACATGGGTTTGTTCCTGCAGAGCTAGTCATTTGCATAAGACTGCAGGCAGTGAGCATTCAACAGCGGCCTGCTCCAAAGATCAGTGGAGTCAATGGGACAATTCCCCTCAACTATTTTAGGGTTTGGATTCAGACCGAAAAAGGGCACAGAAAGATTTACTGTATAAGGACTTTGCAAACAGAAAGAAGGGTGGGAGGGAAGCAAGTGGTCCAAATTTTGAGCCTACCAAATTTTATGGTGGCTCTTCAATGTTAATTCTATAAAAACAGCCACCAAGAACACTTTTAAATCCCTTGTAATAAAAACACTGATTCCAGTCTAGGAAGCAGAGGACTGAAATCTCAAGGCAACCAGTACATTTGTCTTGGGGAGAAGGCAGAAGGGGGGAAAGGGACTTTAAGTTGAGTTCAAGTGATGGGTGGGGTGTGGGACAATTTGGAAAGATTCCATGGCTATGAATACGTTAAGCTTCAGAATAACTAACTTACTTCCAGCTTGCCTGCCCTACCTTGCCAGCAACCCATCTGGCAAGCAGTTTTCCAGGATCCCCCAGCTCCCTGGCTCTTCAACTGCTCCTGTGGTGGGGTTGCCCCAGAGCAGAGCTCCCAAGAAGCATCTTTCATTTGAGAAACTTTGAAATATTCCCCCTCCAGGAACACTTTGGTGTTTCCAAAATGAAGTATTGCAGAATATCTCTTCTGCAAAAATGTTTGAGATTTTGGCTTTTCATCCCAGTTTGGGATACAGTTTATTTCTAAAACCTTGAAACTTTTGCAGTGTGAGATTCATTTTCCCAGCCAGATCTACTTAAAATGAAATAGTCGGAGGGCAGACCAGATCATGCTTATGGACCTTGATTCACCCAGGTGCTTAAGCACAGGCCTATCCTTAAATAAAAATGATAATTCCCATTGAGGCTGAATCAGGGCGATGGGCATGGAAGTAACCCAACAAATGTAGTCAAGAAAATTTTGAAATAATAATACATGACACTGAAAACATCATCAATCATCATCACAATCTGCAGCAGACCTTAATACATCAGTCGCATCATGAAAAGCACAGAAGTGATTGCGGTGTAACTGAAAATATCTGCAGAATTTTTACAGCCAAATTACAGGGCTATATTTGCTGCCATAAGGGAACTACACTGGCAGAGGCTGTTCTAATGGTATGCACAGCTCCAGGAGAAAATTGTCATCAATATTAATCGGAAAATCATAGGTAAGGCCATTGCAAGGAAGAGTAAGACACAGCTGAGGCATACTGAATGGCTTTAGAGGTTGAGAAGTGAAAATGGCCAGAACAGATTAGCCAGACTCATTTCTGCTTTCTGTGTTTTAGAAACTTGAGAGAGCAAAACAGCAGGGGAGAAATAGAAATGGAGATTGCGTGGTGCTGTAAATCCTGACAGGACTGAAACACAGAGACAACGGTAAAGCTTTTTTGTGGTAAGATGTATGTAGGCAATTCATCAACCTAAAGTCACTGAATGAAGTGAAGAATAGCCTGGAAGCTGTTCTGGCAGAATTTCTTAAGCAATGGCAAAAGAAAAACCTACCAATCATTGAGAAGGAAAATAAGCTGCTACTTAGATCTATGGGGTTCTTTAGACTGAGGAAAACATTCCGCTTTCTAATGCTTTTATCATTTTCATATTTTTATAGGACTTTGGCTCAAAATGTAAAATGCTTCCCTTGTGATTGATCCTGGCCATGAAGTCTGTTCTGTTTTTCCATTGCTCACACAGGTCGTAGAACAAGTGCAATATGTATCCATAGCTTACCAAAGAAAACAGTTCAAAGTTCTGATGACACTTACCTCCCAGATCATAAATGACCGTGAAAGCTGAAAGGTCAAATGCAGCAATCACATCTCTGCCACAAATACTCCAAATTGCATTTAAACCATACATGAATTTGATCATCTCTTCTTCTGATCTAGTCATTTAAAAGAACATTATTTGTAGCACAAGTAAATTATGACACATTTATTGGTGGCTAGCATATTACTCTTTCACGAACTATTATCTCAAATACTATATTAAACCCTGATTCTACGCCAGCATGCACAATAGACTACTGTGTCCACTATTAAAGAACTTACACTACTAGCTATTCAAAACGTTAAAAATAAATCCACCCTATTTCATATTCCTACATATTAATGAAACTTACCAGAAGAAAAACATGTTACACTTATCATCTAGCAGTGTGTTATGATGCTAAGCCTCAGGGTCCCCAGATGTTTTTCATTGAACGGAATTTTTCAGTATACCAACTATGGTACATAACAAGCTTTTCATGATAAGTTGCAAGTAAGAATTTTTTTCTTTGATACCAAAGTGACAAGCATATTAGAAAAAACAGATATTCTCAACACTGGATACCATTGAAATGACGGGGTTTTCATGTGAATAGGACTAATCATCATATTTCACCATCAAAATGGTAATACAAAATAGAAAAAAACATCGCAACACTAAATTGATTATTACCTGTAGAGAGCCCCAAAGAGGTCTTTTGATGAAACGCCAAATGCTCGCTCATACTGGTTTTTCCCATCTCTTAAAAAAAAGTTAGAAAATTGTGAGCATATTTTTGGTTTAACACCTTGCTGCATTGGTGGCAATTTTGGCTTATAAAGGTACTATTTTATTAAACTTATTAAGGAAAAAGGGAATCACCTGTGGCATTACCCTTTGTTTGATTTCTTGAATCATTCTGAAATCCACAACCAAAAGATTCAGAAAGGAAATCAACCTCTACTTTGTTATTATTTTATGTTCGTTATTGGACACCACTCGGAGGAAGGAAACACAACTGCTATTTGATGTACCAGAGACAGGGCTCAGATCCTCAGCTGGTGTAAATTGACATAGCTCCATAAAGAGCTGTGCTGACCTGTACCGGCTGAGATTCTGGCCCAATATACACTGACTTCCTTCCTCACTTTCTTCTGCCTTTGGCAACAAAACCAATTAGGATCCCTGCAAGCATCCCTCAGTCACTATTCATCATCATTTGCCTGGCCGAGGGCTTCCCTCCACAGAAACTGTTGTCATGATTAAATGTTCCCCTTGGGACACACCAAAGAAGCATAGTATAGAAGTGTATTTCCTGAATCTACAGTGAATTCATCCACTGAAGCACTAGTAAACATGTAATAATAGCAATACTTAGCACTTCAACATGCTTCTGAAACAATTACCAGTCAATGAGTATCATCAGCAGGCAGGACTGAACCTGGGACCTCTGGAGCTAAATGCAGGCCCCTCAAGCCACATAGCTGTTAGCTAACACTGTAGCAGATTCATTAATCTCCAAGTGATCTCAGTGCCACTATGTGGGACAGAGCACTACACCCAGGACGTGTCTGGGTTACATATGTCTTCATTTTCTACTGTTTCCCCAGAGACAAGCCTCTTCCTGAGAAGGTTCACAAATGTAGCAAAGTGCTTTACTGCACTGGGTGTTGGCACATGAATTTTGTGCAAACGACAAAAGATTTCATCTCCTTACCTCACAGCATCTGTCAGGTAGTGCCAGCACAAATAGATGGTTTTGGAGTAGTACATCAAATTATGATACTGAGACTTGGGACTTGATTTTGTAAGATAGAGGTTGGAAAGCTCTGTGTTCCTGTAAAAGGCTAAAAGGAAAAAGAAGGTAAGTTAACATTTACAAACTTGTCATTGTGCAAAGCCTGTTTTACAGCATAATCTTTATAACAAGAACAAGCTGTAGGAATGTAACCAAAGCAACAAAGAAACTGCAGGAGATTCCCCACTCTAGATAGACCAGAGATGGGGGAGGGCCCGGGGGCACGCATGCATAGCATACCATACCATGTCTACCCGTCAGATTCTGCAAGAACTGGAGTGAAGGATTCCAGAATGTTATAAGCACACTCCATCACTACCAGCACGTCTTTTGTGAAAGAGCAAGAGGAAAATGTATAAGCCACACGGCTGTGGTGACATCTCTTGCCACTATGCTTTTTAGTATGTATACTCAAAAGCTTCTTATTTCAGCAATAACACCTAACATACCAGTCTTTTTTTACCTGGTGAGGAAACCAATGGGGAGAGTTAAGTCCCCAGGACATAATACCACCCATTATCCCTAACTTGAATAGCTCAGACACTTCTGAGGCCATTTACTGCTACTGAATTTCAGTATTCTCGCTGGCTGATTATCGGAGTCATCTCACAGATGCAAAGCTTTGGACTCGTACCATGCTCACGATATGTCTTTAATGGACAGACATATGGGTTGCTATAGAATGTGTTCTCTCTCTTACAACAGAGGCAAACTCCCACTGAATTCAATGAGAGCCAGATTAGGCTTTAAATCTTTTCCTCAGCTGTCTGTGATGGGAAGACTGAGGTATGGGCAGCTCCAGGAAAGTCTCTGTGTGTGCTCTCCACGGGGGTGGCTGCCACGGAGGAGAAAAGTTCCTTTGAAGCATCCAGCTGAACTTCCATTAGCAGGGTGGATGCTGCCTCATTTAGGCTTCTGCAGCTGGGCTGTTTTCCATGGAAAGGGTGTAGGTGGCTTCTGAACTGGCCACAGATTTCTAAGGGCTTGTCCATATGTTGAAATGGACTGGAAAAGCTGTTTATTAGAGCTCCCTGTGCTGACACTATTTTTGTAGAATATCAGTATCCTTTTCCAATTTAGATTAATCCATTTTGGAAGTGAATCAAGCTAAACTGGAACAAGCCAAGCTAAATTGAAACAAACTAACTCTTATTCCAGAATAAGAGCATCCATCAGGGGAGCTACTGTGGAATGGCTATAGCACTTCAAGTTCCCCCTTCCTTACTCCAAAATAACTTCCCCATGTAGACATGGCCTAAGAGCAGAGAAGGTACTTGTAAAAAGGCCATTCTTCTTTTATGTTTATTTAGCAGTCCCTCTGCTATGCAAACACAGTAAGAATACTCTTTCTGACCCAGTGTACCAATGGGTTTATATTAATCCTGAGAGCACTGCTTGATTCCCATGGGGAGAAATGGCCCAACTTGATGATCACTTTAGATAAGCTATTACCAGCAGGAGAGTGGGGTGGGAGGAGGTATTGTTTCATGGTCTCTGTGTGTATATAATGTCTACTGCAGTTTTCACGGTATGCATCCGATGAAGTGAGCTGTAGCTCACGAAAGCTCATGCTCAAATAAATTGGTTAGTCTCTAAGGTGCCTTAAGTACTCCTTTTCTTTTTGCAAAGACAGACTAACACGGCTGTTACTCTGAAACCTTAAAACCAACAGTGATTGAATTGTTAGCCTTCTCCCTTCCTGACAACATTACCTCCTTCACTTTTCATTTCGACTCCCAGGAGCTTTAATCCCACACAGGCATCAAGTAACCGTTCCATTCCGCTGGCGCTGGTGCCCAAACGTTCAGCAATGGCATCTGAAGACAGGGGCCCTTCCGACTCCAGCAATAGATCAAACACTCCCAACTCACAGGCGGTAAACATAATCTGAAAGCAAACGGGGGTGGGGCAGGGGAGTAAGAGAAAGTGCAGATCCCCCCCAATAAGCAGCTCCTTAAGTGAGAAAATTTTACAAGAATTGTAAAAACCACCACTAAAGTGTTTTTCAACCATCGCAATGCTGTGATTAAACTGCAGTTGCTTTTAGCACTGAGGCCATTGCTTAAATTGCGCTGCTTCTTTCATTTCTGTTCCATGCTGATCTACCCATTAAATAATCACATATTCAGGCCAGGTATTGTGTATGCATTTTTTTGCCTTTATAGGTTTAGAACAGACCCTTACAATACCACATTTTAAAGGCACTGTGCTATGATTAATAGACTGATGATGTGACGTATTGTTAAAAAAAACTATGAAAGTCTCATGCAGCAAAACCAGAAACAATCCTAAAAGCTTTGGAGCCCTTAGATAGATCTAATAGCCTATCCCCAAATTGTAACAAATGTCTTTTTATATATGTCTTTCTATCTAGCATGGAACGCATAATGCTAGATTGCATATTTTATGGTCATAGAAAACGTTCACAAAAATGCCAGAGCGTGCCAGTTCTAATCTCCTGCTTGCCATGATCCTTTGTAAACCTCCACAGAGTTCCCCCTCTCCTTCTAAGAGATAACATAACACTATCCAGCAGAATCAAAATTACCTTCCGATTATCTTTCAAAAATATATTTTAAGAGTGTGAATTTGAAAAATATTGGCCATTCACTGCCTCTCTGGGTGCTTAGAAAACTGTTATTATTTGAACTAGCCTATATTCTCTCCACAGTGGAAAGGAGACTCATTGGGCATTTAATTCCCCACCACCACACACACACACACACACACACACACACCTATGAATGGTATTTCTTGTTTTGCTGTGTTGGCTTTTGACAGAGCAGGAAATATTAAATACTAATTGGAACACATGGTTTGTAAAAATATCTTCAAGGAGGGAAATGAAATCTCTGGGTTTCCACCTCTGCCTTACTACCATTCTGTTTCTTGAAAGACAGTCATTAAACTAGATCCGTTTTGCCCCCAAGGGATATAATCTGCCAGAATATAAATAAGCCACTGTGTTCTCTTTTGCAGCACAAGGTAAATACAGATATGCAAAATTCACTGTAGGTGAGTATATTTTTGCAAAACTGTGTTATCTGGAGTTAGATTTTGCAAAATCAAAACCAAGGGTCATTTGGATCTGTGGTCTGTTTATCCGAAAACCCAAAATTTAGAGGTATGTGGAGATATTCTCTTAGTAAAACAGACTGGCATGATTTTGGGTGATTTTAATTTAGCAAAACATCATTTGGAAGACTTTATAATAATACAACTTGGTGCAGACCTGGGTTCCCTTTACCCAAAACCCCAAAATTTAAGGAGCTGGATAAATTATCTCAGAGTTGGCCCATCTTTGAAGGTGACATTTCTTACAGGTTTTTTTCTGCAAACTTTCATCATGACTATTTCAAGATAAAATTTGACGAACTCCTAAGAGATTGAGGTTAAAATTGGAACCCCTTGTATTGAGTCTGTTCCTTTCTTGAGATTTAAAATAACCATCTAAATTGAGTTTGGAAATTTCTACCTACCTAGTTTTAATATAATTTCTAAGCATTATTTGTCATTCTTACCTTTGAGACTAAAAACCCATTGTTGTATTGAAATAAGATCTGAGGATAGTCAAGGTCTTGTGTGGAGCTCATTTTCCTTCAGCACTCTGTGAGAGATCTTCTTGCCTTCGTCATTTAAATAAGCCTCTTTTTCACTAAGTACAGATCACACTGGGGAGTTCACTTAACCTTATTAGTTGTGAGAAAGATGTTATTAAAACACACACATATTGGTTGAAGAATTTGAATCAACCAGTTACTTCTATTAGGTTTCTTGCTGTTCTTTGGCTCTGTCCATAAAGTACAGGCTGGAGAATTACTATGAATTTATGTATTTTATCAGCCAAAATAGCATTTTAAAAGCTAATGAGAAGTTAAAGAAAGCAAAATAAAGATGGTTAGATGATAGTGTTTACAATGTCGAAATCCTGAACAGGGGAGGTTACAGTTTATCAAGACGTAATAAATCAGTTACATTAATTCAGGGTCTAATCACAACCATGGTACAACGGCAAACTTTTATACTAGTTCTATGCTGTTCTGAGTGGGTGATTTTGGCACCAGTGTGGAACTATGGGATCCTTAAATATAGATCCTTATTTATCTCAAATCAAGTTTATCAGCCAGTGAAATTATGGAATTGCTCATGTCAGTTCAACCACACAATTTTAAAGTAGAATTTTAAAATTTGGGCAAATGAATTATCAAACAATCCCTAAACAGCTCAAAATTACCTTTTCCAGGTATATATAGCCAAGCTTTGCCACTTATACCAGCACAAGACTATCTCCTATTATACGCAAAATATAATATGCAGGTATCATTTTGAAATTATTTTAATTTTTCTGGAATTTCACCAGTATTGTAAGCTCTTATTTTAAGACAAGTTTCAAATGAAGAGAAAATCTTTAGTTTGTAAGCCAGTTCAAAGCTTCTTCCTTTTTGCTCTTTCTCTAAGAACTGTCAATTGTCTTGACCATGAAAAAGATATGTGATTTCTAAGCTAAACTCTTTGTTACACTCAAGGGTTTTTCATAGTTCACTTTTGCTGTAGATAAGCACAGTTTCCTGTAACAAATATTAGTAGTCGGCTTAGTTAATGTAATTAGTTTCTCCAGACTCAGTACTCTCAACTACTTACTGATTTAACATAATTCCTGGACAAGACTAAACTTGTAAGTGAAATACATCTAACAAAACATCATACATTTTAGTCACTTGGGCCTTGTCTACATAGGGAAATTGACCAACATAGCTATTGCAGAATAAGCTTTCCTCAATAGTGCCTCATGTAGACACTCTGTTCGAGAATAAAAGTATCCAAAGGTTGCTGGAGACACTCAGCCTAAATTTAGGCCTAAATTATTACAAGGATTCTGGCCGATGTGTGGATGTACAGAATGTTATTATTTAAAATGCATATTTTCTCTGTCTTCACTACATAGTGCCACGACAAACATGTTACATGTTACAATACATTACCAATGTATTGTATTCTCTGAGCACATCTGCCATGAAACAGAGAAACCATCCACCAGCATGGAAAGGGTTAAGGAGAGCCTTTGGGCGCAGCTAGCCCTCCCACATTATACCTGCAGCCAATGCCGGGCCCAGAGGAGAGAGAAAAGGAGAGAACCTGGCTCAGTTTGGGGCTGATTAGCGAAGAGGCAGGAGCTAGCTGCCTCCCTGCCTGAGGAGAAGGATCACTGTCCAGGCAGCAAAGGCAGACACCAAGAAAGAAGCACCATCTCCCTAACCAAGGGAGACTGAGGAAGAGGCTGAGGAGCACCCAGCCTAAGAGAAACCCAAGTGACCAAAGCACAGAGACCCTGGGGGGGTTCTGACCCCGCCAAACGTATGGCTGCCCTGCCCAGAGGAACCTGGGACCATGGCAGGGCACCACTCATGATCCATGAGGGGGCACTACTAGAGACAAGCCGCCACAGTGACTTTGACTATAGGGGCCACACCCCAAACTGAAGGGACAGTGGTAGGAAGTAGCCCTGGGCAGTGGATGTAGACTCCCTGCTGGGAGGTCTCCTACTCAGGAGTTGACCTACACAGGGCCCTGGGCTGGGACTCAGTGGAATGGGAAGGGCTGGAACACCCTGCCCCCCGCCTCCACCCCTGCCTTAAAGACTGAGGTCCCTCGACCAAGTAGGATGCTGGAAATCAAGCACTCCAATCAAGAACTCCAAGCAGCCCAACCCTCCTTACAGGCACATGCTGCCTCTGGCTGAAGTCTCAGGAAAGTAGATGAACCGACTGATGAGGTCAAAGCCAGAAGTCAGCATTGAGAGAGAGGGGTTTACATTGCACTGTCCTTCTTTAAGAGAATGCTAAGCTCGGCCATTCAGAAGTCATGGTGTGACTATTGCAGATGCACTCACAGCCTTAATGTTGCTCAAACTGTAATTACATAATTCGCTGCTATTTCTCAGTAGCACAATATACAGTTTTTTCTACAGTGTTAGACACACATATCTTCTGCATCGTGTACCACTCTGTGTATGCCAGACTGCCTACAAGTTATTTATGTCCAAGATATTGTAGAATCGTTCCCTCAATCACAGAGTGATAAAGTTTAATCAAAAAGGGACCACTCGATCATCCAGTGTGACCTATGTCTACCACAGTCCAACCAGCATCACCTAGCACCTACACACAAAACCCAACCACTGAAATTAGATCAAAGCATTATAGCCCAACAGAAACTATACTATTCTGCATCACAGGCAGGAACTTGGAGGGATTTCACATTTAATGAGACAGGGTTTCTGTGGTGCCTTGAGTCCACATTCAGTCCACACTATTATAGAGGACAAACCTTGACAATATTTTTAATCAAGGGCCTACTTGCCTCTGCAAGACTGGGGGATTATTGTTTAAATGAAAAAAATGTTGGCATGTGTGGCAAGTGTGATTTGGAAAGACATAACTTGCCAAATGGCTTCTTTAGTAAGTTATTACCTTCCCAAGTGTCATTTAATTCTTTCACCACCTGTCAAGTGTTATTCACTCCATTGGTATTAGAGTCTTTCAAAAGAAGTCATATATTTTTTTTCAGTGGGGAAAAGGCTTTACTCCTTCCCCCTACTCTCTGTCTATTCAATCAGCTCCACCCTTGTTGCACAAATTGCATTTCCTCCCCCATCCAAAAAAAAAAAAATTGAGAGAGACAGTCACCCACCTTAAAACAGCCAGCAGCCCATTTATTAGGATTTGGAAGATCCAGGCTCAAATCCCTGTGCTAAATTACCTCTTGAAGTCCTGGGAATGTGTGTGGACTTGTGCTCACCCACAACTGAAAGCGCCTTCCCTAGCCCAAGGGGAGAAGCCACTAAGCCCAGGTTCAACTAAATTTGGGGGACAACAAATGATCAAACAGGAATGGGAGTGAACATTATAGAGCCATAAACAGAGCTCCTGAAGGGAACACTGAGCAGAGAACTCCAGACAGCATCCACTACTCCTCAAAAGCGCCTAAGGAGCCAGTGCACGCGTGGCCCAGAGGAACTCTGCCTGGATGTGTGATTGAAGGGAGGGACAGAAATAAGCTTCACAGTCACAGGGTGCCTCTCCGTCCAACATCCTCCTCCTGATTTTATAGGTAGCCATGCTGGCCAGCACCAGGAGGAGGTTGATGAGGAGATCTTGCGAATTCATGGGGCCACGGACAGGGTGTGCGTGGAAATCAGGAGGTGCAGGGGGAAAGTGCAGCCAAACCGTAGGCGAAGGTTCTGGAGAAGCTGGAAAAGGGGCAGCAATCTGGTGCACTTGAGATAATGTGCGCCAGAGTCTCCCTCATGCCACAAAAAGGACAACTGTCACAGGAATAGGGGTGAACCGCGCCATGTTCACACTCCATGAAGGAGCCGCCAGCTGATATCCCCAGTGGACCGTGGAACCGATATCCCCAGTGGACTGTGGAATACAGGCTGGCCAACTGGGGTTCCTCACCCTCCACAGATGGCAGAAGGTCCTGCCACTTAGTATCAAGGTGGGACACAAGGGTGAGGAAATAGAATGCGTGGAGTACAAGTGTGTATAGATGTTTCCTTGGCGTGGTTCATAAATGAACCAGCTGCAGATCGCGCAGCCGGCTCAGACTGTGGGGGGGTGGGGGAGGAAGCGGGCTTGGGGGGCTCACAGGGCAAGGACGTGATAACTAGGTCCAGAGGGCCACCCTGCACTGAATCAGCTGAGCAGGAACTTCAACCAGAATCTCCCACTTCCTGGATGAGTGCCTTAACAACTGAGCTAGCAGCTCTTCTAGGGTGGATCATGCTCTCAGAATTCCATTCTGGCCCTGAGAAACTGAACATTTAAACTGAGTTGTTCCACAGAAGATTTTGGTTTTGATGAATTTGCATTTTCTGATTAAAAAAAACAAGTTGGCTAAAATTTCCCAATCTGCTCTACTTTCAGCATTGCGGCACAGAATTCTGCCAATTGAACTGGAAACAATAATTCCATTAGCTGGCAGCTATTATCCTCCAGCTTGCAGACAGCTTTCCTCAGGTAGAGCAGTCTCTAGACGGGAATGAGACCTTAGCATGAATTACACTTTGGTTATAGGTTCACCACTGTGAAAATGTTTTTTGATGCTTTATTCTTGCTGTAGCTTTGGCTACATAACCAGAAGTTTAAGGGCATAATAACTAACTAAACTGCTGTGTTCCTACAAAACTGACAAACATTTTATTTCAGTCCCAGCAAAGGACAGAAGAGACTTGGGTAATAAAAAGGCCATAGAGTTGATTAAGCCCACTTGGAGAGCTTTTGTACCATGGCTACCAAGATTATTTTTAAGGACACCAGAGATAATCATCTTAGAAGATTACTACAAGCAAGGAGACTGAGGAGTGATGAGCATTGCAGATAACTGCACTAGCCTGATGGTGTTTTGAAAAGCAACATGTTTCCATGTATACTGCTACCGAGGCTTAAACTCTAAGCTCCTGCTAAGATACGAACAAACTCTAAAAAATAAAATTAAGGTTGCTTTCGTTCTCTGGGAGCACCATCAGCCACCTTAGCACAGTGCCAAAGAACATGTGCTATGTAAAGCTGTTACTTTGTTAAATCTGCAAGGAGCTGTATATGCGCTTTTGATTAATGAAGCTATCTTGCCACAAATCACTTGCTGTAGACAAATATTACAACACAAAATAATTACAGCAACAAACAAGTCATGCAGAAGAGGAGAGATTTTTTAAAAACGGTATGGCTGAATCAGATTTGAGAATAAAATGTGATTACATATGAAAAAACAACAAAGCTGCCCATGAAAAATGAGGACTGATACCAATTTACCATGTAATATATACAGTTGATAAGGATAGATATGTTACTAGTATGGGAGTGACTAGGCTAGTGAGATTATGTAATGGTATTATGGAAGTAACTATGCAACTGTATGAAGGTACTGAGCATACTCAATATAAAATAGATGTCTTTAGAAGCCTGAGCAGACGCAGACTGAGCTGAGTGCTTATGAAGATAACACAGTGCTGTGCTTTTTTGCCTGACTCCTGAGTGCTTACTGAACATTGCACTGTATGTCTGTTTGAAGGAATATGCAATATTGATATACAACAAGTTTTCTTTCCTTGTGTATTGTCTTTTTCTTCTAGACATTGAAAAATAAATCCAGTTTCCATCTGCATTTAGCAAACCTTTTGCACGACACACCAGAAATGAAAAGGAGGACTTGTGGCACCTTAGAGACTAACACATTTATTAGAGCATAAGCTTTCGTGAGCTACAGCTCACTTCATCGGATGCGTGCTCTAATAAATTTGTTAGTCTCTAAGGTGCCACAAGTCCTCCTTTTCTTTTTACGGATACAGACTAACACGGCTGCTACTCTGACACCACAAATGGTGACCAAAATGAGTTTCCTTGCTTATGTTAGACTAATTAGCAGACACTTGGAGTATACGGGCCTCCAGAGATTCCCACCACCTCCACCTCCAAACAAAAAGCCGACAGCTTCAATCTTCCTCACACCTGTAGGAGGTCTTTAAGATCTAAGCCTTTTAAGAACAGAGCTGGGGACCAGAAGACATTGTTGCTCCATTCGGTTTTGCAGAGACACTGTCTGTCAGTAACCCACCTGACCTCAGACCTTGCTACCAAAATGAAGCCCCAGAAAAAAAAAATGCTGAAAGCTTTGTGAGGCCTGATAGACGAAGCAGCGTGGCTGAAACTTAAACAAAGGAGAGAGTCAAAAAAGGGAAATAAAGGGGATAGTGATTGGTGCAGGCATGGCTGTAGGGAATGGCTTGCTCCACCATTCATCACAAATGTAGTAGGTGAACACATGCCTACTGGCTACCCCATGCAGATCTTGCCATTACCTGACCTTCTCTCTCCCTCTCTGCTGTTCAAACTAATCTCCACAAAAACTCTAGCTACAGCTTAATCTTGGTATTGTAGAACCACTGGAGTCTTCTGTTTTAGGGTCCTTCACTCTGTGTGAGTGGGGAAATTGAATATAGAGGGGAAAAGACTCATAATGGTGGACATTGAACACCCGTACTCACTCTCTTGGGAGAAACCCCACTTCTTGTTGAGAATAGCTTTCCATGTCACCTGTTGAAGGTTAAGGCAAGCAGGCACAAATGAAGTTATAGATTGAAATAAAGATGGTCGCTATCTACAAGAAGACTTGTGGTAGCACCCCCTAGGATAGTCATTTTTTGACAGGTGGGAGGAGGAGGAGAAGAAAGGAGCACTTTTCCTCCCTCAGGTATCTGGTTGGAAGGGGTTGGGGGAGAACCATTCCCAGTCCTCCAAAGAGTGTGAAGAGACTAATGGTGAGGTTGAAAGGGAGCAGAGACAGGTGGAAGTATAGCAGGCTTCACTTCATGAAGAGCAAGTGGAAACTCGGTTGTCTCCACTGGACATGACTAGCCCTTCTATTCTGATTCCCCCTCCCAGCACCAGATGCCTTAGATGATTGGGGTTGGAGCAGAGAAACTCCTCTCTCATCACTCTGCTCCTGTAGAATTATGCTACCCTTTGCCACTGATAACTCTGCCTAGTTTTACTAGATACATTACATTCAAGCACCCTAGTGTTTCTGGATTCTGCGGGAGCTTAAGAAACATGTCCGTCCCTTGGTAGCTTGTTCCTATTCTTGTTGGAGGACATTCTCCATCATATCTTTCAGAGGGATCAGAGAATTTTTTTTAATGGTCGATGTGAAGTATTTGCCCTGAGGTCTCAAGAGCTGTATTTCAGGAGTGGAGGAAGGCGGTGCCTGACTTTGTAAAATCTCAGCTCCTTTGCCTGTACTGGCTCGAGTGACCATCTCCCCAGAAGTCCCAGACCCTGAAGTGATTCATGACTCCTCCTCAACCCTGCTGGCCTCATTATACAACAGGATGCTGATGGGGGCCAAGAAGAGCATATAATTTTGCACCACTACCTAGCACAGCTAGTTCAGCAACACTCTCTCTCTCTGCCCCTGAGGAGGACCCTGACTCATGGCAGGAACCAGAATCCAAGGCTGTAAAGTTTTACAGTTTACCCTCACTGTTCCCACCAGTAGCCCCTCCTGCTTTGTTGTCACATGCCTGAAGCCCAGCCCTCCCACCACTCCATCCACTCCATCCACAAATGCTCCAGAAGCAAGATATGTCTATAGAACAGTTTTATTGAAAGCCCATGAATCATTGTTACACATTCAGTGGAAGCAACAACAAAGATTATTAATGAACTGTCATTGTGCCCCCATGTCTGTGCATTTCCCAGTGAGCATGCTGGACGCTATAGTCCCAGGGCCATACAGGAGGTAGGGGATGGGTTTGCTCAGGGACTGGTTTGGGGGATAGGGCAGTTTTAGAAAACATACAGTTGTTCAAAGACCCGCCTTCCCCCCTTTTTCCCATCCCCTTATAAATGGTAGTCACACAGAAGTTAGGGGAGGAGGGGTACGTGAGTGGGTTAGGTATGGGCTCACTTAGGCTTAGGAAAGGAAAAGGAACCCCGTAATCACATCAGCTCTTTCTCCCTATTATCCTTAGAAGTGTTTTATAGCATTCCCAGACCCTGGTGTCTAGCCTCTCCTTGTTCTGTGGTCCATAGGTGTAGACTTTGGCTCTTGGGGATCAAAACCCAAAGATATGTAGGCACATAAGTGCCAATGTCAGTCCGCACTTTTCCTGCAGCAGCATAGGGTGATATGTCCCTCGGCATAGAAACAGAAGTTACCTTCTGGTTCCCTACTGTTCCATGATGCATGAGTATATGGCATCCCAGATTTCCCTTGCCCACGGGGAACTAGGACAGGGTGCACAAGGCTGAGCTCCAGCTGTCTGTACAAGATTTGCAAACCCATTCTGTCCTGTGCCTACTTGGTATGGAAGTACTCTCCTTTTCCTTCACAAACATTGTGGATGGCCCTGTAAGCCACTATAATGTGAACCACGATGGCCACAATGGAAGCTAGATAGGTACACAGATATCGCCAATGAGCGTAAAGCCATCCAAACGTGCACCCAACCACCATTCTGCAGCTACTTGGTCTGTACTTGAATTTCTTTTTGTCTGGGGCACTGCTGCTGTCAGGGTACAGCTTCATAAGCCAAGTTAGAAGCAGGTAAGCAGGGTCCCCTAAAATAATTGGTGCACTGAGACGCTGTGCAGAGCTATATTGGTTTTTGGGGAATAGAGTTCCTTCTTCCTTCTGCAAGTATAATCCCAATCTCCTGAGCACCCCTGCGTCATGAATCTTTTTTGTGTGTCAGAACAGAACCACATCTTCCATGACTTGGTCCATGTCTTCTGACAGAACGGGGAGGTAAGTGGGACCTGCCATCACTAAATGTGTGAAGGCAGAGGCCAGTTCCAACCACATGCATCAAGGCTGTTCCAGGAGCATCTCCGGCGATGCAGAAAACTCTGGGATATGGATACCACCCTTGTTAATGCTGCCATTTCATTTTATACCAACAAGGAGCAGTGCGGACGTAGCTATATGCGTGTACCTTGTGTATAACTGTGCCCTGTACAGCGTATGTGGACACACAGTACGGTTCCAGAGTATATGTGCTAGCAGTCCAAGGACAACTACTGATGGATGCTTGCAAGTAACAGATGTAGTTTGAAGGACAAAAAGGGAAATTACAGATAGGAGAGGGTTTGGAAAGTATATCAGGTTGCAGGAGGGGGGTTTACAATCAGGCAATTAGAACAGCATGTCCAGATGGGAACAAAGGTAGGAAGAAGGCAAAAGGTCAGTGTGGTTACAGTGATTTATAAAGGACTATACAGCAGGTCGAAACTGGACAGGTACATTAGCTGGTCAATTCCAGACTTTCTAACGTTTAGGGTTTTTTTTAAGGTGAAATAGTTTATTAGAATTTCTTAACATTGTTATTGGGGCTAGCTAGACTACAATGAAACACTTTCAATCCTAATCTTCAACAGGCTTGTGTAACCTAGTGTCCAGTCCCGAATAGGGTTGTAGAACCTGAACCATATTGATTTCTCAGAATTTTCCTAGTCAAACAATTAGGGAAATATTTTGAGCAGACTGGCACAACAAAGCCAGGATATACTTTGTACTCCACCTAGCACAGTGGTGTCCTGGACCGTGACTGGGCTCCTAAGCATTGCGAGCAAACAAATAATATTGTTAATTTAATAACTATTCGAGTTTACAGTTGGCTTTATTGCATCTCTTTCACATTGAAAGTCCCTGTCCCAAAGTAGTAAGGTTAATTTATATTTTAAATTTAAATTGTTTCAAAACTGATTTGCAAACTACTTGTTAATTTACAGACTTACCTGCAGTGAAAGCTAGAAAGATCCATTACTCTTGGCATTCTTGACATACCAGTACCTCCCCCAGCAATGTTCATTTCACATTTTAAATGAAAAAAAAAAATCAGTGTTTTGGAGTGTAAGCAGTACCTGTTAATTAGGCTAAGAGCCTGCTGATCAGATAGATTAAACTTCAGTGAACAGGAGTATCTGTTTTAAAGCCGCTACAGATGGCCAAGGATAATAGGTTAAATAAATCTCTTTCTGATTATATGAAGATGAAGTCACTCACCAAGACTACTTTAATTCAGTAGAAAAATCACAGAAATAGTACCAGATTTTCATTAGACTGCTCTTGAAAGTCAGTCTTGCCTGTTAAAGTGGTCATATTTTTAGTGATTTATTTTTAAAGAAATCTGTAAGATTTCACATAAAACAGCATATCTAGTGCTACCAAAACATTTTTAGTAGATGCAAAAAATTAGTCACATTTTTAAAATTTGGGTACATTATTTCCAGAACCTGTTTTAGTTTCCACTGGGATCCAATGACATCTGATTTGAAAGCTAAAGACACTACATCACCAGCAAACATGCTGTGATACACAACTGATTCTGAACAAAGAATAGTTACTTATCACACAGTAACTGTGTTTATTCAAGATTTTATAGTCAATGTGGATCCCAGTGTAGATGTGCATGTGCCTTATGCACAAGAGATTGGCATCTTTTGAAAAGCAGTGTCCTCATTTACCCCATCGCCACATATGCCTGTGAGAGGGTATAATGGAGAAGCTGCAACACTTACAGGGACCTCAGGAGAAGTTTGGCAAGCAGTGACATAGACATACACATTGACCTGTAGCCTAGTAGTCTGAGGCAACTATGCACCATCATAGTCAGACTTGACTTTAGGTCATTTGTTAGTGGCAGGAGAGATTGGAACTTGTCCTCTGGGAGGTAGGCTTTGACTGACAAGAGTTGATAATGGTCCTTCTGAACTCGTGTGTGTGATGGGGTGAGAATTTTTCACAGCACACAAGGAGACCTAGCTGGTGAACAAGGAGAGGACATATTCTAGGGCTGTCTGTCCCCCATTGGACCTACCTCAGATCAACCAATCACCTAGGTATGGGTAAAATTTGCTACCACTGCTAGGCCTTTTGTGAAAAGTCTTGCCGAAGTGGAGAATCTGAATGGCTTGCATCTTATACTGGTCATGACTACCTCAGGTACTGTGAATCTCAGGTACTTCCTGGGGCTAGATGGATGGTTATAGGGAAGTACGTATCCTGGAAGTTGAGAGCCATGAAACAGTCCTGAGCTTGAAGTGACAGAACATTAGGAGGGAAGGGTATCATCCTGAACCTGAGAAGGTGTATGTAATTTGCTGAGTTTGCTCAGGTCTAGCATAAGATGAAGACATAAGGAAATCAAGAAGTAGAAGCTGCTTTCCTTGTATTCAATTGGCACCTCCTCTATGGCTCCTAGATGAAGCAACAAAGCCACTTCTGCTTGAAGAAACAGGCTCTTGTGAGAAGTGTCCCTGAAGGAGGTGGAAGGGAGACAGGTAGGGGGTAAGCAGTGAAACTGGATAGAGATCATTGCCCATGGCTACCCTAACATCCAACTGATTAGTGTTGCAGACCATACCTGATTGGACTGGGGCGATGAAGCTTCCAAAGGTCACATGCTCTAAACTGGCTCCAGTGGAGCTCATGATAATCCTGTAAAATTTGCCAACATGCCGCTGGTGCAAAGTACCTCACCAAGAAAGAAGACTCGCATCTCCTTGTGTATCTGAGCTTTTCCTTGGAAGGATAATTGTGCTGTCTGGCATGATCTGATGGGTTCCTCTGGCTCAGAGGCTGGTAGCTATAAGTTCTGTGATAAGAGGCCAGAGTGTAGATTCCCAGGAGCACATGGTAGCCTGTGAGTCCTTCTAGGAATGTACAGCATTGTGTGTGTGTTTGCAGACAACTCCATGCCTTTGAAGGGTAGAGCTTTATCATGGCTTTCACTTCCTTGGGAATACACATGAAGCCAGGATACCTTTTGCATCATCACCATCAGAGCCATGGACCTGGCCAAAGAGTCTGAAGCATCCATGACCACTTGGAAGACCATCTTAGCCACCAGCTGACCTTCCTTGAGGACCTCTTTAAGATCATCCCTGCTCTCAGATGGGATCTTGGACATAAAAGTTATTATTCTGTCCCAAGTTAGGAATTCTATTTGCCTAGAAGAGCGTGACTATTCACCACTTGTAACTGAAGGGAGAAGGAAGGTGTAGACATTTCTCCTGAACAAGTCTACCTTCTTTTGTTCTTTATGTTTTGGGATGCTTTCGTTGGATTTGGACTTTTCCTGCACTGTTGAGACTACCAAGAAGCCCAGAACATATAGATATAAAAACCCTTTCTGTGGGACATTGCACCGCTTTTCTGCTCTGTGTGGCTGATTGTGTCAGGCATTTGTCACAGGGCGTTAGCAGTGTTGAGCAATCCTTCATTTACTGGAAGGGCGATCCTGGCTGGGCCTGATGTCAGTATATCAAACAACTTATGAGATATTTTTGGATAACTGATGTTTCTATTTGTAGTGTGCCTACTATTCTGATAAGCAGATCTTGGAATGTCTTAAAATCATCCAGCAGGTGCCACACCTACCATTTCATCCAGAGATGAGCACAAAAGGTGTTGGGGAAAAGGGTGCGGGAAGACATGAGAAGGATGTTCCTCTTCTGGTTCCATGTCTTTTAGTGTCTCACTTTCTTCCTGGCACGGTTTCAGTGGTCTGGTCAACGATGTCACCCAGGACTGCGATCGCCTCTGCCTGGAATAGGGATCAGCTTTTGGATGTATGTGGAGGACCCCAATTAGGCTAATAGGGCCACAGTAATATGCAACATGGATATATCTGGCTTTTTGGATGATGGCCAGTCCAATACCAGCCCTGGTATAGTTGCTGTCAATATTTCCATGGTCTCACCTGTTAACTTCTGGAGAGCGTCCCTTGCTCAAGGGAGGTGAGAAGGTATGTCCAGGTGACAGGGGAAATCTATTATTTTTCCTTAAGGGTGGCACTGAGGTATTTCACACTCTCAGTACTGGTTTTGCTTCAATGCCAGTTGTTGCCTTGGTAGCAGCATGGGTCTGGATCCTCCAAGGACGTGTCTGACAGTACTGTAAGCGATTCTGCTGATGTGGTCAACACAGATGGTTGTACCGTTGTGGGTTGAGTCAGTGCCAGGATAAGTTTAGTCAGGGCTGTGATAGTACATGGCTCCTTGTCACTGCCCATGAAGTTAGTGAAGGACATCACAAGATAGTCCCCTGGAAGCTTTATGCAGTGTTTCTCCACTTATAGTAACTGCCCTTATGCTCAGAAGGACTTCTCTCTGTGCTGAGCTTTGGTGTCAGCACAGATGGTGCCAGCTGCAGCACCAAATCCCTTTTCTATGCCCGGGTTTACTCTATGCTAGCCTTGGGCATCACACATCTACTGGAGGAGGTGCTTTCCTCCAGTACCTGGCGGAATCTGTCTGACTCCTCTGGGTCCAAAAAGACTTTTATTGATGGCTGCAGCAAGTGGAGCGTCAGTTGAGAGTCTCTAACTTGTGAGTCCTCAAAGAAAATGGTCAGCATATTGAACATCCTATCTGGTATATGGCTCTCATCCAAGCAGAAGAGGCATCTCCTATGCCCACCCGTAAACATGATTAGCCTGTCGCAGGAAGGGTTGGGCTGGAGTCCAAGGGCTTAGAATCTGCCATGCAGCAGCAGCAGTTGCATGTCAAGGATCAAGTTCATTAAGTGTAGTTTCCTACAACACACAGATAAGAGTTCTGAAGTGCTCAGAAAAGTTTAGCCAGACCTAAAGACTAGTGGTGCAGACACTTGCTAGGCGCCGTTTTGCCCCTCATCTTTATGCCCTTGTATGGGAGCATGAGACGGTACAGGGGGCATATGTAGCCCTGACAGAAATCGCTATTCAAAAGATTCTGATCTCATGTGCCTGCACACTCACAGGATCCACACTGACACATATTTTAAGACCACCACTTACCAGGAATTGCTCAGGGCTGCAAAGCAAGTCAGAAATACAACCAGAACTAAAACTCAGGTGTCCCTCGATTCCAGTCCCACATGGGTTCCACTAGGACAGAATGTCTTTCAAAACACACCACACTGTAAGCTTGGGTTGAAAAATGCACTTGCCCACTCACCTACTCAAGTGGTAAATCTTCCGTGCAGGGCTCTGTGACCTAAAGCAATATTTTCCATAGAACCTACCTTTCCATTTTAAAAGATAGCCTGGTCCTTATGGTTAAGGCATTTTGCGATGGGACCCCCACGTAAATTGAATCTACAGACAGATTAAGTCAGACAGTGGGGCAATGCCTTTGCTTCTGCTCATGTCTCCGCCAACCATCAACAGGAAAAGTTGACTATTATTATCTTTCACCAGTGTTACTCATGGGTCTGGAAGTCGGGCAGTCGTTAATCTGATAAGTACTGCAACATTTAGTTGCTAGTTGGAGAAGCAAAAAAGCTAATAGGAGGTGGGCACATATGTTTTTGGACAAAACTTCTTTCACCAAAAAAATGCAGATTTGGGTCAACTGAAACATTTTGGGAATCGGTGTCTATTTTGGTGAATTGTTTCAGATGAAACAAAATCTTTTTTTTTTTTTTTGGAAATGTCAAAATTAAGCATTTTGATTTTTTTTTAAGCTACACTCACAAGGGAATGTAGGCATTGGTCACAAAACCACTGGCATAGTAGCGGCACCACTGTCCCCCTTTTAACCGTTAGCCCACGCACCTGCAACGTGGAAGATTCAGGCTCAATTTCTTGCTTAGGAACAGGGACTTGAATCCAAATCTCCCCTGACACGACCACCACCACCACACACACACACACACAGATTATCCTAATACACACACACTTGAGTTCCCTAATCACCAGGCTATCAGAGATTCTGGAAGGGTCTTTCTCAATCTCCTGTTGAAGCTGTTCCACTCTGTATAAATATTCTTTGGCACAGGAACTGGAACCCAGGTGTTCCCCTCACCCCCATGAGTGACCTAACCACCATACTATAGAATCACACACACTCTCTCTCTGCTCCTATCACTATTGAAGTATTTTATGCAAAGTGGAACTGCTTCAATGGGAGAGATCGAGAGACTCACCCCAGAATAGCCAGTAGCCCAAAGGTCAAGGTGCTCACCTGGGAGAGGGAGACTTGGGTTCAAGTCCCTGCTCCGGAGCAGGGATTCCAACCTGGGTCTCTCCCCCACATCCTTGGTGAGTGCCCTATCCACTAGGCTCTAGGTTATAAGGCAGGAACCACTGCTACCACTGCTTTTGAATCTAAGCCACCATTATTTTTTTTGCTTTAAAAAAAAAATAAAAATTTTAAATATCCTAAAACAAAATGTTTCATTCAACCTACGTGACATGTTTTCAATCCAGCCAAAATTAAAAAGAAAAAAATCTGTTTCCATTGAACCTGAACTATTTTATTTTATTTTTCGGAACTCCCAGAGAATGAAAAATAAAACCAGTTATTTGCCCAGCTCTAAAAACAGATGACAAAGGTACAGGAGCTATTCAGCAGGAAGGAAGGCTCAAAAAGCCGAGGGGTGGGGTACAGTAGTCACATGACAATGAAAATGCAGAGGGTTGGGGGAATGGCTCCTTCTTTTTCAGCAGCTTAAATTTAGGGGAAGGTGAAAAGTTTTCAGCAGACACAGGCTAATAAGAAAATCTAACCCCCTTACACAGAGCTCACCAACAGCAGGTTGGTAGAAACCCATCCCGTTGGGGGAAGTAACTGGGCTGCACACCAGTGTCCTTATTGTTTGTACTGACTCCAGGAAGTAGCCATATATCATACGTTCTGACCCAAAATGAACACTACAAAGTTAGTGATCTCATTCAATATAGTTGAGAATTACAGGGATATCTCAAAAGATGTGTCAATTTCATTACTGAACTACACCTTCAAATAATTTTTTCAAAACAAAATCTCACAACAAAGCAAGTTTTAATATAGTACTTTTGCAAATTTTAATGTACTGACATATGAAAACAGCAATTTGGGTTTACTGGAAATAGATTTTTCAAGTTTACCATAAAAATGAAGACTAAACTGTTCTCTCACCTTCATGTTACAAGATGTTTTAAGATTCCTGAGCTTCAGTTTTAGAAGCAAAACGTTATAAAAATTATTTAACTAGATAAATTGCATCCTTGAATCTGAACATTGCAAGTAAAAAATAATTTAGCAAGAAGGCCCCTTTTCAAAAAACAACACATCTTTATATACTTGAAACATAAATTTAACTGTTTCCATACTATTTTAAATAATTAGAAACAGCCAAAACATTTTAAAGACATGACATAGAGCAGCTTTCTGGCCATTTTTGAATATTTCCTGGTGTTCTAAAAGCATAATAGTGCAACTATTCTGAAATAGAAAAGAATGCTGAAATATATAAGTGATCATTTGGGCCTTCTGATTTTCCACAAAGTAAATAAACCTCAAAGAACAATGGAGGCATTGCAGCACAGTTTAAAAGATATTCTGTCAATATTATGGTCACTTTCAAATTTCATACAAAAATACTGCCCCCGGCTCAATTAGCCAAAATTCTGCTTTGCTACATGTTTTTTCATTGAGTGCATAAGGAACGGTTTGTAGTCAAATATTTTGTACACAATTACTTGCCAAGACTGGAATCCTGATAACTGACACCTATATCTCTCCTAATTCAGAGGATGTTGTGATTGCAGACATTAGAAACTAAGTGATCTAATCAAAAGATTCAGAAAATGGAAACTAATGAAAACCAAGTTAGGTTGGTTATCAGCACTGTAGAAACTCAAGCACATACGGTTATATCTACAGCACTGTCGTAACGTAAAAAAAAGGAGACAAAACAGATCATGAAGAAACATCAAAATCTAGTTATCTGTATCTTGGTTCCATGAACTAGATTCCAGTTAGATAAGTCACCAAACAGCAACTTCATCTTTTCCCCGCAGTAGTCACACAGCTGAGACCTACTTCAGAACTTTCTGGCCCTGATCTGTCCTGTAATGGCCTTTTTTGAAGGTGACTTCCTTTATTACCTACTCCACGGACTTCTCTGCTTATTCAATGATCTCTTTCGGTGCTTTCGTTTCTTGGCCAAGCTTTTGTGACCATGACTTCTCTCTTTTTTATCTTGTCTACTCTCACTACTAGAGGCCCTCTTATGCTGGGTGCGATCTGGGCTCAAGCTTCTTTGGTGAGGGCTGCGACTTTTGCTAGGGTATTTATGGAGTCTTCTTTCTTTCCTATACTTTTCATCTTGACTACTCAAGTCTCTTCTGTGTTTGCTCGTTTCCTTTTTATCTTTGCTATTATCAACACTTGTGTCACTACATGAATGGCTCCTCCCCTTACTTGGCTCTTTGTTACACTTGCCTTGCTCAGAGGATAAGTCCTTCCTGCACGCATTCTGGTCATAGCTTGGTGTACTCTTGTGTTGCAGGTTATTGGCAGGAATACAAGAAAGCACACCTGAACTCCTTTTATCAGAAGAGCTTTCGGTGCTATTGAAATTAAGTTTGTTGCTTTCCTTAACATTAGCTTCCTTGTGAAGGTTTCCATTTAAATACTTGGATTGAGAGTTCACACTTTCATTGGATATTAGTTCCCTCTGACAGGCCTGATTTGGTTTACCCATAATGGACTGTACCGAGGTAGATGTTATACAGCTGGATGACACAATCTGTGGACCACCCACAACAGTTTTCAACAGGCCAGACTGAGATGCTTTAGTTTCTTCCTTACTCTGATGTGTGTCATCTGTTTTCTTGCTCAGAAGATTGCTTAATAGCTTCTCCCTTAGCTCTTTCTCTTTTCTTTGCAGTCCAAGTGCTCTCTCTTTTTCCTCCTCTACACGTCTGAGTTCAGCCTCTTGCAGCCTTCGTCTCTCTTCCAACTCCTGAAGACGGACTCTTTCTTCATTATGTTCCTGCTCCAGAAGCTTTACTGCCTGAAAGACATTCAGGGGGAGGGAGAAAATGAATGAGAAAGAAAGTTTATAAATTTGCTTATGTCTCCCAAAAATCTCTCTGTTAAAGAAATCAGAATTTTTCATATACAAGGGAAGCCTGTAAAAAAAGGGAACCATTTAAAAAAAATAATTTACATAACTCTGTGCACTAAGGATATTGTTCAACAAATAAAGCTGAAATGAAAAAGCAGCCAGCTCAGTTTAAGTAACTGGTAATGTGACTTGGTACTTTTCGCCTCCAGGTTACTCGTCAGAACCCAATCTGAGCAAAAATCATTACTATCCAACAACTATTCAGGAATCTATATCAAATGAGTTGAGCTTAGTCCAGTTACCAGTGGACAGGTGTCAATGTTACAGTAACCAGCACTGGGATTAGTGATTTTGTTGGCAGTCACAAAACTCAAGGATTGAATGGGTTTAGATGCTTCAGGTAAATTACAAAAATTGAAGTTTTTATTCTGTTAAGTATGTAAATGTTTAATACAATCAGCAATATTGTGTGATTTAAATATCAGATTTACCTTACTTTGACCCTAAACAAAAGAGGCTTAGTTCAGTCCTTTGCAAGTTTTACCCTAGGCGTGAAGGGAAAGACAGCTATCCACAGAAAATGGTGCAATAATTGATATCCTCAGGTATTGCTTCAGTGCACAACACAGTAGTATCTAAACAACTTTGATGAACCACAGTGATGAACACACTATAAGAATCTAGATATTTTTTAAAAAAGGAAAATCTTATAAAAATTCTCTAAGCATTATTTTACTTGGAGTGAGACTCTCTCTCAGTGGGGATCAAGAGCTCAGGAATTACTATGTGATGTACATATGATAATGTGATGGATGGAAAGGAATGCTGCGTTAAAATGTTAACGCTACGTTTATGCTAATATACAGATTAAAACACCCCTCATGTATGATGGCAGCAAGAAACAAAGCTGTGCATTTCTGCTTACTTAAAACAGTTACTAAACATTAGCCATTACTCCAAAATATCTGTGATTACAACTTTTTCAAGAAATAAGACAATATTGCGTCCTGTTTAGGGAACATATGGAAACAATGTTGACGACTGCAGACTCAGACATGATTTGACAAGTCACCATCACTGTCAGTGGATATCTGTATTTTTGTAATATTGTTACACCTGCTTCTTCAAAAGTACTTTTCAAACATTAGTAAAAGAAACCACAATAATCCCCACTTAATAAATGGGAAAGAGAGCAGTTAAGTGAACTGCTCAAGGCCACAAGTGATGCAGTGGCAAAGCCAAAATTAAAACTTGGAATCCTCTGTCTTAGTCCCCTGCTCAGTTCTTTATGCCATGGTTTCCACACATTTCTTTTTTTGGATCTCAAAGTAGTGAGCAGGCCTCTTTTCTCACCTGATGCACAATGTTATTCAGGTCAATAATTTCAGGTTCTCTTTTTACTCCATCCCTGCCTTCCTAGGGAACAGATGCATAGGCAAACATCCTATGGCTTCAAGACAGGCTCTTGTGAGTTCACAATCCATAATATTCAGAGGAGTGACTGTTGGCACATGTAATAGCTAAATGGTTTGGCTTATGAACACATATGTCACTTAAAATTTTACTCTACCAGTTTTCATTTTTGTTAGCTTTTGAAATAATATGGAAAAGACAGCTTTTCAAAGTTACCTTTGCTCTGCTAAGCAGTTCTGCAATTAGTCTAATGGACTGAAGATTTCTTTGCGCTAACAGGAGCTTCCTCTCTTCTAGTCTTATTTTCTCTTGCAGTTTTTTCTGCTCTTCTGCTTGCATTTTTTCAAGTTTCTTTTTGTTTCTACGAACTTCACGATCTTTCTGTTTCTGTTCTCTTTTGCGTAACTTCTCTTCTCTTTTTCTCTCTCTTTCAAGTTCTTCAAGTTCCTTCTGTTTCCTAAGAGTGATTAATTTGTACATTAGCTATGACAAGAACAATTTTGGATTTTGACTTGTATTACAATTGAAGTTATAAATAAAGGATTTTGTTATTTTTTTCAAGAAAGACAGGTCTTACTGATTGCTGACAGCTAGACAGAAGTAGGAAACATCACATATGCATTCAGTGAACATCTTTAAATATTTCCCTTCCCACACAAAACCAAACTGACATCAGATAGACAGTTCTAGGCATAAGCAAAAATCTAAATATCAGATGTTTTAGGAACCAACACAAGTAAGATCATACAGCATTTTACTGCTCAAATTAGAAATACAGTCATTTTGAGTCAGTTGGCTGGGCAATCCATCCTCCAGAAGAAAAACTTTGAGCAGATATCAATTTTAAAATGTGCAGATAGTTGCAAAGACCAAGATTTTCAAGAGAATACGTGCCTAAACAGTGGCATGATTTTCAGAAAGAGGCAGCAGCTTCCACTGAAGAATTCTACTTTAACCACACAAAAGTAAATGGATCTAGACAACTTAGCTTCCTTACTCAGGCAAAATTTCTGTTCAAGTCAATAGTTTTGCTTTATTAAAGGGTGAAGAACAGTGCTCTTTGAGAGTTATCTATCATCTAAATGATAAAAAAAGATCACAGATGCATGGGCTCCAGCTTCCTTAACATACAATCGCTGAAATGATTTGGTACCATCAGATTTATGGTCCATATATACCTGGCATCCCTGAGATATTTGTATGTATACACATACTTTTTTCCTAGTAATACATTCTAAAACTTATATCCCATCCCTGAAAAAAACCTATCTACATTAAAAAGCAACAAGCTTTGTTAAAGCACAGCCATTTCAATAAAACGATTTACTTGTACAATTAGCACATGGTCTTCCAATTTTCTATCTAGAAAACAGATTTTAAAAACTTCATGATCCAAGCTAAACCAAATCACTGTAGTTTAAATAGTTCAATTATCCAGTTCTAGGAAGTACCTTTCCATCAAAATATCAAACTAGCTCACTTTATTTTGGCTCTCTCACTGCCTGAACCCTCCTTCCTCAGAACTAATACATAGTTGTCATTCTGGTCAGCTGTCTTCTAGGAACAATGGCAACACAACAACTGGGGCTTAGAGGAATGACTGCTTCTAGGAATGTAAAACCCACCACAACTGAAAATCAAACATAATACGTTACCTTACCATTGTTAATTGCCCATATAGTACTTCTGATGTGAATGAGGATTTTCAAAGGTGAAGATGTTTACTCACTATCTTTAACAGTAAAAGCTTTTAGTTTGTTACCAGCATTGGTATATATATTTATCAAAATCATCCATTTTAGTTTAAACACGTTTTAAAATAGTCCAGAAACAATAACGTTATGCAGAATTATAAGAAATTATAGGTATTATAATAAATTTACCAAACTTTCAACTTCAGTGATGGCCATCTCAGCTCCAGATTGCATTGCACAGGATCAAAAATTAAAATCTGCAAGTAGAGTAAGGATCTGCAACAGTTTCTACCAGTTGAAGATAGTTTATAGGAAAACTGGTCTTAAAAGATTTGGAAAACATAACTAACTCTTGAAACAACTGAAAAACTCTGCCTTTTATTACTAAGGTATTTCGAAATTAGAAGAGGATTAAGAATTTGGAATCTGATTTGCTCGCACCACTAATGTAAGTGATCAAAACACGTTTAAAAGTAGAGAGAGTTGCAAGATAAAGAGATTTTAATATTATGTTTGGAGAATTCTGTGAAGAGTCTCCAGGGAAAAAAATGGGACTCTGATTTAGAAGACTGAATAGTTAAAGCTAACAATATATTTTGAGTCAATACCAAACTTAAAGACCATTTAATATCTTTACTGAACTAGTCAAAACACTTTGTAACTGATTGCGTATGTCAGTTTTAACATAAGATTGGATTTTTGTTTCTGTATGTGGAAAGATCTTGCCCATAAATTAACTTTTTTTGGGTTAGAAATATGATTGCTAGTGCAGCATGAGAAACAAAAAGTATAGTAAAACCTAGAGTGAAAAACAGAGGTTGTTCGTAACTCTGAACAAACCGTTATGGTGGTTCTTTCAAAAGTTTACAACTGAACATTGACTTAATGCAGCTTTGAAACTTTATTATGCACAAGAAAAATGCTGCTTTCCCTTTACTTTTGTAGTAGTTTACATTTAACGTAGTACTGTACTGTATTTGCCTTCTTTGGGCGGGGGGAGGGTCTCTGTTGCTGCCTCATTGTGTACTTCTGAGATGTGTAGTTGATTGTTCAGTTTGTAACTCTGGTGTTTGTAACTCTGAAGTTCTAACTGTATATAAAAGTGAAGTTATAATATGATCAAATTAAACATTCCTCATTTTGAATGGAATGAAGAAATGTGGGGACCCAAAGTTTTAGCCCTGCAAGAGACTGAAATTTAGTCCAATTGCTCATTCATTCATTCCTAATGCGAAGGAGATAAGGGGAAGGAAATGCAGTTTTATTGTATTTTATCATTAAAATTAAAAAATGTAGATATAAGTTAGATCTACCTTTCCTCCTCCTTTTTCTTCTCTTCAGCTTCTTTCTCTCTGCGTTTTTGTTCCTCTCTTTGTTGTTCAAGCTCTTGAAGCTTTTGCCGTTCAAGCTGCCGTTTCTTAATTGATGCATCACTCAGGTGTTTTGTTGAGTCAAAGGAAACCTTTACAGAGCACAATTAAGAAACAATGAGTTTAAGAGGTAAAAAACAATTCTAATCTAGTACATTTAAGCGTCAGCTTTGCTTTCACTTCATCCTGAAAACTAAGGTTTGGGGACTTTTGGATTTTTTTATACTTGTTCTTGCAAGTCTTGTCATGTGAGAAAAAGTAAAAATATTTTACTCATGAGCCTGGGGATTTATCCAGTAAAAAGTATACAAACAATTTAATGTGTAGCTCCAACACATTCAAACTTTTTCCATGAACCTTACGGGATACTTTCTGAACTGCACGCTATTGACTGACTTGCTTTTCATAACAAAGCCCACATTTTACTCAATTATCAAATCGTAAGTGCATGGCTCCCTACTTAAAACATGTCAAAGCAAATCTTACTAAACCAAATTAAAAAAAGAAAACTAAATACTATTTTCTTGTGCTCCATGAATTTAGATTCTGTCTGAAATTGAATTTATTCATGTTTTTCTATTCAAAAGTAGTACTGGTATTTGTGATTTGAAAAAGTGAATCCTAGTGAGCTTAACCTAAAATAATAAATTTCAATTTTAAACTGTCTTCTGAACATCAACCCCCTATAACTGCAAAGTAGGAGAATATTATACCTCATTATATAGCCATCAAATTAATACTTAAAAATTTGGCCTTTGTCTCTGTAGACATCATACACCCATGACACATCTGTTATCTGATAGTATGGCCTTTCAAATTTGTTATAATAGCCTTGCTATTCTAATTGATGAGCAGTGGCTGCAAAAACAAGCCTTTTATCGTGACAGAAGCAATAAGATAAATATGCCAGATTTTCAGGTATCATGGAAATATATTTTTATTAAATTTTCAAGTACAGTTTAAAAATGGGTTGAGATCACACAATGCAACAAATTTTTCATAAATTTTGCTTATATCTGCACTTCAAATACAATTCAGATGTCTGCTCAGTTGTATAAATTGCATTTATTTTCATTCTACAGATGTTTGCTGATTTTTTATTTTAATGTTGTATCGTTACCCCTCTTTAAAAAGGAGCTGTATTTTAAAAGTTTAATTTTCTTTAGTTTTCCTAGGAATGTGCTGAACAAATATATAGTTTAAGTTCCGCGTGTGACGTGTATTCATAAATACACACACACAAATACACTGGCAGTGTGCTCTTAAAGAGTTTTATGGGTAAATCTGAGATGTACAGGCCACGCAGACACAAAGCAATTAGATGATCAGAGCTGATCTGGAGAAGAGAAAGGTGCTCTGTCTTGTGATGGGGTATGCTGAATAGGTTAACGTAGGTTAACGCTGAATAGGTTAACGTAGGCCAGAGGGGACAATTAACCTATTAGGCTGCAAGATGGGGGAATTAAGGCTGAGCGGAAAGCCTTAATTAGTGGAAGCTCACTTGTGCAGGAACAGGCAGGGCATATATAATGCAAAGGAGTTGATAGTGGAAAGGGACTGCAGGTAAATAGTCTGCAGTCACTCCCTGGGACAAGAGAGCTGTGTTCGGGACAACAGAAATTAGTCTGCAGTTACTCAATGTAAGAAGGGAGATTGTGCTAGCAAATCCAGAGATGGGGGAGCCATGATTAGGAAAGGTTCAGGGAAAAAGCAAAAAGGTTCAGGATGATGAAGACTTTGCTACTGATTAGAGGATCCCTCAGCTGGAACCCAGAGGAGAGGGTGGAGCTGGAACCCAGCCACAGGGGAAGTGGCACTATAGGGGCAGTGAATGAGAAGACTGCCTAAAACTGCTGGTAAGGAAATTGATACTCCAGAAGGGGGAAACATGCATAGTGATCTGGCCAGAGGCCCAAGTCACAAAGAGGGAGCATCCTGGGTTGCACAGAGCGAGAGAGAGCAAGAGAGCAGCAGCAGGGCATGCAGTGAGCAGCAGAAGGGGGCCTCAGACCTGGAAAGAGCTAATCCGCACAGCAGTCAGAAAGAGGCACCATCTGCGGAGAGTTGACCCCAGGACATATCTGCTGGGTGCTAAGATACGGGATGTGGACCTTAGGCTAAAAAGGATCCTAATGGAAGCAGGAAAGAATCCACTCATTGTCATTCACATGGGAACAAATTATAATGCTAGATTCTCAGGGGAATGCATCAAAGGAAACTATGGAGAAGACACTTAAGGAAATGGAGGCTGAGGTGATCTTCAGTAGGATTCTGCCTGTCCCTAGAAGAGGAGAATGAAGGCGAGACAAGATTACGATGATCAACAGATGGCTCAGGCTGTGCTACAAGGAGGGTTCTGGAATGCTGAACCACTGGGAGTCATTCATGGACAGAGGACTGTTCTCATGGAATGCCCTCTACTTGAATAGGCAGGGAAATAGATTTCTGGGATGGAGGCTGGCACAACTGATTAAAAGATTTAAACTAGGAATCTGGGGATACGGTTGGGAGATGCTCATGTAATATCCATGCCTAATACTAATATTGAGCAGGAGGAAAATCAAGAAAGAGGATACAGCAATGGAGAAAGAGTAGGAGAATGGACATCAAGAGAAAAGATAATGCCGATACTAATGACGATAGTATCGTCTATCTATCTGCTGACAGTAGAATGACTGTACCCAACTGGGTGAGGAATCTGAGTACAGACAAGCAGAAATAACTAAGATGTTTGTACACCAATGCAATGAGCCTGGCTAACAAAATGGAGGTACAAGAACTAATGGTACAGGAAGTGAAACCAGATATTATAGGGACAACAGAAATATGGTAGAATTGTAGTCATGAGTGGAGTACAGGGATTGAAGGGAATGTGCTGTTCAGGAAAGACAGAAATAAAGATAAAGGTGGTGAAGTAGCATTGTATATTACTTAGGAGGTAGACTGTAAAGAAATTAGAAGTGACGGAATGGATAAAACAAGAGTCCATTTGAGCCAAACCACTTGGGGGAAAAAAGTGACCAGATGGTCGCCACGGATAGCACTTGGGGAATGCGACACACCCCCAGGATCTGATCTGGATATGAACAGAGACCTCCTTAATGTTTTTAATGAAATAAGTACTACTGGGAATTGTGTGATTATGGGAGAGTAATTTCCCAGATATATATTGGAGGACAAATGCTACTAATAATGGTAGGGGCCACATTTTCCTGGATGTGATAGCTGACAGATTTCTTCACCAAATAGTCACCAAACCAACAAGAGGTAATTCCATTTTAGATTTGCTAATGGTGAATAGTGAGAAGAACTGGTTGTAGGGGACAACCTTGGTTTGAGTGAGCATGAGCTAATTAAGTTTAAACTAAATGGAAGGATAAACAAAAATAGGTCTGCAACTAGGGTCCTTCATTTCAAAAGGGCAAACTTTAAAAAATTAAAGGAAGTGGACTAGGCTGAAAACTCAAGGATCTGAATGTGTAGGAGGCTTGGAAAAGTTGCAGAAGCTATCTGAAGCCTGCATCACAAGCAAGGGGGAAAATATTGTAGTGAAGGGTAGCAGACCAAACAGGATGAACAAGCATCTCAAACAGGTTATTAAGGCAGGACGCCTACAAGGAATAGAAGATGGGCTGGATCAGGAAGTAAAGCTAAGTATTGGAAGTCAGAAAGTATAGGGGGAAAAGTGAGAAAGGCCAAAATCCAAGCAGAGTTGGACACTGCAAAGGAAATTAAAACTGGCAGCAAAAGGTTCTATAGTCATACAAATAAGAAATCAAGGAAAAAAGAATTGGGACCACCAAGCACTGACCATGTGGGGGGGTTAAAGATAATACAGGCATGGCCCAACACCTAAATGAATACTTTATCTCAGTTTTTAAATAATTGTAATGAAGAGTTTAGGGGTAGTGGTGGAGTGGCTAATGGAAATGAGGATATGGAAGTAGAAATTAATGAAGCCAAGATCAAACAGCTTAATGGGACCAAATGGAGGGGCCTGGATAATCTCCATCCAAGAATATTGAAGGAACTGTCACATGAAATTGGAAGCCCAATAAAAGGGATTTTTAACCAACCCATACATACACCCACAGGGTTCATATCCTATGCCTGGAGAATTGTAATATAGTACCTATTTTTAAGAAAGGCAAAAAAAGTGATGCAGGAAATTACAAGCCAGGTAGTTTGATCTCAATTATATGCAAGGTGTTGGAACACATTTTGAAAGAGAAAGTAGTTAAGGACTAGAGGTAAACTTTAATTGGGATAAAATACAACATGATTTTACAAAAGGTAAACTGGACCTTGAAAACTGGAGTATAGAAATGGGATCGATCGATTTAATAGTGCAAAGTGCAACATCATGCACTTAGGGGCTAACAAGAATTTTTACTGTAACCTAGGGACTTACCTAAGAACATAAGAATGGCCATACTGGGTCAGACCAAAGGTCCTTCCAGCCCAGTATCCTGTCTACTGACAGTGGCCAATGCCAGGTGCCCCAGAGGGAGTGAACCTAACAGGTAATGATCAAGTGATCTCTCTCCTGCCATCCATCTCCACCTTCTGACAAACAGAGGCTAGGGACACCATTCCTTACCCATCCTGGCTAATAGCCATTAATGGACTTAACCTCCATGAATTTGTCCAGGTCTCTTTTAAACCCTGTTATATTCCTCAACCTCCTCAGGCAAGGAGTTCCACAGATTGACTGTGCACTGAGTGAAGAAGAACTTCCTTTGATTTGTTTTAAACCTGCTGCCCATTGATTTAATTTGGTGGCCCCTAGTTCTTATATTATGGGAACAAGTAAATAACTTCCTTATTCACTTTCTCCACACCACTCATAATCTTATATACCTCTATCATATCCCCCCCTTAGTCTCCTCTTTTCCAAACTGAAAAGTCCTAGCCTCTTTAATCTCTCTTCATATGGGACCCATTCCAAACTCCTAATCATTTTAGTTGTCCTTCTCTGAACCTTTTCTAATGCCAGTATATCTTTTTTGAGATGAGGGGACCACATCTGTACGCAGTATTCAAGATGTGGGTATACCATGGATTTATACAAGGGAAATAAGATATTCTCCATCTTATTCTCTAACCCTTATTTAATGACTCCTAACATCCCGTTTGCTTTTTTGACTGCAGCTGCACATTGCGTGGACGTCTTCAGAGAACTATCCATGATGACTCTCCTGATTAGTTGTAGCTAAATTAGCTCCCATCATATTGTATGTATAATTGGGATTATTTTTTCCAATGTGCATTACTTTACCTTGTTTCAGAGTAACAGCCATGTTAGTCTGTATTCGCAAAAAGAAAAGGAGTACTTGTGGCTAAGACTAACCAATTTATTTGAGCATAAGCTTTCGTGAGCTACAGCTCACTTCTTATGCTCAAATAAATTGGTTAGTCTCTAAGGTGCCACAAGTACTCCTTTTCTTTTTACTTTACCTTGATCCACATTAAATTTCATTTGACATTTTGTTGCCCAATCATTTAGTTTTGTGAGATCTTTCTGAAGTTCTTCACAGTCTGCTTTGGTCTTAACTATCTTGAGCAGTTTAGTATCATCTGCAAACTTTGGCACCTCACTGTTTACCCCTTTCTCCAGATCCATTTATGAATGGATGAACTACCCGTTGGAAGTGAGAGAGGAGGAAAAAGGCCTGGTGTTTTGATTGATCACAGGAAGACTATGAGCTGCCAATGTGATGCAGCAGCGAAAAAGGCTAATGCAAGAGGATGCATCAGGCAAGGTATTTCCAGTACAGCTAGAGAAGTATTAGTATCATTATACAAATTATTAGTGAGACCTCATCCAGAATACTGTGCGCAACTCTGGTCTCCCATGTCTAAGGGCTTGTCTCCACTTACACAGGGATCGACATGCAGCAATCGATCCACCAGGGGTCGATTTAGCAGGCCTACTGAAGACCAAATAAATTGACCACTGAGTGCTCTCTCGTCAACTCTGGTACTCCACTGGAATGAGAAGCATAAGGTAAGTCGACGGGAGAGTTTTTCCTGTCGACCCAGTGCGGTGTAGATACTGCAATAAGTCAACCTAAGGTATGTTGTATAACTTAGGTCAACTTAGCCCCGTAGTGTAGACCTGCCCTAAGAAAGATACTGTACCAGGTACAGAGAAGGGCTACTAGGATGATCAGAGGAATGGAAACCTACTTTACGAGAGGAGACTCAAAGAGCTTGGCTTGTTTAGCCTAACCAAAGGAAGACTGAGGGGACATATGATTGCTTTCTATAAATATATCAGAGGGATAAATACCAGAGAGGTAGGGAAATAATTTAAGTTAAGTGCCAACATTAACACAAGAACAAATAGATATAAACTGGCCACTGACAAGTTTAGGCTTGAAATTAGACAAAGGTATTTAACTATCAGAGGAGTGAAGTTCTGGAACAGCCTTCCAAGGGGAGCAGTGAGGGCAAAATACCTAACTGGCCTCAAGACTGAGCTTGATAAGTTTATGGAGATGGTATGGTGAGATTGCCTACAATGGCATGTGCACCATCTGCAACTGCTAGTAGCAAATATCCTGAAAGGACGGAAATGGGACATTAGATGGGGAGGGCTCTCAGTTACTATAGAGAATTCTTACCCAGGTGTCTGGCTGATTGGTCTTGCCCACATTCTCAGGGTCCAACTGATCACCATATTTGGGGTTGTAAAGGTATTTTTCCTCAAATGAGATTGGCAGAGATTGCCAGGGCGGGTTCTGCCTTCCTCTGTCGTGCAGGGCATGGGTCATTTGCAGATTTAAAATCGTGTAAATGGTGGAGTCTCTGTAACTTGAACTCTTTAAATAATGATTTGAGAACTTCAGTACTTCAGACAGAGGTTATGGGTCTATTAGAGGATGGGTGAGCGAGGTTCTGTGGCCTGCAATGTGCGAGGTCAGACTAGATGATCATGATGGTCCCTTGCAGTCTTAAAGTCTATGACAACCTAAATATGTGCCAATAAAGCCCATCTACCACACTTATGTCTCCTGTAATGCCTCCTGTTACAGGAAAACTATTTTAGAGAGTTTAAATATTTTATTAGGACTCTCTCTCTGACACACCACTGCCTGTAATACTAGACATCTTAGTCACCGTCAATCCAATATTACAGGGTTCAGAGGGACCATTAAAAACTTGTTAAAATCTCATTTAAAAACCTAGTTTAGTTTACTTTTCTACACACAAAGAAGTCATGACCAGTAACTCCAGGTCTTCCAGGGCTAGTGATAGTTAAATGTGTATTCCTCCGAAAAGCCGGAAAGTTCCCATTTCTAACCCTATAGGCCATGAGTAAAGAGACTTTAACGTTGTGATATTTTTGTATAGTAAAGCTATTTCTGGGGCAAGAATTAATCTCAATGTCCTGGAGCCTCAGGACAAAGTATTTTTTTCACATTTTGGTGGAGCAGTGGATAGAGGAGAAAATCCACCTCTAAAAGGTTGATTTAAAGATAAAATTATGGCTGTTTGAAATTACTCATGGTGCTGGAATATTAAAATAATATTAATATTTACAAACACAGCTTGTTTGGTTGTTTAAGAAATTAAATGTGGCAATTAGAACACAGACCTAGTTCAAAGAGAATAGGAGTACTTGTGGCACCTTCGAGTCTAACAAATTTATTTGAGCATAAGCTATCGTGGGCTAGAGCCCACTTCATCGAATGCATAGAATGGAACATATAGTTCCTAGTTCACATATTTAGCTCCCGTCATTGTGTTACTCCTAGCCCAAGAGTTATGCCAATGTTAAGATTTTTTTTAATTTGGTACAGGATTTTGTGTATTACATTTTACCTCCCTATCACACCTTACTTTTGAAATTCCACTACGGATGTTGCAAGAGACTGTTTTTATGCTGTCACTTCATCAACAATCTGACTTGATATCAGAATAAAATGCAGCTGTAGAATTTAACATACACGGAAAGGACATTCAACAGTATTTTTTCCCCTTAAGGTCTATTACAAAATAACTCCGCAGTTCCTCACCTTTACATTGCAAGCCACTGCTTTGCCATCATCACCTTTGTACATCAGTTTCATCCCTCGCAGGGCATTCATGGCTTTGATGAAACCTACATACTCACGATATTGAACGTAAGCTTCAAAATTCAAATGGCCTCCAAAACTGAAGGTGTGAAAGTTTCTACCAGTCATTTCTTCTCTATATGGGTCCAGCATGGGTATGTCCACATTACGTATTTCCCCAAATTTCTTAAATACTTTTATAAGAACTTCTTCACTTGGTTTTTCTGAGCCAGAGTCCTTCAGTGCAAACCATTTGCAAGGTAACCCCTCTAAGTGAATGGTGTCTGGTCTCTCCCCTGGCAAAGTTTCGTTCATATCTTTCGCATCACGGAAAAAGGAGTCCCAGTCATGTCTAGTAGGAAAGTCAACTTTATATTCTGCAGCACGAACTTTTAAAATGTCAGAGAAACCACTAAGTTTTATTGTTTTGCCATCAAGGCATGCTAGAAAGGACTTAACCAAACTCTTGTTTTCAACTTCTCCTTCAAAACGGATGAAATCCATGGTGCTTTTGGAAATCCGTAGTGTGGAAAACTGATGAGTTTGCACCATTCCCTTTAGTCTTTCCATCACTTCCCAATTGGAAATGGATTTTCCTGGTTGCTTCAGCTGAGGAAGTGCTACGCTGATAGACATTTTTGTAATGGGTTTAAGGTATAAGCCATAGGAAGCACAGAGCTCTACTGCTTCTGATGCATCATGAACTATTGTAGCAGCCGCCATAGCACAAAAAAAAAAGTATAAAACCAGTAAGAAAAATATATACTCAGTTAACTTGTAGGAGACACTAACTGACGAACGTGGTCCTTATCTGTAAATAATTGACCGGTTCTGAGACTTAAACGTTACCAAGTAAAACCATTGATTCTTGGCATGAGAGTTAATTAGGAAATTTAAAATTAACAGCATTGCCATTATAAACTGTTTTCTAACCATCACAATATATGAATTCCGTTCCAAGACTTACATACTACAGTCATAAGCAGTACAATTATGTCCACAGAGAAACTGAAAAGCTGATGATATGAATAAGTGTGGTTTGATACTCAGAGAGTAGAATTACTGAGCAGAATTACTAGAGTGTCAACTCGCAACAGTTATACTGCAGCAGTCCAGCCTTGAAGAAGAATTCCATATCCTCAACTAGATGACTTTATTCTGAAAGGAAAAAAAACAGATGTCCATTTATAGGGAAGAATTAGTCTTATAACTCTTGCTCAGACCTGAACAAACTACACAAGGTGCAACTTCAACGCAGTGAGGTCCCCTCTCCATGATGGTAATCATCAACACAAATCCCCATTTGCTTACTAGAGCCACAAAGGGGGAGGGCAGAAGGGCTGGTGTAATTAATAGGCAACAGAACATTCTTTCTAAAATCACATTTATGAGTTTTAGCTACAGCATAAGATAATTTTAAAGAGAGAGCTCATACATATAACCACCCACAGATCTGCCAGAGATTTACAAACACAACCATTATAATTCATAACATATAAACAGACTGGGGAAAAGTTGAATTTTATCAGTAAATCTCAAACATCTATTTCACCTTGCGCACACATACCTATGAAAAAATATTTCCATCGATAACAAGGGAAATTTACAGACCGGCAAAATAAGAAAAATGCTAACTGAGAACCTCCCAGGTGTTGGGTCCCCAGTGGCACTAACACACACGTGACACAGGCCAGGGTAAGTAAAATGAAGGGAATTTGGAACAGTAATTTTATTAAGATAATGTTGAAGTAAAAAGTAAACGGTACAGAGTTTAGGCATAGAAGTTTCTGGTTATCAGGGAATAAGATACAGTTTACCAAGGGGTGCGAAATTCGGTTTAGGAGCGGGTGGCGTAAGGAATACATTATCTGCAATCTCCCCGATTGGGGGTAAAAGTTTAACGGGTCAAAGTACAGACATTGAGATATGGGGTATGTTGTCCATATAATGGCTATGTTCAGGTGTGAAGCATAATGAGTGGATACGATGATGAGGATGGATCTACCCTCATTTGGTGGGATTTAATGTTCAGTGAGTTTATGGTTCCAGTTCATATGGTCCAATGGAAATATTACATCAGGACCCTGTAGGGTTGCCAGGTGTCCAGTTTTCGATGGGATCATCCGGACGAAAAGGGACCCTGGCGGCTCCGGACAGCAGCACTGACTGGGCTGTTAAAAGTCCGGGCGGCAGCGCAGCAGGGTTAAGGCAGGCTCCTTATTAGAGTTTGTTTCACAGCTAATTACTTTGCACATTTTGACACGCGCTGTAGAAAATGTGTCTTTTTAAACCATTACAGAAGCTTTAACTTTCTGAATCGACAGCGAGCGGGTCAGCAGGGGCTTGGTGTCGGAGTCTCCCCCGGCCCCGCAAGAATTCTGCACGACGGTGGAAGTTTCAGCCGACAGACACAACCTGTCCATAGCTTTAAAATAACCTCGCGCTGCGCAGGCCGGCCCCGGGCGCAGCCTCGGTCAGCGGCGGCGGCGGCCGCTTCCCCACGCCCCCCGCAGCCTGGGGAGCCCCTGGCCGCGGGGCGCCGGGCACCGAGCGGGGGCGCTCGCCCGCCCCCCCCGACCGCGCGGCGGATCCATAGTCGGGGGGGGGGGGGTTGGCGAATATTTATGGGGGGTCAAAGGTCACATCTAACCCCGGGCAGGTCTCTGCGCTCCCCGGCCCGCACCCCGAGCGGAAGGGTTACGAGCCGCGGCCCCCGCCGCCCCCGGGACTGACTCACCCGCCACGTCGGTCTCTGGCCTCCAAACCGCGGCCGGCGCCGCCGCTGGCGGCATCGGACCCAAAAGAAAACAGAACAGCCGCCCCGCTCCCCGGCGTCCCACAAACCCCTGCGGCCGAACTTCCGCTTCCTGGTTGGCTCAACCAGCGGGAAGGAGGTGGGGTGGGGGCGAGCGATTCCAGAGCGTCCTGGAAGTGGCCGGGCTGGGCCGCTCCTCCGCGTCTATGGTTCCAGGAAGGGGAAAAAAAAAAAAAAAAAAAAAAAGAACCGCGCGAGCCCGGCGCGGAATGCGGCCGCGCGCCCCCTGGCGGGCGGAGAGGTGGTGGCAGCGCCGCCTTTTGCGGCCCGGCGGGAGTCGCCCCCTGGGGGGCGTTGGGCCCCCAGTGGGACTAGCGCAGCGGCGTGAGCCAGGCCTGGCTCAGTCCAGTGGAGGGGATTTGGGGCAGTAATATTACGTCGGGGCCCGTAGGGTTGGCAGGCTCCCTGTGGTTCCGGGAAGCAGCAGCATGTCCCTCCTCTGGCTGCTACGCGTAGTGGTAGCCAGGGGGCTCCGCATGCTGCCCCTGCCCCAGCCGCCGGCTCCGCAGCTCACATTGGCTGGGAACCGGGACCAATGGGAGCTGTGGGGGCGGCGTGGGCCGCATACAGAGCTGCCTGGCTGCCCCTGAGCCTAGGAACCAGACATGCCGGCCACTTCTGGGAGCTGCCCGAGATAAGCACCACCTGGCCAGAGCCTGCACCCCATATCCCCTCCTCCACCCCAACCCCATGCCCCAGCACTGAGCCCCCTCCTGAACCCTAACTCCCTCGCTGAGCTTGCCTCCTCTCCAATACCCCAACCCTCTACCTCAGCACTGAGCCCCCTCCCGCACTCTGAACCCCTCATTTGAGGCCCCAGCCCAAAGCCTGCACCCCTAGCCCGAGTCCTCACCCCCTCCCGTGCTCCAATCCCCTGCCCCAGCCTGGTGAAAGTGAGTGAAGGTCTGGGAGAGCAAGCGACAGAGGGAAGGGGAATGGTGTGATTGGGGGTTGGGACTCAGAGAAGGGGCAGGTTAGGGGCGGGCAAGGGTGTTCAGTTTTGTGCAATTAGAAAGTTGGCAACCCTAGGGCTTTTTGAGCTGTGAGGGGCCTTGCCAATTGCTCAGTCTCTTCATGCTGAGTGCCACCACTGATAACGTGACTTCAGGTGCTGAGGCTTTGACAAACCCCTCTACGTATCACAGGAATTATTGCAAGAATTGCCAGTGCTGTCTCCTGTACTGCTCCCATTCTCAACCTCCAGCAGCGCAGAAGCACCATGACCCTCACCCCTCATAGCATGGGGTGCTGCTAGGGTTGCCAACCTTCCTGGACTGGCTAGGGATCTCCCAGAATGGGCCTCAGTCCTCCGGTAGCTATTGAAGCCAATCTGGGAGATTTTAGGCCCCTAAAAATTCAGTCAGCAGCGTAGCAGGACTAAGGCCAGCTCCCTACCTTCCCTGGGTCCACACAGCTCCTGGAAGTGGCCGGCATGGCCCTCTAGCTCCTAGGTGGGGGCAGCCAGGGGGTCTCTGCACACTGCCCCAACCCCGACTGCCAACTCCACAGCTCCCATTGGTCAGGAACCGTGACCAATGAGAGCTGCAGGGGCAGTGCCTGCAGGCAGGGCAACATACAAAACCACCTAGGCTCCCCTGAGCCTAGAAGCCAGACATGCCGATTGCTTACCGGGAGCCGCCCGAGGTAACCACCGCCTAGCCAGAGCCTGCACCCTGAAACTCCTCCTGCACCCCAGCTCCCTGCCCCAGCCCTGAGCCTGCTAATGCACCCAAACTCCCTCCCAGAGCCTGCACCCACTCCTGCACCCCAACCCCGTGCCCCAGGCTCAGCCCGGAGCCCCCTGCCACACTCCGAACCCCTCCGCCCCACTGCCCAGCCCAGAGCCCACACCCTCTCCAGCACCCCAACCCCCTGCCCCAGCCATGAGCCCCCTCCTGTACCCCAATTCCCTCCCAGAGCCTGCACCCCACACCTCCTCCAGCACCCCGAGCTCCTGCTCCAGGCTCAGCCCAGAGCCACCTCCCACACAAGAGACATAGTCAACTTGGGCCCCAATCCTGCAACGTGGAGCGGGTGAGTGGACCCTTGTGCTTATGTGGCACACCATTGATTTCAGAATTAAATAATACAATAATAGGTATGATGTTTTCAGACCGGTATGTAATTTTTAAAGCCATGATCCTACAATGCAATTTGCATGGTTCCACTTGGGTGCAGGGATCCACCTGGTAGAGATAATTTCAGGTTTGGAGCCTTAATAATGCACATGGCAGCCAGGTGAGAATCTTACACACACCAGAAAGGGGAGGGCAGAAGAACAAGCAATGATAAACATAAGTTACAGCTGTATAACAATGTGTCTTGTCCATTTAGTGACTTCAGTTACATGGCTGTTCTTGTCTTGCTCCTCTAAGCTGAATAGTAAGCTCAGTGTTTTTTGCAAATGCTAAATAACATGAAATAAAACAAAAAAGAACATAAAAAACGACATAAAATGAAAAACTCACCCTGCGGTGGTGGTGGTCCTTGTGGTTCCTGTCCCAAGGGGCTGGACCCAGATGCCTGGTCTGAGCATTTCGAGGTCGCAGGTCACTCACTCAAATTTGGCTCACCTGCCCTGTGTCATGATGATGGAGAGATGACAGGGCCAAACCTGAGCAGCACTGTGACCCTGGGCACCAGATTGCCACACCTAGAGCAGGGAGCTGGCCCCAGAGCTATGGGACAGGAGTCACCGCTGCAGGGTAAGTGCAGGGTGGGCCCTACCACCCACCCTTTGGGCAAGATCCAACATCCTCCCAGGGCCTTGTGAAAGTAGAATGAATTATATTGAAAGTATAATTCATAAAAGAAATGCTGCTTGAAAGGTTTGTTGAAATATAGTTGTCAGGAAGAGAAACATTAAGGACTGTGAGACAATGGGTCCTCAAACTAATTAACTTAGAGCTCCTACTGAGCTAGGAGATTGGTAAACATTAGTATGCAAATAAGATATGTATGTATATTTGTCAGTTTCTGCTTCCTTTTGTCTCCTGTGTTAAATTGGCTTTGGTTTATCTGTATAAATAAGTTAACTTGAGCTTTTGCAGGGGGCTCACATATATCTGGGTGCATTGGCAAAGCGCTTTGCTAATAAACAGAGTGGTCTGACAATTTCAGTGAGTCTTGAATCTGACTTTGACAATTTGGAGGTTCCACCGAGATGGCAACCGTCTTCACTGGGGCCGTGTGACTCCTGACCATTCTTAGGACGGCCGTGGTAAACCAGCACTTGGGCATTTGGCCCAAGCAGTCCTCCGCCAGAACGGAAGGGTGCATGACCACAGTGAAGTCTACGCCATCAAACCTGTTGGTTCCCACTCTGTTCTGGTAGGGATCCTGGGATCTGACATCAGGAATCTGGTTAGGTAATTATTTCTGTGTTTTGTCCGGACTGAGGACTGTCTTGTCTCTGTGTCTATCCATCCTCCCTGTGGTGTGTTTGAGTCTGGGCGCCGTCTCCGTCCGGGGATCGGCTGACCAAAAGGTTCCTGTCCCCATGATCTGAGTGAGTGAAATCTGCACAATCGCAACCGCACTGCGCCTTGGGTAAAACCCTTGGTGTGAAAGCAAGGGCGACTGAGGCAGTAGCCTGTGGGCTCCTTTTGTGTGTTGCACCGGGCATCGCTCTGACGAACCTGACTTTCCTTCTTGTGTGATTGGTGTGTAAAGTCCTCCTCTATGGGTAACCAGATGTCTAAATCGGGACAGTTCCCTAAAGGAACGTCGGCTCATTTTATGTATTTTAGGAAGGGTCCGGACTCCTGTAAATTTCTGGGAAAATGATCTAGGCTAACTCAGGAGAATCCCAAAATGCAGTGGCCACTGTTAGGATCTTGGGACAAAGACCGAGTAGACGTCTTAAAAGGCAAACTCGGCCAACCTAAAACTAAATTGGCAAAAGAAGAGGTTGATTGTTTCATGCAGTGGTGGGAAGAGGCAAATCATAGGTGGACAGAATCAAAACTTGCCTCTCTCAAAGATTCTGGCTTCTATCTCACCAGATGCAACTCATTTTACTGTTGTTGATTTGTGCTCTGCTTTCTTTTCTGTCCCGGTTCACCCTGACTCCCAGTTCCTGTTTGCCTTTTCTTACAAGGGGCGACAGTACAGATGGACCACACTGCCCCAGGGGTATACTGAAAGCCCATCATATTTTTCCCAAGCATTAGCCTGAGACCTTGCTGACCTTGTTTTCCCGTCCAGGTCCACACGAGTCCAATATGTAGATGATCTACTCCTTTGTTCCCCTTCACTGTCTGCCTCTGAAACTGACTCTTTAGTGCTCCTTACTGCCCTAGCAAATAAGGCTCACAACTTCTCGCTCTAAACTGCAACTCTGTCAAGCTTCTGTCACATACCTTGGCTTTCTCCTCTCCCAGGGTTCCCGTGCACTTTCTCCCACCCGTGTCCAAGCTATCCTTAGCTTTCCCCGACCCCACTCCCCACGCCAGGTCCGGAAGTTTTTAGGCATGGCTGGATTTTGCAGACAATGGATTCCCCAATATGCCTCCCTTGCAAAACCTCTCTAGGAACTCACTCGCTTCTCTGTGCCTGACCCCATGCTTGGCCCCCTGAGGCCAATTCTGCCTTTGTTTCCCACAAACAGGGTTTGGCTTCTGCCCTTGCCTTAGGGCTGCCTGACTATTCTAAGCCTTTTACCCTTTTCTGCCACGAACAATCTAGGTGTGCGCTTGGAGTTCTCACTCAGATGCACGGAGAAAAGAACTGCCCAGTGGCTTATTTCTCTGCCACTTTAGACCCTGTTGCCCAAGGCTTACCCCCTGCCTGCGTGCTGTGGCTGCTGCAGCACGCCTAGTCGAAATGTCTGATTCCCTTGTTCTCTGCTCTCCTCTTACCCTCCTGGTCCCTCACTGACCTCGCCCTGCTCCAAGACTGCCCCAGAAACCGAGAAAGAATCCTGGGTTGCCCAAGGTTGCTCTTTACATCCCAATTCTTTTTGGCGCTCACCTACTGGCGCCTTTGTAGCCCCCTTTTCACTCTACCCGTCTCTGGCCACCCTGCTACATGGTGTTTCGCATGTCGGAAAGGAGGGGATGGTCTCTGCTGTACCTAAGATAGGATGGTGGGCCCCCCATTTTAGCTCTTTTGCAGCCCGCCATTGTGCAGCCTGTACCATTTGCCAAAGCCATAATATTGGTAAACCTGTAAAAGTGGTCCAGGGGTTCCGGGGCCTGCCTCAAGCACCGTTCTTGCATTGGCAACTTGATTTTGTACAAATGCCTAAGTGTCAACAATATGAATTTATATTGGTTATGGTATGTTTATTCTCTGGTTGGATTGAAGCCTTTCCTTGTCGCAAAGCTGACTCACTGTCTGTTGCCAAATGTTTCTTAAATCATATTATGCCTGTTGCCGGCACCCAGTGCCGAGAGGCAAAACAACAGCAGGGGTTCATTACCCCATGTGTTTTACTTAATAATCACAACGGGATGGAGAAACAGAAAAGTTTATTTGCAGCTGCAAACAAGGTACAGGGAGAATAGAATCTCAAATCCTGCACACCAGAGCAGGTCATTACACACACTTTTATATTCCTTAATGCTACTGCACTACACATCAGCCAATTAAAACTTTGCACAAATACTCTGCCTTTTTTATATGGGTTACAACAATGTTTATTTTTTGCAACCTCTAACAAGCATTCCTAGCAACTTAAACAACCAGCACATTCTGTCTGGCCTTGTAACTATTTCCTATTATCTTTAGCTTGGCGTCAACAAACCTTACACTATGAGGCATTATTTGCAGCTGCAACATTGTTTTAAGAGCAAAAGAGCTTACTTAAACCAGCCAGGCCTGAATTCTATTAAGGGGGTTTGAGAAGAAGCCCTTAGGCCTTCAGCACGGAGACTTCCTCGACCCTTATGGCCTTCCATCCCCTTGACTTAACTAGTGGCCATGCCCTGCGGTCTCCAACAATTCCCTTCTTTGAGAATACTTATTTTTATTGCTTGAGTTTTTTTATTTTTATTTACTTACTAGCGGGCTATGCATAAGAATAAAATTTTTAAAACTATGCAAAATAAGCATTTTTACACAGGACCACATACAACACAGTACACATAACATGATTAATACAGGGGAAAAAACCCTTAAATAATAGGCTAAACAACCCACTTAGCCACGGGGAAAGGCCCTAACTAGAAAATAAAGAGCCTAGCCAGTCCTTCCCAGTTTGCTAATGAATTCCCTTTACCAGCTGCTTTAGGCGTTGTAAATCAGCTTCTACGGATGGCCCTGCATCTGTTATATTAAAGCAACACATGCCTGCAAACTCCTGGCATAGGTGACCATGGCGTAGAAGCAAATAGTTCACAGCCAGCCTGTTTTGTAGCATACCCTGACGTACTTCCCCTAACTCATGTAAGAGTTGGGCCAGGATGGTTGAGGTTAAATTAATGGCCTTTGCCACCATGCAGGCAAGGTGCTCTACTGTGTGATAATTATGCACCACAAGCCCAGAGATACCAACTAAGGAAAAGGCCAGAGCTGCTGCCTCGCTCTCTGAGAATAAGGTTCTCTGAGAACGACGTTGCGTTCACTGCACTCTGGGCCAGTGCCAGCCAGGTGTTTACGGGTACAATGCCTGAAACAGCAGTACCGGTTAGGCACCTGGCCAAGAGGGGGAATAAAATATACCCTCCCATCTATTTTCCTGCCTTCCCGGCGGGCTGCCATTTAAATAGTAACTTTAGTCCAAGATTCTTAGTGGAGGGTGCTGAATGCACGGTCCACCTTTCAGCCGGGGGGGTAGACACTGCTTTCAGCCGGGTATAATGAATCCAATTCTTGTGTTCCTTGACCTTTGCTGCCATGTGGGAGACCAGCAGAATAGTAAAGGGTCCACTTTTCCTGAAGGGGCTCATCTTTCCAGGTACGTACGAGCACTGAATCACCAGGCTGCAGGGAGTGGATGGGCGAATCCAAGGGTAGAGGCTGGGAATCCTTAGTATACCTGTGAAGAGACAAAAGAACACCAGACAGGGAACACATATATGGAGACAAAAACCCATTCCCCAATTCCCACTTTCCCCCGACACAACCGGTGTACCATTCATAGGCCATGCTCTTCCAAACATAATTTTAAAAGGACTGAGCCCTAATCTACCCTTTGGGAGAGCACGGATGCGGAGCAGAACTAGGGGCAGGGCATCAGGCCACCATAGGGAGGCCTCCTGGCATACTTTCGAGAGATGTCGCTTAAGGGTCTGATTGGTCCACTCCACTACCCCACTGGCTTGTGGTCTCCAGGGTGTATGGAGTTTTCAGGGAATCTGTAAGGCATCTGAGATGCTTGGGACGATTTTTGACGTGAAGTGTGTTCCATTGTCAGATTTCATCCACTGGGGAAGTCCAAAGTGAGCAATAATCTCCTTAACAAACCTGAGAGCCACTGTCCTGGCAGTGCAATTGCGACATGGAAACGCTGAATCTATCCACTATAACAAGGAGATACTTAAACCCTTGGGTCCGGGGAAACTCAGTAAAGTCTGTTTGCCACACCTGTCCGGGGCCTGGAGTGGGTTCCAGGGCCGCTGGTGGTACTGGGTGTCCTGGTCAGGGGTTATTCTTTTGACAAACTAAGCAGTCCGCTTGTACCTGGGCAGCCAGGGGTCGGAGTCTGGAGGTTATGAAGTACTTTCCCATTAGTTGGATAAGTGCCTCCCTACCAGCATGAGTGGTTTGATGTAATTTCTGTAATACTGGCAGAATTAGGCCCTTTGGTAAGAGGACTTTCCCTTCCAGGGAATGAAGCCATCCCTCCTTTTCCTGGAGATCAAGTTTGTCAGCTAGCTGTTTCTCCTCCCCAGAATACTGAGGGTTCGGGAGCTCCCCCACTGATGGGATAAGGGCATGCATATAGGTATTCTCAGTCTGAGGGGACATCAGGGTGGCAGCATGCTTCGCCTCTCTATCTGCCCTGGCATTACCCCGGTCACATTTTGATCCTCCCTCTGATGGGCCTTACAGTATACCACTGCCACTTCCGAAGGGAGTTGCACTGCCTCTAGAAGCCGGAGAATTTGGGGCCCGTACTTGACTGGAGATCCTTGGACTGTCAGCATTCCCCTCTGCTTTCACAGGCCAGCATGCAGCACACCAAAAGCATATTTGGAATCAGTGAAAATATTGACCCGTTTTCCTTTAGACAGTTCGAGTGCACGGGTCAGGGCCACTAGCTCAGCCAATTGGGCAGAGGACCCAGCGGGCAAACTTTCAGCTTCCACGGTATCTTTGAGAGTCACAATAGCATAACCCGCCCTTCTTTGCCCATTTATCACCATGCTGCTACCATTAGTGTACCACTCATAATTTGCATTTGGGAGGGGCACATCCTTCAAGTCCGGGCGGCTAGAATATTGGGCATCTGTGATCTTCAAACAGTCATATTCCTATTTCTCAGTTTCTGGTAGGAGGGTGGCAGGGTTAAGGGATGGACAAGGCCGCAGCTTGACCTCAGGGTTTTCTAAGAGCTTTGCTTGGTATCTTTGCCTGTGGCTCCTGTCACAGTGAGGGAGTCTGCTACTGGCAACTGAAGGAGTTGATTTACAGCAGTTTGCGCCGCTCCAGAGTTTACTAAAAAATCTATTTTTTCATTTCCCACCCACATTTTTACTCGGGGTTCCGGGGGTAGGATGATCCGTCTCCCCTGACACCCCTATTTCTGTTCTTCTATTGCCATCATAGAGGTACCCCCTCTTTCCTTTTTGTTTGGGCACTCATTCTTCCAGTGTCCCTCTTGCCGACACAGGGCACACTGATTGTGCCCCAGTCGTCTCTCCCGCGGGCCTGGATGTCCGCGTCCACGGCCCCTTCCTTCTTGTTTACTTTCCTTTGTACTTGCCTGCACTGCCACTACCATCAATCTCACTTGCTTCTTCTCCTTCTCCACTTCTCTTAAACTATATACTTGATTTGCTGCTTCTAAAATCTGTGCCATGGTCATACCCATCAAATCCTCCTTTTTCTGTAGCTTTCTCTTAATGTCAGGGGCTGCCCTGCTTGTAAATACTCCTTTAATAATTGCCTCAGTTTGTGTATCATTAGGATCTGCATTGGTATACTGTCGGATCGTGTCTTGAATGCGCTGTAAAAAGGCTCCAGGGCTTTCCTTTGGATCTTGCACTACCTTATGTGGTTTAGTCCAATTATTCTGTCTAACAGCTGCATGACGGAGTCCATACAGTAGCAGCTCCTTATAGGAGGTAAAGTGGGTCATAGCCTGATTGTCATTTGGGTCCCACCTAGGATCCTTTATAGGAACCTGATCATCTGGGGTCAGGATATTGTTACAGTCCTGGTCATATCGCCTCTTTGCTTCCTCCCTTGCTTTAGCTATGACCTGTTCTCATTCAACCTTAGTCAATAATGTTCACAGAAGGACATTACAATCATCCCAGTCTGGCTTGTAGCTACTAAGACATCCCTCAAAAACCAATTCAAACTTGCTTGGGTTGATAGAAAATTCTCCAGCCTGTGCTTTGAAAGCGGCCAGGTTCATAGGATTAAAAGGATTAAAAGATTAAAAGGAGTATAGACCTACATAGTAAGAGCAGCTTGTTCTTTCTATTGCATTACGGGCGATTTTTAGTCTCGGTAAGTAACGGGTATAGTCCAACAGATGGAGCTCGAACCTCACTATGAGCTTCACTAGGAATTTTACTCTGAGCCTCGCTCTGTGTGGGTGTAGGGGCCAAAGGAGACATCGGATCTGCCATTACATTTGGGGTGGGGGTCTGGGGACTGACATTAATTGCTACCGGGCCAATCGGGGTTAAATTACAGCATTGTAAAATATCAGTACGAAACCACAAGGTCATAAACAAGTAAGCATACGAATGCTCATTCCACTTCCCCGTTCGCTGACAGAACAGGAGTTAACTGGAGGATTGTATTATGATTTAGTGATCCTCTGGGAGGCCACTGTTCCTGGTCCTCTAATTGGTACTGAGGCCAGTCAACCATACAAAATCGCTTCAATTTACCCTTAGTCATTGGATCTGATCCAAATACCTTCCAATTTACTAAAATACACTCTAGGGGCGTGCACCGTACCCTACCTCCCGTGCTCTGTTCCTGTCCCATACTTACAGGGTAACTCTGGGCATCCCCAGTTTCCAACAGAGCATATAATCCGGATTTCAAAAGGTTCCTACCTTATCCAAGGGACCAGTTCTCCCAGCGTCGCCCACAGCTGCTTCTCCACTATGTGAGTGCATTGCACCGTTGTGCCCTCTGGGGTCGATCAAACTGTGTGTCCTCCGAGGCCGCTGATGAACTCACCGGTGCGCGCTGGGCGTCGGTTGTCACTGCAATCCTCAACCTCCGGAAGGGATCCGGGCAAGGCTAAATTGCAGCCTCGTTGCCTACCCAGGGACGCCAAAAGCTGTTGCTGGCACCCAGTGCCGAGAGGCAAAACAACAGCAGGGGTTCGTTACCCGGTGTATTTTACTCAATAATCACAACGGGGTGGAGAAGCAGAAAAGTTTATTTGCAGCTGCAAACAAGGTACAGGGAGAATAGAATCTCAAATCCTGCACACCAGAGCAGGTCATTACACACACTTTTATATTCCTTAATGCTACTGCACTTACACATCAGCCAATTAAAACTTTGCACAAATACTCTGCCTTTTTTATATGGGTTACAACAATGTTTATTTCCTGCAACCTCTAACAAGTATTCCTAGCAACTTAAACAACGAGCACATTCTGTCTGGCCTTGTAACTATTTCCTATTATCTTTAGCTTGGCGTCAGCAAACCTTACACTATGAGCATTATCTGCGACTGCAACATTGTTTTAAGAGCAAAAGAGCTTACTCAAACCAGCCAGGCCTGAATTCTATTAAGGGGGTTTGAGAAGAAGCCCTTAGGCCTTCAGCAGGGAGACTTCCTCAACCCTTATGGCCTTCCATCCCCTCGACTTAACTAGTGGCCATGCCCTGGGGTCTCCAACATGCCTGCCAAGGGGATTCCTGGTATTCTGTCCAGTGATCGGGGTACACATTTTACTGGACAACTTGTTCAACACCTGGACCATATATTGCATATCAAACACCTGTTGCACTGTCCCTACCACCCACAGAGTGCAGTTGCAGTTGAAAGACGAAATGGTGTACTTAAGAATAAGCTTGCTAAAATTTGTGACTCTACAGGATTAAGCTGGCCAGTAGCCTTACCATTAGCCCTTATGGACATGAGATCCACTCCATCCCAAAGGCACAAATTAAGTCCCTTTGAAATTGTTATGGGACGCCCTATGCGAGCTCTGACTACCATTACTCCCGTTCCAGATTTGAACTTGACTCACAGTGCGCTCCTTCAGTATTGCAAGGGACTAATGCAAGCTGTAAGTCACTTCCATTCACAGGTTCGAGCCGCCTGGCCCACGGAAACCACCTCTGACGCTTGCCACAACCTCAAGCCAGGTGATTGGATCTACGTATGGCGCCATCATCGAAAGCACACCTTGGAGCCCCGGTGGAAGGGTCCTCATCAGGTACTGCTTACTACACAGACGGCTATTAAACTATCTGGCATTGCAACGTGGATACATGCTTCACAGTTTAAGAAGGCACCATCCCCAGAGAACCAATCATCACGTCAGGACAACGCAGAGTCAATTTTGACTCCCGAAGAAGACTTAGAGGAACAGTCTGCAATACCTTACAATCTACGCTCTCGTAAGGGTTGCCAGAAGAAGACGACAAAAAAAAAAAAAAAAGCAGTAGCGACTGCCTGGTGGGCGTAAAACTGTGACTGCGGTTCCCTCAGTTGAGGTTGTCAGAACCAGAAGAGCCTTGCCTCCAACATGCGCCTCTGCCTGTTCCTCGGCTGCTGGTATCTTACGGTCTGGGGAGATCATGATGATAGTTCTTTTATCCAGCAGCAGGTGTGGATAGCTCAGACCCTTAATATTTCTAATTGCTGGGTCTGCAGCCACATCCCAGCCCACTCTCAAACTGGTGTTCCTGTCCTGGCTATCCCACTCAAGTCCCCAGACCTCACTGGAGGGCCTCGTCCGTTTAACAAAATATGGAACAGCAATGACACTTGGGAAGCGGTGGGAATAAATGCATCTAAATGGATAAGTGTGGTAGAGGGAAAAGGTCATTGGTGTTGGGTGTGTAATGGGACAGGGCTGGATCTGGGGAAAAACCGTTGCCTTCAGCATATTGTGGCCAATGGTGTATGGGATTATTCAAACAAAACTAAAAAGTGGCGGGCCGGGTATGGAGATATGAATTTTTTTCTCAACCTGGGATCAAACAGAGAAATCAATCTCATGTTCCCCCTACAGTCATGCAAATAACACCACTCCTCGTAAGGAGAATTACCCTGTACCCTTTGGGGGATACTCCTCCTCCTTTGCAAACACCTATATGACAAATGGGTGCAACCGACCCTTTCTGGCCTTAATAGGCCATCACTGGGTGTGTGGGACCAGAGCTTATACCGCACTACCAGCTAATTGGTCAGGAATCTGTTATCCCGCCTGACTCTTCCCACAATTCTGAGTGCTAGGAACCTTCCCTCGAGAACGCCTTCGCAATTTCAGGTGAAAAAGAAGGGACTTAGAATCATAGAATCATAGAATATCAGGGTTGGAAGGGACCCCAGAAGGTCATCTAGTCCAACCCCCTGCTCGAAGCAGGACCAATTCCCAGTTAAATCATCCCAGCCAGGGCTTTGTCAAGCCTGACCTTAAAAACCTCTAAGGAAGGAGATTCTACCACCTCCCTAGGTAACGCATTCCAGTGTTTCACCACCCTCTTAGTGAAAAAGTTGTTCCTAATATCCAATCTAAACCTCCCCCACTGCAACTTGAGACCATTACTCCTCGTTCTGTCATCTGCTACCATTGAGAACAGTCTAGAGCCATCCTCTTTGGAACCCCCTTTCAGGTAGTTGAAAGCAGCTATCAAATCCCCCCTCATTCTTCTCTTCTGCAGGCTAAACAATCCCAGCTCCCTCAGCCTCTCCTCATAACTCATGTGTTCCAGTCCCCTAATCATTTTTGTTGCCCTTCGCTGGACTCTCTCCAATTTATCCACATCCTTCTTGAAGTGTGGGGCCCAAAACTGGACACAGTACTCCAGATGAGGCCTCACCAATGTCGAATAGAGGGGAACGATCCCGTCCCTCGATCTGCTCGCTATGCCCCTACTTATACATCCCAAAATGCCATTGGCCTTCTTGGCAACAAGGGCACACTGCTGACTCATATCCAGCTTCTCGTCCACTGTAACCCCTAGGTCCTTTTCCGCAGAACTGCTGCCGAGCCATTCAGTCCCTAGTCTGTAGCAGTGCATGGGATTCTTCCGTCCTAAGTGCAGGACCCTGCACTTATCCTTATTGAACCTCATCAGATTTCTTTTGGCCCAATCCTCCAATTTGTCTAGGTCCCTCTGTATCCTATCCCTGCCCTCCAGCGTATCTACCACTCCTCCCAGTTTAGTATCATCCGCAAATTTGCTGAGAGTGCAATCCACACCATCCTCCAGATCATTTATGAAGATATTGAACAAAACCGGCCCCAGGACCGACCCCTGGGGCACTCCACTTGACACCGGCTGCCAACTAGACATGGAGCCATTGATCACTACCTGTTGAGCCCGACAATCTAGCCAGCTTTCTACCCACCTTATAGTGCATTCATCCAGCCCGTACTTCCTTAACAGATGCCCAATGGTATGTAAATAACATAAGCCCCTTAACCTGGGAAGAGGCCATTGGTGGTTCCTTAATACCATTAGGGGGAGTAATACACCATGCAAAAAGGCTCCTAAGGTTACAAGCAGTAGTTGAAATAATGGCAAATGAAACCGGAGAAAGTTTAAGAGCCCTGGCCAAAGAAACAGGAGCAATCCGACAGATGGCCCTCCAAAACCGTCAGGCATTGGACATAGTGCTGGTGGCAAAAAGAGGGACTTGTGTTCTCATTGGAAAAGACTGCTGTGTGTATATACCAGACAACACCAATGAGGTAATAGATCGTGCTAGCCACTTAGAACAAATTGCATATCTTCCCCACGAAGAGCCAAGTTCTTTATGGAAGTGGCTAAGTAACCTTTTGAGGTAATAGATCGTGCTAGCCACTTAGAACAAATCACATATCTTCCCCACGAAGAGCCAAGTTCTTTATGGAAGTGGCTAAGTAACCTTTTCAATTTCTCTGGCATAGGAAACTGGTTGTTTCAGGGAGCCCTAACTCTCCTGTTTGGAATCCTAATAATTTTTGTATGTTTTCAGTTACTTTCCTGTTGTATTCAAAATTGTGTCAGGCATGCTACACAGATAGCTGCCTCAAACCAGAGTGCTAATTTGATGATTTTAAATATCACTGATGAACAAAGAGATAAAGAACGATTGATATGTGGAACCCAGTCATTGTTGGTCATTGTGTAGCTTGACCAAAAGGAGGGATTGTGAAAGTAGAATGAATTATATTGAAATTATAATTCATTAAAGAAATGCTGCTTGAAAGGTTTGTTGAAATATAGTTGTCAGGAAGAGAAACATTAAGGACTGTGAGACAATGGGTCCTCAAACTAATTAACTTAGAGCTCCTACTGAGCTAGGAGATTGGTAAACGTTAGTATGCAAATAAGATATGTATGTATATTTGTCAGTTTCTGCTTCCTTTTGTCTCCTATGTTAAATTGGCTTTGGTTTATCTGTATAAATAAGTTAACTTGAGCTTTTGCAGGGGGCTCACATATATCTGGGTGCATTGGCAAAGCACTTTGGTAATAAACAGAGTGGTCTGACAAATTCAGTGAGTCTTGAATCTGACTTTGATAGCCTCTCACCCCATTGGGGGAGGAGGGAATCTAGTGGGGGAGTTGGGGTTCAGTGCAGAAGGGAAGGGGTTTCTGGGGCTAATGGGGGCTTGAAGGGTGAGAGTCAGTGGAAGAGGGGGAATAAATAAGAGGGATGGGGTCCCTGAGGATATAGAGGGAGAGGTTGAGGTGGGGGTGGGGGTGGGGGACTGGATAAGGAAACAGTAGGGGTTGGGAAGATCCATGGTGCCCTATGGTGTTTGTATCCATAGGCCCGACTTCTGCTGGCACTGGTGGGTGCTCGACCCCCCCTCTGCCCTCCCTCCCTGCCCCAACTCCACCCCTGCCCTGCCCCCATTCCAACCCCTTCCCCAAATCCCCAGCCCTGCCTCTTTCCCACCTCCTCTCCTGAGTGCACCATATTCCCACTCCTCCCTGCTCCGTCCCAGAGCTTGTTACGCCACAAAACAGCTGTTTTGCGGCGGTAAGTGCTGGGAGGAGAAGCGGGGATGTGGCACGCTGAGGGGAGGAGGTGGAGGTGAGGTGGGGTGGAGGGCGGAGCGGGGAGGGAAACTTGGCTGCCGGTAGGTGCAGAGCATCCACCAATTTTTCCCTGTGGGTGCTCCATCCCCAGAGCACCTATGAAGTCAGCACCTATGTTTGTGTCACTGAATGGGGATGGAGAAGCAGGGGTTATTTGAGGGCTGCAGTAATCAGTAAATGTCAATAGGGAGGGATAGCTCAGTGGTTTGAGCATTGGCCTGCTAAACCTAGGGTTGTGAGTTCAGTCCTTGAGGGGGCCATTTAGGGATCTGGGCCAAAAATTGGGGATTGGTCCTGCTTTGATTGAGCAGGGGGTTGGACTAGATGACCTGCTGAGGGTCCCTTCCAACCCTGATAGTCTGTGATCGAAGGAGCTGATCATAAGCAACAGAGGACAAACCATGAAAAAAGAAAATGAAGTGTATAGCTATATGCTTGTTTTTAATTCATAAAACCTTTCAATTCCATGGAATAATGCTTAATAAAATGAGGTATTATAGATAAACTAGGATGTATATAATCTTTAATTTATCTACAGTCTTTTGAGGTATTTTATTAATGTAAATGTAATAAAAACCAACATTTTGAATGGATAAAACAAAATAACAAGAAACTCCCCCAAAATAAAATGAAAATTTATTTAAAAATATATAATTTCATGGGGCTCTACATATATGTTTAGTGCAAATGAACTCAGTTTTCACTGTAATGTATTGCAGTTCAAAGCAGATAGAAAAATCATGTAATACTCTGGAAGACCAATTAGGGACTAATAAAAGCCTGAGGTAGCTAGTCCGTTGTTCGCACAAGAATCTAACTTGTTCTTTGGCTCTAAACTTACATTGAAACTGATGTCACTGAAGAACTTCCTACAGTGTTTGGACAGTTATTTCTAAAGAAAGCTATCTGAACCAGTTGACAAAAAATCTTTGTCGTATGCAGTGTTGTTGTAGCCATGTCGGTCCGAGGATATTAGAGAGACAAGGTAGGTGAGGTAATATCTTTCACTGGACCATCTTCTGTTGGTGAGAGAGACAAGCTTTCGAGCTACCTACAGTTGAGGAAAAGCTCTCTGTAAGCTCCAAAGCTTGTCTCTGTCACCAACAGAAGTTGGTCCAATGAAAGCTAGTGTCTCACCCACCTTGTCTCTCTCAAAAAATCTTTATTAATTTATTTTTAAAACCATTATGCTGATTAGCTATCTGACTTCGTAGCATTAGGATATGGTGATGAGAATGGGATATCATAATAGTGAGTGGTCAATTAAATCACAAAATGATCTGTGAACAGAGGGGCTGGAACCCCAATCTGTTGAGCCATTTAGGACCTGAATACGTTGTTTGGTGAAGATCTGCCCTTACAACTCTATAACCATGGCAGCACACAGATGTTTTCTGTCACAGTTTGGGATGTCCATATTCTCCAACTTTGTGTGTGTGTGTGAGTGAGAGAGAGAGAGAGATGGATAACATACATATAGAACAAAATTGTCCCATCCACAATTCACACACAAAAACACAAAAATGTTCCAAGAGAAATGTAACTATGCCAAGCAGGTGTACACGGTCATGGTTAGGGCTGTATTTTAGATAGACCCTTAAAATGGGACAAAGTTCTGAAAAATCATATGGAGAGAACCATCTTGGTTTTACATTTAGGACTAGATGACCCAATGGGTTTTTTCCATCCAGTTTTTTTGGTTCTGTATTGCAGTTTTTGCTTTTGATGATGCATAAGCAATCTCTGTCCAGTATTATATATAATTTAACATATAGTGTTGTAGTACATTACACTTTATTATATTTGTATCTCAACAGACAGAAATTTAAAAGAAAAAATATGATAGTGTGACAATCAGCGTCCATTCACCCCAAGGGAAGAATAGGGGGCCTGAATTCCAAAGAGTAAGCAATTGAATCAGCTGGTTGTATACAATATTGTTGTGTATAAAAAATATGACAAGTAAGGCTTTTTATGAAACCTTGTAATGTTCTGAACTTCATGGTCATTATGAGATATGTATACAGACTATGGTTATGAATTATGCATTTATGTACATAGAATACTATGCTCATGACCTGTACTAAAATTTCAAATATACCTCACAGCAAGGAGGGGCTTCTCCCAAGCCAGATTGTTACACAAAACTGAAAGCAACTAATGGCCCATGGTACAATCCAGGAAAAAAAAATGATGGCCCATTATAGTTAACAGGAAGACACCAAGTCATCCCAACTACCAAGTTGAGAGGGAATTTCCCCCACCATGAATCTGAGAGAAACAAAAAGAGAACTGCAAAACCTTAAAAGAGAAGTGGTTTGAAGTGAAGGGTATTGTGACTCTCTGTATCTTAGGGGAACACCCTGCATCCCCATGTTCATCCTTATAATACGATTGTGTGGTATCCAATGCAAAGTTTGTTATGTCAGGTGTCTTCGGAAGGCTCATGATGCACTGAGCATTGTTGTTATAGTAATGTTATGTTATAGGTTGTAATTTCATGTATATAGTTATGAGGCTGAAAATGTGTCCTCATTGCTTAAAACAAGCCCAGGCAAAACTCTCCAGGAACAAAGGGGCAGTTCACACCTTATCAGGACATGTATGGGACAAACCCAGCCAAGCCTAACAGGAACAAAGGACACTGGCCTAGGCAGCAACAAAGGATTTGTTGGACTCTCGAGTGAGTCACCCCCCTTCCTTTGGTCAGTTTGGGACTACGATAAGGTAATGTTCACCAGACCCTGAACGGGGTGGGGCAAAGCCAAGAGGGAAGAAAGAACATGATAAAAAGGAGAGACATTTACCATGCTCTCTCTCTTCTATCTCCATCTACAGACATCACCACCATGCGACTGAAGCGCTAATCAAAGGGGAGAGCCTGGCTGAAGGGCTACCAGCTAGCCTGTGGTGAGAAGCATCTACGTTTGTAAGGGCACTGAAAGTGTTAAGATCAGCTTAGAATGTGTTTTGCTCTTATTTCATTTGACCAAATCTGACTTGTTGTGCTTTGACTTGTAATAACTTAAAATCTGTCTTTTGTAATTAATAAATTTGTTTGCTTAGTCTACCTGAAACAGTGCATTTGAAGCATGTCAGAGACTCCCCTTGGGATAACAAGTCTGGTACATATCAATTTCTTTGTTAAATTGACAAACTCATATAAGCTTGCAGCGACCAGCAGGCATAACTGGACACTGCAAGGTGGAGGTTCCTAGGATTGTGTCTGGGACCAGAGATATTGGCTAGTGTCATTTGGTTGCACAATCCAAGCAGCGGCTGACCAAAAGTGCTCACTCACGTAGCTGGGAGCAGCTTACATGCCAGAGGCTGTGCAGGGACAAACCAGGAGTGGTGGTTCTCACAGCAGAGCAGGGTAACACTGGCTCCTAGAGTCGAGGACTGGAGTGACCTAGCAGATCACTGACACTCTGACAGGCTGCTGGGGTCAGAGCTGTTGGACCAGGGCTGTAGCTATACACACAGACTCTCAGGGCATGACCTGCTTGCTGTTCGGGAGAATCCCAGGTTTGGCGCTACAGCACCAAAGCATTGTGAGGCACCTTGAGTTGCATGGCCAGTGTTGACAACCCCTCACTGTCTTGAGTTACACCCTGGAATGTCACACTCACATGATCATATTCAGTTTGAGAACGGTAAAGCTGACTTCAAGCAATTGCATGACAAACAGAATTTTCTCATGTGATTTTTATTCCTTTTTATATAGGACATGAGTTATAAACAGCAGGTGTGAAGGTTGTGTTAATACTTGAACACGTGGTAGCACAGATAATTCTGCATTTTGTGAGATATTTGTGACATGTGGCCCAGCCACTAGGAGTCTTGCAGAGAGAGAAGTCTTCTTATAACTCTCAGCCCCTGATCAGAACCCTGACAGGTCACATGGCTTGGTATGGGAAGCCACCATGTCTGGTAGATGGGAAGGGGGAAATGAGACATTTTGTCCTCTTTTATACAGGAAGTGGAATTAGTTGCAGAGCAGCACAATATGCACTGACATTTTCATAGAACTGGGCAACATCCTTACATTACTCCATTTTATCACTGACTTATTTCCATCCCTTTCTCATGTCCCCGCCTCAGACAGATGCACCAGACACACTGTACCAGCTGGTGCCTGTTGAGTCTGTAATCCACTTCCTGCCCCAGGAGGTGGGGTTGGGGCAGAAAATAACTTCAGTCAATTTCTGTCCAGTCCTTTCTTTTGACTATTCCTTTTTCCAAAGTTCCAGAGCAAGCATGCAAGGGGCTTGATAAAGCAAGGTACAAAATCCCTTAACTCCCATTTTAGTTTTAGTCCAATTTACATAGGTCTGAGATTAGAATTAGACCTCTCTTTTCTCTTCCTTTCCCAAAGTCCAAGAGCAGCCAGTAGAACTAGGCAATAGAGCATGACTAGGAATGTAGGAACTGCATGGCCAGATCAGACTAGTGCGGCTCTAGTCCATTATCCTGTCTGTAACTGTAACAGGGCACACTCACCTCTCACAAGTGCCTGCCTTGGCCGAGTGTGTGTGCTTGCGACTGCATTCTCTCTCTCTCAGTTTGTCCCTGCTCCTGTATAGAGCAGTGCCTCAGGGCTCCCTCCCTGGAGACAATGTCTTCAGCCTGTTGGGCCCTTTCTGGTCACAGCTCTCCAGCTGGGCTACCACAGTTCAGTTCCCACTCTGAGGTGCCAGTGGCTAAATGGGGGGGAAGAAGGAGACCCAGGCCCAGCCCTACTCCAGGTCCCACCCCAGGGACCCTGTAGAAAGCAGCCAGCTGCTGTGTCCTTTTTCTATGTCGCACTGCTTCTCTAATTCCCTGGTCCGCTTCCCCGCAGCCCCGCACTGTCTTCACCCTTACCTCAGGGTCTTGTCCTAATGGAGTCCCAGCAACCAGCTCAGGGCTCCTTCTGGCCCTCCCTGACTTCTCGCATAGAATCATAGAATATCAGGGTTGGAAGGGACCTCAGGAGGTCATCTAGTCCAACCCCCTGCTCAAAGCAGGACCAATCCCCAATTAAATCATCCCAGCCAGGGCTTTGTCAAGCCTGACCTTAAAAACTTCTAAGGAAGGAGATTCTACCATCTCCCTAGGTAACGCATTCCAGTGTTTCACCACCCTCCTAGTGAAAAAGTTTTTCCTAATATCCAACCTAAACCTCCCCCACTGCAACTTGAGACCATTACTCCTTGTCCTGTCCTCTTCTACCACTGAGAATAGTCTAGAACCGTCCTCTCTGGAACCACCTCTCAGGTAGTTGAAAGCAGCTATCAGATCCCCCCTCATTCTTCTCTTCTGCAGACTAAAGATTCCCAGTACCCTCAACCTCTCCTCATAAGTCATGTGTTCCAGACCCCTAATCATTTTTGTTGCCCTTCGCTGGACTCTCTCCATCCTTCTTGTAGTGTGGGGCCCAAAACTGGACACAGTACTCCAGATGAGGCCTCACCAATGTCGAATAGAGTGGGACGATCACGTCCCTCGATCTGCTCACTATGCCCCTACTTATACATCCCAAGATGCCATTGGCCTTCTTGGCAACAAGGGCACACTGCTGACTCATATCCAGCTTCTCGTCCACTGTCACCCCAGGTCCTTTTCCGCAGAAGCTGCAGCAGCGCTGCCCTATCTGAGATTCTGCAGCTCCGCCAGCCAGCCACACAACAGCCATACTCCCTGAGCTCCAGAAAAGAAATGCAACTTACTCTGGCCCTCCTGCAGCTCTTCTTATAAAGATCTGCTGGGCCCTGATTGGCTGTGTCCCACACAGCCACTCTAGGCAGTTTGGAGGTCCCTCTCCACTGCCCTTTTCTAGGGCAGGATGTGGCAGGGCCACAAGGCCTCCAGCAAGGGGCCTCAGAGGGTTTTATATACCCCATCACAATAACAGTGGTGGTATTCTTCAGAGAAAGGCCCTGTACTGGACAATCATGGAAACATCTGTCAGCATTGGAGATATTTCTTCTGAACCCCCATTAGCTATTGATTAACTTCTGGCCTGAAGTATGAGGTATCTTTTGCAAATATATATCTCTCTATATATAGCTATAGCTGTGTGCGTGTGTGTGTGTGTATATATATATATATATATATATATATATATATATATATATATATATAAATGGGCAGAGACTAATTTGTATGTATAAGCTGTTGTTTTTTCTGAATCCTACTAAGCTCTTGATCTTAAAGGTGTCTTTTGGCAAGAAATTAAATATGTACTATATTAAAAAAAAAACACCAATGCTTGGCTTTTCATTTATCTACATCTACCATTAATTATTGTTTCACCCAATTTACCAAGAAGTAAGGCTACTATCTTGTTAAAGATAGAATCATAGAAATGTAGGACTGGAAGGAATCTTGATAGGTCATCTAGTCCAGTCCTCTGTACTGAGGCAGGACTAAGTATTCTCTAGACCAGTGGCTTTCAAACTTCTTTCATTTGAGGGCCCCTAAAGAATTTCGAATGAAGGAGTGGACCCCTTTGTAATTCTTAGACATAGTCTGCAGACCCCCAGAGGTCCACGGACCCGAGGTTGAAAACCATTGCAGTCTAGAGCATCCCTGACAGGTGTTTCTCTAACCTGTTCTTAAAAACCTTAATATGGAGATTCCACAACCTCCCTAGGTAATTTGTTCTAGTGCTTAGCTACCCTTACAGTTAGGAAATTTTTTCTAATGTCTAACCTAAAGCTCCCATAATTAAGTCCATTATTTCTTGTCCTGTTATCAGTGGATAAGGAGAACAATTTATCATGTTCCTCTTTATAACAACCTTTTACATAACTGAAGACTATTATCATGCCCCACTCAGACTTCTCTTTTCCAGACTAAACAAACCCAGTTTTTTCAATCTTTCCTTATAGGTCCCGTTTACTAGACCTTTAATCACTTTTTGTTGCTCTCCTCTGGATTTTCTCCAGTTTCCTAAAGTGTGGTGCCCAGAACTGGACATAGTACTCCAGTTGATGTCTTACTAGTGCTGAGTAGAGTGGAAGAATTATTTCTTATGTTTTGCTTACAACACTCATGCTAATATATCCCAGAAATGATGTTTGCCTTGTTTGCAATAGTATTACATTGCTGACGTATAGTTAGTTTGTGTTCATTATAACCCCCAGATCCTTTTCTGCAGTACTCCTTCCTAGGCAGTCATTTCCCATTTTGTATTGTGAAATTGATTATTCCAGTCTAAGTGCAGAACTTTGGATTTGTCCTTACTGAATTTCATCCTCTTTATTTCAGACCATGTCTTCATTTGGTCAAGATCCTTTTGAATTCTAGTCCTGTCCTCCAAAGTGTTTGCAACCCCTCCCAGCTTGGTATTGTCTGCAAACTTTGTAAGTTTGCTCTCTATACCAGTCATTATCCAGTCATTTTTGAAGATATTGACTAGAACCACATCCGGATACAACATTTGCTGCCCCCCAAGTTCTCCAGTATAGTAGCTGATTTCAGTGAGACTTTTTTTCCTATTTCCAGTTCACCCACTTCATTCTTTAATTCTTTCACACACACCAAACAAAGAAACTGATTGACAAAATATTTCACCATGCCAGTCTATTTTATGTGGAAGGTGCTCAGATACTAAAGAGGTATGCAATAGTACAAAATCCCTAAATACATAGATTTCACCACGACTGAAATTTGAGTTGCAAATTGGTTTTTACCTAGCTCCACAGATGGTTTCTACAAACAAACTGAAACAAGAGTTCTAAAGTAGGCATCTGTAGATAGGAATATGCCATGTGGAATACAGTTTATTTCCTATGGACTATTTTGCTTTTTGGCAACGAGAAGTTTTATTTGTTTTTATCAGGCCTTTTATTAACATTCTGCTAGATATATTTATCTAATTGCACATTCTGTGTCCATGAATATAGCGGGTACAATGGGAAATTATGGATATGTAGGAAGAACTACTGGCAGGAGTAAGCGCGTGGCCAGTTTAAGTGTAAATTTCATTTTATTGGCTTCACTCTGAAAGGCAGATCCCCAGCGGGTGTAAATTGTTGTAACTCTTTGGAGTTAATGGAACTATGACGGTTTAGACCAGCTGAAGATCTCCCCCTGTCCCTAGTCCATTCTTAAATCTGTGGGTACAGCTTGTTAGCACAATCTGCTATGTGTCCTTGCATACCCCCAAGGCACACTGGGCCATTACTAATAAGGCGATTACACTCCACACACTATGCTTTTTGCCACCTGCAATACATTGTCCATTAGTTACCCACTTTTGCTTTCTGCTTGTTGTGACGAATATATCTTTCTTACCACTTGCAGCTGAATATAGTTATGAACTGTCTGGCTGGAGTATATAGTATTCATCCCATAAAACATTAGAATTAAGTACAAGCAGTCACTGTATTAGACTCTTTAGCAAAATATGTGTTTTCAAAAGTTCTGCTATTAGGGAGTCAAATAGATCATAGACTAATTATCTTCATTCTTACACAAAGAGTGACTTAAAACATTCCCACATACTATTACTTCAGACTTCTGTGGCTCTAGCTTCAATTATGTCGCTCTATTCATTTAGTGGAATATAGTTGATTATGCGTCACAGCAAGTGTTTTCTTTTCTACAAAATATTACATATTCTTTCAGTTAATAAAACAATCTTATACTTATGTAGCACTTTTTATCCCAGAGGTGTTTTTTTTAGCAATTTATAAACTAATATGCAAGAATCATTCATATATCCTGAAATGCAGCCACTTCTGGAGTGGAATATGACAACAGTTTAACAGCTGATTGTAGCACTCCACAACAATTCAGAAAAGGAAGAGGATAATATAATAATAATATATTCAGTAATACCACAACCAGCTGAAACTATGAATGTGTTATGCAGGAGGTCATAGTAGAGGATCACAATGGTCCCTTCTGAACTTAAAATCTTTGAATCTACAAGGGAGTTTTAGGTAGGCCAAATTCCCACTAGAAATTTGGCCAGGACATGAAGGTAAATATCCCTTCTCTTTCATGTAATGTATAATAAGCACAAACAGTTCAGTGGATCTAAATGGCCAGGAATCAGTTTCATGTTGCAGCAAAAACACACACCCTCCAGCAGCACAGTTTCCTAACACTGTGCAAGAACATTGGTTCAATACAGACTTTCACGAAAGAGGACTACCAAGTGAATCAACAGTGCTTCCTGTAGAATGCTATTTTCCTTCCGATGGTCCCTGTCCTTCCGCATTTCCCAGAAGTCCACATCAGCTTAGCTTGTGAAATCTGATAAGATAGACTTCAGAGGGATAGTTGCACTATGTGACACTTCATTTATGAACATAGGTGCTTTTAAGGAAACTTTATAGCTTTACCATTGTGAAGAGCAGCAGCTAACAGGAGTTTCAGAGGGCATTGTTTCAGAGTCTGCAGACTCCGTGCTTGGAGATTGACTTGGTGAGTGATACATTTGATCAGTCTGTGGGTTGCTTGTTTAAATGTTTGTTCTCTGTATATGGGCAGTAGCTGGATCATGGTCCCAAGAGTAAGCAGCTGAGACAAGTCTGTTTGTTGGCGCTTTGCTAGGGGTCTCAAGACTCTGACCCTTGGAACTTTGATCTGCTCTGCCATTTGAAGCCTCTGAATTCTTAATTGCTCCCTGGTGGTGAGGTTTGAACCAGGAAAAGGGTGTCAGTATCAAAGCCCAGACTCCAGTCTGCACAGGAACGTCTACACTTCCTGTTTTTAGCCTGGTAGTGTGAGCCCGGCAAGTTTCAGTCAGTTGACCCAGGCTCTGAGATTCGCTGCTATGTGGGGTTTATTGCAGTGTAGATATTCCCACAGAAAACTTTCCACCAGTTATCTCTATGACAGTGGTTCCCAAACTTGTTCCACCATTTGTGCAGGGAAAGCCCCTGGTGGGCCGGGCCGGTTTGTTTACTGCCACATCCGCAGGTTTGGCTGATTGCGGCTCCCAGTGGCCGCGGTTCGCTGCTCCAGGCCAATGGGAGCTGCTGGGAGTGGCACGGGCCAAGGGACATACTGGCCGCTGCTTCCAGCAGCTCCCATTGGCCTGGAGCGGTGAACCACAGCCAGTGGGAGCCGCGATTGGCCGAACCTGCAGACACAGCAGGTAAACAAACTGGCCCGGCCCACCAGGGGCTTTCCCTGCACAAGCGGCGGAACAAGTTTGGGAACCACTGCTGTATGAAAAGGAAATGCTTTTCTATCTGATCATTGCCATCTTTCAGTGGACTACCCACTTCAGCTAATATTGAGCTGGAGGAATATTAAATAAGAGAGGATACAGTAATGGAGAAAGCAACAACAGAGGGTAGGGGAATGGATATCAAGAAGAAAGATAGTTCCAATACCAATTACACTAACAGGTAGGCAATACTGGCACTAGAATGACTGTACCGAATCGGGTGAGGAATGTGGGCATAGACAAGCAGAAACAACTGAGATGTTTGTACACCAATGCAAGGAGCCTGGGTAACAAAATGGAGGAACTGGAACTCGTGGTGCAGGAAGTGAAACCAGCTATTATAAGGATAAAAGAAACATGGTTGAATTGTAGTCATGAGTGGAGTACAGGGATTGAAGGGAATGTGCTGTTCAGGAGAGACAGAAATAAAGATAAAGGTGGTGAAGTAGCATTGTATATTATGAGTGAGGTAGACTGTAAAGAAATTAGAAGTGATGGAATGGATAAGGCAGAGTCTGTTTGGGGCATAATCACTCTGGGGAAGAAAGCTACCAGAGGCTCCCCTAGCATAGCACATGGGGTATGTTACACACTCCCAGAATACGATGTGTTTATGAATAGAGACCTCTTTAATATTTTAATTAAATAAATATTACTGAGAATTCTGTGATCATGAGAGACTTTAATTTTATGGAGAACAAATGCTACTAATAATGGTAGGGCCCAGATTTTCCTGGATGTGATAGCTGACAGCTTGCTTCACGAAAGACTCACTGAACAAACAAGAGGTGATGTAATTTTAGATTTAGTGTTGGCAAGCAGTGAGGACCTCACAGAAGAACTGGTTGTAGGGGACAACCTTGGTTCGCGTGATCGTGAGCTAATTCAATTTAAACTAAATGGAAGGATTAACAAAAATAGGTCCACAGCTAAGGTCCTTGATTTCAAAAGGGCAGACTTAAAAAAATTAAGATAATTAGTTAGGGAAGTGCACTGGACTGAAGAAGTCAGGGATCTGAATGTGGAGGAGGCTTGGAAATACTTTAAATCCAAGTTGCAGAAGCTATCTGAAGCCTGCACCCCTAGCAATGGGGAAAAAATTGTAGGGAAGTGTTGCAGATCAAACTGGATGAGCAAGGAAGGAAAGCTACTTCTTGGAGGTCAGAAAGTGTAGGGGGAAAGTGAGAACTGCTAAAATTCATGCAGAGTTGGACATTGCAAAGGAAATTAAAACCCATAGTAAAATATTCAATGGTCATATAAATAAAAAGAAAACTAGGAAAAAAGAAGTGGGACCACTAAGCACTGAGGATGGGGGAGATTAAAGATAATCTAGGCATTGCCCAACACCTACATGAATAATTTGCCTCAGTTTTTAATAAGGCTAATGAAGAGCTTAGTGGCAGTGAAAGGGTGGCTAATGGAAATGAGGATATGGAAGTAGAAATTACCACATCCGAGTTGGAAATCAAACTCAACAGCTTAATGGGACCAAATTGAGGGGACCAGGTAATCCAAGAATATTAAAGGAACTGGCATAAGAAATTGCAAGCCCAATAGCAAGGATTTTTAATGAATCCATAAACTTAGAGGTCCTACCCTATGACTGGAGAATTGCCAGGAAACTGCGGGCCTGTTAGTTTGACCTCAATTGAATGCAAGCTCTTGGAACAAATTTTGAAAGAGAAAGTAGTTAAAGACATAGGGGTAAATGGTAATTGGGAAAAAATACAACATGGTTTTACAGACCAACTTGGTCTCTTTCTTAACTAATTTTTTAGACAAAGGAAATGAAGTAGATCTAATTTACCTTCATTTCAGTAAGCCATTTGGTAGAGTTCCACATGGGACATTATTAGTTAAACTGGAGAAGATGGGGATTAATAAGAAGATTGAAAGATGGATAAGAAACTGGTTTAAGAGAAGACTACAAAGGGTCATACTGAAAGGTGAACTGTCAGGCTGGAGAGAGGTTACTAGTGGAGTTCCTCAGGGATCGGTCAGGGGGCCAACCTTACTTAACATTTTTATTACGGATATTGGCACAAAAAGTGGGAATGTGCTAATAACATTTGTAGCTGACACAAAGTTGGGAGGTATTGCCAATACAGAGGAGGACCAGAATATCATATAAGAAGATCTGGATGACCTTGTAAACTGGAGTAATGGAAATGGGATGAAATTTAATAGTGTAAAGTGCAAGGTTATGCATTTAGGGACTAAGAACAATTTTTTTTTTGCCATAACCTGGGGATTTATCAGTTGGAAGCTACAGAGCAGGAGAAAGACCTGGGTGTATTGGTTGATCCCAGGATGATTATGAGACGCCAATGTGATGCAGCTGTGAAAAAAGGCTAATGCAATTCTAGGATGCTTCAGGTGAGGTATTTCCAGTAGAGATAGAGAAGTGTTAGTACCATTATAGAAGGCACTGGTGAGACCTGATCTGGAATGCTGTGTGTAATTCCAGTCTCCCCTGTTTAAGAAAGATGAATTCAAACTGGAACATGGGCAAAGAAGGGCTACTACATGATGAAGGAATGTAAACCTACCTTATGAGAAGAGACTCAAAGAGCTTGGTTTGTTTAGCCCAACCAAATGAAGGCAGAGGGGAGATATGATTGCTCTCTATAAATACATCAGAGGAATAAATACCAGGGAGGGAAGAGGAGTTATTTAAGTTAAGCACCAATGTTAACACAAGAACAAATGGATATAAACTGGCCATCAACAAGTTTAGGTTTGAAATTAGGTGAAGGTTTCTAACCATCAGAGGAGTGAAGTTCTGGAACAGCCACCCAAGGGAACCAGTGGTGGTGGGGGGAAGATCTACCTGGCTTCAAGACTGATCTTGATAAGTTTACAGAGGAGATGGTATGATGAGACTCCGTACAATGGCATGTAGCCAATTGGCAACTGTTAGCTGCAAATATGTCCAACAATTAGTGATGGGACACTAGATGGGGAGGGCTCTGACTTACTACAGAGAATTATTTCCCAGGTGTCTGGCTGATGGGTCTTGCCTATATGCTCAGGGTTCACCTGGATCGCCATATTTGGGTAAGAAAGGAATTTCTCCCCAGGTCAGACTGACAGAGATGCTGGGGGTTTTCACCTTCCTCTGCAGCCTGAGGCACAGGTCACTTGAAGATTTAAACTAGTGTAAATGGTGGATTCTGTTGAATTCTTGAAGTCTTTAAATCATGATTTGAGGACTTCAATAACTCAACCAGAGATTAGGAGTTTATTACAGGAATGCAATGTGCAGGAGGTCAAACTAGATGATCATGATGGTCCCTTCTGGCCTTAAAGTCTATAAGTCAGTGAGCTCAAAAATTTTCAGTCTTTCCCTCATCCCTGTACAAGTGCACCTGGCTGTTATTTTGACCGCTCACTCACCAGGCAGGACTCTGTGTTCTCTCATCCTATGGAGATGAGATATTGACAAGGCTTAATTCATATTTTCCCCTGCTCAGAAGCCTTCCTTAAATATGCCAAATTTATAGACTCACTACCTGAATCATTTTCTGAATGCTTTTTGCATCATCTCTCATTGAAAGCTGCATTCCTAGTGCTGATCACATCAGCTCAGAAATGTTATATTGTTCCACAGCAATAAGATGATTCTTACTGTGATGGGTTGTATCCCCTGGGATGCAGTCTGGGAGCCGCTGGAACCGCTGTGCCGCCTAACAATTCTGCTGAGTTAGCTCTCTCACACTGCTCTGATGATGACTTACAGCCTCTCTCACGCTGCTCTGCTGGTGACTTAAAGCCAGGCTCTCCATGCCCTGTTAAAAGAACCTGAATACTTGTGGCACCTTAGAGACTAACAAATTTATTAGAGCATAAGCTTTCGTGAGCTACAGCTCACTTCATTGGATGCATAGAATGGAACATATAGTGGAACATACACATATATACACACACAGATAAGTTAGAAGTTACCATACAAACTGTGAGAGGCTAATTAGTTAAGATGAGCTATTATCAGCAGGAGAAAAAAAACTTTTGTAGTGATAATCAAGATGGCCCATTTACACAGTTGACAAGAAGGTGTGAGGATACTTAATTTAAGGAAATAGATTCAATATGTGTAATGATCCAGCCACTCCCATGCCCTGTTATCACCCAACACGACAGCAGGTAGCACCACACACCCAACTGAGTTACTTGAGTGCTTTACCTGAGCCACTCAAGGATCAACTTGCAAGCACCAGCCACTCCCCAGCCTTGCACCCCTATTGGAGTATAAGCCCAGGATTATTATACTGTCTTGTACTGCACTGAGATCTGTATGGTGCAAGTTCATAAATTGATTCGCTCCCCTCTCAATGTGGGAAAGATATGCAACAAGCCTGTCTGACCAAGCTGAGATTTTCTCAAACACTTCACTCAAAAACACAATGGTTAAGATAAAACATCAAATGAGTTTATTAACTACAGAAAGATAGATTTTAAGTGATTATAAGTGATAACAAACAGATCAAAGCAGATTACCTAGCAAATAAACTAAGCCTAATATACTAGATAGATAAGATCTGAATTAGCAATATGTCACCCTGACTGATGATACAAGCAGTTCACCAAGCTTCCATACACAGGCTAGAAATCCCTTAACCTGGGACCAGCACTTACCCCAGTTCAGTCTTTGTTCCTCAGGTGTTTCCAGGTTTTCTCTTGTGTGGCGAGTGAGGCCAAAAGATGATATCACTTCCCACATAATATAGTTTCTCCAAATGGCGGGAACCCTTTGTTCCAAGCTAAGTTCACAGCCCAGTTTGTGGAAAAACACAGATACCAAAATGGAGTTCAGTGTCATGTGGTCTGGTCACATGCCCTTGCATGTCTTGCTGAGTCTTAGCAGCCATTATTCATAGTCTGGCTGAAGCATTCCCAGGAAGGCTCACAAGGTGGGGGATAAGCTTCTCCTAAGGCCTATTGTTTCCCTTAATGGCCCTTTACCTTGAATAGTCCCTTCACAATCAGCTTTCTAGGCTGAAGCATCTTGCCTAGTGGGTGTCACCCAGGTGCAACCACATTTGAAATACAGATACATAATCAATATTCATAACTCCAGATACAAATATGATACATGCATACAAATAGGATAATCATATCCAGTAAATCATAACTTTTCCAATGACACCTCAGAAGTGGGTTTTAGCCCATGAAAGCTTATGCTCAAATAAATTTGTTAGTCTCTAAGGTGCCACAAGTACTCCTCATTCTTTATTCTGTACAAAGTGCATCATAATTATGTCATAATTACATTATAATAATACCGCTATGGTGAATATGTGATGCAGAGTGTCACACTTACCCCAGATTCTTATTAAAGGTGATCTCTGGTTTACATCTAAACCAACCAATCCACTTACCGATGTTTCCCCTGCTCTCTCCTAAGAGCTATTCACTGCTAGACAGACTAGCCTGCATCATTTAGATGTGAAAAGGGCACTTAGTTGCTATCTAAACAGAATTAAGATGTTTTCTAACTCATCTAGGTTGTTCATTTCACATGGGAATAATATTACGGGGACAGTCAATTTCCATCCAGACCTTATCCAGATGAATTAGACTCCCTTGCTAGGCATCATTGGAGATTTCAATACCATCACTGGAGCACATCCCATAAGATACAAAGCAACCTTTACTGCCTGTCTCAGAAATATTTCCATCACAGCAATATGTGCAGGGTGCAAGCTAGAGTTCTCTCCATACTTCATCATGCAGCATTACTCCCTGGATTTAGCTTCTTGAACAGTCACTCAGTTCAGGAGCGCAATCCTGCAATGATTGTTCAATTCAGACTCCTGGAGTCTACCTCCTTTGGTTTCAGAGACTGCCGTTACATGCTTGTGGATATGACCGCAGGAGTGTGGGTCTATGAAGGCAAAACACAAAGAAGTAAGGATAATAAATCTGCTGCTAGGCAGTGATTACCTTCCCAAATATTTTGGAATTTTACATTAGATTAGTGGAAAGAACTAAGTGGCCACTGGGGCTTTGTCCCCATATATATTTTCAAGGTAGGGCACAGAGAGATAACTAGAGAGTTCATATCATCCCATTTGACATCGCTAGCAAGAAAATTCCAAGCTCATGTGCTGAGGGTGTGCATGTCACCTAAACTCTAATCTTGTCCCATTGACATCAATGGCAACACTCCCACTGGCATCACTGGTAAAGGATCAGTCCAATGCAGGGAATTATCTGGTAGTATGGTAAGTAAGATTTTTTTCCCTTTATTAAGAGTATGTTTTTATACAGTTCACAACAGTCAGCATAAACTAACTCTCTGCTAATAGGAAAAGTGACTAATGCTATGCTCGGGAAGTCTTCTTGCATATTTTTTTATGTTTATAATGGGTGTATTTCTTCACGTGAATTTGTCAGCATTTCCCTTTGTCAATTAAAAATGTGGCCAATGTTGTGATGAAGGCTTTGAATAGAAGTGTTGCAACTTTGGTCTTCAAGCTCAAGCTCTTACACAAGAACACAGCAAATTATGAAAATATTTCATAGCATGGCCATAACCAGCTATTTCTGAAATTTCTCAATATGGGCCCTATTTCTTCTTATCCTGAAACAAAATAAATAAATTCTTGTTTCAATAAAAGAGTGGAATAATGCCAGACTTGCAGAAGATTATTATATTGGAACATCATATCAGCCACTGGAAAAAACCGTCCCAGGACATCAAAGAGATTGCCACCAAAGCACTCCAAGAATAAATGTTCCAGCTTAGTGGGACATTGAATTGACTTTGGTTTCAACAAGAAAGATTCCAGTATTCCTTTTTCTGGATTAATTCTTACAGTCAGGTGTGACAGCTTTGCTTAGGAATGTACATAGATCTGAATTGTCGGTACTGGTGAAGCATTTCAAGTAATACATGTCACAGTATATATTCATTACAAGCTATTTACAACAGATTTATTACAGATGCTGCGTAAATCGTGGGCCCAATTCTGCCACATTTATGCATATATGTGAAAATTCCAAGGGTCTGCAGAGAAGACTAAAACTGAACATCATTTTAACATATTTTGCTGATTCCACTCTTACACCTAGTCCTATTCTCTTTTCACCCTTACTTATTTTCTTCTAGAAAATGGAATCATCTTCAGTTCCTTTTCTGAATCTTCAAACTTCTTTCCCTCTTTCTATGGCTGATCCTTAATCAAGAACAGAAAAAAGTGTCTCATCTATCAACCTTATGTAAAAGATATCCAGTAAGTTTACATAGAAGACCTCATTTAACATACTTAAAATCTACCAGAACTTCTTAATAAATCCCCATTTTCAGGGTCTGATAACTTAGGAAGTAAAAATTCCTTAGTGCTGAAACATAGCCCATAAATATTGCTGAAGGCCCAGGGCTGATTTCTTAATTATCCTTAGCTGGACCAGGGCAGGGGAGGGCAAATTACGGTCCGTGGACCAGATCTGGCCCATCAGGGCTTTCAATCAGGCCCACAGGATTGCCAGGGGCTAAGGCAGGCTTCCTGCCTGCCCTGGTCCCACACCGCTCCCAGAAGCATCTAGCACCACGCCACTACGGCCCCTGTAGGGAGGGGGCAGAGGGCTCCGTGTGCTGGGAGCCAATGGGAGCTTTGGGGGGTGGTACCCGCAGGCAAGGGCAGCGCGCAGCAGAGCTCCCTGCCCCACCCCACCCCTAGGAGCCACTGCCAGACATGCTGGCCACTTCTGGGAGCGGCGCAGGGCCAGGGCAGGCAGGAGCCTGCCTTAGCCTCACTGCGTGTTGTTGCGACCCCGGAGCCGCTTGAGGTAAGCAGTGTTGAGCCACAGCCGGCACCCTGAACCCCTCCTGCACCCCGCACCCCAACCCCCTTCCTTGAGCCCCCGCCACACCCCTCCTGCACCCCAACCCTCTTCCCTGAGCCCCTTCCTGCACCCCTTCTGCACCTCAACCCCTTGCCCTGAGCCCCTTCCTGCACACCGCACCCCCTCCCACACCCCAACCTCCTGCCCCAGCCCTACATTCATGGCCCTGCATACAATTTCCGCACCCAGATGTGGCCCTTGGGCTAAAAAGTTTGCCCACCCCTGATCTAGGGTGACCAGATAGCTCATGTGAAAAATTGGGATGGAGTAGGGCGGTAATAGGGTCTTATGTAAGACAAAGCCCCTAATATCAGGTCAGTCCCTATCAAATCAGTACATCTGGTCACCCTCGCTGGCTCATACTTTCAGTTTCTTCTGTTACTACTTCTGATTCAAGCCTTTTCAATATTCAGTGATGACTGATAAATAGGAGCTGCATTGTAATGTACAGTCACACTCTTGTGTTTAAAGCACTAGGCTGGGTCCTAGTCTTGACCCTATGACAGAGTTCCTTTCTGATTTGGGGCAAATTATCTAACCAGTCTGTACCTCCATTGTCCTGTTTGCAAAGAAGTCACGTAATGCTTGCTTTCTTCTCAGGAATGTGGTAAAGTATTATTTTTAAGGTAGTCAGAGAGCCTCAGAAGAAAAGCACTATATATAACGCAAAGAATTGTTATTATAAAAAGTCCTAGAAAGAAAGTTAATGTTATATTTGGGTCATACAATCTGAATATTCACCTAATATCTCAAGAGCTCAGTGTACAGAGTTTTGTTTTCATTTATGATCTTTTTCTTGCTTTAAGGTCAAATTCTGTTTCCAGCCATTCTGTCTCCTCGCAAAACCTAATAAAACAGCAAAGGAGCAAAAATTAATTTAGCTCTTCCCCATACCCAAACAAATATGTGCTTTATTATTTCGCATTACATTCTGCTGATATAACTAAAATGTCTTTGATGGTAAAGTCATTGCAAGTACTTCACCTGGATTGTGGTTTTGTACCTTGTGTAAATAATTTCAATCAGCAATAACTAAGATAAATTCAGCTTCACCAGCAAAGACCCATTGGGCCAATATCTCCTGCTTTTCTATGAACCAAAGGCATTTAATGGTACAGCTGGAAACTAAGGCAAAGAACTAAGTAAGTTAGTATTTGTATAGAGTGAGGCGGGAGATACTTGTAGATTAGTTGGAGGCTACTCTCTGCAGATAAAGCAGTTTTTTCCCCAGCCTCATTTGTGTGGGGGCACTGCAAAGTAGTAGTAGGCATAGGTGTCTGGTTTATTTTAAAACAAATAAAATTTATTGTCCATATCCTGGGGAGAAAGCAAAGCAAATCCAGGTGGCAGAGTGAGATCTAGACTGTTCAGCACAGAATCACACTCGATGAAGTACAAAGGAAACCAATGGCTGTGCATAACGATACTTATTTCTGCAGCAGAGAGGAACCTTCTGAAAACCACAGCACCAGTGACTTTATTAGATCTGATATGAGCCAGGAAGAGAGACAAGATTGTGCTGTGAGAACAAGGCTGAACAGTGAACAACACATTGCTGTGGGCATGTGACGGAAAAGACAGAGCCATGGGAAAATAAGGGTAATAATTGAGTTGCACCAGGGGAAAAAGCTGACCTTTTCTGAAGTCAGGTCTCCCCTCTGAGCCAATCCCAGGGCACATTTTCCCTGCTACCACCTGGAGGCCCACATAAGCCCTGGCCCTTAGTGGTATTCATGCTGAAAAACCTGTAGAATCACTGGGAGATCTGATTTTTCCTAGTAAAGGGTTTCAATTGTCGAAAGTTGCATGTTTGGAATGGAACTTATCTGCAGTTTTTATTTTAAAACTGTGCTTTCCTATTTCTCTCTATCATGAGAATGCCCTGAACATGTAATACATCCCTTATGCCAAGGAATGAGAATAATAATTTAAGTTGGTACAAGGGGACATAACTATGAGCAATGGACATAATTCAGAAAGGGAGAACCTGGGCTGAGTATCAAAAATAAATTTTATGTCAGCAAGATCCCTTGGACTGGAACAGTCTCTTCCAAGGGAAGTAATGGATGCCACATTACTTGAACAAGTTAAAGCTAGACTGGATGAAACAATAACCAAAATGTATTGTGGGGACCAAAGCTGAACTGGCAGGGGAATCCTAAGTAAAGCTGGTTTGGAATGTATTTTGACAAAATACTTTTTCATCAGAAGAGTTTCTCAGTTCCAGGATGGAACTTCTGGTGAGGTGAGAGAGAGAGAGAGAGAGATACTCCAAAGATTAGGGCACTCTGCCTGATTCAGAACAGAGACCCTACAGCCTATGTGAGCACCCTAACTACCAGGCTATAGGCTGTTCTAGAGTAGGTCACTCACTCTCTCTGCCTCATGGCTTTTTTTTTCCCCCACAAAATATTTCTAAAGGTCTCATTCTAAGACCTCAAAATGTTTCCAAACATAATTCTTGGTTTCTGGCCAGCCCTGCTTATTAGGTCTATTCTGTCTGTGATTTCTATTGTTCCATGAGAGCTTCTGCAGATAAATGGAGATGGTATGTAACATGTTGAAAAGTTAGCCCTTAATATCTCTTTTTTAGCTTTTGATGAGCTCTCCTTGACTTCACATACTCAGTAGGCTTTATATCTCTTTTTTAAAAGGTGCTTGCGTGCCAGGAAGATTTATTTTTCATATTTACTTCATTGTGACAATTTATTAAAGTCTTCAGGGAGTTTAGCTCCAGAGTAGCTACAGCTACTTTTGTCTGTACAGTGGAACTGCAAGACAACTGAGGAGCTACAGCTCTTCACATGTTGTTATAGCTGAGTTCTCTGACTCACCCCCTGATGGGTCTATGGTCTACTAGTTCTCCTCTGGAAGGACAGACATGATTCCTATAGATTCACCAAAACATCAAGGGCCATATTGTCTGGCTTGCAAGCTGTGCTGAGCACAAGCCCAGTGGATGAGGGAGAAAGGGTGGCTTTAGGCAATCATTGTAGTGCCCCTGAGCATCAGTCAGATCATCACAGGCTATACTCCCCAGATAGTTTAGAGCAACATGAGGGTTGTCTCAATGGTGCCAGCAACTAGTGGCTCTCAGGCACCATTCCAGTAACTGGGGATTCCTATGGCATTGGGCTACCCTGGCCATACCTGTTTTCCCCTAGATATACTTGGAGGCCAGGAGGGGAGGGGGTGCAGGAGCTACTACAATGGGTCATTGCCACCAGAGAATTCCACTGTGTGGGGAAAATGTTCCACTGACTGCAACTGCAGGCTTTGGGGATGCTTTGTGGGGAACAGCAGCACAAAGCTGCCTTAACAGCCCAGAAAATCTGACCCCTGATTTTTTGTAGATAGCAGACATTGCAAAATAATTTGCTTATGGTGAAAAAAGAGATGGTAGGTTTCTTCTCAATCCTTACTTTAAACTCCTATATACTGAAACTTTCAACTTTTTTTATTGCATCAATGGGTTTCCCTCTAAAACACTCAGAGAAACCACCAACTAAACTATACTTTTCTATTCATTTAGTGACCACCTCCAGTTACAAGAATATGCTAAGTCAATGCATGCATATGTGTCATTACCATGCCTGGTGAATACGCCCACTCCATCACATAAAGATCAATGGAGTTCAGCCTAAAACAGAGGTTACAGTATGGCCCATTGTATCCCCTGCTTCAGTTATGCATAGCAAAGACTGGAACATATGAACGGATATCTTTTCATCAATCTAAATCAGCTACACTATGTTGTTTATCCAGGGACTAGACATATTCATTGATAAAATAATTATGGGTAAAGAAAGTAATGTATTTCTCCCTAAGGGATGCATTTAAATAGGCACTCAAATACCAATGTGATAAGTGCAGTAGAATAACCTAGATAGATAGAAAGAAAATTGAACTTGTGTGAGCTCAGAGTTGTTATACTGCAGCACTCAAAGTTCAGATGAGCAAAAACAACATGTTATGTGCCTCTTTAACACCTCTTGTCTGTGTGATTTTCATATTAAATTTAGCTTGTGGTGTACCCTGTAGCCAAAAGTTACTTAGACAAACAAACAGGTGATGAACACTGTATATATGAGCCAGATAACTTTATTTTGGTAGTGTTACTTTGTAACTGGAAAGTGTGACCTTTTGTGACCTTTAATGCTATTGTGGGCAAAGTGAGAACAAGCGAAAAAAAACACACAAAAATGTATTAAACTAAATGAACTGCTTATATTCTTGGCTCATCTATAAAAAAAAACCCTTCACACCTGTTGGACCACCAAAGCTCTATACTGACAGGTTTCAGAGTAGCAGCCGTGTTAGTCTGTATCCGGAAAAAGAACAGGAGTACTTGTGGCACCTTAGAGACTAACAAATTTATCAGAGCATAAGCATTCGTGGGCTACAGCCCACTTCATCGGATGCATAGAATGGAACATATAGTAAGAAGATATATATATACATACAGATAAGTTGGAAGTTGTCATACAAACTGTGAGAGGCTAATTAATTAAGATGAGCTATTATCAGCAGGAGAAAAAAACTTTTGTAGTGATAATCAAGATGGCCCATGTAGACAGTTGACAGAAGGTGTGAGGCTACTTAACTTTGGGAAATAGATTCAATATGTGTAATGACCTAGCCACTCCCAGTCTCTATTCAAACCCAAGTTAATGGTAAATAGTTTGCATATTAATTCAAGCTCAGCAGTTTCTAGTTGGAGTCTGTTTTTGAAGCTTTTCTGTTGCAAAATTGCCACCCTTAAATCTTTTACTGAGTGGCCAGAAAGGTTGAAGTGTTCTCCTACCAGTTTTTGAATGTTATGATTCTGATGTCAGATTTGTGTCCATTTATTCTTTTATGTAGAGACTGTCCGGTTTGGCCAATGTACATGGCAGGGGGGCATTGCTGGCACATGATGGCATATATCACATTGGTAAATGTGCAGATGAACGAGCCCCTGATGGCGTGGCGTGATAAGGTCCTATGATGGTGTCACTTGAATAAATATGTGGACAGAGTTGGCATCGGGCTTTGTTGCAAGGATAGGTTCCTGGGTTAGTGTTTTTGTTGTGTGTTGTGTGGTTGCTGGAGAGTATTTGCTTCAGGTTGGGGGACTGGGATAGGTTCCTGGGTTAGTGTTTTTGTTGTGTGTTGTGTGGTTGCTGGAGAGTATTTGCTTCAGGTTGGGGGACTGGTCTGTCTCCCAAGATCTGTGAGAGTGAGGGATCATTTTTCAGGATAGGTTGTAAATCTCTGATGATGCGCTGGAGAGATTTTAGTTGGGGGCTGAAGGTGACAGCTAGTGTCATTCTGTTATTTTCTTTGTTGGGCCTGTCCTGTAGTAGGTGACTTCTGGGTACTCTTCTGGCTCCGTCAATCTGTTTTTTCACTTCAGCAGGTGGGTATTGTAGTTTTAAGAATGCTTGATAGAGATCTTGTAGGTGTTTGTCTCTGTCTGAGGGATTGGAGTATCACACAACAAAAACACATGGCATTAAGAAGTCATTACCCTGAAACAGAAGTTCATACTGTGATAGACCCCAAAAGTCATTCCTGGGTCCAGGAATTTCCTATTAGCATTGGAAGAAAATCCAGGATGGCAGGCAACACTAAAGTCTTGAGATTAATATGGAAATGTCTCTGAGTTTTCTCACTGACTGCCCGAGAGCAAGGTTGGACCCTTGTAGGAATAAGTTATGCAGGAATTTCCAATTAGTTACACTCTGATGCACCCCAGAACAGCAATGCCAGAACACAAGGACATTGAGCAAAACATGAAGATAGGTGGAATTAACACATATAACAACCATGAATCAGTTAAGTCAGCAACAGTCTGAAGAAAACATCATCATAGTCCAAATGGCAGGTGTGTAGCAGCAGGTCCTGAGTAACTGCACACACCTAGCCCTATGTGCACGTACACACAGGAACTGGAACACTGAGTTCAGCGAGCAAGGCCCAGGAAACGAACAGGAACAGGGAGCAGGAAGCAGGGGAAGCAGGAAAGCAACACACACACACACACACACCAGTCATCACAATTTCCTTCTCTTTTCCCCAGAAGTTCAGCGGTATTTTACCAGGGGCACCTGGGGATCCTGGGACTGTCAGTTCTGCCTCTGATTCAGCTCAGGGGGTGGATGAGGTTGTTGTGGTGCAAAGTTCCCAATTAGTCACATGACCTCATCGTATGGAGAAAGACTGTCCTCTTCCCTCCCTGTTCCTCTCCCAGTATAGGCAAGATATCTCGCTGGTATCTCCGTGTTGTACTCAGACTTGCCACACTCCAGACCCTAACATATCACTAGCAAGGTTTGAAGATAGATATCTGCAGCCCCACACAACTGCAGCTTTTTCAGAATCAGCAGCCTCTGACTCACTGGTAACTTTCTTGTACTGTGGTAAGAAACAAGAACCTCTGGATAAATGTGTGCTACGAGTTGTTTGCTAAGAAAAACAAAACAAGTGAGAAACCGCCACCAACAATGGCCTCCTTCAGGCAGCTCCCAAAACGTGCAAATTATCAGTCACCCATATGGACTGATGCAACAGGCCAGTATCTTCAAGTACCCTCTGCCAGTAATGGATGGGTGCTAGGACAGCTTGTTCCTAAAACAATGTTGCTGTCACCTGCTCCAGAAGCCATCTTCACATTTGTGCAGAGTGGCTGTGAGAGTAGCTGTGCAACAAAGAGATTCAAATGCCACAGAGAAGATTTAGTGTGTTGTGAGGCATGCAACTATGACAGTCAGGAACGTAGCAACAACGTATTGAACACATCAGACACAGATTCTGAGGGGGAGTAGAAATGTTTCAACTATCTGCTAAATACCGTGACTGTTTTTCTGCAATATAGCTCAAAGGGGAGCTGCCTTAGAAATTCATTAATTCATAGTTATATGTAGGGGTTACATGAGAGTACATGCCTGTACTTCGTTATTCACACAATATATTCATACAAGACATTCTACGGCCCTCCTACTAAGCGTCACTACAGTTATAAATACCGTACATGTATTGTCAGTGTATTCAGTGATAGAAGATATTTACAGTTGTATGATGTGTGCTTAGACTTATGTCTTCTGGTGAGCAGATAACATTAAAAATGGTTTATAATTAGGGGTAGGGGGCCTTGTTAGCTGCATAACTTCATACAAATACCAGATAGAACAACTTTTCTTAGATCAGTCCATTCTACAAATAATGACAAATACATTGATGTATTACGTAATATTAACAAGCTCATGCTGTCGTGTGACTACAGACTTTTGCTTTAACTGAAGACAACACACACCAATCATCACACAATTAAGGGTGAAAAAGCCCTCTACACCACCGCACTCCACACAGGAGAAGGGTCAGCCACATCCAGTAGTTAGGGTGCTAGTCTGAGATCCATGTTCGAGTCCCTACTCTGCCAAAGACTTCCCATGTGACCTTGAGGAAGATCATAGAATCATAGAATATCAGGGTTGGAAGGGACCTCAGGAGGTCATCTAGTCCAACCCCCTGCTCAAAAGCAGGACCCATCCCCAATTAAATCATCCCAGCCAGGGCTTTGTCAAGCCTGACCTTAAAAACTTCTAAGGAAGGAGATTCTACCACCTCCCTAGGTAACGCATTCCAGTGTTTCACCACCCTCCTAGTGAAAAAGTTTTTCCTAATATCCAACCTAAACCTCCCCAACTTCAACTTGAGACCATTACTCCTTGTTCTGTCATCTGCTACCACTGAGAACAGTCTAGAGCCATCCTCTTTGGAACCCCCTTTCAGGTAGTTGAAAGCAGCTATCAAATCCCCCCTCATTCTTCTCTTCTTCAGACTAAACAATCCCAGTTCCCTCAGCCTCTCCTCATAACTCATGTGTTCCAGTCCCCTAATCATTTTTGTTGCCCTCCACTGGACTCTTTCCAATTTTTCCACATCCTTCTTGTAGTGTGGGGCCCAAAACGGGACACAGTACTCCAGATGAGGCCTCACCAATGTCAAATAGAGGGGAACGATCGCGTCCCTCGATCTGCTGGCAATGCCCCTACTTATACATCCCAAAATGCCATTGGCCTTCTTGGCAACAAGGGCACACTGCTGACTCATATCCAGATTCTTGTCCACTGTAACCCCTAGGTCCTTTTCCGCAGAACTGCTGCCGAGCCATTCAGTCCCTAGTCTGTAGCAGTGCATGGGATTCTTCCGTCCTAAGTGCAGGACTCTGCACTTGTCCTTGTTGAACCTCATCAGATTTCTTTTGGCCCAATCCTCCAATTTGTCTAGGTCCCTCTGTATCCTATCCCTGCCCTCCAGCGTATCTACCACTCCTCCCAGTTTAGTATCATCCGCAAATTTGCTGAGAGTGCAATCCACACCATCCTCCAGATCATTTATGAAGATATTGAACAAAACCGGCCCCAGGACCGACCCCTGGGGCACTCCACTTGACACCGGCTGCCAACTAGACATGGAGCCATTGATCACTACCCGTTGCGCCCGACAATCTAGCCAACTTTCTACCCACCTTATAGTGCATTCATCCAACCCATACTTCTTTAACTTGCTGACAAGAATATTGTGGGAGACCGTGTCAAAAGCTTTGCTAAAGTCAAGAAACAATACATCCTCTGCTTTCCCTTCATCCACAGAACCAGTAATCTCATCATAGAAGGCGATTAGATTAGTCAGGCATGACCTTCCCTTGGTGAATCCATGCTGACTGTTCCTGATCACTTTCCTCTCATGTAAGTGCTTCAGGATTGATTCTTTGAGGACCTGCTCCATGATATTTCCAGGGACTGAGGTGAGGCTGACTGGCCTGTAGTTCCCAGGATCCTCCTTCTTCCCTTTTTTAAAGATTGGCACTACATTAGCCTTTTTCCCGTCATCCGGGACTTCCCCCGTTCGCCACGAGTTTTCAAAGATAATGGCCAGTGGCTCTGCAATCACAGCCGCCAGTTCCTTTAGCACTCTCGGATGCAACTCGTCCAGCCCCATGGACTTGTGCACATCCAGCTTTTCTAAATAGTCCCTAACCACCTCTTTCTCCACAGAGGGCTGGTCATCTATTCCCCATGTTGTGATACCCAGCGCAGCAGTCTGGGAGCTGACCTTGTTAGTGAAGACAGAGGCAAAAAAAGCATTGAGTACATTAGCTTTTTCCACATCCTCTGTCACTAGGTTGCCTCCCTCATTCGTTAAGGGGCCCACACTTTCCTTGGCTTTCTTCTTGTTGCCAACATACCTGAAAAAACCCTTCTTGTTACTCTTAACATCTCTCGCTTGCTGCAGCTCCAGGTGCGATTTGGCCCTCCTGATTTCATTCCTACATGCCCGAGCAATATTTTTATACTCTTCCCTGGTCATATGTCCAACCTTCCACTTCTTGTAAGCTTCTTTTTTATGTTTAAGATCCGCTAGGATTTCACCGTTAAGCCAAGCTGGTCGCCTGCCATATTTACTATTCTTTCGACACATCGGGATGGTTTGTCCCTGTAACCTCAACAGGGATTCCTTGAAATACAGCCAGCTCTCCTGGACTCCTTTCCCCTTCATGTTAGTCCCCCAGGGGATCCTACCCATCCGTTCCCTGAGGGAGTCAAAGTCTGCTTTCCTGAAGTCCAGGGTCCGTATCCTGCTGCTTACCTTTCTTCCCTGTGTCAGGATCCTGAACTCAACCAACTCATGGTCACTGCCTCCCAGATTCCCATCCACTTTTGCTTCCCCTACTAATTCTTCTCGGTTTGTGAGCAGCAGGTCAAGAAAAGCTCCCCCTCTAGTTGGCTCCTCTAGCACTTGCACCAGGAAATCATCCCCTACGCTTTCCAAAAACTTCCTGGATTGTCTATGCACCGCTGTATTGCTCTACCAGTGGATATCAGGAAAATTAAAGTCACCCATGAGAACCAGGGCGTGCGATTTAGTAGCTTCTGCGAGCTGCCGGAAGAAAGCCTCATCCACCTCATCCCCCTGGTCCGGTGGTCTATAGCAGACTCCCACCACTACATCACTCTTGTTGCTCACACTTCTAAACTTAATCCAGAGACACTCAGGTTTTTCTGCAGTTTCGTACCGGAGCTCTGAGCAGTCATACTGCCCCCTTACATACAGTGCTACTCCCCCACCTTTTCTGCCCTGCCTGTCCTTCCTGAACAGTTTATAACCATCCATGACAGTACTCCAGTCATGTGAGTTATCCCATCAAGTCTCTGTTATTCCAATCACATCATAATTCCTTGACATCACCAGGACCTCCAGTTCTCGCTGCTTGTTTCCAAGGCTTTGTGCATTCATATATAAGCACTTGAGATAACCTGCTGATCGCCCCTCATTCTCAGTATGAGGCAGGAGCCCTCCCCTCACAGACATTCCTGCCTGTGCTTCCTCCCGGTATCCCGCTTTCCCACTTACCTCAGGGCTTTGGTCTCCTTCCCCCGGTGAACCTAGTTTAAAGCCCTCCTCACTAGGTTAGCCAGCCTGCTCGCAAAGATGCTCTTCCTTCTCTTCGTAAGGTGGAGCCCGTCTCTGCCTAGCACTCCTCCTTCATGGAACACCATCCCATGGTCAAAGAATCCAAAGCCTTCTCTCCGACACCACCTGCGTAGCCATTCGTTGACTTCCATGATTCGACGGTCCCTACCCAGGCCTTTTCCTTCCACGGGGAGGATGGACGAGCACACCACCTGCGCCTCAAACTCCTTTATTCTTCTTCCCAGAGCCACGTAGTCTGCAGTGATCCGCTCAAGGTCATTCTTGGCAGTATCATTGGTGCCCACGTGGAGAAGCAGGAAGGGGTAGCGGTCTGAGGGCTTGATGAGTCTCGGCAGTCTCTCCGTCACATCGCAAATCTTAGCCCCCGGCAAGCAGCAGACTTCTCGGTTTTCCCGGTCAGGGCGGCAGATAGATGACTCAGTCCCCCGGAGTAGAGAGTCCCCGACCACCGCCACCCGCCTCCTTCTCTTGGGAGTGATGGTCGTGGAACCCCCCATCTCAGGACAGTGCATCTCATGCCTTCCAACCAGCGGAGTCTCCTTCTGCTTTCTCCCCCCAGACATATCATCTGGTCCACTCTCCGCAATGGTACCTGTGGAGAGAACATGAAAGCGGTTAGTTACCTGTGTCCGCATTGCTGGAAACCGGACATTCCCCCTTCTTCTTCTGGAGGTCACATGTTGCCAAGCTTCTTCACTGGCCTCTTGGCTCCGCTGTGCAACCTGCTCTAAATCTTTAGAGCTTTGTGCCAGTAGAAGCATATCCTGACTTTTGTCCAGAAAATCCTCTGTTTCTCGTATGCAACGCAGGGTCGTTATCTGTTGCTCCAGACCTTCAATCTTCTCTTCCAATATGGAGACCAGCAAGATACTAAGTCTCTCTGTGCCTCAGTTCCCTGTCTGCAAAATGGGGATAGTAGTACTTCTCTATCTCAGGAGGGTGTTGTGAAGATGAATATATTAAAGATTGTAAGGTGCTCAGCTACTTTTGTAATAGGGAGAGTGCCTTAGTTATATATTTGTTTTGTGCTGTTCACTTTTTATTGTTTTGTCTTTTTACCAAGTACATTATAAAGTCCCTTGATGCCTCAGTTTTCCCATCTGTAAAATGGGATAGTGATGCTTACCTGCTTTGTAAAAGGATTTGAGATCTGCTGATGAAAAGTACTGTGTAAGAGTGAGGATTTATTATTACTATTGATTAAGTGCCTCAAATGTATAGTTATTGTGAATGCATATGTGCTCTCAATATATATTTTTATAGTGTACAACAAAAAATCTCAGCTGTACACTATTTGGGGGCACTCCAAAATGGAGCCCCCTAATTGGAGATATACAGTGTCTGATTTTCATGGTGCTGAGTACCACAGCTTCTAGTGACTTTGATTGGAATTGTGTGTTCTCAATTCCTCTGAAAAATCAATTAAGCATCCAAAATTAGAGGCAACATTAAACATTTGACTTATATGTCTGTAACTTCAGGTGCAAAGCTCTATAAAGACTAGTGAAGTACTTCTGTGTAGTAGTGGTCGGACATGTGACCATTATAGAAAACATTCTGGACCAGGCTGTGCCTTAATTCTACATGGATGCACAGGGCAGGACAGGGCACAAGAAGGCTCTTACCCCTCCTCAGATCCTTGCTTAGAAGGAGAGCACACAGTAGGTATGTCTACACTGCAATTAGACACCTGTGACTGGCCTGTCCAGCTGACTCAGACTCACGGGATTCAGACTCAGGGGCTCTTTAATTGTGGTGTAGATGTTATGGCTTGGATTGAAGCCTGGGCTCTAGGACCCTGTGAGGTGGGAAGGTCCCAGCGCATGGGCTCCAGTCTGAGCCCAAATGTCTACACTGCAATTAACAGCCCCACAGCCTGAACCCTGCAAGCCTGAGCCAGGTGGCACAGGCCATACACAGGTGTCTAATTGCAGTGTAGACATACCCCCTAGAGTCCTTGTTCTCAGAACGCAAAGCCCCAGCCAGGCTCGGGCTTCTGCTGTTTATAGCCTCTTCAGAGGGAGCAGCTAAAGGTGGGACTATGCTCCACAATGACCAGCAGAGCTGTCTGGGTACAGACTATATCCTGTCCGAGAGAGACTCAGCAGCCACACTCCCAGGAGTGTTCAAAGCTATTATGTTTGCTTGAGGTACAATACATCCTGGAGACCTAGCTGACAGCATGCATTTTCACACACACACACACACCCCCAATGTGGTCTGATGGCAATAGGCCACAATCAGTTCCTCTCTGTTTCCTTTGTGCTGATTGCACCTTCCATCCAGATGTCTCTTAGCACCCATTTCTTTTAGAAGGTTGTTGTTTCTTTTTAGAACCCTAATGTTTCCTCTTCATCTCATCAAAACAGTGTATTGTTACAGGGCAAATATATGGATCAGAATTTTTGTTTCACGTGCTCTTAAAAATAATAACCTGGCTGGGCTACAGCTATCAATAGGCAAAATTTTGCTTTGAGATCCACACAGCAGCTCTTATTGCTCACATGCTGCTCTTCCAAGGGAACAGCAATATATGTTGTAAGGGAACATTTTGAAGCCCATTATCCACTACACTTACATGGCATGCAAATTCCACTTGTATTGCAAACAATGAATACTTAGAATGTGACTCCCCATACATGGCTTCCAGTGTGTATTCTGAGTACAGGTGAGTTTTCCTTATATACTGACATTGGGACCAAAACTAATTAATTCTTCCCCTTAAGTATCTCAGATCAGTAGTTTATCTCTTGCTGTCTCTTATAGCAATGCTGATTTTTCTGCTGATTTTCCTTTTATGGAATTATATAATCATTTTAAACAAGCCACTACAGACTCAGGGCCCTCTTTCTTCTGCTTCTACAAATTTATTTCCTTTTGTTTCTTGAGAGGAAGAGTCTTTAATGAGCTAGAACAAACGTAATTTAAAAAAAAAACAATGCCAGACACTTATGCAGGAAGAAAAATGCTTACCATTCAAATAAGCCCACACAGAGGTATATGACAAGCTGTCAAAAAGTTAAGGGTACCCCTCTGTTTTTGAGAAGAGTGAATATGATCAAATTAAAACTGAAGACGTATTTGGAGCTTCAACCAAAGGTAGGAAATAGAGGCTACTCAGTTTCACCCACCAGTGAAAATTATCCAAAACGAGAATGATGATTCACAGAATGGTTGTATCAGTATTGGCTCTCTGCAGGGACAGTACAAATGCTGTTCCATCTCTAGGGCCCGCCAGTACACATATTTTAAATAATCAAATTTGAGCCCTGTCTTTTTTTTTTTTTTTACTGACCAAAACTCTCCAGTCTGAAGCATGTGCAACAACCAATGACATGGAGTAATTTTCATGAAAAGCATCCTCTAAGCACTGTACTTACTAACAGAAAACATCAGAATGGAACTGAGCACAAAGAATAAAATCAGAAACAGAGAAACAGATCACACTTTCACAAGAAGTGACACAGTGAGACCCCAGTGATAACATGAACTCTGTGGGGGAGAGGGGCTTCTGCACCCCTGGGGTGCTCATTGTAGGATTTGCCTATACAAAAACTTGGCAACTGATAGGCTGCTTGTGTGCTGGGACCACCACCTGACCAATATGGTCTCATTGTTTCCTTGTCCTCCCCCATCTGTCTGTATCCATCTGTTGTCTCTTGTTTTATAGCCAGATTATAAATTCTTGAGGACAGTGGCTGTCTTTTTTGTTCAGTGTTTGTATAGTGCCTACCACAACTGGGTCCTGGTCCATGACTAGAGTTCCTAGATGCTACCATAATAAAAATAATATCTAATGAGTCAGATTCATTTGTTGCTAGCTGCATATATCTATCGTTTATCTATAAATCATCTATCATTTGAACGAATGTCATTGTAACTAGTTCTGCTTCTTAGAGAGATTAACTGGGTTCTGCATAGCAGACATGTTGTGGTATTTCCTGCTGTTCAAATTAACAAGTGTGATGGGCAAAGTAAAGTGGCTTTTGCATCTGATTGGCCTGTTCTACCGCAAGCTGACTGCTGCATGGAACCTTTCCTAGCCAGTTCTACAGAAACTCCATGCTGAAGTCAATAGAGAGAGAAGAGCCATTACTAATATCTTTCTAAAAGATGTGCTGTCGCTCATCCAGAAGTTACGGCTCAAAGCAGAAATTACTGCATGAAATTCTATGGGCTACATCATACTAGAGGTCAGGCTAGATCATAAAGGTTCCTTCTGGCCTTCAACTATGAATCTATAATGCTCTGACCTCTCCCTGCACATCACTAAATCCTGTTCTTTGTTATTAAAATGCTGTTTTTACAAGACAGCAGGAAGTACTTGATCTTTGCTTGAATACAAATGCCATCTCTTAGCCGCTTTTACAGGAGGAATCGCTATCAGCATAGCTCAGTTTAATCTGCTATTTTGACACTTGGTCACTCTAGGCAAAGGTGTGTGGTATATAGGTAGGCTAAGAAACAAACAACTTCTGTAGCTCTTCCGTGAAGTTAAAATTAGCAATTGCTGGAACAGGACTTCCTGCAAAGATGAATAATGAAAATGGGGTGGAGGGGAAGTTAGACAAACCGTCTCTCTTTTGATGTTTTTCTGGGGTTTCTCTGGCATGGTCTACTTTTTTTAAAAATGCACTAGTTTAACTGTCGGCCAGCAATGCAAGCCCCTAATACAGACACACTTAAGCAAAGCTAAACAAGTACTTCAACCAACTTAAACCAGTGTAGCTTGCATCGGTAAATTACCAATTTAACCAAATTGATTTAAGCCAGGTTTAAACTGGTTTAAGTGTATCTACATTAGAGGATTCTATCAGTTTAACTAAATCGATTTAGTTAGTTTGTTACAATTTTTCTAATATAGGCAAACCCTCTGGCTTAACCAAACAGAGAAATGGGTAAATATTAGCTTCCCATGTCACCCCTCACTTCATTGAAATCCCTCCTGAAACCCACTTCTTCTACAACCTTTAACCCATATCAATATAACTCTAGCACCACACCATACAATAGTCTTAAAAAGTTATCCTTAGAGCCAGTCAAAAGCCAAAATTTTCTTCCACAACAAATTCCAAAATTCTGGGAGGGAAAAAAAAAGTTTCAAAACAAAAATAGAATTATCAAAACTTCCAAGGAAGGGAAAAATCTGGGGAAAAAAAGGGGGGAGGGGTTAGAAATAATAGAAATGTTTCGTTTTGAAACCTGGCAGCCCAAGCTCTGAGGCCTCCTGCTTCAGATGTGGCTCCTTGAGTTTTCAGGCTCCCAGCTCTGTCGTAGGGAGCTGGGAAGTCCCCAGAGCTTTTAGCTTGAGCTGGGGTTCTCAAGGATTCTGTTTCCTGCTGCAGAACAAGGAGTGAACTGCTCTGCTCCCCCTTCAGGCTTCTCCTCCAGCTTGTGCATGCCCAGCACTTGTGGTGGGGTGGAGAGGCACAGGCCCAGAGCAGCTGCTTAATCCCTTCCTCTGCTGTGTGGGGTTTCTACCCTCTATGACAGAAGGCAAAAGGCACATCCCTGACACAAAGGCCGCCCCCCTGGCCAAATTTCAAGTCCGTACTCCAGAGCATGGGGGTGCTAGAGTTCTCAAAGAATAAGTTGCCAGAGAGAATTTAACATGAGGAAAACAGTGTATTTTTCCCTAGCCTGATTCTCAGAAATTGCTGAATTGTTTTGACTGAAATTAAAACACACACACTACAAACCCAAATAAAATAATCAGCCTGAGGCAGACACCCAATATGGAAAACTGCAGTCCAATTGGTTAAAATTTGGCAAAGTTATACCCTACAGAAAACAGCATGTCATAATGGGAAATGTCAAGCAATCTGAATAACATGTGGTATATATAAATTCACACATGCAGATAATCTCTTGTTCATGCAGACTTCCTGTCTGACCTTGGGCAAATCACACAATCTCCCAGTGCCTCCGTTCATCTGTTCAACAGAGAAAATACTTTCCTACTTAACAGGGGAGTTGTGAAGATAAAATCCATTAATGATTGTGATATGTGTTATCATAAAGAAAGGCATAGAAGTGCCTATAAAGATATTCAAATCACCAAAAAGAAGATAACACATTATGGCACAGTGCTCATGGGGATACCAATCTCTCTCCAGACCAACCCCTGCTGTGTAGGAGTTGGTGAAAATGTTATAGGCTATCTATAGCTTCCATCAACTTTCTCATGACTATTGGAATTACTATTCTTTGACAATCAATACTACTGACTTTTACAGTAACAGCATCTAGAAAAAGAAGAGATTTATGTGCTGGCAGTAAGAGGGGTGAGTGAATCTAGAAACGTTACACAGTTTGGAGATCTGAAGTGGAACATGAGTTCATTCTTGCATGCTCAGTTTGAGGTTGTAGAGTTCAGGGATCTTTTGGGACAGATGTATTAAAGTGTGGTGGTTTGTTTACCATGTCAGCTGATTGCACCTTACAATGTATGGCAGACTTGAACATGACTGGTTTAAATGAGATTGAATTTCTTCCCCAATTGTATCCACTAGCTCCGTTTGAGTCTGGACAGGTTCTTTACCAGCCCTTGTTGTCAGTAAGATTATTTAGGCTGGTTTGTGGAAAGGTAAAGAGCATATAGGAAACACAAAACAGACCAATGTGAAATGAGTTTCAGACAAAATTAAAATATTTGACATTTATGCCGATCCTTTCATTATAGAGGATTCAAAAACACATTACAAAGCATATACATACACTCTAAAGAGGAGATTTCCAAAGGTACAAATAAAGGTGCCTAACTCCTACTAGTAATACCTAGCTCTCATATAGCACTTTTTCATCAGTAGATCTCAAAATGCTCTACCAAGGAGGTCAGTATCATTAGTCTCATTTTACAGATGGGGGAACTTAGGCACGGGAGATGAAATGACAGATCTAAGGTCTCCCAGCAGGCCAGTGATTAAAGTGGGATTAGAACCCAGATCTCCTGAGTTAAATCAAGTGTGCTAACCACCAAGACACAATGCAGACAATCAGAGGGCAGCAGACAACTTGTACACAGACTGCCACACAACCATGGGGGTATGGGACATAAACGAAACCCCTTATCTCATAAAAGGATGGCATCATTAGGGCAAGATTATGATTTATGGGCACTGTCCTGCATTAGGGACAGAGTGATGGCTCCAGTGCCTCTGCAGTAGCTCCTGGAGGAATTGTACCCCACAACAATGCCCAGATCTGTGTGTCACACAAATGGAGCACACGTTGCCCCATCCGTTAAGAGAAAACAGTGAAGCAAACCAGTGTCATAATTAGAGCTAGTTAGAAATATTCCACTGGAACGTTTTTCCAGGAGAAAATGTTGTTTGATTGAAATCAAAATTTTCTGAGGGTATGTGTCAATTTTGGCAAAGTTTTGTTTTTAAAAAATCAAAGCCAGATGTCCCACTTTGAGGTTATTGGCGCAGCAGATTTCGAGTTTTCATTTTGAAATGACATTTTGGTCATTTGAAAAATATATATATTATAAAGTAAAAATTAGAACAAAATCAGTTTTATCAAAACAAAATATTCTGATTGAAACAAAGCCACTTGTTAGAACATTCTGTTTTGTAGAAAAAATTGAAATGTTTTGGTTTTGTTCTGATTTGAATGAAAAAAAATCAAAATCTTGGCATATTTTGAAGAATAGACATTCCGTTCTCCAACCAGCTCTACATATAACAAGCACAATATTTAGCGCTCCACTTCCCTAGTTGTTGTCAGTTGCTATTGCTTTGTATGTGCTGTCGTAAAAATGAGTCTTGAGGAAGGATTTGAAGGAAAAGAGGGTAGCAACTTTGCAAATTTTTCATGGAGTTTTTCACTGCACAAAAAGGCCAGTTTAGGAGAATGATAGAAACATATCTGAACTCAGAAAGATATTTCAAAAGCAGAAATATGTGGTTCCTTTTCTGACTTGACTACACCCAGTACACTAAAAACCTATTCAGAGTTTACAGGTTTCATACAAGATAAAAAAGAATGGAAGAATCTCGGTATTACAAAATCCACAACGGGGAAAGATATTCACAATGAATCAAGCATTTGTCATACACCGTGAATATTTGCCAGGGCTACTATTGGCATCCCAATGCACCATAAAGTAATGAATAAATTTAGATTAGAAAGAGGATTTTTCATTTTATGTCTGGGGAGGAAACAATGTTTATCCTTTTAGGACATATTATTGAGTTGTTGTGATCTATGTGTCAAAAAGTCAAAAGTATGAAGAAGGAAGTAGGTGTTGCAATTCAGTGTGCACGTTTACTATTGAACCACTTGCAGAAAATTTGTGGTCAGTCAGACTGCACAGCTTCAGATTATCGGATGTGGATGAGGAATCAGGTAAGATATATAAATCTTTTGGACATAAGTCACTTGAAGAAGGAGTTCCTACTAGAGTCAAACAGCTGAGTTGCAGCAATATATTGTAACAGTTCACATTATTGCTTTGTTATGTGCTTTATTTTTAACTATGCAAGGCTAAATCTTGGGGTTTGTGCCCAGTTTTTACTCAGTCCTTGATCAGGCAAACTGCCCTCAAAGTCAATGGAAGTTTGCTTGAGTAAACACTTAGTAAGGATGTTGGACCTTCGCATTTGGTCCATTGAATTTAAGGGAGTTGTTTTTACTCTTCTAATATAATTCTTGTAAATGCACATGCTTGATTTTACAGTGAGTATTGTAACATGGGCATAAGTACTCACAGTATTTCAAGTGATAGCGCATTATGATTCTGTTGGATGTCTAAGGTTTTTTAGTTAACTTTACAGATCAGAGGGTCTATTTTGCTGTATAAGTCTGCAAATAATTCCCATTTGTTCTGAGTTATGTGCATGCATGAAAGGTAGGATTTATGCTAAAAAAAAAGCACAACCTTTGGTTCTTTTCTATTTCTAACTGAACAAATCATTGTGGAAACATGATTTCACACACCAGTTAATTACAAAATACACGTTATTTCTGAGAAATGTACATAGCTCTGCTGCAATATTACCCCATTATGTATTTCCATGCTTTGATTGGTCAGTATTAATTTATTAATAATTATTTTACAGTGCCCAAAAGTCACATAAATCCTTTATATATGTATATATTTAGATACACATTGTTTTAAAAGACCTGAGGTAAAATTAAAAAAAAAAACCTTATATTACTTAGGTGCTTAAGTCACTTAAACACTTTAAAAAAATACCCCTAGTCCCTCTCCAAAGGGCTTCTGACCTAAAATTTAGACAAGATACAAATGATAGGAACAAACAATAGGGTGAGGACCAGGACCTACAAAAGAAGGTCAAACAGTTACTTAGATTTGTTATGTGTTATGTCGTTGTGGGTTTGCTCTATATACTCACAGATGTATACTTTTGCTTTAACTGTTTACACACTAAGGTATTTTAAAATATTTTTATTTTGTGTGAGGTGGACCGGTGGGAACCGTTACAATGAGGAATTGAGCTGGTAGGAGGGAGAGAAGGTGGGGTAAATATGTTATGAAAATAACAGATTTTTAAGTTCTCTGGCAATTTTGAAAAATCCAAAAAAGTTTGTTTTTTAATGTTTTAAAATATTTTATATACAATTAAAGAAAACTTTGAAATGAAAATTCATTACATTTCTTTTCAAAAACATCAAAACAAAACATTTTAGAGGGTCTTTTTTATTTGATTTTTTTTCAAAACAAACTGATGAAATTGACGCAAATTCGTGAAAATGTTTCTCTTGGCTTTCCAGCCTCTTTGGAGCTTTGTCAGGGAGTTTGAGCAGTTCTGTTTGTTGGCCTACCTCAGAAAACCCAGTGATGCAAAGCTTATTAGAATCTGAGAAAGTATAACACTAGGGCCTGATCCTTTTCTCACTGACTGATGGGAAAAATCCTATTGACTGGATTGGGGGCAATATCAGACAGCTCATTTCTGATCGGCATTGGGTCACTTCTCCCTGTTCCTTTAGAAAGTAATGTCTTTTTCTGTTAAAAAAGTTAGTTTTAAAAACAAGTTAGTTTTAGGGCATATTGTATGACTTTGAATTTAATCATTTTTAAAGATACAGAGGAAAATACTTTATTTTCTTTCGGCCTACTGTGGTTTACTCTAAATTAGGACATAATTCCCCATGCAGGGAAAACAGCGCAGAAAAAAGGCCAGAAAACAGATTCATGCACTATCTGGTCTGCAGAAGAAATTAATTTATAACAGTTTCTCACCCTATAGAATCATGTATTCTACTTAAGTATAATTGACAACCTCTATCTGATGTATGCAGTATAGCTGTAGCCGTGTCAGTTGCAGAATATGAAAGAGACAAGGTGGGTGAGGTAATATAATCTATTGGACCAACTTCTGCTGGTGAGAGAGAGAGACAAGCTTTCTAGCTACACAGAGCTCTTCTTCCTGTCTGGAAAGGAACTCCCTGCCTCACAGCAAAATGCAAGGAAGAACAGATTGTTTAGCACAAGCAGTTAGCACATATTGTAAGGAACTATTCAAGATAGAGTGAGCAGTTAATACTTCTGCAGTCACAGGACAAAAAGAGAGGGTTAGAGGGTTACAGATTGTTGCAATAATAAGCCATAGATCCAGAGTCTCAGTTCAATCCATGATTTGGTGGTGTATTACAACAATCTGTAACCCACTAACCTTGAATGGTCCCTTACAGCAGTGGTTCTCAAAGCTGGTCCGCTGCTTGTTCAGGGAAAGCCCCTGGTGGGCTGGACCGGTGTGTTTACCTGCCATGTCTGCAGGTTCGGCCAATCGCGGCTCCCACTAGCCACAGTTCGCCGCTCCAGGCCAATGTGGGCTGCGGGAAGGGCGGCCAGAACATCCCTTGGCCTGCACCACTTCCCGCAGCCCCCATTGCCCTGGAGCAGTGAACCGCGGCCAGTGGGAGCCGCAATCGGCTGAACCTGCAGGTAAACAAACCAGCCCGGCATGCAAGGGGCTTTTCCTGAACAAGCGGCAGACCGGCTTTGAAAACCACTGCCTTACAGTATGTGCCAACTACTGCCGCTAAACAATCAGTTCTACCTTGCATTTTGCTGTGGTGCTGGGCGTTCCTTTCCCAGACCTGAGGGAGAGCTCTATGCGGCACGAAAGCTTCTCTCTTTCACCAACAGAAGTTGGTCCAATAAAAATTTTATTAAAGCTAATGTTAAAAAAATTATATAATACATAGGTTGGGAAAAGAGTGTCTCTACATCTGGGTATAGTGCTTAGATTATCTACAAATACAAAGTTAGATTTTTAAAAGTCATATGACACACAGAGTACATAATCAGCAATAACCCAAATTTAGGTGAACAGATTTCACAATACAGTTTAGATATTAGAATCCGAATACTCGGGTACATCACTCATGAAAAGTTGTACAGAGATTTGTTTGGTTTGGTTGTGGAAAGCAAAATATATCAATGGGTGGAGATTGTCCCTCAGGGCACGTCTTTGCTGGCAACGATGAAGCGCTGCTGCGGCTTGTGGCTTGGGTAGTCGCGGCAGCAGTCCTGGGGGAGAGGTCTCCCAGCATTCTAAAAAAACCCACCTCCACGAGGGGCGTAGCTACCAGCACTGGGAGTGCGGCTCCCAGCACTGGTGCGCTGACTACACTGGCACGTTACAGCACTGAAACTTGCAGCGCTCGGGGTGTGTTTTTTCACACCCCTGTGGGAGAGAGCTGCAGCGCTGTAAAGTGCCAGTGTAGACAAGCCCTTAGTAATTGAGGATTAGGTTGGTTGTCCATTTAGAAAGTACAATCCATGAGGAAAATATTCGTTACTTTCCTCACTGCGCTTCTCATCTGCACTCCAGCTCATCCCTCTGGTATTGCCAATGTCCAGTGATGTCTTGAATAAACACGAGCCTTGGTGGCAGTCAACTTTTCCAGTGTGAATTGAGTATAAAATGCGACCATCCGATTCAGGAGCAATTTACACTCATTTTGCAATTCTTTCACTCAGATGTAAATGACTATTCACAGCAATGGGGAATCTAGCCCCCACTCTTTCAGGAAATCCCGAAGAGCTTGCAGTAGCTTTCTCCACATGGTACATTGGGTTGTGCAGAGTTCCTTGATTCCTACTGAATCCCTGGAAACCCCTTCCTTGACAAACAAGGGGGGAAAGTGTGTTTGAGTGTGATGTTGAGCAGAACAGAAATAATGTGCATGCTGACTCCAAAATGGGTTGTTATGCAGCTCACTTGGAGTCTAGATTTCACTTTAACCCCAATCCTAGTTGTGTTATTGCTAACGGGTGACTGAAGTCAGGGAATGAAACATACTAGGTTACATGTCCCAGGTCAAAGGGCAGGACTGAGGCCCCAGGGTGGGTGACCGGAATCTATCTGAATCATGCCTGTTTTGTTTTTAAAATGAAAAAAGGTTTCACTTCAGTGAAGAAGTCACTATGAGACACAGCAAAAACAACAGGGAGCCCTTGTGGCACCTGAGAGACGAACCCATGTATTTGGGCCTCAGCTTTCGTGGGCTAGAACCCACTTCATCAGAGGCATGGAGTGGAAAATCCAGTAGCAGCTATATATACACACATAGCGCATGAAAAGATGGGAGTTGCCTTAGCAAGTGGGTGGGAGTAGGGGGTCAGTCTAACGAGACAGTTCAATTAACAGAACAACAAGGGAGGAAAAAATCATTTCTGTAGTGGTAATGAGGGTGGTCCATTTCAAACAGTTGACAAGAAGGTGTGAGTAACAGTAGGGGGAGATTAGTATGGGGAAATTAGTTTTTATAATGACCCGAAATGCCTTTTCCATTGCTGAACTTGGCAGGACAGACATACTGATACTTTGCATCATCAAAACCACAGAAGTGGAGATTTTCATAAGATAAAGAAGAGGAACAGCAGCTGAAATTAATTTAGAAATGGACAGGTTGTAATGACATATATTAATGATATTACCTATTTTCATTTATTTCAGAGACTCTCATACACTCTGGAGATATTGCTATCCAGATGGAATGCATTCATGGTTCTGATAAAAGCAGTTCATCGTGAAGTTTGTTCCTATAACGGCACAGTTATACCAACATAAATGTTATTTTATAGTATTATGATTACATCTGCAGTTAGGCATGGCATCCTAATATCCTGTATGCTTTGTTCAGTGTGCTGGATAGCTTTATAACCCATTAGAGATACTGCATTGTGCTGATAAACTTTGTGTAGCTTATTTAGAGATTAAAATGTCTCTGCAGGTAACTTTAGGGGAAGAATTCTAGACATTCAGGCTATGTCATCAGTGCAAAAAAAGGTGTGTTTTTACCTAGGTAGTTAACTCCTAGCTATCTCGCTGTAAAATCCCAGTGGATACAAGGCACTGTAGTTTTTATCTCAGTGTAACTAGTCGAAGTCAACCCCTAGTGGGAGGTATAGGGTTGACCTCAACTAGCTACATCTAGGTAAAAACTATCAGTGCCTTATGCCACACAACCTAGGTAGAGCTCTCCTTAGCTGGATACTCATCGGGGTTCTATGTTTGAGTCCCAGTACACAAGACCCATGTGCTCTAAGTAGGCTATAGCCCTGTCTCTCTCCCCTTGGCCTGTCTGGCACAATTTCTAGGCATAGGCTCCCTGTCTGTTACTCCTTTGTGGAAATGGGACCCCAGGGCCAGTGCTGACACCCAGACTCCCCAGTAGCTTAATCACACCCTTTTCCAGAGCTCTAATCTTATGGGTGCTCTGGGTTTACAGTTCACCTCTTTAGGGACACTTGATAGTGGAAGCACATAACAGACACAAGGGTTTGGTAAGGGCTCCTCCAAACCAGTCACTTTTTACATTGGTTAGCACAAGAAATACACCGATCCAGGTAAAACAATAACACCTGTATGCATTTCCCTGCCTCATTTTCTTTACTGCTCTTGAGCATTCTTGGGGTTGAAGTCAGAGTCCTCTAAGTGTTCCAGGATCCCACCTCCTGCACGTGATTTCTGCACATGAAAGTATGCCCTTCTGTTACTCTCTCCTGCCTTCCTGCCCATGGCTTCTCCTCTGGAACATGCAGTCTTTCTGGTCACTTCTCCCTGTATTTCTAGCTCTAAAATAGCTGGTGACAGAGGCTTTCTTTTATAACCGCCAGACCTCTTTGTCAGGTGACTTACAGATCAGCCCCAGCAGGCGATCAGAGTCCCGTACCAAATAATTTCTTGCTTAATTACCATCCCCCAATAGTTCAGACTTGAAAAACCTGGTTTGCCCTGGGCAGTAGCCATCTCTTTATCCAAGGGGGCTCCATTTGAATGGACATTCATCAAAATGTAACAACCCTATACTGTTAGTTCTGTGCCAGGTGAAAGAATTTTTCCTGGCCCCTCCTGTGGGTTTTATCTCAATACGGAGACAAAAGACAGCAGAGAAGGTAACCAAGCCTCATATTCAAAATGGAATTTGTAGTCAGACACAGACACATTTCCAGAGTACCCAGGACCACCCTGATTTCCTAAATTGTAAATAAATTCCCCAAATCATCACACCTTGTCTCCACTCAGATTTTATGTTGAGAAACCACACCTCTTTGTCAGTGAAGACAAAGCCTCAACTGTGGGTTGAAGAGGAGGGGTTTGACTCATACCACAGTATGGAAGTGAATGGACCTGATTTTCCATCACCTCGCATCTTACCCAGTTATTTACATCTTACATAGGGGGTGTAAATGCTACCATTGTGCTGTAGTGATGTGTGAAAGACTTGTCTATACTAGAAAAGTTGAACTGATTTAACAAAATTGATTTCAAATTGATCTAGTTAAACTGTTGCAAACCTCTAATGTGAGACATACTTAAACCTGTTTAATCATTAATGAAATGGTTCAACACAAGCCAAACTAGTTTAGGGGTGGCTGTGGTAGGGGCTGGCACCAGTTTAAATTGCTCAATTTTAAATATTTTAGATGACTAGTTGAAGTCCATCTACAGCTGGCCTGATTATGACCAAGATAGAACTAAAGCTTATTTAGTTGAGCCAGGCATTCAGATCAGGCTCTGTGCTGGTGTAATAGCTTTGCTATGATCTGTTTTTAGCCTTCTCTTCCCTTATTTCTTCCTCCCTGTTTGAAGGAAAGATATTCTCTTACAGTCAATGGTCTATTTGATAAGCAATAATTGAGAAGTCTATTTGCTTTATCTGATGGTTGCTATTCGTTAAGACGTAGGGACATTTTTACTGAGCTCCGTGGTGACTGGTTTTGCCTGACTGCTAATTACTGAAGAAATTTGGTTGCAGTATTAAAACCTAATATCTTTAAACATCCTAAAACTAAATATATAAAATGCACCTGTCATAAGAGGTGTCTAGGCACATGGACATATCTTTAAAATGATACTCGATTTTTTTTTTTTGCCGATATTCTTGCCTGATTGTAATACAAAGCTTCTCGCACATCAGATTAGGGGAAGGAGAAAAGAACCCTCTGTTGCCTAGGAGAACTGACATCCTCCCTCTGGCTAGTGCTGCCCCCAGCAGATGGGCAACTGCTTTGTACAACAGATCCTACGTTAAGCACACTGCATTCAGTCATTCAAAGAGTCACAATGGCATAGGTAGTAGGGTCAGTATCCCAGGAAAACAGTCACCGTCATTTTACAGAGACAGAAAAAACCAGAGCATGTGGTCATTAGCACCAGCTGGGAATCCAGAAGCATCTGGGGGTGAAAATCACTCTCACCTTGAGACCTTCGTCTATAAAGGGTGAAGGACTGAAGAATGGGAGAGACAACACCCGCAACGTAACTTCAAGATGTTTCCACCAACCTATCTGCAGCCCCCCCTCTCTTATCAGGAGTAAGAAGTGTGTTATTAAAATGTAGCGTTAATCCCTAGCTCCACATTTACATGGTGGGAAGCTTTAAACAATGGGGGGCTTTTATTTGAAGAAAAAGCGTTGCTTTTTTAATTTTTATTCCCTGCTAGTTGGCCCTACTTCCACACCTCAAACCACTCATGCTGTCGATGTAGGAGAGGATCCTTTCAGGACAGGAAGTGGGAGGGAACAATCCTGCTGATGGGGATACCAAGAGGATTTTCCACCTCCTTTTAAGAGGGGGTTCCAGGCCCTGGAGGTAGCTGACAAGGTGGTGGAGAGGAGGAGATGAATCTGTTTTGGGGGGGCAGGTAGTGCAATGAAGAGATGGGGGGAGGATGTTCTTGTAATAAAGGGTATTTTGCAATAAACTTGTTCCCCCTTTTCACTATCTTACGCAGGCAATGTACACAGAGAAAAGAAATTTCCTAACTCCTTGATGTCAGAGTCAGGTGGTACAAAGCAGAACCACCACTCTCTGCTCTTGCCAACAAGGAACACATGGCAAAGGGAGACAGATTATACTCTTTGCCCTGCATTTCCCCACATGCAGTGAGCAATGTTCCTCCTAATTTTTCCCATGCATGTGTGGAATGAATTTTCTTATGTACACCAATATGGAGATGATGTGTGGCAAGGGTGGGGCTGAGAGGTTCGGAGTGTGGGAGGGGGCTCAGGGCTGGGGCAGAAGGTTGGGGTGCCAGGGGGTAAGGGCCTTGGCTGGGGGTGCAGGCTCTGGGGCAGGGCCAGGGATCAGGGTTTCTGGGTGTGGGAGGGGGCTCAGGGTTGTGACAGAGGGTTGGGGTGGGGCCAGGGATCAGGGGTTTGGAGTGCTGGCTGCCCTAGGGCTTCAGCAGGGAGAGAGGACTGCCCCCAGCCTTCTCTCCACACAGCAGCACCTGGGCTGGGGATGGCGTGGAGGTGCCTCTCCCTGCTGCAGCAATTCTGGGCCGGGCTGGGGGAGAGACATCTCTCCACACCACAGCAGCTCTGGACCTGGCTGGCACCAGGGGAGAGGTGCTTCTCCCCACCGCAGCCCTGAGCACCTGTGCAGCCCTTGATAGGCTTGGTAGGGAACTGAGGCAGTGAGTTAAGGTTTGAACATAGGATCAGCATAAAATCATGGACATTAAATACCAAAAGCCCCATCACGTGTGGGTCTAGCCTGTTTCCTAGGGTTATTCCATGGCTGTTCCTTACAGTGTATTTTCTAGTGCTTTGTTATTGACCCATTTTAGTAAACCCATGGGTAGGGTTATGACTATTTTTCTATTGAAAGCCCAATTTTGACCAGAGTGTTGCACCCAGCAGGTTCCCCACTGTCCAACTGTTGGCACAGTTCACACAGCAAAGGCATAATCGCTAAATAGGATTCCCTTCCCAGCCCCTGCAAAGGTTAACTGAAAACAAATGCCTCGGGGTTCCAGCAGGCACCACTCCACTAGTCCTGTGAGTCCAAAGCAGATTCAGCATAGTCTCTCATTCATGACGCTACCAGCCCTGGGCAGAAATCTTCTCAATTCACGCTGATATGTTTTTCCCTGGATCCTATATCCCCAAACACTTTCTTTTAAAGGTCTCTTTCTACAGGAGACTGGATTGTCAGCACCAACCTGTAGGCCTGATAGATTGTACACTTCCTGCATTGCAGGGTAGGTTTTTTAGCTCACATATAAGGAAACCCAGTAATCCTTTATTGATCTTTCTAGAGGCAGGGTACATACACCTCATCATAGGCACTTCCTACCCTTGATCCACCCATCTTCTAAAAACCAAACCTTGTTTTCTGTCTAATCTCCATCTAACCAGAGATTAGGTACACAAGTTGTTTTGGAAGACCTAAAAGTTACTCAGTCTGAGGTTTTTAACATAACACTTCAAAAATGGCTTGGTCTGGAAACTCGACATTTGTTTCATCCCATTGTCCTTGAGGAGAATTAATGCTTTTTGAGTATTTGTAAGAAGGTTGGTTGATATTAATTTTAGGACTATTCACTATGAAAATATTGAACTTTGAAAACTTTATCAGGTCCCAGCAGAGCTTACATACTTTGGAGGTTTTAAGATTTCATTTAGCCCAGGGGTTCACGAACCTCATTGCACTGCGACCCCCTTCTGACAACAAAAATTACAACACGACCCCAAGATGGGGGACCGAAGCCTGAGCCCGCCCAAGCCCCTGCACCCCAAGCAGGAGGCCAAAGCCCAAGGGCTTCAGCCCCAGGAAGGGGGCCTGTCACCTGAGCCCTGCCACTTAGGGCTGAAGCACTCAGGCTTCTGCTTGAGCCCCGGGCAGTGGGGTTCGGGCTTCGGCCCTGGGCCGCAGCAAGTCTAAGTCAGCCCTAACGAACCTATTAAAATGGGGTCACGATCCACTTTGGGGTCTCGACCCACAGTTTGAGAATGGCCGATTTAGCCCTTTTCATTGCCCAGATATCCTTGAAAGTCATCACTAGGATAGAAAGTACCTCACAAATATTCCCCCCCCCCCAAAAAAAAAGATGCCTACGTGTTGAGAATCCTCCCCAACATTCCACAGCTTACCTTTGTCCTGCTCCCAAGAGCTGCTGGGTTCCCTAGCCACTGGCAGCTTCTCATAAACACACCCTTCATCTGGACAGAAATGCAGGTGGGCTCTAACTGCCCAGGGCGGAGAGACATTGGGCATCAGACATCTTGGGAAAGGTGAGCAAGAGTGAAAATGAAGAAAGGGAGGCTGAGTGCTCAGGATAAACTGGTAGAGTGACCAGACAAGGGGGAAGAGACTGGAAGGAAAAGGAACGGAGATGAGATTCTTTTCAATTAATCATGGCCCAAAAAGGAAACTAGCAGTGGAGGTGCGGCGATATTATCAAATGGCAGAGTTCATGCCCCATCTCCCTCTCCTTCCCATTCATGACCCAGCTGGTGTAAACTTTTCTGTCCGACATGCAACTATCCCCCTCATCCTCTAGCAAACCTTGTAATCCTTTCATTGCCAAAACACATCCACCCACTGTTCCAACCGGTGTAACCCATTCAATACACACAATACTTGGAGTGCAAACAACACTTCCATCTCAGCACTGAGGGCAAGTGAGCAAGTGCGAGAGCTATTCAAGGGATTTTAAAGCTATGAAAGGGTTAACACAGAAAGACATATTAATGATATCCAAAGCCCTTCTTGAAAACTGGTACAATGCTCCAAAGGGAAACACAGCAAAAGAGAAACTGGAGGATGCACCCTGCAGAGCTGGTTTTCGCCTTTCTTCTGCCTTTACTACAAAAAGAACAGAAGAAGGATTATATCAGGAGAGGTTTTGGCTTGTTATGGGTTTTCTTTGCAACCAGAAGAAGCTAGAAGTATTTGCCAGGTATACTATATTTACATTTATAGCACCACCTGGTATTAGAAATGCAGCATTGCAGCTACCCATTGATAAGAATGGAAAAATCACCAAACACTAATTTGGTTGTTTTAATTTTTGCATGATGGCATTTCCTAAATTTGAGTGTTTGACTTTGCAAACTTAATGTTCTTTTAGCACAATTTTTAATGTAATTTTGTATATAATGGACTCCTGACCTCTTTCTTTTCTCTTCTGCTGATTTTAAACAAGTTAGTTGGTGGCCCACAATTCTGTGCTACCTCTGTAGAGTGACATTCTCCCAAGAAGGTTTCATATAAAACATGCACCACCTCAGTGCACTCACTCTGCATCCAGTGTAACTGCTTGAGGATCTGCCATCTTATTACTTACTATGTTTTTAATGTCTGATTCTGCTGAGTAAAGTTTCTCCTCCATGATAAATAGAATTGGTTTAATACACCAGTGCTTTTCTCCATGGATTTAAGCCCAACGGAACGGCATAAAGAGAAAGTATTGCTTATGCTCGTGATTCATTTATGGCAAGTTTAGTGATATTTGGTGTTCTTAAAGGTCCAGTTCCTGGAGTCAAACGATTTTTCAGAGAATTCCAACTCTCATTTTTTAGTTTCTAGCTCCCATAGTTGTGGAGGAATAGTTGAAACTATGAACCCTAATGGCTGAAAACCCATAAGGCAAGTAAAAACACAACATGTATTATTTAAAAAAATCTCATGACTTTTAAGCTAATCTTAGGATTTTTACATCTATCTCAGAATTGCTGAGTGTTTGAGGTTGGCAATGCTATCTTCAGCTAACTGTGCTCAGTAAAAATGCTGCAGAATGATTCTACCTTGTCACCATCTTATTGCCCCCATGCCCTAGTCTTCCTGAAATACAAGCTGCTACAGGCAACAGTACTTCAGGCCCATATTTTAAATCTGCTCTAACATGTGCACCGTGTAGCTCAAATGCTGTTTCGCCATGTGACCACTCTCATTTGAGCTTGGCAAACTGATGTGGGGTAATCTGAGTGCAGTGAAGTGTTGCAGTGAAGACAAGCCCTCAGAGACACACCTCTGAACACTTCCAAGTAAAATTCCCCCTTGTCCCTTGGAGCAGTAGTAAATCTGCTGCTTTGATATGCCTAGACTGTGGCCAATGGTAGAGGAGAGGCATGTGTGTGGAGACAAGACTCTGCCCATTATCACACATCCCCATCCCCTTGTTCTGGTGGGTAACCGCATTTACTCAAAGTCCAGGTAGGCGAGGTAGGGGCTTAAGGAACAGACTCTCTCGCTCCCAACAAGAGCGTTTAGTCCAAGTCACAGTCTCGCCACTCTTAACCTCTGTGTGCATCATTTTCTCCGAATGGGATAATATCACAGCAGTGTTATGAGGCTCTATTTGCATTAGTCATTGTACAGAGCTTGAGAGAAGTGAGGGGAGGGAATGCCAGTCGCAGTTCCCTGAGTCACCTTACTGATTTTGCTCTAAAGAAAAGCTGCAGGGGGGCAGCTTTAATTTATGCAGGCTTGGAAGGATTAGATTTGTATTGGTAAATGTCAGTAAACATCAATTTCACTGTACACACACAAACCAAAGAAAAATATTTCCTTCAATAATAATTAACATTTACAGACAGAATAAGAAAAATGTCATGTGAGAACTTAATAGAGTCAAACTCCAGTGATTTAGACTTCTGAATTAGGCTGGTCACAAATGAACTAGCAAATGAATGGTAAAAACAGGTATGATTTGTTGATTGAGCTATATTATTTTGTATATTTTGACACACGTAAACAATTTGTGTTTTAATGGTTTATACAGCTTTAACATTTTGAATCTGAAAGTCTACTGCCATTCAATAGTTGTCTGACACCCCTTCCCTTCATAATTTCATGCAACTGTGAAAATTTAAATCAATAAAAACAGAAAAAAATGCTTAAAAATAAACTTGTTTGATATACCTAGTTTTAAATTTATGCCTGGTATTATCCATCAAAATTATTTTAAAAATAGAATTCTGCCAGGCATAAATTTATGCCAGCAAAGAAAGCAACACAAAGTAAACTAAGCAGATCTGAGGATCCACCCCATTAATGTTTGTGACGTGCTCAGACACTGTGGTTATTGGAACCACACAAGTAACTAGATAGAGCTACTATGTATTTACCGTCAGTATACTAGAAATGTGGCAATTCTAGCTCTGCTAATCCAGAAACATCCAGTGGTCTCACTTTATTTCTCAACAAATAATGAAGAGAATAGTACTATAAGGAGGTGGCATATTATTAAATCTTCCTTACTTGTACACTTATCCCACAGAACCTTTGCTAATATATTATGAAGAATTAAAACTGAACTACACTTGTCAACATAAGAACGGCCATACTGGGTCAGACCAAAGGTCCATCTAGCCATAGGCACTGTCTCCGTGGGTGCTCCAGGGCTGGAGCACCCATGGGGAAAAATTGGTGGGTGCTCTGCACCCACTGGCAGCCAAGCTCCCGGCCCTGCCCCTCCGCCCCAGCTCACTTCTGCCTCCTCCCCTGAGTGCACTGCGTCCCTGCTTCTCCTCCCAGTGCTTGCCACCACAAAACAGCCGTTTTGCAGCGTAACAAGCTGTGGGAAGCGGGGGGGGAAAGTGGGAATGTGGCACACTCAGGGGAGGAGGTGGGGAAGAGGTGGGGCCAGGGCGGGGATTTGGGGAAGGAGTCCAATAGGGGCAGGGAGGGGGCGGAGTTGGGGCAGGGACTTTGAGGAAGGAGTTGGAATGGGGGCAGGGCAGGGGTGGAGTCGGGACGGGGTCAGGTGGGGTCGAGCACCCACTGGCGCCAAGAGAAGTTGGCGCCTATGCATCTAGCCCAGTGTCCTGTCTTCTGACAGTGGCCAGTGCCAGGTGCCCCAGAGGGAATCAACAGAACATGTAATCATCAAGTGATCCATCCCCTGTCACTCCTTCCCAGCTTCTGGCAAACAGGGGCTAGGGGCACCACATAAGTGAACAAGGTACATTCGATGATGTATTAGCCTTCGTTTTTTAAAATTCATGTTTGTTAAAATGATTGTTCACAAACCCTTAATGCCAGGTAGTGAGGTCCTAACTTTTTGTGATTAGTGGGGAGGGGAAATTACTGGTTTCGAAAAAATGATATAAAACAAACGTGATTTTTTGTATGTCATTGTGTCTGTATATTGATTCATATGCTATTTAATTTAGTAGAAACCAGTACAGCGAGTTAAAAGCTGACTTTTTCATGAATTCCACTTTGGAAGGAAATGGTAAGATGTATGTGCTGTAGTTTTTAACTTTTGATTTATTTTTCTAAAGTCAGAAGTTCCTGCCCAGCTTGTTGCATTATAATAAGGGTGAAACGGTCACATCCCCTCCACATCCTGTGTGGGCTTAGGGTTACCACCTGTCTGGGTTTTACCCAGACAGTCCAGTTTTTGGCTTCTGTGCTAGGTGTCCAGTTTTCAACCGGAAAGTCTGGGCAAAAAGGGGACCTGGCAATCCTAACTGGCACCCAAAGCAAAAGTCTGGTTACCATGGGTCCGGGGGAGGCATCAGGTTATTAACCCACACCAGCCTCTGCTCAGCCGGGGCCACCTCCTACCTTCAGGCAGGCTCCTTGAGACACTAGCGAGTAACGGGGGGTGGGAGGGAAAGCAGCGAGCGACGGGGGCACAGTTTTTGAGGGGGGAAAACAGAGCAGGGGTGGGGCCTTGGGGAAAGAGGCAGAAAAGGGGGAAAGACCTGCGGGAAGAGCCAGAAAAGGGATGGGGCCTCGAGGGAAGAGGTGGAGCAGGGATGGGGCCTGGGGGGGGAAGAAGCAAGGCAGGGGACAGGGCTTCGGGGGTCTAGTTACCAGCAATTAGAAAGGTGGCAACTCTATGTGGGCTACCTATATCACAGCTATCCACAACACTCACTCCTGTGCTGGTGCATGGGGAATGCGCAGACGGGCAGGAATTCTGCCCTCCCAATGTTCTGGCCAGCACAGCGAGCTAGCATGAAGGGGAAAGTAATCTGTGCCAGGTACAGGGCTGGTGCAAATGATTCCCCACCCTGGGAAGAGGGGAAACCATGAACCAGCTTATTCATCTCTGAGTCACAGTACGGTCTCTGGTCTGTTCCTGGCTAATACAACTATTCAGAGAACACAGGAACTTCCATACTGGATCAGACCTAAGGACCATCTAGTCCAGCAACCTGCTGCAGACAGTGGTTACTACTAGATGCCTCAGAGGAAGGTGTCAGAACCCCACAGAAGACAGATGTGGAGTAATCTGCTCCCCACATAGGTCTTATGCTGGTATCTAATAGTTATTGACTGGTTTAAGCCCTAAAGCACAAGGCTTAATACCCCTTTCAAAATTTGTGTTGACATTAAGTGTGATAACTCTGAATATTTGTATACTACATAAATGTCCGAACCCTTTTGGAATCTTGTGTGAAAAAGGATTCCTTGCACTGGCTCACAATTTCCCACCTTTTAATTTCACTGTCTCCTGAGGGCTCGTGGCCCTCACTGCTTTGGGCTTCTTCAAACTACGGTAGTAGTTAATATTAGGAAAGAAGACAGAATTGAAGGCTGCCTAACCAGCGTAGCATTGAGAAAGATACAATGTTATACAACGCTGTGGTTAATTCAGGAGACATTTCAGCAATGTAACAAGGGAAAATATGAAATACATTTGATGTGGGTGTACTTAGAAAAATACTCCAGGCGAGGTGTAAAATACTTAAGAATATGAGGAAATTCAGGAGCCTCCCCACCTACATACAAACATATGAACATCATGATTGCCGAGGTTATCACTTTTAGAAATACCATTCCAAAGGTACCCCTGATAACGACAGAGCGGTTAACTAAAACACTGATAGGCTGACTTCAGTGGCATCAATTTAGGAAGCAGCACTTCCTAGACTAAATCAAAAGTGCAGAATCCTCTCTTGACTTGGGGCTCTGTGAATAAATGCATTTATTACTCATTATTATTAATAATATTTGGCTCCCAGTATTTTTTCATTCCGTCCCACTTTCATTCAATATTGTCTCAGTCACTTGTATTCACTAAGCACCAAGACCCTGCATGTGATGCACTGCACATAATTTGGTTGGTGTCAATCAACAAAACAGATTTGTAGTATTGAGCCTTGTTGTTCCTCCATCAATGTGCTTTGTTCTGTTCTACTTCAATCCATGCCATTTGGAAGAAGAACGGGACCCAAAAAGAACCAAGGGGAAAATCCTCATCTGATGTAAACTGTCAAAGCTTCAATGACTTCACCTGAGCTATAATAATATACACTAGCGGAGGATCTTTTCCCAAATCCTTTGACATTCATGTGCTCACTCATTCATGCATTTTAGTAAGAATATATTAAGCACTATAATTTCCAGTCAGTCTGTTCTCAGATTCCAAAATATCAAGAGTTCTATATACAAGACCTGTTCCTGCTTCCACTGACTTTAGTAGGAGCAGAATTAGTCATTAATCATATTGTCATTTGAACGCTGAAGCCTGGCCTACAACATTTGAGGATAATTGCATAGGAGTCACGTGACAATTGCAACAGCCTTTAGAAAATGTTAATTTCTCAAAACTCTATATTTACTAAAAAGATATCTGAGATCCAGTTTAATATTGTTATTGCAGAAATCAGCAGATGGTGCTGTTACACAACCTCACAAATTATTTTATATAACATTGGAGCATGGTTCAGCCTTGGAAGAAATGTTTTTATTGTGTTACTTAGTGATGTAGTTTCTTCATGCGGGATCTGTGGTGAATGGCAGGGAAATTTTCTTTCTCCCTTAATCTCACTAATCAGGGTCAATTCTTGAGGCACAGTTGCTTCCTGGAAACAAGGAATTGGTTTTTGTTCTGAGATTCCTAAAAGAGGGGATTACCCGCATGCTGTTTATCCACCTCTATTCCAAGACAGGTGTAGCTAGTGTTAAATAAATAAGCTGCACTAAGAATATATTCAGCCTGTATGTCCCTGACTTGTTTTCCAACAGGAAGTTGACCTACAAGACTGTAGAACAGAGGTGGGCAGACCTTGGCCCACGGGCCACATCCGGCCCATGGGACCATCCTGTCCGGCCCCTGAGCTCCTGGCCTGAGAGGCTAGCCCATGGCCCCTCTCCTTCTGTCTCCCCTCCCCGACAGCCACACCGCAGTGCGGGCAGTGGGGCTGTGAGCTCCTGCCGCTCTGAGCGGCATGGTAAGGGGGGCGGCGACGGTGGTGCACTCGTGCGGGGCGGTGCAGGGGTTGGGTAGGAAGTCCCGGGGGGCAGTCAGGGGACAGGGACCAGGGAGCGGTTGGATGGGGCGGAGGTTCTGGGATGGTCAGGGGTCAGGGAACAGGGGGGTTTGGATAGGGCATGGGACTCCCAGGGGACCTGTCAGGGGGTGGGGGTATGGATAGGTCGGGGCAGTCAGGGGACAGGGAACAGAGAGGGTTGGATGGAGGTGGGATCCCGGGGCTGGGGCCGGCAAGGGACAAGGAGCAGGGGGGATTGGATGGGTCAGGAGTTCTGAGGGGGACAGTCAGGAGGTGGGAAGTGGGAGGGGGCAAATAGGGGATGGGGGCCAGGTTGTTTGGGGGGTACAGCCTTCCCTACCTGGCCCTCCATACAGTTTCACACCCTGATGTGGCCCTCGTGTCAAAATGTTTGCCCATCTCTTCTCTAGAATCTGTTACCACTAGGCAGAGGGGCTACAGAGGGGCCTGACCCTGTAAGGTGCTGAGCACTTTCAAATCCTTTGACTTCAATATGAGTTGAGGATTCATACCACTTCTCAGGATCATGCCCTCATTCATGTTTCTACAAGAACAGGGCAAAATTTTTCGGGTGAAATACTTTTGGTGAAAAAATGCATATCTGGTGACACCAAAACATTTCCTGAATTCATGTTGGTTTCAGCAAATTGTTTTGGTTGAAAATAATCTCCCCCACCCCAAAAAAATTCCAACAAATTTCAAAACATTTTGTTCTGACATTTTCAAAACAAAATGTTTTGATTTTTTGGTTTGAAGTGAACTGCATTTCAAAATTTCCTTTAATTTTATTTTTAAAACAATGAAAAAGTTTTTAAATGGTCAAAATCAACATGAAATATTTCAGCTTTGCCAAAACAAAACAATGAGCTTGCCCTTAAACAAACTCTTTTTGACTTTTTGATTCACTGAAAAAAATACTTAAAAATCATTTTGGTTCAACCCAAAACAATTGTTTTTCAATTTTTCAGAATTGCCAGCAAACCAAAGAATATCCATTATCCACACAGCTCTAGTTACTGCATTGCATACTGTGAATGAGGACATCAACATGGGAGTTACAAGTACTTAGCCCCTCGGGATTCAACCCTTTGGGTTTGAATCACCAAAGATTTAGACCCCAGTTCAGAATAGTATCCAATGTTCAAGATGGCACTTAAGCAAATATTTAACTTTGAGCACAAGTTTGTTGAAGTTAATCCACCAAAATGTATAAAGCACCCCCTATCAAACACCCCATAATATGAAAAATAACGTAAAATACACATAAATACAGTAAGGTAAGAAACCACCTGTCACGATGTCTGGAGTGGCTCAGAACCATGAGTGCCGACCTCAAGGCAGACTGTCAAAAGGCAGGGCAGACACCCCAAACTGGTTATATGTCCTATCATTAGATTTCACCAACCCAGTAACAAGCATGACCCCCTAAAGCACAACAACAGCCTTACTATGGAGTCACAGACAGTCCTTTTGGGCATTCCAGTCTATCTTGCCACCCAGGCAAGCTGGACTTTGTGATAGATGGTCACTTTACACCAAACATCACAACAATATCTAGGTTTCAGAGTAGCAGCCGTGTTAGTCTGTATCCGCAAAAAGAACAGGAGTACTTGTGGCACCTTGGAGACTAACCAATTTATTTAAGCATAAGCTTTCATGGGCTACAGCCCACTTCATCGGATGCATTCAGTGGAAAATACAGTAAGAAGATATTTATATATACAAAGAACATGAAAAGGTGGAAGTACCCATACCAACTGTAAGAGGTTAATTAATTAAGCGGCGCTATTATCAGCAGGGGGAAAAAAACTTTTGAAGTGATAATCAAGATGGCCTATTTCAGACAGTTGACATGTAAGTGTGAGGATATCTTGGTATATATAAATATCTTCTGACTATATGTTCCATTCTATGCATCCGATGAAGTGGGCTGTAGCCCACGAAAGCTTATGCTCAAATAAATTTGTTAGTCTCTAACAATATTCAGGTTACTCCTCGTGCCAAAGGACCAGTCACTTACCTGACAATTGTACTCCGATCTCAAACCAAAGACAACACCTGAAGCCAATCCTGTAATAAACTAACTAAGAGTTACTAAGAAAATAAATGAGAGTTATTTACAAGATTACAACAAGTAAGCATACACACAAATGAGTTACAGACTTAGATTTAAAAAGGTAATACAAGCTTCTATTAAAAGCAGCTGTGTATGTCCTTTAGGACATGCCAAACAGCATGGGGATCTCTTGCTTATGTTTAGGAATCTTTGCCCCTCAGAGTCCAGACAGCATACAGAGACCCAGTTCCTTCTTGTCCGGGATTTTTATTCCCTTCACCCCAGAATCCAAGTTGATGTGATGAGTTCATGTACGGATCTTCCCTTCCTGGAGGGAGTAATGAATGAAATCTCTGTCCTTTGCCACTGCACAATGCCTCCTTTTCCTTCAGTGGCCCATAGGACAAACACTTTACCTTAAAAAGAAAAGGAGTACTTGTGGCACCTTAGAGACTAACAAATTTATTTGAGCATAAGCTTTCGTGAGCTACAGCACACTTCATCTGTAGCTCACGAAAGTTTATGCTCCAATAAATTTGTTAGTCTCTAAGGTGCCACAAGTCCTCCTTTTCTTTTTCAGGATACAGACTAACATGGCTGCTATTCTGAAACTTTATCTTAATTAATGCTTCTTTTCTGTTTGGTGACAGAGGTTTACAATGCAAACACTCAATATTACTTTATACCATGGGACACAGATATTATAAGTAGGATTAATACATGCAGCATCCTAGAAGCATTCCATGACTCTAAACACTAAACACATTCTGATAATACTAATATCTATTTAACTAACCCACAGGGGAGCCAGACTGGTTTCCAGCTTTCATCTGTCTGCGTTCAGTGAGGCCCTGGGCCTTGGCATGAGCTAGCACCTTGTCTGCCAGTGTCACACCTCCCTCTAAAAATGTTAACTATTAAAGCCAATTGAAAGGGCCTGCATAAAGGAGGGTGGGGGGGGGGAAGGTGGAATGGAGGAGGAGGTGGAGAAGATAATAAATGGATCAAGAATGGGCATGGTAAAACATGGTAAAAATGGAGGAAAAAGCTTTAAGCCTATTTAAGATATAGCAGCAATTCTTGGTGATGTATGCTCAGGTGGCTGGATCTTGCATCTTGCTATTGCACTAGAAACAAAACTCGTTAAGCACTTTAGAAAATAGCTAAAAACTATTCTTTGGTCCAAAGGGCAGAGTGAATATGATTTAATGTGGTGGGAATGAACAAACTAAGAGTTTTATCATGTGTTAGATTAACTTGCTCTTTTAAAAAAATTCACCAAAAATACATTTTTTAACCAGGTCTAATCTCTACCATCTCGAGATTCTTCTTTTGTGGGAAAAGGTGCCTGAAGCTTTTCCATTTGTCCCAATCCAGAAGAAATCACTGAATCTATCTCACTATCATGGGAACACTGCCAAACAGCACCATAGAGATGCTTAAGAACCAAATGCTGCAGACCACTTTGCCTGCCCTCTACTTGTTCATCTTCACCATCAGCATTCCCCTCAATTCTATCTCCTTGTGGTTCCTTTGCCGCCACTCAAGGCCTTGGACTCCCACCATCATGTTTTCCATTAACCTGACAATCACGGACTTGCTGTACAGCATACTTCTCCCTTTTCAAGTTGTCTACCATTTACGGGGAAATGACTGGCCCTTTGGACCGGTTCTGTGCCGCATCATAACTGTGCTATTCTATGCAAACATGCACTGTTCCATTTTAACCATGACAAGCATCAGCATAGAGCGCTACCTGGGAATTGTTCACCCGCTGAAGCACAGGGCCATGAGACCCATTAGAACAGCTCTCCTCACATGCATCATCATTTGGATATTTGTTTTACTGCTGCACTTCCCACTCATGAAGACAGAGCTAACCTTCCAGGTAGAGGAGCTGCAGATAACCACTTGTTTTGATATATTGCCCAAAGCTATGTTTCCTTCAAGAAATCATTTCATCGCTTATTTTGGCTCTCAAGTTCTCCTGTGCTTTCTCCTACCTTTGCTAATAATGGCATTCTGCTACACCTTAGTCATTCGAACTCTTCTTAATTCCCCTCCCACACAACTAAGGGAAATTAAGAAGCAGACAATTTTTTTGCTAATAGTGTTGCTTACAGTCTTTGTAGTGTGTTACGTGCCCAATATTGTGATATCAATCATCCATTTCATCTTTAGTACCCAATATAAGACTGCTTATGTGGAATATAAGCTGTCTCTGGCTTTGAATAGCCTTAATTGCTGCTTCGATCCACTTGTTTATTTTTTTGGTTCCAAAGAGTTTCGACGAAAGATACAGAAGAAGCTCTGCAGATGCATGCCTGATATATTCAGTGAAACTGCCACCATCTTTTCAGAACAAGATGTGCCAATAACATCAAGAGAACACGCACCACATAATTAAAAAATGTATTTGATCTGGAACAGATTATATTAGTCATTGCACCGAATCATCATCCAGACAGTTTAGAAGTTGTTCTATTTTAGAACATAGAATGTCAGGAGATACAGAAAAGTACACCACACAATTTATTGCCACAACTTATTCTGGAAACATACCAGGCACTCAGGAAGGCTCAACGTGCATGGAAAAAGGCATCTCTCTTAGCTTGCTCAAAACAATGCATTATGGGACGTAAATTACTATAAATTAGGAATACAAGAAATGTGTTAGTGTCAGGTACCTGCACTGCCTTGGAATGTGTTTCTGGAACATTTTCTACAACCTGGTTCCCAGTTCAGCATTTCTAAAGTAAATAATTGACAGCAATAAAATAAACACCACGTTTGTGAGGGGCAGAGGAATAGCTGAACCTAAAATGATGCACATCCCTTGACTTAAAAGTAAGCAAAGACTGGTGATTAGCATCTGTAATAGGGGAAAAGCCAAAAGACATGAAGACAAGGTTTAATCTGGTCATGCAAATTTTATTTCCTCTTTATCAGTATTTACTTGACTGGCATATTCAGTCTTAAAGCATAAAGCTTATGCTCCTTTTTCACTGACACTGCTTTGACAGGCCATTTATAGACAAGGCCCATTTTACTATGCAATGTATTATACCTCACTTATGTGGCAAGACCCAGCAAAGACGAGAACCCACCACCAGCAGCCTACTGCTACAAACCTTTCTGGTTTCAGAGACTGGTCTTGTACAGCCTAACCCAAACCCATACCCATGCTGCTGTCATGGATTGGCTGTAAGGGTACATCTACACTGCAGTTAGACCCCTGTGACTGGCCTATGCCAGCTGATTCAGGTATGCTGGGCTCAGACTAAGGGGCTATTTAATTGTGCTATAGACTTCCGGCTTAGGTTGCAGCCCAGACTCCAGGAACCTGCGAGGTTGGATGGTCCCAGAGCGCGGGCTGCAGCCTGAACCTGAACATCACCACTACAATTAAACTGCCCCATAGCCTGAGCCCCATAGCCTGAGTAACAGGCCAGCTGTGGATTTTTAATTGCAGTGTAGACATATCCTAAATTTCCCCTCCCTTGGCATTATGCAGCAGCAACAAGAGCAGCTCAGAGTCAGGGTGGGGAAGGTCTCTTGTCAGGCAGAGCTTGTCTCAGGGGAGTTCTGAGCAGTGGTCTGCAGCTGAAGTGCTGTTAAAATTCAAAGGAAGCAGATTTGCAAGTGAGACTTCTCTCCTTAGAAGCTCTGCAGCTGAGGAAGGCACCTGTCATGCAGGGTTCCTGAGCTCTTCCTATGCAGCATCTCTGTCCTGAAAGGCTGAGTGCCTCCTGCTCCTACCACTTCTCCATATATTTTATTTCATCTCCTCACTTGTTTTCTGCCCCCTCCCCCACACTATTCCATCAGGCTTGCTGGCTGTCCATATAAATTGTACAAAAAGGAAATTATGCAGCAGTGTAACCCCGTGGGCTAATGCACTGTCCCGGGGATCGAAGAATACTTTCCATTCACAGGATTTTGGTCCTTTTTCTCCTAGGCTTTGGTTTTATTTCTTCAAAAATAAAGCTGTTTAACACATGCTCAACATATCAGTTGTGTCTTTTCCCTGACCCAGTGTCCTCTGCGGAAGCCCATCTGTTCCCCTCAGCTCTTACGCTCATTCCTAGCCTGCTTCCTGCAGTATTACACTCCACAGGCCATCGACTTGGAAGCGGCATATGAACTAGGTTCTCACTGATTAGACATCTAACTATCTGATTGGTAAGTGCAAATTTAGAATTTTGTATGTACACTTGTGCACGTGAACTATAGATCCATAAACATTTAGAGACCAAGAGCCAAGTGTTGCTCTCATTTACATTGCAGGAAATATGGAATAATTCCACAAACTTCAAAGGCATTATTCTAATTTTACACCAGCATAACCAAGAGCAGAATCCAGCCACAGGTTGAGGCCCTTTTGATATCAAATCCAGTCGTTACTTTATGATCTCAGGGAATAGTTATAACAAAAGGAACTGTTGCCTAGTGTTTAGAGTATGCAATTGGGAGCGAGGGTTCTAATCCAAGTGCATTGATATTATCAGGCAAATCACCTAACCTCTCGGTCTCCATTTCCCCAGCAGTAAAATGAGGATAATAAATTTTTGGTACCTTTGAAGGGTTTTGAGAAGGTTAATCAGTAAATGTATTTTACAGCACTTTGAAAAAAATCAAAAGCGTTATTGTCCATATGTGCTACAACGTGTACTAAGATACTGCACATTTTTCTTTTTTGTTTTTTTACAAAACCACTTGCAATCTAACTTGTGATAATGACACCTTTAAGAGATGGTGCATGATAGCCTGAGAGTGGGTGGGTACTTCCTTCCTGACACACTTTCTCAATAAATGAGTAGTAAGAAACATGTAGGTCGTTTATTGAAAAGAGGGAGGGGAAAACCTTTTCAAAAGAAATTTATAATATCTGATACCCAAGCGATGCCCTCAAGTCACAACGTTTGATCAGTCTGTGGATGATCAGAAGTGCTCAGATACGACAGCAAAGAGCATCACAGATTTAAAAATAGCTAGGGTTGCGTACAATTGAATGGTTGTGGTCAGATATACTGGGAGCGGGTATGACATGAAAGTGTGAAAGCTGTGGATCCAAACACCACAACCTTTGCCGAGTTCAGGTGTTTGTCAGAGACAAGGCAGCCAGTCTGAGTCACAAGACATTGAGCCTGGGGAGCCTGCCTGGTTTTCATTGAACGTTCGGACAGAATTGACACATTCCCATGAAATATTTCAATTCCCTCAAATCGTCATTTTCCAATAGAAAACTTTCATTGGAAAAATGTTAAGCAGCTGTACTTCACATTAGATAACACTTCACATTGACTTCATTTGCAGCTGTGAGCACTCAGACATTCAGCAAATCAGATCCCAGGTGTCTCAAGAAAATGAGGAATATGATTAGTGGCCATCTGTGAAAAGTTTGGTTTAAGTGACTTGCCCAGAATCTCACAGGGCCTCTGTGATGGAGGCAGGGATAGAATCCAATTCCCCAGAGCAGCATTCAACTGCCTTACCTCTGAATAGGGCCCTACCAAATTCACAGTCCATTTTTGTAAATTTCATAGACATAGAATTTCTAAAATCTTGAATTTCATGGTTTCAGATATTTAAATATTAAATTTCACAGCTTTGTAACAAAACATGAATATGTATTTAAAAATGGCAAAATATAAACATGTAAAGCCCTTAAGACTCAACGTTTCTCAAACTGGGGGTCCCAGCCTGAAAGGGGGGTCATGGTATTGCCACCCTTACTTCTGCACTGCCTTCAGAGCTGGGTGGCTGCTGGCAGGGTGCCCGACTCTGAAGGCAGCGCTGCTGCCAGCAACAAGACATAAGTAAGGGTGGCAATACTGTAAACCCCCTACAATAGCCTTGCAACCCCCTTTTGGGTCAGGACCCCCAGTTTGAGAAACACTGTGTACTTTTGTATACTTTTACCCTATAGTATAGGAACTTTTACAGTATAGGGTAAAAGTACACAAAAGACCAGATTTCACAGTGGAAACCAGATTTCACAGTGGAGACCAGATTTCACAGTGGAGACCAGATTTCACAGTCTATGATGGATTTTTCACGGTCGTGAATTCAGTAGGGCCCTACCTATGAAACTCCCTTTCCCTTCCTGCAATCCCCTGCACCATTCCTTCCTACACACTGACACTCTGAGGGTGGGGCTTGCTATTGATCTTGCTGGGGGTGGGGCTGAGGGTGGGAATAGGGGCAGCCATGTGGAGCACTCCTGCCCCCCCCCCCCACATCCATTCCTGCTACTGACCATCTGCTAGCTGGACTGTCTCCACCCACCAGTCCTTGGATTACTGCTGCAGAGACACCTTACCACAAGCGCACATGAGAGCACGTGCTCCCTCGGACTCTTCCCCACCACTCAGTTTGCATTGGGCTCACTTTGCTGTTTGATAGCTTCACCACCCTGCCCTACCCCCCGCCCCCCCCCACCCCACACACACACTGTTTGGTACTCTCCTTCCTTGCCCAGCCCAGGTCTCCCCCTTCCCTGTTTGTTTCCTGTCTAGGCCACTGCCCATTACTGTTTGTTCCCTGCCTCCACTGCCCCATTCACCCCATGCACCTGCACATTCCCAGCACTTGTGATTCCCCCCACTCCACTGCACCCTCTCACACCTACCTCTGCCCCTCACTCCCAGAGCAGCTGGTTGTCCCAAAACTGCCTGCTACGACCCCAACCTTCTTTGTTTAATTCACCCCCTCCCACCCCTCACTTTCTGATTACACCCTGTCCCCCACACATGTAGGCTAATGGGTGGGAGGAGTCAACCTCCATCTTTCCTGCCCCTACTTTCCCCTTTATCATTTCTAGCCTCCCCTCTGGTATCTGTCCCACCACCTGCCCTGGATGGCAGAGCCCAACTTGGCCACACACAAGGCTTCTGCTCTGGCGGCTTCATCCGTGGATGGAAGGTGGCAGACCGAGGGAGAGGAACCTTTGTTGCCCTACCTCAGTTTTCTCCCGCCCCGCCTCCCCTGCCCCCCACTTCTGGCACCAACAGTGCCCCCACTGGTGCAGCAGCAGGCATAGGCAGGGATTTCACTGCCAAAACTCCTACCGCCACCACAGAAACCCCTTTGGTTGGCAAAAAGGGCCCAGGATAGGAAAAAGGGCAAGATCCCCAGGCAGAAGGCTCCTTCCATGGCGGCAGCGGTCACTGGCATGGCCCAACCATCGGCCCTGGCTCCCCCTGCCCTCCCTTCCACCAGCGCCAAGGATGCTCGCTCCTCGGCCTCCAGAGCATAAGCCCAGGTGGCTGCAATCCTGCCTGCCGCCCCATCACCATCTGTCACACCCCTCTGCCAGTTGCGGAGGTGGATGGGGCTGCTCTGGCCCCTTTCCCCTTGGGGAAGGGTGCTGATTATCAACCAGCTAATCTGGTCTGTGTTCTGGCACCAGTTCAACCTCCTGAGCCCTCCCACAGGGACCTTGACCAGCCTCCTGAGTCTCCCCCTGGGGGAGAGGGGACAGATCTAGTATTCATCTAGAGCCAGGTCCCTGCCTTCCACCTCCAGGCCCTGTAGAGACTCCTTTACATTGTAGGTAGTCTGCTACGGAGCATACTGGCAAATGCCTTCCTCTGTTAGGACTCATACAACAAGCAGCTCTTTTCTCCATCAAAGAGGTTTCTCACGAGACCCCTCTGTGCTGCTGGTCTTTTACCAGGACCTATTCAGAACCCAGAAGCTAGTTTCAGTAAACAGGTCTGTAGTGGCCCCCACTGGGGAGGCCCTCCTCACAGAACCCTCATACATAACTCACACCTTTGTGCGCAGGTGGTAGAGTTCCTCTTGGTGCACTGGAGGATGGTCCTGGCTGGTGCCACAAGAACCAGAGACCTCCTGGACTGCAATTGGAGTGATTGGGTGGATCCTGCAATGCTCAGCTAGCTCATGGGGCTGCCCACCCTGTGTGTTCCCTGTCATGTGCTCCAGGAGATGAAGGCAGCCTTGCCTCCTGCTTCTCTCATTTTTCTTGAGCAGGTCCTGCAGGAGGGTGCCCCCTGTCCATCCCTCACCCTGGCCCCCATCATCAGGCCCCTACCCCACAAGCCTCCCTGGCTACCCCGACATGCCACCTGGGCCAACTGCATGACATCCAGCCAGTCCACCTCTGAACCAGGATCAGAGAACATCACATCCACTTCCATGGCCTCATGTCCCACTCTGACACCATGTGGCGGGACCGGTTGCCACCTGCGGAGCCTGAGGAACCCCAGTGGGACTGTCTGTACTCTACTCTTGTTACACAACCCGCTGGGGATATTAGTTGGAAGCTCCTCCATGGAGCCATGAGCACAGGTGTGTATCTGGTGTGGTTCACAAACTCCACCAACACTTGTTTCTTCTGCAATGAGAGGAAAGCCCTGTTTCACCCTACATAGATGTGCACCAGGTTGCAATGGCTCTTCCAGTTCCTCCAGAACCTCAGTAAGAGGTTCTGGCTGCATTTTCCCCCTGCCTCCTGATCTATGCACATCCCATCACTAGCCCCACAAAGTGACGGGACCTCCTCCTGCCACCAGCCAAGATGGCCATCCATCACTCCAGGAGGAGGAAGCTGGAGGTGGGGGTTACTCTCTGGCTGTGGAGTCTATTTCTCATCCCTTATCCAATCATGCTTCCAGTCAGAGTTCCTCTGAGCAGTGTCCACTGACTTTTAGGAGCAGGGGAGCTGTCCAGGTTTTCTGCTCAGTGCCCCTTTCTGGGTCCCTCATTTTTAACCTTTGACCTCTTTCCCATTCCTTTTTTCTCCTTCATTGTCTCACGCACTCAACTGTGGCCTGGGCTTAGTGGTTCCTCCCCCTTACCTGAGGGAGGGGTTGGGGGGGATGCGTTAGTCTAGTGCAGGCCTAGACGCGCCTGTCCCAGTCCTAGAAATAGCACAGAGCTTCCAACTTCTACAACCGTCTCCATTACTACACAGCCCTGATTCATGCCCAAAGCAAGTTCATTCTGTGCCATGAATGCGATAAATAGGATCTGATCATGTCATTAAAGACTTATCACAACACAGATGCACAAATGGACCAAATTAAGATTGCAGAGAGGCAGAAGGCAGCTCAGCCTGAAACAAAAGGGTGTTGTTCTGCTTGGGCAGAACGCCCCAGGCTCCTCTGTAACCAATGGGAAATTTTAAAGCCAGCATCCCCTGGCATAAATCCCTGAGGATGTGATGGAAATGCTGCCTGTCCTCCTCTGGGAGTGAATCCCCTTAGAGTACAACAACCCCCAGAGCTTAGGGAAGTGCAATTTTGAACTCCCTACAATGATCAGGCTCATTATGTCCATCACTTGGGACTTGTTGTTATTTCTGCAGAGTGCAGTGTCTCCAGGGTGGAGCTTAAATACGTCCCCCCCGCCGCCGCCCCAAAAAAGATGAGAACTGTACATTATTATGGACAAATCCTCTACAAAGTTAAACATAAAGGGAGACATTTAGAGCCCCATTTTATTACATTTATGTCCACTGAATGGCTCCCTTACACTGCTAGGGTGGTGTAAAGAGGTCTCAGTGTAAATGAGAATCAGCCCCACAAAATGTACATTTCCAAATATGGGCAAAGGAAGTTGCTGTTACAGCTTACAACTGCATGTCAGAATTATCAAACTGAAATCTACTTAGCACTAGTTACCCAAGCTATCAATTACTCAGCAAAAAGACATCAGCTCTTAAAAACAACTTCAAAAGCAGTTATGAGTATACTGATGTTTACGCAATGCAAACTAGCAGTCTAATCCATTAGTGTTGTGCAGCGTAAGTGCTAAGTGTTATCTCATTATTAATACATCTTCACTGTGTATTCTAATTTAGAGCTTTTCCAAAGCCTATTCAAGTCAGTGGACAGATTCTCATTGATTTCAGTGGGCTTTGGATTAGGCCTTTCTCTACTAAATGTAAGCAGCTAATCAGAAAGGCATTAAGGATGGGAAAACTGATTTGGATAAAGTGAGAATCCTTCTAGCCTTTCATCTGAAACAAATCTGAATAGAAGCAAACATCCTTTGAGGTTCTGAAATATATGAATCTAGTATGAATCTATGAATGTATGAATCTTTGAACTTCTAGTTTCTGGCTGGTTGAAAATGGGATGTGCTAAATTAATCAAGTTACAGTCTTCTTTCCCTCTCGGTAACAGTTTTGGGACTGGGGTCAAACCACGTCCTACCCCTCCTCTACCACTCAGCTAGCCTGATCACAGAGACCAGCCCAGGGCTGTCCTTAGGATTTATGGGGCCCTACGCAGTATTATTAAACTGGTGCCCCTATGCCCAACGGCAGCCCGGGCTCGCAGCCCGGGGGCGGAGAGGGCAGAGGGATGAGGCAGCAAAGGATACAGAGACGCCCGGCCCACCTTATGGCAGCGGAGAGTCACAGTTCCCTGCAGAGACCCCTGTACCCTCTCCCTCACACAGAATGTGCAGCGCCAGCTGTATTCACAGAGCTGAATGCGCCCCTGCCTAAGAAGACTGTAGCGCACGCTGGGTGTGCAGGAGCCGACTGGCTCTTACCTGCTGTCATGGGCGGTGGGTGAAGCTGCCGCTTAGGGAGGCCCACCTCTTCTGCCTGTGGCCCCGCCCATACTCCACCCCTGCTTCGCCCCAGGAGTTGCCCCCCGCTCTGCCTAGGCCCAGCCCTTCCCCACTGTCTCCCTCCTCTCTTCCTTCCCCATTCCTGCTCACCCCCTTCAAGCCAAATCCCTGAACCCAAATGAAGCAAATGACGTTTGAAAATACCACTCTTCTGCAATTTCTTTCTAAAGAAAATGGAGCATGTTTTTCCACTGCATGCGAGATAATGAAGACGGGACATGCAGAACGTACCTAATTAAAAGCATTAAATTTGGGAATAAAAAATGTCAGTCACAGGTTTTTTGGATATACCCTGAAGTTTGTCAGAGATTTGCAAAAACTTTGTAGTAAGGGAAAGTCAGCTATCCTGCTGAATACAACATTAAGTATTATGGAATACATGATGCAGCTCTTCTCTGTTTTACATTTTCTTAATTAGTATTTCTAAGCTGATTATATATATATATAATATATATATATGTATATATATATAAAAATTATATATAAGTAAATGTACTCTGTGACAAAGCTCTGTCCTTGTCTCCGTGGGTCCCGCGTTTCCTGGCAGATTTCGCTAGCCTCAAAGGCTCACTGTGACCCTCCACGTAACCCTCCTCTCTCTAGAGACAAGGGTCACAGCCTATTGAGCCATTTTCATCATAAGCCAGCAAGGGAGGTGAGGAGAAGCTATCCTCCCTTGCACAGTCTTTGTTGTCTCCCAGTCTCAGTGATTAATCAGGGGGAGCCCAGGCCCACCCTCTACTCCAGGCTCCAGCCCAGGGACCCTAATAGTATCAGCTATGGTAGCTGAACTTTTAGAAACATGACACACACAATTCCCTAGGCTACTTCCCCACAGCAGCCCTCACTTCCTCAGGCTCCACTTCACCCTTACCTCAGGGCCTCCTTCCTTGTGCCTGATATGATGTGTACTACTTAGTCTTTCCAACAGCACAACTTCCTCCCACAGCTTCTGACATCCACCCACACGTGACCAACTGGGAGGCTTTTAACTAGTTTCAGCCAGTCCCTGATTGGCTTCAGGTGTCCCAATCAACCCAGCGTTCTCCCACCTTCTGGAAAGTTCTTAATTGGCCTCAGGTGTCTTAATTGACCTGGAGCTGCTGCCATTTCACTTATCCTGGTACCAGGGATTTGTTTAGCCTGGAGCTAATATATCTATCTCCCACTACTTTTCTATAGCCATCTGGCCTTGCCCCATCACAACTCTTAAGCCTTCATAAAGTAATCCCAAATTACTACATATTTAACTCACTGAAACAAAGAGGCAGGAGGGCAGACACTAAGACCCAGGTGTAGAATTCATACGGGGTTCATGCACAGATAGAAATTGGTAAATAAGAATATTAAACAAAGCCAGTGTATTCCTTTTATCTGTTGGAGTATGTAATGCGCAGGAGGAGGGAGAGAAATAAAAGAGAGGGTGGAAAGCTGACAGACAGACCAGCCCGTCGGCAGACCAGCCTGCTTGCTTGCTTAAAGCCTTGTTCTGTCTTGTATTTGAACCGCAACAACTGGCGCCCAAACATGGGGCCCTCAGCACTCACCTCGCCCGGCAAGGGTTTCAGATGCGTCACTTATCCGCTTCGCGGATCCCGGTGAGTATTTTTCGTCGTGGTAAGTATGGGAAGCTCCCTCTCTGCTTTGCAAGTGCAACACCGCAATGAGCTACAGTATTTGCTGCGTAAGGCTCAGCATGATTGCCCCACTCGAGAACTCACTCTCCTGCTACAGGAGGTGAGTGCCCAATGCCCGTGGTACCCTGAAGCTGGAACCCTTAAGCTAGCGGACTGGGAGCGGTTGGGCCAGACATTGCACAAAGAGCCTCGGGTGCCCATGCAGGCTTTACATGCCTGGCACCTCTGCCGCGACGCGATACAGCGTGTCGCCTCGGAAAGGCCCTCCCTCGCGCCAATAGAGAGGCTGGTGATCTCGCCACTCCCGTCCGCTCCTGCAGCCATCCCCCCTCCTGGCGATGCGACACAGTGTGTCGCCTTGGAAAGACCCTCTCCCGCGCCAATAGAGGGGCTGCCGATCTCGCCACCCCCGTCCGCTCCTGCAGCCATCCCTCCCCCTACTTCGCCCCCAGTGCCTCAATTACCGCCGCCTCCTTTGTCTTCCCCTCTGGAGCCGGTGAGTGGTCACCGTCCCCCCGTGGGGCCCCATGCTCCGGGGCCCCCCATGGGGTCATCCGTGTCTGCTCAGGGGCTTTCGCTGGTGCAACAAATGGTTCACGCAGCGAAGACTCGCCCAGATCTTACAGCAGAGGAATTAGCTGATCTGGTCTCAGTTTGCCCGGTGACCTGGCAGGATGATGGCCAGGGCAACCAGCTTGCAAACTGGGTCATTTTGCCTTACTCGGTGATCAGAGAGGTAAAGAAAGCGATTCGCGAGTTCGGCCTCACTGGCACGTATGTACGTGGTCTCCTTGAAGGGCTAGGTACTGGGTACACCCTGGTCCCTGAAAATTGGAAGGCGCTGTTGCGCATGATGCTGACGCCCAGTCAGTATGTTATTTGGCTTAGTGAGTATAGGCAGATGGCGAAACGCCAAGCCCAGGTATATATAACGCAAGGTGTCACTTATGAGCAGTTAGCAGGGGAGGGCCCGTTTGCTACCGTTCAGATGCAGTCTCAACTCCAGCAGGCTGTCTTCCCCATTATTTCTGCCTGCGCCCAGCATGCTTTCCGGAAGGTCCCGGATTCAGGCAGGCCTACCAAAAGCTTTGCCAGTATTTGTCAGGGTGCATCAGAGTCCTTTATGGATTTTACAACAGATTGCAGGAGGCTATCCTCCGACAGGTGGATAACCCTGCGGCAGCTCAGGAGATTCTGTTAAAAATGGCTGTTGAAAATGCGAATGAGGATTGCCGCCGTGCTCTCCAGGCGGCACAAGCTGCTGGCATTCTAGAGCTGTCGGACATGCTGCGGGCGTGCCAAAACATCGGCACACAAGCACATAAAGCTGGGGTTCTGGCCGCCGCCCTGCGGAAAAGCGGAAAGGAGGGGAAGCGTTGTTACCGCTGTGGTAAGGAGGCTCACTTTCAGCGGGAGTGCCGCTCATCAACGGCGCCTGCCTGCCCCTCAAAGAAGTGCCCCAGGTGTCGGAAGGGCTATCACTGGGCTAATCAGTGTCGTAGCGGGTCGGGAAACTGCACAACAGGTCCCCCCAAACCCAGGGCCAAACGGGGGTGTTTCCCACTCAGACAACTGTTCCTCTGCCTTAAAATCCATAGACTCCATGAGGGCGGCGACTGCCGGAAGTGCAGGGCTTGATTTGATTATGCAGGAGGATGCTGATTTTCAGTTGCCGGGGGAGGTTTGCGCCATACCTACACAGATGACGGGACCTCTCCCTGCCGGATTTGTGGGTCTGGTTCTCCCTCGCTCACACGCTGGGAAACAGGGTTTTTTTGTCATCCCAGGAGTCATTGATGCCGATTACACCGGCGTTATTAAGGTTCAGGTGTGGACCCATCTTCCGCAGTCGCTCCCGCGTGGACGGTAAATTGCACAATTGATTTTAGTCCCCTATCAGGTGCCAGCCACAGAGGATCGAGCCCGGGGCGGAGGCGGCTTTGGATCGACACTGTCTCAGTCGCCGCCTCACGACACATCCTCTCAATTTGTTGCTCTAACAATGTTGCTCCGCCCCTTGAAACCTCAGTTAACACTTCTTTTAAATAATATTCCTTTTACAGAGCTGGTGGACACTGGAGCTGACGTTACGGTGATTTGTGATCAGGACTGGCTGGTCAGTTGGCCAACAGTTCCTTCTAAAGAGTTGTGGCAGATCGGGAGTAGCAAACCCGAGCGCCAAAGTTTGTCTTGGGTCACGGTCTCTAAACCAGGAGGCCGTGCCCTTGCTACGATCCGCCCTTTTGTGCTCTCTGTCCACCTCAATATTTGGGGCCGGGACTTACTTGTAAAGCTAGACACCACCCTCGATATTAATATATAATGGCCCAAAACCCTCCCCCACCCACCTTGCCCTCCGCATTACCATTGGTGAGGCAATCCTTAGAGCCCGTATGGATTGACCAGTGGCCCCTCCCCCTAGAAAAGCTGAAAGCGCTTCATTCGCTTGTGCAACAACATTTGCATGCACAGCGCTTGGAGAGCTTCACTAGTCCTTGGAACACCCCGGTGTTCGTTATTAAGAAAAAATCTGGTTCATGGCGGCTGTTACACGATTTAAGGGAAATAAATAAACGCATCCAACCCATGGGCCCCTTGCAGTTTGGGTTGCCAAACCCGAATTTAATTCCTCAAACCAATCAGCTTTGTGTGTTAGATTTAAAAGATTGTTTTTTCACAATCCCCCTTTGCCTACAAGATCGCGAAAAATTTGCATTTACGGTGCCAGAATATAATAATCTGCGACCCTCTCAAAGGTATCAGTGGAAGGTCTTGCCTCAGGGAATGCACAATAGTCCAACCTTGTGTCATAAATATAAAGGGAAGGGTAAACCGCTTTGAAATCCCTCCTGGCCAGGGGAAAGCTCCTCTCACCTGTAAAGGGTTAAGAAGCTAAAGGTAACCTCGCTGGCACCTGACCAAAATGACCAATGAGGAGACAAGATACTTTCAAAAGCTGGGAGGAGGGAGAGAAACAAAGGGTCTGTGTGTCTGTCTATATGCTGTCTTGGCCGGGGATAGACCAGGAATGGAGTCTTAGAACTTTTAGTAAGTAATCTAGCTAGGTATGTGTTAGATTATGATTTCTTTAAATGGCTGAGAAAAGAATTGTGCTGAATAGAATAACTATTTCTGTCTGTGTATCTTTTTTGTAACTTAAGGTTTTGCCTAGAGGGGTTCTCTATGTTTTTGAATCTAATTACCCTGTAAGGTATCTATCATCCTGATTTTACAGGGGGGATTTCTTTATTTCTATTTACTTCTATTTTTATTAAAAGTCTTCTTGTAAGAAAACTGAATGCTTTTTCATTGTTCTCAGATCCAAGGGTTTGGGTCTGTGGTCACCTATGCAAATTGGTGAGGCTTTTTATCCAACATTTCCCAGGAAAGAGGGGGTGCAAGTGTTGGGAGGATTGTTCATTGTTCTTAAGATCCAAGGTTCTGGGTCTGTAGTCACCTAGGCAAATTGGTGAGGCTTTTTACCAAACCTTGTCCAGGAAGTGGGGTGCAAGGTTTTGGGAAGTATTCTGGGGGGAAGGACGTGTCCAAACAGCTCTTCCCCAGTAACCAGTATTAGTTTGGTGGTGGTAGCGGCCAATCCAAGGACGACGGGTGGAATATTTTGTACCTTGGGGAAGTTTTGACCTAAGCTGGTAAAGATAAGCTTAGGAGGTTTTTCATGCAGGTCCCCACATCTGTACCCTAGAGTTCAGCGTGGGGGAGGAACCTTGACACCTTGTGTCAATTTTTTGTGGATCGGGCCCTTGCCCCTTTTCGTGCCCGATACCCCATACTAAAGGTCTACCATGATATGGATGATATTTTGCTTAGCGGTCCCCAGGTTATGGCACAACAGCTTGAATATTTGTCTCAGATTCTTGGCCAAAATGGCCTGTTAGTGGCACCAGAAAAAATTCAACGCTGTTATCCCTACCAATATCTCGGGCATAAGGTTTTACAAACCTATGCTGCCCCTGTTCGCCCGGAAGTGGTCCTACCCCAACCCCTAACCCTCATTAAATTACAGCAAATTTTGGGTCATTTAAATTGGATTCGACCTACGTGGAGCTCGGGCACCGGGCGCAGTTATTGCCATTGCTGAGGAGCACATTGCCTGCATTCCACAGATCAATGCAATGTTGAGTCAACAGTTTGTGGATAGACTCACTGAGGCTCGTCCCCTGCAGTTGGTTCTCCTTGCCACCCCTCATACGCCTACTGCGGCTCTGTTTGTACCTCGTACAGACACAGCCGTGTCTATTATAGAGTGGATATATTTGTCTTCCACTCCTCCTCGGAACATTTATCCTTATTTAGACGCCCTCTCCGACCTTGTTCGTAAAGCCCGCCACCGTGCAGTGCAACTCACGGGCACTGATTTAGTTGCCATTGTTTTCCCCTTATTACGTAGTGAATTTGATTCCTTGTACCACACCTCCTTGGCCTGGCAGGTTGCTCTTTGTGATTATGTGGGAGAGATCTCTTATAATCCCCCGAAAGATCCTCGGTTGGTGATCACACAAAAGGTGCCACTAATCGTACATCGTCTTAGCTGCTCTCGACCTATGGTTTCAGCTATCACTCTTTTTACTGATGGCTCTCCACATCGCGGTGTTGTCACGTATCAATTAGGTGACCCCCCTTGTTGGCATTCTCATTTTACGCTGCCTCAGTGTTCCGCGCAGCGCTCAGAACTGGCTGCTGTTACTTTGGCCTTTCAACTTTTTGCTGATTGTCCCTTTAATTTAATTGCGGACACCCATTATGTTTATCAGGTAATTGATCATTTACCCCTTGCCCTCATTACCCCTCAGGTCGATGCGGACCTTCTTCGCCTGTTTTTGTCCTTACAGTATCTCATTACCACTCGTAATTTCCCTTATTTTGTTGCTCATATTCGCAGTCATACCCCTCTGCCTGGGCTACTCACTGAGGGCAATGCGCGTGCTGATTGCGCATTACGTGGTCTGGTAAATTCCCTTTTTTCTGACCCCATCAAAAGCCATTCCTTTTTTCATCAGTCTGCCTCTGTTTTGGCCCAACAGTTTTACATTCCTGCTGATCATGCACGTTCTATTGTTCGTTCCTGCCCCCACTGTGCCGCTGCTGCCCCTACCTTTTCTTATGCCATTAACCCCAGAGGTACCGCAGCGAATTAGCTGTGGCAAATGGATGTCACTCACATGCCACAATTCCGCCCCTATTCGTTTTTACATGTCTCCATTGATACCTATTCTGGATTTCTCTGGGCAACCTCACAGCGTGGGGAGGCCACTCCCAAAGTTATCCACCATTTGCTAGCCTGTTTTGCTGTTATGGGTCACCCGAGCCAGATAAAAACGGATAATGCCCCAGCCTATTGCTCCACAGCCCTCTCCACCTTTTGTGCCCAATGGGACGTCCGTCTCAAACACGGGATCCCTTATAATTCCACAGGCCAAGCTATTGTTGAACATGCAAATCGCACGCTAAAAACCTTGCTTGACAAACAATTAAAACAAGGGGAGCTGCGTCTCCAAAACTTAGGAGACATTCAGCAACAATTGCATGTCCTTTTGTTTACTTTAAATAATTTAACACTGAATACAGATCAGCAGACCCCCGCGGATTGGCATTTTCATAAGTCCGAGGTACTGGAAAGACCGAGTGTCTATTACTGTCAGCTGCCCGATCCGCAATGGTTGGGCCCACTACCTTTAATTACTTGGGGGCGGGGATATGCTGCTGTGTCTCTCCCTGCAGGACCGTTGTGGGTTCCTGCCCGGTGTGTGCGACCGGCACTGAAACAGCATGGCGTGGCACCAGGGGCTGTCGAACCCCATACCGGAGTTTCAGCTGACCTTGGAGGAGAACGCAGTGCCTCCCGGGTCGACAACGGCGGGACGGAGACGGAGGAGGCGTAGCGTCCCAAGCCAGCCCGTGACATGGGGAGCAGTGAAAGCATTGGTCGCCGCGGCTCAACGAAGACTGGCAGCAAACCAACAGCCAGAGACTCCTGAGACTCTGTTTGTGGCCATTCTCGCCCAAATCACTGCTAGTTCTGTATTGATTGTGTGCCTTATGTGCCTGCTATTTCCTGTAGGGGTTTACTCGGGAGCGCCTCCTCCATTACGGGCCCGAATGACATATAACCTATGGGAAAGATTGGCTTCAATAGCAAATGTTACCCACTTTTGTTTATTTGATTTTGTAGCAGCTGAAGAATTGTTAGGGACGTGCCTTATTCCAGCATGTTGTCACCCTGAGGAAATAGGGAATGAGACGATGCTCGCTGCTTACGCGAACCTCTCTTCCCAGTATTCTAGCACGGCTAATTGGGGCCCGGACAATTACACTTTACCTTCTTGGGCTTATTTTTTGCTGTTGCTGTGTGCAATGTATTTCCTTTTTGTTAAGGCTTTGTCGAGACCTGCCCTGGCAGGCTCCACGAGTTATTACCTTGTCTGTCCGGGAGTTAATGGCTTGCAAAAGCAAATTGATGGATACCATGAGATGGCCGAGCACAAATAAACAAAAAAGGAGGGGATGTAGGATTCATACGGGGTTCATGCACTTGGCAACATTCAGGGCACACCCGGAGTGTTGTGTAGGAGCAGTGCACACACGGCTCCTCTCAAGGGCATGAACCTTGGAATCTCGCCCAGATGACATGAACCGTGGGAAGCCTCCCAGGACTGGGCTCAAGGCCCGAGAGCAAGGAATGCGGTAGACAGAAATTGGTAAATAAGAATATTAAACAAAGCCAGTGTATTCCTTTTATCTGTTGGAGTATGTAATGCGCAGGAGGAGGGAGAGAAATAAAAGAGGGTGGAAAGCTGACAGACAGACCAGCCCCTCAGCAGACCAGCCTGCTTGCTTGCTTAAAGCCTTGTTCTGTCTTGTATTTGAACCACAACACCCAGGGGTGCCCCAAATTTTCGGGTGCCCTACGCAGCCACGTATGCTGCGTATGCCTAAGGACGGCCCTGGACCTGCCCACAGACCCTGGACTCCCCATTCCCTGCATACAGAATGCCCTGCCCCCATCCTCACACACACACCCCAAAAATCCAGGCTCCTCCACCTACCTTGAGTTTTTCTGAGATAGGGAAGTAAAGTGCTCTTTGCCCTTCCCTCTCTTTGTCATCTGGGGACATGTCTAGATGGGAACACTCAGGAAAGTTAAGCAGAATCAGCTGAAGATGTGAGTTTAAAGTGCACTAGTTAAAGTGCATGAATCCTCTGTGAGGAGGCTGTAATTCAGAAGTAAAGTAGCCTTAGATTCCTTTACTTTAAAATGTGACTGGGAGCATCCACATGGAGGCTTAGCGTGTTTTAAATTCACATTTTCTGTTAATTCAGCTTAATTGTCCTGAGGGTCCCCACACCTGCTCTGGAACTGGCAGTGAGTTGACCCTCTCCCTTTCGCTCCTGTGGCTCTCTGGGGAATTCAGTCTCCTATCTCACTCTCCTGAAGACATTGTTCTTTTCCAAATCCTCTTTCTTTGCATCTTCTGAGTGGGGTGGGGTGTATGTTGATCCCCCTGTTGCTGCACATGAACTTTTTGACACAGCCTGAGTTTGAGGTGCCTAGCCTAGAGTGCAATACAGCATGAAAATATTCCCACTCACCTCTCAGACCCAAAAGGCCAGAATGGTCCCTGTGCAGGAGCAGTCAGACTAAGAGAAATGCGTCAGCTTTTGCTGCAGACAAAATATAGGTCAGGCAGGCCTCCTGCCCCCCCAGAAGCTCTTGGGAGAGTAGGTTTGGGGGAGTAACAGGATTCATCCTCTAAAGAACTACAAGGGGAAAATGGGCCTGGTGGCTACCTTGGAAAAAAACTTGGTGGGGAGAGGAGTGAGAAGGTTCCTTTTCATCCAATAGAAGTCAAAGTAAATAAACTCTGAGACTTTAAGGTCAGAAGGGACCATCATGATCATCTAGTCTGACGGCCTTCACATTGCAGGCCACAGAACCTCGCCCACCCACTCCTGTAATAGACCCCTAACCTCTGGCTGAGTTACTGAAGTCCTCAAATCACAGTTTAAAGACTTCCAGTTACAGAGAATTCACCATTTACACTAGTTTAAATCTGCAAGTGAGCCGTGCCCCATGCTGTAGAGCAGGGGTTCTCAAACTGGGGGGTCAGGACCCCTCATGGGGTCACCAGGTTATTACATGGGGGTTCGCGAGCTGTCACCCTTCACTCCAAACCACACTTTGCCTCCAGCATTTATAATGGTGTTAAATTAAAAACACATTTTTATATATTTAAGGAGGGTCGCACTCAGAAGCTTGCTATGTGAAAGGTGTCACCAGTACAAAAGTTTGAGAACCACTGCTATAAAGGAAGGTGAAACCCCCCAGAGATGATTGGGCCTGTTCAAGGGGGTCTGAGTGAAAGAATGGAGGGGGCAAGGGGAGAATTGGGCAGGGATGAAGCTCTAAAAAAAGTTCAGATAACTGAATTTTGGGATGCTTATATGTCCCTAATCTGATTTCCACACTTTTTCTTTGATTAAAATACAACAGATTAATTAACTAGACATTTGCCTGAAGAACGTAATGTAACAATTGAAAATGTATTCTGAGGGCCAGATTCTGATATCCTTCCTCATCTTGATGAGCACCTTACTCTGTGATGTCCATGGGACAACTCATGGAATTAGAAGCTAGTCCTCTTAAGTAAGGACATCAGAATTTGGTGCTAAAGTAATGATATGATAAACAGAGCTCTATGACTGCTGGCAAATCTTCAGAACCATTGGAAGACACCCATCTTAGGTTTCTCTATAGCATCCCTCACTGTAGTATTTAAGTGCTGCCAATGTAAATTGGCTCTGAATGCAACGTGAACTTTGTCAAGAGTTCTGTTCTTCATTTTTCCATGATTCTAGGAACTACTATAAGATTTTTGGGTTGTTTGAGGATTTGGGTAGGTGTCCTTTTCCAATTTGTTTTTTTGATGGTGGATTTTTTCTTTTGCTGTTTACACTTAGGGTATTGTGGGAAGCCTTTATCAACTAGACTGGCCTTGCACACACTCTAAAATTGGTGACACTTTTAATCAGTCTAATTTCCTCTGGTACCTCATTCTACAAATCAACCTCTCCAACTGAGAATACCTTATCTCCAGCTCTCATGTGCTCTATTCTCAGCTTTGTTAGCAGCTTTGTCCCAAAGGTGCACAGCTATCTTGGCAGGTGGCAACATGGGATGAAGCCACTGAAGTTGATGGGAGTTCTTCCATTGACTTCAGTGAAGCCAAGATTTAACCTCTGGTATCTGATGTAGCTGGGTCTTCATCTACTGATGACTTTGAAAATCAGCACCAAGGCTTTGAATTGGCCATCTGAAGCAAACTGAGAGCCAGTGGATAGAGAGGAACACAGGTGTGATGTTGTCCTAGAAGCTTGACTCACTTGAGGAGATGGGCCACTGCTTTCTGCACAAGCTAGAGTCTTAGTGCTGCTTCTGCCTTGCCCCCTGAGTTCACCATTCCAGCCAGTAAGACTACCGGGGTATCGAGGGACTTAACCTAGTCTAGGAAATAGCTTGCTAACATCGTCTTTATAGTTCTACACACAATTGAAAGATTCTGTGCTTGGACTTGGTAAGTGGTGCATTTGGTCCATCTGTGGATTATGTTTGTTTGTTTCTCTGTGGGCTGAATAGTTGAGTCTTGGGCCCCTGAGTAAGTACCTGAGACAAGTTTGTTTGTTGATGGCTCAGTAAGGGTTATGTGGTACTGACCCTTGGAACTTTGATCAGCCCACTATTTGAGGTCTGAGGTGAGAGGTAGAGCTGAGCTGAGCTGAAAAGGAAGACTTGCTATAAAAAAAAATCACTTGCTAGGCAAACCCAAACAGAGGCAGCTAACAAGAGAGTTTGAGGGAGTTTAGAGAATGTGTGTGAAACGCTTTTCTTCCAGATTATGTTCTAAGTGCAATTCTACATTGTCCAGTGATGGAATAGTGGTGGTGACCTGCAATGGATATGCTATGTTTTCTTTCCTGCCTGAAGCCAGAAAGGACTTCCTGTGCATAAAATGCAGGTTGATGGCTGTGCTGGAGAAAAAGATTCTTGGATTGGATGGGCAAGTATAGATGCTACTAGAATCAGAGAAGCTGAGGAGTTCCTAGGCAGCCAGATTTGGTAAACATCAGTATCCCAGATTGAAGGAAGAAAGGAGCTGGTCACCAACGAATCAGAGGGGAGGTTTCGCAGCTTGTAGCCCCTGGAGGCAAGAGGCCCTGGTGGCATTCTGTGTGACTGGAGGCAGACCAGGGAGAAGAGGACCAGGTAGAGGGCCACATATCTAGAATTCTCCAATTGATATCAGGTCTGCAGAGTGAAAACTGTGGAAGATCTCTCTCAAGATCCAGCTGGACCAAGGAACAGAAAGATGTATGGGACATACACATGGATGGCAGAGCAGCCCAACCTGTAAGAAAAATCAAGCTTGCCCAGAAAGTGTTCTGCAACCATCCAAAGAATACAGGAAATCCTTGTTGGGGACTGAATACTCAGAAACATCAAAAGAAAATGCTGCAGGGGACAGATGGACAACGGGTTGGTGTGCTGTCTTCCCAGACTCAAGATTGTCAAGCCAAGGGGGGGCGGAGGGAGGGGGACTCGGATACACTCAATGAAGCCACACCAGGTGCATAAGTATAATCGGTTTAATTGCGAAAGTGTAATAAGCTTCCCGGCCTTCATGCGTTACTAAATACGTGCTTTCCAGCAACTAACCAAGCAAGCAAGAATCAATGCTTATGCCCCTTCTGCTAAGGACAGTCCTGGACCCTCCAGCCTTGTCCTTGAGGGCTCGTAGCAGGTGCTACTCCAGCAAGGGGAATACCTGGGCACCCACAAGGCCTAGGTCCGCAGGTGAGACTGTTCACCTCATGGCAACTCTCATAGCCACTTTTATCATCATATCCTTCTAAGGGGTGGGGTGTATTCACCCACAAGCAGGCTCTGGCAGGAAACACTACTGTTTTCTATTCCCACACTTCAGTCTTGGGCCTTGCTTATTTCTTCACTTGTTTATCCAGTTGAGTGGCTGCAAGCCAGCCCGGCCGGTCAAAGCCAGTTTACTACTAGCTCCCCCCGAACTATGCTGTAACAACAGCCCAAGGTAACCTGCGGTCAGCCCCAACAAAAATAGAAGAGGCCACCCTAAAATTGGATAGCTACTGAACTCAACAAGCGAAGATCCATTGGTGTTGGTTCATATCACCGCTAATGGCATGGTGTTCCAGGATATTTCACAGATAGATTACTTCAGGGAACTTGGAAGCACTCTGAAGAAGAATATACTAGTGCTCTTCTCTAAGATCCTGTCATGTGAGTGAAGGAGGTCAGAAGGCAGAAGATTATGGAAGTGAACTGCTAGTTAGGTAAGCGATATAGGGTGGAGGGGGTTGGTTTCATGGAACAGTTGTCCAATTTCTATAGGGAGAGAGGGCTGTATAGTTTGGATGATCTCCACCTCAGCAAAAGGGGAACCAATCTCCTCAGGGATAGTTTAATACCCAGCTGACTACTCTAGTCAGCCTAATAAGAAAAGGGGAGGGTAAAAGAGGGAAAACATGAGGGCTTATTTAGCACAGAATCAAGATGTTGGGAACAAAATTAATCAAGGGAGCAAAGGACCTGAAGAGGAGAAATTCTTTAATTGCCTCTACACCAATGGTAGAAGCTTGGGTAACAAACAGGAGGAATTGGAATTGTTCATTTATTAACATAAATTTGATCTAGTTGGTATTACTGAAACCTGGTGAGATTATTCACATGATTGGAATGTTAAAATCATTGGTTATAACCTATTTAGGAAGGACTGAGTGTGCAAGAGGGGAGGGAACTCTGTGTCAAAAATGGCATTACCTGTTTCAAAGTCACTGATAACTTCGAAGAAAATGGTCTTGAATGCTTATGGATCGATGCCCTAACAGAGAAAGCACAAGATGTGGTGTCATAAATATAAAGGGAAGGGTAACCACCTTTCTGTATACAGAACTATAAAATCCCTCCAGGCCAGAGGCAAAACTCTTTCACCTGTAAAGGGTTAAGAAGCTAGGATAACCTCGCTGGCACCTGACCAAAATGACCAATGAGGAGACAGGTTACTTTCCAAGCTGTGTGTGTGTGTGTGGGGGGGAACAAAGGTTCTGTCGGTCTGTGTGATGCTTTTGCCAGGACCAGAGCAGGAATACTCTTCAGAACTCCTGTAAAGAGTCAGTAAGCAATCTAGTTAGATATGCATTAGATTCTGTTTTGTTTAAAGAGCTGATAAAATAAGTTGTGCTGAATGGAATGTATATTCCTGTTTTAGTGTCTTTTTGTAATTTAAGGTTTTGCCTAGGGGGATTCTCTATGTTTTGAATCTGACTACTCTGTAAGGTATTTCCCTTCCTGATTTTACAGAGGATATTCTTTTACTTTTTCTTTAATTAAAATTCTCTTTTAAGAACCTCATTCCTTTTTCATTGTTCTTAAGATTCAAGGGTTGGGTCTGTGTTCACCTATGCAAATTGGTGAGGATTTTTTTCAAGCCTTCCCAGGAAAGGGGGTGTAGTGCTTGGGGGGATATTTTGGGGGGAAGACGTCTCCAAGTGGTCTTTTTCCCTGTTCTTTGTTTAACACGCTTGGTGGTGGCAGCATAAGGTCCAAGAACAAAAGGTAAAAGTTTGTACCTTGGGGAAGTTTTAACCTAAGTTGGTAAGAATAAGCTTAGGGGGTCTTTCATGCAGGTCCCCACATATGTACCCTAGAGTTCAGAGTGGGAAAGGAACCTTGACATGGGGTATTACTTGATATCTGCTACAGACAACCAAATCACACTAGGGAACAGGATGACCAGTTCCTTAAGCATCTACTTGTGATATGTAGGGAAAAAAGGTATGTGATCATGGGGGACTTCAGTTTGAGTGACATATGCTGGAGGTCTCATGCTTCCAGAACTAAAACATCCGTGGAATTTCTAAACATTATAGATGGCATCCAACACTATATTACACCTTCTCTTGACACTTAAAGAGGAACTCGGCACAGAACTAAAAATGAATGTTATACAGTGCTTTAAAGGGGCCAATTTCACAAAACTGAAAATAGTTATGTGCCAAATTTTCTGGGAGGAAGAATTTAATCAGAAGAAGTGTGAATGATAATTGGGAATTGTTTCCGAACACTTCACTAGATGCTCGAAAAGTCACAATCGCACAATAAATAAAGAAGGGTATATTGGTTTTTTAAATAACAACAACCAGGCTTAGAAGGGAAGGGAAAGCAGCTATAAAAATTAAAATATAATAAATGGAACAAAAGGTGAGTTGACAATAATAAATATAAATCAGAAACTAGGACTTGTAGAAAACTGATAAGGGAAGCAAAGGGACACAATCTATGGCCAGCAGAGTTGAGGACAATAAAAAGGAATTTTAAAGTATATTGGGGGGAAAAAAGAATCCTAACAATGGTACTTGTCCATTACTAGATGAAAATGGTAGAATTATCAATAAAAATACAGAAAAGGCAGAAGTGTTCAATTAACATTTCTATTCTGTATTTGGGAAAAACAGGTAATGTAGTTATATCATATGAGGATATACTCTTTCCATTCCACTAGTCCTCAGGAGGATGTTAAAGAGAAACAACTAAAGTTACATACTTTTAAATCAGCAGGTCCAGATAACTTGCATGCAAGAGTTTTAAAAGAGGTGGCTGAGGAGCTCACTGGACCATTAATGTTGATTTTCAATATGTCTTGAAACCCTGGTGAAGTTACAGAAGAAAGCTAATATTGTGCTAATATTTTAAAAGGGTAAAAAGTATGACCCAGTGTAAGGGAAATACTTACCTCTTGATCACCTCTTTGTGACTGGGTGTGGCACTGCAATCCTTTTCTTGCTCCTGGCATTCCCTGTAGGTTGTTGACACGTTGTTGGTAGTTCTTCAGTGGCTTGACCCTCTGGCCAATCCACAAAGACTGAATGATCCCCTTCCGGGTATTAAAGAGTCCCATCAATAAGCAGTCTATTTGCCCTTACTAGGGTCTTCAGTCCTGGCTCTGGGCCCTTTATTCTTACTCCCAAATAACCCTATCCCCTTCTCAGGGTTTATGCCACTTTTCTTGTGGAGGTGGGGGAACCCAGGTCTTCCTGCTACTCCAGGTTCCAACCCAGGGACGCTACCATGCCCTACTTACCTCATTCCTTCACTACTATTTCCTACCAGGCCCTTCTAAGTCCACCCCTATCTCAGGGCCAACATTCTCAAATTCTTCTCTCAGCTATCCCAGCTGGGTAAGTTCACCAAGCCATAATCTCTCCTGATTGTCAGCCTCCTTTGGCCTGAGAGGACCACCATTCTCTGGTCCCAGCCAGAAACTGCCCTACTAGGCCTCTGCAGCTCCTTTTATAGGGCCAGCAAGGCCTAGATTGGCTGTTGCTGGCCCCTCTAGCCCTTGGAGGACCAGGTCTTAGTAGTTTTCTCTAGGGAAGCTTGGAGGACCCACTTTTGCTGCTCTTTTCCTGGCAGCTCACTGCTTCTTGGGTTGAGGTATAGTAGGACAGGAGACCCCTAGCAGGTAGCTGCAAAGACCAAATGCATCCCATCCCATCGGGTAATTAAAGGCCTGTCAGTCTGACATAAATCCTGGGCAAAATAATGGAGCAGCTGATATGGGACTCAACTGATAAAGAATTAAAGGAGAATAATATAATGAATGCCAATCAACATGGGTTTATGGAAAATAGATCCTGTCAAACTAATTTGATACTTTTTTTTGATGATATTACAAGTTTGTCTGACAAAGATAATAGTGCTGATATAATATATACTTAGACTTCTGTAAGGTGCCTGACTTGCTATCACAGAACATTTTAATTAAAAAACTAGGATGATATAAAATTTGCATAGCACTTATTAAATGGATTAAAAGCTGGCAAACTGATAGGTCTCAAACTGTAAATGGGGAATCATCATTAAACAGATGTGTTTGTAGTAAGGTCCTGCAGGGATACGTTCCTGGCCCTATGCTGTTTGACATTTTTATCAATAACCTCGAAGCAAACAAAATCATCACTGATAAAGTTTACAGATGATACAAAAATTGCGGAAGTGGAAAATAAATAAGATGACAGGTTACTGACACAGCGCGATCTGGATCATGTGGTAAACTTGGTGCAAGCAAAAATATGCATTTTAATTCAGCTAAATGTAAATGTATACATCTGCAAAGAATGTAGGCCATTCTTACAGAATGGGAAACTCTATCCTGGGAAGCAGTGACTCTGAAAAGATTTTGAGATTGTGGTGGATAATCAGATGAACATGAGCTCCTAATGTAACACTGTGGCCAAACGGGTTAATGTAATCCTTGGATGCACAAACAGGGGAATCTCAAATTGGAGTAGAGAGGTTATAATATATCACTGGTGTGACTACTGCTGGAATACTGTGTCTAGTTTTGGTGCCCACAATTCAAGAAGGATGTTGATAAACTGGACAGGATTCACAGAAGATCCAGGAGAATGATTAAAGTATTAAAAAACATGCCTTATAGTGACCGGCTCAAATAGCTTAATCTTAACAAAGAGAAAGTTGAGGGGTGACTTGATTACAGTCTATCTTTATCTATATGGGGAACTAATATTTAATAATGGGCTCTTCAAGCTAGCAGAGGAAGGTATAAGATGATCCAATGCCTGGAAGTCGAAGCTAAACAAATTCAGAATGGGAATAAGATATACATTTTTAACAGTGAGGGTAATTAACCACTGGAACAATTTACCAGCGCAACCACAATTATACTAAGGATGAGGCCTAGGTCAAATGTTCCTACCTTCTCCCCAGTCAAAGCCGAAGTGCCGAAGCAGCTGCTCCAGTCTTTTGGGGTCCCACTTTCACCTTTCTCCCCTCCCCATGTGCAGTTTACAGGGAATGACATGCAGGGCCATGGTGGCGGAAACATGACAATATTACCATTGTCAGACCATTAGTACTCCCCATCCCCAGTTCTGCCACCACTGGAAACGGTGGCCTCATGGCATGTCTGAGCCCCGCAGTGAGCAGGAAGTAGGCACCTAAGGGGTCTCCCCAAGAGCCAGGAGCCCAGCTGCAGCTGCTGTATGGCCTGCTAGCTCCAGCCCCACCAGGACCCAAGCTGGCCAGCTCAAGGAATCATGGCCCTGGGGCTTCCCCTCCCCAGGAGCTCCTGAGCAGCACAGGGCAGGGGGAGCCGGCCTGGGCCCTGCTCAGCCTTCCCCAGCTCAGGAATGACAGCCCTGGGGCTACCCCTCCCCTGTGGAAGGCTGAGCAGGGACTAGGCCAGCTCTCCTTGCCCCTTAAAGCTAAGGGTACTCCCGGGGAGGGGACTCACTGGGGCCATGATTCCAGGAGCTGGGTGACTCAGACCCTGGTTGTCTGAGTGGGGTGGAGATTGGCAGGCTCTGCACTGTCTGCAGTTGAACTTGGAGCCCTGGAGGTCTACCCCACACCCCAGTAGCTAGGCCCACTCCTTGCAGGCTGCCAGGCTCAGACATGCTGAGGGATCACCTCTTGCAGCTGCTGCCCCTGACATCTATGAGCGAGGGGTAAAGGAGGCTGACCCTTGGCCTTCCATATCTCCCTCTTCCCCCACTTTTGCATCCCTGCAATTTGCCAAGAGTTGTGGTGGATTCTCCATCACTGCAAATTTTTAAATCAAGATGGGATGTTTTTGTAAAAGACCTGTGCTAGGAATTATTTCAAGGAAATTCTATGGCCTGTGTTATACAGAAGGTCAGGCTACATGACCACAATGGTCCCTTCTGGCCTTAGAATCTATGGATCTATGAATCAAGGCAATTATCAGACCTGGAATCATTTTGGGAGTGTACAGCTGTTCTTCAGGACTACCCCACTTATTCTGGTATAACAACATTTAGAGTAAAGGGAGCTAATCAACCAACTTGGTCAGTCTAAATCAATGAGAACTGTGAGTTTACCAAAATGCGTAACAGTAAGGAAAGTGTCTCATTATAACAGTATCTTAAATGTGCACAGTAAAATCTTTGGAGGATTAATAGTAATCGAGGGCCAGCTCCTTAGCCCAGGTCCCTGCTTAGCTGGAATGCATGCTGGGATAGCTGCACAGGGGAAATAACGGGAAGAAATTTCTCCACTCAGGCCTGCAAAGTAGCTGTAGAGCTGCTCCTAGGAGGATACTTCAGCACAATGGTTGAAGTCACTCAGGGTTTCCCTTCACAGCCTACACATGGTGAGAGAAAGAAGAGCAGAAGGCTCCATGGAGCAACATCCACCCTCTGTTTGACTGCCCTGGTCCTGACTGCATCCATGCCCATGCAGGAGCCATACTTGAACTGGGATCCAAGATGGGCAGGGACTGCATGCCCTCTGCATGGCCACATACTCAGCTTTCCCCTTGCACAGTCAAACTGTAATAGTTCATTGCCAGGGGGTCCTCCACAGCGGCAGACAAGGGGGCTACATTTGCTCCTTCATAAATAAGCAGGTCTTAAAACTGACCTCTCCACACTACACCAGTGCGTATTTGACCAGTCAGCCTAGTGCAAATTATAATTAAGGAATGTAGATTCAATAACCTCATGAACAGCCTGCAGAGAGGTCATCTTACCAGGAGGGTCACCCTCAGAACCAGGGCTAACGCTATGCAAGCATTGTATCTTTAGTGTAGACCTTTAAGACAAAGGCCCGATTTTCAGTTTCTCCATTCTTGGATAATGCAATGGGGTGGGGGAAAGGGGTGGTCCCTACATTTTTGGGGCCATGCGGGGGTCTGCTGGTCCTATAAGTTAGAGCAGCCTCCATACTCTGTTTCCCTTGGACAGTGAGAAGCAAAGAATAGTGATAATAAAGTGCACTCTGGTCACACATCTATTCCACCTGCTATACAGGGAGCCAGCAGGAACTGGGCGGGTGCAGACCCCACTGTAGTAGCTCTACGCTATCCAGGGAAGCCCTATGCACAAGGGGTAGAATGAGGGGAGCCTTTTCTGTTCATTTTAAGGCCATTTCCATTGCCAGAGCAGTGTAAAAGGGTATTAGTGTAATACACTATCCAGCCCAAGTTTCCTAGGAAGGTGTGACATTTGGTAATTGCAAATTAATTCTTAAAAAGCACTAACTGGCTGCTTCTTTCAATCTGAGTCCACAGCAAGACTCATTAGAGTCAGTGGGAGTTTAGCTATTGACTACCTTAGAGCCAAGATTTCACCCATGCTGAAGGGCTTTAGAGAAAATCAAAGCTTTATCGTGAAAATCAATAGCACTCCTAAATAATATTTCTACACAAGAGCAGTGCTGATGGATTCACCCAAAGATTTGCATTCTGTAGAATGAATGCCACCAACTGATTCCCTTGGCGCTATTAACAGTGTTCCGAACTCCCGCAATTTTACCACAAGTCTTGTAATATTTGGTGTTTTCTTAAAGACCCAGCTTCAGAAGACAGATAAATACATGATTATCTAGCCCTCAGGGTTGTAGAAAAAAGCTTGAAAACATGCAGTGAATGCACACTAAAGGCTCAGAAACCAGATGGAAAAGAAAAAGAACCCCAATGTATATTTTAATACAAATCTCATGATTTTAAAGCTAATCTTATAATTTTTGAACTCTTGCATCTGGCAATATTGAGTCAGTCACTTCTCTTTACCTTTCGACTCAGCATAAAAAGCCAGTCTGGCAAGTGACAGTTGATTCAGTTTTTATGTGCAAAAGTGAGAGCAGCCAAAGAGGGAGAAACACTTGAGGCCATATACAGCCATCCTGTTGTATGCAAAGCTCCCTTAAGATTTTTGCATGTGAAACAATGTAGCTTGTGGCCAGTTAAGAACAGAGGATAAAAATAACTGACTTAGGGTTTGATCCTGCAAGATGCTGAGCGCGCTGAGCTCCATCTAGCTATGCATGAGCCTAACTTTAATCCTATGGGTATTCCTAGTGATTTTACTGAAGACAATAGGATTGGGCACGTGTACAGTTAAGCACATGCCTACGTGTTTTTGTGGATGGAGGCCAGAGTGCCTTGCTGGATTTAGCCCTTGGTGCATTTGTTTTTTTGTTTGTTTATTCTTGGAAATGTATCCCAGGGGTGAAGCTTTGGCCCACTGAAGTCAATGGCAAAACTCTTATTCACTTCAGTCGGGTCAGGATTTTACCGCTGGCCTTTAATTATGCTTTTCTATGTTAAAATCCAACCAAACAGATAACAAAGGGAATTTGTTGTCTTGTTTATAAAGTCACAGGGCCTGATCCTGGGAGATGCCAATGACCTACAGCACAGTGAGCACTGAGGGCACTTAACACCATGATGGAAATACTTGGCCTCTCCCAGGACCAGGACCAAAGCTTGCAACAGCAAGGCCTTGCTCCAAAGCTCATTGAAGTCAGGGGAGTCTTTCTCCTGATTTCAATGTTCTTTGGGGAAAGCCCCAAATGAGGGAGTTGAATCTAGAGCTGGGTGAAATTTTTCATCCAAAACTTTTTTTCACTAAAAATGCAGATTTGAGTCGACCAAAACATTTCACAAATTTGTGTTGATTTTCATGAATTGTTTTGGTAAAAAAATATATATATTTGAAAATGCCAGGTTAGGTTCACAAATGGACAAGAAGGAGGTGGTCCCCTTATATCCAATAGTGAGGACACTCATCTCAGCTGTGGGAGACCCACATTTGAATCCCTCCTCTGGAGCAGGGACTTGCACTGAGATCTTCCATATACCAGGTAAATGCTTTAACCAGCAGGCTATTGGGTAATTGTAGCATAGGACAAGCTCTTGACCTTTTCTGTTGAAGCTGTTCTACTTGGTATAAATAACTAAATATTCATTGGAGCAGGGATTGGAATCTGGGGTCCCACCTCGCAGGAGGATGCCCTGACCCCCATAGCCTATAGAGTAACTGTCTTTCTCTCTGGCCCAATAAACATTGAAGGATTTCAGACAAAGTGGAGCAGCTTCAATAGGAGAGATTAAGCAGACCCATCACCACCACACAATAGCCTGTGAGGGAGAAGGATTAGGATTTGGGAGACCTGGTTTCAATTTGTTGCTCCAGAGTAAGGATTTGAACCTGGATCTTCTACAGCCTAGCTGAGTGGGCTAACCACTGGGCTATTGGGTAAACAAGGAAAGGTACCTCCTGCTCAATTTTGTAAAGTTAGGTTTCATTTCCAAATTTTCTCTGCTTTTACTTTAAAAACAGTTAAAAATGCCTCAAATCAAAACAAAATGTTTTGTTGGACCCAAAATTATTCTTTTTCTGATTTTTCAATTCACTGAAAATTTCTAAAAAAAATTTGGTTTGGGGTTGACTTGAAACTAATGTTATTTTTGAATTTTCAGAACTGCCTATGAACCGAAAATCAGTTATTCACACAGCACCAGCTGAGTCACCAACTAGTGGCATTGGCCGAACTCTAAGGTTATTAAAAATTGCGATCTGAAGCTTCCAGATAATAGCAATTTACTCCAAAGAAACTAGGAATGTAATGGATTCTAAGCATACACTTGCTGCAATAAAACTTAAATGTACAACTAATGCAACTTCAAATACTTATTACAATGAAATCTGTCTTCAGTAAGCACCAAAGCACAAAGCAAGTATTGATTCTATAGAGGAGGTGGACTAACTAGAAATTGAACAAAACAGTACTGGAAATGTATAGTGACCACTTGAAAATATCCCTATGACAGCAGTTTGCTTCTAGACCAAGGCCCAGATTTTTAAAGGTATTTGGGCATGCCTGTGCTCAGCATTGCAACATAACTGATTTAGGAGCCTAAATCTCATTTTCAAAAGGAATTTAGGCACTTAGGATGGGATTTTGGCTCCTAAGTACCCTAGTCTCTCTTGAAAATGAGATTTAGGAGCCTAAGTCACTTAGGTGCCTCTGAAAATTTTACTCTACTATTTTCCCTCTACGGTTTGTGCACTTGCTACGCTAGGGCAGAAAACATCTTAGAAGCTCCATTTCCTTTTACTACGTGGAAATGTTGTCAGGCTCACCATTTCTCTTGCAAGCTTCACATTCTCACTGTGAAACTAGTCAGCGGGAGAGCACAGCCATCAGACACCAAACAGATTTACTGGGAGACGAAGAAAGATTTTCTGAACTTAAAAAAAACGTGAGGGGTGTATCAAAACAGTCAACTTGCAAAGTGAGGAAACAACTAACCGTTGCAGAAATATGTGGTCATTTCCTGAGCCCTGTGCTCTGAGGAGTAACCAACATAAGATGTTTTCTAACAGACAATCTGTCATTTACGGGCTTTTCATGCTACGCCATACGCACTGGAGCAGGTAAGGACAACTTTTCACTTCCTTTTCATGCTCTTTTTTTAGAGTAGTTTTTCAGTAGGTGAAATATAGATTGGCTTATTTCCCTCCTCCCGCCATATTCTTTACTCATGGAAAGAGTCCAAAATGATCACTGAAAAATAATGAGCGATATATGTCTGCAGCACTGATGACTGGACAATTTAGAAATAAAATGATTATTTTATGGGTTAAAGTGACAGCATATTAGAAAAAGGTAACTTTGCAATCAGTCCAAATTATTGCAGCAGGTACTGTAGTAGGACAAACAGCTAAGATGTTCAAATAATCTATTAGAATAAAGGGGCATCAAGTGTAAATTTTGCTTTTAGTAAGAAGAACTGTGAAAGATGTAAAGAACTCCAAGTGACATCATAAAAGCAGAGAATCAGCTTCTAGTCTTTGATAGAAACCCAAATGAATAAACTTTGTACCCAATTTCTTTGTAAATCTGGACTAGATATGTATCTTTAACCTTTGCAGAGTTGCGATTTATAGTCATTCTGAGACTGCGCGGGCAAAACATTTGCAGTGAAGTTTACAGCATGAGCACATGCACACAATAAGAATCATAAATATGCAGTCAGACCATAAAAAGATATAATTTCACACGGGCTTTTGGTGACTGCCTCACAGCATAAAAGCAGAACTCTGACAGACTAGCACCAGATGGAAGTCTTCTTGTAGCACAGTGCACTTTTGCATGTTGTATTTGTTGTCTTTCGCAATATACTATTTCTATATGAAAGGTTTTCCACATTTCAAAAAAAGTTATTTGTAGGGCACTTATAATAATTGCATGATGCCACCAGCCTATCACTATTCCATGATTCCTGGAAATGTTCAACTATTGTAGGCCAATGTTTTAAAAGGACCTGCCCTGCCCACAATCAGTTGTAGCATTAGACATTGACCTGACTGTGCCTGCCTTTTCGAATGAGCACCTTCTGGATTTTATAAATGGAAAAAATACCTACATAGATTCTAGATAAGAGGTTCAGAAGCCCCCATGTGAATTAGGAACATAAGTCCCATCAACTTTCAATGGGGTTCCTAAGACGCTTCTATCTTAAGTACTTATTCAACCCCCTTGTTGTAGAATCTGAGCACCGCACAGTGTTTAATGTATTGACCTCACAGCATTCCAGTGAGGAAGGGAAGTGCTATTATCCTCATCAGACAGACAGGAAACAGAGCTCAGAGGGTATGTCTACACCAGTGGTCCCCAAACTTTTTACCTCACACCCCTCTTTACCCCTGAAGCCAGGGCCGTGAGCAGGGCTGCGGCTCCAGAAGGCAGACATGGGTAAGGGGGGCAAGGCTGGGGCCACAGCTGAAGGCAGGACCAGGAGTGGAGCCTTGGCCAGGGGCCAAGGCCAGCAGCCCGGGCCACAGGCATGGGGGTGGCAGTCGGGGCCGGGGGCAGAGCCTTGGGCGCAGGACTAGCAGTAGGGCTCTGGGCACAGAGCCCTGGACACGGGGCCGGCAGCTGGGGTCCTAGGTGCGGGGCCGGGAGCAGGGCCACAGGTGCGGGGCCAGCAGCTGGGGCCAGCAGCTAAGGCTGGGGCCAGGAACGAGGCTGGGTGGTGCTCCCTCTCCACCACAGCACCAGCTGTGCCCCCCTACAGTTTCTCTGCGCCCCCCTAGGTGGGCACGGCCCACAGTTTGGGGACCTCTGGTCTACACTGCAGCTAGGAGCAAACCTCCCAGCCTGGGTACACAGACTTGTGTTAGCCGGGCTCATGCTAGTGCTCTAAAAATAGCTGTGTGGACATTGCAGTATCAGCGGAGGCTCAGGTTAGCCAACCAGCTCAAGCTCAACCTGGCCCTTGGGTCTGAGCTCAGGTGGCTAGCCTAAGCCTCTGTCATTGCCACAACATCCACACTGCTATTTCTGGCATGCGAGCATGAGCCCTCACCCACCGCAAATCTGTCTACCCGGTCTAGGAGGCTCAGTCTCAGCTGCAGTGTCAACACGCTGAGATAGGCTAAGTGACTTGCTCAAGGTCAAACAGGAAGTTGGTGGGGAGCCTGGAGCTGAATCCACATCTCCAGCTGCACCCTACACCTTTCTGCAGCGCTTTTCAAGATACTTCCAAGTATTTGTGACAATTTTACCTGGTATCATCTACACTTGCAATTAACTGTGCAGGCAATTTTGCTCTCAGCAAAGCTTGTAAGTGCAAAAATGAGAGGCCAAGTTGAGGGTCTTTAAAAATTTTGCCCAGAATATTCTTGGTCAGAATGAGTATTCTTGTCTGGTGCAGGAATATGGGTTGGAAGCAGGGGGGTGCAAACAAATTTAAATTCCACTCCTTTGGGGGACACATTCTGTGCCCCCACTGTGGCCCTGGGCCACAGGAGCTCAGTTCTTCCCGCTGTGGCCCCAGGGCTGGAGCACCTCACTCTCAACACTGGAACCCTAGGGCCAAAGGAACTTGTTCTCCCCGCCAGGGCCCCAGGGCTGCTGTCAATTACTGGGGGGGGGTGCCTCTGCTTGCCGCCCCCCACCCTTGTGCATGCCCCTGATTGGAAAGAGTACCAAAAGGAGAAAGGGGTAGGTTAGCTGTAGTGACAAAAATGGAAAGATTTATAAGAGAAATTGCCAGTGTGGTCTGCCCCCACCAATAAACCATGTGTGGGTAGGAGGGTGGGGAATCATAGAACCATAGGGTTAGAAGGGACCACAAGGGTCATCTAGTCTAACCTCCTGCCAAGATGAAGGATTTGTTGTGTCTAAGCCATCCAAGACAGATGGCTACCCAGCCTCCTTTTGAAAACCCCCAGTGAAGGAGCTTCCAAGACTTCTCTAGGCAGTTTGTTCCATTGTCCTACTGTTCTTACAGATAGGACGTTTTTCCTGAGATTTAATCTAAATCTGCTAGGCCATAGTTTGAACCCGTTGCTTCTTGTCCTGGCCTCTGTGGCAAGAGAGAACAATTTTTATCCATCTTTTTTATGGCAGCCTTTCAAATATTTGTAGATGGCTATCATGTCTCCCCCTTAATCTTCTTTTTCCAAACTAAACACACCCAGCCACCAGGCCCCAGCAATATCTCTTTGAGAAGCTCAGTTGTTAGGCTCATGAAGCAGGCCTCCCATGGTCTCTCTCTGGAGAACTTCCACTGGAACATGGGGAGCAGGGCTCCTATGGCCTCTCAGTGAGGATTTGCACCCTATGGTAGGCGAGAAGGGCTGTTAAAATAGCATAGTGGAGTTCCATGGCTACTATCTCTCAGTCATTCCGTATTCTTTGCTTTGCTTACAAATAAAAGGATGGTTTTAAACTGAAACGGAGGAGGCCAGGTTCCATTTCCTAGTACTACAGTTTTGATTCAATTTCGGAGCCTTCAGATTTGTTGCCATATTTTTTGTCTCCTGTTCTTTTGCCTTTGTCCAAAACTGTTTCATTCTGTTTAAGTACAGTTTTAAAATGCGGTTCTACTCCGAGAAGTGACTCTGTAAAAATGGCATCATGGGGTTCCAGGTTTATTGTGCCGCAATTAGCTCCAGAGCAAACGTGCTGGATTTACAAGTAAAAAGAAGCTTGTTTGTTTGTTCTGACCACCAGCCCTGAAAACTGCTTGGATTCTGAAAGTCAAGCTGGCTTGCTTTCTGGGTCATTTATTACATGAAGGAAGCCTGGTAGTAGCTTCATAGTTAGGACTGTGTTCTAAAAATGGACGTAAAATGAGCAATGCGCTCCAGTTTTTTTGCTAAAAGAAATTTCTCACAGGGTTAGATTTGAGGCCCTTTGAATTGTCTGTGTAGTTTTTGTCAGATTTTTCATACATTTTTAATGGGCAACCTTTGAGGCCTCTGGCTGAAAAACCTACTTTTCATTGTTGATGAATATTTCTTTTTAAAAAAGCCATCATCTACCTCCACAAAACTTGGTAATGAGGTGGGTCCTGCGCAGCTCATTAAAAAAAAGAAATGTTGGGTCAGCCATTATTTATTGTTATGACTGAAAGTTTATGCCCTATGCACATTGCTGATGGATGGGAGTAGAGCGCCCAGAAACTTAATGTATGGGGGCTAGGCACACAAACCCTTTTTCAATACAAGGCTACATTTTTCTATCATATTTTATCTTGTACCTGCTATGGATACATGTGCAGCTGCTGATGGACTCTTGATACTTCTACCACCACAGGCCCCCTTGCAGAATGCCCAATTAAGTACTGAAGTAATTAGAAAATTAACACACACAAAATCTTCACTGTGAAGCATTTAGAATTGCTACAGACACAAACCCACAAAAAAGCAGGCAAGTGAAACGGGAAGCCACCTAACAGTACATAGTCTGTAGGCCATTGTCACAGATCTGATACGGCACCTCCTCCAGGCCACCCAGCAGATTGCTGTGAAGGACTCAGCCCCTAGGTCCCCAGGGTGTATTAAGCTTCTGGAGTCTGAATGAAGCCCAGCCACTACCCCAATCTTGGGATCCCAAGGCACACCCTCAGAGTGCAACCCAGCATCTAACACTCCCTTCTGGGAGCTGGAACCCGCTGTCCAGCTGCCTAGCCCCTGGGCTCATTGCTGAACCTTCAGACTCCCCCCTACTTAAAAACATCCTCTCTCAGAACTCCACTCCAAGATGTGAGTCTTCTCATTTACAGTTCCCTCTCTCCGGAGGCACGTGGCAGTTGAGAGGAATATAACACAGAGAGACTTTGCTCAGCATTTAACACATTCTTGCTATTTTACTTAACAAAGCACAAGAGAGTATGGATCATTTAGAAAACAACAAAAACACCCTAACTGCAATGCCCCTCATTAGTTCACCATTCCCTTGGGAGTCCTTGGGGGACCATCTGGGCTCAGGAAGTCAGGCAAGCAGCGTTTTCCCTGCATCTTAAGGCTATATGAGCTCCCGTCAGCTTGAGCTGCTAAAAGTGGCCAAAGATCCCAAATACATCCACTGACCTCTCCCCAGACAAACTGGTTCTTCTGGGGAGGCACTATCCTATTCTCTAGAGTTATGACATTTCAGAGAGAAGCAAGCTAAGTCAACTAACTTCTATTGTTATTCTTTTGCCACCAGCCTTTGGAATTTCTGTCTAATATGGAGGCAAAGAGACAACAGAGAAGGCAAAAGGTTGCTCTGTAGCCTATAGAGCTAGCCTGCTTGCTTGCATATATGTCTTTTCTTATGAGTTGATCATTTGCCACATTATAGGGTTGCTATTGGTTTTATAATAGGGTTATCCGTTTGTATTAGAGTACTTTAACTGTAACTCAAGGAACCTACAGGCAACATCCTGTATGTTAAGCTAAAGCAAGTTAACATACATATGATCGAGACCTTTATCTTAGACAGGTGGTGACGAGCTAAAACATACAGTATATATGTGTGTGACCTTTCACATAGATAAGTGGGCAAGTCAAAGCAAGTTGGTGGTTAAGGCCACCCAAGTTCATGGACTTTTTCAGAGTTAACAGGTACATCACAAAGAACATAGAAATAACCAAAACAGGACAGAAACAACAGAGGTGAGGATGAGCTAATGGTCTCTAATAGTTACGAATATGTCTTAATACACATGAACATGCCAGCCCATAGAGAAAGTGTACCCTAACATTTTTGTGGGTGAGGAAGTTAACTTTGGACATGGAAGGAGGGCACTAAAGATCAGGCCCTATAATAGGGGCAACCCACCATGTTGGGGAAGTTCAGCTTGTTTATTGTTAGTTCGTCATTGTTAGTTCTTAATAGTTAGTTTTAAGTAAACTCTACATTAGTTTCTGTAGTCTTTCTATAGCTTTTAGCTCTAGCTTCTTCTATGGTCTTCATCTCTCATTCAAAACTTGAGGAACCTGGACCATTGAACTCTCTTGACATGCCAGGGGCAAGGCTGGTCCTTTGTCTCTTATCACCAGGTTTTCAAGGAAGGTGTGAGTATATTAATCGAGAAGTCTTTATAGTATATAGTACCATCTGTACTGCTAGAACAATATTATTGCTTTTGTAATTGGTTCTTTATTTGATTATTATTTGATTGCTATTCCATTACTTTTCCATTTATCTCAGTAATAGGCTTAAAGCTGCCTTTTGTTCTCAGTGTGAGTTTCCTAGTCAGACATCCCGATGGTCCCTGCAAATTCTGTGTAGCCTGATTCTGGGACAAGAACCTTATTATCTTCTGATCAGATTAATTGGTGAGGCTATAACCCATATTATCTAAGCAATATTATTAATCTCCCATCAAATGAGGCAACAGCACCTTCAAGATAGTTTGCAGTTTGGTAACGATACATAGAGAGTTCATAATCTTACACAGAATTCATGTGTTGTACAGACAGATTCCCAAAATGTCACATCCTCTACTCAGAAACACACACTTTACCCTTGCCACAAGTACTGTGCACCGCAGACCACATACCACAACCTTCCATCTGCCCACCTTGGGATGCCAGACTTCCACCCCTCTCTTCAACTCCCCTCCTGCACACACACAACCCTTGACTAAACACTTTGAACACAAACAACTACTGTAATGAAAACCCACATCTAGTAGCATTGGGGGGAAATAATCTGGAAAAGGGGTAGGTGCAAAAGAACAAGAGAGGGGAGTGCTTCTAAAAATCTGGCCTCGGTTGTGGGTGCTGAATAAGCACTTTTGGAAATCTGGCCCATAAATGGTTTTGAGCTAGCTAGCCCATTTGAAAACTATGATCGTGTTATCTGTGCTTGTGTGAACTGGGAAATATCTTGTATCAGGGGGTAGCCGTGTTAGTCTGTATCCACAAAAACAACAAGGAGTCCGGTGGCTCCTTAAAGACTAACAGATTTATTTGAGCATAAGCTTTTGTGGGTAAAAATCCCACTTCTTCAGATGCAAGAAGAAGTGGGGGTTTTACCCACGAAAGCTTATGCTCAAATAAATCTGTTAGCCTTTAAGGTGCCACTGGACCCCTCGTTGTTTTTGAGAAATGTCTTGAGATTTGATCATTTTGAAATATGATATTCTTAAAGTTGTTGTTGTTGTTTGGGTCTTTTTTGCAGCTCGTATGTGTACAGAAATTAAAATCTGTTACAGTGTGGAAGCACCAGCACTGACCAGGTGAAAATTCCCTAGGGAACTGCCTGTAAGTCTGACCAACGTTTTGCACTCATACGGTTGTGTTTTAAGATGAAAAGTGTTGTGTTTTGTAGCAGTCTGTTATTACCTAGATTGGGCAGCTCCGGTGACAGATGGAGTGAGAGAATGTTCAAGAGCACCTGATAGGTATATTGGGATGAAATTAAGAAAGGGCTCATTTAGGTTGAATGTCAGAAATAATTTCTAAATAATTAGTTCAATTAGACTGAAGAATAATCTCCCAGGCAGAAAGGAGGAAGCTCCATTGTTTGAAAGTAAACATTTAACACTCAACTGGACACAATCCTGTTCTCCCTGAGTCTACAATGGTGAAAAGTGTACTCAAATGAACCAACACCAATCCTCACCAAGAGGTGTGGAAAAACCTGCCAATTCTCATAGGTATAGGCTGCAATAGTAGTGGCACCTATAGTAAGGTAACCTATCATGTCCCATTATAAGATGCAGTATTCAGTTGCTTATAACTTTGCCAAATGCCAACCACTCAGACTGAAATCTTCCATGCCAGGTGTCTGCCTCTTGGGGAATATATTTTCGAAAATGTCAGCAGAAATGTTTCAGCCGTATCTCAGAACGAGGTTAGGGGAAAATACGTAGTTTAACATATTAGAAAATGTTTACAGTTGTTTTGCTGAGAGACTCTAGCACCTCTAAGCTTTGGAGCAGGGGCTTGAAATTTGCCAAGAGGTTCACTGTCGTGTCAGGGGCGTGCCTTTTTGCCAGTCCCACGAAAATCTGTCTGGATCTAGCCAAGTTATGCTCTTCCAAAAAGCACATTTCACACAAGCCCAGTAGAAGTTTGTCAGCTAAATTCTCCAGAGTCTACACTGCGCACACTCCATTCTAGGCTTCAGGGGACTCTGTGGCATTAGGCACGAACACATTTCGGGGAGGGCACTAGGAAATCTGAGATATAACTGGTTAGACTCAGCTCTCTGCAGTGAAGATGCTGAAGCCCCAGGTTGCGGCCCAGCTCCAGAAATTCTCAGCCTACGGTAACCAATCAGTGTAGATGCTCAAGCCCTCTGTTCTCTAACCCAGGGTCCACCAACTTGAGTTCCACTAATCCTGGGCTTCCATTACAGTGTTGACATACCCTGACAGCTGGAGATTCTCTCTCCTGTGTTCTCAGTATGTCTACATTGCAATAAAACACCCGCAGTAGGCCTGTGTCAGCTGACTCGGGTTCGTGGGTCTCAGACTGTGGGGCTATAAAATTGCAGTGTAGATATTTAGGCTCATGCTGGAGCCTAGGGAGCTAGGCAGCCATTCTGTGACAAATTCCAAGGTTTTTTTTTTCCCATTCCACTATGGAAAGATTTTTTTTTTCCAAACCTTGGATTCTTTTTATGGCATGGAAAAATCTTGTTCCTTATCAGCGCTAATTAAAAGAAATATTGAAAACTGATAGAATTCAAGTTTCAAGGAACCCACATAAAATGTCCCAATGCACAGCACAGCCCTAATTCATTACCTGACACCATCCATAAATATGCACTGAATGAGACAGCAGTCATGTAGAAAAAATAGTATGTGATCATAATTTGGCTCCCTTGTGTATGTGCATTAGAGGTTTCATGGGCAGCCCTAAACCTGGCATTTCCTAACTTCTGAGCACCTGACTCTGCAAACTTAATTTTCATTAAATATAGATATTTATATGTAATAGTTATAGAAGACAAGTGGACAAGGCAGTATCTGTGCTGCCAGAGTGACCTTGAACATGACCTAGGTTGGCAAGACCACACATGGGCCTGATTCAGCTGAAGTGAATGGGACTCTTTCCACTGACTTTAATGGGAGCTGGATTCATCCCCATGATAGTAGTATGAGTCTGTGGTAACCTGATTAATTATTGAGAGGCAACACAGACCCCAACCCTCACATGCCAATCTAGGCGCCAAGTGGAAAGCCAAGAGCCCTGGCACATGTCCACAATTCCCCACCACAATGATACCTTACAGAGGCACAGGAATCTGCTTACAGAAGTGCACCAAGGGCAAAATGGTGAGCAACAGCAGACAACTGCAAAGAATACTGCGATTTTCCAGGCTGATTGTAAAGAACTCAGGGAGCCATAGCACAGCTCGCATTGCAAGACACAGATAATACTATGGACAGGATGTAAGGGAATGGTTAGTAGTGGATGAATGAAACTGTGCAAGGTTCCAAAAGTCATTGAGAACATTTCACACAGTCTGTATGGTTAGTGATGTTACAATACTTAAATCTGTCACTCTAGGTTCGTTAGTGCCCACCAGTGAAATCAGTGTGGCATTTTGCCAACACAGAAGGAAAGGAAATAAAGAATCTACATTTTTAGAAGCAACCTCCCTATAGGTCACTTCAATGTTGATGACCACAAATGAGTAGTTGGTATCAATTTTACAGTCCACAGAAATACACAGCTCCTCAGAATCCTTTTTGCAGATCAATCACCGTTCGAGTCAGCAAAAGCTGATGGGTGCTATAACAAAGCAAAATTCCTGTTGACTTCAATGGGCGTAAGACCAGGGCCATAAAGTGAACTAAACTGCTTTATATATACGTTAGACAAAAACCCCTTGATGAGCCAAAATCATTAACTGAATACATGCCTGGGCTTAAGCAATGACAACTAAATACATTTTCAAACAAAATGGCTGAAAGCCAGTTCCTCCTTTAATTCCATGTAAAGATCTGACTTCTGGGTCATGTGTTTTAACTCCAGGAGCTAATGGCATCACCTAACACCTCTAGCAGGACAAACTAGCAACTCCCTGCTCTGCAATGGGCATTAGTGATCTCATCAGCTTCTGCAGTAAAAAAGCTGGACAAATTCTCACTTGAAATGAAATCACAATTCAGGGTGCAGGGTCCTCTGAGAGATTTGGGGTCTCAAACTGTGCATTTTTTAAAAAGCATTTTCACTTCATTAAATTAAATCAAATGTATCCTGTGGACACTAAAATATTTTCGAGAGAACAAGGAGTACCCAGGGCAATTTCACATGCTGTATTGGCCCAATACCTGCTTGTTTTACTCACATGATTATTCCTATCGATGTCAGTGGGATTACTTGTTTGATTAAAGGTGGGAGCCATAAAGGTACTTCGGAGCCTGAGCCCAGTTTTTAGGCACTACTGTGATCCATAACCTCCCATTTGGCTGCCGCCTAACCCTAGAGGTGCCTAAACCCACTGAGCACTTAAGTTTTTGCAGTAAAAGTTCCCTAGGCACCTACGTTTCTGCCTCTGGGCATGTGCCCTGCTGATTCACGTTAAGTGTCTAGGCATCTATTCCCACCTAAGCCCTGGAACAAGCTATAAACCTGGGGGAAGCTAGGTGCTCCTCTGCCTAAGTTGCCTGTGGAGCCCGATCTTGTAGGTTTGCTCAGAGGGCACTTAACTCCACCTTCAAATCTTTAGCCCAATGGTTAGGATGCTCACCGGGATCTGAGAGAATCCCAGTTAAGTGCCCCCTGCAGCTGATGAAGAGAAAGGATTCAAACAGGTATCTGCTGCCTCTCAGCAAGTACCCTAACTACTGGGCTATAAAGTCGTTCTAACTCTTTCACTGTCCCAATGAATATTTAACTATTTAATTAAAGAGGAACAACTTCAATAGAAAGTGGCAAAGAGTCCTGTGGCACCTTATAGACTAACAGACGTATTGGAACATAAGCTTTTGTGGGCGAATACCCACTTCTTCAGACAGATGTAGTGGAAATTTCCAGTGGCAGGTATAAATAGGCAATCAATAGGCGAGGCTGTGGGAGTCCCACATCAGAAGATTCCATAGCCCTCAAGCCTACACTCAGAAATGCTTTCAATGTGGTACCTGCCTGCCACTGCCAACCACTATATATATGGATTGGACTAGCAGCAAGGCTAGCCACCATGTAGAGCCTTCCTCCTCCTACAAACAAATCAATTTACTACCAATATTTTGTCAGCTTCAACTTTGCCTTGTAAATCTGAAAGAAGTCATAAATAAATGTGACATTTTCTCACGTAGAACAGACCAGAAACATACACGCTGGACGAGTGCGAGAAATAGAAGTCACAGGTCTACATAAAGGGTATTTTTGCAGCCAGCTCTGAGCCTGATTGTACAATGTGGTGCACCCTTACTTCCTGTTAACTTCAATGGGAGCTAGGCATGCTCACCGGTGAGTATTCACAAAATGGAGCTGCCATGTGCAAGGAATGCAGTGTGTCAAGCTGCATTTGACTCTTCATTTTCAGATGGGTTTTATAGTGGCATCTAATACTATCTCATTAATTCTGACCATATTTTACAGCCCTTTGTATCCAGGCAGCAAAGACTTCCAGCCCCATGTTTCTACGATTCTGTGACCTGATGAACTTGTTGCCTGCAACAAACTGACTTTCAGTGGAATGCCCAGAGGAAAAATAAAAGCAGTTTTGTTGATATCATTTTTATTTAAAAAATGACAGTGAAAATATCCAAATTATCCCGATGATAAACTCACAGCTTTAGCTCTTTGTGACATCAGCTAGGGCCCACTACTGTAAACCTGTAGCTCTGGGGAAGGACATCTCCATGAGTGTTACCCTGTGGAGATTCCCCTATGGTGGACCTTCCCCTTGCAAAATAGGTTATAGGGCCCACCCCTAAACCTCCAAATAATACCTCAAAATAATTCTAAATGGCCAACGTTGTTATAATGAGCAATGAGCCTCTCCCCTCTAAGTCCAGTCCAGGTGGTCAGAGAACAAATGTTATCACCTGACAGTGTTTGATGGCTTATGTGAAGGATCAGAAAACACTAGCATCTCAATTAGCACTTTTAGTTTCAGCTCTAGTAGTGAGGATATGTGTACATGACTGTCCTTTACTGCTTGGTCCTTGCCTTTTAGGTGCCCCGTGGACCCTTTAGGGCAGGGGTAGACAACCTATGGCACGCGTGCCAAAGGCGGCACGCAAGCTGATTTTCAGTGGCACTCACACTGCCTGGGTCCTGGCCACCGGTCTGGGGGGCTCTGCGCTTTAATTTAATTTTAAATGAAGCTTCTTAAACATTTTAAAAATCGTATTTGTTTTACATACAACAATAGCTTAGTTATATATTCTCGACTTATAGACAGAGACCTTCTAAAAACGTTAAAATGTATTACTGGCACGCGAAACCTTAAATTAGAGTGACTAAATGAAGACTCGGCACCCCACTTCTGAAAGGTTGCCGACCCCTGCTTTAGGGTATGTCTACATAGCAATTAGACATCCGTGGCCGGTCTGTGCTAGCTGACTCAGGGTCCCAGGACTCAGGCTGTGGGGCTGTTTCATTGCAGTGTAGACATCCAAGGAGGCCCCAGCTGGTTGGCCTCTAGGCACCATTGCAATATAAATGTTAAATAATAATCATAAAGCATAACCGTCAGATTGATAAAATATAACAACTGATTTCAGGTACAACAGAGAAAACCTGCAGGCAAATAAAAATCGTAAAACTACCCAACTAGCTTGGCTAATTAGTTGTGTAATAACAGAAATCTTGATTATAGAAAAGAAATATTAGGTAAGAAATTAGAATCTTGCTTTGAAGGGGACAACCCTGTTCCACCAAAGTCAGTGGCAAAGCTCCCGCTGAGTCCACTGGGAAAATAATTCAGCCCTTATCTCTCTCACTTTCTCTCTGTACCGTCACCATGTCATGTAGGGTCTGTATACTAGGCAATCAGAGGTGTGATTGCATCTTGGGGAGGCATAGATCTGCTAGCTTTAATGTTGCTAGCGTGGCTAAAAATAGCAGTGCAGATGCAGCAGAGCAGAGTTCAGAGCGAGCTGTGGAAGCCCACCTGGAACACTGGGTACAGACTTGCATTACCAGCCCGCATTGGAGCCCGCCCTGCAGTGTCTTCACAGCAGTTTTTAGTGCGCTAGCTACATTAAAGCTAGCGCAGAATTCCTACCCAAGCGGCAGTCAGTCCTCTGTGCAAAGCGTAAATCTACCCTTGGTGTTGTGCTGCTGTTTGACATCCTCCTCAGTGACTGTATTTCCTCTCATTATAGCTAAACCACTTACCATTAACTCTCCTTTTGAAGTGGTAGGAATGCAAAGCTAGAATATAGCACAAGAGTCATAGTGACTTCTAATTAAAAGACATGGTCCCTTGATAATGGAAGTTAAAATATTCATTGCAGTAGCCCCCAGAGGCCTTAACCAGGTCCAGGCTCCATTGTGCTAGGTGCTGCACAAACACGTAACAGTCCCTGTCTAAAAGAGTTTACAGTCTAAGTATTTTTCTTTTGCCTTGTCTCTATCAAAAACAAACAGTGTAGGATGGACTTCAACCACTGTCTGTTCCCTTTTATGCCATGATCCTGCAAAAACTTATGCATGTGCTTACAGTTATGAACCTAAATAACTCAATGAGATTGAACATGCGCATAAGTTAAGTAGGTGCCTAAGTATCTGCATGTTCGGGGCCTTCCTTCTGTTACCCATCAGCCCTGTTTTTCTCTGTTTTCCTTAGAATCTTGTCTAACCGAGGCAAATTTCCTACAGCTTTCCCATTGCTGCTAACACTGGTACCGCTGCATTGCAATTAGCAATTTTGGAAGCTCAGCATACAGACAAGGTAAAAATGAACAAAGTGTTGATTAGATTTGCTCTGAAAAAGTCTAATACTCTTAACATAGTGTTAAAACCAGGATGTCTAGATTAGGGCTCCCAATGTTAACACTGCTGCTGCCGAGCCACTCTCACCATCAGTGAGCATTTACTAGCTCTCTAGCAGAGACAAGGCCATGTATTGCATAGTTTTGCTTACGAGAAAATATGACCTCTTCATAACAGCAACATGCAAAGACACCTTTAAAAGTGCAAGGAGTCCGGTGGCACCTTAAAGACTAACAGATTTATTTGGGCATAAGCTTTCGCAGGTAAAAAACCAAGTGGTTTTTTACCTGCGAAAGTTTATGCCCAAATAAATCTGTTAGTCTTTAAGGTGCCACCGACTCCTTGTTGTTTTTGTGGATACAGACTAACACGGCTACCCCCTTATACTTTAAAAGTGCTTCACATTTGTCTCTTTGACAATGCCCATCTGTTTTAGATGGCTGGTGCCTACGTCAGTTATACAGCATCTTAACAATCCTAACTGGTTCATTATTATATCTAAAAGCAAAATGTATAAATGAAAATAAAAATAAGAATAATTTCTACCAGTACTGAAAGACCATACAAACTGAACTATCTCTTTGCTGCTAGAAATGGTCCCTTCAGTTAAGGGCTGAGGTATGGGTGGGAAGCTGGCACCTGTTCTTTGAATAAACAAGAGGCCTTCAGGTTTCAAAGTGGCCATCACAGCTTTCACTAATATGACAAAATCAACTTACTTTTTCTGGATACTTTCCCCTGTTGTTTGTGCACTTTGTTTTAAATAGGATGGACCCCCTCCTCTGCCTTGCAGATTGCTTCAACCACTACTTCCTCCTTTCTCCTCCTTTCCGTTTAACTCTTTGGTTTGCTGTTTCTCAGGCTCCATAATTAAGCCTTTTGGTCTCCCTTTTCTTCCCTGGCTTTGGTCTATGAATAGATCATTTGTACTTCTCCACCATTAATGCGTGTGTGGGTGTGTGCTACTTTTTTCAGCTGGTTTCATAGTTGACAGGAAGAAGGAGTGTGAAGACTTAATAAATACGGTTTGGCAGGGAAGGTGGTTTTCTTTAGCTTTTATCCAGAAGTCACTTTGCATTCTCTGTCAGGGGATCTTTTCCTGATCATTCATTTTTAATGCTATCATAGGAAGTATTACAGATATATCACCAAATGCCTTTAACAGTGACTTGATTCTCCACTATCTTCCTTACACCTTGTGTAGCCACATACTGGTTTGCTCCTCCTGTGAATTTGTAGTGTGGGTAATGACAGGAAGTTGCAAGAGACACCAAGAGACATCTGAGGTCTTGTGTTGGGGTTGGTGTGTTGCGCAGCTGCTGCTCTGTGTGCCTTCCATACATCTAATTCTCTTTAACAGATGATTCATGAGGCTCACAGTTGTCTCACTGATCCATCCTACAGTATGATCCTATGGGCCTGATTTTCATTTGTACTAAGTCCCCTTTATGTTCATCTGGCAGCATAAATAGGCCCTGAAGGGGTAGAAATAGACCCCCTGGAATACTCCCTATACAGATGGTCTCCTTAGCTGGTGTAAGCACTTTATACTGGCCCTGCTCCCAGCATCTGGCATAAGAAGGATGTCAGGATAGGGAGGGGGCAACCAGTGCTTAATTTGTAATGAAAGAGATGCTGGGGATCAAGCAATATTTTTTACATTCATAAGTGACGTGGCAAGCGCAGAGGTGCTGGTGCTATGAACTACCAAGCCTAGAGGTGCCGGGGCACAGCCTTGGCACAAATTAAGTACTGGGACAAGCCAGGGATGGAGCAGGAACATAACTGCAATGCACCGTACTACAGTTATTCTCTGCTCCCCATCAGGCTGCTCTAAATTACATGGGAGGCTGGGCAAGTCCCTGCAGGCCTAAAAACATGAGGAGTGCAAACCAGCTTCTCCATCTGCCTCCTTCCAAAACGTAGGGGCAGGAGAACTGAGACCTCTGATTCTAAGTAAAGAGCATCATCCAGCTGTTCTGTGACTTCTCCTGCCATTACGGGAAAAACTCTGCCCAGTCTTGCAGAAGTGCAATTGAGAGAGAGAGGAATCAGGCAGTGTTCCTCCCCAACCCATGTACCTATTGGGCTGGCTATATACCTGTGAGCGCTTGGCAGCGGATACAGCCAAAATGTTTAAGGCACCATTACCTGGAAGGATTGGTCAGCTGGCTTGGGGTGATCTTCACCTGTCAGAGAACTTTATCTTAAAAGGAGAAGAGACTGAGACAAAGCAGTTACAGAAAAAGCCCGTCAATTTAACAGATTATTGATAATAAATAAAAGTGGGCAAACAACACATGAAGGGGACAGTGTGTGAAACAGGAAACAGCTCACCAAGTACCACTCTGACTGCGCGTACTGCTAAGAAAGTACAAAGTGTTCCTTCAGCACAAAGGGTGGGAGTCTTAAAGGTGCCGTACCCTTACAAAGACAGGCTCTTTGGCCCATGTTGTGTCTCCAAGATCCATGTGCTGAGAGGGGCCTTTATGTGTAGATCTTCCTTGCCACATGTGGAAGGGTGAGGCACAGCTGCCTCCATGGCCCTGGCCTCCCATTCCTGGGACCCCTGAGGTTTTCACAGGAGTTGTGGGAGAGGCAGGCCATGGAGGAAGGCACACTATAGAGTTGCTCAGGGAAAGATAATACACCACTGCTCAACTCCACTGCTTTAAGGGGATTTGGTAGCATCTCCTTCTGGGGAAGCCTTGATAGCACAGCTCCGATGGAGCCATGCTGCCAGGAAACAAAAGGAGATTCCTGGGCTCCAGAGCCAGTGCAGAGGCACTGTGCCTCCATTGAATGGCCTTGGCCTTTTGTGGACCCCCCAGGGTCGTTGGTCCTTGGAGGGAAAACTGACAGCTGCTTCCTTGGATGTTCCCTGACAGAAATGTATGGAGCGGAACTCTATGAACTCCCTGCCCACAATCACTTTATACATCCAAGTTTCCAAAGAACTTCTTTTAGATAACCAAAACTTGCTCTTGTCAGTTGAACTTGTGTGGTGTGAGGTTATGTGGCTTTTTGAAATTGCTGAAAGAGTTGTGAATAACCTATTAAATCAAAAATCCCCACCCAGTATACAGTGAGAACAGAAACTGGGCTGCACTGCGTTGTATAATAGTAGGCACTTGATGCCTACAGAAATGCAGCCAGAAAATCTCACTATACCCTGAAGTTTCTTGACAACAAACAAACCTGAGAGAAAAATATTTTGGGAAATGTTTGTAGAGATTCCCCTGTTCCTTTCTCTCAGGAAGTGGTTTATTACACTCCGGGCAGTTGAGAACCCCTCTCCAAATGCCACATCTGGTATCCCTAGCCTCTGTTTGCCAGAAGCTGGGAATAGGCGACGGGGATGGATCACTTGATGATTACCTGTTATGTTCATTCCCTCTGGAGCACGTGGCATTGGCCACTGTCTGAAGACAGGATACTGGGCTAGCTGGTCTGACCTATTATGGCTGTTCTTATGTTCACATGGAGAGCGATTTTCTAAAGTGACTAGTGATTTGGGGTACATTTGTTTTTGGGTGCCCAACTTGAACTGCCTTAAAGAGGCCTAATTTTCAAAAAATACTGAGCACCCATCCCTGAAAAGCAGTCCCCTTACAGTGTCTCAAGTAGGGCAACCAAAAAATCACTAGTCATGTTGGAAAACCTTGGCCTTAACTTCTGAATTATTTCCTTGGCCTTGTTTCATCATGGTTGCCTCATGGAGTTACTCAATATACTTCCATGGATCTGCAAAGGTTATGTTGCAGGGGAGCAGCCTTAGGCTCTGTCCTGAAAAACCATGACACATACTTAGCTTTACAATGTTAGTAGTCCCATGAAGACAACAGGACTATTCAAATGCTTAGAGTTATGCATATATATTAGGGTTTGAAGCATGAGGGTTTAGTTTCTACGAGGGGCTTCACAGGAGCACATTCGCCTGATGTATTGGCCACCACACTTTCCCAGCCCACTGCTGCTTACTTTGGGGGTTATTCCTAGCACCCCTGGCAGAAGTTGGCATACACAAGAGTGAATCCAGTCAATGATATTTACAATTGTATGAGGTAGTTTTAAAACTCAATACAACATTGTCTATCTATCAGAGAAAAAATTAAATGACTAGATGGTTGCCCAGAACTCATAAAAGAACAGAAGCAGCTTCTGAAGCAAAGGAGCTAATGCATTACAGCAAAGGCTTCATCTTCTGACAAGCAATAAGTGCTCCTAGACCAAATCAGATTAGTAATATAGGCTACTTATCTAGACATGTGCTGGCAATTTCCAAAGGCTTCCTGTTCTCTTTATAATAATAATACTTAGCACTTCTACAATGATGTCCAAAGTGACAGACAAACATGGACTAATTAATCCTCACACACCCCTGAGAAGTAAATAAACAAGTATTATCATCCCCCTGGTTTAGATGGGGAAACTGAATCAGAGAGGAGAAGTGACTTGCCCAAAATCATATAGCAAGACAGTGACAGAGCCAGCACTAAAAGTCAGGATTATCTGAGTGCCAAAGTCATTCACTCTCCTCCAGAGTCAGGGTGCCGGCTGCAGCAGGGTTACTCTCCTAGCAACACACTGGACACAGCTGATCGTGGAAGGGGCTGCCTAATTGATTGCATTTCCTGATTGATGGAGGGATAGACTTAGCAGTGCCCAGAGATTGCTGGCTACTCAATGTGTTGGGGTGACTGTTCTCCATCCTTGATTCCCCTGATCTCACTTCCTGACTGAATTTCTGGCTCACCCATAGGCTCTGGCATTTGGCTTCTGATCCCTGACTCTGACCTTTGGCTTTGCTCTTGACTGTGCCCCTGCATGGGCCATGGTCCTGATTCTTGAATCTAGCTTGGCTCTGCTCTAATCTCCAGGCATGGCCCACTCCTGTGGCTCTCACTTTCAGGCATGACCACCCTCATCCCAGTTGTCCTTGACATCCACACCATACTAGCTCTCAACTGATTCCTGGCTCTTCCAATTGACTGATACTGACTTGGGTGAGGGGTATTTCCACAGAAAGCTCTGGGAAGGCCTGTAATGATTTCACCTCATTCCCAACCATGCATTTAGAACAAGCGATAATGAAGAGATCCATCAAAGGTTTTAGCCTGGGCCCAGTGCGTGCTGAGACAGCACTTGGGAAGCTTTGGTTAGTGCTTCATAGATGCCCATGCACTGTAGGCATGTTCAACAAGATGACTAGTTGCTTTAATGTTTAGTCATCATGCATGAATTATTCAGCCTCTACAGCAACTTCATGCACGTGCAAAGTTGTCTGCTAACAACGCTGCTACTCTCATGGATATACATGGGAAAAGGAGGGAAACATGGTGGTGGGGGGGTGTTTAGTTTTTGTGTATGTTTTTGTTTGTTTTGCCTTTGCCAGGGAATGGAAGCCAGGCTGGAACTCTGCTGCTAAATCACTCTCCTCGCAAACACTGTAGTGAATTAAATTTAATTGCTGAGGGTGCCAATTCAAAGAAATCTCTGGTCATAAGTCTCTAACTAGTTTTTACCCTCCGCTTCCCACAAATGATGAAATTTAGTATGGCAAATCAGGATTTATAGAGACATGAGATAAAATCCTGTTCCCAATGGTGCTAGCACTAGATTATTGTATTGCTCGTAATAAAATACTAACAGAGTAGGCAGCCAGTTTGCGCATGATGTGATCTAAAAATAGAAGACTAGAATGAACACAGTTCAGAAAGTGGTTGGTTTGTCTTGTGATTCACATGGCCATTTAAAAATATTTCCTGTTGTGAAGGTATAAACTCTTTTTAAAAAAATACATTTTGGTTGATGAGTTTCTAAGTGTCTTTTTTTTCCAGTTGTCCTTGGTAGAGGAGAATAATTTGCTACTGCAAAATAGTGCAACTGGTAAATAAAATAAAGCATATTTTTGTGTGGTGTCATCATCCATATATTAGCATGATAGAATGCGTCAAAATCTATTATAGTCTATAAGTAAGCAAAGCACGTACCATAGGTTATGGTGTCGCATAGAGGTAACATCTGTAGAGATGATATGGGAGTGGTGGAAGAGCTGATGTGAGTAAACCACATTCACATTTGTTTTTGATATTTTTCTAAAGAGTTTCGCAGAAGTGAAAGAGGAAGAAAGCGGGATTGGTCTAAGCAGAAAGTACCAACGTAAAAAACCTTTTTCCTTATCGTGCGAGGAGAAGCTTTTTATCATTGCACCTTATCTTTAGTGTCTAAGACGTCTGAATATTCTGTCTTTGCTCACCTGCAAGGTAGTTCTAGAAAACATTTTAACAAACAACATGTCCTTCCTAGATTTGTTCACAAAATAGAATTTATAACTTACCTTTAAAAAAAAAGATTTTTTTAAGCCTGAAATTCTGCTTTTCTATTGGGGTCGGGGAGTGAGAAAAAGAGTGAAGAATATTCTAAATTTACTTTCCTGAAATTCACATTGACTGTTCATTTTCTTTGAGATTGATTTTCTTTTGGGATTTGGTTAAGATTATCAAAAGCATTGAAGGGGATTTAGCCATATATTTCCCATTAAACTTAATCCCCTTTACCATTATATCTGAATATTATTTTCTTTACTTTGGGGATGTAGGTACTATATAATTTCTAGCACTGAACAGCCCGATCAGCCCATATCTTCATTATTTCAGCAGTCCAAAGTAATGACACTGGGATATCTATGGAAATTTCCAAATGCTGCTTCATTCCTTCTTCTCCATTAGCAAAATCCATATATACATGATCTCTCACATCTATTTGTATCTGGTGGCATAGCTACCACCTCCACTTTTGGTATCCCTATTCCCTTTGAGCTATGAGGTACAAACTATTCCCTTTTTCAGTAGATTGCCACCAAAGTAGTGTTCTGCCAATTCTTTACCACATAGGATAGTAAATCTTGTATCTTCTTACTCCCTTTAGTTCAGCATTCTTCTTCGTTATCAGATTAAATAACAACAATCTCTCATGATTCACACACGTACACACTTTAGATAGCAGATAAACTGTATGCTTCATTCTAGTAGTGAGTTATTTTACTAAAAAAAGACTAGTATTAAGAGTTTAAAATTTTTAAAAAACGTTTTCAGAAAGAACACTCATTTCCTTATGCTTCACCTACTGCATGATAGAACTATGAGTTTGTTCTGCTCCCATCAAAATTGGCTACTAAGGAAGTAAGAGTGGGCCGTAAAACAGAAACAAGAATTAAACACCATGAAAGATAAGACCCCCGAAGAAAGAAGATGGAGACTCACTAAACAGTGGTGATCTTTCTGAATACATTCACAGCAGCTAGACACAAGAGTAGGATTTGCAGAAGTGCTCAGCACTGGCCTAGCTCTGTTTCCATTGAAGTAAAGGACAGATTCTGGCTTTTGGAGGCTGGTTAGATGGATGCATCAGAATTCTGGTTACAGGGCAACCATTCCCTTTGAAACAGGCCCCTGACAACAAAGAGACTTCCACAGCAAAGTCTCCTATATGATCCAGTAACTATACGGGATGATGGGCGGGGAGAAGGGGGTGGGGGGTGGAATCCAAACCATTTATGTAGAGGAGACCTCAGGAAGAACTAGAATTCAATCTTTTGATATTCTCAGAGGTCTTCGATGTCTCATTTTACATCGACTTCCACTTACTTTGCACAAGTTTCAGGGCAGCCATGAATCATCCTATTAGAGTATTACTTAAAGGCTCCCTTTAACCTGGAACACAACAATCATTGTAACTCCTCTTTGGAGGACAGGGGAGAGGACATTTTAAAAAGAAAAAAAATTCTCCAAATGATATCACAACCTGCACTGTCATCATAAAGACCCTTGCAGTACTTTCTCAGGACCTGACTCAATATAAGATACATCTAACGCACTTTCCACCCCACAGAAGTCATTCTAAGGTTTCTGTGGCCTTGTGTTGGTGTCTATAATTGGAAAATTGGACACATTTTTATAGACTCATTTTGTGTTTCTTTAAGGTAATTGTTACTTTAAAATAAAAGTAGCCAACAGGTACATCAGAATTCACCCTGAGAAAGGAGGGTCAGGATCACAGATTGTATCTGTGAGCAGCTGGAAACACTGCAGCAAGCTAAAAATGTGGGTTTGCTCTTCATGACTTGACTGAGGCATGAGAATTCTTTTGTTTGCTACCCCATCAGCTGCAAAATACAAAGGTCAGAAACCAAAAACTGCCTCCTATTTTTTAAATAAAGAGATAAATTAATTACACTCTTCAGATCATAACATCTAACATTTAAAATCCCTCTTTTTAACTTTCCCAGGATTGCAAACAAACAAACAAAAAAAGAAGAAAGAAAGAAGCATTACTAATCACATCCTCAAGTCCTATTTTTAGGTACAATGTGACCCACAAAACTCCCACTCAGCTGCTACCTAATCCTTTTGGCACCTAAACTCACTTGGCACCTAAGTTTTTGCCTATGAGAATGTAAAGTGCTGCCTAGCTCTGGGCATCTGGGTGTCTATCACCTGCTTCAGCCTGACAGCAATCCATGTACCAGGGGAAAGGTAGGTGTTCCTCCACCTAAGTCATGTGGTGCCTGATCCAGTAGGCATGGTCAAAGGCCACCTAACTCCCCGCAAAACAACCAGAAGGAGGAGTAGAGGTTCTATTATCACTTTTAGCCGAATGGCCAAGACACTCATCCAGGATGTGGGAGACCCCCAGTTCACGTCTTCCCTCTGCCTGATAAGGAGAAGGGATTTGAACAGTGATCTACTCTTAGGTAAGCGCCCTAACTGCTGGGGTATGGAATATTCTGATATGGGGGTTCCCTTAATCACACCTATTCAAGTTGTTCCACCTTAATTACATAATTGAATAATTAAATATTAATCGGGACAGATAAAAAGTTAGAATGACTATAGCCTACTGCAAGGTAACAAATTCCCGTTATATCTCTTCTGTTCATCAGGCAGAGGGGGGGACTTAAACTGTTCCTCTCCCATATCTGAGGGGAGTACCCTGACCACTGGGCTAAAGGTTATAAGGGAGCTCCTCTGCCCCTCCCCCAAGCTGTTTTGTGTGGAGTTAGGCAGCCCCTGAGCACACCTACAAAACTGGGCCCCAACCATGACTTAAGTGGTCAAACATCTATCCTTCCCCAGTTTGTGAATCACAAGCAGAGATAGGTGCCTCCCTGCAGCCTGAACTTGCCTCTGAAAGGGAACAGGGCTTTGCACACATACCTCTGGTCAGTGTCTCCCATTGGCTAGCTTAGGAGGCTTCCTGTCTAGCATGCAGGCTTTGTGGATCCCATTCTGAGGTTCCAGTGTCTCCCCATTCATTGTTTAGGGAGCCTAGGGTGCCTAACTCGGGCCCTGTGGATTGCAGTGTTTTCCTGTGATCTTCTAGGCACCTAAAAGTTAGGTGCTGTGACACTCATCACGACACCTAAGTCACTTTTGTGGATCCAGGCTTTATATAGCACCTGTCATCCAAGAAACTCTGGGCACATTACGGACATCAATATTAACTCCAGTAAAATTAATGACATAACATTGGGGTAATAGTGAAGCCAGTGAGAGCACGATCAGCCCCATTAATTCAACTAACCATAAAGCACTATTGTGCTCTGCCTATGACTCTTGAATGAATATTATAGTTAAGATAAACATGTAATTTTTCACTCTGAGAAGAAATGGGGAAATTTTAGAAGGGCGATAGAATCACTTGTTGATCTGTAGGGGATTTATATGCATAATTTATTTGAGCATGAAGGGGAATACTGAGGAACGGTTTTCACTTTAACATTAGGAAACTTTATGTCCTTCACTTAGCTTTCAAAAGAAGGAAACTTTGGCTTGTATAACTCTGCATACTGTCTAAAACACATTTGCAAGAGAATGGAACAACTATTACTGAGTGGGTTGTTGTGCTTTCAGCACATTAGCACTGTTATTTTTATGAATCCTTGGGGTCTACTTTTTGGTGGGCTAGCCCAAGCAGGCATAAAAGGTCAAAAAGCAAGAAGAGCTTTTGTTAAAACCCCTTCTCTCTCCTCCCTTTCCACATTCTCTGCCTCCCATGTGCTATTGCTTGCACCTCTAGGAGTATGTCTACAGAGTGCACAGGAGTGAGCCTCCCAGCCTGGGTTGGCAGAGCTCATGCTCCAAAAAATAGCTGTGCAGACAGCACTTTGAAGTTGCGCCTAGGGCTAGAGCTTGGGCTCTGAAGCCTTGGGAGGGGAGGATGCATGCTCAGAGCGCTGTGCTGGCTGTGTAGACATGCCTTAGAAGGTAATGCATTAACAAACTTGAGGGAATTCAGAGAAGAGCAACAAAAACAACAAAGGGGCTGGAAGAACCCACTCCGTTTTCTCAGTTGGTGTAGATGGGCTAGTTATTGCAATCTGTTTCTAAGGTGCTTCTCACCTTTGTACTTTATATATGAGTAGTCGTGAGCACAAAAATGCCATTGACTTCAGTGGGAATTACATAAATGTAAGAGTGGCAGCCCCTAAGATTATGGAGCCGTGGTCATCCCTGTTATTACTTTAGAGTGTTCAGTGGCAATGCACGTGCCCTGAATTGCTCAGATGTAGAAAGATGGAAGCAGCACATGACTGTCCTGGAGATCTGTGTACCAAACACCACGGGGGGGACATGGCCGGAGGGCAGTCAGCCATTGGGTCCCATGACTGCAGTTGGTATCCTGTTGACTGCCCAACTAAAAAACTGCAACATTAATGGTAAAACATAGCAACTTCCCCTAGTAACAGGACTTTTACCAGATATAGGACCCATATGTAATCGACCAACATTCAGAGAAAATACAGTGCCAGCAACATGGCCCTAACTTAGGCTTCACACTGGGAGGGGTGACAAACAAAAGGAGAAGCTATGGCATGATAAGGGCTATAACAGTGAAAGATCCCTTGGGGAAAACAGCAATTATATAGCCTGGGAGGATCACATAAGAGGAGCAGAGTGAGCACACACCACTTGTCTGTAGGAATAAGGTGGGGGAGCATTGTCCAAAATCATAGTGAGGGACATTAGCATCGCAGAGCATGCACTCTTCCAAGTGCACTCTACCAAGTGGTATCACCTTGAAATCCCTGTGTGGGTCTAGCTCTCACAGCAACACTTCTCCAATATACACGTTTACCTATTTCCAGTAGGGCAGTGACTTCAACAGGGTTGTACACATGTCACTGAGAGATTATCACACATTCTGTTGAAATAACAAATGGGCACCAGAGTTACGATGACCACTGTTTGGTCTATTTTTCTTTACCTCTGCTGTCTGTGTTTCTCTCTAACCTGTCCCTACTGCTTAGATCTCGTCTCCTTTCTTTTCTGTACATTTATCTTTCTTCTTTTTTTTCTTTTTAGGTATCCACTCATTCTTTTCAGTCCTTTTAATTCTGCCATTTTTCCTCTTCTTTTATGTGCTCTTTTTTCTTTTTCTTCTGCTGTTGCATTTTTCATCACTTTCTCCTCCATTTTTGTGCCACCCTGCTTTCTCCAGGATTGGTCAGAATATTGCCTCCGAAGTGCTCCCCTTGTAAGAGAGTGCAGAAGGTGAATATTCTCATACATTTCTCTTAGAGGTCTTTTTCCCTCACCCATAGGGATTCTGACTAGGAATAGACAGATTCCTTCTGCATGTGCCAAAGCTCTTATGGAAGGAGCCTGATCAATTTTCCTTTCCAGCAGCAAAGAGTTAGATACAGAAGAAAATTAACTAGTCCAGGTCACTTTATATCTCACCAAGCTCATGGGATCCTGCACAGGGGCTGTAGTAATTTTACTTTGTAGCCTGTTCGGGGGGGGGAGAGTTGGCATATCCTGATGATTGACCAAACAGTAGAATAATTTTTAATTCATGTGTGAGCCAGATGTATACATTGATTGGACACATTTGGCTCATACGCCAGGAGTTTGCCTTGAGGAAAATAAAGAGGAGGCATTTTTGGATTATGTAAAGCAGTCAGTCTCACAGGTAAACTGTGAGTGAATGGTAAGAAATATGTGCTGGACAATTACTAACAGTTGGACAAAAAGCATGTCTTTTACGTACTTTGTTAAATTTTCTTTTTAGTTTTATGTACAGCATTTTCATTACAGAACCAAGAGATGTATCTTTACAAAAATGGATAAAACTGGTTAAAAATATGGAGAGAGAGAGAGAGTAAAAGTGATCAATGTTAGGCAGATAAAACCCTTTTTGGGACTCCAATTTTGTTTCGACTGGTTTTCACATGCAACTATTCTAGTGTGCCTTGGATCTGCAAGAAACAAATCATGTTTTATTTGACTGATTTATATTCAAATAGGAGGCTCAGTGCTTCCCCCATTGCAGGCAGTGGCAAAACAGTTATGGGCTTCGAGCAAAGCTGGATCGGGCCTATACTCAGAACTCAGATAGATGCTTCTCTTTGATTTTATACACTGATTGTGGTATATAACTGAAAACTATTTTTTCCGGATGCTTAATATTCTCTTGTTTTCATGTCAGAATAAATTCTGGGCTAAAGGCAACTGTTCTATTCTCATGACTCAGATACAGTTCTTGCAGCAACCTGTGAAATATTCTAGAGAATACATAGAAGAAGGGAAAGCCTGTGAAAGACCTAAACACAGGCTAATATAACGAAGGGCCCAATCCTGACAAAAGTTATGTGCATGCTTACCTTTTGCATGTAAGTAATCCACTGGGGCAGATACTCAGCTGGTGTAAACTGTCCTAGACACATAGTTTCGATGGAGCTGTCACTATTTACACAACCTGAGGATCTGTCCCATTAACTTCACTGGGATTACTCACATGCTTAAAGTTTAGCACATGTGAACATCTTTGCAGGATCAGGGCCTAATTGCTAAAATGCCTCATAAAACTTTAGGGAGACAAGCTGGGTGAGGAAATATCTTTTACTGGACCAAATTCTGGTGAGAGAGTTACGTTTTCCAGCTTACGCAGAGCTCTTCTTCAAGTGTGGGAAACTAATTCAGAGTGTTACCTGTGTAACCTCAAAAGTTTGTCTCTCACCCACCTTGTCTCTGGAATATCCTGGCACCAACATGTCTACAACAACGCTGCATACATAAAAACCTTGTTTCTCAGTCAGATTACAACAGCTGTGTTTTAAAAACAAAGAGCTAAACCATGTGATTGTAGTACAGTAAATTGTCACACACGAAACAAAAAAAACGTGAATTTTCCTGAATTTGTTTTTTTGTTGACACATGCCAGCCTTTAAGAAGGATATATACATAGTTGTCAATGAAGTATAGTTCTATACAAATTAATACAGTGTCTCATTCCAACAATTATAGCAACTGTATCACTGAATATGTAAATATAAACCTTCACTGGGATCCAGGGTTAAATACAGGTGGTAAGTATGAAACAGGTCTGCCGATGCTCATTTTTAGTTAGAAACAAGGCCTTAAAGCTTTTACTATTATTAATAAACTGAAACCTGTCTTAAAAGCTCCCTCGAGGAACTGGAAACAATTGGCTATTTAACAGAAATAATCCTCTAATAACTAGAGTAGAATTTTAGTTGTGTTTGTGGATACATTGGAGAGAACTCTTAAGAAGGTAGGTTCCCTAATAAAGGTTGTCTCTTTGTTATTATTATCCTTGTACCACTTAAAGGTCCCAACCCAACTGTGTTGAACTCTGTATAAACACGATGAAAAGATGGTCCTAGCCCTGAGGAATCTAATGTATAGATTTCACTGTAATAAAAATAATAGTAAACCAAAGTGTGTCCACTCAATGGGGATCATACACAGGCCCTTCCGCTCACAGGTCTCTACCACTAGATCTAAAAAAGCTCTCTTTTATAGGTGAGATAGTAGGAAGTTGTAAAGTCACTGGGACCAACAACTGGGGCGTGGGGAGACCTAATTATATACATAGTAGGTCACTGTATTACATATTCTCCCAAGCATCCAAAGTTCACAGGAGTTCAAGTCCTACCCATCAGGGCATTTTGTAATAAACTATCGTTGCATACACAGCCAGCAAAGTCATCAGTGGAGACTGAACCTGGAGCCGTCAGCACTAAACATGCTGACAGACTCCATCATGTCTTAAACTGAACAGCAACAGCAACATAATGCCATATCCTTAATGCACAGAAAAGAGAAAAAGAAAGCAAATGTCTTTTACATGTGAGTTTTCTATTGTGGAGATAAACTTTTAAAGTGCATGTACAGGTCTGACTGGATTCTTCAGTGGGCTGAATAGGTGAGAAAATGCTTGGCCAGAGTTTCACAGAACAGTGAGAGAGAAAATATAACCTGTGCATTTAAACTGGGAAAAGTACACATTAGAACACTAATTATAATCTACAGAGTAAATATACAATTGTGGGCAGGATTTTTCCTGAATTTTGAGGAGTTTGTAAAAATATCTCCTTATATTAGCAACAGGCAGCCTCAGTGTACAAACTGTCACTTGTTTCCTCGCCGAGGCAGGTCAGGTCATAAAGGAAATGAGCAACTGTACATCTTCCTCTTAGTTTCACCACAATCACATGATGCAATCACTAGTGCTAGGGAGCAATCACAGACCGGAAGCCATAGTCTGTTGATCTCTGGTATAGACAGTACTCAAAAGATTTAATACAAATGGAAACCAGTTAATATATTAATTAAACTTAGCACTGAGACAGTGCACTGTCAAAGCACTGTCTAATCATTAACGAATTAATTCTTATAACAACTCTTTGGGATGGTTAATTCAGTAACATTCTAAGTCTCTACTGGGGTTCCTTCTGGAGCAGCGTAGTTCTGCATTTCCACTACCCTCTGTACAGGGCACAAATGAGCCCCTGGGGACTGGTTCCCCACTGCCATGCACTCTGTGTGATCATTTGGGAGCACTAGACAGGGACTTAGGAATGCTGCCCTGTGGGCTGACCTTGGGCAAGTTGCTGTCACTCTAGGTGCCTCATTTCTGTAAAAAAGGGATAATGACAACTACTTCCTTTGTAAACCAGTTTGAGATCTACAGATGAAAAACACATATAAAAGTTAGATTTTAGTATTTAGACCAGAGTGGAAAGTAAGTGTAAAATGCTGCCATTGTTCTTGGTAGTGTTTTAAATCCACTTTGCACGATGTAAATAACTATACAAGTTTTGACTACACTAAGACAACAATGACTATACTTGTCTATATTTCAAGTTGAGCCAATTTAACTCAGGACTTGTCCATATGAGAAAGTTGGACCGGTTTAACCTAAGATGTGACCTGAAACCAATTTAGTTAAACAGGTGCAAACTGCTGTGTGAACATTCTGATTTGGGCTTGGGTGGCTGTTTTCAGTTTAGCTTAAATTTTAGGTTTAAGATAAACTGAAATAAGCCACTCCTGAAGTAAGAGCATTGTGCTTCTTTCACTGGTTTAACTAAATCCATTTAAAAGCCTATCTTAGGGTTTGTTTACATAGTGCAATGCACACTGCGGGGTGTGTGATTTCTAAAGCGCACTAATGTGTTGCACACTAACTGGTCCATGTAGACCCTGCTGATGTGCACTATAAGTTCCCTAGTGTGCCTTAATGTAGTGCTGTTTGAAACACTAGGGAACTCTGGCCCTTAGTGTAGACAAGGCTCATTTTTAAGACCAACTTGATTAGACTTGTTCTGAGCAGATTTAATTGACATGATGTATAAGATGGCGGTGGCCATAGGAACCTTTTATAGATTAGGGCTCTCAATGTTGCTAACACCAGTAGAGCTACCAGCATTTCTGACTCAGTGGTAGCAAAGGTAGAAATTTTAAAAAATGTTCCCTTAGTATTGACAAGAACTCTGTGCAAATGTGTTCTGTGAAAACAGACTCATGAAGCATGGTAAGAAATCCAGGAAAGAGACAGGAAACGAAAAGCTATCTGTTTACAGTTAATAACACTCCTTAGCTAGTCTAACAGATTAACACAGCATTGCTTGTTTTTTTCCCCTCCTTCTACATGGGTAGATTTCACACCTAAGACTTTTTGGTTGGCTTGTGCAAATGTGGTCTTCTACAGTTTCTCACACTGGAGAAAATAAGATAAATCAGCACCCTGTGATAACTAAAATGCTCTTTATTTGATGGAAATAAAGTTCTCTTGCAAATGTGGGTGGTTGTGCTTGAACTGGTGTATTCTCTGAGCTCAATCTTTTACAGGTCTCAGGCTCTGAGGTTTGGAATATGAGGGAGATGGTGACACTTATACATATGTTTTCACTGAAAAAAAACAGTTGTGTTTTCACCTAAAGATAATTTGAGGTAACTAACTCAATGTAGAATCCTAGTAGAGACAAGGCACCGGTAGTTTTATCTTGACTTAGCTAGTTGAGGTCAACCCTATAGCCTCACCCATAGCTTACCCTAATTAGCTACCTCAAGGTAGAAACTATAGTGCCTTGTCCATCTCCACTAGGATTTTACATTGAGAATGTAATGAAAAATAAGAACTATGGTTTTGTTTTCATTCTTCAAAGGCCAAAACATAGTAAGTAAGAAATGATGTAACTATTTAGTGTTAAATTTTCAGAAGTGCAAATCTGAATCCACAGGCATGTGCACAGAAGACAGAATTGGCAGGTGCCCATAATTCTGGGGTTTTTTTAAAGGAAGGGAGGTAAAAATTGGTGAAAATTAAGAGCTATACCTGTATGATAATATAACCACAAGCTTAGTGAGCAAAAATTGTGCCTTGATTGTTGCAGAGACATTTTCAAAAATACCCCAGGCATTAGGAAACAGCATAAGGCAGATGGCAGCAGAGGTCCCAATATAAAGCAGCACGATTAGTTCAGAAAAGGCTTGGGCCCAGATACACAGACTGAGGCATTGTGATGCTGAGAATAACAGTGCATAACTTTTAGGTGCCTAGAAAATCACAGGAACACATTATATACAGTGCATGGGGAGAGATAGGAGCTTTAGAACGTGATCCACAAAATCCAGCATGCTAGGCAGGGAGCCAGCTAAGCTAGCTAATGGGAGATGCCAATGACAGGGGTATGCACTAAGCCCTGTGGCTCTCCCCAAGGCACCCCTCTCTAGTTAGTGATCCATGAACAGGAACCCACTGCCCTCCTGGAGTCAGGTAGCTTAGGCACCTAAGTAGTTTCTTGCAGAAGTGAGTTTGGTGCCTGTCTCGCTCCACATAAAACACCTGGAGAAGTAGAAGGTGATGCCCACCTAATAACTTTTAGCCCAGTGGTCAGAGCACTCATCTGGGATATGGGACACCCAGGTTCAATTCCTTTTACGGCTAATGGGAAGAAGGGAGCTGAACAGGGTCTCAGGAGAGGGCTCTAACCACTGAGCGGATAGTCAGATGTGGGGCTCCCTCAGTCCCTCCTGTTGAAGCTGTTCCAGTGTGGATAAATAATGAAAGGGTCATTGGAGGAGGGGCACTGGACCCTGGGTCTCCCATGTGGGTGCCTGAACCACCAGGGTACCACATCATTGTCACTCTCTTCCTCTCTGTTTCCGGCCTCATAACTATTTAAATATTTATCCACTTCTACAGTGGAACAGTCTCCCACAGCCCAGGCACCACCTTCTGCTGCTATCAGATTTTGCATGGGACCCAATCCAGTAGGTGGCCTCTGAGCACAACTACCGGGTCAGGCCCTGCATGCGAGTTAGGTAGGTGGACGCCTGTCTACCTCAACACATATGTATTTTTGTGGATTGGGGCCTCAGTGACTATCCTGTGAAGGCAGGGCCCGCAAATATCACTGCCAGATGTGCGGCAAAGAGGGAAAGAAAAGGCACACAGCTCGAGAAGGGCAAAGAAATAAAAGGTGGTTATAGAAAAGGAGGAATCCTCTGAAAGAATCACTTTTCAGATTCAGCTGTCCAGCCAAGCTGTCAGTTAAGCCCCAACATAAATAAGTCCCATCACGTGCCTCTGAGAGCTGCCTTAACTGGGCCTATGTTCTCTCAGCTGTCATAACATGTGGGGAAAAACAGAGGATACATAAATTGGTAATGAAAACTTTAACAGACGAAAACAGTAATACATTTGTAGAACAAGAAACAATTTACAATCCTGTTTTCTTCTTCCCTGTTTAAATTTAAACAGGAAAAACCGAATGGCAAATTAAAAGGATGAGACAACAGAAAAGGAAACAATAATTGGATGTTCAGTCCTCTCTCTCAGATCAGGTCCATCATTTGAGAGCTGCCACAGAAGATCTGACAGACAAAAACAGAAGACAAGACTTTAGAAAAAAGTACATTACAATAATGCAAACCCACTAACTAAGTAAAAAGAACAGGAGTACTTGTGGCACCTTAAAGACTAACAAATTTATTAGAGCATAAGCTATCGTGGGCTACAGCCCACTTCATCGGATGCATAGAATGGAACATATAGTAAGAAGATATATATATACATACAGAGAAGGTGGAAGTTGCCATACAAACTGTAAGAGGCTAATTAGTTAAGATGAGCTATTACTAGCAGGAGAAAAAAATTTTGTAGTGATAATCAAGATGGCCCATGTAGACAGTTGACAAGAAGGTGTGAGGCTACTTAACTTAGGGAAATAGATTCAATATGTGTAATGACCCAGCCACTCCCAGTCTCTATTCAAACCCAAGTTAATGGTATCTAGTTTGCATATTAATTCAAGATCAACAGTTTCTCATTGGAGTCTGTTTCTGAAGCTTTTCTGTTGCAAAATTGCCACCCTTAAATCTTTTACTGAGTGACCAGAGAGGTTGAAGTGTTCTCCTACCAGTTTTTGAATGTTATGATTTCTGACGTCAGATTTGTGTTCATTTATTCTTTTGCATAGAGACTGTCCAGTTTGGCCAATGTACATGGCAGAGGGGCATTACTGGCACATGATGGCATATATCACATTGGTAGATGTGCAGGTGAACGAGCCCCTGATGACGTGGCGTGATAAGGTCCTATGATGGTGTCACTTGAATAAATATGTGGCATGGGGCTTTGTTGCAAGGATAGGTTCCTGGGTTAGTGTTTTTGCTGTGTGTTGTGTGGTTGCTGGAGAGTATTTGCTTCAGGTTGGGGGGCTGTCTGTAAGCGAGGACTGGTCTGTCTCCCAAGATCTGTGAGAGTGAGGGATCATTTTTCAGGATAGGTTGTAAATCTTTGATGATGCGCTGGAGAGGTTTTAGTTGGGGGCTGAAGGTGACAGCTAAGGCGTTCTGTTATTTTCTTTGTTGGGCTTGTCCTGTAGTAGGTGACTTCTGGGTACTCTTCTGGCTCTGTCAATCTGTTCTTTCACTTCAGCAGGTGGATACTGTAGTTTTAAGAATGCTTGATAGAGATCTTGTAGGTGTTTGTCTCTGTCTGAGGGGTTGGAGCAAATGTGGTTGTATCTTAGAGCTTGGCTGTAGACAACGGATCGTGTGGTGTGTCCTGGATGGAAGCTGGAGGCATGTAGGTAAGTATAGTGGTCAGTAGGTTTCTGGTATGGGGTGGTGTTTATGTGACCATCGCTTATTAGCACAGTAGTGTCAGGAAATGGACTGCTTGTATAGATTGGTCCAGGCTGAGGTTGATGGTGGCATGGAAATTGTTGAAATCATGGTGGAATTCCTCAAGGGCTTCTGTTCCATGGGTCCAGATGATGAAGATGTCATCAATGTAGCGCAAGTAGAGTAGGGGCATTAGGGGACGAGAGCTAAGGAAGCGTTGTTCTAAGTCAGCCATAAAAATGTTGGCATACTGCGGGGCCATGCAAGTACCCAGAGCTGTGCCGCTGATTTGAAGGTATACATTGTCCCCAAATGTGAAATAGTTATGGGTGAGGACAAAGTCACAAAGGTCAGCCACCAGGTTTGCCAGGACATTATTGGGGATACTGTTCCTGACGGCTTGTAGTCCATCTTTGTGTGGAATGTTGGTGTAGAGGGCTTCTACATCCATAGTGGCCAGGAGGGTGTTTTCTGGAAGATCACAGGTAGACTGTAGTTTCCTCAGGAAGTCAGTGGTGTCTCGAAGATAGCTGGGAGTGCTGGTACCGTAGGGCCTGAGGAGAGAGTCCACATAGCTGGACAATCCTGCTGTTAGGGTGCCAATGCCTGAGATGATGGGGCGTCCAGGATTTCCAGGTTTATGGATCTTGGGTAGCAAATAGAATACCCCTGGTCGGGGTTCTAGACATGTGTCTGCACAGATCTGTTCCTGTGCTTTTTCAGGGAGTTTCTTGAGCAGATGGTGTAGTTTCTTTTGGTAATCCTCAGTGGGATCAGAGGATAATGGCCTGTAGAATGTGGAGTTAGAGAGCTTCCTAGCAGCCTCTTGTTCATATTCCAACTTATTCATGATGACAACAGCACCTCCTTTGTCAGCCTTTTTGATTATGATGTCAGAGTTGTTCCTGAAGCTGTTGATGGCGTTGTGTTCAGCATGGCTGAGGTTATTGGCCAAGTGATGCTGCTTTTCCACAATTTCAGCCCGTGCACACCAACGGAAGCACTCTATGTAGAAGTCCAGTCTGCTGTCTCGACCTTCAGGAGGAGTCTATCTAGAATCCTTCTTTTTGTAGTGTTGGTAGGGAGGTCTCTGTGGATTAGTATGTTGTTCAGAGGTGTGTTGGAAATATTCTTTGAGTCAGAGACGTCGAAAGAAGCATTCTAGGTCACCACAGAACTGTATTATGTTTGTGGGCCTGGAGACAAAAGGGACAAAAGGAGAGGCCCCGATTCTTCTGCTGGGGTAAGAGTATAGCTGGAAAGATTAACAATATTGTTAGGTGGGTTAAGGGAACTACTGTTGTGGTTCCTTGTGGCATGTAGTAGTTTAGAAAGTTTAGTGTCCTTTTTCCTTTGTAGAGAAGCAAAGTTTGTGTTGTAAATGGCTTGTCTAGTTTTTGTTAAATCTATCTATGAGGAAGTTTGAGTGGAAGGTTGTTTTTTTATAAGACTATCCAATTTTGAGAGCTCATTCTTAATCTTTCCCTGTTTGCTGTGTAAGATGCTGATCAGGTGGTTTTGCAGTTTCTTTGAGCGTGTATGGCACAATCTCTCAGCATAGTCTGTGTGATATGTAGATTGTAATGGATTTTTTACCTTTAGGCCTTTCGGTATGATGTCCATCTGTTTGCATTTGGAATTAAGATGATGTCTGTCTGTATCTGTACGAGTTTTTTCATGAAGTTTTTTCATGAAGCCATCACCTCATTTTGTGGCTATCCCAGATTACGGGAGAAAAAGCTTAGATTCAAGGTCTCTATGGTAGTTTTCTCTGGCTAAATCATTGCTGCAAATATAGTGTGTTGTCACATTGAGATAGCTATCTTAATGTAAAATGCTAGTGTAAACAAGGGCACATGTTATTTTATTTCTATAGCTAGACTAGGGCAATGCTAGGCCCCTCACTTAGGTGGTATAGCTCCGTATAGTGATGAAAATAATCAAAGTAAAAGATACAATGCCTTGTCTCCACTAGGATTTTACATCAAGCTAGCTATCTCCATGTGAAAACACACCGTTGTTTTTTTCAGTGGAGACAGAGCTTTAGTAACTTTGCAATAACCAAACCCTGGGGTAATAAACATCTCTGCCTCTGAGTTTATTTACAATGAATAACTAAGTCTGCATCCCCAAAGTTTATATTTAATAGAATGAGGTTATTACAACCAGGGAGCACTCACCAGTTATTAATTTGGGCCCCGTTGCAGTAAAGCACACACTTAATTTTAAGCATATGCTTATGTCCATCCTTATTCAACAAAGCACATAAGCCCATTCTTTAGTTTAATGGGACGTAAGCATGTATTTAGTGCTTTACTGAATCAGGACCTAAAAGCAGGCCATACTATATTTCAGGAAGAGAAACTGAGATGTGACAATGAGGTTCTTTTCTTCTCTTTTTCTCCTTTGAAAACCCCTTGCTCTACCTAGCTATCTATCGGGTATTTCTAACTCCTCTTGCAGTATGGTATCTATCCCTGCAACTACTCCATCTTCCTCACACACAATCAGAAAAGGAAATTCGTTCACTTGGAATACTGTGCCTCATTCATCAAATGCCCTGTCACCAACCTAGTGATCCAGAGGTTTCATGTAGAATTAAATCCTCAGCTGAATATTTACCAACTGTGTGGTTTTCATTATGTTTTGTCCTTGTTTGCTTATTTTTAGGCAACCAGCCCATCTTCCAGGGATGGAACAATGTCCTCAATACATATGCAACCAATAAAAAGTCTTCTGTGTTGCTTAACGTTTAAGCTTTTCATTTAGTTCGATGTATTTATTTTATCAGGCTGTTATAAATGTCTTATAGAATAAGAGTAAATTGAAAGGCATTCTACTACCTGATCTCAAGATTTCACTTTCCTTTGATGATCAGTCAGAGATATTACAGGAAAAGTAAAGAATATCTTGTGCTCTCTTGTTATAAGAAAAACAGGGTTTCTCGAATACTCCAGTGCTCTCGGATTATCTCCAACTCAGAGGCATATGATGTGAGACAGACCTGTAAGGATACCTAGCAGCAAGTTGCCAGGTTTCACTACAGAGGAAATGTGGATTCCTTGGGAGTGAGGGAGAGATGGTGCCAGAATTTGTCAGTGTGAAATCTTATTAGTTTTGGATAGGCTTAGACTGAAGCATCCAATCCAAACCTGAACTCAAAAACTTTGTAGATTCACCCAAGACTGAGTATTTATTGTGCAGTTGATAGATTTCCACTCCATACGGCTAAATGCAGTGCCTTGCATAATGACAGGTTGCCGTGTTAGTCTGTATGCGCAAAAAGAAAAGGAGTACTTGTGGCACCTTAGAGACTAACCAATTTATTTGAGCATCCGATGAAGTGAGCTGTAGCTCACGAAAGCTTATGCTCAAATAAATTGGTTAGTCTCTAAGGTGCCACAATTACTCCTTTTCTTTTTGCGCATACAGACTAACACGGCTGTAACTCTGAAACCAGTATTTATTGTGTCAGTCATAATTTTCACATGTGCACTTGGTGATGTATTATTAACTGGAAGAGAACAAATGTGTGAGAGGAAAACCATCTCTTCTATTTAGCACTTTCATATGAGAAAGTAGACATTTCTTTTGGTGTTACCCTACTGTGAGAAAAAGCCCACAGTCCCATCTTCTTTCTATATTTCCCATTTGGGTAAGGGTATTGCTGTTATTGTGTGATTTACATTTGGCTGCCAATTGGAGGGGGGGTGGGGAATTACAGATCCTGTCACCAGATCTAACATGCAGGTGGTCGTCTTTACTGGCACGCCAGAAGAAAAATCTGATTTTACTTAAGCTACAAAGAGCTATGGTATTGGGATGTGGCTGACCAGAGACAAGTATGATCAGAAGAAATCCCTTCTATGCTACAACTTCAGGGTGCTTATGAAGACTCAGGCAGCATCTTAACATCAGAAGTTAACTGAAATAAATCAACCCATATAACCCTCCATAAAAGTCCATATTAAGACAAGAGGAAGCTTAACTGCTTAAAACACCTGTCTTTTGATATCTGACAACCCAGAAATTGAGAGGAATGGCAATGAGACTTTTTTCAGAGTAACAGCCGTGTTAGTCTGTATTCGCAAAAAGAAAAGGAGTACTTGTGGCACCTTAGAGACTAACCAATTTATTTGAGCATGAGCTTTCGTGAGCTACAGCTGTGAGACTTTTGTTCCCTTTTCTCTTCCACATTTGAAAACCCCTTAGTCAGATGATCTGTCTAATTAGTGATCCTTTCTAATGCACCTGTCACCAAGGTACAAGCACAACCATAACATTTTCACATGAACATTTTTGTGGCTCAACTATGTGTAAAGTTTAAAATTTCAAATAGTTCTGGGACAAATTCTCCCCATTCAACCCATGCAATTCCACTAATTTCAATTGGGTTGGAAGGATATAACTGAAAGAAAAGTCTTCAGCGGTAAGAAAAATATGCAGCGAATAAACCCAACTCTAACCCTAATCCTAATCTGGTTTTAAACACAAAAATTACTACAATTATTTTTTAACTTCACATATTAAATTTAAGTTAAACAACAGGTGACAGAAAAGACTGTGGTAGGTAGGAGGTCATGAAAATTGTACAGAAAAGCATGAAAATATACATACCAAACAAAACCAGGCACAATATAGGGACAATTAAACTAGATCAACCCACTTCAGGCAACTGCCATTGAATGTATCTATGTTAAGAAAAGTAATCAAAGAGGAAGGATAGTCTGCTGGTTAGGGAAATTGCCAAAGACTCGAGAAACCTGGGTTTAGCTGCCAGATTTATCAAAGATTTCTGGTGTGGCCTTGGGCAAGTCATTTAGTTTCTCTGTGCCTCAATTCCCTTTCTGAAAGATGGGGATAGCAAAGCTGCATGTGTTATGCAGAGGACAGAGTAGATGATCATGATGCTCCCTTCTAGATTTAAAGCCGATGAGAAAGCTGATCAGACTTGTGCGCATTTTCCTCTGGTTTCAGTCATTCTTGTCATCTGTTCTTCCAGTGCCTACTTATGTCATATGCCACTGTGGCCTTGATCCAGTAGGCGCTTAAGCACAGTGCCATTAGCTTATACTCACATGCTTTAAGTTACACATCCGTATAAAGATTTGCTGGATCAGAGCCTACAATAAATGTTTTCCTGTAAAAGCCATGGACAGCCGGAGTGGGGAGAGAGACTTCTGCACGTGCTGCACTTCTTCAACAGTTTTGTGTCAGGAAGTGACTTGGCAATTCCCTCTTAAAAACAGAGGGCCAGTTTCACTCCTGGTGTAACTCCACTGGCAAGAATGAAATTCAGCTGTGATGAATTTGCCCCCAAGGGTTTTGTGCAATTGTGATCATGGGATGCAGTTATTTCTTGGCATGTGTTAATTTCTTTTCATGTGAACTGAATATTAGACCTCATCTCTGGATTCTTGTAGAGTCTAAACTGCCTTGTTCTGTGTCTCAGATTGCTTAGCGTGACTCAAAACTACTGTGGCTAGAAACCCCGAAAGGACAAATAGCAATAACTGATGTTATCTGTTTGCTACAGACCCTTATTAGTATCAAATCTTTTTTAGTACATTTGAATTATCTTAGGTTAAAAGTATTCCAAGGCTGCTAACTCTAAAAAAAAATTGGGAATTTAAGGCTATACAGGGCTCATACTCTCAGCCCCCTTCCTCCTGTCTTTGTAGCCCCTCATCACGCCTTGTCTGATTTTAGCTCATAAAGTCTTTGGGGCAACAGTCATATATTTTAGTCTATTTTGGCAGACGTCTAGAAAGTTTTGGGGCACTATGAGAAATAACTAATAATTAATAAAACAGTCATCAATAGTTGCCACCAGCTGGATGTAGCGGGTCCTACAGGCCTCTCTACACTACTATCAGTCCCCGCCACTGCCAGCTGCATTAGCCTTGGCCTCATTCTGGGCCACAGTTATGTCCACCATAGAGCTCTTCCACTGTTGTGTGCAGTGTTGTTGTAGCCGTGTGAGTCCCAGGATATAAGAGAGACAAGGTGAGTGAGGTAATATCTTTTATTAGACCAACTTCTGTTGGTGAGAGAGACAAGCTTACACAGAGCTTTTCTTCAGGTCTGGGAAATATATTGAGTGTTTTCCAGACCTGAAGAAGAGCTCTGTGTGGCTCGAAAACTTGTCTCTCTCACCAGCAGAAGTTGGTCCAATAAAAGATATCACTTCACCTACCTTGTCTCATCACAGAGATAACTTTTGGTCTGTCATTTCCCTTTCTCTTCTTTGGCTGCAATGCATTCACACCTTTGACACCACACTGTTGTTGGACAAACATAGGAATATAAAGTGGGAATGGTAAAGGACAACCAGAATTTGGGAGTGAAATCCTGGCCTCACTGAAGTTAATGGCAGTTTTGCCATGACTTCAATAGGGCTAGGATTTCACACTAAATATTTCCCAGAGCGATGTAATGACAGTTCAGTTCAAAACTAACTTGAAATGTGAACATAAATAATGCTATTGTTTTACTTTTAATTAACAGGGAAAATGTATTGTTAACTATTGTTTTGACATATCTCTTCTCTTTATATTTGCCCTTTAGATTTTAACTGAACTCTCATGATATGATCCAGAAGGCTTTTAAGAATCAACAATGTCGTTTTCCATAATGCCTACAAATACATCCCAACTGGATGATGAAACAATGGCCATGCTTCAGAACAGAGCTATTGCAATCACCCTCCCAGCTGTGTACTCCTTGGTGGCCCTCATCAGCATCCCTGGGAATCTGTTCTCCCTTTGGGTGCTCTGCTGCCATATCAAACCCAAGACACCCTCAGTTATCTTCATGATTAACCTTAGCATCACAGACCTCACACTGGCTTGCTGCTTTCCCTTCCAGATTGTCTATCACATCAAGAACAACAACTGGATCTTTGGTAAGAGCCTTTGCAGCTTAGTCACAGTGATGTTCTACTCAAACATGTATTCTTCCATACTCACCATGACCTGCATTAGCATAGAGCGGTTCTTGGGAGTGGTGTATCCAATGAAGTTAGTCAAGTGGAGAAGAAAGAGATATGCACTTGCTGCCTGCTTGGGCATGTGGGCCGTTTTGCTATTGGCCCTATACCCACTGGCAAGCACAGATCTGACCTATGAAGTAAAACCACTAGGGATCATAACTTGTTTCGATGTGCTCAAATGGGACATGCTGCCCAATGTTATAGCATGGGCAACCTTTCTTCTGACGCTGTTTGTTCTTTTCTTCCTGATCCCATTCATAGTGACAGTAGCCTGCTACATTGGCACTATTCGGAAGCTCATTCAGACCTCTAGCAGATCCGGTAGCAGGCAGAAGACTAGGTCTATTTACCTGGCTGCAATTGTCCTCTTGGTATTCATCACTTGCTTCGCCCCTAATAACTTTATTCTACTTGTGCACATGATCAGCCGTCTCTTTTTCCACAAGAGTTTATACCCTGCTTACAAGCTCACCCTATGCCTCAGTTGCCTGAACATCTGTATAGATCCATTCATTTACTATTTTGCATCCAAAGAATTTTATCAGAAATTCATGCATGTAATAGGTCATAAGGTACTGCTCACTGACAGTCTGGAGACCAGAAGGGAAAGCTTATTCTCTGGCAGGACAATGTCGGCCAGGTCAATGTCAAGTGGGCCTATGGAAGGGTTAGATGGAGTTAAGGTATGTTTGCAAAGGCAAGAAAGTGTTTTTTAACTACAGACTTCAAATCAGATGTGGGAAGGTGATAGCAAGTTCTCAGTGGAGAAAGAAAGGGATTTTTTGTAAACCATTTTCTGAAAAAACCATCAATGCCCATAGCAACAATAGTCCAACCAATTGAACAGCAAGTATCTCACACATGTCTAAAATCAATAACCACTTACTGGGAAGGAAAAGAGAAGGAGTAAGATGAACCAAAATTATCAAAGGAAGAAAGTGATCCAGTCCAAGTCCAGTGACAAAACTGACAAACAAGGATGAAGACAGAATTAATTCTACTGAACACTTCTGAATATGATTGGAAAGCAAGGACAAACCAAAAATACTTTCAGATTCCGAGATCTCAGTGCTTAGCCAAATACTCATGGATCTCACTTATTATACTAAAGGAAAATAATGTTCAAGTGGGTTTGGGAGCAGGGAGTTGCCTTTGTAAATAATATGTTAATTGTTTATAGAGGCATGAGTTTCTCTTTTGTGTTGTTGCAGAAAAAGAATGAATATATCTTGCCATTTTATCATGAATACATTATGTGTAGCCACTATGAACTCATCACAACACTTATATATCACTTGCTTGATTTATACACAGCCTAACCTAACCACATTAACCTTCAAAGAGGTTAGCTTGGTTAATAGTTATTTATTTCAATTTCGTCTATCGAAATATCTCGTAAAATGAAGTAAAAAAGAAAGACCAACGTCAGTACCCTAAACCACATCAATGCCCCAGCTGCTGAGTGGGTTACATCATTGTTAGAGCTATACATTTCTAAGGAGGGAGGTGAAATTCAGGTGGCTTACATGGCAATTTTCTCACAATGACCCACTACACTAATACTGCTGAGCTGGCATTCACTTAACTTAGTTTATTTGTTTGTTTTACAATGGGCCAAACTCTATGGTCCTGCATTGAATACAGTTCCCATTGCAGTCAATGGGACTATTGCTTTATGTAGTTTATGGACAGTATTTTTGCTTTCCTCTAGGAGCTAGTTCAGATAATGGTTCAGAGTCTCATCTGGTGTAAAGGGGAGTAATCCCATTTATCTCAATTGCATTACGCCAATATAACAAGCTGAAGATTTGTCTCCTAAATCTTGGCATTACCTCATTTGCTTTTGATACTTTACATATCTGGACTACAGGTTTTACAGACAGACAGACAGAAAGGCAGGCACTGGGCAGTTGAAATTTACCAACCTTCCTGCAGCTAGCTCATGTATTATTAGTGCAGTGGCATGTTCAGACCCTCAGTATCCTGTCCCAATGTATTGCATCATACCATGCTTCTCCTCATATCCCAGCAATTGAATGGTTGCTTAGAAATACAATAAAACAGCATCTACATTTTTCTTTTTAATCTCAAAACACTTTTTTTCCTATTTTTTTATTTGAAATTCTGCATAATTTCAACACTCATTAAAATGAGGAGCTAATGACACTTGTTAGAGCCAAGCAAGAGTTTGGCCCTCACCACTGGGCCAAAAACCTCAACAATACTTCTAATATCCTAGAGCTTGATCTAACTCTCAGTGAACTCAGCAGGAAACTTACCACTGACATTGATATGACATCGGATCAGGCCTCAAGAAATTGGCCAGCCTGGAGGAGTGACGGCCAGCTATGTGAACTGTGTGGTAGCTCCGTAACATGGACAAAAATATTTAAAAGGTACTAGATTAGACCACAAAAATTTATCTGCCTTTTCATCTAAAGTATGATTCAAACTCAGCAATCCAAATGTTATTAGTTCCATACATTAGCCTTGTGCACCATCTACCTTCTAGCCTGTGCTTTGTTACAGTCACTGGATAACCAAAAAATATGTTTGAGAATTTATAAGGATTTTTCCTACCTATTATCCTCCCTGTCAAATAGTCAAGTACTGATGGAGATTACAACCAAGATGAAAAGCAATGCATATTAGTGATTTATGGTGGAACCTCAGAGTTAGGAAAACCTTGGGAATGGAAGTTGTTTGTAACTCTGAAATGTTTGTAACTGTAAACAAAACATTATGGTTGTTCTTTCAAAAGTTTACAACTGAACACTGACTTAATACAGTTTTGAAACTTTACTATGCAGAAGAAATAAGCTGCTTTTAACCATCTTAATTTAAATGAAACAAGCATAGAAACAGTTTTCTTACCTTGTCAAATCTTTTTTTTAAACTTTCCCTTTATCTTTTTAGTAGTTTATGTTTAACACAGTACTGTACTCTATTTGTTTGGGGGGGGGGGTTTGTTTTTTGTTTGGTTGGTTGGTTTTGGTTTTTTGTGTGTGTCTTTGCTGGTGCCTGATTGCCTACTTCTGGTTCCAAGGAGGTCTTTGCTTGACTGATCAGTTCATAACCCTGGTGTTCGTAACTCTGAGGTTCTACTATAGTTCTAAAGTTAACTGAAGTGTTTTATGTCACTTCTCAGTAATATTTTTAAGCAGTCCATGAAAACTCTGCTTATCTTTAAAAAATACACTGCACATTAACTTTCTTTAAGCACATGGGAACTTATCTGATATGGAACCCACTGAAAGAAAGAAAGAAAGAAAGAAAGAAAGAAAGAAAGAAAGAAAGAAAGAAAGAAGATAAAAGTACTAATTTTTACTAATAAAGTACACAATGAAAGCACAATATTTTTTAAAAATTAATACTCAAAAAAGGGAGGACACACATTATGTGAATTTGAGGCATTTGGATACGTACTCTATTTACTTACAGTGTCTGAGAAGATTTTCAGAGCAGATTCTCTTTAACCCATCCCACATTCATCATCTAGAAATTCAGTGAGTTTATTTATGTCTTGCAAATGTGCTTAAGGTTTATTAGCACATGGTTTCACTTTGCTATTTGAGTTATTCAGCCATCAGCTTTTAAGAATTCCAGCATTCTTGTTACCAAATTGGTGTTCTATACTTAAGATGCCAGCAATTTTGCTCTGGATTACATATTTAAATATTCAGGGGGTTTTAAATGCAAATATTGTCCAATTAAAAATTGGTAATTTCCCCTAGCTCTAGGGCAGATTTTTTGATGTGCTTTAGTTAGGGCCCAATCCTGTCAGAGACTGAATGCTCTCAACTGTCACTCACTTCAAAAGGAGTTTGACGGTGCAGAAACTTTGCAGGATCAGACCCTCACAGATTTATGGTTTCAGAAATGCTGAAATGGTCTTTCTGAAATAAAAAAGGTCAGTCCCAAGTGACTGAAAATGCTCTGTCCCTCATCCCCACACAGCCCTGCAGACCATTCCATCTTTCTTCTGGTGCTACCTGACAATAAATCAGAAGGATGTCTCAGTCAGGTGCCAGGACAGTTGATTGTTCACCACATTATCTATTAAATAACCACTATGGGCTAGATCTTGGACTCCCTGTTCAGACAAAACTCCCATCAAAGTCAGTGCGGCTGTTGCCTGACTGAAGAACATTGCATCTGGCTCTATGTACATAGTCTTTAGGGCTTGGTAGTGCATGTTGTGAAGGTAATTTGCTATGAAATGTATTTCTGTTTTCATAAAGAGCAGTCTGGGGAGTTGTTCTTTGAACCATTGAAAATATTCTCTTGCCACAAAGTTTTACCTTGTCACCCTTCATGTTCAACATGAATACAGGGCCATTTAGGAGGTTTGTGAGGAGCCATGGGATACATCTACGTTTTGAGCTAGAGGTGTAATTTCCAGCTCAGGTAAACATATACATGCTATCTTTGATTGAGCTAGCACACCAAAAACAGAAGCACAGTGGTGGTGGCGGCAAGGGCAGCAGGATAACTTAGTTATGTTAAGTACCATACCACTTGAGACCCTAGGTATGTGCTTGGGGTGACTAGCCCATCCCACCTTAGCTACACTGATATTTTCAGCTTGCTAACTCAATCACAGCTAGTGTGCATACATCTACACAAGCTCAACATGACATCTGTAGTCTGAAGTGCGGAGGTAGCCCTTGTGTACAGTGCTTTCACTGTGGGGGAATGTAGACTTCTAAGTTGGACCTTTTGTTTATTAATTGTTTGGATAGTTGATTACATTTTGGGATGACTGTATAGGGTTCTAATTTTTTTGTATTTGCTTTATGATATTGCTGTGAAGATGCTTAGGGTAGTTAATAAAATAAAGGCAAACATTTTAAGAATTATTCCTGTGTGTGTGTTTACAATGTAGGAGTTGCTCCCAAACTTGTAACAGGGCAGCTAAATATGAACTAACAGGAGTTTGTTTTCCATTTCTATTATGTTTTTAGGTTATTTTTTCCTTTAAAGCCTTCTCTGTTTTCCCAAGCGCCTTAAAAGCTGAATATTTTGCATTTCTGGTCACTTCTTTTTTCCTTACAGAAACCAGGGCCAGTATTAACATTCACACTTTCCTCAATCAAACTTGTAAAGCAGATTTTAAAAATACCACAAAACTTGACCCTTGCAAAGGCCTGGGCAGTCTCTGCACACCCTCAGTGTGGCACTGCAGGTGCGCCCTACCTTAATTTCCCCTAACTGGCAACACTGCATTCACTATAACAGACTGGGGCAAGGAGAAGCCAATGCATATGAACAAATAGCACCTCCCCTTTTTAATAAGGCTTCAGAACAGGAGCTATTAAAACAATTCATAAGGTCCTCACCTCAGGACTTTGGTTCAGAGTACCCAAGCTTAAGATCCATAAAACAAAGTCTCTGAGCCTGCTCTGCTAGAGCATGAGAGACACACTTCCCACCCCCTCTCCCCCATGCATAACTTCTACTCTCTTCTCCCTAACTTGGCTTCCTCTGCCTATTTATATAGCCCAGGCCTTCTTGATTACACCCCAGGCTGTCCCAGCTATAGGCTCCTGTCTGTTCCTTAAAGGGGTAGTATTCTCTTGCGCAAACCTACATTCAGATTTTCCTCACTTGTATGGAAGCAACGCTCCGGTATCTTTTTTCTTCATTTCATTGCAGTTTGCAAATAAATATTAATGTTCAGTATCTGTGAGTTTTTGATGTTCCTTAGTGGTCAAGAGTCATCAAAAATACATTCAGCTATATGTGTTAATTTATATTGTATACATTGTTCAATGTATCAAATGCAAAAAGGCTTTATAGATGACACTGTTGCAACCTGGTCTAGTCCCATTCTCCAAACCAATACCAACCTTGTGAGTGAAACCACTCAATCCCTAAGCCCCCCGGGTCTGGGCAGTGACTGGTCACTCTTCCTAGGTGAGGGTCACGCAGGTGCACACTACAGGTGCAGATTACATGTCTGACATCCTTCTTGGCAGCAGGACCCTGCTGATCAGCCACCTAAACCCTGGAACCAGTGCCACAGCCCCCCGTCCCCAGTTACTTAGACATGTGCCCCACGAAGTCCACCTAGCTGGGTGATCCCTAGTTTCTCAAGTTACTCTGTTCAAGGACCACATGGCAGGTAAAGTAAGGGACACAGCCTTAGTTTCTTAAACCCACGTTTTACTCTTAGACTGCACAAAGCAAAAGATCTAAGCAAAACAACAAACACCTGAATGCAGTCCCCCACCAGACTGATTTAATCTCTGCTCTTGGTCCAAGGTCTGTCCATGTTCTGGCTAGGAGAGACTCCCTTTTCTCCCCTGCAGCAGTGGTCACTCCCTTTGCTTTACTTTTAAAAGCAATTTCTGACACCTTTTCCTGCTTCACTTCTTATGCTAGGCTTTTCCATTCTCCAACCCGCTTCTCTGGGCTGCTGTGCATAAACATTGCTAACAGTTAATGGTTCCGCTAGTAGCCCCCTATTGCTCCTCCAGGGTAGGGCTATTCAAGATAGATGGCACTGTTTCAGCTTCTCAGACATCAGCCTGGTCTACACATACATTTTGCTGGCATAGCTATCTTGGTCAGGTATGTGATTTCTCCCCCACCTCTGACTGATGTAGTACACCAGAAAAAGCCCAACTGTAGATGCAGTCATGCCAGTAAAAAAGTCAATTTGCTAGTATTGCTTACTTTTTCGGGGAACTGGTATTAAAGAATTCTTTATCCAGTATAAGTTAAATCTCCACTAGGGAGATTTGTTGGTATAGCTTTACTGGCAAATTCTTTCAAGTGTAGCCAATTCTATAATCTGTGTTCTGTCCCAAAATGGAAGTTCTAATTCACAGTGACTGTCACAGCTCCAACTAGTGTTCATAAAACCAAATGGCATTCATAACTGGACACAGACATATTCCCCAAACAGTCAAAGACACCCTTTGATAATTGATGTCAAAAGAGAGACTAAGCATTGTAAGGTTCTCAGACTTGCTGAACAACTTTGTCCAACCTCCCCCTCCCTCCCCCACAAAAAAAACCCCAAACAAAAGTGATGGTAGCCCATGAAGTAATTTTGTGACCATACATTAAATATGATGTCATTTTTATAATGGTCAGGAAAGCAAAGCTTCTGCAACTCTCAGATAATTCAGATTTAATGTCACCCTGCCATAATGAATATGACCACAGAGCTCCCATTTGTTCGACTTGCCACCTCAGAAAGCAGAGATTTGGGTTAATATTTTAAAAAGTCCAAGATGGAGTGGGAAAGGTTCTGAAAGATAATTGGAACATTTTGTGCACATCCACACTGATAAACAATAGGATGTTCTCATACCACAATTATGCTGCAGATACCGGGCCTTCCAGGGGTAACTCTGGATTTATGCCAATGTAAGCAAGAGCAGAACATGACCCACACTATACACTTCCATGTATTCACAAAGTGACAAAGTGGATTTTGAACTTCACCTTGCCAAATGCTGCCAAACTCTGCTGCCAAACCTAATTAACAAGTCTTTAAACTATATATCAGTAAATATTTGATGAGTAAATATAGTTCCACTTTGTATTGTGGCTGACATCAGGTGAACAAACACTAAAGCAGACATAATTATTATCAGAGTCCCCTATCTGGTATCCCTCAATGTTGCCAAATTTTGTGATTTTATTTTTTGTGATGTTCAGTGTTTTTCTTAAAGCCCCCAGAATTATGCTGAATTATGCTACTACCCAAAAATCTTCAACTGTCATTTAAAATTCTTTTAGCTCTTCTGGTAGAAGAGAAAACCTTGAAAATGTGAAGGATGAAAAACCAGAAGGCAAAGAAAAAAAACCCAACATTTATTATTTCAAACAATCTCATGATTTTTGAACATTTTTGATTGTCTGCTGTTATCTGTAAGGCCTGTACATTACCATAGCTGGTATTCAAAATGGGACCTTCATGGTCCACAAGCAGTTCTGATAGGTGAGCCAAAGAAATCCGCACTTTGGTTAATCTAATTAAAACTGTCCAAAGTTTGTCTGGCCAGCCATTAGCATTAAGACTCGCTTTCTAAATTTGGGGGAAGAAAATTATACTCTGGTTCAGAAGGAGCTGCTGGCAATTGTGTTCAGTTCTCACATCATAGTTAGAAACAAGCCAATTGTGGTGAAGCAGAGGAACCACCCACCAGCATGGAAGGGGTTAAGAAGAGCCTTTGGGCCCAGCTAGCCCTGCTCCGTTATATCTGCAGCCAGTGTCAGGCCTGGATGGGAGCTTGGGACTGACTGGTGAAAAGGCAGGAGCCATCTGCCACCCTGCCTGAGGAAAGTATCACAAGCTTGCGGACTGAGGCAGCCACCAGGGATGAAGCACTGTCATCTTGGCTGAAAGAGACAGAGAAAGAGGCCTAGGAGCACCCGGCCTGAGAGGAACTAGGGTGACCGAAACACAGAGACCTTGTGGGGGGGTTCGCACCCCACCAAACTTATGGCTGCCCTGCCTGGAGAAATCTGGGGACCACAGCAGGATACCACCCAGGGTCCATGAGGCGACATTACTAAGAGACAAACCATAAGGACCATGCCCCAAACAAAAGGGAAACAGTAGGATGTAGCCCTGGGCAGTGAATGTTGACTCCCTGCTGTAGACTCAATAGTCAGAGTGAAATAAACAGGGCCTTGAGCTGGGACCATAGGCATAGTTTGACTTCTGTATTTGGAGCGGCAGCTTCAGTCAGGCCAACTGCGTGGGCGGGGGAGGGCACAAATTCTGTACCTGCCGGACATTTGCAGTTTGGGGGGAGCAATGCCTCCCCTGCCCCGCAAACTATGTCCATGGCTGGGACCTGGTAGAGTGAGAGGGCCTTAAAGATTGAGGCACCTTGATCACAAAAGCAGGGGAAGGAAGCCAGGTACTCCAACCACTAGACCGGTTGGCCCTCCAAGCCCCACATTATGCCACTGAAATGACTTGGTCTCTTAGACCCACTGAAAATCTAAAGTATGATGAGTAAAGCTGGTCCAACAATTCTGAACTTCAAAGTTTTTCAACTAAACGAGGGAATATGGTTTTCACAAAAAGAATTTGTGACAAGTTTTCTCATTTTTGGAGCTGGTTGAAAATGTCAGACTTTGAAGTTTTTCAGTGAAAAAAGGGACACTTCTGGAAGTGCTGTCTCTTATTTCAACCATCCCAGTTCCTTTTATACCTACGCCAGCCCCATCTCCCTTGCACTCCAGCCACTCTATCAGCCTCCATTCCTGATTCCCAGCCAACCTCCAGCCAGCACATCATCCCAATTTCTGCTTAAGTGCCTCATTCTGCTGCCGCCTCCCACTAACTGGCCCAGGACTGCAGGACAAGGTCACCAGCCTGCCAGCTTTGCCAGTTTGAGAAGATGCCTGTCCAGTGATGCTAGGAGTTCCACTGTCAACATAAATTTTGCCTCAGTTTTTTTCCTGGCCCCTAATTGCTGTTGCTGGGCCAGAGATGAGTGAGGAGGTAGGATTCTGTGGTTAGTGGATGTCCTAAGACCAATTGGGAGGCCTGATCAGCCTGGCATTCTCTTCAGCAGGACTGTGGAAGGAGAAGAGCAATGCACGTGAGGGAGGTATGAAGGGATCCAAGGTGAAGGGCTGGAACCATGGAGCAGGGCAGACTGTGCAGTGGTCAAGGCAGGGAGCTGTGATCAGCTGAGGGGCTGGACATGGACATTGGAGACTGCCTGGGGCAAAGGAGCTAGCTGGCATTACTTTATCTATTGGCTTCCTTTGCATAAACAGAAAGTTAAACAGTACTGATGAATAATGCAATTTGTCTATATTTTCACCTTGAATACCAGTGTGCATGGGATTTTGTGGGGAGATAAATGTATCTAAAGTTTTCAAGGTCAAAACCAAGCCATTTGTATATTAGAGGGATACAGAAATAAAATGTTAGACAGCAGGTGACATATTTTTTTAAAAAGAATTTTTTAACTCCTTCATATGGATAAGATACTGAACAGATTTACTACTAACTTAGAAGACTGTCTGTGCACTAAGAGTACGTAGTGTACGTTTTGTTTTTAATCTTCATATCTAATAAAGGGATTTAGCCCTTGATATGGGACTACTCAGATACTTAAAAGTTATGCACATGCTTAAGTGCTTTGCTTGATTATGTCCTTAATCCTTGTTACAGCTACAAATCTCAACACAGCCTAAATATGAAGCTATTAACTATGCCCCTTTATGTCCTTCATCCTGCAAACACTTACATACATGCTTAACTTCTCATATGTTTAAAGTCAAGCATGTGTATAAATGTTTGCAAGAATGGGGCCTTAAACTTTAAAGAGAAATGAACAAGAAATTATAGTTATGCCACGATTGTTACTTGAAAGCTAAGCAGCTTGGGGGATATAGAGAAAAGTGAAGTAATTGACTGCCATCTTGTGGCTAACTGAATGAGTAGATATTTAGAAAAAACAAAAGAACATATTGGTGGTATGCATAAGTGTAGGAAACTATTGAGTTAGGGCTAATAATTAATTTTACATTAGTGTTAATATTTTGCCTGAACTGACAAACGTTTCGTCACCAATATCCTTTGCAGAAGACCTTTACTGGAGTTACACTATTTTTCTTCCTATGACCATCACAGCGTGCAAGGTAAAAGTCTTTGAGGAACTTGAGGAATTCTTTTAAAATTTAAATAACTTCTTTGTTTCACAAAATACCGAATCTAGACTGTTTTATGGACTAATTGCTGTGCAAATTTTAAGTTTAAACAATGTTTGTTTCATTGGTTATACAGACAATAATTTGATTTTGCCAAATTATTAATTTAATTTGTTTCTGAGTAGGAGCTGTATTTTTTCCTCATAGTTCATGGTTTTCATTCTGGAAAACACAAAGTTACATTTATAACAATTAATCTGATAAGAAGAAAAGAAAAAATCTGAGTCATTTTGTTTTAAGGTTTACACTATTTTAGTGACTAATGCTGGAATCCTTTGTCCTTGAAGACTAGAAAGATGAGTCACTAAAACAAGAAATATATTTAAAAACATTGGGCTAGTTTCAGCTCTTAGTTTTACCTGTGTAAAGCTATTAACTTCAGTGTGGTTGCAGAGGTCTAACTGAGAAAACAGAATTTGGCCTATTTTCCTGATGTCTGCAGAATTAAAGGCTTGTTGATGGTTTGGTTTGGTTTTTGGTTTGGGGTTTTTTTCTTTACAGAAATCAGTGTAACTCTGCAAGTACAGTTAAAGTATTGCAACATTTGTGGTTACAAATGTCACAAACAAACTGCTTTGTAGTTTCATGAAAAAAATACCTCCAGCACTTAAAAAAAGATATTTGTAACATACTTTCTCCATTGTTCATAGTCGACATTCCCAGGTACACTGCAAAATGACCATCTGAAGCCCTCCTGAGTACATTTTATAACATTAACAGGACAAACAAGAAAAAAAGTATAGATCTGTTAGCTTAGCTGCCACTCACCAATGCTATTTTCTCCTTACATTACTATATTTCTATGGCTAACCAGAATATTAACTGGACCTTCAGATAAAATGTATTTGGTCTGTCTTGCAAAAGACCCATAACATGATTGAAACCCTGTCAGAATTAGCATGAGCGTGAGGGTTTATCTTCATTGCAGAGTTAACTGAAGTTACTGTTAACTTAAATGTTGTAGTCTAGCTTGAGTGAGAGCAGTCACACTGCAAAGTATGTAAAGTATTGGATTAGCAGCACAGAGCAGCGTTAGCATCTCCACTGCAATACTAGCCCAATATCAGCATCCTGCAAGCTTTAACCCATACAAATGCTAGAGATTTTGTGTGTGCGCAGCCGTCAGGTTGGGGCAACACTTGAGTTATTATATAATTCAAGCTAACAATGGAGTGAAGACAAGTCCTGAACGTGACTATCAAACAGATGTTGGAAGACTTGGGAGAAAAAATACAGGGGTGTGGGGAATACAGATATATTTACACAAAGAACAATTTGGAGGAATTTCCAAATAGGGGAACTAAAACATTCCCACCAATAGGGATGAAAGTAGTGGAAACTAACTCTTTAAGGCGAAATGTCTGTCACAGAGAAGTGGGAGAGAGTTGAGATAATATTTCTCCTTCCTGCCAACCCATCAGCAGCCTTGTGCACACAATATGCAGTTGAGCTTCCCTGTCAGTTTGGGAGGAGTGGATTGGTGGGGCGGGAGGGCAGAGAAAGAGGTGGTAGAGCTGAGGTAGAGTCCCTCACCGTAACCTCTCAGCCCCTGGAAATCTGGGGGAATTTTCCCTAAGTAAGTTAATGTTGACAGTATTGCCCCAGAAAGAAAACACAACACACTGTCAACTTGTGGAACTTGTTGCCAGGGGATATTGTGAAGGCCAAAACTATAACTGGGTTAAAAAAATTAAATAAGTTCATGGAGGATAGGTCCATCAATGGCTATTAGCCAAGATGGTCAGGGATGCAACCCACCCCATTCTCTGGATGTCCATAACCCACAGAGTACCAGAAGCTGGGACTGGATGACAGGGGATGGATCATTTGATAATTGCCCTATTCTGTTCATTCCCTCAGAAGACAGGATACTGGGCTAAATGGACCTTTGGTCTGACCCAGGATGGCCATTCTTATGTTATGTTCTAATATCATTGAGATAATGTGCTAGCCAAGGCAAGTCAGGCTTCCTAGCTACTTCCCACTGCAAGAAAGTGCTCACAAGCCTTGAAAGCTATAAAGGACTGTGACGGGGCAGCTACCCCACACTGGCTGGCAAAGGGTTAATAGCAGCCCTTGGAATGGCTGTGCAGAACCCAGCCAACCAGAGGAAGGCTTAGAAGCAGCCAATCAGGGCCAGGCTGGGTCCTATAAGAAGGGCTGCTAGGCAGAGAGGAGTTTAGTCTTTCCCTGGAGCTTGAGGGAGATGTACTGGCTGCTTGTAGAGAGAAATACCTGGGACAGAGCAGTTTTGGGCAGGTCAGGGGAGATAGCGGAGCCCCAGCCTGGCTGGCTCCCAGACTGTGGCCTTGATAAAGGGGCTGAGTAGGGGTCCTGGGGCTACGGGGAAGTGGCCCAGGAAAAGTAGGTAGCAGCAGAGGGGAAGGAGAGGCAGTGAGTGACTGTCAGCTATAGGGTCACTGGGTTGGGGCCAGAGTAGCAGGTGGGCCTTGACCCCCACCTTTGCCCCACTGGCTGCCAAGGGAAGTGGCCAGCCAAAGAATTGCAGTTTTCCCCTGAGCGAGGGCTGGACTAGGGGCTGCAGTTTGCCACTGTGGTGAGACGCTGGGAGAAGGACTGCCGATCCCCCTGGAAGGGGGGAAACAATTGAGTTGGGGCACAGCCAGTGGGCTGTGTCCTGAAGAGGATGCTGTGGTCCAGGAGCGACATGGGTCCCCACAGACAGTGGAGATGCTGGAGAAGCAGTGATGGAGAGTGAGACACCACAAGAGGAGGGCGCCCTGCTGATGGAGAGAGCTAATTCCCAGAGCAGCCAGTAGGAGGTGCCATGGTGGTGAGCACAACCTATTACAAGGACACTGAATGACTCTCTCACACATAGAGCATTCCCCTTGGACATTCACCAGGTGGTTGTGTTTGGGACCCGTATCACCAGGCTCCTGTGTGATCTTGAAGCTTCTTGAGCCTGAACAGAGTCCAGGCACTGCCCTGGCTAGGATCTCTAGGCATCTCTCAGGGTGTAGATCCTCTGTCTAGCACCTTCTGAGAACTGAGACCCAGTAGTTCAACTGCCCAGGCCCTGTGATTAGTGCTGACTCCTCCAGACTCCTCAGAAGTTTAAGCACACCACTGGCAAATCTTCACCCTTGTTGGTACCCTGGGTTTACACCTTACTACTTCAGGGGAATGTGACAGTGCAAGCCAGAAGATGCAAAGTCAGACTTTGCACAGGATTCTAAAACAATTACTCTTTACATTAACTAGCACAAGAAATACAGGGATCTAGACCTGCAGTTCTCAACCGGGGGTCTGCAGCCCGCTGGGGGGCTGTGATCAGGTTTCAGGGGGTCCACCAAAATAAACCAGAGAGAAGGGCTGGTGTTAGACTCGCTGAAGCCCGAGCCCCGCCCCCTGGGGCTGAAGCTGACCCATGATGAACACTGACCATGACATACACGTATGCTTGTTGAAGATACCCTCCATGTCTTCACAGAATTGTTGACCAGCACCAGCAAAAGTTTCTCACTAAGTAAAACAAAAATAATATTCAGTTTTCTATTTTTGTACCTATATATCCCTTTCTTTTTTATATTATATATATGTGTGTGCTTAACTGAATAACTATCCATTTAATACAGCTTTTAATCTATTGGATATAAAGAAAAACAGTTGTTGTGTCACAGGTTGGTCATGAAGTTGTTATATGTTGGTGGAGGCCTCAGAAAGAAAAAATTGAGAACCCCTGATCTAGACCAAATAAACACACCTGTACATATTTTTCTGCCTCAGTTTCCTCATAGCTCTTAAGCATTCTTTGGGCTTAGGGTAGAGACCTTTGAGGAGTCTGGGCACCCCCTCTGTCTGTGGCTCTCGTCCGAACCATAAAAAGAAAAGGAGTACTTGTGGCACCTTAGAGACTAACCAATTTATTTGAGCATAAGCTTTTGTGAGCTACAGCTCACTTCATCAGATGCATAAAGTGGAAAATGCAGTGAGGATGTTTTATACATACAGACCATGAAAAAATGGGTGTTTATCACTTCAAAAGCTTTTCTCTTGCCCCCCACCCCACTCTCCTGCTGGTAATAGCTTATCTACAGTGATCACTCTCCTTACAATGTGTATGATAATCAAGGTGGGCCATTTCCAGCACAAATCCAGGGTTTAACAAGAACATCTGAGGAACAGTGGGCAGGGAGGGGTAGGAAAAAAACAAGAGGAAATAGGTTACCTTTGCTTAATGACTTAACCATTCCCAGTCTCTATTCAAGCCTAAGTTAATTGTATCCAATTTGCAAATGAATTCCAATTCAGCAGTCTCTCGCTGGAGTCTGGTTTTGAAGTTTTTCTGTTGTAATATCGCAACTTTCATGTCTGTAATCGCATGATCAGGGAGATTGAAGTGTTCTCCGACTGGTTTATGAATGTTATAATTCTTGACATCTGATTTGTGTCCATTTATTCTTTTATGTAGAGACTGTCCAGTTTGACCAATGTACATGGCAGAGGGGCATTGCTTGCACATGATAGATGTGCAGGTGAACGAGCCTCTGATAGTGTGGCTGATGTTATTAGGCCCTGTGATGGTGTCCCTTGAATAGATATGTGGGCAAAGTTGACAACGGGCTTTGTTGCAAGGATAGGTTCCTGGGTTAGTGGTTCTGTTGTGTGGTATGTAGTTGCTGGTGAGTATTTGCTTCAGGTTGGAGGGCTGTCAGGAGACAGGCCAGTCCTTGCCTACAAAGATTTGTGAGTGATGGGTCGTCCTTCAGGATAGGTTGTAGATCCTTGATAATGCGCTGGAGAGGTTTTAGTTGGGGGCTGAAGGTGACGGCTAGTGGCATTCTGTTATTTTCTTTGTTAGGCCTGTCCTGTAGTAGGTGACTTCTGGATACTCTTCTGGCTCTGTCAATCTGTTTCTTCACTTCAACAGGTGGGTATTGTAGTTGTAAGAATGCTTGATAGAGATCTTGTAGGTGTTTGTCTCTGTCTGAGGGGTTGGAGCAAATGCGGTTGTATCGTAGAGCTTGGCTGTAGACAATGGACCGTGTGGTGTGGTCTGGGTGAAAGCTGGAGGCATGCAGGTAGGAATAGCGGTCAGTAGGTTTCTGGTATAGGGTGGTGGTTATGTGACCATTGCTTATTAGTACCGTAGTGTCCAGGAAGTGGATCTCTTGCGTGGACTGGTCCAGGCTGAGGTTGATGGTGGAATGGAAATTGTTGAAATCATGGTGGAATTCCTCAAGGGCTTCTTTTCCAAGAGTCCAGATGATGATGTCATCAATATAGCGCAAGTAGAGTAAGGGCATTAGGGGACGAGAGCTGAGGAAGCGTTGTTCTAAGTCAGACACAAAAATGTTGGCATACTGTGGGGCCATGCGGGTACCCATAGCAGTGCTGCTGATTTGAAGGTATACATTGTCTCCAAATGTGAAATAGTTATGGGTGAGGACTCCCTTTTCTTTTTGCGAATACAGACTAACACGGCTGCTACACCATCACAGGGCCTAATAACATCAGCCACACTATCAGAGGCTCGTTCACCAGCACATCTACCAATGTGATATATGCCATCATGTGCAAGCAATGTCCCTCCGCCATGTACATTGGTCAAACTGGACAGTCTCTATGTAAAAGAATAAATGGACACAAATCAGATGTCAAGAATTATAACGTTCATAAACCAGTCGGAGAACACTTCAACCTCCCTGGTCACGCGATTACAGACATGAAAGTTGCGATATTACAACAGAAAAACTTCAAAACCAGACTCCAGCGAGAGACTGCTGAATTGGAATTCATTTGCAAATTGGATACAATTAACTTAACCATTCCCAGTCTCTATTCAAGCCTATTTCCCCTTGTTTTTTCCTACCCCTCCCCCGCCCACTGTTCCTCAGATGTTCTTGTTAAACCCTGGATTTGTGCTGGAAATGGCCCACCTTGATTATCATACACATTGTAAGGAGAGTGATCACTTTAGATAAGCTATTACCAGCAGGAGAATGGGGTGGGGGGAGAGAACCTTTTGAAGTGATAAACACCCATTTTTTCATGGTCTGTATGTATAAAACATCCTCACTGCATTTTCCACTTTATGCATCCGATGAAGTGAGCTGTAGCTCACGAAAGCTTATGCTCAAATAAATTGGTTAGTCTCTAAGGTGCCACAAGTACTCCTTTTCTCTTTGAGAATAGACTAACATGGCTGCTACTCTGAAACCTCCGAATCATACACTCTCTCACTCTGACCTCTGCAATCAGTGCCCTTCCACTCTCCTGCCCAAGCTTTCTCTAACTCAGGGGCTGGCAACCTATGGCACGCGTGCCAAAGACTGCATGCAAGCCCATTTTTAATGGCATGCTGCTGCCTCCCGGGGCAGCAGCAGCATGCCATTAAAAATCCTGCCCTGCCCAGCCCGGCCCGCTCTTCTCCGCCCTTCTCCCCCCTCCCATGGGGGCAAGGGGCAGGTGGCAGAAGCTTGGTTCTGCTGGCTTCCCTGACTCGTCCCGCAGTGTGCTGGGTTCCTGCTTCTCCTCCTCTCCGTCCGTCCCTCCCTAGCGCCGATCAGCTGATGGCCCTTGCCAGGGGGCGGGGGAGGAGCAGGGTCAGCGTGCTTGCTGCTCCCGGTGGAGGCAGAAGTGGGGGCAGGGCCTTGGAGAAGGGGGGGGGGGGGGGTAGAAGCAGGGCATACCCCCTGCTGTGAGCACCCCATGGACCCCCACACACACACACACACACCCTGCCCTGAGCCCTGTACCCCCCTCACACACACACACAGCCCTCTGCTTGACTCTTTCACACACACACCCTGCCCTGAGCCCTGTACCCCCCTCACACACACACCCAGCCCTCTGCTTGACTCTTTCACACACACACCCAAACCCCAGTCCTGACTTTGGCACCCCCACATATACCCAGGTCCCCCACACCCCCAAACCCCAGTCCTGACTTTGGCACCCCCACATATACCCAGGTCCCCCACACCCCATGCCCTGACTCTTGCACCCCCCACAGCCCATGCACCCCCCACATCCTGACTCTTGCATCCCCCCCCCCCTCACCAAATGGGAGCTCCTGCACCACCCACCCCACATTCCTACCTGCACCCCTCCCACCAAATGGGAGCTGCCCAGGTAAGCTCTCCATACCCAAACCTCCTGCCCCAACCCTGAGCCTCCTCCCTCATTCTAGCTCCTGGCCAGACCCTACACCCCAACCCCGGGCCTGCTTCTTCACCCCTCAGTTCAGTGCAGAGAGAGAGGAAGATAATGGGCCAGAACCAGGGAGAAGGTAGGTACCCACTGTATGTGGGCAGGGCTCGGACCCCAGACTGGCAGTGGGCTGAGCGGGTCCAGCAGCTGGGATCCCAGCTAGCAGGAGCTGGCAGATGGAACCCCTGAGAAGCAGCGGGCTGAGCCACTCAGCCCACTGCCAGTCTGGGGTCCCAGCCACCGGCCCCACTCAGCCCACTGCCAGTCTGGGGTCCCAGCCACCGGCCCCACTCAGCCCACTGCCAGTCTGGGGTCCCAGCCACCGGCCCCACTCAGCCCACTGCCGGTCTGGGGTCCCGGCCACCGGCCCCGCACAGCCTGCTGCTGGCCTAGGTGAATGGAACCCCAGACCAGCAGTGGGCTGAGCAGGCCGGCGGCATAAGATCAACATTTTAATTTAATTTTTAAATGAAGGTTCTTAAACATTTTGAAAACCTTGTTGTAGTGTCAAGAATCAGGGCTCTTCGTGCCTAGTGCCTAAGGTGCCCTCTCCAGTCTAGTCTCTATTTTAGCAAATAGAAGCTTGCAGGTTTCTAAGCCAGGCTCAACTAGGTAGGAGACAGTGCAGAGGGGCCTCCTGAGAGAGACACATACCAAGTTAGCCTGGCTTAGAAACCTGCAAGCTTCTATTTGCTAGAATAGAGACTAGACTGGAGAGGGCACCTTAGGCACGAAGAGCCCTGATTCTTGACAATACAACAATGGTTATATAATATATAGACTTTTATAGGGAAAGATCTTCTAAAAAACATTAAAATGTATTACCGTCATGTGAAACTTTTAAATTAAACTGAATAAATGAAGACTCGGCACACCACTTCTGAAAGGTTGCCAACCCCTGCTCTAACTCTTTGCAGGCTGAGTGCTACATGGGGGAGGAGAAGAACCAACCCCATTGCTCACAGCAGGGTAGGTGAGAGGTGGGAACAGAGCCACCCTGAGATGCTGCACTCTTTAGCTCCTTCCTCTCCTTTCCCCTCCTGTGAGAACGGCTTCAGGCTGCTGAGGGAAGGGAGACAGCTTTCTGTAACTCTAATTGGTTGCTCTGCCCCTGGAGGTGGGCAAGTGGGGCAGGTAATGAAGAGGGGATTTCCCCCCAAGTAGCACTCAAATTCACTAGTGGACCGGATGTTATTGTGTCACAGTGAGGCTGGCTCCAGCCACAGCCAAAATCCTGTCACTTGCAAAAAAATCAGGAGAGTTGGTAACATTGGCCCCATCAAGATTTCATGACCCCGTTAGCCCTGTGCCACCATTCCTTGGAGGTAAAAGAACAACAGAGAAGGCAGCAAGCCCCTCATTCAAAATTGAGTCTGCAGTCTGACACAGATACACATAAAGAGTCCCCCAATGTCAAACAGAATTCAGAAGTTGTACACAGACAGATCCCCCCCCAAATTATTGCTGTAAAGGAGATTGAACAGCCAATGCCCATGGCCGTGTCAAGATAAAATTTGCCTTCAAAAGCAAACCCAATGCTTAAAAAGATCCTTAAAAGAGAGTGACTATATTACCTTTTGTGAACAGATCTATTCTGGTGCACAACCTCAGCAGTTCAGCTGCATGGTTAAATGACTTTAGAGCAGACAGTATCAGACCATTCACAGAGAGTCACCTTTGGGATAAGAAAGGTAATAGATTAAGCACTATTCACCCAGAGCCTTTGGGGAGTACTGTTCTGAGCAGGGAAATCCAAGAAGAAAGGGCCTACAACTCTTCAGGCTGTAAGATCATACGCAATGATTTCCTTGGCTTTTTGGGAAACAGATTGTAGGCTATGAAAGGAATGATTGGCCCATCCATTGCAGTATGGGATTCTGAACCCTGTTTTTGAAACTTACCATAGGTCAAAAAATTCCAAATATGGGTGCCTAAAATTAGGCTCTCACATCCAGACCCTCAAGCTATTTAAGCACCTAACTCTCATTGGTCTCAATGGGAGTTAAGCCCCTAAATGCCTTTGAGGAGCTAGACCCTAAATCCATATTTAGGTACCTATTTATGGCCCCCATTCCCAAAGTATCTAAGCATTTCACAGTCTCTACTGTAGGGAAGTAGTATTGTGCTCATTGTACAGATGGGGAATTCACACACAGAGACTGAGACTTGTCCAAGATCACACAGGAAGTCTGTTGCAGAGTCAAAGGTTAACACCCTAATTATTTGACCATCCTTCCTCTTGGGGGCTTCTCCCCTAAGCGTGGAATGACTTTCAAATGTACTAACTTTAGGCACCCATCTAGGACCACATTTCTATATATACATGTGATCAACTGCAGCAACTAGGTAGGAGACAGTGCAGAGGGGCCTCCTGAGAGAGACACATACCAAGTGAGCCTGGCTTAGAAACCTGCAAGCTTCTATTTGCTAGAATAGAGACTAGACTGGAGAGGGCACCTTAGGCACTAGGCACGAAGAGCCCTGATTCTTGACTGGAATCCCACATGGACTCAAACAACCACCACTATTTTTCACCTTGAACTGTCACTGTTTAAATCTTTGTACCACTGTATTTGCAATCTTTCCCTTTCCTGCCAGCCCTAGTAAACTACCCTTTCCCTTAGCCCTGTATCTGAGTGGTTATGGGACCCACCAGGGCTGGATCCTACAACAAGGCCTAACTGCCAAAGCATCTACAGTGCGTGCCTGCAGGTGATGATACACCTGGCACACTACTGGTATCTTAGGGGTTTGGTGTTCTCTAGCACAAAGCAGTATAATAATCCCAAGAGAAATGGGAGCTGCCGCTTTGAGAATGCAGTAGGGTGAGCTCTTAAAAGAAGCTCTTACCAGGCAAACATTTGGATTCCCAGAATAAACAAAGTTCTCATTGCAAAGCTGAGTCTTGTGGTTAACAGTGTAACACATACAGTAGAACCTCAGAGTTATAAACACCTCAGGAATGGAAGCTGTTCGTAACTCTGAACAAAATGTTATGGCTGTTCTTTCAAAAGTTAACAGCTGAACATTGACTTAATACAGCTTTGAAACTTTACTGTGCAGAAGAAAAATGCTGTTTTTAACCATTTTAATTTAAATGAAACAAGCACAGAAACTGTTTCCTTACCTTGTCAAATCTTTTTGGTAAATGTTCCATTTATTTTTTTTAGTAGTTTACATTTAACACAGTACTGTAGTGTAGTTGCCTTTTGTTGTTCTCTGCCTGATTACATACTTCTGGATCCAAATGAAGCGTGTGGTTGATCATCAGTTTGTAACTCAGGTGTTCGTAACTCTGAGGTTCTACTGTATCTCCCCTTGTAGCACCTCCCTTGGCATCCTGCCATCTCTGTGTAGTGGAACTGCATAGTTCTCCTGATAAGGAAGTTTCAGTGTTTGCAGAGACACTGTACCCAAGTAAAGTAAATCCAGTAAATCTAAGTCAATGAGGTTACTCTGAATTTACACAGGTGGAAATGAGTGTAGAATTTGGCCCTTAAAACATTCTCTGATATTTCACAGTTACACAATGCTTATCATTGTGGTAAGAACACAGGCAAAAAGGAAGAGAGATAAAACTGCAATACCAATCTTACAGTATAGCAAAAGCCTTTACAATTCAGAACTTTCCATTCATCTCTAATTCTTACCTTGCTTTTTCCAAAATACAGTAGGTATTTGAAAAAGTTGACAGTTTCACAACTAACCTTGGATGAGCTAATCTTTGACCAGCATATCTAGAGTAGGCAGCCATGTTTCCAATAACTACTGCTGTCAATGTTCTTCATCTCAGTCAATTCACTAGAATCTCACACACTTATACCTTTTGATTTCTGAAAATCTGCAACTGAGTTTTTTTTAATGGTTACCTGTCAATAATAAATTTTCAGAAATCAAAAATGTAAGTGTGAGACTCATCTACTTCTCATCTCTGTGTTAGCTTATGTGACATCGCTTAGCTTGTTCTCATAGGGATATTTGAACTTTGCCACATATACACAATCATAAGTAACTATGGAGTCAGGTTGATTAGCAGTAGGGAGGAAAAGTCTTTCAAACTTTTGATTAATACAAGCACTATTTAAACAACTCCGCACTCTACAGCAGCACAGCACCGAAATACAATATCATATCCTGAAATCATATGGGGTATTGTGTGAAATAATGACTTTGGATCTGTAATTATTATGGTCCAAATCCCAAGAAGAACTGATTATTTGAATTCCATTAATTTCAATGGGGAGTTGCAGCAGCTCAGCAGATGCTATGCACTTATTAGGATTTGGTCTGATATTAATACTTATGGGCATGGGGATAGGGATAGAGTATTCTTTCAAAAGTATCTTGGTAGCAGCCTTGACAGGGCTCTTATCAGGTATAATTCTTTCATGTGATACCATTACAACTGCAAATTAAAAAACATTGTGCCTTCTATTTCTGCAACACCTCTTTCAAGTATTATTATTATTATTTTATTTGGAAGTGTGGGAAGAGGTGTCACACTCTACAATCCTGAAGTAGCAGCCATGGTTTTGGACCCAAAACTCATGGCTCTTACAAGATCTGTGTGGATTTCAGGAGATCTGTGGCAGGCACAGCACCTACGGCCTTCTTCCCCACATTTCTCAGACCTTCTCCAGTCCTTTGGCTTTATAGTTCCCATGGAACTGCCAGGGTCTCTTCCCAAAGCTAATACTCCCTAAATGCTTTTCTGTGGGGTAAGTTTGACAGAGCGAAAGGAGAATCCATTGCTTCCATTGCTTTTAGTAATGTAGGTCTAGGATAACAATTGAAGTGAGTCTGGGCATTTTCTTTCCTTTTTTAATTCAGTACAAGTTCCTTAGAGTGTTTTCTTTTAATTGCTGTTTTTATTTTAAGGTTTGAGCTAAAGCAGCTTTAAAGTCAAACACTAATCTTTCTAACTACAGTCATTTATCCTTTCTCAAACACAAGTCACTCATTGCTGTCATGAAAAGAAATCTCCCATTCCCATATTATTTTGTTCTGATGTTTAGAATTGCATTACCCACTGATAATTCTTAGCCCAGGAATTCTGATAATTCTTAGCCCAGGAATACTGAGACACTGCTCTTGGTTATGAAACCCTTTCATAGTTACAGTACAAACTGATATTCTAATTTACTGCCTGGAGGGTGTATGAATTTTTTAAATAAAAGTGGAATATTTAACCCTATGACTCTTAATAAGCCCATTAAGAAAAAGGACACAGCATCGCTGCTTGAAAGTTATTGAGGATGAATCTGAACTTCAGTGCAAAACTTTCACCTACCTATGGGTATGTCTACACTACGAAATTAGGTCGAATTTATAGAAGTCGGTTTTTTAGAAATCGGTTTTATATATTCGAGTGTGTGTGTCCCCACAGAAAATGCTCTAAGTGCATTAAGTGCATTAACTCGGCGGAGTGCTTCCACAGTACCGAGGCAAGCGTCGACTTCCGGAGCGTTGCACTGTGGGTAGCTATCCCACAGTTCCCGCAGTCTCCGCTGCCCATTGGAATTCTGGGTTGAGATCCCAATACCTGATGGGGCTAAAACATTGTCGCGGGTGGTTCTGGGTACATATCGTCAGGCCCCCGTTCCCTCCCTCCCCCCGTGAAAGCAACGGCAGACAATCATTTCGCGCCTTTTTTCCTGAGTTACCTGTGCAGACGCCATACCACGGCAAGCATGGAGCCCGCTCAGGTAACTGTCACCCTAAATCTCCTGGGTGCTGGCAGACGCGGTACGGCATTGCTACACAGTAGCAGCAACCCCTTGCCTTGTGGCAGCAGACGGTACAGTACGACTGGTAGCCGTCATCGTCATGTCTGAGGTGCTCCTGGTCGCCTCTGTGAGGTCGATCAGGAGCGCCTGGGCAGACATGGGCGCAGGGACTAAATTTGGAGTGACTTGACCAGGTCATTCTCTTTAGTCCTGCAGTCAGTCCTATTGAACCGTCTTATGGTGAGCGGGCAGGCGATACGGACTGCTAGCAGTCGTACTGTACCATCTTCTGCCGAGCAGCCATGAGATGTGGATGGCATGCAGTCCTTCTGCACCGTCCGCTGCCAGCCAAAGATGTAAAAGATAGATGGAGTGGATCAAAACAAGAAATAGACCAGATTTGTTTTGTACTCATTTGCTTCCCCCCCTCCCCTGTCTAGGGGACTCATTCTTCTAGATCACACTGCAGTCACTTACAGAGAAGGTGCAGCGAGGTAAATCTAGCCATGTATCAATCAGAGGCCAGGCTAACCTCCTTGTTCCAATAAGGACAATAACTTAGGTGCACCATTTCTTATTGGAACCCTCCGTGAAGTCCTGCCTGAAATACTCCTTGATGTAAAGCCACCCCCTTTGTTGATTTTAGCTCCCTGAAGCCAACCCTGTAAGCGCCCCTCCCACCGTCAGAGCAATGGCAAACAATCGGGCATCTGAGAGTGCTGTCCAGAGCACTCACAATGGAGCACTCTGATGGGGCTAAAACATTGTCGCGGGTGGTTCTGGGTACGTGTCGTCAGGCCCCCATTCCCTCCCTCCCTCCCTCCGTGAAAGCAAGGGCAGACAATCGTTTCGCGCCTTTTTTCATGAGTTACCTGTGCAGACACCATACCACGGCAAGCATGGAGCCAGCTCAGGTAACCGTCACCCTATGTCTCCTGGGTGCTGGCAGACGCAGTACGGCTTTGCTGCACAGTAGCAGCAACCCATTGCCTTCTGGCAGCAGACGGTGCAATACGATTGGTAGTCGTCCTCGTCGTGTCCGAGGTGCTCCTGGCCACGTCGGCTGGGAGCGCCTGGGCAGACATGGGCGCAGGGACTAAATTTGGAGTGACTTGACCAGGTCATTCTCTTTAGTCCTGCAGTCCTATTGAACCGTCTTATGGTGAGCGGGCAGGCGATACGGCCTGCTAGCAGTCGTACTGTACCATCTTCTGCCAGGCAGGCAAGAGATGAGGATTGCTAGCAGTCGTATTGTACCATCTTATGCCAGGCAGGCAAGAGATGAAGATGGCTAGCAGTCGTACTGTACCATCTTCTGCCAAGCAGCCATGAGATGTGGATGGCATGCAGTCCTTCTGCACCGTCTGCTGCCAGCCAAAGATGTAAAAGATAGATGGAGTGGGTCAGAACAAGAAATAGACCAGATTTGTTTTGTACTCATTTGCCTCCTCCCCTGTCTAGATCACACTGCAGTCACTCACAGAGAAGGTGCAGCAAGGTAAATCTAGCCATGTATCAATCAGAGGCCAGGCTAACCTCCTTGTTCCAATAACAACGATAACTTAGGTGCACCATTTCTTATTGGAACCCTCTGTGCAGTCCTGCCTGAAATACTCCTTGATGTACAGGCACACCCTTTGTTGATTTTAGCTCCCTGAAGCCAACCCTGTAAGCCGTGTCGTCAGTCGCCCCTCCCTCCGTCAGAGCAACGGCAGACAATCGTTCCGCGCCTTTTTTCTGTGCGGACGCCATACCAAGGCAAGCATGGAGGCCGCTGAGCTCATTTTGGCAATTAGGAGCACATTAACCACCACACGCATTATCCAGCAGTATATGCAGCACCAGAACATGGCAACGCGATACCGGGCGAGGAGGCGACGTCAGCGCGGTTCCATGAGTGATCAGGACATGGACACAGATTTCTCTGAAAGCATGGGCCCTGACAATGCATGCATCATGGTGCTAATGGGGCAGGTTCATGCTGTGGAACGCCGATTCTGGGCTCGGGAAACAAGCACAGACTGGTGGGACCGCATAGTGTTGCAGGTCTGGGACGATTCCCAGTGGCTGCGAAACTTTCGCATGCGTAAGGGCACTTCCATGGAACTTTGTGACTTGCTTTCCCCTGCCCTGAAGCGCATGAATACCAGGATGAGAGCAGCCCTCACAGTTGAGAAGCGAGTGGCGATAGCCCTGCGGAAACTTGCAACGCCAGACAGCTACCGGTCAGTTGGGAATCAATTTGGAGTGGGCAAATCTACTGTGGGGGCTGCTGTTATGCAAGTAGCTCACGCAATCAAAGATCTGCTGATATCAAGGGTAGTGACCCTGGGAAATGTGCAGGTCATAGTGGATGGCTTTGCTGCAATGGGATTCCCTAACTGTGGTGGGGCTATAGACGGAACCCATATCCCTATCTTGGCACCGGAGCACCAAGCCGCCGAGTACATAAACCGCAAGGGGTACTTTTCGATAGTGCTGCAAGCTCTGGTGGATCACAAGGGACGTTTCACCAACATCAACGTGGGATGGCTGGGAAAGGTGCATGATGCTCGCATCTTCAGGAACTCTGGTCTGTTTCAAAAGCTGCAGGAAGGGACTTTATTCTCAGATCAGAAAATAACTGTTGGGGACGTTGAAATGCCTATATGTATCCTTGGGGACCCAGCCTACCCCTTAATGCCATGGCTCATGAAGCCGTACACAGGCAGCCTGGACAGTAGTCAGGAGCTGTTCAACTACAGGCTGAGCAAGTGCAGAATGGTGGTAGAATGTGCATTTGGACGTTTAAAGGCGCGCTGGCGCAGTTTACTGACTCGCTTAGACCTCAGCGAAACCAATATTCCCACTGTTATTACTGCTTGCTGTGTGCTCCACAATATCTGTGAGAGTAAGGGGGAGACGTTTATGGTGGGGTGGGAGGCTGAGGCAAATCGCCTAGCTGCTGGTTACGCGCAGCCAGACACCAGGGCGGTTAGAAGAGCACAGGAGGGCGCGGTACGCATCAGAGAAGCTTTGAAAACCAGTTTCATGACTGGCCAGGCTACGGTGTGAAAGTTCTGTTTGTTTCTCCTTGATGAAACCCCCCGCCCCTTGGTTCACTCTACTTCCCTGTAAGCTAACCACCCTCCCCTCCTCCCTTTAATCACCGCTTGCAGAGGCAATAAAGTTATTGCTGCTTCACAGTCATGCATTCGTTATTCATTCATCACACAAATAGGGAGATGACTACCAAGGTATCCCAGGAGGGGTGGTGGAGGAGGGAAGGAAAATGCCACACAGCACTTTAAGCACAGCACTTTAAAAGTTTACAACTTTAAAATTTATTGAATGACAGCCTTCTTTTTTTTTGGGCAATCCTCTGTGGTGGAGTGGCTTGTTGGCCGGAGGCCCCCCCACCGCGTTCTTGGGCGTCTGGGTGTGGAGGCTATGGAACTTGGGGAGGAGGGCGGTTGGTTACAGAGGGGCAGCAGTGGCAGTCTGTGCTCCAGCTGCCTTTGCTGCAGCTCAACCATACACTGGAGCATACCGGTTTGGTCCTGCAGCAGCCTCAGCATTGAATCCTGCCTCCTCTCATCACGCTGCCGCCACATTTGAGCTTCAGCCCTGTCTTCAGTCCGCCACTTACTCTCTTCAGCCCTCCACCTCTCCTCCCGGTCATTTTGTGCTTTCCTGCACTCTGACATTATTTGCCTCCACGCATTCGTCTGTGCTCTGTCAGTGTGAGAGGACAGCATGAGCTCGGAGAACATTTCATTGCGAGTGCGTTTTTTTTTTCTTTCTAAGCTTCACTAGCCTCTGGGAAGGAGAAGATCCTGTGATCATTGAAACACATGCAGCTGGTGGAGAAAAAAAAAGGGACAGCGGTATTTAAAAAGACACATTTTATAAAACAGTCGCTACACTCTTTCAGGGTAAACCTTGCTGTTAACATTACATACATAGCACATGTGCTTTCGTTACAAGGTCGCATTTTGCCTCCTCCCACCGCGTGACTACCCCTCAACCTTCCCCTCTCCCTGTGGCTAACAGCGGGGAACATTTCTGTTTAGCCACAGGCAAACAGCCCAGCAGGAATGGGCTCCTCTGAGTGTCCCCTGAAGAAAAGCACTCTATTTCAACCAGGTGACCATGAATTATATCTCACTCTCCTGAGGATAACACAGAGAGATAAAGAACGGATTTTGGTTGAATGCCAGCAAACATACACTGCAATGCTTTGTTCTACAGTGATTCCCGAGTACGTGTTACTGGCCTGGAGTGGTAAAGTGTCCTACCATGAAGGACGAAATAAGGCTGCCCTCCCCAGAAACCTTTTGCAAAGGCTTTAGGACTACATCGAGGAGAACCGCAAATGCCAGGGCAAAGTAATCCTTTCACATGCTTGCTTTTAAACCATGTATAGCATTTTAAAAGGTACACTCACCAGAGGTCTCTTCTCCGCTTGCTGGGTCCAGGAGGCAGCCTTGGGTGGGTTCGGGGGGTACTGGCTCCAGGTCTAGGGTGAGAAACAGTTCCTGGCTGTCGGGAAAACCGGTTTCTCCGCTTGCTTGCTGTGAGCTATCTACAACCTCCTCCTCCTCATCTTCTTCTTCGTCCCCAAAACCTACTTCCGTATTGCCTCCATCTCCATTGAAGGAGTCAAACAACACGGCTGGGGTAGTGGTGGCTGAACCCCCTAAAATGGCATGCAGCTCATCATAGAAGCGGCATGTTTGGGGCTCTGACCCAGAGCGGCTGTTTGCCTCTCTGGTTTTCTGGTAGGCTTGCCTCAGCTCCTTCAGTTTCACGCGGCACTGCTTCGGGTCCCTGTTATGGCCTCTGTCCTTCATGCCCTGGGAGATTTTCACAAAGGTTTTGGCATTTCGAAAACTGGAACGGAGTTCTGATAGCACGGATTCCTCTCCCCAAACAGCGATCAGATCCCGTACCTCCCGTTCGGTCCATGCTGGAGCTCTTTTGCGATTCTGGGACTCCATCATGGTCACCTGTGCTGATGAGCTCTGCATGGTCACCTGCAGCTTGCCATGCTGGCCAAACAGGAAATGAGATTCAAAAGTTTGCGGTTCTTTTCCTGTCTACCTGGCCAGTGCATCTGAGTTGAGAGTGCTGTCCAGAGCGGTCACAATGGAGCACTCTGGGATAGCTCCCGGAGGCCAATACCATCGAATTGTGTCCACAGTACCCCAAATTCGAGCTGGGAACGTCGATTTAAGCGCTAATCCACTTGTCAGGGGTGGAGTAAGGAAATCGATTTTAAGAGCCCTTTAAGTCGAAATAAAGGGCTTCACTGTGTGGACGGGTGCAGGTTTAAATCGATTTAACGCTGCTAAATTCGACCTAAAGTCCTAGTGTAGACCAGGGCTATAAGGCCTGATTGTGACTCCTCTGTTCCCACTGGTGAGAAACTGGTCAGACTAAATGATGATAATAAACCTTTCTGACTTCAAAAATCTGTGAAAGTACTCACATGGACAGTTCCATTCACTTTGGTGAGACTAATTGTATGAGGAATTGCTCATCAACAGGAGTGAAGAGCTCAAAATTTGGCCCTTAAGAAGACAGATGAGGGGCTGCGATATCTGGACTCCATCATTTACAGCTGTTTCAGTCTCACTTCTGGAAAACAAGGGATGCACATTTTATGGTTGAAGAAATTTTATCTTTTGTCTGAATTTCCTATAATTGTTGCCAAATGAAAATTCTACCACTTTTGTACTGATGCTTATTTTGAAAGCTATTTCCCTGCTTATTTATGCATACCTACAAGTGGTCTTCATTTGCAATTTTGATTAGTTTCCACCTGCATAAACCCTTTAATAATTTTCTATGATTATTTGTAACTGAGTTGGCATAAGGACAGATAATGAAAATATTAATCAGTTCCATGTCTAGAAATTTCTTGCAAATGTATGTTTAGGGGTTTTATTTTGAAAAAAAAATATATATATATAGGGTGTGCAAACCCTCACATTCAGCATCATGTGACATAAGAGTCAAGGATGAAGATAAAAAGAAAAGGAGTACTTGTGGCACCTTAGAGACTAACACATTTATCTGAGCACAAGCTTTCATGAGCTACAGCTCACTTCATGAAGATATTATCTAAAGATGTTAAATTCTACACCTTCTAAAGTACCCGAACACTGGAAATAAGTTGGGAAATGAAGAGTTAAAGATCAAACTAGTCCCTTACTGCCATGTATCTTGATCACCCCATGGGCCTCAGAGCAGGCTGATACTTAAGTGCTACAGCAGCTTTTTTAGTAAAGACACTCCTACATGAACAGGACAGGAGAGCTTCTCCCATCAGTGTAATTAAGCCACCTTCCTTTTCAGGGTTGAGCAACATAGTTTTACTGAAGTGTGTAGTGTAGACCAGCTCAAAGGAAAACGTCCTGCAGACATTGCAGTATTGCTAACTCACAGTTTCATCAAAAGTCTCATGTGATTTGGCATTTTTCTGCAAGCCTCAGCAGCTGGAATCAAGAGTTTGCAGGTGAAGGTCAGCATTCATTAATAAATAAATAAATACATAATAAATAAAATCTAGCCCTTGTGGTGTCAGAGAAAAGGCTGAAAATGCAAGGTGAGTGTACCCTAAGGGCTCCGAAACCAGAAAGCAACCCTGTATGTATTTTCCTTTTAATCGCACACGTTTTAAACCAGGCTCTTGATTTTGGGGCCTGAATAACGATTTTTAAGCACCTGAGGTTCCCAATACTGCAGGTGGAAGTTGAAAACTGCAGGACTGACGCCCCTGGACTAAATCCGCCCCCGTATCCAACTTTCCAGCCGTCTGTCTCTCCATTCCCGCCAGCTACCTGGCAGGAATATTTTGTGTAGCTAAGTGTCTGTCTGTCCGTCCGTCCGTCCCATTTCGAACGTGCCCAGCTCGCCAGGCCAGCTTCCCCCTGGGCCCCGCCAGGAGCAGCGCGCCGGGCCCGCCTTCGCGGGCCGGGGCGGGTCCCACCGCCCCGCTCCTCCCTGCTCGCCGCGCCGTATAAACGCGCCGCTCCTCGCTCTCCCGCCCCTGCCCCGGCGCTGCGGGTTTCCTGGCGCTGCTGAGCCTCGGGGCCGTGCGGGGGAGATCCCGGGCCTCGCCGCAGCCATGGCGCTGAAGCCGGTGATCGGGAAGCTGGTCAGCAAGAGGGTGGTGCTGGCCAGCGCCTCCCCCCGGCGGCAGGAGATCCTCGCCAACGTGGTGAGTCCGGGGCAGCGCCGCCCGGGCCCCCTGCCGCTAGCGGGCGATGGAGGGGCGAGGTCACTGGGGGTACGTCTACGCGGCAAAGTCCGCACGGCGCTCAGACACCGGCGCTGGCGCCGGGCAGGGGCTGTTTCATTGCCTGGGGCTGCACCCGGGGAGGTGGGAGGGTGCTAGAGCTGAAGTCTACACAGCAGCTGACCAGCCCCAGTCAGCTGGCCCCGTCGGCCAGCCCCGGTTGTCTAATTGCGGTGGAGACGTACACTTCCCAATGCTCGAGCCCCCCCCACCCCATCGCTCCGTGGAAATGCCCCTGCAGCAGCTGGACTCTCTGGGCACAGACAGGAGAGTGGTTTAACAGTCTGCCAAGGGGCCGCTATTCCCCCCTTCCCTGTTGTTGACGTCTTGACATTTTTAAAGTTGAAAGACGTGTTTGTGGGCTTATGTGACCAGAAGAACAATATTTTTAAAGGTTTCAGAATAGCAGCCGTGTTAGTCTGTATTCGCAAAAAGAAAAGGAGGACTTGTGGCACCTTGGAGACTAACCAATTTATTTGAGCATAAGCTCTCGTGAGCGCCAATTTATTTGAGCGTAGCTTACGAAAGCTTATGCTCAAATAAATTGGCTAGTCTCTAAGGTGCCACTAGTACTCCTTTTCTTTTTGCGAATATTTTTAAATAAATTGCACTTGAGCAGAGTCTTGGGGCGGGAGGTAGGTTATGCAGCTGGGAAGTAGCCTGCTGGTGTGGCTGGGGCAAGGAAGCTGAACAAAATGAAGTTCTTAGGAACATGCCATTGGGTGATGCCAATTCCCAGATATAGGATGTGAAACTTGTTAGGTCAAGCTATGAGGTGGTCTCAATACATGCAACAAAGGACAGGGGGGAGGGATGTTTGCGGTAGGGAATGCAGCTAAAATAGTAACATGCAGAGGTAAAAGTAAGCTGGTCCAGTCCGGTTCAGTGTACCGGCAAAAGCCAGTATGCCATGCTGGACCAGATCGGCTTCCCCAGGCTGGTGCTCTAACGGGCCGCTGCGGGGAGCCCCAGGCCCTTTAAAGCGCCATCCGAGCCCCGCCGCAAGAGCTCCCGAGGTAGCAGCAGTAGGGCTCCAGTGATGATTTAAAGAGCCTGGAGCTCCGCTGCGGTAGCGGCGGCCGGAGTCCAGGGCCTTTAAATTGCCCCCGAGCCCCGAAGCTCCCAGCCGCCTCTGCAGCTTGTAGCTCTGGGGGTGATTTAAAGGCCCCGGGGCTCCCAGCCGCAGCCCTGGGGCCTTTAAATCTTGATTTAAAGGGCCCGGCCCCGCCTCTTCCAGTCGAGGCCATTTCCCCACCCCAACCCCCCACCCCCTCCCAGGACTCTGGAGTACCAGTAAGTCCTTTAAGTTACTTTCACCTCTGGTAACATGTTTTATCTTGTTACTGTTGTCAGCTGTCAGTGAAAAGGGTGCATAAGGTGGGGAGAAAACATGGATTTGTGCTGGAAATGGCCCACCTTGATTATCATACACATTGTAAGGAGAGTGATCACTTTAGCTAAGCTATTACCAGCAGGAGAGTGGGGTGGGGGGAGAGAAAACCTTTTGAAGTGATAAACACCCATTTTTTCATGGTCTGTATGTATAAAAACATCTTCTGTATTTTCCACAGTATGCATCCGATGAAGTGAGCTGTAGCTCACGAAAGCTCATGCTCAAATAAATTGGTTAGTCTCTAAGGTGCCACAAGTACTCCTTTTCTTTTTGCGAATACAGACTAAAATGGCTGTTACTCTGAAACCTAAGAATAGACCAGTGCTTCTCAAGCTATCTGATGTGGGGGATCAACAATTTTTTTTTCCAATGTGCATGCAGACCGGCAGCCGATGGCTCACGGACCGGCACCAGTCTGCAGACCACCACTTTGAGTAGCACTGGAATATAATACGCGGTGCCAGAGTCTCAGCTGTGTTAACTGGTGAATTTACAGTTGTGGCCCTGTGTATTGGTTTTGCATTGCTGCCCTTCAGGACTTTTGGAAAAACCCCATTAAGTGTTAATGTTAGTCATACAGTGTCATTGTATCCATGGGACTTATATTTTTTTATTTTTACACTTCATATAAAGAATTGTGTTACACACATTTTGATCAATACTTCACATTAATGGTGATTGGTAGAAGTAAAAACACAAACAATGCTAGTGTTTTATTTGCGGGGGAGGAGGGTATGTTTGCACTAGATCACATCACATAATCCAAAACAACTTTTTCACTTATGCTTTTTCTCAGCCACACTTTCTTCCCCTCTATCCAAACATACCATAGATTGTGTCCGAGGATGAAATCCTGCTTTCATTTAAGTCACTGGTGAAACAAGATTGAACCTGTAGTTTGGAGGCTGGAATTAGGGGAAAAAAATCCAGAAAGCTAACCAGGTTGCTGTGACAAATCTAATATGTATATTTCTGGCTACATGAGAATATTTACATCTAAGCATACATTTGATAGTTGTGTTTCATTTAAATGTAGTGTCGCAAAACTCATACCGATTTATCCACAGAGCAGCACAAGTAAATGCCAAGTCTATAGTCACTGAAGACTTCACCACACTGATCTAATTTACGTGAGAAGCCCACAGATACTACAATGATGGGTGTAATAGAAAACCCTAAAGGAGAGAGATGTCATGCATTTGTGGTTAGGTGGTTACATGCAAGAGTAAAATGGTGATAAGTACTCCAAGTGTAAAACTTGTTTTTCGTGGATAGATTTTCTTGCCTTTATTTTGAGATGTTTGCATATTAAGAGTAAATTCAAAACAATTCAGTGCAACAGGGTTTTTTCTTCTCAGATGAAATGCACACAATGGGAATTTAGGTTTGTTATTTGTTTCGGTTTTAATTTTGATTGCATATTGCTGATAGAATGAGTGAAGTCTGCAATATTTGGACTAGATTGTAATGTTTGCAATAGTTTTGTAATTCTACAGTTTGTTTATATGTTGTTATTAATATCTATCTTTTTCTTCCTCTCTTGAAGACACATGGCATTTTACAGTAGGTTAATTTTTAAAAATAAATAACTAGATAGTTTTCACTGATATTTCTCAGATTAGCTTCCATTCTATTCTGATTTACTTTTTGCATAATTAAATGTAATTTGTACTGTAGAGGAAATAGACCTAAAAAAAGAGCAAAATCCACTTTAATTTTCCAAAACATTTGATGATGCTCACTACATTGCCTTTCCTTTGTATATTTTAGGGTCTCCGATTTGAGGTAGTTCCATCCTGGTTTAAAGAGACACTTGAGAAGTCATCTTTTGCAGTCCCTTATGAGTATGCCATAGAAACAGCAAAGCAGAAGGCACTTGAAGTGGCAAATAGAATGCATCTAGTGAGTCTGTCAGCTATTTCAATAGTCAAATCTTGTGTTTGTGTGGTGTTCTCACTATTTATTACTGTTGCGTGCACTTGTAAGGTAGTAAATATACAGATGTATTTGCATCCTTTAAGCAAACAGACACATTTTCCCCTATGTCACTGTTGTGGCAACTATCAGTTGAAATGGGCTAGACTTGCTAAAAGGTGCTCCAGTGCCTTCAGTTTGTGAAAGGCCAAAACAGCGATTACAGACAGCTCTGACAGCAGGCAGAAGCTCTAAATTGAGGTATAATCGCCAAGTCCTGCCAACAGCTAACTTTCCAAATTGAGTCTGAGATAGTTAGACTTTGTCCAGGATTTCCAGGCACTTGGTGAGCAGAGATGCAATTCTATTTAGGTCCTATGAGGAGATACAGATCTGACTGTCATCAGCATGCCAATGATACTGTAACCCATAATGCCTTGCAATCTGTGAGTGGCTTCAGATATTGTGTGAACAAGAAGTGTGACTGGAGTGAGCAGTGTGAGCCTTCATAAATGAAGCAAAAAACCAGCTGCCCAGCAGACAGCCCTCTGACCTCTTTCTGAAAACAATGAACTAAGGCAGGGATCGGCAACCTTTGGCACGCGGCCAATCAGGAAAATCTGCTGGGGGCCGGGATAGTTTGTTTACCTGCAGCGTCCGCAGGTTCAGCTGATCGCAGCTCCCAGTGGCCGCGGTTCGCTGTTCCAGGCCAATGGGGTCTGCAGGAAGCGATGCGGGCCGAGGGATGTGCTGACCGCCGCTTCCCCCAGCCTGCATTGGCCTTGAGCAGTGAACCGTGGCCAGCGGGAGCTGCAATCGGCTGAACCTGTGGATGTGGCAGGTAAACAAACCGTCCTGACCCGACAGTGGATTTCCCTGACGGGCCGCGTGCCACAGGTTGCCAATCCCTGAACTAAGGCAACTTGGTCTGCCTCTCCACTAGTCTTATAGTCAAGCCAATAGAGCCTTGTGATCAATGTTGTCGAAATCCAGTATTAGATTTATCAGCATAGATATTAGACTTCTGCCTACTGCCCTAATGTGCTCCACCACAGTGATTAAGGCTGGTTCTGTGCCACAACCAAGCCTGAAGCCCAAATGATTAGGTTTTAAAAAAAATTCTTATAGGATGTCATTTGCTATTGGTGTGGATCTGCAAATATTTTCTTAATGACCTTCCTCTGGAAGGGAGGAATAGAGACTAATCCTTTTCTGAGATCGATTCACCTATACTGAATGCGCCATACCAACACCGTTGCCAAATGACACTGTCTGTCAGAGCAAATATTGAATTATATCCTATGTAAATGATTACACAGATTCATATCTGTTTCTGTCACTTTCTTCTTCAGACTATGGTGTAATATTAGGGCAGTGGATTTCAAACCTTAACAAGAATATAGTGGACTTTAATTGTGGAATACTATTAAAAATTTTCCTGCTACTTCATAGTTTTCTTAAGTCTATCCAGAAGGATTTTGAGTGCTTCCTATATACAGGATTTCGTTAGGTAGCATATGGATGTAGCTCAGTGGTTCTCAAACTTTTGTACTGGTGACCCCTTTCACATAGCAAGCCTCTGAGTGTGACCCCCACCCCTAAATTAAAAACACTTTTTTTGTATATTTAACACCATTATAAATGCTAGAGACAAAGCGCGATTTGGGATGGAGGCTGACAGCTCGTTACCCCCAAGGTAATAACCTTGCAACCCGCTGTAGGGTCCTGACCCCCAGTTTGAGAACCCCTGATGTAGCTGTACCATTTAAAACTAATCAGTATGTTAGCTCTGTCACTTTTTATTATGATATCAAATCTTACACTGTTTCCCAGTAGAGTTCCTCCTCTCATTTGCTGTATTAACTCTTACCTAATATATTAAGACTAGAGCCTTCTCTATTCATGAAAACAAGCTGCCGTAAGAAGTAAGTTTATATCAACAGTCATGTCTATCACGAACAATGAATAAATGTAAGTCTCAGCCATGTTACATCATTCAATGATAAACTGTAGGGTTAGGGTCAGAAAGCATCCAAATGAAATGTAGGCAAGCAAAAAATCCTGGACAATCAGAACACTTTGCAGTTTGAGAGCAGGGAGAGGGAAAAAGGAAAGGGCTGAGAGAATTCTATAAAACGAAACCTTAGAACTCCTATTAATGTCTGGATATGTTTAAATTCAGGTGGTTGAGGGGTATGCAAGTACACTTAAGGACATCTGAATAGTAACTCCATAAAAATGGCATTTTGGGACTCATTGTTAATGTGTTTCAATGATTTCCATATCCAATACACTTGGCTTATTACAAAAAAGGGGTTTTTTTGTAACTGGCAGCCTTGAAACTCAACCTGTGCTTGAGAGTTGAGTTGGGTTCTTTCCTGGGTGCACTTCATCATCAGTACAAGTTCTGCAGGCAAAATCATACCCTCAGTTATTTCTGCCCACAGTCCTTGCTTTCCTTGGTTTTTCACAGATGTAACTGATTACAATTCTGTTAAGGATGCATAGACTTCAACTCCTTTCTAGATATATTTGGATCAATACCTTCCAAGCGGTAAAGCTACAGTGTCTTGAGTTGGATATTTTGGGGGTTTTTGTTTGATGGTTTGTTTTTTACTTTTTTTCTTTTTTTTTGTCTCCTTATCTTTCCAGAAACACCTTAGAACTCCAGATATTGTTATAGGAGCAGACACTATTGTGGTAAGAATTTTCGTGTAGTTTAGCAGTAGTTTGAATCATGTTTGACCAGTGCTAAAACTCCCTTATTGGGGTCTAACTTCCTAGAAATTTAAAGATGGAAAAGGCCCGACTAGTCATCTAGTCCATCCTCCTGTCAGTGCAGAATTGTCCCTACGGTATATTTTCTAGTACTTAGTCTGGTTTGAAATATCTCAAGTGACAAGGTTTCCACCACTACCTTTATTTTATTTTTTGTATACATACTCCATATTCCATAATCCGTATCGGGCTCTCTAATATGGTGGAAGAGACACTCAGTTATTTGACAGCTGTGAGAATCAGGAAACATGCATCGCCTAAGCAATGCCATTTAAGACATTTTTAACAGCCAACACAAATGGCACTCTTACTGGTAGCCTCACAAAGAGGGCAAAGAATGAATTATGATAGACCCTGAATTAGCCACTCACCTCTGCAGTTTCTTCTAACAGCCACCAGGTGGAGGGGAAGCTTGCACTGATAGTATGTGCTCTCTTAATAAATAGACGGCTCATGTCTCCAAGGTTCTTATTTAGTGCTTTTTATCCATAGGTCTCAAAAAGCTTTACAGAGGAGGTCAGTATCATTATATGATACTTAACATGATACTTTTCAGTAGACTAATGTTGCTGGCAGGGCTGGCTAAAATCATGGTTTGAAAAGTCTGTTCCTGATCTCAATTTCAGCATATTAGAGATACACAGTAGAGTATTTTTCTCTTTCCATTTCAGACTGTGGGAAAACAGATTCTGGAGAAACCAGTTGATAAACAAGATGCATATAAGATGCTGTCAAGGTTCGTAGTTTTAAATAAGGTTAAATGAATTAATCAGGCAATTCTACAACCAGGCAATGTTTTCTGCAGCAATTGGAACTGCAAAATTCTATAACACTCACGCACAGAGTTGCATAAAAGATAACAACATATGCTCCATGGGGCAAGGACCGTCTTTTTGTACAGTGTGTAGCACAGTGGGGACTTGGTCCATAACTGGGACTCCTAGGCAGTACAATAATACAAGATTATAAATAAAATATTTTTACAAATTACTAATCTGTAGAAGGGATGTGAAATATGGTGTGTTTAGGATCCATTGCTTGGAATTTCCTGACTTGTGTCCTTCCAGAGTCTCAATCACAATGTTGCATTAGTATCATTAGGATAACTTCTTTTGCATTTGCATTGCAATTGTTTTATTATTAAGGAAGTCAATAATAAAAGTTCTTTAACTGTACAGGCATTTGGTATTGGTCCTTTGCCTCTCCTCAGGTGCGGTTTGCATGATGTGTGTATTAGGAGAAAACTAATCAGGAATTCCTTTTTTGGAGCCATATTGTGCTCTCCTTTACAGTATAATTTTTTTTTTTATAGAAGTACACTGAATTTACATTGGTGTAACCAAGAACAAAAGTTTTGCCTTTTTTTACTATCATATCTTATTCTCCTGTCATACATTGGGGTCCTTAAGTCATCTCAGGCTTCTATTTTTCTTCTTTGAAGGTGGCTCAACCAAGGGGGAGGGATAGCTCAGTGGTTTGAGCATTGGCCTGCTAAACCCAGGATTGTGAGTTCAATCCTTGAGGGGGCCATTTAGGGATCTGGGGCAAAAATTGGGGATTGGTCCTGCTTTGAGCAGGGGGTTGGACTAGATGGTCTACTGAGGTCTCTTCCAACCCTGATATTCTATGATTTGAGCTTAATGATGTCCTCTTCCCCATGTTTCAGACTCATTCTGTTGCTTACCATATGTGAGCTATTTAATTAATGCAATTATTTCTTTCTGCAGCTCATCATTTTTAATAAGCGCCAATTACACAATACTGTAGCCTGTTACCAGGCTAGAACACTTGAACTGATTGTCACTCAATCTCCTAACTTTCTAATGCTGTTAGGCTGTTATCCTGTCCTGAGGCCTGAAGGAGAAATCAGATTGTATCTCAATCTGAAGAAACCACATTTGCCTTCTAGGGGCAACTCACTTACCTACCTTTTTTTCCCCTTAAAGGTTTGCAGTTCTGAGATCATGGCAATAAACATTTAAGTAACACAGTAGAAAAATGTCATCAAAGCAAATGTGTTTATGTGCCAGTTTTGTGGGATGTAAGCTTTTAGTGTAAGACAAATCTCAAGATAAGAAGTACATAGTAATAATTCATAAACTAAGAAATACTTGCCTACAGTAGTCATGTGTAGGAGGAATGCAGCTCTGGGTTATTCAGGTGGGACCATTAAGTAGGAGGTTACACTGTCACATTTTCTCAAGGCTGCCATTGTACCACTTTTAAAATAAAATGGTGTCTTTGTTAAAGAATGATATGTGAAAAGTCTGCTGATCATTATTCTATTGTGTGGCAAACTGCCAGTGACATACAACTTATTGAATATGAGCTGATGAAAGAGACAAACTAATTTAGGAAAAATTCACTGGACAGAACACATTGCATATGGCTTTCTGGTTTTTTTGCTTTGTGGCTCTAATTTAGATTTTGTGCTGATGAATTAGGTTTCTCCATTTTGATGGAGCCATAAAAAGTAATGGTTGTTCAGAGCGAATGAGTAAGAGCAGAATGTGATATTTTCAGGAGACCAAACATATCCTGCCAAACTCACGAAGGGGTCTGACTGCAAAGGGTCTTCTCATTTAATACATAACTTTGCTTGAAATTGTACCATGGTTCGGTGACTTCCAGAAAATAGTCACTTTTGTACTAAATGTACAAAGATGTTTGTGGATCAGAATTAATATAAACTGTCTTGTGAGTTACATTACTCAAAAAAAAAAAAAAAGGTCATCCCAAAACTTTTAAAACAAGATTTTGTTACACAATATTTTTCAGTCCTTAAACGATTAAAGCAACTAGAGTAATTATAAGCGACTTACAATTCTTAGGATATATTACTTGAGAATTTGGGAAGGAGGGGAGGGAATTTGAAATATTTCCCCCCCACCACCATTTTGCATCCAGTGCTAGCAATGTAAACTCTTGTCTCTTATCTCTGTGTTAATTATCGAATCAGCTACACAGACTTCCAAGGGGTCAGAATGGATGATTTATATTGAGTAGTTTAATGCTTCACAAGTAGTTTACTTCAATGGGACTACCTAGGGTGGGAGGTATTATCTGATATGAGTAAGGGTATTACAATTCAGGTTTAGGATCCTATTTCATAATCAGACTGTCTGATAAGTTAAGCTGTCTTGCCTCAACTTACACTGGTTCTGCTTACACACCTATGAACTGTACAGTTTTCTCTCTGTGCTCAATGTTCCATGCAAAGAGGGTAGTTAACTACTCAGGAGAGTAAAATCCGTTTCATGACAAAATAAGTAATAGCAATTCAAGCTTCCCCCACTTCCCCGCTGATATTTCTGAGCCATTCTTTGAAAGCACCAGTTGAAATGAATGGGAATACTGGTGTTGTGAAGTACCAATATTCCCATTCAGCATGAGGAAAGGAAAGGTACAACCTAGCCCTCCATGGATTATCCTTTTGCTGAAGCTTCCTATCACGGTACCATTTATTATGGTGATGTTCCTGTTTTGCTCATGAGACTGACACTTCTCCTCTAGTACAGTAAAATAAGAACACAAAACCAAAAAACCTAATTTTACTTCAATATAAATGAACATATTGTAGGCCACTGAGCAGCCAGCAGGTGTTACTATTTTGGGGACACTAAGCATTGAAAGATTCCGATGACTGTGCCAATCCTTCTGCACCATTTTGTGTTTTAGCTCTTCACCTTTGTGAAAGAAAAATCAAAACCCAATGTCTTGTGTGTAAGAATATGAACCAGAGCTGGTATTTTTCTGTGGTGTCCATTGGCTTATTTGTGGAACTCTGTAAACCTGTGAAATAGTAATGCAATGATGCATTAATTAAGAAGAAAGAGACTTTATAAAACTCTTCATTTTTTCCCTCCTAGTTTGAGTGGGAAGGAGCACAGTGTCTTTACGGGAGTGGCCATTGTTCACTGCAGCAGTAAAGGTAATTGCAGAGAACTGTACAGATACCTATGTGGTAAAGTCTTATCTTCTTATAGACGTATGTTATCTAATTTTACTCTAATTGTGAAGATGGAACCCTTTCATACAACATCTGATTCTGCCACCCTTTCCCATACTGAGGAGTGGATTATCTGTGTGGAAGCAGAAAGAGGAAAAAGGAGGATCTGGGGGTAAATGTCTTAGTCAGATTTAAGGGTAGAGTGACAGGAACCCTTACCCTAATAATGTGAGAGTTGTAAGAGATGCTGTTTTCGCCTTGTTTTTAGTTTTTAAAGATGGAATGCCGACTTAAGCAGAAACCTTGAGATATGGTAGTGTCTGGAGGGAATTTGCATAAACAAAGGATAACTGTTAGTCGTTGATATATATAACAGGAAAGTATAAATACTTGTCTTACAGTGCTTGTAGGGGGAAGATCTGCCTAAGGTCAGGAGACCCCCCCATCCGACCGCAGTCTTCCTTTGCAATTGGTCGTAATAAACTCTCTCTGACTTGTTGCTCAGAAATGCAGTGTCTTCCACACCTGTAATTAAATAAAATAAGCAAACATTCCTACAAACTAAACATTGTGCTGCACATAAAGGATGATGAGAGAATGAACCATGTGTGACAGATGTTAGTTGCATCACTTAATGCATTGCTGAAGGGTACTCAGAAATTAGTGTTAAGAGTGGTATAAGAGCCTATTAAGAATAGAATAGGCACTTCATTGAAATCAGTAGGGCTACTGAAAGAGAGCCTGATCCAGTCCCCACTGAAATCAATGGGAGTATCTCCCTGCTCACTTCAGCGGACATTGGATCAGGCCCAGAGTAAACATGAGAAAGGTGGCAGAATCCAATCCATACTCATTTTTTTTGCTGGGCTTTATTCAGGTGAGAATGAAGTGGCTATGCTGTTCAAGTATGGTGAAGATTATCACATGTATGGGTCCTACTTAGTTTCTTAATATCTAGGTTGTAAAGAGAATGGCTTTCTAGAAAATTACTTTTCCATTATTAATAGCGGTTCTAATAAATCTGTTGGGTGGTAAGTGAAAAAATGGTTTGTTCATTAACTTTTAACTGTGCAGTCCTGGGTTTGAGATTGACCTGGACCATATTTTGTTTCATAAATAATTCATTAAAATGTATGGGTTTCTGACCAGTAAGGGATTTCTCCGTCAAATTATGCTGACCAATATGGTCTCATTGTTTCCTTGTACTCCCCCATTGGTCTGTCTATATCCATCTGTTGTCTCACATCTTATACTTTAGATTGTAAGGTCTTTAGGGCAGGAACTGTCTTTGTTCTGTGTCTGTACAGCAACAAGCACAATAGCATCCTGGTTCATGACTAGGGCTCCTAGGTAGTATAACAGCAATAATAAATATTATGGTTTCCTACCATCATTCCACACATGGGGTAAAATCCCAGCACTCTTGAACTTGATGGCAAAGCTCCCACTGAGTTCAGTAAAGTCAGGATTTCACTCAGGGAACTCCCAGAAGTATCAGTTGTCTGAAATTTGTCCAAATCTCTTGCCCCTCTTTCTCTGTTTGCAGATGCCATACAACTCTCTGAAAAGCTTTTTTCAGAATAAATGCTTTTACCTTTAAAAACCAAACCAGTTGTCTCTGCAGCCTAGTACCCATATAAAAAATGTGCATATGCAGTGGTGGGAGAAACTACTGTAAAAAAGTTGTCCAGTGGTTTTCAAAGGGTAAACAGTAATTTAAAATGTATAGACTCTTCTTTTGACTTTTGCAAGCAAGTAAAGAGGAGCAATCCGGTACTATTGAGAGTGTGACAGCAGATTCCATTTTGAGTATATGCACTTAAGCCAAAGCAGCATTTGATGAATGAAAAGTATTCCCCAGAATATTGCAATTAACAGAAAAGTTCCTGGAGTGCACCATTTTTCTGTTAGCAGATCATTAAAAAGCCTGTTACCAAGCATCGTGTTACAGAATGACCACATTGTCAATTTATGTTTTAATCACTTATGCATAATTGTTTTTACTCACTGTTTGTAACCTTCTTGATGAAATCTGAAAGTTGCTTTATGAGAAATGTTAATGTTTTCCATCACTCACACTGTAGTATTTGGATAAAACTCTTTATCTCTGATCCATACTGCAGTTCTCTGAGTATTCTGCCAAGAAACTTCCACTGCTGTCAGAATATTAAGATGGAGGGAAACATAATGCTCTATCATTCATTTGGGCCTACTTATAGAGCATTACGTTTCCTTCCTTCTTCCCTACCAAACCAAGAGCAATATTCTCCTCTTATCTGCACGCAGATCACTAGTTAAAATATATATATATTTGACAGTATGCTTCAGATCCCTTGGAGCAACCCACATGGGCTCTAATTCCAGCACTCAAAGGCTTTTTTTCCATGCAGCGAAATCTGCACAACTCTGCATTGCAGGTTGCTCAAAACCAGCTTCGAGCTACAGAAACCAAAAGTGCTTGTGTCGGCTTAAATGGGATGTTACAGCTCAGCACTGCTCTCTACTGCTGCAGAGGAAATGTTAGGATAATAGGGATTGCTGGATGACACAGACTGCTGCTTGCAGCTATTGTATGTGCTTATATGCACTGCTGCAGTTTTATGCTGTGACACATTGCTAAATATAATGGCATTTACAATGTTAGGGGGTTGGCTACTGCATTTCTTTTACTCTGTTTTTGATTGCATGTCCACTGAATCTGATTTTGAGCTAGGCAGATTGCCTGCCAGTGCAGGCAATCAACCAGTAGTCATGCAATGACAGAATTAATTCTGGGAGCATTCCATAAAGGGGGAATAAGCTCTTCCTATTCAAATTTCATCCTACTATGATTCTCTCTCTCCCTCTCCACCTGGGTAGAGAGGTACATGCTGTGACTCTGCAGAATTAGACAATGTGGGGTTTTACTCACTTTGGCTTTCTTGAATAGATATTCCACTTGCACTTGGGAGTAAGCCCTTGTCTTGCTTACTTCTGGGGGAATTTTGCATCACAAAATTAAAAATTCTGAGCACAATATTTTAAAATTCTGCATAATTTTTGTCAAAATAACACAATATAATCAAGCTGGTTTCTGTTATTTTGGTAATTTATTTAAACTAGAATACAAAGAATGGAGAATGGTAGCGAGGAGCACTAGAGGAAATCGCCAAAACCCCTTTGTCTAATAGTATATTGCTAGTATTAACCCTTTACTTCTAGTTATTAGTCAACAAATATATGCAGCCGTATGCTGAGTGCTACATCATAGGCAACTGAAGAGGAAGTGAGGGCTGGGGACTCAAACTCACAATTTTTACTAGCTACTGACCATCTCCAAAAAGGTCAGTAGCAAAAAGTTAATGGAGCACATTTTGACAGGAAACTTTTTCAGTCCAAACATTTGGACCAGTTCTAATCACTAAAGCACTATATGGTCCTTTACAATACAGCTCCTTTAGACCACTCTGGCAATGTAAAGGAGCCTTAAAATTTTTACACCTATTTTATACTCCTGGGGGAATTCACTAAGCAGGCAGGCTTCTGCATTCTGCTCTGCCTGAGGGAACAGAGCCTGCTCCGCGCCTACCTCTTCAGAAACACCCCAGAGCCCTGCCCCTCCACACTGAGCATGCTGCAGTTGCAAGCAAGAGGGACAGAGTGTCTCTCTTGCACGCCACTGCCCAGCCCCCTACCCCCCGGTGGTGATTTATGTCTCTACCAGCTGCTCTAGGTGCCCAAACCAACCTGTCTGCATTACTGGGGATGGGTCGCATGACCTCTCTTGCAGCTTCCCTTTGCTTCCCCTTTTTCTGCGGGGAAGCAAAGAAATCTGCAGGGGCCATGAATTCTGCGCAAGCGCAGGGATGCAGAATTCCCCCAGGAGTAGCGTGTGTGTGTGTGTGTATGTATATGTATATACACACACACAAACACACATCTATATATATATATATATACACATACAGGAATCTGGACCTTTCAGTGACAAAGGCCATTAATAAGGGAGGCAAAGAAGTAGGTCAAATTTTTGAGCCCACTAACCTTAAAAGCATCTCTTAAATACATCTCTTCCTAAAATAGAATCAAAAGTCTGCCTGTATAACTGTTTTCTCGGGTGAACAATGTCAGTTGCAGAGTATTCAAAATGTAAACCATTTATCAAGATTTATTTTATCCTTTAGTGTCATTACTGGTTTGCCAAAGTCTCCCTGTAGAACGTGAAATTAAAGTGCCTGAAACCACTATGACTTATTGCTAAAAGCAGCCAAGTCAGTAGGCTGTAAATTGGCCATTCAGCAGTCTGTTTGACCAAGGCAGGAGGGGAGGGAGTTTTGGATGCCACAGAAAGGGCAGCTTGACCCCATGTCCTTCCTGATAAGAATTGTGTTGAAGTTGCTGATACATGCATTTTTAGAAGAGCAGGATGTGCCCCAGGAATGTCTATTGGGGCCTCAAGGCTGCAAACTGGAAAAACCCACACATGGTTAATCAATAATCAGAAGGAGCTTCTTGCTTGCTCATTGGAACTGCTTGCTTAACAAGTTTTCTTTAAGGGACATGTAATTCTATTACTAATGTGTAAATAAGGGGGAAAAGTTTGAGGTAGGGGGACTCTTCGGGACTGGACTCTCCCTCTGGATTCATCTTGTGTTCCCCCACTGGCAAATGGGCTGCCGCTGTGCCACTCGAGAGCCACACTCAGCTTCGGTAATTATCGAGGGTTGGGGGTGTTTTACTAACCTGTTGCGGAGGTGTGTAAGTGCTTGAGACTAAGTAAAGTGTAGCTTTAAAAGAAAGCACTGTTGTGTTGTCCTGTTTGTGCCAGCCATCTATCATTCGGATGGCCATGTCTCCCCTGATTTATTTCCTGACACCACCTCCCACAGAGTAAAAGTTACCGAGAGCCTTGGGTTGAAAAAACCCCAGGTAACAATGTTACAATTCTTTGTTTACAGTGGGATTTTTTGTTGTAGATAATCGTCTGGAGACTGAAGTCACTGATTTCTATGAAGAGACAAAAGTTAAATTTGCTGAACTATCTGAGGAGCTTTTGTGGGAGTATATTCACAGTGGTGAACCAATGTAAGTAGGCTGCTGAACGCAGCACATCTAACTTGAGTTTAGGCCTTAAGACATTGTTGGCCTCAAATACAAAGGAAGCAGTATGCCACATTTTGGGGGGAAATTGGCCATGTGTATATGCAGTTGTTGATGTGCTGTGTGAAACAAAAAGGAAGTTAATGTTGCATTCACAACATTGACTAGATTTGAATTCCCAGGGTGGAAACTCTGAACCCAATCTTTTTAAGCGTGCTAGCAGTCTTTTTCTCAATAGCCCCTTAATTTGAAAGTTCAGGCAATGGATGGCACAATGGAATTGTGCAGTATTCTGTTTTAGGCCCAATTTTAGTTTAATTATTGCCTGATCCCAATGAAGGTAATTGGAACCCATCTAGTGACTTCAGCAATGAAACAGATTGTTAGTGAGAAAAGAATTAGGCCCTCAATGGATATAGTATGGAAAGTTGGAAGAGCCTTAGCTTATCCTTACACTTACAATGAACTCTATTCTGTATTCTGTGAGGCACTTTCAACTCCTACTGACGTCAGTTGGTGTTTAGGACATGCAGCAGCTCACAGTAGTGAGGATATAGAGCCAGTTATCATTGCATGTTCCAGTTATGAGTGCACTACCTACAGCAGAACTCTTACAAAGTGGAGAAAACACTTGCATTTGTTTTGTATTAATCAGCACTAATAAATGTCCATGTTGATACTAACAGCTTAATCAAGATATACAGAGAGCTGGAAGGAGTCTTTGCTTAGATTTATCTATGAGTTGAGTCATTAACAGCTACAGGCTTCTACCTGTAAACCAATAATGGGGCAGCGGCTGCTGAAGGGACTGTAATGTTAAAGCTTCTCATCTCTATGGAAAACTGTGCAAATACATACAGAATCAATACAGAAGTGGCTGCACTGCCTTCAGTGGAAGACAGGCCTGGAATTAGCAGGGTTACTGTCCATAAGGGTTACAGTGTGCAAATTACATGGGGAAATTGACAGACTATGTTCCCACATTAGTTTGACTCTAGCCACTGCTACTGGGGAGGGATAGGTAATAAAAAAAAAAACCCACTAGACTGTAAATCTAATTTAAAAAAAATACAGGAGAAGGTTTTATATTGCTACAGAGAAAGATGCAAGTTTTTCTGTTGTATGGATTTGTACTCCTCATGATTCATAGATTCCAAGCCCAGAGTGGACCATTGTGGTCATCCAGTCTGACCTCCTGTGTAACACAGGCCATAGAACTTCCCCAAAATAGAGCAGATCTTCTAGAAAAACATCCAATTTTGTTTTTGAAATTGCCAGTGATGGAAAATCTACCATGACCCTTATGTCTACACTACGAAATTAGGTCGAATTTATAGAAGTCGGTTTTTTAGAAATCGGTTTTATATATTCGAGTGTGTGTGTCCCCACAGAAAATGCTCTAAGTGCATTAAGTGCATTAACTCGGCGGAGCGCTTCCACAGTACCGAGGCAAGCGTCGACTTCCGGAGCGTTGCACTGTGGGTAGCTATCCCACAGTTCCCGCAGTCTCCGCTGCTCATTGGAATTCTGGGTTGAGATCCCAATGCCTGATGGGGCTAAAACATTGTCGCGGGTGGTTCTGGGTACATATCGTCAGGCCCCCGTTACCTCCCTCCCAGCCTACCCCTTAATGCCATGGCTCATGAAGCTGTACACAGGCAGCCTGGACAGTAGTCAGGAGCTGTTCAACTACAGGCTGAGCAAGTGCAGAATGGTGGTAGAATGTGCATTTGGACGTTTAAAGGCGCGCTGGCGCAGTTTACTGACTCGCTTAGACCTCAGCGAAACCAGTATTCCCACTGTTATTACTGCTTGCTGTGTGCTCCACAATATCTGTGAGAGTAAGGGGGAGACGTTTATGGCAGGGTGGAAGGCTGAGGCAAATCGCCTAGCTGCTGGTTACGCGCAACCAGACACCAGGGCGGTTAGAAGAGCACAGGAGGGCGCGGTACGCATCAGAGAAGCTTTGAAAACCAGTTTCATGACTGGCCAGGCTACGGTGTGAAAGTTCTGTTTGTTTCTCCTTGATGAAACCCCCCGGGCCCCTTGGTTCACTCTACTTCCCTGTAAGCTAACCACCCTCCCCTCCTCCCTTTAATCATTGCTTGCAGAGGCAATAAAGTCATTGCTGCTTCACAGTCATGCATTCGTTATTCATTCATCACACAAATAGGGAGATGACTACCAAGGTATCCCAGGAGGGGTGGTGGAGGAGGGAAGGAAAATGCCACACAGCACTTTAAGCACAGCACTTTAAAAGTTTACAACTTTAAAATTTATTGAATGCCAGCCTTCTTTTTTTTGGGCAATCCCCTGTGGTGGAGTGGCTGGTTGGCCGGAGGCCCCCCCACCGCATTCTTGGGCGTCTGGGTGTGGAGGCTATGGAACTTGGGGGGGGAGGGCGGTTGGTTACAGAGGGGCAGCAGTGGCAGTCTGTGCTCCAGCTGCCTTTGCTGCAGCTCAACCATACACTGGAGCATACTGGTTTGGTCCTGCAGCAGCCTCAGCATTGAATCCTGCCTCCTCTCATCACGCTGCTGCCACATTTGAGCTTCAGCCCTCTCTTCAGCCCGCCACTTACTCTCTTCAGCCCGCCACTTACTCTCTTCAGCCCGCCACTTACTCTCTTCAGCCCGCCACCTTTCCTCCCGGTCATTTTGTGCTTTCCTGCACTCTGACATTATTTGCCTCCACGCATTCGTCTGTGCTCTGTCAGTGTGGGAGGACAGCATGAGCTCGGAGAACATTTCATCGCGAGTGCATTTTTTTTTCTTTCTAAGCTTCACTAGCCTCTGGGAAGGAGAAGATCCTGTGATCATTGAAACACATGCAGCTGGTGGAGGAAAAAAAAGGGACAGCGGTATTTAAAAAGACACATTTTATAAAACAGTGGCTACACTCTTTCAGGGTAAACCTTGCTGTTAACATTACATACATAGCACATGTGCTTTCGTTACAAGGTCGCATTTTGCCTCCTCCCACCGCGTGACTACTCCCTCAACCTTCCCCCCTCCCTGTGGCTAACAGCGAGGAACATTTCTGTTTAGCCACAGGCAAACAGCCCAGCAGGAATGGGCTCCTCTGAGTGTCCCCTGAAGAAAAGCACTCTATTTCAACCAGGTGACCATGAATTATATCTCAGTCTCCTGAGGATAACACAGAGAGATAAAGAACGGATTTTGGTTGAATGCCAGCAAACATACACTGCAATGCTTTGTTCTACAGTGATTCCCGAGTACGTGTTACTGGCCTGGAGTGGTAAAGTGTCCTACCATGAAGGACGAAATAAGGCTGCCCTCCCCAGAAACCTTTTACAAAGGCTTTAGGACTACATCTAGGAGAACCGCAAATGCCAGGGCAAAGTAATCCTTTCACATGCTTGCTTTTAAACCATGTATAGCATTTTAAAAGGTACACTCACCAGAGGTCCCTTCTCCGCCTGCTGGGTCCAGGAGGCAGCCTTGGGTAGGTTCGGGGGGTACTGACTCCAGGTCTAGGGTGAGAAACAGTTCCTGGCTGTCGGGAAAACCGGTTTCTCCGCTTGCTTGCTGTGAGCTATCTACAACCTCCTCCTCCTCATCATCTTCTTCGTCCCCAAAACCTACTTCCGTATTGCCTCCATCTCCATTGAAGGAGTCAAACAACACGGCTGGGGTAGTGGTGGCTGAACCCCCTAAAATGGCATGCAGCTCATCATAGAAGCGGCATGTTTGGGGCTCTGACCCAGAGCGGCTGTTCGCCTCTCTGGTTTTCTGGTAGGCTTGCCTCAGCTCCTTCAGTTTCACGCGGCACTGCTTCGGGTCCCTGTTATGGCCTCTGTCCTTCATGCCCTGGGAGATTTTCACAAAGGTTTTGGCATTTTGAAAACTGGAACGGAGTTCTGATAGCACGGATTCCTCTCCCCAAACAGCGATCAGATCCCGTACCTCCCGTTCGGTCCATGCTGGAGCTCTTTTGCGATTCTGGGACTCCATCATGGTCACCTGTGCTGATGAGCTCTGCATGGTCACCTGCAGCTTGCCACGCTGGCCAAACAGGAAATGAGATTCAAAAGTTCGCGGTTCTTTTCCTGTCTACCTGGCCAGTGCATCTGAGTTGAGAGTGCTGTCCAGAGCGGTCAGAATGGAGCACTCTGGGATAGCTCCCGGAGGCCAATACCATCGAATTGTGTCCACAGTACCCCAAATTCGAGCCGGCAGCGTCGATTTAAGCACTGATCCACTTGTCAGGGGTGGAGTAAGGAAATTGATTTTAAGAGCCCTTTAAGTCGAAATAAAGGGCTTCACTGTGTGGACGGGTGCAGGTTTAAATCGATTTAACGCTGCTAAATTCGACCTAAAGTCCTAGTGTAGACCAGGGCTTAGTAAATTGTTCCAATGGTTGACTACCCTCACTGTTAAAAACATGCATCTTATTTCCAGTCTGAATTTGTTTAGTTTCAACTTCCAGCCCATGTTTCATGTTTTTCTGTTAGACTGAAGAGTCTATTATTAAATATTTATTCCCCATCTAGGTTCTTAAAGACTGTAATCAAGTCACCTCTTAACCTTCTCTTTGTTAAGCTGAAGAAATTGAGCTCCTTGAGTCTATCACTATAAGGCATGTTTTCCACTCCTTTTAATAATTCTCATGACTCTTCTCTAAACCCTCTCTAATTTATCAACATCCTTCTTGAATTGGGGACACCAACTCTGAAAACAGTATTCCAATAATGGTTACACCGATGCCAAATAATATAACCTCCCTGCTCCTACTTGAGATTCCCGTTCATCTATCTCAGGATTGCATTAGTCCTTTTGGCAGCTGATTATTCACCACAACCTCCAAATCTTTTCCAGAATCATGGCTTCTCAGGATAGCGTCCCCGACCCTGTAAGCATTGCCTACATTTTGTTCCTAGATGTATACATTTACATTTAACCATATTAAAATGCATATTTGTTTGTGCTCCACTTACAGAGTGATCTGGATCATTTGGTATCTGTGAACTGTCCTCCTTTGTTATTTACCAGTTCCCCCAATTTTTGTCATCTTCAAACTTTGAGTGATGATTTTATGTTTTCTTCTAGGACATTGATATAAATGTTAAAGAGCATAGGGTCAAGAACTGATCTCTGTGGAACCCTACTACAAATACACCTTGATAACAATTCCCCATTTGCAGTTACATTTTGACGCCTGTCAGTTAGCCAGCTTTTAATCTGTTTTAGTGTGCTCCATGTTCATTTTATATTGTTCTAAATATTTAATCAAAATGTCATGCAGTACTAAGTCAAACACCTTGCATCAACACTATTGTGTTTATCAACCAAACTTGTAATTCATTAACTTTGACATGGGTTGAGTAAAATCCTAAACAATTGCACTTAACTAGAGGTAGTTTTTTGTCTCAAAAATGTGATCTGTTTGTTTTTTATTCTTCTGGGGAAAGTCAGACCATTCAAGTAGTGCTTTCTTGGTGTTCTCAGTAAAATAAATGGTAATAATCATGCAGTGGATCAGAGTTTGAGACTAATGGAGTCTTTCATCTCCAAGTCAGCATTGGCTGAATCCTTTGGTGGTGTGGGGTTGAAAAGTCTTTCTGGTGCTGAGACCCTTCTGAGTCATGTAATAGGCTTATTGACAGCTCTGAAAAGAGCAGCATTGCTGTGCTGTGGAGGAAGTTTTTTCCAGCCATCTTGGGATACATGGAATATCGCACAATGTGGGATCTTATAGGATGTAAAAAACGGAAGGGAAATAAGAGATGAACCTTCTTGATTTGGAGAATAACCCTTCATATTTCTAAATCAATTAGGTCATTTTGTCTTATTCAGCTGATGTTTTAAAATTCATTTTAATCTGTGAATGCCATTAACATTCCCTCGAGAGAGAAGATGTTAAATAAAATTGAACCTAGCACAAATCCTTAGTCTTTACAGTCCATCAAGCACTATCAGGCCTTGTGTGTCCTCCCTTTTATCCAAGCCTACTTGAATGATGTTTTCAAGAAGATTTCAGGAGACACTTACAACTGAATTTTAATAAAGCATTTATTAGATTTGCCATGTTCCCTCTTATTCTCCCTCCACCCACCCCGGCCTCCACTAATTAGCCAGCATTCTCAGAATGTCATGAGCGTTCATGGAGACAGGTGGGTTTGTATAAAACTTAAGTAGCACTAATCAGTCCAAGGCTGGGGAAGTGAGAAATCTAAGGAAGCTATGGAACTTGCACATTATGTATCTTTAAAAGAATTGCCAGATCTGTCACATCGCCCAGTACTGCGTGATTTTGTAATCCATTATATTGCATATACTCTACACCCAGCTGTAGACCAGATCATTGGCCCCTGCTCCACCCTTCTTCAGCTACCTCTGCAGTACGATGCCCAGGAAACTGTGTAGTGCCAGATCTATACAACTAGCTCTACACAATCTATTCCAGCCGTCTTGTAGCATAGGAGCTGTGTTGAAGGTGAAAGGGTAAGTCTCCAGAGTGCCTTACTAACTAAGTAAGTTAGTGCAGCCTTAGACCTTGTGTTAGGAACTGAGCTGGCCTCCAGCTGACTCTGAGATCAGGAGAGTGCAAAGGTGATTTTGAACTATTTTTGTCCCAGTCCCCTAGGGTGCTGCAATAAACATAGCTCTGCTGGATCTGAAGATTTGGCTCCATAACTCTTAATTTCCTGTCATGTTTAAAACCTCAACCTTCATGTTCCATTGGTCTTGCTTTTGGCTAATAATAATATAATCACATTTAGTAGGATAAGAGGAACCAATGTAAATTCGACCCAAACAAGAATAATTAAATCTGGGGCAGGAGCAGTTTGTTACAAAGAATAAGGTGATCACTTGGGCTGTGTGGGGGAAAAAAATACTTTTTTTTTTTTTTTTTTTTTAAGAGTACACATTAGCAAAGAAATTCCCAGTATGCTTTTGGGAACACTGATTTAGTGAACTAATCTCCCTCAAGTATGCAACTGATGAAAAAGATGAGATTTGAGGGGCAAACTATTGGGATTTTTAGATAGAATTTAAAGTTTAGCATGGGAAATCCAGGTGTTGTGATTATGGCCTCTGGAAGAGTGAGAGAGCATTGCTGAAGCACAGCTGCAGCAGAATCACAGTTGGGAGGAACTGGACAGCACATCTTAGCTGTTCTTTCTGCTACCAGACTGTTAATTAACAGCGAGAGACCTCTGGGGGTCAAAAGTTCACATAATCTATTCTGCCCCTGTCTGCGACAGATCAGACTGAAAACTGTATACCTGAGAGGAGGGGAAGCATCTGCCCTGGGTTGATGTGGGAGTAATTGAGAATACCAACCTACAAATTACATGCAAACCAATGTGTGCCCTGGGAAGAGGAATTATCCTTGCTTCACTGACTGCCCACCTTAATTATGCACATTGTAGGGAGAATGGTCACTTTGGATGAGCTATTACCAGCAGGATAGTGAGTTTGTGTGTGTGGTTTTTGGGAGGGGGGTGTGGGGGTGAGAGAACCTGGATTTGTGCAGGAAATGGCCCAACTTTATTATCATGCACATTATGTAAAGAGTTGTCACTTTGGATGGGCTATCACCAGCAGGAGAGTGAATTTGTGTGAGGGGGTGGAGGGTGAGAAAACCTGGATTTGTGCTGGAAATGGCCCACCTGATGATCACTTTAGATAAGCTATTACCAGCAGAACAGTGGGGTGGGAGGAGGTATTTTTTCATATTCTCTGTGTATAAATAAAGTCTGCTGCAGTTTCCACGGCATGCATCCGATGAAGTGAGCTGTAGCTCACGAAAGCTCATGCTCAAATAAATTGGTTAGTCTCTAAGGTGCCACAAGTACTCCTTTTCTTTTTGTTTATGTGGTTGTTCTCTCTTGGAACTGAGAGAGGCCAGACAGAAACCCATCTTCTCCTCCAACCCATCCTAATGCAAGTCTCCAATATTGCAACCAGTATAGGTAAGCCAGGCAAGGTGGATTAGTTTATCTTTTGTTTTATGTGAATTTTCCCTGTGTTAAGAGGGAGGTTTATTCCTGTTTTCTGTAACTTTAAGGTTTTGCCCAGAGGGGGATCCTCTGTGTTTTGAATCTGAATACCCTGTAAAGTATTTTCCATCCTGATTTTACAGAGATGATTTTTACCTTTCTTTTTTTTTTTTTTTTTAAATAAAATCCTTCTTTTAAGAACTTGACTGATTTTTTTTCCATTGTTCCAAGATCTAGGGGTTTGGGTCTTTGATGATTTTGTAAAAAATTGGTTAGGATATTATTCTGAGGCCTTCCCAGGAAAAGGGGTGTGTAGGGCTTGGGGGGATATTTTGAGGGGAAGACGTCTCCAAGTGGTCTCTTTCCCTGTTCTTTGTTTAAAATGCTTGGTGGTGGTAGCATACTGTTCAAGGACAAGGCAAAGTTTGTACCTTGGGAAGTTTTTAACCTAAGCTGGTAAGAATAAGCTTAGGGGGGTCTTTCATGCAGGTCCCCACATCTGTACCCTAGAGTTCAGAGTGGGGAAGGAACCCTGACAGGGGTTCTCTCCTGAATTCCAGTGCTGACTTTTTATCAGATCTTCCCTAGCAAAATAATGTGCTTGCTGTGGGTGGCCACAACATAGCTCATGCATGTCCCCTCAGTGAAAGTCAGAATGGCATTATGCTAGTGGAGTGTTAGTCTGCTTACTGAAAAAAATCTGTTTGTATTAATATATTCATACATAAATAATACTTAGTATTCATATAGCACCTCATGACTTCAAAGTGCTTTACAAACATTCACATTTTCAAAAAGGAATATTTTTGTTGAATATTGTCTCTTTAATAAAAAACAGTTATATACTGTTAAAGTCCAGATAAAATGCAAGATTTAGGAACCAGCATAATGCTATAATTCGTAATAACTGAAAATGGCATATCTGATTTCTCCCCTATTGTACTGGTGCAATAAGAAACTAGTGATTGTAGGAGTGGGGGCAATTCAGAAATCAAATGTTATGGGCTGTGAGAAGGAGTCTATTCTGATTAGACTTAAGGGCCAGATTCAACCAAGCTTACTCTTGTTGAGTAGTAACTTACTCTGCTGGAGGCCCCCAGGACATGTCTACACAGCTTTTTGGAGTGAGCCTCCCAGCATGGATTAACAGACTTGGCTAACGGGGCTCACACTAGCTCTCTAAAAGTAGCTATGTAGACAGCGCTCTGAAGTTGTGGCTGGGACTGGAGCTCAGGCTTTGGAGCCCATCCACCTCCATAGGCTCCAGAGCCCAAGCTCCAACCTGAGCTGCAACTTCAAAGCACTTGCTACACTGCTATTTTTAGAGCACTAGCACAAGCCTGAGTTTGTTGACGTGGGCTGGGAGGGTGTAGTCTTACCCATTGACCCCAAAGGGTAGGGTAGTACTCCATGTAAGATTAGCAGAATCTGGCCCCATGGTTTTAAACCTTCAGTCTTCAATGGGCTTTGGGATCTGAAAGTTGTGAGGCTGTGATGTAGAAAATATAGTTCCAAGCAATAGGTTAAACTTTTCCCTTAGACATGTACACAATTCTCATTGAAATCTTTGGCTGTAATTCACCCTGGTCCATGTGGGTAAAATTCCATTTGGCCCAGTGGAATTTGAACGTGTGTGTTTGAAGATATAATGATCCAAAGAAATTTGCAACAATACCCAGTGACTATTGAATCTGGATCTCCAAAATCAGTTTATTTAGGATATATGAAATAATTGCACCAAATTCTTAATTATTATTTATTTTTATATGACTGTAGCACCTAAGAGCACTAGTCTTGGACCAGGATCTCATTTATTTCTGTAGAGTTACACCAGCGTTGAATATGGACTAGTGGGTAAGGATGGCTTTCTCCTTTGAACTCAATTATCTAGAGTTATGTAGTGAAAGAGCAAGCGTTACTGTTGTGATTCAAAAGTTGCAGTGTTGAACCAGGACCGTCACAAATCGGTTTAATCCATCTTTAGCTTTAGCACACTAGTTCAATCAAGGCAAAGTTCTGCCATTTCCATTCTTATAAAACATGTTCATACTCCTGGATTTACAATCCGTACTAAGTGGTTACCACTTTCCTCCATCCCGATATTCACTCTTAACCATTGTCTTAACTAAATGTCTGTATTTTTCCCCCCGCAGGGACAAAGCGGGTGGTTATGGAATCCAGGCCCTTGGTGGAATGTTAGTGGAATATGTTCATGGAGACTTCCTGAACGTGGTCGGCTTTCCTCTGAATCACTTCTGCAAAAAGTTAGCAGAGTTGTATTATCCGCCCCTCAAGCATACTATACAGCATGTCAAGCATGACTCTATCCCCTCCGTCGAGACTTTTGAGAACCTCAGTGATGGAGAGAGTGACTCCTCAAATCCCATGCAGCATAAAAGTGCTAACAAATTAGAGAGGAATGGAGTGCCCCTCTCAGGAGCCATTCATACTCCAGTAAACAGTGGTAGCATCCAGCCTGTTTGTACAGTGGCTGTGGAAAATCAGAGTGGAGTGATGGAATATCCAGCTAAATTCCCATCAAAAATTGTAGAACTTATGGATGGCTTCAGAGCTTCAAAGGTAAAAAAAAAAAAAAAAAATACTGCTCCTTGATCTAATCTTCTCTGCACTGGTGAGCTAATACAATTCAAATTTGTATTTTTAAACATTTCTGTGTAGTCTGGAGGTTCTAACAATAAAGGCAGTACAACAGCACTACGCATGTCTATGGGGAACAGCCCCATTCAAACAAATGATCAAATGCATTTATTTTACTCTAATGTTCATTCTGATTCTGTGTGTGTTATGCAAGAGAATGGCATCTCCCAGCCGCTGCACCAGTGACCCTGGGTGTAGTACCAGCGCACCTTCCAGTAAGAGGCTCCAAAACAACAGTAGCCTCGGGGATTTACTGCACTGGGCTAACAAGGGCACCAGAATGCCTAGGGCATTTTGAAAAGTACCTTTTAGTGATGCCAATACTGTCTGTGCATGTTTCCTCATGACCTTCCAAAGCAGCAGCCAGTCATGTGCGGAATAAATTTTGTTATGTGCACCAATGCGGAGGTGAGGTGTGACTCCCCACAGCTCTGTCTCCCCGCAGCAGCACCTGGGCTGGGGGAAATAAGCACCTCTTCCATTGGCAGCTCCGGGCCAGGGCTCGGTTGGGGCTGCGGGAGGGCCACCTCTCCCCCAGGCCATCTCTGCCCCCAGCCACACCAGGTCTGGGGCTGGGCTGGAGAGGGGCGCCTCTCCTGGTCATGGCAGGTCCAGGGCTGGCCCTGAGCGCCTGTGCGGCACTTAATAGGTTACTGCGCAGCTGTGCAGCTTAGTGGGAACCTAGGCAGCAGCATGGAGGGACATCTTCAGAAGTGCCCTTAATAACGAGCACCCTTAGATTTAAGGCAAGTGGCAATGCCCCACTGAAACATAGACCTAGAATGGCACTGAATAAATTCACTAGAGCATTTTACTTCAGATCTGATCCTAACAGGTGCTGAGCACCTGTATCTCCTGTTGATTTCAGAAAGTGGGGGAACAAAGGTGGGAGAGAGGAGGGGCAAGGATCAGGATGGGACAGGGACTGGTATATAAGAGGAAAGAGGTGATTACATAACTGTTAAAATATTATATGTATTTGTACCATTTATTGAGAGAGGATGTAAGACCATTCACAAAGTAACATTTATTTCATAGTAATCAGAAATATTATCTAAAACAACATGTAAATGGTGAGAGAAATATATATTATGGAAATGTCCATAGTGACTCATCTGTGTTGAGATTTGCACTTGAAGTAATATTAAAATTCTTTTTCATTGTAATTATTTGAATTTAACCTCCATGTTTGGCACAATAACACTTCAGAGGGAAACTGAACTTTCTACGTAACTTTTTTTAGTGAATGCTCCCTGTTAACTTCTGCAGAGGAAATACTTCAAAATGCCCCCATTTAAAACAAATATTTTTTATATATATGTATATGTAATGTCTATTGTGCTCTGCCTCAATCCTTTTTCCTTCCATGTATTTGTATTGTAGGTTCCTGTAAGAACCTCCTTCTCTTGATTGCTCAGATGTTGTGTTTTATCTCTACTTTTCACAGAAATACTCTAAGAATCTCTTGTGCGTGAACCAGGCCTGTAGCTTATGATCACAATGCAGTAGCTTGTATCAGAAGGGTAGCCGTATTAGTCTGGATCTGTAAAAGCGGCAAAGAGTCCTGTGGCACCTCCTAGACTAACAGACGTATTGGAGCATAGGCTTTCGTGGGTGAATACCCACTTCGTCAGATGCGTGTAGCTTGTGTTGGGCCTTCATGAAGACATGTACATAGAAGCTAATATTTATGTGCACTCTAGCAGTCAGCTGTGCCTGGAAACAGATAAATGGATAATTTTGAATCACTGCCAGGTTTCCTTCTCAGAGCCAGACTAGTGCAGCTAAAGAAAAGGTGACAGCAGTAAAGAAAGAGAAGATGAAATAAATGCCAAGTATTCTAACTAGAAACAGAGAGAGATGTGGTCTCTTCACAAAACTCTGAACCAGAAACTCCTGGGGTGAAATCCTGGCCCCACTGAAGACAATGGGAGGTTGCTGTTGACTTCACTGGGCACAGGATTGGATTGTTAAAGTCAAATCCCAATTTTGACTCTGACTCTGTGACCTTGGGCAAATCTCATCCTATGTCTGCCTGCACTGCCCCTTCTGTAAAATGGAGACAATAATGTTGTGAAGCTAGTTAGTTTGTAAAATGCTTCGAAGACTGAAAGTGTAAGATAAACTGTAATTAAATTCAATTTAATTTGACCTTTACGTAGGTTCAGAGCCCTCACAATGCAGGCTGAAATCAACTACAAGTGAGAAAAACCTAATAATCATCTTTATTAAAATGATGTCTAGGAACTTTTTGCTTGGTCCTGCACTCAGTGAGGTCAATGAAAGTTCAGGGTTAAATTTGGTTTGGTTTAGTTCCTCTGTGGCTGTACAGAACCCAGCACATCTTGAATGGGACCGTTGGGTGCTCTCATAATATAAATACTGGCTCTATTTGCTAATGTTATGCCAATGACCTAATTTTCAGTCCTGACTTACAACTCAGAGGCCTTGAGCTGGCCGTTAATCATCTTCCACTACTACAAAGAAACTGTTTAAACACCTGCTGTGAACCTTCCCTCTCTCTGGTTAAACCTAATAACTTTTTTACAAAACAGTGTACATTTTTGAATGCCGCAATGATTTGGAACATGCATTAAAAACAAGAATCATATTGTTAAATTTAGGCAGGCATGTTAATTTTTGTGGCATTTTGGAGACAGTCTCAATTGTATATACCACCTTCACCCCCAAAATAATAAACATTTTAAATATAAAAATCACGAATAGGAAGCCCCTAAATTTCAGCTGCAATTTTTCCATCTGATTTTTAACAGAATTTCAACTCTTTTCTTCCCTCTCCACTCTATGTTGATTTTTTTTTTTACTTTTATAATTCCTCAGAAACACTATTAATTGAAGGCACAGTATTGCAACCTAATCTCAGCTATGAAGTTGCATGTTGCATAATATGAAAATTCTTCTCCAATACAAGCATGTACTGTATAAGTTTAGTTAAGGTGTTCAAGGTACACAGATATATATGCTTGTGATTTTCTGTTTTTGTTTTGTTTTTAGAAAATTAGTATGGCATGAATTATAGCTATTAAAATAAAAAAGTACATTTTGAAGAAATTTCAAATTATTGTCTTAGGTAAATCAACTTAGATTTGATGTGTTTTCTCTATGGCCTCAATTCCGAAGCATACTTAAGCACACGCTGACTTCATGAAACATGCTTAAAGCTAGTCATGTGCTTAAGTATCCTGATGAATAAGAGTCTAAGACACAAAACCTGAAGTAAGCATTTCAGGTTCTTTCAACCAGTAATTTTTTTGTTTTTCACGTAACATTGTTGGCAAAGATGCTGATATCTCTCGTTTGATGCCGGGAACAAACTGTCCCAGAAGTAGCAGGGCTGAACTGAAATTTTCTGCAGGAGAAAATTCAACAGACTCAAGCAATTCTTAAGTTCTTTGGCATGGGTTTGTCTTCACACAACTACTATATTCTGAACTTAATTCATACCTCTAGAAAGTTTTCCAGAATATTTGTACTTTTGTTTTAAAACAGACGTGTGTTATTTTTTTAGTTGTAGTAATTTTTAATTTAACTCACTAATGCATATTTCATATACACAGGCTTTGTTTGTGGCCTCTAAACTGAAAGTGTTTGATCTTCTGAAAGATAAATGTATACTGAAGCCTGTGGATGTTGCCAATAAGATAGAAGCCTCTGTGTGTGGAACAGAAAGACTGCTCGATGCTTGTGCTTCTCTTGGATTGCTGGAGAAAACCCATCAAGGTGACTTTTTACTGTAAAACAATTCATGTGTAGGGGGACTGGGAGAGATGGAAGAAGGAACTTCTAATGTATTATTGTCCATTGTGAAACTAAGCTGTTTGTACCTGTTCACTGGGGCTGTACAGGAAACTTCCATTACTAGTCCTTGGCAAATTAAACTGTTGTTAATTATTATTAATAATAATAATTTTGTTTATTATGATAGTACTTACGAGCTAGTGAAGATCGGGACCCCATTGCACTGTGCAAACACAAAGAAGTAACCTCAAAGCGCTTGAAATCTAAACAAACAAGACAGACCGTGTAGGAGAAGGGGTCTAACACAAAAGCAGTGTGAAGGCAGCAAATGGCATGTTCCATGACTTTTTTGGAGGGGTGTGTAGGTTTAGTTAGGAGGGGATCAAAGTCAAATCAAAATTTCCCCAAGCCAATGACTCGTTTTGCTGAGGGGATCAGCTCAGTGGAAAAGGGAAGGGGAGCTTAGGGGATGGAGCAGAGGAGAAGAGAGGCAAGTGTGGAGTGAAGTTGAGGTGAATAGACTGTTACGGAGTGGGAGGAGGAGAGGCCATGTTAGAGTAAACACCCAATCAGCACAGGGCAGAGACAGTCAAGTCAAAATGTAGAACTATCCTCTGCATGTCCAGAGATTCCTGCTGTAGCTGCTTCTGCCCCTGCCAGGTGGGGTGTCTGGCTGGCTTCTCTCTGCAGCTTTCCTCCAAAGCCATTTGCTCCCATAATGGGGGAAGAGAGGTTTCCGCTGCACAGTTATGGGTCCAGGAGGATGTTGGGAGGAGGGGTGGCCCTGGTTGTGTTGCATTTTGCCACCCTCACTCCCTTTGCCCCAGTTCCTGTTTTGGCTGCCTCTGCTCCTGCCTGCTGCTGTCTCAGTGTGGGTCAAACAACAAGGGACAAATTTTGCTCTGAGTTTACACTCTTGCAGAACCACTGATTTCTGTAGTGTAGCCATGGATGTGACGGAGAGAAGACTTTCAGAATGTGGCACTGAAACTGGACAAGAGTCAACTATTGCAGCTTATAATTGCCAATATTTTAAGATACAAACAGGTGATGGAACAATTAAGAAGTTCAGCCTTCCCTTTTCAATCTGCACTACATAATTTCAAGCTCCCAGATATACATCACTTAATAATAAACCTTTTAAAGATGATGAAAAGGTGCCTAGCAAAGGAAACCCTTGAGCAACTCAACAACTGATTTTTGTTAAGAACAAAGCCCTTAAGGAAGAATGCAGATGGAGAGAGGCTTAACTGCATATGAATGAAGAACAGTGTGGAAAGGGGAGGAATAAGATTCAAAGGCAAGTGTATCATGGGGACGGGAGAATCCCACGGGGGGCTTCTCCCGCTTCTGGGAGCCTGTGAGGCAGCTGCTCTCCAGGCAGGGAACTGCTAGTGGAGCTGACAGACAGGACCCTCAACCCACCCCATCAACTCCCCACACACATACTACCTGCCTTAGGTCGATGGAAGTGCTCCTGGCGAGGATACACACCACTGACCCAAGGAGGATAGTGTGGACATGCACCACCGCAGAAATCACTGCAGAGGCTGTAAATCGATCTAATATAGGTCATCTTAGGTTTGTAGTGTAGATATACCCTATGCTTGTACAGCCCCCAGTACAGTGACACTCCAATCCTGATTGGGGCCTTTGAGAGTTGCCATAAAATAAATATTCACTACTACACGTTACTTATTGGCTTTTAAAATCCAATTTAAAAAAGGGAGCACTTTTCATTTCACAATCAGAGACACATTACGAGCAGGGAGGTGGGCTTTTCTCAGTAATAACTTCTGGTTTGTGTCACATCTGTAACGTGAAAAGCAAGAACATCTAAATGTATTCTTTGGTATTTTAACTGCAAACTGCTGTTTTGTGTTGAACTTGCTGTGATGTAGATAACATATGACTATGCAAATCAACCGGACAGTGTGTACAGACTGAACAAAGCAAATGTAATTTGATTTTTTTTTAAAGTAAACATGTTGCAGATCAAGAGGCAGGTCTTCAGCTGGTGTAAATCTGCTAGAGTCAGTGGAGCTGTCCATCCTACACCAGTGGAGAATCTTACCGCAAACATTTAACTGAAAATCATACTCATTTGTATAGCAAAACTAGTCACTAGTTACATGGCTGCTGCTACAACACTGCAAAAAACTAGTTAACAGGTTTTGGGTTTTTTATTTGCCACTTAAGGTTACAGTAATACAGATTCAGCGAACACATATCTGGTGTCAGACAGAGAATATTCACTTCATGGCTACATTATCCACTCTAATGATCGCCTTTGGCATCTCTTTACACACCTGGAGGTTGCTGTCAAAGAGGGGACCATGCAGACCCATCAGGCTTTTGGAAAGGAAACAGAGGACTTGTTTCAGGTAATGCGGACTCTGGTCCTTATTTTGTCTTTATGCTACTTGTGCACTGAAGAACAGGAAATAATTATCAAGTTGGAAAAACCATAGGGCCCAGAAAAATTGACTAATGAGAATTGTAGATTGAGCATGTCATCACACAGATTATCATAATCTAGGAATGTAAATAAACTATCAGAACTGTCTCAAATACCAATGACAGGTTTCAGAGTAACAGCCGTGTTAGTCTGTATTCGCAAAAAGAAAAGGAGTACTTGTGGCACCTTAGAGATTAACCAATTTATCTGAGCATGAGTTTTTGTGAGCTACAGCTCACTTCATCGGATACATACTGTGGAAACTACAGAAGACATTATATACACAGAGACCATGAAACAATACCTCCTCCCACCCCACTCTCCTGCTGGTAATAGCTTATCTAAAGTGATCATCAAGTTGGGCCATTTCCAGCACAAATCCAGGTTTTCTCACCCTCCGCGCCCCCCCCCCCCACACACAAACTCACTCTCCTGCTGGTGATAGCCCATCCAAAGTGACCACTCTCTTTAATATATTCGACTCTTTAAGGTCCTGCTCCCATTGAAGTCAATGGCAAAACTCATGAAGTGAGCTGTAGCTCACAAAAGCTTATGCTCAACTAAATTGGTTAGTCTCTTAGGTGCCACAAGTACTCGTTTTCTTTTTGCAAATACAGACTGACACGGCTGCTACTCTGAAATGTGCAGGATCGGGCCCTGGGGTGCTGAGGCAATTGGAATGTCACAGTACAGTTACCAAAACCCAGAATTAATATCTACAATGTATGTACTTCATCTCTCCTGAAAGCTTGTCATCCAAAACTGATTTCAGCAGAAAACCAAAAATATTTCAGCATTTTTATAGTTGAACTGAGATAAGAGCTTAATTTTGCTCCTGACCAGAATCTGCTTAGACACCAAACTTATTCTTCCTTTATCTGAGCATGTCTATAAATCTGCCTTGCTTTGATTCAAAGATTTTCACAATTCTCCATCCCTTGACTCTCCCTCTTAAGTATTTGTCTCATTTATTTCCATCTCATGTACAATTTGGGTCATATGTATCATGCCGTTTGTAGCTTTGCAAGGACTGCACAATTTACCCCTTTGCCAATATTCTCTTTGCACTACAAACATCCTAGAAAGGCCACTCCCCGGGCATATTTTCTCTCGCACTTTGTGCGCCTGTCACAGAAGGGGGCTGTAGTTGATGGGGGATGGGAAAGCAGAGTGCATGCAGCAGAATGGGTGGCAGAGGTCCAGGACCTAATGGATTGTCTGTGTAGAAGAAGCTTGGAGGAGTGTAGGGACTAGGAGATTCTTTCTGCAAGGAGCTGAGCTCCTCTTGGGAGGCGTTGGACACCCTCAACTCCCACAGACCCCAGGGTCCTGAGGTTGCGAGGGCCTAAAATGTATAGGGCCTTGCAATCAATGAACACCTGGATTTGAACCTAGAAATGAATAGGGGGCCAGAGTCTCTGGGAACAGGTGTAACACGTTAACACTGCTAAGCAAATGGGCTCATACATTCTTTGCTGGCTGTATAGTCCAAGCAGTTTTCGGCATAGCCCTATACAGAAGGTATTAAAGCAATCTGTTCTAGAGGTCACAGTGTCATGCGTAACTGTAGCAAGGGCCATATGAATGTGGGAGACAAACAGCTGCTTGCTCTAAGTGGCTCAAAAGCTACAAAAGTGGGAAGCAGGCACACTGTGCAGTCTCCTCAGCCAGTCCTATGTTGTGGTCTTCCTCTTCAAAGCCTTCAGCCAACCTCCTAAGGACTGCCCTGGATGGGAGAATATTGACCTGAAGACACTGAGCAGCCCAATCAGGTGCTTGCATGAACTTGGGAGATCAGAATGCACTTCTTCCCTGTGCACTGTGACAGCAGTAGAGATCAGTTGATGCACTGTCATTTCCAGGCTCTAGATTTGAATATTGGGAAGCCAGGGGCAGCTATTTCCATTGAAAAGCCCTCACCTCTGGAATGTGCTTCCTACATTCACCTGGTACACTGTGCCAAGGTCAGACTCTGATAAAGCCCAGCTGTTTGCTCAGGTTTCACCCATATGTTTGAAGGGTAAGACTGAGTCTGTTTGCTTTCACATCAGTCAGTTACTCTTGTTCTGTGTGTAACATTTATGTAGGTGTGCTTAGAGGGATGGTGAGAGGCTTAGTTCATGATTTTTAAAAATGTGCCAATCTCCTCTCACCCAAGAAACTTAGCGTTTTATAGGCATTAGCTAATTAATGCTGCCAGCGTCATTTAGGTAAGTATTCTCATTTTACAGTTGCACAAACTGTGGCATGCGTAGGGTAAGTGACTCAGTTCTGGTTTCACAATGAGTCAGTAGCAATGCCAAGACTAGCACTTCGATCTCGTCTGGTCTCTATCTACTAGGCATTTATTTATTTTTATTTCATTTCCCTATAATAGTCTTCCCAAATTCCTCTTTTCTAAACTTCAAGGAATCAGGAATGCTATAGCCAAACTTCTCTCTGCCTCAGGAAGGAGATCATATTCCTTCTTAGATGGCCTAGAATTCAACTGCAAACTGCCTTCCTGGTTTTCCAAACTCTTTGGGCTTTCTCCACACACTTTAGCTGCCTTTCTCTAGCCTGATCAGTAGTCTGCTTCTATCTACACTACCATCTTTTCTCTGTCTCTTCTCAGTTGAAAGGGTGGGACACACTCGCTTCTTCAACTGTCTGTCTGGGATTTCCCCGCCCCCCCTTTCGCTCAGAGCCAGTTAGCCTCTCTGAAATGATAGATTAATACCAAAATGTACTCTGCTCTGCTGGAGCCCAGGAAAGCAATCTGTTAAGAAGCCATTTCTTTTCTTTGTATGACTTCCAGTTACATAATGCCTGCTAAGAAGTTCCTGCTGACAAAGGATTATAGATATAAATAAATGTCAGCATTCAGTGAAAACAACTGGGAAACATAGCAGGAAAAATACAACCCAAAAACAATTTAGAAGCAAAGATTCACTCCTTTCTCTCAAAATAAGTTTACAGTATAAACAGACAACTAACTCTCTGGAATGGAGCTTAATTATTGTATAAATTCATATGCCACAGGTATAACTGGTTAAAGAAAGCATTTTGTTATCCCCTGATGGATTGCCTCTTTCTCTGCCATAGTGCCCTAGCTCCAGCCAGCAGGGGTGCTCAAGCTGGATTCCCATAGTTATAAAAGAGGGGGACGTTGGTGGATCATTTTTTGGACGGTCTCCAGGACTCTGAAGCTTGGTCCAAAATAATTAGCATTTGGTGAACTTCCTAGCATGCTAGAAAAGACCTTTGTTTGATCATGTTTTTGGAGTGGGCGAGGGTATGCTTCCCGCAATGATGAAGGGGTGGAAAGCACTTGTAGATGGCTGGCTGGCTAGTTCCTATTGAACTGATCATTTAAAATCTGCTTAGACTGAGTTATTAGAGAGACTGGCTGGGTGAGGTAATATCTTTTATTGGACAACTTCAGCTAGTGAAAGAGAGAAGCTTTTGAACAGCACAGAGCTCTTCTTCAGGTCTGGGAAAGGTACTCAGCGTGTCACAGCTAAATACAACATGTAACAGATGTTAACTACTTAAGCTAAACAATCTATTATTATTAAAGAGACCATTCAAAGTGAAGTGAACAGGTAATACCTCTGCAGTCATATGACAAAAAAGGGGGGTTACAAATTGTTGTAATAAGCCATATATCCAGTGTCTTATTAAGACAATGATTTTTAAGGTCTAGCAAAGTTACAAACTTAAGCTCCCAGGCTCATGGTTTTCAAGGTGTTGTGCAGGTCCCTTTTGAGGATGAGGGCTGAGAAGTCAGATATGGAGTGATTTCTTCTGTGAAAAGTCTTCGCCCACTGGTGTTAAGGTGTGTTTGGCTTTTTCCTGTGTAGGTTCATTTGAGAGCGTGGTGATTATCTGGTTTCACCCACAGAGGAGTTGTTGGAGCATTTGGTGCACTGGATGAGGTACACCACATGTTGTGATAGGCATGTATAGGACCCATGGATGTTGAAAGGCGTGTTGTGGGGGTACTGATCATCGTAGCAATGGAGGTATGGCTGCAGGTTTTGCACCTGTTCTGGAAGGATCTGGTGCCACTTTAAGTTTGTGGGTACTGGTCTATGGGGAGCTTGTTTCTGATGTTTAGCGTGGGTTGTAATTGATACCCCATACAAGTTCCAGTGTTTGGTGGTAGGTGACAACTAAGGGTGTGCGGTTAGAGGGTTTTTTCACTTCTGTATTGAAGCAGGTTCTCTTAGGGTATTTGGGTGGCCTCTTCGATGATGCAACTTACTTTCCTGGTGGAATGTCATTATTTGGTGAAGGTGGCTTTAAGTGTGCTAAGGTGTGTATCCCGGACTTTCTCCTCGGAGAACATTCTGTGGTATCTGAGTTCCTGGCTGTAGATAACCCATTTCTTGGTATGTTTGAGGTGGTTACTAAATATGTGAAGGTAGGTGCGGTGATTCATGGGTTTCTTGCGTGTAGCTGTCTGTAGGGTTCCATTGCTGAAGCTGATCGTGGTGTCCAGGAAGTTGATGCTGGTGTAGGAGTGTTCTAGAGAGAGTTTGATGGATGGGTGGTGGCTGCTGAAGTTGTGATGGAAATCTGTTGTCAGCAATGTGTTAACTAGTTTTGCGAAACAATCTGTTCCACCTTGTATTTAGCTGTGACACTCTGCATACGTTTCCCTGACCTGAAGAAGAGCTCTGTGTAACTCGAAAGCTTGTCTCTTTCACCAACGAAACTTGGTCCAATAAAAGATATCACTTCACCCATCTTGTCTCTCTCCTATTCTGGGACCAATGCAGCTACAACAACACTGGCAAACAACATAGATTGAGTTATGGTGTTAATGGTGTGGTAGAGCACCGAGACCCTTGGATAGGCATATTTTCCGTTGTTTAAATCGCAATAAATTAAGTGCATAAGTAAAATCTTTGTATTCTGTTTTTAAGGATTCCAGTTATCACAGTGTGGAGGCAAAGCAGCGTTTCATGACTGCCATGCACAGCATTGCCAAATTGACAGCAAGAGATGTGGCAACAGCTTTTGATCTTTCACAGTTTAGATCTGTCTGTGATTTGGGAGGTATTGCTACTACACTGACTTTTATGCAAGTTAATGACATTTATGTACATCATAGTTTTAAGAAAATCTAATCAAAAATTACAATTGTTGCTCTCTAACTGGTAAATTTTCTGCTGTTATTAGCTCTGATAAAAAGCTCAAATGAAGTTAAATGGAAGTACACTAGCTTAAAATATTGTTCATTTACTTTGAGTATGGCTGTTAAGACGGGGGAGGGGGGTCCCCCAGGAGAAGCAGTGTGGTTCAGTAGCTGGGACTGGGAATTCTGTTTCCAGCTCTTCCATTTCCAGCTCTGCCATGTGATCTTCACATATTAATTATGTCAAGATTTCAGAAATGATTATTGACATTTGGATGCTGCTATTTTTGGTGTAAAACTTGAGTCATTTTAAAGAGGCCTGCTTTACAGAGGATTTACAGAGCATTTTCTAAAATCCGGGGCCCTTTCAGGTGTCTTATATTGGACACCCAAAATCACAAATCACTCTTGAAAATTTTGACCTTGGTCACTTGTAAAATGCTTACCCACCCGTGTAAAGAACTTGGAAAAGCACTATGGAAGTGCTAAGTATTAAACTGATCAGAGTGAAAATTGTAATTGAATTCAGAAAATTTAAAAACTTTCAGTGACAAAATCTCTAGTGGGATAAAAATCCAAGATGGCCCCCACAAGTATTTGGTATTGTTTTGTAGCTTAGCACTGCAGTGTCCCAGTTACAGTCCTCAAGGGGATCCAAGTGGAGAACCGCGATTCTCCAGGGCTCGCTGTGTGTAGGAATCAGCGTGGGGTTAATGCTGTTCCTAGCTGTGCCTCCACCTCCACTGAGAGGGTGTGTAATGCAGGTGAAAGCTTGCCGAGAAGAGAGCTGCTGAGAGAACGGTGCTGCCCAGGGGGTGGGAGGGTGGACAGCGCATAGGGACCAGCACACTGCACGGTTGGAAATGCTTTTACCAGTGAACTTCCACAGAGTTTGGAGCTCCTACTCCTTTGCTTGCGTCCTTTGCCCCCCAACAGGAGCACTATTCAAACTATACAAGAATTACCTTGCAGTGGTAATAATGCCTAGCTCTTCTTATAGGACTCTTCATCCATAGATTACAAAGGAGGTTTGTAATATGCCATTAACCTTGGGGAAACTGAGGCACAGAGACAGGAAGTGACTTGCCCACATTCATCCAGCAGGCTAGTGGCAAAGACAAGAATAGAACCTAGGTCTCCTTAGTCCCACTCCAGACCTGTGTCCACTAGGCCACACTAGCTCCCAAGTCCCTTTATAGAGTCTCTTGGCTACCCCCATCCTTAACTGAGGGCTGTTGTGTTCAGGTAAGGTACAATATGAACTTGTAAAATGTCTGCAGATACAAAGGAAAAGGTTCACTTAGTTATTTTTTACTTACTACAGGTTGCACTGGAGTTCTGGCCCATGAGCTAGTACAAAAAAACCCAAACCTAAACGTCACTGTATTTGACCTTCCAGACGTTATTGCAAATGTCTCTTGCTTTCAGCCTTCAGGACAGCACATAACTCCAGTGGCGTTCACAGCAGGTAACTAACCATTAGGCTGCCAATCCTGGTTCACTGTGCAGCATGGAGGGAGCACACTGGTCTGCTCCAGCGAAAGTGTGAGCAGAAGCTATGTCTGGGGGCAAGCAAGGTTAAGCACAAGGCAGAATCCTCCATGTTGAGTGAAAGTCTTGGGTCTTTGCATGTTCCTTCATTTCCTCATAAGATGGCAGGGTAAAAAGAGACAGGGTGAGAGTGGAGAATAGTGGTGACTGAGGAGACATGGCTTAAGCAACACCAGTGAAGGGCCTGGCTGGACACTCCTCCCGTCTATGCCGGATTAATTTGCTTGAGGATACTTCCATTACCATCACAATTCCATTTCACTTCTTGACTCGGGCTTCTACACGGTTCACAAACTACAGCATTCTTGATATGAATTGTCCTTCTCTCACTATGTCTTCTGTAACTGCAGATCAAAATATTACATGTGTAGCACAGTGCATAACCTGTGCTGAAGTCTTTATTCATGACTTCATGTCTTCTTAACTATTGAAATTCCCTTTACTTTGGCTCATCAGTTCTGAGTTCTGAATTCCAGCAAATGTAGGAAGCTGCATACAGAAAAACCTGTCCCCATCACCTCTACTGGCTCCCTATTTATTTTAGGATGCAAGTTTTGGTTCCCCTCCTTGTTTCTAAAACGTTTCATGGACTTGCTAACTGGAGCAGAAGAAAGTTCAAAATCAAATGTACATTAAAACTAAACTGACACTGAAATGATCTTACGTGAAATTATCTTGTATGTTCTGCACCCTAAACTACATCCATGCTATAAATAAACATAAATTTCCCCCTAAATATCTTTCACTTTACTTCATAGAATTGTATCATACCAAATATACATTTTCTAACAGGTGATTTCTTCAAAGATAATCTTCCAGAAGCAGATCTTTACATCCTTTCACTAATTCTACATGACTTGAATGATGAAAAGATTCACATATTGTTAAGCAAAATATCAGCTATTTGCAAACCAGGTAAGGGTTTTTCATCTTGTGGGTTTTTGTTTTTTTTCCTTAGAGCATGTCTACACTGGCAAGTTTCTGATCGACAAGTTATACCACTTTTATTAAAGAGCTAGAATTAAACCATTGTTGTGTGTCCACGCTGTGCTCCTTGTGATGGTGGAGCGCATCCACATTAGCAGCTCTTGCAATGGCAAAGAGAGCAGTGCTTGTGGTAGCTATCCCACTGTGCAACTGGTATCAGGGTACTTTGGGAATGGTTTGCAATGCCTCATAGGGGCAGGCACAGCATGTGCATCCTACTACGTTGCCAGTTGCTTTTCAACTGAAGTGGGGAGGGGGGCAGAGTGTGTGACAGGGAGTGTGTGTGTGTATGGAGGGGGGGAGGGAGAGAGAGAGTGTGTTTTGGGAGACAGAGAGTGTCTCAGCATGCTGTCTTGTAAGTTCAGTCCTGAGGCAGGGGGAGGGGGAAACCCCCGCCTCCCTCCCCAGCTCTCTGCACAGCAACTGCCTCTGTTCAACAGCAGGAGCATTCCACATTAATGGTTTGCTTTGTGTCCCAGAGCAGATCAGAAAGGGAGCTTTGAAATGGGAGAGGCACATGTCTCCATTTCAAAACAGTGAGTAAAGCAGCCACTTGTGGGATTATGGGACACTTCCGGAGGCCAGTTGAGTGCTTTCTGCACAGTAATGTGTTTACACTGCCAATAACAGCGCTGGAGCCTTCTGCACTTTAAGGCTTATGACTCTCATGGAGGTGTGTTTTTTTTTTTTGCAACGCTGCAACTGAGGAGTTTCTGCGCACTAAGGGGCTTGGCAGTGTGTACACCTCAGGAGTTACACCGCAGAAAGCTGCTTTACTGCGCAGAAACTTGCCAGTGTAGACAAGGCCTTAGTGTTTACAGTATAGTGCTTAATAGCAGAAGGATTTTATGGGTAGTGGGTTACAATGTCTCCAATTAAAGATGAACATGTCTGTCATCAATTTTTTCTTCCCCATCTTAAAATAGAAGCCTTTACAAATTGTGTTATGGCACAATTTACTAAGAAGTGTAAAGTTATCAAGGCTGTCATTGTACAAAGGAACCATCAATTCACTTATTTATATTTAACTTCTAAATCGATCATCTATATAAAAAATTATACCTATTTTGATGGTGTCTCTCTCCCACCCCCCCATGTTAGTGTTGCTTTCCATCATCGACCTGAGCCTGTAAACACTTACGCATATGCTTATATTAACTCATGAGCGTAGTGCCATTGAACTCAATGGGATTACTCATGTGCATAAAGTTAAATGTGCATAAATGTTTTCAGGATCAGGGCCTTTGATGGTAAACTCTTCAGGAGACAGGCTGTTTTTGGGGGAGGTGGGGGAGAGCTTGGGCAGTTGTGCTCTCGGAGTTTGGGGTGGCAAAAAACCTAGAGCCAGCCCTGTCCAGAAATAGGAATCTCACATATGCCCAGAGCTGTCCCTAGGGTACAGCAAATCGGGGCGACTGCCCCAGGGCCTGGGCTTTGGGGGCCGGGTGCTTCATGAGGAGGCAGGAGGGGTGATGATGCGGGGGGGCGAAGAAGAGCCCCCCTACCAACCTCTCCCTCCCCCAGTGTCTCCTGCTCACTGGCAGGCTCCGCCGATCAGCACCTCCCCCTCCCTCCCAGCACCTACCACCGATCAGCTGTTTTGCCATGACTGGAGGCGCTGAGGGGGAGGGCAGAGGAGCGAGGGCGCCACACACTCGGGGGAGGGGGCGGAACTGTGTGGGGAAGAGGCGGTGAGGGGGCAGGAAGAGGCGGGGCAGGGGTCGGAAGAGGTGTGGTGGGGTGGAGCCTTGGGGGAAGGGGTGGAGTGCGGGCAGGGCCATAGAAACTCAGCGCCTATGTCCTGGGCCCTGCACTCACCTAGGGACGGCCCTGCACTCCTGTAGGGATGGCCCTGCATATGCTGTACCATATCATACGCAAAATATAAAAATACCAAAGGAAGGAGGGAACTAGTAGTAGGACTGAGGTGGGGAAAGGTGATAACCAAATAACCTCATTTGTCAGTAACTCTTCATGTAGGATGGAGAACAGGAGACATGACAAAAAATCCTTGCAAGCAGTGGACATAGAGAGCAGTAAGAGAAGAGCAGGGCTGCTTGCTTCAAAGGGCAGTTCAGAATACCTTGTGGCTAAATGTTGCCGCAAAGGAGTCTCTGTGATTGGCTGATGACATTTATAGTGGGAGGTCTTAATGATATCATTAGCTGATAACTTTTACTTCAAGTAGTAAGGATGCTGTTTGCTGAAACACCCCTGAAAACCAAGGGAAGGAATGCCTGCCTTCTCGTATACTTTACTAACTTCCTAATCTAGCAGGAAATGGTCACTATATTGGCCTTGAACCCTTTTCTATGAAATAGAATTACATCTGGGCTGTATAAAATACTTTAAGACAATTCTCCAACACCTTCCTGTTTTATACCTTTAGAATAGTCTCTTGTTAGCTTGAAAGAAGTGCTTTGACCAGCGGATAAAACAATAGGTTATTTCACATAGAAATCAGAAAACGTAAGAAAACTCTCAAGGCTCTCATGTCCTCCTAGCATGAAATAACTACCTCTCTGCTTCAGGAGTGAGAAATGAAAGGGAAATGTTCTCCAAAGGCTCACACAGTAAACTCAGTAACACATCAATCTTAGGTACACATCTTCCCCATTTATAATAGCATTTGAACCAACAGCACTGCAGTTTGGAAGCTAAGAATATTTTATTGAACTATTTTTGGTTGTTGTTTTGGAAACACAGGAAGTGCCTTGCTACTGGCAGAAATTGTGCTTGATGAAGAGAAAACACACCCTCCTAGAGCAGTATTACAGTCCCTCAGCATGACTGAAGGCAAGCAGAGAAGTGGCTCAGAGTATAAGCAACTACTGGAGAAATATGGATTCACCAATGTGCAAATTAAGATTACAGGAAACGTTTTAGATGCGATTTTGGGCTTTAAGAAAACTTCTGCACATTAGTTTGCACTGCAAGTAAGTGTGGCACTGAGCTTTTGTAACTTAACTTTCATACAACCATCAACCAGCGATAGTATGGATTGCTTCGGTACAGTATGAACTGTATATAAAGTTCTCTGCAAAATGGTCTAAAGCTGCAGGAATTTTCTTGCTACTTAAGCAATTATTTAGTAGTTATTAATCATTGCATTTGTCTTTACAAAAATGCACTTTGTACAACTTTGGCAATTTTGGGGTGCTCTCTCCTTTTGCTCATTGGTCCTTAGTGCTTTGCTCAGAAGCAGAAGAAGGAAACAACCTTGAAATGCATGTTTTTGCAAACAGGAATAAAAAAGAAAAAGGTGGGATTTTTAGAAGGGTCTTAGGATCATAGGCAACTACCCCTTCGTCACTTAGGTGTTCGTGAAACTCCCACCCATAGCTGTCGTGTCACAAGGATCTTTACTACTGTAGACTCAGGTCCTACAGTGACCATAATTTCACTGCAGCCCCTCTAGAGGCTGTCTTACAAATGAATTGGCCACCCACATGCTCTCAGACTGGATCATACCGCTCAAATACAGCTGTTCTCGAGAGAAGAGTCCATGTGGTAAAGGGTTAGATGGTGACATCCTCTTTCTGTCTGTTACAGTAACTCCTTACTTAAAGTCGTCCTGGTTAACGTTGTTACGTTGCTGATCAATTAGGGAACATGCTCGTTTAAAGTTGTGCAATGCTCCCTTATAACATTGTTTGTCAGCTGCCTGCTTTGTCCACTGCTTGCAGGAAGAGCAGCCCGTTGCAGCTAGCTGGTGGGGCTTGGAACCAAGGTGGACTGGCAGCCCCCCTATCAGCTTCCTGTTCCCCTATGTTCCCTGTGCAGCAGCCACTTAGCAGACTATCAATTGCCAGGCAATTCCCTTCCACCCACTGCCCTGTACTGCTCCTGCCCTCTGCCTTGGAGCTGCTCCTAGGAGCCTCCTGCTTGCTGTGCAGAGGGAGGGGGGAAGAGGGATGCTAATGTTAGGGTGTTCCCCTCCCCCCGCTCCTGTACCCCATCTCCATAGAGCGGGACGGGGGGAGCTTGCTGGCAGCAGCTGCTGTCTCAACTTGCTGATCTACTTAAAAAGGCAGTGTACTTAGAGTGGGGTCAGCATACTTAAAGGGGCAATGTGTGTCTGTCTCTCTCTCACACACACTCACCACCACCACCAGTATGTCTCTGTCTCTCTCTGCCATGCTGTCTCCCCTCCCTTCATGCATGCTGCCTTGTAGAGTGTGAGGCTACATTAACAACAGTGTGTTAACGCTTGAGGGTTCATCCAAGTGCTAGTTCATTATTTAACAGAAAGGCATTCCCTGGGAAATATCCCACCCTCTTCCACCCTCTGACTTCACCACCTCACCCAAACTTCACAAGGTAGGGATAGCTCAGTGGTTTGAGCATTGGCCTGCTAAACTCAGGGTTGTGAGTTCAATCCTTGAGGGGGCCATTGAGGGATCTGGGGCAAAAATTGGGTTTGGTCCTGCTTTGAGCAGGGGGTTGGACTAGATGACCTCGGTCCCTTCTAACCCTGATATTCTACGATCCTATCATTGCTGTGTAGAGTATTAAATTGTTTGTTTAAAACTTATACTGTGTCTGTGTGTGTGTGTATATATATGTATGTATATATATATAGTCTTTTGTCTGATGAAAAAATTTCCCTGGAACCCTCCCCCCCCCTTTTAAATTAATTCTTATAGGGAAATTGGATTCACTTCACTTAACATCGTTTCGCTTAAATCAGCATTTTTCAGGAACATAACTACAACGTTAAGCGAGGAGTTACTGTATTTCCTTACATAAATACTAGTGCTCTTCCCTTCTTTCCAACTATGCTGATAGAAGAGGAATATAGAAATGTCAGTTTTTCATGCTGTGATTTTTAATTTGAGGGATAAGTATATATTGTATGTCCAGATTATCAACTAATTTGTCAATCTGGTTTTCCCACTATTTCATGCGATATTTTTTTCTGATAACTCTTCAGTCGTGACTTTTTTCATATAAAACATATTTTGCTAAAGCTGTAGTGGAACCCCTCCTGCCTGTAAATAAAGCTACTGTTTTTCATCTCTGGGAAGTTGAGTTTACTGGCTGCAGCAGATTTCCATAGCAATATCCCTCCACTCAGACAGGACAAAAGAGGAGAGGCTGTACTTACTTTCAGCTGCTGACATCAGCAACTTTCAAAGATACTATAGTTTTGTCGGGCAGAGTTTGTCTTCTCAAGTGCACCATAAATGTCTGTCATTAGCATAGGTTTCAGAGTAGCAGCCGTGTTAGTCTGTATCCGCAAAAAGAAAAGGAGGACTTGTGGCACCTTAGACACTAACCAATTTATTTGAGCATAAGCTTTCGGGAGCTACAGCTCACTTCAAATAAATTTGTTAGTCTCTAAGGTGCCACAAGTCCTCCTTTTCTTTTTGTCATTAGCATAATTACTTTTCTCTTTGAGCACTGAGAAGGGTAAAGGGGCCCTGATGAGTTAAATTATCAATGAGGGACATTTTTATTACAGTATGTTTCAACCATTCAAATTCATCATGAAAATTTGTCACCCTCTACTTACCCATGTTTTTTGCTATAATAATAATAATTAATAATGATGACAATTTTTATTTACCTTTAGCAGTTTCTTGCCCTGGATGAGTAGAATTTGGTAAGATTGTATATCCAACTACTGAAAACTTAATAAACCAAAAATAAGTTTCTCTCTGTTTTGGTACAAAAAAAGGCCTCTTTCTACTTTTAACTGGTCTGCCTTATAAAAGAGAACATTATTATTTCAACAGATGGAAGTTTTGCTGTTTGATTCTGTCCCACCAAGCATGTGACAGATTTACATAAGCTGTAGAACTGTCATATTCTACCATACTGTCAAATTAATGTTATGCCCTCTGATTATTTTGTAGTCACTTATTGTTTGTAAATCTTATAGAACACAATTGGCTAAAACATAAACTCTGTGTCTTAAACTAGAAAAGCACAACATTATATATTTACTCCACCTTAGTCCCTGGAGCCTGGGTGTCTGCATTAACTTTAGCTTTGCAAACTTAGGTGTGTGTGGAGGGGGAAGCTTACCTTTTGAAAACTCCATATAAGACATGCATCTGAAGTAGCTGTTGAAACAAATAACATTCTTTGTGAACGGGGACAGCTAAAATCATTTTTTGCAAACTGGTTTTGAATGTCTCGCAAAGGGTGGCTAATGAGCTGCAGGAGAATGTGCTTTGCTCAACAGCGGGTGTCTGTGTGCTGTTCGCTTGTCTCCATACTATTTCAGAGAGATTTGCTGACATGCAGAAAAGATCAATGCTGTATGTCTTTCAGAGAGCAGAGGGGAAAGACATTTGCAATATTTTCACTTGCTGTTCACAGGTGTATTCCTTCCACTGCCAAGACTCCCACTGAGTTCAGTGAAAGTATAGCGTGTGCAAGGAATTCAGGGCTGGGTAGGGCAGGGAGAGGAGTTTATGATCATTTTAAATACTACAGAATACTGGAAGAGTGATAGACATTCCAAATACTAGATAGACCAATAATCTGATTTTTATAAAGGTACAAACATTAATATGCCACTTCCCTGGACAAAATTTGTTTCTATTCACTATTGTTATAATGACTGGGTCTTAAAGTTTCCTTATTGGAAAAAACTGTCTGTACAATGTTTTAAGTCAAGGATAATTTTGAGCCATTAAAATTAATTATCTAAATCTGCGTAATCTTTAATGAGGGATTATTTTGTATCCTCCAGATGTCTGAACTGTCACCAATACTAAAGCCCGCTTGTTCACTACTTGCTGTTTGGTGGTAGGCTGCTTCACATTAGTAGGAATGCCCGTGTTGATATGAGTAACTCCACCCACTGAAATAAATGTAACTATGTTTGCGTCTGCATATCTGATTTCATATGGATGAGAGGATGTTCATATGAATTCAGTTCACTTATCAGAATTTCATCCAACACATTTATTTGAATGTGGGATCATTTGCAGATGTCTGTATAAATGGCATAGAGGAAGTCCAATGTGGACAAATCAGGTAATGGAACTGTTGTGTCTGAGTAGATCACCAAATGAATGGAGAAAAGGTGTAAAATATTGGGGATTAAAAGATCCGTAGACACAGGGTGGGAAATAAGAGAAAAGAGAGCTCAGATGCTCACTTACTGAATGATGAGTTGAATAAGAATCCTTGAGGGCTGGGGGGATGTCTGGTAAAACAAAGCAGAGGTTTGTTTGGATTTTTTCCCCTAGCCCAATAGTAAAATGACAACCCTAGTGCACTCACTACAGATATTAACCACTTTCTGTGCTTGGGAGAGCAAAGGGGCTGTGGTGTGGCTCAATATGAGCCCCAAGTGCAGGAGTTTAGGCAGTGTTGTCTAAAAGGCTGTGCCCCTCATCCCCTTCTTGGCTGCCAGTTCAGTTTTGGATCGGTTTGTCGTTGTGCTGGGTTGGAGCAGGGGGGCTTCCAGGCTCCCTCGTTGCATCCCCTGCTGTCTTTCCACCATGATGGGTTGTTAGGAGAGGCACCACCTCCTCCCTGACATTTCCCATGTCTCCAGCTGCCTGATTGGGGATGGAGTTAAGGACTCCCATTTCTGAGGCTAGGTGTTGGGGTTGGTCCACTACAGAGCAGGTTTGTGGCTGCAGCCCAGGCAAGCCTACCCATACACTTTCAAGCCCTGCCTGCTGAGACGCAGTCTAGCAATAGCAGCATCCCTGGCCTGCAAAACTTTTATCAATGGGCCTAAACCTAGTACCATGGAAGTCAATGGGAGTTTTGCCATGTTATACTTGAAGTGAGGATTAAATTAGTTGATGGAGGGAGTGGGGGGACACCAGGTAGCAGCAATAACTTCCCTCACTTTTGGAGTACTCCAACCACCAGGAGCCAAAGACAACGTTCATGGTTCCAATTTATCCCATTTGATGAAGAGAGAGAGAGAGAGAGAGAGAAAGTACAACATTGCACTTGCACAAAACCAGCCTATTAAAATATATGAGGATTAGGGGTAATCTGTAACAAGATTATATTCTCATTTCTAAGAATGGCAACTAATCTGCAGTGGCCCTGACACACAGATCATCGTCTTGTTGGATCATATTAAAGAAGTTCTGTATTAAAATCACAAATGAGTTTGATTCCCCAGAGTTTAAATTCCAGGGTATTACTAATTAAGAGGTCTCTTGGTTTTTGGTACTGTTTCTCTCCCTCTCTGTGTGAAACTTGCAAGCTGCTAATTGTGTTAGTACATTCTAAGACAGAGTCTGTTCTCAAAGCAATTCACAGAGAGAGAGACTCAAAGCAATACTCTATAACAACAGAAACAGCACCCAGAGACTCCCCGCCCTTTTGTTGTATTCATCTCACTTTGTTAACAATTGTGATTAAAATAGAGAGAGAGGATGTATGTGGATGATGCTTGGTGTGGATAATAACTGAATGATCAGGGAGGTGCCAGCCTAAGAATCCAGTGTCCATCGGCTGAAGAAGGCATCAAGTGGAAATAATCAGAGGACCCCCCTTCCCCCCCACCCCCGGAGGGCAGACTGGAATCCACCCAACAGCCTCAAGGATGGGAGAACTAAAGAACAAGATAACATCTGACAGCACGGAGCCGTCAGGAATGTGCCATCTGCTGATTGATTCAGCAACAGCATGATGAAGCAATTCCCATAGACTGGCATAGGAAGAAATTCCTATAAAAATGGACTCTAGAAAGTGAGAAGTTTGGGGTCTGATTCTGCAAACCAACTTCCAGGAGCATCAGATGAGCATCTGACAAGGCCCTGCTCCCTCCTTATGTCCAGGCCACCTGGCCAGTGGCTTGGCATGAGCAACTCTAAGGCTGGTAACTATGATAACAACCTTGCAGAACCTGTGTGTGTGTATGAATGAATGTGTGAATAAATATGAGATTGAATGGAATGTTATAGCTATAACTAACTGCTTACTATGATTTTTTCTGTATTCACAATAAATGTGGTATTTTACCTTTTTCCCTTTAATAAGATCCTGCTGGTTTTTATTTTATTGGTACAACAGTCTACTTTTACTTGAAGCATGTAAACTGTGCAACACCAGACTTACCTTTTTCTTTTTTCCCCCCGCCCCTGCCCTTGCGGTCACGGTGTAATATATGGGCCCATTGCTATTTTCCCATGTTCTTAAACTATTCTAAATGGAAGCCGTAATGTATTATTGCTTCCTTGCTGCAAGAACCTTTACAATTTATTTTTTATAGGGCTGTCCTATACACTCTGATTTCTCTCTGCAGCTTTCAAAACATACAATGCATGATCCACTGCTACGTCGCTCCTGTTTTATAGCAATGTAACTTAATTAATTTCATTTGAGTTACACCAGTGTAGAATTGGGCTAATGCAAGGACCATTACAATAGTTTCCTCCTGAACCTTCTGCAAAGAGATCAAATAATCTCCCCTAATATTTGCCGCTCCTATAAGGATAAGGCTGAAAAGCCTTGAACCCAAGTTAAATTCTGTCTAAGCCTTTCTCAAGAAGGATCTTTGTTCCTACTATAAAATACTAATTACCTGTTGTTGTTGTTTTTTTCTTTTCTATGCTAATCATAACTTGCTCTCTGTAAAGTACATGGGCATCCTTCCCAGACTGGCAGTGTTTGATTCCCGTGCATATGTTTTGTCCATGTTGTGTTCATGTCATTCAGATGTCCCCAATGTTTGAGTGATTTTCTGTAGCGTATTAGTTGCCTTGCTGTTCATGTTTTCCCTTCAAAGTGTCCAGGAGGACCCTTCAACCATTGTGATACAAGGTTGGCTCGGTGGCCTAGAAGTGCTCACCTTGCTTTGCTCCACATAGCAACACTTGCAGTGTGATCAGGAGCAGCAGTTCTGCCTGTGCAGGTGGAGGAAAGTTGTTGGGATGTGAGGAGGAAAACCTTCTAATACAGAATCTGTCTGTATTCAGGCTGTATGACCAAATGAGCACACACGTATTTCAGAAGGTGTACATTTGCCTCTGTGTTCTACAGCTAAATTCTCTGCTGGTGAGAATGTGGCAGGCTGTATGTACACACTGTAAGGCAGGGTTTGGGACAGAGGACTTTATCCATTCCCAGCCAGAAGGAATTGCATGTCTCCAGATGATTTATGGTATTCTGTATTGAACTCCAGCAGCATGCTCAACCCCTGACAGAAAGGGGATTAGGTCCCTTAAACCCATACACCAGAGCCCTGGGCCATCCACAAAGAAGCTATATGCCTCTCAAAGCTTCTCATCTGCCAGTAGGAGCCATACTGTCATGAGTGCCTCTGAGGTAATCATCTCAAGGGACAGAACATAGCTATGAGATTCGATTCACTGTTGTTCTGCACCTTGTGCAGGCATTTATATCTGTACAAAATGAGTAAAATGTTACCCGTTGGTCTGATTCGTTAGCATTTTACACCCACTTTGCACTGATGTAAATGACTGTACACAGCAATGGAGAAGAGCAAGTAAAATAATGTTCATTTGATCAGCATTATCTTACTCTGATATTCCGTACTGGGTGGAAGAGGTAGGAAGATGCAGTGGAAAATTGCACCATCGTCTCTTCCCTCTATTCTCACACCTGGGCCTTCCTCACCACAAAGAAACCTATCCCCACAGAAGAATTGTGGAGGGGCTTCTGTAGGATTGTCATTTTCTATGTTTGGACAGTGTGGAGCACAATGCTCCCCCATCCTTAGTTCTCTGAAGATTACAGCAATATAAACGTAAATAATAGGTTTAAGAGAAGATAGGGACAATGAGTGACACTGAGATGGGATTACCTCTATTTCTTCCACGCACACACACGCCACCTCTCACAGAAAAAAAGGTGATCTAGCCCATGGGCATTGTATTTTCTACAAGGAGCTAATGTGTACAGTATGTATATAGTCATTTTGGTCTAGTAACTTGAGAGTACATCTGAAATGCAAAATTAGACCCTAGTATTATATTTTATGCATTTTTATATGGCAGCCGTAATTTTTATTAATCTGATTGCAGATTAGTATAATTTTTCTTTGTTTTAAATTAGGCTGTGGCATTTTCCTGGCTGAAATGGTGTTGGATAATGAGAAGAAAAGGAGTACAGCTTTGCTGCAGTCCTTGAACATGCTTGTCAGACACAGGGAAAGGAGAGGAGTGGCTCCGAATATAGATGTTTACTGGAACATCTTGGCTTCACAAATGTAGACATTAAACTGACAGGAAATGTGTTCGATGATGTCTTCTACACTAAGAAATAAAGAAATTGTATTTGGCAATAAAAACGAGAACACATCAGCAATCACATCTGATGATTTTTATTATAGGATTGGTTTCCCATCAGCCGCTTATGCAAGAGATATGTGACTTTGGAAGCTTTCTGAAACTACTTCAATAACTGAGAGAGATTATATCCGTTCCGAAATATGAGTAAAATGCCAGAAGCTACGCTCTTCGCTTGGCAGCAGTAATGCTCGGGCTGCATTGACTTGCTAGTACTTTTTAAAGTTACCTCATACTCAGAAAAAAGAAAAGGAGTACTTGTGGCACCTTAGAGACTAACCAAGACACATCAACAGTCATACAATAATGTTGGCATTGCTAATGAACTGCTTTGTTTCTTTGTGTTGGGTGCACCTAGGCTGGCCTTATTTCTAGACCAAAATACGCTGCCCTTTTCCCCCCCCACCCCCGACTCTATCCCTGGGATGTTAGTACGGCTCTCCGTGTTCAAGTGCTTGCTCAGGTCGAGTCCATTCCAGGGGTGTGCACGCCCATGTGCACAGTCGTTGGGGATTTTTGCCTTAGCAGTATCCATAGGGCCGCCAGTGGGGCCCTCTGGAGGGCCGCGCACACGCGCCCGTATACCAGTTGCCACTGGCCCTGCGCCCTGTCCGTTCCTTCTCACCACCCGTGACGGTTGGTCGAAGCGCCTTCTCTTGCATCGCAAGAGCGCTAACGTTTCTTAACAGCCCAATATCTATCCTCATTGGGTATAGTTCTTAGGAATTTACTTAGCCGTTAAGTGTTAGTTATTTCCCCATCCGAAAGCAAAAGGGGGCCCGCGACCTGTGTTCCATCTAAGGCGCGTGCCTGGGCGGCTGCGCAAGAGGGCATGGCTCCACTAATTAGGTGCCTGGACCCTGGAGAGGATGCACATGTAAGGTGAGGTGGTGGCCTTGGGGTGGGGGGCAGTGGGGTGAGGTAGGTGGGATGAGGTGGGGGGAGTTTAGGGCATACAGGGCTGCCGCTGCGGGGTAGACACACCCCACCCCTTCCCAGCCGCAGCCGCGGTGGAGGAAAGATATATCCCAGGACAAGCCAAATACAGCACCTAGGAGGTTCTGGCTTTAAAATAACTCTAAGGCCTGGTCTACACTGAGGGCAGGGGATCAATCTAAGTTACACAACTTCAGCTAGGTGAATAACGTAGCTGAAGTCGACATACTGAGACCTACACACCGCGGTGTCTTCACTGTGGTGAGTCAACTACTGCCGCTCCCCCGTCGACTCTGCCTGCACCTCTCATGGCGCTGGAGTACAGGAGTCGACAGGAGAGCGCTCAGGGGTCCATTTATCGTGTCTGGACTAGATAAATCGACCCCCACTGGATCAATCACTGCCCACCGATCCGGCGGGTAGTATAGACATACCCTAAGGAATGTAAATCAGATAACAATTTGGTAGACTTTTTAGCTACAATGTATGACTGGGGTTAATAGTTAATGCACAAAAAAGACACTGCTTAAATTTCAACCATAGAAACTTGGAAGACTTTGTCAAACTTCCAAAGTTCCTCTATATGCAGAAACAAATTCCATAAAACACGTGTATGGTGTATTATACATGCAATCGTTGTAGGTTTTATTTATACAGGGGGAGGTTGGAGTAATTATCAATTGAGGATGAAAAACAAAATAGCAAACCAAAAGGAAGGAAAGGGTCTGAGATGGCAGAACCCTCTCCCATCCTTCCCAGCCCCAGCTTGGTGGCTGCCGTAGTGGGGGAAAGACACCCCCTCCCCCCTTTTTCTCAGCTTCAGCTCTGGGATTGTGGTGGCCGGGGAGGGACGCCCCTTCTTCTCAGCCCTTCTGCTCCTAACATCCAGCCATATATTTGCCTTCCTGTTCCTGCCTTCTTCCTCCCTGTGTCCATGTCTTTGTTTTCCTCACAAAACAGAGTTCAGTGGATTTCCTGTACTTCTTCTCAGGCTGTTGTGACAACAATCAGGACCTCCCTCAAAATAAGGAAAGCAGTAGGGAATGAGACAAGAGCAATTACAGGCAGCCGGGGTCTTCTCTTGAAAATGGGCTTTAGGGCTCTGATGGGGAAGGCATGCAGCAGCTTCTGAGCTGTTTACCAACCCCTTGCACTTCAGTCTTTTCCTCCCATCCTCTGTGATTTGTCCAGAGATGCCTCTCCCCCAGCTCCAAGGCTGGGACAGTGCGGGAGAGGTGCCTCTCCCCCAAAAAATTCTAAAACAATGGAAATCACTTGTCCAGACAAATGATTCCCATTAAGTTTTAGAATTTGTTTGGGGAGAGGTATTGGAAACCATTAAGGCCAGATCCTTGCTATCTGGTATAGTTCTGGCTCTTCAGGTACTCCCATTGACTCATAAGTAGCAAGTAGCACTAGGTTTTTTGTAGGATAAAGACCTTATTTGCAAGCTCTTTGAAGCAGGGAAGTATCTGCAAACTCTGAAGCCATGTGTTAATGTGTAAAAACTTAATGAGTCTACTCTGAGTTTTTGAGTTGGTGACACACACAATCTGAAACCAGGAGAACTTTGCCCGTTTCTACAGGGCTCTGTTGCACTTGCACAGCGTGGGTCCTAAACACTCATTTAAAATACCCATAACCAATCACTTGATGTTTTACTTCCCTTCATATTTTCAGTGTTCTCACTTGTTTGTTTGCTGTTTGTGTCACTGTATTACTTATTTTTACTGTTCTCTGTGTGTGAAGTATTAATTAAATTAAGAGCTGACATCCCAGAGAAATTGTGTAACCTGAGTGAATACCTTTTACTCTCCTTTTCAGTATCAGAAAATATTGTATTAATATTTGCGATGAGAGCATGACTATTTCTAGTTGACTCATAGATTTGTTTAGCATCTTAAAGCTGAGCTACAGGTGCAGATAATATGCATGCAAGAGGGACAGTTTTGTGACCTACAAAAGTCCGTAGCATGTTAGTGTTTTGGCAGATGCTTCATTTTTCAAGAGTAGCTTTCCCTGAAGATTTAGTGGTCTATGATAAAAGTAGGTTATTAAATGGGGACTCGGGTGCATATTTTGTATGCTTTCAATTAATGGCCATGATTTTGTTTTATTTATATAGCTGTTTTCACTATGCCACATTTTGGTGTGCTATATCTAGGTTTTTCATTTGTACTGGTTGTGCACATCCGCACATTCCCTTGATATTGGTGCTGCACATAACAAAATTCATTCTGCACATGGATGGAAAAAATTAGAGGGAACATTGCCTGAGACGCATCCTGGACCTGTGACACCTCAACAAGTATATCAAAAAGTTGATGTTCCGCATCATGTTCCGCATGATTTCCCTGGCCTCCATCATTCCCTCCCTGGATCCGGGAAACTGGTATACCACCCTCGACTTGAATGGTGCATATTTCCATATCTCCATCTTCCAAGGACATGCATGGTTCCTCCATTCCGTGTTGGGCCAGTGCCATTTCCAATTCATGGGATTACCCTTTGGCCTCTGTCATGGACTCACAGGTCGTGCCCACTCTTGGCCCCGTGCGGTCCCTGGGGGGAACCCCCTTCAATGAGACAACCCTTCTCGGGGGTCCACTCTCTCTTGGGGGTTAAGCCCCTCCACCTCCTAGAACCGCACCTCTCTGAGCCTTAGCGCACCTGTTTCTCGCCATGGGCCCCCTCAGGGAGTCCACTCGCTCTGGACCCCCAGGGCCTCCACTCTCAGAGGGAATAATGCAACCCTGATCTTTAGACCGAAGTGACTCTCAGCCAGCATAAAACAGGAGGGTTTAGTGAGTGTCTGAACCTAGCACAGGAAACTCTCAGACCCCCAGGCCTGGACTGCATCAGCACAGCATATCCAAGTCTCCCCTGCATTCAGGTGGGCTCTGCCTGCTCTCTCTCCCCTGCGCTTTCCAGCTGGGCATCTGATATCACCTCCCCCAAGCCTCACCTCTGTCTATTGTCTTCTCTCCAGGTAAACAGGGTTGCCTGGGCCTCCTTTCCTCTCTTCTGTCCTCTGGCCCCCTTTGGCTGGAACTGGCTGGTCAGGTCACCAGGTGTCCTCTCTCCACGGCCCATTGTCCTCCCACTGGCCAGAACCGGCTGTGACTCCTGAGCTGGGCCTCCAGTTTGCCAAGTCACCAGTTGCTGGGGTATCCATTGGCTGGGGTCCCAAGTTCCATCGCTGGACCTCTGTAACAACAAACTCCCTCTCCCATCACCTCATTAAACCACTAACACCCAGGGAAACTGAGTCCCTCCCCCTCTGCATCCAGACCATTGGAAAAACAAGGAGAAACCAAGAACCCCCACACACACACTTTGTCACAGCCTCTCATCAGCACCGAGAGTGTTTACAAAGTGCATGGCACCAGTGGTTGCTTACCTGAGCCGGAGGGGTGTTCAGATTTACTAGTACCTAAACGACTGGCTAATCAAGGGCCGGTCCTTGGATCAGGTGTGGTGGCACCTCGATCTGGTTCTCTCCACGTGTTGCGATCTGGGTCTCTTAATAAAAGAGAAGAAATCAACTCTAGTGCCGATGCAACCCATACAGGTAATTGGAGTGGTCCTCAACTCCACTTGGGCCAGAGCCTGACTCCCCAAAGCCTGATTCCAAGCCATGATAGATCTGATCTTGTGCATGCAAGCCCACTCTCTCACCACCACTCACATGGGCCTGAGGTTGTCGGGCCACATGGCAGCCTGCACTTACATGGTCTGATACATGTGGCTCCATCTCAGTCCCCTACAGGCGTTCCTGGCATCAGTCTACGTCCCCAACAGATACAACATAGACCATGTGATCAAGGTACCGGGCCACATACTGTCATCAATCGCATGGTGACTGAATCCCTTATTGGTGTTGGAGGGAGTCCCCTTTGTGATCCCGTCCCCGTCAGTTACCCTAGTCTCCGATGCCTCGGATCTGGAGTGGGGAGCCCACCTGGACGATCTCAGCCTGCAAGGTAATTGGTTGAGTCACGATCGCTCCCTACACATAAAGTCAGAGAGGTACTCTTGGCCTGCCACGCTTTCCCACGTCATAAAAAGGGCAGGATGGTTCAGGTCCTGGTAGACAATACCGCCGCAGTATTCTATATCAACAAGCAAGGCAGAGCCTGATCAGCAGCCCTTTGCCAAGAAGCTCTCAGGGTGTGGAACTTCTGTGTTCAGCAAGCCACTCATCTCGTAGCCACACACCTCCCCGGGGCCAGAAATGCTTTGGCAGATCGCCTTAGCAGGGCATTCTCATCTCGCCAGGAATGGTTGCTCCATCCAGAGGTGGTCAGTGTCCTCTTCCAGAGGTGGGGGACAACCCTACGGATACCACTAAGGCAAAAATCTCCGATGACTGTGCCCATGAGTGTGCACACACCTAGAAAGGGAATGGTCATTAGCAACAAATCTTGAAGAACAGTAGTTATGAAAGGTAGCAAAAAGAAAAGGAGGACTTGTGGTACCTTAGAGACTAACCAATTTATTTGAGCATGAGCTTTCGTGAGCTACAGCTCACTTCATTGGATGCATACTGTGCAGTCAGAATAAGCTCTGTTCTACCTCATTCTATGATCAATAAAGTTGATAGCAAAAACACACACAACCAAACAAAACCCTAAACACAGTTGGCTCAGGATCCATTAGAAACATGGCAGGGGAGTCAGGATGGGCGAGATTCAGTGTAATGACTGGGAAAAGACAAAATCAAGAGAAAATAAATTATATTCTCAAACAAGCGTAAAAATATTAAGTAACCAAATTCAGCAGTTGGGGATTCTTGTTAACAAGCTATAGGGTTTGCAGAGAAACAATTCAAGACGAATGACCTGCCCACTGAGATAAGAAGGGTCTCTTCTAGGTTCTCTTCTCTCTCATTTCTGGTAACTGTCCTGAGGTAGTCTGGCACTTATTGAAAAAGGGTAGGTACTAAGCCTTGGTGTCCTGTCTAACATTGCCTCTCTTAATAAAAATAGGTTCTAATGTCCAGTGTTGTGTGTGAGCAATTGCTGACAATAATGGTCACTGCATCTGCCTCCATAAGCACTTTGTTGTGACTGTTGTGTATATATACAACTGTGGACAAATTCATCACTGGTGTAACACCACTGATGTCAGATAGAATGATAATTAATATCCCTCATGTCCTAAAGTACTCTAGGAAATGTACAGTATGAAAGTCACTTATACAAAACTACTTTGTATTACATTCTGTAACAAATTGACTGTGTTTCTTTTTCACTGCAGAAACAATTTTCTTGGAATATCTGAATCTCAACAGTTAATTTTCATCACTGGATGGCTCAGCCTTCTACCAGTTTAAACCTGCCCTTTTTTAAAAGATGAAATATCTTCTAATCTTCAGTTGTGATTAAAAAAGCAGACTACAGTTGATGGGATTTGCTAAATTCAGAGATCAATGCCCTGATTCTGAAGTTTTAAAAAAAATTCTACACAATAGTTTAGTCATAAATCATAATTGCTGGCCTAGTCTTATCAACAGTACTGAGAAATAGATGTTGAAAGGGGTTATCTACTGTCATGTGATATTTAATTTGATTAATTAAATCATGAGAACAGTATGGCCCTAGAGAAGCAAGCAATTGCTCTCTCTTCTCATTCTTTATATAGTCACAAGCCCCTCCACTGATAACACAAGAAGTTCTCACTACTTTCTGTTTCCCCTGGGCCCTTTTCTTAGTTCTTGGTGAACTACAGGTTATGTATAACTGAATGTATATAACCACCTAGGGAGGTGGTAGAATCTCCTTCCTTAGAGGTTTTTAAGGTCAGGCTTGACAAAGCCCTGGCTGGGATGATTTAACTGGGAATTGGTCCTGCTTCGAGCAGGGGGTTGGACTAGATGACCTTCTGGGGTCCCTTCCAACCCTGATATTCTATGATTCTATGAATGTGTTCTGGTTTAAGAAAGTTGGAGTTCTTTCTTTATCTACACAGACTGTTTTTACAGACAGCTGGGAGCTTTGCAATCACTCTGGCAATTATTCTTCACCTTTTTAAAATTACAGTTGTCATATTAAACACAAAGGGAAATGTTCATCCCTGGTATAACTTCACTGAAGTTAATGATGTTATTATTTATTACTTGTATTACCGTAGCACCTAGAAGCCCTACTTATGGACCAGGACCACACAGTGGTAAGTGCCATTACCATAAGGATGAATTTGGTACAAAATCATTGGGCTAAATTATGCCTCAGTAAAGCAGAACTGCTTAAGTGACAGTGCCAGAAGACTCTATGCTTGTGTAAGGACTGCAGTAGACCAGGATTGGCCCTCAGAGAGGGACAAGGAGCCATCTCTCTTCTCTGGAGAATCCTACAGCACAGGTGTAATTTGACCCTTTTCCTCTTTTATTCATTCCTGAGTGTTTCAACATAAGTAGCATTTCCATTAAATGGTGCAGAGATGCATTGTTGAAGAAAAGTGATTAAAGATACCCTCTGATACACCAAGTTTCAGAGTAACAACCGTGTTAGTCTGTATTTGCAAAAAGAAAAGGAGGACTTGTGGCACCTTAGAGACTAACCAATTTATTTGAGCATGAGCTTTCGTGAGCTACAGCTCACTTACACCAGTGTTCTCAAATCATCTGGTCACAGTTCTGTAAGATTCATCAATCATGTATCTGCTACTCTCCACAGGCTACTTTCCAGAAAGGAAATTCCCCAATATATACTGTGTTGGATCATATTAAAGAAGTTCTGTATTAAAATCACAAATGAGTTTGATTCCCCAGAGTTTAAATTCCAGGGTATTACTAATTAAGAGGTCTCTTGGTTTTTGGTACTGTTTCTTTCCCTCTATGTATGAAACTTGCAAGCTGCTAATTGTGTTAGTACATTCTAAGACAGAGTCTGTTCTCAAAGCAATTCACAGAGAGAGAGAGAGACTCAAAGCAATACTCTAACAACAGAAACAGCACCCAGAGACTCCCCACCCTTTTGTTGTATTAACAATTGTGATTAAAATAGAGATAGAGGATGTATGTGGATGGATGCTTGGTGTGGATAATAACTGAATGATCAGGGAGGTGCCAGCCTAAGAATCCAGTGTCCATCGGCTGAAGAAGGTGTCAAGTGGAAATAACCAGAGGACCCCACCCGGAGGGCAGACTGGAATCCACCCAACAGCATCAAGAATGGGAGAACCAAAGAACAAGATAACATCTTGGAGCCGTCAGGAATGTGCTATCTGCTGATTGATTCAGCAACAGCATGATGAAGCAATTCCCATAGACTGGCATAGGAAGAAATTCCTATAAAAATAGACTCTAAAAAGTGAGAACTTTGGGGTCTGATTCTGCAAACCGACTTCCAGGAGCATCAGATGAGCATCTGACAAGGCCCTGCTCCCTCCTCATGTCCAGGCCACCTGGCCAGTGACTTGGCATGAGCAACTCTAAGGCTGGTAACTATGATAACAACCTTGCAGAACCTGTGTGTGTGGGTGTGTATGTGTGTGGGTGTGTGTTTGTATGAATGAATGTGTGAATAAATATGAGATTGAATGGAATGTTATAGCTATAACTAACTGCTTACTATGATTCTTTCTGTATTCACAATAAATGTGGTATTTTGCCTTTTTCCCTTTAATAAGATCCTGCTGGTTTTTATTTTATTGGTACAACAACTGTACATGGTTGCTAAAATATTGTAAGTGTGAAGTTATTTAAGAAAATAATGAAGTCAAAGAGCAGCAGAATAATCCTATCGAAGCTGGAAACAGAAGAACTAGGACAGCAGTTCTCTAAAGCAGACTCCAGAGAAACTCTTCTGCATGCTATAAGATTACCTGGAACCAGTGGTAGAACAAAAATTATGTAGCTACAGTGATCAGATGACAGAAGGGGTCATAGGCAGTTCATTTTGCTTAAAGACAGTCAGCTGCTCACCTCCTGAAGTGCTACTTAGTATGCGCGCTGTTGTGAAGGTGGAAGGCAGAGCTGTATTGTGAAAAGTTAAATATGTGAAAGCCTTTTTGCTTTTAAATAACATCTTGCTCTCTCTCCTCCCCCACTTCTTCTCTGGATTTGTTTTTGTTTATATATTTATTAGGGCTGTCAATTAATCCATTAACTCAAAAAAATTAACCACGTGGGACCGCTGTGCCCCCTTAACTCTCTCCAGCCTGGGCTGTCTCTCACCATGCCTTGCTAGTGACCGGAGGCAATCCCTCCAGGTGCTGTTATCACTCAGCACAACCACCTGTGGAAACCCCCCACCCAGCTAGCTTGCATGAATGCTCCCAGAGACACTCATGAATCACATGGAGAAAGGCACCAGAGCCAAATCCCCCTAGCTCCCAGCACTGTACCCCAGGAATATACCATCTTGCACTGCTCAAGACAAGCAGTGCAAATTTATAAATTGGTTCACCACTTCAACAATAGAAAGTGGATATACACTAACCTTTGTACCCTGAGCAAATTCGCCCCACACTTCATACAAACTCACTGGTAAAGATAAACAGTAAAATAAATTTATTGACTATAAAAGATGGATTTTAAGTGAGATTAATCGATAAGCAAAAAGTCAGAGTTGGTTACTGAAAGAAATAAAATATAAGTACACAGTCTAAACTCTCAACCCTATTAGACTGGGCAACATCTAGATAAAGCAGTTTTTCTCACCCCACTGGATATTGCAGCCCATAGTATACAGATTTCACCTTTGAAATCTGGACCAGTCCCCTCAGTTGGAGTCTCAAGTCTTCAGCGTCCTTGTTGCTTGCAGTGTAGGTGGTTGAAGGAGAAAGGCCCTGCATGGGCCCCTGTGTTTGGTTTTTATACCCTTAGTCCATGTGCTTGGAGAACAGAAGTTCAGGCATGTTTGGTGAGTCCCTAAGCAAGGTTGAGCAATTCCCTTGGTGTGGCCTCATGCAAGTGAGTCACTGAATTGTAGCCCCCTTGCTGGACAATGGCTGGTGATTTCTGTTCAACAGCACCCACCTGGGTGTTGGTTACCTCCCTTGTCATTGTCTCTGTAGAGTCAGTATCTGGGTGCCTCCCAAACCCACAGCATGTTTTAGTGACAACCATACAACACAATTATCATAACTTCATATGCGTTGATGATACACATATTTAGATAGAATAATGACTTTCAGCAAATCATAACCTTTCCCCAGACACCTCACATGGCATGCGTTATATGCAATATCACAATTATATACAGATGAGGAATACAGAGGTTACAGGGGGCTCCCCCAAGGTATAGAGTGTCACAGTATGTATATATGTGCATATGTGTATATGTATGTGCGTGTGTGTGTGTATATAAACAGATACACAAATACAGAGCAGAAAGGGGGGAGAAATCAGGACCCATTCAATGATGTCACATTTTAGGCATGAGAGACTCCACTACCATGATGCTTACTGACCATGCTCTGAGGTCTGAGATCTTTGTGCTGAGAGCAATGGAGGCTATGATGGCTCCTCCTTTATCACAGTGTTAGCTTGGGAACATCTCAGATCCACCACCACTATCCCCCTCCTCCCATTTAACAAGAACCCACTTATCCATTATATCCCTAATTCTCTCCAAAAACATACATGCCAGTTCTGTACATATTCCCTGTTGCTCCCAAAGCCTTTCGTGAACCTAAACTTCTTTATCCCACCTCCGAACATGCCAGCGTAACAGGTAAAGGAAGGTCACATAGTGAACCTTAGATCTTCCAAGTGTGTGTGGGGGGGGCGGCAAAATCAGGCTGTCAAAGGCCCCCCCAGTGACTTGAACCAGCACTGGGAGAAGACTAAGGAAGGTGCAGAAATAGAAGGGAACGAGATCCCAGGGTCAGAAGTGAAAAGGGGAAAATGAGAATGATAAAAAGTGTGACAAAATGGGGAAAGAAAAAAGAAAAAATAAAGATAAAAAAGAGGGAGTAAAGAAAGTGATAGCTCTAGAGACAAATATACTGAAACAGTGCAAAAGGGTGAAAAGTATACAGAAACATGCTGATACAAAACATTACATGGTGTGACCTTTGTAAGATTTGCAAGAGGCTGGAGCCCCAAGCTGATGTATCTGATCTCCTAAGGTGCATAGAACAGGATACTCAGTTGTGTCTAGCTAAACAGTTCCAAATCATAGAATTGGCATATGCTATTCTCCAATTTCACAAGTCAACATAACTTTTAAGTCCTAGAAATTGAAGTTGTTTAAATATGTATTTCCCCGCCCATATTTATTCTAAAAATCTAATAAATTCCATATAAAACATTATATTAGAAGAAGTTAAAGTTGCATGCTTAAGCAACAGAGCAAGTTTTTGTTTTCCTTTGGGGGGGGAAGGAGGGGTTGAATGGAAAATGCCAATTTGATGAAACCAAAACTTTTCATGGGTATGTATCAGTTTCAATTAAATTTTCATTGGAAAGGGGTCCATGGTCCAAGATGAACTTTCTAGTCAAAGTATGTGTGGGTTCCCCTTCCCCTACCATAGCTAATATCTCGATTGTTAGGGGTTTAGCCGTGAAGTAGAAGTTGCAGGTTCAGGTCCCTGCTCTTCTTGAAAAAGGTTGCACGTGCCACCCTTGTGCATGTGTATTGATCCAGCATCAACTAGATCTGTATGGGTACGAGAGTCTGCTCCTGTGAATTTAGTAACAAGAGCAGGTCCTAAAATAGCATATAATTTCCGCACATCAGAGGGGTAGCCGTGTTAGTCTATATCCACAAAAATCTGAAGAAAAATCTGCATCTGAAGAAGTGGGTTTTTTTACCCATGAAAGCTTATGCCCAAAATAAATCTGTTAGTCTTTAAGGTGACACCTGACTCCTCCTTGTTTTTATAATTTCTTCAACATTCTTAGATGCATATGTAGAATCTTGTTATATGACATTTGAGGATAAAAGGGAACTGTCATTTTGAAATGTAGTCAACTACATAAATGAGTTAACAGTTCTTTCATGGGCTGCAATTTTTGTGATTACTCAATCATACTTTCCTGGTTTTAAAAATATTTTTCTTTGTTTCATGTTGTAGGAAAGGTCAACAAAAAGGACAACTAAAACTTATTAGAGGGGAAAGAATTAAACTAGCTATATACAAAGTACTGTCAAATGCACAGCTGAAAAAATAAACTTTTTTTGTCTAATCTTTTTCAGATGTAATCTAATTTTACATGTTACTTTTAAAAATAGTAGGTATAATGTCAGACAGAAGTGTGGCTTTTAAATTTGCAATATCACTTTCAGCATACAATAAAGAGTAACATGGGAATTGATAGCATGTACAGGGTGCATAAGTTTGCAGTAAAGGCCCAGCCCTGGTCTACAGTACAAACTTATGTCAGTATAACTACATTGCTCAGGGCGACACAATGACACCGACCGAACTCCCAACGTAGACAGCGCTGTGTCAACGAGAGGGCTTCTCCCGTCGACACAACTACTACCTCTTGGGGAAGTGAAATACCTATGCCGATGGGAAATAATCCCATTGGCATAGGCAGCATTTTCAGTAAGCACTACAGCAGAGCAGCTGCACCAGTCCAGCTGTGCCACTGCAGGACTATAAGTGTAGACAAGCCCCAGATAGTGCAACAGGCTCTATGGAGGCAGATCTCTCCTGCCATGTAGAACCCACTGTGTTGTTTTATATTCAAGTAATCCACAAGTCTTAATAATAATTCACTGGTAGTAATTTAACAAGTCTTTCTTAGATACATTGTTAACATATAAACAGAGCATTTTAACCAGGGGTGGCAACCTGTGGTACGCGGCCCATCGGGGTAATCTGCTGGCAGGCCGCCAGTTTGTTTACATTTGCACATCCGCCAATGGGAGCTGCGGGAAGTGGCACGGGCCACAGGTTGCCCACCACTGATCTTAACTCAAGACAATCTATCAGCCTAACCTAAAATCAACTGCTTTGTCCAACTGTCAGTTCCCACATCATGAAGAATCTATTCATTCTCTTAAAACCACAGTAACGCCACACCCACACACAGTTCACTCCAGGTTAAACCTTTAAATTAGCTTTCTGGGTAACTGTCTCATCTCTGCACTGAAAAAAATATTCACAGCTCACCTAGTTTCACAGTCAACTGGATCATCCTCTGAATTGAATAACTTTCCTGATAAAGCCTATCAGATATATAGTTTACCGCCTCATCCTTGAATTGCATCTAAAGCTGTGCTGGTGGTGGAAAAGAAAAAGTGTATACTACATGGCTGCTGACAAAACTATTACATTTCATATCTTGGAAAGAAAAAAGGTTATCAATTGCAAAGTATAATTTAATACATAATTGACCTTTATGACACTTACATTAATGTAGGTATTTAATGTTATAGAAAAAATTGTATATTGTATTTTTTTTAAAATAACGTGATTAAAAATTGCACCACAACATACATGCACAAGGAGAAAGAATTAAGGTTGCATGTGCAACCTTAACATCTAACTGTGCAGCTTACCAGTCTCACAATGAAGCACTTTTTTTCTTCAATTAAATAAATACATAACATGATGGTCAGATTTCTCATCTGGCTGTTTTGTTAAAAATTTATATTCTAACCTCTGGTGACACCGAAAGGCATGGGCAATGAGAAATCTAATGAGGCAGAAGAGTCATGAAGACAAAAGGAGGAGCAAGTGGAGGGTTTTTTTTTCTTTTGGCATCAAAATGCTTCTCTGCTCCACCTGTTGCCCCATAAATCAATGGGGCTGCTCAGCATGGTTAAAGCTGGCAGAAACGGGAGCTACATAAATAACGGAGGAAGGCTTCCTAGCCCCTGTTTAATATGAGATTAGAAGCAGCCAGCACGTTGTCGCGCTTTGCTAGCTCCGCAGTCACTCTGTTGAGACCCGTTTCAGAGTAACAGCCGTGTCAGTCTGTATTCGCAAAAAGAAAAGGAGGACTTGTGGCACCTTAGAGACTAACCAATTTATTTGAACATAAGCTTTTGTGAGCTACATCTCACTTCATCGGATGCATACTGTGGAAAGTACAGAAGACCATTTTATATACACACAAAGCATGAAAAAATACCTGTGTGTGTGTGTGGGGGGGGGGGTGAGAGAACCTGGATTTGTGCTGGAAATGGCCCAACTTGATTATCATACACATTGTAAGGAGTGATCACTTTAGATAAGCTATTACCAGCAGGAGAATGGGGTGGGACGAGGTATTTTTCTTGCTTTGTGTGTATATAAAAAGATCTTCTACGCTTTCCACAGTATGCATCCGATGAAGTGAGCTGTAGCTCACGAAAGCTTATGCTCAAATAAACTGGTTAGTCTCTAAGGCGCCACAAGTACTCCTTTTCTTTCTGTTGAGGCCGCAGCGTTTCACACGGAGAGATGGGGAAACTGCGCATCCGGCGGACGGGGGAAGCCGCCTTCCCCGTGTGTCACACTAGGGCAGTGGGCGCCCAGCGGCTTGTGAAATGCGGCGCCGGTACCGGCACCGAAGGAGGAGGAGCCGCAGGCGCGGAGGCGACTGCCGAGCCGGCAGGGCGCGGGGGCCAGGCCGCTGCTGCCTTAGGGAGGGCGGGCGGGCGGGCGGGTGGGGGGGGGGAGCGAGCGGGGCCGGCGTCTGCCAAGACCCGGGACAGGGCTCGCGCCGGCAGCTTGGAACTGGCACGTCAGGGCAAGCGCGCGACGCGACCGGAAGCGGGGGCCGGGGCAGAACTCCCGGGCGGCCCCGCCTCTCTGCGGCCGGGCGGCCAATGGCGCGGCGGGGGCGGGCCCGGCCGGCCCGGGCGTTTAGCTCATGCGCGGAGACCATCCTGCCCTTTTTTTTTCTGTCGGTGCGTGGGCACTGCGGCGTTTTTTCCCCCCAGCGGCTGCCGGCTCAGCACGAACATGGCGGACCAAGCCCTCTCCTTCGCCAAGGACTTCCTGGCGGGCGGCGTGGCCGCGGCCATCAGCAAAACCGCGGTGGCGCCCATCGAGCGGGTCAAGCTGTTGCTCCAGGTCAGCGGCGCGCGGGAGCCGGAGGGGCGGGGGTCTGGCCGGGGCCGAGGCGGGAGAGAGCGGGGTGGCGGCGCGTGGCCTCGCTTCCCCACAGCGCGCGTGGCCGAAGGGGCGCGAGGCTCTGGGCCCGCCGTCGACCCAAAGCGCGCCCGCCTCGCGCCGTTGCCGCGGTAGCAGCCAGAGCGGGCTTGGAGCGCGTTCGCCCCCGGCCACTCCAGTGCTAGGAGCCGGTTACGAGAGCGGGGGGGGGGGGGCGGGCGGGCGGTCACGTGGAGGGAGGGCGCGCGGAGGAGCGGCAGCCCCGGTCTTCCGCTGTGCGACGCGAGAGGGGGGGGCGGGGCCTGGCGCGCGTGTCACGTGGGGAGGCGGCTCGCTGTGCCCTCCTCCCCCTCGCCGCCCGCCCGCCCGCTGGGGCGGCGGCCACTCCTGCTGTAGCGCGACCCTCACGTGACGGCGGGTGGCGCGGGCCGCGGCCCTCGCGGGACGCCTCTTCTTCTCCGCGGCGGCGGATTCCTCCCCTGCCCCGGCTGTCGCCGGAGCCCTGGCGGCGCGTGGCCTGGCCGCGCCCCGGCCCCGCGCCCGCAGGGGTCACGTTAGTGCCAGGGACAGCCCTCCCCAGGGCCGCTGTGGGCGCGCGCCCGTAGCCCCCTGACCCCCCCATCCCCCCAATCCCCCCGCGCTGCCTGGGGGGAGCGAGCCCAGTGGCCGCGTGGGGGACCGGTGGCCTTGGCGCGCCCCTGCCGGCAGACCGATGCTCGCGGCGTTTGCCGGGGAGCGGCCTCTTGGTGACAGGAGGAACCGGTCTGGCTTCGTTGGGATCCAGCGCCCCAGCCTGGGGCCGATCGCTTCGCCCCGGTTCCTCCGCCCCCATCTGTAGGACGGGTCAACAACGCTGGCCTGAGGCACCGGGAAATTAGCGATGGGGCCCTAGAGCTACCAGGGAGACTGACTAATGGAGGAAGGGGGCTCCCCTTATTTGGAGTCAGTCACTTACATTAAATGTTGTAACTTTAAAAAAAAACCTAACAATCCCAGTCCTGGCCAGTCCTTGACTACAGACAGCCCCTCAACCTGAGGCAAATACTCACCAGCAACCACACAACAGAACCACTAACCCAGGAACCTATCCTTGCAACAAAGCCCGTTGCCAACTGTGCCCACATATCTATTCAGGGGACACCATCACAGGGCCTAATAACATCAGCCACACTATCAGAGGCTCGTTCACCTGCACATCCACCCATGTGATATATGCCATCATGTGCCAGCAATGCCCCTCTGCCATGTACATTGGCCAAACTGGACAATCTCAAGAATTATAACATTCATAAACCAGTCGGAGAACACTTCAGCCTCTCTGGTCACGCGATTACAGACATGAAAGTTGCGATATTACAACAAAAAAACTTCAAATCCAGACTCCAGGGAGAAACTGTTGAATTGGAATCCATTTGCAAATTGGATACAATTAACTTAGGCTTGAATAGAGACTGGGAGTGGCTAAGTCATTATGCAAGGTAACCTATTTCCCCTTGTTTTTTCTTATCCTCCCTCTTCCCCCCCACCCCCCCACGTTCTTGTTAAACCCTGGATTTGTGATGGAAATGGCCCACCTTGATTATCATACACATTGTAAGGATGGTGATCACTTTAGATAAGCTATTAGCAGCAGGAGAGTGGAGTGTCAGGAGGTATTTTTTCATGCTTTGTGTGTATATAAAAAGATCTTCTACACTTTCCGATGAAGTGAGCTGTAGCTCACGAAAGCTCATGCTCAAATAAATTGGTTAGTCTGTAAGGTGCCACAAGTACTCCTTTTCTTTTTGCAAAGACAGACTAACACGGCTGTTACTCTGAAAACTTTCCACAGTATGCATCCGATGAAGTGAGCTGTAGCTCACGAAAGCTTATGCTCAAATAAATTGGTTAGTCTGTAAGGTGCCACAAGTACTCCTTTTTTATTTTTCTTATGGCGTTCACCTTTTAAATTTTCTTTATGAATGTAAATGTCCCATCCTCTTGAATTACTGAGTTGTTTTGACGGGGAGGAACTTCCAGTATTATGTACAAGCAGAAAGTTTCTATTAAATTGTACTAATGAATAGAAAACTCTATCCATAGTCTCCAGTTATGAAGTAATTTCTGATTTATAGATATTTACAACCACTTTTGAAAATGTACAGTAAAGTGATGGGTGAAGGGTTGTATACATTTTGATAAATGATCATTTGGACCAGTCTTTCAGACTTAGTGATGTCCCTTACTTCTGTTCTAGGATGAGTATAGATAAACAGTCTGAACTACTAATATTGATTTCCACCTGCAGTGTTTATTGGATATGTGATCAAAATAATAAATGTATTAAATACATTTTTTATAGGTACAACATGCAAGTAAACAAATTGCTGCTGACAAACAGTACAAGGGAATCATTGATTGCGTGGTGCGTATCCCAAAGGAGCAAGGAGTGCTGTCCTTTTGGCGTGGAAATTTGGCAAATGTCATCAGATACTTCCCCACTCAGGCTCTCAATTTTGCTTTCAAGGATAAGTATAAGCAGGTGTTCTTAGGAGGAGTGGACAAGCACACTCAATTTTGGAGGTATTTTGCTGGTAATCTGGCCTCTGGTGGTGCAGCTGGTGCCACTTCTCTCTGCTTCGTCTATCCCTTGGATTTTGCAAGAACCCGTTTGGCTGCTGACGTCGGAAAAGCTGGTGCTGACAGAGAATTCAGAGGTCTGGGGGACTGTCTAGTCAAAATTACCAAATCTGATGGTCTGCGTGGCTTATATCAAGGGTTCAATGTGTCTGTGCAGGGTATCATCATCTATAGAGCTGCCTACTTTGGAATCTATGATACAGCAAAAGGTAACTTATAGGGGGAATCTGGAAAGTTGCACAGGCAACCTTAATTTTGGCATTTCATAACTTTGGGGTGCTTGACTGCAACATGAAAGCTTTAATGTAGCTTTTTGTATTTCATTTCATTTAATGCTATTGCTTTGGCGATGAATATAAGACTGATCATTTGGTTTTTTTTAATTGGAGCCATTACTATCACCCTACTTCTAGTTACTGACACCACTACTTGTTGTATTGTTAGTCAAACTACTTTCCAGCATTAAAAAGCTAAGTGTAGAATCTTGCTATCCTGTCAGTGTTTAGTGCAATGCTGGAGAAAATACTATTTACATCTTTTAAAAATGTAGAATGCTGTTTGTGGATTGACAAAGTATTTGTGGACTACATATGGTGATAGAGCAGCTTACCACACTTCTAGCAGAAACAAGTTCTAATAATGAGATAGAGTAGCTTCAATGTTCTTGATTTGATGGATTACTGAGGCATATCACAGTAATACAGGTTATAATTTCACTTAAACAAGTTAGTGTTTTTATGGGCTATTTCAGCAAATTTTACTGTAAAGGCTATGTGTATTTAACTGCCCCTCCTTCCCCATTCTATTTCTCAGTCTGCAAAAGTTTCCAAGATACTCTAAAAACGACATATTTCAAATCCTTGGGCGATTCATTGTTAAAAATACTTTTTCTAATCAAAGTTATAAAAACAAAAGCACTTTATCGTTAATCTAAATTTCTGAAACAGTATATTAATTATCTTTGGAAGAGAGATGTAAGTGTGGTCATGGTGTAACATTTCATGCATTGCCATCCTTGCAGGAGACTGAGTTGCTTTCTTTTGTAAAACTTTGAATGATGGCTGCTTTTCTAAAATGTGTGAGTCTGAGGAGGGATTGGATATAAAACTAAAAGTTATTTTATGGTGTCTTTATTGCAGGCATGCTCCCAGATCCCAGAAACACTCACATTGTGATAAGCTGGATGATTGCACAAACAGTGACTTCTGTGGCTGGTGTTGTCTCCTATCCTTTTGATACAGTGCGGCGTCGAATGATGATGCAGTCAGGACGTAAAGGAGGTACAGTCTTGATATTTATTAGTCTAAAACTTTTGTTCCGCACTTTAGCAGTGGTACCGATACTTGTCAGTGCTTTTGACTTGGTGCAAAAGCTGGTAACTCCAGTTCAGTTTATTTTTTGAGCAGCTTTTAATTTTCTTAGAACAAATCCATCAACACATTTTATATAGTGTGAAACCAATTGTCTTAAGCAATGATTGTCATAAGCATTTCAAATCACGAGACTAGCTTTTAGGGAACTAGTATTTTGTAATATTTACAAATGAGTTTGGTACTTGTATTGAGGGTGCTGTTTTTATGTAGGGTAGTGCTTGATCTTTATGTGGCATGGGTAATTGGCAAATAGGTAACACCACATGGACAGTTACAGCTTCATGATCATTTACTGTCTCAATTAGGTTTTAATAAAATTGAAGTTTTTCCATTATGACATTAAGTTGCAGTTAGGAAAATACTGAAGCAAATTATCTAAATTGGGGGGAAAATTTTCATTTCTCCACAGCTGACATCATGTACTCCGGAACAGTTGACTGTTGGAAGAAGATTGCAAGGGATGAAGGAGGAAAAGCTTTTTTCAAGGGTGCATGGTCCAACGTTCTCCGAGGCATGGGTGGTGCTTTTGTGCTTGTGCTGTATGATGAATTAAAGAAAGTAATTTAAAAACAGCCTAACTAGAATTGGAAACCAAGTTGAGCAGATCATGTAGAATAACTTTACCATTATGGACCATTGACCTCCAAGAAATTCCTGTGTTGTCTTATTTATCGGGGCCAGATCACGTTGGTAGATGGGGCTAGAAACTTATCAAGGGAACTGATCCATTTCAAGATTGCCTTTTTTCGCAGACACTGAAACTGACAGTTCATCATACTGAATTTTCTGTATCAGTGTTTGGATATCCGTGGCAGTAGTTCTGGGCCCACAGAAGCAGTTTGGGCAAAGAAAGTTGTTTTGGTTTTTTTTCTATATTTGCCCTCTGATCATTCTCTAGTTTCCTGTCTTATAGGACCATAAAATAGTTTGCATATTTGTTTAACAAATCATGTCTATTCCACTTGTACTTAAGCACTCTGTACCATTTTGCACAGCTGACCCTTTAGCAAGTATGTTCTTTTAAATTGGGGCATTCTGCTGTAAAACAATAAACATATTTACTCTGTTGAAACTAATTATATCGAAGTGTTGGCTCTCCTGGGGAACTTTTGCAACCATCTTTTCATAAGAACATTCCAGTTTCACCTTATACCTTCACTGCTTGAACCACCACATTACAACATGGTGCATTCATATTATCGCTATAAACAGATTTAGGTCTGGTAAATGCTTGGATGGAACATTTCCATGGAAGATGTAAAGGTGTTGTACACAATGGTGTCATGAGCTGGCAAACGTCCATCACTCATTCAATTCTCCGTGCTTGATATAAAGAGTATACTGTGCAACGGGAGGAGTTTTTTTGGATGGGTTTGTCTTTGCTTGGTTCTCAGCTACCTGGTCCCTAGTGTAAAGTCATTTCTGTGGTAGCAGCTTAAAGGTTCCAAACAGGGATTTAAATTCCATTCTACTTGTAAATCACTGATCCGGAGTGATCTCAAACTATACTGTAATTCTGGCTCTTTCACATATACTTTGCATGTTGTAAATGATGGCAAAAAGTGCAAGGCAGCTAAGAACCAAGGCCTAAAAAATAAAAGGCAAGGGCGTATTAGTTTTTTGCGTGTGTTTGTTTTTTAAATAACCAAGCTTTTCACCAAGACCTAAATATGTTTTAAGCTGGGTGACCTGTCCACATTTCACTGAAAAGGCATTACTGCTCCCTGTAAGCAATGACTGCTTGAAAATACATATGTATGTTCATAGTATCTAGTATTGCTCTTGGATTAGTTTTGGTCAATGAATGCTTCAGAGGAAGGTGAAACTTAAATTGAGCTTAAATTTTGTTTTGGGATAACAAATTTTAGGGGAGAGAGAGGCTTGATTTCCGTAGTAATCTAAAGGGCTATGTAGTTTAGAATACTTGAAGTGGAGAGGCTATAAAGGAGCTGTAACAGACAGACTTAATTTCCTTGGTGGACAAGCTGTGTATGGCCAGCATAAGCCATCTGTACTTTAATTGCCCTCTATTGCTGTAATGGTTCAGCCCCTGTAAAACACTCTACAGCACAGAAGTAATTTAGATTCTTCGTTCCCCTTGCCATCCAGGCTGTGCTTCTCTGCTGAGCCCTGGGCTAGGTGCAGCAAAGAATCTACCCACAGATCTCTGTAGTCTTGTCATTCACACCACAAGTTTTTGTTTTTCTTAGTACAGTGTATATATAGGTTTTTTTTTTGGGGGGGGGGGGAATCTGGTATCAACAGAATGGTTTAGTAGTCAATTATACTTGTCCAAATATACCAAAGGCAATTTGTGTTGTGCATTATTATTGATGACGTAACTTACATGTGTGACAAGCAAAATTGTTATACCAATAAAATAAAAACCAGCAGGATCTTATTAGGGGAAAAGGCAAAATGCCACATTTATTGTCAATACAGAAAGAATCATAGTAAGCACTTAGTTATAGCTATAACATTCCATTCAATTTCTTATGTATTCACACATTCATTCATACACACACACCGGTTCTGCAAGGTTGTTAGCGTAGTTACCAGCCTTAGAGTTGCTCATGCCAAGCCACTGGCCAGGTGGCCTGGACATGAGGAGTGAGCAGGGTCTTGATGCTCCTGGAAGTTGGTTTGCAGAATCAGACCCCAAAGTTCTCACTTTCTAGAGTCCATTTTTATAGGAATTTCTTCCTATGCCAGTCTACGAGAATTGCTTCATCATGCTGTTGCTGAATCTTATCAGCAGATGGCACTTTCCTGACGGCTCCATGTTGTTCTTTGGTTCTCCCATTCTTGAGGCTGTTGGGTGGATTCCAGTCTGCCCTCTGGGGGTCCTCTGGTTGTTTCCACGTGATGCCTTCTTTGGCCCATGGACACTGGATTCTTAGGCTGGCACCTCCCTGATCATCCATTTATTATCCATGCCAAGCGTCCATCCACATACATCCTCTATCTCTATTTTAATCACAATTGTTAACAAAGCGAGATAAATACAACAAAAGGGCGGGGAGTCTCTGTGTGAGTAGTTGTTACAAGGTATTGCTTTGAGACCAGACTCTGTCTTAGGATGTACTAACACAATTAGCAGCTTGCAAGTTTCACACAGAGAGGGAGAGAAACAGTAAAACCAAGAGACCCCTTAATTAGTAATATCCTGGAATTTAAACTATGGGGAATCAAACTCATTTGTGATTTTAATACAGAACTTCTTTAATACGATCCAACAAAATAGAGCCTGCGTGGTCTTTACTCCTTACACACTATTGTCCCCAATAATAAAGAACCTACAGGGCTGTCAATCCCATGTTGGCAGTTGTGGAAGGCAAATACTCCTTTTCAAAACTGGCAGCATTGATATAATAAGGATAAACATGGAAACCTCTTTTTGTTCCTCTTACTGAGAAATACTTTTTTTTTTTTGCGATCAGCTCTAAAATGGGTTGACCTTTTACATTTTTATAATGTACAGAGGCCTGATGTGTTTTTTCCCCAAAACTGCTTTGTGAAGTAGAGAACATAGGAGGGAAACAGGAAAAAGAAAATAACATCCCCCACCTCCAAAAGCCTCAACCAGCTCCCCCTTTCACAAATGGAAAACTATGTTGGGGCATGGTGTGAGGTCTTTTAGGACACAGGAGCACTCCTCCAATGGGAAAAGGTTGGGAACCATTAGTATAACCCAGGGTTGGGCAATAATATTTGCAGGGGGGCCACTCCACGAATTTTGATATGTCATCATGGGCTGCACATTTCTGCTATGTTAATGGAGGGGGTTCGGAGTCTAGGAGGGAGTTTGGGTGCAGGGGGGAGCTCTGGGCTTGTGCAGTGTTGGGGTGTGGGCTCTCGGAGGGAGTTTGGTGCAGGAGGGGGCTCTGGGCAGGAGATTGGGTTGTAGGAGCAGGTGCAGGATCTGGGAGGGAGTTTGGGTGCAGGAGGGGGTTCTGACCTGGGGTTGGGGTTTGGGAGGGGGTGTGAGGTGAAGGCTCTGGCTGGGAGGTGCTTATACTGGCGGCTCAGGCCTGCAGGCCATGGCCCCATGTGGCTGCTGGCACCTTAGCATGACTCTGTGCGTCCCCGTGGGGGGGGAAGCGGGTCTCTGTGCATTGCTGGTGGCTGCAAGCAGTGCCCCCACAGCTCCCATTGGCCAGTTTCAGCCAATGGGAGCTGTGAGGATGGGGGTGGGGGTAGTACACCGAGGCATGCAGAGATATGCCAGTAGCAGCCGGCCACTTCCAGGAGCGGCGTGGGGCCACAGCAGTCAGGCAGCCTGCCTGAGCACACTGCTGCACCACGGACTTTTAGGGCCTGGAGATCGTGAGGGGGCAGCCAAAGGGCCTGGTGGGCCGGATAGAAATATTAGATGGGCCAGATTTGTCCCGTGGGCTATATTTTGACCACCTCTGATATAACCTTTAGTATAACCCTAGGCACTAGGTGCTCAGGCCACTTGGTCTATGATTTGGCTAATATTTCCTCTGGAGGCTTGAGGTTCACAGACATTTGTCAGAGTTGAAGCTGGATTTCTTCCAGTAGCAGTTAGCCATTGATTTTAAGGTTTTTATGTAATGTAATCACATTCCTTAGATACATGGTGCATCTTCCAATAACACACATGGTTAACTCTTGTAGGTATTACTGCTAGCAGGTATGTTGGTTCTTATCTTCAACATACTCAATGGTGTTATTTCTCATACTACGTAGTTTGTGCAGGGCTGGCAGCTCCTGTGGTGTTTGTTTTTCAGCTCAAGCTGCTGTTTCAGATGTCAAGACTACTTATTAAAGCAGTTAAAAATAAACAGGATCCATCCTAGTTTCCTCCTTTAGGAGCCATTGGTACATGAAGATGGAGAGAATACAATAGGTACACTTAAGTAATTGTCAGCACTCCACAGTAAGGGTATGTCTACACTACGAAATTAGGTCGAATTTATAGAAGTTGGTTTTTTAGAAATCGGTTTTATATATTCGAGTGTGTGTGTCCCCACAGAAAATGCTCTAAGTGCATTAAGTGCATTAACTCAGCGGAGTGCTTCCACAGTACCGAGGCAAGCATCGACTTCCGGAGTGTTGCACTGTGGGTGGCTATCCCACAGTTCCCGCAGTCTCCGCTGCCCATTGGAATTCTGTGTTCAGATCCCAATGCCTGATGGGCCTAAAACATTGTCGCGGGTGGTTCTGGGTACATATTGTCAGGCCCCCGTTCCCTCCCTCCCTCCGTGAAAGCAAGGGCACACAATCATTTCGCGCCTTTTTTCCTGAGTTACCTGTGCAGACGCCATACCACGGCAAGCATGGAGCCCGCTCAGGTAACTGTCACCCTATGTCTCCTGGGTGCTGGCAGACGTGGTACTGCATTGCTACACAGTAGCAGCAACCCATTGCCTTGTGGCAGCAGACGGTACAGTATGACTGGTAGCTGTCCTCGTCATGTCCGAGGTGCTCCTGGCCATGTTGGCCAGGAGCGCCTGGGCAGACATGGGCGCAGGGACTAAATTTGAGTGACTCGACGAGGTCATTCTCTTTAGTCCTGCAGTGAGTCCTATTGAACCATCCTATGGTGAGCAGGCAGGCGATACGGATTGCTAGCAGTCCTATTGCATCATCTTCTGCCGGGCAGCCATGAGATGTGGATGGCATGCAGTCCTTCTGCACCGTCTGCTGCCAGCCAAAGATGTAAAAGATAGATGGAGTGGATCAAAACAAGAAATAGACCAGATTTGTTTTGTACTCATTTGCTTCCCCCCCGGCCCCCGTCTAGGGGACTCATTTTTCTAGGTCACACTGCAGTCACTCACAGAGAAGGTGCAGCGAGGTAAATCTAACCATGTATCAATCAGAGGCCAAGCTAACCTCCTTGTTTCAATAAGAACAATAACTTAGGTGCACCATTTCTTATTGGAACCCTCCATGAAGTCCTGCCTGAAATAGTCCTTGATGTAAAGCCACCCCCTTTGTTGATTTTAGCTCCCTGAAGCCAACCCTGTAAGCCATGTCATCAGTCGCCCCTCCCTCCGTCAGAGCAACGGCAGACAATCGTTCCGTGCCTTTTTTCTGTGCGGACGCCATACCAAGGCAAGCATGGAGGTCACTCAGCTCACTTTGGCAATTAGGAGCACATTAAACACCACACGCATTATCCAGCAGTATATGCAGCACCAGAACCTGGCAAAGCGATACCGGGCGAGGAGGCAACGTCAGCGCAGTCACGTGAGTGATCAGGACATGGACACAGATTTCTCTGAAAGCATGGGCCCTGCCAATGCATGCATCATGGTGCTAATGGGGCAGGTTCATGCTGTGGAACGCCAATTCTGGGCTCGGGAAACAAGCACAGACTGGTGGGACCGCATAGTGTTGCAGGTTTGGGACGATTCCCAGTGGCTGCGAAACTTTCGCATGCAATAGGGGCACTTTCATGGAACTTTGTGACTTGCTTTCCCCTGCCCTGAAGCACATGAATACCAAGATGAGAGCAGCCCTCACAGTAGAGAAGCGAGTGGCGATAGCCCTGTGGAAGTTTGCAATGCCAGACAGCTACCGGTCAGTTAGAAATCAATTTGGAGTGGGCAAATCTACTGTTGGAGCTGCTGTGATGCAAGTAGCCCACGCAATCAAAGATCTGCTGATATCAAGGGTAGTGACCCTGGGAAATGTGCAGGTCATAGTGGATGGCTTTGCTGCAATGGGAATCCCTAACTGTGGTGGGGCCATAGACGGAACCCATATCCCTATCTTGGCACCGGAGCACCAAGCCGGCGAGTACATAAACCACAAGGGGTACTTTTCAATAGTGCTGCAAGCTCTGGTGGATCACAAGGGACATTTCACCAACATCAACGTGGGATGGCCAGGAAAGGTACATGACGCTCGCATCTTCAGGAACTCTGGTCTGTTTCAAAAGCTGCAGGAAGGGACTTTATTCCCAGACCAGAAAATAACTGTTGGGGACGTTGAAATGCCTATATGTATCCTTGGGGACCCAGCCTACCCCTTAATGCCATGGCTCATGAAGCCGTACACAGGCAGCCTCGACAGTAGTCAGGAGCTGTTCAACTATAGGCTGAGCAAGTGCAGAATGGTGGTAGAATGTGCATTTGGATGTTTAAAGGCGCGCTGGCGCAGTTTACTGACTCGCTTAGACCTCAGCGAAACCAATATTCCCACTGTTATTACTGCTTGCTGTGTGCTCCACAATATCTGTAAGAGTAAGGGGGAGACGTTTATGGCAGGGTGGGAGGTTGAGGCAAATCGCCTGGCTGCTGGTTACGTGCACAGACACCAGGGCAGTTAGAAGAGCACAGGGGGGCGCGGTACACATCAGAGAAGCTTTGAAAACCAGTTTCATGACTGGCTACGGTGTGAAAGTTCTCTTTGTTTCTCCTTGATGAAACCCCCGCCCCTTGGTTCACTCTACTTCCCTGCAAGCTATCCATCCTCCCCTCCTCCCTTTAATCATTGCTTGCAGAGGCAATAAAGTCATTGTTGCTTCACATTCATGCATTCTTTATTCATTCATCACACAAATAGGGGGATGACTACCAAGGTAGCTCAGGAGAGGTGGTGGAGGAGGGAAGGAAAATGCCACACAGCACTTTAAAAGTTTACAACTTTAAAATTTATTGCCAGCCTTCTTTTTTTTGGGCAATCTTCTGTGGCGGAGTGGCTGGTTGGCCGGTGGCCCCCCCACCACGTTCTTGGGCGTCTGGGTGTGGAGGCTATGGAACTTGGGGAGGAGGGCGGTTGGTTACACAGGGGCTGTAGTGGCAGTCTGTGCTCCAACTTTGCTGCAGCTCAACCATACACTGGAGCATACTGGTTTGGTCCTTCAGCAGCCTCAGCATTGAATCCTGCCTCCTCTCATCATGCTGCTGCCACATTTGAGCTTCAGCCCTGTCTTCAGCCCGCCACTTACTCTCTTCAGCCCGCCACTTACTCTCTTCAGCCCGCCACCTCTCCTCCCGGTCATTTTGTGCTTTCCTACATTATTTGCCTCCACGCATTCATCTGTCCTCTGTCAGTGTGGGAGGACAGCATGAGCTCAGAGAACATTTCATCATGAGTGCATTTTTTTTTCTTTCTAGTCTTCTCTAGCCTCTGGGAAGGAGAAGATCCTGTGATCATTGAAACACATGCAGCTGGTGGAGAAAAAAAAAGGGACAGCGGTATTTAAAAAGGCACATTTTATAAAACAGTGGCTACACTCTTTCAGGTTAAACCTTGCTGTTAACATTACATACATAGCACATGTGCTTTCATTACAAGGTCACATTTTGCCTCCCCCTACCGCGTGGCTACCCCCTCAACCCTCCCCCCTCCCCGTGGCTAACAGCGGGGAACATTTCTGTTCAGCCACAGGCAAACAGCCCAGCAGGAACTCTGAGTGTTCCCTGAAGAAAAGCACCCTATTTCAACCAGGTGACCATGAATAATATCTCACTCTCCTGAGGATAACACAGAGAGATAAAGAACGGATGTTGTTTGAACGCCAGCAAACATACACTGCAATGCTTTGTTGTACAATGATTCCCGAGTACGTGTTACTGGCCTGGAGTGGTAAAGTGTCCTACCATGAAGGACAAAATAAGGCTGCCCTCCCAGAAACCTTTTGCAAAGGCTTTGGGAGTACATCCAGGAGAGCCGCGAATGCCAGGGCAAAGTAATCCTTTCACATGCTTGCTTTTAAACCATGTATAGTATTTTAAAAGGTACACTCACCGGAGGTCCCTTCTCCGCCTGCTGGGTCCAGGAGGCAACCTTGGGTGGGTTCGGGGGGTACTGGCTCCAGGTCCAGGGTGAGAAACAGTTCCTGGCTGTCGGGAAAACCGGTTTCTCCGCTTGCTTGCTGTAAGCTATCTACAACCTCATCATGATCATCATCTTCTTCGTCCCCAAAACCTGCTTCCGTGTTGCCTCCATCTCCATTGAAGGAGTCAAACAACACGGCTGGGGTAGTGGTGGCTGAAGCTAAAATGGCATGCAGCTCATCACAGAAGCGGCATGTTTGGGGCTCTGACCCGGAGCGGCCGTTCGCCTCTCTGGTTTTCTGGTAGGCTTGCCTCAGCTCCTTCAGTTTCACGCGGCACTGCTTCGGGTCCCTGTTATGGCCTCTGTCCTTCATGCCCTGGGAGATTTTGACAAAGGTTTTGGCATTTCGAAAACTGGAACGGAGTTCCTGTCCCCATACAGCGATCAGATCCCGTACCTCCCATTCAGTCCATGCTGGAGCTCTTTTGCGATTCTGGGACTCCATCATGGTCACCTCTGCTGATGAGCTCTGCATGGTCACCTGCAGCTTGCCACGCTGGCCAAACAGGAAATGAGATTAAAAAGTTCGCTGTTCTTTTCCTGTCTACCTGGCCAGTGCATCTGAGTTGAGAGTGCTGTCCAGAGCGGTCACAATGGAGCACTCTGGGATAGCTCTCGGAGTCCAATACCGTCGAATTGTGTCCACAATACCCCAAATTCGACCCGGCAAGGCCTATTTAAGTGCTAATCCACTTGTCAGGGGTGGAGTAAGGAAATCGATTTTAAGAGCCCTTTAAGTCAAAATAAAGGGCTTCATCATGTGGACGGTGCAGGTTTACATGGATTTAACGCTGCTAAATTCAACCTAAAATCCTAGTGTAGACCAGGGCTAAGAAAAGACCAAAATCTGCTGCTAGCACTGGAGCAGCCACTGTGATTGGTATGGTATTGAAATGTTTATATATACACATGCAAACTGGACGAGGGGACCCAATTTTTTTTAAGGAAGTGTTGATGGAACTTGCATCCCCTTCATCTCTGCTGTAAATTACAGCTTGTATCACTTTTCATGCTTTCTATGGTTCTTTATCATCTTTAGCAACAGCAGCTTTGTGTGATTATACAGTGTGGGAACACAGAACTCAATAAATGAGACATTTAACAATTTTTGTTTTCTGTATTATTGCAACAACCAATTTCTATTCAAACGTATCCAATCACAGTTTAAACTTTTTTTTTTTTAAAAAAAGCCCTAGGAAAATAGGCAACATTGAGATGTTCAGAAATTTACACCCAAAAAGAGTTTTTAATTGGAACGCCCAAAAGACTGACTAATGGCAGTAGTAGGTACCAGTTGTACATGCTGAATAATGGAAAATTTCAAAAAGTATAAAAACTAGCCAGTTTTCACAAAGCTAGCCCTTAAATATATCAACTGTTTGCATACTGAATACTTTCCTCCCTCTTAATTTTCACAGATGTGTTTCACTGAACATTATGAATCATTTTTTTACAATGGTTATGTATATGCCAACTCAGTTTGATAGCAATAGGACATGTACCCTGAAAAATCAGGCCCTAAACATCTCAAGTTGGGCATCCAAAATTAGTGGACATGTGACCATTTTAGCCTTATTATTTTCTGCTCTTCAGTTGCACTTATGTAAAGGGGTGAATAATACCTCCTTTCTTCACTGGCAGGTTGTGAAGATAAATTTGTTAATGTTTGTGAAACAGATGTAAGCATATGTTTAGTACTGAGTTTAAAAAAAAAGTTGAATACCATATCAGCTCAGTGAGCAATATCTGTCTTATACACCAAATGAAGCTGTGGTCTTGTGGGAAGAAAATAGAATATGATCATGTCATTAAAGAGTATAACAATACTTATGTACAAGGGGTCAAATTTAGGTTTCACATGCAGCCTTTATTCAGGCATTTCCTTATGTATGAGTGCACTTTGTAATGTATGTTAATTTTAACAGTTTTGTATGAATATCCTAGGTTTCAAAAAGAAAAAGAAAAAAACAAACTGAAAATAAACTGAATTGTGTGGAACCATATAGACCCTTTACATGGGTTATCAGCAAAGACTGTAACCTTTAGATCCAGAACACTGATTTCTACCACTTAAAATACAATGGAGTAACTGATAGAAAATAACCACCAGCTACTGCTATGTGGACCAGCCACAAAAGTAAGATAAGACACTTTGCCAGAGGGTTTCATAAATATTTGCTAGACAGCAGAAGAATGATCAGACTCAAAAATCCTTGATTCTAGTCCAGGCTCAGGGAGGCTGGGGGTGGGGGGGGGGGGGAGAAAAGGGGGGATTGTTCTCTAGTGATTACAAATACTTTCCCTTTTCACTCTATCTGCCCCTGCCCTTAGAATGCAGTCCTGGTCTCAGCCCTTATCCCCATCCCTCCAAAGCCTGCCCCATTTCAAACCTGCTCCAGGACAGGCTATCTCTGCCCTGGCCTAGCCCTTCCTGGAGCCTGTCTCTGTCCCCTCTGCATTCCAATCAGGCTGATTCCTCCTAGATGTCACAGAGCACAGGAGAGTCTCCCTGCTCTCAGTTCCTGTGTCAGGCATCACAGTGTCTCCTGGCTGCCAGGAGGAAACTTATAGGAAAAGGCTGATGGAAGTAGAGCCACTCTAATAATTTATAAATACTGTATGTTGACCTAGTTATTAGGCTTAACCAAGAGATATTCAATGACCTGAAACTGGAAAAAGAGTGATACAAAGAGTGGAAACTAGGTCTAATTACAAAGGATGAATATGATGTAAGCAAGGTCTGAATGAACTCTCCCCTGACAGCTAGCTGGGAGAGAGAGAGACTTCAGGAGCAAATTGTATTTGCATGAGCACACCTACTCTGCTTAGATATCAAGCAGATAGTGCGGTGTTGCTCAAAGTGATCAACTTTGGCTGGTGTTGGGTTACAAATCACTTTAGTACTGAATGCAGGGGAATGAAATGATGTTATCAATATTGTTGTCTTTGCTGTATGAATAAAGGGGAGCAGAACTGTGCTTAACCTGTCCCCAATGAGGGGGTCACCCTCAGCTGAAAGGACCTCGTTAAGCCAGGTGCTCGATGGCCAGAGCCTTGTGAAAGTAAGAGGCATGGGGATAGGTATCCCAGATGGTAGGTGTGGACTTTTCTTAAAGGTCCCTGGTCTGGTTTACCCTGTTCCTCCCCGGTGTTTAAAGATGAAGCTAAATAGGCATCATTAGGAGCCTTTTGTTATGTTAAGTACTCAATGAGAGCTGAAATCACTTGTGGTAGAGCAGTGTTTCTGCCCATCCTACTGAGAGCTTAAAAAAATCACTAAGAGACTGACCTACAGAGGTTACAGTCGAGAGACAAGTGGCAGTGGAAGGTGACTGATGGGTGGCCGGTGGGAGCAGCCAGTGAAAGTGGCAAGCAGTCAGCCGGAAAAAGTGGTAAGCAGTTGGCCGGCTGCAGACAACGAGAAGCAGCAGTTGGCAGGGTGGCCAGCCAGAGCAAGTGCTCAGATGGCGGAGCAAGCCAGGTGTCTTTTTCACCGGGTGGGAGGTGGACTCACACAAATATATTTCTGAACCCTGGGTCCTCACTGACCAAGGACAACTACTGTGAGTGGGATATGGTGAGGGAGCAGAGGTGGGCACAGTAAAGGAACTTTTGGAACTTACTTTTAAAGCCCTGGCTGGGATGATTTAACTGGGAATTGGTCCTGCTTCGAGCAGGGGGTTGGACTAGATGACCTTCTGGGGTCCCTTCCAACCCTGATATTCTATGATTCTATGATTCTATGGTTGTAGAACATGAGGCAGAAGGCACTGCCCCTCCCACTCTGGGGTGGGTGTCCTGCTCACAGTTTTAGGTTTATGAATCCTGCTTGTGGCATTTTCCCTAATTAATGTTGAGTGACTTCTCTCCTTTCATTAAAAGTTTCTTTTCTGTGCTCAGACTCCATGCTTGCGAGTGGGGAAGTATTGCCTTTCAGGCGCCCTGGGGTGATGTGTAATTTTCCCATTTATTGAGTGGAGACTTGAGCCGGTTCTGTGTTGTATTGTTGAAAAGGAACCCCTAGATATTGAACCTGGCCCTGGCTGCTGCCAGCTCCACCTGTCGGAAAGGTTACAATTTAAAAAAACCAACACAAGCATATAGAGACAAAATTAGAAAGTTTAATCTCATTTTGTTCCTTGGCCTAACTAGGGACATAAAGTGTAACAAGAAAATATTTTACAAATAAGTTAGAAGCAAGAGAAAGACCAAGGACAGGGGTCGGTCCTGGGGCCGGTTTTGTTCAACATCTTTAATAATGATCTGGATGATGGGATGGATTGCACCCTCAGCAAGTTTGCGGATGGCACTAAGCTGTGAGGAAAGGTAGATAATGCTGGAGGGTAGGGATAGGGTCCACAGTGACCTAGCCAAATTGGAGGATTGGGCCAAAAGAAATCTGATGAGGTTCAACAAGGACAAGTGCAGGGATTCTTCCTTCCTGCACGTAGGAAGGAAGAATCCCATGCACTGCTACAGGCTGGGGACCGCCTGGCTAAGCATCAGTTCTGCAGAAAAGGACCTGGGGATTACAGTGGAGGAGAAGCTGGATATGAGTCAGCAGTGTGCCCTTGTTGCCAAGAAGGCCAATGGCATATTGGGCTGTATTAGTAGAAGCATTGCCAGCAGATCGAGGGAAGTGATTATTCCCCTCTATTCGGCACTGGTGAGGCCACACCTGGAGTATTGTGTCCAGTTTTGGTCCCCCCACTACGGAAGGGATGTGGACAACTTGGAGAGAGTCCAGCAGAGGGCAACTAAAATGATTAGGGGGCTGGGGTATGACTTATGAGGAGAGGCTGAGGGAACTGGGATTATTTAATCTGCAGAAGAGAAGAGTGAGGGGGGATTTAATAGGAGCCTTCAATCTGAAGGGAAGTTCCAAAGTTCCAAAGAGGCTGTTCTCAGTGGTGGCAAATGACAGAACAAGAAGCAATGGTCTCAAGTTGCAGTGGGGGAGGTCTAGATTAGATATTAGGAAACACTATTTCACTAGGAGGGTGGTGAAGCACTGGAATGGGTTATCTAGGGAGGTGGTGGAATCTCCATCCCTAGAGGTTTTTAAGGCCCAGCTTGACAAAGCCTTAGCTGGGATGATTTAGTTGGTGTTGGTCCTGCTTTGAGCAGGGGGTTGGACTAGATGACCTCCTGAACTCCCTTCCAACCCTAATATTCTATGATTCTATGCTAGGCCCATTACTGAATGAGGAGGGAAATACAATAACAGAAAACACAGCAATGGCTCATGTATTAAATGCCTTTTTTGTTTCAGTTTTCACCAGAAAGGTTAGCAGTGATTGGACAACTAAAAGAGTGAACAGCAGTGTAAATGGGGTAGGATTTAAGTAAATGATCTTTGCAGCAGCATTCTGAATGGATAATAGTGGGTAAAGGTTGCATTTCTTAATGCCAGAGAAAAAGATGGTGCAATAATCAAGTCGTAAGATCATGAGGGCCTGGATTAGAGTTTTAGCTGTGAGGATGGATAGAAAAAGATGTATCTTAGAGATGTTATGCAGAAAGAATCACCAAGATTTAGACATAGTCTGATGTGAGAACCTAAAGAAGTTTGGCTGCCAAACTCTTTAACAAGTCTCTACTTCGCATGTGTGAACCATGATTTTTCAAGGGTTAATAACTTGGCCAAATATGGGCTGATATTCATAAGGATGAATAAAGCACATTCCTGTCATAGAATCATAGAATATCAGGGTTGGAAGGGACTCCAGAAGGTCATCTAGTCCAACCCCCTGCTCGAAGCAGGACCAATTCCCAGTTAAATCATCCCAGCCAGGGCTTTGTCAAGCCTGACCTTAAAAACCTCTAAGGAAGGAGATTCTACCACCTCCCTAGGTAACGCATTCCAGTGTTTCACCACCCTCTTAGTGAAAAAGTTTTTCCTAATATCCAATCTAAACCTCCCCCACTGCAACTTGAGACCATTACTCCTCGTTCTGTCATCTGCTACCATTGAGAACAGTCTAGAGCCATCCTCTTTGGAACCCCCTTTCAGGTAGTTGAAAGCAGCTATCAAATCCCCCCTCATTCTTCTCTTCTGCAGGCTAAACAATCCCAGCTCCCTCAGCCTCTCCTCATAACTCATGTGTTCCAGTCCCCTAATCATTTTTGTTGCCCTTCGCTGGACTCTTTCCAATTTATCCACATCCTTCTTGTAGTGTGGGGCCCAAAACTGGACACAGTACTCCAGATGAGGCCTCACCAATGTCGAAGAGAGGGGAACAATCACGTCCCTCGATCTGCTCGCTATGCCCCTACTTATACATCCCAAAATGCCATTGGCCTTCTTGGCAACCAGGGCACACTGCTGACTCATATCCAGCTTCTCGTCCACTGTCACCCCTAGGTCCTTTTCCGCAGAACTGCTGCCTAGCCATTCGGTCCCTAGTCTGTAGCTGTGCATTGGGTTCTTCCGTCCTAAGTGTCATCACAGCAACACCCCTGCTGAATTTCCACCAGTGTCAAAGCAGGGAAGCACTAGAGATTGTCAATGAAAACGTTGTAAGAGGTTTTTTAATATGGGCAAAATAACTTATTTTTTTCCCTAAAGTTGTTCTAACAAATTACTGAGATGGATTTTTTTTAAACACTCCAAGAATATTCACCCTCAAGTAGACATGCAGCATGGAAAAGCTTCTGTCCAACGGATTCAAATTTGACAAAGTTATAAGAAAAGGGTCTTATAATGTAAGTGTTAGGCAGTATCTGTAGGGAAGAGAAAGGGAACGAGTGTGCAAAACATACAAAATTGCCATGAGGATTTGTAGTTGTTTGAGTTGGGGAATCCAAGTACTTCGTTTTGCTTTTAGAAGTTATTTAATTTCTTCAACAGTAGTTATTTCTTCAGTTTCATATTTTGTTGGTGGTAGATCCATACATTCCCTCTATTGAAGGGAAGAAAAAAAAATCTCCCTTTAGTTTCATGCATGAGATTAATTAGAGATTTACCACTTGAGACTTCAGTTTATTCATTTAATGGTTAAAGGTATTTAATGGAATTATTTCCTTTTTTTCCTTTAATTTTTCTTTATAATCCCACCTCTTGGTTATCAGAGAGTTATCATTAAGAGGAAAACAACATTGGGTATACCAGTATTATGATACCTCAAAGGCAAAATCAACATTACATTGTTTTGCAATGTAAAAGATGTTTCCAGAAAACAATAAATTAATATCTTCCAGCTAAGAGCCAGTCTTGTTTATTTCAACACTATTGACGTGATAGTCAAGAGCTAAATGTCAACTAGCCATGTCAAACTGAATAAAACCAAAGGAGATGATTTGAATACTGAACTTCTCTTTCAGTTCTCCCAGACATGGTAAAGAAAAATAAAGTTATTCTCAGTCTGTGAATGTCTCTCTGTTGTCTAGTTTTCTATTAACCCAAATAGATTGTAGATAAAGGGTGAAACACTTTGGTTCTTACAGTTTTTACTCAGGCAAAACTCCAATGAATGTGAATGGGAATTCTGCAGTCCTTACTCAAGCATATTAAGACGGTATGAAGAAGCAACACAGCAGGGCTGGCAAAAGAATTATCTTTATGTTTTGACCCTAATCACGTGACACTGGTCAGAATTACAAACATCTATATACCTGTAATTGACCGGTATCAATAGTCACTCAGCATTAGAGTGGGAGAACCAGTGGGCTGGAACAACTGTTTAACAGCACATAACACTGAACAACAGCAAAGAAGAATTCACATCAAACTGTTTTAATATTTGTAAATTGAAATGCAAACCTCGACTTTGTGCCAGACCTTCCAGTCTGTGATAGATCCTTACAATCAACAAATTTTACATAAGAAAAATGTACCTGTATATTTTTATCAGATAGTTGGAAAAGTTCATCAAATTTGTTTTTTGGCTGTGGAACTGGAGAAAACAACTTTTTCAAACTGCAGTATCTTTGGGAACAAAAAGAAATGGTGAAATAAAAAAAAGATGGGTATAGGACATGCACAAATATTTTCTCTTCTATTACATGTTTGAGACATTTCTTATTGTCCTTTTTCAAGGTACAGTGACTCAGTGGAGGAACTGAAAATTTATGCTTGGTTAGCGTAGAGTGGAGTAACATCAATTAATTGTTTAGAATTTTGATTACTACTACTACTTGCCTTGTGACTGGTTAAAAAAAAAAATCACAGAAATTCACTGTCTTCTAATACTAAACAAGGAACTTGATTAGAATAAGGAAACCATTTTAGGCCTGATTCTCCATTGCCCTGAAGTTTATGATGCCATTTACATAATTGCAAAGTAAATGTAAAATGCTATTGAATATGAATGATAGCAACTTACATTTATTTTGCATTAGTGTAAATAACCACACAGGTGGAGAATTATGCTCCTTATTAAAGTTCTTATGTTTCACTTGTAACCTTTTGCCCAAACCTTGCTCCACCTCTGTCCCACTGACCTGGCTTCCTGCTGCAGTGTTAAAGAAACAGTACAAATATTACTTGACAGGATTTAATATATAGGAAAGCATAGTTACAGACTTGTCACTGATTTCACTACTCCAGGTGTTTACTTATATAAATTAGATTGCAAGCTTTTTGGGACACAAAACTTTAGAAAAGACAATCTTTGTATGTAACTGCACCAAAAACTATGATAAAAGAACATTATTAAGATTACAAAGTTGAGCAGTGCAAGGTTAGGAAATGCCAGAATTAAGGTTGCCTGGGCAATCTTAGTTCTGCCCTCTTGTGTGCATGCATTACAATATAGTCTTTAATTACATAATCTCATATTATTTTGCAGAACTCCTGCCTCATTCAATTCACAGGATGGACCTGCTCAGGGTTGTGTAGTGAATGAGTGTATTGTGTGTAGGTTCCCTGGCTCATTTGTTGCAGAATTTGGAAAGTGTGCAGTGAATGAGGTAGGGCTCACAGGAAGAGAAAAGCTGGTCTCCAGGTTGAGGCAGTTGAATGATGCCCTCGAGAACAGAATTCTATCCCTTCCTCTGCCAGAGTTCCTATGAGATTCTGTGCTCACTTAAATCAAACTTTCCACAGGTGGTCACTAACTGTGTGTTCCACTTTTTAAGGGTACCTGACTTGAAATCCTTGCTCTGAGCTGCAGAAGTGCTGAGAACTGACAAATGCAACTGAAGTCAATGGAAGTTTCACTTTGAACACATGAAGTTCTACATAATTCTGAGTACTCAGAAAAATAAGGTCCTAGCTGTCTCAGATTGAGCATCCAAAATTAGTGGATAGTTATGACCTTAATCTCTCTGTGCCTCTTCTTCCCATCTGTAAAATGGGAATAAAATAGCCCCTTTCATCTCACAGGGGTATTGATGAAATAATTCATTAATGTTTATGAAGCACTCTAGTGAAGGTACTATAGTAATGAGCACCATGTAAAAGCCTATTTAAAAATCAGTAATTCTGTCTTTACAGCAGGATTAGAATATTGTGCAATAAAAAAGGCCTGGGACCCACAGACTGAATAATGAGGATAAAACAAAATACTGACTAGCGGTTCATTAAATGCACACCATTCTGTGCACTGAATGAGGCAGAGGTCCTGTGGAAAAAATAGTATGTATGTGGTCATATTAAAGACTGTATCATAATGCACATGCATGAGGTCAATAAATCAGGGTTGTACAAATTGCCATTTCCTAACTTCTGAGTGCTTGACTTTGCACATGAATGTGATTTAATGGATTTTTGGTGTGTAATTACCTATGATTTTTAAAAAGCCTGTTGAAAACCCCCCCAGAAATTCCATCATATGGCATCAATTGACATCTTCATGGGTCATCAGCAGGGTTGGAACCTTTCAACCTCCACCACATAGACCATTTCAGCTAATAGATAACTGGTACCAATAGTAGGTTGTTATCCTCTGTCGACCAACATTAGAGGGAGATGGGACACTTTGCCAGTGTGGTTCACAGATTTTGCTGACAGATTTTGCCGGGGGACACACTGGCCGCCGCTTCTCGCAGCCCCCATTGGCCGGGCTCAGCGAACCGTAGCCAGTGGGACAACGATTGGCTGAACCCGTGGACGCGGCAGGTAAACAAACCAGCCCGGCCTGCTAAGGGCTTTCCCTGAACAAGCGGTGTCCCAAGTCTGGGAAACACTGCTCTAGTGGGCACAGACTCTTCTGTCCATCCCCCACAGGCTTTACCTCTTCTTCCCCATTCCCCCCAACCTGTCCCTCTCCCAGTCCTTTCTCTATCCCACCACTGGCTACCAGTCCCATTCTCCTCACTAGCCTGTCCCAGTCTCCACTGCTTAGGCATCTGATCCCAATCCCAGCCTCTTTGTCCAGTAAGACCTAGTCACCATCCTCTCCAACTCCCAGCCTCCTTGAGCAGCCATTACCAGTCCTCCCTCCCCTTATGCCTCAGTTCCTTGTCCCCAGTTGTCTTGCTCAGCCAATCCCAGTTCCCTCCCCTGCTCCCAGTCTCTCTCCTGTGGCTTCTCATCCAATCTCAGTGTTCTCATCTCCCCTGGCTGATTGTCCCAGTTTCATTGTCCTGTTAGCTCCAGTTCTCCTCCTGCAGACAAGCTCATTGTCAGATCTCTCTCCCTTCCCCACACTTTCTCCTCATCCCACTGGTTTCCAGTCCCAATCTCACCCAGCTTCTCATCCAATCACAGTTTCCTCCCCACCCATTCTCTTCATCTTTCCCCCATTTCTCTCTTTGGCTCCCAGACCTAGTCTTGCCCAGTTAGGCCCAGTTTTTGCCCCCAACACTCCTTGTCCCGATCTATTCCCCTAGACTTCTCATGCAATGCCTTACATTGGGTTCTTGATCCCTCTGTGTTTGAATCAGACTACTCCCTTCTCCATGTTGCCTGAGTGCTAGCAGGGTGTCACTGAGAGGACAGGGGAGACAGGCTCCCTGATCTCAGTTCTGGTGTTCAGCCCCACTTCGTTTCAGAGCACCTGGGAGCTGCCATTATAGGGAATGAACCCCTGTACTCTTGGTCTGGAGCATGCTCCAGTCACTCTGTGGGGATGGTGCATAGGCAGTTGGGTCAGCATCAGGAGCTGTGAGACACTCAAGCATGCAGGTGAGGGTGAAATCTTTAGAGATTTCAGCTGTTAAGCTCTAGCAAGGCCCTACCGAGCATGTGCAAACCTCAGTTATTCAAAGGCTTATAACTAGGCCAAATGTTTGCAATTTTCACAGCAACAGCCACAACGGGTACCAGTCTGCCAAATTTCAAGTCCCTGCTCCAAAGCATGGCTGCATCAGCATTAGAGCTATCCAAAGAAAAGATCGCTGTTTTTGTTTTTGTTTATTTACAAATGCAAATCAGCATATTTTTCCTAGCCTAATTCTCTGAGATGACTGAACTGTTTTGGCTCACGTGAAAGAAAGAAAGAAAGAATGAAAGAAAGAAAGAAAGTTAATTCACCCTGATGCAGCATGGAAAATTTCTGTCCAAACGGCTTGGCAAAGTTATAAACAACTGAAAACAGGAGTCTTAGAATGGGAAGTGTCGGGCAACCTTAATAAATAGTGGTGGTACCAGTTCCCCCTAATATATTGCAATCCCTTTATAAATATCACCCTGCAAAAAAAAGATCAGGCAAAATTTAGACACTTAAAAGTTGTTTTGGGGGGGTATATCCATGTTTCACAAAAAGTTTTACCTTTTGCAGAGAAAAAATATGACCAATGCCACTAGGATTGTTCCAAGTGCTATGAGGAGTAAAACAATTGTAGCTGTAAGAACTGTATCATCTGGGTTACCTTAAAGAAAGACAGTTACAAAGGTTATACATTTTTTGCATAGTAAAGATGAGCACACATGGCTATGTCAAATAGCTGCTTAGATGACCGATAGCAATGAATGCCAGCATGACAAGCCTACTTGTGTAATCTGAAATACCTTTCAGCCTGATACTTTACTGAGTAAAGGATTCAGGAACAGATAGAATTTATAAATCCAACAGAAGGATAGATCAGCCAGGGCCATGTGTTATACCAGTAAAATAAAAACCAGCAGGATCTTATTAAAGGGGAAAAGGCAAAATGCCACATTTATTGTGAATACAGAAAGAATCATAGTAAGCAGTTAGTTATAGCTATAACATTCCATTCAATCTCATATTTATTTACACATTCATTCATACACACACACACACACAGAGGTTCTGCAAGGTTGTTATCATAGTTACCAGCCTTAGAGTTGCTCATGCCAAGCCACTGGCCAGGTGGCCTGGACATGAGGAGTGAGCAGGGCCTTGCCAGATGCTCATCTGATGCTCCTGGAAGTCGGTTTGCAGAATCAGACCCCAAAGTTCTCACTTGCTAGAGTCCATTTTTATAGGAATTTCTTCCTATGCCAGTCTATGGGAATTGCTTCATCATGCTGTTGCTGAATCAATCTGCAGAAGGCACATTCCTGACGGCTCTGTGCTGCCAGATGTTATCTTGTTCTTTGGTTCTCCCATCCTTGAGGCTGTTGGGTGGATTCCAGTCTGCCCTCCGGGGGTCCTCTGGTTATTTCCACTTGATGCCTTCTTCAGCCAATGGACACTGGATTCTTAGGCTGGCACCTCCCTGATCATTCAGTTATTATCCACACCAAGCATCATCCACATACATCCTCTATCTCTATTTTAATCACAATTGTTAACAAAGCGAGATGAATACAACAAAAGGGTGGGGAGTCTCTGGGTGCTGTTTCTGTTGTTACAGAGTATTGCTTTGAGTCTCTCTCTGTGTGAGTAGTAGTTGTTACAAAGAATTGCTCTGATAACAGACTCTGTTTTAGGATGTACTAACACAATTAGCAGCTTGCAAGTTTCACACATAGAGGGAGAGAAACAGTCCCAAAAACCAAGAGACCTCTTAATTAGTAATACCCTGGAATTTAAACTCTGGGGAATCAAACTCATTTGTGATTTTAATACAGAACTTCTTTAATATGATCCAACATATGGAGCCCAGGAGTTTCTGAGGACTCCATCAGACGACAAAAGAGGAGGAGGACAGGGATGAGGATACAGAGAATGAGGATGAGGAGGAGAGGACATGGTGGTGGAAGAAGAGATGACAACAATGAGCTGGTGGCAATGGAACATGTGTTTATGATATGCCACACTCATCCCCAGGGTAGCTGAGCACTTATTGCTGTTTCAGTCTTAACTCTTTCTGGCATTCATTACCACAGTATCTGAGTGCTTCCCAAATATTAAAAGGTATATGGTAATCTCCCTCACTTTCTTCTGAGCAGGTAGGAATAAAATATTTGAATCTAATTAAGATTTGTTTGTGTCTGTGAAGGTCAGACAGTAAGTGAAACAGGTAATTACCGAGGGAAAATTAAATAAAATACTCAACATCCTTACCAAACTCAATGGGCTCACTCCATTCCCCCCAATTCTCACTTATCCGACAAGTATCTCCTTTTGCTCTGATTTGCAAGGTGTATTTTTTTTCCCCATTGTAATTCTGAAATGTGTAGCTTCTTCTTGTTACCTAAAAACAATGCAATTATTAGTATTATTAATAATAACTACATGTATTATGGTAGTGCCTAAGGGCCAGCCAAGAATGCAGCCCCATTGTGCTAGACACTGTACAAACACAGAATAGTTAGACTAAGTACTTCTCTTCATTGTATATGTATATGTTAATAACATGCAAGTTTTCATTTGTTAATCCAAGCTTTACAAAGAGTATATTTGTGCCTGCTTATGTAAACAGAATATGGTTGTGACACACTGTACCTCATAATAGCACCCTGAAACTCCCATATTTATCATTCATATGTGGTTGTGATAGTTCATATAAAGCATGCCATATAAGATATCATATGAAAGGTCATGATCTGCTGAAACCCCTTGTTCTGTCCAAATATGTATATCATCAGTATGTATGAAGTTATGAGATTTTGTTGTATGGTTACTGAAATATACTGTAAATTTGCTAGTGACATACAAAGGACTCCAACCCAGGAGGGTGTTCAATGACCATTAATCAGCTGGGGACTTATAATCAAGGGATTTACAATTCAATGACAGTTGGCCAAGCACCACACAATGGGGACAGCTCAACTCTATGACTCAGTTGCACAAGGCCACACCAGGGAGATTGCTCAACCCAGTGACTCAGCAAAGCCCACCAGGACGTGTCTGGATAAGTGTCTTCTAGACACATGGACTGAGGATATAAAATAGGGAACAATGGCAGCATGCCTTTGCCTTTCTCCTCCCCTACCTATGCTGGGAGAAACAAGAACGCTGAGAAGATGTCCTCCCAATGCTATTCACTGTCTCTGCTAGACACTACTGTGTTTGAGTCCACCCAATAGCTCCTATACAGTATATCGTAAAGACCTACACTACTTTATGTTACTAGGATTAAGTTCCTTTAAGATATGGTTCTGCTAACTCTTGGATGGCTTTCTGGATTGAGATGAAGTACACAGGCCATATTCCTGTTAAGGTGAATATCTTGGCACATATTGGAACCCAACTCAATAAGATACTGAGGCTCCTAGAGAGCTTGAAGTTTTCTTTGTCTAATTTAAACTGTCCTAAGCTTTTGATGTTGGGTTTTTTGTTGTTATTTGTTTGCCACCATACACGGGAAAGTATTGCAAAGAAGGGAACACAATTTGTTTCCCACCTTTTGCAAAACGACATCAAATTATGATAAAGAGACATAATGTATTTTATTTGTATCAGTGTGTGTGTGAAACCAACAGAAAATGGAAGGTTTTGAAAGGTGTGTGGAAAGTTAGATAATGGTCTATCTTTGAATGAAGTACCTGATGTGCTAGGGCTGTGGTTTTCAGTCTGTGGTCCGCGGACCCCATGGGGTCTGAAGATTATATCTAAGGGATTCGTGAAAGGTTGTCATTACCATAGAACAGTCGTTTTCAACCTGTGGGTCTGCAAACTATGACTAAGATTTCCAAAGGGGTCTGCAGCTCCATGTAAAAATTTTTAGGGGGTCCATCCAGATTACATAAATCCTTGATTCTGGCCCAACAGTTTGGAATATGATATATTTAAGAAAACTGATACATAAAGATACCTTATAGTATGCTACTGTGACACTGAGCCAGTGAGGGTTAAGCAATCAGAAGGCTAAGTGACCCAAAATCAACCTTAAAGACATATTAGACAAGTATTGAAATGGTAAACAGGGCCATTCCTTGTAGATAGTTTTCAAAGCCATGTTAAAGTAGACTAAATTCTTTGAAATGTAAACCTGTATTGTTAGAGAATTAGAAGAAGATACTGAGTGTATTTGTCTTTGTTTACCTAGACCTTGTTAGATGTTTAAAATGTGCCCAGATTAGCTTGTGGATACTAAATGTCTGTTCCTGTCTGTTATTATATTCTATTGATTCAGGGATGAAAAAGAAATATTAACATTTATATGAAAACATTTAGATGAAACTTGGGGTGTAATAATATCATTACCTTTATTTCTCTTTGAAATTTGTAGTAAACTACCTATCAACTACTTGAATGGTTAATTACCTTATACTAATGAATGCAGCTAGTTACCAGTGTGTGCCTAGGAAATAGAGATTTACTTCAAAGCAACAATGTATATTACCTATTCTTCACCCAAGGAACGCCTGCTGTGTCATAGCCTGCTAGCAAACTATAAAAGGACTCTAGGGCCTGATACTTTTCATCTCAGATCTGCTTAAACTTTGTCAGAGGAAGTTCAAGCCGCAAGACTGAGATCTCCAGGTACCCTGGACTGCCCCGGAAAATTCTTATGGAAGAATTTGAACAAACTCTGTACATGGACTGGCTATTGGACTATAACCTATTAAACTGATTCTGGAAGGACTTTTTGCAAATCAGCAGCTCACCATTTCTGCTATGAAACTGACCTAAGAACTTTATTCATATCTATATGTATAATGATCTTTTAACCAAAGTATCTTTTTTTTTCTTTTTAAATAAATCTTAAATTAGCTAATAAGAATTGGCTGTAAGTGTGTACTTGGGTAAAATCTGAAATATTCATTGACATGGTGGTCAATATGTCCAATCTCTTGGGATTGTTAGAACTTTATATATGGTGAATAAGATTTTAAGTAATCCTCACCATATTTGACAGACTTGGCTATCTTGGTGGGAGCCAAAGTTTGGATTGTTTAAGGGGAACTCTATTTTAGCTTCTTGGTAACCAGTAAAGTATTACAGAAGCTGCTTGGTCTAATTGGGTGAATCTAATTAGAAGAATAAACCGTTGGTTTTGGGGATCGTCTGCCCCAATCTTTGCAGTTGACCCTGATTGAGCAATCTCAGCATGGCCCCTCCAGCGATCACGGTCACAGCTACTTGAGTGTTATACTGACACCAAAACTATTTAGGGACTAGTAACAATATTTTACACTGCACTAGACTAAATGCTAAGCCGGGACAAGACCATATATTAGTACGGGAAGAGAATAGTTACCGTATGAGACTCAGTGCTGCTTTCCTCGGAATTGGCCTGTAAAACAAAGAAAAATCTTTATTATTTTATTATTTGTTTTGTTACCCTGTAATAATCCATTTCTTTCTTTCTTTCTTTCTTTCTTTCTTTCTTTCTTTCTTTCTTTCTTTCTTTCTTTCTTTCTTTCTTTCTTTCTTTCTTTCTTTCTTTCTTTTCCTTTTTGATTATTTACTTGCTTGCTTGGTTCAGAAGAAGGTGCAAGTAGAATGTACAATATGTAAGATTCCAATATTATGCAATAAGTGTCCTCCTATCACATACAGATATCCCTGATTGTAATTAATGACTGGCAAACCTGGAGAGTTTGCTCCAATAACTCTCCTGAGTTTGGTTTCTATTCAAAGTTTGGGCTTCTTGCATTTCAGGTTAAAAAAGAAAGGAAACTTAAATCTTCTTTCTTTCTTTCTTTCTTTCTTTCTTTCTTTCTTTCTTTCTTTCTTTCTTTCTTTCTTTCTTTCTTTCTTTCTTTCTTTCTTTCTTTCTTTCTTTCTTTCCTTCCTTAGCTAAGCAATTGCATGATGCTGGTGCTGAATTAAAGTCTCCCTCCCCATTGCCCTGTTTCACTGAGACAACATAAAGGAAGAGGACGCTGAGGCTGAGGCTAAGTCTGCTTCCTTGGGTGCATATGTGGCTACTCTTGCTTGCCTTATGTTCTTTCTTCTGTAAGCATGGAGGCTGTTTCTCTCCGCTCCCCAAAAGTGACAGCTATAGCTCCAGAGCTCTTGAAGCTCTTCTCACATGTAGGGTTTCCCTGTGAAATATTAACAGACCAAGGGACTAATTTCACTTCCCAACTGCTGCAGGAATTATGCTCCCTTCTGAAGGTCAAGTCCCTGAAGACCTCGGTGTACCATACACAAACTGACGGTCTAGTAGAAAGGTTTCATAAGACCCTGAAGGGGATGTTCATGTGCTTTGTCAGCAACAACCCCAAGCAGTGGGACTGGCTACTCCTACCACTTCTGTTTGCCACAAGAGAGGTCCCAGAAGCCTCTAAGGGGTTCTCTCCATCTGAGTTGTTCTGTGGTCAAAAACTGTGGGGCATCTTGGACCTGTTGCGAGAAGGGTGGGAAGAAGAAAAAGTGGCAGCCTTAAACATGACCCAATACATCTTTAACTTAAGGGAGCAATTCAGAAACAGAGGGGTGTTTGCCAGGGAGAATTTGAGGAATGCCCAGCACACCCAGGAACAAAATTACAATAAGAGGGCACAGTTATGGACTTTTCAGCCAGGTGACCATGTTCTTCTTCTTCTGCCTTTAGCCAAGTCTAAATTAATGGCCTGATGGCAGGGTCCATTCGAAGTGATCAGGCAGGCAGTGCCCATGGACTTTGAGATCAAACTACCCAGGAGGAAGAAGGAAACCAAGGTCTACTACATGAACCTTCTCAAACATTGGAGGGCATGGGAGGCCCTGCTGATAACTCCTCTTCCAGCAAAACCAGAATTTGTACCCCAGGTGCCTAGCAGCAAAGCTCCAGCAACAGTACTAGGGGGTGAAGGGCTCTCTCCTGCACAAAGGAAACAAATCCTCCCACTAATTGGGGACTTTTTTGTGGTGTTCTCCAACCGCCTGGGGAAAACCGGTTGGTTCAACATCACCTAGAGACTACTGCAGGCCAGGCAGTCCGAGAAAACCCTAGACCCTTGTCACAAAGGATGTGGGAAATGGTCCGAGAGGAAGTACAAGCGATGCTGAAGATGGGGATGATTATAGAATCCAAAAGTGAAGCGAGGAGCCCCATAGTTCTATTTCCCAAGCCAGACGGTATGGTTTGATTTTGCATCGACTTCAGGAAGGTAAGTGCCAACACAAAATTCTACGCCTACCAAATGCCAAGGGTGGACAAGTTATTAGAATGGCTGGAATCAGTGAGGCACCTCAGCACTATCGACCTGACAAAGGCTTACTGGCAGATCCCTTGATCCCCTTCCTCACAAGAGAAAATGGCTTTGTCCACCTCTTTTTGGGCACTTGCAATATAAGACCATGCCTTTTGGTCTCCACAGAACTGTTGCTACCTTCCAACTGCTTATGAATAAGATCCTCAATCCCCACCATCAATATGCTGCAGCATACATCATCAGTATTGTCTACAGTACCACCTGGGAAGACCACTTACAGCATTAATAGGAGGTGTTAAAAGCGCTATAGGAGATATGACTTACAGCCAACCTGGCGAAATGTAAGGTGGCTGTGAGCGAAGTGACCTATTTGGGGTACTGCGGAGGAGGTGGCCTGGTAAAACTAGTGGTTGATAAGGTGTAGGCATGTCCTGTCCTCAAGACAAAGAGGCAAGTCAGACATTTTCTTGGTCTGGCAGGATATTACCAGCCATTTAGCCCCGGCTTAGCCACAATTGCAGCTCCACTTATGGACCTCATAAAAGGCAACAACCCTAAGAAAATCCATTGGGATCGCAAGTGCAAGGAAGTGTTCAGAGAACTGAAAACATGATTATGCCAGGCAACCATGCTCTTCAGCCCTGCTTTTTTTCTTGGGAATTCATACTACACACTGATGCCTTGGACGTCAGTCTCAGTGCCGTCCTTTCACAAGACTTTGAAGGGGGAGAACACCGGGTTCTTTACCTACGTAGGAAGCTATTCACAAGGGAAAAGTGGTACTCCATTATTGAGAAGGATGCATTCGCTATCCAATGGGCAGTAGAAGCCCTCAGGTATTACCCGTTGCATAGCTCCTTTTCCCTGATCACAGATCATGCACCCCTATGCTGGGTCCAGTCCATGACGGATACGAACCCTCATACAACCTTATAGTTTCTGAATACAATACTGGGTGGGAATGGACCATGCTAACATAGATTTATTTTCACAGATTGGGGATGGAGACAACTCAACCCCGAATGGTGTTCCCACCTTGAGGGGTAGGACATATGAAGGGACATGCTCTTACCCTGGTATAGAAGAGGCTAACTATCTCTTCTGTGCCTGTTCCATGCTAACAAGACACACCTACAAGGCTTATTCAGTCTGGTGTGGGAGGAGCTTAAAAGGGGGAAACCTACCACAGGAGGGGGCAGTAAACAGGAAGAAGGTTGCTCCAGCCAGGGACTGTTGGCAACAGAGGGAGTCCAGCCGAGGAGGAGACAGCCGCAAGATGCACCACTCCTGAAGCCACCCTGACTAATAGTAAAGCAATAAGCCCCAGGAAGAAGAGTAGAAGGTAAACCCCATGAAGGGGCAATAGATTCGGAGAGACTGAGCCCTTAGAGCAGACTCTCTAGGGGCTGCCTGAGAGGCTGATCCTTGTTCCAGCCAGACTTTCCCCTCTTGTAAAGGGAAGGGAAGAACAGGAGCCAAACTTCTGCTTGTGGGTGGTAGGCATAAGAACATAAGGCTGCAAAGAGATTCCCCAAAGACTGCCAAATGGGGAGAAGAGGAGGTAAATGACAGACAGTGGAACTCAGGGGGAGTCCAGGGAGCCTGTCCCTCCCCCCCACAAATCTATAAATGTAATTCAGATTTAACTGCTAATATTGAGGGAACAAGGTACTGGCTTTCTGACCTGGTAGAGGAGTCTTGTAGCACCTGAAAGACTAACAAATTTATTAGAGCATAAGGTTTTGTGGGCTATGACCCCTTTCTTCAGACATATGGAGTGAAAATTACTAGGACTGGTAGGCTCAAGGTCTAAATTTCACTTTGAACAGGATTAAATTCCTCCCTTAATTTTATATAATTATTCTTTGATCTGATACTCTGCCCTTCTAGTTATATTTTCCTGTTATGCTCTGGCACTGAGTTCCTTTTATATAACATCTGAAGGGCCCAATTCTTAAACCAAGGGAAGTTTTGCCTCAGTAAGTACTGATGGCTGGTCTAAACTGAAAAATTAGATTGCTCTTCTATATTGCTCAGGGTGTGAAAAACGTACACACCCAAGTTCTGTAGTTAGTTTGACCTAACTCCTGGTGTAGACCCAGATAGGCTGATGGAAGAATTCTTCTGTCAAACTAGCTACCACCTCTCATAGGGGTGACAACTCCAGTGACGGAAAATCCCCATCAGTTATACCTTTTTTTCCCAGGGCTGAATTTGGGCTTATGAATGTCACATCACAGTCTTGATTTCTCCTTGCTCCAAGTCCCAGCTAGTTGTAGTAACCCAGTGCACAGTTAGCATCACACCAGTTGAATACAGAAGGCATTAAAAGGTTGGTTAATTAGTGCAAATCCCTGTCTCCTGGAACAAACTCTTACAATCAATTTATCTCAAGTGGAATAAAAGTATAGTCCATACAAAAAGCTACTTTAAAACAATGTTAAATGTCCAAGTGAAGTGCTGAAAATGTCAAAGGTTGTCTATACCATGACCTTTATAATGGAAACACATAAACAGGTAGGAACATCGCTGGCACAAAGGACACCCCCTGCCAAATGCCATATATGAAATCACACACAAAACACCTGTGTTAAAAGAACTTTATGTTTACAAAGTCAAGCACTCAAAATGTAGCACAAAAATTAAAGTTCCTGTGCAAACTTAATTTGGCCCCTTTGTAGTATGCATTATGATACAGTCTTTAATTATTGATCACTACTAGCCCAGCACTAGAAGGGGATGGGACGCTTTACCAGTGAGTTTCACAGACAGTTGCTGATTGTAGAAGAATGTGGAGACTCTGGGATCTTGGGTTTCATTGCAGGCTCTGGAGGCAATTGTTCTTTTGTGGACAAAGACTCTTCTGCCCATTCCCCACAAACATGACCCATTCTGCCCTTCCCCCTCTAACCCAAGCGACTCCTGTAGACCCCAACACTGGCTGCTTATCCCAGTCCCATTCTCCTCACCTAGTCAGTCCCAGCCTCCACTCTTCAAGCTTCTGATCCCAATCCCAGGCTCCTTGTCTAGTAGGTCCTAATCTCACCCATCCAGACTCCCGCTCCAAGTCTCCCCCACACCCAGTCCTAGTTTTCTGCCCTGCTCCCAGACACAGTCTTCCCTTTGTCCAACCATTCCCAGGTCCTTGTCCTGACTCCTTGATCTGTCTGTCTCTCCCTGCAGCCTCTACTCACCCCCCACACATTCACATTCCCCATCCCTGATGGTTCCCAGTTCCAGTCTTCATTCCTGTGCTTCTCATCCACTCTGTGTCCTTACCCTCCATGTCCCAGTCTCCTTGTCCCAGTCTCTTTGTGCAGCCAGTCCCAGTTCTTATCCGGCACTCCAACTCATTGTCAGATCTGTCTCTCCTCCCCCCCACAACCTCCTTCTCTCTGCCCCATTGGTTCCTAGTCACAGTCTCCTTTCATCCAGTCTCAGTTCCCCCCCCGCCCCACACTCTCTTTCTTCCCCCCACAAGGCTTCTTGTCCCAATCTACTCCCCCAGGCCTCCCCTACAATGTCTTAGGTTGGGCTCTTGTGGCTTCTGCATTTGAATCTGAATTTGGCGTCTTCCTCCTCCACACTGGGAGGGCACCAGCAGGGGTGCACTGAGAGCACAGGAAAGGCAGCTGCCCAGCTCTCAGCTCCAATGTTCAGTCCCACCCTGCCTGGAGCAGCCAGGAGCAGCCATAACCTCATAGGCCTGTGCTGGAGCATGCTCAGCAGCTCTCTGGGGATGACACGCATGCACAGTCTAGGCAAAATTAGGAGCTGTGAGAGGCTCAGGTATGCTCAGTGCATCCAGCATTTAGCAAGTCTCTACTGAGCAAGTGCAAACTGATTTTTCAAAGGCTTCTCACCTGCTCAAATTTGGACAGATTTTCACATGGATGGTAAAAGGCACACCCTGACACAAAGGACACCTCTTGCCAAATGTCAGATCCCTGGTCCAAATAATGGGGCCTTGAGTTTCCAAAGAAAAAGATTGCTAGAATTCTTTTAATGTTGAAAAACTGTATTTTTCTCTAGTCTCGTTCTTGGAAATGGCTGCACCATTTTGGCTAATACCTGCTATGGAAAATTTCAGCCCAAACAGTTAAAGTTTGGGAAAGTTATAAGTAACCAAAAACAAGGTCTTAGACTGGGAAGTGTCGGGTAACCTTAATAATAGGTGGTGTTATCAGCCTTGCTTATAATATTGTATAGGTTGTCATTGCAAAAAGACATATTTGGAGGTGGGGATGAGTTAAATTAGTGAATCAATCATCTAGTGACCTGCACTCTTAGGGATAAAAGCTATGTGTCTTCACATCCCAGGCTAATGAATGGCATTGTAAGCTGGGGTTTTCACCTGTTTCAGTGGACAGCAAATTGTAGTGTCTAGTTCTCTCCACTGTCTCTGTGGATGCATGCTGTTGGATCTGAGTTCAGAAAAGTAATCGCTGTGTTAGGGTTAGCAATGATGTAAGAGCAAGTATAATGCTGGTGAGAAACAAAAGTAGAGAAGAGAGTGGGCACAGTCAGTTGCAGGTGCTGAAAGACAGTTATGGGACAAGGTTAGCAAATGAGGCAATAAACTATGTAGCATGCAGGAAGGGTTGGATCTAAAAAGGACTGCATGACAGATAGGGAAGGAGAGGCGACTCATAGTGTAGGAGAGGTTCATGTTTGTTTATATATTATAGATGGATAAACAGAAAATATATATTCATAATGAGAGTCATTCAAAAAATTATACTTACGTTATTTCGAATTTCAATTTGATATTCAAAGCATTCAGCCGCATTTCCTTCCAGATGGCTTAGGTGGGGCTGTTTCCATTGCACTGTACACTGTAGTTGCTCTTCAGAACAGTTTACAGTGATATTTGATGGAGGAGTGAGTTTTTCTAGAATAAAAGAATCAGTATTACATTTGATAAAGAATCAGCTTTTGATAAAGAATCAGTTCACATTTGGAATTCCACCTTTGCAACCATAAGGGCTAGAAACAGCTTTTAAAAAAAGAAAGATCACAGCTCTGAAACAAATGCAGGCCCTTCTCCCAGTGAAGAATGGTTCACGCTACTTGTAGTAAAAATGGAAATTAAACAGAAAGAAACTTTTTCCTTACCAATTTTATATAAGTCGATGTACTCATCATAAAACTGAATCTCCAATTCATTGCTGGACCCATTCACCAGGAAGTAAACTTTCTCTTTAATGTCTTTCACATCTTGAAAACTGCATGCGATATGTCTTCCAAGTGCATCTCTTATGTAATGTGGACATTCTTGTTCATCTTCCCTGCATATACCAAAACGTTTCAGTTAAACACGAGAAATGTCATCTGCCAAATCTTAATTCACTTGAGCCAATGAAAACTCTTTACTTTGGGTATTTCAAGAAAAGAAAATATTTGGTGTCTTCTGGAGCATTCCTGCCAGCCTTCCAAGTGCAATTCATGAAGGAAATGTTGTAAATCACACAAGAGAAATTTTCAACAGATGTTCCATTCATGCCTGGAAACCAAGAAAAGTTACATGTGTATTTATATATTAGCAACTGGCTTTGTGAAGAAGAAGAAAAAGAAAAGGTGAACTACTGGTACAAGCAGGTACAACTCTGCACACACCAGGTCAGACCCAGAGAGAATTTGAGCATCTGCAGCTTCTATTGATGATTTTAGGTACCTAAGTATTTAGGTGCTTAATTTTAGGCACCAAAGTTTGAAAACTTTTGCATTACATTTAAACATGGTGATTAAACCTAGTTGTCATACCCATTAAAAATATGACTAGCGAGCTCAGTTTGTATTAGTCAGCCAGAATGAGGCTCATGTTAGCCAAAAATTGCTTCAGTGGAGACGCCTAATGTGGTCACTGTTTTATTGTGCTATGCGCCATTTTAATCCCCACTTTCTCGGAGAGATTGACATAAGAAAAACAATTATATCACACACAGATGTTTCTGTCCTGCAAGTTACTGTGCAAAAGTGGACCCTTCTTCTGCCACAATGTCACCTGCACAACTGAGGCCACGGTTGGTTACAAAATGGCATCATTGTAGCAGATTTGCAAAAGCATTTGTAATAAAAAATGAAATCAATGATCACTTCTAGAATGAAATGTATTCTGAGAATTTTTTCTCAAAATATTGTAGATAGACAGAACCTTTCACAAACACTAATGCATTACCTTGAGGAATGAATCTGACTTCTGCTGAATATGAAGTGTGGTTGTACATTGCTTGAACTTGAAATAATGCCCCCTTATGTATAGGCTGAGCGAGCTCTGTGTTAAACATGCAGGTTTTATTGTACACCTGAAAAATAACATGCATTTGTATTAATCCTTTGTTTTTCCTTCCCAGTTTTAACTTGTTCTTACTATGGGAAAAGCCCAAGCATAAGTCAATTGAAACCTGTAAGACTTCTCACAGTGTGTAAAGTTAAGCACAGGTGTAAGTCTTTTCAGCGGTAGGGTCTTTGTTTGCACAGTTCCAGCTGCATGAATTGCCTCCCATATTTCTGCAGGGAAGTCTAGGGGATCTACAAAGAGAGGTGCCCTGGAGTGCAAGCAGTAACCTCTCCTCTACTGCCCTCCCACCAGACTCCATGGAGTTCCTTCAACAAAGAGTATAGAAGCTTTTGCAGGGATCAAATGATGGTAGCAGCAAGCTCCCTTCTCTTCTGGAAAGGCAAGGGTAGATCTGCATCCAGATGATTCCCCCATGCATTATCAAAAGTCTTCCAAAAGTTTGTTGTTGTCCAAAGAATTACAGAGGGACTAATTAAAGATGGTGTGCATATGATTTTTACCCCTATTATAAAATGTTTGCTGTCTGTCGATTTGTGCAACAATATACAATACATCCAATTATTGAAACAATTTATGGTCTGGAACTTAGCTTCACAGCCAGAAAGATTAGCAATGTTGGCCTTAATTCACTGCTATATTACTGCAGTTTTACATCCAACGGAGTTACATCAGAATAAACTGGAGTGACACAGATGGGACTCAGGGCCACTATTTTTAAATGAAAAATTCTCGAACCCCAAGGAAGCAGTGGTACGATCCCCTTTGAGATCATAGTCTTGAAAAATGAGAATCAGTGAACAAGGAAGCTGAAATATTGAAAATGCATCCTGGTATATTGGGGAAGGCAGCTCCCATTTGAATGTAGAATGGAAGGAGGCCTGACTGACAGAGTTGTAAAGGTAAGGTTTTATTTGTTCTTTTTAAAAATGTAAATAGAAGTCTCTTGTGTTTATCATGCATTCAAAGGAAGAGCTATATTCCCTGTGGCCTACTCCCCATCATGATATTTGACCTCGCCGTGAGCCGAATCAGTCCTCCAGTAACTAGCTATCATAGGTAGTTATACGGCCCCCATCACTGCAGCATCTGATTACCTCATAAGCTAGTGAGTGTTCCATTTTGTAGATGGGAACTGAGGCACAGAAAGACTAAGTTACTTGACCAAGGTCACACAGAGAGTCCGTGGCAGAGCAGACACAAGGTTAGTGCCCTAGCCCCTGGACCATCCTTCCACTCTGAAAGCTCTCTCTGAAAGCACATTCAGAGCTATAGAGTGTATAAAACTGTGATGGATATTTCTAAAACTACTATTTAAATCTGATATATTCTTATACAGCCACCTTCCCTTAAGTCCCAAAGCTCCTCTGTGGGGCCCTGCAGGAGTCCAGCACCACAGCAGGGGCAGGAGAGATCAGGGCTTGAGTAGGAGCTGTGCTTCATTAGATTCTTTCCCCTCTTGGCCAAACACAAGCAAGCCAAATGAAATTTGGTAATTTGTGTGGATTACAGCCTGCAGGGACTGTGCAGGAAAGGGTTATGTGACAGTGTGGAAGCCAGGGCCTTCTGCTTGGACACCCCTTCCCTCCAGTGGAATCTCAGGAATCTGTGTGTATCTGAGGATCTGGCCAAATCACCAGTTACTTCTATGTGAGGGCAAACCCCTCTGCCTAAGAGAAAGGAGGAAATTTTGCAAATGCATGTCTCCAGACTTTCTACTCCCCTACATGGCTTATTCCTGCAGAGGGAAGCTTCACACACTAAGATGTCCAGGCAGTTCTAAACAAAACCTTTTTCTCTTTGTTCCAGGCAAACATTTCAGTACATTCTCTGATTCTCAAAAAAAGACTAACGCCAACAGTGCTCCTGGCCCGTCAGAGAAACAGCAAAATGTGAAACAAATAAAGTCCCCCTCTTGCAGCCACTGTCTCCAAACAGTCCTTTATAAAAAGGTATGCTGTCATCAGGAGGACTTTTCTGCTTTTGCTGTATCTACCAGATACAGTGGATCACAAGAATGCGTGCTAGGAATTTCTGTATTGGATCAGACCAGTTATCCATCTAGTCCCGTATCCTGTCTCTGAGAGAGGCCAGCAGCCGATGCTACAAAGAAAGGTGCCTGCTAAATTAATGAGCTCTATATTATTAGAAGTCTTCTCCCCCTGTAGGTATGTACAGACTGATCAAGTCACCTCTTAACCTTCTCTTTGATAAGCTAAACAGAGTGAGCTCACTAATGGCTCAGCTCCCCACACTGCCTCTGTTAGGTCAGTGGAAGCGCTCCTCGTGCTGTGCTGTACACAGAGCACCCTATGCCTATTCAATATGCTCTTGCTTATATTTCCAGTAATCGCAGTAGCGCTCTCAGAGTATGTCTACACAACAGCTGGGAAGTTTGTCTGCCCATGCTGGAAATGAAATACTCATGCTATCTCTGCTCAAGCTAGCATCTAAGAATAGCAGTGGGGCAGTGGTGGTATGGACAACGGGTTGGGTTAGCTGCCTGTGTATACACCTGGTGACTGGGCAGGATTGTACTTGGGTGGCTAGCCCAACCTGTCACCTATGCTGCCAAGGCCAGACTGCTATTCTTAGGCATTAGCCTGAGCAGAGCCAGGGTGTGACTACGTACCTGCACTGGGAATTACACCTCTCCGTTGCTGTGTAGACATACCTGTGGCACAGAGTTGCACCAGGAGCTCATTTTGAGCTGGTTTTTACCATGAACCCTATGTCCTTTGCGGGGTCACTGTTTTCCAGGATAGAGTCCCTCATTCTGTAAGTGTGACCTACATTCTGTGTTCCTAAGTGTAGAACCTTGCATTATGTTGTATTAAAATGCATGTTCCAATGGTCCCACTTCCCCCAGTCATCTACAACTCTCTGTATAACTTATTATTTACTATTCCACCAGTTTTTACCAGCATTCAATGTACATTTTTTTCAGATCATTGATAAAGATATTGAATGACATTGGGCTAAGGGGTGTTTCTAGTTGGTTCCTTCAGTTGATATACCTCACTGGGAACTGAACCTGCCCTAATATATGTAATAAAAGTCTCTAAGAAGTCTGGAAACATATTGTCATTTTCTAGGCTTTTATGATTCTACAAGTGATACATATATATGTTTTCTCTATAGATCAAATACATAAAAGGAAAAGAAAAAAGTACAGTTAATTATTTCCTTTAATAAGTAAATAGAAAACTTACAGTTTTCTTCGCCATATGCAGGCCTACATGCATAGAACAGCTGTATTCAGTAACGGTGACACTGCTGTCCCAGGTCAGCTTTAGTTTTCTGGGATTCAGCGTCAAGTTGGCAATGGGTGAAGATGATGATTTCGCTGAAAGTTTTATGAATTAATATCAGAGAGGATGCAATAAGATTTTTCAAAGTTTTCAGGTGCAGAGGCTAGTATTTAGCAGGCCTGCTATGACAATACATAGCGTAACTAGATGGGCAAATATCCCTAGAGTGAGATGAATTAAACCCAGTCCTTTAGATTATCTCAATTGAAGTATTATACTTACACTCTGTATCCAAAATGACAGCATGCAACATAGGAAATAACATGATGCACCAAAACATGGAAATAAATCCTAGAGTGGCGGACATCTTTTTTTTCTTGGAAATAGACAGGAATGAAACCTACAAGAGAAGAAACAGAATATCAGTCATAGAATATCAGGGTTGGAAGGGACTTAGAAGATTATTTAGTCCAACCCCCGGCTCAAAGCAGAACCAATTCCCAATTTTTGGCCCAGATCCCTAAATGGCCCCTCAGGGATTGAACTCACATCCCTGGGTTTAGCAGGCCAATGCTCAAGCCACTGAGCTATCCCTCCTCCCCATCAGTCTTTCTGGTTAAGAATGATGTAAAGAAATAATTTTGCTTCTTTGCAATGTCCTTTTCCTCCTTAATTGCTCCCTTTAATCCCTGGTAATTGGGTGGACACACCAATTCATTCACAGACACCCTGCTTTTGACACATTTAAATTATTTCTTATTTTTTTAATGTCTTTACCTATCTCCTATTTAAAATCTGGGTTGGCCCACTTAAAACCATCTTACTTTTTACCTGTCATAGTTTATAGTGCTTTCAACTGACTTCATTTGGATGGATTTCTATTTTCTGAAAGAAATTTGTGTGGAGAAATAAAATCTTGTGTCTTACCATATTTTTTTTCTTATCTACCTGCTTCCTTTCGTCTTTAGGACCATTCAGAGTCGCCTTTGTCTTTTGTTAAATAAATAACCTCCATACTAGATCTAAGGATTTTCACTTTTTCACTTTTGACTTTATGGACTTTTTGACTAGCTTCCTCTTTTTTTTTTATTAAGAAATCCCCTTTCTACCGTGCTTAATTTTTGGTATGGCTCCTCCACCCATGGATGGTGAAATTAATTATATTGCTATGCATTGCTATTTGTCATTGACTTCATTGATTTATCCCTTCCATTATAAATCCCTCTTTTCAGTTCCTTAATACTTTCTCTTATAAAATACTCTAGAGCTGAAATTTTCTATGCTTGGACCATATGCAAATGAAAACAATACGTTTGTCCCAACAGTCCCAATCAGGAACTTTACATACAGAAATCTCTAGAATTCTTGAACAACTGTTCAAACATTGGCTATTTTTGTAAATCTTTGTGAAATCTAAAGAACAAACTATCTGAAGAAATTTAGTTCAGCAGTTTCTCAGTTCTAATCATACCAAGTATTCACACCTGGAAAATCCATGTATTGCTGGATTAAATTTTCTTGGACTGCTTCCATGCGGGATGAATGGAGAAGATCTCTCCTCAGGAGCTGCAAGGGACTCAGCTCCCCACCAATCTCAGAAGATTTGCTGAGACAGAGGCCATCCCCATGGAGCTCTCTTGCCTCCACCATTCTGCCCTCTCCTATCTCCATCTTTCTGATGGCTTTTGGCAGCTCTGCTCCTGGTGGCTTCCCCACTGCCCTCAGATCCTCCCTAATCATTCTTGATATTTGCAGATTTGCAAGAAGTGATTGCTTTAGTACAAATCAGAATTCACTACTTAAAAATCACTAGATAATTCCCAACAAAAATTATCTGGAGGTACTCAGTATCTGGTAGAAATGATTTAGGTTTATATTACTAATCCTCAGTAAAACAATTTTCTTGTCATTTATTAGTGATTAAATGATTCTAGGCAATCATTAATAGATTCCAAATAATAAGTTTGCTGGGAGTTAGTAATTCGAAACAGAGTAATTTTTAACAAATATTAAACAATTCTGAGCAATTCTAAGTAACTACTGGTAAATAACAAGTAGCTATTTTGCCTGATATCCAGTAATTAATACATTTTGAGGTTTGGAGGTTTATTTTTTTAGTGTGGTTGCTGGGTCCAAGCTGGATTTGGATTTCAGATTTAAGTTCTGGTCCAAAGTTAGTTAAAAAAAAAAAAAGAGCGAGAGCGAGAGAGACAAAAATTTCACCATGTTCTCCAGACTGTTTAATTTTGAAGGAGTTATTTTTGCATTTTAATAGGAGGGTAGAAGTAGATCATACCTCCACTTAATTTTACAGCCTTCTTTCATCTGCTCATTATTCTGCTACATCTCCCTTGTTTGACCCCTCTTCTACTCTTGCTATGGCTTTGATCCTGCAAAGATTCACACATCTGCTTAACTTCACCTGCATGAGTAGTCCCAATGAAATTAAGTTCATGAATAAGACTTTAGTGCCTTACATTCAGTGGGCCAGATCGAGAGGTAATGTATAAGAGAGTGTAAATAACATGTTGGCAAGTGGGTGCAAGTCTAAGTTGGTGTAACAACACTGAGCAGACCCACGTTACACCTGCTTAGACTCCCTGAGAGTCAGTTAGACTCACATCTAAATTTAGTTCAGAGTGGCTAATTATGAAATACTAAACAAGAGATCCATTATTTCACTCTTCTCATAGGAAACTGAATTTCCTCCAAGACCGTGATATTCAGACTGAGGCTCGCGAGCCACTACTGGCTCTTTAATGTGTCTCCTGCGTCTCTCTGCAGCATATGATATTAAAACACAATGTGATTTAATTATTAACTAATCTAAGTTACTAACCAATCAGGATGCTTTTACTATGTTAAGTATCAGAAGGGTAGCTGTGTTAGTCTGGATCTGTAAAAGCAGCAAAGAGTCCTGTGGCACCTTATAGACTAACAGACGTATTGGCGCATAAGCTTTCGTGGGTGAATACCCAGTTCGTCGGATGCAACATGCTCCAATACGTCTGTTAGTCTATAAGGTGCCACAGGACTCTTTGCCGCTTTTACTATGTTATTAACCAACTGTATTTGATAAAATAATAATACTTGGTCAGTCATTTTATTGTGATTTTATATATATTTATATTTCCCCTGTCATACTGTTTAAATATGAATATATTGTACTACAGTAAATGAAACAATGAATTCATACTACTGTGGCTCTTTTGGGAAATGCTGATCACTAATTTGGCTCCTGAACCACTGACGTCTGAGTATTACTGTTCTAGGAGGAGAAATCTTTTCTTTCTTTCAGTACCTGTTTTGCTGTTAAAGGAGATTTTCTCCTTAGAAAAACCATTACAGTACAAAGAAACAACACTAATTACTGGAATTTCTGATCATGATGAGAAAAGTTCTTCTCTTACATAAGATTTTAATTGCTCTCAGGGGGGTTAATCATCGCAAACTCAAGGAAACGGAAATATGATGTTTTTATTCTGTGAATTGTTTTTCTTAAGGCCTTTCTACAGCCCAATTTACAGCCATTTCAGGAGAAATGTTATGAAAGTGAGAATACTCTGGAATATGTTTATGAGCAACATGCCTCTCCCCATTGGGCTTGGGATTGTTACCTACCGGGACAGAGGGGTTAAAATATGTCTCCTGCAACTGAGCAGGAGGTCTGAGGTGTTTGGGTCACCTAGCTGTCTGGGGTAGTATGAATGCACCATCAAGAGCTGGTTGGAATCAACACATACCAATGGAGGATCCGGAAAAGACAATAGGAACCCCAGTGTCTGAACGTTACCACTAACCCACAGGAGGTTCTGGCAAGCTGAACATGTGAACAAGCATGTCTGTGTCCAGAGATCAAAGATGAGAGGTGATAGGAGATTGTGTTAGAACAGGGTTCACAGAGAACACAGGAGCCATTCAGGACTCAGAGTCAAAGGGACAGAGAGAGAGAGAGAGAGAGAGAGAGAGAGAAGATGGATTCTAGGGCAGACTAGCTTGGTGGAACCCTGGATTTGGCCAGTATGAACTCTGTCTTACCCGTTGCCTCTCTGTGCTAGCCTAAGGACTTCCCAACACTGTTTTCCAGTTGACTATTAAAACCCATTCCATTTTGAAAAGGCTGCCTGGTGTTGCTGCAAATACTTAATGAAGGACATTGGCCCCTGAAGAGGGTAAAATGTCACTCAACATAGGTCTACCTTAGTCAGACTCTCTGTTCAGAGCTCACAGTGAGAAACAGGAGGGGTGGAGCCTGAAGGCCCAGTCTCAGAGGTGTTGAGGCTGTGTGGCCTATCCTGGAGGAAAAGTGGGACTTCTTGGAGGTATGGAGCACTGAAGAGGTACTCCCAGGAGACTACTTCAAGTCTGAGGCATAGCACGGACCCTGTAGATCCATGACAACTGGTTACAACTCATTACAATTTTGTAGTGCAGACAGAACCATAGCCATATCCTCAAGCTATATTAGACCCTTAAACATTTCCACAGGGCACCCCACATTTCAGGGAGAATAGTTTCGTACCCACTGTTCTTCAAAGCCACGTTAAACCCAGGTTGGGACAGCCAAGATATACTGTTATTGCAGTGCAGACAGACCGTTGCCGAGACCTTCTCTTTTAAACACTGCAGAATCATTCTCATGACGTCATTGTGTGGCAATAATACGGGCACAGTTGCTGGGATGAGAGTTTGCTGACGCTTCAGTACAAATCACACATAGTGCTAGAGCTGAACAGAAAGCTGCGAAAATTCGACACAAAAGATGTTTTCTATCTGTCTCCAATGATGTGCTCAGGAATCTTAGATACTGTTGGTCCCTCTTCTCAGCTCTTCCTAACCATCCCTCTCTTGCTCATCTGCATCCCACTCGATCCCTCTTTCCTTCCCTCCCTAATTTCTTGTTTCCCTTTACTCTGTCTTCATTCCCCATTGTTTCCCCTTGTCATTCCTATCCTACCTTCAAAATCTCACTCTCCCCCTGCTTAGCTCATCCACCATGATGCTAGCCATGATTTTGCAAGCGCAGTGCATGTTTTTATGATGCTGCTGTTGGAAACATTCACAGGCACCACTGCAGAATGGACTTTGCCCCACCACTCAACAAGGAACAGTGCTGTAAACTCTCCTTCCAGAATCAGGACATGTTGGGAAATTCTCTGGGGTAATCCTGGGGCCTTTAAAAGTTCACTCTTCTTTTTTTAAATAATGCATTATGGGGTGAATACAGGGCCACAAAGAGTCCCTGTTTCACCTTAACAACCTTACAAGTATCATGACCCCTTTTACAGTCTGCTCAAGGTGAGGAGCAAGGCCTTGCATCACTTTGAGTCAGCTGTTGGTACAGTACTAGTGTAAATAGGGCTCCTTTATAGCTAACTGGCCATTATTGGTGTAGCACTGGCATCTCCAGAATCTGCCTGAAATAGAGTGCCCCCCCCCCCCGAGTTAATCCAGCCATATTGTCAGCAGAGGGATGACAAGCTGGAACCCCCTCAGGGTAAACTAGAGCGAGCTGCTGGAGAGCATTTTCAGTGAGACCTCTTGGCTCTGGCACTTACTTCCCTTGTTCTGCTGATAGGCTGAGTAAAGCTGAGGAAATTTTTCAGTTTACTGGCAATTTCAAAAAATAAAATAAAATCATCGTGGGTCAAGCCAAAACTGATTTTTTTGAAATGTTTGGTGAATCAAAAAGTAAATAATAATTTCAGGTCACATGAAATATTTCACTTGACCCAAAGCTGAACATTTCATTTCGACCAAATCTGCATTTTTCATCAAATAAAAGTTTTGACTGAAAAATTTCACCTAGCTCTAGTCCTGAGTCTGTAGACTGTTAGGACATGCGGCAAAGGCCATCTATCTATTGGGGCTTTCAGGGAGGGTATAAGGTTTGAATGGGATGGGGGTTGTGAGTGGTATGTACCTTTGTATATAATTTCATTTTGTGGTGTGTGGACTATGGGTTGCTGCTTGTGTGATTATTCTTTGGTGGACTGTTGCTTTAAATAACCTCCAGGTCACCTAGAGCTGGGGAGAGGCCTTTGAAAAATTTAAATGAAAATAAATAAAATGCACGAATAAATGGAAGAGCCATGGACTTGCACTGCATTCCTAATGTACATACTGCCCTCTTTGAAACCATGCATTTATATGTTACCTTCTATTATTAACTATGGCCTGGTCTACATTAGGAAATTAGGTCAGCAGAACAATGTCGCTCAGCAGTGTGAAAAATCCATACCCAGCAGCGATGCCGTCAAACTGACCTAATCCCCGGTGTAGACCTTGCTACTGCCTCTCAGGGAGGTGAATTACATATGCCCGTGGGAGAGCCCTTTCTGTTGGCGTAGGTAGACTCTTCACTGAAGTGCTACAACGGCCCAGCTGCAGTGGTGAGCTGCACCGCTGCAGCATTTTTAGTGTCGACAAGCCCTATGACTATTATTATTTATATGTTTTCAGGAGTACTCACAACGTGGTAAGCAAAAGGAGAACTTATACTCTTAAGCAGACAAAACAAAGAGGACCAAACAGCAAGATGGAGGGTAGGGAAAGGATGTACGCCACACAAGCAGTGTGGTGAGGTGGTAATTGGCTATGTTCTGATTGGGAAGTCTTGTTAAAACAAGGTTTGGGTTTTTCTAAACTAGTATAAAATATATCGACTTTTCCCAAGTAAATCCCAACCTTGCCACAATCAGCTGGTTAGTTTCTTGTCGGCATTACAATAGAAGTGGGTCTTTGGGAGGGACTTCAGTATGAAAAGGATCAGTTAAGAAAAGAAAAGGAGGACTTGTGGCACCTTAGAGACTAACCAATTTATTTGAGCATAAGCTTTCGTGAGCTACAGCTCACTTCATCTGATGCATTCAGTGGAAAACCACTGAATGCATGCGATGAAGTGAGCTGTAGCTCACGAAAGCTTATGCTCAAATAAATTGGTTAGTCTCTAAGGTGCCACAAGTCCTCCTTTTCTTTTTGTGAATACAGACTAACACGGCTGCTACTCTGAAACCAGTTAAGAAAAGGTGTTCCATGCACAGGGAAAGGCATAGAGGAAAGTGTGGAGATGCTTGTGTGAAAAGTGTCCAAACAGGGCATCGAGACGAGCATTATTCGGAGAATGAAAGGGACGGGGTGGTTACAGTGATATGAAAATAATAATCCAAATCTATCTCATCTTCCCCTCAAGACCCAGGCTAAGATGGGAAAGGATCTTGGAAATGTTAGTTCTTACAAGGTAACATCCTGCTGGAATGGATGTGTCCATTTTCCCCAGATTGATTCCGGTTCTCCATTGGTGAGATTATACAATAGTGATTAACTGATTCCAATAGCCCTATATGCAACTTTCAAGTAATGAGGGCTATCATTACTGTGGCCACTATCACTGGGTAAGTAGAATCAGCTTGGCTTTATATGGGAGCAAATATCAACAAATTCATTTTTATTAGGTCTTTAATGAGAGAGTACCATCTGTGGAGAGAGAAAGGGATGGAAGACCCTACTTTTAGATTCTAATTCCTAGTTCTGCCACTGACTAGCTGTGCAACCTTGGGCAAGTCACTCATGCTTGTTTTACGCATATAAAAGAATATAAACACATAGAACTGGAAGGGACCTCCTGCATCATCAAGTCCAGTCTACTGCTATCACAGGCAACCCTGACCTATAATCCCATTAATAAACTCCATTTTGAAACCATTGAGGTTTCTTGTCCCCACTACTCCTATTGGGAGGCTGTTCCAGAACCTCTCTCTCTGATGAAAGTGGCAAAGAGTCCTGTGGCACCTTACAGACTAACAGACGCAACATAAGCTTTCGTGGGTGAATACCCACTTCTTCAGATGCATGTACTGGAAATTTCCAGAGGCAGGTATAAATATGCAAGCAAGAATCAGGCTAGGGATAATGAGGTTAGTTCAATCAGGGAGGATGAGGCCCTCTTCTAGCAATTGAGGTGTGAACACTAACGGAGGAGAAACTGTTTTTGTAGTTGGCTAGTCAGTCACAGTCTTTGTTTAATCCTGAGCTGATGGTGTCAAATTTGCAAATGAACTGAAGCTCAGCAGTTGCTCTTTGAAGTCTGGTCCTGAAGTTTTTTTGCTGCAGGATGGCTACCTATCTATCTCTTCTGATGGTTATAATTAGATGCTGTCAAACGATTAAAAAAATTAATCATGATTAATTGCACAATTAATCGCCTGCTCCAGCCCCATGCTGCTCTTGGAAGTGGCCAGCATGGCCCCGGGGGCAGGGGTCTCCCTCCGTGCACAGCTCCCGCCTCCAAGCACCGCCTCCACAGCTCCCATTAGCTGGGAATGGGGAGCTGTAGCCAATGAGATCTGCGGGGGTGGTGCTTGCAGAGAGGGGCAGCACACGGAGCCATGTGCCTCCTGTGCCCCCCCAGGGGCTGCAGGGGTACATTGGCTCCTTCCGGGAGTGGCATGGGGCCAAGGTAGGCAGGGAGCCTGCCTTAGCAGCAACCACACAACACCACCAACAGGGAGTCGCCGGAGGTAAGTGCTACCCAGTGGGAGGCTGCACCCCAACTCCCAGCCCTGAGCCCCCTCCCGGAGCCAGCACCGTGTGCCCCTTCCTGCACCCCAACACTCTGCCCCAGCCCGGAGCCCCCTCTGACACCCAAACTCTCTCCCAGAGCCTGCACCCCACTGTGAACCCCTTGGCCCCAGCCCAGAGCCCACACCCCCTCCCAAACTCCAAACCACTACCTGAGCACAGTGAAAGTGAGTGTGGGGGGAAGCAAGTGACTAAGGGGGGGGAATGGAGTGAGTGGGGTGGGGTTTTGGGGAAGGGGCAGGACCTCGGGGAAGGGACGGGGTAGATCCTGGATTGCCCTTAAATTCAAAAGTGATCTTGGGCATAAAATGGTTGGAGACCACTGGTTTAGCATATCTGGCACATAAATACCTTGCAATGCTGGCTACAAAAGTGCCATGCAAATGCCTGTTCTCACTTTCTGGTGACATTGTAAACAAGAAGTAGGCAGCATTATCTCCTGCAAATGTAAACAAACTTGTTTGTCTTAGCGATTGGCTGAACAAGAAGTAGGACTGAGTGGACCTGTAGGCGCTGAAGTTTTACATTGTTTTGTTTTTGAGTGCCGTTAAGTAACAAAAACAAATCTACATTTGTAAATTGCACTTTCATGACAAAGAGATTGCACTACAGTACTTGTATGAGGTGAATTGAAAAATACTATTTCTTTTGTTTATCATTTTTACAGTGCAAATATTTATAATAAAATATACACTTTGATTTCAATTACAACATGGAAACAATATATATAAAAATGTAGAAAAACCTCCAAAATATTCAATACATTTCAATTGATATTCTGTTGTCTAGCAGTGCTATTAAAACTACAATTAATCGTGATTAAAATATTAATCACAATTAATTTTTTTGAGTTTATCGCATGAGTTAACTGCGATTAATCGACAGCCCTACTTATAATGCTTCTAATTTCCAACTTGAATTTACTGATGGCTAGTATTTACAAAAGCAATCATATCCCCTCTCAGCCTTTGCTTTGATAGACTAACCAAAGCAAGCAGAGTCTTTTCTTCTAAGACAGGCTTGCCATTCCCCTGATCTGCAGCTGTTCCAGCTGAATTACTCTTTCTTGAACATGGGTAACCAGAATTGTACACAGAATTCCAAATGAGGGCTGAGCAGTCCCTTGTCCAATGGCGTTCATATGTCTCTATCTCAAATAGAAATGCCATTTATAAAATAGGGATAATAATACTTACCTTACAGAGGTGTTGTGAGGATAAATGGATGCTTATAAATTGCTTTGAGATCCTAAGAGCACCATATATGTGTAACATTTACTATTAAAGGATTGAAATAAAATTAAAAGCCAGGATACATATCAGTCATTAAAATATACATTTAATTCATGGTTACAGAGTAGCAGCCGTGTTCGTCTGTATTCGCAAAAAGAAAAGGAGGACTTAGAGACTAACAAATTTATTTGAGCATAAGCTTTCGTGAGCTACAGCTCACTTCACCGGCTGAATGCATCTGATGAAGTAAGCTATAAATTTGTTAGTCTCTAAGGTGCCACAAGTACTCCTTTTCTTTTTAGTTAATTCATGCTATTCCTAGAACTGATTCACTCTATGGAGCGATCTGCAACTTACCAAACACAAACTCATGTACAGGAGACAACATACAAATGCTTCCAGTTAGATTATTTTTTAAAAGAAGAAAGAGACAGCAACATTTCTCCTGGATACACAAAATAGATGTCAGACAAAATAAAGCAACCCAACAGATGAGGGAAAATATTGCTAATGTTTTTCCTGGACCTGGCAGGCAATGCTGGGAATCTGATCACTCCCTTTACTCACATTTAGATATGTATCCTTAACTTCAGATCATAAATCATAAATAATAATGTGCCATCACAATTTTGGCTAAGACCATCCTCAAATCTGCACTTGGAGGTAGATGAACTCAGTCTAATATAGCTTTTTTTCCATTGCAAATGTTTGTGTTTTGTCATAGGAGCCTTGAGAAATAAAAATAAAAAACCCCAGACAAACAGACAAAAAACAAAGACAAAAACTAGCTTACCTCTTCCTTGCAAAAGGCTGGTATCTCAATTAACTTAGGGTCTTGGGTCTGAGACTCAGAGATGATTGAAATGGCTTGAGACTGAAGCTGTCGTACTGCTGCGACAATGCTTTATCATTGCATAGTATCCGATTCATGGGAAGTGTTGCAAGACTGATGTTGAGACAGTTCTTTGGTTCATTTCCTTCGCAGTTTCCGGAACTTCTTTAATCTCCTTGTTTGCAGAATATAAATAATTTCACACAAAATGGACATCTAGTTAATTAATAAGACACCCTCTTCCCATTTCATCTGGTCCATTTGTGCCTTTGGGTCTACCATTGGATGTAAATGTACATATAGAAAATTTATCTCCTACAAATAAGCCCTCTTCCACAAACAATACTTTGCCTGTAAGTTCTTCTCACCAAAAGAGCTTTCTGTTCCAATAAGTATCTTATTAGACAGGACCAATGCAAACACAGCAGTATAATTGTGTGTAACGGGATCAAGGCACCTTCGTGCATCTGTTTAACAAACATCCTTCTCTACACTGAACTGTGAAACAAACATTAATATTTATTACTATTACCATATCAAATCAAAAATACTGCTTGGATAACAAGTAAACAATAGTACAGATGGCTGAACTTTAAATATGCACCCCCGGGACTGCTTCCCCTCTCACACGGATTTCACACATGTGAAATTGCATTACCTTCATTTGAGTCACTCCTGAATAGAATTACGCTTCAGCGTTCACGTGAGGAGAACCTGGCTCAAGAACTTGAAATACTAACTTGCACGTATATCTAGAAGTAAAAATGAGCATTGGTTTATTAGGAGTTGCGTCACAGTTCGGGATGTGTGTTGTATCTGTTCATGATCATAAAAACTCAGTTTAATAAGAGAAAAAAATTGATTTGAAACATACGATCTATTTTCTCCATTCAGTGCCCATTCATTTCAGGGGATTTAGAACAGTAAATAACATTTCATACTTCTGTCCTACAAATCTTACTACAGGCAAAATTAATGAGTCAAGGACAGCCTATGTATTATTAATTATTACTATTATTTTATTATTATAGCACATATAGGCCTCAGTCAGGAGTCAAGGCCCTATTATGCTAGGTGCCGTACACACATATAATAACAATAATACCATCACTGCCCCAGAGAGCTTACAATCTATACCATATCTCTGCATTTTTCTGCTTTTGTCCCTTTTAAGTCTCCTCAACCTTAATTTTGTTTGCATATGGTTTTTTAGTCTTTAATTTCCTGGGAGCTATGACTGTAATAAAAAACCACATATATTTACAGGTAACTCACATATCTACATTGCATATTCTATCTAATGGCAGGAGAAAATACAAACAGACCAATCTCCTCAAACCTGCCGTGCTTTTGGCTGCTTGGATCTCCTACAGTTTGATTCTCAACAGCAACTTTTCCCTCTGTACAAATTCAAGCAGATGTTTCCTCTTCTTCAGGGTCTCAATTCCTCACTTCCAGCCACAACAACAGTGGCGAGGGGCCTGCCGGATATTATTCACTGAGCAACCTTCATCATGGTAGCTGCAGAAGTAAGATTCTTTCTTCCCCTCTTTCCTTCTCCTTCTCACATCATCTCATCCTGAGACCTTTACAGACTGTGTGAACCAGATTCTGATATCACTTATATTGGAGTAAATCTGGAGTAACTCCAGAATGGATTTACTCTGGCTTTCCATCAGCATAACTGAAATCAGACTCTGCTCCTATATATATGTAGAATAACCCCCCCCCCCACACACACCTTAAAAGAAGATTATTTTGGTTGTAAAATCAAGCACTTGACCCCCTGCCCCCTTCGTGTGTCAGTGCTGTGCCCTGAATAAGACAGGGGTTCTGTGGAAAAAAGTAGCATATGATCATGTAATTAAAGACCGTATTATAACGCATACACCAGGGAGAAGAAACAGGTTGCACAGGCAACCATAAATCTTGCATTTCCTAACTTTCAAGTAGTTGACTGTCCAACCTAAATAACCTTTTTAATGTATTTTAATGTAACTTCCTAGGTATTTTTTCTTCTAATAGGAAATGAGAATATCAAATTATATTATGTACCGACCATCCCCTCATAAATTATCATGAGGGGCTGAACTCTAATTTTTCAGTACCACAGTACAAGCACAGTATGACTGCTCAGAGCTCCGGTATGAAACTGCAGAAAAACCTGAGAGTGTCTGGATTAAGTTTAGAAGTGTGAGCAACAAGGGTGATGTCGTGGTGGGAGTCTGCTATAGACCACCGGACCAGGGGGATGAGGTGGACGAGGCTTTCTTCCAGCTACTAACAGAAGTTACAAGATCACAGGCCCTGGTTCTCATGGGCGACTTCAATCACCCTGATATCTGCTGGGAGAGCAACACAGCGGTGCACAGACAATCCAGGAAGTTTTTGGAAAGTGTAGGGGACAATTTCCTGGTGCAAGTGCTGGAGGAACCAACTAGGAGTGGAGCTTTTCTTGACCAGCTGCTCACAAACCAAGAAGAATTACCAGGGGAAGCAAAAGTGGATGGGAACCTGGGAGGCAGTGACCATGAGATGGTCGAGTTCAGGATCCTGACACAAGGAAGAAAGGAGAGCAGCAGAATATGGACCCTGGACTTCAGAAAAGCAGACTTTGACTCCCTCAGGAAACCGATGGGCAGGATCCCCTGGGAGAATAACATAAGGGGGAAAGGAGTCCAGGAGAGCTGGCTGTATTTTAAAGAATCTTTATTGAGGTTGCAGGAACAAACCATCCCGATATGTAGAAAGAATAATAAATATGGCAGGCGACCAGCTTGGCTTAACAGTGAAATCCTTGCTGATCTTAAACACAAAAAAGAAGCTTACGAGAAGTGGAAGGTTGGACAAAGGACCAGGGAGGAGTTTAAAAATATTGCTCAGGCAAGCAGGAGTGAAATCAGGAAGGCCAAATCACACCTGGAGTTGCAGCTTGCAAGAGATGTTAAGAGTAACAAGAAGGGTTTCTTCAGGTATGTTAGCAACAAGAAGAAAGCCAAGGAAAGTGTGGGCCCCTTACTGAATGAGGGAGGCAACCTAGTGACAGAGGATGTGGAAAAAGCTAAGGTACTCAATGCTTTTTTTGCCTCTGTCTTCACGAAGAAGGTCAGCTCCCAGACTACTGCACTGGGCAGCACAGCATGGGGAGGAGGTGACCAGCCCTCTGTGGAGAAAGAAGTGGTTCAGGACTATTTAGAAAAGCTGGACAAGCACAAGTCCATGGGGCCGGATGCACTGCAGGTGCTAAAGGAGTTGGCGAATGTGATTGCAGAGCCACTGGCCATTATCTTTGAAAACTCATGGTGATCGGGGAAGGTCCTGGATGACTGGAAAAAGGCTAATGTAGTGCCCATCTTTAAAAAAGGGAAGAAGGAGGATCTGGGGAACTACAGGCCAGTGAGCCTCACCTCAATCCCTGGAAAAATCATGGAGCAGGTCCTCAAGGAATCAATTCTGAAGCACTTAGAGGAAAGGACAGTGATCAGGAACAGTCAGCATGGATTCATCAAGGGCAAGTCATGCCTGACTAATCTAACTGCCTTCCATGATGAGATAACTGGCTCTGTGGATGAGGGGAAAGCAGTGGATGTGTTACTCCTTGATTTTAGCAAAGCTTTTGATACAGTCTCCCACAGTATTCTTGCCAGCAAGTTAAAGACGTATGGGCTCGATGAATGGACGATAAGGTGGATAGAAAACTGGCGAGATCGTCAGGCTGAACGGGTAGTGATCAATGGCTCCATGTCTAGTTGGCAGCTGGTACAAAGCAGAGTGCCCCAAGAGTCGGTCCTGGGAACGGTTTTGTTCAATATCTTCATTAATGATCTGGAGGATGGCATGGACTGCACCCTTAGCAAGTTTGCAGATGACACTAAACTGGGAGGAGTGGTAGATACGCTGGAGGGTAGAGATAGGATACAGAGAGACCTAGACAAATTAGAGGATTGGGCCAAAAGAAATCTGATGACGTTCAACAAGGACAAGTTCAGAGTCCTGCATTTAGGACGGAAGAATCCCATGCACTGCTACAGACTAGGGACCGAATGGCTAGGCAGCAGTTCTGCAGAAAAGGACCTAGGGGTTACAGTGGATAAGAAGCTGGATATGAGTCAACAGTGTGCCCTTGTTGCCCAGAAGGCTAATGGCATTTTGGGCTGTATAAGTAGGATCATTGCCAGAAGGTCGAGGGACGTGATCGTTCCCCTCTATTTGACATTGGTGAGGCCTCATCTGGATTTCTGTGTCCAGTTTTGGGCCCCACACTACAAGACATATGTGGAAAATTGGAAAGCTTCCAGCGGAGGACAACAAAAATGATTCGGGGACTGGAACACATGACTTATGAGGAGAGGCTGAGGGAACTGGGATTGCTTAGTCTGCAGAAGAAAGGAATGAGGGCGATTTGATACCTGCTTTCAACTACCTGAAAGGGGGTACCAAAGAGGATGGATTTAGACTGTTCTCAGTGGTAGCAGATGACAGAATGAGGAGTAATGGTCTCAAGTTGCAGTGGGGGAGGTTTAGGTTGGATGTTAGGAAAAACTTTTCCACTAGGTGGGTGGAGAAGCACTGGAATGGGTTACCTAGGGAGGTGGTGGAATCTCCTTCGTTAGAGTTTTTCAAGGTCAGGCTTGACAAAGCCCTGGCTGGGATGATTTCATTGGGGATTGGTCCTGCTTTGAGCAGGGGGTGGGACTAGATGACCTCCTGAGGTCCCTTCCAACCCTGAGATTCTATGATTCTAAGCTATTGCCACTAGAGCTACAGCCTAACAAGAGGAGGTACAAGTATATCCTGGGGGCTTATCTACACACATATCTGCACCTAAATAACTACATCAGGTTTAGTTCCCAGCTTTTTATTATTTTGGTGCAAGTCTGTGTGAAAGTTTGGAATAAAAGTGTCTTATTTTGATTTTGCTTGTCAGTCTAGAGCACTTGTATTCTGACTTTCACTGAAATAACAAATGGTGTGAATTAAAAGTGACAGTTATTTCAGTGCAAGTTTGTGTGTAGATCAGCTACCACATGACGCTGCAGCAGAAAGCCACAAGAGATCTTGGTTTCAAATACAAAGTAATGAGACTATCTTCCAGAATCTCAGAGCTGAGATATGGAGGAAAGTTACCAACAGTCACTATTATTACTATTTCCATTGCTGTTGTGCCACCATGCTTCCCGCACAACAACTCTACCCCAGGAGCACACTGCCTCAACTTTGCCTGTTTCCAGGATTTACCAGGTTATAGCTCCCAAAAGGTATCCAACAGACCTGCCTTTCCCATGGCATCTGGCAAACCAGTCAACTTTTCCTCCACTCAGATCATCCCATGGCACCGTCCACTTCATCACCAGTTCAAAGTGGGAGGAACTGACCAAAGAAATAGAAAAGCAGATGTAAGAAACCGGTTTCCAGACATCCTACACCTATACACTGCACAGGACCACTGACTAGGCACAGGTCAGAAGCAGACAGCACAAAGCAACACAAACTAAAGCTGAGGCTGAACAATGCAGGATCTGCTGCTAATAATAAGAAACGATACATGACTTCATCGGCAATTAAGCACCCAATATACCTGGATCACCAAGACCTGGCTGGATGACACCGCAAGCCCTGTGCTAGCCCACCTTGTCCCTCCAGTATACTCGGCACATCAGAGACCCAGAGAGGACAAGAAGGCAGATGGCACTGCATTCATCTTGTCTGCACACCTTAAATGCTCTGTCCACTCTGCCAAATTCAAAGACACCATTTTCAATACCCTTTTTCATTTCCATCTCTCACAAACATCTTCCTGCCTTCTTTCATTCATCTGACAGTAGAAGCCAGAACCAAAGCAAACTGATTTTATACTCATTTACAGACCATCACAGACTAAACGATTCATAAAGGAGCTCACTGATACCTTGATGGCGATGGTGATTAAATACCCAGACTTGTCATCCTGGGAGATTTCAACATGCATAGCAACAAGGCCACAGATGCAAAAGCCCCCAAAATTAATCTTGTCACTTGCCTCCCTAGGACTTTCATGGGTCACCCCTGGTCCAACACACACAGCCAGTCGCATTTTGGACCTGATCTTCAGCCTAAATGTCAAGATCATAGACATCACAATCCGCAATCTGTCTTTGATAGATGACTACCTCATTAAGGCAGTTGTCAGAGATCGTCCAGCTCCCTGGGAACAAGAAAGACAAATGATCCTGATTCAATTTCAAAGGCTCATGGACTCTGACAAATTCCAAAGCCTGCCAAAAGACAGCAGCACTCCTTCCACAGGACAAGGAGTCAAAGATCTGGTGAATCATTACCATTCTTCACTGACCTTGGCCACTGACGCACTGGTCTCCAAATGGTCCCTTCCTCTCCATTGCCCACATAGATCTCCTGGGTTTTCTGATGCCCTGCACTGTATGAAGAGGGGGGTGGAAACTTGAGTGTTGATGGCAGGAAAAAAAAAGGCTAAATCAAACAGGATGAAACATAATGAATTCTTCAAAGCCTATGCTGAGGCTGTATTACAGGCCAAAAGAATTTTCCTATCAGCCTCTGCGGAAGCTGCCAAATCCTGTCCCAAGGAGCTACCCAGGGTGGTAAACCTCTTCATCAATCCTGTATACCTACAACCTGCATTAAAACTGAGCACAAGTGCTGTGAAGAACTATTATCCCTCTTTGCTGAAAAGGTTACGCACATTTGGGAAGCCTTCTCAAACAGTATGTATCTGCTCTGCCTGTACCTGCCAACCACAGCCCACCTGCCTTCCCAAAATTCAGTACATTCACTCATCAAGAAGTTCTGGACACCCTAGAAGAGTCTTGACCCAAGACTTGTGAACCTGAGCCATGCTCTTCCTGGCTTCTGAAAGTCAGTCATGAAAAACTGGTGCTACTCCTGATGGAAATAGCAAATGTATCATTTACAGAAGGAATCTTCCTTTTCTCCTTCAAACATGCAATAATCCAACCAACACTGAAACCCCCCACCCTGGATGCATCAGTTCTAGCCAAATACTGCCCAATATCAAACCTTCTGTTCCTGAGAAGCTCATGGAGAAACTAGCTAAACTCATCTAATTGAAACTAACATTTTAGACCTGGTACAATCTGGTGTCAGGGAACAATATGGAACTGAAATCACTTTAGTGGCATTGATGTGTGATCTTCTGTTGTCGGGTGGAGAGAGGACAGACATCCATTCTCATTGCCCTGAACTTCTCTGCAGCATTCAGCACTGTTGACCGAGATACTGCTGTCCCACCTGAGAAAAATGGCAGGGGCCCAGGGTAATGTGCTCAAATGGTTTGAATCCTTCCTGGGAGGATGCACCCAATGAGTAGTGATGGGAAACTGTACAACATTAACAGGCCCTCTCATTTCCAGAATTCCACAAGGTGATTCTCCCCCTTGTCATTTTCAACGTGTACATTCAGCCACTAGTTAAACTGATCAGACAACATGGACTCAACTCCCAGCACTATGCTGGTGACACACAGCTCTACCTATCCTTCACTATATCTGACCACACCACTACCACCCACAATGGCTCAGCGCTTGGACAAGATCAGCTCGTGGGTGAAGAACAGCTGGCTGAAGCTGAACTTGAACCTGAGCAAAACAGAGACGATGTTGGCGGACATAGGAAAGAATTTTGAAGAGTTTGAAACTATGATGCAATCTCTTTGGTCAATTCAGTCTGTAGTCTAGTACTCTTGGGTTCCTTGCTGGCAGCATCTGCAGCATCTGCAAGTAATGCTTTCTACCATCTTCAAAGGGCTGGGAGACTCTCCTGGTGGACGATAACCTGGCTTCAGTTATTCATACCTTTATCACCGCTCATCTAGATTAAAGCACTGCAATATACCTGAGCATGAAGCCACCAGTGCTTAGGAAACTTCAACTAGAATGCTGCAGTGCATCTTTGCAGCAACACAGGATACCACAAGCACATCAAACCTGTCCTCCAGTCTCTACACTGGCTTCCCATAGAATTTTGAATTAAATTTAAGGTCTTGATCCTTATCTTTAAGGCACTCCATAATCTGGGGCCAGGGTATCTAAAAGGTCATGTAGCGGGGTGATCACCCCGCTCCGGCCCTGAAGGGGCTAAAACAGCCCTGGGAGAGGGCTGCTTGGGGGAGGGCTGTGACTGGGAAAAGCTAGGCTGATTGGGGGAAGCAGCCACAGCTGGAGCCATGCCCCAATCAGGCCACGGCTGGCCCTATAAGAGGGCCGAGGGCCAGGAGCTGGAGTCTTTCTCCAGCCCTGGAGGGAGAAGGGCTAGCTGCCTGAGAGGGAGGTACCTGAAGTGGAGCAGTGCTGTGGAAGGGCAAAGGGAGCTGGGGAGCTCCAGCCTGGTAAACACCCAGGCTGCAGGCCTTGTTGAAGGCCTACAAAAGGTACTGGGGCTGCAGAGGGGCAGCCCAGGGATAGGCAAAGGCAGCAGGTCCTAACCCCTTGCCAATGATAGACTGCAGTCTGCCCCAGTGAAAGGGGGCTAGATGATGACTGTCAGTAGCCACTGAAGCAAGATGGGTTTAGAGGGTTGGGGATTCCCCAGGGAGGGGAGACCCACAGTGTGGGGATAGTGCTGGGGCAGGGTAAAGGGCACTGGGGTCCGGGAGGGACCTGGATGCCAGCAGCAGGCGAGACACTGGCCTGCAGAGGGTGCTCTGAAGGCTGGAAGGAGCTAATTCCCGAGATGACCAGCAGGAGGCACCACACAGGTGAGCCTCACATCGCTACAGTCATCTAAAGCTCCAGGATGAAGACTGTGGCTGACAACTGTGCACCTCTATTACAATGGGGCTTTCTACCACAAGGTAAAGCTCGTCTGTGCAGGACACAGAAATTTCTTGCGGATCAGTCCAAGACTTTGGAATGACCTCCCCTAAGAAATGAGGACAATCACCAGTCTCACCATCTTCCATCCCAAGTGGAAGGTGCATTCCTTTGACCTTGCCTTCTCTAACATAAATAAATAGCAACGTGTGGATTTAAAACAAAAACACCCTCAACAGACCTACATTGAGATACTTCACTGTATATGCTTCTCCGCATGGGGAGAGGATGAGAGAACAAACAAAGCATGACAGACTTTAATCATGTTGGTCAATGCACTACTGGAAGATGCTCAGATACCGGGGTGGTGAGCACAGTGTAAAAACCTATATAGAATAGAAAGTTATTGCTTAACCACCATTGTAAAGATTGTGACATGGATAAAAAATAGATACTTGCCTAACACCACAAAAAGCTGTGGCTGGATGACTTCTTTTCTCCCATAAATTAATTCATGTTTGTTCGGACTAATAAATCTGAAGTCCTGACAACTACTGATAGGTTTTACTACATGTTCACTTGACACTTGGAGAACATCTTTGTGATTTGTTGAACTACTATCATTGTTAGCAAGAAGTATCCTTTTTGCATATGTCTGTTGACACAGAATTGTCAGGTTACAGGGTAGCAGCCGCGTTAGTCTGTATTCGCAAAAAGAAAAGGAGTACTGGTGGCACCTTAGAGACTAACCTAGGTTAGTCTCTAAGGTGCCACCAGTACTCCTTTTCTTTTTACAGAATTGTAAGTTCTTTAGAGCAGGGACCAGGTCTTCCTATGTGTTGGCACAGTGCCTAGTTCATCTGTCTCTGTGGTAAGGTATTGCTATGTACTAACACAGGTATGCTGTTCTTCAGAAGTAAAAATGTATATTAATTGAGGAACAATCAGTATCTTTTCTTCTTTGTGAACCCACATATCTGTTTCACCATACTTTTCATGTAAAACAAAATAGGAAGTGGCTAAAATGTAGTCTGACTCATTTAAACCCAGAAAAAGACCCAGAAAAAGGAAACTGTGGATCCACCCCTACTATGTGTCAGAGCAACTGATTGTGTGCAAATAAGGGCCTAAGCTGCTTTATGAAAAAGGAAGAAGTAACTTAGGTCTGGTCTACGCTACGGATTTAGGTTGGCGCAAACTGCCTTGCATTTACCTAGCTGTGGAAGTGTCTTCACTTAAATTTGGGCCCCACTGACATAACTGCCTCTCTATGGCAATTTAGTAACACCACCTCCCTCAGCAGCATAGAGTCACGGTCAATGTAATCAGATTGACGCAGTGTCAGTGTAGACACTGCGTTGCTTATGTCGACCATTACTGGCTTTCAGGAGCCATCCCACAATGCCCCACACTGACAACACAATAGATACAAGTGCTCCTGGTGGGGACGTGCACCGCCGACACAAGGAGACAAGCGTGCACATTCACAAGTGATTTAATAACTGCTGTGGCTGTATGCCAACGTAAATTAGGCTGACATAATTTTGTAGTGTGGATATAGCCTTATGCCCAGCTCAGAAGTTAGTGGCTTAAATATCTGTGAGGATTTGGGCCTGAGTGATCATCACCTTACAGAAAAGCAGGAATCAAAATACCTGACTGAGAAATATACCTACAAATGTGGCTCAAATATTATGAAATGTATTGAATTAGGTGGGTTTTATTTTAAAAAAGGAAGGAAGAATGCATTCCCTGAATTTGCTCAGAATTTCACAGAATGGTGTGGAAAACTGACATTCTAGGAATACAAAATTGCCCCAAATTAAATGGCTAAAATGGTCACATGAAATTAAAAAAAATAGTAACAACAACCAAAGCACCATGCTTTTTACAACTCTAGCTACTCTACTAATGCAACTTTTCAGATGATCATCCTCTTGTGGGTGATACATAGACAGAGATGGGCCAGAGCTGCAAAATTCAGATCCAAATTGTGAACATCCTACCCCGCAATTCCAGGGATATTCACAGGCAAGGGTTTGGTTTGGCCCATTATAGAGATAGGACCTGGCCACTCGATTCTGATTCTGAAACTCCTCCAAGTGTTAGGCCTGGGAGGGTATTTCAGGTCCAGGCCTTTGGTTCAGACACATCTCCAGCTCAAAGCTATGCCTTTAGTTTGTTCTGGTTATGGTATAACTCAAGCAAAAAAACGGTAGCATTAATTCAGTAGCCAGGTTGAGAAATCAAGAATGCTAAAGTCAGGCAGTTCCAGAAGTTAAGGCTGAACGCTGAACCCTTTTCCAAGCCAGTGCAGTGACATTTCACAGAATTATTCATGCAACTGGACCAGTTCCAAAAATTCATAGTGAACCATGAAAACCTCAATTCTGGTGATTTTACCATTTCACTTCCTATTTTTCATGTCTTGCTTCTTTATTAAAAAAGCTATTGCATAGCAATGACTGCTAAAGCAAAAGAGCTCAACCCTCCCTCGTTGCAAAACTTAGGGTTGTATCTCTAACACTGTAACACACACACACACACACAAATGGCCTTCCCTAAAAAAAAGTGACAATCAGCCTCGTTCTCCACAGCCTTGCAGCTGGTGTAATCATTTACACCTATGCAAAGTGAAGGCAGAGTGGGTGTAAAATGCTGCCATTATGATTTTGATAGCTTGTTTCCAGAGCTAATATTACAAGTTTACATCAGCTCTTGGTTCATGAATTTCTACACTAGAAGCGCTACTGATGCAGCTGTGCCACTGTCATGTGTCTGGTGAAGACACTCTAAGCTGGCAGGCGAGAGCTCTTACATTGACTTAATTACTCCACCTTCACGAGGCGTGGAAGCTATGTCGGCGGGAGACGTTCTCCTGCCGACACAGCACTGTCTACATGGGCGCTGGGGGGTGGTGTAACTTATGTTGCTCAGGGGCGTCCTATCGTTTTGTTTGCCCTTAAGATGGAGGTGACCTGGCCACCATCCCCTCAAAACTTTGGGGTGGGAGGAGTCTGAATAAATGATATCTCTACATATAGGAAAAAAGAACAGGAGGACTTGTGGCACCTTAGAGACTAACCAATTTATTTGAGCATAAGCGTTCATGAGCTACAGCTCACTTCATCAAAAGCATTTGTAGCTCACGAAAGCTCATGCTCAAATAAATTGGTTAGTCTCTAAGGTGCCACAAGTCCTCCTTTTCTTTTTGCGAATACAGACTGACACGGCTGCTACTCTGAAACCTACATATAGGAGCGTTTCTGGGGCCTTCTAGGGGTGAAGGTAAGTTATTTAAAAGGGAAGCTAACCATATTAGAGATCGATCCATCCATAGCCCTCATCCACACCAAAATGCTGTGGCCAAAATCATTTTTCTTGTTTGTTGCTTTGACCATGTCACTCCTCTTGGAGTTACTTTTCTGTTCCTCATCATGCTGTGCATTAAAGCCCAAACATTTTTCCTTTTAAGGCCCCGTATAGCTCAGTCCCCACCTACTATTGCTCTTCATCTGTTTTTCCTGTTAAAATGTGGGTGACGACACACGCTTTCCTTTGTACAACTCTGAGGTTATTGATGAAAGTGCTGTATGAAAGCTAAATATTTTTATCCTGGTCTTGGTGTCTGACAGGGTGTGTTTGATCCATGGGTAATTACAGACCTCGCTGAAGCTGATGGGTGTGCTATCCACCTTTCATTCAGAGTAAATGGAAGGAGCACTTAAACTCCCTTATGGAATAAAAGAGCTGAAACAATAGAAGCTCTCTCTCACAAAATGGAGCAGCAAGGTAAATCCTGAATCAAAGCTGCACCACGTGTCCCTAGGGGAACTGATTGCAAATGCAGGGGCTGGGGCACTGATTTGGTTGCAGGTATCTGTCTGTGTGTGAAAGAAACCAGAAAGTAAACAGACCATCAAAGGAGCACTGATGACTGTGAGGGTGGCCTTGAGAGAAAGCCAGGAGAGAGAGATTCTTTTGGGCACAGGACTGGCTGGAAAGTAGGCTTGGATGTCTGAATAAGGAAACTGCCTCCTGTTGTTTGTTCCTACCGTGTTCAGGGAAACAGGACTTTGTGTACATTCTTTGTAAATAAGCAGGCTCGCATCAAAGAAACACCTAAGTAGTATATCTGATTTCAATTCCTAACAGAAACAGCCTAGCAAGGCTCCACCTATAGGCTAGCTGTTTGGATCAAGGGGCAACAATATTATCATTATCATTATCATCTCTGACCCGATCCTCTTTCATGTTCCCCTCAGCTCTGTCCACTCTGCCAAATTCAAAGACACCATTTTCAATACCCTTTTTCATTTCCATCTCTCACAAACATCTTCCTGCCTTCTTCCATGACATCACACCTATCCATTGGCTGTATTTTGTGCTCCACCCAGAAACTATGGGTGAGCCCCTCACCCCCTCTGTAGTCTCTTTACAGTGGGTGAAAGGGCTAGTGTGCTGTAAAAGTACCCTAAATGCCACAGGTCTGGCTGTGGGAAGATGCCCTTGGGACAGGCACTGCAGATGGCAGCTATAAGGCTCTCTTCTGAAAGTCTTAGAGCACGGTTGTGCTTGTTTCAGGAGCAGTATGTCACCAGGGTGGGGCTGCAACGTGCAGCATGGTGGAGATTCTAGGCTAGGGAGGCTGCTGTAACTCACACGAGCTTTGGGGGCTGTTGAAATTATGCCTGGGGTCCCAGAACAAGTCAGGATTGCACTATTGTTCAATGGTTTAAAGCTGTCTCCTGGAATGTGAGTTCTAGGCTGTGCCCAGGGCGGTACAGCTACTGGGAGGCATAAATCCAGCACTTATGTGTCTCAGAGTGTAGGTCTAGAACTCAGGACTGTGAGAACCCTGGACCTCTGACATTGCCACTCAGGAGATAGGCAAAGCATTAGGTCTCTAAACCTGGAAGGTCAGGCCCCCCAAGCTGTGCTACTGGCACACTCAAGGCCTGTGGCCTCCTGACTGGTCCATACCTGCTGCTTAAGCCAGGAAGTGAGGTTGGTGAGCTGTCTAAGCAACTGTTCAGACTTCTTTCTGCTGCTACATTGGACTCTGTTCATGCCTGTTTCCTGCAGTCTGTATCCAGTCCTATTCCTGCTCCTCACTCCTACCTTGCTCCTGCTCTGTGTCTGATCCTTGTGTCTCTCCAGTTCCTGCCCTTTCACCTCGCTCCTGACCATGGGCTACCAATCCTGGCTCTGACCTCTGACTCCAACTCTGGCTCAACCCTGGGCTCTGGCATTTGGTATCTGACCCTGTCTCTGACCCTCAGCTGAGGTTCCTGGTCCTAGCTGTGCTTCTACTCTCTGGTTCTGATCCCCGCTTCAGTTCCCTGACCTGGACTCCTGCTCTACCCACTAGCCCTGACTCCTGCTCTGACTGGTAGGCCAGAATGCCTATGTCCTGGTTCCTAGCACCGAACTTGGGCAGATGTACACATGTGCTAACTCTGCTCAACCTAGCATGCTAAAATTAGCAGTATAGCCTTAGCTGCATGGGCTAGCCACCCAAGTGCGAGCCTGCTGACCCCCTAGATATATACTGAGGCAGCTTGTCTGTGCTGCTAGGTGGTCACACTGCTATTTTTAGGCTCTAGCTTGAGAAGAGCTAGTGCATGTACATCTGCCCGAGCTGGGAATTACACCTCCCAGTTGCTGTGTAGACATACTCGTAGCGGTGCAGCACAGAATCTCGCCTCATATTTTCATTTTTAAAAAGTCTCTCGTCCTTATATTTATGAAGATGACCCTCAAAATGTGAACCAGAAACAGGTGAAGCAATGTCTTCCTGATGAACGACTTTTAGTTGTTTCAAAGGAGCCTAATTCTAAAGCCCAGTGATGCTGATTGAAATGGAAATGTTAACTATGTCACAGCTGACCAAACTATGTAGCAAAAGAGGGATGATTATGCAGATCTTCTAATCTACTGTGAATGGTATGTTATTTTCGCATCAAGACTGAGAGCAGCCTGGATTATGAGCAGACCTAAGAAGAATACTACCTGTAAGTAAAATCTTCAGAAAATCTTAGCAACATATGAAGTATTTTTGTTTTTGTTTTTTTAAACGAAAGCTGAAAAAAAGAAATAGGTAAAACAGTTTATGCTGATATCATTCAAAGAGTTGCTGGAGTTCTTACTACATGGAATCATCTTGTAACGGAATAAACAGCACTTGTGCAACATCCAGAGTTCTTAGAAACTTACATTGCACTTTTGATAGTACATATATTGTTGAAGAGATCTTTTGAAACAATGCAAGTTGTTTTTCTCTGAACAATGCAAACTCAGCTAAGTGAAAGCTGCATTCACATCTCTCTTTAAAGACTGAGTTTTATTGTAAAACAGGATTAGTGTGTTGGGTATGTTCAAATAACAGTAAACATTCTAGTATTGGACAGTCCACGGTGGCCTAAATGACCAAAAATGATTTTGGGCACCCAACCCGAGGTACCTTTTAAGGGTCTGATTTTTCAGAAAGTGTAGAGTACTCCCTCCAAAAATGTCCCAAATTACAGAAAAGCCACTTGTGTTTGAAATGTCAAATTAAATCCAAAAAAGGGCAATTTCCTAGGATTTTAAATGTGGAATTCTCTAAAATTTAGGATAACGTGTTTCCCTTTTGCCCCTCAGTTGCCTGACTGCTGTGACCATACACTCATGAGAAAGAAGATTTGGTCAGGAGCTTATCTGTCACTGTTGTATGAGACTTTGTTAAGCTCTGTGTACAGTCCAGCACCCTTCTAGATGCTGCTGGAGAATCAACTTCCATTTTCCTTGTCCAGGTTTCCACCCTCAGGGCTGACCCAATATAGTAGTAGTGGAGTGATAATTTGTATCATGCCTGTTGTGACAGGGAAGTCTTTACAACATTAGTCCACCAAGGAGCATGCAAGTAAGCACAGTGCCAACATGTTTTTCATTTGAAAAAATCACGTTTTCTTTGATTACATTTAATTATAATTCTCTGGGTGTTGATCAACTCACCATTTCAGGACTTTGCCTCCAGGAGATGTTTGTTCAAACTCTGAGCTTAGGAACTGCCTTAATAGAGCTACTTAAAAGCTCTTCTTGTTTTACAGTCTGCAATCGTCTTGGGCTAAAGCCTCAAAGAGACTTATGTGTGGCAACACCCAACTTCTTGGCACTTTGCCATCTAGAAGAAGCCTCAGCCCAGGCTCCCAGTACAATACTTGGGGAGGGTTAGTCACCTAAGAAAGGGATCCTCAGAAGTCCGCGTGTTGAGTGGGCAGCTGTCGAAGCTAGCGAGGAGTGAAAAGCAGAGGAAAGGGGTGGGGCTGATGGCCCAGATTCACAAAGGTCGTTAGGCACCTGACTGATGGGCTGGAGGGAGGCTGTGCATGTGTAACCCACCTTGGGTGTGGTGTTCTGTCCCATCTAGTGGCTAGCTGGCTTTTAGCTCATGCGGTAGAGCTCATGGACTTAGCTCCAGAGGTCCCAGGTTTGATCCCACCCACCGATGACCGGGGTCTGTCAGTGTTATACACATTCTCCTGGAGTTATATGCCAAAGGCAGGCCAGCCCTTCCTTGTCATAAAAAGAGAGAGATTCCCCCCAATCCTCCTATTATAACCAATAGTTCCATGGTTATGGCACTAAGCTGGAATGCGGGAGACCCAAATTCAAATTCCTGCCCTGCCTGATTTGGAGGAGAAACTTACACCCTGTTCTCTTACCTCCCACTGGGTTATTGGCTATTCTGGGTGTGGCTCCCTCCATTTTCTCCTGTTGGAGCTGTTCCGCTATGTATAAATAATTAAATATTAACTGGAGCAGGGATTTGAAGCTGGGTCTCCCATATCTCAGCTGAGTGCCCTAACCACAGAGCATTCTGGGTAGATGCACACAGCCAGACAAATTCCCATCTTGCTCACCCTATGCTGTATTTTGTGTGTGAGGCCTGATCCTGTAGGTGTGCTCTGAAAACACCTAACAGATCAGGCCACGCTACTTTACTAGGGAATGCCTTGTCTGAAAATCCTGTCATGGCTTAAGCACGAGCAACAGCTCCAAGAAGCTCCTTAGCTGTGGGGCAGCATCAGGACTTTGGCAGCTTTGTGCATGCCCACTGGCAGAAACTTAGCCACCTAGGATACCTTACGAGCCAGTAAGCTTAGGCAGTAGCTGAGGGATGGTTTTGAAGATGTCAGTGTGCCTAAATGTTGAGCTGCGGCAGTTAGATGCCTCTGTATCTTTGTGGCTCTAACCCTGTGTCTATTAGTGAACTTCCCTGTCTAACATGATGTTATGTGCTAGTCTCAGCCACAAATAGCAACAGCATTGCTCAGTGTTCCAGGGCTGTGGCCCTGCAAAGGAAACCCTCATTAGTTTGTAGGAGAAACCTCTTCAGTCCCCTAGAGGACTGCTCACTCTGCGGGAGAGGAGCCAGTCAGAGCCTCTGACGTCTCCTACCATTAGCTAGGTTGACTGACAATGTGATTCCATGGGAGTCTTAGCTCGGTTTGGCCAGAGAGGCGAGCTAGCTATCCTCAACCTAGAGAAGATTTCTTAGGGGCCTTATCCGGACTGCTTTGCTATCTGCTTTGAGAAATCACCAGAGATGGATCAAAGGGGAGTACAGCAGGTGAGTAGTGTTCCTAAGGACAGACTTAAAAAAAAATAAAATAATTCAGTGCTGTGAGGGTCCTTAGTGGACATTTCAAAGAAAGTTTCTCAATGTCATTTTCAAGTGTGTGTGTGTGTGTGTGTGTGTGGGGGAGAAATAATGCACTCCAAGCCATTATAAGCAATGGACAACTAGCATCACATACTTTAAACAAAAGAAATTACGCTTAATTCAACACATATACAATGTAATATCTCCCAATTGTTTAGAAGGAATGACTGCAAAAGAAAAGAGAACGTAGATTATACACTGAAGAAGTAGTATCTGTTTTTTTGTTAAAGGGAAAAAAATGAAATTTACTTTAAATGCAAGAAAAGCCCAGTTTTTGTCTCACTTTATAGTTCTATAACAATCAAAACAATAATAATAACAACACCTAGCTCTTTAGAGGTTGTGCTTTCAGACAGGCATACATTGAAACAAGGTGTGAGCAAGGCTTCCCACCAGGTGGAGGACTTTCTCCTGCAACTGAGAAAATCATGACCATGTAATACACACAACACAGTGTAATGGGGAAATACAGATTTTTTTCTCATTTGGCCCATTATTTTTCCTGAAGCATAAGCTTCACAGGTAAGTGTAAATCCTTTCCACTCTTCTGTATGCTCCGTTCATAGATCCACTCCAAGTTGTCTATTAGGCCAAAAACAAATGGCCTAAACTTCCAGTCCCAAATGCTTTATAGCTCGTATGCAGACAAAGTGCAGGTGAGAATGTTAATGAGCGGGAGCTGTGGCAGGCTTGGCAAATTTGATCACAGATTAATAGATTCCAAGGCCGGCAGGGACCATTGTGATCATCTAGTCTAACCTCCTGTATAAGCCTGGCCATAGAATTTCCCCAAACTATTTCGTAGAGCATATCTTTTTTAGAAAAGCGTCCAGGATGTAAGAAGAACATCGTAAGTGGGCAGTCACAAAAGAAGAAAGGTCTAAATAAGCCATATAGGAAAGATATCAGGCCAGCACCTCCCCTGTAATCAGTAAATCTTTCAGTAAATCAGCATAGCTCAATTGACTTGAATCGCGCTCTGCTGCTTTAATCCAATTAAGGATCTGCCCCATATAATTTGTCCCTGTACTTGGCATATAAGAAGATATGGAAATGAAAGGACTGCTTCCAGCAATAGAATGTACATGGAAATACAATACCTGTGCCTCTAGTCATGTATAGTTCCTGCTGTCATGAAAATTGACAGTGGGAGGCAGTGTGATCTAGTGGAAAGAGCACTGGAGTGGGACTCAGGAGACCCGGGTTGTCTGCCTGGCTCTGCCCCTAATCTGGTGGGTTAACTTGGGCAAGTCAGTTCCCATCTCTTTGCCTCAGTTTCCCCACCTATAAAATGGGGGGAATGATATTATCTCCTTTGAGAAGTACAATGAAAAATGCTATCTGAGAGTGCAGTATTAATTTGTTGTTGTTATTATTACAACAAGGGAATGACACTTACATCTGGAGGGAAAAAGGAGAGATGAATTAGCCAGCCACCCAATAATTCTTATTTTATTTGTCAGATTTCTCAGGGCTAAAGGTTCTCTCCCTGATCCCGCTATGCTGGTTTTATTATTCTTGTTCTACCCTCCTCGATGTTGAGGGTTAAGGGGCAGGGCATGCCAGCATGGGAGGGGTCAGAGCTAGAACATGCTATACTCTGGCAATTCTGGGCAGGTGACATGGCCACTAGGGAGATAGTTCCAGCCAATGCAAGTTAGAGCAGCCCTGGAGAGCAGTTCAGTCCCTGGCCAGTCCCAGAATTGGGGGAGGCAAATGTGACACTGGCAGACCAGGTGCCAGCTCATGGCAAGATCCCCAAGCCTCAACAGAATGCTGACAAATACATAGCTGGATTCAGTCTGGCTCATCTGTGTGTTACTATTGTTAAAATACATATTAGAAGTATAAGAATTAGGGTTGCCAAATTATTAAAAAATTAATTATGAGATAAAAAATATAATTGCAATTAATTGGAGTTTTAATAGCACTGTTAATAATAGAATACCATTCATTTAAATATTTTGGATGTTTTCTACATTTTCAAATATATTGATTTCAATTACAACAGAATGCAAAGGGTACAGTGCTCACTTTATATTATTATTTTTATTACAAATATCTGCACTGTAAAAAAGATAAACAAAATAAATAATATTTTTCAATTCACCTCTTTAGTGCAATTTCTTTATTGTGAAAGCGCAATGTTCAAAATGTAGATTTTCGTTTGGTTGCATTACTGCACTCAAAAGCAAACCAATGTAAAACTTTAAAGCCTACAAGTCCACTTCAGTCCTACTTCTTGTTTAGCCATTCGCTAAGACAAACAACTTTGTTTACATTTATGGGAGATAATGCTGCCCGCTTCTTATTTACAATGGCACCTGAAAGTGAGAACAGGTATTCACATGGCACTGTGGTAGCCAGTGTTGCAAGGTATGTATGTGCCAGATATGCTAAACATTCGTATGCCCCTTCATGCTTTGACCACCATTCCAGAGGACATTCTTCTGTGCTGATGATGCTCATTTAAAAAAATATGTTAATTAAATTTGTGACAGAACTCCTTGGAGAAGAATTGTATGTCTCCTGCTCTATTGTTTTACCTGCATTGTGCCATATATTTCATGTTATGGCAGTCTCGGATGATGACCCAGCATATGTTGTTCGATTTAAGAACACTTTCACTGCAGATTTGACAAAACGCAAAGAATGTACCAATGTGAGATTTCTAAAGCTAACTACAGGACTCAACCCAAGTTTAATAATCTGAAAAGCCTTCCAAAATCTGAGAGGGACGAGGTGTGGAACATGCTGTCAGAAGTCTTAAAAGAACAACTTTCCAAAAGTACAGAACCAGAACCACCAAAAAAGAAAATCAACCTTCTGCTGGTGGCATCTGACTTAGATGATGAAAATGAACGTGTGTCAGTTCACATTGCTTTAGATCATTATTGAGCAGAACCCGTCATCAGCATGAAAGCAGTTTAATTTCCCTCCTTTAGAATGGTACATTTAAGTCTAACCAGTGTTTTTAATACTCTGAGAATATCCTCTTTCAATGTCCTCTTTTATTATTTTATTTATTTTGTTCCGCTCTTGAAGGCATTTGAATTTGACTTTCTCCCTGTCTTGTCATGTCCCATTGCTGTGCTAAATGTTCTTCTTATGCTAATTTGGCATATTTAGAATATTTAAACTGCTTTCATTATTTTCATTTCTCCACTGAATTAGAAAGGAGGATTTTAGCTATTAATCAACAGTATGCAGATGACGCTTGGAGTAGACAGGAATCTGTTTCTTCAGAATTGTTAGTTTCACAAATACTTCAGAAAGGCCGGGAAACCGAGGGACTTTCTAGCTATTGTACTCATGTGGATAGTGAAGTCACATGATTATATATTAAGTGAATTTTTCACTTATTCGTTCTCTTTTGTCTGGCTGTGTGTGTGTGTGTGTGGTGGGGGGAGTCTTTCTTATTCTCATCCCCCAGGTTAAGGAGATCTAGTCATATCTCCCTGTGAAAGTTGTTTACCATGGTGCTGAGTCAAACAGAGAAACTTGCTTAAGAGCAATATAAAGGCACTTACTGCCCCTTTTCCTGGGGGTCTAGGAAACTTGATTCTGTTAATCTATTTCATGCGTAACTTGTTAGGATTTTTAGAACCATCCTTTTCCCTAGCCAAAGAGGTCAGAAGAATGAGGGTAATTAAATGCAGTTCTATTTCAGTGCAGTATGAGATGGACAAAGTAAAATGTGCTGACAGTGGGATGGATATAGCCTTCAGCTCTAACCCTTTTGGAGCACTTTAATAGGTTTGCTTGGAGGAACCACTCCAAGAGTTATCTGAGACAAGCAGCATGGTCTAGTACAGCAGTAGGTAATCTGCAGCCTGTGGGGACGTGCTGGCCGCTGCTTCCTGCAGCTTCCATTGGCCAGGAACAGCGAACTGCAGCCACTGGAAGCTGCGGGGGGCCATGCCTGCAGACAGTCAACGTAAACAAAATGTCTCGTGGCCCGCAAGTAGATTACCCTGATGGGCCACAGGTTGCCCACCACTGAAGTAGATCGATGAATAGACTGAGAGTCAGGAGACCTAGGTTATGCTCTCCACTCAGCTACAGAATGACCTTTGTCAAGTCATTTTAGCCATTTAGGACCTGATTTTCAGAGGTGTTGAGCATATAAACTTCAATTGTCATCAGTCATTGAAACTCAGTAAAAACAAAAACAGCAGCAAGCAAAATTAAAACAATTAATTATGGAGGAGAAGCTGCCAAATAACTTCAGCAGAGTTCAGGAAAAGAAAATCATAGAAGGAAAATAAGCCCAGTCCAGTAGGAAATCCAAAAACACCTGGAGGAAATGAGATTCAACAAGGACAAATGCAGAATCGTGCACTTAGGAAGGAAGAATCCCATGCACTGCTACAGGCTGGGGACTGCCTGGCTAAGCAGCAGTTCTGCAGAAAAGCACCCGGGGATTACAGTGGACAAGAAGCTGGATATGACTCAGCAGTGTGCCCTTGTTGCCAAGAAGGCCAATGGCATATTGGGCTGTATTAGTAGGAGCATTGCCAGCAGATTGAGGGAAGTGATTATTCCCTTCTATTTGGCACTGGTGAGGCCACACCTGGAGTATTGTGTCCAGTTTTGGTCCCCCCACTACAGAAGGGATGTTGACAAATGGGAGAGAGTCCAGTGGAGGGCAAAGAAAGTGATTAGGGGGCTGGAGCACATGGCTTACGAGGAGAGGCTGAGGGAACTGGGGTTACTGAGTCTGCAGAAGAGAAGAGTGAGGGGGGATTTGATAGTAGCCTTCAACTACCTGAAGGGGGGTTCCAAAGAGGATGGAGCTCTGCTGTTCTCAGTGGTGGCAGATGACAGAACAAGGAGCAATGGTCTCAAGTTGCAGTGTGGGAGGTTCAGGTTGGATATTAGGAAACACTATTTTACTAGGAGGATAGTGAAGCACTGGCATGGGTTACTTAGGGAGGTGGTGGAATCTCCATCTTTAGAGGTTTTTAAGGCTTGGCTTGACAAAGCTCTGGCTGGGATGATTACGTTGGTGCTGGTTGTGCTTTGAGCAGGGGATTAGACTAGATGACCTCCTGAAGTCCCTTCCTACCCTAATCTTCTATGATTCTATTACATTTTTCTCATTTCCCACTCTGGAAGAAGCTGGGATGTTTGGGGGCTGGGATTAGCACAAGCCACTTCTGAATTGTATGTCTATACTACAGATGGGAGCAAGCCCCCCGACCCAGGAGACAGACTTGTGTTAGTGAGGCTTGCACTAGCTCACTAAAAATTGCTGTGTGGACCATGCAGCACCAGTAGAGGCTCAGGCCAGCCACCCAAGTTCAGACCCACCGTATCTCCTGGGAAGCTGCAATGTCCATATAGCTAGCTCTAGCATGCTAGCGTGAGTGCCACTAACACAAGTCTATCTACCTGGGTCAGGAGGCTCTCTCCATCCGCAGGGTAGACATACCCTTCCTGTACAAATCTTAGGACTTCTTGTTGCAGACAGAGAAAACGTTTGAGACACACCGTGTCTTTTTCCTGATTCTGCAGTGACAATGGATGGAAAAAGGCCCACCACCTACAATTGCTTTATTTAGTTATTTATTTTTGACTGAGTGTGGAGGGTTGGGTTTGATCATCCTGAGCAACTGGAGTTTGTGGGTGAATGTCAGAGGGCTGGGAAATGCAGCCAAAAGAGATGGATTTATCAGGGGGGGTTGAATTTTTCTCCCGGTTCTGCTGAGATGACTGTGTGTCAGATTAGCAAAAGACCAGTGCGAGTGCCTTCGGAACACAATATAGCACCATTTTTATTGCACACTTCCTGTCAAGGCCCTTACATGATTTATGAGACAAACAATTTAGCTTGGGGATCCGGAAAGGTAGCCCTGTAAATAAATCCCTGGAACTGAGAGTAGGAAACAGCCTTTTAAAACTAGCTTCCCGTGAATCAATAGCAGCATTAACGGAGTCTGGCCTGGGGTTTTATAGAACCACTGTGAAAATTAAGGCCTGAGGTTTTAAAGATTTCATAAGGTGAAAGGATTTACGAGCCAGTTAAAAGGATACATTGCTGTATACCAAATGAAAGCTAACATATAACGAAGCTATTTTGAAAGAATACCCACTGAAGCAATAGTAGGAATTAAGTGTAAAGTAAAAGAGAATGGTGTCCTGTCAAAGGAAGAGATTTGCTAAATGAATAAATGATCTTTCTTCAGAATCCAATTGTTCACAGCGGGCCTATTCCTAAATATCTTACTCTGTAAAGTAACAGGGAGTTTTGACTGCGTTAGGACTTCAGGTAAGGGACGTGTATGATAATACAGAGAAAAAACTGAACATACCATAAAAACTTTCCTTGTTCTCCTACACTGCCCAATTATATTCCTTCATTCCTTGGTCATATTTATTCTAACCAGATTAAGTGCTACAGCGGTAGAAGAAACGTCTAACCATAAGCTACTTGTTACCCTAAAGAGAGGAAGGATGGTCTTGTGGCTAGATAATGGCTTAGGAGATCTGGATTTAATTCCTGGCTATGCCATAGATGTTCTATGAGTCTGTCTACACTGCAGCTGGAGTTGTGATTACAGCACAGGTCGGCATTCCCTTGCTAGCGTTAATCTAGCTAGCATGACTCAAAAAGAGCAGTGAAGATGCAGCAGCATGGACAGTGTGGGGTAGGAACAGGAATAAGACCCGAGGCTCCAGGCAGGCTTGTACAGTCCATGCTGCTGCATCCTGCCGCTATTTTTAGCTGCACAAGTTTGGACAAAGCTAGCAGGAGAATGCCTACCTGTGCTGTAATCACATCTCCAACTGCAGTGTAGACAGACCCTGCATGACCTTGGGCAACTCACTTAATCTCCCTGCTTCAGTTCCTCACCACTAAAATGGGGATAATAGCATGCTATTTCTCCTGCTTTTTTTTCTTTCTTGTCTAGTTAAATTATAAACTGTTTAGGGCAGGGATGCTTTTACTATGCATGTATACAATGCCTAGTCCATTGGGGCCCCAATTTTAGTTGGGACCTGTTGGTGCATTTGCAATATTAATAATAATAGCAATAATACTGAGCTGGCATTGCTTACCAGCCTTTCAATGGGTCCACCAAATTATCCCACAATCTGCAGAGGAGCTCAGGCAGCTATACGTCGTGATGTATCCTCTGTCTCCATTCCTCATTCCTCATCTAACCCTGCAGAGTATCTGCACTCCCAGAATTCTGTCCCCACTCTCCTTTTTGGGGAAGCTGAGCCTTTTTGGTCAAAGAGGTGGTGGCAGAATTTACTTCAAGTGCTCAGAAAAGCCAACAGACATTCTCAACTAACCTAAAGTTATGAGATGACAGGCATGGGAGGTAATTGTGCCACCAGTCGGCACTGGTGAGGCCTCAGCTAGAGTATTGTATTCCATTTTGGGCACCACACTTTAAGGAAGATGTGAACAAATTGCAAAAAGGTCAAAAGAGAGCAAACAAAAATATAAGGAATGTTTAAAAAACATGACCTATGACTAAGGTTGAAAGAACTGTGTGAAAGAACTTAGTCTAGAGAAGAGAAGGTAGACGGGGGACATGGTAACAATCTTCAAATCAGTTCAAGGTTATAAACAAAATGGTGATAAATTGTTCTCCACATCCACTAAGGGTAGGACAAGAATTAACAGGCTTAGCTCACAGCAAGGGAGATTTAGGTTGGATATTAGGAAAATGTTCTAACTATAACAGGAAGTCTACATGTAAAAAGCTGCACATTTTGAATGAAGACGCTACTACGTTGAGGATAGAGCTTCTCCTCTCCCCTCAGCGTGGTTAACACTCCTCTGGGAGAGGCGGTAGCTATGTTGATGGGAGAAACTCTCCCGCCAACACAGCACTGTCTACACCAGGAGTTAGGGCCGTATAACTATGTTGCTCAGCGTGTGTGGATGTTTTATTACATTAGTTATACCAATGTACGTTTGTAGTGTAGACTGGCTTTAGAATAGTTAAGCACTTGAACAGTTAGGTAGGGGAGGATGTGGAACAGGTTAGACAAACACCAGAGATGTTCTAGGTATGCTTGGTCCTGCAGAGGGATGGACTAGATGATCTCGTGAGGTCTCTTCTAGCTCTACATTTCTGATTCTATAACTATTCTATAATGTATGATTCTATAATAGATAAGGAAGTCTGGTTTCCCTTCGCTGTGCAGTAACATGCTGTAGGAGAACAAATCAAATAGCCACACCCATGGAGTTCCTTTATATAAAACAAACACATACCCAAACTTCCCCTTTCCGGGGCTTTCCATTCCTAGTGCTGAAGCTAGCATAGCGTCCTCCCACAAGGTTTTACTTTGAAGTCCTTTTAAGCCTCTCTTTCTGGTGGAAGAAGGCAGAATTTATATAGCCCCTTGTCAAACATACTTTACCTTAACCTAGGACTCCCATAGGCTGCTAGGAAACGATATTTCTCAGCAATCTCTCATCACTGAGGCAAGAGAGGAGTTCCAGCCCACTTTACCGTGGGTATTCTAGTCTTAGGACTTTAATAGAGTTGGGTTTCTCTCCAAAATGGCATACAGACACTCCAAGGTGTCATCTTCTCTCTCAGGAATTGTGTTCTACTCCACAAGGATCAGTGACATTGTTGCTATGCTGTAACCTGGACTATGTAACCTGCACTACCATAGCTGACCTGCCTGGAGAAAAAGGCTAGATACTGTGGTTGAAAATTTGGGGAAGGAGAGTGATGCATAATTTCCAAGAAATAGCTTTGTGTAGTTTCTTGCCCTTCTCTAGCACATACACTCTTCGGGAAGTAGTTCAATAGTAAACCACAGAAAGGGTAAACAAATATGTTTTGAAGTCACACTGGATTCTTTCTAGAGACCCAGTATGTAACTTGGGAAACATGCCCAGGTTCCCCAACGCCCTGCTGAGTGGACTGAAGAAATGGAATAAATGGGTGCCTGTCAGTGCCCTCTGTTTTTGTCTCAGCTCTATCTGACTGGACTCAACCTGAGTTTTCCAGTCCAACCCAATTCCCATTAAATCAATGGCAAAACTCTCACTGATTAAATTTGGAGAAGAATTGGACTCTATGGACCTGATCAAACTCTGCTTTAAGCCATTGGGAGTCTTTCCATTGGCTTTAACGGGAATTGGATTGGGCTGTAAAACCCCACGTTTTCTTGCTCACTCCTCTCCCCCACACTCACTCTGTGGCTGTTTAAAGAAATTCATTCTTGTAGGCCTCTGGGGTTAGTGAGGAGTAGATGGAGCAAGGGAGAGCCCACATCTGAGTTGCTGCACAACCAGCGAGGCAGAGGAGAAAAAAAGGTTCCTGATTTAGGTTTCTAAACTGCTACCTTGTGAAAAATCAAGTTGTTATTTTTGGAGCGGGAAATGTATTCATATGTGATTATTTATTACTTTATTATTTTTCTGTCCATGATCACAGCATCTGATTGCATTGTGTGGATTCAATTACATGGCACAGAGAAGACAGCATAAACAGCACCACTCCTTATATTGCCTGAGTCAGGAGAAAAATGTCCCCAGTGATGATCCATAGTCAGGTGATTGGCCAAAAAGATCTGTCTGCCCCCCAACCTTTGACGCCACCTGGGGAAGCTAATTCCCCACTCATGGACCCTCCATCAAAAGGGTTCTTCCCTCAGTCTCCAAGAGTTCAAGTCTAGGAGTAAGAGGCTGCCTCAGCCATCACAGTGATGCATGCAGGAAAAAACTCTCTCTTACCAGATGTCTGTCCTGCAGCCATGGAGTGTGATTGCATCTCATGCAGACATGCCCGAGAGAGATTAGTCTAGCTCAGTGGTTCCCAGAGATTTGTACTGGTGACCCCTTTCACACAGCAAGCCTCTGAGTGTATAAATTAAAAACACTTTTTAAATTAAATAAATTAATATAAATTAAAAACACACATCAATTAAAAACACTTTTTTATATATTTAACACTATTATAAATACTGAAGGCAAAGCAGGGTTTGGAGTGGAGGCTGACAATTCGTGACCCCCATGTAATCACCTCGTGACCCCCTGAGGGGTCCTGACCCCCAGTTTGAGAACCCCTGGTCTAGCTCACTCGGGTACCAAAACAGTGAAGCTGAAGCAGCAAGCGCTTCAGCATGGGTCTTACAATTACTGGGTAATAACTGAGGTGGCCAGCCTGCACTGAACTACCCGCTGTCATGGCGTCATTCCTTCGGTACTCAAGCCAGCTATGTCTGCATGCGCTGCAATATAGACCTACCCTTCGGTAGTCAGGTCTGAGACAACGTAGATGAAGTCCAAGTTGATAGCTACTGGAAACGGAGAAGCCATGAAGTGCGCAGAGCACCAGTGAATAATACCTAGCTCTTAATTTTTCATCCATAGACCTTTAAGCACTTTGCAAAAGAGGTCAGAATCATTATTTCCTTTTTACAGATGGGGAAACTGACGCAAAGAGAGATTAAATGAGTTGCCTGAGGTCACCCAGCAGGCCAGTAGCGGAGCTGAGAATGGAACCCAGCTTTTCTGAGTCTCACCCCAGTGCCCTATTGACTAGGCTGGGGTGGACAAACTATGGCCCACAGGCCAGATCCGGCCCTTCAGGGCTTTGGATTTGGCCCATGGGATTGCCACCCCTGTGGCGCCATGGCCCCACATGACTCCCGGAAGTGGCCAGCACCACATCCCTGTGGCCCCTGTGGACGGGGGTGGGGGCAGCAGAGGGCTCCATGAGCTGCCCTCGCCTGCAGGCACCGCCCCCCGCAGCTCCCATTTCCCGGGAAGGGGGAACTGCAGCCAATGGGAACTTCTGGGGTGGTACCCACAGGTGAGGGCAGCGTGTGGCAGAGCTTCCTGCTTCACCCCACTCCCATGAGTCACTGCTGCACATGCTTGCCACTTCTGGGAGTGGCACGGGGCCAGGGAAGGCAGGGAGCCTGCCTTAGCCCTGCTGCGCACCGCTGCCATCCCAGCGCCGCTCGAGGTAAGTGGTGCCGAGTCGGAGCCCACACCCCAAACCCCTGCCTTGAGCCCCCTGCCACACCCCAACACCCTTCCCTGAGCCACTAACCCCCTACCCTGAGCCCCCTGCCACACCCTGCACCCCAACCCCCTGCCCTGAGCCCCCTCCTCCACCCCGCACCCCTCCTCTGCCCCAACCCCCTGCCCTGAGCCCCTTCCTGCACACCGCACCCCCTCCCACACCCTGTACTCCAACCCCCTGCCCCAGCCCTGCATGCAATTTCCCCACCCAGATGTGCCCTCGGGCCAAAAAGTTTGCCCACCCCTGGACTAGGCCACACTGTAATAGGCGCTCACCCACCCAATTCACTGGGAAGGTGGATTGCTGCTTTCCTCACTAGCAGCAGCTTCTGAGTTGTCTTTAAGGGTAGCCCCAACCTGAACATGTTGCAGCAGTCCAACCTAGAAGAGCTAGTATAGTATCTACCTAGCTGAATTCACACTAGGGATTTACTAAATGCTATCAATCTAATGGCTGCCAGGAACTCCCTGTCTATGGAAAGCTGTCAATGCAGCTTAGTAGTAAATGTGTTTATTTTTTAAAAAGTCAGAATTAATATTTCCCAAATAAGTTTTGAAAATTAAGTTGAGGATCCAAATTCAACACGTTGTTGAGATAGACACAGAGAGCATTTCTCCTAAAAGCAGATGCTGTGTCGGTTTCTGTAAAACACTTCAAATCTGGGGTGTAGTGGAAAGGTTAAGTTAGGCCGTAATTTAGATTCCATGCATACAGCAGTACAGCGAGCAATCAGTATCCACTTCCTCTCCTGCCTTTCCTGCACTGCTGTCTTTAGAACTCGACTAGCTGTGCCGCAGCAGTGAAACATTTCATTTTCAACCGTTTGGACCGTTGTAATTTCATTTTCACTCCAATAAAACTTTAAGGATGTGATTTTCCCATCTTACTCTGCTGATGTAAACAGAAGCGAAACAAAGAAAGACACCCCTTCTCCCACAAATTTACATTAGGACAAGAAACAGATCCAGGAGAAAATGGAATGTCAGAAACATCATACCCGGTTTCTCTTTCTCCTACTGGAAGTGATGTGAACTGGAACTTTGCAGTGCTTAGGGTTTGTCTGCACTGCAGCTACGTTACTGTAGTGTAGACGACTTGCTACAGTGACAGAAAGGGGTTTTCCATCGCTGTAATAAATCCACCCCTTTGAGAGGAGGTGTCTATACTTGACCTTCGGTTGCCTTAACTACGTCTCTTAAGGTGTGAATTTTTCACACCCCTGAGCAACATAGCTCAGTCAACCTAAATTTTAGGTTTAGAGCAGGCCTTAGTTTCCTACCGCTGTTCATTGAATTACAACTTATGAACTGCACAGTACCAGTAAGTGCCTCATTAGCTCACTGGGTATCATTAGTTATACAAGTCCTGAATCAGCAAGGTACTTATGTGTCAACCTGAAGCGCACGAGTAGTTCCACTGAAGTACCTTGCTGAACTGGATACGTATTTCTGTTCAAAATGATGGTATATTAAGGATGGAAGACAGAACAATTTCAAATTACTATGGCTCTTGTGTTGCTGGAAAAGTTGTCACTTTGTGAACTCCTGGTCAAATACATAAGTATCTCCAGTAAACATAAGTTTCATTTCCTTATTTTGAAAATATTTGAAGAAAAAGAAACTCCCTGAGAGAAAAATTGTTTGAAATGGCTGTCTGGGTGATCAGCAATGATAACACTGAGCGGTTGCAGAGAAGACAGAAAGGAAAGTAATACAAACATTCATACACAGCTTTTAATTCAATGTACAATTAATGTTTTGTGATGTATTGAAAAATATATAACAATCATAGGATGTCATTTTAAATTTCACACATTTTTCTTGGTCCAGCTTCCAGGCTAGGCACGGTCTGTGGTGATGCATGCGATGTGGACCTAGAAGCAGTCAGTCTGCACCCAGATAGCCTAGAGTAAAGTTAGTTGTGTCTTGCTGTTTTTAAGGAGAAGACTGTTTTCTCTCTCTCTAATTTTGTATTCTTGTGTGTTATCATTCTAAGAAATAGTGTTAAGTTGCAACCTTCCTGCAAGAGTATTTCATGTTTTTATCAACTTTCCATCTTTGTGCTGTGAACATAACATGTTTAAATCCTACAAAACGGTTCATTTTTCTAATAAATGAAAGAGACTTATAAGAAAATTTTGCCGTGTGTCTAACAGAGAAAACACTGAACCTATGCTTAAATTTACATTATTAGTACTTGATCTACGATTATGGGCCATATTCTCAGTTAAACACATGCAGCTCTATTGACCTAAATGGGGCTGCACAGCTGTAATCGAATTTACCCTTATGAGTCTGTTCCACTGAATATAACTGTTAAATGATGCACACTAGAAAGAAATTATTTTTGAGTGTCTGGATCCATGCATCCTGCCTAAGTCCATGGCCTGCACTGGAAACAAAATTCTTTAGTGAAGCAATTAGAATCACGGTGCCATGAGAAAAAGACCTCAATGTTAACCTCAGCCCCACACATTTAATTGTACTCTGTGCATGTGACCATAAATACATTTAGCTCAGGGTACTTTCTTTTTTGGAGACTATGGTAAAGTATTGAATCATATACATTACAATAGTGGGTGTTACTCAGCCATTGTAGCACCCATCAGCAGAAAAATCGAAATATGGTATTGTTCTTTTAAAAGTAAGTCTGAAATACAGACAAAGTAGCACTAGGTGCATAGAACAAAACTGCTTCTGATCCTACATTCTTGTTAAGGTTGCAAAGTCAAGCACTTGAAAGATAGGAAATGCCAGTATTAAGCTTAATTTTGACCTTTTGTGCATATACATTGTGTCACTATAATTTATTATGTGATCACATAATGTGTTTTTAACAAGCCTCTCTGCTTCATTCAGTGCACCATGTGGACAGCGTTCACTGAGCAGGTAGGATATGTTCTATCCTCATCATTCAATCTGTAGCCTCATGTACTATTTATTTGACATCATCCACACCATGCACTGAATACAAAATTACTAAATTCCTCACAAGATTTTCCATGGGTCTCTTATCGTCATCACTTATTTTTTTACATACATAAATGAATTTATTACACAACACCCCTGTCAGGGGAGGAGACATTATCCCCATTTTACAGGTGGGGAACTGAGGCACAGAGAGATTAAGATAAAAAAGTATACACTCATTTTGGGTGCCCAATTTGCGACACAGATCACGTGATTTTTCAGAGTACTTTGCATTCCGGAGCACTTTATATGTTCAAGCATGGCTCCCACTGACTTCAGTTACAGCTGCGAGTGCTCAGCACTTCTGCATATTAGACCCCCCACATTATTAAGCTGGGCACCCAGAAAAATGAGGAAGACACAGTTCGTGTCCACCATTGAAAAGTTGGTTTAAGTGACTTGCTCAGCATCACACAGGGACTGTGGCAAAGACAGGGAAAGAATCCAACTCTCCAGGGCAGCATTCAACTGCTTCAACCAGGCATCTTTTCTCTTCCTCCATGTCTCTGCTGCATTCACTACACAAATGTCTTCAGCAAATGAAGCAGGGGGTACTACAGACAACAGCATCCTTCTCTGCACAATCCAGATTCATCCTCAGGGGAGCTGCAGCATATGTACTGAATGAGGCAGGGGTCCTGTGGGAAAATACAATGTGATCATGTAATTAAAGACTGTGTCATAAGGAATGTGCACAAGGTGGTGAATCAAGAATACACAGGCAACCTTAATTCTGGCATTTCCTAACTTTTCAGTACTTGACTTCGCAACCTAACATTCTGTAATGTAGATTTTAAATATAGTTTCCTACATTTTCAAAAAGCTAAAAAGAAAAAAAACTCAAAAATTTCCTCATGTGGAACTGTACAGACCTCTGACATGGTTCCTCAGCAGGGTTGAGATCTTTAGCTCCATAGCACAGTCCTCTACCATTTCCGCTAATGAAGTAACTAGCTGCAAGAGAAGGCTGTATTTGTGTATGTGGCCCTGCCACTAGAGGGGAATGGAGACACATACTTTGCCAGTAGTTTTCACAGCTATTTACTAGACAACACAGGAATGTTGAGACCAGGTGAAAATGCCCTTCCCCTCCTTGCTCCTATCTTCCCCCAGTCCCTGGCTCCTGTCATCTTAAACTGCCCTTTGTTCCTATCCCCACGCCTGTATTTTTGGCACCCACCTACCCCTGCTCCTATGCCCACTCCCAGCTCCTGCTCCTAACCTCGCTCCCCCACATGCTTCTATTTCCTCTTCCCCACCCTGCGTCTCTTCATGCAATCCCCCCACCCCCATTACTTACCCCTCTACCTTTGAGTTGGACACCTTCCTCCTTTCCCTGCACCCTGGGCTCCGGCAGGGGGAGCATTGCAAACACAGGCAGGCAGGCTCCCTGCTCTCATTTGTGGCACTTGGCACCACAGTTGCTCCCTAGCAGCCAGGAGCTGCAATTGCAGAGAAAGCTGGCTTGGCCCTTGTAGCACTGTGAATCTTTGGCGAATTTAGCTGCCAAACTCGGACAAGTCTCCACTGAGCATGTGTAAACTGAGATTTTGCAGACGCTTATAATTTACCAAAATTGGGAAATTTTTCACAGAAGTGGCAAAAGGCACATTCCTGATATCAGGTCAACCCCCGTCTCCCCCAATCAAATTTTAAATCCCTACTCCAAAACATGGAGGTGTTAGAGATTCTCATGAAACAGATAAGGAGTACTTGCAGCACCTTAGAGAGTAACCAATTTATTTGAGCATAAGCTTTCGTGAGCTACAGCTCACTTCATTGGAGGCATACTGTGGAAAGTGTAGAAGATCTTTTTAGACACACAAAGCATGAAAAAATACCTCCCCCCACCCCACTCTCCTGCTGGTAATAGCTTATCTAAAGTGATCACTCTCCTTACAATGTGTATGATAATCAAGTTGGGCCATTTCCAGCACAAATCCAGGTTCCCCCCCCCACACACACACACAAACCCACTCTCCTGCTGGTAAATGGACACAAATCAGATGTCAAGAATTATAACATTCATAAACCAGTCAGAGAACACTTCAATCTCTCTGGTCATGTGATTACAGACATGAAAGTTGCGATATTACAACAAAAAAACTTCAAATCCAGACTCCAGCGAGAGACTGTTGAATTGGAATTCATTTGCAAATTGGATACAATTAACTTAGGCTTGAATAGAGACTGGGAGTGGCTAAGTCATTATGCAAGGTAACCTATTTCCCCTTGTTTTTTCCTACCCCTACCCCCCTCTTCAGACGTTCTTGTTAAACCCTGGATTTGTGCTGGAAATGGCCCACCTTGATTATCATACACATTGTAAGGAGAGGTTTCAGAGTAACAGCCGTGTTAGTCTGTATTCGCAAAAAGAAAAGGAGTACTTGTGGCACCTTAGAGACTAACCAATTTATTTGAGCATAAGCTTTCGTGAGCTACAGCTCACTTCATCGGATGCATCTGATCCCTCTGATCCCACTGAGAGTTACCAAAAGAAACTACAGAATTTCCTCAAGAAACTCCCTGAAAAAGCACAAGATCAAATCTGCACAGACACACCCCTGGAACCCTGACCTGGGATATTCTATCTACTACCCAAGATCCATAAACCTGGAAATCCTGGGCACCCCATCATCTCAGGCATTGGCACCCTGACAGCAGGACTGTCTGGCTATGTAGACTCCCTCCTCAGGCCCTACGCTACCAGCACTCCCAGCTACCTTCGAGACACCACTGAGTTCCTGAGGAAACTACAATCCATGGGTGATCTTCCTGATAACACCATCCTGGCCACTATGGATGTAGAAGCCCTCTACACCAACATTCCACACAAAGATGGACTACAAGCCGTCAAGAACACTATCCCCGATAATGTCACGGCTAACCTGGTGGCTGAACTTTGTGACTTTGTCCTTACCCATAACTATTTTACATTTGGGGACAATGTATACCTTCAGATCAGCGGCACTGCTATGGGTACCTGCATGGCCCCACAGTATGCCAACATTTTTATGGCTGACTTAGAACAACGCTTCCTCAGCTCTCGTCCCCTAACGCCCCTACTGTACTTGCGCTATATTGATGACATCTTCATCATCTGGACCCATGGAAAAGAAGCCCTTGAGGAATTCCACCATGATTTCAACAATTTCCATCCCACCATCAACCTCAGCCTGGTCCAGTCCACACAAGAAATCCACTTCCTGGACACTACAGTGCTAATAAACAATGGTCACATAAACACCACCCTATACCGGAAACCTACTGACCGCTATTCCTACCTACATACCTCCAGCTTTCACCCTGACCACACCACACGATCCATTGTCTACAGCCAAGCTCTGCGATACAACCGCATTTGCTCCAACCCCTCAGACAGAGACAAACACCTACAAGATCTCTATCAAGCATTCTTACAACTACAATACCCACCTGCGGAAGTGAAGAAACAGATTGATAGAGCCAGAAGAGTTCCCAGAAGTCACCTACAGGACAGGCCTAACAAAGAAAATAACAGAATGCCACTAGCCGTCACCTTCAGCCCCCAACTAAAACCCCTCCAATGCATTATTAAGGATCTACAACCTATCCTGAAGGATGACCCAACATTCTCACAAATCTTGGGAGACAGGCCAGTCCTTGCCTACAGACAGCCCCCCAACCTGAAGCAAATACTCATCAGCAACCACATACCACACAACAGAACTACTAACTCAGGAACCTATCCTTGCAACAAAGCCCATTGCCAACTGTGCCCACATATCTATTCAGGGGACACCATCACAGGGCCTAATAGCACTATCAGAGGCTCGTTCACCTGCTCATCCACCAATGTGATATATGCCATCATGTGCCAGCAATGCCCCTCTGCCATGTACATTGGTCAAACTAGACAGTCTCTACATAAAAGAATAAATGGACACAAATCAGATGTCAAGAGTTATAACATTCATAAACCAGTCAGAGAACATGTCAATCTCTCTGGTCATGCGATTACAGACATGAAAGTTGCGATATTACAACAAAAAAACTTCAAATCCAGACTCCAGCAAGAGATTGTTGAACTGGAATCCATTTGCAAATTGGATACAATTAACTTAGGCTTGAATAGAGACTGGGAGTGGCTAAGTCATTATGCAAGGTAACCTATTTCCCCTTGTTTTTTCCTACCCCCCCTACCCCGCCCCCTGACCTTCTTGTTAAACCCTGGATTTGTGCTGGAAAAGGCCCAACTTGATTATCATACACATTGTAAGGAGAGTGATCACTTTAGATAAGCTATTACCAGCAGGAGAGTGGGGTGGGGGGAGGTATTTTTTCATGCTTTGTGTGTATAAAAAGATCTTCTACACTTTCCACAGTATACATCCGATGAAGTGAGCTGTAGCTCACGAAAGCTTATGCTCAAATAAATTGGTTAGTCTCTAAGGTGCCACAAGTACTCCTTTTCTTTTTGCGAATACAGACTAACACGACTGTTACTCTGAAACCTGTCATGAAACAGATGTAAGCACTTTTTAAATATGGGAAAAACAATCTATTTTCCCTTAATCTGATATTCAGACACATGCAAACCATTTTAGCTGAACCTTTTCCCCAATATACCAGACACTCAGGATGGAAAGTATCAGCTTGAACAGTTAAAGTTTGACAATATTATAAACCACTACCCACGCAGCCAGTAACCAGGCCTCTGGAGAGGAAGTCCTGAACAATCACTAATCAGAGGTCAGTATTCTCACACAATTTAATTACAATTTTAAAAATATTTTTAAAAATATAATTAACAGAATAAACAAGATGAAAGCTGGATAATTCCAGGAACTAAGTTAGGTAGATCTGATATCAAAAGTGAAATTGGTAGGAAAAGTCAAGTTCCTTTTGTCAAGATGAGGCGGGTCATTCTTTCCCCATCCGGTAGGGCTGGAGCTCTTTTGCTGATCTGTTTCCTTGTTATTTGTTGCATACAGCAAGACGCATGAGGCTGTAGTAAGTGCTGTACAATCTTTCCTAGGATTAGAGTTTTTATTTTTGAAACTACAGTTGGTGTTGATTAATTTAATTTCATTTAAGGCCTGGACGTTTCTTTAAAGACAAGAGCTGATAGCAAGATACAGAGTGGTTTGAAAACTTTCTCTTCCAATGAAGTCAAGGGAAGAGATGGTAACGACTGTGACTATTGGGGTCTCAAAGAAGATGAATCTCAAAGCAGTCTGATAAAGTTCTGGTATGTATCCACACTCCCAAGTCTTTAGGGATTGGTTTTGAATTTGATCCTATGCAAGTAGTGACAGGTTGTAATCATTGACATCTGCAGTTTTGTCTTGAGAAGAGGGGAGTCTCTTACATTAATTCCTCAGGCTGTCAATACATAGCCTCAAAACATGACCTCTCTAGGACTGCGGTATCTTATGGAGGTGCTTGGGCCAAATCCCAAGTGATGAGCAGGCTCCCAGGCTGGAAAATGTCCTGCCACAATGTCAAGTATAACTTTGAAAATACACGTGACTAAGAGTTGCTATTTTAAATCGTATGAGCCCACATCTTAAAACTGTAACGTTATCTATGTTGGTTATTTAATTGTTCCTAAATATTTCAGAACATTACATAGCATAATATGATATCACTGCAAGTAGTGTTAGAAAAACCTTTGTCCTCAACCTTAAATACAGTGCAAGTTCTAGTCATGTTCTAATTCTGCAGATGTTGGTAGTGACGCCGCAATTTAAATGGCTTTGAGCTTTGCCTTTAAAGAAGTAATAAAATCTCCATGTTTCACCTTTTAAGGATTGAATTTAGTTCCCAGATTTGGCACTTGACATGTCCAGGTTATTTCTGTAGTGAAATACTCACTTTTTCAGAGAAAACATTTAAAAATGCTGCTGTTTAAAATGTTATCCTCTTTTCCTAATTTCTGTGTGTCCTCCAGCAAAATAATCAGAGTTCCCACACAGAGTAAACTGTCTCTCTCACACACACATAGTTTAAGAGACTATCTTAATATTGTCTCTTGAATAACTGCTTTAAACCATATAGCTGTCAGAACTCCTGAGATCCGTTACTTTCATATTCCGACACAGAGTGCCTGCTTCCTTGTTTCACCAGATGTGCTCTGCACGAACCCAGAAAACCTCAGAGCTGCTCTAACTTGCGCTGGGCACTGGTTCAGCCCTTGGTAGCCCTGAGGATCAGCAGGTGTTGAACACGGGTGGCATACAATGGCTTGCCTCTCCCCACTACCACCACCACTTGCACTAAATAGAGCTCAAACAGACCTGAGAATTGGGAGTGTTATTTCTTTTACAACAAAGTTCAGAATGACATTTTGTATTAGTGGTTTATGTCTATTTAAGAAACCACTTAAAGTGTTAAAAGTCTTTTTTCCACAGCTTGAAAAGAACGGTCATGTCCTAACTGTCTTTTCAGCCTCAAACAGAACTGAAGCATTTCTAAGGGCACATGCTACAATTACTCCTTCAATCATGCTTCTGCTTAGCCTTACCTGGTATGAGATGATTTCTGTTAGCCTGGCAAATGGAGAACCAGCAATAACTGGTAAGTTTTGTGACATTTAAAATGATACAAAGAAGATGAAATTGAAAGCAGTCTGATAAAGTTCTGGTATGTATCCACACTCCCAAGTCTTTAGGGATTGGTTTTGAATTTGATCCCATGCAAGTAGTGACAGGTTGCAATCACTGACATCTGCAGTTTTGTTTTGAGAAGAGGGGAGTCTCTTACATTAATGTTTCACCTTTTAAGGATTGAATTTAGTTCCCAAATTTGGCACTTTACATGTCCAGGTTATTTCTGTAGTGAAATGCTCACTTTTTCAGAGAAAACATTTTAAAATGCTGTTGTCGGATAGGATGTGGTTGGATAGGAAAGGTGCACTGAAAGTGGCAGGGGTCCTATGGGAAAAATAATATGTGATCATATAATTAAAGGTTGTATCACAATGCATACACACAATGGGTCTTAATCTAGGTGTGATAAATGAAGGGGGCGGAGGGATCTCCTTTTTATGGACACCCAGCCAGCCAGTTAGCTATAAAATCCCTGTTAGTATTTGTTCTCTACTTGCTTTACCTGTAAAGGATTAAAAAAAAGTCCACAGGTAAAGGAAGGAAGTGGGCACCTGACCAAAAGAGCCAATGGGAAGGCTAGAACTTTTTAAAATTGGGGAAAAACTTTCCCTTTGTGTCTGTTGTTCTCTGGGGAAGAGGGGAACAGGGCAGCGGTTATGCTGTGAGAAGCTGAAGGCCAGGTATGAAAATCATCAGAATCATACCTAGAAATTGCATATTTGGAAACCCAGATATGTAAGTAGATCAGAAATGTCTAGAAAGATGCAATTAGGTTAATTTCTTTTATTTTGTAAAGCTTGTGGGTTCCTCTGTGCTAGCCCCAAATGCTTCTGTTTTGCTTGTAATCTTTAAGCTGGACCTCAAGAAGGTTATTTTTGATGTTTAATTTTTGTAAGTGGGATTTTTAAATATAGTAAAAGCCTAAGACCCAGATGTATTTTCTTTCTTTTTGTTTTTAATACAATTTAAATTTTTAAATTTTTAAAAAACAGGATTGGATTTTTGGTGTCCTAAAAGGTTTGTGCCCATGTTTTTTTAATTAGCTGGTGGCAACAGCTGGTTTCTTTCTCAGCTCTTCCCTGGGTTGGGGGTGTGTGTGAAAGGACTTGAGGGTACCCCAAACAAAGGAATTCTCAAGTGCGCCTTCCTGGATTCCAATGGGTTTTGCATTTAGGTGGTGGCAGCATCTACACAGCCAAGGTCAGAGAAAAACTGTAACCTTGGGAGTTTAATACAAGCCTGGAGTGGCAAATATTAGTTTTTAGAGTACTTGCAGGCCCCCACCTTCTGCACTTGAAATGCCAGAGTGGGGAATCAGCCTTGACAATAGGCAGCCTCAATTGTGCCATTTCCTAATTTCCCCTGTGGGTCCGGGGACAGAATAGGTCTTCTGCATGTCCTCCTGCATGTCCTGAAACTAAAAGGGGGCTGCCTGGAGAGGGATGGACTCTGCCAGGTTAGAAATTTGCCCAAGACACACCATATGATGAGCAAGTCAACCATGTCTATACCAGATTGATCACAGACCGGGTTAATAATGACCGCGCCATCCACCAGAGTGGACGCAACAAGTATACTACTGGTGTAACCCCAACAAAGAGAATCCCTGGAAGAGATAACATCACCATAGCCACATGAAATGTAAGGACATTGAGACAAATAGTGAAGTTGGAAGAACTTATGTATGAAATGGAATAATACACCTGGCACCTCCTAGGAATCTCTGAGGTCAGATGGAAGAACTTTGGAGAGGTACTAATGGAAGAAGGCCATGTACTCTATTAGAGTGGAGAGGACAAACATGTAAGCGGCATAGGATTTCTTGTGCATAAAGATATCAAGAATTCAGTATTAGGATTCTGTCCAGTGTCCAGCAGGTTTATTTCCATCCTTCTAAAGGCAGTACCATTTAATATCACAGTGGTACGAGTCTACAGCCCGACAACAGACTATGATGATGAGCAAATTGAAGATTTTTACGATCAGCTCCAAGCATCACTGATAAGGTAGACAAGAAAGATATCCTGATTGTATAGGGAGATTGGAATGGTAAAGTGGGTATCATAGGCGCCGACTCCCTGGCTGCTGCCGGGCTGGAGCACCCAAGGGAGAAAAATTAGTAGCCGCTCCGCACCCACTGGGAGCCAAGTTCCCCCTGCCCCCACCTCCTCCTCCCCCAAGCCCGCTGTGTGCCTGCTCCTCCCCCTCCCAGCACTTCCAGCCCGCTGCCTAACAGCTATTTGGCGGTGCTTAGGACTTTCCAGGAGGGAGGGGGAGGAGTGGGGACGTGGTGCTCTCCAGGGAGGAGGCGGTAAAGGGGAGGGGCAGGGGCAGGAACTTGGGGAAAGGGGGTGGAATTGGGGCAGGGTGAGGGGGGGAAGGGGCGGGGCCAGGGGTGGGGGAGTGTCAAGCACCCCCATGGCAGAGGGGAAGTTGGCGCCTATGGTGGGTTCTGACGCACAGGCAAATTAGCGAGATTATTGTGGCCCTTTCTGTAATGCAGTAACCAATGAGAGAGGATTGAGACTTTTGCAGTTTACCAGCTATAACAATCTGGTTCTTGCAAACACATTAGGAGCACATAAAGCAGCCAGACGATCAACGTGGTACACACCTAATGGTCTACATCACAGCCAGTTTGACTACATCATGGTGCAAAACCGATTTAGTTCTGGGATTAACAGTGCTAAAACAAGGAGTTTCCCCGGTACTGATATTGGAAGTGATCATGACCTTGTGATGCTAAATTTTTGGCTGCGGCTAAGGAAAATCGTCAGGCCAAAGTTCACCAGAACCAAGTTTGACTTAGCAAGACTCAGAGACCAGAACATTGCAGAGTCATTCCAAGCAATGGTCAGTGGAAAATTTGCCCCACTGCTTGCTTTAGAGGAAGACATAGAAACAATCACCAACAATTTCAATGCTGTAATGCAGTGATTCCCAAACTTGTTCCGCCGCTTGTGCAGGGAAAGCCCCTGGCAGGCCGGGCCAGTTTGTTTACCTGCCATGTTTGCAGGTTCGGCCGTTTGTGGCTCCCACTGGCCACGGTTCGTTGCTCCAGGCCAATGGGGGCTGCGGGAAGCGGCGGCTGGTACGTCCCTCAGCCCGCAGCCCCCATTGGCCTGCAGTGGCGAACCGCGGCCAGTGGGAGCCGCCATCAGCCGAACCTGCGGGCGCAGCAGGTAAACACACCGGCCCGGTCCGCCAGGGGCTTTCCCTGAGTAAGCGGCATCCCAAGTTTGGGAACCACTGCTCTAATGAATGAAGCAGCAATGGACATCCTTGGGAAACATTGTAAGACGACAAAACCATGGGTCACAAATGAAATATTATAAATGTGCAACATTAGAAGAGAACTTAAGAGAAACAAGAACAGCACTAAGGGAGCTGATAAATACAGAGCAATTGGCAGAAAGATCAAGAAAGGAATGAAGGTGGCCAAGGAGATATGGATTGAAAAAGAATGCTCTAAAATTGAAGAGCGTATCAATAATAAAAATAGCAAACGAGCCTTCCAGATTGTAAAAGATCTGATGAAGGAAAGAGGGACCAAAGCTAACGCAATTCAAGACAAAGAATGAAACAGTCTTACAGAAGAAAGGGACATCATCAATAGGTGGACAAAGTACCACTCTGATCTATGCAACTGCCAGACAAATGGAAATCCTATTGTCTTAGACAGCCCAGATTCTTACCATTAAACAACTGTAGGCCAAGGCCAGCAGTGCAGTTCTCGTCAACAGGAGAGTGATTTTGCACCACTGTTGGAGTCTAGGAAGGCTGCCTTTTTTTACCCACACTATTCAACATCTTCTTGGAGTGCATAATGACTGATGCCGTAGAAGATCACATATGCACATTCAGAATTGGGTGGTGGTCAATCTCAAATCTTCAGTTTGCTGATGACACTGACGGCCTGGCAGGCAGTAAGGATGAACTTACCAACCTTGTGAAACGATTGGATGAAACCTCTGCAAAATATGGCATGGAAATCAGTGCAGATGAAATCAAGCTGCTGACAAACAAACGTGACAGGATCAGCTCACATATCACTGTCAGTGGACAAGAGAGGGAGACAGTGAAACAGTTCAGGTATTTGGGAGCAATCATCATTGATGAAGGATCCAAGACAGAAATTCTGTCAAGAACTGTGCAAACAACAGCAGCAGTGGCAAAGCTAAAGCCAATTTGGAGGAATAAGAACATCTCCCTGGAATCCAAACTGAAACTGCTGCACACATTGGTCATCTCCATTTTTCTGTATGCGTGGGAGACATGGACCCTTATGTCAGAACTTGAACAGAAAATACAGGAAGTAGAGGTAAGACACGTCCGTAAAATCCTGGGCATCTCCTACTTCGACCATGTCACTAATGAAGAGGTCTGCAACATCATCACCCAATGCGCTGGGTCATATGAAGACCTCCTGACGACTGTGAAAAAGCACAAGCTGAAGTGGTATGGCCATGTAACAAGATCATCTGGCTTATCCAAGATCATCCTCCAAGGGACAGTACAGGGGAAGAGAAGAAGAGGTAGACAGAAGAAGAGATGGATTGACAGCATAGAAGAGTGGACAGGAATGGACTTTGCGGAGACTCAAGCACTGACACACTATCGTTAGGGGTGGAGACAATCGGTTGATTGCTCATCAGTGATGGTGGCCCAACAACCAATGTGGTTATGGGAGTGATGATGATGATGTTGATGATGAATTTTGGAGTGCTTTTCCTTGCATCCTTAATAATGTTCTTTTAATGTAGGTTTTTGTCTGTTATTAATATTGGTGGGGTTTATAGCATTGCCTATGATTAAGTTTGCCGCCTGCACATCCACTTCCAATTTCCTCTCCCAACAGCTCCAAGAGTTAGTCTTCTAGCTCAGGAATCCCAGTCACCCCTCAACTCTAACTTCCAGTCCCAGTTTTCCTCTTCCCCACCACGAGCCTTTAGTCCAAGTCTGCTGCCCCCTTACAAGATCCTTGTCCAAATCTATTCTGCCGTGCTACCTCCCACCCAGAGGTTTGGCTCTCATCCAGGAGCATAGCCCTGGGTGGGCCTGAGTGGCTGCAGATCACACACTTAGCATCCAGGCCTTCCCAAATTGGGACCAGAGCCCCCCAAATCTACAGGCTGGGACTCCCGACCCTGGCTCAGTGTCTGTGAGCCTGGCCGCTTCTCCATCCTGCCGGCACTGCACACTGCTGCCCTGGTTTCTGGCCCCAGCGCTAGCCCCACGGGCGTTGTGCTTCATGGGGGCGGGTCTGGGCGGGGCTAGCATTGAGCACTGGGGCCGGAGACCAGGGCAGCTGTGCACGCACAGGCAGGAGGGGCACAAGGCTGGGCTGACAGATACTGAGCCGGGGTTGGGAGGGGTTGGCAGACTCAAGCCCCAGTGGGACCCTCCTCTACCCTATGGGCATGCTCTGCAGCCTGTCTGCCCTGGGTGCCTGCTGAGCAGTAAGCGGGGGTGGGGGGAAGCGGGCCTCCCATCCCTCCTTCCTTCCTTGCCCCATTCCCCAGGGCACCTGTGCCCCTGATCCTTCCTGACCCCCCCTACCAGGGCCCCCATCCCTCCTGTCCCTCTCCCCTCACCCCCCATCGTTGCTTGCCCACCCGAAAGCTGGGGCCCACCCAGTTTTCCTATCTTAGCTATACCACTGCTCTCATCCCATCTGAATTTGATTCAGACAGCTTTCTCCTCCAGGCTGCTTGGGCCCAGCAGATGGGGCACTGAGAGCACAGGAGAGACAAGCTCTCTTCTCTCAGTTCTAGTGTCCAGACCTTGCACAGCCTGCAGCAGTTTAGCGCCGAAATTGCACAGGGCTGGAGCTTGCTCAGTGTGGAAAGAATCTTTGGGTACTTTAGCAGCTAAAATCTAAGAACGCTCAACTGAACCTTTGCAAACTGCAGTTTTTCAAAAGGCTTATAAATTGTCTAGATTTGGATGGATTTTCATGAGGACAGCAAAAGGCAAATCTGTCACAAAGGCCACCCCGCCTGCCAAATGTCAGGTCCCTGTTCCAAAGCATTAGCACTCAATAGTATTTCAAATAAAAGTTCTCAAGACTGTTTAATGCAGATCATACAATGAATTCTTTGCTAGGCTTTTTCTCAGAAATGGCAGAACACTTCAGCTTTAGGCAAACACTGGACATGAAAAATTTCAACGTACACAGTTCAATTCTGGTAAAGTTAGAAGCAACTGAAAACAGGGTCTTAGAATAAGAAGTGTTGGGCAACCGCAAGAATGGGCTGTACCATCAGCCCCACCTATTATACAGTAATAATTATCATTCATCTTACTGTATTTACAGCTTCTATTATGGCACCCAGTGATCTGCACATTGTTAAACATGAGTTTGGAGTTATTCTCTCCTGGAACAGTAACATTACAGAAGAAATGGAGACATATTATGTGAAATATATTTTGATTTATAAGTTCAATACAGCTAAGGAAATAACAGTAAGTCACAACACACTTTACACATAGTTTTGGTAAAATAAGATAATGCCCCTTATTTATTGGCTGTCATTTGCAGACCTTTCCTCTAATACTACTACTAATTGGCTATTGCATAGAACTCTTCATTATAATGCAGTTCCATGTTTTCTTCTTCCAGGAAAGACTTCAAGAAAAGGAAAAGATGATAAGACTTGGGTTACACTCTGGTTTCCATGCTAAAGTTAAAACACAGCTTCTTTCAAAAGAAACAGAAGACATTATAAAGGAGAGTAACTGGACTGAATTTACTTACAACGCACCTCCAGGTCAGCCAGTTTTCTGCATAGTGTTAGGATATTAAAAATGTCTGATAAAAAAGTTAGAGATCCACCAGTTCTGAAGTCCTGGCTAATAGCTCTTTCTTGTGCTGGCTATTTTTTGGTATGCATTTCTAAGGAAGGATAATGACAGAGGTCTATAAAATCATGATTGGTGTAAATAGGGAAGTGTTATTCACCCCTTCACATAACATAAGAATCAGCAGTCACCCAATAAAATGAATAGGCAGCAGGTTTAAAACAAACAAAAGGAAGCACTTCTTCACACGATGCACAGTCAACCTGTGGAATTCGTGAAGGCCGAAAATATAACTGGGTTAATAAAAAAGTTAGAAAAGTTCATAGAATATCAGGGTTGGAAGGAACCTCAGGAGATCATCTAGTCCAACCCCCTGCTCAAAGCAGGACCAATCCCTAATTTTTGCCTCAGATCCCTAAATGGCCCCCTTAAGGATTGAACTCATAACCCTGGGTTTCGCTGGCCAATGCTCAAACTGCTGAGATATCCCTCCCCTCCATCAATAGCTCATAGCCAAGATAGTCAGGGATACAACCCCATGCTATAGGCATTATGGGAGAGATGGGTGGAAGCAAACTACAGTTACAAAATGACCACCTCTACTCTATTGACTCAGACATAGAAGCAGCCCTCGATCCTCTTGGACTTCCCTAGCAACTGAATGGATTATGGAAGTCCCATAGCACATGGTTGCTGGGGAATCCCAGGTGGGCTCCTTAAGCGACTGCAATAGGAATTTTTGAGTGTTTCTGCAAATGCCTCCAAAGGGACCTCTGGCAATAGGAATAGAAATGTTCCCAATGCCCTATAAGGCAAAGGCAGACACATCCTTTAACTCAGTTTTAAAAACGTGGATCCCTCTCTGTCTCTCTCCTGGATTTGTACTGGCACCAGTCATTTCAAGGATCAATGTAAAGTAAGCAACATGCTAATATCCTTCTCTTTTCTTTCTTGCTTTCTTTTTTGGTTGCAGTATATATCCAAAATTTCTCATGCATCATATATAACATTTCCCATTTAAATTGTACCTGGGACATTAAAACAGAAGCTCCTGAGGATGCTCAGTATTTTCTTTCCTACAGGTAAGGATCCTGTTAAAACAAGCACAAAATAATATTAAAAAATCACCCGAGCTTTACATTACTTCTGTTTGCTTCCTACAGGCACAGCAGAGAAGAGTTTCAATGCCAACTCTATTTAACAAACGCAAAGAACAAAAACATTGGATGTCACATGAAAGAAGTGTATTTTAATCAAGCTAATAAAATCAGATTTAATATCACGGTAAAGGAACTCGGCAACAGTTCAGAAAACCGTTCCTATTACAAAAAATTTACACCTCAAAGTCTAGGTAGGTGTTTTCATTATTGCCTAGCATTGTGAAATGTTCAATTGCTTGTGATTTCCTGCAGGGGAGAGGGGGAAAAAAGCACGACTCACTGCATTCAAAGGGGTATATTCTGTTTCTATAATGCATTGACATTTGTAGGAGTTTGACATAAAGCTCACAAACCAAAGAATCTCTTATACAAATCACTTTGTAATTCGGGCTGTTCGAAAAATGGTAATGATTGTTTTGTGAAAAAAAAAAATCAAATGTTTCAAAATCGTTTGTGTCCTGCACAATTTGAAAAGTAATGATTTTTAGTTTATTTAGAACATTTCATGAAGATTTTTATAGAACATTTGTGTTTTTGAAGTTTTCATTTCTCCTAATTTCTTCCCCTATCCCCGCTTTCCCCCCATTTTAATCCTTTTTATTTCTTTCCCCGCTTTTTTGCCACCACAAAAGGGGAAATAAAAACAAAAACTAAAAACCAAATCCTCAAAATTTTCATGTTGGTGTTTAGTTAAAAAAGGAAGATTTTAAACTATACTTATTGGCAATATTCATTTTTTAAAATGAATTTTCATTGAAACCTTTTATGCAAAATGTTTTAGTTGAAGAGTTTCAGTGAGTGCTATTTGTAACTCTGATGATAATTATGGCTGATCCGATAAATTTCTTATTCATTTACTTCTATGGATTAAACCTGGGGAGGAGGGGGGAAAGCTTCTCATAAAAAGTCTGGGTATTTTCCTGGTTGGTTCTAGTTCACATCTCAGTTACAATAAATACGTAGCCACCCTTTTACATTATGAACCTAAAGGGTTGTAGTCAAACCTCAGTTACACTGCCATAAATCTGGAATAACTCTAGATGATCTGATGGTCCCTCTAGAGGCCTTAAACTCTATGAATTTATGAACTCCATTGATATCCGAGCAACAGAAATATTGTCGCAGGCAGTCCAGATTTACACCACTATAACTTATTTCAGAAGATGGCCCACCATGTTTACTCTCATCTACACTCTGACTCAGATTCTGAATTCATTTACACTGATTTACATCACTGGGATTTACTGGCATCACCTCAGATTTACACGGTAACTGAGATCATTATGTGGACCTTCAAACGTATTTCTGGTGTGAACTCTTTGTTCAGACCCTAGGAAAACTTGTGCAGCACTACATTTTGGTTTAGCTTTAAGCTACACTAGACTATTGCGATTACCTAACCAAAATGTGGACAGCATACTTTGACTGAAACTGCCAAACAGAAGCTGCAGTCTGCCAGTATACTGTATTCCATTCACATGCCTGCTTGCTGAAAGAATGTGAAATAGTCTGTTTTTGTTTATTGTCAGAGAAACTGAACCCTCCAATCAATGTGTCTGTATCACTTGAAAACAGAAGCGTTAAAATTAACTGGAAACCACCACCTACTATTGGTTCAGCAAAAAAAAATTGCTTTACATACCAAGTGAAAATTACAGATCTAGAGGTAATATATGGTAATACTTCTTAACCAATATAACCTCAGCTCTATACCAACTAATTCCCCACTCAGGTTAAACAGAATCAAGTCTTGGTTGAACTGAGAAATTCCAAGCCCTGCAGCAAATGACCTAGCATTTACCATCCTTTCTTCTCAGTACAGCTGGTCAAAAAGTGAAAACCTATTTTCATGAAGATGTAGAAAGTTTTCTTCATTTTGAAAGGAATCAGGTTTTCATTTGTTTTGTTTTGTTTTTTACTGAAAACACTATAAAACGATTACTGACGTTTTTCATTTACTAAACAGCAGATTTTTTGGTAAAAGAAAAATGTCGATAACCATCTCAACATTTTCAATTTTAAAAATATTGGCATTCATTATTTTGTGAAAAATGAAAAAAATAATCAACAATACTGACAAATTTCCATGAGAAATGTCGATTGAAAAGACCAGTTTGACTCTGAATCTTTGTGTTGAAAAATTTTGAGCAGTTCTACTTCTGAGTCATTGCTGATCAAAACTTCCTTAGCAAATACTAGGGTGTTAGAGAGGTTGTTTCTGAGATGAAGGCTCACTTGTTATTTAAGAGCTTGTGATATGTTTTGCAAAAGGATGGGTATGTCCTGGTCAAATTAAAGATTTGCTATTTTATTGTACTCCTTTCCTAAATTTCATTTAGAGTTTCAGTATCTCTGAAACTGGTGAATAGAAGTAACAGATCTCCATAGGCATTGGCATAGGCATTTTGAGTACTTGTGTGTATGAGGGGTGTTATATGCATGCAAGTGTTGTCATAATTGCAGCATTTTGTCGAAATTGTGAAAGAGTACATATCCTAAACTCTAGGCCTTATGCTTATCTTCCCTTAAGAATGTCTGCTAAATGTGTTTTTTGTAGTTCTTGCTATAGTTTTAAATTCATATAGATATAGATATGTTTTGAAACAAAAGACACTGGAAGTTAAAAACAGAGAATGGCCTCCACAATTCATGCTTCCAAAGCTGAGTGTAGACAGAACTCCATGTGCACAAGAAGCAAGTTGTGGGAATTCTGAATTTTGTCTGTGCTCAGAATAGAGAGAGCACCCTGCACTGAGCTACTGGTGAGCTGGGTCCAATATAAGCTATAACCTAGGATTACAATAACATTGGAAAACTCTGGACAATGGACTGGAGTATTTATGGACACCAAGAAGGAAACATCCTTACTCAGAAAAGCACTTAAAGATGTGTTTAGGTGCTTTCTTGAATTGGGGCCTTAAAGCACAATGTTGCATTTTAATAGGAAATTAGTTGAATATAAAAATTTCAGCATGAATTTAATTAAGACTTGCCAACTTTCCATCAGACATTTTTCTCCCTTCAAAATAAAAATGTATTGGAAAAATAAAACCAGATATGTAGTTCACTCTCAAAATATGTATTTAGTCCCCAGTCCTGCAAGGATTTACTCATGCACTTAATGTTACACACATTGAACTCAATGGCAGTATTCACCTGCATAAAATACATATGTAGGTCTTCGCAGGACTGAGATTGTAACCTGTGTATTTCAAATGCCATAATTTGTACGTGATGGCAAAATTCCTACAATAAAACATCCAGTGTTGGTTTTTCATGAGTGCTATGAAGATTTGAAAAAGCTTCCCTATATAGCTCAAGCATCTAAATTAGTTGTACTAATGAATACAGTGTAATATTAATATTTTGTAATATTTATTTTAGAGATGGACCTCATCTGCCTTAGTTTTTTTTTAAAGCACCTGACACTATAAAATGTAAGCAGCTGAGCTGAAAAGTTATGGTCAATTTATCTGGACAGCTAAATTGTAGGGCTGTCAATTACTTTCAATTAACTCACAAAAATTAATTGCGATTATTAATCGCAGTTATAACAATAGAATATGAATTGAAATTCATTACATATTTTTGGATGTTTTTCTACATTTCAATATTGATTTCAATTACAACACAGAATACAAAGTGCACGGTGCTCACTTTATATTGTTTTTTTATTACAAATATTTGCACTGTAAAAATGATAAACAAAAGAAATAGTATTTTTCAGTTCACCTCATACAAGTACTGAAGTGCAATCTCTTTATTGTGAAAGTGTAACTTACAAATGAAGATTTTTTTGGTTACATAACTGCACTCAAAAACAAAACAGGGTAAAACTTTAAAGCCTACAAGTCCACTCAGTCCTACTTCTTATTCTGCCAGTTGCTAAGACAAACAAGTTTATTTACATTGACAGGAGATACTGCTGCCTGCTTCTTATTTACAATGTCACCTGAAAGTGAGAACAGGTGTTCACATGGCACTTTTGTAGGCGGTGTTGCAAGATATTTACCTGCCAGATAAGCTAAAGATTCATGTGCCCCTTCATGCTTCAGCCACCATTACAGAGGACATGCTTCCATGCTGATGATGCTTGTTAAAAAAATAATGCATCAATTAAATTTGTGACTGTACTCCTTGGGGGTAGAATTGTATGTCTCCTGCTCTGTTTTACCCGCATTCTGCCATATATTTCATGTTACAGCAGTCTCGGATGAGGACCCAGCACATGTTTGTTTTAAGGACACGTTCACAGTAGATTTGACAAAACGCAAAGAAGGTACCGATGTGAGATTTCTAAAAATAGCTACAACACCCGACCCAAGGTTTAAGAATCTCAAGTGCCTTCCAAAATCTGAGAGGGTCGAGGTGGGGAGCATGCTTTTAGAAGTCTTAAAAGAGCAACACTCTGATGCGGAAACTACAGAACCCAAACCACCAAAAAAGAAAATCAACCTTCTGCTGGCGGCATCTGACTCAGATGATGAAAATGAACATGTGACAGTCTGCACCACTTTGGATCGTTATCAGGCAGAATCCGTCATCAGCATGGAAGCATGTCCTCTGGAATGGTGGTTGAAGCTTGAAGGGACATATGAATTTTTAGCACATCTGGCATGTAAATATCTTGCAATGCCAGCTACAACAGTGCCATGCAAACACCTGTCTCACTTTCAGGTGACAAAAAGCAGGCAGAATTATCTGCTGCAAATTGTAACCAATCTTGTTTGTCTGAGCGATTGGCTGACGAAGAAGTAGGGCTGAGTGGACTTGTAGGCTCTAAAGTTTTACATTGTTTTATTTTTGAATGCAGTTTTTTTTGTACCTAATTCTACATTTGTAAGTTCAAATTTCATGATAAAGAGATTGCACTACAGTACTTGTATGAGGTGAACTGAAAAATATTTTTGTTTGTTTTTTACAGTGCAAATATTGGTAATAAAAATAAATATAAAGTGAGCAGTGTACATTTTGTATTCTGTGTTGTAATTGAAATCACTATATTTGAAAATGTCAAAAACTTCCAAAAATATTTAAATAAATAGTACTCTATTGTTAACAGCACGATTAATCATGATTAATTTTTTAATCGCTTGACAGCCCTACTAAATTGATATCTACCCATTCTTTGAAAATCACAATGTAAAGTGGAAGTGTGCTAGTTGCATATTGTTGCCTTTGTAACCCACATGCACTATTAGAACTGTACTTTTCCTCTTCAAAATAGACACGTGCATTGCTCAGCATTTTCAAATTCAATGCAAAAAGTTAGGTTTTAGCAAAGTCTGTATTTAGACACTTAAACACAAGGACGCTGTGTGAGGTGTTGAGCACCTGTAGCCTTTGCTGAAGTCAGCATGTGACTAGCTCTGTGCATAAGGAGGGCTCACACAAAGCACACTGTCAGGATCTAATCTAAGTATCATACAACAAAGGACAACAATGAATAAAGCCTGGAGATGGGGGCAGAGAAGGATGAAGGTCATATCAGTGAAAGGTTGTTACACAGGCTAAGTTTGGTATTTTAGAGGAACATTTGTCAAAGCCCAAAGGACAGTTAGGTGCTTAACTTCCATTCAAAGTCGGTGGGAGTTGGTCACCTAAGTGCCGTGTGTGCCTTTGAACATGCCCCGTCCCCCATCCCACCTGAGATGTTTTAGTTGCTTTTATAAAAAGTAGCATATTAACATTTTTGGCATTCCTGGACCGAAGGTTGAGATGGAGGTCAGAAAGGATTTACAGGAGGAGAGTAAAGTCACATGGTACACAGGTCACACCTATGCTGTGCACCAGCCCATGCTGAGAAGACAGCACGCTAAATCTTTTTAAAGGTGTAGTGTAGCCGGCACCTCACTTGCTTCCCCAACATAAGAGCATAAGAATGGCCATACTGGGTCAGACCAAAGGTCCATCCAGCCCAGTATCCTGTCTACCGACAGTGGCCAATGCCAGGTGCCCCAGAGGGAGTGAACCTAACAGGTAATGATCAAGTGATCTCTCTCCTGCCATCCATTTCCACCCTCTGACAAACAGGCTAGGGACACCATTCCTTACCCATCCTGGCTAATAGCCATTAATGGACTTAACCTCCATGAATTTATCCAGTTCTCTTTTAAACCCTGTTATAGTCCTAGCCTTCACAACCTCCTCAGGCAAGAAGTTCCACAGGTTGACTGTGCGCTGTGTGAAGAAGAACTTCCTTTTATCTGTTTTAAACCTGCTGCCCATTGATTTCATTTGGTGGCCCCTAGTTCTTATATTATGGGAACAAGTAAATAACTTTTCCTTATTCACTTTCTCCACACCACTCATGATTTTATAGACCTCTATCATAGCCCCCCTTAGTCTCCTTTTTTCCAAGCTGAAGAGTCCTAGCCTCTTTAATCTCTCCTCATATGGGACCTGTTCCAAACCCCTAATCATTTTAGTTGCCCTTTTCTGAAACTTTTCTAACGCCAGTATATCTTTTTTGAGATGAGGAGGCCACATCTGTACACAGTATTCAAGATGTGGGTGTACCATGGATTTATATAAGGGCAATAAGATATTCTTGGTCACCTAACTGCCGTGCCTTTGAACCCTCCCCTTCTCCTCTCCCCCTCCTCCCCGGAGATGTTTTAGTTGCTTTTATAAAAAGTAGCATATTAATGTTTGGAGTTAACACCACTGGAGTCATTTTGCCTTGCAAAATTATAATGATCCCAGACCTCATTGCTTAGGTTATCACAACTTCCCTGCACAGCTCTCTGCCTCTTAGTTTATTCCTTTGTATCTTTCTTCCACTACTGATTCTCCTTGTCAGTAACAGTCCCCTCCCCTCCTTTTTTTCTGCCTCTTGTAAACCATGTATTATTGCACATGTATGATAGTCGGCCTGAATTTTCATAAATGACTAATTATTTTAGGTGCCTCAATTTTTCAGTGTCCAACTTGAGAGACCTTAATGAGCCCTGACTTTCACAAATGCTGAACACCCACTCTGAAGTCCATTTTAAGGTTAGTTACCCCAAAATTGTGGCACCCAGAATTGCTAGTTATTTTTGAAAATGTAGGCTATTTCTTTAGGGAAACAAATACAATTCTGTGACAAAATCAAGCCAAAACAAACACTAAAAAAAACAAAAGAGCTTGGCCTTAATATGGTTTCCAGGCTCACTCTAATTGAAAATCAACAAGGAGTCATTGCTTTTTGTGTATTAAAATTCTCCTGTTCTGTAGCTTCTCATCTTATCAGCTCCCAGGCTTTGCCCTTTTGTTTTGGAATCTGACTTTTCATATACCCCAGCTAGCAATCAGACTGTGATTTACCATAATCACTGTCACTAAAAATATATCTATATTAGGTTTGAAAGAGAGACAATGACATTTGAGATCTCTAGTATTATATGTTTCTAAGTTGTATTGCTAAATCACTAAAACAAAACCTGTGCTAGCCTGTAGATGTGTCTGAAGAGGAATATGTGCATCCAGTTCATGATCCAGCAAAACAATATGTTGTTCAAGTCAGAGCAAAGAAAATAACATGTATAAGTAACAAGATTTGGAGTGAATGGAGTGAACCAGTTTTTATTAATGATGGTAAGTTACCAGACTTCTATGACTCATAATATATAAAAGGGAAGAACTTTAGCTGCCAAAAGGCAATGCCAGAACAAATAGGAATACGGGACCACGTCTTGGGGGTCAGCCAGACTACATGCAGTGCAGGTTGAGAGAAGGGGTGCAAAGATGGAGTGAAATGCCTAGGAGCCCTAGTCATGGACCAGGACCACTTTGTGCTAGGCACTGTACAAACACAGGACAGAAAGACAGTCCTTGCCCCCAAAGATCACACTCCCCTGATCCTGGGGCCACTGTGTGCAGGGCTGTTCTCTTGGCTGGCTGCTACTTGTTCCAAGAGGGAAAACTTCGACTGGGGGTTAGCACAGTATAGGACCATCCCAGACCTGACTCCTTTCCTCCAGTCAAATCCCTTACCCTAAAGCATGGAGCTATCTTAGTGGCCTCTTTATTGGCTGCGCATTACTGGAGAACTTCCTTCTGAACTGGAGTGATCTTTCTGAGAACAGAAGCACTAGCCCGATGAACAAAATCCATCAATGGCACAAATGCAAAGCAGCTATGTTGCCCTCAAAAGAGTTGGCCTAATATATTCAGCCCTGTTAATAGATCATGGGGACAATTTTTCATTCTGGCAGAGCTAGAAATTGGAAGAAGTAGGAAATTAGGTTTGTGCCACCTTTTCATCTCTCCACATTCCGGAGCTGTCCAATTTATACTTCCTTGCCCATGGCCCCCAGGGGACATTGCAACAGCCAAGCAGAACTGGAGCACACGGACACTTGCCTACACCCACTATGCCAGGGTTATGCCACCTCCTTGCCACCCAGGGAAACCCCTATGCTGGGGTATTCCTGATGAGAGAATCTGCTGCCTTTCTGGTATCTTGATGGTGTTAGACTGGTGTAAAGGGGCCACAGAGCAACAGAGCACTTAGCCCTATATGCATATATATGGAAATATATATATATTTGTGTGTATGTGTGTGCCTGCGCACAAAATCTTACACATATCTAATTATTTCTTCAGTGTGTCCTTCAGAGGATCCTCCTCATCTGCCCTCCAGCTTTCTGTGGGGCTTCTACAGGGCTCTGTCCTTGGTCCCCTTTTCTTCTCCATCTTTCCACCTTAGCTCTGCCCAATCTCATCCACAAACACAAATTCAACTACCATCCCTGTGCTGGTGACTCACAGATCTACCTGTGTGCCCCAGACCTGACTCCTGTCCAAATGAAAATCTTTGCCTGTCTTTCTGACATCTTCTCGTGAACATCTAGCCATCAGCTAAAGCTTACCATGGCTAATCTTTCCTCCCAAACCCTTCCTGCTGCCTCCTTCCTTGATCACTATGGACAACATCACCATCCTGCCAGTCACTCAGCCCTGTAACCCAGGCATCGTCTTCAGCTTGGACATGAATCAGGGATGGCTCAGGGGATGTAAAATATGTAAACAAGACTTGATCCTTTGAGAAGAGAAAATGGGTTTATTCACCCTCCACCCATAGCCACTAAGAAAAAAGAAACAAAAATTGAATAGCAGAGTTCCCTAATATGAGTAGTCGTTGGTTTCCTGCTCTTCAGATATGAACAAATCTAAAAGAAATTGCAAAGGTGACTATGTTAAAAGCAGACATGGTTTACCGTAAACTCATGCTACACCCCTGGGATGAGCACAGGATCTTAGAATTAACCATATCCAGTGACAGTATCCTTGGATATTTGGGGAATATGTTCCACTGCTTCCTCCCCCTCAAAAGCCAGTTCACCAGATCCCCCTTCCTGCACTCCACCCTGCATAGAATCATAGAATCATAGAATATCAGGGTTGGAAGGGACCCCAGAAGGTCATCTAGTCCAACCCCCTGCTCGAAGCAGGACCAATTCCCAGTTAAATCATCCCAGCCAGGGCTTTGTCAAGCCTGACCTTAAAAACCTCTAAGGAAGGAGATTCTACCACCTCCCTAGGTAACGCATTCCAGTGTTTCACCACCCTCTTAGTGAAAAAGTTTTTCCTAATATCCAACCTAAACCTCCCCCACTGCAACTTGAGACCATTACTCCTTGTTCTGTCATCTGCTACCATTGAGAACAGTCTAGAGCCATCCTCTTTGGAACCCCCTTTCAGGTAGTTGAAAGCAGCTATCAAATCCCCCCTCATTCTTCTCTTCTGCAGGCTAAACAATCCCAGTTCCCTCAGCCTCTCCTCATAAATCATGTGTTCTAGACCCCTAATCATTTTTGTTGCCCTTCGCTGGACTCTTTCCAATTTATCCACATCCTTCTTGTAGTGTGGGGCCCAAAACTGGACACAGTACTCCAGATGAGGCCTCACCAATGTCAAATAGAGGGGAACGATCACGTCCCTCGATCTGCTCGCTATGCCCCTACTTATACATCCCAAAATGCCATTGGCCTTCTTGGCAACCAGGGCACACTGCTGACTCATATCCAGCTTCTCGTCCACTGTCACCCCTAGGTCCTTTTCCGCAGAACTGCTGCCTAGCCATTCAGTCCCTAGTCTGTAGCGGTGCAAGTACTTCTGGTCCTCTTTTTCCCTTCCTTCCCTCAGGAGTTTGCAAGGTTTGTGTGCTAGGGTGGGGAGATTGCCAGGAGCACAGCCTTCCTTTACCCATCCCTAGATCTCTATTGAGCACAGTACTTAAACACGTGCCTCACCTGAAGCAGTCCCTGACTTCAGCCTGTCTGAGACCTTCCTGAACCAGGGCCCCGGAGGGCAGGGAAATGTCTGCTCTTAAAATCGATTTCCTTACTCCACCCCTGACAAGTGGATTAGCGCTTAAATCGTCCTTGCCGAGTCGAATTTGGGGTACTGTGGACACAATTCAACGGTATTGGCCTCCGGGAGCTATCCCAGAGTGCTCCATTGTGACTGCTCTGGACAGCACTCTCAACTCAGATGCACAATTGTTTGCCATTGCTCTGACGCAGGGAGGGGCAACTGACGACACAGCTTACAGGGTTGGCTTACAGGGAGCTAAAATCAACAAAGGGGGTGGCTTTACATCAAGGAGTATTTCAGGCAGGACTTCACGGAGGGTTCCAATAAGAAATGGTGCACCTAAGTTATTGTTCTTATTGAAACAAGGAGGTTAGTCTGGCCTCTGATTGATACATGGTTAGATTTATCTCGCTGCACCTTCTCTGTGAGTGACTGCAGTGTGACCTAGAGGAATGAGTCCCCTAGACGTGGGGCGGGTTTGCAAATGAGTACAAATCTGGTCTATTTCTTGTTTTGATACACTCCATCTATCTTTTACATCTTTGGCTGGCAGCAGACGGTGAAGAAGGACTGCATGCCATCTACATCTCATGGCTGCTCGGCAGAAGATGGTACAATAGGACTGCTAGCCATCCTCATCTCTTGCCTGCCCAGCAGAAGATGATGCAATAGAACCGCTAGCAATCCGTATCACCTGCCTGCTCACCATAAGATGGTTCAATAGGACTGACTGCAGGACTAAAGAGAATGACTTGATCAAGTCACTCCAAATTTAGTCCCTGCGCCCATGTCTGCCCAGGTGCTCCTGATCGACCTCACACAGGTGACCAGGAGCACCTCAGACATGACGATGACGGCTGCCAGTCCTACTGCATCGTCTGCTGCCACAAGGCAATGGGTTGCTGCTACTGTGTAGCAATGCAGTACCACATCTGCCAGCACCCCGGAGACATACGGTGACAGTGAGCTGAGCAGGCTCCATGCTTGCCGTGGTACGGCGTCTGCACAAGTAACTCAGGAAAAAAGGCGCGAAACGATTGTCTGCCCTTGCTTTCACGGAGAGAGGGAGGGAACGGGGGCCTGACGATATGTACCCAGAACGACCAACGACAATGTTTTAGCCCCATCAGGCATTGGGATCTCAACCCAGAATTCCAGTGGGCAGCGGAGACTGCGGGAACTGTGGGATAGTTACCCGCAGTGCAACACTCCGGAAGTCGACTCTAGCCTCAGTACTGTGGAAGCACTCCGCCGAGTCAATGCACTTAATGCACTTAGAGCATTTTCTGTGGGGACACACGCACTCGAATATATAAAACTGATTTCTAAAAAAATGACTTCTATAAATTCGACCTAATTTCGTAGTGTAGACATACCCTTAGTTTCTCCTGATTTCACAGTAAAACCATATGAAATAGATATAGATAAGTTCAAACTGGAAGCCCATATTCAAGCCCTTCATGCTCTGAAATTGATCTGGGTTGGATCTAAAACCAGTTACACATCTCGCCTGATGGTAGCACAAAATGATGAAAAACTTGATTGCTAACCTTATCTGGTTTCTGCCATTTTGAGTTACATTCTGTGAAGTGTGTTGTTCAAAGGAATCCGAACCTAAGCTTTGGTTCAGTTTTGAGCCTCAACCCTAATTTAAAACAAATCCACATTCAAATATGGCCTCCTCAGCCCACATCCATGAAATCAGCTAGGCTCCACTCAAAGATGGTTATTATTATTTGTATTGTGGCAGTGCTTAGTGCAATAGGTCTTGTATAAACACACATGAAAACAATTTCTGCCCTAAAGATTTTACAATCTAATCAGAAATGTAATGACACTTTTTGCTGAGTCTGGGACTCAGTTTTGAATGCACAAGGAACCTTGATTCAGGCACGTTTTGCATGGTTTCAGCTTTGAGTGCAAAGAATTGGAACAACTTTATAGTCACAAGGTTAAAATGTACCCAATATAAACCACACTGAATGAACTACATAATGTATGAACAAGTACTGTGCTATAAAACCTGAACCTGTAGAATATTTACCTCAAAAGCAGATGCCCCTACCATAATTCTATTGTGCATAGAATAGCAGCATAACAGTAATACTTCTGGAAACTATAATAATTAATAATAATAATAAATTAACAGCTACCTCATGTATAGCACATTTCATCTCAAAGATCTCAAAGTGCTTTACAAAACAGTTCAGTATCATTATCCCCATTTTGCAGATGGAAAAACTGAGGCACAGTGTGGCAAAGTGACTTGCCCAAGGTCACCCAGCCAGTCAGTGGCAGAACTAGGAATACACCCAAGGTTTCCCTCATTCCACTCCAATGCTCTATCCTCTACCTCTCATAAAATCTCAAAGAAGTGTTATCTTTGGACTTACAGCATTGCAGAAAGGACCATAATATCATTTGATTCAATAATTCATAGAAACGAGGCCATAGAGCAGGGATGGGCAAACTGTGTGCCAGCCATTTTAATCTGGCCCTTGAGCTCCCGCTAGGGAGAAAGGTCTGGGGCTTGCCCCGCTCTGTCGCTCCATCGAGGAGCAGGGTTGGGGGCTGCTCTGCATGGCTCTTAGAAGCAGCGGCATGTCCCCACTCCGGCTCTAACACATAGGGGCAGCCAGAAGACTCCACTCTGCACGCTGCCCCACCCCAAGCGCCACCCCCACAGCTCCCATTGGTCGGGAACTGTGGAGAATGGAAGTTGCAGGGGCAGTGCCTGTGGATAGGGCAATGTGCAGCACAGCCACCTGGCCGCACCTCTGCATAGGAGCCAGAGGGGGGACATGCCGCTGCTTCTGGGAGCCGCTTGAGGTAAGCGCCACCTGGAGCCTGCACTCCTGAGCCACCCCCCTGTGCCCCAACCCTCTGCCCCAGCTCTGATCCCCCTCCCGCCCTACGAACCCCTCAGTCCCAGCCCAGAGCACCCTCCTCCACCCCAAACCCCTCATCCCTAGCCCCACCCCAGAGCCTGCACCCCCAGCCAGAACCCTCATCCCTGCATGTCCCAAACCCCTGCCCCAGCCCTGAGGCCCCTTCTGCCCTCCGACCCCTTGGTCTCAGCCCAGAGCACCCTCCTATACCCCAAACCACTCATCCCCAGCTTCACCCCAGAGTCCGCACCCCCAGCTAGAGCCCTCATCTCCCCCGCACCCCACGCCCCGCTGCCCCAGCCCGGAGACCCCTCCCCCATGCTGAACTCCTCATTTCTGGCCCCACCCCAGAGCCCGCACCCCCAGCCAGAGCCCTCACCCCCTCCCACACCTCAACCCCAATTTAGTGAGCATACATGGCCTGTCATACAATTTCCATACCCGGATGTGTCCCTTGGGCCAAAAGGTTTGCCCACCCCTGCCCTAAAGTGTATAATGCAACCATTTATGGTTGTACCTTTTCAGGATTCTATATTCTCTTCACTTTACTAAAACTAACTTTCCCTCTTCTTTTTAAGAATATAAAGATAATAAAATGAACACCTGGAAGCTGCTCATACTAATTTTGTTTCCCTCCATGATCTTCACTGGAGGATTGCTGATATTTCTTTGTAGAAGGTAATTTACATTTTTTGGGAGGGGCAGATGGGGAAGGAAAGGGGGAGTTGTCTTTCTGAGGATACACAAACACTTTGATGAATCAGTGTTCTACCAAAAACAGATCTTCCTTTTCATAGGGGGGGTCATTATACTTAGAATAATCAGGTCATTGTGAATTAGGGGGCTATAATTCTGAAGACTAATCTGATGAGAGGCTGAGAGCCCATAACAGCTGCTGACTTCTCTGGGGATACTGGGAACATATGTGTACTGTTCCTTAAAAGCTGTAGCAAGAAGCCTGGCAGGAGGGGAACCTGGGAAAGTGCTAGGTAGAAGTTCTCTAGTGAAGTAGAGAGATGCAGGTAGACAAGCTTTTGGGACAATGTTGTTTTTCCTTTGCTAACAGTCACTTGATCAGTGCTAGAAGAAGTTGACCTTTTTCTGTGACCTTTATATCCTTGTTGGATAACAGACAGCATTCAGCATCTTTCAGCAGGCACAGCTGGTAGGATCAAGCCTCCAGTGACTTGCCCAAGGCCACACAGCAGGGCAAGCCACAGACAGAGCCAGGGTTAGAACTTATACATTCCTGATACCTTGTCCTATCCTCAGAGCAATAGACCTTGTTGCCTTTAGACTGATGCTTCCTCTCTGTATATACTGCTGGTTTACTTAACATGTTATTTTACACATGCTCACAAACAAGACAAAAATACCCTGGCATGAACAATCTGCTCCTGCAGACATTTAATAGCAATAACAACCCTGTGTTTTCATCTCTCTCTCTCTTATAGGTATAAATGCATTGATCCTATACGCACACCTATCCCACACCCTTCAAACAGAATCAGAATCTGGTTAGCTTCTGATGCTGCTCTGTGTCAGGTACAGTACATGCTGACCTTTTCCTCCAGTACAGTGCTATGTATGTTGCACATACAGGGTCAGGATGGTATGGCTGAAGAAATTTAGTCAGCTGGGCAAATAATAGCAAAGAAATATTCCGGAGCATTCTTGTGTCTCTAGCCCATGGAGTCGCTGGGATGGAATTTTCCACACCTTTAATTCAGTGTTTGTGTATGTTTGAGCTGGAGAAAAAATTGGGGCAGTCCTTTGCATTGGTGCCAGTGCAGAACCCCTGTGCTCCAGAGGAACTCGGAGAGTGATTGTGCCTCCAGGACAATCATGACCATCTCCTAGCTGGGTGGCCGGGTGTATGTGGTATATAGGAGTGTGTACCCCTACCGTTCTCCTTTTGAGATGCTGTTGAAAGAAGATGTTAATATGTGGATCTCCTCCTCCCTATCCACTAATAACACCTGTCCTTGACAACTCCACGGGATCCTCGTTCTTCTATTGGATTCCATTCCATTCCAGATAGGTTCTTATACTACGCCCAGCACTGTAGTATCTGAACACCTTCCAGTAGTGCATTGAGCAAGATGACTAACATCTGTCACATGTTTGTTTTCCATTCCTCTCCCCAGAAGGAGCAGTGTGTGGAGTGGAGCGCTTCATTTGGGATTTTTTTATAAGGTCAAAGAAATGCACCTTGTGCTTACAGCATAAGGTGGTGAGATTTGTGACAGTTTTATACTGATAAAATAAAAACCAGCAGGATCTTATTAAAGGGGAAAAGGCAAAATGCCACATTTATTGTCAATAGAGAAAGAATCATAGTAAGCAGTTAGTTATAGCTATAACATTCCATTCAATTTCATATTTATTCACACATTCATTCATACACACACACACACACACAGGTTCTGCAAGGTTGTTATCATAGCTACCAGCCTTAGAGTTGCTCATGCCAAGCCACTGGCCAGGTGGCCTGGACATAAGGAGGGAGCAGGGCCTTGTCAGATGCTCATCTGATGCTCCTGGAAGTTGGTTTGCAGAATCAGACCCCAAAGTTCTCACTTTCTAGAGTCCATTTTTATAGGAATTTATTCCTTTGCCAGTCTATGGGAATTGCTTCATCATGCTGTTGCTGAATCAATCAGCAGATGGCACATTCCTGACGGCTCCGTGCTGCCAGATGTTATCTTGTTCTTTGGTTCTCCCATCCTTGAGGCTGTAGGGTGGATTCCAGTCTGCCCTCCGGGGGTCCTCAGGTTATTTCCACTTGACACCTTCTTCAGCCGATGGACATTGGATTCTTAGGCTGGCACCTCCCTGATCATTCACATTTATTTGAGCATAAGCTTTCGTGAGCTACAGCTCACTTCATCGGATGCATTCAGTGGAAAATATAGTGGGGAGATTTATATACATAGAGAACATGAAACAATGAGTGTTACCATACACACTGTAACCAGAGTGATCACTTAAGGTGAGCTATTACCAGCAGGAGAGCTGGGGAGGGGGGAACTCTTTGTAGTGATAATCAAGGTGGGCCATTTCCAGCACTTGACAAGAAGGTCTGAGGAACAGTAGTGGTGGTGGGTGGGTGGGTGGGGATAAACATGGGGAAATAGTTTTATTTTGTGTAATGACCCATCCACTCCCAGTCTCTAACTAAGTTAATTGTATCCACTGATTGCAAACTGGATACAATTAACTTAGGCTTGAATAGAGACTGGGAGTGGATGGGTCATTACACAAATAAAACTATTTCCCCATGTTTATCCTCCACCCCCACCGTTCCTCAGACGTTCTTGTCAACTGCTGGAAATGGGCCACCTTGATTATCACTACAAAAGGTTCTTTTCTCCCCGGCTCTCCTGCTGGTAATAGCTTACCTTAAGTGATCACTCTGGTTACAGTGTGTATGGTAACACCCATTGTTTCATGTTCTCTATGTATATAAATCTCCCCACTGTATTTTCCACTGAATGCATCCGATGAAGTGAGCTGTAGCTCACGAAAGCTTATGCTCAAATAAATTTGTTAGTCTCTAAGGTGCCACAAGTCCTTTTCTTTTTACGACTACAAACTAACATGGCTGCTACTCTGAAACCTGATCATTCAGTTATTATCCACACCAAGCACCCAGCCACATACATCCTCTATCTCTATTTTAATCACAATTTTTAACAAAGCGAGATGACGACAACAAAAGGGCGGGGAGTCTCTGGGTGCTATTTCTGTTGTTACAGAGTATTGCTTTGAGTCTCTCTCTGTGTGAGTAGTTGTTGTTACAAAGAATTGCTTTGAGAACAGACTCTGTCTTAGAATGTGCTAACACACTTAGCAGCTTGCAAGTTTCACACAGAGAGGGAGAGAAACAGTCCCAAAACCCAAAAGACCTCTTAATTAGTAATACCCTGGAATTTAAACTATGGGGAATCAAACTCATTTGTGATTTTAATACAGAACTTCTTTAATATGATCCAACAACAGTCCTTAGTTTCTGTGGGATTTTGATACATAGTCTTGGGCAGCCTCTCAGAAAGCTTTGTCCATTTCGTGCTCCTGAAGAGTAACTGCGAAAAAGGTCACACCACCATCTCTTTCAGGAGATGAAAAACCCAGCCAGAACTCAGGGGAAGATGAGCCTTCTCTCCTTAAGAAACAATATCGGTCTCCACTTCCTTCTGTGATTGGCCAAACTCGTTTGCCACCTTTTCTCAGCCAAAAAGGGCATTGCCTTATTGCTTTCCTCAATAAAACAGTGCAAATTAAACTGATATTTCTGTACAGCAGTTCACTGTGGCTTGCCAAACTGTAAGGACCAAGCCATGGTGGTCGTGTCTATGTTAAGCGTTCCCCTGGCATCTGTAAGAGGTTTTTTTCAGAGGCACAGAGCCTCTTTTTACTTCAGCAACCTTGTTTATTCATTATGTGAATGGAAGATCCAAACAAGCAGTTACTAATGTTGTATATTATTAACACAGCAGGAGTATGGCCTGGTTCCCCAAATTCCCGACATGCTGTTTATCAGTGATCTGAGCACACCTGTCACAGGTAGGTCCAAGGAAACACATGTGTCTACTGACCTGCTGGTGACAACAAATGGCAGGGGTGAATGTTGATAGTGCTGACAGAAGAGGGAGATTGGTATATGGAATAAAGAGTACTTGGCAGATCCTTTATATGAAATCATGGTTCTGTATAGAGATGAGAGTGGGACACAGAAAAATGACTATTAGTGTCAAGATGCCTAGAGAGACTTGCCCAGACCCAGCCTGTCTCATCCACAAATGAGCCTAACCCCTGAAATAAGATAATATTTATTATCTTGGGGCTAGAGTGTGACTGTGCCACAAGCCCATGTTGCATAGTTACACTGCCCCAGGAGCAGACCACAGACCATATTGGGATTCAGAGAGTGAGTTGGCTGGGGCAAGGAGTGGACTGAGAGTCTAACAATGTAGTCTCTGTTTCCCACTTTGTTCCAGTAATCTGTCCCAACCTGCACATGACGTGTGGTTTGCACAAATGTAACAGAATGCAGAATCTGATCACGTTTGCTACACCACTGAGTGAATGCATTTGTGTGTAATACAATTTTACTCAACAGAGCTATGTTTCAACACGAGTGAAGTGAACATGCACTCTGAGATCATATTGGTCCCTCTGGAAAAGAACCAACACAAGGGGATTAACTATTGAAGTTTCTTAAGCATCTGGAAAACAGCCTACATGTATTAGCATATGTATCCTGAAGGATGATAATCCTCATTGCTGTATCAGTGGGTTATCTTTTCTGTGCTGAATTATCTTGTGGAGATACTCTAGCTGAATCCAAATAGGTCTGAGCCAAGAACCAGTCTGAGCCCAGCAATTTGACAGATCTCAAAAAGGTTCTACTAGTGACATCATGAGATTCCTAAAATGTGTATTTGGGTCACAAGAACAGACACCAGAGACAGTTTGTAGTTTGTCTTTTACAACTACTCTTAACCACAACACTATTATAGCTACATAATAGAGGGTTAAAGCCAGTTCAGGTGAAATAACATGAGGTGGTTTTTGGATGCAAATTATGCTAGGATTTGGGATTAGAGTGGAAGGTCAAATCAGTGTTAGTGTTTGGGTTTTCATTTCATAGCACTGTTATCATATGAGATTGTGGCCAGAAGAGCAAGATCAGCTGTTCTTACAAGACCAATGGATAGTTGTTAAATACCTGATTGATTTATGGGCAAGCTAAATTGTGGTTGATGACTGTTTTTTATAACATTCCTGGAGGTAACAGCTCCTAAAGGCTGTATAGAACTTTGAGACATTTATAATCTGAAAACATTGTATCATATTGTTGATAAGCAGACATCAGCAGAGAAATAATAGCCTTGTATAAAGATGTAAGATCCTTTAATGCTAATGTAGAGATGCTTTTGGACATTGTAACTGGGCGGCCTGCCCTTTTAGGAGCCAAAGACCTGGAGCTGGCTAGTCCCAACTAGTTAGTTTATTGGCCACACATGAGAGAGAGAGAAAATGGAGTTCTACCAAGCCTATCTATAAAAGAGCAGCAGGAAGCCATGAGGTCAGAGAGACTCTGAACAAACAGAAAGATTGGACTTCAAAGCTCTCCAGGCAGGGAGAGACCCTGAGCAAGCAGGAGAAGGAGTGCAGGGTTCTCCAGGCAGGGGAGAAGCCCGAGGCCTTACAGAAGAATTTGTTGCTGGAATCCGGAAACTTTTGTGTGGGGGCTCTTACGTTTTGTCAGGGCTCAGAGGGTAGAGCCTTTAACTTGTTTCAACTGTTCCTTTCAGATTGCTTTATTAAATGGAGATATGCTGACATTAATTAGAGAGTTCGGCTTCTTTTTGATGGGGCTGTTAAAGTGACCTCAGTGTTACCTCATCAAAAGAGAAAACTGAGACAGGCTGCAGCAGAGACTTATGTAAGCAGGGTCTGAATGACCTCTCCACTGACAGCTAGCTGGGGACGGGAAAAGATTTCAGGACCAGACTGTATTTAAATGAACACATCCACTCCGCCTAGGTATCCAGTGGACAGGAGTTATGTAGCTTCAAGTGATCAACTTTGGCTGGTTTTGGGTTACAAATCACTTTAGTACTTAATTCAGGGGTAGTGAAATGTTGTTATCAATGTTATTCTCTTTACTGTATAAGTAAAGGGCAGCAGACCTGTGCTAAGCCTGTCCTGACTGAGGGGTCACCCTCAACTGAAATGAACTTACTAAGTCAGAGGCTCAAATGCTGGACCAGTGTGAAAGTAGGAGGGGGTGGGGATAGGTGTCCTTGCCAGAAGTTGTGGACTGTATTTCAAAGCCCCAGGCAAGTGTAATCTGCCCTTCGCCTATGTTCAAGGATAGAGCTAAGTAAGGCTCCATTAGGAGTCTTTTGTTTTGTTAAGTGATCACTAGAGTTTAAATCACTCCCTGTGGGACAGCATTTCTGCCCAGCTTGCTTCAGCAGCCCCATTAAGAGATGACAATCACTGAGGCGAACCTCAAGAGACTGACCTGCAGAGAACACAACAGAGAGGTAGGTGGCAGCAGAAGGTGACTGTGTCTAGCGCAGCAGCTGGCAAGGCGGCCAGTGGAGTAGAACTGTGTGCAAAACATCTAAGAACTGCAGCTTGCAAGAAGGTGGCCGGCAGAGCAGCGATGGTGGAGCCGAATGGCAGCTGGTGGGGTGGCTGGTGGAGTGACAGCCGGCCCACGAAGTGGCGTCTGGTGGAGTAGCCAGCATAACAGAGAGCGGCTGGCGGGGCAGTCAGCAGAGCAGTGGTTGGCCAGCAGGGCGGGGAAACCAGAGCAACTGTTCAGACGGTGGAGCAAGCAAGATGCCCTTCAGCCCCCACTCCCGGTGGGAGGTGACCTCACACAGATGCATCTCTGAACTCTGGGTCCACACTGACCAAGGACAACCACTGTGAGTGAGGTGTGGTGAGGGAGCAGAGAGGGGCATGGAAAGGGAACTTTTGGTTGTAGAACTTAAGAACCTGAGACAGAAGATACTGCCCCACGCACTCTGGGGTGGATGTTTTGCTCACAGATTTATGTTTATGAATCCTGCTTGTGGCATTTTCCCTAATTAATATTGGGTGACTTCTCTCCTTTCATTAAAAGTTTGTTTTCTACACTCAGACTCTGTGCTTGCGTGTGGGGAAGTATTGCCTCTCAAAGGCACCCAGGGGTGGTGTGTAATTGTCCCAGGTCACTGGGTGGAGGCTCGAGCCGGTTCTATGTTGTATTGTTGAAAAGGAACCCCTAGATATTGAACCCGCCCCTAGTTGCTGCTGGATCCACCTGGCAGAAGGTTACACATCAAAGCTGCGCAGATTTTGGAGCAAAGAGTTCCTAGTTATAGAATTTTCTGAGGGCATTGCCAGACAAAGTGCTAGCAAAGGGAGACAGCTTTAGGGAGTAAGAGGAGAAAGGAGGATATTTTCTGCTATCATGTAGGTTATTTTTCAATATTTTTATAACTGAGTGGCAGTTCTGTGCTGTCCAGCTAGGGCTGTTTATTTTTTCCTATCTTTTTAAGAGATTTTTCTCTCCATTTCCATACAATTGCCAGCAGTAAGAGTTTATTCTGAGGAAGACATAGTGAATTGGCTCTCTGAACTGCTAACTGAGGCAGTCACTGGCTGATCCTGGAGAGGGAACAAAGTACCCTGGACTTGCAAAGTCAGGTAATAGCTTGTGTGAACAGTCATCAAGAAGGCTGCAGTCTTTCCCCACAGAGAATACTAAAAATGGGTGCTGACAACCATAAAGCCCAATCCAGTGCCCAATGAAGTCAATAAAAGGCATCCATTGACCTCAGTAAGCACTGGAACAGGCCAGTAGTGACCAAAGGGAGAGCCAAATGATCTACAGCAGTGGTTCTCAAACTAGGGCTGCCGCTTGTTCAGGGAAAGCCCCTGGCAGGCCGGGATGGTTTGTTTACCTGCGGCGTCCGCAGGTTTGGCCGATCGTGGTTCCCACTGGCCGCGGTTCACCGCTGCAGGCCAATGGGGGCTGCAGCAAGGGCGGTCAGCACATCTCTCGGCCTGCTTCCTGCAGCCCCGATTGGCCGGGGGTGGCGAACTGTGTCCAGTGGAAGCCGCGATCGGCCGAACCTGTGGATGCAGCAGGTAAACAAACCGGCCCGGCCCGCCAGGGGCTTTTCCTGAACAAGCAGCGGCCCTAGTTTGAGAACCACTGATCTACAGCACCCTGGCTATTGTTACTTGTCTTTGTGGCCTGGAGTTTTTATGTCAGGTAAGCATGCCAGTGCACCCCCACCTGCAGCTATGATCCTGCACCGTATCACACTATCAAGGGGGAAAATGCTCATTAGTTACTACACATCAAATCCTGTTTCAAACTGTCATTGCAACTCCTTTTGTTTCTTAATTGTGTAACTTTAGCGCCCTCGTGGCCAAGATGGAGTCTGCTCTGCAGGCAGCTCTGGCCAAGAGACGGCGCGCGCAGGAATGCAGCAGGAAAAATTCTTTTCACCTCAGGGGCACCTGTTCCAAACCCCCCAGAGTGAACACCCCCACCCACAGGAAAAGTACAGTGGATATAATAAAGGGAGATATTTATTTACAGAGGGATGAGAGGAGAAAAACAAGAAGGGTAAGTATAGGGGGAGCAGTAGAACAGGGTTGCATCCAAACCAAGGCCCCACAGGCCCAGTGGTAGCACCGTCTGAAAAGGCAGCCACTGAGGAATGTGTCTGCACACACAGTTCAGGAGTTCTGAGCAAGTTTCAGTTCAATGGTGAGTTTTGGGTGCTCCTGCTCATCTTCGGCACCAGTGAACTTTCCCTAACAAACCCCCTCAGTGCCGTTTTTTGCCGCTCTCTGCAAAGCCACACAGAGCAACCACCTCCCCACTTAACTAGCCAGCAGCCTCCCTCCTTATTCCCAGTGCAGAGTTACAAGCCCCAGTACTCACAGCCCCATGCAGGTGATGGGCATGATACTGGGTCCAGCTGCATGATACTGGGTCCAGCTCTGGCCTGTCCTTCTCGGGCAATTCCTCCCTGGCACAGTGCTCCTCCTGGCTCCTGTCCGGGGGTGTCCCCGACTGGCTGCTCTGTCCCTCCCAGGCTTCAGGCAGGTTCTTTCTGCTTCCTTTGTCCAGGGCCTCCAGGCTGCAGCCCTTCTCTCCTGGGGAGCTCCAGAGCCACACCCCCAAGTTTTCCCTCCTTTCTCTCACTGCTCCCCCGCCCCACTAGGAAAAAGATTTAAAGGGGCCATGCTCTCTCAACCCCAAGGAGTTACACTTGTAAACAAAAGGTACGATTACCAACACACTTATCTTTCACTCAGGAGATCAGACACCCAAAGTACTCTATTGGCTGCAGTTCTAGCGATAGCTCGGGAATGTGGCTAACTCTGTGGATCGACATGGCAGCCATTCTACCCTCGCAGTGCTACATGGCATGAGGTGAAGGTATCACTTCTCCAACTCAAACCACCAGAGGAGGCATTTTTGAAAGAAGAGGCCTTAATTCACAGCCTTTGAAGAGGCCTTAATTTACAGCAGTTGAAGATACAGTTCATAAGGTGGAAGTATTAAAGTAGCAGGAGTGCAGCTGACGTAAACAAATAGTGCACAATAACGAAGGACTTCTGGAGTCCAGACTTCAAATGGTGAATCAGGCAACAGTGAGCATGGAATAATATTTTTTGGCCTGAAGGACTCTTAGCCCACAACTGGTGCCGGGATTTAAAGCGACACATGGTGCCTACACAAGTGAAAAGAATGTGTCGTCATTAACGGACAATAAACTGAGCGACCAGTTTGTAAAATAAAAGTTACTCTGACTTTAATCATCTCATTTTAGGCCTCTTTTGTTCACTTCACACAGTCACACACAGTTCAGCCCCAGTGGCAGTTTCCGTTCGAAAGAAGCCTGGGACTGTACTATCAGGTATACTGCAGATGAAGATTAAGGTGCAAAAAGTTGTGTGAGGGAAACATGTAGAGCATCAGCTTGCACTCTGTGAGACATTTACTTAACAAAAACATAGTCACATCAGCACTCTCTGTGGCATTCTCAACCCAATAGGCTAGTCCAGGGCTGAGGGACATTGACAGGACCGTGTGAGGGCTATTTTCCTGCTGCTGTTTCTCTATTCATTGTACCTGTAATTCAGAGAGAGAATTTCAGTTTCTAGCTAGCACATTTAACACACCTTTAAATAACTTTTTCTTAGACGGTTATAAAACAGTATAATTTATTTTGCAAACTAGAAGGCCAATTTATGCATGTATAGTTTAAAAATGTCCATTATATACTCAATAAATCTTTAGTATCTGAAAGTAGTGATTCTGCTATCCATTAAATAGGTATTAATTAGAGATAAGTGAATAATAGATTTTTTTCAGTTTGTTGACCATTTCAAAAAGTAAACAAACATTTTGGGTTAGATCAAAAACATCAAAACACATAATTTTAATTTATTTATGTATTTATTTATAGTAAATAATAATTAATTAATCTATTATTTTATTTTAATTTAATTATTTTTTTTCAAAATGAACAATTCTGCAAAATTTACCTGAGTTTGCAAACTGTTTTGGTGTCACCAAAACTCCATTTTTTGGCCAAAGTATGTATCGACCAAATAATCGCATCCAGTTCTAGTATTAATACTCTCTGCACCTAGAAAAATTTCTTCTGAGCTATTGTTATGTTTCAGGGATGTATTTAGCTTTCCATATTATTATAACATATAATTTACTTACAGCATGTGCAACCTTTACTCACATTAGCGAGCACTTAGGTACTTGTTTAGTCTCGGTCAAGTCAGTGAGGATGTTCCTGTGACTGAAGTGATTCATGAGTAAGGATTCCAAAATCTAGAGCTCAAGTGACAGGGACTTCTTAAGAGCTTTTGTAGTGCACACAGCATATGAGGATTTATGTTTCCCTCCATTTATGCAGAGACATCAATCCCATTACTGATACTGGGCAGTGGATGCAAAAATTATCTTTAACATTATAAAGCCCTATGAAATATTAGGAATTGTCATGTTCACTTTTTCATCTCTGGGGCCCTGATTCAGGAAAAGACTTAAATATGTGTCTAACTTGGCCCTGGTCTACACTAGGACTTTAGGTCGAATTTCGCAGCGTTAAATCAATGTAAACCTGCACCTGTCCACACCATGAAGCCCTTTATTTCGACTTAAAGGGCTCTTAAAATCGATTTCCTTACTCCACCCCGACAAGCGGATTAGCGCTTAAATCGGCCTTGCCGGGTCGAATTTGGGGTACTGTGCTACGAGCTATCCCAGAGCTATCCCAGAGTGCTCCATTGTGACCACTCTGGACAGCACTCTCAACTCAGATGCACTGGCCAGGTAGACAGGAAAAGAACTGCGAACTTTTGAATCTCATTTCCTGTTTGGCCAGCGTGGCAAGCTGCAGGTGACCATGCAGAGCTCATCAGCAGAGGTGACCATGCAGAGCTCATCAGCAGAGGTGACCATGATGGAGTCCCAGAATCGCAAAAGAGCTCCAGCATGGACTGAACAGGAGGTACGGGATCTGATCGCTGTATGGGGATAGGAATCCGTGCTATCAGAACTCCGTTCCAGTTTTCGAAATGCCAAAACCTTTCTCAAAATCTCCCAGGGCATGAAGGACAGAGGCCATAACAGGGATCCGAAGCAATGCCCCGTGAAACTTAAGGAGCTGAGGCAAGCCTACCAGAAAACCAGAGAGGCGAACGGCCGCTCCAGGTCAGAGCCCCAAACATGCCGCTTCTATGATGAGCTGCATGCCATTTTAGGGGGTTCAGCCACCACTACCCCAGCCGTGTTGTTTGACTCCTTCAATGGAGATGGAGGCAACACGGAAGCAGGTTTTGGAGACGAAGAAGATGATGATGAGGAGGTTGTAGATAGCTCACAGCAAGCAAGCGGAGAAACCGGTTTTCCCGACAGCCAGGAACTGTTTCTCACCCTGGACCTGGAGCCAGTACCCCCTGAACCCACCCAAGGCTGCCTCCTGGACCCAGCAGGCAGAGAAGGGAACTCCGGTGAGTGTACCTTTTAAAATACTATACATGGTTTAAAAGCAAGCATGTGAAAGGATTAATTTGCCCTGGCACTCGCGGCTCTCCTGGATGTACTCCCAAAGCCTTTGCAAAAGGTTTCTGGGGAGGGCAGCCTTATTGTGTCCTCCATGGTAGGACACTTTACCACTCCAGGCCAGTAACACGTACTCGGGAATCATTGAACAACAAAGCATTGCAGTGTATGTTTGCTGGCGTTCAAACAACATCTGTTCTTTATCTCTGTGTTATCCTCAGGAGAGTGAGATATCATTCATGGTCACCTGGTTGAAATAGGGTGCTTTTCTTCAGGGGACACCCAGAGGTGCCCGTTCCTGCTGGGCTGTTTGTATGTGGCTGAACAGAAATGTTCCCCACTGTTAGCCACGGGGAGGGGGAGGGTTGAGGGGGTAGCCACGCGGTGGGGGGAGGCAAAATGCGACCTTGTAACGAAAGCACATGTGCTATGTATGTAATGTTAACAGCAAGGTTTACCCTGAAAGAGTGTAGTGACTGTTTTATAAAATGTGTCTTTTTAAATACCGCTGTCCCTTTTTTTTTTCTCCACCAGCTGCATGTGTTTCAATGATCACAGGATCTTCTCCTTCCCAGAGGCTAGTGAAGATTAGAAAGAAAGAAAAAATACACTCGTGATGAAATGTTCTCTGAGCTCATGCTGTCCTCCCACACTGACAGAGCACAGACAAATGCATGGAGACAAATGTCAGAGTGCAGGAAAGCACAAAATGACCGGGAGGAGAGGTGGCAGGCTGAAGAGAGTAAGTGGCGGGCTGAAGACAGGGCTGAAGCTCAAATGTGGCGGCAGTATGATGAGAGGAGGCAGGATTCAATGCTGAGGCTGCTGGAGGACCAAACCAGTATGCTCCAGTGTATGGTTGAGCTGCAGCAAAGGCAGCTGGAGCACAGACTGCCACTACAGCCCCTGTGTAACCAACTGCCCTTCTCCCCAAGTTCCATAGCCTCCACAACCAGACGCCCAAGAACGCGGTGGGGGGCCTCCCGCCAACCAACCACTCCACCACAGAGGATTGCCCAAAAAACAGAAGGCTGGCATTCAATAAATTTTAAAGTTGTAAACTTTTAAAGTGCTGTGTGGCATTTTCCTTCCCTCCTCCACCACCCCTACTGGGCTACCTTGGTAGTCATCCCCCTATTTGTGTGATGAATGAATAAAGAATGCATGAATGTGAAGCAACAATGACTTTATTGTCTCTGCAAGCGGTGATCGAAGGGAGGAGGGGAGGGTGGTTAGCTTACAGGGAAGTAGAGTGAACCAAGGGGCGGGGGGTTTCATCAAGGAGAAACAAACAGAACTTTCACACCGTAGCCTGGCCAGTCATGAAACTGGTTTTCAAAGCTTCTCTGATGTGTACCGCGCCCTCCTGTGCTCTTCTAACCGCCCTGGTGTCTGGCTGCGCGTAACCAACAGCCAGGCGATTTGCCTCAACCTCCCACCCCGCCATAAACATCTCCCCCTTACTCTCACAGATATTGTGGAGCGCACAGCAAGCAGTAATAACAGTGGGAATATTGGTTTCGCTGAGGTCTAAGTGAGCCAGTAAACTGCGCCAGCGCGCCTTTAAACGTCCAAATGCACATTCTACCACCATTCTGCACTTGCTCAGCCAATAGTTGAACAGCTCCTGACTACTGTCGAGGCTGCCTGTGTACGGCTTCATGAGCCATGGCATTAAGGGGTAGACTGGGTCCCCAAGGATAACTGTAGGCATTTCAACGTCCCCAACAGTTATTTTCTGGTCTGGGAATAAAGTCCCTTCCTGCAGCTTTTGAAACAGACCAGAGTTCCTGAAGATGCGAGCGTCATGTACCTTTCCCGGCCATCCCACGTTGATGTTGGTGAAACGTCCCTTGTGATCCACCAGAGCTTGCAGCACTATTGAAAAGTACCCCTTGCGGTTTATGTACTTGGCGGCTTGGTGCTCCGGTGCCAAGATAGGGATATGGGTTCCGTCTATGGCCCCACCACAGTTAGGGAATCCCATTGCAGCAAAGCCATCCACTATGACCTGCACATTTCCCAGGGTCACTACCCTTGATATCAGCAGATCTTTGATTGCGTGGGCTACTTGCATCACAGCAGCTCCAACAGTAGATTTGCCCACTCCAAATTGATTCCTAACTGACCGGTAGCTGTCTGGCATTGCAAGCTTCCACAGGGCTATCGCCACTCGCTTCTCAACTGTGAGGGTCGCTCTCATTTTGGTATTCATGCGCTTCAGGGCAGGGGAAAGCAAGTCACAAAGTTCCATGAAAGAGCCCTTACGCATGCGAAAGTTTCGCAGCTACTGGGAATTGTCCCAGACCTGCAACACTATGCGGTCCCACCAGTCTGTGCTTGTTTCCCAAGCCCAGAATCGGCGTTCCACAGCATGAACCTGCCCCATTAGCACCATGATGCATGCATTGGCAGGGCCCGTGCTTTCAGAGAAATCTGTGTCCATGTCCTGATCACTCACGTGACTGCGCTGACGTCGCCTCCTTGCCCGGTATCGCTCTGCCAGGTTCTGGTGCTGCATATACTGCTGGATAATGCGTGTGGTGTTTAATGTGCTCCTAATTGCCAAAGTGAGCTGAGTGGCCTCCATGCTTGCCTTGGTATGGCGTCCGCACAGAAAAAAGGCGCGGAACGATTGTCTGCCATTGCTCTGACGGAGGGAGGGGCGACTGACGACACAGCTTACAGGGTTGGCTTACAGAGAATTAAAATCAACAAAGAGGGTGGCTTTACATCAAGGAGTATTTCAGGCAGGACTTCACGGAGGGTTCCAATACGAAATGGTGCACCTAAGTAATTGTTCTTATTGGAACAAGCACGTTGGTCTAGCCTCTGATTGATACATGGCTAGATTTACCTCGCTGCACCTTCTCTGTGAGTGACTGCAGTGTGATCTAGAGGAATGAGTCCCCTAGGCGGGGGAGAGGGGGAAGAAAATGAGTACAAAACAAATCTGGTCTATTTCTTGTTTTGATCCACTACATCTATCTTTTACATCTTTGGCTGACAGCAGACGGTGCAGAAGGACTGCAAGCCATACACATCTCATGGCTGCTTGGCAGAAGATGGTGCAGTAGGACTGCTAGCCATCCTCATCTCTTGCCTGCCCGGCAGAAGATGGTACAATAGGACTGCTAGCAATCTGTATCGCCTGCCTGCTCACCATAAGATGGTTCAATAGGACTGACTGCAGGACTAAAGAGAATGACCTGGTCAAGTCACTTCTAATGTAGTCCCTGCACCCATGTCTGGCCAGGAGCACCTCGAACATGACGATGATGGCTACCAGTCCTACTGCACCATCTGCTGCCACAAGGCAAGGGGTTGCTGCTGCTGTGTAGCAATGCAGTACCACGTCTGCCAGCACCTAGGAGACATATGGTGATGATTACCTGAGCGGGCTCCATGCTTGCCATGGTATGGTGTCTGCACAGGTAACTCAAGAAAAAAGGCGCGAAACGATTGCTGCTGCTTTCACGGAGGGAGGGAGGGAACGGGGGCCTGACCATATGTACCCAGAACCACCCGCGACAATGTTTTAGCCCCATCAGGCATTGGGATCCAACCCAGAATTCCAATGGGCAGTGGAGACTGCGGAAACTGTGGGAGCTCCGGAAGTCGACTCTAGCCTCGGTACTGTGGAAGCACTCCGCCGAGTCAATGCACTTAATGCACTTAGAGCATTTTCTGTGGGGACACACACACTCGAATATATAAAACCGATTTCTAAAAAACCAACTTCCATAAATTTGACCTAATTTCATAGTGTAGACATACCCTTAGAGTTAATACCTAGCTTATGTGCTGTGCTGAATGGGGGCTGTAGTAATATACACCCATCCAGAAAAGCATGGTGCTTGGGGGTACCATGCAGCAAGGTGAAGCTTTACGAGGCACAACAGTTATATCCTTGTGCTCTGATGACTACATAATTGCCTGAAAGTAAGACCGTCTTAGGCACATTCAGTAAAGCAATCCCCAAACCTGAGCGTGTACAGAGCTGAACTAGATGGCTTGCAGACTACACTAGTGAGTCACTGCTGCCACCTACTGGACACATGATGTATTCTAACTGATTCCGCTATTTTTAAAGCTTTCATGTTGGCTTAATCAAGGGTCTATCTACACACAAAAGTTATATAGTATTGCAATATACCAGTATAGTTAAAGTGGTACAGCCCCCATCCCCATGTGGATGCATGATATACTTGTATAAATGTGCCTTATACTGGAATAGCTTATTCTCCTTTCTGAAAAGGAATAAACAATTCCAGTATAAGGAACCTTAATGTCAGTATAACTGTCCACACTAGAGGTAGTACAAGTATGACTGTGTCAGTACAGAATAACATAGTTATCCCAATATAAAAACAGTGTGTAAGCCAGGACTAAATTTACTTATAAAACTAAATTAATTTTCAGAGTACTTAATCAAGTTCTGTTAATTTTTACATTTGTAATGGTTGATAGGCTGGCTGTTCAAAAATTGTAGGATAGCGTATTTAGTTGCAGCTAACAATATTGTGATCACCATTGCTCAAGATACTCTCCTTGAGCGGAGATGGGCTTGAATCGCAATATTTGGGTCCAAAGTTTGACTCTTCCACCAGCTAAGTATACTGGTATTTAGATTCAAGATTCTGGTTCAGGCCCATCTTGACTTCATTTCCTGTGTTAATTTAGTCATTCCAACAAGCAGAGATTTTCAACAAACTGAAGTACAGTTTGATATAATGTGACTTCATAATTTCAAATGCATGAAAATACATATTCAGTGATAGCTAAATAAAAAAGAGATGTGTGTGCATGGAATGGTGGTGGGGAAAACACTATTGAAGTCAAAGGTAAAACCCCATAAGACCAGGTTTAAATGCTATACCCTTAGCACAGAGTCCTTTTTCTCTCCATTACTATCATGTGTGATTCCACTCATACCTTTAATTACCCAGTGCTAAGCTGAATCTTGTGTTTAGTAAAACTAGATCTGCTTGCTAGTGAAAGATAAAAAGGAACAGGCTGCCTGTCATAAAAATGCATAATATTGCAAGAAAATATGAAGTCACAAAAAAGCTTTGCGAGGAAAACTTGTACAGCACCAGCTGAACTATGCTAGACACGCTTTTTGGCAACCTTAGCAGAAAGGCCAAGGCCAGGACTTTCAAGGCAAAGCTTTCCTAAAGCCTGCAGCCTTAGTTTTAGTTCTTACAACACCCGACAGTTTGCTGGTCACTAGGTCCCAGTGTTGTGCAAACCGAATTATGCTCTTGTGTCACAAGTATGAGAGCCTGTGATTTCAGTTAAGTTTTACTTTTAACTAGGGGGTTCACTTAGAGCAAAATTAAATAAAACCAGAAAAATGGTAAATACCAGTGAATCAAAGCTATCTATGTTTACAAAGCTCTACAATTATATCCACCATATAAACTTAAAATAGCTTCCATGTCCCACTCTGTCTACCATTTTTACCTAGGGCACAGCACATCCAAAATACACAATCTTAACAAAAATCATTTGTAAAATAACTACCTTAGAGAAAAGAGAACGTTTGCTATGAAAAACTAGAATCTATAAAGATTCATAGATTTTAAATCCGGCAGGGACTATTCTGGTCATCTAGTCCAAAGCAAACAACTTCACCCAAAATTTCACCCAACCCATTTTCCAATAATTTCTGCATCAAGCCCATAACACCCATCTGAGCTAATGCGTATCTTTCAGCGAATCATTCAGCATTGATTTAAAGACTGCAAGCGATGGAGAATCCAGGTAAGACTGGACCATCCTGGCAATGGAATTAGTGTTAGCATACAAGAATGAAAAAAATATTACAAGATGCTAAACATGTGTCTGAGGCTGAAGAAAAATATATGCGATTATATTGTATTATTCAAGAAATAGCATATGATTAAAACTATTGTGCGCACAAGCGAAATAGTGTTAAATCTTACATTCCCCTTGTCTCATATCCTGGGACCAACATGGCTACCACACTACAAATAGCAAAGCAACTGTAATTGTTTCAATAAAGTAGGAGGGTTTCTTGCTGTTGTTCTTTCATTCATTTGTTTTTTTCAATTACAATTTATTAGCCTGTGGTTCCTTGGAGTGTAGAGATGCTCCTCTGTCTAGTTACTCCTTCAGTGAGTGTGTATTGGGCAGTTTCTGCTGTACCACATTCCTTGTGCACAGACCATTGGGACACATACAATGCTTTTAGGAGCTCCCCAGTGCACGGGGAGCACGCCCACTGCACCATGACTTAGGAGGTACTTGGTCCTAGTGCTTCTGGGGTTGCTGACCGGTCTAAAAGGGGCAGGGAGGAATGGGACGGTGGCAGGACAAATCCTCTGTATGCCACTGTCCACCTCAACTCTGTCCAGCAGGGTTAACCAGCCCCAGAGGGAAGCCTGGTGCACTCCTGAGGCACACTCGTTTTTGAGGTTTCCCTGCGGCATCTCCACACTTCCCTTAGGGCCGCGATAGGCTTTACTGGGGCAATGAGGACTTTCTTCATCTACTCCACAGTTCAAGAAGACCTTTCTGACTGTTTTTAGAAAGCATTTTTATCCAGGTGAATGGATTTCAAACACTAGGTGTCAGTCAGCCCCCTCACAAGTACCACTGATTCTCACGGCTCAGACTATTTCTCCGTATTAGTTAACCCTGTTTTATGAGGCACCGGAGACATAGTCAACAACATACAAATTCATGCCAACTAGTTGAGCTAAGTTATGTCATTAGTAAATGCACTTATCCCAAACCTGGGCCCAGCAGCTTCCGCAGTGCAGACCCCGTGGGAGATTGCAGGCTTCCGGAGTTCTGCAGTCATAGGGGACATGCTAGGTTCTGAAGGAAGGGACATGGGGGACTCTTTTCCTATGGGAACCTTGTATAGGCTATTTGGCTTCCCAACTCCTTTTCAGGGACCGAGTCTGACTCGATTAGCCAGATACAGCAGCCAGGCTCAGGGTAATGACATCAGGGTGCATTGGCTATGAGCAGTACACCCCCCAGTGCCCCAGAAAGGGAATAAATTCTTCCCTGGATGACTCTCAGTCACCCAGACAAGACACTTTAAGGGATGGTACATTCTAAAGGCATCCCTTATGGACAATTCATGCCTGGAACAGAGATGGTGGGATACCGTCTTACCCCTGCAATTAGCTCCATAACGTGTGAATGTTATGTATGTACAGCAGCCTCAAAAGGATAGGAACCTACCCCAAACACATCCATCCCTCTCTAGAAATGTTAGGAGGGCTATTGGAACTCCTTCTACATATACTTCCCTATGAGGGTGACTAGAGTGGGACAATCTCAGTAATGCTAGTCAGATGTACGTGAGTGAAGAATCCTGGTTTGGTGAAGTTTTACACCCATTGTGCACAGATGTAAATGACTACACATAATGTTTAAACCAAACCTTTTCCCAGGACCTTATATGTACATTTTTGCTCATTCTCTTCAGCTACATTTTGATTCAGAAATCTCAATAAACCTTCAAGAATCTCAGATATATACTCCTGGCATATGTTTGGACTCCATGTTTTCCTAGAAGCATACATATACATTTCAGTTTCACTGCATATGCTTCTAACGTGATGTGACCATTATATCCAATATTACTTTAGGTGACTCAAATGTGTGAACACAATTTATAATTAAACTATGCACTCTTTTCTCACATGTGTATTTCGTATCACTATCCATGTTCTGTGATTTATGCAGTGAAACACCCTATGACAATGCATACCCACCCGTAGGAACAATCACACTACATTTTCTGGGCCCAGTCTTTAGGTCTGGACAAGCTGTGCTGATCACCTGGTGATTCCCTGATTCCCAGGGGTACCATGAGATGGTCTGGCTCCTGGTGTAAATTAGAGCAGCCTGAGATGTCATTGCAGTAATTGGGGATTTCCAAAATACAGAGTGCTGCAGCCACACCTTTCCAGCTGACACTGCCCAAATGGCTTTTGCACGAGCGGCTGACAGTGGAGGTAGCATAGGCCTGGCTATATCAGCCCTATATTACTTGAGGATTTTCCTGCAATAGGGAAATCCTCAGCTGTTTGTATAATCTGGCCCTAGAGGTGTGTCTACACTGCATTAGGCATCCGTGGCTGGCTTGTGTTAGTTGACTTGGGCTGGCAGGGCTGGTGCTGTGGGACTGTTTTATTGCAGTGTAGACTTCTGGGCTTGGCCTGTAGTCTGAGTTCTGAGACCCTTCCACCTCGCAGGGTCCTAGATTTTGGGTTACATCCCAGTCTATCCCAGAAGTTTACACTGCAATTAAATGGCCTTGCCAGCCCAAATCAGCTGGTACAGGTCAGCCATGGGGGTCTAATTGCAGTGTAGACATACCCTAAGTCTGTTCTGTGGCATCAGAGTTGCACAAAGCAATCTAGGATTGGATTTTCCAGTGCCCTGAAACTTGTGGAGTCTCTTATACTAATGCAAAGTGGGTGTTAAATGCTAAAAAATCAGAATGAGTGCACTTTTCACCCACTAACCTCCATGCACTTTGTCTAGGTGTAAATGAGTACACAAAGTATAGAGCTATGGGAATGAGTCTTCTAGTTGGGCTATGGTTTGGCCCCCTGACATTTGTGAAATTACACTCTCAAATGTATTGCTGCATGAGCATTATTTTTGTATTATTTTGCTTCCTCTCATTGCTGAATTTTAATACTTTTACCCTTCTGTTGGGAGGAAATAGTATTGAATCAGTTTCCTGTCCCTGCACACGTCTCTCTAAAGCTATCCTTCCTTTCCTCCACCCTATTATTCAAAATTCTTACTCCTCTGGTTATGTCCCACTGTGTTTGCACTGAAACCCCTTTAGATTAATCAAAACTCTGCCTTATGATTGTTTGTATTGTGGCAGTATCTACAGGCCCTAACACAAAATCAAGGCTCCTTTGTGCTAGGGACTGTACAAACACATGGTGAGAGACACCTCCTACTCCAAAGATCTTACAATCTAACAGAAAAGACAAACAAAGGGCATGAAGTAAAACAGACACACAGAGAGGTGAAGTTACTTGCTCAATGTCACAGAGCAATAAATAGAACTCATGTCTCTTGAGTCACAGTCCAGGCCACTCTGACTGGACTCTACTGCCTCTCAGCCTTCTGTAGTATCTTTCTATTTTACATGTATATCTCACACTCATTTGCTTGAAAGCGGCCTTGAACAAACATTAGCAAGATGCTGCTGGCTGCTATTGAAAACTGTCCATTACTGGCATAAAACAATTGCCATTTATGACTTCAGCTAAGCTGAATACAGAAAAGAAGGCATTTTGCATCAAAAGAATTCACAATAGCTGAAAATCTGCTTTTTACAAATGAAAGCATCTTCAATTTAAACCTATCCTGAAACAACATTCTCTGTACAGTGTGACAGGTGTGGCAATCTCCTTGACAAGCCTTACTGAATTAAGGTAACCCTTATTGAATTAAGTATCTTAGGAGCTCGCTGTTTTGAAAATGCAAATGTTTATGTGCTATTGTGTGATTGTATGTAACTTTTCTATGAGACATGACTAATGTGAAGCTTGAGTAATATTATGAGCTTCAAAGTACTCTTTTAAACAATGGACTAAAACAAGAATGGACTGTTTGTTGAGTAAGTTTCCTAGGAAATATTTAGGAGGAGGGGAATGCAAAGGCACTCCTCTTGACCTGATCTTTTAAAGCTTTGCCATGGAGCAGGGACCTTCGTCTACGAATGATCTGTTCCTAGTATCAACAGGCCCAAGTGGCATAAAGGAGTAAAGTGATGCTGGCAGACCAAGTGCCAGCTCATGCCAAAGCCCCAGATAAATTCACTTGCATATTAGTATAGGTCAAAGTGATTGTTAAATGTATAAGAGTGTATTTGGTGTTTAAACTTCATTTTCACTTATCTGTATTGTTAGGGGGCTTATTCCTTTACCCACTCACTTCCCTGGTCCTTCTTGCATGAACAAAGAACAACAATACCCGAAGTTCAAAGGTGCAAACAATTCGATGTTTATTGGGGTGAACTTCCAGCAAGCATGATTCCAGTTTCCTTCCTTAGTATCCTCCTTTCCAGCTCTGACACCACAGAGCCTTACACCTGTGTTCCTGTTCCCATTCCTGCCCTTAGCCAAACATGATTCCAATTTCCCCAGCCCCATTCCCTGTTCCCATTTTCCCCTTTAGCAAAACATGATTGCAATTTCCTTACCCCTATTCCCTGTTCCCATTTCCCCTCTTTAGCAAAACATGATTCCAATTTCCGCACCCCCATTCCCTGTTCCTATTCCCCCACCCACACACCCATCCCCTCCCACCCACGCCCACTCACTTCCTCATTGACTGCAGACTATATAGTAAAACTTGAGTTCTGCTTAGCTATACCTTAACCAATCATTTTCCTGAAATTTAACTAACCAATCCTAACATATTGTAACATGATTATGTAACCAATTATATCCCACCACCTTAATTAGTTTACACTCAGCAAAATTAATTATACAGCAGACAGGAACAATCACAGAACCAGACAGATATTATACAGACAAACAATAGCAAAGTGGCAACTATAATGACAAAACAATACAGAAGTGAGAATTTCACATCCCAGTTATTGATAAGTGAGTTCTTGCCAGACAGGATGTTATCAAACTAAGTTTCCGTTTACATTTTCTAGGCACTTCCCTTTCTCTGGAGGTGATAGGAATACAATCCTGTCCTGATAGTGCCTAACAGCCCAATAGCACCTTATTTCAATGTGATTAGTTTGAAATGTGAGAATGTGACTGTTCGCTTCCTAGCTTATGGCTGCCTCTGCTGCTTAACCAAAGACCTTAGCCTAAGAACAGGGCCTCAGACTGTCACAGTAAGAAAAGGCCCTTACACCAGCAAACAGTGATTTTGATTCTTTCTTTTGTACCTCTATAACTAGCCAAGTGATAAGAATACACCTAAATTCTTAAAGTACAGGCCTTTGCAGACAGGCCAGAATATCTATATCCTAACATGTATCCGGTTATAATGTAATAGCAAACATTTACTTGTGAATACCCCTGTAACTAAATAACCCATCAAGAAGAAAGAAGCTGTGTGGCATGCAAATGAAGATCTTTACCAGAAAAGTGCTAATTTCAAAGCAAGTAGTCATTGTGCATGATGATCGGAGCTCAAAGACTCTAAATGCATTCCTCACTCCCTGTCATCAAAGGAAAAGCCCTCTTAGGTAGTGATACTGTCAGCTTGTTTTCTGTGAGACAAAGCTATAAAAATGGATTCAGGAAAGATCCTTCATCTCTGGACTGTTTGGATTCTAACAGAGCAGAACAACTGAACGAGAAGACGGCGATCCCCAGAGTTATTCTGGATAGCCCTGAGAGATACTTTTTGGAAACTGGCAGATTACTACATCTCTGCTATCATTTGGAATTATAGACTGTGGCTCACCTGTACATATATTTTACCTGCTTTAATCTCTCAATAACTCTCACTGCCTTTTCTTAGCTAATAAACCTTTAATTAGTTTACTATAGAATTAGCTACCAATGCTGTCTTTGATGTAAGATGCAGAGTACCAATTGATCTGGGGTAAGTGATTTTTGGTTTGAGTGACCTTTTATCACGAAGTCCAGTTGTCAGTATGGCAAAGTAGACTGGAGAATCTAAGGGGACTGTCTGTGACTCCATGCTAAGACTGGTATAGTGATCCATTTGTTACTGAGTTGGTGAAATCTAATTATAGGACATATGTCAAGGTTCCTTCCCCACTCTGAACACTAGGGTACAGATGTGGGGACCTGCATGAAAAACCTCCTAAGCTTCCCTTTACCAGCTTAGGTCAAAACTTCCCCAAGGTACAAAATATTCCACCCTTTGTCCTTGGATTGGCCGCTACCACCACCAAACAAATACTGGTTACTGGGGAAGAGCTGTTTGGACACGTCTTTCCCCCCAAAATACTTCCCAAAACCTTGCACCCCACTTTCTGGACAAGGTTTGGTAAAAAGCCTCACCAATTTGCCTAGGTGACTACAGACCCAGACCCTTGGATCTTAAGAACAATGAACAATCCTCCCAACACTTGCACCCCCCGTTTCCAGGGAAATGTTGGATAAAAAGCCTCACCAATTTGCATAGGTGACCACAGACCCAAACCCTTGGATCTGAGAACAATGAAAAAGCATTCAGTTTTCTTACAAGAAGACTTTTAATAGAAATAGAAGTAAATAGAAATAAAGAAATCCCCCCTGTAAAATCAGGATGGTAGATACCTTACAGGGTAATTAGATTCAAAAACATAGAGAACCCCTCTAGGCAAAACCTTAAGTTACAAAAAAGATACACAGACAGAAATAGTTATTCTATTCAGCACAATTCTTTTCTCAGCCATTTAAAGAAATCATAATCTAACACATACCTAGCTAGATTACTTACTAAAAGTTCTAAGACTCCATTCCTGGTCTATCCCTGGCAGAAACCAGCATATAGACAGACCGAGACCCTTTGTTTCTCTCCCTCCTCCCAGCTTTTGAAAGTATCTTGACTCCTCATTGGTCATTTTGGTCAGGTGCCAGCGAGGTTACCTTTAGCTTCTTAACCCTTTACAGGTGAGAGGAGCTTTCCCCTGGCCAGGAGGGATTTCAAAGGGGTTTACCCTTCCCTTTATATTTATGACAACATACGAGCAGTTTGAGATGTCTGCCCTGTTTCTGACAGCCTGCCCTGAGGTAGTCATTCACAGTTGTGAGCCACTGCAGACATCCTGACAAGTAACTCAGTGATTCATGGGGTGTTTGTTTTGAGCTAAGACGGTTATGAACATGTAACCACAGGAAAACCCCTTGGTGGGTCTTGAAGGAAACTGCAGCCTGGAAATACTGTGGTCAAGAGGGAGAGAGATACAGGTCTCTGCCCAAGAGAAGATGACTAAGGAGGCAGAAGCCAAGAGTAGATGGGCTTAATCTGCAGCATGAGAGTTTGAGGTTAGATATTAAGAAAAACTTTCTAACTCTAAGGACAGTTAAGTACTAGAACAGGTTTCCAAGGGAGGTTGTAGAATCCCTGTTTGGAGGTTTTTCAAAACAGGTTAGACAAATACCTCTCAGGGATGGCCTTAGCGCAGGGAGATGGACTAAATAACCTTGAAGGCCCTTCCAACCCTACATTTCTATGATTCAATTCTCGGAATCATCTGGCAGATACAAGTAAAGGCAAAAGATTTATCCTTCAAAATGAGCTTGGAGGACCTGTTGTATGAAACTGAGGATTTAAAGCTGAATTGGCATCTCACCACCAAAGAAAAACAAATCTCCAGAAGATGCAGTATGTGGGTTGAATTCGAGCTGCGATTTCTCAGTCTTGCTCTGACTATATAAATATGTGCACTGCTGGGATAGGCCAGTTTAACATAATCAGTGGAAATCTTTCTTTCCTTAAGATATTCACACAAACTTTAGAAGGAGAACATTTCAGTGACTGAACTGATTAGTAGGGTTCCTACTTAGAAGCCATGTGGAAAGTCATGCTGATATCTGAGTCACTAACATGATGACTAAAAGACCTCAGTGACTTACAAACCAGCTCTTAAACCCCCATGAAAAAGGAAATTATACTTTTCTTCATGTGGTATTAAGGGCTATATAAATGAGAGACTATTTTACAGGGAAAGTAAAGATGTGAAATGACTTATCTAAGAAGAAACCCAAGTGAGAAAAACACAAACAGTTTGTAACCAATATGTGATTATTGCACATGATTTCAAAAGCATTCTGTTAGCATGCAGATCATTCTTGTGGTTACCCAGATGCTAAAGGATGTGTGCAGTTCTCCCCGTCATTGAAAAATGATATTGAACTTGTCCTAATACATTCAATACAAAATACAGTGTTAACATTGCAATGTAAGGGCCCATGCAGTCTTGCTCCCATTGAAGTCAATAGCAAAGCTCTGACTCACTACCCTGAATCTTTCCCCTCACTGGGACATGGGAAATTAATTATCTCCTGGCAACATTACCCAAAGTCTGGTTACTATACATAGCTGGGCAGAGACAGGTTTCAGCCATGGGTGGGAGGAGTAGTTTGGCAACCACATTACCTTTACCGGGCCACCTCAGGATCCAGACTGTATGACTGTAAAGCACAGGCAGGCTACAAGCTCTTATGAGCACCTATTAACTTCCATGTGAGGAGGATCTGGCTTTAACACTATACTATAGCTGAAGCTTTTTTTTAAATGTTGATTTTGTCTTGTAAACATCACTCAGAAACAATATTTAAAAAATAAAGATTTATTTTTCACCAGAGATAGATGGTGCCTGGTGTAAATAGCTCAAATAATTAGCTGGATTCTATTAGGAATCATCATGACAGAACAGGCGAATGGTCCATCTAGCTTCTCAGTCACTTAGAATACTGTTGACTAAATAATTTAGAGGAAGGCTGGTATCTGTGGGGCTTGGGGTTAGACTCCCTGCTTTCTCTGCATGTGAGGAGATGGGTGTTAGGAATCTAATTGGAGGAATATAAAACAATTCTGCAAGTTGAACACTGGCATTTTCTTCCTTCTTTACCCCATTTGTGGAGAAGTATGAGCTAACTCTTAGAATATCAGCGCCTGCTCTTGCATGTTTGATAAAAGCAGTGAAAGTGAAGGCTGTGAAATGAATACAACTAGCTCATGACTATTCATTCCACTGTCCATGAAGGAGATCTAGTGTCTGTTTACAACAAATCTATGTAGAGTCCCTTAGACTGTGAACCAAACCAGATATACATTTTCTGGCAAATTTATCACCATTGTAAGACTCCTCCATGACCAGATGACTGCCTCCATCCTGTGCAGTGGCTCCACGTCTGAGCCCTTTGTCATCTGAACTGGATGTGTACTGGCACTCAGCCTTTTTTCCCATTTTCTTAGCAGCTATGAAAGCATTAACCCAAGACCGTCTAACACAGGGCATTGGCATTCAATATCAGACTGACGGCAACCTCTTCAACCTTTCTTGTCTCCGTGCCAGAACTAAAGTAATATCGGCAACAATAACTGAACTCCAGTGTGCAGATGATTGTGCTGTAGTTGCACACTCAAAGAAGAGTCTATGAGCAGCCCTTAATTGCTTCTCTGAAGCTTACAAAAGCCTAGGGCTAACTCTGAACATTGGCAAAACAAAAATTCTTCACTAGCCAGTCCCTGCAATCATCAGACCCCGCAAGGAAGATCTACATCGACAAAGAAGAACTGGAAAAGGTAGAATACTTTGTCTATCCTGGCAGCCATCTCTCTCAGAGGGCAGACATAGATGTCAAGATTCAGCATAGAATCCGCTACGCCAGTCTTGCCTTTGGCAAACTGTCTCACCAGGTGTTCAATAATCACAACATCAGAACACACACTAGACTTTTATCAGAGTAGCAACTGTATTTGCAAAAAGAAAAGGAGGACTTGTGGCACCTTAGAGACCAATAAATTTATTTGAGCATAAGCTTTCGTGAGCTACAGCTCACTGCATCCGATGAAGTGAGCTGTAGCTCACGAAAGCTGATACTCAAATAAATTTGTTGGTCTCTAAGGTGCCACAAGTCCTCCTTTTCTTTTTACGAGACTTTTAGTTTATAAAGCGGTGGTAATACCAGCTCTCCTCTACGGCTGTGAGACTTGGGTGACCTAAAGAAAACACCTGAAAAACCTGGAACACCAGCCCCAGCACTTTCTTCGGAAGATCCTCAACATAAAGTGGGAGGATCATCGCACTAATGCCGGTGTCCTCACACAGGCCAACATCTTCAGTGTTGTGGTCCTGATTGTCCAGCACCAGCTGAAGTGGAGCAGGCACTGTGCGCGCATGCCTGATGTGCGCTTACCAAAACAACTGCTGTACGCCCAACTCACCAAAGGAGAAAGGAAAGGGGGAGACCAAAAGAAACGCTTTAAAGACACCCTCAAGATAAACATCAAGAGATGTGGCATCGACACCACACACTGGGAGACAGCAGCCCAGGATAGGGATAACTGGTGAAGACTTGTCAGAGAGGAAACGTCCACATTTGGGGAAAATCTCCTTGCCCTGGTCACAGAAAAATGTCAGAAAAGAAAGGAAATTCAACTGCCACGCAGCAATCGTGGCCCAACCCTGTCTTCTAACACCACCTGCAATGTCTGCCAACAAGCCTGTGGCTCAAGGATCGGACTCCTCAGTTACCAAAGGACCCATGAAAAATAAAACCGGTTAAAGAGATCATCCTTGACCACAAGGGATCGCCGATGACATATATGGGCACAGTAATGGTGTCTTATTCCACAGACTTTCATGATTCAGGGCAAAGTAGGTAAAAATATTTGCCTAAAAGGTCCTTTCAGAATAGTGCGGTGAGGTTGAAATAATCTATTTAAGCAGTAAGCCTAGATAATACATCTGAGTATAAGTTCATGTTCTTATCTGCACCGTACCCACTTGATGGAAGAGATTAAGGGCCAAGAAATAGGGGAATAGAGAAAAATACATCTCGTTCTGTCATTTTTCTTTCTATAAATGCACTGTGTCAGGTGACACTGAACTGTGTATTCTGTGGCACCCTACTAAATTAACTCCATCAGAAGCAACTAGCACCATTTGTCAGTTGCTGCTGGGCACTTGGCTTCTGGATGGACTGACACCACCAAACTGAGTGCATGCAGAATTAACTTCCCTACTGCTTCTTATACCCCATCTAGGAGCAGTGGTAGGGTGCAAGAGGGTGTGCTGTCTTCCAGGTGCTAAGATACGGGATGTAGACCTGAGGTTAAAAAGGATTCTAAAGGGAGCGGGAAAGAATCCCCTAATTATCCTTCATGTGGGAACAAATGATACGGCTAGATTCTCACTGGAAAGTATTAAGGGAGACTATGTTAGGCTGGGGAGGACGCTTAAGGAAATTGAGGCTCAGGTGATCTTTAGTGGGATTTTGCCTGTTCCTAGAGAAGGGCAACAAAGGTGTGACAAGATTATGACTATCAATAGATGGCTTAGGCAGTGGTGCTATAAGGAGGGCTTTGGGATGTATGGCCATTGGGAGGCATTCATGGATAGAGGACAGTTCTCTCGGGATGGACTTCATCTGAGTAGGGAAGGAAATAGACTTCTAGGATGGAGGCTGGCACAACTGATTAAGAGAGCTTTAAACTAGGAATTTGGGGGAGATGGTTGGGAGATGTCCAGGTAATCTCCACGCCAGAATTTAGCATAGAGTGGAAAGAAAATGAAGTAAGAGTGGATACAGCTGTAGGTAGGAGGAAGGGCAGTGTAGATACAAGTCTAATAGGTTATACTGGTAGTAAAATAACCGTGCCTAATAGGGTACAGAATGTGAGTGAGGCCAAACAGCAAAAATTAAGATGTTTGTACACTAATGCAAGGAGCCTAGGTAACAAAATGGAGGAACTAGAGTTACTGGTGCAGGAAGTGAAACCAGATATTATAGGTATAACAGAGACCTGGTGGAATAGTAGTCATGATTGGGCTACAGGTATTGAAGGGTATGTGCTGTTTAGGAAAGACCGAAATAAAGGTAAAGGTGGTGGAGTAGCACTGTATATCAATGATGAGATAGAATGTAAAGAAATAAGAAGCGATGAAATGGATATGACTGAGTCTGTCTGGGCAATAATTAAATTGGGGAAGAAAACTATTAGAGCCTCCCCTAGGATAGTGCTTGGGGTGTGCTATAGACCACCGGGATCTAATTTGGATATGGATAGAGCCCTTTTTAATGTTTTTAATAAAGTAAATACTAATGGAAACTGTGTGATCATGGGAGACTTTAACTTCCCAGATATAGACTGGAGGATGAGTGCTAGTAATAATAATAGGGCTCAGATTTTCCTAGATGCGATAGCTGATGGATTCCTTCAACAAGTAGTTGCTGAACCGACTAGAGGGGATGCCATTTTAGATCTGGTCTTGGCGAGTAATGAGGATCTCATAGAGGAAATGGTTGTAGGGGATAATCTTGGCTCAAGTGATCATGAGCTAATTCAGTTCAAATTGAATGGAAGGATTAACAAAAATAAATCTGCAACTAGGGTTTTTGATTTCAAAAGGGCTGACTTTCAAAAATTAAGGAAATTAGTTAGGGAAGTGGATTGGACTGAAGAATTTATGGGTTTAAAGGTAGAGGAGGCCTGGGATTATTTTAAATTAAAGCTGCAGAAGCTATCGGAAGCCTGCATCCCAAGAAAGGGGAAAAAATTCATAGGCAGGAGTTGTAGACCAAGCTGGATGAGCAAGCATCTTAGAGAGGTAATTAAGAAAAAGCAGAAAGCATATAGGGAGTGGAAGAAGGGAGGGATCAGTAAGGAAAGCTACCTTATTGAGGTCAGAATATGTAGGGATAAAGTGAGACAGGCTAAAAGTCAAGTAGAGTTGGACCTTGCAAAGGGAATTAAAACCAATAGTAAAAGGTTCTATAGTCATATAAATAGGAAAAAAACAAAGAAAGAAGAAGTGGGACCGCTAAAAACTGAGGATGGAGTGGAGGTCAAGGATAATCTAGGCATGGCCCAATATCTAAACAAATACTTTGCCTCAGTCTTTAATAAGACTAAAGAGGATCTTAGGGATAATGGTAGCATGATAAATGGGAATGAGGATATGGAGGTAGACATCACCATATCTGAGGTAGAAGCGAAACTCAAACAGCTTAATGGGGCTAAATCGGGGGGCCCAGATAATCTTCATCCAAGAATATTAAAAGAATTGGCACAAGAAATTGCAAGCCCATTAGCAAGAATTTTTAATGAATCTGTAAATTCAGGGGTTGTACCATATGATTGGAGAATTGCTAACATAGTTCCTATTTTTAAGAAAGGGAAAAAAAGTGATCCAAGTAATTATAGGCCTGTTAGTTTGACATCTGTAGTATGCAAGGTCTTGGAAAAAATTTTGAAGGAGAAGGTAGTTAAGGACATTGAAGTCAATGGTAAATGGGACAAAATACAACATGGTTTTACAAAAGGTAGATCGTGCCAAACCAACCTGATTTCCTTCTTTGAGAGAGTAACAGATTTTTTAGATAAAGGAAACGCAGTGGATCTAATTTATTTAGATTTTAGTAAGGCGTTTGATACTGTGCCACATGGGGAATTATTAGTTAAATTGGATAAGATGGGCATCAATAGGAAAATTGAAAGGTGGATAGGGAATTGGTTAAAGGGGAGACTACAACGGGTCCTACTGAAAGGTGAACTGTCAAGTTGGAGGGAGGTTACCAGTGGAGTTCCTCAAGGATCAGTTTTGGGACCAATCTTATTTAATCTTTTTATTACTGACCTGGGCACAAAAAGTGGGAGTGTGCTAATAAAGTTTGCAGATGATACAAAGCTGGGAGGTATTGCTAATTTAGAGAAGGACAGGGATACCCTACAGGAGGATCTGGATGACCTTGTAAACTGGAGTAATAGGAATAGGATGAAATTTAATAGTGAGAAGTGTAAGGTCATGCATTTAGGGATTAATAACAAGAATTTTAGTTATAAGCTAGGGACGCATCAACTAGAAGTAACGGAGGAGGAAAAGGACCTTGGAGTATTGGTTGATCATAGGTTGACTATGAGCTGCCAATGTGATATGGCTGTGAAAAAAGCTAATGTCGTCTTGGGATGCATCAGGAGAGGTATTTCCAGTAGGGATAAGGAGGTTTTAGTACCGTTATATAAGGCACTGGTGAGACCTCACCTGGAATACTGTGTGCAGTTCTGGTCTCCCATGTTTAAGAAGGATGAATTCAAACTGGAACAGGTACAGAGAAGGGCTACTAGGATGATCCGAGGAATGGAAAACTTGTCTTATGAAAGGAGACTCAGGGAGCTTGGCTTGTTTAGCCTAACTAAAAGAAGGTTGAGGGGAGATATGATTGCTCTCTATAAATATATCAGAGGGATAAATACCAGAGAGGGAGAGGAATTATTTAAACTCAATACCAATGTGGACACAAGAACAAATGGATATAAACTGGCCACTAGGAAATTTAGATTAGAAATTAGACGAAGGTTTCTAACCATCAGAGGAGTGAAGTTTTGGAATAGCCTTCCGAGGGAAGTAGTGGGGGCAAAAGATCTATCTTGCTTTAAGATTAAACTCGATAAGTTTATGGAGGAGATGGTATGATGGGATAACATGGTTTTGGTAATTAAATATTCATGGTAAATAGGCCCAATGGCCTGTGATGGGTTTTTAGATGGGGTAAGATCCAAGTTACCCGGGAAAGAATTTTCTGTAGTATCTGGCTGATGAATCTTGCCCATATGCTCAGGGTTTAGCTGATCGCCATATTTGGGGTCGGGAAGGAATTTTCCTCCAGGGCAGATTGGAAGGCCCTGGAGGTTTTTCGCCTTCCTCTGTAGCATGGGGCACGGGTCACTTGCTGGAGGATTCTCTGCTCCTTGAGGTCTTCAAACTACAATTTGAGGACTTCAATAGCACAGATATAGGTGTGAGGTCTTTTTTAGGAGTGGTGGGTGAAATTCTGTGGCCTGCATTGTGCAGGAGGTCAGACTAGATGATCATAATGGTCCCTTCTGACCTAAATATCTATGAATCTATGAATCTATGAATAATAGGCAATGGCATGGCAGCCCTAGCTGTGCTACTAGAGAAGAGAGGGATGCAAGGTGAGGATGGAGAAGGGTCTGCTCTTTGTGCGACTAGTCCATCACTGGCACGATGTTCATGCTACACCCCTTTCTCCAGTGTAAGGGTAATTCTTTCCTTTGAGGGGAGAATGAGAAGAGAGGGAGAACTTGCCCATCATGGTTATAGGGCCCCACACTTGTGGGTAGGCAGAAAGTAACGGAGAAGAGACAAACAGAGCTTGATTTTCCTCTGCCTTGAACCTTATGCCATCATTTACACCCATGCAAAATGGATGTAAAGTGAGGACATTCCGATCTGGTAGCATTTTACACCCACTTTTCACAGATATAATTAACTGTATGAGGTGCAAGGCAGTGGAGAATCAGACCCATTATTTCCATATTTGCTAATGCAGCATCTGCTGGCCCATGTAGATTCTATCCCGAAACCAGTGAGCCAAGTGAGGTTCTATGCTGAAAGCTACTCTGTAAATAGGGCATCATGGGGGCTTCCATGCTTATTGTCTCTCCATTATTTTAAGTTCACATGTGCTCACTTTACACGTAAAAAATGATTTTTCTATCTACCAGCCCTGAAGACACTACCTAGGATCTGACGTGCCAAATCTATTTTTGTCACCAGAGGAAGAGGCTTTGACTCTCACTCTTTGATTCACATCGGGCTAGTTATCCTGGCTAAGGAATCTCCCAGTATAAGGGAGCACAAGGGGTTGGGCATTATGGCCAGAGTTCTGCTTCACTTCGGTGATCCAGGTTTTCTGGAGTTCTCGTTGATGCCATGGTATCTGGGTTCAAGTTACAGCAGCCCTGAGCCGTAAGCAGTCACAGAATAGGGAAGGTGTAACCGCAGTATCAAAAACCTTCAGCCTATATCCATGGGTGCTGAAGCACAGCCAGACCAGAACATCTAGCTCAGGAAGCAGATCTGCTGAGAGAGCAGGTGCCATTTTTCAGGCTCACTTTTCAGATCAGAACTACAGTGAGCTGTAAGGTGAGGTGTAGAGAAATGGATACATCTTGAAAAGATGTTCCTTTAACAAAAAGGAAAGAAAAAACAGCCCCCTCCTGCCCCCAAGTGATGTGATCTTTCCATCACCCCTGCCCCAATCCCTCCCAGTCTCTACTCTCCTTTCTAGGTTATTTGCTGCAAAAACAGCAGGAACAAAACCCTAAAAATCCTTTCTTCCCCGTTAGCTCTAATTTGATAAAAGCCACCATCTTCTGTTCCCCATATGCCTCCTAGTCATGGTCATCACAAATTTAATACTGTTACCAGAAATTGACTAAGTTTAATTCAAAACATGTGTCTGAATGTACTGTTGTATATTAGCGAATATTGTGTATATTTCCCCTGTTCAAGATTTCTATGGTTTGTTGAAAAACAACATTTGAAATTCAGTTAACTTAACTGCAGTTTTGAGGTGGGCCCTGTTTCCTTTTTCAATCAACTTGCAAAAGATGACATGCCATAGATACCAAAGCTGTAACATAATGAGGATTGTCAAGCAAATGACAAGGCTGGTGCTGGCATAAGCTGATGTCTGTAGGTATTTTTTTCCTCCGTTCAGTAGAGTTTCCCCTTTAAGTACTGTATTATCTAATGTTGCACATTACCTCGCCTCCAATCAGTCTTGCATGGGTGCAAGCCTTTCCACCCTTTTCAGAAGATGTGTCCTTATAATGTACAACTTGGCAATGCACCACAAATGTTGGGCCCAATTCATCTTTGCTCTGGAGTCATTTTGGGTCACCTCATTCAGGAAATATCCATTGTGCAGGAGACTGCAATGAGGAACCACCCCTTACAGCAGCTCCAGGTTCAGGGGGTGTTAAAGGCCAGATTGGGGGCAGAGTGGAGGAAGGGGATGGGCAGGCAAGAGGAAGGAGAGGGTGGATCAAGGGTAGTTAGGAAGAGGCATGGCCAAGGGAGGACTTGCCTCAGAAATCAGCCCCACAGAGGTCATTGAAACAGGAGAACAGTGTAGGGCAGCTCTCAGAGCTGCTCCAGCATGTACCAAGGGTTGCACTGGCCCCTAGCTGTGACCTGAATAAGGGAGGTCTAAACTATCTCCACTCCAGTGGCTGTGCAAGCACTTGAGCTAGTGCAGGGATGAATCTGCCCCACAGTCTCTGTGGGATTCTCTTCACTGCAGAGTTAATCACTCAAATGTCACACCAATCCAAGTCCCCTCCATACACAAAAACCTCTTGCTGCAATAGTGGTGATGGGGTTTTAGTGGCTGGCCTGTCAGTGGGTAGAGGCAATGACCATCTGCTACTAACACTCCAGCTTCTACCACAGGTACTCTGAAGGCTGAAGGCCAACCTATGTGTCTCGAATGCTACTAGCCCTCCAATGCCTTCCCACAATTCCTCTTGGCCATAATTTCTTGCCATCTACATATTCCTCTTCTTACAGTAATACATGAGCTCCATTTTATGATCTGAAGTGTGGAATTTCATTCCTTTAGTTGCAGGTAGACTGTGTAGTGGTGAGGAAGAGGGAATCAAGGAGCAGAGGATATGAACTGAAGCTGTAACAGACAGAGCTCAGATCATGGTGACTTTTGCGTGAAAAATCTGAAAGAAGTGTAGAGGTAAAAGACACATGAACAACACTTAAACTCACACTGGTATAATATACTGTGCAGTCTTAGTTACTGAAACTTCTTGGGAAATGTAGAATAATTTCACATAATTGTGGTTTTAGATAATCAAGGGAATTTTGAGTATAATTAATAGCCATCTCAGGACATGAGACAATTTGGTTAGTAAAGATTCAGATAATCAAAGCTGAACTATTTACACTGGTTATTTGTGGGTAATCCTAAATCCTCAGGACTCGAGTTACCACCACAGATGTGTGGTCTTGATTATAGGAATAATCTCTTTTTGCCAGTGCCTGTCTGTATAGAAATAGACAAATAAGCCTTCCCCCAACCCACTTCTCGCCCTCACCAAGTTTATATTCAACCAACCTTTCAGCCTTGTACAGCCTCTTTTTATAGCCTCTCCTCTATTAGGACCCAAAGGGCAGAACACAGACTGAGCATTTTTTCTCAGGCTACCTCTACTCAGACCCAAGAAAAGGCAGAGCAGACATCCTGTCTCCAGAAATCTCAATCCCTATCTGCACTGCTATTGTGTCATGACAGATTGTTAATGAAGGAAGCCTAGGTTAGTTTTATTTTCCATTGTTCTTGGTCTCCACTCATCTCACAAACAACAAAATAACTATATTGTCAACTTTGTTGTTTGTAAAATTATTTGCCTGAAATATTGTCAGCATGTGAGGGGGGATGAGGGAGCAGAAATTTGTTGAGTTAGTTGCAGTGAGGGCAGTCATTGGTCAGCATCATCAGGACATAATGGCAAATATCTAAAATGTCCTGGTCCTTCTCCAGCCGCTGAAGGCCCCAAAGGAGGGACAGCACGGTGCCCAGAGTGTATAAAATTATTCACATGTGTTTGCAGGGTTGGAGCTTAAGTTTAAAAACAGTGAGAATTTAGCATTATGTCATTACGATTTTATGTCAAGCCTAGAAGTTCTTATTCTGCAAAAAGAGCTGGTCGAAATTTGGAATCTCTGTTCGCTGGGAAATTCTGATATTTAAATTTCAAATTGGAACAAAACTAAAAACATTCAAAGTTTCCCATGACAGTTTGTTGTTTCAGGACAGTTCAGATGTTACATTTTGATAAAACTGAAGCATTTCATTCCAATTTGACTTTTAAACCTTTTTATATTATAATAAATTTCAAAATAAAAATTAATTTTGAAGTGAAAAATCACAATGTTCCATTTCAACCTTATCAAAATTATTTTTTCAAGTTTTTTCAAAATGAAATTTCACTGAAGGTGACACATTCCCTTCAAAAGTTTTGATTTTGATGAAATGAACATTTTCTGATGGGAAATTTCAAACAGTTTCATGGGCAAAACTCTCATTGAAATCAGCTGGAGTTCAATCTGAGTCAAAACTGAGTAAGTTCTTCAGACTTTGACCTTTTTTGAATAAAGTATACTGTAATTTTTTGTGACTTTCAGAATTCTCAGAGTGAAATCCTGTCCCCACTGAATTTGGTGACAAAACTCCCAGTGACCTCAATGGAGCCAGGATTTCATCCTCAGTCAGGATGTGTATAATTAGTGGTTAAATGTTTGTGGCTAAATATTAGAGTTGAATTTTCTGATACAACATTTTCTTTCTTGGTATAGGAGAAGTGACATTTTATGACCATGGATTGAAGCAAAATGGATAAATGGGGTCAGATCAAATTCAGACTTCTCAACCCAAGTCTCAAACTATATCTGAACTAAATCAATGTGAAGGACTGAACATGGTTAGATATTTTTTCCCTGAGGTTTTTACTTTCACAGAAGGAAGTGATGAAATATCACAAGATGGACTTTGCTCTTACAATACTTCTGCTTTAACCAGAAGCACGGAAGAGAGAATTTTGCGTTTTGCAAAACCCCTAGAACTTGGGGAAAAAAAGAGAAGTAAGTTTCCCTAAGCTTTTTGAGATTCATAAAATATTTGCCTCCATTATTTAAACCATTATACTTTAATAATTTAATTAATAAAATATGTATTTTCAAATAGGAGCAAATACTATGCAAAAAACTGTAAGATTCTTATGGAGAATAATTCTTACCCCAGAGTAATTCTTACCCTCCTTCTAGGGCTACCAGGGAACAAAGTAAAAATGAAACCAAACCAAACTGCTCAAATTCACATTTTACCAGAGACAAGGTACAGCTCAAGCCTCAAAATGTTGAGTTCTTCCTAAACCTAGAATCTATGATCTTCTTCTTAGCAGCAGTCTCTTGTCATAAAACCAGGCCCTGATCTTGCAAAGCCTATGTAGGAATATGTGAACTTGTGTGTAGTAGATTGTACTCAATAGGACTATTCATGTGCTTAAAGATAAGCACATGCATAAATCCTTGAAGGATTAGGGCTTCAGACTGTAAGACTTTTGGGAAAGGGAATGTCTCTTTCTCTGTGTTTGTACAAGACAAAGCACAATGGGCCTTGATCCTATCTGAGTAAGATCTTGGAACACTACCATAATAATAATTGGAACCTTAATCACACGTATTACGGCTGTTGGTCAAATCCTGTAAAAGAACAGTGTTCAAACTTTTGTTCAAATTCTGAATGGCTGTTCAGCTTGAACCCATTCATGTTCCTTTTATTCTCTGTTTGCAAAACAGGTTTTTGTATGAATGGGGAATGAATGGCTTTTCTGAATCCAAATACCTGTATCTGCAGACAAACAATGAAACTTGTGCATAAACAAATATATATATTTGTTATTCATCATTCTCCTCTTTAAAAAGTCAACCATTTAGGGAGCAGCAATGATACCATGAGAGTTAGGTGACCAAATATGCAAAATGAATAGCAAAGAGTGAATACTCAAAGTAAACAATTTGTGATCATCCCATAGGTTCAACATCTTGTCCAAGCTATTTAGCTAATACTTATGTATTGCTAATATAGTCACAGAAATCAGGGTTGGTTTTCAAATGATTGCTAACAGAAAAAATAAAGGCTAAATTCAAGAGATAATTTGCTCATGAAGAACAGTTCAATCTTTTCTGCTCATTATATTGAGAGAAGCACAGTGTAAACTTCTCAAAAAGTAAGCACTTACATTTGTAGTCTGTGAACAACTGAAAAAAAAATGTCTGTCCAAATCCAATAGACCTATGGAACACCATCCTCTTGTAATGTTCAAACACATTCTGTGGGACCAAAGTCTGCTATCCACTATTTTCATGTAAGCCACTGCCCTAGACTGTAAGGTCCTGAAGATAAAGATAACTTCCATTCTCATTTCATTTTATCTCCTTATCTCTTTTGGTTATATAAATTCAGTTTATTTCGTTGTTTTACCAGGTAGAAATGATTAAAATGCAAGAAGTCTTCAGCCAAGGTTCCAGGCAGCAAAGATAAGATTGCCTGAAAGTAGCTTTCCTAAATACAGTGCAAGATAATGATTTCATATCACATGAGTTTTTGCAATGTTGTGCGGGGCGTTTACCGTCACACTTGCTGCACATCCTAATCTTTTCTGTAATTTTAAGCTGTGTTATTGTGACACTCTGCTCAGAGCACCCAGAAAGGTAAACCACTGTGTTATCTCTCTGCATCAGCATGGGAGAGCTCTGCTGGAGCTTAAACTGTGTGTCAACTCCCTGACACACCAGTCTGTGCACCTCACCAGCAAACTCCATGCAGCTCTGCCAGTCTTAAACTTGCCTTGCAGGTAACATTCAGTTCCTGAGTTCTCCAGGAATGTCTCTCTGCAGTGTCCAGTCTCTCTCACTGGACACTCACAGAAATTATTAAGTTTGTTGTCTCCAAAAGATAATGTCCAAAGAGACATTATCCTGCTGGCTCTGTGAGGATACTCTGTACCTTAAATACAACACTGACATGGCTTATAGTAAAACTAAGAATCAGTTTATTAATAAAAAACAGAGATTTAAGTCATACTAAACAGAGATAACAGAAACAGAAAAAAGGTTACAAATAAAACAAAATAAAACATGCTTCCTAATGTCTAAGACATAGCTTTAGCAAGTTACAATCTTTGGCTAAATAGCTTTCTTATTTGCATCAAGCTACCAGCATCTCCAGCCCTTCCAGTAGGAGGATCCAACATTTACAGAAGCAGAGGCTGCTATCCCCTAAGTGATGGATAAGAAGAATGTCTTTGTGCTTCTCTTGTATTTCCGCAAATCCTTTCTCTTTGTGTCAAGAGCCAGGAAGACCTCCTGGGGGTGAGGTCCCCTGGTGTGCTCACCCCGTGTTTGTTAGCTTGTTAGCTAACATCATAGCTTGTTAGCTTGGTGGCTTTGTTTACCATATATGTAAATATTGTTTCATTGTCCATTGCCCGGACAGGCAGACGGGTAAATCCACATTCCTTTGACTAAAGCATGCTTGTTTATTCATGGCCTCCAAAACACAGTATAAGAATATATTTCTAGCACACATATAATTCTTCATACACAACCCGTACATACATCACGGAGTGACATTCATGACCAGTGTGTCACCAGTTTTTATATGATACCTTAAGATATTGCTTGGCTAAATATACTTACAACAGTGTGCTGACATAAAGGAGATCTTTGGGTCACAGTTATGTATCCTCATTAGAGATTCCAGTGAAAGATAAGTAACTCCTTTTTCCCCAGGCAGGGTTTGCCTTGCATATAGTGAGCATGTTTTGGTCACGGTGATGTTGACCTTATTGTTCATCTGCTTACTGGCATGGAACTAATGCCACCAGTTAGTAGTGTTTTCTTTCTCCACCTCCCATTAGGATATTTATACAATATGTGCTACTCTACCTCAGAGAATACTTTCAGCATACAGACAGGTTTCAGAGTAACAGCCGTGTTAATCTGTATTTGCAAAAAGAAAAGGAGTACTTGTGGCACCTTAGTGACTAACCAATTTATTTGAGCATAAGCTTCTGTAGCTCACGAAAGCTTATGCTCAAATAAATTGGTTAGTCACTAAGGTGCCACAAGTACTCCTTTTCTTTCAGCATACAGTGTAGGTTACACAGAGCTCTAAGCGGTTAATGAACCAGCCTCCCCTCCCACTAGTCTCATCCAAAAGACAGCAGACCTGATTCTCTCTTGCCCTGAACCTTACATTGTCATTTACACTGGTGCAAAGCAAAGTGTAAATCACTACCTTTTGGGTTTGCTAGCATTGTACATCCACTTTCAACTCACTGTGCACTGCAATAAATGACTACTCAAGGCAAGAGAGCAGCAGGCCTAGAAACTCTAGCAGCACAATATTTACTCTGCTAGGGTATTTACTACTTAGGACTTGATCCAAAGCCTATTGAAGTCAGTGGTTCAGTGAGAAGAATGCTGCCTACTGACTCACAGGTACCATTGTTCCTGTAACAGGTAGATTTCCCCTCCAAGTGGGTACTGGGCACGCCCCAAACCCGGCACACTTTATGAGATCCAGTATTATCATAGTCCAGTGCGGTGAAGCTGCAGGCAGCATTTAATATGTAGAATTGGAAGGATTTGATTTGTATCAGTAAATGTTGATTTCACTGTTCACACACAAAATGATAAAAAAAATATTTTCCTTGATCATCAAAATTAACAGATAGGCCAAAAAAAAAAAAAAAAAAAGAATGCTGCTTGAGAACCTACCTGAGAGTTTGATTTAAGACTATCTACTTTGTACAGTTTGCCATGTATGTTGGACAATTTGAGTTTTAACAGTTATAAAGCTTAAACTTTTTGAATCTCAACATCTACCGTCATTAAATGATTAGTCTAGCCCCCCTATAATTTCCCACAACTGTGGAAATTTAAATAAATAAAAATTAAAAAGCTTAAAAATAAACATTGATATTATCCATTGAAATTATAAATACATACAAACCAAATTTTGTCAAACCTACTTATATATTTAGCTTTACTGCAGACATTTTTTTTAAAAAGTCAGAATTTATTTCCCCTTTATACTTTATCACACTTGTAGCAAGACAATACAAAATTAGCAGACAACTGCTGTATCATCATAAAAAATCATCAAAAGACAATGTAATAGTGCTGGTTGAAAAATGAGAAAACAATTTCCACATAACATTTCAAATTTTTGAATTTGTTTCCATTTTGTAGGGGTCAAAATGGAACAGTATTTAATTTATTTAATTCCCCCCACCTACAATTTTAGAAAAAATGAATTTTGAAATTTCCCTTTTTTACTCTTTCCCTGCCTCCTCCTTTTTTATTATTATTTTTGACACTGAATGCAAAAAAAAAAAAAAAAAAATGAATAACGTCCAAGGTAGGGGTTTTTTGGTTTTGTTTTTTCTTTTTCCAGTCTAACTTTCCAAACCTTCCCCAGCTTTGGAAAATTTACAGAATAGCAAAAAGAAAAAAGGAATCTGTAACTCTGCTATTCTGTAACTTTTCAAAACTTCCTCAACTTCTGAAAATGTACAGAATGGCAAAGTTAGTGTTTCATTTTTCCTTTCATTGCTTCATAGCTTTTTCAAAAATTGGGCTCTGATCTTGACAATACACACAGGAGTAATTTTATTACTACAAGTAGTCCCATTGAAATCAATAAAACCAATCACAGTAGTAAAGGTAAGAACCTGTGTATGTTTTTGAAGGATTGAGACTGTAGAAATTATTCACCCTATTGCATTCAGTGGAAAAAGATGGCATGGGGAAGGGGAGAAACAGGGCAAAATCAGATATTTTAAATTTCCAAAATTGTAATGTTTTTGTAAACCAAACTAAATATTTAACATTTAAATTGAAAATTAAATGAATATTTGTTTAATTTCATTTAATAATCCTTTGTAGAAAAAATTAATTGAAAATGACATTTTCCTTTGAAAAATTACATTTTCAACAAAACCCCATTTTTCTGTTGAAAAATTTCAACCAGCTCTACACTGTAATATATAATGACAGTGTGAATTTCTTAGTTCAACCTATAAAATAAGTTGGCCACTAAAAGCACTCAGAGTTGGCTGTGTAGTCTTTGTCTGAAAAGATGATAACAAGGATGACTCATGGTTTCCTTCAGCTTTACTTACAACTGAAGTTAGGCTTTAGGATAATTAGAACCAAGGTGGGATATTTTTTCTAAAGAGAGAGAACTAGATTGCTTCCACATCTTCGGGACTCTGCCAGTGTTCCAAATACAATTATACAGTTTGAAAACAACCCTTCAGCTTTCATCAGTTAAGTACTGAAACAGTTCAGAACATATGCTACCAACACCTGGGGCAGAATTGGAGACAGCTTAAATAACATACTTTACCTCTCCTAAACTCAGAATTGCATGGGAGCTGAAGAATCAAGCCAAAAACGATTAAACTATTCAAAAATTCCTCCATCCTTTCTTCCTCAGGTTTCATTCCATACAGTTAAGAAATTCCATAGAATTATTTCTTACCACTTTATACTCTTGGTTTCACAAATATGAAAAATATAACTTTTTCAAAAGGCTCAATGCTTCGGTTCTGATTAACCCCTCCAGACATTTTCCTATGTGCCTGATCCTGCTAATACTTACTGGCATTAGTAATTCTCACCCAATGAAACCAATGACACTTTTTGCTTGTGCGAGTAAGGATTTGTAGGATCAGGCTCTTTAAAAATAAGGGTATCATGAAAAATTAATATGTCATTTTGCAAGTAATTTCTTGTACTCCTTCTGTTGGCTCTGTGACCTTCAGCTGATTAATCCTTAAATGACACTAAATTCTTCTTTATACAAGTTTTAAACACTTAGAAAATTAGAGGTTATTGTGGATTAAGATGGATTTATATGGATTTAAGATATATATACACATACACATGCAAAGTACTTCACTTGGGAAGGAAAAAGCAAATACAGAACAACAAAATGGGGAATACCTGGCTAGGTCTGATGCAGTTGTGAAAAAATCTGATATCATTCTGGGTGTATTAACATGAGTATCATATGTAAGACATGGGAGGTAATTGTTCCACTCTACTCGGCACTGGTGAAGACTAAGTTGGAGTACTGAGTCCAATTCTGAGTGCCACAGTTTAGGAAAGATGTGGATGAATTGGAAAGAGTCCAGAGGAGAGCAATAAAAATGATAAAAGATTTAGAAAGCTTGCGCTATAAGAAAAGGTTAAAAAACCTGCATGTTTAGTCTTGAGAAAAGGACACTGAGCGGGAACCTCATAACAATCTTCAAATATGTCGAGGGCTGTTACAAAGAGGACAGTGATCAATTGTTCTCCATTTCGACTAAAGACAGGATAAGAAGTAATGGACTTAATCCGCAGCAAGGGAGATTTAGGTTAGATATTAGGGAAAACTTTCTAATTATAAAGGTTGTGAAGCTCTGGAATAGGCTTCCAAGGGATGTTGTGGAATTCCCATCACTGGAGGTTTTTAAGAACAGGTTGGACAAACACCCGTGAGAAATGGTCATGGTTTGCTTGGTCCTGCCTCAGTGCAGGAGGCTAAATTTGATGACCTTGTGAGGTTCCTTGTAGTCCCATGTTCCTCTAATTCTATGGTTCTTCACTTCTTGTCCTAAATTGTACAGAAAGTGGTGCTGGTTAACCTACCTTAGGAATAACTGCATTTCAGTGGGGATTTAAATGATCCCCAAAGATAGTCTCCATGGGCCTGATTCCACTAGATACTTAAGCACATGACTAACTTTAAGTTTGAGAGTAGTCCCACTGAAGTCAAGGGACTTCTCATCTGCTTAAAGTTAAGGAGGTGCTTAACTTTATCAAGGCTTAAATCACTTTCTAAAGGACTTTGGGGTGAAAGTTGATAAAAATGTACAGTATTAATATTGTAAAACCAAGATATGTGCCAAGATTCATAGCCATTCCCCTTGCTAAGTTCTACAGAGCCTGGTTTTCTGAATTAAATGGAAGTATTTATGTGTGTAATGCACATACATAATTAACATGATTGTACAAATCAGGTAATTGTTTATTCAGCTAAGAAATCAGGCATGTAATAAGTAACTGGCATGCACAATTACCTGATTTGCATGTACAATCATTATAACTATATGCTGCAAATTATGCATGTAAGCATGGCACATTTTAAAAATAATTTTGAAAACCAGATGCAAAATTTTGGCATATATGCTTGTGAATAATATTTTATCCATTACTTCTTTGCTTATTTTTCTTATCTTCATTTTAAGATTTTGATGTACTTAATTTTCTGGGGGGGGGGGGGAGGATCCTTGCGGGGATGTCTAACTGCTCTACCACAATCAGGACTTTAGGCTGCATGTGGCCATGGCCCAAATGCTTCTCTCTAAAGGCCTGATTCAATGCTTACTGAAGCCAGCGAGAATCTTTCCATTTACTTTTATGGGTTGGGAACAGATCCCAAAATAACTAGAGATGGCCAAAAATGCCCTTGGTTTTTTCCACTAAACATTGTCAACCTTACTGAAGTTTTTCTTTTAAAACTTGACAGTTTTAATTAATATTTTGTTAAAAACTTTAGCAGAAATGTTACGGAAATGGCTATTGAATTTTTCATTCAGTGAAAAATGGGTTTTCAAGGAAATGAAAATTTTTCATTTGACAAAAGCTGGGTATCTGGTAAATGAACTCTTTCAATACCCATTTTTGATCATGTTTTTGGTAAAAAAAATTCTAAAAAACCACAATAAAAAATTCTAAAACACCACAATAAAAATTATGAAAATGTTTGACAGAACAAAACAACCAAAAAGCCGTTTCAAACCCTTCAAAGTGAAAACAACTTACTTTTTTTGGAATTTTTAAATCAAATCATATTTTCATTTTGCATTCCGCACTAACAATATTGAGCCATATTAGGAATGACATAAACATTTAGAAATATTGTATCTCCACATACGGAGGGGCACCGTGAGAGCTCCACTAATCTGTGTGACTCCTGTTCACTGAAGAGAAGTCGGAATGTTCAGACAACTCATAACAACTCCAGTTAGTGGAGCTGATTAGCTGACATAAATGCTTATTTTTGCTACAAAGGCCATTCTGCAGGTTATTACTCTATAATCAATACTCTGTATTACCTCTTAGCACTGCCATTCTCTTTCTTTTCTACCGTTTTCAGTGGCGGGGGAGGAGGCTGTTATTCCAGATATAGGAAACAATATAATAAATTCTTCATGAGGAAGAGGGCATGTACCATCCCCCACCCTCCATCCAAGCCTTATTTTGTTGTTTTTAAAATCCTTGACCCCCTACTGTGAGAGTGGTGTGTACTTTATCTTCCTTCCTGTCATTCTTGTGCCCAGGATGGATTTGCAGTATCATGTATGATGTATAAACAATTCACCACTGGGGCTGAATCCTCAATATGTTTTATTTAAAGTAGTGATTCATTTTTAAAGACTGTTTGGTTATGTTGTCGGCAGCTGGCTGTTACAATACTCTAGTCCAAGAGATTTCAAACCAAACAGGAGACCAGCTGCTATGGATGAAACTTAGCTACTACAATAGTGCAGCAAGGATGAAAAAATGCAGAAACAGAGTAGGTAACAGTGTCTTCCAAAGGAAAAAAATATGACAGTGAGTCCTTGCCAGAGCTCCTGAAGAAGATGGCTAAGGAAGATCCCAGTGTTAGCAGCCCACATACAAACCAGTCAAGAGAGGAACTTATTTGTATGGCTTTTGGAAGTGGTGTGGCAAGGCTGCTTACAGGAACTGAACTGACTGCAGAAGCCTCAACTGGAAAAACCCACAGTTGTGACAAATGCTGTAGTTACCTGCATATGATCCCATTAAATCCCTCTCTACTACTTTGGTTTTCTCCTGTGCTAAGTACCATGGTTACTAAAGGGGTGACACAACCAAAGGCTGGATCCACAGTTGGAAAAGCCCCAAACAAACAGTCATGGCCCTAGAAGGGGAACCTAGCAATGTCGATGGGCTTATTGAGACTTCTTTTTTTTGGGGAAGACAAGTTTTAGAATAGAAATGATAGAATTAGTGGTGTCATAAATATAAAGGGAAGGGTAAACCCCTTTGAAATCCCTCCTGGCCAGGGGAAAGCTCCTCTCACCTGTAAAGGGTTAAGAAGCTAAAGGTAACCTCTCTGGCACCTGACCAAAATGACCAATGAGGAGACAAGATACTTTCCAAAGCTGGGAGGAGGGAGAGAAACAAAGGGTCTGTGTGTCTGTCTATATGCTGGTTTCTGCCGGGGATAGACCAGGAATGGAGTCTTAGAACTTTTAGTAAGTAATCTAGCTAGGTATGTGTTAGATTATGATTTCTTTAAATGGCTGAGAAAAGAATTGTGCTGAATAGAATAACTATTTCTGTCTGTGTATCTTTTTTGTAACTTAAGGTTTTGCCTAGAGGGGTTCTCTATGTTTTTGAATCTAATTACCCTGTAAGATATCTACCATCCTGATTTTACAGGGGGGATTTCTTTATTTCTATTTACTTCTATTTTTTATTAAAAGTCTTCTTGTAAAAAGCTGAATGCTTTTTCATTGTTCTCAGATTCAAGGGTTTGGGTCTGTGGTCACCTATGCAAATTGGTGAGGCTTTTTATCCAACATTTCCCAGGAAAGGGGGGGTGCAAGTGTTGGGAGGATTGTTCATTGTTCTTAAGATCCAAGGGTCTGGGTCTGTAGTCACCTAGGCAAATTGGTGAGGCTTTTTACCAAACCTTGTCCAGGAAGTGGGGTGCAAGGTTTTGGGAAGTATTTTGGGGGGAAGGACGTGTCCAAACAGCTCTTCCCCAGTAACCAGTATTAGTTTGGTGGTGGTAGCGGCCAGTCCAAGGATAACGGGTGTAATATTTTGTACCTTGGGGAAGTTTTGACCTAAGCTGGTAAAGATAAGCTTAGGAGGTTTTTCATGCAGGTCCCCACATCTGTACCCTAGAGTTCAGAGTGGGGGAGGAACCTTGACATGGTGGCATAGTGGTGGGATTAACCTGAAATCATTTTGAGATCCAGTTGAGATTTTTTGAACTAGAAATACAGATTTTAAAAAGGAATTTTTAGGAAGTCCAGAAAGCAGCTTTGAAACTGAAAGCAGCTTGGTTTCTCTCTGCTTTGTGGCCAAGCAGAGATAAAAGGGGATTATCTTGTGAATTGCAGGTTTTCTTGCCTGGAGGCAGGGTACTTAACTCCTGCAGGGAAATTCACAGTCTTGCAACCCAGAGTTTTTTTTTTCTTTTCTTCCTAAAAGTAAATAGGGGGGGTGTGCTCTACCCATTTGCCTGGAGACAAAAGTGGCAGGGTTTGTTTTTTTTTTAGGATTTTGATTTTTTTTGTTTTACAAGGAGCACAGGTTTGAAAAGGAATTTTTTTTTCTTTGGGCTGGGTAAGCAGGTTTCCAAGTAGTTGGAGGTTTTTTACTTTAATTTGGGCCCAGAGCAGAGACAAGGGAATTGTCTTTTTCTGTAGGCTGACAATCACTATCAGAGAATAGGTATTCTATTCCAGCACAGCAAAATTTTACAGCCAAGTTTTGTTTGTTTATTTCTAAACCTCGGGTGTAAAGTTAGTAAAAACAGAGAGGTTAGAATGGCAAAATCCGCGGCTCGACTACAGCTCGAATTAGCCAAATTTCAGGCTGAGGAAAGACAAAGGGAACATGAAAGACAGATAGAACTCATGCAGCTGAAGAAGGAACAAGAAAGGGAGGCAGAACAACACCAAGCGGCTGCTCACAGGAGAGCTATGGAAGCGAGGGACAAAGAACTGGAGGAGAAGGAAAAAGAGAGGAAGTATGTGGAGGAGATGGAGAAGATAAAGGCTCAGCAGAATATCCCAACAAACCCTAGTAATCCTTCTCCAAGTACCACTTCCCATCCCAGAAAGTTCCCCACCTACAAGGCAGGCGATGATACTGAGGCCTTCCTAGAAAACTTCGAAAGGGCCTGCCTTGGGTACAACATCTCTACTGACCAATACATGGTAGAGCTGAGGCCGCAGCTCAGTGGACCCTTAGCTGAGGTGGCAGCTGAAATGCCTAAAGAACACATGAACAAGTATGAACTGTTTAAATCCAAGGCGAGAGTCAGAATGGGGATAACACCCGAGCAGTCTCGTCGGAGGTTCAGAGCCCTAAGGTGGAAACCAGACATGTCATTTACCCGACATGCCTACCACATTGTGAAACATTGGGATGCCTGGATATCAGGAGCAAGTGTTGAATCTCCAGTAAATTTGCCCTTCCTAATGCAAATGGAATAATTCTTAGAGGGTGTTCCTGAGGAAATAGAAAGATACATCCTAGATGGGAAACCCAAAACTGTAATTGAGGCAGGAGAGATTGGAGCCAGATGGGTGGAGGTGGCAGAGAAGAAGAAAACTGGTCGCAGTTGGAGCGGAGACCAGAAGGGACCACCCCAGACCACACCCTATTACCGGGGGCCACCCAAAGCCCCACCTACCTCCCAAAGAACCCTCCAGACCCCTTATCGTCCCACCACCCCGTTCTCCAGCAACCCTCCTCGCCCCAGTGACCCGTCAGCTGGACGATGTTTTAAGTGTAACGAGCTGGGGCATGTAAAGGCCAACTGCCCCAAGAACCCCAACAGATTACAGTTCATTGCACCGGAATCACACCAGAGGTCCACAGGCCCAGATACCTCCCAGATACCCTTGGAGCGGAGGGAAACTGTGAGTGTGGGCAGGAAGAAGGTCACCGCGTGGAGGGACACCGGAGCACAAGTGTCAGCTATCCATGCTTCCTTAGTGGACCCCAATTTAATCAACCCAGAGATCCAAGTGACAATTCAACCCTTCAAGTCCAACTCTTTCAATTTGCCTACAGCCAAGTTGCCTGTCCAGTACAAGGGCTGGTCAGGAATGTGGACCTTTGCAGTCTATGATGATTATCCCATCCCCATGCTGTTGGGGGAAGACTTGGCCAATCATGTGAAGCAGGCCAAGAGGGTGGGAATGGTCACCCGCAGCCAGGCTAAACAAGCCGTGAGGCCTAGCTCTGTTCCGGAAACTTCTATCAGGACCCAGTCAGAGGTGATGGACCTGGACCCCAGGCCAATGTCTGCAACAGCAGTAGTGGATCCAGTCCCAGAGACCCAGATGGAACCAGTCCCAGAACCGGAACCAGCCAAACAACCAACACCAGACCCCGTGCCAGCACTGAATCCAGTACTTGCAACTTCAACACCAGAGGGCCCCACTGAACCTGAACTGGCAGCAGCCGATAACCCTACACAAGAGGCTCAGCCGGAGCCTGAATCCCAACATAGTGCACCAGCGGAGAGTGGTTCACAGTCAACAGAAACAGTTCCATCCCCTATATCGCTTCCAGAGGGACCAAGCCTAGGTCCACAATCCAATGAGGAACTGATGTCCCCAGCATCAAGGGAACAGTTCCAGATCGAACAGGAAGCAGATGAAAGCCTCCAGAGAGCTTGGACGGCGGCACGGAGCAACCCACCGCCTCTCAGCTCTTCTAATCGATCCAGGTTTGTTGTAGAAAGAGGACTTTTATACAAGGAAACTCTTTCTGGTGGACACCAGGAAGACTGGCATCCTCAGAGACAGTTGGTAGTTCCAATTAAATACCGGGCCAAGCTCTTGAGCTTAGCCCATGATCACCCTAGTGGCCATGCTGGGGTGAACAGGACCAAAGACCGTTTGGGGGGATCATTCCACTGGGAGGGAATGGGCAAGGATGTTTCTACCTATGTCCAGTCTTGTGAGGTGTGCCAAAGAGTAGGAAAACCCCAAGACCACGTCAAAGCCCCTCTCCAGCCACTCCCCATCATTGAAGTTCCATTTCAGCGAGTAGCTGTGGATATTCTGGGTCCTTTTCCGAACAAGACACCCAGAGGAAAGCAGTACATACTGACTTTCATGGATTTTGCCACCCGATGGCCGGAAGCAGTAGCTCTAAGCAACACCAGGGCTAAAAGTGTGTGCCAGGCACTAGCAGACATTTTTGCCAGGGTAGGTTGGCCCTCCGACATCCTCACAGATGCAGGGACTAATTTCCTGGCAGGAACTATGAAAAACCTTTGGGAAGCTCATGGGGTAAATCACTTGGTTGCCACTCCTTACCACCATCAAACAAATGGCATGGTGGAGAAGTTTAATGGAAATTTGGGGGCCATGATACGTAAATTTGTAAATGAGCACTCCAATGATTGGGACCTAGTATTGCAGCAGTTGCTCTTTGCCTACAGAGCTGTACCACATCCCAGTTTAGGGTTTTCCCCATTTGAACTTGTATATGGCCGTGAGGTTAAGGGACCATTGCAGTTGGTGAAGCAGCAATGGGAGGGATTTACACCTTCTCCAGGAACTAACATTCTGGACTTTGTAACCAACCTACAAAACACCCTCCGAACCTCTTTAGCCCTTGCTAAAGAAAACTTACAGGATGCTCAAAAAGAGCAAAAAGCCTGGTATGATAAACATGCCAGAGAGCGTTCCTTCAAAGTAGGGGACATGGTCTTGAAGGCGCTCCAGGCCCATAAAATGGAAGCATCGTGGGAAGGGCCATTCATGGTCCAGGAGTGCCTGGGAGCTGTTAATTATCTCATAGCATTCCCCACCTCCAACCGAAAGCCTAAGGTGTACCATATTAATTCTCTAAAGCCCTTTTATTCCAGAGAATTAAAGGTTTGTCAGTTTACAGCCCAGGGAGGAGACGACGCTGAGTGGCCTGAAGGTGTTTACTACGAAGGGAAATGTGCTGGTGGTGTGGAAGAGGTGAACCTCTCCATGACCCTTGGGCGTATGCAGCGACAGCAGATCCAGGAGCTGTGCACTAGCTACGCGCCAACGTTCTCAGCCACCCCAGGACTGACTGAACGGGCATACCACTCCATTGACACAGGTAATGCTCACCCAATTAGGGTCCAACCTTACCGGGTGTCTCCTCAAGCAAAAACTGCTATAGAACGGGAGATCCAGGATATGTTACAGATGGGTGTAATCCGCCCCTCTGCAAGTGCATGGGCATCTCCAGTGGTTCTAGTTCCCAAACCAGATGGGGAAATACGTTTTTGCGTGGACTACCGTAAGCTAAATGCTGTAACTCGCCCAGACAACTATCCAATGCCACGCACAGATGAACTATTAGAGAAACTGGGACGGGCCCAGTTCATCTCTACCTTGGACTTAACCAAGGGGTACTGGCAGGTACCGCTAGATGAATCTGCCAAGGAAAGGTCAGCCTTCATCACACATCTCGGGCTGTATGAATTTAATGTACTCCCTTTCGGGCTGCGAAATGCACCCGCCACTTTCCAAAGACTTGTAGATGGTCTCCTAGCGGGATTAGGAGAATATGCGGTCGCCTACCTTGACGACGTGGCCATATTTTCAGATTCCTGGGCAGACCACCTGGAACATCTACAAAAAGTCCTTGAGCGCATAAGGGAGGCAGGACTAACTGTTAAGGCTAAGAAGTGTCAAATAGTTCCTTGACCCACCTGGTGTCCAAGGTAAGTCACTCTGTTTAGGCCTATCAGCCCCCTACAGGCCAAAGTGGATGCTATCCAAAAGTGGCCTGTCCCAAAGTCAAAGAAACAGGTTCAATCCTTCTTAGGCTTGGCCGGTTATTACAGACGATTTGTACCGCACTACAGCCAAATCGCTGCCCCACTGACAGACCTAACCAAAAAGAAACAGCCAAATGCTGTTCAGTGGACCGGAAAGTGTCAGAAGGCCTTTAACAAGCTTAAAGCGACACTCATGTCTGACCCTGTACTAAGGGCCCCAGACTTTGACAAACCGTTCCTAGTAACCACAGATGCGTCCGAGCGTGGTGTGGGAGCAGTTTTAATGCAGAAAGGACCTGATCAAGAATTCCACCCTGTAGTGTTTCTCAGCAAAAAACTGTCTGAGAGGGAAAGCAACTGGTCAGTCACTGAAAAAGAATGTTACGCCATTGTCTATGCTCTGGAAAAGCTACGCCCATATGTTTGGGGACGGCGTTTCCACCTGCAAACCGACCATGCTGCACTGAAGTGGCTTCACACCGTCAAGGAAACTAACAAAAAACTTCTTCGGTGGAGTTTAGCTCTCCAAGATTTTGATTTCGACATCCAACACATCTCAGGAGCTTCTAACAAAGTGACTGATGCACTCTCCCGTGAAAGTTTCCCAGAATCAACTGGTTAAAATCGTCCTTGAGATGTGGAAAATATTGTTAGTCTTTATGTACTTGGTAGTATATTTAGAGATGCATGTGTCTTATTAACTCTGTTTTTCCTAGAGCTCCAGGAAGAAATCCCAGCCAGTGTTTCACCCTAGCTGAGATTTGGGGGGCGTGTCATAAATATAAAGGGAAGGGTAAACCCCTTTGAAATGCCTCCTGGCCAGGGGAAAGCTCCTCTCACCTGTAAAGGGTTAAGAAGCTAAAGGTAACCTCGCTGGCACCTGACCAAAATGACCAATGAGGAGACAAGATACTTTCCAAAGCTGGGAGGAGGGAGAGAAACAAAGGGTCTGTGTCTGTCTGTATGCTGGTTTCTGCCAGGGATAGACCAGGAATGGAGCCTTAGAACTTTTAGTAAGTAATCTAGCTAGGTATGTGTTAGATTATGATTTCTTTAAATGGCTGAGAAAAGAATTGTGCTGAATAGAATAACTATTTCTGTCTGTGTATCTTTTTTGTAACTTAAGGTTTTGCCTAGAGGGGTTCTCTATGTTTTTGAATCTAATTACCCTGTAAGATATCTACCATCCTGATTTTACAGGGGGGATTTCTTTATTTCTATTTACTTCTATTTTTTATTTAAAGTCTTCTTGTAAAAAACTGAATGCTTTTTCATTGTTCTCAGATTCAAGGGTTTGGGTCTGTGGTCACCTATGCAAATTGGTGAGGCTTTTTATCCAACATTTCCCAGGAAAGGGGGGGTGCAAGTGTTGGGAGGATTGTTCATTGTTCTTAAGATCCAAGGGTCTGGGTCTGTAGTCACCTAGGCAAATTGGTGAGGCTTTTTACCAAACCTTGTCCAGGAAGTGGGGTGCAAGGTTTTGGGAAGTATTTTGGGGGGAAGGACGTGTCCAAACAGCTCTTCCCCAGTAACCAGTATTAGTTTGGTGGTGGTAGCGGCCAGTCCAAGGATAACGGGTGTAATATTTTGTACCTTGGGGAAGTTTTGACCTAAGCTGGTAAAGATAAGCTTAGGAGGTTTTTCATGCAGGTCCCCACATCTGTACCCTAGAGTTCAGAGTGGGGGAGGAACCTTGACAAGTGGCATGTTTAATTCTCAAGTTGCTCTAACTACCATACAACAGGGACTTTTCCAATTAGTTTTTGGTTCACTTCAGCTAATTTCATTGTTCATTTCATTGTTGTTGCATCTTTGTTTTGTTTTAGTAACAGAATTTTAAAGGGAGAAATGGGAGCTATAGAAGTGACACCTTGGCATTAGGCAACCCCAACTTTCCTAGCTTCTAATTGTTTTTTATGTCTGTCATATGGGCATGGGAAACTGACAGGGATCAAAGATTTGATTTAATAAGGATTTCAGCTTTAATTGCTGGGTAGGAAGGTCTATACCAGAGTCCCTGTGGTATCATAGAATCATAGAATATCAGGGTTGGGAAGGGACCTCAGGAGGTCATCTAGTCCAACCCCCTGCTCAAAGCAGGACCAATCCCCAATTAAATCATCCCAGCCAGGGCTTTGTCAAGCCTAACCTTAAAAACTTCTAAGGAAGGAGATTCCACCACCTCCCTAGGTAACTCATTGAGGTGTTTCACCACGCTCCTAGTGAAAAAGTTTTTCCTAATATCCAACCTAAACCTCCCCCACTGCAACTTGAGACCATTACTCCTCGTTCTGTCATCTGCTACCACTGAGAACAGTCTAGATCCATCCTCTTTGGAACCCCCTTTCAGGTAGTTGAAAGCAGCTATCAAATTCCCCCTCATTCTTCTCTTCCGCAGACTAAACAATCCCAGTTCCCTCAGCCTCTCCTCATAACTCATGTGTTCCAGTCCCCTAATCATTTTTGTTGCCCTCCGCTGGACGTTTTCCAATTGTTCCACACCTTTCTTGTAGTGTGGGGCCCAAAACAGGACACAGTACTCCAGATGAGGCCTCACCAATGTCGAATAGAGGGGAACGATCATGTCCCTCGATCTGCTGGCAATGCCCCTACTTATACATCCCAAAATGCCATTGGCCTTGGTAACAAGGGCACACTGTTGACTCATATCCAGCTTCTCGTCCACTGTAACCCCTAGGTCCTTTTCTGCAGAACTGCTGCCGAGCCATTCGGTCCCTAGTCTGTAATAGTGCATGGGATTCTTCCGTCCTAAGTGCAGGACTCTGCACTTGTCTTTGTTGAACCTCATCAGATTTCTTTTGGCCCAATCCTCCAATTTGTCTAGGACCCTCTGTATCCTATCCCTGCCCTCCAGCGTATCTACCTCTCCTCCCAGTTTAGTGTCATCTGCAAACTTGCTGAAGGTGCAATCCATACCATCCTCCAGATCATTAATGAAGATATTGAAGAAAACCAGCTCCAGGACCAACCCTTGTGGCACTCCACTTGATACCGGCTGCCAACTAGACATGGAGCCATTGATCACTACTCATTGAGCTCGACAATCTAGCCAGCTTTCTATCCACCTTATTGTCCATTCATCCAGCCCATACTTCTTTAACTTACTGGCAAGAATACTGTGGGAGACCGTGTCAAAAGCTTTGCTAAAGTCAAGGAACAACATGTCCACTGCTTTCCCCTCATCCACAGAGCCAGTTATCTCATCATGGAAGGCAATTAGATTAGTCAGGCATGACTTGCCTTGGTGAATCCATGCTGACTGTTCCTGATCACTTTCCTCTCCTCTAAGTGCTTCAGAATTGATTCTTTGAGGACTTGCTCCATGATTTTTCCAGGGACTGAGGTGAGGCTGACTGGCTTGTAGTTCTCAAGATCCTCCTTCTTCTCTTTTTTAAAGATGGGCACTACATTAGCCTTTTTCCAGTCATCCGGGACCTCCCCCGATTGCCATGAGTTTTCAAAGACAATGGCCAATGGCTCTGCAATCACATCCGCCAACTCCTTTAGCACTCTTGGATGCAGTGCATTCGGCCTCATGGACTTGTGCTTGTCCAGCTTTTCTAAATAGTCCCGAACCACTTCTTTCTTCACATAGGGCTGGTCACCTCCTCCCCATGCTGTGCTGCCCAGTGCAGTAGTCTGGGAGCTGACCTTCGTGAAGACAGAGGCAAAAAAAGCATTGAGTACATTAGTTTTTTCCACATCCTCTGTCACTAGGTTACCTCCCTCATTCAGTAAGGGCCCACACTTTCCTTGACTTTCTACTTGTTGCTAACATACCTGAAGAAACCCTTCTTGTTACTCTTAACATCTCTTGCTAGGTACACCTCCAGGTGTGATTTGGCCTTCCTGATTTCACTCCTGCATGCCCGAGCAATATTTTTATACTCTTCCCTGATCAATTGTCCAATCTTCTGCTTCTTGTAAGCTTCTTTTTTGTGTTTAAGATCAGCAAGGATTTCACTGGTAAGCCAATCTGGTCGCCTGCCATATTTACTATTCTTTCTACACATCGGGGATGGTTTGTCCCTATAACCTCAATAAGGATTCTTTAAAATACAGCCAGCTCTCCTGGACTCCTTTCACCCTCATGTTATTCTCCCAGGGGATCCTGCCCATCAGTTCCCTGAGGTTGTCAAAATCTGCTTTTCTGAAGTCCAGGGTTCATATTCTGCTGCTCTCCTTTCTTCCCTGTGTCAGGATCCTGAACTCAATCGTCTCATGGTCACTGCCTCCCAGATTCCCATCCACTTTTGCTTCCCCTAATAATTCTTCCCAGTTTGTGAGCAGCAGGTCAAGAAGAGCTCTGCCCCTAGTTGGTTCCTCCAGCACTTGCATCAGGAAATTGTCCCCTACACTTTCCAAAAACTTCCTGCATTGTCTGTGCACCGCTGTATTGCTCTCCCAGCAGATATCAGGGTGATTGAAGTCTCCCATGAGAACCAGGGCCTGAGATCTAGTAACTTCCATTAGTTGCCAGAAGAAAGCCTCGTCCACCTCATCCCCCTGGTCCGGTGGTCTACAGAAGACTCCCACCACGACATCACCCTTGTTGCTCATGTTTCTAAACTTAATCCAGAGACACTCAGGTTCTTCTGCAGTTTCATATCGGAGCTGTGAGCAGTCATACTGCTCCCTTACATACAGTGCAACTCCCCCACCTTTTCTGCCCTGCCTGTCCTTCCTGAATAGTTTATATCCATCCGTGACAGTACTCCAGTCATGTGAGTTATCCCACCAAGTCTCTGTTATTCCAATCACATCATAATTCCTTGACTGTGCCAGGACTTCCAGTTGTCCCTGCTTGTTTCCAAGGCTTGCATTTGTGTATAGGCACTTGAGATAACTTGCTGTTTGTCCTGCTTTCTTAGTATGAGGCAGGAGCCCTCCCCTTTCACGTTCTCCTGCTCGTGCTTCCTCCTGGTATCCCACGTCCCCACTTACCTCAGGGCTTTGGTCTCCTTCCCCCGGTGAACCTAGTTTAAAGCCCTCCTCACTAGGTTAGCCAGCCTGCTTCCGAAGATGCTCTTCCCTCTCCGTTAGGTGGAGCCCATCTCTGCCTAGCATGCCTCCTTCTTGGAACACCATCCCATGGTCAAAAAATCCAAAGCCTTCTCTCCGACACCACCTGCGTAGCCATTCGTTGACTTCCACGATTCGACGGTCCCTTCCCAGGCCTTTTCCTTCCACAGGAAGGATGGACGAGAACACCACTTGCACCTCAAACTCCTTTATCCTTCTTCCCAGAGACACGTAGTCTGCAGTGATCTGCTCGAGGTCATTCTTAGCAGTATCATTGGTCCCATGTGGAGAAGCAGGAAGGGGTAGCGATCCGAGGGCTTGATGAGTCTCGGCAGTCTCTCCGTCACATCGTGAATCCTAGCTCCTGGCAAGCAGCAGACTTCTCAGTTTTCCCAGTTGGGTCGGCAGATAGATGACTCAGTCCCCCTGAGGAGAGAATCCCCGACCACCACTACCCGCCTCCTCCTCGTCGGAGCAGTGGTCGTGGAAACCCCATCCCTAGGACACTGCATCTCGTGCCTTCCAATCGGTGGAGTCTCCTTCTGTTCCCTTCCCTCAGATGTATCATCTAGTCCACTCTCCGCATTAGTACCTGTGGTGAGAACATGAAAACGGTTGCTTACCTGTATCTGTGCTGCTGGTACATGGACGCTCCCCTTTCTTCTTCTGGAGGTCACATACTGCCAAATTTCTTCACCGTCCTCCTGTCCCTTCTGCGCAACCTGCTCTGAATCTTGAGAACGTTGTGCCCATAGAAGCATATCCTGACATCTGTCCAGGAAATCTTCAGTTTCTCTTATGCAACGCAGGGTCGATACTTGTTTCTCCAGACCTTGAACCTTCTCTTCCAATATGGAGACCAGCTTGCACTTTGTACAGACAAAGTCGCTTCTGTCCTGTGGAAGAAAGAGAAACATGGCACATCCAGTGCAAGTCACAACAGCTGAATGCTCCCCATCCATATTACCTTCCTTCTAAGAGCTTCCTCAGGAGTTGTAGTAACTACTCAGAGAAGCCGGCAAGGTGTAAGCCTCAGTGGGCTCTCCCCGAGTGAACACCCAGGCAAACTCCCTCTGTTCGCCTCTCTGCTGTTCACCACTCAGCTGTTTTGCAGCTGACTGGCTTTTTATAACAGTCAGGCCCACTCAAGGCTCACCAACACAACCTCCCTAATGCAGCCCTTAGCGTACTTCCTCTCAGACAGATCCCAGGCAAACTCCCTCTGTTAGCCTCTCTGCTGTTCGCCGCTCAGCTGGTTCGCAGCCGACTGGCTTTTTATAACAGTCAGGCCCACTCAAGGCTCACCTGGAACAAAGCACTCCCAATTCACACTTTTCAAACAAACAACCAATCAAGCACACAGTCAAACTGTCAAACTGTCCCCACAACAGACACTCAGATACTCACCAACAGGTAGGGTCCCTTGCGTCTGCTGCTTCAGCCCAAGCTTCCTCAGAACAGTCACTAAGCCACTGCTGCCTCTGTGCCAGCCTTTGCGTCCAAAGCCACCTCAGCTTTACTCTGTCCTCTGTTTTGTAACTGCCTCATCTCAGCTCTTTAGAGAGGGATTGATGGAATATAGGACACTTGACAGAGTCCTTCCCAGCAGAGCGGTACTCCCAGAAAAAGGTCAGAGCCCTTTTCTTCTTTCTCTGTTTCTTTAGCCATGTCCAGGCTCCCTTACCCAACCGAATCTGATTGTGGTCAGTCAGGGTGACCCTTTCCCCCAGGCATAGTTGTTGTAGATCTCATCTCCCTTTCCCACTAGGGACAGTAACATCTTATTGCTCCCAAACTGAAAACTTAACTGTATTTTATCCAAAATGCCCCAAACTGTCCCACAACTGCAATGCAAATGAAGCCTGGCCCATTCAGTCATTCCCTCTTGCTCACTAACAGATGCTGGCGGAGAGCTCCCTCCCCAGCAGAACCCCTGCCCATCTGGAACTCTCAAGCAGCTCTGGGTCACTCTTTGCCTGTTCACCAACAGGAGTCACTAGTGAGCTTCCTTTTCTCTAGGGCTTCAGGCCACAGCGGTTACTTACAGCTACACAGCAGCTCAGGGTGAATTTCAAAAAGGACTCATTTCAAAATGTTCTTTTTGCCAAAGTTATCAAGTTGACCAAACAAACTGTATAAACAAACTGTATAAAATACTATGGGAAATTCAGCTGGCCTATGAAGAGCGAAGACCAGATTTTCATCAGTTGTCAGTACCCATCTGTGATGCGTTCCCCGGGGTGCAACCTGGAATTGGGGTACTGCTGAGCCCTCTGTCCCTCCAACCTGGGCTTCTTCTCACACCATGATGCTGTTGCTTAGCCACAAACCTCTTTCAGGTACTGCACTTACACAGACATCCACAGGCAGGGACACAGCTGCTTGAGTTACATGAATGCTTCTCCTAGCCACTCATAAACTAACAATAGAGAGGTTCCAGCCAATTCCCCAAGCTCTCTAGGGTCACAGGGCTGTACTGTCCTGCCCTGATCAGAAGTGTGACCAGTATATGTTTATAATCCAGTCCGCCCCTCACTCAATAAGGAGAGGACATGCACCAGTTTTTTGTTCCTAAGCAGATTTCCTAAGCACTTCAACCAAATGCACTGTTTTAGGTAAAACATGAAACAGGGTTATTAACTACAGAAAGATAGATTTTAAGTGATAGGCAAAAAGGATAGGGATGGTTACCAAAGAAAATAAAAATAAGCACACAATCTAAGTTCTATAAACAGGATTTAAATCAAGCAATGTCTCACCCTGATAGATAGTACAAACAGGTCACAGATCTTCAGTACACAGGCTGAGACTCTCCTTCAGCCTGGGAGAACCTTCCCAGTTCAGTCCTCCAGACTTATTTCCAGGTGTTGAGCTGTAGGGGGAGTAAGTCCAAGTGATGATGTCACTTCCCCTCTTTTATAGCTTCTTCCAGCTTGCTGGAAAGAGCCTTTGCTATGACGTGAGTCAAGCAGTCTCCATTGTCTATGTATTATCTCTGAGAAGTCTCCACTTTTATACAGTTCCTAGGATAGTCCTTGTGAGTGTGGACTTCCTTTATTGGGCCCTCAACAGCATCTAGCTGCTCTATTGTTGTACCTGAAAGGCTGGTTGTGGGTGTTCCCAACCTCACACCATATTTCAGTAACACACACAAGATATTAACGTTCAACAGATCAAGACTTTAAAATGATACCTCACAAGGTATACTTTATATAAAACATGTCATAATTATATGACAGTGGTGAATATAGGGGTGCCAGGGTGCTGCTTTGAGGCATAGTGTCCCACACCATTAATTTGGCATTTTCAAATCTGGCCACTTCATTTAAGTGCCTAAATACAAATCAAGTTCTTTGAAAATCTGGCCTATAGTGTGAGGAGAATAAATTCACTCATTAGAGTGTGAAGAACAGGGATTTTAGTCTGCTTCAAGTCCAACCTTCACCACAGTCTTAACTATGGAGCTCTTAGGGCAACTCCATCATTTCAGAAAGTCCAAGTATGAAATCCTAGCTCAACCGAAGTCAATGGTAAGACTTAATTGACTACAATGGAACCAGGATTTCACCCCCAATATTTAAAGTGAACTGCTGGTTTGAGGGAGGAGAAATACCCTTGGTTATAGCAACTGGTGTTGCAGCTGGAATGACTGCTGTTCTTGCCATTGTTAGTGTAGACATTGCAACGAGCACCATTTGTCTCTTGGCCTTTTGCTCTATGAGGCAGGAAAGACTGGTTAGAACAATTTGTTTCATTAACATACTTTGACCGAGGAGTCAAATTAAGCATCCAGCAGCAAAAATATCTGTTTTGTTGTAGTGTGAGAAAATGAATGTACAAAGTTTCTACAAGTGAAACAAAGCATGGAAAAAACTCTCTGAGTTTTCTTATCTTAGTTTCAGTATCTCAGATTTAACTGAATAGGCAGAGGCTTCTTCGGAAAAGCTCTTAAACTAAAATTTATGTATATTCCTTGATGAGTTTCTCTAGAAGTAGGGCGCACAGAAGGAAGAAAAGCCTACTGGAAATTCCAAGGTGAACTTCATGCAGTTTCCTTCCCTTCATGGGTGCCGCAGTATGTGACTCAGCCTCTAAACAACCAATCAGATTAGCGAATTCCCCCACATGTAGCTTTTCCTTTTACTCTTTTCCTTCCTCTTTTCTCCTGATAGCTATCCCCTCCTCTGACACCATCAGATACAAACACATTTTACTCCTTTATGGCTCACCCCTTCCATTTCCTATCCTCCCTCCCCTTATGAAATGTAGGGATAAAAACCAATTTTGTACTGATACAAGAGCAAACTGTGGCCCAGCTTTACATCCCTCTTTCCTGAACCTCTACCGTGCAGCTTCTCTAGATCACCAGTCCAGAATCAGGGGAACAACAGGCTGTGTGAATAAGCAGGTGAGAGTAGCGTGGGGAAGAGAGGCAGGAGAGGGTGAAGCCTTGACTCCTCTACATTCTACAATGTGTTAGCCAGTGGAGTCAGCACAGGTGAGGAAAGTAATCAGCTTCTAGTAAGGGGCTGTAGAGCAAGGCAGAGCAAGAGGGAGTAGGGGAAGATCTCTTTCTCTGGACTACTCCTGGGGTAGTACAGCTATGCTTCGTTCTTTACACAGGGCTGCCTGTAAAGCCACAATTGAGCCCTAAATAAAGTTCTGCAGAGATTACTCTAAACCCCAATAGAAAGGAACAGAAAATCCTATCTTTTCCATGACCGTTTGTACACATCGTATAGAAATATCCCTCTATAGATTCCAGCAGTATCCAAGCAGTTAGAGGGGAACAGCTCAGCTGATCACAAACCACTAGAAAGAATCTTCAACTAACTTGTTTGCATCTAGGTTATCAGCTCAGGTAGAACTATGGTCTCTTGGCTGCAGCTATACCAAGTGACACAGAATTCGAAGGGCAACCCAGCTAACTATCTGTCATGACATCCCAGATAGAAATTAATCTAGTCTCCACCAAAGAGCAGATTACAGAGGATTTTGTCCTGTACATTGTTGTAACAAGTTGTTCCAGAAGCTAGGAACCTGTAAGCTGTTAAGAAAGCAACCTTCATAAACACAGCCAGGAAAGCAGTAATACAGGCTCTGCGTCCAGGAAAATGGTACTGAAAGATCTTCAGTGAATGAGCTGTTTCCTCTTAACTAAGAATGGACTGAGACTGAACTGTCCACGGAAACAGATGAGACATATATATTCTTCAGGTTCAAAGTTGGTGATTCCATGCCTGGGTCTCTAAAAGAATGAGATATGAATACTAAATAATTAAATGACAGCATTAATTGTTCTGTTGCATTCACCTTCCACAATGACAGAACTCACTACTCTGTCTGCCGTCTTTTTATAAGAAACAAAAGAGGACCATAACTTTAGAGTTGGGCTGAATCTTGAAATCCTTGCTTCATTTTTATGCAGATATTACTCAGGAAAAACTCTCATTAAAGTCACTAGCTGAGAAGTTGGGAATTCTGGGTGAGTGAAATCTGTGAAAAACTGAACTTCAGTGAGGACTCCAGGATTTGAAGTAAAATAATAATAAATAAAAATAATGTTTAACTAACACAGCTATGCCTTATGTTTTACAGTTTCCCCAGGTGTGGGGAAAAATGTATAGTCTCAAAATCAATTTGATTTCTCTCATTGTCTACAAGATAAATCAAGATTTTAATAACAGGGCTTCGGTCAATGAATATCTTCTTTGTAAAGTGGCAAGCCTTGAACCACCTTCAAATATCTATTTAACCCCCATGACTTCTAATCTGTGAGAGTCTCTTCCTTCTAATATGTATTACAGATTCCAGCACCCCCTTTAGGCCTGATCAGTTTTGTTTTATGTATCCTGAAATAACCACCTGAGAACTCAGATAAGAAGTGCTGCTTTTAAATACCCATTGGCAGAACTCTTTATCACAATTCAGGGCAGGGGATGACTCAGAGGAGATAGGGATCAGAACCCCCATGGGACGAGATAGTTGTGGAGTGGAAGAAAGAGAGGTTACTGCTGCTATATCTTGTTCTATCACTTGTTCTTTCCCTCTGATAGTGGAAACACTGGCTGCCAGTTTCACATTATGCATTTTCTCCTCTTAGTTTTTAGGATGTGGGGGAAGGTGCAATGAAGATGGATTAAATTAGTGCTGGTACAACATTTCTTCTCCCTGATTGCAGCTGATTTTTCACATCGTTTGGTTTCCTTTCATCTCCCACGTAGTCTGTCATACTTTCCCATGACTGTTTCCGACTCATGTTCTCTGCCACACAATCACAAAACAAAAATTATTATGAAGCTGCTTTGCCATAATTATATGGCTTGGTGATTTATTACCCAGTCCAGTTTAAACAGATCAGCCTCTATTCTGGGCTGCAAACTTTCTAACCCCTTTACACTGTTCCTTGCAAAAAGTGAATAAAGTTCAGTCTCTCTTACAAGCCCTCCAGTGTGTCACTTGGTTCTTACATGGGGTAAGAAGGAAGCTACATCTTTCACGAAAACAGATCAAGTGAAGCTATCTGAATTTCTTATTCTGGAAGAGAATAGGGCAGAGAATTGGAAGCTTTAAAACAGTATCAGAGTACTAGCACCTGATACGAAACAATCCTGCTTCAGCGAACAGAGCAACTGGATGACTCAGTAGGTTATCTTAATCGCCATCATCAATGATTATATGATTAAAAGGCCATCATAAATACACTTATACAATTACTCCTTTGTCTCTCATAGGTTAATTGCTAAGAGGACCTTGTGGTTAAAATAACATTGTCAGGTATATTTAATATGTTGATTGTGCATTTTTATCTAGAGATAGGACTAAATTGCGACACTTTGATCTGGATTTCAAATATCCCAAAGATGTATAGTGTTTACATTTAAGGTTTTGGCTCAGCCAGTTTTAGACAAAGGGGAAAGAAGCAGAATTTGTATCCAGACCTGAGTCTGGATTCAAAGTCCTTCCTAAGGTCTAGAGTGTTCAGTTCTGGGATTTTGATTCAGTTGTATCCCTTAGTTTATGAAAGCTCTTATGTTCTGCTCCCCAGAAACAAAATCCTCATTATGTCGTGATTAGTAAAAATGACACCTGGCAAAAGAGAATTTTAATAATGTGATTCAGTAAAAAGTGAAACATGTCTTGCCCAGTAGAACTTTGACAAGAATTATTTTAGGTTTTTTATTAAGATTCCCTGACACTTCCCAGCATTAGAGCCTATATTCAGTTGTTCATAACCCTGGAAAACTTCAACTATTTGGGGTGAACTTTTTCAATAGTGGGTGTCTGCCTCAGGTTCCATTATTTTGGGAAAATTCAGCCAAAATGGTTCAGCCATTTCTAAGAATGAGGCTAGGAAAGCATACTTTGCTTTCCCCATAATAAAAAATGCTGGTGACTTTTCTTGAGATGCTCTAGTATCCACCCCCACTTTGTAGTAAGGACTTGAAATTTGGCATGGGTTGGAGGTAGCCTTTGTGTCAGGGATGTGCCTTTTGCCATCATTGTGAAAATCTGCCCAAATCTGGCTAAGTTATAAACCTTTAACAAAATCAAGTTTGCATATGCTCAGTAAAGACTTCTTCAATTTTAGCAGCTCAAATCTCTGACGATTTCATCATCCTGACCATGCTCATGTCTCTTACAGCTTGTATCACTGATCAGCCTGCACATGCATTATCCCCACAGGGTGACTGAGCCATCTTCATCCCCTCCCCGCTCCTAGTTCTGACCAGACTGTGCATATGCTGTCCCTAGAGAGTGACACTGAGCATTCTCAAACTAGGGTGACCAGATAGCAAGTGTGAAAAATTGGGACAGGGGTGAAGGGTAATAGGAGCCTATATAAGAAAAAGACCCAAAAATCGGGACATCTGGTCACCTTAGCATTATGGGCTCAGAAGGACTTTCCTTGTAATTGCTTATCCCCAATGCTTCTGGCAGGGATGGGGCTGAGCATGGAACTGAGAGCAGGAAGCCTGTCCCTGTGATCGCAATTGGATTGGATGAGATTGGATGAGGAGCCCAGAAAGGGAGACTGGGAGCCAAAGGGTGGGACAGGGAAGAGATAGGTCAGATAAGCAGCCAAGGGAATTGGGGCAGCCTGTGCAAGGAGACTGGGGCTAGGTGACAGAAACCTAAGGAGTAGAGACAGGTTTCAGAGTAACAGCCATGTTAGTCTGTATTCGCAAAAAGAAAAGGAGTACTTGTGGCACCTTAGAGACTAACCAATTTATCTGAGCATAAGCTTTCGTAAGCTACAGCTCACTTCATCGGATGCATACTGTGGAAAGGACAGAAGATCTTTTTATACACACAAACCATGAAAAAATGGGTGTTTACCACTACAAAAGATATTCTCTCCCCCCACCCCACTCTCCTGCTGGTAATAGCTTATCTAAAGTGATCACTCTCCTTACAATGTGTATGATAATCAAGTTGGGCCATTTCCAGCACAAATCCAGGTTTTCTCCCCACCTCCTCCACTCCCCCCACACAAACCCACTCTCCTGTTGGTAATAGCTTATCTAAAGTGATCACTCTCCTTACAATGTATTTTACCAACAGGAGAGTGGGTTTGTGGGGGGAGGAGGGGAGAAAACCTGGATTTGTGCTGGAAATGGCCCAACTTGATTATCATACACATTGTTAAGGAGAGTGATCACTTTAGATAAGCTATTACCAGCAGGAGAGTGGGGTGGGGGGGAGAAAATCTTTTGTAGTGGTAAACACCCATTTTTTCATGGTTTGTGTGTATAAAAAGATCTTCTGTGCTTTCCACAGTATGCATCCGATGAAGTGAGCTGTAGCTCACGAAAGCTTATGCTCAAATAAATTGGTTAGTCTCTAAGGTGCCACAAGTACTCCTTTTCTTTTCCCTAAGGACTAGAGAGTGTGGCTGGGTAGGCACAGATGGGACAAGGAGAACGGGAATGGCACAAGGAGCCAGGGGTGGAGAAGAGTTAGAACTAGGGACAGGGATAGCGTTGGCAGAGATAGGGTAGAAGGGGGTCAAGCTTGGGGAAACAGGGAGAAGAATATGTGCCCACTAGAGCGCACTCCCCTCCAAAGCCTGGAATGCAGCCCATGATTCTTGAGTCTCATCAGTGCTCTGCTCTCAGCAAATGTTGGTGAAACCCACAAGCAAAGTGTGTTTCTCATACTCCTCTAATGATGGTCCATGTAAAGGATGACAACCTGTTACTGCTATCATTCTGCCATAAGCTCAGGTGTCAAAAGCCTGTGTGGTAGATCTGAAGTTAGGAATGTCCGAACTGAGGTCTCTTTGTGCGTATGCATTCTGATACAGTCTATAATTATATGGTCACATACTATGTTTTCCATAGAACCCTATCTCATTTAGTACACTGCTCTGGGGATGGGCAGGGTAACGCAATAAGGGAGACTTGTCTGTAGGACCCTATCTTCATTTGTTATAGAAAAGAGTGAATACAGCTATGCAAATAACTGGGTTTTTTTGGCTCATTCCAGTTCATTAAAAAAAAAAATTGTTTCAGGGCACCCAATCCTGAATTTGTAAAAGATTTTCAGTGAACTGAAAAGTCAGACTTTGTTTCTTTGTTTTGGGTTTAACAAAATGTTTTCTTTCATTTTGTTTCCAGGCATTTTAAACTTCTCTTTTTATTAAATCAACTGAAATTTCAGGCTAGATTAACAAAACTGATACCCAATAGCCCATTTGTTAGGGCATTCACTGGGATATGGGAGACCTGCTGCAGAATCGGGATTGCAGTGAGTGGGCTATTGGATACAAAGGAGCACCATTGCCTGTGTTTTCTGAATCTAGCCTCACATTTCCCCTCATTTATTTTGACAAAACAATTAAGCAACACTTATTAATTTGCAAAATATTTCGGTCAACCCAAGTCTGCATTTTTGGGTGGAAAAAAGTTATGGCTAGAGACAAGGGATTGCGGGAAGAGAAAGAATGTGCTTATAGTTAAGACAGTGAAGTGCTTCCCTGGAGAACTGGATTCTATTCCTGTCTCTGCCACAGAGTTCCTGCATGATGCTGGGCAATGGGGTAGGCAACCCTCCAGGATTGTCCTGGAGTCTCCAGGAACTAAAGATTAATCTTTAATACAAGATTATGTCATGTGATGAAAACTTCAGGAATACATCCAACCACAATTGGCAACCCTACTGGGCAAGTCACTTAAACCAAAGACTTTACAGTTGACCACTATGTGTATTTCATTTTCTGCGTACCCAGTTTGAGATAGCTGGCATCTGATTTGCGGAAGAGATGAGCACTCGCAGCAGTAACTGAAATCTATGGGAGCTGGGCTTGAACATATAAAATGAGATATAATGACAGGTTTCAGAGTAGCAGCTGTGTTAGTCTATATTCACAAAAAGAAAAGGAGGACTTGTGGCACCTTAGAGACTAACCAATTTATTTGAGCATAAGCTTTCGTGAGCTACAGCTCATCGGATGCATCCACCGAATGAGCTTATGCTCAAATTAATTGGTTAGTCTCTAAGGTGCCACAAGTACTCCTTTTCTTTTTGTGATATAATGCTAAGTACTCTTGAAAATAAGGTCCTAGAATCTCAGATTGGAAACCTAGAATTAGTGGATACTGTTGACCTTAATCTCTGTGTGCCTCAGTTCACCACCTGTAAAATAGGGATTATACACCCCACTGCCCTCCCCTCAGAGGGGCATTGTGAAAATAAATTTATTAATGTTTTGAAGCACTCAGATATTGATGGGTGCCATAGAAAAGCCCATGAGAAAATGAATTATTCTGTATTCAGAGCAGGGTTTGAAACATGTGCAGGAAATAAGGCCTGGAGCCACACCTTGAATATTTTGTGTAAGCAAAATATTGAATAGCTGCTGATTAAGTGAACACCGCCCGTCCTGTGAATGAGATAGGAGTCCTGTAGTTGGAAAAAATAGTATATGATCATGTAAAGACTGTATCATAACGCATACGTCCAAGGGGGCTGAATTAAGGTTTCACAAGAACCTTAATTCGGGCATTTCCTAATTTTTGAGTGCTTGACTTTGCAACCTTAATAATGCTCTTGTAGTTTAGTTTTTGTGTGTAATATAGTTTCACTTGCTCTGCCCTGGGATAGTCATTAAATCCAGTGCAAACTGAGTGGGAAGTGGGCAGTTCGGAATGGCAGCATTTCACAGTCACTTTGCACTGGTGCCAATGACTGCACAGGGTGCAGGGACGATGGAGGCTCAGGCCATTGTATTTCATTTACATTGCTGCAGTCTCTTAGGGCAGGCCTGCACTTACAAGGCTGCGGTGGCATGCTGCACTGGGGCAACCGTGCTGCTGTAGCACTTCAGTGACGACACAACTACCCCGCGGGAGAGCTTCTTCTATCGCTGTAGTTAATCCACTACACAAGAGATGGTAGTTATGTCAACATGAGAGACAAGAGGTTAGGTCGGTAGAATTGTGTTGCTTAGGGGTGTAGATTTTTCACCCCCCCCCGAGTGACGTAGTTACACCGATGTCAGTCTGTAGTGTAGACCTGGGCTTTCCTAGACTTTCAGCTGTTGCTTGCTGTGGATCCTCCTTGCTGACATGGAAGTAAACTGAGTCAGAACACTAGGGTGATGAGAAATGCTCAACTACGAATGAAAGATCAAGTCAGAAAGTTCTGTAGTGTCATGCAGATTATAGTGATATGATGCAAGTGACTGCGAGGCAACAGGAAACTTCCAGTGATAAATGTATATGCTGTAATCACATGCAGCATCTACAACAGACTAAAATGATGCTTGATGGCAAGCTAAAAGTTAAATAGATAACATTCTTGCACACACATCAAAAATTAAAAATCGTTTGCTCAAGAATAAACCCTGCATAAGGAAAATCTGCAGGGATTTCTGAAGAACATAAAAATATAGAAATGTACATAAGAACATAAGAACGGCCATACTGGGTCAGACCAATGGTCTATCTAACCCAGTGGTGGGCAACCTGCGGCCCGTGGGCCACACATGGCTCATCAGGGTAATCCACTGTGGGGGGGGTTGCGAGGTATTTTTTTATATTGACCGTAAGCAGGCAAAGACACCTGCAGCTCCCAGTGCCCGCAGTTCGCCATTCCCAGCCAATGGGAGCTGCGGGAAGCAGCGCGGGCTGCAGGGATGTGCTGCCCGCTGCTTCCCACAGCTCCCATTGGCTGGAAACGAGGAACCGCGGCCACTGGGAGCTGCAGGAAGCAGCGCGGGCTGCAGGGATGTGCTGGCCGCTGCTTCCCGCAGCTCCCATTGGCTGGAAATGGTGAACCACGGCCACTGGGAGCTGTGGGAAGCAGTGCGGGCTGCAGGGATGTGCTGGCCACCGCTTCCCGCAGCTCCCATTGGCTGAAACTGATGAACTGTGCTGTGGGCAGCCGCACAAATGTAAAAAAAACGTCTAGCAGCCCACCAGTGGATTACCCTGATGGACCGCATATGGCCCACAGGCCGCAGGTTGCCCACCGCTGATCTAACCCAGTATCTTGTCTTCCAACAATGGTGAATGCCAGATGCTTCAGAGGGAATGAACCGAACAGAGCAATTATTGAGAGATCCATTCCCTGCCATCCAGTCCCAGCTTCTGGCAGTCAGAGGTTACTTACCTAATTGTTTTTTGAACCTAGTTATACTTTTGTCCTTCACAACATCTCCTGGCAATGAGTTCCACAGGTTGACTGTATGTTGTGTGAAAAAGTGCTTCCTTTGTTTGTTTTAAACCTGCTGCCTATTAATTCCATTGGGTGACCCTAGCTCTTGTGTTATGTGAAGGACTAAATAACACTTCCTTATTCACTTTCTCTACGCCGTTCTTGATTTTATAGACCTCTATCATATATCCCCTCCCCTTCGTTGTCTCTTTTCCAAGCTGAACAGTCCCATTCTTTTCAATCTCCGCTCATATGGAAGCTGTTCCATGCCCCTAATAATTTTTGTTGCCCATTTTCCATGTCCAATATATCTTTTAGGAGATGGAGTGACCAGAGCTGCATTCAAAGTGTGGGCTGGAAGGGACCTTGAGAGTACATCTAGTCCACTCCCCTTTGCCGAGGCAGGACCATGACTGGTGTTTGTCTAACCTGTTCTTAAAAACCTCAAAGGACGGGGATTCCACAGCCTCTCTAGGTAACCAATTTCAGTGCTTAGCCACCCTTATAATTAGAACGTTTTGCCTAATCCCCCAACCTAACTCTCTTTGTAAAAGAGCAATTTCTTTTCTTCTCAAAAGTGATTACCTCTTGTCCTACCTTCAGTGGACATGGAGAACAATAGATCACTGTCCTCTGTATAACAACCTTTTACATATTTGAGGACTGTTATCATGTGCCCCCTCAACCTTCTCTTCTTTAGACTAAACATACCCAGCTATTTCAACCTTTCCTCATGGGTCAGGTTTTCTAAATCTCTTACCATTGTTGTTTCTTTTTGTTGGATTCTCTCCAATTTTGTCCACATCTGTTTTAAAGTGTGTGCCTAGAATTGGACACAATACCCCAGCTGTGGCCTCATCACTACTGAGCAGAGCAGAACAAATACCTCCTGTGACTTACATATGACACTCCTATTAATACACACCAGAATGGCATTTGCCCCTTTTAAAATGGCATCACAAGGTTGATGAGCAGATGTAACTCTGAGCCCTTCCACCCACAGCTTGAATCTGAATGTTGCCATTCTGCCCGGGGAAAGGAAGATCCATATTTCCCACGCACAATATTCGTTTTCAGTCATGGATTACTCCCATGGCTGGGCTGCAATGCAGAATTTACAGGGTCAAATTCTATGGCCTGTGCTATAGAGGAGAACAGACTAGCTGGCCCTAAGGGTCCCTTCTGAACTTAAAATCTGTGAAGGTGTACTAACTCATATTGTTTTCTCATTGTACTCTGCCCGGGCTGACTAACACTAACCATATTCCTTAGTTCCTCTCTGTCTCAGAGCACAGAAAATATTGTCACAACAAGTCTTATTCACTAGATAGTCACCAGTGATATATCTCCCTCTTTCTTGCCTTCATCCATTGCATCTCACCCATGCTTGGATGGACACAGTCTTTACACACCTCTCAACCAAATGAGAATGCAAAGCTAGCACTGGTAGGGGCACTCTCTACACCAAAGGTGGTGGGGAATCACTGGGTGTTGGTGAGATGCAGACCATGTATCTGCACCAGGTACAATACACTTTCTTAAGTGATGTTTGGAAGCTTCAGTTTTGGGAGCTTCTGCAGTCATTGTGTCTATGCTGCCTAGAGCTCCCACTCAGCCTGCAAAGAGGGGTTGTGCCCTACAGGCCATGTCATTCACAGAATAGTACAAACTGAAGGCCAGACTAGTGCAAATTGGCTCCATTGAGCTAAACTGATTTACAGCAGCTGAGCATCAGACCTTACTATTCTCTACTAATTCTCTACTATTCTCTCTACTTCCTCTACTTTGTACAGCACAGAGCGCACTGAGAGTGCTGGGTTGGTAATAAAAATACAGTGACCTGCCCTGCAGACAGGAACGAACAGTGTGAACGTTCCATTTACATATCCATCAGCTGTTCCGTGGAATGTGTAGCAATGCAAAAAAGCAAACAAAGAAGAAGAAGAAGTTATACACAGGCTATTGTTTATTTAGGTCCCTATAAGAAGGAACAAGTAAATTGTCTGAGGCAATTTACTTTGCTGAGATATCTGATGATCAAAGGCCCTTTTCAAATTGAAGATGAGGTAGGGGAATAAAAAGGAGAGGAAGGAAGTTGGTGAGAGCAGCTGCAGATGCTGCAGGAGGAGGTAGGTGAGCAATTCTAAAAGCAACTAATCCTGGGTGGAGGATACAATTGCTGGCACAGGGCCAGGAGTTCTTATTGGACTGGAGCCAAAGCTCATTGAACTCAAAGGGAATCTTTCCATTGACTTAATGAACCCCGGATCAGGCCCTAGGAGAGAAGGCACTGTCCTTACTCTCTGGGTGATTCTTTAGCAGCTGTCACCTGGCAGCTTACAGCCTTGCTCAGTTCAGCCTCCTTCAGCATCCATGCCTATAAATGATTAACTTGTTCTTGATCTTTGCTCCCTTTAGGCCTGAGGGAGGCTGTGCTGGAGCCAGGTTTTTTGGACCCTCCTCTCCATCCTGACATAGGGATAGGCATTTGGGATGTCAGGCTGGAGAGCAGGGTCCAAACGAGGGTGACCAGACAGCAAGTGTGAAAAATCGGGATGAGGTGGGGAGTAATAGGAGCCTATATAAGAAAAAGGCCCCAAAATCACGACTGTCCCTATAAAATCGGGACATCTGGTCACCCTAGTCCAAACTAACTGGGCTGTGGCACTGTCTCAGGGGCAAACGGAGCAAAGACCAAGAGGGTGAGAGTGAGTTAATCATTTATACATCCCCAAACAAAGCACCTAAACCTGAGCTACTCCTTGGTTCATGGGTGGCTGCACTGCAGAACAGATCTCAGGGCTCACGGCATCTTAGTTCATGGACTGAAGATCATTTATCTGTGGAAAATATATAAAAACAGGTAATTACCAAGCTCCCTGAAATGGTGGTTAACTCTTTCCTTGCTGGCTCCTGAAGCATCTCTGTGGAGTCAGTTTGTTTTACGCAGTCAGATTGTCACCTAGGCATGCTCAAGGAGATCCCTTCCTTAGGGTTTGTCTGAGAACCCGCTGAAATCAGTGGGAGTCTCTCTGTTGACTTTGAGGGGCTTTGGTTACAGTCCCCAATGTCTCAACATGAGGATTGGTTTCTGAAGTCAATGGCCGTCCCTGAATGAAGAAAAGGGGAATGCAGTAGTTTTGACTTAAAATATATCCTTTCCAAAGTATTTCTTTAGTAATTATGGGCTAGTGAGGGGAGTGCTAAAGAACCTTTTCCTTGTGTCTTCCTTTGCCCCACCCCCGCCCCCAGGCCTGGAATAACAGCAGCACCAGCCTGCTTTCCTACAGCTGCAGTCCAACTGAGATTTAGCCAGTAGAAAGTGTGGCAAGAAAAAAAAAATCATCTTATGGCCCTTGTACAGCAACCAGGGGACCACTTAGTGGCAGAGAGGAAAACATACTGCATCCTCTTTGGGGCTATAGCAGCTGCTGTTCTTCCCCAGAATGCCAGAGTATTCTGCCCCCTCTCCTTTGCTGACTCCTGGATCCTGCTCTCCCCCTGCTTGTGGTACTGCAGTCAGTGATAGAGCCAGTTAATGGAGTGTGTCATCATGGTGCACTGGGTCCTGGAGTGCCTTCAGTGCTAAAAATACCCTTCCCCAAAGCAGACCAGAGGCTATTAGGCATGATTAAGCCGTATACTAGTAATTATTATTATTCAATTACTATTATTCTTCTGCCTAACAGTGGTATCACATAATGTGAATAACATAGGCAGACACGTGAAGTGCTGCTGTTCTGTAATAATATATATTTCATTCATACATTTGTATATACATGAAAATTAACTTTTTGTTTCCTGTTGTCATTTCCTCTAGTTCCTTCCAGTCTCTGATATTAAGCAGTGAACTCCGGAGGTTAAGATTACTCATGAAGAAATGCTATCAAGGCTTCCCGTGGTAATCTGATCATAGACTAATGAATATTTGCAAGTATGGGGTTAGTCCTTCAAGCCCATGCAGCAATCTTTATCTTGGGCAACCTGGTGGCTTCTCAACCACTTGCACAAAGTAAGTTGAACTTCCAGATATTAATTTTAAAACCTGATGTGCAGATTCACATTATTTCTGTGGATGCTTTATTTGCTTCATGTTTTATCAAGTACAATACCTTCTTAAAAAATGTGGCCCGTTTCATCACTGGTGTAACATCACAATGACTTCAGTGGAGCTACACCAGGCATGTATTTGACCCCTGTTTCTTCACAAATCTATAGGGATATAACAGAAATATTTAAAATGGTTTCTTCCAGTTAACATTCAGGGAAGATGAATGTTTTGTTTGAAGATAAGGGGAGTGCCTCTCAAAACTCTGAGAAGTGGTACATACTGCCGAAGTTATGAATTATGCGAGCAGGGATCATGTGCAAAAAATAGAAGTGCAATCTTCTGACAAGATATTCATATTAAAAACCAGAGATTAAAGTAAGACTTAAACAATTAATATTCTCTCATATTAAGTAGTATATGGGATAATGCCCATTGACCTGAGGATACTGAAATATCCATTGACCTGAGGATACTGAAAAAGTATATACTTAATTATACATTTCCCAGAGGGGAAAACCTCACTTATTATTAATCCACGGTAACAGCTTGGATATTTGATAACCCGGACATTAAAATATCTGTCTTTAGTTATATTGCACAGTATCATTATTACTTGTGCTAAGAAATAAACAAATTAACTCAAAAATCCATTAAAAAAACCACCCAGCACACATGGATGACAATTTGACCTTCATTCTTGTTAACTCTAAGTTCCTGTTTTTCATTTCTGAATTTCATGAAAAAAAATCATGGTTTAAGATTCTTCCAACAGTTTATCATTTTCTTTAGAAATCTGTACTATATTATATTTTATGTCTGAAACATACTACTTATGGCAACTCAGTAACACAAGGACCGATGTTCCAGTACTAATTACCTGGTATGGTTATTTACAAAGTGGGTGTAACACTCTACTATTCACATATGTTAGATCCAATTTGTACAAGCATAAATGACCTCATAAGATGCAAGGCTGTGGAGAATCAGCCTAGTAGTGCCTAGCTACTGCAGTGTCTGCTGATCCTACCAATTGTGTGCCACTTCCGCCTGCTATGAAGCCCAATAGATGTAATAAGGAATACGTTTCTCCCAGGCATATGCACTCACTTTCTCTCCATCTCACTCCCTCTCATTTTTAAGACAGGGATTCACTTACCTTTTATTCTGAGTCATGGGAGCTCATTTCATGCTTTTCAGTGCTTACCCTGAGTAGCATTATTTCCTACATGCGGTTCTACTGACTTAGATGAGATTGCTGTCATGGATAAATAATATTCAGTGCAAGTAGCTGCTGCAGAATCAGTTGCAGGGTATCAGTCTCAGGCTGGCTCAATACAGCAGGCTAGGAGCTACTGCATGTGGAAGTACTATGTGTGGTTGCCTATTAGGTTTTAATCAGTTTGGGGAAATCAGAAGTGGTTTTTCTTTTTTGTTCTGTTTTGTTGTTTTGGTGAGATTGCAACGGTTCCAGAACATTGGTGTTCCACTCTGTTATCTTTGTAGATATGTGTTTTTTGTCTGTTCCATTACATTCAGGTTTATTATGGTGTTCCTTTTGGTTCAATGATAAAGAAAAACATTACTTGTGGTTCGCAGTACTGCTGCTTTCCTAATTGCTCTGGGTTCTGCTTGCATAAATTACTGAGGATGGTGGGCTCAACTAATAGTCACATTTTCTGCTTATTTTTCCTACCAGACGACTTCCTGCACATGCAGAGATCACATATTTCATGTATTTATGCTTCTACACACTTTCAGTGCATTCAGTGATCAACTGTGCCAATAAGACCCTGTCATTGAGGGCCATGTGGTGCACCATTAATGCTGTTGGAGTTCCAGCAAGAATTTTCCCTCAGAGAACAAAAGTAGAGTTTTCCCCGGAGCTGGAAGAGTCTGACCTTGCTGTGGCCCTTCCAGCAGTGCAGCAGGTTCCTTACTGAGTTCTTGGCCAGGTCCACTGGCTGACACAGGAGGGCATGGGTCCAGAACAGCTCTTCAGGGCAGGCACTGTCTCCTTGCTGTATGGTAGTACAGAGCCTAGCACTATGAGGCCTTGGCTTCCAGCCATGCTACAGTAATAAATAATTATAATAATAATAATTAACTAATAACCCTGCTTCTTTCCTGTCACTTTGGGGTGTCATGTGATCTCCCTGCTCTTGTGCAACTGTGGGGCAGCGGGAAAAATAGGGGGCTACAATTATTATGAAATGAGGCACCCAATTGGCTTGTAAAGATCCTGACTGGGTGGACAGTTCAATGCTTAAGACCATCCCACTTACCCTCCTTGGAATCATGAAGCCTATGAAAGGGGGAGAAAATATCCTTTGTTTTATCGCTCTACCTTGTTCCCGCTCCTCCCCCCCCAAGTTAAAACTCTCTGACTTGACTCCCATGAAAGCCACTTTCCACTGACATAAGACGGTTCTCTTTCCAAAAATGCAGTGTCTGCCCATAGAGGACAATAAACATCCCTGCAGCAAACGGGGCAGGAAGTGTTGGGCGTAAGAAGGGATGATTAACATTTGGATAAGCTATGGAAAAGAATCCAAACTACTGATGCTGATCTGAGTCAACCTTTTAAAAATATTATTTAAAATAATACCTTTTCTTTATTTATATTATTATTTGTAAAGATGAACACAGTACTGTCCCAATACTTAAAGAGAGAGCATGGGTCCAGATCCTCAAAGGTATTTTACTCCCATCACATTTCAGAGGGAGTCTGAGGGTCTGGTCCCTACTCTGGAACACATAGGGTATTGGAGAGGGCTCTGAAATGTATATGAAATACTTAAACAAACCAAAAAAGTGCAGAGTCTGAAGTTCATTTCCTCAACAGCAATGCATATTTTAATAATCAAATGATTTTAAAATGTATTTAAAATTATATAAGTCCTCTGTAATTGAATACATTATTTTAAAATCTTTAACAGGTTATGCCATCACTTACCTTTTATGAAGTTCTTAGAAACTAGAGTACATCAGATGGTTCCTATCTCACCAGATGTTTTATTATAACCCCCCACTCTCTTTCTATTAATTACTCACTGTTTATTGTTAATGTATTTACAAGGTGTACACTTCAATGACCATGTTTGCTAGATGTCAAATACAGATGTGAAAATCCCAGAGTTCCAATCCATAATATGCAGCAGGCCTATAGTTATGTGCAGAATAAGACCGCGATTCTGCAAAGATTCCTGCATGTGGTTAGCTTTACACAATGCACATAGTCCCACTGAAGCCAAGAGGACTAAATGTAAAGTTAAGCATATGGGTAAGTCTTTGAAGGCTCAGAATAAAAATGACAATCTTTAAGGCCGAATAAAAAGCATATAAAGCCAAAACATAAGGTCTTTATCCAGGGTTAGATTGAGCCTTTAAGGGACAGCCTATACTAAAGGATAGTATGGAGCTATCCTCCCACAGGAGAAGGACCAGGAGGCATTTTTTGTGGGATGCAGCTTACTCCATCCTTTGTGACCAGTCATCTCTATTGGTTTTCCATGGAGGGTGAGACCCCCCAGCCTCACCTCCTCCCCATCCCTTTCCATCCACTCTGGGATGTCAGAAGGAAGTGACCACAGAGCCTGGGATTCTGCCTTGTGCTTGTGAGGGGTGTGTAAAAGTGGGTAAATGGATTGTTCTCTCCAAATAGGCAGAATCTAACCCTCAGTTTCCCTGGCAGCCTTTTGAAAAGGAATCCAGAGGAGCCCAGGTGGCTTCCCTGATTTGCCCACTCAGAGTCTGCAGATCTTGAACAGTACAGAGTCTCTGACGAGGGGCCTCTATGGGGTGGGGGAGTTCTTGTGTTGTACCAATAAAATAAAAACCAGCAGGATCTTATTAAAGGGAAAAAGGCAAAATACCACATTTATTGTGAATACAGAAAGAATCATAGTAAGCAGTTAGTTATAGCTATAACATGCCATTCAATCTCATATTTATTCACACATTCATTCATACAAACACACGCTCACAGGTTCTGCAAGGTTGTTATCATAGTTACCAGCCTTAGAGTTGCTCATGCCAAGCCACTGGCCAGGTGGCCTGGACATGAGGAGGGAGCAGGGCCTTGTCAGATGCTCATCTGATGCTCCTGGAAGTTGGTTTGCAGAATCAGACCCCAAAATTCTCACTTTTTAGAGTCTATTTTTATAGGAATTTCTTCCTATGCCAGTCTATGGGAATTGCTTCATCATGCTGTTGCTGAATCAATCAGCAGATAGCACATTCCTGACGGCTCCAAGATGTTATCTTGTTCTTTGGTTCTCCCATTCTTGAGGCTGTTGGGTGGATTCCAGTCTGCCCTCCGGGTGGGGTCCTCTGGTTATTTCCACTTGACACCTTCTTCAGCCGATGGACACTGGATTCTTAGGCTGGCACCTCCCTGATCATTCAGTTATTATCCACACCAAGCATCCATCCACATACATCCTCTCTCTCTATTTTAATCACAATGGTTAATACAACAAAAGGGCGGGGAGTCTCTGGGTGCTGTTTCTGTTGTTAGAGTATTGCTTTGAGTCTCTCTCTCTTGTGAATTGCTTTGAGAACAGACTCTGTCTTAGAATGTACTAACACAGTTAGCAGCTTGCAAGTTTCACACATAGAGGGAGAGAAACAGTACCAAAAACCAAGAGACCTCTTAATTAGTAATACCCTGGAATTTAAACTATGGGGAATCAAACTCATTTGTGATTTTAATACAGAACTTCTTTAATATGATCCAACATAATCCCCCTTTTGACACTAAGATTTATAATCGTCAGTGTCACTTTCTATGTAGCCTATTCAAGAGAAAGTACTGTGAGGCAATTTGAGTTTGTGATTCCAATTCATGCCACATACATGATCCTAGTGATGTATCTTTACTACAAGGTTCTGGGGCAACAGGCAAGGTGAGGCACACCCACTTTTGAGGAGTCCATTCGGTACAACCTCTAGTGTCCAATAGCTTCCCTCCCTCCCCAGCCCACTGGCTCAAGGTCCAGGGTAGCCAAAAGGATCCCATGTGTAATATGGGGAGTGGGTTAACCTTCAATACCTTTGCCTCCAGGGACTGTTGGTGTGCAATTTTGACAACAATTTCTCCCATTAACAAGTCTGGTTTACAATAGTGGAAACATATTGCATCCATTCATATTGATAGGTGTCAAACAATGATCTCTTTCTTTTTTAACAAATGCATCAAACCCTTAATATTTCCCAATATGACCCAGAACATTTTGTGTTCCAAAGTAGCTAGTGCAAGTATCTGCATTTCAGTGCATCCCATAGCTATGGCTGTGTAGTTTCCTATTTCTAATATATATATATTTTTTTATGGATAAGCCATGTGGTAGTATTAAGCCACTACTAAAGATTCCATCGGCCTTTTAGGTTACCCAGACCAATTTGGACCAAGTCTACATTGGCATGTACTTGTTTTTGTATCAGGCTGTCCTGTAGCTGGGACAGAAAGCTTAATTTATTTTTAATTACCTGCAGGTCTTCAGTATTTTTTTTTAAACACACAACAGTGCTAGCAACAACACAAAACACAAGACAAAACATAGAACACAGAACACAATTTCTATTGTGACAGTAGATTCATGGTATTGGGTTGCTTTTCAGCTGGCAGCTTTTCCTGATTTTCTGAAAGACAAAAAGAACATGTTTCTACCCCTTTTGGGGTGGCAGATTATTGCTTAAAATATTTCTTTTACAAATACCCTTGCTGATTGCAGGCAAAACAGAGAAATTGCCCCCATATTTTCCTGTTTTTGTTCTATAGGCAGGCCAGGTTTCAAAGGCTTTTATCTTTTAAGGGTTATGGGGAAATTATCCCACTGTTTAGTCATTAAATCCCTGAGTTTTCCTTCTTATACAGCAGACCAAGTTTATAATGTTTTTCCTGCTGTGTTAAGCTTTAAGTTGTATTTACAGGTAATAACTGAGAAGCATCATTACCATACGACCTTAAAGGATTTTTCCAAAAATCATACACACTATACGTTGTTACAGGGATACTTATTATCATTAAATGTATTAAAATTATCTTGTTATCCCATGCCTTTTATTTAGACAATTTGTTTGCTGACCAGGTATGTCCTTTATCTGCAGCTCCTTTGTGCTGCTAGTTCTTTCCTTCCTTTATCATTTAGGTAATTTGCATTTTCACAGAAACTTCCTGCTTTTGGATTTAAAGCCATCAGCAGCTCAGAGACTCTATCTTAAAAGGGACACAATCAACTTTCACCAGAGTTTTGATTACTTTTAACTTCTGCTTCCAAAACACACAGCAATCTGAAAAAGAAAACCCAACCTATTGTGGGTCCCTTTGGAGCCCTAATAGCATTTTAATTAAGTAGCATGGTATGTTTGCATTTCTTTTGCCCCTTCTACAATATACCCTGCACATGTTCTGGGGCAAATGCACATTTCTTCCATAGTTTAACTTCTATAACATTATCCAGATCCATTTTTACATAAGGTGTCACTATTTCTTTTTTTTGCTTACAGAGTTTTCATGTACCTTTATCAAAGTGACAGTCTGATTACTCAGAGCCATTTTAAGACTCAGTGTTTCTAACATTGCTTCTTTTTGTTTTGTGCACCTCACCCCTGCTGTTGCTTCAGAGAGGCACTGTCTTTTTTTATTTTTATTTTTTTTACTACAACTCTCATCTGCTATTTTGTTACAAAAACAAACAAACAAAAAACAAACAAAAAGAATCCAAATTTTTTTTTTTATATATTCTCCTGATTTTGACTGCCCTGCTGCAGCCACAACTTAAAAACATTTTAAATTTTGTAAAGCATTGAGTTACCTTTTAAGGGTTAAATGCCAAATCCCAAAGCCAAACAACACTAATTACCCGTGTCTAGCAAAAAGGTCTGTCAGTTTTGCAACTTTGAATTAAAGAGTCAAATGGATTTTTAGTGGCATTAACAAAAACAAAACTAACTGGTCCTTAGAACTTTACATATTTACACACACACAGACAGATACATACACATTTTCTTTTCCTTCAACATCCCTTCCACACTGCTCTGTTTTTTACATCTTACATTCCCTTTATACATTTGACGCAGTTAAGTTCCAATAGAACCCTCTTATGTTCTTTTAGCAAATTTGACTAAATTGTCCAGTCAAATGATTTTAATCAGATAGTTTATTTTTGCCTGGCTAATTTACAGACATTCCTTTGGAAAAGGGCCCATTTTTCTTTCAGAATGGCTGCAAAGAAACCAAGAATGCTCTAACACTTTTCCTTTTTAACATTTTCGGTTAAAAGTTGTTTGGGTGAAATACAAAGTTTAACTGCTTAATTCCCTCCAGCCTCTGCAGAGTTAACTTTTTTTTTTTTTTTTTACTCTCTTTTCTCTTTGTAATTATGCCTGGGGGTGCCGTACATAGGACCTTCTCCCCCTTTACCTGCCTCCCTCCAGCCTCTGCAGAGTTAACTTTTTCACTCTTTTTGTATTCCTGGAGTGCCTCTTTCACTATTTTCAGCTGGCTTTGGATATTTGTAGCCAGCACCTTCCAATTGTCTGCTCCCTTTTCCATTTGTGCCTTTTCCTCTTTACATGAAGACAAGCGGAGAGAAGAATCCTTACATGCCTCCCACAACAACCAAATTGCTGCTGCATCTCTTTTGGCAGCACTAGAAGGTTTGTATATGAGGATATACTGAGCCAATCTATCCTCTAGGTCCAAAATAGTGCAGACATCAGCTAGGCCTTGTTTAGTCCAAGGACTGTGCCCAAATTTTTGAAGGATTTGTTTAAAAGGTGTAATTTCTTTAACAAAAGGTGAGGTTGGAGTTCCTTCTGACTCCATTCCTCCCTCTAGTACTGGCTTACCCTGTTTTCTTTTAAACATCTTAACATGGATATTTCAATCTCTTTGTCACTGCTGGTATTACTTAGCAAGTGACACAGCCTAGATTCTGAAATCATAGCTTAATCTATGCGTTTTTCCCCTGCTACCTTCCCGGAGGCCAGCAGGTCCCCTGCTACCTTCTCGGAGGCCAGCAGGTCCGGTTAACCTGTTCTTCCCTGCTACCTTCTCGGAGGCCAGCAGGTCTGGTTTAATCTGTTTTTCCTGCTACCTTCTCGGAGGCCAGCAGGTCCCCTGCTACCTTCTCGGAGGCCAGCAGGTCTGGTTTAATCTGTTTTCCCTACTACCTTCTCGGAGGCCAGCAGGTCCCCTGCTACCCTCTCGGAGGCCAGCAGGTCTGGTTTAATCTGTTTTTCCTGCTACCTTCTCGGAGGCCAGCAGGTCCCCTGCTACCCTCTCGGAGGCCAGCAGGTCTGGTTTAATCTGTTTTCCCTACTACCTTCTCGGAGGCCAGCAGGTCCCCTGCTACCTTCTCGGAGGCCAGCAGGTCTGGTTAAATCTGTTTTTCCTGCTACCTTCTCGGAGGCCAGCAGGTCCCCTGCTACCTTCTCGGAGGCCAGCAGGTCTGGTTAACCTAATAGAAATGCCTAGCTCACTAGAGCTGGCGGTGTGCACACCAATATTTACAATAACTGAGGTTTTTTACCAATATTCCCCCTTTCGCAATTCTCCACCAAAATGTTGTACCAATAAAATAAAAACCAGCAGGATCTTATTAAAGGGAAAAAGGCAAAATACCACATTTATTGTGAATACAGAAAGAATCATAGTAAGCAGTTAGTTATAGCTATAACATGCCATTCAATCTCATATTTATTCACACATTCATTCATACAAACACACGCTCACAGGTTCTGCAAGGTTGTTATCATAGTTACCAGCCTTAGAGTTGCTCATGCCAAGCCACTGGCCAGGTGGCCTGGACATGAGGAGGGAGCAGGGCCTTGTCAGATGCTCATCTGATGCTCCTGGAAGTTGGTTTGCAGAATCAGACCCCAAAATTCTCACTTTTTAGAGTCTATTTTTATAGGAATTTCTTCCTATGCCAGTCTATGGGAATTGCTTCATCATGCTGTTGCTGAATCAATCAGCAGATAGCACATTCCTGACGGCTCCAAGATGTTATCTTGTTCTTTGGTTCTCCCATTCTTGAGGCTGTTGGGTGGATTCCAGTCTGCCCTCCGGGTGGGGTCCTCTGGTTATTTCCACTTGACACCTTCTTCAGCCGATGGACACTGGATTCTTAGGCTGGCACCTCCCTGATCATTCAGTTATTATCCACACCAAGCATCCATCCACATACATCCTCTCTCTCTATTTTAATCACAATGGTTAATACAACAAAAGGGCGGGGAGTCTCTGGGTGCTGTTTCTGTTGTTAGAGTATTGCTTTGAGTCTCTCTCTCTCTGTGAATTGCTTTGAGAACAGACTCTGTCTTAGAATGTACTAACACAATTAGCAGCTTGCAAGTTTCACACATAGAGGGAGAGAAACAGTACCAAAAACCAAGAGACCTCTTAAATAGTAATACCCTGGAATTGAAACTCTGGGGAATCAAACTCATTTGTGATTTTAATACAGAACTTCTTTAATATGATCCAACACTTGGGGGAATTTGCCATTTAGGCGCCCGCTTGCTCATGGAAGGGAAAGGCAGGATCGCAATCAAGGACTTCAGGATTTTGCCTTGAGGAAGGATTGGTTCAGCGGATTGATAATAGGATTACAGAACCTTTCACCTCTTAGTATGGAGAGGAGGTCAGCGGTGATCAAATGCCCTTAGCATATGATGGCTGTGAGGTATTCTAAGTAAAATAAGTTACGTTTTCTGATCACATTCTCAGGGCACATGTGTCCACATCACAAAAAAAAAACAACAACATCACAATTAGTCCTAGAGCTGGCATCCTTGTTGGTAATCTCAGCATTGAGATCAAGGATTAAATGCCAATCTGGCATCTTCCACAGGGATTAGTTATTCCTCGCTAAAAGAAATAAATTATAAACTTGTTCAAAAGGACAGGAATTGTGGTTTATTTTTATGAGTATGTTGAGGTCCTTGTGATATGCCATAAAATGACAAGGGAACGTCCAGATATGTACTGATAGTCACCACAAATTTGAAGGGGAATTAACACAAAAATGTTCACATCTGGCCACCACAATATTTCTCAGGTGTACATAAAGAAATTCAGACCAGTACTTCCCCTAAAAAAAGTACAGTGCTACATCTGACAGTTCCATAAGACAATAGCTGGCTGAAAGACATTAAAGAAGTAATTCCCTTAGAGAAGGACACATATCCAGCAGACAGCATATGGGCTTCAAGGTACTCCAGAGTCATTTTGGGTCCTACATACAAATACTTCATATGGATAGGAATGCCTCTTTACTGCCTGCCATTATGTTTACCTATAACTCAGTGCATTCTGACATTGAAAAATTAAATGAGCATTGAATTTGACTTAGCCTTGAAAGTATGTGATTAAACAAGCATGCAATGCAAACATTCCCTATTTGTTTTTTATGATTCTAACACATGAAAGTTAACGATTCCTACTTGGTTTATAGAATGAAAAATTGTCCATAATAATAGTCATCAAAATATTTATTTGCCTACCTCTACAGGCTGTTGTAAAGACTAATGAGTTAATGTGTGTAAAGGGACTTCAAGATATGTAGTGTTCTGTATACACACTATTTCAATTTTTTAAAATTTAATAATATGGGATCGTTATTTAAAAGAAGAGATGTGATGGAAAAATAAGAAAAAGCACACTATAAATTTGTTTAATTATTCACAGATATAATTTATGCCCACTTTAATGCCCTTTGACACTGCCAGAGATGTGTAAAGTGGCCTTTGTGTCAATAAGAATCAGGCCCAATCACCTGTATCCTGCAAGTGCAGAATTGTTCCCTATAGTAATTTTTCCTGTATTATGATAAATATTTTAAAATGACTCCGAACTGGAACTTACAGTTTATAGATCTCATTTTAGGAGTTTTGTTTCTGATATTTAGCATAAATTTTCATACTCTTGATTTCATTCCACTACCTATAGTTATGCTTCTTGTGTAACCCAGAAAAATTCCCTTGGTTCCTTGATATATGCACCCTTCAGATATTTGTAGCTGTTTATCTTGTCTAAAGATAAATCAAGCTCTGAGGAATATACTTGATGTACCACTGTGGTATTCTAATCAAGCCTGAATAAATGGAAGCAACATTGGCTTTGATCAGATGCCTAGAATCTGAGCAAGAGGGAAGTCTGGTAGTTGGGAGCAGGAGGATGGGAGAAGAAAGAGGATGTGAGGATAGTAAGATGCTCTGAGGTGACCTGGCCATAAGGAGGTAGGGAGAAGTGGCCAGGTCCATTGGGAGAAACCATAAAATTCCTTCTTATCCACTGATTCTAATCTGGGACACTAGCCAAACTAATTCTGAAGGAGAGGGATAAAAAATGGCCAAATCAGTGATGCTGCATATACTATGTGGAGGCAGTGTTTCTTTCTAAAGATTCCACTTCAAGCAGGTATCTGAAATATTATTTAGCTGAAGCCAAATATCGGAAAGTTGGCTAGATTTCCTCTGAAGAGCTATTCAAAGCTGAATTTCAGTATAGCCTCACAAGCTACCCAAATTCAGATCTGATACTTCTCTCAGACAGCCACCAATCTGCAGTAAATCTATTGAAGACACTCAAGTTACACCTATTCAAAACTGGTGTGAGAGAAGAAATCAGGACCATAGTTCTTCTTTCCCAAATACGTAATCATTTTTATTGCTACTTTCTGCATTCCTCCGAGTCTGCTGACATCTTCTTGGCGTTGAGCTGCACAGAACAAAATGAAATATTCCAGGGCAGTTATACTGAAGTTGTATAATGAGGGACTGACATCAACCTGCTCTGCTGTGTGATGACTCTGCATACGTATTTGGGCCTATTGTGCTGCCACATGGCCTTGCAGACTCATATCTATTGTTGTACACTGTGGGCTTGTCTACACTTGAAATGCGACCGAGCCACAGCTCAGGCACTGCAGCTGCGCGGCTGTAGTGCTTCAGTTTAGACATTACCTACACAGACGGGGGAGGTTCTCCCATTGGTGTAGGGAATCCACCCCCCTGAGAGTCTGTATCTATGTCAATGGAAGAATTCTTCTGTCAGCCTAGCGCTGTCTACACTGGGGGTTAAATCAGCTTAACTACATCGCTCAGAGGTGTGGATTTTTCACAACTCCCGAGCAATGCAGCTGGGCCGATCTAATTTTTTAGTGTAGACCAGGCCTAACAGTCCCTCGGTGTTGTTCATTCGCTATTGTTCTCCAGGTTTCTCCTTCCAAATGTTTCAGATTATATTTCTGCAGAGGCCTTGTTTTGTACTTTTCCAGTCTCAATGCCCTTATTATTTTCCACCCATATTTCTAACCTCTCTAGGTCCTTTAGTCTTATTTCTCTGCCTTGCAAGTCTTCACGTCACCTCTCATTTTTTCTGTCGTCTGTGACCGTGGAGTAATTAAATCGGAACTACTGGTCTCTGAACAAATGTGTGGTCATGTCCTTGATTTCTGGGGTTAAAACTGTTTTGTTTGTCATTGCAATGAGACAGGTTTGAAAGAAACTATCAAAATCACAGCAGTCAATTTCAATGGTGAACAGATGCAGATCACATGGGCAGCTAAAGACTATTTCCCTGACAGGAATGTGACTTTTTTTTACAGGTAAGTACTGGCAATGGCTATCCTCTTCCCCTTGGCTAATGTCTTTGGTTAGTGATTCTGAAAGTATGTCTACACTGCAATTAAATACCCATGGCCTGTGTCAGCTAACTTGGGCTCATGGGGGTCTGGAACTCCGTTTACATCACAATTTTACAATCCTGCAGCCCAAGCCCTGCGAGTCTGAGTCACTGACATGGGGCACCTGTGAGTGTTTTAATTGCAACTCAGACCTACCCTTCGCCATCTCACTCAGTCCAAGTTGTGTTTGAGCTACACCCGCAAATGAAAGAGAATCTTATATTTGATCCAGATCAACATGCAGACTCGTTTGTGTTCGCTCCACACCACAACCCTATTTTCCAAACTAATCATCAGATCTGCTGAATACTTAGCTGCACGCAAGTAGTTACACCCACAGTTTTGTCCATTTTTCTGATGCCCACCAGTTTGTCAGAACAGTTGGAGCCATTTTTCACACACACACACACACACACACACACACACACACACACACACACACACACACACACACACACAGCTTTAGCTGCTGTTATAATTAAGAGCTGTGCAGCAATCAGTTGATGCTGCAAATGAAATGAAACATTTATAGCTGCTTTGGGTCAATGACAAGTCAACCAGTAGGAGGTTTACTCAATTGTTAGTGGGTATATGAGACAGCATTTCCAGTAGTATGGTGTAGAAATAGGACATGTCACCAAATGGTGAATGTCTGACACAGCTGTTAAAACAAACCCTTCCCTTCCTAGAAAAGACAATATTAAAGAAACCTCACAATCTCAAATTGTAATGAACAGCTATCTGGAAAGGCAATAGCAATTAGGTACCAAACTCCCCTTTTCCGCTTTGAAAATCCCATCTATAAATTTCCCATGGGAGAAGTATTTTAATAAGCTAAAGTGACAAAACGCAACTAACTCATTTCAATAGATAACATAATAACTGTGTTAACTAATTTTATTTTGTTTTTACTTATAGATTTGGCACAGCTCTTCAAAACAGAACTTGGAAGCAATGCCCCCACTATATACTTGACCAAGGTTACAATTCTGGCTGTTTCTTTAAGACAGAGGGACTCACTCTTAACATCTCTTTTAAGGATAAGAATGGAAGTGAAGAGCTTTTCCATCATCAGCTAAAATCTGATTCCTTTAGTAAGTGAGTGAGCAATGACATTACCAGATTCCTTGGTAATGCTAGTGCCTTCAGTGATCTTCTTTTGTATTGAGTCTGAGATGAAGAGATAGAACTATTTCAGAGTATAAAATATTATCGAGGAAGATGGCGAATTAGTCAAGTGTATAAAATATTATCAGGATGGACAGAATATTGTTCTCTGTTTGGGTATACTGAGGCTTCTTCTTCAACACTTACTTCAGTGGTCACATTGCCTTCACTGGGGCTACTTGTTTTGAATAAAGCCCCCCAAATTCAGATCAAAATCTGGATTTTGAACACTTAAAAATGTAGATATGTTTGGATTTTGAAATATTTAGTATAGTTGACTATGTAGAACATGTAAACATACATGTAGCAACAACTGGAAGCCATGCTTCCATTTTCATAGTGGAGGGGTAAATAGATGATATCACAATGCCAAAATGACAACGGGTTACAGTGAGAAAACACTGGAAGAGTAAGAAAGAGGCATTTCCATTTCTGTTATACTTTTATTGGTTTTATGTATGTAGATGTGCCTTATGGGTTCAACATGTAATGACTATTAGTGCAAAGAAATCTGCAGAATAGTAGGAACTAATACTAAATAAAATAAAATAAACCAGCTATAGAGCACCACTGAGCATGTCTTCTAAAGTTAGGAGAGCTTCCCAGGAGGCAGGGTAGTCTTATGGCTAAGACACTGGAGTGGTGTTCAGGAACTCAGGTTTAATTCCCAGCTTTGTCACAAATGTCCTGTGAGACACTGGGCAAGTCACTTTGGATCTCTGTGCCTCAGTCTTCCATCCCTAAAACAGAGATAATAGTGCTTCAGATCTCACAGGGGGTTTTGCGAAAATTCATTAATATTTACCAGGTGCTCAGATACTACAGGAATGGGAGTGAAGTAGTTAGATTTCTTGCAGGTGGTGTGGATCAAAAGAGAGGGTGCACTAATGTACTTTAGGAAGGGTGTTATGCTCCAACTCCCATGAAGATGCAACTTCCACTGCTAAGAGGTAAACAACCAAATGGTTCAAAATATTGTGCCCATAACCGCTGACCATCTGTAATCAATGTGTCAATTTAGAACAGCACAAATGCATGATGCCATGGGTCTGAATTACATTTTGATGTACAGAAAACAGGCCAGCTGGAGAACTGAACATTCCAGGAGAACTGAACTTCATGACAGTCTAAAGAATTCCAGGAAGGCTTGGGTTTGGGAGCGATGGTTTGAAGTGAGTTGTAGTGATTCTTTTTAAGAGCGTATTGTGTAATTTATATCAAATTTTTTCCTCAGTAAAACCCAATCCGCCTGAAAATGTAACCTTCCATTGGAAAAGAGATACGGTTACGATAGAATGTAATAAACCAAAGACAACAGCAAGGTGCTTGAAGCTTGAACTTCAGTATAAAAGCAAGTATGACAAAGAATGGCAGGTGGGTAGAGTTTGGAATTCTCACTTAGCACAGGAAAGAGATGGGAGTGGCACCTCCACAGAACAGAAAGCATGGGTTTTCCCAACAGGACCATCCCATCCCATCCCATTAACATACACTTGATGGGCTGGCAGCAGAATAATGTCTAGTCTTCACTGCAAAAAAGGTGCATTTTTTCCTTTGGGGTAACTAACACACATGTGCTACCCTGAGGTAAATACATGCTGAAGGCCAGACACTTTAATTTAAAGAAAGGTAAAGTTGTCAAGCAAAACAATCCTATACCTCCTCCAGGGATTAGCCTTGAGGAGTTTACTTCATGGTAAACTAAGTGGCTGGTCTTCAGTGTATTTTTACCTCAAGACAGTGTTAGTTATCCCCAGTAAAAAACACATCTTGTTTAGCAGTGAAGGCAAGCCCTAACATTTGCTAGACTCCTGGATATCTAATGTGTGCTGAATGTCAGCATTCCAGTAAATGGCCACATTTCAAGGGAGATTCACTTCACCTCATACACACATATCAAGAAGACATAGGGGAAAGGCCATATATAAAGAATGGGAGCAGGGAGGGGAATCATAAATGGGAAATGATGATGAAAAATGGGAGAAAGAAGAAAAACAACAGAGAACAGGAGATGGGGAAGAGACAATGTTTCAGGCAACTTATTTATCTAGAACATGAATACCAGCTTTACATTTCATTTCATGGATTAATTCTTCCTAGGCTCATAACTAACGGGTATGCTTTGTGGACCAAAGCTAATTCTGTTTGTTTCACTGCAAATAATTATTGAGACATAAATGTAACAAAGAACTTATACGTTAACTTAACTGTAACATTGTTTAAGGCTAGAAATCAGTTTGAACCAGGAAAATCCATCCAAGATCCAGATCTCCTAAAATTTTTGGGGATGTTCTACTTGTGTCAGCCCATCTCCTATGTTTGTTATTACAATGATATAGTATAATACTGTGAGAAGAAAAATATATGTTGGAAATAATAATTAATGATCAAATATCTTCCTGTCCAGTCTAGAAAATCTGCATGTTGCAAAGTTGAAGAGCAAGGATTTGATCTGGAAAAGTGCTACTCCTTCCGGGTCAGATTGGAAAGACTCGTTCCTTTTTGCAATAGAATTCCTTATGCCAGTGAATGGGCAGAGGCAACAGTTTGGAGAAATGGCAGCTTACTAGGTAAATGCTAAGCTACATTCATGTTCTTTGCTGGGAATATAATCAGGGGAGGGGAGGCTGGGAGAGGGGATGTCAGGTGGTGCATCAGGTTAATTCAAAGTAAAGATCTAGTCAAACAATGGAACAACCGAGTCTAAAGCCACACTGAGTATTCTGGCCTTTGCCACTGATTTAAGACATTGACATGGAAGTGGAAATTTCCCTTGAATCTGTCAAATACTTGGGAAGTGACATAGACAGTTGCTGCCATGTTTCAGGCTCTTCAGTGACTTATGGGGGGAGGTCGTGACATCAAGCTTGCTATGAAGTTGTGGATCTACACAACCATGGTTATACTGACTCTATTAAATGGCAGGGGAACTTGATCACTGTTCCATATCAAGTGGCAGGACAAGATCAGAAATGAGGATATTTGAAACTGAAACCAACAGCCACCTCCATCAATGTTGGTTTGGTTTCAGTGACTTTCTTGGTACAGAGATATTAATAGGATGGAATACCAATGAATTACGAAGCATGTTTATCTAGGAATGCTGCTACACAGCTGGCAATCATCTAGTCACCAAAAGCTTTGGTGGCGGAATAAATTTGCCAGCAATAGACATAAACTGAATATCTAGGCAGACCACCTAAAGGACCAGGTAGAGATTTATGTGGGTGGTGCTCAATCTGCAAGGAGAATACGTCCCTTTGCAATTTGCCATCATGATGATGGATGGATCAGGTTAATTCATAGCCCTTTCAAAAATAATTTGATTCATGAGTGCAAATTGGGTTGGTGGCCTGATCCTTCAGTTCAGATCTATGTTGCTGTAGATGTCCCAAGCAACTAGATCTATCTGGCTTTAAGATTAAACTCAATAAGTTTATGGAGGAGATGGTATGATGGGATAACATGGTTTTGGTAATTAATTGATCTTTAAATATTCATGGTAAATAGGCCTAATGGCCTGTGATGGGATGTTAGATGGGGTGGGATCTGAGTTACCCAGGAAAGAATTTTCTGTAGTATCTGGCTGGTGAATTTTGCCCATATGCTCAGGGTTTAGCTGATCGCCATATTTGGGGTCGGGAAGGAATTTTCCTCCAAGGCAGATTGGAAGAGGCCCTGGAGGTTTTTCGCCGTCCTCTGTAGCATGGGGCATAGGTCACTTGCTGGAGGATTCTCTGCTCCTTGAAGTCTTTAAACCATGATTTGAGGACTTCAATAGCTCAGACATAGGTGAGAGGTTTTTTGCAGGAGTGGTGGGTGAAATTCTGTGGCCTGCGTTGTGCAGGAGGTCAGACTAGATGATCATAATGGTCCCTTCTGACCTAAATAGCTATGAATCTATGAATCTATGAAAACTACTGATTTGGCCAGTAACAAATAGGCTTTGTATTACAGTAGCACCTACATACCCTAAATGAAATTAGTTTCCAGTTGTGCTAAGCCCTGTACAATTTCCCTCTAAAGTGGAAAATTTGTCAGTACACTATTTCAGAATTACAGTGACATTAATAATTATACACAAAGTTGATTCATGGATTGTTCAAATGATGTGTGCAATTTTTCAATGACAGAGATAAATAAGGAAAAGATACTGTCTGTGCCATTGAGAACTTATACACATGATTTAATTTTTTTAGTTCTAGATAATACTTTTTCCTTTCTCCCACAGTTTTGTTTACCTTGTCTGGTTTGTCTGTGAGATATATATGCTGCTGACATCCCTGTTTGAAGGAACTCTTCAGGGTTCCTCAATGTTATTTATTTATTTATTTAGATTTAAAAATGCAAAATTCCCATCCACAGCTCTGTGAAATTTAGCTATAGTTCATACATCCAATAATCACTATAATTATGAGACTAGTACAAAGAATATAGTGCAATAAAGTAATGGAATAAAATAGAATACTACAATAACCTCCAATAAAAATGAAATTGAAATACTCACAGCCAATTAAGTTGAAAAGCCTTAAACCATCAGCCAACCATTGCCTAAATCAGTGGTTCTTAACTTTTACTGCAGCCTGCACCCCTTTGGTTCTCAAAATATGTTCTCGCACCCCTTATCAAAAAATCAAAATATGTTCCCACATCCCTTATCAAAAATAGTTGAAGTAGGTCAGTTCTTTAAACCTAGATATATTTTTTGTTTGTATATTACAGTAATAATTTAAAAATGTATAATGTTAATAAATTAACATTTAGGTTTGATGAAACAAAGTAATTGTACTTACGTGCCTGTGTTTAATTTGTGTTTTTGATGATTTACCTTCTAAAAAAATCTGGCATGTCTCTCACCCCCAGAAAGGGCATCTCGCACCCCCAGGGGGTGCGTGCACTCCTGGTTAAGAACAACTGGCCTAAATCCTCAGAAAACAGAAGGGCTTTTCAGCATGTCTGTATGGTTAACAGATCCAGGTTCTGGCAGGCCAAAAGTGGAAGTATAATCCAGAGTTGTGTGGCCTTCACAGAAAATGCCACACCAGCAATCCCATCAGGTTTAAAATGAGAGAACTCTATCAGTGTAGGCTGAGAGAAGGTGTCTTCCAAGTAGCCAGCTCACTTTTAAGGATTTGTAAGTTAAAATCAACACTTTATATTCCACCTACAAAGTAACAGGCAGACAGTGGAGCTCACTGATCGCTGGTGTTACAGCTGCTGCACCAGCTTCAGTATTTGGTGGTCTCAAGATGCAGCCCCCTCTAGAGTGCAGTCCAGAATATCAAGTGTCTGGCTAGGTCTGCCTCTGACCTTTTCTTTTGCTCATTCCTCGCCAAGCACAATGAAAAAACCAGAACTCTTGCCAGCAGCTGTTACGTGAACATCAGGTAAGCTTTGGATCTAACAAGACCCCCTAGTGCCATCCTGTGCCTCGTTCTTCTAAGTACAGTCTCAAAGACAGATCACATTAAGTTAGAGGACACTTTTCACAAGCTTTAGTAGGTCTGGATTATTCCTTATCGCTTTGCTGGAAAGCAATACTCCCAATGAGTGCCATGAACCAATAGAGAGAGAGTTGCTGTAGTTACATGAACACAGGCAGTCACTCAGTCCACACACCTTCAAATCAGATCTCCACAAGGTGCCATCCACTAGGCTTTATAGGAACTGTGAGAGACTCAGATTTCTAACTCCCCAAAAAGATATCTCTACTTTGACACATGGGGATAGTAACTTCCTGGGGAAAATCTGTCTACACGAAACACTAGGGTGGGAATCCTGGCCTCATTGAGGTCAATGGTAAAACTCTGATTGTTTTCAGTGCAGCCAGGATTTCACTCTGGGACCATACCAAAGTTTTCAGTGCCTGCATACTAAATAACATCTGAAAGGCAAGCCAAGAAGAGTCTCTTAAAATTCCATAATGTCTGAATCCAAGTACTGTCTAGAGACATCATCCCTTCTCCTTGTGGCTTTTTGTGAATATGGACCAGATGGGCAGGTGGAAAACTCTGTTGTTGGGTAGGGTGTAAAACTGGAACTTTACCCATAATGCAGTCATTCCAATATATTAAATATTAAATAATATTTAAATTATATCAATATATAAGTTATGTTACCTTTCGAAGAGCAGAAGCTCATGGACTAGATTCACAAAAGTACTTACGAGCAGAAGTCTTGGGTTTAGGATCCTGAGTTTAGTTTTAGGCTTCACTGTGATTCACAAAACTCCCACTGAACCCTCTAGGCACCTCAACTCACTTGGCACCTCAGTTTCTTCAGTAAGACTTTCCTTCAGTGCCTATGTTTCTGCCCCTGGAATTGAGCACAGCTGCCTCACTTAAGGAGTCTGGACATCTATCTCTTCCAAAGCCCAAGAGCATGTGCAGGGCCTGAGTTGGTAGGCATGCTCAAAGGCCACCTACTGGCTTAGGCCCCTCAGAGAAGTTCACACACAACAGCCATGGGAGGACCTCCCTCATAACTTTTACCCAGTGGTTACGTTATTCATGTGGGAGACCCTGGGTTCAAGTCCCTCTTCCACCAGCTGTGGAAAAAGGATTTGAAAAGGCCTCTGCTACCTCTCAGAGGAGCGCCCCAACCACTGAGCTATATGGTATTCTGATGTATGGTTCTTTCAGTCTCTCCTATTGAAGCTGTTCCACTGTGGCTAATTCCTTAAAGAGTCATTGGAGCAAGGGGATTGGAGCTTGGGTCTCTCACATTCTGGGAGTATGTGCTAACCCTCTCTGTGTGTGGCCTAAATGAAACCAGCTTCAACAAGAGAGATTAAGAGAGCCCCACATCAGAATATCCCCTCATCCAGTTGTTAGGCACTCATCTGAGTGATAAGACACCTCTGTTCAAGTCCCTTCTCTTCAAGAAATGGAAGGGAGACTTGAACTGGTGGTTTCCCACATCCCTAGTGAATACTCTAATCACTGGGCTAATATTTATGAGGGAATAGCTCTTCTCCCCTCTGCTTTTTGCAAAAAGTTCCTTAGGCATCTGACTTCAAAGAGGACCCATAACTGGAAATCACTAGTGGAGATAAGTTCCTCCCTGCAATCTGGATTTAGGCACCTATCTGTAGGAGAAAGGCGGGGCTTACCACACACTCCTCTTGGCAGCATCTCCCTTGCTAGCTGAGGCAGCGCCCCACTTCAGATGCCGGCTTTTATGAATCACAGTCTAACGCCTGTATTTCTCCCCATTTGTTGTGTAAGGAGCTAGGGCCTAACTCAGGCTTTGTAGATTGCAGTGTGTTCCTGTGATTTTCTAGGCACCTAAAAGTGAGGTGTTGTGACACTGAATATCACAACACCCAAGTCCCTCTGTGAATCAAGCCCTATTTGCTCCAGTTAGAGTGCTGAGCTGGCACAATAAAAGGTTTTTACTACAAGGAAAACTAAGAATTCCAGGAGGTTTGTAAATGCGTCACACTGCGCCAGTAGTCTTCTCCCTAACTCTCTCTGGGTTTAGGTATGAAACATTTGGAGGTCTTGTTTGTTTGTTCTGTTTTTGAGAAATAAAAAGCAGGGATTACATGTGAAAACTAGGTCATTTTGGGGGGCAATTTTGAGTAGAAACATGTACCATTGTCCATAATTATTGCATTATTGTTTAATCAGTACTGTTTGTTGAACATGATATGGAATACCCCAAATGATGCCTAAGACCTCCTTTTAATCACACACAAGGCTATTTCTAATGGATAATACCACAGCCTTAAATTCATAACTTTGTTAGACACTAACAATCATAGACTGAATAGAAACACTGGATTTATGGCTAATTACAACAATCTGTAACCCACTAGCAATCCCCTGCACTCCCAGCTGCTTTCTCCACCCCCTTCCTTTCCTCCCTATGACTGGAGGGGTGTTATCAGGTCACTTCACCTTGAATGGTCCCTTGAAATGTGTTAACTACTTATGATAAACAATCTGTTCCTCCTTGTATTTAGCAGTGACACTCTGAGTAAGGCTATGTCTACAGTGCAAAGTTAGGTTTCAGAGTAACAGCCATGTTAGTCTGTATTCGCAAAAAGAAAAGGAGGACTTGTGGCACCTTAGAGACTAACCAATTTATTTGAGCATGAGCTTTCGTGAGCTACAGCTCACTTCATCGGATGCGTACCGTGGAAACTGCAGAAGACATTATATACACACAGAGACCATGAAACAATACCTCCTCCCATCCCACTGTCCTGCTGGTAATAGCTTATCTAAAGTGATCATCAAGTTGGGCCATTTCCAGCACAAATCCATTTGTGTGTCGGGGGGTGGGGGCTGAGGGTGAGAAAACCTGGATTTGTGCTGGAAATGGCCCAACTTGATGATCACTTTAGATAAGCTATTACCAGCAGGACAGTGGGGTGGGAGGAGGTATTGTTTCATGGTCTCTGTGTGTATATAATGTCTTCTGCAGTTTCCACGGTACGCATCCGATGAAGTGAGCTGTAGCTCACGAAAGCTCATGCTCAAATAAATTGGTTAGTCTCTAAGGTGCCACAAGTACTCCTTTTCTTAGTGCAAAGTTAAGTCGACTTAAGTTACGGCAACATCCAGCCACCACCATAATTAAACTGCTGTTGCATGTCCAGACTATGCACCTTCTGTTGGCAGAGCGCATCCACACTAGCAGCTCTTGCATCAACACAAGGAGCAGTGCACTGTGGGTAGCTATCCCACTGTGCAACTGGCTGCAGGGTGATTTGGAAAGGGTTTGCAGTGCCTCATGGGGCAGGTAAGCATCACATGATGCAGGTTTCTCAATCTCAGCATTGCATGGGCATCCTACTAGGTTTCCAGCTGCTTTTCAGGTGCCCTGGTAACCTGCGAGCCAGCCATCTGTGTCAGAAAGCATGGATCCCACACTGCCCTTTAGTCTTGTGCTGTGCATTATGAATACAAGGCTTTAGGAGGAGCTCAATGTGCGGGGAGGGGCTATTCACCACCATTCTGACCCCAGTCCCCTCCTTGTAGAAGTGACTATTTGCCTCCCTTGCCTCCTGCTATGCCTGCTGCAGCTCTCTGATTTTTACAGGACACTGCCGTGTGTCCCTATCATAGCCCTTCTCCATACCCTGAGCAAGTTCCTGCAGCTGGAGCGGAGCTGTGACTGCAAAGCCTCCTCTCCCCACAGACCCAGAAAATCCACCACCTCCCATGTACTTCAGGCAGAAGTGGGTTTGCTGCATGGAGCCGGCATGCTCAGCTGGGCAGTTGCTATGTGATCTCTCCATACCGAGCAAACAGGAAGAGCAAGTTCAAAACTTCCCGGGGCTTTAACAGGGGAGGGGTGTTCACCTGTGTCCCTTGCTGCAGAGCAGCAGAGTTCAAAACAGTGACCAAAGCAGTCAAGGTGGGCATTGTGGGACACCTCCTGGAAGTCACTGTAAGCAATGTGGTGTCATTGCATCACTGACACTGCATCACTCTAACTACATTGCCCTAAGCTCGATGCTTCTCGTCAAGGTGATTTTATTATGTCGGTGTAGCAGGTGAGTTAAACTGGCAGCAGGAGCATTGCACTGTGTACACCTCCAGAGTGAGGTTGATGTAAGCTGCCCTGTGTCAACACAACTGTGTAGTGTAGATATGGTCTTAGTCTCCCAGACCTGCAAGAGAGCTCTGTGTCAGCTGAAAAGCTTGCCTTTGGTTTTATCTACTCTACCACTTTTGTCAGTAAAACTTTTGTTGGCACCCCTCCCTCCTCCGACATAAGTATCACCAGTAAAAGTTCTGGTGTGGACAGTGTTGTGTTGGCAGGAGTCCTGCTGACATAGCTAACACCACTCCTTGGGGTGGTTTAATTATGCCAGCAGGAGAGCTCTCCCTTCGGCACAGAGCGGCTACACCAGGGACCTTACAGTAGCACAGCTATAGTGGTACAGCTGGGCTGATGTGAGGTCGGTACTGTAGACATAGCCTCTCTCACAACAGAAGTTGGTCCAGTAAAAAGATATTACCTCACCCACCTTCTCTGTCTAACACCACCAGAAAGCATTTCATTGCAAGAGCGAAGGAACTGTGATTTTCTTTTGCAGTTTTCGATTAGTTTGTCTAGTTTCTTACCTAACATTGCTACTGTTTTAAAGAGAACATCTGCAATAGGTACATTTATAAATTTACATTTATAGAAACATGACATTTTAAAATATTATTTTTGTGATTACTCCTAGATTCATGTGCTGATGATATAAAAAAAAAGCCTCTGTCAGACAATGTGATCCTTTTAATTTCTGTGCTGGCAGCCCTTCTAGTCATAATCCTCCTTCTGATTTTTGTGCGCAAGTGCCAAAGGTAAGTGTTACTGGTCCCTACTGATATTTGTGTCATGATAATGCAACGTACGCAAAAAATGTGCATATTTTGATCCTCTCCTTCTCCCACCATCCATTGTTGTTTGTCCTCTGAAAGTGCAAATTCTTGAGGGCAGGGATGGCGCGTTCCTTATGGTTGTGTCCTGTGCCTTGCACATTGTAGGTATTACTGGAAAACAAAGAATAATTAAATATTAAATACTCCCCAACCTAATAGGCTCCCACTGGTCTTTATGATGCCATGGAATCATTGGCACCTTCAGCCTAAAGTCTGCAGACTGCAGACCCAGTCATTTGCTCTTTAGTTTCCTGCTGCCATACTTGTAGAGAGCACATCTCTGGAGTGCCTGTAATCAGAGATCCCAACCCTCACTGCCATAGAAGCAGGGAGCTTCTGCAGCTGCAGACACATACTTTCTACTAGAGGAGCTAAGAACAGAAGGTGAGAATTTCCTTCTACCTGAAGAGTGACAGTTGGAAGGGTGATGGAGCCACAGGGTGAGAAAGGCAGGGTAACAAAGAAGAAAAGATGACAAAAGTAAAGGGGAGGAGTGCAAAAGATGTTAAAGGGGAAGATAGGGGAGGTGGTGGTGGAATGGATGACCAAGAAAAGGAGGCAGGTAAAAGATGAAAAGTTGTAAAGGGTGATTAAATGGGAGAGCTTCAAATAGTGGTAGAGGAGCAGGGGATAGGTGAGGTGAAGTGAGTGGCAGTCTCCTGATCTATTTAATGGTCTTAACAAGACTACCATAACCTTCAGTGACGTTGTGAAGATTTTGTCAGTAGTACCTGGAAAGCACTTTGGGCCCGTTGCATGGAAATAGTATTATTGTAATAATCCTTACTTACAATACTGCTTGAATGACAAATGTGGGATCAAAGCCCCAAGACATCTGCATTTGCTTTTCTCTTTCATTTATAAATCGTAAAGATAGTTTAAAAATAGCATCTCCTGGCTGGGGTTTATAAAACATTGGCACTAGATTCTTCTTACCAACTCCCTCACTTGCCTTCCTGCCTCATCTGATCTATTACAAATGAAACATGAGAAACCAAAACTGAAACTTTGTGGCACTGAGGTGCACGTTGGAAGCAACATAATCGTAACATCTGTGAGCGTTCAAAAGAAAATCCATTTTATGAGCATTCTGTCTTGCAAACAGTCTTTTGGGCTTGCAATTCCAAGGAGAATTTAGGCTGTTTCTGTTAACTTTTTGAGCTACAGTACTAAATATTAAAAGGGTGCATGTTGCAAGAGTGATAGCTATTACAGAACTTGAAACATGTTTAAAGAAGCTGCAGTTGAGAATATTCATCATTGTTTGTTTATTTCTATTGTATAACCATTATGCACGGTAATTAGCAACATAAATTAAGACAGGCACAATACAAGGGGACAAATATAGGGCAGGGATGCGTGAGGGGATGGTGGTGGTGAAAAGAAAGAGATAATGTGTTTCAGTGAATAATGTGTGCACCTTGAGGAATACAAAGAGTTCCGTCTTTTCTCTTTAGTCAAACATATATATATGTGACCATAGACTAAAATTCTCCTTGAAGAAGTGTGTTTTGTGAAGTAACTCAGGCTATGTCTATACTGCAATCAAAGGTGTGATTTGCAGCTCAGGTAGGCATACTCATGCTTCCTTTAATCTAACTAGGTTGCTAAAAATAGCAGTGTAGACCCAGCAGCCTGGCCTTCGGTGCAGGCTGTACAAGCTTCAAGAATCCTGACTGTGTACTTGCATTGCTAGCCCATGCTAGGGTGTGTTCTGCCCTGTCTTCACTGCTATTTTAGCTGTGCTAACTAAATTAAAGCTAGCAGGGGTATGCCTATCTGAGCTGCAATCCCACCATTGATTGCAGTGGAGAGATACCCCATGGCCTCACCTACTTAAGAAAGATGCATTGCTTTAACTAAACACATTTAGTTAAACTGGGGTGAAGCCCAGTGTGGACATTTTTATTTTGGTCTAGCTCAAATGAGTTAGAAATCAGTTTCAGCTAAACCAAAATAAGCCACCCTTAAACTGAAATAAGAGCATCCATACAAGAGTTTGCATTGGTTTAGGCAAATTATTCTAAAAACTGATTTAAGTTAAACAAGTACAACTTTCTTGTGTTGACAAAGCAGTAGAATAGGAAAGAGTGGAAGCATGGCAGGTGGGCCTGGGAAAGGGCCCCTGGGCACCAAGGCTACATGAACAAAAACATTTGTTCTAGTGCAGGGGTTCCCAAACTTGGTTTCCAGCTTGTTCAGGGTCCGTGGCTTGTTCAGGGTAAACCCTTGGCGGGCCGTGAGATACTTTGTTTACCTGAGCGTCCGCAGGTACGGCCGCTCGCAGCTCCCATTGGCCAGGAATGGCGAACCACGGCCACTGGGAGCTGCGAGTGGCCGTACCTGCAGACGCCCAGGTAAACAAAGCATCTCTTACCCTGAACAAGCCACAAACCAAGCTTGGGAACCCCTGTCCTAGTGCAATGGGGTCCTGATCCATAACTGGGGCTGCCAGGCACTACAGTGATACAAATAACAATAATACAGCTAATGGCTACATTTTGGAAGGCTTGACCTTAAAGGGTCCCATCTGCCCATTTAATATAACACAAACCATCTCTTTCCAATTATCAATATGACCTAAAAATAAAATAGAAAGACAGTCTCTCCCAGCTGAATTTCTGCCAGCCTTCCAACAATGTGTGAATTGTGAGAGGGCTCTAGCCCTTGAAAGCTAAGGGTTTGTCTACACTAGCACTTTTGTTGGTAAAACTTTTGTTGGTCAGGGGTATGAAAAAACATACCCCTGACTGACATAAGTTTCACCGACAGAAGCTCTCCCGCTGACTCGTTGTGGGGTGGTTTAATTATGCCAACAGGAGAGCTCTCTCCCGTCGGCATAGAGCGGCTGCATGGGAGACCTTACAGTCAGCAGCTGCAGCGATACAGCTGTGCCATTGTAAGGTCTGTAGTGTAGACCAGTGGTTCTCAAAGCTGGTCCGCCGCTTGGCCCGCGCCACTTCCCGCAGCCCCCATTGGCCTGGAGCGGCGAACCACAGCCAGTGGGAGCCGCGATCAGCCACACTGCAGACGCGGCAGGTAAACAAACCGGTCCGGCCCACCAGGGGCTTTCCCTGAACAAGCAGCGGACCGGCTTTAAGAACCGCTCGTGTAGACAGCCTCAGTCCTTCCCAGAGTAACTATGAAATTCCATACAGTGGCCTTGCAGCACCTCTTGATTTGTACTTGAAACTGCTCAGATTGCCAAATGTAGAATCCCATCTGAACACTGGCTGCCAGGAAGGAGCTACCTTTAATTCCCATGCTATCGCTGGATTTGACTTCAAGATTAGACTACTTGGCACTCATTTACTTATCTGATAATGAAGTCAGCTTTAATGGATGCTGAGGAGCTGGAAGCCAACACCTTAATTCAGGCTTCCGGATATGCCGCACCGTGGAACTTCCTTTCCTTGTACTTCCCCAGACTTTTCTTCCTTTCATTTTCAAGGACCACAAGGGTGATTGTGAGGATGCAGAGGTGACTCTTCTAGTCCTACGAGGCCTACGTAGGCCAGTACTAGAGTAGTTTTCCAGAGGAAATTAAAAGACAGTTTTTCAGGGCAAAATGCTGTCTGTTCCACTTTTTTTATTGCTCCTACATAGAGCCAAAATTAAATCTTTCAAACTAACTGTTTTTTCCTATTACTGATAAGCTGACTTTCACTCCTTTGTTTCTCCGTCAACTGCCTGCTTCAGTACTGGACACGATCAGAGCACCAGTGATCTTGGCATCAGTCTCTGTTGCACTGATGAGCAAAATCAGCACATGCAAGATGATGCCAATGTTAAGATTTATGGTTTGCATGCCTGTGCTCATCAATTCAGATCTACAGGACATATATTACAGCTCTACAAAAGCTGCCAACTGCCAAAACCACTGAATTAGCCTTTTTTCTCTCTGAAAAATCCCATGCTGTTGAACCACAATTACATTACTGGAGATAAGTGTTACTGGAAAGTCCACTGATGTTACAGGCCCAGAATTGCTTCTCCTCTTCATTCTGTTTATGCCACTCTGAATAGCAAAAAAGCAGAAACAGGCCTCAGTTCCATAGCAGGCATACAGCTACTATGACTGGCTCCTACACTACCACTCCAGAAGGGAGGGGACATGGCGGGATGTGCTGTGCTCAGGTAATTCCCAGCCAGTGGATAGTTCCCTTGGGACTGCTACCAGCTGGCAGAGTTTAGAGCAGCTGAATGCTTACTTTGTTTTGTTCTGTTTACAGATTGCAGAAATCAGTTATGCCTGTTATACCAGACCCAAAGCATATATTTTCTGATCTCTTTAATGATCATAATGGAAACTTCCAGGTAAATATCCAAGCACTCTTGAACTTCCCTTGGTGAGGTTGCATTCATTCCAACACAACAGTCCTACCTTGCACATAATTTAAAAAATGTAGCCTACCTTTGTGGTCTCTTTTGAAGTTTAAACTCAGTGCTCTCTGATCCAAAAGCAGCCTCTCGCTCTACTACGTGACCACCTGGTCTTACAGAAGAATGATTATTATTACTTATTTGCACTGTATTAGCACATAGAGAACCCAGTCATAGAAGAGGACTTAATGTGCTAAGGACTGTACAAAGACAGTTCCTGCCCAGGGGAGTTTGCAGTGAAAGTAGAAGAGAAGATATGTGGAAACATACAGACAGACAGGGTAAGACTGAAGCAATGGTGGCCAGCATGAAAAGCAGAGATCACAACAGGCCAAATTATTGTACAATCCTCTTTCCAGCCCTCCTGTCATAAAAGGCTTTGTCCTTTACAAAACTAACCATGGTTTCCCAACTTGCCTGATTTACCACTATGCCCTCCAATCCTTTAGCACACAGCTTGCTGTGAAACAGCAAATCTTCACACAGCCTGACAGAGGAACAAACTTTTTGTTTGCTTCCCATTAAATTGAAATGTTGAAATGTATGTAGTTTACCTGAAGAGCATTTGTTATTTGAATGTTCTTGAATCTGCCCAGCACCTTACTATTTAGACTATGCTATACCGGAAAGCAGCCTGGCAAAATAATTAGGAATATTCACTATCTGATGCATAATAGCTACTGGGCCACCGTTACAACAGTGATGAAAATGAAAACCAATAATAATGTTTTACTTGTGAGTCAAAAATGTACTTGCCCAAGGTAAGTTTGAAAAGATACAAAATAATAATAAAGGGCCTGATCCTGAACTCCTTAATCAGGCAGATCTCCCACTGAAGCTTTGATTGAGGTAGGACTTGGCTTAAAGGATTTGCAAAACCCTGACAAATGGAGGGGGAGAGGGAGGTAATGTATTCATCTAGTGTGTGTTGAAAGCACCTATCACTGTAAGTGCTATATAAAATTAAATCCAACATTGAAGGTGTCCTCAGTGGTAATTTTCTTGAAGTTTTCCTTGTTCTTTGTGTGCATTCATGTTTTTTGCTTTTGTCTTATTTTCTGCTTGCCTGCTATTTCCTCCTCTCCAACATGACATCCCCCAAATGTATAGGTCCTGGGGTCATGCCATTACTGGAGCAATGATGAAGGTCAGTGTAGCCTGTGCTTGTTTCAAATGAAATTAGGGAGTGTGCTGACACCAACCTTTCATTCTCCTAGGAATGGATTGACCAAACTGACAATGCAATGGGCCACACCAAGATGGAATGTGTAGAACATGAGTGCATCATTGAGGAGAGAACTGAGCTGGAAGATGAGAAGGAAGCTAGTGAAAAGCTTTGTGAATTGTCAAACATGAATGAAAGAGATTATCTGAGTTCTGCTCAGAACACTTGCCTGCAACCACCAGCCAGTGATACAGTTTCTTTTGGGAGTTTTAAGTTCTGTATGAATGAAGACATGTATGTCATCTTATGAAACTATATAATGCAGTAGGAACATATGGTGTCGGGAAAAGGTACACAGGATCCTGATGAGTTTAAAGAAGCTATCTGAGTAGAGTAAAAAGTTAGAATCAGGCTTGCCTGGCATAACATACAAAACTATCCAATCTGGATCTGGATTGCAACTTTCCCAGAATTCAGGGACAACCTATGCAGGTCCATTAGAGAAACAAGAAGGCATGGCAATTCAGGTGTATTTGGATGTGGGGCTCTAGTTTGGGCCCATCTCTTTGGCTAAACCGAGCCCCATCCTGCATGGTGAGCATTCAAGGAATCCTTCTCACTCACTGCACACCTTTTAAGAGCTGGGCACAAACTCAGTCCTTGTTCTGAGGGAGTGCACGCACTATGTGCAGGTAATGAAAACAACTGCACTAGCCATATCCGAGTGGGCGGAAAATGTAAGAGTTAGGGCAGCGCCATCGACCTACCTTCTCCTTCTCATCTGGTAGCAGAACGTGGTGGAGTACATGCGACACCTTTCCAAAGGGGGTGGCAGGAGCTGTGCACAATGCTTCCAGCAGCTCTCATGGGTGAGGTGAACATTTGCACCGCACCTCGTGGAGCTAGGATCTGAAAAAAAACCAACCAGAATCTGCCCCCAAGAATATGATAGTGAGGATGTACAGAGTCACACTGGGTCCTGATCCTGCAATGAGCTCTGTTTGGGCAGCCCTTTCAAATGCGCTAGGGGGTCCATGCAGGCACAGAAGTCTGTGCATGTGGACCTTATTGCAAGATCGGGCTCGAAGCATCTAGTCATGTACATGTCCTTAGGTTTTCTCTTCATATAGTAGACACATTCTTGTAGACAAATGGGATAATTCACCCTTAATGGTGGATTAATTTGACTGAGAAAGTCTCATCTTTGCTCGATATTTTACATCTTCTAGCATGTTCAGCAACTGTAGATTTTATTAATGACTATGCTATACCGGATATAGCTGTTCATTTATTAGCCTTTTATTGTATGTGTTCCAACTTCAGCTAAACTATGTCATATTTTTTTTCTCTAACCTCATTTTGTTAGATAGCGGACTCGGGAAAACCCACTTGATTCTTGCAAACTGTGTTTTGAATATCTTCCTACATCATTTAATGTGCATGCTTCTTGAAAGCAAACATTGTAGTCAAACATTTAGGATGAAATTCATCCCTGGCACAAGTCTATTTAAGGCAAAGTAGTTACACCAAGGATTAAGATTGTTGGACTAGCTTCTCAGTTAGTGTAAATTGACATTACTGTTTGGAAATGGAGCTGGTCAGAAAAACCACAGATGAAGTCATTTTCTGTGAGACAGTGAAGTGCCTTTGAAATAGAAATGCTGTATGAACTAATGTTGATTTTACTGAAATTTCATTGTGGAGAAAACCAAAAAAACAAAACAAATGAAAACAAAACAAAAGAAAGAAAGAAAGAAAGAAAGAAAGAAAGAAAGAAAGAAAGAAAGAAAGAAAGAAAGAAAGAAAGAAAGAAAGAAAGAAAGAAAGAAAAGAAAAGTCACCACAAAGTCAAAATGTCATGTTGACTTTTTTCAGGAATATAAATCAATTTTGAAATTTTGAAATGACTTTTCATTTTTAATTTGTAATGTATTACATTATATATTATAATATAAAATAAAAAGTCAAATAGAAACAAAACATTTTGATCAATTTGTTGTTTTTGGAGCTTTCTGAATAAGTTTTACATTTGGGAGTTTGTTCTGATTCAGAAGGAAGCCAAATTTTTTAATCTCAAAATCCTTTGCAAACCAGAATTTCTCCACATGCATCTAGACATATGTATTCAAAGCTGTTAAAAATATTGATTAAAGAAATAAAAAAGATGTTTTTTTACTAGTGTTGAAGTTGATTCTTATGGTTACATGTGATGAGGCATTAGTCATTCTGTGGTGTCTGAGGAACTAGCCAAAAATATGTCATATATACAGTTTTGGGGGGGGGAGTGAGAATATGTATGATGCCAATTAAGAGGTATGACATTTTATAACTGAAATATAGATGGTTCAGAGATTTCAGAAAATCCCTTGACTGCTATCGTAGCCAAATTATTGCCACATCAAGTGTTCAAGATATGCAAATTATTGTGCTAAGACTGTCTGAGGTACTTCAAATCTTATTGCAAACCCAAATATACTTCTGAGGACAATTTCTTTTCCATGATGTTGTTATATGAGTAAGTGAATCAGATCCCAATTCTGCCCCCCTGTATGTAGTGGGAAAAACAAAAACCAACAGGATGTTGCGTTAACCTTCCAAGTTCTTCCTATGGTCATCCCATAACTTAAGGTACAGATTTGAGTATCTTAGACTCATAGACTTTAAGGCCAGAAGGGACTATCATGGTCATCTAATCTGACCTCCTGCACATTGCAGGCCACAGACCCTCACCCACCTATTTCTGTAATAGACCCATAACCTCTGGCTGAGTTACTGAAGTCCTCAAATCATGATTTAAAGACTTCAAGTTACAGAGCATCCATCATTGACACTAGTTTAAACCTGCAAGTGACCCATGCTCCATGCTTCAGAGGAAGGCAAAAAAACCCCCCAGGGTCTCTGCCAATCTGACCCAGGAGAAAATTCCTTCCCAACCCCAAATGTGGTGATCAGTTGGTCCTGGGGCATTTTGGCAACACCCAACAACCAGGCACCTGGGAAAGAATTCTCTGTAGTAACTCAGAGCCCTCCCCACTTAGTGTCCCATCACTGGCTGTTGGAGATATTTTCTGCTAGCAAATGGAGATTAGCTACATGCTATTGTAGGCAGTCTCATCATCTTATCATAATTTATTTTCTTAAAGACGCATACAAGGGAATTTAAGAGACTTTAACATTAATTTTAAAATGTGGTATTCTTTTACACAGCAGATTAAAGAACAATGATTGTTTTAAGAGTTCTTTTGTTAGACTCCCCAGTTCCAACTGACTTTATATTTTAAAACCAAATTTCTCAAACGTGATTACTAATTTGTGTGTTTTAATTTTTTGGTCCCCGACTTGAGATACCTTAAAGGGGTCTCATGTCATGTGCATGGGTGCTCAGCTCTCCCTGAGCATCCAGCCCTGCCAGGTGTCTGCAGCTGGGCCCTCCTCCCCACAGTGGAGGTACCTAAAATCACTTGAAAATGTAGGCATGAAAATCTGGAATCCACTTTTTATATTTTATTCTTCTCTTGTGTTGGGGATAGGATTGACAACTTTCTGACTGAACAAAACCGAACACCCTTGCCCCCCACCCCCTTCTCCGAGGCCCTGCCCCACTCCCTCCATCCCCCCTCCCTCCGTCGCTCGCTCTCCCCCAACATCACTCACCAGCTCATTTTCACCAGGCTGGGGAGGGTTGGGGAGGGTGCCTTTTCTACCGGGTGTTCGGTTGAAAACTGGACACTTGACAACCCTAGTTGGGGACTAGAAGGCCACTTCATGCAGTTTATTATGTGGACACTTTCAGGGCTTTGAGTTTTTCTTCCCTTTGTTGCAAACAAACAAGCTTCTTTGTAGCAGTACACATATGCTTTATCATACTGAAATTCACACCCGCACAGTAGTCTGTTTGCATGGATCATAATGCAGGGCTGGAGCCTAATACTATCTAAGGGGCTGAGAACAGGGCCCAGGCTAACCCAGCTGATTTTCTTATCCACACATCTGCTGGTCTTTTCAGTACAAGTGGTTTGTCACCTCAGGGTAATTTATAGCCCATTACAGCAAGTTTTGTTTTGTTTTGTTTCATTTTAAGTCCAGGGATTACAAGCAGTAGGGCAGCCACTTTAATGAGTGCAGTGACGTCCCTTCTTCCTGGACATTCATGTGACACACATTTGTGTTCCCTTGCCCTAGTTCTACCCACGCAGAGCGCACTTAGCTGAGCCCAGCCCTTTGGTGGTGCTATGATGCTGTGCTTTTGTTAAAGCAACTTGTATAATGTGATTAGGTGACTAAAAAAAAATGTTGCACAATTTTCTACCTGAATTGCTCAGATGCATAGGCCTGACCATTTGCCTGCCCACTCCTTCACTTGATTCTTTGTCAGTTTACCTTCTTCCTCCAGGCCTATTTATTTCTTTTTGAACGCCTTTCTGAGTGGAAAACAGTGGGTTGGTTGCCCCTGCTCTTGCACTGAGTGACAGATAAGGAGAAAGAGATTATTTGTGATTCCAGACAAAAAGGACTCCTGGAGCCCCACTCAGGGATGGGAGGACAGAAAGTGCTGTCTGGTGAGGAGCACGTGGAAGCCTACAGGAGGCAGCCCAGCAGGAGTAAAGCTGTATTCCTGAGCCAGTCAGGAGTCCAAGAAGGCTGACACCTTCTGCCAGTCTAAAAAAGATCCTCCCAAGCCTCCGACAGTGCCATTAAACATTGTGCATTGGTTACAATTCCACTCTGTGGTGCATTGTTCAGATTATGAACCTGGAAGTTGTCAAATGATGTTGTAACCCAGTGGTTCTCAAACTTTACTAACTCAAGGACCCCCATTTTGATTTAAAATTTTTCACAGACCACCAAGCCGCCCTGCTCAGCCCCAGGCCCCGCCCCCACTCCACCCCCTTCTCCCAAGGCCCCACCTTACCTCACCTCTTTCTGCCCCCATTCCACCCCTTCCCCTCCTCTTCCCCACCTCTTTCCACCCCCTCCCCTGACTTCACCCCATCTCCGCTCCTCCTCCTCCGTCCCAGCGCCTCCTGCATGCTGCTGAACAGCTGTTCTGTGGCGTACAGGAGGCCCTGGGAGGGAGGGAGAGGAGTTGAGGGAAGAAGGAGGAAGAGTTGATCAGGGGGGCCCGCTGACCCCCTGGAGTATCCTCGCAGACCCTAGTTTGAGAAACGCTGTTGTAACCAATTAGCTTTACTGCCTATGCTGTGGCAGAACTGTGTGCTTCACTGTGGCATAAATCAGGAGGCCTTGTGATATGCCGTGCTGCACAGCCCTTGCCTACTAGTTTAGATATTTTCTGAAGTAGTGACAGAGCGTGACTAGCAAGAGCTGAAGCCTCTCTTTACAATTTCATTTCCCGGCGGACCATTTCCTAACATTTTGTTGTTGCTTTCCCTTCTGCCTGCAGCAGTGAAAGGCTCAGTCACCTGCTATCTTTGCTGATCATTTGGCTGGATGGTTAAATGACCATTGAGGTAAAGTATCAGAGTGGGTTTGGAGAGATTTGTACACCCCTAGTTATGGGAGAGCAAATTAAATAACCAGTCAGAAAAAGGCATGTTCAACTCCCCACAGTGAGAAGGAGGGTACCATAGCAACTTTTACATCTCCTTTTTATTTATTCAAAAGTTATCATGTTCTTCAAAGGGATGAGTCCCTCAGATAGTACATCTTGTTCCTAATTATATCTCATAGAAAGGGAAGAACTGCATATCATGCAGCTGAACCGACTAATTGAACTGTATTTTCACAAAAAACAGCCAAACTGTATATTTGTGTCTCATGAAATGTATGCATTAGCTATACCTATGCTGAGCCAATTTGCATTCATATAGGTAGTATCTATATTGTTTACTTTGGTTTTGATGTATGATTTCCAGTGAAAGGAAGGGTGGGAGGAAACCACACAGCTCTTTTAAACAAATAACAGGATTTATTGGAGCCGGGTTTGCAGCTTTTATTTTCACTCATTTTTTTGTGTTTAATTGTGGCTATGTTAGTGCTGTATAATTTCCTCAAAATTTATAAGTTTATTTATATGGCAAATACATATGTCTGAGCAGAACTTGCTTGCTTCTTTTGCAATGAAACAAACAAAAGCATTTTTAACAATTTACTGATGTAGTCCTTCTGCCAGATGTTGTCAGTGGCAAGAAGGTCTGGGTTCAAATGTCTGGAGTCGCCTAAAATTAACAAATGCACTGGCTCAAGCCCCTCCTGGAAAAACTAAATACCTCCCCTAGGACCCCTTAATAGACTTCTCTCAAGGCCTGAGTCTGTGTATAAAAATAACAAAAATGATATCTAGGGGAAAAGCAACAAACCATTAAGGAAGTATAACAATAATAAATCAACCATATGTTTATACAAATATAAGTACACTCTCTAAATTTCTTGGGCATCCACCCCTACAGTATCTTTGCCTCAGTTTCCACATCTACCAGTGTGAACATCTGATGAACAAATGCCCGTTTGATACCTCATTCCCCACCCCATGACTTTTCCCCTCTGGTGCTATTCACTCATTGTTTATTTGTTTAGTGAAGTCCCAGAGTCCTCAGGGCAGGTCCATCTTCAACCACTAGGAGGAAGCACTGCCTGGCTTCCATGAAGATACACCTTACTGCCACCGCTGAGTTGTCTCTCACCATGCTGTCACCTCTGACCACAATACTGCCATGTCTAAACCAGCTGAGCTCAGTCCTAAGGCGTCACCAACCCCCACCCCCTCCGACCTCCGGAGTGAATTCAGTTCTGTGAATGGAGGGCAAAGAAGGGCCATCACTGGCGTTCATTCAGACCTGTTGCTGTCCTCTGCAGTTTCAGAGGAGAGCTACTATAATCTCTGACATGACACCAGTTCCAAGTTCCAAGGCTCCACCACATAATCCATAGTCAATAAAATATAGAACTACTTAGAAGGGTTCCTCCCACAAGAAATTCAGTCCCCCCTACAAAACAAAAGTCTTCTTCCTTACACATGTCCAAGCTCTACTGTCCATTGTACATGGCAAACTTTGGTTTGGTGAATCCCTCAGTCAGGTCATATTATGTACAGTTCTGCTGCCTTTTAGAGACACAATAAAGATAACATTTCATTACCACTATATCCAAACCTTAAAGAATTTTAACCCAAACAACTGGCAAAAAAGGAGGCACTCATGCAAATGTAGTCTGTTGATTCTCTCTTTCCTTAATTCACCAATAGATGGTGGCAGAGAATTCCTTCCCCTGTGATCCGCCGACCACTGGGCTACACTAATAAAAGCTTTTAAAGCCAATTTTTAACCCATTTATTGTTTGCAGCTGACATTTCTACAGTAACTGTTTGCACCCATACAACACAGATCTCCTTAATCCACTGCTGCTCTTCCTGAATCAGAAGTGAACTGTGGCAAGCAAGGATGGAAGTAGCGAAGGTTCTACATGTGTGGCTAAAGATACTCACATGCATAAGTACATGAAGGATTAGGGTGGGTTTCACAAGAGGGATTTAAGCACCCAGCTGCCATTTTAAGCACTAAATCCAAATTTTAAATCCTCAAAACCCACACTCAATTGCTGCCTAACCCTGTAGCTACTCCTTAGGCACCCGAATCTCCACTGATAAAGTCCTCTACCTTTCTGTCAGTAGCATGTGCAGAGCCCTTTCAGTTCTGATGTCAGTGAGCAGCTTGGCACCTAACTCATGCCTAAGTCCCTGCAGGATTCACAAACTAGGCATTCCCCCAGCCCAGCAGGCCCAATCTGGTAGACATTCTCAACTGCCTCCTTGGAGCACATCTGGCAGGTTGAGTCCTGCATGGAACGCAGGGGGAGGAGGTGGTGGTGCCTCCTATATAACCTTTAGCCCCATTGGAGTGGTTGGAACCCTTACCCACAATGTGGGAACCCAAGTTCAACTCAATATGGAGCAGGGAGTTCACCCTGCATCTCCCATGAGAGTGCCCTAGCCACTGGAGCAGGTACTTCTCAATGTCTCCTGTTGGAGCTGCTGTCCTTTGTACAACTCATTGAATATTCATTAGAGCAGAGACTTGAGCTTGGGTCCCCACCTTTTCAGGTGAACATGCTAACCACTGGGCTATAGAGTTATGCTCACTCTCTTTTGTCCAGCGACTCTTACATATTTCATACAAAGTGGAACAGTTTCACCAGGAGAGATTCTGAACTCATGTTGCTGACACGCAAAGAAGAATCCGGCTCTGTGCCACTGAGTTACCACAGACGGTATATATCTTACAGCTAGTACAGTGCAGAGCTGATTTATAGAAAATGATAAGCTTCTATAGTAATCTAAACCCATGATTTTTTCTCTTGAAAGCCAGGAGCTAATAGGTGGTTATTTTGCAATGTGGTGAATTAACAAGAATAATCATCCCCACATACTGATTTTACAATGGATTCCTGAGATTGTTGCGCTTATTTCTTAGCATGACTTATAGTGACACCAGGCCAAATAACTAAGTATCAGACATTTCCTGTTATCTAGGTTACCAAATACCCAACCAATGCTGCTCTGAATTAGTAGTGAGTGGTGAGGCTTTGCCTTTACCTGGTACAATGGATAACTTCCTCACACTGCTCAACCTTCCTTTCTTTCCCTCTATCTTTTCTCATATTAGTACGCTCTGTAATTAAAACCATTATTTGACAGTACTGGCTCCCTGCTCTGTGCTGCCCTATAAAGACCTCAGATGAAAAGTGCACCAACAGGAGTAAATGCCCCTCGGATCTAAGTGACGGGGTAAATTAGCAGACCTATCTTTTTATATGGCCCCCATCATCACACTACCTGAGGAATTCATAACATTAATTCATTAAACCTCACAACATCCCTTTTAACCATTATTCTGGAGAACCAAAGCACAGAGAGACTAAGAACAAGATTCACAAAAGGATTTAGGCACTTAATTGCCATTGTAGGCACGCAAATCCAAAATTTAGATTTCAGACCCCTGCGCAGCTGCTGCCAAACTTTGGAGGCAATTCAAGTCCCTAAGCATTTAAGTTTCTGCCAATCAAGTCCCCAATGGCACCTAAAAATCTGCCAGTGAGCATGTGCATAGAGGCATCAGCCTAGGAGCCCATCTCATGCCTAACTCCCTGCAGGATCCTCAAAGTAGGCATTCCCTTGTTTCCCTCAGCTGTGGGACTCAATCTGAAGGGTGTTCGCAGAAACCATTAACTGGATCAGGCCCCCAAAAACAATGTCCAAGAAGAAGGATGCGGTGCCCTCTTTATAACCTTTAGCCCACTTGTCAGGGCACTCACCTGGCATGTGAGACTCCTAGGTTCAATGCCTCTCACTGCCTGATGGGGAGAAGGGATTGGAACATGTGTTTCCTACATGCCAGGTGAATGCCCCAAAGATGGGCTAAAGTTTATAAGTTGGGGGGGGCACCTCCTCCTCCTTTTTTTGTTTGCGGGAAAGGGCTTAGGCACCTAATTCCAGGAGAGGGTTCACAGTACAAATCCCAAGCAAAGGGAAGCACCTCCCTCTGGCCCCAGCTTAGTCACATAACTCCCTTTGAGGGCAGGACTTTAGGACCGATCTCTCGCCTTGGCGTTTCCTACCGGCTAGCTTAGGTTGCTCCTGGCTCAGCATGTTTGCTTTTGCAGTTCCCCTTTTAGGTGCCTAATTCTCCCCAGGCACTTTATAGGGAGCCTGAGCATCTAACTCGGGGCTGTGGATTGCATCAGGAGAAACGGCCCCTAAAGTTAGGTGCTGCAATGCTGAGTCTAAGCCCCCATTGTGGATCTAACTCTAAAAGTAGAGTTTTCAAAAGCACCTGAGTGATTTAGGAGCCTAAGTCCTGTTCTCAAAAGTGATTTAGGCACTGAAGAGTGTACGTCTCATTAACTTCCATGTTCTTTACAGGGCTAAGCAGATTGTCAACTCTCAAAAAGTCTTATTATTAGTGGATCACTAATATCACTTCTGCAGCACCTCTGCAGCCTCCTACCTGAATACCAAGCTTACCCGACCCTGTTTACTTTGTGAGAAGCAACAGACAGAACAGCACAAGACAACGTAGCAGCAACCTACCATAAAAGAACAATACAATAAAAAGTCACTGAAAACACATGCCTTTGTTCCTTATCATATTCTGCTGATGCTGTTGTTAATAAAAAAGTCGATGCTTGTGTTGGTTTTTTTTTCACTTCAGAATACTTGAACTGCAGCACAAAGTACAGCGGTAAACGTTAGCAGAAAAAGTCTAGCAGATGTTCACGATTATCTCTCATGGCATCTATATGCGTGCAACCATCTTGAAACAAGCTCTCTTGCATGCTACTTTGCAGGAGGTTTCAGATCACAATCAACAATGAAAATGATCTGAAAGCCCATCTGTTGATGGATATTTCCTCATCAGAAAGGTCTGTTAGAGCTGAGCACACTGGCAGGCAGAAATGGGTAGCATGGGTAATATGTTGTCTATTAAAGATGAGAGGTAAAACAAGTCATGGAAGATATCTTTGTGTTTTCCATTAATTTTAGCGAAATCCTTGACTGAAAGGTCATTCTCCAGTTTAGGCTGAAATCAGCCAAAAAGTTGTTTTCGAAGGCCACTCCCCAGTAAAACACCCTGGGTTACCGTCTGCTTCTGCTCTGATTGAAATCAATATGACTTCTCCAATCATGAGTGCACTCCAGGGAGGTTTGGAGAAAGTGAGCACCCCTATGTATCATGGCACTTTTTGTTTTACAATAGTAGCCAAATGAAATGTTTCAAAGAGCAGGTTTTTACTTTGAAATAATTTCAGCCAGTTTCCCCCAATTTGACGTGAAAGTATCATTTAAAAAAAAATCCAATGTTCAAGGGACACCCCTCCCTCCTGTATTAACAGGGGTATGTCAGGGAAGAATTTGTCTGCACTTCCCAGCATTCCACTGGGCAACCTACACCATCTGACAGCTGTTGGATGCTGAAGGAAACTCCAGTCGGCGTTTGTTCTGTTTCTAGATATTTTGATGTGGCTCTTTGAAGCTCAGAAACCAAAGGAGTTGAAAGACAGAGAACTTACATAACCTTTTGAACAAATGTTGCGTTTGCAATAACAGGGAAATTCATAGAAAAATTAAATGCCTCGTTCAAGAAGGAAGAGCATTCTTACTTACAGGACACATTTCTTCAGTGATGATTAAAAAACCCACTTAAAGCAGCCACTACCTGACTTTGTTGTGAACTTTGCTACACATTAACTGAGCCAAAGAGTCTCAAAAGTGAAGTGAAGAAACAGATTGACAGAGCCAGAAGGGTACCCAGAAGTCACCTACAACAAGACAGGCCCAATAAAGAAAGTTGACAGAACACCAATAGCTGTCACCTACAGCCCCCAACTAAAACCTCTCCAGCGCATCATCAAGGATCTACAATCTATCCTGAAGGACAATCCCTCACTTTCACAGACCTTGGGGGACAGGCCAGTCCTCGTTTAAAAACAGCCCCCCCAACCTGAAGCAAATACTCACCAGAAACCACACACCAAACAACAAAAATACCAACCCAGGAACCAAACCCTGATGCCAACTTTACATATCTATTCAAGGGACACCATCATAGGACCTAACCACATCAGCCACACCATCAGGGGCTCATTTACCTGCACATCTACCAATGTGATATATGCCATCACGTGCCAGCAATGCCCCTCTGCCATGTACATTGGCCAAACCGGACAATCTCTGTGCAAAAGAATAAATGGACACAAATATTACATCAGGAATCATAACATTCAAAAACCAATAGGAGAACACTTCAGTCTCCCTGGTCACTCAATAACAGACCTGAAAGTGGCAATTCTTCAACAAAAAAACTTTAAAAACAGGCTCCAGTGTGAAACTGCAGAACTGGAATTAATATGCAAACTGGACACCATCAGATTAGGCCTGAATAAAGACTGGGATTGGTTAGGTCATTACAAAACCTAAACCTAATTTCCCCAATACTGATTTCCCCCTATTGTTACTCACCCCTTCTTGTCAACTGTCTGAAATGGGCCACTCTCATTACCACTTCAAAAGTCATTTTTCCTCCCTTGGTATCCTGCTGTCAATTGAATTATCTTGTTAGACTGACCTCACCCTTGGTAAGGCAAATCACATCTTTTCATGTATTTATACCTGCTCCTGTATTTTCCACTCCATGCATCAGATGAAGTGGGTTCTAGCCCACAAAAGCTTATGCCCAAATAAATTTGTTAGTCGTTAAAGTGCCACAAGGACTCCCCATTGTTTTTTCAAAATTTAGAATCAATATTATTCAGGCATCCTCCATAATCATTAGTACAATTACTTAAATTACATTCTGAACATCCAGCACTGTCTAGGGGAGACGTTTAAGCATCATTCCTATAGAATAACAAAGCAGAAACTAAAAAAAGAAAAAGAGAAAATTAAAGGGTATATAATAAGATTACATGTTCCTTTTTGTTTTTATTTCACAAAGAAAACTCAGCTTCTTTGGGTTTCAGAGACATGTGGCCTCATTTAGCTGGATGGGGAACATGCTGCCTAAAGACAAACAAATTATTTTGCAAAAATTTCATTTAAAAGTAAGTGTGAATTAGATGATTCGGATATTTAATACCCAGCTTCCACTGGTGTAAATGATGGCACAAGTTGTAGGACAAAAGAGAATCAGGCCTATTATAGTAATAATACCCTCCTCTTATATAGAGTGTAATAGTAGTAGATTATCTTCTTGAAGCTACGACTTTAGTCTCAAGGTTTTGCCATACGTGAAGTAAGGTGAAAAGACAGAATAACAATTTTACTGATGCTATTCACATAACTCTAATTTCAGCATCAGTGCTATGTCAGCTTTTGCATAGGTTTCTAACTTTGTCTTCTGAAGAATGAAAATAAGTATAGGCAGAAGGTTTGCAAACAAAATCAGCCTGAAGAGCAAAACTATTAGGCAATTTTAGGGGGAAAATGTCCCTTTAGATATGTCTAGGCTATCAGACCACACACAAACACAAAATAAATCTTAGTAGTATCAGATGTGTGTCTGTACTCAGACTACTCCAGTTATACAGGCCAAATGCCCCTAGGTATTTTGGAAAAGAAAACCATTATAAAAATGGTTAATTTGCCCCAGGTTAATTTGCTTAGAAATTCAGCTTACTGCAGCTGCACATTAATTTTTTAAAATAAAAAAAAAAATCTTCTAAGGACTCTTAGACTCACAGAACGCAAGCATACATGTTGCAACCAAAAGGTCTATGGAAATGTAAGGGATGCTGAGTATTTGGGGACATGAAAGAGCCTAGTAGGTCTGAAGAAGCCTAATCACAAGTAAAAAATTATTTTTCATGAAGTCCTTAAAGGTGAACGGGAAAGTCGGTTGTTTCTTTTAATTTATGAACTATTTAAAATCCCAAATCAGTAGCAGATTTACAAATTACATAGCGTCAAGTAGAAAATTCTTTCCTCCATTGTTTCCTTACAAAGACCAGGTTATAGGATTTTGTTTTTCTCCTATTGGAGTTGAGGACATCAAAAGTCACTCAGAGTCTGACCCTTTAGAACTTTACTTATACAAGTAATTCTCACTCATGTCAATAGTGCCATTGACTTTAATGATGTCTTCAGTGCGAGAATTATGCCTGGTCAAGGTTTGTCAGGACTCATTTACTGTGCCAGAGCATTTCCCTGCACTGGTGTAGCATCTGATCTTGCAGTCCTTATTCAAGCTAAATTTTCGTTGATATAAATGGGAGTTTTGCCTGAGAAAGAGCTTCAGGCTTGGACTCAAATGAATTAGAGAAGTGCATTACAAATGCTTTTCTTAGATGAATATTTAAAAACCTAAGCCTAAATCATTTTCTATGTAGATTATCCTCAATAGGATAGTACAAACTCTCCATCACATGAGTCAAAGATCCCAAGAAACAAAGCAAAAGAAGAGAGACCTCTTCCTTGTTATTCTTGTGTGGCATACAGATGTGTCCTAAATGCCCAATGCTCCATCTGTGTGTAAATGTCTCTGCGTTTGTATAAATGTGTGTGTTTCATGGCAATTTTAATTATCTTTCAAGGCAGACACTAAACCCCAGTCTGTTGTTTAATTAGTAAAGGATCCCCCAGGTAGAAAGAAGTGTTCATTCTAAAGTTGCTAGAATATGATTTAATGATCTAAAGATCAACTCTGTGTAAGCCTGCCATAAAGGCAGTGTTACTGTGTTATTGTGTGGAGGGGCAGAAAAATAAGTACAGTAAGTACAGTGAAATAGAAGTTCCCTCAGTGGGACTTAAAGGGAATGTTAATGTAATAAAGAAGTCATTCTAAGAGCTGTGCTTCCTTGGGACCAGCTTTTGGCAGTGTCCCTTGGTTAAGACTCTTAACTCTCCTGGGTCGAAGTAATTCTTTCAGGAATTCTATAATTATCTTAATTAGCTGTTGTGTTAATTGCACATACTGATAAGTTGAACCATTGATTTATTGATTTATTTCAGTTGTAACCTTGATTTGATCAATGCATTATGTTAATTTTACTTCTGATTGAGACTTCAAACTGACTATTTTTGTTCCATCTTTAATTGATTTAGGAAAGTTATAGTACATTCAGTTTGTAAAACATTTACTTAGTTGTATGTTTGCTTGCTTATGCTTTTAAAAACAATCTATCAAAAGCACTCTGGACTGGTTTACCCGTCATAAATATAGTGTGGCTGAACAACCTAAAGGTATATAAGGGCCACTGACCTGCCCTTGAATTAAACCCTTATTATCACTACAAGAGTTTAAATATCCCAGGTGGCATTCCTCAACCTCACAGGATTCTATATTATGGTTAAGAATTATTATAATTATTTAGATGGTGCTTTAAGTGTAAGCTGTAACAAATCTGAAATAAGATATAAAACATAAATGAGCAAAGAGGGTCCTATTCTGCAACTGACTCATACTCGTGAGCATACCCACAAGTAGTCCTACTGGGGGACATACAGTATCAGTGGGACTACTTGCATGAGTAAATACTGACAAATGTTGGTAAGGGTTGCAGGTAGCAATGTTGGTAAGAATTGGGACCTACAATTCCTCCCCTAAAAAGCTTATGGGATGAGCAGGTACAGTTGGCTCAGATCCCTTTTGAGTTGCCATTGTGGCTTCTAGTCACAGGGTGGGAGGGCACCTCAGCAAAGCAACTGCCAACCCAAAGATTGTCCCTTTTTGTTATGAATGAAACAGACATATTTGGGGGTGAGATGGGGGTTAAAGATGATATCACTGGCTTCCCTCAACATCCTAAAAGAGGCCCTGATTCAAAAGACTATTCGGGGAGTGAGTGGTGTCCTGAAAAGAAATTTAGGAAAACAGGAATTGCCAGAAAGGATGAGGCCAGTGGTCTGTCTAGGGCTGTATTCTTTCACAGTGGCCGATGACATATATTTCAGAAGGTATAAAACCTTCTCCATGGACAATGAAGCAATAGCAAGAGCATGGGGAAGTTCTCCCTAACTCAAGGTAGTCAGTGTTTGGCTTATGTCCTGAAGAATAAAGGTTAATATCCCTTGTACAATTTTATCCTGTCTAATGACCATCAACTAGTAAATGAGATAATGAGCTGCCTACCAATGATTAAACAGTGCAATGCACTGTTAGCCTGACCTAAAATCCTTTGCAGTCAGTAAGAAGGCTCCTATTGACTTCAATGGCCTTTGAACCAGGATCTATGATACCTCTGCGTTAACCCCATTAAATAAGACTAGCATTGATTGGATGTTCCATCTTGTCACTAACTATAAGATTCACTGATAGAGTTCAGGGCAAATAGTCCTTGAGCCACAGCAAACTGGCTGCTGCAGTGACAAGCCACACCCCGATGCCCCCAGAAATCTCTTCATAGGCAATATTTACATTATTGCCAACTCTCAAGATTTTAGTGCAACTCAGGTGATGTTTTATCTGTTTATTTTTACCTGTCACATGAAAACATGCTGAAAAGCTGCTGGCTCACTAATTTTCCCTTATGTAAAATGGTGCCCATCTCCTCTTACTGTCAATGGGAGTGAAGTCCACAAAATGGCCACCATTTCCCAACAGTCTGTCTGCATGTGGGAGCGAGACTGCTCTTTAATAAAGCTAGCTGCCACCTCCCACTGTTTTCCATGAGGTTGAAGCCATGCTCGCAGACAAAATGGCTGTCACTCTCTGGTTCAGGGGGCTGGACAGGACACAGGGCCTGTGAGGAGCTCAGAGACACGGTGAAAAGTGGATGGAGAGAGTGAGGGGGAGCAGGAGGCAGATTTAGAGGTTTTAGGGGAATGGGGTACAGGGAGGTAGTGGAGGGTGCAGAGGACAGAGATGGAGCAGATAGAATGGCAGCACCCCCAGCCTGGGGTTAGGGATAGATGTGGGTACGAGGATTCCCCTCTGCCAGGGGAAGGCAGTGTTGCCAATTCTCAGAAACAGATCGAAAGTCACAGGATATTGATGCCAGCAGGAGGAACTGTCCAGGAGCATGAGAAGCTCCTCTGTTCCCACAGTTTTCAGGGCTGGGCATGGGGGTAGCTCTGGGGCTAAGGACAAGAGTGCAGCCCTGCCATTAAGCCCTGCCTTCAGGTATGACCCTACAGCACAGAGAGGCAGGGAAAGAAGGAGTTGGATGAAAACCTGCTGCAGGGACCCTGGCAGAGGAGAACCCCTGGGGCAGCAGGAGGCAGGGGAGTGGGGAGTCAAGGAAGTGGTCCTACTGGGACCCAGGTAGAGAAGTCCCAGGGCAGCAGAAGGCAGAGAAGTGTGGCTGCTGTGTCAAGACAGTATAGGAAATGGCTAGGAGAACTTCCATCTCAGGGGTGAGGATAAGTACAGTCTCCCTCCTGGCAGCCATAGCATGGTGTGCATATTTGTGTGCATTAAAGGCTGACTTTTCAACCTGAAATTATCACACATGCATTGGCAGAGGAATAGTGGGGAGTTAAAAATGCAAAATATAGTTAGAAATATGGTTAGATTTAAAAAAAAACCTCATGATTTTTTAGGCCTTATAGTTTTTGAGAGTCTGACTCATTATTTTTGATCTCTTGAGGTTGCCATCCTGTATATTACCATTTTGTACAGAAGTTATTAGCAGACCTCCAATAAATGCCTAGCTATAAAAGTGTCCAAGAATGTATCTATCAACGGCTCCTGTTGCATCTTTTGCTCTTTACAGAACAAGAATATCATGAAGGAAACACCTGGGTACAGTAGGTTCCCAAATAAACATTTGCTAAATGTACACAACCTTGCAAGGTCTGGCTACGTACTGACTGGTTTTTGGCGGCTTCTAAAATACAGAATGCAGTGAGCACCACTAGAGGGCTCACAAACCATTTAAAAAAGCATACTATCCTATTCCTATAAACAAAAGCTACCCATTAAAATGAATTTGTAGACTTTAAAATGTTACCTGAACTCACAGGAAACCAAAGAATCTGCCAACAGGAAATTTTAAACCTCTCCCAAGCCTCCCACCCAGGAGGAGAAAAACCCACATTACAAATGACACCCTATGTATATATCCCACCAATCAAATAATAGGAGTTTCTCAGTAACCATTCACACTTTGTGGCACATTTCCCCTTTGCTTCATTGCCTCCTTCAAAATATCTCCTGGTGGTCCATCTGAAGGTAGGATATATTCTTTCTCACACACATAAAAGCCGACCCCAAATCTCAGCAAACAGTTTCCATGTGAATATAGGGTTTGCTCAAGGGGGATACCTGAGATAATTTAAAACAAGTTCTGATGTTCCAATAAGATAATTTCAGACCACACGGACAATTGCCCCTATGAAAATATTAAATACAGACTCCTTTCATCTCACACAATAAGACAACCGTATAACCATTTAACACAAGATTACATAGATAAAAGTAAATGGAAACACATCAAATATGATTTTCTTTAAGTAGGCTGAAAGATTGTGTGTTATATTTTACTTGTATCATGTGAGGCACATATTTTTCTGGACTGACAGGTTATGCCATTGTGGGCCTTATTTATTCAATTAAAGATGTTTTTATCTGAATAAATTTTTCTTTCAAAGCTTTTACATCTCTACACATTTTTTAAAGATGGACACCTACAGTTAAGAGTCAATGTCCATATTTAGGCCTCTAAAATCAGGACTTACACAACAGGCCTCAAACATCTTGTAACTTGACCAAAAATGTGCAGAAAAGAAAAGAAAAGAAAAGAAAAGAAAAGAAAAGAAAAGAAAAGAAAATGCAGACAGCTAGCACAACAGTACTGGTTTATTACAGAAGCAGAGGCAGGTAATCAGGCATGCACTCTGTATAAGTTAATTATTAGTATTAATTTAGTACATGGCTACACTGTAAGTAACTTGCAGTAGGTGCTGAGCATGAAAGCTTGGTAAGGGACTTCCGATTAGCAAAAGCAGAACTATCCCATGGGATGCCTGGAGCAATTTGCTGAGGAGCAGGATGTTGTTAGCATAATTGACTGGACTCGTGCAGCTGCCACATAACTTTCCAGGACAACTTTACCTCCCTGTACCACATAACTTTCCTATTTATTTTTTATAAATATCTTGGAGAATCCAATCTTCAGGGGAATTTAGATTTTACTGACACCTAATATGTAATACAACTTCTAACGACACTGTCTTAACACACAAGATGTTTAGCAAACCCCAAAAGTGAGCATGGGACAGCATAGACCCCAACCTGAAGATGTTTCTGAGATGACCATTTTTACTATCTGAATAACGTGAAACTGAAAGCAGAGTTCTGGGTAAAAATAAAAATTGAAATTAAAATGTTTCAAAGTGGGAACAAATAGCATGGCATCAACAGACAGGAGATAGGTCTCAGCCTCCGATTGCCAGAAGACGGGACTGGATGAAAGGGGCTGGATTACTTGATAACTGCCCTGTTCTGTTCATTCCCTCTGAAATACCTGGCACAAACTAGATGGCAGAATGACAGGATGCTGGGCTAGATGGACCATATTGGTCTGACCTAATATGGCCACTCTTATGAGAAAGGTACATGAGTACTTTATAATATTCAAAATATATGGCTCCCAAGTACGTCATTATACCGTGTCATTTCTCAGCCATGCAGTGGACTTAACTAAAAAGATAAAAGACAAGATCAAATGTTCTTTCTCCTTCTTCAGTCCCCAGTGGAGCTTTGGCTGTACCTACAAAATAGTGCAAATGGCTTTATAACCTTTGAGTTATATTACTATAGACAGTGAAGATAGCAACACTGCTTTTTAAGGTTGCCTGTCACTTTCCATTATAAGACCCTGGTTTTGGTTGCTTATAACTCTGCCAAACTGAAACTGTTTGGGCTGAAATTTTCTATGCTGGGTGTCTGCTTTAAAGCTGTTTTTAAAAAAATAATTTTTTTTCAGCTAAAATGTTTCAGACATTTTTGAGACTAAGTTAGGGGAAAATATACTAACTACACTAAACTTGCCCATGTGAAAAAAATTCTTAAGACCACTGTCTTAAGAAGATCTACCACCTCCATGCTTTGATACAAGGCCTCATAATTTAGCACCAGACTCACCCTCATGTCAGCGATATGTCTTTTTTCTGTTCCTGTGAAAATTTGCCAAAATTTGGCCCAGTTAAGAACTGAAAATTATCTCAGTTCACATACGCTGACTTGTTAGCATAGCAACTAAATTCTCCAAAGATTCTGTCTGCACTGACCATGTGCCATCCTCTCACAGCTCCTACATGCTGACCAAACAGCATGGGTCAACCCCATAGAGTAGCTGAGCACACACCATCTCAGGGGTGAGCAAAACTTTAACTGCTATTGCTCTTCCTGACTGCTGCAGGCCAAGGTGATGTAAGGCACCAGAGCTGACAGAAGGGAGCCTTTCTCTCCTGTGCACTCAATACATCCTGCTGGCACTCATGAAGCATGGCAGAGAAGGAGGAGGCAGCCTGATCTGAATGTAGGAGTGGGAAATTTGGGGAGGCAGTGGGGAGAGGGATCTGGAAGGGAGGCAGTTAGAAGCAGGAGCAAGAACAGTGGACAAGAGCAGAGATGGTCAGAAGATGGAGAGGACCATTAGAAATGAGAATGGAGAGAAGGGCAGGACCCATGGAAGGTGGGGATGATAGGCACAGATCGGGGGAGCAGGGACTAGCGGAGGGGAAGGGACAGGATCTGTGGCGGGATGATAGAGCAGGAAGACAGGGACTGGAACTGGGGAAGGGCGATGGAGTAGAAGGGGAGAGGGAGAGGTGGGGGGAGACAGGGGCATAAAGGTCTGTAACCACTAGACAACACTCCCCTCCAGAACCTGGGACAAAGTCTATTATTCCAGAATCTCAGCATTCCTTTACTGTCTAGCAAATAGCTATGAAACTCCCTGGCAAATTGCGTGCCTCCATCCCCCTCTAGTGGCAGGTCCAAACAAAAGATAAGTTTTCTTCTGCTACCGTTTAATCCTTATTTCAAGTGCTAAAGGATTGTGCTGTGGTTCTAATGTCCTCAAGACAGAGGCGGGTGGGGGGCCATACAGGACAAGGAGGGTTCACCTTTTCTGTTTTTTTAATTTTTTTAAAAAGTCAGAAATTACATTCCAAAAAACTGTGTTAAAAGAATGTTAAGGTTGCAAAGGAAATCACTCACAGTTAGGAAATGCCAGAATTAAAGGTGCCTGTGCAAGCTTAATTCTGCTCCCGTGCGTGTGTGTGCATTATACTATAGTCTTTAATTACATGATCACATACCTTTCTCCCCCACAGGACTCCTGCCTCATTCAGTGCACAGAATAGACGGTGCTCAGGGAATGAATCAGGCTTGTGCAGTGAATAAAGCTGTTGTCTGTAGGACCTCAGCCGCACTTCTTTCAGAAGTTTGAAGGTGTACAATGAATAGACAGGAAACTTCAGGAATAGAAAGAATGGTCTGTGGTCCTGTGGTTAAGGCAATTGAATGCTGCCCTGAAGAACTGTGCCACAAAGTTCCTTTGTGATTCTGAGCAAGTCACGTAAATCATAGTTCTGACAGGTGGCCATTGTATGTTCCTCTTTTTCTGGGTGCCAAACTTGGGACATTTGTGGCCTGATTTGCAGAAGTGCTGAGCACTTAAGTCACAGCTACAACTGCAGTTAATGGGAGCTGTGCTGAACATATAAAGTACTATGGAATGCTAAGTATACTGAAAAACCAGGCCATAGGTTTCTCAGATTGGGTGCCTAAAATTAGTTGACCTAAGAGTGGCCATATTGGGTCAGACCAAAGGTCCATCTAGCCCAGTATCCTGTTTTCTGATAATAGCCAATGCCAGATTCCCCAGAGGGAATGAACAGAACAGTTAATCATCAAGTGATCCATCCCCTGTCGCCCATTCCCAGCTTCTGGCAAAGAATGGTTAGGGACGCCATCCCTGCCCATCCTGGCTAATAGCCATTGATAGACCTATCCTCCATGAACTTATCTAGTTTTTTTTTTAACCCTGTTATAGTCTTTGGCTTCACAACATCCTCTGGCAAAGAGTTCCACAGACTGACTGTGCATTGTATGAAAAAAATACTTCCTTTTGTTTGTTTTAAACCTGCTGCCTATTAATTTCATTTGGTGACCCCTAGTTCTTGTATTATGAGAAGGAGTAAATAACATTTTTTATTTACTTTCTTCACACCAGTCATGATTTTATAGACCTCTATCATATCCCACTTAGTCATCTCTTTTCCAAGCTGAAAAGGCCCAGTCTTATTAATCTCTCTTCATACAAAAGCCATTCCATGCCCTTAATAATTTTTGTTGCCCTTTTCTGAATCTTTTCCAATTCCAATATATCTTTTTTGGGATGGGGTGACCACATATGCAGTACTCAATGAGGATGGGTGACCTGGATAAAACATTTCCTGAATTTGCCAAAAATGGCTGAATAATATACCTGCAATCCTGTCTTATCCCACCAATCCATCCCATCCATCACCTGCTCTGTTAGCTTTTCATGAACAGTTCTGGAGCCTTAACATTCCTCCCATCCTGCAAGATGAATTCCATTGAATAGCATTGAGTTCCTGCAGCACATTTGATAATCAGTGCCCATCCCTGCCTGCTACGGTCAGCAGTGTCTGACCTGACAGCAGCAGACTCGGGCTAAGAGCTTTCCAAGCACTGCTTTCCTGTCCAACAACACTTAAGCTGCCATCAACCAGCCAGGTGTTCCCCTTTTCCCTGTGTGTTGATGGGAGAGCACATAGTCTGTTTTATCCCTCTGTATTCCATGCAAGCTGCTACATATCCCAACACCAGACCTCCAATCCCAAAGGACCTATAGATATTTAGGAAGAAGATGACAGCTGTTTCCACCTATTTCTGAGCCTTAGAGGACCAGGAAACAGAAAATCCTTGCACCTGCAGATCAGATAAAGCGGAACAGCAGAAAGATGAAGGGGATGTTTGGATACATTGGTCACCTTGGAGGGATGGACAGATTATGGATATTAGGACCCCCAAATGCATATATCATCTGAATCCACCAATTTGCTCATCCTTGGCACCTGCTTTGCATCCTGTTTTCTTGGCAGCAATTGTGTAATTTTGAGAAGCAAATAAAAGCCCCTTTCCAATGGAAAAGCACAGCAACTTTCCAATTGGGAAGCCAATTGCAATAACTCCACCTTATTAGTATCAAACAATAGTTGGCATTTTTGCAAACTATTCAGTGACTGAGGCGGGGTGTGTTGTGTATGTGCAATGATCCTAAGAAATACAGCTGCATTTCTAGGGCACAGATGTTGCACTTCAAACCCTGTTCACAACAGAAGAGTTCCAAACAGATTCAGAAGGCAGTTCCATTTTGAAGCAAACATGTTAAGGAAGAGGCCCTTCAAACAGCAGTACGAACTGTCAAAGTTTGACTCAGACTCACAATTTATCAGACCACTCTGTTTTATTAGCAAAGCTGCTCTGCTAATACATTTAGAAGTGAGCCCCCCGAGTGGGGCTTGTGTCTTTTAATTTATACAGTTTTTTGGAGAACAAGTTACAGAGAAGTTACAGACAAAAGAAGAAAAAGATTTTAGTCACCACCCTCCAAGATCCCTGAGACCAGTCACGTATCTTCAATTACCTGCCACCCTTAACAATCTCCTTTAACAGCTTCCAGTTAACTAATTGTCCTTCACACCTTCCATTCTGATGCCTGCTTCTTAGATGTGCTGGCTCTATCTTAATTACTTCTCCATTCAAAAGCTAACTGTTCCTACGTGTGCTCCCTCAGATACTTTGTAACATGTTTTGGCATGCCCTCTCATATACAATGTATCCAGCATGTTCCCTTATACAACTGTTATACTTATACAATGTTATACTTCCACAGAACATGGATATAACATTGAGAAGAAATCCACAACAGAACTAAACCAGCTTCCCCAAGCAACAAGTAAAGTCAATCGAATAGAAAATTATAGCCTAGGGTGCTTTGTAATAACAACAAATAGCCACGTCTGCTTCACAAGTGCTATCAGCAAGTCCATCTGATCACTTGCCCCATGCTCTTAGCCTTGGTTTTCCCCTTTCTGAGCCAACCTGCCCCTGAGGGTCACCAGGCTAACTGATCGGATTTTAGCATTTCTCTGATCAGTTCTTCTAGGGAGAGCAACTCAAAAGCTGCCAGTAATTTTTCTTTCTAGCTGTATCTTATAGCATTTGTAAGCATGCCAATTTCTAAGCCATTTCTCTAACCTCTTACCCTCATCAGAGCAGGGTCCCTTGAAGATGTCTATTAGAATTAGCACTTCTGATCCAACCCTCCCTAAAGTAACAGAAACTAATTCCACCTGAAATAACAGGGGTCTTCTATTGGGATCAGAGACACTGGTCTGAGCTGAATAAACACTAACGCTGGAGCCTAATTTCTTCTGACCAGGATCCAAAGCACTGACGGGCCAGATCCGGCCCGCAGGCTGTAGTTTGCCTACCCCTGATCTAGACACTTAGAGTATGTCTACACTGCAATAAAATACCCACAACTGGCCAAGTCAGCTGACTTGGGCTCAGGATGTGAGGCTATTGAATTGCAGTGTAGATGTTTGGACTTGGGCGGAGCCTGGGCTCTGAGATCCTGTCTACACTGCAGTTTTATAGCCCTACAGCCAAGGGTGCTGGAGCCTTCCCCAAAGTGGGGTGCTGGGGGCCCCTGCTCCCCCCCAAAGGCTCCCCCCTCCACCTGAGGCCCCCGCCCAAGGCAAGTGGAGGGACCCAGCCTATCCACAGCCGCTTGAGTTCCTCCGGCTGCGGAGGGGCAGCAACCCGGCCACGATAAGAGCTGGGCAGGCAGCTTTGGGGAGCCATAGTGGACCCTCAACCTGCCCCCAAACCTCCATGTCCAGAGCTGGGTCATGGAGAGCCACATGGGCAGCTGTGGGGAGCCGGCATGGAGTCGCGGACCCTCCACCTCCACCTGCCCTGGGCCAGGCAGGGAGAGCGGGGGCTGGGGCCACAGCTCAGGGCTGCCTTCAGCCCCCCTGCACCGTGGGTAGGTGGAGGGTCTGCACAGCTTCCAACCACAACTTCCCAGGCTCCCCAGCTTGGCTCCACACTGGCCTGGCTGGGGCGCTGGGGTCTCGGGGGGTAGGGGGGGAAGAGGAGATGAAGGGGGTGGGGTCCGCTCTGGTGCCACTTTCAGATAGTGGGAGGGCCCCTGCCCCCCCCCCCCCGGTTCTGGTGCCACTGTCTGGAGCCATGTGAGCCCGAGGCAGCTGACCTGGGCCAGCTGCACGTGCTTTATTGCAGTGTCGACGTACTCATAGAATTACATTCTGCTCTGCCTTGAACTCCATGTAGCCCTGCGACTTCAATGGGACTGCCCCGGCTGTAAGTTGGGGAAGATTTTGGACAGCAGATTTCATTGCGGATGCACAGGTGTAATTAAAAGCAGAATTTACTAACGTGGTCACACACTGATCAGTCACTTAGGAATGGGGACCCCTTTAGGAAGAAGGAAAACTATGATCACATTTTTTGACAAAATGGAGTGCCTAAAGTTAGACTCTGAAAACACAGGTACCTGAATATAACTGGCATGATTTCAAAGAGTCTGAGCACTTCTAGCTCCTATTGAGTTTGGTGGGATTTGCAGGTACTCTGCACTTCTGAAAATCAGGCTTTTGTTTAGGTGCCTTAGGTTTAAAAATATTGTCTAAAACTTCCCTCTTCCTTTTAAGAAGGGATTTCAATCAAATCTCATCACACTGTCTACACTGTATTGCCAGGTGTATTAATCACTCATATGCAGTCCTAAAGCCTTAACATTTCACCTCTCCTGCATATTGCCAACTTGTTTAAATCAACAGTCCTTTGGCTGAGCATTTGGCTCATTCTTCCTGTAAAAAAGAAACATCTTCCTACAGGATGGCTCCATTACTGTACAGTGTTGCCTTCTCAGGAATTCATTTCTTCCATTCTCTCCACAAGGTCTTTTTATTGTCCCAGTGTCTTAACAGTAACTATACAATAGATGCATATAGTCTAAGGCAGGGGTAGCCAACCTGAGCCTCAGAAGGAGCCAGAATGTACCAACGTACATTGCCCAAGAGCCACAGTAATATATCAGCAGCCCCCCATCAGCTCCCCTCCTGCTCCCCGCACCTCCCACCCACCAGCAGCCCCGCCAATCAGCGCCTCCCCTTCCCTCCCCATCAGCTGTTTCATGGCGTGCAGGAGGCTAGGGGTGGGGGGAGCCAGGGGTGGAGTGGGGGCAGGGCCCGTGGCAGAGCCAGGGGTTGAGCAGTGAGCACCCCCCGGCACATTGGAAAGTTGGCGCCTGTAGCTCCAGCCCTGGAGTTGGTGCTTATAAAAGGAGCCGCATATTAACGTCTGAAGAGCCACATGTGGCCCCAGAGCCACAGGTTGGCCACCCCTGGCCTAAGGCCAGAAGGGACCAGTGTGTGATCATCTAGGCTGACCTCTGGAATAACCAAGCCACAGAATTTCACCCAGTAATTCCTGCATCAAGCCCAATAACTTGTGACTCCATAAGAATGGATCAGTTTTCCCTACTTACCCACAAAAGGGCAAATTCTGGAGTAACCTTAATTTTAAGCACTAATACTCTACGAGCCATCCTGAATACATATTTTCTTATATACCTGGCTTTAGGGCATTCCCATAACATGTGTAATGAATTTCCTCTCTGTTCACAATAAGCCTCATCAACATGCATTGCCTAATTCCTTCATGTTCCCTTTCATAAAACGACTGAATGCCTTATGAATCACTTCATATTTCCAGACTTAGAGAAAAGATTTTTCAGGGCTTATAGTTACTCTCCTGCACTATTTTTATGCGTATTTCAGTATCTGGTTCAACAGATTTTGTTTTGTCTTTTGACTGTAGTGCTAAATTTGGCATTAGACTTCAATAACTGTGCAGCGCTTTGAGACCATGCTGAAAGGTATTTTATCAATTTAAGTTACTATTCTATTATTACATTACCCCAAGGTTCATCTCATTGTAGCAAAGCCCCACTTACTTTTTGTGGAGTCATCACTTTTCCATCTGTTCATTCCCCTGCCTCTTTCCCTGGCTTTTTTCCTTCTGGTTGGGAGAGGACAAATACACAGCTCCCTCTGAAGTACAGTCCTATCTGATAGGATTAACGTGAACGGTAACTTCACTGATGCCATTTTCCCGAGAAGCCAAATGTATCAGATATCACATCTGCATTTACCTAGTCTCTAGGGGAAAGGAGTATGATACACATAAACTGCCACAGTGTGGAATTAGGTGTTAGGTTCAGAAAAGTACCCAAAACATATATATAACTTTCCAAACTTTGGAGTGGTCCCCCTGCATCCCAGTACAACCTGTCACCCCCCAATGGGACCCAGCTTGTCATGTATGCTATTAACATCATGTGGTGGAGGACTCGGTGCAGACATCTTTTGGGGGAAGAGTGGAAAGTCTGGTGGAATTGGAAATCTTTGTAGTATCATCAGGAGAGAGAGCAGGGGTTTCCAGGTGCAATTGAAGGTCCTGCCACTAATCCTTAAAGCCCTTAATGGTATGGAACTAGGCTATACTAAAGATCATCTCTCTGCCTGCAAACCACCCATACAATTGCTCTCATTGAGACAGCCTTTCCATATGAAGGTGAAACTTTTAGAAGCAAGAGCATTTCCTGTGCTGATTCTTAGCCCATGGAGTGAATACCTGGTCAGATAAGATCAGAATGAGCTCTGTATGTCTGTAGTCCAACCCACGTCTTTTCATAACAACCTACCTTCATAAAAAGTCCTAAAGAATGAACATAAGGAAGCATGAGGAGAGAGAGGGGAAAATATAAAATGAAGAAAGAAGAAAAGGAATATGGGGTAAAAAAAATCTGAGTAAAATAAGGAACCAAAGCCAAGGAGCCATTTCAAATAACCTTATACTTTTCATAAATAGTGTTTTCTAATTATATATGACCAAAAAAAGTCCCATAAAAAGTGGGAATTGGTAAAATTATGAAGGATGAATATAAACTAACAACACAAGCACACAGGGACAAAATTAGGAAGTCCAAGGCATAAAATGAGATTAAACAAGCTAGAGATATAAAGAACAAGAAACAAGAAAATATTCTACAAATACATTAGAAGCTAGAGGAAGACTGGTAGGCCCATTACTCAATGACGGGGGAAAGACAACAACAGAAAGTATGGAAATGGCAAAATTGCTTAATGATTTTTTTCCCCAGTTTTCACCAAAAAGATTAGTAGCTATTGGATGTCCAATAGAGTGCACACCGGTGAAAGTAAGGTAGGGTCTGAGGCTAAATTGGGGAAAGAACAAGTTAAAAATTACTTAGGCTTGATGTACACTACACAATTAGGTCAATGTAAGCTTCCTTGGATTGACCTAGCTGTGAAAGTGTCTTTAATTAAATTTGGCTCCTGCCAACATAAGTGCCTCTCTACGCCGACGTAATAATACCACCTCCCCGACTGGCATAGTCATGGCCAATGTAATTAGGTCTACAATGTCTACCAGAGGTGCCGACTCCATGTGTGCTCTGGGGCTGGAGCACCCAAGGGGAAAAAATGGTGGGTGCTGAGGATCCACCAGCAGCCCCTCTATCATTTCCCCCCCTCCCACCAGCGCTTCCCACCCACTGCGGGCCCCGCTGATCAGTGCCTTCCCCGCCTCCCCATGCCTCCTTCCTGCCACAACCAGCTGTTTTGCAGCATTCAGGGAAGCTGGGAGCGAGGGGGAAGGAGCAAGGATGCGACGCACTCAAGGGAGGGGGCAGAACTGGGCAGGAAGAAGGAACCGGTGGTGGATTAGGGGCAGGGCCTGGGGAAGAACCCAGGGTCGAGCACCCCCCGCCACTTTGAAAAGTCAGCACCTATGCTGTCTACACTGCGTTGCTTACATTTACTGTTACTGGCTTCCAGGAGCTGTCATCAGGGCCGGCCCACAACATTTTGGCACCTGAGGCGGGGAGCTCAAATGACACCCCCATGTCCACTCGCTTGGGCCAAAACTTTGAAAGGTCTCAATTCTGCCTTCTTCTTGTTCTACTCCTCTCTTGGTACTGCTCTGCTACCTACCCCAATAAAGGAGAACTAACAACTTAAAATGCCTTGTTCAAAAATTTTAAGTAACACTTCACTTTCAAAGGCCTGAACAGCAAATGTAACTTTTCTTGTCTTCATAGTAAACACTGACATTTTTATCTGTTTGAATAATCAAAGTGTTGCTTTCCATGCCTTCTTGGTTGCAAAGATTTGAACTGCTTCCTGGAGGTCCACAGTCTGGGCCAGCTCATGCTCTATTGAGATGGTTGCAAGGCCAACCAGCCTCTCCTTTGTCATTGTGGAACGTAGATGTGTTTTTATTAACTTCAGCTTGGAGAAGCTGCGTTCTCCACTGGCAACTGTTACAGGAAGTGTTAGAAGTATGTGCAGAGCAACAAAAGCATTTGGAAAGAGGGTGGTCATCTTATTTGTGCGCATATATTGCAGAACAGCCTTTGGAGTTGATCCTGCTGAAATGTACCTTGAAAGGGCTTTCAGTTCATCACCTAAATCACTCGCATCAATATCATGCATGTCATCATGTGTCAACCCTGTCTCTAATGCCCTGTATTGCTGGTGTAGGTCTTCTTCAGGTATAGTGAGGAGTTTTGGAATATCATACAACATCCAAAATATACTGCTGTGTTCCTTGAGCTGCATGAAACGTTCTTCAGCTGACTGTATTGCATAATCTAGCACCTGGTAAAGAATTCAACTTTGAATTGTTCTTTGGGGTCTCTTATGGGATTATCCCTTGCCTCGTAATCAAAATGTCCTCTTGTATTCTTGAATGGGTGGGAAAATAGCTTCAGTGTGAAGTTTTTCTGCCAACTTCTGTGCACTCTTCAGAATGTTTTGAAATCCCTCATCTGACCGGTAAGACTATAGGTATGACTTTGCTTTGTCCAGTTGTTCCATTGCTCCAGATATATCAAGGTCAACACCTTGGAATTTCTTGCTTACAACATTTATTTCAAACAGTATGTCATGCCACAACACTAAGCCACACAGAAATTGGAAGTTATGTATGTTTCTGGTATTTCCATTTCCCTCCACCACTGTTTTCCCACTAACAGTTCCTGTCATAGCATTAGCCTCCATAATGGCAACTAATGCATCGTCAATCTTCCCAATTTGGTGTTTGATAGGCTTCATCGCCTCCACTCAACTTTCCCATCATGTGGCACTCAGCGGTTTCAGTGTCAGAGGATGTTCCCAGATATTGCTCCAAAATTTGCTATCAATAAGTTGATGCAGAGAAAAATACATAGATGCTTTGAATTACATTAAAAAAATTCAGCAGCCTCACTAGAAGCTGATGCTGCATCACTTACCACCAAGTTCAATGAACGAGAACTGCATGGGACAAAAAAAGCTCTAGGGTTTAACTCTCGGATCTGTGTCTGCACTCCTCTGTTCTTTCCTCTCATGTTGGCACCATTATCGTAGCCCTGACCTCTCATGTCAGCTATCGCAATTCCCGTATCTTCCAGCTTTTTAAGAAGCATATTTGTCAAACCAGCTCCTGTAGTATCATCAATGTCAATAAATGCTAGAAAATGCTCTCTGACAGTCACCACTGCAGAGACATTTTCACTAGGTTCTGTTGTTGTTACAAAATGTACCATTAAAGTCATTTGTTCCGTATGGCTGATGTCAGGTGTGCAGTCCAGAATAGCAGAGTAATATCTTGCTGACTTCAGCTCTGCCACAACCTTCTGATTGACCTTTGTTGCCAGTAACTGTATGATCTCATTTTGAATTGTTTTTCTAAGGTAGTGGTGTGTGTACATTTCTTGGGTGGTGTAACGATGCTGGTCCTGGTAGGACCCAACTGAGAGTGCCAATTCAGGACAAACTGCTTAAAGCAGGGTAGTTACAGCCCAAGGCTGGGGTTTTTCCACCTCTAAAGCAAACCAAACCAGCCAAACAGAGCAGACTTTGGTCTCACCCCACTGGCTAACCACAAGTCACACAAGCAATTCCCTTAGATACTCCAGTTTCTCAGCGTCACCACCAGTGCCACTCGTTATGGGGATGAATGGTTATGAAAACCAATACCCCAGTAAAGGAAAGAAGGTTCTCTCGATCCCAAAGGACCAAGCCCCAGACCCAGGTCAATATACAAAGCAGATCTTACCCACAAATCACGCTATTGCCAATCCTTTAGAATCTAAAATCTAAAGGTTTATTCGTAAAAGGAAAAAGATACAGATGAGAGCTAGAATTGGTTAAATGGAATCAATTACATACAGTAACGGGAAAGTGCTTGGTTCAGGCTTGCAGCAGTGATAGAATAAACTGCAGGTTCAAATCAAATCTCTGGAGTACATCCACAGCTGGGATGGGTCTTTCGGTCCTTGGTTCAAAGCTTCAGTGTAGCAAAGTTCCTCCAGAGGTATGAAGGAGGATTGAAGACAAGATGGAGGAGCTGCAACAGCTTTTTATAGTCTCTTGCCATGTGGTCTCTCTTTCTTTGTTCCAAAGACAAGCTGTTCATCACATGGCACGGAAAAACCTCAGAGTTCTGTCCATAGGCACGTCCCTGCATGCCTTGCTGAGTCACAAGGTGTGTCTGCCTTCTCTCAATGGGTCAATTGTATAGCTGATGGTCCTTAATGGGCCATCAAGCAGGCTAGGCAGAGTTGACACCAACTTGTCTGGGGTGTCACCCAGAAGCATTGCATACGTTTGAAATACAGACAATATAAAGCCAATATTCATAACTTCAACTACAAAAATGATACACACATATAGACAGCATAATCATAATCAGCAAACTATAACCTTGTCTTAGACACCTCATTTGACCCCCTTTATATAAGATTTGGTGCCACTACAGGACCTTGGTTGCAACAATGATCTATACCGTCCCAGATTATGTCAATAACATCACAGGTGGTGACTCTTCTTAGGTGCTCCTGGAGTATAGCATCAAACTCAGCCATCAGCTCCACAGTTTTAAGGAAGTTTCCATTGTTTGGCACATACAGCTAATCTGAAGTGTCACACAGTGCTAGGTTTTGGGTAGCAAGCATTCTCACAATGGCAATGCCTTTTCAGAACATTTTTTCAGTAAAGAGACTCTGATGCAATCTTCTTTTGATGCTGATCATCTATGGTAGCCTTTAACCTCTTTCCACCTATGGAATGTTCTCTGGTGATTTGCTGCCTTCTCATGGCATGCCAGATTTCTAGCCAGATTTTTCCAGTCCTTTGTTCCTGCAGAACCCAATGTGGCTGGAACATTAGACTGGAAGAGTTAGCAACAAAATCAATATGCAGCATTCTGGGTTTTTGAGTACATAAGCCATGGCCTCTCCACTTTGTCACCATTGGGGATTTCACACCAGTAATGTGTTGGATGGAAACTTCTATTTTCATTGTCTTTGGGGAACATGCAGTTTTTCACTTGCTGTGGCCCATGCAATACAAGGAAGTCCCTCAGGCTACTGCTCAAGTGGGTTCACAGTCCTGGATCATCTATACTTAAGGAACTAAACTCAGCAGCAGCTGTTTCTTGTGCCTCCACCATACTCTTCTCTGATCTACACTCTTCTTCAGGAATGTGCACGGTTATATCCATTTGAGATGGAGATATGGATGCTGCCAGGTCACCTGCACTCCGACTAACCGGAAGATCAGGCATTTCCTCACCACTCACATTCTCACTGGGGCTGGAAGGCTCACTGTGAACATTTGTGTCTATGTATCTCAGGAGAGCTCCTTCCTGCTTCGATAGAAAAGCTTCCTTTGCTTTCTTTCTTTTTCTGAATGCTGCCACAGAGGGGCTTTTTCTTCTTTCACTCATGACTGCTGTTCTGTGCCAGTTCTAGTGGCTCTCAACACTCAGTTGAAGGGGACAAAGAAGCAGGCTGGTAGCAGGGCCTGAGTGAGGGAAGATATCAGCATCTTAAGGGCCTAACTGGCTCCTACTACTTGGATTTCTTAAGAATAAATCATGTCATACCAACCTAATAACTTCCTTTGAGAGAGTAACAAGCCTTGTGGATGGGGTGAAGCAGTAGATGTGGTATATATCTTGACTTTGGTAAGGCTTGTGATACGGTCTCACATGACATTCTCATAAGCAAACTCATGAAATACAGACTATATGGAGCTACTATAAGGTGGGTGCCTAGCTGGTTGGAAAACCGTTGCCAGAGAGTAGTTATCAGTTGTTCACAGTCAAGCTGGAAGGGCATAATGAGTGGAGTCCCGTAGGGATCAGTTCTGGGTCCATTTTTTTGTTCAATGTCTTCATAGATAATGGCATAGAATACATTTATAAAGTTTGAGGACAGTACCAAGCTGGGAGGAGTTGCAAGTGCTTTAGTGGATAGGCTTACATTTTAAAATAATATGGACAAACTGGAGACATGGTCTGAAATAAATAGGGTGAAATTCAATAAGGACAAATGCAAAATGTTACAATTAGGAAGGAATAATCAATGCACAAATACAAAATGGGAAATGACTGCTTAGGAAGGAGTACTGTGGAAAAGGATCTCGGGATTAGAGTGCATCACAAGCTAACTATGAGTTAAGAGTGTAACACTTTCAAAAAAAGGGTACATCATTCTGGGATGTATTAGCAGGAGTGTTGAAGCAAGACATGAGAAGTAATTCTTCTGCTTTACTCTATGCTGATAAGGCCTCATCTGGAGTATTATGTCTAGATCTGGGCACTTGGTTTCACGAAAGATGTGGACAAATTGGAGAAAATCCAGAGGAAAGCAACAAAAATGAGTAAAGGTCTAGAAAACATGACCTATTAGGAAAGATTGAAAAAAAAATTGGGTTTGTTTAGTCTGGAAAAGAGAAGACTGAGAGGGCACATGATAACAGTTTTCAAGTCCATAAGAGTTTGTTACAAAGAGGATGAAAATTGTTCCTTTTAATCTCCGAGGATAGGACAAGAAGCAATGGGCTTAAATTGTGGCAAGGGCAGTTTCGATTGGACATTAGGAAAATCTTCCTATCAGGGTGGTTAAGCACTGGAATAAATGGCCTAGGGAGGTTGTGGAATCTCTGTCATTGGAGATTTTTAAGAACAAGTTAGACAATCTCCCGTCAGGGATCATCTAGTTATTATGTAGTCCTGCCTTGAGAGCAGGGGACTGGACTAGATGACCTACTGAGGTACTTTCCAGTCCTGCACTTCTACGATTCTATGATTGACATTCTATAAATACCCTACCATGTAATATATATTTGGTCAACAAAGAGTAGAAATAAATAGGAAACAAAGAGTAGAAATAAATGTTCAGTATTCAACATTGTGAAAGACTAAGATTGGTGTACTCCAAGGTTCTGGTCTAGAACCAGTGTTCTATATAATTACAATTATTAGTAATCTGGAAAGGGGGCTGAAGAGTGAGATGATAAAATTTTCAGATGGCACAATTATTCCATTAGTCAAGACTGAAGCATCTGGTTCTGTTAGAGACAGGATGTGGACTAGAAAGACCACTGGTCTGATCTGATACAACTATTCCTATATTACTTTGTTCTGTCTGTCTTAGGTTACACTGCAGGCCATCATCACAATATCTGAACATATTCCAATCAGTTGAAATAACAAAGTCTCTAGCAGACTTCATTAAGTCTCTGGTTATTCTCCCTGTTGGGCATCAAAACTCTGCTATGGCTAGTGGGGTTTATTTTTTGGAAAGAGGGGTTTCATTCAGGTTTGGAAATAAAATGGGATGTTTGTATTGTGATTACCATTTGTAGTGGAAAAAGAAAAGGAGTACTTGTGGCACCTTAGAGACTAACCAACTCTAAGGTGCCACAAGTACTCCTTTTCTTTTTGCGAATACAGACTACCACGGCTGTTACTCTGAAATTTGTAGTGGAAAAGCTTTCTCAAAGAGGAAGGTTTTGCAACTTTTCCAGTCTTTGGATTCTCCTGATCTCACCTGACAGATTGTTCGAGAGTCACATCCCCCAACAAAGAAAGCTTTGTCCCCAGCTCTCACATGCTTCATCCTGGGCACATTGCTCAAAAACAAATAGAAAAGGAGAGTTGCTGGGATGTCTCTCAGTCTGGAGGAAGCTGGAAAGACCTTTCTTCTCATATTCTAGCATCTGTGGATCTAGTGCCAGCCAGAAAGTAGAAGTAATAAAGTTGTGGACAAATTTCAGAACCTCAAAAAAGGTGCATTTTAATTTTGGTTTTAAAACTGGGCAAACACATGAGTGTGGAAAGACATATATTATATCCAAACCAATTTTCCTCTTCTCACATCAAAAGTAACTGCTGCAACCCAGAGACCAGCCAAACTGTGGACATATTTTCACTGCTTGCTGGTCTAACACAAAGTTGGACAATAATTAGAAGGGATATTGCTTACTTATTTTCTGCATTTTAAAGACAACTTCATCTATGGCATGGCATATGCACAGAATATCTTTAATGCCAGGATGGCACATAGTACTGAAATCTGGGTTTGACAGTTTCTTTTTTGTTGCCTTCAACAAACCACTACTTAAATCACACTGCCCTTAAGAAATGCTGATCTGCAGAATATTACCAGATGGGTCTGTTGCCTTCTGAAGAAAGGGGGAAATGAAAGAGTCTCATGTTTAACAGCATATGAAAGAAGAAATACAATGTGTAAACTTTCCACTGACGGATATAATAGTGTTCTCACTTTTAAAGAAAAACAGTACTTCCTAGCAGGAGGCCTGCAAGAAATTTAACAATTACCCAAGATTTAGTTATACAGCATGACATTTTCAAACATGTGCAGAGACTGTTATTTTTTGTAATTAAATTAATTTAAATAATAAATAAAGTAATTAAAATACATGTGGACTGTATACTCCCTAGGGTTGGAACTATGTGAGGAGAAGTGATGCATATTCGATGCAAAGTTTAATGAATAAGAAAATGCAGAATCCTGGAAATCTGGTAATGTGCAATGTACTTTTGCCACAAAACCCCCTGTTGCTTTTGAGAGTAAAGGAGGGGCCAATTTGTGAATCAGGCTTTAAATCATTCACATGTCTAGTTTCCTAGAAAGGAAATGTTGCTGGTGTTTAGGGTTTTTTCAGTAAAACATGTGGTTACCCAAATGTTTCCCTACAATAGCCCTAGTGAAAAGAGATAGGAAATTGAATCTGTAACTTTGTAATAACAATATTTATTTTACCCTCATCCATATATTACAGACTATAGGAAATCATTACTTGTCTCTTTGTTACAAGGCTAACCGTCATTACAATCTTGGGTTGAGATTTTCAAAAGTGACTAGTGATTTTGGGGGGCCTTACTTTGAGACAACTTAAAGGGACTTGCTTTTCAGAGGGTAGGTGCTCAGTATTTTCCCAAAGTTGGGCTCTTGTAAGATATTTTTCAAGACGGTGGCCAAAACCTGCAGCCTGCAAAAATCAATAGTCACTATTGAAAATGTTGGTCTCTATCAATTTAACTGAACCTCAGGTATGGAGCCTTGACTTGTGCCTCCACAATACCCTTTCTGTTAGTGCCAGGAAAACACATTTTGTTCCCCAAAGGTGTTTTTCCACTGGGGTGAATGGGAAACAACAGTCACCCCAGCTGAACTATCACTTAATATTGGCAGGGCAGAACATGTGGCACAGTTGCAGTTTAGGCCACATCATATAAATTACCACGTAGGCTAAACAGCAGGGCTGTGCACTGAATTTCTTCACTGGGGCTGGAAGGAGAGAATCCTCCTTCCTAGGACACAGAGACATTTTGCCTAGCTTCTAAGCTGCCAGTGCCTCCATTCCAGAGGGGCCAATAGCTGGTGGATCCACATAAGAGCAGAATCACTGGCCCATCCTCTCCTTCCCCAACACTCCTGCCCTGTTACTAATGCCCTCCAGGTGACAGTGGACCAGGGAGCCTCCATGATTTTTAAACCAATCTTGTGTTTTTGTGAGGGCCTGCCTCATTAGTTTTTAACAGTTGACAATACAGATGTCTAATAGAGGAGCATTTAATATTGTCCTTCTTGTGGCTGTTTGCTGTTTGCTGTTTTCTTGTAGACAAGGAGCCTTTATCTCAGGTGGGACAGATCGGTGCTTGTGGTAATAAAGGACTTGGAAGTTATCCCCACTGATGACTGTGGTGTATGTATATGTATGTGGCCACTATGTATTATAATTAGCTATTATCGGCATTTGCACTCCAGAGTAATTCTAAAAAAAAATTATTACAGTGCAGCAAAATGGCAGCATCTTGAGTGCTTTACATTAAAAAGTCTATCGACAGGAATACCTCATTAGACACACATTCTTTTCCACCTCTGACATGCCAACTATTAAGACTTACAAATTCTGCAATTTCTTACTAAATAATAATAATACACGATAATGGGCATTATTAGTTTGTGTAGAATTTTTTAATTTTTCAGCATGAAATGAATTATATACATGAAAATCACTCTTTCTTACATCGTCATTAACATTCACATTTGGGGACAATGTATACCTTCAGATCAGCGGCACTGCTATGGGTACCCGCATGGCCCCACAGTATGCCAACATTTTTATGGCTGATTTAGAACAACGCTTCCTCAGCTCTCATCCCCTAAAGCCCCTACTCTACTTGCGCTATATTGATGACATCTTCATCATCTGGACCCATGGAAAAGAAGCCCTTGAGGAATTCCACCATGATTTCAACAATTTCCATCCCACCACCAACCTCAGCCTGGTCCAGTCCACACAAGAGATCCACTTCCTGGACACTACAGTGCTAATAAACAATGGTCACATAAACACCACCCTATACCGGAAACCTACTGACCGCTATTCCTACCTGCATGCCTCCAGCTTTCACCCTGACCACACCACACGATCCATCGTCTACAGCCAAGCTCTGCGATACAACCGCATTTGCTGCAATCCCTCAGACAGAGACAAACACCTACAAGATCTCTGTCAAGCTTTCTTACAACTACAATACCCACCTGCAGAAGTAAAGAAACAGATTGATAGAGCCAGAAGAGTTCCCAGAAGTTACCTACTACAGGACAGGCCTAACAAAGAAAATAACAGAACGCCACTAGCCGTCACCTTCAGCCCCCAACTAAAACCCCTCCAACGCATTATTAAGGATCTACAACCTATCCTAAAGGATGACCCAACACTCTCACAAATCTTGGGAGACAGGCCAGTCCTTGCCTACAGACAGCCCCGCAACCTGAAGCAAATACTCACCAACAACCACATACCACACAACAGAACCACTAACCCAGGAACTTATCCTTGCAACAAAGCCCGTTGCCAACTGTGACCACATATCTATTCAGGGGACACCATCACAGGGCCTAATAACATCAGCCACACTATCAGGGGCTCGTTCACCTGCACATCCACCAATGTGATATATGCCATCATGTGCCAGCAATGCCCCTCTGCCATGTACATTGGTCAAACTGGACAGTCTCTACGTAAAAGAATAAATGGACACAAATCAGATGTCAAGAATTATAACATTCATAAACCAGTCGGAGAACACTTCAATCTCTCTGGTCACGCGATCACAGACATGAAGGTCGCTATCTTAAAACAAAAAAACTTCAAATCCAGACTCCAGCGAGAAACTGCTGAATTGGAATTCATTTGCAAATTGGATACTATTAATTTAGGCTTAAATAGAGACTTGGAGTGGCTAAGTCATTATGCAAGGTAGCCTGTTTCCTCTTGTTTTTTCCTACCCCCCCCCCCCCCCCCCCAGATGTTCTGGTTTAACTTGGATTTTAACTTGAAGAGTGGTCAGTTTGGATGAGCTATTACCAGCAGGAGAGTGAGTTTGTGTGTGTATGGGGGTGGGGGGGATGTGAGAACCTGGATTTGTGCAGGAAATAGCCCAGCTTGATTGTCATGCACATTGTGTAAAGAGTTGTCACTTTGGATGGGCTATCACCAGCAGGAGAGTGAATTTGTGTGGGGGGGTGGAGGGTGAGAAAACCTGGATTTGTGCTGGAAATCACTTTAGATAAGCTATTACCAGCAGGACAGTGGGGTGGGAATAGGTATTGTTTCATATTCTCTGTGTATATATAAAGCCTGCTGCAGTTTCCACGATATGCATCTGAGGAAGTGAGCTGTAGCTCACGAAAGCTTATGCTCTAATAAATTGGTTAGTCTCTAAGGTGCCACAAGTCCTCCTTTTCTTTTTGCGAATACAGACTAACACGGCTGTTACTCTGAAACCTGTCATTATTTTATATGATCTTTCATCTAAAGATCCAAAAGTCCTCACAAACTTTTTTCACAAACTGATTACTAAATGTATATATAGTTTGTAATCATATATATAGTTTGTATATATATACGTACACTCACATGCACATGACAGAGGGATATTGTCATCCTTGCCTGAAATATAGCCACCTTTGAGCTTTTTTGCTGAGACATTTTCATTTCATCCCAGTAACTGCCAGAAGGTGGCAGCAGATCTCTGCCTCATTTTCTTTCTAAGGGGAGTCTTTTTCACAATAGCTAAGAAAGAAAAGAAAGAAAGAATCTGATCAGTTATCTGACAAGTACATAACTTTAATGTATCGAGGACAGTATAGCTCAGTTTTAACCCCACAAGCAAATTTTAAAAGTCTGACTCTCACATCTCTTCCTGATAATGATATCATTATCTTAATAGCATTTGGGACTCAGCAAAAATCAAGGAGAATCTGCAGAGGACTAAAAATAATTCTTCATCAAGCTAAGCAAGCGGGATTGATGATTATCCAGCTATAGGGCCAGATTGTGCCTGGGCCTGGGTGAGTCCCCAAACGGGACTGAAGGCTTGTATGAGGACTGGTTGCAAACTGTAGTCTTTGCTCTCCCTGAGCACAAGAACTTTCTAGACTAAGTGGCACTAGAGGTGAGCCAGCATGGGGGACAGCACATATGGTGGAATATCTTTCATGTGGTGGAAGAACACCACTCAGTTGTGTTCTCTCTAGAGCCTACGTAGGAATTTTAGCCAGAATTTCTGCGTGGATCTCCTGTTTTATTGAGAGAGAAAACGTTGTCCATTTCCCCTTTATTCTTTAAAACCTCTCATGGGATCTTTTAATTTTCACCATGACAGCCACTGAGTTTAATACCTCATCCTCAGGGCAAGGCTTCCCATTGTTCAGCGCCCCCTATTGCTGCACTACGGTGTGAGAACTGCCCAAAAACTTAGGGCCAAATGCAGCCCTGTTGCAAGCAGGAGCAACTCCACTGATCTCAGTGGAGTCACAACCCACGAACATCAGGTCTGAGTCTGGCATTCGGAGATAAACCCACACCCTTCAGAGCTAGAGGTGATAGTGTCACCAAAGCTAAAAGAAACATCCTTACACAAAGAAGAAGAGGATTGCGTGATTTAAACCTGTCAGACATTTCGATAAATTCTATGTGTCTGTCCATGCAAAGCAACCCACAAAATGACCTCAACCATCAACAGCAGCAAAGAAAGAGAAATCATAATTTTCCATTTCAATTTTCTGTTCCCTCCCTTCGTCTGGCACATTGCCCCTTTTCATTAAAGCTCTTCCCCAACCTTTTGATCTGTAGATGCTTCATACAAGTTACAACTACTTCAGCCTGAGAAGCAACAGCACAGAAGGTACACTGTTAGAAAAGGAAAAGAATTTGAAAGGGAGGTAAAACCCTTAATAACTGCACTAAAGAGGTCATAATTAATTATTTGGCTGTAAAGGTGAGAAGCCAAGGACCCACATTTACTAAATAGTTTATTGTTAAAAGGGAAACTTTCATCTGTGGCTAGATTTTTTTTAATGTGTAAGGTGGAGATTATTTATGAAAGGAAGCTTTCTTTCTCTAGGTTTGGCTTAGGTGTCAAAATACATTTTAAATGGATTTACTTCTGAGCGATTCGTGTGAGGCAACCACTTTTGTTTGTCTGGGAAGTGCCTGCTCCTGATTGTTTGAGTTAGTTTGTTTGTTTTGAAATAAACCAATTCACCAAATGTTGATTCATAGATTTTTAAGGCCAAAAGGGAGCATTGTGAGCATCTAGTCTTACCTGTTACAGAACACAGGGCATGCTATTTGCCCAGCTCAGCGAAGTATAGTTAAATTGGAACAACTCGTAGAAAGATATCCAATCCTGATTTAAGAACTCTGTGTGATATTGAAGTTACAACATCCTTTAATAAACGGATTGAATGATTAAATTCCCTCACTGTTAAAAAGTTGAAACTTACTTCAGTTTTTAACTGATTTGGGACAGTTGAATTGTGTTAGGGAGTTAAGACTAATAGCAACAGCTAATAACCACTGTTTGTATCTTGGTCAAAAGAACAGTGGGCGACGAGGTAGTAAAGGAGAAATCTCTCATCCATCAATTAGGATTTGACACATTACAATGTAGATTTCCAATGGTGGTACCTAGCCATATTACTAGACATCCAATACCAGGAAATTTTGGAGGCCCCAGTTTGTTGCTCTTCAGAACTTTGTCACAGTTGCCTTATAAATTTGTTTGACTCAAGAGAGTAAGAGGAATCAACCTCAATGTGAAGGAGGATCATATTGAGTAGCTTTCCTTATAGGTCTTCCCACACACTCCATGCCTTTGGACCGGAAGCTGCTCTCAGTTACACTAGAACAGTGGTTCTCAACAAAGGGTACACATACTCCTGGGGGTATGCGGATGTCTTCCATGGAGTTCATCAACTCATCTAGATATTTGCCTAGTTTTACAACAGGCTGCATGAAAAGCACTAGCGAAGTCAGTACAAACTAAAATTTCACACAGACAAAATAAGAAAGTCAGCAATTTTTCAGTAATAGTGTGCTGTGACACTCGTAGTTTTATGTCTGATTTTGTAAACAGGTATTTAAGTGAGGCGAAACTTGGGGTATGCAAGACAAATCAGATCTGTGAAAGGAGTACAGTCGCCTGGGAAGTTTGAGAACCACTGCACTAGAACACAGCTGAAGTGGTAACCCTTCCTTCAAATGGAGTTATTCCATATGTTAACTGGTGTAACTGAGAACAGAAACTGGCCCTTTAAATATTGAGGTCTTTTAATTTCATTATAGTACAGTTTAAAAGTTTATTTTAATTTATTGTGGTTATATTTGAGAAATAGATTCTATCTGGTATCAATTATCCTAAATGATGTTAGAGGAAAAAAACTAATTCAGAGAGAATTTTCCAGCTGAACCTTATAAAATGCAAACAATTCCAAAGAAGCACCAAATCAGACAGGAAAGTTATACGTAGACAAATTGTCATCAGAGGTTTCAAAGCCTAATGTCAGTTGCTAGACATACAGTAGTTGAAGATAGATCAACCTCTCAGAATAATTAACAGGAGAAGATTGTTCTTAATCAAAAGGTTGTGACTAGAGCAAACAACATCATTATGAGGTCAAAAATGCTAGCAGGCCAGGAAAGGAGACTGTGCTCCCAGAGATTGAAGAGAGGAAGAGCTGGGTCTAGAAGAGATTTGGGGTTGTTAAAGATCTCTTTAGAGAATGCAAGAAATCACAAACAGCTGCTGGGGGCTGATTTTGTGGGATGTTCAGTGTCTCACTCTCAGCTCCCACTGAAATCAATGACAATTGAGAGTGCTCTGCACCTTTCCAGATCAGACCTGAGTGACAATGATGAGAGTCATTCTTTTCTTTTCCCCATTGTAATTTTCCAAAATGTCTGTATATATTTATGAGAGTGTTGACTATTTCCTTTTATTTATAATTATGGCCCAAAAGCATTTCCTTTACAAGGGCCTATTTTCAAGCATTAATAACTTTCTGAAATGGTCACCACTTGGGCTGATATCTTTCAGGTTTATTCCCAGCACACAGATAATGGTGTTGTTGTTGTTGGGCTGGTTGATTGACTTTGGTGAAATTCCATGTCGAGGTTTTTTTGTGATATCTGAGTGAAAGCACGAATCATAGTCTTATTCTACATCACAGCCTAGCAAATTCCCACAACTAGAAAGAGACATGGTTCTTACCCTCATGAGATTATGATTAAGACAAGACAAACAAATAAAAAGGCAAAACACAAGCCAACAGTTTACAATGGGAAGGGATTATACTTTTCACTAGTTAAGACATTTTGCACGTCTGTTTCCCATTCCATATATACACACATTGACAATTAAAAAAAAATAGACATACGGGGCCTGCTTCTGCTCTCACACTGGTTTTATACTGGGTGTAACTCCATTTACTCCAATCACATTCTTCATGATTTACACTACTGAGAGATGAGAATCAGACCCAAGACACTTAAGATCGCTATAGGCTTAATCCTCAGTGAGGACTAGTGAAAAAATATATTTGGGGGAAAAAAGTTTACAAATAATGATTGTAGAAGCATTTGGAGTAGCCTAGTGCACTGCACTCTACTGACATTTGAACAGCATAATGAGGTGCAAGGCTGCAGGAATGTGCATACAGTCAGTCTGGAGCATTGCAGGTTGAATATAGTACTGCTAACCCCACACATTCAAAAATATGAACCAGGCTCCAAAATATCATGAAATTGTGTTATTTAAAAAACTATTTTGCTTTTTCATGATTTTTAAACCATTTTGCTGTTTATTTGCGTTCTGGTTTTTGAGCCTCTAGGCTTCACCTTTTCAGGCTCTTTTCCTGAGCCAATAGGGCTAGAAACTTACACTGTTAAAAAACAAAAGCTGAAATTCTCCTGTTATCACCTGATTCCAGGAATTGAGGCTCTCAGAAAAACTCCAGATATCACAAGGCTCTCAATAACGTCAGAAGATTTGGCAACACTGAATACAGCGGTGTTTTGTTTTAGTGATTATGTAGAGTGTAAGGTCAGACTCCTTTCGTCTTCTTCTTCTTCTGCTGCTTCTTCTTCTTCTTCAAGAAAAAACTGCAAAGATGTTACATGTTTAAATCTATGTAATGCCATATTATGGTTCAGATTTTACACATATAAAACCAGGACATTCAACATTATGGCTCCTGCCATATTACCTGCACTGATTTCTTTTATGATTATAGTTTTTGTGCTGTGGCAATATTATGGTTCAGATTTTACACATATAAAACCAGGACATTCAACATTATGGCTCCTGCCATATTACCTGCACTGATTTCTTTTATGATTATAGTTTTTGTGCTGTGGCAGAATGTAGTAATGCTCCTTTGAAGTGCTGATGTTCCATCCGGAGTTTGAAGGTGATGGACCTGGAAAATAGGAAAGCACTGGATTACCTCAGAGATTGCCTCTTGCCCTGTGTGATATTACAGCCATTGAAATAATCTGAGATGCCTGAGCTAACACCCTGTGATTTAATTTTGAAGTGACCAGAAGTGAGGTGCTCTCAGTGAGGGATCCACCATTACAGAGTTTGTCTCCTGCCTCAGTTAGTCATAGCCCAAATCTGTGGACCTTCAAGTCACATTGGAAGGGTCATTTTTCTCCTAAGCTTCTCCTAGGAGAGAGGTTGTAGGTCTGGGAGAATATATTATTGTTTTCGAATAGGGGCCTGAAATGTTGCTGTTAGGCTAAATTACTTCTACATGTGTCTAGAACACTGGCACATTTGTGAAATACTGAAAATTGACTGCAATCCTCTTCTTCAGCAGTAACTTACTCCACATGAAGTCCCACTGAAGTCGATGGGACTACAGTATGCTTCCGTTTATCCAAAACCCTATTATCCAGACTTTTGCATTATCCAAATCTCTTCCTCATCCCCCAGTGTGAGATACACGCCCACTGCAGTGTGATCTCTTTTTCTGGCGAGGACTGTGAGGAGGATGAGCCCCTGGTTGAGTGGGAGGCCACCCCTGCTGGTGAATGGCTCCTGTGGAGGTGCAGGGAGCCCTCTGTAGCCCACCATCACAGGAGAGAGTGAGCAGGGCCACGACAGTGGAGCTGCCGCAGGGCTGGCGACACTCAATCCCTGCCGGCACAAGCTGCAGGGAAGGCTGTGGTCCTGGTGGGGCAGAGCAGAGTCTTGACCAAAGGGTCTCTGCTCTGTCCTGCCTGGACCTCAGCCTCCTCTGCTCCCCTGCACGCACCCCTTGCATCTTCAGGGATTGGGTGTTACTGGCCCTGCAGCAGCACAGGGAGCCCTCTGCAGTCCTGCTGTCACGGGAGTGAGTGAGCACGACACAGCAGAGACCCCTGGCTAGGACTGGGAGGAAGAGGACAAACCTCTGGGTAAAGGGAAAGCCATCCCATTGCTGAATGGCTCAATTATTCAAACTTCTAATTATCTAAATATAATCCATGTCCCCCATACTATTCAGATAATCCGGCGTATAGTGTATTTGTAGAGTACAGCATGACAGATATGGCAATATCCAGCAATATCTTTGGGAGATCTTACTGAATTAAATGTATGTGTCACTGTGGGCCAGGGATCGTATGTAATTCCATGGGGGAGGGGAACCAACAGCCCTCTGGGAGCTAAGAACAGTGTGTGGGGAGAGTGATTTAGTCAAATTCACTCAGGTGGTAAGACCTCCAGAGAGGCCCCACCACCTGGAGTGATGTGCATATACTGGTTCAAACTGGATTAATAGAGACCAAAAGACAAAAGGAAGGACTTTTGACTAAATAACCTTATTTTAAATTGACTTAGGGCCTTTGTTCTGATCCAGCAAATGGACAAGACCTTCAGACCAAGGGAAGGGACTGACATTGACCAGAGCCCTTGTTGGAGATGGGGATGGAGGGGCAATCTCTGGTAAGCTTACTAGCATGCATATAGGCTTTTTTTTAAATATGTTTTCTCTGTAATGCTTTTATCTTAACAATAAATGTACTTGCTTAGAAAAAGCGGTGTGGTAACTTATCACCATGGCTATTACACTGTTTGTAGCCTCAGAAGATAAAGCATAACAGGCCTGCTTAGGCAGTCTGACTTGCTGGGGAATTCTCAGTGGAGGCAGGGAACTGTGAAGCCTGGAAATACCTCAGTGAGAAGGGAGACAGAGACAGGTCTCTTCCCAAGAGACCTGATGGCTGGGGATCTGGAAGTCTGAGAGTGGGTGCCATTGCTGGATCATGGAGGGGGAATGCAGATATAGTTTTTCTGAACTGTGACATACAATAATACCAAACGTAAATAATGGTATCGTAATCTGGCACAATATAATTATGATTTTTCCTGGTATACAAGGCATATGAGTTACAGTGGATAACCTTTAGAAGCTTTCTTTCACCTTTCTAACTTTGGGATAAGCTACTACTGGCATAAGCAGATGTTTCCTGTTCCTAGAATTCGGAATACTGCTAGTACCAGTCATATTTGATCCCAGACTTAAAAGGTAAAAGAAAACATTTTAAGAATGCCCTCTGCCGCAGCAAAGCAAATGCAACTTAATGGCCAATTTGCGACAGCCTAACTCACTCTGTGTACCACTTTGCAGTATAGTAATAATCAGTAGATTTCAAAACACTTTACAAGCATCATTAGCCTCTTTTACAGAGAAATTAAGTGACTTGGCCAAGGTTATCTAACAGCAGAACTGGGAACAGAACCAAGGTCTCTTGAGTCTCCGTCCAATGTGTTAGCTACTAGGCTACACTACTTTACTGAAATGAGTGGGACCAGTCAAGGAGTAAATTCCTTCTCTGTATGTGTAAGGGCATCCCAGTTGATCTATAATGCCCTAATAATGTGTCCATTAATACAAAATATTACACATGCACGAGGGGGACAAGTTCTAGCGGCTGTGATCCTTGACTCACAAGGCAGTTTTCATGAACTGGATTCTGTCCAACCTTTTCTAGGGTGAAGCTACTCGCACTTTCCTCTCCTTTACACACCTATGTATGGCACTTGTTTTTTTTTCATCCTATTCTCAGAGACATCATGCCTTTACTCACATTCCTTTTTCAGGCCCTACCTTGGATATTTTGACTCAGGATATTGGAAATGGATTCCAATGGCAATGGCTAATTCATATTGGCAAATTCAGAACCTATTGGAAAGTCATGAATTCTGTATTTAAAAAGAATATAAGGGCCAGATCCTCAGCCATGGGTAACTCTCTTGAAGTCAATAGAACTACACTGATTTACACCAATGGAGGATCTAGCCCACAAATCCTTGAGGTTCAAGGTCCATTCTGTTCTGGCAAAACACATGTTTGGAATGCTACATTTTTTTTTTTATCCTCAATGTAGTCCTACCAGCAGGACAAGAATTACTTTTACACAGGATTCTTTGTTTGCATAGCACTTGCTCCCACTTAGTAAGAAATACATTTTCTTTTTTCAAATTAAATTTCCCTTGGAAAACAATGAGTTTAAATTAAGGGGAAAATGTTTCATGAAACTCTTTTTTTTTTCAAAAGGCAGAATTTAAAAAAAAAATCAAGAGCATTTGCATCAGGCTTTTTTGTGTGTGGGGGGGGGGCGGGGGGGCAGGAATTTTGGGTGAATTGTACTCCCTAGAACTGTCTGTCAAGGCATCCTCCACTCATCCCACACATGCTAAAAGGAACAACTACCTTTCTATGCCACTGTTCCCCTCTGCCCTACATACCATGAAGGAGCTTTCACAGGTCTGGGTCTCCATGATTAGGAAACGAAGAAAGATATGCTAGATGCACCAAGGGAATTTGCACCAGTCTCACAGAGACTGGTGAAAAAGGAACCTGTGTTAAAATTCTTTTGAAGTTTCTCTTTCTCAGGGGAGCCCCTCTGAAAATAGGGCCTGGGATAACTACAGGCTGACAAGTCACCGTCAACACTGCTGCATGGAGATCAGGAGCCAATGCAGAAGTAGAGGGATTCCACATCGGTGGCTCTGTGCCTTCAGCAGATTCTTCTATGATTCACCCCAATCACAGCGGATCCTTGGTTGTCAACTCCCCGACTTATTTAAAGTGAGGTAAGTCTACCCTCCTTACCCCTGTAGAAAGAATGTGGAGGAAACTCTGCAAGAGGAACCTTGCAAAATTTTTCTTCCTACCATGGATTTTTCAGAGGAAGTTATGAATGAGCCCTTTTTAAACAAGGTCAAAGTTATGAGGCTTTGCTCTGCAGTAGTGCTTCAGGCATCCACTAACTTCTTTCTAACAAAAGCCACTAATAGAACTCTTGTTATGCACAGTCCCGGCTCTAAGAATCCAACAGATCATTCAAATAATAATAAGGCTTGATCCTATTCCTAATTGCCTCAATGGCAACATTTTTAACACTTTAGTGGTAGCATGAAGCTTTGCACTTAACGTCTTTCATCTGAGGATTTCAGAGTGCTCTACAAACATGCATTGGTTCTCACTAGAGGTGCTGAAATATTCATAGCTAAATACAAAACTGCTTTAAATTCAAGGTTGTATTGCATTTTGTTTTGACCTCAAAAATGGACCCACTAGCATGGAGAATCTATGTCATGAGTATTTGACCTGCCCCCTTTCCCAGAGAAAATGGCCTCATTTTTAAGCAAAATAGAATCTGTTTGCTAGATAATATGTATGAAATAGGCCAGGTTTTTTTTTAAGCCAAAATAGCTTTTGAATTGAAAACATGAGAATTCACGAGTTTATATGTCTTTAAGCAAAAAGAGTTCTTTGACTGGAACCTGAAGGGAGTTGCAACATGTATAAAATAAAATCATTAATAGTTCCCCCATAAAATTCCACAAATAAAAAATGATGCATTTCTTACAACTTTAATCCTGTGATGCACAGGAGATCAGACTAGATGATCTGGTGGTACCTTTTGGCCTTAAGCTCTCTGACTCTCATTTCCATAAAAAGCCTCTCAGAAAGTTAAATGAGAACAGTGTAGCGGGGGAAAAGCCTAACCTTTTGTGTATCTAACTAAAACCGTTTTATTTATGTATTTTTTAAATTGGGCCAAACTCATACTTGATGCAACTCCACTGATGTCAATGGAATTACTCCAGAGATGAATTTGCAAATTGTAATTATGGCTGGCCTATATTTGACAGTTATGCCCATATAACTATGTCAGTTAGGCATGTGACTTCTTACTGACATAGTTATACCAGTACAAGCCCTAGTGTGGACACAGTTATTCTGGTAAAAAAGGTGCCTTGTATTGATATAACAGTATAACTTTCTAGTGTAGACGAGGCCTTTATTTGTAGAGATGCAATGAGATCTTTACTCTTAGCAGGTCTTAATCAGTCGAATAAGGGCAGGTGTCACTAATTCCTGATTTCTCAGTAGTCACTTACTGAAGAAAAATATCCCTCTCTTGCTCATGTCCAGGCTGATGTTCATAAAAAGGAACTAATATGTATAAGCTGCAGACTGTGCTTTAGGGGTGACCTTTGAGCCAAGAAAAGGAAAAGAGAAGGATAATGAGGAAAATGCTCACTATTTTTTGGTCACTCATCAGATACATTAGATGGGATAAAAGAACAGAAAATAGTCGTTGTAGGCATGCTTTTGCTAAGTCTAGTTGTTCGCTATTCATTTCAGTTTTAATGGCTCAATAAGTTGTGTAACCAGCACTGGTTATTGTGCTTTTAATAGTGATGTTTCCTAGACCAGTGGTTCCCAAACTTTTTACTAAGGCAACCCACCAATTACATTCTGTCTCTTTTTTGGAACCCACCATTATCTAGCTAGCAAGAAACTACTATTTACTATTTTTAAATCCTATCACTGTGCAACAACATTGATTTTGTGTTAATTTAATAAAAACATTACTGTAGTAAGGCAAAGTAGCCTACACTCACTAAGTTTTGCTATCAGATCTCGGCATGCCATGTTTTAAAAAAATCCTGAGACATGGCCAAGGCTGGATTAAGGCACACGCAAACTAATTACATGCCAAAGGCCCAAATTTGGCATCGGGGTGGGAGGGGGAATTCATAGGCCAGTGTCCTCCTTCTACTTTGCCACTTCCTCCTCCTCACCCCACAAAGGAGGCTCTGAGCACCCACAGCAGCACCCTCTGCCCCAAAACTGCAACCATAATCCTGGCCTGGTGCGGAGGGGAGGCCCCAGGGGCAGGGGGTAGAGGAAGTTGAAGAGTGAGCCTGCCATGCACTCACCCTGCAGTGGTGGCTCCTGTCCAGTAAGTGGGGTCCAGCTCCCCACTTGGTGGCCAGGCCAAACCTGAGTGGCATTGAGTGGCATTTGAGGGGAGGGATAGTTCAGTGGTTTGAGCATTGGCCTGCTAAAAAGGGTTGTGAGTTCAATCCTTGAGGGGGCCATTTAGGGATCTGGGGCAAAAATTGGGGATTGGTCCTGCTTCAAGCAGGGGGTTGGACTAGATGACCTCCTGAGGTCCCTTCCAACCCTAGCCTTCTATGATTCTATGATTCTATGAGATTACTTGCACCAGGTAACAATACCTGTAGTGGGGAACCGGGCCTAGACACCCAGAACCGGAGCTGCTGCTGCGAGGTGAGTGGATACAGGGCTCACTCTTCAACTTCCTCTACCCCCCTCTCACTCCCCAGCCTTCCTGTCCGCACCAGGCCTGTGACCCATCTAGAACCTTGTTGGGACCCCCATTTGCAAAATAATATCCTAGACAATAGCATATCTTGGTGCTCTCAAAATGTAAAAGGAAGGTTATATGTAAGTTGTTATATGTTTTACACGGCAAACATGGGTGGGTGGGGAAAGTACAAATTTACATTCCATAGTACACTTCTTATGTTGTAGCTTTACTTCTGGTTTCTAAAACTAATGTTATTTATTACAGCACCAGTGCTTGCCCCTGTAGGAGTATTGTGATTTTTAAGTTCTGTCTTTGTGACGCTCTGTACCTCAAAGCAGCACCTTGGAACCCCCATATTCACCACTGTCATATAATTATTATATGTTTTGTACAAAGTGTGCCTTGTGAGGGATCATTTAAAAAGTCTTAAGTGGATGAACATTTATTCCTCTTGGATTGTATGTGCTATCATTGTATGTGGAGTTATGAAGTTTTGCTATGTGTTTGTTACTGAAATATGCTGTGAGGTTGGGAACTCCCACAATCAGCCTTTCAGGTACAACCCTGTACAACAGCCTTCCTTGCTGATGGCCCATTAAAGAGAATCCATTATCCCAGGAACTGTATGCAATGGAGACTTCTTAGAGAGAGCACATAGACACTGGAGACTGCTTGATCGACATCATAGCAAAAGAGCTTTCCAGCAAGCTGGAAGAAATTATAAAAGAAGGGGAGTGACATCATGATTTGGCCTTATTCCCACTACAGCTCAACACCTGGGAACACATCTGAAGGACAAAGCCTTTGAACTGGGGATGGTGGTCCCAGGCTGGAGGAGAGTTCCAGCCTGTGGATTGAAGATCTGTGACCTGTTTGTACCACCTACCAGGGTGAGACACTGCTTGATTCAAATCCTGTTTAGTTTACAGAACTCAGATTGCAAATTTACTTTTATTTCTTATGTAACCAAGTTTGATCTCTACACGTACTACTTATAATAACTTAAAATCTATTTTTCTGTTGTTGATAATTATATTTTACCTGAAATCGTGTGTTTTGGTTGAAGTGTTTGGGAAATCTCAACTCAGTTTACAAAGGATAGTGTGTGTCTTCTCCACATTGAGGGAGGGACAGACAGGGTGATGAACTTACTCTGGTTAGGCTTTTGACCAGTGCAGTACAGCACAGTTATGGGGTCCAAGGCTGGGGAGCTGGGGGGAATTGGCTGCTGCATCTCTATTGTTGGTTCGTGAGTGGCTGGGAGAAGCATTCATGTAACTCAGTTGGGTGTATCCCTGCCTGTGGATGTCTGTGTAAGTGCAGTGCCTGTCAGAATATTGTAATTTGACAACAGCATCACAGTGTGAGAGGGATACCCCAGGTTGGTGGGACAGAGGGCTTAGTGGTCCCACAGTCCAGGCTGCACCCCAGGAACTCTGTCACGATCTTCTCCTAGGTGACACAGAGGGAAGAAGTGGCATATATGCACCCATCACCATGGTATCTGGCACAATATATAATATAGTAATGGATCAATCAGAAGTTCCCAGTTGTAAGAAGATAACTAAATTACATACAGAGAAAGAAAACCAGAAAATGTTAGACAGCAAAATAAAGATCTATCTTAATTAAAATTAGGTTAGATAAATTGGGGCCTGCAAATGGTGGCTTATGTGTTTGTCATATGACCACCACGTGCTAGCATCCCCTTGGACATGACAGATTTCAGCAGAAAGCTCTTACTTTGTGTTATGTTGACACAAACCCATAGAAGTTAGATAAAAAATATAAATACTCTTGCTAGAAAGTGACAATGTCATACTACTTTATTTCTTAGAATTCAGAACAATAACACACGCAAAAATCCCAATACAGTGAAAGAGAAAACAGGCTGCTACCTAAGGCAGAGAGGCACATCTCACCTCACTTTGCTTTAAGCTGGCTCTTTCCATCCTGACTGCTCACATGCTTTGCTACAGAGCCCCCTGCCAGCAAGCAAGACCATGAAACATCCACCACACTTAAAGCTATAGCTTACAATTCAAACACAGACAACCAGGAGCTTCACAGATGTCACCTATCATGGCCACTTGGAATTTCACAGAACCAGCAGAGACAGAACTCACGTTTTCCTACTCCATTAGCATGTGGTAGCAATATAGACCCTCTGACTGCAGCTTATTAAAGAAACACTACTCTTGTTTATGTCATGTTCCTAAACAGTGGAAACAAGTCTTCTTTCATTTTGTTTGAATCCTGTCAGAAATGCCAATCTGTCTTATCATCTTCTTCACCTCCTGCTGAGGTCCTTCATCCCAGGTATGGCATGAAGGGGCCAGTTTATTTTCAAATTTTGGCTCGTTTTTCTTTGTGGATTCAGGCAACAGAGCAGTCTCCAGGGTTTGAACAAGTTACTCAACAGCTTTCATTAATACCTCTTCCAACTGCAACTAGAAAGGCACAGGCAATCATAGAATACTTTCTTTTCAAGACAGTCTACCCACCAACTGGTAGGTCCTTCCCTGACAGCTCTAAAATAGGATGTAACAAATATGCACTGTCATCAGCTACGTCTATTCTATAGCTCGAGGGGGATGTCTTGTAGGAATCATACTGCCCTTTGGAAAAACTGGGCATCTGTGAGAGACTTCACTGTTGTGTTGTTGCACAGAATTAAAGATGAACCTTTTCTGTTAAAATCTGTAGTTTTACCCAATGCCATGGAACAGTGATGCCAAGAACACCCCCAGAGCTATCAGGGTGGGGTCAGGAGGAACACTTCTATAAACTCCAAGGGCAAGTGATTAACAAAACCTAGATTGGTACTAAGCAGTCGACTAAGAAAAAAGAATTAGAGCAATATTGAAACTCTTGCCTCCTGACTGAGTATATAAGCATATAATTCAAATTCTATAGACTCTAAAGGCCATCTATAAACTGGAGTTATCTTTGTCAAAGACTCTTAGAAGTTAGAGATAGAGAAGATATGGTCACACTTAAAAAGTTCCTTCTTTCTTGAGAGATATTACCGGTGCCAGTGGGATTCTCTCAAGAGGTAGAATCATTCAAACAGAATGAATGTAGTCCGCCTCCCAGCTAATATAGGATTAGAGTTTTAATTAATCCAAGTGATAGGGATTTTCTCAACATTTCTTTGGAAACTATACTACAGCCTTAAAGAGCTACCGTCAGGTATATTTTCTTGATTTTCAGCCTGAATTTACTCTTTCTTTAGTTCAGCTCATTGTCTATAGTTCTGCTGTCTTTTACTACCTAAAATAATACTCCTCCCTCCTTCAGATATTGATGAACCATTATCATGTCCTCCGACAGTCACTGTTTACACATTTAACTTTTAATCTTTTCTTGTAAACTAGGCCTTCCAACCCTCACAACATTTTTGTTCTTTTTCTCTGAAGTACATCCAATGTATCAATCAATATCATTGTGATTGAGAAATTCCAATAAATGCACACAATGTCCAAGACATCAGCACACAGACAACATATAGAGAAGGTTGATGACATGATTTCTGTGCAAGTAGCCTGTAACTATACAAAGTGGTGTAGGGCTTTTTTACTATTTGCTGTCACTCCAAAGCTTCTCTACATTCCTGGTTTCTTGCCTATCTATATTTTGCATTGCAATATTTTTCTGCATGTGTATCACATTTTTCCAAGTTGAACCTTTCTTCTGTCTATGTGTCTATGTCCCTATTTATTATTTCTCTGTGATAGCTACTGTTTGCAACTTTTTCCAGTGTAGTATTATCTGTTCATTTAATTAAAATGTGGTCTTTAACATTCCACTCTTAGGCTTTCAGTAAAAGAGTTCCTCTTCCAGATCTCTTTAATGACACTTAAAATAAATAACACCTAATACACACCCCTTTGGTACCTCACTAGACACGTGAAGCTACCTCAATACTTGATTGTTTATCATAGTCTTTGAACAGTCTTCAAACCACAGAACAGCATGTCAATTCAAACCAAACTGAATTAATTTTGAGAGTCCAGTTTTCATGAGACTCCACATCAAATGCTTTAGAGAGACAGGGTGGGTGCGGTAATATCTTTTATTGGACCTTGTTTCTCTAATATCTGGGGACTGACACAGCTACAGCTACACTGCATACATCAAATGCTTTAGAAGAGTGCAAATATATTGAATCTATCACCGTTCTATTTAGCTGTTAAGTCCCTGATCCTTCAAACACTTACACACATGCTTAACTTTAAGTCCCGATGAAGTCAATAGGACTTCTCATGCTTAAAATAAGGCACGTTTGTAAGCACTTGCAGGTTTGTGCCCTAATTTTGTAATTCAACAGCAGATCTAAAAATCATGGGTTCTTATTGTGTATGGGTCCATCAGCTCTGGAAGTTGAATCCATCCAGGGCATGATCCAAAGCCCACTGAAGTCAATGGAAAGACTCCTATTGCACTCAATGAGTTTTGCATCAGCCCCCAAATCTCTTTTTTAAAAAATGCACAGAACAGTCAGTGGAGAATAAGACTCCATTTTGTTCAGTAATCCAATTAAGAAAGCATATGTGAGTTAACAAAGGAGTTGCCAATACGTAGGCACTAATAACCTTAAAAAAATAAGGTCCTTAAGGGAAAAGACTGGCAAAAAGTACTTGAGAGTTCTGTACAATTATCTCTAGTTACAGCATAGTGAAACTCAACTACTTGTTAAAACTAACGTTCCCCTCGTAGAACAGACAGCTGCTTTCTTCCTAACGTTAGTGTTAAACTTACAAAAAGAAAGACCAAAATATTAAAGGAAGTAGGTCAGTAGCAGACAGACTCATAGGCTTTTTAAGACTTCTATAAAACTATCTTCGACTTCCCCAATCTCCGCTTTTTAAACTTCAGCATCATGAAAGCAGCATCTCACAGTAGGATAGGAATTTTTTAAAAATATATATATATATAAATTTCTTCAAATTTGACATGTGAAACTAAACTAAAATACCCAAGTCTATTAAAACCAAGGGGTCTTCCAAAAAAAGAGGTCAGCAGTAGGGATTTTCTATGAAGAGAAGCAGGGAATCATCAACCAATTTACGGATGACTTTCTTCACAGCCCCTGCCACCTCTCCATTTCAAAAAGCAAAGACCAGATTATCCTTGTTCTCCAGCAGTGGATTTGACATCTCCTGCACCAGGACTAACTGATGATGAGCTGTGTCGTTAACATAGTGCCTTTTGTTGAGATAAATGGCTCATGGCAGGGATGCTAGCTGAGGGTGACGGATCCTCTTGCATCCTCTACAACAAGAAGACTGATTCTAATCTTTTGAAGTCACCTGTCAATGCACTCATTAGGCAAGTGAATAAAATAAAATGTTTATAGATGGACAGGAAAGAAAAAAATCAGCACAAGCATGTCTGGGTAGAGAAATTTTCTCAGATAATGTATTGAAAACAGATCAAATGGGGGGAATTTATACACACACACACACACATATACATACACATACACACATATATCAGGGACAAATCCTGCATGCTTTTTTCAAAAGAGTAGTCTCATTAACGTCAAGAGTGTATGTCCTGCCTGAGTATAATGGGCAGGATTTTTCCCATAATTTCTAGTTAGCAACCTTATCTCTGTCATCATTCCATTCAGTACAAGAAAAATAATGAAATTTGGAAGAGAAAAAAAATAGAGAAACATTTACTTGTAAAGATTATCTTCTCTAAAATGGGTACGTGGCTTGATATTTGTTCTTACCTTCATAAGCTCTAAAATGCAAAAATGTATTTACTAATTATATGTATAAGCCTCTTCACAGAGTTGCAGACCAGTTTGTTCTTTCACAGAGAGACTAATCCTGTTTCCATTAAAGTAATTTTGCCATTGGATTCCATGGATACAGGACCACACTCATGTTGTATATGAAAAAAATATTATTACTTTTGTAACAAGTGAACTACAATCCCAAACTCCCTTTCAATTTCAGTCCCACTTAGTACAAAAAAAAGGCATTTTCTATTGGATCTGAGGCCTTGTTTCTGGCACAGATGCTAAATAAGGACAAGCTTCATAATGTTAACTAAATCTGCTAAGGAGGGTCTATATGTTTGGTGTTTGGAAAATTCTCTATGCATCCATGAGACAAAAATCTGTCATTAATTTCTGTATTAATTCTCTCATGCTTTTTTAAAAATAGAAATATTTAAGAAAGAAGTTATTGTGAACTTACTTTTCTCTTTTGTCATGTACAATAGTCTGTAGAGAGGTAAGATGGTCTGAGTGACTTGTTGAGTTAGCTGAGATTAGTTTCAATTTTATGGCCTTGTCATATATGTATTATATTGCCTATTTACACAGGCTTTTGTCCTTTACAGGATTTTAATTCTTACAGTGAGAAAAGTATGCTGATTAGTGGAATGTGTGAGTGTGTGTGTGTGGTGTGTGAGAGATTATTCGTATTTGAAAAAAAAAAGCAAGCGTTAAAGGTTCTCTGTAAAATAAGTGACTTTACATATTTAAATATACATCTGGTAAATATGCAGGGTTTTTTGTAGGGCGTACCACATTATTTCAAGCTTCTGTTGGTTTTAGGACTGGTGAGAAAGTAACAAGGGGCCTGCTCCAGCTCCCACTGAAGTCAATGGGAATCTTTTAAGTGACTTTAGCTAGAGGTGGATCAAACCGAAGACAAGGAAGCTTTTAACTGGGAGATAAGTAGAGGCCATTTGGGTGTTAAATCTTAGCTCAAAATATTTTTGTACTCTCTTTTTGTAATTGGAAAGTAGGTTGGGTTCTGGCCAGCCCTTATCCTGACTGAACAATACGAGTGTTTTGTTCACTCCACTCCCATTTTTTGTTATCTATTTTCACAGTATAGCTGTTCTCTCAGGGAAGCCATGGTAACATCTTATCTGAACCGTCTCTCTTTAAATTTCAATTATGAGTCCCTTTTTCTATAGGCAGTGTGGAGCTATCAATAGACAATCACACAGACATTATCTACACCAATAAAGACTGTATACATTACGATCTAATCCCTTTACAGTGTATTTCATTTACTGCACAAACTCAATTATCTGGATTGCTCTATTATAGGAATGGCCCCATAAGACCAATTTCCGAAGTCTTGCATATATTTACAGAACATAAATTGAAAACTTCCCACTTGTTATATTAGAACAGTAATTTCTTTGGCACTTGATTATCTAAACAGATCACACAACCTTTGTCCCCAGTTAGCTTGGATAATCAAACTTCAAGTTTGTATCTTTTGGCATCCACTTTCTCCCTTACAATACAGTAGATTGTGTTCGAACAGCATGCAGGACACGGAAAAATGTGTCCACTGCTCACTTCTCCCAACAGGTAATACCATATAATTTAAAGATGAACAGATTTATTTGGGCATAAGCTTTCATGGGTAAAAACCACACTTCTTCTCCATGGCTCTGAAGAAGTGGGGGGTTTTACCCACAAAAGCTTGTGCCCAAATAAATCTGTTAGTCTTTAAGGTGCCACTGGACTCCTCCTTGTTTTGGTGGATACAGATTAACACGGCTACCCCTCGGATACTTGGTACCAGAGAATTTGTTTTGGCAGGTAATAACTTTAACATATACCACACCTTTAAAACAAAGATTACTGTAAATGCCACTTTGTGTGTGTACATTAAACAATATCAGTATTCTGAGTCAATCTAAACATAGGCCTTAATGTTACCAGCCCCCTCCATATATTATTTAACAACAACACCTCAGGTAGTCCAGCTATTAATACGCTCTTTCTTCAATGACCAACACAAATGCTGATTATTCAGTCCAAAGCTACCAAATATGCTACACGGTAATATATTTATTTAATTAATTAATGTTGTACTTTCAAGTCAGATCAAGCAGCTGGGTATAATGTATGGGCCTTCTGTGTGCTTTATATATATATATATATATAATTGGGACATTATGTATATTAATTCCATGGTGACACAAAGTGGCTAGAATTGCAGCATTGAAAGGAGAGTTATCAAAGGTGTGTACTGCTTTTTGTTGGCAAATCTATCCTTTAGGACTGAATCGGTGCTGTAAGAGTTAGAGAAAAGAACTTGGGTTTACCCCCAGCAATTACATTAGGTCCTTCCCCCCCACCCCCCCCATACCTATATACTATAGGCCCAGGTTTTAAAATTAAGTAACAGATGGACTTTGCAAACAAACTCATTTCAAAGCAAAGTTCTTAAAATACATTGAATATACAGTTCTTTTTTGTTTAACAATTAAATGATCAGTGAACTATCAGAGCTATTGAGCTAATTTCCATCTCATGTTTCAGAAAGTGTGGTTATTTCCACAGTATCCAATGGACGACCTTGAATACATCAAAAGAAACAAATCTCCTCCCCCCAAAACACTTAAAAGTCCTTCATTAGCCTTCCTTGAATTATTCAGTAGAGCTACAACCCACACCGCAGAGGATACCTAAGTATCTGGAATGAAGTCTGTGCAGCTATGAGGGGCAAAGGGAGGAATCTTCTTCTCCAGACAATGGAGCAAAGGTAGAGAAACTCTACAGAGCCTACCCCAGCCCCAGCTCCCCAGCTCCAACCTTTCTCCAAACTTTCCATCCTCATGCCTTGCCCCCCCTGCTCCTTGTCATGCAGGACTCCCGTGCTCTATACCAATCTGTACCTCCTTGCTTCCTTTTACCTGCAATGGGATTCTCCCAACTGAAGACAGGTCTCTCTCTAGGGCCTGGTATCCTCATAGGGGACTTGAGGCTGCAGAGTGCTGAGGACCCCTGGAAGATGCCATGTCCCTTCTACCCCCACTGAAGCCAATGAGAGTTGAGGGTTCTGAGCACATCGCAGGATCAAATCGAGGGAGAGGGAGTATAGACTGGCCACACCCTTTCTTGTTGCTGATAAGGGGGATCCTCACTGAGATTTCCTTTGTTAGACCCCTGCCTCCTGGGGCTTTTTGTTGGAGGCCACTGATTTTAATGGCAGCCAAAGGAGCTCAGAATCTTGCAGGTTCAGGACCAAAGTAAACATATGACATTCTCTTGTAAAGAGGTTGATCTGTAATTTTAAAGGACAAAGGCAGGGGCTCAGATGCCGAGCTCTGAAATGCAGGCAAATTGTATTCCAGTTGTTCAAATAAAAAGATAAAAAGTGGTCAAGGAAACCTTCTCCAAAATGGTGTAAGGGTCATCACCAGCCATTACACCTGACCCCATGCAAGGTAGGAGGTGCGCACCCCACACCTTCTGAAGGCTGGGTTCCCCAGAGCTCTGGGAGACATCGTGCCTGTGCTTCCTCACTACCTGCACGATGGGGTTGTGTCTTCCTGCCACCACTGAGCCTTTACAGTGGGGTCAGTTTCACAATTATATATCTGGTTTTTGTGTCTAACTTACACTCTGGCTGCACAGACAGGACAAATCTGCACTGAATCAGCAGAAGCTTTCTGAAGTTTTAAACCTGTCTCTTTTATCCTCTCTTAGATGGGATTCTTTTCCTGAATAAAGGCTGCTGGATGAGGCCTATTACTCTTAACAGATATTATACTATCCAGTTTATTTATATGATTTTCTTTGCTAGATGCTGTTTTATTTTTATTTTTATTTTTTTTTTGTATTACAGTAGCAACTAGAGGCCCCAACCAAGAACAAGGCTTCCTTGTGCTAAGCCCTGTACAGACACACAGTAAGAGATACACTTTAAATGTATAATTTGCCTGCATGTCCTGAAGAGCTTACATTCTAAATAGACAAGACAAAGAAAGGGTGGAATGGGAAAAGGAAGCACAGACAATTGCCTAAGGTCAATACAACAAGTCAACAACAGAGCTAGGACTAGAACCCAGGTTTTCTCAATTTGTTACCCAATCCACCCGCCCACACAGCTTTTTGAATAATTAATGTCCCACCGTCTACTCAGACATCTTAGTTTGTGTTTTTGTTCTGCAACCTGTAGATTCATATCTAACACTAAAAAAGTCTGCTCCCGACAGCTGCACAAAGCCTTTTGAATGGATGTTTGGGTATATTGGAGAGTCTGCACCTTTTATTTCTTCTACCTCTGACCCAGAGGAAAAAAGAACAACACTGAACACATTTCCCTCTTCAGTGCAATGCGTTCTTGAATGTCATTACTCTGAAAACAAATGGCCATAGAAAAACCCTCCTTTGTTGACCAGGAAAAGAATGTGTGCACATTCTTACAAGGAATATGTACAGGAAATCATTCACAAACGTTCAAAGGCACTGATGAGCGGGAAGCAGGAATAGCATTCCTCGGGTACTAGCACATGAAAGTCTGGTCAGATCAGTGTAGTATATTATACAAATGTGACACAAAAATGTTCAGGGATTATACTTCCTTCACTGTATCATATTAGCACCTCATCATCTCAGCCTACCACAAGCAGATGCTAACACGGTAGAAGAAGGGAGCTAGAATAGGCTGAGATTTCTGTAGCACATTAGTAGTGTACACAGTATGATGTATTTACAGACACGCGGTGCAAAAATTACTAATCTATGCAAAACCAAAACACTATCTTTAAAAGAGTGTTTACAATGTGATGCACAGCAAAGAAGTGAACTATGATGGGGAAAACGTCCTGCATCTCCTCCAGTACTATTAAGGCACTGTGGCATGTACTGAACAGATTTACTGGGTCTCAGCTGGTACTGGAAATATACTGTCCTGTTACTGGTGCATTTCTTTGCTCTATGTTAGTTTAATATAGTTTTAGGGCATATATGTCCTCAGGTTATATTATGTTAGTAGATGACAGATGTCTTCATACTCCAATTGGATCCTTTCTTTCCAAGTCAATTTGGCTTTAGTGGAAGTTCACAGGAAACTGAGAAGCATTAGCAATGTGCCAGTCCAATCCCAGTGAAATCTGTGGGGAATCTTGATTCAGTAGAGTTCCTTTCTTGTGTTCAACCCTTAAATACTGTGATACCTTCACTACACATGCACAGCAGCCATTAGGAAAGCTCTTTTTAAAAAAAAGAGGCAGAAAACAACGTGTATGCATACACTCACTTTTGTGCACGCAAGACAACTTTTGCATTATACATGCACTTACTTGATGTGCAGATGCAAATTCAGGTCATATGCAAAAATGCATGTGAATGTTTGAGGATGCTTTTTTCCCCATGTGCAACAGATAACATTTTCAGCTGCTGAAAAATGTGGTCTCAATTTTGGTCTCTCAGTTATTAATGAACAAACAGCAAAAGACACTGAATTGGACTAAGTTCCAAATGTTGCTAGTTTAAAAAAATTTGGGATAAATATAAATAACAGATAAAAATCTCTCTTTCTGAACAGTTATTATGCCATGCTGTCAGTGTTGTATGCAGTGTTGTTGTAATTGTGTCAGTCCCAAATATTAGAGAGACAGGGTAAATGAGGCAATTTCTTTTATTGGACCAACTTCTATTGGGGAGGGAGACAAGCTTTTGAGTTACATAGAGCTGTTCTTCGGGACTAGGAAAGGTACTAAGGGCGTGACTGCTAAATACAAGATTGGAGAGACAGTATAACATAAGTAGTTAGCTGTCAGTGTGGTAAGCGTATGATTACACAATCCTGGAGCTGGGTCTACTGCACCCATGTGCATATACATAGGTCATAAATTTTGTCAAGTTAGGCTTTTCTAAAATTCTTATATGCTTTTTAAAATAGAAGTAAGAAAAATTGAACTACACAAACCCATTGTGTTTTTTGTTCTCAGGCAACAAAAAAAAAAAAAAAAAAAACAAACGATCTCTGATCTATTCTAGCAGAATTGTAGGGAAAAACATATTTCCTCCTAGCCTAAAAATATAAAGAAATTTTGCACTGATCTTCATTCATCTCAGCAGAAACTCCAGGTTGAACAGAACCTAGTCTGTTCAAACTTGAATACTAAGTTTCAGCCCCAAAGGATATATTTCCCCCCAGGGTTATAAATAGGGGTTTATATGGGAAGTCCAGACACAAACTTTCTTTCTTAATGTCGAAAATTGGCTCACATAGCAGCTGAAATTCCACCATGTGTTCAGATATGTTTATTTATAAAGTATGCCCTGCTACATTATTTTCTAATGCAAAACAAGAAGGTACTAATAGAAAACCTACAGTTGCTGGTGCAATAACAATAATAATTATTTGAACTTCTATAGCACTTTTTATTTAAGGCTCTGAGACCTCTGTGAGATAAGTACAGTATACAGGACCTGATCTGAATGGTATCAATGGGAATTTTGCAGTGGATTTCAATGGGAGATAGGTTGGGTCCATATGGATCGTTTCACCCATCACCTCTCTCTTTCTTATGCCACCTCTAATCAATTCCCACTCTTGCTAATGCTGGTTCAACTACACTGGTGTTAGTAATTTTGGGAGCTCTAGTGTAGCCAGGCCTCTGGCAATCTTAACAGGCTCTGTTAGGCCTCCTTGGAGCAGGGTTCCATGCCATTGTATTAAAATGTTGGCAACAGCTAGGAGTTTGGCCGGATGAGGGCTACCAATGTAGATTGCACCAGTGCTGCGGAGCCGGTGTTAGCACCGTGCAGCCCAGACCCCAAAGCGTTTTTTCCCCCCCAAGTCCAGTTTCGAAATGACCTTATTGGGTAATTCCTCAGCCTAGGTCTCGCTTGTTTGCTAAGCGACTCATTGCCCTCTCCTATGCTCCATCAAGCATTAGTTCAGTACATACCCTGCAGAGCTGTACCTTACAGAACAGCCAGTTTCATGTGGAGAAGAATAAGAAACAATACGCTAAAAATAAGTTTTCCTCTCCAAGCACAGTTGGCCATCACGAGGCAAGACAATTGAAAAGGGAAGTAACGTGAGTTTTCACGGGAGTGACTGTCTTACTCTGTGTTTGTACAGGGCCTAGCATCATGGGACCCTGCTCTGCTTTGGCAGTAGCTGTTGTACCAGTATGTCTCTGAACCCACACTTTCCCTACATTTTGGCTGTGATGCAAACGCACCCCTGTAAAAGCAGAATAGTATCCAGGTCTCCTGACTCGTTTCTCAGTCCAGTGCTATAGTAAAGTGGTCATCAAGGGGTTAACTTGGTTACTCAGAGTATTATGGGTTGGAGCCAGGCTCTGTCTCTCCCTTAGTTTCATCAGTGGGTGTTCTCTGCCCCCTACCCCACCCCTTGTTAGTAATTGAATAAAGCATCATGTTCCCATCCTGAGTGCATTCCTTATGCACTGAGTTATCCTTTTACCAAAAGTTCCTAGCACATTTTCCACTAGACCACACTGCTTCTCCAATCAACTTTTCAAAATGTTATTATTTTGTATTTAAATTATTGAGAAAAGGAGGTAAGATTAAGGGAAGAAAAAAAGTGACTACATATGGCTAAAAAATCAAATTAAAAAGAGAGTGGCAGTGTATATGGCCAGTGACCTCTCAACAATGGAATCCATTCTCTCTGTCATTCAAGACTGATGAATTTCAAGGCATGTTGCCAGGTCTATCTATTTACAAAGGCTATTTCTGAAGGGTGGTTTGAGTTTTGCTTGTATTTGGGGAGGGCTTTTTTTTTTTTTTCATATTAGTTGACATGGTGTCCAGTCATTAATGAAGGAATCTGGTTTTACAGTTTTTGCATGTGTGCGTAGAGGTCACCTTGGGCGCATTTTTATGAATTAGAAAAATAAATTAATTAAAATTATTTTCTCCAGGGAATCTCACCACCTGAAATAACAATTGTTTTCCATGCTTATTTAGATTGAGGTTGTCATATGGCAGTATTTCCACCTTGGCCTCAAAAGCACTGTAAGCCCATAGGCAGGAGTCAGATTCTGTGGTAATGAGGTCCTAGACAGACAGACACAAAGATAGCAATCACTTCTAAATTGCAGACTCATGATTTGATCTGACTATGTTTGGTCTCCCTTTTTTGTTCACTTTTCTGAAAACATTCATGTAACCATGGTGCCACACTTTCATTTTGTAAATAACCCTTAGTCATGTGAATGCAAGACTAGAGTGTGACCCATCCTACATGCCCATACAGTGGATGAAGTGAATATATGAGGCCCTCCTTTTCCCCTCTGTGCTGCCTACCTAGACTAGTAGTAGCTGCATGGGGTGGGAGGAAAATGAGCAACCTCTACAAGGTGTGGTGACGTGGCTCCGCCCACCAACATTCCAGCCAGTTGCAGATGTGCTGGGATGCTAGGGCTCATACAATGTTCCACATTGCAGACACATTCCCCAGTGCTACCAGCTGTCATGATTTTATCTCACATGATCTGGTGTTTTTATCAAAGCCCCAGCTCCTGGATTCATGGGATTATGAAAGCCCCAGTTTTCATTGTTTTAAAGGTAAGTTTTTGGTCATCATACTTGACTAAACCTTAGCTGCTCACAAACCAGAAGACAAATAAACTGAACTTAAAATTTATTATTTTTAAAGATCACATGGTATTTAATATGCCCTGACTCATGATTTTTTTAATGCTTTAGGTTAGCAATAATATCCCAGCCACCACTGTGCAAGGAACTAACTACTTTTTAATCTGGGGCTCAGTTATATTGTTAACTATGTCTTGAGCAAAACGGGACAGTAAAAGGTTTTAAATGTCCCAAAATTTCCTTAGGCCAGCTTATTTTCTTTCTTTCTCTACCTTCCTAATGTGTTTCCTACATCTCAATGTTTTCTTTAGGCACTTCCTCTGTTTCTAAAGGTTAAGTTCTCCAGTGGGGGGAACAGAAGCCATACCATGTGACAATCAAACTCAATCCCAAATGCCAAATATTCAAAGAAGTATTCACTACACACCAGCCATGAAAACCCTTAGGTCTCAATATTACAGCTGGTCAAAAATATAAAAGTCAAAATTTCTAATTTTCAGAAAAATTCCATCATCCAATAACCTGGTTGAAAACCAGAAAAATATTTTTTGTCAAGTATTTCAAAAATATTTTGCAAAATAAATTAAAATTTTGAAAAATTATTTTTGAACAGTTCTTATAGATATCTCCCTGAAATCTGTTGTGAATTGTAGTGAATATAGTGAACTAACTTGTATCAATCATGACTGGCTTCCAGGCAATGTGCAAGCAGGGTAAAAGGTCAAATAACTGTTTACATCTCTGTACATAAGAAAAGCTACTTATTTTGTTCCTGTTCCTATGCAATTTTAACTTTTAAAATATTTTCTTAAATACTTTTCTAGAAGTATATTTGATGCTAGTAAGGAATTGAAATGAGTAAGACATATTGTTAAAATTTCCAGAATACATATTTCACAGACATACTCTATTATCTCTGCAATCACCTTTTCAGATTTACATAAAGAGAGAGGTAATTTTTAAAATTTTCTTAATTTTTAAATATAAAGATGGGTGGATAACTGGCAATAGATAATATATTCAATGCATTTCACCACTTTTTATGATTGTATAATGTTATGATTTTCTCAGACATTTGATATTTTAAACTTTTATGCTACATTTTCCATCAATTTTGTTTGTTCTGTGGCATATTATTAAAATATGAAATTTGAACCATATTGTTCGTTTTGATTGGTCACATATGTCACAGGGTACTATTCTTGTTCTCTTATTGGATATGCATAAACCTTGTAAACCAGTATCTGGTATAAATGCTTATAGAAACCAATTTAAATCTTTACTTTTTGTGACAGATCAAACATACAAGCTTCATGTTTTCTTTGCATGAGCAAACTAGATTGTTCGAATGTTAATGGAAAGTTCACTCAAAAGGGCAATGAACACAGCTGAAGTTAATCCGTTTAAAAAAAAATCAAAGGAATGTTCGTAGAATTTTTTTTGGCACTATTCACCCAGATCTATTTTTAACACCAAATACAGCAAAAGAGAAACAGGAGCAACATTTGCTTCTGGAATCAGTTTAATCAATTATCTCTGTCTCTTTTTCTTTCTTATTTAATTACCCCTGTGGAAAAGCAAAGGGAATTAAAGCACAGAATAGCCACTCGGATCATTATGGGTTTAATTTAAGACCATGCAAGTGATCAAATTCAGAGGTAAAGTGGAAATAGTTTCTGTATCCCACGCAGTAGTGCCTAGGCATTACATGGCACAGTGCACTGATTTAGGGAGGGAGTCAGTGCAAAGACTGTATTTTCCAGTTTATATGGGCTCTCAGAATCCATTCAGATCCTAGGGGAATCCCTAAGGTTTCTCTGTGGGACCCACACCCTTTTCCAGAGGCAGAAGGCAACCCCTTTCCCCTCCCTCAGTTGATTAAACAATTTAGCAGAAAATTCTGCAAGGAAAACCTCTCATCTGTGGTCTCCTTCTTAATGGTTCCTGATATTAATCTATTTTGGAAAAAAAGATTCCACAGAACTTTCTAATGCAAAACTCCCACTGAACTCATTGGTGCAAAGGTAAAGATGCACTGCCTTTCTCAATGTGTAAGAAAGTCTTCTCCCATTTTTGTATTCCCTTTTTCCCTGTCATATGTTTTTCTTCCACCTGCCATACAGTCATCCTTCTCCTAGTCAAAGGACTGGAATAGACACTCTTCAGGGACCACCAACATGGCTCTAATTGGATAGGGTCATTGCTGAATTATGGGAGCCACTGTTTCCCTTTAGGAACTAATCCTTCAGCCTTCCCAACTTTAGTTACCTTTCCTGGCTTGGGGCGTGAAGGACAAATTGGGAATAAATATAAGAAGGTCCTGAATGTCAATACAGAGAACACTATGCAATTGTGTTGCCTACACCAGCCACTGAATGCAGATTTTTTCTATTGCTGGCTGCCATGTGGACAAAATTTGTCAGACAAAACTTTTTTGCCCAAAACTGCAGATTCGAGTTGACTGAAATATTTTGCAAATTCATGTTGAATTTGCTAAATCGTTTCAGAAAAATATAATCTGAAATGTTTTGTTCCGACATTTTCAAAACCAAGTTTTTACATTTTTTCTTATTCTAAACAACTTTACATTTCAAATGTCAATTTTTTAAATTCCATGTTATTTAAAGAAAACAGAAAAATCCCTCAAAACCAAAACATTTTACTTTGGGTCCAACAAAGCATTTCATTCAACCTGAAACAAAAAAGATTTGAGCTCTTTAGTTCGCCGAAATTTGAAAAAAAAAATTAATTTCAGAATGGCCTGAATTTAATTTTTTTCGTGATTATTGGATTCTGTCATCAATCTGAAAAATTGGTTGTTTGCACATTTCTACAGCTGCATTTACTAAGCAAACTCCTAATGCACCCAACTTTTTTCCAAGGAATCAGACAGAAGTATTATATTCAGTCAACGAGTATCGATACCATACAAATCTCCAGAAGTACTTGCACAATAACATCCCAATGTTGCCACTTGTTGTGTATGTCTGGACTCCTGCAGTCATGCAGACCCCCACTAAGGGCAGTGGGGCTCCAGACAGGGCCAGGATTCTGCCCATGAGCAATATGTCTTAATCATTTTTCTGAATGCTTTTGCATTAAACCAGCATGCATCCTGTGCTCTTTATTCTTTTCTTGTTGCTACTGGCACTGAAGTTTCATGAAAGAATTTTGGTATTAATTAGAGCCTTGTTCGCTTTCCAACCCCCATTATATTTTGGTGAAAGGACTACATAGGTGAAATAAGTAATGCTTTTTTATTTTTAAGTCTGCAATCGCCACATCTCTAAGGCTCCAACACTAGTCATTAGAGATCTGAAGACAAATCACTTAACCTATTGATTCTCCCAGTAGAGGGCATTAAACTTACACTGATCCAGCCTTAGAACTGATAAATGGCACACTATTGCTGTATCACATTACTGCAAATATGAAAGTGCTTATACGGCTGCATGATCTGAGATCTGTGAAGATGGACAAGGGTAAGTATTTTGTATTAATATCAAAAGAAGTTGTGTCAGAGGATTTTTTTTTCAGCCATAGGTACTAAAAAAAAAAAATTCTTTGGGGCTTCATATGCCATAACAATGAAAATCAGATCCAGCAAGCCTTTTAATTTCCTTATTGTGTTATTTAAGCAATAAGACATGACCAAGTTTGTGTTATGCTGAGGTATTGCTGTGTCTCGGGTGGGTTGTGTTAGGCATGAGGCTGAAACCTAGGCGCCAAAGCCACCTGAAAAGAGATGTCCCAGCATAAATTGTATTTTTAGCATTATCCTGTAGACCTCTGTAAAATATTATTAGGAATAAAAGAAAAGAATCATGCCACTAAAAAAATCCCAAAAGGATCTGTAGACTAATTAAAGTATAAGCAAGAAAAACACACCTCTGTCAATTAATTTTTTTTTCATATTTATTTTCCACTAGAGTGGATTGGTAAATTTTTTCCAATGAAAAATTTCAAAAGAAATTAAACATTTTCATTTTTTAAATGGACATTTTCCTGTTTAATAACAAAACAAATGAACTTGTTTTAGCATGAACTGAAAAATATTTGGGTTTTGATTTTGAACCCTCCCATAATTTTCATTTTTTGTTTGTTTTTCATTAAAAAAACCCAACAACACAGGACATTTTGAAAGAAACAATGTTTTCCACAAAATATTTCATTTAGAAAAAGGGTGTTTTTCATCCAAAAATATTTGACTGTCTTTGGTTATCTATTTTATTTTTTCTTTATTATCTATTTTCCACCTTTTATTGTATCCTGGTTAGGAAGTGGCCCTTTCTTCCTGCTCCTCCCATTTCCCTCTCTTAAATCCTTCTCCAAAAATCCTTGGGGCAGATTAATGGATCTGTGACAGCTAACACCAGCTGAGGATCTTCCCCCTCCTATCCAGCTTGGGTATGTTCTGTTGAGAGCATGTTCTTTCCTGGAAAAATTGTCTTTTTTGCTTTTGGAAAATGGCAGTGCCTACCAGTGGCTCACAGAGGTACTTTCATGTCAGGGACAGGCACAATCTCCACTGTGTCTCTGCTAAATAGTTGAATCAAAAGTAGTTTATAACATAAGGCCCGATCCTGCAAACACTTATGCAAGTGAATAGTAACTCATGTAAAGCTATTAATGTGTGTAATGTTTCCAGAATGAGGGCCTTAGATTTTACATTTGTTTTACTACCTAATTTATACCTGCAAAGCCTCCCAGAAAAGGGGGACTAGAGACAGGTGCAAAAAGCCTGATGCTGCTTCCACTGAATACCCAAAATGCTCAGTGATTTCACTGGGAATTTTAGATGTGCAAGGAATACAGGATCAAACCCTGATAAATATTGGAAGCACTAAGGGGGAAGTAGACAAATGGGGAGAGGCCTGCAAAGTGAGATAGAGGAAGGGAGAAGTGAACTCACAGGGAAGAGGCTAGGGACATATAAGCATAGTAGATGGGGGGGGGGGGAAGAGGGGGAGGGAAGGAGAAATAAGAAATAAGAAACGTTGGGAAATCAAAATTGGTCAATTTGGTTTAATTACACAGCACTTATCGAGTAAAGGATAATTAAAAAATAATTGTCACTGCAAAATAACAACAACAACAGTGCTCTGCACTTCGATGGCTTCTTTACTCCAAAGACTTTGACTAGTTGCTGGGCATTACTTTTTTATTGCAATTGGAGCCAACCAGACCTCTAATTTATAATTCAGATAGGTAAACAAACCCTGTTCTGCCTCAGTATTGTGCTAAAATAGAGTCATGGTCTATTCCAATTGCTGGATTGTGTCCACCACTTTATAATGATTTTTAGGGGTGTGTGCAAAGAAGTATGTGGAGAAATTAATGGACGCACTAACTTTTAATAATTCACAGCAATGGGCATAAATAAAAATTAGCTTATCCTTGTCCTGCAGTCAGTGTAACATGAAGAAACTGTCTTGCAAGCTATCCTGGTTGCTATTTATGTTAGTCAAAGACAAAGTACACGATGTGCTTTTAATTATAGCTGTGCCACTCTCACTGTGATAGATAAAGTTGTGTCAGCACTTCCATTACAAAACCCTATTTTTAGGGGTTTATAAGTCAGCTGTTAAAATTCGCTTTAGGCTGAAACTTGGCATGCAAAGTGTCAGCCTGCAAGCACTATTTCATAAATATGAGAAAAAAACCCAAACTAACTTTTGGTCACTTTATTTTACAGGAAAGCAGTTTTTAAAACTGTCATTTCTAACTCAGAAAAAGTTTCATTATTCAAATTCTACAGTCTCTATATAATCCGTGCTACATTTTTAAAAAATAGTTTAGCTTTTATTCATGGTTGCAGATTGGCTACTATCCATATGTTGTAACTATTTTTAATCACGTTTGTAAGCATGTATTCTTATTTATATTTGTATGGCCCATGCTATGGACCTTGTGAAGAATAGTAAATGATAGGACTTGCAGTGCTTAGGCAAAAACACCAACAGCTGTTCTCTCACTACAGCCACACAATCTGGAGTATGTTATTCCACTTATTAGCATTGTTAATGTTTAATAATAGCGGCATTCATTCTTTGCATGAAAAATACACCATAACTAAATATGGGCTTGCTCTCTTCAGTCCTTACTCAGGCAAAACAACCAGTGACACCAATGGGAGCAGGAGAAAGCCCTGAGATTTCAATCTGTGAACAAAATTCTGTCCTCAGATGCTTGTGAGGCTTCCACTTCTTTTAACAAGAGCTCCATGCACACACCAAAGGACCTTGCCCTAAGTTTAGGGGACAGCATTTCAACAGCTGGGAACGAGGTTCCGATTCCAATCAAATGATTCCATTAGTCCTGCTCATTTTATCATATACACTAACAGAGATTAGCATGATGGATTGAAATGGTCCACTGAGTTATTAATAAGATGCTTTTTGTTTGCATCATGGCTATACATATTTTTACCCTCCTGAGTGCAATGGTTTCTTTTTGCCCACCAGGTGACTTATATGTGCCTTTAAAAAAATCTATAAATGTTATACAGCTTCAAAACATTCCAACATACTGAAGAACTATGCATTTCAAATAATGTATTTACTGGCTCCTGGTGATTTATGTGTTGCTGTGCACCTTTTAAAAACGACTAAAATACTTTTGATATCGTAAGAGCTCAAAGATGTTCTTTCCAGTCTTTAAGGCAAATTTTACCTTCATGTATATATGTACAGCCTTTATTCAAGTCAATGGGTAAAAATTAACTTATAGTGTTAATTCCATGGAAAGAATCATGAGACTTCTGTTGAGAACTGTGCATGTGTACGCAAGAGTAGAATTTGGCCCTATGTATTGTCCAAAAGTAAATGAACCTTTTAACATCATAGATAAATATTATGATCCAAATTCAGACCTAGTGCAAGCAGATGCAACTCCATTGATTCTAGTGGAGTGCTACCCACTTATTCCTCATTTAAATTTTGCTCTAATTGTATTTACACCTTTCTCAAGTGATAAAGAGAGAGAAAGAAATGGAATGAAAAAAATGTACATTTACTTGGAAATTTTATCACTTTGATCCTGCAGTCCTTATAGAGGCAAAGCTCCCTTCAGTGGGACTTGTCTCCATTACCATTGCAGAATTTGGCCCTATGATTGTATCACAAACTCAAAACAAACAGGAAATTCAATGATAAGGCTGACTCATCCCCATCCTTAGTGAACAGTTATATTTTTTCCCCATCACAGCAGTAGGAGTTAAATCATGCATTTTGTTGCTCTGTGTCACTCACGGCTTCCACATTGCCCAGATGAAATATTTTGTATCTGATGCATTCATATTCATTCAAAGCAATTACCATGTAATTGTAACATAATTCAGAGAGGACAATAAAAGTCTATTGACAAAGGGGCTCCGCTCTCTCCCAATCATTTGTTTATTCTTGTTGTAAGCTGGAAAAATACTGATCTGCACAAATTCAGAAGAGCTAAGCTTCCTTTCCCTTTAATTCTAATGTGATGTATAATAAAGAAGAAAACAGCAGTGAGCCAGCATGATCACATCTAGTGCTAATAGCACGGAACTGGAATCTTGCTAGATGCAACAACAGTCAAAGAACAATAACAGGTGACCAGTTAATCAGCCCTGGCACGTAGATGACATGAGAGGCTCTAAATGTTAAATCCCTCTTTTAAATAATCCTAAAACAAAACATTGGAGTAGTGCATTTTTAACAAGTTAATTCGCCCCCCCCCCGTCCCCCTCCCCCTTTTAGATGGGAAGGGGTGTGGCCTGTTTGTTGTTGCAGATTTTTTTTTCTCCCAGACTTGGCTTGTTGCGCTTCAAATTGAAATATCCTGAACAGATGTAAAAACACATGTGAGCCACTGCTCACAAGCTGTGTAAAGCTTTGTTTCATCTGCTGATGATGTGAGCCTAAAGGAGATCTTTTTAAAATTTCATCACTATTCAAAAGGATAATTAATACGTACCCCCAGGCTTTGATTATGCTATACCCAGTGTGTACTGCTGGTACAAAAATAATGAGGCTCTCATCAGGCCGAATGAATACTTGCAGCAAACATTCAGTTTCCATAAGAAATTTAAGATTCAGCGGAGGTACCATGTAGGTGGCTTAATCTAATTTTAATTTGTAACACAATACAATAGATAAGATCATTTGTTTGTAACCAGCACAGGCATTTTGTTTACATGAAACCCCAGTCAGCATTCAGCAGATGGTCTTTTTAAAGGCTTAATTGAAGTTTTCCAATCTAACCTTTTTTTTTCCACTGTGAAAGAGGAAAATACGACAAAAAATAAGAAATTACAAGGAGGCAGAAAAACAGCATTAAGACCATTTCGTGGGGCACGTATGGTTTGTATGAAGAGGGCACAGGTTTGCCACAGTATGCAGATTTGATATAAGAAGAGGAGACAGAGAGGTCAGAGTTTTAAGCCTCTATTTTGGTGCTTGGATGGGGCACCGTGTCCTCTTTATATGTTTCTGGTGCAAAGGCCATGCCACAGCTAAATTGTTTCACAGCTACCAAGCTCATTAAATTAGCTCCCAGTTTTTCCAAAGACCGACTGTATCCGTCTCACTCTGGACTTCTCACAGGCTGATTATTTTGACTTTTGCACTTTCTACAATCAAGTTGTTTCTGCTGCAGCTCCATCCTGGTCTGCTCCTGCTGCCTCTGATATTACCACACTGACCACAATAAACACTTTCCCCCTACAGGCTCCAAGCTGCCTCTGGCAGCCTTCCAGTGAAATAGACTGGAATAAACCTTTCACAAACATTTAAATACTCTTCACATTCTTTGTATCCGAAGTGTCTGACGTTTTGTTTTTTAAAAATGAAATAGAACATTTTTTCGGACTAATCCTGGGGAACGCACGGTGGGTGAATTTCACCCCAATGTGGAAGGCCAAGAGGTGCAGGGTTCTGCACCACTTATACCTAGGGATGGGGAAACACTGATATAGTAGCCTTGCAGAAGAGCTGGCACCCCTCTGTGTGGCAAACATAGGCTGGCCTAGAGGTGATATTGTGGGTGGGCCAGGTGCAGGCTGGGTAGATGTCACAGAGCCAGAGGCCCTGTGCAAGTGACGGGAGAGGGGAGGAAGTGGGTACATATAGTATTACTCCATAGCTACCAGCATGTTTGTTATGTGAATGCAATTAGTCACGCAGGACCTGATTCTGTTCCCGTTACTCAGAATAAATAGTACTTTGCTCTGAACAAGAGTACTCAGGATTAAAGTACTGTTCAATTTAAATAACAGGAGCAGAATCTAATTGATAGTAAGCAGCCTGAAAGCGGAAACTCCGGAGATTGTTTTTTATCCAGAAACTTCTTGATGACCATCACCATTTACAAATAATTATATGCCTGGTCCTTCCTATGTTATTTTATTTTACAGTCTTTCTTACAATATTACCCTGCTGATGGCTTATACCAATGGGGATAGGTATCAGTGAGAATGACAATTGAGACAGAAATTAGCTAGGGCAGGTAATTCAACTAGGGTAACTATCCACAGTCACATATGCAAAAATTGGAAACATAAATAGGCTCTTGCATAATTATTTGGTTTGGTTCACAAAGGGCACTTTAGAATCAGTATTGCAGTGCCTAACTTCAGGTGCCCATCCACTTAGGGAGATCCACAGCCCTGAGTTATGCACCCAGTTATGCATACAATGCATGAGGAGAGTTAGACCCAAGAATGGGATTCACAAAAGCCAGCATGCTAAGTAGGGAGGTTCCCAAATTTAAAAATGTTGCCCTATGTGCCGTTAATTTGAGGCTAAATTGTGACTTTAACCCGTATGTCATGCTAGTGTACATACAGTGTCTCCTGTAGCTCAGGGGAGTGTGGTCATAGTGATATCCTACAGAAGTTGATCCATGTCACTGGCTGCAGTGAAGGATGATATACATCCATATACCCTTTCCTCCTGCCCTGCACACTCTTGTCCACAAGGAGTAAGCTAGCACTCATTTTCTGGGGTTAAACATTTTTTCAGCTGGCAGAAGTTTGCTTTCCATGAGACCATTTTCTTTCTTTACAATTGTATAAATAGAACCACCTCCTCCTACTCCTCCTGTGTTTTGTCCAGGGGTCCATTAGTCAGCCACTGAGAATGCCTCCTGGATTGGGAACTGCAGGTGAGATAGGCAGGAGAATGCCTAGTTTAAGGAGCTCACTGGGGCTTTGACAAGAGATAGGGGTCAGGATTTAGGTGGCTGTATGCATGCTCACTGGCAGATTTTCAGGTGCCATGGTGACTGTAAACTTAGTTGTCTAAGGAATTCAGGCAACTGCAGGGTAGGCAACAGCTGAGTGGTGGTTTTGAGGATCTAAATTGTGAACTTAAGCCCCTAAAGTCATGAAATTCTTTGAGGATTTAGGTTCCTAAATCTCTTTGTGGGTCTAGACCCTACATTTAGGTGCCTGGATCCCTGCTTAGGCACTGGACTTCAGTAGAAGCTGCAGGTGCATAATGCCTTGGAAGATAATCATTTAGGCACCTATATATCATTTTAGGTACCAAGGATCCAAGTCTGAAAATGTTGGGTCTAGTGCACTAAGTATCAAATACATCTCTCAAATTGAAAGGAAACTTTGCATTAATTGTTTAATATAAACTATCTGAAGCATTGAAAGTATGTTGAGAAGAATTCAAGTGTGTGTCTTTCTTGCCACAGTAAGGAACAACAGTCATTCATCTTCAGTATCCCTTGTGAAGTAGCATATTGATCTAACAAGAGGGAGTAGAAAATGACATATGAGTAAATACATAAGAAAGTATTGTTTGTTTAAAAATCATTGCATCATTTGGTTGTCCATGTATTGAGAGACAGACAGTATGATTTAGACTGAAAGCTTTCTTCCTTAAAGAATATGAATGTTTGGTTTAAGATTTGTGACTCTTTCCAGGACCGGCTAGGAAGGGGGTTATGATTTTTTTGGTGTGAGATTCATTTAAATGGATTTGCTGGATGTGACACTCCAAAAGGTTAACCATTCTAACAAAGCTGGTTTTCATGGTTGAAGCTTATTAAGCCCATAGGCAAGGCTTGGGCTCAGTGACTTCATGTCCATTCATGCTAACTTACTGCATCACTGGAATTGGGACTAAGATGCAGTTCTGATGCAACAATAGAATGTTTAGAAGAGGAAATACAGGACTTTCATCATGTGATTTATCTCAATGAATCAGGTTTGAACTCAAAATTCATCATGAATCGCAACCTGATAAAGTTAAAAACTATCCTAATATCGAAAAAAAAAACTCTCTCAAAAAGCTACTACATAAGTATCCGGCTTTATCAAAAGAAGGACAGGAGACACTTGATGTGCATTTATCAGGGCGCAACTTTATTATTAGATGTCTGGGACTACCCAGCAGATACAAGTGTACAGTGCAGGCAACCCCATGTTCAATCAATAACTACCTAGGGGCTTCTTCCAGTCCCCCTTCATTTTCCATCCAGGTCTCCCAGCCAACCCATGGCTGGACCTTATCATCCACCCCCGCCCCACATAGGAGGGTTACGGTGCGCTAGAAGAAAAGGGAGTTAGCTCTCTCCTGTATCAGTCATAGGAGCCCGAAACCTCCCCCCCATTCTGTTCTTTTAACGAACCCCTCATTTTAAAGTTCTTTATCAAGACATTATCCGATCATTGGAGGCCTTCCCTATGGAGTACCTGCACTGGACATCTGCCCCACACTCACATAGTGAGTCGAAACATACATTCTAACCCCCTTTCCTCCTCACCATAACAAGCCCTCCCTGAACCCGCTGTGAGGAGGGTGAAAAAACCCCACTCCAACGAGGCCAATGTGGTGGTGAGGGAAAAATTCCTTCCCAGCTCCCTTTAAAAGGAGCAGCTAGCATGATGCCCACAGCAGACCCTGCCCAAACCTGGTACTTGCCACCTCAAGGGAAGGGAGGTTGAGTACTGCTTCACCTGCTGTGTAGAGAAAGGGCTTCTCAGATCTGGACTTGCCACTTTTCAAGCCTTCCTCACTGCTACTCTTCTTCCTGCAAGCCCAGACAACATCCCTTCTGCTTAAGGTGTGGTGCAGTGCAGTCAATTTTGTGGACTGGAAAAAAACCTAGAGCAAATCATGAGTGTTTTGTGGGTTTGAAATTGCACCAAGGCTGATCACAAATAACTTTCTTGGTTCAAGCAGGCCAATTCAGACAGCTCTGATTACTGTATTTTAAATGTATATGAAATGTAGATGGGAAGTTGAGCAATACTGCACATGCAAACAATGCAAATGAAAAGTTTTGATCAAACCATGAGCAAGAGAATTACGAAGTTGGTACATTTCCAGGGTCACAACGTAATGTTGGAGGTTAGGTCAAGAGTTCATATGAATATAAGAGTAATAGGAACAGAGTTTCAGTGAAATTGGAGTCATGAAATAGGGGGCATATGTTTTTAAGTTGCAACAGACACAAAATAGTGTGGTTAGTTCCATCCTTTTAAGTCATATGCAGTGTGCTATATGACTTCACTGTTACGTCTGAATGGACACATTTCCACAGGCTCAAATTCCCTATGCATATGACTTCAGCTGCACAAAACTGAGTAATTAACACTTTTAAAAATGTTGTTGAAAATGGGACTTAGGCACCTACATTTCTTGGGTGCTTTTGAAAATCCCATTAGGTGCCTAAATACCTTTGAAAGTCTAGCCCTGTATGATTTGCTTGAGGTCACACAAGAATATTGCAAAGCAGGGAATTGAACCCTCATCTCCTAACGCACACATCTGTGTCCTAACCACATAACCAGCCCTCCTCCCGCTTTAAAGCTGTTAGAAAGATTTATGTCAAATTGTTCTAATCTAGAACTAAAACGTGTTATGTCAGCCTATAGGCATCAAAAAGTAGTGTAGCATTCTACCAGAAAATAGGAAAATAATATTAAGGTCAAAGCCAGAGAGTTTGTTACCATAAAATCTCCCTCCCGTGCCTGATCTGCACCACAAACTGTAATCATGTCTGAACAGGATTGTTAACAATCATGTTGACTGATCCTGGACCTAACACAATTTGGGGGTTAGTTAGACCAGGACAAACTGTGCTCAGCATTGGCAGATGATATGATTGTAGATGACCGTGCTCAGACATAGTAAATATTTGAAGTAGTGGACTGGATTTACAAGTATAGATAATAAAGGTATATGAAAGTTAAAGCTTGTTTTTTGTGTATGGCAGCCTAAAATTAGTCTTCTGTATTTGTGATGTGTCTTTTAGTTCTTTCTTTGTTCATGTAGCCAAGCGATACAACTTCAGGGCATCAGTGTGATGATCTAGTTACCATAATGAAAAAAACAAACAAGCCTTACTATATTTCAGAACAAAATTCCAAAGAGATATTTATTTATACTTGAAGGAAAACATTCAGCTCACCTCACATTGCATGCTATTTGGTCCCATTTGAGTGAATAAAGCTAGCTATTTGGTTTCAGGCTTGATATCCAGATTCCCATTCGGTAGTTGATCTCATTTGTTTCCTCCAAACAAAAGAGCTTCCCCCCACCCTTCCTTTGAATAAGGTAAATGATCAAACCCAAATCCCAGGTTAATGAGTGCCAATCATAGCTCCAGCCCCCATTTCAGACTTGGCAACAAGTTCCCCAAGCCTTAGCAAACAATTATCATTCTGCTCCTGTAGAAATTGATTCTTGGGTTGACGAGAGCAGTCCTCCCTCGGCTGGTAAGGTCCTGCCATGGGAAGCAATTACTGCAAGATGCCAGCTGACAGACTCATTCCGTGGAAAGTCAGGTTGTCTTGATCCTCAGGCACTCTCTAGGCAAATTGTATCCTCACACTCATCTCAAACCTCTTACGAACTGTTGGCTTCTATCAGGAAAAATGGATTGTACCCTTTGTTTCTGTGGCATTTGATAGAATAAAACTGGACATCTTGCCTGCACAATAAGAAGATTTAATTTTAAAATTCTAACACCAAAATGCTGCAGTATGATAAAGAAAAAAAGAAGCATAAAGCAATGAAGATTGCTACTTGCCGAAGGGAACATTAATAGAACGCAGCTAGTGTGGCTTTAAAAAAAAAAGAAAAGAAAAAAGACCCAAATTCCATTAGCAGAAGCCTGTCTCCAGTGATCAGAATTTTCATTTTTCCCTTAATTTTCTAACAGTTTGTAGTACCACTTTCACTTCCTTTCTTCTGACTTTTTTTTTTTAATCTTTGATATTCCAAGGAGGGCAACTGGGAAAAGGTAAAGATTGTCTGCATAATTACAGCCAATGTGACTGTGTTTGAACTCTGATTGAGACTCTGCCAAACGCTGGAGAGGCAGAGACACAGATCCAATACCAGCTGCAAAAAGAAGGTGGCATTAAAAGTCAGCTGAAATGTATTAATCTTGATGTCTAGCAGCAGATGATCCAAATGTGGAACTGACTAAATAAAACAGTGAGCCATGTGCTTCACTTCAAACACAATATTGCCAGTGAGAAGTAACCACATTCTATTTCACAAATTCATATGATGAGGGTGATTGTTTATGTTTGTTTATGGTGGTGCCCACAATGTGCTAGGGATTTTCCAGATATTCATGAAGAAATGGTTCCTAACCATCACGATTTGACAGTCTAAGGACAGAGAAACAAATCGGCTGAGGCTAGAAGAAAGGGAACAATAAGCTGAGATTTTTGTTTAAACAAGTCAATAAGTCTATTTTATTCTGTTCTCTTGGGTTTTTACACTGCACGCCTCTCTATAGTCTCTGAGTACCCACTGTAGCTGAAATGGGTCTTTAAGAAGGACTCAGATATAGACAAGCACATTCCATATGCTGCTTTAAGCTAGCATGCACACAAGGAATGCTGGGAGCTCCATGTGAACATCATCAAGTGATTTTCTGGAGATTGAAATATGAGCCATGTCTATTCATATCTACATGGGTAATGTAATTCTTATTTTTCGCAATTAGAGTGTTTCTATAGAGTGGAAAAATATATTTATATAACTTTATTATTACAATAATAATAATTAATAATCATTTGATTTTTATGAAGTTCTAGGGCTTAAGTAATATTATTTTAAATATTCAGGCCCAGACCCATCGCCTGTGTTTACCAGCATACCTTCATTGAAGTGCACAGAGCTGTATGGATTTACAACAGCTGAGGATCTGGCCCTTATTGTTTATCCTTTCTAGCATTCTGAGGAAGCATTCATTAGGGCTTCTCCTAATTACATTTCTTCTTTTGAGATTTTTTTCCTGAAATCCATTTACAATGTTTCTTCCCTCCCCCCCCCCTTTGATTATCAGTTATGTTCCAGATTCAGTAAGGGCTGAGTATACTCTTAGAAAGCCTTTTAACCTGGCTGGTAAGTTAAAACTCTCCAAATCTCACAGGCCCACAGGGTTTCCCACCTTAATTAATTACTAACCCACTCCTTGTCCTCTTAAACTGGGTCATGAATTAATTTAGAAAGTTAATTATGCAATTTTCCCCCTCTTACTTCACTTATGCCTTTCATCGTGCTGTCCATTGGCTATAAACAATCTGAAAATGTCACCACATAAATGAAGGATGGCTAATGCAAATTTAGGACTGAGAAGAAAAAAAACCCAGCTATGTATTATCATCACACTTAATTATTTAGAAAATGCTTAAATTTCCCCCTGTTGTTCTGCTATTATATGGTACATTTTTTAGACCTTGTAGAGAGCAGTAAATTCCATTATTCATCTGAGGAATTATTTAGGTGGATATTATCTACATGTAAGAACATAAAAAAAATAAGAATGGCTATACTGGTCAGACCAATTCTCCATCTAGCCCAGTATCTTGTCTTTCGAGAGTGGACAGTGCCAGATGCTTCAGAGGGAATAAACACAACAGGGCAATTATTGAGTGATCCATCCCTTGTCCTCCAGTCCCAGCTCCTGGCAGTTAGAGGTTTAGGGACACCCAAAACATGGAGTTATGTCGCTGACCATTTTGACTAATAGCCATTGATGGACCTACCCTCCATAAACTTATCTAATTCTTTTTTGAATCCAGTTATACTTTTGGCCTTCACAACATCGCCTGGCAATAAGTTCCACAGGTTGACTGTGTGTGGTAAAGAGAAGACTAAGCAGGAATATAATAGAAGTCTATAAAATCATGAATGGTGAGGAGAAAGTGAATAAGGAAGTGTTATTTACTCCTTCACATATCACAAGAACTAGGGATCATGCAATGAAATTAATAGGCAGCAGGTTTAGAACAAACAAAAGGAAGTACTTCTTCACACAACAGTCAACCTGTGGAACTCATTGCTAGAGGATGTTGTGAAGGCCAAAACTCTAACAGGTTTCAGAAAAGAATTAGATAAGTTCAGGGAGGATAGGTCAATCAATGGCTATTAACAAAGATGATAAGGAATGCAACCCCATGCTCTGGATGTTCCTAAACTCGGACTGCCAGAAGCTGGGAGTGGATGACAGAAGATGGAACAATCAATGATTCCATGTTCTGTTCATTCCCTCTGAAGCATTTGGCATTGGCCACTGTAGGAAGACAGGAGACTGGGCTAGATGGACCAATGGTCTGACCCAATATGGCCGTTCTTATGTTGTGTGAAGAAGTAATTCCTTATATTTGTTTTAAACTTGCTGCCTATTAATTTCATTGGGTGACCACTGGTTCTTGTGTTGTGGGGAAAAAAAAATTTCCTTATTCACTTTCTCCACACTAGTCATGATTTTATAGATCTCTATCATATCCCCCCTTATTCATCTCTTTTTCAAGCTAAACAGTCCTAGTCCCAGTCTGTAAGTAGAATACATTCCCAGGAAGCAGAGAACAGCAGGTAAGAACAGGGAAAGGACTAAGTGATACAGACTAACACAGCTACCCTTCTGAAACCTAGTTTTCCGTAGTCACACATTTTCTGTGATCCTGTTAGTCACACATTTATTAATAAGTACTTATTTACTATGTAAAATGGCTAATGGAGAAAATGGGTGACACATTCCAAGTAACATACTATGCTGTAGACTAGAAAACCCTCTTCATGATGTTTCTTTTTCGCTGTGTGTTGGGGTGTGGAAATGAGAAGAGGAACAGTTTGAGAAGGCTTTCAAGCCCTGTGCCAGATGCAAGAACCAAGTAACCTTTGCAGGTTCTTCTGCCACCTCTCAAAGGACCTGATCCAAAGTCTCCTAAACTTTGATTAACAATGGCCCTAAATTTGAGGCATACACTTGATTGTTCATTTGTTTTTCCCAAGAAGTGTTAACCTACTGTGAGATTGTTGAACACTCTCTCCTAAATAATCTTAGGACTACATCATTTATGGTGGACTTTTTTTCCCCCCAAACAACAATGCATCAGTATGTCCTGAGCATGCTGCCATAATTTCTTGCCATTGTGCTGACTATTTGCCGTAGTACCTTTTCTAAATGCAAATATTGTAGAGATGCAAATATCACAATGAAAAAGTGCATTTACTAACAATCATAGCTAATATTAACATCAGAATGCTTTGTGTTTCTCTGTCACCCAGCAATCAAAGATGGCAAATGTTTTTTCAATATATTAATATTAATTAAGCTTCATAACACTCCTATGAGGTAGTAAACTTCAGGAAGCTGAGACACAGGGCAATTCACACAGGCCTGGATCCACAAAGGGACTTAGGCATATTGAAATGCTTAGCATTGCAACTTCTAACTTTTAGGTGCCTTGAAAAGTCACTAGCATCCACAAAGCCTCAGATGGGCACCTACAGGGCTAGGCAGCAGCTGAGTGGTGGTTTTGTGGATCACAGTTGTGCCTAAAACTGGGATTTAGGTGCCTAAATCTGGGCTTTATGCACCTAAATCTCTTTGTGGATCTGGCCACGGTAAGTCTGTGGACGAGACAAGAATAGGTTGCAGACCTCCCAAGTCCCAGTCCTGAGCTTTAACCATGAGATATGCTATATAAATTAATTCTAGGAAGAAGCATTAAGAGATTAAAATTTTACACTAACGCAAGACAAAGGACAGAGGTTGCTCTAATGCTGCAGTATTCCACACAGGAAGTAGTATCTACACAACAGCACGCTTACAGCAAATCTAACACATGCACTGTGGGGATCATTTGTCTTGGCATGCTGCCATTTCTTTGTTTGGAGTTAAGTGGTAAATTTGAAACAGTTAGAAAATCATAACCTTGTAAGCAGATTACAGGAAATATGACTATGAATGAAACTGCTCTGAGGATTAGGTTAGGTGAATGCCCATTCAAATTGCATAAAGGTTTCAAATGTTACTCATGTCACTGAGGGGACTCTGCATATTCATTAAAGTATCACAAGGAGCTCATTTTATATTAATGGAGAGGTCATGTAGCCTTCCAGAGGAATTCCATTGTAAGGCAGCACAAATGGATGTGCCATTATTGTAAGAGTTACCAATTTGAAGCCCTCCCAGTTCGCAGAAGATCCTGAATTTGCAAAATTGATACAGTCACCCGGAGAAGAAGTCAGTGACTTTTTTTTCATCCAGAGGAAACATAAGAGAAATCTAGTAAGTGTCTCTGCGTATGGAAACTCAGTTGAGACTGTACATTAGATATTCATGTTCTGTGTTCAGTAAAGCTTTAAAATACTATGTAATCTATATACAGTACTAGTATTCTAAGTATACTTTATGTAACTGCAGACCAGGAATTTGAAAATGTGGGCTTTTTACAAATATCACCTGTCTAATATTGTGAACACTTGCAATCATCTGTTCTGTTAAAGTTTATAGTGGAAGCAGCCAAACCTTCACACAAGTATACCATACATGGCTCTATGAACCTTCATGATTTGAGAAACCAGAGAAGTATATACATCTATAGGGGATGGGTGTGTGTGTGGTGTCATACAAAATCTATGCACCCAAATGTTTGCATCTGTGGAATATCCAAGATGGGTAATGCTAATTAGGGTACTTATCTAAGTGCTTCTCCTCTTCTCAAGTATAATGGTACCATTATCCACATTGTTAAAATGAGATGTTAGGGCTTTTTCTAAGCAGAGAAAACACCTTACAACACATCTGTATGAAGGAAAAGGGGGTCAAAGATTAGCAAAGGAATCTGTGAGCTGGTAGGAAGCATCATTAAATCATTATTTGGACACTGTTAATTTTCTGCAGTATTTCCTCCAATTTCATCTTTTTTCACTTCTCCTGACTTTCCCCGATGGCCCCATCCCACCTTCTGTGTTTTGCAGTTTGTTGGGAAATCAGACCCACCCACACAATGGTTGTACAATTAAGCATACATCTGAATACACATTTAGGAAGCAGTCTGTGCTGTGCTGCTATGATACCCATTTCAGATTGTTTAGATTAATGGCATCTACAGGCCTAATTTATTACTGTAATTATTGTGATAATTTAGAGAAGATAAATTGAAATCTATTAGAATTTAATGTAAAAAGCTGTAATTAGTCTGCTTTAGAGAGCGGGAAAAGCCAATGCACATAACTGAAAATCCATTAAGCCAATTATAATGCTACTGAGGCAGAAAATATGCAGCCATCTAAAATATATCCATGGATTTAGCATAACTGTACCCTAAGCATACAAACCTGTGTGTCAGATTCCTTCATTAATTTAATAAACACATCAAGGCAAAAAAATCAGAGAAATCCTTAATCATCATAATTAATGCACATGGTTCAGACAGAGGGTTCCGGGGTGGGGAATAAAATTTTGTTGCCATCGAGCAATTATCATGTAAATAAAAACAGTAGCAGAGCATTGGAGGGGGTTTATGGGAGAGGAAGGTATATTGCTAATCATGGCAGTGGCTTGAGCTATTCCCAGAAGTGCTGAAAGCTGTCCTGGTGCAATTAAAACAAATAATAATAATTTTAAAAAAAGAGAAGCAGCAATTGCTATCACCTATTTACTGTCAAATTAATTCAGCCGCTCCTGAGATGCCATCTGTATCAGGAGAGCGAGGGTGTCACTAGCTTTACGATCCATCAGGAGAAGTGAGAGCGCTGTTCTGTTTGATGGCTCTGATAATGGGAAGAAGCTAAGCAATTGCAACAGATACATCATAGATTTTCTCATAATTACCTGACCTGTTACACTGTGTCACTCTGCCGCCAAACACACTGTTTTTATGTCAGAAGCTGTATGGGCATTCTTTACTTTGATCATTCTGTATTCTGCAGATGTCAGCATTACTGTATTTTAATTGACTCTGGGGTAGCATTAAAAAGCACCTTCTATTTAGGTTGCTTAGACCTGATGAGACTGACAACCTGGCGTTTATGAACATTAGGCCTTCATGGTAACTATGTGAGGAACTGTGTTTTCCCTAAATCCCCTAAGTAGGAATAACAAAACCATGTTAGTAAACCAGTTAAGAAACTGCATCTTTGCAAAAAAGCACATCTGACATTCTCTAGCCATAAATATGGTAAACGATTTCAAAAAATTAGACTCTGGAGTCAAAAGTGCATGGTCTATTGTAATGTGCAATTAGGATTTTAATGGTATTTTGGATCGTCTATTATAGTTGTCAAGGCCTCGGTGGGTAAAATGTTAGTGCCCTCCAAACAAGGATGGCTGACAATCTCTGCATTCCCAGCATATCCCATTATCCATGTTAATCTTTTTCCTCCTTCTCACATAGACAGAAACAGGTAGATTGTAGATCATTTCGCTTTCTTACCACGATAAGTGTAATCATCAGTCACAACAGCTAAATGGTGCACGTCTCCTAGGCTACTCTAGAAACAACATTTGTGGATCCTCAGAATCCCTCAGAACACTTCTAGGTAGTCCACACAAGTATGTTTTCCACAACAATGAGACATGTGTTAGTTTTCAAGCAGTACACTCCCTCCTACTTGCCTAAGAGTGTAGTGTTCTCTAGAGACTCTTCTGACCATCTTCACTTCAGAAAGAACCAAGAACCTCTCTAAATTGTGTGTTGCTGTTTCAAAATCATATCTTTCCTTGAGGTACAGAACATAGGGAAGATTTGGTAAAGTATAAGATCCATGAAAAGGACACAGAAACCACATAGGCTAACTGGGGGACTTAGTCAAGCAGCTACCTGCATCAGCTTAAAGTAAATTTATTTGAGCTTGCCATAAGATAGTTTTAATATTACTTTTTTAGTGTAAGCAAGTAAGATGTGTGAATGGCATTGGAGGGGAAGTGGTCTACGATATAAAAAAGTTTGAGAACTACTGCGTTAGAAGGAATGTAGGCTCACAGGATCTGTTATACTGAAGCTGACCAGCTATTCCTTTTGTGCAGTATGATGTCTCTGACAGATGGGATAAATACCAAGGAGGGAGAGGAGTTATTTAAGTTAAGTGCCAGTGTTAACACAAGAACAAATGGATATAGACTGACCATCGACAAGTTTAGGGTTGAAATTAGATGAAGGTTTCTAACCATCAGAGGAGTGAAGTTCTGGAACAGCCTTCCAAGGGGAGCACTGGAGGCAAAAAGCTAACGGGCTTCAAGACTGAGCTTGATAAGTTTATGAAGGAGATGGTATGCTGAAACTGCCTACAATGGCATGTAGCCGATCTGCAACAGTTAGCAGCAAATATCTCCAATGGCCGATGATAGGACGCTAGCTGGGAAGGGCTCTGAGTTACTACACACAAAATTCTTTTCCAGCGTCTGGCTGGTGGGTCTTGCTGAAATGTCCCACGTCCAACTGATTGCCATATTTGGGATCAGGAAGGAATTTTCCCTCTGGACAGATTGGGGTTTTTTCGCCTTCCTCTGCAGCATGGGGCATGGGTCATTTGCAGGTTTAAACTAGAGTAAATGGTGGATTCTTTGTAACTTGAAGGCTTTAAATCATGATTTGAGGAGTAACTCAGCCAGAGGTAATGGGTCTATTACAGGAGTGAGTGGGTGAGGTTCTGTGGCCTGCAATGTGCAGGAGGTCAGACTAGATGATCATGATGGTCCCTTTTGCCCTTAAAGTCTATGAATTTATGAGATGCTTCAAAGGAAGGACAGAAATATAAAGTTATAGATGAATATGAGATAAAATACAGGTGGAAAAGACTTATTAGGTTATCCAATCTAGTGGTGTCCAACCCTCCCAGACTGAAGGCCAAACGTATTATTTCAAAGGTCTGCAATCAACATTTTGTGGCAGAGCATCTGCCTGTTTCAGGCACTTTACATTGCTTAGGCAGAACAAAGGGACTGCAAACCACCCACAAGCACCCTACTGGAGATTCCGCTGACATGACGTAGAGTTAGCATATCTAGTTTGTATGCCTCTATCCCCACAGGCCCTCACAAAGGGGGCATCTTGGAACGATGGAGGGAGAGTAGCTGGAATTTGTTTAACTCTTGCTATACTCAGTTGGCATATTATCCCTTTGGAGATCACAGCCAGCTGACAAAAGTTAAAGAAACACCATGGCTTCTCTAGCCTACACTGTGGTAGAGAATCAGGGAGCTGATGGTTCTCATCTTTTCTTTCCCCCCAGCGCTGCCCTGTAAAAGGAAGGGGACTCATCCTTCACTAGCTGCTCCCTAAAACACATAGAAAGCCAATACCCTCCCTGAGACTCCCACAGCCTGGCAAGTAGTTCCCCCATTCCCTGTCTGTAATCATTCAAACACTTGAGTCTAAAAGTAACAGGGCCTGGTTCAGGGAACACATTTGCAATTCATAGTTAGATACAAATTTTCTTTGCAATACGGTCATTTCAAGGGCCAGAATTCTCTCAACAGATTCTGAGGCCACTAATCTAGTCCCTCTCCCTGTCAGCGCAGAAGCACCCTGCAGTATGTTTTCTTGTGCTTTACCAAGTATAATTTTAATTTTTAAAAGTGATGAGGTTCCACCACTTTCTTGAGAAGACTATTCCACATTCTAGCAATCTCACTCTGAGGAATTGTTGCTAGTGATGTCACTGGAAAACGTAGCTAACCATTTTATTCCATATTTTTCAAAGCACAGCATTTTAGTGGGTTACCCTGAATTATAGGGGGATGAAAAGTATCATTATAGTAAACAAAATGTACAAGATCAACTGAAGCTTTGCCAGGTCTTTTTCTTGAATTCCTTCATGGTAGAGCCAGTATTATATATATATGACTGTACATGTATATGTATATCACACCCAAGATAATGTTGCTCAGTTGTAGAATTTCCAGTTAGGTAGATTAATTTCACTGTTACTTTTGGCTCTGTGTGATCTTAACAAGCTGTTCCAGGTTTTTTCCCTGCCAGACCATATTCCAACAGATCTTTCTGAGTTCCTTCTTATACCATGTTGGAAGCAGTACTGGAAGAATGTGTAAAAAATACAGCAGGTGGAGGGAGGATGGACATTATTATTATGTTAGGTCTGCCCGTAAATTAACAGAAGATTATGCATCTAGGATTGTTGGTTCCAAGATCTTGAAGTAGGCATGCAAAGTTAATTGAGAACAATTCAGGGGGAAAAGATGGATCCCGACGTATCTGAAGCCCTGAGATAAACAGCTGGCCTGGAAATCTGGTGGGAGGTGAAATGTAATTAAATGTTCCAAGCAAATTGTCTTAGATTTATTGATATTGATTTTAAATCCTGATAATCCTCTGTAAGGTTTCAAAAGAAACTGACTAGCTGGCTTATTTTAAAATGGTAAAGTAGCACTATTTGTAGATTACATCCAGTGTTCATACCCATTAACTTTAATAGTTTACTTTGGAAATAGGGCCTAATCCAACTCCCACTGAAGTTAACGGGGCACTTTTCATTGCTTTCAGTGGGAACTAAATTAGGCAGATAGTGAATTTCACATCACAGTTACTAGAGGCTTTATGAAAACAGCAAAACCCAGGGACAGAAGACAGCCCTTCCTAGTCTCCCAATGAAGGAAAGAATTTTCTGATTGTATGCTATGTAAATATGAAAACAGTTTAGTGAATTGTAAAACATCTTTAATCAGGAGATAAACTGCCTACCTTTTCTAAGACTTGCAATAAAAATTGCCAAATGACATAGTAAGCAGCTCTCAAGAGTGGACAGAAGTCTGTTAAATTTAGAGAATTCTGGTTGATGATCATCTACTATGAACATAATATCGTCTGTCTTATGATATTGACCTCCTCTGTAAAGCACTTTGAGAACTAATGATGAAAAGTGCTCTATAAGAGGTAGGTATTATTGCTGCTTGTTTATGTTCCTGAGAGGGTTCCCAACTGGTATATGGATTTTATATATATATATATATATATATATATATATATATAGCTTCAGGGATAATCAGTTAGCAAGTACTTTGGCCAAAACATTAATATTGAATTTCAAAAGGCATGTTGGAAGACATTATTTGCAAACTTCTCAATCTTCTCCTCTCTGCAGGATCAGCATGATGGTGATCTTGCGGCTTGTATTTGTATTTGGATAGATTTCCAGTTTCAAGGAATTCTGAAATGTCTGCAGTGGCTCTAGTAACATAAGAATTGCTTTATTGGATCAGACCTAAAGTCCGTCTAATCCAGTACAAGTTGCTTCAGAGAAAGGTGAGCGTAAGACAGATGTAGACAGATGTGTGGTAATTTGACTTCCACCAATTTGCCTGGTTTCTAATAGCAGGAGGTTTAGAAAGCCTTCCACATTTTTTGTTATCATGAGTTAGGCTAACTCTTGATAGTCCTGACAGCCATATAGACGTTTGAGCTCTTTTTAAATCTAAGTTCTTGGGCTCCATGATGTCCGGTGGCAGTGAGTACCACAGTCTAATTACATGATGTGAGAAAAAGGATTTCCTTTTAGTGGTTTTGAATTTCCCACCTTTTAATTTCATGGAATATCCCTTTGTTCTTAGACAGGGAGAAGCTCTCAATCTATCTTTTCTTGACTGTTGGCTATTTTATATACTTTTATTATCTCCTCTCTTATTCATCTCCTTTCTAAGGTAAAACTTCTCAGTATTTTCACTCTCTCTTCATATGAGTTTCTCTGTGTCTTTGATCATTCTTGTCACCTTTCTCTTAGCCCCCACTATTTCTGCAATATTCTTTTTGAGATGAGGTGACCAGTATTGCACTTAATATTCCAGATGAGGCTGTACCATTGATTTCTATAAAAGCATCATTATATTCTTTGTATTATCAACCACCCAGTTCCTTATTATCCTCCTTACATGTTGTTTGCCTTTTTGACTGCAAGTTTACTGAATTATTTATAGTGATACCCAGATCCCTTTCCTGAGTTGGTACAGTTAATTTAGAACCCTGTAAAGTGTATGCATTTATCAACATTGAATTTCATTTGCCATCATGTTGCCGACTCACCTACTTATTTTAGGTCCCTCTGAAGTTCTTCACAGTTCATTTTGCTCTCTAAAGGACTAATAGTTTTCTATCCAATCCTAGTGAGGTATGAGCCAGTGATTTGCCATTATGAAGAGTGTCTATTTCTGATATAATCTCAGCCTTGATATTTTTTACAGAATTGGTTATAAGATGTTGTAATATTTTTCTTACTTTGATAACTCACTGTTGTAAGTTGTCCTTTATTATTGTGAATTAGAACTGAGGGGAAAAATGGATTTTCTACCTGGTGGGAATTTCTGATATTTCAATATTGGCTTTTGTCACAAATTGGGATTAAAAATTGAAATGTTGAAATCTTTTGTGGAACAAAACATTCTGAAAAATCTCAATTCAGAAACAGTTCAGCATACTCTCAAATCACCTTTTGTTTGTTTTGATTTGTTCAACTGACCCAAAATACTTCATTCCAAGTTAGTTTATGTTAAACTACATTTCCCTATGTAGTTCAGGTCCTTGGCTGGACTATATCTCCTATGATGTACCCACAGCAATGTGAGTTCCATGATGAACTACTTGACTCAGTTGGAGGTGATACCATATTGCATCATGGGACCTGTAGTCTGGCCAGAGAGCCTAGCCCAGAAGATAGAATGGGGGCATCAGGCACCTAAACTACAACTCCCATGATTCAATGCTTCTCTGTAGGGAAATGCAATTTAATGTTAAACTGACTTGAAACTAAATGCTTTGAATCAGTTCAGCAAACCAAAATATATTCATTTGGGTTGAACTGAAGCAAAATGAAATATTTCATTTAATTTTTCCCAATGGAAAGTTGGAAAACTTAAGTAATATTGAAATTTTCCCATGGAAAATTTTGACTTTGTGGAAACTGCACTTTTAATCAAAAAAGCATACCAATGGAAAATGCTGGACAATGTCTAGTCAGTGTACAAGTCAAGATATAAAGGGGTAGCTTAATCAGACCAATCACAACATGCTTTGTTACCAAATTTGAACAACATTATGGAAGCATAGTGCAAAAAATAAATCTATGCCCCGGTATTAACTATAAGCTTTCAGAGAACCTGAACTTCTTCTCTTTCCAGTAGTAACTCTGTAGAGTTTCTGATGTTGTAGGCTCTTTGGATTCCATTTTAAGTAAAGATGCTCCACCAAAATAAGTGTTTTTTATTTTATTTTATTTTATTTTAAACACACACTGGCTGCATATGTTATGTGGTTGTTAACAGACATGCAGTTCAAAGTATGTTTGGTCAGGCATTCTTAAAGAATTATATATTTTTAAGCCTTTATTCAGGAATTTCCATTAGAATGGTTGTCTTACTGTGTAGCTGTTCATTTCCCGGATGTATGTTTGACTATTTTCTAATTTATTTATTGGCATTTTGCTAGTACAGTGCATAATACTATCTGAGCATGTATACATTAGGACCAATAGACAAAAGTAAGCAATTTACAACTTAGATTAGTACTTAGGTCAGAGAACTATAAGGATTCTAGCAATAGTAGACTCGAATAAAAAGGATATTCTTTCCTTGCTGGGTTCAAGTCACCAATAGTTTGCAAGGCAGTGATCTTTTCAGAAATCTTTGAGGGAAACCATAAACAAGGCTTTGTTTTGAAGACACTGTTTTTGAGTCACTTCAATCAATTCACTGGTCCGTGGGGGGAAAGGGCTTACAGGTGCCAAATGCAGTTGGGGCTGTCATCTTAATAAGATTGGTAAACAGGGGCTGCAGCCCAGACATCCTCTCTAAGAATGGCAGGACTCAGAGTGAGGTGCAGTAATCCAGGCCTATCACTAAGGGGTGCACTCAAGAGGGATGAAAAGGGGTCTATGCTGCAGCTCACCCTGCAATCAAGACAGGCTGTCAGATGGTTCTGGTGCTGGGCTTGGACAAGAAGGGTCAGTTAGTCAGGGAGCCCAGATATCTCCCCGCCATCACTCCCTATTGAACCATTTGTTTTTAACTCCATGGGAGTTCATGGGATCTCATTGCTGGGGCTCAAAATACTACAAATCATTTTTCATACTTAAAGTTAAGCATTGAAGTTGTGCTTCAGTGCTTTTCTGAACTGGGACTTCAGGGCATAACTCATTTATCACTTACAGAGCCAGTTGGCAAATGAGGTCTGTTATGTTTGTCTCTTTCCTATTTCTTCTGGTTGCTTTGTAATTGAACGTTTGTATTGGGGCTGCTCCTTTACACTTAAAGATATCAGCTTCACATGGGAGTGGCCTTTCCCCCCTTTTTTGTTATTACTTTCAGTTTCCACATTTCATTTACAGGTGTGCTGTCTCACTGAAACTTTCCTTACTGTCTGAAATGCCTGTTGTGGAGAGGGCCATCATTTGTATTACTGTATCACCTAGGAGCCCTAGTCATGGACTAAGACTTGTTGTATTAGTTGCTGTATAAACACAGAATTAAAAGATGGTCCTTGCCCCAGAGAGCTTCCAACATGAGTACAAGAGACCACAGATGAATACAGATAATGAGGGGAATACAAGAAAATAATGAGACAAACTCTGATTTGGTCATCTTTAGTCCAGTGACCATCAGTGTGCACAGAATCAGCAGTTATTTGGCCATACATTAACACTCGGATTCAGTGAACTCACCTGCAATGCAGGAGTTCAGAACAAATGGCAAATGCTTGAGCTTGTGCAGACATTAACGTGAGATTTTGTGTTCACAGAAATGCATTGACACATGTATGACTTGTGATTCATGCACAAGCCAGTCCAATGGGAAATTCTCAGAGAACTTGGATCAATAGAGTTGTCACAGCTGAAACTATGTTGGTGGGGAGAAGTTGTACAGGGAAGACTTAAAAAAAGTTTCTTAGTAAAAGAAAGACAAAATTACTTACAACTGGATTGTCATCCAGAGTTCTGAATTAATTTCTAGCTGTAAATATCAGAGAAAGTATGGAAACTGAGGAACCGAGATTGCATTTACACCAGGCAGAACGAGTGCCTGTTGAAGTCAGTAGGAAAACTCCCATTACCTTAAACAGGTATTGGATCAAAACTCTAGAGACTAATTTGTGAAAAAAAAATCCTCACCTGACTACTGTATAATTAAAATGATCTAAAAGGCTTGGAAAACCCAATTCCATACCATATCAATGCCAGTGTTAGGGAAAATACTGCCAAACTGAAATACTGACCTAATTCAGACCTTGGGTATTCTTATTATCAAATTAAAGGACAATAAAGTAAATATAGGAAGCGAATAAGAAAGCAAGCCAGTCTTCATCCAATAAAATTTCAGAGTGTTAGCGTATTAGTCTGTATTAGCAAAAACAAACTCCCATCTTTTCATGTGCTGTGTATTTATACCTGTTACTGTATTTTCCACTCCATGCATCTGATGAAGTGGGTTTAGCCCACGAAAGCTTATGCCCAAATACATTTGTTAGTCTCCAAGGTGCCACAAGGACTCCTCGTTGTTTTCATCCAATAAGAATCCCTCTTCTGTGAGGGAATCTGAGAAGCAGGTTACATAGGCTGGCAAAAATCAGACAATTAGTACAGCCCATACAGACAAATAGCACTGCTGTGTCACTGTAAGGGAAGAGAACTTTAGTATGCTCCTCACCTGTTTTCAGTGGCAGAGACAAAGGGTTTCTCTGAAGACTGGATTAGCTACACAGGATCACAGCATACTGTTTTTCATACCTAGCTTGTATGAAAAAATAAAGTTGAATCACGAGTGTGCGGTGCTGAGAAGGGATCATCCATTCACCACTGACATTTGTAGGGAATGCCCATCTGCCACTAATGGCTGACTGGACTTCTGTGAATTATTTAACAGGCACACTCGCACTGAGTCTATTTTTGTGGCACAGAGCAGAAGGGCAGTTTGAGTCAGCACTGATGTGCTGATTGACTGGGGCACCTGGCCCTTAGACAAAGAGATGGTTTTAAAAACATTTTAAAACCACATGCCTTTGACATTTTGCTTACATGGTTACTATTTGTCTGTCTTGTCAACTTAGATGGCAAGCATGTAAGAGACCAAATCTTCCTGTTTGCAAAGCTCCTAGCACACTGGGGCCCTGAGTCTTATTAGGATCTTTGATTGCTACCACAATAGAAATAAAATACAATAATTTGTCAAGTCTTCCTTGTGTGCCTATGACAGAGAGCAGCAGGTGCCTTTCAAGGACAAAACTTTCAACCTCTCAGAAAGCATTTTTTAAATTTTTGGCTTAGAGAGGCAGCAGCAATACCAAGCGGCCCCTGAAGACGGTTCCTGGTGGGGAAATGCCATATGGTACCCATTGAAGAGTTGGCAAAGAGTGAGCGATGGTGCACAGTATTGGAGAGGAACTGGAAAGGAGATTACACCCATTCTCTGCACCTGCTCTCTGAAGACATCAAAGGGACAGGAAGGATCCTGGGAACAGTGAATGGGTCCTGGGAAGAGGAAGCCTTTCTGAAAGGGTGCAACCCAGATACATGAGTGGTCAGTTATCTGATACCAACAGGAGCACTGGGGTTCCTGAACAAAGGCTGATATTTGTATGCTCATAGAACGTATTTATTTGGATTGCACAGCCTAGCATTTATTTCTAATACATAGCAAACATTTTTTTGCGTAATTATTTATTTTATTAAATTACCAGGTAGGTCATTATTTAACTGGTTTCCCCCAAAATGGATTCATCAGTATTTTTTACAAAAATAACAAAACAGAACCTGTATTAAATTTTTTAATTAGCAATAGAGCAGAGACGGGGATAACAGGGAAATTTGGGAGAGAAAAGTGGAGAGTAAAACCTTGATACATACTGCAGCATCTTCCCCTTTGTGGAAATGCATGTTCCTTGACATAGTAGAGTATAGAAACGGTTAACATGCAACAGTACAAGTGAGGACTGGGAAAGATGAGATCAGGTTGGTAGTACTCATCTGAGGAAAGATGGAAACAGGTAGGCAGCATTTGTCTTCTGGGGCAAAGGACCATAGCAGCCACTGGAAGAGGGAGCTGAGGCAACAGAACTATGTTTTGAGGTGCAGTGCACTAATTGGTAAGGTGGAATCTGGCAGTGGTCATCTGAACTGCTACCGTCTGCATCAGAGGAAGTTTTTTTTATTTATTTTATTATCATTCACATTTTTAAAGACTTGCTGGTGTTCTGTTTCAGTGTATTTTATGTGCTTATAAATTTTGTCTGACTAAAAGATCAGGCTTTGGGTCAAATCTTCACCCCATTATAATCAGTAACAAAATTCCCATTGACTTCAGTGAGGCAGGGATTTCACCCCTTATTACCTATATTTTCCGTATTCCTCTTTTCCTCCTCTTATATTTCTATAGATATTTGCATAAAATAGGATCTTTGGTCATTAAAGATTTTCCCCTCGTTTCATCCCGTTTCCTTCTTTAGAAACTATAAAATGAGATTATTTTTATTGTCTTTACTGAACCTAAATTTCAGTGAGCATCAGGAAAGTTATGAGAGCTACAAACTTGGCATTCTTCAGGCTAGATTGTGACTTTGGGCCCAGCCCTGAGCAAAGGGTGGCACATAAGCAGCACTGCTCCAGTGTTAGCTCCAGGGCACATTGTGACTCAGACATACGTGTGAGTAAAAATTCTTTGCCTGCTTCCTCCTTCCTCTGGGCAGTTATATTTGCTGCAGATCTACGCTAACAGAGCCGTGTTGGCCAACAAGTTGGGGGAACGATAGGTGGAGCTAATGCTCCGCCCATTTCCCCACTTCTCTTCCTTCACCTGCTCTGGGGGAATTAAGCTGGTACACAGAAACTCTTATTTCTATTCACCTGGACGCAAGGTCTGGTCAGCTTACTTACTCTATTGAATGGGTGTGTAGTACACGTCACAATTTTTGCCAAATTTTATTTAAAAAGGCTGTGCCCAAAATGAACACCAGACAGGGAACGTTGCACCCTGAATGTAATATTGTTTTAATATTTGAAAATTCATTTCTCAGCTTTCACGCTACATATTTGTTATTTATTCAAACGTATAAAATATAGCAATAGGTACCCGTCTACCTATCTTATGAATAAAACTCCCCAACATTCAGCCTATTTCCTCAATAGTCTGAGAAAACATATATAAAAAGAACAATGTTAGTTCATTTTTCTAGACTACTCAAGTTGAAATTTAATTTAATTTTGAAATTTAAAATACTTTGTACATGTAAGACTCTAGAATTGCAAACTACAAGTAAGATTGAGTCCTATATACCCCCTTTCCATTACAACACTGACTCATCAAGCTACAGGCTAGTAAAATCCTCAAAAATATATGCCTGGTTTGGCTATTCTCAGGTTAGATTCTGTGTAGATTCAGCTCTGATCATAAAACCTGCAAAATGCACATGCATTTTGATCACAGAAATGCAAAATGCTATCTATGAATCCAAACGGCACTGAACGAGATCTTCCATATTACTAGTGAACTAGGTAAGCATTTCAAAGGCTGCCTAGTTCTACTTCAACATCAATTGCCAAACTCCATCTCAGAACTTTTTACACAGTAGCAGAGAGTAAATATTTTAAAAGCCTTTTTTTTCTGCCTCACAAAGCATACCATAAATACCCATTTTTAAAAAAATAATAAAGCATGAGTACTCCCAACTGGAACTCTCCTTTCAATCAAGGCCACAGGCTAAAAAACTAAAAGACAATGGTACCAGGAACCTCCTGGGATCTTGGACTACTGCATTATTCCATCTCAGATGTGCAAGTATAAGATGTTACTTCAGTGAAAAAGGCTGTGTCAGGAATATCAACCCTGACATTTTCTTTTGTAACGCTAATTTTGTACACTTATGTTACTGAACTCCATAGGAGCAGCGTATTTGTTCCTTTGAACAGGAGACCAAAAACTCACTTACTTCACTATCTTATTACATACTACCCGGATGTAGGAGGCAGCAAAATTCGTATCAAGTGCAAAGCTCTCAATGGCTTCAGCTATAGTTTAAGGGCAATTTGCATAAGAAACTTTGTAAAGGTGAGGCACATTGCTGGACCATGTGTATAGATATGGGTTTATTTAACCATCTTCAGCTTTTCTATAGGGCCCATTGTTGTAGTATTGAAGTGAGTCCCAAGTAAATTAGATGTATTTTAGTAGATGTCAGAGTCTTCTGCTTTTTGATATACAGGAGGTTCTGCTTAAGGAATGAATTTACACTCAAGCCCATTGTCCAGTTATGGGAGGGAGATTTCATCAATGAAAGGGGTTTTTCAGGATTCTCTAATGGGGTTCAGAATGTGAATTAGCTTAATTAGTTCTGGAAACTTATCCCAGTACTATTAACTCTACCCACCAAACACATGTAGTATTTTCTATTCCTGGTCCAGTGCTGGCTTGACACTGTGCAAAATGGTAGAAATTCACCTTTTGAACCTCTGTGCTGCAGTCAGCTACCTTGTGGCTGGGAAGTAGCGCTGACTCTGGTGAATGCTGCTCACAACACATTGGTGCTAGCCTTCTGGGAGAGGACAGCAAGGAGCCATAGCTCCACCCTGTCTTCACTTCACAGTGCAGGAGAACTGGTCAGGCACAAGGGAGTGCCCAGGATGCACTGGTTAATGGGAGGTGTTTGCTACTGTGGCATACATGGAGAGTGCACAAAAGGCAACGTTGAGGTTGCACATTCTACCTTCGTTTTCACATTTCCTGACTTTTGAGTGCAACCTTAGTTAATAGGACTCACAGTCTAACTTATATGATAGAGATATTTGGTCAAATGCTGACCCATTGTGCCTTATTTAGTCAGCACTTTAACAATCTAAGGGGGGAAAATGCCCATGGCAAGCTAGGTTGCAGCAACAATCTGTGCATTTTAAACTGTCTGCATCTACTTACTATAACTACTCCCAATAGTATGATTAAATACAAATATGGTTTCCATATATTAACCACAGCCTTCTTTTCCAATATGCACTGGAGTTGATATTTAAAATACAGGATTCTCAAATGGAATAACATCTTCAGGAATAATTGCCTAAACGTATACAGTTATTGCTTGTAAGGATGTACACACCAGTTAAAATTAATGGTGTGATGAGAAATTATTTCTAATCCACTGAGAATAGAAATAAAGAGAATTAAAATTCTGCTTTTCCACACAGATAAAAAGACTCCCATGTAAAACAACTCATCATTTGTCAGAGAGACACTAATAAAGTGCTAATATTTATCATCACTGATACTGTACACATCGACTGTATGCTGTGTATGTGTAAGAGTATAAATACTGTACATATTACTATGTCAATATGGTTTTTGAAAGCAATATTGACTTAAATAGAGATTGCTGAGAGATAATTACCGTTCCAATATTTTAAGTTCATAGAATCATAGAATATCAGGGTTGGAAGGGACCTCAGGAGGTCATCTAGTCTAACCCCCTGCTCAAAGCAGGACCAATCCCCAATTAAATCATCCCAGCCAGGGCTTTGTCAAACCTGACCTTAAAAACTTCTAAGGAAGGAGATTCCACCACCTACCTAGGTAACGCATTCCAGTGTTTCACCACCCTCCTAGTGAAAAAGTTTTTCCTAATATCCAACCTAAACCTCCCACACTGCAACTTGAGACCATTACTCCTTGTCCTGTCATCTTCTACCACTGAGAATAGTCTAGAACCATCCTCTCTGGAACCACCTCTCAGGTAGTTGAAAGCAGCTATCAATTCCCACCTCATTCTTCTCTTCTGCAGACTAAACAATCCCAGTTCCCTCAGCCTCTCCTCATAAGTCATGTGTTTCAGTCCCCTAATCATTTTTTTTGCCCTTCGCTGGACTTTCTCCAATTTTTCCACATTCTTCTTGTAGTGTGGGGCCCAAAACTGGACACAGTACTCCAGATGAGGCCTCACCAATGTCGAATAGAGGGGAACGATCACGTCCCTCGATCTGCTGGCTATGCCCCTACTTATACATCCCAAAATGCCACTGGCCTTCTTGGCAACAAGGGCACACTGTTGACTCATATCCAGCTTCTCATCCACTGTCACCCCTAGGTCCTTTTCCGCAGAACTGCTGCCTAGCCATTCGGTCCCTAGTCTGCAGCGGTGCATTGGATTCTTCCGTCCTAAGTGCAGGACCCTGCACTTATCTTCGTTGAACCTCATCAGATTTCTTTTGTCCCAATCCCCCAATTTGTCTAGGTCTCTCTGTATCCTATTCCTACCTGCCACCGTATCTACCACTCCTCCCAGTTTAGTATCATCCGCAAATTTGCTGAGAGTGCAATCCACACCATCCTCCAGATCATTTATGAAAATATTGAACAAAACTGGCCCCAGTACCGACCCTTGGGGCACTCCACTTGATACCGGCTGCCATCTAGACATGGAGCCATTGATCACTACCCGTTGAGCCCGACAATCTAGCCAACTTTCTACCCACCTTATAGTGCATTCATCCAGCCCATACTTCTTTAACTTGCTGACAAGAATACTGTGGGAGACCATGTCAAAAGCTTTGCTAAAGTCAAGATACAATACATCCACTGCTTTCCCTTCATCCACAGAACCAGTAATCTCATCATAGAAGGCAATTAGATTAGTCAGGCATGACCTTCCCTTGGTGAATCCATGCTGACTGTTCCTGATCACTTTCCTCCATGTAAGTGCTTCAGGATTGATTCCTTGAGGACCTGCTCCATGATTTTTCCGGGGACTGAGGTGAGGCTGAGTGGCCTGTAGTTTCCAGGATCCTCCTTCTTCCCTTTTTTAAAGATGGGCACTACATTAGCCTTTTTCCAGTCATCCGGGAGTTCCCCCGTTCGCCATGAGTTTTCAAAGATAATGGCCAATGGCTCTGCAATCACAGCCGCCAACTCCTTTAGCACTCCCAGATGCAACGCATCCGGCCCCATGGACTTCGCGAACCAGCTGAGCGGCGGCGAACCAGCTGAGCAGCGGGGAACAGCAGAGCAGTACACAGCAGGAGTTTGCCTGGGATTGGTGAGTATCTGAGTGCGTGTTTGCTGAGTAAGTATCCGAGTGTGTGTTTGCTGGGAGGGCAGTGTGAGAGCCTGAGCGAGTGTCTGATTGGCTGGTAGCCTGCAGGGGGCGGGCACTGGGGCTGTCTGTTTGTTTGTTTCAGGGGAGCCTGGCTGTTTAAAAATAGCCAGAGCTTCGGGAACCAGCTGAGCAGCGGGGGACAGCAGAGCAGCACACAGCAGGAGTTTGCCTGGGAGTTCGCCTGGAGTGAGCCCAGTGAGGCTTACATCTTGCCAACTTCTCTGAGGAAGCTCATAGTAAGAAGGTGATATGGAAGGGAGGGGTTCAGCTGTTGTGACCTGCACTGGATGTGCCATGTTTGTCTTTCTTCCACAGGACAGAAGCGACTTTGTGTGTACAAAGTGCAAGCTGGTCTCCATACTGGAAGAGAAGACTGAAGGTCTGGAGCAACAGATAACGACCCTGCGTTGCATACGAGAAATGGAGGATTTTCTGGACAAAAGTCAGGATATGCTTCTACGGGCACAAAGCTCTAAAGATTTAGAGCAGGTTGCACAGCGGAGTCAAGAGGTCAGTGAAGAAGCCTGGCAACATGTGACCTCCAGAAGAAGAAGGGGGAATGTCCGGGTTCCAGCAACGCGGACACAGGTAACTAACTGCTTTCATGTTCTCTCCACAGGTACCATTGCGGAGAGTGGACCAGATGATATGTCTGGGGGGAGAAAGCAGAAGGAGACTCCGCTGGTTGGAAGGCATGAGATGCGCTGTCCTGAGATGGGGGGTTCCACGACCACCACTCCCAAGAGAAGGAGGCGGGTGGTGGTAGTCGGGGACTCTCTACTCCGGGGGACTGAGTCATCTATCTGCCGCCCTGACCGGGAAAACCGAGAAGTCTGCTGCTTTCCGGGGGCTAAGATTCGCGATGTGACGGAGAGACTGCCGAGACTCATCAAGCCCTCGGATCGCTACCCCTTCCTGCTTCTCCACGTGGGCACCAATGATACTGCCAAGAATGACCTTGAGCGGATCACTGTGGACTATGTGGCTCTGGGAAGAAGGATAAAGGAGTTTGAGGCGCAAGTGGTGTTCTCGTCCATCCTCCCCGTGGAAGGAAAAGGCCTGGGAAGGGACCGTCGAATCGTGGAAGTCAACGAATGGCTACGCAGGTGGTGTCGGAGAGAAGGCTTTGGATTCTTTGACCATGGGATGGTGTTCCATGAAGGAGGAGTGCTGGGCAGAGACGGGCTCCACCTTACGAAGAGAGGAAAGAGCATCTTTTGCAAGCAGGCTGGCTAACCTAGTGAGGAGAGCTTTAAACTAGGTTCACCGGGAGAAGGAGACCAAAGCCTGAGGTAAGTGGGAAAGCGGGATACCGGGAGGAAGCACAGGCAGGAATGTCTGTGAGGGGAGGGCTCCTGCCTCATACTGAGAATGAGGGGCGATCAGCAGGTATCTCAAGTGCTTATATACAAATGCACAAAGCCTTGGAAACAAGCAGGGAGAACTGGAGGTCCTGGTGATGTCAAGGAATTATGACGTGATTGGAATAACAGAGACTTGGTGGGATAACTCACATGACTGGAGTACTGTCATGGATGGTTATAAACTGTTCAGGAAGGACAGGCAGGGCAGAAAAGGTGGGGGAGTAGCACTGTATGTAAGGGAGCAGTATGACTGCTCAGAGCTCCGGTACGAAACTGCAGAAAAACCTGAGTGTCTCTGGATTAAGTTTAAAAGTGTGAGCAACAGGAGTGATGTAGTGGTGGGAGTCTGCTATAGACCACCGGACCAGGGGGATGAGGTGGATAAGGCTTTCTTCCGGCAGCTCGCGGAAGCTACTAGATCGCATGCCCTGGTTCTCATGGGTGACTTTAATTGTCCTGATATCTGCTGGGAGAGCAATACAGCCGTGCATAGACAATCCAGGAAGTTTTTGGAAAGCATAGGGGACAATTTCCTGGTGCAAATGCTAGAGGAGCCAACTAGGGGGAGAGCTTTTCTTGACCTGCTGCTCACAAACCGGGAAGAATTAGTAGGGGAAGCAAAAGTGGATGGGAATCTGGGAGGCAGTGACCATGAGTTGGTTGAGTTCAGGATCCTGACACAGAGAAGAAAGGTAAGCAGCAGGATATGGACCCTGAACTTCAGGAAAGCAGACTTCGACTCCCTCAGGGAACGGATGGGTAGGATCCCCTGGGGGACTTACATGAAGGGGAAAGGAATCCAGGAGAGCTGGCTGTATTTCAAGGAATCCCTCTTGAGGTTACAGGGACAAACCATCCCGATGAGTCGAAAGAATAGTAAATATGGCAGGCGACTAGCTTGGCTTAACGGTGAAATCCTAACGGATCTTAAGCATAAAAAAGAAGCTTACAAGAAGTGGAAGGTTGGACATATGGCCAGGGAAGAGTATAAAAATATTGCTCGGGCATGTAGGAATGAAATTAGGAGGGCCAAATCGCACCTGGAGCTGCAGCTAGCGAGAGATGTCAAGAGTAACAAGAAGGGTTTCTTCAGGTATGTTGGCAACAAGAAGAAAGCCAAGGAAAGTGTGGGCCCCTTAATGAATGAGGGAGGCAACCTAGTGACAGAGGATGTGGAAAAATCTAATGTACTCAATGCTTTTTTTGCCTCTGTCTTCACAAACAAGGTCAGCTCCCAGACTGCTGCGCTGGACATCACAAAATGGGGACTAGATGGCCAGCCCTCTGTGGAGAAAGAGGTGGTTAGGGACTATTTAGAAAAGCTGGACGTGCACAAGTACATGGGGCCGGACGAGTTGCATCCGAGAGTGCTAAAGGAACTGGCGGCTGTGATTGCAGAGCCATTGGCCATTATCTTTAAAAACTCATGGCGAACGGGGGAACTCCCGGATGACTGAAAAAAGGCTAATGTAGTGCCCATCTTTAAAAAAGGGAAGAAGGAGGATCCTGGGAACTACAGGCCACTCAGCCTCACTTCAGTCCCCGGAAAAATCATGGAGCAGGTCCTCAAAGAATCAATCCTGAAGCACTTACATGGAGGAAAGTGATCAGGAACAGTCAGCATGGATTCACCAAGGGAAGGTCATGCCTGACTAATCTAATTGCCTTCTATGATGAGATTACTGGTTCTATGGATGAAGGGAAAGCAGTGGATGTATTGTATCTTGACTTTAGCAAAGCTTTTGACACGGTCTCCCACAGTATTCTTGTCAGCAAGTTAAAGAAGTATGGGTTGGATGAATGCACTATAAGGTGGGTAGAAAGTTGGCTAGATTGTCGGGCTCAACGGGTAGTGATCAATGGCTCCATGTCTAGTTGGCAGCCGGTGTCAAGTGGAGTGCCCCAGGGGTCGGTCCTGGGGCCGGTTTTGTTCAATATCTTCATAAATGATCTGGAGGATGGTGCGGATTGCACTCTCAGCAAATTTGCGGATGATACTAAACTGGGAGGAGTGCTAGATACACTGGAGGGCAGGGATAGGATACAAAGGGACCTAGACAAATTGGAGGATTGGGCCAAAAGAAATCTGATGAGGTTCAATAAGGATAAGTGCAGGGTCCTGCACTTAGGACGGAAGAACCCAATGCACAGCTACAGACTAGGGACCTAATGGCTAGGCAGCAGTTCTGCGGAAAAGGACCTAAGGGTGACAGTGAACGAGAAGCTGGATATGAGTCAGCAGTGTGCCCTTGTTGCCAAGAAGGCCAATGGCATTTTGGGATGTATAAGTAGGGGCATAGCCAGCAGATCGAGGGACGTGATCGTCCCCCTCTATTTGACATTGGTGAGGCCTCATCTGGAGTACTGTGTCCAGTTTTGGGCCCCACACTACAAGAAGGATGTGGAAAAATTGGAGAAAGTCCAGCGAAGGGCAACAAAAATTATTAGGGGTCTGGAACACATGACTTATGAGGAGAGGCTGAGGGAAGTGGGATTGTTTAGTCTGCGGAAGAGAAGAATGAGGTGGGATTTGATAGCTGCTTTCAACTACCTGAGAGGTGGTTCCAAAGAGGATGGTTCTAGACTATTCTCAGTGGTGGAAGAGGACAGGACAAGGAGTAATGGTCTCAAGTTGCAGTGGGGGAGGTTTAGGTTGGATATTAGGAAAACCTTTTTCACTAGGAGGGTGGTGAAACACTGGAATGCATTGCCTAGAGAGGCTGTGGAATCTCCTTCCTTAGAAGTTTTTAAGATCAGGCTTGACAAAGCCCTGGCTGGGATGATTTATTTGGGGATGGGTCCTGCTTTTGAGCAGGGGGTTGGACTAGATGACCTCCTGAGATCCCTTCCAACCCTGATATTCTATGATTCTATGATTCTATGACTTGTGCACGTCCAGCTTTTCTAAATAGTCCCTAACCACTTCTTTCTCCACAGAGGGCTGGCCACCTACTCCCCATGCTGTGTTGCCCAGCGCAGGAGTCTGGGAGCTGACCTTGTTCGTGAAGACAGAGGCAAAAAAGCATTGAGTACATTAGCTTTTTCCACATCCTCTGTCACTAGGTTGCCTCCCTCATTCAGTAAGGGGCCCACACTTTCCTTGGCTTTCTTCTTGTTGCCAATATACCTGAAGAAACCCTTCTTGTTACTCTTAACATCTCTTGCTAGCTGCAGCTCCAGGTGCGATTTGGCCCTCCTGATTTCATTCCTACATGCCCGAGCAACATTTTTATACTCTTCCCTGGCCATATGTCCAACCTTCCACTTCTTGTAAGCTTCTTTTTTATGTTTAAGATCCGCAAGGATGTCACTGTTAAGCCAAGCTGGTAGCCTGCCATATTTACTATTCTTTCGACACATCAGGATGGTTTGTCTCTGTAACCTCAATAGGGATTCTTTGAAATACAGCCAGCTCTCCTGGACTCCTTTCCCCCTCATGTTATTCCCCCAGGGGATCCTACCCATCAGTTCCCTGAGGGAGTCGAAGTCTGCTTTCCTGAAGTCCAGGGTCCGTATTCTGCTGCTTACCTTTCTTCCCTGTGTCAGGATCCTGAACTCAACCAACTCATGGTCACTGCCTCCCAGATTCCCATCCACTTTTGCTTCCCCTACTAATTCTTCCTGGTTTGTGAGCAGCAGGTCAAGAAAAGCTCTCCCCCTAGTTGGCTCCTCCAGCACTTGCACCAGGAAATTGTCCCCTACAGTTTCCAAAAACTTCCTGGATTGTCTGTGCACCGCTGTAGTGCTCTCCCAGCAGATATCAGGATGATTAAAGTCGCCCATGAGAACCAGGGCATGCGATCTAGTAGCTTTTGCGAGTTGCCGGAAGAAAGCCTCATCCACCTCATCCCCCTGGTCCAGTGGTCTATAGCAGACTCCCACCACTACATCACTCTTGTTGCTCACACTTCTAAACTTAATCCAGAGACATTCAGGTTTTTCTGCAGTTTCATACCAGAGCTCTGAGCAGTCGTACTGCTCCCTTGCATACAGTGCTACTCCCCCACCTTTTCTGCCCTGCCTGTCCTTCCTGAACAGTTTATAACCATCCATGACAGTACTCCAGTCATGTGAGTTATCCCACCAAGTCTCTGTTATTCCAATCACGTCATAATTCCTTGCCTTCACCAGGACCTCCAGTTCTCCCTGCTTGTTTCCAAGGCTTTGTGCGTTTGTATATAGGCACTTGAGATAACCTGCTGATCGCCCATGATTCTCAGTATGAGGTAGGAGCCCTCCCCTCACAGATGTTCCTGCCTGTGCTTCCTCCCGGTTTCCTGCTTGCCCACTTAACTCAGGGCTTTGGTCTCCTTCCCCCAGTGAACCTAGTTTAAAGCCCTCCTCACTAGGTTAGCCAGCCTGCTCGCAAAGATGCTCTTCCCTAAGTTACCTTAGCGTTCCAATTCTGCCCCTATTGAAAATGAGGGAAACTTCAGTGGACAGGGGCCTTAATACAGAAGTTACCATTAACCATTAACTGCTCATCAAATCATATACGGATGAGGCAAATCCTATTTCCACACGTATAGAGGACCTGCTGTAGTGGAACCTATGTGATTCTGCTGGACAAAAGAGATTTGGGATGTTCCTAAAGATGATAAATGACACTGAATTCAACTCAGAGGGTGCTTCTTGCATGTTAAACATAAGAACTTAAGAATGGCCATACTGGGTCAGACCAAAAGTCCATCCAGCCCACTATCCTGTCTACCGACAGCGGCCAATGCCAGGTGCCCCAGAGGGAGTGAACCTAACAGGTAATGATCAAGTGATCTCTCTCCTGCCATCCATCTCCACCCTCTGACAAACAGAGGCTACAAACACCATTCCTTCCCCATCCTGGCTAATAGCCATTAATGGACTTAACTTGCATGAATTTATCCAGTTCTCTTTTAAACCCTGTTATAGTCCTAGCCTTCACAACCTCCTCAGGCAAGGAGTTCCACAGGTTGACTGTGCATGAAGAAGAACTTCCTTTTATCTTTTTTAAACCTGCTACCCATTGATTTCATTTGGTGGCCCCTAGTTCTTATATTATGAGAACAAGTAAATAACTTTTCCTTATTCACTTTCTCCACACCTCTCATGATTTTATATACCTCTATCATATTCCCCCCCCCCAGTGTCCTCTTTTCCTAGCTGAAAAGTCCTAGCCTCTTTAATATCTCCTCATATGATGTGGGGAGGGATAGCTTAGTGGTTTGAGCATTAGCCTGCTAAACCCAGGGTTGTGAATTCAATCCTTGAGGGGGCCATTTAGGGATCTGGGCCAAAAATTGGGGTTTGGTCCTGCTTTCAGCAGGGGGTTGGACTAGATGACCTCCTGAGGGCCCTCCCAACCCTGAGATTCTATGACCTGTTCCAAACCCCTAATCATTTAGTTGCCCTTTTCTGAACCTTTCCTAATGCCAGTATATCTTCTTTGAGATAAGGGGACCACATCTGTACACAGTATTCAAGATGTGGGCATACCGTGGATTTATGTAAGGGCAATAAGATATTCTCCATCTTATTCTCTATCCCTTTTTTAATGATTCCTAACATCCCATTTGCTTTTTGACTGCAGCTGCACATTGCGTGGACGTCTTCAGAGAACTATCCACAATGACTCCAAGATCTTTCTCCTGATCAGTTGTAGCTAAATTAGCCCCCATCATATTGTATGTATAGTTGGGGTTATTTTTTCCAATGTGCACTATTTTACATTTATCCACATTAAATTTCATTTGCCATTTTGTTGCCCAATCATTTAGTTTTGTGAGATCTTTTTGAAGTTCTTCACAGTCTGTCTTGGTCTTAACTATCTTGAGCAGTTTAGTATCATCTGCAAACTTTGCCACCTCACTGTTTACCCCTTTCTCCAGATCATTTATGAATAAGTTGAATAGGATTGGTCCTAGGACTGACCCTTGGGGAACACCATTAGTTACCTCTCTCCATTCTGAAAATTTACCATTTATTCCTACCCTTTGTTTCCTGTCTTTTACCCAGTTCTCAATCCATGAAAAGATCTTCCCTCTTATCCCATGACAACTTAATTTACATAAGAGCCTTTGGTGAGAGGCCTTGTCAAAGGCTTTCTGGAAATCTAAGTACACTACGTCCACTGGATCCCCCTTGTCCACATGTTTGTTGACCCTCTCAAAGAACTCTAATAGATTAGTTTCAGAGTAGCAGCCGTGTTAGTCTGTATCCGCAAATTTGTTAGTCTCTAAGGTGCCACAAGTACTCCTTTTCTTTCTAATAGATTAGTAAGACATGATCTCCCTTTACAGAAACCATGTTGATTTTTGCACAACAATTTATGTTCTTCTATGTGTCTGACAATTTTATTCTTTACAATTGTTTCAACTAATTTGCCCGGTACTGACGTTAGACTTACCGGTCTGTAATTGCCAGGATCACCTCTAGAGCCCTTCTTAAATATTGGCATTACATTAGCTATATTCCAGTCATTGGGTACAGTAGCTGATTTGAAGGACAGGTTACAACCCATAGTTAATAGTGCCGCAATTTCACATTTGAGTTCTTTCAGAACTCTTGGGTGAATGCCACCTGGTCCCGGTGACTTGTTACTGTTAAGTTTCTCAATTAATTCCAAAACCTCCTCTAGTGACATGTCAATCTGTAATAACTCCTCAGATTTGTCACCTACAAAAGATGGCTCAGGTTTGGGAATCTCCCTAACATCCTCAGCCGTGAAGACTGAAGCAAAGAATTAATTTAGTTTCTCTCGATCGTCCAGGGACCCCACTGGTTGTTTAGCAGGCTTCCTGCTTCTGATGTACTTAAAAAACATTTTATTACCTTTTGAGTTTTCGGCTAGCTGTTCTTCAAACTCCTTTTTGGCTTTTCTTATTACATTTTTACATTTAATTTGGCAGTGTTTATGCTCCTTTCTATTTACCTCACTAGGATTTGACTTCCACATTTTCAAAGATGCCTTTTTATCTCTCACTGCTTCTTTTACATGGTTGTTAAGCCACGGTGGCTCTTTTTTAGTTCTTTTACTGTGTTTTTAATTTGGGGTATACATTTAAGTTGAGCCTCTATTATAGTGTCTTTGAAAAGTGTCCATGCAGCTTGCAGAGATTTCACGCTAGTCACTGTACCTTTTAATTTCTGTTTAACTAACCTCCTCATTTTTGCATAGTTCCCCTTTCTGAAATTAAATGCCACAGTGTTGGGCTGTTGAGGTGTTCTTCCCACCACAGGAATGTTAAATGTTATTAGATTATGATCCCTATTTCCAAGCAGTCCTGTTATAGTTACGTCTTGGACCAGATCCTGCACTCCACTCAGTACTAGATCGAGAGTTGCCTCTCCTCTTGTGTACCAGCTGCTCCAAGAAGCAGTCATTTAAAGTATCGAGAAATTTTGTCTCTGCATTTCATCCTGAGGTGACATGTACCCAGTCAATATGGGGATAATTGAAATCCCCGTGTTATTGAGTTTATTTTGATAGCCTCTCTAATCTCCCTTAGCATTTCATCGTCACTATCACTGTCCTGGTCAGGTGGTCGATAATAGATTTCTACTGTTATATTCTTATTAGAGCATGGAATTACTATCCATAGAGATTCTATGGAACATGTGGATTCATTTAAGACTTTTATTTCATTTGATTCTACATTTTCTTTCACATATAGTTCCACTCCCCGCCACCCCCCCAGCATGACCTGTTCTGTCCTTCCAATATATTTTGTACCCCGGAATGATTGTGTCCTATTGATTGTCCTTCCTCCACCAGGTTTCTCTGATGCCTATTATATCAATATCCTCCATTAACATGAAGCACTCTAGTTCACCCATCTTATTATTTAGACTTCTAGCATTTGTGTACAAGCACTTTAAAAACTTGTCACTGTTTATTTGTCTGCCCTTTTCTGATGTGTCAGATTCATTATGTGAATGTTTCTCGTCTGATCTGGCTCATACTTTATCCTCTTCCATCCTCTCCTCCTGACTAAAACCTAGAGAATCTCTATCAATAGACTCTCCTCTAAGAGAAGTCTCTGTCCGATCCACGTGCGCCTCTGCAGCAATCGGCTTTCCCCCATATCTTAGTTTAAAAACTGCTCTGCAACCTTTTTAATGTTAAGTGCCAGCAGCCTGGATCTACTTTGTTCTTGCACATGGGAATTCTGGGGCTTGGGCGGGGATGTGCCAGAGGGCATGGGTGGGGCCAGGGGAGCCACTATTGTGTGGATCCTACAGTCCCTCCCTTCCCACACTGAGGCCAAGGAGTCCACTGTAACCCATAGATTCAAGTAGGTGCCATGGAGCTCTCCCCTTGCTGATAGGTGGCCCGATGGCAGAATTCTTCTCCCACTTAATTCTAGTGCTCAACTCAGGTGAGATTTTTGTCCTGTGTGCACCATTTAGACGAAAAACAAATCCTGGTGTTTGAAATTCCCTCCCACTCTGTATCGTACAGAGGAGTGCTGGCAAGAGACTGCTTTTCATTTCCTCGCTCCACTTACCTAATGCAGGACAGGGCTGCAAAAAGTTAATAGTGATGGCAAGCGTCAGTGTCTCTTGATCCCACTGGCTACTGTTATATCCTCCAACCAAAACTGAACAAGCATAAACTAAAAGAACCGGAAAATGAAACATCCTCCGGTGGCTGTTTTGTGTAGAACAAGGCAGGAGCTGAACTCATTCACTCAATAAGTGGTTTAGGTACCTAAGCCGCCTGAGTCCAGGTGGAAGGTTCCTGTTTATGGATTACTAAGGTGACACAGGATCTGCCTGTAGTCTGGATTTAGGCACCTATCTCAGAGAGAGGAGTGGAGTTTAGCACTTACCCCTGTTGTCAGCATCTCCCATGGGCGATCTTAGGCAGGTTGCGGCCTAACATGCTGGCTTTTGTGGATCCCATTCTAAGGTACCTGTCTCTTCATAGTCATTGTACAGGGAGACTATATGCCTTACTCAGGCTTTGTGGATCGCAGGTTTGTTCCAGAGATTTTCTAGGTGCCTAAAAGGTAGGTGTCATGATGCTAAGCCTTGCAACACTTAAGTGCCTTTGTGGCTCCTATGCCTAAATACCTTGGAAAGGCTGGAAACTGACCATCCACACACTCCTTATGGAGAGGATCTTACCGCCCTATAAAGTCAACTCATCGGTGAATAGAGACAAAGAGAGAATAGAATAGCTGGTCAACTCATCGGGCTGGTGAATAGAGACAAATAGAGTTCTGGCTCCACCTACTTCCCAACCATCACTATTTGTGGAGCCTTGTGCTCCTAACGGAAGAGGGAGGGAGGGAGGCAGCAGCCTCTGAGGTCCTCAGAGTGGCACCAATGCTGCCTGATTATATGCATGTTGTGCAAAGGGTGGGAAGGCTCCTTCTTTCTTTCACTACTGTGCACCCACAGAATGGCTGGGCAGAATGTGACCCAATAGAAGCAGCCAAACACTCACAAGCAGGTCAAAAGCAACAAACGAGGGTGCCCCGTGCTGCAGTAACACCGAGGAAATATCAGCAAGGGCACAGATTTAACTTCTCAAAAGAGGTAACTGTTCTTATCAGTGAGGGTGAGGAGAAAGGATTTTAAAAATCCTCCAAAATATTCCTAAAACAAACCTGAAAGAAAGAAGATGCATTAAAACGAAAATGAAATCATTCATAAAACAATTTATGATATATGGTATCTAGGGTTATTTTCATCTATTAAAATTATTGTACACTAACTTTTATATTACTTTATTTTCTTTCTTCTGTGGTGTATCAGAGAGGAAGTTGAGATGTAGACCAGATGATCATGATATGGCCTGCAAGTTCTGTTTCAAATATCATCTTTGTTTATTGCTTTAGAAAAAAAAACCTTGGCTGGACAACAAATGTTACACCTGAGGTTTTAAATTTTTAAAAATATGACCTGTTCCCTTAATAATCACAGCATTTAGTGAAACTAAAAACATTGGATCTGACAGATTTGTACAGGATAAGAGTTTGGGACTTAAATGTTTTGAGTGTCTTCATACCGTGCTCACAATACAAGTTATATATTTTGTTTGAATTCTAAAATATAGTCCCTTTGGATTCAATGCTTAATGAAAACAGAGTATTGCACTCTGAAAGGTGACCTATTGAAGGCAAAGTGCTAATAAGTAGCAGATTGTTCAACATGACCTAAACCCCCTTTTTATTGAAAAATGGGATCTACAAAGGTACTTTGTAACATGTTTCATAAGGACTTAATTTTGCGCAGCAATAATAGGACCATTAAATCTGCTTAGAGCCTGGATTACAAGAAAACAGGGATAGCTGTATTCTTTTTTACCTTTTTCTGAAAGGAAGAAATGCACATTTGTCATTTCCTCCTAAGATATTTAAAAAAGAAACAGGAGAAACCTGCTAAATCTTTTCACTGGGATGGGGGAGAAGGACTTCTCTTGATAACACATACGCAGCTCTAAAACATGGGATGGCGAGCAATGGAACTGTCTTTCATTTTCATTAATCACAGGTGACTGCATCACTCACAAGAGGCCTAACGAATTACATTCCCACCATAGCAGAGTTGGTGTCGACAGAGCTACTACATATATAATATTTTCATTACACCTATCATTATCCATCTAGCTATAAAAGTGATCACATTTTTTAAGGTTCCATGCAATGGCTAGGCAGCTAGTTGCTGTGACTGCAGTTTACCAGGCTGATCACAATCGTCTCCCTGTTACCTTGTGCTCCTGCACCTGTTTGTCATATTCATTTGCTGTATCTAAAATTAGATTGTAAACTCTTCTGAGCATAACTTTGTTATTTGTGTATACAGTGCCTAGAACAATGGTGCTGGGGCCTATAGGTGCCACTGCAAAGTAAATAACATTAATACATGTAATGCATGTACTAATCTGGGATTAGTCAAGATGTCAATTTAGGATAGCATTCCCTTTATAAATTTAATAAAGTCTATTGCATTGCAGATGCAGCCATGAACGGGTTTCCATTTAGTCTGTATACACTGCTAGTCCTTCTCTTCAAAGTCAGGAGGTGGGGAAGTAGGGCTCAGGTAAATACAATCATACTTTCAACAGTGACTCCAGGGCACAATCTGCCCCTAAATCTTTCTGACTGGAGCACTAGTTTTGGCTCCAGTCCCCACAGCAATGAGAGCTCACCTTTTCAGCCAGGTGGGGCTGGGAAAGGTCACCAGAGACTTTTGAATGAATCAAAAGCCATAGATTTTTCCCCAAGGAGAGGGGAGTAATAGGCAGCAGGGAAGCAGCACTGACATTTGGGAGAGTCAGATGGGGAGATCCACGGGACATAGAGGGCTCACCCAAGGCTCTTAAATTATCTTCTGCAAGCTTCCGTCCTTGCTGCTGACGGAAGTGCAAGGCACTCCAGACCATTGTATATTGCCGGTGAGGTTCCTGGGGGGAATGCCAAGTGAGAGGCCAAAAGAAGAGAGTGTCTCATCTGCATAGGGGGAGGATGGCTTTTTGCTTAAGGTACTGGACTGTGATGCAGAAGATCTGGGTTGTAGTGACCTTACAGCAAGGAGAGATAGAGTGAATGATTGATGAGTGAGTAAATGTGGGGTGATCTTCGTTCGGTACCACCCCCACCCCCAACCCATTCCAAAATACTAATCAGGTAAAAAATTAGTAACCACATCCCACTGGGCATGCTTTTAAGACATGTGACTGCTTTGAGGAAAAAGATCATAAGAATCAAGCAAAGTAAATTACTGTGTTTGGGATTCCTTGATGCTTGAAGAAGCAACGCTGCTAAACAGAGTAGCCAAAACTCTGCTCCATGGGCTCGAGTAGGGCTGTGAACCAGAGGGGTCTCACGGCAACAAAGGCCTTGCCTTGCGGGAATCCGAAACAGACCAAAGGGCTGAAAAGAACAAACCAGGAGAGAAGACGCCATCTACGAAATTGGGAACCTTCTCTGTTTGCCAAGCAGGAACGGCGTGAGGCTAGTGCAGGGCCTGTTTGTGTATGTTTGTGAAAGAGAGACTCATTAAGAGGAATGTATAGCTCTTAATGTCTAACACAGGAGTTATATGCTTAATATAACCCTTTACTGCTTGTGTAATTCCTTCTCAATAAACTGCTGTGTATTGAAAAGAATTACTGTGGACCTTTTTCACTGGTATGACAGTAATCTGCTCCACTGGGAGCCAGTAAAGATCCATTTCAGGGGTAGTAGCACTGTTGTCAACACAATGCAGCCTACAACAGTTTACAGTGGCACTGGGATGAAGAAACAGCATGGTCTGATTGAGTGGTAGACAAAGGCTTTAAAGAAGTTGCTTTCTACCTTTACTAATCCCTGACCCAGTCCACTTCCCAGATAGAAATTTCCAAGCAAGTGGTGATGCTTCCTGCATTGCGGCATCCTAGGTGGCTATCTAATAGGCCTTTCCCTAGGCTGAAACTGCCAATCATTAACACTCTAATGTAAACAAGTATTATTATACCCATTATATATGTTGGTAAACCAGTGCATAGAGTGGTTCGGTGACTTGACCAGTATCATACAGTGAGTCTATGGCAGAGCTAGGAACAGAAGCCAGTTCTCTCGACTGGCAGTCCCCTGAGCTAACCAGTCTAGAGCACACTCCATAAATGTTTGAATCTTTAATAAAATCTTCTGGGTATCTCAATCCTGCAACACTGACTGTTTTAAAGTATTCATGGGTTATTTGTTTATGACTCTTAAACAAATCTATTAACCACTCGGCATTATTTTTAGTTAAATTTTGTTGTTTCCCTCCAACCCCCTTTCTCTTTAATAATTAATTTTGTTTTGGATACATAAATATGTCCTGAGTGTATTTGTCATTTCCTAATGTTTACAGTGGGGATTATTTTTCCTTTTAAATAGCAGATTTTGTTCTCCATATAGAGAATGCTTGTCTGATAGATTCACATTTCAAAAACATTCCCAGATAATATATTTGGCAATGGCATGAGTGTGCTTGGTGGAATTGCACTTAAAGCTTCTTGGAGAAACTCATGTTTTAGTTTCTCACTCATCACATGGTCACAGAGAACAAACGCATCCCTTATATAAAAGTCCTACAGTACTCTACAGGAATGAATGCAAATCATATCACATATGCCCATCCTTCTTGTTATTGAGCCTCTGTATTAGAGGCAGTATAAGAAAATGGGAAGAAAGATACAGCATGTACCTCTCCTAGCTGTCAGGATAAGTAGCATGGTAGAATTCCAGGAAACTTTCTGCTCTCCCAGATAAAGGGCTTATGGCCCAAGAGTTAGAGGGGGAACTGGGGTTTGAAATGAGAAGGAATAACTGACTATTTAAAATGAAGGATGGGTGAAAACCCGAACCCCATCTCAGGCTGGCCTGAAGTGGATAACTCAGTGTCTTGGTGCAGTAGGGTGTGGGTGTATGTGGGTGAGGCTGTATAAGTGTGTGTGTGCTCTCACATGTGTGTGAAGTCAGCAACCAGCCCATACTTGAATGCTGAGGCTGCTGCCAAGAAGCCAAACAAACACATTGTCAATAATTCCTGAGTATTTTTCATATTTCTATTAACTTTAAGGCACAAATCAGATGCACTGGACCTTATTGCGTATGTCTACACAGCCCATAGCAGCGAACCTCTGAGCCCGGTTCAGCGAGACTCAGGCTCATGAGGCTCACACTATTGCACAAAATATATCTGTGTAGACGTTGTGGCCCAAGCTCTGAAACCTAGGGATGGGAGTGGGCTTCAAACCCCAAATGGCAACTTAAAAGCACTGTCTACACAGTTATTTTTAGCATGGTGGCATGTGTCTGTGAGTCCAAGCCTGTCAACCCCGGCTGGGAGGTTCACTGTCATAGGCTGTGTAGATGTACCCTGTTCTGCTCTCCCTCACAACAGCGTAGATCTGGAGTAACACTACTGAAATGAATGGAGTTACACGGTTGGATAGCTGCTGAAAGCAGAATCAGGCCCTACATGTCTCATCCCTCTCCTAAATTAGATTCTTCCATTCATTTTATTTGCATTGCTCCAAACTGCATTACAATATAAGTAGGCTTGCAAGGATTAGATGTTTATTAGTAATTGTCACTTTCGCTGTCACACGCAAACCAACCAACCAATCGATAAAGTAAGACAAATGCTGCCTGAGAACTTGGTAGAGTTAAATCCAGTGATTTAAAATTCTGAATTAGGCTTGTCACAAACGGACTTGCAAATGAGTAGTAAAAACAAGCATGTTTTATGGATTTAAGGATATTTACTTTGTATATTTTGATGTGATATTCACAATTTGTATTTTAAAAGTGATAAAGCTTTAACTTTTAAAATTTCAATGTATACCCTCACTAAATAATTGTCTTTTCCCCCATAATTTCCTGGAATTCTGAAAATTTACATAAATAAAAATAGAATAAAAAAAGCTTAGAAATCTTTGGTATTATCCTTTGAAATGATAAAAAGATAAAAATAAAAAATCTGCCAAGCCTAGGGGTTCCTTTCCATTCATACAAAACAGAACCAGCTCGAGCCCCCTCTCCCCTCCCAGTAACCTGGGAAATTTACACACCACCTCTGGGCGTCTCTGAGAGGCAATGCTTCCTCACTCGCAACACAGAGTCTGAATGTAGGAAAGAAACTTTTAATAAAATGAGGGAAGTAACTCAGCGCTAATTTGGGAAAACACCGCAAATAGGGCTCATAAACACAACCATGAGTAAAAGACCCACCTCCAAGTAGGTTGGGCAGTGTCCTTTTCCCCTCAGGTTGTTAAGTCCAGCAACCCACAAGTCCCTTTCACGCGCCCAACCCTTCTCTGCACCCCACTCACAGTTGCTGTCCTTGGTCAGTGCAGACCCAGAGTTTAGAGGTGCAGGTGCAGAGTTCACCTCCTGCCCTGGGTGGGGTAAAGAAGTACTTTACTTGCTGCACTGCTCGGGCACTCACTCACCACCCCTCTCTGCAAGCCGCCCTGCTGGCTGCTTGTCGCAGCTCTGCACCACTGCCTTGCTGGCTGTCTGCTCACCGCTCTTGCCGTGCCTCTCCACCAGCCGCCCTGCTGGCCGCTCATCACGCCTCACTGCCGCACCAGCCACTCCTTCACCAGCGGACTATCAGCCGCCTTCTGCTGCCACCTGCCTCTCTCCTGGGACCTCTGCACATCAGTCTTTTAGTAATTTTCAGCTCTTAGCAGGCAGGGCAGATACACAGTCGTACCACAACTGATTTCAGCTCTGATTTGGCATTTAACTTAAAGAGGCTCCTAATGAAGCCTATTTATCTCTGTTCTTTGAACAGTGGGGAGGACCCTTGATGAGGGTGTGCAGCCTCCTAGCTGGGGATACCTGTCCCCACCCCTCTGACTTTCACAGGGCTCTGACATTCGAGCCTCTGGCTTAACTAGGTTCTTTCAGCTGAAGGTGGCCCCATCATTTTGGACAGGTTAAGCACAGTCCTGCTTTCCTGTATTCCTACAATAATTACAACATTGGTAACCATATTTCACTACCCCTGCATACAGTACTATGGTGATTTGTACCCAACACCAGCCAAAGTTGATCACTTTGACACTGCTGTATCTGCTGAATATGTAAGCAGAGCAGGAGAAAACTGTATTTACATAAATACACCCGAGTCATTCCCCCTCCCAGCTAGCTGTCAGGGAAGCATTCATTCAGACCCTGCTTACATTTTATTTACCTTATTTTTTAAAGTTCTGGAAAAGTGGAAAATCATGCAAAATAAAGCAGAAAAATCTATCTACCCACTCCTTGAGGTAAGAAGGAATTTTTCAACTGAATTCAACTGGAGAAGGATCAGGACTTTGAAGTGTGGTAACATAACAAGTAGAACTGCATGAAAATTTTTTGGACAAACCATTTTTTGCCCCCCAAAAATGCAGTTTCAGGTTGAGCGAACCACTTTTCAAATTCATGTCAGATTCTCTGAATAATTTTGGTCAGTAACAAAAGATCTGGAAAAAGCAAAATGTTTTGTTCCATCAATTTTTAAATAAAACACATGGATATTTTGATTCCAAATGACTTCTCATTACAATATAGACTCCAATTTTGTTTCAAATGTTTCAAAACCCCCTCTAAAATGAAGGAAAAGGGGATTTTTTCAACTTTTTCACTTTGCTCAAAAATTTGAAATTATTTTGTTCTGAATTGACCCAAAATACTTTTTTTAACTTTGCAGTTTGACTAGGAAACAGAAAATCAGTTATTTGCACAGCTCAAATACTGAGTAACAAGAATGTTACTGTTATGACAGGATTCCCTAGATAGCACTGTTACCCACAGTCTTACAAGTTCATAGCGTGCAAGCAATGTTCTATTTTTGAAGAAATACTAAATTGTAAGTTTTATTATGTAGATTCTTGGTGGGGGGGAGCATTGTGGCAGGCAGCAAACAAGCTGCCTTAATCTCTCTAACTAGAGTCAATTACTGGGGAAGTTATTCCCTGGAAACTGAGCACTGGTGTTTGGGCTGAAATCCTTGAAAGAGGGGAATGTCTGCATGCTGTTTGTAAGTACCTCTGTTCAAGGACTGGTGTACAGAGTGTAAAGTAAATGAGTTGCATGAAGTATAGCCAGAAAGTACATCACAAATTTCTTCTCCAATGGGAAGTCTGCCTGCAAGTCCCCCACATCTGCTATTGCAGGGATCAGCAACCTTTGGCACGTGGCCCACCAGTGGGAGCTGTGATCAGCTGAACCTGCAGACATGGCAGGTAAACAAACTGGCCTGGCCCGCCAGGGGGCTTACCCTAGTGGGCCGCATGCCAAAGGTTGCCAATCCCTGTGATATTGCTTGGCAGAGGGGTGACATTATTCAAGAGCATTCAAAAATGTATTTTTTGTCAGAAAAAGAAAATACTAGAGAGATGAGCCCAGGCCTTTGGCTCAGGGTTCAGTCACCTATACAACAACTTCTTCTTTAAAAATCGTAGACTGCTCCGGTGTTACTGCAGTATTCCTACTTAGCTACCATTCCCACCCTCCTCCTCTCTGACATTTTCCTTGCTCCTTGCCTATTTAACTCAGCTTTCTCTCCTTGACCACATCTAACCCTTTCCTTTTCACGATCCTCTTCACATCCATGTACTACAGTCAGTTTTCCTAGCGGTAAGCCAAACAAGGGTAGCACATATAGTGTTATTAGATTATGTGTTATTAGATGAAGTGAGAGAATTGCTAAAGGTTCCCAGTTTCTTCAGTCTCCTACCTCAACTCACCTAGCAGGCAGTTTCTCCTGCTCAAGGCCTTTCTCACCCACTTACTCCATGAGGTGTCTGCTGCTTCATTCCTTATATCCTCTTCCTATTTAAAATAAAAACAAAACCTACTTTAGTACAACCATACCCAGCTTCATTACTGTGATGGGCAAAAAGGCACCATGAGCAGGGAGCTCCTTTCCAACCAAACTCCCTGTATGTCCTTGAAATAGACTTTGGAGCTGAAGCTGAAGGTCACTCACAATTGGTGCAGTTCCCTACAAAGTACAGGCAACTACAATTACACTGAAGCCTGGAAAAAGTAGCCCTGATTCTCCTCAGTTCCACCAGTTGCCCATCAGTGTAACTCTGTTTGCTTCAGTGGAGTTACTCCTGATATACACTCCGGCCATCAGTGTCTTTTGGCAATTTTTCTGTATCATAGCAACTGACTGCTTCTGAAACCTGTTTGTGTGATATTTGGTTCTGGGTTTTTATTTCTAGTTTAGCCAATGAATGCAAGGAAGCAAAACCCTATGGAAAAGAGGAGCCTGCTTACCCTCTGCTTGCTTTCAGAGAGACCTGTACAGAGTTCAGGTGCGGTGATGGCATTGTATTGTAAAGTCAGGCTGCCCTTTCATGTCAGGGCAGCTGGCCTGTGTCCTTGTCTTCCCCAATGTGTTTGTCTGCATGTGTGTCAATAAGTTACTTGACCCATGCTTATGCTCCAGTCTCTTGAGTTTAACCTCCTGAGAAAATTTGGAAGCAAGAAAGCAGTCTATCCTGGTGGAGTATTTTAAGTCTCTCTCTCTCTCTTAGAGAATCAAGTACAGTGTTTGTTCATGGTAGCAACAGTGGAGACTGAAAGAAAAACCTGAAAGGGATACAAATTATGTATATGAGTCACCAGTAAAAACAGCCTCCACATATTAAAGGTACTTCTCCCTATATACACATCTATACTTCCACCCTAGTTTTATAGGCCTATTACATGTATATGAACACACATGTAAATACTTTGTATAGGGTTTTGCTCACTGAGTTTTCACTTAATGCCTACAGATAAGTTTTGAAGACACTTTATCGACATGGATTCCACACCGCTGCAACCACTGCTGCTCTCATCAGATACAATCTGCACTATGTTCTGATCCCCTTTCCCCAACTTGCATATGCTGAGTATATATGCCCTGCTAATACAGCTAATAACAGTAAGTGTCCTGAACAATATCTGATCCGTACCTGGTAAAGCTGTGAGGGTGCATCGATACATGCTGCAATCTCTCTGGAGCACTAAGAAGAGGCTTTTCCATCACTGCCTCTTGGGGTTTGTGGTGTGATTGCACTATTGCTGGATGGCTGTAGGTGTACTGATGGAATCACTCCTCTTCACATACCTCTTCTTCAGCTTAACCTGCGTCCAGCTTTTCTCTTTGTGAATGAAACATGGTGGCAGCGTCTGTGCAGTGAGTTCTTTGAAGTGCAGCAGCTGGCAACATGAGACAGGGAACTCAGTCTGAAGGCCTCTGGAGTGCTAGATTTTGCAAATGCAAACCAAGTACAGTGACAGACTTGGTGGAAGGAGAAGTTCAAGCTGTACACAGATCTGGCTGTGCAGAAGGACAACAGAACCTACCCCTGCTTGACCCATATTTAAAAGCAATATATAGACTGGTATACAAAATAAAAAAGCAACATATGAGCTGTAAAAATGATTAATCAAATTAGTGTTGCAAAATCAAGTTTACTGACAGAGTGCAATTAATATTTATAAGGCTATTTTTATAAGCATATCTTAGGGATATGCTAACCAACATAGTTTTCAAAATCTGCAGCCTCTAAAAAAGTCACACACAGAAATCAAGGAAATCTCTTCAAAAAAATGGGAGGGTAATCAAAAACTCCAAAAGCATTTAGTCATTACATCTTCGTTTTCAAAAAAGGAGTCGTATGAGAGAAAATTCTTCAGATTCCAGAGGGACAAGAAATTATCAGATGAGAATATCAGGATTGTAACAAAATACCAGAGCCTTTGCAGAGATATATTTTGGGATTCAGAGGCAGCAAGAAAAAGAACTCAATAAGTAAAGTTTATCACAAATTAGAGGAACTTCACTGGCGGATGGAACTGTGGAGCAAGAGAGCAATATAAAGTGGAACAAAAGCTGATGAATCACTGTCATTTGGATTGGTAAAAAAAGCAATAGAAGATCCTTCAATGTCAGTATTAGATATGAAACAAGTTCTTTGCTATATTAAATTGCATTTTATTGAAACAGCCAAGGTAAAGTTTAAGTCAAAACTTCTCCTAGTGTTTACATTTATGCTGTATGCATCTCAAAAACATTACCTAGTTTAAAAATACTTAGTATTATCTAGTCATAAGGGAGATTTTCAAAGGTTTTGGAATTGGGAAAATATATTGTTTTTAATCTATTTTTATTGTAGTAAAAATTTAAAAAATAACATAACTAAGGTTTCAAAGGACCACAGTCATGCTACATATGGAATATTCCATCTTTTGGGGCCTGATTCAAAGTCTGTCATGGCATGACTGCAATCATTTTCAGTGGGCCTACAGTTATTTCACCTCATTCCCAGAACCTCCTCCCTCCACATGCGCAAATTCATTTCTGCACTCATAACCTCATCCTAGCCCTCACTAATTTGTCTCATTCTGAATACATTTATTTTTCTGCCCATTACCATTGCTGCTTATTGGTATTTTTCTATGACGGTTACATTTTTAAAGCCATGAAGTGAGACATTTTCTGTGCAGAGGGCCCCCTACCACCCTGATACTCATTACAATATCCACCTACCCAGCACAGTGCTATCTATATCTCCTTATTTATTGGAATGTAATATAATTACACTTATATGCCATCAATTTTGTCTGTGTTTCCCGCTAGTTAAATCAGCTTCTGTGCATTTGTTTCATGATGCATTCACCATAAATGGATATGTATAGCCTATACATTTTTTCATCTTGTCAAGTATTCATGTGCTGGATTCCTGTGTTCATTACTGGCAGAAATTATTCATCCTAATGAATCCATGGGAACAGAAGAAAGAACATACAATACCAAAATAATTTAAATTATACAAAACGTGCCAGGAAAATGTATACATATACATGTGTGCATGTAACGCTGGCTCTGATTAAAAAAAACCCCAAAACCTAAAAAATGTTTATGTATGCTGACTAGATGCTGATTTATGGAACCCTTTTGCTTGTATAACAGCATGATCTGAAATATCCATGTGCAGGGTGCAGAACACTAAGGAAAATGAAATAAATAAATAAATAAATAAATATATGTTAATCTGCACAGTCAGAGGGTTTTGTAGAGGGAGCCATGGAGCAAACAAACTAAGGGAAAATCTGTGGGTATGCACCTATTACTGTCCCTGGTACATATTTCATTATTTAAAGAATAAGAGTTGGGGCGGGGGCGGAGGTGTAAACTGAATTTTAAATAAAAAAGACAGATGGACAGATGGAGAAGCAGCAGTTAGTAGTTAAAAGGAAGTCAGGATTTAAATTCCTAACTTTGCTACAGACTTGACTGACCTTACAAAAGTAATTTACAGTTGCTGAGCTAAATTGTGGCACTAAATCACTGACCTGCATTGGGTGATGGGACAACTTCCCTCTGGTGAGTTTGGCCTGCAAAGCAAAGCGGTGCAAAATGGATTAGCGATATGTCTTCTGTCCTTCATGCTCCCTTTGGGTGACGTACACTCCTGGGATACATGGAAGAGCATTATCTGTGTCAGACCTTCCAAGTGACAAGGAAGACCCATGATCCTAATCTGACAACAAAGACACATGGACTCCCACAAATAGCAAACATGGTAGAGGACAACACCTCTTCCTCTAGTCAAGGACCTAGTCAATCATTACCACTCTACATTTGTCTCAGCCACTTACACGTTGGCTCTCAAACAGCCCTTCTTCCCCATTTCCCACACAGATCCTTGGTTTTCTGACACCGTGCAATGGACGAACAGAGGGGGCAGAAACTTGAGTATCGATGGTGGAAACCAAAGGCTGATTTAGACAGGTTGAAACATAATCAATTCCTCAAAGCCTATGCTGTTGCTGTATTACAGGCCAAGATAACCTTTCAAAAATGTGGACACCAGAACTAGATGCAATATTCCAGTATCAGTCTCAAAAATGCTGTGCACAGAGGTAAAATCACCTTCTAGTCATCACACCTGGTCATTGCTCCATGGTTTTCACATCCAAAGATTGGACTAGCTCATTTTGCCACAACGTTGCCCTGGGAGCTCTTGTTGAGTTGCTTGTTCACTGTGACCCCCAAAAGCCTTTTCAGAGTCCCTGCTTTCCAGGATACAGCCCCCGCTGTAGATATTGCCTGTGTTCTTTGTTCCTAGCTGTATAACTTTGTATTTGACTGTATTAAACACATTTTGTTTGAATGGGCCCGGCTTACCAAGCAGTTCATATCACACTGTCACCATTATTTACTATTCCATCAATCTTGGTATCATCTGCAAATTTTATCAGCAGAGATTTTATATTTTCTTCCAGATCATCAGTGAAAATGTTGACTATTGTCAGGCAGAGTGCTGAACCCTTCTATCAACACCCCCATTCAATGATGAGTCCCCATTCACAACGACTCTTTGAAATCTGTCAGTTAGCCAGTTCTTAATTAATTTAATGCGTGCTTTATTGATATTGTAGAGTGCTAATTTTTTAATCAAAATGCCTTGCAGTACTCATCAAATACCTCACAAGAATCTACATATGTTACATCTGCACTATTACCTTTATCAATTAAACTTGTAATCTCTTCAAAGAATGAAATCAGGTTTGTATGAGAAGACATATCTTCCATAAAACTATGTTGAATGTCTCTTAATTCTTTATCAACTGAATCCTGTATCAGTTTTTGCATTATTTTGCCTGGAATTGGGGTCGGGCTAACCAATTTATAGTTACCCAGGTCATCCCACTTGCTCTTTTTAAATATTGGCACAACACTAGCACTTTCTATTCTTTTGGAATTTTCCCAGTATTCCGAAATTTATTAAATATTGATAGCAGTGGGCCAGAGATCTCCTCAGCCAGCTCTTTTAGGACTCTTGGATGGAAGTTATCTGGGCCTGCTGAATTAAAAATGTTTATCCCTGGTAGATGTCACTCTACTCACATCTTCCTTAGTTACTAATGAACATTAAAGTACTTCAGCATCCTCATGTGATATGCTATTCTAGTCTGTATAGGTTTTTATACCATGCTCATCACTGTAGCATCTGAGCACTTCCAGGAGTGCATTAAGTAACATGAATAACATCTGTCACATGTTTGTTCTCTAATCCTCTCCCCAGAGGGAGAAATGTGTACAGTAGGGAGTCTTGTTTTAGTAGGGTGTAGGGTTTCTGTTTGTTAGTTTAATATAAATATACCTGCCTGTTGCTATATGTTTACGGAAGAGAAGATTAAAGAAATGGCCTTGCATTTGGAGAGAAAAATGATGAGTTCCTTCCACAGTCTTGGACCAGCCCCAGAGAAATTTCTGTCTCCCACACAGATAAACTTTCCTCTTACTGTTGAGTTCCATAGTGCCAGAGAAGCATAGTTGTCAGCCATGGTCTTCGCCTCAGAGCTTTAGATGGTTTTTTAGATATCCTGGGCTGAGGCCATGGAGCATTCTGAAAATTAGGACTGAGACTTTGAACTTGATTCAAAATTCTGTGGGAACCCAGTGTAGAGAGCGGAGGTAGCCTGCGTTGCTGTGGAGACACACTGCAGCCTTCTGAACTAGATGGAGTTTCCTAAATGCTGAAGGTCTCATAATCTAAATGTATTAGTAGATTCATTAGTTTGGTTTTCTTTTCCTTCTTGGCTCTTGTGCATCTAGCCTTTGTGATGGCCAAGCAATCCTAGGGCTCCAAGGAATTGCCCTTTAAGCAGGTAAACTGATCGCTAGGGAAATTCAGACTCACAAAATGAAGAAAATGCTCCAGTTGTGCCAGTCTTTTAAAAGAAAGTATTGAAGAGTCCTTTGGTGATACCTGTCTGAATCCAAAGTATGTCTTGGATGGGAATCTGAAGGTGATAAATGAGCTCTCTTGAGAAGACTGGGATGGCAAGATCTAGTCAGTAGCAAGATCATGCTGCTTGTGCTCTAGAGGTCTCACCCTGTTCTTTAAAGCCAGTAGCAAAAATCCCACTTACTTTTTTGGGAGGAGACTGGAACTCCGGACAAGTTATCTGCACAAATGCTAGGCACACCCTGGCCCTCAGCCATGTAAAGCTTCTGTTAAGCAACAGAGAGGAAGGACCACTTAAAGCACCCCTTTCCACCAGGCTCCCCTAGATGTACATGTCATCAAATAGTAACATTTCCAATGCAATCTGACCCCTCTGCCACACATACACCTTCTTCAGGAAAATGAAAAGTATATTGGGTTAGTTCCAGTTTTGCGGTTCTTCTGAAATTAAAAGCACACCCACTTCCAGGTTCTCTTCTACCACTAAGATCTTTCTGTCAAAATTCTTCTTGAGGTAGAATTTTTTTCTCTCAGGATAGATCAGCGAAGTCAGTCTCCCACAGGGATCCGGCTAGCACAGAGGAGGGAAAACTGTTTGAAGAAGCCCCAGTGGACTGACAGGGAGATGGAAGACTAGAAACCACAGCTGACCCAAGAGCCACAACTCAGCCAGGAGCCTTGGTGCTTGGGAGCTAGGGATCCCAGCTCCACAGTATGGATCCTGGAAGCCCTGGCTTGAGCTGAGTTCTCAGGGTTTTCAGGTTCTCTGCCATGGAGCCGAGAACTTGGCAGCCCGGGGTCCCTGACTCCACCTGGTGGGGATGCCCCGGAGCCACAGACCCTGAAAGCCCTGAGCAGTCTGCATGGTGATCCTGCTTTGGACACACAGATCCAAGAAGTCCCAGTCCCCAGCAGTCCACCAGGTGAGCTGACAGGAAATCCTGCTCATCATGTGTTTATCAAAACTGATAGTTTTGTCAAAACTGGTATTTTTGATTTTGACAAAAAATGGGGGGAGGGATAGCTCAGTGGTTTGAGCATTGGCCTGCTAAACCCAAGGTTGTGAGTTCAATCCTTGAGGGGGCCATTTAGGGGGTTCTGGGGCAAAATTGGGGATTGGTCCTGCTTTGAGCAGGGGGTTGGACTAGATGACCTCCTGAGGTCCCTTCCAACTCTGATATTCTATGAATCTATGAACATATCCAATGAAAAACTGCTCTTTGGGAGGGGCGGGGAGCGGAATTCCTGACTGGCTTTGCTTCAGAAGATTTAGTTTGTATACAAAGCCATTGGAAGGATTATAACATGAATGCAATTCCCCTGCTTAGAATGACTGTTTGTCTATCCAATGAATGTTCATGGTTCTCTGTTTGCAGCAGATGGGATTAAATATCTGAGTGCCTCATGTCATGAGATTTCCAGCTCAATGGTGCAGACCCAAGAGTTTTGGATAAGCAGCACAACTTTGGGGCAATTGCTTATCTTAAGTAAATTTAAACACTTAAATTCTGAGGATTTACTCATCTTGTGGCAGTTTGTAAAGTGCTGACGAACAGTGCAAGATTTTGTCAGGTTTCCAAACAACTCCTTGGGGCAGGAGCCATCTTTTTGCTTTGTGTTTGTACAGCACCAAGCACAATGAGGTTCTGGTCTCCTAGGCACTGTGGCAATACAAGCAATAAGTAATAATATTAATAAAGAATGAATGGGTTGTGAGCAGCTCTCGCTCTCACAGCTTGTGCAAATATGCTACATGGCAATGCACGCAGCTGATTTTCCTTCAAACACAACCGCCACCTGTGGACACTCAGGAATCGTAAGGGGGTGTGAGGAGAAGTCTGTGCTTGAATAATGCCATCACGATGCTTGTGCAGACTGATACAATGTGATGTAGGTAAGACACTTAGAATGCAGGCCCGCAATCAGAACTGATGCCACAGGAGTCTGCAATGGCAAGGATCAGTTCTGGAGTGGTGTACTGAATCCTGGGTATGCTTCTGCAGTTGGCTAGTTAGAAAAAAACCTGTCTTGTTTTACACACTAAATGTGAACTTCAAGGGCAATCAGGGATATGTGATACAAATGTGACTACATTATGCATGAGGTGTCATGGGACTAAGTGATGCCAACAGAACACCTGTTATTCTTGAATCTTCTGGGAGCATTAAAGTAAGTGTCTTTCCAAACTGCTCCTTGAAGTCTTTAAACCATGATTTGAGGACTTCAATAGCTCAGACATAGGTGAGATGTTTATTGCAGGAGTGGGTGGGTGAGATTCTGTGGCCTGCATTGTGCAGGAGGTCAGATTAGATGATCATAATGGTCCCTTCTGACTTTAATATCTATGAATCTATGAAATCAAAGCAGGGGGAAAATGCCACAGCTTAACAGTTTCTGTTTGGATTGCATTATTATTGTGATAAAAAGAAATTCCATCATGCGAGCTGCCATATAGTAACTATGTAGGGAGATTAACAGATTCATTGTGCCTTAAAGGCTGCAATTCAGACACTGAGATACTTCATTTTGTAACTTTTCACATTTAAACAGTTATCAGGGCATATTTTCTGAACCAAAAATTAAGACTTCATCTATCAAGAAGACTTGTCAATCCTTCATGCTGCCACAGTGAGATAGCACAGTTGATGGAAAAGTCCATGCCTGGAGACATCCATAACAGCTGATTATTACTTCTGAGTAGCTGATGTTTTGATGAATGCCTGAAAAATCTAGCAGTCCCCCCCACACAGACACACATACACAACAGCTGTACCTTTTGAATCACAGAGATTGGATGTGAAAAAGTGATACTCCATGAGCCAACCATCATTCAACACCAAGCTGGCTGAACTCACTAGAATGCAAATGGATTGTCTTGATAGTCTTGCCTGAAAGATATCTGTGGGGACTGCAGAGATATAAAGAGCAGGGGTAGACAATCCTAGCAAATATTTAAGTCTATTGTAGAAACAATCACCACCACATCAAATCAAGCAGCGGTGGAATGATCAGAAGTAGGCTGAAGAGCAAATATAGTATGTCTTTGAAAATGCTGTCATAGCACCACAAAGAAGTCCTTCATACTTTATACAGTTTACTAGTCCATGCTCCTCCTCATAGGGCCACAACCAAAAAGAGCTGAAATGCTAGAATTGAGAAAATGTTAGCTCTGCCTCAAGGATGATTTGTATTTCTATCATCTGATACGAAAGAAAAGATTTAGGTCCAACAGATACTTCTCAAAGAAAAATTGTGTACGAAAAGGTAATGGATCACAATTTCTATCTAGGTGTCTTAGAGTTTTCTATAGCACCCATCACCCTAGTGTCTAAGTGCTTCTTAGATAAATTAGATTCACATGATGAAATCCCTAGTGACCTTCATGTGGTTTTCTGCTCTTCTCCCTTACCTGGTTGTGGGAAGCTTTGCTTGGGATACATCTATAGTTCTCCCATTTATACCCCAGCATTCTAGTTGTGGTTATAGAGGTTTATTAAAGGGCTTGTGGCCTGCCCTAGAAGTGGTCACACTCTGGATTATCTCCTATAGGAGCTTGTTCCATAGCTGTACCCCTTTGACTGAGTGCACTTTCTCCTAAATCTGAGGACTACGATGTCTGAAAAGAACACAGCTGCCTTGATGGATCGTGGATGGAGATGGGTTTGCTGATTCTTGCCTTATTGATGGTTTTGAAGATCAGGACCAAGGACTAGAACTGGCAATAGACCTGGACTGGAAGCCAGCGGAGAGATTGGAGCACAGGGGTGATGCGCTCAGAGAGGCTTCTCGTGTTGAGGAATTAAAACACAGGCCTATCTTTGCTCCTTACTGCTACCTGAGGTGACACAACCTCTCACTGGCCTGAATTGGACCCCCAAACGTGACACTGCAGCACGACACCTAGCTGCCTGTCTTTCAGAAAGGAGAGTACTCTTCTGTATGCCACTTCCCCTGTGATATGTTTTCTTCTCCTGTCCTATTTAATTAATGGTCATTCCCTCCTCCTCTGACTCCCTGTCTCCCATAGTGAGCTCTGTCTCTCACTCAGTGTATTCTTTCTGCCCCTCCACTAGGCTTGAAGATTTCTAGTTTGCAAGTGTAGCTGTGTAGTTTGCTAGTTTGAAGGGGCGGCGGTTAATATTAGACTCAGCATGGACAGAACTACAGCAAACTACAACATAAGGAACTGCGCTATAAAGTGTAAGGGCCTGTGTACCTTTAAAATTATTTAGAGTATTCTGAAAGCAAGCATTTTGAGAAGGCATAGTCAGGAAGAACTACTGAATTAAAATTTGCTCATGACAAAATCAGGGGGCTAACCACGGAGTTTATTTTGTCTGCTGATTTGGTACATCCAATTTCATTGTCCTGCATATGAAAAACCAGCCACAGCTGACAGTGAATTATCCATGTTCTCCAGGAATTGATGAGAGCTGTGTTCATCTTAGTCAGATTAATTCCAGGCAGTAGCTAAATACATCTCTAACCTCTTTAAATTGCCAAAGGTCCTTTAAATTAAAAGTAATGAAAATGCATGACTCTTTGGCGGGGTAGGGACGTGCATTTCCAGTATCTCAGTAATTCTAAGGCATCTGACTAGATAAAGCAACTATAGTACAACACAACCACATATCAGAAAGAAATGCTATCTCCAGATAGCTTGGTGACAACATACATTAGCATTGTATTGTGAGGCAGGTAACTTCAATTAATCCAGAAGGAAACTCTTTTATTCCCTGGGCCAATGTGTTTAGGAAGGACCTGCACTAAATCTTCTTACCCAAGGAACATTCCTAATAAAACAAGTAAAAGGAAAGCACACGTATCAGACCTCCTAGTGACACTCTGGAAACTGGCTAGTAGGTACACAAGGTCCAAGATAGCTTTCATCTATCAAAATAAGATTTCTATACCAATTCTCAGGCTTGATCACCCTTTTAGCTACAGTCAAAAAGTTAAATTTATGACGCTAATATAGGAAGGATGGACAGCCTGCATGAACACTTTCATAGTGGTAGCTTCATACCGGGAAACAAATATTGTGGCCAAGACAGGAGACAGCTCTTCATTCAAATGGCATACTTCAAAAACTGGGAATCCGAAACAGGGGTAGCAAAAGATGAGTGAAACAATGGCTGGGTAGCGTGCTCACTCCTGGAATGTTGCTCTGCAGGCTGTATAAAGAATACAAACTAAAGCCACCAGAGGCATCTACAATGTGTGCATACCATACATGCAGCCAGTCATGGTATCGGTTTAGTGGTGGCCATTGCAGATTGCTGTAGGTGAACTCTCTGTGTTCATTTTCATCACTGGCTCATTTTCAAAGGATGAATCATTGGATGATACTAGGCTGGTAATACATGCTTTTCTTTTTCTACTCACATTTCATGTCTTATGTACAAAGGGCCTGACCCAACTCTCTTTGAAATCAATAGACGCCTTTCTTTTAACATCAGTAGCACCTGGACCTAACTCCCCCAAGTGGAGCACTGACACAGTGTCACTATGCCTCTTGTTTCATGGTCTCTGTGTATATAATGTCTTCTGCAGTTTCCACAGTATGCATCCGATGAAGTGAGCTGTAGCTCACGAAAGCTTATGCTCAAATAAATTGGTTAGTCTCTAAGGTGCCACAAGTCCTCCTTTTCTTTATGCCTCTTGCGTTTCTCTACAGTTCTATACTATGAAACTGGTCTTCAGAGTTTGCTGGCAGCCTCTCCTTCTGCATTACTCATTCTTTTCCCATTCTTTTCTGGCTTGCTAGACTCTGAAATAGATCATGTAGTAACGAATACAGATCATGGCTGTCATTCAACTGTATCTGATCTACCTGCTGGTCCTGGATTTCCCATTACTGAATGACTGTCCTGTCAGCAGGGTTTTGGTTTGTTGGGAGATAATTTCTGCTTTCTCTTTCATCCCCTTCCCCATCACTTTACACTTTTGTGTCATGCACAACATGACTCCACTCTTACCTTCTTCTTTAATAGGGGAAATAGATGTGCTGCCATTCTGATATGCAATCTTGTGCACATTGGGCCCAGTCCTCTGAGATACTTCATTCCTTCTGAGAGGTGCTGTGGGCCCTCAACTCCCATTGGCTACCATGGACGCTGACATCACTCACTACTCACCATGGGGCTCTTCAATCTAGCAGACAAAGATAATAACATGCTTCGATGGCAGGAAGTTGAAGTTAGACAATTTCAGATCAGGAATAAGACATACATTTTTAACAGCAAGGGTAATTGGCTACTGGAACAATTTATCATGGGTGATGGAGGATTCTCCATCACTGAAAAATTTTTAAATCAGGATGGAATGTTTTTCTAAAAGATACGCTCTAGGAATTATTTTGGGAAAGTTCTATGGCCCGTGTTATGCAGAAGGTCAGACTGGATGGTCACAATGGTCCCTTCTGGCCTTGGAATCTATGAAATAACCCACTGGTCACTATGTGTTACATGTCCCGCTCTGAGCCTGGTCAACAAGAATGCCTGTCTCAGCCATAGAGCCTGGCTCTTTTAGCTCTGGTGGTACCTGCTTCAATTCCTAGTATGCCAAGTTGGCAGCCCTCACACTTGCAGGCCCATGTGTTGGTCTTACTCACTTTTCGGTGACTCGTGGGCCAGTCAGGTCCTCTGTGTTATATACCTTAAGCCAGGCACACTCATTAAGTGGAGAGGTCAAATTTCTAATTTTCATTCTGGTCCCTTGCCTTGGGAGTTTGCGCAAAAATCAAATCTGGGATGGCCTGTATGTAGTAACTAAACTTTTAATTATTATTTATCATTTGTTCAGGACTTTCTCATTATATTTGGCATCACCTTTATCATCCTATCATCATTTCTACCTTTTGTTTCTTTTCCTCAGTCCTCATTTCTTCATTTCTCTCCCATTTCCCTGCCTTTCTCTCTCTCTCTCTCTCTCCCTTCCTCCCCTCTATAACTCCTTACCTGTGCCAGCTTTTATTTCCCATCTTCTGGGGGCTTCATTTCAGCCCCTTACATCTGCTAAAATCAGCAGCACTGAAATGGTTCAATTATCATCACTGGGCTTTAAAATCAAGGGCCTAACAAAATTAACTAGGAGGTTGTTCACATCCCTCGGAGTCATTGTTTCAGGCTTTCTGCAGACTTAGGCAGACAGCACTTGCCTCAGTTATACTCACTCTGCATTTAAAAAAGTTTTGTCACATTCATGAGGGTTAGAAGATTCTGCAGAATCTAAATATGCCACAAGGGCCATGACAATATGTCAAGCAAGCTGGATTCAGGTGGCAACTGGGTATTTAACATCCCTGCCTAAAAATTTCAAAAGGGGGCCCTCAACACTTGCTCTGAATGCACTATCTGGATCTCTTTTAATTCTTTCCCATTGCTACAGAGAATGCATGTGGAGACTGAATCCGTATCAAGCTTTATGATCTGAATACTTCATCATTCTCTGAGCTAATGCCAAAATTTACAAACTTAAGTGCCTCAAGTTAGACACCCTGAATCCATATTTAGACACTTAAATCATGGGCCTGATTTGCAGAGGATAAGAGCACCCATAGCTTCTACTGATTTCTGTGGGAGTTACTGTACTTGCATCCTGCAGCAGGAGAATAGGGCCTTCTGAGGGCTTGTCGACACAGTACATTAGTACTCACCAGCTGGAGTGTAAATGCTAGTGCGTACTAGCATTTTGTGCATACCTGGTCATGTGGCCCCTGATGGTGCTGCACTAAAAGTTCCCTTAGTGCACACTGACGTGATACCATTTCAAACAATACTTCAGCTATGCACACTAGGGAACTTTTAGTGCATGCCAACAAGGTCTACATGGACAGTTAGTGCACAATACATTGGTGTACCCTAGAATTTAAGTCAGAGACCAGCTTGCTGCCTTCCTAAACTGTGTCAGGGAGATCTCAGGGACCAGTGCCCGTCCACAGACCAGATGTTGAAAAACACTGCACTAATTCACATTGTAGTCAAGCCCTAAGTTTTCCCTGAGTTAGGGCTTCTGGAGGCAGTTCATAATCATTAACTGTCCCGGGATATTGACTTGCTGCAATGAAAAACATCATATTTCCTGGATGTGGAATTGCTACTGGATTGCATGGCAGTTAGTGGCCTGTTCCCTATCTCTTGAATGGGGGAAGGATTATACTAAATTCCAGCTTTGATTCCCCTGAGCAAAGCTCAGTTACTCAGGTTTTGTGAGAGGGGCCAAGTTTTCTAGCCATAGTACTACAAAAACTAGTCTTAGTGACAGTTTGCATGAAAAAATAATCTAATCCATGGCATTAATTAATAGTGTGCTCTTCACCCTACTATCAAGATGCCACATGAAGAGCAAAACAAATTGTGGAAGATAGTTTTTCAAGTTGGTAGCTCTCTTAATGCTCATTTTAAAATAGATTTGTGTTGGTTTTCTTACATTTAGGGGACTACTGATGCTTCTTTAGGGTGGCTACTTTAACACATGGGAATTCCAACAAGTTTTCACCGAAGGCTCTGTATAGTTCAGTGGATTACATGCTTGGCTTTGTTTCAGGAACTTCTGAATACAAAGCCTGTTGAGTTTGTGATTTCATTCAAAATTCTGCCCTTAAGAATTTGTTTTCCTCTGGAAATGCCACGTATGGCTGCATTCTCACTATTTAATTCTGTTGCTACCATGCCAAAAAAAGCGATATCTGATCAAAAATATGTATCAATAAAAAAATGCAAGTTACAAAAATGTTCAGTTGTACAAAGGCGTCATATCTATAAAAAGAGCCAAGTTACAAAAAGGTTAGCTATTCAACGGCCAAGTTAAACAAGGCACAATTGGAGCTAACTGACCTCTCTCTTTCAACTTCCCAAGTATTGGTTTATGAATGCCTAGAAAGCTAAGTTAACCCCATTTGTGTCTTGTTTGACTTGGCTATTTAAATTAAATGGATAACCCTTTTGTGACTTGGCTCTTTTTGTAGGTATAACACCTTTGTATGATTACACTTTGCCCCTATATCAGCTTTTATTTTATATGTTAAATATTTTGATCAGACTAACAGCAATGAACAAAAATAAAACTACACCAAACATTCAAGCAAACAGCCTTCTCAAAGGACAACGTAAATTTTAAAAAAATTTAAAATTCACAAAGGAGGGTGAGGGATGCTTACAGAATTGCTTTGAAAAGTAACCCAGAATGATTGAGCATGATCCAATCAGAAAGTACTGCTTCAGTGTAAATCTGACTCAATAGGAAAATATAAATCCATTATCCAAGGGGAAATTGCATCATATTGATGAAATAGTCAGATTTTCAGAACAAAAATGTGTTAGTTACATACTCGTATATTTCATTAATTTAGTATATGGAATGCATCAGATGAAGTGAGCTGTAGCTCACGAAAGCTTATGCTCAAATAAATGTGTTAATCTCTAAGGTGCCACAAGTCCTCCTGTTCTTTTTTTAGTCAGTATATTTTACTCTCTATTTTCAAAAAACAGTGCTCAAAGTTCAGGCTTCTTAATCCATATTTAAGCACCTAAATTCATGGCCTTAATGTCAAAAGTGCTGATCTCCCACCAGTACCCACTGACTTCAGTAGATGTTGGATACTCAGCACTTTTGGAAATCAGTTCATGCTGAGATATTGATGTAGGAGCCTCACTTTAGGTACATAATTTTTAAAAAAATCTTTGCTCAGTTGTTGATATGAGGTTTGCTATGTAATGGGACCTTGATGGGATCATGACTTCAGCTGAAAATGATTATTTAAATATGGCAAGGCATTCTAATAATCTGAATGGCTACATCTACGCTGCAAACTAGGGGTGTGCTTCCCCTGGTTGTATACACACACTTGTGCTAGCTGGACGAGACCTAATGCAAGTATAAAAACAGTGTAGCAACGGCAGCATGAGTAGCAGTAGCAGAAGCATGGCTTAACCGTACTGCGTATGTACCCAATGGTTTCAGGAAGGTTTGTACTTGGCATGGCTAAGCCATGACTCCACTGCCATAGACCTTGCTACAGCAACTATGCTACTATTTATATTCACGCTAGCTTGGTGAAAGCCTGTCTGAGCATATGTACACGAGGGGACCCACCCTAGAGCATAGTGCAGACACAGCCTTAGGGGGAATGCGAGAGCCATTTGTTACCCAGCTCATCATAATGAACTTTGGAGGGTTTAATTAAGAGGAAATGGCCTTGTGAGAATATGAATTCCTCATCACAACCTCATGGATGCTTCTGGAACTTGCTTGGCCTAAGCAACTGATAAACAACAACATTTTGACCTTAAATGGCATTTGAATTGATTTTATTCCTGTGTCAGGAGCAATATTATGTGACTCATCAAAGGCTACACGTAGGGCTTCATTGGAGTTCATTGTGTAATGGAATTAGGCCCATAATATTTGAAGAGAATTGTTATAAGAAAATAATCGTACTCTGTATTACCAGAGGATTCTGTTGTGATTTGTTTAATGGTAACTATGGTGAGCACAATGTGCCTAGAAGCGCAATTAATTCTTTAACCATTGGAACAGGTATGGATGTTGTATTTTAAGAAGATAAAATTGATTCTAAAATTTTGGATTGTTCACAAATCAGTCATATAAGCAGTTTCATGATCCACATTCATTTGTGAATTGGGCAAGATTAAAAGAGTGTCTAGATATAACTATATTTCCCAATTCTCCCTTTTACTGATATATAAACCTAAAGTTGTAGAAATCACACAGGGATCAAAAATGTATTCCATTTCCTTTAAAGCTACACACATACTTTAACAACCTTGCTTCAAAGAACCCTTACATTTGTATCCAAGTCATTTCTTAAGGCTGCATTCTTCTGCCTGATCTGCATGGTCGATTTCTTCAAGACTATTCTGTAGTGTCCAAATAATAATATTTCATTATCACAACAATATTGTGTTTGTATGTATTTATTTAAATATTGCCATAGTAAAATATGGTTTTCCCAGCTTCTTTGTACCCTACAATCTATTACAAGTATAATTCATAAGTGTGTGTGTGTGTGATTACAAATTATATTTATATAGATAATAGTTTCTCCTTTTCCCTTTGGTCCTAATTCCCAACCAGTTGGGGAATTAGGACTGTGGGGAAAAGGAGAATCAGGAGATGAGAGGAGTTAGTTGCATACATGGTCAGTTTTTTTTAATTATTCAAACAATCAGACTTTTCAAAGATGTCTGATTCATTATGAGAATCTGAAAGCTTATTTTCTTACTACAGCCAGCACACCCAAAAATGCAAATAGTATGAATCTGCTCTCCCTACATATTCAGAAGTTTTGTGGACATCAACTGAAGTTCAGTGCATGTTGGAAGAAGAAAACTGGTGTCAAGAGAGGTTCCAGAGAGGTTAGAGAAGTGAAGTCTATCCTTAGTATGCTCAGATCAGTCAGCACCATCCTGGGCCAGCTTTCATTTTCACTCTAGACAAAGGGAGGAGTCATGGTCTTTGATCGCTGTAGTTCAGGAAGTGCTCCCAAATCCAGTCACAGTTCCATACACGCAGCGCAGGGAGAAATGGTCTGTAAAATACATTTGTGCAGCTAAAGATGCTGCACTGCCAAAACCTTAATGTTTCATCTTTTTAGCTAAAAAGAGTCCTTGTGTTCCAGACGGATACACACCTACAATCTAAAAGCAAATCCCTGAATCCAAATGTCCCTGACTTTAGGAATAATTGAAATCCCAACCTGGATCTGGAGCTCACTTCTGTAAGTGGCCTCTATATTTATGAAGGGCTGCACTCCAACCCCTCTCCTGAACTCTGGAGCATTCAAATTTTTAAAGTACAGATCCAGCCCATCGCAATTTAAAACAAAACCCTTCTAATATGAATTGTAAGAGGGCTGGCCTCCACACCAGCACCCCCTCATGGCCAGCGATGCCTCTGCAATGCCTTTCCTGTTTCCCCCTTCTTCCAGGCTTCTTAAACAAAACTCCATGCAGTCTTGCTTATCCAATCACATCCCCTCTTGGGGTCTGGTTTCTTTATTAATATAAAGTTCCAAAACACACAAATACAAATCTTCCCCGAGCCTTAAGATGGTCACAGCCTCTCCTCTCTGAGGTACTATCCTTTCCTGTTCTCAGGAAAGATGTGGACAAATTGGAGAAAGTTCAGAGGAGAGCAACAAAAATGATTAAAGGTCTAGACAACATGACCTCTGAGGGAAGATTGAAAAAATTGGGGTTTTTTTTAGTCTGGAGAACAGAAGACACTGTGTGTGTGTGTGTGTGTGTGTGTGCGCACGCGTGCATGTGCGCGTGCGGGTGCGGGTGCGGGTGCGAGAGAGAGAGAGGACTTGATAACAGTTTTCAAGTACATGAAAGATTGTTATAAGGAGGAGGGAGAAAAATTGTTCTCCCTAACCTCTGAAGATAGGACAAGAAGCAATCGGCTTAAATTGCAACAAGGGAGATTTAGGTTGGACATTAGGAAAAACTTCCTAACTGTCAGGGTAGTTAAGCAAGGGAACAAATTGCCTAGGGAGGTTGTGGAATCTCCATCATTTGAGATTTTTAAGAGCAGGTTAGACAAACACCTATCAGGGATGGTCCTAGACAATACTTAGTCCTGCCATGAGTGCAGGGGACTGGATTAAAAGACCTCTCAAGGTCCCTTCCAGTCCTACAATTCTATGACTCTAACCAGCTGGAGAAGATACAAGGGCTGGCCTTCTTTCTCCCAAAGGAAAACAAAATGTTTAGCTGGGTCTTCTTACCCAACCTCACCTCCCTTCTTCAAGAACCACTGCAGGAGACAACCCCTGCCCAGTCAGCTTCACTCTGTAGTTCCCCCTTCTTGTTCTGACCTCTCCCAGCTCCCTCTGACCCTTTATTGCCCAGGTGCAGCCCCACCCCCTTAATTGCCACAACTACGAGCACCTGCTCCGGCACAGGGCGCTGGACCTATTTCAGTCACAAAGGGCCAGCCAGCCTGTGATGCTTCCTATAATAAGAACAGAGAATTACACGAAAATAGGGCAAATGATTGATTTGGGAGCGTAAAGCTGCTTTGATATCTCGTGTTGTCTGACTCTCTTCTAGTGAAAGATGTTCTGAAAACAGATACAGTTTTTAACCAGAAAGCTTGTACAGAATGTTGAGTTGCCAAATGTCCCCCTGGTCAGATCCCTGGCCCATTGTTAAAATAAAGGCAAGCAGCGGGTTAAAAAACATGTCCCTCCTTTTCTCCCATTATCAACAGAGAATTGGTTGGTAAGTTATAATGTTTTAGCAAATTAGTCTTTCAGGGTGTTTTTTTAAAACAAAGTGCTTGTGCAAATTTTTCTATCTCTGTGTACACCAGCTCAGGAGACCCAACCGATTCTCTTCCAGTTATCTTGCACTTTCCTTCCATGAAAAATAGGGATTGTCACCTTCCCTCTCATGTAAAGGGGGGAGGGGCAGGGAAGACTTAAACTGCCTTTCTGACAATGCTTTCAAATGGGTGATGAAATGGAGAGAACATGATTATTAGCGCTGAATGTGACAGACACGATTTCTGAATATTTTTGTGGCATTAATTTAAATCAGTGTAATGTTTGAAAACATTTCAGCCCCTCAAACAGCTAATGCAGCTTAGATTCAATTATAACAAATTGCAACATACTGTCAAGCCTTTTTAACAAGTCATTAGTCAGGGATTTTGATTGTGCGGCCTCGGAAAGGAGTTCAGCTGGCTGACAGCTCTAATTGTTGGGAACTGCTAAAGGATTGCTAATGAACTGGGGGATCTGTTGGGTCTGCAGCTCTCTTCAAGGCTGAAATTTTTGAAAACTTTCACGAGATCAAAGCAGCATAACATGGGCCATTTGCTGAATTGTCAGCTGTAGAGTGAAGCAGTCTGAGTCCCAGCTTTGAAGCTGAAGCTTCAGTAGAAAACACCATGCGACTCCTGCCCCGCAGCCTTTTTGTAATGTATCAGTAAAACAATAGAGAGAAACAATGGCTTGAAGAAAGGGCCCCAGAGCTGCAATGGCCACTATGTCTTAATTAGGAGGAGCAGAAAAGGAGACAAAAATTCCTTCTCAGCTGCTGAGGTACAAGAGGGCTGAAGTGTCTGGTAACATTTCAGATGTACCCATACTCATCTTTGTTACAGTTTTCAAGGCTCTAAATAGACAGAGAGGTACACTTGATTTGAGGTGCGACAAACATAAGTACGTGTTTACATCTCAAGTTGTTGGGTTGGTAAGTAGGGTGCCCAGATTTGTGGCTGGGGCGCTACAGGTAAACTCCTGGCCCCACTCAACTCAGTGGCAAAGTTGTTTTGGGGGTCCACTGCAAGATTCCCATTGACTTCATTTAGCAGGCTACAGTGCGTGGCCAATGGCTACTTCCCAGCTGTTGCTGCTGCTGAATAAATATGTTGACTCATGTAACTCAACAGCAAAAGCCAAGGCAGTGAAGGAAACTTTTAAAACATCTTAAAAGAAAAGAAAGATATAAAAACACGTTTCAATAATTCCCATCTGTTTCATATTTTCCTTTCATATTCAAGCCTTATTTAGGACTGTTGGTTTTTTAAAATAAGCCCTTTCAGCTCCTTCTTGTTGAAATTTGCTCTAGTGCCCTTTTACCAAAAGAAAATAGTGCCCACTGAGCTCCGGTAACATTGGTTGGCTACCCAAGTGTCTTAATAGAGTAGTGTGATGAAAAAGAAATGTTTGAACTAAGATTTATATTATTGCTTCTTTAAATTAGCACTTTAACAGGACAGCTGGCAAAACAAACTGCTTTCTGCGCACACTGGGTGAGGTATATTCCCAATCTGATGTTATCCTCCCCAAACAAACCTTTGCATTTAAAAGCAACAAACATGGGCGTAAACTGCCCTCCTCCCCAGCCCTCTATTGAACTTTGGGAAAACCCAGAGTTAGATATGGAGCCAAACTTTGCAGTTCAGATTTATGGGCCTGATCTGAAACACTGATTCAGAACATCCCTAAAATATGAGTAAATTCAGAATTTGAATTCTGCATTTCAGGTCCATCTTTAAAAATTAATGAATGAGGCTAATTGATGTCTCTGTCATAGTCTAACAAATAGCTTTAGCAATATCAAAATAGTGAATTGTGCCCTAAATACCGCTCAGTGCTTATATAAGTTTTACATCAGTTATGATCAACAGCTTCCAGGAAGGTGGGAGGGGCACACTTGGGAGCCCATGGGAGAAGTTACACTTCATGATCTGACCACTGGTGCAACTTTCATTTGTAACTGATCATTCAATCAAGAGCTGCTCCTTCTTGATGAAATTATTATATATTAAATTTATACTAAACAGGGGTGCTGGAACAATTTGTATAGTGGGGGTGCTGAGCGCCATTGAACCAAACTGTAAACCCTGCATATGATGGAAACCACTTCAAGCCAGGGGGTGCTGCAGCACCCCATGCATTCGTAGTTCCAGCACCTATGATACTAAAGCAATGGGTCAGATTGTGAGGGTGCAGTGAATAACCGGCAGTGTTGATTATGAGAAAGTAAATAACCTAGCAGAGAAGGATGATGGTCCTATAGTTGGGGCACCAGCACCAGCCAAGGACTTAAAAGACCTGGATTCAAGCCCTTGCTCCAGAAGGCTTATGTGATCTTGTTACACTAGTCTCTCTGCGTGGGATCCACAAAGGGACTTAGGTGTTGCAATGCTGAATGCTATGGCTCTTAAGTTTTAGGCACCTAGTAAATCTCAGGAACAACCCTGTGATCCACAAAGGCTGAGTTAGGTCTCTAGATTCCCTATAGAATGAATGGGGAGAGATTAGCACCTCAAAATATGATCCACAAAAGCCAGCATGCTAGGCAGGGAGCCACCTAAATTAGCCAGTTGGAGATGCCAACGTGAGGGGTGTATGCTAAGCCCTACTCCCTCTCTCACAACTAACAGGCTAAGTTCAGGCTGCAGGGAGGCACCTAGTTCTGCTTGGTAGTGATCCACAAATGGGAATCTCCAACCTTTGGCGCCTAAGGCATTTCTTGCAGGAATTAGTTAGGCACCTGCCTTGCTCCACACAAAACAGTTGGATGAGGAGATGGTGATGCTGCCCTCCTTATAACTTTTAGGGGCATTAGAGCACTATCCTGGGATGTGGGAGAGCCAGATTTAATTCCCACCTCTCTGCCAGAGGGAGACCCAGGGTTTCCTACCTGACAGGTGAGAGGCCTGGCCACTGGACTACATAGTTATCCCCCATCCCACCCCTCAGCCCAATGACTATTGCATGTGTATAAATAATTAAATGCATTTGACCACAGAGAGAGAGAGAGAGAAAGAGCGAGAGTAATTCTGTAGTCCAGGGGTTAGGTACCCACATAAGAGGTGGGAGACCCCAGTTTAAATTCTGTCTCCCTCAGTCCCCCACTCCAATCACTCTCACTATTTAGACACAGTGGAACAGGTTTAAAAGGAGAGACCAAGGGAGGCCAACCTCAGGATATCCCATACCCCAGTGGTTAGAGCCCTCTCGGGAGAAGTGGGAGACCCCTGTTCAAATCCTTTCTTCTCCTCTGGCAGAGAGGGGGGAATTGAACCTGTGTTTCCCACATCCCAAGTAAGTGCTCTAACCACTGCGCTAAAATGTACAAGGTGGGTGGCCCTACCACCTCCTCCAGTCAGATTTTGAATGGGACCTAAGCTGGTAGGTGTACTCAGGGGCCACCTATCAAATTGGGCTGTGTACATGAGATGGATGGCTAAAGGCCTGTCTTCCCCAGCTTGCGATTTGCTCTGGGATTTAGGCGGGAGGTAGATGTCTGGATGCCTAGAGGGGAGCAGCAGTGCACACAGTCAGAAGCCATAATTTAGGTGAGTAGGAAACTTTAACCCTGAAAACTTTGGTGCAAAGTGAATTTAGGCACCTGAGCCTAAACTGGGGGTTTAGGTACTATGTACCTTTGAGGATTCCACTGTCTGCGCCTCAGATCCTCATCTGTAAAATCAGGCTAGTCCAACCTCACATACATTAAAGTTGTGAAGTGCTTAGATACTCTGGTATTGGAAGCCATATAAATCCCTAGATTAGGTGGAGACTAGACCATCGTAGAAAGCAAGATTTTGGCTTGGGCCAATGTAAAGGAGTTGAGTAGCCTAAGATGCAAATACAAAGCAGATGGAGCCTTGGCATTATTTAGAAGTGCTAGCCCATTCATTGAGCAGTGAAGTTATCCACAGGTACACGCACCAAGCTTGATCTTCCCGGAACAACCAGAATACTGTATAATCACAACCTTTTTGTTGCCGCTTACTCTAATGCTTCCCCAGGAGAAGAGAATTCAGCCCTGAATCTGTATTTATGGAATTTGTGCAATTTACCAACTGTTGTAGAGTGCTACCCTCATGTACTGAATTCCAATTTGCTTATAAAAATTATCCTTTCTGTCAGGAAAAAGCAATTTTCCCCATCTGTGTCAAAACAAACCAAACAAACCAAACACCCTCCCAAACCCACAGACTAGATGCTTGTTACATTTAATAAAGGACACACATATTCATTGAAATAACTTCTAACTTATTTTTGTGTGATGCCAATATTTAATTATGTTCATTTTGCATTTGCAATTAGAGGACAGAACAGATGGTGATGGCTTAGAGTAAAGGAAAGTGTCCATTCATATAACCTGCAATATGCTGCCAAGTACCTGTGCTCTGCAAAGGCTTGATCCAAACCCGATTGAAGTCAGTGGGATTCCTGCCATTAATTTTACTGGGCTTTGGGTCAGGCCCTAAAGCAGGCCTTTGAGCCACTGAAACACACTGTAAGCAATAAACCTGCAAAAAAAATGTAAGAAATTATCTTTCAGATTCAAAAGAAAATTTCAGTCCAGCCATATTCGGGACCTTTTCTTGTTCGCTTGCTGCAAATATTCACTTGCTTTAGCAGGGGTGCTGGAACAATTTGTATAGTGGGGGTGCCGAGCGCCATTGAACCAACCTGTAAACCCTGTATACGATGGAAACCACTTCAAGCCAGGGGGTGCTACAGCACTCCCCGCACTGGTAGTTCCAGCACCTCTCTGCTTTAGATTTACAAGATGTCCACTAAAAGTTGATTTTCCGTTTGGCTATTACTTGAAAATACATTTCTTATTGTATATTTGTGACCCAAGAACCTCTTAATGCCAAATGACAAGGCAGCGCAGAAGCGTACAGGTATCTCCTGGTTCTGGTATGTACATTCTGGTTCACCAAAGAGAGTCATGTGAGGTCTCAAATGAAATCCGGTGTCACACTAGTCATCAGTATGACTGTGAAATGTATGTACATGTACTGTGTGAGGAGTTATGTATCTGGACCAGAAAAGAGTGTTCTTCAGCAGGTAAGTTCAAAGCAGGTCATCAAAAGGTGACATGCCTTAGACCAGTTCCTCCAGACAGGAGGTAAGAACCCTGTATTTCTGTGACAGGACGTAAATTAAACATTGTAAACTAAGACAGTGGATGCCCATTTACATAAAAGTCAACTGTTATCTGAGAGATGTGAAATCAGTCAGAAAGGAGCACAAAGGGAAAAAAACCAAGCCACGGGGCTCATCCTGTCTCTGAGCAGTGGTGAGCTGGAGCCAGTTTGCACCGGTTCGCTAGAACCGGTTTTTAAATTTAGAAGCCCTTTTAGAACCGGATGTCCTGCGAGGGACAACCGGTTCTAAAAGGGCTTCTAAATTTAACAACCAGCCAAAAGTGGAGCCTTAGGCGCTGACTCTGTGGATGCTCCGGGGCTGGAGGACCCACAGGAAAAATTTGGTGGGTGCAGAGCACCCACCGGCAGCTCCCCGCCCCGTGCCCAGCCCCAGCTCACCTCCGCTCCGCCTCCTTCCCTGAATGCGCTGCCCCGCTCTGCTTCTTAGCCCCCCTCCCCGGTTTCCCGCGAATCAGCTGTTCACGCGGGACGACTGGGAGGGCTGAGAAGCAAGCGGCGGTTTTGCACTCAGGCCCAAGGAGGTGGAGCGGAAGTGAGCTGGGGCAGGGGGGCATGAGGAGAGCCACCCGTGCCGCAGCAGATAACCTGGAGGGTGTGCAGGGGAACCGCTTCCCGCCCCAGCTCGTCTCCATCTCCACCTCCCTGGGCCTGAGTGTGAAGCTACCGCTTGCTTCTCAGCCCTGCCAGGCTTCCCACGCAAACAGCTGATTCGCAGGAAGCTGGGGGGGGGGGCAAAGAAGCAGAGCGGGCTGGTGCATTCAGGGGTGGAGGCGGAGGCAGAGTGGAAGTGAGCTGGGGCCGGGCGCGGGGTGGGGAGCTGCTGGTGCGGGCTCTGCACCCACCAAATTCTCCCCGTGGGTGCTCCAGCCCCGGAGCACCCATGGAGTTCGTGCCTAAGGCGCCATTTTTGATGTGATCAGTGGGGAGCGTCTGCGCCCCCTGCTCCCCCCCAGCTACGCTATCCCACCCCTAGGAGCCAGACAGACCTGCTGGATGCTTCCTGGGAGCTGCCCTGGGTAAGCACTGCCGGGATTCCCCACCTCGCCCCCCGGCAGGTCCCTCTGGCTCTTAGGGACAGGGCAGGGTGGGAACCCACTATGGTGGCCCACGAGACCCTCCTGCCTGGTTTTGGGGGCAGTCAGGGGACAGGGGAGGGGGGTGTATGGGGCAGGGGTCCCAGGAGGGGGGGTGTCAAGGAACGCGGGGGGTTGGATGGGGAAGGAGTCCCAGGGGTGGGGGCGGGGCAGGAATCCCAGGGGACGGGGGCGGGCCATGACCCCCTCGTGGGTTGAGGGGGGAACCAGTTGTTACGATTTTGGCAGCTCATCACTGTCTATGAGTAATGGGAATTAAAATTGGGGGTATTTCTAGTAGGGAAAGAAGACACCCTGTTATCTTGCACCTAGGAAGTAAATGGATAGCATGTTTGCATTTATGAAAGTGGTGTCTCAGATAGTCTGGGTTGAAAATGCTGGAGAGGACTCTGAGATAAACTTCTTTAGACAGGAGGTTAACCAGTTACGAAGTTTAGTCTCTAGAAAGCGTGCTACAATTTTGTATTATATGTAACTATTTGTTTCGAGTTTTCTTACTAGCTATCACTTGAATCTCTAGTCTTTAATCATAAACTTATTCCTATTTTCACTATAAATATATCTAAGTGTTCTGCTGTTATGCCAAGTGCTAGTGCTGAGTTGAATCTGATAAGCTGGTATATACTATTCCTTGGAGGACAGCAGGCCTTGCAATTCTGTGAGTGTTCAGTGGATAAGAGGTTGGACCCTGCACAGAACACTCTGAGTATTCGAGGGTTCATGTGTGCCTCTCGCAAGATCTGCAGAGGCCTGCAAGGTCTGTGGAGGCCTGTTTATGCTGCCAGAAGCTGTTGGTTTCAGGAAGCTGATCCACAGCAGGCAAAGACAAGACTCCTTCACACTGAGGGCAGGTAGTGGTGAGGTGCCTCATAACCCAATATTCAGCTGTAACATTCACAATTCATGCTGTGTTGATTAATGACAAAAGTCATGCCATATTTTTTCTGTTCCCCGATTGGAAAATTTATGTGATTAATCAACATTTCATGGATTTTGCTTCTGAATACAGTATTGGTGAGACTGATATGGGAATTCTTCAACCAGCTCTGCCCACATTTTCAACAGGAATTTGAAGTGCAAAGAAGAGCCACAAAAATGATTTGAGGGCTTGAAAAAAATGCCTTACAATGAGACTTACTCTCTCTATTTAGTTTATCAAAAATATCAAGAGGTAATTTGATTACAGGGTATAAATCTCTTCACCTGGAATTCTTTCATCTAGCAGAAAAAGTTATTACAAGAACCAATGGTTGGAAGTTAAAGCAAGACCAATAAATATTAGAAATAAGGCACATATTTTTAATAGCAAGGATGATTAATAACTGGAACAAACTTTCAATGGAAGTGGTATATTCTCCATCTCTTGAAGTCTCCAAATTAAGACTGAATGATTTTCTGGAAGATTAGCTATAGTCAAACAAGTAATTGGGCTCAACAGAGGAGTAACTCTATGAAATTGTATAGCCTATGTTATTCAGGAGGGCAGACTAGATGATCTAATGGTCCTTTCTGTCCCTAAAATCCATGAATCTGTGAATTTTGAATTTTATATCTAGTTATAAAATTAAATGTTTGCCACTCACACTGGATAGGTTAATTGCATAAGGTATCCAACCAGAGAAAAGAAACACAACACAGCACAAACAGCACACTGCAAATTGCAAATATTTGCAACAAAATGTTTGCCAACGTTCTGCAGACCAAGAATTATCCATTGAAGACATCTGTGAACAATTTTCAATAACTAATAAACCCAAGAATTTTTTCAGCCTATTTGAGAACAATTTGCAAAGAGAAAACAAGGCAAAATTCTTCAGATAAATTATTCATTTGAATTAGTCATTTAGCTCTCGTAAGGAGTGTAGACTTTTTGAAAATGTGTGGCTAGGGGATTCACTCTTAAAGAGGTTGAAGCAAAAATACTTTGCTCAGCTATGGCACTTTTCATCCCATGTTCTCAAAGCACTTAAACATTAATTATGCTGAATATTAATTCTAACCATTTTATATTTGAATAAACTGAGGCACAATAACTTGCCTATGGTCATGCATAGCAAGTGAGCATCAAAACTGGGAATATAACCTAGCCCGTGCATTAATCATAAAACATACTTCCAGCCACGATTCTTTTAGACTATGCTACCCTACTCTGTTTTTCACAATGCTACTTTTGGACCTAGTAGCAACTTTCATTCAGGAATCTCAGGGAGCATGTTGTCAATATTAATGTAAGGACCTTCACGAAACCTCAGTGAAGCCCTGCAAGTTAGTATTATTATAGTATCTATTTTTCAGATTGTTAAACTGAGTCATGGAGGAGGTTAATTGACATGACACATTGGGGACAATTGCAAAGCTGCAAAGAGAACTCAGGAGTCCTGGCTCCCAAACTTGTGTTAAATACACACAGTAGTGTGACATAGGCATAGCCCCAAAATTACTGGAGCAGTTCTTTCAAAGTATTTCTCTGTGTGTCTCTCCCTCTCTCTCATTTAATTAAAGCTATCTAAGTATCCTCACCAAGATGTGGGGATTTTTTAACATGATGTTATCTGTAGAATAAGGGGGAGCTAAGAAAAGGCTGGTTTTGTAAAGCTTTGTCAATTAGCTTATTCTTATTGCAAAACTAAAACCAGGGGTAGTTCAGATCCAGGTCCCATTTGTCCAAACTTTAGGATGTTGGTTTCATTGTTTTTCAGCTTTCATTTTTGATCCATGGCTACTAGAGAGCCTCTGGATAGAACATTTTATTTTCATAATTTTGCCACTCCCTGGCTTTGAGGGCAATGCTATGCTGTGCTCCTCACTACATTGCTACATGATTTGAGGCTATATTGTCACCATACGTATTCTTCCTGGGACTAAAAGACCTTGAGTCAGCAAAGCACTTAAGCATCTACCTAGCTTCCAGCACATATTCAAGTCCTATTGACTTCACTGGGACTTTAGCAGTGCTTAAAATGAAGCATATGCTTAAGGGCTTTGCTAAATTGGGACCCCAAATACTCAAAGCACTGACTTTCTGGCGCTGATATTTCCCTCCTAGAAATATAACCATTCAGGAATTGTACTTTTAGATTGTTTACCCCACCACAGGGATAACTAAGAGTAGAAGCATCGATATCTTTCTTTCTATTTTATCCCTTTCATATGCTGCTGCACAATCCACTTTGATCTGTAGTATAGGACGTAATACCAACAGTTATGGGGGGAAAGCACATATAATTTAAATATATTAGAAGAACAGTGTGCTACTTTTTCCATATGGTAACAGATTACTTTAAGATTGCATTCATGAAGTCAAACATCCTGGAGTAGTTAAACAGGAACCCTACCCCAAAGCAAGTGTAAGAGAGGTATGAATATTAAGGAGCTAGATGACATGCATACATAGCAATAGAAGCTTGGATGGATCAATGAGCTTCATCAGCTCTGTACATAAAGTACTAAAGTACATAGCTTTGAAGAAAAAAGAGTTATTATAGGTACCAGGCAGTGATTATTCTCTTGAGAAATCAGATCCACCATTCTTAATTTTTTCCCTTTATTAAGCCACATCAGTAATGCTGTCTGATAATATTTTGCTTAATATAAATGTATTGCAAGCATTGTTAGTGTGATCATGATTACACCAGCAACACAATAAAAGGGAAGGCATGTTTTATGGATCACTTAACCACCTTAATAACATTTAAATAATGACATATGTGTTCTGTCAAGGTAAAATAATTGCCAGAAAAATAGCACTAGGATAATGTATCTTGGAGTTTTCTTCTTGTGTTTTGAAAAATACAGCCAGTCAGTCAGCTAGTTAGACCTGCCGGGCTGGTAGACTTACTGGCTGGCTGGCTGGTATACACATTGGACCCTTGTGACGGGCTCCCCAGGGTGCAACCTGGAACTGGGGTACTGTGGAGTCCTCTGTCTTACCAACCTGGGCTCCCTTTTGCACTGTGATTCTGTGACAAGCTGCATCCTCCCCAGGTCCTGCACTTATACAGACATCCACAGGCAGGAACACAGCCAACTTAGTTAAATGAATGATTCTCCTAGCCACTCATGAACTAACAACAGAGCGATTCCAGCCAATTACTCCAGCTCCCCAGCCTAGGACCCCAGAGCTGTACCATCTTGCCCTGGTCAGAAGCCTGACCAGTATAAGTTTATTACCCAGTCCGCCACTCCCTCAATGTGGAGAGGACGTGCACCAGTTTTTGTTCCTGAGCAGATTCCCCAAGTACTTCAAGCAAAACGTACTGTTTTAGGTAAACAGATTTGTTAACTACTGAAAGATACATTTTAAGTGCTTAGAAGCAGTAAGCGAACAGATCAAAGTTACTCATCTAAGAAATAAAAGTAAAATCACAATCTGAGGCAACGTAGAAAAAACCCAACAGGCACAATCAAATACAACCCTAAAAACTATAGTCTGATCTAATACAGAATTTGGAAAACGGGGGATCGCTCCTTCAAAGTGCTGATCATTTTGTCTAGTAAAGGACTAATGCACATGTTCAACTTTAATTATGTGATTAATTCCATTGGCTTCAGTTGGACTGAATATGTGTTTTCAGATAAGCGTATGGCTAAGTGCTTTGCTGGATCAGGAATTGCTGTTATTCCATATTATATATATTATATATTCCATATTCAATAATATTCTATGCACTGTCTATACATAAAAGAAGATACAGTTCCTGATCCAAACAGCTAAAGATTTCTGGGAAATAAGAGAGGAGAGCAAAATTAGAAAAGGAGGCAAGAGTGAATACGTTTCTGAGATTTTGAGATTTCAAAGTTTAGTTTTGTCCCAAATTGAAACACAAAGTCAAAATCTTACAATTTTCCATGAAATTAAGTTTCACTTTGACCATTTCACATTGAAATGTGTCATTTTGATAAGGCCAAAAGTTCCATTATGCCTTTATCATTTCAACTTTTATAGAATAATATAATACAGTATAGTATATAAAAGTCAAAACAATAAAGGCAAAACAAAATGTTTCAGCTACGTTGAAACAATATGTTTTGATCATTTCCTGTGACAATCTCAATGAAATCTATACTTTCCAGTGAAATGTTTCAATGTTGTCAAATCAACGTTTTCTGATGGAAACCTATTGTCAGAAAAAAAATTTGAGCAGCTCTGCTAACTATCTCTGACACTCAAACTGAATACAAAACGTGGGTATGGGATACTTGGAAGATGATCACTGTATAAAAAACAGAGATATCAGTCTAAGGCCAAAATATATGCTTCCAGCAAAGAAAGTACCAGTGTTGGTGACAGATAGTTTACAAAGAAACTAGACAAAATGGAAAGCTTTTAAGTAATCAAAAATTATACAAAGGCACACAGAGTGGGTAAATTCACTATTTATCATAAAAGCTGATAGAAATTAGAGGGTTTATTTGGACACAAGAGACCTAAACACTGTTGTGCAAAGTAAATATGATCCACTACACATGACAGAGGAAATTACAAGCAAGTTTTCCAGTGCTACAGTATATGGTATATTATTCAATTATTGGTGTAAGGTCAGGATTTTGGCAGCTACAATGAACTGACTAGAGTTCAAATGCTATACATTTAATACACCATTTGGGTACTATTTTTTTACATCTGCCATTCAGAATAAATTTGGCACCAGAAGTTTTCCATGGAAACTCTTTTCCAATTAACTAACTCTTGAAGGCATCACAGTTGAAACATTTGTAGCTGATGTGGTAGTTTGGAAAGCTTGTATCAAAGAACATGATTTCAGACTGAAATAAGTTCTGGGCAGACCCAAAGAAAGGAATCTAATCCTGAGTCACACAGCATTACAGTCAGAATTCCAATAAAATATGCATATATTTTTCAATCTTTTTATAGCCTGACAGAGATGTTGAGAAGCAAAAAAGTCTATCCTTCATTTGCTTAGGATGTTGGGTAGAGAGTATTATAACATTTTAGCAAAAGAACCATTTATAATGTGTCTCACTTTTCTCATTTATTCTTAATATGTGGAATGTCTTTTCTAGTCTCAAATATAGGGTAGCATTTTCTGTGGGACAAAGAAAGCTGGTGGGAGTTGAGAAGGTTACAGGAATTTGGTGTGCTGTTTTTGCTTACAGAAGTATAAAATGTTCTACGTATTAGTGTATGAACATCAAAGCAATTTTGTTCAGTTTTCTTTGTGCCAGGTATATTGGACTTCTTCTTTTTACCCTGGGTCTAAAAAAGCCTGGAAGATGAACATAGTATAAAAATGGATATGTCTGGTTTGAGACCAAAGTACATATTTCCACACAGTAAAGTACCATTGATGCTGAAAGATATCATATCTCTTTATATTGTCTCATTGTTGCTGATGACTGTTGATAGCAGCATCCACTCTGAAATTTGTGGGTAATTTATTTAATTCACTTATAGGCATTTCTGTAGTGCTCATCTCTGAAGTATCTGATCATCCAGTGCCTGTTTATTCTGAAAGCAAAAACATGTAATCTTTGAACAGTTCACTTTTCTTTTGTGTGTGTAGAACTCTTTTAAGGTGTGGGTAAAATGCAAAATATTGGAAAAAGTCAGTAATGAAAAAGGGATTGAAATTAAAGTTGTAAAGAGCAACAGGTCACTAATGTTAGGATCTGCTCCTCAAAACACTTACTACCTGGCACATTGCTCACTGCTGCAAATAGTCCTGTTGGCCTCAGTTGAGTAATTGTAGTAATAAGCAATACATTGGGTAGTAAGTTTTTGCAGAACTGGTCCCATAAACAAAAAGCTGAATCAACATATAAACTAGCAAATAGGAGATCTGTGGGGAAAGAAGCAAGGGTCAGAGATAAGTAGGAGACATTTTAATGGAGCTGATTCACCAACAGAGATGAACAAAAGTTATAGGATTTATTTTCAGTGCCTACTTCACCCACCAATGAAGACTTTCCCTCCCTGGTAGGCAAGAGGTCTCCTCATCTACCTCTTTGCCCACCCTCTACTTCTCTCCCTTCTGAATATTGGCAGAAAGGAGACTCTACTTTTTTCTTCACTCTCCCCCAAGATAAGAAGCATCTCTTCTCTCTCTCTCTCCACTTCCCTACAGTGCGAGTTGATCTCTTTCTCCCAAGCAGTGGTAGAGTGTGCACATGCAGGGGTAAGGTAGAGGGGTCTACATGGCTTCTTTTGTTCCAGTCACCCAGGGGAGGGAGGAGAACCAACAGCCCGCTGCACAGTGGATCAATGTGCTGAGCTCTCCCTGGTAAGCAGAGAAGCACGGTTGAAGGGAGCTCTTTTCCCTGTATCTTAACTCAGGTAAAAGATGCAGGACATCAGTCAGCCTACTTTAGAACAAACACAGCACTGTTGCACTGCTTGGTAAGAACTGTGTCTTCTTCACACTGGTCACATGAATAGCAAATTGTACAAATAGTTGCTCAAACTTATATGACTCACAGGCTATCTGTGCCCACCAGCAAGGATACTAATAAGAAACTTCAGTGGCTTATGGCTTGAAATGAAAGTTCAATTCTGATATGTTTAGTACTTCGTTCAGTAATTATGGGTGGGGTGTTTGAAAATGCACAGTATTGACCTAACTCTGCTCCCCTTGAAGTCAATATAAGCTTTACCTTTCATTTCAATGAGAGCAGTTAGGTCATCACTAAGCCTTTTGAAAATCCCACCCTATAGGTTTATAAGAGGCTAAAAAGTCATAATAAAACCATTATTGTTGCATTTTGTGTTTCATACATTACAGGTTGAGACTGATAATCAAATCTGTTTAGTTGAACAATGGACATGTCATGATAACTGACACCTACTGGCTAAAGGACAGAGTGCTTTGGGTTGAAGCTGTGCCTGTCCCTTTATGGAATAATAGTTATTTACTGGTAGTTATTTAATAGTTCCAGTAATGAGATCAAAAGAATTTCAGTGTATACCTAACTTTAAGCACAAGCTTAAGTGCTACCCTGAATCAGGTCCATAACCTTCCATATGAACAAACAGTTAATAATATATATGTTACTTCATATCTTATAGCATGGAAAAATCCATAAAGGGTCTCACTCACTCTCCCTCCCACCCCCACCCCAGTTGAACAACACATAGTGCTCTTCAACCTCTTTATCCACTGGAAAAGAGTGAAAGAAGTTTTTAAAATATTAAAAACTATGAGAAATTAACACTTTCTTTCACATTTTTTAACTTTCTTCCCCCTTCTCCGGTGGAAAGAAGAAGAAGGGGGAAAATAGAAGAGAGCGAATGCTGGAGGGGAGGGAAAGAACCTCTCATTTTTTCCTCCCTCCTCTTTTTTTGTAAGAAAGAAAAATGACAGGGGAGTAAAAAAGTGAGAGGACTGTACAAAGAAATACAAACAACATTTTTTGGAACAAAAGGAATTTTTTTGGTTTGAATTCTTTCAGTGAAAAAAGGAAAAGTGAAAAATTCTGAATGAAATGAAAACTGTTTTTGTTAAACCCATTTCATGAAAAAAAAATCAGCTAGTACAAGCATACTTTTAAGAGTGTTTTCACACTTTTAGTCTTTATTAAATCTATTACCATTGCAAATGGTAGAAATAAAACCCTCATCAGTCTTAACCCATTACGCTGGAGGTATCAAGAGGTGGTTTAAGGGACAGAATATTTATGACAGGTATCTGAAATACTGCTGCATAAAAATATCATTTCAGGTCCCATTTCTAAATTCATCTCCTTAACAAACATCGGACTGAAAAAATGACCACATTACTAGTAATTAACAACAATGCAAGCAAAGAACCAAATGATGCCCAGTGAATCTATATGCAGAAAGGACACCTCACACCTGGATCTGTGCTTGCCATTCATGAAAGGGGATTGGTCATCTATCTTTCTGGCACCATTTCCTCCTCCCACATAGTCTTCTAAGTTGTCTGAGTGTCCAGGGACCTGTTCCTGTGGAAGGGGCTGCATTCGCATTTGCAGTAACCCTCCACACTGTTGACCTTCTCCTCTCTCCTTTAATAAAATGTATGTCCTAAGTCAAACGTTAGCTTTGAAAATCTATAGATAATCAATCTATAGACAGGACAAATGTCAGCAACTCATATTTACATTGACATTAGGGTGGCCAGATGTCCTGATTTTATAGGGACAGTCCCGATTTTTGGGTCTTTTTCTTATATAGGTCCTATTAACCCCCATCCCCTGTCCCGATTTTTCACACTTGCTGCCTGGTCACCCTAACTGACATAGTGCTTTTCATCCCAAATGATACCAGTGTACTTAATAGTGTGTGAAGAGAGATTACCTCTCCTACCATATAATTTAGTATTGTAGTAAACTGCCCATAATAATATGCCACCACAGTCTAGCCAAAGCCATACTTTGGGAATTGTGAAGCTATGGAGGCAGAGCTTCAACTGGTGTGACTTGTCAGAGCTCCCCATGGGCACTGGACTGCTTCTGATTTAGACCCAGTACAAGTATTTGATCTCTGTATCTCCTGTACCAGAGGAGGCTGACAGAACTATAACAGCAGAATACATTCTTTTGCTATTTAGAAAAAACATCCTTAAACTCTAGATCTGGATCCAAACTACCTCAGAGTTTGAGGATGTTTTGGTTTCAACCCATCCCTAAAAATAATGTAAGAAATGTACACTGGAAATATATTTTATTTCTTCTCCTAGAAAGGCCCTAGAAAAGCACACGTTTATGGAATTCCTTCGGTTATAGGGTATTTTTTTTCTAAATAGCACAAGAATATATTCTGCTGTCTATAAAAAAATGTGATCCTGATTAAGAATACTAACACTTCATGGAACTGATTCATTAGCTCATCTGGTAGACCTACCATTTGCGGGCTAGCAATATCAAAGCAATCCTGTCTTTCCAATAATTAATATGTATGCATTTACAGTACATCCACATAGAAGTGGCAGCAAACTACTAAAGCTGTTATGTGTCCTAGAATGTTTGCACAATTTATGTGGTAAGGAATATTGACAAGTGCCAGTGTGTGAAGTAAAAGAAATTGGCAGCATAAAGCAAGCCTTTATTCCTCACAGTCTGTGAGGATTAGAGAAACCAGACACTGAACACAAGAGAGGGAGAAAAAAAATCACCTGATGTAATAGCCCTATGTAAATGATGTTTCAGGCAACTTAGTGGAATTGGCATCTTTAACTGAAAGGAGGTAATTTAAAATCTCAATGTGCATATTTTCATTGCATTGGATGCAGAACAGAGGTTCTAAGTGTTTAACTTTTAAATAACTGGTAATGCTATGTAAAGACTTTAAATTAAATGAATACATTTTAAGGCACGGGGCTGGTTTCAGTATTCCCAACCTCTGTCCCCAAACACCAGTCATTAGAATCCAAATGTCCAATTAATGGTTGTTACTGTACAGTAGTGGCTTAATGATTCTAAACAGAAAGGTTCAAAACTAGATAATAATCTGTAGGCTGTACACAGAGTGTTTGTGTCTCGTTGATTTTAATGTGGTCTGATCATGAAGTCTGCAAATGAAAAACTCTGCTCTAGCTTACCCATTAATTTGGATTTCTCTCATTTAAATGGTTTCCCATACTGCCATTATTACCTCGATATTTATAGTACCATCAAAGAAGAATGAAACTATCTTGAAAGATGCACAATTTTTACCTCAGCCTGATATGCATTAAAAAAATTCCTAGAGATGAGATGAAGAGTTAACAAGAAAAACAACTGGCTGTCCCCAAACACATTTTCCTTATTGTGCATAAGTTTTCCCACTAATTGCCTATTCATCCAACCTTCCTCTGACCCTCCCCCGCTCCGTTTTTTTTTTCTTTTCCTTTTTACCAACTATGGAGGGTTACTGGTAAGAGGAGCTGAGGGACCTGGAGTTCAGAGTGAAGAAGGAAAGAAAAAGTTGAAAACTCCAGAAAAGGACACGTTTTACAAATAGGTCAGGGTACAGAAGGAATTGTGGTGGTGTACAGGCCTCTGGGCAGGGAAGGTATTTTCAGGCTGACACTTTGGGCTAGATTCATCCCTGTGCAGGCACTGGATCTGGTCCAGGGACAGAAAGGAAGTAGCTGCTTCTGCTTCCCTTATTCTGTTGCTGCAGCTGGGGACCACGCCATAGGCAAGGGCAGTACTGAATCTGCTCTAACTTGTGCCTCCCACTTCCATACACCTGGGGAATTTTCCCAGTGGAGTGTGTGGCCCTTTGTGATCACTTTGTGCCAGAATAACTGGTGCAAAGAGGCTGCAGTGAAGAGCTAAATTTGCTCCTTTCAGCTTAACACTGAGTTTTGAGAAAATCCTCGCTCAGTCCTTTGTTATTATTCTCAGAGCCATGGGCCACTGAGCAAAACTCTCCATGCATGCTAAACAATTTAAAATAGTCAGTAAAATAATGCAGCACTCCCTTAAACATTAGGATGTGTTTTGAAGAGTGATCCCATTCCATTTTCAATCATCTCTTATTTTTCACAGCTTCAATTTGTATCAGTGTTGTGGGGGGTAAATGCAGCAGTGGTAACTCAGTAATCGCACAATTATCACATGAGTTATTATGAGACATTGTGAAGTTTTCAGCAATAGGCCTCTCGTCCTTCATGGAACAAAGCAACTTTCCTATGAGGAGATAGCACAGTAGCATAATATATTTCAGGAACTCATGAGGTGTCCGCATAGTCAGCATGTGTCCATCTCACAAAAGTCACATCTTTGTTGGTGCACTTCTTCACAGCCTCTGCTACATTTCAGTACAGAACCCTTAAACATGATCAAAAAGGCAAGATTTCAAAAAACAAATTAATAGATGGAGTCACTCCTATGAGGTATCGAGAGGCACAGCGGCTTCTGAAACATCAGACTAAATTAGAGAGGCTAGGTTCTGCTTTTACTACTTTTATTACTGCAGTACATCTGCCGTGCAGACCGGGAAACTCGAGAAGTGTGCTGCTTGACTGGAGCTAGAATTAGGATATGATGGAGTGTCTGCCGAGATTCATCAAGCCCTCGTATCGCTACCCCTTCCTACTTCTCCATGTGGGCACCAATGATACTGCCAAGAATGATCTTGAATGGGTCACTGCAGATTATGTGGCTCTGGGAAGAAGGATAAAGGTGTTTGAGGTGCAAGTTGTGTTCTCATCCATCCTCCCCGTTGAAGGAAAAGGCCAAGGTAGGGACCATCGAATTGTGGAAGTAAATGTGTGGTTACACAGGTGGTGTCAGAGAGAGGGCTTTGGATTCTTTGACCATGGGATGTTGTTTCACGAAGAAGGATTGCTAGGAAGAGATGGGATCCACCTAACAAAGAGGGGGAAGAGCATGTTCACAAGCAGGCTTATTAACCTTGTTAGGTGGGATTTAATCTAGGTTCTCCAGGGGATGGAGACCTAAGCCCTGAGGTAAGTGGGGAAGTGGGATATGGGGAGGAAACATAAGGAGGAGAGTGCAACAGGGAAGGCCTCCTGATTCACACTGAGAAAGTAGGGCAATCGGCTAGTTACCTTAGGTGCCTATACACCAACACAAGAAGCCTGGGAAATAAGCAGGAAGAATTGGAAGTCCTGGCACAGTCAAGGAATTATGATGTGACTGGAATAACAGAGACTTGGTGGGGTAACTCACATGACTGGAACACTGGATATAAACTGTTCAGGAAGGACAGGTGGGGGAGAAAAGGTGGAGGAGTTACACTGTATATAAGAGAACAGTATGATTGCTCAGAGCTCCAGTATAAATCTGGAGAAAATCTTGTTGAGAGTCTTGGGTTAAGTTTAGAGGCGAGAGCAACAAGGTTGATGTTGTGATGGGAGTCTGCTGTAGACCACCAGACCAGGAGGATATGGTACATGAGGCTTTCTTCAGACAACTAACAGAAGTTTCCAGATCACAGGTCCTGGTTCTCATGCAGGACTTCAATCACCCTGACATCTGCTGGGAGAGCAATACAGCAGAGCACAGACAATCCAGGGAGTTTTTGAAGCGTGTTGGGGACAACTTCCTGGTGCAAGTGCTGGAGGAACCATCTCAGGGCCATGCTCCTTTTGACCTGCTGCTCACAAACAGGGAAGAATTGGTAGGGGAAGTAGAAGTGGGTGGGAAGCTGGGCAGCAGTGACCAGGAGATGGTTGAGTTGAGGATCCTGACAAAAGGAAGAAAGGAGAACAGCAGAATACAGACCCTGGACTTCAGAAAAGCAGACTTTGACTCCCTCAGGGAACTGATGGGCAGGATCCCCTGGGAGGCTAATATGAGGGGGAAAGGAGTCCAGGAGAGCTGGCTGTATTTTAAAGAAGCCTTATTGAGGGCGCAGGAACAAACCATCCTGATGTGCAGAAAGAATAGCAAATATGACAGGCGACCAGCTTGACTTAACAGAGAAATATTTGGAGGGCTTAAACACAAAATGGAAGCTTACAAGAAGTGTAAACAGATGCCTAGGAAGGAGTATAAAATATTGCTCGAGCATGCAGGGGTGGAATCAGGAATCAACGCACAATTGGAGTTGCAGCTAGCAAGAGATGTGAAGGGTAACAAGAAGGGTTTCTACAGGTATGTTAGCAACATATGTTAGCAACAAGAAGAAGGTCAGGGAAAGTGTGGGACCCTTACTGAATGGGGAAGGCACTCTAATGACAGATGATGTGAAAAAAGCTGAAGTACTCAATGCTTTTTTTGCCTCGGTCTTCACAGACACGGTCAGCTCCCAGACTGTTGCACTGGGCAACACAGGATGAATAGGAGGTGAGGAGCAGTGGTGAAAGAACAGGTTAAGGACTATTTAGAAAAGCTGGACATGCACAAGTCCATAGGGCCAGATGCAATTCATCCAAGGGTGCTGAGGGAGTTCGCTGATGTGATTGCAGAGCCATTGGCCATTGTCTTTGAAAACTCGTGGTGATTGGGGGAGGTCCCAGATGATTGGAAAAAGGCAAATATAGTGCCCATCTTTAAAAATGGGAAGAAGGAGAATCCAGGGAACTACAGACCGGTCAGCCTCACCTAAGTCCACAGAAAAATCATGGAGCAGGTCCTCAAGGAATCCATTTTGAAGCACTTGGAGGAGAGGAAGGTGATCAGGTACAGTCAACATGGATTCACCAAGGGCAAGTGATGCCTGACCAACCTGATTGCCTTCTGTGATGAGATAACTGGCTCTGTGGATATGGGGAAAGCAGTGGACATGATATACCTTGACTTTAGCAAGCTTTTGATATGGTCTCCCACAGTATTCTTGCCAGCAAGTTAAAGAAGTATGGATTGGATGAATGGAATATAAAGTGGATAGAAAGCTGGCTAGATTGTCAGGCCCAGGGTAGTGATCATCAACTAAATGTCTAGTTGGCAGCCTGTTATCAAGTGGAGTGCCCCAGTGGTTGGTCCTGGGGCCAGTTTTGTTCAGCATCTTCATTAATGATCTGGATGATGGGATGGATTGCACCCTCAGCAAGTTTGCGGATGACCCTAAGCTGTTGGATGAGGCAGATACACTGGAGGGCAGGGATAGGGTCCAGCGTGACCTAGACAAATTGGAGGATTGGGCCAAAAGAAATCTGATGAGGTTCAACAAGGACAAGTGTAGAGTCCTACACTTAGGACAGAAGAATCCCATGCACTGCTACTGGCTGGGGACAGATTGGCTATGCGGCAGTTCTTCAGAAAAGGATCTGGGGATTACAGTGGACAAGAAGCTGAATATGAGTCAACAGTGTGCTCTTGTAGCCAAGAAGGCTAATGGCATATTGGGCTGCATGAGTAGAAGCATTGCCAGCAGATTGAGGGAAGTGATTATTACCCTCTGTTCGTCACTGGTGAAGCCAGATCTGGAGTATTGCATCCAGTTTTGGGCCCCCCCCCCACTACAGAAAGGATGTGGAGAAATTGGAGAGAGTCCAGTGGAGGGCAATGAAAATTATTAGGGGGCTGGGGCACATGACTTATGAGGAGAGGCTGAGGGAACTGGGCTTATTTAGTCTTCAGAAAAAAACAGTGAGGGGGGAATTTATATTAGCCTTCAACTATCTGAAGAGGGTTCCAGAGAGGATGGAGCTAGACTGTTCTCAGTGGTGGCAGATGACAGAACAAGGAGCAATAGTCTCAAGTTGCAGTGGGGGAGGTCTAGGTTTGATATTAGGAAAAACTGTTTCACTAGGAGGGTGGTGAAGCACTGGAATGGGTTACCTTGGGAGATGGTGGAATCTCTAACCTTAGAGATTTTTAAGACCTTCTTGACAAAGCCCTGGCTGGGTTGATTTAATTGGGGTTGGTCCTGCTTTGAGCAGGGGGCTGGAGTAGATGACTTCCTGAGGTCTCTTCCAACCCTAATCTTCTATGATTCTGTGATTCTATGGTTATTGTAGTCATGTTTAGTGTCACTAAAGTACTGTCCTACGAAGCAATACTTCCCATATAGGCTGCTGGCTGTGGGGAGTAGCTCAAGTTGCTGGCCTGAGGGCTTCCAAAGGAGTGGAAGAGTAAGTTAGGTTGTTGGCTATTGGAAGGGTGCAGGAGGAATAACTCAGTTTTGTAACCTGGGGTCTTGACAAGGAAGAAGGTAAATAAGAAATCTGGACACTGGAAAGACTATTGACTCGAGGATTTAGCAGGGATTGGTGCTAGGTCTGGATGCCTGGGTGGTAGGGTAAATAAAGCCTAGTGCCAAGGATAGGTTGGGTCTTGAGGTTGGAAATCAGCTATAATGGTTTTTACCATCGGGCATCCCCAGCCATCCTGTGAAAGGGGCACTACAAAAGACATCTGTGGCTTGGGGGTCTTTAAGCCCTACCAGGAGTTTACCAAGTGATGCTGCTTACTGGGCTGGCCCCCCTTGGGAGCTTTTAATCTCTTCTCTTTTTCCTTCAGTTTCTCTTTCTTAAGATGCCAAAATGGCACCTCCAGTCTTCTGTGTTCCTGATCTCTCTGACCCTTCCCTCAGAATCCTGTACCCTGGGGCCAGATTCCACTGAAGTAAGTAAATTATGGCATGTACCTTATCAATCTCCTTTTGCTCCTCCTCCTTCTTTTCCTTTTCTATTTTGTGGATCTTTATCTTTAAGTCCTTTATTTGCTTATTCAAGGCTCCAATTCCCAATATTAAGCCTTGTAACAACAGTCTTTTGCTTGTCTTTTTTGCATTTCTTATCCAGCATAATCTGTCAGTTCCTTTTCCAATCGGTGCCAGTCTCCCCATAATACATCTCTGGGGACTCCATAGGGACCTTCTTTTGATTTAACCCACTCCTTCAGTGCCCTGGAAACCTATTAAAATTTGAACCCATCTAATGCCTTTGCTGAAGGGCTCAGTTGTGAACCTTGTCAGCCAAGCTACCTGTATAATAAACTATATGTTACCTGCTCCAGACAAATGGATATGAGTCGACTCATGACATCGCTAATGTTGGGATTCCCTCCAAGACTTCTTTCCACTCAGCTTCCCAAGAGCTGAGTATACCTCCAGCCTTCATTACTCAGGTATCTATATTTGGCATATAGCAGTGCTACACTGAGTTGATCAGACTCAAACGCAGGGGGGATGGATGCAGGACATATCACAACTCCAGAGTTACACATAAACCTTCTCGCTTTCTATACATACACATCTCATTGCATTTACTATATATTGCATCACACATTTTTGGCTTGGCTTAGTTGCTTTGCAGGAATCAATCCCTGCACAGCATGCGCTGTCCATGCACTGTCCATGCTTCAGCTTCCTCTTTGCCTCATCTCTACCTTCCTAACTTATTTTGTCCCTTGTTATCTAGTTCATAATAAAATAATTGCCTGGGTGTTCTCCCTCTTATCTTAGTTTGCTCAGACTTTCTGTCTTCTTAGCCTACTGACCTACTTACTCACCTTATTTAGCACAAACAATCTGTTCTCAACCTGATCATTCACTTATGTCCCTAATTCTATCTTCCAAAAAATGAGGCCTCCCTCCATGTGTTACTCACTCATATTGGGTCAGGCCTCAGCTACAGAACCTAGTGTAAAGTCTGGACTGGATGGGCTGATGGGAGGCTGCTGGTCACTAAGCGAAGTCCAGCCACTTCATTTCAAGTATCTAAATAAGAGATTAACTCTTTTTGAAAATCTGGCCCACTGTGACCAGCTTGCAAACAACTTTATGGAACATTTGTTTGCACAAATTATTCATCTGAAAAATTCTGAATAGCATTTTTTTTTTTTACTCATGGCCTGGTTGTGAGACAATCTGTGAACAAATAAAAGGGCTGAATTATTCAACTAGATTGTCCATTGTGAACAATTTGGCCAGTTGTATTAATGATCCAAGTGAGAATCTGGCCAACACAGTGGTGCGAGCACTCCTGCCTTTGTCAAATATGTAATGGGAGAGTGTCATTAAAGGGGCTGGGCTTTGGTTTTATTTCTCATCTGAAAGACAGCAGCTTCCTTAGCAGACTGGTCCTAACACTGACTCAGTACTGAGTCAGAGGGAACGCTGCCATCACATTCAATTACCATTACAACTTCCTGCAGCATCCTGGGTTTTCTTTGGAGGGCACCATGCAGTATTGACCAAGCCTGACTGACCTTGTTTAACATGTGAGATTTGACAATATTATCTGATAGCCCTCAGAGGGTATGGCTGCAGTTTTAAGGCATTCATGTATACACTCAAAAAATAAAAAAAGTCTGTCTGCTGTTTATCTGGTAAACACAAAATCATGCACCCATGTATTATATGCATCCCATCAATGTTTGCGAGTGCTGACCTATCTGCAAAACATGCAGTGTGCCAATTGTGTTACTTGGGTTGGGTTGGGAAGGATCCAACATTGTAAAGAGAGAGCCCTAAACATTAAAAAAATATGTACTACTTGTCACTGATTTTTTCTGAATTATCTGTTTGTCAGCTTCTTGCTATGGCCGTGGTGCTGAATATTAATGAGGCTACCCTTGAACAGCCTCAGGAGTGAATATCCTGCACAATTTATTGTTTTGCATAATTTTCAGAACTAGTACCCTACCAAAAGAGGGTCAATTCAGACCCCTATTAGCAGTAGATCAACTAGTCCTTAACTCCCATTACAAAGTTTTATTTCAAACTAAATTTAACCTTAAGCTGTGGGGATATCTGTGTCACTTATCTGTGTGAGGCTCTACAGTATATCTGTTTTTCCATTTCCAGAAATGAAACCATCTTTTGACCCAGACTGTTTGCAGTTTGTAGACTGGTGCCTGATTATACCACCATTCAAATAATGAAATCTGTAACCAGAAGAGGAAGTTTCAAAGACAGTGCTCTGTTTAGAATATGGAAACTATAATCTTCAAATTGAATCTATTTCCCCATGTTATGTATCCTCACACCTTCTTGTCAACTGTCTGAAATGGGCCATCTTGATTAGCACTACAAAAGTTTTTTTTCTCCTGTTGATAATAGCTCATCTTAATTAATTAGCCTCTTAGAGTTGATATGGCAACTTCCACCTTTTCATGTTCTCTATATGTATATCTATCTTCTTACTATATGTTCTATTCTATGCATCTGATGAAGTGGGCTGTAGCCCATGAAAGCTTATGCTCAAATAAATTTGTTAGTCTCTAAGGTGCCACAAGTACTCCTGTTCTTTTTAATCTTCTTTAATCTTGTAGTTTTCCTCAAATGCCATGATCAGCTATTAGATCCTTACAGAAGGTGATGGGGTTTCTTTAAAAGAAGCCCATTGCCTGTAGTTGCTGAATGCCTAGTTACATTTCTTAAAAGTGCAGGTTTATTCTCAGTGCTGTTCCCCATATATCTACAGCAGCAAGAAGTTAAACCAGGTTTCTTGTAATTGGTTCATTTCCTTAGGGTTAAATTATGGTTTATGCACTTTGAAGCACTGTAGGAGGTGAGCAGCCTTTACTCTTGAGCTGGGAAGACAGAGGTGTCATGATTGGAAAATGTTCTAGCAGGAAGTGAGTCTCAAAGTGCAGAAGAGGAGCAAGTGCCAAATGCCCTTCCTGACAGGCACCTTCAACCACAACATAAACACAGACCTCCCACTTGACTAAACTTAAAATAATAATGAAAAATTCCTGGGGAGGAATGTGCTGTATGTAGCTGTCAAACTGTGATGCCTTTGTTTTCCCATGTACGGCACGTTTACATTTTTACAGACTTTGCAAATATGCAGAGATGGCAGCCATTTTGTTCTCAGAGTTACTCCGGCTTGAACCCAGGACACACAAACACACACATAGGGCTTTCTCATGGGGATTTATTTTTGTTTTTTGTTGTTGGTTTCCTAAAATAAGTAATCACTCTGAAGGAATATATTTTGTTCTCTATACATGGGAGAACAGAACACATATTTGATTAGCCCTCACCCATTTTACATTCTTTTCTGAACTCTTACCTATTTTTCTCATTATTATTATTCCTTGTCTGCATACTTTGTTCAGTTAGTCTCTTGCCTAACTCTTCCATTTCTTATCATGTTATTTTACCTCTAGCTTGATAATGGCTTGTATCTGTAGCTGGATTAATTTTTTGTACTTTTTTTCTTTAAACGTAAGAACTTCTTGAAATATTTTTTCAAAAAATATAATTTTCAACAATATTTGAAAACAAACAAATAAATTTAGGATTGTACATTCAATATAGTTGTTTTGAAATTGTGGTAAGATGCCCAGTTTTTCTCCATTTTTTTCTTTCCTTTTGCCCCTTAGAAATGTGGGGGAAATATAAATAAAGATAGAAATGAAAACTTTCATTTTTAAAGGAATATTTTTCTCTTACTTTTTAAATTTCTCAAGTGAAAAAAGTCACATTTTTTTTTTCCTGTTGGAAAACAGTCAGAAAGTGTGAGAAAGTGGGTGTGGGTATGGCAGGGAAAACACATTTTTGGTACTTTGTTACTGGTTTCCAATTGACAAAAGTTGGAAATCAGTAGCAAAAAGAATGGGGGAAAGCAGGTTTTCCACTTTCTTTTAAAAACTGGAATTTCCCCACAGCAAAACTATTATTTCCAGATGGACAATTTTGAATGGAGATTTTTTTCCCCATGAATATTCCCAGAGAAAATTTTCCTATTTTCCTATTTTCCAACCAGTACTACATGTAGCCAAACTATCTATTCCAGGCTCATCTTTTTACCCAGGCATTTGAAAATGGGGAGAGGAGTGGTGAAACTGTAAGTGTTAAGGGACAGAAGGCTCTGTGGTGGGTTCTTACACTGCTGCATTAAGAATGCATTTTTAAGTTATGTCAACTTTGCCTATATAATAGGGATAGGGTCCCTTTTTAGCATTTAAAAAAAAACAGACTCAGTAACTAAATATATATCTTAGGCCTTGTCTACGCAGAAAATATGTACTGCCTTAATTGAACTGGTATCGTTAGAGTGGTTCAATACCTCCCTAATGTGTATGCAGCTATAAAGGTTTGCAGCTATTCCCATACGGGAAGAGGAATAAACTGTATAGTATAACTACTTGAGGTGTGTAGGAGGGAATCACACCTTTAACTGATATAAATATACTGGTACAAACACTGTGTATAGACCAAGCTTATTTGGTCCCAATTACCATGGTATATGAATGACTTTACTTACCGTTCATGGTTTTGATCATAAGATGATGACTCTATAGCTTTCTTCCTCATTCTATCTATGCAGTCATCCACTCCACTTCCCACCTCCGCCTTCTTCTACAGCAATAATGAAATACAAGGTAGATGAAGAAGAATTAGTGTAATGTAGAGCAGCTCTGATGTCATATCACTTCTTCTCATCAGGCAGAGGTTGGAACTAGGGGTGCTGGGGGTGTTGCAGCACCCCCTGGATTGAAGTGGTTTCCATTATATACAGGGTTTACAGTTTGGTTCAATGGATCTCAGCACCCCCACTATAAAAATTGTTCCAACACCCCTGGACAGAGGGGGCAATTGAACTGGGTGAGTGCCTTAACCATTGGCAAAAGGTAACAAGAGAATCTGCCTTCCCACCATGTTGTGTGAAGTTAAGCAGGCACAAGAAACAACATAGGTGCATAAGTTACATAACTCCAGGAGAGGGTTCCCATCTGTGGTTCTCAAGCAGAGATTGGCACCACCCTGCAGGCCAGATTTAGGCACCTAACTCTGTGAGACAGGCAGGGTTTAGGACACACCCTTCTTCTCAGTATCTCCTATTGGCTTGCTTAGGCAGTTCCTCACCTAGCATGCTGGCTTTTGTGGATCCTCTTCTCAGCTGTCTACCTCCTCCCATCCATTATATACAGAGCTTATGCACCTAATGCAGGCTTTGTGGATTCCAATAATTTTTGAGTTAGGTATTGCAATGGTGAATGTCCCTTTGTGGATCTGGGCCCTTGTTCTTTGAATAAGAGTTCTGTCTATTTGAACTCGTTTCCCCCTTTTTTTTTTCAACTTCATTTTTATTTAACTAGAGTCCAGGGGAAAGCAACAAAAATGAGAAGAGGTTAAGAAAACATGACCTATGAGGAAAGATTGAAAGAATTGTGCATATTTAATGTACAGAAGAGAGGGCTGGAGGGCATAATAACAGTCTTTAATTATGGCAAAGGTTGTTATAAAAAGGATGGTGATCAATTGTTCTCTGTGTCCACCGAGGATAGGACAAGAAATAATTGAGTTAGTTTGCAGCAAGGGAGATTTAGGTTAGATATGAGGAAAAACATTCTAACTATAAAGATAGCTAAGCCATGGAACAGGTTATGTAGGGAGGTTGTGGAATCCCTGTTGCTGGAATCCTCGTTGCTGGAATCCTCATCACTCGAGGTTTTTAAGAATAGGTTAGTTAAACACCTGTCAGGGATGGTGTAGGTACACTTAATTCTCCCTCAGCTCTGATGGATGGACTAGATGACCTCTTGAGGTCCCTTCCAGCTCTATATTTCTATGATTCTATGGCTAAGATCTAGGGATCATGCCTTGAGAAAGCAAGTTTTGGGATGGGTCAGTGATTCTTTTCACTAGAAGATCTGAGATGCATCTGGAAACTGAGAAAGGGGCTGACTGGAGATACTTGCCATTGAGGGATGCTGGAGAGCTTTAATATTAAATAACAGTAATTATATAAATTTGTGAGTTTATACGGTACCTGGAACATAAACATTACTGTGTGGTAAGTCAGAATGCTTTTAGTAACCCCATTTTAATTATGATGTTTTGGCAACAGTGATCAGCCATTTAACCCTCAGATTTTCCCTACTTTTAAAATAAAATCTATGCTCAGATGTCTTTGTGATGAATCCCAAGATGGCACCTCTCTCATGGAAATTCCAATAGAAACCTTTAGAATCCTCTGATTTTATTTGATGGCACCAACAGCCCCGATCTAGCAGACAAAGACACATATTCCTTTGTTCCAAAACCTAGCTTAGTTGCCAGCTGGAACCAGTAGAAATTTCCATTAGGTTTCCCAATTATACATATGTTTGTCACTCAGCAGAGTCTGGGGAACTTCAATAGCTAGTCTTATGAGATGTGACAAACTCCAAGATTTGGAGCACCCAAAACTCTGTTCATTTACTCTTTAAATTCAACCACAAACATCTTTGAGATAGTTACTTATTAATGGGAAAAAGTACAGTATTTTACACCAACTGTCCAAAATATGGTTTGCAATACAGCCAGATAGTCACTTTAGGCACAGCCCTGAATGAACAAGGGGTGGTGCATAATCTGTACCACCCACAAGTATTCCTGGGAGGCACTATGACTGAGTCAGACATCTCTGTCTCATAATTCCTCCTCTACTTCCTCTTTCCCGGAGTAGGGGACGGTAATAATTTACTGCTGGCATATACAGACAGTAAATTACTACTCTTCCCATCCTCCCCTTCCTGCTCCCTGCTACTCTGACTAGAGATTAGAAGAGTGGAGCTAAGGCTCTGTCCATTCTCTGCCTACTTCCTGCCCACCTGCTATGGGGAGGGAGTATGCAGGTGAGTAACTGGAACCATGGTCTAGGAAGCCTGAAGTGTGTAATGCACTTTTACTTCCCTGTGCAGGCAGTAGTCCAAGGCCCAGATCCTCAAAGGCATTTAAGCACCTACCTTCCATGGCAGGTAGGCGTCTAAATACCTTTGAGAATCTGGACCCGTGTCACTATCTGAACCATAGAGTTTTGCTTTATTAGTGTAGAATATTGTAGTATTTTTCTGTATAGAGAGAAAGTTGTTATAGTGCTTCAGGATAAAAGGTTTGCTATGGTAGACGTTAGCATGATGAGACAAGCCAGCTAGCTGATAATATTGTATTCAAAGCAAAACACCAAGGTAAAACACCAGCTTCAGTAAAATCAACCAGGAAACTGGAGTAGCCCCTGTAAAAGCAGTATATTCCCAGAAAATAGTAACATCTGGTCATCATAAAGACTACACTTCTAGATACAGTTGAGATCGAAGTCTTGTAAGGCAAGCATTTGTGGCTATTGTTTCTTTTTTTGCACTACATTTTTGAACAGCCTAAACAGGAAACTTGATCTCTGGGTACTTTAGCCATTGTCTGCTTCACAACAAATTTCCTCTGATGTTCTAACCTGGGCTTATTTGCTGGAGTTTCATTTCCTTGTAAAATGTCCTGCAAAATGTAGAGGAAATTAAGGCACCAGTCTTTCCACTTGTCCACTTCATCACTTTCTCTGATTAGAAAGAAAAAGTTTATTTAACCGAAGTGAAAAATCAATAGCATCAGTCAGGTATCTGTTCAAAAAAAAGATACATTATGCCCTTCTTTGGCTTTTATCAGGTACCTTTTCTTTCTGAAACCTGTGTGAGCAAGACTTTTTAACAACTCTCCCTGGCCTACCTGCTTTCTGCAGCCTTAATAACTTTCTGGTAATAAATTATGCCTGGGACTTATTTATTTACCCTAGAAGTGCTGCTAAGTAAATTGCTTTTGCAGTATAAGACAGCATTTGTTCGTAACTAAGTATTCCTTTGTGCTTGACAACGACTTAGTGGGCCAAAACAACTTAATGTGAGAAAGTCAACTATTATGATCCAGCAAACCAGTTCCAGAATCTCACACATTCCACATTCCCTTTGCACATCTGGACTTTACAAGGACAAAGTTTTCTTTCATATAAACTGTTTATTGTGCTGTGAGATTGATGCCGTTAATATTGGCTTTCAAAATGACAGATTAGCATCACCAGTTAATCAGGGCTATTAGCAGATAAATATCTGTAATTTAATCACTACAGTAATTTCTTTTCCAATAATAAGATTTACAAATGCAAGTGATTAAGTAATTAGCTTACATCTCCATAGATTACAATTCCTCAGAGCTCTCTTCTCACACTTTCCCCCCAAAGATTACAGTATTTAATTAAAAGTAACTACTTTCTCCCCTCCCCCACCCCTCCTTATATTCTCTCTGTATGCACAAGTGAGAATCATTTATTCTAAACCAAAATCAGTCTTTTGGATATAATTTGACACAGAACCCCCATTCCAATCCCCCTATCTCTTAGTAAGGGTTAATATACATGTACACTTGAAAGCCATTGTAATAGTTCCCAGTCATAGTAATAGTTCTCAGTACATTTTCTATTCCATAGCGCAAGTGGGGTGCACAAGGGGAATTAATAACTTACAGGAAGGGGGGGAAAATTCCAAAGGAAAAATTGCGTGCAGTTGATAAAATAAAAGCCGGAGTTGCTGAAGCAGCCTATCCAAACACTTCTCAAGGATCCCTTTGTTGCTCCTCCGCTGAATTGGCCCCAGGGCAAAAGGCAAGTTCTACTCCTTCCAAACTTATATTCTCCTATTTGCGGAGTAATTTGACAGTTATTGTTAATTTCCTAAATGCAACATGAAAGCTGTAGAAGGGAGCCTAAAAGGGGGGGCGGGGGCAGAAGGGAAGGGAATGCGAGAGAGAAATTCATAAAGAACAGCAGAGAATATGGGCAAAATTGCTTCCATGTGTAGCACACAGGCAGGACTTGGGCAGAGCTCTATGGCAGTCCCAGAGTTTGACCTCTTGAGGCTGTGCCAGTTTGCTGGGGAAAAGGCACTGCTCTTTAATGAAGGCCTAATTTTTATTGCCACTCAATCGACTTCAAAGTGCTTCAGGTTGCCAAACATAATTTCACTGGAGGTATTTTCAGGTGCAGAGCAAATACTTCATGAATAATTTCCTCATTAGATTACAAGTTCCATTATAAAAGAGGGATTTTAGTTGTTCTAAGGCTTTTCTTTAGAAGCTGGGTTTTTTTTAAACAAAGTCTTTCTGAGGGGTTCTTTCTTACTTTTATTCTGGAAGAAAATACTTTAAACTGTTCTATCTTTTATTTATGCTTTTAAATGAGCATGTGGCTCACTGACATGACTGAGCACAGTAGTGATGTTTTTAATATGCTCTCAATTAAAAAATAAAATCTGACGGTTTGAACAGGTTTTCGTTTTCTTTCCTCACATCCTCCTTCATCCTCGAATTGTTGCTAAATTCACTGACTGCCAGCAACCTACTGGCAGCCTCGCTGGAGCCCCAATTAATTATGTAGATCTGACATGCTTCTGCATTTTTCATCTGTTTATTTTTCTCCTTGAGTAAAACATGTCTGTAATTGAAATACACAATTGTACATCTTCTTTACCACACCACTCCTGTGAAGATAGGGAACTTCTGCAGTTCAGGAAGAGCTGCTGTCAGAGTGAATGCGGATGGTTTTGAGAGGTTTGTTTAATGCATTTTGTGAGCAGCGATAAATCTCAGATAGAGGAGAAATAAGCAGGAGTCAGGAGAGGTGGGTCGTAATCCTAGTTTTCCTATTTAATTGCTATATGGCCTTGGGTAAAGTTGCTTGCCTGCTCTGTGCCTCAGTTTCCTCAGCTGTACAACAGGAATAATAGCCCCCACCCCCAGAGGTGTTGAGGCTAAACTTCTCAGCATTTGCCAAAACTCTTTGAATTAATTGGAACGCAAGTGTATAGTGATGGAGTTCTTAAAGTGCACTATGTTTCATCACTAGGTGGTGCTGTGTGAAGAATGCAGCAACATATCTTTACCAAATGTTGGAGACAGTCTACAATCTCTCTCATTTTAAAAAAAAAACAAAACATAAAGTTGTTGTTGCTAGCATCCATTTTGGTTCTGTCTCTGTGTGATGAACTTGACGTGGTGTCTGAAGAAAAATAATCTAAACTGAAGAATTTTGTCAAGATGCCAAAGTTTCATACCCCAGAAAGCTTCAGTTTCGATAGATCAGACTGGCCTGATTGGAAGGAGCAGTTTGCATTTTTTCTCATTGCAGCTAAGCTCCATGACGAGAGTGTGGATTCTGTGCCCTGGGCAGGGAAGCTGAACACATCTTTCAATCCTTTGCCTTTGGAGAAGACTGCCACAAGAACAATTACGCTCTGGTACTGGTTAAGATTGATGAACATTTTATGAGTAATGTGGTTTATGAGCATGCATGTTTCTACCAGTGTGTCCAAAAACATGGGGAGTCTGGGGAATCTTTCATAACGGGCTTATATGACATAGCAGAAACTTGTGATTTGGAAGGCAAAAAGGAAGAGCACTTTAGAGAGAAAAAGCTTTCATTCTAATGTGTATGTGATTAGAAGATTGGAGGCTGACAATTTCCTCAGTCGCAGGGTGGTGGCCATGATAGGCCTAGTGAGAAAGGTAGAAGAAGTTGATGGAATATTTGGTGATATTGGATTTTTAAAAGGAGATGCAGTAGGGATAAACTTGAGACTATGCTGAATCATATAGTCTACAGATGCCCCAGAGAATTCCTATCCTTGTAATTTACTTCGTAAAGTAACGACAATGGAAAAGAATGGCATAATTGAGAAAATCTTTGAGCCAACTGCTTGGTGCACTAAAGAAAAATGGAAACATCAAATCTCTGTAGCGCTTAAGAGAGTTAATGAAGCATAGTGAGAGAAAAATATATCCTCCCAACACTAGAAGATTCCCTCTCTAAAGTGGCAGGATCTAATGTATTCTCCAAGCTAGACACCTCAAGTGGTTTCTGGCAAATTCTTTTAGTCAATCAGAATGCTAAACTGTCTTTGGGAGATTTTGCGTTCAAAGTTTTCCTTTTCAGATGACCAGCACTCCTGACAGTTTTCAAAAAAAGATGGCAGAGCTGCTAAAGAACATAAATGGGGGTTTGCAGTGTAGTTCTAGCCATGTCATCCCCATGATATAAGAGAGACAAGGTTGGTGAGGTAATATCTTTTATTGGACCAATGTCTGTTGGTGAGAGAGTCGGGCTTTCGAGCCGTACAGAGCTCTCTGTGGCTTGAAAGCTTGTCTCTCCCTCACCAACAGACATTGGTCCAATAAAAGATATTACCCACCTTGTCTCTGTAAAGGGAGGTGTCATTTTTCCGAACAACATTAGTAAACGGATCCTCAGTGGAAGAACATGACAAAACCCTCAGTAAAGTTCTGAGCTTAATCAGTGAGTCCAGACTCAAGCTAAATAAAGAAAATTGTGTTTTCTGCCTGAACCAAATTGGATTTTGGGGACAGATAATAAACAAAAATGGAATTAGCCCTAGCCTTGAGAAAATAAAAGCATTTAGAAAATTGAATAGACCAACCAATGTATCAGAATTGAGACACATGCTGTGGGTAGTAAGTTATCTTGGTCTATACCCTAGAAGACCTTTTTACAGTGACAAAACCACTGAATGAATTGTTCAGGTCACATACATCCTGGCTATGGGGGACAAATCAAGAGACTGTTTTCAAAAGGGTAAAAGAAGTGATTTCAACTGCTCTCGTTTTAAAGTTATACGATGTAAACAAACTCACAATGGTCAGTGCCGATGCCAGTAGCTATGGCCTTGGTGGTGTATTTTTACAGTTAGATGGATCTGAGTGGAAGTCAGTTGCATTCTGCTCTCGTACACTTACAGAAGCAGAAATACAATATGTGCAGATTGGAAAAGAATGTCTGTCAAGTGTATGGGCATGTGATAACTTCCACAGATATTTGTGTGAATTGGTTTCGTTTGAACTGGTAACAGACCATAAACCCAGGCTGTGAGGTACCTCACCACTACCTGACCTTAGCTTGAAGCAGTTATATCTGTGCCTGTTATGGATCAGCTCCCTGAAGCCAACAGCCTCTGGCAGCACAAGTACTACCTTCCAGCCCCTAACCCGCCTCCCCCACCCAGTACAAGCTTCGTTCCCTCTGTACAGCTAGCGAGAGGCACACAACAACCAGCAAATACTTGGAGCTTTCCCTGAAGTGTCCAACCCCTCATTCACTGAACACTGACAGAATTACCAGGCCTGCTGTTCCCAAAGGAACAGCTTGCAAAATTCAACTCAGGATCATCACTTTGCTTAACATCACAGCACTAAGATATATTTACTGTGAAAACAAGTTTGTTGTAAAGGCCTAGCAATTCAATGGATAGTGAGTAAGAACACTTGAAACAAATGATTACATATAAAACAAAATCATAATGTGTTTTCTTTAGACTAAACTTAATTAACCTTTTAACCTCTTGTCTAAAGAAGTTTATCTCATCTAAAGTTCTCTCCAGCATTTTCACCCAAGCTGATGGAGATCCGTTTTCATGAAGCAGAACTGCTCTCCATTTACTTCCTAGGTGAGGAATGGTCAGGTGTCTCCTTTGTTCCCCAAAATATACTCAAGCAAACCATTGATGTGCACCTCCCTATAAGGTTCTCTCCCCACAACTTTCTTTCTCTTTCTGTTAGTTTCTTTCTGAAGTTCATACAATCCTCCATTTGCATTCACTTCAGACTGGTGATAGGAGACCCATTGTGAATGAGACACTCAGTTTACTTGTGATTAGCTCCAGCATGGTCCTCTGCACTTCCCGGTCGCCAGCCTTCTCGCTGTCAAATCTCTTGGTGCCAATGGCATCCAGCTCATCAATGAAGATGATAGAAGGAGCTTTCTCCTTGGCCAGTGGAAAGGCATCTCGCACCAGCTTGGCTCCATCTCCAATGAACATCTGTACCAACTGTGGGCCAGCCAGCTTCAGGAATGTTGCCTTTGTCTGGGCAGCACATGCTCTAGCTAAGAGGGTCTTCCCTGTTCCAGGTGGCCCATACATGAGAGATGGATAAACACCTCTTATCTGACAAAACACCTGCTTTCACTTTTACTGGTAACCAGTATTTTGATACAGACTTACAGAACATATTTTCAGTATATATACACACACAACTTTTTACATAACATTTGTATATGCACTTCACAAATCATACTGATGTCCAATGTGACACTTTCATTTGAGACCTCACATGACATTAGGTGAACTAGAATGTACATCCAAACTCAAGAATTTCTTGTAACCCCTCTGCACCTCCTTGCAAGTTGGAATCAAAATGTTCTTGGGTCACATGACCCTTATCAAAAGGAAAAACCTGGATCAAGCACTGCTGAGATGCCAACATCTTTTGATTAGGCTAATGCAATTTAACTCAATCACTGAATATATTCCTGGTAAAAATCTGGTAATAACAGATGGCTCAGAATTGCACTCAAGCACCTGTAGGCTAGAGGAAGATGTAAAGTCATGGATGTGTACAAGTTTTACAGGCCAGTATCAGGCAGGAAGTGAGACATGCTAAGCAACCTTGGCAGATAAGCAACTCCAAGCAGTTTTTAGTTTAGTTACATTTCGGCAGGATGTCCAAAGTATCTAAAGAGCACTATGGCTGTGGCAAGAAACTACTTTTCTGTAGGCAGACAATTAAATTAGTCCAATGGATTAATGATTAAAGGTCATCCCACAATCATCCCAAGAATTTTGAGAGGAGAAATTCTAGACCTCATCCAGGAAAGATGTCAAGAACTAACTAAATGCCATGACTGGGCCAGTCTGTCAGTGTGATGGCCTGGAATCGGCAAGGACATGAAGAATAAAGTATCTTCATGTGAACATTGCAGAACTAACAGATCAACACAATGCAAGAAAAGCCTCTAATAACACCTATCAGACTCTGTAAGAGGCTAGCAGCAGATTTATGTGACTTCAGAGGACATCATTACTTAGTTGTAATGGATTATTTTCCTAGATACATTGAAGTAATATATTTGAAAGATACAACATATTGCAATGCTATTGAGAAATTAACGAGCACATTCGTCCATTTAGTACTCTGGAACAATTATGGATGGACAACAGAACACAATTCACTGCAGCTGAATTTAAGTCATTCCAAACAAAATATGATTTTTAACATATCACTAGCAGCCTTCAGTACCCACAAGCAAATGGAGAGGCTGAGAGGGCTGTGCATACAGCCAAGAATATATTGAAGCCAGCAGATCCATTCCTTGCTCTGCTGAGCGATTGATCAACATTGTTTGTAGCTACTGGCTATAGCCCAGCCCAGCTTCTGATAGAAAGGCAATTCAGGACTGTTCCAACCCTGGAAAACAACCTAGCCTGAAAGAGGCCAGACCTGAGAAAAATAGCCAGATCGGATCAAAAGGGGGAAAAAAAGAGTTTATGAACACTTTTATAAAAAATGTTACACAGAGAATTGCCTGATGTGGAATCTGGTGACCTATTTGTGTCAAACTGGATTCAGGAAAAGGATGGAGAACTCCAGCTGCTGAAAAAGAAAAAGAATGCCTCACCCAGATCATCCACTGATGAGATAGATGGTGGGAAGTTCAACAGAAACTGTCAACATCTTCAGTTTGTTCCAGAGACCGAACAATCCACTGAGCAGACTCTACAAAGTGCAAATGCAGAACCCTGAGAAGCAGATGATTCACCTATTCCAAACCTGCCAAAAGACATCCTTTGCAAATAGAAGACAGCCTAATCACCAAGTATTACCCCTTCTGGCCATATAGTTTTTTTAAAGTACGATTTAGGGATGAGTAACGAAGAGACATGAGTTGAGATTTAAAGTTAGTTAAAATTAGTTTTATAGTTTTAAAAGTGTAAAAATGGAGGAAAAGCAAAAATAAAAGGGGGAGATGTGATAGAAATCTTAAACTGAATTATAACATTTAGTCACTAGTCTGTGCTGTGTGAAGAATAAAGCAGCACACCTTCACTGAGTGCTGGATACAGTTTGCAACCTTTTTATAATGATAAAGTTGCTGTTGTTGCTAGTGTCCATTTTGCCTCTGTGTCTGTGTGACAAACCTGACAGTATAAAAGTGCAAGTCATCACTGAGGATGGAGCTGGTAGAGATGCCAATAGTCAAAGTGGCCTGACACTTCCATTTTCAGTTGCTGAGAATTTTGCAACATTTTCATGCCGGCTTTCTTCCTCAGGATCAGCTTTTCTGAAAAGCTGCAGTGCAAAGCACATCTGAAATAGTGTTGCGGTGTTAAATAAATATTCCACCTCTTTCTTTGAAGAGTGCGAGTAGCTTCATGTGCTGAAGCAGGAAAATGAAATTTGGCAGTGGTACTGGAGACAGTGCTGCCTTTTGCTATGCCCAGCAGACCTGGCTGATTTATAGGTCTCTGAAAACTGACATGTGTACATGTTCAGTGGAATTTGTTAGTGGTTTGTTGCTAAAACGTCTGAACTTTTCATCTGCATTGAGCACCTCCAGTCCCAAAGAGCTTCCTACATACCAACTACACAAGCATGCTTCCAGACCCTGACTTGGTCACCTACATGGCAGATACAGAGCTAGTTCTCTGACTGGAGTCACACAAAGAAACAGGAATAGCCACCTTTTGGCCTAGAGCAGGGGTTCCCAAACTTGGTTCGTGGCTTGTTCAGGGTAAGCCCCTGGCAGGCCACGAGACACTTTGCTTACCTGAGCATCTGCAGGTACAGCTGCTCGCAGCTCCCAGTGGCCATGGTTTGCTGTTCCCGGCCATTGGGAGCTGCAAGCAGCTGTACCTGCAGATGCTCAGGTAAACAAAGTGTCTCGTGGCCTGCCAGGGGCTTACCCTGAACAAGCCACGAACCAAGTCTGGGAACCCCTGGCCTAGAGAAATGTGCAGAGCAGGGGTGGCCAACCTGTGGCTCCGGAGCCACATGCAGCTCTTCAGAAGTTAATATGTGGCTCCTTGTACAGGCACCAACTTTCCGATGTGCTGGGGGGTGCTCGCTGCTCAACCCCTGGCTCTGCCACAGGCCCTGCCCCCAACTCCACCCCTTTCTGCCCCCTCCTCTGAGCCTGCCGTGCCCTCGCTCCTCCTCCTCCCCCCCGAGAGCCTCCTGCACCCCATGAAACAGCTGATCAGGAGGTGCGGGGAGGCGCTGATCGGTGGGGCTGCTGGTGGGTGGGGGGCGCTGGGAGCAGGGTTGGGGGTGGAGATGATGGGGGGCTGTTGATGTATTACTGTCGCTCTTTGGCAATGTACACTGGTAAATTCTGGCTCCTTCTCAGGCTCAGGTTGGCCACCCCTGGTGCAGAGGGTTGGGTGCCAGGAAGAAAATATGCATTCTAGCCTCAGTTCTTCCAGTGACTGTGGTTAATTCTGTGTACTTCACCGTCATTATTATCAAGCAATGCTTCATGTTCCTATCTTACGAATCAGGCAAGTATCCTGCACCCATTTTACAAATCAGGTGGCTGAGAGATTGTACAAGATCACTTCTGTCAACTACTGGGAATAGAACAAAGGACTATAGTCTCATTCATTCAGAATGAATGTGCCAAATCTATGTGCCTGGGTGTGTTGTCCAATCAAAAGACCACAGCCTGGATCCACCCGGTGTCCCCAGGCCTAGCTTTTAGATGCCTAGAAAATCACTGGAATCCACAAAGCCCAAGCTAGGCAAGTAGGTGTTATGTGTACAGCATACACACAGAAAATTTACAATAAAAACATTCAATACTCCTGCTGGAAGATTGCAATGTAATTCTACTTTTATTCTTAGAAACCAGAACGGTAACACAAATTAAGAAAAACTATAGAGAGAAAAAGCAAATGACCCATAAGGCAGAGAGACAACACACCCCACATTATTTCAGGTTGGCTCTTTCCAGACTAGGAGTACTTGTAGCACCTTAGAGACTAACAAATGTATTAGTGCAGAAGCTTTCGTGAGCTACAGCTCACTTCATCGGATGCATAAAATGCATAGAATTCTATGCATCCGATGAAGTGAGCTGTAGCTCATGAAAGCTTCTGCTCTAATAAATTTGTTAGTCTCTAAGGTGCCACAAGTACTCCTGTTCTTTTTGCGGATACAGACTAACACGGCTGCTACTCTGAAATCTTTCCAGACTGACTCTGATCTCATGCTTTCCTACAAAGGCTGAAAGCAGGAGCAGGACTCAGCTGCCCCCATCCCCTGCCCCACGTTCTTAAAATGATAGCTTGCAATTCCAACACAGTCCTCAGTACACCACATTAGACTCCATATTCAATGCTTGGCCTGAGAATGGGATCCACAAAAGCCAACATACAAGGCAGGGAGCTGCCAAAGACAGCCAGTGGGAGAGACCAGTGGGAGGGCTATGTCCCAATCCCCTCCTGTCTCACAGAGTTAGGAGCCTAAACCAAGGCTGCAAGGGGCCCCCTATCTTTGTTTGCAATCCACAGTCATTTCCCCTTCTCTGAAGTGAGGGCCCTAACCACTGAGCTATGAGACAGTCTGATGTGTGGCTCCCTTAATCTCTTCTGTTGAAGCCATTCTATCCTGGCCAATTAATATTAAATTATTTAATACAAAGGAGAGTGAGAATGACTCTGTAGTCCAGTGGTTAGGGCACTCACCACAGAGGTGGGAAACTCCAGTTCACATCCCTTCTTGTCAGGTAGAAGAGGAAATTGAACAGGGGGTCTCCCCCAACCCAAAGCAGTAGCCTAATCGCTAAAGACTTGGGGGGGGGAGGAGTTCCGCTCTCCCTCACCAGACATTTTCTGTGGAGTTGGACATTACCCTCTTCCACAGACTTCCTAGGGGATGCTGGGCAAGACAATGAACATGCATAAACACAAGGGGACAGAACCAACATTGCACAAGAAACTTTATTCTGCTATTTCCCAATGTTTTACCACTTGCCTTTGAAACCTTAACATTCTTTCAGCATACATTTTTTTTTTGTAGTTTGCATTATTGTGCAGTGTCGGGGGAGCAGGATGGACCAACTTACTTAGGGAAGTGAGAGCCATGTACTATCAAGTGGAAACCCAGATTTTCACTCCCAGAGCCAAAAAAAGGTGAGACCATTGTGGGATGCTCTCATTGCAAGGTAGACATACCCTCAGAGTACAAGAGCACCGTCTGCAATACTGACATATCAAAGCAAGAAGACAATGAAGTTGTGATAATAACTGAGTTTAGTTTTTTTAGCAGGTAGGTGAACATAGACATATTTATATTTCTTATTCCCTTATAGTTCCTGTCTTAAAAATTCTAATTAATGTTTTATGTAAGAGAAACCCATGTCATAACAAAAGTTGTCATAAAATATCGGCATTTTTCATCACTTACTGTATTGTATGGTATATAGCTATAAAATGTTAGACAAATGTTCTGTGATTGCAGCCAGAATCTGATTACATAAAGTACAGTATGGCTCCAAATTTTCTTGTTTCCCTGGTAACAACTGTAAATGCACTTACTCCCTGAACTACTCCACCCCTCCTGCTGCTGATGTCAGACACAGGAGAGGTATATGTGCAACTCAACTGCACACCTGTCAAACCAGGCAGAGGATCTGTTTGATCACCCTTTTTTTGGTCCCACAAAGCCCAGTCATTTGCTGATCAGAGAACAGTGTTAATTTAGTCAGCTATCAGGATACTGGGGCGAAAAAATTCTCCCACTTATGCTTTAGTTTTGAACAACGAAGGAAACAGGGAGGCAAAAAATTTCCACATGACAAGAACTTAAGGAACATGTTATTTGCTGGTAACACAAGGAATACAGAAACCCCTCTTATTGTTAATAATTTCCAATAACTGGACATTATTTAATGCCAAATGACTGTATAACAGAATTCTTCTGGAATTTCATACTACCACAACATGAATGCCAAAAGGGCTCAACATGGATAATACAATGGACCAAGAAGAAATGAATTAGGATTTTCCATCTGTTATCTGACAGGAACACTTTAAAACAAGTGACCAATCCTTATTAATTCATCTGGTATTTTAACAAATCAGGATGAACTAATGTGGTGTTTATGTCAATGGGATATGCACCTCCATAGGAATTCCACTGCAAGTTAGCAATTAATTAATGTACCTGTAGCAATTATTGGAGAGGATTAGTATCTGACCTTAATATCCATGTACTCTGCTGGCAGGCTGCCCATTTTCACCTCAACATTAATGAAGATAAACATTTGTATGTAAGTGTGCCTCTTATGGTCATTTTGTTTACTATGATATTTCATCATTTGCCTCAGTAACTTCCAGTCATCCTATAACTACAAAGTTAGATTCAGTGGACTGAAATCTACTGTGAGCGACACTGCTGAAAATATACTACACCACTCTATGTTTACTGAGGTAACCTGTGAACAGTAACTCCCATGTTTATGATTTATACATTCACTCTTTTTTAAAGTCAACCTGAAAAAACTTGAAGAGTTTTGAAAATTTTCATTTTTGTGAAAAAAATGATGGGGAAAAATAATTTCCTGACAAGCTCTAAAATGAGAGAGAGGGAGTGGTCTGATAATTAGACCACACTCCTCACAGATGGATCTTCCCATTGACCTCCTCTGTTTATGGGGTTTGCAATACAAGTATGGAACTACGAATGAATTTGATGAATGGTTACATGTAATAAGGACCCTGCTGTGAATTCCTCACTATCATTAATGAGTGCTCACCTATTAATCACTATTGTCATTTATTATTTGCGTTTTGGTAGAGCCCAATAGCACCATGTCAAAGATCAAGACTCCATTGTGTTAGGCTCTTGGCAAACATTTAGAAACACATGAACGTTGCCTGAAAGAACTCACAATCTAAAGCCCCTAGCTAGCAAACACATCTGCATGTGAGTAACTTTATGCACCTGTGCTGTGGTGGAAGTGGAGCAGCTCTGTAAAAATTTATCAATATTGTATGTTGACCTGGTTATTGGATGTTTACTCTGTGACTATATTGGGTTCAATCAACAGGGCTGCTGGGAAACAGACAGGCAGCCAAAAATAGGATTCAAGATAAGACACCCCTCAGCAAACACTAGGGGCTGTTCAGGACAATGGGTGAATCGTTGTCCCTGAAGAAACTTGTCTCGACCTCCACTGAGCCCTTCCAAAGTGGCTATGGACAGCAGGGCCTAAAAGCCCAGGAACTGAAAAAATACAACACTCAGGCTGGATTAGAAGTTACTTTCTCTTGGGGGGGTTGGGGAGGGGGACAATTGTTGATGAGATGCTGTTCAACCTGACACACACGGACACCTATCAGAGATATCTGAAGAAGTTAGGCTTCCCTAGGCTTCTGCAGGGGATGGAAAGCCTTTAGATAAGACAGATATGCATATAGACTATTGTTTTAAAATCCTTTTTTTTTTCTTATGTTGTACTTTGTTCCTATTGTTAAAATGAAACAATCCTCTCCTTTAAGCAGGCTGTCTGAGAACTCTATTCACCACAGGTTGCAGGCTCACAAAGGGAAAAGCTGCACTCAGATGGGCTGGGTCAGCATGGTTGATACATCATTGGTACTGTAAACCAGAGCCTGGTCTAGGAGTGGGGGAATTGCAGAATTACACCCCAGGGAGGTAAAGGCATGAAGCCTGATGGGGCACACTCAAACACCAGAAAGGGGATAAAGTTGCAGCTACTTCTGTAACAGTGACCGCTGTCTCTAAAGTTCAATGGGACAGCTTACATGCATAAATTTACTCACTTGAGTAAACATTTGCAGAGTTAGGGCCTAATTTAATGCAACAAGTGGCTGATAAAACCCAAAAGGATAGAACTGGGGAGGAAGAACCAGGGCAAGAGGAATGGGAAATCACTGGTCCCATAGACTATCAATGTGCATAGTTTGATGGTTCTGAAATATTTAAAAGATGCATTTTATGCTTGTTTGTTTTGTTTTATTTTTAATTACAGGACATAATCAAATGCATAAAAGATCCTAAGTTCCCGTATCATCTTAGGTGTAATCAGTTTCCCATTTCCCACGGACATTACTTCGAAGATAGTCTTGAGGAGAGATTTGAAAAAGGTCAGAATTTTAACTTTATAGAATTCTGTGTTAAACCATTTGGATTTAAATGTGTACTTGCTACACATAAAACCAACTTGTATTAACTCATCATCAGTGAAATTAAATAGGGCCAAGGTCTTTGTTCAGTGACACCCATCCAGTTCAAACTGGCAATGTTACAAAATTTGCCTTTGCCATGAACTGGGCACAGATGGTTTTGAGTAACAAAAACATAATTTTTTCCTGCAAAATTTGAAGTAAGCTGATAATAATTTTGATGACCTTAGAAATGCCATTACTGATTATTGAAAAAAAAAGTGGGGGTGGAAGGGAGGGTGGAAGGACTGAAAGGAACTACAACAGGACAGAAGTTGGCCCTAAACTCTGTGCGTGTGTGTGTTAAGAATCTAGCTCAAGGTCTAGAAATTCTATGTGAGAAGAATCAGTGTTTTTTATTACTGAATTCCTCATTTTTTTCTTAAACAACTGGGATTCAGAAGTTACTTTAGTACTATCCAACTTCTAATATTAAAAATTCTGTCTCATAAAAAGTGGATCTAACAGGCATCAAAGACTTGAATTCCACTGCGATTTAGATGGTAAAAAATTTAAAAGTGCAGATCTACACACCTTAATATTCTCAATAAGACTTTCCATCTAGCATCCTTTTATCCTTTAACTGGATATGACTTCCAATAAAGTTGACTTCAAAAAACAACAAACTTGCACTGGACAAAGCATAACTATACATACATATATATAAAATTGAGTACTGATGACATATTGATTAAATTATAATTCTTAAAGGCATATTCTAGTGATGTTATTTTTTCCAGCATATGCATTAATGTTTTAGCATTTACCTATCTCTCACCTTCATCCAATTGTCCACCCTTGAGCTCATAGCTTGAAGAAGATAAGATTCCATCTCGGTCTCTTCAGCAGAGTGGTTGCTTACTGAATGCTGTGTATTGATCTCATGGCATGCACTGTCAACCAACACCTTAAACCAGCAGGTAGTCAATATAGATCCTGGAACACTATTGTTATGTGCTTAGCACAGAAGCTCTGCTTAAAGGCCCTGATCTAAAGCTCACTGAAGTTAATGGAAATACTCTCATTATCTTCAGTGCATTTGGACAAGGCTCTACAAGCAGCCATTCTACACCAGCTTTTGTTTTCAGATAGAGTCACATGCCAAGAATTATAGCAATCTCATGTCGAAATGAGAAGCCCATGAGCAACAGCAGACAATGTCAGCATCTGAAAGGAAAAATTGCATTTACTTTACCGGGAAGGGATGGAAAAGTACTCTCAGCTACTGCTGCTACTTGAAATCCAGTACCAGTCTTGGGTTTAACAAGCCTCCTAAACTGTGAGCCTGGTTCACAAATGGCAGACACTCTCCCTGAACCATGGGGGATATAATATTGGCTAAGGCCTCAAATCAGCAAGGAATTTAACCTCATATTTAACTTTAAGTCTATCCCTATTCAGTAAAACACCTGTTGCTTTCCCATATTTTTTTATATGCTTCCTAAAGTGGATTGTCATTGTTTAACTTCAAATGTTATTCGAAGGGCCAATTATATAGTAGAATGTCACTAATTTGCACTAATGACAGATGAGCTCATTGTGAATTAATGAATGTTGGGTATTAATGAGTAAGTGTGAACATCATCCGGAACTATGTGAATCACAGAAGGGCCCCTGCCCGAACACGACTGCTATGGCCTATGCCCAAAACAAATCCCCCAAGCCCAGGAGTTAATAAACAAAGAATTGTTCTCTGGGAGGAGGGGTGTCAGGATGTGAGGGGACTCCACTTCCTAGTACAGATCTGTGTCCCCCCCATGTTCTTGCTCACTTATTCCTCTCCTGTGTGTGGCCCCAATGGAGCACTGGGGTTTCCTCACTAGGCCAGTTGTGAGGGGGGTGGGGGGACTGTGCCTGTCTTAGGGCATACATTTGGATCATCATGTCCTTTAAGGAGGTAGCTAAGTCCAGGGATACAGCAGCCCTGTTTCCTATGATAGGAGACAGCACACCTTCATCTGTTCTCTTGAACAGCTCTAATGCGTAGATCGGTGATTCCCCTGCTGCCATAGGTGCAGGACATTTCTGGAAGATGATTGTGACTTCTGCTAGGATGTGCCTTGGCTGGGGTCTGCCAGGTCGCTGAACCTGTGGAAAAGGGATAGGACATTTATGTGTTGTGTCTGTAACACTGCAATTCATTTTCCCCCTTTCCCCTCGCCCTTTTCTTGTTTGCTCCATCCTCCTCTGTGTGTCTGAGATCACATGCTCCTCTGGTGTTTGGAAGGATTTTTAAACTTACCATGTGTAGTGTATTGCCTATTTGTGCAGAGAATAGCTACTAAGATGATCAGGGGGATGGAAGACCTATCTTACGAGAGGACACTGGCAGAGCTTGGCTTGTTTAATCTAGCAAAAAGAAGTCTGAGGGGAGGTTTGATTTCTCTTTATAAATACATTAGGGGGGTAAATACCAGGAAGGGTGAAGAGCTATTTAAACTAAAGGACAATGCTGACAAAGAACAAAAGGGTCTAAACTAGCTGTGAACACGTTCAGGTTGGAAATTAGAAGGTCTCTAACCATCAGAGGGGTGAGGTTCTGAAACAGCCTCCCAATAGGACTTGTGGGGGCAACCAATTTAAATAATTTAAAGAGAAAGCTAGACAAATTTACAAGTCTGATTGTATGATGGAGTTGCTTGAGGGTTGGGCACAGGGCTGAACAGCCCTAGAGCTCACTTCAGGTTTATGTTTATGCTCCTAAAAACTCATGCTTCAGGCTTCCAGATGAGCACCTGCAGTGATCAGGATAGAATTTCCCCCACTCACCAGAGTATTCTGGTTTTCTTCTTGTTTTTTTCTTCTTCCCCAATCTCCTTTCTCTGAAGCATCAGGAATGGCCACAGCTGGAGATGGGACACGGGGCAGGATCGGATGGAGCTCTGAGGTGGCACATAGCATTCTCTCAGGTACTTGACTGGCTGGTTCTTGTTCACATGCTCAGGGTCTAACTGTTCACCATATGTGAGGTCAGGATGGAATTTTCCTCCAGGTTAGATTGGCAGTGACTTTGGGTGGGGGGAGGAGGGTTACCTTCCTCTGCTGTGTGTGCGCGCGCGTGCAGGTCATTTGCCAGGATTATCTGGTTATATCTCACTTAATCATTTCCCTTCCATTGCAGGGGCCCCGGGCACTGGTGTGCCCTGGTCTACCTATTCTCTGTCACATGTAACACTCTAGTTCCTGTGGGCTGTAATACTTCGGTCTAATTTTGGTTGATGGGTTTTGTGTGCTGTTGGTGGACTGTGATACATAGGTCAGATTGGTGTCCCTTCTGGCCTTAAACTCTGAGGTCTAGAGTAGCTGTCCTGGGTGTGTGTTGTACTGTGTAGCTCTTCACAATCAAGTAGAATAGTGATTTTGAGAGACATGGGTGTCTTCTTAGTCTGTGTCCTTATGATTTCATGTTTGAAGATAGCACTTTTTAGAAGGTTCTGTATATGTCCTTGTGCTTTCACCATAAGAAGCTCCTTAGACCTCCTCAGTGGGTCTACTGTTCTGAGGGGGAAGGCTATTTGTGCATGCCAGCTTCAAGGCTGCTGTTTTGAGTCTCTTGGGCTGCCTTGAACAAACCCTTACAGGTATATAGTCCTACCTTCCATTGAAATCAGTGGAAGCTAGGCCCTATCTATTGATGTGCATCTGACCAATCGAACCTCCTCTATTTTTCTTTTGAATACCGCTTTGTAAGGCACCGATCTCTCCCCATTCATTCCATGGGAGCCTACACAGCTACGTCAGGCTTTGCGCATCTCACTATTGTATCTGTTATTTTTTAGCAGCCTAGCAATTAGGCAGTGTGATGCACTGTTACAATGCCCAAATCTGTTTGAGCGCCTGGCCCTTAACACCTATTTGTGCCTCTGGAAATCTCCCTCTTAATGAACAGAGAAAGCAGAAAGCCTCAGATGTGGACCTTCAGGTGGCTCCTGAGGATTCACTATTAGAAACAATATTATAAACAGACTGAAGTATTTGGACAACTATCTACATATTATGAGCTTGAAACTGCAATGAATTTGTAACTTTTCTGATGTCCCTCAACAGTTTCTGCCTACTTTTGCAGTAACGATTCTGTAACGGTCATTCTGCAATGATTACATGAGAGTTTATGGTACTTTGATTTCGCTGTATTATCTTGTAATTTCAAAACTTAATATCTTTCCTTTCTTCCTGTATGTCTCAAGAGACATGTTCTCTTTCTATTAGTTTTATTTACAAATTGGCCTGAACTGATGAGGGCAGAGGTTGAGCTGTTTTTTTTTTTTTTTTAATTACTGCAGCTTGTCCTACAAGAAGTTTGTTTTTGTTTCCCTATAACCTGCACAAATGCAACCTGCCTCAGGTGCTGAATCTGAACCAGTTTCTCAAAGGAGCATGGGCCCACATGGTTATACAGGGAAATGAAAGAGGGCCATTAAGCACAGCAGAACCTTGGTGTTACAGTTCCCCTAAGAGAGACAGAGGGTTAATTTCTACATGCCGTAAATGCATTTGAAACCCAAAGAAATTCTTAGCTTCGCAGGGTACTTCAACAGCAAATTTATACGTCCTAAATTAATTTTGATTGAATTGCTCAGCATTCATTTCTGTTTCTTCTTGGGCCCTACACTAATTCCAGACCCATTACGGCTGCCTCATTATGGCAGTGGCCCTAGTAAAAAACACTAATGAGAATTACATAATGCTTTTTGATTATAACACCTTTTCCCCCCTTTCCAGATATCTTGTGAGGGAGGTGCAGTGGAATTTCTCATTATTAGAGTCATTTCTGATACATGACATTATTGGTATTTTTATTTAGTCATCTGGATATTTTGATGTCTCACTTCACTGTTGTATTAAAAGTCAATATAATATCATTTTAAACAAATCTGTTTGTCTGACCTCCAAGTAACACACAGTCAGAAACAATGATCTGCTCTGCAAAGGTGTTTGCTAAGTTGTTCCTCACCCCTCCAAATTCTTATTAGCTAGTCTAACGTTGCTGAGTAGCTCTCAAGGATACAGAAACAGTCTGAAAAGAAACAAGAATGAGAAAACAAGGAAGGAAAAAGCTTACAGGATATAATCGGATACAATACAAGCTGAAGCCTTCCTTTGAGCAAGAAACATACTCTTCTGGATATCTTTTAAAAGACTGATCAAAAAGACAGTTGCCATAATCTTGCCTAGTAAAAGCTGAAGTTTCAAAGAGGGAGAATTTAATTCTCCTACTATAGGAATATATAATTTCCCGTAGAAAGGAATAAAAAGAAAGTAGGTGTGACAGAATGCTAAAAGCAGCCATCAAGGAAAAAACTGAGCAGTGCCTAAATAGGATCCTGCTGCCATCAGGGGAACGTTTAGTTTCCCACCTGTAAGAATTACAAACATAGCACACTCTTTTCTTTCTCAGTTACCCTTATTATTTTTCTCTTTTGCCTCACTCTTTTTTAGTAAGAGATCTTATTGAACCACTTTCTTCCTTCAAAAGAAATTCTTTTTTTAAAGACTTAACTGCGTAATATAAAATAAATTCCTAGTTGGTCGATTTCCAACCCAAAATGATTGATTCTAGAAGCACCATAGTTTGTTTTTATAATGGGGGTCTTGTTATTTAAAAATTAAAGAACTTTCTGATTACTTGTCTTGTTTGTCTTGGGAGTTTTCTATCAACATAGCAAATTTCTGACTAGCCGTCTAAAGTTATCACAGATGTTGAAACACACTGACACAGTAATTCACTGCTGAAGACAACCTGAGAAATTACACAGATCTGTTTTTTTAAATTAGAAGTTGCAGTGAAGTTTCTCCTGTCAGTAAACTGATGGTTTTTCTCAAAGAAAGAATTAGGCATCACCCTCTGAAGTTTAGCACCTGTAGAGGATTTCTATTTTTGAGATTCAGCGTACGGTATGCTTAATCTTAGCTGAGACTAGACGTGAACTTCTTCAGCAGAAGAAAACTACTAAAACTGTCCACCTTCTTATCTTCAGACTTCACATTTATTTGGCCTAAAATGTAAAAAGGTGCAAGCTATGATGAAAATAATTCTTGGTCCTTAGTTTAACCAAAAACACCAGAACAAGGTTGGTGCTGTAGTTTACAGCAACTTTGGCAAAGATCCAAAGGAAGGTCACTCACCCAAGGAAGTCTCAGTGATCTAGAGAGGAGTTTCCCTCTGAATGCTGAATGAAATTCCTTGATTGACTTCTGCAAGGATTTACAGTCACTGCAGATGGAGGATCTGCCCTACCAAAGACTGAAGGGAATTCTGGAACAGTACTATCCTGAAAATTAAAGGCCAAATCCTTTCAGACATGAAGCCACAATAATTTGAGGTTACTTTGCTTACCCATCATAGAAGGTGAAGGGAATCAGTAATCAAATGATGAAGTTCAGTTCCCTGAAACGAGAAAGTGGAAGAGTCTGGATTAAAGATATAGGTTTCTAAAAGCCCTAACGCTTACCTTAGGAGTTGTATGAAAACAAACATCCCAAGAGATTTTTGATTTACTCAGGTCAGTCTTCACGGCTAAAGAGGGGCTATAGCTGCATATTGAGAATAAACATCAAAATCAGTGTTGACATGTCCAGATTGCCAGACTTTTAATGTCAATAATGTAAAAAAAACAAAAACAAGAAAACACCCCAAATCTATATTTTCCTCCAACTTCCCCTTCACTCCCCATAGAATGCAAAGTGCATTTTTGGAGGATGATCCTTACTCTAGGGAACTGTCCAAATTTCAGACTAATAAAATATGACAATATTAGAAAATAATGTGTGGGTTAATGAACGATGATCCACTGAGTCATGGATTTTCAGAGCAGGTGTCTGTCTGAAAGCCAAGTGTGAGCATTACTTCCAGTGGTGCTATGTCTAGTCTGCTGCACTGTCGGGTCTCTCCTGTGAACAGACATTATTTTATGGGGCTTTCCTTCTAATTGCTCCCATCCAAGGAATGCATGTTCAACTTGATATTTCTCCCTAATAGACAAATATCCCCTCCTGCTTTTACAAGCAAATTCAGTGCTGGTGACAGTGCTTTACTTATATCCTTGAAATCCCCTCTTTAGCCACAGAAGAGATACGAATCGATAGAAGAACTACAGCCTTCCCCGTATCATCGCAACAATATACCTCAACCCTTACAGCAAGTGACCATCTCTAGGGGATTAAAGAGTAATTCAGTAACCATGCCCATTCAGTGCTTGGCCTTTCTGAGAGACTGAAAACAAAAAGGTACCAACTGGCTATGGTGGTGGCCTGTTAGCAGGAAGAGGACAATATATTTCACTTAAGTTACGCTAAACAACTAGATAGTTCAAAACTTTTTGTCCCTACCCACCTGGGGTGGTGACTAAAGGCCAAATCCAGTGCAGTAGCCTGGTTACTTGTCTGTGCAAAGCAAGGAACACAGGGTAGAGAAATCTCTCATCGGGCTACAGAACCCCTCTACAGAAGTTCTTGCAGCCCTCAAATGCATCTTCTTTGCAGGGAGGGAGGACAGTAGAACACATGTAACAATGGATGCGGTCACACTCATCTATCCTTTCCACAGCCCACTCTGGCTCTACCCATTGTATTTTGGTCCCTGTCGAATGGGCTCTGCACTGCCTAGGGGTACACACCCTTTGCATGACCACATGGAAACTTGCTTCACCTTTTGAAGCAGAACTGCATCAGGTTAGCAGAAACTCCCCGTCAACTACCACAAAGGAGCAGTATTTGCCCCATAGAGTGTTTGCCCTGTAGACTAGGAAGCAGTATTCGCCCCCTTGTCTGTCTATTAGAGCTGTGTGGAAATTTGCTGTTTTGTTTCAGAAGTTCATGCAAGCATTTTTTATGTTAATCCTCATAATTGTGAGTTACAGTTTGAGTTTTGGGTTCAACACAATCAGATTCTCAAAGAAAAATTTAGTTGACACCCCTGTGTTTCATCTGATTTCATATCAGAACCATGCAATACCACAAACTGGGTCTGACTCCTATGCAGACATATAAGTGGTTCTTTCCAACAAGGCATGAAACTAGGTGAGATTCACATGGTTTGTGCTTTTGTTTTGAACTTTTACAGAACTCTTCTCTGTATCTCATTACCAGTCCCCTGAGACACCCAGTTCCTAGCCCTTAAATTGAGATTTTGGTAAATCACATACCTCAAGCAAAGTAGATAAATGTTGTAGGAGATGAGCTTTCATAAACAATTTACATATGTTCATCTCTCAGAAGGAAGCAGTAAGGAAATAATTTTCAGCAACATGGGGGTGCTTCTTTGAATATACTCTGTAAGCATTCTAAACAGAGACAAAGACTAACCCATGTTAAACTGGACTGAAACATCTGGTGAGTTTGTTCTGACTCTTGTTATAAGCATGTACTTTCTCTTTCAGTGGATTCATCTGGTGCTAATGTTGCCTTCACAACTTCAAGGCCAGAATTTCAAGGTTATTTGCACTGGAAAGGGTACATTTTATATTGAGTGGATATTGCTTCAGATTGCAGAGACAAGTGTCTAAAAACCCATCACCATACTCCTGGCACAAACACAGTTAAAAAATGAGTCTCAGAAAAAAATCTGACCACATGTTTTGCAACTGGGATTGCATCTGCGCATGAAGTTTTTCTGTGGGAAAGCAACAGGGAAAATATAAACATATGCTCTGATCCAGTCAATAAACCTGCTATCTGAACAATTTATACAGGAATGATACCTTGCAAATGTCCTCTGGTAGCCCAGAGTGGAAAAGTGTTTAAAATTTTCTAAAATTCCCTATATTATATCGCCTTAAAAGTCTCCTGTCCCACACGGATGAACAGAATAACACTGAGTTCCTGTAAAAGTTATACGCCCTGTTAGGAGAAGTGAAATTATAAGATTCCAGAAATAACCCTCTCCCTAAACTACCATCCTTTCCTAGAGTGCTTCTCCAAGCCTTTCTCCTGATAAGATTAATGCCCATCAAATCCAGGTGCACATACAATGTCACGTGACCAGCTGCCACTAAGGAACATAGCTTGAATTTTAAATGCTGCTCTGGGTTAGGTCAATGAAGCTTTGGCCATTTATATCTGCTGTATTTAAATCTCACAGTACACTGGCTTAAGCATTAATGACCATTTGAAAGGGATAGGTCAGTTTACACCCCTCCCAGTTATTGTTGTTGGCTACCTGTAGACTTGGGCAGACATTGCTGCATCCGTTATGCTCATATATTCAAGATTTAGCTTTGCAAAGATAATGACCAGAGACTTAGGGCTGGATTCTCTGCTGACTTTTACCTGATACAGTTATTTACACCTGTGCAAAGTAAGTATAAAATGCTAACAAACCGGAAAGGCTGTGTTTTACACCCACTCTGTACTCACCTTGCATATGTATAAATTACTACACAATATGAAAAGCAGCAGAAAATCTTTTATATTTTTAAATGAATGGTTAAGTTCTGGAGCATAGCATGACAGTCCCATGAAAACGTACGGGACCACTAAGCCATTACAAATTGCCCCCCTTACTGTGTATGTTTTAATTGGCCGATACAGCACAACATATTGACCACTAAGTGTTGTTCATGAATGACTTCTTCAAGGGACCGAATGTATTTCCTCTGTTGTATTTGCAAGCCCTGCTCTCCCACAGCTCATTTTGAATCTGGGGTTTCATTATCTGCAGAGCCATCGGGCTGGCGAAAGCAGCAAATGATTTTTATAGGCTCCACAGAGAGCAGAATTTTTGAGTTTTCCCCTTTCTTACTTGCCATGCTATCATTGCACCCTTTCTTTATGGAAATGTTTTTATTTATTATTTCATGCTGCTAAATCAGCAACACTGGACCTAAGCATACTTTTTTTTTCATCACTGCAGCCTGTCAGCTATTTCAAGGCAATGCAGACCTTCATTTTGAACAGTACTTGTATGAGCAACTGTACATTCAAACTTTGTGATTGCACAAATACCTGATGGAACAAAACAAAGCTATATCTTAGCCCAAATGCATTCTGATTTATTAATATTGTTTGAAGACTATATTTATCAGCTTGATTGGGTTAGGAGAGTGCACATAATAAACCAGTGTGCTTAGTTTTTGACAGCCTCAGGTAGACCGAAGCTTCAGTATGGCTTAGCACAAAGATTATAAATTCTCCATGTAGCAGAGGTCAAAACTAATTCAAAGCAAACAGGGGTTTTTTTTGCTATTTTTCTAGCAAAAAAATTCACTATGATCAAAAGATGCTGTAGGTATCCAGACAAGAGGAATGCACAATGCTATTTCATATCCCAAAGTGATTTTTAAAACATACTCTATATCTACCACCGGAATGCCTTCTGAAATGCATCACGTGCTTACCAGCTCATACAACGGTATGCCACTGTTTACAAAACAAACTGCAGAACTCTATCATATCCAATTGAAACTTCAAGGGGAATTTAGAATGGTTGATTGTAATTACTTGAGTTAGAATTTGGGCAGGATACCAGGGCAAACAAATTTTAAAAAGCCAACTAAATTAAAAATGTCCTGGGAAATTTAAATCATCACAAATGATTCGGGTGTGATTTTTACATCTCATCCAAAAGCCATCTCCATCAGTGCAGTGCCCTTTAGACCTATGTTGAAACACTGGTGCATGAGTGACACAGTTATATCCAGAATGTTGTCAGTTGAATTGCTTTGCCCTTTCCTGCAGCTCCTAGGTGTTCCTTAGAGGTTCTTATCCAAGTACGAGCAAGACTTAACTTTTCTTAGTTTGGGATATCTGATGGGAGCAGCACCACATGGTGTCGCTTCAGGCACTGTACATGAGTAGGATATTACAGTACACGTTTTATGTAGCTCTAACCATTTTCTGACAGGATTATTTTTATAGATTGCATATTGCGTTTTTATGTGGTTGAACTGTTCTTTTTCTATGTTTCTTTGCTTATTTATGTGTCAAAGACTGACTTTCCTGTCACAGTAAGTACAATAGGCTGAAAAGAACTGAGGGCTTCTCTCTGCTACTTCATCCTTAGATTTTTTTTTTTTTAAATTTCACCCTCACACCCTCTTTAGCAATTGCAATCGAGGATGTTACTCTGGCATGGAATTAGCAAGGACACTGATCTGTTAGGGACATCTGCCTGCCAAATATCAAGTAGCACACAGTCATGTTACACTTATCATATCTCCTATAAATTTAGATATCAGCAGAAATTCCATCTTTCTCAGTGGAGATGGTAGTACTCCAATCCTGATGAGAAAAACTAGTCATTGTGAATGACATCCAGACTGGATTGATGCAACTCACTCTATCTGGGGCTAAAGGTGAGGGTCACACAACTTGTGCAATGAGCAGAAGCCTGCCTTTTGAGCAGGAAAGATCAGTGACTCAGACTTTATGGTCAGAAGGAACCATCATGATCATCTAGTCTGGCCTCCTGAACAGTGCTGGCCACAGAACCTCACCCATCCACTCCTGTAATAGACTCCTAACCTCTGGCTGAGTTACTGAAGTCCTCAAATCATGCTTTAAAGTCTTCAAGTTACAGAGAATTCACCATTTACACTAGTTTAAACATGCAAGTGACCAATGCTCCATGCTGCAGAGGAAGGTGAAAAACCCCCAAGGTCTCTGCCAATCTGACCCAGGGGAAAATTCTTTTCCAACCCCAAATATGGCGATCAGTTAGACCCTGGGTATGTGGGCAAGACTCACCAGCCAGACACCTTGGAAAAATTTCTCCATAGTAACTCAGAGCTCTCCCCATCCGGTGTCCCATCACCACCATTGGAAATATTTGCTGCTATCAGTAGCCAATGGGCTACATACTATTGTAGGCAGTATCATCATACCATCCCCTCCATAAATTTATCAAGCTCAGTTGTGAAGCCAGTTAGGTTCCACCATACTCACCCACCCCCGCACCCCTACCCCCCCACCCTGCCCCACTCCCCTTGGAAAGCTGTTCCAGAACTTCACTCCTTTGATACTTAGAAACCTTTGTCTAAATTTCAAGTACTCTATATGCTTAACTAATTTCCTACCTGAATCTGGATCAAATTCAAGATTTCAGTCCTAATGGGTCTAGCTAGGACATGTAAGAGTCTGCCTGTCTATCCATGACTGAAGTTGACAGTATCCCACATGATGGGTTCACAGTGACCTGTATTGGTAAAAAGAGGGGATGCTGTGTTTGGTATTAGTTGGAACATTTTCAGGCTGTTCAGCTTAATTTCTGATTATGATACTGGATACTGAGATGAGTTCGAGAATCATAAACACATTGACCTCTGTGGCCAGATCTGTGTCTAACTGGATAAGGTGTAATCTTCTGGATTGCCACAGATTGAAATGTATGGGTTTTGCTCTATGGCTAGCTGAGTATCCAATAGCCTTGAAAAGCTGAAAAGGACCCCAAGGATGAGGGCAGGCTTAATCTAAGAACAGATGCACTCAGCAGTGGGGATGTTAGAGAGGACTCATGTTCTTAAGAATGGTCTGTTTTCCTACCAGTATTACCTGTGTCTACATCAGGCTAGAAAGAATTGGGTTCAGCTTCAGCTAGCTGCACTTCACCCAGGTGCGGAGGTCCACTAGGCAGTGAGAAAGCGGGGAGGTGATGCTGTTTATGTTTGAAGTAAAGGAGACGCAGTGTTGGATGTTGTCAGAGTTCCGGACAACTGCACCGTATTTCCCCCTTGTGGGGTAGCATAAGCACCACTTTTAGGCTCCTGGTTCCCCAGCTGTCACTTCTCTTGGGTGGAGACCCACCTCCCTCTTCCTCCTGACTGGAGGTTTTTCCAGGCTGCACAGCTTCCTGCCTATTCTGTGAATTCACCAGCAAATTGGACTGCCTAAGCAGACCTGCTTTGCTTTCTCTTGAGAAGCTATAAACAGTTATAAGTTACCACACAGTTTGTCCTAGGCAAACACATTTAGTCTTAAAGTGAAAGCATTACAGAGAAAACATTAAACAATAAGAGAACCTACATGCATGCTAATGAGTTTAACAGAGATCATCCCAACTCCAACAAGAGCTCTGGTAGGAGTCAGTCCTTCAAACCCCATCCAGGAGTGTTCCTTTGGTTATACGTTCCTATCAGTTTTTGCTCAGCACAAGCATTCCTGTTAATCTGTTAGTCACTCCTTTATACAGGTGGGCCTTTGACAGTAGGACCCTGAAAACAGGTAATCAGAAGACAGTAGGTTTCTCCTTTGGCCGTAGCTTCAAAAGGTTGGGTCCAGAGGTGGAAATTTGCATTTCCCCTTCTCCCAAGTATTTCCTGGGAATCCCACTCAATTAAAAACTTTCTTGTCTGGCAGTCTGGTTTTTTGAAGTGCCTAATACTTCCCAAGGTTTACATTAGTCATGTCTCCTCCTAAGAGACGTTACATACAATCCCACAAGAATACAAAAATGTTTGCGTTTTTAAGTCCTAGAATACTTAAACTTAATTCAGTAAGGTTTGTCCAGGACATTGCACGGGATTGCCAGATCTGTCACAGATATCATCTGCATACTTTTGGCATTGCAGTCCTGTTGTCTCACCAGCACTCCCAGTGACTTCATATAGACACTGGATAACCTGCGGGAGAGGACTGAGCCCTGTGGGATTCCACCATAAGTGAGGGCTTTGGCAGTAGAGGAACAGTTGGGATACTGTCTGTCTTCAGTCTAAGAAGAACCAGAACCCTTTCAGGGCATTTTCATTTGAACCTGCAGTTTCCTGGAGATGGGGCATGTTCATTTGGTCATCAATAGTACTGAATGGTTCAGAAGGAGGAGTATGGATTTACTTCCCTTGTTTATATACAGGTGGTCATTTGCCATGGGCATTGACATTTTATGTCCATACAGTAAAATGGAAACAGACTCCCTTCTAGTCTGCTGTGGTCACTGGTGAAGGGGTACTGTGGAGACACAATAAGGCCTCCCCCTTTCTCCAGTAATATCACATTTATTACAAAAAGAAAAGGAGGACTTGTGGCACCTTAGAGACTAACAAATTTATTTGAGCATAAGCTTTCGTGAGCTACAGCTGTAGCTCACGAAAGCTTATGCTCAAATAAACTGGTTAGTCTCTAAGGTACCACAAGCACTCCTTTTCTTTTTGCGAATACAGACAAACACGGCTGCTACTCTGAAATCTGACATTTATTAGAGACTCATGGAGTGAAAGCCCACATGCAGGTCTAAGGTTGCATCTTCCATTTTGAGTGTAGCCAGGTATAGCTTCACAGCTATATGCTTTGCTGAGCTGATTTTGTGTACCTTCTTAAGGAACGTTACAGACCCCTGCAAAAGGCCAGATGGGACTGAAAACTATGATTTCATTCACATTTTTCAGCACATCACCACCTCTCATGGGATGAGTTTGGGAGCTCATTCCCTGCCTATTCCACAAATCTTCCAGGGTCCCTCAGATACACAGAGACAGGAGTTCCCATCCCGCTGCAGCATGACTTTACATACTAACTTTCTCAGACTGCATTGGTCTTAATACCATTTTTGAGTCCCCTTGCAGCTACTCAGTGACAGCCATGAAAGGGACTTTGGAGGAATTAATGCTGCACTAACTTCCAGTTAGATTTCTGTGCTGAAACCAAGTGTTGGAGGTGAACATATTGATGTACAGAGCAGCTGGTTTCTACCAACTGGGATTATATTTTAATTCATGATTTAGAGATAAATTATTACCCACCTGAGCCATCCTGTCCTCTGTTTCATTTTTAATGGATGCAGTTTTGTCCACTAATTTGACTGATTCCTTTCTTTTACACCAAAGTACACTTTTCAACACTAGAAGAAAATTGATCTCTTATTGAAAGAAAAGGAAAATTCCCAAAATTTCCTTTTCCACTAATTCATTTTCCTCAGCATTTCCCTCCCTTTTTACCTGCCTACTCACAGCATTCCCAAAATTAACAGTTGGATTAAACCAGGTAAACTAAGGTACTTCATATTTTAAATAGATTAGAACTCTGTTCCTTTGAAGTAATCAGAATGTTCCACTAGAATTATTTATTTAATTTCTTCAAATGAATTGAGCCCTCAGGAAAGATACTGGGTTCTCTCCTCGTGCTTTTTTTCTTTTTTAAAAACAGTTCTGGAAGCTGCAGTCCTCTCGTCATCGTAGATGTGCAGCAAAGTTTAGACGCTGTGCAGGCTTCCCCCAATACTGCCCTGCCAATGTACTCAACCTTGACCTGAAGGGACCACCTCTTGGGATGTAAGTCATTTGTAGCTTGTTAAAGTGGCAGATAAGCTACTTTTCTAGAACTGTAAAGTTTGTGCTGTATGAAAGGATAATGAATTTTCTAGCAGGAAAAAAGTATAAGCACATTTCTGTTGCGAGAAGGGCAGAGATGAGAGAGGTACTGCATATTATTAAGCTACTTGATCACATATGCCTTTTCAAAGGAGAGAGGAGACATTAGCAGCAAACAGAGGAACACTCATCTGCAAACATAAATATTTCAGGTTTCAGGTATGCTGGGAATGTCATTAATGTAAAAATTGACAACAAGGGTCTCCGAAGTCGGCAATGACCGTGGGAGGCACTCCAAAACAGAAGAAGGGGTTCTGGCAACAGGCACTGCAATAATAATAAACTCATTTGAAAGCCATGCAGGAGACAGGCAGAGAATCAGGACAAAGAAACTGTATGGTGACAACAGAGTTTGAGTTTAGAGGAAAAATGGACACTATGGTTGTGGGTTAAGTAAATTCGTGCCTGTGGCATGCCCTTTAACTAGGCCTGAAAGGAAGTGGTCAACAAATGCAAGAGCCACACTGTGAGGTGAAGAAGAAGAAAAATGCAACAGAAGCAATTTGTTTGATATCATTTAGATTTGGGATGGAGAAAGATTACTTGCCAACATGGTCAATGCATAGAGATTAGACAGTAGTAGCTTCTGCAATGTGCATGTTTCTCTCTCAGAGGCAATATTGCCCTGAAAGACTCATGAGGAGAATTGGAAAGGTCAGCAATTACAGGGCAAAGATTAGTAAATTCCTTATCAACTGCACAAGTCTGATGATTTGAGAGTTTTTGCTGATTCCATTTTATTAGAAAATCCTAGTTCTGATTGACTGACAAGAGGGGCCAAAATATTTAGCAAATTTATTGGGAAAAGCTTGAGATTGAAAAGCTGCAAAGCATTACTGACAAATGGTTAGGTACTCATGTGAAACTACTCCATCTGCCATATATGGATTTGGAATATAATTTTTAAGTAAGTGAAAACGGTTTGCCATTAGGATTAACAATTATTTATTTAATATTCATATTCTATGAGTAGCTGAAACCCCATTGCAAGTTACTGGTTTTATTTTATAAACTTTTAAGTAAACAAATAAGCACAATAAGAAATCCATTTGACACCACTAGTCTAGTTTTTAAATATGTGCGATACTTAGTGTGCTCTGTGCTTTAGTATAGTTTTGTAATGAAGTGTTAATAATGTTGGATCTCAGTACAGCACTCTGCTGTTAAATCCTTACTGAGGAGCACAGATCATATTTTCTTCATTAAAATTATTGCACAATAGTGTTTGAGGTACCCCTCTATTATTATCCCCACACACACACACTTCTCCATGCAATGAAGTCATACATTTTCACTAAAGGTTCAGCTCTCTTTTTGTTCCATAACAAAAGCCCCGGAGAATTTCTCCAGTCTGAGTCTCTAGACTGGAACCAATTGCCTACCCTTGGGTTTAGATATCTAACTTCCCTAGAAGCTCTGAGCACTAAAGAAAATATATTTTTAAAGTATGTCCTCATTTGTTGTAATGTTTTAAAACTGACCATGCCAATCAGTAGTAAAGAATAATCTCAAAATGTTAACCAGCCATTTGTAATCTTTTTATCAACTACAAAGAACGCATAAATAGATCCCAGGTTTCCTCCCTAGGGAAGGATAAGGGAGGTGTTTCAACTGATACCTACATGGCTGGGGAGCCTGGGATCACTCCACAACACATGGAGACTTCCAGACATGATTGCATTCACTGAATGATGTATGTTTTGCTTTACTAATATCCCATTCAAACAGAAGTAAACCAAGTATAAGAAACTTTGCAACATTCACACACAGTTGAAAAGTAATATAAGGGTTCTACTCCAAAGAAATACTGTATTATGCAGCCTCACTTGAGAAGTCCAGGATTGGTTTATCCTTCTGTCTGGGTATTTGGAAGACTTACATGGAAATTAATGATAATGGTCTTAGATGTCAGATGCCTGTATTGTGGACTGATTAATATCAAATGTGCGTAATCCAAGTAAAAGTTTGAGGAGGGAGATAACTAAGCAGAAGATCTGAAGAAGCAGATCTTTCCTTGGGAGCCTGTGAAAAGAAAGGACTTGTATCTAATATTTCAACATAAAAGAAGAAGCTGAGATGCAGACAGGATTGTTCTATAGAACAAAACTCTGTAGTAGTTCTCTAAAATAAATCATTCAAATAGAAGGGAAAATGAAGAAGAAAGATTTACTTTCTCAATAAGTAGTAAGTAACATGATTTTGTTTGGCATTGGAAGATATGAAAACACCCTTTAGGATAAAAATCTACAAATGAAAACTATGAATAGTAACGAACAGATGTTCTGAGATTGTTTGAATGCATGCCAATAAACTATGATTTGTTATTATTTACCATTCATACTGCTGTCTCACTGGTCACAGCACTGCACCAACAGAGGACAAGATGATGACTCCAGCTCCAAAGAGCTGATACTTATGGACAAATCAGAGCAAGAATATCATTGGGGTAACTGAAAGTAATGAGATCTAAGAGTGGCAATGCACATACATTAATATTAAGTTAATAATAAATAGCAATAAATAATAATAACAATAGATGCCCTATATTGATCACCATTGCTGACATATTGTAGAGAATTTAGAGAAAAGCCGTGCAATGTACTGAGGGGGCAGTAGAGTTCCTTAAGGCTTAGAAAGGCAGATCAGAATGAAGATAGATGTGTACCTTCCTTGGCTGAATGATAACTAAGGGTAGGCCTACACAGGAATAAAAATCCCACAGATGGCTTGGGTCAGCTAACTCAGGCTCACAGGGCTCATTTCAGGCCTGGACTGGAGCCCAAGCGCTGGGGCCCTGCAAAGGTGAAGGATCCCAGGGCTCAGGCTCTAGCCCAAACCCAAAACATCTACACAGCACTTTTTAGCCCCATATCCCAAACCCAAGCCAGCTGACCCAGGACAACCATGGCCAAACCACAGGGTTTTTATCCCCATGTAGATATACCCTAGGGAGACGATATGGTAACCATCTACAATTACAGCATCTGAAGAGTGTAGACCCCAAGAAGAGAAAGGAATTTTCTTGTAGAGTCCAAAGAGTTGAATCTAAGTGTAATAGAAAAAACAGTGCCTAGTGATGTGATCCCTTCTACCACTTGCAGATACAAGCAATCCACATTGAATTCAATAGGAATTAGTCATATGATATTGAAAGGGAATCTGGACCTTAGACTGTGAAACCGTCTTCAAAGAAAAGTGAATGAAGCCCCACAATTTCAGTTATTTTAAACTAGAATGCACAAAGCACTGGCAAAAATACAGTATGGAACAATTCTGCAGTGGGAAAGGGAAAGGATGGAATAACTGAGTAGGTTTTATTTTTTTTTCCCATTTCCCAGTGTATATGATCATCAAATTGAAAAAAAAAGTGAAAATGCACTTTGCATTGACAGATTTTTAACATGCTCTAACCTTTTTACCCTCTCTGCACAACAATCAATCTGCAAAATGGTCACACTACTGGCAGCAATGCTACCCGACATCTGCCATCTTTGTAAGATGCTGTCTTTGCAAATTAATCCCAGATGTTCCATACTCTTCTCCTAAATACTAGTTTGTGATTTGCTCTGATCTTGGGGCTCACTGACATAAGTGCATTAATTGTTTAATTGAATATATTCATAAAAGGATAAACCATATTGTTATTTCCATCATTAGGGACAATATTAAAATTACATTTTTAAAGCCAAAAATACAGAGAAAAATATATATTTGGAAAATGTAATTTCCCCCCACGTTTATATAACCAGACAGAAATGCCCATTTAGATAGCCAGATATGACAGAATATTGAGAAAGCATTTGAAAGCAAGCAGTGATGACTTGAAGATGTTTTTGAATCACACTCCCTACTTTCAAAATAAAAGTTCATATGTGCAGCTGTAAGAACCAGTCAGATCACCCCACTGAGTACACTATTAAGATTCTCAGACAAGGACAAGTTCATCAAGAGGAAATAAGATAATGAAGAAAGAATAAGCTTATCCACTGACTAATATAGATATGGACATTTCTGGCATTTGCCCATAAGTGATTAAAGGTTTCTTGGAAAGTTTTAGAGTAGAAAAATATGAAGAAAAACTCCATACAGAACCTTGAGTCTTGAGGAAAAAAATGTTTTATTTGCTACATGTGAATGACAGCCATTGCTGATCAGCTTAACCACATGTCTAAACAGAGGGGAATATGGGCCTTGAATTTAGAGAGTTCTCAAATCACAATGGGTGACATTCATCCTGGTGCACAAGACCCATGTAAGACTTCTGCACAGTTTAAATATTGCTGATTCTCTATACAGAAAGGGGCATGACAATGTGTCCATGGAGGTGGTTTCTACACTTCTGTATACTGCAGAGAGAACACTCTCTTGGAGCTGAATAGGTTGGCATGTCAGGGGCGATAGGAGGTGACCCTTGGGAAGGGCCAGTGAGTCCATGTTTTCTAAGATTAAATTACCCAAACCAACTGCACAGACAGTATTGGGGGTCAGAGGCTACTAATACATCCCATAGGTATAAAAAAAGATGAAGATTAAGAAATAAAAATAAACTCCATACAGGATCTGGATTCCAGAAGATAAAAATGATTTATTTGCTATATGTTTTACCTAACTCATATGTCCAAACAGAGGGAAACAGGGAAGGCTGGAGGAAGGGAAAGAAGGAGATCTGACACCCAGGGAATAAGGTGAAAAAGAATCTGAAAGATCAGGCAGATTGCTCACATCACTATCTATCTCAGGGAAGTTGATGTCCCTCCCTGAATGCATGAGGAAAAGGAAGCATTCAGGAAAGAAAATTTTAAAAAAAGCAAAAATATTCCGATAGGAGTACAGCATCAAGAGTGCATATGTTCCACATGTTTTTATTTCTCTTTAAAATTAGAAAACATATCTTTGCTTTTTGTATCCTGAAGGGCATTAAGTGTGCTATGATTCCATTTCTTGTTTCATAAAGAATTTCTTTTAAACTATGAACCTTGTGATAGGTAATTATATGCAGGAAGCAGAGCACATATGAATTTTATATTTATGGTCTACATTGAGGTCACAATTTACATTCCAAAAACTGCCTTCAGAAATACCAGTTAGTGTGTCATTTTTATTTTAATTGCATTTCCTCCCCTCTGGTACAGAATGATCAACTGAAAAGCAGAGCACATATTGTATGTAACATATTTAGAGTCTAACAATAAATGGTTACTAATCTTACAATGTTAGGTGCATTTGCAATGCTTGTAACAGAGAAAAGGTGAGGTGGCAGGAAGTAGTAGAGGACCCTTTTGACCAGGAAGAGAGAACAGGGTGAAAAATTTAGTACATGCTGTTCATAACAATTGCTCTTAATGAACAGCTCTTGCTTTCCCTAGGCAGACTGCAAGCTTTCCATATATTTATTTCAACCAAGAGGTTATCATTTTAAAAAGCAAGAAAAATATCCTATGGTAACATAATAGAAGCATGTCAGTTCTTTTTATAAGTAGAACTAATAGTAGTGTCTGATAGTATACAAAAAATTGGGTGTAGTTTCCCAAAACCCAAGCTAAGCACCCAGGATGAAAGTCATTGTTGTGCAATGGCTTTAAAATGTATCTGCTACTTAAATCCTATTTAAGCCCCAGTAGTTATAATGGGACTTAAGATGTGCATATGCCTTTTGCTGGCCCTCTATGCAGGGGTGGAATTCACCCAAACCCTATCTCTCTCCCTCTCATTTGATTTATTTATTGTTATTATTCTTCGTGTACATACATGTGTATGTGTGTGTGCGAAATTATTGAAAGTCCCCTGGAAACTCCATATAGTGGGCACTGCATGGGTAGTGATGGTAGAGGGTTCTTTACAGCTTCTAATCAATGTGGCTTACCTATGGCTTGGAAGAACCTGTTCTAGAGGTGAGAGGGTAGTTCAGTCTCTGAGGTCCCTTAGCTTCTTTGCAGAGACTGATGACATGATGACAAATTGTGGTGGATTTTTTTGTTAATGTGACCACCTGTTCTCTAAGAAACAGAGTGAAGCCAGCTATTTATGGTATTTCATGTAAATCACTGAACATTAGAGCTGGTTGGAAATTTCAAAATTTAAAATTGGCCAAAAACAAATTCCTATCTTATAATCACTCTGCTGGACTGCTACTAGATGCCCACAGCACAATCACTGATTTGATTAAGATATGTACAAATAACCTAGACTTTAAAAAGTTCCATAACTCAATAGTCCCCTGTGCCATTTATTCTGTTTCACACTTTCAGCATTATATTATAGAGCACAGATTGCTTCTTTGATGTTACACAGAAACTTGTCTGTTTGAACAGAGAGACAGATCCTCAGCTGGTGTAAGTCAGCTTAGCTCTATGACTTAAACAGAGCTTACTCCAACTGATGAACTGGCTCAAAGTGTCCAATACAAATTAGAGAAAGCCCTATACTTTACTAGATGCTAAGAGGATTTAATCAAATTAAGCATTTGCTTACTAGGGCTTGAAGAAGAGCTCTGTGCAGATCAAAAGCTTGTCTCTTTCACTCATAGAAAATTGGTCCAATATTACCTCACACACCTTGTCTCTTAACTGGGGAAAGCAGTTAGTCTTAGGCCATGTCTATACTATCCGCTGGATTGGTGGGTAGTGATCGATCTATCAGGGATCAATTTATTGCGTCTACTGTGGACACGATAAATTGATCCCCGATTGCTCTGCCGTCGACTCCAGAACTCCACCATGGCGAGACGCAGAGGCGGAGTCGATGTGGGAGCAGCGGCCGTCAATCCTGCGCCGCAAGGATGTGAAGTGATTCTAAATCGATCTAAGATACGCAACTTCTGCTACGAGAATAGCGTAGCTGAAGTCAATGTATCTTAGGTAGATTTCCCCCCCCCCATGCCGTTATGTGGCTGACCAAATCTACTGTTGTATTTACAGTAACAAGACTTTTTTTTCCAAATTATGTGGCAAGATTAGACTCTGGCTCTTAGTGTATTGTATGTAATGACAGCAAATACGCTTGGAATTGAGAGTGCATATGCCAAGATAAATGAGCTCTCAAGGATTTCAGTTAACATCGGCTATGAGGAAAAACTAGTTTATTTAGTTAATAATTGTAAAAGACTTCTGATTTCATGTGATTTACTTCCAAGTCAGAGATTTGCCTAAAGGAATCAATCATATCAACTGAGGAATCAAATCCTACCGTAAGCCTGAAAAGCACTATATAGGAGAACACTGCTAGTGTATTCCAATTGCTTATGCCACCAACATTAGAACAGGATCTATTGCTGAGTGCTGATGATTTGCTGACCACTCTGAAATGGAAACCTTCCCATCTTGTTCACTTCAGAATCTGACTCAGATAGCCCTGGAGTCCTCTTTCGAATGACTGAATCTTAATATTTAAGTATTAATGGACAGAAAGAGGGGAGGGGAAATCTGCATCCCCATGAGAATGTGAGAAGTTTGTTTGTTTGCGTTTAACTCAGTGGAGCAGCCATTCTGAAGCGGCAAATAGATTAAAAAAAAAACACACAAGCTAATCTCCTTAAAGTTAAAGGCTTGCAAAAGTCTGAAACAAAAATTACTCCAGCATTGTGGCTAGTGCAATACACTGTTGAAGGGCCAGGATGTTACATCAGATTAATTTAGGGCTTGTCTTCATGTACAGCACTAATGTGGTGCAGCTGCACTGGTGTAGCCGTGCCACCGTAGTGCTTTAGTGGAGATGCTACTACACCACGATAGAGCTTCCCCATCGGCATAGTTACTCCACCTCCCCGAGAGGCAGTAGTGATGTTGGCAGGAGAAGCTCTCCCATCAACAGTGCTGTCTTCACAGGGGGTTAGGTCAGTATAACTACATCACCTGGATTTTTCACACCCCCAAGTGACATAGTTATACCAGCATAGGTCTGTAGTGTAGACCTGGCTTTCATTTGTTCACATAAAAAATCCAGTTATATCTTGGATTGTAGTGATTAATCCTCTTCTTTGCAGTGAGTTTGTCTGCTTTAAGGTATGTATGGAACCATTCTTAACTGCTTCCCTTCTGGTAGTCCTCCAACTGCTATCCCACGTACCTTTGCTTCATGCCTGGATCTGCCTGTTTGTGTACCTGTATGCCCTCCACTGCTCCAAGAACATCTTTACCAGATGTCCATTTAAATGCTAGAGAAAAGGTGGATGAGGTAATATGATTTAATGGACCAACTTCAGCTGGTGAGAGACATTTTAGAACTACATCATTCTTCATAAGTTGGTCCAATAAGAGGTATCATACCCAGCTTGTCTCTAATATCCTAGGACCAACATGGCTACAACAACACTGCTAATGTTTAAATACAGGCATGCAGCTATGTGTGCCCCTTTCTAATATCAGGTAGTGGTGAATTTCTCAGTTCAGGGCAACTACATCCGTTTCCTCTCTCTACAGTCCAGCAAGGGTACCCAATCTTAAACTTCCAGCCTCCCCAGCTGTCACTTCTCTTGGGTGGAGATCTTCCTCTTTCTCCCTTCTGACCAGGGTGTTTCCAGGATGCACGGCTCCCTATCTACACTGAATTCCTCAGCAGAGTCAGACTGACTAAGTAGGCCCGCTTTACTTTTCTCCTCAGATGGCTAACAGTGTAGTTTCCAGCATCTGTAAGTTACCACACAGCTCTTTTGTAAGAAGCACATTTTTCTGAAGGTGAAAGCATTAGAGAAACATTATAGACCTACAAGCATGTTAATAAGCCTAGCAGAGATCATCCTAGCTCCAAAAAGGGGCCTGGCAGTTGAACAGTTTCAGACCTCACCAAGGGGGTTTCCTATCGTTACAAGTTCAGAACGCCTTTTGCTCAGGACAAGAAGCCTCATGAATCTGAATCCCTCCTTTTCCAGTTTGAGTCTTTGAAGAGATTGTTAGTAGGTAATTAGCCAGACAATGGGTTTTTCATCAAGCTTCAAAGGGATGGATCCAGAGATGGGGGTAATTTTCATTCCCCTCCTCCCAACTAGCTCCTAGGAATCCCACTTAATTTTGTTAGTCTAGCACATTTTGTTGCAAAAGGGTCCCTTGATACCTTGAAGAGTTCCCAGGGTTTATATTAACCATGTCTCCTCCTTAAAGGAGTTAACATACCATTTCATAATACATACCTAAATACATTAATACAATGCACTCCTAAGATGCTTACATTTAATTCAATAAGGTTTAACTTAATTCAGTAAGGATATTGCTGGAAATGGCCATATCTGTCAGTGGTTTCACACATGCACAGTCACATACCCACTAGAGCAGCCATACCCACCATGATTCATGTGGACCCCTGTTGAGCTCCAGAGCTTGACTGCCCCCTTTGGAGAGCTGCATGTCCAGTCCCATCTGGACAAGAGTCACCAGAATGCAGATATCTACAAGAAACTGTCAGAGCAAATGAAGGTGAGGGAGCACTCCCAGTGCCGAGTCAAAGCGAAGGAGCAAGAGTACCTGAAGGCAAGGGACAAGAGCAGTAAGGCTCTGGTAATGCTCCCACTACCCGCCCATAAAATGAACTTCTGGATCACATTTTTGCAAACAATGATATAGTAGATAGTTTTCCATAAAGCACTCAGGACAACAGAACAAGCACGCATAATACCATGTATAGCATGGGGTCTGACCAAGAGATTTTTCTGAGCAGCCAAGAACTGTAGAACCTGGAAGGTTCGGAGATTACACAAGAACCACATTCAGACAGCCAGACGGAAACTGCTGTGGAGGAAAGCTATACCAACAGCCAGCCTGAAAATGATGCAGAAGGGAGTGCTACCATTAAGTAGTACTGCATTACATTACAACTGTTTAGGATTTTCCAGCTACTGTACCAGCTGTCTGTCCCCATGTTGGGTGAAGCTAGAAGCCTCTCTTCACCTCTTTGGCTTTTAACACCACCTTTAGTGTGCTCAAAATGGAATCAGTGCCAGGAACTGATAACTATAGTCTGTTTCCCTGAAATATCAAATCCCACAACCACTGGCCACATGTGTGGCTCCCATACCCACTTTCCGCAAGATGCTTTCTACTAATTTTCTCTCCTGATCTACTGCAGTCACCAAGGAAGTATATGTGGGAATAGCACAATCTTGTACGGACAAAATCAGGAAAGCCAAGGCAAGGAATGAGTTACAGCTGGCAAGAAATGTTAGAGACAACAAGAAGGGATTCTACAAATATATCAGACAAAAAAGAAAGATCAGGGATGGTGTGTGTCTGCTGCTCAATGGAGAAGACAAGCTGGTAATGGAAGATAAGAAGGTGGAGTTGCTCAGTGCCTACTTTAGTCATCTGATCACATGTTTTTTGTGTGAAGAATGAAGCAGTGAAGTGATCAAAGACAAGGAAGAGGAATAGATGCAGATCAGGATAAGTAAACATGTCAGATCTTCTGACTAATTTGAATTAATTCAAGTCAGCAACTAGAGCATAGTATAAAACATTCAATTTGAAAATATCTGGAAGATAAAGGGGTGATCACTAGAATGGATTTACTAAGAACAATTCATGCCAAACCAACTTGATTTCCTTCTTTGAGAAGGTAACTTTTTTGGTGGGTAGGGGGAATGTGGCGGACATAATATTCCTGGACTTTAGCAAGGCTTTTGATACAGTCCCACATGACATTCTCATAAGTAAGCGGAAGAAAAGCAGCTTCAGTAGAACTACCATTAAGTGGATACATAGTTGGTTAAATCACTGCAAATAAAAACTAACTATTAATGGAATGATGTCAGATTGGAGGTAGGTCTCAAGTGGAGTTAAACAGTAATCTGTTCTGGGTCTGATGTTTAACATCTTTATTAATGACCTGGATCTAGGAAGAGCACATACTGATCAAATCTGCAGATGACAAAGCTGGGGGAGGTGTCGCAAACCCTTTGAATGAGAGCTAAAATTAAAAAAAATCTTGATAAATTGGAGCACTGGGCTATAAACAAAAAAATGAAATTCAAACAAACACATGTAAGGTGCTACACTCAGGGAAGAAAAGCCAAATGCATAAATACAGACTCAGGGATAACTGGCTTGGCAGCAGCACTGCTGAGAATGATCTGGGAGTTGTGGTGGATCACAACCTCAACACAAGTCAACAATGCAATACTGTTGCAAAAAAAGCAAATGCAATTTTGGGTTGCATTAACAGAGGCATAGCATGCAAGTCACAGGAGATGATAGTACCACTCTACTCAGCACTAGTTAGGCCAATTTTGGTCACCGCTGTATAGAAAGGATGTAGAGAAACTGGAAAGGATCCAAAGGTGAGCAAGAAACATGATCAAAGGGATGGAATGTAAGCCATATGAGTAAAGGCTGAAGGAAATGAGTATGTTTAGTTTGGAAAAGTGGAGATTAAGCGGGGACATGATAGCAGTCTTCAAATACTTGAAAGGCTGCCATAAAAAGATGGAGAAAATTGTTCTCTTGACACAGAGGGCAGGACAAGAGGCAATGGGTTCAAACTATAGCATAGCAGTTTTAGATGAAATGGCAGGAAAAACTTCTTAGTTGTAAGAACAGTAGGACAATGTAACAGACTGTCTTGAGGAGACATAGAAGCTCCTTCACTGGAGGTTTTCAAAACAAGGCTGGGTGGCCATCTGTCTACTATGGCTTAGCCACAACAAGTCCTCCATCTTGGCAGGGGGTTAGACTAGATGACCCTTATGGTCCCTTCTAACCCTATGGTTCTATGATTCTATTTAAGGCAAAGATAATGGTTTATTGTGGCACACACATTGCAAGGCAATGCAGCCTTGGAGTCATCAACATTTTTAATCCAAATGTATCTAGAAACAGGGTCCAAATTTCTTCAAATTCATACAATTACTCTATTCTTTCTTTGGCTGCTAACTCAGACAGGTATGAACACCAATGTTCTACTCTGGGCATAAGCCTGCTCTTCCATTGTTGCAAAATCAATCACTTGGTGATCATTGCAGCCCTCAAGAACCAAAATCTTTGGGACAGAGCTAACCCCACTTTAGCAGGTAAATAACCCAGGATATACTTTCTGGGCTATCAAGTAGTGTAATTTGTCAGTCCAAAATCACATTTCAGTCATTTCCTTGGTTACAGTATATTCATTACCCACAACTACCCTGGCCTCAAAGTAGGAGCATCCCTGGCCGTTTCCCTGACCACTTGTGGCCTGTTGCCAGAGGCACCCTCTCCAGTTGTCCATAATTTTCAGAAAGTCTCTCCATCTTCTCTTTCATATCCATCAGCAGGGCTCCCTCACACACAGATGTTGTGCAAAGCACAGCCAGCACCTATCCCACAAAGGCACTTAATCATAAAAATGGCTGTGAAAAATGTGCCATGGACCATGAAATCAGATCTCCCCCATGAAAACTATCTAGTGTAGGGGAAGGGAAGGGACAGGACTGGGGGAGCCCCTTGGGATGGACAGGGCTTCCTCTTCCCCTGCACGGCTGCTCGGGGGAGAAGATCAGACCCACCTCCAGGTATCTCCCTCAGCTTCAGGAAGCTCCTCAGCTGCTGTCCTCAGAGCCCAGCTCTGAAGGCAGTGCAGAAATGAGGGTGGCAATCCTGCACCCCTCCCACCCCCCCGACAATCCCCTTTTAGGTTGGGACCCCCACAGTTGCAACAATGAAATTTCAGATGTAACATCCGAAACTGTGAAATTGACTATTTTAAAAATCTTATGACCATGAAATTGACCAAAATGGACCCTGAATTTGTTAGGGCCCTAGCTGGAAGGGACTTTGATTAATCATCTAGTCCATCCCCCCCAGGCTGAGACAGGACTAAGTAAACCTAGACCATCCCCGACAGAAGTTTGTCTAATCTGTTCTTTAAAAAGCTCCAACTGCAGGGATTCCATAATGTCACAGGGTCACTCACCACACTGGTGCCTCCTTCTGGGCATTTCAGGAATTAGCTCAGGCCCAGTGGGTGCACCCTTGGGTGGTGGGGGCTCTCCTATTCTCACCTCTGACTGCAGACCGGTTACAGCTCCTTTCTCTCCGCCTCTGCATCGTGGCACAGCCTTCTGGCCATGTCACCATCTGGTTTCCCCCCCCCCACTTCTGGGGGGCTCCTTCAACAAGAGTCCAGCTACTCCTCACAGTGGCTTGGTAGTCCACAGCCGGGCTTCTCCTTCAACAGCTAGTGGGGAGGGTCAGGCCCACCCACGACTCAGGGCTGCAGGCGAGGACCCTGCAAACAGCAGCTTCCTGCTGCCTCTTCCTTTCAGCTCACTGTCTATTCCCTGGGCCACTTCCCCATAGCCTCAGTTCCTTCTGCTCCTGCCTCTGGCTCCAGCTCCTTTATTCCCTTCCCAGGACCTCGAGCCTATAAGTCTTGGCAGCCCACCAGGAGCTTTCCCGGTCCCTGCTAGCACCTACCCTTCCCCAGGTGCCTGACCCTTTGTAGCTCTCTAGGAAGCCAGTCTTGTCCCTAGGGCTCCCTGCAGTAGCCTAACTCCCTCTGGTCTGCAGCTTCCTTTTATATGGCTGGCTGGGCCCTGACTGGCTGGTCCAGCCACCGCCCTAATTGACTGTTTCCCCTGCAGCCAATCCTTTGCCTGCCTGCTGCTCAGCCTCCCTAGGCAGGTTTTAACCCTCTCAGGGCCAGTGCGGGGCAGACACCCCGTCACACATAACCTCCCTTGGAAACCTATTCCAGAACTTAACTGCCCTATTTTTTTACTGATATCTAACCTAAATATCCCTTGATGAAGACTGATCACAGTTCTCTTTATCACAGCCCTGTACATGTTTGAAGACTGGTATCAGGTACCCCTTGAGTCTTCTTTTCTCAAGACTAAACATACCCAGTTTTTTAACCTTTCCTGATAGGTCAGGTTTTCTAAACCTTTTATCATGTTTGTTGCTTTCCAGTACCTACCATTTCTCTGCGTTTGTTAAAGTCAGCTTTTTTGAAGTCCATTGTCCTTATTCTGGTGCTCTCACGCCTTCCTTTCCATACGGTCATGACATCTATCATTTCATGATCACTTTCACCAAAAATTGCCTTCCACTTCCAGGTTCATTACCAGTTCCTCCCTGTTGGTCAGAAACAAGTCTAAAATAGATGTTCTCCTGGGGTATTTCCTCCACTTTCTGAAACAAAACATTTTTCTCTAATACCTCCCAAGAACCTATTAGATATTGTGTGTTTTGCCATATTACTTTTCAAACATGTCTGGGTAGTTATTGTCCCCCATTACTACCAGGTCTTGTGTTTTGGATATTTCTATTATTTGTTCCAGAAATGCCTCATTCACCTCCTCTTCCTGATCTGGTGGTCTATAGTAGACCCCAACATAATTTCACCCCATCTTTACCCCTTTAATTTTTACCCAGATATTTGCAACTGATCTGCCTCTGACCACCTTCTTGACCATAGAACAAGTGTATATGTTTCTGATGCATAATGCAATATCTTCTTCCTTTTTGTCCTGTCTGTCCTTTCTGAACCCTCTATACCCCTCTGTTACAATATTCTAGTCTTGAGATTTATCCCAGCAAGTCTCTATGATGCTAATGATGTCATAATTTAGCTTATGTATTAATACTTCCATTTATTCCTGTTTATTCCCAATACTCCTTGTATTTGTGCATAGATAGCTAAGATGTTGAGCAAATTCCCCTACTGATTACTTTCTTGTTGCTCCCATAACCCTACTGTAATTTTCCATGTCCCTCCCAATATCTAGCCCTCAATGCTTACCTGTGGGCTTTTGTCACATGCCCCCAATGAGGACTAGTTTAAAGCTCTCCTCATTAGGTTGGTGACTTGGTGTGCAAAAATACATTTCCCCTTCTTGGTCAGGTGGACCCCATTTCTTCCCAGCAGACCTGCTTTCTGGAACAGCATCTCATGATTGAGGAGCCTGAAGCCTCCCATTGACACCATCTGCACAGCCATGCGTTCATCTCCAGGATGCGCATGTCCCTTCCTGGGCCCTTACCATCAACTGGGAGGATGGACAAGAACAAAACTTGCATCCCCAACTTCTTTGTCCTTGCTTCCAGAGCTCTGTAGTCACTGCTGATCTGCTCAGGGTCATATCTGGCAGTATCATCAGTGACTACTTGGATGAGCAGCATGGGTAGTAGTCCGAAGGATGGATGAGCCCCAACGACATTTCCCTAATATCTCAGATGCAGGCTCCAGATAGGCAACACACCTTGTGGGGTGTTATGTCAGATCAACAGATGGATGCCTCCACCCCCCTCAGAAAGGAGTCCCCAACAATTAGCACCTTACGCTCCTTTTTCTTGGGTGTAGTAGCCATAAGCCTCCCAGCTTTGGGGGCAGGTGTCTCCTCCTCCTTTTCAGCCATTGGGGTCAGCTCCTCATCTCTGGTTGCCAGTTCAGTATACTGGTTCTTCACGTCAAAGGACAGGGGACGAGGGTGCTGGATGGAGCTCTGTCTACTGCCGGAGATGGTCAGCAGCCAGCTTCTTCCCATAGAGCAGCCAGTTCTCTTTCCTCCTCTGGTGCTCATCTGGTAATCATCTATAGTCAGCTAACATCCTCCATCCCATATGTTTCCAGGTGTGTCCTACTGAAGTCCTCTCACTTCCAGGTGCTACACAGACAAGCCACCAACTCTTGCAGATCTCTTACTTGCTTCCTGAAGGACCCCATGAACAGACACCTTTCCCACCAGGTGGTTCCCTGTGCCTGATGATGAGAAGTATCCAACTTTCTCATTTACCAATTATTATTATTACTAGCTATGATTTATGTCACCATAGTGCCTAGGAGCCCAAATCAGGAATTGGGACCCCATTGTCCTAGGCACTGTAAAAACACAAAATAAAATGACTGTCCCTCCCCAGAGAGCTTACAGTCTAAGTATAAGACAACAGACAGATTCCTGACAAAGAAGTACAAGGATACAATAAGGCAATACAGGTCAGCATGATAAGCAGTGGTCCCAGCACACCAGCAGAATAACCACTTGTATGTTTTTGTAGGAACCTCCACCCCACCTATCCTTCATTCTTCCAAACACACACTTCACTGCCATTTTGCAGCTACTATGTTCTTTTGTCCAAGTATTCAATAAAAGCTTCCATAAGACAGGGAAGCAGAGGTTAATCTTCATCTTCCAGGGTGACAGGAGGAATCACAACACCATTAATTTCCCTGGTGGTCTGGGAAGCAAATGTTCCCTTGCTCATTCCAGAGAACAGGCCTGAGTTTCTAAAACTCCTGGCCTCATGGACCTTTCCAGACCACCCCACATTTATGTTGGTGAACCTGCCATGATGATCAACCAGGTCTTGCAGCACCATGGAGAAGTACACTTCCTGTTAAAAAAGGCTTTGACCTGGTGTGGTGGTCCTAGAAGAGCTACATGAGTCACATCAGTAGCCCATTTACTGTTTGGAAACCTCATCTGTGCAAAGCTGTCAATAACCTCCTATGCACTGCCAAGCTTTATGACACAACACAGCAGCATTCTCTGAATACCATTGCAAACCTCCATAACAATGGTCCTGACAATTGATCTACCAACCCCAAATTGATTAGCTACTTACTGACTGATAGCAATTGGGGTAGCAAACTTCCAGCTGGTGAAGGCCAAATGCAGACTCTCATGTTGAGTGTAACTTTGCAGCTCTAGGATAATCTCAGCACAGAACTCTAAGAAAGTAGCCTTCCAAGTCCTGGGTTTAAGTAGCCACTGATGGACACCCCAGTTCTGCCTCACTAGGCTTCACACCGGTCTCAGCTAGATGACCAAGCGCAGAATCAGCACTCCACCAAGAGAAGCAGCTCCAGATAAATGCCCTGCAGAAGTAACTGCTCTATTTCATCCTCCTGCTACCTGCTCTGTCTCTAGTAGTATCGCCAAGGCGTTCAAAGCCCTCCAAAGCCACTGACCCAAATGCATCCAGCTGCATGACTGCCAACACATGTGTATAATCCTGTTCCTATTAATGACTGTCATGATTATTGTGCTCAGCAGCGTCTTCTTCATGCTGCCTCAGAGCAGTATGAAAATGGCTCTGGCAAAATACAGATGAATGATGGGTTACCAGGAGAGGAAACATGGGAGTTTATTAATTTAACCCCAAGTCCCAGAATTACTGTAGGGGTTCCTGTAGTCATCCCATAATGCATATTGAAAAATTCCCAGAAAGCATACAGCTAAGTGGCAGAACATTGCACAATGGAATATTTCCCCAGAATGCTGCAGAATTAATTGGAAGAAGTGCAGAGGTGTGTGGGTATAATTATTAACATGGGAAGTACATTAGGCCAGGTCTACACTATACATTTATATCAGTATAACTACATCACTCAAGAGCATGAAAAATCCACGCCCCTGAGCGACAAAGTTACAGCAGCCGAGTCCCTGATGTAGACAGCACTACATTGATAGGAGGGCTTCTCCCATTACATAGCTACTGCTTCTCAGGGAGGTGGATTAACTACACTGATGGGAGATGCTCTCTTGTCAGCATAGTAGCGTCTTCACTAAAACACTGCAGGGGTGCAGTTACACTGGTGCAGCTTCAGTGCGCACATGAAGACAAGCCCTTAAACTGGCTATCCATCAAAGCTGTGTGGATGCACTTGTGTTTGATATAGTTAATGTGGTGCATTTCGAATGAATAAACTAATCTGATTCAAAATTGCTGTGTACCTATGCCTTAAGAGTGTCAAATTCCCTCTAATTGCTGGTTCACATACAGGATAACAGCCTACTGTTGCTACCAGCTAATAAACATGCTCCTTTAACTCAAGTGGTAGAGGCCCGTGTTTTGGGGCTGCCTGTCCAGGGGCATATCTAACTTGACAGACTTGGCAGAGAGATGGGAGAGAAAGGGGTTGTGACAATTACCATAAATATCATAATTACATGTAAAAAACCATAAAAGTAGTTTTGGGGAGGCAATTCCAGAGATCCTTTCTCAGTGCCGCCGATCATAGAGAAGCCTACAAAAGGAGCTAAGGAAGGAATGACTAGGAAGTTTTGTGTGGGGATTTTTGTCCTTAATTGTTCTGATGGGGAAGAAGTATGCGTTTCTCCTCATTCCTCAAAAGAGCAAGCTTCAAACATGTGGACAATTCCAGAGGATTCCTGGGAAACCAGGGCACTGAGTTCCCCCATGCTGATTTTCTGTCCCCAAGAAGCCCCTCCCCCTATTACGAGCACCATGGCTCCAAGGGCATTCACAGGGCATTCACAGCCAGCAAGTCTCCCTGGGATGCCATTGTCTTCTGTTTAGGACCCCCCACCTATTGACAAAAGGAAACTATCAAAAGATAATGTAGCCAGAACTGCTAAATTAGGAACAACGAGTGTGTCTGATGATACAGGAGGAACCCTGCTGAATGTCTTTCACCCAAACCTAAATTAATTCCCTTCTAGTATTAGAGTTGCTATAGAGTCTGTTTTTCAATATTTCACATATTTGGCTTAGCCAGAAGCTGCAAATATTGAACAACTGAGGAGTACGATAGATCTTAAACATTTTCTGACTAAAGAGTTTCAACGAAGTCTGGAGAAACTTTTAGATGCTTTTAGATGTATTTTAGATGCTTTAATGAACCAAACATGCGAAGTTCACCCATCGCTAATCATTGATAGGGTGTCAAAGATCATCGAAAGGAATTCCCACTGTAAGAAAAGGCTGTCTGAATATAACTAGCTATAATATTTTGGATGCAAATGGATGTATTTTTGGCAAGGAGCCCTCTCTCAACATTTATAAGGGAGAGGGGCCTACATTATAGGTTATTTTGGCTCCACAGCTGATTTGGACACAAAATTAAAGTTCTTCTGTAACGCATATGAAACCATGTGCATTGTCTCTTTGGAGGAATGAAAAACATTTCTAATGTGATGTATAAGTGAATCAGAACATTTCTTATAAATATCAGCAGTAATGCTATCGAAACATGGACAAAAAAATAACGGAACCAGTATTTAATAGCTCCCTTAGTCTCACTTAACGCTAATTGACTGTTTGGAGGAAACTGGTCATGTGGAAATTACTCTGGCAAATTAAATGCATCCAAAAATGTTTGCTTAAGTGAATCTGAGGGCAAGCCATCCATCTTAAACAGAAGTTTAGAGACACCCCCAAATTGTGCATGCTGTGTGTCAGTTTAGTAAAGGAAGGCTTCTTAACATCTCACATCAGCAATATTCTATACATTCACTACATGCTTTGTCAGATTTCAGTAACTGGGCCATAAGGTGACCCCCCCCCCTTTTTCCTTTATTGATCTAATGAGCAAAGAAATCCAGTAGTAGAAGCTGCAACTTGGAAGTTTTTTGTGGAGCTAAAGCTTTTTTTACATTGAATTAGGAGTAAATCTCTATTATTCAATTAACATCCCCAAACAAAAGATTCACATGTCAGCATTTGTGATATTTTCCTCAATAATAATGGTAATATTGCACACTGTACTTACTAATATACTTCCCACCTTTCATTCAAGGATTTTTTGAACTTTACAAATGATTTTACTCAACTTTTCCAAGATTAGTGTGAGGAACTTGATATTCATTTTTACAGAATGGGTAAACTGATAAGAGCTTACCCACATTCACTTTTTATCCATGGATCTCAAAGTGTTCTGCTAAGGCCGGTAAGTATTATTGTGACAAAGTATGATTGTACAAAGAGAGAAAATGAGGTGCCCATGTCACATACTAAATGATGTGCCCATGTCACACACTTAGGGGATATGGGAACAGATGAAACCCAAGTGTCCTGAGCCCTAGATCTATGCTTTCACCATTGGATGACAGCAGTCCGTAAATTGTTGCCTCTTCCATTGCAGTCAGAGGTGGGTTGCATTTGTTTATGCCCAGGCTCAATTTGGCTACCGCCAGGGAAGATGAGGTTCAAAAGAGGGACAGACATGCTTTATCTTATCCTCTCCTGTAAGTTCATCCCATAAGTTCATCCTTAAGGAGGCTGTGTTGGTGAGTATCTGAGTGTCTGTTGTGGGGACAGTTTGACCGTGTGCTTGATTGGTGGTTTGAAAAGTGTGACTAGGGAGTGCTTTGTTCCAGGTGAGCCTTGAGTGGAACTGACTGTATAAAAGCCAGTCAGCCAGTCAGCTGCGAACCAGCTGAGCAGCGAACAGCAGAGCGGCTAACAGAGGGAGTTTGCCTGGGAGTTTGCCCAGGGAGAGCCCACTGAGGATTACATCTTGCCGGTTTCTCTGAGTAGTTACTACAACTCCTGAGTGAGCTCGTAGAAGGAAGGTAATATGGATGGGGGGTGTTCAGCTGTTGTGACCTGCACTGGATGTGCCATGTTTGTCTTTCTTCCAGAGGACAGAAGCGACTTTGTCTATACAAAGTGCAAGCTGGTCTCCATATTGGAAGAGAAGGTTCAAGATCTGGAGCAACAGGTATCGACCCTGCATTGCATAAGAGAAACTGAAGATTTCCTGGACAGACGTCAGGATATGCTTCTACGGGCACAATGTTCTGAAGATTCAGAGCAGGCTGCGCAGCGGGGACAGGAGGACGGTGAAGAAATTTGGCAGCATGTGACCTCCAGAAGAAGAAAGGGGGGCGTCCATGTACCAGCAATTCAGATACAGGTAAGTAACCATTTTCATGTTCTCTCCACAGGTACTAATGCGGAGAGTGGACTAGATGATACATCTGAGGGAAGGGAACAGAAGGAGACTCCGCCAATTGGAAGGCATGAGATGCACTGTCCTAGGGTTGGGGGTTCCACGACCACCGCTCCCAAGAGAAGGAGGCGGGTGGTGGTGGTCGGGGACTCTCTCCTCAGGGGGACTGAGTCATCTATCTGCCACCCCAACCAGGAAAACCGAGAAGTCTGCTGCTTGCCAGGAGCTAGGATTCACGATGTGACGGAGAGACTGCCGAGACTCACCAAGCCCTTGGATCGCTACCCCTTCCTGCTTCTCCATGTGGGCACCAATAATACTGCCAAGAATGACCTTGAGCGGATCACTGCGGACTACATGGCTCTGGGAAGAAGGATAAAGGAGTTTGAGGTGCAAGTGGTCTTCTCATCCATCCTCCCCGTGGAAGGAAAAGGCCTGGGCAGAGACTGTCGAATCGTGGAAGTCAACGAATGGCTACGCAGGTGGTGTCGGAGAGAAGGCTTTGGATTCTTTGACCATGGGATGGTGTTCCAAGAAGGAGGCATGCTAGGCAGAGACGGGCTCCACCTAACGAAGAGAGGGAAGAGCATCTTCACAAGCAGGCTGGCTAACCTAGTAAGGAGGGCTTTTGTCATAAATATAAAGGGAAGGGTAAACCCCTTTGAAATGCCTCCTGGCCAGGGGAAAGCTCCTCTCACCTGTAAAGGGTTAAGAAGCTAAAGGTAACCTCGCTGGCACCTGACCAAAATGACCAATGAGGAGACAAGATACTTTCAAAAGCTGGGAGGAGGGAGAGAAACAAAGGGTCTGTGTCTGTCTGTATGCTGGTCTTTACCGGGGATAGACCAGGAATGGAGTCTTAGAACTTTTAGTAAGTAATCTAGCTACGTATGTGTTAGATTATGATTTCTTTAAATGGCTGAGAAAAGAATTGTGCTGAATAGAATAACTATTTCTGTCTGTGTATCTTTTTTGTAACTTAAGATTTTGCCTAGAGGGGTTCTCTATGTTTTTGAATCTAATTACCCTGTAAGATATCTACCAGCCTGATTTTACAGGGGGGATTTCTTTATTTCTATTTACTTCTATTTTTTATTAAAAGTCTTCTTGTAAAAAACTGAATGCTTTTTCATTGTTCTCAGATCCAAGGGTTTGGGTCTGTGGTCACCTATGCAAATTGGTGAGGCTTTTTATCCAACATTTCCCAGGAAAGGGGGGGTGCAAGCGTTGGGAGGATTGTTCATTGTTCTTAAGATCCAAGGGTCTGGGTCTGTAGTCACCTAGGCAAATTGGTGAGGCTTTTTACCAAACCTTGTCCAGGAAGTGGGGTGGGAAGTATTTTGCGGGGAAGGACGCGTCCAAACAGCTCTTCCCCAGTAACCAGTATTAGTTTGGTGGTGGTAGCGGCCAGTCCAAGGACAACGGGTGGAATATTTTGTACCTTGGGGAAGTTTTGACCTAAGCTGGTAAAGATAAGCTTAGGAGGTTTTTCATGCAGGTCCCCACATCTGTACCCTAGAGTTCAGAGTGGGGGAGGAACCTTGACAGCTTTAAACTAGGTTCACCGGGGGAAGCAGACCAAAACCCTGAGGTAAGTGGGGAAGTGGGATACCAGGAGGAAGCACAAGCAGGAGCGCGCAAGAGAGCAGGGTCCTGCCTCATACGGAGAAAGAGGGACGATCAGCGAGTTATCTCAAGTGCCTATACACAAATGCAAGAAACCTGGGAAACAAGCAGGGAGAACTGGAAGTCCTGGCACAGTCAAGGAATTATGATGTGATTGGAATAACAGAGACTTGGTGGGATAACTCACATGACTGGAGTACTGTCACGGATGGATATAAACTGTTCAGGAAGGACAGGCAGGGCCGAAAAGGTGGGGGAGTTGCACTGTGTGTAAGGGAGCAGTATGACTGCTCAGAGATCAAGTATGAAACTGCAGAAAAACCTGAGTGTCTCTGGATTAAATTTAGAAGTGTGAGCAACAAGGGTGATGTCGTGGTGGGAGTCTGCTATAGACCACCGGACCAGGGGGATGAGGTGGACGAGGCTTTCTTCCGGCAACTCACGGAAGTTACTAGATCGCAGGCCCTGGTTCTCATGGGAGACTTCAATCACCCTGATATCTGCTGGGAGAGCAATACAGCGGTGCACAGACAATCCAGGAAGTTTTTGGAAAGGGTAGGGGACAATTTCCTGGTGCAAATGCTGGAGGAACCAACTAGGGGCAGAGCTCTTCTTGACCTGCTGCTCACAAACCAGGAAGAATTAGTAGGAGAAGCTAAAGTGGATGGGAACCTGGGAAGCAGTGACCATGAGATGGTCGAGTTCAGGATCCTGACACAGGGAAGAAAGGAAAGCAGCAGAATACGGACCCTGGACTTTAGAAAAGCAGACTTTGACTCCCTCAGGGAACTGATGGGCAGGATCCCCTGGGAGAATAACATGAGGGGGAAAGGAGTCCAGGAGAGCTGGCTGTATTTTAAAGAATCCTTATTGAGGTTACAGGGACAAACCATCCCGATGTGCAGAAAGAATAGTAAATATGGCAGGCGACCAGCTTGGCTTAACAGTGAAATCCTTGCTGATCTTGAACACAAAAAAGAAGCTTACAAGAAGTGGAATTTTGGACAAATGACCAGGGAGGAGTATAAAAATATTGCTCGGGGATGCAGGAGTGTAATCAGGAAGGCCAAATCCCACCTGGAGTTGCAGCAAGCAAGAGATGTTAAGATTAACAAGAAGGGTTTCTTCAGGTATGTTAGCAACAAGAAGAAAGTCAAGGAAAGTGTGGGCCCCTTACTGAATGAGGGAGGCAACCTAGTGACAGAGGATGTGGAAAAAGCTAAGGTACTCAATGCTTTTTTTGCCTCTGTCTTCACAAAGGTCAGCTCCCAGACTACTGCACTGGACAGCACAGCATGGGGAGGAGGTGACCAGCCCTCTGTGAAGAAAGAAGTAGTTCAGGACTATTTAGAAAAGCTGGACAAGCACAAGTCCATGGGGCCAGATGCGCTGCATCCGAGAGTGCTAAAGGAGTTGGCGGATGTGATTGCAGAGCCATTGGCCATTATCTTTGAAAACTCATGGCGATCGGGGGAAGTCCCGGACAACTGGAAAAAGGCTAATGTAGTGCCCATCTTTAAAAAAGGGAAGAAGGAGGATCCTGGGAACTACAGGCCAGTCAGCCTCACCTCAAAGTCCCTGGAAAAATCATGGAGCAGGTCCTCAAGGAATCAATTCTGAAACACTTAGAGGAGAGAAAAGTGATCAGGAACAGTCAGCATGGATTCACCAAGGGCAAGTCATGCCTGACTAATCTAATTGCCTTCTATGATGAGATAACTGGCTCTGTGGATGAGGGGAAAGCAGTGGACGTGTTGTTTCTTGACTTTAGCAAAGCTTTTGACACGGTCTCCCACAGTATTCATGCCAGCAAGTTAAAGAAGTATGGGCTGGATGAATGGACTATAAGGTGGATAGAAAGTTGGCTAGATTGTCGAGCTCAATGGATAGTGATCAATGGCTCCATGTCTAGTTCGCAGCTAGTATCAAGTGGAGTGCCCCAAGGGTCGGTCCTCTGGCCGGTTTTGTTCAATATCTTCATTAATGATCTAGAGGATGGTGTGGATTGCACCCTCTGCAAGTTTGCAGATGACACGAAACTGGGAGGAGAGGTAGATACACTGGAGGGTAGGGATAGAGGGCCCTAGACAAATTAGAGGATTGGGCCAAAAGAAATCTGATGAGATTCAACAAGGACAAGTGCAGAGTCCTGCACTTAGGACGGAAGAAACCAATGCACCGCTACAGACTAGGGACCGAATGGCTTGGCAGCAGTTCTGCAGAAAAGGACCTAGGGGTTACAGTGGACAAGAAGCTGGATATGAGTCAACAGTGTGCCCTTGTTGCCAAGAAGGCCAATGGCATTTTGGGATGTATATGTAGGGGCATTGCCAGCAGATCGAGGGAGGTGATCATTCCCCTCTATTTGACATTGGTGAGGCTCATCTGGAGTACTGTGTCCAGTTTTGGGCCGCACACTTCAGGAAGGATGTGGAAAAATTAGAAAACGTCCAGCGGAGGGCAACAAAAATGATTAGGGGACTGGAACACATGAGTTATGAGGAGAGGCTGAGGGAACTGGGATTGTTTAGTCTGCAGAAGAGAAGAATGAGGGGGGATTTGATAGCTGCTTTCAACTACCTGAAAGGGGGTTCCAAAGAGGATGGATCGAGACTGTTCTCAGTGGTAGCAGATGACAGAACGAGGAGTAATGGTCTCAAGTTACAGTGGGGGAGGTTTAGGTTGGATATTAGGAAAAACTTTTTCACTAGAAGGGTGGTGAAACACTGCAATGCGTTACCTAGGGAGGTGGTGGAATCTCCTTCCTTAGATATTTTTAAGGTCAGGCTTGACAAAGCCCTGGCTGGGATGATTTAGTTGGGGATTGGTCCTGCTTTGAGCAGGGGGTTGGACTAGATGACCTCCTGAGGTCCCTTCCAACCCTGATATTCTATGATTCCATGATTCTATGATTCCTTTTCTTGCGGCATATGCACCTTTTTGTTCCCTCAGCATGCAAGACATATTTATTTCGCACACTCACTGAAGGCTAGTACTATATAAGGGTGCGTGAGGTAAAATCTTTTGTTGGACACTCTTGATAAATTGATGTTTGAGTGTCATGTAGTGTCCATGTGGTGGTTACTGGTGCCAGGATACCTCTCCCACTTTGTCTCACTAGTATGCTAAGAACAACACAGCTACAACAACACTGCATACAGTATTATGTTAATTGCTTAAACAAGTTTCATGATCAGTTTGCATAACCTTTTGTCTCATCACGTTATTTGGCCCACATACTTCCATAGGAAGTTTTAGCTATTTACTTCAAGCTGAATTTGGCTCGGAGAGTAAATACATAAAATTCCTATGGAGAGAGTATTTCTGGTAATAATGGACCAACTATCTCAAGTGGAATTCTGTTGACTTTAGTTGAATATACCCATGTCGCTCCAAGGATCATGACATCTTCTTCAGGACATGTCACACTCGGTTCTTCCCCCTTCCGGGGGAACTGCAGTCCACTGTCCAGCCACTTCCTTCAGTGGCAACCATAGTCTACTGTTAAGCCACGTCCCCATTGGTGAGGATCAAGGGGGTAGGAGGAGAAACCCAGGCTCACTCACTACTCCAGGTCCCGGCCAGGGACCCTGCAGATAGCAGCCACTTGTTGCATCCCCACCAACCACTTAGTCTATTTCCCTGGACCATTTCTTCATGGTGCTAGCACCTTCTTCACCCATACCTCAGGGCTTCAGCATGCCAGTCCTAGCGGTCAGCCAGGAGCTTGCTCTCACTCCCCTGATCCTGCCCAGCACAGCTGTGTCCCAGGTGCTAGCTTTCTTCCACCCACAAAGCAGCCAGTTCTCCCTCCTCAAGCTCCAAGGAGCAACTCCAGCTGCTCTTCTATGCAGCCCTTCTTATATGGGCAAGCCCAGCCCTGATTGGCAGCCCCTCGCAGCCCCTCTCAAATTGGCTGTCTCCTGCGCAGCCTTCCTATGGCTCTATTAATCCCTTATGGGCTGTTGTGGGGCACACACCCCATCACACTGAGTATCACTGAGTATGAAGTACTGTCACCCTAGATGCAGTTAATAAGCCAAATTCAGCCCTGCCATAATTCCTCTGAAATCAGTAGAGTTAAACATCAACTTATGCCAAAGCTACATTTGGATCACTGGCTCCCAGCTTCCCAACTATCTTGTTACATTTAAAAGAAACATTTGATACAAAAGGGAGAAATAAGGGAGAAATAAATTCTAAATCAAAAAAGCAACTATTCTATAGCATCACTGTACTGCATACATAACTAAACACGCACACATACATTACCTTTTTGGGTATATTTCAAACATTTTACTCTCATTTCATCCAGTCATTCAAATATAAAGCTTCATATGTTTCTAGGTTTCATTATTGTCATCTAATTACAAAGAATCAGAGAATGTAAACAGTGAATTAAGCTTGAGCTTCTCATTTCTCCAGAATTCATCAGATAAATTTAAAATAAGATTAGTATCATATCTTTGGACATTTGATTCATGTTCTTTACAGTTCTTATGTATTTATCAGCTTTTTATTGAAGAGGTAGGTCTCTGGTGTATTTTTAATCTCATTTCAGTTTTTTTTCAATTTTCAGTTGATATGAAAGATAGATATTTAAACATTGTTTGCAGATGAATTTAAAGAAGCTGTGTTTCCCTTAGCCAGACTAAACTGATGTAAACAAACCATTTTCCTTCAAATCGAGAACAGAACCCCTTAAATGGAAAATATAGATATAGATATCAAAACCTAGAGCATGTCATAAAGTTAGATAAGCAAACAAGTTAAAATAATTGCTCTGATTCATGCAAAGGCTTTTCTCAATGTGAAGTTTTAGTTTCTGCTTATCAAGCCATAGTGTTCTGTTAAATGAAGGGTACCAGAGGTACTGGGAATTCATAATATAATACTGAACAGTTTAAAGATGTAATCAGAAAAATCTCCTTACTTTGTGCAGAATTAGGTCATGGCTCACTAAATCATATCCAAACACAGTACAGCCTCCTATTTTGAAGGTTCCCCGTACTAAATGATTCAAGGTGGGAAGTGAAACAACCAAGAATAGATTGTTAGAGATAAGGGTCATTGAGACAAGCATCTTAGAAGAATTCAAAGGATTTAGTCCCAAATCACCTCCGTATTACTGCAGTTTGACACCCATGAAACTTCACTGAAATCAATGCAATTATATCAAAGTAAAACTGGAGTAGCAAATTGGTGAATAGAGCTGGGCAAAATTCTTTGGCTGAAGCTCTTTTCATTAAAAAGCAATTTGGAAACACCAAAATGTTTCATGAATTTGCATTGATTTTCCCAAATTGTTTATTTAAAAAAAATTGAAACATTTTTTTTCTAAACACAACCTTTCAATTTTTCTGTTTGAAATGACATTTTATTTCAAATTTCCTTTCATTTTATATTTAAAAATCTTTAAAAATGGTCAAAATCTAAATGAAATATTTTGATTTTGTTGAAACAAAACATTTTATTCATGCCCAAATGATTTTTTTCTTTCTGATTCACTGACATTTTTCAAAATTTTCACTTTCCATCCAACCCAAAATGATCTTTAACTTTTCAAAATTGCCAGCAAACCAAAAAAATCCATTATTCACCAAGCAATACTAATGAATCAACTCCAAAAGCTTCTACACAAAGGTAAGGGCTTAGAACTCAAACTCGAAGAAAATTTTCAGCTGAATAGTCAATTTGCCAAAACAACAACAAAACGAGCAGTTTCAGGGTGACTCAAACTATTAATGAATTCAGGTTGAATTCAGCAAATAGTTTAAACCAAAGAAAAAACACTGAAAAAGTCAAAACAGTTTGTTATGATATTTTCAAACAAAGTGTTACAACCTTTTGTTTCAAAATGACATTTTGTTTTAAAATTTAGCTATATGTGTTTAAGGGTAAAAAAAAAAACCCTGAAAATGTAACAAATGAACAAAAAAACCGGATTCATTTCAGATTGAACAAAATGTTTCATTTGACCTAAAATTAAGTTTTTTGTTTTTTCATTTCAGTGAGAAAAACAAATTGGTTAGTCTCTAAGGTGCCACAAGTAGTCATTTTCTTTTTGCGAATACAGACTAACACAGCTGTTACTCTGAAAAAAAACCATTTCAGTTTCAATTTGAATCTCTGCTATTATTTTTTTCTTCAGATTTTTTGGTTCATCTCAGCTCTACCTAGAACAGTGTTTATCCCTGTACACTTAATGTAATCGAAATGGTGTGGTTAGGATCATATACATGATGGGCTACTTGCTTTTCTTCAGATGGAACAAGCCAAGCTTTGCTAACCTTTTAGCAGTTCCATTTTTCATGCCTCTTCCTTCCCTTCCCCCATCCCTTCTGACAAACAGGAGAGAGTTCAATCACTTTTTAAAAAGCCTGTTTCCTGCCCAGCGTACTCACCTGTACGATAGGAGAAGTACCAGCCCTGAAAGGTGGGCTCTCTCTCACACACATTGTGACCTATGACACAAGGAGCCCATGCAAGGAAGTAGGCATGCTGCTGTAGCTCACGAAAGCTTATGCTCAAATAAATTTGTTAGTCTCTAAGGTGCCACAAGTCCTCCTTTTCTTTTTACACCAGTTTACTCTCTCATGCAGGTCTGACATCTTGGCCAGCACACCAAGGGCAGAAACTGGGATCTCCAGAGCTGACAGGGTAAATCAGTACATAAGTCTTGAGCTGTAACCTGTAACTGACCAATATCCTCCCTGGATCAGGGACACATAAGGCACTGAGCAATGGGTTACAACATGCTTCCCCTCAATGGTGGAAGCTCACCCTGAGCATCTGAGGCCCACGGCAGGCCAAATCCTGAACAACTCCTCCAACTTACATCTGTGACAATCTGCATCTTGGCAAGCACACTGGGTATTGAATAAGGGACCTCCAGAAATGCAAGCATAAGTCGCTACAGTTTGCGCTACAGAGCCAGGTTCTGTAACTAGGGGCTGCAACAGACCCATATCCTGTATGGATCAGTGTCAGGATCAGACCCTGCAGCAGGGTTAGTCTCCTGGCAACCCAGCAAGAGAATCTAGCCACCAGGAGGTTACCTGGTCGACTGTACCACCTGACAGGTCAGAAAGGGCAGCTGGTTGGCTTTTAAGCCCAAGAGCAGCAACTGGCTTTTAAGCCCAAGAGCAGCAACTGACAGAAAGTCAGCTTTCTGGCTGCTGACTGTGTTCATGCCTGCAGCTGTACTCCTCCCTATGTCTACTGCTCCTCACCTTGCTCCAGCCATGCTTCTAGTCCTGTTCCCACCTTGTCTCCCCACATTGCTCCTGCTCAGTGCCTGCTACCTCACCTTGCTCCTGGTTACCACTTTCTCCCCCCAGACCCAAGTTCTGGCTCTGCCTCCTGGTGAGGCTCCTGGTTGCTGAGTCTGACCCTTAGGTTGGATCTGATTCCTTGCTCTTGCTCCACCCATGAGGCCTGACTCTTGCTCTGCCCACTAGACCTGGCCATCCATGACCCAGTCTCTAACAATCAGGCACAGAAGGTGGCAGGTAACTCATACTGACAAGTGTGTTACACAGACATGTAGCAGGGCTCACAACTGAGCTCTCAGCCATTAACAAGAGACAATTTGAATAATTAATCAGTCAACAGCACTTTTTAAGAAATGAAATGTTTAACGGAATGAAGGATGAGGGCAGGGGAAGTCTTCATTTGTAGAGGTGTCATCTCATTAGGAAGCAGAATAATTGTAGAGTAGATCAAAACAGAACTGCTTCTACATTCTAAAATAGACTGTAACCGGCTAAATGCTGTAGAAAACCAAAAGCTGTTTTTTTTAAAGCTGCAATTTATAAACACCTCTGTCTGACCTGTTGACAAATTCATGTGATATCTTTGATGTTTTGTCATGCTCAGTCTGACAGCTGCCATTGCCTGACAGTCATTTCAGTAATGATGTTTTTTTTCTCCCACATAAGTCTTGAGCCGCGAGCTCAGCTGTGAGAGTGTGATGGTAACAATAATATTTTATATTTACAGTGAAGATAGTGAAAACATTTGCCTTTATCTTTTTTTGCTGATAAGCAGGATATTAGCTCCTTGGATAGGTATGCTATGCTTATAATGGGGAGACTCTTAGAACCAGTAATATCTTACCTACCGGTAAAAAGAGAAATAGAAAATGTAACTGCCTCCATGTATACAGTGTTTATTTCAAAGGGTGACAATGCTTTACAAATATATAGATATAGATATGCAGGAATCAATTAACCTCCCACTGACGTGCAGCCACCTCTAGGGTGAAATGTAGCAATGGTTTAAAAGTTTTGGTGAGGTAGTGATTAATAATATTGGACCAGATTTTCATTTATGATACATCTCTTTTGCACAGATCAGGCAGTGCAAAGGGACTGGATTCAGGTCATAAACAACCAGTGGAGACTTACCTTTGCAGAGGGGAACTCCACATGGCATAAACCCAGTTTCTACACCAGGGAGTATGCCAAAGGCCTGCCAGAGGAGTAACAGGACAGGCTGAGAGCATAGCCCAGCAGAGCTCCATTCCACCAATCCTTCAGTGATGTAAGGGCCCTGCTCTGACAAGATCGCAACCTAGGGTAATATGTTAACTCATTTCAAGAAACACACTCATTTGTGATGACATTAGAAAAACTTTCTTGTATTGCTAATAGTCCTTTCATTTCTATCTTTAATGCTCTCTGTGAATGGCAACTGCAACTTTAAATCAGATTGACTGATACATGAAGGTGGGACAACACGTGGAGCCATTTGAACCAAGGCAAGAGCATCCTTCCAGTATTGCACAAGGTACCATATCTGCAAGGTACCATATGTGTTTGACCCACAGGAAATACCATTTTAGTTGAGCAGTAACATGAAAGACACGCGTAATCCATACCAAGGGTCAGATCCTCAGCTGGCTCCCACAGACATAACTCGATGGCACAGCTCCACTGACTTCCCAGTTTAGAGCAGCTCAGGATTCAGCCCCAAAACTCTGTAATGTGCACTGATTTATCTCTTAATAATTTATTAAACATGGTTAAAAAGACAAATCAGTGATGGTGGTTCCTGTCAGAGAAAAGCTTTTATACTGATTGCACTGTGTCTGACAAGGCAGTACGCACAGTAGTTCTGCCTCTGTTACACAGGAGCTGTGAAGGAACAGTCACATGAATGTGTATTGCACATCTCCTCTTACCTTTTGGTTTGCTCTCTGCTTCTTCTATTGCGTAGGTAGTGCCATCTGCTACCAGATTTGAAGCTGGCCCTGTATCTATTTAGACATACATAAAGTAATGGAATTTGTACAGTGCCCTGCACACATGCTGGGTGTTGTGCAAAATGTTAAACATCATGTATGTAAAGTCTGTCAACCTCCCCCCCACCCCCGACAAACTGGTGTCTCTGCTCCCTTGCCCTACAGCACACTGCACACGCAGCTTAGTATAATTACAGGGGAAATATTCTATTTACAGTGTTAGTGGGAGTCACCAGAGGTTGCTGTTACAGATAGTATTACACAAGTTCTGTTTAATTGTATCATGCATAATTAGCCAGAGCTGGGGAAAATGCTAATTCTCAGGTGTGATGCAGTTCTTTGTAGAAGCTGATCATCTCACCAGTAAAACTTGTTCCCTGTACGAGTCTCTGTGTTTGACCCTTTTACTCTTTAGTGTGTATGCTGCTCACAGATAGACCAATTCAATCAAACAAAATATTGTGTGGTCCTTGGCATAAGTCAGCGCAGCTCAAAGGTTGCTCCAATTTATACCTGGCTGCTCACAGCCCAAGGTGCATTTCTGGGAGCCATGGATAGCTGGAGTTGAGACCCAGAGATGCCCCAGTCACATCTCTTCTGCACCCAAGAATGCTTCCTTTTTGGAGGCTGAGAAGGGAGGGATGTCGTACTACAACAGGGAATCCCCAGCTGTTACAGAGCTGCCATTGTGTATAATTAAGTAGTGTACTGAATAAGGGGACTCCCTAAATAAGCATTTTTTCTGATTACTTTGCACTATCGCGTAACAAAGCAGCCAGAGTATAGGCAAGAATCTGGCCCAGGAATTCTTAAAGGCTAACTAGTGGTTTAGACATACTTATAAATCCTTACATTAAAAAAAAAAAAGGAATGACCCTTAAAAATCAATCTATAATGAACATATACTGTTTATAGTCACCTGCTAGAAACAGAATATTTTACTGCGCATTTGACATCTTCTGTTGCCGAATGGAAGCCCAGCACTGCATAATGTGTAGACATTCATCCCTAACTCAGGCAACCACTGGAAAACCTTGAAAGTTCTCATTTAATCCCTTCAGCTGCATTTGATTTTCTCCCTGTAGCATCTAAGTTTTGTAAATTTAGATGGGATCGTAATCTGGCCATTCTGAGGCTGCCTTGTGTTCGTGTGTGTGTACAGCACTTCCTCTATGCTAGAATTTCATGTCCTATGTAGATTTACTTTTTAATGATACAATGGTAGTTGAATTTTACCTTTTATGTTTCAGTTGTTCATTAGTGCACAACGTTCACTGGTAACTCAACAGAGAACATTCCCATAATCAAGTAGTGATCCACCCATGTCCTCTGCTCTACAACCCTCAGTGATCTATAAACCATTAAAACTCTGAATACAGGTTTGGATGTTTAGGTTATCCTCCTTTTCAGCTTGTCTGTGAGTCCAAACTTCTAAAAGATTCACTTATGTCTGTGTTACTGCAGCAACATCAAATTCATGTTGTTATCTTAATAACAAAGTCAGTTCATTTCTTTAAAAAATAAAAATGAATTCCTTTGGGCTTGCTTTAGAAGAGGTGCTAGATTTAAATATTAAAGACTCGCCAGTATTAAAAGCTACAAAACAAAAATATCATTGAATTCAATAGAATCTGGAGAGTATTTTGATATATAATTTATATATGTAAATTATTTAGTTTTTATGCAAATTAGCCTATTATGAAGAGCCCCTGTATTGTGAATGGTGCTTCAACTCATGGACCCATCAACTGCTAATAAAATAAATATTGAAATAAAACTGTATTTTTTGTTCAAATTTCTGTATATAGATGGCAGCACTGCTTGTTTTATTTACTGAAGACTTAAATAATAAAAAGCTTCAATGCATTTAATGAAGAGGTCTTAGTACTGTGCATGTTTCAAAAAGATTCTAGTTTGAATTTACTGAAATATTATGATGTACATCACAGTAACACCTGGAGGTCTCAACCAAGATTGGAACCTCTTTGTGCTGGGTGCTATACCTATATAGTAAGAGACAGCCTCTGCCCCCAAAGAATTTGCAATGTAAATGGACAAGGGAAAATTATCCCCAATTTACAGATGGGGAACTGAGATACAGAATAAATAATTTGCACAAGGTTGCATAAGAAGTCTGTAGCAGGACCAGGATTTGAACCCAAATGCCCAAAGTCCCAGTCTAGTGTTTTAACCACAAGATCTGGCATCCTCTCTGAAGCAGAAAAACTGACCTAGGTTCCCAAATAGAAAGACAGGGAGGGGAGACACTGGCAGCTGTCACTGGAGCAATGGTAGCCTTCGATTTATTGCAGTATCATAGAATTATAGATATTAGGGTTGAAGTGCAAAACCCAGCTTTGCTCTCTATAAAACTCTATGATAAGTAAGAAAATGCAGATGAAGCTTGAACTCCTTGCTGCAAATTGCCCCACAGATATTACCTGGATATTTCAAGAGTGTATAAACAGCACCTGATTGTCAGTGCCATGTGTTGTAAGTAGAGCAGTGCAAAATAATTTGCAAGTAATGCAAACAACATACATTTTGGTAGCCACTAAGTTCTAGCAAGGTTGAAAAAATATTTTGCCGCAATGCAGTTTTGTTCATTTTTGATTTAACCAAATATAATGTTGTTTAGTGAGGACAAAACATGGCTGTCGCATTAGTGGGAGGAAGCAACGGTCAAATGATGAATACCGATACCGTTCGTCAAAACATTTCCTTGTGCTGCGCCAGTGTGGTCATTACCAGGAAGGCTTGGAGGAAGAGGCTAAAGGTGCTAAAGGTTGTGCAGGCCACAATATGTTTTCAATGATGTCTGTGCTACCAATCACCCAAGCAACACATTTCATCTATAACCCAAAGCTTACGACAATACAACTAGAACCAAACTTGAAGTCAACACCAGAGGAAAAAAGGTAACAGTTTTATCACCCTTTTAAAGGTGTACTGAATGACTGGCTGGAGTTTTTAATGCAGCAGCTCCCACAGCCATTGTTGGGACAATACTGGGAGCTGGTACGTTCAAAGAAATAGAGGGGGGCAAAGGATAGAAAGTTGAAGTGCCACAAAAAACTCAATGTAGAAAATGAACTGCCTCCTTTCTCTGCCCTCAGCCAACTGCTTCAAGAACACGTCACGAACAGAGCCACAAGTGGACTACAATCACAGGCTTGGACGGCAATTGCTTTTCAGAATGGAATTTGATCCTGGATGTCCAGAGATGAGTGCTTCCCCCTCTAAATCCCAGCCAGTTGTGCTATTAAGGTTAAGTTGTGCTATTAAGGTTAAGATATTTTGGTTCTGATGATAGGTAGGAATTGGAGGAATTATTCAGATAGAACCATAATTCAAAACCCCAAGAGACTTTTCCAAGTCTGAAAATCTTTGGTTACCTGTTTTATAAAGTGATATTACAACTTTTCTTCCCTTCTTCATTTTGAGTCTCTGGCCAAGAAAGGAAACAGAAGTGCTGAAATCCAGTGAGAAACCTCATCTTCCTAATAAGGCAGGGCCAACCAAATGCAGGAATTGCTGGCAACCTTTCGAGGAAGATTCTACTAATGAGATTTCCAGAGTCATTTGGATGATTGAAGGGCTTCCGGTAAGTGATGAAGTATCCACACACTGGTGTGCCTAAGTGGACCAAACTTCTGAGGGCCTGGTTTTACAAGGAAAGAGGTCCCATGGATTTGAATGGGAGCTCTCTCTGAGGAGTGAAGTGTGGAGGATCATGTCCTGAGCCTTCTGAGATTCACCATTAGGGACATTAAAAGTCTAAAAGACTCTGTCAGAAGACCTACCTAAACAGAGAATTATTCCTATTCGGAAATGGACCAACCATAATTTGTAAGCTATGTTCTGATTCCATCAAAGACTGGCATATTCATATCTCCATATGTACTGTACCTGGAAATGACCGCAGCTAAAATTTTAATTTGTAATGGTGTCTTCTGTGCAGTCCATTAAACTTTAAAAGAAACAACACAAAGACAGTTTTTTTTCCTCAGACCTTTACAATCATATTTAAAAATAAATGAGGCAGAAAATGAACTGCTCAAATACTGCAGTCCTTGCCACCACTCACTTAATCCAGTGACAATATTATCTGAGTAAGTAGGATTTGGCCCCAAGTGCACAGAGAGGAGATAGCCAATGCTCCACTGAGTTATGTGCAGTCACATCAACCTCAGAAAATCCCTCCAAACTCTGACAATTCAGCCAATAAAAGAAATAACTGCATTACATTTTAAAGGGATGTGTGTATTTCTTATCACCTCTTTCCTTCACTCATCTGTCTTCTTTCTAGACAGCAAGGCTGTCGCAGCTTTGGGAGCAAGGGTACTTCTTCACATGCAAATTTAACACCTTGCTCCAAACCCTTTTTCCTACAATAATATTATTGTTTAAAGAGCTAACCTACTACCCCGTTTTATTAGGGGGATATTGTTTGGGTTTCAGGAAGAAAAGTGGAGGGGGAAGGGATGGGTCTTTAAACTTGATACCAGAGCCAATGCGTTTTCTGGTGCAAATTTATAGAGAATTGGTTGTTTAGAGAGTCAGAAGCCACAGAAAAATAAACACAGGTCAGGAAATGCATTTGGAGCCAATTGGAAGTCTTCACAGGCTTACTGCATGCTTCATTCTGTGTTAGTTCTTCTATTTTTGAATCAGAAAAGACAAGTCATTAACTGAGTAAGGCCAGGTCTATAGTACCACTTACTTTGGCATAACTTATGTCGCTCAGGAGTGTGAATAAGTGATCCCCCAAGCGATGTAAGTTACACCGACCTAAGTGCCAGTGTGAATAGAGCTTCTCCTGCCAACATAGCTACCACCTCTCATGAGGTAGATTTATTATGCCAACGGGAGAGCTCTCTCCCATCAGCATAAAGCGTCTTCACCAGGCGCACTACAGCAGCGCAGCTGCATTGATGTACCGCATCTAGCGTAGACTGGCCCTAACTCAAGTAGAACTACCTGACAGTAGACAGATGATGTGCTGGAAGTAAAATAACTGCTATACTCACAAATAAGCTGATATCACACCATGGGAAGTACCATTCAGGACCAGACAGGGCCCTTTATGGAGACCTGTAATTTACAATGCATGTGATTAGTTAAAGTGATAATCCAATGGCTAGAGGAGGGACCTATGAGAACACCTTTTTGCCTGGAGTGAAAGTCTAAGCAGCAGGGGTGGGGAAGCTGGCAGCTTGCATGGGTACCTGGCTCTGAAGCTGAGAAGCAGATCTCCTGCTTTCACAAGTCCCAGTGGGCAAAATAATGAAAGGAAAATAAATCTGTACAAGAAGACAGAAGCACAGAATGAAGAGATGGGCTAAAAATATGCCAATGAGTTAATGCTGTCCTTGAATCACTAGCAAAAAAAAAAAAAAAAAAAAGATGTCCTTTTGGCATTTACTGAAAACACTTCTCTAAACAAGCAGTAGGTAGGAGAGACAAGTTCTATACCATTTATATTGTTTAATTTTTCTTTTGGCTACAGAATTTCCAAACAGGTCAGGTGAAATAAGGGGAGGTGATTAGAGGGATGGAGAGGAGATGTGGAGAGAAAGCAGTCAGATGGTTAAAGTAGAGACCAAAGAGCCAGCAGATATTTGTCCCCAGCTTTGCTATGGTTTGAAGGCTGACCTAGGCAAGTCACTTCACTTTGCTGTGCTTCAGATCTTCCTTCTAGAGAACGGATGTATCATCACAGCTCGGTCGTGAGACTGAATTGATGAAAGTTTGCAAGGTGCTTTAAAGGCAAGATACTCAGCACTCCTGTGAGGTGTGCTGCACTCCCCACATCCATTGATTTGAGTGGGTGTGACCCAAAGCCTGTTGAAGTTAACAGGAATCTTTACATTGACTTATGGATTTTGGATCAGGCCCACTGGGAGTTGAGGATGCTCAGCACCTGGCAGGACTGATCTTTTAGTATTTCCATTTGACAGAACAAATTATTATCAGTTATTTTCACACCTAAAATTGTAGGATTTAGAGATGGGAAATACCTATTGGACAAATTGAAGTAAAGATATAGTCCCCATGTTATGGCAGAGTTCTTTAGGTTTCCTCATAGAGCTGTCTGAAGTGTCGACGGAGGAGGAGATGACTTTTACAAACAGAAGTGGAATGATTGCTCTTTGGTGTTCTGAGATGTACTGGGTATCTGCTGGTGCAGGCTTATTTAGGTGACTGGTGTATATAGCGTGCAAATTTATATTATTAACTATGTTATGTAGCAACTAATATCGCTGGAAACAGAGCCTGTTATCTGTTCCATCTACTTTGTGCCACTCTGGCATCAAAAGCATGCAGGAAATCACCTTAATCATCGAGTTGGGTAGGAGGTGTGTCTCAGGGCATAACTGGCAGAAAGGGTTGTGGTAGGAGTGCTACTGTTGTCCACTGACCCTGGGCTACCAGAATGACCCACTGGAAACCTTCAAAGCTGGCACAATTTAGAACAGCCCTGAGGGTGCTGTAAGTTGCTCCATGGAATTGGACAAGCACCCAGCAGCCTGAGGATCAGGGAACCTGTCACCACCTTTTGCAGCCTCCTGGCCCAAGCTGGGGACAGCAGTTTTTTGTGATGGGAAATGATGAAGTCTACCTTAATGTAACTGGACCTCTTGGATAGGAAACTCAGCTTTTATAATCTTCTAGAAATTAGTTATTATTACCTTTTGCAGTTGTAGGGGTTGGGTGACCATTCTAAGTCCAGTGAGAGGATGAGCAATTCAGGATTGCATGACAGTAGAGAAGAAGATGGATCCTTTGACTGTTCACTTTTTAAAGTTGTACAATTTTTGTAAGACATTACAGTGGATGAGGGGAGGGGCAATATTAGCAGGATAACATTGAAACACACTTTCTACAATTACTCTGTCTTCAGACACATTTTAATTTAGGAATAACATATGGAGTTGTGGGGGAGCTCTACTGCTTTTTATAACGTGATAGAGCACAACCTTACAAACAGTGCTTCTTATTTTCAGAACACTCAGAGCACTTGGCTGACCTGTCACAAGAACAAATGGATATAAACTGGCCATCAATATGTTTAGGCTTGAAATTGGTTTCTAACCACCAGAGGAGTGAAGTTCTAGAACAGCCATCCAAGTGCAGTAGTGGGGGTAAAAAACCTAACTGGCTTCAATACTGAGCTTAAATTTATGGAGGGGATGGTATGATAAGACTGCTTACAATGGCACATAGCCAATCTGTGACTGCTAGTAGCAAATTTCTCCAACCGTCAGGGGGAGGGCTCTGAATTACTACAGAGAATTCTTTCCCAGATGTCTGGCTGGTGGGTCTTGCCACATGTTCAGGGTCTAACTGATCACCATATTTTATAGAATCATAGGACTGGAAGGGACCTCGAGGGGTTATCTAGTCCAGTCCCCTGTACTCATGGCACGGCTAAGTATTATTTAGACCATCCCTGACAGGTGTTTGGAGATTTTTAAGAGCAGGTTAGACAATGATGGAGATTTCACAACCTAGCTAGACACTTTATTCCAGTGCTTAACCACCCTGACAGTTATGAATTTTTTCCTAATGCCCAACCTAAATTGCCCTTGCTCCAATTTAAGCCCACGGCTTCTTGTCCTGTACTCAGAGGTTAAGCAGAACAATTTTTCTCTCTCCTCCTTGTAACAATCTTTCATGTACTTGGAAACGGTTATCAAGTGCCCCCCCCCCCCCCAACCCCATCTCTCTCTCTCATACACACATACTCAGTCTTCTCTTCTCCAGACCTTTTATGTACCTGAAAATTTTGATCATGTTCCTCCCTCAGTGTTCTATTTTCCAGACTAAACAAACCCATTTTTTTCAATTTTTTCAAAGTAACCAGCAGCCACCTGCTTCCTGAGAGATTCCACTAGCAGGCAACTTTCACACTGGATGGTCCCTCCAGACTGGCTTTCTGTGAGTGGGAAATGCAGGCCACAGTCTCTGTAAATCCACACCAGGATCTGAGTAGAGGCATCCATGGTTAGGTTGTCTGTCTGGATATAGGCGCAGGTGGAGGAGACAGGAGCAGTGTTGGCACTGGCCATGTGGGCCTACCTAACCATAGCGATTATATTTCGTCTCTCTCCCACAAACTGCCTCTCAAACTCCCCTGTTTGTGGTCCCCTGTTTGGTTTGCGGTCCCCTGTTCGCTACGATTTCTTCTGACCCAGATTGTGACCTCTAAGCTACTGACTGATTACTACCAAAACATTCTAAGACATTTCTCTGCTGTTGTTTTTTTTGTTTTGTTTTGTTTTTTTCCATTTCCATCTGCATTTGTAACTGGTTTTCCAGTTGTCTAGATGTTTGGTTGCTCAGTGGTGTATTTCATTCAAGCTGTGCTTGCATGCTTTCCAGATCATTACACAATGCTGTGTTCCTGGGTTATGTTGCATTGGTGCCTTGTCTCCTGTGATATCCTTCTCCAGTTAACAGGAGAGATGCTGCCTCACACAACTATGTAGCAGAAAGCAAGGCAAGGTTGTTGATTTTGTTAGCAATTGCTCTTTCTTTTTCAACTATCAGAATCTCCACTTGGAAACTTGCATATGTTCATTGTCACTTTCTGGGTCTCATTTAATCTTTGCAAGGTTGCCTCACTTATCATTTTGAGACTTGTCACAGGGCAGAGAAATATTTACCAACCTGTTCACTAAGTGTAACCATTTCATGAAAATTACCCTCTTCTCTCCCACAGATAATGACCCCAAGAGATCTTTTATCTAAGGATCCATGCCAGCATCCTAATCAACTAGACTTCTGCCTTGCTCCTCAGTATGAATTATTTCTAATTTCTCACATGACAGATAATAATCTCCCATTATCGTCCTGTGAAATGTGGTTCAGTCTCTGAAGGGTCTAAAGCTATGCAAATTTCTGAATCATGAGTAGAACTTGGCCTTAGGCAACTACAGACATTGTGACCACAGGTATCCCACAATTCCCAGAGACCCTTGATGAAAGGAGGGTTTTTAGTGATTTTTACAGTATGGAGGGCGCAAACGGTTTCACTGTCCATCTTGGGAGTTATATGAGGTAAGTTCTGGGGACGAGGGGAGTAAATATGTAAACTGCTGTTGTCATTAGAGAAGGCCTGGGGATACTTATGTGGAAAGGAAGGTGATGTGGTCAGAGTGGTTTGTTGTATCCATGTAACAACCATATTACCCATGATGGAAAGGGAAAGGTGGAAATCCTTTCTGTGCCTAATCAGAGTGTATATTATACTTTCTGCAGTAAAGCAACGGGAGGCACTTTGAATGGTCAAATTATTTGCTTGTTGTTCTATTCTTCTTATTTATTACCATAGTAATTAGGAATCCGACTCATGGACCAGACTTCATTGTGCTAGGTGCTGTGCAAACACAGAATAACAGGTGGCCCTTGACCTAAAGAGCTCTAGCTGGAGCAAAAGAACAATGCAAGAGACAGTGGAGTCAGAGTCACAGATTCGTTGGGACTCACCTTGCACAGTGAAGTTTGCGGTGACATTTTTTTGCAGTGATTTTTTGACTCTCTCGTATGCATTCTCTGAAATAGCCTGAATTTGTTGACCTGCAATATATACTGCAAAAGCCACCTATATGACAGCGTTTCTGAGGATAGCTTGAGGGTAAGGGCTTTGGTTGGAGTGAAATGGATTTTGCCGCTGTGTTTATTACCTGATGTGTTAATTTTTTAATTATCTGGGTGATATTGTAATCAATTGTAAACTTAATTGCTGCTTGGGTACCCAGATTCCATATACAGGTATTCATTGTATTATTTTTATTTCTTTCTTTATTTTAAATCAAAAGAATATACACATTTTTAAAGACAGTGAACAAACTTTTATTACAATGACTATTTTAAACACTTGCCTGTGTGGAATAAACTGATGGTAAGATAATTGGCTAACACACTCATATCTACTAGCTTCCATTCAGTTAAAAAGCTGTTAGTGAGCTGTAAGGGCTGTGAGTATACTGATGCATAAGCCCACTTTAGTGAGGCTAATTTTATTAGTTGTTGGCCATTGTTTACTTAACCACAATAAACCTACTGTAAATAATGAAAAGACGTCTTTGTTTCCTTTCTAGTTTGTGTTTGTAAGGTTGCTTTATTGTTGCTGGGTGGCAGGTTACGAGGATTTCCTATGCCAGCTCATTTATTTTTTTTGGCTATTGGGCCTTGTTGTCTTTTGGAAATGCTCTGATTTTAGTTATATGCAGTGTAATTGTAGCCGTGTTGGTCCCAGGATATTAGACACGCAAGGTGGGGGAGGTAATATCAAGCTGTAGCTTGTCGAAAGCTTGTCTCTCTCACCAACAGAAGTTAGTCCAATAAAAGATATTACTTCCCCCACCTTGTCTCTCTAGTTTTAGTTAAATTTTCTGGGTGGCTCTCAGAGGCCTTTGAGTACAAGTGCTTGACAGACAGAAAGTATTATGGTTACTCAGACTGTGTCTACGATGGGCCTAACACAGAGGACATCAAGAGTGCACCTGACCTCATTCACCTCAGTGTGCCTCCCTTTATAAAGGGGAAGTAATGCAAATAAAAGAAATGGAGTGTGGCCAGGAAGAGGAGAGTGAAGGAGCAGAGGCTACCTATCTATCTTAGGTACATGGCCCCCTTTAACATAGTAGCTGAGCACCTCACAACTCTTGTAAGAGAGGCTCTTATTCCCATTTTTGACAGGAAACGGAGGCACAGAGAAACTAGTGCCAAGATCACCCAGGAAGTCTGTAGCAGAGCAAGGAATTTAAGCCAGGTCTCCCAGTTCCCAGTCTAGCACCCTAATCACTGGCCACCCTTCCTTCCTCATGGCTGAAGGAGGGGGAGATAGGAAAGCAGCAGATGAGAAGAGCGTATTGGTGAGAGAGATGGTGGGGGTGGAGGCCAGAAGAAAGAACCTGGTGATTTAAATGTCCACTCAGTTACGTAACACAGCACTTAAGTTTATCTGAAGTAAGAGTTTGCCATTCTGATTTGTCCATACAAGCCAGAGACAGAGTTCTTGTGAATTCTGCATATACAGCTGAGCTTAAGGAGGGACAGCAATGGCTCTGTGATGACACCGTTCAGAGCTACTATTGGGGATGGCAGAGGGCACAGCACTCCTAGAGGGGAGCAAGGTGCAGAAGACATCTATAAAATCCTGCCTGCCAAAATGCCAGCACTTGGTGCTGGGATACATCCATTTTGCATATGTGCCCATAGCACCTCCACTATGATATTAGCTCTGAAAACTCACATAGTGGAACTCTTGTGATTAAAGTCGTTGCCTATTAATATATCTTTATAAAAAAGAAGGACAGAAACAAAGGCTGTTGAGAGCAATTCTTGGACAAAATATGAAAATGCTTTTGAGGTTAAGAAATAAAGAAGCAAAAAGAAAACAGAGTTAAGAGCTCTCTCTCTGTCATTAATAAAGCCCTTTGTGTCTCAGTACCATTGAGTATTCTTAGATCCCTATAGTAAGACATGCTCTAAACATAATCACTGCTGTAATAATTAAGCACAAGAGGGTAAGTTAGGGACAGAATAATGATCTTTAACTCTGAATAGCCCTGGTTTTGCTGGACTGTTGCAAAACTCTATTAATATTATTTTAGCTTAGGCTTTTATTTTTAACGGTCCTTGAAAACCAAGGTTTTTAAAGAAAATGATGATTCAACATTAAGAGTGAACTAAGAAGCAAAATAACTGGTTTTATTTATTCCCTTGTGATGTACGTGGATGGTCTGGCAGAAAGGGTGACGGTTGAAATGTGTGCTGCAGTTGTCCCAGTCAAAGACTTAACATCTCAATCCTCTGTCAAATTAGGAATAGGAGAGCTGCAGCTGAGGTGTCAGTCAACCCCCATCTGTGATGATGTCACGTTCTAGAACCTCCAAAGATTGTCAAAGTGCTGCAGAAAGAAATGTGGTATGTGGCGACCTGATGCACCCTAATGTCAAAAAGAGGCAAAACACATATACTCTGGTGCCCTTTTTTGACATGCTAAAGGAGTGCAAAAAAATGTGCACAACACACACAGTGACAGAAGTTTCATAGAAAGTCATGCTAATCTCCTGAAATAAAATGGTGAAAGTCCAGTTTCTGTGCTACCATAAAAACTATGCATCTACTGAACCAGCTTGCCATATCCCGTTAATTGTTTTCAGAATACTGTTGTAATTAATTGCAGGACACTAGCTTTTAAAATACTATAGCTGTTACCAGGCAGTCAGATTATGGCGTCATCAGCTGCTACATGTTGGAAAGGAGCTGGATTGACCGACTGGAATTTAAACAGCCTCAAAGCAGTTTGTATAAAGGGGCAATTTCTTCTCTTACGTGCACTGATGTAAGTCTGGGATAACTCTCTTAATGCACTTGTTCCACATTGACATCAGTGTGACTAAAAGCAGGATTGGATCCAATGCAACTAGCTTGAACCAGGGCAAAAGGACTGTTTATACATAATACTTACAACAACATTTTGTTTGTTTTCCATAACCTTGAGCATCGCTGTCCCTATTTACACCATTTTGAAAAATTCTCTTTTTTAGTGAATGTATTGACTCATAAAAGGAGCCAAACTGACACCGAAGGTGCTTGTCTTCACGTACAGCGCTTCAGCAGCACCGGTGCAGCTGTGCTGCTATAGTGCTTTAGTGAAGATGCTACTACACTGACAGGCCGTGTTCTCCTGTCGCCGAGGTTAATCAACCTCCCTGAAAGGCGGCAGCTATGTTGAGGGGAGAAGTTCTGTTGTCATCATAGCACTGTCTACACGGGGGGTTAGGTCGGTATAACTATGTCGCTCAAGGATGGGGATTTCTCACACCCCTGAGCAATGGAGTTATACTGATATAGGTCTGTAGGGTAGCCCTGGCCTAAGTCTGGAAACGGAAGCCCTCCTCTTTGTGAACAGAACCACTGTGGCACAGGGTTTAGAACGCCTTTCTACATGCTCCTCTGCCATGGTACCTCAGCAACGACTGGGAAGAATCACTGCTATGCATTAAAGGCCCTCTGTGTCTATTCAGTCGTTGGCCTTGCCGCAGAGAATGCCACCAAAGGTACCAATTAGTGCCTACTATGTTGGTGTCTTTACTCTATCATTGTCATTTGAAAACTAGATTTATGCCATGCCAACAGGCTTTTAATATTTGTAATTCATTGTTGTGTTTGTTCATCAGCCTGGACTGATATGCCGAGCAAGGGACTAGCAGAATGGGCCTTTGATCCCTCATGAGGTCCTCTAGACACTACCATCACTCAAATAATAAATAATAAATAACAGTAATCGAGGGTATTGGATGTCATTAATGATTTGTGAGAATGTAATTCATATTTAGAACTATTTTAAACATTGTAGAACACTGAAATAGCATTAACGCTGAAATGTTTGCCTGCGTATGCTACAAAGAGGAAACATTGTGAGGGGGAGGGGTTGTTTGTTTTTTATGAGACAGCTTCATTAGTAATCACTCAAAACTTGACAGTTGAACATTGATATGAACTGAGCAAAAGCTCACAGTCATGAAGGGAACTATCAGGGTGATAGAAGTAATATTGGTATCGGTGGTCCAGTCCAACAAGGAGACTCTCCTGTGAATCAGTCTGTCATTACAGATGACCTGAATGCAAAATCAGTTCATGGCAAATAGGATCAGTGAAAGATACATAAATACTGTAAATAATTCTGTTTGGAGGATTCCAATGGACAAAAAAAAATATGCTAACACATGACCAGGGAAGAGAAAAGAGCAGCTCATTACTGTTATTATGGACAATGTAAACATAAAATGTTATTGGAAGTTGGATGTACAATTTGTTTAGAAATTGGGCTTCTGGAGATCTGGGGGGCAAGCTAGTAACAATTCCTTTCAGACAGTAAGACACTCTTTTCTTAATGACAGTTTAAAGACTGAAAATAAGATTTCCAGCATTAAGCCCCATTCCTCAGAGATGCTGAAAAGCATCAGAGTACTGAATCAAGATTATCATCAACACCATATCTTACTTCAGAGGTGTCGTAACTGTACCTGGCACTTTACAAATGTGCACTACAAATGAGACCCTGCCCCAAAGATTTTCCAGTCGGAGGACTCAGTCCTGCAAGGACATTAAGCCTGTGAAGTTACCGGGACTACTAAACTTAAGAACATGTTTAAATGCTTTGCTGGATCAGAACCAGAGTCCTCAGCACCCTGCAGGATTGAACCCAAAGGCCAAAATTCTGCAGGTAGATCTACATGAGTGAACCACTGGGCCCCTCGAGAGCAGAGAGGCTGGGCTGAGAGAATGAGTTGTCCTTTCACTCCTTTAGATGATTACCTTTAAGTCAGGACTGAAACACATTGGTGGAACAGTGTAGGGAAGTTTGTATTGCATGTGTTTGAGCATAAATAGGTTTACTCTAGAGCTGTCAGTCCAGCCCCTTTCTTGAGGGCTAAATCTATTTAAAAAAAAAAAGTAAAAAGCCATCTGCTACTTCCTGAAACATTTTCAGGAGGGGTAAAGGATGTTGTTGCTGGAAAACAAAATCCACAAGTAGGTGAGAGTAGCTGGGGGGGAATCTTGAGGGAGCATGGGGTCCAGATCACAGATTAACTGTTCCATCTTAATCCACCACCGAATGGCCCAATTCACTTACAATTATTAGTGGAGATCAGGATATATTTTTGACTGAATCAGCCAGTCAGATTTGTCCCTCTCCTCTAACCATCCTGCTAATCCGGTTGCTAAAACAAAACACTTGGCTTTTGGCCATTTCAAAGTGATAATTTATCTTAAAAGAAAATATGCCTCACTCTCTCCTTTTATGATCTTTGAAATCAAATTCAACATCTACCATGCTCATTAGCATTAGCACTTATTTTCCCCTTAATTTTATTCTTTGGCCAGGAGCCACTGTTATTTATTCATTCATATATTCTATCTATCGTTCAAGGTGAGTGGCTCAGATTTGTAATGGACTTTTCCTCCTCCTTTCTTTCCATCCTCTTTTCTCCTCCTTCCACCAAATACATTTCCCAAAGCACTGTAATTTGCAGGCAGCAAGTTATTTTAATTGGTGTTGGAATCCTGTAACTTTACAACACCTCTGTTTGTACTAACTATACTTTAATAAGAAATCTAATATGTGGCAAGTGCCTAGAGCTCGGTAAATGGTACTAGCAAACCTCTACAGACATTTTCATTTGCACTCACTGTGGTAAATTATGAAAAGGAGAACTCACTTTCCCTATCCTTCTGCATTACCGATCTCCTGGTGCTTTTCCCCATATTGAGACCTTTACTCTGTGTTGATACAACACATCACAAGAACCTTGAATAAAATTAGATTAGCAATAACCCACATGGAACAAGAATGTATTCCTCAGATCTTTTTTAGGGTATTGTATAGACAGCAAATGGAAAAGCCATGCAACCAGTTAGAAAATGTACTTAAAATGCTATAAAACAGATTAATATTAGTGTTATTTAAAATATATAGTGTGACTTTATAATTGTGAAATGTTAATATAGTTTATAATCCACATTGTGTTATGCAAGACATCATACAAAACAGAAAGACAAGGTAATCTTGCACTATTTTAAATGCATCTACACAGTGACACATATAATATTAACACGTGCAACATTTGGTTTGTGACATTAAATAAATATATGGAAAATCCTCCTACTTTTGGTGTAGGAGGATGGGCGGGGTCAGGAACAAGGAGTTTCGTTGAGTTCAGTACCTGAAATCACAACTAAAGCACTGAACTTCTGTTCATTTACAGTAGGTGGCTCTGATTAAACAAAGCTTATATAATTTTTCAGTCGACACAAAAATTCAAATGAAAGAAAGCAGATTTGCTTTCATGGCGTTCACATTATTCCATAGATATTTTAGGCCTTGATATAAAGCCCATTGAAGCCAATTTTCAGTGGGCTGTGGAACAGGCCTATAGAGATCCCCTCTCTCTCAGTCAGTTATCACAACAATCAAGATAATCTGGGACACTAAAATTAACTGGCCAGAGACTTATACATTTGGGGTGAAAATTTCAAAACTGCCAGAGGGACCTGAACGCCCAGTGTCTATTAACATTTATGGGAACAGGGCACTCTTAAGCAGTCTTGAAAAGTTCAGTCTTAGGGGATAGAAGCCCAGGGCATTTTCAATGAAGGCCCTTGACTTCGGAACTCACTTCCCTTCTCAGTCAGACAGAGCCTGATTTTGTTGATCTTCCAGGAACAATGAGGCAGATCCTCAACTGGTATAAATGGTTATAGGCCCATAATGGGTTTCTAACAATTTATACCATTATGTATCCCAATATATTTTCTCAAGCATTTTCAGGAGAGATGGGTTGATCTGAAAGGGGAAGATATGCTTTCAGGGGCTTGGTAGGACTTTGGGGTCCAATCCTGCTCTCATGAATTTCAGCACGGGCTATTCCATATAGTGCATTGGGAGCAATGTCTTGGGAGCAAATGTCATAATGACTGTTATAGGTAAAAAGATGATCATTATTTGTGTCTGTGTTTTAAAATTGGTCCATTTTTTAAAATCTAGGCTGGTGTGGATGTAGAAATCCAAACGCAAATAATAAATACATTACTAGCACAGAAGCCAGGCATAGTTTCTTGTGCTTTTGGCTCATGCCTTCAGAAACAGCAGGGTGGAATGTTTTCATGTGGTATAAAATCCAAGCTGGTTTAATTGTTACTGACCACCAAACAAATCAGTAACTGAAGTCCATTATGCTTCCTCAGAATTTCCATTTTGGATTTTACCTAAGATTGGCCCCCATGAAGAGAGTTCACTAACAATATCCAAACAAGGGCTTCTTCAGTTGACTCATTATGTAGGAATAATTCATTGGTCAGCTCTTCTGAGGTGCTCCTAGTATCTGACAAACTTTAATAGATTTTATCCTCACAACATACCTGTGAGGTAGGGAAGCATTATCTCCATTTAACAGATGGGAAACCGAGGCTCAGAGACATTAGTGACTTGCCCGAGGTCACACAGGAAGCATTGGCCAAGGCTGGAATGGAAGCCAGATCTTCTGAGTTCCAGTCCAGTATCTGAACTTCAAGAATATTCTTAATTAATTAATCACCAAACACTTTTCACCTGTAACAGGGGCAAAGGAGACCCAGAAAACCTGCTCTTGACTTTTCTAACTGGCAACTAGTAACTCCCTGGTAAATATTTTCAGTGCCAAGGGCATGTGAAAACACATCTAGTCCAGCAGCACAAACGTGTCTAGCTGTTTGTGAGTCCCAGAAGGTTTGGAGATTCAGTGGAGAAAAAGAAAATGTTCAAATACCTCTATGACGCTTATCCAAACTATCTGACCCTCAAGAATGCAGACACGGGCTGGAAAATCTCATAAGGACAGGCTTTTCAGTGAGATTTCTTTTTATGCCAGGATACAAGAAGAGCCTTTGTTTTGGTGGTTTTGCACTTCTGAGTTCTAAGTGGGACCAGAAGCAGCAGTGTAGAGACACAGAAAAGTGAAACATAATGGGAAGAAAGTTAAAGTTTATCAAGACTCATAAGATGTTTGGTTGGAGTTTGTGTGTGTCTTATCTTTTTATCTGGATGGTCACCACTAACTTAGATTGTATAAAAAGATGAGAGATTCACTGCTCAGTGTCACAGGAGGTTGTGGTTTAAATAAATGTCTTGGTTGTTCATTAACTGCCAGATGCTGCAGAAGTCAGGAGGATCCCAATGAAGTTAGGAGGACCTATTTTCAGAATCAGGAAACAGAGGTGTCACGGTTAACCAGTGAAGAAGTAGGCAGCTCTAACATGGTACTGACCGATCTGTAGAGATGGTGGGTATTCTGTTGTGTATCTAACTCCCCATAGGAGGGGATGCCAGTGCAAATCCTGATAGTATTATCTCCAAAACCCAGTACTTTAGATAATCACTGAACTGGAAACATCCATTCACTGATGCTATGTCATCATTCTCTACAATGAAGCCCGCATTGAATGACATAGGTGGGATAGGTCCATTCCTACTTTGGTTTACTTTCCAATATAGGCAAACAGAATGGCATCACATCTCTAACATGGAAAGAAGTGACTTATTGGAGGACCACCCTTTTTTCCCCTCTGTCACATCCCTGGTAGTAAGGATAGGATTTTCAAAAGCCCTTGGCATGGCCCCAGCTCCTACCGACTTGGTGCCCAGTCCCCTTAGGCATTTTTGGAAATCCCAATTTGTACTTTAGCTAATTGAGTTCACAAATAAACCTTTTCCAACCCACTCCAGCTCCCAATCTGCAATGATATAGGAACTAAGATTCAATGCCTTAGTCATTCCTTGACTGCTCCGACTCCATTTTTCCACTGGTTGAGCCTGTGAGACCCCTTCTGTCCACTAGAAAGAGGAAGCATGTAAATCTTTCTGCAGGCATTGGAGCAGAGGCTGTCCAGGAGAGTATGGTGTTACCAGACCTCTGATTTTACTACTAGTGGACACATGACTGTTAAATTGATGCTATAAATTGATATGCAGGGGGTAGCATTTCCCTTACCTCTAATAAAACTGTTCAGTACATTTCTCAGTCTTTTAACACTCATTGCGTGGGGGCTTGCAAAACTAAAAGAACTGAATACCCTTCAAATTATAAAAGAGTGCCACTATTTTTAGTACAGAAGTAGATACACTGACACTCTGCACAGCCTAGATTCCCTCTTGTTGCATTACACTTCCTGTAAATATTATTGTTTTTGATTTTCAGATTTAAACTAATAGACTTAACAGATTGTATGAAAGTATTAGGCCAGGTTCATTGTTCCCAAGCACTTTTTTCCCCTTTTGCTGCTTAACTAAACACATAGGAAATTAACAAAGTCTGTGGCCTAACAACGAGCAATTCATAAATTCATTAAATGAAAAAATACTAGTACCATAGCAATCCCTTTAATAGGTTTCCTTACAATTCTCTAATTTACATTTCTGCCTGCCCTGGCAAAGATATTACTTCATTAAGATTTTTTTTTCGAAATTAGAGAAATTTTAATGACTTCTCTTATTTATTGCTTCCATATGTAAGTAGTTATCTTTCTTGCAAATGGAAATGAGACCCAAAATTGCAACAAATGGGGCCAAGCCTCTGCGTACATATGTTCCCTTTTGGAGAAAGTACACATGCCTGATCGAATTAACGTTAGCCTCTCTGTCCATTGAACAGACATCCTCTAATGGGGGGGCTTTTAAAAGCGTTCTCGTTAAATTTATTTTGAATCGCTGAGAACACTATCACGGTTTCAGCAAATAACCTCTGATAATATTAAACACCTGGTAAGCTCAGTACCCAAGGGACCCAGTGCTGCTGTGTTTGACCTATGATCTCCCGCGGCAAAGTTCGGCCCTTATGATCCACTTGGACTCAGGCAAGAAAGCTATTCTGAGGGAAAACACCTGTTTGCTAGGCTGACCCCAAGCCAGTGCATGGATGAAAAAAGTCAGCTGGGTAGAAGGGGGCCAGAGCCCCAGTGCAGGTGTTTCCTCTATCATCACACAGCAAAAAGAGCAGAAAAAGGAAAGATAATGTATGGGTAATAGTTAGGTGTTCTCTAAACAGTTCCTTTGGCTCTGCATAGGTGGGGCTTCTTTAGCGAGAAGTTAGGAAATGAAGAAGAAACCATTAGATTTTAGCAGTTCACATGCCCTTGGGTTGCAGCCTCACCATATATAGGCTCTCGGTCTGTTAAAGTTCACAAGAATTTATGGCAGAGAAAAACAAATGGACTGGTTTAAGAATGAAAAGCCAAGTGTAGAGAAATCCATATGCCTGCCCTTGGGTGATGTTTTCATTCAGAAAGAGCATTGGGTAGATGGTTTACTACGCAGGAAACTCACTAAGCTCTTTCCGCCTTCTAGTCACTTTATTTTTTCAAAGATGTTATATTATCTGGTTTAATCTAAGATGCACACTGTAAATGATCGTGAAATAAAAAAGCCCAGACCAACACTGGAAGAGGAAAGGGTAAATGCTTCCTTAATTAAGTTACAGTTTTTACAGCATTTATTTTATGCAGTACTATAATGATCCTTTTCAAGTACAGTGGTCCATGCATGCATTCAACATTTTCCACTCAAATGTCACATTACTCATTTTTGTCAACAGGTCTGCACAACGATGGAGTAGTGAAAGGAAAATATTTAATCTCTCTTTATTTATTAAGTGAGTATCATGAAATAAGATGACAGCGCAGTAAACCTAACCCTTTTTAAATTCTTCCGTTAATTTCTTCATACACTTTTTTCCAAGGTCACTTTAGGATGCAGGATTTGCATGTCACTCACTTGCACGCTCAAGGGCTGTCAACACACCTCCATTCACCTGATGAGAGCACCTTCAGCTGGCCTCAATAAAACCCTTCCATTTCCTACAGTCTCCAGCTCTGGAACTCTCAGATATTAAACAGCCAATTTTGGATCATTTAAAGGGAGGAGAGGAGAGGGGATGACTGTTTCTGTGCAACAGGAATTCAGCTACAACTTGTCAGAATTCATTTCAGCTTTGACCACTTATAACCTTCAGATCCAAATTGCTTTCCATCACTCTGTCTGAGGCAGGATTGGTATGCCTGTCCCAGACGTGAAAGGTCAGTGCAGTGTGTATTGTGCAAACAGTCTCATTAATGCAACCAGATTCTTAGGGGAGAAAAAGGGGAGAAAGATTATTGGCAAGCACAATGGTACTAACAATTTGCCTTTATCTTTTGCCCAGCATTTTGGGCCTGATAAAGACCAACATCTGAAACCAATCATTGGAGCATATTAGGTTTTTCCAAGCCATACATAAATACAGTAAAATAATGAGACACTTATTCTGCAGCATTTTAAGATTTAACAATTTGCAATCTATTTCCAAGATGACTGAGAGGGAAGCAGGAAGAACACAAGTTCTTTAAGTAACTTCCTCACCTTTCCCTAGTCATACACAGGGAACAACTGACACCCAATTGCCTTCACCCTCCTGGAAGTAAATGCAAGTCATCACTTCACATAAGGCTGTTGGTATGATTTCTGCCAGGGCTGATAACAATGTCCTATTGTTGATGAGCCTCTGTCAGTTCCACTTAGCAGTGTGAGTGTCAAATTGTCAAGTGTTTTTAAGACTGGAACGCAAGAGACAACCAGTACCAATTTTACTTGGAGCCAGAGGAGTGAATCTTCCTCCCTCCCCCGACAAATGTACTCACTATACGTGGTAACACAATGTGAGAGAAGGCTCTAGCCAGTGGAAAATCAGTGAAGACATTTTTTAAGATTACGCTCCTAGGAGTAAAAGGACCATATCTTTCCTTATTCTTTAGAGAAACTCCAGGATCTCTCTAGTAGCAGCAGAACAATTAGATTAAATCCAGACAAGAGGCCTGAACATTTTCAGTCTGTTAGTAAGTAGTATGTTCTTATGGGACTGCTTCCTGGTGGTCTATAGTGTACTATCACTAAAGCTTGGCTAATGCTCCTCAAATAGTGATGCCTAGTCTTCTTTTCATTGTATAAGGAAACGGTGATCCATAAAGCACTGCAGAAGGTAATCTCATTGCCATTTGGCGGTCTGTGTGAGAAGTACTGGTGGTTTTTGTGCAGTTCCTAATGGACATATCACCACATTACTAAACCACCTCCAACACAAACACTTTTTGACACTCTTAGTGGAGAGTCCAGGGACTGAATGAATGTGGACGCCCAGTACCCTGTTATCCCTTGAGGTGGTTCTTTCAGGGCAGGGTTGAGGGACACTAGTACGGCTGTGGAGGAACGTTGGACCCGTTCTGCAGATAAAAAGAGGACATCAGCCTTTAGGGCTGTCAGTCTGGCAACTTTCACAGACCCTAAATTAACTCTGAAGAAGAATTGCTTAGGAAAAACAACACTGTAAAGAGAGCTTCCTTTCATGTTACTTTAATCTTTAATTTGTCTACCTGTTTTACCTCGAGAAATCAGCTTTCAACACCCCCTGTTTTAGATGTCCAGTATTCTGTTCTCCAGCATTAACTGTCTGTTCCAAATCTGCTTCTGCATGAGCATTAGCTGACTACTGTTCACAGACAGCTTAACCTGACTTGGTCCCAGGGGGGCTCTCTTTACTTTCCACCTCTCTACGTACTGGATCTCTGTTTAGTTTCCTTGCCTGTGCCGTAATCATCTATGTTATGCTGTGGCATTCTCATGGTTTCTAGCTGAACACTAATCCCACCAGGGCTTTTTCCATAAAGTTTTATTCACCATTTAGCAAATTGAAAATAGAAGATTTTTTTTACATGTTGGGGGTGTTAATGAGGATCCTGGAGGGAGGAAAAGTACCAATTCATAAAGAAATCATGCTCCTTTCCACTGCCTCTGTCTCACAACTCTGTCTAATGTGCATCACAGAATGAAGAGAGTTTTGCAATTCCTCTAGATTTTTATTTTAAACAGTTTTGTGCCTCACAACCAGGGAAGTAGAAACAGCTGCTTTAGATAAAATCATCCTCAACAACTACCACCTGGATAATGAGGCGAGCCTGAGTTATACGCATAAGGATTAAAAGGTAACTAAGGGCTTGTCTATATGGCTCTGCAGTGTGGACTATGAGGGTGTGAACTGATGAGGACAAAAGGAGAACACACACGTGCATGGAATTAAGTGGCAAGCCACAACTTTTATTAAAGTTTAACACAAGGGAGGGGCACTACCCTCCCATCACCCAACTCTCTTATGTCAGGCATTTAATTGAGTCCAGTGTGCGGGTTACAGGGCTCCTTCCTATATGACACCTAACGCAGGGTTGGCTCTCCTCAGCCTATCTCGCAGGACTCAGCTCTCTCTGAATCCTAGAGCCCTCCCCATCGTGAAAGGGACAGAGGGTGCAGCAGGATGGGGATCTCGGCCCACGGGGTCTCACCTGTCACATGAACCCAAGGCCCATCACCAAAATCCCCCGTATTTTACCTCTGGGACCTGTCATTTTATTCTTTTAACTGCACTGAAAACTGGCTGCAACTTGCAACAAGTAAACAGCACTACCCCTGTACCTCAGTTAAGTACTAAGCATGTTCCTATTTAACCCACTGTGGCTTGAAGGTGCTGTGAGGAAGGCAAATAACTCCCTGGTCCTCTGCCAATTGGCCCATGGGAGAAGAAATTCCTTCCTGCTGCCAAATGGGTAAAGAGCTAGACCCTCAGCATCTGTCAGGCTGGGTTCCCATTCCTAATTTAGAAGGGTAGGGTTGGCTGCTGGAACGGAACTGAAAGAGGCTCCCCATGGCTCCTGCAGTGGGCTAAATCCTGGGAGCTGCAGAACGCTGACCAATCAGCACCCCTCTTTCCCAGCTGGCTAATGGGTGCCAGAAACTCCCAGGGGGAGGAACTACCTATTATCCCTTGGCAAGCGTCTCCCTCTCTTACATTGGGACTGTTCCACATTTCCCCGCCAGCCCCATTCATTTCCCCAACCCATCGATTTAGGTGGGTGGCATTTGCTGCATGCACTAAACTTTTGCTCTGTAATTTCCTTGTGTAGACCCTGCTAGCACGAACTAAAAGGTATCTAGTTTCCATTAATGTAGTTCTGTTTGAAACGGAACTATGTTAATGCCAAATAGGAACCTTAAGTTCAGAGTAGCAGGGTCTACCTGGGACAATTACAGCACAACATTTTAGTAAGTGCTGCAGCTCACACCCCTGTAATCCATTCTGCAGGGCCGTGTAGACACGCTCTAGGAGTATGGAAAGGATATCAACCCACATGCACCTAATCCCATATCCTATAATCTTAGTGCAGGCCATAAACCAACTTCTAACTAATGGGGGCTAGAAGGAAACTCTTCCTGTAGGCAGATTATTCTATAACTGTCTACTGTGGGGTTTCTTGCACGTTCGTGTAAAGCAACTGGTACTAACTAACCACTGTCAGCGACAGGATACTGGAGTCATTGGACGTCTGGTCTGATCCAGTACGGGGATTCCTATGTTCCTAATTTTGGCCAAAGCTGTTCAGAAAAGTTTGATTAAAAATATTTTCTTATAGTTCCATACTTTCTGGCTAGGACCAGAAGTGAGAAAACACTGTCCAAAATACTGTTCTCACTAAAAGCAGAAAGCACTGGAGATCTCATGGGAATCCTATTGGGATATATATTTTTTTTTTTACTATTCCCTGCACCTTCAGTGTTTTTCATTATCATTGTGATTCCTCATCTACAGTTGTCCATAAGAAGTTTGCACTTGTACAACTAACAGATGAATGGGACTCAACCAAAAAGGGAAGGGGTCATTCTCTACTCTACCATTAAAACACATGGTTTTTTTAAAAAAAAAGGAAAAAACATGAATAAGCTTTGAAAAGGAAAAGCAGCACCTCTGCAGTTGTTCTCTAATCAGTCCCAGGTACAGACCTACCCTTTGATCTGGCAGTGTTTCTGTTAGATTTCCAGCTCAGAATAACTATGGTTGAGCAGGGAATGAGAATCTCATTTACTAGTGGCTCCCAAATGCATTACTGTTGCTATTTAGGAAAGAATGCTCTTTTCCTCAGTACCTCAGTTTGGTTTAGTAGGAAATCACCCCTTCCTTAGCTACATGGAAAAAAACCCAGTCTCTCAGGCAGTCAAACCTGATAGCCTATACTCTTTTATTTTATGTCCTCGCTATTAAACAATGTAGGCAGAGTAAAATGTGATCTCAATAGGTATTCATGAATGTATAATCAAGTAGTAAAGGCCTGACATGAGCCACTGTAAACAAACATGCAACACTTTAAAATATTGTCTTAGTAAATCGCTGCCTTCTCTACTGATGAATTCACAAAAGCCCTACCTGAAATGTTGGAAAAGTTCACTAGAGCAACTCTGAAGGGGGAAAAAAAGAAAGGTGTAAGAAGGTGTGTGAATTATTGCAGCCCTGGGGCCGAGTGTTAGTTTTACTGGCCTATTTACTTTGCTATGCAATAAAAATGGGTAATAGACCCATTGGACCTATTACTTGCCCACTGGACCCATTACTTAGATTGAACAAGGGTAGTGTAGCTTTAAGAGGGAGTTGAGTGACAGCCGAGCCTCCTCGAGCCCCACCATGGCAACAGCCTCTCCATAGCCCCTTCTGTGTCTGTTTCACACCTTACCATGAATGAGAAAAGGCAAAGACAGATAGCTAGGCTGCAGGAAGCATTGGCGCCAGAGTGGCAGCACGAAAGTACATTACAATGGTGAAGAAAAGCAGGTGTGAGTTATTTGTTGCTTAGCCAAGTATCTTCATGGCCTGACGTACGTTAGCGAGCCTGGCTCAGCAAGGCAGACTGTGTAATACAGCTGCAATTATGAGAGACTCATGAAGTACAAAGGGATTAAGTAACAATGCTCTATACTTATTCAGGGCTCAATCCTGTAAGGCACTGAGCACGCTGATCACAATCCTGCAAAGTACTTAAACACATGCTTAAGTGTGACTTCAATGAGACTACTCCCATGTTAAAGTTAGACATATATTTAAGTGCTTTGCAATGTCAGGGCCAGAGTGCTGAGACCCTTGCAGGACTGATCCCATTGTTCCTTTCCTCCAAGGATCTCAGTCTTCTTTTATTCTTATTATGAAGAACTATATTATATATATTCACATATAAATTAAACAAACCTCACACCACCCCGAATGCTACAGATCACTATACCCTCTTTGTGGAAGGGAAAACTGAGGCATGAACATAATACAGTGATTTGCCCAGATTCACAGAATAAGACAATGGCAGAACAGGGAAGAGAACATAGAAGTACCACTCTCAGCCCTCAAGAGCTACATCTTCCTTTCAAAAATTAATCTAAAGAACAGCCATGCAATGTGGTTAGCAATACTTGCAGAAAAATACTCTGGGCAAAGTGGCTCAATCCACAGAGTTAGTGAGGTCAGGTAAATTTGTCCCAGATAACATTTTTAAAAAAAGCAATTTTCATTATAAAAGGATTATAAAATCTCAGTGAGGTGCATCTATTTTGAAAATTTTCTTCAGGGCAGATTTCATTGCCCTGTAATAGCATAAACTACAGAATCAAATTCTTCATATGAAATAAAGCATCAGGGTTTCTTTTCTTATTAACATTATTTTTAAGTTGAACTCTTCCTTGTCAAGCGCAGATTTCATTTTACCATCATATTACAAGCTGCCCTGATCGCAAAGTCACTCATTCATTTGCCAGGGTAGTCAAACATCCTCTAATCGATGAGAAGATAGTTAGGGGAAGAAAGAAATATAATAATAATACCCAACTCCTAAATAGGATCTTTCATTGTCAATCTCAAAGTATTTTACAAAGGAGGTAAGTGTCATTACCTACACTTTACATGTGGGAAAACTGAGGCACCGATCATGGCAGTGACTTGCCCAAGGTCACCCAGCAGGCTAGTGATAGTGATGGCACTGGTACTGTTTGTAAATTCTTCATTACCTAGGCACATTGAGAATGCACTTTCATTTTCACTGGAAGATTCATTAGGAGGTTTGCCTGAGTGAGGACCGTTGGATCCAAACACAACGGTGTGTGCATGGGCCATGCAAATATCTGAAGCCTGGCTACATTCTAAGAGTAAACTGCCCAGGGTTCAACTTCCAGGATCTGAGTTCAGAGTTGTTTTTCTCCTGCCACAGTTAGAGTTTCCTTTAGCTGCTTTAAGCCGTGGTGAGCTCGCTGCCTCTTCCACGGGAACCATGAACTCATGTCCTGACACTTATACACATAACTGATTCTTTTCATTTTTTGATTTAAAATGTATTTCTCTGCCATTTTTAAGGTGTATTTTTCACTGATCTGGGATCATCTGACGTACTTTGGCTCACCTGTAACTAAAAGTAAGGAGAATATTACTTCATATCTTTCTGGTGAGACTGGGATGGGGAAGGGGTAAGAAAGGCACTGGTGGTTGCTGTTAGGGAACAAGGGTATATGAATGGACCTGGCATTTCCACAATTTTGCATGACAAATAGAACTGAGAAAATTGTGAGCTGTTCTTGGACAATTTGTGAACAACAGCATCAACAAACAGACTAGAATTCATCAAATAAATATTTGATACAAACTATCAGCCCAATGCTAGTTTATGGTCTTGAAAAGGTTAGTTGGTTCCTTTCCGTGTTGCACTTAATATGTACAAAGCACTTTGAGGATGTCAAGTGCTACTTATGTGTTCAATGCTTCTGCAATGATGATACCTGGATTTGTTAAAATATACTTTCTTTTTGGGCTTATTTTTTAAGATTGTAAATATTGATTTAATCTAACATAAAAGCTAAACCATAGGCTTTGTGTGTAAGCAGTAACCCAGGAGAAGGGAGAATGGAATTCATCCCCCAACCCCAAAGCAGATTGTGAAGCTGCAACACAGCCCCTCCATGGCCAAATTTGTGCCCACTGCCTGGAGAAGAAGCCACTGAACTCTGCACTCGTTAGAGGGGGTCCTAGGACTACAGCATCTGCAATGCTGAAATTGCATGGTCCGTTACCAGTCTGACCCCAAATTTCTCCAACATGCTCATCTCTTCACGGCTCCCCTCCAGCAGCATGCAGGCCAGAAGCACTCTTCCCCCCAGCCCATTGGGCAGGTCCACCCACATCCCGTTTACCTAAACATCTCAGTGCTTAAGCAGCGCAGAAGGCCTTGTAAGCCATCCTCCAATATCTCTTCCCCCCCTCTCCCACATTGGTTAAATTAACCCCTTTCAGTGTAAGTAAGAATATTCTAGAAAACAGTAGAGAATAATTTCTGGTTTGCCAAGCAGTCTGGGCAGGGGAAACAGGAACATTCAGGTTCATTTAAAATGAACAAAACATTAACTCTTTTAAAATCCAATATCAAACCCTTACAAAAATCTTGCACCAGGCTGCACACAGTGAGCAAAAAGCCAAGCAAATTGTGTTGCATCTAATGACATGCATTCATAGAGTATCCCCTGAGGAGTCACTGACACCACTACAAATTGCTTCATCATTTCAGCTCTGTTACAAATGCAGCAATGCAAATATAGCAAGAAATCTCTCTCTCTCTCTCTCTCTCTCTCTCTCTCTCTCACATTCGACATATACTATATATTTACATAATGTGTTTAAGGACATAAGAAATTATTTAAAAGACTAATTACTATCATAGCCTTTTATCCTGTCCAAGAGATACTACAGACAACTTGAAAACTGAGTTACTCCTCCCAACTTGAATTCTTATAAAACATTGAATTAATAATATATGCCATGATTTACAGAGTGGAGAAATGTCACATTATTGGCCTTGCGCAAAAGTACCATGCAAAATAAGTGTCATCTGCTGGGTAAATGGAAAAACAGGTACTGCACCAATATGTCTGTGTTATATGCTGCATTTCAATAGAAATCAAAATCATACTGAACTAAACAGGTCTTACAAATTACTATAGCACAAAGTTATTATATCTCACTAAGCAGAGGAAATATCTTACACAGCACATACAGACATTACAAAATCACTATTTATTTTCAAAAGTCTTTGAATTTTATTTCAAATCCAGAGAAAGAGTCAAAGCATAAGTGTTCTGCACATGAAAGGGCAACGATTTGCACTCTTTACACCAAGATTTTCATATATCTTCGAGTCTGTGGCTATGCAATGGCTGAGATGGCTGGTGTGCAGCTGGGGGATGGTGGGAGAAGATACAAATCCAAAGGTGTCAGCAGAGAACAAATTAAAAGAGAAGGAACTGAAATGAACAAATCCATAAATGTTCTTTCTTTCTTTCGAATAAAAATAAAATCAGATTAGCCCTTAGGCAGGTCTAAGTTATTCAGGTATTCTAATACTTGAAGAAACTAGAACCCAAAAAGTGCAGGTCATATATTCAATAAATGGAGGAATTACTAAAAATATACCTGCCTCACCTTGTATCTTGGCAGCATCATTAGCTTTAGCAATTCTAAACCTCACATAGCTTAAACACTGCACAAGTACAACTTGGGAGGAATGTGTATATAGGTATACCTCTCCCTCACAAATTGGATTGTCTGGACTCTCACTATGGCTTCAGTGCTGGTGAACAGCAGATCATTTCCATTGTGTTCAAGGATAAACTTGATATACAAACTTGTGTGTGTGTCAAAACCTACTCAGGAGTTTATCAGTCTAGTTCCCACTAATGGCTGAGCAGTGATGATCTTTCAGCACACATTAGATGTCAGCTGTTTGTTTTTTGTTTTTTTTTTAAAATTGGTAGCAATTGTTCTGATTACTCTACACAGGACAGCAGGTACTATGCAGATGGTTGATAAAAATGGTCTGACTGTATCCAGACATGAATGGTCATGAAAGAGCAAAACCCCTAGTTTTAGTAGGGGAGATTTCAGTTCAAATTTAGCCCTTTAGCTTTCTTTTCTTTTCAATACATTTCTATTCTAGTTTTAATTAATTATGTTCTCACCTCTATATCATAGCTTCTTTATCATCGATTTAGCCTTATTGTGTTACATTCCTAAATAGGAATACAGGGGGGGAAACAACAAAAGAATTAAGATACACTGGTGGCATTACATTATTCCATAGATTCTTGTAATTACATAAAGAAGCCTGGAAGTGTACACTCTGATGTGTAACCACTAACACACCCCTGATGTCAGTAAGAAATTAGTAATTTAACCATGACCACATGATGTTTTTATAGTTGTGATACACTGTGGAATTCATAGAGCTAAATTCTGCATGTAGACCAGCAATAATGTTGCTCAAGTGCATTTGGTCCATAATCTTAATGGCTGTCTAACTCTCAAATCCAACCTTCCAGCTTTTTGGCCATTACTGTAATACATTTATACATATAGCACATAAACGTAAGCATGTGTTAAAGATATCCTTGTCGGTTTGTGTTGAACAATGTGTGTTTCATTTATCTACTCTAGATTAATCTTACTTAGACCTCAGGAACAAATTCTACACTCCATTGCACAGCTATAGTGAGAACATAATTTGACTAAGAAATCTCCCTTTACTATAGTTCAGAGCACAGCTTAACAAAAAAGTAAAAGGAAAAATTGTGGAAATTGCCTGCCAAATGCTTTCATTACACCAAAGCAAGGAAACTGAGAGGCAGATTTGTTCCCAAGAGACCATAATGCACTTGTCCCAAAGCTGCTTGTAGTTTTGAAGATACAGTACCCAATTCTTAAATACTTACTGAAGCAAAAGTCTCATGGACTTTATTTGTATTAAGATTTTTCAGAATTGGTCTTGATATTATCTACACCAGTAAAAATGCTCAGCCCTGTAGGAAGCAGAGAAATTAAATCAGAGCCTCATTAAAGGTTATCTTGCTAGTGTTTCTTTCAAACTCTGTGTGACAGCCATTGGACTGCTATGAAATAATCTAAACATACTGAGGTGTAATAATTTTATAAACACTGTATGTAACCTGGTCAGTAGGTCCAGTTACTGTATAACTCTGGGTGGGTTACTAGGTTGTTCTGTATCACTGTATTGACTTAACTTACTAAGGCTGTAGGGCAACGTAAGAGATTTACCTAGATTATAAACTTTGGGGCTGGGGTTATCCTTTTTTTCTCTGTGTTTGTACAGCACCAAGCACAATGTGGTTCTGGTCCATGACTAGGGTATCTAGGCACTACAACAATACAAATAAATAAATAATGATAATAATCGATAAGGACACCCCAGACCCTATATACAGCCACACATACAGATTACATTTTCGTGCCAAACACAGGACCGACAATTTTTTCAGGTGTTTGTTCTGTTCACTGAATTTCCCATAAGTTTGGGGTCTGGAAAGTCTGTTTTCCTCTGCTTGAGTTCCACCTTGTGAAAAGTATCCTAATTAAGACTTTGGGGAAAAAAAAACACATTTGTTTCACTGAAAGATTACACTGTCGGCCACAAGTCCAGTTTTGTGTTCAAATTTTGGTTGAAAGAGGCAGAACAATTGGCATGGAAATCTAGGAAGCACTATATAAAGGTCACATGGCAATTTATACCAAAATTATACTGTGATTTAATATATCTGTGAAATAAGTGGAATGCAGATATTACTATTTCTATCATTTACTTTACCTGCTTGTTAAAAACAAGGCAACAAACAAACAAACAAAACCCAAGAAACTTCTCTCATTACCATCAGTGAGTCTTTCTAACAAGTTTACAGTGGTAAAGTGTCATTTCCAATTCTATCCACTTTGGAAAACCATAGAAACAAATACCTAATTCTAGGTAATTAAAGGCATGTTCTGTATCAGAAGAGGTGACATCTGATATCAGCTTTTAATTATAAATAAATCTTGGCCTATTCATACCTGTAGTCCCCTAATTAACTTTTAAAATATTTATGAATAGTTTCAGGAAATATAACATTGAATTCAGGGCTATTTCTTAAACCCATTACAGCAATAGAGTTAATATAACAACAGATATTACATAGGAAACCATAATATTTTAATAATGCACTTGTTTAGGTATAAAACAATCCTTGATTTTTTTAAAAAACAAAAACAAATATGCTACCGACCAGTTTCTCAAGAGGTGTAAATCTGTGATGTTCCATTGACTTCAATGGATGTTGACTTACACCATCTGAGAATCTCGCTCCACAAGATTTTCATGTTTGAATAATTTTGTTCCTGCAGCCATTTATAGCAAATTGCAACCGATGTCATCTTTAGGTTAAATTGTTCTTTTCCTTCATCTTCAAAGGATTATCAAAAACTTTTTTTATGATAAACAGCACATTTAAAAAAAAAACAGTTTCTGGAGCACTGGCATTCTGCAGGAGCATGAATTATCAACAATCATTTTACTGGTCCGTAGTGGAAAGCTTATTATAAAGAGAGGGTTGAGTTCAAAATATACAGTAGATCTGTGTTGTAAACATAGTTTTCAAGTAAAAAAAATGTGAGAATTGATGTTGAGGCAGTGCACATTCATTATTTGTGCAGGCGTGCCACATTGAGCAAGCTAAGTAAAAACATTCACCAGCAGTAATGTGTGGGAAAATATTTTACATGCAAGAGCTCATTTTCATATGGGTTCATTTTTACGGTAATTTTTCTGGCGACTAGAAAAAATAACAAGTCTGAATAAAGTTGATTTTAGCCTAGGTTACTTCTGGGGGAAAAAACACACACACTCAAACACCCAGCTGCAGCTGAATAACATTGTTTATTTTCAATCAACTAAATGTGCATGCCTGAAAAAACATACCATAAATTCTATTTGAAAATAGATAGGTCAAACTGGATACCATTGCAGATTTATTTATTTATTTTTCCATAAAAAGCATTGCATTGAAACTGCAGAGTTTTATGTTTATCAGTATGGACTTGTGTGTATAAGACCAAGGAAAGCTTGAAAGATCAATTTCACCCCTTCACAGTGTTTACGCAAGCAATCAAGGTGGTAAGCATAGAGAAAATATTACAATTTATATATATTTGTTTGTAGCATTAAAGGACCTGTATTCTGGAAATATAGCAGACAAGAAAATGTAATTCTTCCCAGAAAGATGAATCCATAATAATAATATTAAACTCTGATGTCAAGCAAACACACCTTCTACTGATTATGGAACATAAATGTACTTGAAACTCTTCACTTCTGAAATATATCCAAAAGGGTTGACATAGTGATTTTCATAAAGAACATAGTTTTAACAGGAATATCTGAAATATATTTAGATATTAGATGGTGACTAATGTGACTAAACAATTTAAAGGTGTCTGTGTTTCATAAACCATGTATGCCTACACTAAATTAGCCAGCTGAAATGTCTCCTTACCTTAAAAAATGCCAAAGCAAGAACAATAAAACCTTAACCTCATCATATTATCTACTAGCCAGTGCTCAGTAACCAAGGCATACAGTCATTTCTCCCCTATCCCTTCTGTTGCATTGTTACCTTCTTGTTATATCATATCTGATATTAGTCCCTGATTCTGCATTGGGATCCACAATTATAGTGACAAGTTGTGATTACTCTTACTGATTGGCTTAGTAGGTCTATGAATTACAGCCTGATAGCCTATTCCAGGGATTGGCAACCTTTGGTATGCGGCCCATCAGGGAAATCCGTTGGCGGGCCGGGACGGTTTGTTTACCTGCAGCATCTGCAGGTTCAGCCGATCGCAGCTCCCACTAGCCGTGGTTCGCTGTTCCGGGCCAATGGGGGCTGCGGGAAGTGGCGCAGGCCAGGGGATGTGCTGACCATCGCTTCCCGCAGGCCCCATTGTCCTGGAACGGCGAACTGTGGCCAGTGGGAGTTGCGATCAGCCAAACCTGAGGACACTGCAGATAAACAAACCATCCCAGCGCCCCAGCAGATTTCCCTGACGGGCCACATGCCAAAGGTTGCCGATCCCTGACCTATTCCAATACACCCTATTATTATTATCACCTCATCCTTTCTGTCCACTCATTTGTCTTGCCCATCTTTTAAATCTTGTCTTTTAGGTTCTGATTCTGCAAAGACTTATGCACATGCTTAAGTGCAGTATGATTAGTCCCACTGAAGCCAATAAGATTATTCACATTTTGTAATGTTAAGCGTGTTTGTAAGTTTTTGCAGAAATGGGACCTTAGTTTGTAAGGTCTTTGGGGCAGGGAGTATCCTTTTCTATATATTTGTACAGCACCTGGAACAAATGGGCCCTGACCTGGTTAACCTCTAGGGTCCACAGAAATACATATTGTGATATTAATCAATAACAGGACAGAACTCGGTTCATTGACTTCAACAGGCTTCTACACAGGCATGGGGTCTATGTTAGTGAATCCTAATGCAGAGTCAGGGTCCTAGTGCCAAGCCTCGCAAATTCTTGAACAGACAAGTAACTTTACTCTCCTGACTAGTCCCACTACTTAGACGAGTAAAGCTACTCATATGTGAAAGCATTTGCAGGATTGGGACCTTCCTCTGTAAATGTCTTTGGGAAAGGATACTGGGTAACATTTTCAAAGGATCTAAGATTCAAAAGCCTGTTTTGGAAAGCACAGAACACACTGGGTGCAGTTATAAACTATAATATTTATTATAATAATAAATACACAGCATTGCTTGACTGATGATGGAAGTTTTAGAGGTGTGGTAGTTGCAACTGTACACGTTGACAATTCAGGATCTCTAATTACAGAATAGTGATGATGTAACATGCGAAGAAACTTTATGGACAAAATTGCCACTACATTTTCTCTGTACATTGTGGGAAATCTACTACATTTTCTCTGGTGCGCCTGTGATTAGATACAACTTAACCAGCCAAAGTAGATTTTTATTTTTTTAATACATACATTATTCTCCTTTTGTCTGTAACAACATAATTAGTGTTGTCACAGATTAAAAAAAAAAAACAGGTATAACACCCTGTGTGTATATATATATATAAATACACACACACTAAGGTTTTGGTTGCAGATTTAAGAGGCATGAGTAATATTTTTCCCAAACCAGAATACGGTGACTTTCTGTCTTTGGTCCTGGATAACTACCGTTAGATTGGAAGCATTTGAGATTTTTTTGTTTGTTTAATACCATGTGTCATTTTGGAGCCAATACCACATGAACAACGACTGTCAGTCACACAGCAAAGGATAAATCTACGCTTAAAGCAAAAACTTTTAAAAGCCTGCTTTTTCTCTCAAAAGGAACTTTAATCTGGGTTTTGCCAGTCTGAACTTTTATTCCTAGTTGTTGAATAATGTGGCTCTGCTTGTTTCAAGGGTTTACTCAACATTTATAACCTAAAAATCAATTATATGAGAAACAATAAAAAATATTCTTATTGCATGCGATTAAAAAAAAGAAAGATACAAAAGGTTAAGCAGAGCAACCAGCATCTGCACACTAATGACATGATTGTTATGATAGGTGTTTGCTTTACCCTGGAGTGGTAACATTATAATTCATCCACCTCTGAATGAGTGGGGACAATTAATGCAGTCAATGTGTCCCACGTGTTCCCTGTAGCATTAACAAGGCAGCTCCAGGCCCCTTGGCAGACACTGGGCTGAAAATTGAGACTGCTTCCCAGTTGAATGTGATCCTGATTACCTCAGCAGGGCCACCTGCTGCTTAGTGGCTGCTCTTTTTTGTGTTAGCAGCCTCCATTTGTAGTGCCTCAGGGGAGTGCAACCTTAAGGGCAAACCCAGCTGACACCAATCTGGTGGAACACTGGCTGAACAATCAGGTATGCACTGGCTGACCATTTTTCAGATGCCACCCTTTCTAGAAGCTGGCTAGAACAATGGCCTTATTTGTTTTACTATACTGAGCCCTGCTCAGGCAAGTGATGTTTTGCAAAATGTGATTTATGGAGGGAAAGGCTGTTGCTGCTTTTGTTAGTCAAAATATGCAGTTTCTTGGAGGCATTTAAAAAAAAAATCCACAAACAAAGAGGTTTCTAGAGACCATGAGAGGAAAAATAGCTGACACTAAATATACAATCAAGCACTGATTATAGGAACCATATAAAATTTGTCCATATTTTCTTGAAAATGGAGAAGGTGGCATTTAAGGTTATTGCCATGCTAACTGAATTAAAATGAACTGAAAGTCAAGCTGACACTGTGCCAGCCACACTGAAGGGGAATATGGAAGATTTTCACCAAATTTCACCTCAGATGTTATAGGGTAAGGACTGCAACTATAGAAGCAGCAACTTTCATCCAGCCAGGTTGGCTCCTGGGAAACAGAGGGTTTCTGAGAGATCTCAAGCTGCTAAGCAGGTCTGGACTGCTAGTATGCTGGTTAAAAGGGCAATGGGCAATAGCACAGGGATTCCCACACGTAAGAGGAAGAGTCAAAGGGAAAACCAAAAATGAAAGAAGTAAGAGATGCCAAGTGAGGAAGGGATTCATTAGCTGACAGCGGCTTCATCATTTAATAGCTGGAGCATCTTAAGCAGAAAGTTTTAAGGTACTTTTCTGTGCCCGACTGTATGTGAAGGACAGTTGGTTCATGAATGTTCCATTACCCTGCTGCTTTCACAAATTGTAACTTTTCAGAATAAACAAGTGCATGCTCCAATAGACAACATCATTTACATCAAATCTCTTGAACTGGTTCCTCAATGAAAAAACCCACCAGTTGGGCTTTACATATAACTTATAATCATTCATACATACCTATATGTGTATACTACATGGCATATACATTCCTAGGAACACCCATCGTGTCCTACCACGCTAATCAACCTCCTCCTTTTGATTTAAATTCCTCCCTAAAGTTCACTTCTTCTAGGAAGTCTTCACACAGCATCAGAACTAGGTTAAAAAAGTATGCCACAATGTTTTGAGAAAAGACCATCATCCAATGTGTTATGCGTTTGTACTATACTGACTGTCTGTCTGTGTTAGATTATAAATCTCTTAGGAAAGGGTCACGGTCATCTTTTGTATTTGTAGATCACTAAGCACATTGTTGGCACTTAATATATACTACTACATTAATATATTGTTCATATTCAACTAGTATATAGTAGCCCCAACTGAGACTGGAGCCCTGCTGTGCCAGGTACTGTGGAAAACACATAGCCTTGAAACTGACAACAATGTCAGTTTCAGTTAGCAGCTGCCAGGGCTTGCAGGGTCCCTGGATCCATGGCAGCCAGCCTGGGAAGATCTTGGTCCTCGGAAGCCTGTCTGGTGGGTTGCCAAGGAGCCAGAAGCCTGGGAACTTGGGAGCCAGAGCTCCCATTGCTCCCCAAGTCCCAGGGTAGCTGGCTGCCTGGGCTGCCCAACTCCCAGGAATCTGGAAGCCCTGAGGTTCCTGGGAGTCTGCATGGTCAGCTGCCTTGGAGGCTTGGCAGGCGAGCTGGCAGAAACCAGAAGTTTCCATCAGAACCTTGTCCAAGTCAAAACATTTCCATGAAACATTTTGATAAATCAACAAATTCTGACAGAAAAATGTTTCATGGGAATTTCACCAGTCAGCTCTAATAGTAAGAGATGGTCCCTTCCTTGATGGACTTACAATCTAAACAGAAAAGACAGACTGAGGGCAAGAGGGGAGAGAGAAACGCAGAGAGGTGACATGACTTGCTCAGTGTTACACAGCAGGTCAGTAGCAAAGGTGAGAATTAATGCTGCCTGAAAAAGCTTTGTTCCCTGCTCTGCCATAGTCCCCGCCTGTGTGATCTTAGGCGAGGCACTTAGGGAGATTTTGTCAAAGGCCAGATGTAAGTAGGTACCTAGTGGAATTTTCAAAATCACCTAAGCAGGCTAGGCAGCTAACTATGGATCTCAGTAGGAGTTAGGTCTGTAACCTGCTTAGGTGTTTTAAGAATCCCATGAAGTGCCTATCTGCATCTTGTGGCACCTAAATACCTTTGAAAATCTGGCCCTTAGTCTCTTTGTGGCCCAGTTCCCCATCTGTAAAGTAGGAATAATAGCATTTCCCTACCTTAAAGTTTCTACTATCCCCATCAACCACCTCCTGAATCTGACAGGACAGGTCTGTTTTGAGGAACCCTGCAAGGCAGCATGGACAAGTTCACAATACCAGTAGCCATGCTGTGCCCATCCTCTAAATAAATTGAGTGCTCCATTCAGAATTCTCAGTGTAGGAAACAAATATTGGGTGTGAATAAAATTCAAATCCATCTATAAAGCTACACCACAGGAGACTACTATTGCCCATCCTGAAGTCAATAAAATTCCCACTGACTTCAATGGGAGTGGGAGTCAGCCCTAGGTTGCTCAGCTCCAAAAGCTAAGTGAAGACTGGGTTTCAGCAGGCATTACAGGCTTAGCAGAGCCCTTGTAGATGTGAATCTCAAAGACTCCAAAACCATAATACAAAGAATCCAATATTTATTATTTTTTAAAATCCGATGATTTGGGGGGGAAGCTATTCATGATTTTTGAACACTCGTGGGTGGCATTACAAGCTACCAAAAATAATACTAAAAATCCCTGTGTGTCAGATGATGTGGGAAGCAACACAATTAAATGACTGAATAAAGTTCATTAAAAGATCAAGAATAGTGGTTGAGGTAGGTGCTGTACATTGCTCTCTACAAGTCCATCCTGGGCAACCCACTGGCTGGAATGACACCATAGGCATCTTTCTCCCCTTAGCAGTATTTTTTTATTATATTTGTGTAGGCATGCATGGCTGTCCCTCATTGTCAGTCTCTGAGGGCAGCCACGCCTCTTTGCTGTCACGCACCTGGAACGGCAGTCTGTACAAGGGGAAAATTAGCTGTCTCTAGGGCTCAAACCCTCAGGCAGGGTAGAGCAGAGAACAGCTCAGGGGCCCAGGCCCATGGTAGGGTGGGGCACCAAGCAGTCTAGAGCTCCAACCCACAAGAAGGGTAGAGCAGGTCAGAGTCTAGGGGCCCAGCCTTCAGGCAGGAGTGAGGACCCAACACAGCCTAGGGGGCTCCAGCAAGGGGTGAGCACTCAATACAGTCTAGCGTCCTAGCTCAGTGGACGGTAGACTCACACAGGCCTCCTGGCCGAAGGTGGGGAGGCTGCCACTCCAGGGATGTGGTGGCAGGGGGTATGGGGACACAGGCCCACCCAAATCCACTGCATCCCAACCCACAGCCCTAACAGTGGAGGAGTGGCCCACCACTGGGTCAGCAGGCATCTGCCTGCAACATGCTGACCATGTACCAGGCCAGCACTCTACCAGACAGTTGTCTAGTTTTCCGGGGCTACTTCCTACTCTCCCAAAGTTTGATACCTTGGTGTGGTAAGACTGGAGTCTGGTGTTTCCTTGGAGTACACTGCTGGCAACCCCAGCAGCTCCTCAGTGTTGGTTGAGTCTGGCAGCTCTGGTAGCTCGGGCGAGTCCTCAGGGTAACTGAAGTCTTCTGCGGGCTCCTCCCTCAGCAGTAGAGAGAACACATCCGTCTCCTTTGGTAACTGCCATCTAACTGAGCTACAGGGCCTGCCTTTTATACTTTCTGTTCCTGTCCTGCCTCTCTGCTTCCAGCGCGGTGTGAGAGGCCTTCCTGGTTCCGCCCATCAGGGGGCATCTGGCCGTCCCTCACTGTCAATCTCCAAGGGTGGCCATGCCTCTTTGCTACAATTTGCTTTGGATGCATTCTGAGTAGAGAGGGCTCTCAACAACCACTACCCTTCCCACCCCACTGAGCAAATCCATGCTCCCTGAACTTTGGAGGGGATTCAAAATTTGAACTCAGATCTGGATCCAAATTTATATTTTGCAAGTGGTCTGTAACTTTATAATGGGCTGACATAAAACCTTAGCTCTAAACTCCCCTAAACTTTTGAGTGTTTGAAACCTGGATTTGAATATTGTGGGCAATCTCTAATTCAGACGCATAAAGTCAAAAACATCGCCTTCACCTACTCAGGAACTGCCTCTAGTCAGTATAATTTCATTTCTTGGAATACATAGCTTCTTTTGTGAAATATTCTTTGTTACAGTTTAGTAAATGTTGGCTAATGGATACTTTTTGTGTGGTCACACTAGACACCCATAACACCCATATAGTTGCAACCTTTGTTAGTCAGTCAGATTACTGCTTTCATAATATCCATTTTATAAATTATACATGTCTATCTAATGTAGTCTCATAAATTATTATAAGCTTTTACAGCCTTGTGCTTTATGGTGCTATGTCATGACATGGAAGTATACAGTATATATGGTTCCAGAAGATGCCACAGATTTTAAGATATTACAAATTCTCCTGATATAAAATAACATATTAAAAGCTCTAAAAGAAAAAACACTGGACAGTGTCTCTTTTAACTGAGGAAAAGATTACTAATGAGAGGGCCTAGTCATAGTGATCTGTCCCTCAGTGGGAGAGAGACAGGGTTTGATTTAGGATCCCAGTCTTGCTCTCTTGTTCCCTGAGCAATCATGAGCTGTGAGTGCTCAGTCTCTGAGGGATTGAAATGCCTTACATCACTTACCAACAGCTGTTTGGATGATTAAGGAAAAGAGCAGAAGCCTTCTGAAGGGATTTTTGTCCAGTCCTCCTCACCAGGAGGATGTTGAGTGATGTCTTTAAACTGTGGGTAAAGGCGGGGGGGGGGGGGCAATGAAGGAAGTCCTCAGAAATACAAGAAAGATGCAAATACTCACATCCCGTCCTGGAGGCAAAACTTAATAAGAACATCCAAGCTGGCTTTAACGAAGTCTGCTGTTTGACTCTAAATTAATGTTTCTCATGTAAGGCCCAATTCTGCCCCTTTTACTCAGGCTGAATAGTACCTTGTCAGCAATTAGTTGCATTCATTTGAATGGCACTACTCTCAGACTAAGAGCTTGTCTACATGGGTAAGTTAATGTAGAATGAGCAAGGATGAGAATTTAAAGCACACTAGCTACTCTGCACTAACTCGCCATGCGGTTACATTTATTCTGCACTAAGTTTGTGTGCTTTAGCTTAACATACTTCCAAACAGTATTAAGCTAAACTACACACAGTCATGTCCACATGGTGAGTTAGCGCACAGTAGCAGGTGTATACAAGCTAGTCCACAGTAGCTACTTCAGGCCTTTTCCCCATGTAGATAAGCCCTAAGGTACTACTCAGAATGAGTAAACATGACAGAATTGGGCCCTAAGACACTGCATTTGCCTCACAGCATCAAAATAAGAAAATAATGACCTACACATTGAAATTTAAGTTTGTTTTAAAAATTTCAGTTGCTTAACTGATGTGCAGATGATGATCAAAATATCTTTAAAAGCACCCACACTTTTTATTTTTTTAAGTTAGAGACACAATGAAAGAAATTTGCTGTAGACCAAACATTTCTGAGTAGTGTGTAAGATCTTCAGTGTGCATTCAAACCATGTTTGGGCAGAGCTGAATGTAACGCTAATAATGCTAATATTAGGCCTGGTCCAAAAATTTCTGTCACCAACTTTCTCTTGACAGAAAATTGGGTTTTTGACAAATTGAAAATTTTCTAATAAAATGACTACTTTCTGCAGAAAAAAAACATTGACTTTTCATCAAAAAACAAACAAAAAAATTTTGGTTTGGGGATTTTTTTTTAACAAATCAAAATTTTCCATGGGGAAGGTCCCTCCCCACACTTTTTCTGATAAGCTCTGTGTAAGACACAGTGTGTGTCTTCTATAGGAAGAAGACTTCTGCAGTCTGACCTATCTTTTATTACTATGCCAGATGATACCTAGCTTGTAGTTACAGGGTACACTTATTATATGGGTTGTTTGTATTTTAAATCATTACTGCAATTAGTACCCAGATCAGACAATGAAATTTGCTAGGAGCAGCAGATGTACAAGTGAAGCGAGGTAGTAGGAAACAGGACTAGAATTGTGGTTGTTGAGGGAAAGGCAGATGGTAGACAAATTAACAATTCAATAAAGCAATGAATACTAACAATTAATACTTAGTGCTTATATAGTGCTTTTCACATAGAACTCAAAATGGTTTACTAGGAGGATAAGTTTTCATTATCTATCTCCATTTTAAGGAGACAAACTGAGGCACAGAGAGGAAAAATGACTTACCCAAAGTCATGGAAGTATTCAGGGGGTAACAACAGTAACATAAGTCTCCTGACTCTCCATCCCTTGATCTACACAGGGCAATAGGTTCTCACTTGGCCATGCACACAAAGTATCAGTAAAAAGAAGATTGATAAGAAAATAGTCACTCAGTTAAAAAGAAATGCATTACAGGTGTATACATATGATACAGTAAAAGGTCAACAGCAAAGATGGATTGAACTGGAATGCCTTTCATTGGTAAAAGTTATTTACATTAATAGATATTTCTAAAACTGGTATGGTAAGAATCTTCAGTCTGATACCATCTGCCAAATTCTATGCAGCATTCCATTGACTTCAGTGGAGTTTCACCAATTTACATCAGCTGAGAATTTGAATTCTAGAATTCATGACATATATATAGTACCATCAATGTGCATGGCTATATATAAATGTATAGTCATGCCCATTGATGGTGCTATATAAATATTAAAAAAACATAATACTAATAATAATCTGTGAAAAATAGTTTAGGTTATAAAGGTGAGTATACTAGCACTATGCAAGAAATTGTTGAAAGAAAAAGTGATGGTGAATACAGAATGTTAAAAGAGAATAAAGAGGCAACAAAACAAACTAGTGGCAACAATAGTTACTGTATCTTTAATTGCCAGAAAATAAATTGATTTGATGGAAGAGTGGGACATAACTGAATAAAATATTTCTTAATTAATGAACAGTTGCTCCCTAGAGAATGTAAAATGGAAGGCTAAACTTGATTGTTGACAAATTGTTGATTTAGTTGGGGACTGGTCCTGCTCTGAGCAGGGGGTTGGACTAGATGACCTCCTGAGGTCCCTTCCAACCCTGATAGACTATGATTCTATGAAAGCAGGTGAGTTGAGTTTCTAATAAACAGTGACCATGATATAATTATATTTGAAACTGTCATATGAAGAATCCTTTCAAGAGATAATGTTAGCACACACAGAACTTTAGACATGGAGGTTTTTTCCCTTTTTATTTTTAACATGAGGAAGGTAGTTATAATGGTCTTGATCCAATTCCCACTGAAGTCAGTTGGTTCTTTCCCTTGACTTCAGCAAAAATTGGATTAGACTGAAACAATATAAAAATGAAAAAGTGTGTGGAAAAAAATCAGTTTGGTTAAATAGCAAGTGTGATGACAATGCACTGTAAAGGCTAATGATGACAAGAGAATTTGGGTGGATTACTTTGATAGATGGTGAAGTAAAAATAGATTCTGCTGCTTCTGCCCAAGTATCCCTTGTTTTGGTTCACTATAAAAGGAAGAACTAAAATGAGAGCTCTAGAGGGCCAGATTTGTAAACTAGAATAGCACCAATAGCTTCAAACAAACTATGTTGATTTACACCAGGTAAAAATCTGGCTCTTTGGGTATCCACAGGGTGGTGTTTGTCTTATTCAGACTGGTCACAGAAGAACTGTTGGATATGCATCAACAGCCCTTTACCAAGCATCATCAGAGCCTCATTCACACCTGTGTTCATGACATGAAACAGTTAGATAATCTAACAACAGCACTGAGTGAATAATTTCATCTAGTTTCGCACTTTGTCCGATTATTGACCACCCTGCTGCTGGTTACTGCTTTCTCATATTTACTCATTAAAATCTAAACCATTTTTCATGACTTTTTTCCCTTTATAAATTATCATGGTCTTATTGACTTCTACCTGGGGTAATCGAAAAATGATAATCTGATCTTCAGCTCATATTGGGACCACGAAAACACCACAAGAAGACCAAAACTCACACTCACTGCATGATCCCAGCATTAAGAAAAGAGGCCAGCTGTATGGCAGTATTTACAGCTTCATTTGAGCACCATCAAATTTCAGTGAACAAACCTAGGCTTCAATCCTGCAGTTAGGTCTGCTTGGGTCCACATACACCCCATGGATTCAACAGGGTTGCACACAGACACAAGGCGCCACTCATGAGGGTCCAGTGGTAAGACTGGGTCCCTAGCACATATGTGGCTATCTTTCTTTCTGTGCTGTAATCTACACATTTCAGCCCAAGATATGGATAGAAATCACCAGATATTTTATGAGAAATGAGACAAATTTATTCAGCATAACAGAAACAAATTAGATTTTGCCAAAAATGTTCTTCTTTGTTCTTGTGCACTGTAATATTTAAGATTCTGAAAAATTTCAGAATTACATTATATTTTTTCAAATACAATTTTAGAGTTTTAATATATCTAATAACATCAGATCAATAGAGTCAGTGCCATACCATGTATCGCAGCACCAAGAAATACCTGGCTTATGAAACTAAGTGAATTTACTGGAGTGTAAACCTCTGATGACTTGTCTGTAATCAGCCAGCAGGCCTTCAGGGCAAGAGAATTAATGTATTTTGATATTTTAGATGATCTTCCATATGGTATAATGTTATACCACATCATAATCTAAGTGTTTGTGTGCATAGATGTATATATAATCACCGTAGTTTTCCAGAAATAAAACCTTCCTTTATGAGAAGTTCACTAGACTCAGCTCTAGGCCTTATTGTTGTCTATTGCAGCACAGTATGAACTGAAACATAAATCGCAGTCAGAGCAGAGACAAGTCGTGTTTATTTTGATCTTAATAAAAAAAATCATTACAGAACAACATTTTGGTTGTCTCTTAGAACGTTTCCCCTTTCTCTTGTTGAAATGTATGGGTCCCCTTAAAAAGAACCACTTGAAATATAGTCTATTTAAAAATAAATAATCAAAAGTAGTTTCAAGTATGACACCAACCACTGAATGCTCCTCCCCATTTTTTGTGGTTTTCCACTCACATTTTCTTTTAGAAATAAAAAGCTCTCCCTTCTTCCCATTGTTCTGTGAAAGACTAACCATGGGAAACTGATCTGGATCCTGCAATTTGCTGTGCTTGTAAAGAGTCCCACTGAAGTCTATGGGTCTCTGAACAGGAGCAGTGAATTGCAGGAGTGGGGCCTAAATGATCCTAACCTAAAGGTGAAATTCACCCATGTGCTGAAGGCCAGTGCGAGGCCCATTACACCATATCAATTCTATATAGTAATGCTTTGGGGGCTCTACTGCTAGACTTCCTACACAGGGGTTGCTATGCAACCACATGCGATGGACAAGATCTCTTCTGAGCCTATGTGGTAAGGAATTGAAGGTCACAATAGGGGCAGGCAAGGGGTCACGTCAAAAAACAATATTTAAATGGATTGTGGCCCGTTTTTGGTCAGAGTGTCTAGTCAAAGTTCAGGAGACGTTCCAGCTGGAAGCAGAAATGGATGGAGTCTGTTATTATCTTTCATGCAATCTTGTTTATTTACAAGGAATGTACAAAGCCCTGCTTCTCTGAACACTGGAGGAACCAAGAACCAGAGGAGCCATTTCTTAGCTTTTACAGCCCCAAGCTTCTTTAGCCAACAGACCCAAAAGCTCTGTCTCTAGCTTTTTCTAGGGTCACACTGTGCTCAGAGGTTACGGCTTGGCTTTCACACTTTTTGCCTCTGTCTCTCTCTGGTCTGTGTGCTCTGAGGTTCAGTACACTCTGCCTTCATTCACACACACACACACACACTTTCCCCCAAAACAGTACTCAGAAAAAATCATCTATTCTCTAGGCCAAACTCTTGGGCACAAGCAATTCAGAACCCCCTTTTCTCTTGGATGGGTGGGGGCTTCTGATTAACTCCTCCTGATAGTTCTATTAATTGAAGGTTGCATTCACACCCATTCTCAAAGAGGCTTGTGATTCAAGGAGTCACCAGTACTTCTCAGCAAAACGTGGATCCATTGGCCTCAGTCCCCCACACAGCTGGTACGGAGAAGCTATAATGGCTATTCCTGCCTACAGGATGGCATAGTGCCTGATTGGGGGCTGCACATCCTTCCTGAATCCTGGGCCCTATTTCACCTCCCCAGCTGTCTGCATTTCACTAAAATTGGGTCTGATCCAAGGCCCACTGAAGTCAAGGGTAAACTTCCCTTTGTCTTCAATAGTTAAAGATCCAGTGGACACAGCTCAGATACTTGGGTTTCATCTAGGTGGAGTGGATTTCAACTAAAGCACTGTCAAACGCACAAAGTAAACACAATGCAGATATCCTGAACATCAGTGTTAGGTGTTCTGTTTAATAGTTCACCACAAAACCAACCAACCAACCAACCAACCAACCAACCAGTAAAAATGACAATGACCTGAATTAAGATTTATTGCATGCACTGTACAGAAGAGTGTAGCAAGAGGCTGCAATTGTTTCTCAATAAAACAGATTTTCCAAGGATATAGGCAACAGGAACAACTCTAACATTCTGCCTTATTGGTTCAGAAAGATAGGCTGCTGCCTGCAATTCAGATACGAGCTGTCATGTGTCTCTTGCAGTGAAGTACTGCTAAAAAAAGAATAATAATAAAAAGCTTTATTGGTTTGACCTGTGTCTCAGATCAAGAAAATAAAATAAAGAAAGAGAAGGCTGGTTATTGATACACTAAATCTTTTACTCAAGCTCCAACTGTATCTGATAGAGGCAGATGTGTTAGCATCTTTTGTTACTGAATTTGGAGTAACAGAAGTTTGGACTCAGAAGAAAGCAGAGGCCTGTTTTTGCTGTCAGGATGTATACGGGATATCTATTCAACAGCTACAATTGTCCTTCTTTATCTTAGCTAAATCAGTTGATTGAGTAAATTTATATTTGGGAAAAATGCTAAAATTTACCTAATAGGGGCCATCTATTGGAATAGAATTGTTTTCTAAATCCATGAGTCCATATTATTTAATATTAGTAATATTCATTACTAGTTTAAGCACTTAAGTGCTTGGGAGTGTACAAGACACAGCAAGAGATACAGTCCCTGCCCAGAGAGACCTACAGTCTAAATTAATGAATAACATAAGACAGTTTTGACAACCCAGAAAGAAATTCTTTTTCAAAACTTATTTTTTTTCTTTTCATGTGAGTAGCAAGGTGGGTGACTGCAGCTTGGCTGAGGCATGTCTTCTGGAAGAGGTGAGATTTGAATGAGAAGATACCACAGAGAGCAGAGACATAGGCAGCAGCAGAGAAGTGGGGTATCTTGAAGCCGAGGTTGAGAAGCTTGAGAACAATATGCAGGGTGAGGAGAAGCTAAAGGAGGGTGACAATCAGAAAGTGACAAAATCAGAACAGCAGGGGGAGGAAGATGATTCTCACAGCAGCTTTTTGGATAGATTTAAGAAGCGTAATCTAATCCCACTCCTATATCATTTTTCTCCCCCTGTTCTTCTTGCTTCACTCTATCTCCAGTACTGCCTTCCTCCCAGCTGCTCAATCTGTTCATATTCCCCTCTTTCAAAGCACTTCTTAAAGCCCCCTGTTTCTATCTGGAATACCATTACTAATGCAAAAAACAAAGAAGTTTGATATTAGTTACAATTTTTTGTTTGTTTCTTTTAAAATTGTTCACACTGTCATGTTATTATCCATCTTCTCATCATTCCAGTGCATCTGATGTATTTGTATTGTCTATTTAGATTGTAGGCTCTTTTGTATGGTCTCTCTGGGCTTGTCTTCACTACCAGGGTAAGTCAACCTAAGTTACACTTAGCTGAAGTTAACATAGCTTAGGTCAACTTATACCAGTGTAAGTCACTCTCTGGTCAACTTACCTTACTCTTCTCAGGGAGTTGGAGTATCAGAGTTGATTGGAGAGTGCTCTGCCATCGATTTAGCGGGTCTTCACTAGATCCGATAAATCGACAAGTGCTGCATCAATTGCAGCAGCATCGATCTCCCCGGTAGTGAAGATAAGCCCTCTGACGTGTATTTTGTACAGCCCTTTACCACTCAATAGCATACAAATACCACAGCAAAACAGACAAATGGTGGATGAATGGGATACAACACACAAGCAAAAGCATGGGAACTGAGGCATATAGTGATGGTATAACTTGTCCAAGGTCACACAAGAAGTCTATTAAGGAGCCAAGAACTGAACCCAGATTTTCCTAGTCCTAGGTCAGTGCCTTACCCAAAAGACCATCCTTTCTTCCCAGAAATAATTAATTAATATTAACCTAAACACTCTAGGTCATACACCGTGACCATTTTTCTCCATGGTACAGCATACAGTACATTGTGCTTCACAAATAATAACTAGAGAAAGGCAAGGTGGGTCAGGTAATACCTTCTATTGAACCAACTTCTGGTTGTGGAAGGGACAAGCTTTCAAGCTCCACAGAGCTCTTCTTCAGGCAAACAGGAAGAGCTCTGTGGAGCTCAAAAACTTGTCCCTTCCATCAACAGAAGTTGGTCCAATAAAAAATATTACCTTACCCACCTTGTGTTTGGTACTGACACAGCTACAACAACACTGCAAATAATAAATAGTGATAATATAATCATCTTTGCAAAATAGAGAAATGTTGCTGATGTAATTCATCCTATCAACTTTTATGTAAAGGTTGTTTTTTTTTGAAAGAAGAAAATTCTACAGAAATGCAAATATATGTAGGGTGTTAGAAGAATAAAGCTGCATTTTCATGGCTGGTGTTTTATTTAGGTGGAGTACGGAGATATTCATATCCTAGAAGCGTATTTAAAACAGTGTTAAATGCACTCTCCGATAGTAGCAAGGACAGTTAAGTGCACACTTAATCCTTCAGTCAGAAAGTCCACATAAGGGTAAAGTCTCTTTTGAAGAATGTGGTATGACAATGCGAGGTGCTCTGGAGGCTGGAACACAGCTAACTATATTGGAGGGCAAACTAGAATGTTAAAGAGCAATTGTACCATCTGCATCTAAAAGCTACATTTTGCCCTGTGAAGACCGTCTCTCTGGGGTGCCTCCTTTGCTGGGCTGGGGTCCCTTGCCACATGCAGTTTTCACCATGGGGTTGGCCTAGTAGAGGCCACAGCCTCTCAATCCTGCTGGTGGCCCCACCCTTGTGGGCCTGCTTACTTTACTTAAGGGTGGGGGGGAAAGCAAAAGTTCAGGTCGACACAAACCAACCCCCTCCTCGGATTAATAACGAGGCAAAAAAAGTCTGAGGCCCCACTTTACTTCAGGGGTGCCTGGGTAGCAGCTTTGTCAGAGTCCCTATGGCTGGGTAGCTGAGTCCTTGGGCATAGGCCTGGGGTTTGCTGGACTCCTTGCAGAGCTGGGAGGTTTCTGGATTGAGGGCTCCTCCTGCTGTTCCAGGAGCTAACCTAGTCACTCCCTTCCCGCATTGTGTACTGCAGCTTCCTCCTCTTAAAGCCCTTCTCCCTACCATGTATGACTGACAGGGCCAGAGGGGCAGAGCTACTTTAGCACACCTAGCCTCCCAAGCCCCTTCCCCGTCAGTGTGGGATTTATGCACCCCATCACATGCCCTCATTTACACCAGTCTAAATCCTTAGTGATTTACCCTATTGGCATTTGGATTCAGAGAGCAAACTCTGCAGTGCATACATACAGCCACCCTGTATATAGGCCAGAAACCCTTGTCAGAAAGAGTCAAATCGCCCAAGTGGTAGAAAAAAACATTACATTTTGAAGAAATCAAAAGGACCACTGGATCACTTCCAAATAAAACAGAAAGAACATCAGGACTCTTTGCCTGGCCTAGCTAGCTAGGTTACATCAGGATGAGCAGGAGACATCGTGTAGCTTAGCCATGTCACTGATCACTCTTGGACTCCTGCACAGCAGGACAACCTACTACCCAGAATTCCTCGATTTCCCATAGAAAATAAATATTTCCATGACTTTAAAACCACTCTTCCCATCTGAAAAATACCTAACAAAATTAGTATGTGTAACATATCTATACTTTTCCAATTCTGTCTACTCAGCCACTGTTCCATAAGTTTACACTTGATTCATCTGTCTGGCTGTAGTCTCAATGGACAGCTAATAAACATTGTTGGCTTTGTTATAAAGAAATCTATCCAAAGCTAAGAGAGACTGTGTTATCACCTCAATTTTCCTGATCAACACAATGTCAAAGGCCTTTCCCCATGCATCCCTCACTCAACAAGAAAAAACAGACAAAAGTTAAAATAAAGTAATGTAATGTAATGACAAGTAAAATGGTTAAAAAGTTTCATTGATCTGCCCAAATATTAAATGAAATTACTTGACATAAAAGGCATTCACCAGGACTAAAATTACTCAATCATGTTGTAAAATTTTCCACCTTCCTAACACAGGGTAAAAAGTTTGGCTAGACTTAAGCCTGATGTTTTTAATTCTACAAACCGTTAGAAAAACATTTATTTATAAACCTAATGATACACATCACAGTTGTTTAATTAACCTCTTCACAGCTTGAGACTGACCGGTTTAGATTTTAAGTCTTTTTTTGTTTTTGTTTCATCTGTGTATTTGTTTTCACTTTTGCCAATCATTTTTACTGAGAATGTTTTCTGTGAACTTCTTTTCAGTTTCTTGAGCTTGATCCTGGAGAATGATGAGCATTCTGGCCCTGATTCTGTAAAGCACTTAAGCAAATGCTTAAGTGATATGCTGGATCTGCACCTGTGTTAGTATTCGCCCTGATTCTGAGACTTTTATTTTAAGCATCATAGACTTAATGAAAAATAAACAAAATAAACTGCATGCAAGAAGATAAATAAAAATATTGATTTATAATCTTTCAAGAGTGATTTTTGCCTATAAACTGCCGCCCCACAGAGAATGATAATTGCAGGGACTCCATTTTACAAAATGATCATACACAAAATACGGATTGCCTTTAAAGAAAGCCCAGAATTTGCCTTTAGTTTGGACATGCACAGATAAAATCCAAATTAACTCGTAATGAACAAGTATACCAAGAGCTGAAAAATGAAATAAGTTTTATAGGGATGATTAACCTTAAAGAAATCCAGATTAAAACTTGAAAGATTATATAAAGTGAGTTAATACAATAGGCCACATTCAGCACCACTACTACTTAGGATTTCTATAGCACTTTACACATTTGACATACTTTAGAAAAACATTAATCCTCAGAACTCCTCTAGGAGGCATAAACATAGGGAAACTGAGACAGAGAGGTTACATGTCTTAAACAAGGAAAAGCAGAAAGGGAGGTCCAGATCCTTCAAAAATATTCAAGTGCCTAAATCCCATTGAAATCAATGGGAGTTTGGTGTATATGAAGCCACATTGGGCAACACAGGGTTAAAGTGGACTCAGGTGACCTTGCCCTGCCCCACCTGTGAGATGTCACAATTGGAGGGAGCAGCTTAACAGGGAGAAATCCAGCTCAGCTGATGGCAGACCAGCAAGGAGAGCAGCTCTCTAGTCCTTAGCTCCTGGAGCAACACCTGGCTAAATACAAGGACTCCTCAGTCAATTCCTCCCTGAAAGAAGGGAGGACCTGATGTGGGTCCACTTATGATGGGACTATTCTCTGCAAGTAGCCTGTGAATCTACTGGAGGCCCATTGCTTTACAGAAGCCTTTGGAGGGAAGAAGACTCTTTGCCAGCTGTGGGATGTTTCATTTGTGTTTATTGACAAATCCTGGCTGGGGCGGACTACCCAGGGCTCAAACAGAGGGCTGACCCTCGTACGTTTGGACTGATGGGTAGAAACACCAGAACACCTCAGAGCAAGGCCTGGATGAATGCTGGGGCTGGGTGTGCCCTAACATAGTGCCTAACCTGCTTAGGTGCTGTTGAAAATGCCACGAGGCATCTATCAGCACCTAAATACCTTTGAAAATCTGGCCTTTGCTGCTAGCCTAACTCTGTTCCCTTTCATGTCAATTATAACACTCTCATTGATTTCAGTAGGATCAGAGTTGGGCCAGCATTGAGCACTTCTGAAAATCCCAGCCTCTGTCCATTTCCCATAAGCCTAATGGGATAATGCTTATAATCTGTACATCACAGGGGTGTTTTGAGGCTTAATTAATGCCTGTAAAGCACTTTTTGAGATCCAAAGATGGAAGGCATAGGGTAGGAATAATCCTGCAATATACTGAAATCTTAAGCTGAAGTCAGTGGAGCTACAGTGATTTACAGCATCTAAAAATCCAGAATTTTTAATTCCAAAGACAAGACATTAATTTCACAGCCGTCAGCGATGCCTTTAGAAACCTTGCTTTTTTACCCTCATGCTCCAGAACGATTGGGATATAAGCTGCGAGTAAATGTGTGAGCCTCAAGTCTGTGGCTCAGAGATCTGGAACATTTTACTCATTCACTGAAAAGTGAAACACCGTGCCAAGTCAAGCTATTTTTACCCTGATGATGATCCCTTGAGGGATCTGTAGGATGAGTGCCCAAGCCCTGAATGACAAAGAAGAGGATCTGGATGGAATCTGTGTAGGACTGGTTGCCATGGTGTCACCCTTAACAGAATCTCCTCTGATCTGTGCAAGAGGAGGTTCTGGACCCAGAGCTGGCAGTGTAGGCCTTGTCTGTCCTGCTCCTGGGTCTCTGAAGAGATAGACGGTACTTCCATGGATTCACCAAAGACCAGTGGTTTGGGTGGGCCAAATTCCCTGCTTCCTCTTAAGTGGGACTGGGGAAGCAAGCACATGTCTCTCAAGGGAAGAATGTGTAGGGACCCACAAGGGCAGCCTTGCTGAATTTCCTGTCCCTGCTGTGGAAACAGCCTACACTGCGGAGGAGATGGCTGAATAATCATCATTAGAGATCGGCTCAAGCCACAAGGTTTGAAACAGATCCAGACCTAAACACTCAGAAGAGTTGCCGTCCATACCCATTTCTACATGTACACTATAATAGATAGTTTGTGCCTGCAACATGAAAATATACATTTAAACCACACAAACATGGAAATGTCAGCATATGACTTCCAACTAGATAGGCAGCTGGTTGTGGAAGGCCCATAGACATGTATATAATACTGTTGACCCTTTTAACCTGAACAGCTAGCCAAAAAAAATCAGGGTCGAACAGGTTGTTCCAGTTAGGAGGAGAAATGGATGATAGGTATTTCTTTGTTGCAGGTTTGTTTATTTATAAAGAATGTACAAAGTCTGCTCTCTGAACACAGAAGGAATCAAAGGTCAGGAAACAGCTTCTTGTTCACATTGCACCAAGAACACCTTTTTCCAGCTGCACCTCTGAACAAAAGCCTCTTCCCCAGTTTCTTTCTTGCAGGGTCAGCTCCTGTACTTTCAGCTGCTCCTTCAAGCTGTCTCCACCTCTCTCACCTTTTCTCAGTTTTTTGTCTGTTTTGCCTTCACACACACACACACACACACACACACACACACACACACACACACTCAGGAAAAACTCCTGGGTGTGTTCACATACTTCTATTGTCTTAGGAGGGGCTTATCCTTAAAGTCATGTATATTGAAGGATGAATTCACACCTCTCAATCTCAATGACATTTTAACTCAACCCATAACAAGGTTTCACCGAGCTCATAACATCAAGTTCATCTTGCCATAACAGACATGGGCCAGTTTATGCCATTGATTGTATACATTTCCACAGAAATGCAAGTTTCCATTGTATTTCCCTCATTAAATGTACCATTAAAACTGACTTTGTAGAAATATTGGAGATGTTGAACTCTTTTGTCCATTTTAAGATAAATGGTGGGAAATAACCACATTCCTTTGCTGAGGTGTTGTGGAGACACACATCACAAACATGGGTTCTAGGAGCCACTGTCCAACACCTTCCACAGCTCTAAGGGAGGGCAGCCATTTCACTACTCATACAGAAGATACAGTGTACACTTTCCTCTGTAATCTGCCATGGTCCTGCCTCTCCCAATCTTTTCACACAATTGAGCACTGGTAGCGGGGAGCAATTCTTGTGTTCCCTCACTGCAACGTCTTCCAGTGTGCCCAATTCCTGCAACGGGCGCCTAATGGGACATAAAAAGAAAAGGAGTACTTGTGGCACCTTAGAGACTAACCAATTTATTTGAGCATGAGCTTTCGTGAGCTACAGCTCACTTCATCGGATGCATACCATGGAAACTGCAGAAGACATTATATACACACAGAGACCATGAAACAATACCTCCTCCCACCCCACTGTCCTGCTGGTAATAGCTTATCTAAAGTGATCATCAAGTTGGGCCATCTCCAGCACAAATCCAGGTTTTCTCACCCTCCGCCGCCCCACACACAAACTCACTCTCCTGCTGGTAATGGGACATAGTCTCTTTGCTACCACTCAAAGGCTGGGTCCAATCCGGCTCTAAGTTGGAACTGGATGAAAGATGCAAACATTTCCCAACCGTTTTCTGAGGGTTTGAAATTTTAAAAAATGAGCTGGTTAAAAAACAGCCAACATTCTGCATGAAAACAGGTATTATCAACATTTCAAAAATTCATACATTTTACATGGATTCCAAGGCCAGAAGGGACCATTGTGATTATCTAATCTGACCTCCCATATAATGCAGGACATAAAGCTTCGCCAAAATAATTCTGAGAGCATAGCTTTTAGACAAATACCCAACCTTGATTTAAATATTGTCAGAGACTGGAAAATCCACCACAACCCTTGGTAAATTAACCAGTTGGATTCTAAATATATAGCTTCTTTAAAAATTAAATGCTGAACATTAGACAACCTCATCCAATGGCTCATTTTCTTGCTTATTCTTAAAAAGCATATGACAGCTGTTAAATCAGTCACAAACCAAAGCGAAGCTTGCACTGTTGTAGAAACCCATACATGATAACAAGGACAAATGTAAGACCACAAGATTCTTGCTTCCTTGATTTAACAACATGATATCTTGGACACATTCTAATGCCACGAGTCAGTCAGTTTAATCGCACTGCTTTGGTACAATAGTAGCACTAGGAAACCTAGGAATGCTGTGGAATGACAAGCATGGTAAAAGAAGGCTAAACATCCACAGGCTAGTCCTTCTGCTCATGGATATTTTTAATTTAAACGCTGGTTAAATGGGGGTTAAGGAAGTTCAGTGAGTAGCAAACCCCAAATAAAATACTGCACATCTGTATGTTTGTTTTCTTTGGGATGGGCTAACCCCAAGTTCACAGCCAAATTCCAATTTGGATACTATATTGTCCTCTACCAGTAGATAATGTAACTAGATGCTATGAATGAGCAACAAGTTTCTTTTAGTTGTACCCGGTTGCAGTGGTGTTTCACCATTTCACACTTTTCTCCTCCCCCCGCCCCCTCCCCCGACCTTCTCCTTACTTTTATTTGAATGTGACACTCAGCTACTATATCCAACACAGCAAGGGGGAAAAAATAAAAAGCAATTTCCGTAACCCTGAAAAACTTCTGCTTTTATTGAAATTGACAATTTAGAAACTAAACAGTAGATTTGTTTTCTATTCAAAGTGATCAGGAAAACTTTGAAGTTTTTTTTTCCCAGCTCCCCCCAACCTTTCTTTTTTGCGCTCCCAACCAAACATTTATGGTTATTCAGTTGACAGCCAATAAATAGCAGTGTGTTTCAGGGAACTCTCTAGTTTTTTGGAAAGAAACCTATAAAAGAAAGGGGAGGAAGGAGAGAGAGAGAAAGAGAGAGAAAGAGAGAGAGCACGCGTAATCTGTACACCAGCTGTTGCCTAGTGCAATTCACGCTGACATAGGGCTTTTTGACATTTTATACCCTGAATGCAAGCACATAGATCATTTCTACCTTGTACTTTTCCCGTCTCATTATCGGAATTTATTCTCTCGCTTTGTTGTTGGTGGAGTCCCTATTCTAATTGTTTCTTACATGTGCTGTAAATCTGTCCACCAATCAGTAAAACCGTGGAACATGAAACTGAGACCTAGCAATTTCCTTTGCTTACCATTGCATCTGCTGGAGTGCAGTGTTGAAATAAAATGAAACATGTTTGCACTCTTTTCCTATCATACTGTAATGCTCCTTTCATTTTGCTCAAGGAATTTTTAATATTCAGGCCATACCCTGTGCATGAAGTCATTTCCCCTAGATATAATTGTAATGGTAATATGCATAGCCCAACTGGCAGTGACACAGCTGGCTCTTTGCCACAGCTGAGCCTCTGACCTAAAGATTTTAATTCTGTCATGCCTCATCTGGTTTTATGGACTCTTTTGTAGTTAGTTAACAAATTTATTCTAGGGTACCCATTGAGATGGGCAGGCCATTGCCTTTTCTCTCAAGATATCACACTGTACCAAATACGTGAGTTGGTAACCTGTGTGCATACTGATTAGAAGTTGGATTGTGAGTAAATGTGCTTGTGTGGTCTGGAGTCATTGACAGATGTGGAGGTCCAGATCCTGCAAAGATTTACAGACAATACGTCTAGTTGAGCACATACCTAAGTCTTTGCAGGATTGGTGCCTTAGTTTGTCTGTTGGTTTAGGTACTTGAGTCGCAAGAAACTGTGATGGGGTAGAGCTGCGATCGGCCAAACCTGCGGACGCTGCAGGGAAACAAACTGGCCCGGCCCACCAGCGGCTTTCCTGGCGGGCTGCGTGCCAAAGGTTGGCAATCCCTGGGTTATATATATGTCGTAGTAGTAGCTTGTTAACGTCCATGGTATGTTCATGAAGTAATAATAGGGTTAAAAACAAACAAACCTATTTTAATTAGCTGTGCCTGTTTGCAGAATCTTTGTATCTCTTAAGGTCACACGGTCAACTTAAAAATCCCTTCAGTGGCTTCCTTTCATCTTCTGTATCAAAATCAAGCTTCTCGTCCTGGCCTTTGAGGCCTTCCACAGCTTAGCTTCCATGTATCAGCTCTGTTCTCGTCACACGCCTCCATCACAGACTTCCCTGAGCCTGAATCAAACTAGAGTGATTTCCAGCTTTCAGAGCCTCGTGGCCCCTTCCAAGTGTACATATTACTCCCCTAAAGTATGGCATGTCACTCTCATCCTCCCCTCCCAACGTCCCCTCCAAACCAGGATAGAGAAGCACTAGGACAGGTTACCTAAGGAGGTTATGGAATCCCTGTCCTTGGAGGTTTCAAAGAACAGGTTAGAAAACCGCCAGTCAGGGATGGTCCTGTCATAGCGCGGGGGGGGATGGGGGGGGTCAAGTAGATGACCTCTTGCAGTCCCTTGTAACTCTAAATTTTTACGGTTTGTACTGAGACACCATTCAGAAAATTACAAACTGTTGGCATGATTCGATTAGGGCTTGATCCTAGGCTCATTGAAGACAATGATCAGGATCAGGGCCTTACTGACTGGATGCAGTCCAGGTCTAGCTATCCAGTCTGAGGAAAGCCCCGAATATGCATAGTACTGCTGTTAACAAACCCAGGCTTTGAGTTCCATGAAGCCTGTGTCCGTTGGTGCCCTAATACTTTTGATAATCCTTTAGTCTTGTGCAAAGTCATACAATAAAATGATACTTACCGGAGTAGATTACATTTGGTACTTACAACAAAATTAACCTACCCCTACAGAAATACTACTCCTGGCCCATGCTATCAAGGCCCAAGTCAAAAGTAGCCTTAGAAAGAAAGCTTTTGTGTCTGCATCCTTGCTGAGGTTTAGAATTTTCAAGCTCCCATTTATCTGCTAAGATATGTTCTTCATATCAGCCCTTAACTATGAAGTAGGTTCCCAATGTTTACTTACATTTTTCAGTTTTTAAAAATAGTATTGCAAGCACATGATTCTCATAAAGCATCCTGTGCAGGGGGAAAAGTAAGCCTGCAGGCAAATCCTGTAGCTCTCCAGACTGTAAGGACAAAATGATGACAAATTGTATAAATATGTGCAAATTGTCCAAATGATGTCATGTACTTAGGCTTGCAAAAGCCAGGAAGAATACTTCAGTGGAACGTCGGCTCAGACCCTGGCTTTGAATGAAACCGAGGCAATTACATTCAATTTGCTTAAATTTATCACTAAGAAAAATGTTTCAGTTAATCTTAATCTTGATTTTATGTTTCAAATGCTTTAGAACCAACTGTGTTATTCCAGCTGTGCAGGTTCCCTGTATGTTCAAGGAGAATGCTCTGTAACGTAGGGATGCCTGTTCAGAATGTTGCCTACTTTAAAGGACTTGTGGAAATAGAATACCTGTGAGAGATTGTATGTAGCTACTCAATGGATTTTAAATCACAAATTACAGAGTTCTGTGAAGTTATTGTTAAAATAAGCAGCACCTTAAATTGCTTTTAAAAAATACATATTGAAGCATTCTGTGGCTAGGTGGGATTCTAGTTGGTCTGTAAATGCTTATACTGAAGTATTTTTCATTTACATTTCACAAGTCTTCATTCTTCTCTCTCTCCCTCAATACCAGGGTCAAGCTTCCCCAATTATTCGTCTGCAAGCTATTTCCCTCTTTTTTTTTTTTTCTGTTTATATTACAGAGATCTCTGTCTCCCTGGGTCAAGCATCTTTGAGTTCCACTGAATTTTTTTTTTTTTTTGGCCTTTTGATGATTTTCTTTTTCTGGTTTTAGAAACAAGAAGTTTGTGTGAGAAGGGGAAGGGAAACTGCTTACTTTTGTTTTCTTGCCAAACTTATTCTAGCTGCAGCCACAGGTACACGGGTCCAGCTGAAAATGCAGGTGTTTGTATCCGACCCTATGAGATGTTTATTATTCCCCCTCCATTCTCCCATCCCCAACATACATTTGGTTGTAGAGGTAAAAAGTAATTTATCAGCTGTTGATTAGGCTGTGTGTCTTGATGGTAGGTATGGGAGCCTTTATGGATACCATTATACCAACTCATGGATAATGTTTTAGAGCTGCCCCTGTAGTTTTAATTGGTAAGAAAAGTATGCAGTGGAATGGTAATTTTTGTTTTACAGTAGGTTTATATTTTCAACATCAGCTGGACTGTAGTTTCTCTAATTTTAAAAAAGTTATTTACTTATTATTGCAGGTGTTTGAATCAACAGCCGAGTAGACTGGGAGGGAAAATCCAAGACTTGTAGAAACAGATGGCCACTCTGCTCATGAGTGTCACAAAACTAGAAAAATTAATTGTAGTAGTGGCCAGTACATTTGAAAGGTCAAATAAATTTGCTATGAATAAATGAAATGTACTTGAAGCTTTCTTGGGGCCATACTGCAAACCACTCAAATAAGCAGTTACTCACATAAGTAGTCAAGGTGAGCAAGAGTTTCCTATTCTGGCCCTTGGTGTTTAGGCATGAAATTAAGAACAGATGGGACCCATTACAAAAGAATTTCTGAAGTACATGCTATAAAAGTTGGGGGAATCAGGGAGGGGGATTAAAGAAAGAATAGCTCTTACAGTGTTAGTTGGATGATATGTGGCGTAAGGCTAAATTGGCATTCTTCAATTGAATCTAACATCATGCTTAGGCAGCTGAATGAGCCATTCTCGAAACATGTTTCAGCTGCAAATGTTAAGGCCTCCATAATTGTTACTTTTAAGAGTGCATTAAAAAGGCTGTGAAACTGCTCGTTGTAATGATTTCTACAACAGGATCCCTGCAAATACACAGCTGGAGGCTGTCAAATACACACCTCCCTAATAGACAGCACTGTGTGTACAATTAACACGTTAATTTATGAAGTAAAGTGATCAGGGGAGACTAGGACTTCAAAGTCAAGCACTTGCCATTAAACAAGAGGTAAAGTTCTGTTCTAGGAGACCAAAACATTAAGGAGTGCTATGCGCCTCCCAGGAACGGCTGTTTTTCTTCTCTGGTCACTATCTCTATGTGTTGGGTATTTGTTTGTTACAATAGGAAGGGAGGAGCCTCATGAGAAGCTTATTTTGTGTGTGGATATGTCCTTCTCAGTAGAAAGAAGTGGGAATGTGTAAGTTAATTAAACTTTATCTAAATTAATAAGCTTACTGTACTCCCTATTTTTCTTCCTTCTCTCTACTTTTCTTTCCTCCTTCTGTATTTTTGTGTATCTTTTCCTCTCTTTTTTTATTTCACTCTCTCGGTCTTCTGCACTATAAGCTGTAATAATAAGTTGTTACTTTTCTTTCTTCCTTGCCCACCAACCCTTTTCTTTGTCTTATGTTCTTTCCTGTTTGCTTCATATCCTTTCAGTTTCTCCCCTTCTTCCTTCTTGTAACAAGGCCTGATGACCCTTTCATGGCCCTAGATCACTCTGTGGTGCCCTATTTCTCCCATCTTCAGGGCCCTTTAACACGTAGTCCACAGGTAATTAAAACATTCCCCTCTGGGGTCCCACTTACTGAGTCCACATATACTGGCCCTTTAGACCCCATTCACTCGCTTCCTTTAGGCAGGGAGTTCCCAGCCCTTCCTCCCAGATGTATGTCACTGTTCAACATTTCTCGGACTTTCCCCAGCTGGAGCTCAGTCCTCTGGCTTTCAGGCCACAAAACTTTTCTCCTAGTTAGTGTCTCTAGCAGGAGCTGGGCCCAGTACTCCCAAGCTTTACGTGACTGAAGCTCAGCCTTCGCCAGCAAGATAGTCTAGATTTCAGGCCCAAACTCACCTCTCAGTTTGGGTTTCTGGCAGGAGCCTCCTGCTCACTGTGGCTCCTCTCTATCACAGCTCTTTTGGTCTCAAGAACTTCCCTGCAGGACCCTTTTACATTTTCTATAATTTCCTAAATTTCCCCACTTCACTGCAGCCTCCTGATGCTCTTTAGGAGACAGTCACCCAGATCTGTCCCAGGTATACCTCAGTCTATAATCAGGCTTGGCTAGCCCCAGCCCTTAAAGGACAAGCCACCCTGTTAGAGCTCATGGAGGAGTGTATCTCCCTCTTTTATATCAATCTTACCCACTCCCTCTCTCAGTTGTTTTCTATCTCCTTCCTTTCCTCCAAACTCTACCCCCACTTATTCTTCCACTCACTCACTACCCATGATGCTACCTACACTCATGTGGCTGTTCTTGGAAATTGGGGGCCTTTCCATTTCTCTTCTCATCCACCAGGAGATAAGGACCATAATTTCCAACCCCATGTGAAGGGTTTGTGGGTTTTTTCTTCAATCTTCTTTCCGTACTGTCAAGTCTCCTCTCTCTTTGTCCCACCCTCCAAACTTTCAAAGGAGAAGACTGTTGAATGATTTCTTTCCCCCCAAACAAGAGAGATGCTCCACTAATTTTGCTCCCAGAACAGTGGTGATTTTCTCCTCACATCCCCAAGTCAAGGAGATTGCATGGCTGATTCAACTGAGTTGGCTGGGCAGGCTTAAATCCTTCCCACCCCAAAACAGATGCAAAGTAACCGAGTCAGTCTACAATGAGGGAAGAACATGGCCTGCAGGAAAGAGGAGAGCCCCAGTTCTGTGTAGCCAGAGGTGAGCTCTGCTGAGCTCCCAGCTTTGAAGCACTCTCTGAGCATTACAGCTGTATGTATACATTAGCTGGTGGGCCTGGTCAACATTGCTTAATTGGCTGCCCATTAGATCTGCCTCTGATTATATCAAAGGGCAGATGAAGGGTTAATGTCTAGCTATTCCACCTGGAAGCAGGCGGGGCACACCCTGACTGTTTCCTAGGAGCAATGCACACATTGCGCTATCCAAGGACAAGGGCTAGATATGAACCCTGAGAACTTGATTGTTTGGACAGCAACTGTGGGAGGTTTCTTTAGCCTGGGCTCAAGGCCTGAGAACCAGGATTGTAGTAGATAGAGGATGGTAACTAAGCATATGAATCAACGTCATACATTCCTTTGTGTAGCAGTGTGTAATGCTTAGGGGGAGAAATATAATAAAAGGAGAAGGTGGAAGGCAGGGGGGCAGAACAGCCCATCTCCGCTGACCAGCCTGTTTGCTTGCATAAAGCTGTGTTCTGTCTCATCACTGAACCGCAACAACTGGCGCCCAACGTGGGGCCCTCAGCACTCACCTCGCCCGGCAAGGGTTTCAGACGCGTCACTCATCCACTTCGTGGATCCTGGTGAGTATTTTTCATTGTGGTAAGTATGGGAAGCTCCCTCTCTGCTTTGCAAGTGCAACACCGTAATGAGCTGCAGTATTTGCTGCGTAAGGCTCAGCATGACTGCCCGGCTCGAGAACTCACTCTCCTGCTACAGGAGGTGCGTGCCAAGTGCCCGTGGTATCCTGAAGCTGGAAGCCTTAAGCTAGCGGACTGGGAGCGATTGGGCCAGACATTGCACAAAGAGCCTCGGGCACCCGTGCAGGCTTTACATGCCTGGCACCTCTGCCGCGACGTGGTACAGCGTGTCGCCTCGGACAGACCCTCCCTCGCGAGGCTGGTGCTCTCGCCGCCCCCGTCCGCCCCTGCAGCCATCCCCCCTCCTGGCGATGCGACACAGCGTGTCGCCTCGGAAAGGCCCTCTCCAGCCCCAACAGAGGAGCTGCCGATCCTGCCACCCCCGTCCGCTCCTGCAGCCATCCCTCCCCCTGCTTCGCCCCCAGTGCCTCTATTACCACCGCCTTCCTGGCCTTCCCCACCGGAGCCGGTGTGTGATCACCCTCCCCGCGTGGGGCCCCCCGGAGAGTCATCTGCATCTGCTCAGAAGCTTTCGCTGGTGCAACAAATGGTTCACGCAGCGAAAGCTCGATCAGATCTTACAGCAGAGGAGCTGGCTGATCTGGTCTCCGTTTGCCCGGTGACCTGGCAGAATGATGACCAGGGCAACCCCGTGGGCACCTGGACCACTCTGCCATACTCGGTGGTTAGAGAGGTAAAGAAAGCAATTCGTGAATTTGGCCTGACTAGCACCTTTGTGCGTGGTCTCATTGAAGGGATGGGTGCTGGGTACTCCCTAATCCCTGAGGATTGGAAAACGCTGCTGCGCATGATGTTGTCACCCAGTCAGTATGTTATTTGGCTTAGTGAGTATCGGCAGATGGCAGAACGCCAAGCCCAGGTATATAGAGAGCAAGGTATCATTTATGAGCATTTGGCAGGGGAGGGCCAGTTTGCTACTATTGAGATGCAGTCTCAACTCCCTCAGGCCGTCTTCCCCATTATTTCCACCTGTGCCCAGCACGCTTTTAAGAAGGTCCCGGATTCAGGCAAGCCTACCAAAAGCTTTGTCAGTATCCGTCAGGGTGCCTTAGAGTCCTTTTTGGATTTTACCAACAGATTGCAGGAGGACACTGACTTTTGGCTGCCAGGGGAGGTCTGTGCCATACCTACACAGGTGATGGGACCTCTCCCTGCCGGCTTTGTAGGTCTTGTTCTCCCTCGCTCACATGCTGGGAAACGGGGCTTTTTTGTCATTCCAGGGGTCATTGATGCTGATTACACTGGCATTATTAAGGTTCAGGTGTGGACTCATCTTCCACAGTCGCTCCCGCGTGGACGGTCAATTGCACAGTTGATTTTAGTCCCCTATCAGGTGCCAGCTGCCGAGGATCGAACTCGGGGCGGAGGAGGCTTTGGATCTACGTTGTCTCACTCGCCGTCTCACAGCGCGTCTTCTCCACTTGTTGCTCTGACAATGTCAGTCTGCCCCTCGAAACCTCAGTTAATACTTCTCTTAAATGATGTTCCTTTTACAGGGCTGGTGGACACTGGAGCTGACGTTACAGTGATTCGTGATCTGGAGTGGCCGGTTAGTTGGCCTACGGTTCCTTCTAAAGAGTTGTGGGGGATTGGGGGTAGCAAACCCGGGCGCCAAAGTTTGTCTTGGGTCACGGTCTCTAAACCAGGAGGCCGTGCCCTTGCTACAATCCGCCCTTTTGTGCTCCCTGTCCACCTCAATATTTGGGGCCGTGATTTACTTACAAAGTTAGACACCACCCTCGATATTAACATCTGATGGCTCTCCCCACCGAGGTGTAGTCACTTATCAGTTGGGTGACCCCCCTCGTTGGCATTCTCGTTTTACACTGCCTCAGCATTCTGCACAGCGTTCAGAATTGGCTGCTGTTATTTTGGCCTTTCAACTTTTTGCTGATTGTCCCTTTAATTTAATTGTGGATACCCATTATGTTTATCAGGTAATTGATCATTTACCCCTTGCCCTCATTACCCCTCAGGTTGAGGCAGACCTCCTTCGCCTGTTTTTGTCTTTACAGCATCTTCTTGCCACTCGTCATTTCCCTTACTTTGTTGCTCATATTCGCAGTCATACCCCTCTGCCTGGGCCACTCACTGAGGGCAATGCACGCGCCGATCGCGCGTTGCGTGGTCAGGTAAATTCCCTTTTTTCTGACCCCATTGAAAGCCATGCCTTTTTTCATCAGTCTGCCTCTGTTTTGGCCCGGCAGTTTCACATTCCTGCTGATCATGCACGTTCCATTGTTCGTTCCTGCCCCCACTGTGCTGCTGCTGCTCCTACTTTTTCTTATGCCGTTAACCCCCGAGGTACCGCAGCAAATCAGCTGTGGCAAATGGATGTTACTCATGTACCACAATTCCGCCCCTATTCATTTTTACATGTTTCCGTTGATACTTATTCAGGCTTCCTTTGGGCAACCCCACAACGTGGGGAAGCCACTAACAAAGTTATTCACCATTTGCTGGCCTGCTTTTCTGTTATGGGTCGCCCTTGCCAAATTAAAACAGATAATGCCCCAGCCTACTGCTCTGCAGCCCTCTCCACCTTTTGTGCCCGCTGGGACGTCCGTCTCAAACACGGAATCCCTTATAATTCCACGGGCCAAGCCATTGTTGAACGTGCCAATCGCACACTCAAAACCTTGCTAGATAAACAATTAAAACAAGGGGAGCTGCGTCTCCGAACCTTAGGAGACATTCAACAACAGATGTATATTCTCTTGTTTACTTTAAATAATTTAACACTGAATGCAGATCAGCAGACCCCTGCGGATCAGCATTTTCACAAATCTGAGGTACTGGAAAGACCGCGTGTCTTTTACCGTCAGCTGCCCGATCCACAGTGGCTGGGCCCAGCACCTCTAATCACTTGGGGTTGGGGATATGCTGCTGTGTCTCTCCCTGCAGGACCGTTGTGGGTTCCAGCCCGGTGTGTGCGACCAGCACTTAAACAACATGGCATGGCACCAGGGGCTGTCGAATCCCATACCAGAGTTTCAGCTGACCTTGGAGGAGACCGCGTTGCCCCCCGAGTTGACAACGGCGGGACGGAAACGGAGGAGGCGTAGCGTCCCAAGCCAGCCCGTGACATGGGGAGCAGTAAAAGCATTGGTCGCCACGGCTCAACGAAAACTGGCAGCAGATCAGCAGCCAGAAACTCCTAAGACTTTGTTTGTGGCGATTCTCGCCCAAATCACTGCTAATTCTGTGATGATTGTGTGCCTTTTGTGCCTGCTATTTCCTGTAGGGGTTGGCTCGGAAGCACCTCCCCCGTTACAAGCCCGAAGGAGAATAAGATACTGCTCTTTGCTTATGCTAATCTTTTCTCCCAGTACTCTAGCATGGTTAATTGGGGCCCGGCCAACTATATTCTGCCTCGCACGGCTATATCCCTCCACACACCGTACCCGGCCGGGGCTCACAATGTCACCTGTGCGCGTGTAGTTAACTGCACTAGTACAAAGGTGCCATTGGGCTGTCAAAAATTTCTCAATCCCTTTTAAATTGTTCCCATGCTGTTAATGTTTCATATAATTATGGCCATATCATCCTACCATCAGGATGGGTTTTTACTTGTGGTTCATGCACCTTTAATAATATTCCTGCAAATTTAAGTGATGGCACCCTTTGCTGTCTTAGTAGAATGACATTTATATTGCCTTTTGCTGGTTACAATTGTAGTAAAAGAAGTGTACCCCTTTTAGATGATTATATTGCAGATGTTAAGCTTTTGGTTATTTTGTGTTTGTAATCATTGGGCTTATTTTTTGTTGTTGCTGTGTACAATGTATTCCTTCCTTGTTAAGACTTTGTAAAATTTTGCCCTGGAAAGCTCCCCAGGTTATGTCCTTGTCTGTCTGGGAGTTAAATAGCATGACAAAACAAATTGGCGGCTACCATGAGATGGCCAACTTCAATAAACAAAAAAAGGGGAGATGAAGGGTTAATGTCTAGCTATTCCACCTGGAAGCAGGCGGGGCACACCCTGACTGTTTCCTAGGAGCAATGCACACATTGCTCTATCCAAGGACAAGGGCTAGATATGAACCCTGAGAACTTGATTGTTTGGACAGCAACTGTGGGAGGTTTCTTTAGCCTGGGCTCAAGGCCTGAGAACCAGGATTGTAGTAGATAGAGGATGGTAACTAAGCATATGAATCAACGTCATACATTCCTTTGTGTAGCAGTGTGTAATGCTTAGGGGGAGAAATATAATAAAAGGAGAAGGTGGAAGGCGGGGGGGCAGAACAGCCCATCTCCGCTGACCAGCCTGTTTGCTTGCATAAAGCTGTGTTCTGTCTCATCACTGAACCGCAACAGGCAGGTCTACTCTATGGGGCTAAGTCAACCTAAGTTATGCAACTCCAGCTACGTGAGTAACGTAGCTGGAGTCGACGTACCTTAGATTGACTTATTGCAGTGTCTACACCGCGCTGGGTCAATGGGAGAAACTCTCCCATTGCCTTACCTTGTGCTTCTTGTTCCAGTGGAGTACCGGAGTCGACAGGAGAGTGATCAGTGGTCGATTTAGCAGGTCTACACCAGAGCCGCTAAATCAACCCCTGGTGGATTGATCGCCATGCATCAATCCCCTGGTAAGTGAAGACAAGCCCTGAGGGAAAATCAGGTACTTGTTGTGGGATAGGACTCTCCACTTCTGTCCTTCCCTCCTAGCAACAACAGACACAGGAAAGGAAAAACCTCCCCAACTACTATGATTTTTTAAATAATTAGCTAGAAACTCAACCAGCAGTAAGTAGCACACAACCAACCTGCTTTCCCTTAGAAGCAGAATGAGGCCTCATAGGCCATGTACGAGTGCCTTAGCTATGCTGGTATAACACTATAATATAGACACAGCCTACACCGATAGAAGAGGGTTTTCTGTCACTGTAGAAACACCACTTCCCCAAGCAATGGTAACTAGTTTGATGAAAGCATTCTTCCATTGACCTAGCTGCATCTACACTAGGGGTTAAATTAGCATAGCTGCAGAACTCAGGGGAGGGGGTGGATTTTTCACACCCTTGAGAGCCGTAGCTATGTTGACCTACATTTTAAGTATAGATCAGCTCTGAGTAGCTGCTTTTCCTGCATCTGAGAACTTTGAAACCCTGAGCCAAGAAACATCTCCCTGTTCTCTCCCCACTCACCTCATAGCAGGAAGCCAAACAGAGCCCTTCTACGTCGTTGGGAACCAACACCACCTCAGGACATAAGCTACACCACTTCTGTCTGCACCACAACTATGAGCAGCCTAATGACTGCATCTAAAATACTTAACATATTATAAAAGCTCCCACCTGCAACCCCACTTTTCACCACCCTGGGTTGAAGCTTCACCAGCAACAGGACTGTGTTCAGTAGTGTCCAAAAGACTTAGCAATACCTTGGGCATCTAACATATCTCATATATTCACTGACAATGCACTTTAATATAATTCCGTTAAGCAAGGGGATTTGAACGATCTTGCCGCTTTCTAGGTAATTAACATGTCATTAATCCACCACTACTGCAAACCAGGCCAACAGCCCACCTGCATCCCAACACAAGCCATAATGGGAACAAACGGAGGAAACCAGTCAACAAGTTCTTAGAAAGAAGATCATTACATGGTCGTGTGCAAACAGCAAACAGCTACCTCACATGGGCCCATAACAAGCAACAGGGCCTCAGCCCTAGGCTGATCAACATGAGATGTGTGGTCATTAAGCCCTTCACTACCCATAGTCTTATTGGTGCAGAACCCTGACTGACTCATTCCATCATTTGGTATTAGTTCATCTTATCCTCCCAAGATATTCTATTCATCATGGTTCCTAGGAGGACCAAGCCCTCTGAACTCAAATGTAGGAAAACCTCATTAGAAATAAAATGAGGGTATCCATTTAAATGGTGAGTTCAGAGTCAAAACTAACCGGGCATGTTGTTAATATAAAAAATGTTTTGCAAAGGAGCTGATAGAGACATCCTCTCACATGGTGATACAACTCACAAGACTCTGAGTCTTGGGAAACCTCTGATGCAATGGTCCAAAGCCTCCTCTCTGAAATTCTCCACCTTAGGTTTCTCAGAGATAACTTTTTGACACACACAGACAGCAATGTCTGGACTGGGCCCTTGGGCTACTGGTAGATATAAATAATGAAGGACCTGTTTCCCTATTTTGGTTAAACCACTTCTGTCTTCAGAGACACCCATCTCCATGGTGTAATCAAGATACTCTTAGACCCTGCCAAAGGAAAGCTCTGTCCAGCCAAGATGCCATGGAGTAAAACTAATGAATATCTATATGTACTTCTTGACTGCTGCTATAGGTACTATAACACCAAAGCATCCCTTTCCATCCCCAAACTCACCAATGACTGTTGGAAATAAACTTGTGAAAAACCTGATCTGATAAATTGATTGGACAGAAAGAATTCTTGCAAAGATGTAACTCCACTGCAAAGTAGGCATAAAGGCCCAGATCTACAATGGTATTTAGGCTCCTCAATACCTTTGTGGCTCTTGGCCAAAGATCCTATATCCTATCTGCCAAAAAGATGACACAGTCACAGCTCCCAAATCTTCCCAAAGTTGCAAATCATCTCACAAACCCAGATGATCTGCACTCAGCTCCAAAGCCAACCTGTCTTGCTGAGAGAATTAACTATTTATTTCATCAAGAAGATCATGCATATCTGGGATGTGTTAGGGGCTGCCAAGACCGAGAAGTTGACTATTGGGCCAAAACCACAAAAGCTCTCCTTCCACGAATGTGGCCCTTTCACACAAGTAGTAATCACAGAGTCACTGACAACAAACGAGATAAACATCTGGGCCCCTGATCCCTGGATAATCAAAGACAGTAGGGAACATATGGGATTACTAACAGGTATAAGTGACTTAAGAGCCTGAGTCCCCTTTTCAGAAGTGACTTTCACTGGGACTTAGGCATTATTTAAAATTTTATGCACTGTCAACATCTCCTCTGATAGAGGGAATCTACCAGCCATACAAAAATCTACCAGCTAATGACCTGGCAAATACCACCTAGTATCCAACCTGTCTTTTCTAAGTGAGATAATGAAGAATTTAGTCTTTACTGACACCTGTCAAAAAGTCCTATGCATCCATCAGCTTCCCTTCATTTCAATGGGACTTTTGTAAACCCCATCTTTAGGGTTCTAAATATGGACGTTGGAGCCTGAAGTTAGGCTCCTCGGTGTAAAAATGTTGGCCCTTAACTTCGGGCACACCTTTATGAAAATCTTGGCCCTGAGCTTTTACCAGAGTTATACCTAAAATGTGCAATTTGCTACCTGGAGAAACAAGAATCTACTAACCTCACTGTGTTCAGAACTCAATGCAAAATTATTTTCTTCAGCTTGGCTTTCCCCACAGTAAAGTCTTCTGACATACAAACCAACACACACAAAATTCAACAATCAAATAGAGTAACATTCTCTTTCTTCCCAGCAGGTTGGAATGAGAGAAAGATCAATATTATTGGTTATTTTTAAGTCTTGAGAGGTGCTCAGATACTTAGGTGTTGAGGGGCATAAAAAAAAAGAGTAAATTGGTCACGCTCAGCCTTTGTAGAGGATCGTTTTTATGACACCTGAAACTGGATTTCCTTGGTCTTGGGTTCTGTTTGAAAGTTTTGTACAGAGCTAGCAGTGGGAGTCACACAGCAGCCATATACTATAAAGAAGTTTTCTCACTGTTAAAACCAAACTGGAGTATCCAAAAAATGAAGGGCTGAAATCTGCTCTCAGATACAAACATGGAAATCTGTTAAAGCTAAGCAATTTGTATTTGTCCAGAGAACAGAATTGTCCCTACGTGCTCACTCAAGATACAATAAAGAGCAACTCCAACCACTGCCACTACTCAAACCAAATCTCTGAGACATGAAAAGCTTGGATGACTTAAAAAAAAGTTCTCATTTTCACTTGTCTTTATACTTTATGGTTTCTCAACTATAGGGAAAATGCTGAAATACACTGAAAAGCTATTCTCAAGGTAACTGGAAGGGGGATGTACTAGGAATCTTGCAAGATGACCACACCCAGGGCCCCATCCCAGTCCAAATGTAGACAATCATAAATCTCCTATTGTCTTCAATAGGTGCAGAAGCATAGCCCCAGTTTGCAGATTTAAAGGGCCAAATTGATGCTTGTTGGAGTAAATGGAATTACAGCAGGAGTGAATATATCTCAAGGGGCTCGAATAAGCAGTTAGACATTTAGGTGAGCCTCTGAACCCAAACCCTGAGTTTTTTGAGGTTCAGTAGCTAGGGCTAACCAGCATCATTATTTTTGCCCCATCTAGAACATTCTAATCAGAAACTAATTGAGATTCAGCCCATCGGACTGCTTGTTTAATAAAAATTCTGGACCAAATAAACATAGGTTCCTAAAACATTTGAATAAATAAGGAAAGAATGTATGCCTTGGTCACAGTGTAAATGTCAGCCTTCCAGGACTGGCTGAAAGCACCGGTGAAGATTTGTTAAGTTCTTTGGGTACTTTAGGCACCTTCACTTTGGAATGTGTCATTTCTTTTAGTTTGGAACAGATTACCTTGACAGAATGCCGACTATTCCCCAGCAGCGTGGGCTTGACATTTCGGTTACATGCAGAGTGTTGGCCACAGCATCGTTACAACTCAGACTGAAAAATCCAGCAAAATGTTTAAGGTTCCCAGACTGCCAATTAAAGGTATGGATTCTTGTCACAAAATGTGGTTATATTATTCTTAGTAGTTGCCTGTAAAATATATATACATATAGTGAATGTCTCATCTCTCACATTCTTAGAGACACCTGGGCTTGTCTCAGTCTGCGTACACTGAGGAAGGAAGTTCTTGTGACACGCCAAGGAATTCAGACTGGGAAACTGGGGCGGACGGGGGGAAACTCATTCTCTTTGCCAATTCATTATGATATTAAAGTTGTTTTTTTGCCAATCTGATATCCAAAACATTTTTATTTTTTAATTGTTGGCACCCCCGGAACAATCAGTGCAGTCACAATTACTTCAACAGACACACTGGAATTGGAATAGGCAGAAAATGGCCTTAATGGGAATCTTTTACAAAGCAGCTGTTAGAGCGTGGTAACAAGACACTGAATAAATGGCAGCTACATAACTTCCCCTAATCAGATTGGAGCAATCAGCTTGAAAAATTTTCCCATATGTTGGAGAGTGGAGCTTGGGCCTAGGGTTATGGCAAGGACACAGGCCATGTTAAGGTTACAAAGTCTGGCTACAATTAAGCACTCGCTGCAGAAATTGTGATGATGCTTCAGGGAGCTATTGCACTTTAGTCATTTGTAATTGCACATTCGGAAATTACTCACTCCAAAATTACTCGGGGCCCAGTTACGTGGTTTACAAACATATGTTCTCAGAAAAGGAAAACACTATCTTTCCAATGGATATACTTGTATGGGTTTGTTTATGATTATTAATGAAACGTAATTGAGTGGAATTGTTTATTAAAAAGTCACTTGTGATTTTTGTGCGGGGTTATAATCAAAATGCAAAATGTCCTGTGATGCTTGCAGTCTGGGGGGTGCCCTGATTCCATACCAGCCCCACCAGCTCTCTCTCAGTAATCTAGCCAGAACATTGTCCCTCAGTGTAGACTGAGTTGTGCTTCAGTGGGTCACATTATCTAGAGCAGGATGTGCAGGCTGGCAACTGATCAGTGTATCAGCTCTGTCACTTCAGATATATTGTAGGGTTGATATAGTATGACCATTCTGTAGAAAATTAGCATTGCACAAGCTTTGTAATTATACAGCTTTTTATGAATTTAATGAAAAAAGACAAGGCCTTCAGGGTGTCTCTTTTTTCTTTTCGTTCTGGTAGCTAATGCAAGGAAATAGTCCATTGTGTTCCAACATCTAACCTTCCTGAATTTTCTCAGCTTGGGAAATAGACACTGAACCCAACAAGATTCATGTGTCTAGAGAACAAGATATACTAGTGACTGACAGCACTGATAACCTTTTGCTTTGTGGCACATGTACGGTAAGTTTAGGGTGTCATGTGTGTATGTACGGAGGTTACCAGTAAGCCAGTCGAAACAGAGAACCTTTATTTTAAAATACGTACCACACACTGTTTTAAAATGTGGTTGATTACTACGAACTTTTGGGATTTTAGCTTCAGTGTAAAAACCTCCATTCATTTCCAAACAAATGAACTCATGGAAAGACTTATTGAATATTATTGAATATTATTTTTGTGGAACAACCCATTTGAGAGAACAGCTAGCCACAGCACCCACACTCGCATCAGATGATATTATGCCATTACTGCACACACTTGAACATTTGTATTGTTTACTATAAACTGCTTAAGGCTGCTTGTCCAACTCCCCCACCCTCTTTGTTCCCCCTTTTAAACGTAAAGTCCGGGTGCAATCACTTTGTAATTGAAATAGGTTTAGGGCTGGATTGGCACCTTGCAATCTGCCCTTAGCGAGGGGTAGTTCATACGTGTGCTGTCCCAGGAGCGGAGAATGGACCAAATTGTGATACTGAGAATCTGCTTCTCCTTTGCTCTATGGGCAAAGTAAGTCGCACTAGCCCTTTATCTTGTGGCAGTCTCTCCCTGCTCACTTGCACAGGAATAGTAATAGCGGAGAGATCTCCCCGCTCATTGCTACCCACAGTACAGGTAGCTCATGCAGGATAGTAAGGGGACATTGTGAGACTTCAGCACTCCCCGGAGTGGGTATGTGATCTTTAAGTTCATACGTTCTGGGGAAGGGGGGTTGTGTACACTTGAAATGCCACTTTGGTTGGTCAAACACTTACATAATTAGTTTGTAGCTGTCTTAGCTTTGGGAGTTTCCCTAGCTGGCTGTTCGCTCAGTGCAAGGATGTGTTCTTCCTGCAAAAGGCAAGAAAAGTTTGGGAAGAATGAATTACACAGTGTTTGCAGGGAATGCCAGCTTAGAATTGTTTTCAGTAGGATAAACTGACAAGGACTATTTGACAATTTAGTGTGTTCAAGCCTGTAAGAAACTCATAGACTCTAAGGCCACAAGGGACCATCATGATCATTTACTCCGACCTGCACAATGCAGGCCACAATGTACCCACCCACTCCTGTAATAGATCCCTAACCTCTGGCTGAGTTACTGAAGTCCTCAAATCATGATTTAAAGACTTCAGGTTACAGAGAATCCACCACTTCCACTAGTTTAAACTGGCAAATGACCCGTGTCCCTCGCTGCAGAAGAAGGCAAAAAAAACACACTCAGGGTCTCGGCCATATTTGTGGTCGAGAAGGAATTTTCCCGTGGATCAGATTGGCAATCAGTTAGACCCTGAGCATGTGGGCAAGACGCAACTGCCTGACACCTGGGAAAGAATTCTCTGCAGTAACTCAGAGCCCTTCCCACCTAGTGTCCCATCCCAAAGCATCCCCCCATGGGAAGACCTGGCATAACAGTGACTTTGCCTCCTCATCTTCAGAACTCCTGTGCTGTGCTGGGGTGACTTGACCTTCCAGCCTGATCATCCTTCTGGGGTCTAGGTGTCCCAAACAAAGTGTCCAACACAATACTAGTTATGAATATTCTTCCCTCCTGGGCTCTTCTTCAATCTTACTCCTCTTTCAGAGTAGCGGGTTCCCAGGTTTCTGTTACTGTCAGGCTCTAGGTTCCAGGCAGTCAGGTCAGGTGGTTGGAGTGATGATCCAGAACAGGTACAAGGGTTGAAGCCAGACATAGGCCAAAGGCAGCACTGAAATGGAGGTCTGGGGACAGGCCGTGGGTCAGAACGAGGGTCAGAGTCTGTAGACAAGCCAAATCAGGATCGTGGTTGGAGTCAGTCAGAGGGTGCAGAGCTGGAGCAGAGTCAGGACAAGGAATGGAGCAGGTCAGGATAGGGCATGGACAAGGTTGAATCAGGCAGGAACAAGGCTCAAGAAAGGCTGGGGCAGGAACAGAGACAGGTTCCAAGGAGGCTGGAAACCTAGGGAGCCTGTAACACTGTGATGCAGCAGGAAAGTTCCTAGCCAAGTGTTGCACAAGCTAACTTGAGGCTCTGGCAGTGAAAATACCTGTGCCTGGGGGACATCTGACCCAGGCCCTGCCCAGGGATGGGCTGGTGCAGCAAGTCACTGCAGGCTCAGCTAGCGAGGTGAGTCATTGTAGATGAGTGAGCTGCCCTGGTCCAGTGGTGGGTTTGCCTCACACTTACCCCTGTTTCAGGGTCCACCCCAGAGCTAGCTCGACTCCTGCAGCTTCTCCGTGGTTCCTTTTTCCATAGCAAGGAAACTCTAGACCCCTTCTCTCCTGCACATCTTTCCTCACTGCTCTGAGCATCTTTCTTTGGAAAGAAGACATGGCTCCTCCCAACTGGGTGTTAATGAATTTTGCCTATCACACTCTCAAGGCACAACCAAGTGGGCTAGCTGATCTCTCTTGCTCCTGTTAACCCTTTGTTTACCTATGTAAGGTCCGTACAATCCATCCTAAAATCCATTATTTTCTGCTTTTCTGAAGAGCATGTCGTGCAGGCAACTGGCAATATAGTTATTTTGTGCTTAAACAGATATTTTAGCATTTTTCTGTAAAAATAGAACAGAGATAGAATCATTGGTTGTGAGCTCACTATGTGTTGTGGAGAACCCTGTGATCCTCTCTTTGCAGTCCTCTGATTACTAGAAAAAATCCATCCAAACTCTCTGTTACAAGAGTCATTTTCAAAAGCATCAGCTGGGGTAACTTGCCCATTGACTTCAATGGAAACAATGTCACAATGCCAAAGTCCCTTTATGGATCTAGGGCATAGTGCTAAAAATGGCTGCCACAGCCAGAGAGCTGTCTACACTAGGGTTCACTACTGTGCAGCTAACCCTAGTGCAATTGAACAAATGCCTTGTCAAATTTTAACCCAGGTTTCTGAAATGGTATTGAATACAGTTTGATCTGGTCTACAACAGGGTCATCGCCACCGGTAAGTTTGGGTGTGCTCCCACCAGCATCTCCGTCCTCCCCCAAGCTGTTTGTTTTGGATCAATCATTAACTGCCCCACCTACCCAACAGGGAGAGAGGGGGCACACTACTGGGGAACACAGCTGCTTTGCAGAGACCTGTATGGTCTTCTCACAACCCCCCTGGACAGAGGGGAGCATGCTGCCAGAGGCAGCAGGGGGTGAGAGCCAGCGGCTGCAGCAGCTACAAGACAGAGAGAAACAGGGGCTGTTGCTTCTGTGGTGCAGGGAACAGTGCATTATACAAGAGGTGATGGAGATTGGATAACTGGGATAAGAAATGGGGCCCAGCCAAGCACTCTGGTCATTGCCTGCCCACCATACATTGGGGTCCCCAAATTTACATTCCTAGTTATGCCACTGGTGGCCAGAGGGGCTTAAATCATTTTCAGCATTGTTCAACTGCATTCAGAGATAACATCAATTGTCAGCCATGTGTAAATTCCTTTCCATACGTAAGGTTATAAGTGTAAGTGACTCATTCTTACAATGCCTACAAATTCTTCTTGATGTGCTATCATTGCTGGGGGGAAAATAGTCCGAATAAAACAGATTCTTCCCATTCACAGGAGGGTTATAGAAATGTATTAATTTGTAAACTAGCTGTAGAGATTTGAAAACTTAAAATGACAACTAGCAAAGCATCTGGTTGATAGATACCCCCAAAAAAGAAAATGTTTACTTTCAGCTTTAAAATTATTATTGGGCAAGGCACAAATTATGCATATTTCTTGAAATGGGGCTGAAAAGGGAGGGAGTAGTAGCTTTTACTGCTAAGAACCCCAGATGTAAACTATTAAGACTTCTTGGAATTAAAGTGTTACTATATATTCCAGTATCCATCACTAAGGTGTTAAAGTTTGAAAATTCAGTTCTTTGGATGCATTTGCAGCTAATCTATCATATTTGTGTAATGTGGGGAAAATATTGCACTACACTTAATTAAGGCCCCAGTTCTGCAGTACTCTAAAAATGTCAAGGCTTGACAACACTACGGCTTTGTCTTTCTGAGAAAACGGAACTATTAGTAACTGAACCATTGGGATAGAACTTTGTTTGATTACAAGTAGGTCAGTGTGTCCACACTATCCATGCTAATGTGTGTTTTCCACTGCTGCGCTTTCACTCCGCATCTGAATGTGTGCTGTTCTACACTATTTCATTGATTCTGGGAGATTTTGAAAGGCCACAAGCGAATTGTGGGGCAGTAATGGGGTGACTATTTGGTCTGACCATACACCAGCAGCTTTCTTCATGGGCACTAAAACTGTGCATACTGAAATGGTATTTAGACTAGCTGAAGTCAGGTCTACTCCAAACAGTATTTGGCAAACAGGTGCACCATTTGGAGTTCTTTGGCCATGTCTCTAAACTGGTAAAAATTGGTAAAAAATCCACTGGTTCTAACTCCAATTCAGTTGAACTGGTATTAAAATTGGCGGGAGCCTCAATATAGACAATGCTCGCACAACCAGATCCCCCTTTTAACCACAATTTTCATTAACTCGACTGAAAAAACAAAACAAATCAAAATGGTGGTAAAAACAGCAACAGTCACAGGTGCCTCGTCTACTCTGTGGTTCTCACTGCTGGGAATATTTTTTCCAGATTTCCCCAGTGTCAGACAAGGTCTTTGGGTCTGGACACAGGATGTTTTACAAAGGTACTAGTAGTGTCTCTAGTTTAGACAAGCCTTAGGAAGTTGAATCCTCTGCTTAGGAATGGATCATTTGCTGACAATCATGCCTTCTGAAGGGACACTGAACCCTGTTTTGTCCCGTTGTTTTCAGTATTGGTTCAGAGAAAACCGTGGCTGCAAAAAGATTCAGCCATGTTTCAGTTTCCTCGTATAGGCCAGCCTTTGGTGAAATCAATTGAATTTTGCCCCAAACCACGGGATTGTGCCTTACTATTGCTGTATTATTAAAACTGCATTATTAAAGCTACAGTAGCCATGGCACTGCAAGAACAGATATGTTAAAAAATATACCCATCTCAGCTCATCCTTTAACTGACTAAGCTGACACATTGTAACAATATTCCTGGAAGCGCTACCTTCAGAATATTTTAATGGCAGAAAATCTGCATGTCTAGTGGTTGGATATCTTGGAAGAAAAATACCTTCCACAACCTGCAGAAGTACTTAAATCTCTTGAAGGAAAAATCTGTAGCCACATTCTTTAATTTCCACTTCAACAAAGGCATAAAACTATTTTACTTTTCAGATGAAATGTGTAATGTGATGGCCAGTACGTAGACCATTCATCCCAATAGCTCCAGTTTCTAAGAAACAGAAGTTGAAATTGCTCTTTTTCAGCAATGAGACAGGACTTTGAGACTAGGGATTTTTCCACTACGTTGTCCAGAGCTTTTAATATGTTAGTGTATCCTGTCTGTTTATATAATGTACTGAACTATATTTCCCCTGGTGTCCTTTTCAAATGTCAAATTAGTTCTGTGCTGTACAACTAGCAGTTGGGAAGGAAGGATTACGAATCAAATTCCCTCCATGAAAGAAAACCAGTTACCCATACTCTGTGGTGCAGGCCAACTGCCTCTAGTACTGCGAAGTGTGGCTATCTTTCCATAGTTGCACTCCCTAGAATATGAGATTAGATTCCACCTACAAAATGAAGCTTTTTGAAAAACTATATTTTTTTGCTACTATAAGAAAGAAGTGTTTCTCTTTTGAAGCTACTTAACAAATGATTTTCTCTCTTTGGTATCAGAATAATAATTTAAGATTAAATTTAAGGTGTTATAGGCAGGGCTGGGCTATTATTAAGGTTGCCTGATATATATTAAACTATACAACAGTAGCCCACGGATGCCAGAACTTTGAAAGTTTTCACTGAAACCAGAAGCTTTTCTGCCTGAGTTTGTTGGAGTCTCTTGTGTTAAGTAACTGTGGCTCAAGTTCAACTAAAGACAAAAAGGACCAAATCCTCAGCTGGTATAAACTGGTAGAACTGCACTGGTGTCAATGAAGCCACACAAATTTACATCAGCTATGGCTCTGGCCCAAATGGGTGAGTTTGGAAGGAAGTGGAGTTGTATGCTGTACATCACGCATGCTTTGACTCTACTCACCGCTCTGGTTAAGTCAAAACTCATCTGCCAGTTGAATACATACTTCCTCCCCGCACCCTCTTTAAATTGCCAGTTTCTCTCTTCAGTTCAGAGCAGCATTAACTTCAAAGGATTCGCACAAGAGACATGGATGACAAGCTGAGGCTGAAGGTGCTGATTTCAGCAAAGACACCGAAGGTCTTAGTTTCTAAGTGTAATATATGAATGATAATTCAATATTTACAACGTAAGCGTTTGGGTTTTTTGATAACATAGGCATATGCTTTGCTCTGAATGCTGGAACTGAAATGTTCCAAGGCTGATTTGGGGTTATGTTTAAATCAATACAACCTTTTGAATGTAAGTATTTTCATAATGCTTTATTACTGGAAGGAGCAAGGGCCAAATCCTGCTCATCTCACTCAGGCAAGTAATCCCACTGAAGTAAATGGGACTGCCTACATAAGTGTGATGAACTGGGCATGCCCCCAGGTGTGAAACCCAAGCAGTTAGTGAGCTTCCAAACCGCTGCAGATTGCTTTCTATTTGGAATATGGCCTTGCACTTCCTGTGTGGGAAAATAATTACAGTAATATTGAACTTAATTTAGTGTTCGAGAAAGAGGTTGGATTGAAAGCTCTGGAAACTAAAGAACTAACATGGCTTATGGAGCAAAATCATACCCTTTCCCAGATTGTCCGCCAGTGCGACTCAATGACTGCAGAAGGGTAGATTCATTTCCTTGCTCTTACAGTTGCTAGCCTTTCTACTGAAACTGCCAGTAATGATGGCAACTGTCAGACAAATTTGCTGTGGACACTTGTTCACTAGGGTCTGGACCTATATCATCCACTTATTTCAAATAGGGCACCAAACAGCCACCTTGCAATGAATAAAGACTTTGATGGAGAAGAAGAATGGCCCGAAGATTAGGGCACTAGCTTGAGACTCAGAATACTGGATATTGAACATTAACTTCCATTGAAATCAGTGACAGTTAGGAGCCTAAATACCTTTGAGGATCTGGGCCATTTATGTATTTATCCTCATCATACCTATGTGAAGTAGGGAAGTGGTGTTAACCCCATGATACGGCTGGAGCAATGAGAGACTTAAGACTGTGAGGTGCTCAGATACTGCAGTAATGGGAGCCATATAAATATCTACTATCAGTACTTTGCTGAATCTACCTACCTAAACATGTGCCTGATTTTAAGCACATGAATAGTCACACAAAAGTTAGCCTAGTTTTACATTTGTATGTTAGAAAAAAATATTGAAAACAATCTTGCTCCCTCACTTTTCTTCCAAAACCTCCTTAAGACAATGAGAGTCACAGATCACAAGGGTAGAATTCAAATTGAGGTCTATATGATGCTGAAAGCTACACTTCAACTTCGATTGTCAACTTGTTCAACTTTCTCTGTTATTTTTGATTTCACAGTGGGTGAAAAGAAACTAGAGTGAGTAAAAAGTGAGTTAGATATAAGCTATTTCACCAAGTGCAGTGTGCAAATGGCCCTGATTTTGCAATAATCTCCCTGTGGACAGATGGATACCCATTAATTTCATCTGAGTTTTGCTTGGGAGAAGAGGTCCTTCCACACAGAACTCATTGCAAAATTGAGGCCTAGATTAGTCTTCAGCAGTGGAGAATTAATTACTAAATTTAGGCAAATAATTCACAACAAAAATCTTATTTCACTGAACACATCTTACTGTTCGCACTTGCTGCTTGTGTCTGAACAAACTGATTTTGTCAGAAGTATTCATTATTAAAAATTATTTATTATTCTGCAAATCCTTGGTCTCTGTGTAGCTTGTGAGAAGTTCATTGTGCAGATTCTATACTTGATATCAGATATATTTTGATTGTACATGTTGGTCACATGGTATGACTCTGTACACTAGCTGAATGAGAATGATTCACAGAATCAGTTGTCTGGTGCGAATACTTGCAGTTACAAGTTAGTCTCTTCTTCCAATTATTCTTCAATATTTACTGTTTTCTGCCCATAAATTTATTTGCTAAAATATCTGCATAAAGCAACTAAAAACCAGGTATAAACTTAGCTGAATTCTCCCCAGCTAAACTATATACACCGTTTTGGCCAAGGGCTATCATATGCCTAAAACCAGGGCCTTGGTAGACTGATACACAGAGAATCCAGGAGTTATGGGGAAATCCAGCTTTAAAAAAATATGATAGTTGCACAGTCAGTATAAATTGGAAAGCATAACATAGTCAATATTATCTAGCTCTGATTCTGAATTCCACTCACTGAGGAGGTGGGGGAGAAGAAAGGTATTCATTTGTCAGCTGCATTCTTGTGGGCTCATCCAGATTTACTTCCAGCACTTGCAAAATGAATTATAATCCCACATCACCACTGCATAACCTGATATATAACCATAAAGTTCTGGCACTGGTTTCTTACAACATTAGATGGGGAATCATATTCAAATGCAGACATTCCATGATGTTCTTTTAACTCTCTGAATCCCCAGTCTCTGACTAAGAGTCCAAAAGTGCGGACCTAAGGCTCCAATCCAGTGAAGTATTTAACAACATACTAAATTTTAAACATGTAAATAGTCTTGGACTAACTCACATGCTTAAGTGCCTTCCTGAAATCAGGGTCTGAGGGCTGTAAGACATTCATAAAAACAATGACATGGTCCTGGAAAAGTTTACTGGCATAAATATGTCACCACAAATGACCTCTCTTCATTAAATGAAATTAATATTTTTAAGGACAACCACACTGACTTGTATTTTGGTGTAGGGCTGTTTTCTGACATTACTTGCACAATGAGGACCACATAATTCTTCTTTGTGGTTTATTAGCACTTCACGAGTCATGCCATATTTACTGTAGAGGATTGTATGCTTCAGGAAAGCAGCAGAAAATAAGACAAGAGAGTTTGGAAATGATTAAGTAAAGCATTGCCTGTTTCATTCTCCACACAAAAATTTCAGCAAATGCAAAAAGTATCTATTACATAAATTAAAGCCTGTACACAAAATAATGCTAGCAGGATTCCCTGCCATCTCTTGAAAAGCTAGCACACCCTGTAGGCTCAAAGCAATAACCAGTCATAATTATGTCCTTCACAGGCAACGAGCCAACTACACTTCTGCAGAAAAACGTGTAACAGTAAGTAAACAGATGTCTATATCCCAGATGCACTGCTGTCTCTAAAACAAACTTTTCTAGAGAGAGAGAGAGAGATAAGGATCTCCTCAGGATGCCACTAAGCAAAAATAACCTGAACACAATAGAGGGGAATGGGATACCTCAGCCGCGAAAGTGATATTGTACGCAACACAGGTAGTGGCGCCTATAATTAAAATTGCTTGACACTTTCCATTATAAGGCCCTGTTTTCATTTGCTATCTTTGCCAGATTTAACCATATGGGCTGAAAATTTCCATGCTGGATTTCAGTCTCAACTGAATTTTTTTGGAATGCCTTTTTTAGAATATTACTTTTTCCACAGTTCCCCTACCTCATTCATTGCTCCGGCTGGATGATACTCAGGAAATTAATCAAATCCCAGTCCATTAGATACTTTTGACATTAACGTCTCTGTATTTCAGTTCCCCATCGTAAAATGAGAACAATACCACCACCTCACCACACAGGGGTGTTCTGAAGATAAATTCATTAATTTTTGTGGAGCACTGAGACACTACAGGGATGAACACCACACAAAAGCCCATGAGGCAATTAATAATGCAGTATTCAGAGCAGGATTTGAATAGTGTGCAGTCAATAAGGCCTGGGATCACACTTTGAATAACGAGCATAAAAAGAAAGACTGAAGATCATTCAGTGAGCACCCTCCGTCTTGTGTACTGAATGAACCAGGGGCCCTGTAGAAAAAATAGTATGTGATTGTGTAATTAAAGACTGTATCATAATGTATACATACAAGAAGGCTGAGTTAAGGTTGCAAAGGCAACCTTAATTCTGGCATTTTCCTAACTTTTTGAGTGATAAATTTCGCAACCTTAACATTCTTTTAATATCGGTTTTTTTATATAATGAATACATAGAAAGACCTCACTCCACAGCTGTGCTTCATAAGATCTGGTCTTAGCCTGGAGGCAGGAGGGAGACACACAGAGATCCATTTCCAGCTCCTCAATCCTGGGGCCAGCCAGAAGCCACTTCTGACCCTGGCATACTTTAGGGTAGCCTTAGGGATGCTCTAAACTATTCTCCACTGGTGTCCCTCCAGGGCTGGTAAACCTTGACCTTTTCCTTCCCTGCATTCCCCTGATATGCCCTGTGTGCTGGGGGGTGGGATGGGATTGGCATGCAGCTGACATAGACATCTCAATAGCACCCAGAGATTCCGTATGCAGGAAAGGAAGCTCAGCTCTTCACCCCTATGTATACCACTAAAGTGATATAAAGAAGCAAGAGTGGAGCTCAGGATTAGCACCATAGCTATTATAATCCTGGTCTTTACTCAGAATTAACAAGATAACTCCATTTATATTATTATAATTTGCATTATTGCTTCTATTATCTTTTAACCTGGGTTATAGTTAAGGATGTTGCAATATAGATCTAATGCTTAGTAAGAGCAGTGGTTTGAGTTTAGGACTGGGGTCCCCCTGTGATCTTCAACACATCATTTAATGACTTTGCCTCAGTTGACCTATCATTAAAATAGAGATAGCAATACTAATCTGACACACACACACACCCATACACACACCCCAGCTGATTGTGAGGATTAAGTTAATAATGCTTGTCATATGCCTGGAACAAGAATATTGCTGAGTATTATTAACACATGCCTATTGACAGATCTGACATTGTTTGCCTTAGTTTTCAATTTATGGTATGGCTGAGTTCTTGGGTTTTGAGTAGTGTCATCAGCAGCAGGTGATTTAAACTTATTTTAAAATGTAAATTACTTTCATTGCTACCTTTCATAATGGGTCTTCCCTTTCTTCATTAAAAAGTAAAAGATTAAATGCAATTTATTCTTCATATGTTATGTAGTTTATCTGAGGCTTTGGGTCTGTTTTTGACATGCCTCTTCCACCTGGGAATGAACTCTCAGTTAAACTATAAACAAGGCTCTAAATCTGAACATATGAATTAGCCACGGGGATTTTAAACACACTTGGTATTTGTGACCTAAGATTGTGAAATTATATGTATTGTTATATACCTCTCTGTGGGACCGTTTGATCACTTTATTATTTATAGATTAAAGAACATTGTTGCTAATTAATACTGTTCTAATTGTTGGTGGTGTATATGTGCTTGCTTTGATGTTTTTTTGATCCTGTATTTTGGGGATTTAACTTACTTCTTTTTTTGGATGGTTTGGGATTTTGGAACCTGTATTTTCAGCATTTGTTTCATTTTCTTAACCTCCTATCTTTTTTTAACCTCATCACTTCTCACCATTCCTGTTTCTCATTTTGTCAAGATTTATGAAATGGGGCAATCCCAGTTAGTTACACTAACAGATTCACTTTTTCCTCCACTTTTGGAACCACTGAGTAGTACAAAGGTTAACACTGTCTGCATTAACATACCACATTACACTTATACAGTGGTTTGATATGATTCATAGATTCCAGCACCAGAAGGGACCATTGCAATAATCTAGTCTGACCTCTTCTATAACACATGCCATAGAAAATAATTCCTAGAGCAGATCTTTTAGAAAAACATCCAATCTTGATTTAAACATCTGCAGATGGAGATTCTACCACTGCCTTTGGTAAGTTCCAATTGTCAATTAGCCTCACTGTTCAAAATGTATGCCTTATTTCCAATCTGAATTTGTTTAGTTCCAACTTCCAGCCATTGAATTGTGTTAGATCTTTCTCTGCTAGTCTGAAGAGTCCATTATGAAATATTTGTTCCCCATCTAGGTGTTTACAAACTCATCAAGTCCCCCCTTAACCTTCTCTTGGTTAAGCTAAATAGAATGAGATCCTAGAGTCAATCACTATAAGGCATGTTGTCTAATCCTTTAATCATTCTTGTGGCTTTTGTCTGAACCCTCCCCAATTCATCAACATCCTTCTTTAGTTGTGGACACCAGAACTAGAAATAGTAATGCAGCAGTGGTCACATACGTATCCGACAGAGATGTACAATAACCTCTCTACTCCTATTCAAGTTTCTCTTGTTTATGCCTCTAAGGATATGTCTACACTACGGAATAAGGTCGAATTTATAGAAGTCGTTTTTTTAGAAATCGGTTTTATATATTCGAGTGTGTGTGTCCCCACAGAAAATGCTCTAAGTGCATTAAGTGCATTAACTCAGGGGAGTGCTTCCACAGTACTGAGGCTAGAGTCGACTTCCGGAGCGTTGCACTGTGGGTAGCTATCCCACAGTTCCCGCAGTCTCCGCTGCCCATTGGAATTCTGGGTTGAGATCCCAATGCCTGATGGGGCTAAAACATTGTTGCGGGTGGTTCTGGGTACATATCATCAGGCCCCCATTTCCTCCCTCCCTCCATGAAAGCAATGGCAGACAATCGTTCCGCGCCTTTTTTCTGTGCGGACGCCATACCAAGGTAAGCATGGAGGCCGCTCAGCTCACTTTGGCAATTAGGAGCACATTCAACACCGCATGCATTATCCAGCAGTATATGCAGCACCAGAACCTGGCAAAGCGATACCGGGCGAGGAGGCGACGTCAGCACGGTCATGTGAGTGATCAGGACATGGACACAGATTTCTCTGAAAGCATGAGCCCTGCCAATGCGTGCATCATGGTGCTAATGGGGCAGGTTCATGCTGTGGAACGCCAATTCTGGGCTCGGGAAACAAGCACAGACTTGTGGGACCGCATAGTGTTGCAGGTCTGGGACGATTCCCAGTGGCTGCGAAACTTTCGCATGTGTAAGGGCACTTTCATGGAACTTTGTGACTTGCTTTCCCCTGCCCTGAAGCGCATGAATACCAAGATGAGAGCGACCCTCACAGTTGAGAAGCGAGTGGCGATAGCCCTGTGGAAGCTTGCGACGCCAGACAGCTACCGGTCAGTTGGGAATCAATTTGGAGTGGGCAAATCTACTGTGGGGGCTGCTGTGATGCAAGTAGCCCACGCAATCAAAGATCTGCTGATATCAAGGGCAGTGACCGTGGGAAATGTGCAGGTCATAGTGGATGGCTCTGCTGCAATGGAATTCCCTAACTGTGGTGGGGCCATAGACGGAACCCATATCCCTATCTTGGCACCGGAGCACCAAGCCGCCGAGTACATAAACTGCAAGGGGTACTTTTCAATAGTGCTGCAAGCTCTGGTGGATCACAAGGGACGTTTCACCAACATCAACGTGGGATGGCCGGGAAAAGTACATGACGCTCGCATCTTCAGGAACTCTGGTCTGTTTCAAAAGCTACAGGAGGGGACTTTATTCCCAGACTAGAAAATAACTGTTGGGGATGTTGAAATGCCTATAGTTATCCTTGGGGACCCAGCCTACCCCTTAATGCCATGGCTCATGAAGCCGTACACAGGCAGCCTGGACAGTAGTCAGGAGCTGTTCAACTACAGGCTGAGCAAGTGCAGAATGGTGGTAGAATGTGCATTTGGACGTTTAAAGGCGCGCTGGCGCAGTTTACTGACTCGCTTAGACCTCAGCAAAACCAATATTCCCACTGTTATTACTGCTTGCTGTGTGCTCCACAATATCTGTGAGAGTAAGGGGAAGACGTTTATGGCGGCGTGGGAGGTTGAGGCAAATCGCCTAGCTGCTGGTTATGCACAGCCAGACACCAGGGCGGTTAGAAGAGCACAGGAGGGCGCGGTACACATCAGAGAAGCTTTGAAAACCAGTTTCATGACTGGCCAGGCTATGGTGTGAAAGTTCTCTTTGTTTCTCCTTGATGAACCGCCCCCCACCCCTTTGTTCACTCTACTTCTGTGTAAGCTAACCACCCTTCCCTCCTCCCTTCGATCACTGCTTGCAGAGGCAATAAAGTCATTGTTGCTTCACATTCATGCATTCTTTATTCATTCATCACACAAATAAGGGGATGACTACCAAGGTAGCCCAGGAGGGGTGGTGGAGGAGGGAAGGAAAATACCATACAGCACTTTAAATGTTTACAACTTTAAAATTTATTGAATGCCAGCCTTCTTTTTTTGGGGCAATCCTCTGTGGCGGAGTGGCTGGTTGGCCGGTGGCCCCCCCACCGCGTTCTTGGGCATCTGGGTGAGGAGGCTATGGAACTTGGGGGGGAGGGCGGTTGGTTACACAGGGGCTGTAGTGGCAGTCTGTGCTACAGCTGCCTTTGCTGCAGCTCAACCATACACTGGAGCATACTGGTTTGGTCCTCCAGCAGCCTCATCATTGAATCCTGCCTCCTCTCATCACGCTGCTGCCACATTTGAGCTTCAGCCCTCTCTTCAGCCCGCCACCTCTCCTCTCGGTCATTTTGTGCTTTCCTGCACTCTGACATTACTTGCCTCCACGCATTCGTCTGTGCTCTGTCAGTGTGGGAGGACAGCATGAGCTCGGAGAACATTTCATCTCGAGTGCGTTTTTTTTTTCTTTCTAATCTTCACTAGCCTCTGGGAAGGAGAAGATCCTGTGATCATTGAAACACATGCAGCTGGTGGAGAAAAAAAAGGGACAGCAGTATTTAAAAAGACAAATTTTATAAAACAGTGGCTACACTCTTTCAGGGTAAACCTTGCTGTTAACAAAAAGAAAAGGCGTACTTGTGGCACCTTAGAGACTAATCAATTTATTTGAGCATAAGCTTTCGTGAGCTACAGCTCACTTCATCGGATGCATACTGTGGAAACTGCAGAAGACATTATATACACAGAGACCATGAAACAATACCTCCTCCCACCCCACTCTCCTGCTGGTAATAGCTTATCTAAAGTGATCACTCTCCTTACAATGTGTATGATAATCAAGTTGGGCCATTTCCAGCACAAATCCAGGTTTTCTCACCCTCCGCCCCCCCACACACCAACTCACTCTCCTGCTGGTAATAGCCCATCCAAAGTGACCACTCTTTTACAATGTGTATGATAATCAAGGTGGGCCATTTCCAGCACAAATCCAGGTTTTCTCACCCCCCCACCTTTTTTTTCCAAAAACCACACACACAAAGAGTGAGTTTGTGTACAATGATTCCCGAGTATGTGTTACTGGCCTGGAGAGGTAAAGTGTCCTACCATGAAGGACGCAATAAGGCTGCCCTCCCCAGAAACCTTTTGCAAAGGCTTTGGGAGTACATCCAGGAGTGCCGCGAATGCCAGGGCAAAGTAATCTTTTCACATGCTTGCTTTTAAACCATGTATAGTATTTTAAAAGGTACACTCACCGGAGGTTCCTTCTCCGCCTGCCGGGTCCAGGAAGCAGCCTTGGGTGGGTTCAGGGGGTACTGGCTCCAGGTCCAGGGTGAGAAACAGTTCCTGGCTGTTTTGCCCCCACTTGCTTGCTGTGAGCTATCTACAACCTCATCATCATCTTCTTCGTCCCCAAAACCTGCTTCCGTGTTGCCTCCATCTCCATTGAAGGAGTCAAATAACACGGCTGGGGTAGTGGTGGCTGAACCCCCTAAAATGGCATGCAGCTCATCATAGAAGCGGCATGTTTGGGGCTCTGACCCGGAGCGGCCGTTCGCCTCTCTGGTTTTCTGGTAGGCTTGCCTCAGCTCCTTAAGTTTCAAGCGGCACTGTTTCAGGTCCCTGTTATGGCCTCTGTCCTTCATGCCCTGGGAGATTTTGACAAAGGTTTTGGCATTTTGAAAACTGGAACGGAGTTCTGATAGCACGGATTCCTCTCCCTATACAGCGGTCAGATCCCGTACCTCCCGTTCTGTCCATGCTGGAGCTCTTTTGCGATTCTGGGACTCCATCATGGTCACCTCGGCTGATGAGCTCTGCATGGCCACCTGCAGCTTGCCACGCTGGCCAAACAGGAAATGAGATTCAAAAGTTCGCTGTTCTTTTCCTGTCTACCTGGCCAGTGCATCTGAGTTGAGAGTGCTGTCCAGAGCAGTCACAATGGAGCACTCTGGGATAGCTCCAGGAGGCCAATACCATCAAATTGTGTCCACAGTACCCCAAATTCGAGCCAGCAAGGCCGGGTTAAGCGCTAATCCACTTGTCAGGGGTGGAGTAAGGAAATCGATTTTAAGAGCCCTTTAAGTCGAAATAAAGGGCTTCATCGTGTGGATGGGTGCAGGTTTACATCAATTTAACGCTGCTAAATTCGACCTAAAGTCCTAGTGTAGACCAGGGCTAAGGATCTTATTGGTGCTTTTGTTCACAGCATCACACAGGGAGCTCCTGTTCATCTGATAATCTGCCCCTCACCATCCAACTCTTTTTTCAGAGTCACTGCTTCCCAGGATAGAGTTCCCCCCTCTTGTAAGTATAGCCAATGTGCTTTGTTCCTGGATGCACACATTTGCACTTACCAGTATTAAAATTCATAGTTTGCTTGTGCCCAGCTTATCAAGCAATCCAGATCATTCTGCATCAGTGACCTGTCTGCTTCATTATTTACTGTTTCCCCGATATTTGTGTCATCTGCAAACTTTATCAGTAATAATTTTGTGTTTTCTTCTAGGTTATTGATAAAAAACATTAGATAACATAGGTCTGATCCCTGAGAGACCCCACTAGAAACACCTGCTCGATGATGATTCCCCGTTTACAATTACATTTTAAGACCTAGCACTTAGCCAGCTTTTAATCCATTTAACATATGTCATGTTAATTTGATATCATTCTAGTTTTTAATCCAAATGTTGTGTGGTACTAAATCAAATGCCAAATCAAACTGAAATCTAAATACTTTACATCAACACTATCACCTTTATCAACCACACTTGTAATCTCCTCAAGAAAAAGATATCAAGTTAGTTTACAGGATCTATTTTTCGTAAAGCATGTTGATTGGCATTAATTATATTTCCCTCCTTTAATTCTTTATTAATCAAGTCTAGTATCAGCTGCTCCATTATCTTGCCTGGGATCAATGTCACACTGACAGGTTTATAATTACCCAGGTCATTTACCCTTTTTACCCTTTTAAATCCCATTTACCCTTTTTAAAATTGGGAAAACATTAGCTTTCTTTCACTCTTCTGAAACTTCCCCACTGTTCAAAGACTTACTGAAAATCAACACTAATGGTTCTGCAAGCACCTCAGCTGGCTCTTTTGAAGCTCTTGGATGCAAACTATCTAGATCTACTAAAAATATCCAACTTCAGTAGCTTCTGTTTAACATCTTTCTGAGATACTAGTGGAATGGAAAGTGTGTTATCATCATCATAACTACATCATCTGTTTTTTCCCCAAATACAGACAATCTGATTCCCAGCGAATGCAATTTAATTACTCTGGACCTATCATTATGAGTCGGTCTGGTGGTTAGAGCCCTGTATTACCACACCCTGAGCCTTAGGTTTAATTCCACTTATGGATCAGCTCAACTATGGTCTCCTGGAATACATGAGGCAACACTGAGCATCTATTTAGCCATAGGGCTGGGAAATTTCCCTTTAAAAGCCTGGTAGCAGACTCCATGATTCACAAGTCCGACGACATGATCATTATGATCCCTTCTGGCCTTAAAATCAAACCAGAATCCTACATCTGAACATTAAGAGCTGAACTTTTCAGCTTTGGTTGATCTCTAGATAATTATAGTTATTATACAGGACTTTACTAAATCTGCATCTTAGTATTATATTTCACTAATTCAATATTATCATTGTAAAAAATTACATACACTGTTGACAGGTTTTCTTTTTGTCAGCTAGTTGACATCTGTTAGAATAAAAAAGCATTTGTGTTAATATGAATAAAATTCTGCACCCTCCATTCCACAATTAAAGATTATATGCATCACAAACTCTATTTTTAGCCACATGACACCACATTTTAAAAACTCAAAAGAATTTATTTGTACAATACCGTTCAAACAAAAAGTATGACAAAGCATTAGACAGAAGACTGCAGCTAAGTTATAACTAGTTCCATTGGGAGTTTCAGCTTTGAAGAAATCCCAAAATTCTAAGCAAAATTCAACTGACAGTATCAAACATTGCCTGGACACTATATGAGTCCACCTGTTCTCATGGTATCAACCCATAATTATTATTCAGCAGAGACTTCCTTGAAACTAAACTCAAACTCACCAAAGTGTTCAAAGCAAATCTGGGCCAGTGTTAAAGTTATTAATGAATCTCTAAATCAGGCAAATGTTACATGGTTTTGAGTTTTGTTTTGAAAGGTTTGTAGAAGCCTACTTCTGATATATTATACAGGTGGAATCTGATGGAAAGGGGTGAAAAATGGGAACAAAGACCAAGGGCAGTTAAGTCAATGGCAAAACTCCCATCTTCAATGGGGTCAGGATTTCACCGCAAGTTTCAGGATTCTGCCTTACCTGATGTTCCAGGAGGTATTGCTATGCTCAGATTCCAGTATACCTGTCTGTCTATACCAGTATTTCTCAGCCCATGGGTCATGACCCAGAAGTGGGTTGCTAGAATGTACGAAAGGTTTGCAAACAAACTTTAAAAATAGATAATATTTTGCATACATATTTTTTAAACAGATGTCGCTTGTGCTTCACCGTATAACAACACTGTGCATACCTAGGGTGAGCATATTTCAAGTTCCCAAATAAAGGACACAGCTAGGGGGAGAGAGAGTAGGATGGGGAGGGGGGTACAGCAGCCACTGTTCTTTGCCTTTCAAGCTCTCAGTAGCAGCGCAGAAGTAAGGGTGGCAATACCATACCATGCCACCCGTACTTCTGCGCTGCTGCAGACAAGCTTCTGCAATTACTTTCCAGACAAGCAACTCAAGGGCAAAGAATGGATATGAGATCCATTTGGAGTTGTGTTGGAAAACATGAGTCTACCTGTGGAGGAAGAATCTCAGCTGGTTGAGTTATCTTGCGATTGCAGTCTACAGAGAAAATATACTGAAATGAGGCTTCTCCAGTTTTGGTGCAGTGCTGCTGCTGGAGAATAGCCTGCTTTTGCTTGCCATGCTATTCGAATCGTTTTGCCTTACAATACAATATACTTGTGCAAAACTGGATTCTATGCCTTGGCTCAACTGAAGAATAAAAGCAGGAACAGACTTGATGTTGAACATGACCTTCGGATTGCGCTGACTACAATTACACCAAACTTCGATAAACTTGTCAAAGAAAAGCAAGTTCAAGTTTCTCATTAAGTGGAACCTAGGATTTATTATACTGTTGTTAATGTGTTCCTGTTGATGTTGATTTCTGCCTTTAACTTTCTGACTTGAGCTGCTTTAACATTACAGTAGAACCTCACAGTTAAAAACACCAGAGGTACGAATTGACCAGTCAACCAAACTCCTCAGTCAGGCACCAGCTCACACACATACACAAAAAGCAAATAAGTACAGTACTGTGTTAAGCGTAAACTACTAAAAAATAAAGGGAAAGCAGCATATTTCTTCTGCACAGTAATGTTTCAAAGCTGTATTAAGTCAAAGTTCAGTTATAAACTTTTGAAAGACCAACCATAATGTTTTGTTCAAAGTTATGAACACTTCAGAGTTACGAACAACCTCCATTCCTCAGGTGTGGGTAACTCTGAGGTTCTACTGTATTATTAATTAATTATTATTATTCTATGTAGCAAGTAATAAGCATTCTGAGGCCAAAACACCTCTGTGTTTTCTACTTAAGCTATTTACTCGGTTGGGACTGGCCATCAATATTTACAAATGGATCCTGGTCCAAAAAGGTTGAGAACCACTGGTCTATACCACATTCATTACTCGTCTCTGCTAAAGTTCCGCACTTGTACCTTCTTTGCCTAGCTTCATTTGCTTGCTGTGCTCATCTCCTCATACCAAAGTCACCAGCATCATAGTATGCATCTCCATTTTACATAGTCATTGAAGTGATTAGATGCACTGTCAAGGTCTGTGGACAGAGAATGATAAATAGAACAATCCAGTTTCAGTAAGCAGCATTAATTAATACTTCTCACTTCAAGAAGGGAATCTGAGTGCTCCTCCCCTCATTCCATGAAGGAAACTCAAATTAAATACCACAAAATCTTAAATACAGAATATGATGTTGTTCCAGCCTGGTATCTTGGCAGTTGGTTGTGTTCCAAATAAAATGGGTATTTACCCTTCTAGAATTATGCCCCTCATTCAAAATGTATCATATTGCACCCTTGTTGCATCCAGTCTCACCATTTATAATACCAGTACAGATCAGTCCTCCAAATTACAGCAGACGATTGGGCCCCCTTTCTTGGGAAAGTATGAAGCTGGACTAACAACAGATGAGATTTTTTTAACATGTTCTGCATTGGCCTAACTCTACTCCCATTGAAGTCTATCATAAAACTCCCATAGACTTGACAAGGAACAAAGTTAAGCCAATGCTAAAAAGCTTTTGAAAATCTCACCCAATGTGTACACAATATTCTCTAAACCTCAACAGATTTTAATACAAAAAGGGGGGTCGGGGTTCTTTTAAGATTTTGACCTTTCAGGAAGAACACTCTGATTTCAGACACAGCAAAAGTTATACACCATTTCCTTGTCACTTTTGCTTTCATAACTATCCTGCTCATATTATATTTTTAGAGAATTTGCAGAATTCTCAGAATGGCTTACATTAAAATCTTTCACTTTTTTTTAAGTAAAGAGGCAAAGTCTTTTCTAGGCTAAACCTTGTAACTAATAAAACATCAAAGAAAGATGATGAAAGAGATACAAAGATAGTTTATGTAAATGCTACCGAGCGACCATAGAGTATATGATGAATTTAGTATAGCAAAGATTTGGAATTGCCAATTAATGTTTTAAAAAAGGGACTCACTACAACCTTACCCCTACATTTGCTAAGGAGTTTTGACCATGCAACTCCAATTGGAATCCATGGAATTTGCACAAATAAACCTCTGCCCACTCCTGCAAATTTAGGGATGCTAGCTACCTTCTTCATAAGCAAGTGGCCACCTCTATGGCATGTTTCACCCCTCCCTCAACCCAGCAAAATACCTCCATCGTGGGCTCATGCTCTGCCAGTCTGGAGAAGGCAGGATTTAGAAGGATACCAAGAGCTAACTGTGTTCCTTCAAATTCTCCATCCGCCCCCAAAATTCACAGGGGAAATCGGCAAAAATCTGCTCCATATGAATTGAGCACCTTTCTGCTCCACTGCATAATCTTGTAAATCCAACTCCTCTGCAGCTAGGCAGTCTTCAATCATTTCTCATCCCCACTTATGGCCAGACTCTGCCCTCAGATTCACACACACTCACAAATTATGTTGATGTCAATGGCAGCGGTGCACTGACAAAGAAGAATTCAGCTCTTTGTTATCATTTTCCCCACTCCGTGAGGTTTTTTCCTCTGACACAAGGATTTTGACCTAAAATTCTATTTAAATTTAGGATCCTTAAAACATTGTAAAAGTCAGCATAACCTCAGATAAGTACCTCTTCAACAAGCTTCTTCTTTCAATGATCTGCTGCCTCTGTCTGCTGAACCTACTGCACTAGTCTGTTCAACTTTTTTGCCCTGGGGTTTCCTTAACAAGGTACAATGTATACTGGAAGCCTCTGACCCAAGAACCCCCAAAACATGCAGGATTTGAATAGAATGGCCACACTAGGCCACCAAAGAGACTTCTGGTCTTTGTGATTTGAAAACAATAGCTGGGGGCTTGCTGAAGTTTCACAAGAGAGAGGTGGCGTCTCGGGCTAGTTTGGAGCCAGAGAAAGTGAGGCGAGAAAAGATTTTTACTAAGAGAGAGAAAAGTTGCAAATAATTATCCAAGTTTTCTGTGTTTTCTGGAGTAAAACCTCAACCCCATCCAAGGGTTGGGTATCACTAGTCAGCATATGGCTGACAACTATGAAAGAGTATTTTGATTTGAAAGACATAAGGGCTAGTAGGTAAATTTTCTTCCTGTGCCTGAACTACATCTTCTATTGCTTTGCTTGCTTTCTGGGGGGCTATGGTGAGCTTTTTATTGAGCATGTCACTGTACTAAAGAATGACAAAGTCCTCCAAAATTATTCTAGTCCACTGGTTCAGATTCTTCTTTCAACCAGCCCCTCTTGAGTTAAGAGAGAGAATTGAAAGTGCTCTTTAATTTCAAATGAGAACAGTCTCCTGGACGGCTTTAGCATTACCTTTCAACAGCCCAATTTACCACAGAGTCAGCAATTTAAAATAAAGTTAAGAAGAGAGGGGGAGAGAGAGTGTGCACACATAAATCCCAACTATTCCTGCCAAACCTATAGATAATGCTTAGCCTTGCAAACCCAGGTCATGAAGAAAAAATTAGCATTTTACAGGGTTGGCCTCATTATGTATTTACAACCTCTACAAAATGCTTTGTGAAGAACCTTCAAGCACCACGAGTTTAAAAAAAGAGAGAGAAAAATATGGGGATTTGGTCACTCCTGACTCCCCTTAAGAGTTTGGATTCCAACTGTTCCTTCTGCAGTACAGCCCTCTCACTCTTAGCACTGCCTGACTCAGAGCCAGCAGTTGAATCCTCACATTGTAGGCTGCAGCTCAGCTGCACAGTGGTATCTTTACATCTGTGCCAGCTAAGGTTATTACTGAGTTTTATAACTCCTGCTATAAATAAAGCCTTGTCATCTAAGCATTCAATTTAAATACCTCTCCATTTATTTTTGAACAGTGGAAGTTAATAATAAATATCATCTTTGTTTTCTAATTTTTTTACTGAGTTGATTTAAATGCTCTTGACAGCTCCAATCCAATACTCCCGTCCAAGCTGACAAGCATGACATGCATCTCTGCATACAAGCTCTCAATTATGCATAATCCAATGTTTTCTAGGGTTTTAATTGAATCACAAGTCTCAAACTTGTTATTTTTAATTTACAACATTTGATTTCTGACACCGGCCCCTCTATGCCATAAATTATGCAGGCAAGAGCCTTAGTTGTGTGGGTGATTAAAAAAAAACTAATTAGGCATGATTAAAAAAAAATAAAACAGAGACCTGTTAAATATGTGCATGTTACCATGTAAGAGAGGCTTATTTCACTGGAAATGCCTGGGTGATTTTTTTTTCTCTTTCTCTGAGAGATTATGTTCAGTTCAGTACAATTTGATTGATTTTGACAGAAATGAAAGAAAATGTAGGATTTTTTCTTCCTGCATATATACCAGAAATTGCATTACATGGCCCGTTGATGTGAATTTCTCCCACAGCTCATTGAATGTAATTTTGTTAAGTGGGCAGGAAAATGAATATGAAGAAAACTGAATAGAATCCAACATTTTCCTTGGCACCAGCAGCAAAGCTCAGATATGGCATCTATAGATATAAATATAATATACATGTGAGGTACAATTAGAGGTATTAACCTTTTTATGCCTCAGCTAATGATAGCAATAAGGGAAATATGCAGAGCGTTCAACTAAAAAAAGGGTACTTAGGGTAGGAAAGAAATGGTTGAACAGACTGCAGCAATGCAGCAAGAGATTAAAGGACTAGAGTGGTTTTCCCTTAAGTGAATTTAAGAAGTTACAACTATACATGCTGCATGAACTGGAAAATATTTATTGTTATTATTCTCTGACAGCCTAAATGTGGCTACTTAAAATACACTAAATCAAAATAAGGATCTCCCCCCCCACCACCTTTACACGCACACACTTTGTTTAAATGTTCCTTCTGCAGCAAGCAGGAAAAACTGAGGAAATATCACTGCTCCCCTTCTATTACTTTTCATAATCAGATGTAATAGTTCCTGCGTAGCACAGAAATTAAAGTTTTGTATCCTGCCGCCATAAGACACGATGGCAGTATGTCTAAACCGAAGATGGTGTTTAAGTTCTGAAGCCCTGATTAAACAAGAATTTAATCATGTGCTCAACTTTAAGCATGTAAGTAGTCTCATTGATTCCAGTGGTACTACTCATATACTCAGACATAAACATGGTCTTCATTGATTTGCTGGATTAGAATCAGAGGCTCAGTAGGATGAGGCTAAGGAAGAGGTGGCAGATCTGTTGGACCTAACACCCTTAAAAGTTCAGAATGGTCAACTGACCCTCATCAAAATCCAGTAGGCAATCATTCATGACAAACACCAGTGCTCTCAACTGCAAAGTAAGATCCAAATTCTGGCTAAAACTTACTTGCAGTGTCACTGGTGTCCAAATGCAGTACCCCAAAGATGATAAAAGTGTGGTATTTGGAAAGAAGAGAGCTGAGATCTCTAAATCTATGGCAGAGATGATCACTCAAAGACAAGAAAGCATGAGGGAGAGAAGACAGCACATTTCCTGGCTTCAAGGATACTTTTTTATGTGACTAGCTCTGTATTGTCATATAGCAGGATCACTGGCCTACTCCGCATTACTAAGAGAGGTATTATAGGCGAGAGCTTATTGAAATGTTTTGAAAATCCGAAATTGTGATGAATATTTTTCACAACAAATTCAAATATGTTTGGCAATAAAATGTTACCAATTTTCAATTTTCAAACAGCTCTTCTGTAGTTCAAGAACTGTACAAGTACAGACACAGGGGAAAAAAGGAGATTTAAACTCTCTGCCTTTTCAAAGCTCTCCCTCTGTAGTCCCTAGCAGAGGTTTGTAATCAGTACCTGACACATCAGTGGCAATTAGAAAAGGGCAAAATTTTACATCCAAACAAATTCATGTCAGTTTCACCAGGACCCAAAAAATTCTGAAAAATGTAAAAAAATTAATTTAGACATTTTTTAAATTAAATGTTTTGATTTTTAGGGTCCAAATCACTTTTCTGAATTACCTGCAATTTTATTTTTAAAAGATACAAACAAGTAAAAAATGAAAAAACCCAAAATTGAAACTGTTTTTGTTTGTTTGTTTGTTCGTTTGTTTGTTTGTTTAACTTTTCAATTTGCTGAAAATTCTGAAACATTTTGGTTTTGGGTCAACCCAAATTTTTTTTTTTCAGTTATTCATACCTTTCAATGAACTCAAGCATTCATTATTTGCACAGCTCTAGGGGCAATAGCAGGTATGTAGAGATATTGTGTTTAAGATCTGAGAAAGTTTGACCTCAACCAATCCATCCATCTGCCTCCCCTGATTCTGGTCTCAGCAAGGCTAAAATGCCATTTCATCACAGTCTGGTGGGAATTATCTCTTTTATAGGTAAACAGAGATATCTTCTGGAAGAGAACAGTGGAGAACATCAGAGAAGGCCTACACACACTGTTTCAAGGATTAGAAGAGGCACTAATTGGAAATATTAAAGGTAGAGTCAATGTGCTCAATTTTTGTTGTCTGCACTCCTGTGGTTCCCAACGTCCACTCTATTAACTGCCCTGTTCTAAACATTTGTGCACAGATTTTAAAGTCATTTAGGCATTGCTGGGCTCAGCATTGCAACACCTATCTGATTTAGGAACTTGAATCTCATTTTCAAAAGTGATTTAGGCACTTAGAAGCCACATCCCATCGATTGTCAGTGAGATTTAGGCTCCTAAATCAGGTAGGCATTGCAATGCTGAGAGTGGTAATGTCTAAATACCTTTAACAATCTGGGCCTAAGTCCCTAAACCAGTTCATGACTGCCCAGACATTTCTCATGGACAGTCTCAAAAGGTCACTTGTGGATGCTAGGCATGTTAAAAAATCTGGCTCATAAAGTCAGTGCTAATTAAAGGGGATTATCTGGCAAAAAAAAGTACATTTGAGCAAAGCCTTTTTTACCCGCAATCCCTAGGATTCCCATGGAAGGGAGTGTTGTATCAGTGCTGGATAGCAGAGTTTGGGTTGTGCATTGTCACAGGGTTCCTTATCCATGATGGTCAGACCAGCTATAAATTCCCTAAAATCTATATCGTGCTTGGTCCTTGTATGTGCCCAGACATACGTGAAGAAGGCAAATGAGAAATAGCCTTCCCCATGCCCAAGCAACCTGCTCTAAAAATTTACTTTTACTTAATAAAAACCAGGAAGTGCTATGAAAATGAGTGAAAACGTTTGCAACATTGATGGACAAAATCTAAAAAGGGTATGGAGAATCCGACATGGCACAACGTGTCTTTAAATGTCTTTTAAGCCGTAAAGTATGGCCTGTAGTGTATGTGCACATGCACACACACACACACACAAAAGACCAAATTCTGTTTCATGCACAATAGTGTAAATCCCAAGTAACTCCACTAAACATGAAAACAGAATTTAACCCCGTCTCCGGTTAGCATTAGATTAGAACTGGTACTCTACCTGCTGTTTTACTAAAAATGCTACTCTCAAGCTTTAGTGCAGTAAAATGCATTACGTACTCTCTATCCTGGGCCTGTAATTGCTGAGAGAAGGTATACAGTAGTGTGGAGAATGATGGTATTATGGGAACCTCCAGCTAAGACTGATAGGTTGTAAATCTGGATGCCTCTTGAAGATTCCAGTTCCTAAGCCAGCAGCCCAGGCTGCCATGTCATATTATAGAGAGTCCCTGGGGGAGACTACAACAGGGGACACACAAGTAACTGAAGATGATGAACACCCTTCCCCAAATTATATTTTGTTAAGACTTACAAAAGGGACAATTGATTAGACCTCACCTAACTCCCAGCAGGTAATACCACAGCACCCGGGTCTGTCAACAAGGTGATACAATATCAGCATCGTAAAATAATGCTGTGGATTTCTCCCAGTCCATGGAGCAGCAGGTGAGTCACTCAGAAGACATAAAGACAGACTTAAATGAAGTTCTAAGAAGCTAAGTATAGCCCAGTGTATAGGGAACGGCCTCTACAAAAATATGCTAGTTAGAAGCTTCTGAAGGAGAATCAGTTGAATTGGTTTATTTTATAATAATAAGTAACTAGTCTACGCAAAATCATATTTGTATTACTGGTACCCCATTTCCTTCCAGCCCCCTTCTCCCTGTTTGTTCACCCACCTAATGTATTTTGTCTTGAACTAATGGTCTTTTATTATACAGCACCTAGCACAATAGGCCCACTGACTGGGGCATCTAGACACTACTATAGTATAAATAATAATAAAGAAATTAACTCCCACTGCGGGATCCAAAAAGAAAAATTAAATTATTAGAAGACTTCAGATAGTTGTCTTAAGCTACCCCATCTGCATCTTTGCTGTCTTCTAAAATTCTCTATAGTATTCCATAGTAAAGGCCAATCTGCAGTGGGCCAAATTCAGTACTGATGTACGAAAACAAATGGAGCTGTGCTCACATACTCCAGGGCTGCATTTAATTCCTATATATGATCTTACCAATTGTTACTAGTGTTGGAGGCCCTATTATCAAATACTGTTGTCTCTTTTTTGAGGACTTTTTCCACTCGCATAATACTGGCCAGTGAACTGTGTCATTCATCTGGGCCTGTACGTTTAGTATGGTTTGCTGTACATATGACAACCTAACAATTAATTGTCACTTTGACAAAGAAAAGAAGACCTGGTTAAGCACAAACCAGAACAAACTTGACTGCACAGGCCAAAGAAAATTACCAAAATTGAGAATGATTTCTCTATTTTTCTTCAGCAGGAATTTTAGACGCCCATCTTATTACTTGAAGACATTCTGTAAAACAAAGTCCCTTTTCTAACTAAGCATCCAAAAGGAACTGCAATCAATCCTAATAAGCATTCCTTATCTGTCATGAGAAAGAAGACTGTGCAGTTGGCTCTTTGAATCGCCTCTGTTATTCTGGAATAAATCATCCACATTTCCAGAACATGTTAGTTCTGTAAACCTGTCATTCATGATCAGCAAATTGTTCGACATTAGGATACAGAAGAGCGTGGCTTTGATACACAAACCCTTGATACAGGTGCTGCAACTTCAGCACCAAAGATGTATGGTTTCTGCAAGTATGTGAGATGAAATTTTATACCAAAAAAGCCTCTACTATTATTCCTTGAAGACTTCTCAGTAAGGATTAGAATATACATATTTCATGCAAAAATCAGACATAAAAAACAAAATGGCTCTTATTTATGAGTGGGGAAATTCAAAACCTGGAGCTGCAACCTTTACTTAATGCCAAGGCCATGAAAATGCAATGATCTACAGAAATTCACACATTCGTCTCTGGGGGCATTGTTACAGGCTCATAAAAAGTCAAACTGCTGTTACTTGAGCTTGCAAATAATTTATACCTATCATTTGTCTTCTAGTCCCACGCATTTGCCTGCTGTGCTGACCACCTACCCATGAATGTATGTTGTAGTAATCATATTCTTGACACAGTCAATGGAAGAGAAGAATGTGTAATCTGAGAGTATTTGAAATGCCCAAACCCAATCTACCAAAACAAAATATTATGGTCCATGTACTTAAAGTATTTTTCTAAAGTACTGTATTGTGAGTTTATAGTGCATTTTTTCAAAAGGTAAATGACTATGCAAAATAGTGAGGACCAATTGCTCTGATTGACTTTTGCTTAACTTCTCTGTAGAGTTAGTGGATTGTTGAAACTCTATTCAGAAATAATCCAACAAAACAAAATCTAACCAGGATGTGTGTATAAAAGTTAAGTCCCTGAAAACAAAGCTTTGAGCAACCTTTTCTTCATAAAGGGTTTTTTTAAATTATTTAAATAGTAACCACCCCTATTTTTTCTAGTTATGGATCACAAACTGTAGAATGGTTTCAGAGTAGCAGCCATGTTAGTCTGTATCCGCAAAAAGAACAGGAGTACTTGTGGCACCTTAGAGACTAAATTTATTAGTCTCTAAACTGTAGAATGTCATTCAACAGGTTCTGAAATATATCACCATCCTGATCTTCCCAAAGATTACAAATAATGGTTACACAATTTATTCTGCTAACTGTGTGCATTTTCACATGCAGCATAGACAGAAAGGTTTTAACTATTTGATAGCATTCAGTAAAGTCTATACTATTTGATTCCTATAATTTCCTCTTTGATTGTAATGCTGCATTTGGGGAATGGGAGAAGATGTTTCTTCTAAGCAACTGCTATTTGCAATAGTTTCAACGTTTCAAAACTTTGACTGTGGGGATAGTTGGTTCCGTAACTTTTCTCCTTGGAACCATATAAAAAAGTTAGGCAGAAAAGGTTTATTGGATCACCTAGTTCATCCTCCTGCCTATCACTAGATCAGTAAGAACAACAATCCTGGGAGTACTACATATGAAGCATCTGCAGAATAAAGCTCAATATTTTTATACCCTTTCTTGCTGTATGTGGCCAAAAAATGTTTGAGAAGAAAGAAAGAAAGAAAGAAAGAGAAAGAAAGAAAGAAAGAAAGAAAGAAAGAAAGAAAGAAAGAAAGAAAGAAAGAAAGAAAGAAAGAAAGAAAGAAAGAAAGAAAGAAAGAAAGAAAGGAAGAAAGAAAGAAAGAAAGAAAGATGACCAATTCATAAAGGCCTGCAGGAGCTACACTACAACTGAAGTTTTTCACTTCTTCTTAGTTAATTTCTTACACAGGTAATCTAAGTGAATTTACAGTGATGTCAGTCCACAAAGTAAGTGAATTCCTATTTACAGTACCAAAAGGAGAGAAGCATTAAACTTTCATCTAATAAAGTAGCAATATTAGGTCTAGAGAATATAAGAATCAAAATATTCTAACGTTTCCCCAGGTTCAGTTTAATTCAAATCTACACCATCCAGAAATTAGCAAGCTATATCCCTTGCTGAGTTGTTTCAGTCCCACTCTCTCCCCTCCCCTGACAAATTCAGAAAAGAAAATTGCTGCAAATCAAGCACATTCATGTTTCCTCTTTGTTATCAAATGGTGCCTGGGACTGCTGAAAACAATTTATTTCCACAGACATTTCCATCTTTACATTAAAAGAAAAAAAAATGAAGATTCTTATTTGTCAGATGTAATATTGATCCTAATGACTTCTGCAAGTTCCAAGGAGATATTAGTCCTGTTCCCTTGCAGCTTTGGAAAAATGTAACTGTAGCCTAACATCCTCAAACTATTTCACATTATAAGACAATCATTAATTAATTAATTAATGTTGAAGATCTTTCGTTGAATAGTAACAATCTCATTGACTTGTATGGGAATAGGATCTGGCCCTTACATAGCTGTATGAATTAACTTTTCCAATATACATTTAGTTAAGAACTATTCAGACTGTACTAAGACTTTTACCTTTGGCTAGTTCTATTACAGTAGTTAGTACTGTATATTTCATCAAACCCACAGTATGCCTCACAGACAGTGTGTCTCAACTGAAAAGACAAAACTCATCAGTTGCAAGCGTTCCCATTGCTAAACTTGGCAAATGGCCTGATTAGTTCTCACTTTGGGACAAAACCTCAATATGAAGTCTGAAAATTAGTTTGTCCCTTCCTCCACAGGGAAAAATAAACAAAAGACCTCTAGCCCACTAGGAAGCAGAAGTCCTGCCTGAAGAATATTCCAGGTCTCAGACATGACATAAAGCTTTCTCCACAGTGGAATCAGAAGAAAAGAAAAGAAAAACCAGTCACCTAAAGACCTGAATCCAAAATCCTTCCAAGTCAATGGAAAGACTCCCAGAGAAAGAGTTCAAGGGATTTGAGGTCTAATCCCAAACATTTAAGAAATATTTTCTGGTCTATTTTCTGAGCCTTAGGCGAGAGTAATTTAAAAGTATTCAGTATACCTGTACTATGTATGTGTAATATAATTCCAGTGCATACTAGTAATTAAAGAATCAGTAATATTATAAGCAAAAGTACTGTTATAAATATGTAAATATATTTTAAAATAATATGTGTGTGTATGTATTTACTGCTACTACTTTCTCAAGGTTTCAGGCTGTTTCCATATATGAAACAAAAATAAATAAAGTTCAGTCACTAGCTTCCTTTTATTAGATTTCCCAGCTACATAGTAAAAAAAAAAAAAAAAAAAGCAAAATATAAATTTACCCTTTCCATTTAACATATTCTCAAGACAACGGGAACGGTATGTTGAAATTTCCATTCAAAACTATTTCTTTCCCATAGAATGTTTTGAAATGACAGGGAAAAGGCAACAAAATTAAAATTACTAGAAATGATGTTTTGTTTTTAAATGAGATGAGTTTTGGTTTGAACTACCTAACCTATTACCAAAAGTCTTTATGGTAAACATTTTACTTACATTTATTAATCAGGTTATTTTTTTTTTCTTTTTTCTTTTTTTAAACCAAAACCACAAGTGTTACCATAAAAAGCCCAATCCTCTTTGTATTGACAGCAAGAGCACCAGGTTTTGGCACAGAGGGGCTGAGTCAAAGCTCATTGAAATCAATGGTAGTCTATTCATTGACTTCAGTGGACTTTGGATCAGTCTCTAAGTGTATTTCATGCTGTCCTGATGTTTAAGTGTAAAATGATATTGCTCACATTAATGATGGTTTGGTGTCATTGCTGTTCTAGATAACTAATGGGATTTAGCTGAATATATTTTAAGAACCCAGCTGAAGGTATTGATGGCCCTACTCCTGCAACAGTTATACATGTACATAGCTTTACATACCTGAGTAGTTCCACTGAAAGTCAATGGGGCACCTCACATGTCTACAATTAAGAACCTGCAGAAGTGTTTGCAGAATTAGGGCCTATATGTATAGGCCATGTCTATTTTTAGGACATCTAAAATAAAACTTGAAGGGGGGATATAGAGAGCAGCTCATGTGTCTCCATATGTGCTAGTTTAATTTTCAAGACAGACAGTAATCAGAAACTTGCCATGAGTCTATGCTGCTCTTTTTCTAACCTGTTTATTTCTTTATCATCGCCAGGATGCAAAGGGAGTTGCCTCATTAGCTTGCATATGCTTTCACTCTCAATAACTAAATGCTGCAAAAAAGATAAAACATGATTACTTCGCTAACATTCAGACAAAATCACATCCAGCTGTACTCATACCATATTACCACTAATACACAAGCATGCACAGCCCATCTGATGATACATTTGGATTTATACCCCGCAAACCCTAAGGAGTTATTTGATTTTTTTTTATGTCCACTCAATAGGCATGGTAATAGTCATAATGTTCCCATTTTATGTCTTTAATCAGTAATTTTATTCTGAGGCTTGGTTACTCTATGGCGGGTTTGACTGTTAAACCCACAGCAGAAATCCCTAATAAAGGAATATCAACCTGATGTCCCCAGTGCAACCTCTGTGATATAGCAATGTACCCCTTTCCAGTTTAAGGCCCCAATTCAGGAAAGCACAAAACACACACATTTTAATTTTGAAATGACTGACAGAGGTCTTTAGTGCTAAATCCTGTGTCCCAGGGGACCTCACACATGTTGGGGAGCAATGAAGAATGAGGAAGGGATGTATGCATTTGTTTCTCTTTAAACAAAAAAACTGTTTTACAGCTAGGCTTGTAAGGATTGGATTTTTATCAGTAAATGTCAGTAAAAATTGATTTTGGCGTAAAACACAAGCTGACAAAAAAATACTCCCCTCAGGAACTGAAATTTACAGATAGGCAAAGAAAGAAAAACCGCTGCTTGGGAACTCATTAGAGTCAAAATCCAGTGATTTATACTTTTGACGTAGGCTTGTTACAAATGGACTAGCAAATGAATAGTAAAAACAGGTGTGATTTGTTCATTTAAGGATATTTAATTTGTATGCCATAATTTGATGTTATTCTGATGAATTATAAAGCGTTAACTTTTTGAATCTCAAAGTCTACGGTCACTAAATAATTTCCAGTAACTGTGAGAATTTAAATCAATAACAATATAAAAAAAGTTTTAAAATAAATATCAATATTATCAGTCAAAACTATACAAAAATAAAAATTGCTTTATGCCAATTCTGTTTATAACCAAAACCAAGGTAAATGTCCTATCAATACAGGCAAAGGAAGAAAAATACAAATCTCTCTGGAAGAGAAAGGAGGTGCTACTGTACCAAATGAGAGTCATACACTGTCCATTCCAAAAACATGTAAAAACATTTCTGAAAGAAAGAAAAAGACAAAATGCAATTATTATTTTTTAAATACTTAGTAATTAGGGGCCCACATCCAGTACTCATTTAAGTCCCAGGAAGAAGTCCCATTGACTAAAATAGTCATTGGATCAGGCCCTAAGACAGCTATAACTCAAGTAGCTAGCCACCAAGAGAATATCAACTGCTTTCAATACTGTGGATGAGTAGATAAGCCAACAATATTTATATAACATAGTAACATAGTAACTCTGGTTCTGCCAAAGATTTCCAGTATGCCCCCGAGCAAGTAATTTAGGCCAAAATTTTCAAATTTGGGTGCCTAACATTAGGCAACCCATTTCATATCTAGGTAGATAAATGAGAGGAAATGTATATATAAATACAAGCCCAAGTAGAATGGAACTCACTGCCATTCAAATATCCAGCAGGCATTGTAACTTGTGTTCTAAACAGTCTTCAGTTAATAGTCTTAGTTTTGATGGTTTTTCAATTAGCTATTGAGCAAGGAAAACATATGTTAAAAAGTTAGATAGAAGGACAACAGAGTTAAAAGAAATTGTGTTCCCTAGTTCGAACCAATTCTCAGACATAGGCAAAACATTGCAAAAATAATATTTACTTTGTGTTTTACCTCTTCAACAAGCCACGGGCAGGGAGGGGGAAGGAGAGGTAAAACAACCATCCTAAATGTTGGCTAAGAGTTCCTGCATAACTAAGGCACCTATTAAAATGGTTACTGGTGAGTGAAAGGGAGCCATGTTCAGGTCTAATATCTGCACCAGGCCTGAATTTAGCAAAACCATAAAACGAATAAAGTTTCAATAGTTGGCATTATCAGACCAATATATCAGAGACTCTAAAAAGCATGTCACACATCCTATTTGCCTTACACATGGAGAGCACTCTTTAGATTAAGAGAGACCACTTCTGGGCTACATCGTCACAGCCCTTAGTCACCATGCAGGGGAAATGGGTGGGGAGGGGCAAGCCCATTTTAATCTCCTGTTTGGACCTGCTCAGATCACTTCTTCAGTCATGGGTAGGAGAACAGTGCCTACATGCTCAGTACTCCCCACTGTGAACACGTGTGTGAGGAGGTGTTGGAAGGAGAGGGGTAGGGTGTAGGAGGAGCTCTTGATCTGCCACCTAGCCCCTCAAATTGCCAGCCAGAAGACAATCAGCTGCTTCACAAACAGAGGTGAAGTGACTTCTTCCCCATACTGGGGAAAATTTGTCTCTGGTCTGTGCCTGGGATGGTGAGCTCTGGACTGCATGCATACTATAAACGTTGCAATTTAGCTCTCTATAAGTTGGGCTGTCGGTCATGTATAAGTAGTGCTCTTTTTCTAACCTGTCTGAAACCACTACGTAACAACCAGTATAAAATATGTGTGTTCCTGCAATGTGTATAGGGTCTCAGTCCCCTTTTCACATTTTCTCCTTCCTGTATATATCATTGTAGTTCTTATTGTTCAACATTATTTTTTAAAACCTGAACTCTTCTGGAACCAATGCAGTTTTTATATAGACCTGAAAGTGGATAAAAACAATATTGAAAGTCATTGGCCTACCTACATCTCATTTAAATAAAATGCTATTTCTGATGTCAGTGCAGCTGTGATTTTAAATTAAATACTGTTTTACAAGCAATAAGTCTTTCAGATATAAGCTGAAAACTTAAAACAGACCTAACTGGGGGTGGAAGCATTTAAATGCCTGAAATACATTCTTTTATAAATAAAATTGTAATCAAAGCTATAAATAAGTAAACCCCTATTAAAACTTGCAGATGATGTTGGTGCTCCAGATCCTTATGAGTGATGAAAGGCTGCTCATCAAAAAAATAAATCACCCAAAATAAAATCATTTTTGCATACACACAATATAGGCTGCATCTGACAGCTGCTCCATGGGCAGAGCTCTCTTTGGCCTACATTGTGTCACTAGGACATAGCCCAGAGTAAGAAGTTTTATCCCAGGAGCATCCCTCGAAAGCACTTGTGGCTCAGTTCCCTCTTTGATGCTCAGAGGAATTAGTTTGCTGCTGGCAAATTACTACCCACCTTTTTCCTAGTGCCAGCTCATTTCTGCTTGTTGGAACACTGAGAGGGTAGAGCCTAGTCGCCATCCAGTCCCCACCTAGCCTGTCCATCTACTTCACAGTGGAAATATGGGGGCATGCTGTGTTCTTTTATGCTATGTTCCTGAACCCAAGGTCCAGGTAGCCCTCACAGAGGCCTAAAGGAGACAGAAACTAGCTCTCCTGAGTTAGTTAACTGCCTTGGAGACAAAACCATCCCATCTCTTCCTGAAGTTCCCTGCTTCATTCACCGCACACCCTCCATCTTTTCCAGCAAATGAGGCAGGAGTCCCATGAATAGCAACCTAATTGACTATATAACCTTGGTTCATTTCTTGAGCACTGCTTATCCAGTTCACTGAATGAGGCAGATGGCTTGTGGAACAAACGTTATGTGATCATGTAATTAAAAATTATGTTATAATGCATGTACACAACGGGGCTGAATTAAGGTTACACAGGCAACTATAATTCTAATATTTCCTAACTTTTTAGTGCTTTAGTTTGCAACCTTACCAATGTTCTTTTGAGATAAACAAACAAACTCTAAATTGATCATTTGTTTGTGGGAGGGGGATTTGTACATGTACAGTAATACTCTACAGAGAAAGGAATCAGTCCAATGTAGATCAAAACTTGCTTCACTACCTTTGGTGCTTGGATCTGGGGATTCCAGTTCAACACGACTTCAATTATATCTATATACACACACACTTTTATTGGACTAAAATATATATAGTGATATAGGCATAAATTCTTGGCTAACTGGGCTCCTTTTCATGGGTGCAAAATTTACACCACAATCCAATACATGCACACTTGAATGAATAGCTATCTAATTTGCACTGGAGCACTAATTAGCTGTCCAAATGCAATCTAAATTCAAATCTGCATCCAAAATGAAAACATTTTTTAAACCTGTATAACAGAAACATAGAAAAAAAATCCTAAATAAAGTTTTGAAAATTAATTAAGAACAGAGATGGTCAATCCGTCAATTCAGTTGAGAGCAGAACCAATCTGCACAGGGGCCCTGGCACTTTCTATGCATATCTCGGTGTTGACTTACCCTTTGTCTTTGTGTGCGTCTGAAGTTATTGCAGGTTCTCCCCTCACATGTTGTCTATTAGCATCTGGGCCAACTGTCTGTATAATTAAATGCATTACATTAATTTATTTCTTCATTATTTGCTTGTTATTTTTGACATTTCTCCTATCACAGGGTGAGAGTCTCCACAAGAAAGAAGAGCTTTCCTCCCTGACAAAGCTGAGGGGGAAATAGTTTGTTCTGCATTACTCATATATGAAATTCAGATACAATAATAAAATGCACTCTTATGTAAGGTACCTTGTTCTCTCTATCACCTTGTTGTTGCCAGCTTCCTGCTGACAAATGCTGATTAACTCAACCCCAGAGCACAGGCCAACGTGAATTACAATGTGATGTCTAATTCCTTAGCAACACTTTCTCAAGGAACCAGATTTTTGCTTTTAAATGCAGTTTAGGTAACTAAATGTGAGGAAACTGTAAGATTCACAGACTGTACTGTACATTAGCTTCCCAGCTGCAGCTTTATCATATTATCATTTATAAACTTGGCTCCAAGTCCAGAGGGATTTTGGACTGCTTAATATTCAGTTAATTTCTGTTTGGATTGGAAAGGGGAAAGTAAACCTTTTGGAAATGAATTCATCATTTCAAACTGCATCACGGGCTTTACTGAAATGCGGTCTGCAATGTTCTTAAGTCAGCCTCATCACTGAATGTTGGGACTTATCTTAATTATGGTTGGTTGTAATACTGTACTTATATTAATAATGTTCTTATGTTAAAGAGATTTTTTTGACCTTTTGGAGTGCAGAAATCGATAAGAAGTTGATAAAGCCAAGTTCATTGCTGCCTAAAGTAAAGCAAGCCTGATTTGTTTACTTACCTAAGCTTCATCTGTCAGGCCCATTCTGAAATGATTTATAGACCTCTACCCAATGAAATCATTTAAAGTAGATTAGATTCAGGGAACAATCACCTCTAATATGACAAGCTGATGGAGGCTGACAGGTAACCAAGTTGCTCTGGATGGCAAACAAGTTCCTGAAATTCTGATTAAATTAAAATATTAATGGTACCACTGGGAAAATAAGATTGAATCATGTTAGGCGAATTCAGTATTAGAACCAAAATGCAAATACAGAGTCATTCTGTGTGAAGAAAGCTGGCTGCGGTACCAAGGGAAGTTGCCTCTAGTAAACAAGAGAGCAGGAAGTGAATTCCAATGAAAAGTATTGTGTCAAGAGCTCACCTTCATCATTCTGAGGTCTCTGAAACTCAGGGTCTAACAGGCTCTGGGGTGGTCTGAACACTTTTGAGAGGTTACATATCTATTTGGACTAGCAGCCTAGTGCTAATGAACAACTCTTGCTTCCTTAAGGTTATAAGATTAGTCTTTGAAGCAATGGTCCAGGCTGTTTTTCCTTTGTCTTTTTATATTTTAGTTTCTGTTTGCAGTCTCATACATTAAGTGGCACTGACTGCACTATAATTGCTATATAACTAAACTAACTGACCCTGTCTGTTTTGAGATCTGTATTAATTTTGACTCACAGAGTAATAAAATGTGCAATTCTTCTTGCGGCATTAAAACAACAATAGATGCCTTTTCTGTAGATATAGTCGGGTGTACACCAGATACGCCAAGATGTATAATCACAACTCCTTGAGGTTAATTTTGTGTTTCAGTTCATCGCAGCTATTGACAAAACTGTGAGATTTTCAAACATTATCTAATGGCAGCTGTCATGCTCGAGCTATCTCCTTGTTTTACATATGGGGAACGGACACACAGAGAGATTAAGTGACTGTGCTATGGTCACATAGGAAGCCTGCAGCATAGCAGACTACTGAAGCTGGGTCTCCAGTGTAGCACCCTAACCACTAGCCAATCCTTCTTCTTTAGATTGTGACCATAGGCACAACCCTGTTTAAGGGTCTATAGCAACCTGAATAGAACTTAGAGGGAGGAGCACAGTTTGCAGGAGGGAAGAGTTTGGAGGAGGCACCAGAAAATCAGTCTGTGTGCACCAGGCTAGAATGCTAGCTGCAGCGGCAGCATCTCTTTCAATAATTCTCTTCACAGAGAGGCAGTTTAATTTTAGAAACATGGAATTCTCTCATGTTATTATCCAGCCCACGGTACACGAAATGGGGGCAGCGTATAACCTATCCTGCTCCAAGAAGAAAAACTGACTCCGTTACAGTTTCCCCCTATTCTGGTGGGAGAAGAAATATTACACCATCCAAAGGAGTACAGCTAGGGTAACCAGGCAGCAAGTGTGAAAAATCGGGACAGGGGGTGGGGAGTAATAGGCGCCTATGAAAGAAAAAGCCCCAAATATCGGGACTGTCCCTATAAAGTAGGGACATCTAGTCACCCTCAGTACAGGCTTATTGCTTCCACACACCAAGCTAGTTCCTACATCTCTCTGCCACTCCTAGCCCATTTGCCTGCAACGGAATAGCCAGAGCTCAGTCCCTCATGTCTGCATAAGACCTGGACCCAAGATCCAGGAAGTAATAATGTGACTATGTGGGAGAGGGGGAAAGAACCATTTCTCCCCTGAATATGTCCAGCCCTTGATGATCATATTATGTGTAACTGTTGACCTATCTTGGGATATTATGGCAAAGTTTTTTTAAAGAACAGGGCCAAGTTTCCCTAATGATGTTAGGGAGCACACTTTTCCCAGAATTTCATCTCATTTAATCTATTTCCTGCTCTTTCCTTTCCAAAGACGATAAGATAGGAAGCTTGTAGGCTGTCTATCTTTCCACTCATAGTTAGGGCCACGCTGAGCATGCAACAAATTTCACTGAAATCAATGGAAGCTTTGAAAATCAGATAAGCCATCCAGGTGCCTAAATAGAGATTTAGGAACACAACTTTAGGCTCCTATTTTTTAAAAAAATCTTGCCCATTCCAAAAAACTTTGGAATATAGTGATGGGAAGCATGCGTACAAGCTATCAGTTACTAGCTTAGCTACAGCCCTGCTTTTCATAACATCAACTTACTTATCTATTAACTTTGGTGCTATTATTGTATTGCATACTTGTTAACTGGGCAATTTTAAATTCACTCCAACTATGCACTCAAGTGTCTGAGTCTAGTGTTCAGCAACAGGATTGAAGTCACTACATAAGACTATATAAGCACCAAACCATGAGGCAAAAAGGGGCAGGAAAAAAAGTAGATACGGCCTATGTTTAGTAGCCCAGCAAGGGGGTGCAGATGTGGTGCAGAAATTCTGATCGCTTGTCTAGGGAAAACTTAGACATGAAATTTGGTCATCTCACCAGAAAAGATGGTTGTCTCAATTTTTGCAGAGTGTTATTTTCTTCTAGGAAATAAAATGAAATATTGATCCTGATGTGATACTCCAAAGATATTGCTCTGCGTCTGTTTGTTCATACCATCATGCAAAGGTTGTTCTGATTTGGATTACTGCGCCATCAACTCTCATTTTCATTCTCTTGTTTTTACTGTGTCTGACTTTAATTTGGTTTTATGTGTTTTTGTTTTAGCTTTGCTTTAATATGCACTTAAATGCCACTTCCACCACCAACCACCTCCATTAGTCAAAACTGAGATGATGAAAGAGTTTATTTCAAATCCAAGTAAATATTCCAACATCTAACTAATGTTATTGTAACCCTTCTGCTAGGTGTTGTTGGCAGCAAAAAGAGCCAGGTTCAATTTTCTAGGGATTCCTTCTAAAGGCTCAAACAATATTGGCTCAGGTCCCCACCCACCCTGGGAAACTATGCATACCACTTTGGTCCCTCCTGATGGGCAATACTTCCCCCACTCACAAGCACGGAGGCCAGGGGTTTAAAACAAATAAAAACTTTCCGTGGGGGGAAAAGAGGGACAGCAGAATGAACTTGGGAAAAGCAGCAATTAATAAAACAACATTATTAAGTAAGGCTCCCACCCCCAGGACATCTTCACAATACTTCCAACCCCAGTCCTCTTCTGGCAGTTAAGAGTGGTTGGTTCAATATGGCACTTCCCTTGTCCTCAGCTTCTCCACTCACACTTTGTTGTCCTGGGTTGGTGGAGTCCAAGGATTATGTCAGGTCAGTGCTGCCTGGGCTGCTCCCAAAGCTCTACCTCCTGACCCAGCTGAGGTAATTTCAGCTTTGATTGCTGGGTAGGGAGGTCCACACCAGGGTCCCTTAGTTAGTCTGTTGTTCTCAGCACAAGACCCATCCATTCCCTTGAAACTGCCTCAGCACTGTGCCATCCATCACCTCGAAACCACACCATTGTTCAACATTGCTTTGCAGCAGTCTAAAGGCATTAGAGATATCTAGGACATTTAATAAACTTCTTACCACCAGAGCAGCACTCCCAGAAAAAGGGAGGGGCCTCAGTCAGGATTACCCCAGGCACATATGTTGGAGAGCTCCTCTCTTCATTTCCCAACAGGGTCAAAATCATTTTATTGCTCCCAAATGCAAAACTTAACTGTATTTTAACCAAAATGCCCCAAAATGTCACACAACTACAATGCAAATGGGATTTGGTCCATTCAGTCATTCTCTCTTGCTCACCAACAGATGCTGACTGAGAACTCCCTCCCAAGTGGAGCCCCTGGTCATCTGGAGTTCTCAGGCATTCCTCATTAGTGCTAGGCACAGGATACTCACACAAACATATTCAGAAGGGTGGTACCAGACCACCCCGATACCAAATATGATACAATCCCTTCCTCCTCCCCGCCCCCCCCCGAAAGATAATGAGAACCCACTGACCCCTCCTAAAGATAAGGTTAGGGAGACAGTGTGGTGAATAGAGATGTTTTGATCAAACTAACCCGTACAAGGTAACTAGCCACGTCAGAGGGGCAATACATAACTTGTTTGTATTCGTGTATAAAATGGAGTCTCAAAAGAAATGTCTTTGGCCAGCCTAGGGAGGAATGGAAAGTCCTGCCATTCACTGAGCTGCGTCCATTGTCACGGGTATATATGTCTTAGTATCCCTTTAGAGTCCGACGGGTACTATTACCATGCTTCATTGACAATAAACCTGGCTGGGTGCCTTCATACCTTAACAGATCTTGTGGTTATTGGGTAGTTTGACTGAGGTCTGCTGTGCCAGCTACCTGCACAGAGCTGGGACAAACAGAGAGAACACACACACACTGCTTTAAAATCTAAATCTGATCACTTTGAATACCAATAGGCTAGTCTTCTATTAGTGCTGTGTTCTGTTGCTGTTGAGTACTAGAGCTGATTGGGAATTTCCTATCAGAAAGGTTTTCCAACAGAAAATGCTCTTTTCACAAAATCAACATTTTCTGTGGGAAAATTTCAATTTTGCTGAAACATTTTGATTTTTCCATTGAGAAAATTGAAATGATGCCCCCTGTCTGCCAGCTGCCCTCATGGAAAATTGCTGTTGATTTTTATTTCTCCCTGCAGGCAGAAAATGACAAGAGCCTTCCAGATGGCAGACAGCAAGCCAAAAAACATGTTTTCATTCATCTGAAATAGAAGTTTTTGACATTTCTGGCCTGTGAAAAATTTTGAGGTTTTTACTTTTCATCCCAAATTGGGAGGATTCCCCTCCAGCCTTCAAACTTTTCCATAGAATGGAAATTCTTTTTTCCAGCCAGCTCTATATAATACTTCCTGTGATTGTGCCCATAAATATGTTTTGTACTTGATCTGCCTTCAAGCAAGTGGATAATAGCCTGATGGGATTGGAAAGCAGCAACACTTGTGCCATTTAATTATACCTTCATCAAGTGCTGGAGTATGCTTCACGGTCTATATGTGTGTGGGCTTGTTTTGATTAAATTCATTGTGGAAACTAATGTTCTACCACTGCAGTGCAATAGGAAAATCAGAACAATATTTTCACCAAGAGCAATATATCCTGAAAGACAAGTGGCCTGGTGGCTGAAAGCTTTATTAAACATTCATGTGTACTGGTTGTGAATTTGATGGTATTTAAGTGTAATTTTAGAAGCAACCACTGATGTGGGGCATTCATTTTCCTCTTTACTCAATATCTGTGTAGAGTGGAGTAGCAGATTGTCAATTTGTGCTCTGTCATAATGGGTCAATTCTTTAAAAAAAAATCGCTCAGCCAATGTGTGGAATCAAAGCGTGTGACTAGTGGTTGCTGTAACCTGGTGACTATGTCATTCATATATCAAATTGCAACTTAAAGCATCCAAGTCTGATTTTTTTGCACTATGTGGCTTTAATGACCTGGTAATATATACCCCTTCAAATGTGGCATACCTAATTATATGTTTTTGGATTAAGAGCCAGGAGTGTATTTCACTACTACAGATTCTAGTAGAGTTCTAGTTTTTCCAAAGTTTTCTTCTCTTCAGACAAGAAGACACCTTTTCCTCGAAAATTAAGGAAGGCTTCAGTTACAATGTGATTAAGTCCATCAGAAAATACAATGTGTATCCAAATTAGCATGCCCTCATTTCCTTAAGAATGCCCCTAACTCTGACTACATCAGCCCTTGACTCACTCTCTGCTGTGTTCTAAATGGATGACAGCCAAATGCTATTTTATCCTATCTCTTTGTGTTAGGGCTTTATCACCATGGTATCTGAACATCTCCCACATAAAGTCAATCACAGTAGCAAAGAACCTAGCAGATTTCATGGAGTCTTTTCTCCACTGGGGGGGGCAAAACTCTGCTTGGAGTAGGGGGGATTTTTGTGCGTTGGTTGTTTGAGAAGAAGAAGATTAATAGGGGGTTGGAAATAGAAGGGGTTGTCCATACTGTGAGCGTCACTTCAAAGAGGTTTTGCAAGGTTTCCTAAAGACAGTCAGATTCTGGATTCACCTATTCTCCTTTGGCAGATTGTTCCATAGCCAGATCCCTTCAACAGAGAATACTTTGTTCTCCACTCTCTTATGCTTCATGATGGGCTCTATGATGCACGTTGCATCAGAAGAATGCAGATGTTGCAATGGTTCATAGACCAATATTTGATCTCTGACGTAGCTGGGCTTTGATCCATTAATTGCTTTGAAAATTAGGACCAATGCGTTAAACTGGCATTGGAAGCTGACTGGGAACTAAGGGAGGGACTTGCTGATGGGGCTGATGTGCTCACAGAGGCCAATGTGCTCACAGGGGCCGGAGACATGGAAAAGGTAGGCAGCCACATTTTGTACCAGCTAAACACTGTGCAACTTGTTCATATGCAGCTTAAGATGTAATGTGTTACAGTAATCCAGCCTGGAGGTGACAAACCTATGGGTCACTGTGACCAGGTTCTTATCTGGGAAAAAGGGGAAAAGTTTTCTAGCAAGCTGGAGGAGAAGAGACACTTTTGGATACTGCCACTACCTGGTCATCCAAACGTAGTGAGGACTTCAACAGAACCCCCAAAGATTCAGACAACGTTGACAAATGGGGGCTGTATGCCTTTGATGGAAGGTGGAGACAACATCTTGGCCAGCTGCTCTTCATTCATGAGCTGATTGGTTGTAGGCATTCAAACATTTTAGAAGCACAGGTGGTTGCATCAGTTAAGAATGAGATATTTTCATTGGCATACTGTTGTGAGCTCAGCCTATGGTGCCTCACTGCCCCTCTCTGTGATCTCCTGTAGGTATTGAAGAGGGGATAGCATGGATCCCAGGAAATGGGGGGGTGAGAGATGCTTGCTGTGAATGGCGGAGGGCAGAGTGATAGGAGGGGAGCTACTGAGACTAGACCGTGTGGGGCAGCTGGCTCCATGCTGGGAAGGGGGTCCTGGTGCTTTCTACCTGCTCCCACACCTGACCCCAGAGGTTGCTCCAGTCCCTGCAGCTCCCACTTTCAACACCATAACACCCCTTCATGTGTGAACAAGTTTACATGGGAGCAGAGTCCCCACAGTATTTGGTAGAGAAGAAGGTGATCAGGAACAGACAACATGGATTCACCATGGGCAAGTCATGCCTGACCAACCGGATTGCCTTCTATGGTGAGATAACTGGCTCTGTGGATATGAGGAAAGTGGAGACATGATATACCTTGACATTAGCAAAGCTTTTGATACGGTCTCCCACAGTATTCTTGCCAGCAAGTAAAGAAGTATGGATTGGATGAATTGACTATAAGGTGGATAGAAAGCTGACTAGATCATCAGTTCAACAGGTAGTGATGAATGGCTCAATGGCTAGTTGTCAGACGGTATCAAGCGGAATGCCCCAGGCGTCAGTCCTGGGGCTGGTTTTGTTCAACATCTTCATTAATTATCTGGATGATGGGATGGATTGCACCCTCAGCAAGTTTGCAGATGACACTAAGCTGCGGGGAGAGGTAGATGTGCTGGAGGGTAGGGATAGAGTTCAGAGTGACCTAGACAAATTGGAGGATTGGGCCAAAGAAATCTGATGACGTTCAACAAGGACAAATGCAGAGTCCTGCACTTAGGAAGGAAGAATCCCATACACTGGTACAGGCTGGGGACCGAGTGGCTAAGCGGAAGTTCTGCAGAAAAGGACCTGGGGATTACAGTGGACAAGAAGCTGGATATGAATCAACAGTGTGCCATTGTTGCCAAGAAGGCTAACAGTATATTGGGCTGCATTAATAGGAGTATTGCCAGCAGATCAAGGGAAGTGATTATTCCCCTCTATTTGGCTATGGTGAGGCCACATCTGGAGTATTACATCCAGTTTTGCACCCCCCACTCACCCGAAAGGATGTTGACATATTGGGGAGAATCCAGCGGAGGGCAACAAAAATGATTTGGGGGTTGGGGCACATGACTTATGAGGAGAGGCTGAGGGAATTGAGCTTATTTGGTCTGCAGAAGAGAAGAGTGAGGGAGGATTTGATAGCAGCCTTCAATTACGTGAATGGGGATTCCAAAGAGGATGGAACTAGGCTGTTCTCAGTGGTGGCAGATGACAGAACAAGGAGCAATTGTCTCAAGTTTCAGTGGGGGAGGTCTAGGTTGGATATTAGGAAACGCTATTTCACTAGGAGGGTGGTGAAGCACTGGAATGGGTTACCTAGGGAGGTGGTGGAATCTCCATCCTTAGAGGTTTTCAATGCCTGGCTTGACAAAGCCCTGGCTGGGATGATTTAATTGGGCTGGGTCCTGCTTTGAGGAGGGGGTTGGACTAGATGACCTCCTGAGGTCTCTTCCAACCCTAATCTTCTATTATTCTATGAATATTTACATTTTCCACCCCACCCCAGTTCCACTGCCCCATGGGACCCACAAATTAGAGCCTTTGGAGAGGAGGAGCAGTCACCCATTACCATTCCCTAAGTTCTGCTGGAAGGGGACAACTGGAACCACTGCCATGTTGGGCCATCTATTCCTGCTATGACATGTAGGTGAGTTAGTAGAACCTTGTGGTCCATTGTATCAAAGGCTGCAGAGTGGTCCAGCAGCATGAGCCTGGAGATCTTACCTGTGTACATGGCAGTGAGGACGTCATCTGTGTGCTGTGGCCTGGTCTGAGCCCTGATTCTGAGGCAGCCACAATGTTGGCTGTTGCCACACATTTCTGGAGTTTGGTGGTTATTATTTTCTCAGTTGTTTCCCCCCAGGAATGAAGGCTGGAAACAGGATGTTAGTTGAGGAGATCTTCAGGGTCAAGGATTGGCTTCTTGAGAATTGGCCAAACTGGAATTTCTCAAGGTGTTTTGTAGGTGTTCTCTTCTGAAGAAGGTATTGACTCTGTACATTAATAGTGAGCATAGTTCTTCCTTGGCTTTTACCAGCCAGGGGTGGATCCATTTTACAGGTTGTGACTAATATTTTGGGGACTTCTTGAGGTTTGGCATGTGTGATAGGGCCAAACTCAGGAAGGGGTGGATAATGAAGCCTGGTCAGGGATAGTTTTTTTCCCCCAGTTTCCTCCCTATGTAGTCAGTTGCTCTTATCAGTCAAGTATACTAACAGCTCTTCACTGCAGTCAATGCCTGGGGTGGCTAGGCTATGCAATCAGGTTTGATTACCAGTTGCTCTAGGTGAAATAGCTCTGCTAATCATGATTCTGCCACGATGATCGCAGCGGAGTAAAGGACTTATTTTGCCTCCTTTACTGCAGTGGCTTAGAACTGAAAGTATTGTTTGTGCTGCTGGCAGAGGGATTCAGCAGGGTTTGGTTGGCAAATTAAGTTGTTCCTGCCTTGTCTGGCAAAAATAACTGTCTTTGAACTATTTGCCTGTGGCCTGTAGCTTGCAAACTTTATTCTCCCTCTTAAATTCCAATCTCACTGTGACTTGCACCACCAACAGCTGCTGGTCCTAAGTTTGTAATGCTCTAGAAGTGGTTATACAGCCTTCTCGGGCATGGCTGGAAATTTAAAGCAGTGTTTGGTTTTCTGGCAAAAATAATTGCTTTGGAATTACCTAACTGCAGGTGTTCAGACAGAGGTAGAATAATCTTCTAATCTATTGGATCGATTCAGATCATGTCCCATGACCTCCATTCCAGACATCACTAGATGTGTGTTTTCTTTATTGGCTGGAGTAGTTTATGGTTGCTGGTTTCAGTTAATATTTTGTTTTAATGGCATTGGAGTTTATTTTTAAAAGAAAGATTTTAACCAGAATAGCTACTGAAGTCAGTGGACAGTGACCCCTGTTACGTGAGAGGAATATTAACCTTTGGTAACACTACCCACTGTCATGTGACTCTTACCAGCACTCCTCATATGTTACATCTTTATAGTGTTTGGTGATACTGCGCATGAATAATTGGCCTAGACCAAGCAGAGTTAAACGAGCACAGATGCTGTGCATCCCTAAATCTGTCAGGCTAGTCAGAAGCTTTGGAATCTCTACCACAGACCACCACTATTCCCCCCTCTTCCTGCTCACCTGGGAGCAAAGCCCTCAACAAAAGATTCTTCGCATCCAGATTCTGGATTCTTCGCATCCAGAAAGAGGAACAGGCTGGGTGATCATCCTGGAGAACACAACTATCCAAATAATTCTTAAATACTAAGACCTCTCAATAGGACTATCAGCTGGAAATATCCTTTGGTTCACACGGATGTGTGCAGCGCTCATATCGGCATTAGCAGAGACACTCTCAAACTAACATTGTATCATCTCCTCAGCATAGCCACTTTTTAGCTACTTGAATATTTCTATGACACCATTCTTAATTTTAAGATAATATAGGTGACATAACTTTCAGCACTTCTTGAAGGACTTTTTAAAGTCACTCAGTTGGCCCCTTATAGTTGATTTCAGTGATGTAGGTATCTGGATGGTTTTCTCATGGCATAGCTGCTAACAAAACTCTCACCAGGGTAATGATGGCAGGCTTCAGCCCCATGCTTGTGTCTAATAGCACTGCATTTGATTCATTAGGAAATTTTGGTTCCTGTAGTTCACTGGATCTAACACAGATTCTCCAGTTCCCTAATCTATTCCTAGAGGCATCAAGTTTTCACTGTCTCCTGTATCTATTGATAGCTGGGATGTCTCAGATCTTTCAAATAAGTCTTGATTTCCCCCAACTTCTCATTATCCAGTTGCACAGCATCTAATCATGGCTCTGCCGTGTCGGTAACAACTCTTGCTGTTTTCCTGTCGGTGACAGCTGTTCCTACGTGGGCTGATTGTCTGACTGTCAGCCTGGAGAGTAGTTTTGTGTGGCCGTATAGCACCACTTGTTCATTTGGCCTATTTCTAGTTGTATGTGTAAGTCCAGTACTTGTGTAGATCTCAGTAAGTGAGCTCTTGTGGGGAGTGAAATCCTTGTTTGTGCACTGGCCTCCGTGCTAGGGAAGCCAACCTTTCTAGTGATGTAATTCAAACTCCAGAGAGGATCCTAGCTACAGATCCTAACATGGAGTTTTATGGCCACGTTTAAATTTCTCCAAGAGGTTTTTTCCCCTTTACTGTGAAGCAAGGAGGTTTGGGGATAATATAGATTTTCTTATTCTAAGTAAGTCTGATGTTCAGTGATAGAAGGGAGCAACTGTGTCTGTCATTCTTTACGTTGTCACAAGAAGGACCAAACTGGAAAACAGGAGGGCAGTACTCTTCCAACCTCCACACACAAAATGAGCTCCACCATTATGAACTCCAAAATATAGCTGTTACAATATGTTGTGCAGTTATTCAAAAAATGATTGTATGCATTGATTGGCTCCCCAATATGGCCATGGGTTTTACTAGCCTTCATCCCATACCCCCTCTCACACCTCAACCCCCTATCCCAACCCTGAGCCCCCTCCCAAACCCTAAATCCCTCCCAGAACCCCCACCCACACCCCAACCCCCTGCCCCAGTCCTGAGCCCACTCCTGCTCTCCAAACCCCTTGGCCCCAGCCCAGAGCCCCCTCCTACACCCCAAACCCCCCAGCCTCACCCCAGAGCCCACACTCCCAGCCAGAGCCCTCACCCCATCCTGCACCCCAAGCCCCAGCCCAAAGCCCCCTCCCTCACCCTGAACCCCTCATTTCTGACCCCACCCCAGAGCCTAGGGGAAGCCCTGAGCTTCCATGCCCCCACATGGTGCTGTGTATGTCCCGAGACTGATTTTTTCTTTGCATCATTGGATCCTGATAGAAAAAAAAAGTTTCCCCAGCCCTGCCATAAAGAGTTGCGGGATTTTAATCTTGTCTTTGCTAGGTTCTGCAGGTCATCATGCAGCGGGATCCTCATATTTGCATTGGTATGGTTAAGAAAGCGAGCTGTCTGAGCAGCTCTTCTAATCTGTGGAGGCTGGATGCACGATAGGATGGGGAACCAGTTGACTGGAGTTGATTTGAGCATCGCTGACACTATGTGCATTACATTCTTGAGTTGAGCGTCAAGGAGTTTAGAGTAACTGCTGTGAGACCACACTAGTGCACAATATTCAGCTGCAGAATATACCAAGGCAATTGTTGTTTGGCATAAGGTCTGTGAACTGGAACCCCCATGATGTTCCAGCCAATTTTCTGATAATCAGGACAGGAGACCTGACCTTATCGCAGGTATTGTCAAGGCGTTGAAAGGTCAAACTCTGGTCCAGTGTAATGCCAAGATACTTTGGATTAGACTTGTGGCTGATGCTTTCACCGCAGAACTGCACATCAAGTTTGGTATGAGCCATTTTATTGTTCAAATGGAAAGTGGTTACCATGCCTAACTGATTTAGGAGCTTAAATCTGATATACAGGCACCTAAATTAGTTAGCTGAGCACAGGAAAATGTAAATACCTTTAAAAATCCAGACCTAAGTCCCTGATGCTTAATTAAAAAGGTTAATATGTGACCATGAGTTCCAAACAGGCCCCCAGCTTCAATCTTTTAGTTCCAGAATCATGTACTTCCTGCCTCTTGTATTGACAGCTGATGCTTGGTATGAACTCAGAATGGTGAGTCCTGGTCTCTGGGTCTGTTGCTGTTCTGATCAGGGCTCCTCTGCTAGGTCTAAACCACTCTTCCAGCCTGGATGCAGGTCTACCTGACTGGCTCCCTGGGCCATTACCCTCTCCTGGGTTCAGGCTGCATTTGGGCCTCCTGCCTCCAGCAGCCGCAGCAGTAACACTTATGCCTCATCCATGTGGCTCTTCTCTTGAGCCCCAACCCTGTTCCAGCTGATTGTCCGCAGGGCTGAGCTCCTTTTCTAGATCCCTGAGTGATGTATTTAAACAGACCTAACCCTGAGTGCTAGGTTGATGGGAGAATTCTCCTGTCAACCTAGCTACTGCCTACACCACTGGGAGAACCCGTTCTGTCAGCATAAGTAGTATCTTCCCTTAAAACACTGCAGTGGTGTTGCTGTAGCACTTCAGTGTAGACAAGCCTTATTCTGGAGAACAAGAGAGTAGTTTCAGTCAGATGCAAGTACTCGCCACTATACCAGCTATTTCCAAGCTCTGGTGTGCAAGACATTTGTACGTTGGTAGAGCCTAGCATGATGGGCCAGCTGGAATGACCTCTAGGTATTACTGTGATATAAGCCAGGATGGGCAAGGATGGTGTCACTAGCCTCTGTTTGCCAGAAGCTGGGAATGGGTGACAGGGGATGGATCACTTGATGATTATCTGTTCTGTTCATTCCCTCTAGGGCACCTGGCACTGGCCACTATTGGAAGACAGGATACCGGGCTAGATGGATCTTTGGTCTGACCCAGTATGGCCATTCTTGTGTTTTATGTTTAAGTGTCAAAAAAACAGTTATAAAAGTAGTAATAATAAAGTTTGTCAAATTCAAATAAGTCTTCTCCAAAGTTTGTCCATTTTTTTTCTAGAATTTCATAACACTCCAACTAATCTTTTTAAAATAGATACATGTATCACAATGGGCTCGACTATCCAGGAAAGATGCTAACATTTGTATTTGGAGAGAGCAAATTTGATAAAGTATCATATATGAAATAAGTAGGATTTTTTATTATTATTATATGCATATGCTGAAAGGTAAAAATATTCATTGCCACAGAAAGAAATTTAGACTGGTTTTCAAAATATGGTAGCTTTAATGAAAATAATTAGGTGCACTTTGCTTCCAGCTTCCTTTGGTATATTAAAGGAAGAGCATGGAAATAAAGATATTAACATGTTAATGTTTTTGTTGAAGTATGTGTATACAAAACACATTCCTTCATACATTATTTAACATTTAAATTGCAAAAATGTAGAGAAGTTTAATAATTTGGCTGCATGTTTTTGTCTTAACATAATTTTCCACACATTTTAAATGAAGCTATAAAGAGTCACTACCTTTAGCAATATTTAAAATGGTCTTACATCTGAGGAACCTAAATCATAGCATCCTGAAAATATTACGAGTAACATGGCATTAAGCGCAATGATTATTTCTATCTTAATCAAAATGTGATGCATTGAGAATTTGAGCAAAACTATGATGAAAAACCATAAAAGTGCCCAGTGAAGGAGGGGGAAGGAAAGTTGATTAATCATAAATTGGCTGTTGAAATATACTGTCCGTATATGATAAACTATGCCTGGCAATCTGTTTTATTTCTCTTCAACTTATTCTGGCCAGTGCATTTTATTGCGTTCCCAGGTGTCAGAGCTCAGACTCCAGCCTGAGTAGGAACATCTACACTATTTTTAGCCCCATAGCACAAATAGGTTGGCCACTAATGCATCCCCAGGATACTAGACATTCTGGTACTTCTGGGAATGATGTGGGGCCTGCCCCCGTCGGCATGACCTCACATGCACAGTGCATGCAAGATCATGCCCCATAGAGGAAGTCATTTTGAGCAGCACACCACCCTGCCCTGCCAGCATGACCAGCGCAGATCACTCTTCAAAATGGCATCTTCCATGCCCAATACTAGATGTAACCGTGGTGCTGGAGGGGCCATGCTGAGAATGCCAACTCAGGGCAGACTGCAAGAATTAGGGCAGACAATTCCCAAGACTGGTGATTTATTCTACAATTAGATTCACCAGGCCAGTAACAAAACAACTTCTGTAATACCATGCTGGTTAACCAGAAGTCAGATATAGTCCCCTTTAGGCAATCCATCCTTTGGCTCCCATCTAGACAGCCATGTCTAATATAGTGAGGAGTTATTGAAAACCTTATTCCACATACTTAAAATTCTACCAATCCCAAAGGACCAGACACATTTCCCACCGGGTCAATGAATATTTCAGACCTCACCCAAATACACACTTATAGCCAATCCTTATAAATAAAATCTAAGATTTATTAATAAAAGAAACAAAATAAGTTATATGGTGATTAGCTCCTCCTGCAGTGGGAGCCCCTAACATTTGGCAAATGATCAATGGGTGTGAGTGACTGTGCTGGGCTGTCCCCCGACAGGAACTTTGGTTGAAATTTGACTAAAAGTCACAGCCTGGTTAAAACCCATACCACATGTCTTTGCCTTCTTCCACACAGCAAACACACCAGTAGATGCACCCATAGTTGTGGTGAGTGCTGGACTGATAGTAGGAAGTTTACTCCAGCTCTGAGAGATTTGGAATATTTCAGGATGGGCTTGGAGAAATCAGACCTGCCCTTTAAATTTATTCTAAATGGATGATGACTGCAATAAAAATATTCTTTTACAGCCACTTTAGAGTTGAGGGCAAGTGCATAACGCTTCTAGGGGATTTCTGAGTGCACCATTAGTTCTGGCTTTTTTAAAAAAGAAAAATTTGTGGATATCTTTTGACTATCATGAGCCTTGGGAAAGCAAGACTTTTGAGGGGGAAATGTAGGTATTAGAGAATTGATCCTGCACCATTTAAGTCTACAGAAGTTTTGCCATTGACTTCAATGGCATTGCGAGTGGGCTCTATCTCCTCAGCTTGCTGTAGGGAGTGGGGAAGTGGATACCCTAAACAGAGACTAAGGCAGAATTCCAAGTTTCACACCTGACTATAGACCATCAATAAGACTCTCTTGCTAATCTCAAACTAGCGCTTTCTTTGAGAAAACCAGCTATTTCAGTATCAAAGACACTCGGGGCAAAATTCACCCCTCTGATTCACACTGCAGTTCTCTTATTGATTTCAAAGGGAATACTGCCTGTGGGCAAGAGTATAGAATATGCAAATACACTGCAGGCCAGAGAAAAATTGCCTTTAAATATAAATTAAGGCATATCTCCTCAACAATCTACCCTTACTCCAGATATGCCAGTAGTATGCAGTAAAAATTAAAAAAAAAAAAAAAAGAGAGAGTCACCCTGCTAAAATGGGTGCAAACATACTGAGGTGGAGGGGAGGGTCAGGTAAATTACTTGCAAGTCTTTTTCTTTTTGTGTACTTAGGCTGACATCTCTTTGATACAATACAGTCCATTACCCATGCCAGAGTAGGGATGGCAGTGATGAAGAAGCATTGTGCAATTTGGATGTTCTTTTCAGAGTTTGTGTTTTGATAATTAGGCTGGAAGAACTGCAGTAATATGTCAGAGGTTGAGGCACATTTAGGATGAAGAGTTGGGATGGTTCTTTATGTATCTGAAGGGGCTCCTCCATCCCTAATTATGGGAAGTACCTTGAAAAAAAAAAACTAGTAATTACTTCAGTTCTTTTTTCCCTTAGTTCTAAAACTCCTGATCCATCTGCAGTACAAGATGACAACAGTTTTGCTAAAGAACCTGTTCACAGGTTAGTCTTTATTACTGTGTGTGCATTTCCAATCTATGTGGAGAGGGGAAATAGTGACCTTTATTAAAGAAAACGGACACTTGAAAATGAAGGGGGTAAATAAAGGAAAAAATCTAGGCAAACCCTGGGACACATCAAAATACTCCCATAACTGGAATTAGGGTAGGAAGGAACAGTCCCCAAAGCAGGAACAAAGGACCCGCACCAGGTAGTCATTGAGCCACATCTGCTCAGCATGCCCGTACAGGACACAGGTTCCCTGCACCAGATCAGTGCAGAGCCACAGCCTCACCAACTCAATTTTGACCAGTTTTCAATCCGCAGAACTCCAGACATAGAGATCCCCTTCCCGCTGCACGCCCTGTCGTTGGAGAGCCTGCCCCAAAGAGTGTCCCATGGCTGAAAGAACAACTCACTGATGCAGAAGGGCCCAAAGAAAACCCAACAGAAAGGCTGCCTTGAAGATTGCAGCTTCACTTCCTAAGACATAGATCTGAGGAAGAACCTCAGTGAATTATAGAATCATGGAACCACAGGGTTAGAAGGGATCTCAAGAGTCATCTCATCTAACCCCTGCCAAGATGCAGGATTTGCTCTGCCTAAAAATTGCCTTTGGACTGGCAATGTCACAGGCTTCCTGACATTGCACCATTCCCAGAAGCCCAGGCCCTATCCTCCCACATCCCGTGGATCATGAATCCGCAATAGCAATCCAGATGACCTGGAAGAAAGGCTACCCCAGATAACCGGTTATAGTAAGATCATGGACCACCATATTTGGGGTTCTGGTAAAGGTCAGGCTCTGGGTAGACCCTCACCCCCACTCCCCCACGCTGTTCAAATGCAAGTGTGTAAGCTGAAAAGAAATGTGTTGCAAATGCTCCCCTGACCATGGACACAGGTTCTAGATTCCACAAGGCCACCAGCAACTGTTCTGGCACTTCCCCGGCTTCCACAGCTAGTCCCATAGGGCAGTAAGCAGCCCCTCATGGGCATGGCCTACACCCTAAGGCAGTCAGGATTTCCCACTAGGACTGTACTTGGGCCATGGTACCCTGTCCTCCCTAGGAATTCCCAACCCCCACCGCCCTAGCGCCCCAAGCCTCACAGGGTAGGGGAGGCAGCCCTTATCTTGGCCCAGGACTTGGCCCATGAGCAGCTCCGCATGAGGCAGCACAGCAGGGAACCACTCTGAGGTAAAGCATTCTGGCATGATCCAACCAGCTCACACAGCTGCCGACCCTCCCTACAGCAGCAGGCAGAGCCCAGAGAGGCTGCCTCACTGCTGCCCCCATCTGGGCAAGAAGGAGGGAGATTGGATTGACTTACGGAGACCAGCAAACAGGAAGTGGCTCTTATCATGGCTCCAGATCTCAAGCCAAATCTGATGAAACATCAAGCCTACCCCAGAAGTCCCGTGGGGGCTAAGTCTCAAGGGAGCTGTCCTGCCCTTTTTGCCCCTCCCATCGTAGGCCCCACCAAAACAAACCCCTTGCTAGGCTCAGGACCCTCTTCAGGAAGTTGTTATTCAAGATTCGTGTCACAGAGGGAAGGAGAGAAGCCATAGGGTGGCTGCTCCTTCAAAAAGAGGATGAAGGAGGAGCTGCACAGCAGTCCTGGTGCAGTTTCTTCAGTTTTCAGGATGGGAGAAGGGAAAGGAAGCAGAGTGATGCGGCAGCTGTTTTAAGTGGCTTATGGACATAGGGAGAGAGTCTGTGAATGACTGGCCATCTGGGAGTGGATTGGTGTGCTCATGTGAGTGCAAGTGGGTGACTGGATTCAAATGGGTAGGTGTGTTTATCAATGAGTGAATGTATGCGTGTGTATGGGTGAGTGGGTGTGTGTGGTTGTATGTGGTTCATATGTGAGGGTGAATGGTTGAGTGCACGAGTAGGCATGGTGTTTGTAGAGGAGTCCATCCTTCAGTGTGTGTGTTTATGTGAGCCTGTCAGTGAGTTAGGGGGTATGTTTTATCTATTTATTATAATAATTTGAAGGCTGCAAATGTATATAAAAAATGACTGTATTCCCCTACCATTCCTATCTCATTTTCCTTCTTAGGCCCCAGTCCTACTGCTCAGTCTATACGGGTGCCAGAAATCAGGCTCCTAAATCCACATTGAACAGATAAGGAAATTATCTGATTTTCTGAGCACCTGCCAGTTCCTTGGACTTCAGATCAAGCCCCTGGCGAGTGTAGCAGAGTGGGAAGAATTCATGAGTGTGGAAGAAAGGTGGAGAATCCTAAAAAGTCTTCATTAACGCACAAAAGTCTACAGACCCTCTGAAAAGATAATGTAAGGAACAAGAAGTTGCCAGTGTAGTTGCAGAGACTGACTGCTCAAAGATGTGAGTGAAAAAGTGTCTGTACAATAATTAATTAAGCTTTAAAACATCCCTCTGAGGTAAGTAAGTATTATTAAACAAGAATATACAGAATTAATTAAGGTTTGCAGGGAAAAGAAAGGGCAGAAAAAAGGAGAACGAATTAATGCTAGCCAAAGGGGCTGAGGATAAGACTTTTACAGACAGAATCCGGAGAGAAAGATATAATAGAGAGAAAGTATGGCCATTAATAACGGAGCTGTTATTGGAAGTGATTGCCAATGCCTCCCTAAGGGAGGGCAAAGATGCCAGATTCTTTGAAAGAAGTAGTTGTTAGACCCTTGCTCAAGAAAGCATCTCTTTATGCTGACAAGGGCTCCAGGTATCATCTTATTTCAAGTCTTCCTTTATGGAGGGAGGAGGTAAGGTTGTTGTGATGTGGGCCCAGCTGGGATACCTAAACACTCTGGGACCACAACTGCTGTTGTCAATGCCACTCATTTACCACCAGGGTAAAGCTCGTTTGTGCAGCCTGTCATGAAGGCTGTGTGACGGGTTGGGTCATAGAACCTCCCTTGGGACTGCCACCTGAAGTTCTGGGACTACCTCTGAGCCCGTTTTCCCTGGCAGCTTGGGACATCAGTACCTTGTCTTCATAGACTATCAGGGTTGGAAGGGACCTCAGGAGGTCATCTAGTCCAACCCCCTGCTCAAAGCAGGACCGATCCCCAATTAAATCATCCCAGCCAGGGCTTTGTCAAGCCTGACCTTAAAAACTTCTAAGGAAGGAGATTCCACCACCTCCCTAGATAACGCATTGCAGTGTTTCACCACCCTCCTAGTGAAAAAGTTTTTCCTAATAGCCAACCTAAATCTCCCCCACTGCAACTTGAGACCATTACTTCTTGTTCTGTCATCTGCTATCACTGAGAACAGTCTAGAGCCATCCTCTTTGGAACCCCCTTTCAGGTAGTTGAAAGCAGCTATCAAATCCCCCTTCATTCTTCTCTTCCACAGACTAAACATCCCCAGTTCCCTCAGTCTCTCCTCATAACTCATGTGTTCCAGTCCCCTAATCATTTTTGTTGCCCTCCGCTGGACTCTTTCCAATTTTTCCACATCCTTCTTGTAGTGTGGGGCCCAAAACTGGACACAGTACTCCAGATGAGGCCTCACCAATGTCGAATAGAGGGGAACGATCACGTCCCTCGATCTGCTGGTAATGCCCCTACTTATACAGCCCAAAATGCCATTGGCCTTCTTGGCAACAAGGGCACACTGTTGCCAAGAAGTCATATCCAGCTTCTCATCCACTGTAACCCCTAGGTCCTTTTCTGCAGAACTGCTGACTAGCCATTCGGTCCCTAGTCTGTAGCAGTGCATTGGATTCTTCCGTCCTAAGTGCAGGACTCTGCACTTGTCCTTGTTGAACCTCATCAGGTTTCTTTTGGCCCAATCCTCCAATTTGTCTTGTTGAGCCAGACATACCAGCCTGCTATAAACACAGGCCCAGGTCTGAACCACATCCCCCAAAAGCTGCAGGCTTAACTGAAGACAGCTTAAGTAGTGCTCCTGTCTCTAGCACCTAGATACCCAGTTCCCAATGGAATCCATACCCCAAATAAATCTGTTTTACTCTGTATAAAGCTTATACAGGGTAAACTCATAAATTGTTCGCCCTCTATAATACTAATAGAGAGATATGCACAGCTGTTTGCTCCCCCAGGAATTAATTACTTGCTCTGGGTTAATTAATAAGTAAAAAGTGATTTTATTAAATATAAAAAGTAGGATTTAAGTGGTTCCAAGTAATAACAGACAGAACGAAGTAAATTACCAAGCAAAATAAAATAAAACACGCAAGTCTAAGCCTAATACAGTAGGAAACTAAATGCAGGTAAATCTCACCCTCAGAGATGTTCCAATAAGCTTCTTTGGCAGACTACACTCCTTCCTAGTCTGGGTCCAGCAATCACTCACAACCCCGTAGTTACTGTCCTTTGTTCCACTTTCTTCCAGGCATCTCTTTAGGGTGGAGAGGCTCTCCCTTGAGTCGTCTGAAGACAAAATGGAGAGGTTCCCAGGGCCTTATATAGTCTCTCTCTCTTGTGGGTGGAAACCCCTTGTGTTCTCCTGTGCAGAATCAAAGCTACAAGATGGAGTTTTGGAGTCATATGGGCAAGTCACATGTCCATGCATGACTCAGTTCTTTACAGGCTGATGCCATTGTTTACATGTTAATTTGAACATTCCCAGGAAAGCTCAGATGTGGATTGGCGTCTCTCAATGTCCCTTGTTAATTAAGTACTCCCAATTACTTGAATAATTACTCACACTATGTTGACCAAATCTGTCTTATGTGCTTCCTACAGCAAACACTTTAAATACAAGTATAGAGCCAACGCTCTTAACTTCAGATTTAAAAGTGATACATGCATACAAATAGGATGAATATATTCAGTGTATGATAACCTTTGCAAAGATATGTTACATGGTACCTCTAGCATAAAACATATTCAAGTTATGTCATATTTACACTCATAAGCATATTTCTATAAAGCATTATGGGGTGCAACGTCACAGGCTGATCTAGGACCATGGAACTCACTAAGACAGGTTCTAGAAGGGCAACAAACTATACCAGTTTCTCCTCCACTACTTTGACCTAGAACACAAGAATGGCCATACTTGGTCACACCAATGGTCCAGTATCCTGTTTTCTGATAGTGGACAGTGTCAAATGCTGGCCTTCATTAATAAAATTACGTGGCACGACATACATAAGTAAAAGTTAAAACAATATTTTAAAAATCCAAATGGACTTTTCCCCTAGTGAGAGGAAGGGAGAAAACACGCACAACAAGCATTAATCACATTACATCCCTTCAAACATTATTGGAAGATACTCAAATACAATGGTGACAGATGTGGTTTAAGAGACTCAATAAAACAGAATAGTGGACCTAACTCAGCCAAAGTCTTCTCTGATGTAATTCCAGTGATTCATTGGAATATTTTGCCCTCTACACATACCCCAATGCAGCTCTCTTTGACATAAATGAGAGTCATGCTTGCATATTTGGTCCTGCTCTGAGCAGGGGGTTGGACTAGATGACCTCCTGAGGTCCCTTCCAACCCTGGTATTCTATGATTCTATGATCTGAGAGCCGAATCTTAACCAATGTGAGGTTAAATAGACTTCCCCCCCACCCCCCAAAAAAAGCTTTCACATTTTAAGCCACTATAAATCAAGTTTTGATTTTCTTCTAGGTTTCTTTATAATTTAATTATCTGCAATAAGAAACAAAATAGTTGAAATGTGTTACCTTTATTTCCAGGAATTTATGTTTATATCTAAAGAGAATTGGTCATCTCCTCTTCACTCCCAATGGAAAGTTTGGAACAAAGAGATTGGTTGAAAAATTGATTTTCTCCCTGCAAAAAAAGTTTAGGACAAGATCTTTTTAATGTGAAAATTTTTCATTTTTCCACAGGAAAATTTAAAAAATAATGTTTTGTCAAAAGCAGTTAAGTATTCATGTGAAATCAATTTAAGAAAATTTCCCACACATTAACTTCTTTTGATCAGCTTTATTCAACTTGCCACTAAAGCCATCAAAAATTGAATGTTTTCATTAAAAGTCATCCCTTTCTGTCAAAATTCAAAAATGTCAATGAGACGTGTCATCAAAACATCAAGAGTCAGAGTTTCAACCCATTCTTCCTACCACTATTGAGACGATCCTGCTTGACTGCTGCTGCTATGCTCTCTAACCCCTGTTCAAGCTGTCCTGTTTTTTCCCCCAAAATATAATTCTATCATTTACACACCAGATGATAAGAAGTACTCACTATTCTTTTTTTAATATAATAGATATACAAGCCAGGTTTGCCACTACCTAAATGCCCCTTCATGGCCAGGGGTTCTTCTGCATGCACTGCCTCTAGTAGCCCCCCCTCTTATGGGCCCCATAAGCACTTCAGAGAGAGTGTTTGTCCTGATTTACCACATCCCTTTCTGGGGCTGGTTTGGTACTAAATACAGTCATTCCTTAATCACAAAATAATTCAACAAAGTCCAAAAGCATAAAAATCTATCTGAAGACAGGAGTTCCCAGCCCTCTCTCTACCTGGAGCTCAACCCTGTTTGTTCTCATTCTACCAGCCACACACCTACAGCTTCCTGCTGCCTTTTATATTAAATCAACTGATTCCCCTCAGGTGAAACTCCTCTTGTAATCAGGGCCAACTTAGCCCCAGGCTCTCCAGCCCACAGACAGGCCACTCTGTTACATACATACGGATAGATATAAAACAGGAGTAATCAAAGAACTGCCTGGATATCATATGCAGCCCAGCAGAACAGTCAGCACTACAATAAGCATGTTCACATTTATGGTCCTCTGAAAAGCCAAATGTGCAATTAACTCAGTGGTGGGCAACCTGCAGCCCACGGGCCGCATACAACCCGTCAAGGTAATCCGCTGGTGGGCCACGAGACAGTTTGTTTACATTGATTGACCATCTGCAGGTACGGCCACCCGCAGCTCCCAGTGGCTGCGGTTCACCATTCCCGGCCAATGGGAGCTGCAGGAAGGGTGGCCAGCCCACACAGCAGGTTGCCCACCACTGAATTAACTGCTCCCAGCTGCTGCATTTGTTGCCATGGGGACACATGGGGTGGGGAGGGGTCACAAAAAGTAAATAGTAAAGTATTTTCCATCCTAGAAGGCAGTATGGGTAAAATAACTACAAGAGACAAGCAAGTAAAGCCACAGTGGCCTGAGGCAGTGCACTGCGTCAATACGTAAGAAGAGAAAGTGCAGCAACAACCCTGGGTCCATTTGGACATCTCGAAAAGAATATACTGCTAGTGATCACTGTCTACATCCCATGAAAGAATGTTCTCTGATCTTCTTGAAATATGGTTCAAGTCAATTTTCCAATGCATCAGCTGTGCTATCCATTTTAAATATTTTGTAAATCTGCAGAAACCTTAACAATACAGGGATCAACAGGAAAATTTGGCTGTCTTTGCACGGGGTCAATAAGGTATTTTTATATTCACCAGTGTTGGAAATGCCATGTTTTACATACAGCCAGGAAAGAATGGGGAGAAAGGTGGTGGTAAGCCAATTTTTCGCCTTCCCCCATCCCACCGCCAGTCTTAGGACAGCTCTACTCTACACTAGTTGATCACTGATCCAAGACACCATCTCAGAGCCAGGGCCTGCACAGTACACACCCATACAATGGTTGCTGGGACAAGGCTTTGCCTAGGAGCTCTTACAATTGCCCATGGCACCTGGTATTCCCCCGTGCTGGTGGTTGGTTAAACCTATGCTCCTGCTGCTTTGTGCTGCCATAGTGACCCAAAGTAGTCAGAGCACAAACCAGGATCTCTCCCTAAGTGCACTCTACAAGTATATCTGAGGTGGGAAGCTGGTTTTAAGTTACATGGTCAGCCCTCAAGAAGATGGCTGCTCTAGCATTCAAAGACTGAAGCTAGTGAGTCTGCTGAAGAGCTGGGCACTTATCCAGTAGTGTATTTGGATTACAAATTAGTTTAACCCTAGATTTTAACATAAAATGGTCCCACTGAAGACACAAACTGTGTTATGTCTATTAAGTAATATGAAAAATACTGACTAGGGATCAGCCACATAAGCTGGCAGTAACTTGAACCCTGGCACATGAATTATGAAGGTGTTTCCCCATTTCACTTCAGTTTTTAAAGTTTTTTTTTTTTAAATTTGGTAATGACTGTTCCTTCTGCAAGTGTTATTATGCATGTCGTACAAAGTCCTGTATCAAATGACCCACGGTAGAGGGCATTGCATCTGGCACCAAAGGGATGAAATATTAGTCTGTTTTTAAAGTGTTTGAATTTCTGTTTCATGAACTCAGATCACAATTTATTTGATGCAGTTTTTCAGCAGTGTTCGTTAATCTGTCTGTGAGGGTTTGCAGTATGTTTACCAGCTGTTAGTGAAAACTAACAATAGTTTATGCTATTAGCTCATCCCTCACACAAACAAAATCTGTGGTTAGAGGTTTTCATTACAGAAGCTCTAAAGTAAGTAAGTAACATTGCCATTTTGTCTGATTACAAGAAGGACCTGATTCAACTCCCATTGAAATAAATGGACAGAGCCCTATCCACTTGAGTGAATCTGGATCAGGCCTCAAATGAGAAACCTGAGCTCCTGTGAAAGACGTCGGGAGGGGGGAATTTATTTGGGGGGCTGTTTTTGTTGTTCGTTTTCATTTGTTTTTTTTCCTCCTGTTTTTAAAATGTTATCATTTAAAACAAGAATGGATAGGGCTAGCAGTGCAATATGGCTGCACGCTAATCCAGCTCCGATATTCCCATGGAACTGGATTGGGAATCCCTTATTCGCAGGAGTCGTTCCATTGAAGACAGATTGCTCATGTGAAATAAGTGTTCACCAGTGACAGTCAGGAGCCTGCCCTCAGAATGTAACACACTAAAAACAGAGGGACACATGCTCTTCTTGACATGTTGGACTCAGGCAATATCAGGGTGATAAAATTTGTTGACCTTGAAGAGTGGACATTGGGTTTTTTGATACCACTGCTCAGCACTAGTTATGCCTATAGAGCAATCCAAAGTGTGATTGCAGCTCAGGTAGACATACTTATGTTAGCTTTAACATTGCTAAAAATATCTGTGCGGATGCAGGGGTGTGAGCTTCAGCAACGTGAGCACCCAAAGTTCCAGGCAGGCTTGTACAACCCATGCTGCTGCATCTACTCTGCTACTTTTAGCCATGCAACTGTGGGTAAAGCGAGTGTGGGTATGTCTACCTGAACTGCAATTACACCTTGGATTATACCCACTGTGTGTGGAGCTTCTGGTGGGAGAGCTCAGTGGCTTTGAAGAGAGACACAGATTGAAAGGAAGACTCAGCAGCCCTAGGAAGGGAGAAGTACATAAAATGGGAATTGGGCTCAGTAGCTCTGAACAGAAAGTTATCTTTAGAGGAAGACTTATTACACAGGAAGAGGGAGGAATATTGGCTGGGAGAAGAGCTCAATACCTAAAGAGACTCTGTCTTCTATGCATTTGTAGTCCTATAATATTTCACCAGTCTACCTAAAAGTCAAGTAATAGCCTTGGAACGAGTTTATTCTTAAGGAATTAAAAAAGGACAGAATCCAAGGAGCAAAGCACAGCAGAACATTTTCTACAAGTACATGCCAGTGGTTCATATCCAGGTGCCCCCCTCAAAGCATTTTCAGGTGCAGTGGCTGAGTGGTTAAGGCAGTTGACGTAAAGTTGATGGTGGGGGGATTGGCATCTCACACTGAAAGGCCACCTCCTCTTCACCTAACTGCAAAAATGGGTCCCTAATCCATGGGGTTAGGGCTGTCAAAGGTAGCTGGGCATGATGCCGACCACATCACTCCTTTGTGTACTGTTAGCTATGAAAATGATGTGTGTTAACTGGATCCACTCAAAGAGCCAATGGCTCACAGGATCTTTGACATGTCTGTGAATAGGCCCAATGTGCACCAAATAAAGAAATGACTAAACAATTCATAACAAATAATTTATTCTATGAATGTAGCCCCCTTCTCTGCTTGCAAGTTATCCAAGAACAGACTGTTTGAAATTTGTAGTTGTTTGACAGTTGTGCAAACAAATTTCAGCTTAATTTTTTCAAACTGTTTGCTACTAGTATTCATTTGGGAATTTAGATTCTCAAATCAATTTTTGATCAGTGTGACCAGTCACCTAATTAGGTGCTCAGATGCCAATGATGATAATTATTGTTTCTTTTCCCCAACTGGATGACCTAATATGAATATTAGGAGCAGCGTCTAAGGAAATCATTGTTCCATGGAGAGAGAGAGTGTAAGAGACAGCTTGAGATAAACAGGCATAGGGATTTTTTGAACATTTAAACCCTTTTCTTTTCCTCTTTTTCACAAGGAAGAGCATTACAAATGGTCCCCAATTGTAAAACATTTCTTTCTTTTCTGAGAGAAAGAGAGAGGCCTGCCAGCTGTATATATTATTAAAGACTACTTCGCATTTTTTATATTCACCTTTCTCATCACATTCACACAAACTAATCATGTTTGCATGTATAGATACAGTCCTATTTGCAAATAATTCTGGCAACTCTATCATATGATTAAATGCCTCAATACCAGGCTTTGACTGGGGGATTTAGGGAACAGATGTGTATTCTTCATCCCATATACAACATTGTTTCATCTTCCCTGGTCTCTATTTTATGTCATACTATTGCCAATAACGCTGTCAAAACATTTTTGACATTTTTTTTTCCATTGGAAAATTCCAATTTGTCAAAACCCAAACCTTTTTGTGGGAAAGGGTCAGTTTTGATTAATTTCTCATTTTGTAAAGTAAAAAAAAATGAAATTATTTTGAAATCTTCATAATGAAAAGTTCAAGTTTTCAATTCAAAACAACTCTTTATTTTGAACTGTAAGTAAAACTCTTTAATTACAGTTGAAAACAAAGAAGTTTTTTAAATAGTTTAAAGAGGGGGTTAAAATCAGAACAAAGCATTTCAGAATTATCAAAATGAAATGTTTCAATTCACCCAAACCATTTTTTTTTAATTATCAGTTCACAAAAATTTTCAAGATTTCTACTTTTTGCCCCCTTTCAGGATGGGAAAATGTTTTCAAAATATCAAAGTTTTACAGGATGGAGAAAACATTTCCTGTGAGGCTCCAATCACCCACCATTCCCCTGACCAGCTCTATTGGTTATAGTGTGGTATAAAACAGAGACCAATGAATATGAATTAATGTTGTATATGGGTTGAGGAACACACATCTGTTCCTTAAATCCCCCAGCCAGAGCCCTGGCACTGAGGCAATTAATCAAGTGTTGTTAATTGCATGTACCTGTGCAGTTCTGTTTGTGCAAGGTAATCTCACCTATCTTTGTTTCCTTGATCTGAATGGTTGCCAGGCTTCTCACCAGGAAGGCTTGGGGAACTAATATGTCGTTTTAAAAATTCCTCCTATCAACCTCCAACCTCTGTGGTATGCAGCACGACTTCATATACCTACCCATAGCATGGATTGAACTGAGTGGTGTCCATTTCCTTTCACCTTCACTACCATCAGTCAGTCACAAACACAATTTAACACTTGCATGGACAGGCTAGGTTCCAGATGCAAAGGAGCAAAGTATCCTCATTCATCTAATTTGATTAACTGTGATAGAACCACACCTCTGGTCAGTAAACAGCTGTTTAATGTTCTGTTGAATGTCCATATACAAAAATATTTCTTCTTACCAAAGTGGTTAAATTTAATGTTCTCTGTTTTCTAATTTCCAACACCAATCATCGCAATCATTTTCACAATCTGGTCTAGTCATATAATTGCGGTCTTAGTTGTGAAGCAACTTATCTTTGTGCATTTCATTCAATTAACTGCCCCAGTGCCAGGTCTCTGGCCAGGGGTGTATAGGTAACTGCGGTGTTAAGTGTTCCATCTCATATACAAAATATTTATATCTACCAAGTGCATTTACTGAATGTACTAGTCTCCATTTTCTGTCACTGCTATCATCATTCATGACAGGCATTTGTCAGAAATAATTTAGCAGAAGTGTGTGTGTTCTGTCAGCCCTAGCTGCAAAGGACACATTCAGATCTCTGTAATAGTCTGTGTGCCACAGTTTTGGGAAACAGATCTGTCCCCATGCCATCTTATATTAAACAGTGTTCCATTAGTAACTTCATATAAGAGGGCACATAAATAATCAAAGTAGTTATAGCAGAAGGGAAGGAGATTAGGCCTGTGCCCTAATTTAAAGACTGGTTTCGGGTACACACAAACTATTGATAAATTATATAGTCAATTGCTTGACCACACTTTGGTTCATTATGAAATATATTCAAGAGGCCAAATAGCCAATGTCAGTTAGGTTTATTGCTCTCAGCCAATAATATACTGGGAAAAGGTTCTATGTGACACCAGTCTCCGGGATCCCACTCCATGCAGCAATGTTACATTCACCTTAAGCAAAAGGTGTGCTCCAACAGTTACACAGCTCAGCTGCTGGTATCTATATGATGATTTTACAGGTTACACATCTCGTTACACGTCACGAAAATCCAACCCATCAGTCTGTCCCAATTCTCTAAGCTGTTGTTCTGTTCCTTCCTTATCTTTGTTTTGGATCCTAGCGTTCCAGGTACTGGTCTGTGAAGGCACGTCTCTAGATTATACTAAGACACAGAATGAATGTATCTGCCTATGCCGAATGCTTGCTTCAGTAAATGCAAGGTGCTGTGGGATACTCATTATAAGTGAGCAGGATTACGGTATAGGTCAATTTAGGCTATATCACTGTTACAATATTTGTGTTTAATGTTATTGGTGCTTAATGTGGAGAATACATATAATATACATATATGCTAGCCAGTATATATATTAGTCAGCAAGACATAGTGGGAGAGCATCCTAACCTGGGCACCACTGGCATAGCTTTGTTCTCACAACCTGTCACTTTTGATACTACCAAATCACAGGGAACTGCTGCACCAAAATAACAATTTCATCTGAAAAAATGTCAGGGACGGAGGCTGGGGCCTTTGAGTACAAAGGATCTGCAGGAACTCTCAACCACTAACTGAAGGGTGCAGAGGAGGACAGATGTAGCTTCACAGAAGACTGAGCGGGGGAAGAAAAAAATAAAAACAATGAGAGTGCTACTATAGTACCAAAAAGAAAAGGAGGACTTGTGGCACCTTAGAGACTAACACATTTATTTGAGCGTAAGCTTTCGTGAGCTACAGCTCACTTCATCGGATCACGAAAGCTCATGCTCAAATAAATGTGTTAGTCTCTAAGGTGCCACAAGTCCTCCTTTTCTTTTTGCGAATACAGACTAACACGGCTGCTATTCTGAAACCTATAGTACCAGTTACTCCCAAGGAGCAAGAGGCATCCGAGTGACATCCTGTGGTGTGTCTCAGGGCATGTGGTTTGTGTAAATAGAAGGGGAGAAGAGCCTGGAATTCTACACTGACATTTTACTTCAAGAGAGTCCCAAAAGAAAGTGTCCATAGGGTTGTGAAGAACTTGTTAATGCTAGTGGAACAAAAGAAACTGAAGGCATTAGGAAGGAGATTTCCAGGGTGCTGGTCCACACACAGTAACACTTTCATATATACAATGTCTGGCCTCCAAGACAGAAGATGATCCTGCGGATGGGACATCAACTAAAATACATATCCATTCCCTACCATATGCTCAGAGCTAACAAAGGCTGAGTGGACATTGCTGGGCCATTAAGAAAAGCCTACTATAAAATCATTGTAGAAGTCTTATAACCAGAAAAAAATGTGGGTTTCTATTGGAGTGAAGCAATCTATCTTCTGGGACTGGGAGGAGGCCAGAAAATGGGTTAAAGAAGTCTACTCTGAGCCCCAGATGAAGAGATTGAGAAATGGGACATGGATCACCACAAATTCCATACTGAGGCAGATATTTTGTACCAGAATGCACCCTATTTATCCTTTTTATTTGTATGGTATGCACACTTTCTTCTGGGACTCTCTTGAAGTAAAATGTCAGCAGTGTACAATTCCAAACTCTTCCCATCCCCCCATTTACAGCTGATCTCCCTCATATTTTCTCTGAAAACATTTGGGTATAATATGTTTCTTTTTCATTATACAGAACTGTTTCTGTTTAGCTCAATAATGGAAAAAATTCAGGAAATATATAGAAACTGTACAGAAACGTTACTGGCCTGTCATTACTATTGTGGAAAAAAGAGTAGACTAAGCAAGAGATATCTGTATAGAACCACACAGAGAAAAACAACAGAGAGAGACTTAAGCAACAAGGGGATGTTTTTCTTATCTGTTTGCTTTTATAAATGATCATTCAGAGCCAGATTCTGTAAACTTTGCTCAAGTTGAGTACTGTCCTACTCCTCACACAATCCCATTCACTGCAATGGGACGACTCAAGGAGTAAAAGACTATGCAACATTAGGTTAGAATCTAGCCCTACATTATTGGTTGCTGGGCTCTTGATAATCAATTAGATTGTCCTTCTCCTGGTACTGCAGGCCCACGGTGTCTTTAACATGGTATGTACAGCATTATTTGCTTGAAATAAAAATTAACAAAAAATTAAGTGAAGACTTTCAGTTTGGTAATTTCTTGAGAAACTAGTGTGAATTTTATGTAGAGTTTGAAAAAGATAAGTGTCTTTGAGCTTGTGAACATGCTACTATGATGCAGTAATGTTGTCCTAAGAATGAAAAAGACATTATTTGAATTAACTGTTCATTATTTTCTGAAAGATGTTTATTGTGGCATGCAGGGAATAAAAATAGAAGCACACTGCTGAGAGATGGAGAATCTTGATATTGTTTTGTTTTCACATATGTGCACTTAATGCAGTGATTGTTATAAGTTTGACTTTTAGACATTTCCATTTTCAGGGGTAAATATTCAATATTTAGAGCTGATAAAAATGGAAAATAGACAATACTCGCTATAACCAAGTGTGGTGCAGGCGGGCACTGCTCATGGTTCCTGACGTAGCCTTCTAAAATCAATGCTTTTCAGTACTCTGAGTGAGCATGGTGCTATTAGTAACAGATTGTGGGGTGGGGTTTTTTGTTTTTATTTTTCTTATGTGGTCTAATGTTCACATAGGACTAACCTGAGCCCACCAAACTCATTTAGCAAGTGACCTAAGTCAAATTTGAATCTAGCCCTCCAGTAGTGAAATTCTAGTATGTTAAAACCCTGCACCAAATTACTCCCCACAAGTCATGTTTTCATAAACCAACTAGTGATCAAAATCCAATTAGCCCATCTATTGAGCCCTAAATGTTCCACTCTGTTTGCAAAGTCAAGAAATTATATTCAGAAATGATGTAGTCCTGTAATATGACTTATGAACATGATATTACTGTAGTTTGGTTAACTGTTCTCACTAGACTTTGCTTAATAGACCTTATATTTTATGTTTTCAATGAACAACTCATACAGGGTTGAGCCAAGGGCTTAATCACTCTTAATACAATAAAGCAGCACTTTAAAATATTATTAACCTCATCTGTCTAGATTTGGAACTAATAGACCATTGTGTGTGTATTGTCTTTATCCCTGCCAGTTATGTACATATTTATTAATCCACTCTTCCAGAGGAACAATTTCTAAAGGAAAACCAACAGTAACCTTCAAGTGAGCGGGCACAGGTTAGAAGGGCACTAATTAAATGTCAGACTTGACAGATTAAAATTATGAAATTTAAAATCACCGTGGAGCTCTTTGTCATTGTCAAATTAGGAGTCAGTGTGATGAGGAGCAGGGAAGTGAATGGTTTAATGAATTGAATGGGAATGTGGCTTAGCAGCAGGCTTCTCTTGAATTCAGATCAGCCTGTAGTTCAGATCAAAGGCTGCTAGTTCAATTTCACATTCAAAGAGTTGTAGCTTACCTGCATCAGTAATAGATGTGTATATGCACTAAGGTAAAAAAAAGGAGACAAATACCTTTCATGAAAAATAAATTTTGCTCACGTGATTTATGGATTTAGATTAGGGTAGCAACATCATTTTCCCCATTATTTGGGGTGTGAGGTATTTCATGGCATTTTACAGTCAACATTTTGCATAGTGCTCATCATTTGTTTTTGAAAGCAACTTTTCCATTTAACAACATGAAGCAGAGAAAATGATATATGTTAGGTGGATTATGAAAAAGAGAACGAGATTAAATTCAAGTGACTGGGCTACATTCTGAACTCAGCTGCACTGGTGTCAATCTGGAAGAACTCTGCTGGCTTTCCGTAGAATGTACACCAGTATAACTGGATGATATTAAATGATATGGAAAGGTATGACAATCAGAATCAAAGCATACTTTATATATAAATTCGCCTTATGAGGGAAAGGATTCAAATAGCCTTGTTACAAAGTAAAAAAAAAAGTTATATCTGAGTTTATTCTATTTCCTTCTCCTTCCGAAGACTGGATGTAATAAAAAATCATTTAAATCCAAAAATCTACTTCTTGTAAAGAATGTCTTACCAAGAGAGTTTAAAAATATAAAAAAGAAAAAAGCAATCTCCCCCTCTGGAGTGGCTCAACCAGGATATTGGAGAGTGTCTAGTCTGGGATCAGAATAGCAGCTGGGTTAGTCTGTATCCACAAAAAGAAAAGGAGTACTTGTGGCACCTTAGAGTCTGGGAGGTAATAAAAGCTCCTTGACCACTTTCTTGAGCAAACCAGAAAGCCACTCCACATAGCACCCACCATTCTGTAAAACCTCCCAATTCAACATGGTTTTAGAAATTATAGAGGCTTTATTTATTTACTCAGAGCTGTATAGTACCATTTAAATCAATGGGAATCTCTTTATTGACTTGAATGTGTGTTGGATCAGAGTTTAATTCTTTAATCTATATATCAAACTGCACCAGTAGAAATAGCAGAATTGATTACATTTAAAATGTTTGCTAAAGGTCAAATTATACTGAACATAAGCCAGCTAGATCTTAACCATGCCCCATTTCCACCCAGACATGGTTAAGGCATTTGGCAGCACCGGATAGTTCAGTTCAGATACAGATATAAAGCTGGGTGTTGTAAACATGCTAAAAACACCAGTGCCTCCTCTCTAGCCCTCACAGTGCCCTATATTCACAGTGAACAGGAAAAGAAACAAAATGGAACCCTGCAAGACCCCCACATGACAGCACCATTGGAGATAATGAACAACTGCCCAATGTCACCATTGAGAGTACCCAACAAGGAATGACTGATGTACCCAAGAGCAGCCCTATCAAATCCTGCTACAGTCCACAGGAGTATCACTAACACATCATGATCAATAATATCCAAGGCATTTGATGATTTCAACCATATCAGTACAAACACATACCTCATGGACACATCCATCACTAAGAGGAAGTCAACGAATGCAACTAGTGAACTTTCTGTCCCATACTCAGGTCAATACCCAGACTGGTCAAGATCCAGGAGATCTGAGACTTCCAAAGACTGTGAGAATTGTGTCACCACAACCTTCTCAATCATCTTAACCCGAAAATGACTGAAACAAAGTTGGACAAAATGTCAGCATCGAGAGATGATTTCTTGAGCAAAGCCTGTAAAATAGAAGCCAGCAAGCTGCCCTCCCTCAGAGGCACTGACAGTTTCTTCAAACAATGGACCAAGTTTTTTTCCCACTGGACTTCACCAACTAGCAGGAACATTGATACAAAAGACAAGTTGTTGAATGAAAAATTCCCAACACCTCTAGTAGCTCAGCTTGTGTCAGTGGCCTAACTTCATCAGAGAAACAAGTGTTGCCCTCTCCAGTTCCCATCCTGCATTCTCAGAAGGAGACCACTTGAACCAAATACACTCATTTTTACCCACAAAGTAATCAGAAATTTCCTCACAATGAGTGGAACTCAAATCACCCATCGGGTGACGGCAGTTGAGTATAACCAAGCTGACTGAGACTCTCTAGATGCTATCGTGGAGGCCAAGAAATATAGCTATGGCATAAGCATAGAAAAAAAATCTTTATGGAGTAAATGGTTAGCTTCATCCCTTAGCTGTATTTCCTCTTTCCTTCTAATTTAATCTGTCACAAGCCATCTGTAATCTAAGGTGCTCTGTGAGGGTGAAGCTTGTGAAGAGGGTGCTGATAGGCCACTCTCTCAAAAGTTAAGGATCCATCAGAGGAACAATAAAGTCTCTGAGAGTGTTGTTGAAGCACTTTGGTTCATTTAGCCTTCAGGAAAGGATTATCAAAAGAGGTTTTGCCACTGACTTCAAAGAGGGTAGAATTGGGCCTACCATGTATTAGTCAGCATAGTCATCCTTCAGCCAGGGAGGTGGCTTGGCCTTAAGGCATGAACATAGAGATGGAAGAGAAGAAATCCTCATTTTTAATCCTGGCTCTGTCTCCAATGATCACTATTATATGAGAGATTATTACTTGTAAATATGTGATTTCCTGTAGCTTCATGCCAATAGGTTAACAACTGTAATTAGTAATGTTGACCATCAATTACTCATTAGCCAATAGACCCTTATACCCCGATATAAGTCTTTTTCCATAACGATTCCAAGTGCTCCAAGGAAAACAGGTATGTCTGATTTGAAATGATTTAACATTCATATTAAGTTAATAAAAAAACACTAGTCATTCTAAAGAGGTTAGGATGCCAAATAAGTGACATTTATTAAAGGCTCTTTTTCCATTTTTCTCTTTTCTGAACGCTGCCTAAATTATTTTAAAAATGCCAGTGTTTCCTCTTGAATTCAAAACTTTCATTTGCCAGAGTCATGCATGATTTATCTTGTCTGAAATACCCCAGTGACATACATTTGCAATACAGAATCTTATCAAAGGGTGCAGATGATTTTAAGAATAAAACCTTTAACCCTCCTCCTGTATGTTGGAGTCCATTTTGAAATGCTCTGTGAAAGAAGGCTGGCAGGCTGTTCCTGAGAAAAGTGACTGCACTTTTGTAAAACATGAAAGAATTGCCACATTGTGGCAGATCTTAAGATGGCACATAGGAAAGGAAGTGTATGAGGATCATCCCCCTCACTGTGTGGCCCATGCGAGGGCATGAGACAATTGTAGTCTCTGCACTTGGGGAGCACAAGGACTGTTCCTTCAGTGCGTCCAAGTTGGCAAAATCCTTTTTTTACCCCTTTACTTTTCATTATGAATTTTTTCTCAGTTTACATACCCTCCTGCCTATGGCTCCTTCTTTCTGATGGATAGGCCATCCCTCTGGGGATTGCCATTACTCCTGTCAGTTTAACTTGATTGGTCACTTGAGAACAATTCAAGGCAATCCTTCCCCAGGGGTTGTGCTCACAGCATCTGTGGCACTTCCAGACATTGCTGGTCTGGAGAAGACCTGGAAAATGAAGCCAAATTACTGACCACAAGGTGACTGAGACAACCAGACTTTTGTACTTCTGCATTAAGTTTTGGGGATTGGAGGGAAGGCAGATGGTCCATTACCTATCTATAAAAAAGCTGTAAAGAAATGAGATTGCCATCTGAAGAAAAGTTTCTTCATTGCTTATGTGTCCTGCACAAGTATATTATAGTGCTTGGTGGTGGATGATATAGCAAACAATAGCTAGATAGATAATTATGGCCCTGGAGCACAGATGCAAACTACGTGGGTGCTCCAGGGCTCAAGCACCAAGTGAAAAATAATAAGGGGTGTTCAGCACCCACCAGGCCAGATTAATCTTTTGTGGGCCCTGGCGCCCAGACCATGGCCCCACTGACTGATCCTCGCACACTCTGCCCTGAGGCCTGCCCCTTCTTGACCTCTTACCCCAAGGCCCTGCCCGCTCTCTGCCCCAAGGCCTTGTCCACTGCTCTCACAGGGGTCGGGGGGAAGGGAGCGGAGAGGAGCACCAATCGGAAAAAACAAAAGTCAGTGTCTGTGCCCTGGAGTAGATAGGTGGCTCTCTGTTCTGTTTCACTCCGTCATCCACATTACTGTACCAACTGTGCTATCGTCAATACGTTGCTTCCCCATTGAAACTGATAGAATGTTACAGTGTACCTAGTTTATCTGGCAACACAGAGTATCATCTACTAGATGTACCAATTACATCTGGCAGGTGTCAGTGGATTGAAACTCCTTTAAAAGTAGGATATGGTTTGGCTCAGGGGACCAGTAATGGAATGGAGAACCTTTTGCCCCTAGGTGACCGGGTCAAATTTGGATTAAGATTGATCATCTTGATGGCTGTTTAATTGCACGTAAGCCACTAATCAGTGGTCTCTGCCAAGTTCCTAACAGACAACTGTCCACCTTTAAAAATAAAATAAAAAACATCCTAAGAATTGGCCCTACTTAGCACTCTTGCTGGTATTCTATGCAGAAAGGCCGAGGCTGCTCTCTCTCTTGGAGGTGTTCCGCCCAGAGCAGGCTTGGGATGCTTTGGTAGGACACTAGAAAATTCTGCACTGCATGGCTGCTGCCTGTGATCTATAGGGTCAGAAGATAAATAAAGGATCTCAGCGTTTGTGTGGCTATCAGTGAGGTATATTTCACAAGCACTATATTCACACACAGTAATTCTAAAAAAGAAAAAAAATCCAGTGGAATTAGATTTGAGGTGATGCTGGTGGAGTTAACTGGAGTTTCCGAGTTTGCCAAGTTTACCATCTGTGATCACATGAACATTAAAACAACAAGAAAACAGCTACAAATTGGCCCAACAGCCAAAACAAAACAAACAAAACTATGGCCAGCTATCCAGCTCCCTCAACAGCCACCTCTATTCACCTTCTTCTTCCTCTTGGGAAAAACACAGGAAAACAGATGGCCCTTTCAGCATATCTTGGAAGTAACTAAATCTGAAATTCAATACCTGAGTATCGAATAGCAGTGTGGGATCAGACAAGAACCTGAGGTTATAAGCCAACCTAACAAACATTGAGCATGTCCCCAAAATCAAGGGCACTGTTATAATCATCACCATCTCTTCAGGTTGCTTCTTCTACCTTATAAGCATGATTCCAGTCTCATCTGGGTTGTGCTTCAACCAACTTGCCTTCATCCCCTGTCAGTGATTGAGTAAGTCATTCTACTACAGTGACCGAGTCAGAAGAGATGGGAATATAAAGGAGGGGAGGTAGGAGGAAAGCAGCATATTGAAGGCATCTAGGCCCATCCTTACACATTAAGGTTCCTTCTTAATATCCCATATGCACCTTGAACAAACGGTTTGTATCATAGCTCCAAACATTAGCCAAACTTATCATAGTTTTGTTCCTAAGTTATTAGACACGTGTAATTCATAGATTAGAAAACTAGAGTAGACAACCTAAACATTTCAAATCTGTAAGCAAAAAGGCATCTTAATTTTCTTGCAATGGGATAAGTATTTTTTTTTTTGCATCTTCCCATCATGCAAAAATGGTTGATGGAATTTTGTTTATCGGTCAAAAAACACATACATGTATATATTACCTTCAGGCTGATACAGAATAAGGAAACCATCAGCCCAAAAGAAGAATTTTTCAGAAATTTATGAGCACATGAAAACAGGGCTTATAATGAATATCTAATTTAACTATGACTATAGCAAGTGCTAAAAGGCACCTCCTAGAATAAATAATCTGAGACCTGGTTTTGATGTAATAAGCATCTTCCCATTGACTTCAGAATGAAATGAAGGTTGAGAGAACCACTCAAGATCAGACCCTGGTTTAGTTAATCTCAAAATGCTTGGGAAATGTAACTTTTATGTAAGTACTATGTATTACTATAAACAAGAGAAAGCTTATGCTCTTCATAATATTGAAAACACATAAGCATTTCCAACTGAAAATATGCTCTTTAATTTACTTATCTCTGGTTTTGTAGCATCCATGCACTATACAGAAAAGGGCTGATTGTGGACTCATTACTTACATGGGTAAACAGTTCTTCATGCATGTTCTAACAGTTCCACTGAGGTCTCTGGTGCTACTTGCATAACCAGGGCTTTCCAATGTTTGTAAGTGCTGAACAATCAGCCTGTACAAGTTTTCACTTAAGATATCATATTAAATTAGTGATCAGAACGGTCAAGTAAGATTTGTTATTGTTATCTTTGTAACTGTCATTATTTGTAATTTAGGATACTGCATACAATTAAAACTGAAACACTCCATATGTGAAAAAGTTTTGCTTTTACTGTGATGTTAAAATTTAGCAAAATAAATGTAGCAGAATATTGTTGTAACCGTATTTCCTTGCAGAACAGAATGATCCACTAAAACTGGCAAATATTAGATAGTACTACTCCAGTTCTGTAACTGCTATTGTCATTGCATCTGTTTAGCTCTATTTTTGGTTGGAGAAGATAGTAATTTTGCTATATTAGATCCTGATCCTGCACTTCTGACATTAATGGAAGCTTTGCCATTGACTCCAATGGGCACAAGTTAAGGCCCTTAAAGGAGATAGTAAAAAAGCTGGCTCAGGTCCTTCAGCAGGGTTATATAGGGATCTTTCCACGGAAGTCAATGGAGCTGTGTGGAGGATCCAGACAGCTATTTGCGGTGTACTTTCACAAGACTTAAACATACCGTGTGAAATTTTCAAAAGCACCTAAGTGACTTAAGAGTACCGACTCCCAAACATCATCTGGGAGGTGACACTATGTTTTTCCGCAACTTGTGTCATTTTCCATCCCAATCTTATTTCTTCTCTTTCCTATCTTTGGATTCTCTCTAATAAGTGTCTGGCTTCGCCGGACAAGACTGCATAGTTTGCAACACTGCTGTAGAGTCTGTGACCAGAAAGAGGCAGCTCAAAGTAATGCCCTAACAGCCCAATGCTGTTGACAGGTCTTGGAGTGGCTGATAAGACCATGAGCTGGGCCTGCGCTTTTCAGCAGCGAGGTCTCAAGTGAAAAGTCAGTGCCTGAGACAGAAGCTGCATTTTTTATCTTTGCTATTCTTTTTGCTCCCTTTTGTGTGGTTGTCTTCTTAGGAAATGGGATTGGATTTTAACAACAACAACAGCAACAACAATTCCAGCCCAACTCCAAGACAGTTATTGCCGTCTAAGAGACTGGCAAACAAAGGTTTATTTTCCTTCTCAAGACTCTCCCCAGCTAAAGAGAAAAGGAACACAGTCAGTTGTTAAAATTAAAGCTTTATTTAACACTTCGCCTTTCAAATGCTTTAACTGTTTTTCCTTCTTATAGTTTTAATAAAAAGTTAAAATAGAATTTCTAATGGTGTGTTTGCCAAGGTACTAACCAGGCTGAGATCTCTACCAAATGGCAAACCGTGTTTAACACAATTTAATGTTGGACAGTGACTGGGTTACATTAACACCTCAGACTCCTTGGGCCAATATAATCCATCTAAACAAATACAACAGGGAAGGAATTGTGATTCTGTCACAATTGCTTCTGGGGCTCCTGATGGGGCAGTGCAGCTGTGCACAGTCCCTTACTCGGGACTACGTGCAAAAAACACAATCTACTCCTTGGACCGTAAACTTCTTGGAGCAGGAGTTTCTCATGAATACATCTGCAAAGCTTGATGCACACCTGTGGCCCCGAAGAAGTAATAAATACTCAAATATATTGTTATAACTTGTCTATTTGAGATACTTGCATTTCCAACACTTTGTAAAATATAACTATTATATTCATCCATTTTTTCATAGAATAAAGGAATTGTGATACTGGAGAAAGAAGGTCTCACATCTTTAATTGTTGTGTATGTTGTCAGTGCAAATGAAATGGAAATGACCTACCTGCTAATAGAGGATGCTCTGATGTTGCATTTTATATGTAAAACCTGAATGTGTAAGTACATTCAACTGGTTTTAATTTGAAGTATAAACATTAGATTTTGATCAACCACCTTTCAAAAATTAACTTCCATATAATTTACAGTAGACCGTTTGAGCATTGGCCTGCTAAATCCAGGGTTATGAGTTCAATCCTTGAGGGGGCCATTTGGGATCGAGGGCAAAAATTGGGGATCGGTCCTGCTTTGAGCAGGGGGCTGGACTAGATGACCTCCTGAGGTCCCTTCCAACCCTGATAGTCTATGATAGTGTTCTATGATAATCATCTTTATCATCAGCCTGTTGGTATTGCCGATATTTTACCTCTTTATCATCTACACTTAAATCTGTCTTGCTTTGGGATGCTGTGCATGTGCAGATGCAATAAAGAATCTGAATTACCTCTTCCCCCTGGTGAGGGTGATCCCTCCAAATCAGAGCTGTGGCTATTGGCAGGCAGTACACATCATTTGCATTGTGACTGCCTGCACCCTGCTTGACCTACGTACGAATACTTCAATTTGCATGATCCCAACTACTTGCCCAAACATTTCAGCTACATAAGAAAAAGATAATTGCTGCTGCTGCCTGTCACTGACACAGCATCATACTGTAGTATTCGTGAGAGCTTGCACAAAACGGTAACATGTACTAACCTAGCAGGAGAGTTGCAGAGTTGATAAACACAGGCATTACCTTGTTCCCTAACTACATGTGCGGGAAATAAAAGAAAGGATTCTTTTTTTGTTTTATTTTTGTTTTTGCCAATACATTAGCTTTTCCCCTTTTTGTTTGTTATTACAGTCATGCTTCAAAGCCCACAACAAAAACAAGGTCCCACTTTATTATAGGACAGTCAGGTTCAGCGCACAGCTTGCAATAAAGAAATTAGCAAACCAGAAGCTGCAATTCTGTAGAAACACTCGAAAACGAAGAGGATTTAAAGTGACAAGATCCAATTAAATTTAATTACCCAAGCTGTATTTTCATTTTAACTGACACTTTTTATTAAGGAGCCACATGCACTAAAGCTAGAAATCTGGGCCAAATTGCATCCCAGTAATACAGTTATCTTATGCAAAATTCTGAGTATCTAATTTTCTAAAATGAAATTAGAGACATGGGGTTTGTAAAAGGTTCTCTTTGTCTGATACGATAAGACACTGTTTTCAATGTACCCACTGTACTGTATTACTTTTGTTGTACTAGCACCTGATGTACCTAATAAAACTTATTATTTGGGAAGCGTTTTAAAACAATATTATTATTTTTTAAAATATAGATACAGTCAATTTAAGTGAGAGAAACTTAGCAACTTAAAATCTCAAAGCTTACAGTCTGAAACTTAAAGTCTTAACAACTTTACTTTAGAAACTTTTTCTCTATCAGCACTTTTTAATTTTTATCGTTAACAATTACATAAAACTGAACCGAACTGGGTTATCTGTATTCCTACTTTTACTTTTCACCATACCAGTAAAGTATAGAAAAGTGTGATGAATAGCTACAGTTGTGACACCTGCACATGGCAGTGTTATTCATATTTGTGCTTTTAAGCATTTTTAAATAAAAACGTGACAGTTTGAAAAGTAGCAGAGTTATGATGAACTACAGCTAACAAACAGAAATATGAATGTGTACTTATGGAAGCTTAAAAGAGCAGTCCAAGAAATAGAACCTGTTAAGAAAATGTTTTAAGTCTAGGTGGCAAAAGAAGGTTTAATATTGAAGAGAGATATAACCAAAAGGGACTGTGTTTTTACAAAATATGCAATAATAGGGAATGTTATCATGAGCTACATCCATGAAATTGAATTTTGTTTGCATAGCTGAAAGAAATAATCCTTCAGTATATGTTTCTATATTAACAAAAGGGTGGTCTATGGTTATATATATATATTGTGTGTGTGTGTGTAGTTATGTCTCAATCTCTTTATCTGTAAATTAGGGATAATAAAAGTTAGAATTACCTACCTCTTAAGTGTATTGTGAAGATAAACTAATGTCTGTCAAGCACCTGGAAAATGTAAAGCATCCATAGTACAGTGATGGTGATAACCCGCAGTCACATGCCTCCCACTCAGAATTTCCATTGTATCAGTCCATTGTGGGAATTCTGAGTTTACCTCCCTAGGGAAGGCGCGAGGAGCTGGCCCGATCCATTGATGCCAATGAGAGCCTTTCCACTGACTTCATGAAATTCTTTTGCTGTTTCCTGGTCATCTGAGACTATCCCAGAATGTAGCATCACAATTACCAGAAACATCCTTGCAATCCATCGTATCTGTCATGACACAGACTGCTCCATTCGCAGATACCCTGAGTGAACCAAGTAATAAATACCAAGAGACAATGGGAGCAGGAGAAGAATTTGAAAAGGTAAGTTTAAATGTATTTATATATTGAGTGAGCCCTTCCCCTACCCCCCCACTCAAAGGCTTTGTAGTTGACAGACTCAGCACTCAAATCCATTTTTACTTCAGTGGTTTTTTTTCTTACCCAGGATTTCCCTTTAAACATCGTCATCAAAATTAGGGCAGGTTGAAAATTTTCCACTGAAAGTATTTTTTCTCCAAAAATTGTGTTTTCAAAAAAATGAAATTTTTCACAAAAAAGTGCCTGCTTGTGACAGAAAGTTTTGCTATTTCACAGAAAGCACACACCCGAAAACGGAAGTTTTCAGTCAAAACAGAAAAAAAAACTTAAAATGCTTCATGGAGATTGTAGGTCAGGTGCTGTATATCCCCATTTTCCTTTTGGGGATGGGTTCACCCACTAGATTACATCTCCCAGAATGTCCCCTGAGTTCCCTTGATGCACTGCGGTGAATCTTCAAGAGGGGAGACCATAGTGTATCATGGGAGATGTTCAGCCAGGGAGCCTGGCCCACAGAAGAGCACTGCAGCCTAAGGCAACCAAACTGCAACTCCTGTGAGGCACTACAGCAGCATTTCTGAATCCAAATGTTTGGGTGTCAGCCAACAGTGTTTGGGTTTTGGATAAAAGTTTTCAGGTTCCTGATTTTTTGCTGAAAAGTCAAAATTTTCATGGGAAAAAAAGGTATTTTCCAACTGGCTCTAATTAAAAGACTTCCAACTCCCCAAGTGAAGACCAGTGATATGCTCAAAAGCTTGAAAATATTCAAAAACTAATGCAAGGAGAATCTTGCTCTAAGCAACAGAAATATGTTGGTGACAGTCAAAAACCACTAAATGATATGTATCACATTTCCTTCGTCAGGCATGTTCCTTTCCCTTTTTGATCCAAATTAATTACTAAAACGTGGGAGGAGATAGGATTCAGGTGGAGTGAAAATTGGTCACCCTAAAGCAAACTCATTTTGAAAAAGGTAGGGTTAATATTGAGGTGAGGGTATATACATGCAAAATTCAATTGGCTACATTCTCCCCTCCACCAGAACTCCCTATTCCCAGGGGCCCCAGCTCTGACATGACTTAGAGCTGCTGCCTGGCTGTTCTAACTTGTACCATCCCCTCTCCTCACAAGTCCTCATTCCCAAAAAGCCCCCTTCCATCCCTGATACACCCCCACTATTGGGCATAGGCACAGGAGCCAATTACCGCACACTTGCATCCTGTTGGTGCAAGCGTGCTGCAGCCAGGTCCTGTGCTTATGGGAGTTTTGTCAGGGGAATTCTCTGTTGGGCATTGATTTATAGCAGTTTCCAGCCCTTTTGTGCCTCCTGAGTACCACAGGGAGCAGTAACGGAGTACAGAATCTCGACCAATATATGCTGTTTACGGTGAAAACATGACAATGGTGAGTGTTTTGGTGTGTTTATCCTTTAGAAAACACTGTGCATCCCATAATCAGTACCTATGGCATGGAACAGTTGCTGTGATCAGACTACCTAACTTTCTTCCTTTGAGACCCAACCCACCTCCAACTGAAGTCAAGGAAAAGACTCACATTGACTTCAATACGAGTTGGTTCATGCTTTTGAGTACAGGCATCAACTCTATACTCTGAAGGGGGGATAAAATCTGATGCACTGAAGAGATAATATGAAACAAACATCTTCCATCCCTTCCCAAAAAGCAGTATTATTGAGAAAAAAATAAAGCAGTCTTTGTGATTGAAAGCACCCCTGTATTCACACATGATTGTAATAGTCTTTGGGCAAAATATGCCTTGTGAGGTATCATTTAAAAACTAGTAACACACTGATCATTAATATTCTTGTGTAATGTATGTACAAAATGCATATTAAGAGTTATGAACATAAGTTGAAGTTATGACTACAATGTGTTTACCAGACGAGTCTGGGGAGCGGGTAAATCAGAACTTTTTACTAAGGCGACCCACCAACTGCATTTTGTCTTGCTTTGTGACACACCATTACATATATACACCCTTTCACCCCAGCACCATAACTCTAATCCTGGCCTGAAGCAGAGGGGACACTGTGGGAGGCAGTGGGGAGTTTGGAGAGTGAGCCCACCCTATATTCGCCCCACAGCAGCAGCTACTGTCCCACAGGGCTGGGCCTGGCTCCCCGAGCTATGCATTGTAACCTGACACACAAGGTCACAGCACTGCTCAGTTTTGCCCTGTCTGTCCCTTCAACATGATGATGGAGTGGCGGGTGGCCCAGATTTATGTGAGTGGCATCATAACATGGTGCATGGGGTTGCAGCGCTATGCATCCCCATGTGCCATGTCACAACACCTGGAGCAGGTGCCTTGGCCAGGACATGGTCACGGGTTAGTCCTGCTACAGACATGTGGACCCATATAGAACCTTCCCAAGACACACTAGTAGGTCAGGGCCCACCGCCTGGGAAATACTGAATTAGAGGGCTTTGTGTATTAGGCACCAAATCCCAATTAATTTTATATTTCTCATTAGAATTAGTATTTTTTTCATATACAAATAATTAAATGTGCTGAAAGAATCGTATTGGAAGAGGCTCTAAGTAATAGCAACACCTCTCATCAGGCAAAGCAAGGGGGATAAGGGGGAGAAATCAGGAGATCCCATTTGTTTGCTTGGTTAAGCTTTATTGTTATGCTCTGTCCTCCCTTTTGTACTAATCTCCCCCCATCTGCTGCCAGCTAGGCCAAGCTCAAACAGCAGTGTCAATTCAAGGGTCAGAAAGGTCAGCAGTGACACCCGATTTAAGTGTTATTCACTCTGATGCCCTGACAAGACAGATACAGCGTGGCCTGACTAAAGTGATATATGTTAAATTTGTTGCAAATTACTGGCATGATGGATCTATCGATGACCCATTGCAGCTGTCAGGATGTCTCTATCAGTCTCTCAGTTATGCTTTCTCCTGAAGCTCTGCCCCATCCCCCTCCGTTACCACTGAGCCAAGCACATGCTTGTTTTATAGTTACTGAACAGTACCTCAGGATGGATCATGAAAGGAGACAAAGCAGCAGCACCCTGGTGTGAAACTGCAGAGGATAGAAGGGGTCTTAAAGATACAGGTTTCATTTTTATAGACTTCAGGTTTCTTTCATTTATGTGTAGATCTTAATCAAAACACCGATTACAAATATTTCATTTCTAATAATACATTTTCATGCGGTCTTCATCCAAAATATTTTAAAGACTGACATCTGTTATCCGTACTTAAAAGTACATTTGAATTGTAAAAGACTCTTTAAAATGACATTAGGCCATGGCTCTTCCCCCACCCTCCCTTGCTTACACAACACAAAGGAGAACTAAGTGCCCCCAAATTCCACAATGGAGAGTTGGAGGGGGAGAAAACAAGGAGAGGAAAGTGCCATATATTTTCTGTGTACTGCTGCATAGCCACCTCTCTCCCCTTCAAAGCCACTGCCATTAAAATCCAGAACCATTTGACTAGAGATGGGTAGCAAGTCACAGCAGCGGCCACAATACATAGCATGTTCCTCCTGTTCCCTTTCAAGTCCATCAGGACTTAAGATTCGCTAAGCAGCCACAAATTATTTGCTGCTCAGAGCAGCAGTAAATCCCCATTATTGGCCTTCTTGCACCACAGAAGTGGTATGCATGTGGAGAGCCAGGTCTAACAGGTGTCATTTCCATGAAGCAAGACTGGGAGAGACATGATAAAACAGAGGTCTTTGTGGATTAAAGTCTCCCCAGCTATTGTAGGTCACTTATATTTCCAGACCCGCTCTGACTTGCCAATCACAGGAGGAGAATATTGTGGAGTCATAGATTCATAGATATTAAGGTCAGAAGGGACCATTATGATCATCTAGTCTGACCTTCTGCACAACGCAGGCCACAGAATCTCATGCACCCACTCCTGTAACAAACCTCTAACCTAAGTCTGAGCTATTGAAGTCCTCAAATCGTGGATTAAAGACTTTGAGGTGCAGAGAATCCTCCAGCAAGTGACTCATGCCCCATGCTGCAGAGGAAGGCAAAAAAAACCCAGGGCCTCTGCCAATCTGCCCTGGAGGAAAATTCCTTCCAGACCCCAAATATGGCGATCAGCTAAACCCTGAACATGTGGGCAAGACTCACCAGCCAGACACCCAGGAAAGAATTCTCTGTAGTAACTCAGATCCCACCCCATCTAACATCCCATCACAGGCCACTGGGCATATCTACTGCTAATAGTTGAAGATCAATTAATTGCCAAAATTAGGCCATCCCATCATATCATCCCTTCCATAAACTTATCAAGCTTAGTCTTGAAGCCAGATATGTCTTTTACCTCCATTGCTTCCCTTGGAAGGCTGTTCCAGAACTTCACTCCTATGATGGTTAATAAACAGTGACAGCACTTTTGATAGTGCAGTTTTTCCCCACTTACGTTGCTTTTTATTTTTGCATTTCACTCATTTTGGGCTCTGAATTGTCACCAGTCAGTATTGCTTTCATTTCTAAGCATCTTCACTTTCTGCTTCTCTTTGTTTGTTTGTTTTTTTAATTCAAAACCTAAAATTGTTTCTAACCCATCCCTTTGGTCTGATATTGCAGGGTTATCTTGAATACCGTTGTGATGTTACACTCCATATTCTTTATGAAAATATTCTTATGATATGGATATGACATAACTAAGATACATTTTATGCTAGATGGCTTATCTAAGGTATCATTGGAAAGGTTACGATTTGCTGAATGGTTTCAGAGTAGCAGCTGTGTTAGTCTGTATCTGTAAAAGGAAAAGGAGTACTTGTGGCACCTTAGAAACTAACAAATGTATTAGAGCATAAGCTTTCGTGAGCTACAGCTCACTTCATCGGATGCATACACTGGAAAAAATAGTGGGGAGATTTTATATACACAGAGAACATGAAACAATGGGTGTTACCATACAGACTGTAACAAGAGTGATCAGGAAAGGTGAGCTATTACCAGCAGGAGAGCGGGGAGAGGGGGCCGAGGGGACCTGTTGTAGTGACAATCAAGGTGGGCCATTTCTAGCAGTTTACAAGAACAGTAGGAGGGGAAATAAACAAGAGGAAATAGTTTTACTTTGTGTAATGACACATCCACTCCCAGTCTTTATTCAAGCCTAAGTTAACTGTATCCAGTTTGCAAATTAATTCCAATTCAGCAGTATTTCATTGGAGTCTGGTTTTGAAGTTTTTTAGTTGAAGAATTGCAACTTTTAGGTCTGTAATCGAGTGACCAAAGAGATTGAAGTGTTCTCCGACTGGTTTTTGAATGTTATAATTCTTGATGTCTGATTTGTGTCCATTTATTCTTTTATGCAGAGATTGTCCAGTTTGGCCAATGTACATGGCAGAGGGGCATTGCTGGCACATGATGGCATATATCACATTGGTAGATGCGCAGGTGAATGAGCCTCTGATAGTGTGGCTGATGTGATTAGGCCCTATGATGGTGTCCCCTGAATAGATATGTGGACACAGTTGGCAACGGGCTTTGTTGCAAGGATAGGTTCCTGGGTTAGTGTTTTTGTTGTGTGGTGTGTGGTTGCTGGTGAGTATTTGCTTCAGGTTGGGGGGCTGTCTGTAAGCAAGAACTGGCCTGTCTCCCAAGATCTATGAGAGTGATGGGCCATCCTTCAGGATAGGTTGTAGATCCTTGATGATGCGTTGGAGAGGTTTTAGTTGGGGCTGAAGGTGATGGCTAGTGGCATTCTGTTATTTTCTTTGTTGGGCCTGTCCTGTAGTAAGTAACTTCTGGGTACTCTTCTGGCTCTGTCAATCTGTTTCTTCACTTCAGCAGGTGGGTATTGTAGTTGTAAGAACGCTTGATAGGTGTTTGTCTCTGTCTGAGGGGTTGGAGCACATGCTTGGCTGTAGACAATGGATCATGTGGTATGGTCTGGATGAAAGCTGGAGGCATGTAGGTAAGTATAGTGGTCAGTAGGTTTCCGGTATAGGGTGGTGTTTATGTGACCATCGTTTATTAGCACCGTAGTGTCCAGGAAGTGGATCTCTTGTGTGGACTGGTCCAGGCTGAGGTTGATGGTGGGATGGAAATTGTTGAAATCACGGTAGAATTCCTCAAGGGCTTCTTTTCCATGGATCCAGATGATGAAGATGTCATCAATGTAGCGCAAGTAGAGTAGGGACATTAGGGGATGCGAGCTGAGGAAGCGTTGTTCTAAGTCAGCCATAAAAATGTTGGCATACTTTTGCAGTATGTGATTATCCAATTTGTATTCATGTATCATTTCTGTATCTAAAGTTAGGGGTATGGACTAGGTAACAATTACAACTGGGTGTGTATTGGGAAGACACCACCTGACCATCAGATTTGATGGGCCATTAGGAAGGAACAACAAGACTGTGAAGATACTAATCTCTCTCCTTCCTGGGAGGTGTCCTGAGACATAGCTGTGACACTACTAGGTCAGGTGGTCTTCTCACCTGATACTAAACATTATCTTGGACTTCTTGTAACTTTCCACTAAAGGAGAAGGGGGTCAAGTTTGGGAAACCAAAGATTCCTGCCTTATGTAAATCTTATTTAAGGGTGGGAAGGAAGGCAAACGGGACTCTCCTCCATTGCCTACCCAAGAAGAAGGACTGCTGAAAGAATCTGAAGGGACAAAGGAACTAACCTCAAGGGAAAGGCAGGGGAGAGTCCAGACTGAAAGAAAGGTCCAGGCTGTAAGAAGAAATAACTGGAACACTGAGCTACCGAAACTCTGCATCCTGCCTAATTCAACATTTAGGGTGAGAAATTGCATTCTATAACCTGTTTCTTTAGTGAATCAAGCTTAGTTTGCATGTTTTGTTTTATCTGCTTAGTAATCTGCTTTGTTCTGTTTGCTATCCCTTTAACCACTTTAAATCTGCCTTTTATAGTTAATAAAATTTGTTTTGTTTATTATTAAACCAAGTTTCTGTAATTTCTAACTTGGGATGGGGGAGAGAGAAGCAGTGCATATCTTTCTTCACATTGAGGAAGAGGACAGAATTTTATGAGCTTGCACCGTGCAGATTCTTCTATACAGCACAAGACATATACCTTTTGGTCTGGACTCTAAGGGAGGTGGGCACCTGAGTGCTGGGGCAAGTCCCTTAAGTGTCTGTGTCTTTCTGCAGCTGGGTGTGGCCCTGCCTGTGTGTGTGTGCGCTAGAGGAGGCTAAAGAGCCTGGCTCAGCAAGACAGGGTAAAGGGGGGGGCATGCTGGAAGAGCAGGCAGGCTCAGTGGCATCTCAGCATATCAGGTGTCTTGGCATCTTGAAGGGGGCAACCCATCACAAACATGTTATTAAATAATGTGTTAATTTCACTACTAGCAAGGGTGATAAAACTCCACTGAAGTCAGTGTATTTTCATCCATTTATACGAGTGGTGATTTTGGCCTATTGACTTTAGTCTGTCACACACTCTTGAATTTTGCTGAAAATCAGCCTGTGAACCTGGAGATTCAGGATTCACGGACATTGTACTAACTGGGAGACACAAAGCACCAAGAGCGCTGAATGATTTCCCATTCTCTGAAGATGAAGGACAAGGAGTAATGGTCTCAAGTTGCAGTGGGGGAGGTTTAGGTTGGATATTAGGAAAAACTTTTTCACTAGGAGGGTGGTGAAACATTGGAATGCATTGCCTAGGGAGGTGGTGGAATCTCCTTCCTTAGAAGTTTTTAAGGTCAGCCTTGTCAAAGCCCTGGCTGGGATGATTTAATTGGGGATGGGTCCTGCTTTTGAGCAGGGGGTTGGACTAGATGACCTCCTGAGGTCCCTTCCAACCCTGATATTCTATGATTCTATGATTCTATGTTCTTAAGAGCTCTCAGCAGCTTTGAGGAAGGAGTGGTGTGAGCCTCTGTGACTTGTGTGAAAACAGCCTGCTGGTAGAACCTTTGGCTACTTCTGGTAGGATAAATGGGAGCAATGACTATGAGTCTTTTCTAGTGGCAGTCTAGTCTTTTCGTGGCAGTTTCCACGATATGCATCTGAGGAAGTGAGCTGTAGCTCACGAAAGCTTATGCTCTAATAAATTGGTTAGTCTCTAAGGTGCCACAAGTACTCCTTTTCTTCTAGCTACCTAGGATCACAGATAAGAGGGCTGATTAGCCCAGTCGCCTATCTCCCACTATGACTTATATCATAGACTTTGAAGGAGGTTTTATCAATTTGCCGAGGGGTTTTCATGTCAGCAGGATCTCTGCCTAACTTCCAGGCTAGTATGACTCTTCCATATCTTTACCTCATAGACTTTAAGTTCCGAAGGGACCATCATGATCATCTAGTCTGACCTCCTGCACATTGCAGCACACAGAACCTCACCCACCCACTCCTGTAATAGACCCCTAGCCTCTAGCTGAGTTACTGAAGTCCTCAAATCCAGGTTTAAAGATTTCAAGTTACTGAGAATCACCATTTACACTAGTTTACCTGCAAGTAACTTGTGCCCCATGTGGCAGAAGAAAGCAAAAAAAAACCAAAACAAAACAAAACAGGGTCTCTGCCAATTTGACCTCAGGCAAAATTCCTTCCTGACCCCAAATATGGCATTCAGTTGGACCTCGGGCATTTCAGAAAGACCCACCAGCCAGACACCTGGTAAAAAATTCTCTGTAGTATCTCAGAGCCCTCCCCATCTAGTGTCCTGTCTCCAGCCATTGGGGAGTTTTGCTACTGGAAGTCTGACAGCCTTCTGTCCACTTCTCTTAGTTTGTTGCTCTCTATCCTGTCCGGGTTCTGGACCACCATATATTTTCCTGTGCTTATCACCCACCATGCTGAGGTCTGCCCTCTATTGGCCCACTCTGTTCTTACCTTAAAAAATATTGCAGTGCCCCCTGCTTTGAATTTTTGCAAAACACTCCACCACACACACACCACACCGCTACCCCTGGGGAGAAGAGAAAACAAACACGTGACAGATGTTATTCCTGTTGCTCAATGCACTACTGTTTGCCAGAAGCTGGAAATGGGTGACAGGGGATGGATCACATATTGATTACCTGTTCTGTTCATTCCCTCTGGGGCATCTGGCATTGGCCACTGTTGGAACATAGGATATTGGGATAGATGGATCTTTAGTCTGACCCAGTATGGCCATTCTTCTGTTGGAAGGCACTCAGACACTACAATGAGGAGTGTGTTATAATAAGCATATCGAAGGGAAGTCATATACCACTACGTATTAACTTCTTACTTCATTTTATCCTCCACTTGAAAGCAGCCAACTCTGACATGCCAGCAGCCTTACAGTGTAGGAGTAGAGAGTGAAGACGAATACCTTTTCTATATATCTAATTAATGTGGCAGGGGAATTTTGGGAGGCAGGATATAATTACAGGTTTCAGAGTAACAGCCGTGTTAGTCTGCATTCGCAAAAAGAAAAGGAGGACTTGTGGCACCTTAGAGACTAACCAATTTATTTGAGCATAGGCTTTCGTGAGCTACAGTGCATCCGATGAAGTGAGCTGTAGCTCACGACAGCTTATGCTCAAATAAATTGGTTAGTCTCTAAGGTGCCACAAGTACTCCTTTTCTTTTTGAGGATATAATTATTTATTCTGTTGGAATTTGGCCTGAGAAAGATGGCCTCTACCAGAGAAGATGCCCCCTGCTCTTACAAAAAGTGCAGTGGGAACTTTAAAGATATCAAGTAAGCAGAACTTCAGTTTTAAAACCTCATCTGAAAGTCAGCACCTGCCTGTCATAGCTGCGTCACGGACAGCCAGACCTAGTAGTCAGAGCCAGAATCAACAGTCACGAGTCCAGTGACAGATAGGTCAGGATCAGGAGAGAAACTGGAGGTCAGCAGCACAAATCAGATGTCAGGTCAGGATGCCACGAAATCAAGGCAGGGATGCAGGAGTGTTAATTGCCAGGAGTTCCTTGTCCAGGATTTCATAGTTATGCTCAGATGTAAGCTTCCTTGAGTAGCAGGCAATGGGATGCAGTCTTTGCTTCAGTGCATGTCTTTGGGAGAGGATTGCTCCACTCACCATACTAGAGGCTTGCAACATGTGAGGATGGGCCAATACTGCAGCAGTGTAAAGGCAAGCTTCAATTGCTCAAAAACATCCCAGGCCTCGGGTTACCAATGGAACTTGGCTTTTTTTTCTTTTCTTTTTCTTTTTTTTTTTTTTTTTTGAGAAGGGCAGTGAGGTTCTCAGCTTATTTTAAAAAACCTAAATGAACCTCCAGTAGAAGTTCACAAAGCCTAAAAACCATTGTAGGTCATGCAAATTGTGGGGAGCTGCCCAGTCGTGGACAACTTGGACATTGCACGGATCCATATTGATGCCTTCTGGGGACAGAATGAAACCAAGAAACTCTGCTGAGATCTGATCAAATGCACATTTCTCTAGTTTAGCATAGAGACCGTGTTGTTGTAGTCTCTCCAGGACTGCGCAAATGTGAGTGATGTGTTGGTCCAGATCATCTGAGAATATCAATATATCGTCAAATACACTACTATGAAATGGGCTAGTAAGTCTTCTAACACATCTGTAATGAAATGCTGGAACATTAGTTATGCCAGTCAGGCTGAATAAATATTCAAAGTGGCTGCAGCGAGTCTGAAAGGTAGTCTTCCATTCGTCACCTTCTCAGATATGGATGAGATTATAAGATCCCCAAAGATCCAGTTTTGTAAATATGCAGGCGGCCCCCACACGCTCCAACAACTCGGGGATCTGGGTAATGGTTCCAAATTGTAATCTGATTTAGGGCTCAGTAACTGACACATAGGCAGAGGTTGCCATCCTTCTTTTTTACCAAAAGGACCATCTGGGTGCCAGCTGGTGAAGTCGTTTTGCGGATGAACCCCCCAAGCCAGGTTCTCTTGGAGATATCCTCACGATGCTGCCAGTTCAGGAATCTGACATTGTGTATATTGTTCACATCTGGCTGAAGTTCTATGGGGCAGTCATAGTCCTGATGTGGGAGAAGGTTTCCTCCATTCTTCTTCTCAAAGACCTCAGTGTAGCCATGGTTCTTGGGGGAAGTTCCATATTTGCCCTAGTAGGTGTTTCAGTAAGGGAAACTACCCCTATTGAGCCTCCTTGGGTCTGGGTGCAATGTTCGCTGATCCCTGGCCATGCTGTCAGCAGAGTTCTGATGGGTCGGTGACTTTCTGTTCTCATCAGTAAATGGTGGGGGTCTTGAACAGTCAGCCAGAAGATTCCAAGGATCAGAAGAAAATATGGGGAATGGATCATACAGAATTGTATTATTTCTCTGTGTCACTGAATAACAGCCTGCAGGGGGGCCAGTCTCCTCCACAACTGGACCAGAGGACAGCGGGGAGCCATCAATAGTTTTGATTGTCTCAGTCATGGCCTTGCATAACAGGGGATCTGTAGATCTTGAGTGGTAGCTGCATCCCTGAAATTGTCTGCTGCTCCTGAATCAATGAGGGCCTGTTGGAGGGAATCTGTTAGGGGTCCTCCAGAATGTACAACTGGATAGGCACCTGAAAATGGGAAGTCTGTGGATGGGGCTTAGGGTGTACCTCAGTGAGGATTAGGGTATGGGGAAGTTCTCTTCTCTCAAGGTCCAGGTCAGCTCCCCCCACCAGGCCTAGGTCAGCTTGTTTCCCCATGCTTTTTGATGTTCATACTGGGCAGACCAAGATGGCACAACCAGTTTCACCGCAGTAGAAGCAAAGGTGGTACTGGTGGCACTGTTCCTTTTCTTCAGGTGTGAGTTGCTGGCAAGCCAGGTCAGCTCACATGGGTTTGGCAGGTGATACAGAAGCTGGGGTCATGGTACACAATAAGGGAGGCTGCAGACAACCTCCTTTCTCCTCCTTCCGTTCTCACTGATGATTATCTATGCAGATTGTGAGGTCCACAAAGGTACCTAGGCCCACTGGCATCTCACTGTGGGCCACGTCATCTTTGATTTCTTTCCGTTAAGTCCCCTTGGAATGGATACAGCTGTGCTACTTCACTCCATACTGTATCCAATCTGAGGTGGCAGAAGAGCACCACTGTGGCATGCCCCCGCCAGAGTCCCCTAAGGGCGCGATTGGCTGTTCACGCTCAGTGCAGGTCATCAAAGAGGATGGACTTCGGTTGAAGAAAAAAATCTCAGTCCAGGATGCACCAGGCTACAGCCTTCCAGCAAGGGGGAAGCCCAGTCTAACACATTTCCTGTCAGCAGGCTAATTATCGGGGCCACCTTGACTTGGTCAGAGGCCTAGATTTTGGGACGCATCAGAAACAGAAGGTGGCATTGGTTCATGAAGCTGCCAGACCTCTGGTGGTTCCTGTCAAACCACTGAGCAATAGTAATGCAGGCCCCTGTTCGGGGTAAGGCACGGCACACTGCATTCTCAACACAGTATTCTCAGTGCTAAACTGCCTCACTTGCTCCTGCCATCATTGGTTGACTGAGGTCAGGTGCACAACTTGGGCCTGCAGTGCTTGGTTATCTGCCTGAAGGTGAAGGGCCCATTTGGGCAAATCTGATGCTTCTAGTGGCTGCAGTGGTGCTGCTGGGTCTATCCTTCTTGCACCAGGCTCAGTGCTTCAGAGTAAATGTGGTCCAGACAAGTTGTCACAGCTGGGTCATGGGCAGCCAGACTAAGTAATTAGAGCCAGAGTCCACAGTCACAACTCAGGAGCCAGCTGGCTGAGGATACCAGGAGGTCAGAGTCAAGAGACAAACTGGAGGTCAGAACCACAAATCAGATGCAAGGAGCCACACTGGGTAAGGATGCCAGGAAATCAAGCCAGGAGAGCAGGAAGCACAAGGCATACAGTCCAGAACAAAGTGAAGCCCAATTGCTAAGACAGCTTCCACTTCCTGCTGCTGACTTAAGTAGGGCCAGCAGGCCAATCAGTTGCTCTGGGACTCTACCAATAGGACTGCAGGGGCAGAGCATCACAATGGGGCTTGGCTTCAGAAGTCCCAGGCAAGCAAGCACCACCAGGCTGACAGATGGAGTGCTGGAGTGTAGCTGTGCCTATACACCCTGTAGACTCAGGTTTAAGACCTGTCGGTCATGACTTTGCCAAAGCACAGTAGTATCTGGTTCCTTATTATTTAGACATAAAAAAACCATCTGATGAATCCGCAACACCACTTCCTGTAGCACATTGTTGTTTTCCTTGGTGATCTCCCATCTAAGTGACAGATCAGACCTATAACTGCTTGGAACCTTCAATCTAATGAGATCACAACCTAAGCTGATATGGTTCCTGTAAGATACTAAGATTTTGTATTAAAGCAAAATTAACGATTGTGGTGGGGGCGAGATGGTTGTTTTGTTTTATTTTGTTTTTTCTTTAGTACTTGACATTCAGAAATAGAAAAAAATCTTGTTCACATTTTTGCTAGGTGGGCTATTAATATAATGTGAATATTTTATTGTATTAATAACTTTCTTATTATGTTAATATGTTTCTCATTGTATTAGAGAGCTCTATTTTGCTAACAGAGTCCAGAAGGTATGCCAATATGATAGCATATCTGTTAATATAATCTAAATTCTTTTAGGCTTATTGTATCAGTGATATCACTGTCATGTTAACACCCCTTTTGTATCAGATTAGTGAAAACAGACCCCATAAATGTGATAAGAGACTTGTATATGCGATATGCACACTGCTAATATGATATATCAAATTATATTACTAGTATGAAGAGTTTTTCTTAGCAATAAAATCAATAAACACCAACATGCCATTTCTGCCAGTTTGAGATCACATGCAATATCTTATCACCATCCCTGCAGCAAACAGTACAGTTCCTCCAGTACAGTACTGTGACCCACAATAATCTATGTGTGAGAATCTACACTAGCATTGATGTCACAGTGCTGATAACAATTATCATTTGCATTTATTACTTGTTATGAATTCACAGGTTGGCTGGGGGCAATTTTCAGAACAGCATTAACAAATCTGATAAATTGCCATCACATCTTAAGAATTTCAGATTAAACCCATTGACAACTTCTTATGAACTGAGGAATCTCCACATTGTTTAGAGGTGTGTGTGGATGTGTGTATATTAAATAAGAGTGAGCAACAGAGCTGCTCCCCAGTGAATAAATAACTTTAAACTATTTCACATAAAACATTTGGGAAGGCTGCCAGTCATTGATGATGGAATTAAAATACATTACAGTAATAATAACAATGAATAATATATTTTATTCCAAGGGCTCTCATGCCAACTATAAGTAAAATAGAACTTAACTACAACAATAACAAAAAGCCACATAATTCAGTAAAGGACCTCCATAAATACCCAACCTGCCTACCCTCAAAACCATAGGGCCAAATTCTGCCTCCTTTATTTGCATTGGGTAGCACTTTGGAAAATAGCCCAGTTGAACAATCCACTCAGATCTATGGGGTTAGTTGAATAGTAAGGTACTTCTTAAATTAAGGTTATTAAAGAGAGTAATTTGGGTAGTTAGTGTCTCCGTCAGATGTGAATGTTCTGTACAAAGCACCTGATCTTTATGACACTGATGTTAAGCAATTAATAAACTTCAGAAATAAACTTCCCATGATATGGTTCAACAACTTGCATTCCCAAGGAATTACTGCATTTGAAACCACTCAGGCTAGAAGGAAAATAATCCAAAATCCTGTCCTTTCAATTGCAGGGAACTTTGGAATCTTTTTCTTTCCCATTCCTCAGGGTGTCTCCATGTGCGGTAACTTCTCTATGCATGGTGGGTATAGTTAGTATTTTCATTTGCTGCCTAAGTAGCAAATTACTCTGTAAACAGCCCACAAGAGCTGGTCTGTAATTGAATTGTAACTGTTGACTTTGGACATTTGGTATATTTGCTGCAAGAAGTAAATTTTCAAAACTTCATCGTGATGCAGTCAGAAAAAATGAAAGGTAATATTCTTTATCTGCCACAGATTGCTGCAGATGAACTGCTTTCATAGGAGCTTAAATAAGATTTAGTGTATTCCATCCTTCAGCTGGCCACAATTGAAAGTGATCAGGATCAATATTGCTGCCCCGGCATGCAGCCCAGTATTGTGCATTACAATAGAGGAGATGGCTGGATTCAAAATTTTCCCGTGTCAAATTAATTTCTATGTTATCCCCAAATTCAATTAGATGGGAACCCCGTGTAACTAAAAAAGTGTCCAACATCCCTCAGTGACAAATTACGGTGCTTAGTGTGCATATCAAGGTGAAGTGTTGAGCCTTGCTAATCTTCTCACTAATTCTCAATTACCGTAAAATGAAGCCATAAATCACACAGACAGGGGATCGATGGAAATGTTGTTTTCAGGGTGATTGGCAGCCTCCCCAAAGGTTTTCTGTAAGTTGGTTTAAGGTTACCATTCTCTAAGGGGGAGGGATAGGGTAGTCTTGCTCAATCTCTATGATATAGGCCCACAGGCCTTTGGGGGATAGTGTGGAGGGACAGCACCAATTTCAGCCCATCAGACATCCAATTTTTCTCCTTTTCATACCTGCTGTAGTAAATGAGAAACAAATTAAATTTCACTCCACTATCTCCACAGAAACCATTTAAATTTTTCATGGAAACTAAATTGTCCCTAGACAAATAGCCCCCTGATTCTATGAAAATATACTGGAGCACTGGGGACAGAAATAAATTTGTGTCACTCTGGATATGCCATTCTCTGTAATGTCATTCACCGCCGACCAATAAAGGAGTCCCTCTCAGAACACAATGGTAAAGCCTTGCGCTCTGGTGGATTTGCATTGTTCCCCAACTCTTGAGCGGTCTAATATTCTTCCTGTTATTAATTTGCAGCCTGGGTTTTACATTCATGAGGCCAAGATTGAAATGTAAATGAGGCACAAAATAAGTAGTCAGCAGTAGCCCTGGCCGAGCAGCCTGTGTCATAGACTCATGGACTTACATGAAAATAGTTATCACTCAGAGAGATTAGCAGCTCAGAACATCAATCATTGCTGCAAGGAAACAATGAATAAAATCACCCCGACACAAGGAAGGAAATTACAAGAGCTTTAAAGTGGAATGGGAATATGTAATAGTGCTACCTGTTGTTGAAGTACTAAGATGGCTGTAATAAAAGAAGCTGGATTCCTTCTCTCTCCCTTTCTCTTTCCCCTGTTCATTCTTGATCACTAATATTTAAATCGTGCCATTTTTGTCATCTCAATTTATCTATTAAATGAGCTTCAGTTCCCACTAAGGAGGTATATGATGCTTCTCACTGCACTCAAATGAAACCCATAGCTTTGACTCTAAGACCACTTTACAATGATGGGACCATGTCACTGTAAATAAAGGGAGAAATAAGGTCTGATTTCTCAGCTTTGGCTGAGCTATGGACAGTGCAGGACCCTGAGATGGGAGACAAGGGGGTCTTCTCATCACCACATCACTTTTATAGTTTCCTAATTCCTGGGCTAGTCAGGGACTGGTAGAGCCCCTGGTGTAAAGTAGAAAAGCCTCAGGGCTGCTCTAATTTAAGCCAGGCTTTGTATGACTCCAGATGGCCTTTTCAATAGCTGTGAATAATCAGAGCATAGACATGCTCTAGCCACCCCCTTTTCACTTCCAACTGTGAGAGGGTGTGGCATGCAGCCCCCATGCCAGCTCTGAACCATGCAAGGACCCTCTTATGCAGGGAGAATTCCCACAGGTCCATATCCACTGAGCAAAGGGACTGTAGTAAAACAGAGTAGGAGCTGTGTTAGTCTGTATTCGCAAAAAGAAAAGGAGTACTTGTGGCACCTTAGAGACTAACAAACTTATTTGAGCGTAAGCTTTGGTGAGCTTCAGCTCACTTCATAGAATGCATAAAATTCTGTGCATTCTATGCATCCGATGAAGTGGGCTGGAGCTCACGAAAGCTTATGCTGTAATAAATTTGTTAGTCTCTAAGGTGCCACAAGTCCTCCTTTTCTTTTTGTAGTGAAACAGAGACCCAGGTCCATACTTTCTACTTCATCATTTTTTAGTGTGCTAATTCCCATTTCTAGCAGGTATCGTGTGCTTTTTTACACTGGTTATTTATCAAAGTAAAACATTTAAAAATTGTTTATTATTAGACAGGAGTGCATTTTTACCCAGTTCTTCTGCATATCAAACATGAAATAGGTTGTATTATTTATATTCAAAATTGGGGGTTTTTTTCTGTGTGTTCTCGTTGATCAGAGAGCACAGAAAATCTTCCTGGCCTAGGAAGGAACGTTGTCTTTGCAAGGTATTATTTTCTAATGGTTATAGACAAGTAATGAGAGTTCTTAGTTCTATAGCTAGCACTGCTACTAACTGGCTATAAATCCTGGGGGGGAGGGGGGAAACTCTCCCCCTCCCTGTCCTCTCCCCTTCCCCTCAAAAATGCTTGTTTTCAAAGACACATTTTGACAAGAAAAAATTAGAGAATTGTCAGCAATAAACATAATTCCAGGAATGTCTTCTAGCAGGATGAGTGCCAAAAAAAAAAAAGTCCAGGTGAATATTTGCGGATCTTTTTCATATTTTGAGATTTCTTAGTTGATTGCGATTGGTCCCATGAGTTACCTAGAATGACTGTTTTAGAGTCACATAGCGTTAGTGTTCTAGTCCTCCATTTGGTTTGGAGGGTTTTCAGAAGCCACTTTGACTTGTTTTCTCAAAGAATGTAGCTTCATTTTGTGTGCTTTCTCTGAAAAACCTGTTAGTGGTGAAAGCTGTGTGCGCTGGTCACTACTACAGTGTGGGCAGAAGTTCACTCATCTTTCAACCCTGAAGACCACCAAGGGTTTCTAATGTAACTACTAGAGAAAAAATGATCATCAATTTTGTTGAGCCCTACCGGCTTTGTGACCTTAGGTAGCTCATTTAACCGCCTCGTGCTGCAGTTTACCATTATTAGTATAATAACAATAATAGTCATGTGTATAATATCTTTCATGCAAGGATTTCAAAGCACATTCCAACGTTGGGTATTATTATCCCAATTTTAAAAATGAAGAAACAGGAGGCTTATATTGACAAAAAGATCTGTCCAAGGTAGCACAGTACAGCAGTGAGTTAGAAATAGAACCCAAGTCTCCTGAGTCTTAGTCCACAGCTCTAAGCACTAGACCATTCTGCCACTTTACAGGCATCAGCCTTCCATTGTGGTACTTTAAGGATTAATAAATTAATGTTTGTAGAACACTGAGATAGTATGAATATGTAGATTTTTTTTCTACCAGCTATCTCCTGCTTGTTTTCCATGATACGGACAGTGGATGTTTTGGTCAAATAATCACTGGAGAGTGAGGATTGAACTAAACAGGAGAAGTATTATCATATCAGAGCTATGGTACATTACAGAAAGCGACACTTTTCTAACATCAACTCTTTTGCACAATATAGATGTTCCCCTTTTTATTCCATGTTCATTTTTTAAGCACAATACAATTGTATTCTACAGGGCCAGCATTTGAAATGTAATGCTTGAAAATGTGTCCAGCAACCTTTATTCTGATTCTCTCTGAAGCAGTTCTCTAAGGATAATGCATGCAACTAAGCAAAGGAATATGAAATTTAAGAAAAGTAAAAAAACCATGATAAAAGCAGGAGGTTCAAGTGTGTATTTCTATGTTCTTTGAAAAAGCTAAGAAATTGAGCATGGAAGGGTTAGTAGAAGATATTGTGCCCTAGGCTGGTTTCTGCTCTAGAGTCAAAGGGCAAAAACAGGCACAAGTTGTTATCAGAGCTTTCCATACCCTCAGTGACGTGAAATTGTTGACTAAAGAGTAGAAGCAATGCAACTCACTGACATGGTTTGCATTCTGGCTAGCTGACTTGTGCTCTTGTTCCCATTGTCTTCACCCTCAGTGTCTCAAGATAGCTTTTTAATTGCTTATCAAATGGATAGTTATTGTATCATAAAATCTTCAAAGCCATTTCCCAGTCCCATTCTGTTGTGGAGCTGAACTTTTATATGATGATCTATCACACTGGATTATGCTAATAAGCTTGTTAATAGCTCTCGTGGTGTTAACTCAGAGCTTTAAAACAAACTGGCCCTTGCAATAGATTGGGAAATGTTTTATAAGGCATGTGATCGAGGAGCAGCCATGACAGGGCCAGTAAATAATGGCAGAAACTGGGAAGACTAAAGAAATACTCAGTTAAATTATTTATACTTTAATCAAAAATACAGTTTTTAAGCAATATCATTAATTCATTACTAATTGTTTTGTGAATTTGTGATGAATTACTTATCTGAATGCAAAATAAACCCTAGTCTATTTGCTCAACATTTTTTAACCTTTGATTTTGTAAAGTTTTTCCTCACACCACCCTGTTTCTTGCCAGATTGATCACAAAAGAAGTAGATTTTCTAGGTAAATGTATGCTTTTAAAAGACAGTCCTTGTCCCAAAGAGTTTACAGTCTCAATTAGTGGTTCTCAACCTATTTACCACTGTGGGCCACATATGCCACTCTCTGTATTATGTGGGCCACATCCATACAATATGTACACTACCTGTATGGCCCTGAGGATGTCACATGGTCCACATTGGGCCATAAGCAGCCCGTGGGCCACAGGTTGACAACCACTGGTCTAAACAGACAGGTCAGAGACAAGGTGTAGGAGGTGAAACAGACTCATAGAGGTGAAGTGGTTTGCCCGTGGTCTCACAGTAGGCTTGTGGCAGAAGCAGAATTAGTATCCAGGTCTCTTAAGATCCAGTTCAGTGCCCTATCTGCTGAGTCAGGCTGCCTCTCTAGATCCCACTAATGCATCATTTACATCAAAGAAATCAAACCTCAGAGGCATTCTTGTGGATCATTTTGAGTGGACCCAATATTTCAGAAGTGACCTCCTTATTTCAGAAGACTACACAAAGTGAGTAAAGTTTTCTATTTTAATTGAATTAATGATGAAGGAAGATGAGGGCTGAGTACAAAGAGTTAAGTTATTTATTTAGCCACAAGAAATAACTACAGCACAGGCAGCCATGGTGCAAATCTCAGCCAACTTTTCTGCCAGTGTAATACACAACCCTGACTTGGAAGACTCCATCTTGGAGATTTTGCAATCCTTGGGACCACTGAAGAATGGCAGATGGCACTTGCCATATTGATCTAGCAATTAGCCAGTTCTTTTAATCTACAGAGCCAAAATGGAATACCAGAAAATCAGGTCAAGCCATGTAATGTTCAAATCATTGGTCAGCCTCTGAGTATGCAGAAAGAAGACTTAATTACCTTCCTGCAAAACCAGCAAACCACAATGAAATTCTTTCAGCTCATAACCAATAACATTTTGTTATACATGTGTAAGCGGAGGAATAGTCCCGCTATTGTGGGGAACTTTCCTGGCTTCTGCACTACCCTGGTGAAGTGGGCTAGCGAAAGGATCTGAGTCCTCGCTCCCAATTTCTTTACCCAGTGGCCTTCCTGCCCTTGAGGACTCCCCTTCTACTCTCCTGTCTGGCAGAGTCCTCGTAACCCCAACAAGGCTGGGCCCAGGATTCCTGGGGGGGCTCGACCCCCAACCCTGCTGTGGTCACCTAGGAAAGGGGCTAGGGTGTCCCCACTCTAGGGTACTCTCTCTGCAGTGGGCACTTCTCTGACCCACTGACCATTACATATAATTTAAAGCAAATACACATTATTTAATCAACAATTAATTTTAAAAAGAATAAGGAAAAATGGGAAAGGTTAAAGGAAACACATCACCCCGCTCTGTGGCAGGGAACATCACAAACAGTGTCTCTGGAACGTCAGGGCAGTTCACAGTCTGTTCCTTGTAAGGCCCAGGCCTCCTTCTCAGGCCCTGGCTGTGCTGCAGGGATGCTGTGGGTTGGACACTCGCTCTGGTGGTGGCCACACGCTCTCAGGCTCTAGGTGGCAGGACCCTTCTTCCCAGTGTCGCCCCCGCCCTGTCAGGGTAACCAATCTCGCTCCGAGTCTGGCCTGCAGAGCCTCTTGGCTGAGGTGTCTCCCTGTGCTGGGCCCACTGCCCAGGGTCCCCCTCGCTCTCCCCGGCTCCACACCGCACCCAGCTCCAGACTGCTCCAGCCCCAGCTCCACCACTCGGTCTCTGCACTGCTGCTGCTCTGCCTCCAGCTCCCTGGGCTGCTTCTCTGGCCCCTCTGGCTCTGGTTGCTGCAGCTCTACTCCCAGGACAGGTCTGCTCTGCAGGCTGCTTCTGTGACTCAGCTCCCAGCACTGACCTGCTTCCTGGGCTGCTTTTCTGGCCTCTCTGGTTCTGGTTACTGCAGCTCTCCTCCCAGGGCAAATCTGCACTCTCTGGGCTGTGCCTCTGGCTTTGGGGCTGCAGCTCTGCTCCCAGGACAGGGTCTGCTCTCTCTGGATCTGGCACAGCTCTGCTCCCCAGCTCACCTTGGGCCCCTGCTTTCTCCTTAGCTCGACCCCACTCTGTCTGACCCAGGCAATTCCAACTCACACAGAGGACAGGACCTCCCTGGCCTCCTGACTCCCTAATTAGCCTGCCCGCCCTGTTATTCAGGCTGACTTGGAGCATTAGCCTCTCCCCATTGTTCCTGGGGACTGTCAGTCTCAGGGTCCTGATTCCCCATCGACCCTTCCCCCTTTTAGTACTGGGAGCTAGCAACTGAAACACCCCCACTGAATGTTAGTAAGGGGGCAGCAGTCCCCTTACACATGCAATAGCAAGAATGTATACATTAAGCAAGATACATACAAGAGAAATGGAGCAAAACACAAGATTTGCAGCTGCATGTTTCCTAAACATTGATAATTCCATCTAGCAATATTAACCTATGAGGAAAGGTTGAAAAATTTGGGCATGTTTAGTCTTGAGAAAAGAACAGTGAGTGGGGGACCTGATAACAGTCTTCAATTGTGGTCAGGCCTGTTATAAAGAGGATGGTTATCAATTGTTCTCCATGCCCACTGGAAGTCAGACAAGAAGAAATGGTCTTGATCTACAGCAAAGAAGATTTAGGTTAGATATTAGGCAAAGCTTTCTACTATAAGGGTGGTTTAGCTCTGGAATAGGCTTCCAAGGGAGGCTGTAAAATCCTCATCATTGGAGGATTTTAAGTACGGCTTAGACCTGTCAAGGATGGACTAGGTTTACTTGGTCCTGCTTCAGTGCAGGGAGCTGGACTAGGTGACTTTTCAAGGTCCCTTTCAGCCCTATACTTCCATGATTGTTTCTTCCTCCATATTCTGGATGGAGAGAAAAGAGACATTATCTAAAGGTATAACAAGTAAACAAGCCAGAAAGATATTGCTAGAAGTGAGATCACAGTCTGCAGTTTTAGTGTGCATTGGCTTATAAAAGTGTTTTGAGGGCACCATAACAGGGTGCTGGTGCAAAAGCACCTAATTAGCCCCTGCTCAGCCAGCTCCAATCAAGAGAAATAGATTGGGGCTGGTGGAACAGGCCTGATGCCTGGCCTGGGGATTGGCCCCACCTGGGGGCCTGACAAGCCAGCAGCTATAAGGCTGGGAGCCAGTATAAAGGGGGCAGCCAGAGAAAGGTCAGGCTCCTGGCTGACAGCTAGTCAAAGAGGGAACTAACCCGGTAAGCCTTGTAAATGGTGTAACACTGGTGGTGGGAGAACTGTGTGTGTAATTAAAGCCACGGGTGCTGCATAACTGGAAGCCTCTCTGAGCATTACTGGGGCAGTCAGCGGGCCCCAGGAGGAGGGGACAGAACTTCCCAGGCAGAGGACATGTCACAGGCACAAACAAGGACCAAAGTATTTTAATCACAAGGAGTTTAAAAGCAAATATTCCAATCACATATAATTTATCTCTGAATCAGTGCCTGGCTGTTTCCAACAAATATGAAACTCTGATCTAATTAGTGAAAAGAGTTATCATGAACCTTCCAAATCACCCTTTTGCCTATGCAAACTTTGCATTTGCATGTATAAATCTGGTATCTGAGAATTCAGCTACCTGATTTAATTATACAAATGCCCGTTTGAGCATGCAGCATCTACAGGGACAATTTTCAAAGCTCACTTTGAATATTCAGCTCTGTAAATTTGGAGGCCAGCTTTTGAGGGACTGATTCTGCTCTCACTAACACAAGTTTTGCACTAGTGTAGCTCTATTGTCATTAATGGAGTTACTCTGATTCTCACCAGTGTAAGTGAAACAAGCATGGGGCTCCAAGACTCTGAAAGCGAAGAAGACTACTGACATAAGGTTGGAAATGGTAGACCCAGTCAGCACCTACCTTTATATGCATGGCTTCAGGGAGACTACTCACATTCTCAAATTTAAGGGGTGAAAGCCTGGCCCTATCATTTCACTATTTCCGCATGCTCCCTGGCCTGATGCCTATACTGACCCGTTCCTGCTCATCTGATACTTACATTGTAAGATCTTTGTATGTTTGTACAGTGCCTTGTACAATGGGTTTGTGTTCCATGACTGGGGCTCCTAGGTGCTAATGCAATACAAATAAATATTACTAATAATTAATATTTTGCACAAGTTTTGGTCATGCGCTATTTTTTTCAAGTTGTGTATGGGGGGGGGGGGGGCAGGGTTAATATTGAAACCAGAATTAACATGATCCTAGAAACTTAACTTGACCTTAAAGCAGATACCTGCAGACTGGGTCAAATGGAGGCTATCACCATAATGAATGGCATGGCTACGTAGAACTTTACTGGATGCAAGATGTCAGAGTTTGCTATATTGGAAAAGTAATCACCTCCAAAGCACGAAGGCTGGTATAATGGACTGGCAGACCTAGCTGTGAAGGAAAGGATCACTACAATAGACAGCAAACCCCAGAAAACACTGAGTGCATCTGGGATAATTTCCAAGAACTGGTCAATTAAAGATCCCTGCAGGAGGCCTGGATGAAAGGCGGAAGATAAATCCAGACGCTCTCTCCCTGTTTCCTCTCCTCTTTTCTCTTCCCCTCCCCTCCCCTTTTCCTCTTGATTATGATTTCTTTTTTATTTTGTGTGTGTGTGTGTGTGTGTGTGTGTGCGTGCACGTGCGTGCCACAAAAAGCTACATGCTGGAAATATTGTGGTTAACACAAGAGAATCCAAGCATAGTGTAAATATCTTGGTCTTTACTCATTTGTGATGTATAATATTTTTGTATGTGTTCTAGATGTTGGTACCTAGAATTTGTTTGGTTTCATATAAAACAAAGATTGAAAAAGTTCAATAAATAATAAATGTAAAAATAATAATTACTTTGAAGTCAAGGGTAAAATTCCCATTGAATACACAGGACCAGAATTTCAGCCAAACACGTGTGTGTTTACAGGATTGAGGCGCTGGGTAGTTGCTGCCTTCAAACAGATCCTGTGATTTCATGTTTTCCTTTTCTGAGGATGGGTAGAGAGTACTATCCTAAACATCACAAGCTACCTTCTTCCTTTCTCCATCCAGCTGCTGCCACTACTGTCATGCTTCTTCACTCAACAAATCGCATTGCCTCAGAAAATTATAGCTGCACATGTGAAAACCCAGAGTACAAACTCAATGGGCTTAGCCATCTACATGAGGATTGTCGCCTCTCAGGAAACAAAAGAAAGCCCCAGAATATTCCAGGGGATCCTGAGGCCATAAAACTGGACAGCTGGCAGTGTATTCTGAGCACCTGGCAGATTTCCCAGGACAGCTACCTCAAAAAAGGGGTAATTCTGGGGAACCCTGGACATGATATAAAATGCAACAGGGGTGAAAGACATTAAAAATCAGTTGGAATATGTTCTCATTATTGTGTTAAAGTGCAGCTCTTACAAAATTGAATGGTATTTTCAGGGGGGAGGGATAGCTCAGTGGTTTGAGCATTGGCCTGCTAAACCCAGGGTTGTGAGTTCAATCCTTGAGGGATCTGGGGCAAAAATTGGGGATTGGTCCTGCTTCAAGCAGGGGGTTGGACTAGATGACCTCCTGAGGTCCCTTCCAACCCTAACCTTCTATGATTCTATTTCAATCTATTATATTGTTAGATGACAGCCACCAAGGAAAAACAACAGGAACCAGTAGATGTTTGCCTGGGAGCTTAAACAAGGCTGGGATGAAAAAGGCAAACAAATTCTCCTTACAGTAGCATGATTGTCAAAAAGAGCACACAAAAAGAATCAGCCTGCTACACAGCGTGAAGTAAGTGATCTCTTCCCATTATAATCAGGAGACAGAGCCTGTGATATCTCTAGGAGCTCAATCTAAATAAGGCTTTATCTTCTCGTCTCTTTCATATTATGAATAAAAACATGAAATTAGTTTTATGTCAGAAGAACAACCCTTAAGACACTTGTAACTTATAATTATAATTTCTAAGCTGTTTGGCTTGTCAGTATCGACGTATTCACAGCTCCAGACTTCCAGCACTTTATAGACTGAGACATGCAGCACTAGCTGTTGAAAATTAACTATGAATCTCTTATCTGCATTCTGATTTATTAACTACAGTGAAAAACAGAAAGTAAAAAAATATATTGTACATTCATACCATGCTAGCAGAGAAGAAGTTATTAGCTGTGTCTAGCATCTAACCAAGAAACTGCTCACTAGAGGTTTCTTGATTTTTAAAAGAATGAAATAAATTTCCAGAATTTACCAATCACTTGTAAATGTTTTTCAGTCATTTGCTCAAGATTAGAACTGATCCACTAGAACTTCAGGCTACGGCCAGAGTTTCATGGTGAAAAATGAAGAAATGCTGCAGGCTTTTTTGGAAAAAGTTTCCTGTGCAAAGTTTCATCCCATTTCTAGAGCTAGACAGAAACTAGTAAGTATTTTTATTAATATTTTTGAAAGAAAAACTTTTTTTGAAATATTCATCTTTTTTTTTACCAAAAAAAAAAAACCTGGAAAGGTTTTCAGTTTTTGTTTTTTTAATTAAAAAACAGGATATTTACCCAGTAAACAAACATTTTCTGGAAAAAAAATTCTTTCCAAACTAGGCCACTTTTCTCCCAAAAAATTTCAACCAGCAGCCACTTCGCTTAGTTCTGTATTATTTTAACTTTTTCAGACATTTTCTTGGTGTTTTCTTTAAATTACCTGTTTTTGTGGCAAATATTCTACAGCACAAGTGAAAAGACAATGATTATTTTTAATTATAGAATCATAGAATCCTTGGACTGGAAGGGACCTCGAGAGATCATCTAGTCCAGTCCCCTGTATTCATGGCAGGACTAAGGGTATGTCTTCATTACCCGCCAGATCGGTGGCAGCTATCGATCCAGCGGGGATCAATTTATCGTGTCTAGTCTAGACGTGATAAATCGACCCCCGAGTGCTCTCCCGTCGACTCCTGTACTCTAGCACCGCGAGAGGTGCAGGCAGAGTCAACGGGGGAGTGGCAGCAGTCGACTCACCACGGTGGAGACACCATGGTAAGTCAATCTAAGTACGTCGACTTCAGCTACGTTATTCACATAACTTAGATGGATTCCCCTTCACCCCAGTGTAGACCAGGGCTAAGTATTATCTAGACCATCCCTGACAGGTATTTGTTTACCCTGCTCTTAAAAAATCTCTTAATGCTGTCTATTGCTTTAGTATTCTGGTACCTTTTCACAAAAATAGATAAATACCCAAATTTAGCTAGTGTCCCTTTATATGTGAAACTTTTAAATAATAAATATAATAAAACATCGCTTGTATACCGCTCCTCTTCCACAGATCTCAAGCATCAGGTTTCAGAGTAACAGCCGTGTTAGTCTGTATTCGCAAAAAGAAAAGGAGTACTTGTGGCACCTTAGAGACTAACCAATTTATTTGAACATGAGCTTTCGTGAGCTACAGCTCACTTCATCGGATGCATACCGTGGAAACTGCAGCAGACTTTATATATACACAGAGAATATGAAACAATACCTCCTCCCACCGCACTGTCCTGCTAGTAATAGCTTATCTAAAGTGATCATCAGGTGGGCCATTTCCAGCACAAATCCAGGTTTTCTCACCCTCCACCCCCCCACACAAATTCACTCTCCTGCTGGTGATAGCCCATCCAAAGTGACAACTCTTTACACAATGTGCATGATAATCAAGTTGGTCAAGCATGTAACCAAAGAAGGTAAGAATCATTATCACCATTTGATGGGAGGAGAAACTGACACACCGAAAGATGAAGTGACTTGTCAATGGTTACACACCAGATGAGTTGCAGAGCCAGGGAGAGAACCAATATCTCCTGATGCCCAGTCCAATACCTATCTGCTATACCACACAGCAATGCTTTACCCAAGAGCACAACAATAGCTGTATTTAATAAGGTTCCCATTCTAGTCTCATTCTCTTAGCCACAAGAAGATATGAGGAGTACTTGTGGCACCTTAGAGACTAACAAATTTATTTGAGCATAAGCTTTCGTGAGCTACAGCTCACTTCATCAGAGCTGTAGCTCACGAAAGCTTATGCTCAAATAAATTTGTTAGTCTCTAAGGTGCCACAAGTCCTCCTGTTCTTTTTGCGGATACAGAAGAACACAACTGCTACTCTGAAAGAAGATATGAGTGCTATGTAAGCTGCACACTTAACCCCAAGTGAGAAGTGACCCTGTGGTGATTCCCTTCTACTGCATAAGGACTGGTGCATAAAAAGAGTCCCAACCAGCATTTTCATCAAGCAGCGCTGTGGCATGCGGCTCTAAACGGGGTGAAGAAAAACAGCTGATCCTTAAAACTTCCTGAGCAACAAAGACTCTTTTCCTCCATCCCCTGAAAAAAATATTGCATATGATTAGAAATGAGTCAACACAAGAAACATTTATCACCTAAACTCTGGGAGTTCCATGAATATCAGACTCATTTCTAAATCACTCCTGATTTTTATTTGCAATATCAAAATCCAGTGCCATGAATTTGAATAACTAAACCACCTTCCTACCATTTAGTAATCAGATTCATAATCAGATCTGGGATGTTCACCCTCCCCCTTCTCTTTGTGAAAAGAGCTCCTCTAACACATCTCAGGTTCAGCCAAATACAAAGAAAAATATGAAATGAAATTTTTGAAGCTGGAACAAATGAAAACAAAGAAAATGTTCTTGACTCACTTATAAAAAAAACCACTCAGCAGTTAATAAACTCTTGGGATAGGATGGGGTTAAAATCCTGATCACAGATTTGTGATTTATATTGACTATAACAGATTAAAAGTTAAAATTTATTTGTAGCGTAAATCTAGTAGATTAGTATGTAATGTATATTCTTTTTTTTTAACCACAGGAATAGAATGCTCTAAAGATTTTATCCCTCAAAATGCTATCTACATCTTTTCCTTCATATTGGTTATTTGCAAAATGATTAAGTTAGACATGGGGTGCCTCTTAGTCAAATCCTTTTTTAGAAAATAAAAAAGGCTGCCACTTTTTATCATTTCGTAACATCAGAAAGTCAGTAAAATCTTCAGAGCTATTGTGTCTTCCCCGTGTGCTCCTCTCTCTCTCTCTCTCTCTCACCAGATGTTTGACTTGTCTCATGTAAAAGACAAAATTGAGTTACAGCTTCAGAGTGCAAGATTTGCAATGTTTTCTACAGTTTATTAATGTTAACCAAATAAAAATGACATTAGTGAAAAAGATCTACATGATACCTCAGAACTCCCAAGATTAGGCCAGATGGTCACTTCTAACGGATATAATCTAGTAAAAGTCTGTTGAGAGACAGGCTATTGATTGAATTTCTGACTTTAAATGCAAGCCCCATATCTACACATGTCCACACTGATATCAGTTGCTTGAAATCCAATACAGAGGTGTAGATTGGGAGATGATGTTAGTTGCTACCTATTAAAACTGTCAATTCCATCTGTTGTCTAACATCCGATGAAGTGAGCTGTAGCTCACGAAAGCTTATGCTCAAATAAATTTGTTAGTCTCTAAGGTGCCACAAGTACTCCTTTACTTTAAAATGGTGTGTGTAGTTTTTAATAGATCAGTATTAGATTAAGTGGCCATATATTAAGGTTCTTATTGGCTGGGAAGTCTGGCTAAATCTGTAATTAAATAACGCAATGGAACAGGAGCTCTGTTGGTTGGAATTGGACCAAAATTCACATCAAGCAAATGCTATAATTTAAGATTGCAGGAATAACCAGATTTCCTCTAAAAAAAGTATTAGTAATGCACAATGTTACTGAAATTCTCTTCAGAACCAAGCATATAATGATGAAAATGTAGAAGTATTATGATTATTGTGCTATCCACATGGTGCATTACATGGTACATATATGGTACTTCAGTGACCCTCTGCACCTCTGCCAAACGGCCACAGTCTGATAGCATTCCCAGAAGAATTGTCTCAAATGGCTGGTGACAGCTCCATCAAAACAGGGCTGGGATTTTGTAGTCCTGAAAGTCCCACCTTCTTGCTGAAATAAGGTTGAAAAACATGGCTGCTCACCCAAGGGTATGTAAAGGTGCTGGCTCAATATTCACCCTCTCCAGAGGTGTGTAACTACTGAAGATACTAAAAGTTGAGAGACAGCAGAAGAGAGAGGCATTTCCCGGATTACCAATATGACATCAGACAGCTGTTGCTGTTTGGACATAGTCAAACAGAGAGGCTGCCCTCATCTAGCCATAAGTACCAGCAGGACTGCAGGAAAGGGATAATTGCTGGGTCCAAGGAAAGGAGGTGTGGCAATAAACAAACTAAAAATGAGAAAGGACTAGGTTAATAATACAAAGAATTGGCCTCAAAGAGAGATATACACTACAATGCTTTGCATGTTTTATTGTGGCATGCAGAAACAAAACGAACACAACCAGCATGCTGAACAAGCAGCATTATTAATCCTCCGGCTCCATGGAAAAAGGATTAGAAGTGAGTGTTCCATAAAAACTGATGGTTTATTTTTCTCATAAAGTTGTTTAGAGCGAATAAATAATCTCTAAACTGCTGACCATTGCTCGACTAATAGCCTCAAAAAATTGAGTTGAATATTATCTCAAATGAAATATTATATTGACTTCAGCTGTGTTCATGCCCCTTTCATGCTCATTTCCTTAGAATGTTCCAGTTTATACAGGAATGTTCACTGCAGCAACCTGCATGGAACTTGAAGGGAAGAACACAGGTTGCAGGTGGGAAGTGTTTGAAGGAGGAGCCAGGAAGCCGGTCTTTGTGCACATGGCTATAATGCATTTACAGCATCTCTGTAAACAGAGAGATGAATGGGTTGCAGGGAATGTGGGAGGACATACATATATGAATTGAGCTACATGTATTATATCTTCTATATTATGATTTCATATTTATATTTGTTTGCTACGTTGTTGAAAAAGTAATACAAATGTCATGATCAGAGTAACAGAGTCGAACACCAGAAGGGATCAGCAGATCGTCTAGTCTGACCACCTGTGTATCACAGGCCACAAACCTGCAGGCTAAACCCAACAACTGAAATTAGCCCTCAGGAGACTAAACTATTATGTGCTACAAGCAGAGAATAAGAGGGACCGAGGTGCACAAATGCCCTAGGATCCTGCAATGGCAGGGAACTGATTAAATGAGATATACCCAAATGAGGGCCCCATTATGAGCCTGTATGTATCTTTGAAAATGTAAGACAAAGTGTCCTGGCACAGTGGATGTCCTGTGACCCTGATACACCTGACAATCCTAATAAATGTGCTTTCTGCTCTGAACAGAACTGCATCAGAAGGCAAACTTTCACCAGTCACTTGCGAACTTCACTACTATTTTTAAATAATATAGATCAGATTTTCAAAAGAGCTCAGCACCCAGCAGCTCCCATCGAGAACATCCCAATGGGAGCTGCTCTATATACAGTTGAAAATCAGTCCATTCATATGCCGGAATGGGAGCTGAGCTCTTTTGAAAATTTGGCCTAGATTTTGGGTGCCGAGCACTTTTGAAAATTGGGCCCTGTGAGTCTAAACTACTTAATAATCCCAGTATAAAAACTAAAATGCCTCCTAGCAGTCTGTTCCCTGGTGACGGGCATAGCTAATTTTTTTTCTGATTTTGCACAGTAAACATCATCAGGCCAGTTATGTACCTGACCGTGCAGTCCTTTCCATGAATACTGACTGCTTGCATGAGTAAGAATTACTGAGCTCAGTAAAGGTTGCAGAGTCAGGGCCAGCATTTTTTTCCTGTATTTTCAATTCCACACAGAGTGTCCTGCCTGATAAGGAACCACTGAGTAAGACTGTCCTTTTTGAAAGTTATTGCAACTACTGTTCTTTTTGCAAGTTATTTATGTTTACTTATTTGTGATATCACTTAGTACAATTCTTCTCTGCTCAGATCATTATTATAACAATGACTGTCACAGATGCACTCACAAGAACCCAGAGAAAAGACTGCTGCAACTCATTATCATTCAGTACCATAGTGGAGAGAGATTAGAAACGCATAATAGAAGCTGAGAGAAGATGTACCTAAGGGCATGTTTATGCTGCCCCACAGTTCGGACTATGGGTGTGTGAATAGCAGTGTGTATCAAAGTGCTGTGCTGTAAATCCACCATGTGGATGCTGCTGGTGTGAACTAAAAGTTTCCCACTAACAAGTCTTCTTCAAACAGGACTACATTAATGTGAAGTGGGAACCTTGCAGTAGAGGAGACGAGAGTAGGAGTTGGGAGATGTGGGGGAAGGAGTCAAATAGTGGAGGAAAGATAAAAACAGAGGCGGAGAGGGGTTGAGCAGGCAGGGACGGGGCTTGCATGCAAGCAGAAGGGGACAGAGACAAGCTAGGGGCACAGGGGCAGAAAGGTCTATAACGACTAGAGTACATACCCCTGCAGAACCTGGATCTGAACCCAGAGTCCTCAGTCTCTACAATCCTCTGCTGTCAGCAGGGGTCAGCAATGTGTCCATACATGGAGAAAAGTGTCTGTGGTAAAAATTTTGAGGCCCATGGTAATTTTTCAAAAATTGAATGACTGAATGACATAACCCACCCCGCCAATGTCCGTCACTAAGTACAGTAATTTTGTCAAGTGTCCATTACGCAACATGGTGGTGCCAATCCCTGGCTGTCAGCAAATAGTTGTGATTGAAACCAACTGACGATGGATATGTCTCATCCCCTCTCCGGTGATGGGCCCACATAAAGTATAACAGGCTTCTACTGTTACCAGTTACTCTATTAGTTTAGGTGGCAGAGATCTGTGCTGTGAACCTGAAGGGGATTTTAATATCAAAGGTTAAGATTTTCAAAAGAGACTAGTAATTTTGCATGCCTATATTGTAGGGCAGTGGTTTCAACCCGGGGTACCCATGGGGGTACTCAGAGGTCTTCCAGGGGTTACATCTACTCAGCTAGGTATTTTCCTAGTTTTAAAACGGGCTACATAAGAAGCAGAGTACAAGCTAAAATTTCATACAGACAGCAACTTGTTTATACCACTCTATGTGCTAGATCAGAAATTCTCAAACTGTGGGTGAGTTTATTTCAATGGGCATCACCAGGGCCAGTGTTAGACTCTCTGGGGCACAGAGCAGAAAGTTGACGCCCTAGCCCCACCTCATGGGGCTGAAGCCCAGGCCCACATTTTTAAGTGAGGTGAAACTTGGGGGCAGGCAAGACAAATCAGACTCCTGAAAGGAGTACAGTAGCCTGGGAAGGTTGAGAACCACTGGTTTGGGGTGCCAGCTTGATTTTCAGAACATGCTGGGCATCAAAAAGTTAGACACCCCAAAACTGAGATACCTGAGATCACTATTCACTTTTGAAAATCACAGCAACAACACATGACCCTTGTGCTGACTGTTTGATTTTTCATATTTATAAAAATTAAAAGGGCATTTTTCAATTGCTACTAATAATGTAATATTGTAATGTAATGTAATATTGTAATATTGTACCACCTAGGAGCCTCGGTCCTGGATCAGACCCCATTGTGCTAGACACTGTACAAATACAGAACAAAAAGACCGTCCCTGTCTCAGAGAGTTTATAGTTTCAGCATAAAGCATCTCCAAAATTTCCATCCTGCCGGACCAAAGTGACATTGAATTCAGGAAGCTGGCCACAGAAATTAGGTCCAGAATGCCACTGAGAACATGGGGCCTTGTTTATTTGGACTTTGTAAAAAGAACAGATACAAAACTCTTTTTAATTGGTGTCTCCTGTTTGCTTAGGAAAATATCTAGAATAGGACAAACCTTTGCTTGCATAGTTTTTTAAAAGACATGAACTAATCTACAGTATAAGGCTCTGATGACTAGTGGTTATGAGCGGATGTTGCATTGCCTGTGGAATAACATTTCCCGGTTTTACTTTCTTTGAATGGGTTCCTAGCATTACCAGTTATAGTGTTCAGAGAGAATAAGGCCTGACCACAATGATGTCTCCACATCATAGCACATAGAACAAGGGCGGTGGTGGGGTGTGTTAGGTTTGTAAAATTCACTTAGGAATGGAACTATGGGTATGCCTGTACTGACATGAGACACCCGCATCTGGCCTGTGCTAGCTGACTTGGGCTAAGGGGCTCAGGCTAAGGCACCAGTTAATTGCAGTACAGATGTTCAGGCTTGGGCTCTAGAACCCTGCGAGGTGGGAGGGTCCAAGAGTACTGCAGCCAAAGTCCAAATGTCTGCACAGCAATTAAATGGCCCCGCAGCCTGAGCTCCGCTAGCCTGAGTCAGCTGGCCTGGGTCAGCTGCACGTGTCTAATGGCAGTGGAGACACACCTTGCGAGGCCCTATGCTTTCTCCACTGCCTGGTGCTAAGGGTAAAAAGCAGTGGAAATGCTGTCCGAAAAGAGCCAAGTAAATACAGAAGAGAGGAGTGGAGCCTGTGAAGCATCTTCTCTCCTCTCCCAAGTTCTCCCAAGCCAGTGGCATTGAGAACATGCTTGTGCTTCTAGGAGTGGCAGGACACAAAGCCACCAGTATTATCAATATGCTCGCCTTTAAAACCAGCAGGTCTTAGAGCACAAAACCCCATGGGAGTTTAATCTTCAGCCCAGAGCTTCCACCCTCTATCTTCCTTGGGGGAGAAGAGTTAAAACCAAAGCCTGCCTCATTTAAGTCAATGGGAGTTTTGCCATTGACTTTGATATGAGCAGGAGCAGTCCCTTGCCATGTGATTTTGCAAAGCACTTGCCTAATGGTTCGAAAACGTGTACCTATCTGTTGATTTCAATGGGAGCACAACTGGTCCAATAAGGAACACCTTTAAAAAGCCCGCCTTTTGTGCACAGCTGTGGACAAAGCAGGGAACTCCTAGTGGCATAGATACAGTATTGCCAGCCCCAAACGTTCAAAAGTAATGAGTTGGGTGCCCAAAATGATTACACTAGATTAAAAATCATGAGATTTTAAAAAATAATAACTCTGGGATTCTTATTGATTGCCATCTGGGATCATAGTCTGTAGAGTTCATGTTTTCAAGCTTTCCTCTGCAACATGAGGGCTAGAAACTTAGTCTTATTTAAATACAGCTGAGAGTCTCATCTAATCACATGATCCCAGAATCTGGGGCTTTAAGAAAAGCACCAATTATTGCACGAGTCATGACAAAATCATGAGAGTTGGCAACACTGTAGCAAGATGCCAAACAGGAAATTTCAGCAGTTTTTGTCATTATCCTTTTTCTTTTTTAAATAATAATACTCCCACAATTATTTTATTTATAAAACACCCTCTTCTAAGGGTTCTCTGGGTGCTGTATATTAGTGCATTAAAAACAATAAAAACGTTAGTATAAACCTTCCTTGACAAACTTCCAAAGAAAAGAATCTTTCCGCTATTGTCAAAGGAGTTAGGATTCTATCCATTATTTGGATTTGTCTGTTAGGAACACCTAGCTCTTATGTATCCTGTCTTTTACCCACAAACTCAAAGCACTCTCCAACGAAGGTAGGAATCATTTGTCCGCAGTTTACAAATAGAGAAACTGAGGCACAAAGAGGTGAAGTGACTTGTCCAGGATCTACCAGTAAGCCACTAGTAGAGCCAGTTCTGGAACCCAGGGTATCCTGAATTCCAAAGCAGAGCCCTAGCTACTGAATCACGTTGCACCCCCTGTCTTTAATAGGTTACTTGCTTATGCCATTTATATGAAAATGTCAATACAAATGTAATTTATATACACACATTTAACTTAGGCAGAGAGCAGTAAAAGACACAATCGTGTCTGGTTTGATTTTTTTTTTTAAATAAAGACAAGTATCACGTATTTGAGAAAAACACTGCCTATTGTAGGTGTTTGGAAATATGAAAATCTAGGTGCTAATACAAGTCCGAATTAAATGTACGAGTCTGAATATGATATTTGTTATTGTCTAATGTTGTTTTTAGCTCAAACTGCAAGACAGCCTCAAACCAGACACCTCTGGATCTTTCATAGAATAATCTTCCCCACTCTCCGTACAGATTTCCCTGACATCAAAAATATGGCTCAGTGATCAGTATATATTGGATTGCAATTTAACAAGCTTTTATCATTCACTGTTAGCATTAGCCTGAATCTCTTGGCTTGTTGGGAGTTAATTGCAAAAGGTTTTATGATACACGTAATTGGTTCAGTCATCTTTCTGTACCATGAACCCAACCAGACTGCCAGTATGCCCTGAACTCAAATACAAGGTAAGAGCCCATCAGTTATTTAGTATGTGCTAGAAGTTTGCATTTTCTTTTTTGCTCCATGTGAAAATAGTTAACCACATGGAAAGGGTTCCACCTCTCCACTTTGCAAAATGGTGAAATTAAGTTTTCCGTACAGCTACCAGGGGACCGCAGTAAATTACCCTGGTAACAGAGTTTACATTGATTCTGAAAAAAGCACTTGTCCATATGTAACAACGATAACCTTTTAGAAGGTTTGGAAAACAAATCTGACACCCCATTAAAAGGCAAATGATTTTTTTCTCCACACAAGAAAAAGAAACTTTTAAAACATAGAAGGCTATTAATAAATAATGGGGCTTTTTTATAGGAAAGGCTGACATGAAAGCTTAAGCTATAAACTGTATCAGAGGCAGTATTTTGACTTGTGGGGTTTATTTGTCAAAGCAGTGAGATGGGAGCTCATTTTTATTAGCTGCACAAAAGATATTTTATTGAATGTCACATTGTAATTTGATTTTAAAAGGAATAGAAAAAAATTACATTTTCTCAGATACATAATACTGCAAAAACATGATATTCATACTAACCACTAACACAATAAGAAGTAATGAAAGCCCTCCAAACTATACTCTAGTGCTCTATCAATGAGAGTGTATCTTTTCAGTTTTCAAGTACCAGAATCTTTTTCCTGAATTCAGCTTGACCTATAATTGTCAGAATTAAAAGTCATTTTGTCCAAAACATATAGATACATATACAAATAATTAAAAAGTTAAATAATTTTATGAGTTTTTTAATATTTCAAACTTTATTTCTTTATTTTTTTAATGAATTTGGTAAACTTTTCCATGATGAGAAGACTAGTAATAAACAGCATCATATGACTGGGAATAAGAAGACCTACTGTCAGCTGTGGTCTGTTCTTTACTCCACAACTGACTTAGGTTAAATAACTTGCCTAAAGTTTTTTATCCTATCTACAGTATTCCTCAGTTTCCAGATTTTGAATACCTCTTCTAGTTCTGATTCCAGTTCTGTCACACACTTCTGCTGAGACATTGGACAAGTCACGCAACACATTCTACCTAAAGAAACAATAAGTAACTAAAAAGTAAAATCTGGTGGGCCAGTTTTTCTCAGCTGCAGCAAAAAGAAACACACAGGAAAAAGGTCTTTAGACAATGATACATATTTTAACTGTTAACACTTCTACTAGACCTAAACTGCTAAATTAGAGTATTTACTTTATCATGGAGCTCAGCTGGCATCACGCTCTGGCAGCTGCTAGAGCTCAGACTCCCAGATGCTGGATCCCTGCAAGAAAAAACAGAGGGGGGGAAAAACATTACAGGGTTTACAAAAATCACCCTGAAAACAGCAAGTAGAAGGATGTATACACTGTGCTAAGCTATGCCCCATGTGCATCCCCACAACCATCCACCCACAGTTGCTTAAAATTCACCTGACCCTGCTCTGCAACTTAAAGGCTTGTTCATTCCCCTTCTCTCATCTCTGGATCTTATTATGTACAGTATTATTATTTAATATATAGCACCCAGAAGCCCCAGTGTCACCACCCCATTTTATGAAGCACTGTGCAAACACAGCAAGACATGGCCAATGCCTCAAAGAGTTGACACTCTGAGAAGATCACAGAGGGAGACAGAAGAGAGAGAAAACAAATGTTCCACCATACTATAAAATGGACCTGAAGCTTTCAGATGGGATTTTAAAAAGCACCTATGGAATTTATGAGCATAGATCCCATTGACTTTCAGTGACGCTTGTGCTTCTAAGTCACTTAGGCACTTTTGAAAATTCCCAACTCAGATTAAATGAACTAAGTGTGCACTACACACGTATTAAAAAGTCCCAGAAAACTAATAAGGATTAACAAAATAGGACTAATAAGGATTAACCAAATAGGACTGCATAGAAATTCAACAGGCCTCTATAGAAATTATTCTAGAGAGAATGTTTCAAAAGGGTCAAAGGGATTTAGGAGCGTAAGTCCCACTGAAAGTCTCATGCTCCTAAATCCCTTATGTGCTTTCGAAAATCTAATAAAGAATGGTTTAATTTTCATATTTATTTGCAGCCATCGATAGATTCCATGGCAGAGCTCTAATTCTCCAATTCATTCTACAAGATGGGTAAAAATAACCAACAGAAAGTGTATCATTTTCTGCTCAAATCTATTTGAAAGCCTAGCCTCAGCTCAGAAAAATGAAAAAAGAACACAGCATTAATAACTATTGTAAAAGTTAAAAACCTGGCACCTCTCACGTGGACCACACCACCACTCTGAACTGGCTGTTTTCACTACAGCAGGGGCCAGGCTTTCACACACCCCAGCAACTGGGAGATATCCCTTCTAGGCCATTGTAGTTATCCAGTGCTGTGAGGGCATATTCCCTCAGGATGCATGTATGCCGTCCCAGGCAGGCCAGAACCAGTGACTGGAATAAACCATTGGACTAGCATAGCATGGGGTACACATTATCTATTCCTCTGCTCTGTGCCTCTACATGGCTTCAGGGTAGAGCACTTTTCAAATGTTGTGTCACTCCTCCGACTGTACCTGCACAGCTGTGTGGCCTCATCCCAACCAGTCTTATTAGCATATGCTAGTAGATCATTAGCATACCCCATTGTTAGTTAATATATCCTAACCATTGCTGTGCATGAAAAAGTGCCCACAGCAAACTATACCAGGGAAAAGGTAAGTGTATTCAGCTGCCCAGCTGACTCCATTGGTGTCCCCAGTGATTCTCCCTCTCTCTCTGCCTCCTCTCATCATTCACTTTAGGGCAAAGACATACCAGATTCCCTGCAAAAACTACCTTCTGGTTTACACCTAACCCAACCCATAACTAGCTTGCATGTGCCCAATTTATGTTGGTCTTGAGGGATTCAGAACAGAGGCTTTGTAAGGATATGGGATATCCTTATCCGACGTAAGGATATGGGATAACCCCTGTTATCCCGGCCAGTCTTTATGCACCCATGCTTCAGTGTGCACATGCTCTGGGTGAACGAAGCCACCCCTTCTGAAAACTGTGAGCATTCCCTTTTCTCACTTATACCCCACAATAAGCATGAAAATGGCCCTTAGCAGCTGCACAAGCTTTTGGAAATTCAGTCTTTACCTCTGTTTGCCTCAGTTGCCTGTTCTGTAAAATGGGATAAGAACATACATCTAAATCACTGTGGTATTATCAGGATCAGGCAACATTTGTACGGCACTTTGACATCTTTAAATAGAGCTATAGAAATGCAAAGTGTTGTTGCTATTCTCTTTGGAGTTATCAGATCCACGGTTTTAGTTAAGCCTCATCATTAATTATAAAAATAGTAATTCCTAAGAGATCAATTTCACCAGTTTTTGAAATTCTTCAGATGGTGACTAGCAAGTCAAATATCTGAGTAACTCCTTGTTTGTTTTATCAAAAGGATTGACACCAAATCAGACTTATTTTAGTTATTGTGTCAATTCTGTGTCAGTCAGCATTTCTATGGAAGGAAGAGACAGGCTTTACATACCACAGCAGGTGTTTAAAGATACACCGTAGGCATGCTACCATCGCTGTTCATTCCGAGCACATATTCCCCACCTATGTCTTCCACCCTGGCCTGTAACAAGGAAGAGTGTGTGTGGAGTGAACGAAAGATGAGGATGGCCTCTTTATGCCTGGCCCTCATAAATTCCATTTGCTTAGCAGCTAATTTTTGTAGGGGATTCAGTTATTTCTGCACATTTGGAGGCGTGACTGTAGATCCTCACCAAAAGTAGCTGGCAGGGATTAGGATGGGCAGTGAGACTGTCTTTTGCATAGGCATGCAACATTCTCTTGCACAGCCATGTGCATCACCCCAATTTTGGGGGGGAATGACAATTGTTTCTTGGCCTATACCAATCCTCACTGAAGTCAACAAGTTTCAGAGTAACAGCCGTGTTAGTCTGCATTCGCAAAAAGAAAAGGAGGACTTGTGGCACCTTAGAGACTAACACATTTATTTGAGCATAAGCTTTCGTGAGCTACAGCTCACTTCATCGGATGCATACGTGCACCCGGCTTGCTCGCACCCTCTCTCCAGCGCTTAGACCTTCTAAGGCAGCCGGCTCCAGAGGGGACCGGCGCTGGAGAGAGGGTGCGAGCAAGCCGGGTGCACGTATGCATCCTATGAAGTGAGCTGTAGCTCATGAAAGCTTATGATCAAATAAATTGGTTAGTCTCTAAGGTGCCACAAGTACTCCTTTTCTTTTTGTGAAGTCAACAAAAGTCTTTCCCCAATGGGAGCTGGCCTGGGCCTTGTGTGACTGCAGGTTTTGTAGCATTGTAGCATTTTATTTTTTATAATTATCGTATTTTAATTTGCATGGAATCCTCGGGGTTCTCTCTCCTTGCTTTTGCCAGCAACTAAAAAAAATAACATATTAGTTTCCTTCAGCTGTGTTAATAATTATATTCAGACCTTTTGCAATGTGAACAATCTTAATATTTTTTTCATCCTGTTGAAATTCACACTATCAGAGTTACATTGTGTATTATTCCTTATCACTATTAAGAGTAGATAGATTTTATTTTTACTCATTACTACTGCTTTTTTAGCTACTTTTCCAAAAGTTAGTTTTCATTAAACTGGAATATCACTTTCAAAAATGAAGTGTTCCTCTGTCATGTGAACGCTATTAAAAATGTCCCCTTTTGATGTACAACCCCTTTAAATCTCTCTATATATGTGAAAGTCATCTGGCTCTAAAGCAGGGGTACTTATTCGGGTTTTTTTACAACCTGCAGAGAATAAAACTAATAAATATTTCTAGTTCTTCAAAGATTGATTTATTATCAGTTCCAAAAACATGCCTTTTCATTTGGAAGTCATTTGCTCAGTTATGATTACATATAAACAGCTGCTAAGGGTCAACATAGGCCAGGGTGCTTGTTACTGCTTGCACTCCTTATGAGTTTAGCTCAGTGTGGCTAGTATGGGTGTCCTGGGATTTCAAAGTCTGTACTGATTACCTGCAAACGCCTCTTTAAAATCAGCAGAAGCAGTCTAGGGATTAATGGTGCCAAGGCAGTCTGAGGCACTGTAGCAATGCCTGAGGTCATAAAGTGAGCAATGACAATTGTCCTGTCCTTGCTGATTTTATCACTCTCAGAGTTTTTTAGCATCACACAGAAGTCAAAAGGAGTCTGTGGATCTGAGTGATACTATCATCTAATATGAAGGGGTTTTTTTTGTTTTTCAGATAGGTAGTATGTCTTAGTTACATTGACTGTATGAACTTTACTCTGGAGCATTGCACCTCTTAGCTAACTGTTCTGATTTTTTAAAAACAAGTTACATGTTATAGAAAGAAAGGAAGGAAGGAAGGAAGGTGAATATTTTCACAGTTATTTGATTTATCACTTAGGATATTAGGAAATCACTAAACATGCACAAAATTATAGGTCTGTTAGGTCTAAAAAGTATCCAATAGCCCCAGCCCTGGGGAAAACAGTGATATTAACTATTAGGTATATGAATAGTTAGGAACTAAGTCACATACTTTTCACCTCTAGACATTTAATATCAAATCCTGGCTTAGGTAAAAAATTAAAAAGATTTCTCATCCCTGGCACACGAATGCATCAGGACACCAATGCAGGGTTGGCACTCTGTGCTGAAGATCTGGGGATGGAGCTGAAGAAGTATTCAGGATTCTCGTGCTATGAAAATTTTGAATGAGAAAGATTTCAAGGAATACTGGGAATTCCCCTAAAGTGACACCAAGGATGAATCTGGCCTTCAGAGTAGGATTTTGTATATTACATTGTTGCACAGCAAAATATTTCATCACAAGAAGGATATACTTTTTTTAAATGCCTTAAAACTATTCCCAAATGAGGAAGTATCTCTCCAAATGAGTGAGATGTGGCAGATCTACAAATCAGAACTGAGATGCATTGGTAGAACTGTGCAGGGAAATTTTCACAGTGGCTGCCCACGCTGTTCCTGGCTCAAGCCAGTGCTAGTAGCCATATTTCATATGGATTAAATCCACTGTCAAAAACAAATAAACCAACCAACAGTTCAGGTTCACAGTGCTCTAGCAAATAATTTGCTATTCTGAACACCAATAAGTACAGCATATATGTCAAAGACCTTTAAATCAAGGGTGGGATTTTCAAATGCATTCAAGTGACTTTGGAACCGGCATCGTATTGACTTTCAATGGGACTGTGCTCTGAGGTCACTTGGGTGCTTTCAAAAGTCCCATTTTAAATTCATGGGAGCCCTTTGAGGACCCGAACATGTATTCACTGGGCATGCAAAACTTCCACTCAAATCAGCAGGAGCTTGGGATCACAAAGAATAGTGCAGGACCACATGCCTGTAGTTGATCTGTAGGTCTTTTATATTTTTCATGCATAATTTTAAATATGATTAGACACAAATCATTACCAATGGCATTTCAGAGTTCAAATGCAAAGAACATGGATTCAGCAAGGTAACTCATTTCTGACAGGATAAGAATGTTAAATCAAGAACAGGACATTTGCTTAAGCAGTATGGGAGACACTGTGCTGCATATCACTTCTATATTCAAGATGCCTGTGTACTATTTCAGCTGTTTCTCCATAGTCCAGCTTTAGCTTCTCCATGTAACACATCTAACATTGTGAGGTATGGTCTCATCTCATGTGGCATGGCACAGAGAGACAATTAGAGCTGTGATAACTAGATGAGCAGAGACAAGCCCACTAGCTTAGCAGACCTAAAATAAAGTTAGATGACAGAGAAAGGAAAGAGCATAAACTAGAGGACAGACCAAAGAAAGGCTGTAATAAAAGAAAAGAAAATTGCATGGGAGGTGAACATTCTCTCTGCGGCCACCAACTTTACCACCAGAGTCACCACTGCACACACACACAACTATTCTCTAACTAAAGAAAGTGGTAAGTTTTGTAGATGGATGTGCTATAGTATATAGAGCACTCTGCCCACAGGACCTGATCCAGTTCCTCCTGAAGTCAATGGCAAAACTTCCAGAGACTTCAGTGAATCTGGGATCAGTGTCATATGGTATGAAAATTTGATTTTGGGCAGGAAAGCTAGCTAGAAGCAACTAGGGCGACGTTAGGAGAGGGGAAGGAAATCTCCTACAAAGCAAGAGAAGAGGAAAGGATGGGGCGGGTTGCCTTGAAACTAATATTTCTAATAATATTTCTAAAGCCAGAGCTTCTGTTCTTGCTACACTCAGACCAACATGAAACAATGATCAGTTCTCTGTCCTTTGCAAACAGGCAGGTGATTGGCTTAATTGGAATTAGATTGGCATAGGCTTTGCTCCAATGCTAAAACATAAGCTTCTGTAGCTTGTGCTAAAAAAACTAGTCCCCTACTAGGACCATGTACAGAGAGGGATGCATGACACCAACTGAACAGTAGCTTGCACTTGTACATGTACATATAATGAGGCCATAACTTAACACTAGTATTATGCTCTGCTCCAAGAGATTTCCATTTGCTGGACAGTACCCTAATGATATTTATAGAGGTGTCTGGAGGACGACAATTCCACTTTGTGACAACTATCACATTTTTTACAGTACAAAATTTGTTTTAATTCTGCATTGGAATGAAAACAAAACTTTTCAAATGTTTTCGTGACATGGAATTGTGTTGAAATGGATGTTTTCAGATGGAAAACTCAAGTTTTTGAAATCTCTCTCTCTCTTTCTCTCGCTCATCGCCCTGGACCATGAAAAACCTTACGACAAAAACTTTGTTGAAACCGATACATCTCTGCAATACATTTCAGCTTCAAAAAACCAGCTTATTTTCATGACATTTCATTTAGGCAAAAATGATCTCACCAACTCTAGATATACATGAATGGCAGAGGAAATATAAACAATATCCTGCCTCTCTAAGGGCCTGATCTAAAGTTCATTGACATCAATGGAAAGCCCTGATAAGCACTCTGACCCTAACTGAGCTTTAGTGGTTCACAAGCCAAAAAGCCTTTAGGAGGCAATCAGTAGTTTTAGCCATTAACTTTCTTTTTATATATATATTTGCCCTTTTTCATTACGTTTGACTTTTGATAGAGCTTCTTTTTGGACCATGCTTTATAGCCATGAGTTGGAGTGAAAACAATTTGGTGGAGTAACAGGACAATATTTGTGTTACTGTAAGACTGTGATGTGGACCGTGGAACAGGCTAGATTATCTGTGCATCCCAGATACAATCGACAGGGATCTAATTTCATCCCATCACAGGCAATCAGTATGACATTTGTCCTCCTGTTTTCTGTACCTCAGCCAGTTACACTAAACTGTCCCAAAACCTGTTCATTATTAGCTGGCCAAATTGTTTTTGAGGCATTACAGAAGAAGCGAGTCTTGAAGAGGAATTGGTCAAAGGAGAAGGTGTGGGCAGACAGGATCAGTTTGGGGGAAGACATTAACTAATACAATGGCTTTATTCTGGACTCTAACATTATTATAGAAATGCTACCAAGCATTATTTCTTTTTGGAACTTGACGGCCACAATGAATGTCTTGAGAAAATCACAGTGCCCTGACAGAGACAAACTGGGGGACCAAGAAGATTAGAACACTTAAAGGACACTGTTCAACTTTGTCAATATGACTTAATCTTGTTCCCCTCACCTCATAACCCCAGAAGTGAGGACAATAATAATACCCAAAGAACACTGAAGACCAGACCTTTGTGTTTGTGGCACTTCAATATCAGAACCAGAACGTATTTGTGCTTTACCGACTTCATGGCATAGCTCTTTTATTGCTCTATTGGGAGTAAGTTGGTTAATATAAAAATTATTAGGTCCTACAAATATAAAATTTTGTCATGTAGACAGTATTTTGACCTCTAGCTATTTGAGGTTTTGCTAATTTCATTTGAATATGACTGAATTTACGATCTCTTTCCAATTGCAATGTGTTTGGTAAGAGTGGAAAGTAAACTAAATTGTTCTATGGGATCCTGACAGTGCAAACACCTAGACATGTGTAGTTCAGTTTAAATCAATGAGGTTACTCACATATGTAATTCAATTTAAATCAATGAGGTTACTCACTTGAGTAGAGTTGTGCACATGTTTAAATGTTCATACAATCAGGATCTATATTTATATTTCTTTGTTTACTAATGTCTATTGTTCCCTGGTTTTAAAAATAAAACATAACAAACAACTAGTTTAAACAAAACAGAGGTCCTGATTATTGTTCATAAAAAGTATAAGCTAAAGAATGCATATTTGTCCTACTATGAGCATCTAAAACCCCCATAATCCAGAATCTTCCACATATTTTCCAAATTACTCATATCCCCTTTATGTTTCTTTTTATTTCTTTAAATCCAGAAATCATCAGGATGTAGTTTTCAGCTACAGATATTATACATCCTTTTATATAGATAACACTGAATTCTATTTTAGAATTGTGAAATATAGCAACATGCTGGCCTTATTTAGTGATGACAGTGAGTAATAAATAATGGTGAAAAAAGGGAAGTTTAATATTAGGTCCTTCAGTCATATCCAGTATTTTGGTCATCTTTCTTAGGAAACAGAAAACTGAAAATGCCATGAAGTCTCTGAACTTTGGAAGTATACTATAATAATTAGAGACTGAACTATTAGTTTCAGCCAGTTTTTCAAGCTCTGATGAATGGAGATATAAACACTGCCAACTGGCAAACCATTCCTACCATTGACATAAGTGGGAGACATATTTCTATTAAAAGCATAAGTGTACAAAAGGAGATTCTACGTTTATCGTAGAGTGAACAGGAAATAAAAAATCGTGAGGTCCAAACAAGCAAGAGAAATAAATGGAATTTTAGTTTCTCCCTGTTCATGGTGAGCTGATCCAGAAGTGCAGATCTAGCAAACCTACTTGGAATCTAATCTCCAAGACTTTATCCATATCTTCAAAGGTTTTGTTTCTCATTTTGCCTCTCCTCACTGGACTCTTTTGCATTGCACCAGCTAATATAACCCAATATGAAGTGAGCTAAGCCATGGTAAGACTATGATTAGTTAGAAATTAAAAAACGAAGCCCACTCTTTTCATATCTGTTACAAACCTTGTACTAAAGTATCCTTGTAGTACCCTGTTGAGACAGATTTTGGTGGAATGGCTGTAAACAAGTTGGAGAAAACCAGCAGTGGATTAAGATCTCCTGGGGCTCTGGGCCACAGCAAATGGGGCGGGGGGGGGGGCCTGGCACCAGAACTGTTGCCCCACCCCACCCCTTCCACTTGCAGTCCTGCCCCCATTCCACCCCTTCTGCCTTCAGCCCTGCCCATGGCTCCATCCATTCTGCCTCTTCCCCGCAGTCTCGCCCCCATTCCACCCACAGCCCCACTCCATTCTGCCCCTTTCCCCATGGCCCCACCCTCCGCTCACTCCTTTCTGCCCTCACCCCCTTTCTCTCCTCCCCCTCACCCCCCGCGGCAGCCTCGAGACTGGAGGACCTCTGTGCCCCCGCCAGCCCTGGGGCCACAGTGGGAAACGAGAGCTCCTCCGGCCCTGGGTCCATGGCAGGGGGAGATTTTTTTGGGGGCTCCAAATTGGCCAGGGCCCCTGGGCACAGGCCCCATAGGCCCATGCAGTAATCTGCCACTGGATAAAACACACTTTTCTGTGTAGTCAAATAATTTCTAAGCACTTCAGGACATCTGTAGCTGCTATATTTATTGCACAGCTAGTAAAATCTCAATGAACTTAAATTACAATTTCTTTCTCTTATGTAGGAGTAATTCCTAACAGAAATACAGAAAAGGTAACAAAGATCCCATTTCCAACACTATGTAGGAATAATGCAATATTCCTAAGGGAAATTGGTAGATAGCATCAAACGGGCAATAAAGAATAATCATGACTAGACACACATGCTTGCATGTCTGCTTTCCTCTTGGCACGGTGAAGGAAGGTACAGAAATGCTGTGGAGTTTCTTTACATGGGTCACTGTCATGGAAGTTATGTTTATCCCTGGGACGGTTTGGGGAAGCTGTGTATAGTTTATGAATTCTGATGGATTTTATGAACTCTGTGTATAACTCTAACTCTCAGTGTGTATTGAATCAGTGATCTGCTAGCAAGGACTGACCAGGTTATATCACAAAACCTGTCTGGGAGCAGCCAGAGGATAATCAATAGTGTAGTAACATTGAATGACTCTGCTACAGTAGAACAATGATTATGCTAAAGATATTGGCCAAGCTAAAGGAAGCTGGTTCTCCCCCGGTTGTCTGCAGGGAAGAGGATTGTAGCAATGGAAACTCCCCAGCAGAAAAGTGGAGTAAAGAGGGAGGTATAGAAGCTGCTGTTAAAATAGGACATGGTCTCTGAGCTAGGGGGAACCTGTTGACCATCAGTCCAGAACAAGCTGAGGAAAACTTTTTTCAGGGGCAGAGAGAGAGGGGAATCTGAAAGATGAGCAGGAAGAGAAGAGGTCTTGAGTCCTCAGAAAGGGTTGGTAGATGAAGAAGCAGTGTAAATGCTGAGTTCTGTAATCCAAATTTCTTTTCTCCGTGTTGCATTCTTAGCTATATTCAAGGTAATTAGTTGGGTGTGGTGTAACTCATTAGGACAATATGCTAGGTGATTTCTTCCCAGTTCTGCTGTGTGAATGCAGGCAAGCTACTTCACTGTTCTGTTTTCCCTTCCACCTTTTGTTTGTCTTGTCAAAGTAGACTGTAAGCTCTTTGGAATAGGAACTTTGTGTCTATGTGTCCCTAACATAGTGAGGCCCTGATATCAGTGGGGCTTCAAGGCATTACCATAATAATAAAAAAGGTGGCTAGTACTTTACATTAATAACTGGAGTTAAGTGGGCATACAAACGTTACATGAGTGCTATTGTTTTTTCTCTATACTTGATCAAATTAGCAATGGGGTCCAAGGTACAAAGTTAAGACCCAAAGCTGAACTTTCCCAAATTTGGAGGGTGTTCAGGACCAGGGTTCTGTTTCAGGGGCATGCTTATTTTAATCAAATATAGTCATTTAAAATATTAATAAATCCTGTGCAGTGCATCACTGAATTCATAGCATCAGCCTTGGTCCCCTCCCTACTATAGGCTTGTGGACCTTAGATGTGTGAATTATTTGTCTGGAAAGTTTTCTCTGAATGTTGCAAGTATAATTGCAGCAAAGAGACTGCCTCTGTTTCCCTCTTCTGCAATGGCTGTAGTGTAGACTGCCAGGCTCTGCACGGCATTTCTCAGAACAAATTATTCCTTTGCTAACAATTCAACCATTCTGCCCCTCTTGCCTCCTTTTTAAGGGTCATGCCTTTCATGTGGTTATTTGAAAGCATTGCTATGCAACCTATACAAAAAGCTTATTATTGTAAAACACATTAAATAAAAGTGTAGCAACTAATCACAACATAAAAAGGGGATTAGGCTACATATTCCCACTGAAGAAAGTTCTTATTTAACTCTTTCAGAGTATTTGCATATACAGCCTTCTAATCAATATTTACTTTGGCTGCAGTATTGGTCAAAAAAAGACAGCAGTTTCTCCATCCATTACTATGTTTCTATTTTGGAGCAAAGTCCTGTTTGCAGGACTTTTCTTCAAAGATGTCATAAAGCATAAACTGAAAGATCAATATCTGTATAAACATGTGCCATAATTTGAGGAATTCTTAATCACAGAATCAAAGATGTTAGAGATAGAAAAGAACTATTAGGTCATCTACCCGCTCCCAACCTGCCAGCAAAAGACTGTTCCCTGCAGTACATTCTCCGGTGCTTTGTTCAGTCCAGCTTTAAATGACTCAAACCAGGAGACTTCTACCATTTCCTTTGGGATTATTCCCCAGTCTAATCAGTTACAGGGGAGATTTTCAAAGGCGCAAAGGGGAGTCAGGCACTTTCTATACAACTTAATATGCCACAACTCTGAGCTATAGCCAGTGAACAATATGTAATTTCTCTCCCTTCTTCAAAGGTGTAAATCTAAACTACTTCTAGATAGTTACAATTTCATTCCCACCCTTAGTTGGCTGGCAAAACAATACATAGCTGGTTTTTCGAAATATTTTTTCTTATTAAGTTGGGCCAGCCCAACATTTGGGAAAAAACACCCTTGAGCCAGGATTACATTTTTGTCATGATGGCATGTCAGGAGGACGTTCCTGAAGAGCACAGTGCTCTGAAAGCATGTGGTGGATCAGAGCAGCCTGGCTGCTTACACATTTGGTTGGTTTTCCCCAGCCACTTCAACTTGATTACTAGAACACTGGCTCTCCTGAACTAGCACCTCTATGGAGCAAATTGTGATACTCCGAGGGCAGGTCTATACTATGGGGCTCAGTCGACCTAAGTGACACAACTCCAGTTATGTGAATAATGTAGCTGGAGTTGACATAGCTTAGGTTGACCTTTTGTGGCATCTACACCATGCTGGATCGACGGGAGAAACTCTCCTGTTGACTTCTTATGCTTTGCATTCCGGTGGAGTGCCAGAGTCAACGGGAGAGCGATTGGTGGTCGATGTAGCGGGTCTTCATTAGAACCTCTGAATCGACCCCCGGTGGGATTGATCACTGCGTGTCGATCCCCTGGTAAGTGGAAACAAGCTCATAGTGAGTTGTACCTTACTCCATAAATAGCCTACTTGATTTCAGTGGGCCTGCTCATGGTTAAATGTGACTATTAAATGTGATGAAAAGAAACAGCGGGCCCAAAGTAAACATAATTTTGGTGTGACACTGTGACCCACCATCACTAAAAAATAATGTCCATATCATTATATCATTGGGTTTAGTGAACTTTTCAACAAAGCCACAAACCAAATCCAAATGGTTTGCAGGTTACCTTCTTCTACTTATTACAGTTCTTCCAAACCTTTAACCGTTCTTTGTTGCTCTTTAAATTGCTGTCAATTTCTTGATGTGTTTCTGGAATTGAGCTACAGAGACGTGCACGCATTATTCTGGTCCTGCCTCAACAGAGCTGTATAAAGAGAGACCATCATCTTCCTTGTCTGTGATGTGTTTATATACAGAGTCCCAGATTTTACAGATTTTTCTTACTGCTGTTATGCAAATGCATGTAAATGAAGGCACAGAATATTGATTACAGTTATCAGCATCCACCAAACTACCTGATTTCCGTCCTCTAGTCAGGTAGTTCTGCGCCTAACAGAGGTGAAAGTAAGCCAGTATGGTACAGTATGGCGTACTGGTAAGAAAGCCAGTTCACAGCCGACTGTACCAGCAGGGCCGCTGATGGGGAGACAAAAGAGGCAGCTGCCTCGGGGCCTGGCAATTTAAAAGGCCCGGGGCTCCTGGCAGCAGCCGGAGGCCCTGGCCCTTTAAATTCCCTGCCGGAGCCCCAGGACTCCCAGCTGCCGCCACCACTCCCAGCTGCTGCCGGGCTCCAGCAGCGATTTAAAGGGCCCAGGGCTCCTGGCTGCCGCTACCCTTACCATGCCAGCCCCGGACAGTGCTGAAGGGCTGGCTGGGGGAGTCTGACCCCGGCCCCAGCCCTGCCCCTTCCACCCAAGCTTCGTCCCTTCCAGGGGCCCTGAACTGCCTCCCCACCCACACACACCCCCACCTTGCCCAGGATCCCAGCCGCCCTGCGTATCCGTTAAGTTACTTTCACCCCTGGCACCTAAGGGCCAGATTGTGAAACTTGTATGCACACTGAATAGTATCTGAAATAATGAACTGAAGTCAATAAGATCACTTGTGGAATAAGGCAGTGTTTAATGTGAGTAGGGGGCATGACAATTGTGAGATGCTCAGATACTATAATGATGAGGGCCACAGAAGTACTAGATAGAGTATAACAGAATGGAATCTGGCCCTAAATGAGTGTAATAGAGGGTGTAAATAACTGTACCTGCAATATTGGAGGCTCAGCTGAGGCTCAGGTAAAAGTCAGGGCTATTAGATTAGTCTATTAGTCAGGGCTGAGACTCATTTCAGTGATCCCTGCAGTACATCCCTAGAAACTAGGGATGGGTACACTGATTTGGATATATTAAGAATACATTATCACCGTCAATACACAGTGGACCTTTTTAGAACCAAGACCAAATCAATTTTGTTGTGAAATTCTGAAATACTCAGAAAAGATTTTTCCACCTGTTGTTCTCACCCAGATCCAAAAAGTGCTGACATAGAAGGACTGTCTGTACTCATGGTATTTCTGGTTGAGAGTGGAAGAAGGAATACTTGTGAGAGAGCCTATTCTCATGAGATATCCAGCTTAATTTCACAGTCTAAGAGGTTGGAACAGTTTGTATAAGCTTCAGATAAACATCTAAGGCCAGATTCACTTGTACACTCCAGTTGCTTTGGGCCACTCCGGTGACGGTGACGCAAAGCAGCAGTAAACCAGTTAAGCCAGCTTTATGGTTCCTTCGCGTCCCCAGAGCAGCACAAAGCAGCCAAAGCATACTAGTGAATCTTCTCCCGGAATTTTTGGACACTTAGCTGAACTGAACCCAAATTCTGAACCTCTGAGGGTTGTCCATTACTTTTGGACACAACCTCCTAGTTCAACACATTGCTGTTTATCAAAACCCTTTGTTCACAGCCCTATGGAATGATCTAATTCAGAACGAGAGCACTTTTGGTCTACAAACACTCTATAAAGCCCAAGGTAGTAAAATGTCTCCATCTAGTTCAGATAAATGTTCTGTAAAATAACATAGCATTTCCTACCAAATTAATGTGTCTCTCTCCCCCACACCCAGGTGAATTATAATGGGGATAATATAATCCCCTCATTTCACAGGGGTGTTGTAAAGATAAATCCCTTAATGTTTGTGAAGCACTCAGATAATACAGGGATGAGCACCATAGAAAAGCCCATGGAGAAATTAATAATTCTGTATTCAGATCAGAGTTTGAATGGTGTGCAATACATAAAGCCTGGGGCCACTCATTGATAAAGAAGGATAAACAAAAATATTGGATTATGCTGACTATGTTTTCTCATTAGAACTTTTCTTTCAGTCCTGGTCTGCTCTTGGATAGGGCTAGATGTTGCAGTAAAATAAAATAGGAACTATGGGGAGCCACATCACTCAGTATGCAAGAGGTATAGCTGGCAGCTGCATTTCTTAGGAGATTGTTGCATGTTCTCCTTCTGTAACTGATCAGCTTTGTTGATGAGTGAGGAGGGGATTGGCAGGGCCAGCCTGTGACCAAATGATGCCCAAGGCAAGGAGCGTCTTCGGCGCCCCCTACCCATTTGTTAAACTTTTGAATACCTTATTTTTTATTGCATTTGTAGCCCATTTCATGACTTTGATGCCTGATTTGCATGCATGATTTATCCACAATTACACAATAAAACAAGGTTCACAATATCGCAGCTGAGTTCTTACTTCATTCTTATATCTCACTGACTGACTGGCAATGCTCTCCCCTTATATACCTACGAGGGCATGGCTGACAACATTCTAGGAGGTTCAAGGACAACGTAGTTCTCAAAAAGTCTGGAAGGTTCCATGAGATTCTACAAAGGTCCAGAACATCTAGGAGATTAGTGAACTATGAATCCACACACGGAATGCCTGAAACATTTTACTTCAAACGTTCTATTTTCCCTTTTGTTACTAACAACAAAAACAGCACCCCGAGTCTGGTGCCCCCCAAGCCCAGGACCCCAGGGTGGTCACCTGAGTCACCTGCCCCTAAATCCATCTCTGTGGACTGGGACCTTGACCCAATTTTCTCTCAGCTACATTTGGAGTTGGTTAGCACACTTGGGGCACTAGCCTCAAACAGATCTTGAATCAAGGGGCAGAAGCAAAAGGGGGAAGATGACTGGACCCCTACCTGATTTTATATACCCATTTGGGAGCCTCCTAAAACCTAGTCCATCGCATGTCTCTATTTGTTTTTTCCCTACCTCTCTATTCCTTTCTCTTGTCGCATTTTTTCTTCTCTATTTACTCATTGACTCTCATAAGCAGGACATAACCCCCCTAATGTTTGACCTCAAGTCCAGCTTTCAAATCCACAACACTTCAGTAGTTTCAAGAATAGGCGAGGCAAATTTGTGCATTCTCATTGTATATTGTGCATACTGTAAAAAGAACAACAAATTATAAAGTCAGAATTGTTGGAATTGAATTCCTAGGGAATTAGCAATTGAAGTTCATGACATACATCATTGTAAAGTTAAATTTCTCTAGATTTTTAATAAGGGTTCTTTTTTGAACTACATATCTCATGATATACCATGGCAGTTCAGCTAGAGGGGAAACAGTGATGCATTTTGGGAAATGTAGTCCAGTCAGGTACAGAATGTCAGAGAGAATGGGAGCCTGAGGTACCCAAACAACAACCCAGTGAAGCACCACAACAGCCCATGTGGACATAGTTTAATATAAAAAAATCTGATTGTGCAGATACTTCATTTTCCTTAGAAAAAATGTTTTGATTGAAAATTCCCAGCCACATTGTATTTGACCTATAGCCTCAATGTCATGAGGTATTATTGATGAGACACACAGGTGAGACACACAAATAAATTGACAGTTATCTATTTCATAGATCTGCTACAGTTTGATTATTAATTAATGCAAATGCACCCATCTTTATTGTTATCTTGTCCCTTACCTCACCTCCATATATCTGCTTATCCACTTGTTGTGTTCTGTCATAATCCTAGACTGAGTTCTCTGGGGCAGAGAACCAACATTTTGATTACATGTTAATAAACTGCCCAGGACAATGGGGCCTTGAGCCCTTATTGAGTCCTCTAGGTGCTACTACAGTATAAAGAATAATGATAATAAGCTCAGTCAGTAGAATTCATTTCGTTCTAAACATTATTTTGTTTAGAGCACACTACAAAAATGTTTCCACAAATATCCATTCACATTTTAAAATAAATTTGCTTTTTCTTTCACATCCACATCCCTTTGTGTTAATTTTGTAGGGCTATTCTAGCAAGGGAGTTTACCAGAAGTCATTCTAATAGAAAGAGAGAACTGTACGTGTGCAAGGCAGAATATTAGTGAATTCTGAATTTGAAAACCATGAGATTTCATACCTGAAACCTGTTTCAAAGGACTTGATTCTCCTCTCGCTCGGGGTATGTCTCCACTTCAGTTGGGAAGTGTAATTCCCAGCATGGGTACACAGACTCGTGCTAGCTTGGCTTGAGCTAGCGGTCTGAAAATAGCAGTGTGGACATTGCAACTCAGTCGGCATCAGTTCAAGTTAATGGCCTGAGTTCAGACCAAAGTGTTTAGGTGAGCTTGCACTTAGGCAGCTAGTCTGTGCTGCAGTCTCCACGCTGCTATTTTTAGTGCACTAGCTGAAGCAGAGCTAGCATGGGTCTGTCTGCCTGGGCTGGAAATAACCCTCCCAGCCTCAGGTGAGACATACTCTTAATGCTACAACATTGTAAATCAGGAATAATTGCGTTGTAGTCAATAATTAGACCAATGTTAATCCAGAATTAGTGAGGCCTTAAGAGTTACCTTTTACAGTCTTGAAACATACTGTACATGACACATGAGCCCAATCACAAGGGCTTGAATTTCAAATGTTGAAAATTTGCAGTGAACTGCAGCTCATGAACAAGCTTCAGGCCAGGAACCATTTGTAGAAATTGTTGGATAAGTAATGTGAAATAATGACTACATTCAAGAAAATTGCTATTTGTTCAAGAACAATTTGCAAACAGAAAAAGAAGCAAAATTGGGTATTTGTCATGAATTACTTAATCCAGCTGTAATTTACCTATTTGCTGGAGGGGCAGCTTCACTGGCAGGCTGGTCATGAGTAAGCAACATGCATTGTACTTTGAAAACTTACAAGTTATATAGACACTTGGGGCAGTTTATTATTCTTTGTCATTCTGGAGTCCCTATATTCATTCACCTCACATCAAAGGTTTAGGGAGAGGGGTTAAGGATAGCAGCAAAATAAAGCAAAGAGGGAATTTTGTAAATAACTGAGGAGAAATGTAAATGTACGTGTCACGCTGTCTGGAGTGGCTCAGGACCATGAGTGCCAACCACAGGGCAGATTGTCAAAAAGCAGGGCAGACACCCCAAACTGGTGGTGTGTACTATAATTAGATTTCACCAACCCAGTAACAAGTGTGAACTCCTGAAGCACGGTGATAGTCTTACCAGGGAGTCACAGACAGTCTCCTGGGACACTCCAGTCTATCTTGCCACTCAGCCAAGCTGGACTTAGTATTGAATGGTCACTTATTCCAAAGATTACCAAATATTCAGGTTGCTCCCATTTTCAAGAGACCAGTCACTTACCCCGGGTCAATTTGTACCTTAGAGCTCACACCAAAAACAACACTTGTAGCCAATCCTGTAATAAATTGATTAAAGGTTTATTAACTAGGACAAAGAAATGAGAAAGTAATTTACAGGTTAAAGCAGACAACATATATGACAAATGAGTTACATTCTAGGGTTTCAAAAGGTGGCTGAGTTGTAGTAATCTGTCAGCACTGAATGTCTTTTAGAGCTAACCCAAGTTGACACTGGGGATCTCAGCTTTTGTTTTCTAGCTCCAGCCTGTGAGAATCCAAACAGCAAAGAGATGAAGAATTTACATATCAGCTATCTTTATTGCCTTCTTCCACAATCCAAGCTAATTGACAAGCTTCCTTGCACATAGCACCTTTATGGGTGTGAGAGGGCTATTAGCCCAATTTTTGTATCCTGATGTTTCACAGTGGCCCATTTAGTTTGATAGTCCTCCTTGATGGGTGGAGGAACCACTTCTCCTGCCTGGGTTCACAAGTTCAGAGCAGGTATTTTTACAGTTATAAAGCAAATCTTATATTACCTTATAACATGAGATACAGACATTACAAGTAAGATTAATGCATGCAGCAACTTATACACATTTTACTGAGTCTAAACACATCCTTACAAGTCTAATACCCGTCTTGAACTAACATACAGGTAAGCTGGTCTGGTTTCTAGCTATGAATGTGTCAATGCTCAGCTGACATCAATGCTCAGCTGACATCTACAGCCTTGACAAGAGATGGCACCCAATTTACCAGAGTCACAGTACATAACACCTCAGCATGAACGACAAGATCAGACAAAAGAAGGCAGCTCGCTGAACCAAAGGAGTATTCTGTAAAAAGGCTAACACATTTCCAGTAAATCTGTGTGCTAAGGCTGTATATTTTACTGAATACATTTCAGGTGATCACTGTGAATTCTGTAATGCAGGCCTTGTTTGTGTGTTTTGCTGTTGGAGGAGCGCATTGGGAAATCCTCTTAGTTTTAGGGGACAAACCAGGCAGGAGTAGATAATTAGTTGTGTCAGCGACTGTTTAAATATGAGCCATTCTCGAAAATCCATCCATGAACCTCATGAGTGTAACATCTAAGATGACCTTTTACTGTGTTTCAAACCCTATTATTCTATACTAGTTAGTCCATACATCAGATTTTAAAATGAATGTAACAATATCATTTACTTAAATAGCCATGCCACAAGTACAGGAAAAAGCCAGTGAGTAGGATTAACAAGGAGACAGCTTTTAGGATGTCTGTGTTAGTACAATATATTACATTTAAAAATACACAAAATTAAGGCTGTTGTGGCTGCTTTTTCTCTAGTTAGTTGTCCAATAGGCTATTTATTTTGGAAAATAGTGATTGAATAGAGGCTGCCAGGTAATAAGCTTTCTCTAGTCTGTTATAGAAATTAAATTATTAGCAATCAGTGGAGCTCCTGGTAGCCATGTATTATGTGTACAACACACTAGCTGTCCTTTAAATCAAGATGTATCTTTTAATCAGAAGTGTCTTCTATCCATAAAGACTTCAGAATTGGTTCAAGTCCAAACTGGTTTAGAAACAAAAACAAAGCTCAGCCCATTCTGAGGTTTTGTTAATGTCCCTCCTACAGCATGTATTATTATTATTGTTGTTGTTGTTTTATATTTGTATTGCAATGGTGTATCTATGCGTGCTGCAGTCACACCTCTGGTTGCAGTATAGAATCACCCTAAGAATACACTTGCTCTGTACTTCATTTGCGTCTCACTGCAAACTTAATTTGTGATGTAGTATCCCTCTGGCAAACAAAACACTAAGGTATCAAAAACTTCATGCAGCAGGCGCTGTCCTATTTTCCATGGCATTTTTTTGTGAAAAAATTATATGCATGTAACTCAGTAGAGTGTCATTTTCAAGGCTGAAAAATTGAGACTAATTCTGGAATGTTCAAAAGCCTCTGTGGGCACAGGTGGGTCTTGAAGAGGCCAGCTGGTGCTCACTGCATAGTTGACTGCTGAAGGGATTTTCCAAACAGGGGGTGCAGCTCAGCCAAGTCCCCTGAGCACTCTCGGGGCTGACTGCTGCAATAAGGTAGGTCAGGGATATGGTTGGGACTGGCCATTCAACCTGGGTTTTCAAAAGCCCTTACATATTCAGGTAGGTGCATCTGGCTGAGTCATGTCAGTGACACAGCTACCTCAAGGCTTAAATGAAGCCACTTAGGCAGTGGCCATTCACTGGCTGCACTGCACAGTGTACATCCAGTGACCCACTCCTAACTGAATAAAAAGCTCCCAAACACATGAGACAATGTGTGTTAGAGAGAAAGAGAGAGAGGGAGGGAGAGAGAGGGAAAGAGCAATGGAGACAATCAGTGAGAGAGAGCGAACATTTTCTAGGGGCCTTTGAGGTTAGGGCGGGGCTGGAGGAGGATGGCAGGATAGTTACAGGGAAAGGACAGGAACAGATGGGATGGGGCCAAAAGGACAATGCTTTTAGAGTTTTGTACATAGGATGGGGCTGCATCTGCTACTGGCTGCAGCAGAACACCCAAACATGCCACACTGGTATGACTGGAGGCAGGTGAGGAAAAGGAGTCTGACCTTGCCTCAGAGAGGGGGAGATTATGTGTGGATTAGAGGCAGGACAGCTGTATGCGGTTCTGCCTAGTAGCTCTTATGCCTGCTTGTTATAAATCATCCTGGCACATGCCTGTTGAACGTTTGGGGGCAGAGGGGTATGACCCAGAGGCAAAATGGAATAGTCTTGTAGACTGGGTGCAATGTAAGGGTGCTTCGTGAGGGAAACTCCTGCCGCCTCACCCTGATGTGTTTGGTAAAACAGCAAATGCAGTGTTTTTTCAGCTTTGGTTTCTGACATCTGCTATTCTCTGCAGTAATAAGATCTCCATTTTGTATGACTTGGTGTCAGCTATTTATAAAGCCCCACTACTTCCCACCCACAGTCCACTGGCTATATCAAAACACTCTTCCTCATGTGTATGTATTGTCCCCAGGCATAGGTTTTACAGTCCTTTTTTACTCTTATAGAACACATACATGCATAACAGCTATTTGTGATGTCTTGCATCATTACTGGATCTCAGGTTCATCACATGGCCAAGCATGGGTTCTTCCTGAATGCTAGAAGCCCTGAGCAATAGGGGAATGCTCTGGTGTATGCAATCAAGTGGGCATAGAAATGGCTGCATACAATAGCCAGAAAATGTTTGCTACCCTCTGAAAATGCCAAAGCCTGGGTGTTATGCTGAAACTAGAGCACCAAGAAAGCATGAATGATTAGAAAAGCAACCAAATTCTCAAAAGTCTAGTAGCACCCTTCCTCAGCTTTGAAAATTCTTCTAATTTCCAGAGCAGCCCAGAGTGCCTGAGTTTCCTGCTGCATACCCCAGATGCCTCCTTTGAAAATCCCCCTGCATGACATTTACTTTAATAGGTCTAATTATAAGGAAATGCACTTTTTCAATCAGTACCAAAGAACCAGTAGGTTTTCTTCTTTAACATGCCAACCAGCTGTTTTGAAAGGTACATCTCTAATCTCTTTCCTTCCACATGTTCAAACAGATGAAAGTAATTTTGTACTCAACTGTCTATAAGTAATTAGGCTAGGATGTAAAGGAGTCTTTATGTATCAGTTCAGAAAGAGCTACACTCTTAGCATACAGAATAATTATTAGCAATCTTCTTCATCTGTAAGGTATACCTTATGCATTTTACATGAGTCCCCATTATTAACATAACCTGACTATCAAAGCTCCATTGAATCTAGTGTCTTCTTTTTCATGTAGCTGACTGAAATTCCCCTGAAATATAATAATCTGAAAACAGCAATGCCAATGATTTATTTCAGCTGTAATTTGTAATTTTTTTCTCGTCTTTGTTGTTTTTCTGTTAAAGACCTAAACCAGTGGGGCTCCAATATACACAAACAAGTGTTCTGCTTTTGCTACAAGATGGATATTAATATTCAGTAAGGGTCCTAGAATACTGCCTTTTGTCAGAATGCCAGGCTAAATTCCCTTAATCCTATTAATTAGGAGGTCGCAAAAAGAATATTTATTGGGAAACAAAAGTGAGTACCCTAAAGATATATTAAGTCAGATTTAGAAAGTTACTGGGAACTATAACATGGGGGTGGGTTCTGGGACCTTGCATGGGAATGCAGCATTTGTCTACTGAGTCATCCTGGTGTCAGATGCTTCAACACTGCATAACTGTGCAGGGTAATTACTTCTGAGTCAAAGAGGCAGGTGCAGCTTGATAACTCCAACCAAGATATAAAAGCGGTTGGATTACCTCTTTCAAGGGTGGTGGTAATTTGGGGGATGGGATGGACTGGACTGGACTGGACTGGACTCGACTCATAAGGAGAACACTAAGCAATGTGGGTCCAGCTCTGGGAGTTGCACCCTGTGTAGATAAGGGCAAAATTGAGCTTTATGTGCTCAGGTATGTTTCTTGTGGGATGGAGCCACACTGGGATGGAGGGGGTGTTAAATTATATTAGCTACAATTTTTGAACCTCAGGTGAGGCCCCAAATGCCATATTTAAGCAGCTAGCGGTCCAGTGCTAGGACACTGGCCTAAGTCCTAGGAAAAGTGGGTTCAAGTCCCTGTTCTGACATAACTCCCTGTGTGACTTGGTTGGGATAGTCACAACTAGTTGGTCTGTGCCTCTGTTCCCTGCCTGTAAAATAGGGACCATAGCACTCACCCACTTTGCAGGAGTGTTGTGTAGATCAGCCCACTAAAGATTGTGAGGCATTCCGACGCTATGGTCACTGGGGTCTTGGACAGAATAAGTGACCAGACTTTTAGCAGTACTGAGCCCTCCCAACTTCTTTGAAGTCAGCTGGGGATTTAGATCCCAGAGGTACCGAGCGGATGTTTATGGGAGATAAGATCCAGACCTCGGTTATTATCACTGCCTCTCAATAGAACATTCCCTAAGGAACACTAGAGAAGTGCAAGTTACTAATCTAAAAATAAGGAGTGATATTACTGAACAGCATCAATGTGCAGTCTGTCCCATAGGCCTCCTCATTCTCCACTGTATTAACTGTTAAAGACTGAGAGATGGTAAGAGGTAAAAGAGCTCACACAGGGGTCCTGAGTGGTGGTCGCGGCAGCAATAGGCTTGCCAAAATTACCTGTATCCTCACCTGACAGATTGTTTTGCATACCCTGAAATTAGACAAAAGAAGGTACATCCTGCTGGGTTCTCTAAAGTGTGTGTGGGGGGGGTTATAAAAAATAAAAAGCAGCTAACCTCTTGGTATTGCTTTTTGCTGCAGTGCAGGAGACTCATCTTGGATTTGTAATTCCCTAGAGAGAGATGTGGTCTGAGGCCGCAATTAGAATTAAAGAGCATGTGCTTTCTTTGCATAGCATCATTGGTGTGCATGGCACTTTACAGACAAGTATGAACCCAAAATCCCTCTCCTGAAGAGCATACAGGCTAAGCAGACAAACTCAAAAGGCAGAGAATGAAGTGCCACAGACAAACAAAGTGAATGAATGACTGCTTGGTTCACTGTGTGTTAGTTACAAGGTTTCTGCCTGGATCACAGTAGGGAATTATATGACAATTTTATGAGAACTGGTCCAACAGACCAAACCCAGCATACTGTGATATCAAGTCTACGTGCTCCATTGTGGTGATGGCATTTCAATGAAAAACCGTTATTGTGTCAAAACGTTGCCATATTGCAGCTAGATGTAACTGGGTATTTATATGACCTTCGTCTCAGTTTCTACTGAGATGATCTTGAGTACTTACAAATAGAAATATCAATCAGCCTGATTCACTGATATGCTCTAGCTACCTTATACCACTCTCGGGAAACTCATGGGTGTATCCAAAGGTATTTTGTTCTGTTATTTAGAACATAGTACAAGTTCCTGTCTGAATAGATACCATGAGTAGCAGAGAACAGGGATCTCAGGGATAACTATTAATATGATTCAATTTTAATGTTATAACAGCTGCGTACCATTACAGTAATAAACATAATCTAGATATCACACACTAGAATAAGTGTTTTGGACATAATACCCCATGATTAAGGCAAAAAGGAAGCACTAATCTTATTTTTATTATTATTTTACCAATGAAGGTAAAAGTTGCATTAAAATTTAATTTCCAAATATATACAGGCTGTTATCCACCACACAGGAAGAATGCTTACAATGAAAATAGCATCATGCATAATACTTAATGCATTCATGACCACAAAATAAGTATCCCACAGGGACTCAAAAACATGGAAACAATACAGGATAGGAACTAAAATTATGTCATATTCTCCTATCCTCAACATTACTGACTTTCTCAGTCCATAAAAGGTTTATAAGGTGCATCTCAAAATGTTCTTTCTCTTGAAATAATGATAAAAATCAAAATGACTACACAAGTGTTTTCCATCAGCACATTTGTACCCTGAAAGCAGGATATCTCCAACCAATATAAAATGAGCTCTCATCAGATATGTTGGACATGACTGGCTTGTGAGAGTCCAGAGAGACCAGGGATAGAATGATGATTACTGTGGAGGGAAACACTCTGATCTGGAGTGGCAACAACAGAATAAGACAGGACGGGGTTGTGCTGCAGATCAGAAAGTAGATCAGTCCCTAATAATGACCTGTAGACCGGTTAGCAGCAGGTGATGACTCTCAGATTGGCAACCCATCCCTATAATGTAACTGTTTTCCAGCACTACACCCCAACTAGTGACAGTGATGAAGAGGTTGAAAAATTCTATGGCAACATCAAGGAGTTACAGTTGTTCACCATATGTACATGTTAGGGGTTGTTTACATGGAGGGTTCTCGCTCTGCATTGTCAGACGCATACTAGAAGCCAAGTGGGTTCAAATTTTAGTTTAAAATCCCATGTTTCTGCTGTCTCCTCCCCACACTTCCTTTCTGGGTGGGATAGCGCCCTTTTTGAATTGCTGTCAGCAAGCATGAACCTGACAATGCTCTGCTCTGTTACGCTGGCAACTGTGAATTCACAGAGGCTACTTGGGCTGTATTTTAGCACTCAACATTAGATGAATTTGGTTTTAGGCTTCACCTGCCACATCACCAAACAGATATGGTGGCAGCATCAACTCCTCTAGCAGCTTCAGCAGCAGCGGAGGAGGAAGAGGGATGAGGAGGACTGAAAAGCGGAAAACACTGAGTAACTGATACTAAAGGAATGGTTGCAGGAGCAGATTCATACTATGCAGCTTTGTTTCTGGGCTCAGGAGACTTTCAGGATGGCAAAGGCAACCTTTTTTGAGCTATGTTCCAAACTAACCCTGAAGCTAAAGTGAACGCATGCCAACATGCTAGTCGCCACTGCCCTCTGGAAGCTGGCCACCCCTGCATGCTACCAGGCTGAAGCCAACCAATTTGGCATGGGGATATGAACTGTTGGGGTCATTGTCATGCAGGTGTGTGATGCCATGGAAAAGGTACTGTTGCACTTGGATATAAAGATCAATAATACTCAAGAGATTATTGATGGCTTTGCATGCATGGGGTTCCTAGACTGTATTGGGGCAATTCATGGGAACCCTGGGCCTATTATTTGACTCTCCCTCCTCCCATGAGGATTCAGAATTTGTAAACAGAAATGGGAATTTCTCCACGGTGCTCAACGGGCTGATTGTCCACTGTGGCAGGTTTACAAACATAAGTGCAGAGTGGTCTGGAGGGATTCATAATGCTAGCATCATATGCAGCTCAGTTCTATTTACATTAATGGATTAAGGACAATTTGCTCCGAGGATCCCAATGTACATTAATGATGTGGAGATTGTTCTGGTTATCCTGGAAATCCCAGTTTATTCTCAGTTCCCCTGGTTAAGGAAGTCATTCACGGGCTTCTTGGACAGAAGGAAGGAACTGTCTAACTACTGGCTCAGAAGTTGAAGAACAGCAGTGGCATATGCATGTGGCGATTTGAAAGGAAGGTGGTGCAGTCTGTGGAATAGATTGGAAGCTTCGGAAAAAGTGTGTCTAAGATTATAGCTGTACGTTGCATTTTGCACAATATTTGTGAGAGTAAGGGAGAAAGCCTTAGCGACGGGTGGGAGACTGAGGTGTAGAGACTTACTCTGTGGTTTGAGCAGCAAGCAAGGCACCCAATACAAAATGGAAACAGTCTGGGCAATGCTGTGAAGGGTACCTATAGCTCTTTCTTTGAGACCCAGGCCTGACAATGTGCAGCTGTGCATCCAACCATTAAGCCATGGGGGAGAGGCCTGGGATGGATTCCAAGCAGAGTAGCATTGCTGGCGGAAGTGAAGTGGACTGTTCTGGCAATCCTTATTGTACCGTGTGTCTGTGCTTAGACGCTTTTGTAAAACCATATTAATTATTTATACTCCACAGAGTTTCTGTGTGAAATGCACTGATGACTCTTTACAAAAAAGGAATGCTTTTTATTATTCAACAATGTATTATACAGCAAATAGAAATAAACCTTTATTTAGAACCGTTATGAAACAAAAATTCAAAGTGCCACAATGCAATGGAGGGTCCAACACAACAAGGGGAGGTGGAATTCAAGTCACAGGCAAGTATATACCTTGTCTCTGCCTCTTCTTGTTCTTGTGCTCTCTGGTGAGGCGTAAAGTTATTAGGGGCTTTAGAGGGTTCAAAAGAGCTCGGCTCTGAGGTACAGCTGTTCTCACAGCCCTTACCATGTCTGAGGTTGCCACAGGAGTGGAAAGCATCTCAGGGAGGGAAAGTTAGAAATGCACCCTAGGCTGGAGGACCCGATCACCAGCCAGGGACAAACAATCAGCCACACTTAGTTCCATTGGTAGCTCTTGTCTGAGGACTTCAGTTATGCTCAAATACAAAACAAAAGGAAGTGCAGAAGTGGGATTGTGGGGCCCTCAGGCCTCTGGTAACTAAAGGGTCTGGACTTCCCCAGTCCAGGGGGGGTCTCTGGAGTCTGTCTGCCCCCTTGCAGCCTTCTGCTGCAGGAAAGTTTGTACTCTGTTCTCTCCTGCTAAGTGGTTTGCACGTGGGGAGGGCTGGATTGAGATTTTTGCTTGGGTTTAGCATTGTGCATTGGAGGCTGGGCGTGGGTGGGAATTATGTCATAATTGGTTTGGGTTTGCAGTTTTGGTTATATGGTGTCAGAGGAGCGAGCAGGAGGCCTCAGGGGTTGAGCTGGATAGTAATCTCCGCTACATCCTCTTTAGGATGTCTGGACTTTTGTTGCTGTTCTATTGAGGTGAGTGACTAGAAGGCAGAGACCAAACTAACTGAATTCACATTAAATCATAGTTCACTTTAAAAGAGAATCCCAGAGTTTGTGATAGATACAGCGTTAGTGCATTATAATTAATTGCATTGTATGTACACTAGCATTTTCAGACCGGTTTAACTCATTTTAGGCTGGTTTAATCCCGCCATGTAGACAAGCCTTAATTGCACAAGATGACTGGAATGTATGTTTTGGTCCCAAGAGTTACCTAAAACAGAGCAGCTGTGTTGGGGAGTTTGGGATTTTGGCAAGACAGAGGACTGAGATTTATGCAACTTGTGAGTGAAAACTATTTAGTATTAATTAATACTTTGTTCAAGCATAAACTGTCAAAGTGATGGACTTGGACCTTGCTGGATTTGCAGACTAAGAACCAGATCAACTTCATAATGATCTTGTTCTGGTGTGATGGGGAGTTGATCCATGAAGAAGGCTGACATAGGATACGATCATAACTTAGTAATAGCCAACACAAAGATCAAACTGGAAAACAAGAAACAATGAGCAAGTACCTTCAGAGTCCATTGTAGCACTGACAAACTGAAAGTCTGTGAAATGTAATTGAATTTGAAAAGACGATTGAACAAAAGATGCAAGCTGTGGACCTCTGCAGGGGTAGCATAGATCAGATAGAGCACAACATTCCCTGCTACATTGCAGAGACCATGAATGAAATCCTAGGGAAACAGATCCTAAAGAAGACTTGGATCACAGAGAAGATTATTGGATTGCCTGATTAACAAAGGGTACTACAAATACAAAGGAAGATCGATGAAATATCAAGAGATCAAAATCCCCTTATGACACAAGATGTGCTGATTAAAATGGCAAAAGAAGAGGGTCTAGAACAACAGTGCATCTATGTACAGAACTCTTTTGCTGCAAATACCACTAGGAAGGACTACTTATGGCCTAAATCATCAACACTCTTTTGAAAGGTTTCTCTGGAAGGAAGATTACCATTTCATCCAACAATTGGGATAGGTTTTGCATCAGAAGAAGTGGGTTTTTTACCCACGAAAGCCTATGCTCTAATAAATCTGTTAGTCTTTAAGACGCCACCGGCCTCCTCATTGTTTTCGAAGTGCTAAAGGAGCACTCAAGGATGATAAGACCATTGCGGAGAAACTAAATGAATTCTTTGCATTGGTCTTCACGGCTGAAGATGTGAGGGAGATTCCTAAAACTGAGCCATTCTTTTTAGGTGAGAGATTGGAGGAACTTTCCCAAATTGAGGGATCATTAGAGAAGGTTTTGGAACAAATTGATGAATTAAACAGCAGTAAGTCACCAGGACCAGATGATATTCACTCAAGAGTTCTGAAGGAACTCAAATGTGAAATTGAAGAACTACTAACTGTAGTCTGTAACCTATCATTTAAATCAGCTTCTGTACCAGATGACTGGAGGATAGCTAATGTGACGCCAATTTTTAAAAAGGGCTCCAGAGGTGATCCGGCAATTACAGACCTGTAAGCCTGACTTCAGTACCGGGCAAACTGGTTGAAACTATAATAAAGAACAATATTGTCAAACATATAGATGAACATAATTTGTTGAGGAAGAGTCAACATGGTTTTTCTAAAGGGCAATCATGCCTCACCAATCTACTAGAATTCTTTGAGGGGGTCAACAATCATGTGGACCAAGGGATTCAGTGGATATAGTGTTCTTAGATTTTCAGAAAGCCTTTGACAAGGTCCCTCACGAAAGGCTCTTACCCAAAGTAAGCTGCCATGGGATAAGAGGGAAGGTGCTCTCATGGATTGGTAACTGGTTAAAAGACAGGAAACAAAGGGTAGGTATAAATGGTCAGTTTTCAGAATGGAGAGAGGTAAATAGTGGTGTCCCCCAGGGGTCTGTTTTGGGCCCAGTCCTATTCAACATATTCATAAATAATATGGAAAAAGGGGTAAACAGTAAGGTGGCAAAATTTTCAGATGATACAAAATTACTAAAGATAGTTAAGACCCAGGCAGACTGCGAAGAGCTACAAAAGGATCTCTCAAAACTGGGCGACTGGGCAACAAAATGGCAGACGAAATTTAATGTTGATAAATGCAAAGTAATGCACATTGGAAAGCATAATCCCAACTATACATATAAAATGATGGGGTCTAAATTATCTTTTACACTCAAGAAAGAGATCTTGGAGTCATTGTGGATAGTTCTCTGAAAACATCCACTCAATGTACAGCGGCAGTCAAAAAAGTGAACAGAATGCTGGGAATAATTAAGAAAGGGATAGATAATAGGACAGAAAATATCATGTTGTCTCTATATAAATCCATGGTATGCCCAAATCTTGAATACTGTGTGCAGATGTGGTCGCTTCATCTCAAAAAAGATATATTGGAATTGGAAAAGGTTCAGAAAAAGGCAACAAAAATTATTAGGGGTATGGAACAGCTTCCGTATGAGGAGAGATTAATAAGACTGGGACTTTTCAGCTTGAAAAAGAGATGGCTAAGGGTAGATATGATCGAGGTCTATAAAATCATGACTGGTGTAGAGAAAGTAGATAAGGTGGTAAACAACTCTTCTTCTCACAACACAAGAACTAGGGATCACCAAAGAAATTAATAGGCAGCAGGTTTAAAACAAATAAAAGGAAGTATTTCTTCATACAAAACTCAGTCAACCTGAGGAACTCCTTGACAGAGGATGTTGTGAAGTCCAAGACCATAACAGGGTTCCAAAAAGAACTAGATAAATTCATGGAGGATAGGTCCATCAATGGCTATTAGCCAGGATGGGCAGGTATGGTGTCCCTAGCCTCTGTTTGCCAGAAGCTGGGAATGAGCAACAGGGGATGGATCATTTGATGATTACCTGTTCTGTTCACTCCCTCTGGGGCACCTGGCATTGGCCACTGTTGAAAGAGAGGATACTGGGCTAGATGGACCCTTGGTCTGACCCAGTAGGGCCATTCTTATGTTCTTAGACATACCTGGCCAAATGCAGTCCATCAGTAAGCAGGTACAGCTCCCATGGAAATATCTGGAGCAGATTCACTGGAACAAGATCATGGCCTGATCTCATGTGGTCCACAGTGGGCAGGACATAAGTAGCATAACCTTCCCCCACCCATTGCATAGTCCATACAAAATCCACTCTACCAGGCCCTGCTGCCAAGAGAGCACAGGATCTGCTTCCAAATTCTTTTTGCTCTGAGAGCAACTTGCCAAAAGAGGGAGCAAGAACTGGTGGAGAGTAGAAAGAGCCATAGCTCCACCGTCCACCCACCCACTGTTCTCTACACCAGCCAGTAGAGCTGTCCAGCTTCACAGGGGGGACATGCTGCACTCCTTAACAGGTCGTGGCAAGTTATTCAGAGATCTCCAGGAGGCACTGTGCCTCTCTGAGACAGAGATCCAAAACTAACATAAAAACAAACAAACAAAAAACCAGCCAACCAACAAGATAACCCAAGCAGAGTTTTCATACCCCAAAAAGAGAGAAGGGCCAGAGACCCCATGAAGTTCACCCAGCACTTCGCTATAATTTATTCTACATGGAAGGTGCTCAGAAACTGCAGTGACAGTGGAAAACCCTAAGACAGATTTGCAGATAAATCCTCCCTGTGCTTCCCTTGTGGAAGTGCAGCTTTACACAGCTCATTGCAACGGACAGTGGCTTCAAAGGTACATTCTAGTCATTGGTGACTTAAGCAGTGGTCTGTGTTACACAATGCAGTGTAAATGGGTGCGGATGGTAAGTGTTACTTGTGACAACTTGGCATTTAGTGAGTGTGCAGAATGACTGAAATTTACAAATGAAAGTCTAGCTTCTGCCACCTATACTCACCCTGAGTAATGCTCGCTGGATTCTATCCTGTTAAATCATGAGTAGTAATTGAGGGTAGTTTCAATTTATTTTTCATTTTGATGAGGTACAAACGTGTTTAGAAGCTAAGTACATTGCTTCTCCAGCCCACGCAGAGGAGGACGATGTGTTGACAGATCCAGTTGACATTACGTTTTCCAAAAGGTATTCTTTGACACAGAATTTCAATAGCTCTCCCTCCTCCTTCTCATTTTTGTTTATATTGTAGCTTCTCTCTGTGCTTATATTTTTTACACGACATAAATTATACTAATGGCTAATGTCATGGGAATACAACTCTTGTTGGTTTAAAATTGTTTATCAATTTTTTTCTCCCTTCATTCTTTAAACTATAATTGTCATTTTCTCTAAAATATGTTAATTCTCTCCAGGATTTTCTGTTGTATAATCTTTCCATCTATGAAATTCTTTAATGTATACGTGGAATTGAAAACAATGGGCCAGATACATCACTAGGCACTGGCTGCTTTGTGCCACTCTAATGTAACAAACAGACCTAAACCTACCTTAATATTGGCTCAGTCCTTCAAGGTGCTGAGCACTCTGACCCAAGTCCAGCAAAGCATTTAAACACATGGCTTCAGTGAGACTATGCACATGCTTAAAGAGCATACTTACATGCCTCACTGGATTGGGGACTGAGCATTCAGCATCTTGCAGTATCCAAGCCCTTTGTGTACATATAGCCTAATGTGCAATTAAGAGGACAGAGCCATATCCTTTGTTTTTTATGTCTTAAGGCAGCGGTTCTCAAACTGTAGGTCATGACCTCAAAGTGGGTCATGACCCCATTTTAATGGGGTTGCCAGGGCTGGTTTACACTTGCTGGGATTTGGGGCTGAAGCACAAGCCCCACTGCCTGGGGCCGAAGCCCAAGGGCTTCAGCCCTGGGTGGCAGGGCTCAGGTTACAGGCCCGCTGTCTCAAGCTGAAGCCCTTGAGCTTTGGCTTTGCCTCCCCCCGCCTCCTCCCAAGGGCGGTAGGGCTCAGGCTTCGGTTCCTCCTCCTGAGGTCATGTAGTAATTTTTGTTGTCAGAAGGGGGTCGCGGTTCAATGAAGTTTGAGAACGCCTGTCTTAGGGTGATTGTTGCTTATTGATGACAGAACAAAACTAAGCCATGAGTGAATTATCCCTGTTCATTCCAAAGGAATGAAGCAATGTATGGAGCAACCCCCATTTAAACAAAACTCTCCATTACCCAAAGGGCCTTCTTGTCTCCTGACAGTAATACCTACCATGTGTTGCACACCTGCTTGCCCTGTTTTTTCTGAAGGTTTTTGCCAACTGAGGTTGTACCATATTACTCTGAATTCTGGCCCATACCATATTTCTACCAAAACAGAAAACACATAGGGCACTATTGTGGGTTTAAGGGTATGTCTATGCTACCGCTTAAGTCAATCTAACTTAGGTCGCTCAGTGGTATGAAACAGGCACCCCCCTGAGTGACGCAATTTACAGCCACCTAAGCGCTGTTGACACCAGCTCTCTGTTGGCGGGAGACACTCTCCCACTGACATTACTCCACCTCCATGAGAGGTGAAAGCTATTATGCCTACAGGAGAGCGCTCTCCTGTGGGCATAGACCGTCTTCACCAGCTGCACTGATGTAGCACTTCTAGTGTAGACTAGCCCTAAGTCACAACCCTATGTTAGGGCCAGTGTGGTGTGGCATGCACTCACTACCCTGCTCAAATGGCCAGTTCTGCTGGGCAGTGCAGATGGCCGATAGTTTGCTTGCCTCTCTGCGGGAGGGAGTTGGGAGCAAACAGAAAGAAGACTCCTTCTGGCCTATTTACACATGGGTCAGACACAGTCTGGTCCTTTTTAATTATTATAGGATGTGATTTTCATAGCTGCAGTTGGAGAAATGATGTATTGACAGTGGTTCTTATTTCTTAATAGCATTGTAAACATAAGTAACTCTAATGGACCAAAAGATAGATAAATAGTGTGTTAAGAGAGTTTCTTAGTCCAGTGAGGTGGACCTTGATTAGAAAAGAGTTATTTTTGACTTTGCCAGTATGGGTCTAGGCTCTTTCCAGAATGTGTCCTTTGTCTCCTCTTTGAGATTTCATCAGCATCATTTCTAACGGGTAGGAACTCTCTGAATAGAGATGTTGCTAATCCAGACATATTCAGAACTCCAAGGTGGAGTCTGTTTCTTTTTGCTTGCTTGAAAAGTCACTTATCAGATTGTCTTTGAAATTCGTTTGCACGTTTGCTTCTTGTTTTTATTTCCTTAGAAACACAGCCAATAAGGAATGCAGAAGAAGCCAAGTGGCACTAAAGAGAACTCTGGAGTAGAAATGTAATCTTTCACTCATATTGAAATCTTTTCTTCTACTGCTTTCTCTCTGTCTTACCTGAGATATTGTTCTTTGTGTGTTCCTCTCTGGGAAGAAATATTCAACACACTTTTAAGCAGCTTGATTTTATTGGGGAAGGTGATGATGAGCTAGAGGTAACATGAGTCAGATTAAGTACTTTCAGGTGTTGTGTCTCACTCAGGCTGCTGGTTTCCTTTCCCCCCCGGTTAATGTATTTACAAGGACAGGTCTTTTCTCATCTTCATTTGTGCACATCACAAAAAACACCTCATTATCTGAGACAATTGGCAACTGTCCCTGCTCAGGATTGAAAAAGCCGAGTTTGGGAAGGTCAGTTTTGATGTGTGTTGGCAGAGCTGCACAATGCTCCATGAATGAATCTGTCTAAGCAGTACTGAGTCCCCCTCCATTAACCATACTAACTTTTTTAAAAGGCACTTCTGTTTGTACATCAGTGCTAGATTGTGTCCTGCTCCTACAAGGCCATGCAGGGTATCCAGGGAGATTAAAGCCCCCTCCTCTCCACCCTCCAGTGGAGCCACATAGAATCAGACCAGATTAGGGCTCTGAGTTTGGGCAGGGTAGCAGGGGCTGTGTGTAAAATAATCTATCCCACATCAGCAAATGGATGAGGAGGAGGCAGGGAGTGGGTGGTCCCTGTTTAGAGAACATTCTCAAGGAGAGAAAGGATGGTCTGGTAGTTAGGCTGCTGTGTGGGACCCTGGAAGATCTAGGTTCAAATCACTGCTGAGTCATGTGTGCTGATTTTTCTCTTTGTGCCTCAGTTCCCTCTCTGTAAAATGGAGGCAACAGCACTTCCCTACCTCATGGGGGGGGCGTTGTGAGGATAAATATGTTAAAGATTGTGAGGTGCTCAGAAATTATGGTACTGCAGCCATATAAACCTACCTAAGATAGATGATTCTGTGGAGCTTTAGTTCTGTAAAAATGGCTTACTGCATAGCATTGTGGCGGGGGGGGGGGAGAAATGTATTCCCCATAAAGGGATGGAGATTAAATTATTCCCCCACCTCCCACCCCTCCAACACACCCTGGTCAAGAGTGTTCACTCTCTGAGATACAATTCTTTCCAGGGCTTCTCCAAAAGTGGGGCATCTACATGCCTCCTCATAATCAGGGCTGAGTCTAAAGTTTCCATCTGTTCCTTAGTGAGTACAAGGCTGTATAAATCCCATGTAATTTACCTTGAGTTTTAAAAAAATGAACGGGATTTGGAAGTTCAATCTTTGTATTTATTTTGCCTCATAAATATGCATTTTCCCCATGACCCTCCTGCATCCTGGCACAGAACGGTGCCATTTTTCATTTTACCATTATAGAGTGTCACATAAACAACCAGTTCCAACAGAGACGCATAAATCTCTCACCCAACTGAGCCCATAGCTTTCCTTTAATAATCAAATGCTTCATGTAATCCTTTTTAAACTGATAATTATGAATATCTATTTGATCAGCCTATATGCTTGCTTTGGATATCTGATTAGCCAACACTGTATTGCATGCTTTTTTTTTTCTTGTCAGAAGCAATCGATCTTCTACTAATGTGGTCCCCATCACCATAAAAATAGAAACAACATTTTTTTCTTTCTTTTTCCCAGCCACTAGGAAAACCAGCTTGATTCTTTTATAGGTTGGTTGGTTGTGCAGATTTGTGTGCAAGGATAAGTGCGTGAGCTGTGTCTCTGTGGATGGGTGCATATGGAAATGATTGTGGGAAAGCTAAGTTGAAGAAAGGGGTCTTGCTTTTGGTTCTGAAAATGGTTAGTTCACTTGTCATCCTTACCTCTAGTGGCAGTGAATTCCATAGTCCCGTTCCTGTGGAAGGTCTCTTTCCTGCACTCTGAACTGCCTCTTCTCTCCATTGGAAAACAGTTTCATTGTTCCAGTGGAAGGCAGCTGTCATGCGAGGTCGTGGTCACAGGGGGAGAACTGATCTCTCAGCTAGCTAAGGCTTACCCAATGGAGGGCTTTCAATGTCAGGATAAAAACCTTGCACTGTCTAGACCTGTATTCTGAAGATGATGGGCTGCTGTATTTTGTACCAGATTATCTTTTTCAGGGTTTCATTCCTAGGTAGTTCAGTGGAACCATACTGAATTTCAACAGCTGAGGTGACATCTAAATAAGTTGCAATAACCAAGCCTGGACATGGATCATGAAACCATGGATGCCAAGGCCAGTTCTGTGTCTGACAGGATAGAGTATGATTTTCTAGCCAGTCAAATGGAAATGGGTGTCTTTTGCATCTATGGCTACTTTGAGTTTCCAGTACCACTGAAGAGTCCAAAAGGAGTCCAAGGCTGCAGACTGATTTAATAATCAGAGGGCAGTTGCCTTTGATTGGGGAGGAAGGTTATAGAGGAGGCAAATTTCCCAGAGCTATCTCTCTTCCCATCAGCGTTTCCTCAGGCAGCTGCTTTTCATCCCATTGGGTAGGTGCACTGAGAAACCCAAGAGATCCTTAAACACTAACCTGGGACTCATCAAAGTGATATTGCTGAGCCCATCTTCTGGCTATTGCTGTGGACAAACACAAAGCAGTCCTGCTCCTGCAATAGCGTCAGTCTAAAACCAAGCCCTGCCATCCACTTAGCACCTCTGTGAGAGAGCTAAATGGATTTTGTAAATTCCATTGGTAAATTAGTGCTAGAGCCATTCACATAAATCTTGCCATTGGAATGATTTACCACAACTGTGCTATTATTAATATTCAGTAAATTAGGTCCATAAAACAACATTTGCCTTGCCATTAACTGAAGATAATCCACAAAGCTAATTTCTACCCCTTCTTTATTTTTTTATAATGCCCTTCAGCTCTCTATGCGGCATGTACTCATCAGTATCTTGATAGCACTAACACAGCATGCTCTTCAGATCAATTACTGAACTGGGGAGACTAGTACAGACAATCTTTACTTGTGGTCTGAGAAAAAAAGCATTATTTATGAGCGCAAACAAAACTGTATCATTGTTCTTCAATACAAAACATATGTTCCTGGGAGCACCAGCCATTTTCAAACTATCATTAGTCAAAGTACAGGTTAGCCCTGGACAGTATTGGTGATTTCAGAATCTGGTTGAACTGACATCTTAAAACAAAACAAAACCCCAACCTTGGGAACAAACAAGACAAACAAAAATGATTAACAGCCACTTTAAAAGGTAGCCAGTGGACAAGTGTCACAGAGCATGAGACAGCTTCATTATGTATGTTACTAGCAGCTCTTTTTCTTGTGTTTATAAATGAAAACCCCAAGCCCTACGTTGCAATAATATAAAGGCTGTGTGAACATTGATGCCCGATTCTTAACACATGGTGTTGTATTCAGGGGAAAAGACTTAACAGTGTGTAGGTAATCAGCCTGATCTCTCAATTTTCTGATTTTTTTTTTCATTTAAACTGAACTCTTTAAGTGCAATGCTCTGAGTTGCTGAGCTTCCTCAAGTCCTGTTGAACTCAATGGAATATGAGAATGACCAACACAAGATCAGGCCCTTACTCGGGGGTTCTGCAATGCATGTTGGCAGTGATGTTTTGATGCGAAGAGGACATCACAATACCAAACCAGAAGAGTCTTTCTGGCCAGTGCTTCAGGTCTAAACAGCTATGTGGGGAATTGTTCAGTCAAGAAGATGACCATACTCAATAAATAATCCCCAGAGTAATGAGAGTAAAGGATTCCAGCTTTACAAGGCAGATAGCGTGATTTGTAGACAACATAAGTAACACCATATCATTACACAGTTTGGATTCAATGGAGATAACTAGAAGAGTGCATAGTCTGTGTGAACAGTTTTGCATGTGAGGCTTTTATTCCACAGTCCAACAGAATAAACCCAACCTGATACTCCACTTCGTTCTCTCTGGAGGAATCTCTTTCAGAAGACCATATTCTAACCCAGCACTTCTTCTGGAGAAGGGCATATCTCCACAACTGTGCAAGGTCTGATTTTATTTATACAAACAGAAAAAGACAGATGTGAAAATTTGCTGTATTCTAAGTGCAGTGACAAAAGAGGATATGATCCATAGAAAGTAGGCATGTTCTCTCTTCAGCTCCACTGCCTGCATAGCTACCCCCATCCCAGAAGAACTCATCTGGGCTCATCGTACTTAAATTTATTCCATCGACAGATGGAGTGAGTGACTGCCAAGGATCAGGTCCATCTTTGTTCCCCCACCTGGACCATCCACGCTATGCAAGCAGAGGTGGGTGAAGAGTGCTTCTGCAGGTGTCAGCTGGGATTCACCAGGGAACCTACAAGGGAACAGTGGAAGAGAGAAGAACTTATAACCCTGCAGCACCAGCCAGGGTGCCTGCTGTGGAGAATAGGGATGTTGATCCTAATATGTGGAGTGGGGGCAGAAAGGGCACTTCCCCCCACAGCAGCCTTTAGGTATATGTATGATGCCACCGCAAGCATATTATGCAATTGACAAAGGAGGCTCAAGACACACATTTTCACACGCTTCAGTGTTGCGACCTGAGGGCACCAACCAACCACAGCAGCACCCTGTGCCCCTGCACCACAACCCTAATTTGAGCCTGGTGTGGAAGGAACGCCTCAGAGAGGTCAGAGTGGCTGGAAACTGTGCCCACCCTCCATTCACCCAGAAGTGGTGGCTCCTGCAGCTCAGGGCTGAGCCTGGCTCCCCACTCCAGGTGTTGTGACTAGGGTTGCCAGGTGTCCAGTTTTCAACCGAACACCCGCTCGAAAAGGGACCCTCCCTGGCCCAGTGAAAATGAGCGAGTGAGTGAGGGTTGGGGAGAGCAAGTGACGGAAGGAGAGGGGATGGAGTGAGTGGGGTGGGGCCTCAGAGAAGGGGGCAGGGCAAGGGTGTTCAGTTTTATTCAGTTAGAAATTGGCAACCCTAATTGTGATATTGCACACAGGTCATGTGGCACTGTGACCCCACACATCATGTTGCAACACCACCCACTCAAATTTGGCCCAGCCACTCCTCCTGAATGGCACTCTGACCCTGTGTGCAGGTTACAATGCCTAGAGTGGGGAGCCGGCCGGGCCTAGCCCTGTGGGACAGGAGCCACTGCTGCCAGGTGAGAGCAGGGTGGGCTCACTCTCCATCCTTTCCCCTCCCTTCCCTCAACCTTCCCCTCAGGGCCAGGATTAGGATTGTGGTGCAGCAGGCAGGATGCTGCTGTGGGTCGTCAATGCCCTTTTGATGCAGCAAAGAGGAGGATGAATGCACCCATTGACTAGGGAGGCTCCACGCACAATTTGGTGGTCAGAATACACAGACATGATAACGTGTGAAATTAGCAAGTCAATAGAGATATCTGAAAGTGGTACCCCCAACAACCATCCTCCCTGGCTGCAAAATCTGGCTCCACCATTGGCGGACCTTCATGCTGCAGATGTTCTAATAGGCTCCAGCAACAGCTTGGGGGACAGGAGTGATAGCCAGCGGCAGCAAAATTCTCAAATTGGGCGAGGAAGGGTGTTCTCACTTCATCCCATTGGGTTCTGGATTCCTGGAATCTGCTGTTGCTGCCCCAGATTCCCACCTCAGAGTACAAGGTTTTGCCCCTCTCTCATTTATATGAATCTGTGGCCCCTGATAATCCACTGCTGTTTCTCTTAATGTTGCCACAGTATTGCTGCTGAGCTCCTGCTCTCCACTGGAGTCCCTTCTGGCCTTGGATTTCAGTTTCCAGTCCTCAGTGAAATTTATGCAACATTCACCCACTTACACACAGAAGAATTTATAATATAATATATCAAGTCATGCATAGTTTTTTAGATCATGGAAGTTACAGAATCCATGTCTCCCATAGTAGAAATCCAGCTTTGGATCTAATGAATAATGTATGTCACCTCAGACATTTTTTCTTTCTGTATATGGTGGCTTGCTTCATGAGACATGCAAATTAGTTTCATCCTACTCTTTAGTGAGTACAGATGCTCTCTCAGCTTTTGTTACGTGTTCTTCATAAGTTATTATTTACACAACTCTAAAATTTATTGGGCAGGGTTAGTTAATTGAAGAAACAAAAGGGAAAAACCCAGAATGTTACCTAGTGTACGAACTGTTAGTTGTACAACACAGTTATCTGAAATTTACTCTGAAAATGGAAAATAAAAGTTAGCAACAAAATTTCAACTCTGGTGGTACAGGACCTTAAAGGACAAAAGAACTAGGCCTTGTCTAAACTACAGTTTTGTCAAAAAAAAGAGTCAGCTTTTTTGACAAAACAGTGGAGGTGTACACACTGAAATACTTCTCCCACCAACGTAACTTCCCGGCTACACCAACAAAATAAAACCACCTAAATGAGCAGCATGGAGTTTTTTGTGATGTAGTTAGCCAAAAAAGGCAGCGCCAGAAGCCTTTTAATCTGCCAAAGGCACATACAATGATCATTTGGCACCTGCTGAGCCTGTTGTTGAAGCACTCCTTGCTGCTGTCTAGGTTTCCAGTGTAAGGCTTCATGACTCACAGGAGTAAGGGCTAGGCTGGGTCTCCAAGAATCACTATGGACATTTGCACATCCCCAGTTGGAATCTTCTGGCCTGGAAAGAAAGTCCCAGCATTCAGTTTTCTATACAGTCCGGTGTTCCTAAAGATACATGCATTGTGCACTTTCCCTGACCAACACACATTCATGTCAGTGAAATGGCCCCAGTGATCCACCCTCATCAAGTATCTCAACAGATCCATTAAAAAAAAAAAAGAAGAAGGATCCTGGGAACTACAGGCCAGTCAGCCTCACCTCAGTCCCAGGAAAAATCATGGAGCAGGTCCTCAAGGAATCAATTCTGAAGCACTTAGAGGAGAGGAAAGTGATCAGGAAGAGTCAGCATGGATTCACCAAGGGAAAGTCATGCCTGACTAATCTAATTGCCTTCTATGATGAGATAACTGGTTCTGTGGATGAAGGGAAAGCAGTGGACGTGTTATTCCTCGACTTTAGCAAAGCTTTTGACACGGTCTCCCACAGATTTCTTGTCAGCAAGTTAAAGAAGTATGGGTTGGATGGATGCACTACAATGTGCGTAGAAAGTTGGCTAGATTGTCGGGCTCAATGAGTAGTGATCAATGGCTCCATGTCTAGTTGGCAGCCTGTATCTAGCGGAGTGCCCCAAGGATCGGTCCTGGGGCCGGTTTTGTTCAATATCTTCATTAATGATCTGGAGGATGGTGTGGATTGCACCCTCAGCAAGTTTGCGGATGACACTAAACTGGGAGGAGTGGTAGATACGCTGGAGGGTAGGGATAGGATACAGAGCGACCTAGAAAAATTGGAGGATTGGGCCAAAAGAAATCTGATGAGGTTCAACAAGGACAAGTGCAGAGTCCTGCACTTAGGACGGAAGAATCCAATGCACCGCTACAGACTAGGGACCGAATGGCTAGGCAGCAGTTCTGCAGAGAAGGACCTAGGGGTGACAGTGGACGAGAAGCTGGATATGAGTCAACAGTATGCCCTTGTTGCCAAGAAGGCCAATGGTATTTTGGGGTGTATAAGTAGGGGCATTGCCAGCAGATCGAGGGACGTGGTCGTTCCCCTCTATTTGACATTGGTGAGGCCTCATCTGGAGTACTGTGTCCAGTTTTGGGCCCCACACTACAAGAAGGATGTGGAGAAATTGGAGAGAGTCCAGCGAAGGGCAACAAAAATGATTAGGGGTCTGGAACACATGACTTATGAGGAGAGGCTGAGGGAACTGGGATTGTTTAGTCTACGGAAGAGAAGAATGAGGGGGGATTTGATAGCTGCTTTTAACTACCCGAAAGGTGGATCCAAAGAGGATGGATCTAGACTATTCTCAGTGATAGCAGATGACAGGACAAGGAGTAATGGTCTCAAGTTGCAATGGGGGAGATTTAGGTTGGATATTAGGAAAAACTTTTTCACTAGGAGGGTGGTAAAACACTGGAATGAGTTACCTAGGGAGGTGGTGGAATCCCCTTCCTTAGGGGTTTTTAAGGTCAGGCTTGACAAAGCCCTGGCTGGGATGATTTAGTTGGGGATTGGTCCTGCTCTGGGCAGGGGGTTGGACTAGATGACCTCCAGAGGTCCCTTCCAATTCTGATATTCTATGATTCTATGAATGCCTGCAAGACCTTGGAGAAGTAGCGTTTTCAGCTGATGTACTCCAACACAAGATGGTCTGGGGCTAAAATTGGGATATGCGTGCCATCTATCACCCCACTGCATTTAGGGAATCCCATTGCCGCAAAGCCATCAATTATTTCCTGCACATTACCAAGAGTCACAGTCTTTCGTAGCAGGAGACAATTAATGACCCTGCACACTTGCATTACCACAAGCTCCACAGTGGACTTTCCAACCCCAAACTATTTGCAACTGACCATCTGGATCTGCCAGCTTCCACAAAGCGATCGTCACTTGCTTTTCCATTGTGAGGGTAGATCTCATTGTGGTGTCCGTGCACCGCAAGGCAGGGGTGAGATCTCTCACACAGTTCCCGGAAGGTGGCTTTGTGCATCCAAAAGTTCTGCAGCCACCGCTCGTCATCCCATACCTGCATAACAATGCAATCCCAGTGCTTGTTTCCCAAGCCCAGTACCAATGGTCTACCACGTGCAGCTGCTCTGTGAATGCCAGCAGCAATAATGAATTGTTCCTTTCCATTGCACACAGCATGGCAGGCATCACAGATTCACTTTCTGCTTCCCAGCTCATGAAATACTGCAGGACCAGCCGCATTGTGTTCATAATGCTCATCACCAGACTGGTCAGCAGTTCAGGATCCATACTTTCAGGCAGAGATGGCAGGCACACAGTTTACAGGTGCTGTTCAAAAACTGTGTGAAACTAAGTCAGAAGCCCCTGGATTGATGGGACAGAAAGAACCTCACCATGGGATGTTGAGCATGCCCCCATGATGCACTGAAATCCATTCCCAGATCTCCCAGTGGCAGAGCAACCTGTCATATCTTTAAGGCACCTAGAAATGCTGTTCACATGCTACTTTGCTGATCCCAAGAGAGCATCTATAATACAAAAAGAATCTGGACTAGTGAAACTGCAAAACAAGTATAGTGCTTATGGTTTAGACAAAGAAAAACAGATTAGAACTATGTGGACTTCCAGGAGAGTCAGCTCTGTCCCTGAGCACACTGATATGGGGAAATTAGACATATAAAGGAGATTCCTGAACTTTCATTGAGAGTTGTGCTGGTTTAAGTAAAAGAACTTTTTAGAAAAAAAATCACACCTTTTGGGGTAAGTTGGTACAAAAGGCCATTGGAACAATTTTATTTGAGGCCTATTCTGGTTTAGCTGAAGTCAAATAGGAACAGTTTCAAGCTAAACTGCAATAAACCAGTCAAGTCAAAATTCGCGTGTCTATATTCAGTTTGCATCAGTTTCACTAAACAGGGCAAGTTTGTGTGGAGACAAGATTATAAAAAAGTAAGTTTCTAGCCTTTCCTTGTGACAATAACCCTGATAATATAAACTAATCACTAGCATTTTGGCTCCACGTCTGCCACAGGAGGCTGGAGGGACACCTCCCTTCCAAAAAATAGAGACGTTTTAGGTAAGATTAGTCAGTTCAGTTTGGGGTGTGTTTTAAAAGATCAGTCTCCCCCAAATCCTGAGGCCTAAATTTGTGCACAGTGCTGTGATGGTGGTGGACAGACATCAGTTGCTTTGGGTGTGATAGCACCAAAGAGTCATTTCACAGATCTGTGCCAAAATGCTAAGGCCAGCTCTGAGCTCTGATCCTCTTGACAACTTCAGAATAAAATCACAAAAAGGTCAAACACCTACTTGTTAGAAGTGGAGTAAGTTAAATGAGAAGTGATGAATAAATGTATCTAGTACAGGTAAATTAGTGTGGAGTGGGAGAGCAGATTAATGTCAATGGGCTTTAGATCAGAACCTAATTCCAAACGGCCGTGCTCACAACTACTCCAACAATGTTTACCTTCCAAGTTACTGTCAGTCATAATAATAATATAATAAAAATAATTTTGAATATGAAGCAATTATACAGTGCTTCACAGTACAAAAGCACTGCTGAAATGTTAACAGATTGCTCCTTACAACCCCAACGGAGCAGATAAGTTTTAACATCCATTTGATAGATGGACATTCAACATTGGAGAAGTTAAGTGACCTGCATGAGGCCACCCCATGAGCCAGTTATAGAGCCAGGATTAAAATTCAGGCGTTTGGGCCTTTCAGCCCTATACTCAAGGCTCAAAACTATGTAAACTCTTAATGAACTAAGATCATGCTACTAAACGCTATGGTGCCAAAGAGAACCCAGACAGGCTGCTGATGGGATTTGGGTGACAATGATCTATATATTTCCATGAAACATTAAATAAACAGTAGTAGCTGGAAGAAGATTTGTATGTTTCTTAAAAGGACAAGATGTAATGAAAGCAAACCAGTGGTTTTAAAAAGGAAAAAAAACACAAAAAAGAAAAGAAAGAAAGCTGTTCCTAAAAGTAAACTTGACCCACCAAATGTTTAATGTAAAGAGCCCAGCATGTGGTTGCATCACAAATATACAATATCTTGTCTCTGGAATAAATTTCCAAACAGAGAATGTAAAGTATGTTTTTTATACCATAGCTTTGCATTTGCTCCATCATTTTCAAAAAGGATTGAAAGGGCTGAAACCATTTTTCAAAGTACGTTCAGAGAAACCACTTAGAGCCATAGCAGTCTGGAGAATCTGCAGAGACAATAAGTAATGTTTTCCTGCTTTGGCAAAACAGTTGATAGGCCAAACGTGGGGCCACCAGCTGTGGAAATTCTTTTGGAGAGGATGACATAGTTGGGCAAGCCACCTACAACTCTTTTCCTCAAATTAAGTGCTGAGTAATCTGTAAACCCTCTGTGCTGTAAACAACAACAACAACTTTATCAGTCCTACAAATTTATGAGCAATGCAACATATTTTTAGGTGCCAGTAGATGGAGCTCTTTAGATTAACTCTCTCTCATATATAGAATTTCTTTAACACCAATAGGGGAGCTAGAGCCAGCCAGTGCTACCCAAAAAGTGGGAGGACCAAGTTGGGGAGGGGATTGGACTAGGCAAGTTGAGAGATGTGTTGATACAATGCATCTCCCAAGGGAGCCTCCATTGACAGGCCTGGATTTTAAAGCAGCCTTCCCTTGGCATAAAGCCAGGGGAAGACAGCCAGTGCTATCCCCACCTTCATTACAGCTGTCCCCACAGGTAGAGGAGAGTCCAAACTGCATAACCTGAACATACAAGGATGAATTTGGCCGAATCAGTTTAATAGGCAGCAAGGGAAATTTAGGTTAGAAATACTTTCCTAATATCTATCTATAAGGGTAGTTAACTTCTGGAATAGGCTTCCATGGGAGGTTGTGGAATCCCCACTATTCGAGGATTTTTAGGAACAGAGTGGACAAACACCTGCTCTAGAATTACATGGTCCTGCCTCAGTACAAGATGCTTGACCTGACCTTTTAAGGTCCCTTCCATCCCTACATTTCTATGAACTTATCAAGGGTTGTGGTGAATTCTCCACCACTTGAAGTCTGTAAATCAAGACTGGATATCTTTAAAAAAAACATGCTACAGTTCCAACAGAAGTTAATGTGCTTGATGTAGGAACCACTGAGTAAGCTCCGTCTATGGCCTGTGTTATGCAGGAAATCAAACTAGATGATCATAATGGTTCTTTCTGGCTTTAAAATCTGTGAATCGTGCCAAAGTTCGGTCTCCGATTACTTTTGGGATGGGACAGCTCAGGAAGGAAAGGAAAAGAAGTGAAAACAGAGGCAATCTCTTTTTATTAGAATGCTTACAAAATCTTTTTCTAGTGATTATTGGCTCTACCTAGCAGAAATAACTCTGTTTTGACCTTTGCAGCAATGACTGCCAATATACAGTGTACTCTTCTCTTTCAAATATGTTCATATTCTGGAATTTGCCCTTTGGCTTGTCATGTGAAATAACAGAACAAAGAGGAATCAATATACCAGGACCTCAGTGTGTGTGTGTGCCTCTTCCCTCTACTAAAACATATTAATTGCATGTTTATTCAATTTTTCTGTACTGGCTCATTAGTAGGGGTCTGAAATGTGGGACTCAAAAGAGAGGCCAGGAAATTGAAAAATATTGAACCAAACACTCCTCTCAGTTATACCCACTGAAATCAAATGGGATTGTACAGGGCAAATGAGAGTACAATTTAGCAATTATGTTTCATTCATAATACATTCATGAATATGTACATGGAGTAGGCATGGGCTAGTACATTCGTACCAAACCTGATTTTTGAATTTTCCACTGGAAACGATACAAAATTAATATAAATAAAGATCGTGAGCTTATTTTTCCAATATGGATGCCTCACTTAAAGCTCCCAGTTCTACATCGAGATGTTCCAATTGATAATTACGTGCCTGCATACTCATGTGTAGGCATCTAGGAGCTAATCTGAGCACTCAGATGCAGAATTGGGCATGCTAAATTAAACAGGACACTGTGATATGAGAGTCTCTATCTGTTAGTGTCCCCCTTTGGCAGGGCAGGGAGCCACACCAACCTGGCTCCACCCCCCACCCCACCCCCCCACACACACACTTTGCCATCGCACCTGACTCTGCATTGGTCAAGTCCTTGTCAAAGACTGACGCCTCCTGGCCAGGTCCTTAAAATTCTCTGTCCCCTTTAGGATAATGGAGAAGCAGTTCTGTGGCTCCAGTGGGGGCGAATCAGTTCTCCAGTGCATAGGAACTTCTTCTCTAAGAGTCCCTGGGGTAGGTGAAGAAGCCCAGGTCCACCCACTGCGTTGGCTTCCAGCTCAGGGCCCTTGTTTGGAACATCCAGAACCAATTTTCCTCAGTCCCTTGCTGTTCCCTCAACTACTGCCTACCTCTGTAGTTTTCCCCAACTTCTTGCCCTGCTTTTCCCTCTTTGGTGGGTTGGTTGGTCTGGCAGCTTCTCACCCCTCTGCTGGAGGATTCTCTCTCTGCAATCTCCCCTGTCTCTCTGGCAGGGCAGCCACCCCACGCTCCTGCCTTGCAGCTCTTTTATCTTCACAGCTGCTGTGGAGCTGTCAGTCAACTCTGGCTGAGCAGGCAGGCAGTTGCCTTTTTAACCCTTTGGCTGCTGAAACAGCATGGGGTATATAGACATGACAAGCCACTATCAGGTCTCCAAAAATTGACATTTTTCATTGTACTGCAGCACAATAACATGTGTAACACAACTTCCAAACCAACCCGTTAGTGTTAGCAGATTTGGAGAAAGATTAAGATAAAAGATTGTATTGCAAATGAGTGTTTTGGGCCAAGTTGCAACCAGAGACTATGCAAAAGGGTATGACCTATTAACACCCAGACCATTCCTTTAGATATGCTGCTATGTTTGCACACACAACGATACTCAAATAGTACAGAATATACAAGTCAAGGTGTCTCATTTCTATTTTTTAGTTTCTTGATCCCAATGTAAGAACAATGTGTGTGATTGTGAAACTGTATCTCGGGGAACACCCTGCACCCCCATGTTCATCTTTACAATATGACTGTGTGGTATCCAATGCAAAGTTTGTCATGTCAGGTGTCTTCGGAAGGCTCATGATGCATTGAGCTGTGTTGTTATAGTAATGTTATAGGTTGTAATTTTAGTATATACTTATGAGGCTGAAAATGTGTCCTCCTGGCTTAAAACAAGCCCAGGCAAAACTCTCCAGGAACAGAGGGGCAGTTCACACCTCATTAGGGCATGTATGGGACAAACTCAGCCCAGCCTCACAGGAACAAAGGACACTGGCCTAGGTAGCAACAAAGGATTTGTTGGACTCTCGAGTGAGTCACACCCCTTCCCATGGTCAGTCAGGGACTACAGTGAGGTAATGCTCACCTGACCCTAAAGTGGAGTGTGGGGGGGCAAAGCCAAGAGGGAAGAAAGAACATGATAAAAGGGAGAGACGTTTGCCATGCTCTTCCTCTCTCTTCCACCTCCATCTATAGACACCACCACCAAGCAACTGAAGCACTGATCAAAGGGGAGAGCCTGGCTGAAGGGAAACCAGCCAGCCTGTGGTGAGAAGCATCTAAGTTTGTAAGGGCTCTGAAAGTATTAAGATCAGCTTAGAATGCATTTTGCTTTTATTTCATTTGACCAAATCTGACTTGTTATGCTTTGACTTATAATCACTTAAAAATTATCTTTGTAGTTAATAAATTTGTTTGTTTATTCTACCTGAAGCAGTGTGTTTGGTTTGAAGCGTATCAGAGACTCCCCTGGAGATAACAAGCCTGGTACATATCAATTTCTTTGTTAAATTGACAAACTCATATAAGCTTGCAGCGTCCAGCAGGCATAACTGGACACTGCAAGATGGAGATTCCTAGGGCCGGAGATATTGGCTAGTGTCATTTGGTTGCACAATCAAAGCAGCTTACATTCCAGACGCTGTGCGTGAACAGAGTGGGGGTTCTCACAGCAGAGCAGGGTTTGTTTGGGGGGTTTTTTGCATGTTGGTTTAAAGCCCAATGCTCCCCAAAATGTTTCTGGGGTTTAATAATATGAGCTGTGATCTGTGCCATATGTCAGATTTCTCATATTTTGTTTAGGCAAACAATAATACAAGGTTTTCATTTGTGATCCAATGTATTGTTATGCACTTTCTTACAGCTCATGTTAATATTCTGAACTGATGTCTGTCTTTGTTGTTTTTTGGAGATTTGGGGGTTTTGCTCCAAGAACATAACATATTGAGTGTTTTATCAAAAGCTCTCCCAAAGACTTTGTGTAAGTTTTATGTAGGTGTGACCAAAGTGTTTGCACCTTTGGGCAGTCCAAGAAAATATGTGTGCGCTGACTTATTTGCCTACATCCTTTCCAGCAGAACCTATTTTCTATTCCTCTTTTCCAATGTGTATGTCAATACATAACATAAACATGAATGTTTGCATTAACAGGTCTCATATTACATATTATAGTCTATAAAACAGGAATTTATGGAAGTCCTTGTGTTATGCAGAAAGACAGACTAGATGATCACAGTGGTCCTTTCTAGCCTTAGAATCTATGATCTCTGTTGAATGCATACTATAAACTACTGGGGATGTACAACACAGCAGAACCACCATTACAATGAGAACCTGTAACTTTTTCATTTCCTGACATTTGAATATTTGTAAAAGTAACCTTAACATGACATTAATGTAACTTTCTGTGTTACTTGAATGAGACCATAGTTAGGAAGACTGACGTTGTGTTACATATTACAGTCTGTAAAATGGGGATAAAGATATTGATCTCCTTTGTAATGCTCTTTCAGATCTACTGGTGAAAAGCACTATATAAGAGTGAGGTATTGTTATTATTACATTTTACCCCCAGAACATTATACCTCGGGAATGGTATAGAATGATTTTACTGTATATCCAGCACATCAGAGGCAGCTTTAGCCTGAATTCATGGGTTCAGTTGTACTCAGAAATCATGAAACCTAGGGCTCAGTAACACCTCACAGGAAAGTTGTGGTCACTCCTTTGTATGAGAAACTGGGCACAGCAATATAGCCTGATCCCTGTGTCATGGTGGTGCTGCTCTGGGGCCATATTGCTGCACAGTGATGTCAGAGTCATGTGCTGCTATGGAGGCACAAAGAGCAAAATCTGCCAGAGAGAGCCTGGGGAAGTGGCAGGACAATGCCCCCATAAGTCCCCGTCTCCAGGCAGCGGAGAAATGGAGCAGGGCGGTGCTTCTATCCCCTATGAGTAGCTGGATCTGGATGCTGAGCGGAGCTGCCTCCCGCAACACGTCCTCAGTGGGCTCTCTCATAGTGCACCCATTGAATCTGGAGGCTTCATCCACCACTGCAGCACACCAAACTGCAAGCAGGAAATAAACAGGCATTCATATAACAGACCAAATTGGGACCTTAGAGAATCACAGCCCCCATTGTTCAGATAAACCGTATTTCAGATAGTAGTTAGTTGGTCAAACTATCTTGTATTCTTTAGAGTACAGTACAAGATATTTTGTACATGAGAGATGGTGAAAAGGCACTAAAGAACTCAGCCACTGTAACTTTTTTTTTTTTACAGATATAAATGAAAATGTCAGACACTTCTAATAGGTTAGTTTATGGGACTGTGGTAAATATTTATGGAGATCGGTCTGGATGGTTTTCCATTAGGTACTGTGCTGTAGTTTTCTTGGCTCATACTTGAAGGAAGTTATAAACCAAAGTGGGTTTCTCATTCTTCAGCATTTGACATATTCTGATTGCAAAACATTTGGGGTTTTACACGATTTATTGAAAATAATCTCTCCTATAATGTTCACAGCACAATAATTCACAACCCTGAGGCAAGAGAGCTCTACAAAAATGACATTATATGGAAGATCACTTTTCAGAATTTACCATTTGTGCATCATGTTCAGAATCTCTAATACATGTAAAACGATCAAATCATCATCCTTCAAATATTTTTTCTATCATTTTGTGGTATTTTGATAAAAATACTTACAGCCAGCTGAATAGCTTGACTGGTAACTCAATATGCTACCACATCACACGGGGAAGGAGAAAGTGGGGGGTGGTACTAGGGCATAGGAGGGCCAGCAGAGAGAACAGGATTGTCATGTCTTTATGGTGGTTGAGGAGTAGAGAAAGGCTCCCATATCCAGAAATAAAATACACAGTACTACAATTCTGTTAATAAAATAAAATATTTTCTTATACAAGAAAAACATGTGTTTGCTTTTATGGTACTTAAATAAAATCTGCTTTGAGGCAGCCTTTTCCCCCAGAGTCAAGGTAACCTGTTCTCGTATCTTTTCACCTGTATGTTCTCACCACTGATTCTGAAGATGAAATTATGATAAAATATGTATTGTTATAGTTGTTGTTGTTATTGATGAAGATGGAAAGAAGGTCTTATCGTTGAATCAATGGACTCAGAATAAGGTGATCTAGATTCTGTTCCCAGTTCTACCACTGACTTACATGTATAATTCCCATTTAGACACTTAAATAAGGACAAGAATTTAAGTGTTCCTTGCCCTGCAGCTCCCATTAGGATACTTAAGGCCAGATTTTCAAAAGAATAGGTATTAAATATGAACCTTATATGTGTGTATAGCACCTAGCACAATGTGGCCCCAGCCTGGCTGAAGCCTCTGGGCACTAATGCAATATAAATGATTAATAGTCATCAATAACCTGAATCTGACTTATCGACATTGTGCTGCACACTATAAAAAGGGATACTGAAAATCAAAGCAAAGTTCTCCCCAGCAAAAAGACACCTTTCTTATGAAGTAGCTAATGAGACTGATTCAGCCTCCTAGTGCAGGAAGGTGAAATTTGCACACATATGCCCTGCATCAGAAGGGGAAGCAGCACTGAAGATGGGGATCGTATTGTAAACTATGCTCCAATGGAAGGTGATGGCATTTAGCCTGCCACTTCTCCTGGAGTTCCACCATTGGAGCACAGTTTACAATATGATGGTGGCTGCCCACTAGTGGAGGCTCAATTTGCACATCTCCTCGGTCCCCAGGCCATGCTCCTTGGTTGGCCAGTAACGATCACTTTTGGAGGTGGTGCTGGCAGTTCCGGGCCTCCCAATGGTGCAAGGATTGTGTGTTCTGTGCTCTGCTGTACCATTTTCAAGGAAGGGTATGTGACCCACAGTTTGAGTTAAACAGTGGGAATGAATCTCAGGATTTCCATCTCTACAATAGTGAGAATGATTATCACCATATGCAAAATCCAAGAATATACATAATTTCAAACATCCACAGCTAGTCACATCCCCTGCAGGTTGGGAAGTATTATTCCCATTTTACAGATAGAAAAGAAGAGGCACAAGGAGGCTAAGGCCAACATTTTCAGATTCCCAAACCTAAAGTTAGGCACCTAAATCTTTATTTAGGCAACTAAATCAATGGCCTGGTTTTCAGAAGTGCTGAGCAACCACAGCTCCCATTTACTGCAATGGGGCACCCCATTTTGAAAAACATTGCCAACATTATTCAACAATTAATAAGAGGAACACCCTGCCCACAGATCAGATTTGGCCTGCGTGGTATATTTATGTGACCTGGATAACAGATCAAGAGTCTGCAGAACATAATCTTTCTTCCTCTTTAAACCAGTGTTCCCCAAACTATGGGGTGTGCCCCCCTAAGGGAGTGCAGAGGAATATTTGGGGGGCATATGGTGAGGCCTGCGCCAGCCCCCACAGGGGGTGGGGAGGAAGTGCCTGGCTTCCATCCCTCCTCTCAAACTTTCCTGCTGAGGAAGCCTTGGCTGTGCAATAACGGAGATGGGGCAGAGACAGATTAAGTTAATGGTAAGGGAGGGGTGCAACTGGAAAAGTGTGCGCACCACTGTTTTAAATTGCCTTCATGATTACAAAGGGACCCTCCTACACCTGAGAAAAATGTGACTCCTGCAGTGTTGTCTTTCTAAGTCTGCAGACAATGGGTGTGTGAGCTATGAACTCTCCCAGGTCCCACTGATTTCATGGGAGTGTTGTATCTATCCCCTAACAAAGATCCTTTAAATGTCAGCATTCATTATTCTATTGCTGATTATTTAAGCAGATGGTATGGAGATGGTATGGAAGGACCACTAGGGCAGGAATTAAGAGTTGCTGCCCAGAGGAATATGTAGAGGGAAGACATAAGGAAACACACAAAAATAGGAGGTGGGACTGACACTGAGAAAGGAGAATGGGGCAGGAAGAGAAACAAAAGGGCACAGTGAGTGGTGATCCTAACTGTGAGCATGTTTCCCATTGAGTAGGCTGAATGTCACAGTACAACACTTAAATAACGGTAACAGCTACAAGTTTAGTTACTACATAACGACATTTCTTAGCCTTGACCTTTGCACCAAATCTCCCAGTGATACCAGTGGGAGATCTGCTGTGGTTTGAGGGGAGTACAAAATCCTGAATTTAGACCCTGGCCCACAAGCCATAATTATTTAATGGAGTTCCCTCTCCCTAGAATGGTATGATGCCCCTGATCTACAACGAATACGTGTGGATGAATGCATACTTAGTTACTGCGCATTTTATATGTATTGAAACAAGCAACCAAAACCTGAAATGATCATTTTAATAATGATAAAAGCTTTGGGTGAACTTTTCAAAGCATGCAGTGGGAAATGAACAGATGGAGCCTGTGTATTTCCAGTGTTGTGTTTTGAACTTTTAGTTCAAAAGACCTAAGGGTAAAATTAACAGTTAATAAATATGAAGTTTTCTCATATTAATCGCATCCGAAATAACAAGAAGAGTTGAAACCAGTCAAAATAATCCCAGAGAAACATCAATGTCTGTTCCTCAGGAAGCTTTGGAAGCCCTGCCATTTTTTTTTTCCTTTTTTCCTTTTCTTGTCATTATTTAATTGTTTGCATATTGATGCTCATTTATGTCAGTGCTTAATAATTCATGTCAAATTATTGAGGCACTGTTGTTGCAATACACATACCATCCGTCTGAATGACTTGCACCTACAACATCATAATAAACACAAAATGTGACTTTATCTTTATCACTGGGACACTCAAGATGAAATGTGACTTACATGACCTAAGGGTAAAAGGTAAGTGTCTCAATTCTGTGCATCACCCAAATGGCTTTTTGGTTGTCGAAGTTATTTGCTTCTGCCTTTATCAGCTGCAGGTCTTTCAAATGGAGATCAACACAGAGCTCTGAAGACATCAGAAGATTAATGAGAGCTTGACCCTTTTGAATATCAAGGACACACAGCTCATTGTTGCAGATATCTCTAGTCAATATTAACATTCAGTACACTAATATTATTGTTTCTAGCAGAATATCAAGAGAGCAGTAACCTAAATCTGAATGTCTCAAATGTTATTACCAGCCAAACAACATTTCCTGTTTAGTTAGGGCCAGATTGTGACTGTAGGCATATACCTCTACAAGGGGCAGTGGCTAAACTGCATCACCCTGGGAGGCATTGTGACTAAGAGACACACCTATGTGTCACAATGCCTTCCCTACTTTCTTGCTTCAAGGATGGCCAAATTACATCAGCTCATCTGTGTTGGAAAGCAAATGGTGTGAGTGGAACCCCACCCTTTCCCTGCTCACCTTCTTACCTGCTCTAGGGCAGGAGTTTGCAGCCATGCAAATCCTGCTTGCAGCTGTCTGCCCAGATCCAAGACCCAGGTATTTTGTGTTTGGGTATAACAAGGATTCTTACTCTCCTGTGTGGGCATATAGTCCAAGACACAATCCAGTCATTATTTAGTTATTGAAAAATGTAGTGAAATCCAGGGCTCTTTTTGAACATGCCCAAATTAAAATGTTAAAGAAAAAGGGGAGGAGTCAGATTCCTGTTCTGCACCAGCATCTAGGGTGGCATTTACAGAAGGAAAAATGTTACAGGGTTGACACATTAAAACCTGGTTCTCATGAGATAACATGACCCTGTTCTCTTCCTACCATCTCCACTAGTCCCATGGTGGTGGATGGGCAGTAGATTCTTCATGTTCCCTCACCCCTAGGATGGAGGAGAGGGAACATTCCAGCCACTTGACATATCCTGCTTCCCCACTTCAGGGAGGAGCTAAGAGATGACAGAGGCTCTTTTCTTCCTTCCCCCATGGAGGGAACACACAACGTGGCTGCTGGCATGTTCCCTTCCTCCCATGGAAGAGATGTGGGAGGAGTACAGGAGCATTCCTTTGTCCCTACAGCAGACAGAGTCAGAGGGTCTTCTTCTTTCAGGAGGAGTGAATGGAGGGTCTGGTGACTAAAAAATTACCAGATCTTGACAGAGCAGAGAGCTCTCTGAGCTAGCAGAGGAATGATCAGTGTACTCCACTCAAAGTCTGAACTTCATGTCCAGGGATCTGACTCTGGCCCATTGCTAATGAATATTGTGGATATATAAGGTAGTTGAAAAAATGATTGCATTTGGCTTCCATTCCTAATATTTGGTTACCCTGAGCTGTTGAGGCACGGCATGTAAAACCACATTTTACTTGTTGAGCTAACTGAATGCATGCGATGAAGTGAGCTGTAGCTCACGAAAGCTCACGCTCAAATAAATTGGTTAGTCTCTAAGGTGCCACAAGTCCTCCTTTTCTTTTTGCGAAGACACGGCTGCTGCTCTGAAACCTATAATAGTTATCAAAGTCTGCATTTATTTTATTGCATTTTTAAATCACTAAGAAGGAGAGCATAACATGATGTCAACCTTAAAATGAACATTGGCAGCTAAGTTTATATTAATGGCACACATATACTGTGCATTGTTGCCTTATAAATATATATAGTAATAATTAATATTGGTAGTATAATTAAGCCCTGTTCAAGAATATAAGATGGGGAAATGTTTACCTTTTTCCTTGATTTTAAAAACAACAACTTTTCATTGCAATTTTTATAGAGGCAAAACTGGATTCAAGAAGACTCTTTGTGGATCTTGGTAAAAAAAGGATTGACCCCTGAAGTCACTTTTTAATAATTAACTCTCTCTAAGTTCATTAACACTAATTGAAGCTACAGAAGAAAAAATTGTGAAGCATATGCAGACTGACAGAAACACCAAATGTGATTAAAGTCACTGACTGTGGTATGTATGTACAATACTATACACGCATTATATAGATTGCAAATTTAATTTCATAGAGCCCTTTGAACTTCATGATCACGTGATAAATTCAGCAACAATTTGTGCTACTGAAAGTACACTAACAAAGATTTATAGGCTAAATCTCATGGACATCTTAACCAATAACCTTCTGGAAGAGCAGGAGAAATAGATTTCAAATTGTAAAAGATACAGATCTTTTAATTCATGAAGAAATATGTTTTGAAACAAGATTTACAAATTCACAAAGAGATGGAACAATCTTAAAAATTCCCACATTGTCACATACCCATAGATTATTTCAAAAAGTTTTGTTCTCAAAGCAAAAAAATTTATTAATGTATTTGAAAAGCAATCATTTTTAAAACACATACCTGACTATTTGTATTATTCAAATATTAAATATATTGAACACTTATTTGTTTTACTTATTCAGGGGCCAAAAACAAGAACAGGTTTCAGCAACCATTCTTCTTCAAGGAAAATAAGTCAGGAAATAATGAAAACATATCTTATTATTAACCAGCTAATTTTATATCTGGCTTCTTAAAAAGCACAGTTCTCAGATACAGGGATCCCTTATACAGACGTCAGACACAGCATGGTCCAATGGGTAGGGAACAGGACTGGGACTTAGGTTATGTGGCTCTCTCTACCCATGACCTGCTTTGTGACTTCAGACAAGTTCCATAACCTCTCTGCATCTATGTTTCCCCTTTACTCTTTGCCTGTAGTAGCCAAAGGCCCTAATCAGGATTGAGACTTCCTTATGCTGGATGTTATATAGCCACTTTCAAACTCTTCGCAGCAAGGACTGGACCAGATTGCCAGCTAGTATAAACTGGAGGAGCTCCAGTGAAGTTAATGGAGCTACACTGACTTACTCCACCTGAGGATCTGTCCCAGTGTCTCTTACTATGTGTATACACAATGCTTACCGCATTGAGGCCCCAGTCTCATCTATGCTGTGCTATGCTGTCAAACGATTAAGAAAAAGAATTCTATGAGTAAAATCTCATATCATCCAGAACCCTTTAAATAGGGCAGGTTCCGCTTTCTGAGCCTAGAAAACTCCCAGTGACTTCAGTGAGTTTTGGATCAGGTCCTTCTTGTCTGTTTCCGTGGCCTCATCCTTCTGTCTCTACTTCTTTCTGCTTCCAGGGATGTGGGTGGGATGTAAAAGGGGAAAAGTCAGAGGTAAATTAGTGGACTTTGGGGAAAGTATCTTTTTGTTTTTTGTTGTTAATGTTTTTTTAACGCAGGAAACTGTAGTAATACCAAAGAGGTCATATAGTCTCACATATCAGAAAAGAACGATGGCCCCAGGCCAGGGCTAACCAATGTGAATGCTGGAGGGGCATCTGGAACAAACCTGCACGGCACAGGGGCATGTGAGTGTGAGGCAGGTAATGGGAGCAAGAGGAGCTGGACAGCTGGGCAGCATCAAGAGACGCTGGAAGGTCCCAGGGCAGTGGATGAGGGGCTGGAGCTGAGTTGCTGGGTAGGCTATGAGGTGAGTGGGGAGTGTTAGGGGGCTGAAGGGTGAGGGGTGAGTGGGGGCTGTGGCTGGTGGAAGGTGTGGGGGGCAGCCGTGAGCAGAATGTATGTCAGGGCTGCTGGGATATGTGTGAGGGCTGTCAGGATAAGCTGGGGCTAGTGGAGGGTTGTTGAAATATATGTGGGGTTGGAGGGGCATTTGGGAGTCTTTGTGGGGTGGGGTATGTATAGGGTGGGGGTGCTTTAAGGAGGAGGAGTGATTTCCGTAATGCGCGCAGTCCCAAAATTCTTTAATCCGGGCCTGGAAGGTCCAGTAGTTACACCACTAGCCTAGGACTTGGGAGTCCTGCTTTCAGGTCTTTGCTCTGCCACAGACTTCCTGTGCGACCTTGAGCAAGTCACTGTCTCACAGTGCCTCAGTTTCCCATCTGTACAATGGGGATAATAGCTCTTCCTTACCTCACAGGGCTACTGTGAAGAAACGTACATGAACAGTTGTTAGGCACGCAGATGTTACAGGAATAGGAGCCATATTAAGTACCTTAGATACATGCATCAGTGCAGCACATTTGTCTCATATTTTTAATCCAAATTTATTCAGTTATTTTTCTCTTTTTTATTTTTGACCCCCCACCCCCAGTGCTCTGTGCAGCGCGTCGACAATGTGAATAAATGGCTTACAAAAGGTAAACAATCTTGGATTTGAGGTATAAGAAAGTGTCCAGACCACAACATTTCTCCTTTTGTTTTAGTTTGCTTTCCCATTACTGGTAAACAACCAAACCCTTCCTTAGTGTGCTGAAAATATCTAAATATATAGTCTGAACCTTAGATTTGGTCTGCCAAATTCTGTCAGGAGAACCACTATAATATCTAGACTTCTACCATTTACATAAAATAGTGTTTTACCCTAGTTCATAACAACAGTGCTATAAAAGAAAAAAATTAAAAAGTGAGATACAATGGTATCTCAATGCTCAAATAAATTGGTTAGTCTCTAAGGTGCCACTAGTACACCTGTTCTTTTTGCGAATGGTTCCACAGAGGTTAAACATGCAAATTGCTCTGCATCCCAGCTACAGTGCAACAAGGAAAGCAATATTTTGGGACAACACTTCTGCCTTTGTAATGAGCCTGTAGGATTCATTCCACTGAAATGGCTACAGGTATATTATCCCCCATGAATTATTACAAAATTAAACTTCATAAGCAATATGCCAGTGCTTTGTGTGATGCATTTGCTAAAAGAATCATTCAATTTATCATGTTTTCCTGAAGCGTTATGCGACAAGTTCTTTGAATAAAACTCATTTCATTAGGCTACCTTGTTACATGGGAAGATAAGAGCTACACTTGACTAAAGACAGCATTCCATCATCCCCATAATAGCCCTACCCGGAGAGGTAAACATTCAGGACCCTAGAAAAAATGGCACTGTATTGCTGTTCTAATGGTACTAAAAGAATACATTTTAAAAAAAGGTTCAGATGGACATAAAAAGTTCTGTAAAAGTGAATCTAAGCACATAGCCACATATATAGAAAACTCTCCCATACACACTGGAAATGAGTTGGGAGCAATAGTCAAGTACAAGGTGTTCTGCCTATCAAGTGAATGAAGAATGTTTGAAGTGTAGTAGGAGCATGTTATTGTGGTTAAAAATTGAACCGAGGGCTGGTCTTACAAGTTTTTGTACTGATTCACCTATACAGGTTTAGAAACTGACACATTTAAATCAGTGCAACCTTCTAACACGGGCATAGTTATATGGGTATAAAGGTGCTTATATTGGTATCTCTTCAGTATATTCACAAAGTCAGGCGATCTGGGTTCTAGTCCAAGCTCTGACACAAATTCGTTGTGTGATGTCGGACAATCTACTTAACAGATCTGTGTCTCAGTTTCCCAGTCTGTACTAAGGGGAGGAGAATATAATATGTACCTAAAAGCAAGGGGTATCAAGGAGCTAAATTAGTTGATGTCTAGATTGAGACTGATGCAGATTTTGTAAATGAGGTTCCTGTAGTTCTCCAGCACCAAAACAATGCGCAGTTCAGTGTTAAAAGCCTAGGGCCTGATTATTTCTTCACACTGATGTAAATCAGGAGTAGTTCCAGTGAAGCCAATAAAGCTATACCAATGTAAAACAGTGTGAGAAATAAGAACAGGAGGACTTGTGGCACCTTAGAGACTAACCAATTTATTTGAGCATGAGCTTTCGTGAGCTTTATTTGAGCTATGAGCTTTCGTGAGCTATTTCGTGAGAAATGAATCAGGCCTCCAGCTTTGTGAACTTTTTGACAATTTGGGATGAAGAGAGAGAGGTTCTTGTGGAATCACAGATTTGTAAGGCTTCAGGGTACATTTTCTCAAGCAGGCTTTTAGCTGAACTTTTAGACATTCCAGTGAAATGTTTTTTCATAGCTACTTAGCAACAAAGTGGCAAGACTGGGCTGCCCTGTTTTTTATTTAAAATGGGTGGTTTACATTGTGAGAAACAGTTAAATGCCACGTGCCTATTACAGCTAATAAAAAAACTTACATCACAAATATTTTTGACAGGACATGACCTCTTTCTTTTTTTTCCCCCAAAATGAACATTTTAATTTCTTTTAAAAAATTTGTTTTTCAACAAAAAAAAAATGAAAAAATGAATACCAATTTTTTTCAGCTGCCAAAAATCAAAATAATTTTGGTTTTTCAGTCATCCCCCCCCCCCTTTTCCTTTTTCTATTTTTAAAAATCAGACATTTTTAATTTAAAAAAATTAAAAGAAATTGTTTTTAAATTACAAGTTTTTAAATTGCCTCATAGAAAATGGGCAGTTTCAACCTGCTTTTGTGTCTATTTAGAAATAACTTAATCAGCGTTCCCTTAGGGCTCAGTCCTGCAAGTTACTAAGCATGCTCTCTTAGGTCCTCAGTACCCTCAACTCCCAATGAAGAGTCTTTCAGACCAACTCTCACGATTTTGTCATGAGTCTCATGATAAATATTGTTTTCCTTAAAGCCCAAGCTCTGGAATCAAGTGGATTTGTGATGATTTCAGCCTTCATTCTTAAAGAAAAAGTACATTTCTACCCCTCATGGCTGTGGAGAAAGCTTCAAAATGTGACCCCAGTGCACCCTATAGGCTCAAAAAGCAGATGACAAGTAAAAACAAGTCCATTATTTTTACATAATCTCATGATTTTAAAGCCAATATCAGGATTTTTGGTGAGCCTGGCTCATGATTTTTGAACATTTGGGATTGGCAATACTGGTGTCTGCTCGGCTAACAAACATATTCCACCTATGAAAGTTATAGATGAATCCCCAGCCCCACCCAACTGTCTCTTAAATTGGGCTATACCTCTGGTTCTACACTGAAAAATTCCTGGAGATGATGCTTTTCTTCTGTGAGCAGTATAACAATGTGTTATGATTTTATGAATGATACGTGTCCTTACTCCTTGTTGCTATGTATACTGGAGTTCATTATAAATGTTTTGGATTCGGTGCTGTATGTCATTGCATGTAAGAACTTGTTCTGGGAATTATACATCCATGATGTGCAAAATATTTAGAGATAATTCAACTTTTCTGAAGTCCATATTTCATGAGGTGTTCGAAGGAAAAGCATTCCTTCTTCCACAGCTAACCCATCGAACACAAAGAGAAGGACAGACTGGGAAAGCAAGCGAGCCTCAACTACGTCAGACGGCAGCATGCTCAGCCAGTGGACACAACACAAAGAAGTGTTGGGAGTGAGCACTTACTCAGCTGAGCAATAAAGTGAGGCGCTAGCAGAGATGTGACATTTTGGGGTTCACGCAGGCCAGTAAGGGGATTGGTCACAGTCTGCTTTGTAACCCTGGGTGTCCTGTGGCTGTGCAGCCTGAGTCCAGACCTCTGACCCCACTGACCTACCAGCCGCCCACGAGCCTTATCTTGGCTTTGCCCAACATGGTTACTGCTTGCAGGCTGAGCTTAGTACCCTTCCAGCCGCACATTCACCCCCAAATCATCCTGCTGCAGAGACCAGTCCCTCTCACTGAACCCTCACCGAGAAAATGTTAGGTTAGCTGCCTTTACTGAGACAGTAAAACACTCCGACCTGTCAGCCTTCTTGAAGCACACACTTGACTGAACTTAGGCAGCACTTACAATGAGAGAAAACAGGTTTATTAACAAAAGAACATGGATTAAGTGATGCCAGTAGAAGGGATAAAGATAGAAATTGTTACAAGCAAAGAAATGTGAAAACACAAACCTAAAAGACTAAAACTTAAGCTAGTTTCTCTCACCCACACTCTCCTTTCCAGCTCTTTACTGGCCAGCCTGGAGATCAAACCACTTGGTTCCTTTGTCCCCTAAGGTGAAGGATCAAGACAGAGTCTCTCTCCGTTCCTTATATCCCTTTGGATGTCTTCGTCTTACAAGTCAGGGAGGCCTCCTGGGCATTCAGTCTCCTGTGTCTCTCTTGGTGAAGGAGCCATGTTAATTCTCTGTCTTGAGTTCAGGCTCATGCTAACCTCCACCAAGGATACCCCCCACCAGTTTAGCTCAATGGCTTTTTCACTGCTAATATTAAGTTAAGGTAAGCCCACATTCCTTGTCTAGGGCAGACTGTTTGATCACCTTTACCTAAGCTAGGCTGTCTGGATGTAAATGTGTTCTATTAACTTCATACAAAGGGAATTCATAACTTCACATACACCATTAAAACATGCATTTTACAATTATATTAATAACCAGTGTGTTGTTAGCTTTCATACAATCCCTCACAAAGCATATTTTGTACAAATATTAGTGCAGTAGTGTGTAGGGTGAGAATACAGTGGCTAGGATCACAAGGGGCACTTTGTTTAGACTGTAACATCTTTGGGACAGGAACTGTCTTTTGACTGTATGTTCATACAGCACCTTGTACAATGTGTCCCTGTTGGGAGTCTCTTGGCAGTGCATAACAACAGATAAAGAATGAGAGAGGAGACAGAGGCCAGGAGGCAAAGGAGAGAGAAGGAAAGAGAACTTCCTGGAAGTAATATGACAGTGTAATCACAGTTTAGTAAGTACTAAGGGACAGACTTTCAAAGTGCTGGGCAGGGCATTCACTGTGAAGATCTCATTGATATTCATTAAAGTTTCAGAGCTGAATCTGAAGAAAATGAAGGGATACATTATATCGTAGTAATTCTCTATAAATATCTCTATAAAGGAAGAGCAAGAGCCTGGCAGAAAAAGGACTTTTCGGTCTCCTTTGGTCCCACAGAGGCTATTATATCTGCCTGACCCACTGTGTTAAGCAGCATTATAACATTTTTAACTTAAAAAATAAAATCAGCCAAATGATACTGAGCCAGATCCTCAGCTGGGGTAAATCAGCTCTATTGAATTAAGTGGAGCTTCACTGATTTATACCATCTGAGGATCTGGCTCATTGTATGAAAGAAAAACACTTTGAAGTGACCAGAATTACAGCCTAGCAACATCACTGTGGTTGAATATAAATCTCAGGAATACTTACAGGATACTGATCTCCCACATCAGTTGAAAATAGGCCCATCAGAGCAGTGATGTATTATGTCTCACTTTTGTTCTCTTGGGGGAAAAAGTCTGTTTCTCCAAATTGCCAGCACAACATGACTGTAGGTGTCAGGTTACTGCAGGTTCATTCTGTCTCAGCCTGCCCAGATGAAGGTCATGTCTCTATCACTTGGCACTAGCAGGTCATTTATATTTGTTTGCAATTGTTTTTTTAAGTGTCCATGTGTTCTGAGGGGTAGGTGGCTTGGGGAACTGCTAATAGGGTATCCGAGCTCCCCATTTCTAGGTGGCACACGCGAACCCTGAGCAGCTGTGATTGGCCAAAATGTTTTACCTTTCTGATAGCTACACAGTGGCTTAGAGAAAAGGAGTTGGTGATTTCAGTCCCGATCCTACCGGATGGGGTCTATCCCACAAAACTACTCTGCTGCTACAACTGTCAGTAAAAGGGCACCCTAGCTGGTATTGTCAGCAGAAAGGTCAAGGACTTTGTGAGCGTGGAGATTAATCTGCAATCTCACCCCAAACAGGGATCAATCCAGAACAGTTATGTGAGGAGTGTGGGGAAGGTTACAATGATGCTGCCCTTGCTGTCCCTGTTGTGAGGGCTAAAGCATGCTCTCAGTATCCAGGGATGTTCATCTGACACCTCTCACAAGCATTAAAAGAGCTTGAATGCAAGCCTTAAGCACTGTACTAAATACACATGCAGAGAAAGCTAGAACAGGCCTCAAAAAGTGCCTCCATACACCTAACTTTCACTGACAATACCAGCAGATGCCTAGCAGCAGAATTACTGATTTTTAAAAAACAAAAACCAAAACATGTAGAACTGTGTACTACTTTTGCTCTTCACAAAATCTCTCTCTCTCAAGTAGTAAATAATAAATGTTTCAGGTCAGTTTATGGCTGATGCTGCTTAGGCACAGTGTAGGGAGCAGGGGACATAAGTAGCTATTCAATCAGCAAGCACTCCCACCCCGGACAAAGCCGTAATTTGGCTGGCTGCACTAAGGGAGGCAGTCTCATGCTGCATGGGACACTAGCAACCAGGACAGTGTTTAGTTGGGATGTTGATGCTAGGGCCCCACCCCCCACCTACCAGACAGCACTAGCAGAAGACTAAGTGCATGATAGAACTTTTCAAAAGTGTAGCAAAAGCCACTTTTCACTGTGCTCCTGCCCCATGTCCCAACAGGGATTATGTTTTAATCCCGATCTTCTCCAGTGGCCAGCAGACCTACCACTCCCTATGCAGCTCTGCTTCTTAGAGGCATTATTTAACTGTACAGGAAGGTTTAAACTACAATCCCAGATCTGAAGTCACCTCAAGCTTCAGAGAAATTTGGGCACGGTTCAGAGTTCCAGATCTCAGGGCCATATCTAGTAAGTACTCATCTCAGAAGATCTCCTGCAACCAAAAATATTATCATTCTCATGTGCAAAACTGACACTCTAAACACAACTGCATCTTGGGTTTCAGAGCAAGTGGAAAGGACTAAAAATGTCTTTCTTGCTTGCTGCCTTTGGATATTTCTCTTTCTTCATTCTTCACAGGTGGTTTTTCCACCTGCACAGGATCAAACACTTTAAACATACTGAAAACACAGAGAGCTGAATATATGTATTTTAGCTGTGCATATGGCACTGTTACTAGCTGATAACTAGCAACTGGAAGGAGCCACTTAATGTCTCACTTTCCTAAGACTGCAACTAAAAACACTTCCCCATTTCCAGAGTATAGGAGAATACAGACTTACAGACAGTAACTAGAATGAACTAAGAATCACTTTTTGGAGCAAATCAGCTATGTCATAATCTGCTAACACCCGTGGGAAAGCCCAGTGCTCTGTATTAGCACCATCAACAATTGTCCAGTTTATTAGATAAGCAACCTCCAGTCAAATAAGAATGTAGGGTGGGTAGGACAAGACACTATTATGTTCAGCTGAATTTCCCAAACCTAACTTTTCTCCATTTCCGATACTGGTTCCTTCTTCCCCTGCTTGCTGGTACATATTTAAGATGATAAGGCCTCGGCTGGAGTACTGTGTCCAGTTCTGGGTGCCACATTTCAGGAAAGCTGTTAACAAATTGGAGAAAGTCCAGAGAAGAGCAACGAAGAGCAACAAAAATGATTAAATGACGATGAGGGAAGAATGAAAAAACTGGATTTGTTTTGTTTGGAGGAAAAAAGATTTTGGGGGGACATAATAACAATTTTCAAGTACATAAAAGGTTGTTACAAGGAGGAGGGAGAAAAAATGTTCTCCCTAAACTCTGAGGATAGGACAAGAAGCAATGGGCTTAAATTGCAGCAAGGGCAGCTTAGGTTGGACATTAAGAAAAGCTTCCTAACTGTCAGGGTGGTTAAGCACTGGAATAAATTGCCTATGGAGGCTGTGGAATCTCTGTCATTTAAGGCTTTTAAGAATGTGTTAGACAAACACCTGTCAGGAATGGTCTAGTTATTATGTAGTCCTGTCTTGAGAGTAGGGGACTGGACTAGATGACTATTGAGATCCCTTCCAGTCCTACACATCTATGATTCTATGATTTACTATATGGTCACCTTACAGTGGTTACTGTCACCTAACTAAAGGATTATTTTTAATGTGATTTCCTCCACACATTGCATTTCCTGATTGCCAGCTGAACAGCTTCCCAAAAGTTTTTGTGGAAAGATTTATTATTATTTGTATTATAGTAGCACCTAGATGCCCCAATTGTACAAACACATAGTGAGACAAAGTCCCTTCTCCAAAAAGATCACAATCTAAAGAGGCAAGAGGGCAAGAAAGGAAACTGAGGCACAGGGAGGTGAAGTGACATGCCCAAGGTCCTGCAGCTGGTCAGTGGCAGAGCCAGAAATAGCCTCTAGATCTCCTGAGTCCTCAACCAGCTCCCTAATCATTGGACAATGTTGCCTTTCCTACATGTATTAAAGCAACTAGTGAGTCCTATTGTCACTGAACCAAACTATTCAATTTTATTTTATTTCTTTAATCTGCAGCTAGTATAACTTTTTTCAGCACCTGTGAACAGGACTTGACTGAAGTTTCAACAAAGAGAAACTCCCCCTCTGTTCTTCCTACTCATGTTAAAATAATTGCTTTAGCAAGGAGAACTGCATTTTCCCCTCTAGTCTTGGCTCAGACTCAGTTTGAACTGTGGCCACCAACACTAAAAAGCATTCAGGATTTCACTACCACATAATCTCCTGATTGGAAATATAGCATGCAAATGACCATTTTATCTCCCATTGTCTAAAACCCATTTTGCAATTACCAGCTCTCTCGAGACAGCTGTTATTGACTTGGGGTTGAGGTTTAGAAATGAACATAGTACAGCAATTCTTCTGCAGATTTGCTGGGCAGCACTCCATTCAGAAATCATCTGCTGGGCGACACTCTTGGGTACAGTGTTTTGTAAATCGTATGCAAAGGTGCATTGCTATTTATCTACGATGTGAACATGGGCAACCTCCAGTTAAATACAAGTGCATGTGTCTGTCTGTCATAGGCAATGAGGCTGCTTTTGTACCTGTCTATCTTGCGAGACATGAAACCCTTGGTGCCTGCATGCACACTAAACCCTTGAGCTTGTGAGCACATACTTGCTTCATTAGGAAGCAAGAAACATCAACTGGAAACAATGACATGCCTGTTAGTCAGTAATTGGTAAGTTAGAAACCTGTGCAGCAAAACCCTCTCCTCTCTAATTCAGACTGACAGTTGTATAGTTTTTCCTCCATTGTCTACTACACAACCTATCAAAAGGGAGAGTGTGACAAATGTTTAAAGTAGCTGAATGGTGGATTGATCATGTTTGACTGCTGGTTCTGTAACCAGACATTTGGTTTATGGTTTAAAAGAGTAGACATGGGTTAAGGCACTGGCCTTTCACCTCTGGAGATGTGAACTGAACTTTTGCTTTGCTTGCCAAGTGAAAATGAGCTTGGTGGTCTCTCCCCTTGGAGATGCTTCCCAATATTCCCCAAACCCAGCACAAGCTGGGAGATTGCTATGCCACTTTAAAAAACAATCAGAAAGGAATGAGACAAAGTATCTCAGGTCAGGACTGCAGTGTGAAAAGGAAGCTAACAAAACACCTGCATGCAATCTGCCTGGTAGGAGCTCCTGCTACAGTACAAATCATTCCCTGTCAGAAGTATCTGGGGCCAGATATCCAAATTAGTTGGGTACCCACAATTGGGTCCAGATTTTCAAGAGGATATAGCTCCACTTGGGCACCAAACTAAGCGGTCAGATTTTCAAAGAACTCACCATATTGGACGCTGAGCTCGTTTGCACTGAAATATAGAAACAGTTACTGTGCTGGCTGGATTTGTGTGTGTGGCACATCCACAGACAGCTGCTAACAGCTTCTCCCAGGGAGGAGGGACCCTGCCTCAGGAAGCAACTCTGGGAGGATGCGGAGGGGTGTGTGCTTTCTGCCTTGGGGAGAGAGGGAAATAGTCTGTGCCAGCAGCAGGAGGAGAGCTGGGTCTGTACCATCTTACAGTAATAAGTACATGTTGTTCTGTCGTTAAACTGAGATCATGACAGTGTCATTATTCCAGGGACTCTGCACGGCTGTGCTAACCCACCGAGATCATGTAACAGTGTATTGCAGAAGACAGACACAGTGTGAAAGTGTAAAGTGGCCTTGGATGAGTTAAGCTACTTCCGTTATATTTAGTTGGAAACTAATAGACTGCTGAACAGGCATATCGGCATCTTCGCCTCTCCTAGCTGCAGCATTTTAAAAACGTATTTACTGGTATTAGTCACCATATTCTGCAAAACTAGTCATTGATACATGCCACGTTGCTGCCCCACCATAATCCTTGAGTGGAGCAGCTGTAGTACCCTCTTTCTGGGTACGTCAGCCCGTCCATCCATTTGCTCAGCCCAGTGCCTCCATATACTGCTGCCGTATTCACTGACTCTTATCCAGGGAAAATTGCCCTCCGAGTACCAAATCAAAGCTGAATGATGAGTGAGAGCAGGAGAGTAGCATTTACGGGAATGTCACAATAGAGAACACCAGCACTCATTTTGGTATGGTTGAAATAACAATGGAGGTTAAATGAGCGATTTAAACATGGCAACCTCAGACTATGGCTAGTGAACTGACCCTTTCTGCCTTGCTGTGTTTGAAAGGGTACATAATAGAAATGAATTTATAAATTGACTGAGCTGTAGATAATATATAGCTCTCTTTGTATTTCCGCATCAGCTTGTTAACTATTACATTAAAATTATACACTGTTTTAATGAATGAAACCTTTCCCCCATGCCTACAGTCACTAGCCCTGTTATTCAGTGTATTATCATCACTGCAGCTGTTTTTGTTGATATCCTGATGATAGTTTAACAAAAGGTAGTATGAAGAATTAAATCCTAGGGGTTTTTATCTGTCCACTTTTATATTGTGGGAAATCCCTAGAAACTAATCACTGATTGGTATCACTGAGAATACACTATACTACATTAGAGCAGAATTAGGGAAACAATTAACATCAATAATATAATACTATGGGCCTTTGTACAGGGTCTCAAACTTTTGTAAAAAGAGATTAGCTAATACAAATGTCCATAATATATTAACAAATTCAATAGAGACACAGTTCCTTTCCTTTAATGGACTGAGAGCCCCTAACAGGGCTAATAGAACCGGTTCAGATAAAAGAAGAACTAACCCAAACTTTCTTCCAAATATTTGGTAAACTTTTCCTTTACAAAATAATCATTGAGCCTTTGCACTTTCTTAATCTAGCCTGGACCAGTAGAGGCAATGAAATACCTACTGCCAGACTTCTGCAGGACTTATAACTTGGCCAAAACCAGAAAAGGACAGCTATTTTAGGCCAATTTCTAGGCCAGATGGTTTTAGGTAAGCTTCAGATCAATGGTGAAATCATTGAATGTTCATCCAAAGCAAACCAAACTGAATCTGCAAACTGATGAGAACCACTTATCAATCATACCCAAAACTATTTTTCCCACACAATGATACACTGCACTTTTCAATGGGGTTAACAGCAGGAAACAAAAATATAATGTGGCCTATGAGTCCAATTAAAACTAAGTAACCAAATTTGAAAGTTGAAGACAAATCTGGGAAACAGTTCATTTTCCGTGTCAGCCCCAAGCAAATCCATAGAGAAATGCTTGTGGCAATTAATGTTGACCACGTCTGTATTGTGCAGCTTCCCACTCCTTGCCTTCAAATCCACACAGAGGTTTGAAGTAGGTAAAGAGAAGAATAGACGGCTCCTCAAAGAGCCATACAGGTGGTCTGGGGAATGTACAGAGTGTGTGACCCTCCACATGAACTCCCTGGCCATCTACAGCTGTCCAAAGATCCAGAGATTTTTGTCATGGAACTCAGAATAGCTATAAGGTTGGAAAATCACACACACTGCCACTTCCATGGGCTTCTATACCTGTCTCAGTGTGGGGGCTGCAAAAGAAGCCTCAAAGCCATGGAGTTTTCTTTGGCTCTCCTGCTGCTTTTGTCATGAAAGGGCATGATATAGCCCAGTGTTATCAAAACTATGTTCCCTGTGAAAACATACAATGGAAAAATCAGTGACACCTTCCTTGCACAAAGAAGAAGCCTTTCATCTGTGACTATAGGTCTGACTACAGTGCAATGTAAGCCCAGGCTCAGACTCAGGCTCAAGCCTAACCTATCACCCTTCCGTCTACAAATCATGCTAACCCAGCATCCCAGGACACTGAGGACCTGCAGGGTCTATGCCATGACCCAGAGTTAGAGCCCCATTGCTTTGTAGTGTAGATGCAGGCCCCACAAAAGCAGGTCCTGGGAGTCCTCCAAAAGTATCCCACAATCCCATGGGCCAACTTCCTTTGTCCTCTCTATCCCAAGAATCTCCAATTGACTCAGTTGAAAATGGAAGCCATGCTCCTGGGCATACAGCAGCAGCTCAATAAATCAGCATTAACCCTTCCATTGTCTTCTGATCACTGAGCTGCAGACACACCATCTGTGTTTGCCATGGTGACCAACCAGAAGAAGCCTTTTTGCAAAGAACGCTGCCTCATGGTCATGGGAGCATAGCCAGTTTTTGGTAAACAAAACTGTGGACTTCAGTGAGAGTAGCAAGAATGACCACACATACCAGTAAATAGCGAAGAAGCTGGCAGCTTTGCAAATACACCGGACCAGTGACCAGTGCAGTGAGTGGATTAAGCAGTTCAAGGGTAAGTACTGGAAAACCAGGGACCTGCACTGGGGGCAACTCATCGACATTATGTCCATTCTATGAGAAGTTTGACCCATGCTTTGCACAGAGCCCAGCATGGAGCCAACGGTGATGCATGATGACCGGCTCAGCCCGGATGGTGCCCTGCTGGCCCCTGAACCCAGCATGGGGACACATGGGAGCCAGCAGTAAGGACCATGTTGTTGAAATCACTCCCAAAGCAGCCTTTGGAACAGGAGCAGCAGCACATTCTGGGTCCATGCTCAGAGGAACTGATTGATGCCCCCCATGGAACAACCCACTGCAGAGCATACAGAAGGGACAGAAGCCTCTCCTGGGCCCCGTAAGTTTCTGGCTCCATTTTAATATGTATTAATACAGTAATGGGAACTCTATGAACCAGTGCAAAAGTTCTGGACCCACTGCTGGTCATCCCAGGTCTGCATGATGATGTGATCCCTCCATTCTGTGCTTGTGGTCCTGCGCCAGATGCGTCAGTCTACATGGGGGCTTCAGTGGCTATACCAAATGTAATGAGCAGCATCTGGCAGTTTGAGTGTGCCAGGCCTGGTACTCTGCCTCCTCCTCCTCTATTCTAAGCTCTGTCAGGTGCCTTAGGTGGGTCAGAAAATGCCACCAAAATGTCCATTGCTTATGGAACCTCTGCCTATTTCCTGACACAGGAGCAAAAGAGCAAGCAAGAGAAGGTCTTGAAAAGGGGTCTCCTCCACGTTGCTGGCTCTGTTAACTGGGAGCGCACAGACCAAAATGACTCCTCTGCAGGCTATGTTGGCGGGCTGTTCAAACTTCCTGTAATGAACATGGTGGGCAGTCAGGTTTTCCCACAGTGCAATATGGTCAAAGGTCTAGAGCAGTCACATTTCAGGAGGGTGCTAGGGATTCTGGGATATGGTTGGTTTGACTTGGGCCTGCGTGCTGCACTGTAGACACCAGTGCCCCAGATTCGAGCCCAGGTTAGAAAATTCTTAATGTAGGGTTAACAATCAGTGTAGACACTCAGGCCCTGGGTTCTGTAACCCGGGTTCAGCTGACTCGAGTCCCCTAACCCTGGGCTTGCATTGCAGTGTAGATATACCCTAAGAGGCTTGCATGAAATGGCATTTTCCACAACTGAAACAAAAAAGAATTGGCTCTGCATCTGGCAGCATTAACATCAAAACAAGAAAACCTGTTTGAACATGGGTCCGTACACTTTATTACCAATATTATTATTTGCATCACATACGAGTATAGACGACTTAGTCAGAAATCAGGCCCCACATTGTGCTAGGTCCTGTATAAACATGTAGTAAAAAACAGTTCCTGCCTCTCCTATGGCTTTAAACGAATTATGTGAAAAGCCAAATTAACTTTTCAATTTTAAAACCCATACTATAATGTTTCACTATAATACTCTAAAAAAACTGTAGTAAAACTATTGTAAAGTGTTGAGATGGCAACCTTTACTGGAAAATACTGTAGCTATAAGGGAATCACAATCAGATGTACAGCATTGTGGAAGTCCATCAGTTCCCCGTTCTCCAAATTCAGCTGGTGATGCCTACAATATTTGTTTTGTCCTCGGGTGAGTTATGATTCCATTAGCAGCTTGAACTTGGAACTCTGCTCAGAGTGCAGCAATAACAAGACAGATAGGCCTTTATGAAATCTACGCTATTAACTCTATTTGTTTTGCCATGAGTTGACAACTTTAGTAAATTGTTCATAATTGGCTATCAAGGAAAAAGCACAGGCCTGCTTGCCATTATTGTGGTATTGATTCTCAATAATTTCTTTGTGTGTGCGGGTGCATGTGGGCGCGTGCATTGCTTTTGTGTTGCTGGCATGACAGCCTACAAAGAAACCAGCTGAGTGGGGTCTGCTGTACATCTGGGAGCTCCATATGGAAAGAAACACATAAAATGCACACCAGGAAGAGCTGAAGTACAGGGTTGTGTGGGGGTTTTTTTGGTGTTTTTTGCATTAAAAGAAGAGAATGGAATTAGCGTGTAGCTAAACACAATGGTAGCCCTGTAGGATATTCATGTTAGTCAAAGGCTGAAATACATTAACATTAAAAAACTCCATAGGGTTATTTTAAATATTCATTAGGAAATTTACAAGCTTTGGTGTAATGGCAGAGGACTCCAGTGTTTTTATAATTGGGAGCCAGACCAGTGGAAACTTTCTCAGCCATGGGAAAACACTGTGGCCCAGTTTCTGTTCGTCTATTAGAGACTTGATTATAATCTCAAAATATTAATCCCCCTGCTTTCACGCAGGCACACACGCAAACACACACCTGATACAGTATTGTTCTGTAGCATCTTTCGTTATCTGCTGTTCTGCCTGATATTTTTTAACATATGCAGTCATGCCCATGGTCCAGAATACAGCATTCTCCTGTTCTTTGTTCAGATGAAAGGGACAACGTTACTGGGAAGAAAGTAAAGAGTGTCTAGTGTCTCTCAACAGGTAGACAATTCAGATAATTTGCTGACAAGCATTGCACTTACATATACCCAGAGAGACTGTCAGGGAGCCTATTTACTGATGACTCACTCAAAATTCATTTAACACATGATTACAAACTGATCAGGGGAAAGAAACGGTATCGCTGGCCTTTTCTTTTTTCTTTCTCTCTCCCTCTCTCGCTCGCTCTCTCTTTTAAAGCTGTAAAACTCACCAAAAGTCAGCATTTGGTTGGTTTCCTGACCCACCATTTCTCAGGACACAGGAGAACTGTTTGAATTCTCTCCTCATCACTTTCTTGCTCTATAGATGTCAAATGATTGCCATGAAACACTAGAAAAGTAGAGTTCTGAAGATTTACCCCTCCCAGGAGATCTTTGCCCAGATTTTCTATAAAACTCAGTGCAATCTTTGATCTTCCAGCAACTTGTACTCTTCTCTGTTACTTGAAACCCAGCGTTATTATTAAGCTTAAGTAGATTGCTTTAAACTTCTACAATATTTACTCTCCTGCCTCCCAACGGGATGTTAACAATAAAAATAGCAAAGGCTTCTACATTTGTTTTTACTTTACATAAATGAATTAAGCAGTTTCTATTATACTCATTTATACCCTCAATAATGTAAACTAAGCAACATAAAAGAGTTTCCACACCCATATTTACAGAATAAAAATCACGAGACTTTGGAGAGAGAGAGGTACCTAACTCATTGTACCTTCTTAAGTGTGAGCAAATCTACAGGCCTCTCAGCTCATAAAAGAAACGTGTGACACTAACAGCTGAATTGTTTGCTTTGGTATTTAAAAAAAAAACAAGTTCAAAGGGACTCACTTGATTGTATGCCTTCCCAACCCCCAGCCTCATCCTTCATAACCATTGTTTAATGAATTTTTATTAGAAAAGCATGGCTGCACTTATGAAAAAAAAATCTGTCTTTGAAACCAGGAGGAGAGTGTGTTTTCCCTGGCATTAGCCTGTTAGTTTTTAATATCAGGTTTGCACTGGGGTTGACTCCTGGTGCATTTTGGAATCATAAACCAACAAAGTGAAGCCAATGGGAAAGGAAATAATGCAGGAGAAAAGAGCCCCTTTTGAAGAGGGGGGCAGGAAATCTGTGCAACTTTCCTCCTCCTCCTTCTCTTTCCCCCACCATGCCTTCCAACCCTCACAAAGCAAAGTGTGTTTCTTGCTGATTTTTGCTTACAGAACAGAATCAAGTAAGAACATAAATTTAATCTCCATTTCTCCATTTGCAAAACCTCTGGAAAAAAGATACCCACTGATATAAAAAAGAGCAAATAAAAATAATAATAGATGAATATGCTGTGGATGAAATCCTGTCTCCATTGCTGTCAATGGCAAAACTCCCACTGACTTCAGTAAAGTCGGGATTTCACCCTGTATATCTGGGTGTAATTAAGAATGTTTCCTTATATCAAGTTATCCGAAATAGTCCTCAAACAGTACTCCTCTGAGAACGAGAAATGTCTATTGTACCTTCTAGCTCAACAGATTATATTGCTGCAGGTTGTATTGGTACCCATGGCAGTAAGCTTAAAATTACAATGAGAAAAATTCCAGAAAAGATTCACTGCCAGCTACTTTTGTGACACCCTGGTGACACAAAGCAGCCGGAAGGTACTCGTGGATCTTGCCCTACATTTTATTCATTACCTTATTCTCTTAGGGTCACTATCACAAGATTTTATTGGCTTTGTACAACCTTTTAAGTGTGCCAGAATTTCATTGGCTGGCCCATTTTTCCTTGAGGAAAAGGATAGGAAGGATGTGGTTAACACACTAGCCTGTGACATGGGTTCAACTCCTTGCTCTGCAACAGGCTTCCTGTGTGACCTTGGGCAAATCACTTAGTCTCTCTGTGGCTCAGTTCCCCATCTATAAAATGGGGGAAATAGTGTCTCACAAGGGTATTGTGAAGATAAATACATTGACAATTGTGAGGTGATGATATACGGGGGATATAAGTACCATAGATAAATAGGTTTCAGAGTAGCAGCCGTGTTAGTCTGTATTCGCAAAAAGAAAAGGAGGACTTGTGGCACCTTAGAGACTAACCAATTTATTTGAGCATAAGCTTTCGTGAGCTACAGCTCACTTCATCGGATGCATTCAGTGGAAAATACAGTGGGGAGATTTATATACATAGAGAACATGAAACAATGGGTGTTACCATACACACTGTAACCAGAGTGATCACTTAAGGTGAGCTATTACCAGCAGGAGAGCAGGGGGGAGAAGGGGGGAAACGTTTTGTAGTGATAATCAAGATGGGCCATTTCCAGCAGTTGTCAAGAACGTCTGAGGAACAATGGGGGTGGGGAGGGAATAAACATGGGGAAATAGTTTTACTTTGTGTAATGACCCATCCACTCCCAGTCTTTATTCAAGCCTAAGTTAACTGTATTCAGTTTGCAAATTAATTCCAATTCAGCAGTCTCTCGTTGGAGTCTGGTTTTGAAGTTTTTTTGTTGAAGAATTGCAACTTTTAGGTCTGTAACTGAGTGACCAAAGAGATTGAAGTGTTCTCCGACTGGTTTTTGAATGTTATAATTCTTGACGTCTGATTTGTGTCCATTTATTCTTTTATTTAGAGACTGTCCAGTTTGACCAATGTACATGGCAGAGGGGCATTGCTGGCACATGATGACATATATCACATTGGTAGATGCGCAGGTGAATGAGCCTCTGATAGTGTGGCCGATGTGATTAGGTCCTATGATGGTGTCCCCTGAATAGATATGTGGACACAGTTGGCAACGGGCTTTGTTGCAAGGATAGGTTCCTGGGTTAGTGGTTCTGTTGTGTGGTGTATGGTTGCTGGTGAGTATTTGCTTCAGGTTGGGGGGCTGTCTGTAAGCAAGGACTGACCTGTCTCCCAAGATCTGTGAGAGTGATGGGTCATCCTTCAGGATAGGTTTTAGATCCTTGATGATGCGTTGGAGAGGTTTTAGTTGGGGGCTGAAGGTGATGGCTAGTGGCGTTCTGTTATTTTCTTTGTTGGGCCTGTCCTGTAGTAGGTGACTTCTGGGTACTCTTCTGGCTCTGTCAATCTGTTTCTTCATTTCAGCAGGTGGGTATTGTAGTTGTAAGAATGCTTGATAGAGATCTTGTAGGTGTGTGTCTCTGTCTGAGGGGTTGGAGCAAATGCGGTTGTATCGTAGAGCTTGGCTGTAGACAATGGATTGTGTGGCGTGGTCTGGATGAAAGCTGGAGGCATGTAGGTAGGAATAGCGGTCAGTAGGTTTCCAGTAAATAGATATTTTAAAGGGGGTGTAATAGAAAGCCAATAAAATAAAGCAAGCCAAAAAAATTACAGATTATAAAGGCCAACTATCGGAAGCACTGAAATTCTGTTGTCTCCTTTCCTTGATCATTCAGAGACTTTAATGATGGAAAATGTCATTACAAGAACCATTGAAATAGCTGACAGGGAAATGGTATAAATGTGACCTCTCTGGGTGGTGTGATCTTCCTCAAATGTTTCTGGGTAAAGAACAGGATGGGCATCCTTTAAGTTAATCATTCTCTGTCCCTAAAGCATGGGCTGGCGATGCACAGAATGCTTGTGGCTCATAGGCTGCTGATTCCCCCCCACACACCCCGCTTTCTTAAAGCTGCTTCTCGCAGGCATCCAGGCTCTTTGCTGTAATCAGCCTATCTGAATCCAATGGGAACAGAAGCAATAGGTTAAACTCCTTAGAATGTCACAGCTCCTGTTTCTCCCAGATCTGATTCCTCCTTAGAAGTAAGAACGTGGCCTGGTGTATTAAGCTAGGTAAATGTGCTTCTCTTCTACAATGGGCAGTAGGAGCCCAATCAACCCAACAGTGCGGACAATTCCCATTGCAGTCCCCAGTCCTATTTCTCGTTCACTGTGTTTGCTGATCTACAACACAGGTCAATAGAATGAAGCTTAATTAATAGAGAAATGCACTTGTTGAAATGTCCCTCAGGTCCATGCCAGAGGCCTGACAGGTTATAACCAGGATCTAACTGTGCTCTTCCCAATGAAGGCTGGTCATGTCCATACATGCTGCAATTAGTATATGTCAGTGACCATGGTGAATGGTGATGGATCACAGAAAACTGAAGACCAATTGTGACAGGGTCCCTGGGGTGCAACCTGGAGTGTGGGACCACCGAGCCCTCTGTCCCACCAACCTGGGGTATCCTTCTCACACTGTGATGCTGTGAAAAGCTACAAACCTCTGGCAGGTTCTGCACTTACACGGCTATCCACAGGCAGGGACAACCCCAACTGAGTTACAGGAATGATCTCCCAGCCGCTCATGAACCAACAATAGAGAGGCTCTGGCCAGTTCCCCCCAGCTCCCCAGCCTTACACCCCTGGAATACACCATCCTGCACTGGTCAGAAGCCTGACCAGTGTAAGTTTATTACCTAGTCTGCCCCTCCCTGTAACCTGAGCTGAGATTCCCCAAGCACTTCAACCAAAACACACTGTTTTAGGTAAAATATAAACAGATTTATTAACTACAGAAAGAGAGATTTTAAGTGATTATAAGTCACAAGCACAGAGATCAAAGTTCTTATCTAAGAAATAAAATAAATTCACAATCTGAGTTCTATAAACTAAACAGGATTTGAATCAAGCCATGTCTCACTCTGAGAGATGATACAAACAGGTTACAGATCTTCAGTACACAGGCTAGGACTCTCTTCCAGTCCAGGGACACCCAGTTCAAAATCTTTGTCCTCCAGACATGTTTCCAGGTGTTGAGTTGTGGGGGGAGTGAGGCCAGCCCATAATGTCACTTCCTCTCTTTTATAGTTTCTTCCAGCTTGCTGAAAGATCTATGCTTGTGATGTGCGGCTCCACCCCCATTGGGCAATCAGTCTCCATTGTCTGCATGTTCTCTCTGAGAAGTCTTCTGGGGTGGCCCTTTGGAGAGTGGATTCCCTTTAATAGGCCATCAACACATCTGGCTCCTCCATTGTTGCTCCTGAAAGGCTGGTTGTGGGTGTTTCCAACCTCACAACATATTTCAGTAACACACACATAGCAAAACTTCATTACTTCCCATACAATGATAGGACATAAAATCCAACAGGTTATTAATGTTCAACAGATCAAGACTTTCAAAATGATACCTCACAAGGCATACTTTGTACAAAACATATCATAATTACATGACAGTGGTGAATATGGGGCCTCCAGGGTGTTGCTTTGAGGTACAGAGTGCCAAACCAATACATTCAAAAATACCCTTAGTGTGTAGCCCATGAAATGTTGTATACTTCCCACTGCTTCACAACAACATAGCACCATGGGACTGTGTAGCATCCACATTCCTGGCCAAAGCCGTGACATGGAATCTGTTATGGGGACCTGACCATCACCTTCTTAATTAAGGCTGCACATGGACATCCGCACCAGAATTACTAACTTGCTGGTGACAATGACTGTCTTGGAAGGTCATAGCTGACAGAAAACTGGAGAGCAATTGTCATAAATATAAAGGGAAGGGTAAACCCCTTTGAAATCCCTCCTGGCCAGGGGAAAGCTCCTCTCACCTGTAAAGGGTTAAGAAGCTAAAGGTAACCTCGCTGGCACCTGACCAAAATGACCAATGAGGAGACAAGATACTTTCAAAAGCTGGGAGGAGGGAGAGAAACAAAGGGTCTGTGTGTCTGTCTATATGCTGGTTTCTGCCGGGGATAGACCAGGAATGGAGTCTTAGAACTTTTAGTAAGTAATCTAGCTAGGTATGTGTTAGATTATGATTTCTTTAAATGGCTGAGAAAAGAATTGTGCTGAATAGAATAACTATTTCTGTCTGTGTATCTTTTTTGTAACTTAAGGTTTTGCCTAGAGGGGTTCTCTATGTTTTTGAATCTAATTACCCTGTAAGATATCTACCATCCTGATTTTACAGGGGGGATTTCTTTATTTCTATTTACTTCTATTTTTATTAAAAGTCTTCTTGTAAGAAAACTGAATGCTTTTTCATTGTTCTCAGATCCAAGGGTTTGGGTCTGTGGTCACCTATGCAAATTGGTGAGGCTTTTTATCCAACATTTCCCAGGAAAGGGGGGGTGCAAGTGTTGGGAGGATTGTTCATTGTTCTTAAGATCCAAGGGTCTGGGTCTGTAGTCACCTAGGCAAATTGGTGAGGCTTTTTACCAAACCTTGTCCAGGAAGTGGGGTGCAAGGTTTTGGGAAGTATTTTGGGGGGAAAGACGCATCCAAACAGCTCTTCCCCAGTAACCAGTATTAGTTTGGTGGTGGTGGTAGCGGCCAATCCAAGGACAACGGGTGGAATATTTTGTACCTTGGGGAAGTTTTGACCTAAGCTGGTAAAGATAAGCTTAGGAGGTTTTTCATGCAGGTCCCCACATCTGTACCCTAGAGTTCAGAGTGGGGGAGGAACCTTGACAGCAATAAATCCAATGAATATACACTTACAAGTTATGTGAAATGTTGTATGTATAGGACTGGAAACAGGACTTTAAAACAATGCAACAATAAGGAGACTGTGTTTCCAAAGCCCCATGCCACAGTCCTGGCACTAAGACAATTCTACCAAGCTGGACTAGGGTATCTGACTGCAACCTTCATTGCTAGGGAGGTAAGACCATACAAAACCCCTAGATAGAGCTCTAGCAAAGAGCAGATTGAATGAGTTGGATAGACATCTGGCTGTCCCCATTATGGTTAATACTATACATGCATAGAACACACACATTTCTCTGAATTTGGTGAGAGAAAATGAATTATAAAAGTGATCTCAAAAGATAATATATACTATATATCCGAATTTTTCCATCACTGGTACCTCAGCTGAGTCAAAGCCTGACTCAAGTGAACTGGAAAGGAAAAAGTTTCAAGTATCTTAAATATTCCCAAATCCTACCAACCTAGCAAACTCCACAAACTGCTCCTAACTTCTCCCTGGGAGAACCAAAGGCCTGGGTCATACTCTTTGGAAATTGCATTGTCACTTATGCCGCAAGTGCAATCTCAGATGGTCTCCTGACTGCTCCAAATCAAGATATCATCTAAGTCAACAATTATTTTTTACTCCTCTACTACCTCTAAGGAGTGGAACTCCAAAAAAATTTGAAGCTCTTCTTCTAGAGCCAGGGAGATGTCTCTATCCTCATGTATTTGTGAAGGGACAAGCCCTTGCCTTGGATTGAAGGTGATTGTACAGTATTAGCACCTCTGTTGCAGATGCACAGTGAAGGGTTTGACTTTTCGCAGGTTTGCGCACCCACTAGTGACCAGTTTGGCCGGGGCAGACCCAGCAGTTCTGCTAGTGTCTACACAGAAGCTGCTTTAAAAGGGCTGAGAGGCTTTCAGTCTTTTAGGGCACTATTATGAGTAGGCTTAGGCTGGGGTGTGGAGGCGGGGCTGTGGGGTATATTTAAGGAGCTGGGACACCTATTGCCCCAAAAAGGGTAGGGAAGAGGAGAAGCCATGATTGCAAAGGATGATACAGTCTGCACAGTCTCCCTGTGCACTGGGAAACTCGGGAAATCACTGTACCCGTTCCTCCCCAAGCTCTCCCTGGGATGGGGCAAGTCTCCACGGCCCGCAGTGTGGGACTGTGCCTTAAGAGCACAATCTGGCCCATAGCTGTAAAGCAACCTGCCTTCTCTGCCACCACTAGGCAGCAGGGGAGATGCAGTGTCTCATGACACAGGAGCACTGATGGTATTGAACAGCCTCTAGGGTGCTAGGAACTGCAGCCTTTGGTCTCTTTTGGGGGTTATTTGAAGATGACCATCCCTGCCATTCACTTGCTGAGGTCGTGCCTCAGTGTAGCATTGTAGCATCGTGCCTCAGTGTAGCAACCAGGGGGGCTGAGTTTGAGAAGTTAGAAAAAGCAAACGTTTTATGCAGCACTTTGTCCACACTAGCTGGCCATACCACATGGCTGGCCCAGTGATGTAACAGTGATCAGTACAGCCAAGAACACTAGCATCTTTGCACACTCACAGCTTGATCTAAACAATGCCCATTGAAGACACTGAAAAAACTCCAATTGGCTAAAAAGGGCTTTGGATCAGGCCTTTAGCAAAGGAAAGAACTCTGCCCATGATTTGGGCTTCTGTCAAACACTCCTACTTGCCTGTTTTCTGGTCTAGAGACAGACAGTCCAGCATTCTGATCAGAGACAAAGACAGAATATGCCAGCTATTCTGCAGGTGCACAGCACAGGCACTGAAGACAACTTCCTTCAAAAGAGTAACCAACCCACTCCAGACTCTTGGCTGAAAGCTTGGACCACATGTCTGACCCATGCTCTGGAGTGTAGGCTGTATTCACACCCACTTTTTAAGGGTCTGTGTGGAGGTTAACTTTTAGGGTAGATGCCCTAAGCAAAAGGAGTTCAACCCTGTGTGGGTATGATGGCATAACAGATCTGGAGAACTGAACAAGGAATAATGCACTGACATCCCAGGAGGCAGAGTCCTTGGGTCTGGAGACCTCTGTACCTTGCACTAGAAAGTCTTCTTGCAAAGAGGATGTGTAGTCAGAAGTGCCCACAGTGCCCTTGCATAGAATTAGGAGTTTAAATTCATGATGACTGGAAGGACAAATGGATCCAGCATAGTGGGTGCGATCTCAGCTTCCGGGAGGGTCTGGGAAGTCATCCATTGCCAAACTACACTAGAACTCAGGGGATCTGAGTTAAGTTCCTGGCCTTGCTGCAGACATCCAGAGTTCCTGAGCAACCTTACCTTACCTCACTTAACCTCTCTGTGCTTCAGCTCCCCTTCTGCGGGCAATAATCATGTCCTACCTCACAGGGATGCTGTAGGGGGCCATCAATTAATGTTTGTGAGGAACCCAGATGCTATCGTGTTGGGGGCCATACACTGGCGGATTAAAGATTTTGCCACCCTGAGGCCCTGAAATAATTGCCGTCCTCCCGCCCCAGCTCACCTCTGCTCCACCTCCGCCTCCTCCCCTGAGCACGCCACCGGGTCCTGCTTCTCCCCACTCCCTGCCAGTGCTTGTGCGTGAAACAGCGTCACGAAGGAGGGGGAAGAGGGGGGAACGCAGCGCGCTCAGGAGAGGAGGTGGGGATTTGGGGAAGGGGACCAATGGGGCAGGGAGGAGGCGGGGAAGGGGTGGAGTTGGGGCGGGGCCGGGGGTGGAGGACACGAACCGGCGCCAGGGGAAGCAGCCTCTGGCTGCTATTATAAATTTGTCGCCCCTGCAAATTTGCCGCTCTAGGCCTAGGCCTTGTCGGCCTAGGCGTTAATACGCTGCTGGGGCCCTATAAGTTCCTAGACAGACAGTGTTGTTTGAGAGATGGAAGTGAGGTTAAGTATTAAGTAGTCTGGGAAGGAAGGCTGCTCCTCCATCTGCTTCAGAAGGTCAGCCATACAGGTGGAACCAGTAGGGGACATCAAACTAGAAGCCATTCCTGAATGGTGAGCAACATAGCCATCTTGGCTGGCATCAGGAGAAAACAATGGTTACTGAGGTGAGGCAAACCCCATTCATAGGGTGAGGGGCGCACTCCAAGTTTTTTGCCACACAATGGCCTCCAAAAGCCCTCATCAGATGTCATTTAAAAGGTTCCGAACATAAAGCAAAATGTGAAAAATAATGTGGCTTTATTCCCCAAGGAATGGAAGCTAATACAAATACTTTGGAGAAGAACAAAACAAAACATCTAAATATATGAAAGCTCATGAAAAACTAGATGATGTGAAAAACACTTTAAATCAAAGCAGCAGGTAAAGCTGGAAATAAGGTTATCTTCAGTAAGGATTTCTCTGTACCACATTGACGTTAATGCTTCATTTCCTGTAGACTATAAGTAAATCAAAGCCTAGCTTGTGTTTCCATATCTGTCTAAGATCTCATCTCCAAGAATTTATTATTTTGGCATTTCCCACATTGGAATTACTTCTGGCCCAAATTTGGGTAATAGAGTATGATAACATATTAACAAGTAATAAGCATGAATTTTTTATCCATTTTAAAATGTATTCCTGAGGAAGAAAACAAACACATAAAAAAGTGAAGGTTTCAAAAGTAATAGGCAATAGAACGGAGAAAACAAGACTTAGGTCAAAAGTGGAAAATGAAAAGGGAGGAAAGTTTAGTTAATTGGTGGCACTTTTGCAGAGAAAGAATGTAAGAAAAACTGCAAACCTATTCAGGAAAAGTAAAACAGATGTGTGAAGTGTCTGACTGAGCTATTGTTTTAGCTGTGTAATCTAAAATAGCTGACTAGATTTCGTTTTAACAAGGGATTAGTTTAGCAGACAGTTTGGATTAACAGCAACATATATAAATAAACATGCTACTCCTAAAACTTTAATGCCGAGCTTACAAGACGCAGGACAACAAGAACTAGAAGAATGCTGGTCTTGGACTTTTAAATTATAGAGCCAGAGCATGTGCCCATTCCACAGAGACAAGGCATTAGCAAGAGCCTTCAAATTCAACAATGTAATACAAGAAATATTCACAATTATGATTTCATTGTGAAGTAATTCAAGCACTACTTAATGGCAGATGACCACAAAGCACTTTAAACATAAGCTCTTTTAAGTAAAAGTAGGCTAAAATAATACTTGTATAAATAGACAGCACACTTCATGTGCAAAGGATCCCAAGACGCTTTAGAAATAATGGGCCAAATATGCTGTAAGCAAAGTTCCACACTGCTACTGCCAACAGCAGAGAGAAAAGCCTACCTATAGCCAGCATTATGGCTCTCACACAGTATGCTAACCTCACTAAACCCAAAATCTCTATTAGCAGTTCTGATTGTGGGAAGACTGTGGACTGGCTGTGGGTTAGGTCGGTGTAACTATATTGCTCAGGGGTGTGGATTTTTCACACCCCTGAGCAATGTAGTTATACAGATATAATAAGTTTGTAGTTTAGACCTGGCCTTAGACAGAGAGGCTTGTATCTCTGAGAGCTCTGGGAGCTTTCTCTAGAAAGTTGTAAGAGAAAAACAGTAAGTATATTAGTATGAAAGGATAATATTCAATTACTAAAACACAGGGTACAATAACTAGGCAAAGCCAACCAGACTCATGAAATGAGGATGGAATTTAATAAAACTTCTAGGTTCTCAGCATGCCTATGATCTAACCATGTAGACTTGTATTGGCCACCTGTGTATCTACTCCACATGTACTGGAAGAATGCAGACAACTGGCTCAACGTCAAGACCTTGTTGGGTGCTCACGCCTCAGCCAGACCTAAATTACACCCTCAGAGATTTAAACCATCAGTTTCTATTTCCACACAAAAATTTAGATAACTCAGCTACTGAAGTGCAGCCCCTATTGACTCAGTCACTAAAAATTAAGGGAATCATTAACTAAGCCACCATTAACATCCCACCCAACCTGAGCGCACATGCCTTAGCATCCAAATATCACATCACCCAAACACACGCACAGACTCCTCACCTCTACAACCAGCTCCCTTTCCACGCCAGCATAAAACTACCCATACTACACAAAGCCAGTTCTTCCAAATCACACACAACCTTTACCCTGACCTCAGTAAGATGAAGATACATTGGCACGCAGGGGCGACCTAGGGACTCACTTCTTTTTCCTTCTGGAGCCTCAACTCCCTCTATCTCTTTCTCACCAGACACATAAGGGCTAGTAGCCTCATGCACTCTCTCTCTTGCCTCACCTCATATAGAGGCTAAATGAGGCCCTTAATTCTCCCTTTTTCCTCCCTCAGTGGAGTGGCTAGCTGGGGACCTCCACATCTTGTTTTCCCCCCACACCCAAAAGAGCTTATTGGGACCTTCCAGTGGTCCCCTCTCTCCACCCGCAGTATAAGGAAACTTACTAGGGGAGTGTCCATTCCTTTGTCCACTTACCATGCCTATCGGAGCTTGCTAGGGACTTTCATCCCCCTTCTTTCCCCCCATGAGGGCTTGCAGGGACCTCCATCCCTCTCTGCTCCTCCTTTCCCACACACATATAGGGCTTCCTAGAAATTGAAAAACCTCCATCTTCCAAACGCACACAGAATGGGGTCTGCTCAGGGCCCCCTATATCCAGTTTTCTCAGAGCATTCATTCCCCTCTTTCTTCTTCCCACATATGAGGACTTCCTGGGAGCCAGCTCATCTCACTCTGCTGAAAGCAGGGCCAGGAGCTCCATTCCTCCCCTGGTGGCAGACCCTTTTGCTGCTTCCGCCTCTTGAATGAACCTCTCCTCCAAAAAGGGGAGAGCGTCTGTTTTGTTGTTCTAACTGCTGAAAGCGGAAGACCTGCTAGCAAAAGAGAGAGATCTGTTGCCAGCATCATCATGGGTCCTCCCAGCCATTTAACAGCATCCCCTATGGGGAGAGAGGAGATTAGTAAGGCGCAAACTACAGCCAAAGAAGGAGGAGGCTGACACTGAGGCAGGCAGGGAGGCACCTCAGAGATGAAAGGACTGGAGCGTATCTTGAGAGCACTAACTCTGTGCTTAAATTAACAGCAGAGTGGCAGAGCCAGCATTCGCTGACTAGGTCACCCTTTACAGCAGCGGTTCTCAAACTTTTGTCCTGGTGACCCCGTTCACATAGCTAGTCTATGAGTGTGACCCCCCCTTATAAATTAAAAACACTTTTTCATATATTTAATACCATTATAAATGCTGGAGGCAAAGCGGGGTTTGGGGTGGAGGCTGACAGCTTGTGACCCCCCATGTAATAACCTCAAGACCCCCTGAAGGGTCGCGACCCCTAGTTTGAGGACCCCTGCTTTACAGACTCCCCTGGCCTGTACTCAGGCCAAAATCCCATTAAGTAGGAGTTTATCTGGATGTGGCTGCTTTTCTGTTTTCTCCATCTTTGTGTTTTCTCTCAATAAGGCCCAGGTTTTTAGATGATTTCTCAGGCCTGCCTTGCCCTCTGGGGCTGCAGCCTTAGATGGCACAACTTTGAAAGTGCCGTTGAAGAGAACAGCAGGGGAATAAGACAGTCTGTGTATTTTGCTGCCTATCTATTAACTGTAAGCCCACAGTCTTGCCATCATTCCTGAAAGTAGAAGTCAAGGACAGATGACTTCACTGGGACTTTTGCCTGAGGCCTGGTCTGCACTTAAAAGTTAAGTCAACCTAGCTACATTGCTCAGGGCTGTGAAGAATTTAATGCCATAAGTGACATAGTTAGGTTGACCTAGCCCCCACTGTAGATGCAGCTAGAGCAATGGACACATTCTTCCATCAACCTAATCACCAACTCTAAAAGGGGTGGGTTCACTGCAGCAATGGAAAACCCCTTCCATTGAAGCGTCTAAACAATAGCAGCATAGCTACAGTACTGCAGCTGTAGCGTGTATAGTGTAGACATATCCCGAGTAAAGACTATGACGTGTCTTAACAGTATTTTGGTTAAAACACAATACCAATATGAGTGGAATCTGCCACCTTCTAAACTCAGCAACTTTATATAGCAGGCTACACGGCGTCTTTGGTAGAGATAAAAAATTAATGTATTAAATAATTTAGGCATCCAAGAGAGTCCTGTGACCATAATATAAACATATTGATGTTGGCAAGGAAAGTTAATTATTAATTTTACTTGAGAGCTACAAAGTTCCAGGTGCATTCCCTTAATTTAGAGGCATGCACGATTTCATGAAAATTAGAACTAATTTGCCCTTTTTTCTACTTTGATCAAAAGAATAGCGATGTGGAAGGAGGACACGAATTTTCCAACAATTTGGCTATTTATTTGTTCAGAACAAGCACGCTTATCACAATTAAGTGTCTACAAAAACACAAAAATCATAGGCTTTCAGTGTTTGGAATTGTCATGACAATGCACTAGATTTCTATCAAGTACTGTCCTGAATAAATAATGATTATAATGCTCTTTTTCCTCATTTGGCTTCCTTAGCTAGAATTAATGACCATGTCCATAGAATATATGGATTGGAAGAGAGAAAGAAAGAGAGAAACTAAAGTTAGACAAGTTAATATTCTATCAAGTATTAATTGCTGGAGTTAGAAGCAGATGCTGAAATTATGCACTAGGCAAATTTTCAAAATGCTAAACTGGTTTCAAGGGTTTTGTGCATTCAGACAGATCCAGATTCGCAGGATGAATAAAAGAGTGTCAAACTAACAACTTGCAAGAAACACTGTAGTTTATTTTTTCTTTTTGTTAACCTATCACCTGGCAAAGGGTCAAACATGAGTTTTATTCATTGTAATATGTAACTTCCAGGGGATGTTGATTTTCTTGTACGGCACCTTTAAATGCAGAACACTTTCCTTGCCTGCTCCACTTACATTCAAATACAAAATATGATAGTGGTCACTCTGTTCTCTCTCATGAAGATTTAGGCCCAAATTTTGAGACTTAGGCCTGGCCTACGCTATGGATTAGGTCGAATTTAGCCGCGTTCGGGCGATTTAAAAAGGACTGCGTCCACACAACCAACCCCATTCCGCCGACTTAAAGGGCTCTTAAAATCAACTTCTGTACTCCTCCCCAGCAAGGGGAGTAGTGCTAAAATCGACCTTGCTGGGTCAAATTTGGGGTAGTGTGGATACAAATGAACAGTATTGGCCTTCAGGAGCTATCCCAGAGTGCTCCATTCTGACCGCTCTGGACAGCGCTTTGAACTCTGATGCACTAACCAGGTACACAGGAAAAGCCCCGGGAACTTTTGAATTTCATTTTCTGTTTGGTCAGCATGGCGAGCTCAGCAGCACAGATGACCATGCAGTCCGCCCAGAATTGCAAACGAGCTCCAGCTTGGACCGAAAGGGAGACACTGGAGCTGATTGCTGTATGGGGAGAAGCATCTGTGCAGGCAGAACTCCAATCAAAAAGAAGAAATTCAAATATATTTGCCAAATTCTCACAGGGCATGTTGGAGAGAGGCTACAACAGGGACACACAGCAGTGCCACGTGAAAGTTAAGGAGCTAAGGCAAGTCTGCCACAAGACAAAGGAGGCAAACGGTTGCTCTGGGTCAGAGCCCCATACATGCCGATTCTATGATCAGCTGCATGGCATTCTAGGAGGGGAACCTACCACTAGCTCACCACTGTCTGTGGACACCTGCAAGGGGGGAGTCTCACGCAACAGGGAGGAGGATTTTGTGGATGAGGAAGAGGAGGAGAATGCGCAGCAGGCAAGCAGTGAATCCATTCTCCCCGGCAGCCAGGACCTTTTCATCACCCTGGAGCCAATACCCTCCCAAGGCGGGACCCCCAACCCTGAAGGCAGAGAAGGCACCTCTGGTGAGTTCACATTTGTAACTACAGTGCAGGGTTTAAAAGCAAGAGTGTTTAATGTTTGATTTGCCCTGAAGAATTGGGATACATTTGCAGCCCGTACAGCTGCTGGAAAAGTCTGTTCACATGTCTGGGGATGGAGCAGAAATCCTCCAGGGACATCTCCATGAAGCTCTCCTAGAGGTACTCTGAAAGTATTCTGGAATCATTGCAGCACAAAGCATGGCAGTGATTGGTCCTGGGTTTTGGTCGCATTCAAGCAACATTCGGTCTATATCTTTCTGTGTTAGTCTCAGGAGAGTGATATCATTCATGGTCACCTGGTTGAAATAGGGGAATTTTTGTAAGGGAACAGTAAAAGGACCCTGTTCATGCTGGGCTGTTTGCGGAGAATAGCCATGCGGTGGGGTGGGGGGAGGTGTGTGCTGCACATCCACCCGAAAACTGCAGCCCCTCCTTTTAAATGTGAAACCCAACTCATTGCTTGCTGTGGGAAAGGATGGCACTGCAGTTTGAAACCATTCCCACATGTTATGCATAAGAAGCCAATCCCGCATACCCTTTGCCTTACCATGGCTGCATGGAAACCAAATTCTGTTGCCCAGCCGTGTCTGATGTGTCACCATACCAGCAGGCACTCAATATAAAAGGCAAAATTTGACCTTGTACCTAAAGCACATGCGCTGTCTGCTGTGAATTGCTTGAATGACTATGAAAGGGTCTCCCTTTTGTTCTCAGAAATGTATCATCTTAAATTTTACTCTCCCTTTTTATCTCCCACCAGGTGCAAATGTTTCTAGGCTCCCCCATCATCTCCATCCCTGAGGTTATCGCAGATTAGAAGACGAAAAAAATGCACTCATGATGACATGTTTTCCAAGCTTATGCAGTCCTCCCGCACTGATAGGGCACAGCTTAATGCATGGAGGCATTCAGTGTTAGAGGCTAGGAAAGCATTAAGTGAGCATGAAGGGCAGAAGCAGGAGCGTGAAGAGCAGACACAGGAGTGCGAAGAGCGGAGGCAGGAGGCAATGCTAAGGTTAATGGAGGAAGCAAACAGACACGATGAAGCGTCTGGTGCACCTGCAGGAAAGCCAACAAGAGCACAGACCCCCGCTGCATCCAGTGTGCAACCAGCTGCCCTCCTCCCCAAGTTCCATATCCTCCTCACCCAGCCACCTAAGAACGTCGGGGGGGGGGTGGGGGGACAGGCTCTGGGCACCCAGCCACTCCACTCCAGAGGATGGCCCAACCAACAGAAGGCTGTCATTCAAACAGTTTGATTTGTAGTGTGGCTACAATAAGCAATGTGGCCTTGTCCTTCCCTCCTCCCCCACCCCACCCTACCCGGGCTACCTTGTCAGTTATCTCCCTTTTTTTTTAATTAATAAAGAAAGAATGCATGGTTTCAAAACAATAGTTACTTTATTTCAAAGGGGGGAGGGTGGTTGGCTTACAGGGAATTAAAATCAACAAAGGGGGTGGGTTTGCATCAAGGAGAAATACACACAATTGTCACACCGAAGCCTGACCAGTCATGGAGCCAGTTTTCAAAGCCTCTCTGATGCGCAGCGCACCTTGCTGTGCTCTTCTAATTGCCCTGGTGTCTGGCTGCTCAAAATTGGAGACCAAGCGATTTGCATTAACCTCCCACCCCGCCATAAAAATCTCCCCCTTACTCTCACAGATATTGTGGAGCACACAGCAAGCAGCAATAACAATGGGAATGTTGGTTGCGCTGAGGTCTAACCTAGTCAGCAAACGGCGCCAGCAAGCTTTTAAACATCCAAAGGCACATTCTACCACCATTCTGCACTTGCTCAGCCTATAGTTGAACTGCTCCTGACTACTGTCCAGGCTGCCTGTGTACAGCTTCATGAGCCATGGGAGCAAGGGGTAGGCTGGGTCCCCTAGGATAACTATTGGCATTTCAACATCCCCAACGGTAATTTTCTGGTCTGGGAAGTAAGTCCCTTCTTGCAGCTGCTCGAACAGCCCAGAGTTCCTAAAGATGCGAGCGTCATGCACCTTTCCTGGCCATCCCACGTTGATGTCAGGGAAATGTCTCTTGTGATTGACCAGTGCTTGCAGCACCTTTGAGAAGTACCCCTTGCAGTTTTTGTACTTGTTGGCAAGGTGGTCCAGTGCAAAGATAGGGATATGCGTTCTGTCTATTGCCCCACCATAGTTACGCCATTGCAGCAAAGCAATCCCCTATGACCTGCACATTTCCCAGAGTCACTACCCTTGATAATAGAACGTCAATGATTGCATTGGCTACTTGGATCACAACAGCCCCCACAGTAGATTTGCCCACTCCAAATTGATTCCCGACTGACCGGTAACAGTCAGGCGTAGCAAGTTTCCACAGGGCTATCGCCACTCACTTCTCAACTGTCAGGGAAGCTCTCATCTTGGTATTCCTGTGCTTCAGGACAGGGGAAAGCAACTCACAGAGTTCCAGGAAAGTGTCCTTACGCATGTGAAAGTTTCGCAGCCCCTGTGAATCATCCCATTCCTGCAACACTATGTGGTCCCACCATTCTGTGCTTGTTTGCCGGGCCCAAAATCGGTGTTCCACTATATCAACCAGCCCCACTGCCACCATGATGTCCCAATTGCCACAGCCCATGCTTTCAGGAATATCTGTGTCCATGTCCTCATCAAAATCGTCCTCGTGCTGGCGTCTCTTAGCCTGGTTCTGCACATACTCCAGGATAATGCACGAGATGTTTACAAAGCTCACAACAGCAGCAGTGAGCTGAGCAGGCTCCTTCTTGCCGTGGTATGGCATCTGCAGGAGAGCAGGAGAGCAGAGTTGCAGCGAAGCAGTGGATGATGACGGTTAGCAGTCATACTGCACCGTCTGCTGACAGCAGCACCAAGGACACAACAGTAGCGGTGACGGTGAGCTGAGCTGAGCGGGCTCCAGGCTTGCCGTGGTATGGCGTCTGCACGGAAAAAAGGCACAAAACAATTGTCTGACGTTGCTTTCATGGAGGGAGGGGCGACTGATGACATGTACCCAAAACCACCCACAGCAATGTTTTTGTCTCATCAGGCATTGGGAGCTTAACCCGGAATTCCAATGAGTGGCGGAGTGTAAAGGGACTAGCCGGGGCTTGACCCTCTCCGGGCAGCGGGGAGCCACACCGGCTCACTACACACAGCTGAGGATTGGGGAATTAGGTCGGCCGCGAAAGTCTTCCCTGGCGGCTCTTGTGGAGGCAGAAAATAAGTACAGTTATGCTGGGGCCCTAGGTCAGGGTGGGGTGACAATGGCTCAGGCTCTCAGGCAGGGGCTGCGCAATAATACTATCACCGTCGCAATATAAACAGTAGTAAGCCCCAGCCCTAGGTCAGGGCGGGGCAACACTGAGTCAGGAGCTCAGGCCCTCAGGCAGGGCTGAGCAGTGACAGTAGGGCCAAGCCTCCAAATGGCCTGGGAGAGGGGGAGACTGCCACCCACAAGTTGGGTGGCAGGGGGGACGCAGGCCCTCCCCTTCCACTGCGTCCCAGCCCGGGGCCCTAGCAGCAGTAGAAGACCCGCTGCTGGGTCAGTGGGGATCCTGACCGCAACACACTGACATGGGCTCTGGCAGAGTTACAGCCAGACTAGGGTCAGCTGTCCCCGAGCTACTTCCTAACTCCCCCTCTTGTGGAACCTGAGTCACAGTGGTGTCCTCCAAGGGGTCCAGCACCATGGGTTCCTCGGGGTAGCGGGCGAGCAGCAGGCCCAGTAACTGCTCTGGGCACATCCAGCAACTCCTCCAGGTAGTGGGCACAGGGCACATCTGGCAACTCCTCCGGGTAGCGGGCACAGGGCAGGTCTGGCCAGTTCTGGCATGCACCTTGGGCCCCAGGGGCTTCCCAGTCACAGGTTAGGCTGGAGGCATCTGGCCTCCCCAGCGGCTGGCCCTTCAGTGAGCTCTGAGGGCCTGCCTTTATACTTCTGGGTCGCCGCCTGACCCTCTGAGGAGCAGGCTCAGAGCTCCCTAGCTTCACCCACCCCGGCCTCTGGATGGGCTCATCCCTCTCCGGGGTGGCGGGGAGCCACACTGCCTCACTACACGGAGATTGTGGGAACTGTGGGATAGCTACCCACAGTGCACCGCTCCGTAAGTCAATGCTAGCCATGGTAGCGAGGACACACTCCGCCGACTTAATGCGCTTAGTGTGGACATACGCAATCGACTGTAAAAAATCGATTTCTAAAAATCAACTTCTATAAAATCGACCTAATTTCATAGTGTAGACATACCCTTAGAGACCTAAATTTAGGTTCCCACCTCTCGATGTAGTCACCTAAGTAAAGACTTAGGTATCTAACCTCAGGTCCCTACATTTGAAAATTTGGGCCTTTCTATTTGCTCTTTCTTCATTCAGAGTTTTTCTTATTCAAGTAAGTTAAACTGGGAACACTGTGCAGCTCCTATCCCCCATCCTGGCAGCTTTGAAGTGTTCAGGTAAAGCAAAGTAATTGGAAAGCTGTCCTGATGCAGCAACTGGGATGTCCCTTTACGTAAGGGAATACTTAAGTGGTGTAAAGCCTATGTAGCCGGCTCCAGCATTCGGGGAGGCAGAGCCATGGCTGGAGCTCCTTAAACTCCAATGGTCCTTACAGGACTGTTACTGGCAACCTAAGTAAGAGCACATCATAGCCATAGACTGCTGTAATTTACACAGGGGGCTGGGTTGGCTCCTGGCTGGTTCCAGAACCAGAGGAGCAAGAAAGCTGACTGAGCGCCACTTCCCCATTCCACACAAATCCTGCAGCAAGCACAGCTCAGCCAGACCCAGAAATCATGTCCTACATGTTTTGCAATATGTGTGCATGAAAAATACAGAGGTGCTGGAACCACTGGTTCAGGGGGTGCTGCAGTACCCCCTTTCTTGAAGTGATTTCCATTATATACAGGATAAAATATATCAGTAGTGTTTTTATATCATGAAACATGGCATGAAAAGAGACATCATGCTGAGAAAAGAAATGCAAACAACATGAGCAGAGGAGATAGCACCATCACGGAGTAATTCAGAGTGAAATCAAAACAATTTTTTTTGGTCACTAATGTAATTAAAGACTTCCTCAACACGGATACAAAGGGAGCATTTAATGTGAACTTTTGAAAAAGATTTAAAGGTTTAATATACCTCCAGAAGAAAAGAAAGGCATTTAAAAGGTGGCTTTTTTTTTCTTTTTTCTGGAAAGAAATAAAAGTCCAGAAATGGTTGGTGAAACTCCATAAAGCAGCTGGAACTTGTTAATAGACACACTCTACTGTGACCCGAGATGCAGGAATCTAACTGTGGATTTTTTACAGACATACTTTAAAACAAGTGCTGGCTGATACCACCCTGCTCTGCACAATTGAAATTTTGTGAAGACACTGTGGCACCAAGAGGAAATCAATTTTCCTTACTTTTAGGTATCAGGAAGAGCCCTTTTTATTAATCTTAAGCGGCAGCAGTGACTCAAGTCTTAAACTCCAGACAGTATTCTTTTCCCTGGTTCTAATGGTCCTAATGGTTCTCAGAGAGGCAAAAGTTAATAAATAATAATAGTAATTTCTTCCTCAACTATTGCTGACTTTAATACCATGTGAAAAAGATTAGACTAGAGAGAGCTGTTGTCTATTCAGATGAGCCCAAACAAATATACTGGAGCTGAACAGCCGTTTCAGACTCTGAGACATTGGAAATCCAGTCCTAGATCTAAATGTTGCAGGCTAAGCCCACCTTTAGTTTTAAACAATCAGGACTGGCTCTAGGCACTAGCAAAGCAAGCACGTGCTTGGGGCCACACAATTCCAGGGGTGGCATTCCGGCCATCCTTTTTTTTTTTGCTTGGGGCGGCAAAAAACCTAGAGCCGGCCCTGTAAACAATTGAATGTGACATGAAGTAAGCCTGGAGTATTTACAGACTCAGAATTAGTTTGCTACCCGTGCTACTATCTATTTGCTGGGGGTGAGTTCCTATTTCTTGCCATTCAGCCTATCACTACAAGTGTGGCAGAGTGGTCCAGTCGATGGAGCCTTAGCTGTGGATTCAGGAGACCAGCATTCTAGTACCAGCTCTTGCCACTGACTTGCTATGTGATCTTGGGCATTTTGTCTTTGTTTCCCCACCACACTTTCTCTGTCTTGTTTATTTAGATTGTAAGTCCTTCAAAGTAGGGGCTATTTTATGATGTGTACAGGGCCTAGCACGTTGGACCCTCTAGGTGCTACTGCAATACAAATCAATAATAATACAACTCTAGGAAAGGTGGGTACTTCCATAGCTGCAGGGGTTGAAACACTCACGTGAAGACTTCATTCCCATTAACGCTGCTTGCCACGGGTGTTACTGTTGTTGTTTCCCCCCGCCCCTCTCCTGCTGGGAATAGCTCACCTTACCTGATCACTCTGGTTACAGTGTGTATGGTAACACCCATTGTTTCATGTTCTCTATGTATATAAAATCTCCCCACTGTATTTTCTACTGCATGCATCCGATGAAGTGAGCTGTAGCTCACGAAAGCTCATGCTCAAATAAATTGGTTAGTCTCTAAGGTGCCACAAGTCCTCCTTTTCTTTTTGTGGATACAGACTAACACGGCTGCTACTCTGAAAGCTGTTAACAATGTTATTGCAGCACCCGGGATAGGCTGATGTGAAGCAAGCCTGTTGTCTTGTCAACTTCTTATTTGGACGAGTATCAGCATCACAGAAGCCACCACCACAACTGGCAGCCTTGCAGTCAGTGTCAGCAGAGAGGCAAAGAACTGAAAACCCAGCTATTATCTGACCTCTAAGAAAGGTCATTCAAGGTTGGGGTTAAGGCACAAATCAGGGAGGTAATATGGGGAAGCTTGCACTGCAGGGGCTTTTCCTATACCTGTTCTACACAGAAGACTTCAGTCTCCAGGGCTGTCAGTTTCCTTCACAAGCACTAAATTCAGACAAACGGTTAAGAAAAAAATGTTAAACTACCAAACCATAAATAGAAAAAGGTGTTAAATTACTTGTGGCCTCATTCCTTTTCTCTCCCTGACAAGCAGAAATGTAGCAGGAGTTACAAACTAAGACATTGTTAAACTTTTCTTGAATCCATTTTTTTTTTATTTAGGTTACTTATAAAAGATTTGATGAACTGGTTAGGAATACATAATTAACTGTATGAACCACCAGGACGGGAGAGAATAATGATTCTCTCTCTCTCGCTCCCTCCACACACACATTCCCATTTAAATGAATGAGCCTATTCATATGAATGGAAGTTTTATGGGTTTATTAGGTTTGGACCCTAGTCAGAGTTAAGCTGTACATAGCAGACAAATGTCTCACCTGCAGTACCTGTCAGCCTATTCGCCTGGTCCTGAGCACCCAAAATTCCTGTTATCAATGGGCCACATCCTGAAGTCCTTACCCAGTCCTAAAATGGGCAACATTATTTTTGCCTTAAATAAAAGGTGCTGGTGCTCAGCACCTCTTTAGGGGCCAGGTTGTGCCTTCCCACAGAAATGGACAGGGAGAGAGGGGGCGAGGAATTCCATCAGGTTCCCCTTTCATAGGTTCCTCACAATTTTTCTCTCAGGGTGGGTTGGCACCCCTTCTTCCAGAAGAAGCAGAGGGTCTGGCCCCTAGCCCAAGCCCTTGCCAGCCCTAAGCAGATCCATGGGAGGCCCAGGGCCATCTGTCCCCATTCTGCCCTCTGGCCCACTGCAGCTTATACTTTAATGGAGTGTTCCAAGGCCCAGAGGTTGCTTTGCAGCCTCAGGGAATTATACAGCCTGAAGCCATATTTCTTGAAGAAATGTCTCACTCAGATACTACAAGATACTAGTCTTGTTTTCTGTCCCAACCTCATAGAATAGGCTTCCTCAATAGGGAAGTAGCAGCTTCTTTCTCTGTGCCAGCAGATGGGTTCTCCTAAGGTAGAAGAAGCTTCTCTTCCTCTTTCTGGCTGGCCCCTAGCTCCCCAACAGGGCCACACGAAGGTGTATCACTGTTACTGAAAAATTACCTATTTTTATTTCTTGATCTTTTTTCTGATGGTAAGGGTTTGTTTGTGCCAGACCCCATGAGGATGTACAAGGGGATGGAATGGATTCATGTTGCTCTTTAGCATGACAGGTTATTGCTAATACCAAATGCTGTCCGTATTCTTGCTGGTGTTCTTGCAGAAAGAAAGAAAGAAAGAAAGAAAGAAAGAAAGAAAGAAAGAAAGAAAGAAAGAAAGAAAGAAAGAAAGAAAGAAAGAAAGAAAAAGCAAGAGATGCTTTCCCTCCATAACTTCCACTCAAGAAAGGATTTACAGGATTGAGAGAGTTTCTAAGAATTTGTAATTAAATACAATAGATTAGGGGCCTGTGGCATTACAGCTTAATTTGGCCATCGATCAACATTTCATAACCCTTAAGCACATTATCTTGACCAGCGATGCGAAATGTGAATGAACTGGAACTCTGACAAGGTTGAGCCCCCGAGAGAGAGACAGAGAGAGAGAGAGCAAGCAAAAGAAAGAAAAGGGTGGAAAGAAAACTTGCCGAAAAGGGATCTGAAAGAAGAAATAGAATTACTCTATCTAATGTTGGTAAATAAGATAAATGGACATTGGCATTGCACGTTTTATTATCGTTAGGGTTGTAGAAACAGATTTTCTTTGAGAGGGAGAAAAAAAGCTCTATCATTGAACATTAGCGTAGATTCAGGTCAGGGTGTGATCTGAAGGAAATCTCAGCTGAAATTTGAATGTATGACATAACAAAAAAAAGGTGATAGGCCTACAGGCTGAAACACCTATTAAAAAAGGAAAGACTTGGGGCTTTATTCTGCCCTCAGGGTACTTTTTCTTGCTAGCATCATCCTCTGGGCTGCCAGCTACATGAAGGAGAGAAAAGATGGTGAGAATGAGGTTGAGGCCATAGCCTACCCTATCTCTGCACATACCGATAGGAGAGAACTGAGCAGAGCTGAGATCCTCAGGAGACATTCTACCTGAGTCAGACAGATTTTCTTCCAGAGGGGCTTTTGCTGCAGCACAACCACAACCGCATCCCCTTCACCAGGGACCAGAGCCACAATCTAGCTGTAAAGCAGATTTCAGGGCTTTGTTAGTAAACTCTTCGCCTGACCATCTGCCCTGAGAAGGGCTTCAACACCTGGAAGACTGGATCTCCATTCCCATCCAGAAATGGTCTAAGCATTTCCAATGCTGAGCCCTTGTTTTATGACATATTGAAAAACTAACGTCAGGGAAAATATGTTTAAAAGAAAAGCTATGTTGGAGTACTTGTGACAATATCAGCTGTATCACATACGTAGTAAGGAGAGATTCTTTTTTTTTAGCCTGGAGGGGTTTCTTAGACCATGATTTTGTTGCTTTAGAGCTTTTGAACTTGTGCTTTCTTTCTTTTTATATTAAGTTCATTCCTACACATTTAATGACATATTTTCACCGTGGAATTTGCTTTTAAATACCAGTATTATATCATATTTCTATTCAGGAATGCACAGGTTGCATCACTGCTAGTCTCACTGGGTAGAGGAAGGAAGGATTTCCACCTTCAGGGTATCTTATTTCTTGGTGCGAAAAGGTTTTTTTAAGTTTGTAAGTGTCTATGAAACAGACACAGGTATAGCATGGTATTTCTGCTATTTCCAGGAATAGAAATGACATTTCATTGATGGAAATGCTGATTTGTTGATCTTGAGACGCTATTTCTAAAACCCCTGTCTCCTGTACGCAAAATCTTCAGACCTGAATTGTCCATACATAAGGATGGCATGTATAGATTGACACTGTCAACCACTATTTTATTAGTGGCATGTTTCAGGAATATCCATTTGTAGAGTATGGAATGACCTTGCAGTTAAGTTTCCAGCCACATCAAAGTTCATTATAACTTTTTTGTAAAAATTACTTCTGTTAGCCCCAGATTTTGAAAACCTTAAAAATGACACAATAAAAGCTATAACTTGCCCCACAAACCCCATAAATTGGGAAATGTGAGAGAGTTTAGGTTAGTGGCCTGAACACAGAACTGGGACAAGGAATACCTGTGTCCTAATCTTGGCTTTCACACAGCCTCCTTTGGAAAGCTCGCATAACCTCTGTGCCTCGGTTTCCCCATCTGTAGTAAGATAATGGATACTACAGAAAGATGTTATAATGATTAATTATGAAATGTTTGTAAAGCACTTTGAAGGTGAAAAGTTCTGAATAATGCTATTACTCTCTGTGGATGAAATTCACTCCTGTGCACAAGAACTATGTACACTTCAGCCCCGTTGTAGGAATTACACTACTAGAAAGCTCTTGTTTCAGTCCCCCAGTAGAGCTAGGTGCATACTACAAGAAAACCTTCATGAACATTGGTTCAAATGACAGCTGTGAATTCATGCTGATGATCTGTGCAAATGCTTTCATTCATTTTCTACAAACAATCAGAATTAAATCAGATTTTTTTCACAAATATTTGCAAGAACACAACGTGTTGTGAATGTCATGTGTGTATGAATTAGCATCCATAGTCACAGTGCAAGTGTTTGGCAGTCTTAATTAAAAGTGTCTGTGGGTTTGGAAGTCATCCACTCAGAAAGCAGAAACTGTACCACGTGACCACGTTCTATGTGAACAATAGCACATACTCTAAGGATTAGTCATAGCAAATAGCAGTGGTTTGTGATCCATAAGCTGAAATATGTTATTGTTCACATAAACCAAAGGTTCTCATACTGTGGTCCATGAAACCTTTCATGGTGGTCCAAAGAATTAAATATTTTGAGAACTAAGTAGTTGGGGTATTGGATTGTGGGAGGGAAGCAGATCCGCAGTAAGATCTGCCTCCAGTGAAGTGATCTGCAAAATGAAGAGGATGGAAAACCACTAGCATAAGCATGTTAACAATAGCTGTGAGAGGTGTGACCTGCCAGGTGTTACTAGGACTGACCCAAAAACAAGAATTTGATTACACACAAAAAATCTGAGGTTTTGGCATTTGCTTTGTTCCACATAGGAACAAGTGTTCCATTTGTGTGACTGGAGAAGAGTGCCATGAGCCTTTGGAAAGCAGATATTCCTTGGAAGTTGGACTAAGAACTTCCCCCGCCCACACACCACCACCCTTATCTCTCAGAAGGGGCAAGGTGCTCCTGCTGCTGCTTAGAAAAGTCCTAGGAGAGAAGTTGTCCATGCCACTCCTCCTGTCTCAGGGGATCCGGCCACCACTATTCCAAGAGAAGGGTAGGGGTATTGGAGTGGAGCAATGGGGGACTACAAGGATATTGAGGGAAGAACTTATTTTCAGGCGACACTGCCTCCTAGTTCTTGGTGTCAATATGTATTTGTATTATATCGAACAGAGCTAATTCCGCACCCTCTACAGGCCCAGTTTGTAATACGGGAATGATTTAGGTGCCCATGGATCATCCTTTTACCATCAGCGAGTCACCTGAAGGTGGGCTAAATCAGATTTCTTGGCTGGACTGAATCACAACTCCCTCCTATAGGGAGCTCCCAGCACATGTCATGTTTCCCCTTCCTCAGGCCAGAAAGTAGCAAAAGAGAAGTAGATCTTCAGGTCCGAGACTTAGAATGACCAGCACTTTGCCAGCAATGTGTACAAACAGGGAAGTATGAGGTAATTGGCAGAGGGAAGAGATGGGTGGAAAGCATGAGGATTTCTTTCTATCTTTGCACTCATTGGAGGTGAAGAGCCATTTTGTTCAGGAGAGTAGGAGAAACTGGGAGGGAGGGAAAGGGGGAAGAGCAGGTAAAAAAACAGAGCTCTTGCTGCAGGGAGGGAGAGGGGGATATGGATTCATGTTCCTCGGATTAGAACTTTTAGGTTCTGAAAGCTAAATAGCATGAAAATATTAAAGCAAAATTCTGACACTGATGAAAGCAATAAAAATGTAACCCTTTGCCAGTTGGTGTCAGCAGCAACAAGGGACAGGTTCAATAATCAGGGTCTTGTCTTCTCATTACAAAACAAACTGGCTTGAGCCCCCACTTAGAAATCTGAGAAAACGAAAACACCATCCCTGGATGCCTCTAAGAAGCAATACTTCCCCTTCTCTCAAGAACTGAGTCTGTGTATAACAAAATAAAGGTTGATTAATAGAAAAGGGAACACAGCATTAATTTGGGGAAAAAGTATACAAACAATAAGTATACACCTGCCTCACAGTATTCTGAGCAGTGTCCTTTGCCTCCGTTTCCCACCTTGCGATGTGAAAGTCCAAGGGGCAAATGTCCATTTACCATGCTGCTCGTCTTTTCCCTCCACTGCATCCCTCACTCACAGTTTGTTGTCCAAGCACAGGGAAGTCCCAGAATCCAGGGATGCATTCACCTCCCACCCTGAGGGGGATGGTGGTCAAATGATGCTTCTGTTGCTGTCGCCTCTGCTCACCACTGCCTTTAGTTCTGAGGTTCCATTGCTGAGCCCAGTTCTTAGTGATTTTACGGGGTGGTGGGGAACCTCACTGCTACTACCTCCTTTGTGTTGTTTTCCATCACGACACTGTCCCCCTACAAGGTCTAAGGCTTAGCCCTTTAGACCAGCTTTATCAGCTCTAGTAATCACTGAGGAGAAACAAGGACTTTCCATTGAGTCTCAACAGCTCTGTCATTAAACACTAGAGGGAGAGAATCAAATAGCATCTAAGGCCTTTTGAACAAAAGCAACAAAAATGATTAAAGGGCTAGAAACCATGACCTATGAGGGAAGATTGAAAAAACTGGGTTTGTTTAGTCTGGAGAAGAGAAGACTGAGAGGGGACATGATAACAGTTTTCAAATACATAAAAGGTTGTTACAAGGAGGAGGGAGAGAAATTGTTCTTCTTAACCTCTGAGGATAGGACAAGAAACAATGGGCTTAAATTGCAGCAAGGGCAGTTTAGGTTGGACATTAGGAAAAGCTTCTAAACTGTCAGAGTGGTTAAGCACTGGAATAAATTGCCCAGGGGGGTTGGGGAGTCGCCATCATTGGGGATTTTTAAGAGCAGGTTGGACAAACACCTGTCAGGAATAGTCTAGATAATACTTAGTCCTGCCACAAGTGTAGAGGACTGGACTAGATGACCTCTCAAGGTCCCTTCCAGTACTATGATTCCATAAAAGTCCCCACCCTCTCTATCCCTCACTTGGGTTTGGCATCACTACCCCAAGCTTAGCAAGTGAGGTTCAGTTAGGGTGACCCCTTCAAATAGGGCATAATAAGTACAGTTCTGCTACCCTTTACATACAATAAAGATAACATTCCATTACCCGTGTATCCAAGACTTAAGTGAATTTTACAGCAAAAATTGATTACTTTGGTAAAATAGGTCTGATTGCTGATCACCTAGGCAAAGTAGGTGTGTCTATGCAAATACAGTCTACTCCTGAGGTCTTTTCCCACAGTTCATTAATAGATGGCAGGAGAAAGCTTATTCAGACCACTGGTTTATACAATTTTTATGGCCCATTGTAATCTATTCCTTATTCATTAAACCAGAGTCCTCTAAGGAATGTTGCAAATGCTGTATTTTGCATTTGGGTCTCTGAGATTGCTAAAGTATGTGGAAAATCACACACGGTCAGACAATTCCCAATTGACTATGCAGCTGAGGAGGCTCATGAATGCTAGTTACTCCAGGAAGTGATACAGAACAAAGAACGCTCACTGAATTTGCCTGTCTGAGATGACATAACATGAATAATTAGGGTATTATGAACAACCTCACACTTTTGTTACAACCATTTGGGGAGAGGGGATTACTAGCATAGATCGATTAGACCCACATATTTACCAGCCTAATACATTTCTTTGTAGGATAGCAGAAATCTCAAAAGAGCAACAATGTTGCATGTAAGCTGCTGATAGCTCCTCAGATGCATAGATTATTCAATTTTTTGATGATATGCATATGTCAGTCTTAAAGCAAAATTGAGCCCTTAGGGCAAAATTTTCCTCTCAGATCCACACATCAATGGGAGTTCCACTCATGTAGGGAGAACAGACTATTGGAGTTGAGGGCTGCTGTGTGGATCGGAATGGAGAATTTTGTACGTAATGTTTATTTTTTAAATGTTACATTTAAAATATAAATATAATTTGTTGTAGAAATAAGGATTTTAATGATATCTGGAGGTGATCTTCCAGCATCTCAGCAAAAATACCCATGCAGACAAACATAAACCAATGTTCACTTGCATTATGTCTGCAAAATGTACCCTAGCAAAAGCTAAAGACCTTGAATTTCAGCCTCCCTCTGAAATGGTGGACATCTTCAGTGGGAATCTCAGTAATGAAAAGCACTTTAGGTTAACAACCCCAGTGGTGACGAGTTGTTTAAAGGATCAACTCTGAGAAATCCTTGAAAAACGACAAGTCATCACCAACAAGAACATATCCAAATGAGAACTCTTAATAATAGTAAATAGTATTAATACTTAGCTCTAATGTAGTTCCTTTCATCCATTGATCTCAAAGCACTTTACAAAAGAAGCTAAGTTTATATTTCCAACCATTTAAAATCTTTCACTTGGGAATATTCTGGTGATTTTAGGAGGGAGAATAGTTATCACGTCTATTCTAGTTTAGTCTCTATAGGTTCTTATGCCATAGTATAGCATTACTGTAGTATCTGAGCACCCTCCAGTAGCACATTAAGGGACAATCTGTCACCTTTTGTTTGTTATCTCATCCTTTTACCAGAGGGAGCAGCATGTGCAGTGGAGTGTTTTGTTTTTGGTAGCGTTTTGATTTGGTTTTGTGTTTATTTATTTTTTTTAATTTTTATTAATATACCTGTTGCTATGTGTTTATATTACAGGTGAGGAGAAAGAAATGTGCTGTACACTTGGAGAGAAGGTGCTGAAGTTTGTGATGGTCCTTAGTTCCTGGGGAGTACAGTCTACAGTCTCGGTCCACCCCCTGGGGAAGGTTCTCTCTCCCGAACAGAAGAGTTTTACCCTTATTGTAGAGAGTTCTATTGTGCTGGAAGGGCATATTTGTCTACTACAATCTTCACGTCAGAGCTATCAATTGTCTCTTAGGTATCTTGGGCTCAGGCTATAGGGTGCTTTGAAGATAAGGACCAAGACCTTGAACTTGATTCTAAATGCTATAGGAAGCCAGAGTGGAGAGTAGAGAACAGGTCTGAAATGAAGAGAAACCACTGCCATGAAACCAGGACAAAATTATTGTAAACCCCACTTGGACTTTGCCAACTCCTGGGACTCCAGACTGAGCCTCCAGAGGTTCAGTCCCACCCTAGGGACTACCACAACAATGGTTACCAGAACCCTGTAACACTATTACCCAGCACACTTGGAGTCAGGGTTGGGCCCAGGATGGACTAGAAACTCCTGTGGAGGCCAATAGGGAGGCTTCTGCACAGGTGACCTGGACTAGCAGTTTGCTGAGACAATGATGAGATAGGGCTGCTCAGCCCTTCCGTGGGAGGGAACAGCCTGACTCAGAGACGAAGACACTAGTTTGAAGTGTTGAGTTTGGGAGCTGAAAGAGAAGCAAAATGGTTCAGGGAGTCTCTGATTAATCCCATTCTCCACACAAGGAGTCTTCAAACTGCTGTCAGATCTAGTGCATGGATCAGACAGCTCCAGTCCTGCAGAGACCAGCATCCAGAGTGACAGGTATATGACCTGGTGTCAGCTACCGAGATCCAGCTGAGACCTCTACAGGAGACCAGACCAGGGAGCTGAAACCCTGGTAATAGCTAGGAGAAGACCCGGTCCCACCCATGGCTGAAGACATAGAAAGGGGACCCTTCTTGTTTAAGCCAGTCAATGTTCACAGTGCTGCAGCATTCATTTCTGGACTCATCCACAGGATACCATCTGCCTGGGAAAAGGCCATGGAGGGAGTTAGGAGCTGGTATGAGTTGTGAGGGTTGGCAGTAGTGGAGACAGATTTTGCAACAGGAGGTGGGGGGTCATATGGGTCATTAGTGGTGCCACCTTCTTTAATTATACCTATTGACTTTGCTTTTTAAAAAAAAAACACATCCTCCCTCTTCAGAAGAATCTCCCGGGACCCCAGTACAGAAATTAATTAACCATTTTGTTTCATTTTCCAAACCAACAAGAGTTGCATAGGTTCTTCTTCTTCTATCCTCGGTCCCCTCTATACAGGGTTGGCTTTTTGAGTCCCTCTTCTCCATTCCAGTCTGCCCTGAAGATTTCCTTGGAAACTCCACAGCTAATCAAATCCTTTTGTCTGACATCCATCTAGTCTTCCAACCCTTCTTTTACCCTCCGCTTTTGAGTTTAACATACTATTTCTTATATATTGTTCTCATCTTCTTTTCAGAACCAGCTAATTCCCTCAGCTTTTCTATAATTGGTGCCGCCTTCACACTTCCCCTAATTCATTCATTCTGAACATGGTCCATCCTTGTAACTCCAAGCATCCATCTTAACATTCCCCTGTATTCAAGATCTGCACCTGGTTCTTCCTCAGTGCCCAGCATTCAGAGCCATACAGAAGTGCAGGCCTACTTACCATCTTGTGGATCTTACTTTTCAATTTGATAGGTATTATTCTATGGTAGATCATTCCTCTCCCTTCTCTCCATTTAGTCCATGTCTTGCCTATGCTGCTTATAAGTTCGTAGCTGAGTTCACTGTTATCCTGTATTATTGTACTTGAATTTCTGTCTCTTTGGTAATGGGTGGCTCCCCAGAGTTACAGTTTCTTTGTCTTCCTGCAGAGTATCATTAAATCTAGAGATCATATACTCTGTTTTATTTCCACTGATTTTCATGCCCTTTCTTTCAAGTACACAACCCCATCTCTCTAAATCTTCTATGATAGCCTCTTTGTTCTCCCCCACAAGAACCACTTTGCCTGCAAAAAGCATGCACCAGGTTGTCACTCTCTGGATGCTGCATTGCCACTATCCAGTTTTGCTTTCTCAGCGGTGACAGCCTAAGACTACAACTCTCACAGAAAGGGCAAATGTAGCTAGCTATTTACAAGTAAAGTGAACAGACTTGTATGCATGCAGTTAAAGTTTTAAACATGGTGTAATCAAGTGGATTCAATGGCAGATGTAGCCTCCCTATTCAATGGGTGGACTCTTCTGCCGCCATCACCTTCTCCTCTTCCTCCTCACCCTGATGAGGGGGCATCAACCACTCGCAGCAGAACCTTCTACCCCAGCACTGCAGCCCTAATCCCAGCCTGGTGCAGAGATGAGGCTGGGCGGAAGCAAGCTTGGGCCACATCTGAGTTAATGGCATTGCAACATGGCACAGTGGGTTGCAGCACCACTGGACCCTGTGTACCATGTTGCAACACCCAGAGCAGGGAGCCAGGACTAGCCCTCCAGGACAGGAGCCTCCATTGCCGGGTGAGTGCAGGATGAGCTGATTCTCCATCCTGTGGGAAAATCTGTGTCATACAGTTCCTTTTGCCAATTACATAATACTCTTCAAAAGGTGACACAGAGACCTAAAAGGCACCATTAGCTCTGCCACTGAGCATTGGCAGGTTGGGGGAAAAGTTGATTTGTTAATGTTTAGCACTTATTAGTTAACCCTAAACTTTTACTTCCCCACATCCTCTTTTCCTGCTCCCAATAAAGTCTACCTTTGTTCAATTGTTATTTTTGGCATGTGTCATTTCTTTGCTTTGTTGCTGTATTTTATTGTTTCATTGTGTACTGGGCCTTATTCTCCTTACCGATCTGTAGCATTATTCATTCTCTCAAGGGACAGCACCCCTTGCGTACCAGGCACAGTGAGGAGTCACTTTGGTTGGAGGCACCAGGGGTCAGAGAAAAGAACCCAGGACCCAACCCAAGCAAGGAGAGGGGGAAAGCCACTCCGATTAGCAGGCGCCATAGAGGAGGCTTGAGCCAGGCCTCAGGGGATGGGCTATACTGTAAAAAAAGAATATCCTCTCGGTAACAGGATTCTTGCCATATAGGTAATTCCTTTGTTCAAAGTCAAGAGAAATTCTTGAAAAGAAGTTTGACACACTTCTTGTATACAGCTGTTTTTTTCTCAACCTCACCATAGTGTATCAGATTACTAAAATAATCACCTTGAATTAATACACTCAGGACTATGTCCTACAAGGGGTTGAGCACCTCACAAGATCAAGCCCTAAGACTCACTACTAAAGTAACTATCAGCTTTCCTGAACATTTATGACTTGATTCAAAGCCTGCTGAAGTTTATAAGAGGACTTTTATTGACCTTAATGGGCTCTAGATCAGGCCCTCACAGACAGCATGGACAGCAATACAGAACTAGCTAAACTCCTCAAGGTCTATCTCACCATGCAGTGGGCCCAAAGTATAAGATAGAATTAAGTTTTCAGGGTGGGGGACAAGGCAATTACATCTGTTGTTCCAATGTTCTGGTAAAGACCCTCAGTGGAATCTTTGTAGGCCATTACCCTCTCCTCCTGTACCTGAATTTGGGTTTAATGTCCAGAAATTTGGATTTCCAAAGAAAGCAGTTGGGCAAAGCCTTAGTTTTGTTATGGTATTTAAAGTACGCACCTGAGACAGATCCATGCTCATTTTATCCCTATGGAGTAGGGCATAGCTGAGCCTCATGTCCACGTAAGACCTCAGAATAATACTTATTAGGATTTTAGTGGCACATAGGCCTTGTACTGACTCTCTGGATGGGTGTGATTTTCACCCTAAAAGCCAATACAGTAATGATGGTTCCATCTTTTTATGCTTGTAGCTTCACTTACTGTTGAAAGACTCTCTCACACTCGTGCTATTTGGTCTCTTTCAACACCTTCTTGCTTGAGAACTTCTATATTCATTTGTCACTATCAAGATCATTAGCACTCAGCCTGGATTCTCTGTAACTGCTCCATAAAGTGCCTTCTCACATTTCTTACTGCAATTTTGGAAGCACTGATACTGCTGGCGGGTGGGGAGAAAAGAGCTTCAGACACATACAGTATGAGTGTAGCAGCAGTTAGGGAAAATGCAAGGCTATAAAAAAAAAAAGCAGAAATATTTTAAATTATTAAAAGCAAAGAGCTAAAATAAGCAACACCATTAACAAGCTACCTGTAAGTTCCATGCACTCCTAATACAAAGGTTTATGAATTTTTACTAAACATTTAGGTACTATTTAAATAAATATTCAGCTATATCCCTGTGAAGAGGTGATTGCCCTACACTTGCCCAGAAAGGGTTAAATCAGAGTGACCAGGTGGCTAATTAACCTAATGGGTCACAGCTGAGGGGAATCAGGTGGCCAGATAATCCCCTGAGTGAGTGAGGGAGACCAGCTGAGGAGGAATGAGCTGGGCTGGACATATAAAGATAGGAAATTTGAAGCGGAGGGGGCTGCCAGGAAAGTCTGCAGTCACTCCCTGAGAGAAGGGAGGTGTATTTGGGCTGGCAAGCCAGGATGGGGCTCAGGGAAAGGCAGTAAGGTCTAGAAGGGAACAGACCTTGACTGCAGGCTAAAGGGTCCCTGAGCCAGAATGCACAGCAGAGGGTGGACGGGCCTGGGTTCCTCTACAAGGCAGTGAATAGGAAGACTGTCTAGGACTGCTGGCAAGGAAAGACTTTGATACCCCAGAAAGGGAAACATGCATATGATTACCTGACTGGAGGGCCAAGTCCCAAAGAGGCAGCAGCCTCTTGTGGAGAAAGAGATGGGCTGCAGACCCAGAGAGGAAGGCGGAGGACAGCATGCAACCATGGGAAGGGGTCCTGATCTCAAAAGCTAGTCTCCAGAGTGACCAGGAGGTGGTGCTAGCCTAGCAGTGAGTGACCACCCTCATCACAGTTTGGTGGGGAATGCTGGAAATGATGGTTGCCCTGGATACAAGGGGAGTTTGAAAGACTGTGTGGGTGATACCCCCAATACAAGGGGGAGTGTGAGAAATTGAGAGACTGTTTAAGACAGCTGCCCCTGATATAAGGAGGATGGGAAAGGTGGTAGAAGAGACACTTGGGTAAAGAGAAAATGGAGCCATCATGTGCAAAGGCCTTCTTTGCAGAATGCAGGTGTACCCTCCCAAGCTCCACCACAGACTTTCTGCTCCCAGTGAAGGGGGCTGATTAACAAAGGGGGATACAACACAGGCCCTGATGAGAAAAGATTCTAGATAACCAGTGGAGACACTGGGAGGTGCAGAGATACCTCCTACAGTTGGTTGAAGAACTGCTATATTTGTTTGAGATCCTCCAGAAGGTGAGCAAGGGCTAGAGAGCCTGGGGCAAGAAAAAAGGCCCCAGGGTCAGGAGGCCAGAAGCCAAAGCAAGGCTTTGTTATGCCTGTGGGTGGAGGGGATGCTTTAAGAGAGAGTGCCCCTATTGGGAAGATACAAACCCTAGCCTTAAGGGAAATAAGGCAGAAAAGCCCCAACGTTTGACCTGTAAAGAAACCAGGAAGGGGGAATACTTGTTTCACTTGTGGGGAACCAGGACATGTGAGGAGGCAGTGTCCTCACAGACAGAACAATAGTTCAGGGAAGGGCAGAGTCCCATTGAGGGAAGAGTTAAAAATAGACAAGCCAAAATAAGTGTAAAGGGTCCAGAAAGAACCAAGAGGAAGTGTCAGATACCCAGAGGGGGTGCGTTAATGTGGTGGAGAAGACCAAAGGGGCTGACAAGGAGAAGAGAAATGAAAAATTAGAGAGACAAAAGTGTCCCTCAGAGGCCAGGCTGAAGGATATGGCGACTCATACAGAGACTAACCAGGGCGAGATAGGGATTCAGACCCTGGGAGAAGGGGTGCTGAGAGAGCCTACAGCACAAGGACCCAGGGTAACAGGTGAAATTGAAAGCCATCAAGTGGCTTTGCAAGTGTCACCAGAAGTCACCAGACAGCAGAGTTCCAGAGTGGGAAATTCAGGCTGATGAGACTGGCAAGTTGCTCCTCATGGCTGGAGACCTAGAGCACAAGCAGGATGTCCAGTGTGCCCAGCTGTGACAGCTCCAGGGGAGAACCCAAATGTTGCAGTCTTGAGAGGGAGGATATGTGATGGGGGTGTTTACCCCACACTTTCCCAGAAAGGGTTAATGCAGAGTGACTAGGGGACTAATTAATCCAAAGACCAGAGCTGAGGGGAATCAGGTGGCCAAGTAATCCCCTGACTGAGTGAGGGAGCCCAGATGAGGAGGAATGAGCCGGGCTGGACTTATGGTGACCTGCCCGAAGAGCCAAGTCACAAAGAGGCAGCAGCTCGTGAAGCAAGAGAGGGAACGCAGATCCAGAGAGAAAGGCAGATGACAGCATACAACCATTAGAAGGGTGTTAACCTCACAAGCTATTCCCCAGAGTGACCAAGAGGTGGCATCAGCCTAGCAGTGAGTGGACCACCCCGTCACAATCCTATTTCCCCTCTGGACATTTAGTTGGAAATTTCTAGAATTTTGCTAGACTAGACTTGAAAAAGTAACACCCTATTTCCTCTTGAGAGACTTGAAACTTTGGTTTTGTTAAACTGGTCTCTGTGAGATGTGTTTTTGAGACATTGCTCTTTAATGATGTTTTAACAGGCTTTTTCCATAATACTATTTAATAGGAATAAAATGTTCTTTGAGTATCAGTATTAAATGTATCCCCATTGATTGGAATGACTTTACTTTTTAATTTGCTTTGCCAAATTTGAGGTATGCATAAATCAATAATTGCAGTAAGTTGTTATGAGCAGTTGCCAAGTTAGAAAATGTTTCCCATTTGAAATACAATGATTGTGTTGCCATAGTTACACTGAGTTTCTGAAATAAACTTATTTCATCATTCTTATATCCATATGTAAACAGCTGAACTCTGTCTGCTTCTTCAGTTCCGAGCACCATAGGTACAGCAAGTCAGTTTAGCTAGTTAAAACAAAATTACTGTATTTTTCACAAAATGCAGATATTTAAAAGTGCAAACACTAGGATGGATAATAATCCTCTGACAATGCCAGTGATAAGTGCTAACACAATATTCCATGTATAGATAAAACTTTCATAGCAAAAAGGACCATTTGGAGCATTCCCATAAATAATCTTGGAAAATATGATGATGATGATGATTTTAAGTTAGCAAGAAATTTTTTTTAAAGCAGATTCTTTAAAGTTTGCTAGTTTTTCAAACCGAAAACCTCTTGTGAGCTAGCCAAGTGGGTAAGTGGTGTTTCAGAAGTCAGAACAAACAGCTGAGAAGGGAGTACATGCAATGCTACAGAGGAACATACAGTTCCTGGAACTCAGTAAGGCTCTAGTCGAGATGACAGAGGTATGATAGTCTCACTCTCCAGACTGGAAGAAAGTGCATTTTGGATATGACTCATCTTAACCTAATGGATGTAGCCAGGAACTTAAACTTCAGAGGATTCTTCCTTTTGCTGATTGTATTTTGGGCAAAATGTGAACTGCTACTCTGGGACTGATGATTATAAGCAGGATGAAAATGGCATCCCAGAGTAGAGATGGATAGAAATACACTTGAGGCCAGATCATTCCTCAGAAGCCTTGGTAAATAGATGTGTCTTGCATCATTCCTTCAGAGACAACAGACTAGAGCTATTGTGGACCATGCAGGAAGTAAGTTCCAAACTTGAGGAAATTCCCTGCCAGTAGCTCACCTCTCTTATATACCAAGTAGAGTCCAGCTCAAGCACCAGGGTCATCTCTGAGGTAGGTAGATCCCAAGCCATTAAGGACTTTATAAGTTGAAACCAACACCTTAAACTGCACCTGGAAAAAACCAGGCAGCCAATGCAGATATCACAGAGCAGCGGTGCTATGTGCTGCCAGCAAGATATATCCGCTTCCATTTCTGAGCTGATTTAAGGTGTAGCCTCATGTAGAGCACATTGTAATACTAGCAGGCAATGCTTCATCTTCTTATGAGTGGAGGACCATTCAGCTCAAGATGGAGTCTCACATGCTGAGACCTGTAATCTCCATAGGTCATAACTCCGTGTAAAATAATAAGGAAAATAATGCCTGCACTATAACGTGATGCCCAGCTGTGGAGTTAGGTGAGTGATAGTAGCATGTGTATGGCCCTTTTAAAATAAGGCATTGGAAAGAGCAGACATTGAGAGGTGAAGCAATCTGGGTGGAGTCTGGGCTTAGTAGAATAAAAGGTTTATTGAGTAATTGACAAGGAAGAAAAGTTAAAATAATTAGATTAGGATCAAATGCCAGAGTTTGGGAGCTTGATAGTCTCAGCCCTGAAGGTACAAGTAACTTCAGTGGAATTTACTCATATCTGGCAAGGGGAGAATCAGAGCCCACACATTTAAAGATAAGAGAAACTCTGGTTTGAAGAGCTAGCCAGGACATTATCCTCCCCTGCTATCACCTTCCTCTAGTTGCTGGTTCTCATCGGCTATGTCCTCCTATCGACTAATGCAGTGGTTTTAACCCTTTTTTCATTTGCGGATCCATCAACATTTCGAATGGAGGTGCGGACCCCTTTGGAAATCTTAGACATAGTCTCCGGACCCCCATGGGTCCAAGGACCACAGGTTAAAAACCATTGTTCTATGGTAACAACAACCTTTTGTGGACCCTTTAGACATAGTCTGCAGATCCCCAGGGGTCTGTAGACCACAGATTAAAAACCATTGTACTAATGCAATTAACTTTGTATCTCAATTGGTGACCATTGTATTATGGTGCTAAAGGTTCAGGGATCAAATGATAGTGATATGTGATGGGAAGGAGGTTTTGCAGGTGTATGGGATAGAACTTTGTTTTGCGTTTTTCTTTTATTTGTATATACACACACACACACACACACACACACACCCCCCTAGGAAATTACACTCACCCCAAAAAAAACCCAAAACCCTTTTGTGTTTATAGAATGCTATTATGGCTGCAAAAGCAAGCACTCAAAAGTTAAGAAATGCCAATATTAAGGTTGACTGTGCAATCTTATTTCTGCCCCTTCTCCTTATGCATTATGATACAGTCTTTAATTACATGAGTCACATACCATTTTGTCCACAGGACCACTGCCTTTTTCAGTGCTCAGTGAATAAGACAGCTGTTCTATATTTGTTTTTAGCCTCATGCTTTATTTACTGCACATCATCCAATCATTGCATTGAAGACAGAGCTATTAGTTACCTGGTGGGTTTTGATATGGTGCTCGGCAATGTAGTATCTGAGTATATTACACACATTAATTTATGTATTGTCACAGCCACCCTGCAAAATAGGAGAGTATTGTTATACCCATTTGATAGATTGGAAAACTGAGACAAGAAGACAAAGTGACTTACTTAAGGCAAGATAGTAAATCCATCACAGAGCCAAGATTAGACCTCAGGACTGCCTGAATCTCTGTGTTCAGACCTCCAAATCACACTGCCTTACTACTAAATGTATTGAACACCCACAACTTTGGTTGATTTCCATTTCTGTGGTGAATGCTCTGCACTTCTGAACATCAGGCCCCAGGTGTCTCAAGTCAGGCACCCAGATAATGAAGAACACATGTTGAGTGACCACATGCAAAAATTTTGGTGCCAACAGTTTGTCCAGAAGCACTTAGGAAATCTGCAGCAGAGCCCAGGATAGAACCGCCTCCTTCTGAGGGGGGAAAGAGGGGTTCTTAACTGTCTTAAGCACAAGACCAGCCTTTATTTTTTGCATTAATTTGCTACCTGCTTTATTCTCTACACATGCCTACCTTTCATTTTACAGTGAATGAGGAAGGGGTCCTTCAGAACACAGCACAAAACCTGAACACAGTCCATTCTGTGCACTGAATGAGGCAGAGGTCCTATGGAAAAAATAGTGTGTAATCAGGTAATTAAAGACTGTCATAATGCATGGGCAACCTTAATTCTATACTTAATTTCCAAACTTTTAAGTCAGGGGAGGGGTGTTGTATGTAAAAGGTACATATAGTCCCCAATCACAGCTTTCTATAACCAAAAAAGAACAGAAGATTGCATCAAGTGTCTTAGAAACCTAGCTATGCAAGTCTAATTTACCTAGAAAATGCTTAGATGCTGCAGTGGTGGGTGCAATAGAAACCCAATAGATAGGTCAACAGATCTTCCTTCCATGTACCTGCATAGGAAACAGCTGTAATTTAGGTTTCAGAGTAGCAGCGGTGTTAGTCTGTATTCGCAAAAAGAAAAGGAGGACTTGTGGCACCTTAGAGACTAACAAATTTATTTGAGCATAAGCTTTCGTGAGCTACAGAAAGGCCTCGACCACCGACACTAGGGTGGATCAAGAAACCGTGACCCCTTTTTTGCCATCTAAAAAACTAAAAATGACTAAAAGAGCCGAATGGCTCAGTGTGTGATCTTTTTCACGTTCTAATTTTCTTTTTAAACTGTAATGTTTTGCTTTAAATAAAACATTTCTGAATTGGTCATTGTGTTTTGTTTATTTTTTAAAAACCCCGCCAAACATCAAATTTAGTTGACTATGCTCCCAGAAGACACACTGTGGAGAACAGCCAGAGCTCAAAATGTCACTCTCAGCCCAGGAGAGTAGCCTCCGCATCAACTCCATCACTAATTTGTGTCTGCGGACCCATGCTGGAGACAACACAGTCTGTTTGCAGACAGGTGTAGTAAATTCTGCTGCTGGATATCTCATTGCCCCCTGGGTGTATGGAGGCATTATGCCTACTCCTAGCCTACACAGCCATAGTGCCTCCAGCTAACCCTACTGGAGATGTGTATCTCCTCCTTCCTCCCTAATACAACTCTGTAGTGGTCCATGGCTCTTAAGTCGGGAGGGAGGCCACTGTGCCTCACTGAGTCAGGCAGCAGCACTCGGGTTCGAGTCGTGCTGGTGGGGCCAAGCAGTAAACAGTCTATAATTCGTAGCCTTCTAGCAGAAGCAAACAATCATTAACTGCCTGGAGCTCTACTCCCCTCAGGTGGGGCAGAGCAGTAAGCAGTCTTTAGCCTAGAGTCTCCCAGCTACAGCTGCCACCAATCAGGAGTCTAGGGCTCTGGCCCGCTAGGCAGGGCAAAGCGTAAGCAATCATTAGACCACAGCCTCCTGGCTGGGGCAGACAGCAATTAACAGTCTATAAGGGGAGCTCTGGCACTTTGGGTAGGGCAGAGCAGAGGGCAGGCTATTGCCTACATCTCCTGGCTAAGGCAGCCAGCAAACATATAGTCCGGGCACACAGTCTCCTGGCTGGGGCAAGATATGAGTAAAGCATAGGCCTTCTGGCCTAGGGGTGAATAGGCCACCACCCAAGGGGTGAGGTTGGGGGCAGGGGATAGGGGGACCCAGGCCCACTCTGCTCCACAAGGTCCCATCCTAGGGCCCTAAAAGCAGCAAATGGTTCCACCACTGGGTCAGTGGGGAGCCTACCAAAACACACTGACCCATGGTCCTGCAACAAAACCTGACTAAAGTCTGGTTTCCTAGGGCTACTTCCTACCACAGTCTGGGCAGGGGCAGGGGGATCCATAGTCCAAGAGTCCTGTCTCCTCGGCAGTACTGGCAACCCCTCTACAGGGTCGGTTTCCTCTGGCAGGGCGCTGCACAGCGACAGCATTTGCCAGCGGGCTGGAGAAGTCTGTCTCCTTTCTGACTCCACTCAACTGAGCTGTAGGGTCCTCCCTTTATACTTCCTGTCCTGCCCTGGTACTTCTGACAAGGGGTGCAAGATGGGTATGGCTCCGCCCACCAAGGGGAATGTAGTGGTCTCTCGCTCTCAAGTCTGGAGGGAGGCCACTTCACCTCACTATAAGTTCTCACCCTTAGCACACAATCCATCTAGCACTGAAATCAATAGGTTCCTTCTGTTGACCTAATGGGAGTTGGATCGGCCTTTGAAGACTATATTTTTTACAGCCAGTCAGTAAAGTTTGTAAAGCAGTTTGAGAGCTAGTTTAATGAAAGATATTATGTCAGAGCAGGATTATTCTCCTAAATGATATGGTAATGAAGTCTGGGTATTTGGTTTGGAGAATGGAAATAAGGCACATTCTTCTTTGTTTTGGTACTCACTCTATACTCTTTTGTATGTGGTACTTGAGCTTAGATGATCGATCTTTTCTAGGCTGATCCTGCATACCTTAAATACCCAGATCTCCCATTGACCTCAGTGGGAGTTTTCGATGTGCAAGGAATGCAGGATTGGGCCATATAGGTGTGAGATTTTCCATGTTTCAGATGTACTATGGCCAACAGCTACCCCATCCTGTTTCTTCTCTCCTCATACGTTCATTACTATATTTCTGTACCTCAGGAAAAAAAGCTGAGAGAGAAGCTCCTCAGGAAAGAAATAAATACATTTTTACTGACAACTTTTAAGGACTTTATTTTGTTACTGTGTTTATTCTTATCCAATTCAAATTCTACAAAGAGAACTAGAGACAGTATCCAAAAATGCTAATGGCAATAGGTCAAACTATAACTTTTTGGAACTGAAAATAAATTCTCACTTAAAGCAGAAGAAAAATAAATACAAAGTCGGGCAGGAAATAACCCTCAAAATTGCCAATGATTTCAGAAAACAATCAGACAAGTAATATTTGAAGGAACGTACTTATTCTTCTCAACAAAAATGGAGAGGAAAAGGATGAAGCAGTTGAAAATAAATCACTTCCTACAGACCAAAGCTCCAAAAAAAGTGTAATTGTATTTTGACATTACTAAATTTCCTATAACCATTATTTTCTTTAGTTCTCTTTTAAATATTTTAGTTGAATATGAATAGACAGAAAAAGAGAATTAAAAACACTTATTTATAAATTGCTATGAAATTATCTTGTGCAGGAGCTGCTCTTTTAGCACAAAGTTATGTAGTTTATATTTTGCCTGATAGATCCTATAGTACACATTACTGATCACCATCCATTGTTTGAGTGCTTTCAAGGAATAGAAAGTAAAGATTTTTTTTCCATGATATCCCATCTCTTCCATAGTTACTGACTTCATAATATTTTTTAGGAAAAGCGGGATATCAATGAGTAGTGTTGGCTGGGTGTGAAACAGTAATTGAGATATGTACTGACGGCATTCTAACTACATAACAAAGAGCAAATGTAGGAGCTTCAAACAGATCCAGGCACTCATAGAAAGAGCAGGATTACAAAAGCCAAATTCTTGTTCTGACTTCAATTTACATAAACTGATACAGAAAAGAAATAAAATAAATATGGCTCTAATAAAAAGGCACGCTGGCAGAAATTTGGGAGTTCCCATTATAAGGAACAACCACTCTTGTAAGGCTTATTAAGCTCAAATACAACAAGGATATCACGCACTGTGGTTCCAGAGAGATTAGAAGTATGGTTTAACTCTTGAATGATCTCTGAATTTAGGGCCAGATCAAAAGTGCATTGAAGTTAATGGAAAGACTCCCATTGACTCCAGTAGGTTTTAGACCAGGCTGATAATGAAGTTATGCAATAAGCAGTGACAAGAAGGTAAATTGGATATCCCTTTCCACATCAGGGTGCTGGCTTTACTGCAAGCAGGGGTTAAGTTATGAGAGAAAATTGCATCTAGTATACAGACAGTGAGGGACATGACCATTTTCCTTGCCCCTGGCCAAATGAGCATGACTTCAATGGGCTTTGGATCAGATCCACATAGTCCCCAAATGGCCACGCATGCATAGTCATTTGTTTAAAGGAATGATGCTAGACGAAAAATTAGCAGCCCTAAAAAAAAAGTCATAGATATAAAAGTAAAAGCCTAAAATTGTGGCATCTGTTCATCATCGCTGAGCCATATCCTGCTATCAATTTCTTTGAAAAACTTCCATTGACTTCAATGGACACAGTCTGATGGCAGGGTATAGCATATTGTATTCATTCTCTGAAAACCCTAAAGAATGAAAAATGGTAAATAAATGAAAAGCTCTGTCTATGTATGTTTAATGAAATAAATGGTCCACTATTAAATAATCACTTTGGCATCAGTTATTTTGAGTATTCTTTAACACATGATTACAAATGTTTATAAGTTTATTCATATCTCACTTTTACAAGATGTACATTCATATCATGTGATTCAACATAATACACTCTGGAACTGGAACTCTACATGTCTGGTGAATTCATGTAGGAGCATGCTGACATAACCAAAACCTAAAAAAGGTTTCTTCCACAATAACAGAAGGGTACAAACTTTAAGACCAGTTGGTTTTGGAGAGTTTTTCATTTTAGCAATCCCTGAAATGTCTGTAAACTCAGACATACTATGTATACATAACCAAAACAACACAATGGTACTGTAAACCATACTGGCTGCTCATAATTTCGCAAAAGCAACAGGTTTAAAAAATATAAAAATAAATGCAAAGCATTGTCAAATTTGCACTCAACATAATTAAAATATTACAGATTTAGAAATTTTCAAACAAAATAATAAATAAAACATCCACATACATCAATACAAAGAAACAGAGATATTTACCTGTCTTTGATGTAATTAATACATATCATAGGCCTAGATTCATGAAAGTATTGCCTTTCAATAAATATCTTCAGCTTCAAAATTTGATATTTTCTACATTCTTCAACTGATTTTAATTAAATATCAAATTTCAATAAAATGTGTATGAACTGCATCAAGTTTTAATCTTTATTGAAAATCAGCAAATTCTTAGGCTGACTTTTAATAAATTAGGCACCGGCTGATAATGCAAACCTTGTCCCATACAGACACCCAATATTCAAGGGACATTAGACATTGTACCTCTTTTGAAAAATGCCTCAAACACAGAAGTCCATGGCCTACCATTGACCTTGCTAGAGAGGCTAACTGGCAAGAAATAACTGGTATAATATAAGCAGCTGGATTGTGTCCATGTGACCTGGGTCACAGCTTTGAAGGAGGGAGTAACTCAAAAGGAGGCACCATTTTACCAACAGGGTAAGTCACAAAGTGAAAGATTATATTTTCTTCTTGGTACATATAACTCCCATTAACACTGACCAGTGATTCAACTGAGAGGGTATGTATTAGTATAGCATATAGGGCTTTTTTTTATTGTCTCCAAAGACTATCAGGCCCTAGTTGATTCCACCACATCCTGCTGCAACCACTATATGTTTTTCAAGGTACTGAATCAGAGGTTCTACCAAATCTCTATATTACCACTGCCACTTGGAGTTGTGATTGCAGTGGGAATTACATGCACACTAAGGGAAGAATGCAACATAAAGGATTTACTAAGCTACTTACAGAAGAGGAGTGAGCATGTCACTGTCTGCTTTAACTGTCAACAAGGAAGATCTCCAGCCACGTGGATTGTGTCACTTTACAGAGCTGAAGATCATTAGTGATTCAAGGATAGTAGATGTTATAAAAATAAGTATGTTTCTTCAGAAATAGGTGTCATTTATTTTTTCTACATTTTTGTAAAATTTCCTCAGAAAGAAAGGGGAAAGAAGGATCCTGTCATTGCCATAGTAATAATGTCTCCATAAGTTGTAACTATCTATAAAAAGAAATGAAACAATCCTTTTGCCTACCATAATTAAAAGAGTAGAATGCACATGTAATTTCTCCCACCCTCCAAAAAATCCATGTTTATCCTTATTATTGTCTGAGATTTCCACAGGACTGTGTGTACTAAAGTATTTGAATCAATGGCCCCAATGTGTCAACTCAAAATTATGTAGCTAGGGCATTTTTTCTATTATTTCATGGGCAAATGTAGAAACAAAAAAAGGCAGAACAAGCATGCAAAAGAGTGACATCAGGGTGTTTAGTCTGTGTGAGAAATTGTTAGTAGCGGAGACTGGTAGTCAAGGTATTCTAGTGAATTGTGCATATGATTAGGCGCTAGGAAATTCTGAGTTCTAATCACATTTCCGCCACAAACTAGAGACCTGGGATGAAATCCTGGCTCCACTGAAGTCAAAGGAAAAACTCCATTGACTGAAAGGGGCTTTAGATTGGGTGGTAGCTGGATGGTGTTAGGGAAGCAAATTAAGGCTTCATTGTCACCCATAATCATGCTGAATATTACCTTTGGAGTAAGGTAGTAGACTGTAAGCTCTCTGGTACAGGAACTCTTTTTGTTATATGATTGTATGGTGCTTAGCACAATGGAGTCCCATTCCTGATTGTGGCTTGTAGATGCTACCACAATACAAATAATAGTATTCAATATGATTATGGATGGTAGAATCTGGTCCTTAATTTCTATGCCTTAATTTCTTCCTCTGTAAAATTGGGATGATGATAATTCTTACCTACTTCATATAAAAGGCATTATATAAGTGTTAAGGATTATGATTAATAAACCAAAATATTGCCACATCTATGGCCCTATTACGCCAAAAAATCTGATCTCATTGGTTTCTTTCTTGACTTTCCCAAGTCAATAAAAACTGAGTTATGGAGTTAGCTTCTTATTCAAGTTGATACAAATTCTTAAGCATATTTTGATAGTTCAAAATAAATTTGTAGCTGAGTTTCATCTTTTGATTACAAAGGGCTGTGTGTGATTAATTGGGCCCTGTTTTGAATTTTTATATACTTGTTTCTAGGCAAAATTATTAATTTTGAGGTGGTTCAAGTTATTTTCAAAATAACATTCCAACTTTTGAGGAAGACCTTTGCTGGAAGCCAGTTCACACTAAATGAAGACCCACACCAAGAGAATTCCATCCAATGCACATTGTTCTGATGATCAGTGGAAAGCTCTCATTTCTCAGAATGGGAGATTATGCAAAGACTAACATGGCCACTGATGTCCAATAAATGAGGCTCATGCTATCTATTAATTCAGTAAAGGTAATCTTTTAACTTTACTAAGTATCTCAGAACCTTAATTGTCTTATCTTCAACCACTTACCTGTTGAAGAAGTTCACGATAAAAAGAAAGAGGAACAGACCACAGTGGTTGAGATAGAAAAGAGACTGAGGTCCATATGCTCACTATGTGCAGATCAGGGCAGTCCCATTGAGGGAAAAGCTACACTGATTTACACCCACTGATGATTTGGCCCTTAAAAGTGCCAGCTGAAGCAGAAGTTCTCACAAGGCCAGGAAGAAAGAAGAGAAGGCCAAATGCATGCTCCATCCAAAGCTGGGCCCAGTGAGCCTTTTGGACCAGTTGTCACTGCGATTATCCTGCTCTTGAAATAAGAAAAGCAGAAGCAGTTTTGACAGCAGCACCTTCATTCCCATGTCAGGATTGCATCTGTCACGTGTGCTACACTGAATGAAAGGCAGGAGCAGCATGTAGATACAGTGAGGCACCCTGCCCTCTTCCCAGGAAGATCTATTGTTTCTACTTCAAACCCTGCTAAACTAGTAGCTGCTGCCACTTGCCTCCGGTTCTCCAGTGCGGTTTAGATATCTCTGAGCCATCCACTGATATGATTTACCAGTCTTAAGAAACTGGTAGAGTCTTCAGTGCAAAAAAGAGTAACGCCGATCCAGACAAATTTAAAGAAATCTGACTGGCGTATGAAAGTTCTTATTGCGCTGGTATTCATTAGAACACCAAAGGTCAACTTGTTAGTAAGCAACTGTTATCAAAATGTAACCAGATATATTTTATAAATGTAATACACTTCAGGAAGTGCAGTTAAGCAGATAACTTCATTTGTAAGATGGTTGAAGGCTCTCAGGGCCCAATTCTGCAGCCTCCCCTCACTTGAGAAGTTTCACTGAAGTCACTGGAACTATCTGAGGGCGAAATTCACTCCTGTGTAGAAGCCCAGAGCATGGCTGATGACCACTCAAAATAGGGCTTAAATGGGATGTGAGCCGTGCATAAGCTGTGCTGGCCCTCTGCACAAAGGTGAGTTTCTATCCAAGTGAATAAAGGCTGCAGGATTGAGCCTTTATCCATCAATATCGTACATCACAGTACCCCAAAGTATTGCGGGTAGCCAGTACAACTGCTCATCTGTTAGAGTCTAGTGCCTCCTTATGGTGAAATTCCCCATTTGTATGTTAAAAATATGGACTTGAAAATGCTGGTGGTGTTGTGGGGAAAAGTATTTATTATTTTCGTTGTAAAATGTGATATAATTAACAATATTGGAACTAAGACCAAACTTTATCTAGAAGAATAAACTTTATACTATATCATTACTATAAACAACATTTATACCTTCTAGATAAAGTTTGGTCTTAGTTCCAATCTTGTTAATTGTCTGGGTTTATTCCCCATGTCCCTCTACAATGGTTAATGTTATATTAGCATTATGGCCTTGGTTTAAAGAGATATTAGGCTGTCACAAAGAGGTAGCAAAGACAGGTAACATTTATAAACTCTAACATGTCCAAAATATAACCACTTTTCACATAATAAATAGGTGGAAAATGGCAGCACTTTGACATTTCAGAAAATTTGCTTGTCATAAAATATCAAAATTGGAAAAAAATGCAAACGTCTAAGACTGAAAAGATCTAATGCATTACTTTTTGCCCTATGGAAATATTTGGATTTGATAAATATCAGCAAAAGCCAAAATTAGTAATGGATTACTAGATGATAAATACACTTGAGAAAGAAAAAACAGGCTTACTGGCAGTACTATTGAGAGGATAAGCTTCCATGAATGTAGGCCTTGATAACAAAGGCAAAAAATTGAGCTATCTTGTTAGAAGTAGACAAGAGCAGTATTTGTTCTCACAAACAAACCCACAACATAATAAATTGATTAGAAGAGAATTACATAACAAATAAAAACATGGGGGGGTGAGTAAACCCAGACACTTTGGTAATATAATTTCAAGGGAGTTTCCCCAACTTAGACTAGCTATGCTGCTTAGACAAGTTTGTATTTGGTGTCTACATAACTGGAAAAAAGAAAAATTGGCAAACACTGAACTTGTCCACCCCTACAAACCATTTACTTTTTTTGTTTCGTTTTGTTTTGTTTTGTTTAAAACGATTGCAAAAATGTCATACAGGCTGTTCATCTTACTTCCCAGAATATGGCACATTAACTTGACTAGAAATCATAGTATCTATCTTTTTCCATATGTGATACATATATTTTTATCCATTCCTAGAAGACCCGGACTGTCATTTTGGCACTAAACTGCAATGTACCCAGTCTGAGCATAAAGGACTTAAGTTATGGTTCTTGCGGAACTGGTTATTAACAGAATAAGAATGTACGGCTATTTTTTAATCTATAATATTTACAGTATTGCACTTTACTGCACTTAATTGCATTTCACTAAAAGTAATGCTGCATCAGTATTATGCCTTAAAACCATATGTCCATCTTTGTTGTGTGAGTCATTCTTTCTATATCCTGTATAAGAGCAAGATTTCAATTCAAAGATCCAGACATTAGGGAGAAAAAAATCAGAAAATCGACCTGCTCCTTTATGGCACAATGCATCTCAGCTAATTCAGGTGATTCTGGGTAAAGCAGGTGCATTCATATTGTTCCCATCACTCAAGTCACCACTGATGGTTAGTAAATTCTAGTCTGTCTTTTTTTTCCCCTTCTTTCCAAAAGACTTTTAGCCATTTGAGACACACTTTTTTTTTGTTATTGCTGCTTTTTTTTTTTTTTTGAAGAAAAAAAAACTGCCCCGCCTCAAATCTGAAATTCCACATTTAAATTTAAACCAGTTCTGCAGCAGCAGCTCCTCAGCGATGGAAGATATTCATGGCAGTGAAATAATACTGTTGGCAACAAAGAAATGTCATCTTTAATGGAGACCAGCCCCAAGGATCTTTTTTTTGTTATTATTTTTGCTTGTTTGTTTTGTTTTAATAGATGTTACCATCTTCAAAATGTGTTGAGTTAGACACATGCACATGGTCGCAGAACTGACGGCAGCCGAGGACCTCACGCTGACGTGATCACTTTTGCTAGCGTCAAAATCCAAATGTCCCACTGTTCACAGATGAGCATAAGTTAAAGATTTTGTTCCCCACCTACTTTATCCTCCGGAAAGTCTTTGCTTGTGTGTGTGTGTGTGTGTGTGTGTGTGTGTGTTTAATCTGATGGCGGTTCGGGATGGTCTCACCCTACCATTGCATCTGGGGGAGCAGTTTTAACCGTGGAGCGCTAGGTGCCTGAAAAATAAAAAAGAAGGGCAGGCGACTGGGCCCCCGCAGTCCTCAGACGAACCGGGTGGGACGCGAAGGCTTTGATCGCGAAGGGGGAAGAGAGGAGGAACTGGGGACGTGTGGCGATGGTCTTTAAAAGTACTTGCAGGCCTTCCACAAGCCAGCGAGCCGTGTCCCCCCCCCCCCCCCGCTCCCGCAGGCCTGGGGCGCGCCGGAGGGCAAGCGGGAGCGGCGCGGGAGGCCTGGCCGCACACACACACACACACACACACGCGGGCGGGCGCGGCACGGCGGAAAGTGTCAGAGCCCCAGCGCCTCGGCATGTTTCCTGGCCTTGAGTCGCAGGTCGGCGATGCTGGAGTTTTTGCTGTTGCTCTTGGCGGCGGCGGCCACCACCGCAGCGGCGGAGGCGGACTCGGCCAGAGAGGCGATGGGGAGTCCGAAGGGCGGCGGGGGGAACATCAGGTAGGGCGCGTGGGCCGCCAGGTGCGGGTGGAGGTGGGGGTGGGCGTGGGCCACGCCTTCCAGCTGCAGCTGCGCTTGGACCTGGGAAAGCAGAGCCCGGGGAGCCGGGTGAGAAGGGGCCTGGCGGTGCGGGCTTTCCAGCCGCCGCGGGTCACGAGCTGCCCTCTCCCTCCTCCCCCACACCTGGCAGGGGACTAGCCACCTCCCCGGGCCGCGGCCGCGGCCGCGCCCTCCCCCGGCGAGCGGGGCCTCCTGCGCTGTCGCAGGCCGCATGCGCCGAGGCGGGGAAACGGACTCGGTTTACGAAGCCGAGCCACATGGCGCCCCGTCACCGCTCCCTCCCCACCGCCCCTGAGCAGAGGTTTCAGCGGGAGCCATTTATTGGCACTTTACTCGACTGCCTGCCCGCCGATCCGGCCTAGCTTTAGTGCGGTTCCAACGTCGGCTGTCTCCGCACGGGGGACTGCGCGTTGGCGTCGGAGCCGCTCGCGTGGTTTGGCAGCACAGGATGCGAGCTCGTGGCGAGAAAGCGCAGCAGGGCCCGGCGGGCCGAGGAATTCGAATCGGCGCAGTTCAAGAGGGATACGAGCTCCGCCGCCCTCTGAACAAACTAACGCGTTGGCCTCTTCCCCCCCCCCCGAGCAGCAGCAGCAGCAGCAAGTGTGCAGGTTGCTGCGTTCTCAAGGAAAGGACTAGAGCTGCAAGTGGGAAAGAGGGGCCTGGGCTTGGAGTCGCCGCTTTAACCCCTTGCACGCAGCAGGCGCAGGGAGCATGAATAAAGGAGACAGCTAGGCACTGGTTTGATTTAAACAGGTACTGCAAAGCTGGAGGAGGACTGACTGGTTGATAGTAAACATTCCGCTCAGCACTTATACAGAGAGAATAGAGGCATATTTAGGCCTTCTAATATTTACAAAAATGAGCTGGCCATCGCGTGGGCGCCAACAAGTGCTAAATAGCATTTTTTTCTAGGGATGTTTATTTATATCTTTCTAAAAACTCTTTAACCTTGTAAAAGGGACCAGTGGCCAGTGTTTACTTTGGCGCTTTTTAGACCTGCACAAACACACTGGATTGACAGAGAGATCTCTGCATCGGGTGTGGGTTTTCTCCCCCAAGATATGTGTTTTTCAAAAATCAATAGCATTAATCTGTGCCTTTTACCTAGTTTGCTTTTGGGAAACCGATTCCTCAATCGGTTATGTAAAGGCACAAAAAGGAAATGCCACAAGCTGTAGCTTGCACTGTTAAGTGGCATCTGGGCTGGCTTGCCTCTCTTCTCCCTTGTTTCCTGAGTAGTGCCAGCCTAACTCCACTGACTTCAAAGGGGATTGCTCCTGATTTAGGCACATGGAGCAGACTTAGGCCCAATAGATATAGAATCATAGAATATCAGGGTTGGAAGGGACCTCAGGAGGTCATATAGTCTAACCCCCTGCTCAAACTGGGACCAATACCCAATTTTTGCCCCAGATCCTTAAATGGTCCCCTCAAGGATTGAACTCACAACCCTGGGTTTAGCAGGCCAATACTCAAACTGCTGAGCTATACCTGTCCCATATAAAGGTGCTGGAACTAGAGGTGTTGAAGTGGTTTCCATTATAGCCAGGGTTTACAGTTTGGTTCAATGGCTCTCAGCACCCACACCATGTAAATTATTCCAGCACCCTGCCCCATGCCTCATCTAAAATATTGCCCCTCCCCCATTGTGAAGAGTCTGGGTGAGAATACACACTGTGTCTTGCACACCACAGTCAGCCATTTATACAGGAGGTCGATGCTACCCGGCATCTACACTCTGGGGGGGAGGGGCTGCAAATATGTGTCTAAAAGTCTCAGTAACTGACAGGCTCTAGTGAAGCGAAGCTCCCCCTGGCGGTGCGGACAACTTGCCTTCATCTGGAAGCGTGCACGTGAGCGCCCAGCCCTTGAACTGGGAGCAAAAACCAGCGCGTGATCGTCCCCCGTGCCCAGGGAAATGGACGCAGGGAGCGCCAGGAGCATTTTTGTTTCTTGGACTCCCCGTGCTGGAGATTTTTGCAGGGCCGAGGCCAGCTCCGGGCGAGTCACCTTCCCTGGGTTTGGGCTTGGAGAAGGGACAGCTCCTAACGGGGAGGCTTGTCTTTGCCACGTCCCGGCCCAGCGAGCCGGCTGCTGCACAAGGCACCGGTTTCATCCTTCCGAGGGCGCCCTGCGCCAGTAGCACAGTCCCCGTCTCGCGAAGGAAGAGGCTCCCCACCTTCCCTTCCTGTTGCCCTGGGCTCTGTCCGCATCAGGGGACTGCGAGGGAGGATGCTGGGCTGGGCTGGCCAACCCTTCCCTCTCCTAATGCACGGGCCAGATCCTGCAACCAAACTCCCCTTTGACTGAGCGCAGGAGACTTGAGCCTCCTGGGAGGGAGGGGGTTGGCTGGGCTGCTGACTCCTTCATTTGCGCATCTGGGCGCCCACAGGGCCAGAGCACACCGGGAAAGGAGGGGCAGACCTACAGCCGCCTGCCTCTGCCTGAGCAGGGGAGGCGAGAGGAGGGGGGTGTTTGGAAAGAGGCCCCTTCTGAAGTTTTACAGCGTGCTTTTAATACGTGCCAACTTCGCTATAAATGGCACTTGTAAACGTGTCCCACTTCCTCCTTTGGCGGTGAAAGGGCAGCAGAGGAAGAGGGCAGGCAGGAGCCTCAGGCATTGGGACAGGCGTTTAACGGGAAGCAAAACGAACTACCTGTTGGAAAGGCATCCTCAGGGCTCCCATATTCACATAAGGGGCCACTCGGCAGGCGTCTAAATGGCTGGCAGTTCCCAGGATCACACCTGCAAGGAGAGACATGGCACGGTCAGCCGCGTGGGTGGCATTTTCCCTTCTTGCCATTCCCGGTCTTCTTCTCCATTACTCAGTGACCATCCCACCCATCCACTCCCTGAATCCGGGCTCTCAGACCCACCTTTATGCATCTGATTCTCCTGCTTTCGGCACTTCGCTCTCCTGTTCTGGAACCAGACCTGCAAAAATAAAAACAAAAGGGGGAAGGTAGACAGACAGCTGCTGAGAAGCGGGACTAGCAAGCGGAGGCCAAGCAGTTCGTATAATTTTAATGATGTGTATAAAATAAACACACACACACACACACACAAGGCTACTGAGTGGCCACTGCGCGTTGTGTGAGTGATTATGACTCTCACAGTCCTGTTAGAATGGCTTAGAGAACGTGGGACCGACACCAAACAAACAACCAACATTCATTCTCCTCTTTTGATTGCCAGTGTATCGAGCCTGGCCAGCACATCAAAAGTTACCGTAAAGCCTCTACAATCCTGAAAACAAACATTTCGGAACCGTGGCCCTCTTTCTAAACGCACGCCCCCAGTATTCCCCAGACTTGCAGGATTTCCAGGCTTTCACTCCCTTGTGCCACCCATAGAGGGTGAGCAGTCGCGATTGATAAAGCAAATACCAAAATTGTGTCCCTCACAGATCTCCCTTCATGATGATATCATCTTTTTCTCCTCATATTTAAGCCAAACCGGTAACATTTTGTCAAACTTCAGTGCTCGATTTCTAGCCCATAAAATCTGTTACCAATCCAAAACTTCAGTTTTATGGGTTTTGAGAGATTTTAAGGTTTCACATAAAATAATAAATCCAGACTTGGGCAAATGGACTGAATTATTCTCCATTACATTAACTTTTTATTTTTGAAAAAATGTTCCTGCTGACGTTTTAATGTTCTTACTTGCAGGCAATAACGGACTCTTTCAGATTTGGGTTTAAGGAATTATTTATACTACCAGCAGGAAAATATCAATAATCCTCATCTAATTCCAGTCATTCTAACTGTTAAACAAATGCAAAAATCCGGTTGTCATTGTTTCTCTTTTACTTCTATTCGAGAGTGTTTCAGACGTTTGAGTTTATTGTTTCCTCTCCTTTCTCAAATGGCTAGTTTAATGAAGTGAGTTGAGTTGATTGTCAGACGCTCAGATTCAAATGTTTTTGCCCAGTTTTATTCTTACACAAAACCTACCAAATGTGCACAAACATTGACTTGTGGTGCTGATAAAATCTTGAAGCTAAGAAGCACCTTCAACCTTTGATGTTCTTACACTTGCCAAGTGATCATACGGTTAATTAATACTAACTGCACTTCCTACATCAAGTTTTCCCTTCAAGCTTTCTTCAGTTGCCTTAATGATGGTCATTTACAACGGAGTAATTAGTGCAAAGAAAGGCTTCCAACGGCATTAATTACCCAGGGTACCTCAGTGATTTTCTTAAGTAGGAATTGGCCTTCTCTACTCTGGAGCGCAATTCTTTCTGCTCAGGGTCGCCAGATGATCGCGTGAATAATAGCGAACCCTCTTCAGCTGAGCAAACCCTGAGCTATGGGTCTAACTGAAAACTGTAACCTGGATTTTTCAAGAGCACGACCTTTCCGTGTACTAATAAAGTATCTGCCTTTCAAACTCATGCCAGCTTGGCTTCGTGTTATTGTCACTCTGCTTTCTTGAACTAATGACTACTGAAAAATTGTATTTTTCAAACCAAAAATATATACCCCAATAATAAACATTTAAAACTTTGTACCAAGCTACTGTCATTTCGGGTGAGGACCTTTGTTGCTGCGACCACAATGCATTTGGTATGGCGGTGATCCTTGCATAAAATCTTGCATAATGACAGGTTTCAGAGTAGCAGCCGTGTTAGTCTGTATCCGCAAAAAGAAAAGGACTTGCGGCACCTTAGAGACTAACCAATTTATTTGAGCATAAGCTTTCGTGAGCTACAGCTCACTTCATCGGATGCATAGAATTCTATGTATTCTATGCATCCGATGAAGTGAGCTTTAGCTGACAAAAGCTTATGCTCTAATAAATTTGTTAGTCTCTAAGGTGCCACAAGTACTTCTTTTCTTTTTGCATAAAATCTGTCTTTTTTTTTTTTTTTTTTTTTTGGCGAAGGAGTTTAAATCATCATGAGGAATTTAAGCAGCGTGTAAACAACTTCCCCTGCAAATCAGAATATCCTTCAAACAAAAAAAATATTTAAATCTGCAAAACGAAGTGCCCTTTCCCTTTAGCTATGAAAAATAAGGTTAAGAGGAATAAAAGTGATGAATTAGCCACTGCGTTAAGCGATAATAAATCAGGCTTGGTGTGATTCACGATCAGTTCCAATTAGTCATGAATATGCTAAGTAAAGCACAGTACACTGTTTTAGACAGTTATTTCTTCATTAAGGATCACTCAGTGATTTCTTTCACAAATGCTCTAATCTGATTTCCTTTTGATTTCCATTAGAGACAGTGAATAATGACATTTAATTTAGCCCTGCACCATAAACCCAAAGATATTTGTTGTAATTGAATTACTGCCTGCTCCTCACTATGGTCTCATAACTTTCAATTATAACCCTGACAGCTGGGTGATATGAGTTTCCAGTACAACACTAAAAATAAAAGGTTAATAAGGACTAGCTACCATAGGAGCTTCAATTTATTTACAGCAAATTTCCACACTAAATTGAAACTATATCCTTTAACAACAAGGGACAGGCGGTGCAGAGAGGGATTAGAGAACAGTTCTGAAAGTATTAAAATATCCCTCCTTTTCCTCCTTTCTTTTTTCCTACTCCCTCTTTTTAACTATAGTGAGTCCTCTGTTTTTTCCTAATTAATTATCTTATTTTCCTTTTTTTACATTACTATTATCAGCCTTCTTCATTCAGTCCTCTTTTTAAAAAATAGAGAAATGAAATTTTGTCTTGCTTATAATTCCCACTTGAATCAACGTCACCATTTTTAATTTTTTTATATTTTATTTTTGGTGTGGTATTTCAAGTTCTGCCAGCTCTTGAAGCACCAATTTTGCTGTAACTATGAACATCCTGTTAAGGTGCTGCTACTCAGTAATAAACTACTTGAAAGAAAGAGTGCAGAATTCAATTACAAGTAATTTATTTTTATAGAAACAGTACATCAAGGCCCTGGAAAGATATTACAGAGCCAAAGCAAGAAGATCTGGGAAGATGACATAAGATTTGATGTCCCCTTCAGCAAAAGTTTAATCTTTTCATTAATTTATATGGTGCGGTTAGATCAATCTTCCAGGAGAATGTAAGCCACCAGCCCTTTCAACCCCTGCAATATTCCCCTAGATTAGAAGTCTCCCTTTTTAAGGCATATGATCCACACCACAAGGTCCCTTCTCCAGCTTGTTTTATACAGAAAGACTCCACAGCTGAGAAAAACTAGCTACACTATTTATTTCGGGAAATGCCTCAAGGAGGCACTTATTTAAAGCTAGATAGACATTTACTGGGATAAGTACCTGAAGGATTTGGAAGGCACAGATTCTTCCTCTTTGCTTTCCAAAGACTAGACATTTATAATATTTAAGGGGGGGAAACAAAGAGAATCACCCTGCCATCCGAAGCCTAGTGTGTATATTTATTTACATATATAAGCATATATACATGTTATTTTTCTTCAGAGAAATTGATGTGATTAAAAAGTAAAAGGATTTATTTCCTCTGTTAGCCATGTAGAGAATAACAACCTGATAAGAGTTTTTCTTTAAATTTGTTCGCCCTGTGCTCCTGCTCAGGGATCCACAGGTTGATCTTATTAATTCTTTTTTACATGACATCTGCTTTTGGAATGGATTCTCTGTTTATTTCTCTTTTTTTCCCCCTCCCCTTGGCTATCAAGGAGAAAGTTAAAATATTTTTTAATCGATTCGAAGACACAATGAGCAATTCTGCGAGGTTTTGATTGCCACATTTTTGTGGCTATGTCTAAGGATTATGAGACCTTAAAAAAAGGCAGAGAGGGAAAATATACCAGATGGGGTGCAATGAATTCATATGCTTGCTATGCGAGTCAGATGGGAGCACCTTTCCCCCGGCTCTAGATAATCCAGTCCCAGAGCACCCAAACCGTCTAGCCTTATCCATGACAATTGTTTTCTGATTTTTTTAAAAAACATCCCCATAAAAGGAGAGCAGGGCGAAAGAAAAAGATGGGGATTAAGGGGGAGGTTATTTAGTGATCAGATGAGTTTGCAAAAGCAATTCATTACATTATTAATTAGATAATTTCTAAAAACTAAAGGCAACAATGGAGGAGTTTAAGAAATATATTTAGCAGAACAAGTTCACCGGATATACAAACAGCTTCCCACCAGACGTGTCGTTTCTGCTTTCAGCTCTCCTGCTTTGAATGAAACAGGGCACTGTGCTAGAATCCACTGGCAGTCAGGAACTGAGGTGAGGACATTTCCAGGAACATAATGCAAGAGTCTTTCTCTTACCTGAACTCTAGCTTCAGAGAGTCCCAGCCTCTGGCTTAATTCCTCCCTCATGAAGGCATCTGGATAGTGAGTCTCATCAAAAAGTCTTTCCAGCTCATTCAGCTGCTCTAGTGTGAAATTGGTTCTGCTTCTCCTCTGTTTGAGCTTGGTCTGTCCATCTTCATCTTCTGACTTCACGTCTTCCCTCTTCTCTTTGCACTCGTAGATCCCTGCCGGGGGGTGGGGAGGGAGCGGGGGACACAGAGCTTCGCTTTAGTATCTCACAAAAGTTTCTTTTGCACAGGAGGCTAGTTTTTCTTTTCCTCTCCTCTTCCCCAACCTGATTCTAAACTAGAGGAAAGTGCCATTAAACAGAATCACTCTCATGTTGTCACGCACAGAATTTTTGCTTCGGGGGAAAGGGGCGGTGAAGGGAGGGCAGTTTTTTGTGTCTTTATAGAGAAATATTATTTATTATGTATCCCCATCCCATGGCAACGTACCTCTTCTTGCACTAGCTACACCCTGTCACCCAACAAGAGCAACAGTGTAGGGAAAGCGTAAGCAATCGATTGGAGCAGAAAATAACACACCATCACAGAGCCATGACAGGGATGTTACCCCAGTGGACTACCGTGGAAGTTATGCCTGAGTGAAGACTGCAGCATCGGGCCCCAAAATATAGCTGCCCTCTAGGGGAATGCTGGGAAATATTTAATCACTGTGTCCGACCATCGCTCCTTTTACATATCAGGAGGGTCTGAGCCACTGTTTCACGAACAGCAACGGTATCCGTGCGAGGAAAAAGAAGGGGCTTGGGGGTTTTTTGGTTCGCTGGTGAATTTCGCCATGTGAGGACCATTTAAAAACAAGTCACTAACCAGCACCTATGATGCGTTGGTAACTGCAGTTGAAGAAGGGTCGCAGACGAATGCTGGGAAATCGTTCTGCTAACCCTATGTGGAGCCAGTGGAAAGGGGCGTGGGGAGGGGCAGCTCTGGGTTGCTGTTTTCTTTAGAAGTAAATGCAGTTATGCAGGGCATTGCCTACCGCTGTTGGGGTGAAGGCAAAACATTCGCGTGGTAAGAGAATTTTGTCCATTGTTTAGCTACACGGGCGTGAGCCACTTCGCCAAAAATACCTGGGGAAACTCCAAGCTGTTGGCAGGGGTCGGTCATCTTTCTGTGTCGCTGGAAGAATCCGGCCTTGTTACATCGGGGGAGGGGGGAGGGAGCTCACACACACACACACACACACACACCCCTCCCATCAAGGAATAACGTGCTTCCTCTCTACCTCCTCACTCCCATCTTGGCCGCCTTTGGGGAAATCGCTAGAAAAGAAGGTGCCAGGGGCGGGGGAGCGTTTCTAACCTGAGACTGATGTCTCCTGTGGAGCATCCGTCCACATGGAAACTGGGGCATGTGGAGATTTACACTGAGGAGGGGAAAACATTACAACGAGGCCAAAAACAAACCCCGGCGTTTTCTCTCTGGCTTGTTTTAGAAAAGGGACCTAGGGCGCAAATCCTCTTTTAATCGTAATAACGAAAATGGCCAAAACCATTTGATCAGCAGAGGGTGTCTATTTTAATCACGCTTGTGCCAGCCAGCTGTATGCCCTCGACCAAATCTGATTGTATAGCCGCGAAAAGGTTACCCAAATTGTTCCACCGCCGCGCGATTTAAGGAGTCCCAGCAAGGTCTTTATTTCCCCCCCAGTTGTTTCTTTTGTTCTGATCCGCCTCACAGCCAGTGTGGGGCTGCGGGTGAGAATAAATGTAGAGATAATGTTGAATTCCCCCCCCCCCCGCCGTCCCCCAAAAATCTGGTGACTACTAAATGAAAATATTTGAATGAAGCGGGGTCTGTGCCAGTGGAAATCCAAGGAGAAGAGGCCACCAGAACCCAAATCTTCGTTTTCACTTCTTAACTTAAACTACAACAGTTCACATCAATTCACGGCCCCCTCCTTATAGACTGCTGTTCGATTGCTTAACACTTTCACGTTTGCCTGTCCTTTGCCTAAAACAAGCGTTTGGCCCGCATTCCTCACTGTAATGTATGCGGTTTTCATGAAGCCGTATTTAAACAAGATATTTCTAACTAAATGAATAAACAGTGATGAGCCGTGTAGAAAGATAAACTGAGTCTTGTGGTAGATGCATTCTCCGCAGAGAATTAAGCATGCCCACAGTGTATACAAAATATTGGATAGTCATATCGGTGGGATTGGAATAGCATATTGAAATCAGTGAAATTAGATTGAACCTTTACCTGCACTGACGTTGTCACAAACGCCTCATCTTGCACAACTCCGCCCTCTCACCTCCACCCCACCCCTCTATACATAGACGGATTAGATTAGATTAGATAAACACACAGTCTAACATTTACATGCTTAGAATAAAAAAAAGGGGGGGGAGTTTTGAACAATATCCATGTTTCCTTTTAATAAGACTTCCTTTTTGAATAATTTCTATAAATGGTGTCCATGCTTTGTAATCTTGATCATTAAAAATAAAAATAACGAAGTGCTAAGTGAGATATACTTCTTCAGAAATACAGGCCTCAAGTACATTATAAGACTTAAAAAAGAATTATTCTCAAAATTATTTTATATGGGTTTTTTACTGTGAATTCAAGTGTCTTTCAGTCAGCGTTTCATTAAACGGTTTTTCAAAAAAGTTGAAAGGTTGGTTGTTGTTCACAAACCAATTAGACGATTTTTATTATCGCCAGGTGTAGCCTAGTTAGTAGCTCCCAGGACAGGTCGACCTGACCAACTTGCCCGGAGACACTTTCTCAGCTTTTTGTTCCCCCCATGATTTGATTCTCTCTTTCTCTGTGTGTGTGTGAATGAAAAAGTACTCATGTTTTAAAATTCGATAGCGTCTAGGGACGTAGAGGTGAAACTAGTTTGACAAAGGTGAGATTGCCAGACAGGACTGAATGTCCTGAACCTGATGACAGCATATGTATCCAAGGCTTGGAATGTTTCGCTGTCTCCATGATTATCTGCCCCTTAGAGTACACGCACAGCTATGCTGCTTTATGACTTCTCACTACCCACTTATATACGAAAACAATCTACTGACTGATCTGTGTTCTGCAAGACAAAATTGTCCAAAGGCAGCGCCTTAAGGTCCAGCTTTCTCCCAGAAGAAGCAGCATCCTGATGGCCCGGAAACAGGAAGAACATGTCTTCTGATGCATTAGAACTCCCTGGACAAGATTTCCTCATTCGCCTACCCATGGAACTTCTAACCCCGTACAGAGCATTGTTAAGGCACCTACAATCTGTCCGATTTCCGATTTAAAGGGGGGACTCTGGCTAAACTAAAGTGGCTACTTCCCCTTTCACTGTTAAACCAAACCTCTCTCTCTCTACACACACACGCACACGCGCGCACACACAAAGGCATGAAACTGATGAGCGTGTGCTCTCATCGGGACGCATCGGTTTCAATTAACTGAGTTTCACCCCTCATTTCAGGCGAGCGGCAAAGCTGAAGGGCCGCAGTGTGGAAAGAAGGGAGAGGAAGGCTCCCGGCGTGGAGCCGGCTTTGCAGAGGGGGCTCCCGCCTGCACAGTGCTTACCTTCCGAAGTCCTGCCCGTGCTGAACTCTTTCAGTTTGTCCTTGTCACTCTCTACATGGTCTTTGAAAAGATGCACCGGGCAATGGTTGCTGCTCTCAGTAATGTCCTGCAGGTTAGTGTCAGAGTTTCCAAGCTCCCTAGATCGAGCCAACCCACTCTCCAAAACTTCCCTGTACGTGATAGTCTCCTTCTTGCTGCTGCTGCTGCTGCTGCTGCTGCTCTCTTTGCTTTTCTGGTCAAAAGATTTGGATACAAAAGCTGTAAGTTCTTCCATGGCTGCCCGGCGATCTTATCCACAGAGATCCACTTGTTTTCAGCAGGAGATCTGGCCGTCTTCTGCACGCTTTTTTTGCACGTAGAAGATGGGCTGTATAGGGTTAGATCACTCCTGCTGTTATTTATGCCTTTCAATTTGAGATCACACTATTTATACATGGCTACCTCAGCCCAACCCCCAGCTTTCCCTGTCTCCAGCAATTACTGACTGCTCCATAGTCGCAGGCGGACTCCTAGCAGCTATCTCCCCCACCTCAGTCCAGCAATTGGCTTTCTTTTCATTTCATCACTGTTTGGCATCTTTGCACCTTGATTTAGGGAGGCAAAGAGCACAAGCAACTAGAGAGAGAGAGAGAAATAAAAGGGGGGAAAGAGAAAACACAAAAACAGGTATCTGCATTCTGTAAATGGGTTGCAGAAATGAAAGTCAAGGAAGACTTTATTGATTGTAAGGACATCCTAAGCTTACCAACACTGTGAGTAAAAACGGACCTAGCTAATCAAATAAATCTGTTCTTGCAATTAAATGCATAGATATCAATGGGAAAAGAAAATGACCGTGCAATAAAAAGGTAATTAATACAAGCTGGATATGTGCATTTGCTGTAATATTTATGCTTCTACATGATGGCGATTTTCTGTTTTAATTAAAAATTGTCAAATTATTCAGTGAACAAAAATGTTGTTTTAAAGTGTTGTCTATTACGGAGAAAAACATTTATTGCAGTGAAGCCGGTTGTTGTAAATCTCTGAGGTCCTTATCAGTTTTTGCCTATAGGTACAGGCACCTCCAGTGTGTAAACATTACAGGATCTGTTTTCTGGCTAATGCTATTATGTTGCCCGAAGATGTTGTCCGGGAATTTAAGATCTAAAAATGTCTAATTTTTGTATAATGCAAACCTGTCCTGGTGAGTGGTACTGAAGGATGATTTGTTAGCAGGAGTGGTCCTGTTTGTACACATCAAATAGAATATTAGATTGGTCTACATTTTTAAAGCTAAACGACTATTGTCATATTTAAGATGGAGCTGTCACTAATTTTTCCATCTTATTCATGGTGGGCGGTTATTTTTGTTGTGCACCATGTCATAATTACCACCCTGTAAGTTGGAATGACTGCCTGAATGTAATGTCCAGATAATAGCAGTGACATTTCTAACTCCTCTCTGCACAATTCGATCGGAATATAAAGCTGACCTTTCCCCCCCCCCTCACCCCCCCTTTGGACTTAACACAAAGGATTTGGCATTTGTGGGAATTTCTGGTTACCACTGGCGTTCATTTTGCATTTTCTTGTGTCAGGTCCTCATCGCGAGCATTAGTTAATCAACCCACATCATCATGCCCACTCTCTGCTCTGAATTTTATCCAAATGAGATCTCCTTGCGTGAGTCAGGGTTCATTGTTTGCATTCCAGGAAAGTGTGTGATTGCTCTGAAAATTAACAGAGCATTAAAACAATAGAAATGTATTTAATCCAGGGGTGCACGCCTCCCCCTCCCCCCCCGACACCGGAGTTAACACCTCCGCAGGAGGAGAAAAGAACATCGAGGAAACAATTAATAAAGCACTTTAAAAAAAATCAATTCCCCCTGTGTGATTTTAAAATGATTATCAAGGGGACAAGGATTGATCGTTTGATCTTGGCACTACCGATATCCCTGACATTGATTTTATTGTTGCTTCTCAGCAGCCTCCTACCTATAGAGTTCATTTAACCAGCGAGGGAGCCAACAGAAGCCTTAGAATTTAACAAACAGATCTTGTCTTCGCACGAGCCAATCAGATCCAAGTTCCTAATATATATTACACGCAACCCTATCAATAATAAATGGAAATTACCTATTTATGGATAAAAAGATATAGTCAAAATATGTTGATTAGATAATATAATATTATCATATATTATAGATAATATACGTGTGTGTGTCATATATACATATATGTTGCTAACATATATAGACCCACATTTCTTTTAGATTAGGTTTGTAGTAAAACACACACAAGCACCTATTCGATTAGATTTTTCAAAGTTAAACTCTTCTTTATAGAAAAGGAAGGATTTGGCAAGGATGATCTTAGAAACCAGTTTCCACGTGTCTTACTCACTCCCTAGGTCGTGAGCCATATGAACTTTCCTGAGCTGCAATTTTGTACATCAATGAAACTCTCCAAACCCCTCGACTCCTTCATTATGGATTCCCCTCCGCATTAACAGACAATTTGTCTCTCACTGTCTCTCAAATTAAGGGTAAATAGTTGGGGTAAATATTTGTTTCCACACTCTCCTTCCAGTTTGAACGTCGGTGTTTCATAGCCCTCTTCTCCCATACTTCTAGCTTAGTTACATGATCTCGGATAGTTTGCAATAATCCCCCCTCTAGCCCTATTTTGACCCTCGTGTTCTGTTTTCTTCCCCTGGCTCTGAAGGGAAGCACGACTTCCCAAGATAGTAACCCCCCACCAGTTCTCCCAACCCGCCAGGTCCTTAGTTTGCCCCGTCCTTTACTGGGCAAGTGGCCCGGAGTTTGCTTCGGGCACCTTCACAGAAATGCAGATCTGGATGTGGAGTCAGTCCTACCACAGCCAGATCCTCAGTCCCAAGAACTCGGCAGTTTTCTATCAGAGCCCTTCTGACATACACCGGAGGGAGACAGTCCATATTGGTCCCAGTGACACGTTTTATGAGCTTCCCATGGAACACATAGTTCCGCCTATTTGCCCCACAGATTTTGACTTTGTACAGTATGTGATACATTAGGTCATTAAAAATCTGCATGCGATAAACATGCGCCATTATTTCACTGGGCTACTTAAAGTTAGTTTAACTGTTTGACCCAGTATTGGCCGAGAGGAACTTTCATCATACAGCTTGGGAGTTTGCTAGTCTTTCTGAACGTGTGGACTTTCTCAGAGTTAGGGAAGTCGACGCGTTTGACTTTTAATGGGGAAGCGCCAAATATTCTGTGCATTGCTCCCACACAACATCCTAGTCCCCCAGACAGCGGCTTTGGAGAAACATTGGCATATAGGCCTGTTGCGAAAGAGCTAATCTCCTATCCGAGACATGTTTTGCTGTGTAAGCCTCTACGCTCGCCAGGAGTACCTAAACACACTCGGTAGGTGCTCGCCCGCACGATCCTGTTCTGACAGACTGCACATTATCTTGAGAGCATAATACCCTCTCAAATTGTTAACTGCTCGTCAAATTCAAATCTTAATGCTGATTTACCAATAAAAAGTGGGGGACATTCTTTCGCCAAAAAATTAATCACTTCTAATGGAGTTCAGAATAACAAAAGAGGCGAAACTTTGACCCCATCACAAACTTTTAAATCGCTGCAAATTCAGAAAGAGAGAGATTTTACTGCCACACAAACCCTTTTGCCTTCTCAGGCACTAAACTCCCTAGAACGGCCTCGAAACAAAAGGATCTAAACACCGTTTTAACTTTAAATCAGCGTTTTGAAACTGACCTGAAAACTCTGCCTACAAAGTTGTGATTTCTGGATGTCTTGGTGCCTGGATGACTGGAATCCCAGGACTTCCGTCTCGCAAAGCACAAAGGAGGGCAAATCTAAAGCACCAATGCGTTGTACCCCCTGATTTAAGCTTTGACCGGAAGACCAGCAGAAACAGGGAATTGTCAGGTGATAAACTGGACATTTAGAAAAAAAATCTTTGTTCAACACGGCTTTTTCAGTCACTTCGGAGCATTGCCCCAAATCACCTGCACAGAGCAGTCCCTTTAACCACACCCCCCACCTCAACCTCTGGGTTAAAGGAGTGAGTCATCTATCTCCTCTGAGCCAGGGTGGGATAACTGTGAAATGAGATGGCTAGCCATGCTCTGATTCCTGTGTAAACGGGACCTCACTTCATGGGGATCTCGCTTTCCTCTCCCTCCCCCTCTCCATTAGACATCTCTCTCTCTCTCTCTCTCTCTCTCTCCAGAAGTGGTTAAATAAATACTAAACTATTTTCTCTTGCATTCGCACACGTTCACGCTTAATAACTTTTTTTAAAATTCTCCCCCCCCCCCACTTACTCGGCCTTTCAGCCTCACCTCAAGAGGCCAGCGCGAGCGAACGCAACTCCTTTAGGTTTGGGACTTGGTCCTGTACCCAGGAGATCTCACCTCCTTCAAAACAACCCGACCCCCCCCCCCCCCCCCACGCCTACCCTATTCAGAGGCATCAAACAATTAAGGAAGAACGTTAGCTCAGGACAGTCAATGACAGTCGTTGGGGTTTCTTTGGATCAGGGCAGCTCGGTCAGAGGAGTACATCCCTTGGCGAACAACAACGTCGAAGGGGACAACTAGGAGGACAAATGTCTCATGATTATTGACACAGGCTCCTCAGTGATTGCAGGCGGTCACTATTTTTTTTAATAAAAAGGCATTGTACTAGAAAAGTGCCTGTCCTCATCACTGTACTGATCCTGAACACTGAAAGTAATGCTTGTCTATTGTGAACAAGAGCAAGAGAGAGAGAGAGAGAGAGAGCATATGTTAATTACACAGGCATACATACGTGAAAATATAAACATATACATATACATATCTAAGTTGTATTTTATGTGTGTGTACATATATATTGCTGTTAGTTATATGACACATACTGGATAGGAATACATATAAACAACGTAGTTTGTGCATAGAATGCAGCATTGTTAGACAACAGCTTCTGACGAGGTATCACAGACGAGCATTTATTTAGCATAATATCTCTCTATATATATGTTATTTTTTCTCTGCTTGCAGAGGGACCTCACGATCATCCAGCAGTTTCCTTTAAGTAAATCAGGAAAATAATCATGAACGAATAGTTCATAGGTTTAAGTATTTCCAAGGCAAAGTGTGTCTGCTATTGAATTTAATATTTACAAGGGACATTACCATTTTCAGTACCCTTTTTATGACTTTTAGTGAAACTGTTTTCAGGTCCCTTCCAGTCCCATAATTCTATGATTTCTGGTCAAAATGAAGTAAATAGCCAAAAACTATTTTATCTGTTTAATCAACACTTTAATTAGCCCTTAAATGAAGCTCAAGATTTTGCACAGCAGCTCCTGAGTTCTCTGTATGCTCATCTCTCTCTCTCTCGATTAATTCAGAGACTGTAATCATAGGCATTATACATCAAACCTTTCTCCTCATTCTACAGATTCCTGTAGATTTTTATTGGTTTACATGAAAGCAAGTAAACATATTTCAGAGGATGCCCTTCAATCTGGCTCCCTTTTCACAGCACATAATTCCAAGGACAATTTGTTTTGATAATAAGAATGGATGCAGTGTTAATGGTTTTCAATTTGTGTTTTTTTAAAAAAACATTAAATATTTATAAGTATCGATCGAGGGTTTCAGGATTTTACAGACTTCTTAACACATTTCATAGATGGGATTTTTTTTTTTAATTTAGAAACCTGCGTCGTATTCTCTTTTATGCTTTTTATTGATTTAAGCAACATCCGTGTCTCCAATGAGGGGCTAATAGATTTTCATTAAAATAGGCTCTCTTAATTCTGATTGTGAATGGATATGATTGATCCACCCAGCACACTACACATCTATTATATTAATAAAGGACATTATTATGGCAGGCTTGCATTTCCTTCATTAAGGCACTTTTTCCCCCCCTCCGCAACCTTAAAGATTTATTTGGGGAGCATAAAATGGCCCACAGGAGGGAAATGCATTGGGATGAATACATTTTTATATTAGAACATTTTTGGTTGATAGCTTCAGTGAAAATACTTTAAAAAAAACCCTGCAATCCACTGTGGCTACATATGGTGAAAATTAAACTGTTTCCTAGCAAATCTAATCTTAAAACATTTATGTTGAGCTTTATATTTAGAAAAACATTTTTAAAGAGAGAGCAAAACATTTTAGATGAAAAGCAAAATAAATAATATTTTAAAGGCTACCGTTTAAACTAATAGGTTACTTTTCAGAATGAGCCTGCTTGTATGAACTCTCCTACTTGATGAATATATTAAGAAGCTCTGCAGACAGCAGTTTAGACAGTAATTAATAGAGAGTGACATTAACGTTTAGGGCTTAATTTTGTCTTTATTCCGATTTCTAAAATGGTAGCAAAAGAAAGAAGAATTAAACCAACACAAAAAATAACAGCGAGAATCACACAATCTCCCTCCTCTGTTATGGGCTCATTTTCTGGATATGTTCATTATTCATATCGTCTTTAAAAGGAAGCGAGGTATGTTCAAATCCATCCTTTTTGATAGCTCTGCAAAATAAAATACAGTCACCAATGTGTGTAATTCATTGTAGTAGACTAGACCAAATCCTGCTCCCCTAGCTAAAGAGTCTAAACTGCAGCGGGACTAACTCGAACAGGATTTGGCACAAGGACTGGCATAAAAACAATATCAAAAAGTTCTGGGCTGCAAAGTTTGTACTGATTTAGCAACACACCACACAGAGAGAGATTTGTTTGACTTCTCCAGTAATATGCTGTAATGTTGAACTCTGTAATAATGATTAATAAGTCAAAAGGGCATATATCTCTTGTATGGTATGCAGCTCTCAAGGGAATATTATGTGTATGTCTTTAAAACGCAGTAGAAATATTTACAGACGTGTGGAGTTAGCAACAGCACACAAAAAGAAAAATCACGAATATTTCAGTGACCTATTACATTTTTTTTCAATTATTTCCCAATGAGTATTTCAATGAACTGTTACATTTTCCCAATTCACAGGGAAGATTTATGGGATTATTAAGGTTTCTAGTGGAAATATTATACAGTGGAAGTTTATCGTCTCTCAGGGATTGTACACCATTTGATATCAATTTCCAGATGTTATGATCTTTTTTTAAAAAAAATAATTGAGTATATTAACTTCTTTCCTATACAAGAAAAGGTATGTAGTTATTTTTCTGTCAAGGACACAACTATCTTTCTTCTTCGTCTTCTTCCTCTTCTTCTTCTTCCTCCTCCTTTCTTTGGTGGAGTGAAATTATTGAAACATTAGAGAAAAGTTAAATCAGATAATGATTTAATACCCAAAGGAAGGAATAATTCATTTATGGATTAATTACAAACATAAGCCTATGGATTTATCTGTATTTTTCTATACTATCACATTTGGAAGATACAGTATAAGATTACATGTCTGTAGATTTCCTTATCGAGAGGTGTGTGTATATATAAATATGTGCATACAGAGAGATGGACAAAGGTGTACTCAGCTTTGCTAATTAATTACACTTTAACTTTCCGCTTTAGCGGCGCGCCAGCAAAAAGTATCACTGGGTGGGTGGAGGGCAATTTTTTCCACCCGATTTTGAATCTAAATGCTACCATCGCCTGAACAAGGTCCCTGTTCCACCCAGAATAAGGAGGCCAAAGAGTTCGCACCGAGCAGAGGCAAACAGGGCTGCAACGAGGGCTGCCTGCCCCACTCATTAGAATACTGGGGTCCATCTGCAGGTAGGGGGCTCCTGGTATTGGAGAGGCTGGCCGGGGAGGGCTGTCTGCTCTTCCTGGCCACTCACACCCGCTGCAAAGCCTCCTGGCCTGAGGCGAAGCTCAGGGCTAAAAGAACGGCTCGAAGCGGCTGGACACCAGCCAGCCGTCCGCTGTGGTGCACAGGGCTGCCCTTAAAGCACAGTTTGCCAGCCAAAGCGGCGGGGGAGGGGGCGGAGCAGTCTGTCAACGAGAGATTGGTATAGGTGCTGTGGAGCGAAGGCACAGGGTGGATGCTTCCCAGCATTGAGGACAGCAGGGGGGATGGGGCTGTTTCCCAGCTGGTTTCCTGGTGCTAAAACGGGCAATCATTCCCAGCCTGTTAAAGGGGCAGGGCTTTGAGAGGCGGAAGGTGGTAGCGATTGCGACAGCTCTCGGTTACCTAAACCCAAAGCTCTCGCCGCCGAGAGAAGTAGGAAAGTTTCATCTTCCCTTCAGGCTGCAGCCCCTGTGTTCAGTACACTCCCCGGTGTACGCCCCTACGTCTAATCCCAGGCTAAACCAGGAGAGTTCACGGGGAAAGGGCCGGATCCTACCTGTCCAGGCACCCCAAACGCCCAGCGACCGGCCTTTGGGGCGTGCACGGGAAGGTCGGGATCGGGCCCAGTCCGCCCAGCCCCAAATGAAGCCTTGATCGCACCCAACCTTCACCTACGATCGACATTTTTGCCACCTTGCCTCTCAAAGCCAAGAGCCCCGCTTTCTATTCGCCACAGCAAAGGAAATCAAAGTCCCCTGCTCGGCTTGCGAGCAAAAGTGCCCTTCCTCTTTGGCCAGGGTGCACTCCTCAGCAGGGTGCACCCGGACCGGTGGTCTGATGGAAGGGCTCCTCAGCCTGCTCCAAAAGCCACCTCCCCAGCCCGAGGGCTCCAGGGGAGGCACTGAGCAAACGGGCGCTTTGCTGGGGAGACCGGGAAACAAAATGCCACCCGGTAACCTGCCATTAGAAGAGCCCCGTCGCCTTCCGACCTTCCCAGCCCCTTTCAAAAGAAAGCCACACAGGGAACAAGGTGGTGTAAAAACGTCACAAAGTTGTTTAGACTCTGCCATCCTCTCGGTATCAGCCTAGGCCTGGCCACGTTCTCTTAAGAGGCATGGAGCCGAGTCAGTAGGTCTGCAGAAGATCTTAACTGTAGGACAAAGAGGCGGGAGTCAATTCTGTAAATAGCTATACTCCACAGGTTGGTGCCCTGGGCTTCGATATCATTGCAGGCAGAATGGGTTCATTTTAGTGGAAGTGGGGAAAGAGAGAAGCCCATTTTCCACAGGTGACCTCGCTTTGGATTTATCAAGCCAGCTGAGAAGAAAATCAACTTTAAGAGTCCCATGGTTTAAGTAACAGCCTTTGTTGTTTTGATAGTAAAATGACAAACACTTAGCAAAAGAAAAGTTTGAAAGTCGGAGGCTGGCCGCGCCCCTAAATTATATTGTCTTCCCTGTTGCTTCAAATTGGACCCAGGACCTCGTAACATTTGCCTGGGGCTTTAGCTGCTGCCTTGCTGATTGCAAAAACATAATTGTATCATTTTACACCAGTCAACTAAGCAAGTGCCAGTGGAACAAAATCCACAAAGTACACACATACCAGCTTTCTGGCTAAAGAAGTCTGTTCCTTACAAGCTGTAAAGGCCTGCAAATTAAATACCAGTTACTGGAGGCAATAAAATGCTTTTTTATTGCATGAAGTCTCCTTAAAACAGAATAGAATAGCCCTTTTATTTTCAGGGGGGGGAAAGAAGGGTGGGTCACGAAGACATATATTGGCAAAGAAAGAATACATACAGTGCCTGAATAGAGCCATAGTGGAGAAATTCTATCGCCTTCGGGAGACAGGTTTTTCTGGTGTTATACAGAGGCGCTGTTATGCAGAGGTGGTTATGGTGGGGATTATTACAAGTGAGATTCTGAAGGGTGGAGACCCAAACAACAGTAGTTCTGTGGGGGAGAGAATGAGTGGTATAACTGCAGAAACTCTTCTGACGAGACTGTGTTTTAACCCCCCTTCACAAATATGACTCCAACGGTTTCGTGGTCAATATAAATCGTGAGGATGATGCTATACATTGATTACTTCCACCTGCCAAAGTATATTCTTTGGAATCTTAGAGAGGATCTGGCAACAGGCTTTCAATCTTTTGAACACTAAAATAAAAAAAAACGGTTAATTTTTCATTCAATTTTTCAACCCACGGACACTCCTGGGAGTTTTTTGGAGGCGCAGAAGGAACACAGGATCGGGAGTAAAATCAACAGCGATCAAATCGGCACTATCCTCTGATCAGTGATGTCAATATCAAAAGCTTGAAAATGGCTACTAGACGGCTAGATTTAATGTGCAGAGGTGCTTAACTTTAAGAAAGCAAATAAAAGTGGCAACTCAATCGAGAAAGGGCAAGTTTACCTAGATGAAATATAAGGCTTTGATTTTGTTCCTTTATTATTGTTTATAAGAAAGGAAGAAAGATAGAAGACAGGCAGGCCTGGGCTAGGTGATATGAGGAACTTTGTTTTATGCTTATTTTCTTATCTAAATGTCTCTCTCAGATTTTACCAGATTTATCATTTTTGCTAGTCGTTCACTCCTTTATTTTATTAGCCTGGAACATCCCATCGTTGTGGTTTCCCTCTCTATATGTTTCACCCACTTCAACGTTTCAAATAATTCTCTCGCACAATCATTTTGTGGGCCATACTCTCCGGCATTAGTGCATTATAAGTAGTAGTGGCTTCTTGTGATGTTATACAAATGTACGGGCGCTAGTGTCCGTCACGTGTAAGCATTTTTTGAAAGGGCGTGTTTTATTTTTTCCAATGATAGTAGCATCTGAGAACTTCAAACTTGTTTTTTTTAACATGGCCTCTGATTAATTTCACTAAATTTTCGTACTGACTAGGATGTATTATACAGATCCAGACTGCTGCAACAAAGAACTCTTCCGAGCTAATTATCTGCAAGAGGAGAGGCTTTCTGTAGATGAATTAGGCTTAGAAATGCTTGAAGATTAGATTTTGGAAACAGGCAAAACTGAATCTATGCCAGGTGTCCTACAGTTATTTCAAAGGTTTCTCTCTCTTGCCACACCAACTCGAAACTTCCAAAACAATCATTTGAAGGAGGGTCCATTTTTGTTTGCATATGAAATTCTGTTATTAACAGAACGCCACAGGCAGGGCACTTTGGTTAGAGATGATGCACTCCATGAATCACAAACATTAGGCAAAGTTGCCTCGTTAAAATGAATAATTGCTCTAATATGTGCTTCATTTTTATGGAGCCATTTGGCAGGCATTCTCATGTGCCAGTGCGATTCCAAAAAGCATCAACATGACAGTTTGGGATGACGAAAATGATGGCTCCAAAATACTGTTGATGGAAACCACAAGTTGTGAGTAACTGCTGAGTAAATGCGATGCGAATATGTAGCCTTTCGGAACGAGGGGTGACCAGACCTTTACGCTCTGGAACTGGTACAAGAAGTTTCAACAAGAAATGACTTTTAATGAAATTTACAGTGGGCAACCTGTGCTCAGAGCTCCTTATTGTAAGTAGGAGCTAATATGGAGAGAGTAGGGAAGGGGGGCGGAGGTTGAGAGGAAGATCCTAATAACATTTATGATGAGGAGTGAGTTATCCGGTGTCTCATCATAGTGAACCTGATGGGAGAACTAAATGCATGTTGAAGCAGGGTGGGTTTGCCTCTTTTGTGTGCGTGCACGGAATGATTCCTATTCTGTTGAGGGATTTTCTTAGGTGCCGTGCAAGACAAGACAAGAACAACTCATTGACCTCTGTTTGGGAGAGACGGGGCTGGGCTATTTAAGGACCCGATCCTGCCCCCATTGAAATCACCGGACATTTTGACAACTGACTTAAATTAAGGATCGGTGGCTAAACTATTTTCTCCCTTCTCCTGACCCGTTGTTTTCCCAGATGAAAACTGTTCCCGGTTTTCCCGTCTTCTGCAGGAGTAAATGCCATTGCAGTTGTTCTGTGATTGGTCACGTCTCAATGCTCATGTTGTTGGTTAGGCATGTGTAGACGGCGGATTTCAGTAATAGTTGTGGTCTCCCTTTATCAGCGCCAAGGAAACTGAGGCCGCAGCTTGCATTTCCAACTCCCTCATTATAGTTAATCCCGCTTGATGTCATTAATTCTGAACTACAAGGGGGGACGCAGGAAGAAAACCCCGCCGCTCATGACATACCAATGTCAGCGCTGTTGAGTGTTGCACATCAGCTAAGGAGAATTTTTCCAAAAGTTAGATTTGCAATAAATGTTTACAAATAGCTGGCACCGCCTCACTTAAACTGTGCGCAGCCGGTACACACATATTCCGATCGTGCGGTGTAAACAGAACCAATCGCATTTACATTCTTCTGGGTACGTCTACACTCTTTGCCCATTCTGAATGCCGGGGGATTTCTGTGTTTTGTATAGAATTGGCTGTCTGCAGCCTTTCTTTGGTTCCTCTGCGAGCAGCTGGGGAAAGAGGTAAAGCTAGCCAACAGCCCTTGTAGCCCCTACAGATGTCAATTAGTTTCTCTCGGGTTTCCTTTGGATTCACTGGGGTCTCGAGACCTCCGTGTGCTGACTTATTTGTACAGCGTGCGTTATTCACTGACTCCATGTTATTAATTAGAAGATTATCAGCTCTCCGGGGTTAGCTTGTCTGCCGGAGAGACGCTAGCGCAGAGCTCGGTTAAGGGGCGGGTCAGCCGGTGACTGGTGGGACGGGGCCCCTCGCGAACCACTGGAGGGCTAGGCAAAGGGCTGCAAGCTTTCCAGAGCCGCCGGTCCCGGTTTAGTTGCAGGTGGCTGGTCAAGTCTAGCCAGCTGCTGGTGCAGAGAGCCCAGGGATGGAGGCCAAAGGTCTCGTGCAAAGAGCTAGCGTCAGGGTTGAGGAGAAAAAACAATACCCTGCCTAACCCCCTTTGGCCACTACCAAAAGACAAGAAGCCGGGCGCAAAAAGGGCCAGGAGAGAGGGAACCGCTAAGTACATTGCCTCTAGACACCGTTGCTTTTAAAACTTGTTAAACTGACAAGGCCCCTCTGGGGATACGTTTTCAAGGAGGCAAAAATCGAATGCATCTTTAATGTGCCTAATTTCCTTCATCCTCCGCTCTGCTCCTCCCTGTGTTAGCAAACCCTGGCTGCATTCCTGGGAACGCTCGGTAGCATTAGCAACGCTCAGTGCCTTTAGCCAGGCTCTCCCTGGGACGGTGGCTGGCTGTGGATATCAAGGCGGGGAGGCTGCGAAGGGAAAAGAGGCTGATTCAAATCCCCCGGTTTGGTTGTTTCCGACGGCTGAACACATTTCAGCCTCCAGCTCAGTACCAAACCTCGGCTACCGAGCCAAGACCCCTGACCTCCCGTCAGGAAACAAGACATGGAGAAGCCAGCCCCACAGTAATATGAAGGTGCATAGGTGCATAAAAAGTGAGTGTCACCACTACCCAGGAATGAGAGTTGGGTTCCACACCTGGGTCGACCACAGCTTTCCTGTGTGACCTTTGGCAAGTCATTTTTACTCTCCCCATGACTCAGTTGCCCATCGATATAATGGGAATAATAATACACCTTTTCTCTATTTGTTCCTTCGTCTGTCTTGGCGGTTTTGACTCTAAGCTTTCCAGGGACTATCTCTGAGTAGGTGTTTGTACCGTGTCTATCACAATGGGGTCCCATCTCACTGGTGGTCTCTAGACACGACCACAATACCTACAATACATTTAACAGGTTCTCTCTTTTCTGCTTCTCCAGTCTTACTGCTCATCAGATCTTGTTCTCATGTGCCAAGAAAGGGCATGTCCCTTTACATGATCTCTGGCAAGTGAATAAGGTCTTACCAGGTTACAAGTAAATACACAAGCAACTACAGATAAAAATAATTATTTTTTATTCTTATTTTTGTCTAGCAAGTTGACCCATCTGAACTGTTCTGATAAGCTACCTTCTCAGGTAATTGACTGGTAATTCCAAAAGGAACTACTTTCCTTAGCTACCCTGTCCAAAGAGTGCAACTTTGAATAAAGGAAGATGTTACCATGATTGATAACAGGTGATTCATAACATGAGATGAGCAGTCTTAGCAGAACAAGAGAGAATGTAAATAGTTGGGAGATGAGGCAGGGGTTTTTTTCTTTCTTTTTTCTTCTTCATATTCAAGAGGAAGCTCTGGTATAGAAGATTTTGAGCTTTCAGCAGGACATAAGAAATATTTTCTACTGGAATGCATGATCTGTTCTGATTTCCCCAATCCTGCACAGGGATATGTCTGCACTGACCCTTGTGCCTATGCAGAGTCCCATCCAAGAAAAAGGGACTTGGCAAAGCAGGCAGGTTCCTGTGCAGGAGCAGAATCTAGGCTGCTATGAAAACGGATCTATCTTTATCAGGTGTCCCTGGGAAGAATGCAGCTCAGGTTTTCAAAAGTGGCCAGTACTTTTGGATTTCTCAGTTTCTGAGTCATGCCCACCTTTAGACACCTGAGCCAAATTTTAAGAGGTGCTGTGTGTGTGACAGATATTGCAACCCCGGGCAGTAGCTTTGGGGACCATTGTATTACATTTTATCAATGGCTTATGTATGATTCTACACCGTGGGGGAGAGTTACCAAAGCTCCTTCAGGAACTAAAGACAGTTGGGGGCAGGGCTGCCAGAACAGGGGGAGGGGGTCAGAGGGTTATATACTTGTGTTCTGGAAATAACTTACTTTGGAAAAGATGTGTGGTAGCTTGTAATTGCTGGCATACACTGGTCAGAGGTCTTGTAGACAAAGTAAAGTCCAGGTGTTGGCCTTTAGGCAGACTGGCTTGCTGGGTATCATAGTGTAAGGCAGGGACCTGTGCAGCCTTAAAACCTCCAGTCAGAAGGGAGTGGGACATGGGTCCCTGCCCAGAGACAGCTGATGGCTAGAGGCCTGACATCTGACTGGGCACTCCTGGAGTAGACCACAGAGGGTGGGATACAGGCTCAGTTGCCCTGAAACTATGACACTGTTCCCATGGACTTCATTCCCATTGACTTCACCTGGAAGTGTAAGTGCCCTGTGCTTCTGAAAGTCAGGCCCACAATGTTTCATGTTGGACCCCAAAAGATGAGGCATCAAAAATTAGTGAACACTATTGGAGAATCTGGGCCTAAATGATTTATGTAAATGCAAATGATATTTGAGATTATAATGACATCAGCCAACCACAGAAACATGATCTTACACCAGCTTTTGGAAAGTTTTGAAAAGAACATTCAACCGCAAGAATGCCATGGCAATGAATTGACATATATGATAATAAGTTGAAATCATTAAAATACTAACCTGTAGAAGAAGGACACCTCAATGTTAGTAGGGTGGGGAAATGGAAATAAGGAAGAGGGGAGAAACCCCTATTGAATATGCCAGAGTCACAATGGTGTCAGCCTAACATAAAAGTTGCATCCAAGCCTGTGGGCAGTGGAAGAGAGAGTGAGCTGTAGCCCTTGGGAGGTGCCAGAATGATGGCCACTGGTGATGATGAGGAAGGTGATGGTGATGAGGCAGACAAAGACTAACATTTCAGGTTGTCCTTCGAGGGATGGTGTGAGTATATGGATGTTCAAATTTATAGTCTGTAGTTTCTTTATCTACCTTACTGAGTTAGAGTGTTTGTGACTTTGCTAAATGTATTAATGAACCATTTGTAAATATAGAAAAGTTCATATAGTGTGAGTGTTGCAACTGTGAACATCGAGGTTCCCAGTTATATATTAATTTTAATAATACTGGGCCTTATCTTGGGACAGGAACCTGTCAATCCTCAAAGTGATAATTGGGAATTCTTAAGTAATCAATATAATTAATACATAATCTATAGGTCAGGCTACACTAAATAGGAAATTATTAATTGAGATGGATATGTTTAGTGATAAAATATATTTTTGAAGCCTCATAAATATCCCTTGACAAAGGCCAGGAAGAGGTAAAAAACATCTAGTTCTGTATCTTGGGGATTTCTCCCTCTGATCCTGCAAAGACTTCTTCACACATTTAACTTTGCAGATTGTGAGTAAATGCCATTGACTTCCATGAGACTATTTGTAGTACATAAAGTTAAACATATTCATAAGTTTTTGCATGACTGGGGCCTTACTGCTGACTATATTTTTTCAATGCTTCTTAAGAATTTCTCTGTTTATTAAATATATAAGGAAAAGGTAATGGAGAGCTCTGGATAATTTTCTTTTATTTAAGTGTTTAGGTATTTGCTCATGGAATTGTTTTTTTCTGAAGAACACAGATTTAATTAATTTAAAAACAGCTTCCTAGCAACAACCATGGAAGATCTCCATGTTGTCTGTTCCTTATTTTCTAAGATTTACTAAACTCTCTCTTTTACTAAAAAGAAAGGGAGTACTTGTGGCACCTTAGAGACTAACCAATTTATTTGAGCATGAGCTGTAGCTCACGAAAGCTCATGCTCAAATAAATTGGTTAGTCTCTAAGGTGCCACAAGTACTCCTTTTCTTTTTGCGAATACAGACTAACACGGCTGTTACTCTGAAACCTCTCTTTTACTAGTTTCTTCATTTTGTTTTTACAGACATGTATGTTTATCCTTGGCTCAGTGATCACTGGTAAGGTTTGACGATCGAGAGAGTCATTTCTCCTATTTAAAGACAGAGATATAAAAAGATACTGGCCTTCCAAGAACCATAAAGCATTTGAGAAAAAGGAAGCTTCCTTTAGTAGTCAATTCTTGCATTATCAGGCATTTTTTCTTTGACTCAGGACACTTTGGATTTGAATCCCTGACCTTAATATTTCTGTGATAGGATGGAGTTTGTCTCTCCTAGAATGGATACAGTGTGAAATACAAGTTTTGTAAACTTCAGATTTCTAAAGTTTTTGTTTTGTTTTGTTTGAAGAAACATCCCTGTAAAGTTTCATTGGGGTGGGTTTTTGGGGGTGGGGGTGGGGGTGGGAGGGGAGTAGAAAGACTTGGTAGTACATCTGCTAAATTTTAACTCCAACTTAACAACGTTTATAGGAATTTCCTTAAGTATTTTTTAAAAATAAATTATTCCTCAATAATAGGGCTCCAACACTCTCCCACTCATGCCAGATCCAATTTCCCCCAAACCTTCAAAACATTTTCTATCCTCAGCTTAGATGTAGGATGTAAAATTTCAGGTGGGTTGGTATGGTTTTCAAGTGAGGGAGGGAAGACAAAAAAATGGTCTAATAGGAAGTCATCTTTAACTTTAAGAATGGATAGACAAGCAACTCTTCAAAATAGTTTTCAAGAATTATGAACTTGGTTGTTTTCCAGGTGAAACTATTGCAAAAACAGTATTAATATTTTCTCAATCTATAAACATTTTGCATTTAGTAATCTCAAATAACATCCTGTTCTTTTAGTCTGCATAGATGATATTGCCAATATTAAACTAAATGCAGCACAGTAAGTTTCTAGCCCTCAGGGTTACAGAGGAAAGCTTGAAAATGTGACTGCTAAAGGCTCTAAAACCAAAAGGCAAATAAATAGGTCCCCAATTTTATTTATTTAAAAATCTTATAACTTTTAAACCAATCTCATGATTATCTGGGGCCTGACTATGGTTTTTGAATGCTTGGAGTTGGCAATACTGTTGTGTGCGGAGGTAACAATAGCACATCTACATGGATGCATAGGATGAACATTACTTTCATATATTGGGTCAAATTCTGGCCCTTTGAAAGTCAACGACAAGAGTTCATAGGGATCAGAATTTGTCCCAGAATCATTTATAGTAAATCACTCTCTCTAGAATGTTTCATTCTCTATTATTCCCTATAAGTTAACTTACTAAAGAGTGGATTGATTTTGAAAACAGGATTTTGATTCACTGTATGTATTTAAATATTTAATCTACTGACAGATCTTCTTCTTCTTCTTTTATTATTTGTATTACTGTAGTGCCTAGGAGCTCCAGTCATGGACCAAGACCCCATTGTGCCAGGTGCTGTACGAGTATAGAACAAAAAGACAGTCCCTGCCCCAAGAAGCTTACAATCTAAGCATAAGACAAGGGACAACAGATGGAGACAGACAGATGGGGGAGTAGAAGTAAACAGTGAGACCATATTGGTCAGCATCATAGGCTGTGCTCTTCGTACACCAGTAGTTTAACTCTTATAATAAATAAACAGTTGTTTGTTTGCTTCCTTGCTTGCTTGTTTGCCTTTCAAATAAAGGCGTACAGATAAAGAGGTAGGGTGAAATCCTAGCTCCACTGATATCAGTGGCAAAACTCCATTGACTTCAATGGAGCTGGGATTTCACCCTTAGGTCTTTTCCTTATTTGTGAGGAACGAGCCTTTTGAGAAGGGAGAGAGTTAGGAGACCACTGGTGGATTTCGCTTGGTTAACGGTAGACGCACTTGATTACAACTTTTGATTGAGTCGTTGCAAAATAAGTAGTTGTTTTCACTGCATATGCACATTTAAAAACTGGTGCACTGAACTCACTTTGGCTTCTCAGGAGCTCAGTTACTCATGTGCATGTTCACGTGGAATGGCGCCTGAGGCAGTTAGTGAAAAGGAGATTTTAGGTTTGAAAAAGATTGACAGACCCTGCTAACACAAACCATTTTACTGAAGCAATTTCATGTCCGAGTGGGAAAATCTGAAACCTTAACCAGCAATTAAAGCAATAGTGTGACAAGTACTGGGAACCATAAGTGACTTTGCCCGATAGCCAAGCCAGGTCCAGAAAATTGCCCTCTGCACAAGTGAGCAGACTTTTTCTGCCCAAAACCAAGCACACATAAATTCAGACACACAAATGTTAGCCATACAGATTTGGAAGGTGTTTCCCAAAATTTGGCCCAGGCCAGTGACAGAGACAGGATAAGGCCACAGGTATTGCTGGCTCCCAATCAGTTAACAGTCACAATGAAAATAGTATGACTACACTTCAACATGACCTTCCTTCCTTATCTATTTTCTTCTTGCTTAACTGTAGGGAGATTTGTTTTGACTATTGAAATAAACTCAAGCAAGTGCAGGACTTAATTACAGTGCTTGATTGTGCACTAGGATGCTAACAAAAGGGAAACGATTTGCAAAAAAAAAAAAAAAAAAAAAGACCTGATAGCAAGTGTTTTTGTGCTAGGGGAAATGTACTTCATAATTTTTTTAATACAAGTTACTAGCAACAGCTTGGAGGTAAACACAATCAACAGCAACCCGAAAGTGAAAGCAACAAGGTCTGAAAGTGAAATAAATGCTTATACGATTAACAATTGCCTGGAATCCTTTTGTGCTTGTATTTCTTGAGTTGGAGTTCATATATATAAAAAAAAGCACACTGGAGAGTTAAAATTCAATCTGAGGGTAATCTGCAGCATGGTTCTAAGCGGTCTGATTGTGCTGAGATAGTCTCAGGTGGTGAAGTAAAGCCTCTTTATCTGACAGAAAGTGGCTGATAGTGGTTCAAAATACATGACTCACAAACTAGAAAGCAAACATTAAATGTTAAAAAATGACATGTTTACCTGACTAGTTGAGCCTTTACAATGAAACACAACACAAAATGTTTTCAGTGAAGGGATCCCTTCCTCTGGAGCATCCTGCCTCCTTTGGTCTCACATAGACCAGATCAGTGCATGCTGCACACCAGGGCTGGGTGGGAGGGATGGGATAAAGTGAGATGGGAAAGGAGGATTTTTATTGTTGGTGGGGACAGATCTGTTTTGGATATTGATCTATATCTAATTTTGAATCTGTTCTTATAAAGGGTGCAGATAGCCTAAAATTTCAGACAGGCGATTCCAATAATTTAGGAGAAATAAATAAAATACTGAACAGTATCAATGCTGTAAAACTAGCCAATGCCAGTACAGTTAACTTTATATAGGAAGAAAATAACAAATAAACAAGGGTCAGAATCTGCTCTCATTTATATAAGTGAACAGCTAAAGTAATTCCATTGAAATCAATGGACTTATTCCAGATCTACACCATTGTAACCAAAATCACAATCTGGCCTTAAAGTGCATATTGTCACCCAGAAGTGTTAGGGGAAGAGCACTAGTACTGTAAATTGTCATAGTTCAGTTGACTTCTGTGGAGTTTTGACAATGTACACAAGATGGGGACCTGCCTTTTAGGTGATAGCTGCCAATGATATCAATGGGAATCTCACACCCATATTCCCACTATGCTAAAACTAGAATACCCTTTTTAATTCAGAAATACTATACGTGCCCTTGAAATACGACAGGAACCTTTGAGCATGGGAAAATAGTGTGTGTTTTTCTCCCCACTTTGTACTGCTGCTCACTACCAGAATCTGATGTGCTTATCCAAATTAAAGCGAGAGAAGCTAAAGGGCTTCTTCCCTTTCCCATTTCATTTCCAAGTACATTATCATGTTAGTTAGTCTCAGTAGATAGGCTCTGTGGGGATAAAAAGGTGCCACCAAAGTGAACAGGAACTGAAAATACTTCTGTGGGGTCAGTTTTTCATGTAAAGTAAACGTAAACGTTTCCCATCAGTGTTCAGAGGAGTGTTGTACTGGGATATGAGAACCAGAACACAGACATAATTAGAAAACAAAAGTGAAACAGTCTAATCTGTTTCCTTTGTCTAAACTGAATGAAGTGCACAAAATAAACCAACAACATAGCTGGTGAAAAGTAAAGCAGATTTTTAAATGTATAATCTCTGCATCAGATGAAGTGAGCTGTAGCTCACGAAAGCCTATGCTCAAATAAATTGGTTAGTCTCTAAGGTGCCACAAGTACTCCTTTTCTTTTTGCGAATACAGACTAACACGGCTGCTACTCTGAAATCTCAGACAGTGGTTCTCAAACTTAAAGATTTTTAGTACTTCACTTAAAACTCAGAAGTAGTTGTCACAACACCTTCTGTGCAGTTATAATGGAATCTTATTCTGATCCTATGCTAGACTCTTTTAAACTATCCCACATACCACCTGACTGTGGCCCATGAACTGCCAGTGGTACACCTGCCACAGTTTGAGAACCACTGTTCTGAAGGATTAAAACAGTGGTGAGCAACCTGCGGCCCGCGGGCAACATGCGGCCCATCAGGCAAGCCACTGGCAGGCAGCCAGAGCGTTTGTCTACATTTGCACAGCCGCCTGCAGTTCCCAATGGCTGCGGTTTGTTGTTCCCGGCCAACCGGAGCTGCGGGTGGCCGTGCAAATGTAAACAAATGTAAACAAACAGTCTGGCGGCCTGCCAGCGGCTTGCCCGGACGGGCCACAGGTTGCCCACCACTGGATTATAATGATTCTGGTAACTGTAGCACTGCCCTCTATTGGGTGCAATCAGAAATGCACAAGTGTGTATCATAGCAGCAATACTGCTAACTGCTAACATAATATTTTGTATATATGATTTTAACTTAAAAGTGTCCCTTTGAACATGAATATTTTGAAGGCCATTTTCATTTTATTGGTTATTAGCTTTAGAATTTGGGGTTACGTAGGTGGGTAAATAATTTTCACAGATAAGCAAGTAGCAAACGTTTCACTAACTATACACCTTTACTTAAAATTCTTACTCCAGGGCAGTGTACCCAGGGGTATGTGTACCCCTAGGGGTACACAGAGATCTTCCAGTGGTACATCAACTCACCTACATAGTTGCCTTGTTTTATAACAGGCTACATAAAAAGCACCAGTGAAGTCAGTAAAAACTCAAATTTCTTACAATGACTGGTTTCTACTGCTCCACACACTATGCACTGAAATGTAAGTACAATATTTATGTTCCAATTTATTTATTTTTATAATTATATGATCAAAATGAGAAAGTAAGCAATTTTTCAGTAATAGTGTGCTGGGGTTATTTTTATGTCTGATTTTGTAAGCAAGTAGTTTTTAGGTGAGGTGAAATTTGGGCATACGCAAGACAAATCAAACTCCTGAAAGGAGTACATAGTCTGGAAAGGTTGAGAACCACTGCACTAGGGTATTATCCAGTGAATATGGACTTCACTCATGCCTTCTTTTTTGAGATGATGATTTATATTAAAGGTAATCTTAAAAAATGTTGCTTATTTTATCTCTGTTTTTGAATTTTTTTACTCAGTTCATCTCAAAGAAAGAACAAATTCATTTAATGCAGAAGGCCTGGTGAAATAAAGCATGTAGTGTAAATTATTCAAAGCAAAGAAACTTAAATCTGTATACTGTAATGTTGAAGCCACAGAAAATTATAGCTAACTTTGTTTTGCAGCTTAGCATAGGGCAATGACCTCCAATAAAAACTCCTCAATACAGTCCTTACCCTTAAGTTGCCAACTTGCCACTAAGGACCTGATTATCTATAAATTTATGGGAACCTGCAATAACTGGTGTTTGTCTCCTGATAATGTTTTCTGACACATATCAGGAGATTCAGCTGATCTGTGTTAGAGATTATTGTACAGAATCTGCAGTTTATACAGGCACTAAGTAGACAGAAGGTCCATTTGAGACCGTTAGTTATAGAGAAGCACATAAGGAAAACGGTTTCCATAGTAACATGCCCCACAGCTGTAGTTAGTATAGGAAAAATAGTTTTATGATTATTTCAATGAAGTTTTACCTTTTGTTTTCAGTACAAGACATTTGCAAAAAGTTGTTTCATAGGACATGCTTAGTGGGATATGGAGGTGAAATGTACCCAAGTGTGGAGGGCCCACATAAGGTCCCAAGTTAAAGTCTCCAGTGAAACTTTAGAGTGCATTAGAGTGTACAGAGAGTGCACGAGAGTGATTTTCACTTGAAATGTGTACAGCTTTTGTGCATACATTAGGAGATGGCAGCTTTTACTTTAATAAATGTACCATCCAGAAATTCTATATTAAAAGTAAATACTGCTTCATAGGGACTTGATAATCCAGCTCCTGGTAAAGCCAATGGAGAGAAACCAGTTGATTTCTGTGGGAGTTGCATTAGGCCCTGGTTGAGCTGGTTGAGAAACAGGGGGTGGATGAGGAGGAATTGCAAATATGTCGGTTTCATTCATATGGAAAATTTCTGACCAGTGAATTGGCAAAGTTGGTGCTTCCACAAATCGGTTGACATGTTCTGATTTTAACTGAGTTCTTGGTTTCACTTCTTCGCAAGATTTCATTGGCATAGGCACTAGGAAGAATCCCTCTTGTGAAGGAAAGAAGACAGAATGCGCACCTAGGTCAGAGTTTTCTCCTCTTTATTTCAAAAGTGTTACAAGGCAGCAAATCTTCCATTCCTGCTTGGCATGAGTATGACATCATTGGCTACCACCAACATATGTGTGAGACTGACAGAATAATGTCATGCCTTGATTTTTTTAAATCAACCTGAAATCAGCCCTTGATTAATTTACTTAATTCGTATAATATGTAGCAGAACCTCACTAACGCACACTAATGCCTGGGCGACCCAATGCAAACTATTGGATTTTGTGAATTAGTAAATGAACAAACACAAAAAGTGAGGATGATGCCGCACAGAATGTACTTAAATCTGTTAGTTTGTCAACTGCAGGGTAGTTTTAAGTATTTCTCATAATAACACTGGTTATTTTGCTGCTTCTGTCACTACCAACAAACCGGTATCAAGTCATGTCCACCCAGGATAACTTCGTTGATGTCAGTGGATTTATAGGCATGTCAAACTGGCTTAAGTTGGATGAGTATCTGGCCCAGTGTCTCTAGAAGGCAATGTTTCCAAAACTCACATTTCAACCAATAAGTAAACTCAGGCCCAGATTTTTAAAGGTGGCATTGTCCCACTCATTGCTGCAAGGCCTAAGTAACATAGGCCATGTCTATACTGCCCCGCAGTCCTGACTGCATGGGGATATGAACAGCAGTGCGCTCCAAAGATCTGCCGTGAAATTCCCTTGCGTGGACATTGCGGGTGTGAACTAAAAGATTCCTACTTCACCTTAAGGTAGTCCTCTTCAAACAGGATTACATTATTGCAAACTGGGAACCGTTTAGTTTGTGCCTACAGCATCTACGCAGGGGAGCTAAAGTGCGGCGCTTTGGTGCACACTGCTATTCACACCCAGTTGTCAGAACTGCGGGGCAGTGTAGACATAGCCTAAGAGAGCTAAGTCCCATTTTCAAAAGTGATGGAGGCACTTAGGAGCCTAATTCCCATTGACTTTCAATGAGACTTAGGCTCCTAAGTGAAATCTCCACCTCACTGCCTATTTTTCAACACAGGCAACGGATGCTGTTAAGTTACATAAAGAAATTAGAAACATTTGGTTATTAATACATCAGGGGTCTGATTCTCTCTAGTTCACACAAGATGTGAGTGGAAAATCAGGCCCAAGAAATGAGAAATGTGTATATTTTACAACCAAAATAAAAAGAATCCACCAAATATCAGGCCCCAAATGGCTTTGGTATCAATTAGTGGAAAGGCAGGATGGTGGGTAGGATACTTGCTGATTCTACAAAACCACCAACAGTACATTATAGAAAAGGAGCAACATAATTCACCAACTTTTGGGGCATTCCTTCCTCAAAGACAAAACCAGTACAAGCTGGTGTCACTGCAGAAGGTTTAGAGACGGATCAGTATTGTGTGAGTTTCCTAATCCACTGATACAAGGGCAATAAATCCTCCACACGTTTCCAAAGCAGTGAATGAAATCTCTCATTCCAAATCAGAGCTCAACAGTTTTGTTATTTTCTTTTCCTTTTACGGTTTAAAATCTGACTCATTTTGGTTCTTCAATAATTAAAGCAAGACATCTAGAAAATTATTTTGCCAACCACATTTGATTTGTTTGTGGGATTTGTGGGCACACCTCCAGTGCACTATCAAGAAATTGACTGTTCATTGTTTGTGATAGCTATACAGGGGAAAGAATAATGTGTCATACAGAATCTGTCCATAGTGTCACCACCCTTTGAAATGAATTGGCATAATTATTCAGTGGAGATGTAGAGAGGGGGAAGAGCAGTTCAGATTCCACACCCATCAGAGGGATTAAACTCCTGCTCAGTTGTAACGGTTAGTACGTTATTACTTCAGGAGATCTGAGTATCATTGCTTTTCTTGCCTTGCAGTGTGCCAGACTGCATAAAATTGTATGTATTATTTAAAAGCTTTCCCAAGAAGGATCCCCCCAGGCTCCTCTATAGGGACTTTGTCTTTCAACCATAGCGCAATTTTTTTTTTATGCTACGAGCCAAATCCTCTTATCCATCTTTCTAGGTGATTATACCAGGCCCATCACCACAGGGCAAGGATTTGTTTGCTTCCCCGCTAAAAGTTTTGAAAAGGTACCACTGAGCTCCAAAAGTAGGATTTGCTTTTGTAGTCTGAGACAGCTGATTAGGAGCTGAGGGGGGAAAAAAGTGAGATGGCTCTTAAGAAAAGCTACAAGGTGACACAAGGAGAACAATAGGCCCTGGAAGTCTGTTCCAGATAGTGAGGGCAGTGTAAGAGAAAGAGTTACCATTCCCTGTAAAGAAGAAAGGATATGGAACAAAAAGAAATGCAGTTTTTAAGGAACACAGAGAGCAAGTGGCTGAATAGGCAGAGAGGATGTCAGAGAAGTAGAGGAAGCAAATTCATGAAGGCCCTTGCACTCCAGAGGTGAAAGCCTTCCCCCACTGAAGTCAATGGCAAAACTCCCTTTGGCTTCAATGCAGCCAGGGTTTCACCCTAAAAAGAAGCAGTGCATAGAAGCCAGTCATGATTTGTGAGGATGAGTGTAATGAATACTCACGTCCAAGTACAAGTGAGATGAACTGCCACGTTTGAGGACAAAATTAAATGTGGTAAGTTGGGACTGGCAGACACAACAAAGAAGGGAACTGCATTGTTGAGGAACAAGCTAGACACCTCGGTTCCTGATAAAATGGTGGAATGAAAAATTTGGCTCAAGGATAGAATGGAAGTGGACTTTGGATTGAGGAAGTCTGGGTAGAAGCAAGACATGAGTCTGAAGGAATTTATAGCTGACCCAGGAGCTAACTGGTAGAAGTTTCAAAAGCACCTGACATAGAAGCCTAAGGCCCATTGATTTTCACTTAGAGGCTTTGTAACATTTTACCCAATATGTACAGCTGAATGGATAGTGAGAAAAATTATTCACAAATAGAGCTGGCTGAAAATTTGCAAATGTTGAACATTGGAACACATTTCTTGCAAAAATGTCACCATTTTCTACCAGCTCTGCTGTACTCACAAACATTTTGATGACCTCTAAACAGAATCAGAAACAGAATCCCTCATTCTCTTCTGATTTATTTTTCATGAACATTCATGTAAGAAAAGCTTTGGTCATGCAAATGTTTGCCAAATGCAAATTTAGGGCTTGTAGTCCAAGCTTTGTTTAACCACAATCTACCTGTGTTTAATGGAATCATAGAATTATAGGACTGGAAGGGACCTTGAGAGGTCATCTAGTCCAGTCCCCTGCATTCAAGACAGGACTAGGTATTATCGAGACTATCCCTGACAGGTGTTTGTCTAACCTGCTCTAAAAATCTCCAATGATGGAGACTCCATAGCCTCCCTACACAATTTATTCCAGTGCTTAACCAACCTGACAGTTAGGAATTTTTTCCTAAAGTCCAACCTAAACCTCCCTTGCTGCAATTTAAGCCCATTGCTTCTTGTCCTATCCTCAGAGCTTAAGGAAAACAAATTTTCTTCCTCTTCCTTGTAACAACCTTTTACATACTTGAAAACTGTTATCATGTCCCTTCTCAGTCTTCTCTTCTCCTGACTAAACAAACCCAATTTTTTCAATCTTCCTGCATAGGTCATGTTTTCTAGACCTTTAATCATTTTTGTTGTTCTTCTCTGGACTCTCTCCAACTTGTCCACATCCTTCCTGAAATGTGGCACTCAGAACTGGACACAATACTCTAGCTGAGGCCTAATCAGAGTGGAGTAGAGCGCAAGGATTACTTCTTGTGTCTTGCTTACAACACTCCTGATAATACATCCCAGAATGATGTTTGCTTTTTTTGCAACAATGTTACACTGTTGACTCATATTTACCTTGTGGCCCACTATGACCCCCAGATCCATTTCCGCTGTTCTCCTTCCTAGGCAGTCATTTCCCATGTTTTTTATGTGTGCAACATGTTCCTTCCTAAGTGGAGTACTTTGCATCATGACGAAATGAAATTCATTTGGAGTGGAAATGAAAGTAGTTAATGAAGATGGTAATAATAATAAATAAAGACATCAAATCAGGGAAGATTGCCCTGTGACACAGGTGACCAGTCATATAGCTTGAATATTGAATCATGGATTTGGAGTACCCAAAGGAACATCACAGTGAAGAATTCACAAGCAATCAGAGTTTGAAATTTGTTGACAAAAAATATTGTTAACAGTGAGCAAACCTGTGAAAGTTATGGTCTGTTTGTGGACAATGCAAACAGAAAAGACAGCTAAATTCACAGAATAAATTGACCATTGAGAACTGTTCTCTGCGTTCTTTCATAAAGAGATTGAGATAGACAAGCTATGCAAAGGGCCATAGCACTCAACGGCATATCAGAAAGGAGCTACATATGCCAGGGTCAGCTCTTGAGCTTCCGCTGGCCTAGGAAGGCCTACAGAGGGACGGCCATGTATTACGTTTGTTCAGTCCTAGCACAAGGGGCTGAAACCTACGGGTACTACCACAATATATATGTTAAATAACAACAATAATAATGATTATAATAAATTCACAACTCCCAATCTACAGTCACCCATGCCAAATTATTGGATGTTTCTTTGCGTCTCACTTATTTCTCCCCTAGGTAATTGTCTGTTTTGCCTGAATTACTATTAGATCACAAAGTATTGTCTTTTTTCCCCCTGGAGCTGCTGATCTGTTTTGTTTTCACATGAAAAGTATGGCAGGCGAAGCCATTTTTTTTTAACTTCCTTTATGAAGTTAAAAAGAAAAAAAGCTGCTCTAGATGAATATAATGAAAGGGCACTGAATATTTTTAAAGCTGCCAAAACCAGTCCCCCGACTTAGCCAAAGTTAGTACAGACAGAGTCTTTGCAGACAGCAGCAGCAAAGGTGGCTTTACATCAGTCCTTCGCTGGGAAGAATCCTGAATGGACTAGATGACAGCTGCAGCAGCACAGGAGCTAGCAAACAGAGCTGTAAACAGGGGAGTTTGAGTGGGAGTTCTGTTGGAGGAGAAGGTATTTGTGTTTGTTTGGCTTTGTATTGGTAGTATTTGTATGTGTAGAGGCTTGTAGGGGCTTTGTGCTGGGAGAGAAGCTGAGCCCTGATTAGGGGGCGGGGCTTCACTGACTAGGGGTCCTATAAAGGTAGCAGCCAGTCAGGCAGCAGCACAGGAGCTAGCAAACAGAGCTGTAAACAGGGGAGTTTGAGTGGGAGTTTGAAAGGGGAGTTTGTCTTGTGGTGCTTGTGTGGGGTTTGGTTTTGCTGTGGGTGGTGTTTTGGTGTGGTTTGTGTTTCCCAGATTAACAGGATTTAGGTGGGAAGGCTATGACAGATTCAGAGGTGGCAGTGGGAGTGACCCATGTAGCAGATGACACAATGAAGATGACTGGATGTGGAAGCTGTGGTATGTACATGATCCTGGAGGGGGCACCTGGTAAGAGTTTTGTCTGCATGAAATGCCGTCTGATAGAGCTGATGGAGGAAAAGATCAGAGGTTTGGAGATGCAGGTGGAAAGTCTGGTAGAGTTTAGGAAGGGGTTTGAGCAGATTATGGAGCAAAGACATGAGGTATCTGAAGGGAAAAGCTCAGACTTGCAGATGGAAGCAGGACTAGGGAATTCTGAGGGGAGACTGGGTGAGGAAAGTGGTCAGTGGAAGCATGTGACTAAAAGAACTAGGCAGAGGAAAAGACGGGCTAGTGAAGGAGAAATAGAGCTTCAGAATAGGTTTGCAGAGTTGGAAAATGAAGAAGGGGCTCAGCAGGTAGTCACTGAAGGTGACAGGGCAAGGAAGAAGAGAAGAGCGGTTAGTCCTATAGGAAAAGGGGAAGAGTTAATGGAGATTACACCAAATATGAGCCCCAGGAGGATACAGGATGGGTTAAAAAGGATTACAAGGGAGAATGGGAATGGAAAAAACTTGCAGCCAGAGGGAACAGGGGATAGACTGGAGAATAGCACCGTCACTAGGAAAAGGCAGGTCTATGTGATTGGGGACTCTTTATTGAGAAGAATAGATAGGCCTGTAACCAGAGCTGATCCAGAAAATAGGAGGGTGTGCTGTCTTCCAGGTGCTAAGATACGGGATGTAGACCTGAGGTTAAAAAGGATTCTAAAGGGAGCGGGAAAGAATCCCCTAATTATCCTTCATGTGGGAACAAATGATACGGCTAGATTCTCACTGGAAAGTATTAAGGGAGACTATGTTAGGCTGGGGAGGACGCTTAAGGAAATTGAGGCTCAGGTGATCTTTAGTGGGATTCTGCCTGTTCCTAGAGAAGGGCAACAAAGGTGTGACAAGATTATGACTATCAATAGATGGCTTAGGCAGTGGTGCTATAAGGAGGGCTTTGGGATGTATGGCCATTGGGAGGCATTCATGGATAGAGGACAGTTCTCTCGGGATGGACTTCATCTGAGTAGGGAAGGAAATAGACTTCTAGGATGGAGGCTGGCACAACTGATTAAGAGAGCTTTAAACTAGGAATTTGGGGGAGATGGTTGGGAGATGTCCAGGTAATCTCCACGCCAGAATTTAGCATAGAGTGGAAAGAAAATGAAGTAAGAGTGGATACAGCTGTAGGTAGGAGGAAGGGCAGTGTAGTTACAAGTCTAATAGGTTATACTGGTAGTAAAATAACCGTGCCTAATAGGGTACAGAATGTGAGTGAGGCCAAACAGCAAAAATTAAGATTTGTACACTAATGCAAGGAGCCTAGGTAACAAAATGGAGGAACTAGAGTTACTGGTGCAGGAAGTGAAACCAGATATTATAGGTATAACAGAGACCTGGTGGAATAGTAGTCATGACTGGGCTACAGGTATTGAAGGGTATGTGCTGTTTAGGAAAGACCGAAATAAAGGTAAAGGTGGTGGAGTAGCACTGTATATCAATGATGAGATAGAATGTAAAGAAATAAGAAGCGATGAAATGGATATGACTGAGTCTGTCTGGGCAATAATTAAATTGGGGAAGAAAGCTATTAGAGCCTCCCCTGGGATAGTGCTTGGGGTGTGCTATAGACCGCCGGGATCTAATTTGGATATGGATAGAGCCGTTTTTAATAAAGTAAATACTAATGGAAACTGTGTGATCATGGGAGACTTTAACTTCCCAGATATAGACTGGAGGATGAGTGCTAGTAATAATAATAGGGCTCAGATTTTCCTAGATGTGATAGCTGATGGATTCCTTCAACAAGTAGTTGCTGAACCGACTAGAGGGGATGCCATTTTAGATTTGGTCTTGGCGAGTAATGAGGATCTCATAGAGGAAATGGTTGTAGGGGATAATCTTGGCTCAAGTGATCATGAGCTAATTCAGTTCAAACTGAATGGAAGGATTAACAAAAATAAATCTGCAACTAGGGTTTTTGATTTCAAAAGGGCTGACTTTCAAAAATTAAGGAAATTAGTTAGGGAAGTGGATTGGACTGAAGAATTTATGGGTTTAAAGGTAGAGGAGGCCTGGGATTATTTTAAATTAAAGCTGCAGAAGCTATCGGAAGCCTGCATCCCAAGAAAGGGGAAAAAATTCATAGGCAGGAGTTGTAGACCAAGCTGGATGAGCAAGCATCTTAGAGAGGTAATTAAGAAAAAGCAGAAAGCATATAGGGAGTGGAAGAAGGGAGGGATCAGTAAGGAAAGCTACCTTATTGAGGTCAGAATATGTAGGGATAAAGTGAGACAGGCTAAAAGTCAAGTAGAGTTGGACCTTGCAAAGGGAATTAAAACCAATAGTAAAAGGTTCTATAGTCATATAAATAGGAAGAAAACAAAGAAAGAAGAAGTGGGACCGCTAAAAACTGAGGATGGAGTGGAGGTCAAGGATAATCTAGGCATGGCCCAATATCTAAACAAATACTTTGCCTCAGTCTTTAATAAGACTAAAGAGGATCTTAGGGATAATGGTAGCATGATAAATGGGAATGAGGATATGGAGGTAGACATCACCATATCTGAGGTAGAAGCGAAACTCAAACAGCTTAATGGGGCTAAATCGGGGGGCCCAGATAATCTTCATCCAAGAATATTAAAAGAATTGGCACAAGAAATTGCAAGCCCATTAGCAAGAATTTTTAATGAATCTGTAAATTCAGGGGTTGTACCATATGATTGGAGAATTGCTAACATAGTTCCTATTTTTAAGAAAGGGAAAAAAAGTGATCCAAGTAATTATAGGCCTGTTAGTTTGACATCTGTAGTATGCAAGGTCTTGGAAAAAATTTTGAAGGAGAAGGTAGTTAAGGACATTGAAGTCAATGGTAAATGGGACAAAATACAACATGGTTTTACAAAAGGTAGATCGTGCCAAACCAACCTGATTTCCTTCTTTGAGAGAGTAACAGATTTTTTAGATAAAGGAAACGCAGTGGATCTAATTTATTTAGATTTTAGTAAGGCGTTTGATACTGTGCCACATGGGGAATTATTAGTTAAATTGGATAAGATGGGCATCAATAGGAAAATTGAAAGGTGGATAGGGAATTGGTTAAAGGGGAGACTACAACGGGTCCTACTGAAAGGTGAACTGTCAAGTTGGAGGGAGGTTACCAGTGGAGTTCCTCAAGGATCAGTTTTGGGACCAATCTTATTTAATCTTTTTATTACTGACCTGGGCACAAAAAGTGGGAGTGTGCTAATAAAGTTTGCAGATGATACAAAGCTGGGAGGTATTGCTAATTTAGAGAAGGACAGGGATACCCTACAGGAGGATCTGGATGACCTTGTAAACTGGAGTAATAGGAATAGGATGAAATTTAATAGTGAGAAGTGTAAGGTCATGCATTTAGGGATTAATAACAAGAATTTTAGTTATAAGCTAGGGAAGCATCAACTAGAAGTAACGGAGGAGGAAAAGGACCTTGGAGTATTGGTTGATCATAGGTTGACTATGAGCTGCCAATGTGATATGGCTGTGAAAAAAGCTAATGTCGTCTTGGGATGCATCAGGAGAGGTATTTCCAGTAGGGATAAGGAGGTTTTAGTACCGTTATATAAGGCACTGGTGAGACCTCACCTGGAATACTGTGTGCAGTTCTGGTCTCCCATGTTTAAGAAGGATGAATTCAAACTGGAACAGGTACAGAGAAGGGCTACTAGGATGATCCGAGGAATGGAAAACTTGTCTTATGAAAGGAGACTCAGGGAGCTTGGCTTGTTTAGCCTAACTAAAAGAAGGTTGAGGGGAGATATGATTGCTCTCTATAAATATATCAGAGGGATAAATACCAGAGAGGGAGAGGAATTATTTAAACTCAGTACCAATGTGGACACAAGAACAAATGGATATAAACTGGCCACTAGGAAATTTAGATTAGAAATTAGACGAAGGTTTCTAACCATCAGAGGAGTGAAGTTTTGGAATAGCCTTCCGAGGGAAGTAGTGGGGGCAAAAGATCTATCTTGCTTTAAGATTAAACTCGATAAGTTTATGGAGGAGATGGTATGATGGGATAACATGGTTTTGGTAATTAAATATTCATGGTAAATAGGCCCAATGGCCTGTGATGGGTTTTTAGATGGGGTAAGATCCAAGTTACCCGGGAAAGAATTTTCTGTAGTATCTGGCTGATGAATCTTGCCCATATGCTCAGGGTTTAGCTGATCGCCATATTTGGGGTCGGGAAGGAATTTTCCTCCAGGGCAGATTGGAAGGCCCTGGAGGTTTTTCGCCTTCCTCTGTAGCATGGGGCATGGGTCACTTGCTGGAGGATTCTCTGCTCCTTGAGGTCTTCAAACTACAATTTGAGGACTTCAATAGCACAGATATAGGTGTGAGGTCTTTTTTAGGAGTGGTGGGTGAAGTTCTGTGGCCTGCATTGTGCAGGAGGTCAGACTAGATGATCATAATGGTCCCTTCTGACCTAAATATCTATGAATCTATGACTTAGTCATTCTTTCCTTTCTCCAAGTTCCATGAGTCTGTGATTAAGTCCCATCCTTGCATCCTACTTCAGTGCTATAGCAATGGCCCATTGTTATGTCATTTTAAAAAATTGTGGTACTATACATATCCGGTGCGTCACTGGAGAAGATAGAGATCTCACAGAAAAACAAATGGATTTTCTACTGATGAAAATGTACTACCCTTTGGGAAGAAAGGGAAACAATTATTTTTCCAAAAGAAGGTTCTGTATGTCTGACCATTGGTTTCAGACATAGACATATCCAGTGCGGGGAGGAGACCTAAGTCATCTTGCTTTGCCAGCACAGTCTGAACAAAAGAACACTGAAAACATTTGATACAGACTCTGAGACAAATGCATTTATAATTGTAATCAATGCAAAATTCCCGTCTAATTCAATGGCCGTGGGAGCAGGCACAGGATCCTATACTTCATTGAATTATTAACTTCAAAAGACTATGATCTAGGTTTTAGTTGCCCTAACAACGTGGTATTTCTATTTGTCTTTTTGGCAAAACCCTTCTTAACTTCACCCATGCATAAACAGATTTTGGGTTCAATCTTGTAACCCCCACTCATGCAAATGGTCCTTGTTGAACATTAGAGACTACTCACATGAGTGAGGATCAATCGTATGAACGGTATTGGGCCCAGGATCTTCAGAACTGCAAGACTGTTTCATAAGCTACATTATGAATGATTAAGTATTATTATTGCTTATTAATTCTATGACAGTAGCACCTAATGATCCGAATCAGGGATCAGGGCCTCCTTTGTACTGGGCATCATGCAAACAAGGAACACAAATACAGTTCCTGCTCTGGAAAGCTCACCATCTAGGATACAGCTCACATAATAACAACAGCAACATACTGAAGCAGTCTACTCAGATTTGCTTTACTTGAAATGCTCTCACCTGATATTGTGCACAGTGTGGGACTCTTCAAATGGGCCTAGGTCTGCAGTTTCATTGTACACATGACCTTATGAATCCTGTAAAATGGAGAAACTTTTTTGGAACACTTGCACATTATGCTCTGATGCAGTACTGTCAACGCATGCAGAGTTCTGTACTAGAAAATCCAAATACAGTTTGCAAAACCATTGGAGGTTTTCCCCAGAATGCTTGAGAGAGGGGCTCCTAATTGAATTGACCAAAATTCACATGGGTTCAGCTTTAATCCAATCAGTTCTACATCACTTGTCTTTCAACATTTACAAAATACTTTTTTTTAATTGCAACTCTCTTATGGAACCAAATGAATCAGAAATAGACTTAAATGAAAACCATTCCAGATTGTTCTACACTTTAACCTTACATCTGTGCCTAATTAGGATGCTCAATTTCCCTAAACTCGAGTCATAAAAATGGAAGTAATCTGTGGCCTGTTTGTCAGTCATTATAGGGCAGCAGACTTGCAAATCAACAGGGTCCTGTTCTACGTAGCCATTGAATGAAACATGGGAGATGTTATTGTGCAGCAGGATGGAAACAAATCCGGAGACAAGTTCACAAAGAAAGATGTGTGTGAATGACCTGCATTGCTGGGGATGTGGCTGAATCTTTAAGGAAAGGAGCACCCTAACGTGGAAAACATATGTGGTTATTTAGACTTCTCCATTCTGATCATAAGAGGGGCCCTTATGAGAGATCTCATAATAACTAGTGTTAGACTTTATTCTTTCCTACAGAAAAGGCAGTGAAATCCTTCTTTATAACCAAGTGACTAGGAGGAAGAGTCAGTTCATTCAGCTGAAGTGCAACACAACCTTTAATCAGCTCCTTCCACATAGCCAGCAGAATTAACCGAGAAGCTGATGCAGAAATACATTAGGAAGAACTTGGCACTTGGTATCTACAGCCATTAAAGATACAAAATCTGTGGCTCTCAAATACCACTGGAGGAAAATAAAACCCCCACACTGTGGGCTGGTCATCATTCACTTCAAACACATCAATGTTTTGTACAAGTACGTTGCCTTTTGAAATTCCAAGATCTGCATGTAAAATCCCAGTAGACACGCTGTAAATCCATATCTATGAAAGAAAGTTTTCATTGCATAAGTAGCATATATATATATATATCAGTATACATATATAATTTGGTCATGCTGAATGAACGAATAGCCTTGAACTCCTCCTAGACTATTAGGTCATACCACAGGTCAGTGAAAAGGTAATTTTCCCTAGATTTGTAATAAGGTCTGGGATTTGACCTATGACCTTAATGTCACAAGATATTCATTATCTCCATATAGATGATATACAGACAAAGAAATATACATTTTTTATAGATCTGGCAAAAAGCATATTTGATGGATACATTTTATTTGATGGATTTTATTATCTGGTTAAACTGAATTAGCAGACCTCATTAATTTCTGAAACATAATTTATTTACACTGTGCTATAGCTATTCTTCACATGGGTAGCTAGCTCTCTTAGTACTTACTATGTAAAAACATTTGCTAGCTAGAGAGCCTCTCACTTTAGTGACACTTAGTAAACAGAATTAAGTAGGCATAAAGTTGTAATTGGAATACAATTTTGGGTACAAAAGTCCAGTATAAAATTTACAGATTAAATGAATGTTAGGCATCTAGAGAAGAACCATTCTCTAGAAACTACTGTCACTGTTTCAGTATTTTTCTTTGTCCGAGAGGCTGATGCTGCATACGCAGCTCAAAATTGTATGAGCCTTATTGGCCTGAAATTTTGTTAGACAAAATCTTTATTAAAATGAAGTACAGGTTTTTAATCCTTACCAGTCTCTTAAGTGACAGGGGGCGGGAGTGAGGGAAGGGGAGATATTACTAGAAAATAATCAAGTTTAAAAAACATAAGAGAACCAAGTGTTTGAAAGCCAGGAAATTCAAAATTAAGGTTACAATAAAAAATGGAGAGTCTGGAAATGCACAGTTAAAATACTCCAGTTATTTTTAACTCTGTCCTCATCACAAAATCGTGAGACAACAGTACAATGCACAGACCATACAACTTTAGCAACAATACTATAACCTATAGCTATATATACAGGGCAGGTTCTGGCCTCCATTAAGGCTGCTTTGTCCAACTTTAAAGTAGCGTATCCAGCGACATGGGAATTCCCTCAGCATAGGGGAATCTCCAGGTGGTGACATAGCGCTGGCTTATTGCTCCTGGGCTTGGCATAGGGGATATGTTAAGGATATGTTTGGCTGAGGCTTCTCCGCGCTCCAGCTATCTCCAGCTGCTACGTACCACTTGCGTGGGCTGCTGCAACCAGGTTTAGTTTACAGCAGCCCATAGGCTATCTTATCTACTACTGGGGGCTTTACTTGCCCCTGTTTGGGGAGGAAGGCTGACCTAAAGCCTCCTGTGCCGCGCACGACTCCAGCGTTGCTAAGGAGCTAGCTCTCAGAATGCGTAGGTGCTGGAACAAGGAGTGCTGGGGGTGCCTCCGCATGCCAGGCTTGAAGTGGTTTCCATCATATACAGGGTTTATAGTTTGGTTCAATGGCTCTCAGCACCCCCACTATACAAATTGCTCCAGCACCCTTGGATTCACCATGAGGTTCGAAGCAGGTCATATTTTGAGACTAAACTACTTGGGTGTCCGTTCAATGAGTTCCAGTTAAAGGATTAAACCTGATAAAAGGATAAATATCTATCACACCGAAAAGCAATTTAGAGTAGAGAAGTGACCTATAAAATGAACACATTCCAGTGTGCTAATCCAAAACATATTTCATAAAACAACTCTGAACTCTGAAACAGGTCTTGTTAAAATAGCTGACCTGTTAAAATTATGGGTTCAGTGCAGCAAGGTTATATATTTTAACAGTTCTTCATGTGTTAGACCTCGGCTTTAGGAAATGTTATAAAACATTTACCTCACTTTTCTTCCCCACCCCACCCCCGACCCACCCGCAAAAAAACCAGTCAATGAATTAAAGGTATAAGGCATGTCACTGAAAGAATTAGCGATATACGAGGCTTTCTGCCCCGGAAGCCTCCTTCTGTCCATCATCCTTTCCCCTGTAACTGAAACATTTTATCTGTACTTATCTGCCAAGTTTTTTCTGTCCTCTTCATCTTCAAATTCCTCCTTATCACATACTTCTTCCTTGGACTTTTGATACCAGAGCCCAATTCTCCCACCACAGAACAGATTTCCTCAGGGGTGAGAACTGGGCCCCATGAGTGTGTATTTGCCAATTACGCCATTAAATACAGGATAATCTAAAAGAGACATGTACACAGATGTACAGTATTTAGGATGAGCCACAACGCTCAGAACACAAGTGTCTCTTATTATCATCTAACACGACCACTTTCAGGAGTGACCCAAAGAACTTGAGCTGGGATTCTCCCAAATTTGCACAGGAGAGCTAAGAGGCTGAGAGACAGAAAGGTGAGATTCTAATTGTCATGAAAACCAATTTTAACTATTTAAGGACCTAAGGCCTAATCCAAAGATCACAAGGTATAGAGTGAGGTCTTCTTATGTGAAAGAGTTCTGCACTCAGCAAATAGGCTTGAATGGAAAATAGATCTCAATGATCATTAGAAAACCCCCTATATGCACATATATTTTCACAAGATTTATGCCAGTGTAATTCGAATACAAGGCCACTGCCTTTAAACCATACCTGTGACAATCAGAATTGGAGTTACAGTAAATCTAATCAATTCTTCTTTTTTCCTCTCCCTCCTCCTAGATACTACAGTTATGAGTGCATAACGTCGCTTTTAAAAAAATCATTCACAAAAGTACACAGGCTTAAAGTATAAAATGCAAGTGTGTAGTAGATGACTTTTTAATTATTTGCTGTGTAGCCTATTATCAGATACACATAGTTCACTGTGGGCCAGATTCTGCTGAGGCAGTGTTGCCAGCTGTTACAATCTTATCACAAGTTTCAGAGTAACAGCCGTGTTAGTCTGTATTCGCAAAAAGAAAAGGAGTACTTGTGGCACCTTAGAGACTAACCAATTTATTTAAGCATAAGCTTTCGTGAGCTACAGCTCACGTCATCGGATGCATACTGTGGAAACTGCAGAATACATTATATACACAGAGACCATGAAACAATACCTCCTCCCACCCCAATTACAAGTCTCACAAGATATGTTTTTTTTTTCTAAAAGACCCAGCTCCCAAAGTCAGGTGATTACACGAGCCTCTCCATTAAAGAAAAAAAGATTTTAGCCCTGAGAGTTGCTGAGAAAAGCTGAAAATCTGAACCCTGAAAGTTCAAAAGCCAGAAAGCAAATGAAAAGACACCACATTTTATTATTTTTTAAAATCTCATAATTTTTAAGTCAGCCTCATGATTTTGGGGGTCCAACTCATGATTTTTGGACAGTGGGGAAATCAGTGATGTTTGGGGAAATCAGTGATTTTGGGGAATACATGGCCCCCTGCTCACTGATCCTGAGACCATTGCCCCAGGTCTGGTGGATTGTGCTCCAGGAAAAAGATCAACAATGAGCAGCTCTATAGTTGTCGTTATTATGTGACCTCATGGTCTAGTCATTGGTGGAATTGCATAAGCAGGTGCTGCAGCAATGACAGAAACACAAGCTCACTAAACAAAAGAACTACCTTTGTTCATTACTGCAAGAAAGTGCTCACTCCATCCAACTGTGGGTGCTGTTGCTGAAGGGTTAAAATCCATTGCTGATGTAACAACTTGGTATATGGATTTGTGTTCAGGCCCAAAGTCCAGAGTTTGGTCAAGAGGCCTAGCAAATAATGATTAGCTAAGAAAAAGCAGAATAACCAAAAGATAACCTTGCTTTTGCTAAGATATGCCTGGTCAGTAAAACGCCAGATGCTGGGGGCAATAATTGTGTCTTATTCAAAGTTGCAAATAGAACAAAGAAGCCCTGTTTCTGTTGTGTAGTTTCTTCTGTAGGGAGATGTTCTTCCCACACATCCAACCTTGAGTTTATGAAAAGGTTGGAACATGTCAGTATAAGATATGGCCTCCTCCCACTTCCCTTTCCCAGGGACCAATGCCTGCCTTAAAACACAAATGAACAACTTGAAAGACAATTTTTATTGCCATATACTTTCACTGTTTCTTTGCTTTTACCCCTAGTTATGTATCTGTTGGACAATCAAAGGAGCTACTTCATTCCTATGGATGAATTCAAATCAGAATTCAAATCAGAATTCAAAATATATATTTTATACTAATACATTTATTAAAGTACTAATTAAATGTTAAATGTTAATTTGTCAACTTGAGATCATGGGCGGAGACATTATGTAACCTTTGACCATTGGCTACTGTGCTATTATGTCTTGCTGCTAGATCTATCCAGGGTTGTGGGACTGCCTACCCCGTCACTTTCCCCCGCCCATGGAAAATCCATATATTACATTGTAATCAATTGATTGACAGTGTCTCTGAGCCTAATAAGCAAGGTGACACTCCGTCAGCGCTGTGCGTGACACACTCCTGTGCTTGACCTCTACACGGTATGGATTTATGTCCTTCAGTTACAAAACGATACCCTCTCTCCCACAGTTAGGAAAAATAGAAGCACCCCTGCATTTCCAGTGGGAGTTACTTCCTGAACCAGGGGTCCATCCCATTTCTCGGGAGCACACCCTTTAGGGACAGTCTGTGGGTGTGCCAAGAAGCACTCACTCATCCAGCCAACCCAGTTACTCTGTTACCACCCTTCCCAGTTGTTGCCACAGGGAAGTTCCGCCAACGGGGAAGGGTATGAGTGGCTGTGAAGCTAGGAGGGTCCATGGAGGGTCCAAATGCTACTCTTTTTTTTTTTGCTGGATATGGTTCTCAGACTAATTCAAAACAAAGCAGCTCAAATCAGCCAGCAAAGTTCTTATGTCAGATGCACAAGCCTGATTACTGAACCACTGTCTAGTCTACCCTCCAAAGCAAATACTGTGTCTTCTCATTAAAAGAAAAGCTCTGACAAGACTCTACATTTTCAATCCTTTAAACGTGTATTTAATTGTATGACTAAGTAGACTTTAATGTGTTGAAAACATTTTTAAAATGTGGGAATTTCCTGCCAGGACACTGAGCATAGTATCAAAAAGTTTCAACACTTATTGAAAAAAAAATTAATGCCTGTTTGCTGATATATGTGACATAAACCAAATATGCTCTGCTGTGATGTGGTGTGAAATGGTTATGGGCACTTGGTTGGGATGACATACATAACTCAATCACGGCTCTATCATTCAAGAGTAAAGAGGTCATCCTAACTTTGTGCAAATCCAAACTTTACATCACACCATCAGGAATTCCACGTCTCTCCCTCTGAGGACAAATTACTTCTCCATCGAACATCAAATCATGTAACACAAAATCTGAATACTTTAACTCAGATTCTCTCCTGGGTTGGGGGAGAGCTTGCGGCTGCTCTAATTTATGCCAACTGGCTGTGGTCGACATGAAACCACATGGCAGTTGAGAACTGGCTGAACATAGGTGAACTCCAGCTCACCCAATATCCCTTCTCCCACTCTGCATGCCAAGGCTGGGGTGAGTTGCTGTAGGAGCTGACTATGCTGCTTTATGACAGCTAAGAAGTTCTGTATGCCAAGGCTACTCTCAGCTGAGTATTGAGGGCCAGATTCTGTTAATTTTGCACAACATGAAAGGCACAGAGAATAAGGGGGAGAGACTTCTGGCCCTTTATCTTTAAAATGGGTTAGAAGAAGAAGAATGACAAACTTTTAAAACTAAAGACATGAAAATGTTTAGGAGTGCCTATGAAAATGAAGAAATGTATCCCAAAGAATCTAAAGAAAATGACCTCTTTGAGTCAAACATTAATAAAAGTTTGCAGAGATATACAGATGATCTCATTCCCATGGTTATTTCCCCTTTGCAATGCTTTTTCTGTATGTATTTTTACTTCCAGATGTGGTACAATTAATTATACAACATTTGTGTATTACAACATTGAATAAAATATATTGGAGGCACATAAGTCATTGGAGTGCAACCAGGCCAAAGGCAAAAGCATCCATTTGGACTCCTAAGATAAAGGGAGTTCCTATACACTACCACAACGAAACTGTTGGCTATGAGGGCCAGATGGTGTCCTTTGAAAGAGAAAAGTGCTCAAGTTGAAATGACTTTGAGTCTCCCCTGTGCACTAAAATGAGCTGTACGAGCATCACGTCCTCTACTAGATTTTACTCTTCAGATTAGTGGTTTTCCAGTTGTGGCTGTCTGGCGGAAGGTTTTACATAGTCCCACTTCATCAGCCATCGTCACTGTGCTAGTCCCATATCTATGGCTAGATGTAAGCTTATGGAGCCACATTTTCAATAAGTGGAGGCCCACTTTACCAGCTAAAAAATGTGTACCCAGGCACACACCCACACTGGCACATGCGAGATCCATGCGTGCCTGCACGCTGGATAATTATGCATTCAGATTGGTACCAATTTCTATATTCAGTTCCCCGGTTTGCACATGGAGCTGTGAGATTTGCACATGTAAATACAAGTTAATTTCTGGAAGTGAAAGTAGGCCTCCACTTTTTAAAGTTTGACCCTTTATATTTATTTCAAGAGACTTGGATCTGGTTTCAAAGTATTTTTAACTAAGCTCATTCATAAACTTTTGTCTGTGTGAACTTGTTCTGATCCTTTCCGTTACTACCAAGAATATTGCTGAGCACTGACACCAATGAGACGAGACACCAATTTATTTAATTTAAAGAGAGCACAACTTTTAGTCAAATGAAATAGGCCTGACTGGTGCGTGGCAAGCATTATAGAGTTGGAGTTGCAGAGTTTTGATACACCAGTTTTTCAGTTGTGACTTGTGACCTAGGCTATTTCATGTCCTTGCATGGGCCTCAAGTCCAAAGGCTTTTGGTATCATCTTGCTCATAAGGAGATCTATTCTCTTGCTGGAGCACTTGGGCACACCCCTTACTGCTAATGGACCTTACATGTGTCCTCCAATGGGAGGGCAGACTTCATTTAAGACAAATTCTGCAGACTGATACCATGACTCTGACAGAGCATCTGGTTCTCAGTGACAGCAAGGAAATTAGAATGTATTTTGTCAAATAAGCACCTGTGAGAGTCAAAAGATTTCTACAAAATAAAAATTCATAGATTCATAGACTCAGAAGAGCAGACTATTGTTCCTCATGTCACTTCATTCATTAACAACATTTTCCCTGACTTTCTGCTCCTGTAATGAAAGTCAAAAGTGAACTTTAATACTTCTGAAAGCTTACGGGTCATCACTGCTGCCTGGTGAAATACAATGGCAGTTTGCTAGTCTATGACTATTTAAAGTTAGCACTTTGACTAATCCATAAAGGTTTGGGAGTTTTGTTTTGTAAAATATAGATTTTTAAAGACTTTAAGTTAGATTCATCAGGTGATAACACCATTTTATTACGATTATTTCTGCGAATTCTGGGGAAAACATCCATCTCGAATGGTTTCCAGCTAATACAATCTTCAAATAAGGAGCTATATCCAGTGCTTGTACCTCTTGTTATTGCTGTTTCCTAATTGAACTAAATCCTGAGGAAAGAGGAAGTAATATTTTTCGACTTCTGAAACTATTTAGAGTGCCACCAATTTCCACAGTTTTATCCTGAGTCTTAACCTGTCTGGTATTTTAAAGCCCCAACTCCTGGAATACTGTGATTACATGAGCATCTCAACTTTCACTTAAATAAACTCCTACCAGAATCAGGGCCCCATTGTCCTACTAACTCTACAAATAAAACACAAGGAAGCGTCCATTTTAACCTAGTTTTCTTCACCCAACCGTAGATCATTTTAATTCCTATATTTCACTGGGAAATTTGAAATATATTATCATTTTATAAGGTTCTTATACAAATTACAAAATGTAAGCAAGCAAAGATCACTGTACTTGATGTGCTTAGATACTGTGGTGATAAGTACTTTAAAAATATAGACAGACAGAAAAACTTTATATGACAGTATTCAATGTAGCTTCAGATGAATATGATTTAGTAGATAGGGAAGAGAATAGTATATGTCTACACTGCATTTAAAAACCCATGGCTGGCCCGTGCCAGCTGACTCAGGCTCATGTGATTCAGGCTAAAGGGCTGTTTAATTGCAGTGTAGACGTTTGGGCTCAGGCTGGAGCCTGGGCTCTAGGACCCTGCGAAGTACACTGCAAATAAACATTCCCTTAGCCCAAGCCTCAGGAGCCCAAATCAGCTGGCACAGGCCATCCACAGTGTCTAATTGAAATGTAGACCTACCCTATGAGGTGGGAATCCTGAGTTCTGTTCTAGGCTCTGACACTGATTCACTCTTGGGCAAGCCTCTGTGCCTTGTTTTCCTTATATGTAAAATGGGTACATTAATATGTTCCTGATAGAGGTGTTGAAAGGCTTCAGTCAATAAAGTCTGTACAGCCTTAGAGACTGATGACAGACTGCTTTCCCCAGTGAGCCCACCCCACTGCATGGGCCAGTGGGCCTGAGGGGACAGGTCATAACCCTGCCTCTTCTGTAACCTCCCTGCCCCCCTTTCAGGCAGGGTGCATCACCAGGGGGCTCATGGACCGCAGAGACTATTTAGCTGAGGTTGTCCTTTGTGTAGGGTACACGGGGTGGGGGTAAGGGGGAGAGTGGGTGCTCCTTGCACCCTCCCACACAATGGCCAGTCACAATCTAAGTCCTAATGGTTTTGTTTTTCTCATATTTCTTCCCTCTGCATTGTTGCTGTGCTCCATATCTTCCCATCATATCTTTTTCTTTCACTGGTCATCGTTGGTTTTCCTGTAAAGCGGACTTGAATCCTATATTTTTTTAACCTCCCCTGTTTGTTGGGATTGTTTGTTTGTTTGTTTCATACATTGATTATATCAGAGGAGTGCAGGAGAGGAGTAGAGGAAGAGACAGTGTGGTAAGGCAGGCATCGGAAGGGAAGTCAGCACATATTTTTGCTGTCAGTTGTTAGGCATCATTTGTTGAATCTCTATATTTTATATGGTCCAGAAATAGTTTCTGCATATTTTGTGAATTTTTTCTGTTTTATCCTGCAATCTGAATATTAATGTTTCATGTTATTTCCATTAGTGTTATGATCTGGTTTTGATTGTTGGTATCCCTAGAGCTTTTCATTGTTTGGGAATTTTAGGGGTCTGTTAAGAGGCTAATTCTTTCTACCAAGAGACTCGATTTACGTTTTGTGGTATGGTGATTACATTGTTATTTCAGATTTCCAGTTTTGTTTAGTAATTTCTTTCCAGAAACCATGTAGTCTATGACAGCTCTAGAACAGAGACAGTTTGAGTCTTCAATCCTTACTCACATGAGTAATCACACCATTCATGAGAAAATACTGCTCAACACAAACAGCAGGAGAAATAGACCACGGAAGGCAAAACAGTGAAACCGATCAGCCAGAAAGTGCTGTCAAATGCACAAAGCAAAAAAAGATTTTTTCACTTGTAGTCTCTTTCAGTTTTAGCAGTCTTAAGTGTTACGTGCTTAAAAAAATATAGCAGACAGAAATGTGCCTTTTTTAGTTGATTATCTCCCTTTAATATGATCTGCTGATCACTTTTAGCACAGGATAATGTTCTTGGTGAAGTCATAGTTCATAGCGAACCAAACTCTGAATCGGAGTGCAAGGCTGGGCTCCATATACAGAGGAAGCTTAGCATCACTGAGGAATGAATCCTGAGTCCCAGCCTGAATTAGCTCCTGGACAACAGAGTCACCCCCACTACTATAGAGAATGGGGAGGATTATATTTATATTAGGGCTGTCAAGCGATTAAAAAAATTAATTGTGATTAATCGTGCGATTAATTGCACTGTTAAACAATAATAGAATACCATTTATTTAAATATTTTTGGATGTTTTCTACATTTTCAAATATATTGATTTCAGTTACAACACAGAATACAAAGTGTACAGTGCTCACTTTATATTTATTTTTGATTACAAATATTTGCACTGTAAAAAACAAAAGAAATAGTACTTTTCAATTCACCTATTACAAGTACTGTAGTGCAATCTCTTTATCATAAAAGTTGAATTTAAAAATATAGAATTATATACAAAAAATTACTGCACTCAAAAACAAAACAATGTACAACTTTAGAGCTTTCAAGTCCACTCAGTCCTATTTCTTGTTCAGCCAATCGCAAAGACAAACAAGTTTGTTTACATTTGCAGGAGATAATGCTGCCCGCTTCTTGTTCACAATGTCACCTGAAAGTGAGAACAGGCGTTCTCATGGCACTGTTGTAGCCAACGTCCAAGATATTTACATGTCAGGTACACTAAACATTCACATGTCCCTTCATGCTTCAACCACCGTTCCAGAGGGCATGTGTCCATGCTGATGACAGGTTCTGCTCAATAACAATCCAAAGCAGTGCGGACCGATGCATGTTCATTTCCATCATCTGAGTCAGATGCCACCAGCAGAAGGTTGATTTTCTTTTTCGGTGGTTCAGATTCGGTAGTTTCAGCATCGAAAGGTTGCTCTTTTAAGACTGCTGAAAGCATGCTCATCCCTCTCATATTTTGGAAGGCACTTCAGATTCTTAAACCTTGGGTCGAGTGCTGTAGCTATCTTTAGAAATCTCACATTGGTACCTTCTTTGCATTTTGTCAAATCTGCAGTGAAAGTGTTCTTAAAACGAACAACATGTGCTGAGTCATCATCCAAGACTGCTATAATATGAAATATATGGCAGAATGGGAGTAAAACAGAGACAGAGACATACAATTCTCCCCTGAGGAGTTCAGTCACAAATTTAATTAACACATTTTTTTAATAAAAAGAAAAGGAGTACTTGTGGCACCTTAGCCCTGGTCTACACTAGGACTTTAGGTTGAATTTAGCAGCGTTAAATCGATGTAAACCTGCATGATGTAAACCTGTAAACCACATGATGAAGCCCTTCATTTTGACTTAAAGGGCTCTTAAAATCGATTTCCTTACTCCACCCCTGACAAGTGGATTAGCACTTAAATAGGCCTTGCCGGGTCGAATTTGGGGTACTGTGGACACAATTCGACGGCATTGGGCTTCGGGAGCTATCCCAGAGTGCTCCATTGTGACCGCTCTGGACAGCACTCTCAACTCAGATGCGCTGGCCAGGTAGACAGGAAAAGAACCGCGAACTTTTGAATCTCATTTCCTGTTTGGCCAGCGTGGCAAGCTGCAGGTGACCATGCAGAGCTCATCAGCAGAGGTGACCATGCAGAGCTCATCAGCAGAGGTGACCATGATGGAGTCCCAGAATCGCAAAAGAGCTCCAGCATGGACTGAACGGGAGGTACGGGATCTGATCGCTGTATGGGGAGAGGAATCCGTGCTATCAGAACTCCGTTCCAGTTTTCAGAACGCCAAAACCTTTGTCAAAATCTCCCAGGGCATGAAGGACAGAGGCCATAACAGGGACCTGAAGCAGTGCCGCATGAAACTTAAGGAGCTGAGGCAAGCCTACCAGAAAACCAGAGAGGCGAACGGCCGCTCTGGGTCAGAGCCCCAAACATGCCGCTTCTATGATGAGCTGCATGCCATTTTAGGGGGTTCAACCACCACTACCCCAGCCGTGTTGTTTGACTCCTTCAATGGAGATGGAGGCAACACGGAAGCAGGTTTTGGGGACAAAGAAGATGATGATGATGAGGTTGTAGATAGCTCACAGCAAGCAAGCGGAGAAACCAGTTTTCCCGACAGCCAGGAACTATTTCTCACCCTGGACCTGGAGCCAGTACCCCCTGAACCCACCCAAGACTGCCTCCTGGACCCGGCAGGTGGAGAAGGGACCTCCGGTGAGTGTACCTTTTAAAATACTATACATGGTTTAAAAGCAAGCATGTGAAAGGATTAATTTGCCCTGGCATTCGCGGCTCTCCTGGATGTACTCCCAAAGCTTTTGCAAAAGGTTTCTGGGGAGGGCAGCCTTATTGCGTCTTCCATGGTAGGACACTTTACCACTCCAGGCCAGTAACACGTACTTGGGAATCATTGTACAACAAAGCATTGCAGTGTATGTTTGCTGGCGTTCAAACAACATCCATTCTTTATCTCTCTGTGTTATCCTCAGGAGAGTGAGATATCATTCATGGTCTCCTGGTTGAAATAGGGTGCTTTTCTTCAGGGGACACTCAGAGGTGCCCGTTCCTGCTGAGCTGTTTGTCTGTGGCTGAACAGAAATGTTCCCCACTGTTAGCCACAGGGAGGGGGGAGGTTTGAGGGTGTAGCCACGCGGTGGGGGGGAGGCAAAATGCGACCTTGTAATGAAAGCACATGTGCTAAGTATGTAATGTTAACAGCAAGGTTTACCCTGAAAGAGTGTAGCCACTGTTTTATAAAATGTGTCTTTTTAAATACCGCTGTCCCTTTTTTTTTCTCCACCAGCTGCATGTGTTTCAATGATCACAGGATCTTCTCCTTCCCAGAGGCTAGTGAAGATTAGAAAGAAAAAAAAACGCACTCATGATTAAATGTTCTCTGAGCTCATGCTGTCTTCCCATGCTGACAGAGCACAGACGAATGTGTGGAGGCAAATAATATCAGAGTGCAGGAAAGCACAAAATGACCGGGAGGAGAGGTGGCGGGCTGAAGAGAGTAAGTGGCGGGCTGAAGACAGGGCTGAAGCTCAAATGTGGCGGCAGCGTGATGAGAGGAGGCAGGATTCAATGATGAGGCTGCTGGAGGACCAAACCAGTATGCTCCAGTGTATAGTTGAGCTGCAGCAAAGGCAGCTGGAGCACAGACTGCCACTACAGCCCCTGTGTAACCAACCGCCCTCCTCCCCAAGATCCATAGCCTCCACACCCAGATGCCCAAGAACGCGGTGGGGGGGCCTCCTGCCAACCAGCCACTCCACCACAGAGGATTGCCCAAAAAACAGAAGGCCGGCATACAATAAATTTTAAAGTTGTAAACTTTTAAAGTGCTGTGTGGCATTTTCCTTCCCTCCTCCACCACCCCTCCTGGGCTACCTTGGTAGTCATCCCCCTATTTGTGTGATGAATGAATAAAGAATGCATGAATGTGAAGCAACAATGACTTTATTGCCTCTGCAAGTGGTGATCGAAGGGAGGAGGGGAGGGTGGTTGGCTTACAGGGAAGTAGAGTGAACCAAGGGGCGGGGGACTTCATCAAGGAGAAACAAAGAGAACTTTCACACCATAGCCTGTCCAGTCATGAAACTGGTTTTCAAAGCTTCTCTGATGCATACCGCGCCCTCCTGTGCTCTTCTAACCGCCCTGGTGTCTGGCTGTGCATAACCAGCAGCCAGGCAATTTGCCTCAACCTCCCACCCCACCATAAACGTCTCCCCCTTTACTCTCACAGATATTGTGGAGCGCACAGCAAGCAGTAATAACAGTGGGAATATTGGTTTCGCTGAGGTCTAAGCGAGTCAGTAAACTGCGCCAGCGCGCCTTTAAACGTCCAAATGCACATTCTACCACCATTCTGCACTTGCTCAGCCTGTAGTTGAACAGCTCCTGACTACTGTCCAGGCTGCCTGTGTACGGCTTCATAAGCCATGGCATTAAGGGGTAGGCTGGGTCCCCAAGGATATCCATAGGCATTTCAACATCCCCAGTAGTTATTTTCTGGTCTGGGAATAAAGTCCCTTCCTGCAGCTTTTGAAACAGACCAGAGTTCCTGAAGATGCGAGCGTCATGTACCTTTCCCGGCCATCCCACGTTGATGTTAGTGAAACGTCCCTTGTGATCCACCAGAGCTTGCAGCACTATTGAAAAGTACCCCTTTCAGTTTATGTACTCGCCGGCTTGGTGCTCCAGTGCCAAGATAGGGATATGGGTTCTGTCTATGGCCCCACCAGTGTTAGAGAATCCCATTGCAGCAAAGCCATCCACTATGACCTGCACATTTCCCAGGGTCACTACCCTTGATATCAGCAGATCTTTGATTGCGTGGGCTACTTCATCACAGCAGCCCCAACAGTAGATTTGCCCAATCCAAATTGATTCCCAACTGACCAGTAGCTGTTTGGCGTTGCAAGCTTCCACAGGGATATCGCCACTCACTTCTCAACTGTGAGGGCTGCTCTCATCTTGGTATTGATGTGCTTCAGGGCAGGGGAAAGCAAGTCACGAAGTTCCATGAAAGTGCCCTTACGCATGCGAAAGTTTTGCAGCCACTGGGAATCGTCCCAGACCTGCAACACTATGCGGTCCCACCAGTCTGTGCTTGTTTCCCGAGCCCAGAATCGGCGTTCCACAGCATGAACCTGCCCCATTAGCACCATGATGCATGCAATGGCAGGGCACATGCTTTCAGAGAAATCTGTGTCCATGTCCTGATCACTCATGTGACCGCACTGACGTCGCCTCCTCTCCCGGTATCGCTCTGCCAGGTTCTGGTGCTGCATATACTGCTGGATAATGCGTGTGGTGTTTAATGTGCTCCTATTTGCCAAAGTGAGCTGAGCGGCCTCCATGCTTGCCTTGGTATGGCGTCTGCACAGAAAAAAGGCGCGGAACAATTGTCTGACATTGCTCTGACTGAGGGAGGGGTGACTAATGACATGGCTTACAGGGTTGGCTTACAGGGAATTAAAATCAACAAAGGGGGTGGCTTTACATCAAGGAGTATTTCAGGCAGGACTTCACAGAGGGTTCCAATAAGAAATGGTGCACCTAAGTAGTTGTTCTTATTGGAACAAGCAGGTTGGTCTGGCCTCTGATTGATACATGGCTAGATTTACCTCGCTGCACCTTCTCTGTGAGTGACTGCAGTGTGACCTAGAGGAATGAGTCCCCTACACGGGGGAGAGGGGGAAGCAAATGAGTACAAAACAAATCTGGTCTATTTCTTGTTTTGATCCACTCCATCTATCTTTTACATCTTTGGCTGGCAGCAGATGGTGCAGAAGGACTGCAAGCCATCCACATCTCATGGATGCTCCGCAGAAGATGGTACAATAGGACTGCTAGCAATCCGTATCGCCTGCCTGCTCACCATAAGATGGTTCAATAGGACTGACTGCAGGACTAAAGAGAATGACCTGGTCAAGTCACTTCTAATGTAGTCCCTGCACCCATGTCTGCCCAGGCGCTCCTGACAGACATGACCAGGAGCACCTCGGACATGACGATGACGGCTACCAGTCCTATTGTACCGTCTGCTTCCACAAGGCAATGGGTTGCTGCTGCTGTGTAACAATGCAGTACCACGTCTGCCAGCACCCAGGAGACATACTGTGACGGTTACCTGAGCGGGCTCCATGCTTGCCGTGGTATGGCGTCTGCACAGGTAACTCAAGAAAAAAGGCGCGAAATGATTGTCTGCTGCTGCTTTCACGGAGGGAGGGAGGGAACGGGGGCCTGACGATATGTACCCAGAACTACCCGCGACAATGTTTTAGGCCCATCAGGCATTGGGATCTGAACCCAGAATTCCAATGGGCAGCAGAGACTGCAGGAACTGTGGGATAGCTACCCACAGTGCAACGCTCCGGAAGTTGACTCTAGTCTCCGAACTGTGGAAGCACTCCGCTGAGTTAGTGCACTTAATGCACTTAGAGCATTTTCTGTGGGGGGACACACACTCGAATATATAAAACCGATTTCTAAAAAACCGACTTCTATAAATTCGACCTAATTTCGTAGTGTAGACATACCCTAATTAGAGACTAACAAATTTATTTGAGCATAAGCTTTCGTGAGCTCCAGCTCACTTCATCGGATGCATTCAGTGGAAAATACAGGGGGGAGATTTATATACATAGAGAACATGAAACAATGGGTGTTACCATACACACTGTAAGGAGAGTGATCACTTAAGGTGAGCTATTACCAGCAGGAGAGCAGGGGGAAAAAAACTTTCTGTAGTGATAATCAAGGTGGGCCATTTCCAGCAGTTGACAAGAACATCTGAGGAACAGTGGGGGGTGCGGGGTGGAATAAACATGGTGAAATAGTTTTACTTTGTGTAATGACCCATCCACTCCCAGTCTTTATTCAAGCCTAAATTAATTGTACCCAGTTTGCAAATTAATTCCAATTCATCACTCTCTCACTGGAGTCTGTTTTTGAAGTTTTTTTGTTGAAGAATTGCAACTTTTAGGTCTGTAATCGAGTGACCAAAGAGATTGAAGTGTTCTCCGACTGGTTTTTGAATGCTATAATTCTTGACGTCTGATTTGTGTCCATTTATTCTTTTACGTAGAGACTGTCCAGTTTGACCAATGTACATGGCAGAGGGGCATTGCTGGCACATATCACATTGGTAGATGTGCAGGTGACCGAGCCTCTGATAGTGTGGCTAATGTGATTAGGCCACACTATCAGAGGGTCGTTCACCTGCACATCCACCAATGTGATATATGCCATCATGTGCCAGCAATGCCCCTCTGCTGTGTACTTTGGTCAAACTGGACAGTCTCTAAATAAAAGAATAAATGGACACAAGAATTATAACAAGAATTATAACATTAAAAAACCAGTCGGAGAACACTTCAATCTCTTTGGTCACTCGATTACAGACCTAAAAGTTGCAATTCTTCAACAAAAAAACTTCAGAAACAGACTCCAATGAGAGAGTGATGAATTGGAATTAATTTGCAAACTGGATACAATTAACTTAGGCTTGAATAAAGACTGGGAATGGATGGGTCATTACACAAAGTAAAACTATTTCCCCATGTTTATTCCCGCCTCTCCGGCCCCCCACTGTTCCTCAGATGTTCTTGTCAACTGCTGGAAATGGCCCACCTTGATTATCACTACAAAAAGTTTTTTTTCCCCCCCCCGCTCTCCTGCTGGTAATAGCTCACCTTAAGTGATCACTCTCCTTACAGTGTGTATGGTAACACCCATTGTTTCATGTTCTCTATGCATATAAATCTCCCCACTGTATTTTCCACTGAATGCATCCGATGAAGTGAGCTGGAGCTCACGAAAGCTTATGCTCAAATAAATTTGTTAGTCTCTAAGGTGCCACAAGTACTCTTTTTCTTTTTGCGAATACAGACTAACATGGCTACTACTCTGAAACCTGTCATTATTTTTTTAATGAGCGTCATCAGTATGGAAGCATGTCCTCTGCAATGGTCGGCAAAGCATGATGGGGCTTATGAATGTTTAATATATCTTATGACTTGTATTTGTGGATAATCTATGCACTATACCCAGATGTACAGACACTCTTTTCTTAACCTGTGTACTATATAATTGTTTAACATTAGCTTTAATAACAGTTTTATAGCTGGCACATAAATACCTTGCAACGCTGACTACAAAAGTTCCATGTGAATGCCTGTTCTCACTTTCTGGTGACATGGTAAATAAGAAGTGGGCAGCATTATCTCCCATAAATGTAAACAAACAAGTTTGTCTGCGTGATTGGCTGAACAAGAAGTAGGACTGAGTGAACTTACAGCAGTGGTGGGCAACCTGCAGTCCATCAGGGTAATCCGCTGGCGGGCTGCCAGACAGTTTGTTTCCATTTGCACGGCCGCTCGCAGCTCCCAGTGGCCTCAGTTTGCTATTCCCGGCCAATAGGAGCTGCAGGAAGCGGTGAGAGCCTCAGGGATGTGCTGGCCACTACTTCCCACAGCTCCCATTGGCCGGGAATGGTGAACCACAGTCACTGGGAGCTGTGGGCAGCCGTGCAAATGTAAACAAACTGTCTGGCAGCCTGCCAGCAGATTACTCTAATGGGCTGCGTGCAGCCCACGGACCGCAGGTTGCCCACGACTGACATATAGGCTCTAAAGTTTTACATTGTTTTGTTTTTGAGAGCAGTATGTAACAAAAAAAATCTACATTTGTAAATTGCACTTTCACGATAAAGGGATTGCACTACAGTACTTGTACGAGGTGAATTGAAAAATACTATTTCTTTTATTTATCATTTTAAAGTGTATATAAAATAATGAAATAAAAAATAACAATATAAAGTGAGCAGTGTACACTTGTATTCTGTGTTGTACCTGAAATCAATATGTTTGAAAATGTAGAAAAATATCCAAAGTATTTAATAAATGTCAATTGGTATTCTATTGTTTAACAGTGCAATTAAAACTGCAATTAATCATGATTAATTTTTTAATTGCAATTCATTTTTTTTGTTAATCGCGTGAGTTAACAGCGGTTAGTTGACAGCCCTAATTTATATTTTATAAACACTGAAATCGTCCACAGGTTCTGTAGGCTATTTGAAAATGCTCTCTGCTATCTGAAGCTTGCATGTGTGCAGGGTTCCATTTTAAAAGGGGGCAGTCTTTACAATAATATTTCTGTGCTTGCAGATGGAAATGTCCCTTACTTCCTAGAATGAGCATCTTAAACCATTCACATTATAGAAATGTGCTCCACCATCTGCTATTCATTCAGATACCTGAAAAATAAATGGAAGCAGGAGGTTAGGTTGATCACTTGCCTTTGAGAGTAATTGGCAAGCACTTTGCACACTGTCATAAATATAAAGGGAAGGGTAAACCCCTTTGAAATCCCTCCTGGCCAGGGGAAAGCTCCTCTCACCTGTAAAGGGTTAAGAAGCTAAAGGTAACCTCACTGGCACCTGACCAAAATGACCAATGAGGAGACAAGATACTTTCAAAAGCTGGGAGGAGGGAGAGAAACAAAGGGTCTGTGTCTGTCTATATGCGGGTCTTTGCCGGGGATAGACCAGGAATGGAGTCTTAGAACTTTTAGTAAGTAATCTAGCTAGGTATGTGTTAGATTATGATTTCTTTAAATGGCTGAGAAAAGAATTGTGCTGAATAGAATAACTATTTCTGTCTGTGTATCTTTTTTGTAACTTAAAGTTTTGCCTAGAGGGGTTCTCTATGTTTTTGAATGTAATTACCCTGTAAGATACCTACCATCCTGATTTTACAGGGGGGATTTCTTTATTTCTATTTACTTCTATTTTTTATTAAAAGTCTTCTTGTAAAAAAACTGAATGCTTTTTCATTGTTCTCAGATCCAAGGGTTTGGGTCTGTGGTCACCTATGCAAATTGGTGAGGCTTTTTATCCAACATTTCCTAGGAAAGGGGGGGTGCAAGTGTTGGGAGGATTGTTCATTGTTCTTAAGATCCAAGGGTCTGGGTCTGTAGTCACCTAGGCAAACTGGTGAGGCTTTTTACCAAACCTTGTCCAGGAAGTGGGGTGCAAGGTTTTGGGAAGTATTTTGGGGGGAAAGACGCATCCAAACAGCTCTTCCCCAGTAACCAGTATTAGTTTGGTGGTGGTAGCGGCCAATCCAAGGATGACGGGTGGAATATTTTGTACCTTGGGGAAGTTTTGACCTAAGCTGGTAAAGATAAGCTTAGGAGGTTTTTCATGCAGGTCCCCACATCTGTACCCTAGAGTTCAGAGTGGGGGAGGAACCTTGACACACTCTTTAAAAATGACAACAAAACCCACTGACAAGCTAGAACATGGCATGAGGCATGCACAGTCACGTTGCAATCTGCCATTCTGCAATACAGTGTAATTAATCTCCCTGCCTGTCTCCCCCAAAAGTAAATCTGACTGGTTCATTCAAATCATTTTGTTGCTGTGGCCGGTTTGCTTTGTTTTGGCATGACTGCAAGACTCACCTTTACCCAAAAAGAGAGGATTGTCTGAAGCCAGCTTGCTACAAGCCAAACTACTGAAGGGTAACGCATCTCTCAAAATTACCTTGAAAGAAGGAAATCCCCAGAAGTAGCTTCTCCTCAAATTGCATAGGGCAGTGATGCTGATACAAAGAACAAACCTAAGCAGGCATAGCTTAAGGTGAGAATTTGTAAATCAAGATACACGGGGGGGGGGGAGCTAAGGGGAAAAAACCTGCTCCCTGACAAAAAGGGTGAGTTTGAGAAGTCTCTAAGAATGAGAAGTTTGAGAAGTCTCTAAGAATGTTATGATGTTAATTTAAAATGATATTCCAAGAACAGAAGATTTTCATCAATAAGGTATTGCTGTGCGGACTCCCTGTACTGACTCCTTTATATTTGGAAAGGATGTGTAGAACTCAGCAGGCAACAGGAGCCATGTGGATGGTAAGGTTTTTCAAGGTTTTTAAGGTTTTTCAAGCCTGTGGATTTTGAAAAGATATCATTGAGTATACACAGACTAAAGCAGGAAGAAGGAATGAGGTGTGTAGTGTGTTCCTGAAAAGGACAATCAAGAACGAGAACAGATATTGGCTATGGAAATGGAAGCTTCTTGCTTTCCCTATTGTCACCTCCCATGTCTTCTTGTGAAATACACCAGTGGGTGCTATTATAGTTATGTTACCAAAAAGAGAATTCAGAGAGCATGTTGATGGGCATGGTACATGAACCTGAATAGTACAGACTAGAAACACTGTTCCTCAGATGTCCTTGTCAACTGCTGGAAATGGCCCACCTTGATTATCACTACAAAAGGTTCCCTCCTCCCCCACTCTCCTGCTGGTAATAGCTCACCTTAAGTGATCACTCTCCTTACAGTGTGTATGGTAACACCCATTGTTTCATGTTCTCTATGCATATAAATCTCCCCATTGTATTTTCCACTGAATGCATCCGATGAAGTGAACTGGAGCTCACGAAAGCTCATGCTCAAATAAATTGGTTAGTCTCTAAGGTGCTACAAGTACTCCTGTTCTTTTTGCGAATACAGACTAACACAGCTGCTACTCTGAAACAACTTCAGGTGTAGTTTAGTGGTTAGAGAATGGGATTAAGAGTCAAGATTCCTGGGTCCTATTCCTGATCCTCCTTTTGACTCATTGGCTGACCTTGTGCAAATCACTTAGGGCCTGATCCTACAAGTCCACCAGAATTTTGCACATGGAGCAATTGCACATTCCACCAAACTACCTGTCTGTGCCTCAATATATCTTTATATAACAGATCTAATAAAGGGTTGTGTTGCCAATTATTTCAATAGGCCTAATATAAGTGCTGTGAATTTCATTCAGTGTTTATAAAGTGCTTTATGATTACAATAGAAGTCTAGACAATCAACATACTTTTGATGCTTAGTTTCAGAGAAAATATCCCTGAATTTTCAAAGCCGCTGTTCTAAAATAGCTTAATCTTGTTCTTTTTTTGTTGTTGTTCCACTTATTCTTAACCTCAAGTTTTGTTTTTAATAATCCTTTGCAGTAAATAAGCAAGATGCATATTATCAACCAAGAGGAAAAACAAGGTAGAGGAAAGAAAATACATTCTTTACATGCACAATTAAAATGAAGACCACATGGAAATGGTCATCCATTAAAATCCACATTTTGTAAATATTTTTAAGGAATAAATTATCAGTAAAAAGAGGAAGGAGGAGAGGAATAATTACCATTATATGTCTCAGAGAGTGTTTTTCCATTAGCCATAATTAATACAGTAATGATAAATTAAAATTATGACTCATTTCACATGTATTGGAAAGAAACATTAAATAAAAGACAAGAAAAAGAGAAGAGGAAGAAAAGGATAACTAAGCATAATAATTAATATATTCCTGATTCAGTGTCATCTCTGAACTGCCCAGGCCTCATGGTTTTTGTTTTTATTTAATTAATTTATAACAATTTAGCCAACGCGTTCAGGAAAAGAGGCTGGTAACAATATTGACCTTCAGGTCACGTACACAGCCTCGTTCTGCATTACTAATAGCCCTTATACCTCAGTGCTAGAAGGCTTGTTCCTGAATACTAGGGGAATTTCGTGACTGTTTTCAGTGAGCTCAGAATTTGGCCCTTTTTAGTCCACGGGAGTTTTGGGACCATAAGGAAGGTGGGATTTTGCCAAAGGAGTAACTGGGTTCTGTGAGGTTATCAAATGCCTGTATACACTGAAAGTGTACAGGCACTTTTTTTTTGTGTGTTTTATTAAATATTTAGTATTGTTTATTATCTTATCAGTCATAAGTTTTTACCAAGTCAATAATAAAATGCCCCATAAATCCAATATATCCTTTTCTGAGCCTTATAACAGATCACAATTTCTCCCCGCATACCCTTAATTCCAAGTATATGCTAATGTAAAAAACACGACTTTTGAAATGACCACTTGCCTCTTAAATGCATTTCTTTTGCAATAGGAAGCAACTTCATTAGAAACAAACACCTTCACCAGACCTCCTGCATACCTCTCCCAACGCAGAAGCAAAAAAAAAAGGTGTGGTCAAGCCAATTACAAAATAATAATAATATTTGATGGACAAATATATCAGCTGTCAGGGAGGGGGACAGATGAGTCTGCTTACTGACTGCTATTGACTTCATGGGGCTAATAAAGCGAGATGCAAATAAAAATTAAGGGGAACAGAGTCTCGCCCTGAGATTGCATGACGTAGCCCTTTTCTGTTTATATAACATTGTGATTAAATATGGTGGGTCCCTCAGGGAGGGAATTTTTGATGTGAAGGTTAAGCCAATATTAGCAAAAAAAAGTGAATCAAATGGCCCAGAGCATCACAGCCACAGTCGATTCCAAGAATGTTTGGTTACAAAATGAGCAACTGACTAATTGTGTAAATGCTGTTAATTAGCTGTGCAGAGCCCCTAACTGGGCTTTTCCCTGTAACTAATAAGAAATCAATTAGCTAATGAAGTGGCCATTAAATGCTATGCTAATCTTATCGGGGGTATTTTTAATGTTTCTTCTTTTTTTTTCCCTTTATGATCCTTCCTAATTGCCACTGCCATACGGAGCTCACAGCTTTCAGCATGTCTAATGAAACATCATTATATCATAACTGGCATTCTTGGAAGAGTTAGTGGCAAACCTGCTTCCCAATTATTTTTAATTGCCAGACATACTCATAACTGGGCCTTTTACCAAGTAGTTCAGAGCCCTGCACTGTCATGTAATATATACAAAGATTGTGTTTTCTTTACTTTGCATATGAAGGTTGGATGCAGCATTGGCCACGATGAAGAATGCACGTTGCAACCTAAACAAGAAACCAGAAAGCAATTGCCTTTTCTTTGCCTTTGCCTGGAGCGTGTGGAGTCTCAACATTGCCTTCTCACTGAGCCGTTAAAACTAGACAGGTCTCAAGGAGGTTTTACTTCTGTTTGAAAACTTCAGTGGTATGCACACTTTATTTTAAAGTACCATTTAAATTTTGGGTGTTTAGGAAGAAATGCCATAGGATTAGCAACTGTATAGTGTAAATGTCTTCAGTAATTCTCACAAGTTTGGTTACTTCCTAAAATAATTGATTAGCAACATTGCCATAAATTCCACTTCAGAGAAAGCATAAAATGTATCTTTTTTTGCAAAATGTGCGTGTTTCCATGATCACTATTGTCACGTTAATATAGCTCTTTATAAGGAGGTTGAGGTGAGATGCAATCCTGTAGTAATTCTATCTTGTACACTGCCCCCATGGCTAATATTTCTCATTTACCAACCCAACATCTCATAAGAGAATCATATTGAAACCCTGAATCTAAATGAACTTCTCTAAATCTACTTGTGCTGAAGTAGGTTATGTGTCAGGATTAGACTAGCTTGCTTTCTCTCTGCTCCCCTTTCCTCGCCCCCCACCCCTTTTCACAGTACAATAGTATCCAGGACATCTGTGCACAAAAACAGTGGCCTTTTTTTTTAAAAGAATGTTTTCAAAAGAGATTCTTGTCTTCCATTTCCCCCACCCACCTCAATCCTTTTTTTTTTTTTTTTTTTTTTGATAACATGCAAATTGAATTGGTTAATTCTGCACCTCAGGTTTCAGGAAATCTGCCACCAGCAGCTGCCACTGTTTCAGATGTCAGGCGGATGCAGACGCACTGTGACATTTTGTTCATTAAATAAACAAACCAGGTTCACGCTAACAACATTAGGTAGAAAGCCCCATCAATTCTTGTACATTTAGTTCACATAATAGGAAGTGACAATTGTTCCTTAGCTTCATAAGCACTATATTGAAGAACAAAAGGGAGGTAAGAAAACCCACACATAATGTGGCAACAGCAACAACAGTTTGCCATAAAATCCTGGAAGGTTGATTTAGATTAATGAGACGCATAACTTTTTGCCCAAGGCTACTTTAAATAAATATGGCTACGAACATGGCTACTAAGGGGAAGAAAAAATTGTCATAATTCTCTTTTCTTACGTAAGGCCTTGGTCTTGTTTGTTTGAGTTGACTGTCAAATCAGAAATATTCAACAACAGTAGCCCTTATATAGATGAATGAAATAGGTCTGCCCAGTGCTGTAGAGAGAAAAGAAAAGAAAAGGAAAAGCCTTTGCATACTTCATAATGGAATAATATTTTACGATAAAATGTGACTCAGTATGTTTACATTAAGTGAAACAGATATAAATTTTAAAAACCTAAATCAAAAAGTCACAGGCCAACCTGAATGCCTTTAAAAGTCCAGGATATCCAGCTATTCAGAATGGCTACATTTCTGACTTTTCCATCAATTTGGAACCTAGAAAATAAAAAAGTTAAAAATCCCCAAGACATGAAGTCTAGTTTTGTAATTAAGCATCTTATAATACAACAGCCACCAAAACTGGAAATTCCGTAGTAATGCATGTAAAAAGAGAGAGGCCTGTCTTAAAATCAGACCATCCTAAGGCTTGGAAATCATAGATTAGGCTGTCAGTCAGACTTAGTCTGAAAGGTATGGACAATAGGAAAAAAATCCTTGCACATTAATATGTATAGAACCATGATGTAGCTTTTTATATTCCAAAGGGGCTTCAATAACTCCATGGGGGGAAAGACAGCCAAACCTGGGACTGGATCCTGGAAATCCTTACTCACATCTGGATTCTGAATGATATTACTTGGGTGAGTAAAGGTTGCAATGTGTGCACCATCAAGAGTTTTACACCTTCTCTTCCCCAAGTAGCTGTCTGGCTTAGGTTTTCTATAGCATCTGTCAATTTGAGGAATTCTACTACAGAGCGTAGGCCACATTCTCACCTGATGTAAAGCAGCACTGAAGTCAGTGGAAATGCACTAATCCAAACTACCCCAGGAGGCTTATAGATTCATAGATATTAAGGTCAGAGGGACCATTATGATCATCTCGTCTGACCTCCTGCACAACGCAGGCCACAGAATCTCACCCTCCCACTCCTGCGAAAAACCTCTCACCTATGTCTGAGCTACTGAAGTCCTCAAATCGTGGTTTAAGAAGCAGAGAATCCTCCAGCAAGTGACTTAGTGTGCTTCATGTTGTAAATGGATTGTACACAGGCATAAGATATATTATGAAACATATATACAGTCTTGTTAATATGCAAGTTGTCTACCTGACTCCAAATGCTACTTTTCATCTATAATTTTTATATATGCCCCCATAAAACCACAAATATTCTGTACTTAACAAGGCTGGTATACTATTACTGTTCTGATGGACCTAGTTATAATCTAGTGTATCTTTTGTTAGAGTCAGTAGATTCCTTATGTTATATTATTGTAATATTTATAGTATATGTTATTTACTTATGACAGATTAATAGTAATCCTCAATATATATGTGAATATCATTTCTTCATTGGATTTGTGTTGCAGTCATATTCTTCTAGCAGTGGGCCCCATTCTCTTATATGAATAAATAATCCACCTGGGGAGGAAAAATTCCACTACTTTCAATTTGGTGAATTGAAGAGAATTTCTTCAACCAAAGAGAGTAGGAATCCCCTACAGAAGAAGCCAGGAGTGCTAATCCCAAAACCCACAATTCCATTATGATCTTCTTCGACCCTGTAGATGACCCTGGCCATTACACTGCTATCTTGCTCAACCAGCTTCTACTGGACCTGGAGAAAGAATGGTTCTCATAGGAGCCATGCTGCCAGGGGCTTTCACCTTACAGCTGTTTCGTGAAGCCCCCTAAATGAAGGGTCTGCAATGCAGAGGGGGAAGCCACATAAGTTGGTACAATGTTAGGCTGTACCAACTTGCACCAGCTTCTGCTGTGAGTTTGGAGGGGATAGGAGAATCCAGGAATGCCCAGGGCTCTCTCTCCTGATCCCACCCACCCTGATACGCCCCTCTTCGTCTGTGGAGTTCTGCAGTGCCCCCATGGAGAGGCTTCTGTTAGGTCAGAGGAAGGGCAACATGCTACCTAGGAGAAATCCCCACCTACCACATGCACAGGCTGCCTCCATCCACGGGCATGAGGGAAGCATTGGGGCTTTCAATACCATTAGAATCGCAGACTCATACATGATTCTAAATGCCAGAAATAATATTCCTCTCCTGCATTGTAAGTATATGATTGGCATAGTGAACAGTAATGTAGAATTGTCCAGTTGGTTTGGTTGAAGGCCCCATACTATAAGCTAAGGAAATATTGTATGTCCTTCTAGATGGAGGCCCAAGTGGAGGAATGGTTTTGCAAAACCTTTAAGCAGAGCCACAAACTTATACCATGCTCTACACCTTCCTACTACTGCATCTTGCTCTACATATATCATTCTGCCAATCAGAAGCACATAGTTATTTTTCAGCAAATAGTTTATCTAATACATGGAGCTAGATATATGTATCTGATTCTGACCGCAACACACCTAATATGATTCCTATTAATTTTCTTACCTGGAAGTACACTGGTCAGTTTCCCAGCAGACATTGTCATTATCCAAAGCATATTTAAGCCTCTGCTTAAAAATAAAACAGTCCCACAGAATAATTTTATTTCACTGGCATGTGTGAAACATGGCACAAAATAATAGCATGCCAACTCACATTTCACATAGGCAGCTTCCATTACAGAGTATTCACTTACACATTTAAAAAAAACAACCCATTTTATTCACCCCAGTGGTTCCAAATGAATTGTCTTGTACATTTCTCAGTTTATTCATTTAGTTAGGGATGTTTCTTTTCTTTTAAAAGGTAGAGTGCTGGTTTGAGAAAATAAGTGCTGCTTTTCTTTACAGGTTTCAGAGTAACATAAAGAACAACAGAAAAGGCTTATATCTGTCATAGTTGAAAACACTATATTTATGTCTCCATTTAATCCACTCATTGCTTTACAGACCCAAAGTCCTCTGGGGAGTGTCACAAATCTATAAAATGTTCCTGAGTGCTACATTTTGCATTTCGATCTCTGAATTGGTTGACAGATGAGAAAATACACATTTACCCAGCCAGCTCCCTAATGACTACAGATGTGTGGATGCTGAAGTGTGCAAGTCATTCCAGTTCAGGTTGGCAGTAACTTTAATTCAATTTTGTTTTACCTCTGATCTGCATTTTTCTGATGGTGTAATCTGCCTTAGCTTTGTATTTTTATTATTTCACCCACTTTTCGGTCAGACCACAGCACCTTTTGGGGGTACTCCCAACACAAAGACTCATGGCATATAAATTTGGAGATCCATCCTTTTTGAGAATGGCAGCATGTGGTACAAGTGGAGCTGAAATTTTGTCATAAACTGATACATATAATGATGCCACGTTTCAGAGAGCCACAGTGCATCTCTGATGACATTATATTGGCTTAACTGTATACTGCATTTATGTGTGCTATCAGGGCCTGATCCAAAGGCCACCGAAGTCAATAGAAGTATTTTCATTGACCTCAAAGAAGTCTGGATCAGGCCCTAGGAGCATGTGCTCTTCAGTGTTCTCAAATACTGCATATTACGGGGATCTATGATCCTTTCTAATTCTTCAAGTGGAAGAGAACTGGATGGGGTGGTCCAGAGATGCAGAATGCCACATCCATGGCATTCTTATATTTCCCTCACAATTGCGCGAAAGCCCCTCTACCGAGTTCTCGGCTGACATGGGAATAAATTATAATCTACAAAGGGGAGAATTTGCCCTGTAAATTCTTAAATCATTAGAATTAAATTGTGGAATGAGGTGACATTTATAGTCAAACTAAATGAAATCAGACTTCTTCCTCAAACTGCACCTAATTCATTCCATCCACGAGAAGGGGAACACACGAAACCTGAAAGGGTGGAGAAAGCAGAAGATCTGGCACAAGCGGTTGTATTTATATGTAATGAAATCTTGGAAAAATAAAAAGTGGGAGTAAGAACTACCCCTAAGCAGCTTTAATTTGCATGACCAGCATTTACTGTGCACCTCATTCTAGAATATACTAACCTTGGCAGACTTTTAAAGGTCATGTTTATAAAAGATGAACTGTTTTGAAGAAATTCTCTGTGTAGGCACTAGATGATTTGTCTTCAAGAGAAAACACATATGTCCTTGTCTTTCCAACTATTTTCTTTTCAGAATTATTCAAAAAGGACAGAAGATGGCCTCAAACTATCATTTACTATTTTTCCCCTCAGTCCTCAAACCATGCAGCACACCTTGGGCCCCTTCATGGCATGGAAGGATTGGGATTTGCATCCATTAGAAATAGACCATGAACTTCACTCCCGCACAGTAGCAGTAACTGATAACATACAGTCTAGGTGAATACCATCTGTACAATGCAATAACATGGTGGTAACACAGAATTGTTTTGATTTTACTGATATGCACTACTTTGTTAAAGGAGGAAGGATCTCCCATGATAAATAATGATTTACAAAATGAAGTGAATTCAAAGCGTACAAAGCACACAAAGAAGGGTAAACACCATGGTGTAAAATGGGGCACACTTTTGGGGCATTCCCAGTAGAAAAGTAACCATTATTCTGAGTGGCATTCCCAACAAACAGTCAAAGGAAAAATAAGCCTTTTGAACAGGGTACATGAAAGCCATGAATCACTAGTGTCTCAATGACAAGCAGATGGCCTTCCATCCATCCTCCCATCATCAGATCTCTGTATGACTGAAATTACGTGAGCAAGGGCCATGCCAAAACTTGTCACATTTACTCTTAACAAAACATAAGCATTTACAAGTCTTCATAAACATTTTTGATGGAAGTACATATTCTTCAAAAGGCAGTACTATAAAATTCCCTTCATGAACCAACTCCCAGAATTCTAAGGACACTGAACAGTCTTTAAAACCCACTCCTTCCTGGGAGCCATCTATTAAGGGATGAAGAATAAAGAGGTGAAGAATACCAACAATGATTTTCATCATGGAATTTATGTTGTTTAGAGTATGTGAGTAAATGAGTTAGTCACTGTGGCTGAAGGGCTGCACAAGGCCTTATGCCCTCAAAATAGGGTTTCTACTGATGTATCATAAATTAGTAAGATATTTAAGTTAAGTTTAAATCAGTTAAAGTGCATATACTTTATGGATTTTCACTAGTCCAACTAGATTTAATTAAAATTAGTTTAGTACCACCATGCAATTTTTCTAATGTAGATCAGTTCTAAATATTTATCATTTAAAATCTAAATCTAAATAAATCTAAATATTGTAAATATTTAAATCTGATCTACTTTAGAAAAGTTGCACCAGTGGTAATGAACTAATCTGAGAGCATATCAATGCAGGCTAACTATTTACTTTATAAATATTCTCTATAACTATATTTAACAGTTCATTAGGCTAAAGGAAATAAAAGATGAATGTATTTATATATACTAGGAACAACTGCAAGTAAACAAGGAGAATTATTTTAAAACTCAGAAACACCATTTTCAGACCAAAATAAGGAACAACATACACACAGTAAACATGGCCCCATCAGCCTTCTATACCAGCGGGCACAGTGGTGGGGGAAGTTGAATCTCCTGAAGGAGTGCAGCAAAGGGCAAGCTCCCCCTGATTTCTGGGGCACTCAGGATAGAATTCTGCCCCAGCCTTGGGCTGGGCTTTGTGGTAGTGCTGAGCCCTTGGTGAGCACACTACTTAGCACTTATCAGTGTGAGTAAGGTTTGCACAATCAGGTGCTCAGTGATTTATAGGTCCCAATACCCAGTCCCACCATAATTCCTTTAGCAGTAGGCTAAAGCAAACCTCCCACAAGCTGTGTCTCCAATCTTTTAGCCAGTTGAGCCCGCACAAGAACTGCATGTGGTGGTTTGCCTCAACAATCCTATAAAGTCATCTTTTAGAATCCCCCAGGTCTGCAGAGCTGAATTCTGTTATATACAGGTAAGAATGTCTTGAGGAACGTACAGAGACCACTGAAAATGACACACGTGAGGTAAATGGTGAGCACTAGAGCTGCTCAGGAAATTATCTTAATTTCCCCAAACTATTTTTGACCAAAACATTTTTTTTATTTTTGTTGAATTGTTTGCAAATTGTTGGGGGTTGTCCAAAAACCAACAATTTTCCAGTTGAAAAATGAGAAAAACATGTTTCATTTTTTTTTGACAAAAACACAAACATTTTCTATTCATGAAAATTTCCATTTAATCAAAAAGCCATTTTTTTGTCTAAAAAAAAGTTTGACTAAAAATTTTATGACCAGTTCTAGGGTGTGCATGTTATTGCTAAAACTCTGATTCAACCAAGATTGTTAAGCACACAAGTAGTCCCATTGACTTCAGTGTGACTCCAGCCATTCTTAAAGCAAAGCACATGCTTAAGTGCTTTGCTGAGTCGGGGCCTGTGTTAGCTCTAATTTGTACTAGGAATAATAGTGATTGCACACTTGGTGGAACGCATAACATGGTTCACAGTATTTACATATGAACTGCACTTCTTTTTCTGATTAATTCTGGAGACACACCCTAGCAAAGCATGGGAAACAATATGCAATTGATCTGCTAGACAGAGTACTCTGAGCACATGCTTTTTTGGGGGTGAAACACAGACTGAGCCCTGAGAACAGATAATATGCATACTTTTCCTGAGCTACACAGAGCTCCTCTCATTGCACAATTTAGCCTATGAATAGGGAGCAAATTCCAGGACATTTTTCAATTCAGTGTTTATGTTGCCTCTTTAGCAAATGAGACTCAGATTTTTTAGAAAAAAAATTCTAAATATTTATACAAAAACTGTAGGAGCCACTGGATTAAGTGATGGGCTCCCCCTGGGGAAAGCCCTGGGTGTATTAATTGTTGACATTATTTTCAACGATTGTACTTTGTGTTAAACAAAAGTGTCTGAAGTTCTTGAATTTCCTCATGGCCATCTTTACGTTTGCTTTCCACTATTCTAAATTTTAATTGTTATTAACCTTCCCTTTTGAGATTATACATTTTGCTCCCTATTTCATGAGCTGTAGTAGTCTGAGATCACAAAAGTAAGAAGTTATAAATTATTGAACTGTATATATGTGTATATCATTATTTATCATATCGCTATTATCAAATATATAACCCAAGAAAATATGAACTATCAGTTTGTCTGACCCTGCTTGAACTGAATTAAGGGAGTCAGAAAGTCAGATTTGAAATTTAAGAAGTGATCAGGGATACATTTAAAAAAAAATCTGTTTTACATATAACAAACTGCTGTGAACTCATCTCAGATTGTGGATAAACAATTTCAATTGTACTGTGTTTTGCAAAGATCATTATGATATTTTAACAGAAATGAAATATCTATTTTTGCTCATCCCATAACTCTGATAAGTAAATGCAAAATTATTTTAATTATTGCAAAGATCATTATGATATTTTAACAGAAATGAAATATCTGTTTTTGCTCATCCCATAAATCTGATAAGTTAATGCAAATTATTTTAATTATATGTATTGAAACTCCATGTACACCTATGTCAGTATGTATATTATAAATAATAAATAATTGTTACCAGAGCTGGATGAATTATTTATTGAGGATCAATTATCTGGCAAATATAGCACTTTTCTCTGTTTGTGACTTGTTGAAGAGCAATCTTGTCTTCTCTGAACATATTCATTCTTGCAAATATGTATTGGATAATGAATAACTTTTACCCTAGGACTGTGAACTTCTCACATAGACTACTCGCTATTAGTTATTGGTGGTGTATGACCAGCCATCTGGTACTGTTTTTGCTCCCTGTTTGGATGACTGAAACTTTGTAAACAGGAGAATGACAAATGCTGAAAGTTGAACATTGAATAAAAAATCATTACTACTTCAGCTTGTACACAAATGCCTTTGTTGTGGCTATGAATACTGTTGTTTGTATTAAGAACAGCCACTGTGTGGGGGTGAAAGTGTGTGTGCAAATGTTTACAAACCATATATAGAAAGGGGCATAAACATAATAAAGTGAACATTCCCTTGGAATCGGAATGACTGTTCATGAACATAGTCGTTTTCTGCATTCAAGCAACTCTAATAATTATTATATATTTCTGATTAACCAGGCTGAGGTATACTTATTTTCTGGAACTTCAGGGTACTGATATAAAGAAAACAAATACCAATCCTTGCTAAGTAGCACAGAGCAGTATTATATGTGTCACAAGCCAGCAAAAACATTTTATAATTTAGGGAACCCAAATCCTCCAGGGAGCGTCTTAAAGCCACATCATATGTCCTATTGCTAATGTTTACCAGCACCCTTAAATTATCAGAAATGGACCAAACTCTGCCTCTGACATACATGTGTGTCTCCCACTAATTTCAAGTGAAGCTGCATACACACACCCAAGAGCCAAATTTGGCCCAGTTAGGTCTATTTGTTCCTTATGCAGTGGACCAGATTAATTGCTTTATACTTCAACTCCAGAATGTCACAGGGACTAGAGAAAGGAAATACAATCCAGGTAGAGCTGCCAGTTCCCAGCATGTCAGGTAACCAAAACCATGAAAGCCACATTTTGCTGATGTTCTCTTTCATTGAAGATTAAGCCTTCATTTGTTTTCAAGCATTTGATGTTTCATTTCTAATGATCTCTAGACTCAGTACCAAAGTTGTCTTCCTGACAGCGAATGCCAAGTGTGATTACCTGCCATGCTGGAGATCCTCACCTCAATCCAGATTTATTCATGGAATCCAATCATTGCAGAGATAGACAAGCTAGACTCCCAACAGTCAAGGGCATTACAGCCAACCCTCTCTCTACTCCTGGTTCTCTTCTGGTTTAAAATAAAGGCACAAAGGTAACACTAAATAAGGAAAATATGGTTTTCAGTAACAGAAACTGTCAAAAAACAAAGATGACATGTTTATATAATTAGTTACACATCTAACTTTCTTTAGCTCATCTTCTTTTCATTATCCCATGATGACTTCACAGCACAAACAATATGTAACTGAAATATAGGTGAAGCAATTAGATCAATATTTTTTTCTAAAAAAACCCACTCTAGACCTTAGGTAACTCCTGCATCTTGGAGTCCCTCTGTGACTGCTTTCTGCTGTGAGAGCAATTCATTAAAAGTTAATTAAAAGGTGAAGTTCAATATGCAGTTTCCTTTAGCTAATCCTCCTAAGGCAGCTTTGGATGGCACTAATGTATCCATTTTTGTTGATGTTAGAAAACAAAAAGGCAAGATAGTCTAATTAAGAGGTTGGTGTTTACAAGAGAGAGGTTTTCTGATTGGCAAGGCTGAATCCAAATGAATCATAATGCTGTAGTTTTCCCTCAACCAAATTGCTCTCACTCGAACTTGACGCATTCCAAAATAAGAGCTTTCAGAATACAAAACTCGCTTCCTCTTTCTGTGTTGATACTTTACAGCCAGATCTCTGACAACCCTTACAAAAGGCCATGTCTACGCTACAGCAGCTCAGTTACAGCACGGCAGCTGTGGCGCTCTAGGGCCTTAGTGTAGATACAGTGGAATGGGGTTTTCTGACTGTCAGGTGACCGAAACAAGGGTGGTTTCATCTAGTGGTTGGAGCAGGCATCAGACCTAGTGGTGGGACCAAGCATCAAGAACTAAAGATTATGGTCAGAGCTGGAGTCAGTAGTCAGAAGCCGAAGCCAAGGTTTAAGCTGGAGGTCGGGAACTAGATACCAGAGCTGAGGCTCAGACTCAGAGTCAGAAGCCTGAGTCACAGGCCAAGCTGGAGGTCAGGTACTGGAGCAAGCGGGGTATCAGGCAAGGAGGGGTTCAAGGCAGGGGCAGGACAGAGGCAAGGTTGGGTGAAAGGCAGGAGCAGCAGGAACAAGGTAACGCAAGAGTAGGCACAGTGGTGGGCATGAGTGTTGAGCAGCCAGTGAGCTGCTGCACCTTGTGGCTTAAGAGCCGGCCTACTGGCCCCTCCAGCCAATCAGGTGAGGTAGCCAATCAGACAGCCTGTCCTGATGAGCCTGCCTAGAAACTAACTCTGCTGCAAGCCCGGACTCCTGATACCATCACTGAGGTAATCCACATCTCCGAGAGGTGGTAACTAGGTCAATGGAAGAAATCTTCTGTGCTTGTCAGTAATAACTGAAGTTTAAAAAAAACCCCACCGCTAGCCAATACAGCTGTTTCCCTTTATACCTTTTCTTCCTTTCCCTGCTTCCTTCTTCCTTGTTTCAACTCGAATTATTGGCCAATGGTACCCAAAGAAAGAGGGGAGGGGAGATTTAGGACCCACTTCTGTGCAAGACCATGGAAGCCCCAAAAAGTCAGTTTGCACGATTGAGAATCTGCATTCATAGTATGCTGAATCAAGAGCAGTGTGGCTGGAAACAATTTGCTGCCTGCTAAAAAAAGCTCTGGGTATGGAGTCAAGTATGGAGGCTAAAAGTAGGACAAGCCTTCCACAATTCTGGCTTGCAAAACACACCGAAAAAAACTCAGTTCACACAGAGGAACACCCAAGCCTTCCGGTTTGTTCCCAAAACTCAGACACTAGAACTACTACAATATAGCTGTGAGCTGGACTAGCATTCTGGGAATACTGATGTTAAGAGGGTCAGATGTGCTTGTGGGCATGCTAAGTTCTTTTCTATTTTCTTTCTGAGCCAGATTGTGAAAGATTTTCCCTGTTGTGGCCTCCATATCTTAACTGAGAATGGATGCCACAAATCACGGGAATAATTAGTGACACTCTTAAGCGTCTAGTGTTGCACCCATTCATTTTCTTGGCACAAAATGTATTAGTTCTGCACTATTCATTTAGTTTGCATTTACCAAGAGATAAATTTCAGTTTGAAGCTGTACTGAAAGACAATATATACTGTATGTTTGAGAAAACCTATTTGCTTTTTCAAAAATTCATGAAATAATAAATGTGGAGTTAATTTATATGAAAAGCTAACTTTGGCTACTTAGTTACCATTAAAATCTATTAACTAAGTGGCCTGTGGTGTCCTTTATGGGAATATCATCCTCACAGTTAAATTCTCGCAGAAAACACAGATCTAACATTACCTGTCTGGTCACATAATTTAGAGTATAGCTCTGTCCCTTACCATAAATGAGTAGCAAGAAAAAGCTCAAATGTTCCTATTTTTCCAACAGTTAAATGAGGTTTTTCAACTACGCCACAGGCTAGAAGATCTTAAGATTCTCTAGATTTCAGTTTTCCAGGCTTGGCAGCTCTTGCTATGCCTTCCCCGGTCCATCCCTATTCTGAAAAACTCCCTGCAATCCACCCCACCCCTGGGTTGGCCCCTTGGGAGCTTTCAGTCTGTGCATGTTCAGCTGCATCACTTTTAGCTTTCATATTTCAACAGAAGAGAAAAACAGTATCAGAAAAACCATCTGATGTATTTTAAATAGAGAATACAAGTAAAGGGTTATTTAGTAAGGGTACAGAGCCTTTCACATCTAGGACACTAGTTAAGTGCCAGCCCAGATCAGAAGCAACTGAAAGTTGCTACCATCTGATGGCTGTAAAGATTTTGTAAATTGAGTAGCCGTCTAAGCACAGTTCCCACATCACACAAAGCACCCCAACAAGTGACTCTGTATGTAGCTTCCTTGTTGCCAGCTTTTCAGCAAAGAGGACAGGCAGACATGTGCAGCGAGGAAAAGCAAGTAGGAGAAAAAAATTAATACAATTCTTTTCTCCTTTGCAGTAATTTGTTTTTGTCAGAAAGGTAAAAGGAAGGCAAGACCTGTGGAGAGAAAGGATGGTCCTATAGGAGCCTGGGATGTCGGAGATTGGGGTTGAATTGCCAACTGTGTCACCAAGAGTGGACCAAGCTATTTTGCTGACCAGGGTAGAAAACATTTGCAGTGCACCCACTTCACACACATACCCTGAGCAGCCAAGCAAATAAAAAAAGGCCAGCCAATCAGCAGAGCAAAACCAGCCATCAACCAGAGCAGAGGGGGAAAAAAGCCAAGCTATGTATAGTGCTCCCTGGAAGCTGGCACCCAGCGTAACCGCCCTGCTCACCTGTCACTAGAATCAGCCCTGTCTGTCAAAGGCTTCCTGTGTAACTTTGGGCAAATCACGTTTTTTGTGTGCCTCAGTTTTCTGTCTGTAAGTTAGGGATAATAGCACCTCATAGGGGTAGTGGCACTCACAGGGGTATTGTGAGTAGAGCTGTGCAAATAACAGGGGGGGTTGTTGTTGTGGGGTGTTTTTTTGGTTTGCTGGCTGAACTGAAATTATTTTTAAAAAATTATTTCAGGTTGCCCCAAAACAATTTTTTAAAAGTTTTTTGGTGAACCCAAAGTTAAAAAGAAAGCATTTTGTGTCAAACAACATGTTTAATTCAACCCAAAATGTTTGTTTCATTTCTGAGTTTTTAAACCTTTATGTTAAATAAATTCGAAACAAAAAGTCATTCTGAATAAAAAAAATCAAGCAGTTCATTTAGAAAATGATAAAACAAAATGTTTCCGTTTTTTCAGAATTGTTTTGTTTTGTCTTCAACTGAAACAATTTATTGAATTTGATTTGAATTCACAAACTCCTTTCAGTCAGCCCAAACCAGCATTTTTTGGCCAAAAAAAGGTTTGTCTGAGGCCAGGTGTACACTAGCACTTATATTGGCAAAACTTCTTTTGTTCAGGGGTGTGAAAGAAACAAACAGCCAAGAGACATACGTTTTGCTGGCATAAGCGCTTGTGTGCACAGCACTGTGTCAGCAGGAGACGCTCTGCCGCTGATATAGCGACTGCCGCTCATTGAGCTGGTGTTATTATATCGATGGGAGAGCGCTCTCCCCTCGGCATAACACGGCTACACGAGGGCTCTTACCGCAGCATTGGTACAGCTGTGCCGCTGTAAGCTTGTAAGTGTAGACATGGCCTGAAAAATTTCACCCAGCTCTACTAAAATAAATAAATAAATAAATCCATTAGTGGCTGTGAGATGCCCAGACACTATGCGAATAGAGGGGGGAGAGGTAGATACGCTGAAGGGTAGGGATAGAGTCCAGAGTGACCTAGACAAATTGGAGGATTGGGCCAAAAGAAATCTGATGAGGTTCAACAAGGACAAGTGCAGAGTCCTGCACTTAGGAAGGAAGAATCCCATGCACCGCTACAGACTAGGGACCGAATGGCTCGGCAGCAGTTCTACAGAAAAGGACCTGGGGGTTACAGTGGACGAGAAGCTGGATATGAGTCAAGAGTGCGCCCTTGTTGCCAAGAAGCCAATGTCATATTGGGCTGCATTAGTAAGAGCATTGCCAGCAGATCGAGGGAAGTGATTATTCCCCTCTATTCGGCACTGGTGAGGCCACACCTGGAGTGTTGCATCCAGTTTTGTCCCCCCACTACAGAAGGGATGTGGACAAATTGGAGAGAGTCCAGTGGAGGGCAATGAAAATGATTAGGGGGCTGGGGCACATGACTTACAAGTAGAGGCTGAGGGAACTGGGGTTATTTAGTTTGCAGAAGAGAAGAATGAGGGGGGGTTGATAGCAGCCTTCAACTACCTGAAGGGGGGTTCCAAAGAGGATGGAGCTATGCTGTTCTCAGTGGTGGCAGATGACAGAACAAGGAGCAATGGTCTCAAGTTGCAGTGGGGGAGGTCTAGCTTGAATATTAGGAAACACTATTTCACTAATAGTGAAAGCACTGGAATGGGTTACCTAGGGAGGTGGTGGAATCTGCATCCTTAGAGATTTTTAAGGCCCAGCTTGACAAAGCCCTGGCTGGGATGATTTAGTTGGGGATTGGTCCTGCTTTGAGCAGGGGGTTGGACTAGATGACCTCCTGAGGTCCCTTCCAACCCTGATATTCTATGATTCTATGAAGTGTAAGTGTCTAAGTTAGACATAAATACTGTCAGACAAACAGAGCCCTGCTTGAACTCACTGCTGGATTTACACCAGGGATGAATTTTCACTGTATGTTTCTGGGCCATTACCTCTGCAAAACTTTACTTCTGGGAGCTAGGGTAAGATCAGATCCATTAAAATTCCAAACTTGTATGTTTTCTCGTTTGCTTATAAGGCTTGCATACATGCATGAGAGTATTTTTACTCACATGAGTAGTCTTGTTGAACTCATAGGGTAAAGATACTCTCATGGTATTTGCAGGGTAGGACACTTGTTTCCATTTAGATTGGATAATGATACATGCAGCAAGGATGCTATCAACTACCCTATTTATTTGAGAATTAGGAGCATTTTAATGCTCTCAATTTTATTCTGATAATGCAAAGTGAAAGTTAAAAGTGGCCCAATATAGGGTCTGAAACCTGCCACAGATTTTAGCAAATAAAAAAACCCCTTAAAGAAACAAAACCTACTGTCCTGGCTGCTGATTTTAATACTGCTTCATGCACAGCCAGACTGCTTGTAACTTTTCTATTAAAAAGCCAGATCAGGAGCATTAAAGAGCTCCCAATTAAGGGGCATATTATCACCTCAATACACAGGGAGTTTCACAAGTAAATTGCTTTGCATTGAGAAGAGAATATACCCTGTGGTTTTTAAAGAATACATAAAAGTTAAAAGAGATTTGGCAGTGGGTAAAAGAATCACAGAAAGACTTACATTTTAACATAGTTATAATAGAAGAAAACAAATGTTTAAAATAGTAGAAAGATTGTATTTATTTTCATTTTTTCCTATGTAATTCTCACATATTTCCACTGTCAACTTATTACCGAAATGTAGGGCTATATATTCAAAATAACTGAAAATAATGATTTTTTAAAAATATTTTCATTTACACACACACCTAACGATTGCACCAGTTGTGCCGCCACAGTTACAAGCTGAGGGCAAAATTTTCAAAAGCACCTAAGTGATGTAAGAGCATTGCCAGCAGATCGAGGGACGTGATCGTTCCCCTCTATTCGGCACTGGTGAGGCCACATCTGGAGTATTGTGTCCAGTTTTGGGCCCCCCACTACAGAAAGGATGTGGACAAACTGGAGAGAGTCCAGCGGAGGGCAATGAAAATGGTTAGGGGGCTGGGGCACATGGCTTCAACTACCTGAAGGGGCGTTCCAAAGAGGATGGAGCTCGGCTGTTCTCAGTGGTGGCAGACAACAGAACAAGAAACAATGGTCTCAAGTTGCAGTGGGGGAGGTCTAGGTTGGATATAAGGAAAAACTGTTTCACTAGGAGGGTGGTAAAACACTGGAATGGGATACCTAGGGAGGTGGTGGAATCTCCTTCCTTAGAGGTTTTTAAGGCCTGGCTTGATAAAGCCCTGGCTGGGATGATTTAGTTGGTGTTGGTCCCATTTTTGAAAGTGACCTAGGTTAAAGTTGTTGGGGTGTTTTAACTACACATTTGTAGGCCTTAACATGTTTGGATTTCTTTTAAGTTTAACCTTAACTCTTAATTTTCTGGGGATAACACATGCTTGTAATGTTTTTACCTCTAATTTTTGGATATGTACTCTCAATCTTAATTTGAGTTTAATATAGTTTTTGTCTGAGAATGTATGTAAAATAGAGGTGCTGGTAGTGACTCCAAGGTTAAGGCTGGGTTCAGTTTTTCAGTTAAAACAAGGATTGAACTACTTTGTTTTGCGTGGAGAATGCTGTAGCTCCTCAAACTTGCCGCACAAAATCTGTGAGTCATTACTGAATTTTCTGAAGAATTTTGGATACATCTGTTAATCAGTTTATAGGTTAAGATTAATTAAAAATCAATCTTTTAAATAAATTTTAAGAAATAACCATTTTGAGTGTCATGTTTTTTTGGGTCCCTCTAACTAACAAATTAATAATTTCAAACTTTCCATATAGTTAACATTCAAGTAATATGCACACTAGAAGAAATGAGGTTACAATTAATCAAAATTATTAACAATTATCTATAATTGTTATGATTTCAGTCAGGACCAGCCCAATGGCAATTCTAAAGTAATGTCACTGTGACATCAGAAGTAACTCAACCATTCATCACTGTTCCTTTTCAGTTGATTTGTGTGCTGCAATCCTGTTGGTTGAACTGAGTCAGTGGAGTAGAAGGGATGGTACATAGGTGGCAAAAGTTCTCACTGGTAGATAGCTTGATTGTCTATATAGAAACAGAAAGGACATACTGGATGGGTTCCATGCCCCTGGTTCTGAGACACCAGGCCTCATCCGCCTTCCAGCCCTATCATTGTCTCGAAGAGGTCATCTCAGAGTCTGCAGAGCACAGACCTTGCTGTACTTGGCCAGTGACACAATCTTCAGTCCCTTATCTAACACCTCTACCCTAACCCCTGCAGCCTCCAACTGTACCCCTGGAAGCTTGCAGCCCAGCCCTTTCTGACCCCCCACTGTTGGCAATACTCATCTCCTCCCCGAGCATGGATGCTTTCTCATTTCCTTCAAAAGGCCTGACAATGCAAATAGCCCCAGCCTTTCTCCATGCTCTCTACCCTGCTGTCAGCCCCTCCACTGTCACATGAATCAGTAGTCTTTGCTCTATTGCAATGCTCACCTCCTGTTCAGTGCCCCCCCACCCCCACTGTGGTTTTCCCCATACCAAAGAGCTCTCTAGGAAACAATAGCTAGTGTTTGTCACAGTCTCCAGAGTGCTATGGCAGTATGTGTGATTTTCAGCTGTGTAAGGTAGATTCCAGCTCTTCACAAAGTTAAAATGGGGTTGGGCATACAGTTATGTCTCAGCCAATTACTGTTGGCCCAGATAGCTATATCTTTGTTCAACCAGTGGGAAGAGTTTGGCGTGGCCCATATTTTGCCCTTCTTGCAGTTCAATTCAGCATTATAAGCAATGGCCTCTGTCTCTTATTCAGATACCACCTCACAGGGCTTTGGGCCTAGTGGCCACCGATACCCACTACACCTACTTTTTTGTTCAGATTAAACATAAAAAATAACAGCATGTTACCCCTATAGTTTGATTGGAAATGTGGACTCACCAGAGGTGCCTTCCCCGGCATAACGCTCTGCCGCCAACTGGTCCTGTGAAGGGATGGGCTCCAGGGTTAAAAACTGTTCTTGGCTGTGGGGAGAATGGATCCTCCGCTTGCCTGCCTCACAATCTCCTCCTCCTCTTCCTCATCAACAATGTCCTCCTTGTTGTTGCTTGAGGTGGCCCGGGGCTCTGGGAGGTATCCAAGGAGCGTTTTGGGGTAGTGGTGGGGTCACTGCCAAGAATCACATGCAGCTCCTCATAAAAGCTGCATATCTGTGGAGTAGAACCAGAATGGCTGTTCACCTCCCTTGTCAGCTGCATGTCCCTGATGTAGCCCTTCTTCCCCATGCCCCGTGCAATCTTGGCATAGATGTCAGCGTTTCTTCTGCTAGATTGGAGCTCTGCCTGCACAGACTCTTCTCCCCACACAGCAATAAGATCCATCACTTCCCAGGTACTCTGTGTTGGAGCGCATTTGTGGCCTTGAGTCTCCACTATCACCTGTGCTGGCGAACTCTCCATGATGATCAAACAGGAAATGAAAATTCAGAAGTTCCCGGGGCTTTAACAGGGGAGCGCGGCTGTCTCCTGTGTACCTGGCTGACGTGCAGTGGAGCTGAAAGTGTTCTCCAGAGCGGTCACAGCGGAGCACTGTGGGACACCTCCCGGAAGCCAATTCATTCAAACTCCACAATGCAGTGTCTATGCTATGCCCGTGTCAACCCCTGGATGTCGAATCAAGCTCTACGCCTCTCGCAGAGGTGGAGTTCAGAAGTCGACTTTACAGGCCACTTAGGTCGACGGAAAGGGACTCGGTAGTGTGTAGACGCAGACATTATTAAATCGACCTAACACGGCTTATGTGGACCTAAGTGTGTAGTGTTGGCCAGGCCTCAGAGTTTCCTTTAAAGTCTCCCCAGCTGGACAGACCTGGGATGTTATGGAGGAGGTAGAAGTACAGCTTCCAAAGCCTGTACGCCTTAGGGCACTAGGGTTGCTGTCCCTCTATGCCGTTTCCTCAATCCCTGGCTCAGCTAACAGCATCACTCCTGCTGAAGAGAGTAGGAGCCAAGCTCCACTTGGCGACCTACCAGCTCCTGTGCAAAACTGCCTTTGAATAGAGTTGTTGCAGAAACGCAGTCTGAATTATTGCTGCTTTGAGCTGTAGCAACTGATGCATGAATAATCATGTCAATACCCATTGCCTTGAAAGAAGAAAGTGCCTGGGACAGCGACTCCTCTCACTTTGGCTCCCATCCCCTAGACCCCCGGGAGCACCCATGGAGGGGCTTTTGCATGGTCTGGGACAGGGAGACCATCTCCCTTCTGCAGCCCCTAAATGCCATCCACTGGGCGCAGTTATACCTCTCTATGGGACTTTTGTATTCTGAGATCATACCAGTTTACTGGTTTTATGCTATCATAACATGTTAGAACATAATATGAACAAACATAAGAATTCAGGCAAAGATTTTTGTTTTTAAATGGCTACGTAAAGTAAGGCTCCTAAATCCATTTTCAGGCATCTAAACAATTGGCTTGAATTTCCAAAGTAACAGAACTGCCCTCTCAAACTCTACTGATCTCAGCACTTTTCAAAATCTTGGCATGAATTCTTATTCTTGTTTGTATTATTCAGTGGGAGTTGCTGGGTATTCAGCCCTATGGGAAACCCAGATAGAAATGTAGATTCTTTAGTATGGATGTTGGTGGCTAATGTTAGGTAACAATTTATTTTAAAACCTTGGCCTCACTGTGGTCCCATCAGGTGTTTGACAGAACAGGCTTTATTCTTTTTTTTCTTGTGCTGTTTCTTTCATAAGTGAATGCTGGCTGTACTTGGTAAGTCTAGGGCAGCCTGTTGGTAAACCTGTTATCCATCACAGTAATTCATAGAATCTGGCATGTACCAGATGGACAATATTCCATTGTTTAAAGTGAGCTCTGTCAATCTTTGCCATTGATATGAAACAAAAGTCAGGATTATTAAAGCATATGGGTACATGGCCTCATGCGCTCGTTAAGCCGTTGCTTTGAGAATGGGACTGCTGCTGCTGCTGAGCATTCTGAAAATGTATATTGTGTGCTACAGTACACAAGGAATCACAGATGTCAAGGGGAAATGATATGTGAAAGCAGCGTGCGTTTAAAAATGCAGCACTACTGTACCTTCTTAAAAGAAAAAAGAAACTTTCCTCCTTCTCCCTCCTTCCCCCTATTGCCAGTGAAAATGAACTGTCAGAGCCTGGATAAAGATACAAACAGGATTGCATACCTCACCAAGCCTACAGTGACTCTTCGACTTTGATCTAATTCTATTTGCTGCTTTATGATGCATGAAGCTGTCAGATAAAGAGGTGTTCAAAAAAATCCACTCGAGCTGTCGGGGCTGACAAGCCCTGTGATGGATTACAGAGAAAACAAAAGGGTTATCACCTTAACCACAAACATTTATATCTTTTTTTCATAAGGGTTCTTCAATCAACATGTAGTTACCAGGGCGCAGGTTGTTGTGAAGCCTGTAGAGACACAGATCCAATGACATATGTCGAAACAGCATTTTAAAAGTACAACACATGCGTTGGCACTAATATGCTGCTGACACGGTACAGTTGGGCTTGCTCAGATCAAAGATAAGAACACTATAGTTTTCTATATAAAGAGGATTTTTCTGAAGAACAGATTTCCCTCTCACCCCCGTCTTTCAAAGATTAAACACAGTCATAACAGTCTGAATGGGACTTAACTAAAAAAAGGCCAGTGCTTAAATTCTGCCCATATGATTATTTACACAATAGAAACTTCAACATACCGGAATGAAGAACCCTTAGCACTTGGCCACTGTCGAGGGAAACAATATTTTTTAAAAAAGGAGTGCTTTTTCCTTTTTAAAGCGCTATGTGATGAGCATCTAGTTTAGTCATCTACAGTCTTTCTTTCTGAAGGCTGCCAACTTTCCAAATGGCCACTGCAACAAAAACTACTTGCAATAATATCAGACCAGATATTTGTCAGCCAAGCCTGGTATTCTGTCACAAGCACGGGCTAGTACTTCATGCTTCAGAAAACAATGAAAAGCCCTCCCAATGCACCAACTCTGCTGCCCATAGGAAACTCCTGATAACAGAGACATTTTATGCTAACTGCAATTTGGATTAAGATGGAGCTTTGCATGGCAGGGGATATAATCTTGCTGGACTGCACTTTCACATCAGGGATGAGGGTAACCATAGACTAGACCGGAGAATGCTAGGGGCAGCATTTGGCCCACATTGGCCATTCTTTCCATTCAATGATTAAAGGATAAGCAGGTTGTTTTAATGTAACATTAATTAAACAATCAGGGAAAGTACATACAGACTCTAGAGACCCTTGGCTGTCTCATAAAAGATACACATTAGACACTTGATGAGAGGTCAGCTCCCTCAGTTATTCTCAGCACACAATGCCAGGCAGCACTGAAGATATATATAACAAAACTTACTTCCCCCCACCCCATTCTTCCATCTTCTTTCCATTTCCACTTGCTATTCAACCTCACTCAGCTCTAGTCTCCTTGGGCCTGATCCACAGCCCACTGAAGCCAATGGGAATCTTTCCATTGACTTCAATGGGTTTTGGCTCAAGCCCTTTGGGAACAAGAGAAATAAAGATGAGCCCTAAATGTTAGCAATTTATGAAAGTTTATGTGTTAGCTGAGAAGAGTTTTACTAAGACATATTGACCCAAATGGTCAACATTTCTGTGACAATACAAATGGATAAATACAGCTGTTCATCCTCGTTTAGCTAATAAAAATGTTTTTAAAAGTGGCCTCAATCTGTTACATTCTGCTGTTATCCGAGATTTGAGGAAGTGCCTCATTTCGCTCTGCAATGCAAGGAGGTGCTCCTAAGAGATTTCTGTTGGTTTTGGGGTGTTGGCAACCACTTAGGGTACATTTACCCAGCAAGCAGCAGTCGGCAGCAATGAGTGTCAGAGCCCAAGTTAACAGACTCAGGCTCACGGGGGTCAGGCTACCAGACTAAAAATAGCTGTGTAGACACTGCAGCTTGGGCTGGAGCTCAGCTCTAAAGGAAGAGAGGCAAGTGGGCTTCAGAACCCAGCTCGAGACTGAGCTGCATCATCTACATAGCTATTCTGAGCACTGTAGCACGAGTCCTGCAAACCCAACTCTGTAGCCTGGGTTCTGAGATTCGCTCCAGGGGCTGTGTAGACATGCCTGTAGAGCCTCATCAAACAGAGGGGTTATAAGGCCATATAAGGGACACGTAAGACACTCCAGTGTAAAAGATAAAAAGGCTCGTGGAAAGATCACAAAGGGCGGGAGTCTTCTCTCATTTACACTGGTGGCAATCTAGAGTAGCTCCACTGATTTTAGTGGACTTACTTGGATTGACCCAGTGTAAATGAGAATCCGGCCCAACAAGAGAAGTAACAAAGCAAGCCAGAAAAGAGGAAGATCTGAAGTCAACACTTGCTACAGGATAAAGGATCAAAAAGAAATACTATTGTTATTGAAAAGAACTCCCTTGCAAAAATATGAACCTCCTGACATTCACAATAAATCATATCCATATTAAGATACGTTCAATTGCCAAAACAGTCCACACTTCTGGTGGATCTCCCTTTAATAACTGTTGCCTAAAATTTCAAAAGAGATCCAAACACATTGCTTATACATAAGAACAGCAATTTTTAAAAAATTCCTCTTAAACGCATTTTCAGGATACTAAGCTCAGGCATGATCTTGGGGTTGGCTGGGAGAGTGGTTGTTTCTTCAGTGAACATAACTTTTTATCGGTTGTTAAAGGTTTCTCTGCATTTCTCATACAGATTGGCAAACTGCTGACACACTAAAACGTTACCACCATGTGTTAAACTAGGCTCCTATGCCATAGCCATACAACCAGAGTAATAAAAATCCTTTTCAAGAAGTTAAAAGGCAAGCTGGTTCAGATAGGCAATTATTAGTATGCATGGAGTGTTCTTTCACAGGCAATAATACAGTGGGAATTCAGTTAGCCTGAGCCTAGGCTGATGTGAAGCATATGATATTACTTATGTAGGCATGAAAGCAATCTGCTTTAATATCAGACACTTTAGTGCAAAGAATGTCAGGGTTACCAGAGGTTAAAGACAGGCCAGTGTTGGTGGGGCGGTTTTAAAGTAAGCTAAAAAATGTGGGATAACTCATTTTGTTTTCAATTTCTTGTGCTACTCCATAAAATGGTAATAGATGATTTACCTCAAAAACAGTCAAAAGTGAAAAATGGGAACACTGAATGCAATGTAGCTTAATGTACAGAGTGTGAGAAAAGTCTGAATGCCACAGGCTGATGTCACTAAAATCAAGTCATGCCACTTCCCACCCCTAGTTCTGATGTTACATCCAGTGCCTGCTCCCATTGATATCAATGGCTTCTAAGGGTATGTCTACACTATGGAATAAGGTCGAATTTATAGAAGTCGTTTTTTTAGAAATCGGTTTTATATATTCGAGTGTGTGTGTCCCCACAGAAAATGCTCTAAGTGCATTAAGTGCATTGACTCGGCGGAGTGCTTCCACAGTACCGAAGCTAGAGTCGACTTCCGGAGCTCCCACAGTTCCCGCAGTCTCCGCTGCCCATTGGAATTCTGGGTTCAGATCCCAATGCCTGATGGGGTTAAAACATTGTCGCGGGTGGTTCTGGGTACATATCGTCAGGCCCCCGTTCCCTCCCTCCCTCCGTGAAAGCAAGGGCAGACAATCGTTTCGCGCCTTTTTTCCTGAGTTACCTGTGCAGACGCCATACCACGGCAAGCATGGAGCCCGCTCAGGTAACCATCACCCTATGTCTCCTGGGTGCTGGCAGACGCGGTACTGCATTGCTACACAGTAGCAGCAACCCATTGCCTTGTGGAAGCAGACGGTGCAATATGACTGATAGCCGTCATCGTCATGTCCGAGGTGCTCCTGGCCATGTCGGCCAGGAGCGCCTGGGCAGACATGGGCGCAGGGACTAAATTTGGAGTGACTTGACCAGGTCATTCTCTTTAGTCCTGCAGTCAGTCCTATTGAACCGTCTTATGGTGAGCAGGCAGGCGATACAGATTGCTAGCAGTCCTATTGCATCATCTTCTGCTAGGCAGCCATGAGATGTGGATGGCTTGCAGTCCTTCTGCACCGCCTGCTGCCAGCCAAAGATGTAAAAGATAGATGGAGTGGATCAAAACAAGAAATAGACCAGATTTGTTTTGTACTCATTTGCTTCTCCCCCCCCCCCACACCCACACCCACCCCCGTCTAGGGGACTCATTCCTCTAGGTCACACTGCAGTCACTCACAGAGAAGGTGCAGCGAGGTAAATCTAGCCATGTATCAATCAGAGGCCAGACTAACCTGCTTGTTCCAATAAGAACAATAATTTAGGTGCACCATTTCTTATTGGAACCCTCCGTGAAGTCCTGCCTGAAATACTCCTTGATGTAAAGCCACCCCCTTTGTTGATTTTAGCTCCCTGAAGCCAACCCTGTAAGCCATGTCATCAGTCGCCCCTCCCTCTGTCAGAGCAACAGCAGACAATCGTTCCGCGCCTTTTTTCTTTGTGGATGCCATACCAAGGCAAGCATGGAGGCCGCTCAGCTCACTTTGGCAATTAGGAGCACATTAATCACCTCACGCATTATCCAGCAGTATATGCAGCACCAGAACCTGGCAGAGCGATACCGGGCGAGGAGGCAACATCAGCGCAGTCACATGATTGATCAGGACATGGACACAGATTTCTCTGAAAGCATGGGCCCTGCCAATGCATGCATCATGGTGCTAATGGGGCAGGTTCATTCTGTGGAACGCCGATTCTGGGCTCGGGAAACAAGCACAGACTGGTGGGACTGCACAGTGTTGCAGGCCTGGGACAATTCCCAGTGGCTGCAAAACTTTCACATGCGTAAGGGCACTTTCATGGAACTTTGTGACTTGCTTTCCCCTGCCCTGAAGCACATGAATACCAAGATGAGAGCAGCCCTCACAGTTGAGAAGCGAGTGGCGATAGCCCCGTGGAAGCTTGCAACGCCAGACAGCTACCGGTCAGTTGGGAATCAATTTGGAGTGGGCAAATCTACTGTTGGGGCTGCTGTGATGCAAGTAGCCCACACAATCAAAGATCTGCTGATATCAAGGGTAGTGACCCTGGGAAATGTGCAGGTCATAGTGGATGGCTTTGCTGCAATGGGATTCCCTAACTGTGGTGGGGCCATAGACGGAACCCATATCCCTATCTTGGCACCGGAGCACCAAGCCGCCGAGTACATAAACCGCAAGGGGTACTTTTCAATAGTGCTGCAAGCTCTGGTGGATCACAAGGGACGTTTCACCAACATCAACGTGGGATGGCCGGAAAAGGTACATGACGCTCGCATCTTCAGGAACTCTGGTCTGTTTCAAAAGCTGCAGGAAGGGACTTTATTCTCAGATCAGAAAATAACTGTTGGGGACGTTAAAATGCCTATATGTATCCTTGGGGACGCAGCCTACCCCTTAATACCATGGCTCATGAAGCTGTACACAGACAGCCTGGACAGTAGTCAGGAGCTGTTCAACTACAGGCTGAGCAAGTGCAGAATGGTGGTAGAATGTGCATTTGGACGTTTAAAGGCGCGCTGGCGCAGTTTACTGACTCGCTTAGACCTCAGCGAAACCAATATTCCCACTGTTATTACTGTTTGCTGTGCGCTCCACAATATCTGTGAGAGTAAAGGGGGAGACGTTTATGGTGGGGTGGGAGGTTGAGGCAAATCGCCTGGCTGCTGGTTACACGCAGCCAGACACCAGGGCGGTTAGAAGAGCACAGGAGGGCGCGGTACGCATCAGAGAAACTTTGAAAACCAGTTTCATGACTGGCCAGGCTACGGTGTGAAAGTTCTCTTTGTTTCTCCTTGATGAAACCCCCCGCCCCTTGGTTCACTCTACTTCCCTGTAAGCTAACCACCCTCTCCTCCTCCTTTCGATCACCGCTTGCAGAGGCAATAAAGTCATTGTTGCTTCACATTCATGCATTCTTTATTCATTCATCACACAAATAGGGGGATGACTACCAAGGTAGCCCAGGAGGGGTGGTGGAGGAGGGAAGGGAAATGCCACACAGCACTTTAAAAATTTACAACTTTAAAATTTATTGAATGCCAGCCTTATTTTTTTTGGGCAATCCTCTGTGGTGGAGTGGCTGGTTGGCCGGTGGCCCCCCCCCCACCGCGTTCTTGGGCGTCTGGGTGTGGAGGCTATGGAACTTGGGGAGGAGGGCAGTTGGTTATACAGGGGCTGTAGTGGCAGTCTGTGCTCCAGCTGCCTTTGCTGCAGCTCAACCATACACTGGAGCATACTGGTTTGGTTCTCCAGCAGCCTCAGCATTGAATCCTGCCTCCTCTCATCATGCTGCCGCCACATTTGAGCTTCAGCCCTGTCTTCAGCCCGCCACTTACTCTCTTCAGCCCGCCACTTACTCTCTTCAGCCCGCCACCTCTCCTCCCGGTCATTTTGTGGTTTCCTGCACTCTGACATTATTTGCCTCCACGCATTCATCTGTGCTCTGTCAGTGTGGGAGGACAGCATGAGCTCAGAGGACATTTCATCACAAGTGCGTTTTTTTTTTCTTTCTAATCTTCACTAGCCTCTGGGAAGGAGAAGATCCTGTGATCATTGAAACACATGCAGCTGGTGGAGAAAAAAAAAGGGACAGCGGTATTTAACAAGACACATTTTATAAAACAGTGGCTACACTCTTTCAGGGTGAACCTTGCTATTAACATACATAGCACATGTGCTTTTGTTACAAGGTCGCATTTTGCCTCCCCCCACCGCGTGGCTACACCCTCAACCCTCCCCCCTCCCCATGGCTAACAGTGGGGAACATTTCTGTTCAGCCGCAGGCAAACAGCTCAGCAGGAATGGGCTCCTCTGAATGTCCCCTGAAGAAAAGCACCCTATTTCAACCAGGAGACCATGAATGATATCTCACTCTCCTGAGGATAACACAGAGAGATAAAGAACGGATGTTGTTTGAACGCCAGCAAACATACACTGCAATGCTTTGTTGTACAATGATTCCCGAGTACGTGTTACTGGCCTGGAGTGGTAAAGTGTCCTACCATGAAGGACGCAATAAGGTTGCCCTCCCCAGAAACCTTTTGCAAAAGCTTTGGGAGTACATCCAGGAGAGCCGTGAATGCCAGGGCAAAGTAATCCTTTCACATGCTTGCTTTTAAACCATGTATAGTATTTTAAAAGGTACACTCACCGGAGGTCCCTTCTCCGCCTGCTGGGTCCAGGAGGCAGCCTTGGGTGGGTTCGGGGGGTACTGGCTCCAGGTCCAGTGTGAGAAACAGTTCCTGGCTGTCGGGAAAACCGGTTTCTCCACTTGCTTGCTGTGAGCTATCTACAACCTCATCATCATCATCATCTTCTTCATCCCCAAAACCTGCTTCCGTGTTGCCTCCATCTCCATTGAAGGAGTCAGACAACACGGCTGGGGTAGTGGTGGTTGAACCCCCTAAAATGGCATGCAGCTCATCATAGAAGCGGCATGTTTGGGGCTCTGACCCGGAGCGGCCGTTCGCCTCTCTGGTTTTCTGGTAGGCTTGCCTCAGCTCCTTCAGTTTCACGCGGCACTGCTTCGGGTCCCTGTTATGGCCTCTGTCCTTCATGCCCTGGGAGATTTTGACAAAGGTTTTGGCATTTTGAAAACTGGAACAGAGAGGAACACGGATTCCTCTCCCCATACAGCGATCAGATCCCGTACCTCCTGTTCAGTCCATGCTGGAGCTCTTTTGCGATTCTGGGACTCCATCATGGTCACCTGCAGCTTGCCACGCTGGCCAAACAGGAAATGAGATTCAAAAGTTCGTGATTTTTTCCTGTCTACCTGGCCAGTGCATCTGAGTTGAGAGTGCTGTCCAGAGCAGTCACAATGGAGCACTCTGGGATAGCTCCCGGAGGCCAATACCGTCGAATTGTGTCCACAGTACCCCAAATTCGACCCGGCAAGGCCGATTTAAGCGCTAATCCATTTGTCAGGGGTGGAGTACGGAAATCGATTTTAAGACCCCTTTAAGTCGAACTAAAGGGCTTTATCGTGTGGATGGGTGCAGGTTTACATCGATTTAACGCTGCTAAATTCAACCTAAAGTCCTAGTGTAGACCAGGGCTAAGAGCGCTGGATTGGGACATAAAGAACTACAGGCCAAATTCTCAACTGACATAGCTCAACTTTGGCCCGTTGAGCATCATTGCCCTCTGTTGATTTTCATGGAGCTACACTGACTTAGACTAAATAAGGATCTGGCCCTACAAGGTTTTTTTGATACAAGCTTTTTCAGCCTGATCCTGCCACACTTGCTAATGCAAGTAGTCCACTGACTTCAGTGAGTAAGGCCTACCTGCAGGATCAGACCCTTACAGACCTTCCTGGCCTTGGGTTTTGGCCTGGCTACAACTTTCATCCTATGCTTTTTTTTTAAACTACCCGCCCCCAACAGCTGCTGCACCACTTTGAACTTCCACTTTTTCTTAATTTGTTATTTTAAACAGACATAAAACCAAACTGGGAGTGTCCGACATCTCCGAAAGGAACCTTTACTGAGAACTGCAGACAGATGAGCTGTTTTGAGGGGCTGATGGGTTTTTCAGGGTGGGTTAGCAACTTTTTTCCCTAGTACTGGCATCTGTGACCAGACGAGAGAATGAGATAAGAGGGAGCTACTAAGAAGGAGAGGGAGCTGAAACAAGGGCCAAATCAGAGTGAGAAGGAGCGGAAAACAAGGAAAATAGAATGGCTTTTCTGGATTTTTATCTAAAATGTGATTTGTACTAGATTCAATGTATTTTGCAAGGTAAAAATAATAAACAGTGGGGAAAGCTAATACAAACAGCTCAGCCATTCACTGTCATGAATCTCCCGTGAGCTCACTACCTACCCTTTATGTATGTATAGCCTTGTCCTTTGCCGCTACCTGTGCATTGTTCTTTATACACAAATATGACTGTATCTATAATAGACTGTTGAAAGAAAGAAAGAAAGAAAGAAAGAAAGAAAGAAAGAAAGAAAGAAAGAAAGAAAGAAAGAAAGAAAGAAAGAAAGAAAGAAAGAAAGAAAGAAAGAAAGAAAGAAAGAAAGAAAGATGATGCATGCAATGAAAGGAAGACAGATGGGCCCATCAGTTATGTATATTGTGACCCACCTGCCAGTCACAGTCCCATGGGAATGAGGCATAATAAAAACAGAAAAATGGAAAGTAGGAATTAAACTTTTTTAAAAAAACCCATAGTGAACAAACTAAATTGTCTGGAAGCAGAGTAATAAGGATTTTTTAGGTGCATATAAATCAAGATTTCAAAAGAAATTTACTAAAACAGGACTCACCTCATGTGTAGTCACTGGCGGTGGGGTCTAAGTGTGGGTTGTGGAGAGGATGATTGGAAGCATGCCTAGGTATGAGAGGATGATTGAATAAATATTTATGATGGTAATGTGCATGTTATAAGCACATGCCCTACTCCAGCAAAACCAGCTTTATCAAATCCTCACCCACCATCCAACCTCGGCATGCTCATTCCCTACACACAGCCAAGCCTCACTGTGCGTCTACTAAACCCAGCCTCATTGTCTGCCTTCCCTCAGGTTCATAATGTCTTACTGCTAGTCCAGTCTCATGGTGGACTTCATTGTGTGGCCCCTGGCACAACCTCATTGAATATACCCTCATCCCAATGCCATCCTAAACTGCGAGGCTAACTGACTCATGCAATCTACCACCTCACCTTGTCCTCTTTCAACCTACCTTTACCGCCCATCTTCTTCTGCCTAGACTTACCGCCACCATGTGTCTCCTTCACTTCATCCTCACTGTGTCTCCTCCAGCCCACACACCCATGGGAAGTGCCCCTTATTCCTGCCTCATTGTTTGTCCCTCCAGCTCAGCCTCCTCAAGTGCTCAAGGAATCCCACTGAGGATACCTCATTATTTGAGGAAGATTTTCCAGCCTGAGAGTCTCCCACCTGCAGCTAACAATTTGTGGGGCAAAACAGTGTGGTTTCTCGTCTGGTCAGAGAGCAGCATTGCTATTGTTGGAAGCATAGTTCTCTGGGTCTGGAGCATCACCATCTCCCTCCTATAAAATCCCAGACCAGTGTATAGTGGCTTCTGTTCCCTGACAAGCACTCTATACCCCTTTACCTTTGTGGGGCACCATTCCCTCTTCTCCCCTCTTTCCATTTTTCCTCTCCCTTCCTTTCTGAGTCCCCATTCACTCTCCATTTTGCCCTTCCCCCTTCCTGTCTCTAGGGCCCTTCTTCCTTTCTCCCTTTCCTCCTCTTTCTAATTTAGGAGCCTCTTTGATGTGGGTTCTGTCTGACTAGCGAAAGAGCTAACAATTTCTGACCCAATTTCTGCTCTGACCTTTTCAGTGCTCTGAACCCTAAGAATTCTCTGGCAACACATCATTTATGTATGTGTGGGGGGGGGAGAGGAGGTGTTCATAGTGGCCAGAGAAAAGTGGCAGATAGCAGTATACCTTACACGCCCCCCCTCCCCCCGCAAGGTTCCTAGTAGATGAATCCTAAAATATGAGACTTGGGATTTAAAAAACCAGAAGAATGGTTGGCTTGCCTGTCACCAAGTCTATAATATGTACATTTGAGTTCTTGAGAGATATTTAGAAAAAAGACTGTACTTGGATAATCTCATAATGTCCAGTTCACAGTCCAGCAGTCGCTTACTTCACTGCTTCTCCTACTTCCTGAGGCTTTGAACCAGCACTTCCTCTTGCAATCTAGTAGCTAGTTCTGTTATATCAACCAAGTGATGGCCAGAGGCTAGAGCATATATAATTAAGTAGTGAGTATGCCATTCAGGGCTCACTGTGTGCTCATCCCACATAGTATATCACCTGAAACCCAGGCCAGAAGCTTTGTGATCCATAGGAAGCCTATCCAATGAGCGAATAGAAGAAGGATCGCTCTGCTGCTTTGTTTCTGTAAAAATCGCCTTCACTTTAAAAACAAATGGAAGGAGGAGTGGAGAGGTCATGGTTCACCCCTGGGAACTGAGGGTGGAGCTCACAAGCTGTGTGTGAATAATTGGAAGTGGCCTGGCAAGTTGTGCAGTGATGTTTTAATTTCTGTGTAACCTTCCATTAGCGAGAAGGGCTCCATTTTGACCGCTGTAAGGACAGGAGCCTGTTCCTTCTGGGACAGACTCAACACTAGACGAGGCGGTAAGAGCTGTACCAGGCTCGTCCCTGTTGCAGGGTCAGCTCTTGGGGTAAGTTGTGATTCCTGCTCCCAGGCAGCACCCTTTTAACATGCTGTGGGATGGAAGAGTTAAATGGTAAAAGCAATTCAGTGAGTTCCCTGTTTCCTTCAAGTTACGGGACAACTTTGTTTCAGCGGAAGACAACAAACATGGAAGCAAAATGGGGGCTGATTTGCAGTTGCATTCTGCATTCTTTGGTGGGAGAGGATGTAGTGTATTACTCAGTTTACTGCCTTGTATAGAAAGATAGCGCAGTGGCAGTTTGTTGCATGAACACACAATAAGATCAGCTGCCCAGTAAGCTGCTCATTATATTGTCCCTGGTATAAAGATGCCATCATGTTGCACTAGCAGTGACTCAAAGGCCAGCAATGGGAAGGAAGATATTGATAGGCATGTCTACACTGCAATTAACAACCCGCGGATGGCCCATGCCAGCTGACTCGGGCTCTTGGGGCTCGGGCTGCGGGGCTGTTTAATTGCAATGTAAACATTTAGGCTTGGACTGAAGTCTGGGTTCTAGGGCCCTGTGAGTTAGGAGGGACCCAGAGCTCAGGCTGCAGCCTAAGCCCAAATGTCTACACCACAATTGAACAGCTCCTTAGCATGAGCCCGAATCAGTTGGCATGGGCCAGCCACAGGTGTCTAATTGGAGTGTGGACATACCCACAGAGGAAAACCCTAAACTCTCTACAAACAGAGCAATAACTATTTGTTTTTTGTTTGCTTTTGTCAAGTTAATAGTGAGAGGACAAGAGGTGGGGGTAGGGATTTAAATAGCTAAAGAGACTCTGGTAAGGTGACCAGTGAAAGTAGTTAAAAATGCTAATAATTTGTTTTTGTTTTTAATTTTCATGAAACACTTTGACTGCAAATTTTGGGGTTTAAGAAAATGTTCTGAATGAAATGTTTTGGTTTTTCTTTTTTCACATTTTTTTTAATTTTCCCTCTTTCTCCCTTTTTTCCTTTTCTCCCCATTTCCTCCCCCCCCCCCAATTTTGACACTGAAAACTGAGAGGATGGGGGAACAAATGAAAATCAAAACTAAAAACTGTGGCGGGGGAAGCTTAAGCAAAGAAACCAGAAAAAAATTAAAAGCTCAAAATATTTTGTAAACTCTTCCATTTTCAAAAGAAGCCTATTTTATTGTTTAAAAATGTTTCCACTGAAATATTTGGTCTGGTTCTCATGACCAAACTATACTATCTTCACTCTTCCTGGCTCTGATCCTGCAAACTTTAATGACATGAGAAGCCACTCGACATTGTACATCAGGTTTAAATTAATTTTCCTTGCCTAGAAGGTCCTGCAGAGCTCTACTCCAGCCTCCTTCTTGGAGTGTTAGCATGTTCCTTTACTCCTCTGCTCTGCCAGTGATGTCAATCTTGATACCCAGTTCATTTTCTTCTTTTGTTCAGACCTCCATACATGCTACCCTGAGGGATAGAGTGGCATCCCAATTCCTCTTTGCCAAGTCACTACACCTTCCCTTCAAAAGACATACATCTTACACAGTGCTCACAAGAAGTGAGCTAACAATCATTTTTTGAAAACTGGAAACCTCCAAGCTTTTTCTGCCTCTGAATTGCCCAGTGCCCCTTATTTTCTGTATCTGTCTTGTAGTTTGTAAGATCTTTGGGAATCTTGGTTTCTGTATGGAGACAAGCACATCACTGACACTTAAAGCAACATTTATACCTGCCTCTGGAAATTTCCACTACATGCATCTGACGAAGTGGGTATTCACCCACGAAAGCTTATGCTCCAATACGTCTGTTAGTATATAAGGTGCCACAGGACTCCTTAAAGCAACACTGTTAACTTGGCAAATTACATTTCCATCTGCAATTGTCATACCTGCTATTGATGCAACTGTCCTAAATGAGATAGGTCAGAGAGAAAATATTCCTTTATTCTCATTTATCACTTTGTTTACTTTGTGCATTTGACAGCCCTTTGGGTCAGCACTTCCTCAGTGATGCACATCCTTCCCCAGGCTCTGCAAAAGGGTGTTTAGCAGTAACAGCGGAGAAAGAAAGAGAGGCACGTATGTCAGAAACAACCACAGATCAAGTGGTATGCAAAGGAGAGTGGAAGCTTCACAACTCTGTGAAAGATGGAAGGTGGTGGCTGATGTCCCCTGAAGAAAAAGAAGTAGAGTAACAGCTTCATCAAAGCTGAAACATAAAGAGAATGGGTGGTAAGCAGCAAGGAGCTGTGTGCATAGAGAGAAATGGGGGAAGGAAAGTTGGACCTGAGCATGTTATTGTTTCTGCTCAGTCCGGCCCAAAAGTCTCTTCTAAATACAAACAAGGGAACAGAATTTTAAAAAGCAAAAAAGATCAGGACATAAGGGGTGATGTACTAGAAAATGGATTTGTTTGAAATTTGTCAATTTCAAAAGATTCAAGTTGATAGTGGTCTTTTAATAAATATCATCATCATTATTCACATGTGTTAGTGCCTTCAAAGGAACTAGTTATATCAGTGAGGGCTGGTTTACACAAGAAAAGTTTTATCGGTTTAACTATGTGTGATGTTTTGCCAACATAGATCTCCAGGTAAAAGTCCTATTGTAGACACAGTTATACCAGTATAAAATGCCTTATGCCAGTATAGTTTATTCTGGTTTCTGAATCATAATAAGCTATACCAGTATAACCACTTTTAGACCAGCACAACTGTGTCCCCAGTAGGAGCGGATTATGCCACTTTAATTATGCTGGCACAGTTAAAGTGGCAAAACTTTTAAGTGTAGACAAATCTTAGGGGGCGGGATCAGGATCCATGTTATAAATTCCCCCAGTGAATAGTAACCCTAAAGGATAGGCTACAGGTCAGCAGACAAGCAGTGATGCCAATTTTGGTTTTCCTTGTTTTCTAGAGCCAGAACAGAGTGATAGGAGCCTAAACTGTCTTTACTCTCTCCCAACTCAAAGAAACTCCCTCAGTTCAGAGATTATAGAATGTGACAGAAGTATGCCTTAAATCTCCAACTGGAGGATTAAAGCTTTGTAAACCTTTTAAAATCAGCCAGACAATTCTAGTGCTCATTAAAGCTTTTACCATGTTTCAAGCCTCCGTGCACCCCAAAATGGGACGAACAAAAATAAGTGTAACGAGAAACTCTTTCTACCTCTGTAGTGGGGATAAGGGTTTCCTACTGAGAAAAGAAATTGTTGGTGCCCCTTGTGGAGGGAAAGGTGGAACTGAATGGAATGGTCATTTGTCATTAGCACATGGAGGTTATGGAGGTGGCTGCAGTATTTTTATTTCAAATTTAAATGTTTATAAGCATGTTACTTTTCTAGTCTGCCTCAAAAGAGTTGGGAAAGGCTTGTTGTTACCCACAATGGCGGGAGACCAGCCATGGGCTGCTCAGAAAGGAGTAGGTGGGACAGACTGAAGTCCTTCTGAGGAAAGTTAGAGTAGGCTGAGGGCATTTGTGAGTTCCGCAGAGGTGGGGTGGGGGGACGGAGGGGAGGGGAGGAAGTGCTGGCTATTTGAGAGAACACTGCTGGGTGACAAATGTGCCAGTGGTAATCCTTTACTGTAGAAAGTTACCCAATGACTTTTCATAGTGCAATATAGACTCATGTAACACCTCTCAAGGGACCTAGTAACTTTGGGGGATTTCATATTCAAAGTTGAATATCTCTATTTAATTTGGTATGAATGCAACGGAGTAGCTTTAGGGATTCTTGCTCTGTATAAGGAGTAGATAGTGCATCAGTATAAAATTACTCCTGACATTCCTTCCTCTTCTTCTAAATTCTTCTTCCTGTTAGGTCAGATACACTGGGCCAAATTCAGAGGTGACCACTAAGCTGGTGTAAATTAAACTTCTCTTAGGCTGATATACATCAATGTCTGATGCGTGAGTCTAAGCTAGTATAAAAGACACATTGAGGAACCAGAAGAAGGTGTAAGAAGGAGTAAGCTTAAGTAGAATGGGATTTACTTTAATTTATACTTCTGCCCATTTGGTGTTTGGGTTACACCAGTTTAGACTCAATGAGATTTGTTGGGCCTAATTCAGACATGCTGTGTAAGGGGATTCTGATCTCCACTGAAGTCAATATAATATAAGAATGAGGTCAATGGCTTTACACCATTGTAAATGAGATCAGAATCTGCCCTTGGGAGTCTGGGTAGGTGTAAAAGAATCTAAGTTGCTTCAGTGTGTTTGTTGAAGGGGCCTGAAGAAGGTACAAGTTTCACCAACTTAGGCCTTTTCTACATGGTGGGGTAATGTGCACTACGAGTAATGTGTCCTGTTATTGCTGTCTTCTATTTGCACTTTTCTTGACAGAATTTTGCTTGTAAGGAATATTCTTCCACACTCTTAAAACTCCGTCTGTGAGTGGATCCCATATTAGTCAGCAAGAGTTGCACATGTTGCCAAGTCTTTTGAGTACATGGGAATCTCCACTTTTGTTTTTTTAAGTATGTTTCTAGCCTTTACGGTTGTGGAGAAAAGTTTGAAAATGTGAACACTAAAAGTTCAGAAACCAGAAGACAAATAATAAGAACCCAAACATTTATTATTTTCAATATCATGAGTTTAAAGCCAATCTCATGATTTTTGGGGGCCGGACAAATGACTTTTGAATGCTTGAAGTTGTCATCACTGGCATCTCCCAGGACGATCTGACCCCAGAATGCTATTAATGGGATATTGTTATAACTAACATAATCATTGATTTATTATAAGCATTCTTTCTTCTTTCACTGTGCTGCAGTATTTGGGCACTAAATAGAGAACGAAGACTAATAAATCATTTATTCTATAATGGGACTTTTCTTTTACCATCCCTGGGGCCAGTCACTTGACCTTAGATTCTCTCTCTCACTCATCTCTTCCCCTCCTCCCAGTCCTAAACGTCTATTATTCAAAAACAACAAGGAGTCCTTGTGGCTCCTAAGAGACTAACAAATTTATTTGGGCATAAGCTTTAGTGGGTTCTACATATAGACTAACATGGCTACCGCTCTGAAACCTGTCTATTCTTCATTTACTTTTAATTATCTCTATAAAAAGGTAATACAGTTGAGGGCTAAAGTAGAGTAGACAGCAGGAGTGTCCTAGAGACATAGACCCGTAATACAGAAGGAATTTATTTTGTCCACCTTCTTAGGTTTTTCATTGCTGTCCCTAGATTACTCACTTTGTAATCTATGGCAATAACTAAGTATCCCAGCAGTAACCTTTAGCATTGACCTATCTTTCCTTGAAGTGCCTGAGATGTATGTGGGATACAGTGGTATAGTGTTACCCAACTTTGGACCTGTCTTTTAGGCAGAACACAACTACTCTCCCTGCTTGCTAAGTGCAATCACTATACATACTCATTTTCTGTTCTGTTCTCAGGTACTAGTTTTGTACATTGGTAGTACAGTGTATGGCAACTGGGTGCCTCTGTGTAGCAAACACCTGAAGAAAAACAGGAGAGAGATTTAGCTTCTAGGGTTTGCCAAACAGTTAAACAAAACTGCTTTTTCCCCCAGGTCAAAGATCATTTTAATACTAGCCGCTGCCCTGCTCCATTCAGGATCTTTAAAACTAAGCTAAAGCCTGAAAATATTAGGTTAGTGTCCATACATTTAAAAATGTGTGTAACTAGAATCCCAAGACATTCAGATATCTAAACCATAAAATTGGATCTGTGACTTCCTAAAGCCAGACTGCATAAATTGAACCTGTTTGAGACATCCTTCATCAGCCTCTTGTAAACAGTTTCCCATTCAAATATGAAAATACAATTTCCATATGAAACAGCTGTCAAGCCGATTAAAGTGTTTTGCACGTTTTTAAATTGCCTGTCATTACCATCCGTGGACAATACACAGGGTCTTCTGATGCTGCAGATCATGTGGGTAACATACTGGCCAGGGTTGAGGTTAGTGGGTAAGAGAAATCCTCCCGGAAAAAAACATTCCTCTTGCATTTCTTGCCTTTCTCTGGTTTTGTGAAAGGATTTTGTAATAAAAAAACAAAAAAAGTATTACAACCTCATGCACGTTTTAGAATCGACATTAGCCTAAAAGTTCTATGAGCCTGTTTACACCCTAAGAGGAAAATTTCAACACTCTCCATCTAAGCTAATTTATCTTAAATAGTGATTTGCACCTTGAAACTTGGCTATTTTCATCTTTGTTTTTCTTAGACACAGGACAAAGACAAAAGTAGCACTGGGGAAGAGCTCTTTGGTCTTGTGTCACCACAGAAGATTGGATGATAAAGCCATCAGCTGGCAACAGATTGTATTGCTGGTGTTTTCTCCGCCACTGCTATTTCGGTAACAATGTCTAATATTTTAGCACTAAGGTTTTTGACAAAAACCTGGGCCAGATCCTCAGCTGGTATAAACTGGCATAGCACCTTCCATAGAGTTACACCTATTTACACCAGCTGAGGGCCTGTCCCTCTTTTATTTTAAGTTCATCTTAATACATCTATTATTATCTAGGCTGCTTCACTTTACTCAGCCCTATTTATTGCACTAAAGTGATATGCCAAAATCATCCTGTTACCACATGAAATAAGTCATCATCTTCAAGCATCTGGTATATGTAGACCTTATTGTCTTCATATGGGAACCACCCTGAATTAGTTTCTTTCTTAATTGTGAGTAAATTAAAGAGTAGCAGTGAACTCTACGGGCTTCTAGTGTGAGACGATGGCATAGAGAGTTTCTTCACCCCGTGTCACAGCAAGGTAGGACTGAAAGCAAGCATTCAACAAAAGCTCTAGATTGGACAACCAGCTACTGCCTTGATTGGTGCACTACAGCCTTTGCAAGGTGTAGTCTTCCAGCTACAGACCCAGAGCACTCATGTCACTGCCTTGGTCCTGCGCTAGCTGGCTGGCTCTTGGACACCATGAGAATAATTAAAGGATTAGACAGAATGCCTTATAGTGATAGACTCAAGAAGCTTAGTCTATCTGAACAAAGAGAAGCTTACAGGGTAACTTGATTATAAGTACCTATATGGGCTACTTTGGTTCGATAATGGGTTCTTCAATTTAGCAGACAAACATATAACACAATCCGATGACTGGAACTTGAAGCCAGACAAGTTCATACTGGAAATAAGAGTGAGGGTAATTACCCTTGGAACAATTTACCAAGGGTCATGGTGGATTCTCCATCACTGACCATTTTAAAATCAAAATTAGATGTTTTTCTAAAAGATACACTGTAGAAATTTTGGGAAGAGCTCTCTGGACTGTGTCATACAGGAGGAAACACTAGATGATTACGACCATCCCTTCTGGCCTTGGAATCTTTGAATCTTTTCATGCTATGATGAGATTTGATTAGTGTCAAGGTTCATCCCCCCACTCTGAATGCTAGGGTACAGATGTGGGGACCTGCATGAAAACCTCCTAAGCTTATCTTTACCAGCTTAGGTCAAAACTTCCCCAAGGGACAAAATATTCCACCCTTTGTCCTTGGATTGGCCGCTACCACCACCAAACAAATACTGGTTATTGGGGAAGAGCTGTTTGGAAACGTCTTTCCCCCCAAATACTTCCCAAAACCTTGCACCCCACTTCCTGGACAAGGTTTGGTAAAAAGCCTCACCAATTTGCCTAGGTGACTACAGACCCAGACCCTTGGATCTTAAGAACAATGAACAATCCTCCCAACACTTTCACCCCCCCCTTTCCTGGGAAATGTTGGATAAAAAGCCTCACCAATTTGCATAGGTGACCACAGACCCAAACCCTTGGATCTGAGAACAATGAAAAAGCATTCAGGTTTCTTACAAGAAGACTTTTAATAGAAATAGGAGTAAATAGAAGTAAAGAAATCCCCTCTGTAAAATCAGGATGGTAGATACCTTACAGGGTAATTAGATTCAAAACATAGAGAATCCCTCTAGGCAAAACCTTAAGTTACAAAAAAGATACACAGACAGAAATAGTTATTCTATTCAGCACAATTCTTTTCTCAGCCATTTAAAGAAATCATAATCTAACACATACCTAGCTAGATTACTTACTAAAAGTTCTAAGACTCCATTCCTGGTCTATCCCCGGCAAAAGCAGCATATAGACAGAGACCCTTTGTTTCTCTCCCTCCTCCCAGCTTTTGAAAGTATCTTGTCTCCTCATTGGTCATTTTGGTCAGGTGCCAGCGAGGTTACCTTTAGCTTCTTAACCCTTTACAGGTGAGAGGATGTTTCCTCTGGCCAGGAGGGATTTTAAAGGGGTTTACCCTTCCCTTTATATTTATGACAATTAGTTATTTCTTTGTCATGCTGCCAAGCTTGACATAAATTGATTTTAAGCTGGTTAACTGATTCCTTTGCTGTCTAAACTATAATTGCTAATGGTAGCTTTGTCTAAAAACGTATTGCTGCTTGCACTTTCACAGTCATAAGAATGCTTTTTTAAGGCCATGTTACTCACACCAATTGAGATTTTCAAAGCCAGATCAGGGATTTAGCCGCACAACTCATACTATTTTCAAGGAGAATGGGGAGGTTACATCCCTTCACCACTTCTGAAAATCTCATCCAGCATGTTTTAATGTTGTTCAATAATAAGTTGCATTTTGATGAGACTTGGAGTCCATGTCAATGTTTTTTTACTGCAGGGGTACCATAATTTCTTAGCATGTTCTCATTTCCATGAAGCATATTGCAATTTGTAGAAGCTGCCAGCCTATTTATGTTTGGATGTTTTTTTAGAAGAACGTGAGTGAAATCGATTTGAAGTAACTTTTTAGTCTAAGATGTGAAAAATAGTGTTTGAGTGGTTTCAGACAATTTTTACTTTTATACTCTGCACCTAAAAAAAGGACTCCTTTTCCATCTGCTGACACAGTTTTTCAGTAAAAACTGCAATTATCCTAAGATGTTAATTTGCTGTCACAAGATAGTGTCATGAAAAAGCAATGAACTGAAAGTTTAAATTCAAAAGGCACCTATAAAAGTTTACAGCCAAAGATCAGTTTGACAGATATTAAACATGTGTCCTATGGTGCTGGACATAAAAGGATTTAGGCTACCACATAAAAGAGAAGTGTTAGAGCAATGCTAGGCCAAGCTCTCCAGTGGTATGATACAATCTGGTCTGAAAACTGTGGGAAATGCACTTCCCATTGTGTCATACATACTTCTAAAATGTCAAAGGAAGAATTTATGGGAAAAGCCCAGTCATTAAGGCATGTTACAAATAGAGAAATAGTGATCAGTCAAACGATAACCCATGCCAGACCGCTGAACTTTATTTTCATCTTTTATTTCAAGGCACAGAGCCTCAGATAATGCAGCAGCACTTTTCCATTTGGATCACTTGACACACAGCAGCAAATGTAACGAAGTCTAGCCCCTTCAAATCCTCAGATCCCAGTCAATACTCTTATGACATCACTGGTCCTATAAAATAGTGGATCAGCAAAGAAACTTTCCTTCTTCCTTATTGTTTGTACTGTATGAGGATAAATTTCCTACTTAAAAAGATCATTGTCAGGTGAAACTCCTGGACAATGGTCAGATATTTGTTTGTGTTGCTTGGGAAACATTAAGTAGAATAGAGTATTGCTTCAGTGCTACCCTTTTTTGTCAAGACTGAATTCTGAAGTCAGTTATATATTTCTCTCTGCCCTCCTCGCTCCATTTTTTCAATATTATCTTAATTGGTAGAAGATGTCATTTGACTGATGTAATAGATAATGCCAGGAGGTGACACGGGGGAGTTGCGACATGTCCTGAACATGCTCAGTAACATCTGCTGAAGCCACTGCCCTCACTCTGTCCCCCACACTATTGGCAGGTACAGGTCATCTCTGAATGCCAGAACAAGTTTTCTACCCCATGTTGATAACTTAGCATCCCTACCATCTCCTAGTCTCTTTCTATGAATCCAGGAAGTCCAGGGGTGTACACAGGAGTGCTCTGAGGGGATCAAGGGAAATGAATCCTTCTCCAAGCAACAGACTAACAATGAGGCTGCTCTATGGCTGCTGTTTAACAGTTTGGGAAGTGGCCAGTTGTTGTATGGGAAGAAGGAGGGGTTTCTGACTGCTGGCAGTTAGGTCTGGTCTAGAAAATGACTTTTGCCTGGAGCAGCCCTGTCTCCTCATTGCTGAGAACTCCCATCTACTACAAGTTTGCACTTCTGATGTGCTTCTCTACCTCCACATCAGCATCCAAGATGCTCCCTACTGCTCGGAATCAGGAGAAGAGGAATTTGAACTGGGTGGACAGTTGGGTGGTGAGGGAGAATTAGGAATTTTCTGGAAATGCAAAGAGTGGGGCCAACACTCTAGGGATACAGGCAAACTACCTGTCATTTTGGCGGCAAGAGCTGGCTTCAGCTGTGTACTGAGCATACTCAGTCCATATGAGCATGCTCAGCCCAAGCTAAGTCAAAAATCTGGGAGGGGAGGTATGTGACCCTGCTTGCCCCCACCCCCACATTTTGCCTCTGCCAGGAACAGAAACTTTTTTTTTGTTATCATCTTTGATGCTATACACCAAGCAGTAAAGAAAGGAAGCACCGAGCTTCTGCATATATCAGAAAACTTTAACTATCCTGCAAGCTCTGCTGTTCTGGAAAAATCATGTTTTTTCTCCTCTCTCGAGGGAACACAAACAGTATCTGGTCAACCAGTCTGTCGGGAAATCACAGTGATATCAGGTCAGTGACATGCACATAGAATATGAACAATGCAAGCTGGATTCATAAATGTAGAATCTTTTTTTATCAGTGCTGGTAAAAGTAAATTCAGTGGCTAGCTAAGATAGACATTTTAGCTGTATCAAGCATTACAGCAAAATGAATAAAATCCTTGGCATGGAGAATTGAAACATTTTAGACACCAGAATGAAGAAGAAGATGTGGCAGAGACACAGAAGCTTTAGAAATGGACTTGTGTTTTGAGCCATTATGGCCTAATGCGGGGGTCACTATAGGTAGCTGACCTCCCTGAGAAAGAAGGGATAGAGAATGGACTGTGGTGGCCAGTTACAAATTGCAATGACAACATTGGCCTTTGTCTTGGGAGAGGCTATATGCTGCCCTCCCAGTGCAAGATGTGAGGAAGAAATAAGAGGTTATCAATATTTGGGAAATGACCAAAATAAGAGCAAGAAAGAGTAATCCAAAGCATATAGCTATTGGGAGATAGTCTGGGAATGTAAAGGACTTCCAGCCATAGAACAGTCCCATAGTTGCATCCTGTGAAATATGACAATGCTTTTGGCAGAGATTCCATTAAAACAGAAACATTTTCCATTCTCATGCTGCAGAGAAAGGAGTTGATTCTCTCATTCTGACATATCCATATTTTAGTTTTAAGCAAGAAAAACTAGAAGGGAACAGCAAGTGAAGGGGGAACAGGTACCTGATTTAACTTTCTCTTTAATTTAAAGTTTACCAGCTGCGAGTGTTGGATAAGTTACAACACTCACACTCCCTACTGTGCCACTTTCTGCTTTCACTCCTTTCAAAACAACACAATCAGAGTGGATTTAAAGCCTCTGAATGTTTACAGTTAGATTTTTTAGTAAAATGGAAATGTTCAGAATGGAGGTGCAGCCACTGAGCTAGAGATGGACAATACCAGCCTTCTCTAGTCTTCAAAGGAGTAATCTGTGAATAAAATGAATATTAACATTAAATTGTATCATATTAGATTCCCTTATTTTTGTACTTACTTTTTAAGTTTCATTTTAACACTCAGGTCATAGAATCATAGAATATCAGGAAGAGAACTCAGGAGGTCATCTACTTCAACCCCCTGCTCAAAGCAGGACCAATCCCCAACTAAATCATCCCAGCCAGGGCTTTGTCAAGCCTGACCTTAAAAATTTCAAAGGAAGGAGATTCCACCACCTCCCTAGGTAACGCATTCCAGTGCTTCACCACCCTCCTACTGAAAAAGTTTTTCCTAATATCCAACCTAAACCTCCCCCACTGCAACTTGAGACCATTACTCCTCATTCTGTCATCTGCTACCACTGAGAACAGTCTAAATCCATCCTCTTTGGAACCCCTTTTCAGGTAGTTGAAAGCAGCTATCAAATCCCCCCTCATTCTTCTCTTCCGCAGACTAAACAATCCCAGTTCCCTTACCCTCTCCTCATAAGTCATGTGTTCCAGACCCCTAATCATTTTTGTTGGCCTCCGCTGGACGTTTTCCAATTTTTCCACATCCTTCTTGTAGTGTGGGGCCCAAAACTGGACACAGTACTCGAGATGAGGCCTCACCAATGTCGAATAGAGGGGAACGATCATGTCCCTCGATCTGCTGGCAATGCCCCTACTTATACAGCCCAAAATGCCGTTAGCCTTCTTGGCAACAAGGGCACACTGTTGACTCATATCCAGCTTCTCGTCCCCTGTCACCCCTAGGTCCTTCTCTGCAGAACTGCTGCCGAGCCATTTGGTCCCTAGTCTGTAGCTGTGCATGGGATTCTTCCGTCCTAAGTGCAGAACTCTGCACCTGTCCTTGTTGAACCTCATCAGATTTCTTTTGGCCCAATCCTTTAATTTGTCTAGGTCCCTCTGTATCCTAGCCTTACCCTCCAGCATATCTACCTCTCCTCACAGTTTAGTGTCATCTGCAAATTTGCTGAGGGTGCAATCCACACCATCCTCCAGATCATTTATGAAGATATTGAACAAAACCGGCCCCAGGACCGACCCCTGGGGCACTCCACTTGACACCGGCTCCCAACTAGACATGGAGCCATTGATCACTACCCATTGAGCCCGACAATCTAGCCAACTTTCTACCCACCTTATAGTGCATTCATCTAGCCCACACTTCTTTAACTTGCTGGCAAGAATACTGTGGGAGACCGTGTCAAAAGCTTTGCTAAAGTCGAGCAATAACATGTCCACTGCTTTCCCTTCATCCACAGAGCCAGTTATCTTGTCATAGAAGGCAATTAGATTAGTCAGGCATGACTTGCCCATGGTGAATCCATGCTGACTGTTTCTGATCACTTTCCTCTCCTCTAAGTGCTTCAGAATTGATTCCTTGAGGACCTGCTCCACGATTTTTCCAGGGACTGAGGTGAGGCTGACTGGCGTGTAGTTCCCCGGATCCTCCTTCTTCCCTTTTTTAAAGATGGCTACTACATTAGCCTTTTTTCAGTCGTCCAGGACCTCCCACAATTGCCATGAGTTTTCAAAGATAATGGCCAAGGGCTTGGCAATCACATCCGCCAACTCCTTTAGCATTCTTGGATGCAGCGCATCCGGCCCCATGGACTTGTGCTCGTCCAGCTTTTCTAAATAGTCCCGAACAACTTCTTTCTCCACAGAGGGTTGGTCACCTCCTCCCCATGCTGTGCTGCTCAGTGCAGTAGTCTGGGAGCTGACCTTGTTCGTGAAGACAGAGGCAAAAAAAGCATTGAGTACATTAGCTTTTTCCACATCCTCTATCACTAGGTTGCCTCCCTCTTTCAGAAAGGGGCCACACTTTCCTTGACTTTCTTCTTGTTGCTAACACACCTGAAGAAACCCTTCTTGTTACTCTTAACATCTCTTGATAGCTGCAACTCCAAGTGTGATTTGGCCTTCCTGATTTCACTCCTGCATGCCTGAGCAATATTTTTATACTCCTCCCTGGTCATTTATCCAATCTTCCACTTCTTGTAAGCCTCTTTTTTGTGTTTAAGATCAGCAAGGATTTCACTGTTAAGCCAAGCTGGTCGCCTACCATATTTACTATTCTTTCTGCACATCGGGATGGTTTGTCCCTGTAATCTCAATCAGGATTCTTTAAAATACAGCCAGCTCTCCTGGACTTCCTTCCCTCTCATGTTATTCTCCCAGGGGATCCTACCCATTAGTTCCCTGAGGGAGTCAAAGTCTGCTTTTCTGAAGTCCAGGGTCCGAATTCTGCTGCTCTCCTTTCTTCCTTGTGACAGGATTCTGAACTCGACCATCTCATGGTCACTACCTCCCAGGTTCCCATCCACTTTTGCTTCCCCTACTAATTCTTCCCAGTTTGTGAGCAACAGGTCAAGAAGAGCTCTGCCCCTTGTTGGTTCCTCCAGCACTTGCACCAGGAAATTGTCCCCTACACTTCCCAAAAACGTCCTGGATTTTCTGTGCACCACTGTATTGCTCTCCCAGCAGATATCACGGTGATTGAAGTCACCCATGAGAACTAGGGCCTGCAATCTAGTAACTTCCATTAGTTGCCGGAAGAAAGCCTTGTCCACCTCATCCCCCTGGTCCGGTGGTCTATAGCAGACTCCCACCATGACATTACCCTTGTTGCTCACGCTTCTAAACTTAATCCAGAGACTTCCAGGTTTTTCTTCAGTTTCATACCAGAGCTCTGAGCAGTCATACTGCTCTCTTACATACAATGCAACTCCCCCACCTTTTCTGCCCTGCCTGTCCTTCCTGAACAGTTTAAATCCATCCATGACAGTACTCCAGTCATGTGAGTTATCCCACCAAGTCTCTGTTATTCCAATCACATCATAATTCCTTGACTGTGCCAGGACTTCCAGTTCTCCCTGCTTCTTTCCCAGGCTTCTTGCATTTGTGTATAGGCACTTGAGATAACTCGCTTATCGTCCTAAAGGTCCTAAAGGACTACAGGATACTATGATCCAAATGCATCTCAGGAATAATTCTATTGACTTAGAATGGAGTT